>NC_141687.1:894514265-904514265 GCF_964263255.1 Lissotriton vulgaris
ATATATATATATTTTATGCTCAAATCCAAGTGTTGCACTTGACGTGCACAAAGAAAACCGCACTCCGGGCAGCTTGAAATGCAAGTTCTTTATTATTTTACAGCAACAGATGCGTTTTGGCGGATGTGCCTTTTTTCGATGTTACTGGCGCTAGTGTAAAACACCATGTTATATTTGCATTCACATTGTCAAAATTGAG
The DNA here is from genome assembly GCF_964263255.1 of Lissotriton vulgaris. NCBI lineage: Eukaryota > Metazoa > Chordata > Amphibia > Caudata > Salamandridae > Lissotriton > Lissotriton vulgaris. The sequence goes on from NC_141687.1 coordinate 894,514,465, forward strand.
GAAGGACTTGCGTTCCACTTCTAACGTGGGCGCATTTTGTAACTTATTGTAATATATGTACACTATATGACAATTTATCATCTCAAAGGTGTTTCATGATTCATTATTTCATTAAATAACGTTTATGAATCAGGGATTTCACCATAGATGAAAACTTTGCTAATAGAGCCGTGGATCGGCTAATATCCTTCCATATACAATCCCAATCGCACCATGGATCAGGATAGATTATAACTAATCATAAACATTAGGAATGCGTGAACATATTGCTTTGCAATAATACATGAATTCATCTAGGTGCATGTCAAAATCAAGGCAAAACATCAAAATATCAAATATCCAATATTGGTACATTCATAAGTTTCTCAGATCATTACTACTATATACAAGTCAAGTGTCCAGAGCCCCCTATACTGTGATTTTACTACAGTTTTCAGCCTATGTGGACTGTCAGTTCCTCCCCACAGTTTAAACCATACGGGTGTTTGGTGTGCAGGTCAATGATGTAACGTGATTCTAACCTGCGCAACTTCTTTAGTCTGTCTCCACCCCTTGGACTCTGAGCTACATGGTCCAAACCAAAATATTGTAGTTGGTTGCGGTCTCTACTGTGTTTATCTGCAAAATGGTGTGCAACAGGGTATGCCTGATTGTTTTTATCGATGGCCCGCATGTGTTCTAACACTCGCATTTTTACTGGGTTAACGGTACTCCCAATGTATCGGAGACCGCACGGACACAACAAGCAATATACAACGAAGGGTGTTGTGCAGGTGATAAACTTCATTATCTTTTTGATGTTAATTCCTGCATCTGGTATTTTATATGTCAACACCCTCCTACTGTTTGCGCAGGCCTTGCATTTACTACATGGGAAGAAGCCCATCATCTGTTTTAGCCCACTAGTTTTTCCAGGCAATTTGTCAAGATGACTTTTGACCAAGATGTCACGCAGGGATCTCGCTCTTTTAAAAGTGACCAGTGGCTGAGGAGGAACGTCCATACCAATCATAGTATCTGCTAGGAGGATGGGCCAATTTATTTGTAGCATTTTTTTGAGATAACTCGCCTCAGCTGAGTAGGGAGTTACCATCCGGAACTTACCCACCTCATCTGTGGCCCTCTTACTGCCAGTGAGCAGTTGCTTTCTGTGTACACCTCTCACTATGTTTAATGTAGTGTCAAGGGTAGCTGAATCATATCCCCTGACTCTAAATCTAGCAATGCTTGCAGCCGCAGCTTTTTCAAATTCATGGTCTGTTGAACAGTTTCTTCTCAGCCTAAGCAATTCCCCGTTGGGTATGCTTTGGATGAGTTTTGGTGGATGGCTGCTGCTGGCAAAGAGTATCGAGTTGCCTGCCGTTGCTTTATGGAACAGAGTGGTTTGTAAGGTCTTCTCCTCAACATAGATCCTCAGGTCCAGGTAGTCCACTGCCACTGGACTAAGTGTACCCGAGAATCTAAGATTAACTTGATTGTTGTTGAGGAGATCGATATATCGATTAGCTGACTCTTTATTTCCCTGCCAGATGATGAATAAATCATTGATATATCGATACCACTTTATGACCTGTCCTGAGTTAAACTCACTGTGGTAGGTTCTGGGCACCAGCTCCTCCCACCAGCCAACGAACAAGTTCACATAGCTGGGGGCAAAGCAGGTGCCCATCGCCGTCCCAGTGAGTTGCCTGTAGTGTTGGTCTCCGAATAAAAAATTGTTATGAGTTAGGCAGAACTCGATATACTCAATGAGCATGATAGTATGTGCTGAGTACCTCAATTGGTGTCTTTCTAAAAAAGACATTACCGCTGTTATACCATCCTCATGCCTTATGCACGTATACAGACTGACAATGCCTAAAACCATCAGTTGATAACTAGGGTCCCAATCCGACATTGCCCAAGAGAAATTGTTACTTCTCCCTTCTCCCTTTCTCACCTCATACCAGAAATCATATATATATATATATATATATATATATATATATATATATACATATATATTTAATATATATAATATATATATATATATTTATATATGCATATTTATATATATATATATATATATATATATATATATATATATATATATATATATATATATATATATATATATATATTCGATACCTCCTTTCTTCACCAGTTTTTGAAGAAATAATAGAACGGACTCCTCTTGCTTTGGTAAAGCATTATTTTATTTTGTGCTTTTTCTCGGCTGCCATGACGCGTTTCTGGCTTCACTGAGCCTTTGATCACATGACCTGCCATTGAGTTTGTCTTATTATTTAAAGTGCCAGAGTGCTACCATTGCCAAACAACATAAATAAAATACTTCTGTTTTCGTTCTATTACATTTTTTCTTTTTCTCATGTATGCCATTACTTGCAGAATTGAATTGTTGTCAGTATTCCAACATTGAAACCCAATTCATTACATTGCATATTTCAATTTTAGAAGCTGTTCCATATTGTGACAATTAAGATGTGGGCTTATATGGTTAAGGTCATTTCTGTAAAGTACTTAATGTCAAGACATTTAAACATTTAAAATGTATTTACTGCTGACTCAGGATAGACAAGAGTCACGCCAGATTTCATTCATGTTTTTTGCGCAATTTACCTTTGGTTATGAAATGCTGATTTAGACAATATGTTGTACTGTCCTGTTTACTGTCATAATAGTTTAACAGTAAAACCAAATCAGAGTAACAGGTATGTACGCTTTATAAATAACTGTATAAATACTTGATAAAAGCATAAGAATAAATATTAATATAAATAATTTAAAAGGATACATCTTTTTCCATCTTAAACCATTTAAAACACCCTGTTTTCATATGGGTGCATATCACTTGGTAAAACAGTTGATTGTATATTTATGTGTCGCCCATAGCAGCCATACTATCCTGTCACAACCTGAAAATAGTAGCTAATACATTTTGATAATAAATATGGTAATATATGTTGTGCAACATAAAAATAGTAGTGCAATATTTTTTAGTTTAGTTCAAAGTGCAAAAAATAATACTCATTATGATAGCCAGCATATTGAGGTTTCATATATTTGTGCATTAAAAATCTGTATTTTTATGTCACTAGCCCATGAACATAAAATTCTGAGAAACCATGAGAAAGGGAAGAGGAATACATAGTAAATACATATGTAAAAATACTAAAAATCAGTATAAATATATATCTATTAAAACAATAACTACATATTAACCTAAAAAGATATACAACATTTCTCAATCTAGGATACAGAGTTTAATAACCACAGACTTATAACCATGTATGAAGGTCTTCCGATGTGTTAAGACCATTTAGATTTTTACTATCTATTTCTAAAATTAGCGTAGTTTCTAGTCTTCTGAGTAATGCATCTCTGTTTTCTCCTTTCCGTAGAGGGGGAACATTATCAATTGCATAGTATTTTAGATCTGTTGTTTTTCTATTATGGATCTCATTAAAATGTCGGGCCACTGGATATACACTATCGTTAATAGTGATGGCCCTTAAATGCTGAAGGATCCTTTTATGTACTGGAAGACGGGTACTCCCTACATATTTTAATCCACAAGTACATTCCAGTACATATACTGCGTACTCAGACTTACAAGTTAACTGTTTGTTGATCATCGTGGGATTGTCCTTAAAACCTGTATTATACATTGTACGATTCTCAGCATATTTACAGGCTTTACAACTTATGCATCGAACAAATCCCTTTAGTTTACTAAGCCAATTTGTGTTCTTCGAAAGTTCTGGGCTTCTGTTTACTAAGTAGTCACTTGTACTGCAAGATCTGCGAAAAGTGATTATGGGAGATACTGGCATTTTGTCCCCAAATATTGGATCACTTTGAATCATATGCCAGTTTTTCTTGATGATCTGTCTGATTCTTTCTTTTTGTTTGTTGAATGTCATAATTCATCTGGGGCAACTAGTGGTATTTTCTGTTTTGCATGATTGTTTCATCTTATTCTTTGATGGTTTAAAAACAAGATCCTCATGTAATTTGGATTGAGTGCTTACAATAGCTTGATTTAAACTATCTGTGTTGGAGATTCGTCACTCCTGTTATCTACTGTTAATTTATGTACTGCATCTGAAGCATTAATCTCATAGTACACGTTGCCTCTCCATTGTGTGTATGAAAGTTCTGGTATATTATTGAGACTAACATAGGTGGCTGGTCTCAGGAGGTTTCAGGAGGTGGGCAATAGTGAGTAGTATAGCTAGAACCAAAGACCGGTTCCTCTATAACTGAAAGGCAGTGCAGCAACAAACCCTGCCACCAGGTTCTGTGTTGTATCCATTAGTTAGGGGTGCCAGCACGCCAACGGTCTAAAAGTAACATTAGGATCAAGATGTCCTTCGATGATGACAGGGAGGAGATGGCCAGGGATCTCTTTACTGGTAAAATAGGCCAATCCAATCAAGGACCCACAAAGAAAAGTGGTACGGAGGGTATGAAAATTAAATTTGAAAAATTAGAGAGGCTAAAAAGAAGCGAATTGTCAAAGTGGTGGGACGGAGTGACCCTGAGAAAATATTTGGACAGTAAGAAAATACCTAGGGGCTTACGTCTCCTGGCATTCCCAAATTTCGATGACCTAGACTTAGACCTATTGACCAACTGGGAGGAAAATCTTTTGGGTTCATCATGTACCATAATGAAGATTTTAATTGAGCATTCAGACAGGAAATGCCTAAAACTAAGAGAGGAAATCAAGGAATTGGAAGAGGAGATACAAAAGATGGGATTAAAAGACGTAGCGGACAAAAACTATGTTATACTGAAAGAACAAATAGCCAAACATCAGCGTGTTATCAGGGACCGCAAACTATCTAAGATCAAAAGGGATGATAAGGACTATGCCACAGGCAGAATCTATACATTTGCGAAACGATTCGATAACATTGTAGTCGCAAAGCCCAAAGAAAAAACACCGTCAGAAGCACCTAGCATGTCCAGCGCAGCCAGCAGTTCTAGTCTCTCCTCTATGGGAGAGCCCGAACCGAGTACCAGTTCTGAAACTAAATAACTCGGCAGCTTTTTTAGACGAAGTTCACCGTTTCAGGATAGGAAACAGACAGAAAGTAGAAAGACCAGACGGGGGGTGGGGTCAGGCGTAAAAACTGATGCAAAAGTAGGAGTTCAGACCCGATACCAAAGGAAGCAAATGAACAATCGCTAGCATCAGAGAGATGGGGGGCGGTTGTGCACAGTGAGGTCGTACAGAATGATGTAAACCTAGTGGTGTATTTATCTGACTATGTACTAAATCAAGATGAGTTATCTGCCCTTAATAAGGGCTTGAGTTTTTGTCCTGTCAATAGAGGGAATTTTTCAGATATTCATGTGGATCTGTTCAAATTTACAAGATTGGCGAAATTAAAATGTCACTTTGCATTAAACAGTGTGAATAAAAATGCTGCACACAGAACTATGGTTTTCCCGGAATTATCTGTATCAGTTGTGGAAAATGTATCTTTGCTACTGTCCATTTCTGATGAGGAATCACAAACTGTTGAACGAACGATGAATGACTTGGGCATAGAACAGGACTACACTTTGGACAGTGGTTTACATCCTAGTAGCAAATTCATACCACAGGAGGTGCATCTCACTAATATTGATGTTTTCCAACAACAAGTGACCTCAAGCCTCCATGTACTCGAGGACAAAATGCTTGCTTCTAATAATAAAAAATACAAGTATGAGAATCTCACCAGAAAAGAAAGGCTATCCCTAGAAAGGATTAGGAGCAACAAAGAATTGATAATTCGGGAGGCAGACAAAGGGGGGAATATTGTTGTAATGAGTAGGAAGGATTACGAATCAGAAGTACGCAGACAACTGTCCATTGAGACTTGTTACAAAAAATTATTTTCCAACCCCTATGGTACTGCGTCTGCTCTAATTAAAGATCAACTAAGTCATTGGAAAGAGATTGACCTTTTGTCCGATACTGAATATTGATTCTTGCAGGTTGAACATCTATTACCAAAAATCCACAAGAAGGCTCCCTTTCCCCCCGGATGACCCATAATCGCAGGCATTGGATCATTAACCGAACCAATGGCCCAATTTGTGGTTTCTTTTCTGCAACCCCTAGTGCATAACCTCCCATCTTATATCAAAGATACTATGGACCTACTAAACAAACTAGATGGACTGCCATAAGATGAATCTTTTTGGCTATGCACGTTAGATTTAGAATCTTTATATACGTGTATAAGGGAAGACCTAGGGATCAGAGCTGTAGCATACTTGCTGTCATCACGCCATGCCCAATACTACGATCACAACTAGATGCTCATGGATATACTGCATCTAATCTTAGATAACAACTTTTTTCCCATATGACACAACCTGGTATAAACAACTACAAGGGACTGCAATGGGGTCGAAGGTAGCACCGTCATATGCAAATATGTTTTTGGGGTGGGTTGAAGCAAAACATATATGGGCCCAAGCAGCATCGCAGTGTACGAAACATATACATTTCTGGGGTCGCTATATAGACAACGTCATCGTCATCCGGTCGGGGTGGCAAGAGAGTTTTAAAGATTACTTTAACTATTTGAATGACAATACCGTGAATGTAAGGTTTACGATGACCATGACACAGACCGAATCGACTTTTTAGACATCACACTATATGTAGTGAATAACATCTTACATAGCACCCTACATAGAAAAGAGACCTCAGTGAACAGTCTGTTACACTGTGCTAGCTCTTACCCGACTAGGACTAAAAATTCCATCCCCTATGGTGAGCTAGTGCGAATAAAAAGAAACTGCAGTGAGACAGCTGAATATGAAAGGCACAATTTAGATCTAGTGCAACGTCTAAGACAGCGAGGATACAAGAGGGAAGTGTTGAAACAGGCATCAGATAAGGCTACAAAGTTAGACAGAAGAGTCACTCTAACACCGAGAGTTAAAACCCCAAAAGAAAGGCTTTCCTTTGTAACCACAAACTCTAACCTAAACCAGGATATATATAAAATACTATGGAAACATTGGCACCTCCTGCAAAGCGTTCCAAGCATTGGTAGTTTGGTCCGGAACAAATCAAATGTAGTTTACAGGCGTTGCAGGACTATAAGAGAAACAATATGTCCAAGTTACACACGACCGGCACAAAACAAACAGAAACTATGGCTCAGCCCTAAGATGGGTTTCTTTCCATGCGGGTGTTGTAACATGTGTACACAAGCGAGCCAGATGGCTAAATATGTACAACACAGACAAGGCCTATGACATTAGGTTCTTCATCAACTGCCTGACTCAGTTTGTTGTATACGTTATCATCTGTGCCTGCAAGAAAAAATCAATGTAGGAAGTACAGTTAGATCCCTCAAAATACGCATGCAAGAACATAGACGGGCATGTATCAATCAAGACAGGTCCTATGCATTGGTTTCACATGATTGCAGTGGTATGGGTGACAGATCCAACTTTAAATTCCACGCAATAGATAATTTGCCGGCACCAGATAGAGGTGGGGACAGAACATTACAACTGCGCCAATTGGAAGCCAAATGATTTGTAGGGTCCGTGCCGTTACAAATGGTTTGAATGTTGATTCAGAGATGCATCCTTTTCTGTGAAAATATACATGCAATTGTATGATACGTATGTAACAACATCAGGCAAGAATCCACTAAGGGTATTGGAATGTATAAAAAACTGTTGGAAGAGCGAGGTGTGGTATCATTCCCTTGGCCGTATCTCTCCGTCATGTTCCATGCTTGGTCAAATAAACTATTATACCTTTCCCTTTTTTCAATAGCAGGCTTCCGCTGTGCTTACCCTTCATGATATCAATCACTTACTTGAGCGACAGGGACATTCATATTATTGAAATATAATCATTATGAATAGTTCAATAGGCAGCGCTCGAGTAGCTCTATCAGCAAAGGCTCTAGATATACAATGTGAGGAGGCATGGAGTTCGCGCCAGCTATACGCCCCTAAAAACTTTCTGAAATGTATAGGGACTAGTTTACTATTTCTCACATTTTATAACATGCTCTAATTATATCTTCCCCGTTTTAGATACATTTATTTAATCTGGTAACATGGACGGTTAAAATATAGAATTGGAAATGTGAGTGGTATCTTCAAACCTAAATGACTGGTTGCATTGCCTTGATCATTGTTGAAATTGGGCGAGTAGCAGGGACACTTGCATTACTGAAATAGGATGTTTATGAAAGGGCCAGAAGGCAGCGCTCGAGTCGCTCTACCAGTAGAGACACTTGGTATACAATTTGAAGAGTTATGGAGTTTGCGCAAGCTATACGCCACAAACTCCTTTTTGAAATATATAAGGAATAGTTATTACTATTACTTATGTTGATAACATGCTCTAATTACAATTTCCCCGTTTTAGATAAAATAATTTAATTTGAAAAATAGAATTGGAACTGCGAGTGGTACTCTTAAACTCAAATGACCGGTTGTATTGCTTCGGTCTTTGTTGAAATCGGGCAGTGACTTTCTGCCACAGGTCCGGGTCCGGGTACCATTGGAGTTCGGTACATGTTTTTCCAATGACAGCTGTGATCGGATGCAGGTGTTAGTAGTTTGACAATCTAGCACTGTATAAAAGCAGAGGGGTCGCTTGCCTCTGTCTCTACAGATTTCGCTTGAGACGAGGACGCGACAAGAAAAACTTCATAGTAGAAGGTAGGAGGCTTCGATGGCAAGTCTCTGCCAGCCCGTCTTTCGTGTGAATGCAGTAGGATTAACTCTGCTTGGGGACATTTGGGATGTTTCAGTTTGCTCGAGGGGCCTGTTGGGTTGCTGTAAATCGCATTAACTATATTTATCTGGCCCATAAGAGGTAGGGGCTAAGCTAAAATAAAATGCTGAAGTTTGGAGGATGGGCGGGACCCTGCGATATGGGAGTGTTATGGAAACGGCTGTAGTCAACTTATGATCCTTTCTATGAGATGTACATGTGATACAAAAATAGTTATTGGGAGGAAATAGGAACACTACAATGTTTTTGAAAAATGTACTTGCAGCATTTAAGACTAGACATTAAGTAGGGAGCAATGTTTTTTAAGAATGTGCTTGCAGTTGCAGCACGTAAGCCTTGACATTAAGTAGGGAGCACTTGGAGTCTGTGGGATAATCCACAATAAGCTAATTTTGGCTTTTGTCTTTTTTTTTAATACCACAGATTACCCCCCATGCCCCAATCGGCATAAGCCAGCGACACTGCTGAAGCTATCGTTGTGGTTTGAGTGTGTAGGATACCAGATAATTAAAAAGGGGTAAGCGCTCAAGTGTAACAAAAATAAGGGGATTTTTTTGATCTCTCAAAGTGCTAAATTATTAAGTCAAAATATATAAACAATGTAATGTAATATGTTCGCAGATATTTCTCCAAAGAGCAAGTGGGTGACCGTATGGTCCAGGACACATTCGTCTTTCCAGGATTGGAAATTAGCAAGGATTTGTTTGTTTGGAAACACGAAGTATCAGTTCTAAGGCATAGAAATAAGGTACAGTTGATGTCCATTTTGTCCTTCCTTACCTTAAGTTAGGACGCATCGAAACCACATGCGCGCAACACACGTGCATCATGTTTCCATTGGTTCATAGTCATAAGACAGCCCCGAGAATAAGGCCACGTTAGAGGCACTATGTTCCCGCAGCTCGCTACCTGCCTTCCCTTTGTCCTTTCCTTCCTAGATCCCACCCCCGTTTATAAGTTAATCTTAATCTTTGAAGCAATGGTATTACCTCTCTCTTCCAAACCCCCAAAAAATCATGAAAATGTATGTAAGATTGTACGGGAGACCCCTAGCTGGGATCTAGAACAGTGTTTGTGAAATACATTGTGTATAGTTTGAAAGTCCCAAACATGCACAAAGTGTGGATTTGTATGTAGTGTGTTAGTCTCTCTTTTCACCTTTGGTTTTAAATTGTACATATGTAAATAGGATTATAATTGGATATTGTATTTTTATAATATGTATGACATGTGTGTACTATATGTTTTCTTATATTGTACATATATCATTTGCAGCCCTGAAGAAGCCCGTGTGGGCGAAACGAGTAGGCTGTGGATCACATGAAAAACCAATAAAAGCATTTTGAATACTACGCCATCTGTGTTGGAGATTCGTCACTCCTGTTATCTATTGTGAATTTATGTACTGCATCTGAAGCATTAATCTCATAGTACACGTTGCCTCTCCATTGTGTGTATAAAAGTTCTGGTATATTATTGAGACTAACATAGGTGGCTGGTCTTAGGAGGTGGGCAATAGTGAGTAAGTATAGCTAGAACCAAAGACCGGTTCCTGTATAACTGAAAGGCTATGCAGCAACAAACCCTGCTACCAGGTTCTGTGTTTCATCCCTTGATTTAAACTGCGTTCAGAATAGCCTCTAGCTAAGAGTCTTTGTTTATAACTTTGTTGTGCTGTATATAAATCGCTATCCCTGCTGCAAATCCTGCGAATTCTTAAAAAGAAATAAACTGCCTATAGTGTGTTTTGGATGAAAACTGCTAGAGTGCAGTATGCTATTGCCTGCTGTGGCTTTTCGGTGGAGACGTGTATGTATAGCATTCTCTTTAATGTATGTCTCCACATCCAAAAAGCAAATGTTGTTATCACTAATTTCATAAGTAAATTGCAGGTTTAAATCATTCACATTTTTATGAATACCTCAGCACTCTCCTTGTCCCCATTCCAAAAAAAAAAAAAAAAAAAAAAAAAAAAATATATATATATATATATATATATATATATATATATATATATATATATATATATATATATATATATATATATATATATATATATATATATATATATACATTCACAACACTCCTGGAATCCCAGGAAAAGACGGGTCGCACTCACATGGAACTGGCCCACAAGGGGGATTGGAAAACATTGAAATTTTATGGTATTGACCAGGTGATAGACAATAAACGTGGAGGAAATCTGGAAAAAATGCTTTGTCAGAAAGAATCTCGACACATCTTAAAATTCAGGACAATGACCCCGTTTGGTTTAAATCAGTCGGAGGAATTATATGTGCACCTATATACGTGATCAAGGCTTCTCGTAAGCCGAAACATGTAGTAAGGTGTCAATAAACACCCTTGGACTCTGCTGATTTCTGGCGTTTACTTGTTGTCTGAGAGCGTGGTGAATTGTGAGACGAAGCATAGTCATTGAAGTTTCCGGCGTGCTCTGCCGGCATTCACGCCACTTCCCACGGGGCCGACCGCAACCCTTTGGAGCAACTCAGAAACTTGGATATATATATATATATATATATATATATATATATATATATATATATATATATATATATACATTCACAACACTCCTGGAATCCCAGGAAAAGACGGGTCGCACTCACATGGAACTGGCCCACAAGGGGGATTGGAAAACATTGAAATTTTATGGTATTGACCAGGTGATAGACAATAAACGTGGAGGAAATCTGGAAAAAATGCTTTGTCAGAAAGAATCTCGACACATCTTAAAATTCAGGACAATGACCCCGTTTGGTTTAAATCAGTCGGAGGAATTATATGTGCACCTATAGCAAATGAATATATGAACACCATGTAATCACAAACACAAATGATAAAAATATTTGAAAATCAGTGCACAGGAAAAAAGGACAAAATTGGTTATATTATATTCCATACCAATAACCAATGGGGTTACCACTAATGTGTTTTATAAAAATGTAAACCTCTTGCTGACAGATTTCCCACTGCGGTTTTGTTAGTTTGCATAATGCACATACCGGATAAAATATATACACTACATGTCCCATAAGGCTTAGGGGCATGTATTGGGTAACTTTACAAAAAATTATGTAATTATCCTTTCAAACCTATGTAAATCATTAGCAATTCACTGTTTGTAAGTTACCGTGATCAAGCAGCGGCTGCTGCGAAACGCGTCAGCTTTTTTTGTTGTCTTGCCGAATGACCGATGGAAACATTACGCTAAGAAATAAAAAGAAACCTTGTTGAAACGATTTCCTTTGGTGAATGCAACCCGTCTTTTCCTGGGTTTCCAGGAGTGTTGTGAATAATTTAACGGCGTGGTCCTGCCATTGGAAACCGCACCGCCAATAGATCGCCGGTTAGCAGGGCAATCGGACTACTAGCGCCAAATATATATATATATCTATATATATGTATATATATATAGATATATATATATATATATTTATATCAGTTGAAGCCATTATCCGAAATGCGTTGGTAGTTTCATTTTAATTATTCTGTGTCATGGGAATATTTGGTGTTCACATAATAAAATAGAATTTGCACAAATACCTCCTGGATGGAGATATTCTGTGCTGTGCCGCAGCATTGGTGATTCAGTAAGAGAACCCAGTGAAGGAGCAAATATATATATTAAACGAGCACCCTTATTAAATGCCAGAACGAGGCTACAGCTAGAGTTTTAGAACGCAACTACTCAATGGCAACTATTACTTGTGCCATCAAACGGGCCAACAAGAAGAGGGACTGTGTGGATGACAAGACACAGTGTAAGTGTACCAAACACAGCCACAACAATAATGACAACAACATTAGATGAATTGCTCCGTTTAATAATCAACAACATAAATTAAGAATCATCCTTAACAAACAATGGCCCATAATTTTGACGGATCGCATTATAAGACCCAATCTGCCAAAATAGCCCTCCTTCACGTTCAGAAAGACTCTGTCTATGGGCAATGCATTAGTGACCAGTAGCCCAGAAGTAATTTCAACAAGCAATTGGCTTTCAGAAAGAAAAGGATTCTTTAAATGCAGTTCTTGCAAAGCTTGCCGCTATGGGGTGAATGTGTCTCAGTATACTTCGGCTTTCAGTAACAAACTGATAAAGATAAGATTAAAGGGGTCTTTCACATGTGAAACCGTCTCTGCAGTGTACATCTTAGAATGTACTTTCAAGCTCAAATATGTTGGTAGTACTAAACTACAAGTACATGTTCGAATCTTACAATATCTAAGAGCCATAGTTAATTCTAATCCAACTTACCCTGTAGCCCGGCACTTTAAACAAGCTCTCAACAACAATCTCAGTTGTCTCAAATACTATGTAATTGATTCGATACCTAGGCTATGATGGGGAGGTAACCGGAGCTCACTGATAAGGCAACTTGAAAGCAGATATCTTTTGAACTTAGATACCAGAACACCCAATGGGTTAAACTTTGGGGAGGAGTTACATAATTTTCTGTAGCGACCAGTTAGAGACAACTGAGTGTCACAATGAATAATTATTAATTGAGAGATAAGTAGTGCGTATCTATGAGTCAGGCCAGTTTTAACTCAAGTTAATTTAATATATTGGTATTGTCAATCAAACGTTATGCCGTTACCCATTATTGCACTTTAATCATGCACTACACTTTTTCATATAAGGCCCTTTATAGCGATAGAAGCAAGTGGTACAGATTTTATGTGGCTATTTTGTGGATTTGTTCAGGTCAGACTTGATTGTGAATAATTGTAAATAATGAATTACTATTTTGATATTGACACCACAAATTAGTATACAATTGACATTAGCTACTCGTACAGAATCGTATGATACTTCCCCTTGAGATTGTTGACATTTAAGGGTTTTGGTTAGGTTTAAATACTTTTCCATGAATTATATTAACTTGATTAATTTTATTTGGAAGTCTTTTTTTGAATGTGGATGTCACAATACAAGCCAACTGAAAAATCTAATTATCACATAATTAGTTTTTTCTGTCCATCCTGTTCAATGTTTCAACAATTTATGGACTGCATTTTTACATTGCTTTTTCTAGGTCATTTGATGAGTTTCTATATTTATGCATTTCATAATTAATTTCTATTGTTATTTATGTATGCACTACGAAATTAGATAATTATAGGAGCTATGCATGCTCCCATATAGATATATTTGGTAAACAAACTCATCTAACAGGTATACTTTTACGAATAATTTTAGTCTGTTTTCCACAACCTAAGATCTCATGCAGAGTCTGCTTTCTGTCGTTGTTGGCTTGCACAGTGTCATGTGGGCATGTGGTAAAAATACAAAAAAAGACCCTCAAAACTGTCAGTATACGTGAACAAGGCAGGATGTGGCCAAAATGCGCTGTATAGTTTGGACATGTTGCACTGATAATAAGTAGCACATATGAAGTTGGAGTCTTTGCTCGGTTTCTAATTTGAACATCAGGAGTTCGAGTGATATGTATATATATATATATATATTACAGATATTTAGATAATGTTATAATAAGTATTGAAGGCTGGTAATGATAGATATACTCTTCCCATTCCAGTCTGTGCAACAAGACGGAATGCGTAGGACTCCGGAGTCGTAACATTTACTAATCTCACTCCAGTCTATGCAACAGTAAGGATAGCGTTGGACTTCGGAAAGTAAAAATTTACTATTTCTACTTCAGTATGTGCAACAGTAGGGAGCGTGTTGGACTTCGTAAGGGTAACATTTACTATTCCCACTCAAGTCTGTGCAACAGAAGAAAAAGTACTTCACTTCAAACACATAACATATATGAAACATAACCCTACCAATTTATAATAAATATAAAACTTTTAATATGCACTTTATTAGTTAAACACCCAAAAATAAATCAATTAACATAATTATTAAACAGCTTAATCATTCATTATCAATTTGCAAAAAAAGTGTCATTTATTTATTACTTAGTTAACCTACTACATCATAACCTAACAGACCTAGCAGCCTACACTTTAAATATGACTGATACAAATAAATATAGTACAAGTAACATAATTAATTGTCGACTAATTCACTTCCCAACCGACCTATCAAATTTAATTATTACACAATATACATAACTATTGATCAATTAAATAACTATTATTAAATTCATCATTAATTGTTAAATAATGAATGAATGATTACTTAACATCCTACACTATACCCCTACAAACTCAGCAGCCCACACCTAACATATATCTTTCAAAAACAATATTCTTACACACTTTAGATATTTAATCATCAATTCAATATTTAATAATAAATAATACTCAATTAACAACCTGCACCCCTACAAACCACTACAACAATATAAGTCACTATTAGCAAATACATTACAAATTATAAATAACTTAAAATTATAATCTACAGTTAAAAATATTATCAACAATTATAGAAACAATAATAACACATATAATTAATACAGGAACTAAAACACATGAAGATCATTGAAAAACAATATTTCTACAAATATATAATTGAAAACAATGTTACCAACAACAATATTCTTAGAAAAAATATTGTTAACCTGAAAAATCGATATTCTTGACAACTATATTTCTGCATCACAATATTTTCGTATCACAATATTTTTTGGCGATATTTCTGAAACTCGATATTTAAAACTCAATATTTTGTCCAAATACAGTTATAAGGATACCAGTTTTTAGAAACTAGAGAATTATGTTATGTCGTATGAAAGGTTTTTTCTCTATACATACACTTCTTATGGTAGATGCTTTTCAATAGCCCGCTGAGGATTTCCCTAATGTCCTGTATGGATAGGCCACCTTGATGAGAGGGAAAAGATAAGTGAGAATACAGTACCATGAATGTCATTTATGGTTGGTGTAGGCTGATCAGATTTGTTGCAATGCAGGGAGATTTTGTTCCATGCAGAAGCAGTCAATGGGCGGGGCAAGGGTGTAAAATATAATTGTATTATTGACTGCATTTGCTAAAATGATACTAATTAATTGTGAAGTTAATTATTATGATAATGGAACTGGTTGGCAAAGTATGTTAACAACACCTGTTTCTTTTGGTACATAGGTTCTAATAAAAGGGTAATTGTTACGTACAACACTCAAGTTCCTTTCTGTTTCGGGTTATGTCAAATAACTTAAGAGTATATTGTCTAGCCTACATTTTATGGTTTTTCCTGTCCTTGTCTTCCTGTTTCATTTTGTGGACTGTGTAAGATAAACATCTAACACTATATGTTATATGTTGCTACATCAGCATTTCCAGAGGTCTACATTATCACAAAAGATCAGAAATCTCTCTTCTCCTATCCTGATGTCTGCAATATCACAGGAGATTGAAGGTCTATTCTGATATTCCAGACCTGTGGATAAGTCGATACAATAACATTTGGAAAATAGTATTTACCCAATACAATCCTGAAACGTAACATGAAGAAAGAAGAACAGGAAAGAAATTAATGAATTGACAGAATTTGCACTCACTCACAGCTACTCAGAGAGAGTGCTCCGGCGTGATACGGAGAGTAGTAAAAAGAGAGGAAATGGAGAGGCTAAAGAAATCACGTCTTATGTTTCTTTCTGAAAATACTTTCACTCTCAATTTGTCGCAACTTTACTGGGAGCCTGTTCCATGCCTACGGTCTCAGGAGTGAGAAGGATCTGCCCTGTGATTTGCTAAGGCAGACCCTAGGAGTTGTGGCCAATTGGCCGCAGGATGAGTGGAAGGTTCTCTTATGCGAGTAGTGGCATATCCTGGATGACCGATAAACTTGATCTTGAGTGGCTCATTGCTCTGTGCATTAGGGGAAGGGTCTTAAATTAGATTCGCTTGGTCACAGGGTGTCAAAGCAGATTTCTCAAATACAGCAAGACTTGTGCTTGGTATGGTAAATTAATCACCAAGCGAGCAGCTGCATTTTGAACTGTTTGCAGTTTTCTCAGCAAATATTGAGGAATACCTGCATTGAGGGTGTTAGCATAGTACATCCAGGATAAAATCAATGTCATTACCACTGTTATTTGGCCTTGTACAGAAAGAAGATGCGGAAATCGAGTAAATCGAAGAAAACCTGCCCTTAGGGAATTAGGAAGGATACAGCAAGTATTCATTGTATTCTCTTGTCTAGAAAAAATACTTTTTTCTAGAGACCCCTTACCCACCAGGGTTGCCCTTAGATGGCATGCTTCATCATTAAAGTTCCTCACAGTCCTGTACGGATTGAGGTGTGCTGCGACTTGCGAATTACGTAGGAGAAATTTGTATTATAGACTATGTGTAGTGCAGTAATGTGGAGTGGAAAGGGAAAGAAAATCTAAAAATACCTAACTAGTTGGTCACTCTTTTATTCCTGCCTCTAGTTGGTATGGTTATAAATCAGGGGTTGTTTACTAAGAAGAAACCTGATCCTAATGAGTCTTTGTTTCTCAGTAATATGTTTTTGTCAACATGTTTCGAGCTGTTCCCCTAATAGCTCTTGATCACGACTCCACGGGGTCCAGCCTCATGTGTACCACTCCTAGTGAATCCTGTAACAAGGACACAAACCATGCACACCTAATGTGCACTGTATATATACGGTTCTAGTGATTAATCAGTGTTTCTGTAGTTGCTATATTATCGCATCATGGTCAAATCCAGGGGTAGAAGGGATTGTAGTCACACTTTCGTCAAAGCCGCCTTTGGTACAGTAACCTACTTCTCTCCCTGGAGACCGCATACTCCCTAAGGGCAGGTTTTCTTTGATATACTCAATTTTTGTCTAACTACATAACTGTCAGGACTATAAACCTAGTCTCTACCTCTGCCTCCCTCTCTACTTTGGTAAGCCAAACACGTGCCTCCTACCGTATTGATTTGATTGCAATACTGTTTACTTTGAAATCTGCTCTTGTAACCTGTCTAATACGCTTTATTGTTATTTAAATAGCATTGGCTGTAACTGAATTACTCAAGTACCTTTCTTATGTTTTTCTAATTATGTACTTAGTTCAGAGTTTTAGTAACCCTTAACAGTTGAGTCAATGATTACGCAGATGTTGCAAAAATATGTAGTGATAGGTGGAATGCTTGAACTAAACTTGACCACTGGTGGTTACTCTGGCCCGCGTTCTCGTACATTTTTTTAGCTCACTAGTTCACCCTCGACAAAGAGCAAACATATGCAAGTCGGTATTGTTTCTACCAATATGGAAAAAATGCACTCTGAAATCTGAGGGCACTTTCTCCCCAATGGGGAACACAAGCAAATATAGACTCGTTTCATCCTTGTTTGACTTCATCAGTAGAATGCAAACTGAATTATGTGGCATAGTGAGCTGCAGGACGCATGTATGAGCCTGTAACACAGGAATCACACTGAAAGAATCCAAAAAGTGGAGGGTGGATGCTTGAACAAATCTCAGCCACTGGGAGCATACCACAAGTAGGTCCCCTGCCGAGGTAATTCGCTATGTAAAACTTTTTGCTCCTCTGAGGCCCGAGGACACACATACACATGCACAAGCATAGCTGAGGCCCGTAGGCGCGCGAATGCTCTGGGGATGGGGGCAGGGGGGTTGAGGGCCCGGGCGGAGGGGGACAGAGGGGGGTGGAAGGAGGCTGGGAGTACAAATGTGGTTTTGCCGCTACAGTTAAAGTTTTCTCTTTTTGTTTCACGAGATGCATAATCTGTTTGTAAGCCCAAGCCGGAAGGTTTTCCCGGAATCACCTGATTGGGTACGGAGTCTGCGTGCTGGTTACTGTGCACAGTTCCAGCGTATGCATTTGGGCACGAGCGTCATGGTTCAACCCACCTTGGGCCAACATTCCCTGTCTTACTTGTTGCACGCCTTGAATATTGTACACATAGCATAATGCCTTGTTGTGCTTGGCTTGTATGACTAATATGCCCATACCATCGTGCCTGCACCAATAATGCCTCTACTGTGATACGTAACATAATGTTCTGAAAATGCTAATAAAACAGATTTGACAAAAAAAATAATCTCAGCCACTGCTAAGAACTCTGGATCACATTCCATTCCACCATGAAATGCGCAACACACTTCAAACAGGGACCAACTATAAACAAATCAGCCTTGGCCCTTCTCCAATATGAACAAAGCAGTCCAAACTAGCAAGTCATGTCCACTGTAAAACGGTACACAAGAAAAAAAACATACCGATTTCAGCCTGTGTTGGCCTATTCATCAGGTGCAATATAAATCCTATGCTATAATGAGCTAGGATACCCACATCAGGGCATTCAGTTCACATCTAGGAGACCTCACTGAGAGAAACAAAAAGGCAATGGTTGGCATGCTTGAATTAAACTCACTCACTGGTAATAACTGCAGGCCATATTCCAACCTCTTGTTTTCTCCTCACTACACCAACGAAGTGAGAAGAAAGCCATAATCAGATCAGCCCCAGCCCTACTCCACAAGAAACAGTCCAGCCACAACTTTCAGGAAACATCCTCTCTGACATGGAACACAAGCAACCCCATACCGTTTTCAGTCCTGTTGGGCAGCATCAGGGAGATGCAGCCTGAATCAGGTGCCAGAAAGAGTAGTTGATCCCACATCTAGCCGCACAATTCACACTTACGGCATCAAAGAAAACCACAAAGGTTATGGCTGGAATTCATGGAAGACTCTCAGCCATTGCAAATCTCTCTGGATCGCTAACCAGTCCATTGCCCTTTTCCCCAATATGCCACTCCGAACATGGAAGAAGCATATAAAATTGAGACTTGGTTCGTCTCTGGTAGCGACCAGTTAAGCATGAACTGCAAACTTTTCATCCATCACCTTCGTGTTTCTGTGTAACAACCCTAATGAAAAAATATTTCCCATGTTCGTTCTTTGACAGTACAAAAAATCCACAACATCAATGAGGTTCAAAGACGCAGAAACCAGTTTGGGATTTCTTCTGTTCCCATCTAGAGGGACTGGCTGTTTGAGCTGGACTATACTTTTTGGAGTAGGACCAAGTCTGATTTTTAATGACTCACCCCGGACATTAGTGGAACAGTGGGCGAAAAAGCAATGGATTGGAATGTAGTCCAAGCGATTGCCAGTGCCTGAGAGATTTGTAAACATTTGACCTATCACCTTTCTGTTTCAGTGTGTGATGTCAAATGTATATACTGTATTTAATAGCAACACAATCCAATAGTCGCAAAGGAACCTGGGTATATTATGAGAATAACCAAGTGATTCCTATCGAAAACAGGAAAGTTTCAATCATGGTCAATACCTCCCCAAAGCCAAAGGTTACTCATAATAAATGAATACTTTAAATGTTTTTTACAATGCATACCAAGACAGCCAAAAGTTATAGAGATTGTATTTTATTTTTCAGTTGTATATACATTATTGATGTAGGAGGAGGAACAGTTCCGTGCTCAGTTCCATGAAAGTGCTATATACATAAATGCAATTTTATTTTATTCAGGAAGTTTTATGTTGTACGAACATGACCCATCCGGGTACCAGAGTGCTGTACAGAGAAGCAGACATGATAAACAAGTGGACATGCATATAGTAAATACTACACATATAACGACAGATTAGGTAAATAAAGTGAAAAAAGGAACAACAAGAAACAAAGTAGATGTAAAGTAACAAAATGTATAGAAGAATAGGCTTCCAGCGCTGCATAAATGAAATAAAGGTCAATTTGAGTGGATTTAGGTCTATTGTTGAAGGTATTTATTCAAAAACAACCGTTTTACTTCTTTTTTTATTGAGGAGATCGAAGGGTTAAATGTGGTTTCAGGCAGATAAGATTTTAGCCTACGCTTAAAAAAAACTAGAAATTCACTGAAAGAAAACATAAGGCAATGTGACTTTATAGTTATGGGTCATAATAAAATAAAAATATTAAACACAACCCACTAAATTTAACCTGCAACTAGGTTATGCACTGCTTCTGACTTCACATACTACATCACTGATGATATATTAAATGGATTCATTGATGACATACAATTGTCGTGACAATGTCCTATAGGGTTTCTGGCATTAAAGTAATTGAGCACACTACAGGTGTGGACAATTATCTATTCACCTTTATGCGATTTCCCACTTCAAATACTTTTCATGACCTGCAATTTTAATTCAAGTGGTTGACAGGTATACATTTGCCACTGTAAAGACACTTTCTTCTAGGCCCAATGGATTAGACACAGTAGTTTACTAAGATACACCACGTCCAGTGCTTAATTCGGGGAAAAATAAATGTTGGGGCTCTCGTCAGGAGGCCACTGCAGCTTATTGCTCCTGTGAGCGCCACCTTTGACCGAACCAACACGACTACTAACCATGAAACCCTGCAAGTGTTTAATGACCAGCCTTTGTTGTGCTCATCTCTATATTAGACAAACAGTGCCACCGATTGGCAGACTGTCATAAGGACCAGTGTTTACAATTAAGTCACAGTGCTGAGCACTAGAAACCACTGGCTTAAATTAAGCACTATGACATACATTTTATGACATACATTTATGAGATGGGTACACTGGCATACAACTTTGGAGCCATACTTATAACACCAGTGAGAGGTAAACCACTGTTGTAAATAAATGAAGTCCAGTAGTCCAAGTGGATTATGTAGGTTGGTTTATTAGGTTAGATGTTTAGATGAAGAGCCCTACCAGGAGCAGCCTTCCTGCTGCTCAGCCCATCCTCCAGTTAACACAATCCTGTGGCCCTTTCAAATGCTGCATAAAGTAATGGCTACGATTTTCTCACCATTTCCTCCGGCTGCCCTTTCAAGTGCTGCGTATAGCTCCTCTGACTGCACAGGGTCGAGTTAAACTCATGACAACTGTCACACCATCGGAGGACATGCAACACAGCTGTTCTGCCCACTGTGAATCACATAGGCGTGATGACTCTGATTTGACGCAACCAGGTCAACCACAGCAATTTTCAACTAGTGCCAACTTCTGTCCCCTTGAGTCTTGAGAATGGTCCATATCATTCAGGCACACCCTGGTTGGGGCTGACCGATCTTGAGGTCACTGGTGGGGCACAGGGCTGCAGAACTATATTGTAATACTCTGTACTCTTGATTACATGAAAAGTACATCCATCTGTAGGTTTTTTAGGCTCAAATATCATGTAGATTTTGTTTCAATTGCTTTTCTCTCCAGCTATTTGCAAACGTAGTTCTATTTAAAGTCGTCGCCAAAATATCTTGTAATTGAAAGAAAGACGTCCAGTAGTCTAGGTAGAATATGTAAGATGATTTATTAGGATAGATGTTAAGATGAAGAGCCCCACCAGGAGCAGCCTTCCTGCTGCTCAGCCCATCCTCCAACTGACACCACACTCATCCAACATTCCACAGCATCACCACAACAAGGGCCCGATTCACAGAACTAACTTAACACAAAATCCTAAACTTACTACCATTTTGGTATTCACAGAAGGCTCTTACTCATTTTGGTATTCACAGAAGTTAGGAGTCCTAACTTTAGGACTCCTAAATGACTTCTGTGAATACCGAAAGTCTTAAAGTTTGGATTTTTCTCAGTTTACGAGTAGTAAAGTTAGGACTCCTAACTTTAGGACTCCTAAATGCCTTCTGTGAATACCGAAAGTCTTCAAGTTAGGATTTTACTCAGTTTATGAGTAGTAAAGTTAGGGCTCCTAACTTTTGGACTTCTGTGAATACCGAAATTAGTAAGTGCCTTCTGTGAATACCAAAATTAGCAAGTGCCTTCTGTGAATGCCAAAATGGTAGAAAGTTTAGGATTTTGTCTTAAGTTAAGCTGTGAATCGGGCCCCAATATTCCACAAACCCAGTCACACTGGCTGAGCAGCAGTTATAACAACCACCTCTTCATCAACATGCCTACATTCTTCACCAATCTCAAATGCCTCAAAATCTTCAGCAATATTTTGGAAATAAACATAGAAACTTTAGAAATGTCCCTGATACATAGAGTTTGTCTGTAGTACTGTATTACAACTGTTTAATATGGGCACATGCCTGGATATCCACTGGTGGATAATCCATTGTGAACAGAAGGTTCGGCCTGCCTCAGATTGTTGGGAATATTCTTTGGTGTCAAGTGTCAATTTATTTTAAAACATACCTCTACAACCCTTTATCTTGTTTATTTGGGTATAAAACTTGCATTCCAAACTTTAGAGACTTGAAAACGGTGCAGCAAATAATACAATCAAGCTTGCCTCCCAGACTTATGCTACTTCTATGCAATGGATCCACATGTACACTCAAGAACTCTATTCTGTATATGACATTGGTGTCATGTCATCATTGTCTTCATTTAACATGGCAGGAGTGATGTAATATCCGATATCATAGGCAGTGCATGGTGGGGTGCCAGTTATAGTTAGCTCAGTCAATTACAACTGGTGACTTTCAGTGGGGTTTTCTTTGTTTTTAAATGTTATATTTTTTTATAATTACAAAACCTAACAATAAGGTTACTGAGGTAGAGACCGAGGTACAGTTGCAGCTTGAGCTGAACCTATGTGGCTTCACCAACCAGCACTCGAGAAGGGGGTGGGGTGTATTTCTCAACAGGAGGTCCTTATGCAAAAATGCACTCCTCCAAGTCATTCCATGTGTCCCTCCACAGTTTTCTCTTTGTGTATCGCACTGAAGAGCGACAGCTGCAGAAAGGCTATTGTGCTCTTAATTTACTTTTCAGTGTGGCATCCGAAAACTAAGACAGCACAGCCACTGGGTGGCACACTCTCTACCATCAGCCCTCTGCCCAGCCTTCTAGATTAATAGAATTACAAATGTTCCAGCATGAGGTGGTATCATGCTGTAAAATCTGCATGTGGTACAGTTTCACTCTTGCAATGCTTTCTGCAGACATGGTGGTCTATGTGCTCTTCTTGAACCTTCTTCTATGTCAAGGAACTTAGACTGAGTGGCAGTAGCCTTTTACAAGCAACTTCACAGGCTGTGCAATTACTTCCTCTCATCAGACTTATTTATGCATCAAAAACAACAATTCATATATCAGGAAGCATTTGTTCTTAAGTCATGTAGTAAAAAAGAGTGCCAAAAGTATATTTGAGGCCAGGGACGTGAATTAAAATTCAAATTAAGTCCATTATTTATTAAACACCTCTGGGTCATCATCAAGACAGGAGACGGTTAAAAATAGAGCAGAGAGATATAGTAAGCGAATGTCCCAATATCAAAAAATGGTGAAGTACCCAAGTAGATAAAACATCATTTAGAGGTCTAATAATTATTTTATGAAGTGAGTCTGCAGAAAAAATAAATTGATAAGAAATAGATTAATGTCTTAAAAATAAACTCAAATAAAACAAGGAATTGTGATGGCTTACCGTGAAGAAATAATAGCCACAGTGCCATCCAAACATGTTTACATTCAGTCACATGTCAGGTTTCACTCTAAAACTGAAAGGCATCCAACAAATCCTGACTCTAACAAGAACAAGAACGTTTTAACATTTTTTTCTGAAACTCTCCAGATATGAGTTACTACACTGTCTTCTTAAATTTCGCATAAACAAGTAGAGCCTAGCCAGAAGGCATTAAGCACTTGATTAGGTCATAGAATTACAAGCCTAAATGTGAAATACCTGAGCCAATTTGATAGTATTATGGATTACAACCAAAGTGTGATACTTCACCAGATGTGCTATAGGAAGCCAGTGCGGTTTACAGAAAGTTGGACCACTGTCTTTCCACAACGTCACTCTAGTGAGAGTCCCTGGGGCAGTATTTTGTTTGGACTTTCTGGAATTTGCTCATAAACTTCACGTAGCACCCATGGAAAGGAAACAGTAATTCAAATTAGCTCCATTAATAGTCCAAGCTAGAATGGCTCCATTACTTTATTATAGAAAATGTTGTAGCTTAGTAAGCATGTGGATATCATAAGCAAAAACTCTAACAAGAGCATTTGACTGCTCCTCCATAGTGAAATGATAGGTATTTTACTATTTTTCACAATATTGTTCTTTGAGAACCCTACTATCATAAAGCTGTGGGTAGGGAAGACTTTATCTACAGTGACCCACAAGCCTGCTGATAGTGACTCAGTTTGCTAGGATTGAAATCTAGTAAATTCTGCTTCATCCGTTCATAGGTATCAGTGGTCAGTGCTGTCATATAATTCTGATTGCTAGACAAAATTAGACCCAGTTGGGTGTCATCAGCGTAGATGTGAAATCCTGCCACAGTGAATCATGTAAAGGCTTCATATATGCATTAAAAGCACAGGTGACAGGAGTTGCTCCTGTGGGACTACACAGTAGGCCTGAGAGGCTAGGCAAGCTCCCCATTCCTGAAATGGCGGATTGAAGAGAAATATCTCAAACCACTTACCTGCTGGAGGCAATGATCGAGAGTAGTGTGTTCAATGGTGTCACAAGCAGTCAAGAGTTCCAAGATCACCAATAGTGCTGCAAGACCCACATCTTCTGCTGTAAGTAATCTTTCCCTCACATCCAGGGAACCTTCTCTGAACTTAGCAACTCTATAGCCGGACTAGAGCTTTCCTAGCAGATTGCACTTTTCAAATAGTAAAGAAAGTTGAAAGGCTTCCATGTTCTCCAAAATCTTTACCAAAAAAGGAGATTGAGCAATGTGTCTACAACTCAGGGGGGGAGAGAGCTCACTGCCTCTCATCCCAGCACAGTTCACCCCATTGCATCCTGGTAAATACAGTACGCTTACTTTCAAAGTTGCTGTAGTCTTTCACCAAAGTAGGTGCCGGTAGGGCTGTTTTCTCTAGAAACGTGTTTCTGGGTTTAGCCCGTCATCAGTAGAGAGCATAAAGTAGTAAGGAGCAGAGAAAAGTCATCAGGGGTTGCTGAAATGGTGCCCAAGCCTTCACAGGTCACAGTACCTCTCCACAGGCACACAGGTGCATCCCAGGAGAGCTCGTCAGCTCGTTTTCTCCCTCCCCCCCCCCCTGTGCTCAAAAGGCTTTCTTGAGCCAACGAGCTGATGAGCTCTCCTGGGATGCACCTGTGTGCCTGTGGAGAGGTACTGTGACCTGTGAAGACTTGGGCACCATTTCAGCAAAAAAGACTGGACAAATGGTGCATTTTTAAGCAAATTTGAGAAATTAAAATAATAATAACACATTTTAATGACCTAACACATGAAGTCAAGTTGGAATAAAATAATTAGAAGTATACCTTAAAAACATGTCAAATAAATTACAGCATGGGTTTTAGTGAAATGTAAGGTGTTATATAATGACTTTCTCAAGTAAATGTGCTGGAGATTAGACTCCCAAAAGAGTTGATCTCTAATTTAAATAGGTGTAAGGCACTGTGGTTGCAACTGCTATTCCTGCCTTGCTGGCAACCATTGTTGCTGCTCTTGTTCCTGCTATGGTGTCAGTTGTGTTCGCTGTTCTGCTTGTTCTGGCTTTACAGCAAGGGTTGCTGCTGTGATCACTGACCTATGTAGTCCATTAACAGTGTTGAAAGGAAACAAAATAGTATAAGAAACAAATCTAAGCAAGACATCTGACAATCAAGTGCACCAAAAACATTAACACCAGACAAGAGACACAAATAGCTGTTGATATGCCTTGGTGGTGGTGGGTGGCTGTGCCAGGATACAAAAGAAAATAGGTACTGCATAACTGCCTCAACTTCGCTGGTATATAACTATTTACACAACCAAAAACACACACACCGTTTCAAGTTTCAAATGAGTCAATAAACCTTAAATGTTTGTGTGGCCTACAGAAGACGCAATACTGGCACAGAGAAGGCTGTACATCGTAGTCCAATAACACACTGACATGTGGGTTATTCATTTTTTTAAACGCTGGAATCTTAGCCAATAAAATGCAAGAGAGTGCTAGCCCTCACGTAATTTCCTTCTACCTGTGATCTTTCTAATAGGGACTCTAGCTTGTACTTTCCTAGTACTCAGTGGTAAAAGACAAAACCTCCTGAGCTGGACCCAAAGTAAACATGCACAGTTCTGCTAGACTGGGCACCGACATTAGAGTGTATGTTCTTCACTGGCTGAGAACTGAACTATAAGCTCAGAAGTAATTGGAAGGCAAGGTCCCTGTGCAAGGTTTTCTGAAAACCAGCACCATAGACCTGCACTACGGTGTGCTTTGAACCCACAGACTAACACTGGGTAATGTCAGCTACGAAAGTGATTCTCCCTCTCAGTTGGCACATTCTGCAGCCAAGGCATGACCTCTGCGCGTTTTGTTTGTAGTCCGGTGTCACTGAGCAAGGGGCACATGCAGTGACCTTGGTTTACTCCCGCTTGGACAGTGGATCGATATCCATATTCATCTCACCGGACTCTCCTTCGTGATCAATAAAAAGAGCAGTGTGCTAGCCCCACCGCCTGGCCAGGCAGTAAGCACCTTGTCACATTTATGAAGCTCTTTACAAATGTCATTACAAAGCACAACAGCGTTCCGAAGAGGGTTATCGTGTGGCTTGTGGGCCTACAGTTACCATTTGGACCAAGAAAGGTGGATTGATGCCAAAGGCCAGAAGCTTAAAAGGGATACGTTTTGGTAACTGCCACTTCACCAGACACGGGCATGGAAAACGAACTATCTCGTATCTTCCTGTTTCACTTTCCTCATCTGCGGCGGGAGTGAAAGTACAACACTGTTGTCACTTTAGCTCTCTCAGGGGGGTGCAAAGTCCGGTACAATAAACGCCACCTCCTCCTCCTCTTCTATACATGTACTGCACAGCAGAGTCAATAACACAGCTTTGCTCTCCGACCCTTCAGTACAACATTCACAAGGGTGTGCTTTTTAAAGACAACCATCCAAAGGTGACCTCAAGCGTATTCCACTGACGCATGCAGTTGACTCCGGAGCTGTTGAGCTTAAAAATCCTCCTGTTCGACGAGACATCCATTGTGAGACGGGGAGAAAAATTATATTCAACACGAGCGAGAAAAGTTGGAAAGCTGCATGTATGCCTGACTTGCATGCCTTCCAGGCGCCGCTGGCATTACAGGCGGGGAAATTTGGTCGTCGCGCCCCGGAGCGGATGAGGCGGGAGGGGTTTAAGGAAAAAAAAAAGATTTAACATAAAGTAAACTTACTGTCCCAGAGACTCCCGCTGTCCTGGTTTTGAATTCCTACAGTGCACGTCATCAGGAAGGCTGCAGGCAGCCTCCCTCCCCGCCACCGCTGCGTTGTGATCGGTGAGGCCGCTGCCCCACCTGGGTCATTTTCTCTCTGTATGCTGCAGCATACAGAGAGAACAGGGAGAGTGTGCGGTGTTACTCGAGGGCAGGGGGGAGTGGCTTGTCCACTGTTGTTCATACTGACTGTTTGGGCGGCCTCAGGCTTCCCAAACAGTCAGTATAAACAACAGTGGGCAAGCCACTCCTCCCTGCCCTCGAGCAGGACCGCCCACCCCCAACCAGGAACTTCTGCTTTCTCGCCGTACGAGAAGGCAGAAACAAATGGTAGTTATTACGGCAATAACTACCATTTGTTTCTGCCTTCTCGCACGGTGAGAAAGTAGGGGGCGGTGTCCAAACGCCCCTATAGAGGAGCCGCCACTGTCCTCAGCTCATAAACTGGATTTTCAGTTGTACTTTTGTGCCAGCCAAGTTGCCCTTTGTTTGAGTCATTCGAATTGTGGGGTATGCTTCTCTTGGTAAGGTGCCTGATTTGATCCATATAGGCCTGGGCAGGAATGTTAATCCTCAACCCCAGGTGCACCAAGGCACCTATCTCCAAATCCAGGCAACAGAGTCTCCCGTGCACAGCACACCTTTGGAACAGAGCAGCGGGGACAATTGCTAGTATTATGTGTCAGGGTACTGTTAATTGGGTGGAGAGTACGACCCAAACACCCACCTTTTATATGTGTGTGAATAATGCTCCCCTTGCCTTATCCTTATTCTCTTTGTACTGCTATTCAATATGTTTTGCAACTCGGCCACCCTTGCCTTTATTCCCTGCATTATTACTCTCTCTTGCTTGCTCTTCTTCATTGTTCTCCTCAATATGCTCCGCCCACACCTCACCCCTGCTTTGTCCACAGTCACTAAGTTTGTGGGATGCAACTGAGGTAAGAAGGGGTGAGCAGGATCTCAGCTCTTGTACTGATCCACTGCTGGCTTGAAAAAGTGCCAGCATGTTAGTACTCACGCACCACTAATCTGTTGTCAATTTGTAGCTGTAAGATAAACTTGTTCACCAGATTACTCTCTAAGGGACTTATTTAAAAAAGTGGCCCATTGCTGCAACAAAATAGCGATGCAACAGTTTTCACTGCACCCTCCTTGCAACACGATGGATGTGCAGTATTTATTGTACTGCACTCCATGTCTCAAGAAAGACCGAGTATCTGTTGGTACAAAAGTCACGCGTGGCTGGAGATGTGTCGCAAGCATGACGCAACTCCAGCAATGTGTGGGGGAGGCCTATCTTTAATGCACTGCATCACCCCTATGCCTGCAATGAGGCAGTCATAAGGGTCTGATGCAATGGAGTCCTAGAAGTGGCGCACTGAAATGTTATAGAGTTCAGTGCGCCACTTATACGAGGATGTGATGCGGGGGAATGCCCACTCTGCATACATTATACCTGGTGCAGGTATAATGTGGCGCAGGGGTTTACAAAGTGACACAACTGCCTAGATGCATCACCTTGGAAATATGGTGCTATGTGGTGCATTGTTTACCCCACCGCAACATCACAAAAAGTGAAGCAATAGCGGCTCAAAAGTGTCGCAAGGGGCACATAAATAAGCCCCACAATGCATAATTATACACAAGCAGGCCTATTAAATACTTTCGCAAACCAGCGGTTCTTTCATAGAGAAGGGGACAAGTCTGAACATTCATTTATTTAATTGTGTCTCCCAAGACTTCCCTCAAATAAATTACTTGCCATACCATGAATTTGTAGCCTTGTTCCATGCATCTCACCTTGCTTGCATCCCCGATATAACCCCCCAAGGACATATCTGCTTTTGTATGAAAAGTTGTTAAACATGTTCTTCAAAAGTTCAAAAAAACTTGCAAGTGTAATGCCGGCAATGTGAATAAATGTGTGCAGAAGTGCATTATGATTTTTCCGACCTCACCCAATACACTTTGTTTCCCCGAATTAGATTAGGTATCTAAACCTTTCAAAATTAATCTCCAATGGCCCTATTAATCAGGCGCGGGCCAGCACATAAGATCGTGTGGGCTCTATGTTTTTTTAATGAATGAGTCGGGTTGCAAATTCTATGCATAAAGAAAAATGTCAGACTTGCAGAGTAGGCTCCTGGACATTAGAAAGACTTAGTACCCGATGAAAGACGTATAGATCTTATGCATTGACTTTATGCTTAGCCATTTGAAGTACACCCATACTTTCTGCGATATGATATTGGCGATATCCATTTCTTGAAATTACAAAGTCTGTTATTGCTGTAGAGCATGAAGGGCACTGTTATATCCTTCAGGTCTGGAACAGTATTCAGTCCACGCGAGAACTCTCTCAACTGATTATGTGGTTTTGCTTCACAACTGCAGCAGGGAAGATGAGAATCGCGGACTATCCATCAATGTGTCCCTCCCGTCTTCCAGTCACAGTAGCCAGGACAAGGTACAGTACAAAATGATGAAAACAACACATGCTGCGTTTTGCGGGAAAATTAATCTGCATCCCATTAGCATATCTCTTGATTATAACTAATAAAGAAAGCCGGTGACTTGAGTAGGGGGATGTTTGACTACCTGACCTGTAATCATGAACTGATTTCAACAGATCTGATCTCACTTTTTGATTGTGAAGCTCATAGTAATACTTAACGCTTGGGGCGGGGAAGGGGAGACGAGGGGGTGCTGGAGGGACAGTGTCTTATCTGGAAGAAAAGTACAGGACTCGAAACACAAAGATGTTGCTGTGGCTTATGTGTGTATTATTTCTGACTTACTCCTTTAATTCATGAGCAAGTCAGGAGTAATAAGTCACATCCAGTGATAACAAAATGCAGCTTAATCGGGCACATAATCCCCCAGATTCATCATGGTCATGTTTTGCGAGTCCTTAATAGCGAATTTTAAGGATTCGCTATTAAAGACTCGCAAAACGGGATGAATGTAGAAATCTCAATATTTTATGCGATTTCTACTGCTTCCTTATTTGCGAATCGCTAATTGCTAATCGCAAATAAGGAATGGCTAAAGGCCCATAGGAATGAATGGGGAGTCAGGACACCCTGTAGCACCCCTGAAATGGTAATATACACTGGTGTTGTGCACACACATGTCCAAAGGACATGTGTGTGTGTAACATACAACTTAGAAAAATGCACTAAAGTGCATTTTGCTAAGTTTTTGCTATTTACCACGTAGTTAGACTTCGCGGTAAATAGCGGCCCCAGATTGCGAATTCGCAATTTTAAAATGGTTCATGAATTGCATTTAAGGAATCTGAAATTGAGATTCCTTAAATGCAAGTAATCGCAATTTAGCAAGTTCTAGAATTGCGATTTTTGCATTTGGGATGATGAATCCCAAATTCAAAAATAGCGCTCGCAAAGGCCCAGATTCTCAGAATCTGGCCCTTTGCAAGCCGATTTTGGTTTGATGAATCTTGCTGATAGTCTTTAAAAAAAAAAAAAAGAATGATGCAGGTTGTTTCAAGCTCTTGTAACACTTCTGTGTTTTTTTTTTGCTATGCGATCGGTCGCTTGGCCCTTCATCGGGCAATTGTTTAGTGCCTGAGGAAGGCATCTATAAGGTTTTGAAAGCTTGCAATAAAAAGTATGAGCTAACCAGACAAAGGTTTGATCTCCAAATGTTGTACTAAAAACAAAATAAAAAAAATGTTAAGGAGACTAAATGTACTGTTACAGCTTTCACAAAACTGTGCACTTCAATATGTTTGTCTACTGAATGCAGAACACCCTTTTCAAAAACGTCAGTTCATCTCAGCTGATGTGAGATTCAATCTCTTTTGGACCTGACATCCTTGGTGGGGTTTCCCCGAAATGCTTGCCTTCACTCCTCCTGTTTTTGCTGACTTCGTTTTTGCTGGCCATAGGACTCTGCACACTTTACCACTGCTAACCAGTGCTAAAGGGCTTGTGCCTTCTACCTAAAACATGGTACAATTACTTCCACAACATTAACACATTTATTTTACTTGGAAGTCACTAGGAAAGGGGTACTACATGTACTCAGGACCTCTAAATGAAATGCTACTAGTGGGGCTGCAGAGCCACGCACTTAAGTAGCCCTTTAAACATTCAGGCCTGCCTTTGCAGCCTGTTTGTGCAGTTTAAACTACCATTTCGAACTGGCAAAGTAAACCTTTGCCAACGTTAAACCTTCCTTTTTGTTACATATGTTACCACTAGGGTAGGCTCTAAATAGTCACAGGCCAGGGTGCAGTATATTTAAAGAGTTGGACATAAACCTTTTAAATTTAAATTTCCTGATAGTGAAAAAACTCTTTAAATCATTTTTTAATACTGCAAGGTAAGCATCTCCCTCCCATAAGATAACGTATGGGTACCTTATTACATTTAATAAGTGAAAACTTTCAAATGGGAGCAGATAGGAATGTTGACTTTGGTCTCTAAAGGATTGCAATTTAAAACCATCTTTGATGGTAAAATTGGATTTTATGTCACAATTCTGAAAATACCACTTTTAGAATGTTGCCATTGTCTTGTCTCGACCATTTGGTGCACGCAGTCTGTATCGTTGGTCACATGGCTAAATGTAGCTGTCAGTTGGTCTTTGTGTATTGCTCCCAGACAGTAAGACAAAGAGGGAATAAGTGTTGGCAGGATGGGCTATCTCTGTCGGGATGAGGGGGAACATCAGTGGCATCAGTAGAAATCCTCCTCAAAGAAAAAGATAAATCTTGAAGTTTGAGGCTTTTCCCAGCTGTGAACGAACCTCTTTGCACCAAGATCTTGCTGCCCATGGCGACCAACAATGCCACAGCTTTGACAACCCACATGACAATGTGAATCTCCAGCAACTACTTGTCTTCGATGCCCAACAGGATCTTTGTGCTACAGCAACAACTGTCTGTGATGTCTGACCTGCTGTTCATGCTGCAGCACAACCATCCATGATGCTCTACCTGCTCATCACAGCATCTTCCACCGCAAATTGTTTGTGCTGGACTTTAAAAGTTAACTTTTTTAACGGGACTAACCAGGTACCTGTATCTGGCCCTTGCACCATTATGGTCGCCCTAACTTTTACCTGGCCTTGCACGATCCAATAGCCTGAGTGGCACTTTGTGCTTTTAGGCACCATACTTACTTGAAATTTTTAAAATTGCATATCCCAGGGTATGGCTTGGAGCATCTAAGAGTGCTCTGGACCCTTCCGTTATCTGCTCCCATCCTTCACCATTGGGACACTTCCTCTTTGCTCAGAAGTGTTCCTTAGTGCCACCTGACCTGCCTGCTATGCTGCCTACCCGTGGCTAAGTGTGGATTCCCCGTCTGCCTGCCATTCAGTGATGGTCCACATCTCTCCCAAAATGGCAGCCTGAATGGGTTGGACACTGTCCCTGCGTGTGCTGTGGCAGAGGCCCTTGCGGCCTGCCTGGCCCTCTGTGAGATACCATCCTCTTGGCCCTGGGGGAGGTCAGGCCTCCTCCTAACCCTGTTTAGGCTCAGGTGTCACTGCCCAACCCTGAGGCCGTTTCCTCTGCAGGTTGGGTCCCAGTCTCTACAGGGGTGTCACAACAGGGCTGTGAGCCCCCTGCAGCCTCTAATTAGCCTTCTTGCACTTAGATTGCAGACACAATGGTGCCAGGTCCGAGGGCATGTGCTTGCCAATGGAGATGGAGGGTGGGCTCCCCAACCCCCAGGTACTGCCTTAGAGACTTTGGCCTGGCCCCCAGATAACAGGTATGTTGATGCCTCTTGGGTCACCTAACGCTGGGCCTATTGGAACAACTCTGCAAGGGCACCTCCCTATTGACTTTGGACCTGCCCAATGGCCCCCAATCCTTCCAACTCCTGCTACAGTGACTGCGGGCCCTGCTGACTTGTGGCCTGAGGCCCTGGGACAAGTGAGCTCTCTTCCAAAGATTGGGGCTGACCATTTGGAGGCACCACTCCCACGCATCCTTCCCCTTTGGATAACATATGTCTACACACTACCCACCTGCAACCCATTAACTTTACAAAGCTCTCAGCCCTCTGGATGGTGAGGTTGGGCCTGAGTTGTTGTGGACCAACCCAATTGATGTCATCATGTCACCCCTCTGGTCCTGCCTCATCTTGGCAGAGGACCCACAGGGCATGTTCCCCTTGCCTTACCGCAGAACTTGCTGATCCCCGGCTCATTGGGTGCACTAACCTCATTGGACTGGGTACGGTGCACTCTTCTCTGGGGCTTGGCTGATCGTGCTACTGTGGTATTGTGGTGAGCATGCCGGGTCCCCTGCTGAGGGAGTGTTGTGCTGCCATGATCCTCCCACCTACATGGGTAAAGATAAACCCACTTCCCCACTGACCTCCCTGACCCACATAGATCAACATGCCACTGGACCTGGGGCTGGTCAGAACAGGGGCACCTGTGCTGAAAAGGCATCCTTGTTGGACGGAGATCTTGCCACTATCCTACAAGCCATTCAGTCCTCCCAGATCGCTGTGTAAGCCAAAACAGGTGTGGTGCGTGTGGACTTTGCTTTGCTACTCCAGTACCTGTGCAGCGCTACAGCCAGGATCATGGAGGCTGAAACCCGCTTTTCCACTGTGGAGGATGATGTCATACTCTAAAATCCCAATTCTCCAACATTCTCACGTGAATGGCAGAGCTACATCACCACGCTAAAAACACTGAGAAGCGATCTAGACGCAATAACGAGCATGTGGCCGGCATTCCTGAAGGCATCGAACTGCAACAAGTCACCAAATATTTTGAAACTGAATCAGAACCTGAATGTCCTCGGACCAATTGTCTCCCTATTTCGCAATAGAGAGGGTACATGGGGCACTGACTCCTATACTGCTTCCGGGGGCATCTCCTAGGCCGATGATCACCAACAATTCGTAATTTTAGGGATAGAGAAGCATTTTTGAGAGAGGCCCACTCACGCCCTGACCTCTGCTGTGGTGACGCCAGGGTTCTCCTCTTTCCTGACTAAAACCAGGGAGGTTCAGCAGCAATGCGCTCTTGCCTGTCAGTCAAGCAGAAGCTTCGGGCCCTTGGCTTTCTGTATCGCCTAATATCCCTGGCCAACTCCGATTGGTTCACGCTAATGAGTCCCACTTCTGTGATATCCCGGAGTCTGCCTGGATGTTGCTCACAGAGGAGCACCCACTTCATGGACCAGGCGAGGCTTCCTTGTGGGAGGCCAGGTCTTCAGGCCAGCTTGGACAGCCACAGCATCTAAACCGCGGTGCTACCGTACTCCTTCATGAAAGAGATGTTACAGCAAAAGATCCAAATCTTCCTTAAGGTCCCCCTACATGAGACCAGTATCCATCCTTGAAGCACTTCTCCTGTGCCTTAAATGCGGAAGGGCACCAGATGAAATATGAAGGCCTCTGGTTGTGGCTTCTCCACGTCCTGCTGAGCTACTGGCAGACATTGATTTATTGCAGAGCTCTGCATTGGGACTCTCCAGTTACTATTTGTTTTGGTGCACCGAGGCATCCATTTCTGAAACTTGATAACTGTGTGTTCCATATGGCCATAATTGATACAACACCAGGGAGGGTTCCACCACTCCATTCCCGATTTCAAGCTGTTTTGCTTTTTATTTTTATTTTTCAGGGAGACAGATGCTTCTGGGGTGAAAATATGGAGTGGGTGCTTCTGAGGGCGGGGGCTCAATAATCTGTAATTGCTATTGAGAGTTTTGATCTGTCTATATAATTGTTTGTTTTTCATTGCACCCAGGCACACACCTATTTCACATTTCATGCAGTATAGCTTGGAAACATGGTCCTTGCCCGTACTCTGGGAGCAAACTTTGGCTGCTTTCTGCGTCGGAGCAAAACACCTTTGGCCAAACTGCCAGCATGAAAGCTTCTTTGCTCAGGTCTGGCATCCCTACGAGTTCTGTCCTGGAATGTTAATGAACTTCTAGATCACACAAAATGCACTGCAGTACTAGGGTTTGCACTCCAACACCTCCCTGAGGTCCTATTGCTTCAGGTAACCTCATGGAGGTAATCTCATGGGAAATCGCTGTCCCTTTATGGCGCGTTGAGGCTATGACAGAGTCTTCCTCTCTGGCTTTGCTTGGGGTTCCTGGGGGTTTGGCAATCTTATTCTGTAGCTCCTTCCCTATGACCATCGCCCCTGAAATCAAAGACCCTCAGGGCCATTTCATTGTGATCACCGGCAGGGCCAAGGCTCAAACTATAAACCTTGTATGGGTTTTTGCACCCCCAATGGCTCTAGATGCCTTTCTCCATGACCTATCCAAGATCCTCCTAGATTTTCCATAGGGGCTGACGCTGATAGGTGGTGACTTCAATGCAGTTCCTGTCCTGGATGTCGATGCCACTGGCCCCCCTCCGTATCCCGACATGTCGGGCTTCTCATCTTTCTGACTGGGATACCGCTCTTAGGGACAGATGTACGACCCTTTTTTGTGGCCGCAAACGGTAGATCCTCCCGTTTACGGAAGCAAAAAAGGGTAATAGGATGTACAAATACTATTATGCAAGTCACTGACTCACGAAACAGCATTTGTGACTCCCACTATTAGGAAGGGGCGTCCCTTACTAATAGCGACTCAACATGCTATGTAATGATGTTTTGGGGCTGCATGTGCGGCCGCAAAACACTCGCAGTTTGCCACCTACTTACAGTAGATGGTAAACCACTCGCAAAGGGGAAGGGGTCCCATAGGGACCCCTTCCCCTTTGTGAGTATGTGGGAAAATATTTTTTAAGAGCAGACAGTGGTCCCAGAGACCACTGCCTGCCCTTAAAAAAAGAAACTAAAAAGTTTCATTTTTCTTTTTTAAATGCATCCAGTTTTCCTTTAAGGAAAACGGGATGCATTTTAAAAAAAACTGCTTTATTAAAAAAGCAGTCAAAGGCATTGTGATCTGCTGACCCCAGGAGGCCACCATCCATGTAAATGCTGGCCATTCCTAAAGGGGTCGCAAATTGAGCATGCCTCACTAATATTAATGAGGCATGCAATGTGTGACCCATGCCCTCCAATTGGGGGAAATCCTTGCTACAGAATTTCATAGCGAAGTCCCCCGGCCACTGATACTCCTGCATGAGGTGATCCGTATTCAGTCTCTAGAGGCTGCTCATCACCCATGGCACGCCATGATAGCCAGGGACTATGGGTGGGCTGATAAAAATGGGAAGTTGGTATACTGATTGGCCTCTCATCTGCTGGAAAACTGAATTATGCCCGAAATCACAGATGAACTCGGTAATACTTATAAGATTCTCCTGGAGATAGCACAAACATGTGCCCTTCTCTATAACTGCCTATATGTGGCTTCTCCTTGAGCAGACTTTGACTCTGCCTCCCATTTTCTTAAAGATGTGCCTCTTCCTCACCTGTCCCGAGCCAAGGTTCAGATACTAAACAATCCCTTCACATCTGAGGAGGTTGGGGTGGCCATCACTGCGGTGACCTCGGGAAAGACCCCAGGTCCTGACAGATTCCCCACAGAGTACTATATATTCTGCCTCCCCAACTTCTTGCCGTCTACAATGAAGTAGCTCAGAAAGGTGCCTTTCTTTCAGAGATAGATGCTGCTACAATAGTAGTAATCCTGAAAACGCATCCCCCTTGGCCCCCTGCGAAGACTATTATCCAATATCCCTCATCAATGCTGAGCTTGGGATCTTTGCCATTCTTATGGGTACCAGACTTAAGCAGGTCCTCCACACACTCATACACCCGGATCAATGCAGCTTCATGGTGACTCTCAGTATAACAAATTGCATCCGAGGTCTTCACGTAGCTCTTGCTCACTGCGCTCTCCTTCTGTCCAGCTTGGCCTTGCCTCTAGTTGATTTTGAAAAGGCATTCGATACTGTGGACTGGGGCTACTTGGCGAACGTGTTAAGATGTGCTGTGATCGAGCCCCACTTGTGTGGGCTCGCCCGGGCACTGCACTCCAACCCCACAGCCGGGTCCAGGTTAACAGTGTACTCTCCAATGTCTTTTCTGTTGGAAGAGGCACTAGGCAGGGCTGCCCCTTGTCTCCTCTCATCTTCACGTTGGTGATCGAACCATTGGCACTCCTCCTTCGAAGTGATGCTCAGATGTGCAGATGAAGGTGCAGCAAGGGACATAAGGACTGCATAGCCCTCTACACAGATGACATTATTCTTTACCTTGCAGACCCTACGGTGAGTGGACCCCTCTGTCTTTACTTCCTCCAGTGTCTTGGAGTGGCTTCGGGCATGGGACCCCTCTAAATTGGTGTTGGTTCCTCTGGCTCAAGACTGTTTTAATTGACAGGACAATATCCCTATACAAATATCAAGTGGTGTCACTGTCCCAAGAGTGAGGTGTAAGTTATCACCTACTCATCGAGAAGAAAGAGTAAGAGTGAGAAGCATAGATATGAAAAAAGGAAGGAAGAGCGAGAGAGGCACATGTGCAACCCCAATCTCAAGGAACTAGTCCCGAAGGGGAGGGTCAGGTATTGTCTCTCTTGTTAGCCCTTACACTTCCCGAAGGGAGTCATGTTTCATCAATGGGCTTATGCTCCTCATCGTGCCGGCGCTGCAATGCCCGACAGGACACCTATTCAAAGGGTCACTTTTTTGGAGATCTTATAAGAGAAAAGCCGACAGGTTAAAGCGGGTATGCGGGCTATAACCTGGGGTAGAGGGAGTGAGGTACGTGCATGAAGATAAGGAAAAAATATTAAAATACCTAAAGGTATCCACTGGGAGACTTTAATGGCGTAGTACCTTTGGTAGGGTAAAAAACTAAATGGGTTGGTGGGTTACTGTGGCGCTTAATGTGCCTGAGTAACTATTAAAAAGTCAACAAGTTTCACGCCTTGTAAGTCTGCTAAAGGATCAAGGACATTTCTTCAGGACCTAGCGTAAGGTGTGATGGTGCACGTGAGTAGAGGGGTTTCCAAAGAAGGCAGTAACCCAATGGAAGTATAGGTACTAAGGGTACAACCAATTTGTGCTCTGATGGTTGGAATCTTGAAGCAGGCCGTGTCATGGATAGGCAGCCACTGATGCAGGGTAGGTGCAACGGACCGGCACTCAAAGCAACTATACTAGGGTCTAGCCGAGGGACAATATTCCCCCGTCTATAGGGTACTTTTTCTTATGTAGGATAAATCTATGCTTCAAGATTCCAACCTCAGAGCACAAATCGTAGCCAGATGGTTGGACCCTTAGTACCTATACCTCCATTGGGTTACCGCCTTCTTTGGAAACCCCTCTGCTCATGTGCACCATCACACCTTGCCAACATGCCCCATATGATGGATGCTTAGGTATGGCCAATTTATATCTTTATTACCTTGCCTCCCAACTCCTAGTGATTTATGATTGGTTCAACGGGGGTTGTCAGATCCCACTTACTGACTGCAATTGTCAGTTTTGGGTTCCCACAGATGATGGTCATGCTTTATGGAACCCCGATCCCCTGAGATGCTCCCTCGGTGACCAGAGTGTTTATCCTCACCTGGAGAGCTGCTCTCAGCCTTACTCTTTGGGACAGAACACTTATACAGCACATGCCTCTCAGGCACAGCACCTGGTTGCATGAGGTGGTGGCGCTACAAGGTTTCAGGAGATGGGACCTCATTGGCATCTCACAGCTGAGTGACATGTGATCAGGGTCGCACATATGGTCCTTTCAGGAACTCCAAGATACCTATGCACTTACTTCCACACAATTTTACAAATACCTCGAACTGTGACGCACATTCCACACTCATGTATCACTGGCCAATTCTCTCCCTGATATTAGCCCGCTGGAGGCCTAGCTTCTTGTGGGTGCACTGGGCAAAGGTGAGGTCTCCAAAATTTACAGCACATTAATAATCTATGGCACATTTTTTCAGTCTCCTAGCTCTGGCGCACTGTGTGCTTTCTAGCGCTAGGACAGGCACCTGTGCACCATGGTGCAAGGATGCCTACTTCACGAGCACAATAGTTTTTGTTCAGGAAGTAATACCTTCCAGCACAAAAAAAATCCTTATAGGCATTTTTATTTTTCTATATGTGCTGCAGAATGCACCTCACATAAAAAGAGGAAGTAACAGGGAGCAATAAAGATATTTCTCCTTGTTACACCTGCTTCAGGGAGTATACTCGTTTGATGCGTTCCCATGTATACTTGCTTTAGTAAATCTAGGAATGTACCAAAATCCCTGGGTGGATACATGGGAACACATTCCTAGCTCAAGGCAGTGCTTTGCGCTGCATTGCATTACTTTTCATTCACTAAACTTTGAATGGCTTAGTAAATGATAAAAAGGATTTTGCTTTGGGACTGCCCCATAAATATGACACAACCCCAATGCAAAACCTTAGTAATTCTGTCCCCAATCACTGGCCTCTCCTTAGAGCGCACGGAGCAATGATCACATATCCCAGTTGCATTTGAGATTCTCTGCAAATGTGGGAGAAGTGTGGTGGCTTCTACGGGAATTTTAGTTTACATGTTTAAGCCCCTCCTTTATTTATACCGGCCACCCCCTTTTTAGTGACCCACTCCCCCCACTTTTTTCATCCCACTTAAAGCCCTGCCATTCTGAACTAACAAACACAAATATTCAAAAGAGAATACCACAGTGATTCAAGACCTTTGCTTTGTGCTTCAACCGCAGACAGAACCTGCTCAGTACAGAGGATTATTCACACTCTAAAGCGACTTCTGAATGAAAACCTGGCTCTGAATTATACATGAGACCCAGTGTCTCGGTTTACATCAGGCTGCACCTTGAACTTGGTGCAGACGATTACAGTAAAAAAAAATGCACTGTCCTTGGCGCAGGAGCAAACTGACACATGTACAGAAGAGAGAGCATGAGTGAAAGACTGAACTGCTGTTTGAAACCACAGCTCTTTCTTTCACTGCACATGGACCAGTGCATATAGTAAGAGGAGCCAGGTATCTTCCCACAGACAGATGCACGGTGCTACTGAACTGTCAGCAAGGTAGTGCCTGGGGGTTCCCTGGGACCCCCGTGCCATTCTCCTAAGGAGTCCGCTTTTTAGTCAGTAATTTGGACTGCTAAATTACCCCTTGACTTACTCAGTCTGAACCCTACCTTCACAAAACATTGTTTAAATCGGAAAATGAACAATACGTTTTGGAAAGGGAAATGAATGTGACAGGATAGTGAAAATAAAATAATACCTTGCGCTCGCCGCTTCGCCAAGTTGGTGAATGCGGTGCATGCGGTGAACGCCAGGTAAGTGGTTTTATTTATTTATTTATTTTATTTTCCCTATCCCATTGTATATCGAATACCCCCCCCCCCCCCGCCTCACCACTCTAACCTGTGCTGGCCGCGCCTTGTTGCCACCTTAATAGCTACTGCAGGTACTGTGACTGTGACATAGGAGTGCACCAAACTACACTTGTCAGGATTAATGATGAGCCCTTCAACCTTGAATCTGGAATTTTCAAGTGATTCAAAGGCTTAGCTAAGTCATAGATTGCTGCCTAAAAGAGAACATCAGGCATTTTCTGGGCTGCCCTTAACAATCATCGACACCAGAAACTGTATTCTCTGCCATAGCTTTGAGGCCCAAAGTCAATGTTAACTGAGGTGTGTGAAAATGTACATTTGTCCT
This sequence comes from Lissotriton vulgaris, assembly GCF_964263255.1. Taxonomy (NCBI): domain Eukaryota; kingdom Metazoa; phylum Chordata; class Amphibia; order Caudata; family Salamandridae; genus Lissotriton; species Lissotriton vulgaris. The sequence goes on from NC_141687.1 coordinate 894,555,965, forward strand.
CCACAATATTTGTGACTTTTTCTTCTACAATGTGCAGACTTAGCAAGTTCAGGAAGATTGTGAAATGTAAATTTCTAGAATAGTTTTTGCAGAAAGCAATCTCTACAAAACCACATTTTTAGTAAAAGCATTCCATGGCAAAAAAATCTTAAAGGAAAGCTCTTATGCAGTCAAGCCTTAACGTTTTTAGACTTAATAAAAATTGATCGGATAACTTTTATATCTTACCACCCCTCACTTCACCCTGAGACTCATTGGTCACACTATCCTTCCCTTCACCGAAACCAGAGCCCTAAAACATAGATTTCTATTTTAATGTAGCAAAGAAATTGAAAACAGAAAATACTTAATTTAAAGGAACTATTTTCACTTTACATTAAGCTTACAAATCAAGGTGCTCTTCTTTCAAGAAAACCTCAAAACTATGCCTAGTGCCCTTCGTAATCGAAAATTGTTTAACTCAATGTCTAATATTTTCTGCAACAGATCTGTAAAGTAATATTAAAGAAGCTGGCAGAAACCTACACGTTTGTGGTTTCAATAACAACATAAAGTAACACTAGTTCGGTTTTGTGGTCCTACCGTCGGTTTTGGACACTAAAACTATAGTCCCGACCACTTAGACTATTCCTAGCACAAATACAATTCTTATCTGTATGTATCTCACCTGAAATGGGAACAATATCCTTTGCAACAGTACACTCCTTAAAAAGTTTAAAATAAACTCACCTCATCGATCCCATAATTCAAAAGATCTAGATTGAGTGATTAATTAGGCCTATTACAACTGAAACTAGTGCTCTGTAGCCACGGTCAAATAGTCTCAGCACACTGGCAAACCCACAGCTCTGGTTCGGCTGAAAGCTAACAGCTTTCTTAGTCAACTGATTGTAGCTATCGAACCTACTAATCCATTTTACTTTACGACTGGGGATGGCCCCATGGCTATCACCAGTCACCATTCCTATCTATTCTTTGAACTGAAGGGTTTGCTATCCTTTCTTAGGGTGAGTGAACGTGAGTTGCCTTGAATCTTGCAAGATTGTTTTTTTTTTAAATACACCAGGCTACCAAATTGTAAAGTTGTTGAAGTCTAAAAATGAAAATCCATTCGTGGCAAGAATCTTTAAGCTGCAAAAGTAAAGGCCCCACTGCCTTGAATGTCTGGAAGTGTACCGCATACTAATCACTTTTTTGTCTCCCCAGTGGTACTAGGCTTTGCCTCTTTTCCCCGTTGTCAGAAGTTTTAAGGTGGGATTTCCAGTAGTGGGAAAAGATGACTGGAACGAGTGGTGGCTGCTGTGTTTCTCCTTGAAAACTCAGGTGATAGTTGGTGTTGGAAATGGCCTTTTTTGCAGGGTTATCCCCAAACTTTTTGCTACTTCCTCTTTTATTTTTCCTGACCTGTGGTTGTTGGCTATAGGACTCTGGGCACTTTACCACTGCTGATCAGTGCTAAAGTGCATATGCTCTATGTATAAATTGTTATTATGATTTGTTATCCATGATTGGCAGATTTGTTTCATCAGTAGGTCCCTAGTAAAGTGCACTGAGTGTGCTAGGGCTGGTATTCAGATGCTACTAGTGGGCCTGCAACACAGATTGTGCCACCCACATGAGTAGCCCTAAAATGGTGTCTCAGGCCTGCCATTGCAGTGCCTGTGTGCAGTTGCTAACTGCCATGCTGACGTGACCAGTGTCCCCACTGGCCAGGCCTAACCCTCCCCTTTCTGTACACATTGGACACCCCAATGGAAGGCCCAATGTACCCCCCTGGGCAGAGTTCAGTGTATGTGAAAGGTAGAGAATGTACTAGTGTGGGTAACATGCTCTGATAGTGAAATACTGCCAATTTCGTTTTTCACTATTGAAAGGCTATCTTGCCCATAGGCTAGAATAGGGAATGCTGTGAATAATGTTTACCTGCATTTCTTCCCATAGGAGAAAGAAAGAAACTGGAAGTCTGGTATCCCAGAACTCAGAATTAAATTACCCATATTTTAGGAAGGATGGTTTTTTAATTCTATGTTTGAAAACAGCACTTTTAGAAAGTGGCTGTTCTCATGTCTGACCTTTCTGTGTGCCTCTGCCTGTTTGTGAATTGACTGTCTGGTTTGTGTGTGACAGGGGCTGGGGTGGCTCCAGGAGGCTGGGCGAGTCAACACTAGGCTGAAAAGCTCCATCTGAATCTTGAGTGTTGGAAGAGATAGCACTTGAGCTTGAATAGGCTGTGCCTGCCTTCCACAATGCTGGCTCCACCTCCTGCTGGGCGGCTGCCGACCCTGCCCCTCTCTCTCAAAGGAAAGAAGGAGTCATATAAACAGAGTGTTCCAGGACTGACCAGAACTGGTTGGGATAAAGCAAAGGTCTCTCTGCCTTCAGAGAACAAAGAAAATATTGGTATAAAAAGGGATACCCAGAACTTTAGATCATCCTGGAATCAAGCAGGAACCTCTGCCAAGGAGAAAAGCTGGAAGACTGAGGAGGAAGGACTGTCCTGCTGTGTGTTTGTGGGCTGACCTGCCATTGCTATTCTGCCAAGGAGAATGGAAGGACTTTGCTCTTGCTGTGTCCCCTGCTTGAAGAGATCTTCAAGTGCCTGAGGAGAGCTGGCCTCCTCTTAAGAAGTCCCAGGAACAAAAGGACTTCACCCCCCAACTTCCACCCCTGAACTCTGCTGTGTGAGTCCTGAACTGACTAGAGTGCTTGATCCAGTTGTGTGGCCTCTGGAAGTTGTTTCCTGCTGTTTGGGGAGCTGGAAAAAAGAAAAGAAGAAGATCTACAATTTTGCATGTATCCCTTGCTTGCGGAGTGCATCGTCGAAGATCGTCGCAGCGCCAGTTGCCGCTACAAGAACCGACGCATCGTTCGCTTGCAGAGCGCATTGCCCTGGTGAGAGAAGATTCCTGTTGCTGTGAATATCATCGCAGAGCCTGTTGTCACTGTGAGACCTGTCACACCGCATGCCTGCGGACCGCATCCCGTTACTGAGAACTTCGCCGCAGAGTCCAGCGCCATCTCATCGAGGTGCTGCGACAGAAGAGGATCAATGCTGCTCCGTGCATCCCCGCTGCACCGAAGATCCTCGCCGCCCTGAAGATCGTCGCATCGTGCCTGTGCAAGACGCGTCCTACCGGAGAACCTGCAAAACGGAATCCATACAAGGTATTGCATTGCTCCCCATACAGGCCGGATTCAATGCAACCCACCAGCTGCGTGCAGCGGGGATGTCGCATCGCCTCCCCAGGGTCTCAGGAGTGACACATCGCTTGTTTTCTGACGCTACAGCTGCCGCTTGGAACATTTATCACATCTGCAGGTACTTTGGGCTAAAAGTGACGCAACTTTGGATTATTTTGGTGCAAACCTTTGAACTCTTTTTAAAGGCTTATTTTAGAACAGTGTATGTTGGATTTTTGTCATTTTGGTATTGTGTAGTTTAGATAAATATACTTTATTTTTCTAAACTGGTGTGGAGTCCATTTGTGGTGTTTTCACTGTGTTACTGTGAGTGTTGGTACAAATACTTTGCACATTGCCTTTGATAAGCCTTTCTGCTCGTGCCAAGCTACCAAGGGGGTGAGCAGGGGTTATCCAAAGAGTGCATCCCCCTTACCCTGACTAGAAGCAAGGGTCCCTATTTAGACATTGGTACCTACCTCTGCCAACTACAGACCCCCAGATCTAACAGTTGGGAAACATAATTCTGCACAGCCTAACTCTTGTCCATGTTGATAGGGATTTTTGGCTTTAAGAAGGATAGCAAAATAAAACAAAACACACCTCTGGCCAAGTCAAGGCGCTTCATAATTAGTCCAACTTCATGGCTGCTGGAATCACAATTTTCCTACATTATCATTGTGAGAAATTGGCTTTTTGGTTGAAGAGGGGTGTAACCCTACTCAAGCAACAGCCACAATCCTTGCCAGGGTGGACTACAAAAAAGTCACTAAATTAACCTGTGCTAACCCTCTGATAGCTTGGCACAAAAGCAGTCAGGGTTAACTTAGAGGCAATGTGTAAAGCATTTATGCAGCACATAAATAGCAATAAAGTTAAAACATAACACAAGACAAATCCCAAATCAATGTGGAACAACAGAGTAAAATGTAATAAATTATTTGACACTAAAATGACAACAAATCCAATCAGTAGAGCAGAGGATATGCAATTTCAAAGAATTAAGTTAAGGGTAGCGCATAAAACCACAAATCACCTCTTGGTTTTTCTGGTAGTGCGAAAGTGGTGAAAGTCAAAAGTTCAGGCTAACAATGATGGAGCATGGGCCAGACACAGGGCCCATGTTAGATACACTAAAAGCTTTACCTTCTAAAGTCAAGCGCAAAGAGTTCTGTTTGCTGTGGAGGATGGCACGAGGCGCGCGGAGAGCGTCACAGATGACTGTTGCAGTAGCGCGAAGAGCAGGTCAGTCGTCCCGGATGGTTGTTGCTGTAGCGTCATTGTTAGAGCTTCACATTGGCGGTCACCACGGGCCGTTGTAGCTGTAGCACAAATGCAGATTTTACATAACCAATCAATGCTGTAGCATGAACAGTCAGGTATACTACACTTTTGTGTTGGCAGTCAGTGTGGGCGGTAATATCTCGGTGTGAGCACACCTGTTCATAGTCTCCAAGAGCCCACAACTTCAGGATTTCTCCTTTTCTTCAAGGGGGAGCTCAACTGATGCCAAACTGAGGGTCCAGGACCTGGGAGGCACCTCTTGTGTATCTGGACGTCACTCTAGCAGACTCATGCATGTCCACTGCACCAGGTTCAGCTGGGCAGTTGCAGGGAGGCCTCTGGAGCTTGTGATATCCATGTAGCTTAAAACAGGAGTACAGTTAGCTCACTCATTGAGTCACTTCAGCCTGGGATGAAGGGTGCAGGATCACTCTTCCTTCTCAGACAGAAGGGAAGGCCCAAGGTAGGTCCAGTGTAGCAGAACAGCTGGGCAGTCCTTTTACTGTAGTATCCACAGGTCCAGAAGTGTACTGAATAGTGTGATGGAGCAAGGATTTGCACGTAAAGAGACTTGCTTGTACTCAACCCTGTCTAATAACATTTAACATAATAATAAACATGTTAAGTGTATTAATAATTGCACCACACAATGCTATTAGTATCTAGGGGAAACTTGCTTATGTGCTTTTACTAACTATATTCCGCTTGCACTAAAATGGCTGCTGCTACGCGAGATTTCTTACTGCGCATGCGTCTATCATACTCACGTGACATGACGTATTATCTAGCTTGGAGGGAAACTTTTGCTTCTGCGCACTAGAGCTAAGATGACTGTTCTATGTTACAGCATGCATGAAGCTTGCACTGCTGCTTTTGTTAAGCTGTTTGTTTTGCCTAATCAATAAACGCAATAGTTAAAATAAAGTAATGGGAATAGAGTAGAGATAAGTGGTATACACTACATTCATTTATTCTGTATTCTAAAACTGGTTCTTTCTATTTTTTCATGTAACGTAATCTTGGGCCTGGGAGGTGCTATTACTCCATCTTAAAAACCCAAACTGCGCATGTCAAACTCCAGAAGGAGCTGAAGTCATTTGACATTGAAACAAAGCCAAGCTTCGGGCACACTAGAAGATGTGCCTGGGAACCTGACTTGATGACCCTAAGCGGAAGACAAACTGTTAACATTGTATTTCTATAAGAACATTCAATTGTTGGGTGGAATAAAAGGAATGGGAAAATAAATTGATGGGCGGGAACGTTAAATTAAATATTCAGAAAAATAGTTTCAAATTGGTATGGTGTGATGACCTCTTCACATCTTTTTGTCCAATCAAAATTGGGGATCCTTACACTTGCAACATTGGGGGGTGGTACACTGCCCTGGAAAATAGTATAACTAGAGTAGGCTTAGTTAGTAAGTTTGTCTGACTTGTTCGAATAGCTGACCTGTCACTGACCCAACTCACTCAATAGGCGATCGGGAGCAGAGGTTCTGCCAGAGCCCTCAGTCAGAAGATTCGATAACCCAATTGGGTTCAGAAATTTGGGTGCTGGCGAAGCTATTTGTCTGAGGATTTGCTTACCTAATCAGGGTTCAACTGTTAGCTGCAGAGAGGGTCCAACGCAGGCGTTTGTCCTTTAGCTGTGGGTGCCGGTCCTACCCTGAGGGGGTCCTGTCCTGATCCAATTTGGTCTGTACTGTCCTGATTCTGATCTACACCTGTTCTTTCCTACTGGCACCTGCTTCGTAGGTCCTGTCTTTTGTCCCAGTCCGTGGCCAGGGTTGGGCTTCACACCATTCTAGGTAAATATAATGTGGGTTCGTCATTGTACTGTTTTCCCTTTCCAAACCTTCCTATGTTTCAATGCTTAATGAAAGTTTTTCGTTTCATCTTACCTTAATTATATTCTTGTTGATTGATCAAGTTTCAATTCATGTAGTATGGACACTGATTTTTAAAGATTTACATAGATAAAGAGTTTAAACTTTTCCTGAGTCTGTGGTTATTATATGAGTGTGAATGTTATATTATTACCAATTATTGTAACACCCCGATCCACTAGGTTTTCAGGTACCTAGGTGACTAGGATTGGTAAGTCAAATGGTATCGGTCCTGTATGGATACACAAAATTGATTAAGCGTAGGTTTACCTGTTTAGGTTGTATATTGATTTATGGGCCCAGGTGAGTATAGTAAAATCTCGGGCAGGTGAACCTGCGCTCTATCAGTCGGTCTGAGTATCCTTTGTTTATACCCAGTGCCTAAATCAAAGTGGAATGGAATCAAAGTTATGGAGTCTACCCCATGCAGAGATGTCTGGAATTTCTTGCCTCCTGGTCCTAGGCCCAGTCTGTCTACATTCACAATAAGCTAGTGTAAAGTCCTTTGTGTGCAAACTGAGACAGTGTCTTTAAAGTGTTGAGTGACAGGTGACAGCTCTGCCCCTCATCAAGTCAAGATGACCCATCCTGCCAAAAACTAGACTACCTATTGTGATACTGTCTTGGAGGCATACACAAAGGCCAACTGCCAACTACAACTTTTCGTGTGACCCAGGAAACAGGCTGCAGTTATTGAATGGTTAGGGCAAGAAAGTTTCAACTTTCTAAAAGAGCCATTTTCAGATTTTTAACTTAATTCCTCAGACACCAAACATGACATTCCTTCCCACTCCCAGACAAACATTTATTGCTTAGTAAATGTGATAAGGTAACCCAATGGTATCCTATGCTAGAGGTGGACCTTGCAATAGTGAAAAATGAATTTGAGAGTGTTTCACTAACAGTACATCTAAAACTTAAAATGACATGTCCAGCTTTTTAAATGTAATGCACTCTGCCCTCCGGGCTGTTTAGGGCCAACCCTAGGGGTGACATATTTGTTAAAAAAGGTTTATGCCTGGCAAAAGGGTTATATAGCCAGGTTTAAATAGTATTTTTTAACTTCACACACAGACTGTATTGACAGCCCTGAGACAGGGTTTAAAGGGCTACTAAAGTAGGTGGCACAATAAGGCTGGGGGCTCACTAGTATAATTTAATTTATAGGCACTGGGTACTAGGGACTCATAAAGAAATTAATTGTGCCCAATGGGTGTAATACAATGTTACCATTTTTAAAGGCAGTAGTGGCCCGTACCCTGCCAAAGTGACTGGGCGGCGACTAAAAACAATAAGCACATTTAAAAAAAACTTACCTTGAACGCTTTATAGCCCTCTTATTTCTTCTGGGCACATGCTACCAGACTGTACTGTGGCCAATCCTAATGCTACATGTAAGTAGCGTCATGATTAGCCTGAGCATTGGCAAATTGCACTCCCAGGCAGTCTGGGAGCCTGTGCCTGCTCTCTCCAGCTACAACAACGTGGCTGGGGCTGGAGAGTACTTCACTGCACATGACGGTTTGGCTGGCGAAACCCTCATGTGCAGTGAAGGGAGTGCCCACCACTCCCTCGCAAGCAGGGTTATCCCCCTGGACTGCCCCCAAGGCTCGTGGGAGTCCTGGGGACGAGTCCAGTGGGATTGAAATAAAAGTATAATAAAATGGGTTTAAAGGCCATTTTATTATCATTTTATTTGTTGTGGTGGCGCTCCTCTGCCTAAATGGAGTGGCCGCCACTGTTTAAAGGCGAGAGTTCAAACACTTTAGCACTGGTTAGAAGTAGTGAAGTGCACAGAGCTCGGAATTCCAACAAAAATGGTTCAGAAAACAGGAGTGGTGAAGGTAAAATGTTTGGGGGGACCCTGCAGAGAGAGACAGGTCAAACAATCATGCTCTGAGTCTGATAAAGGGTTTCATCAAGGGCATGTTGTGCCACTGCATTGTTACTGTTATATAGTCCCAGTGATATGTGTCCTTTTTACCTCCAAAACCTTTGCCATAACTAAAACAGAAAGTTGGAGGTTCATAACTACTTCAAAACTGTATAGAAGTCGAGTGCATAATTTTGGTCCTGAGTCGTCTTCCCCAAAGAATACTCCATAAACAAATGGGGGGAATACAATCCCAAATTAAATTGCAGAAGTGTCTGAGACTGTAGAACATGACCCCACTACGCTTTCATTTGAAATCACTTTGATAGCACCAATCAGATTTCGACACTATATACACTATAAACAAATGAAACCAAACATTCCAATACTCTGTGGAAAAAAAGCATTTTAACCCCTGCTCAAAAGTGGGAAATCGCAATAAATATAAGTTGGACCAGCACATCATCGTGAACCGCATCTTGACCAAACTCACACTTTCTAAATAGTCTTCTAACGCATTGGAAAGTAATCTAATAATTGGTCCTGGTATGTTAGATTTGCTTGTGATGCTTGTTATATAGCAAGCGATAACAGTTGTTGTTACACCTCGCCTGTCCTTTGAACCCCTTTTACTCCTATTGTTATCGCACAGGTCTCCAAGACAGAACAGGGACAGAAAATAAAGTGGATTAAAAGAGACAAAAGTACAATCTGCAGATCCCACTCTTTGCCACTATTGTAATCCTGCACCACCCGTAGGAGGCTAGTGGAGGTCAAAGTGTGGGAGAGCGCGTCAACCACGTGATATAAATAGGTGATAAAGGTGTATATGATGTCAATTACACTACCTTAGCATCTAGGTCAAACTTACAATACACTAGCATCTAGGTGAATAAGCATCCATGATTGTATCAATATGACAACTGACACAATTGCAGTTATTGTTTTGACGAATCCTAATTTGCATTGACTAGATGTGTGTTCTGGAGAAGCTGTTTAGTTCTGAAAACAATTTTTTTCCAAGCTTATCACACTTTATATTGGTTACCTAATATGTATGAAACCGTTTATCTTGATCACCTATCATTCATACCACATACATTAACTTTCTGACGTTGACACATTTCAAAATTACAAAATGATAGAATTCGCATAATCTTCAGTCCTTTTACGCTCTCCTACTGAGGAGAAACTAGAGCAGACACGAGCCTCCTCTCACCTCCTGATTAAGAAAAATGTTTTTATACTGAAAAGCAGATGAAGAATCAAAGATAGATTCCATTCCCATGCATGTGAATCTTCCGTACCACTTCCGCACTAAAGGCAACACCTTGTGCATAACGAGAGTGTAATCCTGGAGGTGCTCTAACGCAATATCAACGTTTAAGAATCGGCTTGCATTTATACAAACTTTAGAATATTAACTTCCTTCATATCATCAAGGAATCCATAATTCCCTATGCAGGCTTACCTTGTCTATGTGTCGGCAGCCTATATATGTGCATTATTAATGTTTTTGACCTCAATATAGAGATAAACAATTCTTAGGCCATTCCTCTACACCAGAGTTCTTCAAAACCGGTCCTGGATGGTCAGATTCGAGGCAGATATTTAGCATATCCCCATTTAGATAAATGTAGTTGTCTTAAAAATCTGGCATGGATCCGGCGGACCGACTTTGAAGAACCCAGCTCTACACCTATGAACAAGATACATTTCCCCTTGAGACTAAATAGTTTGACTTTATGTTTTTCTTGACACCTTGAGATCACCTTGAAATCTGCAAGCGGTGAACCCTTTCATTCTCACTTTAAGCCAATTAAAACAAACATACAATATATGTTTTTAAATAGACTAATAGATAATGATGCAAAGTGGGCATTTAACCTCAGCTCCCTAGGTCAATTAAAACAGCAAAGAGGAAAGAGACCTAATAGACATACTGCTAACAGCAGCTCTGAAAGTAATCCTGACAAAGTGGAAAAACACAGCCAAAGCGAATTTTAAAACTTGGATAAACTGGGTGACATTTCTCAGAGGAGCAGACAATATAACCGCCAAGTTCTCAAAGGAGCACAATGCTAAGGAGGTGATGTGGCAACGCCTCGACGCCCACCTGAACACCCCAAACACTGGATTAGAACCCCCCCTCTTTCTTCTTCCTTTTCTCCTTTTCTCCTCTGACGACAAAGGCGCCGCAGTTCTATTATGTTTACTATACTGTACTGTATATATAACCTCTGATATGCACATTTTATATATTTTAATACAAACATTTGAAATCAAAAAGAAAATACTTAAATAGATCAAGAGTAGAACCTTACATGAAAAGTATAAATAGGTCTTTAATAAGATGAGAATTTCATGTATATATAAAATGGTTAATTGCTCCATCTATCTAAATGACAAGATACTCTCCAGTAATTACACTAAAACCGAAATGTTGATCAAAAGGCCTTCATTCTGGGTATTTGGAGGGACCAGAGAGGGACTCAAGAGAGACAGTAAATAACCAGAAGAAGCACACACTTTTCTGCCACCTCAAATTTTTAAGGTAAAAAAGATATGGACAGGTGGTTAATTGTAACCAAGAGCTCCCTGGTCTTTCACAGTGATCGTAATCTGACTAAAACCAACTTGCCTCCCCCGGCTCAAGAAGAATTTCGAAACTAAACTAAGTATCGCATTTTGCTCAAAAACATTTGCAACTCTAACTCTTAAAATAGTTTTGCAAACAACTAATGAAAACGTGCAGATGGCAATTAAATATTAAGAACAATGATCGGCATTCATTTCACTCATATGCTGCTCATACATAGAGATTTCGAAATATGTTCATTTTTTGTCATATGCCAAATATTTGAAGACTTTTTCTCTATTTGTACTTTTACTATTGCATTATTGAATTATTGAATTGCATTATTTATCGTGGTCAGGACTATCCTGACACCCTGGAACTGGTGGTGGGGTCAGTGTTGAAAAAAAGGTAAATACATTTTGCTGCACATTCGCAGCAAACTGGAAAAAAAACCATGCAGGCTCCCTGCTTCTTTTCAAAGATGCCCCAGGTGGGCCAGAACCCAGGGGCATGCAGGCATTATAAATGGACAGGAGGGGAGAGCACTGGCCTCTCCTTCCAAGGCTTTGTAAAAGCCCCGGGGACCGCCACCTCCCCGGGGCAACTCTTTTTAACTATACCGGGGTGACACCTCCCTAGACTATTTATAAAATTATTGTGGGGCAGGCCCATGCGGCATCCCCAGAGTCACAGGAAGCGCCACCACCCAAGGGCTAATAGTAATCAAATCAGGGGGGCCTCATGGACATCCCAGGGCCCGCAACCTCCCCAGGGCCAAAATCAATATTTAAAAATGAGAGGAGAACCACGTGGCCCTCCTCCTGAAGCCACCCCCCAGTGCTGGGTCCTGCTCTGCCCCACTGGTGCCCACCCATGGAACATACCTGGTTGCTGTGGCTTGGTTAGAGCTTCATAAACTAACAACGGGAGAGCAAGGGTATGGCTATTCACTCTCAAAACCCCTACTAAACTATTATTAAACAACAGAAGAGTGCAAGAGAAACAAACAACCTCAAACAAATGTGTGAGGTGGAAGGGAGAAAAAGGTAAGGAAACTCAACATGTATAGAAAGTTGTTTAAGAACAGATATACTACCTAGTCTATCACCACCGCGGCCCATTTCAACCGGGCCGCGGTGGTGATAGACTGGGTAGTCTGCGGGGAGTCGTCAGCATACATAAATGCTACGTGAAGAAAACCCCTCACCGAGTTAGCCCATGAGGATAGAAAATATCCTTCCTCCTGTACCTGACTCTAGCAAATTGCTGTTTTGGTTTTGAACGGCTCTGAGCCGTAAGTATAATAAGAATTTAAAAAAAAATGTCTTCTTTTTCACACTATATCCTCACGGCAGGGTGCACCTTAGGGCGTGTATACCACCGGAGGATCACATTATATGGTCCTGAAGAAAGCTGAGCGACTCGGGCTTCTAAAAGCAGAAACATGTCGACCAAACTGTATTCACTGTGGACTAGGGGTCTCTAATAAATGAGACTAACCCTATGAGTCCACTTATATCTGTTTTTAACCAGTGCAGATCGGACTATTAATAAAATAGCTGACAGTCACGATTTTGCACTTTTTAGAATTTTTCACCTTATTGCACTCACTTAGCACAATCTGGCTTCCGCACACCCTCAACACACACAAGAACCAGCTCCGCTGTAAACAGGCGTCGCAGCACACTGGAAAGACATTAGGTCTTTCCAGTAGGAACCCAGTGATGAAGCATGTCACCACTAGGTTGGTGAGTGAGGGTACTTAAACAACTTTCTATACATGTTGAGTTTCCTTACCTTTTTTTCCCATCCACCTCACACATTTGTTTGAGGTTGGTTAGAGCTTCAACGCTCCCGCAAAGCCACAGCAAACGCCCCACTTCCAGCAAGGAAAAGCATTACAAATGCTCTCACTTGCTGGAAGCAGAGAAAAATTGCTTTCAGACACAGAGAGCTGCCTTTTCAGATGCTCCCTGTCTGAAAGCAATGCTGGCTCCCGCAGGAGGAGGCAGCTGGCAGGAACTGTAGCGCCTTCAGGGACCCCCCTTGGTTCCAATTGAGACTGGGTACCCTGAGGGCGCCCAGCTGACATGGCGGGGCTAGGGGGGATGGGATCCCTGGGAAGAAATGGCACATGGAGGGGGCTATACGGCCCCCCTCCCCATGTTAAAAATAAATAAAATAAACATCTGGGCCCAGGGAGATCCCCGGACCGAAATTGTCTCAGGGAAGGGGGGCCAAGCAGCTTTCCTCCCCTAATAGATTACTTAAAAAAAATAACTGGCACAGGCAAGTCGCCGGTAGCCCTGCCCCCTTTCAAAGCCGATCTTAAAACGCACCTGCTGGCACTCTACTAGTTGGGGGTTGAAGGCAGTTCCCTTGACTCCTGAGGGTCTCTGGGGGCCAACTACCCCTCCTGTCACCTCCAGTAAGTCCCACACTGCAGGAATGCTAAGAGGTCATTGGAGACACGCCCCCTTCTCCAGCACTCTGAAAATGTGCATCCTGGCACACTACTAGCTGGGGGATGAAGTCTTCTTGGATGCTGATGGTCCTTGGGGGCCAAGACCCATTCCTGTTACATCCAGTAACTCCCACACAGCAGGATTGCTGAGAGGTCTTTGGAGGCCACGTCCCCTTTCTCCAACACTTCGTGAATGTGACTCCTGGTGCACAACTGGTTGGGAGATGTAGTCAGCTTGGCTGCTGAGGGTCCTTTGGGCAAACAAACCCTCCTGCTACCTTCAGTAAGTCCCACACAGCAGGGTTGCTGAGTCGTAAGTTATAGTTAGCTCAGGAAACTATTACTGCTTAATTTCTAAGGTTTCGTATGAGTGGATTCTAACCCTAACTATAACGTTCCTGTCGCCTTTTCCTAACTAGATGTCTAGGGATGCGGATCCTTCATGTATCTACCCATGGGGTATCTGCGGGTTCCTGTGAGGCATCCGCAGATCCGGGTGAAAAGCTAGGCCACGATGGGCTGGTGGCAACCTGACACGAAAGTCGTAGCCGCCGTTTCATTTGTTGCTTGGTCCGAAGTAGGGAAAAATAAACGGTGAAACATATAAGGTGTCAGAATATACATATCCTGGCCCCAAAGGAGACATGGAGGGATCACTGAGGGGCCCCTCATGGGCAAGCAACTGGCCCCAAATTATTTTTGGGCCTGAATACGAGATCTGCAGGGACTCCAGGCTCAATGTAAAAAAAAAAAAACCTCACCCGATCACATAGCATACCCCCTCCACACACGGTTGAAGGTCATGTACAGCATGGGGTTTGGTGCATGGGGGGTGAGGGTGGCAAAGTCCAGGCGCAGCGGTTGTTATATTAATATACAATACTTATATATTACTTTACGTTTAGAAAAACATAGAAATTCATTGAAAAAACTAAAGGTTACAGGAACGTTATAGTTATGTCCACACTTTAACCGAAAAAAAACATGGACATTTAGAAGTAATAGCTATGTTTATAGTTATACTTATCTGCAGAAACTATCCCTCATGCCATTAAGTAACATTAGCGGTACAAAAGTTCGCCATAAGTTGGCAGGGTATGCTCAGACGTGAGTCCCTTGCTCACTTTGCCACTGGATTCAAGCAAGCCTGGCTGAAGACGGCTGTAATACCAAAAACCGGTCCTGGGAAGCTTGTTTCTGGTCCAGGGACGGCATGACTTGGCAGTTCGGGCTGGACTGTTCCCATGAGGCACAGGGTCAGACTGATTTGGATATGGCCATGTCTGAACTGGGGTGGCAGAGTGGGTTAAAGAACGGTGATGGATTAAACCCAGATCTGTTGACTGGGTGTGAGTGTTTGATTGGTTCAGATGCTTCGTCCATCACCACCCCCTTTTGTACCGCTTTGTTCGCCATAAGTTGGCAGGGTATGCTCAGACAAGAGTCCCTTGCTCACTTTGCCACTGGATTCAAGCAAGACTGGCTGAAGACGGCTGTAATGCCAGAAACCGGTCCTAGGAAACTTGTTTCCGGTCCAGGGAAGGCATGACTTGGCAGTTCGGGCTGGACTGTTCCCATGAGGCACAGGGTCAGACTGATTTGCATATGGCCTTGTCTGAACTGGGGTGGCAGAGTGGGCTAAAGAACGGTGATGGATTAAACCCAGATCTGTTGACTGGGTGTGAGTGTTTGATTGGTTCAGATGCTCCGTCCATCACCACCCCCTTTTGTACCGCTTTGTTCGCCATAAGTTGGCAGGCTATGCTCAGACGTGAGTCCCTTGCTCACCTTGCCACTGGATTCAAGCAAGCCTGTCAGAAGACAGCTGTAATGCCAGAAACCGGTCCTAGGAAGCTTGTTTCCGGTCCATGGAAGGTATGACTAGGCAGTTCGGGCTGGACTGTTCCCATGAGGCACAGGGTCAGACTGATATGCATTTGGCCATGTCTGAACTGGGGTGGCAGAGTGGGCTAAAGAACGGTGATGGAATAAACCCAGATATGTTAACTGGGTGTAAGTTTTTGATTGGTTCAGAAGCTCCGTCCATCACCACCCCCTTTTGTACCGCTTTGTTCGCCATAAGTTGGCAGGCTATGCTCAGACGTGAGTCCCTTGCTCACTTTGCCACTGGATTCAAGCAAGCCTGGCTGAAGACGGCTGTAATGCCAGAAACAGGTCCTAGGAAGCTTGTTTCCGGTCCAGGGAAGGTATGACTTGGCGGTTCGGGCTGGACTGTTCGCATGAGGCACAGGGTCAGACTGATTTGCATATGGCCGGATTGGTGTCACTACAACGCATGCTTTTACATTGCATGCCTTTACAACGCGGTTTTTACCATGCAGTCCATTACAACGCATAATGCTTTTAGGCGCTGGATAGTGAATTGTTTAATTTACTATTCCAACTCCAGTCCCCGTGGATAGCAGGGAAGGTGTTGGATAGTAAATTAATTATATTCCCTATCCTAGAGCGCCCCCCAGCGCAATGCGTTGTAATGGTTTGTGTTGTAATGGTTGCGATGTAATGGTAGTGCGTTGTAAAAAATGCGTTGTAAGAGATGTTCCCCATATGGCCATGTCTGAACTGGGGTGGCAGAGTGGGCTAAAGAACGGTGATGGATTAAACCCAGATCTTTTGACTGGGTGTGATTGGTTCAGATGCTTCATCCATCACCACCACCTTTTGTACCACTTTGTTTGCCATAAGTATGCATGGTATGCTCGGACGTGAGTCCCTTGCTCACGTTGCCACTGGATTCAAGCAAGTGTGGCTTAAGACGTCTGTAATGCCAGAAGCCGGTCCTAGGAAGCTTGTTTCCGGTCCGGGGAAGGCATGACTTGGCAGTTCGGGCTGGACTGTTCCCATGAGGCACAGGGTCAGACTGATATGCATTTGGCCATGTCTGAACTGGGGTGGCAGAGTGGGCTAAAGAACGGTGATGGAATAAACCCAGATATGTTAACTGGGTGTAAGTTTTTGATTGGTTCAGAAGCTCCGTCCATCACCACCCCCTTTTGTACTGCTTTGTTCGCCATAAGTTGGCAGGCTATGCTCAGACGTGAGTCCCCTGCTCACTTTGCCACTGGATTCAAGCAAGCCTGGCTGAAGACGGCTGTAATGCCAGAAACCGGTCCTAGGAAGCTTGTTTCCGGTCCAGGGAAGGTATGACTTGGCAGTTCGGGCTGGACTGTTCGCATGAGGCACAGGGTCAGACTGATTTGCATATGGCCATGTCTGAACTGGGGTGGCAGAGTCAGCTAAAGAACGGTGATGGATTAAACCCAGATCTTTTGACTGGGTGTGAGTGTTTGATTGGTTCAGATGCTTCGTCCATCACCAACCCCTTTGTACCACTTTGTTTGCCATAAGTTGGCAGGGTATGCTCGGACGTGAGTCCCTTGCTCACTTTGCCACTGGATTCAAGCAAGACTGGCTGAAGACGGCTGTAATGCCAGAAGCCGGTCCTAGGAAGCTTGTTTCCGGTCCGGGGAAGGCATGACTTGGCAGTTCGGGCTGGACTGTTCCCATGAGGTACAGGGTCGGACTGATTTGCATATGGCCATGTCTGAACTGGGGTGGCAGAGTGGGCTAAAGAACGGTGATGGATTAAACCCCAGATCTGTTAACTGGGTGTGAGTTTTTGATTGGTTCAGATGCTCCGTCCATCACCACCTCCTTTTGTACCGCTTTGTTTGCCATAAGTTGGCAGGGTATGCTCAGACGTGAGTCCCTTGCTCACCTTGCCACTGGATTCAAGCAAGCCTGGCTGAAGACGGCTGTAATGCCAGAAACCGGTCCTAGGAAGCTTGTTTCTGGTACAGGGAAGGCATGACTTGGCATTTCGGGCTGGACTGTTCCCATGAGGCACAGGGTCAGACTCATTTGCATATGGCCATGTCTGAACTGGGGTGGCAGAGTGGGCTAAAGAATGGTGATGGATTAAACCCAGATCTGTTGACTGGGTGTGAGTGTTTGATTGGTTCAGATGCTCCGTCCATCACCACCCCTTTTTGTACCATTACGTAACATTAGGGCACAAGGTATAGTTTCTTAACATAGGTATAAGTATAAGCATAACTATAATTGCCATTGTGTATATATAATTTCTTAGGTAATCACAAACAAATTATTTTTCATTTATTTCACTTTTTTCGTTTTTCTTTTTTAAATAGGAGAGTGCATTCTTGATCACTTAACAAACCAACACACTACTCAATGGCTTATCTTGCCACTATGATTCACCTCTAGGCATGAAAAACATTATCGTTATTCTTACTGTCATAATTAATGGCCCACTGGGGCAATACTTGTAGCTAAGATGGAATAAAGGAAATGTTAATTGTGTATGCCCACTAGGACTCAATTGACAAAATTATTGTTATTTTACATAGCGATTTATGCGCAGGATATATATATGCATGTATGCACTGTATCATGTATAAGAATGCAACAACATAGACAGTATTGACTCTATCATAGTAACATTGAGTTTTGTTACATAATTAAGATGACAAATCAAATAGACATTGTGATATTGAAAATGTATTACATTTATGAACGTCATTGTTTATTTGATCCTGATTCAATGGATTAATAGTGTGGGGGCATTTATGGCTTTGAATTATCAAATGAAAGTATGTGTAAAAAGAGTTGTAGCCGTTATAAGATGGCGGACAAAAACAATGTTTATAGTGAATGTAACAGTCCTATTTCTATTTTTGTGAATTACCATATATAAACGGAAGTGAAACATGTCTTGCTTCATTGTGAACAAGCCTTAATGACGAAACGTGTCGGTGTGTGGCTTCTTGTTGCTAAACAAACAAAGTACAGCATCCTGGTGTGTCCAGAGTACCTTTTCCTTCGAGAAAGAAAGGGTTTTCTCTATAATTTTGAAACGCTGGTTTTCACGACGGACTGCCGCGAGGCAAAGTCCTGAGCTACCAGTATTCTGTGGTGGTGATACATAAATATATATATATATATATATATATATATATATCTCCACCACAACGGTTCCTTTCCGGGAGTTCACGCAGCGCTCACACATGTGCGGTATCCAGCAGCAGAACCAAGCCGCTCATCATATCCAAAACCATTTCCCACAGGGGAAACAACGGTTCGCAAGCCAGCTCGGATTTAAAACAGCAATCCTTTTATTTTTGTAATTTCAAACAGGGCAACAGCGCATTGATCTACGCATTTCGGTGTCACTCCACCTTGCTCACGATCACCGGGTTTGCCCCACCCTTAAACATATATACACATTTATTCAAAGTTTGGCATTTCCTGTCACATGCTAAGCTAAGGATTCTGGTCCTTGTAGTTTCACCAATTGTTTGTGACAAAAATCATAATTTTAAGTGTGCACCGCAATCATAACAATTTAATTCTATCATTGATAATTGAATGTTCATAATCTTATGCGCCTTCCAAATGCTGTTTTAAATCCGAGCTGGCTGTGCGACCCGTTGTTTCCCCTGTGGGAAATGGTTTTGGATATATATATATATAAATATATATATATATAAATATATATATATATATATATATATATATATATATATATATATATATATATATATATATATATATATATATATATATATATATATATATATGTACATATATGGTATGTGAGCAAGGTTACGTTGTTAACCGAAACGCGCCATATTAAGCTGTTGGATTAAGTAAAGACCTGGCATTCCACGCAATTTCTTGGTGTCCATAATCTGTCTCTTCTCGCATATACCGGCAAGGCAGCGAAATGGAGTGCAACCAATTGCCTATATATATATATATATACATATATATATATATATATATATATATATATATATATATATATATATATATATATATATATATATATATATATATATATATATATATATATATATATATATATATATATATATATATATATATATATATATATATATTCGCTCCAATTTCTCCAACGTTGGGCGAAGCTGGAATTCCGGACTTGTCCCCGCCATTGGAATCCCTTTCCTTGGGGGTTGATGCGGTCCAGGGGGCGTAAGGAAACGACTTTGTTGCTGGCATAACATTGGGATACAACTGCGAGTGGTAGCAGGGAATCGACGACGCCGCTCAAACTTCCAATTGTCCCCGCAGCACTCACCACGCCACCACATGGCATGCTGGGTCCTGTAGTCCACATGGCAAGTATCCAGTCGTCAGGTGAGCTGCATCAACAACGGCGGGGGCGGAGTTGGATGTTACCCTATCGGAGGGCGGCTGGACACTTCATCACCTCGGCTCTCACTCACATCCCCACATATTTCTCCAGGCGCTGAAGAAGGCACAACCCGTGCCGAAATGCATTCGCCGTCCTCAAGAGAATTGCTCCAATAAAGATGCTTCCTGAACTCCCCCCCGGGCCTCTGCTCTCTTCTTGCTGTTGGGAGTTGTTCTTCATGTTATGCGCGCACGCCAGCATCGCGCTACAGGGGTCCCCGCATCTTCAAGTTGGCCTGGGTTCGGCTGGCTGCTGCTACGGCGGACTTCTGCTTCATCAGGTTACTGATACTTACCCAGGTCCACCTCCAGGTTTCGGGACGAAGAGACAGCGGTGTTGCAGCCACGGTGCTGCACGTTGGGCGAAGCTGGAATTCCGGACTTGTCCCCGCCATTGGAATCCCTTTCCTTGGGGGTTGATGCGGTCCAGGGGGCGTAAGGAAACGACTTTGTTGCTGGCATAACATTGGGACACAACTGCGAGTGGTAGCAGGGAATCGACGACGCCGCTCAAACATCCAATTGTCCCCGCAGCACTCACCACGCCACCACACGGCATGCTGGGTCCTGTAGTCCACATGGCAAGTATCCAGTCGTCAGGTGAGCTGCATCAACAACGGCGGGGGCGGAGTTGGATGTTACCCTATCGGAGGGCGGCTGGACACTTCATCACCTCGGCTCTCACTCACATCCCCACATATTTCTCCAGGCGCTGAAGAAGGCACAACCCGTGCCGAAATGCATTCGCCGTCCTCAAGAGAATTGCTCCAATAAAGATGCTTCCTGAACTCCCCCCCGGGCCTCTGCTCTCTTCTTGCTGTTGGGAGTTGTTCTCCATGTTATGCTCGCACGCCAGCATCGCGCTACAGGGGTCCCCGCATCTTCAAGTTGGCCTGGGTTCTGCTGGCTGCTGCTACGGCGGACTTCTGCTTCATCAGGTTACTGATACTTACCCAGGTCCACCTCCAGGTTTCGGGACGAAGAGACAGCGGTGTTGCAGCCACGGTGCTGCACGTTGGGCGAAGCTGGAATTCCGGACTTGTCCCCGCCATTGGAATCCCTTTCCTTGGGGGTTGATGCGGTCCAGGGGGCGTAAGGAAACGACTTTGTTGCTGGCATAACATTGGGACACAACTGCGAGTGGTAGCAGGGAATCGACGACGCCGCTCAAACATCCAATTGTCCCCGCAGCACTCACCACGCCACCACACGGCATGCTGGGTCCTGTAGTCCACATGGCAAGTATCCAGTCGTCAGGTGAGCTGCATCAACAACGGCGGGGGCGGAGTTGGATGTTACCCTATCGGAGGGCGGCTGGACACTTCATCACCTCGGCTCTCACTCACATCCCCACATATTTCTCCAGGCGCTGAAGAAGGCACAACCCGTGCCGAAATGCATTCGCCGTCCTCAAGAGAATTGCTCCAATAAAGATGCTTCCTGAACTCCCCCCCGGGCCTCTGCTCTCTTCTTGCTGTTGGGAGTTGTTCTTCATATATATATATATATATATATATGTACATATATGGTATGTGAGCAAGGTTACGTTGTTAACCGAAACGCGCCATATTAAGCTGTTGGATTAAGTAAAGACCTGGCATTCCACGCAATTTCTTGGTGTCCATAATCTGTCTCTTCTCGCATATACCGGCAAGGCAGCGAAATGGAGTGCAACCAATTGCCTATATATATATATATATATATACATATATATATATATATATATATATATATATATATATATATTCGCTCCAATTTCTCCAAATGATACCCAGCCGGGTTAGAAGAAATACAGCACTCCCGGGGTTCCAGTTGTCAGCAGAAAGGTTTATTACCAAAACAAACACGTTTCGGGAGAAACTTCCTTCGTCAGTGTTACAAACGAACGCTCTGCACGGCGCCATTATGTACATCTGTTATAGGTGGTAAAAACAAACATAGGACTGCTTCAAACATTCATGTTTAAGCGCCATCTTGAAATATGCAAGTTGTTATTTCAAAGAACCACCCAACCATAATCACGCCGTGTATCGGCAAAATAAACTTGATTATCAAATATGTGACATACACAGTGTCTCATGTGTGTGGGTCAACGGGATATATCTCATTGCTGAATAGCGATGTCAGAAAGTGCACAAAACATCGCTTCCCGCATGCTATGCGTCAAATCTAATGTCCATATATGATTACTATGGAGAAGTGTGGCTCAGGGGTTAGAGGCGGCAGACCCGGAAGCTGAGATCGGACCTGGACCAGGGTTCAATTCCCCGCCTCGGCGGGTCTTGGGCTCAAAAATTCCAAGGACTCGATAATTCTCGCTCCGGTGCCTTCTCGACTCACGGGTTCACACTCTGCAACCTTGGGCAATAGCTTGCTTAATCTCCACAACGGCCCCTCGCGGCGGGATGCCTGGCTTTCACCTTGTGGATACCCTGCCGGGGTTATCTCACAGGGGAATACCAGGACGGGTTCCCTAAGCAAGCGCCGGGAAACCCTTTGTGGGTAGCAGTGCGCTATATAAGCTCAAATACATTTACATTTACATTTACTATCTTGCCTTGTATTGGCAATTGCAGCCATTTAGGCCGCCAAAGATCCAGGTTAATGAAATGCTCCCAGATAGACCCATGTCATTACATTTTCTCAACACTATATTGACACTGTATATGACTTCAAAAATAATACCTTTAAAAACAATTATCACCTTCATATCGAATACATCGGTCTTTAAATAACCCCTTCAGGAATTCATTATTTAAAAAAAAAAATCACTGTTACACAAGGATTATCGCATAACTCATCATTTTCCAGAAATCATGTTACAATAACTGATGTTCCAAATTCATCCTAAATGGGATGACATTTCTTCTCCCATGTTCAGACCTCCCGGTGCCTTAGTCTCTAAATCGATTATATATCGAGACTCTAATCTCCTGAGTGTCTGTAACTTGTTGCCACCACGTGGCCTTTCAGGAACACAATCTAAACAGAAAAATCTCAGGAGATCCCTATTGCTGTTATGCTTTATTGCAAAATGTCGGGCGACAGGATATGAAAAGTCTTTGTTGGCTATCGCCCGCATATGTTCAAGCACTCTCAATTTCACTGGGTTGATGGTGCTGCCAATATATTTTAGTTGGCATGGACACTTCAAGCAGTAAACTGCATGGTCTGTATGGCAGGACATGAATTTGTTTATTCTTTTTCCACCCTTACAGCCCCTCACATCAAATGTCAGTGTCCGTTTACTCGATGCACAGGCTTTACACCTTTCACAAGGGAAGAAGCCCTCAGCATCTTTCAATGTTCCTTGGATCTTTCGCGTGGAATTTGAATGGCTTTGAGCCACACAATCTTGCAAAGATCTCGCTTTTTGAAAGGTGATCAGGGGAACAGCCGGTATATCAGGACCAACAATATGGTCAGTTTTTAAGATATGCCAGTGTTTTGTCATGATAGATCTTAATCTAGAGGAATTGGCTGAATAGGGGGTGATCATACGAAATTTCCCATCAGTATGTGGACGTGACTTCTTCTGAAAGAGAGAACCTCGATCCAATTTCCTCACCCTGTTCAATGCATCATACAGAAGATTCCGTTTATATCCTCTGTCAGAGAATCTATCCAAACTCTCGCAGGCTGCCTTTTCAAAGTCTTCCACTAGAGTACAATTACGCTTAAGCCTAAGAAATTCCCCGTACGGGATACTATTTATGAGTCTCCGGGGTTGACTACTAGATGCGTGTAGCACGCTATTCCCTGCCGTGGGCTTACGATATAGTAAGGTATGGATTTTACCATCTCTAACGTCCACTTGCAGGTCTAGATAGTTAACCTTTTCTTGGCTTACTTCCCCCGTGAATCTTAGGTTACAATCATTGTTGTTTAATAGTCGTATGTACTCATTGGCCTCTGCCACAGACCCATCCCATACTTGGAATAGGTCATCAATGTACCTGCACCAAGCCACCACCTTGGTGTTCCATGTGACGTTCCCAGGGGCACAGGCTACCTGCTCCTCCCACCAGCCAACGAACAAGTTTGCATAGCTGGGGGTGAAGCAGGAGCCCATCGCCGTACCAGCCAACTGTTTGTATATGTCATCCTGGAAAATAAAGATGTTATGATGTAAACAGAAGTGAATGAATTCTAACAACATCTTATTGTGCATGGCATATTTTAGTGATTTTTTGTCCCAAAAATATTTGATGGCATGTAGGCCATTTTCGTGCTCAATGCACGTGTAGAGACTCGTTATGTCTAGAGTTATCAGTACATAAGTCGGTTGCCAGTTTAAGTTCTCAACCTTCTGAATGAAGTCAGATGTATCTCTGATGTACGACTTCAATGAAAGTACGATCTCAAATAAGTAGTGGTCCAGAAATTTGGACAGATTCTCAGTTAGTCCCCGAATGGAGGAGATGGTTGGTCTGCCTGGGAGAATGTCAATGTTCTTATGAACCTTGGGCAGGTGATAAAAAGTGGGCACAATTGGATTCACAGTTTTTAGAAACAAATATTCTTCCAGTTTTATCATCTGCTTGTCATGCCATTTTTTCAAAAGATCATGTAGCATATATATATATGATATGTGTTTTCTTACAGATTTTCTGGAATGAGAGTGGTTGTTTTGCAAATGGGGAAGCGATACCAAGGTGCAATCAGCCGTGGAACAATGAGAGTAGTCATTTGGAACTATCACAGCCCATTGTATCTGAGAAATGGACAGGAAAGTTTATTTGTAATCCACTACACATAATTAGAGGACCCACTGGGGCTGGAACAGCATCTATGTATAGGTGTATATAGGTGAAACAATATGCACACGTACTTGCGCAGAATTGTTTAAATTGAGCTGAATGTAAACATATAAAGACGGCCAAGCCAAGTTTGTTGTTAGCAGTACCAACATTTGCAGCACACCGGCCAAATTGAAAATTATGCTCTGCCTATTCGCTGTTTTGCGTGCGAAGTAGCGTGTTTACATTAAATGTGTATAACACTGTGATAGAACGAGATATTTGGGCACGTATACTTGCCGAGTATCAGCCAAGTGAGCTATCTCTGTGCCAATAGGGAGTTCAATGTGACTAATATAATTTTGTTTGTACGAAGACTGCCAGAACATGTGCCGCTTAGGCAGAAACACCACATTTAATTTATTGAGTGATTTCTCCCACATATGTTTTCTCACCATTCTGTTGCGACAACGTTTATGTGCACTTAGTGAATTTAGAAACCAATATGAGGTAATATTGTGTTTTGATTATGAAACGTGCATTACTTTGTAAAGCAATATGAAGTCTGTTTACACTTTTTATTGAAAGTCATATGATTGTTTATTTAATGCACTGCGAAACACTTTCTCACCACTCGTGAATCGGAGAACCCATGTTCTCGAAATGCGCGTGAACATTTGCTGGAATAAATCAGCTTAAAGCAATTGGGTGCCGTGGATTGTCGTTTTTTGATGGTAAAAGACAGAATATATACTTCTCAGATTCTATTCTTTATCACATTGCACTGATCTGCCCTTTAACATGCATACTTCATGTGGTACATGCTGCTTCTCATGTGAACTAAACATGTAGGATAATGTAGACACTGTTGCTTTATTTATTTTTCTGTTTTTTTATTTTTTTGGGCGTTTCCTTTCCCCAATCAAGCCCCTCCCACACTTTGTATATATATCCTCACTTTTATTAGTGCATTTGTGTGATCAAGCTCCCCAGTGGAGTGAAACGCGTTACCTCATAATAAATGTTTTGAACCTGCTACTCACTCGAGTTTGGATTATTGGAGAGCTTTACTTTTGACTGTCTGCTGTGGCGCTGCGAGGTCTGCACCCTGCTGCTGCCTGTCACTCATTGACAGGCTGGGACTCCTTTACATATATATATATTTGCCAACATTGGTCCGTGCTCTCTTATGCGTTGTGTGTCCTATCTGTACTCATCTCAATGTGTAGTGTAACATAGATCATTCTACACTATTGTGAAAAAAATCAACACATGTATTACACAAAAAAAGACAAGAAAAAGTGTACAAAGTTATGGAGTGCCTCACGGAAGTAACCCAATGGGAGTCCACTGATAGGTTCTCACCAGTGGACTCTGGTTCTCATCATTTGCACTTCCATACCAAACAAAAAGTGTGGGGAACGGTTGAGGAAACAGGCCGTCCTCTTTCTCACCCGACTAACCGATGGTAGAAGGGGATAAAGACCGCGATAAAGATCACAAACAAAGGGTCGCCAAAAAGAATACTTTCTGGCTCAAGATCTAGCTTTCCGCCAAGTTTGATGTAATTCTGTTCCATGGTTTGGGCGGCAGTTGTGTCTAAAATCGCAATGGGAATCGCACGGGTAAAAAGTGTTTTGGGATCCCCTTTTTCTCAGCCCCCACTTGATGAATCACCCAAACCTTTTCAGACAGCAGCTGAAGTGAGGGGCAAACTAGTTTTGAAAAGGCCATGAAGATTCTTTAAAAGGCGGCAAAGTCATTAGCAACACAAGAAATTTTGCTCCTATGAAAACAGGGTCCTAACTATACCTACTGGTGACAGTCAGTAGGATATATGTTTGCTACAAAACACAAAGGTTACAGGGTCATTAGGCTCAGATTTCACTTGCAAAAAAACTGTGAAATTCAGCAGGTATAGTAACCCAAGCTAACTTTGTGATTGTCTGTATCAGTGTTTGAGTGAGTGACTGATTGGCTTTATGGTTGTGTGAGTCAGTGTGTGAGTGGCTGTATAGGTCTTTCAATGGGTATTTGGGTGGCTGTATGTGTCTGTGTATGCTTTTCTATTGTGTGTGATTGGGTTTGTGGATGGTTGTAGAGGTGTGTGAGTGTGTGTTTGAGTGGTTGTACGGGTGTGTGAGTGGGTATGTTAGATGTTGTATAGGTGTATGAGTAGGTATCTGAGTAGCTTTTGTGTGTGAGTGGATGTGTGAGTGGTTGTATGCGTCACTGAGTGGGTATAAGTGGTTGTATAGATGTGTTGTTATACAGATATGTATGAGGTGTTTTGATATGTAAGTGGGAGTGTGAATGCCTCTATGGGTCTGCGAGTGGTTTTGTGGGTATATAAGTGGGGGGGGGGGTGTGTGAGTGGTTGTATGGATGATGTCATCAGTAATATTATCAGTTTTGTCATTTGAGATGTCATGAATGATGTCACTGACTATGTCATGAGTGATATAATATGTTAGGTCATAAGCAGTGTATTGTGGGGGCCCAAGTATTTGTTAGCTTAGGTAGCTATACCTGCTGAATTTCACTAGTTTTGTACAAGTGAAATCTGAGCCTTCCTACAATGTCCCTGTAACCTTTGTTTTTTTCAGTGAGTTTTGAAGTTTTTTAAATTCTATTTTCTAACTATTACGTCCCGTAAAGCTTTGTTTTTTTCAGTGAATTTCTACAGTGTTCACTGTTAATTCTAAAGTATAACTTTCCTGTAGCTTTTCGTTTTTCTATTGAATTTCTACTGTTCTTTAATGTTTTTTCTTTACTGTAACGTCACTGTAGCCTTTGTTTTTTTAATGAATTGTTAAGGTTTTTCTTTTTAATTTTATTTTCTAACTGTTGCCTGTAACCTTTTAGTAGTTTTGTGTGTGAGTAGGTGTTTTATCTGCTGTATAGGGCAGGGAGTGAGTACCTGAATGGGTCTGTGAATGGATCTGTGATTGTTTTTCCATTGTGTGAGATTTGATGCTTGAGTGGTTGTATGGGTATGTGGGTGGTTGTATGGGTGAGTGAGAGGTTGTATGGGTGTCTGATTTGATTTGATTTGATTTGATTATTCGATTTATAGAGCGCAACGAATGCCCGGAGGCGTCTTGGCGCTGAGGACTCAAGGAGCGTGAAGCTAGTGTGTAATGGACTAGATATCAGTTTGGAACAGCCAAGTTTGAACTTTTCTCCTAAATGCTGGAAGATATGAGCAATTTTTAATTGTTAGCGGAAGGAGGTTCCAAAACTTGGTGGCTCCAATTAAGACGCTCCTTCCTTCCCATCGGCTCTGCTTGAACCTGGGCACTTGCCGTAATCCAGTCTAGAAAAGGACTGCGCAGTCACCAACGTTTTTACCGCTTACGACGGTACAAAGGAGCAAACCTTTCGAATCATTTTCAGAATTGACCAGAAGCTGGAAATAAGGCAATTGATTTGACTGTTGAAGGTCAACCTACAGTCAAACGTTATTCCAAGATTTTTTGCCTTAGAGACCGGTATTGGGCAGTCCCCGAGAACTACAGGCCACCACCTCCGAGACCAGGTCAATGGATTAGCACCCAAGAGAAGCACTTCAGTCTTACTGTTGTTCGATTTAAGACAATTGGATTGCATCAAAGCATTGACATGGGCCATGCAGTTGTTAAAGCGATCAGCCACCTCATCTTCATTATTGGTTATGGACACAACTATCTGTGTGTCATCTGCATAGGAGATTACCTAAAAACCAAACTGTCTAATCAAAGCAGCCAATGGGGACACAAAAATATTTAAAAAGGAGGGCTCAGCGACGAGCCCTGTGGCACTCTGCACTGAAGATTAAAGGTTTGGGAGCTGGCCTCACCAAATTCAACTCAAAAAATCTTTCTGTGAGGTATGATGTTAATAGGGTCATAGCGGATTCTTGGACGGCCAGATCAAATAGTCTGTTAATAAGAATTTTGTGATTGACGGTGTCGAAGGCCACTGACAGATCTAATAATATCAAAGCGGTATATAATTATATATATATACTAGCAGCCCGCCCCCGGCGTTGCCCGGGGCAGAAGGGGTCTGGGGGCAGCATCGCAGCAGGAGAGGCGCAGCCGAGCGTCTGGGAGCAGCAGAGCATACTTACAGTGTTTCCTTGCTCTGGTTTTGTTGGTCCTGGCCGCTTCTGCCCACGCTCGTGTCCGCTGTTTCCCCCGACGTCACGACTTTGAGGAAAAGGCTTCCGAGCACTCATGGCCCCCGCCCGTCCCTCGGTGCGCACCCGCGGCTCTTGTCCGCTGTTTCCCCGACGTCCCGACTTTGAGGAAAAGGCTTGCGAGCACTCATGGCCCCCGCCCGTCCCTCGGTGCGCACCCGCGGCTGCTTCACTTACCTCAGCCACCGCTCCTCCCCGCATTGCTGAGTTTACCGCTCCACTGCTCCTCCGCCATATATATATATATATATATATATATATATATATATATATATATATATATATATATATATATATATATATATATATATATATATATATATATATATATATATATATATATATATATATATATATATATCACCAGGGACTGAGAGGGCGGTGGTTGGCCTACTGATCAGTCCGCTGATTGCCATCACTGAGTGCTAGCAAAAGTGGAGACTGACTGGCAGTCGGGACAGTGACAGAGCAAATCAGCTGAGGAGCTCTGGAGAGGGCTCAGTGACATCGGGATTGTGCCCTGGAGATATCAGAGAGCAGAGGGAAAAATGCCCAACTGCATGAGTGGCTGACACAGGCCAGGGAGACACTGATGCACAAAGCAAATAGCCTGAGGCGGCCTTGATGATTAGATACTACTAAACTTGTTGTTACTAAACCTGTACGGCATGAGGTTGAAAACCCGGGGCTGAATAGCCAGATTGAAGTGGTTCACCCCAAGAAAAGAAAAGAAGGTGTTCCCACATACTGTTTGCCTTTTGCCACAGCCAGGCATAGCCTGAAGAGAATTCAGTAGCTTCCCTTGGAGGACTGGAAAAAAAACAGATATGCTGACAGAGGGATTGGGGAGGAGGAGGGGGGGTTACACCTCCCATTGTCCCTAGCACGCAGGCTGCACTCAAAGCAAAGCGCTGACCCACGGGGGAGAAGCCCGTCCACGCCCGGAGGAGGCTGGGCCCCCCTCTGACACCCAATATCACCAAGTGTTCAATTCTGTTACTTATTACCGCTACTACCATTACTACAAGTATTATCTACTACTATCTACTATCACGGGCCCACGTCATTTGACAGCACCCAAGCAGAGGGATGAGCAAACGAGAGGGCCTGAGAGCCCAAGTGGACGGTAACATTGTGATGACACTTGACTCTTTTTTAAATAGGGCAACATCAGTTTTGGAGCATGAGATTGAAACGACGGAACGTCGTCTATCATCGGAACCTTTTAACAACAAAAGATCCTCATTGGGGGCATATCTGACCATGACATGTTAGATGGATCAGGGCCAATTGAAACGTCTACGATTAGAGACACAAATATAGGACCTATACCCCATGACTCTATTCTGCCGGCTGTCTCACTAAGAGCTACGACCAGGGTGGCGGCCATGAAAAAAACCTATGGAAACAGCACTGAAAATGTGTCAAAGAGAAAGAGGATGGGGGTTACCGAAGACCAAAACCAGCAAAAGCCCTGATATCAAAGAAAAATGTGGGGATACAATAACAGAATCAGCAGATTGTGATTCAAGGGGTTCGGAAACGCAAAATATTTCCCCATGCCCCCAGATGAACGAGGCTATGTGGCAGAGACCAGAGACATTGGTTTCCACTGTTCTTAACCCTGTTGTTTTAATACTAAGCCAAATAGAGGATAGATTAACTGGCCTAGAAGCCCAGGCGAAAGATAATTTGTGTGCACTAGAGGCCATAGTAACTAAGATTGGCCCATTGATCACCCCACTGATCACTCCAAAGCCCCCAATTCATCCGAAGAGACCTTGACCTGATCTTGCTTTAATGGCACCAAATATGCTCCCTACAACTTCATATGCAGCCCACCACCACCTCAGTGATAACCGGATTAGAGCAACTCCCAATGTAACTACAAATATACCTAGTAATTCTGTTTGCAGTAAGCAGATTCGAGAAAGGGCCAATCCTAACGCAGCTTCTAAAGACTCCGAAGGAACACTGAAAGAAGGGGACAACCAAGATGTCATTCAGAGGAAAGTGAGATTGGCCTCGAGTACCCTAGGGAATGGCCACCAGACTCTACATCTCCCTCCAGAAGCTGCCCCCTTGGCACTAGCATTGAGAAATGTTTCACCATTGCGGGAGAGATAAGCAGAATCAACAGCTCAATTAATGTCCAAAGCTCTACATTGGTTAGCTCAAAATTTAAATAAGGTGGGGGGGCGTGGGTAGAAATATCTCAATGAATAAATTTGAATAGAACCGTCACACTCCTTGGGTATTCTGGTGGTCAATATATTGAACAAGGTACTTGAGTGCTATTTGGTAAACCTCCTGAGTAAAAGGTAAGTAAACAAGTATTGTTAGCGTCGATCAATCTGCGAGCAACATTCCCAAATGCACTCCTTAGTTAATGTTTACAAGAAACACTTAATAAACATTTTTTTTCAATTTCTCAATAAAGTATTTTTATTTTGAATTCATTCGTATTTGTCTTTTTTCTTCAATTGTTTCTTCAATTTCTTTAAAATATCCTGATGTTACATTCACATAAAAAAATTCAGTAAATCAATGTAATTTGGCCCAATGCATATCTCAAGCCAGATAATTATGGCAAGAAGAGTATCTTGGGTAGGCCCTGCTAGGAAAGAAATGTTGGGAGATTGTGTGGTACTGAACTTTAAAAAAGTGAACTCGTGGTTGGTTTTCTCCTGACACAACTAGGCAATGCTCCCATTAGAAGTACTCAGATTACTGTCGTACCACTGGGTTTCTTCTACAGACCTCTGGCGCGGCCTAGAAGGGAGGGTTTTCTATTGCCTGAGGAGAGACAGACAGGGGAACCATCTTGGGGCATACTGGGGCTATATAAATGGGAATTTGAGAACAGATTTGCCCCTTTGTCAGGTCTCGAAGCCTGTGACTTACTACAGTCAGTGCAGGTGAGCCCTGAAATGAATTGTGAAAGGCACTCCACTCAGACTATGGCCAGTAGAAAGAGTGTACAGTTACCACTAATACATCAGGAGCCACAAAAAACAGTACTAAAAATAACATTGTGGAATGTGGCTGGCATCTCCCTTAAATTGAATGATCTTAATTGGATAAAGATATGGGAGGGCCATGAAATGGTATGTTTTCAGGAGACATGGGCCACAGAACCAGTTTTTATTCATGGCTATTGATCCTTTCAGACCCAAGCTAATCATCTACCTCGGGGAGGGCGAAGGGAGGTATCCTGACATTAATCCGGAATGACTTAATTGTAAAAGTAAAGATGAATGCCCACCTAAATCTAAACTTTCACATTTTGACGCTGGAGGTACAACAGGAAGGGACATGGATATTAATAAACTACTATAATAATAGGTTTGGTCTAAATATGCATTCAATCATGGGGGAGGTCGATAAAGTAATTGCCGACACAGTGCGTAACATTAAGAATGAGAACATAAACCTCATATGGCTAGGTGATTTTAATATACACCTGTGCAAACGTAACGCACAGCCTGTGTGTGGAATTGAGGATATGGCAGGAAATTCAATACACCATTTCATGCACAATGAGTATGGTAATGGATTAAATAAACTTATGGCCTCCCTAAACATGGAAATTATTTCTGACCCAGACCCCGCAAGAGATACTCTGCTGAACACCTTCTACTGAAATGGGGCTGAATCCACGATTGATTACATATTTTTAACCTCCCCTCTTAGTATAATGGTAACAAAGATAGGGTACTCCTTTCCAACTTTTAGTGATCACGCTATAGGTTCATTAGAGTTGAAAATATCAACATGGGAGAAACACAGACACACCACTGTTGAAACACCAATTGTGGCAAGGAAAAACTGGGTTCAGTTAAAATCAGCACACATAGACAAAATCAAAATGATTCCAAAAATCATATCAAATACACAAGATAACAGAAGCGGATCTGTGGAGGTTGTCAGAGCTTTCTGCTTTATCCTAGGTAATATAAAATCGTCCCTTACCAAAACAAAAGCACAAAATAAAGAAAAAGGTAGAGGCTGGTTTGATTCACCGTGTACAAAAGCATGAAATGCTCTGTTATACGCCCTAGAGGCCAGATCTAGAGGCCAGGATCAGATAAGAACATTGCGGGCCTCATATGAACTAGTGTGCAAAAGTAGAGAAAAGGAAATTAGTGAAGGTTTATGAGCCAACCTAGAAAAGGCAGTTAACTCAGGCAATAGCCGTGAATTCTGGAAGCTAGTAAATGCACCTTTTTTTTAAAATTACTAGTGACCCAACTACAGATACAAATGTCGAAGAGGAGGCTTGGGTCTCACACTTTGAGAGTATCTATTCCTCTAATTTTGATATTTCATCCCAACAGGTGGCAGGTCAGGAAATTCGCCCAGTGTCTTTATTGTTCCCTTTTTTAAAAGTTAAAGCAGGGCTGGATTCATGTAGGCTGGGAAATGCTCCGGGACCGGACAGTGTCCCAATTGACTTTTTTTGTGAAAACCCAGACTTATGGATACCACTCCTGATGAACGTCCTGAACAGTATAGCCCTGGTAGGCCCGGCTCCCTCATGGTCATCAGGGGTCATTGTACCCATTCACAAAAACGTGATAGGGCCAACCCAAAGAACTACAGACCAATCTCCTTGCTGGATCAAAGCTTATGGGCCGCTTCCTCCTATCTACACTAGAGGGATGGGTAAAGGAGAATAACATCTTAATTCAGGCCCAATATGGATTCCAGCAGGGAAGGGGCACTGTGGATCAATGCTTGAATTTAGCACTGACCATAGAAAAGTATAATAGAATGAAGGATGGGAAAATCTACATGGCATTCATGGATCTGAGTACTGCATTTGATTGCGTGCTCCATGATAAGCTATGGAACATAATGGAGATGATGCGGTAGACTCAGCTATATTATATTTTATCAGGCAGTCGTATGTAAATGCGACTGCATCTGTGCGCTATGCCAAAAAAGGAGACTGTACTCATTCTTTTAAAATCTCAAAAGGAGTAAGGAAGGGATGCGTATTGGCCCCATTTCTCTTCTCCATATACATGAATAGAGTTGAGGAAGCACTTACCATGGCCACGAGGGATGCCCCTATTTTCGAAAATTATCTGATACCAATACTGGCTTTAGCGGACGAAGCAGTGCTGATTGCCAGAACAGGCCTTGGGTTAAAAAGGCTGATTGCAGCGTATGTCACATTTATGGACTCATTTGATTTGAAAGTGAATTAAACAAAGTCTTTTATAACAGTAGCTGGGACAACAAAAAGAGACAAAATCCTGCAATTCAATGCAGAATCGGAAACAATAGAGGTAGTGGATTCTTTCCCATATCTGGGTATTCTTTTCGATAAAGATCTGACATGGGCAAAACTGATGGAATGAAGAAAGATGGTGATGGAGAGGCGTATTAATGCTGTAAAATCCTTTGCTAGAAAACTGGGTGCTAAACCCCTACTACAGATAAAAAATATCTACCAGGCAAGAGTAAAGTCAGCAGCGACCTATTGAGCCGGCGTTTGGGGCGTGGTAGCACCAACACCACTACAAACGATTGAAAAAAAAAATGTTTAAGTCCATAGTGGGCCTCCCTTCATCCATACCAAATTGCATCTTTCACACGGAACTAGGTTTGCCCTATATTTCAGAGTACATACAACTAGCCTCACTCCTTTTTTGGCACTCACTATGGAGCAGAGATACAGTGCCACTTACTCAATCAATAATAAGGAGTTGCTTAACCATGGATAAGTGTAAAATATCTAGGTGGCTTAGTTATGTAGAGATAGTGCTAAGGGAGATTGGCCTCCATGAATAATTTAAAGACCCATTGACCTGTAAGAAGGTCTCTAAGTAGAAGGTTGCCAACATGTTCCTGTTAATGTATGAGCACAAGCGTAGAGTACAACAAGAGAAAAGAGAAAATCACCATCCAAATATACAGCCTCAATTCACCATTAATACCAGGGGGTTCTCTTATTTAGGGAATGTAAACAGGACCCAACACAGATTTATATTACTCAGGTTCCACACTAGCGTGATCCCTCTTATGCTAGGGTATATGGAAAAAGCATATAATCACTCTGAGCTTAGTGCATGCCCTTGTGATAACCAGTCATCCCTAACTGAATTGCATTTAGTCTTATCCTGCAGGCTATATAAGAATGAAAGAAATGACTACTTAAAACCAATTTTAAAGAAAGGGAATTTTAAGCAATGTCGGGTGCCACTCTACTTTTTAAAATCATTACCTCACACTTTGGTTTGCTACTCAGTAGGGTCATTCTTACGGGCCTGTGTGAGGAAGAGGAAGAGGTTCATGTGTATATGAAATGATTTCTGTTGTTATTAAAGATTTTAATGTGTCTATGTTTGTATTCTAGAATCATGTTGAAGTATATGTAATTTTTTTACAAAAAAAATCTGTACAGTTTTATGATGAAGTATTTATTTGTACTTTTAGGAGCGTTTTTAACTTGATCGAATGAAGAAATTAAATGAAAATGAGTGGTTGTATGGGTGAGTGAGTGTGTGTGAGTAGTTATATGGGGGTATATATATATTTGTACAAGAGTGTAAGTAGTTGTTTGTGTGTGTGTGAATGCTTGCATAGATCTCTGAGTGGTTTTGTGGGTATATAAGTGGGTTTGTGAGTAGTTGTGTGGGTGTGTGAGTGGTTGTATGGCTCTGTAATTGGGTATGTGAGTAGAAGTGGTTGCATGGGTATGTGAGTTGGTGCATTAATGGTTGTATGGATCAGCGAGTAGGCATGTAAGTGATTGCATGAATCCATGAGTGGGTATGTGAGTGGTTATGTAGATGATGGAGTGGGTGTGTGAGAGGTTCTGTGGATGATGTCATTAGTAATGTCATCAGTTATATCATTTGAGATGCCATCAGTGATGTCACTGACTATGTCATGAGTGATGTAATATATGAGGTCATAAGCAGTACATTGCAAAAGGTCTAAGTTATTGTTAGCTCAGGTAACTATAATTGCTGAATATCATTGGTTTTGTACAAGTGAAATCTGAGCCTAACTATAATGTTTGCTTTTCAGTCATTGTTGTGGTTTTTAATGTTATTTCTTAACAATGATGCCCATTTAACCATTTGTTTTTCTACTGAATTCCTACCATTTTTCAGTGTTATTTCCTAACAATACCTTTGCTGTAACCTTTGTTATTTTTGTGAAAATCTACTTTTTATTTTATTTCCTCACTGTCACCTGTAACCTTTGAGCTGTGAGTGGCTGTAGGGGTCTCTGTGTAGGTGTGTGAGTGGTTGTATGGGTCTGTGAGTTGGTGTGTGAGTAGCAGTATGGGTTTGTGAGTAGGTACATGAGTGACTGGGTGGGTGTTTGACTGGTTTTGTGAGTGGCTATATAGGTCTATGAGTGGGTATGTGAATTGCTATGTGACCTGTTCTCAGGAACCCCCCGCGCCGCACGGCCACCAGCTGTGTGTGTGTGCCCCCCGCTGCTGCTCGCAGCCTCGCTGCTCCGTGTGCCTGCCGCCCTAGCTGCCCGCCTCGCTTACTTTCCCCCACAGCTCCGCCGATCTGTGACTGTATTTTGTTATTTTTTTTGTATCTCAGCCTTGTTAGATTGTATTGCCTTGAGTTTGTTTAAATTAGTAATTTATCCTCTGTAATTCATGCTCGTTTCTCCCCCTGTACTCCGTGTGCCTGCCACCCTAGCTGCCCGCCTCGCTTTTCTTTCCCCCGCAGCTCCGCCGATCTGTGACTGTATTTCGTTATTTTTTTGTATCTCAGCCTTGTTAGATTGTATTGCCTTGAGTTTGTTTAAATTAGTACTTTATCCACTGTGAATCGTGCTCGTTTTCTCCCCCTGTGCCTTTCCCGCCCCGCTTCCCGCTTCCAGCCGCCGGCCACGAGGCCACGCCCCCTTTGTGTTCTGTACCCTCCCCGCTCCCGCCTCCCAGCTGCTCCTCCCTCCCACTTAGCCTTAAATGGCGACCGCACGGACGCGCAGCGGTCACGCGCAGCGGGCGCGCCGATTGTGCGGGGAAGGCGTGCCAAAGGCAAGCCCATCTGCGCCCGTCCGCGCCTGGACCACGCCCAGCGCCAGGACCCCTGGCCTCCGCCGATGCAAGACTACCCGACGGACCTACAACGCCGCCGCCCTCCACGCACTCAACGCCGGCCGAAACCCTGCCTGCTACCGAGCCACCCCGAGACGCACCCACGGACCCTTCGCCTGCCAAGCCTGCCGATTTACTTGCTTCCTGACCTGCCCCACCCCCGCCGAGTCGAGCACCAGCAGCAACCACCTGAAGTGCATCCTGCTGAACACCCGCTCCGACCACAGGCACGCCGTAGAACTCTATGACCTGCTTGACGCGACAGCACCGGACGTCGCCTTCCTCACTGAAACCTGGATGAACGCCTCCTCAGCGCCCGACATCGCCACAGCCATCCCGGACGGATACAAGATCACCCGGAAGGACCGCATCAACCAGACGGGAGGAGGCATCGCCCTCGTACACAAGAACACCATCCGCATCTCGACTAACTCCGACGAAACCTTCCCCGCCGCCGAGCACCTGCACTTCCAGATACACACCGACCCCAAGACCACCCTCCGAGGCACCCTCATCTACAGACCACCGGTACCACGCACACAGTTCAGGGAAGACATTGCAGACTTCATCAGCCCACACGCCCTTCCCTCCGCCGACTACATCCTCCTAGGGGACCTCAACTTCCACCTGGAGAACAACAACGACAGAAACACCACCGCTCTGCTGGACAACCTCGCCAAACTTGGACTCAAGCAACTGGTGAACACCCCCACCCACTACGCCGGCCACACGCTTGACCCCGTCTTCTCATCCAGCAAGCACGTCTCCTTCAGCCACGCCACCGGACTCCACTGGACCGACCACAGCTGCGTCCACTTCAGCTTCAGCAGAACTACGAACCACCACCATCCGCAACGGGCCCCCCGCCGCAGCTGGAGCAAGATCACCGCCGAACAGCTCACCGCCTCCCTCAGCCAGAACACTCCCACCAGCACAACGGACCCCAACGAAGCAGCCAGCAACCTCACCAAGTGGCTGACCGCCTGCGCCGATGACCTCGCACCACTAAAAAACCCTCCCAGCAGACCCGGCAGCAAGAAAACCCCCTGGTTCACCGACGAACGCAAGGAATCCAAGAAGAACTGCCACACCCTCGAGAAAACCTGGCGGCTCGACCCCACAACAGACAACAAGGCTGCCCTCAAGCATGCCACCCGCAAACACCATCAGCTGATCCGCGCCACCAAGAAGACAGCTCTCAAAGAACGACTGGACAACAGCACCCACGACAGCAAGGAACTCTTCAGCATTGTCAAAGAGTTCTCCAACCCCAGCACTGGAATCAACGACATCACTCCCTCGCAAGACCTCTGCGACTCACACGCCTCGTTCTTCCACTGCAAGATCGCTGAAATACACAACAGCTTTGACGCACAGACCGTGCACCATACCACCGAACCAACGCCCGCCACCACCACCCTCTGCAACTGGACCCCAATCAGCACCGAAGACACCGCCCACATGATGAACTCCATCCACTCAGGATCACCAACCGACCCGTGCCCACACCACGTCTTCAACAAAGCCGACACCATCATCGCACCCCATCTCCGAGACACCATCAACTCCTCCTTCCACACCGCCACCTTCCCGGAGAGCTGGAAGCATGCCGAGCTGACCGCCCTCCTGAAGAAACCAATGGCGGACCCCACTGACCTCAAGAACTACCGTCCCATCTCACTCCTTCCTTTTCCGGCCAAAGTCATCGAAAAGACCGTCAAAAACAGCTTGCCGCCTTCCTCGAGACGAACGGATCCCTCGACCTCTCGCAGTCCGGCTTTCGGGCCAACCACAGCATCGAGACTGCCCTGATCGCAGCCACCGACGACATCAAAACCCTGATCGACAACGGGGAAACAGCGGCCCTCAATCTCCTGGACCTCTCTGCAGCGTTCGACACTGTCTGCCACCGCACCCTAGTGAAGCGCCTCAGCAGCATCGGAATCCGAGAGAAAGCACTGGAATGGATCATCTCATTCCTCACCGGAAGAACCCAGAGAGTCTGGCTCCCTCCGTTCAGATCCGAGGCCACCGAAGTCATCTGCGGCGTACCACAAGGATCATCTCTCAGCCCGACCCTCTTCAACGTCTACATGAGACCCCTCGCAGCCATCGCACGCCAACACAACCTCAACATCATCTCCTACGCCGATGACACCCAGCTGATCCTCTCCCACACCAACGACCCCACCACCGCCAGAGCCAACCTCCATGAAGGAATGCAAGACGTCGCCGACTGGATGAGGAACAGCCGCCTTAAACTGAACTCAGACAAGACGGAAGTCCTCATCTTGGGATCATCACCCTCCACCTGGGACGACTCCTGGTGGCCCCCGGCCCTGGACATCGCTCCCAAGCCAACGGACCACGCACGCAACCTGGGCTTCATCCTGGACTCCTCCCTGTCAATGACCAGACAAGTCAACGCCGTCTCCTCCTCGTGCTTCAACACCCTGCGCATGCTCCGCAAGATCTTCAGATGGATCCCCACTGAAACCAGGAAGACCGTTACCCAGGCACTCGTCACCAGCCGACTGGACTACGGGAACGCCCTCTATGCCGGAATCACAGCCAAACTCCAGAGAAGACTGCAACGCATCCAGAACGTCTCCGCACGACTCATCCTGGACATCCCCCGAAACAGCCACATCACCGGACACCTGAGAGACCTGCACTGGCTCCCCATCAGTAAGAGAATCACGTTCAGACTCCTCACCCACGCACACAAGGCTCTCCATGACCTGGGCCCCATGTACCTCAACGACCGCATGACCTTCTACACGCCCACCCGCCAACTACAATCGACCAGCCACGCACTCGCCACCGTACCGCGCATCCGCAGAGCCACCGCCGGAGGAAGGTCCTTCTCCTACCTGGCAGCCAAGACTTGGAACTCCCTCCTCACCCACCTTCGACGAACCCAAGACCATCTCTCCTTCAGGAAGCAGCTAAAGACCTGGCTGTTCGAGCAGTAACATACCCCCCCCCCCTCCCATCCCCTTGAGACCCTCCCGGGTGAGTAGCGCGCTTTACAAATGCCATGATTGATTGATTGATTTGTGGCTGTATGGATCTATATGTGGGTGTGTGAGAGCCAATAAGGATATGTAAGTGGGTGTGTGAGTAGCAATATGAATCTGTAAGTGGGTGTGTGAGTGGCTGCACAGGTGTGTGACTGGTGGTATTGATGTGTGCGTGGGTGTGTGAGAGGTTGCATGGGTGTATGAGTATGTATCTGAGTAGCTGTGTGGATGTGTGAGCAGATGTATGAGTGATTGCATAGGTGAGTGAGTTGGTATGAGTGGCTGTATGGGTGTGTGAGTGGTTGTAAATGTTTGTGAGTGGTTGTTTGGTTGTGTAAGTGGGTATGTGAATGTTTGTATGGGTCTGCAAGTGGTTTTGTGGGTAGGTAAGTGGGTGTGTGAGTGGCTGTATAAGTGTGTACTGGTAGTATGGGTCTGCAAGTGGGTATCTGAGTGGTTGTATGGGTGTGCTAGTGGGTGCATGAGCAGCTGTATGAATCGGTGCGTAGGTGTATAAGTGGTTGTATGGGTGTGTGAGTAACTGTGTCACTAACTATGTCATGAGTGATGTAATATGTGAAGTCATAAGCAGTGCATTGCGGGAAGCCTGTTATTGTTAACTAAGGTAACTATACCTGCTGAATTTCACTGATTTTGAACAAGTGAAAACTGAACCTAACTCTAAGCTCCCTGTAAGTTTTAAACATTTTTATTATCTATTATAAAGTTCCTGTACCCTTTGTTTTTTCAGTGAATGTCTACGTTTTGTACTGTTATTTCTCAACTAAATCGTCCTTGTAACCTTTGGATTTTTTTGTGTGTGCATTTCCAAGGTTTTCTTATTTCCTAACTGTTATCTGTAACATTTGAATGGTGTTGTGTGGTTAGCTGTATTGGCCAAGGAGTGGGTTTGTGATTAGCTGCATTTGTCTATGAGTGGGTGTGTGAGTGGTTGCATTAGTCTGTGAGTAGGTGTGCGAGTAGCTGTATAGGTCAGTAAGTAGATGTGTGTGTAGCTATATGGATCTGTAAGTGGGGGTGTAAGTGGCTGCATGGGTGTGTGACTGGATATATGAGTAGTTTTCTGGCTGTGTGAGTGGCTGTATAGGGTTGAGAGTGGGTGTATTAGTGGTTATATGGGTGCATGAATAGGTGGGTGTGTGAGTGTCTGTATGGGTCTGTGAGTAGGTATGTTAGTGGTTTTGTGGGTGCGTGAGTGGGTCTGTGAGTTTGCTGTATGAGTGTGTAAGTGGGTAAGTGAGAGACTGTGTGGATCTGTGAGTGTATGTGAGAGTGGCTGAATGGGTGTTTGAGTGGGTGTATGAGTATCTGTATGGGTGTGTCAGAAGCTGTATGAGTGGCTGGGCCAGAATGGAACCTCACCCACTCCTTTATCCAACAGGAGTCCACAGTTCTGCACAAAATGTCTACTCCAGTAGAGTACTATCTAGTGGTTAATTAGTAAGTGCCACCTCGTCAGGTAATAACTAGTGCATATTCTACACTACAGCAGCATAATGGACCACAAGGTAATGTCTCCAGTGACCTTTTGTGCACGTAATTTCGGCAATGTGATTGTTCCTGCAGCGTCTTCATCTACAAATCTGTGATAACATGAATCCTCGTCAAAAAAAGATAACGAGACTACAAAGAGATGAATCTCTACCAAACAGAGGTACTTCCTCATAACTATATGAAGTAATTGCTTGTTTGTTTCATGCAGATTGCCTTGTTTTTTTCTGCATCAAGAATGCACCTGTATGGGAGAGTGAGTGTTTGTGTTAGTGGCTCTATGAATGAGCGAGTGGCTGTGTGAGTGGTTGTGTGGGTGTGAGTGGGTATATGAGAGGTCATATGGGGTGTGAGTGGGTGTGTGTGATATTATGGATAATGTCATCAGTGATGTCATTTGAGATACTATCAGTGATGTCATCAGTGATGTCACAGACCATGTCATGAGTGATGTAACATGTGAGGTCATAAGTAGTGCATTGCAGTGGTGTAAATTATAGTTATCTAGGTAACTATAACTGCTGAATTTATGGGTTTGTGCATGTGAAATCTAACTATTACATACCTTGTAACATTTGCTTTTTTTATTCTGTTTCCTAACTAAAACACCCTGGTAACCTTTGAATTTGTAGTTAATTTTGAAGTTTTTTTTAAATTTCTTACCTAACAGTAACTTGTAATCTTTGAGAGTGGGTGTCTGAGTGGCAGTATAGGTCAGCGAGTGGGTGTGTGAGTGGCTGTATGGGTCTGTTAGTGGGTGTGTGAGTGGCTATGTGGGTCTTTAAGTGGGTTTATCAGTGGTGCTATGGGTCTGTAGTAGGTGTATGAGTGTCTATGTGGATGTGTGAGTAGGTATGTGAGTGTCTGTGTAGATCTGTGAGTGGGTGTGTGAGTAGCTCTAGGTATGTTAGTGTGTGGATCTGTGAGTGGGTGTGTGAATGACTATGGGAGTCTGTGAGGGGGTGTCTGAGTGGTGCTATGTTTCTATGATTGGGTATGTGAGTGGCTGCGTTGGCCTGTGAGTGGGTTTGTGAGTGCCACTATGGGTCTGTGAGACAGTTATGCTTATCAAAGGGTAGTGCTAAGCATTTGCTGCACTGCCAGGAGCAATAAAGGAGACATACACTTGCAAAAGTAATAAAAACAATTATAAAAACTTTCAGACCAAGAACCGTTTTACTGTAAGTGATTTTATAGTTCGCAAAACCAATAACATTTGTGCACACTTATGCACCAGTAAAGTCAATGGGGAGAAAGACAAAAAATGCCTATGAATTTGTACAGTCGACTTTCAAGGTTCATCTCTTGGTTTTTGGTAGTTAGCACGGCTAGGCACAATATTCAACCAGCGCATTCTCGGGAGCACCCTAGATTCAGCTGGGAGGAGAGTGTTGAGGTCATTGGTGTGCTACAGTAGATGTGGCCACCTGAAAACACTCTGCACAGGGGGACTTACACGTAAGTCCAGAGGGGCTTACTTGAGGGAGCAGGTCCCAAGGGCCTCAGGACCATGTGAGCACAGCTGGACCATCAGTACCCTTGCCGGTTGAACCGGATGTAGAGCAGATAGTCTGCTGGGCAATGTGCATCAAGATGTCCTTGCTGTCAGGACCAGGCAACTTGGAGAGGCTGCTGGACCACTCACAACGTGGGTCTCAGGGTTATCAACATCCCTTGATGGGTGTTTGTTTCCTGGGCAGGTGAGTCCAGAGTTGACTCTTCATCTCAGTGCAGCTTGCAGGAGGTCTGGTACCTCAGTTGTTGGTGCAACATACCTCCGGTAGGTCCTGGTGTCCCCAAACTTGGTGAGGGACAGGTCTGACGACTTTTAGTTGGGGGGCTACGATAGAGTTGCCAGAGAGCAGTAAGTTGGTAGGTCCAGAGTCTGTGGTTCGTGCCTGCCATTGCAGAGGAGTAGATCCTCTACTTACAGAGTCATTCTCTAGTGATTTGGCAAACAATGGAGGAGCTCTGGGGTTCTTGGAGTCCTTTCAGTTTCAGGACGAGACAGACCAACCATGATTATCGAGTCCTTAAGGCAGCAGGCAGAATTTTGAACCAATTTTTTGCAGTAGGGCTTTCAGTTCTCGGCCAACAGCTCTTCTTTGTCCATATCTTCTTCTTCTTCATCAAATCTAAAATTCGAGGTCCAGGGATGCTACCTAAAAACTACATTTAAGGGTGTTAAAAGGGGAAACAGGTAGTTACCAATGGGCTACCTACCTTTAGGGTGTCTACTCTCTCTGAGTGACCACTCCCTGTGGGAAGGGGCACTACCCTAGCTCTGAAAGGTTATTTTCCCAGCATCTCAAGATGGTGGATTTTCAAAAGTAGTGCCTACATCGCCTGCCATACCGTATGCGGGTTGCTGGCTTAATGTGGAGACTCCTTCTCATCTAACCAATTCTCCCTCCTGTCCTCCAACCAAATGTGGGGCAGGACAGGGGAGTTGGCATCCCCCACTATCTGGGTAAGCCTGGGCTATGCTTCAAAGGCAGCACCACCTTTGAAGCTTCCAGTTCTGGAAGACCATTCTGGCCTGGAGGAGGTGTGAAGTACCTTCACCCAGAGCAGTATTTGTTTCAGGCCTCTGAGAGCATGGACTCTCGCCGCATGAGGTCAGGAAACATGACTGGTGGTGACAGGCTGGCTATGACTAATCAGAGACCACACTAGTCAGGGGACCATCTAAAGGGACTCCTGGGTGAATTTGTTAATTTGTAAATAAATCTAACACTGGAACCAGTGAGGATTTATTTAGACATGATGTTTGGTATCAAACAGCTTAGCGTACAGTGAAGCCGGCATGGAGTTTGGAAACTCTTAATAACAAGTATCAAGTCCATGTCCTCTCTATGGCTTTGCTGTCCTCCTAAGATATCCAAGAATGAACTGGATATTATAGGGTCATATATGCTCATGCAGATATGTCCACATATAAGAAATAGTGCACAGTGCCTTAGGGCGGTAACGTCTGTAGTAAGGGTGACCTACTTATACTTCATGCTGCATATGGAGGCATGGCACACAGGGCTGTGTGTCATGTCTGTTCTTCAGTTGTCTCTGCACCAAGACAA
This sequence comes from Lissotriton vulgaris, assembly GCF_964263255.1. NCBI lineage: Eukaryota > Metazoa > Chordata > Amphibia > Caudata > Salamandridae > Lissotriton > Lissotriton vulgaris. The sequence continues at coordinate 894,600,107 of NC_141687.1, forward strand.
TAATCTGCAATGGTAGTATGCATAGTCTTGGTGACGGTGCTCTGAGGGGGCACCATAAATGCTACAACCCTAGTGGAGCCCCTTCAGTGCCCAGGCCCAAAGTACCAGGGGTACCATTTACTAGGGACTTACAGGGGTGATTGAAGTTGTGACAATCATTGTACCATTTGGGGAAAGAGATCTGGCACTGGGAAACTGGTTAGCAGAGACCCAGTGCACTTACTGTTCAATATCAGATTGGCATCAAGCAAAAAGTGGGGGAAAACCATGTCTAGAGAGGCACTTTCCTACCTGACCCTCCCCCTAATTAAAGTGGATAAAACTGACTTTTCCCTAGGGAGTCTTGAGCATCTAAGTGGAAGAACCTCAAAAGGCCATCTGCATTGGCATGGTCAGTCCCAGGTTTGCATTCCACTGTGAAGTCCATTCCGTGTAGGAATGTAGACCACCTTAACAATTTGGGGGTTTCGTCTTTCGTATGCATGAGCCATTTGAAAGGTCCAAACTACAGCAAAGGCTTCCCTCTCAATGGCACTTCAATACTGCTCTCTGGGGAGAAGCCTCCAGCTTAGATAAGAAACAGGTTAGTCATGGCAATCATCGTTGGTCTGGGATAGTACGTCCAGTAAAACTTTCTGGGAATTTTGTTGGGGGTCAGTTCTGTGAGGGGAGTCACAATGGACACATATCCCTGCAAAAACCTCCCATAGTATTCAGTCAAGTCAAGAAGTGCCCTGAATAAGTCTGGGTGGTTGGAGCTTCCCAATCAAGAATGGTCTGGGTTTTGAGCTGTGGGGACTGAACTCGGCCACCACCCACAAGGTGGACTAAGTATACAATATTGCCCTGCCCTATCTGGTACTTGTTTGCCTTGATAGTGAGACCTGCACACTGCAGAGCCTTTTGGACAGGGAATCAGGTGATCCTGCCAGGTAGGATTAAAGACAGCAATATCATCCAGATTTTCCTGCACTAAAGGATTCCGACCCAGCAGGACTTTATTCACCAGCATCTGGAAGGTGCATTTATCACTCCAAAGGGCATCACAGGAAACTGGAAGTGCCCATCTGGCTGCCCCCAACCTGTCAATTAATTCATCAGCCATAGGAACTGGTTGTGCATAAGGTTTTGTGAGTGCATTGTGGCCCCTATTGTCCACACAAAACTTCATTTCTTTCTTTCTACCCTGGGAATTTGGCTTGTGGATTAAGACAACTGGGCTGGCCCAGGGGCTCTCTTGGGGTTCAGTGACACCCAGCATCTTGCTTACTTCAGCCTGGAGGCTCTCCTTGTCATGGTCCGACTGCCTGTAATCACCAAAGTCTACACCATGTGTACAGTTAGTCAGACCAGGGGTTCTGGGAGAAGAGCTCAGGAAACTAATTTAGGACTTGCCTGCCATTAGTCTGCTGTTGGCCAGTGAGGGATCTGAAAAGACCACTTCTTCAACTGATCCATCTTTTGGGTTGTGAGAGAGGAGGTTAGAGTGAAGTTCACTCTCTGCTTCCTGATCCTCATCGGTGGTCATGCCAGTCCTGTCATTGAGGGTTTCGGGCGGTTTACATGTATAACCCTCTTGGAGTTCCTACATGTGCCCAGGTCAGCGAAATAGGTGACATTCCCTTTTCTGTCAATAATAGGGTAGGACCCAGTCCATTTGTCCTGGATCACCCTAGGAGCCACAAATTCCAAACCCCACACCTTCTGCCCTGGTTAGAACTCAACCAGGGAAGCCTTTTGATAATGTGAGAGCTTCTGGAGCTCTTAGTTGGCTTCAATGTTTTATTGGCTTTTTCCATGTACTCAGTCAGGAACAAAGGTAAAGTACATAATCCACAATCTCCTGATTAGGTTATTTGAGAGGTCTCTCCCATTCTCCCTTTACAAGATAGAGTGGTCCCCTTACAGGGCATCCAAACAGAAGCTCAATGGGGGAAAACCCTACTACCTTCTGTGGCACCACTCTACATGCAAAAAGCAGGAATGGTAGTAAAACATACTATCTCCTTCTGAGTTTCTCAAGGAGTCCACCAATTATATCTTTAACGGTCTTTTTAAATTTGTCAACAAGCCCATGTGTCTGCGGATGATATATATCGTGAACCTATAGGTCACTTTACACTCAGTCCATATGTGTCTTAAGTATGCAGACATACAATTTGTACCTTTGTCTGATACTACCTCCTTAGGGAACCCAACCCTCATGACGATACAAAGGAGGGCCTATACCACTGCAGGGGCAGTGGTGGCGCTTAAGGGAATTGCCTCAGGATACCTGGTGGCATGATCCACTACCACCAGAATTCCAGTGCCAATTCCAACCATCTCAAATGGTACCTCAACTAGTGGAGGTGGAATTAAGGGGGCCTTAAGGTATTTACCAGTCTTTCCACTGGCTTGACAGGTAGCACAGGAGTTATAAAACTCCTTCCCCTCCTGAGACATCCCTGGCTAGTGGAAGTCAACCTACTCCATGTTTTGGTCTGGCCAAGATGCTCAGCTAGGGGAATGTCATGGGCCAATGTTAGGAGAAACTCTCTAAACCCTCCTAGTGGCACTAGTTCTAGGGATTCTGGCTTCAGTATGTAGGAGTCCCTCCTCCCAATAGGTCCTGTGGGAACTATTGACGCTTCCCTTTTTCCTGATCAGGCTTTCAAGAGAGGGCCAAGTTCTCTGCCCCAGGCACAGATCTTCCCTAGAAGGTTTGCTTCCCTAGGCTCAAAAGCTTTGCCGTGTGAGGGATTGTGGGGCTCAGTTCCCTCTGGGGCTGACAAGTTGTATCCATGAGGAGAGGGGACTTCATCTGGTGTCTGAATGGAACTTGGCTTCCCAGACTTCTTGCCCTGTTTCTTGGAAGGTTGGTCCATACTATCAGGCTCTAAAATGTCTTTTTTCACCCTGGAGTCTACACTGTGCTTTGGTTTTCATACACACCCATTCAGGTATTCCCAGCATTGCTGCATGGGTTTTATTTTCTACCTCAGCCCATGCTGAGTGCTCCAAATTGTTGCCAAGCTGACACTGTACAGGGATAGCAGAAAACACCACTACTCTTTTGAGTCCAAAACCCCTCCCCAATCTTAGGACACCAAGGCCATTGGATGGACCTTAGCTTGATTGTCAGAATTGAGGTCTGTATGGGTCTCTCCAAGCAGACATTGATCTGAGAAGACCAGTTGCTCAGTCGTGACAGTGATACTGGTACCAGTGTCTCTCAGGGCTTCCCTCCTAATCCCATTATTATGTTGCCCTTGTCTGTATCTCTCCAGGTTACTGGGTCAGACAGCAAGGGTAGCTACATCTACCCCTACCTCTGGGACTAGATTTGTCTCAGTGAGCACCTTGACATGGTCATAGCTCTCCTCAGATCCTATCTTGGGACTCACTACTGCATTTAATGCAGGTGTGCTAGAGGCATTCATTTTGGTTTTTCAGTAAGGGCTTCCAGTATGGTGTCCAAGGACCTTACTGTAATGACACTAAGCTTTTCTGGGATTCCAGATTTCACCCTGATACCGACCCTTGGGTTGTAAAGAGTTTTTGTTTTAATCTTTGTGGTCACCATCTTTCCCTTGAGAGGTCTTTTTGGCCTCTTTCTTTTGGTCACCCCCACCAGTGGTAATACAATGTAATGTAAAAGTAGTTCTTGAGCGCCAACTGTTACTCCAAGGAGTGCACTGGTCCCTGGTGCAGAAAGGGGCTAGTGAGGGGGATATGGAATGATGTCAGTTTTTGGGCAAAATACATGTTTTTGTTGTTTTTTTTAATAGAAGGGTAGCTTTGATGTGTCTAAGTTCCATGGGAAGTTTATTCCATAGAGAGGGGCCTAGGAAGAAAAAGGATCTGCCCAGGTCCTTGCCTTATTGATACTTAGAATTGTGGCTAGACAGAGGTTTGCTGAGCACAAATTTCTAGAAGGAGTAACAAACTCTATTCTTGCTTGTAAGTAGCCAGGGTCTGCCCAATGTAAAGCTTTATGGATGAGGAGTCGGATCTTGAAAGCGATCCTCTTCCTGATCGGAAGCCAAAGCAGATCGCTAAGAAGTCAAGATACAGTAGTATTACGAGGCAGGCTGTATATTGTTCGAGTTTGAGTTTTAGTCTTGGCTACCCATGCTCTGATCCAGTGGTCTGCCTTCTTCCCCAACTCTAGAGAAGGAAGTGGACCTAGGTCTACCAAATGCTAAAGTGACTTCTCATTGTAACAATTCCTAAGTAGATGCTCTTTCATGAATGAATTGTAAATCCCTTCATGGTTGCACACATTGTTACCAGTGAACCAAACACTTAGTGGTTTCACTGAAAAGTAATTGAATTCCACCCATGACTGACTCTGGATTTTTCAGGTCTCCCTGAATGTTATCCTGTATTCTTCAGTGGTGAGTTCATAGCCCTCAATCAGGGTACCCTTCATGAGTTCATAGGACTCAGCATCTTTCTCCTTCAATATCAGGACTCTATCCCTGCATTTCCCTGAGAATAGTTCCCACAAGAGAGAAGTCCAATGTTGTGGGATACTTTCCAAACTAGGAAGGCTCTCTCAAAAGCAGTGAACCATTTGGTGACATCATCACCCTCTGAGTATTTAGGGACAATCCCTTTGGGGAGTTTAGTGTCAAAGGAATCTTCTCTTTCTCTATTTACAAACTTGCTGCCACCAAAGATAGTTCCTAGGCCCATCTCTTTCCTTTGTGTTTCTATTTCCAGAAGCTGAGCTTCTAATTTTCAAGTCTGGGCCTGCCTTTGTAGCATGAATCCCTCCACTGAGGGCTCCTCGTCTGTTTCTGACTGGAGGGACTCAGTCACCTCCTCTGCAGCATTTTCTTTAGTGGGCTGATCCTCACATGTCTCAGCTATTTATTTAGTCTGGATTGTCTCTAAAATGCTGCCAAAAGCCTTCTAAGGTTATCTATGGTAGCATGAACCCATACAGGGGGGCCTTATCCTGCCATAGGACAGGTTGAGTTCCTGAGCCTGGTTATCTGCATCACTTATTATTTTACTAAAGTTGGGACTTTTTCATAAAGTTAAAAAAAACCTTAACACTTTCTTTTTCCTAACTACATTAAGATTTTTAAAATTTGAACAACTGGTTACAGAGCCTTAACCAAGGCCTTAACAGTTAATTTTATAATTTAGAAAAATAGACGAATCGAAAAATGCAACTGGCTAAAGTCAATTTTTGAATTTACTCATGTGGTCACTTATTGACAGAGTGGTGTTTGCAAACGCAAAGTCGTAGACCCCACCGCTGATCCACAAATGTAGGAAGCTTGATCTCTATGTAGTGTACTAAAATGAAGTACACTGTGCAGAGTCCAGTGAGTCCCTTATTGGTACAGCCATGACAAATCACTGCATCAGTTGTATAAAAGTTACAATTATTGAATCTGAGTTCAGTTAAGCAATGAGTATATCATTACAGTCTATCGTCATTTTCCTCACATGTAAACCTACCATTCTTCCTAAAGTCCTGCTGGATAGCAGGGAGAAAACAGATATTACCCCTCTGTTCATTACATTTACCCCATATCTTATTCCACTTATTGGGCCAACCTCTACCCTCGTAGTCAACCTTTTCCATCACCATGGACCAGTCCATATTCCTCTCCCACCCGCTCAACTTTGTGGCTCACACACCCCCCATTTCTGGGCGATATTTCTCTTTGCAATAATCATCCAGAGAGTGGCCCACAGTTTGCTATTCAGGTCGGTCTGTTCCCATTTATTTAGCAGACACATTTTGAGTGTCATTGGGAACTCTTTACCACACACCAGTTGAAGTTGGGACATTGTAGATTTCAATACTGTTTGATAACTGGACAGTCCGATAGTATGTGGTAGAACATAACCTCCTGTGTTCCAGATCTACTACATAATGTGTCCTCTTTCCTGCTCATTTTCGATAAGGCACAACATGAGACCTGTGTAGTATTTTAAGTTGGACCAGTTTTATTGTGAAACAATTGCTCCCTCTCTGGGGGAGGATAGGGCTTCATGCCATTTCTCATCTTCTAGGTCTCTTAAGTCTGTCTGTCAGAACTCATGCAGATGGAGGAAGGGGGTATGGAGACTTTCTATTATCTTTTGGTATGCCATAGATATTGCTTACGGTCCATATAGTCAGTTAGGAGCCTATCCTCTAGTGGAGACTCCTCCCGGAGTTTGGTGCCAGGTGGGATAACTGCCATAAGGGCATAAGGGCATGTCTTATTTGTAGATATCTGTACATTTCCGTGTCTGCCATATCGTATTAGTTTTGTAGGTCTAAGAATGGGATTACTCTCCTTCCAGACCACAGGTCTCCAACACTTGAGACACCAATAGTTTTCCATTTGTCGAATCTTGGGTATCGTATCAATATGCCACATTTTTCTTGCTTCCCATAGGGGTATGAGTTTGGTAATTTTATCCTGCCATCCCATCTTCCTAGTCACTCGTTGCCATAGGGTGGTTGTGTGCTGTGTGGGGCCTATCAGTCGCTGACTTTTGGGACGTGTGTATAGCACTCTGCTGTAACATCCTGGACCCATGATCCACCTATCCATCTGGTAAGCCGGATCATCATGCAGTCTATGCATCCATTGGTTAATTACCGCCAGTTGCGCTGCCCAGTAGTATGCATCAATGTCAGGTAAAGCATTAGTTTCTTCAGAGCTATTTGCAGTGGCCTTCCCTCTCATATTAGGGTTCTCATTTCACTCCCAATAGTATGGAAGTCAGTGCCAGGGAAATTGAATGGTGCCTTTTGTAGGGCATATAAGAATCATAGCATCACAATCAATTTGAAAAGGGCAATGCATCCTAATAGGGTTAACAATAGCGATCTCCAGTGCTGGATATCTTTCTGAAATCGTGTAGAGGGCTTAGCAGATTAGTTCAATAAAAAAGGTCGGTGTTTAGGGTGGCAAAGATCCTTAGGTAACCGAGACCATTCTTCACCACCACAGCATCAATGCCCAGGGGTAGCCTATGCACTTAACCGTATAGAATATTGATTATGGATTTGGACCAGTTAATAGTATATTCTGAGTAGTTCCGGAAATTGGTAAAAATGTGCTGGACTCAACTAATGGAAGGGTATGGTGACGCTAACTATAAGAGGATATTGTCAGCATATAGGTAGATTCTATCTTTCCAGTTCTCAGTCCAGCACAGCCTCCATATTAGGGGGTCTTCCCTGATCCAATTTGCCAATGGTTCCAACATGAGGGAAAAGATCAGTGGCGACCAGGGACAGCCCTGCCGCATGCCACGGCAGAGAGGAAATATGTGTGATGTGCTGCCGTTTACCGCCACTTGTGCTAAGGGCTCAGCATATAGTAATCTGAGCCATGCCAGGTAACTTGGTCCAAATCCCACCCGCTCCAGGATCGCGAAGAGGTAGGGCCACTCAATAGTGTTGAACACCATGATGTCATATAAGGACATTTCTACTGCGTCTTCTTTGACTGTGTTTATGCCTCCCAACAACCTGTTAAAGCAGCACAGATACATTGCTGTATTTCTCCACAAAAGCAAGTACTTTTGAAGTAATTCATTTTTATAGTTCGCAAAATCAATCACATGTGTGCGCAAAATTGAAGTCCATGGGGAAAAATGCAAAAAATGCATATAAATGTATACAGTCGACCTTGAAGGTCCACCTCTTGGATTTTGGTAGTTACCATGACCAGATCCAAAGTTCCACCAGTGGATTCTCTGGAGCATCCGGTTGGCATCCCCCACTATCTAGGGTTGTCTGGGTTGCACTTCAAAGGCAGCACCACCTTTGAAGTTTCCAGCTCAGGAAGACCATTTCGGCCTGGAGGAGGTGTGAAGCACCTCTGCCCAGAGCAGGCTTTGTGTTAGGCCTCTCTGAGTTTGGACTCTCACCCCATGAAGTCAGAAACATGTCTGGTGGTGGTAGGCTGGCTATGACTAGTCAGAGACCATATCAGTCCTTGCTAGGTTTTCAGGGGGGCCTCTAAAGGGTCTCCTATGTGCATTTGTTCATAAATCATCCAACACTGGCAACAGTGAGGATTTATTAAGACAAGCCATTTGGTACTGAACATGTTAGGGTTCAGTGAAGCCTTCATGGAGCTAGGAAACTCGTAATTACAAGAATCCAGCTCATTTACTCTCCATAGCTTCCATGTGCACTTACAATATCCTAGAAAGGACTGGATATTTCAGAGTAGTATCTGCTTTTGCTGTGTCCACACATGGGATATACTGCACCCTGTCTTAGGCCAATAAGGCCTGCAGTATCAGGGACCTCATACATTTTCTGGAGTCATGGCACATAGGGCTGTGTGCCATGTTGACTCTTTGGTTACCACCAAGAAAAGCAGGCTGCAATGTTATGTTATGTTATTGGTGGTTTTGTAGCACGCTCAATTACTCAGGAGTAACCTGGAGCGTAAAGATGCATATAGGCAACAGAAGAGCTAGAGAAGTTAAGGGGTCATTTTAAAGAGGTGAGTTTTGAGTGCTTTTTTAAAAAGATTGAAATTATGAATGGCGCGTAGCAATGGAGGAAGGGTGTTTCAGGCGACAGCCGCTTTCACGGTGATGGAGTGCCCACCAAGATGAGTGAGTTTGAAGCACGGAAGAGCCAGCAGGTGTTGGGTGGCTGACCGTTGGGGACGGTTGGGTATGTACCGGGAAAAACTTGCTCTATGGGCAATAGTGAGGTACTTAAACAAAATCCGTTGAGCAACAGGGAGCCAATGCAAGCTGCGCAGATGTTGCCGGACGCTAGACTTCGTGAGATGTCGAAGAGGAGTCTGGCCGCTGCGTTCTGTATGATCTGTAGGTGGTTGAATAGGTAAGCCGGAGTCAAGGCAGGAAAGAATGAGGGCCCTTGCCACTGTTTCTTTGGACGTCCTCAGAAGCAGGGGAACAAATCTCCTGAGAGCTTTAAGGGTACCAAAGCAGCCGCAAGTGAGTCTTTTGATATGCTCATCAAATTTTAAGCTTTCCCCGAACCATACCCCCAGGTTTTTTGCTAGTTTGCCAACAGAACTAGGGTATGGTACATCAGGTGGCCATAAAGATTCTCTGAAGTTGGAGGGGAACTGCCCGTAGAGTAGTATTTCCGATTTATCTTCGTTGCATTTTAACTGGGCAAGAGCGAGCCAGTTGAAGACTGAGGAGAGGCAGGTCTGGACTGATGAAGTATCCAGATCCGTACCCGGCCAAGTGAACAGCAGCTGCGTGTCGTCTGCGTGGGCAATTATTTTAGTGCCTATTTCTTTGGCCAAGAAGATCAGGGGGGTCAGGTAGATGTTAAACAGCAGTGGGCTTAATGTGGACCCCTGTGGCACCCCGGTAGCAAGAAGCTTAGCCGAGGAAGAATAGGGAGGCATCCACACCTGCTGAGTACGGTTGTCCAAAAACAAAGTTAACCACTCCAAGGCAGATCCAGTGATGCCAATGGATGCCAGCCGGGTGAGGAGAACCTGATGGGGTACCGTGTCGATAGCGGCAGAGAGGTCTAACATTATCAGAGCCGATCTGCCGCCGGCGTCCAGGCACTCCTTGACTCCCTGGCAGTATGCATAGTCCTGGTGAGTGATCTCTTGGGTGGGAAAATGTGTACTACTGCCCCAGTGGACCCCCTTCAGTGCCCATGCCATAGGTACCTCAGAATACATTTACTAGGGATGTACCGGGGTGACTGAAGTTGTGCCAGTCATGGTACAGTTTTGGGAAAGAGATACAGCACTAGGAACCTGGTTAGCAGGGACCAAGTGCACTTATAGTTCAAAATCACATCAGGCATCAAGCAAAAAGTGGGGGCTAACCATGTCAAAAGAGGTACTTTCCTACACTGTGTGGGCCTGTGAGTGAGTGTGTGTAGGAAACTGGCTCTCTATATAGTGTACGAAAATGAAAAACACTGTGAGAGAGCCCAGTAAATCTGCAAATGGTACAAAGAGGTAAAAACAGATCATTTAAATGCTGTTTTTGTGGTAGTATAGGCTAGCAGTGAGGGCTATCAGAGGGAAGTGGTATACATTTATTGTCAGAGGCAATCAATGACCAATTTATAAAATTAATATAGATTTTGCGTGATTTTTAAGATCAAGAATACAGTTCTACGGTAAGTATTCTCAGGGTATTATCTACTTATACCAATGTATAACCATTGAGGATTACATGGACTCTCTACATAGTGTCCTTTCCTACACACATCATGAGCTAAACCCAGTAGGAAGATTCTGAAGCGCAGGGGTACCACCAGGACACTGGCTGCCCTAGCTCAACAACTTTAGGCTCACCATAGAGGAGACTATGCTCCAAGTAAATCAGATGTGATTTGGACTCTTTGCCAGCTGTTTGGTCCTCAGTGTGCTGCCTAAAACCTAGGAGAGTAGGGCATGCTTTCTGCTCAGTGCAGAACTCTTCCTGGTGGGAGCCCTTCTTGCTGCTAATGGGTCAGCTCAGAGTCCTAGTTCAACCCACTCTTCCTGGGTGGGCTAAGGGGCTTCCCCCTCCGGTTCAGCCTCCTCATGGACCGTGGGCATCTTTGGAGTAGGTTTCCTGTGCCGCTCCACTTCCTGGCACACACCTGAGTCACTGTTTGAGGCTCCAGGTCCCCCTGATTACCCTGCCATGGACTGTGTGGTCAGGCACCTCGACTCAGGCAATCCCAACACCTCCAAGTGCGACCTGTATTCCACCTCCTTCCAGGTGGCATGTTTCAGATCGTTCCCTAGCGGACAATCAACAGGCATGGATGGGCTCACATCTACTCCCCAGAAATCTGAGCCCCACAACTCAAAGGAAACCTGAGTCACTTTACAAAAGAGCTCACTGTTGTCTACTGCCACAACCTGGTAAATTACATTAGGGACTACTTGCTTTTCAGACACCAAGTGACACCTGACTCTAGTCATACTGGCTTCTGTGCCTCTTAGAGCCTTTAACCTCTGTCCATTGATGGTCGCCCACTGCCTGTATTTCTTAGTGTTAGGGTTCTCTGGACCATCTCACTGTCCCATAGTGTGAGAAGGGTCATCTCATCTCGGTCCCCACACCCTCCTAAGACCAACTCCTCTCCAAGCGCTACACTAGCCATAACCCATGACTGTCCACTGGTGGGGGCAGTGCCTGCTTGGAAAGCTTGGGCTACCCTCTCATGTGACCCTCCTGATCACAAGCATAACACTTTCTGGGACTCCTCTCTGCTGGTTTACCTGAAGAGGTCAATGGTTTCTTATCACCTGGGATTGGTTTGCGGTCCAACCGCCGAATTATGATGTTGGCAGTAGGAGCGTAAACTGTACGGTTATTTCTATGCGGTTCCGGACAGCTCATGGAGTCTTCTGGCCAGTCGGACCCGCACAGTAAATCCCTATGGACGGCGCTTCCGCCATTAGGATTATGATGTCGGTTTCCGACAGCCTTTCCGTGCCGCTCCTTCCGACATGTAAAGGCTGTTGGAAAGTGAGTTGGGGCCATAGCAGGGCCCCTTTGCCTCCGCGGCCTACGGGTGCTGGCCGAAGGGTACCTAGGTTGCCCACCTGTAAATCCCTGCACTGTGTGGCAGGCAGCATGAGGGAGCTATTTTGTATGTGGAGCTATATGTTGTTGATGAATTCTGTTGATACAATCAATTGATTAAAGATATGAGTGAATAATTTACTACCATGTTTTTATAAATAAGGTCTGGCGGGGGCAACATGGTTCCGAATTGTGTCAGTATTTCATTTGTACATGGCTTCATGAATAATAAACAAGAAATGTGCTTTGATCTCGATTGGTGATACTAGTTGACTAATATCCCAGGTAAAGAATATTGTTCATAAAATGTTTATACATATATATCCCAATAGTAAGCCTGTAAATCAAGGTTTTATTGTAAGCGACCGGTGGCCCATAGAGTAACATGGGCTGAACACTGAGGAAAGTCGATATAGCGAGCTCCATTATGGAATGACCAAATTATGTAATGTTTGGTGTCAAACACTGTGCTTTTTGACCCCCAACATGATTCTTGTGTCGAGGGTGAGCTGGCTTGCACCTGGGCGCCACCCTGAGTGGGTGCGCCCCAGGATACACTGACCCAGTGCCTTGGAGAGCTTTCCAGGAGCAGTTTGCTGCCAAAACAAGAGCCTGCCCTCCTGGTGGGATGTGTTAGTACTTCCCCAGGATGGAGATAAAGGGCTGGGCAGGAAGGAGGCCACACCTCCTCCCTCCCAGGATGGTTAGTGTTTACAGTCATAAAGGGGGTGAGCCTTAAAGGCTCTCACCACCCTTGATGTATAATTTCTTGTCCCCCACTCAAAGACAAAGCCCATCCCAGCCTGTCCAGGCTGACCGGCGGGAACATTTGTGATTCAGGAGGCATACATCTCCAAAAGGCTAGCCACACCTTTAAGGTGGGCTAGGAGGTCTGTACCACCAAGGAAGGGTTCTGCCATGAAGGAATATCCTAAACTAGAGGAGGACTCTGGGTAGAAAGGTGATGTACACCCACAGGATGTTGTCACCTCAGGGGTGGGATAGCCGTAGGAACTAGTAGCCCATTGGTTACTGTCCCTCATACCCTTAATGCTCCCTAAACTAGGATTTAAGGAGCTCCCCTGACACCACAAACTCAGTTCAGGCTTTGAATCTGAAAAGCGCACCAAAAAAGCACCATCCCTAACAACAGGACTTTGGACCACAGCTCAAAGACAGGACATTTAAGTGCCCTGAAGAGACCATATACTGGAACTGTGTGTTCAACATGTGTCCGTTACAAAAGCTCATTGCTCGCAGCAACAGGGACTCCAGTCGGCACCAGAATCCAAAGCAGACTCCCTTGGATTGGTGAGACCAGTCCTTTGCAAGCTGAATGGAAAATCGATGTGCTGCGTGACAAGAATTGTTTGTCTTGCAAGCCAGGAGTGGTAGTTAAGCGTTCACCAATTTTCAAGCTACTACTCTACTCCTGTTGACCTCCAGCCACCAAAGCAACCGTGGATTACATTTGCTGCAGCCAAGGCTTGGAGATCGCCAGTCGGGTGATTGACTCCTTGAGTAACATCTCCAGCCCGAGAGCAACTCACATCAACAGCGACCGATGTTGGCAACAATCCAGCTACTGTGTTCCTACATCCTGAAGGTGGAGTCGTCGAGTGTGTGGTAAAGCATCTTTGGCGTGGCCTACCCCAGTGATTGACAGCTGCCAGTTACCTCTGCCCCTGGAGATGCCAAGCAAGGCAGAAGTCCAGCAGTTGAGCCTGGGTCCTAGGACCCCAAAGGCTTCTACTGTCCTTGGGTAGAGTGGAAATTTAACAGCTCCTGCAAATCTCGTTCTTCACCAAGGACAGCCAAGTCACCTCTGCACCCAGACTACCCAGGCAAGGTAGGAAAGTAACGACTGTCGGAACTTGGTCTAGGGACCCGCATGACCTTATCTACCAGAGGGTTCGATTGAACTCACCCTGCAAGTGACTGATTGTCACATGGGTTTTCCCCCATTCTTTTCAATGGAACCAATTTGAAAGATTTACAGCTTTATTTTTTACCACTTCAAAAATCACAACTCCAATTGTATGTATGATACAAAGTCCGTTTTGGTTTCTATACTTTTATAAAATTAAGATCTGTTTTTATAAATTGGTGTCAGTTTTCTATTGTGTTGTCTATATTGCTTATGCACCATCATGGTACTTTAAAATGCTTAACACATGTTCCTCCAGTAATGCATGGCTGCTCTTGTTCACACTATCAGGACTGAGCTAAGAATTATTGTTTTTGAATCCAAGAATCACCTCTGTGTATTGTGAGAATATTGTATGTTAAGCCCTTTCAGCCATGCCACCTTATTTCCACTTAGCAACAACTAGGAAGTAGATTACCACATTTTTAGGTCTCGCTGAGTCAGCGCGCATGCGCTTCTCGGAGAGATATTTAGTAGCTGCTTTGGGAAGTGCTCCCAAAGCGGCGACCAGCTTGCTAGAATGCGCAACAAGAACGCGCGCTTGCGCGCACATCCCTTGCGTGTTTTAGCGCGTCATCGAGATCACTTTTGCTTTCACAGCGATCGTGATCGCGATGACTTTCGTGGCCAATGCTGGTTTATTTCTGGTTTCCAGTAATTCATGGGCCCACAGACTGGCCTTTCAGCCTTATAAAGGGAATTGCATCAACCTAACAGCTAGAGACCAAAATATGCTCATAATTAAACGGGCGGGACTTGCAAGTTGTGTAATGCTATGTTTACTTAAAAAAGAATTAAAGGTACATCTGAAATGCTTGCGTTTAAACCTGTTTCTTCAAAAGTGAAAGTTACTTATGACGGAACACAGTGAACAGCTAGGTAACCCTGTCATTGTGTGGTCAGCCAGGTCATTCAGTTTGGGACCCCTGCGTGCCGTGGTGACACTGGTAACGTGACCCTGTCCTTTGGGTGTATCATTCTCCCACCTTTCCTGCACCTTCCCTCAAAGATTGGCCGTAGATCTTTAAATACCTGTGAGACATCTGGCAGTCACATTTCAGCTAACCTCACCAAACTTCGCAAGCAACGGGGAGCATCATTTAACGCTGCGTCACAGGCGTAAATGAGCCATGCGTGGAGGCACAAACAGGTTACCCGCCCCACTCGGACTTCATTACATGTACCGATTGCTCTCAGATCATATAGAAAAATCTGGAAGCACATGTACCCCTGGTCTAATCGTGTTAAAATAATGTGGCCCTTTACTGTAATGCCGTGTGTACTGTAGAAGAGTGTAACCTCTCAGACACGAGGAAGGGAGGGAGAAAGTCATTAGTAAAGCCATTAGGTTTGGAAAATAAAACGTAAACACACTTTGTTTGCAGACACCCTAAACGGTTCTAGCCCCTACTTGGATAATATCAACGTTTGCATATCCAGCTCTAAACCCTAAAAACTGACCGACCAGGTATTTTCACACGGTCCAGTGCGACATGACCGCTTTTCTCACAAATGGGTCCACGGGATGTAGGCACGCGCTTGACTCCACAACTTGCCGTTTAAAATGTTAATCATCAAGGCAGGGGGGGGGATTAGAGAAGCTGGTTGTTTTAACAGGGTGCACACGTCTCCATATTGTAATTTGAACAGCACAGAGATGATACCGTGTCATTAACACAGCATGTGGGTGGCCATGGTGATAGTTTTAACAACTTGACTAGGGTCTGTTCTGGGAAATGGCTTATGTCTCGATTTTTAACTTTAAAACCTTGTCAATAAATGTCTCAATGTGTAACTTGAAATATTTACATGTTATTTCTGTGCCACTTTCGCTTTCCATACACTTGCAAATTGTTCTTTAGTTTGTGTAGGGGAATGGTTCTTAATTTTTGATACAGGGATATTAATGACAGCTGTGGCCCACCAGCAACATTTATGAATGTGCCAAAATGCAGTGCAGTGCCTTAAGAAACCCCAAGTAGCTGACCGTGTGGGTTTTAAATCCAATCCAGGAATTGCAGGTTCTCATGGGAGCGGGGCCAGTGGAAGGGGGAGTGGCACGAGTCCCAGTGCCTCAGTTTTCAGTGACTGAGTTTCATATTGTGCGCAAGAGGACATGGGGCGTATGCTTTGTTAATACTGCTAGTGAAAAACATGCAAACTGTATTACTTCTTAACGCGACTAATAACCCACAAGAAGTCGAGTGGGACATTGTGGAGAATAAATGCCTCGCACAGATTATTTATTAAGAATTCAAAAAGAGAAGGGAGTGTCACACACACTCGATGGAATTCTGATATCACATTTACAACTGGATGGGATGGGCTAGGAACTGGAATCTGCTGTAATTAAAAATGCAAGCAGAAATGCTGCCTCGGTGAGGGCCGAAGGTTTGGGGTAGAAATAGGAAGGGCCTCAACAGTCGAATACCACCATCTCCCGAGGATTGTAAATCTAACTGGCGATCCAGTTGGTGTTTCTGAAATAAGTGAGACCCCCGGAACTGATGGTACACCTCAAACTCTCCCTCCATATCATTGGCACAGCTGTGCCACCAGGGCGGCCACGCCCCCTACAGCCTCTTATTGCTAGATTCATAGAAAGACAGATTGTTCTATACCTTTGGTTGAGAAACGTGTAAGTGAAGTTATTTTTTACGGAAAATATAAGAAATAAACGAATGTGTATTTTTTATCTTTAAAATGTGACTTGATGAGTTTTAAAACATGGAGTTTGCATTCCTATTCACATTCTTGAATAAAGTCTACAGAATATAGTGTCTACTTAAACATATTGAAGAAAAAAAACTGATGAAGTGTTCTTGAGAGGAATCTGAGAACATGAACCGATCATCCATTGATACTGGTCAGAACACCAACACAGGAGCCATCATTTATACACAATATTAAAAAATGGTTTTTATTAGTGGGTTGTTGCAAAGAGTAATCCTTTTTTAAGAAATCCAATCTGAACTTGTTATACATCAACACCATTGTCAACATTTATCTCACCTCTTAACAAGCACCAACAGAGCCACTAAGTCGCAGCTTTAAAACTTTCAACTGACCACATATGAGCGCACACATATACCTGGTAATTTTGTATTTTATTGTCTTTTTGAAATTTTTTTTTAAAGAAAATTAACTCCAAGATGGCTACTGATGCACGCCTCATAACGCATGTGCACTTGTGTGTCGTGACACATTTATAAATGCATAGTGCAACATGGCAGCCATGTTTAATTCACCTGCACACGTCTTTTCTAGAACGGTAATTAAGAAGTAAAAGTAAACAAGCATTTGCAATGCAATAGGTCTCTCATTTACACGAATTTAAGCTATTTACATTGTTAATGACAATGCGTTATATTTATGCTTCAAAAACCAAAAGAAAAATAAAAGGCATTGCCATTTACAATGCTGATAGCTGAAACTCGTGTAAATGCGAGACCTATTGCATTGCAAATGCTTCTTAAAATGTTGTTGCTGTGCTTGAGTAGCATTAGCCAACAATCAATATATGCCTTACTTGAACCTCAGAACTGTTTACACCATTCGGAATCACTGTGTACCAATACACACGTGTTAGCAATAGCATATCGTCATAGCCAGACAATAAGGCCGTAGGCATACGCTGCAATAGTTAGCCTTTTGACATAAAATGGCACTGCCTTTTCACTGTCGTACTAATCGTGACAATCCTGCGCCTTCACCTGGTCTTGCACTGCTGTAAATCTCTAGATGTCCTGACCCTTTGTTTGCAAAAATAAATAGACTGCGGAAAGAAGGGTCGAGAGCCGTGAACAATGCTATTGTTAATGCAAATTAGGCACAATACAGCTAGGTGAAAGGCCAGGAAACAATAGTCAACATATAATAATAAAACCGAAGGAGTACAACTTCGAAGCCTGTGCCTTCTTATGCAGAAAGTGGGAGTAGAAGAAGAGGCGTTGCTTTAAATAGGCGCAGTAGCTCTAAGGGATAAAAGCTGACTGCATACCTGCAGTCCTTGGTGACATTAGCTGACATCTCTAACTTCAGTAGTAATATAGAAATAAGCCGTCGTAGGGCAATCTACGTGTCACAGCACATCACAGGTGTGTTACGATTCTGTAACGATAGAACCTCTTTTCATCTCCCTTGGAAACCTTTACCATGCGAACATTTCGACACATGAACCATGATGGAAAGTTTAGCTGTCTGCATATATACATAATACATATACAATGTGAAGTCTTCCATGTTTCGTGAATATTAGGATGTCATGCCTCAGTGCTACCTGAAACACAATGCTGTGTTTATGGAATGTAATATATCTGTGCATTTTGGGAATCGTAGTGTTAGGTCACACGTATTTAATCAATTGAATGTAATTAGCTGGTTATCATGATTTGTGCAAGATACGTTCAGGACTGAAACACCTTCTCCCCGGTGGCAGGGAATCAGATTGTAGACCTACTCCGAGAGAAGACTCTGAAGAATAACAAGCATTTACAATGCAATGGTCTCGGCATCATTAAAGGTGGAGCGATTGGCATTGCTCATGACATTTCTTTTTTTCTTTAAATCATAAATAAATGGCATTGTCACTTAAATTGCCAATACACACCACTCTGCACTCAACAGCACACACCACTCTGCACTCAACAGCACACACCACTCTGCACCTGCAGTCACTACTCTGCACTCACTACTCTGCATTCCGCACTCTGCACTCACTACTCTGCACTCACTACTCTGCACTCTACACTCACTACTCTGCACTCTACACTCACTACTCTGCACTCTACACTCACTACTCACTACTCTGCACTCACTACTCTGCACTCTACACTCACTACTCACTACTCTGCACTCACTACTCTGCACTCACTACTCTGCACTCACTACTCACTACTCTGCACTCTACACTCACTACTCACTACTCTGCACTGACTACTCACTTCTCTGCATTCTACTCTCACTACTCACTACTCTGCACTCTGCACTCACTACTCTGCACTCTGCACTCACTACTCACACTCTGCACTCACTATTCTGCACTCTACACTCACTACTCACTACTCTGCACTCTACACTCACTACTCACTACTCTGCACTCTACACTCACTACTCACTACTCTGCACTCTACACTCACTACTCACTACTCTGCACTCTACACTCACTACTCACTACTCTGCACTCACTACTCTGCACTCACTACTCTGCACTCACTACTCTGCACTCTGCACTCACTACTCACTACTCTGCACTCTACACTCACTACTCACTACTCTGCACTCACTACTCTGCACTCACTACTCTGCACTCTACACTCACTACTCACTACTCTGCACTCTACACTCACTACTCACTACTCTGCACTCACTACTCACTACTCTGCACTCTACACCCACTACTCACTACTCTGCACTCTACACTCACTACTCACTACTCTGCACTCACTACTCTGCACTCACTACTCTGCACTCTACACTCACTACTCACTACACTGCACTCACTACTCTGCACTCACTACTCTGCACTCACTACTCTGCACTCTGCACTCACTACTCACTACTCTGCACTCTACACTCACTACTCACTACTCTGCGCTCACTACTCACTACTCTGCACTCTACACTCACTACTCACTACTCTGCACTCACTACTCTGCACTCTGCACTCACTACTCACTACTCTGCACTCTACACTCACTACTCACTACTCTGCACTCACTACTCACTACTCTGCACTCTGCACTCACTACTCTGCACTCACTACTCTGCACTCACTACTCTGCACTCACTACTCTGCACTCTGCACTCACTACTCACTACTCTGCACTCTACACTCACTACTCACTACTCTGCACTCACTACTCTGCACTCACTACTCTGCACTCTGCACTTACTACTCACTACTCTGCACTCTACACTCACTACTCACTACTCTGCACTCTACACTCACTACTCACTACTCTGCACTCACTACTCTGCACTCACTACTCTGCACTCTGCACTCACTACTCTGCACTCTACACTCACTACTCACTACTCTGCACTCACTACTCTGCACTCACTACTCTGCACTCACTACTCACTACTCTGCACTCTACACTCACTACTCTGCACTCACTACTCACTACTCTGCACTCTGCACTCACTACTCTGCACTCACTACTGTGCACTCACTACACTGCACTCTGCACTCACTACTCACTACTCTGCACTCTACATTCACTACTCACAACTCTGCACTCACTACTCACTACTCTGCACTCACTACTCACTACTCTGCACTCTGCACTCACTACTCTGCACTCACTACTCTGCACTCACTACTCTACACTCACTACTCTACACTCACTACTCTACACTCACTACTCTGCACTCACTACTCTGCACTCTGCACTCACTACTCACTACTCTGCACTCACTACTCACTACTCTGCACTCATTACTCACTACTCTGCACTCACTACTCACTACTCTGCACTCACTACTCTGCACTCACTACTCTGCACTCACTGCTCTGCACTCACTACTTTGCACTCTGCACTCACTACTCTGCACTCTGCACTCACTACTCTGCACTCACTACACTGCACTCTGCACTCACTACTCTGCACTCTGCACTCACTAGTCTGCACACTCACTACTCTGCACTCACTAATCTGCACTCACTGCTCTGCACTCACTACTCACACTCTGCACTCACTACTCTGCACTCACTACTCTGCACTCACTACTCTGCACTCACTACTCTGCACTCACTACTCTGCGCTCACTGCTCTGCACTCTGCATTCACACTCTGCACACTCACTCTGCACTCACTACTTCACACTCTGCACTGTACGCACTCTGCACTCTGCACTCACACTCTGCTCAGTCACTCTGCTCACTCACTACTTCACACCCTGCACTCTGCGCACTCTGAACTGTGCGCACTCTGCACTCACACTATAATAATCCTTATGCAGAATACCTCTAAAGTATAAGCAGCTTGGGTTTTTTCTATAAGCGCCAAAGAGTCAATGATAGGAAAAGAGGGCAGAGAGTGCTAACCCCATCTCCCCACCCACAGACAACCAAAAATTATCTTCTGCGTTGCTTTGTTCTAATAAATAATGAATAATGAATTTAAAGTATATGTATCTATCGTATTCAATATATTTTAACACAATCGGTGTTCATGGTTACCTTTACAAACGTGAGATGAAGATGATGCTCAGTTTTTAGTTATATAAGTATATTTTGTCGAGTACATTCAAGTTCAACCCACTGGCTGTAAGCAACAAGCTGAGAATTAACGGGCGCGAAACAGCGTGGCGGGCGCGCACGAGACCAGCGTGGGCGTGCACATCAGCTGAAGATCGCCTGAGAAGACACCGAGTCTGCCTGCTGCCATGACTGACCCGCTGCGAGGGAAAGAGCCCAGTGAGTGGCGGTTGAGGGGGGGCGGCAGAGAGGGAGTGGGCAGAGAGGGAGGGTGTGTGTGTGTGTGTGTGTGTGTGTGTGTGCGTGCGTGAGTGTGTGCTTCCGTGAGTGTGAATGTGGAGCAAGAGATGTGCACGGCTCCAGGAGGCTCGGCGTGCGCGTCCACGATGTGCAATCGGCGCTCGTGCACCGCTCTGTCTCCGTTGGGAACGAACTCCGTGACAATACGTCTCGAAGCCGAGACCTAAAAAGGGGAATATGAGCGAAAGAGAGGAAAGCAATCAAAATGAGAGAAAGAAAGACAAAGAGGAGAAGAGAAGCTGAGTGCAGGGAATAGATGCAAAGCCTGTAACAGAAGTGTCAAAACATCTAAAATGACAAGTTTACAACACATTGATGGATGCGACCAGAGATTCCGGAAAGAAGCAACAATTCACTGGTCCAGTCAATATACCAATTTTTTCACAAATATAAATATTTTCTTTGCCTATCCTGAGAACAGGAAAACGAAACGTTAACAACGAGAGATGGCTATCATTTATTGGTAGACTGGACTTTGTAACTTATGAATCCCTGGCCTCTGACTGCTCCTTTTTACGTTCCAGTTTTGGCAACTGTTTTATTTGCTGTCACAAGTCCTCGTTGCAACTGGCCCAAGATTACAAAGTTTCTCAAATACCAATCTAAAGTTTATGACAACTAGCTTTACCATCCAGCTGTTAAACTTTGATTGGTAGATAACATGTTTATTGAAGGTTAATTATAACATTTACAAATGACAGTGTCATTATAAATGACGATTCGGATAAACTATTAAAACATAAAAATGTTTGCAGATCCTTGGTAACAGATATAAGAAAAAGTGGAATGAAAAACAACCTTTAAACAAAAGAATTAGACTTTACGTTAAAATTAACTTTATCTCGGTGTTTAATGTCGTTGAATGTGGAAATTATAATATATAATTCATCTACTGTAACTGTTAAATATGCGTATTTCAAAAAATCCCCGAAATGGCACTATACACTCTTCGTGACAACAATTTTGTTTCAGTGCGGGGAAACAGTACAAGTGAACAGAACACAGCTACGCTACGGCTTGCATAATTGCACCAAAGCAAATTACACGAATTTCACACATCTCTAGTCTCCATGCCGTACCCCATTGTGGCCAGCCCTGTTGGCTTTGCCAGTCCTTGTTTCTATATAAGCAGCTTGATTGGGTGCCTTTATGAATGTGAGTGTCAATAAAGATATATGTATACATGAGTGTGACACTCGCACACGAATCCTGACTGAAACATTAATGTAATAACAAGCATTGGCATAGCCAATAGGTCTTGCCTTTGGGACCTTATAAGTGTTTAGTGATGCAACAGTTGATGTTGTTGCACAAAGGATGTTGTGCTGCATAACTAAATACTTATAAGGTCCCAAAGGTATGACCTATTGGCTATGCCAATGCTTGTTAGTCGAGAGGTGGGGCTGACCATCAGAGGCCTGGCCGAGGCCGCCTTTGTTTTGCAAACGTCGTTTGATAGCAGGTCCCATGCTGGCTGAAAGAATGCTCTCACCCGCTGGATTCAACAGGAACTACAACGCTTTAGGAAAGGCAGGCCATGTTCGTTTCCTATTCATGTAAATGAGAGCTTATCTGGCTGCTGGGCATATTGAGTCACCGACCATTAACCTGGTTCTCAGCCTTTAATGGACTGCATTAAAACACATTGTAAAGCAGCGGGAATCCCAGCAAAACATGCCCTTTAAGTTGTGAAAAATGTTAGTGAACAGTGAGGAGTCAGCTCCTGGCTTTAGTCATAGTGCAACAGCGAATCAACAAAACGATAGACAATTGTAAATTCAATGCAGCACATGAATTGTGTACCTGTACTCATCATTCTAAAGCACACCTGTAGACAAATTATACAGACCTCTGGTGTTCCCCATGGGCGTGCTTCAGCCTCTCGTTACGTAACGTCCGTGTATAATAAATTCAGAATTACCCGCCCCAGCATGTAAAACGAGCCTGCAGAACGACCCCGGTCCGCGGTAACAGCCTGCACAAGTACCCACCTGGTCCCAGCGCAGCCAGAGGCAGGCTGTGGCGTCCAGTTGCGAGTCCCCGGTGCACCTGGGCAGCAGCTGGTTTTAGTTGACCCCATGGTGGCAGCAGCTCTTCTTATGCACGGGGTTAGCTAAAAGCTCGGGCTACGAAAGCTGCGCCATGGAAGCTTGGGGTGTTGGAGCGCTGGGCGTTGCCGTCTACGAGCTCGGCTTCCCACGCAGCTTCCAACAGCCTCTCGCTCTCTCTCTCCATTAGGCACCGTTTGTTCCAGAAGGAACGCTGCGGAGGAGAGGGGCAAGAGGAAAGAGCCCACCCCTCTGAGTCAAAAGTAAATAACTGCCCTCACGCCGCCGCCTGCAGCGGGACACTGACAGCCGCGTGCACGGGCCGCCGTTCCCAACACCTGCGCGCGCTCACTCCCGTTACCCTATTGAAGTCGCTGGATGCGGCGCGAGGACAGAACCATCCGAAAAAAACGTAAAAAGTAGGTCCTGCAATCTTACATGAGCCAATCAGTCCAAGCTTCTATACAGATAAATGGGCACTCATTGTAACCTGATAATGCATTTGCTTTTAAAAACCTGTGTAGATTGCTATGTAGGAATCAATGTTACTTTGACAGTGTGTTAAGTGCTGTGTCTCCGGGCGCGAAACAGCGTGGTGGGAGCACGAGTCGAGATGCAGTGCCGTGCGCGTGCACATCAGCTGTAGCGACGCAAGCTGAACATCGCCGGAGAAGACACGCCCGACCTTCGAGCCTGCTGCCGAGACTGACCCACTGCAGAGAGCCCAGTGAGTGGACTTGGGGGGGGCAGGGAGGGGATGTGTGTGTGTGTGAACAGCATGCCATCTCTTGTCTCACTGTAAGCAGTGAAACTGAATGCTTGTTTGCCTGCGGGACAGGAGATGGGGGGGCGGGGCTGGGCTTGCGCATTCACGAAGGGCAATCGGCGCTCGTCCCCCAGTCTACGTCCCTTCAGACCCATCTCGGCAACAATAGGTCTCGAAGCCCGAGACCTAAAACTAAGATGCTTACTTCAAAAAATGCTGTAACCATTCAATTGTGAGTTAGCCGGACTTGTCTGATGTTTGGGCAAACCTGTGCAGTACTTACAAAAAATGCAAATGAACCAGTGAACTGCGCCATTTTGTTTTTAAGTGGAATCGGCTCGTTCAGAATGCAAGCAGCACAGCACAGTATGATAAAAGCGGAATGTTTTTTTCAGTTTCGAGCTGTTGCGGGAAAGTAGTTGGGCATGTTAGGATGTACGAGAGTTTCTATCAGCAGCTACTCCCCATTCTCTCATGGGGAGTACAAGCTTTACCACCTAACCCTGTTTGATGAGGAGATCCTAAGTCCACTCTCAGCCTTTTTTCTCCATTCTAGGGCTACTTATTCACTTTTCTTGTTATAGGGCCAGTAAATCACAGGGGCATATTTCAAGCCCCTATCGCCATCACAACGTTACCTTTCACAACGTTGTGGTGGTGATAGGGACAGCGCCTATTTACATGGCAGCGAAAACCCACTTTAACATGACTTAATGCTGCCTTGTAAATAAAGCGATATCAAAAGAGGATGATGGACGGAGCATTTGAGCAAATCAAACACTCACCCCCTGTCAACTGATCTGGGTTTAATCCATCATCTTTCTTTAGCTCACTCCACCACCCCAGATCAGACATGACCATATGCAAATCAGTCTGACCCTGTGCCTCATGGGAACAGTCCAGCCCGAACTGCCAAGCCAGGTCTTCCCTGGAGGAAAACAAGCATCCCGGGACCGGTTTCTGGCTAAACAGCTGCCATCAGCCAGGCTAGCTTGAATCCAGTGGCAAAGTGAGCAATGGACCCACGTCTGGGCATACCCGGCCAACTTAGGGCAAACAAAGCAATACTAAAAGGGGTGTTTGAGCAAATCAAACACTCACTCTCAGTCAACTGATCTGGGTTTAATCCAGCATAATTCTTTAGCTCACTCCACCACCCCAGTTCAGACATTGCCATATGCAAATCAGTCTGACCCTGTGCCTCATGGGAACAGTCCAGCCCGAACTGCCAAGCCATGTCTTCCCTGGACCGGAAACAAGCATCCTGGGACCGGTTTCTGGCTAGTCAGCCGTCATCAGCCAGGCTAGCTTGAATCCAGTGGCAAAGTCTGCAAGGGACCCACATCTGGGCATACCCTGCCAACTTAGGGCGAACAAAATGATGCCAAAAGGGGATGATGGACAGAGTGTTTGAGCAAATCAAACACTCACCCCCAGTCAACTGATCTGGGTTTAATCCATCATCATTCTTTAGCTCACTCCCCCACCTCCGTTCAGACATGGCCATATGCAAACCAGTCTGACCCTGTGCCTCATGGGAACAGTCCAGCTCGTACTGCTCAGGCTGTACTGTTCCCATAAGGCATAGGGTCAGACTGATTTGCATATGGCCATATCCGAACTGGGGTGGCGGAGTGAGCTAAATAAGGATGATTGATTAAACCTAGATCAGTTGACTGGGGGTGAGTGCTTGCAATGGTTTTGCTTTGTTCGCCCTATGTTGGTAGGGTATGCCCAGACGTGGGTTCCTTGCTCACTTTGCCAATTGGCTCAAGCTAGCCTGACTGATGACGGCTGATTGGCGAGAAACCGGTCCCAGGATGCTTGTTTCCGGTCCAGGGAAGACATGGCGTGGCAGTTCAGGCTGGACTGTTCCCATGAGGCACAGGGTCAGACTGATTTGCGTATAGCCATGTCTGAACTGGGGTGGCGGAGTGAGCTAAAGAATGATGATGGATTAAATCCAGATCAGGTGAGTAAGGGTGAGTGCTTGCAATGTTTAAAACTCCGTCCATCATCCCCTTTGGTTTTGCCTTGTAAATAAGGCACCCTTTAATGCTATACTTAGCCTGAAAGGGGAGGGCAATGGGTGTTACGGTGGGAGTTCCACCGCACCACCCATTGATTTTGACTGCCCCATGTTTGCAAGGGTGGCGTAAATATGGGGCAGCGCCATAATTAAGGCCAGGAAAACACCATTGATTGCTTATGTGCAGAAAGGCATCCCTTCCTGCACATAAACAATCATTAAAAAATGACATTTTGCAACTTCTATGTGTGCTGCATGAAGCAGCACACATAGAAGTAAGAAAACGCAATTTAAAGGTTGATTATGTGCAGGAATGGACACATTCCTGTACATAAACAATCTTCCCCTGCAATGTACACACCCTTGCACTATGGTGCAAGGGTGACTGCGTTGGCGCTAGGCAGCTAAATTAGCGCCAACGCAGGGCTGCACCATATTGTTGTAAATATGGTGCAGCCCTGCATTTCAGAAGTGGCCAAGGAGGCTAATGCTACGCTCTGCCACTTTTTTGTAAATATGCCCCTCAGTGTGTTAAAAAAGGACTTCCTGGTGGTACTCAACTGGCCATGATCTTGGTAATGTATTCATGAAAATTAAATGCACTAATTAGTCTCTATGCACAAGGCAAGAAAATACAGATAGGGGTGTACAACGAGGAAAATGTTTAGCAAAGAGAGGCATTTTTAGGGATTTTCTGAAAGTGGGGTTGGATTGGAGCACACTTACATGAACGGGTCAGATCCTATTCCACAGTTTGGATGCCACAACTAAAAAGCTATCAGTCTTTTCTTTTTATGAACATTGTTATGTCATCAAACAGAAGGAGAGCAGTGGAGAACAGATATTTCAGCTTAATAATTGTTTCTGGAGCACTATATCCGTAGAGGCTTCATCAAAATATGGGGTGGGTGACCAGAATTGTAATACAGAGGGGCAGAAACGGCTGTCTGGTACATTAATAAGCTGGATAGCCAGATGTTTAAGAGTTTCCTAAATGTCACCAGTCCTAAGCACACAGCGGGCTCATCTTCATTGGCACAAAGGTATTTGCAGCATCCAGAAGTGAGTGACCCATCTACTGACTCACAGCACAGGCGAGGTGCAGGGCGCATGCCTGCGCATGAACATGTCCACAAATGGATTCAAACACCAGGGCCCTTAATCCGCAGCATAACCGATATTGTGCTTCGAGAAATGGAGGATGCGCTAATCCTTGCTAAATCCGCCGCCTTCCGCGAGGCAGCCCAAGCACTAAACCTTTAGCTCCAGCGGACCTGGGAATATTTGATGCAAAGTGCAGAGCCAATCTTCAGTTTGATATTCCAGCAACATTCAAACGCTATTCATAGGAATGCTTTATGCTTAAAGTAGGAACATATTTTTCCATTTCCATTTATTACATTAAACTTCCCACTGCTGGCTCACAGATTGTAGTTTGGTTTTTGGATAAGAGTGATAGAATTGCCCCACATGGCACCGTGCTCCCTTCACTGTCCATGGCCGGTGAGTTCCAGGTGCACATAACAGAGGCAACAAAAGTGAAACCCTTCAGGGGTCCACATTCAGCCACAAGCCTTTGAATATTTGTGAGATTTTGTAGACTTGTGGGCTCTTTCCCAGGGCACAAGTCCTCAAAAAAGAAGTTAGGCAGTATGCAAGTGACATTAACGTGCGTGCCATCACAGTGCGTGACATCAGGGTGCGTGACATTGCACATGGTATCATAGGAAGTGGCATCAGAGCCCCTGATGTCACAGGAAGTTATATCAGATCTTAAGACCTCACACATATGTTCAGCAGGTCTATCATGAATATATTTGAGCACACTACAAAATTTAGCAAAAGTGACATGCCAAAAAAGTGACACAACCGCAATGCAAAATCAGGGTTTCAACTTACAAATGTGTTTTTAAAAACCCTGCCACAAAGAAAATGGCAACAAGAAGATGACACAGTTAGTCTGTTCTGCTTAATTGGTTGCAAAGTCTGCATTTTAAAATATCGTATGGGGTGAAGACACCTGCTGCAGAGATCTTTGTATGCCCCGTAAATCTCAGGGAATATTAATAATGGTAAGGTAACTCTGGAGGTTAACATATTTGTTAGAGAAATCTGTGTTTTGCCTAGCCGCAGTTTTACATCAGATAGCAAAGAGTGTAAATATGTTGCCTGCAAAGCACATTATATAACACACAGATAACATTTTTATGTTATGCAAATAGGTAAGTCTGTTAAGGCTTTTAACACAGAAATCTTTTTGTTACATGCAGTTCATACATTTTAATACTTCTAATATAGCACAGTGAGCTATGAAGGACATGTGGCTGCTACACCTTGTAACCCTCACTGCCTTATGCAACACATCCTGTACATTGATTTACACACATATGATGTATTGTTAATGTATAATGTGTGTGTCTGATGTAAACTGCTCTGACACCCTGCATTTGGATGAGTAGCGCTCCAGAAGAAATAAAACAACATAGTGATGTTTAAATTGCTATTTCTGTAAATACTGGGACCAACACATCTGACATTCTTACAGTGCATGCATATGCCTTACATACACTGACTGTGCCTTTGTTTCCCCTCCACTGCACTTAGATGTGAGGCTCCCCATATCTCCCATCCAGGATACTTCAAAAAAAGGAGGGCTGAAGGCTCTTTAGCTTCAGCCTTTGTTATGGGCCCAGCTGGAATCTGATAAGCCTCCTCCCCGCCTGAATGTTGCTGCTCTTAAAGAAAGCAGACAGTGTGTAAAGGCACTACTTAATGTGTCCCGTGGTCGAGACATTATACCGGGACAAGTTTAGCATATTTCTGTGGGGTTCAATCTCCAGGCAAGGTTGACAGTTTCCACCCTGTGAAAAAGTGGGTAGGCTCCATCTGCCCGCATTTACCCTCGACTTGTGCCCTGCTCTTCTCCCGTTCAGCAAGGGCCTCCATTTTTTGCACTATGTCACTGGCAGAACATTGTATCGACGTCAGTCTGCATCAAACTAATCATGTGAAACGTTCTTAGATATAGGTTATGCACCTTTGCACACAGGCCATTAATATTAGCTCCAATAGTATTGGAACCAGGTGACTGAATGAGTCAATGAGTTAATAGTGATTTAGAAAGTGCAAACAGCGGCGATCCTCAATGAGGTAAACCAATAATAGAAAACAAGCTAGACACTGAGAAAATACTAGCCAAAGTTTGAGTGAATACTAGATGGTCAGAAGTGGCTCTCAGATGAGATGGGAGATACATCAGCTTTTAGTTGTCAGTGGGCAAAGGACTCGCCTCCTATTTTGGTGAAGTTAATCGCAGTACTTTAGTAATCAAATACTGGATGCTTTCCCTAGCACAGGACTTGAAAGGCGCCTTGTGACATGTAAGCTTAAAAAAGCTGGGCCCTAGTAAATCTAACCATCGAACCATTCACACTCGAGAATCACTTTTTAAATTTACCTGAAATATGATTAGACAACCCAGCTGGGAACTGCAAAATCCACAACCATCACACTAATTACAGAGCTATCGCTCTGCAAAATATCTTGCCCCATCCTGTATCCTCTAGTCTCTCTGCTGCTTCTTTCCCAATGCCTCACTTTCAGATTCAGAAGAGCTCTGCTGTTTTGCGAACGAGGAGAGCTATCCTGAGACACCGCCAATAGGGGTGAGAGTATCTAGGATAATACTATTTAATGTAGCTACCCGTAGTTATTGCAAAATGACTTATAATTATGTGTTATCACATGAGAAGCATTATTAGCATTTAGCTCTATTGTCTTAGTGTGAAACGCACCCTTACATCCAAAATGGTCCAAAGGATGCATTTTGCACTAAGAAAATAGCACTAAATGTAACAGGACAGAAACAGCAGAAGCCAGCAGCCGCTTGCTCTCTCTTAGTTCATTGTTCTTGTGTTTCTGTGGTAGGATTTGTGCCCCAAATTACTATTAATTACTCAAGCTGGAGTAATTGTATGGGGTCAATAATTTCACTTCACAAGAGTAATGCATAATTATTGAAGTGACTCCAATTACTCCGGCGTAATTAAAATTTCACCCAAGTCCAACTGCAAAGAGCACTGCTCTTACAGTGGCATAATGCAAAATGAAGGGCCTCCTGTACCATGTGGTGAGGGACCTTAACCTGAATGGGGCCCCCTGAAGGGCGGAGAGCCCTCTGTGCCACAGGGGCTGCAGGGGCCTGTGTTACGCACCTGGGCATTTAACTCTTAAAGCTGGATACTAATGTACTTTTTAGGTTTTGCCTGAACAGCACTTGTGCTGTGCTAGTAAAATCTATTGTATTTGATATATCTTAAAAGGGGCTTATAGCCTACCTTCACTTCGTATTTGTCCGTGGCCTTGCCACTTTAGTTTTCCTTTGTTCCTCTTGGTTGAGGGTTGTATTTCCTTCATCAAGGCTTGTATTTTTGGTGTGCTTCTCTTATCCATTTCCCAAGGCCTGATTACACATTTTCATCTGCCTCTCATCAGTTTTGATGGCTGGAACTACTTTCACCGATGCATTTAACTCATTCTTTTCGGGGCAGTATGCCTGCCAACATTTCTCCTACATTTTAATTTTTTACTTAACTTTTCCTGATTGCACACAAAACTTTACCTAGTTCCGATATCCGGAACCCCATTCCCCTTTTTTTCTAATGCATTTGTCAATCCTTGGCAAAAATGATTGCATTTAGCAGTGTCTTTTTATTTGTTGCAAGTAGAAAGGACTTGGTCCCTTTTCTATTGCTACTCTTCACTTTTCTACTTGATCTATGCCTGCCTCCAGGGTTGTTGTCCTTTCTTTATGTTCTTACCCCATCTGCGTTCAGCACCCTGAACCGGATCTAGTATTTGCAATCTGAAGTGGCATTATCTCCTTTGAATGCCACCATAAAAATAAACAAAAGGCCTGCGCACCTGACCCAGTTTCATGTAGATCGGGTGGTGACTTATGTTTTTTTTTTTCTGGCACACGCGTGCCACAGTCAGTTTCTTCTAACCAGTTCTAGAGTGATTTAGCTTGTTTTCCGCTGCTGAGACCCCCTCAACCAAACCCCCGGCTAGGACGGGGCACTGCAGGATGTTCCATGGGCAGTGCCATCGAAGTTCAGAAGGCCAAACTTCACCATACCACTGTCGGTGGGGATCATGGGTGCAGAGGGCCACACCTCAGCACACCGGTATCAGTAGAGAGTAAGGACCCAGAGGGTCACACATCACCACACCAGCGCCTGTATAGAACATATACACAGAGGGGATATGTAACCATACCAATGTCAGTAGGAATTAGGGGCAGAGGACACAGGGGGCCACACCTCACCAATCCAGTGTCAGTAGCACAGGCCACATGGACATAGAGGGGGCACACCTACGGTGGCGGGGTGTCCTGAATTTGCCCAGACAGTTCTGTTTTTTCACCTGTTGTCCTGCCAGATTTCAGGAAGTTTAGCTCCTGTCCCGGTTTTTAGAGAGGGTCGACTGAAAGCTGTGGTGTGGGAGGGAGCCTTTCAGAGGCTCACCGGTGCAGGTGTTTGCCCTTCTTTGCGCACTGGTCCTTTAGACTGACAAAGTAAAGATTGGCACGGAAGCTGTAATATTAAAGAAATAGTTTATTAACACTCATGAGTGGAACTACATCAATACATAACCCTCAGGCAATGTATGAGGCAGTACATGGAGTACAGAATCCATGGTACTTATATACTGTGATAGTTACAGTGTAAGCATGGAGGTTCAAAAAGAGGGGGTACAATATACACACGAATAGCTATTCACATATAAGGGTACATGAGAATCACTTAGTCAACAGAGTGGGAGGAATTACATAGTTACTGAAATTAGTTAAAATAGCCTGGCAGTTAAGTCTGTAACAGGTGCTTTCTAGCAGCTACAGGCCTTTCCGAGCATGTGCAGTGCTCAGGCTTAGTGCTGAAGGAGTTAACTATAGATGATGACTCAGGCATAATAGAGAAGCAGGCAACAGCGAAGACGGGTAAGAACATGACAAACATGTGGTTAACTTAGATGAATGCCACAAACAAAATGGCTTCAGCTCATGCTAACATCGATCTCTGCTATTTTCCACAGTGGGAGGTGCTTTTATATGATTTACAAAGCAGGGATAGTTAGAAGCAGTTTCAAGGAAGCAATTTAATTAACAAGCAAGCTTCTGGGTTTAAAAATGGCATTTTATGTATGTCCTAACTGCTTGTTTTGTAATTCTCTGCGGAGGAGCGCTGTCATTCTGTGCCCTCGCTTGAAGTAAAACTGCAGTCCTTCTTCTATTTTCGCAAAATGTCCTGGCTTTTGCCTTTAAAATTCTGGTCATCCTAGGCACACCTAACCACACCAGTGTCAACAGACAGCATAGGCACGGAACGGCACCACTGTCAGTAGAGATCACAGGCAGTGGGCACAGAGGGGTCCACCTCACCACACCAGTGTCTGTAGCCATCAT
The DNA here is from genome assembly GCF_964263255.1 of Lissotriton vulgaris. Taxonomy (NCBI): domain Eukaryota; kingdom Metazoa; phylum Chordata; class Amphibia; order Caudata; family Salamandridae; genus Lissotriton; species Lissotriton vulgaris. The sequence goes on from NC_141687.1 coordinate 894,632,334, forward strand.
GGGCATAGAGAAGGCACACCTCACCACACCATTGCCAGTAATAAGCAAATGCAGAGAGGGGCACACCTCTCAGAAAGAGCAAGCTTCTCTGTCTCTCACCTGCCTTGTCCATTCACTGAGATGCCCGCTCAACTAGCAAAGTAAGCAGTCATTAAGGCATGTTAGTGAGGTGCACTCACCCGAACACAGCCAAAATATGCTGCATATCTTCCTATATAGGCATTGGAATGGCCCAGGCCCGCTTCTGCGTCCAGGAGAGAAACGGGTGGTTGTATTGAGGTTTTTTACTTCAAACCGGGCGGGATGCACTGTCACTCCTGCCCCCGCCCTGATTTTAACCTGGACCTGGGTGCTGGAACAGTTGGGGACCCGAGGAAGCGCTTGGATTTCAACATCAAGCAGAAATTTGGATTTTTACGAACCGCAAACTGCCCTGCACCCCGCTATCCCACTGGGCAATACGCCAAGAAACCCCCACTCAGCACCTACCTGGTAAAGTATTCTGGAACTGTGAAGGGTGAGCGGACATTTGATTGGGGCGGGGCGGATTTCCACCAATGGACAAGTGGCAGGACATATATCATGCGGGTGTTTCAAATCCTCCTGAATACTATGGCGTCCGAAGAAGGCCGGTCAGGCCGAAATGCGTTACGCTGCTCTTTCCATTAAAGATGCTTCCACGATTCCCCGCTGTGGCCTCTGATCCTTTAACTGTGGGGAGTGTTTTGGGCATATATATATATATATATATATGTATATATATATATATATACATATATATATATTTCGAACCAACACTCCGACTACTTCCATCAAGGCTCGGTGGCGAAGAAGGAGAAACTGACCTCTTCACTTCAGGCAAGATGTTATTTATTTAACCGTTCACATCCAAATCAGCATACGACAGATGACGCATTTCGGGCTCGAGAGCCCTTGATCACATTTAGACTGGATTGGGTATGGCCATTTTAAATGCTACGCAACATCCCGCCCAAATCACATGGTCTGATTGACTTTGATTAAGCTAGAAAGCAGACTATTTAGAAGGTATATGACATTTCCTGTTAAACAAACATTTATGCATTATTACAACCGCTATGCAATATGACATTAAAAATGCACTTAAAATAATACTGATGTTAAAAACAGAAACAACCTGATAATAACAGCCCCGCAACTCCTATCTGCAGTGAATAATCCTGCATCTTATTTGTGTGGAGTCACGTTTGCCCTCCGCTTATTATGCCATAAGTTACGTGAAAGTCACATTTGACTAAATATTACCGGATAAATCCGTTCACTGTTAAACTCATGTGGTTACTCATTTCCGCTTAAATGCATGAATCTTATTCTATTTGGGACAATATAATTTAAGGATGTGCAAAGCTAAGCATAGCAGCAATGAAACTATGTGCAAAATAGTGCTCATAGGATCTCTATGAGAAAAATGGAGATGCCAAAGTATGTATCAGAGTATAAATAAGGCAATAAATATTCTAAAATACATTATATAATATAGATATCTAATGCTTACAAAAACAGTTTAAATCATACTTGGCCATAGTGCAAAAAAGTGTGATATTTGTTTGAATCAATATATATACAAAGAGAGATCAATAAAAAGCAGAATAAAATACATTTAGTTGACGAAATTGTGATAGCAATTTAGGCCAGATGCATCCAATATTATAAAAATTACATAGAAGAAAATGTTATTATACTCTACGTGCGATAGTTTTCATGAGCGGAAATTAGATCAACAGACCTGAGTAAAAAATTAATTAATTGATTGAAGTGCTGTCTATTCATCCATCGAATACAGTCTATCAAATTGTTTGAAAAATATATATGTGTACATTAAAGACAAGTGTACAGATCCTCTGTGTTGTTTAATCTGTTAAGACATTTACTATCAAATTCGGGGATGAATTTAGTTTCAAGACGTCTAAGCAACAGTTTCCCTTTGCCTCCTCTCCGTTGTTTGGGCACTGAAGCTACCACATAATACTGTAAACAATTTAGGTTGTTATCATGCACCTGTTTAAAGTGACGCGCCACTGGATAAGTGGGGTCACTGTGTCGAATTGCCCGCAAGTGCTGTAATATTCTTACGTGCACCTGTAGCTTGATGCGTTTAATGTAATTTGAGCCACAGGCACGTGAGAACATACACCGCAAATTCTGTTTTACAGTTGAAATTGCCAACTATTTTATTGGGTGTGAGGCAAAACGGAGTATGGTATTCTTTCTTGTTTACCCCGAATCTGCAAGCACGACAGAAGCATTTATAAAAGCCCGCCATGGGTTTTAGCCAGTTAGAATTAGTTCTCATTTCTGGACTAGATTGGTCTAAAATGGAACCCAAGTTTCTAGCTCTGATAAATGTTATAGCCGGACTTTGTGGTGAACTCATTCTCAAAACTGGGTCTGTTAATACAATTGCCCAGTATTTGTTGACTATAGATCTAATTTTCCATTCATTTTCACTGAAAGCTGCTATTAACCTTGGACATTGTTTATCTGGAGCCTTGGCTGTAGTAGGGGTAGACTCTATAGATTCATCACATTCTTCCATTTGTTGCAGCAACAGACTTTGTCAAGGTCTTAGAGCAGTTTTAGCCATAGCTGATTTAAGCACTTTGTCAGAGTAACCCCGGACTCTCAGCCTACGCAGCAAATCTGCTGCACAGGCATTGAAATCATATTCACAGAAAAACACAGGTTTCAGGGTCGTTATAGGAAGTTGGACATTTCACTCGTACAAAACCAGAGAAATTTGTCTGTTATAGTTAATTCAGCTAACTATAACTCATGCCCCTGCAATGCACTGCTGAAGACATCACATATTACATCATTCATGACATGGTCGGTGACATCATTGATGACATCACTGATGACATCTCAAATGACATCACTGATTACATCACTGATGACATCACTGATAACATCATCCAGTGAATGTGTTTCTGTACAGTTGAAATATGATAGATATATATATCATATATATAGCATGTGGTTGCTCGAAACGTGTCGCCCGTGAAAGGTAAAATAAAATCTTACCTTGCCTGAAGCCATGGGGTCTGCAGTGGTGGAGGGAGTGAAGATTGCTGCTATATATATATATATATATTATTTAAATGTATTTATTGGGAAGGTGTGCCATGTGGCCCCCCCTTCCCTAGGCCACTATTGGCCACAGGGACTCCATTGTTATGTACGAATCTAGGACCCTAGTGTAATTTTCCCGATTCATGGCCATATATAGGTATAAATCACACAATCCTTATATAGGCATAGAAATCATACCCATATTAAGACTGAGCCTATGCAGCCCAAATACGGCATGGCTACTTCCACTAAGTTCCGAGAATCCACAACGATTTCTTAGAAAAACCCGCCTTCAGCAGCTAGGGACTTCCCCTTGCCTGAATACTAATTTATCCAGGAAATAATGGAGTTTTCAAAGAACTGAGTCTTTGATAACGTTATTATGTCCAATCATACGTCAAACTTGGCACCTTCAAGGTATAAACATGCCTACATTTGCCCAGACAAACACACGGTGGTGTGGAGCAGTACGACTATCTACTTGCCCGACGCGCCCTGCACCAGCAAGTGCCGAAGGAAGCCGACCCTCGAGCTGACGCACTGAGAGACGCTGTCTTTTCTCCTGCCGAGAAATCCAGCTCCAGTGTTTCCAGGCTACCTATGCAGGTTGCTGGGAAATCGAGTCCTGAGAGAGAGATACAAGACCTTCTTCATTCTAAAATAAAGGTACGGAGCTGATTAGAACTTTAGAGAATTCTTGGAATAGATTCTTGGCAAAGAATACTAGACTTAAGCTACACCTCACTTACTACTTCCCTTGTACTAGACTTAGGTTAGGTACACCGGGGTAGGCGTATTTTAGAAGCACCAGTTGAGTACTTTTAGTCATTATTTATCACTCTATGTATTTTATGCATTTTAGGTATTTTATGGCTTAGAAACCATATCATACTCTTACAGTACTATTTTATAATACTCTTCGTATTATATGCCTTGTACTTTATAACCAGTATTACCATTGTAGCAGTAGATTTCTTATGCTTGAGAAAGAAGACTGTTCAATAAATACTTTTTATTGAAAACGCCTGTCTCTCTATTTTCTCAGCATGCACGATTGACTGAGTAAAATAGCCATATATTGTTTCTGCGACTCTAGAGATTGATTTCTTATTCTTGGGAAACAAAGTTGTCATGTTTATGCGGTTGTCAGAAACGAATCCCTTCTTGTGTATTTGAGCAGGTTTCTAGTGACCTCAGAGCTAGCTGGCACTCACAATTAAGTCTAATATATTCAATAGAGACCTAGTCGACCTAGGTCCTACGTCAAATCTAAAGTATAAATTATTCCAATGCGCAGAGCCTATTGGGAATATAGAAACTACACTACAAGGCGCCCAATGTTTGGTAAGGCGATAATTTAATGCTAGATACTAGAGTAACTCAGTTGTGCTTTTCACACAGACCCCTTTTTCCCATAAAAACTCCAGTAGACGTCTGGATTGGGTAAAAGGATAATTTCGCCAAAACTGAGTAGGACCAAAAATCCTATGTATTAGTTTTGGTGTGCTCAACTTTGAAGGATACAGTGTTCCAAAATATTGTGCACCTAATCTTTGTTTCCTTGAAACTAGTTCTGCAACAAAATGTCGACTAGTGACGAAGAATTAGCTAGATCTGCAGCTCAAGCAGTTTTAGATGACAGAAATCTCCTTCAGAATGACCCGGATGTTATAATCATCCCGGTAAATGTAAGAAAAACAATAACTTACAAACTCATAAATAATGGAGTATCATCAAGAGGTGGTCAGGTAATCTTTGTTATGGAGGCACATGAATATCGGCAGATGGAAGTATTCTATTCATGGATTCACTTTCCTCCCGCAGATGGAGGAACACACGAGTGCCACTACTACAAAGTAGAGGAACTTCCAGAGGAATAAGTTCCTTACGAGGACGTTGAAATTCCGTTAACTTACCAAGAGCATCAGCTCTGGTTTAAAGGCGCCCTACAACATCAAAATCACATTAACAGGCTCGGTCCACTAGGTAGACCAGGAGCAACATGGCCGGTACTAGCCAGCTATACACCACATCCTGACATTGAACGCATGTCAGGTCCATAACTGTTAGCCCAGCTAAAACAGTTAATTAAAATACACAGAAAATTGGTTCAATATGTCATGCAGACTTTAAAAGTCCAACCTGCTGTAAGGATTCCACAGCACACCCCGCACCAGGGGAACACAAACAAAATAACACAACAGACTATACAATCAGTCATTGGTAAATTGCTCATAAAAAGGGAACAAATTCCGTTTTGGTTAGGCCACACAATTACTCAAATAGAGGCAGTATTTCCTGATAGTACACCTCATGAGAAACACAGAATTCTAACGAGCTGTTTACCAATGGGGATACCACCACACATGGAGGACTGGGACACTTGGGGTACAGTCTTTGCTTCAATCTACACAAAAACACATGGTGTTCCGTCTATGGTGGTAGTACCAGATGTTCTGAGACAAATTCAAAATGAATACGGACCAGAACCTGCTTTAAATCTTGGTATGAAATTACTAAAAGATTTCAAACAGGTCTCGGCTATACTATTACCTAACATTAAAGGTAAAGCAGCATCCGTGGCAATCTACCAAAAGCTAAAAGAAACAGATATAACAGAGCAACCATATGAACTTGCAAGAAGTATTGAAAAATCATATGAAGAACTGGGAAGAGATAGTTTGGGTGGGAAACCATTAAAACCCCAACTAACAGAAAATCTTGAAAAAGTTTTCATTAAAAATAATCTCACTACTCCTAAAAAGAAGTGGGAAAACAGTAAACAGACACTTCCTAAAGAGAAGTGTTCTCAGTCCAGAGGAAGATCTCCCCAATGGGTAGGTAGGTCTCCCCAACAGGAGTCCTCTGAAAAAAGGTATAACCTCTAAAATAGGGATAATTTGAGAAAACCTGATAGATATCAAGATACTGATACTTGTTCCTCTCGTACCTTTCAGACTTCCTCACAGAAATCCGAAAGAAGAGGACGATCAGAACAGAAGGAAGAACGTGTAAGGTCCAAAGACGGACAGCACGTTCCAAAAATAAGAAAACTCAATTTACAAGGAAGAAGGTAGCAAGCAGAAAGATCAGACATGCAGAGGATCTTGAGGACATAACTCAGGAACTAGGAGTGGGCCCAGAAAATGCTAGACAGCGCAGCAGAAGTCACCATAGTTTGCAAGATCTTGAAGGATCATCTGGAGACAGTGGACTTGAATGAATGCATCCAAGTTGAAACTGCCGACACCAGGGTTAGTGTACCCCACAAGTTATATCAGATAAAACTCCGGATGGAGGGGGACATACCTAGAAAAATAAAAGCACTCTTTTGGGAGAAGCTATCAAAGGGTTATGATATTCTTCTAGCTGAACAAGACTGGCCAGCTGAACTTGTCATGGAGTGCCCACAAGGCAAAGAGATAATTATGCCAGCCTTCTCAAATCTCATTCCAATTCACAAAAAATACACCTATGCGAGAAAATGGGCTGTTGTCCAGGCTCCAGCATTATATAAAAATCATGTAGGATGGGATGAGGACTCTCCTCACCACAAAATCCAGTTAAAAAATCAACCTGCTGCACAAAGGTAGTACCCAGTTAAGCAAGAAGCTAAAAAACAGGTCAGAGAGATCTTAGATCAACTTGAATATCAAGGGGTGATTGAAACATGCACCTCGTCTATGAACAATCCTTTTTTTCCTGTCTCCAAGCCAGATAATACATATCGTCTAGTTTTGGACTACAGACATCTAAACTCTTGTTGCAAAACCTTTCCAGTACAAAATGCACACAGTGCAGCACTGATGAATAACATTGTGCGCAAAAAGTATAAAACCACATTAGATATTTCAAATGGGTTTTTCTATCAAAACATTGCACCAGAAAACAGATACTTGACCGCTTTCTCAATTATGGGGACACAGCGACAATTTTGCCATCTCCCCCAGGGATTCAAGAATAGTCAAGGGTTATTTTCAGCCAGGGTAACAGTGGCACTACAAATGTATGATGATGAGGCATTATCTTTTGTTGATGACATCTATCTTACAGACAATGATTTGGACGTGCACTTGAAAAGAGTGAACACCATAATTGGGTTCGCATCTGAAGGGTACAAATTCAATTTTAAGAAATCACGAATTGCCCACCTCAATGTCCTATTCTTAGGCTACGAGTTATCAAGTGAAGGCAAAAGCCTGGCAGCCAACTTCCTAGAGAAATGTGTGCTGCTCTAACCTCCAAAAACGCTGAAAAACTTACAGTCAATTCTAGGTTTCTTTGTTTCTATGTTCTGAATTACGCAGAAAGGGTTAAACCTCTCTACGAACTAATCAAACCTGATTTCAAACCAACTAATTGGACTCAAGACCACACAGAAATTTTGCGTTCAGTGCAAATAGACATGTTAGCAAAAACACAATTAAAGACATGCGAAAAACGTGCAAAATCTTGTGATCCGAATCAGCCCAGGGAGATGCGGATTCATATACCTAACCTTTAATGAAGGTGAAAAGGTACCAGTAGCTTACAAATCACACTTGTACACACAAGCTGAAATGAAATTCACTTCTACAGAAAAAAATTCTGACGGCGGTTCAAACTGCAGTAGCAAAAGAGACAGCTCTCGCGCAGGGTAAACGCATAGTGATCGTTACACCTGTACCTGCCTTAGAGGCAGTAATGAAAGCGAGCATTCCAAATGCTAAGGCTTTACATCCAAGATGGATACAATGGGTAATTCTCTGTCTGCAACAGACGTCGAATACGTCTTTGACCCCTACTTGAAGGCACAAGAATTCCTACAATACGAACACGAATGTCCTCTGCCGATCGATATTCTTCCTCTACAACTTTACGGATGTATAATTTATACAGACGGATCAGCACAGCCCGCAATTGGGGGTAAACAAGCCTATAGTGCCTCATGCGCGATTGTTAAAGGTCACTGGCACGAAGGTAAATTTAGACCTATGTTTACTAAAATTCAATCACTCGGAGACTGTACATTTCAGCGAGCTGAACTACAGGCTTTCAAGATGGCGCTTGAAAATACCGATCGCGAATTCCCCACACTAATAGTGTGCGATTCGTATTTCTGCATTGAAACTTACAACAAACACTTGCAGAACTGGGTTCAAAACATTTAAAAAAATGCAAAGGGTGGCACAATTAAGCATAAAATGCTTTGGGTACAAGTAGTTCTTTTGCAAAAAGAACTACAAAAGACTCACGTGATTCATACACTGAGTCATCAGCGTGATTGCGTTCACGTTGCAGGGAATTAATCGGCTGATGAAGCCGCAAAGGCAGCTGTACAAACGGCTTACGTAGCTATAATCGCTTGCTCAAAAGAGTAATAGATGGTGAAGCACTGCTAGTGGTAAAAGCCTCCAATGAAGGCAGCTATGCAGCCTTCCCTCTAAACTATCCACTCACGTATACATACATAATTGATGGAAACTCTGTTCCTTTTACTTGAATCCCTGGAGTGGGGACAGAGTAATTCCAAACAGGAACCGGAGAGGTGCTTTGGTTCATGAAGCACATATGGGAGAGGGTCTGACACATCAAGGGATCTTAAAATCTCTAATAGAATTAGAAGAGATGTACTGGTGGCCAGGAATGAGCGTCCAAGTTTATGAATTTTGAATAAACTGTGATACCTGTTACAGATATCATAGCTTTGAATATCACCAGATATCTGACTACAGTGTAGCCATCCCAGTTCAGACACCATTGTTAGACAGCATTAGACTATCCAAAAAACAATCGAGGAAGTATAGAGGCAGTAGTGATAGAATCACCCTCCTAGACGCTGTATATAACCAATGGGATTCTATCAATGTGAAAGAAGTGGATATTTTATTCGTTTTAGTAGTTTATAAGGTGAAGACTTAGGGGCTCATTATGATCGCGGACGGACTTGAGTCCCTCCGCGACCATAGAGGAAGTGGGAACCTCCGCATGGTCTGCAGAGTTCTCTCCTGTCAAATTAGGATGTGACCGCCACCCTGGCGGTCACATCCTTTATTTTTACCATTGCTGCGGGTGCAACTTCAAGCTGCACCCGCCGCAATGGTAAAAATGCATACATCGTATGCGGTGCCTTCCGATTACTGCATACAACTGCATACAAATGCAGGGGGGTACCATAGGTACCCCCTATGTGCACCCCCCACCCCCCTCTTCACCCAGGGGGCCAGCAACGGGCCCCCGCAGTGAAGTTACACATGCTTTTCCACGGCGGAAAAGCCGCTGTGGAAAGCATCTCTTTTACACCATCCTAATGTGGCTGGCGGTGTCTGATAGACAACACCAGCCACGTTAGAGCTTTTACACCGTGGTTGTAAGTTAACCACGGCGGAAAAGTGGCGGACTGAAACCAGGACCCACCAGCCATCCTAATGTGGCGGTGAGTCTTTGGTGGGTCCACAGAGGATTTTCCGCATCCCCCGGGCCGGCGCTGGCTTCCGCCAGCCCGGAGGATGCAGAAAATCCTCCATCATAATCAGCCCCTTAATGTCTAGAAATGGTGGGAGAAGCTCTCTATTTGTGGGTGGCAAAAAGGAGAGCACTATGTGCTTTCAAAATACCCCTCACACACTATGAATCCCATAGTGTCATGCTTCATCATAGGGGTCTTCCCGTCCCTCTACGGGGCGGGGCGTGCTGCGACCTACGAACTATGCGGGAGCACTTAGTTTTTGATGATAGCCTATGTGTGGTGTGAGGACAGTGATAAGTGATAGGGGGGTAGGGACCTGTGTAAGTGGTGAAGTAAAAGAAAAATTTAAAAATTCCCTGGCTAGTAGAAAAAAATGATTTATTGACTTCTCTGGCTGGGAACACTAAAAAGGGGTGAATGAGTAGGACGAAATACGTTATCTACTTGATCGACATGGCATGTTTCGTAAGCAGTACCCTCCTGCTTACTCCTCAGGACCTCTATTGGTCCCTACTACCAATACTCAATTCTAAATAAATGTGGTATGCCTAAAGTCCTAAAACTGGTAGCAAAAATCGGCTACTCAGTTATTGCTTCCGGGCTTGAGTGGGCCCCCAATGAAGCATAAAAGAAAAAAGTCTGACCTCTTGTGGTCCCTATAGAAAGAAAAGGGAAAGAAAATACAATTTGTAAATGCACATAAAAAGAGAATTTTTACATAGTTATGTTGACCCGTTTTTGCGTGGGTCACATAGTGGCATAGTATCCATATAGATATGGAGTGTAATTTACTCATAGTCATTATGGACAATGGAGGACTAGTGATATATTTTTCATATAGTCTTGGTACTGAGGGTGTGGTAACCCTCCAGAATCTCACACAAAATCGTGCACACACCTCAATACATTCCACACACACATTCTACAATGATTCCATGTCATGTTGGTCTCATCGCAAAAGAGAAGAAGAAACCTAGTTTAAAAGGTTTCATGTTGCGAAAGGAGTTTAAGAGAAACACAAGGTTAATCAAAAAGAGGCAAAACACTGTTCAGTTTTTTGGAAAAACGAACGAATAACTTAGGGCGTCTATCTATGAGTGAACGCATATGGCATATACATACAGTTGTTTCACATGTTGCATGCCTCATGAGCCTGCATCTTAGGGTTTTAATCAGCGGTATACTGTAAAGAAACAGAACACAGTAGAATCACTCGAAATGCTTATTCTCGAGTGAGGCCCATTCATAGCGTCTGATCAAATATTTTAATGACCCATGATCTAGGTCTAACTTACGTGACCGCTTTCGATACTTGGCATTAGTCCTACCCTTCAGCAGCTCCGTGGGATCTGGGAGGGATGTCAGGCACCATCTATTTATGCCGGAAAAGCAACTGCGGGACAAACGCTGTGTCATTCTCGCCGGCTTGTTCTGGTTTTGGAAGACTAGAGCGCTAACAAAAATGTCCGCTTACTGTGGCACAGTGGGAGGTACAAAAGGTCCGATTATTTGGTCTTTCTTCTATCGTAGTCGTCTCATTAGAGGGTGAATATTCATGACCTTAGTATAGCCATAAAAAAGAAAAAAAAAACCCATAGGCAGTGGGTTGGTCCTCTGCGAAGATCGTAATCGAGCAGTGGTAAATTAAAACGATTAATGGGCAAAAATAAAGTTAGTCTGACAGTGGTTCTAATCATTATCACACCCGCAAAAAGGTATCCACCCTTTTGCACCAGCACTAAAAAGCGGACAGTGTCACTGAGAGAAACACGGGATTGTCCTCTTTTTATTAAGCCACTTAAATTAGTTGATGCGTTGATAGTCATATTTTTCAAAGAGACGCAGTGGTTGGGTTACTACCATGTTGCTGAGTGGCGCCTCAGCCAGTATATTGACGCCACCCTCTGAAATGAAATTGTGATCTGTTAGCAAAATTGATGAATCGATTCTGACAGAGTTTAACCCGCTGTACTTCATTCTGGGTTCATGGATATCAGCTTTTGTTGGTGCAAGGGTTGAGTCAGATGGCAACTCATATCTGGATAGAGGCCTAGTTAGTTAATCACAGCTGTCCCCACGGTATCTCGTCATGGAGGCCAGTGTTATTGCTGTCCATGCGGAAGACCCACCTTTGTTCTTTCTCGAGGAGGTGTTCTTCTCTTGCCACTATGCTCAATTATTGTCCAAGAGAACTCTTCAGGTTTGTGGTCATTTTCCAAGAAATGTGCTGTTAGTTTTGTACTTGCTCTGCGGCATTTGATAGTAGTTTTGTGCTCTCCTATTCTCGTTTTTATGGCCCTGCTGGTCATGCCAACATACTCAAGACTGCATGGACATGTAATCAGATATACAACGTTGTTGCTGTTGCATGTTGTAAAGCATCTCTGTTCCCAGCTTGTTCCGTTACAGAAAGTCAGTTTGTTGCTCTTCTTAGTTAGACAGCAAACCTTACATTGGCTACATGGGTGGTGGCCTTGGACAAAGTTGGAGTTCTTGTTGGGGTTATTGTTCAAGGTTTTTGGTCTGGTGTGCACCAGCATGTCTCGTATACTCCTCCCCCTCCTGTGAGAGAACATAGGTTTGGGTAACTGCAATCCCCCACTGTTCAGAATCCTCTAATGCTTGTTGACAATCTTCGTGACTTGGTTTGAACTTGAGTTGTATATGGTAATACAAATTGGTCTTTTCTCTCCCTCTTTGGGTATTTTCTCTTCCAGAAGACTCTCCCTGCAGTTATTTCGTGCCCTCTTGAAGGCTTGACTGATTACTCTCTCTGGGTACTGTCGGGTTTCCAGTTTCGATTGAAGTTTGAAATTCTCGATTTCGGTGCAATTCCGCCTGAGGCGGAGGAATTGCCCATAAGGTAGATTGTCCCGTAGATGTTTGGGTTGAAAGCTACTATACATGAGTAGGCAATTCTTGGATGTGCTTTTGAATTGGGTAGTTGTCATTAGTCTTCCATCTCTAGGAAAGATGTTGAGGTCGAGGAATACAAGATTGCTGTTGGAACTGGTACTCATGAATTTTAAGAAATCATCCTGTAGGTTCTGCCATGTCAGAAATTGTTTTGACTTTCGTTCATCCCCATCCCAGATGATGAGGATATCGTCGATGTACCTCTTCCAAGTTCTCATATTCTGTCTGAAGGGATTACAGGGGTGGAGTATCCCGGTGGTTTCCAGATTATGCACATAGAGACCATTAGGCATTAGACTATCTACACACAGACGTCACAATGGACAGATGCGGTCCCACATCTACTAAAGACAAGATTCATTTGGATGTGGCCCCAGTGCTCGGCTGACACCAGAACTGCTATAAAGGATTTGCGTATCTTTATCGCCACATACGCAATCAGCACGCTACATTCTGACCAGGGTCCTGCGTTTAGCTCTCGAGCTTACAAAGAGGCCATAGTTAGCCTGGGCATTGCATTGCGGTATTCTAGTCCCTTCCATCCTGAGGGTAATGCGGTAGTGGAAAGAAAAAAACGTGACATAAAGCAATCCATAACAGCTAGGGTATTAGGTTCGGGTGACGAGTGGGTCAAACATCGAATCCAACGTAGTCTTAACAATCTCCGAAGAAATTCTCTGGGTGGAATCACTCCTTATGACTTACTGTTTGGTACTAGAATGATAATCAAAGACCGCGATTGTCAAACTTCAGTGGTGGAACAAAAACCCTTCGATGTCAAAGATTGTTTGGCTGTTTTACAGGACTTAAATGAAACAAGAAGACAGAGTAACACGATACAGAAGCCAAAGACCACTGAAAAAGAACCACCTGTCCCAGCAAGACCTGTCTGGATTTCAAAGATTGGGGATCTAGTCAGGGAAAAGATCGCGGTAAAGAAGGAATTTGGGCCTTCTTCCAGAAAAGCAGTACCTGTTTTAGCAATCCAAGGAACAAGATCAGTGGTACTTCCGCCCCTTGCTGGTAAAAAGGAGAACAGAGTTGTGTCCATCGACCTGGTCAAACCACATCATGTGACCGATAATAAGTAGTAGGCCCAGTGGACTCCCAAGATTTAGCAGACGACCGAATCTTGCTACAATCCAGGAGGTTCAAACAGAAAGACTTATCACCTTTGATAAAGCTACAGTAAGAAAAGAAGGACTATGCAACAAAGCCATGGAACTTGTGCCTCTTGAGACCCAAATAACAAGTTATCAAGAAACTCCTGTTTACAATGATATAGCCTCTGACTATACAAATATGACAAAGGAAGAAGCAGCTCCAACGATTCCAAATAATCTGGATGCAATCCCAACAATTGACAGAACTGCCTCTGGCTATTTCATCAACTTTGATACATTTTCTGAGGATCTCAGTGAACCTGAAAATACACCAGCAAATAAAACCTTCAAAGAAAAAATAACAGAACTCTTTCATCAGCTTGAAAAACATATCTGGTTTCACCATGGATTGATGTTGGATTGTGTTAGGCGTGCTTTTCCTCCTGCTCTGGCTCATACTGGTGTTAAGTTTGGGAAAGAAGATGGATGGAAAATATAGTACAATGGACACAGAAAGTAAGAAAATCAACTTGCTCCTGAAACCTCACAAAACATCCCATTGTGAACGAAGAGACCTGTCATCAGTGAACATCACAGCCGTTCCTATACCTGGTGGTATAGCATGGGACAGAACTGATTATGACATCTATGGCCCAGTGGAAATGCTGAAGATTCCACACCAGTTCAAGATTTCTTTGAGTGACTTTGTATCACCCAGCACATTTTCTGATGATTGGGACTTTGAAACAGTTAATAATATGATAAAAGAATTAAAAACGTCGGCTAAGTTTACAGAACATGAATACTTAGAAGGTTCATCAGAATATGAACAAAAGTATTGTTTTAATCCTTATGGTCACCATTATTTGCATAAATCTGCAAACCATAGAAATGTTTTTACTTATAATCAATGGGAACATTGTCCAACGCCACCAAAGGGTAGCTCAAAAACATTTAATGAAAAGTTTCCGTACTTCTCAAGGTTTAATGTTACAAATCCAGAAACATTTTATTTTAAAATTATGAATAAGACAGGAATGAAAACAATGTTGACCAATACAAAACAAATTTATTCTGCAAACTTTTATGCTCAGCTGTCTACATTAGGTTTTGACTTTTAGAAAGACAACATTTAAACAAAAACTGTTTGGGGCACAAAAGACTGGCAGGTGCAAGGTTTAGAAGCCCTGTTCAGAGCCTGTATTATACCAGAACAAATAATGTTTTTAAATGACACTATTCCACAAACTTCTTGTCTTGGCTTGGCTAAGATAAAAGATTTCAACAAACCGTCCATACCTAAGCCCACGCTTGACAGTAATAACACTGCAGATGAGGAGGTAGACATAAAACAGATTTTACAACAGAACAGAACTAATCCTGATTAGAAAAAATGGTTAATCTGGCCCACAGACACGAATAACTGTCAAGATAGATTCATGAATAAAACACAAGGGTTCACAGTGAATATGCCAAGATATTCCCAGAGACAACATCCAGGGATAGTAACTACTTACAGTGTAGGAAAACTATGCCTTGATTGGCTACAGAAATCTACACTTCCAGTAATAAAACAAAACCTATCTTTGCTTAAAGAAGGCAATGATTTGCGAGATTTCTTAATGGGGCCTCGCAAAACACATGAAATACGTTTCATATATGCCGGTATATACGCTGCTTACAATGAGGCATGGAAAATAACGCAAATAGAAACTGCAGAAAGAATACGAGAAATTGATTGTATTAATTTAGAGAAAGCTCTTTCTGTAGTGGACAACAGGTTAACGACTCTGCCCTCCAGAATGTATTCTTTGGACAGCATTGTATCATCTGCCATTGACATAATAGAGCAGGACGCGCTAATATTACAACATGGCCAGTCTCAATTACGTTCTATAATACTGTTTGACTGGACGTTACAAAATCTCCGTTCAGGCTACGTGCCATGGCGTCTAATCAACACCACGTCATTATTTACTGTATTTAACCTTACAGATAAACAAATCTCTTTGGCACAAAGAGGAGCAGACTATACCGTCCTGAGCATTGAAAAACTGGAAAGATTACCATTGACAGTTTTTGAGAAGCCTGCCATTGAATGGGTAATAGATGGCACCATCAGGATACCAGTGACGATTTTTCAATTTCAGTATTGTCTACAGTATATACCAGCAGGCCTGTATGAAAGGTTGGGTAAAGAATACATTAAGTCGACCTGGACTTTACCTTACACACACAAATGTTGGAATGGGGGAAAGGTAGTATTCCTTAGTGGTAAAAATTGTAAGAACTCACTAAGCGGTACACTTTTATGCCAAGGTATTAATTTACACGGAGCCTGCAAAGGTTCTGCAAATAACCTTTCTTGTCACCTGCACGGTTCACCCTCCACAGTGATAGAACCAATTTTCAGGCAGCTATCTAATGGCAGCTACATTATGCTCAATGACCACAGCTGTTGTGGCATGTTGCCAGGAAAAGCGTATCTAGTTAGTGTGTCATCCAGGGTCACTTGTTGCATGCAAGTATTGTATCCTAGAAGAAAGTCAGGGAGACGGCGTTATGGCCTTCACTGAATATATGTTCTATACAAATTGATACTTTAAGCAGAATAAAAGCCATTCTTTTACAAAAAACTGTGCCACTGACCTCATCTAGAGAAACGTATGATCTACAAGTTGCAAGGACTTCTGCAGAGATACATGCATTATTATCAACAAACTGGCCAGTACATTTCGCAGAAATGTTAGGTCAAATCTTAAACATATCTAATACCAGTGACATCGCACATGTATTTAAGACACTTTTTTCAGGACTGTTAACACCATTTGAAGCAGTCCTCTGCATTTTTCCAAATTTCGTGCACTCTGTGTTCAGCGGCCTGCCTCTCATCTTGAGACTCGTAGCAGGAATCTATTTTTATTCCTTCTGCTCCGATATGGCAAGTCCAGTCATCAGCGATACCCAGACTACCATGGAACAATCCCTCCTTGCCATGAGGTATCGTGAGAGAATTACACAGATTCTTGGCTTGGCTCGTTTAAGGGATCTGAACACAACTTGGTTCCTTTCATTCAGACCAATCTGGCAAGATTGCATCTTACCTGTTCTACGATGCCTGCTTTGCGGAGAGGAATGCGTGTTGGACATTTGTCTTACACTTCCATCAGTCCTGCCATCGGATGTTAACGCTTTGCCACGTCCGGTAACGACTTATGCATCGTGTTGCCCCCAAAGGCTGCCCATTCTGATGACAGCATTCATTGAGATCTCACTGGCAAGTCTAACTGAGGGTGAGATACGTGACACTACAGGCACACAGGTACCACCTACTGAGGACATTGCTAATGCATCAAACGCTGATGGCGATGATCTTCATCTATGCACATTTGATATGCTAACTGAAGTAGCTCCACTTTCGCCTACTATGGTATATGGTTTCTTTGCCAGCCTAGACGATCTGATGTTTTCTCCTGACATCGAGAATAAACTTTGATTCATGCACACAGCGTTCCCTGGTCTCTGAAATTCGGCCTTTGTTTTTCAAAACAAACCATCTAACAATTTGAACTTTTTCCAAAATAGAACTTGTTGGCACAGAGTAATCTGCTTAAAGTAGAAATATTCTTAGAGAACAAGATTTCTTTTGAAAACTTCCTAATACCAATATTTGGCTTTGTCCTGAAAATGAAACAGTTTAAATGTTATACCATGGGATAATCTCACATTTTTTTTCCCTTTCTGTACCTTAAGAGACATTTCATGAATGTAATTTAGTATTTTATAAAGGTTAGAATATATGCTCTCCTAATATGCTTCATATGTGTTGAGACTTGTATTTTTCATACAGTTTATACTCATTTCATGCGTACAAACATTTTCAAATGCAATTTGTATTTTAGGTGGGATTGTAAACACTAGCCATAGCCATAGATATGTTCAGTGCTTATACATTTTGTTTTATTGAACTTAATATCGTGGTGTGGGTGTTATGTACGAATCTAGGACCCTAGTATAATTTTCCCGATTCATGCCCATATATAGGTATAAATCACACGATCCTTATATAGGCATAGAAATCATACCCATATTTAGACTGAGCCTATGCAGCCCAAATACGGCATGGCTACTTCCACTAAGGTCCGAGAATCCACAACGATTTCTTAGAAAAACCTGCCTTCAGCAGCTAGGGACTTCCCCTTGCCTGAATACAAATTTATCTAGGAAAACATGGAGTTTTCAAAGAACTGAGTCTTTGCTGACGTTATTATGTCCAATCATATGTCAAACTCGGTACCTTCAAGGTATAAATATGCCTACATTTGCCCAGACAAATACACAGTGGTTTGGAGCAGTTCGAACATCTTCTTGCCCGACGCACCCTGCAGCAGCAAGGGCCGAAGGAAGCCGACCCTCGAGCTGACGCACTGAGAGATGCTGTCTTTTCTCCTGCTGAGAAATCCAGCTCCAGTGTTTCGAGGATACCCATGCGGGTTACTGAGAAATCGAGTCCTGAGAGAGATACAAGACCTCCTTCATTCTAAAACCAAGGTAGAGAGCTGGTTAGACCCTTAGAGAATTTTTGGAATAGATTCTTGGCAAAAGAATTCTAGACTTAAGCTACACCTCACTTACTTCTTCCCTTGTACTAGACTTAGGTTAGGTACACTGGGGTAGGCATATTTTAGAAGCACCAGTTGAGTAAATTTAGTCATTATTTATCACTGTATGTATTTTATGCATTTTAGGTATTTTATGGCTTAGAAACCATATTATGCTCTTACAGTGCTATTTTATAATACTCTTCGTATTATATGCCTTGTACTTTATGACCAGTATTACGATTGTAGCAGTAGATTTCTTATGCTTGAGAAAGAAGACTTCAATAAATACTTTTTATTGAATACGCCTGTCTCTCTATTTTCTCTGCACCTCTGATGAAACGAAGCATGCATGATTGACTGAGTAAAATAGCCATCTATTGTGTCCGCGACTCTAGCGATTGATTTCCTATTCTTTGGAAACAAAGTTGTCATGTTTATGCGGTTGTCAGAAACTAATCCCTTCTTGTGTATTCAAGAAAGTTTCTAGTGACCTCTGAGCTAGCTGACACTGAAAATTAAGTCCAATATATTCAATAGAGACCTAGTCGACCAAAGTCCTACGTCAAATCTATAGTATATGTTATTCCAATGCACAGAGCCTATTGGGAATATAGGAACTACACTACAGCATCTTACGGGGCGAACCTGCCGGCTTTGTTCTTTTTAAAAATAAATTGGAGGGGGGCTGAGGGGCCCCCCCAGACCCCATCCCTGGGGCCAGCCCTCAAGTAGGGGACCGTGGGGGAGCCCTAATGCCCCCACAGTCCCAGGCAGCTCCCCACCTCCTGCGGGGACCAACATTGCTTTTGGGCAAGGGGAGCTGCTTACATGCAGAGATAATGTCTGAGGATTTCCATGACTACATAGCAAGTGACAGGGTGTTTTTATAAGTGCGTGTGTACTTCTTGGGTGATTGCAGAACTACTGAAGTAAAGCCTAAGTAAATAAAGGACTGTAAAAGTAGTGCCTGGGTGATTTCATAACAGCATGACTACTGGTTGAGTGATTACATGAGTAGAAAGGTAGTGCCTCCGTGATTGAAGGAGTGCAACGGTAGTGCCTGGTGATTATATAACTACATGAGTTATACCTTAGTGATTGCATAACTGCATAGATAGTGCCTAAATGATTGCATCAGTGCAGCAGTAATGCCTGAGTGAAAATAGCACTGCATATGTAGTGCCTGCATCATTGTAAGAGAGCATAATGAGTACTTGGGTGCTTTTATAAGTGCATGAGAGTTGGGGTTAGCCAAATATAAAGCAGCAGACTATTATATGACTCAACTATAAGACTGTCCATATTGTTAAACACATGCATACATATGTCTCTACCTTTTCAAATCATCATGATATCTGAAATAATTATGTATACAATGTTTCTGAAATATAGCAAGACCTAGAAACTGAAACATGTACTAGATCTGACTGAGTGATTCCAAAAGTCCATGGTTAGAGCTTTGGTAATTGTATGAGTGCAAGGCTAGTCACTAGATAATTGCAGGAGAAGATGGAAAGTGACTAGCTAATTGAATGAGCATAAATATACACATTGAGTGCATGGATAAGTGTATAAATAGCACCTGAAGGGATCGATGAGTCATTGAGTGCTGCCTAGGTGAATAGATGAATGCCACCGGGCATGGGGATTCTACAACTGCAAAGGTAGTGCGTATATAATTGCATGCCTGCATAGGTCCAGCCTGCATGATTGCATGACTGTAGAGAAAGTACATAACTAGACTCTTGATGATTACATGACTGCAAGGGTAATATCTGGTGGATTACTGAAGTACATAGCAAGGGAGTGGGTAACTTTATAAGTGCATGAGTCCCACCTGGATAATCACTGCACTACTAAGACCCTGCCTGACTGATGACAGGAGTGCAAAGGAAGTGACTGGGTGATTTTAAAAGTATATGAGTACTAGCTGAATGATTACATAAGTACAATAAAAGTGCGTATATGATTGAAAGAGTACAAGGGGATTAAAGGACTACGTAGGCAAACGACTGCAAGGATAATGTCTGGGGATTTAGATGACTACATAGCAAGTGACTGGGTGATTTTATAAGTGCATGTGTACTTCTTGGGTTATTGCAGGACTATTGATGTACAATATACCCAAACACAAATAAGGAATACTTCACATATCTTTAGTAAAAGTCTCACCATATAACTAAAAGCAAAATAAATATATCTGTATCATAACACTATCCAGACCTTAAAAATTCAAACAACAAACTTACTATTTCAACCAAACATCTACAATTATGGAGCATTTTTCAACTATACCGTTCTACAGACTGCAAAAAACGAAGCCTAATTAATAACACTCTATATGAGCATCTTTCAGAGCACACATTTGTGCTACATCTTCACCATTCTATCTAAAATTATGTGGCATCATTCAACTATACCTGTCTACAGAATAGAAGAAAGAAGCCTAATTAATAACGCCTTATATGAGCATCTTTCAAACCAAACTTGTGTGCTGCATATTCACCTTTCTATATAAAATTATGTGGCATCATTCAACTATACCTTTCTACAGACTGCAAAAAAGAAGCCTAATTAATAACACTCTATATGAGCATCTTTCAGAGCA
This sequence comes from Lissotriton vulgaris, assembly GCF_964263255.1. Taxonomy (NCBI): domain Eukaryota; kingdom Metazoa; phylum Chordata; class Amphibia; order Caudata; family Salamandridae; genus Lissotriton; species Lissotriton vulgaris. The sequence goes on from NC_141687.1 coordinate 894,653,121, forward strand.
CACATTTGTGCTACATCTTCACCATTCTATCTAAAATTATGTGGCATCATTCAACTATACCTGTCTACAGAATAGAAGAAAGAAGCCTAATTAATAACGCCTTATATGAGCATCATTCAAACTACACTTTTATGCTGCATCTTCACCATTCCACTAGTACTCATACTCTTGAATCCTACCACATAAAAAGCAACAACAGCTCTTTTTTATACATTATGCACCTTAACATGTATAAGGCATATGAAAATACATATACAAGTAGCAATATACATGAGACAGAAGTCCATCCACATCTTTAATATTTGACAGAGTCCACCTCCAAATTTAAAGGAACAGCTCATATTATGCGTTATACTACAAACATACATATCCACACAATAAAACAAACTACCATCATCAGTAATCCATATTCTAATATAGACATATTACTATACAAAATCTATTTCAAACAACATGTAACTACAATAAACCAAACTACAATAAACATCTCTACATTTAATATTATATTTCAAACATCAATGTTCATGATTAATATTTTACCTTCAAAAATAAACCTAACACATAATACACCTCACAAATGTAAACCTCACCTTCCTAATTGATTTGTAGAATATAAAATATTACAAACTCAGAAAGGATTTTCTTATGCACACAATCAATGTAATGCACTGCTCTCTGGAAGGCAAAACCAGTAATGGCAAAGTTTCATTCTCTTTCTCCACACAAATACATGTAAGTAACAAACCACATTGCTCTCCAGATTATTTCAAATTCTAAAACACATTTCCCTTGGTTACACATATCAACCCTTACCAACTGACTTCTAAAAGTACCCAAACTGCTTCTGGAAATTTTTTTAAGTCGCAACATCACCGGGAATCAACGCGATGGAGCCGCAAATCCATACCGGAGTTAAAAAATGTATTACAAATAAATGTACCACTATTTTTTACCAAAACACCACTTCTAAATATAATACTGACTTGGGAAATGTCACTGTGATAACATATTACTTATATATAAATTACAAATTCACATTTTAATGCCAGAGTTAAGTTTTAACCCTACACCCATTCTGCTTAATGTCAGTTTCTATACTAACAGTTCATAGAACACTCAACTTAACTGACAGGTCACAAGTTCACCATATTTTCAAATTCATCTCAAAATGTTGCAAATGCAAGCAGCAGGTGTAGTTGACTTTCCAAAAAATGACTGTATCCTTTCTATTGTACCTTTCAAATCTTTTTTACTAACCAGTAAGAAATAAGCTTTTAAAAAAAAGTAAAATGCACCCTATTTTTGAATGTGCAATGTTCTTAAACAGCCAATCAATTCTCTACTTTTTTTAAAACAGCATCGTGTCCACCCTTTTACATACCTCTCATTCTACCAACTGACTACCCCAGCTACAGACATCTTTTCATTACTTCCAGACCCCTTCAAGATGCTTACAGTGTGGATTGTTGGAGACAGCTATATTTTCTGGTGCAAAAGGTATGCTGAACGCAGAGGTATTGACAAAAACCTAGCTTTACAAAATGTGGATAATAAATGGATTGCACAGAGAGGATTAAAGTGGCACCAACTGATGCCTTTGGTTAAAACCTTTTGACATCGCCAACCCCCTGACCTCACGATTGTGCACTGTGGTGGAAATGACCTAGACACAATCCCTGGGGTAGGTCTGGAAATGCTAATGAAGGACACCTTTGCACATCTGATGTTATTCTTTCCTCAAACTGTCTATGTATACTGTAACATATGCCAAAGACAGAAATGGAAGTGGTCAAACCAATTCTGTCCACAGACTTTGATAGCTAGAAAAAAGGTAATAAAGCTGTTTCTGCTTATCTTAGAGACCATAGGATGGGCTTCATATATAACAACAATCTAAGTTTTGATATAGAGGGCATCTACAGGACTGATGGAGTGTACTTTACAGATCAGGGAAACAGAGTCTTTCTAAAAAACCTAAAGCTCTGCATCAGCACTTACATGAAACTACAACAAAGTCACAATGAAAACAAGGGCTCTTTTTAGAGCCACCCTATATCATAATACTGATTATCATTTTTTTTACACAAACATATATTTTTTTTATTTTTGCGGGGATTCGCGCACCCAGTGCGAATTCACAAAACAAACAAACTCAATCCACTTCAACACATCACACTTTTCAACTATAAATATCATTTTTTTATTTTATATATTTTTAGCAACTCTATCAATTGTAATCTTGTCATTAACTGCAACACTGCCTTCTAAAATATATACTACTAAATAATTTATTTAAGATGAATTGGCGAATCCGGCATGATGTTTCACAGGGGGGCCACGCTGAGTGCTGCGATAGAGTCTCGACTCCAAATTTGAATGAAAAAAAAGATACACTTCCAATATTTTGTTTTAGCCGAGGGAACCCCATCTCCTGGGGCCAGATAATTAAAAAAAAAGGATAAACTGGAGGGGAGCAGAGTAGCCGGGGTCTCCATCCCCTAGGGCCTAGCCTCACGGTTGGGGATCGTGGAAGGAGCCCCAATGACCCCACAGTCTCACCTGCTCCCTGCCTCCTGCAGGAGCCGGCATTGCTTTTGGGCAAGGGGAGCTGCTGACATGCAGCTCCCCTTGCCCAAAAGCACTCTGCTTTGGTTTTTAGAGACGAAAGCAGGTTTCCAGCTCTCGCATCCCAAAACCAAAGCAAGGTTTGCTATGACAGGGCGGGAGCACATGCTCTCGCCCTGTAATAGCAAACAGCAATATCCCGGGGGTGGGTACCCCAGGACATTGCAGGAGCCGGCCCTAGGGCGTGGCAGTCCCCAGGGCCATCAAGGGCTCCAGGAGGGGGGACGCATGGTTCCCCTACCAATGTCTACAAAGCCCCAGGGAGGTGGTGGGCCCTAGGGTATGGGGGTCCCCAAATTAGAATATTTAGTGCCCCAGTGAAGTGGCGGTCCCGGGGGCTGAGGGCGGTTATGTGCCCACGTACATAATCCATTAAAGACCCAGGGAGGTGGCAGTCCCTGGGGCGGCGGGGGGCCCTCACAGGCACGGCTATTTAATTTTGGAATAGCCCCCGGGACCTTGCCCACCCGGGGCTCATTAAAATCCTGCGCTTAATTTTTTAGAATTTTTCTCGACAGGATTCGTGCACCCAGCGTGACTTCTGCTGATTCTTTTTTTTAAAATACTTTTTTGGGGCCAGGGGGTTCTTATGGGACCCACTGACAAAACCTAGGGGTGAGGGTATTTGTACCTTGCCCCTTTTCTTATTTTTTAACCTTTCTCCCCCCTTTTTCTTGTGACTCAGTTCCCGAGTCACAAAATGGCTGCCAACACTTCCTGGTTTGGAGTGTTTGAAGCCAATCCGAAGTCAGCTCGTGTTCGGAGCTCAGATATTGAACATTTTCTCTTTTTAATGACTCAGTAACTACTGAACAGATTTACACCATTAAAAAAAGGGCACTTTCTAAACCAAGAGCTACCTTTTTGCCAAGTTTGGAGTAACTCCGTTCTGCAGTTCGGGCTGTAGCCTGTTCCAAAACTTCCTACGGAAATTACCATGGGGAAAATGCGCTTTGATGCCCCCTTTTTTCTCAGCCCCGCTTGACAAATCACCCCGAAACTTTCAGGACAGGAGCTGACCGGAGTGGGCCACCAGTTTTGAACATTTTGTGAAGATTCGTCAAACAGCACCAAAGATATTGGCAAATCAAAAACACTTTTCCTATAGGTCCTAATTATAACTACAGACTGGCGACCGCCAGTAGGTAATATATATATATATATAGAGAGAGAAACCTAATGCATTTATTTGTTCTATGTGTATTCATCAGCCTTCGTGTCTGCACTCCTCACCTGTTATAACGTACAGCACACTTTTATTTCCATATAAAGGCGTAAAACTATAATGGGTAATTTGCTCTCTTGGGGGTTGCATATGAACAAAACTATTTCTGAGCCTTGTTCCGCTTGGCCACTAAATACTGTCAGACATTAAAACTACTCTCATTTAATTTATTTTAATCCATGACATTGCCAGTCTTCAAGCAGACAGGTAACATATTGCATAACTTGATTATAGCTGTGATGCCGGACTGCTGCTGTTTATAAAGTCTGTAAATTACAAATGCTATTAACTCATTTAGTGACTCTCAATTTACTGACCGTGCTGGGAAGTACATGTTTGAACTGTAAATCGCTTCAGAGGATATCCATTGTTTACTAACTGAGCCATAGCGTTGCGGTGCACTATTTAACTCTTGTTTGTTTTGCAGCAATTATTGTTGTAGATAAAATATATATATATTGTTTTTAGGTTGCATAACCGCACTGCATGACCAGTATTTCAATGGAGTAAAAATCACGCTCTTGAAATATAGAAACCCGCCCTCGTACAGTAATATTACTCTAAATTGAACCTCACTATATAGTTGCATCATTTCATCATGTCCCAGGCCTGGTGAGTCCATCTATGCAAGATTTGCTGGTTTGCACTAAACATGGGGAGACAAGAGTGAGGGTCAATGTGATACATTTTGTAGACTAGGGGGGTGCTGATGTGTTCTGTAGGGCGCCGTGTCCCTCTGGAGGGCAGAGGACAGATCCCACTTGTAGTTGCCAGTACTCTTCTGAACCTTGTAATAACTAGGTCAGATAAACCTACACAGAATTTATTTATTTATGATTATTGCAACATGTGCGTCAACTTCGTTTTTATATTTTATATAGGTGGGGGTTAATTTTTTTGTGTTGTAACTACTCAATTTAATCTTGAATGCCTGCTGGCTATGAAAAGACTGTGGATTTACAAAACGAAAGTAACAACTTTGCTCAGTGATTTCAGTGATTCTCTCCTTCCCTCGCCTCCTTCCCCATGGTACCTCCCAGCTGTGGTCCAGCTCATCAGCGCATGCACAGGAATGTCAGAAAACAGAAGGAGCTGTAGCTGTGCCTGCTATCCTTCTGAAGTTTTGCGGAGGTTTCTCCCCTCACATGCCACAGTGTGAAGCCATACTCAGGTAGCCAAAAGGTGCAACATGCGGGCACCTAGGAGTAGGAGGGCTTCAGGAGTTAAGTGCACCAAATGGACAAACTCACTCTAGCTGTGTTTAATGACAGCTGCTTACCATTAAGCAGTAGCTGTTCTGCCCAAGGGTGGAGGAGCGTCGCTGTGGGAACAGCCAGTAAATGTCAGGTTCATTGCCATTAATTACAGGCCATACTGTTCTAATGCGAGTGCCAGAGTGAGAGGGTAGGGCTAATGGCACCAGCAGGACTGTGAAGCTGGAATCTTCCAGTGCGTAGTTGCATGTAGGATTGGGCGGCCATCTTGTGACAGCCAGTCTGACATGCGCACTTCAGCCTTCACAATCCCAGCAGTGTTGAACTGCCGGGGAATTTCAGGAACAGGCACCTAGTCCTCGAAGGAGCGCATGACTATCCTGCTCAAACCAAAAATGTGGTTTCTCTCATGCTGAAAATAGCATGAGAGCAGCTCCAGGATTGGTTAGGTTCGAGTTGGCTGTAGAATCGCCTTCCGTTCCTTCACTTTGGCCCATGATTTCTTCGTGCTGGGATACCGGCACGCGGCACAGTGCCAAACTCAGCAAGAGTCATGTTCTTGCTCAGACTTGGGAGAGATCCATTCTCTCTCCCTTCATTTCCTGCACTCTGTTTTGAGAGTCCATGCACGTTTAGATAAGCCTGTGCCAGGTTGCAGGTCCCTCTGGTGTCTGCTGACAGTGCTGTGCTGCCAGCAGGGAAGCAGATGTGACCCACAAAGGTCAGGTGTTGATAAGGACTGCAGGTGCTGGAAATTCCTCATTCATTACTCACCGCATTCCACAAAGCACCTGGTCTGAGGTGTCAGCTGGTGCACCCGGAGGAGCCTGGAAGAGCAAATACTCAGATTCTGTGGAGAGATGTGGTGTGTGAGGGAGTTTAATGTTTATTCCTCAGTGCTGCGTCATGCAAATTAGCAGGTGCGTCTCACCAGTTCTTCAACAACAGCAAAACCCAACCAGCCCTGAGTGTGTGCAAAACACACCGGCCTCTGCTGGCACTTCCAGGGGAAAGCGCAAATAATGAAACAGCGTGAGTGTGTTTATAAAGTTGCCTGCTGTTTGTTTTTTACTTTATTTGTAAATGTGAGGCAGATTTATTACAGGATGTTCACAAGCTGCTTACCTTATCTGATGAAGGGGGCTGCAGGCTGGGGAATTTGTTGGGGTTTTTCTGAACAATTTAGCTCCCACATTACTATTGGTACTTTAAGTAATTCAACGGTCTCTGTAGCTCTAGCTTTCTGCATTTTAAGCGTACTTAAAACTAATCTTTAACTTTTACGGCCCACCACTTTCAAATGTCACCAGCCTCCACTGCCATTAAGTGAAGGCAAAGACAAGCTGGCTCCAGCCCAGGTCTGTGGTGGGACTTAAACTGGGGCCACAGAGGTGGTGAGTAGAGCTTGAGGCAACTCAAGTGCTGTTTTTTTTCTTTTGTCGCGCTTGTTCTTTTAATTGCAATATACCGAAAAAGCTTGATAGTAAAATTACAAAAGAAATCAGCCACTGAATGAATTATGTCCAGATAAAATGTTTTCATTTATTCATAATAGATATTCAAAAATATAGGATGGTTAGAATTCTTGCCTTAAGACCTCCTGTTTTTGCTGACTTTGTTTCTTCTGGCTATAGCACTCTGGGAACGTTATCACCGCTACCCAGTGCTAAAGTGCATATGCTCTCTGCTTAACCTTGGTAATAGTGTCTTATCCTCAATGGCACATTAATTTTACTTATAAGTCCCTAGTAAATTGCACTACATGGCCCAGGACCTGTAAATTAAATGAGGCTAATGGGCGTGCAGCACTGATTATGCCACACACTTGAGCAGCCGTTTAAACATGTCTCTGGCCTGCCATTGCAGAACCCGTGTGTGCTTTCTAAACTGCCATGTCGACTAGGCAAGTAAACCTTCTTGCCAGGCCCAAACCTGCCTTTTTAAAACATATAGGACATGTATTTGTTCCAGTAGTTTTAAACTCATAGCTTCCTTTTTCGCTACTGCAAGGTCTATATCCCCCATTGATTAACATTGACATTGTCTTATTTTACCATATAAGTGTAATTTCCAACTGGGAAGAGATGGGGCCCCCCAATTTGGTGTCTCTGGGATCACAATTTAAAATCCCAAGTTATTGTGAAGTTAGATTTTAACTGCGGCCCGAATTCCGCTGCAGTGAGGCAGTTTAATTAGGTTGGTGGGGCCTTGTTGGCCAAGGGACGTGCGCAGCACTACGGAGGTAGTGCTGGCAACGGCCGTTGCACGACGGAAGCAGTGAAGGGGTTAGATTGCATTTCTGAAAATACCTCTTTTATAAAGTTGACATTTTCTTACTTTAACCATTTGGGGGGTGTGACAGCTGAGTTGTGTGCATCCCCTGTAGACAGCCACACACAAAGGGACCTTAGATATGACTGATGTGCCATCCACATCCTGATGGGCCATTCTGGGCAGGATGAAAGGGAGGAGTTGACACTTATACCTGAATAGGCTGTGCATAATCCCCACACAAATAGCTGTATTCCCCCTGTAGTGAGTCTGAACCAGAGCAGAAAGGGCAAGGCCTTTCTTTGAAGTCTCCCCCACTTCAAAGGCACAACTGGTTGTAGGTACTGGAGCTCTGAAACCACATACTTGGTACATTTCTGGACCTGTGGATACTCTGCCAGAAAGAAGGACTACTGTGCTGCTGAAAGGACTGCCAGGGCTGCTGCACTGCTACTCTGCTGGGCTCCTGCACTGCTACACTGATCTGCTGCTATCCTTCCCTGGGAGTGGGAAAGACTGGACCTGCATCTCTCTAGCCCAGATTCAGAATGACTCCCAGAGCTTGCTGGCTTGCCTTCTGACTGAAGTTCCAGGTACATAAAATATTTCCATCTCTCCCTGCTACAGCACCTGGATTCTAACATTTGAGAGTATTGCCACTGCCAAATATGCAAATGCAGCCCTGGACCCTTGAAAGTGGATGTAAAGTGCTGCAACTGCCAAATACAAGCATCAATGCACGGAACCGTCGCATCTCCATCAACGCTGCTGTGAGGATTGAGGACACCACATCCCCATCATTGCCGCTGCATCTCTGCTGCTGGGAGGATCGGGGACATCGCAACACCAATGGCATGGCACATTGCTTCTATTCCCGATGCATCTACGAGTTTGCGCGGCTCGGAGCCGATGCATCGCTTACATCCTAAGGATTGATTTCGATGCATCACCTCCTTTGCTCTCCGCATCTCGTCCTTGACCCAACAACAAACCTAGGTACTTTTTCAGCGGGACTAGGCTGGTCCTTGAATCGGGCCCGTGCTCCATCGCGTTTGGCCTGAAGTTTTGGATTTGACTGGCCTAGAGCGACCGGATTGCCACAGTTGGCACTTTAGGATTTTAAGAACTACATTTCGGTTTATTCTCCAAAAACTCACAACGCCGGTAATACTAATTACATGTTTATCATTTTAATCTTGTTTTGTTCAATAAATTAAGCTCTATTTTTCTAGCTAGGTGTGGTATCTATTTGTGTGGTGTTTTCACTGTTTTTATGTATTGCACAAATACTTTGCACATTGCCTGACTGCTCTGTGCAAGGCTACAAGAGGGTGTGCACAGGTTAATTTAGGCTGTGTTTGTGACTTACCCTGACTAGAATTGTAGTTCCTGCTTGGACAGTATGCCACTGCCAACCAGAAACCCAATTTCTAACAATTCAGAAAATGCCACTTTTAGAAAGTTGGCATTTTCTTGTCTGAACCATTTGTGTTTTCTGTCAGTGTCCTGGGTCACGTGACTGAGAATGCCTCTGCTGATGGGGTTTTATATTAACACCAGACAGTAGCACAGAGGGTGTTATGTAGACAGGATTGGCCAACCTCCCAGGATGACTGGGGAGGGGCTATACCCAGGTCCATTTACCAAAAGTGAAAACCCTGAAGTTTGGGGTCCTCTGGAATGGGCCCTTTCATGACAATCTGTCTCACCCACAATGACCACCAACATGATGCACCCAGGAAACCTTCTGTTCAGACCGACAACTGTCGGTGGTGACCAGCAACGCAAAACCTGCACTTCGCTCCACATCAAGACAGTCTGTGATGGCTGCCAACGTGAAGCTACAGTAACAACTGTCCAAAGTACCTAACCTGCCATTCGCACTACCTCTGTGACCGTCCTTGTATGATCATCCTCCTCCTTGCGGCCTACTCCAATGCAAACGGAACTCTTTGCCCTGAGCTTGAAAGGTAACTTTTCAATGGGACTCCTCATGGTTGGCATAGACTTTTGACTCTTTTCACTAAAAGATGAAAAGTTCTTCTGATTCAACTTTTGTTGTTTGGTAGCATTTTATTTAAGATGTACTCTACTTTTGGAAATTGGTTTGTGATTTTTCTTGCATTGTGTTTTCCACTTTATTACTGTTGAGAGCTGTAGTTATCGAGGTCTGACAGGGTCCTAATGGCTGAGACCACCTGGAGGAGGACCAACAAGATTGGTTGCCAAACAGTAAAAATTTAGTTTTATTCAAGTTCAATTGCAGAAAATGTGCATTCAACCAGCTGACGACCTCAACGTAACAATGTTTAAACATGTCTTGCAGGTGCCTGAGATTACTCTCCATGTGGATAATGATTTGAGTATCATCATCATATCCATAGAACTGGAAGCCATAATAAGAAATCAGATTAGCTCATGGAGCCACGAAAATGTTGAAAAGTGTTATGCTTATAGCAGAGCCCTAGGGGACTCTGCAGGCTAGGTCTTTTGAAGTTAGAGTGATACGTTGCCATTTGAACAATCTGTGTTCTACTTGTCAAAAAGACCACAAACTATTGAAAGACATTGCCTTGAATACCGTTTTCACCTTGTGTCTCCAAAAGAAAGGTATGAGAGACAGTGCCACAGGCTGCGGACAGATCAAGGAGGATGAGAGCATCAGATCACCTATCATCCAAGTTCATACGAATATCATTTTCAGCAGTAGTAAGCACTGTTTTTGTGCTAAATGAGGCCCTAAACCCTGAATGAAATTTATAAAAAATGTTATTTTCTTCAATGAAAGCAGATAGCTACTCGTTTACCCAACCTTCCAGAATTTTTGTATGAAAAGGGAGAAAGGAAATGGGGCAGCAGTTGGCTAAGATGTTGGGGTCCAAAGTATTCTTTTTTAGTAAGGGTGAATCAAACGCAGTTTTACAGAATGAAGATACAAAACCACTTGATAGTGAACAATTACAAATGGTGATCATTATTGGGGCAAATGTGGAGGCCAGAAGCTTAAAATCTCTATTAGGACAGACGTCTAATGGTAAAATAGAGTAAATGGTCTTAATATTTGCCCCTACAGCATCTTCTGTCATGGGCAAAAATTTCGACCAGGTGGCTAAAGGAAGGTAGCCGTACTCCAGCGGCTTCGCTGTAAGAGCAACAAGTGTACAAGATGAAAGAAGAACAGCAATTGTTATCTTTAAAAACTTGAGCCTGTTTAGAGCAGAGTGTTTGACTCATGAGAGTTTTAGGGCTGAAGGACTGATTTTTCACAAAAGATTTATGAACAGAGAAAAACTCTTCGGTAGGATTTTTGACTCATTGAATGATACTATCACAAAAGTCACATATAGTTGCTTTCATCAGTTCTTTGAATACCTTTTGTTTTTAGGTCTCGCTGAGTCAGCACATGCGCTGCTCTGTGAGAAATTTACTGAGTGGTTTTTGAAAGTGCTACCCACATGGTTTTGCTAGGCTAATGCTTGCATTCACGAGAGCGTGCATGTGCATAACTGCTATCTGGGTTTTTCTAATGGTTCCTTTGCTTGCACTCCCTCCCCCCTTCTCCCCCTCCCTTCTCATCAGCTTTAATCAGGCTCCTTTGTTTGCATTACCCCCTCCCTTCTCTCCAGCTTTATTGAGGCTCCTCTGCTTGCACTTCCCCCTCCCTTATCCCCCCACCCTTCATTTCACCTCTGCTTTCATTACCTCCTCCTTTGGCCCCCCGCCCTTCTCTCCGGATTTTTTTTTTTTTAGATTGCTGGTTTGCTCGAACTCCGCCCTCCCTTCTCCCCCTCTGTTTTTGTCACTTTCATCACTGCCGTTTCGGAAATGCTTTGGTGGCTACCACCCCCTTTTGTACCGCTTTCGGCCGCCATAAGTGTGGCAGGGTATGCTCAGACGTGAGTCCCTTGCTCACTTTGCCACTGGATTCAAGCAAGCCGGGCTGAAGACGGCTTGAATGCCAGAAACCGGTCCTCGGAAGCTTGTTTCCGGTCCAGGGAAGACATGGCTTGGCAGTTCGGGCTGGACTGTTCCCATGAGGCACAGGGTCAGACTGATTTGCATATAGCCATGTCTGAACTAGGGTGGCAGAGTGGGCTAAAGAACGGTGATGGATTAAACCCAGATCTCTTGACTGGGTGTGAGTGTTTGATTGATTCAGATGCTCCGTCCATCACCACCCCCTTTTGTAACGCCTTTGGCCACCATAAGTATAGCAGTGTATGCTCAGACGTGAGTCCCTTGCTCACTTTGCCACTGGATTCAAGCTAGCCGGGCTGAAGACGGCTGGAATGCCAGAAACCAGTCCTCAGAAGCTTGTTTCCGGTCCAGGGAAGACATGGCTTGGCAGTTCGGGCCGGACTGTTCCTATGAGGCACAGGGTCAGACTGATTTGCAAATAGCCATTTCTGAACTGGGGTGGCAGAGTGGGCTAAAGAACGGTGATGGATTAAACCCAGATCTCTTGACTGGGTGTCAGTGTTTGATTGATTCAGATGCTCCGTCCATCACCACCCCCTTTTGTACCGCTTTTGACTGCTATCAGAGGCACACTGTGTGATCTTGAACATGTCACTGCAGGATCTCGACTTCTCGTCAGCTTTTTTATTTTTTAGATTGCTGTGAATCATGCTGGTTTGCTCCTCGCACTCCCCCCTCCCTTCTCCCCCTCTGTTTTCGTCACTTTCGTCACTGCTGTTTTGGAAATGCTTTGGCTGCTATCAGAGAGGCACACTGTGTGATCTTCAACGTGTCGCTGCAGGACCTCGACTTGTTTCCCTGCACACAGACTGTGTGAAAACCTCATTTAGGTACAGTATCTGCCTCTCCCCTGTTGACCATTGATTAGACCAGTTAGGCAACTAATTAAATGCCTGTCAGCCTAAGCGAGACAGGGGACGTTAATAACAGACGTTAAAATTACCCGACCCAATGGTACTCATTTTATTGACCTCGGAAGGAGACATTTTGAGCCGGCCGTACAAGGATGCGACTTTGTGCCCAACAAGTTGCCAACAGTTCCTGCAAATGTGCTCTGTATTACTATTTTCTGAGTGCCACGAAGTGGGACTTTAAAGTGAGTCTCACTAGGCCTTCGCTCTCCAAAGTTTTCGGAGGCACAGGGTTTTCTGAAAATGTCCCGGTTTCCCTCAACAACGGTGTGCATGTGGCGTCTCAACTCCCACTCGGCCAGACTTAGATTTTATTTTTTTAACACTGTATATTTAAGAGTCCGTTGACTTTGCGTTAAAATGCCCGCATTGTTTACATGCATTGTGCTCGAGCATCAAACGTAAAAAGATGGACAGAAAAACTATTGACAAACGTATATCCGCATGCACGTGTTCCTCATCCCTTGGTCCGTTATTTGGCTAAGCTGGACAAATGATTTAGTCACGCTGTATACGCACTGCCAAGTGTCACTCAATTTGAGTGATATTCTTGCACTTGGGACCCTCAGAACATTTGGTACACTTGTGCCTTATTTCAACTGTCAGTGATGTAGGCATGTCACTCATTGGACTTACTGCTGTGTAGAGGCCCATGGTCGGGACGCAGCGCTTTGTTAACTTCTCAGTCCGTAACTAATGGAACATAACAATGTCTCTCAGGAGCCCTTCCAGCACTCCACAGATGTGTCACTCAGACTGGTGCCAGTTGCAAGAAATTATGGGAACTGTAGTCCTCATTTGTGTTTGTGCATTGGTGGCTGAGGCCAGGGAAGTCTGCATGGGGGAAGCCACTAAATTACTGTGGGGGACAGGGCTTTAAGTGGGATGAAAAAACGGAGGGGGCTCTAAAAGGGGCGTGGCCAATGTAATTAAGGGGGTGGCTTAAAACACATAAGCTGCAAATCTGTGTTCAGTATAGTGTGCTGCCCGACTTGTATTTTGCTGTTTCTGTCGTTGCATCCAGATATATGATACAACAAGTAACATCATACCTACAATAAGTCAGGACTATTGGTTTTGTCAATGGCTGTTAGCTGTAAAAAATAAATAAGCAGCAACTAATATTGAAAATAATATTGAAAAAGCTTCCACTTAAAGCCCTGGTGACACCAGACAATGTTGTTGCTCCTGAGTTTCAAAAAGAGAAGGGAAATCTAGAGAGAAAATGACTCTCTTTAAAGAATTTCCCTTCTCCACACCACTTACATGGCATAAAGTCATGTCGTAATTTCTCCACTAGTGAGAAGTGAGCGGTGTGAGCACAGGCACTTGATGTGTCTGCTGTCGCTGTAGCCTACATAAAAACGGACGCAGCAAGACCTAAGTATCATTCAGCATCACCTCAGCATCGTCTCAGCACCAGTCACCACCACCACCACCTCAACATCACTCAACACCACCTCAGCCTGCTCTCAGAATCTGCCTCCTGTTGATTCTGCCCTAGCTTATGGCCGCTGTTAGTGTTATAATACAGGTACTAGTTCACAACCTTCAACCTCCAATTGTTTATGCCCTCTCCAAAAAAACTTTAACAAACAACCATTCGAATAGGCAAAAACAAGTTGCCAGCATTGCAAGAACAAAAGAAAAATGAGGAAATGTTTCTCATTGTACATACATTTTTTAATATGGTCGTTCTGTTGGACATAATGCCTTCTTGGTCATATATAAGGTAACAAAAATGCTCCTGGCACTTTTTTGTTACAACGTTTCAGCATGCTGCACAGCAGCCACACTTGTCTACAGCACAGCTGAAACACATTGGCAAAGTCAATAGCTCTGCCTAAACACTTATAAGACCCCAAAGGCGAGACCTATTAGCTATGCCAATGCTTATTTTTAAAGTCTTCTTCTCTGCTTCCTCATAGTTAAACGTCCATGTCCTTTCTAGCTTTTTACACTTCCTTTTGACTAAGTCTGGGAAGTACCATGGGGCAAATGGAGTTCTCTGATGCGTGTTGCCAGTTTTTAAGGGAAGTACACCATCTAGGGTTTCTAAAATCCATTAATTGAATTGGTGAATGGTTCCATCCACACAGTTATCTAACAGGATCGTGGAAATTGTGAAGCCAAGATAACAATTTAATTTCTCACTATCCAGTTTGGACCAGGCCCTGTATGCCATGTACCTGGGTGGCGGTACATAATGTTTAACATTTCCCTCATCATATGGAAAAATATAACCTTGTGATCTGATCAAGGAACCTCTATCAAAGAGTCAATTACTGCATGATTCACTTTTACATAGATATGACCAAAGGCTCACCTTGTGTGTAGGTGCTAGAAAGTGTTGTAAGAGCTCAAAGACCGAGCAGATATTTACTAGCTCAGAAATATTACAGTCCTTATTGTTATCAAAATGCATGTGCAGGTCATCCAGTTGGATAAGAAGGTTTGACTCAACGAAGGTACCAGAAAGTGCTTCCTAGTGCAAGTCTAAGATGTTTTTTTCCGGTGGTCTGTGAAGCAGTAGAATTTTTACAAAACAGTTATTATTAGCTGAGAAAGGCACAGTTAAGGTTCCAAGGAGAGCAAAAAAGAGGCTCCTTGTGTATCGACACCACTCCTCTCCCATTCTATTACGTCGGTTGACTGTGCGGATAACATACACCTGCGGTATGGCTAAATCTAAATCAGGACCCTAATCTTATCCAGGTTTCAGTTACAAACAAATAATTAAGCTTGCTCTTTTCAAATGGCATATGCACCTCAACTGAATGTGCAAATTGAGAGTGAGCATTAATCAGAGCACAATTGATTTCTTGTTCTAGATTTACTGGCGCCAAGTTGGTAGTGCTCCCCCGCACACACACTTCCCCACACCATTTTCTGTTCATAGTACTATGGAGTATCAAAAGTTAGTCCCAATTTTGAAAATGAGGTTTGGGTAGCTAGTATTCAATGGGGGGGTCTTGGCTTCTGGAGTTCTGAAGGCTGAAGGGAATATCCTGATCAATGGAAAACTATTAGCTATGCAAGTCACTTCTGACAAAGTACAATGTTATATAAATCTAAGGTAAAAGTGGCAGCATGCTGGACCCTGGACCAGGACCAGGACCCTGTTGTTATATATGAGACAGACATTTGTGAATGGTGACAAATCACCCGTAGAGTATCCAGGTGCTGGACCAAGTGTGAGTGTCATCTGCCGGGTCTTAGTCTAAGCACCAGGTCTTCAGCTACTTACAGATTTCCAGAAGCACGGAGGAGGCCCTTAGGTATAGAGGGAGGTTGTTACATGTTTTAGGTGTGAAGTATGAGAAGGTTAGACTTCCACGTCTGTGGATGTGAGGTGTGAGGGCAAGAGAGAGGCAGAGCATTGGTGTGTGGTGGGCCGGTGGAAGTGGAGGCAGGAGTTGAGTTATGCTATTCTAATGTTGTGCAGTGGCTTGTATGCATGTATGAGGAGTTTGAATGGGCAGTGTTTGTTTATTGGCAACTAGTGGACATCTCTGAGGTGAGGCATGATCTGAGTGCATCAGGGGAGGTCCAGGACAAGACTGGCAACAGCATTCTGGATGGTATGAAGATGGTTGAGGAGGTGATTGGGGATTCAGGTATAGCGTACGTTGTCACAGTCAAATCTGCTGGTGACTAGGGCTTGAGTGATGGCAGATACGGTGCTCTTAGGAATCCATCTGAAGATTTTTTTAAGGATGTGTAACATGTGGAAGCAGGACCAGCTAACCCTCTGTCTCCTTTCATGATTGTATCAACACTGCACTCTCTGACTCACAGAAAGACATCCCTGGAATGTTTTGTCGGAAAACGTTGTAATATACATTTGTTGCTTGGTTGCTCCCTCCATCCTAGGTACAATACAGAGTAGCTCTGGTTTAAAATGGGACCCACTCTGGCTATAAAAATATTCACTATCTCCCTCTTCACATGAATTTTTCATATGTAGGTCATGCACATACATGTTACATGTACAAGTCTGTGGTACACACACACAATATCCATTTGTCTGTGGATAGGCAAGGGCCCTGGTTATAGGGGACTGACAGAACAATATTAAACTTGTGAGAGGTCAGAAGGCTGTTCTCCCAAAGCATGCAGCCAATGCCTGCCTTGCCCTGTAATCATTTCAATGACATCACTGCCTGTTCTCTATAGCTTAGAAACATGGCAAGAGACATGAGAATGAGATGTTGCGCTTGGTGTGCCATCCCGACTACAGGGTCGCACCATGGACCTCATTCTACATCACCGAAAGGCCTCAGCACGCACACATGATCATTGTGCTGAGGCAGGGATCAAATATACTAAATTCTCTTTGGGGACTTCAAGGCAGGGATGCAAATTCTCCAAAACCATTCACAGTACCTTTCTTCCCCTTGTCAGTTATCAACAACTGTAGAATTGAATACATACTAATAATGAGGTGCACACATCTGTTCTAACGTTTTTGGAAGAGGGTAATCCATTTAATGCAACAAAATGCATAGTTTTTCTCAAATGACTAAAAACGATTACTAGAATGACATTATAGTTTTGACTTTTGGCCAATTCAAAAAGAAAGTCCATTAGAGTCAATGTCAAGGCCTTAATGGAAAAGGCAATGGTGTCAGGGGACACGTAGATCTAGTATGTGAACTTGTAATCAGAAAATAGAACGTGTCTGAACATATTTCTGAATGTACAGATGAACATCTGCACACCAAGTTCGCCGTCTAAAATATATTCTTAAATGTGGGTAAGGTTTTAGTAATTCCAGTATTCTCAGCAGTCTTGTAATCATGAATCAGTTCATTGTCTATTATAATTGAGCAAAGGTAAATACAGCATCCTCCTTGGTACAATAATGTATATTTCCAAATACCTGTCTTTATTTGCTGAAAGCCGGACTTCCTTATCAATAGACCGTAGCTTTTTACAAATGTTAAACCATGCTCTCGAGTGAATATTTTATGTTCTAGGGCCCGATGTAGGTAAATCTAATTTACCACTTCTAAAATACAGAATCATACAGATTCGGTATTTAAGAAGTGGTAAATTAGAGGGGGGAAATGTAGGTAATTCTGATTCGGTAAATACCGAATCGGTAACATTCGGTATTTACAGATTCTGTAAATATCGAATCAGTATCCCCCATTGATTCCTATGGGCATTGAAGCCCATAGGAATCAATGTGGAATACCGAATCGGTATTTACCGATTCGGTAATTACCTATTCTTGCAAGGGTGCAGGGGGTGTCACTTTGACACCCTCTAGCACCCCAATTACAGGCTTGTGTGCCATGTGGCAGACATACATGCCCATGTGTCACATGGCACAGGTGTGCATGCAAACCTGGATTCGGTATTTTACAACCCAATTGGATTGGGTGGTAAAATACCGACTCTTGAAGGCCTGTGGCACTCGTCAGAGTGCCACCTAAATATCTATTTACCGATTCTGTACATTTACCGACTCGGTATTTTACCGAATCGGTAAATGTACAGAATCGGTAAAATTACCGAATCTGTACTTATGTAGCCGCTACATAAGAAAACCGCAATACCGGTCGGAAACGGCCGAATTCGGTCGTTTCCGACCGGTATTAGGCCTCCTACATCTGGCCCTTAGCGAAGTATTTTCGGATTCAGCTTATTCGTGTCTAAATAAGGTGTCCCACCTTTGTAATACTTGGACCAAGGTAATAATTCATCACAGTCATTCATAGCTAGAAATAAACATTATCCACCTGAGATGGCTGGGAGTTAACATCCTAGCTGACTTTAAAAACTGTAGATTTCTGTGCTGTGATGTGTATGAACTTCTGTGGGTCTTTCCTCTAATAAAGAATGTCTCCACTCTTCAAAAGGTCTCTTTATTGCTAAACATTCTTTTTAATTATGTAAATTAATTCTGCTGTGGAAAACGCCTGAGAAAAGTATGTGAGTAGATACACCTCTCCACTTGCATAATTCTTCTGGGACAAACCCATTCCCATAGCATGTCAGATTGTCCGTCTCTCCAATAAATGAAATTCCTACATGGTGAGGTGCAAACATTTTTTTTCTTAAAAAAACAAAACTCTTGTTTAGTCTCTTTGGACATTCAATGTAGCTCCTTTGCTGAGACTTTAATGAGTGGGTCTTATGAGTTCAGAAAATGTATGAATGTATTGTTTATAAAACTAGCAGAGCCTAGGAAACTGAACAACATTTACGGAGGTGAGGTAGTTGTAGTCCAATAGAATATTGCTGCTAGATTTTTCTCAGCCATTTGAATACCCCTAGGATTAATTAAACAACCCAGAAATTCAACAGGCATTGTGTGAAATATACACATCTATTTTAGCAAAAGATGCTCTCTTAATTTATGTAGAATTCTTTAAACATGCTGTGCAGGTGTCGCCAATGAATCAAAATAAATCCAGATGTCATCTAATAAACACATTCAAAATCCTCTGAAGAATTCATTAATACAGTATTAAAAGTCCTATGATGAGTTGTAGACTATAAAAGCCATGACTTGATATTCAGAAAAGCCACATTTTGTGCAAAACACAGTTTTCCACTCATCACCCTTGCAGACACCATATAAATGATAGGCTCCTCTGATATCAAACATGGTAAACCATCTTTGCATGTTAGATCTGATTATAAGGGACAGAGGTCTCATTGTCCAGTTAATGTCAGAAAGATGTAGCATCAACTAGTGCATACCTCAAACCAGTTTATATTGAGGGCCTTCATCAAACAATTCATGCTGACTTTTAAAACATACTTAGGTAACCATTTGAGTAGGGAAACGTTCAGGTCTCAAAGACAATTTTGAACTGTTTACTACCTCATCTCTTCAGGAACCTTTTCTGTATTCATTGGTATCTGTAAAGATGGAACAGATTAACTGTCCATGAGGTTCTGGAATCTAAGAGTCCTGAAACAATCTTCCCCTGCCCATCTGATAAAGTAATTTTCACAGTAACTATTTTGTGAGCAATTGAAGACTGTCAATGCCTGAACCTTGAATAAGATTCACAAGTAGGATTATTCTTTGAGAGTGAAGTTGGATTCAGCTGAACGATCATCGTATCTTACACCCTAGTCTGTCCATGCTATCCAGAGCTGAACTTTGCAAAATACCCTTAATTATTATTTGCTAAAGCTCAAACGTGTATTAGTTCTGTAGCAATGCATTTATGTGACACGAGCATGATGAAGTCGATTTCGTTTTTTGCATTAATTTTGCATTTGTGACCTACCCACAACACTGTCTGGTATATCCAATACCCAATTCAGAGCTGAAATTATTCACTCAACAAGGCAGCACCCTTTATTGGCTGTATCTTCACTAGCTTAACTCTTATGAACCTTGGGTTTACTTTGACAGCCTTTTACAAGGTGGCCAGATTTTCCACACTATATACATTAAATGTATATGCTTCTTAATTCCGTTTGTTCTTTAGAGAGATTACCTTTTACACTACCTACTTGCATGGGCTCATGAACTTCAGAACATTCATAACATCTATTCGTGGATGTTCTACAAACAGTTTATAATCACTCTTGTTTTTCTCCGTGTGATGTTCAGTCAAATGGTGAGCCAATTGCTACACCAAATGTTTGGGCTCCTTGCACTTAGTATAAGGATTTAATACCTGTGATAGTACATGTTTCAGTTAAATTTGTAAACCTTGATAGAACACTGTAGATCTTTTCTTTTCAGTCCAAATATTCTTATTTACTAAACAATTAAAGCTGGTTATGCAACTTCATAAGCCTTGATGACCTAGGGCCATATGTATCATCATGACCATCTGCGATTTCTAAACAGCGATTTTTAAGGAATCGCTATTTAGAAATCGCAAAATGGTATGTATGTAGGAAATTGCTTATTTTTAGCGATTCCTTAACATTCCTAAATTGCGATTTGCAAATTGCTAATCGCAAATTTCCCATTCATTTTTATGGGCTAGGAGGCCCATAGGTATGAAGGGAAAATTTGCGATTAGCAATTTGCTAATCGCAATTTAGGAATAATTTCAAAGGTGCAGGGATGTCACAAGAACACCCTGCTGCACCACTGAAAATGACATGTGTGGACATATGGCGCACATACATGCCCTCAGGGCATGTATGAGCGTCATATAGCACCTTTGGATTTTAAATAAATTGCTTTTTTAAAAGAATTCGCAACTTACCACCAACTAGAAGTTGGTGGTAATTTGCGATTCCTTATAGGCATTTTTGAATTAATTTACCTTTGATACATTGCATTGAAGGAATCGCACAATTTGCCATTCCTTAAGTGCAATCGCAAAATAATGAATATCAAATTTTGCGATTCCTTATTTTGCTGCCAAAATGTTTCATACATACCATTTAGCAAATTAGCATTCGCAAAGGCCGAAATTCTGCGAATTTCGGCCTTTGCGAATGATAATTTGCTTGATACATATGGCCCCTAGTTTCAAATTCAACAACTCAGTAAAGAAAGAATATGCGATTTCCAATCAAAAACTCTGCATTCTTTCTACTGAGAGATTACCCTAATTGGCAGCTCTTCCACTCAAGTAAAATACGTTTTTGGTTTGATCATCTGGAAATTGCATACATTTACATAAGAAATGCAACTGCCACTAGTTAATTAATGATGTACATTTCTTGAGGTCTTCACTAAATCCCTCCAACTGTGCTAAAGCTAAAATTTGAGATTAAGACTGCACAATAAATTTAGTGCCTGGTTTGAACTTTAGTGGATGGGAAATCACAGACGTGAGTAACTCATCTGTGAAACTCTAAATCAGGCCCTTAGATTTTTACATGTATCATGAGAACAAGGGAACCCCAATATGTGAACCTGGGTTACTTAATGGCATTACAAGAACAACAGTTCATGCAGGGCTAAATTGGTCTAAAGAAGCAAGAACTGTTGAGTTTTAAAGTAGTGTTAAACAATATGCCCATAACATTGGGCATAAAAAGAAAATTAATGCAGCATGGGGCAAAAGTAGGCAGTTGTTTGAATGTAGGCAGGGACACAGATAGGACTTTTCATTTATGCAGCATTCATTTATAGACAATAATGCAACATATTTTCAGAAATATTAGCTCTAGTGCTCACAAAAAAGTGACAACAGGCATGATGTGACGAGTGAAGGTGACTTTTAAAATATATACATCATATTGACAACAAAGACAGAAACTCCTGAGTGTAATTTAAACATTAAAATGAGTTTCTTGTTGTATGAGGGTCAACAACTTTTCGATCTAATTGATTTGAGATCATCATCAGGACAAAAGTTTGTGAGCATGAAGATTTTTACAGAAAGCAGCAAGGTTCAAGCATCAAGTCATCTAAGGTTTTATAGTTAATTCTAACTCACTGGCTTCTTTCTTGTCAGGCTTTAATAAATACCCTATTTCTTGTTCATTCTCTGTCAATTAATTCTGTAGAATGTTATTCTCTGGTCTTGTTGAAATTACTGCCCGTTGTAACTTGGTAGTTTCCTTCTAAACTTTGGGCCAGTATGGCATCAGAATGATAACATTAGTTAGACAATCTGTCAGGATGTATTAACCTTCCTATCCAGATTCAAAAGGGGGCGTCAGCTTCCACACTTCTCCAAACCCACTGCCAACCTCACACTAGCAAAGCAAGTTAGGAGGAGACACAGGGAATGTTTTATTGGATAAGAGAGAGAGAGCAGACACTCGATGTTGTCATAAATCCTGATTGCACAGCTGGGCTTGATCTGAACTGCAGAAGCATTGATATTTAAAGATTAGAGCAGACTTTTAGTATGACCATGGCATTGACTTTGTCATTTAACTTCTGCTCTTGTATATAATATACCTGCTGACAATGTCTGTATTTCTAACGCGGTATTCTGGAACAAAGCTCAATATTTTTTGTGAGCTGACATATAATTAGAGTTGAGGCAATAACTGCAGACAACTTCTGCCTTATTATATATTGCTTGATAAATTCAGCTATTTTCAATAGTAAGTGATAACATTTTGTGGCTCTAATTATATTCAATGTACCTGGTTGATAACTGTAATTTTCAACACATTTATAAATATCCTACTGTTTCCCTAAACATTCAGCAATAATATATATGTTCAAATTAATATCTTTTTACCATACATTTTCTAACAGAAATATAAATATAAAATCTGTGAAATTTCCACTGGCTCTTCTTGTAGAAACAATGCTAATGTAATTTTGAATTCTTATTCCTAATTGGACGACTCTTTGTGTAAACAAATAAGATGCAAAATGAGATTTTGTAATTCAGTAGATTACTCCTTGTGAAAAATAAATAGGGGTAATATAAGTTCACCTTCCTTTATGAAGAATTCCTGAAAAAATATTTAAGTGCAAGTCTATCTCTATCAATGTGTTGCACTAGCATACTACTTTCACTCCAGAGAGATCTGCTGTGAGCACAAATAACAGGGTACTAGAATTCAAAATAGCAAAACCTGGCCTCAGCAATACATTTATTGCGATTCACTCGAAAGGACAAGGAACTTATACTGGATGCCCCTAGCAAGGATGATGAACATAAACTCCAAGCATTCAAATGACTGGCACTATTTACTGGTGTCATGAGAATCATGTGGCTCCATGGGACACGTATTTCTTCTTGCTTTCACTTAGGTACTAGCGTAGTGCATCTGGGACACAAGGGCTCTGTTCAGGCAGTGCCTAAATTATGTGCATCCTGCCATTGTCTTCTACTCCTGCAGATGCACATGCTCAGGGAACTCAGAGTAGTACATCGCCTCCTGGAACTGCTGCGCAGAGGTTAATCTCATCTCACATGTCCTGACAAGGTGAGGGAAAACAATGGTTTCCTCTGGTACATTATTTCACTGTAAGTAGTACTGAATCAAAATACTTGAGTTTCATGAATTGAGGTGTTGAAGAAAGGGATTCATCAAACCAGCTCAATACTGTTCCCTCTATTCTGCTTCTTAATTTTATATGTGAAGCAGACATTGAAGCCTAGGGTATTGAACACTGCAGAGACATTAAAAAATACCAGTAGCATACATCTCCATCCTCATCTTCAGTGCATCACCAAGAACCTGAATGGTGATGGCTTCTCCCCCTAGGAAAAAGTAATACATCTTTGATGCCCAAAAGACTTATATTAAGGCTCTGAGCAGAGCATCACTTCCCCAGAGATGACAGGGCTGATTCTAGCAGACTAATTTAAATCCTGACTCCTTGGTGTCTACTCCAGCCAATTCTGCATCTATTCTGGGCATCATCTTTGAGACTGATTTTCCTTTTTTCACTCAAATCAACGAGCTTTAAGCACCTGTTTTTTTCAGTTTCATCTTGGTGAAAGATTGTTCCAATGTACAGTAATCCAATCCATTATTCTGTTTCACCTGGACTATTGGTTCTCAATGCACCTAGATGTCCTAATCTATTTTATGCAACATCTTCAGCTTAATTTCTAAATGCAGGAGTTCGGCTCATTTTTGTTCGTACTTCCATCGTAAAAACACTTCTCTGGCTCCCAGCGAACAAATCATTCTATTTAAAACTCTCTGTTTCTGCCACAATGTTTTTCATTTTCAAGGACTCACTTATCTGCACCATCAACATGCTTACTGGTCGCACACTTAGCTCATCATATAATAATCTAATGTATGCTACTAGAATGATCTTTCATGTTCGATAGTGTGGTAGATTTCTCTATGATATGGCAGTCAGACATTGGAATTCTCTGGTAAGGGAATTTCAATGTTACCAGCCACCGTGCTTTTCAGAGAGCTATTAAAACCAGTCTCTTCCCAGTTAAGCCTTTCTATTTTATCTGTGAATCCCTTAGTGCCAAGGTATACTCTTGAGGATATGCACTCTTTACAAATTTCTAATCACGCATTCATGGCCTGATATTTGACCATGTACTGCAGTAGCTAACATAGCAACTTCAGTAATGTCATTGATGTCAATTACGATGTGATGAGTGATGTCATCTGTGACAAGAGTGAGGTCATGAAGACTGCACTGTGGGAGTTATGACTGGGTAGCTTACCATACCTTTGGGATTTCTGTGTTTTGTAGCTTTTGGATCACTTATAATTTCCATGGGTTTTATGGCTCCGTTTTTTAATTCTGAATAAATAACGACCATTTCAAAAGTGTTTTTAAAGAATCTAGCTTTTGTGTGCGTATAATTGATGAACAGAATGCAGAACAATGTCATACATTCACCCCAGTACAGAGATCTGGGCCTAAATCCATTGGTTTTTGCACTCCACACCACCCCAGTTCAGACATGGCCATATGCAAATCAGCCTTGACCCTGTGCCTCATGGCAACAGTCCAGCCCGAACCGCCAAGCCATGTCTTTCCTGGACCGGAATCAAGCATCCTAGGACCGGTTTCTGGCTATCAGCAGTCTTCAGCCAGGATAGCTTGACTCCAGTGGTGTGGAGAGCATGGGACTCACGTCTGAGCATACCCATCCCACTCAGGGTGACAAATGCAAAAACAACAATTGATGGACAGAATGCAGAACAATGTCATACATTCACCCCAGTACAGAGAGCTGGGCCTAAATCCATCGTTTTTTTGCACTCCACACCACCCCAGTTCAGACATGGCCATATGCAAATCAGCCTTGACCCTGTGCCTCATGGGAACAGTCCAGCCCGAACTGCCAAGCCATATCTTTCCTGGACCAGAATCAATCATCCTAGGACCGGTTTCTGGCTATCAGCCGTCTTCAGCCAGGATAGCTTGACTCCAGTGGTGTGGAGAGCATGGGACTCACGTCTGACCATACCCATCCCACTCGGGGTGACAAATGCACCCCGAGTGGAGTCCACTTCATCCCAGAGCCAGCAGTTGACTGGTCACAGGATGCAACGTTTAGCCACATCGTGCCCGCACAGATCCATGGACGTGGCCACAGACTGTGCTCAGCAGGAGGCGGTACAATGTGACCTCACCATGCACTGTGCCCAGTGCCTCTTCCCTAGTATACAGTCACTCCCTATATTACATTAACTTTTGTCAAGTGCTTCATCAATTCTACATATTCCTGTTGCTGGCTGAACATTGGCCTAATGAAAATATTTTCTGTTTCCACTGCTTATCTATATTTGCAATTGAAATTTCAAAATAAAATCGAACTTTCGGGAACTCGTTTGACGTTCTAACTCTGCCCTCCCCACAGCTCCACAAACATGCAGAGTGAAGCTTTCCAAAATGAAACCAGTGCCTAATTTGTAAAACATTAACATATTTCTCAGGAGGCCTCCGTAGTTGGCATTCCCCACTCACTGTCCCTGCACGTATTCCCAAATACCAACTATCACACAATACAAGTGTGACATTTTGATGATGTAAGGTCATTTAACCATCAAACAGTGGTCTAGATCCATGGTTTTTATATTTTTTTTGAGTATATGTTCCCCCCTTGAAGCCGGCATAGTAGAATCTCCCACTTCTTTGTCAAATAAGGCATTGCAATGACTCACAAATAACATGAGGCTAGCCCCGGGGAGGGGGATGGGGGGGGGGGGGCAGCAATTGGTTCAGGAGATTAAGACCGCAAAAAGGGTTCCATGGTTAGGAAATCGTCCCAAAAAATTTAAAGGGGATTGTGTGGCAGTGAGTTTTTCACATACAGGTGTTTTGCCAAACATCCTCACTAACTTACTCCCGCCCCAACGTAGACAGGGTACTGTTGTCCCATTAACCTTAAAATTTTTCTATGGAGAACAACAGAATGTCACCTACCCTAGGACTCCTGCATTCGGGTGGGACAATAATTGGGATATGAATAACAGATGGGACCAAGATCAAAACCGTAATACTGTAAACCATTCAGCTCATTTAGTTCACCAAAATCCTTTTGCACAACCCCTTTTGCTGTCTAATCGTTACGCTCCTCTATCCTTTTTGGACCAAAATGATTGACTTTTGTCTGAACAAAAAAGCCATGAAGAGATATATGTACCTGTATTTAGTATGCTTACCTGGAATATTGCAGGAATCAAGGCAAAAGTAGGAAATGTGGCATGGACAGACTTTCTGACTAAGTTCGACATCATTGCATTACCAGAAACATGGGACACAAAAAATAGTTTTTCATTAGATGGCTATAGTCATTTTTGTATTCCAGCAGTGTCTAGTGTTGCAGGAAGAGCCAAGGGAGGCCTGTTAAGCCTTTTAAAGTAGATATTAAAGGTTGCCTAAAGAAATGTGATTCGGGCTCCGAGCAATGCTTATTTGTTGAACTTTCTTCAGCAGAATATCCTAATATTTTATTTACACATTTTTATAATGCCAATGCATCTGACTGTACTCTATATAGTCTAGATAGATTGGATCAGTTCTTGTCAGTCTACAGTGAAAAGGTAAATTCTTTTGAAATCATTTTCTTGGGTGACTTTAATATACACCCGTGTCTATTAATGTGTGTTTGCGATGAAGTAGAATCCCCTCCCAACTGTTCGCCTATCCATCTTGAACACAACAAACAGGGGGAATGTTTAGAAAACTTTTTAGCAAGATGGAACTTATATGAGTCTGGGTGCGGGTAGGGGGGAGTTAGGGCCCCTACATTTAAGGGAACAGACAATGGCTCTATTATTGATTATATATTTATTTCATTGTGTTTTTTAGGTAAAGTTTTAATGTACAAAACTGTGGTCTCTGTTATCAGCGATCATAATCCTGTCTCCTTGGACCTAGTAACTACTGATCTTATAGGGCGAAAAGATGGTCCTTGCATCAATAAGCAAGTACTCAAAGTTAAAGACCAGGGACGCAGATTGAAATGGGATAGTATAACCCCTGAATCCTTTGTACAAGAGGTGCTCTCTGATGCTGAGGACGAGGTTGGTGTGTGCCTATCTAGCGAGGCTGAAAATAGGGAAGTGATACTTGCCTTTGGTAGCATCTGCAGTAAGATTAATCGCAGACTGGTTGCTGGCTCTAAACCTAAGACATTGCCCATCAAAAGATGGTTTGATCACAGATGTTCAAAAGCACATTCTGCACTGCTAAATGCTTTAAAGGCTGTTCCGAAAGACCGTGAACTTATCACTACCTGTAGAGCCCAGTATAAAAAAGCCATAGCAGATAGGAAAAAAGAGATTAAAAATGAAGCCTGCAACCAGCTCTTAGATCCAGCAATATTGAAAAACAGTGGAGAATTCTGGAAGATTGTCAACCAACCTTTATTTACAGGGGAGGAGAACTCCCCCCTTGAAACTAATATACCTGATGAAGGTTGGATAAAACACTTTAGTGATATTTATTCTGATCATACCAGTTGAGATCCTGGGGCTCAGGATGACAGTATAGCCATTGGGAATCAATTGCACTTTGAGGCAACGGAAGTTTTACATGCCATAGCCTGTACTCTGAAGAAAAAGGCGCCAGGACCCGATGGTGTTCCTGCAGACGCCTTTAAATGCTTCCCTAATTTCTGGTCTAGACTACTTTGCAGGGTCTTTAATGCATTAAGCCATGATAATATTCCTGAGTCATGGAAAACCTCGATAATTATCCCTGTGTTTAAAAAGGGAAACAGGCAGCATCCTGCATGTTATAGACCAATCTCATTGATTGACTCATCATTTAAGATCCTAGGAAGAGTCATATTAGTAAAATTAAATGAGTGGGCTACTGAGAACAGTATTTTGACAAATGTGCAATATGGCTTTAGACCTAAAAGAAGTACCCAGGACCAATGTCTTAATCTCCACCTGTTGATAGAGAAATACACCAAGGCTAAAGAGGGCTCCATGTACCTCGGTTTCATGGACCTCTCTTCTGCCTTTGATCTGGTTAACAGATCAAAGCTTTGGTCAAAATTGCTGGAAATGGGCTTGGATAGGACAATAGTCAATTTATTGGCTGACCTGCACTCGGGCCTTACAGCAAAAATTAGAGTTACCTCGAGTGGAAGGTGTACCGATGCCTTCGCTTCAGAAAAAGGGGTCAGACAGGGGTGCATTTTGGCACCCCTACTGTTCACATTATATGAGAATGCCTTGGAACCTGCTCTTAGGGATGTGACCTCCGATATTCCGCGTGCAGGGGAACAGGGGATCCCTGTTCTCCTTTACGCGGATGATGCGGTTCTTCTTGCACGTACCGGGGTGGGCCTCCAACGCCTTCTGGACGCCTTTGAAACCTTTATGGGTTCACTAGATCTGAAAATAAATGCGAAGAAATCACAAATTATGCTTATGGGTAGCGTAGCAAGAAAAAACTGTCACAAAACTTTTCTCTGCGGACAGGAGAAGCTTGCTCGAGTAACCTCCTTCCCCTATTTAGGGATTACATTTGATGAGAAGGGAAACTGGGGACCCCAGGTAAAGAATAGAGTAACTTTGTTAGCAAGAACATCTGCAGCTCTTCAGGGGTTCTCTAAGAAACTTGGGGCCAGGCCAATCGCAGCCATAATGAAAATCTATAAGGCTAAATGTATCTCGGTAGCATCCTATGGTAGTTCAATTTGGGGATATAGGGGACTGGATCCCCTACAGATCATGGAAAATAAATTTTTTAGATCTGTCCTTGGTGTCCCACAATCGACCCCGTCCTACACTGTTCATATGGAATTAGGGGAAGGCTACATCACAGACTTGATAAAAACAGCACCTTTAGTAGCATGGCTGAGGTTGTGGCTTAACAAAGAAATCCCTTTAAACCATATCATTTTGAGAGGTTGTCTGTGTTTGGACAAAGCTAACAACATTAAGTGGTTGACATACATCAAGGAAAATTTTTCCAGGTTGGGGAGGCCAGAGCTATATCCTGTAATAGAATCTATCACACCCAAAGATATTGCGCTCACAAAGTGTGCAATGAGAGAGCTTTTATCTTTGGAGAGAGAAGATTGTGAGCTGAAAAAACCTAGGGTTAGGGCCAGTCTAATATTATCTATACCTGACGGCCCAGAAAATTACTTGAATAAGGTGACTCACCCTTACCACAGGTTTATTTTAACTCGTTTTTGTTTTAACTTGATACATTTTAATCTTGGTTTTTATCCCGTATGGAGTACCCCAGAAAAGGCGTTACCATGCTCTTGCGATCATTTCTCTGAACAAAATACTATGCACCTAGTGATGTTCTGTAGTCATTACATTGATGCTAGGAGAAAGTTCCTTGTGCCTATCCTTAAGGAGGCTGGATTTATTCAAGTTAAAGCAGCTCTTATTTATTTACAGCTTCTACAGACTCCCAAGATTATGTTTCATGTGGCTAGTTTCCTGGTAAGTGCTATTAGGAGCAGGAACATTAGATTAAAAAATGCGGCTATTCCTCTAAGTAGTACAGACTGTGTACCTTAAAAGGCACCTTGTAATTATAACAGGTCTTGTAATAGGGACACATTTGGTCCCAGTTATGTCTGTCTTTCTGGGGTCTTTTTAGCATTCTTTTAGTATCTTAGCACTTTGCACTTTGTACTGTATATTGATATGAATTGTAATATGCTGTATGATTTTTATTTTTACTGTATTTTAACTGTTTTTAAAGTATGTACTTTTTGTATATGTATTTTAAACAATCTGTATTTTGCCATTGTCTTTATATGATATTAAGTTATCGCAATAAAGTATTTTGACTGACTGCCTGAGTATATGTTATGGACTACGTTGTTCACAAGCTCTGCTCAAAAAATATACAGACAGGACCACCTGTCAAGTACCAGTGCTAAACACCGGCAAACACCAGCACAAAATAAGCACTGAGAAAAATAATCGGGCATGTGTGAAGCTTACGCATGTACTCGTGATAGGTTTGGACTCGACTTAATGTTATAAGATAAAGACGGCAATAATGCTATCTCACATAGCTTTGCACTGAAAGAAAAAAAATATATAGGTCTCGACAGTCATTCAAATTCAAATTTAATTGGAGGATTCAGTTCACAAACCAATTTATGATCTTAACGCACCATGTAGGAAAAATTATAGCTTTAAAGCCTTCAACATACAGTATTTTAACTGAATAATTGCAAACACTGCGGAGGGATGTGCACAAACCAAATACAGAATCTATTTTAGGATATAATGGGTGACTGTATTTTGGTTCAATAATGCTTTTGAGTACCTGTGGTGACATCATCAACAAAAGACTGAAGCTCCCGTAGTTGTAAAGGTCACCAGAATCCCAGGGTGCTTTCTTGGATCATAAGACACACATTATTAGCTATGAATGTTAATGTTGCATTTTATGTTGGTAGAGTTAGCACGAAACATACCCTATTTATTGAAAATAGGATATTGTTTATTGAAAAGAGTGAAATACAGATTGGAATATAAAATGTGGAATAGAAAAATATGTATTTGGTATTCATTCAGAGTGGTTACTGTGAATGCATATTTGCTGTTTGAAGACGCAATGTTATCCGAGCTCATGAATAAGTTACTTTTTTTTTTAGTTTAAAATAAGTTTATTAATATAAATAAGGTAACAGTATGTAAGAAATAGTTACAGTAAGAATAAGAAAAAACATACAGTATAGCAATTGAAATTGGCAAGCATATAAATCAGTGACAAATACCATAGAAATATGCCATAGAGAATTGGTAATAATTAATAACAAATTAAGCAGGTAGAAAATGCTAAGCTAAACATAATAAATAAAGTTAGAAAACATTAACTTGAAGGAAGTCATGGAGGTTTAGGTACTTCTTGCTGAAGGGGAGTTTGAGACAGAGCGCGTCCAGCACTTGAGTCAATAAATAATGTAACTGGGTCCCAGAGGTCTCTTCGTTTTGGTGCTAAATGGAGTGGATAACAAAAGTCGTGTCTAGTCGATGGTTATAGCAGATGGCATACCACCACGCTTGATACGATAATTTGGTAAAATCCTTCCAATTAGTAGATATTTGTTCGAAGGCTACTGCTAATAGTAAATCTATTATGTTTGTGTCAACGTCACAATCTTTCCAAATAGGAGAAATACTGCCTAGGAAAATATGAGCAATAGAAAAAGGATGGTTGGAGGAAAAAATAGAATTCATTTGAGACCATACTTTATTCCAAAACGTATGAACAAGGGTGCAATCAAAAAGTAAATGAAATAAGTCTGCACGTGGTAAGGAGCAAGTCCAGCATTTATCTGAGGTGTCAGAATGTCTTGTGCTAAGAACGAGTGGCGACAATAAGAGTCGATTATATACAAAAAAGAGTGCCTGAGTGGTGTTCGCAGCTCTAGAGGATTTGCGTAACTTAAGCCAAAGTCTATCCCATAGTTCCACAGGCCAAGAAACTGCCAAAACCTCCTCCCATGCAGCTTCCTTCTTGGTTTTAATTCTTGGAACAGATGGACTGTTTAAAAACCTATAGATTTTAGAAGCGCTGATGTCATGGAGTAATAAGGGTGCAATGCAGTCACATGTATAGGTTCAGGACAAGGATCAGAGGAGGAGTTAATGTGATTTGTGTGAGCTAGTTGAAGTGTCTGTACTAACTTAAGATATTTAGAACGAAAATTGGATGGAAGATGGAGAGAGGCAGCAGCCTGTGAGAAGGAAATAGTCTGATCTTGAGTTTGATTGTATAACTGGTGTTCCCAAATAAGGCCCGTTGTCTCCAAGATTTCCAAAAAATTAGCTTATTATTTCTTAAAATAGAAGTATTATGCCATATAGGATGATCAAAAAATGAAGTCAAAGAAGGGGGTGGAAGAATCTTAGAAGTGTGCTTAAGGATAGGGGTAGATAAGGATTGTGGTTTGCGAGAAAATGAAAGATATTCCTTAAAAGAAAATGGAGAAATAAATGATTGTTCAAGTGTAGTCCAAAGGGGGTAGTTCGGGGAGGGTTTGGATATCAATCATGACGCTTGGTTTAGTAGGAAGGATCCATGATAGAGGAGAAAAATCAGGAAAATTGACCCCACCTTCTGTCTTAGGCCGAATTGATTTTGAAATGGACATCCGTGATTTCCTGTGGTCCCATAGAAAAGCAGATAAAATAGAATTAATTTTCTTAAAATATTTTAAAGGGATGGATAATGGAATATTGGAGATCGTATAGAGGACTATAGGTGAAATCATCATTTTAATGGTGTCCAATCTGCCCCACCAAGATAAATATAAAGGATGCCATTTCGTAGTTAGGGTAGTCAATCTTTGTATGCAGTCTTCGATGCAACGAGCAACTGTACCGGAAAGAGAGGATGTAAAGTGAAGACCAAGGTATTTGAAAGCCTTGGGATTCCATGTAAAGCCCGAATTAGCAAAATCTGTTTTAAAAGTGTATTTGGTAAGAGGCAGAATTTCACATTTGTCCTTATTCAATTTGTATCCAGAGACGTATGTGAAAGAGTGAACCTCATCTAAGAAGGCAGGGAGAGACGATTGGGGTTGAGATAAGAATAATAAAACATCATCAGCGTAAACTGCCATTTTGACATTGGTTTGTTGAAAATTAAAACCATGGATCTTGTCATTTTGACGTAGCCGTAGCAAAAATGGTTCTAGGGCGAGATTTAAGAGAAAAGGAGAAAGTGGACATCCTTGCCGTACGCCTCTACCAAGGGAGAAATATGAAGAAATACCACCATTTCCAAAAAGTGCTGCTCTGGGATGAGAATACAGAATAGAAATTAAAGTGGACATTTTTGGGTGAAAACCAAACAAATCTAATGTGTGAAAAAGATAGGGCAATTCAACTCTATCAAACGCTTTCTCTGTGTCAAGAGCTTTAGCTGCCAGAGGGCGAGAGGAATGTGAGGTCTTAGAAAGGATGTCAAAAAACAAACGAGTATTGTCCGTAAGCAATCTACCTTTAATGAAACCAGATTGTTCCGTACCCAGTAAGTCAGGCATCAGGGATTCCAAACGTAAGGCTACAGCTTTGGAGAAAATGTTGTAGACTATATTGATATAGAAGATGCTCTGTGCACACTATACTTTCAGTCAATAATCAAACAATTGTTTTAGTGCTGCTCCATTTGTTACACTTGGTCAGAGTGCCTTGAAAATATAGTAACAGATCTGGTTGGGGAAATTCCCGTCCTGATGAAAGTGCGCACTATTTTCAGGGAACCGTTGGTTCCTTATCCATGTCTTTGAAAAATAAAAACTTAGGGGAATATTACCAAGCAATAGTGATAATTATCGCTATTGCTTGGTTAGAGACAAAAAAGTATCGCAGACCTGCGGCGATTTTTATCGCAGATAAACCTTGGTATATTAGTGCGAATATCTCCAAAAGTTGGTAATAGGAGATAGCGATGTTAGCGACTGTTTCCAGTCACTAACATCTTGGAATTACTTGAGTTTCACAAATTTAGACTCTCTAGCACACGCTGCACGTCGTTCTGTGCAAGCGGTAACAAACGCACTACTTTCTAGCACGGTGTGCATAGCGTCCTGGCGCAATCACGTGTAATATGTAGAGCCTCGTGAGATAGTCATGTGTTTAGTGATTTAAAGTAACCTGCACTATTGAAATATAACCCGTTTTGTTAAAGTTGATAGAAAATTCTCAGATTGACATGATTATAATTAAAATCTATAGATAGATTAAATCGGTCACTAAATCATATGTTAAAGTGAATATAGAACAATACTAGATAGTGATGGTATTATGAATTAGGATAAACTCTGCAGTAAGTTATCAAGTCCAAATGAAAAAATCCTAGATAACAGTATGATCTGAAAGAAACGTTCTGTGTGACATTATAAAAAACAAGATAGTTCAATACGGTCATTCAACCCGAACGGCTGTAAAGTATTTAACTTTTTGATCCAAAGGAATTCAGCCTTTAATACTTGTTTATGTGGGTCTGTGCCCAGATCTCTTCTCACTGCTTCTAGTACAGTGTATCTTAATTGTGAAACATTGTTTCCAGCTTCCTGCCAATGCATAGCCACAGTTGATTTGACATTCTTCAGTCTTATATTACTTTTGTGTTCCGTGATTCGAACCTTTATTTTCCTTTCAGTGATACCTACATATATTTTGCCACGCGGACACTTAATGGCATACACCACATTCTTCGAGTCACAAGTGCTAGTATGTTTCAACTCAATTGTAAAACCTTTTGAGTGGTGGGTTAGTTGTTTCCCTCTGATGACATTGTTACAATGCGTGCAATTACCACAAATTTGCATCCCTTTGAATTTCGTGGTAGTGTTTTCAGTGGTTTTCTTTGATAACAACTCCTTTAAATTGCGGGTTCTTTGAAAAGCACAAATAAGTTTATTTTTGTTGATGCATTATAGATCAGTTTCTTTTTCAATCAGATGCCAGTGTTTTTTGATGATGTTTTTTATTTTGTTTGCTTCAGTCGAATATTTCAGCACACATATGTTAAAGTGATTCTCCACTTTTTTTTGTTGTCTTAAAAGAGTTGATCTTTCCATCATTTGTACTTTTTGTTTTGATTCATTAATTAAAGTTTCAGGATGTCCTCTTTTTATGAACTTTTCAGCAAACTGATCAATAGTTTGATTGGCTTCCTCCTCTGTGTTAGTGATGCGTTTAAAACGTAAAAATTGTGAAAAAGGGAAATTGTCTTTTCAAAGCTAGTTGGTGAAAGCTGTTAAAATGTAAACCACTATTTCGATCTGTAGGTTTTGTGTACACGTTGGTTTTGATAGTGTGGTCCTTGATTTGTACTAACACAGCCAGGAAATTAATACAATTTTTGTTGATGGTGTGTGTAAATTTGATGTGAGGGTGACAATCATTCAACTTCTGGATGTTTTCAATAAGCTGAGTTTCTTTTCCGTTCCAAATTAAGAAAATATCATCTATATATCGTTTGAATGATACTAGATGTTCGGTCCAGGTTGATTCTTAGAAAATATGCTCTCGCTCGAATTTTGACATAAACATCGTCGCATATGTGGGGGCTCCAGCAAAGCCCATAGATGTTCCATTGCATTGAGTGTAAAAATTGTTTACCCACTCAAAAAAAATATTGTACAGAGCAAAATGCATCTATTCTAACAAGAAAACTTTATTGGCTCCAGCACACTCATTGTTCAGCAAAAACCACTCTATGGCTTCTATACCCTTGTTGTGAGGGATTGAAGTATATAGTGAGGTTACATCTATTGTGCATAGTAACCAGTTCATCACGTCTTCTTTTGGAAGAGTTTCCAAATGGTTAAAAAAAGATGTAGTATCTTTAATGTAGGTCTTCCAGTCCTGTACCATCGGCTGTAAAAAATGATCAAGATATTGACCCAATGATTCAGAAATAGACTCGCATGCTGACACTATGGGTCTAAACGGCGGTGATGTTGTAAAAATCATCAAAAAGACAACTAAGTCAAAGACATGGATAAGGAACCAACGGTTCCCTGAAAATAGTGCGCACTTTCATCAGGACGGGAATTTTTCCAACCTGATCTGTTACTATTTAGTCAATATTGACCAAGGAGATGGGTCGGTAATTTTTGCAAAATTGCGGATCTTTATCCTCCTTAGGAATGAGGCATATGAGAGCATCCAAGAAAGAACCAGAAGAAGTACCAGCTTGTAAGAAGTTAGACAGGAGAGTATGTAATTTAGGAATAATTAAATGCGAGAAGTGAGTAAAAGCAAGAAGTTCTTTCTGCGTAAGGTCATTCTCCAATGATGAGAGATCAGGACGGTCTTCAGGAGAGTGTTGGATCTTGGAAAAAAATTGAGATATGCATTGATTGGAGGAAAGAGTTTCAGAAGAATAAAGTGATTTGTAGAATTGAAGGAATTCATTCAGAATCTCATCATCTTAGTGTTTCAATGAGCGATCCTGACCATGAATAGAGTCTATATTAAGTTTATTCTGTTTTACTTTTAAATAATTAGCCAATAGTTGCCCAGCTTTGTTCTGGCCACCGTAGACTTTAGCACTCGATCTTAACAAAAAGTTAGAGGCATTATTCGTAGTTTCTTTATTAAATTGAAATTTAGTTTTGATGAGTTAAGATAAGGATTCTTTCGACTTAGAAGAGTTGTAAGAATGTTCTAGCCGTTTGATTTTGGATAACAGGTCATTGGAATTTTTTTGCGCTTTTTTCCGCTTACAGGAGACGTTTCTAAGAATTAAATCCCTAGCTGAAGCTTTAAAGGCATCCCAAGCAACAGGAAAAGAGACAGTGTCCGATTGATTTAAAAGAAAATATTCCTGAAAGAAGGAGGCAAAGTTGTAGAAAACGAGTTCAGAAGTAGAGAGTTATTAAAGTGCCATTTCCGAGTAAGGGTGGGTTTTTGCAGTATATCCAGATGTATAGTGACGGGAGCGTGATCAGAGATCAAAATGGAGCCAATATCCACAGCTACAAGTGATTGGGAAAGATGGTGAGAAAGGAAAAAATAGTCTAACCGTGAATGAGTGTGATGTGTTGGTGACTAAAAGGAATATTCTCTCAAAGTAGGATTACATAGCCTCCATGCATCAATAGGTTTGTAATGATTAATAGCATGTGTAAAAGCTTTATGAGATTTATGAGGGAGGAATGGACTGGAGGAGTATCTGCCTAAAAAAGGATCAAAAACCTTGTTACAGTCACCTGCTAGTATGAAATTATTATAAAAGGAAGTCCAGAAGGAGGCGTCACCAGTCATAGGAGCATAAAGATTCAAAAGGGAAATAGGGACATTATCTACTGTAAATTTAACAAGAACCCATCTGCCAATGTGGTCAGTAGAATGAGTAATTATCTTAACAAAGGGATTTCCTGAAACAAAAAGAGGACTCCATTACGTTTACCATCGCCTGGGGAAAAGAGGACCTCCCCCACCCAACCTCTCTTTAATTTGATTGATTCTTCAGCAGATAAATGTGACTCTTGTATACATGCAATATCTGTACCAAGTTTTGCTAGATGTGTTAAAACTCTCTGTCTTTTAATGGGTGAATGTAAACCCCTGACATTCCAAGATATAATTTTTAAAGGCATATAAGAAAACTGTAAACATACATTAAAGGCCAATTAAAGCAATATCGTAAAAGGTAAAAACTGTATCCAACAACCATCGAACTGTATGTAATGAGAAACAACAGAGAATAGATGAAGAAGAAGAAAAAGAGGAAAAGGGAAAGTAGTAAAATGTTAATTGAAAGTCATGAAGAAAATGCAGTACAAAGGAGATTACAAAGTTGAAAAGATGATCAAAAGAGAGAAATGAAGAAAGAAAAAGGCAAAGAAGAAAAAAGATGACAGGATAAAATAAGATAGTAGAAGGAGTGATTAACTTACATAAAGTTCAAAACATACAAGGGGAGGGAGAATGGAGGCCACACAGAACAATGACGTGTCCAAAGCTCAGGAGGGAGGGCGGGAAGGAAAAACGACCCCACCGGACCTCAAAGACATTGGGAAGGGAGATAACACGTAGGAAGAAAATCTGTATGGAAAGAAAAAAGAACAATGCACAACAAAGTTTTGCAAGATGTGTTAAAACTCTCTGTCTTTTAATGGGTGAATGCAAACCCCTGACATTCCAAGATATAATTTTTAAAGGCATTTAACACCATCGGTGCTTATCGTATTCCCTCTCCTGCGCTGGAAAACGGTAAATCCCATTATTCATGACGAGCTCAGCTCGTCATGAGATACGAGAGGTGTACCTCATGACGAGCTGAGCTCGTCATGAGCGTCGAAGGAGTTAAGAAAACTGTAAACATACATTAAAGGCCAATTAAAGCAATATCGTAAAAGGTAAAAACTGTATCCAACAACCATCGAACTGTATGTAATGAGAAACAACAGAGAATAAATGAAGAAGAAGAAAAAGAGGAAAAGGGAAAGTAGTAAAATGTTAATTGAAAGTCATGAAGAAAAGGCAGTACAAAGGAGATTACAAAGTTGAAAAGATGATCAAAAGAGAGAAATGAAGAAAGAGAAAGGCAAAGAAGAAAAAAAGATGACAGGATAAAATAAGATAGTAGAAGGAGTGATTAACTTACATAAAGTTCAAAACATACAAGGGGTGGGAGAATGGAGGCCACACAGAACAATGACGTGTC
This sequence comes from Lissotriton vulgaris, assembly GCF_964263255.1. NCBI lineage: Eukaryota > Metazoa > Chordata > Amphibia > Caudata > Salamandridae > Lissotriton > Lissotriton vulgaris. The sequence continues at coordinate 894,691,311 of NC_141687.1, forward strand.
CAAAGCTCAGGAGGGAGGGCGGGAAGGAAAAACGACCCCAACGGACCTCAAAGACATTGGGAAGGGAGATAACACGTAGGAAGAAAATCTGTATGGAAAGAAAAAAGAACAATGCACAACAAAGTTAATGAGCAAAGGAATAAACTAAGTACATATTGTGATACAATTCTTATAAGTAACAAACATAAACAACAACTGTGAACTCAGTAAGGTCATAAACCATCAGTAAAGAGAAATTATTTAGAGTTCGATGTAGAAGCAATATCCATTGTGACAACAGTGTGGGAGTAAACAAAAAAGTAGATTAAATATACATCACAATATATTATTTTTAAATTTCAAGCATAAACAATAACTGTGAACCTCTTAAACTCATGAACCTTCAGCATAAAGAGATTATTTAGAGCGTGATGTAGAAGCGGTTTCCATTGTATCAACAGTGTGGGAGTAAAGAAAACTTTTCAATTTCAACGGGTCATCATATGTAGTAGTTTTGTTGTTCAGAGTCACTTTGAAAAGGCAAGGATGGAAGAGCCCAAAACGTGCTCCCAAAGAGCGTAGCTGTGGTCGAAGTAACAAAAACTCCTTGCGACGATCCGCAGTTGATTTAGCATAGTCTTGTGAGAAGTAGAGAGAATTTCCTGACCAGGGAATGCGTTTCACGGCTCTGGCCGCAGATAGAATTTTAAGTAGATCAGTATCTTCAAGGAAATATATGATAACACCTCTTGGTCTTTTGGTGGCAGAAGCAGACATCGCACCAAGGAGAGAGCCCAGTCGATGTGCTCTCTGTATGTTGAAATTGGTACTTTCTGGCATTTGAAGAATTTTTAGCAAAAAGGATTTGAAAAAGCAATGGGATCGGACCCCTCTGATCCTTCCGAAAGACCATAAATACGGAGATTGTTCCTCCTATTCCTATTTTCCAAGTTTTTAATCTGCCTGTGCAAAGCTGAGATTTGTGTGCACAACGAATCTACTTTGGATACAGAGGATTCGGGGGAAGCGACATTTTGTTCCAATACGGTAACACGGTTATCAACATTGGACCATTTCTCAGAGAGCATTTGAAGCGTAGATTTAGTCTCCTTATTAAAAGGGCGCAAGGCCCGAATTTCGTCTAACAAAATGTCCATTGTGACTGAGGTGGGCTGTTTAGGAGGAGAGGGAGGGTCCTTTTTTAGCCTTTTGATGGATCCTTTGTTAGTACAAGACGTTGATGAATTGGAAGATGTTGGTGAACCTGTAGGTGGTGGTGTGTCAGGTAAGTCCTCCATTGATAGACACTGATAGGGAGAGCTCGTATTAACCAAAAATTTGTGTGAAGAGGGAGAAGGTTTATGTAAATCATTGGGTAGCCTCCCCATATAGGGGATGAATGTTGCAAAAAATGAATTTCAGGAGCAATGAAGCAGGAATTGCTGAAACTTAAAGAGCATTACAATCCTCTAAGAGAACATTTATGTGAAAATACGATATCTGAAGAAACAGAATGAGAGCCTATAACAATATAATCACAAAATGCCACATCAGGAGCAGGAGAAGTTAAAAGCCAAAACTATGACGAAGGTGCATCAGAAGCAAGATCAATGTATTCAAAAGTATGAAAAACGCAAATATCAGCATATTAGAAGTCACTTAAATGCCATAAACTCAGTGAAATAGTACAATCAAATACAAGATACATGGAGAAGCAAAACTGTAGTAGTTAGAAAAAGCAATTCCATAGAATAAGAGCAGCAGCGCATCACAACAGTGCAGTTAGATGAGGGAGCACGTAGGCAATAAACAAGCATTCAGGCTATGTAGGAGAAGAATATATTCCTCAGAGCTGAATAAAATCACGTTGTTAAATGTCATTGAATATAAGCTGCTTGTGCATGAAGAGAAAAGGCTGACGGCATGTATCAGTGTGAAAGCTTTGGCAAAGAGTCAGTGCATCAAAGAAGTAGCATAGGATAGTAAAAGCAGTGAATTATAGCCTTCAAATATCTTCATGAGGATAAATAGCTCAGAAAACGAAGGGGTGAACATATCAGCACTTTTTACGTGGCTTTGAAATACCGCGTTGAAGCGGGAGCTTTTGCAGCAGCGTTAATCAAAATGGCGGCAGTCCGTGTTTGTGGCTTCAACATAAGTGGTGTCTTCACAAGAAAGGCAGTTTCATAAAGCAGAGACAAGATGTAGCGCGAAGCAGAGGAAACAGAGGCATTCGAAATGATGGAGGTACGGCAGGAGCGGAGAACCAGAGACTGCGTTGGAGCGAAGCCCAGTCAGCGATCACCTCAAAGTGGCGGCCGTAACCGCAGCAGCTCCACGCATCACTCACGTGTCATCAAAATCGAATGTAGGGCTCACAGAAAGCCTTCAGAAGGAACCCTGTTGGAGCCTCAGGGCTTCCCACGGCATATCCCGCGTTGTGGCAGCATTTCGTGGATGAAGCAGTCGCCTCGAGTCCGTCGCCGTCTCCGCCTCTCGGGAGAGCTAGGGAGTCACCGCCATCTTCCTCGGGCGCTAGCCTCGCCCCCAGCAGAAGTTACTTTTAAGGTGCTCAGGTGCTTTCTAAAAAGTTGTGCTAACCAATGTGACCCGATAGTAGTTTAAATGTTTCTTTTATCCATTTATTTTGTTTACAGAATGCTGACTAAACAAATGACAAAGAGGAACATGGGCAGGGTGTCATGCTTTTGTTATTCAAGTGCATTGTGCAGTTTAGAAGCAAATTAGCTGGAGAGAAGAAAATCAGACTTAGAAATTAGAGTACTAGGCCTGTCAATGGATGAAATTCAGAATTCGTGGGAAGGATGGCATTTGTTATTTACGATCAATCATTCAAAAGCATGTCCTGGCCCCTTTTGAAGATGGGTTTTAAAGTCACTGCTTTTATTGCAATAGCGGTACCCAGTGCTGGTGTCTGTTAGGTTACTGGTATTTCACACAAAGTAAGGCCTACATAAAGGCTTTGTGATTCAATCTGGTTGCATTCACCCATCTCATTCATCGACACACCCATCTGTCCTCTGGCTGTCATTCTTGCATATGGAAATTATTTTTAGAAAGATGGTCACAATTTAGCCACAGGTCCACTCATGTGTCTTAATTTAAACTATATTGGCTTTAGGTGTGAACCTAGAACTTCTGATGTTGCTTCTAGCGGCATTCATAAGAAAAAATGAACTTAAGCGCATTAGAGTCAGGAAGAGATGCATTTTGTTTAGTGGGTGCTCATGCGCGGACATGATGGAGAGACGAGGACGAAAATGGGCATTAATAACCATTATAAATGGAGCAATGATGCCATGAAACGCTGAGAAATGACCCACTTATGTAGAAGAAGGAAGCCTTTTAAAGATTTGCCAGCAGTAAGTTATCACTTATTTTTGTTTCCACAAAGATGATTTTAGATGTTTATGTATACTCATTCAAATAGTTGTTTTAATGTGTGATATTTTAGTATTCCAACATTGTGAAGGTGTTTATATCCTCTGTAAAATCGAGTGTTTGCTGTGTTTTGGGAATGCACATTTAAAACACAGTTTCCCTTTTATATTTGTGAATAGAGAGCTAGAAATGCAACGTGAAGCTAAATGTTCAATCAGAGCAAATGAGTCCCCGGTAATTACCTGAAGTTGATAAATCTGGGAAGTGGTAGTTGGATGAAGATTACAGGTGGGGAAAGTTAGAGAACAGTAAAGTAGGATGTGAAATGGAAAAGCACCTTGCTTAGACGGCTTTATACTGGAGATCTGCAAAAGAAAACAATGAATGCTTTGCCCCAGTGTTAAGTGATGTTTGTAATCAGTGCAGTAAAGTCGAGTAGGCTGAGTGTCTGAGCCTGAGGCGAGCACTGTTAACTGAAGTAAATGTTGTCTGTGTCAAATTCGGATCAGTCCCACGGAAGTGGCCTGTAGCCTCACTGTGCGCCAATATTGTGGCTGTCTCTACCAGTGGCTTTCTATGTTAAAGTCCAGGAAAGAAAGCAGGACAGACCATATAAGGTGGGAGAAACACACTGCTGAAATAGAAAGTGGGTACAGGACTAATAAATACACAACATCCGCATTCTCAAGCAACTTTATATACATTTCAGTGACAGATAGTACATAAATCCATCTCGTGTGAGTGTTGCCCTATTATTTTCCCTTTGTAACTCTTAATTTTTGATCTGTGCTGTGGGCTGAGGCCTGACACACAACCAGATGCAATTGTTGCTCTCCAAAACTAGTTTTCTTCTTTATTCCTTCAGCAGAACTCAAACTGCAGTATGACTGCCCTGAGTTTGTCGATGATAGCTGGCAGAATGTGACTAACCCCTTCAAATTGGGCAGTATTGGTGCAGGGGAGCCTGTTTTGCTGCTACATGATCAGTTGAGAAACCTGCATTGCAGGATTCACCATCCTCATGGTTTTGTTAGAGACCCTTATGCCTACTTCAGTTAATGCATTACTTCTATTTATCTGGTAAAAGGACGTAATGGAGATGTTGGGGTAGTCCAGAAGATGTGGATGTGAGGTGAAGCTGTTGAAAAGGGTGGCACCAGAACTTAATGTGGAACTGATCACCTCCTGTGCGGTGTCTTGGGTGCCTCTCCCAGGCACTAATTTCTTCTGGTTGCAGTTGCAGATTTCTGCCCAGTCTAAAACATTTGCCTGCCATGTACTTCCCTCACACTGTCCTCACATAGCTTTTCCCATGGATGTGGAACAAACGTCTCCAAAAATGTTGATGCCTCTTCTGTAGTTGTAATGTGGATTCTGAGGCAAGTGGTGGACTTACTTCCTTGACAAAGTTTAGATACATTGCACATCAAATTATTATGATATTTTACATTTTTTTCCAATTACATTTTGAAGCCTCTTAAAAAATGTTGTTTACAAGGTATTCTTGTCTTATCACATGCATATATTTTATTTAAACTTTTACACTTGATAGGTATGGGTGTAACTTCTTTGTTATTGTTTGGTTGTTTCGGATACACATAACAGATGGCAGATTATTTCTGGGTAAGGCCTTGCTCTTCTGCTCGAGCTATCCAAGGTGAGCCGGGGAACATTTAGGAAAGCCTTTTTACCTCGGTAGACATTAATGAGGGATTTGGCCCAACAGGCTAATTTCTCACATTAGTGTTGCCTACTCTACCTAAAAAGTAAAATGCTATTGCTTAGCTCAGATTCTGGTAGCTGTGCTATTGCTACAAACAAGAATGAAAGTCTAACCATTAATTGCCCTAAATATCTTATAGGCATGTGATTCTTAATTTTATTTTTATTTTTTATTTTATTTTATTAATTTTAGAGGTTTTATATAGCGCTGGCTGGACCCAGAGGTATCAGAGCGCTTTACAATTGTAACAAAGGTGTTTAAATACAGGTACATTGTGAATAAGTACAGAAAGTTGATTCAAAAATAAGCAGTCCACATAGGATAAAGGGTACACTAGATGAAAAGTAAAAAAACAATTGCTAAACACCATAAGATATACTATATAGAGGTCGCAGTTTGGTGGGGAGGTTCGATAAAATATACCTAGGAGCAAGAAGGACCAAAACTGTGAAAGAAAAACTGAAGATCATTAGGTGTAGTAAGAAACGGGAGGTAAAAAAGAGGCAAGGAGGGGAAGGAAGGTGATAAGATTGAAGCGGAAGGGAAGGAGAGGGGGGGCAGGAGGGAGTTCACTAGCCGTAGGCGGAGCAGCTGGGAGGGGGGATGCTGAGGATGCTGAGGAAGGTGAGGCCACTCGGGAGGTAGTTAGAAGCCCCCATATTTATTAAGGAGAATAAGTTTGAGTTCTTTTTTGAAGCTGGGGTAGGACGGGTTACAACGGAGGTCCGGGGGAGGGCATTCCAAGTAAGAGGGGCATTGCCTGAAAAGGAGCGTGACTGAGTGGAATTTTTTTTCTGAAGGGGGGAATAAGTAGGAGGGTGTTAGAGCTTCTCAGGGATTGCATGCAGCCTGCTTTGGTCAAATTGATAGCAAGGTATGTGGGAGTGTTTTGGTGGAGGATTTTGTGCATAATGGAGGCGGTTTTATAAGTGGATTTGCCTTCGATGGGGAGCCATTTGAGGGTTTTGAGGGCGGGAGAGATGTGGTCGAATCGTTTGCAGTCTGTGATTAGCCTGGCCGCGAGGTTGAGCACTGATTTTAGAGGTGCCAGGTGTGTTTGGGGAATTCCGGTGAGGATGGCATTGCCGTAATCAATGCGCAATAGAACAAGAGATTGAACTGCTAGTTTAAAATCATCAATTGGGATGAAGGGCTTAATTCTCTTAAGGTTAAGGAGGGTAAGGAGGGCTCCTTTGGCAGAGTTTTTGATATGTACGTTGAGATATAGGCGGTTGTCAAGGGAGATGCCCAAGGATTTGACTGAGGTGGCTAGGGACAAGGGGCAGTAGAGGGCATTAAGGTCTGTGATCCAATTTTGAATGGGGAGCTGGTTGTTTTTTTGGAGAAAAGAATAATTTCAGTGTTTTTAGGGTTAAGTTTGAGGTGGTTCGAGTGGAACCAGGCTTGAATTTTGGTGTTGTTGAGGTGGAGGATGTCAGCATGGGTTTTTATCTTATGGTAGAGTTGAGTATCGTCAGCGTAGAGATGGTAGTTGATCCCGGCTTGTTTGAGAATGAGGGTGAGGGGTTCCATAAAGAGGTTAAAGAGAGAGGTAGAGAGAATGGATCCTTGCGGAACTCCTAGAGAAGTGGGGGAGGGGTTAGATAAGCAGTTTTGGATTTTAATTTGTTGAGCACGGTGTTGCAGGTATGAGACAAACCAATTATGAGTCATACCATTAAGGCCGAATCGTTCTCTAAGGACTTTGAGTAGAACAGAATGGTTAACGGTATCGAACGCAGCGGAGAGATCGAGGAGGATCAATAGGCTAGATTCGCCATTGTCGAGGGACGGGTGAATGTCATCCACAATGATAAGCATGGCGGTTTCAGTGCTGCAACCTTCCTGAAGCCTGATTGGAGGGAGTCAAGTAAGTTAAAAAGTTCAAAGTGTCTGTCAAGCTGAAGAAGGACACATTTTTCCCGGGCTTTCGAGTGAAGGGGCAGATTGGAAATAGGACGGAGGTTGTTGAGGTCATTAGGGTCGGTAGTAGAGTTTTTGAGAATAGGGGTGATTTGGCCCAGTTGTAGGGAGGAAGGGACACAGCCGGTGGCTAGGGAAGTGTTAATGATCGAGGTCCAGGAAGGGGTAATGATGTGTTTGAGATTTTGGACAAGTTTAGAGGGGAGGCGGTCTTTAGTGTGGGAGGAGGGTTTAAGTTTCGCGATGGTATCAAAGACATCTCTTTCAGTAACTGGCTGGAAATTATGCCAGGCGGCGTTATTTTTAAGGAGAGTGTTAGGGGGATCGGAATCGTGGAGGGAGGAGGGAATGGAGGGGATCGGGAGATCAATGTTATGTAGGATCATGGAGGGAGCAGGGGGGGTGGGAGGGATGCAGGTGAGTTAGGGGAGATGTCCAAAATGGAGGTAGGGGTCGGAGTCTGGAGGAAGGATTGTTCTATTCCAGCAATTTTCTCAGAGAAAAAGAGGGCTATTTCTTCGCATCTAGTGGTCGAGGCCAGAAGTATAGGAGGAGTGGATGATGTTTGATTGCGAACAATGTTAAACAGTTCTCTGGGTCTATTTTTGGCTCGGTCCAGTTGTGCTCGGAAAAAGGATGCTTTTTGTTTAAAGATGTGTTTTTTATAAGATGATCTTGCAAGTCTGAGGTGAGCTAGGTGCAAAGGGGTAGGGTGTTGTCTCCACGTTCTTTCCGTATGTCTAAGTGAGCGTCTTTCATTATTAAGCTCAGAATTGAACCATGATTAGGAAGGAATGGTTCTTTGGTTTTTAAGCTTCAGCGGGGCCAGGAGGTCCAGGGTATCCACGACTGCTTTGTTGTAGTGTTCTGTAAGCTCATTCACGTTCAGTGAGGGAGGGATGTCGAGAAGGTGGGCATGGAGTTCGGATTCCAGTAAATCAGGTGGCATATTATTAAGATTTCTGGACAGTTTCATGGGTTTAAGGATTTTCGTGGAAGGAGGGATGGCAGAGACCGCTATAGAGAACAGAATGAGATGATGGTCGGACCAGTCAATGGGAACGATGTTGGATAGCAGGGCTAGATCTTTGCTTGTAATGATGGCATCTAGGATTGCTCCTTTGGAATGGGTCGAAGATTTACAAAGTTGCTCGAGGTTATTGATCTCGAGAAGGTTGGATAGGAAGGTGATAGAGGGGTTATTGGTCTCATTCCAATGGAGGTTGAGGTCTCCCAGAAAAATGTTTTGGGAGTTGGAAAGTGACGATTGTGTAAGAAGGTCGGATAGCTCATCAACGAAGGGATTTTTATGACTGTTTAAATAGCTATGAAATCTGCAACATTTGAGACTCAGCGAGTTTGCACTGTGACTGAGATGTTCTTGCAGATAATGCCTATGAATGTTTCCCAGATGCATCTATTGCAACAATGCTTGAATGCTACAAACATTTACACACCATGACAATCAGCTACATCGTTCCTTTAAATATACTCACTAAGGGGCTAATTACCACTTTGATGGTGATGGAGCGGTGTGGCACACCACCACCCCACTCCCACACCATCAAGGTCAAGCACAGGCTGTCTGCAAGATTAGGAGTTTTCTCCTGGTCTGGCAGGCGGTCCTTTGGCATTCCCACGGCGGTGCCTTTAAAAGAGTTACAGCAATGAGAACGTCTAAGCAAGTTTTTGCACGGCATGTACTGTTTAGGAACTGGGAGTGCATGCACACAAGGGGGCACACCTTATACTGTCCTCCATGCATCCCAGTGTACAGGGGCAATAGGGGGCCCTGTAGGACCCTCTTTGTTTCCCCACTGACATCTTTTCTTGGCGGGCTCATCGCCATGAAAAGGCTGGTGGTGGGAAAACATAAAATATGCTTAGCGGTGCCAAAGCGTGACCACCAATCATATTGCTGCCCCCAGACTTCTGTGCCAGTGCCAGGAAACACAGTTCTCTGACCGGTGCGGACGTCCCAAAATGGTCCGACCGCTGAACTTGCATTATGGAAGTGGCACCACTGATGCGGGTATCTCTGAACACCACCGCATCTCCACCAGGGATTTGGCAGCACAACTCGTAATCAGGCCATCTACCTTCTTCATGAGCACATATGAAGTGTTGATGGCTTTACATTATCTACCGATAGCATGAAATGGAATCATGAAAAGAAGATTTCTAATATCTCATAGTGGTAGCCCTGTCCTTGTATCAGACTTATTCGAGCTTCACTATATTTGCAGTGCTGATATGAGCTGCTTTATAATTGAGTGGTACTTGCTCTTCAAACAAAAAGTTGCAACCTACAGTACTTTCTGCTTGGGATGATGCTCCCCTCTCAGTCTGACACCTTTGTCATACTGTTGGGCTGAAAGGAAAGTGGATTTTGAAGCTAGAAGGCCAAATGGAAATCTCAGAAAAATCTCCAGAGTGTCCTTTGCTTGTTGGTGGGATTTGCCAATATAGGCAATATTCCAAGATGGCTTATTTCCATCACACGTACTTAATGTAGAGCTTTAACAATCAAGAATGTTTGTTGCATGCACGTTGCCATACTAGTAATTGAATATGTCTCATGAGACTATTGTGAATAAAACATGTTGGAACTTAAAAAGTAATAAGCCTCAATTATGAGTTAAGTTTAGTAATTTGCATAGTGGCCTGTTTTCCTAAAAAGCAGAGTCAGAGGATGCCCTCTGAAGCTGACAGAGTGCACATACATTTAACATTAAACTGTGCGACCTACAGGTGTCAGCGTTGTCTGTGGTGTTTGGCTGCTGTAGTGATGACTTAGGTTTTGGCGGGCTGTTGAGTGGTTCTTTGGCACTCCTGTTTGGGAAATGGTTTAAATTTGATCATGGAGCCAAGGGAATCGCAACATACTTGACCATGATGACATCTACCATATGCATGTACTATAACTCATAGTTTGCTGTGGTAATTTCTCTTCTAAAAGCAGTGGTGGCTCGCACAGGTAATGCTGTGGGTGGTGAGGCGTGGTGGGGCTGAGTATGGGTGGGGTAGGGGAGTAGTGGAGATCAAAATATGCTGAGAAAGATTAAAATAAATAAATAAAACCACTGACCTTGCACTCGCTGCTTCGCTGAGCCAGTGATGCGACGAGAGCAAGATAAGAGATTTTTTTTATTTACTTTAATCTTTCTCGTATGTCGAACCCTGCTACCCGCACACCCAGCCCTGCCTCACCTCCCCACAACATTACCTGTGCGATCTGCCACTGTCTAAAACCCCCAACATGACATCATCCATAATTCTGATGCAGTAATTTGATTTCACAGAAAGACTATCTCAGCTAATGGAAACTCTTTTTCAAGAATTTGAGGTAGAGTCTTTCAAGTAGAAATATGCTGAAACCTTTACAACAATATTTCAAAAGTTACATTGGGTAAATAATGTGAATAGTTTGAACTCACACCTTGATCCCTTGCGCTTGTAAAATATTTCAGACATATGTGTTTTCAGTGGGGAGGAAGGTGCTCTCCTATGTCGGCTTGTGATATTCACAAAGGGTCTCTCATGGTGTTATTCCTATTTTCCTCTGTCTGTGCAAACTTTGTGCATTTGGGCGTTCGCTGATGAGTGAGTATGCCGCGGCATCTTGAAAAGGCGATTGAGTCTGGCTACCTGCAGCACTTTGGGACATCACCAAGTCAATGTGATTGTAATATTCTCTCCAGTGATCCAACCAAAGCTCCTGCTAAATTGAGCTCAGCAGGAGTAAGTCCAGTGACCTCATAAATAGTGGAAATGATTGCAAATCAGAATTCATATATGTTCTCGTCCCAGTGGGTATCCTTATCCCCTACAAAGGAAGCAATCATCTCTTTCAAAATCCTGTTTGCCCTTTCACTCAAATATGTTTGACGATAATACAGAGTGATGTTTTGCTGTAGAGGCGCCGCACCACTGTGTCATGAAATATATAAATATCGAAGACGACACCTTTCAGAATACTTAAATCTCTTTTGCAAGTGTTGCTGGGACAGAGCAGTCCCACTTATGGTCACAGTCAGTAAATACAGAAGAATAGGCGAAGTTGGCATTACCGCTACCAGCAACTTTTTTGTCATGGTTAATTTTTTTTCCAGATAATCAAGCAAAAACTTTAGTGAAAGATTTTTCACTCACCTCGTCAGTTCCTCAACCTTTTATTGGCATCAAAATGATTTTAGAGATATCTCTCTTTTCCAGAGGTTTTTTTCAGAGGTTTGGGCACAGTGAAAAAAAAGATCTGGCAATTCAATTATTAGATATTTGGTCCATTCCGTACAACCACCGCCATCTTAATAATGAAAATGGTAGTTTGCAACATGGTCATGACGTCAATTTTGTTTCTTGCAGGGAGGCTGGTATGGACGCCCCTTCTGATTTTTCAGTCTTTCTACTTTTTCTAATTATACTTTTTCTGTCTTTCTAATTTATCTTTCAGATGTGCACCAGTTCGTATTTATCTGCGCCATTGGTTGAGTTTGTAGGGTAATATCACTGTTGGCTTGCATTTATTTACTCTGAAGTTCTGTTTTGCACCAATATTTAGTACCTCGAGCCCACGTGTCACAATGTTTTGTTTTTGTTTTTTTCGGTTTGCATGTATCTATCACTTCCATGGATTGAAGGATCTGTATTTCTCCACAAGCAATATTTAATTCAAAAGGAAGTGCAAACATGAGATAGGAAAGAGAAGGGAAGGTTAGTGAACATTAGCCTCACTGAAAGAAGCAACCGAGGACGAAGACTGAACTGCATCGCTATACCTATGATACCGTTGGTTCTACTTATCTGAGGGAGGTGTTAAAAGTATGCCAACTCTTGGATAAGAAAGTGCGGTCAGTAGGTGGGATCAGTATCCACCTTTAGAAATGCTCTGACCCAAATTGCCTAAAGTACTCACACCCCAACGACTGCTCACGCGCAATCCTGTAGGTCCACATTTTATACAGCATGTGTTCCAGGCATCATTTTATTCTGGAGCACAATCTGACTGCCACTTTATGTCATCCAGACTGCAAACGGAATGGCGCACCTAAGACATGATAAATAAATACCACATACAGATATAATTGCAAAATAAATGTTCGTCCGCGTTTCTGATGTTGTTGCAGGATTGCATCATGATAGGAAAAAAAGTATTTATGTTGTGTACAGAAGTGCGAGCCTAGATATTATAACCAGAAGTGTGAATTAGACATATAACGCCTGAAATATGGTGGCTGATTCCAAACAGAAGTACGTTTAGGAAATGAGGGTTCCATGCTCACAGTGCCACGGGACTTAAGCTGCACTTTAATGACGAACCTTAATTAGCTGAAACCTCACTAATGAGGCCTAGGCAACCTGGAAACGTTGTTTGTGTTCACATCTTCAGGGGCCTTAACTCTTACTATTGGAGCACGACTAAGGCAATTTGCCTATGACAGGTTTGGGTGTAGCGTGGCACAGTGAGTAAAACAAAAATGGAGTGAAATGAGACCAGAGTGATTGTCAAGTGACTGAGGTTATTTCTAACATTTCATTCATCACCTTATTATTTGTTGTAGTCATTTACAAGGCTATCACAACCAGCACCCCTACCTACCTTGCTTACATGTACCATCTCTGGTGGCTGTTGGCACCAGCAGCTGGGCGCCATCAGGCTGATGTAAAAAAATAAAAAAACACAGGGTAACAGGTGTTCTCCGTCCAGCACTCAAGATCTGTAATAACATTCCTGCATAGGAAAACGACTGTCCCAACCCAGCTCTCTTTTAGGAAAATTCTGAAAGCTTATCTCTTTAAAGAACACTACATTGCAATACAGTAACAGACCACTTCTGCTAGCACAATTCGGCTACCTCTTCAATTGTTCACTGTATCTTTACTTTTCGCAGTGTACAGCGTACTGCTGCCTATTGGATAAGTTCATGATCTACAAGTGCCATATACATACTTTAACGCGGCGGCGCCATGCTCGTGACGGAACCACTCCGTCACGAGCCGCGGTGGCGCTGTGCTTGTGACGGAATGGTTCCGTCACTGCCCTGCCCGCCTAATAGAACCCTTAGCGCAGGCGCTAAATCAGCGCCTCGCAGGCGCTAAATCAGCGCCTCGCAGGCGTGGCGGCCAGGCCGTGACGGAACCATTCCGTCACCAGCACAGCACCACCGTGGCTCGTGACGGAATGGTTCCGTCACGAGCATGCAAGGGGTTAAACACTAAGAGGCCGATTGTGAGTTTGACGGTGCGGCAGCGGGACCACCCTGCCACTGCAAAGCCAAACCCACGTAAGAAGCGCCTGTCAAATAATGACTTTTTTGTCATCGGTGGGCGATTCCTTTGGCGTTCCCATGGCAGTGCCTATAAAATAGGCACCACAATGGGAATCTCAAAAAAAGTTCCAGCACGGCATGGACTGAGAAGTCCATGCCTTGCTGGTATTTCTGTGCATGGAAACAGGGGGGCACATAGCGTGAGGTACAAGGGGGTCCTCCACGAAATCAGTAGCAGAGATGAAAGTCGTAATATGCTTGGCAGGACCGTAGCAGTCTTGCCAGGCATATAGATGCCTCTTGACAACAGCGCAACTGCCAGGGAACGGTGGTTGCCTGGTGGGGACAGTGCTCCCAGGGGGGCACAACCAACCGAGTCAAAATATAACAGTCGCAAGACTGCCACCACCACAAGTCTGGCGGTCCTCAGACCGCCAGACTCATAACCATGCCCTAAGTGGGTCATTAGGAGTGTTGCAGTAGTTGTTTCCAAGTGTGGTACCCATGCCTCAACCACTCACCAATACCAACCACAAACAAATAAACAGAACATTTTGACTACACTCAAGTGGAATCCCAGAACTTATAACTGAATCAGATTCCGAAAGCACAGTCCCATACAAATGATGGAAATGCACTATACAACCACACATATCAGGCTTGTCAGAAGATGTGGAGGAGCCGGGGTCATCGTCCTTATTGTGGGGTAACTTGCCTTGTTTTCTGCATTAGTCCCTAGAACCATCTTGTTCAGACAAGAAGCAATGAGTATTTGCAGACCTCTCTAGCAGGGTCATTGCCTGTCTTATAATGAACATGTCACAAAAGTAAAAGCAAGCTGTTCCTGCTTTTGGGAAATACAAATTAATTTTGGAGCTCGGAGACTCATGAGCTGGTCCTAGGGCTAACAGCACTCACTGCTGTGCCCTTTCTGGGGTCACATAAATTAAGTTGCCAGTAAATAAATTCTGTATTTCAGATGGCGCAAGCGATAGCTAATGGTTTGTGTCTTGCTTTGGCCATCAAAGAGCGGACCTGGGTGTTTGAGGTTGGGCAGGCTCGCGAGGACATAACTGGGGCAGCAGGAGGCACACCTAACGATTAAGCAGTCATCCAGGGTGACTAACACTAAAATGGGGCTCCTCACAGAGAGACATTACCAGCCGTGCGGGAGGCATTCCATTTTGAAAGGCTGCGTTCCACCTAGGCCGCAACCGTCGCAGCTGCCGGTCCGGGCGCGCGGTCAGCAGATGCAAGCAATCAGAGTGAGCGCGAGCAATTATTCCAAGCAATGCTCCGTGCAAAAAAGCGGGGTACGGAGCCATCCTCAACTAGCATATTAACCGCTTAACTAGCTCAGCTTGCACCAAATCCCACCAAAGGAAATGTCACTTTATATAGAAACAAGACTAAGGTCTTTATTACAAGTGGCCCAGTCTTTGGGTCCATATTTATTGCCCCGAAAACCGATAACCGTTTGGTCGGAACTCACCAGATATAACCACGTAGGTAATGTTGTAGTTAGTAACTACCTGCAACGATTGTTGCATGCACATTTATCTGTTAGTAATACAACGAACCATTGCTGTCCAGTTTTCTTTCAGCAAAACACGTTTTTATCCTTCAGTCATCACTTTTGCATTAGCCCATGAAAGAGTGATAGACAGGTCATTTTTTATAATGGAGGCAGCAGGGCAGGACTTATTAAGCAGTGGGTGAACGATGCCGCTTTTCTAATGCAGTACACCGTACCAAAGGATGGAAAACCATTTCTCAGACTGCAAATCAATGCTTCTGCAGCGGGAGCCAACATCTGTTTGGCGTGGAGCTGAGCAGGCGTCATCTGAGCTCCCTGATGTAAGCCATATACATTGCATACTCCAAGCTAAATGACAAATATTAAGAACAAATCAATGATAACTTGAAGGAAGGGTTTGGATATTTTGTGACTAAACAGAATCCAATTATAGGTTTGTCCACTGAAAATGCAGATTTTTGTGGGTAGGACACCAAAATCTGCTTGCCCTAAATCTAATGGCCTTTTCTGCCCATGGTTAATTTTCACAAGTTTGACCTAATGAAAATAACACTGGAAAAAACTACACAAGCGCAGTGTTAGTTGCCACAACTCATAATTCTGTATGCGTAATAACAGTGATTACACATACCGGAATCATACAGGCCTCTCGTAATGAGGGACTCTGAGGGTAGAACAGTAAAATATTCCTATTCACCAGTTTTATTCGTAAAATTGATGCATTGGCTATTGCACAGATTACTGCAAGGAATCATAAACGTTTTTCTGGGTAATCCTCCAAAAGTGGATTTCATATTCCTTCACGAGCCTTGGGATTTATAATCCTTTATTAAGTATGGCTGGCCCTGGAATAAAATGATACAATTACAAAAGACTTAACAAGTTTACAAGGGTTAGCAAAGCAAATGATAAAATAGGCATTTCGAACTATTAGGTTGTGCTTAAGGGTGGTGTAGAGAATGAGATGTTTGATTTCCAACTCTGTTTCGTATTGGTTCCATTTCTTCAGCTTGTCACTTGCATATCCCCCCTTTTGCTTGGGCATCATTGTCCTCTGATAAAGGTGTTACCTGATGTTAAATTTCCAGCCTGTAAATCAAGGCTAGAGTCGAAGGTGAGGGCGTGCACTGAAGGGAAAAGGGCAAGTAATACTCTGATGACAAGCCATGTTTAATTGCTAAGGTTCGGTCTTTGAAACTATGCTTTAATATTCCGATTTTAAAGCTACTTTTATTTAATCATACCTTTAAAGAGGATAGAAGAGTTATCTTTCATGATGCCATTTGGTGCTGTTTACTCAGAAAATAATTTTTGCATAGAACGTTTGTTAACCTTTGCAATTTTGGCAATTTTGTAGTTTATGATCATGTGACCTCTATGCTATATATGAGTATGCTGTGATCACTGATGTTAACAGTGATGTCATCAGGGATGTCATACGCAGTGGAAGGTGGGGGACACGTTCTAGTTAGCTCAGTAAACTATAACTGATGAGTTTCAGAGGGATTTCTGTTTTTAACTGTTAGTTTTTGCTTTATTTTAACAGCTAATTATAACATCACTTTAATAATAGTATTTTTCCTCGTGAATTCCAAGGTTTTTCTTTCATAAGGTAAGCTAAGATCTATTAGCATATGTAACTGTAGCTTAAACATTTGTTTTTTCATTGAATGTAAAAATATATATGTGACTACCCAAAATGTTATTATTTTAAAACTAAGTAGCTGTTAAGTGACTGTGAAAATGAGTAAACAGATGTGGAATGGGGATGCTGTAATTATGCAAGTGTCACTCTGACTAACAATTTCAGGTCACTTTAAAAATACACTATGCCTCAAATTACTAAAAACCCACACCTCCCCTCTCATTTTTATTTCAGCACATTTATATTGAAGGGTTTGAAGAAAAAGCATATAACAGTACATGGTCTGATTCACATACATACATGGGATAAGATAAATCAGCATAAGAGGCATATAACTAGCTATTGAGGAAGGTGTTTTGTTTCACAAAGAATAAACAGCGGCCGACTTTGAAGCTGGGGAACCAGGTTTGAGTCTGGCGAGGGTCAAGCATCCTGTAATTCTAAGCAATTCACTTAATCTCCCCGTGCCTAAAATAAAAATGGATGTGTCCATCTGTAATGCAACCAGTGCTCATGTAAAGAGCTCTGATACCTTTGGGTTGATTTTGTGCTATATAAAAATTCATTTTCATAACACAGGGTCCAAGCCTATGTGTCCAGTAATGGCTGCCAGAACATATAATTCAGGTTGTGGCAGCTAATACCAGACTCAGGTACATGGTCTCTGAATCCTGAAATTGATTTACAAAAATAATCAGGATTGATTAGTCGCCTTTCAAGTATGCAATCAGGGCATATACTGACACCAGATATACATATTTTAACCCCTTCATG
This sequence comes from Lissotriton vulgaris, assembly GCF_964263255.1. Taxonomy (NCBI): domain Eukaryota; kingdom Metazoa; phylum Chordata; class Amphibia; order Caudata; family Salamandridae; genus Lissotriton; species Lissotriton vulgaris. The sequence continues at coordinate 894,708,563 of NC_141687.1, forward strand.
ATCACCCGAACAGCTGAACAGATTTACACAAAATCACTAAAAGCAAGCGTTCTGGGAAACGTCCGACCCTTTTCCAAATTTGGTGTAATTATATTCAGAAAATTTTCTGTGTAGCTGAGAAAAAAGTTTCCAACGGAAATTAACACAGGAAATCGAAGTTTTGGGGCCACTACTGCTTTTTCTTGGCCCTCACTTGACCGATAGCCCCAACACTTTTCAGGAAGAAGCTGAGGTAGATGAACTTTAGTTTTAATCTTCTTTTAGTTGGAGGGCAGCTCCTTTATGTGGAACACAATACAACAACACCAACACCCTAAAACTGCACACCTCAAATGTTTGTTTCTGTATGACAAAAGTCTTTTATCACTCCAGGTACAGTATTACAGCTTTGGATTGGCAAAATACAACCCAAGCTAACCTGGAATGAATAGAAGCAGTCCCTGACACATGTCTTTTACTCGTACTAAAAATATTTTTCTAAACTCAGGGGCGCACCCAATATAAGTCAAAGCAATATCCTTTTGGGCTTGGAGAGCCACAGAAAATATGCAAGCAAAGGAAGTAAGGAGCACTGGGAACTTCCCAAGTTTTAGACAGAGTGCTGCTCCTTATATGTAACATTCTGCAACACCACTGATACTCTAAAACTGCTCCCCTCAAGTATTTGTTTCTCTGGCAGAGTATTTAAGCCTTGGATTAGCATAGTGCCTCTTACGCTGAGCTAGAAAAGTCACAAAGTCCTTTGTTAGTGTTGCAGCAAAGTGTTTAAGCGAAGGATTAGTTAGCGCCATCTGACCCAAGCTGAAAACGAACAAAAGCCGTTTACCACTCAAGGCACAGCATTACAGTTTTGGATTGGTAAAATGCTATCCGAGCTAACCTGTAAAAAAAAATGCAGTCTTGACACGTGTTCTGCTCTTATTAGAGTTTGCCAGAAAGACATTGTTTTATCCAGACACAAGGGACCACCCTTTATAAGTCAAAGCAAAGCCCATTCAGGCTTAGAGTGCCACATAAACTAGGCAAAAAAGGAAATAGGGAACAATGGATAGTTCCAAAGTTTTAGATGGAGAGCAGTTTCTTTATATGGAACACTCTTCAAGACCACAGGCACTCTAAAACTGATCACCTTAAATATCTGTTTCTCTACAAGAGTTTTCAAGCATGGCCAAATACCTACTCCCAAACTGCTATGGACAGCCAACCGCGCCATGAGAAGCTTTTTGTTGGTCACAAGGCCTGTTCTTGGGTACTTACTAATAATATTCAAGAACTTCGATTGAAAACTTAGATTTTGGAAACCAATATAGCTTCCCGCTCTTGAACTTGTCTATGATGAAGGTGATGGAAATAATGACTTTGTTAAGAATAGCAGTCTCAACCACCCATATCCACAAAATCACTTATGCTGACTTTATAGTGAAGATAGGTATATTGACAGATAGTTAAACAGATAGTGCATAGATAGATGGACTGTTTGATTTAATATGTAAGTCAATGTTGCACCTGATAGCTTGCAGCGCTAAATATCAACCAAAGATCATAACGACTAACATGAATTGCTCACCAGTACTTTTTAAACCTAATGTATGCTTCCTCCAATGAACTAGTATTTGCATATACAAAACATTGAGCAGATACCCATTTTCAATATTAATTTGTTCTTTTGGTTTGCATATTTTGAGTATATGGGCTTGAGGTCTAGTCAACACAAATCAGACCAGTCTTAACATTCAATCTCTTACTAAGCTTCATCAAATGAAAGTTAGAAGCCTTGCCAAGAGCATCCAGTACTTGCCACTGGATTCTGATGTTGACGGAATGGGAGGGTGGTGGAAGTGTAGTAGTGACCCCACAATGCACTCTGCTAACTCAGAGGTGAGACTATTCCTCTGTGATTAGCTCTGCATACCGCTGAGGAAATCCTGCTACTACAAATACTAAGAGCACTTACATAGCTCAATAATACAACATGGGGTCACTAGGTTCTTACTCGAGGGGAGGGACAAGGGCCCCACCATCAGTGTTCTTGGAACATGATTTGCATGGGTGTGCATGCTGCCCTCACTATGACAACACCTCATGCTTTTCTGGGACCTATGTCTTATGCACAGAGAAGATCCAAGTGAATCCTTGTAACTCCTCTGTGACGGTGGTCTTTGCACCTGGCAGAGCATTCCAATAAATTACCCACTTCCAGGTGACAGAACAGTTTATTGGATCATTCCCTGTGCATGTAAATACAGTGGCATCTGCATAAATGCCAGTGATGCCCCATGTTCTGCGATGTGTGCGCTTCACTCCAGTGGGCCACATTAATTTACAAGTCTGCCAAGTGGGCTTCCTTTCATGGTATCTGATGGCTAAATAGATTTCAAATTGCCCCATTATTAGATGATGCATCATCAAAAATTCAGAAAAAGAATTTATTTTAAAAGCAAGGTAGTGATTTGAGTAATCTCATCAGTGTTTCTCCCAAAGATAACAGGATAATAATCCTCAAAATGAACCCTTAAAGATGGACTTCAGTGGATCAGGATGAATAGGTTGAAATCGCGTGGGGCAGAGAGATGTAAAAAGAAGTGAAGGGAACTCTCCTCTTGAAGGAAGGAGATGAAGGATGACATTAGAACAAGGCCTGTAAAATGGTTCAATAAGCAGTTAAGGGCAGGGAGTAAGGAAAAGGCCTGGGCAGCAGCAGCAGCCTGATAGTTTACAGATCACTCTGAGGAAGTTGCTGGGAAACTGCCCTTCTGTAATTGTGACTCTTCCCTGAATATTTGGTTTCAGGGGTACTGGTTCTGGTTTGGGGTTTGTCTGAGGAGGAGTGAGGCCCCCGCAGAGTGAGTTCAGAAGCAGACTTTGCCTACCACTAGCTTCCACCTTCCTGCATGGTCCATATCAGTGAGAGTTCTGTGTGGACCACTACCACTTTCCACAACTTCCCCTGATGACCAATCCATTTTGCTTATTCTCACTGTTGCCATTATTCCAATGCCAACACTTTCCCAGTGGCATAGTCACATGGGTCAGCCTATACACACTGTCTAGTGCAAGTCCAGGATGACGATATCCATGTCATGTAACTTTATATAATTATATATAATGGCCCCAAATGGAAGTTATTTACATTATTAGTGGTTAGCCTGAATATCTGATTGGATCTGGCACTCCTGGCTTGAGTAAGACACCACTGTTAACAATTACTTAGCAGGGCATTTCCTATGACTTGACAACTCTTTCAAAAGTACAAGTTTGCTTAGCAGTGTACTGCAACAGATAATCACATCCTAAATCTGGCCATATGAATATGACCTGCTGCCAAAGTGGCAGAGAAGCCACTACGACAGACCTCACACCAGCAGAGCCAGATGAGGTGCCAACGGCGGCTTTTTCAATTTTTGATGTTGAACATGTGAAGTGCAAAATCAGGCAAATTGGTTTGGCTAACATATGCCTAAATAGTTGGAGGCATACACGAAAGTTTATATACGTTGTTTGTATATGTTGTTGTAAATGTGAAATTATGTATTGACATATTGTATGTTTTATCTGGTCATTATGTGATTTATTGATATATAAAGTTGTTTTTGTGACTGTGATTTTGGTAAATGGAAGTCCAAATGTCATATGTGTTGTTCTGAAACAAGAGGTTATTCCTACTATATAACCAAAAAAAAGGAAAAAAACGTGTGGGTAAATAAATAACCCTAATCACAAAAAGCATATAGTGTGATTACTTCTAATAATAACAGAATATGACTTACTGGTGAATCTATTTTTTTAAATACCGGTGTAAATCTGGCACTTGCGCCCGCTCTATAGGGGATGTGGAAACTGCAAGTTTGGTGGATGTAATAGATGCAAGACATTGCTTTGAAAAGGGTGTCAACAAAATATATATATATATATATATATATATATATATATATATATATATATATATATATATATATATATATATATATATATATATATATATATATATATATTGCGAACTCTAAATTAAACCATCTAAGAACTACCCCCGGAGTGCGTGGTTTCCTTTCTCTTTTGGCAAACTTGGTGGAAACCTTGAGCTGGATATATATATATATATATATATATATATATATATATATATATATATATATATATATATATATATATATATATATATATATATATATATATATATATATATCACCAACCACTTCACCAAAAGGAAAGCGCGGAGGCCAGAGGGGGGTCCTTTGAAGATAACTTTATTTCGCAGCATAACAGGTAGGTGGCGGCGAATGCATTTCGGCTCCTTCCGCCTTCATCAGCGCCCTGCACCCACCAGAGTCCAAATGATGACCAGCTGTTTGTGCTCCACCTATGTAGTGGTGTGTTCGCTGATACTCCTCCCCCAAGAAGTAGTCTTAGCACCTGTTGGAGCCCTCGCACTCGGTAACAGACTCCAACTCCCAAAGTGCACCTGACAAGTGCACGAAGGGTGGCGACGTGGGGAGCAGAGAAGAATGCTGCCAAAGTCAGCGACTGTGAGCACTTCCGGTAAGGCCCCCGTTTGTGCTGCTGCGGTCCAAAGCTCCTCCTTGGGTCCCCTCGGGCTGTGAGACCAGAAAGCAGCGTGTTGCAATTATGCAGGGGGCAGCCATGAGGCTCACAGCACCCTCGCGAAGGTTGAATGCCTTCTTCCACACATATATATATTTTGAAGCACATTAAAACAACGAAGATGTTGATTCTTCAGAATAATTGAATAATAGTGACTACAGTGATGATGGGAATAGGTTGGAACGTTTTTGTGCCATTTTTTGTATTGTACACCCACAAAAAAGTTGATACTGGAGCTAAAAAAGATTCCACCACATTCCATTGAAAGAATGTCAAAACACACATTGTTAACACCTGCCATTATTAAATGTAATATTGCACTATATTTTTAAACCATGATCTAACTGTGGCATTCTTTTGTTGTTGTGAGACTGGCACCACCATCAAAATCCGCAAGAATTGTGAAAAATATCATATTGGGCTGTCACCTGATTCTCAAAAATAAGATGAAGGTACTCACCCTAAGAACTAGGATTTTCATTTGGAATAATTTAGAAAATAATCACACAAATGTGTGACCTGTCCCTACCATCACCACCACACCTCTTCAACCTGCCCACTAGAAACTGAAATTGCTGGACCACACTCATACCCGACTAGAGCACCGCACAAGTGCTAACCCAAAAATTGCCTACAACACTCACATTGTGTTTGTGGCCTGTGGAAGACCCAGCTCTTCTTCATATATCCCCGGCTATGGAAATACTCTCAAGATTATAGGCTGGCTGCACATTGAGTCCACCAACAATGGCAAAAGGTCAAGGAATAGGCAATTCGCTGCCTTAGACAAAAATCAAAGAACATTCAAATGAAGCATAACCAAATAGGTATGTGTCTCAAAGATGTTTAGAAACATTAAGGGGCATATTTATAAGCCCCTATCGCCACCCTCAAGGCCTCGCCTTATTTACAAGGCAGCGTTAAGCCACTTAACCTTGCTTAATGCTGCTTTGTAAATAAGGTGCCCTTTCATGCTGTATTTATTGTGAAAGGGGGGGCAATGGGTGTTGGGGGGTGTTCCACCGCAACACCCACTGATTTTGATGCTGCCTCCTATTTACAAGGGCAGTGTAAATAGGAGGCAGTGCTAAAAATTAAGACCAGGTAAACCCTGGTCTTTAATAGGCGAAATAGGCTTTATTTCTCCTCGTTTTTGCTGTTTGCATGTGTGCTGCCTTGTGCAGCACACATCGAAACAGCGAATTGCCTATGATTATTTATGTGCAGGAAGGTTCCTCTTCCTGCACCTAAACAATCATTAAAAAAAATGGAGTTTTGCAACTTCTATGTGTGCTGCATCAAGCAGCACACATAGAAGTTACAAAACAGCATTTAAAGATGTTTTAAGTGCAGGAAGGGGCACCTTCCTGCACATAAACAATCTTCCCCTGTGGTGCAAGGGTGCCTGGGTTGTCGCTCAGCAGCTAAAGTTAGTGCCAGCGCAGCGGGAAATGTGGGGCTGCACCATATTCTAGTAAATATGGTTCAGCCCTTCTTTTCCAAAGTGACGAAGTGTGTCATTAGCCTTTTTGTCTTAACGACACACTTCACCACTTTATTATAAAGATGCCCCTAAGTATTGTCTTGGGGAAACAGGGGCAATGGGATAACCGAGAAAACAGACACCCACCCCAGCACAGATAATACAAGGTCTCCTTGAAAGCTGTATTAAATAATTTGAAATACATTGCTGATACAGATGTCACTCACCATCTCTGTGACCAGAGGCAGCTTGATCCTGAAGGTTGTCAAGGGCAGGTAGAGAAAGAAGAACAGCGCTGTTGGAGCATCTCTCAGATGCAAGAGACAGCTGGATAATAATGCTTCCAGTCAAGAATAATTTAGGAATGAAGAAAGCTCAACCAGTCATGAAAGCAGGACAGAAACATGATGGAATGCAAAAAAATAAAACAAGCATTTGCAATGCAATAGGTCTTGCATTTGTTGGAGTTGTGAGATCTGCTGCAGAGTCATCTACGGGAAATTAATTTGATCTTTGAATTGTTGTTGAGGACACAGTCGCCATGCACATGGAGCCGAGGCAGGAATCAAAATAAAGCGGGCACTGTGCTAAAATATAAAGCACAAGACACACAATTTATGGACGGAATGCAGAACAAATCAAAACATTCACCCCCAGTCAAGAGATCTGGGTTAAATTCATCATTCTTTTGCTCACCATGCCACCCCGGTTTAGACGGTTTAGATATGCAAATCAGTCTTGACCCTGTGCCTCATGGGAACAGTCCAGCCCAAACTGCTAAGCCAGGTCCTCCCTGGACCAGAAACAAGCATCCTAGGACCGGTTTCAGGGTTTCACCAATCTTCAGCCAGGATAGCTTGAATCCAGTGGCACAGTGAGCCCGGGATCCACGTCTGGGCATATCCGGTGCACTTCGGGCAAGGAAGCAAAAGACACACAATTGATGGACGGAATGCAGTAGCATGTGCACACTAACAAATGAGGAAATAAACCCACCAACGTGATGTTGTTCAGCAAAATGGGTGTGTCTGCTGAAGTCTGCTGCCAAAGATAACTCAGAAACAGACTCATCCTCAATTTCTATTATTAGGCAAGCTAACCTGGAGCGATCCGCCACCATCTTGGATGGGAGGTTTCCATCTTCTGGAGGTTGTTTATGGAAGGATGTGACCTGTAGCACAAACAAGCAGCCATCTTGGTTCTCGATAGAGAATCTCACTTACAGCACACATAAACCATCATGCCCTTTGTTGTATCTTGAGTCTTCCTGCTGCTCAGCTAGAATGTCTGTGTTGTGGAATGTTGGATGGTTGGAATGTGAGTGCTTTGTGAATGTCAGTTGGGTGAGGGCTGAGCAGCAGGACAGCTGCTCCTGATGGGGATATCATTTATATCTTAACAACTTATCTTAAATAAAGTAACTTCTTATTCTATGGTTCCTGCTCCTTATTGATTACATCACCCTTCATACTTTCCATATGGCTGAGATACCCGCCACCCCCTCTCAACACAATCCCCAAAAGGAAGGGAAACCGGAAACTGTTCTTAAAGTTTTTGGATGTGGGATGGAGTGACCATCCCGGCCGTATTTATTAAAACAAAAGATTAAAACATTAAACGTTTTCATGTTATGTACAATTTCATTATCACATTACGATGTTTGGCTAACCTTAACATAATCTCTAATACAGAGGTTCTCCTAGCCGAACTAGCATCCTACAAAACATTCTCTAAGAATACTGAAATTGTACATCCTAACGTTTAAGGGCCAACGGCAAGGTCATAACCGGTGTCAAGATCCCTAACCAGACTTACCCCTCCCACTTAGGAGGGGCGATGGCACAGGGGCTTACCACAAGTGCAACTACTAACAATTTCCCTTGACTTGACGGGGGCACTTAAGACTCGACGCCATTTAAAGGTCGTTCGAACACTTGTGTGTGGTATCTAGAAGGTATCGTTGACCTCTCCCCACCCCACACAACTTACCGCATCTGCCGTCGCAGATGACACTAGCCCCGGGAAATTCCCCAGGAGGGGGCTGTAACCCCTCCTACAAAGGAAGGGGCCTTGACCGCCTTTCCTTTACTTCCGGCGACCCGCCCTTAGACGGGACCGCCTCCCCACTGAGGGGCCAATGGCCACCTCTCCCGAGCGCTCCCATCCGTGTTGGGTGACGCCCACTCATAGGGATCTACCAATTAGTGCTCACCGATCATGACCTTACCGCCTACCAAAAAATAAATACGACAGTTCTTCAACCTATGAAAACATTGGTCGCTACGACCGAAGGAACATGCTAAAAATGCAACATCACATCAAATCACTTTAATCATAACAACCTAAACGGTATTCACCATCTTTATTAACTACAAACTGCTACTGTTATAGCCTGTAAACGAAACGGAAAAACAAACTTATCAATTCACTTTATTGCACAACAACTTTGCTGTCCTCAGGGGCTGGTGGGTGGGTCAAAATTGGCTCTTCGTTCCGTCCCGAGCTCACGTGTAGCGAGGAGGTGCAGCTTCGGAGCACAAGAACAAGAGGACGTCTTCTGGTCTTGCGCCTTCTTTTATCCGTCTTCAGGGCGGGCGAAAACCCGCCCCTGCCCGCCCCGGGGGCGTGGCTGGCTGCGTCGGTGTCTAGGCCAGCCCACTCTAGGGCGGGAAAAGGCGCGCCCCGGCTACGCCGCTTCGGGCATACCAGCCGAGACGCGCCTCCCGCCCAAAAATGGCTTCCCGGGGGGATCGAGGCACTCATCCATACGTTCGGGGGGACCGAGTGGTCGCCCCTTTCCATATGGCTGAGATACCCGCCACCCCCTCTCAACACAATCCCCAAAAGGAAGGGAAACCGGAAACTGTTCTTAAAGTTTTTGGATGTGGGATGGAGTGACCATCCCGGCCGTATTTATTAAAACAAAAGATTAAAACATTAAACGTTTTCATGTTATGTACAATTTCATTATCACATTACGATGTTTGGCTAACCTTAACATAATCTCTAATACAGAGGTTCTCCTAGCCGAACTAGCATCCTACAAAACATTCTCTAAGAATACTGAAATTGTACATCCTAACGTTTAAGGGCCAACGGCAAGGTCATAACCGGTGTCAAGATCCCTAACCAGACTTACCCCTCCCACTTAGGAGGGGCGATGGCACAGGGGCTTACCACAAGTGCAACTACTAACAATTTCCCTTGACTTGACGGGGGCACTTAAGACTCGACGCCATTTAAAGGTCGTTCGAACACTTGTGTGTGGTATCTAGAAGGTATCGTTGACCTCTCCCCACCCCACACAACTTACCGCATCTGCCGTCGCAGATGACACTAGCCCCGGGAAATTCCCCAGGAGGGGGCTGTAACCCCTCCTACAAAGGAAGGGGCCTTGACCGCCTTTCCTTTACTTCCGGCGACCCGCCCTTAGACGGGACCGCCTCCCCACTGAGGGGCCAATGGCCACCTCTCCCGAGCGCTCCCATCCGTGTTGGGTGACGCCCACTCATAGGGATCTACCAATTAGTGCTCACCGATCATGACCTTACCGCCACAGGTCCGGATAGTTGACCGGCTATCCGGACCCCCCACAAAACTCCTACCTAAAGGTCATGTTCCAAAGATTTTAACCAGGCTAGGAAGTCTCCTATGAGTAACTCATTCCCCGCCCTCGACAAATGCACACCATCCCCCAGATACATACTGTCATCATTAATACAATTATGCGAGATCGAATGCAATGCCTTGGAACGGAACAACCTACTCACTTTGTTATTCAATTTTCTAACCGAATGATTCAAAGCAGGGATCGAGATAGCCCCCCGCCACACTTTTCGTGGGATCATATGAGACCATGCGATTAGGCACCCCGGAACTCTCCTCGCTAACCAACTTACCGTGGAAAGCATAGCCTCCAGGAGAAGTCGTCTACCGGTGGTGACCAAATCATTGCCCCCCAAATGCACTATGACTATGGACGGCGGTGACCTCATCCGCTCTAACAAGCCCTCAAAAAATTCCTGAAACTGGTCAATACAGAGACCGCCCCTTCCGTAGAAGGACACTCTGTACCCGTATTCCTCAGGTACGTGAACCATGTCACCTGCTTTGAATACGTCTGCAGCCCGTCTCACGTATGAGTGGCCCACGACCCAAACCTCCTTCCTCACAGCCGGTGACGTGCGACCGCTGACCTGGTGTTGGGTCGACTGCTCAGTCTGCCCTGCCGCGTAGGCTTGCGCAACTGAAAACAAACAAAAACAAGAGGCGTGAGTACATGATTACAGTTTCACAACATGTGCAATCGCACGTACCTCTTATAACAATTGGAGGACCAGCGCCCCACACGTTTCACTTGTTCTACATTAAGACCTCTGGCTGTAGCTTCAGTGGCAGCCCCTATACGAAAGGGGTGGGTCCCAAATTCGCCCGGGTCCAAGCCCGCTGCAGCAATGGCCATTGCAAGCACCCGTTGAAACTGAAACCTCGTCAGCGGGGTGGCGTCTGCATGCCTCAACAATGTCCCTCCCCATGATGCCACCCTTCGTGCTAGGTAATCTTCTAAGCACTGTACCGGACACATGGATGAGTCGAGGTTCCTGCGGATGATCGTGCAGTCCCCTCTCCCATCTTGGTCAGTCTTGGACCTGAGAAAGGAGACAATCATCGCATCACCCCTGATCTGGACATGCTCCCTGCACAAGCCCCCCGTCACGTCCCGTTTGTTCCTTGCAACCAGCTCACTAACTCTCATAGCCCCGTGAAATGCCAGCGTAAATGCAGTCCGGAACAAACAGGTCTCGAACGGGGACGAGCATGTGTTCGGGAGCGTGACCAGTAACTGGGACAACCTGTCTAGACCTATCGGTCGTCGTACATCTACTCTGCGACCCTCTAGACGTTGCCACCCACGTAGCGCTTTTTGTACCGTGAAAGACGCTGTTGGGTCCAGGATGCCATGGGCCCTGGCAACAAAGGAAATGGCGGCACGATGCCTTTGGGCCGTAGCCACCGATTTCCCAGCCCTACGTAAGGACATCAGAAAAAGTACTACCAACTCCTCCTGACCCCAAAGTCCTCCTCTCTCTGCCCCCAAAAAGGCTAAATAGGCCTGGAACGCCCCTTCATATGCCTTCCTTGTCCTGGGTGCTAGACTCTCTCCCACGAGGTGACGAAGTTCGGGGCACCGAGAGACCAGAGAGCTTCGGGGAAGGGTGCCGGCTCCGGGTCCGCTGAAGGAAGGAAACCCGAGAAAGCCTGCATGTGAAAACGAGACAGTGCATCAGCAGCCTGATTCATCACCCCTGGGACATGTTTTGCTCTGAATACTACGTTCAGTTGCATACACAGTAAGACAATTTCTTTGAGGAGCCTCAAAATCAACTTACAACGGGCTGCCTGACTATTGATGCATTCTACCACGGTCATATTGTCGGACCAGAACACAACAGAATGATCTCTGAACCCTTCTGGCCAGGTTCTCAGGGCCACCAGAATGGGAAATAGTTCGAGGAAAGCGATGTTACTTGTCAGCCCCTTCTCGTGCCACCATAGGGGCCACTTTTGTGCCGACCATTTTGTGCCGAAGATGGCGCCAAAACCTACGCTTCCTGCTGAGTCTGTCCATAGCCCAAGCTCTTCAGAGGAGACGGCTGGCTTGTTCCAGACGACCCGGCCATTGAAGTCCGCCAAGAATGCTAACCAAATCCGCATGTCCTGGCGGACCTCGGCCGATAACCTTGTGCGATGATGACCCTCCTTTAAGCCAACCATCGCTTGGGCAATTGAGCGGGAAAAGGGGCGAGCCATTGGTATCACCCTCAAGGCAAAGTTCAACTTTCCCACTAACTGTTGCAACTGATGCAGTGTAACTTTGGATGCCTTTAAACATACTTGGAGGGCTGCCCTGAATTTCGACACTTTGCTAGCTGGTAAACGGAAGCACCCCTCCCTTGAGTCCAACTCGATCCCCAAAAACTCGAGGCAAGTCGTGGGACCCATAGTTTTACCTGGTGCCAATGGCACGCCAAGATGATCCATTAACACACAGAATTCAGCTAAGGCCCGGGCACATTCGGAAGTACCGGCGGGGCCAAGGAACAGAAAATCGTCAAGGTAGTGCATTACATTTCGGAAACCCGTTTTCTTAGTGAACACCCATTGCAGGAAAGTACTGAATTGCTCAAAGTAAGCACATGATATAGAGCATCCCATTGGCATACACCTATCCATGTAAAATGACCCCTGAAACCCGAATCCCAGAAGACGCTGATCGTCTGGGTGTACCGGAAGCAACCGGAACGCTGATTCGATATCAGATTTCGCCATCAACGTCCCGTGCCCCAGGCGATTCAAGATGGCTACCGCCTCATCAAAAGATGCGTATCGCACCGAACAAACTTCTGGCTCAATTGCGTCGTTCACCGAAAGACCATATGGAGAAGATAGATTATGAATCAAACGAAACTCACCCGGGTCCTTCTTGGGGACCACCCCTAACGGAGAACAAACGAAATCCGGTACCGGGGGCTCACTAAACGGGCCGGCGACCCGTCCCCGGCTAACCTCTTTCTGAATTTTTTCTTGCACTACAGATGCATGTTGTAAAACGGAAAGTTGATTTTTGCACATCCCTACACCCTGAAAGTCCCCTACCGGGATGCGGAAACCATGTGTAAAACCGTTCCGCAGCACCCCGGCAGAAGTGCGATCCGGGTATTCGCTGAGCCAGGGAATCATTGCCAAGGTATCAATCGGGGTTGGTAAAGGCGCCCCTCGGCCTAGCTTAGACCTGTTTGGCGCCTCCCTTACCCCCATTCTCACTCGTTCTGGCTCTGCACGATGACTCAGGATGGGACGACCCACACGTACTACACTCATGTTTGAATTTACACGATCCCGGAGGCCTGGTACACTTCCCCTTGTTAAAATTAAAACAGAAACCCTTTCTCCCTGTATTGCCTGCGGGCCTCGACTGGTCGTCGGTGCTCGTACTTGGTCGAAAGGGCGTCCCCACATTTTGGCGGGAGTAATCAACAACAGTGCTCCCGACCAATGGCATTCTTAACATTCCCGATTCTTTCATCTTATCCCATGTTAAAGAATCGTAACAATCCCAAGTCAAACCCTTGTTATGTTCCTTTTCTTTCCTGAACAAATTGTCATAACAAAACCAATGGTTACCTTGATACGCTGTCGAGTAACCCATAATTCGTGATTGATAAACGGGAAACTCAGGAAGCAACTCGGGCCTACGTTCCCCCAAAATTGATGTGAAAATACCCCATGCATTGCCCCAGTTGCCAATGTTCTCATTTACCTTAAAGGCGGCCATCTTTGCGCGCCAAACACTCGGATGCATTAAGTCCTTCTGACTTTTTACATGTTCCACATCATAATGATCAACAAGCAGGGAAAAAATATTCACGTACTCCCCCGCCCAGATCTTTTCCTTTATAGCTAAAGGCACATGTTGTCCTAATCTCTCTCTACGAGAGGGTGCTGACTCGTCCCTTGCAATCGGCAATGGCCGCTTACCTGCACCGGACGCAGCTTCTGCCGCTTGCGGCTTGTCTATCCCCGCCAACGGCGTAGCCACTCTAGCTGCCTCTTTCTTCTCACGAAGCCCTTTTATCAGCGCCTGTGCTTCGGCAGCCGTGGCGCCATCACTACTATCCCCCAACCATGCTGCTAGCTGTGCTGCCAGCTCGGGGGGCATGTCTTCCTTGGATGTCGGGGTGACGACAACGGGGATTGGATTCCCCTCCATCGGTACTGGGGTCGGCGCCTCGAGCGGGGCAGAGGGAACCGGGACGGCCCCACCGGCTGGAACCTTTCTCGGCCTCTTAGGTCTCCCTCCAGCCGGCGGGGTGCCCGAACCCTCCTCCCCATCTCGCTCCGCCAACCGTTTCTTTATGTCGGACACTTCTTTGCAAAGGGCCCGCACCATCTGATCGGTCGTCATTCTTTTTGCGCCTTTCTTGGGCATCTCTCCGAGGAAGTATCTAGAAGACAAAGAAAAAGATCAAAACGCTCAAAATTGGCTCTTCGTTCCGTCCCGAGCTCACGTGTAGCGAGGAGGTGCAGCTTCGGAGCACAAGAACAAGAGGACGTCTTCTGGTCTTGCGCCTTCTTTTATCCGTCTTCAGGGCGGGCGAAAACCCGCCCCTGCCCGCCCCGGGGGCGTGGCTGGCTGCGTCGGTGTCTAGGCCAGCCCACTCTAGGGCGGGAAAAGGCGCGCCCCGGCTACGCCGCTTCGGGCATACCAGCCGAGACGCGCCTCCCGCCCAAAAATGGCTTCCCGGGGGGATCGAGGCACTCATCCATACGTTCGGGGGGACCGAGTGGTCGCCCCTTTCCATATGCGCCGCTCTCCTAAAAGACGCACAAGAACACTTCTTCCACGGTCACCCCCATACAAGTGTACAGATGCACAAAAAATACCGAATACACGGTTCATTGTGACCAGACGTGCAACGCCCATTTGGCACAAAGGGCTTCAAACCCCCCCCCCCCCCCTGTTTTGTGTGAGTTAGCCTGGGTTGAGACAGCTTCTCGGGCTGGCAACTTCTTATTAGAGCCGCACCTGAGTACTTCACAGGTCTTTAAAAGACCATTTACTTGTTAACAAGGCTTTGTTGTGTTTCCCCCCTTCTTAGAGCCCCTACATCTCCACTCTGCCTATCACTTTGAAGAATTAGCCCTCCCACGAAATTTTTAGTAGCACACCCCCAAAATTTGGCTCTAATTGCGCCTCTGGTCGTGACTGTGGTTGAAAGAGTTTTGGTACTACTGATTAGATTGCTGAAGATTTTTTAAATTTGAGCAAATAGTTGTTATTTTTTTTATTTGTGTTGTCTCCTCTCTTAACATTCTCAGTAGCGATTGAAACAGCATACCCAATTTGACTTCGATTCACATGGCTTATCAGCAGACCTTAAACTCATTTTTCTGAGGCGAAAGGTCTGTTTTCTATTTTTACTACGTCTGTCACTGAAACAAGTTTTACTTTCTTAACACGTCGGCCAGGAAAACACCTTTGTTACTATCTCCATTTCCCAGAATTAGAGGATGTGTCCGTGGGTAAAACTGGCCTGAATGCTATCTTTTCAATTATGCAGATGATTTTAAAATCATTACTTGTATTTAACAACATTTTGCTTGAAGATTAATCATTTCTGTCCTACACAATTGAGAGAGCTTCATCCATGTTAAGCCTAAATATTACTGCATTTAGGTTAATTGCTTTCAATTAGAGCAGTGCAAAACGTCTAAAGGTACCTTGCAGTAATGCAGGGATCGGTTTTATTTTTTTTGTAAGATATTACTCATCCTGTCTGAACTTTCCAGTGGAGATAGCCTGATAAATGTTAAGGAGTTTATGATTAACATACTGAAAGTGTGTAATTAGTATTTCGATGTTCTGTCAGGTTGATTTAAATAGATATTTAACTTTCTTTTGCTAGCTGAGTGCATGACTTCTGATGCTTAGTCGATGGCCTTGATTTATTGATAGACTACGTTTCTAATACCAGAAATACAGGCTGATCAAGCTAAAAATGGGCGACATTGCTAAATTATGTATTACAATCTTTTCATAATAAATATTTGTATTGCTTTTCTTGCACTGTTTATGTTGCTTTTTAAAATATGCAGAACAATATACCCCCAACTGTTCACTATTAGGAAATTGTGAGTTTCAGATTAATTCTGTGCCATACACAGCGCATACAAAGCCATAGACGGAATGCTTCACACAGGCACTATACCCCATGCGTAATATAAAAGTCGCAAATCTTCCCCCTTGCATTCTTTACATTGTATGTAGTGCTACCTAAAAACCCAAAAAGTTCATAAAAATAAACAGATCTCGTGCGAAGGTGAGGGCCATGTTTGCAGCTGAATAAAAACAGAGTTTGGACATTCATGCAGGAGGGATATTAAAGACTAGTTTTGTTCTCACATAAAAAATAGCATATTGCGTTCAGCAGATCGGCACGAATGGTTTACGCCACTCTTTTTAGGTCGAGCAGACCTAACCCTCAATGCGTGAGCATTGAAGGTGTCTGCTTCAGACCTTTTGTGGCCCGTATTTAGGAATGTGGACAGCTACCAGACGCGCGCTTTGACGAGGTCAGATTTCACCTCGGGAGCGAGCGTCTGGTAGCTGCGCATGCGCAAAGCCCTTTCTCACACACAGGCAGCCCCCACCCCTCTGCATGCATGCATGCACGCGCACACACACACACACAGGCGCGCGCATGCACACGCAGGTATACCGCACACATACAGGCACACATACAGGCACACTATCCCCTACCTCGCATTCTCTCTCAATCACACAGTCACGCATGCGCACACACGTTCCCTCGCGCACACATGCACACACGCCCGCACACACTCCCCCCAACCCCCCCAAACATACACACAGGCATGCACGCACTTTACATCAGCCCTGGGCCCCACTCACCAACTGCGCTCTTCCGGCGGAACTCCTCACGGCGCGGCGTCTCCTCATCTAAATCGGGGCTCCCTCAGGTCAGAGGAGCCTCGCAACAGGCGCCACACTCCTCCTTCTCCCCGGCCCCCTCCTGGGGACCCGGGCTACACCGGACGGCAGGGCGCTCCATGCGCCGGCAGCTCGCGGACCTCGGGAGGCGGGACTTCCGGTCGGCGGCGAGCTGATTGGCCGGCCGGCCAAGAGCCTCCGGGTCGCTGCGGGCAGCGCGGCGGCGCCTGCCTCCCATGGGATTTTTTACACCCCTTAGTGCTTGTTTTCTATTGTTGTGAGTTGTTAGCTGAGGGTTGGTCCTTTACGGTCGTTAAGTGGGGCATTGAGAGTGTAAGACCCCGTCAATAGAAGAGTTAATACATTCTTTAATTTTAAACAAATAAGTGCTTCTTTGCTGGTGTTTTCCAGATCTTTGTATGGACTCGTTTTGCTTTTTTTAATTCAGTTGTTTTCTTTCAATCTCGCATCTTCCATGTGTTTAACAGCTGACGATTAGTGTGCTATACAAATGGCTGTAACAAAACATCCAGTCTATGGTCATTTAATATCTGTGATATGGGCGACTTCACGCCCCTCAACACAATCTGCGTAATTAGATAATCAGAGCATCGTCGGTCTCTTCGGCCTGCCCCATGCCTTTAACTTGTCCAATGCTTGGCTGCTTTTATCTAGTTTGGCTGAGCCAGTCCGCTTTAAGCTAGCACATTACTTTTTATATAAGTAATGTTGTCGTTGGAGAGGTACTTAATTATTTTCAATTATATCTACACCTGGTAAGTCGAGAGGGCCCGCACAGTGCCTGGCCTGGCAGCAAGATCTCTCCTGGCCTTCGCGTGATGCGCGTGACGTCTACATTAACCCCAGTGGGAGCCTATCAGATTGTGTAATTAGAGAATGTTTGAGTAAGAGACGCCATCTTTTGGGCATGCCACATTGAAACAACGCTGTCGCTTGTGTCCCTTCCTTGAAACGATTTATCTCTTAATTGAGCAGTCCTCTATCATTTGCCTTCTGCCACTGGCAGCCCTCGCACGCCTGCTGCGCCCCACGACCTCCCGAGGATGCGTCAGCACTTTTATCACAGGCATTTTTAGGGTCTGTGTACTCCATCATTGTTTCGTTTCTTGGCCGGACATCAGCAGAGCTGCGTGGGCTTGTTGGCCCAGCATATGCTGTACAATCGACATCCACTGGCAGCTGTTACCTGCACACCAAGCTCTTGTGAGGGGAAGCGGTGGTCTCTGCGGACCCATGCATCTTTAATAGCCCTCTTAGCCCTGTGCAGGGAACGGAACCTCCACGGGGTTGCTTGAGTGATCCGACACTACGGCTTTAGAGCTCTAAAAGCCTCGCTGGCTGGCCCAGGCTCCCAAGCTGCGGCCGCTCGCTTCCCTCCCAGGTGCACTCCGTCCCATGCTACCTTCACCTCCGTCTACTATTCCCTCCGAAGACCGTTCTCCCGGCCCCTTTCAGTAGGCTTTTTTTTAAATGTATTTACCTTTGTGTGAAGCTCAGCATTTGAATGGTTAGATTCAAGGGGTGTGCGAAATTTGCTAAAAAAAAATTACGAGAAAGGAAGAAAAGTTTGTATAAATGCCTTGGCTCTTGTACCGTGTACGAACACTTTCAGGGGCCCTCCTTCCCCCACAGAAGCCCAGCTTAAAAGTCAAGGTCTCCAGAAGAGACGATGGAAGGGTAAAGCGGACATTTCCGCCAGGAGATAACTTACCACGAGGTCTAGATTGTTCCTTCACCAGTCGGATGTTCAGAGGGCAAATTAATATTTCCTCCTCGCATTAAATGGAATAGCTGTTGTGATTAATAAACTCTGCAGGTCTTTCATGGTTCATTCACGAAGACTAGTAGAGCCAAACTGTTCAGTCCCGTTATAATGGTTTAATATTAGACAGCGGTTAACAATACTCAAACTCTCTGTGGGCCGCCATTATTGTTTTCTTCTTAGTTCTCACTTGCATTGCTTCATGAATTGTGCGCTGTGCTATTTGGAATGGAGCAAGTTGGCGCATGTGTGAACGGCAAGGATACATGCATACGTGCCAACTCACACGGTGCCACCGTGTGACACACAATACCGGCTCACATCACACGGTCTCCCGGTGAGGAGCACGGTGGCACCGTGTGGGTTGGCAGGTATGCATGTATCCTGGCCTTTCACACATGCGTCAGCTTGAGCCATTCCGAATAGCACAGGCATGCGGTGGCACGGAAAACAAGCTGAAACCACTGAAAATAGTTGTTTTCCAGCTCGTTTTCGGAGGCTTTGAACTGCCAACATCTATTAAGGGGTGTGAAAACACCCCAGTACACCACCCACAGACCCACTCACAGCAGGAAGACTGGACCACCATCCACAGACCTTACCAGCCAGAATTTCTGCACCGCCATCCACAGACCTCTAGACTACAATTGTCAGACCCAACGCAGTTGTCTGTTAAGCCAAATTCTACAGACTGGTGTCATATTTGCGAAAGTTATACCTATTGGCATTGTAAATGACAAAGCTATTAATTTAGCTATTTTCAAAACCAAACATAAATAAAAAAATTGTCATTTACAATACCAATAGCTCAAACTTTCCTAATGCGAGACCTATTGCATTGCAAATGCTTGTTTTTATTTGGAACATCGGAGTTTTATGTTAAGGTATTTACGTAGAACAAGAACATAAAGTATTACATCTATGCAGATAGATTAAATGCCTTATGTCTTATGCGTTTTTCTGTACATTGATTACGGATGAATGAGAGGAGACTTATAAAGCACAGCAAATACCCAGGGGACGTCCTGGCACTGAAACAAAATCTTTAAGACAGTAGTCAGTGATTTTTCCAGGTAGTTAGGCAGAACTAAGGTATCAACTTGTAGTTTGTGTACTGTATTGCATTAATACATATGTTTAAATGGATTGGCTTGTACTGTCTTGTGAAGGTTTGAGTTGTAGGCACTACTTCCCTCACATCAATCATAACTAAAGTTTTTTTTCCAGGCAATATCATTGTTTTTTTTCTGGTTCCAGTCACAATTCTGCAGCATCAATGGACCCCCAACTTTAATGAGGATAAATCCCCCCCCCCATTAGGAATGAGCCTTAAAGTCCACCTGCATTAATAAGCATGAATGGCCTCAAATATTAATGTCCATTAATGGCACCTCACCCTGCCTATCTGTAGGTTCAGTCGGTAAGAAATGTGTAGCACTAATGCCCTCATTTTGAATTGTCAGTAGTAGCATACCTGGGTGAGATATCATTCTGGGGGTGCAGAGCAGGAATATCGACGGGGAAATATCGTGAGACCATAATATCGCCGCAGAAATATCGTTTGGAAGAAATATCAACAACAAAAATATAGATGACAAGAATATTGACTGACAGGTAAGTAATATCGATTACAAAAATATCGTTGTAATAAATATTGTTTCAAAAAATTGTTTACTAAAATATCGACTTATTAATAAAGTTATGTATGTTAGTGTTTTAATAAGAATTGTTTGTCATTTTATTATATGTTTTAGAATTTTTCTACGTATTAATTTATTTTAAGTTTAATTTTGCGTTATTACTTCCGTAGCGGGTTGTGGGTTTATAGGGGAATAGGGTGGGAAGTAATTTAATTATGTAAAATAATTGATTAATTAATGTGTTAATAAATTATAGTTTAATATTTAGTTGTTAATTAATTTTAATTAGTCAATTAATAATTAATTATGTTAATTGTTAAATTTATTTTAGGTGTGTGTTGTGGTGTTTATATATGTAAATGGTGTGAAGGGTGGTAAGTAATTAATTTGTTATTGATTAATTATTAACAGCTTAAAATTAATTTCTATTAATTATTTAGTAATTATTAATTGTAATTGTGTAATTAATTTATTTTAGGTGTATGTTGTGGTGTTTATTTGCGTAAATGGTGTGAAAGCTGGTAATTAATTGTTTATTTATTAATTAATAAATAATACAATTTTAAATATTATTAATTAATTAGTAAATATTACATTTAATTGTGTAATTAATTTTAGGTGTTTGTTGTGGATTTTATAGTGCTAACAATTTTTTTTTATCTTTGGTAATAATAATATATTTCTATTTATATATTCAGTCACAATATCTTTATTTCGGCGAAATGCCATAAAAGAGACAAATTGAAGGTAAAATGCATTTTACATAATATCAAATTCCATTTAAATCCACAGTAAATCAGAATACAAATAGTAATAAAATATTTACATAGGTTAAAAAAGAGATCATTGTGATTCAAGAAGTTTTGCCCTTCTACACCACATGCCATACAGAAACCTAGAGATTGCGTAAACAATGGGCAAATCAGTGTTTGTTTCAAAAAATCTATATACTTCCATACATCGACGAGAGCCCAGATTCCTGCATAAATTAATTCGCTCATACTGCCGTATTATACGATAACCCTCACAGAAGAACAGCACATGTATGTCAGTCTCTTCTTTGGCAGTACATGCAGGACAACTCTTTTCCAGACCATTTGTCCATTTATTTTTCACAGCATGGAGCGGGAGACATCCATGTCGAAACTGCAGGAAGAGTTTCCTAGCAAGAGTTGGTTGAATAACATCAAGCACAGATTCCATGGCATATGTGCATTTAACCTCCAGAAAGGAAGATGTCCTGGTACCAGCCCCAGGGCCTGTGTACAAATTCCTCAGGGGCACATCCCAATATCTTCCAATCAGTTTCTTACGTGTGATTCTAAAACAATTAGTACTCAGATTTTCCCAAAGATCACCATAGGCTAAAGCGAACAAAGTTTGTCCCAGGTAAACTAAGAATCTCGATTAACTCTTTTTTAAATATGGCTAGTTCAGGAGTTGTCCATATCCTTCGTCAGTAGAGGAGTGGCCTACAACCAACCTCATGAGTGATAGGTCTGACGCCAAGATCTAGGCACAGTGGGGTTAAAGGTGTGCTTACTGTGAGCCCAACTATTTGAATGAGAAACTTGTTCTCAGTAGTCATAATAGAGTTGATGTTGGAATGGCCCCATAACTCCGCACCATAAAGAGTAGCACTTCTTAACTGTGTTTTGTGAATTTCTATCACAGGACTTAGAGATTTATAGTGCGTATTTCTAAAGAATTTAGCCAGTCCCCCCGAAGTTTGAGTTAATTTAAGGTTTGCCTTAGTTAACTGAGGTCCCCAGAGCATCTTTTAGTTCAAAGTAACCCCCAAATACTCAAATTCCTGAACTCTTTCTAAAGGAACTCCATTTAAGTGGGGGCCAGGATGGGTGGATCTACGGGGATTGAAGACCATATACTTAGTTTCTTGGACATTGATCTCCAAGCCCCGGTCATTACAAAAATGTAAAAATCCATCCAAAATTCTTTGTAGCCCCATAGGGGATTTAGAGAGAAGCAGCGTATCGTCTGCAAACATCAATACTGGCACATGTCCCTGGGCCAACCTTGGGGCATCGATGTTCTTACATTGGCCCAGGGCATGCACCAATCCATTGATGTATATGCAGAATATTTATATATTAATTATGTTAACATTAAAAATCAAATGTAATGAAAATGTTGATATTTTTATGTTTTATTGTTTTGGGATCCCGCGCTTTCCCTACTGTTGCACTCACTGTAGTAGGAATAGTAATTTTTACCCCTACGCTATCCAGCACATTCCCTACTGTTGCACTCACTGGAGTGGGAATAGTAATTTTTAGCCCTCTGCTATCCTGCGCTTTCCATACTGTTGCACTCACTGGAGTGGGAATAGTAAATGTTACCCCTACGCTATCCAGCTCTTTCCCTACTGTTGAACTCACTGGAGTGGGAATAGTAATTTTTACACCTACACTACCCAGCACTTTCCCTACTGTTGTATTCACTGGAGTGGAAATAGTAATTTTTACCTCTACGCTATCCAGCACTTTTCCTACTGTTGCACTCACTGGAGTGGGAATAGTAAATTTTACCCCTACGCTATCCAGCGCTTTCCCTACTATTGCACTCACTGGAGTGGGAATAGTACATTTTACCCCTATGCTATCCAGTGCTTTCCCTACTGTTGCACCCACTGGAGAGGGCATAGCAAATGTTACCCCTCTGCTAGCCAGTGTTTTCCCTACTGTTGCTCTCACTGGAGTGGGAAAAGTCATTTTTATCCTCCCGCTATCTAACCTTTTAACTATTAATGTTTTTATTTTGTTATTAAATATATGTATTATTTCTTTTAATAGTTTATTGTGTTAATTAAATGTAAAATATATGTTTTTTTTTTTTTAAATTATTTATATATGTTTTTATTTAATTTTATATAATTAATAAAGTTTATACATTAAATAAAGATAATAGTTAACAACATGTATTTAAGTAAATATATGTATATGTATATGTTTTTTTGTGTTTATATTAATTACATTTAGTTTGTTTGTTATAATTAGTTAAAATATATTACAATTAATTTAATATGATAATAACAATAATATTATTTAATTAATTTAATTTAAGTTATGTTATTTTTTAAAGTTGATATTTTTTAAAGTCAATATTTTTTACATCGATATTTTTGAGTCAATAATATTATACTTATCCTTTTAAGTATAGGGAGTCGATATTTTTGTTATCGATATTTTCACCTCAATATTTCTTTCATCAATATTTTTAATATCGATATTTTAACATGGATCCCATTCTGGGCAACTACAAGTTACCTGCTGCATTTTGTAAAGTCTACAATTCCATAGGAAATGGCCTTTTTGAGTTTACTAATAACTTTAGCTCCGTTTGACAAATCTTTTTTTTATAAAAAAGTGCTCTTTGTGCCTAGTTTCTTCATGGAAAGTTTATCTGATCTGTCCAGTGGGAAAAAAAGAAAAAGGGAGGCCCAATAAATAAAAAAATCCTATGCATCTACCATAGACCTTTTGAAAAGGTTCTATAGCCAAGAAACTGCTGAATGGAATGACACCAGATTTGGCAGGAATCTAGGGGCATATTATCAAGGGGGTTTATCTCCGCTTTTTTGGCTTTAAAAGCCAAGAAAGCGGAGATAAAATTATCTCCCTCTTACCTAGCTGTCGCTAACACCAGTTAGCGACAGCTAGTAGGAGATAGCGACCATCTTGGGCCCCACTTTGCATGTCAGTGATATTTATCACTAATGACATGCAAATTGGGCGTGCCAAGATGTTAGCGACTGAAAACAGTCTCTAAAATCGCTATCTCCTATTACCAACTTTTGGAGATATTCGCGCTAAGCGCGAATATCTCCAAAAGCTAACACCTGCCCTGATCAGTTCTTAGCCATGTTATCCAATGGGAGGTGGATAACATGGCTAAGAGCATTAGCTCGGTAATGCATGAATATCGCTGACTTTTCAGCGATATTCATGCTTTGCGGCGATTTTTATCGCATTTGCGTTAAACCTTGATAATACCAAGGTTTATTTGCGGTAAAAATCGCCGCAGCTCAGCAGTAAATTTTTGTCTCTAACCAAGCAATAGCGATAATTATCGCTATTGCTTGGTAATATGCCCCCTAGATCTTGGCACAGAAAGTGTGCTTTTTAGGTTCGACTCTGCAAGTGCATATGCTATTGCATGCATCTCGCTTGAGAGACACTGTTGTATACAGTAAATGTGCTTGGAGCCTCACCATGCTTTCCATTTGTTCGCTTCAGTGTCACTCTTCTTTCCAGGCTTCTTAATTGGACATTGCAGGTGAAACGTCATATCTGGTTATTTCTGTGGAGCAAGGAAGAAACACAGATTGATTAAAGTTAATCCGTGCCCTGATTGAGGTACTATTTCTTTCGCCATCCTACTCCACTGCTGCTTTGTCCACAGCACTTGTGCTTTTTTTTCTCTCGTTTATAGAGCTTTTGTTTACATTCCAGAAAAGGGTTTCACAGGTAAGGCAAAATAACAGACGCAGTCACATAAAAAAGGGCCAAAAGGCATACAGGCTAGCAATACAAAATCAAAAATTCATCTTGTTCAGGGTACTCCCCAACATCCAATATGTAAAGTGCTCCTTAGACCCATGTGATTACAGCGGTACAGTACACCAACTAAACGCAAAATTGTATAGTAATTAAACAGTCATTAATAACTTTATTTCGGTTCGGAGGACCATAAAAGTTTCACAATAAAATATTAACAATTTATAAAACATCAACAATGAAAGATTAAAAAACAGTAATTCATAACATTTTTAGCAAAGGCATTAAAAAGCATCATTTTAAAAAGACAACTGGAACAACAAAGTCACATGCTGATAATCATATGCTAATTTCACTCATGACACTTTCTAATCATGATGGAGCCCCTTATAAAGTTTGCTACAGCGACGCAGATATTGGTGGGGGCCAATGTATGCAAATATTTTAAATCATCATTATATTACCAATGACGGGTATTCCGTAATAGTGGAATCAGAAATCTGGTTCTCAGCCACTTATATAATGTGCAAAATAGAAGAAAGTGCAACTTGCTTTGCCTAGAAGAATTATCACTTGGGCAAGGCATATATTTGCCCGCCCATCCTCCTTGACGAGGAATGCTAACAAAAAGTGCACAGTGCATAGTCAAAACCTAGTTAGGTAAAGTCTGGAACGTGGAACAACAGGCACACAGGTACCATCTACTGCAAGCATTGCTAATGCGAATGACGCTGATAGCCATGCTTCTCATCTGCTCTATTATGTCGAAGGCAGAGGATACAATGCTGTCCAAAGAATGGATTCTGGAGGACAGAGTCAATAACCCATTGTCAACTACAGAGAGAGCTTTCTCTAAATGAATACGATCAATTTCTAGTATTCTTTCTGCAGTTTCCATTTGCGTGACTTTCCAAGATTCATTGTAAGCAGAGTATATACCGGCGTATATGAAACGTTTTTGACGTGGTTTACGAGGTCCAAGTAGGAAGTCTTGTAAATCAACCTCTTCTTTAAGTAAAGTTAAGTGAAGTTTAATTTCTGGAAGTGTGGATTTCTGTAGCCATTCAATGCATAGTTTTCCTACACTATATGTTGTAACTATCCCTGGATGTTGTCTCTGGGAATATATTGGATCTGGCCTAGTTACTGTGAACCCTTGTGTTTTGTTCAGGAATCTATTTTGACAGTTATTTGTGTCTGTAGGCCAGATTAACCATTTTTTCCAATCAGGATTAGTTCTGTTCTGTTGTAAAATCTAGTTTACGTCTACCTCCTCCTCTGCAGTGCTGTTACTGTCAGTTCTGGGCTTAGGTATTGACAGTTTGTTTAACTCTTTTATCCTAGCAGAGAAGTGTGGCTCAGTGATTAGAGCGGCAGACCCTGATGCAGAGGTCTGGCCCGGGACCAGGGTTCAATTCACAACGCGGCATGGTCCTGAGCCCAAAAATGTCCACGGACTCGATAATTCTCGCCTCGGTGCCTATTCTAATCATGGGGTCCCACGCTGCAACTCTGGGCAATAGCTTGCTTAATCTCCACTACGGCAGCCCACCCGCTGCGGGATGCCTGGCTTTCACCTTGGGGATGCCCAGTAGGGGTTATCTCACAGGGAAAAAGCCAGGACGGGTTCCCAAGGCAAGCGCCTTTATGCCTTCGGGTGATACGTGCGCTATATAAGTCGCAATAAATTTATATTTAGCCAAGCTAAGACAAGATGTTTGTTGAATAGTATCATTTAAAAACATTATTTGTTCTGGGATAATGCAGGCTTTGAATAAGGCTTCTAAACCTTGTACCTGCCTGTCTTTTATGCCCCACACAGTTTTTGTCTCACTGTTGTCTTCCCAAAGTTAAACCCTAATGTAGACAGTTGAGCATAAAAGTTCGCAGAATACATTTTTTTAGTATTGGTCAACATGTTTTTCATTCCTCTCTTATTCATATTTTTTAAATAAAACGTTTCTGGATTTGTGACATTAAAACCTGAGAAATATGGAAACTTTTCATAAAAGGTTTTAGAGCTGCCCTTTGGCTGCTTTGGACAATGTTCCCATTGTTTGTAAGTAAAAACATTTCTAGGATTTGCTGATTTGTGCAAATGATGGTGATCATAATGATTAAAACAATACATTTGTTCATAATCTGATGAACCTTCTAAGTATTCATGTTTAGTGAATGTAGCTGACATTTCTAAATCTGTCATCATATTGTTAACAGTTTCAAATTCCCAAACATCAAAAAATGTGCTGGGTGAGACAAAGTCACTCAAAGAAAGCTTAAACTGGTGTGGAATCTTCAACAGTTCCACCGGGCCATAAATGTCATAATCAGTTGTGTCCCATGCTATACCACCAGGTATAGGAACGGCTGTGTTGTTCACTGATGACAGGTCTCTTCGCTCACGATGAGATGATTTGTGAGGTTTCAGGAGCAAGTTGATGTTCTTACTTGCTGAGTCCCTTGTACTGTATTTTCCGTCTATCATCTTTCCCAAACTTAAAAAAAGAATGAGCCAAAGTAGGAGAAAAAGTACACCTAACACAATCCAAAATTCAACCCATGGTGAAACCAGATATGTATTTTCAAGCTGATGAATGAGCTTTGAAAGATTTATTTGCTGGCGTAGTTTCAGGTTCACTGGGATCCTCAGAAAATGTATCAAAGTTGATGAAATAGCCAGAGGCAGTTCTGTCAATTGTTGGAATTGCATCAGGATTGTTTGTAATCGTTGGAGCTGCTTCTTCCTTTGTCATATTTGTATAGTCAAAGGCTATATCATTGTAGATGGGATTTTCTTGACGAACTGTTATTTGGGTCTCAAGAGGCACAAGTTCCACGGATTTGTGGCATAGCCCTTCTTTTCTCACTGCAGGCTTATCAAAGGTGATGAGTCTTTCAGTTTGAACCTCTTGTATTGTAGCAAGATTTGGTCGTCTGCTACATCTCGGGAGTTCACTGGGCCTACTACTTATTATCGGCCACATGATGTAGTTTTACCAGGTTAATGGATACGGACCTGTTCTCCTTTCTTCCAGCAAGGGGCGGCAGTAATGCTGTTCTTGGTCCGTGGATTGCTAGTACAGGTACTGGTTTTCTGTAAGAAGGCCCAAATTCCTTCTTATCCGCGATCTTTTCTCTGACTAGATCCCCAATCTTTGGAATCCATTCAGGCCTTGCTGTGACAGGTGGTTTCTCTTCAGTGGTCGTTGGCTTTTGTGTTGTGTTGCTCAGACTTCTTTTTCTTTCAGGTCCTGTAAAACAGCCAAACAGTCTTTGATATTAAAGGGTTTTTGGTCCACACTGAAGTTTGACGATCAAGATCCTGGATGATCATTCTAGTACCAAATAGTAATTCATATGGAGTGATTTTACCCAGAGAATTTCCTGGCAGATTATTAAGACTATGTTGGACACTTGTTAGATGTTTGACCCACCCGTCACCCAAACCTAATACCCTAGCTGTTATAGATTGCTTTTTGTCACGTTTTTTTCTTTCCACTACCGCATTTCCCTCAGGATGGAAGGATGGAATGGACTTGAGTACCGCAATGCAACGCCCAAACTAGCTATGACCTCCTTGTAAGCTCTAGAGCTAAACGCAGGACCCTGGTCAGAATGCAGCGTGCCAATTGCGTATGTGCCGATAAAGACTCGCAAATTGTTTATAACAGTTCGGGCGTCAGCAGAGCGATGAGGCCACATCCAAATGAATCTTATGCAGGAATCCACTGCGACCATAATATATTTATAGTTGCCATCCCTTTGTAAGAGACAACACTGGTCCAGGTAAACACAAGCTAAAGGTTTATCTGACATTATAAGGGGTGTCTGCTCAGGTCGTTTCACTGTAGAAACTTTCATTTTTCGGCAGATTTCACATTCTACAACATAGTTTCTAGTTTGTTTACTCATGCGCGGCCATCAATATCTCTGTTTTAATAATAATACCGTGGCGGAAACTCCTGCGTATGCAGAGGCGATTCCTTCATGTGCTGCTAAGATTAGTCCTAACCTATGTTCCATGTTTGGGATTGCCCTATCCCCCACTCGAGGGATTTGAGCAAAAGGAACATTATTTGTATCTGTTATATATGAGAACTTTACTGGAAAGTCTTTTGGGAGTGTTTTACCACTGTATTTTACTGAGGCAGTGACAGCTTGCATTATGTCGCTGTCTATTTTTGTTTTTGAACAAGTGATTGCACCTACAGAAGCCATTTGCACAGCTGCCTTCATGGCTTCATCAGCCAATGAATTCCCTGCAACGTGAACGCCATCACGCTGATGACTCAGTGTATGGATCACATGAGTCTTTTGTAGTTCTTTCTGTAATAGAACTACTTGTTCCCAAAGCATTTTATGCTTGATTGTGTCACCTCTTGCTTCTTTGAAACCGTTTTGAACCCAGTTCTGCTGCTATTCATTGTAAGACTGGACGCAGTAATACAAATCTCACAATATGAGTGTGGGGAATTTGCGATCAGTATTTTCAAGCGCCATCTTGAAAGCCTGTAGTTCAGCTCGCTGAGCTGTACAGTCTCCGAGTGATTGAGTTTTAGTGACCATTGGTCTAAATTTACCTTCACGCCAGCGACCTTTAACAATTGTGCACGCAGCACTATAGGCTTGTTTACCCCCAATTGCGGGCTGTGCTGATCCGTCTGTATAGATTATACATCCATAATGTTCTAGAGGCAGAATCTCAACAGGCAGAGGACATTCTTGTTCGTATTGGAGAAATTCTTGTGTCTTCAAGTACGGGTCAAAAACGTATTTAAGGTCTGTTGCAGCAAGAGAATGAACCCATTGTATCCATCTTGGACGTAAAGCCTTGGCATTTGGAATGCTCACTTTTGTCACTGCCTCTAAGGTAGGTACAGGTGTAACAATCATTATGGGTTTACCCTGTGCGAGGGCTCTCTCTCTTGCAACTGCAGTTTGAACCGCTGTCAGGATTTTTTCTGTAGAAGTGAATTTCATTTCAGCTTGTGTGTACAAGTGTGATTTGTAAGCTATTGATACCTTTTCACCTTCATTAAAGGTTAGGTATGTGAATCTGCATCTCCCTGGGATGATTTGGATCACAAGGTTGCGTACGTTGTCGTGAGTCTGTAATTGTGTTTTTGCTAACATGTCTGTTTGCACTGAGCGCAAAATTTCTGTGTGTTTTTGAGTCCAGTTAGTTGATTTGAAATCAGGTTTTATTAGTTCGTAGAGAGGTTTAACCCTTTCTGCGTAATTTAGAACATATGTTCTTCCAAAATTCAGGAAACCTAGAATTGACTGTTAGTTTTTCAGCGTTTTTGGAGGTTGGAACACACACATTTCTCTAGAAAGTTGGCTGCCAGGCTTTTAGCTGCACTTGATAATTCGTAGCCTAAGAATAGGACGTTGAGGTGGGCAATTCGTGATTTCTTGAAATGTAATTTATACCATTCAGAAGCAAACCCAAGTATTATGGTGTTCACTCTTTTCAAGTGTATGTCCAAATCATCATCTGTAAGATAGATGTCGTCGACATAAGATAATGCCTCATTATCATACGTTTGTAGTAACTCTGTTACTCTGGCTGAAAATAAACCTGGACTATTCTTGAATCCCTGGGGGAGACGGCAAAATTGTCGCTGTGTCCCCATTATTGAGAAAGAGGTCAAGTACCTACTTTCTGGTGCAATGTTTTCACAGAAGAAACTGTTAGAAATATCTAATGTGGTTTTATAATGTTTCCGTGTGATGTTATTCATCAGTGCTGTACTGTGTGCATTTTGTACTGCAAACGTTTTGCAACAAGTGTTTAAATGTCTATAGTCCAAAACTAGACGATATGAGTTGTCTGGTTTGTAGACAGGAAACAAAGGATTGTTCATAGATGAGGTGCATGTTTCAATCACCCCTTGGTATTCAAGTTGATCTAAGATCTCCCTGATCTGTTTTTTAGCTTCTTGCTTAACTGGATACTGCCTCTGTGCAGTAGGTTGATTTTTTAACTGGATTTTATGGTGAGGAGAGTCCTCATTCCATCCTACGTGATTTTGTTAAAATGCTGGCACCTGGGCTACTGCCCATTTTCTGGCATATGTGTATTTTTTGTTATGAATTGGAATATGATTTGAGAAGGCTGGCATAATTATCTCTTCAATTAGTGATGTGCTTCCATGAATTGGAAGCATCCCTTTTAGGGCACTTCTTTGGTTCCTCAATAAAGACTCCTCAGATTGTTTGTTTGAAAAGATTCTTATTATATTTCATTATATCTTTTCTTTGGAATCAGTTTCATTCCATTTTTTTCTTTTCAATAGTATACCTCACATTCAGAATATTCAAAACATTCCTATTTTAGCCACCTCCGATGCATTTCGGGCTATTTCCCCCTTATTCCGGGAGCTTATCTACAAAAACATAAAGGATATAGCTTCTATGTATTCAGTCATATATCAAACAGTAATAATACAATATGATTGCATGTTGTCTATTTCATGCGTTTGTTCATAGATTGTGGCAAACATTAGTGTGTGACCCCAAACAAATGGTGCTGCTTGTGCCAGTGGTTTGTGTTTTGATAAGAAAAGAGAGAGAAAGAGTTGCGTACACTCACGTTTTATCGGGTAGATTTCTATGCGGTTATGTGAACTGGAAAGGAAAAGTAACAGTAAGTCTATGAAAGACATGTCTCTTTGAGTACTCCGAAAAATGCGTGGCATCACTGCCAGGCAGGTCGGGGGACTTACTTTTTGTAAACGCCAACAGTCACGCGTTCTTCAGTTCAGTTCTGGGTGTTGCTCGCTTTCATGTACGATCGCCAGTGTTAATAAAGTACAGACTGGCTACTGTGATATTCACGCGTTTGGCGAGGTGGAGTTAAATGATGGACTATGTCTTACGCAAGAAGTATGGCGGCCATATTGGAATGGTCACAGTCATAATGTATAATAATAACAAACATATCGGGGAGAAAATTAAATGATATGGGAAAGTTAAATGCGTGGTGATAAGGAAGATAAAAAGAATAATGTGAAACTGTAAACAGATATTCATGAATACTAATGGCAACATGGGAACTCACATCAAGAGCCAAAAATGGCTAATTACATGTTACATGTCAAAGATAACAGGTAAATTCCAATCGATCATTTAAACCATACGGTTTCATAGATTTCAATTTATAAATCCAGAAGTTCTCCCTTTCTCTGCCTTCTTTCTTTGTGACGGTTTCTAGGACCAAAAATTTTAATTGTGAGATATGATGTTTAAGTTCATTGATCACGCACTAATGTTTGCCACAATCTATGTACAAACGCATGAAATAGATAACATGCAATGATATTGTATTACTACTGTTTGATATATGACTGAATACATAGAAGCTATATCCTTTATGTTTTTGTAGATAAGCTCCCAGAAGAAGGGCGAAATAGCCCGAAACTCATCGGAGCTGGTTAAAATATGAATGTTTTGAATATTCTGAATGTCAAGTATACTATTGAAAAGAAAAAAATGGAATGAAACTAATCCCAGAGAAAAGATATAATGAAATAAAATATGAATCTTTTCAAACAAACAATCTGAGGAGTCTTCATTGAGGAACCAAAGGAGTGCCCTAAAAGGGATGCTTCCAATTCATGGAAGCACATCACTAATTGTATTCACTCAGACGTGGACCCAGGATGGACACGCCACCTAAGGAGCACCCGAACTATTCTAATATCAAATATTTAAAATCACACAAAGAGAATTAAATTGTGGCTGTGCACCAGCCATCAAACTTCATATCATATACTCTCACCGTCCTATTGGAGGGTAGCACGCCCACCTGTCAAATATGCAATACGAGAAAATCAGCAAATCCACAGAGGCGAAAGTGGATACTTTCGCATTCGGGGTAGAGAAAGCATCACAAATTTATGCTCTTATCAATGAGGATATAGCACAAACCACCACTAATCGCACCAAGGAACAAAACATCAAGCAACTTCTTTACTTATCGAAACGTGAAAATAATCAAAAATTACATGCGAGCACACTCGTAAAATATCATCGCGCACTGCGCATACCTAGAGCCCTACGCATAGCTTTGAAGCCATCTTTATGTAAAAACTCAAAACACTTCCAAGACAGATGGTACGTCATCTTAAATAAATGCAGCTCAGACTTGATTTTATTAATCGTGGAGGAACTATCTAGTATTCTAAACAACTTAATTAAAGAGATCAAAGAAGTACAAAATGAATTAACTGACATGATGGCCACAGAAGAATGGTCAAAGACCTTGAAGGATATAAACACCCAAGAAATACTCCCGGGAAATTAATGAGAGGAAGTTAAGGAAATACCGAAGGGACACCCTCGACTACAAGCTCGGGGAGGTCTATAGGTGGGCCGAAGTCTACACACAGAGGAGAAGGAATAGACCGTATACCCAACAATCAGACACCTCTTCATCTGGAAGTGATATATCAAACAGATCCCAAAAAAGACCAACATCAAATATACCTGGACCACAACAAACACCTAAGAATCAACAGCCCACAGTGGACACTAATACAACACAAGCAACAACCAGCTCGTCTTTTTTAGTGCAAGGCCAAGACGAAAGAGGAGACCCAGGAGGGGGAAGAGACAAGGAACACCCAAACACACGGAGCACAACACAACCAAAAAAGAAGGTCAAATAGAAAGACACTTAGTTATCAACATCTCAGACGTTGCATTAAAATCAAGTCACTTGAAAAAGGAACCGCCTTTGTTCCCACAACAAACACTCACCAATTGGAACTAGAGGTTAGTACCTTTAAATTCATGCGTAAACTGAAGCTTAGACACTTTTTTGAAAACATACTACCATTTCGAGAACAACAACAAACGGACCAACTAATGGGCTTTAGACCTAACAGTACCTACCAAGCGCCTATTAGCCATAAATGTCTGGATCTTTATGAAAATCTTGTCAGGCAAGATTTAACAAAACTTAACTATAAGCTTTGATGACGCAGGTTGTAGCAGTTTACTTGAAGAAAGCGTTTTGGGATGTGCCCCTGGCGTCAAATCAGGCTTCTGTGATGCAGTTTCTTCCATGTCTGGGGGAGTTGAGTCGGAGTCTGAGCAGATGCGAGACTGAACAGAGGCAGTTTAAGGTTGCGCAATTTCTCCATAGAGGATGTGGAAAGCTAATAGAAAAGCAACAAGCCTCTTAAAAACTTCTAGAACCGGAGATATAATAGACACTAAGAATGTCCAAAATAGGTTGAAGACATTAAAAACTTCAAAAGTGCAGCAAAAATCCATATAAAGTCAAACATGAAGTGTTAGAGTTCTTTGCCTTCTTCAGTGACAAAATGCCGGCACTTGAAATCATGAAGAGAGGGAGAGTTCACAGAAAATAGCAGGCAACATCAAAAGTAAAAGCTCCCATGAAGAATAAGGAGATACTGGCAATATTGTAGCCATAAAACGTTTTTTTGGGGCATTTCGCTGGCAAAAAACTGCACTAGCGTTTATGTAGTAGAAACAAAATGGCGGCCGCTATCAAAACGGGCTGATTCGCGGCAAAATTCTGGGCATAACGGTGATGTAGGAGGTAATAGAGCAGCGTCCTGAGCTCACCTCATGTTCCCACAGAAGTGAGCAGCGCCGTAGGAAGCGTGTAATCGATGTAGCCGGGTGTAATGAGCCGGTTTCGGAGCTCAGCTGATGGAGCTCCGCAGTTAAGCCACCATCTTGTGCGGCGTTCAAGCTACGGCCCCCGAAAACAAACTTTTAACCTACACTGCCACATGTAGCAGGGGACATTCTCAGTTGTCGTTTGGTGAATATGTAGCATTTGAGGGTTTTAAGTGCTCCTGGGGCGTAGCAGGCAGCAACATGGCCTGCTTGCCAAAGTGCAGTGTTTGGAGGCTAACATTCTGTAGAAAATGGGTTCCACCCAGTTAGCCCCCCATGATTTTTCTCATTTGAATACCTGGATGTGTTTACTTTTACTGTGAGCGAGTCTCACATCCTGAGTCTGTCTCACAGAAAATTCACAGTAATTGGACTGAGTATGCTAACTGGCAGATTCTATCTTTTAGGATGAGATCACTGGTGCACAGCTATGGCAAATGGCTGTGGGCTGTTTATATGTGAACATGTGCACACACACATGTGAGACTATCTCTTGTATAATCTGTTATCTGCACACAGGTGGCCTGTCACAAAAGGAACTCTTCAGACATTGCTGCTGACCTTGGGTAGGATTTACAATGTGAGTGGGCATTCATTATGTGAGCCTGTAGTGCTTATTGAAGGTCAATGATACTTCCACTGTGTGGATATTATAGGCAAAATCTACCCTTAAGTACAGTTTTCCTCCACTTAGGCTAACAGGGTCCAGTGAGGTACCAATGTGTGATAAAACATGTACTCCTAGTGTAAATTTGCAGCCCACTTCGAGTTTGAATGCACACTCCCCAGCACACCACATTTACACCCTGTGGCACTTTAAGAATTGTCATATTTCGCTGCCTCAGCTCAGAACCAGATTCCAGGTCTTTGCCACCTCACTTGCCTAAGTTAATTACTCTGCTCCTCAGCCTCCCCACACAACAGAGTAAATAATGGTGTTTGAACCTATTCCTAGGAAAGAAAGGGGTGGGCACGAAATCTGCATCTGTTAATCAGCTTCTCACATTGGATCAAAGAAAGAGGGCCAGACCTCTGGAGCCAACACAGGAGAGGCTCACCTTTGAAGTTTTGATAGGAAGGGATCCAGCAGCTGTTTCATCAAAGAACTGAGATGAGGTTCTGAGGGAAGTTCTTTCCAAAGACAACTTGAAGTCGACATATTGGTTTGTAACAGAATGCTGTGCCAGAGAGTTGGGACAAGGGAGGAGTGATGATGTAGCATCCTTAGATAGGCCTTGAATGCTTGGGTTCTAGATCTTTCCACATCCACTTAAAATCCTGCGCACAAGGATGAAACAGCTGAGAAGTCCCCGGGCCTGGGAACAATGATGAAAGGATGCCCATCTGGAAAGAGAAACCACCTGATGTTCTGCAAGGATGAATTCATGGACTTGGACTCTAGGTAAACCTCAGGACTAGGATGGGTCTCTACAGGGCCAGTAACACTGGTCCTATTATGCCCCCTGAGGAACACTTGGGGGATGGACCTGCTGGAGGACCCTGGATAGTTTTCCTAGAGTTTCTGTAGGCTGGTTCTGGACTCCACTGACTCACCAGCCCCTTCAAGATACCAGGAGCCTCTGAGGTCGGGGACTGCAGTAAGGAGGTTGTTTTGCTGGTTGGTGGTGGCCTGCAAAAGACACCCCTACCAGTGAGAGAAGAGCACTACGAGCCAGGCAGCAGACAGTTCTCGTGCAGGGAGCCAAAACATCCAGCTCTCCACAAAAGGTGCCCCTTTAGATGCCAAGAGGCCTGGAGAGAATACTCCTAATGGCTAGGGCAGGCCACAAGAACTATAACAGGCCCAAGCTTCTCACAATTAGCCCAACAGCACCTGAGAAATGGTCCTATGAAGCCTGGCCTCTTTGTTAAGAGAAATGAAGAAAACGGACACATAGTGCTTCCCGTATTATAAAGATTCCCCCCAAACCACCAGGGGTAGATGTTAATCCATTATTATAGATTAAACTGGCAGGGGGCTTGCAATGGCAACCTCCCCAGAGGCTCTTTTAGCCATGGTGATGTCATGCCCCAGGGTCTGAGGCAATTTGATATGTCTTGGCAACCCTCTCCCACTGAAAAAAGCACGAAGACAGACTGAATGTTCTATCCAACCCAATACCTGTATCTGGGGGAAGGGTGGGTTGTAACAGCCTTTATCTCCCTGCACATGCTCATTGTGGGCAGAAGAAGGTGCACTGCTTCCACCCATGGGCGGCAGCAGTAGAGTAACTTGCTCCCAACATATGGGAGCAGAAAAAAGATGCGGGCTTCCATGCACTGCACAGGAATGCAGCACATGCAAGGAGCCACAGGGGCCTTGGAGGTCCCCTACAATTTCACATATTGCTCATGGGTGCCTCAGGTGGGACCAGGACACCTATAAAAATGATGATAAACTGGAAAACACCGAAAGGCAAAGCCTCAGAATAAGAGCATCTTCCTTTTTTCTTTTTCTTTTTGGTTTTCCTCATACACCATGATGGGCATTCTTGAAGGGAAACAACACATCCTCTCTCAATTGGTCATCCTATTCCGACCCTAATGTATTAAGACCAATATAGAGAGAAGGATGTAAATCTCTCAAGCCGCTTCTGTTTTCTTAATCCACTCCATTTCACACCACTGCGAGGACCCTGTGTTACTTTGAAGGAGAAGAACCAACAGTGCCCAGGAAAAATCATAGGAACACCATTTACCTGTAGCGCCAAGCCACAAGGGCCGCCCTGATCTTATCAAAACTTGTACTGTCACATGCCATGTCGGATTCACTTATAAGAATGATATGTTTCAGGCACTCTGTGAAAGTCGGGGGACTTACATCTTTCCAGGCCCTACATATTTCATGCCTTGCCAGAATGATGACATAAAATATACATTTTGTAGATAGTTCATTTAGATGGTAATCTGTCTTAAGTCCAGAGAGAATAGTCCTCGGGGTGACTTGCAATTGTTGATTTAACTCTATTCCGTTATCTTTCATCACGTCTGATATCGCAAAATTACAGGGAAAAATTGGCTCCTTTATTTGGAATTCTAAGTCACCAAGAATTTCTTGGAAAAAGCTAAGGAGAAGTTTAAATACAGGAGGGCTGGCTCTGCCGGACTTACTTACTTACTGTCACTCATTTCATTTTAAGAACTTCAGAACACTGGCCAATAAGACAGATGCATCTTCACTAGGCTTACTCTTTCAGGCCTTATTGCATGATATTCCTCAGGGGCAAGAGTTCTTTCTTTTTAAATTCGGTGATCCGAAATTCTATAAAAAAGTAAGGCTTAAGATCCTGGGTTCAGCCTTGAAGAACTGGTTATATATAAGGAAATGTCTAAAGATCCCCTATTACGCATTCCAGGCCCCGATCTGGGACTCTCCGGGTACGCCAGTCTGTCTCAAAGATCAATTGTTCCGGCCCCTACGAACGGCAGGTTTAAATTGTTGGGGGGGACCAGCAGAAAGATTTGCAGCTTCTAAGTTGGGAGTCCCTTTCTAGTATGACTGGTGGGACAATCACTAGGTTTAAGTATTATCAGCTTTAGGATGGTGGACAACTAAATCCTGGGACTTCGAAGAATCAAACTCTAAATTCGACTCAGTCTCAAGGAGGTGTAGGTGGAAGCGCAAGGTCTCCTTCTGGTATTGGGCCATGCTAGAGGTCGAGGGAATGACAGATTCCGAACTACAAAACTTTGGAGTAATGTCACCAGTCTGAATACTAACAACATTAAGGACATTTGGGGGGACTCTTTTACTATTTTGCAGGCAGTGGTTAAACCTGCTGCCCTTAAAAGAAACCATCTATACACTATGCATAGGGTATATATCAAACCCAAAAAACTATTTAAGATCACTGGCCTAGAACATCATTGCCCTAGATGTAAGCACCAGGCCGCTGATGATTTCCAAATGTTTGTCGATTGTCCGAAGATAATAAACTATTGGATTAAGATACAGGAATTTCTGGAGAATAAGAGCATCTTCCTACTGATTAAATATTCATTGCTCCTCTGGAACACCTCTTAATGGCCCTTGAGGGGGTTTACATTTTAAGTATCTGTCTCTTGTGGTGCCCCAAGAAGGGGCAGGGGCACCATCAATGTCTTTTGTGGGATGTAGGAAGTGCAGCAACGCCCAGGAATGTTTTAGCAAACTAAACCCCAAGTCTTCTGTGACCTTGAAATTATCTTTATTTTCAAGCTCTCCCAGAGCTGGAGCTTGTGGTCTTGGTTTCTAGAGTGCTGGATACCCCTGTGGTTGGTCCGGTGAATACAAAAGTAGTGTAATTATGGTAAATTAAAGACTCGGACACAGGTATTAT
Source organism: Lissotriton vulgaris (assembly GCF_964263255.1). Classification (NCBI taxonomy): domain Eukaryota; kingdom Metazoa; phylum Chordata; class Amphibia; order Caudata; family Salamandridae; genus Lissotriton; species Lissotriton vulgaris. Next base: position 894,747,071 of record NC_141687.1, read on the forward strand.
TGATAAACGTGAATGTTGACAATGCATTTTTTAATTAGAATAATGTTTTTGACTATTGGTACTTTGCCCATTGGTTCTAGTACTGCCATGTTGAAAGAGGACACCCTGAGAAAGCCAGTAGGTCTTCCATATTTAAAAAAACACGCGCTTGTTTTGTGATGTTGCATCAAGACTAGGTGGGGGCATTGTGGTTGTAGGGTTCAGGATCCAGTAGGGGTTCAATGTGATATGAGGGTATCAGCAAAAACTTTTCCACATGTCTAGTGTATATATTTACAATTTAATGCATAGGTGTTTGCAGTGGGTGCAAAATTAAAAGAAAAATAATTGACTGGACAATGATTTTCTAAGTAGTGTTGTTGCCTATCAGCAAGCTGTGGTTACTAGCTCACATCAAATCCCTTCGACTGTTCTGCTTCACTACCCTGAGAGTGTCATGTACCACAATGGGATTCTTGGTTTCCACAAATGCAGACTTATTACTTGTGAAGCCCTCCAATCCTTTGCAACTATTAACCCAATTTCATAGACATTTGATAGGAAGAAACAGCACCTAACACTGGAGAACTTTGCCCTTGCACCCCTTTCTGCGGAACTCCAGCTCCAGCTGAGGATGAATATGCCCGAAGTTATTTATATAAAATTGTGTAAGGACAATGATAGAAGTATATAACGTTACCCTATATAACTTGGCATCAATGATTATTCTTTTATAAAAGGAGAAATTTTGTCGATTTCTCATCACAAATCAGGGTGGTATGCGGGACCACCTCCTCAATGTGTTCTTGATCATAGGGTATCACTTTTGTGAAGTTAAGAGAATAAAGGTAGTATTGGGTAGTCCATTTGAATACCCAGTTCAACGGATCAACCAGCGTTTTACTTATTTTGCTTCATTTTCACGTATGATTTCTTTGACTGTCATAATCTGTATAACGAGATGAATAGCATGCAAAAACTGTGGCTGCAGTCGACTTGAAAGGACTGTATTCTATTGCAAGAAACTCTCATAGGGCGGTTCGCTCTAATTTTGACTACTCAACATTCTTCCACCTTTTCTACTCCACTTCAGTTTCACTGCTAGTCTCCAGTACCTTAGTAGTACCACGAATTGCGCTGTGGCCCTTATTTATTATTTATTTGAAGACACTTTACATCAAGTGGTTCCTTATTGGGTTACAAGTCACACCCAAAGTCTAACTTGTCCGTGATATTGGCACCTGCCAGCATTGAGAGTGAAGGACTTTTGAAAAAACTTTGAAGTATATTGAAGATGGAGGGATGCTTCTTTAGTGGGCTGAAAGTATGTTGAACTTGCATGCCTGACTACAATAACTGATGCTTTCTTAGTATGAAAATGAGATGCCACAATAAAAATGACATGTTCAGTCCGAATTTGAGCAGTGCAAATATACATATATAGATCGGAATGCAGCAGGGAACTCTGGGATGCCACAATGAGGTGCGCCAGCAAACTGCCTCTGAGGAAGGAGGACAATTGCTTTGAAATGCGTCAGGCAGTGGGATGGAAATAATCAGTAAGTAACCCTGCTCCATCTGAAATAAAGGTTTTGTTAAATCACTGGCTGGAGGAGCGCGTCTTCATATGCAGGGCATATTTGGTGAACATTAATATATGGCAGGTCCAGCCGTCGAGTTTGCACTGCCCTCCTAATCCAAAGACGGATCGTCTTACCTGAACTCTTCAGTAATTTGAGACAGCGCAGCTGGTTTCAAAACTGACAGAACAGGTTTCCTTTCCTGTAGCCCACTAGAGGGCTGTCACTGGTCTCTTTAATGTTTGCAAGGCACACAAACTACTGGAGGTAATAATTTTGGCGTGTTAAAAACCCCAAGTACCATGATGCACCAGAACAAAACTGTTGAAAAGGAGGCACACCGGAGACCGATAAAAATGAGGAATGCAGCAGGGAACTGTAGGATGCCGCAAATGAGGTGTGCCAGCAAACTGCCTCTGAGGAAGGAGCATGATTGTGTAAATCCGTTCAATAATTTTTGAGAAATGTAAGTTTAAATTTATAACAATAGCTCTGGCTGCGGCTATTTCGCAAGGGTTTTGCGATGAATGGCGAATGCACGCACCAATAGGAATGCTCGGATTGGCTGGATGCAACCTGAATAAAAAGTTGCGGCCATCATTTTATCTATCAGGAACGGTTCCCGGGGCTGAAAATCTGTCAGAAAGCCCACATAAGGGGTCAGGGTGGAGATACTCTGACTCAATTTTTGAGAAATGGAGGTGTTAAGTGACAGAAGTTATATGTCCAAAATTGATTTTTTTTAACCATACGTGAAATTTGTAACGACGACAGCATTGCCCCGCATGTACCATTGCGGAGACAACATGACTATCAACGTTGTCGCGAATATTGGAGAAAATATCAAAAGAAATATCAATAAATCATTACTATTCATTGTTGCAGAGATGTTGATAAAAATATTATAGAGTTATTTACATAATGAGTTATCTACTGTGATATTGCTTTTTGCTTTTGCAATGCGTCTGGGGGATCGCCATAACCAACATCATCGCTACCTTCAACCTCACCGTGAAAACAGAGAATAGGTTTTAGAGATGGTTGTTCAAAAAATACAGTAGAAAAAACATGAGTTTGAAGAGTACTGTAACACATCTCTTGTGTCATTAATACTGTAATGTGTATGCATTTATCTGCTTTCACTTTATGGGAAAGGCGCGATCGTCGCGATTAAGAACGCCATTGCAACGTCCCAAAGAAAACAGGAAATAGGTCTGAAAGAAGGTTTTTAAAGAAACATAGTACAAAAATATGAATTTAAACATGCTTTGAAAGAAGTATGTATATAGCAATGTATGTAGGGCAATGTTAAGAGTGGAGTTTTTTACATGTTATTTTTGGATGTGTTGGTGGCCATTGAATGTCTTCTTTTGAATTCCTTTTTCGCGCAGTGTTCATGGAGGATCATGACATTGTTGCGGAGTTCACAATATTTTGGGTACTAGGGTGGCTCTGACAAGATCCATTGGGTTGGTTGTGTGTGTATGGTTGCTACACATAAGACCGGATGCAGAGTTCCAGATTACTTAGAAAGACTCTGTTGCCATCATCTGCAAAGTACACTCCATCATTTCTATAAACTCCATGCATGTCAAAGCACAGATTGTTGTTATTAAGCATGGGCGTAAAATCTGTTTTGTTCGCGGAATTCGCGGATTTTCTGCAATTTCGCGGTCCGCAAATCTTGCGAAATTGCAGAAAAATCCGCGAAATCGCGTGCGGGCGGATTTTCAAAAACTGAAGTAAATGAAGCACTTACAGGGTTACAGCAGGTGCCCAAGTTGAAGCTAATTTCTTTGTAACCATTTACAAAATGGTTACAAAGAAATTAACTTCAGCTTGGGCACCTGCTGTAACCCTGTAAGTGATTCCTGAGCGGCGCCTCCAGAGTTCGTTGCCTACTTGCAACCATTCTCTGACCCTGCTCTGACCCTCGAAGCAGAGTCAGAGAATAGTTACAAGTAAGTATGGCAAAATGCTCCAGGCTGTCACAAAAATTAAACCGCAACAGGAAGCACTTACAGATAAGGAAGAAGGTGCCGGACTTGAAGCTCAAATTCAGTAACACATTAACCAGCCCCCGGTTGAGGCTGGGCAGGTGTGCTTTCTCCTCATAATCTACAGTGGTGAACCAGAGGGTGCTGTGATGAACCAGAGGGTGACAGTGGTGAACCAGAGGGCGGCAGAGGTGAACCAGAGGGTGCTGTGATGAACCAGAGGGTGGCAGTGATGAACCAGAGGTTAGCAGTGATGAACCAGAGGGTGGCAGTGGTGAACCAGAGGGTGGCAGTGATGAACCAGAGGGTGTCAGTGGTCAACCAGAGGGTGGCAGCGGTGAACCAGAGGGTGCTGTGATGAACCATAGGGTGGCAGTGATGAACCAGAGGGTGACAGTGATGAACCAGAGGGTGGCAGTGCTGAACACGAGGGTGGCAGTGATGAACCAGAGGGTGGCAGTGGTGAACCAGAGGATGACAGTGATGGACCAGAGGGTGGCAGTGGTGAACCAGAGGGTGGCAGTGATGAACCAGAGGGTGGCAGTGGTGAACCAGAGGGTGGCAGTGATGAACCAGAGGGTGGCAGTGATGAACCAGATGGTGGCAGGGGTGAGCCAGAGGGTGCTATGATGAACCAGAGGGTGGCAGTGGTGAACCAGAGGGTGGCAGTGATGAACCAGAGGGTGGCAGTGATGAACCAGAGGGTGGCAGGGGTGAACCAGAAGGTGGCAGTGGTGAACCAGAGGGTGGCAGTGATGAACCAGAGGGTGGCAGTAATAAACCAGAGGGTGACATTGGTGAACCAGAGGGTGACAGTAGTGAACCAGAGGGTGCTGTGATGAACCAGATGGTGGCAGGGGTAAACCAGAGGGTGGCAGTGGTGCACCAGAGGGTGGCAGTGGTTAACCAGAGGGTGCTGTGATGAACCAGAGGGTGGCAGTGGTGAACCAGAGAATGGCAGTGCTGAACCAGAGGGTGGCAGTGATGAACCAGAGGGTGGCAGGGGTGAACCAGAGGGTGCTGTGATGAACCAGAGGGTGGCAGTGATGAACCAGAGGGTGTCAGTGGTGAACAGAGAGTGGCAGTGATGAACCAGAGGTTGGCAGTGATAAACCAGAGGGTGGCAGTGGTGAACCAGAGGGTGGCAGTGATGAACCAGAGGGTGGCAATGGTGAACCAGAGGGTGTCAGTGGTGAACCAGAGGCTGGCAGCGGTGAACCAGAGGGTGCTGTGATGAACCATAGGGTGGCGGTGATGAACCAGAGGGTGACAGTGATGAACCAGAGGGTGGCAGTGGTGAACCAGAGGGTGGCAGTGATGAACCAGAGGGTGGCAGTGGTGAACAAGAGAATGACAGTGATGAACCAGAGGGTGGCAGTGGTGAACCAGAGGGTGGCAGTGATGAACCAGAGGGTGGCAGTGGTGAACCAGAGGGTGGCAGTGATGAACCAGAGGGTGGCAGTGATGAACCAGATGGTGGCAGGGGTGAGCCAGAGGGTGCTATGATGAACCAGATGGTGGCAGTAGTGAACCAGAGGGTGGCAGTGATGAACCAGAGGGTGGCAGTGATGAACCAGAGGGTGGCAGGGGTGAACCAGAAGGTGGCAGTGGTGAACCAGAGGGTGGCAGTGATGAACAAGAGGGTGGCAGTGATAAACCAGAGGGTGACAGTGGTGAACCAGAGGGTGACAGTGGTGAACCAGAGGGTGCTGTGATGAACCAGATGGTGGCAGGGGTAAACCAGAGGGTGGCAGTGGTGCACCAGAGGGTGGTAGTGGTTAACCAGAGGGTGCTGTGATGAACCAGAGGGTGGCAGTGGTGAACCAGAGGGTGGCAGTGTTGAACCAGAGGGTGGCAGTGATGAACCAGAGGGTGGCAGGGGTGAACCAGAGCGTGCTCTGATGAACCTGAGGGTGGCAGTGATGAACCAGAGGGTGTCAGTGGTGAACCAGAGGGTGGCAGTGATGGACCAGAGGGTGACAGTGACGATCCAGAGAGTGGCAGTGGTGAACCAGAGGGTGGCAGTGATAAACTAGAGGGTGGCAGTGATGAACCAGAGGGTGGCAGTGGTGAACCAGAGGGTGCTCTGATGAACCAGAGGGTGGCAGTGATGAACCAGAGGGTGGCAGTGGTGAACCAGAGGGTGGCAGTGATGAATCCAAGGGTGGCAGTGATGAACCAGAGGGTGGCACTGGTGAACCAGAGGGTGCTGTGATGTAGCAGAGGGTCTCAGTGATGATCCAGAAGGTGACAGTGATGAACCAGATGGTGGCAGTGGTGAACCAGAGGGTGGCAGTGATGAACCAGAGGGTGGCAGTGGTGAACCAGAGGGTGGCAGTGATGAACCAGAGGGTGGCAGTGATGAACCAGAGGGTGGCAGTGATGAACCAGAGGGTGGCAGTGGTGAACCAGAGGGTGGCAGTGATGAGCCAGAGGGTGACAGTGATGAACCAGATGGTGGCAGGGGTGAGCCAGAGGGTGCTATGATGAACCAGAGGGTGGCAGTGGTGAACCAGAGGGTGGCAGTGATGAACCAGAGGGTGGCAGTGATGAACCAGAGGGTGGCAGGGGTGAACCAGAAGGTGGCAGTGGTGAACCAGAGGGTGGCAGTGATGAACCAGAGGGTGGCAGTAATAAACCAGAGGGTGACATTGGTGAACCAGAGGGTGACAGTAGTGAACCAGAGGGTGCTGTGATGAACCAGATGGTGGCAGGGGTAAACCAGAGGGTGGCAGTGGTGCACCAGAGGGTGGCAGTGGTTAACCAGAGGGTGCTGTGATGAACCAGAGGGTGGCAGTGGTGAACCAGAGAATGGCAGTGCTGAACCAGAGGGTGGCAGTGATGAACCAGAGGGTGGCAGGGGTGAACCAGAGGGTGCTGTGATGAATCAGAGGGTGGCAGTGATGAACCAGAGGGTGTCAGTGGTGAACAGAGAGTGGCAGTGATGAACCAGAGGTTGGCAGTGATAAACCAGAGGGTGGCAGTGGTGAACCAGAGGGTGGCAGTGATGAACCAGAGGGTGGCAATGGTGAACCAGAGGGTGTCAGTGGTGAACCAGAGGGTGGCAGCGGTGAACCAGAGGGTGCTGTGATGAACCATAGGGTGGCAGTGATGAACCAGAGGGTGACAGTGATGAACCAGAGGGTGGCAGTGGTGAACCAGAGGGTGGCAGTGATGAACCAGAGGGTGGCAGTGGTGAACAAGAGAATGACAGTGATGAACCAGAGGGTGGCAGTGGTGAACCAGAGGGTGGCAGTGATGAACCAGAGGGTGGCAGTGGTGAACCAGAGGGTGGCAGTGATGAACCAGAGGGTGGCAGTGATAAACCAGATGGTGGCAGGGGTGAGCCAGAGGGTGCTATGATGAACCAGATGGTGGCAGTAGTGAACCAGAGGGTGGCAGTGATGAACCAGAGGGTGGCAGTGATGAACCAGAGGGTGGCAGGGGTGAACCAGAAGGTGGCAGTGGTGAACCAGAGGGTGGCAGTGATGAACCAGAGGGTGGCAGTGATAAACCAGAGGGTGACAGTGGTGAACCAGAGGGTGACAGTGGTGAACCAGAGGGTGCTGTGATGAACCAGATGGTGGCAGGGGTAAACCAGAGGGTGGCAGTGGTGCACCAGAGGGTGGCAGTGGTTAACCAGAGGGTGCTGTGATGAACCAGAGGGTGGCAGTGGTGAACCAGAGGGTGGCAGTGTTGAACCAGAGGGTGGCAGTGATGAACCAGAGGGTGGCAGGGGTGAACCAGAGCGTGCTCTGATGAACCTGAGGGTGGCAGTGATGAACCAGAGGGTGTCAGTGGTGAACCAGAGGGTGGCAGTGATGGACCAGAGGGTGACAGTGACGATCCAGAGAGTGGCAGTGGTGAACCAGAGGGTGGCAGTGATAAACTAGAGGGTGGCAGTGATGAACCAGAGGGTGGCAGTGGTGAACCAGAGGGTGCTCTGATGAACCAGAGGGTGGCAGTGATGAACCAGAGGGTGGCAGTGGTGAACCAGAGGGTGGCAGTGATGAATCCAAGGGTGGCAGTGATGAACCAGAGGGTGGCACTGGTGAACCAGAGGGTGCTGTGATGTAGCAGAGGGTCTCAGTGATGATCCAGAGGGTGACAGTGATGAACCAGATGGTGGCAGTGGTGAACCAGAGGGTGGCAGTGATGAACCAGAGGGTGGCAGTGATGAACCAGAGGGTGGCAGTGGTGAACCAGAGGGTGGCAGTGATGAACCAGAGGGTGGCAGTGGTGAACCAGAGGGTGGCAGTGATGAACCAGAGGGTGGCAGTGATGAACCAGATGGTGGCAGGGGTGAACCAGAGGGTGGCAGTGGTGAACCAGAGGGTGCTGTGATGAACCAGAGGGTGGCAGTCGTGATCCAGAGGGTGGCAGTGATGAACCAGAGGGTTGCAGTGATGAACCAGAGGGTGGCAAGGGTGAACCAGAAGGTGGCAGTGGTGAACCTGAGGGTGGCAGTGATGAACCAGAGGGTGGCAGTGATAAACCAGAGGGTGACAGTGGTGAACCAGAGGGTGTCAATGGTGAACCAGAGTGTGCTGTGATGAACCAGATGGTGGCAGGGGTAAACCAGAGGGTGGCAGTGGTGAACCAGAGGGTGGCAGTGGTGAACCAGAGGGTGCTGTGATGAACCGGAAGGTGGCAGTGATGAACCGGAGGGTGGCAATGGTGAACCAGAGGGTGGCAGTGATGAACCAGAGGCTGACAGTGACGATCCAGAGGGTGGCAGTGGTGAACCAGAGGGTGGCAGTGATGAACTAGAGGGTGGCAGTGATGAACCAGAGGGTGGCAGTGGTGAGCCATAGGGTGCTCTGATGAACCAGAGGGTGGCAGTGATTAACCAGAGGGTGGCAGTTGTGAACCAGAGGGAGCTGTGATGAACCAGAGGGTTGCAGTGATGAACCAGAGGGTGGCAGTGGTGAACCAGAGGGTGCTGTGATGAACCAGAGGATGGCAGTGATCAACCAGAGGGTTGCAGTGGTGAACCAGAGGGTGGCAGTGATGAACCAGAGTGTGGCAGTGATGAACCAGAGGGTGGCACTGGTGAACCAGAGGGTGCTGTGGTGAACCAGAGGGTGACAGTGATGATCCAGAGGGTGGCAGTGGTGAACCAGGGGGTGGCAGTGATGAACCAGAGGGTGGCAGTGATAAACTAGAGAGTGGCAGTGATGAACCAGAGGGTGGAAGTGGTGAACCAGAGGGTGCTGTGATGAACCAGAGGGTGGCAGTGATGAACCAGAGGGTGACAGTGATGAACCAGAGGGTGTCAGTGGTGAACCAGACGGTGGCAATGAATAACCAGAGGGTGACAGTGATGAACCAGAGGGTGGCAGTGGTGAACCAGAGGGTGCTGTGATGAACCAGAGGGTGGCAGTGATGAACCAGAGGGTGACAGTGATGAACCAGAGGTTGGCACTGGTGAACCAGAGGGTGGCAGTGATGAACCAGAGGGTGACAGTGATGAACCATAGGGTGGCAGTGGTGAACCAGAGGGTGGCAGTGATGAACCAGAGGGTGGCAGTGATGAACCAGAGGGTGGCAGCGATGAACCAGAGGGTGGCAGTGGTGAAGCAGAGGGTGGCAGTGATGAACCAGAGGGTGGCAGTGATGAACCAGAGCGTGGTGCTGCTAAACTTCCCGGGAGCCCTGTGGGTGTGAGCCCCCGTGCTGCTGAACTGCCCCGGCGCCCTCTCAGTGTGAAAATCATTTGTGTTCAATTGCCTGGGAGCCCTCTGGGTGTGAGCACACATTGTGCTAAGTGCTCCCCTGCCCCAGTACATATATACCCGTACCACACAGCACCATTATACTCTTGCACCATGAAGTCCGGTGCCTGGATGCTCCTGATCCGTGTGAGTTGTACCACCGTCTGGTGCAGTCAAAATGTAAAGTCATAACTTGCTACACAGCACCAATAAACACGTGTCCCCCTGGCACCGGTATGCGCATGTACCAGGCGTGGAGCACCCGCATGCCACTGCACCCTACTGCCCAGCGACAGCATATGCCTGTACGGGGCAGTTTAGTATGAGATGGGACATTGTACAGCAGCAGCAGCTGCATGCGCCTGAACCCACTGAGCAGGATCAGAATGGCTTTGTACCAATAAGCGCAGCAGTGCTATCTTGGACATCTGGAGAATTCTGGGGTCCTGTGCCAAATGTATTTTTGCATCCATAAGTTTCCTGAGCGCCATCCCCGTGTAGCTCCTGTGACCAGGAGGCTGCTTTCTTCTCTAGTGCTGCTCTGCGCGGTCTCTGACCCTTTATAAACAAGATGCATGTGAACTCTCATAGAAGCCCTGCCCGTTTGGCCCCGGCCACCACACACTAGCGGTATGAAACGTCTCCCCGCCCGTCCCCACTATAATGGCCAGCTCACTCTTTTTTTAATTTTTTTTATATGTTTTCTTTTTTTTTTTTTCTTTCTTTTTTTATTTGGATTTTATCAGTGCATTACAGAAATGAAAAACATTAGGTTCAATTTATCCGGACAATAAAACAAATCTAGGGCAGCAGGCACAATACATAAATACAATCAATAGCAAATACATAAATACATAAATCCGAATAGGGAGGACTCAATTCATATTAATCAGCATTTCATCAAAAGACACATCATTTTAAAACCCGTAGTTAAATATAGAGAACAGATAAAACCATAAGACGCAGTGTCACAACTCAAACAGTTACAACTTAGTCTCCCTCCACTTAGTAATGGGAGCCCAGATCCTTCTTCCAAAGTCCCGTGTTTTCACCCCCTTTTGTTTGTAAAGGCAAGACTCAATATTATGAATTCCAAGGAATCTGGAAAGCTACATTTGATAGGACGGGGCCACAGCATCTTTCCACCCCGCTGAAATTAAAATCCTGAACACAGCCACAGAGATAAAAACCAGGGCTTCTTCTTCTTTTCCCAACTTTTGATTAGAATCTATACCCAGTATCATCAGGGTAGGGGATAGATCGATCTTGTGACCTAGCAGCCCCTCCCAAAATGTCTCTATCTCAATCTTAATTGGGGTCAGGAGGCTACAATTAAAAAACATGTGCAACAGATCCGCATGCCCAACCCCACATTTTTGACAGCTGTCATCTTCCCTGACCCCCCAGGCAAATAATTTCGCTGGGGTGTAGTACAGATTGAACACAGTTTTATAATGCTGGGCTCGCAAATTTGAGGCTCTGAAAATCCTTTTATTCAATAGTATAGCCAAATCAACATCTACATCAGGATTTCCCAGTTTCCTAGCCCAGGCTACTTCCATCTTATCCAAATCATCTTGAAGTTCCACTAGAAGGATATTATATAAAGTCTTGATCTTCTTACAGCCCCTAGTCAATGCCTCCAACAGAGGACTATTTACAGGAGACGGCGGTTTTGGTCTAAGTGCCTTCAGTGACAGTATCAATTGACCATACACAAACCAATGATTGGCTGGAATTCCAAATCTGTTATGTAGGGCGTCAAAACTAGCAACCCCTTCTCCTTCCATTATTTCCCGAAGTGTCTTAATACCAATCCCCCTCCACACTTTTAAGGTCCTATCCACACCCATCCGTGAGAAGAGGCTGAAATTGCACATATGTAAATATGGATTAACCTTGGGGATGTTACATAGCTTTTCAAAGGCCTTGCAGACCCGCCATACAACATCAACAATCTTAAATCTAGCTTTCTTATAAAATCTCCGATCCACTTCACACAGCATTAAACCCAGAGCCTTTCTTTCTAGCAGCAGCTCAAATATAGATGGAGGTCTCTGGACTTCGAGACTTAGAACACTGGGGCACGCCTCTGACTGGAAAAGCACCGACATTTGGGTCAAAAGACAGGTCCAATGATATAATCTTAGATTAACTTCAAGTTGCACACTTATTAACTCATAAGTGTGTCACCCTAGGCACCAGTAATCTTGTGCTGAAATCTCCAGCAAAAATTTCAGTTCAAAGTTCAACTTAAATGCTTCTCAATAAAGTTTACTCCATACGTTGTTTTTTTGTTCAAAACCAAAGGTGTTTAATTCACTTTTCTTTTCATTCAAAATTCAAGACAATCCATTGTTCCAATGCATTTCGGTACTTTACTACACCTTCGTCAGGGAACGTCTGAAATTAAACAAACAAAACATATTCTAAATTCATGTTTCTTTATATCCTAATAAGTATGCAACTTGAAGTTAGTTTTACATACACTCCAGGTGGGGAGTGATTCCCAAGAGCACAGTCGAAACAGAATAAACAATTGGCGGTGCACAACCCGATATCCAGAAGCTAAGTGCAGATCCCCCCACTGGGAAGTAGCACGCCCGCGCATAAAAATGCAGTATGAAGATATGACACACTCAACGGACAAAAGAGCGGATACATTTGCATTCACGGCAGAAGCCAGTGAAACAGCGACGGCTCGTGGAGGGAGTTACGGTGGGGCAGGAGGGGCAGGGTGGAGGTTGCTAAAAACCGGCATATAGATAATTGCAGGTAAGTAAACAATTTAATTAATAAAACGAATTTCGTAGTGCGCCTTGCATCGCAAAATGCAATGCAGTGCGAGCTACGAAATTTGTTTTATTAATTACATTGTTTACTTACCTGCAATTATCCATATGCCGGTTTTTAGCAACCTCCGCCCTGCCCCTCCCCCTCCCCGCCCTCCTGCCCCACCGTAACTCCCTCCACGAGCCGTCGCTGCAGTGAAAGAATCTATTCACTAATCCAAACCGAGACCTCAGAACACACATTTACAAGAAATAAGGAACAACAAATAAAACACCTCATGTATCTACAAGAAAAGAGATCAATCAACGACTCCATGCGAGCACCATGGTTAAATATCATAAGGCTCAGCGGATACCCAGAGGCCTTCGAATAGCCCTGAGACCATCGCTATGCAAAAATTATAAACCCTTCACTGAACGTTGGTTTGCTATACTCAATAAGTGTAGCTTGGACTTAATACTGTTAATCATAGAGGAACTTGCAAAAATACTGGATGAACTCAAGACAGAAATAGAAACAACCACGGAAGAACTCAAAAAAGGAGTATCAGAAGAAGAACTTCAAAAAATACTACAGGATATAAACACCCAATTAGCCCATCACACACAAGAGGTGAACAAACGCAAACTAAGGAAATATAAAAGGGACACCCTTGACTATAAACTCCAAGAAGTTTACACATGGGCCGAAGTCTATGCTAAAAGGCGTCAAACTAAACAGTATACATCACACACTGACACATCATCTACGGACAGTGATAGACCCACTTCTGGAACGCAAAAACAATACAACCAACAGAAAACCACACCCACAAAGGGACCATCCACATCGGAGCCTTTTTTAGCCTCAGGCCCCGAAGAAGTAGAAGACCCAGGAGGGGACGCAACAAAAACAAAAGAAAAAGCCCCACCGCAAATGAGGAATGTGACCTCAAAGAAGGACAAAAAGAAAAACCATTGAAAGACACGGATAACCTAGTGATAAACATCTCAAACCAACACTTGAGTGAATTCCAAACAAACACCTTACAACGAGGATTATCATTTGTACCCAGTGCACGTACCAATCTGTTGGAACTAGAAGTAAGCCTTTTTAAATTGACACGTAAAATGAGACTTCGACACTTTTTTGAGAATGTAGTGACAGAAAAGCCATCTAATAAGGAAGATGAATTAAAGGGGTTGAAAACGACAAGTTCATACATGCCACCAGTTTCCCATAAGACAATTGATCTATTTGAAATAAACAAAATCAATACCAACAAAAGAAGCAAATACCAGAATATGACCAAGAAGGAGTTTGGAGCTATAGAAAGCCTAGCAAGCAACGAGAAGATCATGTGTCAGAAAGCAGATAAGGGAGGGGCAATGGTGATACTAAACACAGACTTTTATGAGAATACAGTAAAAACACATTTAGGAGACACCAACACGTATATGGAAATTGAAACAGACCCAACAGAAGAAATACGTAAAACCTTGCAAACAATACTCAAGAAAGCAGTAGAAAGAGGCACTATCAGTGAAAAAATGAAAAATTACCTAACACAAGAAAACCCAAAAAGCCCATCTATGTATATGGTACCGAAGGTACACAAGGATCAACACAACCCACCGTGCCGCCCAATAGTATCCACAAAAATGAGTATTCATGAACCAGTGGAAAAGTACATCGATAAACACCTACAACCTCTAGTCATCAAGAACCTATCCCACATCAAGACACCACCGATTTTTTGTTGAAATTACAACAGGTGAAAATGGAAGACAACATCATCATGGCCACAGTAGATGTAAAAACTTTATACACCGCTATACCACACAAAGAAGGCTTAGAAGCCATAGAGAAAGCCTTACTACATAGCACCTACCCGGAAGATTTGCAGATCTTCTTGATGGAATTGATGCAATTTACATTGATGAACAGTTATTTCACCTACAACAACCGTTGGTTCATCCAACTGAATGGCACTTCGATGGGGAATTGCGCCGCACCAGCGTACGCCAATTTGTTCATGGGATCATTTGAAGAGGAATACATTTACAACAACCAGGAATGGGCAACACATCTTCTCACATATGTGAGATTCATTGATGACATCTTTCTAATCTGGAAGGGCACACAGGATTCTTTAGAACAACAATTAGAAATTTTGGACAAAAGGAACGACAGAATAAAACTCACTTGGAACATCAATGACACCATCATACAATTTTTGGATGTAGAAGTCACCAAAAGTAACAAAACCTTCACAACAAACCTTTATCGTAAACCAACGGATAGAAACAATTTGTTACAATATAAAAGTCATCACCCGCAATCACTTAAGATACACCTCCCGTACTCGCAATTTCTCAAGGTAAGGAGATTGGTCTCTGAAGATAACGACTGCCAACAGCAACTTAGCATAATGGCCAACAGATTCACATCTCGAGGATACCCCGAGGAAATCATACGAAAATCAATGGAAAGAGCACAGAAGAAAACAAGAACTGAATTACTGACCTACAAACATACAACAAAAGAACAACGTATCACTTGTGTGAGTAAATTCTCGAATGTAAGTGCCCAATTCAAACGAATAATTCACAAGAATTGGCAAATAGTAAAATTGGAAACAGACTTCAAAGGCATATTCGACAAAGAACCACTGTTCGCACATACAAGAGGAAAAAATGTTGGAGAACTTTTAAAAACACAGAAATACAAGATTAACCATCAGACCTACAAAGGAACTGTGCCATGTTTAAACTGCAGTGTACCAATAAAGTATCACAAAATATCAAAAATAGAAATTAATCTATGGAAGGGAAAGGAAACACGGAGAAAATATAAAGTATGTTATTCAAAGAAATTTTTATATAAATTCAGTAAAGTAAATTGCAATTCAGTATATGGGGAGACATACATAAAAAGCAAACAAGAAGTGAACAGGGGTATATATAACTTCACCACATCAGTTCACAACTTGGACATCAACTCCAATCAGTTAATAACAACAACCAAAAGAAATTAATTAGTAATGGTTGTGTGCCTGTGCACAAGCAGCATAGAAGGAGATGATGTAGTTGTCGACGTTTCGGTCTTATATTGATTGTATCATCAAGACTCCCAACTGAGCTATAATACTACAAAAATAAATCCCTTGTAGCACCCTCTTGACCTTAAAGAATCATTGCCCAAGCCTACAAGGGTCTATTGGGTTTCCCCTGGTACAATCATGTTTAAACTGCGGCAACTGCCATAACATTATGAAGGGTGCCAGCATTAATCACCCAATGAAAGGACATAAAATACCCCTAAGGGTTAATGCCACATGCGACACAACCAACATTGTTTACTTATTGAAATGCCCATGTGGCAGTGTCTACGTAGGTCACACGGAAAGAAAGTTAAAAATCCGGCTCAACGAGCACAAAAGTAACATAAGAACACACTCATCTAAATCAACAGTGGCCACACATTTTGTCGAAAAGCAACAAAACATCAACCAGTTAAGGGCCTGTGTACTGGAAATAGTACCCAAAAGAGAAGGACTAATGAACAAAAAAAACCTCTTGAAAAGAGAGAATTACTGGATTTACTACCTCTGTAGCCTGAAGCCCAATGGAATGAACGACAGGACAGAATTTACTTGCTATCTGTGACAGTTTCATATATCAGTATTGTCATTATGCACATGTATTTGTAAATATAATCAGTAAGTTATGCACAGAGTTAACAAATAGCGAGCATTTTTGTGCTCACTTTATCACATGGACCCTAGATTGATCTATTATTAACTATGAAAGTAAACGATTGACTGCGCTAGCGAACAATAAAGTTATCGTACACAACCTTACCAAAAAAGAAGTTAATCCAACACATAGCGCATGCGCGAACCAGCGCGTAGTGAGCATCGACTTTCTGAATGGCAAGCGAAGCGGAACGGATTCGCGGAGCAGAACGAGCAGGATTCACTCTAACAGCGAGGTGAGAAATGGCGGGCGTAGTCACCCGGCAGGCAATACATGCCGTTTATTACGGTCTCAGGAACGGTTAGCGCCGAACAGTAGTAGGGACCTCACCAACGGATACATAGTATCATAGTGTATCGAGCACGTAATTAACAACACACAAACTACGCAAGTGAACAAACAAAATAGATATTCGATACATTTGCCTGAAACAGACAGACTAAACACAGAGAATCAGCCAAGCTCCACACCATAGTTGAGTTTCAAATTACACTCGCAGCGCGTAAGAACAGCCAAATATAAAGAAACATGAATTTAGAATATGTTTTGTTTGTTTAATTTCAGACGTTCCCTGACGAAGGTGTAGTAAAGCACCGAAATGCATTGGAACAATGGATTGTCTTGAATTTTGAATGAAAAGAAAAGTGAATAAAACACCTTTGGTTTTGAACAAAAAAACAACGCATGGAGTAAACTTTATTGAGAAGCATTTAAGTTGAACTTTGAACTGAAATTTTCGCTGGAGATTCCAGCACAAGATTACTGGTGCCTAGGGTGACACACTTATGAGTAATAAGTGTGCAACTTGAAGTTAGTTTTACATACACTCCAGGAGGGGAGTGATTCCCAAGAGCACAGTCGAAACAGAATAAACAATTGCCGGTGCACAACCCGATATCCATAATCTTAGATTAGGCAAGGCCAGTCCACCCCTTTCCCTTGGAAGTGACATCAAATTAGTGGAACGCCTGACCTTGCCAAATTGCCAAATAAATCTAATAAAGACAGATTCCCGATTTGTAATTATTCTCTTTTCCAGAAATAATTGTATAGCCCGAAAGATATATAGCAGTTTGGGGAACATCGTCATCTTGACCGGATTCCCCCACTCTATCAATGAGAGATGCAGCACATCTAGTCTTCTTAGGTCAGTCTCTATCGATCTGATAAGCGGAATATAATTTTCTTCTACTATTTTGTCTACAGAAGCATTATTTTTGCATCCATAAGTTTCCCGAGCACCATCCCCGTGTAGCTCCTGTGACCAGAAGGCTGCTTTCTCCTCATCTGCTGCTCTGCTCTGTCTCTGACCCTTAATAAACAAGATGCATGTGAACTCTCAGAGAAGCCCCGCCCATTTGGCCCCGTCCACCAAACACTAGCGGTATGAAACGTCTTCCCACCCGTCCCCACTATAATGGCCAGCTCACTCAAGGGACCTCGGCACCTTTTGGCGTGCTGGCAAAGTTACAGGCACACGTGGTCACATATTTGTGCAAATGGCACAAAAATCCGCGAGTTCGCTGGAAAATTTGCAAACTCGTAGACTTTTTTTGCAATTGCGCACGAATTTGCGCACCCCGAATTTGCAAATTTCGTCCATACTTAGTTGTTATGGATACAGCCCATGCGATGATCTCTGAGGAATTCAGAAACAGTTTTATTAACATGCTACCTGGCTTTGTCAATCTGTGGACAGAATTGATTTGACCACTTCAATTCCTGTCTTTTTGGTATATATCAGAGAATTCCAAGACAGTGTGAGGGAAAAGCAACATCAGCTCTGCAAAACTTTCTTTTATTAAGTTTTCCGGCCGTACGGCAGTCAATGTCCTTAGGTCGTTGCCACCACAGTGCACAATCACGAGGTGAGGAGCTTGGGAATCCACAATGGATTTAACCAAAGACAGCAACTGATAAAACTTCAACCCACTCTATCCAAACCAAGTAATCTGCACATTTGGCGAACCCAAGTCCCCTTCAATACCTCTCCTTTTTGAAGCATTTTAGCCCAATAGATATAGCTGTGGCCCACAACCCATACTCTAAGCATTTAGCAATAGTAGTCAGGAGAAGACTGGAGCTGAATGAGGTAGTTTTCCCCAAAACAACATATATATATATATTCACTGAAAAAACCATAGGTTTTAGGCCATATATAGTTAGGGATTAGCATTTACAAAACCTTAATTTACTCGCACAAAACCATTGAAATTCGCATATATAGTTAGATGCAATAACTATATATCGCGCACCCGCAATCCACTGCTGATGATGTCACATATTACATCATTCATGACATGGTCAGTGACATCACTGATGACATCACTGATGACATCATCCAGTGACTGTATGTTTCTGTAAAGTTAAAATATGTCTTACATATTGAAGAATGAGTGGATGTATAAGTGTCTGGATGAAGGATTTAGTAGGTGCATGACTGACTGTATGAGAGAGTGATTACATGTGTCTCACTGAGTGCATGGGTTAGTGATTAAACTGTCTTAATTTGTGCATCATTATATCTGTTGTTCTATGAACTGCTGCATGTGTTGATCAGTAGCTATATGAGTAACTATATGGGTTATTGATTGGTTGCCCAAGTATTTGTATGGGAGAGTGAGTGTGTGTGTGGGGGTGGCTGGGAGGTGTGTGACTCTGTGCATACATGTGTGAACAGTTGATTCACTAGATCTATGGGTTCAAAACTGCATGTGGAAACAGCTGTATGGGTGGTTGACTGTGTACGAGTGTATTGGTGAGTGAATGGATATCTAAGTGCTACATGTCAAAGTAAGTACATATATAAAACACAGTACATGTGAGAGTTCACATATATAAATTACTGTGTATAAGAGCCAGTGAATGTGTGAGTGGCTGAATGGATCATTGAAAACTTGTATCAGGAATTGTATAAGAGAGTAAATATGTGTTAGTATATGTTTGAATAAGTAAGGTGTGTATAACTGTATAGTTGATGAAATGGAGGTGTGATTGATTCAGTGCATGACTGACTAGGTGTTTGAGTAACTCCATGGATGAGTGACAGTCTGTGAGTGTCTGTTTACTCTGAGTGTATCTAAGGTTATATTAGAGTCTGAAGAGGTTGATCGTATTATCACATGATTGATGTCATCAGTGATGTTGTCAGTGATGTCATTTGAGTTGTCATCAGTGATGTCATTTGAGTTGTCATCAGTGATGTCATCAGTGATGTCACTGACCATGTCATGAATGATGTAATATGTGACATCATCAGTAGTGGATTGCGGGTGCGCGATATATAGTTATTGCATCTAACTATATATGCGAATTTCAATGGTTTTGTGCGAGTAAATTAAGGTTTTGTAAATGCTAATCCGTAACTATATATGGCCTAAAACCTATGGTTTTTTCAGTGAATTTCAATGGTTTTTTAATAGCAAATATCTATAGCTGTAACAAATATACTTATTCTAATTCACAAATATATTTTATATTTTTTTTTTAAGCAAAGGACCCAGATGCATTTACAGTTTATCACTAACAATGTTCCAGGCTAATGTATTTTCACAGGAAATTAACAACTGTCCTGCAAGTAAAATATTCCTATTTCGTGAAAAAGGGCATTTCTTCGTCCCATGAGGGAGCCGTTGAGCAAAAGAGACTCGGCCTGCTGTCTTAGTCGCTGATAGGCCTGATTATCAGATTTTTATAGATCACTTTATGTTGCAACAGTGGAAAACAAAACAGCCCTTACCCATTTATTTATACAGCATTCCTGCGTATTATACCCTACCCCCAAACAGTATTTTGCCTGTTACCATAGTAGTAGTTTATGGAACACTTACGTCAGCACATAGGTTAAAATTTCACCACAATATGTTGCTAATGAGTGAGCTTCAGCATTATACTTCAAATTATAAATATCATTTCTATTGATGACTGCTACCCCAACAAAAAAACAGACGTATGTACTTTTTTAATTAAATTTTATTAAAACAATAACCGGAACTATAACTAAAAGATAACACTACAATAAATAACTAGAACTATAAGTAACAAAATAATATAATAAACAACATATAATATGGAGTCCAAAATAAGTATTGTAGTTAATCTGCAAAACAAAAAGAAAATTAGTGTTTAAAATTAGATTGAAGTGACTAAATGAGATCAAACATCACAAGTCAAAGTAAAACTTGACAATATTTATATTTTTTTAAATCTTCGCAGTGTGCCTGAAACGCTTCCACTGGCATTCATCATGCAGACTTTGGTCCACCCTCTTTATCAATTTTTGCAGTTTGAGATATAACGTCCTACATGTGTTATTAATCTCCTACTTTCTCCTTTCAAATTCTCTTGTAAAGACCTTAACAACAAATAAAGGGAACATTTTCTGCATATTTTTAATAAAGCATTTGACACAATGCATAGTAACACCGTATTTATTGAATGTTTTGAAATTAATTTTCACAAGTCATAAAAAAGGTGAATGCAAGAAAAGTTACTTGCCGCATATGCAAGACTGCTTTCAAGAGGAGACCCCAATAAAAAGGACTTGTGTGGAACTGCAAGTATGCTGAAGCAGTTGCAGACTAAGAATCCGGTCAACTTTGCAAGGGAAGAGTTAAGGAGATTGAGAGCGGCTCCTTCTGCTTCATGAGAAGTCCCGAGTACCAGTGGAGCAACACCGTCAACCTCTAGAGCACAGCCTAATATTTGTCCCCAATTTGAAACCCTTTAAGAGAAAAAGTAAGAAGGTTGGGAGCTTTGTATGCCATCCTAATATCTAATTATCCATAGTTATACAGAGATCTGCCCTGTATCAGACTCATATGTACAAGTGTATATTGTAGATTATCTGCCACCGAAAACCTCTCAAGTACCTATATCCGTTACTTTTTAACTTCGTTGAGTAGTCATATTGTGAGTATTTACCTTAAAGTTGTTAATTTTTTATTGATTATTGCTCTTTGAGATATTCCCTGTCTACAAACAGAGAATAGAAATATTCTGTCTCCCTTTGCAGATAGTGAAGGATAGGTAATGCGGACTTTTGTCCCCCGTTGTAATCCATCATGCCTGTTTTTCTCCCCACTGATTGATTGATTGGCTGGACATTTATTGTTCAAGGAATAGTTCTTTCGAGGTATTCTCTGTTTACAAATAACGTGGAATAGAAATATTCTGTGTAGTCTTTGCAAGTAGTGAAGGGTGGGTAATGCGGACCTTTGTCCCCCATTGTAATCTGTCATGCCCATCTACTCCCCACTGATTGAGAATCTAGTTCCACCCGGACCATTTATTAGAGGTACATCATCTGGCTCAACCGGAAAGTACCCCTAATAAAGAAGACATATGTAAAATACAAAGTAATCACTATATCCTGTTAAACAGAAACTTTAGCATGAAACACACTTGAAAAGGAAGGGAAAGAAATCGAACAAAATCAGTAGGCCACTGATGAGTTTTTGACTTCGCTAGAAATAAGAAACATGGAAGTGGTGAAAGAAGCCAAGCTTGACGTTACGGCAGCCACGAGATAGCTAGGCTCAGCCACCCCCCACTGCTCCAAGCATGTCTGTCTCACCGCCCGCCACGCCCAATAACGGTAACATAAAATAGATACAAATCAGCAAATACCTTCCCCCATTCCGGAAACTCCCGAAGTGCAACAGGTCCACGGTTACGCCCATCCGGAAGATGAGGCCTCGACACGTGCAGGGCGGGGCCCAACTAGCCGCCATCAGCCGGAGAAGTCGTGGGATGGTCGGCCCGGAATGCGCTGGTCTTCCGATTCCCTTCTTCTGCCGCCTTGCAGGCCACGGGGGGGGGGGATGTCTTGCCTCTGCCTCCGACCCCCCCCCCTTCTTATCGCCTGGTCCGGACATCACGGATATCAACGCTAGGTGTCGGCGTGGAGTGCGCTGGGAGGGAGAGGCGGCGCAAACGAGCCTCTCCCACCCCCCCAGGTGGGGGCCCCTCAGCTGCACCCCCAACGCTCCACTCACCCAACAAAAGGGTCGTCACGTAAGGTGCACCAGGAGAGGAGCCGAGGCCGACGAGATCTTCTTCTTTCTTCAATTATGGCTGTAACAACACTGGGGGGGATGTCTTGCACTCGGTGGTCTGTACCCATGGGCCGGAGGCGCTGACTACCTCCACTGCTTTGGTGGCCCGCCTCCCTGCATCGTTGGTGCCGTTGGTGGTCCCAGGCTGGCTCTCCCTGAACCCTGCTGGCGGCTGGATCGATACCGGAGAGTGCTGTGGCCCCGCCGGGCTGACAAAATGGCGGCCATCACCCTGTATCCTGGACTCGTTGTTGACGGGGACACTGGCCTACCGCACGGCGCGTTTGCTGAATACTGTAAAGGTCTTCCTACACTTGGCGACGTGCTCGCTGCCTTCAATCTGGCGTGAGTCCATGAAGTTTCAGTCCGCCAGGCCGGAGGGTGTTCTTCTAGACGGGCTCGCTGAACCGCTTCCCACGTGTGCTTGATATGAGCTCCCCGTTCGGGCCTGAAGCGGCGCCCTGCAGGCCACGGGGGGATGTCTTGCCTCTGCCTCCGACCCACCCCCCCTCTTATCGCCTGGTCCAGACATCACGGATATCAACGCCAGGTGTCAGCGTGGGGTGCGCTGGGAGGGAGAGGCGGCACGAACGAGCCTCTCCCACCCCCCCAGGTGGGGGCCCCTCAGCTGCACCCCCAACGCTCCACTCACCCGACAAGAGTTCCTCCACTCTTGCAATGCAACGGCGCTGCACTCATCCAACAAAAGGTCCTGCCACTATTGCGAGGCAATGATGCTCCGCTCACCCAGCGGGGGTCTCGTCCACTGTTGCGGTGCAACGACGCTTCTGAGTTCAACTAGAAAATGAGTCCTGTGTCCAGAAACGTTCTCCTCAACTTTGAAGATTCTATAAAAGCCACGGGGGCCCCCGACCCCCGATGGGGAATGACTGCCATGATCACCCACGGAACGACCACGACGTAGCCGCGGGACGTCGGCGCGCTCATGCCGGCGCCGGCCTCAGTCTTGAAATGACCAAAATCCTGCAAGACTACCAACTTGATCAGTTCCGGTGGGACACCAGTATGACCCGGTAGGAGAGATTGTTGCCTCCCACCCCACTTTGACTGATGGTTCATGTCGGCAGTCCCCTCTGCTACCCTTCAACAAAAACTTTTGGACTGCCGAAAGAGGTCCCGGTCCAAGTTGGTGGAGACATTTTGACTATACTTGGACCTTCCTGACCTCACCCAAAATGGCGCCGGTACAAATGAAACTCTCAACTCCTTGTTGTGCCCGATTGCTCAGCCTTGATATCATGAGATATGTATGCAGTTTTTAGCACATGAATTGATATGGGATAAGACTGATTATATGTTCGGACAATGAATTGATCCGGGATGGGTATTGATTATACGTTCGAACAATGAATTGACATGGGACAGGTACTGATTACAAGTTCGAACAATGAATTGATATTAAGTTCTAATGCATCATTGATTACTGTATTTATTATTGAAGGTTCGAATTGTTGACACTTTTGGTACTTGCTCACAATGAATTATCGATATGATTTTGTTGCACTTGTCGCACTTTTTACTATGAAATCAACGACCACTGACTCTCTGTTATGTTTTCCACAAATAAATACCCCCCCCCCCATTTACAGTTCCAGCCTGCTCCGTGACCGGCCCACGGGGTTGTAGGCCCGTATTTGGGCACCAACATTTTTATTAAAGGTTTTTGAAAAAGCAAACGTAGTTGTAACGCGTAGATTGGTAAGTTTCGAATAAAAGGCCACTGTTTCCGTTTTTTTTTTTTTTTTTTAAAAGTAGGTGAAATGAAGCAGCTCAATTAGTTAAGGGTTAAAAAGTATAGTACGCAGAAACATTGAAAATATGAATGGTCCATGTTTGTTGTATGTGTTTTTCATTTTTGTACAGCATAAAGCAATCGATAAAGATCCTGGTATTTACCCTCTACTTTATATGCTACCTGTATCAGGGAAGTTGTTTTAAATGCCCCTAAGCCACCCCGAAGGTATGTCACCTGGCCCCCCTAGTTCGAACGAAAACGACCCCGTACCGCTAAAGGTTATCTCTCTTCCTCAAAAATGACAAAAATTACTTTCTAGGACGTTTTGGACATTGATGATTTTCATATGATCTATTTATTAAAGTAATACTCATCTCTCCGCATGAAAATAATTTTCCATATGCTACAGAAGTCAATCTCATCTGCCCAAAGTTCTTTTGCAGATTTGGGACCGTTTCTCTTGCCTCTGACTCACTTATTGCTAAGTCATTGATGGATGTTTTTGCCAAAAGGGGATTATCCACCAAATCTCGAAGTTGTGCTTTAGAATAATTAAGAGGGTGCCACCTCTCCATGTGCCGATGCATGGTATGATTACCATAGCTATATTTTTTTTCGGTCCCTCTCGAGAGGTTTTTTTTTGCAGATGAGGCAGGTAACGAACCTGGCATTAACTTTCTTTTCATGAGAAGGAAAAGAAAAAAATTGCCAGATAAAATTCACTTTCACATGGGACGTTCTTGGCATTTCTTTCAGAAACTTTTACATCACTGTGTCATTTCTTTGTCTATCCTGGTTAAAGCAATGTCATATAAATAGTTGTTTAAAAAGTTTTTTTTTAACGTGTTTACTTTGTTGGAGTGTTGTATATATTTATAAGTTATTAAAGTGTTATAATCCTACTACTTTGTTGGAGTGCTATATATTTTTAATGTGACACATAATTGTGAAGACTTTGATGTACAAAAAGGCATCCCTGGAATCTTCCGCTTCAGGCTAGGTCCCACACACCCTTACAGTGAGAATCCCCTCCCCAATCACAATACAGGATCGTTATCAGATAGTAGGAACGCGTGTGGTGTGACGGATCTCATGAGGTGGCGACCTTGATCTACTGTAACTCCTTTGAACAGGGGTGATTCTTTACAGTTGGGGCCATAAACTACATCCGCAGGGCTAGGTGATAGCCTGGGACCGGCCTGGACAATCAGACACAGAGGAAGAGGAGTGTCAGAGGGTGCGGTAGTGAATAGGGTGAAAGGGAGGTGTAGGCCGGGCACAGGGTGTGATACTCAGGGAAGAACAGCGCAGATGGGGGGAAGTTTATGGTCCATGCATGAGAGAGAGAGCACGGGTGACCAGTGCGTGGGGGAGATGCTTGCGAGGGTGGGGAGCCATGCTGAGGATCTGCGGCGTACAGAGAGTGGGTCTGGTCAAGGCATCTAAAATGGCTGCCGTACACAACAAAAGTGTGGCATTGGAAAAAAAGCAAGATGGCGCAGACAATGTTTATCAATACGGATTAATTTATAACAATTATTTTTAACAATATATTTACTCGCAGTGTCAAAATGGCGATCAACACTTCCTAATTTCCTTCGAATCGAACGTTAACAGAAGTCAAGCGGCAAAAAAAAAAAAAAAACGCTCACGCGCAACCGCTGGAAGACAAGTATCAACATATATAAGCCTCCACAACCACCCTCAGAAAACATAGGGGGTCAGGATACGTCTCCCATACCCCCTTATACCCAATACTCACATTGCTTTTCCTCCATCTAGTAATTTAATTAAATCGAAACACAAAATGGCGAATTCACGTTTCCCTACCAGTTTGCGACCCGGTTCGCGAACCGAGAAGCGCTTCTACCGCGAAAAATCAAATTATTTTTATTTGCCCCACGGGACCCTTTAATAACCCCAACATCATTCCTAGGGGGTCAAGAGGGATCTACCTTGCCCCCTTTCATTAAATTCCCCCTTCGTTTTTCTCCTCCTCTTGTCTCTCGATCCTACCGAGAGACAAGATGGCGGCCGCCCCGGACTGTTTAGAATGTTGACAGGCACCGGAGAGCCAATCAGCTTCGCTTTGCAAAGCTCCGTTACGAGAAAAGTACGCGATCTGGAGCGCTATCTGGGACGCTGTCACAGATATATCTGTTTTTTTAAACGTTAATTTCTCAAAATCCACTGGAGCACATATATTGAGACCCAGCAAAGGCACATCGGGCTAACAGTCCCTACAATTTTGCCAAGTTTCGTGTAAATCCATTCAGCCGTTCGAGCTAAAAGTGAGGCCAAAGGCCCTATGGAAAAATGAATGGGAAAAATGCATTTTGGGACCCCCCTTTTTTCTCGGCCCCCCCTTGACGGAACCCCCCAAATTTTCAGGGGCTGCTCAGAAACAATATGTGCCATTTTCCTGAAAATTTCAGCCGATTCCGTCCACAAACGCCAAAGTTATTCGACATAGAATTTTCAAAAGTTCCATAGAGAAAAAATCCTAACTATATATACCTACTGGCTATCGCCAGTAGGTAATATATATATATATATATATATATATATATATATATATATATATATATATATATATATATATATATATATATATATATATATATATATGTATATATATGTATATATGTATATATATATATATATATCACAAAGCAAGGTGCGCAAGCGCTTTGGCAAGGGCTCACCACGGACTCCAAACCATCCGGTTTCTTTGTGGCCCCCAGAGCGATGTTTGAAGATTCCCTCTTGCTTCAAAGGAACGTCCAACGCATTTCGTGGCCAAAACCCAGTAGGGTGGTTCTTCCTTACATTTTTAAATGTCTTTGTAATCCTTAAGTAGGAGGCGAGGGAAATGTTCTAACATCGCTAATCACTTCTGGAATCTGTGCTGGCAGGCGGTAACGATTTGTACCGTCTCAGTCTTCCGCTGCATGGATTCTCGTTCCGCGGTAGAAGCGGAGCTCCTTGCCACGACCAAGGCAGGCTGTTAGTAAAATCACAAAGCAAGGTGCGCAAGCGCTTTGGCAAGGGCTCACCACGGACTCCAAACCATCCGGTTTCTTTGTGGCCCCCAGAGCGATGTTTGAAGATTCCCTCTTGCTTCAAAGGAACGTCCAACGTGTTTCGGGGTCAAAACCCGCCCCTTATTCATGGACCTCAGAAGGAAACAACCAGGCTTAGCTCACACTTCTCAAGTACTTTTTAATTTGGGAGGGGCGTCGTCCGCCCTAAGTGGGTTGAGTCACGATGCCGGCTTATGGTTACTGTAGTCCTGTGAGCTGAGTAGTTCATTGAGCCCTTGAGTAGGGTGGTTCTTCCTTACATTTTTAAATGTCTTTGTAATCCTTAAGTAGGAGGCGAGGGAAATGTTCTAACATCGCTAATCACTTCTGGAATCTGTGCTGGCAGGCGGTAACGATTTGTACCATCTCAGTCTTCCGCTGCATGGATTCTCGTTCCGCGGTGGAAGCGGAGCTCTTTGTCACGACCAAGGCAGGCCGTTAGTAAAATCACAAAGCAAGGTGCACAAGCGCTTTAACAAGGGCTCACCACGGACTCCAAACCATCCGGTTTCTTTGTGGCCCCCAGAGCGATGTTTGAAGATTCCCTCTTGCTTCAAAGGAACGTCCGACGAGTTTCGGGGCCAAAACCTGCCCCTTATTCATGGATCTCAGAAGGAAACAACCAGGCTTAGCTCACACTTCTCTAATACTTTTTAATTTGGGAGGGGCGTCGTCCGCCCTAAGTGGGTGGAGTCACGATGCTGGCTTATGGTTACTGTAGTCCTGTGAGCTGAGTAGTTCATTGAGCCCTTGAGTAGGGTGGTTTTTCCTTACATTTTAAAATGTCTTTGTAATCCTTAAGTAGGAGGCGAGAGAAATGTTCTAACATCGCTAATCACTTCTGGAATCTGTGCTGGCAGGCAGTAACGATTTGCACCGTCTCAGTCCTCCGCTGCATGGATTCTCGTTCCGTGGTGGAAGCGGAGCTCTTTGTCACGACCAAGGCAGGCCGTTAGTAAAATCACAAAGCAAGGTGCGCAAGCGCTTTGGCAAGGGCTCACCACGGATTCCAAACCATCCGGCTTCTTTGTGGCCCCCAGAGCGATGTTTGAAGATTCCCTCTTGCTTCAAAGGAACGTCCAACGTGTTTCGGGGCCAAAACCCGCCCCTTATTCATGGACCTCAGAAGGAAACAACCAGGCTTAGCTCACACTTCTCAAATACTTTTTAATTTGGGAGGGGTGTCGTCCGCCCTAAGTGGGTTGAGTCACGATGCCGGCTTATGGTTACTGTAGTCCTGTGAGCTGAGTAGTTCATTGAGCCCTTGAGTAGGGTGGTTCTTCCTTACATTTTTAAATGTCTTTGTAATCCTTAAGTAGGAGGTGAGGGAAATGTTCTAACATCGCTAATCACTTCTGGAATCTGTGCTGGCAGGCGGTAACGATTTGTACCGTCTCAGTCCTCCGCTGCATGGATTCTCGGTGCGTGGTGGAAGCGGAGCTCCTTGCCACTACCAAGGCAGGCCGTTAGTAAAATCACAAAGCAAGGTGCGCAAGCGCTTTGGCAAGGGCTCACCACGGATTCCAAACCATCCGGTTTCTTTGTGGCCCACAGAGCGATGTTTGAAGATTCCCTCTTGCTTCAAAGGAACGTCCAACGTGTTTCGGGGCCAAAACCCGCCCCTTATTCATGGACCTCAGAAGGAAACAACCAGGCTTAGCTCACACTTCTCAAATACTTTTTAATTTGGGAGGGGTGTCGTCCGCCCTAAGTGGGTTGAGTCACGATGCCGGCTTATGGTTACTGTAGTCCTGTGAGCTGAGTAGTTCATTGAGCCCTTGAGTAGGGTGGTTCTTCCTTACATTTTTAAATGTCTTTGTAATCCTTAAGTAGGAGGCGAGGGAAATGTTCTAACATCGCTAATCACTTCTGGAATCTGTGCTGGCAGGCGGTAACGATTTGTACCGTCTCAGTCTTCCGCTGCATGGATTCTCATTCCGCGGTGGAAGCGGAGCTCCTTGCCACGACCAAGGCAGGCCGTTAGTAAAATCACAAAGCAAGGTGCGCAAGCGCTTTGGCAAGGGCTCACCACAGACTCCAAACCATCCGGTATCTTTGTGGCCCCCAGAGCGATGTTTGAAGATTCCCTCTTGCTTCAAAGGAACATCCGACGCGTTTCGGGGCCAAAACCCGCCCCTTATTCATGGACCTCAGAAGGAAACAACCAGGCTTAGCTCACACTTCTCAAATACTTTTTAATTTGGGAGGGGCGTCGTCCGCCCTAAGTGGGTGGAGTCACGATGCCGGCTTATGGTTACTGTAGTCCTGTGAGCTGAGTAGTTCATTGAGCCCTTGAGTAGGGTGGTTCTTCCTTACATTTTTAAATGTCTTTGTAATCCTTAAGTAGGAGGCGAGGGAAATGTTCTAACATCGCTAATCACTTCTGGAATCTGTGCTGGCAGGCGGTAACGATTTGTACCGTCTCAGTCTTCCGCTGCATGGATTCTCATTCCGCGGTGGAAGCGGAGCTCCTTGCCACGACCAAGGCAGGCCGTTAGTAAAATCACAAAGCAAGGTGCGCAAGCGCATTGGCAAGGGCTCACCACGGACTCCAAACCATCCGGTTTCTTTGTGGCCCCCAGAGCGATGTTTGAAGATTCCCTCTTGCTTCAAAGGAACGTCCGACGCGTTTCGGGGCCAAAACCCGCCCCTTATTCATGGACCTCAGAAGGAAACAACCAGGCTTAGCTCACACTTCTCAAATACTTTTCAATTTGGGAGGGGCGTCGTCCGCCCTAAGTGGGTGGAGTTACGATGCCGGCTTATGGTTACTGCAGTCCTGTGAGCTGAGTAGTTCATTGAGCCCTTGAGTAGGGTGGTTCTTCCTTACATTTTTAAATGTCTTTGTAATCCTTAAGTAGGAGGCGAGGGAAATGTTCTAACATCACTAATCACTTCTGGAATCTGTGCTGGCAGGCGGTAACGATTTGTACCGTCTCAGTCTTCCGCTGCATGGATTCTCGTTCCGCGGTGGTAGCGGAGCTCCTTGCCACGACCAAGGCAGGCCGTTAGTAAAATCACAAAGCAAGGTGTGCAAGCGCTTTGGCAAGGGCTCACCACAGACTCCAAACCATCCAGTTTCTTTGTGGCCCCCAGAGCGATGTTTGAAGATTCCCTCTTGCTTCAAAGGAACGTCCGACGCGTTTCGGGGCCAAAACCCGCCCCTTATTCATGGACCTCAGAAGGAAACAACCAGGCTTAGCTCACACTTCTCAAATACTTTTCAATTTGGGAGGGGCGTCGTCCGCCCTAAGTGGGTGGAGTTACGATGCCGGCTTATGGTTACTGCAGTCCTGTGAGCTGAGTAGTTCATTGAGCCCTTGAGTAGGGTGGTTCTTCCTTACATTTTTAAATGTCTTTGTAATCCTTAAGTAGGAGTCGAGGGAAATGTTCTAACATCGCTTATCACTTCTGGAATCTGTGCTGGCATGCGGTAACGATTTGTACCGTCTCAGTCTTCCGCTGCATGGATTCTCATTCCGCGGTGGAAGCGGAGCTCCTTGCCACGAACAAAGGCAGGCCGTTAGTAAAATCACAAAGCAAGGTGCGCAAGCGCTTTGGCAAGGGCTCACCACGGACTCCAAACCACCCGGTTTCTTTGTGACCCCCAGAGCTATGTTTGAAGATTCCCTCTTGCTTCAAAGGAACGTCCGACGCGTTTCGGGGTCAAAACCCGCCCCTTATTCATGGACCTCAGACGGAAACAACCAGGCTTAGCTCACACTTCTCAAATACTTTTTAATTTGGGAGGGGCGTCGTCCGCCCTAAGTGGGTGGAGTCACGATGCCGGCTTATGGTTACTGTAGTCATGTGAGCTGAGCAGTTCATTGAGCCCTTGAGTAGGGTGGTTCTTCCTTACATTTTTAAATGTCTTTGTAATCCTTAAGTAGGAGGCGAGGGAAATGTTCTAACATCGCTAATCACTTCTGTAATCTGTGCTGGCAGGCGGCAACGATTTGTACCGTCTCAGTCTTCCGCTGCATGGATTCTCGTTCCGCGGTGGAAGCGGAGCTCCTTGCCATGACCAAGGCAGGCCGTTAGTAAAATCACAAAGCAAGGTGCGCAAGCGCTTTGGCAAGGGCTCACCATGGACTCCAAACCAGCCGGTTTCTTTGTGGCCCCCAGAGCGATGTTTGAAGATTCCCTCTTGCTTCAAAGGAACGTCCTACGCGTTTCGGGGCCAAAACCCGCCCCTTACTCATGGACCTCAGAAGGAAACAACCAGGCTTAGCTCACACTTCTCAAATACTTTTTAATTTGGGAGGGGCGTCGTCCGCCCTAAGAGGGTGGAGTCACGATGCCGGTTTATGGTTACTGTAGTCCTGTGAGCTGAGTAGTTCATTGAGCCCTTGAGTAGGGTGGTTCTTCCTTACATTTTTAAATGTCTTTGTAATCCTTAAGTAGGAGGCGAGGGAAATGTTCTAACATCGCTAATCACTTCTGGAATCTGTGCTGGAAGGCGGTAATGATTTGTACCGTCTCAGTCTTCCGCTGCATGGATTCTCGTTCCGCGGTGGAAGCGGAGCTCCTTGCCAGGACCAAGGCAGGCCGTTAGCAAAATCACAAAGCAAGGTGCGCAAGCGCTTTGGCAAGGGCTCACCACGGACTCCAAACCATCCGGTTTCTTTGTGGCCCCCAGAGCGATGTTTGAAGATTCCCTCTTGCTTCAAAGGAACGTCCGACGCGTTTCGGGGTCATAACCCGCCCCTTATTCATGGACCTCAGACGGAAACAACCAGGCTTAGCTCACACTTCTCAAATACTTTTTAATTTGGGAGGGGCGTCGTCCGCCCTAAGAGGGTGGAGTCACGATGCCGGCTTATGGTTACTGTAGTCCTGTGAGCTGAGTAGTTCATTGAGCCCTTGAGTAGGGTGGTTCTTCCTTACATTTTTAAATGTCTTTGTAATCCTTAAGTAGGAGTCGAGGGAAATGTTCTAACATCGCTTATCACTTCTGGAATCTGTGCTGGCATGCGGTAACGATTTGTACCGTCTCAGTCTTCCGCTGCATGGATTCTCATTCCGCGGTGGAAGCGGAGCTCCTTGCCACGAACAAAGGCAGGCCGTTAGTAAAATCACAAAGCAAGGTGCGCAAGCGCTTTGGCAAGGGCTCACCACGGACTCCAAACCACCCGGTTTCTT
Organism: Lissotriton vulgaris; assembly: GCF_964263255.1. Classification (NCBI taxonomy): domain Eukaryota; kingdom Metazoa; phylum Chordata; class Amphibia; order Caudata; family Salamandridae; genus Lissotriton; species Lissotriton vulgaris. The sequence goes on from NC_141687.1 coordinate 894,778,908, forward strand.
TGTGACCCCCAGAGCTATGTTTGAAGATTCCCTCTTGCTTCAAAGGAACGTCCGACGCGTTTCGGGGCCAAAACACGCCCCTTATTCATGGACCTCAGAAGGAAACAACCAGGCTTAGCTCACACTTCTCAAATACTTTTTAATTTGGGAGGGGCGTCGTCCGCCCTAAGTGGGTGGAGTCACGATGCCGGCTTATGGTTACTGTAGTCCTGTGAGCTGAGTAGTTCATTGAGCCCTTGAGTAGGGTGGTTCTTCCTTACATTTTTAAATGTCTTTGTAATCCTTTAGTAGGAGGCGAGGGAAATGTTCTAACATCGCTAATCACTTCTGGAATCTGTGCTGGCAGGCGGTAACAATTTGTACTGTCTCAGTCTTCCGCTGCATGGATTCTCGTTCCGCGGTGGAAGCGGAGCTCCTTGCCACGACCAAGGCAGGCCGTTAGCAAAATCACAAAGCAAGGTGCGCAAGCGCTTTGGCAAGGGCTCACCACGGACTCCAAACCATCCGGTTTCTTTGTGGCCCCCAGAGCGATGTTTGAAGATTCCCTCTTGCTTCAAAGGAACGTCCTACGCGTTTCGGGGCCAAAACCCGCCCCTTATTCATGGACCTCAGAAGGAAACAACCAGGCTTAGCTCACACTTCTCAAATACTTTTTAATTTGGGAGGGGCGTCATCCGCCCTAAGTGGGTGGAGTCACGATGCCGGCTTATGGTTACTGTAGTCCTGTGAGCTGAGTAGTTCATTGAGCCCTTGAGTAGGGTGGTTCTTCCTTACATTTATAAATGTCTTTGTAATCCTTAAGTAGGAGGCGAGGGAAATGTTCTAACATCGCTAATCACTTCTGGAATCTGTGCTGGCAGGCGGTAACTATTTGTACCGTCTCAGTGTTCCGCTGCATGGATTCTCGTTCCGCGGTGGAAGCGGAGCTCCTTGCCACGACCAAGGCAGGCGGTTAGTAAAATCACAAAGCAAGGTGCGCAAGCACTTTGGCAAGGGCTCACAACGGACTCCAAACCATCCGGTTTCTTTGTGGCCCCCAGAGCGATGTTTGAAGATTCCCTCTTGCTTCAAAGGAACGTCCGACGCGTTTCGGGGCCAGAACCCGCCCCTTATTCATGGACCTCAGAAGGAAACAACCAGGCTTAGCTCACACTTCTCAAATACTTTTTAATTTGGGAGGGGCGTCGTCCGCCCTAAGTGGGTGGAGTCACGATGCCGGCTTATGGTTACTGTAGTCCTGTGAGCTGAGTAGTTCATTGAGCCCTTGAGTAGGGTGGTTCTTCCTTACATTTTTAAATGTCTTTGTAATCCTTAAGAAGAAGGCGAGGGAAATGTTCTAACATCGCTAATCACTTCTGGAATCTGTGCTGGCAGGCGGTAACGATTTGTACCGTCTCAGTCTTCCGCTTCATGGATTCTCGTTCCGCGGTGGAAGCGGAGCTCCTTGCCACGACCAAGGCAGGCCATTAGTAAAATCACAAAGCAAGGTGCGCAAGCGCTTTGGCAAGGGCTCACCACGGACTCCAAACGTCCGGTTTCTTTGTGGCCCCCAGAGCGATGTTTGAAGATTCCCTCTTGCTTCAAAGGAACGTCCGACGCGTTTCGGGGCCAAAACCCGCCCATTATTCATGGAACTCAGAAGGAAACAACCAGGCTTAGCTCACACTTCTCAAATACTTTTTAATTTGGGAGGGGCGTCATCCGCCCTAAGTGGGTGGAGTCACGATGCCGGCTTATGGTTACTGTAGTCCTGTGAGCTGAGTAGTTCATTGAGCCCTTGAGTAGGGTGGTTCTTCCTTACATTTTTAAATGTCTTTGTAATCCTTAAGTAGGAGGCGAGGGAAATGTTCTAACATCGCTAATCACTTCTGGAATCTGTGCTGGCAGGCGGCAACGATTTGTACCGTCTCAGTCTTCCGCTGCATGGATTCTCGTTCCGCGGTGGAAGGGGAGCTCCTTGCCACGACCAAGGCAGGCCGTTAGTAAAATCACAAAGCAAGGTGCGCAAGCGCTTTGGCAAGGGCTCACCACGGACTCCAAACCATCCGGTTTCTTTGTGGCCCCCAGAGCGATGTTTGAAGATTCCCTCTTGCTTCAAAGGAACGTCCGACGCGTTTCGGGGCCAAAACCCGTCCCTTATTCCTGGACCTCAGAAGGAAACAACCAGGCTTAGCTCACACTTCTCAAATACTTTTTAATTTGGGAGGGGCGTCGTCCGCCCTAAGTGGGTGGAGTCACGATGCCGGCTTATGGTTACTGTAGTCCTGTGAGCTGAGTAGTTCATTGAGCCCTTGAGTAGGGTGGTTCTTCCTTACATTTTTAAATGTCTTTGCAATCCTTAAGTAGGAGGCGAGGGAAATGTTCTAACATCACTAATCACTTCTGGAATCTGTGCTGGCAGGCGGTAACGATTTGTACCGTCTCAGTCTTCCGCTGCATGGATTCTCGTTCCTCGTTCCTCGTCACCTTGCTTTGTGATATATATATATATATATATATATATATATATATATATATATATATATATATATATATATATATATATATATATATATATATATATATATATATATATATATTACCTACTGGCGTTCGCCAGTAGGTATATATAGTTAGGATTATTTGTCTATGGAACTTTTGAAAATTCTATGTCTAATAACTTTGGCGTTTGTGGACGGAATCGGCTGAAATTTTCAGGAAAATGGCACATTTCGTTTCTGAGCAGCCCCTGAAAATTTGGGGGGGTTTCGTCAAGGGGGGGCCGAGAAAAAAGGGGGGTTCAAAAACGCGTTTTTCCCATGTTAATTTCCATAGGGCCTTTGGCCTCACTTTTAGCTCGAACGGCTGAATGGATTTGCACGAAACTTGGCAAAATTGTAGGGACTGTTAGCCCGATGTGCCTTTGCTAGGTCTCAATATATGTGCTCCAGTGGATTTTGAGAAATTAACGTTCAAAACAAGATATATATCTGTAACAGCGCTCCGGGCTGCGCTCCGGTCCGCTTACTTTTCGCGAAACGGAACTTTGCGATGCGAAGCTGATTGGCTCCCCGGTGTCTGTCAACATTCTAAACAGTCCGGAGCGGCCGCCATCTTATCTCTCGGTAGGATCGAGAGAGAAGAAGAGGTGAAAAACAAAGGGGGAATTTAATGAAAGGGGGCAAGGTATACCCCTCTTGACCCCCTAGGAATGTTGTTGGGGTTATTAAAGGGTCCCGTGGGGAAAATAAAAAAAAAATTATTTTTCACGGTAGAAGCGCTTCACGGGCCGCGAACCGGGTCGCAAACTGGTAGCGAAACGGGAATTCGCCATTTACTAGGTATAAGGGGGGTGCGGGAGACGTATCCTAATCCCTTATGTTTTCTGAGGGTGGCTGAGGAGGCTCATATATGTTGATACATGTCTTCCAGCGGCTGTGCGTGAGCTTTTTTTTTTTTTGCTGCGTGACGTCTGTTAACGTTCGATTCGATGGAAATCAGGAAGTGTTGACCGCCAATTTGTCAGTGCGATAAAATATTTTGTTATAAATGAATCCTTATTGATAAACATTGTCTGCGCCATCTTGCCTTTTTTCCAATGCCACAATTTCGTCGTGCACGGCAGCCATTTTAGATGCCAGGCCGGTCCCAGGCTATCACCTAGCCCTGCGGATGTAGTTTATGGCCCCAGCTGTAGAGAATCCAGACATGCCAACCCTCCCGATTCAGGCGTGAGACTACTGATTTCAGTGCTAGTCTCCCGCCTCCCGATTTCTGCAAGCAAAAACCCGGGGGCATATTACCAACAACTAGCGATAATTTTTGTCTCTAACTTGTTTAGAGACAAAAATTATCGCCGCACATCGGCGATTTTTATCGCAGATAAACCTTGCTATTAGCAAGGTTTATCGCAAATGCGATAAAAAACGGCCGCAATGCATGAATATCGCTGAAAAATCAGCGATATTCATGCATTATCGAGCAAATGCTCTTAGCCATGTTATCCACCTCCCATTGGATAACATGGCTAAGAACTGCTCAGGTCAGGTGTTAGCTTTTGGAGATATTCGCGCTTAGCACGAATATCTCCAAAAGTTGGTAATAGGAGATAGCGATGTTAGGGACTGTTTCCAGTCGCTAACATCTTGGCACGCCCACTTTGCATGTCATTAGTGATAAATATCACTGACATGCAAAGCGGGGCCCAAGATGGTTGCTATCTCCTTTTAGCTGTCACTAACTGGTGTTAGCGACAGCTTGGTAATAGGGAGATAATTTTATCTCCGCTTTCTTGGCTTTTAAAGCCAAAAAAGCGGAGATAAACCCCCTTGATAATATGCCCCACGATTCCTCGGGGCTTTCAGCTGACAAGGCTTGGTATTGTGTTACGTGGTAATTTTTCCAGGAAACGTCAGAGGGTCGATGCAGGGGTTCTAGAAGGGGTGATAAACCATTTAAGCCTCATGAACAAGCGCATGGTCTTTTAAAGATCTGTGAAGTACTCGGGGCGGCGGTGTGTGTGTGTCCTCTTTCAGGAGCGGGCGGGGGGGGGGGCACTGCCAGCAACTTGCCAGGCCAGGCAGTGTTCAACACTTGCATCACCCTTTCTCTGCCTGCTATTGCGCTCCATGCTTCGGAAAGGTAAGAAAAAGAACGTGCATTTGAGTTTGAAATGTCCGATCCTGTAGCAGTACACTTGCAAAGCCCACACATGACAATAACCCGATTCAAGGCCCCATTCACCCGATTTTTTAAAAATATATAGCACTCCAACAAAGTGGGATTATAAAACTTTATTAACTTTTAAATATAATGAACGGAACAAAAACTGTAACAAACATTTAAACATTTTTGACAAAAAAAGCAACAATGGTCAGAAGCTGTCTTTTGTGCGAATAGTCCCAAGGCAGCACAACGTGCTGAGTTCTGGACGGCACCCAGGTGATGTCACCTGGGTGCCGCACTGGTTTTTGGGATCCTACAATGCAGCTCAGAAAAACAGCGTGGGGCGTCCCGGGTGGTGCGGGGGGAGGCCTCGTCAGTAGCGGTCTGTTGTGCGAATAGTCCCAAGGCAGCAGAACGTGCTGAGATGTGGATGGCACCCAGGTGATGTCCAGTAAACTGCCGCACTGGTTTTGGTATCCTACAATGCTGCTCCGAAAATTGGCGTGGGGCGGCCCGGGGGGGGGGCGTGGGGGAGGCGGCGTGAACGGGCCTCCCCAGGTGGCGGCCATCCAGCTGAGTTGCGCCCGCTCTTGCGGCTACAGCGTCTCGCTCACCATGTAGTTGAGTTGCTCCCACTCTTGCAGTGCAGCGATAGGCGGGTGCCACAGGACTCTTAAAATGGCGGACGGCTCTTCGGTTTTGGGCCTGGTCCACTAAAATGGCCCTGGGACACCTTGGAACTCGGACGCTTGCCTGCTAGGGCTTGGGCTCCATTCTCGAAAGCGTCCCCTCAGCCGTGAAGATTCTACAAAAGTCTTGGGGGCCCTCGACTCCTGCAGGCTTCTGGTGGGGAGCGGCTGCCATGATTGCTCGCGGAATGACCACGACGGAGCCACGAGATGGTGGTGCTCTCATGGTGACGCCAGCTTCAGTCTGAATCATCCAGAAACAAGGTGGGGCTTTCATCGTTTGGGAAAAAAAAATGTTCTAAACCAATGAAAAGTGTTATTTTTAGGTCATATGACCAAGCCTTCCATCTTTAGGAAACCAAAAGTAAAATGAACCAATGAAAAGTTTTATAAACAAGTCACATGACCTGTTATGCGGCATAGGGCTACAAAAAGCGTAGAAAATCCGTTGGCACGTGAGGCGGCGTCAGTAGCGGACCGGTGTGCGAATAGGCCGAAGGCAGCACAACGCGCCGAGATCCGGATGGCACCGAGTTAGTGTCCAGCAAGTTGCTGCACTGGTGTGGCTATCCTACAATGCTGTGCCGAAAGACGGCGTGTCCAGCTGAGTTCCGGTCACTTTTGCGGTACAGTGACTCGAACGCGCCGAGATCCGGATGGCACCGAGGTGGTGTCCAGCAAGTTGCCGCACTGGTGTGGCCATCCTACAATGCTGCGCCGAAAGTCAGCGTGGGGTGCCCCGTTGGCTTATGAGGTGATGTCAGTAGTGGACCGATGTGTGAATAGGTCGGAACCAGCACAAGGCGCCCTGCACTGTTGAGCCTTTTTCAATGCCTGTTTTTTGTTGTTTCCCCTCCATCAAAACAAAAAAAAATATAAAACTGTGCAAAAATACAAAAAAATCAAAAAATGTTTAGAAAAGCAGTGCTTGTAAGACTGTCTGAAGCTCTTTTGCACCTGCTGCAGCTTCACTATTGCCCTGGTGTGGCCAAAGATCGCCCATGACATAGGCGGCCGGCTCCCGAGGTCCGGCGGAACTTTTTTCCTTTTCCTTTCTGCTTCTTGTCCCACAATCCGTTTCACCTGAAGACACGACCAGGTTCCTGAATGTGTGCAGGGGGACGCTATTGATTGAATGAAAATGGCGGCTTGACACAAAGCTGACTCAAGCGTTGCTGTTGATGCTATACAGACAAAAATTGGTTTTCAGTTTGTACATTCTTCAGGATTTTTTTTTCCATCCAAGGCTGATTGAGAGTTTGTAGAAAAATGGCGTCAGATTTTCCACATATTACTCTTCAACATTCTTCCTAAATGTAACAATGTGAGACTCACTAGGAAAACGGCTGTTTATCTTTCCTTTCAAAATGCTGCCAACAATATTTTCTGAATGGAAGACACCATCTTGTAGCATAAAGGGCCGAAAGGGGTTCTGGTCTGGCCGATTGTTGGTGGAGACATTTTGACTATATCTTGGACCTGCCCGGCCTCGCCCAAAATGGCGCCGGTAGAAATGGGACTCGTAACTCCTTGTTGTGTACTGGTTGAACAACCTTGATATCACGAGATATGAATGCAGTTTTGATGCTCATGGCGGGCGGGGACGAGAATTGATTGAATATTTCTACATCCCTATTGATATTAAGTTCTGATGTGTTATTTATTACTGTACTATTGAAAGTTCGAATTAACGTCACCCATGGTACTTGCACGCAAATGTATATCTAGATAACTTTTTTGTAAGTGGCCCTGTCGTATTTTAATTACAAAATGTACGTCCACCGATTCCGCAACTGTTAGACATCTTAGTTCTTGCAACCTAATGGCTCGCTCGTTACGTTCCTCTATAATGTAAATGTCTCCTCATCATATACGATTTCAGTTTGCTCCGTGGCCGGCCCACGTGGTTATAGGCCCGTATTTGTATACTGACATTTTCACAATAAAGGTTTTTAAAACAAAACATGGTAGTAGTATTTACATTGGTAAAGTTTTTACTTTTAGTCACTGTTTTCGAATCAGTAAAAGGCAAGTGAAATAAAGCAGTCCAATTACATGACGGATAAAAGGTATAATATGTAGGAACGCAGTAAAGATAAATGGTCAAGGGCAGTTGTGTTTTCCACTCCTGCAACATAAAGTGATCGATAAGAATCTGATAATCAGGCGTATCGGCGACTAAGACAGCAGGCCGAGTCTCTTTTACTCAACGGCTCCGTCATGGAACGAAGAAACGCCCTTTTTCTCGAAAAAGGAATATATTTTACTTGCAGGACAGTTGTAAATTTTCCGGGAAAGTACATTAGCCTGGAATATTATAACATATATGTTTAAAAAAGAATAATAATGTTCGAAACCAATAAAAAGCGTAATTTTTAGGTCATATGACCAAGCTTTTCATCATTAAAATAACAAAAGTAAAATGAACCAATGAAAAGTTTTATTAACAAGTCACATGATCTGTTATGCTTACATTCCGCGCTGCGCGCCGCGCCCCGGATCACTTCCGGGTGCGCTAACGCGGCGTGTCATATAACGCATTACGCAACAACGTAGGTCAAGAATATAGTCAAAATGTCTCCACCAACCAGCGTTCGGAACACAACCCCTTTCAGCAGTCCAAAAAGTTCTGTTAAATGACAACAGAGGGGACAGGCAACAAGCACCATCAGTCAAAGAGGGGAGGGCAAGTTCTTCTCTACCGGGTCATGTTGGGGCGCTACCGGAACTGATCGAATTGGTAGTCTACAGTGTTTCTGGATGTTTCAGACTAAAGCTGGCGTCAGCATGAGAGCACTACCATCTCGTAGCTCCATCGTGGCCATTCCACGAGCAGACATGGCAGCCGCTCCCCACCAGAAGCCTGCAGGAGTCGGGGGCCCCCAAGACTTTTGTAGAATCTTCACGGCTGAGGGGATGCTTTCGAGAATGGGACCCAAGCCCTATCAGGGAAGCGTCCGAGTTCCAAGGTGTCCCAGGGCCATTTTAGTGGACCAGGCCCAAAACCGAAGAGCCGGCCGCCATTTTGAGAGTCCTGTGGCAGTCGCCTATCGCTGCACCGCAAGAGCGGGAGCAACTCAACTACATGGTGAGCGAGACGCTGTAGTCGCAAGAGCGGGCGGTAAACAGCTGAATGGCGGAAGAGGCACAGTGTAGCAAAAGCGGGCGGAATGGCAACTAAAACGGTAAAGGGGCGCCCCACTACAGCGTGTCTTCAGGTCAAACGGATTGTGGGACAAAGTCCAGAATAGAAGAGTCATCAAAAGGCAAAAAGTTCCGCCGGACCCCGGGAGCCGGCCGCCTATGTCGGGGGCGATCTCAGGCTACACCAGTGCTATAAGACTTGGGGAGGGGGTCAGAGCCAAGCGTCTTCTCCGAGTCCGTGCCATCACACCGCCCCTCGGGGGCCTCCGTCAAGCGGTTTAGGGAGGTACCATATAACATTGTTTTCAAATGCAGTCAGGTCCACAAACGACCCTCACTTACTTTCAGAATAGTGAAGCTGCAGTAGGTGGAAATAAGCTTCAGACAGTCTTACAAGCACTGCTTTTCTAAACATTTTTAGATTTTTTTGTATTTTTGCACAGTTTTATATTTTTTTTTGTTTTTGATGGAGGGGAAACAACAAAGCACAGGCATTGAAAAAGGCTCAAACTCAGAACTCTGAACTATGGCACCCAACATCCAGGACTTGCCATCCGGATCTTGGCACCTTGTGCTGCTTCCGACCTATTCACACATCGGTCCACTACTGACATCATCTCATAAACCAACGTAATGTAAATAGTTATTTAATAAAATGTTTTACCCTGTTACTTTGCTGGTGTGTTGTCTATATTTTTAATATTTGCATAGAGTTTATTGTTATTTTGGGCGGGGTGGGTGACGGAGCCGAGATGTCCTGCAGCCCTCATGGTGTGGAGCTCAGTTCATCTCACTATTTTCGTATTTCTCATGAAGGGTTGTTCCTAATGTTTCTATTTTAGCGAGGTCAAAAAGAGATCCAATTAGTGGCCTACTGATTTTGCTCAATTACTTTTATTTTTTTACACGATTTTTCACGATTTTTCACTATCTGCAAAGACTAAACAGAGTATTGCGACTTTGTGCTTGTTTGTAAATAGAGAATGAACCAAAGAGAATCAATTCTAAAACAGTAAATGCTTGGATAACAATCAATCAAATGGAGAGACAAGCAGGCACGACGGATTACAACGGGGGTAAAGGCCTGCGTTAACTACTCTTCACTATCTGCAAAGAGAGAGTACTACTAAGAGAAAAGAGGGGAGGGGGGCAGCGTTCAAAGCACATCAGCGTGCATAAACACGAAAAAGTTTTTACCTATCACGTACTTGACATTTTACAGCTTTTGATATTTGCTATTAAAAAACCAATGAAATTCACTGAAAAAACCATAGGTTATAGGCCATATATAGTTAGGAATTTGCATTTACAAAACCTTGAAAATTCACTGAAAAAACCATTGGTTATAGACCATATATAGTTAGGGATTAGCCTTTTCAAAACCTTATTTTACTCACACAAAACCATTGAAATTTCATATATAGTTAGTTCCACTAACTATATATCGCGCACCCGCAATCCACTGCTGATGATGTCACATATTACATCATTCATGACATGGTTAGTGACATCACTGATGACATCACTGATGACATCTCAAATGACATCACTGATGACATCTCAAATGACATCACTGATGACATCTCAAATGACATCACTGATAAAATCACTGATAACATCTCATTTGACATGACTGATCACATCACTGATGATATCATTCATGTGATAATACCATGAACCTCTTCAGACTCTAATATAACCTTAGATACAATCAGTGTAAACAGACAGTCACAGACTGTCACTCATCCATGGAGTTACTCACACACCTAGTCAGTTATGCAAAAAATCAATCACACCTCCATTTTCTCAACTATACAGTTATACACACCTTACTTATTCAAACATATACTAACACATATTTACTTTACTCTCTTATACAATCCCTGATACATGTTCACAATGATCCATACAGCCACTCACACATTCACTGGCTCTTATGCACAGTTATTTATATATGTCAACTCTCACATGTACTGTGTTTTACATATGTACTTACTTTGACATGCAGCACTGAGATATCCATTCACTCACTAATACACTCATGCACAGTCAACCGCCCATACAGCTGTTTCCACATGCACTTTTGAACCCATACATATAGTGAATCAACTACTCACACATCTATGTACAGAGTCACACACCTCCCAGCCACCCATACACACACACTCAGTTTCCCATACAAATACTTGGACAACCAATGAATAACCCATACAGTTACTCATATAGCTACTGATCAACATATGCAGCAGTTTGTAGAACAACAGATATAATGATGCACAAATTAAAACAGTTTAGTCACTAACCCATGCACTCAGTGAGACACATTTAATCACTCACTCATACAGTCAGTCATGCACCTACTAAATCCTTCATACAGACACTTATACATCCACTCATTCTTCAATATGTAAGACATATTTTAACTTTACAGAAACATACAGTCACTGGATGTTGTCATCAGTGATGTCATCAGTGATGTCATTTGAGATGTCATCAGTGATGTAATCAGTGATGTCACTAACCATGTCATGAATGATGTAATATGTGACATCATCAGTAGTGGATTGCGGGTGCGCGATATATAGTTAGTGGAACTAACTATATATGAAATTTCAATGGTTTTGTGTGAGTAAAATAAGGTTTTGAAAACGCTAATCCCTAACTATATATGGTCTATAACCAATGGTTTTTTCAGTGAATTTATATATATATATATATATATATATATATATATATATATATATATATATATATATATATACATATATATATATATATATATATATATATATATATATATATATATATATATATATATATATATATATATATATATATATATATATATATATATATATATTCAGCTCAGGCTTGCTCCAACACAAGAGAGGCACCCAGCGCGGCCTCAAGCAGCAGCCCACTCTTCATCGTCAGGAACCTCAGACTTTAGATGCCTCTAGCAGCCCAACCACCATTGCCTGACACGTTTTGCAAATCTTCCTCAGAGGCTGTTAGTGGGAAGGAACACGCACAGTCCGGAACTGCAGGTAAGGAACTTCTTTTATTGCGCGAACAATTTTGAAAGAGTACAACAGCACTCACTGGAGGTGTATTATTTACTGAGAAACTGTAAATACCAGCATGCCAGTAGGCATTGGACTCATGATCAGGTGTTTCTCAGAATGCACTCTGTGCTTATTTCATTCTGCTCGTGAACAAGGATACACGATATCTGAAACGCGTTGGGCTAGTTGAAGAAGAAGGGAGGAATCGTTGACCTGCCTTGATGAAATCCTCAATTAAAGGTGTTACAACTCCCTGTTCGTGGCGTCTCCTTTTTGGGATAACTCTGTGTTGGATATATAAATGTATATATATATATATGAAACTGCAGAATTCCGGTAGGAGAAGAATTCAGACGAGCCCGTAGTCCTTTGAATTTCTTTATTTCGACACAGCACGCAATATATATATATCCAAAAACCTCCTTCCATCCGGACAGAGCAGAGGTCACACAGGGGAATTCCAGGGAACCACTTTATTAAATACACGGCAAATGCATTTCGGCCTGACGGCCTTCCTCAGTGCCTAGCAGTATCCATCAGGTCTTACAATCCCAAATATTTATAGTCCTTCCTCGTTGTTGCCGAACAAGGACATTCCGCCTCCTACTCAGGTGTGACTGCTCAACCCTCATAGCCCACAGTGTTGCTTTGAACTACTCGTCCCACAATGCTGTTAATGCTGTTTGTTTGCACGTGAGTAGCGCAGAAGATTGAAAAAAGCGCAAAGGTGATCTTGCTGCTTGCGAAATAATAAAAATTGGCATAGGGACTAAAAATTCTGCTGCGATGTGTGATGCGCGGTTCCCCGGGTCCCCAAACCACGTCAACCTCAGTACTTCAGAGTCTTTCCAGCGGGGGCAGGAGTACAGTACATCCCGCCCTGTGTGAAGTGTGAATACTCCACAACCACCTTCTTTCCATCCAAAGCATAGAGGTGGGCCCCATCTCTTTCAATACCTTGAAAAAACGCCACAGTGCTGCCAGGCAGCAGCCAGAACAGATGTGGCTAGCTTGCAACGTGGGGGCCTCTGTAAAGCGTAACTGGCCAACGCTTAGACATCTCCAAAAACCTCCTTCCATCCGGACAGAGCAGAGGCCACACAGGGGAATTCCAGGGAACCACTTTATTAAATTCTAGCAGCCCATCCCGACGTTGTTCGGGTATGAATTGCAGCGGGACTGTAGTATATTGTTTTGTAGGATTTCATTTTGATAGCATTTCTTATCTGTGACAGGCCTGTAAAACGCTCCGATTCACAGTGCACTGCTGATGCACTTAAGAGTGCGCGTTCAGTAGTGTGTGAACTCGAGTTTCCCTACTTTATTTTTCCTTGCAATATTATATAGCGTGAACTCGACAACATGGCATGAGCACAATTTACATTACAGAAGAACACATTCATTTGTGGTAGGCACGGGGAGACAAAGCGATTTGCCTGGAATCACAGGATGTTGAGCTGATGCCGAGATTCGAACGTAGCTCCCCAGCTCTAAAGTTCGCACTTCTAGAACTTATGGCGGTGGTGGTGTGTCTAAAAGTGTATGTCGGTGTTGGCCATCAATGAGAGAGACCTGTGCATTTTTCAAATGGGTGGTGAAAAAATATGAGTATGTTGCTGGAGAAGTGGGCCGCCATGCCACCAATGTACTTACCGGGGGAGGGTAAACACCCATTATTCCGCAACTTTCTTTCCGCATACCAACCATCACTCTACATACTTTCATTACGAAAGTACCATGACTCCGCAATGCCATTATAACACATGGCATTACATTTTATATGCTTTTACCACGCATACATTTACAACGAAATTCGTTGTAAATGCATGAATGGTAAAAGCATGTTTTTTTTATAATGTTTGGATAAGGTAAGTATGGGTATAGGGGTATATGTTTTGGGGTACTGAGGTATATGTTTTGGGGTGTTTGGGTAGTTTAAGGGTTCAGATATAGTTTTGGGTTATTGGGTACAGGGGTAGTTTTAGGGTTTAGGGATAGGTATGGGTTTTGGGGTACAGGGATATTTTTCGGGTTCAGGGCTAGGTTTTGGTTTTGGGGTAGAGGGGTAGTTTTAGGGTTTAGGGATAGGTTTGGGTTTTGGGGTACAGGGGTATTTTGAGGGTTCAGGGCTAGGCTTAGGTTTTGGGGTACAGGGGTATTTTTAGGGTTCAGGGCTAGGTTTGGGTTTTGGGGTACAGGGGTATTTTAGGGTTCAGGGGTAGGTTTGGGTTTTGGGGTACAGGGTTATTTTTAGGGTTCAGGGCTAGGTTTGGGTTTTGGGGTACAGGGGTATTTTTAGTGTTCAGTGGTAGGTTTGGGTTTTGGGGTACAGGGGTATTTTAAGGGTTCAGGGCTAGGTTTGGGGTACAGGGGTATTTTAGGGTTCAGGGGTAGGTTTGGGCTTTGGGGTACAGTGGTACTTTTAGGATTCAGGGCTAGATTTGGGTTTTGGGGTACAGGGGTATTTTTAGGGTTCAGGGGTAGGTTTGGGTTTTTAGGTACAGGGGTATTTATAGGGTTCAGGGCTAGGTTTGGGTTTTGGGGTACAGGGTATATTTATAGGGTTAAGATGAGTTACTGTTTAAGGGTGTTGGGGTATTTTAAGGAGTATGGGTGGGTTATGATTATGGGGTGCAGGGGTATTTAAAGGGAGCAGGGTGAGATTAGCACACAATATGAGACATGTCATGAAGGGCGGAACGAACCACATGCCCCCAGCATTTGTCACGCCCCCAGCACACGCCCACAGCACAAGGCAGACACGCCCACAAGGGACTACTTTGCTGGCTCGGTTCTTTTTCCTTTTAAATGTATATGGTGGGTGTCTGCATAGCCTATGTACTTCTGCTGCAACTGCCCTTTCCAACGCTGTATTGGGTGTTGTGATTGGTGTTGTGGTTCCTGAGATTACCCGCCTCAAAGATTTGGGCTCTCGCTTTATTATATTAGTATGGACACAGCAAATGCATTTCGGCCTGACGGCCTTCCTCAGTGCCTAGCAGTATCCATCAGGTCTCACAATCCCAATTATTTATAGTCCTTCCTCATTGTTGCCGAACAAGGACACTCCGCCTCCTACTCAGGTGTGACTGCTCAACCCTTGTAGCCCACAGTGTTGCTGTGAACTACTCGTCCCACAATGCTGTTCGTTTACAGGTGAGTAGCGCAGAAGATTGAAAAAAGCGCAAAGGTGATCTTGCTGCTTGCAAAATAATTAAAATTGGCATAAGGACCAAAATTCTGCTGCGATGTGTGATGCGCGGTTCGCCGGGTCCCCAAACCACGCCAACCTCAGTACTTCAGAGTCCTTCCAGCTGGGGCAGGAGTACAGTACATCCTGCCCTGTGTGAATACTCCACAACCACCTTCTTTCCATCCAAAGTGTAAAGGGGGGCCCCATCTCTTTCAATACCTTGAAAAAACTCCACAGTGCTGCCAGGCAGCAGCCAGAACAGATGGGGCCAGCTTGCAACGTGGAGGCCTCTGTAAAGCGTAACTGGCCAACGCTTAGAACAAGGGTACAAGATATCTGAAATGCCTTGGGCTAGTTGAAGAAGAAGGGAGGAATCTTCGACCTGCCTGGCTGAAATCTTTCATAATACTGTAATTTAAAATCCTCTGTGGGTTTGTGGAAAGCTAACACTGAGTCTGCCAAGTTACGTTGCCCCTCACATCGACAACACTCTGCTCCATGTAGGCACCCTGCGTTTCAGAGTGCATGGATACACATCTCTGCGGCAGGCCAACCCCGCGACCGAGCCTGGCCGCTAAACATAAGTCACACAGGTTGCCATTGATGAGGAGGCCGCTCAGAGTTTACCATCTTCCTGTGAGGGCCCCAGCAGGCGTAGCTAACAGCCTTCCAACGAAAAGTAAGGCTCAACGAGTTTTGGGCCACCGCTCTTGGTCACGAGCCTTCAAAAGGATGAGCCTTGCAACTTGTTTGAGTTGAACTCCTGCATTTAATATATTCAAGAACGCCCACCTGGGCTTGTCATCAAGCCTGTTCGGCATCGGCAACAAGGTGCCTTCTGGTACATGCAGTTCAACTTCTACTGTATTACCCCAGTGAGTTGTTCCCAAGTTGTGCCAAAGTCCCAAATTTCATAATACTGTAATTTAAAATCCTCTGTGGGTTCAAGGAAAGTGAAAAGTGAATCTGCCAAGTTACGTTGCCCCTCACATCGACACCACTCTGCTCCATGTAGGCACCCTGCGTTTCAGAGAGCCTGGATACGCATCTCTGCGTCTGGCCAACCTCAAGGCCAAGCCTGGCCGCTAAACATAGGTCACACATGTTGCCCTTGATAAGGAGGCCGCTCAGAGTTTACTATCTTCCTGTGAGGGCCCCAGCAGGCACAGCTAACAGCCTTCCAACGAAAAGTACGGCTTAACGCGTTTTTGGCCACCACCCTTGGTCACATGCCTTCAAAATGATGAGCTTTGCAACTTGTTTGAGTTGAACACCTGCATTTAATACATTCAAGACCGCCCACCTGGGCCTGTCGTCAAGCCTGTTCGGCATCAGCAACAAGGTGCCTTCTGGTACATGCAGTTCAACTTCAAGTTGAACTGCATGTACCAGAAAGCTTCTTGTTGTGAGTGAGTGAGTTAGTGCCTCTTTATTGCATCGTGTATTTTATTGAAAAATAATAGTATAGTCTTCTGGAAAGTTTCAATGAAGAACTAAGAATGTTTTAAATGTCTAAACATCATGTGTATAATAGATGCAGCTGTCATTTGCATTCTGGGAGCTGTAGTACTTTTGGCAATATTATTAAACAGGAATAGTGTAGTGAGAAATAAAAGATGAGAACATATGTTCTGCCTGCATACAAATTAGAAAGAAGTAATACTTGTTAGGTGTGTATTGGGAAGCGTTTGGCAATGTCGTTTTTAACTTATATGACCACTTTGCATATGCTTAGATGGTGAGATATGTTTTTTGTGCTTGCACATTGTTATATAAACAGTGGGACTTTTGACTTTGCTTAAAGTTGCAGAGAGGCAGATATTTTGGGAAAGATGGCTTGAAGCTGTACATCTATCAAGAAATAGAGTGTATGTTTATATGGTATACTATGTTTAGTAAGGCTGATGAAAATGTTATGTATATGGTAAGGGTAGTGTTTTCTTTAAACGTGATTTGTTTAAAATTGAGAAGGATTAATGGTGGAGAATGCCTCGAACATTGTTGTGATAGCTTCATTTTTGAGTATGACTTTTGTTTGAGTTATGCTGAGTATATGTTTTAGAAGCAGCTGAAGTATTTAAGAAATGATGTAGGTATGCCATTCACAAAAGGTTTTGTGCTTTGAAAATTTTTTAAATGTTGATTTTCATTTTAGAAACTCACTGATGCATGTGTATGCTCAGTAACAAATCAATGGTATTCTCTACGTAATTACATGAGTGCATGATTAGAGCCTGAGTGTGTCATTAGTGCACATGTTTGCCTTAGTATTTTCATGACTTTGCGCGTTGTAAGTGGGTGTTTAGATGGCTACATAGGTTCTGAGCAAATGTTCTAATTGTTGCGTAGTTACAGCCTTGTCATTTTATTGTTAAATTTAAAAAAGTGTAGAAGAAGGAAAGATGCATTGAAACAGAAAAAACAAGTTGAGAAAGTAGTTGATAAGACCATTGCTTTGAAGAGGAACCTTTTCATTTTGATTCTAAATAAAATCAAGACTCTTGAAAGAGGTGATGGCACTCAGAAATGTAGAAGAAGTTATTGCAGTAGAGGTGCAAGGAAGGCATAATCACAGCGTATCTTTCCAAGGCGAAGGTTAAAACACAAAATAAGTTATACCATTCAACAATCTAAAATTTAGGTAGGAGGCTGTATTATGTGAAAACTCCTGCTTTATGTTTACTAGAAACAAATAAAGCACTTTTTCATGGTAGTGTGGCAGATGTAGAAAAGGTTTGTAGTGATGTGCAGTTTCGTTTCTTTGGTCATGAGCAGGATTCTCGGGAAAATGAAGAATTGTTAAGAGGAGGATTTCAGAAAAACACACTTATATTACAGTTGATAGTTTTAATAATGAGATTACAAAATGTAACAGTGTTCTATTCAAATCCACAGTATGTTTGTATATGTTATTGTTGCACTTACTAGAAAACTTGAACACAGACTGTTGATTTATATTTAAAAAGTGAAAAAGTTCATTATAATAACTGGCAAAAGTTACCTGTGTATTTATTTGTAGAGGGACAGTTTGACTTGTCTATACGGCAAGTTATATGTAAGTAGTGTTATAATAAATTGGAAGATAATAAAATGAACAACACATAGATATTAAATACCATTTTGAAAGATAACAAAATGCCTGCTAATGTAGAAAAACTATGAAGAGCCAAAAATAATAAAAAATACATCAATATGCATTATTCTTTCCAGCATTGCGAAGGGCCGTTATGGACTGCTCTCCATCACTCACTACACTCACTACACTACAATCCATGCAGTGTAATGCCATCGGGGAAAACTGTGGAGCCAAATCTTGAAGTTGAGCTCAGAATTTTTAATGGACTCTCTGCTTCGCTGTTGTTGTGCTGCTATTGAAGTCAAGGGTCCTTCAGCTTTGCATTGCATTTTTGCTGCTCACTATGACCTCCTCTTATGAAATATGAAAAACTATAAAAGGGGAAAAAATACCATGGGTGATTTTGGCAGCATTGTGAATAGTTGTAACACACTGCGCACCAGCAGAAATACCAACAGTACAGTCTATGCAACACATGGCCATTCTTGAAAACTCTGGGGCCATTTCTGTTGCAGTACTCTTCACCTCTGAAGGGACTTTCTTTCTGGGAATTGTTGTTGCTGTTGCCACTGATATAGATGGTCCTCCAGCTTCCTTCTTCTTAATTGTTAGAGATGTTTTCTGTTAGGTTTTAAGATGATAACCTATGGTCTTCATCCCACATGAATATTCGTTATTTGTCTCTCTCTAGAGTGGATCTTTTCACAGAGTGTGCATTGTATAAGTTTTGGAGCAATTTTTGATTCTGTTGAGTTTGAATAAGAATGGGTAGCTTGTGGGTGTTTTGTAGTTATGATCTATTTGTGAGTTCAGATGTTGAAAGTTATTTTTTGAAATTGTTGTTTTTGTTAAATGTTTTGTTAAAATATAGTTAAACATACCGCAATATGCCAAATATGCTAATTTTGTTTCATTGTTAACGATTGCCGAAAGTCTGAAATGATATGTATTCATTAGGTTGCTAAGCTGAATAATAAAAAATAAATAAAAATAAAATAAAGTTAAACAATTATGTTACTAAACAGCTGGACTCAAACCTTGTGTAAAATATGTTTAAGTATCTGTTTTACATTTTGACGTTTGCATTCGTGACTACAGCTGTCATTGCAACATTCGGTGTTGCTTTGAAGAAGGAAAATGCTTTTTTTATGTAGTTATTTCGACAAATGTTTTTCAAAGGAGAAAGTTAACTCAGTATCTTGCTAAATAGCAACAGTGAAACTTTATGTAAGATATGTCTATATATGTGTTCTATTATATGTCAAAAACAACTGGTATTCGCAGTGTGTCCTTGGCAATTGCACTCATAGAATCACACAGGCACTACCTGTGCAACCATCAAGGACATCCTTTCTCCATCACTCTGCAAACGTGTCTCCTTGCGCAGTACATGTTAGTTATTAAGGATCGTAGGGGCAAACGGCCCCTCCTGTTGCCTCCAGCAAGTCCCACACAGTCAGTTTGCTAAGAGGTCTTGGGAGGCTACGCCCCCTTTCCTCACCACTCTGCAAATACGTGTCCTGGCAGACTACTGATTGGGGAATGAAGTTCTCTTGGAGGCTAAAGGACCTTGAAGACCAGGAAGCCCTCCGGGTACTTTCTGTAAGTCCTACACAGCAAGATTCCAGAGAGCTGGTCAGAGGTTCCCGCCCCCTTTCCACACCATTTTGCAAACACCATTTCTACTTAAAAAAACATAGAAATTCACTAAAAAAAACAAAGGGTCCAGGTAAGTTATAGTTAGGAATTAGCATTTAGAAAACCTTAGAAATACACTGAAAAAAACAAAGGTTACAAGTCTGTTATAGTTAGGAAATAGAATTTAAAAAGACCTTAGATATTCACTGAAAAAAACAAAGGTTACAGTTACGTTATAGTTAGGCTCAGATTTTACATGCACCAAAACAGAGACATTTTGCAGTTATAGTTAGCTGAACTAACTATAACTCGTACCTTGCCATGCACTGCATATTGACTCACATATTATATCACTCATGACATGGTCAGTGACATCACTGATGACATCAATGATGATATCTCAAATTGCATCACTGATAACATCATCCACAAAATCTCTGATGCACCAACAGACACCCCAATATAACCTTTCATACACCAACTCCAAATTCCACACTAGCATTCAAAACTATTGACACACCAACACTTACACACTCACTCACCGGTTCATAGAACTACACACTCATTCACTCAGTCACCCATACAGCCACACATACACCACCTTACTCATTAATACAGCTACTGATAATTCTACTCATAGAGCCTTAGACCACTCACACGAAGTCGGTCACTCATAGAGTTACTCACACATCTACTCACTCACCTATAGAGTCAATCACACAGCCATTTATTCACCTATACACTTATACACACACCAACTCATTTATTTATACAGATACTAACACATACTCACTCACCTATACAGTCACTGACACAAGCACACATTCACCCATAGGGCCACTCTCACAATAACTCAGTCACATATACAACCACTCACATACTCCAACAATCAACTATACTGCCTTTTACATAGGTACTTACTCATCCATATACCACTGGCACATCCATTTACTCACCAACACAGCGGTATACACACTCACTCACCCATAGAGCGCCTTATACAGACACTTACTAACCCATAGAACCAGTTACCCACACATTCATCCATACAGGCAATTACACCCCCCCTCACCCACCCAAACAGACATTGAGACACCCAATCACTCACCCATACAGAAACTCACATACCCACTCGCACACCTGTACAACCACTTAGACACCAAGGGGCTCATTAGGATGGTGCACCCCGACCACCATGGAAGCGGAAAACAACCGCCCGCCGGGACCATTGAAAACCGACGGTCAAATTAGGATCATCCGCAAAAAAAGACAGACCGCGGTGGAACTGGCCCAAGAAAAACTGCCCGTAGCGGGTGGTGATGGCCAAAATCCGACCGTGGCTGTCGGAAATGCAGCGGAAAAGCAACAACCCACCACAAGCATAGCTGAGACACCGCACTGGAAATTAGGATATCCCTGATGGTCCTGTGGCACATTCCGCTATTTCCAACTGTCGCAGTTGCACACTGGAATGAATGGTAGAACCAGCGGAAGAGTTGCATCATAGCCACCGCTCCGGACGATCCGTGGAAAACATGGCAGACAATGCAAAAACCCCACAATAAGGCCAAACATTGCACAAATAAAAGTATCCATGCCTCCCAAATACACACAATCACATCCCAATGACACAAACACATGCCAAAAAGAAAAGTACAATTCCCAGGACAACACACAACACACCTGACAAGAATACCCCATTAGGACACACCCACATAGCTGAGTATAAAACCAGCCCCTTCCCAGACCACAATCGTTTACAGAAGAGAAGGGCATACACCAGATCTGAGAGAAGAGGAAAAAGAACACAGCACACACACATCACCACCATCACCACCATCACACCAGCACCACCAACCCCAGCACATAACACACCACACACACCACCATCACACACTCCACTCACACCCCTGCACCCACAAACACTTTGCACACCACACACTATGTCCATACATAAATGCCCAAATTCACAGAGAGTGAGTTGACAGTCATGGTAAATGCGATAGTCAGAGTGGAGCCACAACTGATTGGTAGCCAGGTCCAACAGACACCATTAGCCACAAGGACACAGATGTAGCAAAGGATAGTCCAAAGGGTCAATGCAGTAGGGACCACCCCGGGATCCAAAAAGGAGATCATGAAGTGGTGGTATGATCTGAAGAGGGTTGTCAAAGAGAGGAGAAGCAAGAACCGGGAGATGGCTGACAGGACTGGTGGTGCCCCTCCCATTCCACCAAAAACATTCACACCATGGGAGTAGAAAGTACTTGCCATACTGCTTCGAGAGAGTCTCACAGGAGTAGCCGGGGAAGTGGAGGGTGGTAAGTACAAACACATGACTAACACCACTCAGATATGTACTGTCTTGCTCAACTACAAAGCTACACCACCTAGGACAAATACCATTCATCTGCACCACACACTCACAAAAACATGTCTCACAGATTCAACATTCACCCACCCCCTTTCACCCCAAACGTAGCCACCAACATTACCATGGGGGCATATGTACAGGCAGCCAGCACCACAACTCCGACCATGCCCCCTGTTCCACACACCAGCAGGATGGAGCACTCTACCCACCCCACCCAGAAGCATGTGTCAGCCATTACACTACCCTCAAGAAACTAACAGGTAGGTAGCAATCTTCCATGGGTGGGCTGTTTGGGGTAGGAGGTCTGTACCAATACTGCCACCATGCCCCCTGTCCCACAGCATCAGCAAGATGGAGCCCTCCACCCACCCCACCCAGAAGCATGTGTCAGCCATTACACTACCTTCAACAAACTAACAGGTAGGTAGCCATCTTCCATGGGAAGGTGTCTGTGGGTGGGAGATCTGCACTACTACTCCCACCATGACCCTGGCCCACAGCCTAGCAGGATGGTGCACCCCACCCGAAGCACTTTTAAGTCATTGCAGTACACCAAACGACATAAGAGGTAGGTAGCCATCTTCCCTTGGAGGGTGTCTGTGGGTGGGAGGCCTATACTACTATTCCCACCATGCCCCCTGGCCCACAGCATCATCAAGATGGACCCCTTCCCCCACCCCACCCAGAAGCATGTGTCAGCCATTACACTACCCTCCACAAACTAACAGGTAGGTAGCCATCTTAACTGGGAGGGTGTCTGTGGGTGGCAGACCTGCACTACTACTTCCACCATGCCCCCTGGCCCACATCCCAGCAGGATGGAGCACTTCCCCACACCACCCAGAAGCAGCTGGAAGCAATTACAGTACACCAAACAAATAGGTAGGTAGCCATGTTCCCTGGGAGGGTGTCTGTGGGTGGGAGGCCTGCACTATTACTCCCACCATGCTCCCTGCCCCACACCTCAGCAAAATGGGGCTCTTCCCCCACCCCACCTCAAAGCATGTGTCACCCATTACACAACCCACCTCAAACTAACAGACAGGTAGCCATCTTGTCATGGAGGGGCGTATGTGGGAGTGAGGCCTGCACTACTACTCCCACCATGTCCCCTGGCCCACACCCCGGCAGGATGGAGCACTCCCCCAGCCAGTCAAAATATCGAGATACAATAATATTGAGTTTAAAATATAGAATGGACACAATATCGAATGGATAGAATATAGACTACAAAAATATCGAATAGAATAACATAAATATTGAATCAAAAAATATGGAATGGACAAAATATCTAATGGACAGAATATAGACAGCAAAAATATAGATTGACAGAATATAGACAACAAAAATATAGAATGACAGAATATAGAAAACAAAAATATAGAATGACAGAATATAGACAACAAAAATATGGAATGACAGAATATAGACAACAAAAATATAGAATGACAGAATATAGACAACAAAAATATCGAATTTGAGGTAAGTAAGTTAATATTAATTTTTTTAAGTATTTTTTATTTTAGTATATGTGTGAAAAGTGTATATTTTTTTTATAAATTATTATAAGTAATTAATTTTATGGTATTTAATTTTTGCGTAATATAATTCTGTAGCAGGTTGTGGGTTTATAGGGTAATACGGTGGGAAGTAATTTAAATATAATTATTAAATTTGTTAATTTATTTATTGGTATTTATTTAGAATTAATAGTTAATTGATAATTAATTGGTAATTAATTAAAATATAATTGTTAATTATTTTAATTAATTGAATAATTGATAATTATGTTAATTTTATTAATGTATTTTCTGTAAAGGGTTGTGGGTTTATAGGGGAATAGGGTGGGAAGTAATTTATTTATAATTATTTAAATATGTTAATTTATTTATTGGTATTTATTTAGAACTAATAGTTAATTGATAATTAATTGGTAAATAATTAAAATATAATTGTTAAATATTTTAATTAATTGATTAATTGATAATTATGTTAATGTTAATCATATATTTTCTGTAGCGGGTTGTGGGTTTATAGGGGAATATGGTGGGAAGTAATTTACATTTAATTATTTAAATGTTTTAATGTATTTATTGGTATTTATTTTGAATTAATTGATATTTAAATTTTTAAATGGTAATTAATTAAAATATAATTGGTAATTCATTTTAATTAATTGATTAATTGATAATTATCTTAATGTTAATCATATATTTTCTGTAGCGGGTTGTGGGTTTATAGGGGAATATGGTGGGAAGTAATTTACATTTAATGATTTAAATGTTTTAATGTATTTATTGGTATTTATTTTGAATTAATTGATATTTAAATTTTTAAATGGTACTTAATTAAAATATAATTGGTAATTCATTTTAATTAATTGATTAATTGATAATTATGTAAATTGTATTAATGTATTTTCTGTAGCGGGTTGTGGGTTTATAGGGGAAAAGGGTGAGAAGTAATTTAATTATATTTAATCACATTTTAAAATGTATTCTTTGGTATTTATTTGGAATTAATTGATATATACATTTTTAATTGGTAATTAATTAAAATATAATTGATAATTAAGTTTAATTAATAGTTTAATTGTTAATTATATTAATTTTAATAATTTATTTTCGGTAGTGGGTTGTGGGTTTATAGGGGAAAAGGATGAGAAGTAATTTAATTGTGAATAAATAAATATTGTTGTTTATTTTTTGTTTTTGTTTTGTTGTAATTATTAATACATTTTTCATTGTTAATTAATTAATTGATAATTGGTAAATAATTTGTATTAATAGGTAATTATTTGTAATAATACTTTTTTGGGTATTTTTAATTGATTAATTATTATATTATATAAAATTGTTAATTAGTGTTAATTAATTTGATTTGTATTGGCTATTAATATTTAACCTATTTTTATTCATATATGAAGTATTTACTTTCTCTACTGTTGCACTCTCTGGAGTGTGAATAGTAATTTTTACCCCTATGCTGTCCAACGCTTTCCCTACTGTTGCACTCTTTGGAGTGGAAATAGTAATTTTAACCCCCCCGCTATCCAATGCTTTCCCTACTGTTGCACTCATTGGAGTGGGAATAGGAACTTTTACCCCTATGCTATCCAACGATTTCTCTAAAGTTGCACTCTCTGGAGTGGGAATAGTAATTTTAACCCTCCCGCTATCCAACGCTTTCCCTACTGTTGAACTTTCTGGAGTAGGAATAGTAATTTTTAACCCTACGCTATCCAATGCTTTCCCTACTGTTGTACTCTTTGGAGTGGGAATAGTAATTTTTACCCCTCCGCTATCCAACGCTTTCCCTACTGTTGCACTCTCTGGAGTGGGAATAGTAATTTTAACCCTCCCGCTATCCAACGCTTTCCCTACTGTTGAACTTTCTGGAGTAGGAATAGTAATTTTTAACCCTACGCTATCCAATGCTTTCCCTACTGTTGTACTCTTTGGAGTGGGAATAGTAATTTTTACCCCTCCGCTATCCAACGCTTTCCCTACTGTTGCACTCTCTGGAGTGGGAATAGTAATTTTTACTCCTACGCTATCCAACACTTTCTATACTGTAGCAATCTCTGGAGTAGGAATAGTAATTGTTACCCCTACGCTATCCAATGCTTTCCCTACTGTTGCACTCTCTGGAGTGGGAATAGTAACTTTAACACTATCGCTATCCAACGCTTTCCCTACTGTTGCACTCTCTGGAGTGTGAATAGTAATTTTTACCCCTACGCTACCCAAAGCTTTCCCTACTGTTGCACTCATTGGAGTGGGAATAGTAATTTTTACCCCTACGCTATCCAACACTTTCCCTACTGTTGCAAACTCTGGAGTGGGAAGAGTAATTTTTACCCCTACGCTATCCAACATTTTCCCTACTAGTGCACTCTCTGGAGTGGGAACACTAATTTTAATCCTCCCGCTATTCAACGCTTTCCATACTGTTGCACTTTCTGGAGTGGGAATAGTCATTTTTACCCCTACGCTATCCAACACTTTCTATACTGTTGCAATCTCTGGAGTGGGAATAGTAATTTTTACTCCTACGCTATCCAACGCTTTCCCTACTGTTGCACTCTCTGGAGTGGGAATAGTAATTTTTACCCCTACGCTATCCAAAGTTTTCCCTACTTTTTAACTCTCTGGAGTGGGAATAGTAATTTTAACCCTCCCGCTAACCAACGCTTTCCCTACTGTTGAACTTTCTGGAGTGGGAATAGTAATTTTTACCGCTACGCTATCCAATGCTTTCCCTACTGTTGCACTCTTTGGAGTGGGAATAGTAATTTTTACCCCTCCGCTATCCAACGCTTTCCCTACTGTTGCACTCTCTGGAGTGGTAATAGTAATTTTAACCCTTACGCTATCCAACGCTTTCCCTACTGTTGCATTAAATGGAGTAGTTATAGTAAATTTTACACTTTCCGCTATCCTATGGTACAAATATTGTAAATATTCTATTCATATTATGTATATATATATATATATATATATATATATATATATATATATATATGTGTATTAACAAAATAATTTGTAAAAAAAATGTTTTTAATTATATTAATTAATTCTAGACAACAAAAATATAGAATGACAGAATATAGACAACAAAAATATCGAATTTGAGGTAAGTAAGTTAATATTAATTTTTTTAAGTATTTTTTATTTTAGTATATGTGTGAAAAGTGTATATTTTTTTTATAAATTATTATAAGTAATTAATTTTATGGTATTTAATTTTTGCGTAATATAATTCTGTAGCAGGTTGTGGGTTTATAGGGTAATACGGTGGGAAGTAATTTAAATATAATTATTAAATTTGTTAATTTATTTATTGGTATTTATTTAGAATTAATAGTTAATTGATAATTAATTGGTAATTAATTAAAATATAATTGTTAATTATTTTAATTAATTGAATAATTGATAATTATGTTAATTTTATTAATGTATTTTCTGTAAAGGGTTGTGGGTTTATAGGGGAATAGGGTGGGAAGTAATTTATTTATAATTATTTAAATATGTTAATTTATTTATTGGTATTTATTTAGAACTAATAGTTAATTGATAATTAATTGGTAAATAATTAAAATATAATTGTTAAATATTTTAATTAATTGATTAATTGATAATTATGTTAATGTTAATCATATATTTTTAAAATTGTGGGAATAGTAATTTTAACACTATCGCTATCCAACGCTTTCCCTACTGTTGCACTCTCTGGAGTGTGAATAGTAATTTTTACCCCTACGCTACCCAAAGCTTTCCCTACTGTTGCACTCATTGGAGTGGGAATAGTAATTTTTACCCCTACGCTATCCAACACTTTCCCTACTGTTGCAAACTCTGGAGTGGGAAGAGTAATTTTTACCCCTACGCTATCCAACATTTTCCCTACTAGTGCACTCTCTGGAGTGGGAACACTAATTTTAATCCTCCCGCTATTCAACGCTTTCCATACTGTTGCACTTTCTGGAGTGGGAATAGTCATTTTTACCCCTACGCTATCCAACACTTTCTATACTGTTGCAATCTCTGGAGTGGGAATAGTAATTTTTACTCCTACGCTATCCAACGCTTTCCCTACTGTTGCACTCTCTGGAGTGGGAATAGTAATTTTTACCCCTACGCTATCCAAAGTTTTCCCTACTTTTTAACTCTCTGGAGTGGGAATAGTAATTTTAACCCTCCCGCTAACCAACGCTTTCCCTACTGTTGAACTTTCTGGAGTGGGAATAGTAATTTTTACCGCTACGCTATCCAATGCTTTCCCTACTGTTGCACTCTTTGGAGTGGGAATAGTAATTTTTACCCCTCCGCTATCCAACGCTTTCCCTACTGTTGCACTCTCTGGAGTGGTAATAGTAATTTTAACCCTTACGCTATCCAACGCTTTCCCTACTGTTGCATTAAATGGAGTAGTTATAGTAAATTTTACACTTTCCGCTATCCTATGGTACAAATATTGTAAATATTCTA
Source organism: Lissotriton vulgaris (assembly GCF_964263255.1). NCBI lineage: Eukaryota > Metazoa > Chordata > Amphibia > Caudata > Salamandridae > Lissotriton > Lissotriton vulgaris. Next base: position 894,806,721 of record NC_141687.1, read on the forward strand.
TTCATATTATGTATATATATATATATATATATATATATATATATATATATATATATGTGTATTAACAAAATAATTTGTAAAAAAAATGTTTTTAATTATATTAATTAATTCTTAATTTTAAGGTTATTTAAGTATTTTAAGTAGTTTAAGTATGTTTAAGTGAATTATATTTATTATTTAATTAATTTTAATTAATTTAAAGTATTTTAAAAAATTCGATATTTTACTAACTATATTTTTCGATATTTTTGATTCGATATTTTTGTACTTACCTGTTTGGAGATAGGGGGTCGATATTTTGGTATTCTATATTTTTACCTCGATATTTTTGTAATTCGATATTTTTTACATCGATATTGTTTCAGTGTTTCGCAGCTGGAAGCCATTGCAGTACACCAAATAAACTAACAGATAGGTAGCCATCTCCCCTGGGAGGGTGTCTGTGGGTGTATGTGGGTGGGAGGCCTGCGCTACTACTCCAACCATGCCCCCTGGCCCACAGTCTAGCAGGATGGAGCACCCCACACACCCCACCCAGAAGCAGCTGGAAGCCATTGCAGTACACCAAACAAACTAAAAGGTAGGTAGCCATCTTTCCTGGGAGGGTGTCTGTGGGTGGGAGGCCTGCACTACTACTTCCACCATTTACACTTGTCCCCCAAGTACAGCAAGATGGAGCACTCCAGACCACACAGATGCATGTTGCATATTATGGACCACCTCAAGCAAATTACTAGGTAGATAGACATATCATTCTGTCTCATGAGACCACTGAGCAGATTGTAATCCCCCTCTAGGCAGTAGGCACACACAGATGTTCCACTTTTACAATGCCAAATGTGAGCCCAAAATAGTTAAGTAGCCAGTACGTGCAGCCACACATATGTCACACAAGAAATGGTGCCATATGGCAACACCAGCCCTCCATTGTACAAATATGCACACCGACCCTACTTGCCACGTACAGTGTGCACACAGGTAAGCAAAGGGAACTGTCACAGCTACCAAAGTGTGACACAACAATGCACATGTACAAGAAAGATTGGGCACAATCATGCTAAGCATTCACTGATCAGTACATTGCCATGGGGCCCAAACAACATGGGCCATTGCAAGAAGGAGGAAGCATGTGTGTGTGGTTATAAATCAAGATATGCAAATGACAGAACAAAGGTATGCAGGAAAATACATTGGTCAGTACATGGCCAGATGTAACGTCTGCCAGGTCAGACAAATCAACAAGCAGTCAACAATGAAAATGTGTTGTGCTGGTCCCTACATGGCAAGAGGTCCCTGTGAACATGATTTTTGCACGAGTTGCATGTTATGCATTGATACCTCACACCATGTACAAGTAATGGATGTACCACTGCATCATGTCAGGAGGCACAGTAGTGCACATAGCAAGCAATGTGATGATCAGTCAATTGTTTACTGTACTAACAGTGGATGACACACAGCTAACACAAAGCTTGTGGAGTGCACTACAATGACCATCTCTCATCTAAACCACAGGTGACCAAGAACTTACTACAGAGGACAACGTCAGCAAACTGCAGAGCCAGTCTCCTCCCAGGTACATGGACTCTCGGATGTAGACTCCCAGGATTATCTGGGCGATGAACTTGACGCCAGCCCATCTGGTGTGCCAGGGAGCAACAGGTCCCAGGACCCCATCCTCCCCACAACAACATCTGCTGCAACACCAACTGTACAGCAGACCCCTGCTGTTATGGCCTGTGTGCTCACCACCACCACCACCACCACCAGTGTCCCCTGCAACACTCTCCCTGTCCCAGAGGATGACCACCCACACAACAAACTGAGGCCATCAGGGAGAGTGTGTGGGACCCACAGTGGTGAGGCAACAGGTCCGTGGCAGCAGGGTAGGTGGGAGGGCCAGGGTCACCCCCAGACACCAGGAAGCTGGGACCTCATCCCTGGAACACATCACCAGAGTCCTTGGAGCATACAAACAGGCCCAGGGACAAAGAGGCCGGTCAGACGACCCCTTATGCAAGCTCATCCTGCTGATGAGGTACATCGAACCCGCATTGGACAAATGGTGGACCTCATGGGCCAGCAATGGCATTACTGAGGGACAGGCCTGCACGACAACCAACACCTCCAGCTTCCTCTGGTCGGCCGCAGGATGACAGATCACCAACCTCCCCTGTGTCCACAGAGAGGGGTGAGTCCTCAGACACCACTGGCACCACAGCTGGGCCCACTTCTACCAAGTGACCAAGGGGCTGACCTAAGAAGAGCCTAGGAGTATCTGGAGGCAAAGCACCTGCCAAACGCCAGTCATGGAGGCAGTCCTGTGGGGGGCGTGGCTAGCCAGCCAACATGGCGGACTTGCCAGTGTAGAGCTCCGTCCTGAACAACCCCTAATTATCCTACATTTACCCTACCGGAGGTGCCCCCAGAGCCTGTACCGTGCGGTGCTGGTGAAGGACTGCGGCGGGAACTTGCCGGACTAACCTGTGCCTGGCTGAGTCAAAGTGCGGCAGTGAGGCGACCCGAGGTGGAGGGCTGTGCTGTAGGTCCGGCCGCCATTACAGGAGCGGGGTGAGATCCCGGGCTGCCGTGCGCTGATCCGGGCCCCCAGGGAGCTGTGGAACCTGTGGAGGAGCCGGTGCTACCTGGCGGAGTAGCGGGCGGAGTGACTGCTGTGGCGACGAGGGCTGTGCACCGAAAAATGAAGGTGCGGGGCGGCTTCCAGGGCCGGTGCGGATCGTGGCCTGGTGTAACCTGGAGGCCTACTGCTGGGACTGGGCTCGAGGCGGCTTTCAGAGGTCCCACCCGCTGGGGGTGTCGGAGACACGGCTGGCAGGGCCCTGCCATCAGCGGAGTGCGGGACCCAGAGCACACAGTCAGAGGTCCTGAGGCGCTGTGTTGCTTTGGCGCTACACTCCAGAAGACGGGTGTGGGGCTTGGTGGCCCTGGTGTGGAGTTAACCGTCACTGGGGACCGAAGAAGAGCGATCACCCCACGAGGCTACAAGACAGCGCTGTCCCGGACTGGAGGTGAGGTGTGGCGGCCCAGACAGCCGCCATAGTATGGAAGGCGCAGCCGCTGGGGGTCAGCGGCGGTTCCCCTGGGGCCCGGGGACATCCAGGATTGCTGCGCCCCTGCTTTGTGTAGACTTTCGGATGGTGATTCCTTGAGGAGGGCTGCATGTGGCCTGCGACTTCCGGGCGGCCGCATTGGGCTGGGATTCACGCCCGGGTACTGGGTGCCATTTTTAGTAGTGGTGCGTGAGCCATCTTACTTCTCCTGCACTTGGTACGCTATAGCGCCCTGTGGGGGAGAGCATCAGGGGACCACAGCCTGGAATGTGTGCTGCCTGACCTGGGAGTGCGGCAGGGGCTTCGGCTGCGGGGGCCACTGACGATCTACTGCTGCCATTGCCTGCCCGTGGAGGTGCCTCCTGAACTGTTGCTGCCTGGGTTCGCGCAGGAGCGCCGTCACTGTGGGCAGCGGCGCGTGGTCTGGCGCCGGCTAGCAGAGGTGGTGGCTGGAGGAACGCTGGTGCCCCTACTGGCCAGTGATTGCCCCAAGTCTGGACAGCGGCATCGCAACAGAAAGCGGCCCTGGGTGTTGCTAGGGGCTGACTAAGCGGCTGCACTTGTTATTCCTGGGCCGTGGCTGCTGGGACTAGGCCCTGAGCGCCATTTGTAGTCGGCAGTAGACTCTTCTCCGTGACCACTGGTGTCATCGCGCCTGCTGCAGCACCTGTGATAGCTGGCCCAAGCACGTACTAGGCGAGGTGCCTGTGGACGGCCTTGTACAAACAGTTCCGTAAACAGGCCGCTGGATCCTGATATTGTGATGCTGGGCCCTGTTCTCCAAGGGGCTGTGGAAGGGCCCTAGTAGTGGCTCATCGACGCGGGCTTGCCGACGCGGGGGGCCCTGTAGGACTGAAGTGTGGCCTGCAGGGGCTTGGAGACTCACCCGCGGGGTGACTCGGACTGATTTGGACATCCCTCAAGTGGTGTCGGTGGGCACTGGCCTAGGGGGGCGTTTTCTCTGCAGGGGCCTGAAGTGGGGGGTCGGACAGCTGTCAGCAAGAGTAGATGCCGACTGCGCAGCAACTTGCGATGAGCAGGCTCAGGGATAAAACCCTGCAGAAACAGCAAACTGTCGATGGTCTGGGTCAACCGTGTGGCTCCCAGGGTGATGATCTGGGTCTGGCGGTGGCCCTTGCAGCCAAAATGGACTCCGTACTGACGGCGGTGGAATGCATTGGCACCACACTGGAGCAGACAAGGGCGTCGCTTGAGACCAGAATCGATAAGGTGACGTCGGACTTCACCTTACTTCACGCTGACCACCGCAAACTGGGAGATACAGTCACGGAGCAACGACAGTCGTTCCAGGAGTTGCAGCCGGTGGTGCAGCAGCACACCTCGGCACTTCAGGACATCCTTGACAGGGTACATGTGCTGGAAGAACGTATGGAGGACACGGAGGGCCGCTCCCGCCCCAACAATGTCCGCGTGGTTTGGCTCCCGGAAGGAGAAGACGGGAGAGACCCGGAGAAATTCATTGAGTTCTGGTTGAGGGATCTCCTGCCCTCGGCGATGTTTTCCCCACACTTTGTTGTGGAGCGAGAGCATAGGGTGCCGATGCAGAGGCTTCGCCCAGGCGCCCGGCCTCGTCCATTCCTTTTTAAACTGCTCAATTACCGCGAACGGGATGTGGTGCTGCGAGAGACAAGGAAGCTGGACGATCTGACGGTGGGGAACAGTCGTGTGATGTTCTTCCTCGACTACACGGCGACGGTGCAGAGACGGATAAGCACCTACCTGACGGTGAAGAAGCAGTGCTGGGACCTGGGTCTTCCGTACTCCTTGTTGTTCCCTTCTCGGCTCAGAGTGATCACTAAAGATGGGGCCCGCTTTTTCGATGCTCCATCGGATGTATGGGACTGGCTGTAGGAGACAGGGCAATGGAAGGGATCGCCGCCTGAGACCATGGATGAGGAAGGTGAGTGGCAGGTGCAAAATTCGAGGAGGCGTAGGAAGCGGGTTGCCCGTCACGGCCAGCACGCCGGCCCAGCAGTTCCCAGCCTGGAGGAAAAGCGGCTTGAGAGACAGGAGGCCCTTGAAGCGGTCGTGAATCTGGGAGTAAGGCATGGCGCGAGCAGGCAGACTTCACAGATGACGTAGCCATGCCAGTGGTAACGCCGCAGACAACGGATCTCCTCATGTGATGTGCTCCTGGGACAATGAGACGTGGGAATCTTGCTGTTAGCCTGCTCACTGTTAACGATATTACTTTGCCCCAAATATTGCTGAGAGCGCGTAAGGGGAGCTGTTGAGCCGCGTTTGCCTTTCTCACTGTATAGTGGCATGGTCGCGAATGCTTGCTGGGCTGCGGGGAGGAGGGGTTTCATCCCGGAGTCGCGATCAGCATGCACTGACAGCTCACGTGCACACGAGGGCTCTCCTACAGAGGGCACACACTGCTGCAGTGAGAATATGGGTATTAGATGCTCAGGGGCACCTTCTGGGATCCCAAGTGGTAAGAGTTGGGGATGTGACGCATTGGAATTGTCGTCAGCGCACGAACCGGAACAGCGCACACGCTGAGTTAAGCTCACTATGGCGGTATGTATCTTGTTACTGTTTGGACGTAAGCCTCACTGGGGGCTCACCCTTCTTGTTCTATTGTTTGTGACCGTTCACATGTTTCCTATATTGCAGCACAATGGTCTTCCTATTCCTGCTGGTGCTCCCGGGAACCCCTGCGGGGTGCTTCCTCGCTCCGATACACGTGCACATCGACCTGACACATGACACACACTAACATAGTGTCCTGGAACATCCGAGGTATGCACACCCCCTCTCGCAGATACTCTGTGGGGACACTTACTTTCCAGCAATCCAGCATTTCTAAACGGAGGACCGAGACCCAGAGAGACGAGACCTTCAAGTGCACCAGCGCACTTGACACACCGGCACAAGTGGTATCCTGCCTACTCCTCGCCGCACCCGCTTCGCGGGTGCCGCATCGCTGCAGTGTTACAGCGCCAGCAGCCTCTCAGCAGGACACGCAAGGACCCACAGCGGCAAGGCGGTAAGGGGCGCGAGGCACCAGCAGGGCTGCGAGCGTGCGGGGACTTCATTTCCCAGAAGTCCCTGCGAGACCAAGGAAGAGCTTCCTGTCCGCTCTCCCTGCTGGCCCGCCCCCCGCCCATCAAAGTTGCATAAAAAGTGCCCCTGTTCTCGCAATCAGCGGGACACTTACTTTCCAGCAATCCAGCATTTCTAAACGGAGGACCGAGACCCAGAGAGACGAGACCTTCAAGTGCACCAGCGCACTTGACACACCGGCACAAGTGGTATCCTGCCTACTCCTCGCCGCACCCGCTTTGCGGGTGCCGCATCGCTGCAGTGTTACAGCGCCAGCAGCCTCTCAGCAGGACACGCAAGGACCCACAGCGGCAAGGCGGTAAGGGGCGCGAGGCACCAGCAGGGCTGCGAGCGTGCGGGGACTTCATTTCCCAGAAGTCCCTGCGAGACCAAGGAAGAGCTTCCGGTCCGCTCTCCCTGCTGGCCCGCCCCCCGCCCAAACGGCGCAATCTACAAAAAGCCAACTAACTCCCGCAGCGCGGGACGCAGCCCGGGCTAAGACTGGGCAAAGACAGGGCCGTTTGAGGCCGTTAGAGTACGGGAGAGCCCGGCCTGGCCCCCCCCTCTAACAACTACATCCCGGCCTCCCCAAAACAGGTATTTACAATCATTCCGATTCCTCCTGTAACTCGTCAACGTATTACCATTTATTGAGGTGATCATTCACTGCAAAATGAACACGAGATCCACCAGGCAGAAAAAAACAAAAAAGAACGGTTTAGGTAATCAAATACTAGGTCCCATGGACGACTTTTTGTCCAAAGCTAATACTTTCATAGACCAGAGTATAAGCCTAATTGAGGGTAGAGTTTCCACTGAATTGGCGATTGCACGTCGCTCATCAATGGGATTAATTGCAAAAGCAAAAACTCCAGAAATACAGTCAACCTCAACGCTAATGGCGGTGTCTACGAACAGACTTAGTCTACCCAATACCGTTGATTTGTCAGCATCCCAAATATCTGTAACCCTCTCAGAATCTGACCTTGAGAATACCCCTGACATATTTTCTGATCCAACACCTGAAGAGACTAGACAAATGAGAGGCAAGCGGGAGGGGGCTGTAAAAAAAAGGATCGCAAAGAGTAATTCAAACCATACTACAACCTCTTTAACATCTAAACCCCCGACAACGGTCACCAACACAAATGATTTGGTGAATCTTAACCACCCTGCTCCTCTACCTAAAAACGTGGTAACAATCCACCACGCACCGAACGACCTCTGTGATACTTTAATGCCTGACTCATTATCCTCATTAAACTCTGGCAGACAAAAAGAATCAACAAGACTAATCACAGAGGTAGCCTTTCTTCTAAATTCTCATATTCGCCCTCTAGAATCAAGACTCAGTAACATAGAGAGGCAGTTAACAAAAATCATTGGTTCTTTACAACCCATACTTTCACAATCCCATACCAAGCCTCAGTCAAATCCAGAGCCTATTCTCCCTACTTCTAAGAAAACCGTCACTGTACCTCCCCCAAAGTCCAAAAAGCAAACCACACTAAACCTTCCGGTAAATAATCCCATTCCACAAAATGTAGCCCCCACGCCCCTGGTTATCCCCTCACAAGCTAGTTCCCAACCAACATCAACTGCAAACTCTATTCCCTCGAAAACTCCTGCTCCTATAACACCTGCGCCTAAAACACCTATAACAATAAGTACTAAACCACCCCAAACAAAAAACACTCCGAGGGGGACAACCGATCAACCACCTACCCTAAACTTACCACCTGAGGCTACTCCATACGTAGTGGTCATGACGGGGGTTCCCGAACTTACAGGCGAGGGAACTGAACCAAACTGGTCGTTAAAGAACAAGGTCCAGTTTTGGTTGAACACAAACCGTCCCGTTCCGCCACCTCGGAAAAGTAAAATAGCCTCAGTTTCCCGGACCCCGTGGGTAGGATATAGAAAAAAAACAATACGAGGAGACTGCATAGTCATTACATTTGAGGACCCCAGCATAGCTGAATATATATGCTCCTGGGAATGTAACAACTCTCCCGGGGGTATTGTAACAAGACCCCTGTCTTACTTCTACCCGAAAAGGTATAATAATAGTAGCCACCAACGTAAGTTTGACAACATGTGGAGGAAGCCAATTCTGCAACCATGGGAGCTAGAATCAGCTGTCAATAATACTGTAATGCGACCTACCGAACCTATCAACTTTCGGTATCCACCTAATCGGAGCTTCCACCAGAGAGAAGTCCCTTGGCAGATCGTGGGCCCCCAAAATAGATTCGGAAGCTGGGAGCATTGGGAGAGACCACCTTTTCAAACGCTTGGTCCTAACTATGAAGACACTATTAATGGGCAACACTGGCTAGGTTTTCCGACCACGAATAGGTTCAGTGGCCTGGAAATGGTCGATTGACAAACAACTAAACTCCCAGAACCCTTGCCAATTACAGTAGCATCTTCACACTCAAATTCAACGCCCACCCCACCCATACCGCACAAGCATAAGGACGCGCATGATCGCGAACCCACTCAGCTCTCCATGGTTTTCTGGAACGTTGCCGGCCTCCGAAATAAGATCGAGGACGGATCGGCAGCGGTTTTCCTGAAGGGCTTTCAAATTATTTTTCTCCAGGAAACATGGTCAACGACAGCGTTCCACCTAGTGGGTTACAGAACATTCACCTCTCCTGCCCTTCCCAGCACCTCAGGCAGATCGAAGGGGGGCCTGGTAATTTACATGGCTAATACTATTGTGGATTTAAAGATTATTAAGACAGACCTCCTTCCGAACTTCCAAATTCTTACATTTTCTGTAGGGAAAAAAACCCGTATCTCAACAGTAAACATTTACAACAACCTGGATCTAGATAATTTTGTGAGTGTTCTCGACCAGATTCAAAACAAATTAACGGAACACACTCACTATAAACAGAAAGGGGATACTGCTCACGTAATTTGGGGCGGTGATTTCAACCTGCACCCCTGCCCCATTATCGATACTTGTGGAATAGTAGACGACTCTGACAGTCCTTTAACGCACTTCACCCACTCAGAAGCAGGATCCGCCATGAACAAAGTAATTGCAGACCTGGACTTGCAAATTTTGAATCCCATACAACAATCAACTGATAAACTAGAGCCTACCTACAGAGGAAGGGGCCACGAAACTACAGTGGACTATATACTAGTCACAGAAGCCCTAAAACCGCAAATCGGAACATTCAAAATTTTAGAAAACTGCCTCAGCGATCACTCAGCCCTAAGTCTAAACCTCCAAATACATCACTCGAACTCTCCGATGGTAACCATAGCCAATACCTTATCTCAGAACAGGCTCGAGCTGAACAAGGCTAATGGCTTTACAATCAAATGGGAGAAAGTGGATCCCAATATCCTTACGAAGAAACTAGTTACTCTTGCTTATAAAAACATTTTGATTTGTCTTGATCCTCAAGCAGAGGCCAATCAAATACTGGAAAACTTCAACGCCATTACAGAACTAGTCAAAAGCCTATTAACCAGAACTCTCAAGCAAAATAATAGAAAGTCCACAGGCTGGTTTAGTCGAGATTGCACGAAAGCACAGTCTAACCTGAGGAAAGCTCTTAGGGAACCTAATAGAGATGTAATAAAGATCCAAAGTCTCAGAAGAGAATACTCTATTGTTAGAAAGACGAGGAAAAAAGAATTAAAAACATCCCTGTGGAAGGCCTTACACGAGAGCGCACTCTCGAAAGACTCCCAGGCTTTCTGGAAAATAGTCAAATCGCCTTTTTTATCTAACTCAACAGGACCAAAAATAGATGTGGCCATAGACGAGGCTACATGGACTAGCCATTTTTCGAAAATCTTCCAAACTACATCTAACAGCGGTCTGCAACAGTCTAGTTGCAACCCAGTCACCTTCCCAATTCGTTTGGAAGTCGACCTACAAGATTTCGAAAAAGCGCTATCCTTAAGCAGACCCGGAAAAGCCCCTGGCCCTGACGGGGTCCCCGTCGATCTATTTAAATTCCTTCCCGACCTGTGGACACCAATAATCACGAGAGTCTGTTTGGCAACCATGGAACTTGGATTGTTGGACTCATGGTCATCGTCAATAATGGTCCCCATTTTCAAGAAGGGGGACAGGCAAGACGTTAAGTGCTATCGCCCAATCTCCCTTCTTGACTCTCTGGGCAAAGTAGTCGGCAGAGTCCTCCTTGGTAAGTTGCAACAGTGGGTGGCTGACGAAAACATCTTCTCAGACCTACAGTTCGGCTTTAGGGAGGGCTTTGGAACTACAGAGCAAGCTTTAAACCTCTCTTTGCTCATATCCAAGTATACACTGGCAAAATCAGGTACTATTTTCATGACATATGTGGATCTGTCCTCCGCATTCGACTGCGTCTCACATACCAAGCTCTGGTCACTGCTAAGCAAGATGGGAGTAGACCCTCCTCTTCTAGACTTTTTAAGAGAACTCTACAGCGGGGCCACAGCGAGAGTGAGGTTCGGGACAAGAGGAGAACTGACAGCACCATTTGGGGTAGAGCGGGGAGTGAGGCAAGGCTGCGTCCTCGCCCCCTTTCTTTTTTCCTTATACACCAACGGTCTGGAAGAGTGTATGCTGAAGGGGGGAAGAGACCTCCCAAAAGTAAAAGATCGCCTAATCCCCGCCCTGCTCTACGCGGACGACGCTGTCATTTTAGCCCGAACTCCAATTGAACTACAGAAATCTCTAACAAAATATGCAGACTTTATGGCAGCTCTGGATCTGCATATTAACGTTAAAAAAACTTTCACTATGGTAGTCGGTGGCCCAAAAAAACCCGCAAAGACCATCTTTTTGAAAGAGCAAAAAATTGATAGAACCTCGCAATACCCCTACTTGGGTATCATGATTGATGACGCCCAAAATTGGAAAGCGGCGGTAGAAGCTAGGAGGCACCTTTTTAAAAGAGCGATTACGGCTCTAATGAAATTCTCCAACAGACTAGGGAAAAAACCACCAGTGGAACTGTTGCAAATATATGCGGCAAAGTGCCAATCCACAGCATTATATGGTGCTGGGATCTGGGGACATACAAACACCGTCCCAATCCAAAAAGAGGAAAACATCTTCACAAGATTCCTTCTGTCAACACCACGAGGCACTTCCACCTACGCCTCGCATATAGAATTGGGAATCCCATTTATTGAAGATTTGATAAAAATCCAACCTCTAATGCTCTGGAGAAGAGTCTGGCTATCTGACGAAAACAACCTGACAAAAAACATCATACGAGAAATCATGGAGTTGGACCATGCTAAAAAAATACCTTGGATTTCTTACATCAGAAATTTTTTACAGGATCTGGGATTCGAGAAATACTACTATAATCCAGAACTAATGAAAGAAATCTCTAAAAAAGACCTAAAACAGGTAGCATTGAACCACTTGGATTCCCTGAGACTAACAACGCTGACTACAAAAAAATCCGTCATGCACGCAATTATCATTCAGCAGTCTGTGAAAATTCAGCCATATCTTACCTTAGGGATTTCCACCTACGAGAAGATGCTCCTAACAAGGTTCAGGCTGAACCTATTTTTCAGACTGGTGACCTTTCCTGAAAAGAATAATTGGAGTACCGATATGGTCCTGTGTCCTTGTGACGAACATTCCCCACAATCCACCATTCATACAGTACTTTTTTGTAAGTTCTATCACCCGCACCGAAAGATCTGGCTTATCCCCCTAATAAAAAAATGGGGTTATAGACAATGCCGCCCAGCGATGTTATCTCTCCAACTTTTGGACTCAGAATGTACGGTATTTCACGTATTAAATTTTTTAAAATGCATCATGAGACACAGAAACAATTTGTAAAACTGCTACCTCCCATCTTTTGCTATTTTTCCCAAGCTGACTAAAAAGTACCTGTCCGAGCAAAAAATCAAATGTATAATTTTTTCTTTTAACTAATTCAATGTTTTTAAAATAACTTGTTATCTTTTATGGCTTTTCGAATTGTAAAAACCGAATAAAGATTATTATTATTATTATTATTATTACTCTGTGTTTTCCTACCTGCAGCGTCATGGGGTGGGGATAGCACTTCTCCAGGAGACACATATGACACACTTTGAGATAGAAAATCTGCACAGGCATTGGAGAGGTCAGATCTTTGGCACAACCTTCTCTGCACCTGCACGTGGTACCCTGATCTGGGTGCAGGCGGGGGTACCCTTTACATGTACAGACGTGCGGGTAGACCCAGCGGGCAGGTACACGTTGGCATGGGTGCGACTGAACGGCCAGGAGCTACTACTAGGCTCCCTCTATGCCCCAAACACAGAGCAACGTGCCTACCTGGAGAGTCTGAACCATATCCTTCATCCATACGCTGGACTCCCATGGCTGCTTGGGGGGGACTTTAACATGATACTGGACACACACTTAGATAGGTCCTTTCCTAACCTTCGACCCATGACAGTGGCGTACACTGCACAAGCGTTTAGAGATTGGCTTGAGCCCTGGGGGGTGTGTGACCTCTGGCGCGTGCAGCACCACACAAACAAAATCTACTCCTTTTACTCCCCAGTTCATGACCACCACGTCCGCCTGGATAGAATAATTGGCACTCAGTCCTTGCTCTCACTCCTTGTCGAGACGGCATACCTAGGGAGAACGCACTCGGATCACAACCCTCTTTGGTTTAAGATCAGTTGGGTGGCAGGCCAACCCCCGTGCCCACGTGGCGGCTGCAGCATGCTGCGCTCGAAGATGCGGAGTTCCGGTCTTCCCTGGGTACGGCTATCCTGGCTTATTTCGAGGACAATGGGGGGACAGCAAGCAGCGCCCTGGTGGAGTGGGAGGCGCATAAAGTGGCCATTCACGGGCACTGCTTGGGGGCCACGTGGAACATCCGGAAAAAGCTGTCAGAATCTCTGGTGAAGCTAGAGCTGGAGCTCCTTCACTACGAAAGGAAGGGCGAAGGGGCGGGAAAGCATACGTGTGCGCTCGGCGAACTGCGCACTCAGCATGCGTCACTCCTGGATCAGTTGTGTTGTCATAACTACGCGGCACACACGGCTAGGACACACGCCAAGGCAGATAGGGCCGGTTGGTTGTTGGCCTGGCTGGTGCAGAGCGAAGGTCGAGGCGCCCCTATAGGCACGCTGCGCACCGCGGAGGGAGTACTGGTGTACAAGCAGAGAGAAATTCACCGCGCCTTGACTGATCACTATAAACAGCTCTATCAGTCTCGTGGCGTGGGCCCACAACAAGCGCTGGACACGTTCCTGGACGCCCTCAACTTACCGGCAAGAAAAAACGACACAGGGTCGTGACTCTGAACCAGCAAGGCTGAGCCCAAACTATCTAAAGAACAACACAACTGCCAGTACTGGACATCACTTGCCTATTTTATGACAACCTATATGAAGTAAACATAACGGTCCATTTTTGATTTACGTCACTAGTTTATTTATTCATTTTTGCACTAGTGGAACATAGTTATTTTCATAAGCAAACAAACAATTTTATGTGCATGTACAAATATACAATATTACATTACATCAGGATCTTAATATACAATACAATTTACAAATTTACAACACATCCACACTTACACACTGGCCAAAACTTTCATCCATCTACTAACATACCACAAAAAAATCCTTAGGACCTAATGTCAAAAATAGGTTCTTTATCCATATAAATGGTTTCACATCCAAGGAATGAAATCAGTGTGATGACAGCAGTTTTAGAGGTATAAACCTACTTAATGAACACTATTCACGATATAATTCAATTTTGACAGAAGGAACCAAAAACAGGTCGACGCGTTTCGAACCCCCAAGTGCGGAGTTTTCCTCAGGACCAACAATCTTATTATTGTGAAAAATACACTCCTCGAGTAGATGGCGTTCAGATGACAAATAACTCTATTTTAATACTGTAGCTGCCTTTTTGCGTGTGGACTGGTGTTTTATTTCAAATCGAAATTGGGTGTACCGGAGACAGCGTCGGAGGATCACCGGGGTGAGCTCAACGCTCCGCTCACTCTGGAAGAAGTGGGAGACGCAATCGGGGACATGGCGACTGGAAAGTCCCCTGGGCCGGATGGCCTGCCTGCGGAGTACTACAAGGCAAACAGGGACACCCTGGCGCCCCTGCTCCTTCAGCTCTTCAACACAGCCATAGATGAAGGCTCGTTCCCCCCATCTATGCGGGCAGCATTTCTAGTTTCCTTACCCAAACCGGATAGAGACCCCGCTACATTAGGCTCGTATAGGCCGCTGGCAATGCTGAACGCGGACTATAAAATCTTCGCAAAAATCCGCGCAGAGCGGCTTGCGGTAGCGGTCCTGCACCTGGTGCACCCTGACCAGAACGGGTTTGTACCGGCAAGATCCACTTCCCTGAGCCTCAGGAGGTTCTTTCGGGTGGCGGAGGGGGCAGCGAGGGACTGGCCCAGGGCAGGATGCCTGCTAATCTACTTAGAGAAGGCGTTCGACTGCCTGGAGTGGAGGTACCTAGCAGCGGTACTCTCGCGCTATGAACTGGGCAAGGACTTCTTGCAGGCGGTTAAGCTCCTCTACACGTACCCTCAAGTTCGAGTGCGGCTGGGTCCCTAAATTTCTGAGACAGTGGTGATTGGCTGAGGCACCCGTAAGTGTTGCCCCCTGTCCCCGCTGTTATTTGTGTTGGCGTTGGAACCACTAGCGGAAATGATGCAGCAGACATTAGGAGCGGGGATCCCATTGGGGATGCGATGCACCAGGTCTCGCTCTATGCAGATGACCTGCTGGTGTTCGTACAAGATGTGGCGCACATACCGGAGGGGCTGGCCCGGGTGTTGGAGCAGTTCGCAGCTGTTTCAGGGCTTAAGGTCAACACGGGTAAGTCATGTCTCTATGCCTTTAGCGCGACAACGGAGGACCCGGGGTACAGCCTTGGCGGCACGCGGGTACAGTGGAAGGCAGACACCTTCTGGTACCTCAGAATACAGGTCTATAGGCAGGCGACTAACCTGTTTGACGGCAATCTGGGTAGAGCGGTGGCAGCGCTCAGGTCCCAGATACGTTTCTGGACTACTCTTCCGCTGACCACGACGGGCAGGGTGGCCCTGGCCAAAATGGTTATGCTCCCTAGGCTCCTGTACTATTTTGTCAATCTACCTCTCTATGTGCCGCGTTCCTTCTTTTTTGCGCTCAACACGATGCTGCAGGACTTCCTGTGGGGAACGTCCCGACACCCATTGGTGCTCGCGAAATTGTTTATACCGACTGATAGAGGTGGGCTAGCTGCTCCCTGTTTCGCGCATTATTACCTGGCGGCGCTGCTCCAGTGGATCGCTAGATGGCTAGCAGACAGGGGTAGGGAAGACACCGCCGTGGTGGAGTCGCAGTATTCCTTAGAGCGGATCACCCAGCTGTTCCGTCTGTTGGCGGCGCCAGCAAGGCCTGTTCCGCTACTGTTGGCGGTAGCCTACAAGTGCTTTCGTAGAGCCCTCTACATCACTCGGAGTGTGCTTACATATGCGCCTGCGGTGCCACTGGAGGCTTTCCTTGGGCTTTCCGGAATCCTTGCGCGCCCCATGTTGGATCATTGGAAAGAGGCAGACATACAGACTCTGGGGGACCTCTTCCGGGATGGCGTGCTGGTACCGTATGAGACACTGTTAGCGGACGACGGGCTTCCCCCTGGGGGGTTCCTGCTGCACCGGTCCCTAGTGGCAAAAATGATGGCCAAGTGGGGAGACGTGAACTCGGAGCCTGCAACACATTTGACCATACAATATCTGCAAGTTATGGGGAGGGGCAGGCACCTTTGCGGGGTCATTGAGGATACATACAGGGGTCAGTTTGTCTTCCCTTAGGGGTAAATGGGAGCACGACCTGGGCAGGGCATTGTCCGACAGAGACTGGGGCAGAATCCTACAAAGTCCAGTGCGCATTCCCAGAAATCTGCGCGTCCGCCAAATACAACTCTATGTAGTACACAGGGCCTACCTTACACCTACGCTCATAAATAAGTATTTCCACCGTGTGGACGCGTCCTGCCCTGGGTGCGGGGAGCTGGATGCGGGGCTCCTCCACCTCCAATGGAGCTGCCCCAGGTTGGCCTCCTACTGGGGGGCAATAGGCGACTTGCTCCGCAAGTGCACTGGGCGCAATATACCCCTGGAGTGTCCGAAGTACATTCTGCATCAATTTAAAAGATCGCCCAAAGATAAGGCATCCTCCCGCTTCTTGGACCTGGGGCTGGTGGTGGCCACGCGCCTCATTATGAGGCGCTGGCAGGCGCAAGATCCAACAAGCACACAAGCGTGGTTCTCTTCCCTTCAGGCGTGGGCCGGGGCTGAGTGGACGGCCATACGCAGGTAGGAAACGGTGGGCCTCCGGAGGGAACCCATGGCGGAACGTTGGGAGCGCATGCTTGATGCCTTGCAGAGGGGTGAGAGGGCGGGAGGCATGGGAGTGGTGGAGGATTGAGTGGTGCTGCCGGGAGATGAGGGTGTGCTACGGGATGGATCCCAGTTTGTTCAATTGCTTGATGGGCATCCTTGTGTGGTGGGGCGTGTGGGCTCCGGGTGTGTAATACAGTTGAGCTCTGGGGAGAGGAGCATGTGCGGGGGGGCTGTCCTGTGGGGGGGAGGGAGGGGGACCAGTAGGCACTGATGTTTTTTCTGCAGCTGCAATTGTTTTTCTGGTATTTTCCTTTACTGTTTGGTTTCAACTGTTACACTAAAGTCAATCTTGCATGCACTCATGGCGCCGGAAGGGTCCATCCTCACCAATGCTGATACATAGAGACTTAGCGTGTGGACAACTATGGACTTACTTTGGGGTGATGGCCCTGACAACTTGCGCCTGATCGGGGGTGGGTGGGCAATCTCTCACCTCACTGCACATATTACATTGTATCCCTTGATTGTCCATTACAAAGCCTGTAGAAAAGTGTCAGTTATCTCATTTTGTTACACCGTCAGCGAGTAAGTCCATACACTGTAATTACTTTTCCTGTATTGTTTCTCTTACAAAATACGAAAGTTGCTAATAAACAGATTTGTCAAAAAACAGAAAAATGGAGGCAGCCCTGTTGGCAACCCTCTTCACCACTGCATTTACTGTTTAGACTGTCTTTCACCACACTGCCTTGTGAACGGCATCTGTCTGTTGGACTGGGTCACCACATCAATGTGGTAACTACTCTTTCAACTTATTTAGCTTGAGTGTCAACTCACAGCTCCAACACCATCTCAATGTAAATGTGCAACCCCTCACATGTCAACCTTGTAAATAAAATATCGTACACACATTTTTTTTGTGTCAGCTCTGTCTTTAGTGCAGGACATACAGTCTCCAACATGCCCATAATCTATCAGGAGTATGTACTGTATGTAGGCAAGGATAAGTTGAAGGCACCTAGGGAAATCCAACAGAACAATCACTGGTCTGAGTGTGGCATCACAGACATTACACAATACCTACCATCTACATAAGCCAACATGCAGATGCCACAATGGGCAACAAGTGTTAACATACACGTCCTGTAAAGGGTTAACAAATGACATGTCCCAGTAACATAGCCATCCACTGCTGAGTTTACAGATGGCTGTTGTTACAATTTGCACGTACCCCCTTCACTACAAAAGCAATATCACCAGACAATGGGTATGTTGTATATTGTCACCCACCTTCAAGTGAAGTAGCGGGTGATGAGCTGTTGACGCATGTCACCATCCTCCTTCTCTCTACTGTCCTCATCACTGGACTCTGGTTGGTGTGCAGGTGGGGGCCTTGGGTCCTCATCATCATCCAGGAGCAGGTGAACCCCCTTGTGAATGGCCAGGTTGTGGAGCATGCAGCATGCTACTACGATCTGACACACCTTCCTGGGCGAGTATGTCAGTGCACCTTTTTATACAGCAGTTCCTTGAATTGCTGCTACGGGGGAACACTGCTATTCACTTAGCTTCTGCATTATTTTTAATCTCAGTGAGTGGAGAGCAATCAGTATTAGAGAGCGATGACCGGAAATCCTCATTTCCGGTAGCACGCTTTGAGCTGCCATCTTGGACGGCGGTCTAGTTGTTTTGCGCCGCATCCTATACTTAATCAGGGCTGATTTGTGAGTGCACTGTTTATACAGCAGTCCCTTGAATCGCTGCTACGGGGGTACACTGCTATTCACATAGCTCCTGCATTATTTTTAATCTCAGTTGGTGGAGGGCAATCAGTATTATTTTAAATCGTCTTTGGTTTTTAAATTGTTTTGTTCTGAACACATACCTGATTTTATTGCCTGCTCTTACGCCCCGGTCTACCGCAGCCATGTGGCTGATTGTTGTGGAGGGCAGAGATGAGAGCTCACTTCCGGTAGCGCGCTTTGAGCCACCATCTTGGACGGCGGTCTAGTTGTTTTGCGCCCCCTGTCACCTATTTTTGTCTGGCATGGAGCGCGAGCGCAGTGGACGTGTGCAGCGGGCGCGCCAAAGGCGAGTCGGTCTGCGCCCGTCCGTGCCAGTCCATCGCCTCTCGCCAGAAGCGCTAGCCAAAAATAGCCAGGAAGACGCACTTACTCCAGAAATGCCTTATTAACTTTGAACTCTCCAGTCTATCGGTGCAACAATTCCCCTCTACACCCTCTGAGTGGTCCTTCCAGCTGCTCGTGCGGCATGTTTGCACTTCCCAAACCTTTGCCCATTCTTGTCCCTTTTGCCATGCCTCTCCAACGGCGGCTAAAAATACTGCAGCTGAATGTGAGATCATTAGTCAAACACCACGCTGAAATATACAACCTTATTATTGACGAAACCCCAGATATATTTTTTCTGACCGAGACATGGTTTACTGAAGACTTGGTAGCCGTGCCTAATTTGGCTCTACCCGCAGACTATTCTATCTGCACGATAAATAGAGAGACAAGGGGAGGCGGCATTGCTGTGATCATCAAATCCTGCTATTCCTGTCTCCTCAACAAGATCACAGTAGAGGGATGCGGATGCGCTCGCTTCAGCATTTCCGTTAGTACGCACCATACTCTTTCTGGGTTACTGATATAAAGGCCACCGGGACAAGCTACCGGTTTAAAAAATTCACTGCTAGAGACAGTCAGAACGCTTGCAATGGGGACCGCTAATTTTAGCATCTTTGGCGATCTAAATCTCCATTTTGATCTTGCGCAGGACCAGACTATCTGCGGCTTGCTTGCAGATTTAGCTGCATTCCAGCTCTATCAATTGGTCGCAAGCCCCACACACAGAGGGGGACATCTGTTAGACCCCATTTTCACGAACATTGAGTTTGCCACGGTGGCTACCCCCACCCCTGTGGCTTGGTATGACCATTTGCTGGTCGAAATGACCTTCCCCATATCAGAACCACTATGTAAGAACGTCCAACGGTCTGTCTATAAACGACCTTGGTGAAAGTTTCGACTAGAAGATTTCCATGCACTTTTAAGAGCAGATCCTTTGGGACCTTTCAACAATGTCGAGATAGGCTACAAGATGTTCTGCGCTTGGATTACTCGGGCACTCGACTCCCTTATCCCGGCGACCTGGTTTAAGGGCCGCTCTCAGGAGTCTAACCCCTGGTATAACGGCACCCTGACTATACTGAGGAAGGTGTGTAAAAGAAATTAGCGCGAATGAATAAAGACTATGACCCTGGAAAAAAAGCACATTATTTGGCTGGACTTAAGTCATATCATAGAGCCATTTGCAAGACTCGGGTGGCTTACTATGCCACCGAGATTAAACTTAGTCCTAACCCTGCCAAATTCACTCTCAAAGTCCTAACAAATCTCAGTGCCAAGAAAACCTCGGTGCCTATAACTTCTTCCGAACTCCATTGAGAAGAACTCGCCTCCTTCTTCGTGGAGAAAGTATGTGTGATCTACCGGTCCTTTCCCTCTACGACCACTTCTTGCACTTATACTCTCCCCAGACCAGGGCCGGTCTCTAGCCTTATGGTTATCCTGGAAATCTCTTATGAGGAACTGAGTAGGCTGAGTGTGAAAATTAAATCCGGCTCTCCTGCCGATCCACTTAAGCCTGCTCAGCTCAGAGATTCCTCCTCGCTTTGTCTGACGCCTTTGCGCCAGATAATTAACTCCTCTTTTTCGTCTGCCATTGTGCCGGCAAAATGGAAACAGGCCTGGGTGTCTACGAAGCCTGAGAATTTTAGGCCCATTTCTCTCCAACCCTGGGTGGCGAAGGTTGCAGAAGCTCATGCTAACACCATACTTACACACTTCCTGCTTTTTAATAACATTCTGGATGCAACGCAACATGGCTTCCGTGCCGGTCATAATACAGAGACTGCACTTCTGGCCATGGAGGAACATCTGTGGACAATCCTCGACTCTGGTCAAACGGATCTTGCTGGATCTTAGTTCCAACTTTGACTCGGTCTCACATGAGGTTCTGCATCCCCGTCTAGAAGAGGCAGGGATTTCTGACCTGGCCCTTGAATGATTTAGATCTTTCTTGACCGGAAGATCTTTTCGTGTCTCCACCCCTCCATTTTTATCCCAGGTGCGTCATATTGATCAGGGTGTCCCCCAGGGCTTGGCATTGAGACCCACATTGTTCAATCTTTACGTTCAGCCACTAGCTGCAGTCGCCAGACAGTGGGACCTTACAATGGTCTCATATGCGGACGACACGTAGCTAGTGGTTGCTCAAACTGAAGGCTCGACTCTGAATGTCTCCAGGTTTAAAAGCGGCCTCACGGGCGTGGCAGACTGGATGACGTCAAATTGTTTGCAATTAAAGGCAAACAAAAGGGAAGTTCTGCTAGTCGTCAAGAACATTGACTTATGGGGTGAACATTGGTGGCCTAATACTTTGGGTAAAGCCCCGGAACCGAAGAAAGTAGTCAAGAACTTGGGGGTATGGATGAACTCCTCTCTTAGTTTCTGCTTCCACACAAAAAAAGTGGCTGCCACATGTTTTGGTATTTTACGAGGTCTTAAACCTATTCTAAAAACGCATCTACTAGACAGCTGAGTCCACTATTCTCTCTTGCTTGGACTACACCAGCTCCCTGCTTTTGGGGGTCAATCAAGCCGAGATCACCCGGATGCAACGCATCCAAAATGCGGCAGCCAGAGCCTCAGTTGGTCTTCCCCGGTTTTGTTCCACCACCGACACCATCCGGAGGCTTCATTGGCTCCCTAAGGCACAGCGGATCCAGTTTAAGACGTTATGTCTTTCTTTTAAAATTTTGAAACTTGCTACACCTAAACTGCTCTGTAACCTATGACCCCGTATGTTCCATCATGTGCATTACGCTCTTCGGGACAGCACCTGGTTACGGTTCCTCGGGTGAAACGCTGTTGAGCGGGAGGCCGCTCCTTCCGCTATCTAGCAGCAAAACTGTGGAACTCGTTACCGGTCCACATACGAGAACTGGATAACCTGCTGGATTTCAGGAAGGCAGTTAAAACTTACCTCTTTCCCCTAATATAACTCTCCCTGGACATTGTCATGCTGAGCTCCACCGTAGTAGTCTGTTCCTGTAGCCGCTGGAAGCGCCGGGACGCCCCTTTGCTGGGGCAGCAGAGCGCTATATAAGCTGTTATAACATAACATAACCTCCGGTTCTGTCCAGGCAGCGGAAATATGACTTCAGCAGACCAAAAGTACGCTTCACCACATGACGGGTCCTCCCATGGGCCTCATTGTAGCGGACTTCAGCCAGGGTCCTGGGATACCGCAGTGGGCTCAGCAGCCATGGACGGTTGGGATATGCAGAGTCACCTAGGTATGACAAATAGACATTGTGATGCTGCACAGGCATAGGACAGCAGGTCACACACCCAGCACACCATACTACTAGCCATACTCACCCACAATCCATGCACACTCAGGAAGCAGACTAGCCATCAGCCAGGGCACAATGCTGTTAAGCAGGATGTAGGAGTCATGTGCTGAGCTAGGGAATCTAGAGAAAAGGGGAGTCAGGTCCTGGGACGTACAGTCGGCTGGACCATAAGTTATATTTAGAAAAAACTGAATGCCAACTGTACAATTGTTTTGGGTCCTCTATTTTGAGGAAAAAACCAAGTGGAACTCCTGGGTTTATTTGGGTATATTGCTATTACCCTCTTCTGTTTATTATTTTCATCTTTTTTCTTATTTCAAATATGAAAAGAACACTTTTCGTATTATTTTGCTCATACATAAAAACAATTATTTACAACACAAAACATTTTCATAACATCACATAAATACACCACATTGTATATACACAGTTATTCGTTTTGATATATACACAGAAAACAAGCATTCATTTTCTTGTAAAGACAAGAGTCACGCTGTGGACTTCAAATTAGAATAGACAATTAATGAAAACCAAGAATGAATAGACAGTAAATCAATGCATTGATGAAAATATTACACAAAAGAGGGTAATAGCAATATACCCAAATAAACCCAGGAGTTCCACTTGTTTTTTTCCTCAAAATAGAGGACCCAAAACAATTGTACAGTTGGCATTCAGTTTTTTCTGAGCTAGGGAATCTGGCACACACATGCGTGATGATCATATCTGCCAGGCACACCACTTGCATATTAATGGAGACGTAATGTTTGCGATTCCTGAATCTGTGCACACTTGCCTGTGGTGGCACAAGACCGACATGAGTGCAATCAATGGCACCAACAACATAGGGGATTTGCTCAAGTGGATAGAAGTCTCCCTTCACTGCTGGCAATTCAACACCCCTGGGGAAACGGATATATCTGTCATTGTATATCATCATGGCAGACAGAACATCATGCAGCACCATGCTGAACATCGGTTGAGACATTCCACCAGCGCAGGCCACTGTCTCCTGGAAGGATCCAGTCGCAAAAAAATGCAGGGCTGACATCACTTTATAAGTTAGGGTGAAAGCTGTTGGATATGTCCAGTGAGGCTGCAGGTGGGGCTTCAACATATCACAAAGGTTTTTCAGGGTGGCTCTATCAAGACGGAATTTGCAGATGCCCTGCAGCACTGTCAAGTGACAACGCAGATTTGGCCTCCTCCAAGTTGAGATGAAAGTGGGCACATGTCAATGCAATCCATCATGAGATGTGCACAGCATATCAGATTCTGGATGACACAAATAGCAACTCAACACTTAAGTGACACACCCCCTTACATGTATGTATATTAAAACTACACAAATGACACACCTCTCTAATTACAGTACACAGTAACCTCAAACACCACATAGGTCAATGTGAATGCACATTTTGTTATGGCCACATTTCACATGTGCACGCCTGGGAGCATGGCATCCAGCCGTGTAACAACTAAACGACACTGGCTCATACTTAGCTGCTGTACCTGTCACACCTCAATGCATCATTTCAAACTGGGACACATCCACAACACAATGACCACAGTTGGCACTGAACTGACAATTGCGTGTATGAGCAGACAGAAGAGGCCATGCTAGTAATCACATCATACAGTGATGCGAGCATTGCTGTGAGTATCACTGTACCTCAACATATTGACATGTGTACACATTGTAGAGTCCACTACAACACTGTCCTGCCTCATCGACCATAAATTCATAAGTGACATGTGAGGAAGTACAGGCCAATATATGACACACATACACAAACATAGCATGTGTAGCCACCTGTGGAGTCAATGTGACATTGGCATTGTGTGCACGATGATGTGCCCTCGACCATGTGGCAAATGTGCACTGTAGAAGGGTGTCGGATGGCCCTTGCCAGTGTATGGCCCCCAAATCGTGGTAGCTCCCGCCTGGCCCCAGCGGTGTGTCACTGGCACCCCCCAATCACACAGGTACGGTAGTCATTGGTATGGAGACATGCCCAAATGGCGGTTGGCATGCTCCGCCACACATATCGCGGTGCCTCATGTCATTGTATGGCCCCCAAATCACAGTAGCTACTGCCTGGCCCCGGCGGTGTGTCACCTTCACCCATCAATCACACAGGTGCGGTAGCCATTGGCATGGAGACATGCCCAAATGGTGGTTGGCATGCTCTGCCACACATATTGCGGTGCTTCATGTCATTGTATGGCCCCCAAATCGTGGTAGCTACTGCCTTGCCCTGGCGGTGTATTACCAGTACCCCCCCATCACACAGGTGCGGTAGTCATTGGCATGGGGACATGCCAAATGGCGGTTGGCATGCTCAGCCACACATAGCCTTGCCCCGGCGGTGTATCCCCATCATAGAGCATGCCCTAGAGCCAATGGGAACGACTATTGCGGTGGCACAATGCAATTTTGAAAATCACTCGGCGTGCTCCTCCACCGCGGAGGCGGTCATTTGTTGCTTTTGAAAGATGCCCCATCGCAATAGCGCACTCCGGGCCCCTGTGTTGTATCCCCGCCATGGAGCATGCCCTAGAGCCAATGGGAAAAACGATTGTGGTGGCATGATGCAATTTTGAAAATTGCGGTAGGCGTGCTCCGCCACCACGGAGGCGGTCATTGGATGCTTTTGAATGAGGCAGACCTGGACCACCAATTGCTGCCGCCTGGCACCTTTGATACCAGGGGGCTATATATGTGTGGGAAGGAAGCTCACATTTCCAAAGCTCACAGAGCCTGCTGCCACAGACCTCTGACCTGCTGCTGCTGCCTCCATGGACTGCTGCCTGAGACCCCTCCTCTGCTGCTGCCTCCAGGGACTGCTGCTTGAGACCCCTCATCTGCTGGGGCCTTCAGGGACTGCTGCCTGAGACCTCTCATCTGCTGCTTTCTCCAGGGACTGCTGCCTGAGACCCCTCATCTGCTGCTGCTTCCAGGGACTGCTGCCCGAGACCCCTAATCTGCTGCTGCCTCCATCGACCCATACCACCCAATCCCACCACAGTTGTTCCATGCCCACAGTATTGGCAAGGACTGAGAAGATCAATGCCAGTCCATTCACAAACGAGGAGCTGGAGGTGCTGGTGAACGAGGTGCTCACACAGTACCCAAGGCTGGATGGTGCCCCAAATGTCTTGGTAAGTCATGAATAGCGGAGGTGTAGGGCAGGGTGGGTATACATGTAATTGTTCTGATGCAGTATATGCCTGAGGGTGTGGGGTTGTGTCATGCAATGTATAACATGCAGTCTCCAGGTGGAATGTAAGTGTCCCAATGTGACAGGTTGGCCTGCCTGCTGTGGCATAAGTGTACTTAGTTGCGCAGTCAGCAATACAGTGATGCAGTATGTTGGTCATGCAGGAGCCAGGACAGTATTGTTTTGCAGAAACGTTTTTTTGCATTGCACTCCAGCTATGCACCATCTCAGCCCATTAGTTTGTACACAACCAGACTTGTGTTGAGGTTTTGCTATTTGTGAGCCCATGTCCCTCAGTGCCACACACATGACATACTCATCGGATCACATGACAGGGACATTGAGAGCTGCATAGTCTTGCACACAGTGAGTCCACCCCAGACACAAATTGAAATGTGATGTATGTGTTGCTCAACCATGCTGAGGACTGGAGATGTGTGCAGGCCACATAGGGGTTTCAGTGTTGGCAGCCTGCATGTGTGTGAGATGTGCAGGGACTAGGTTCCTCCTCACATCCGCCTGCAATCACATCACCTTTTCCCATCCAGAGTGCCTATGTGAGATGTACCCTAGTCTCTGATGGACATATCGTAGAATCTGTGACGAGTTTGTGTCATGCTACTATACTGATAGATGTTGATACATGACACTGTGTCACTTATCTTTTCCCCCTCTTGTCTCCCATGCCTGCAGCTCAAGGTACACCAGCGTAGGGCCATGTGGAGGGCCATTGCAGCAAAGGTTCGAGCTCTGGGGGTATCTAACCGACAGCGCACCCACTGCCACAAGAGGTGGGACAACATCAGCCGGCTAGCAAAAAAGTGGCAGAGATGACCTTGAGGCTGCTTCCTCACACTGGGCAGTTGGAACAGCGCAGCATGACACCACTGATGGGCTGCATCTTGGCGGTGACTCACCCTGAACTGGATGCACGTCTGAAGGAGCGTCAGCAGCAAGGCAAGAGTGAGTATTTGGGGAGGGTGACTTTGTCTGGGAGTGGCTGCATGTGTACAGGCCATGTGCCAGCACTGGCCTATGTGATGTTAGTGTAGTGATTCAGTGTCATGTAAGTGGCTGCTGGGCTGGGTGCCAGTGTCATGCATTTGCTAAAAATTTTACTACAAAGGTAATTCTCCATGCTGTGCATTCCCATTGCAGTCTGAGTTGTGCTCTTCAGGTTTCTTCAGTATTGGGGAAGTCTGGGGAATCACATTGGGAGGGAACAGCAGTGTTCACAATCTGAGTGTGATTTCATTAAGCATGGGCGAATTTTTTGGATCTGCGGTCCGCGAATTAGCGCGAAATTGCAAAGAAATCCGTGAATTCGCGGATTTTCAAGCGAAATCACTGTTTTGTTTGTGATTTGCACCATACTTAACTGGAGTACTTTCTACTGGCTAGTCAGTAAGTGCTACCTCATGGATAAATGTATAGTGTTTTTCCTACACTGCAGCTGCGTAAAGGGCCAGATGATTTGTCCCCAGTGACCATGTGTGCCTGTAAGATTGCCACCGCGTCAAAAGGCGCAGAGGTCCCTTGAGGGAGCTGTCCATCAAAGTTGGGAAAGGGCGGAAAAATCTTTCATACTGCTAGTGTGTGGTGTGGGGCTTCCATGCGTGTGCACATTCCTCTTGTATAAAGGGTCAGAGAGCGAGCAGGGTAGCAGGTGAGGAGAAAGCAGCCTCCTGGCCACAGGAACTACAAGGGGATCGCGCTCGAGAAACTCATGGATGCAAAGACCTCCCTCGAGTATTACAGCTAATTTTCTACGGCAGATATGGGGTTAAAGCACACTTTCTCAGCCTCGACCGTGCTCACTAATTTTTTGGGCTGATTTAAAACGTTACTGAATTTGAACTTCAACTCGGGCACCAGCTATATCTTTAAGTGCTTCCTGTTGAGGTTTAATTTTTGTGACAGGAGGCTCGTGCCAGAATGAATCCTGCCCTGCATAGTTATCCACGAAGATGCCACCGTTTTGTGCGATACCTCTACTCAACTGGTGTACTGGCTAATCAGTAAGTGCTACCTTGTTGGGCAAATGTTTAGTGCTTTTCCTACTCTGCAGCTTCGTAAAGGGCCAGAAGATTTGTCTCCACTGACCATGTGTGCCTGTAAGTTTGCCATCGCACCAAAAGGCGCCGAGGTCCCTTGAGTGAGCTGTCCATCATAGTTGGGAAAGGGCGGGAAAAGCGTTTGATACTGCTATTGTGTGGTGCTGGGCTTCTATGCGTGTGCACATGCCTCTTGTATAAAGGGTCAGAGAGTGAGCACGGCAGCAGGTGAGGAGAAAGCAGCCTCCTGGCCACAGGAACTACAAGGGGATCGCACTCGAGAAACTCATGGATGCAAAGACCTCCCTCGAGTATTACAGCTAATTTTCGACAGCAGGTATGGGGTTAAAGCACATTTGCCCAGCCTCGACCATGCTCACTATTGTTTTGGGCTGATTAAAAACGTTACTGAATTTGAACTTCAACTCGGGCACCAACTATATCTGTTAGTGCTTCCTGTCGAGGTTTAATTTTTGTGACAGGAGTCTCCTGCCAGAATGAATCCTGTCCTGCATAGTTATCCATGAAGGTGCCACCATTTTGTGCAATACCTCTACTCAACTGGAGTACTGGCTAATCAGTAAGTGCTACCTGGTTGGGTAAATGTATAGTGCTTTTCCTACACTGCAGCTGCGAAAAGGGCCAGATGATTGGTCCCCAGTGACCATGTGTGCCTGTAAGTTTGCCACCGCACCAAAAGGCACCGAGGTCCTTTGAGTGAGCTGTCCATCATAGTTGGGAAAGGGCGGGAAAAACGTTTGATACTGCTCGTGTGTGGTGCGAGGCTTCTATGCGTGTGCACATGCCTCTTGTGTAAAGGGTCAGAGAGCGAGCAGGGCAGCAGGTGAGGAGAAAACAGCCTCCTGGCCACAGGAACTACAAGGGGATCGTGCTCGAGAAACTCATGGATGCAAAGACCTCCGTCGAGTATTACAGCTAATTTTCGACGGCAGATATGGGGTTAAAGCACACTTTCCCAGCCTCGACCGTGCTCACTAATTTTTTGGGCTGATTTAAAATGTTACTGAATTTGAACTTCAACTCGGGCAGCAGCTATATCTGTAAGTGCTTCCTGTTGAGGTTTAATTTTTGTGACAGAAGCCTCATGCCAGAATGAATCCTGCCCTGCATAGTTATCCACGAAGATGCTACCGTTTTGTGCAATACCTCTACTCAACTGGTGTACTGGCTAATCAGTAAGTGCTACTTTGTTGTGTAAATGTTTAGTGCTTTTCCTACACTGCAGCATCGTAAAGGGCCAGAAGATTTGTCTCCACTGACTATGTGTGCCTGTAAGTTTGCCATCGCGCCAAAACGCGCTGAGGTACCTTGAGTGAGCTGTCCATCATAGTTGGGAAAGGGCAGGAAAAACGTTTGATAATGCTAGAGTGTGGTGCGGGGCTTCTATGCGTGTGCACATGCCTCTTGTGTAAAGGTTCAGAGAGCGAGCAGGGCAGCAGGTGAGGAGAAAGCAGCCTCCTGGCCACAGGAACTACAAGGGGATTGCGCTCGACAAAGTCATGGATGCAAAGACCTCCCTCGAGTATTACAGCTAATTTCCGACAGCAGGGATGGGGTTAAAGCACACTTGCCCAGCCTCGAACGTGCTCACTAATGTTTTGGGCTGATTAAAACGTTATTGAATTTGAGCTTCAACTCAGGCACCTGCTTTATTTTTCTGTAAGTGCTTCCTGTTGAGGCTTAATTATTGTGACAGGAGCCTCGTGCCATACTTGTAACTATTCTCTGACCCTGCTTCGAGGGTCAGAGCAGGGTCAGAGAATAGTTGCAAGTAGGCAAGGAGGCGCCGCTCAGGAAGCACTTACAGCATTACAGCAGGTGCCCAAGTTGAAGTTAATTTCTTTGTAACCATTTTGTAAATAGTTACAAAGAAATTAGCTTCAACTTGGGCACCTGCTGTAACCCTGTAAGTGCTTCCTTGAAAAAAATTTGTCCCGCTCGCGGATTTGCGTATTTTTCCGCAATTTCGTGAGATTCACGGATCGCGAAATTGCGGAAAATCCGCAAAATTCAACGAGCGGAATACATTTTCTACCCATACTTGGATTTCATCAATGCGGCCATTGCATGCACCCAGAAGTTTGTGGCCTAGACATGTGACAACAATGTGCACCAGTCTTTGGGTCCCAGAGTACAGCATAGTGGTTGGCATGGGCTCTTTGCCATTGTGGACTGTCATGTTGTAATCGGTGTCTGTGTTGTCCCCTCCTGTTCTATCCAGGTCTGTCAGTGGCAACAAGTGGTGTGCCTCCATCATGTCCCTTGGTGTGCGCAGAACTAGTTGTGTGTCTGAGAGACTACAGTCACAGGCAGGGTGTTGTTATGTGTGGCCATGGGGTCCATTTAGTGATTTGCCGCATTGTGATTGCAGGTTGTGGTGTGCAACATGTCGATTTGGTCCTCTTTTGTACTGCATTGATTGCATTGGTTTGTTCTGTTGCTGCCACAAACCTGACCCTGCTTCTCTCTCTCATGCAGATTCACCAGTGGTCACGGAGGAAGAGGAGCCGGACACTAGTGGGGGTGATAATACCACTACAGCTGCACAGGAGCCGAGTGACACAGATGTCACCAGTGCCTCAGAGGGGGACCGGAGTCTGCAGGAGTAATCCCAGCCTGAGACGCAAAGTACCACATCATCTGATGCCAGCGGTGATGCATCCATGTTGCAGGGGAAAGGGAATGGAGACTCTGCATCATAATCACCCACACAGTGGCCAGTGCCCACCCTCCCAGCTACTTCCTCTGGTGCTGCCCGTGTCTGGGTCAGTAAAAGGGGCTGAGTTTCCTTCACACCTGGCACCGCTGCCCCTGCCCCTGTCCCTCCTGCTGCCCTCAGTGCTGAGTCTGTTGAGCTTTTGCACCAGCTTTGTGTGGGACAGACAGCTCTGCTCAATGCCTTCATTGACCATGACAAAAATTTTCCCAGGTGGTTGCTTACATGGAGGGCATGCATTCCGACGTGGGTGGGCTGCACCGTACTGTCCAGGCTTTGTCCTCCACAGTGACCTCTGCCCTTCAACAGGCATATACTACCAGTCCAGCTCTGGGGCCTTTGTCTACCCCTCATGTTGTGGCCACGTCTAACGATAGTGACCTCGGTCCACAGACCTCAAAGTCCAGATACAGCACAGGCAGCGCACAGCAGCAACAACCCAAGCGTCCCAGCCCGCAGACACCATCCCCACAGAAGAGCAAAGCCACCCCAGAATGCAAAGACAAAAGCCCGTCAGGCAAAACCAAGGACCAAAAAGCTAAGAAGCAGACCTCAGGCTCACATGCCTCAGAGGCATCCCCAGCTAAGGACTCTCATGTCCCTAAAGCATCTCGCAAAGAGAGGTATGCAGTTTCTGTGCCCACTGAGGAGGTGGTGCATGGCAAGGGTACACCTAAGAAGGACTCCAAAGCAGATTCACCCACCACCTCGACTTCCATTCTAAGCCCAGTGAAGCATGGGAAGGAGGGCACTGTAGGGGGTACACATGGCAAACAGGGGAAGGATAGTCAGAGGCAAAGCCAGACAAAACGTTCTGCTGGTTCCAGCATGTCCCCAGAGGGAGTGCCAGTGTTTGCACCTGATGCAGCTTTGTTGGTGTATGTGCCTGTTGTGTCCGCACCGGTTCCCATTAATCCCAGTATAGAGAAGCCATTTTGAATCCCCAAGAAGTGGAAAGGCACCCCTCAAACATCTCCCACCCACACTGTGTCTCAGGTCTGCATGACTCCACCTCCACGTGCCACTACACCACCTGGTCCAAGCAGCCCTCCAGCTTGCCAAGCCACTGATAGCTCTACCTCACCTGGGCTGCTCTCTCCCAAG
Source organism: Lissotriton vulgaris (assembly GCF_964263255.1). Taxonomy (NCBI): domain Eukaryota; kingdom Metazoa; phylum Chordata; class Amphibia; order Caudata; family Salamandridae; genus Lissotriton; species Lissotriton vulgaris. The sequence continues at coordinate 894,837,754 of NC_141687.1, forward strand.
TCAAGTGCTCCTGCTGTCCCCGACACACAGCCAGCTCCCAGTCCGCCTGACAGCCAAGTCTGGGTGGTAGTCCCCCTCACACACATGTACTGCCCATTGTTAACCCCCTGACTGTGGTACTACCCATGGAAGGGTAAAGTTGCACACACTCCCTGTGCAGATTCTCATGTACTCGCTCTGCACTTTGCCATGCCCACTGGGCTTCCTGTTTTGACCTTGCCTGTTCAGATTCTCATGTACTCGCTCTGCACTTTGCCATGCCCACTGGGCTTCCTGTTTTGCCCTTGCCTGTGCAGATTCTCATGTACTGGCTCGGAGTTGGAATAGTAATTTTTACCCCTACGCTATCCAACGCTTTCCCTACTGTTGCAATCACTGGAGTGGGAATAGTAATTTTTACCCTCCCGCTATCCAACGCTTTCCCTACTGTTGCACTCACTGAAGTGGGAATAGTAATTTTTACCCTCCCACTATCCAACGCCTTCCCTACTGTTGCACTCTCTGGAGTGGGAATAGTAAATTTTACCCCAACGCTATCCAACGCTTTCCCTACTGTTGCACTCACTGGAGTGGGAATAGTAATTTTTACCCCTATGCTATCCAACGCTTTCCCTACTGTTGCACTCTCTGGAGTTGGAATAGTAATTTTAACCTCTACGCTATCCAACGCTTTCCCTACTGTTGCACTAACTGGAGTGGGAATAGTAATTTTTACCCCTACGCTATCCAACGCTTTCCCTACTGTTGCACTCTCTGGAGTGGGAATAGTAATTTTTACCCCTACGCTATCCAACGTTTTCCCTACTGTTGCACTCACTGGAGTGGGAATAGTAATTTTTACCCTCCCACTATGCAACGCCTTCCCTACGGTTGCACTCTCTGGAGTGAGAATTGTAAATGTTACCCCAATGCTATCCAACGCTTTCCCTACTGTTGCACTCACTGGAGTGGGAATAGTAATTTTTACCCCTACGCTATCCCACACTTTCCCTACTGTTGCACTTCTGGAGTGGGAATAGTAATTTTAACCCCTACGCTATCCAACGCTTTCCCTACTGTTGCACTCACTGGAGTGGGAATAGTAATTTTTACCCCTACGCTATCCAACGCTTTCCCTACTGTTGCACTCTCTGGAGTGGGAATAGTAATTTTTACTCCTACGCTATCCAACGTTTTCCCTACTGTTGCACTCACTGGAGTGGGAATAGTAATGTGTAACCCTATGCTATCCAACGCTTTCCCTACTGTTGCACTCTCTGGAGTGGGAATAGTAATTTTACCCCTACGCTATCCAACTCTTTCCCTACTGTTGCAATCACTGGAGTGGGAATAGTAATGTTTACCCTCCCGCTATCCAACGCTTTCCCTACTGTTGCACTCTCTAGAGTGGGAATAGTAATCTTTCCCCCTACGCTATCCAACGCTTTCCCTACTCTTGCACTCTCTGCAGTGGGAATAGTAATTTTGACCCCCACGGTATCCAACGCTTTCCCTACTGTTGCACTCACAGGAGTGGGAATAGTAATTTTTACCCCTACGCTATCCAATGCTTTCCCTACTGCTGCACTCTCTGGAGTGGGAATACTAATTTTTACCCCTACGCTATCCAACGCTTTCCCTACTGTTGCACTCACTGGAGTGGGAATAGTAATTTGTACAGTCCCACTATCCAACACCTTCCCTACTGTTGCACTCTCTGGAGTGAGAATAGTTATTTTTACCCATACGCTATCCAACGCTTTCCCTACTGTTGCACTCTCTGGAGTGGGAATATGAATTTTTACCCCTACGCTATCCAACGCTTTCCCTACTGTTGTACTCACTGGAGTGGGAATAGTAATTTTTACCATCCCACTATCCAACGCCTTCCCTACTGTTGCACTCTCTGGAGTGGGAATGGTAAATTTTACCCCAACGCTATCCAACGCTATCCCTACTGTTGCACTCTCTGGAGTCGGAATAGTAATTTTTACCCCTACGCTATCCAACACTTTCCCTAATGTTGCACTCTCTGGAGTGGGAATAGTAATTTTAACCCCTACGCTATCCAACGCTTTCCCTACTGTTGCACTCACTGGAGTGGGAATAGTAATTTTTACCCCTACGCTATCCAATGCTTTCCCTACTGTTGCACTCTCTGGAGTGGGAATAGTAATTTTTACCCCTACGCTATCCAACGTTTTCCCTACTGTTGCACTCACTGGCGTGGGAATAGTAATTTTTTCCCTACCTCCATCCAATGCTTTCCGTACTGTTGCACTCTCTGGAGTGGGAATAGTAATTTTGACCTCTAAGCTATCCAACGCTTTCCCTACTGTTGCACTCTCAGGAGTGTGAATATTAATTTTTACCCTCCCGCTATCCAATGCTTTCCCTACTGTTGCACTCACTGGAGCGGGAATAGTAATTTTTACCCTCCCTCTATCCAACGCTTTCCCTACTGTTGCACTCTCTTGAATGGGAATAGTAATTTTGACCTCTACGCTATCCAACGCTTTCCCTACTGTTGCACTCTCTGGAGTGGGAATAGTAATTTTTACCCTCCCGCTATCCAATGCTTTCCCTATTGTTGCACTCTCTGGAGTGGGAACAGTAATTTTTACCCTCCTGCTATCCAATGCTTTCCCTATTGTTGCACTCTCTGGAGTGCGAACAGTAATTTTCACCCCTACGCTATCCAACGCTTTCCCTACTGTTGCACTCTCTGGAGTAGGAATAGTAATTTGTACCATTCCGCTATCCAACGCTTTCCCTACTGTTGCACTCACTGGAGTGGTAATAGTAAATTTTACCCTTTCCGCTATCCTACGGTAAAAATATTTGTTATTTTTTTATTAATATTACGTTCATATATATATATATATACTTTTTGAAATCTCCCGCCCTTCTTTCAGTGCTCCCAGCCGGGCTCGTCACGGAAAAAAGGGGAAACAGACTCCGTAGTAATATGTGGTTCAGCAGGTCTTTACTTAAATTGCCATCACCGTCAGACGCGTTTCGGGTAACAGGTACCCTTGTTCACTCACTATACTATAAATATATGTATTAATGAATCAATTTGTATGTTTTTTCTTTTTTAACTCACATTAATTATTTATTACTTTCAAGTAAGCATGGGCGGAAAATCCGTTCCGCTCGCGGATTTTGCGGATTTTCGGGAAATTCGCAATCCGCGAGATTCGCGAATCTCCCGCAAAATCCGCAAATCCGCGAGCAGCGGATTTTGCTCGCACTGCTCGCACTGTTCGCGTGAGTTCGCGCCCCGCGAATAAGTGCAAAATTGCAGAAATACGCTCTTAGCAAAACTGAAAGTAACTACTTACCAGGTTCAAAAGTTCAGGCTCATCATTAGTAGCCATTTCCTGTAGTGCTTCCTGAGGGGCCCCTCCAGAGTTCAGTTGCCAGTTGAAACTATTATGTGACCCTGCTCTGAACCTCAGAATAGTTACACATATGCCACAAAGGTCCTGAATTACAGCTAAGGGAGACAAGCAGGAGCCAGGCTGGAAGTTAAAATCCATTAATCAGCCCCTAATTCATTATTGTCAGTTGGGGCAGGGCAGGTGTTGTAACTAATTTTGCAACAATGAAAGCACTTAGCAAGTGCAAAAGATCACTAATCAGGGCGCACTAAGGAAGCAGGTGCCAGCTAAAAAAATATTCTGTGACACATTAATCAGCCCCAAATTAATTCAGGTCACTTGAGGCAGGGAAGGTGTGCTTTGCTTTGCCGAAAATAATGTACACTGGACAACCAGAGGGTGTGGTGATGAAACAGAGGGTGGCATGGGTGGGCCAGAGGGTGGCATGAGTAGTCAGAGAGTGGCAGTGGTGACAGAGAGTGGCAGTGATGAAGAAGAGTGTCCCAAACAGGCTGGACACGTAGAAACAACAAGTTCGCAAAACTTGCGACCCGACAGGTAAGTTTGCAAATTGCGAAATTGTAAAAACCCTCGCGAACTGGCAGAAACACGGGCGAACACAAAAAAAATAAAATCCGCAAATTCGCGGGAATTCGCGGATTTTGCGGATTGCGAATCCGCAAATCCGCAAAATTCGCGAACGCGAGATCCGCAAAATTCGCCCATGCTTACTTTCAAGGTTATTTAAGTATTTTAAGTATGTTTAAGTTAGTTATATTTATTATTTCATTAATTTTTAATTACTTTAAAGCATTTTAAAAAATTCGATATTTTGACTAACTATATTTTCTACATCGATATTTTTGATTCGATATTTTTGTACTTACCTGTTTGGAGATAGGAAGTCGATATTTTGGCATTCTATATTTTTTACTCGATATTATGGTAGTTCTATATTTTTGTCATCAATATTGTTTCAGTGATCCCTGTGCACCCTGAACTGGCCACTGGCCTTCCTGTTTTGAGCTTGCCTGTGCAGATTCTCATGTTTTTGTCTGTGTCCTTACTGAATAAAGTAATTTTGGTGTATGCATATGGTTGACCATGCCCCATGCTCTGTGTGCCACTTCAACATTGTCAATGTCTTTGGTCGCCTTCTCTTTTTTCACAGGGATGACAGAGACTTCTGTTCTTCCTGACACTGATACTTAGGGTGTCTACGATGATAATTTAGCCTGCACTGCAGCAGTCATTTTCACACATTTTCTGTGTTGAATATTGTCTTCAAATGTCAGGTTGGGGGACACTGCCAGCATAGAGTGTGATTCTGTCCACAGATTTGCAGGCAGGCTGGGCAATGTCATGATGTATGAGTGTTATACCTTTATTTGTGCTTAGCAGTCTATGTGTGTGTTCATCTTGTGATGACAAGTCTTCTTGGTCCAATGGCCTACCTTCTATGTGTGTTCTTGGGTAGTCAAGAAGTTTGCATTGTGAAGGGTGTGACTTTGTAGGGAGTGTTGAAGTGTGTGTGTGCGTCTGTATTGTTAACAGCACACATGTGTCAGCCTGGATTTGGGTGCCTGTTGTTCGGATTGTTCAGCCCTGTGGATGTAGTTGTATGCACATGTGGGAGTTTTGTGATGTGCACTATGCAGTGTGTTGGTGTGGCCAAGCAGTTCTGTCTGACTCCTACTTGTTGTTATTGTCAGTTGTGAGTATGCAGAGTGTGTGACTGGCACATCAGTGTGGTGTATGGTTGTTCATCCATGTCTCTGGTTTCTTTTTGTGTAGACTGTAAAGGCCTGCTGCTCCACACTACCATTGTGGTTGTGTTTCCTCATGCATTGCTGTCACATGGTGCCTTTTTGCCTCCAGAATGGCATTTTGTGTGTGGTGTGAAACCATCCCCCATCTGTGCCTAAAATGCCTACCCATTGTGGGTCTTAACTCCCTCTGTTTGTGTATGGTGCATTCCTGCCATTTCCACTACTGACGTGCAGTACACTTCACTTAGATGTCAGCTGTCCCCTTGCTTTATATGTGTGTGTGTGCCTCTTCATCACTTCATTTGTACTTTGTGATGCAGTTCTTTGACCAGGAGCTATGAGCTACTCAGGATATTTGCCCAATTGTTTATTTGTGATGTCCCTGTGCTGTTCGGTAGGCATGGTTGCTCATCTGCTGTTCAGCTGTGTGTGCTGCCCAGTCCTCTAGTCAACATGATTCTGCCTTTGTATCCCAGATGTGTGCATCTGTTGATGTTGTGTTGGATGCATGTGTGTTGGCTGTGGTATTGCTTCAATTCCTGGGTGTGCTGTTGGGTTTGTGCTGTGCTGATTTGTGTAGTGTGGGTTGATGTTGTGTCACTGATGTCTGTGTGTGACTGTTCTGCTTGGTATTCACACACTGCTTGTTGTGCGTGCAGTGCTGTGTGTGTGTTGCCTTGTCATAGCCTGGTGTGCATCCCTGATGTCCTGCAGTGTTTGCTATGTTCTTTTGCCTGTGCATCTGTTGTTTGTTTGATGTGGCTGTGTTGTTCTGTGATGGTGCACTTCTTGTGGTATGTTGTCTGTGCATTGTTCCTGAGTGGGTTGTGCACTCCTGTTGTGTGTGTGCTCCCATTGTCTTTCCACAGTTTGGCTGCACAGAGCATGTGTGTTTCTGTTGTGGGTCTGTGTTAAGCATGGGCTGAAAATTCGTTTCGCTCGTTGAATTTGCGAATTGTTGGCAATTTCGCAGGCCGCGAATCGCACAAAATTGCCAAACAATTTGCAATTCGCTAGTTGGCAATTTTTTTTTGCTTGGTCGCGCTTCAAAAATACAATCTTGCATGAGCGGCGTTGACTTATCGTGATTCTGAGTTCGCTGAGTTGTTTTCCTCCCGGTTTGCATGGCCTGCGTCATTTTGGATCTATAGCTACTGGATCGCTCGACACTTTTCGACCACTAGTACGTCATGGAGTCCCGCCATCTTGCACTGCGATCCTTTGAGAACGCGAATACATCTTAGGGCCTGCGATCACGCATCGCAAGAGTTAACAATAGCGAATACATAGATGCAACGCGCAGCTGACATCCGGCAGCAGATTTGAACAGCTCGCTTTACCGAAGTCGCAAAAATTGCAACTCTGCAAAAGAAATCTATCGCTGGCAGCATAAACCTTCGGAAAATGATGATTGGGATCAAATTAACTCATCAGATTGACATTTGGCTGCACTTTTTTGTGCAAGGAGTCCATTTTTTGGGGGGGTGGGAGGAAGGAAGTGCCCCAGAGTCTCCAACTTCCTGTTCCTGTCCAGGAGGCTCCTCCCAGTGCTTTGTCCATGTCCTGGTCACTTTTCATTTGGATTTGGAGCTGGAAGGATTACTCTTTGTGGCTGCTGCTGGATATTTGTATTTGAGGACTTTTTGTTTAGATCACTTTTGGATTTGAGATTTTACAAGTAAGTTGGTGTGTTTGTTTGGGGCATTGCAGTTGCTACAACTATAATTTATAAACTTTTTCACAACTTTACAAAAATATATATAGTGGGTAGCCACAGTATCCAGTAGGCCCAGGGTTAGTCATGGGTGCATGATACAACTGTTTCTGTGAGTTTTGTTGAATGTAATAATCATTTAGGGCACGGATGGCATTGGATTGCGGTGATTTTCGTGTGTATTTTGATTTTTGGGTGTTGTTGGGGCCTGGTCCAGGGCCTGGCCATGTGGGTGGGGGCCATTTTGATGCCTGGTCCAGGGCCTGGCCATGTCGGTGCGGGTCTAGGGGCCATTTTGGAGCCAGGCAGTGTGCTTTGTGCCATAGGTCTGCACCCAGTCTGCCTTGCTTTCTTCCATCATGCCCAGGGGTACTCAGTGGTGCATGGACCAAGTCTTTCTGTGGGGTCTCTTGAATTTAAACATCATTTAGGGCATGGATGGCATTGGATTGGGGTGATTTTTGTGTGTATTTCTATTTTTTGGGTGTTGTTGGGGCCTGGTCCAGGGACTGGCCATGTGGGTGGGGGCCATTTTGATGCCTGGTCCAGGGCCTGGCCATGTGGGTGGGGGTCTAGGGGCCATTTTGAAGCCAGGCAGGGTGCTTTGTGCAATAGGCTTGCACCCAGTCTGCCTTGCTTTCATCCATTATGCCCAGGGGTACTCAGTGGTGCATGGACCAAGTCTTTCTGTGGGGTCTCTTGAATTTAAACATCATTTAGGGCATGGATGGCATTGGATTGTGGTGATTTTTGTGTGTATTTCGATTTTTGGGGTGTTGTTGGGGACTGGTCCAGGGCCTGGCCATGTGGGTGGGGGGTATTTTGAGGCCTGGTCCAGGGCCTGGCCATGTGGATCGGGGTTATGTGGCCATTTTGAAGCCAGGCAATGTGCTTTGTGCCATAGGCCGGCACCCAGTCTGCCTTGCTTTCATCCATTATGCCCAGGGGTACTCAGTGGTGCATTGACCAAGTCTTTCTGTGGGGTCTCTTGAATTTAAACATCATTTAGGGCATGGATGGCATTGGATTGTGGTGATGTTTGTGTGTATTTCGATTTTTTGGGTGTTGGGGCCTGGTCCAGGGCCTGGCCATGTGGCTGGGGGCCATTTTGATGCCTGGTCCAGAGCCTGGCCATGTGGGTGGGGGTCTAGGGGCCATTTTGAAGCCAGGCAGTGTGCTTTGTGCCATAGGCCTGCACCCAGTCTGCCTTGCTTTCATCCATCATGGCGAGGGGTACTAAGTGGTGCATGGACCAAGTCTTTCTGTGGTGTCTCTTGAATTTAAACTTCATTTAGGGCATGGATGGCATTGGATTGGGGTGATTTTTGTGTGTATTTCGATTTTTTGGGTGTTGTTGGGGCCCGGCCATGTATGTGGGGGCATTTTGAGGCCTGGTCCATGGCCTGGCCATGTGGTTGGGGGTCTAGGGGCTATTTTGAAGCCAGGCAGTGTGCTTTGTGCCATAGGCCTGCACTTAGTCTGCCTTGCTTTCATCCATTATGCCCAGGGGTACTCAGTGGTCCATGGACTAAGTCTTTCTGTGTGGTCTCTTGAATTTAAACATCATTTAGGGCATGGATGGCATTGGATTGGGGTGATTATTGTGTGGATTTTGATTTTTTGGGTGTTGTTGGGGCCTGGTCCAGGGCCTGGCCATGTGGGTGGGGGGCATTTTGATGCCTGGTCCAGGGCCTGACCATGTGGGTGGGGGTCTAGGGGCCATTTTGAATCCAGGTAGTGTGCGTTGTGCCATAGGCCTGCACCCAGTCTGCCTTGCTTTCATCCATTATGCCCAGGGGTACTCCGTGGTGCATGGACCAAGTCTTTCTGTGGGGTCTCTTGAATTTAAACATCATTTAGGGCATGGATTGGGGTGATTTTTGTGTGTATTTCGATTTTTTGGGTGTTGTTGGGGCCTGGTCCAGGGCCTGGCCATGTGGGGGAGGGCCATTTTGATGCCTGGTCCAGGGCCTGGCCATGTGGATGGGAGTCTAGGGGCCATTTTGAAGCCAAGCAGTGTGCTTTGTGCCATAGGCCTGCACCCAGTCTGCCTTGCTTTCATCCCAGGAGTACTGAGTGGTGCATGAACCAAGTATTTCTGTGGGGCCTCTTGAATTTAAACATCATTTAGGGCATGGATGGCATTGGATTGGGCTGATTGTAGTGTGTATTTCGATTTTTTGGGTGTTGTTGGGGCCTGGTCAAAGGCCTGGCCATGTGGGTGGGGGTCTAGGGGCCATTTTGAAGCCAGGCAGTGTGCTTTTTGCTATAGGTCTGCACCCAGTCTGCCTTGCTTTCATCTATTGTGCCCATGGGTACTCAGTGGTGCATGGACCAAGTCTTTCTGTGGGGTCTCTTGAATTTACGTAACAAATAGGTGGGGTAGGGTCTTAGGGAAGTTGGTATTTATAGACCAGACGGACAGTCTACACCCCCATTTAACATGTAGAACCAAACAAAAGAGACTGTCAGTGGTCTATGCTATAACTAGAGGCTTTTTTCCATTATGCCTAGGGGTACTAAGTGGTGCATGGACAAAGTCTTTCTGTGGGGTCTCTTGAATTTAAACATCATTTAGGGCATGGATGGCATTGGATTGGGGTGATTTTTGTGTGTATTTCGATTTTTGTGGTGTTGTTGGGGCCTGGTCTAGGGCCTGGCCATGTGGGTGGGGCCATTTTGATGCCTGGTCCAGGACCTGGCCATGTGGGTGGGGAATAGGGGCCATTCTGAAGCCAGGCAGTGTGCTGTGTTTCTCAGGCCTGCACCCAGTCTTCCTTGCTTTCATCAATTATGCCCAGGGAGACTCAGTGGTGCATGGACCAAGTCTTTCTGTGGGGTCATTTGAATTTAAACATCACTTAGAGCATGGATGGCATTGGTTTGGGGTGATTTTTGTGTGTATTTCGATTTTTTGTGTGTTGTTAGGGCCTGGTCCAGGGCTTAGCCATGTGGGGGGGGGGCATATTGAGGCCAGGCAGTTTTTGCTATAAGCTGGCAAGCTTGCGGGCTAGTAGGCCTAGGGTTATGAATGGGTGCATGACACAACTCTCTCTGTGTGGTCTCTCTTCTATTAATTTAAACATCCATTTTTGATTAGAATTGCAATTTTAATTTTGAGTGTTTTCGTTTTTGGGTGTGTTGTGTTAATAATAATAAATGCCTAGTTGCAATAGTATTAATTGACAGATGACATATGCAATCTTTATTTAACTGATGTTCCTCTGGCTTCTTTGCTTTTAGGGGCACAAAGACTGAGAACCAGGAATCATCCTCATCCTCATTACTTGTTGTAGTGCCAGGAAGAAGTCCTGCTGCAGTGTGTGCACAATGTCTCGTGACATCACGTGTGGCCACAGACAACTCTGTACCTCGTGCAACTGCGTCCTGCTGTTCTGACATCTGAAGAAGATGGGCCCAAAGAAAGGTGGCCGTAGCTCCTCTACCAAGAAAGTTGCCAGTGCCACTGCCTGTAAGAAGGAGCAGAAGAAGCAAGTGGCGTCACTTACCAACGAGACTGGTGTGCCGACCGACACTTTTTTTGGGGAAAAAAAAAACTACACCTCCAGCAGGGGTGTCAGCCGGGGACCAAGCTGGGAGCAGCACCTCCGCTTCATTGGTCTCAGTGCCACCATGCCAAGTTAGGCCCAAGCCCATGAGTGCCGCAGAGGCAGCCACTTTAATTACTCTTTCATCATCGACCAGTGATGTTGACATTGACTCATCGCAAAGCAGCATTCAATCAACGCAGGGTGAAACTCATCTGATGAGTGTTCAACCACAGCCGCAACGACAACCACAGGTGCAACAAGGAGAGGCCCAAGGAGAGGCGCAAGGAGATGCGCAAGGATAGGCGCAAGGAGAGGCACAAGGAGAGGCACAACTGCCAACAATACTTGTTCCTCCAGAAGTAGCGGCACATCAGGAAATCGAGATTCATGCGGAGGTATCAACCGAGCAAGCCACTCCTGATGATCCATTGTCTTCCAGATCCCCAGCAACGAAAATGAGGGCTAGTACAACTTCTTCTTCAAGCCCCCTTCCTTTTGATGATCTAGATCTTGATTGGCACCCAACAATTCAGTCTGAGAGGGAGGCACGCCATGAGCCGACAAAGCTAGGTAAAAGGAAGGTTCCCGCAAGGCTTTCAGTTATGGGTGATGATGAGTCTGACAAAGAAGAAGTAGAAGTGATGTATTCTGCTGCTGCTGAAGAGTCTGACGATGATGACCCACTCATCACAGTCGTCACTCCAGCCCCAGTGTGTCTGCAGTAGACAAACATTTTTACCCTATGCCGAAATGCTGTGTGGGATGTGGGCGGCGTGGCACTGGTACCACCACCAACACAGTTAACTACTACACCAACACTACCTACAGCTTCCATATTTTCTCTTCAGAAGGGCTGGCAGGGACCTCCATCCAACTCGACCTCGATTACCTCAAGTAGTGGTGCTGTAAGTGCACAACAGAGTCAAATTCCGCCACGCCCATCCTCCACTTCATCTGGCATTGAAAGTGGTACCTCCACAACACCAGAAATCTCAACTCCCCAGTTTAGGATTAGCAAAAAGGCGAAAAACCAAGTTATTTGTTCGATTTGTAAACAAGTAGTTAGACGAGGTAAGCTTGGTACCAACTATGGTACCAGAGGGCAGAGAGGTCATCTCCAAAAACACCACTGCATCCAGTGGGAGGCGCACCTAAGTAAAATCCGGAAAGCCAAAAGTACAAATCCAAATGTAGCCATTGATTTTGCATCTGATGACAAGGAGCTGATCGTGCAGGGGGGAGGTGAAGAAGCGAGAGACGTTTTTTCTGGTACACACAGTACCCCTCGCAGCAGCACTGTAGTGGTAGCGCCCACACCCTCTACCCCAGCAACATCTAGGAGGCACACTAAGAGTCTGGTAGAGACACCAATGCGAAAAAGTACATCAATGAGCCTAACTGGGTTGAAGAAGTCTGGATCATCATCACATATGAAAAAGGTCCAGAACTAACATTAAAAGCATGTTTTGTTCGGAGGCGCCATTTGAACGCAACCACCTAATGGCACGTCTGTATAATGCAATGCTTGCTAAAATGTTAGCTCTGGACCTTCTCCCTTTTTCTTTCGTGGAAGGGGTGGGTTTTCTAGAATTTGTGGCAACTGTCTGCCCTAAATTGAAGGTTCATAGCCGGTCCTATTTTGCCAGAGTTGCGGTTCCAGCACTACATCAAGATGTGTTGGACGTGATTGGGGCAGCTTTGCAGAAGAGTGCTGTTCACACTATCAACAGACATGTGGACCAGTTGCCAAGCCATTGATTACATGTGCATCACTGCACACTGCGTCTCTTTTGCGGGGTTAGAGAGAAGATAGCTGCAGGTGTTGACAGTGTCACAATTTTTCAAGCTACTCGGAAACATGCAACAGTAGCCATGTTTGCATGGAGAAATCTCATACTGCAGTAAACATTTTGGAGGAGTTTAACAGTAAGGTCTTTCAATGGCTGCAGCCAAGAAGGTGCATGATTGGTTATGTTGCCACGGATAATGGCAGTAATATAGTTAAGGCCATGGCTGATGGTGGCTATTTCAGAGTGCCGTGTTTGGCGCACAGCATTACCATTATTGTTCAAGATTTCATGAAAAAAGAAAACACAGTCGGCAAGTTACTGACTACCTGCAGAAGAATTTTTCACACATTTCAGCCATTCTTTTAAGGCCCGGAAGCAGCTGAGGATCATTCAACGTGACTGTAGATTGCCAGTCAGAGGACTCATCCAGGAGGTGGCAACACGTTGGAACGCAACCTTCTACATGCTTGAGCGTCTGTTTGAGCAGTACTTGGTAATCAATGAGTATGTCTTTCACGCACGGGGTTCTTTTATGAAAGACATGAGGCTAGAGGTGGAGGAATGGGACCTAGTTAAAAGCCTGACAGACATGCTTTGTCCTTTTGACGTCTTCACGCGTGAAGTCAGCAGGGAGGACTGTACTTTGGGCAAAGCTATCCCATTGTTGCGCATGCTAGAGCACCAACTGAAGGCGGTGTCTTCAACGTTCCGAGTCGATGCTGAAAAACAAGACGCATATCGGTTGGCAGAGAGCTTCTTAAGCTGCCTAGTTGACAATGCAAGGCTTAAAGCAATACATTAAGAACAACATTACATTTGTGCCACTATTCTGCATCCACGGTACAAAAAGGCACTGGCCAGCAATACATTCATTCCTTTTTCTGAAGCAGATGTTTCCAAGTACAAACATTGGCTAGCTCTGTCAGCCATTCGGTTCAAAAAATTGCGGTATGAAATTGAAGGAACCACCCCAAATACTACTGAAGCAGCAGGCCATCTGGCGTCAAGGTCCACTTCTGTGGCTGAAGGCAGTCACTTTCCCTCAGAGCCATTATCGACACCAGCAACCGTATCATCATCACCTGCACCAGGCCCAGCCATAATATTGTCGGAAGCGGATTGGATAACTCATCATGGGTTTGCTCGTTCCAGTGTTGATGCAAAGGCAACAGATGGTACGCAAAGTGGAGCACCCCTGGAGGACCTTGAGTGGATGGTGCAGGCCTATCTGGATGACCCAACAGGGGTCTTCTTTGACCAGAATCCATTGGTGTATTGGTATGGGAAAAGGCCTCAATGGCCACTGATCACCAAGCTGGCTATAAATTATTTCGCTTGCCCGCTCGCAAGAGTGTATTCTGAACGTGTTTTAAGTGCTTCTGGTGCCATTGTAACTTCAAAAATGAACCACCTCTCACCCAAAAATGTGGAGAGCTTAACAATGATCAAGATGAATCAGCACTTCATACCACCAATTACAAAATACGTGAATCCACGCAGGAAGAAGAGGACACCGACTTAGGTGACGGAAGTTCTTCTCTGTTAGCTGACCTACTGCTGTTTCAATTCACAAAGTTTGAGGACGAGCTCTACTTCCCTGACACCTAGGCTTGAAATACTTACTTTTTTTTTTCGTCCTTATTCACTTTTATTTCTGTGTGTTTTTCTTTGTTTTGCAACGTTTAGCACAACAAAACTCTAATCACAACAAATCCATGACCAGCACTGTCTTCGCCTTTTTTCCATATTGAAGGTGCCGCTGTCTGCATTCCTGAAGTTCACAAGTTCACAACTCAGTCATGCTCCTCTATCCTCCACCTCGAGACTCCCCCTATTCATTTCCCTCAAGGCAGATGGCCGGATTACGCAGAATCAAGAACCTGTCACTTCATAGACAAGATCCCTCAAAAAGAAGTGGGACTGGATTGACTGACTATGCTGACTGTTACTTCTGAAATTGACACGAGAGGCTGCCCTGTGGCCCTTCACTTAAGAATAAGATGCTGACAAAATGTGGAACAGGTAATGAATGATGAGATGGCATGCAGTGGACAACACTGGCTGTCTGACTCTGATGAAAGCAATTGCTGTTTGTTTGTTGTGCATGAAATGAATCCTATGTGTTCTGTTATTATTTAATCTTTTACACACTAAATGTAACTCAAGTCTACTCTGTTTACCTTGTTGAATGCAAATTGTACTTCTACTGCAGGGGCCACTACGTTGCATGATTTTTTAATATGGAAAATGTCCTTGGACTCACTGTGTGTAGGCTGTGACTGCATGAACAACATTGAGTTTGCCAACACCATGATGATTGATGATGAGTCATGATGACCAAAGTTACATAATATCTTTACAGTCACTCACTGGGATGGATGGATCATCATAATCGATTTACGGACGAACTATGGCCATTTCGTGAGTGGCAAACAGGTAAACAAGTCAACAACAACCACAGCAGAACTGCATGTCTGTCTAGTCTTGGTATGGAGTGGTCGAGCCAGTTTAGTGTTATGCCAGAGTCCAGACAGTGGTTCATGTAAAATTGTGGCTATGTGGCTTGCTGTATAAAATTAGATTTGCTTTGTCTGTCTGTGTCAAAAAGGTATGCTACATGGAGTTTGGTTCACTCAGTGGTGCCTGTTTTGACCGTCTGCATGGCCCTGGCCTGCTGTGTGCTAATTATTATCCTGGAAACAGATACTCAGAGTAGGCACTTTAGAAATGATGCATGTATGTAATACCGTCGCTTCTGAAAGTGCAAGTGTTATTTTTGCTCTACACACCATACCTTATATTTTTCCTCTGGGGAGTTTTAATATCCCTTTCTTTTTTCCATCAACAATTACAGACCGGCACTTACCCTGTGCGATGGGATAAACATTAACTAAGGCTTACCATAGCAATCCGTAATTTGGCATCCGCCAGACAGGAAGTGGACAGTGTGGGCACCAAGATTGATTGACGTAGTGCCCGAAGGAATGGAGGAGTACCGCGAATAAGAGGAATGGTTGGATGCATGCAACTTCCCAATTTGACCAGGACAACTACAACATACAGTTACAGTATCCACTTCACTTGTCCTTATCTTTTAAATAATGTTATTGTTGTGAACTTCTATGAGTGCAACTCTGCGCGTTTGCTCTCTGCTTCAAATTCATCCCTACAGCTGTTTGATAAGTTTCTTTGCTATTTTTAAAATAATGTAATGTACTACTAAGTGTTTATTCTCTCTGAGTTCAGATAGGCAAGTGAAATTGCGTAATTACTGCAGCCCTGTACTGTCTAATTGTTTAGTACTAGTTAGTAAGTTGTAGTAAGTACTACTTTTCAGTAACCTAACCATCCATTTAGCATACAACTTCATGCATGCACTTCCTTTATGTCGCTTAAAAGGTTTATGGATATCTTTGTATCCAAAGATTTGTTTTTCTTCATTTGTTGTTTGTCCAAGCTGTGTTTTTTTCTCTCTCCAAAAAACTTTCCCAAAACCCCCCATTCCCATCCATTTTTCAAACCCTAACCCTCTTCCCCCAGGCTGTGTGGTTTTCATTGAGGTGTGACTAAATGACACCAATAATTCCACATGCTTGCTGGGGAGGATAAGGTCAAAAGCAACAGAAAATCAATTTCAAGGCAGGTCAAGGAATCCGAGGATATATTCTTATTCTGCTTGGCACACACCCATGAGTATTTGCAAATCAATTCAGAATGTCATGTCCCCCATCGAGTGGATTCATCATCAACAACATCCTCCTACACGTGATGAAAGCTTACGCTGCTGTGTCCTTCAGTACTAGTTCTTGTAGTAGCCATAATCCACGCAACTAGTAGTTAACTTTTGATTGAATACTTTAGCATTGCTTAGGCTACAATTTATGGCACAGTTGTTGTGTACTGTACTATCGTACTGTTCTAATGCTCCTCTCAGGCCACTCAATGTCTCATTTCGTTTTTTTCATATGCTGCTACTGCCAGTGTGTACCACTACTACTACCACCACAACGATGCCATTTCATCCGTCCCGATTCCATAGCCAACCTTAATCGCCATTTACCATGCAGCCAGCCCTGTGCCTAGCCCTATTCTCAACCACAAATCACATGTAAGATAAGCATTTTGGGGGAGGAGGAATAATGGAGGAGAGGAGAGACTGACGGTAGTACTAGTAAAGTAGTAGGACAATTGAATTCACTAACTCTGTCAGTGGCCCTTTTGTACAAATTTAGGCGATTACTTAGACAATTTGAATCAACCAGCCAATTACGTTTCAGGAAAACAAACGTACAGTTAACCCCCCCCCCCTGCGTCCCACAGAAAACAATAAAATGCGTATGCTATGTTTAAGTGGAAAATAAATCATTATTTCAACCCTAACAAAAATACATTTTCCCACAAGACCCGACCAACCCCCTCCCTAACCCCAACCATTGTCCATGAAATGTAAAGTTTCAAAACCCCAACGCCCAATTCGCACCCTCCAAAAGTCTTTAAAAAATGGGCAAGGGACAGTCTCTACTTTGACCGGCGGTGTTCTGTGGCCAGGTGGTCATGCATCTCTCTCCGGAGGGCCTTGAGCAGGACTTTCTGCCTCTCCACCTCCTGCTCAAAGTAGGCCACTCGCAGGGTTAGGCGGTTCACATGCTCCTTGCAGGTACTGTGGGGGGCAGCTGTTGGTTTCGCTGCTCGACGGTGGCGGGTGGTTGCCGGACCATGGTGCTGTATCGCTGGAGGATTGCGCTGGCTGTATGACCCAGGGGCAGTGGAGGAGGATTCAGCTGTTGTTGTTAACTGAGATTCATCCTCCTCCTCCTGAGCCACCAGATGCCGATATTCGGCGACAATTGCCTCCAGCTTCCGTCGCCTGGCCCGGGTAGCCAACTCCTTCCTTGATGCTTAGAAGGATTATCTATATGAATAAAGACAAAAATACTGCAACCAATACTCTTTAAGATTACCACAAAATAATTCAGCAGAAAGCTGTGTCACAGTAGCACTAGCAACTTGCAAGCACAGTACATAACATGTGTGGCATGTATCTATCTAACCTCCCACTTCGTCGACCTCTGCTCTAACATTAGTGGGAGTTTCAGGAATTCTACTAGCACTATGGACTCACTACATTAGACTCAGACAGTACACCAGTCTTCTTCTTCTCTCTTGTTTAGCAAAATTAGTACATAAACTTGTGGAAGCTGGCATAATGCCAGCGCAGTCAGCTTGCACCCAAGAAAAACAGACACAAGCCATGATGACGCAGACTTGCGTTACTGTTGCCTGTACATGCAGGTGGGGAAGCTCTTACTTTTCTATTATGGGTGGCACTGGCCATACTCTCTTACAAGGGCTACTGTTCAATTAATTTAACTTTCACCCTGCCCTGCCCCTGACTACTACAAAAGGAAAATGAAGAAGATAATATGATCATCTATCCCTTCACATGATATTTGCTTATATAAGGGATGACTTTAGGTGCTTTTTTTTATTGATTGAGTGAACACCGATAGGCCACACATGAATGACAGAGTTGAAAAAAAAATATTAACATAGGTAGTGGGTGGTCCCCGTAATCGCCGGAGAAAGGCACTTGTGACTTGACATGATAATGTGAACTATACAATATAGATACACAATATATGCTGTGCTTGCAAACTACTGTTAGTCAAGGGAGTATTCTGAAAAATTACAACTTCTACTTTCCTCGGCTTTGCTACTCTGGCACGGATGTGCGGTGTTACATGCTCTACAAACTAACACTTTTCATCCAGTGACCGTCTACTCTGTCTACTCTACATACACCTATGCTATCTATGAGGAAGATACCATCCAGGCATCCATAAAATTCAAAGTAAATGTCAATCATTATTCTTAATGTCTCAACTGGAAAAACCTTACGTTTTCTCTCCGAAAAACACCCTTTTTATTTTATTTTGTAAACCGCCACCCATGCATCCCTGCTTGACTTGCGTTTGAATTTGACCCAAAGGATATATTATGCACACATACAGTTTCTGTTTCACCCACCCAGGCAGTCCTCTGTTCTTTCTCCTTCCACCCATCCTTGCTTCAAACGGCCATGCATCAGATTCCTACCAGCCACCTCTGCCTGCATTCAAAAACACGTATCATTCTTTGCCAGACATTATTTTAACTTGCTCGTCCTTCCTCCTTCCTTACACCCTTCTTTCCCTTTTCGTTCATCCCATCCATCAAGTTCATCTATGATCTGACTTGGCTTCTCGATAAAACTTTCACAGCTGAGTTGAAGTCGAATTTAGAGGAGGCCATTGGTTACTCGACAACGCCCGTCGCTAATGCTATTGCTAATGAGAAGTCAAGGGTGACTGTCTTCTACCTGGTTGACAAAAACTTAAGGCTAGATGTAGGTAAATAGTATTTACCGATTCGTAAATACCGATTTTTACCGATACTGTATTTACGAATCAGTAAATGCTATGTAGCTAAAAATTTGGTAAAAGTTACCTAATCGTTAAGATTCGGTATTTACCAAATCGGTATTTACCGATTTGGTAATTGCCATTCATTCCTATGGGCCTGGAGGCCCATAGGAATGAATGTCAATTACTGAATCGGTAAATACCGATTCGGTAAAAGGGGGAAAACATTGAAGGGTGGCAGGGTGTCACTTTGACACCCTGTTGCACCCCTCAATTGTTTATGGGTGCACATGTTGCAGACATACATGCCCTGAGGGCATGTATGTCTGCAACATGGCACTGAAGCAATTTGCATTCAATTGCTTTTTGTTTTTTCCGTTATTTACCACCAACTTGTAGTTGGCGGTAAATAACGAATCCTAACATGGGATAAGCACTCATTTAAGAGCTCCCTACATTAGGAATTCAGTAATTTACCGAATCGGTATTTAAGAAATCTGTAATTTACTGATTCCTTAAATTATCCATTCGGTAAATTACCGAATCCTTTCGGCCCCCTACATAAGAAAAGCCTATTACCGGTCGGTAACTGCTGAAATTCATTAATTTCGGCCGTTACCGACCGGTAATGGGCCACCTACATCTGGCCCTTAGTTCTAAATTTGTAAGTCTTCTTAACAGTAAAGTGTATTTGTACTGTACAACATACACCCCTGCAGCGAGCCTACTCTGCAATCTCAATAAGTAAGGACTATAATAGCTTACCACTGCCCGCCACTACCGAGGCATCCCCCACAGCATTTCCTGCGGCCACTGGTGGCACCGCATCCGCCCCTGGAGTGACCACCTCCGCGCTGGCCTCGGCACTGGTGTTTGTCTGTGCCGATGGTGTTTCGCCTAGAAAAAACATTGCATATTTTTAGATGCCATATACACCACTCCCTATTTTGTCTAGGAATGAAAAAATGGTACTATATGAAGAATTTTTTTTATTTGTGACTCTCTAATCTAAACAAAAAATTCCCCTTTCGGAAGGGGACGGTGTTTTTATTTAAGCTTAGCCATAACATGCTACACTTTTTGGCACAACTGGTGAATTGCCTTTTAACGCGCACCTTTTTTCTCATAACAGAAAGAAGATTCCCTTCTACGAACAAGAGCAATATGTTACTCATCATCATCACCACCTGTATTTTAAGTTCCAACCAGGTGAGGGGTCTCCCACAATTAATGTGTAAATCAGCCACTGTTAAGTTTTCATGAGTTCACCGTTTCTCTTCTATGAAGTTAATTTTAATAAAAAAATGTATATAATGCACAATTGAAAATTAATATACAGAGTACTTGTTTTACTTTTAATAAAGCTTTAAAACTTACATAGACCCTAGTGATTTTTGGTCATGAGAGAGTGAGCGAAAGGGTTTGCAATTTGCAAGCATGATTCCGTGACTCTGAGAGGTCAGGACTCTGACTCCGTAGTCCTATGTTCTGGGTTGTATAATCATTGGGGATCATCGCTGCATTCGGGAGCTAAATAATGACTCTGACACACTAGCTAGTCTGTAAGGAGATTGGGGGTTCAACTTCTGTTATGACTGAGGTATGTGGAAAGTCTAACTGCGCCTATTATCACCAAAGCCCTATTTCTTGTCCATAGTTCTGTATGTGCAGAATAGTCCCTGCAACAGTAGTAGTATACCCTCCTATCCGATCAAAAAGTAAACTAGTATCTTTATTCTTGGTGGCCATTGACATTTTATTGCTGGGAATTGTCAAAGCATAAACATTAAGAAGACTTCAATAGACATTATGGACAACCCAGAGGACTGCACTCAATGCCTAGAGCTATTGCTGAATAGAAGATTTGTTTAACACCTTTTGCCAACGGTGGAAGCTTAGCTAGCTACACAGACAGAGTAATAATAATAAATAGTAGTAGCAGAGAGAGTCATAGTAGAGGCAGGATAAGAATTTAGAAACAGTCTACAAGAAGATCAAAGAGGATTTAGGAAAAAATAGAATTATGATGAACGTTTGGAATAAATAGGTGCTGTAAAAGTTAGGGAAGTATAATTATTAATATTAACAGGAAAGCTTACTGGGGCCACCAGAAGTGTCCTCGGTGGACCAATCCTGGCCTTCCTGCTCTGCCGGCGCCGCCACCGCCACCTATAGTCCTCTTACCCCTGGGAGGAGATGATGTGCATGAAAGAAAGACACAAACATGGATGATTGTTGTCAACGAAATTAAACATTTCAAAAAAACAATAACAAATTATTTTGGGGAAATAAACAACAATTGCACTAAATTTATTGACCTATCTTATCTGGTCTACTAGGATATTAGTATTGCTGGATTCGCGGACCGTCTACTTGGAAAGTTATGTAACTCACTAAACCAACTACAAAAAGGTTCTACTAGGACTGGCAGCACTCAGCAGCACGCGAAGTGACAGACACAGTCCGTCATGATTGCAAACCACTAAAAAACTTCCTACTAAATAACAAGTTTTATTATACTCAACCTATCAATCCAACACCACTATCTCTTCTTAGTGGCAGGAGTACAAAGGAAGGACTGGACTTGAGTCTCTAGTCTCTCTAGCATTACGTAGTTCTGTAAAGTACACTCATACATAATCACTCAGGCCAAATAAACACAAAATTGAAAACAAGTAAGCATAGTAGCACCGCCACTGACTGAGCAGGCGAGCACCTGCAATCACAGAAGCTTTTGAAACATAATTTACCTGCAATGTAATCGGCAGCATTCTTGCTCTTCGGAAAAAACATATATTTGCAATATAACACAGAGCAGAAGAAAACAAAGTAGTTATTAAATAGCTACTAGTACTCACCAAGCCCAGGGATCTTGACACCAAGCAGGTCAAGCAGGTCTTGTTCCTGGTCCAGTATGTCGGACCACCGGTGTGTCACCTGGTTGTAGGTGCACCGGACCCCTGACTCCCGATACATGGCCCGGCACACCTTACCCCATAGCTGGCAATGCTCACGGAGGCCGTACCAGGTCTGGCCGCCTGCTGCGATGCTCTTGGGGAGGTGGCGCTGCACAAAGAAGACCAGTGCGGCCACCTCCACCGTGCTGAAGATCTTCCTGGGACTTACAGACTCCCCCCTTAAATGCCCGCAAGGGAGCCGGCTCTGGGGTACGGGACTCTTCCCCTTGGACTTGCCAGCTCCCTTTGCCATGGTCCTGGGTTAAAGAAAGGAAAAATAGGAAAGAATAGGGAAAAAAAGGTAATGAAAAGGAAAGAGAGAGTTAAAAAAAGTAGTTATTAAAGTAACAAAAAGTAGAAAGAAATACAAAATATAGATGTACAAAAATAGAGAGATAGATAATGAGTAAAAAAGATTTTAAAAAAGTTCAAACAAACAAAGGATTACAAAGATTGAAGCAGGATAGAAAAGGCATGCCCAGAACCATAGCAATGAATGAAAAACCACGTGGGTAAGTTTGCGCAATATTTTCCCCGCAAGCACGCAAAAATGGCCGCGAACATGCAATTGCGCCCCGGAACAGGAAATGCACAACGCGAGCATGCAACTAGCACCCGAAAACAGAAATACGCAACGCGAACAGTGAAAACAAGATGGCCACGCCAATATACGACCACATGGGTAACTCGGCGGTAGCCGCAGTGAAAAAAAACCCTGCGAACTCGCAAAAATAAAAAAATCCGCAATCTCACGAAAGTTTGCGTATTTTTCGGACCGCGAGTACGCTTTCACGCGAATTCGCTGTACGCAAATTCGCAAAATTCACCCATACTTAGTCTGTCTGTGTTTATGTTTGGTCTGTGTTTGTCTGTAGTTATTATGCAGATATTTGTTTCGGCATACCTGTCTGTGATGTTGGTGGCTACACTCAGGGTGTGTGTGCTTGTTTGTTTGTGGATGTATGGTCTGGCAAGTAGTGCCAGCCTTCGGTGTGTTTGGCATTGGTGTTGTGTGCTGCAGGTGTGAAGGGGTATGTGTGTACATTTCTCCTGGTGTTTGGCAGTCATGAATTGTGTCAATGGGCCCTGTGTGTTGTGCTGCTGGTGGACTCCTGTGAGGTGGTTGTGTGCACGAGTAAATGTTCCCAGTTTGACTTCTGGGCCTTCCTTTCATCCTTGTGGCTATACATGGTTTGGAGATAATTTGCAGGGGAAGTTCTGAAATTTCGACTACCTAGGGTCCTCCATAGGGTTTAATCCGGCACTGACTGTTGGCTAGGTGTTACACTAAATTGTCCACTTCGTACTGCAGCCTTGTGTTACACATTTCACTACAAACCTAGAAGACAATAAAATAGAGTTAGGGAGACATATTGACTCTTCAAGCGGAGCCTCAAAATATCTTATTCTTCTACTCTATTGACGACCATGGATGCCACTGCTCTGCTATCTGTGCTGAAATCAGAAAGGAGATATGTGAAAAAAAAGGATAAAAAAGGAAAGAAAAAAAACGAGGCTGCACTTCAGGTCTCCATTCATGTCAAGGAAGAGGTGATATCACTGCAAATCAAAATAACGAACCACTTGCAGTATAAGGGGAAGGACACGATGAACATCAACAAAGCACAACCTTACATGCTGCACCATACTATGAACTGCTCTTTGGGGTCAAGCCCACCTGCATCATTGCTGCTACTGCCAATTCCACCATATGGCGTGGATGCTGTTCATCACCACCCCCTTTTCTGAATCATTTTTGTCCACCATAAGCGAGCTAAAAAACGGTGATGGATCAAGCCCTGATCCTTGGACCGGGTAAGAGTGGTCTGCTTAATTCAGGCACTCTGTTCATCACCACCCCCTTTTCTGAATCATTTTTGTCCACCATAAGCGTGGAAGGGTAACTCAGATGTGAGTCCCTAGCTCATTGCACCATCAGGATTCAAGCAAGCCGGGCCGAAGACGGCTGAAATGCCAGAAACCGGTCCCCGGTAGCTTGTTTCCTTCCCAGTATAAGAATTGGCTTGGTAGTTTGGTCTGCCCTGTTCCCATGATGCACTGGGCCAGGGTCATACTAATTTGCATATAGCCAAGTTCTGAGCTGGGATGGTGCAGTGAGCTAAAAAACGGTGATGGATCAAGCCCTGATCCTTGGACTGGGTAAGAGTGGTCTGCTTAATTCAGACACTCTGTTCATCACCACCCCCTTTTCTGAATCATTTTTGTCCACCATAAGCGTGGAAGGGTATACTCAGATGTGAGTCCCTAGCTCATTGCACCATCAGGATTCAAGCAAGCCGGGACGAAGACGGCTGAAATGCCAGAAACCGGTCCCCGGTAGCTTGTTTCCTTCCCAGTACAAGAATTGGCTTGGTAGTTTGGTCTGCCCTGTTCCCATGATGCACTGGGTCAGGGTCAGACTAATTTGCATATAGCCAAGTTCTGAGCTGGGATGGTGCAGTGAGCTAAAAAACGGTGATGGATCAAGCCCTGATCCTTGGACTGGGTAAGAGTGGTCTGCTTAATTCAGACACTCTGTTCATCACCACCCCCTTTTCTGAATCACTCATGTCCCAACTGCATATTCTCACATTAATTTCCCCGATCTTACTCTAGAAGGGACAGGAAGTGCACTGGATGGTGCAGATCCCGAGGGTCTACCCAGGGTTGAAGATAGCATCTTGGATTGGATTTTTCAGAATCCCTATGAGTTCAGTTAAGTAACCTTGCCAGCAACACCCCCAGTTTAAAAACTGTTTCAGCACCACTGTCTAATAGGTCCTTAGAAGCTCTTACAGCACTGGAAGCTTGCTGTTAGCTCTGTCTATTTGCCTCAGCTGTAGGAATCATACTCCTAGCAGCAGATTCTCCTAAGCAGTGGCGCAGTGAGTTCGGTCTGCCCCGGGCAGCATTCGTTTTGGTGTGACGGCCTCACTCAACTCTTACCTGCGGCTGTCGCAGAGCGGCAAACTCAGGAATTGCCGGCACCCCTCCCACTCTTACATGCAGCCACCGCGGGGGCAAACACAGAGGCAACCACGGGCGGCCAAAGGTCTTGCTATGCCACTGCCCCTAAAGCACCTGCGGGGCCACTGCGAAGGTCTCACTGCAAATGCACTTGATGGCCAAGCAATGCTCATGCTAACTTTTGTAAATGCAGAGTGCACTATACATCCTTGGCTGCCTGCCAGCTGCAGAGGTCTAAGAAGAAGTTATTCCTATGCTGATGCACAATAATCACTGTGTTAAGCCTTATGGGTGGATGTCAGACAATGGCGGTTAGTTAAAGAACATAGACTTGCTAAGGACTTAGTGCTGAAACTGAGGAAATTAATTATTTGATCATTCTTTGTTTTACTTTATGCTGCAAATGTGCACATGTAAGTTTAAAACAACTTCTTGGGGATGCTAATGCACAATTATTCCATATTAAAACCCGAAGAAGGAATAGTTATCCTTCTGAGACCCTTGGAATCTGGCGAGAATCCCCAAAACAAGATGCTGTTCTCCAGAGATAGATAATGTGAGAGGGAGAACTTGAGTAACTGTTATACACAGTACTGCAGTATAGGTGGGCCAAGAGTCTGACTTGGCTTTAAGAACCCAGGCACGAACTGAGCCATGGGAACATTTGGCATGGTAATCTTGCAACCAATAATATGTAAAAAATATTGTGTCTTAAAAAAAAAAAAAAAAATATATATATATATATATATATATATATATATATATATATATATATATATATATATATATATATATATATATATATATATATATATATATATATTTTACAAGCTTTTCATCTTAGTACATATATCACTGCAATGAGAGGAATTTGTAAAATGTGATAGTTTCAAAATGATTTTAGAAATATTAATTTCCCCTACCCTTACAGCAATACCATTAGTGAACTAAGAGGCAAGTCAGTTATCCTGTAAACCCTATTGTGGGTTATAGTCTTATTTTACACGGAGCAAAATTACAGTCCATTAATTCAAATTCAGGACAGATTTCTATACCCCACACATCCTCACAATTTTCAAGGTTTTCTCATTTGCAAAAATAAAGAAATAGGAGGCCCGTTAATATAAAATAATTGCTTAGGTTCATGCAATTTGGTCAAATGGTTAAGCTGGGATTGATCCCAGGTTTTCTGGTTTCACATTGTGTATTTCAGCCACTAGCTTGCTATACCTTGTTCACATTTGATTGATATCAAAGTTTAATGTGTTGTCTTTCATTCTTGGTTCATGAGGTTACAGTGTTAATTGCAGGCAAAAATTAGATGATAGCTCGGCTTATTTTGGGCTCAAGAGGGCTTCAGGTTGAACCAGAGAGTAGAATGTGTCTCAAGCCTTCAGTGGGTTACCCACCTCTATGCCTTATTCTGGGTATTCTGTGCCTGTAATGAGCTTATATGCTGCTGCTAGTATGATGCCTGTTTTGTATGTGAGAATATTTCAGCTTGCACCTCTGATCATATTGTATCTGTGCTTTGTATGTGAGGGGAACTTCCACTGCTGCGAAATGAAGCACATTGTGTTTGTGTTTACACACAAGCTTAGACTGCTGTCCATGTTCTGTGCATGTGAAGGAAGCTTGCATTGTTTCTGACCAGAATTGTACGTATTCTGTGGGTGTGAGGAAGCGTGCACTCCTGTATTGTGCTGTAGCTGTGTGGTGTGTGAAACCTTGCTATTTGTGAGTCAAGCATGCACTCATACACCTTAGTGCTGTTCCATACACTTGTTCCTGAAATGCTAGTTATTCAATCTATCTAAGGGAGATGTTAAATGGTGCTGCCCAGTGCCACACTTGTTCCATGTGTTTGAAGAAAGCTTGCAGTGGTCCTGCAGTACCACACTTGTTCCATGTCTTTGAATGAAGCTGGCTGGCCCTGCAGTACCGCATTTGTTCTAGGTCTTTGAAGGCTTATTTTACTGACTGACCCTGCAGTAGCACACTAGTTTCATGTCTTTAAAGGAAACTTGCATTGGTCCTGCAGTACCACACGTGTCAATGTCTTTCACAGAAGATTGTTAAACACTTGAACAGTGTTGTAAGTCTTATGCCAGCCAAGGACTCTATAGGCTCCTACTCCTTCTTCTCTATCTATTTCTTTGTGTTTAGGCCTGACCAAAAGATTTGTGTAGCTGTATCATAAACCCTATGTTTACTCAAAAATAATTCACATTCATCAGACAGAGTGTCACAAAATATAATATGGGTTCAGTGCTTCAGAACAGCAAACATACAGTTGGGCAGTGGGTCATCCCTTTGGCTTTGTTGACAATCTTTGGGTCAGCCAAGTAGAAAGCTGCTAGTCTTTAGGATGCCAGGTAGTCTGAATAACAGCATTTTACCTGTATGTGTGTGTTACTCTGCATCTTAAGGATCGCAGGAGATATTTCCTTTAGCTCATCCTCCAGCATCTCACCTTGACCTGCAGACTACTGCTTTAAGAAATCAGGTTATTGGTTGAGGGAGGGTGGAAGCCCCACTCAGACAGCAACCACAATCCTGGACAGGGAGAATCATAAAAGTGACTAAATTAACCTGTGCTTAACCCCCTGGAAGCTTGCCACAAAGCTGCTAGGCTTAACTTAGTGTAAAGTATTTATGCAAAACAGAGTACATTTTAGGAAATACACAGCCAGATTCATCATTGTAAAATCGGCTTGCAAAGGGCCAGATTCTGAGAATCTGGCCTTTTGCGAGTGCAATTTTTGCATTTGGGATTCATCATCCCAAATGCAAAAATCGCAAATTGCGAAATCGCTAAATTGCGAGGAATTGCATTTAAGGAATCTCTATTTGAGATTTCTTAAATGCAATTCATGAACCATTTTTGAATTGCGAAATCGCTATTTGTGGCCGCTATTTACCGCAAAGTCTGACTTCGTGGTAAATAGCGAAAACTTTAAAAAATGCATTTTTCTAAGTTGTATGTTACACACACACATGTCCTTTGACATGTGTGTGCGCAACATCAGTTTACATTTACATTTCAGGGGTGCTACAGGCTGTCCTTTGGACACCCCTGGCACCCTTGAAATCGCATCCTTATTTGCGATTAGCAAATTGCTAATCGCAAATAAGGAATGACTCCCCATTCATTCCTATGGTGGGTTTGATAGCACATGGTGAATCATGTCGAGTCTAAAACGTGTTATTAAAAACCTATCAGTTGGGTTATATACAAGAGCAAGATATGGTTCCTGCCCCCTGCAAGATTTCACTAGCAGATAAGCCTAAACTGTCTGCAGATTATTTGAGTGGGATTCCCGTATTGCCTCTTGGATTTAAGAAGCTTTTCGGTTACTATCACTTGATC
Source organism: Lissotriton vulgaris (assembly GCF_964263255.1). Taxonomy (NCBI): domain Eukaryota; kingdom Metazoa; phylum Chordata; class Amphibia; order Caudata; family Salamandridae; genus Lissotriton; species Lissotriton vulgaris. The sequence goes on from NC_141687.1 coordinate 894,865,635, forward strand.
CCATTTAGTAATAGTTTGAGGGTTTGAGAATAGAGTTCTGCAACCAATTCCCTCTAAAGCCTCTTTCACGTATTTTAGCCAGGGAACTGAACTACCTTTTTCCCTACCCAGGCAATCTGAAATTATTTGTTGGGTCAGGGTGGCTTCTTGACTGGCCCATATTTTTAACCAGGCCACCACAGGCCTTATTTTTGCTCTATCTTCCAAAAATGTACAGCCTAGTCCCTCATGTACTATATAGGACGATGTGCCCTGTGGATCTTTAAGAAGCCTCTTCAGGTATTTATTTTCCTGTCTTTGCAATCTATCTACATTCCCTATTCCCCACAGCTCTGCTCCATATATCGCTTTCGCGACAGAGACAGAGTTGTAAAGGGTCATCATTTGTTCAGGGGACCAGCATCCTAAACGGCGACCAAAATTCATGATCATACCAGAGCTTGCTGATAGTTTATTTCCGTGTCCCTCAATCAGGGGTTTAAAAGTTAAGTTCTTATCAAATAAAATGCCCAAATATAAAAAAGACTGGACTTTTTCCAAAATCATTGAACCTATTCTATAGTTAAAATCTTTCCCCTTACTTACTTTTGGCGCCCACCTCCATGACATATGATTTTGTTAGGTTGGCAGATAGATCTAGGCCATTCATGAACTCAATGAACCCATAAATTAAACGCTGCAGACCCAATGACGTATGTGGCAACAGAACCGAGTCGTCGGCATAGAGCAGGACCGGCACTGCTCTATCTCCTATCCTTGGGGAGTCCACTTGTAAACTGGTTAAAAAAAATTCAAGCCCATTTATATATATGGAAAACAGAAAGGGTGCTAAAATACATCCTTGTCTTACCCAGCTAGTGCATTTAAAGGATTCGGTCAAACCCCCCTCTTGGTTATACCTCACTTTTGCCGTTGTATTATGGTGGAGGGTTTTCAAGATGTGAATAAGACCAACATCAACACCTAAACCCAAGAGTATGGCCCACAACTTCGAGCGATTTACACAATCGAAGGCTGCCGCCAGATCCATGAAGGCTAGATACGCCTTTTTCATTGCTTGCCACTGTATATTTTGTGACCAATAAATATAAATTTAAACACTGGTCAGTGGTAGATCTGGCTGCCCTAAAGCCATATTGTACTTCTGTCAGGATACAGTTCTCTTCTTCCCAACACATGAGGCATTTCAAGATGGCCCTGCCCATAACCTTTACAGTTACATCTATCAGAGATATGGGCCTATAACATTGTGGGTTGTCCCTATTACCTTTTTTTGGTACGGGGGCAAAGTCACAAGTTCAGGACAACCACATTGGAGTGCAGCCCAGATACCTGGACCAGGTGAATACTGTTGAAAAAATTACCTTCTGTAAATCTGGTGTGGAGAGTTCCATTCATGATGGAGGAGGCAGCGAAAAGCAGGGAGAGTGTCACAGATGGTTGTCGCTGTAGTGCAAAGATTTGATCAGGAATTGCAGATCTAGCATTGCTGGTCATTGCTGCCCATCACCGTAGAATAAAGAGTCAGGTTCTCTGGAGCTTCGCATTGGCGGTTGTCTTGGGTGGCAAAGTCTTTACACGAACAAGCACGTTTGCGGTCACCAAGAGACCAAAACTTCAAGATTTCATTTTTCTTCACAGAAGTTGCTCAACTGATGCCAGCCAAGGGTGCAGGACCTGGAGAGACACTTTTGAGGATAAGGAACTCACTCCAGCAGAGATCCGCAGGGCACAGTCAGGTCCAGAGCAGTAGGTCAACCGGGCAGTTGCAGGGAGGAGTCTGGAGTTTGTTCAATCCCTGTAGCTCAGATGGGAAGTCAGACAACTCACCCTTGGGGTCACTCAGGTTAGCCTGGGATGAAGGGAATTGATCTAGTTTTGCTTCTCAGAGAGTAGGGCAGTCCTCAAACAACAGGGTAGCCGTTTCGGAGGGGGGTAGCAATGCAGTCCTCAGGCGTCATAGCAGTCCTCTGGTATTTATTTTATTTATTTTTAAAGTTTTGTATAGCGTGAACAAGACCCACTTGGGTATCAGAGTGCTTCACATTTAGGATAGTAAGGATACAGTCGAGGGAAAAGAACATTTGTTACAAATTTGAGAATAAAATGGCAAAGCTGTCTACCCAAATGACCAATAATGTAGTAAATAATCATGGTATCAGAAGAGTGGACACAGAAAGAAGCAGTAGAGCCAAGGCTCTTTTGGGAAGAAAGGTGTTCATTAGTATTTTTTTCACTTACTTTTTGAAAGAAGCAGTGGATGAGATTCATCAGACTTCCGGTGGAAGCGAATTCCAGATCTTTGGGGCAATGCCTGAAAAGGCTCTGTGACTCATTCTCTTTTTGTGGAAGATCTGTGGTTTCAAAAGCAGTGAACTTGCACTACGCCATGATCTGCAACCCCCGATATTTCTAGTTTTTTAGCTACATAAATAGGGGTCTTGAAGTGCATGACTTTGTGAGTCAAGCAGGCAATCTTGAGCTGTATTCTTGCTTCGTAAGGTAGCCAGTTTAGTGTTTTTCAACGCTGGTGATATGCAAATGTTTCTTTTTGTGCCGTAATCAATCTAGCTGCAGAATTAAAGGAAGCTCTTAGTGGGGCCAGGATCTTTTTGGGAAGGCCATAAAGCGTGCCACTCCCATAGTCTAGCCTTGGGAGTACTAGAGATTGCACCGCCTGCTTAAAGTCATCCTGTGGGAGGAATAGTTTTAGATTCCTTAGTAAACTCATCTGGTATTGGGCTCCCTTGGTTGAATTGCGTATATGCATGTATATTGTGAGACTGATGGACTTTCCTGACTCAATATTGTGGGGAGAGCAGTTGAAAGCTGAGAGATGTTTCATCCAGAGGTCGATCTTGGGAGTGTGATTTGGCGGAGAGATGAGGAGAAATTCTGTTTTGGAGGTGTTGAGAAAGAGGTGCTTCTCCGTGAGCCAGTTTTGCCTGTTCAACAGGGTAGAGTTAAGTGTAATGAAGTCTTCTGAGGAGGTGATTTTCAGATATAGTTGGGTGGCATCCGCATACATATGAAAAAGAATGTTAGCAGAGATCAGAGCATTTGCTAGAGGTTCCAAGAATAAGTTGAAGAGTATGGGTGACTGGGCGGACCCTTGAAGACCCCCCATGGTTACTGTAGAGGGTTGAGAGAGTAAATGATTCAACTTGACTTTTTGAGATCTGTTGTGTAGGAACGAAATATAGCATTGATGCACATTTCCTGAAAGACCCATCCTGTGTTCAAGAATGGATAGATGTTTGTCATGATTAAGTATTAAAGGCAGATGGTAGGTCAAGGAGAATCAGAAGGCAAGATTAATTTTGGTCTAGCATTTTTAAAATGTCATCCATGATGTGAGTGAGTGCAGATTATGTTCTGTGCCCTCGCCAAAAGCCAGATTGATGGTGGTACAAGAGTTAGAATTTCTCAATGAGTTGCGATTGCACAGAATTTTCCAGGAGTTTCACCAGAGTGGGGATGTTTGTGACGGGGCGGAAGTTGTTGAGGCCGGCACTGTCTAGAATGGGGGTTACCTGGGCTGCTTTTAGGCAGTCTGGGATAGTGCCTTGCAATAGCGAAGCATTAACAATCTTTGACCATAAGGGAAGGATGGCAGCTGTTTATTCTTTGAACATGCGAGGTGGGAGTGGGCCGCTGAAGCTGTTAGATGGCTTGATGGCTAGAAGAGTGTTGTAGAGGCCACCTTTGTTGAGTGGAGTGAACGTGTGCCAAGAAGCAATGTTCTTGGGGCTAACATTAGGGGGGACAAACCTCTCCTGGGGGGCAAGAGGAGCAGCGTACCCTGGAAGTGGAAGCAGAACCCTCTTTGATTCTAGATCAGTATCAATACTTTTTGTTTTCTCCACGTGGTGCTCACTACGCCACTGGAGTCAAGCTATCCTGGCTGATGAAGGCTGATAGCCAGAAACCGGTCCTAGGATGCTTGATTCCGGTCCAGGGCAGACATGGCTTGGCAGTTTGGTCTGGACTGTTCTCATGAGGCACAGGGTCAAGGCTTATTTGCATATGGCCATGTCTGAACTGGGGTGGGGGGTGAGCAAAAAAACGATGGATTTAGGCCCAGATTTCTGTACTGGGGTGAATGTATGAAATTGTTCTGCATTCTGTCCATGTTTTGCCATTGTGCAACATTCCGTCCATCAACTTGTGTGTTTTGCTTTGGAAGATAAGGCATTTTTAGATTTTATTGCTATCTCTTCAGTGTTAATGTTTCTGAAGTTCCTTTTTGCATTGCTTCATTTTCCTGAGTTGGTCCCTCTGAGGCGGCACCTCTCTGTTGATAAACAAAATGATGCTATAGTAGTCCGACCAGTCACAACGGATTATGGAATCCAGTGTGATGGTGTTTCCTTTGGATATGATGAGGTCCAGAGTTTCACCCTTGATATGAGTTGGGCTCTAGCAGAAGGGAAGTCCTCTGAGGAGCATGACAATCCTCAAGCAGCAGGGCAGTACTATAGTGAGCAAGGACGTCCTTCTTCTGTAATGTCCACAGGTCCAGAAGTGTACTGGAGAGGTGTCCTAAGGGTCCATCATTTATACCGGGTATCAGCCTTTGTGTGAGGGGAGCACTGTGTCCTATCCCCACATCTGGTTCTGGAAAGTTCTTCCCTTCCTCTGTCAAGCCTAGAAGAAGTCTGAGGTGATTAAAAAAACTGATGTCAGTTTCCCTGCTGTGTGTTGGATGCAAGTCCCTTTGAAGTGCAATTGGGGTAAGGAGCAGCTTTGCCGCAGCCATCCAGGCAAGATGGCCCATCCTATCCACACCAAACCACAGCAGAGCAATTTACAGTCATGTGACCCCGAACACTGGCTGAAGGCACAAATGGTCAGGACAAGAAAATGCCAACTTCTAAAAGTGGCATTTTCAGAATTGTAACTTTACTATTAAAGAGGATTTTGAATTACAATTCATTGATCCAAATAGCATATCTCTACCTGCTGAAAATCCAAAGTCAGCACATATTGAATGTAGTAAGGCAACCCAGTGTCAGCCTATGGGAGAGATAGGCCTTAGAGTACTAAAAAATGAATGTAGGATTTTTTTCACTATTAGGACATGTACACCCACATGTCCTACATTTTACAAAGCACTAAGCATGGGCGGAAAATCCGTTTCGCTCGCGGATTTTGCGGATTTTCGGTAAATTCGCAATCCGCGAGATTTGCGAATCTCCCGCAAAATCCGCAAATCCGCGAGCAGCGGATTTTGCTCGCACTGTTCGCGTGAGTTCGCGGCTTCCCAGTACAACTTCGCGCCCCGCGAATAAGTGCAAAATTGCAGAAATACGAGCAAAACTGAAACTACTTACCAGGTTCAAAAGTTCAGGCTCATCATTAGTAGCCATTTCCTGTAGTGCTTCCTGAGGGGCCCCTCCAGAGTTCAGTTGCCAGTTGTAACTATTATGTGACCCTGCTCTGAACCTCAGAATAGTTACACATATGCCACAAAGGTCCTGAATTACAGCTAAGGGAGACAAGCAGGAGCCAGGCTGGAAGTTCAATCCATTAATCAGCCCCTAATTCATTATTGTCAGTTGGGGCAGGGCAGGTGTTGTAACTAATTTTGCAACAATGAAAGCACTTAGCAAGTGCAAAAGATCACTAATCAGGAAGCACTAAGGAAGCAGGTGCCAGCTAAAAAAATATTCTGTGACACATTAATCAGCCCCAAATTAATTCAGGTCACTTGAGGCAGGGAAGGTGTGCTTGCGTTGCCACAATAATGTACACTGACTGGACAACCAGAGGGTGCTGTGATGAAACAGAGGGTGGCATGGGTGGGCCAGAGGGTGGCATGAGTAGTCAGAGAGTGGCAGTGGTGACAGAGAGTGGCAGTGATGAAGAAGAGTGTCCCAAACAGGCTGGACACGTAGAAACAGCAAGTTCGCGAAACTTGCGACCCGACAGGTAAGTTCGCAATTTGCGACATTGTACAAAACCCTCGCGAACTGGCAGAAACCCGCGCAAACACAAAAAAAAAATCCGCAAATTCGCGAGAATTCGCGGATTTTGCGGATTGCGAGTTCGCAAATCCGCAAAATTCGCGAACGCGAGATTCGCAAAATTCGCCCATGCTTACAAAGCACCCTGCTCTGAGAGACGTTAAGACCTTTCTTTGGAGTGCCTTATATGTATTAAAAATTAAGGGTTAGACCTATCAAAAGGTTTAGTTTGCCAGCTCACATAGGTAGGTTAGAACTACAATACAGGCTGCAGTAACAGGCCTGAGACATGTTATAAATGGCTACTTTAGTGGGACCCACAATGAGTGCTGTAGGCCCACTTGCAGCATTTAATTTACATGCCATGGATACATATACTAGGGCGCTGCAAGTAAAATAAATGTGCCAATCAGTTTTAAGCCAATTTTACCATGATTAGGGGAAAGCACAAGCACTTTAGCACTGATTGGCAGTGGTAGAGTGCACAGAGTGGTATAGCCAACAAACAGAATTCAGCAAAACAGGAGGGGTAAATGCAAAAAGGTGATCCCGCAGACAGGGCCAGGTCGAACAAATACTTATTCATTAATGAGTGTACCAGAAGCTCCATTACCATTGCTACTGGACCACAACTTTCACATGCAGAGCACCAGGCATCACTGTTGCAAGCTTCCCAACCATTCCACTATCTTGAAACAGTATTCTGCAGTACTTCATAATTTTTACTGTTCCCAGATAGTAGACCAGTGGAACCTTTTCTTTTAAAATGTTTTTTTTTAATCACATGTCCGCCACGTTTAGTAGACACATCTTTCCTTTGTTTTTATTTATTTATTTTAACATATGATTGCACTAAAAAGAAAATCACCACCTTGTTTTTTAGAAGGCAAGTGGGATGTTTTTGATGCCAAGACTCTTCCCCACAAATATGCACAATAATGAAAGTCATATTGTCTGCTATGATAGTCCGAGTGTGGCTGATGGGACATTTGATGACCTCAGTGGACTTTCAGGCTTCATTATTCCTTCCCTCAACAGCTTTGAATTGCACTAGTGGAACCAGGTACCAGATACTCAATCTAGGCTTTCTATGCAACCATCTGTCCCAACTCTAGTGCTCCCTCATGAGTTGTGTACCTGTGATGAGCAGTGTGCTTGCTTGAGTGCAGATAGAAACCATGGTTTGTGAGTGCATTGTGAATCGTATGCCTATGTCAATGCAGGACTACCATTGTCTTTTGTGAGTGCAGGGTAAGTGCTCTACAGGTTGAAAGTTGTGCCTGTGTGAGTGCAGAGTGAGAGGTGTGCCTGCAGAGTGAAAAGTGTGCCCACATGATGGCAACAGTGTGAGTTCCCTGCATGTTATATCTTTGTGTACATGCATGTTACAATGACCAAACCTATTGGCTTTGGTGTTCTTTTAGGGTTGTAGGTTTGACTTGCAAAATCGCTGTACAGTGAGTGGAAATACAATAATGTGCATATGAGACTCAAGGTGGGTTTTGACTATAAGGGGAGGGGGCAGCTTTTAATTCTAAGGCAAATGCGACCTAGCTATGTCACGGTTACTGTCATGAGGCAGCTCCTGATCACTAAGAGGTCCATTATGATTGCACTGAATTCTCCCACCACCACATTACCATGGTGGGGGGGGGGGCCGCGGACGGAAAGACCGTCTGCCGGTATTGTGCCCCGTCGAAGAGGCGACCGGGCGGAAAAGCTGCTAACATGGTGGCAGTGTCTGGAAGACACTGCCATCCATATTAGCATATTGGTGGGGCCATGCCTTTCCATGGCGGCAATCCCGCCACAGAAAGACCGTCTGCCGGTATTGTGCCCCGTCGAAGAGTCGACCGGGCGGAAAAGCTGCTAACATGGTGGCAGTGTCTGGAAGACACTGCCATCCATATTAGCATATTGGTGGGGCCATGCCTTTCCATGGCGGCAATGCCGCCACAGAAAGGCAAGCGAAAATCACTTGCGGGGCCTGTTGTGGGCCCCCAGGGAGACTGGGTGGTGGGAGGTGCACAGGGGAGGTACCTATGATACCCCCCGCCTTTTAATATACAACGTGGCAGGCACCGCACGGTGCCTGTCACATTGTGCATTGAACTGCATGATGTGTGTATTTAATACTTTATTCGATATTGCCATATCATAAAAGTGCAAACATTCATTAGACATAAAATCAGTGTACAAAAGTATCACATATATTTTCATCTTAAAACATTCAAAACACTCTTGACAGTAAAAAGTAATTACAGTAGGCTAAAGTGCATTTTCAATAATAATCATGAATCTAAATGGGGTTAGAGTTTCTATTTTGTAATGTCTAGCAGCCTAGTCAGTATGAACCAAGCGCTAGAAAGATACTTTGCAACCCCTCAGACAATGAACATGGAAGATGTATCAGTTAAGAGGATACGTAATGCAATCCTAAAGTCTCTAACACCCATCTCTCTACACACAGGTTTTAACCACCTAGCTCGAGGTAACTTATAAGCCCTACAAGCAAACAAAAAATGAGGTAGGGACTCTTTCTTACATAGACAGCCTGGACAAGTAGCATCATAGTCCCTCACTCCTTTCCTCCCCGCTATAAACTTTTTCAACGGGAATGTACCATATCTCATTTTCAAAAAGAGTGATCTGTCTGTAGAAATTTGGATATAGTCCAAAAGAGGCTCTAACATCCTGGTTGGTTTATGTTACAGAAAATGATTGGTTAATGATCCCCACTTTGTACTTTTTAGTTCCTCGGCCCCTACCCACTCCCAATAATTTTTTTTGACAATTTGTTTGTGAGATGGTGATTGAGAAACCCAAAATTCTGTCATTCCTAGACTCATCACTAACTGTTTTAATTTATTGAGCCACTTTATTTTTTTGGAGACGTTCAGATTGATCAACTCATCCATCACCAAGGCATATTTAGCCAGTTCTGGTGTCCTTCTTAGGCGTACCCAGAAAAGCAAGGGGCAGAGGCCTACTATATCCCCAATTGATCTCTTACCCAGATCAATATAAAGGGGTTTTAGAGGGGTTGAATAGGGGAGTGATACTAAGTCTCTCACAAACTTGTTTTCGGCTCTTACCAAAACCATTGTATTCTCTCCTCCCCACAGTTCAGAGCCATAAACCGCCGCAGCTAGCGCCTTTCCCTCATAGACTGCGAGGGCCGGAGCTTTCAGCCTGCTAATGGATAGGCGCTGGTTCCTTAAGATTACTCCAGAAACCCTTTTAAGATTCAGGAGCATTTTTGCTAAATGGGAATCCCATTTCATATTGTTACATAACCTGACTCCCAGATAGTCAAATTCTTCAACCACCTCCAAAGCGGCCCCATTTAGGGTAAGATGGGCTTTTCTAACCTTTTTAGAAGCTAGCACCATCAACTTCGTTTTGGATGTGTTGATGGTTAACCCTCGCTCATCACAGAACACACTAAATCGGTCGAGCAGTTTCTGTAAACCCGATGGGTTTTTTGACATCAGGAGAGTGTCGTCAGCAAAGAGGAGGGTAGGTGTTTTCTCCCCTGCCAGGACTGGGCATCCGCAGAGTCCTCCCTCAAATGGTCTACCACCCCATTAATAAAGAGGGAGAACAATGTAGGAGCCATAACACAGCCCTGGCGGACCACTCTGCTGACTGGCACCCTCTCTGTAAGTTGCCCTTGACTACCCCACCAGATTCTGGCATAGGTATCTTCATGAAGCCTAACAACAAACTGCAGGAGATAACACGGAAACCGCATGGCCAACAAGACCTTCCAGAGTTTGACGCGGGAGATTACATCAAACGCTGTTTTTGAATCAATAAAGGCCAAATATATGCTACCCTTTGCGATGGTCACAGATTTCCAAAATACTGCACAGAACCTGAAAACCTGGTCCATCGTGCCTACACTTTTCCTAAAGCCCGCCTGGAAATGGGTCAAAATGTTATCCTCATAGAGCCATGTCTCTATTCTATTAACTATGACCCTGCCAACTACCTTCTGGATTGTCTCAATTAAACTTATAGGTCTGTAGTTGGCAGGGTCCTCTCTGTCACCTTTTTTGTATATGGTTACGACCTCGGCATCTTTCCAGGATCCTGGGACTGGATGTCCAGCCATAACTAAGTTCATTATATGTGCAATGAGGTCGGACCATAATTTAGGGTCATGCAGAAGTAAGTCACCCGGCAGTCCATCCGGACCTGCCACCTTACCTGGTATTATGTTGGTAATAGCATCCTGCACTTCCCGGGGGACAAAGGATTCTGACTGCATTTGTTTTCCAATATTATGGTTGTTATAAACCCCTGTGGATTGCACTATGTCTGCTGTCCCACAGTATAGTTTGGAAAAATGGGCATGCCACTGTTGTTCTGTTATATGATTTGGCATTTACTCAACCCCTCTTCTTTCCAGTTTATTGACCAAATTCCAAAACCAGGTTGAATCTTTTGCATTGGCAGCAAGTTTAAGTTGCTGCCAATGATCCTCCTCCCAGTTCCTCTTAGCTGCTTTAATAATCCTACTGTATTCCTTTCTAGCTATTCTTACTGCTAGAGGGTCCTTTCTTTTAATGGATGCTGTTATTGCCTTCCTCTTTGCCCTACACTCTTCAGTATACCAAGGAGTGCCATTTGAAGATTTAATATTACTCGGACCCTTGCTCGTCTCTATGATAAAAAAAGCTCCAATTTTATCTATTAAAATCTTATAAGAATCCATTGGTTTATAATCTTGTGAAATGGGCTGTATTAGGTTACTGGATATTAACTCTCTAATCTCTGCATGTACCAGTTCTTCAATACTATTTAATTTCCTTTCCTCGCAGCTAACCCTACTCCATTTTAATTTCCGATTACAATTTGTAGGGATAACTTCTTTAGTAATCATCCTATGGGTATTCATTGTGTTAGTCTTATTCCCCCAGGTAAATCTCATACAGAGTGAGTTATGGTCACTGTCCTGAGATGGCCTGACCACCATATTTACTAAACTATCCCATGATCGTATGTCCATTAATATATAATCTATACGTGACGGACATCCCAATCTATTATATGTCATTGCCCCATCAGGATCTGAGACAGTCCTCTCATTAAGTGCCCGAAAATTGTGTTCTAACGTTAGAGCATTCATCTGTATTGCTCTAGCCGACCATTTCTTAATAGGCTTTAAATTGACCAAAGGGATAGTCTGCCTCCAGTTGTCTGCATTGAGTCCAACTATCTCCTCAACATCTAATGGTTCATAGGTGCAGTTGAAATCGCCTCCTACTATCACTTTGGACCTTGGTGGAATATACGCCAGTGTTTCATCAAGTAGGGCTATTGTCGGTGACAATTGCCCACCCTTAGAACCTCTAGCATATACACAAAACAGTTCCAGTGTGGTTCCCCCAATCGGGCCCCTCAGGGATAGATGTAATAAATCATTTGAGGGCAAATTGCGGACAGTGATAGCCCAATTCAGTGCCAAACTAATCCATATGTGTAGACCTCCCGATGGTCGTCCTCTTCCTAACGTGGTTGCAGGGATAAAATAAGTGGCATACCCATTTTTATGGAGCGGGACCATGCTCCATATCTCTTGGAAAATACAAATATTAAATGAATCAATACAATCGTTCCATTCTGGAATAGGCATTTTTTTTTTGCAATCCAGCTATATTCCAAGAGAGGAGGTTGATAATATTCAAAGTTGGAGCTGGTCCTGTATCTTTTACATTAGCTAATGTCAATACTCCTTTATCTACTATACTAGGGCTAGTTTGCTCATGGCTATTTAAAAACTCTCCCGAGCAGTCATGCTCATGACTACTAGAAGGTTCCCCTTCCCTCTGCACAATACTTACAATAAGCTCAGCATCAGAGATTTCATGATTGCCGGATATATACAACTTCTCGCTGCCAGTGCGCTGGAGTCAATCCACATCTTCCAACCCATATAGCGACGAGAATTGGTTAAATGTTGGAATATTAAAACCATAGTAATCCATATTATGCCCATTTGCAACCGGATTTTCCATGTGCATTTTTAGCCTTGTGACGGGCGGGGCTTTCAGCTCCACCCGCCTCAATGCTAAACATGCAGGATGCACCCGCCACTGTGGTGGGCTCATTCTAATGTCCCCCACGGGACCCCCGCCCTTATGGCGGGCGGTCCCTTTTTGCATCGGGATGGCGGGCGGACAAAGTCCTCCCACAATCCTATTGTGCCCCTAAATATTTATTTCTGTTTTCTGCGTCCCTCCTCTCTCTTTCTCTGATTTCTAGCTAGCAGTTGTACCAGTCTTGCAGTACTCTTAGCATTTTCTCTGCTGCTCTTGTGTACTTCCCTTTGGGCATTATGTGGAACTAGTGTTCAACCTTCTGCTTGTGATGTCGCAAGTAACTGCTAAAGTTATGGTCACAATTTGAGACACATTTGAACAGAAAATTGTGATTCTGTAATTGGTGACTGTGACTTGCCAGGAATGAATACTTGGTTTCACAATTCAGTAACTGTGATTCGATATTTTTAAAAACACCAAATTTCTATGTTCTTACATAAAGGCCTAATTTTTGTGGATCACTGACAGAATATCTCCGGGCCGAATATCGACCTACAAGAATATTGAGTACAGAATATCAATGGACAGAAAGAATATTGACATCCTATCTCTACAAAGGTAAGTACCAAAATATCGAAACAAAATATCGTTGTTTAAAATATTGTTTTTAAATGTCTTAAATATAATTAAATAATAAATATAATTAATAAAAACATAGTTAGAATTATTTTAAAAAGTAAAAAATGATAAATAAAATTTTTATTTTTTTGACATATTTAAAAAAATGATATATATTAACTTAATATTGTTAATAAATAATTATTTTATTTAATTATAAAATGTTAGAAAATAATAAAAATGATACATGCATATGTATACATAAACCCGTAATATAAATATATATATATATATACGATGGCGAGGGAAAAATAAAGCCACTTTTGATATAACGACTTGGTGTTGTGGAGATCTGTACCTGAGGGACGTGTGGGGAGCCACATCGCAGGACCTTGCTTTTATATATATATATATATATATATTTATATATATGTATATATATATATATATATATATATATATATATATATATATATATATATATATATATATATATATATATATATATATATATATATATATATATATATATATATCCACAAAGTACCTTTATCCGTTTTTGTTAAGGTGATCAAGCTGTAAAGCGAAACGCGTTGTTTTCCTGCCTTATTAAAATCATTCGTGCACAGCAACTTTCTGAGTGTCGGCGACGTTTTATTCAAACGGATAAAGGTACTTTGTGGATGTATTGGGTGACCGGTAGCCCTACGCCGACCCACCCGTGAACGTGACTGGTTGTGAACCGGAACTTTGGTGATGTTCTATATATATATATATATATATGTATATATATATATATTACATTAAATTATAAAAATTAATATTTATTTGTAAAAAACATAATTTACACTAAATTACCTATAACGGTAGGTAAAAAGATGGATATCTTAGGGGATAAAATTACTTTTCCCACTCCAGAGAGTGCAACAGTAGGGAAAGTGTTGGATAGCGGAGGAGAATAATGTACTATTCCCACTCCAGCAAGTGCAGAAGTAGGGAAAGTTTTGGATAGCGGAGGGGAATAATTTACTCTTCCCACTCCACAGAGTGTAACAGTAAGGAACGTCTTGGATAGCAGAAAAGTTAGAATTACTATTCCCACTCCAGTAATTGCAACAGAAGGGAAAATGTTGGATAGCAGGAGGGTAAACATTACTATTCCCACTCCAGCAAATGCAACAGTAGGGAAAGTGTTGGATAGCGGGTGGGTACAAATTACTATACCCACTCCTGTGAGTGCAACAGTAGGGAAAGTGTTGGATAGCGGAGAGGTATAAATTATTTTTCCCACTCCAACAAGTGTAACAGTAGGGAAAGTGTTGGATAGTGGAGGGGTAAAATGTACTATTCCTACACCAGTGAGTGCAACAATAGGCCAAGTGTTGGATAGCGGGTGGGTAAAAACAACTATTCCCACTCCAGCAAATGCAAAAGTAGGGAAAGTGTTGGATAGCGGGTGGGTAATATTACTATTCCCACTCCAGTGAGTGCAACAGTAGGGAAAGTGTTGGATAGTAGGTGGGAATAATTTAGTATTCCCACCCTATCAAGTGTAACAGTAGGGAAAGTGTTACATAGCGTAGGGTAATAATTTACTATTCCCACTCCCACTCCTAATTTTTGTTGATCACTGACAGAATATCTCCGGATCGAATATTGACCTACAAGAATATTGAGTACAGAATATCAATGGACAGAAAGAATATCGACATCATATCTCTACAAAGGTAAGTATAAAAATACCGTAACCAAAATATTGTTGTTTAAAATATCGTTGTTTAAAATATTGTTTTTTAAATGTCTTAATAATAATGAAATAATAAATATAATTAATAAAAACAGAGTTAGAATTATTTTAAAAAGTTAAAAATGATAAATAATAAATGTAATATAAAATAATGTTAAACTTATTTTAAAAAATATATATATTAACTTAATTATATAAAAAAATAATTATTGTATTTTATTATAAAATGCTAGAAAATAATAAAACATATAAATACATATGTATACATAAACCTGTAATATAAATATAATATATATATCTATATAATACACTAAATTATTAAAATTAATATTTATTTGTGAAAAAACATATTTTACACTAAATTACCTATAACGGTAGGGAAAAAGATTGATAGCATAAGGGATAAAATTACTATTCCCACTCCAGAGATTGCAACAGTAGGGAAAGTGTTGGATAGAGGAGGAGAATAATTTACTATTCCCACTCCAGCAAGTGCAACAGTAGGGAAAGTGTTGGATAGCGGTGGGGAATAATTTACTCTTCCCACTCCACAGAGTGTAACAGTAGGGAAAGTGTTGGATAGCAGAGGGGTTAAAATTACTATTCCCACTCCAGTAATTGCAACAGAAGGGAAAGTGTTGGATAGCGGGTGGGAAAAAATTACTATACCCACTCCAGAGAGTGCAACAGTAGCTAAAGTGTTGGATAGCGGAGAGGTATAAATTAATATTCTCATTCCAACAAGTGTAACAGTAGGGAAAGTGTTGGATAGCGGAGGGGTAAAATGTACTATTCCTACAACAGTGAGTGCAACAATAGGCCAAGTGTTGGATAGCAGGTGGGTAAAAATAACTATTCCCACTACAGCAAATGCAACAGTAGGGAAAGTGTTGGATAGCGCGTGGGTAAAATTTACTTTTCCCTCTCCAGTGAGTGCAACTGTAGGGAAAGTGTTGGATAGCGGGTGGGAATAATTTACTATTCCCACCCCACCAAGTCTAACAGTAGGGAAAGTGTTCCATAGCGTAGGGGAGTAATTTACTATTCCCACTCCAGCAAATGCAACAGTAGGGAAAGTGTTGGATAGCGGAGGGGAATAATTTACTATTCTCACTCCTGCAAAATAATTAACATTAATTAAGAAATTATTAATTAGTCAAAAATAATTCACCTTCCACCCTATTCCACTATAAACAACACCAACAATATGGTAATATAATACACAATTCCCAAAATTAATTAACAAATAATTAATTAATTAATTAATAACAAATAATACGCAATTTAAAAACCATCAAACATAAATTATATCACACAAATAACACTATAAAATAACTTTAAATAAATATTATATAAAATAATTAATACATTTTTTCTTAAAATTAAATAACTTCCCACCCTACTCCCCATCAACCCACAACCCACTCCTAAAAAAAATCACACAATTAACAGATTTACCAAATAAAAATGAATAATTAATATCCAATTAATAACTAATTAATAAAATGTTTAACACACTTAACCATATAGCATATTAACTACATGAATATTAGTTAATAAAATGATTAATTAAATAATTATAATTAAATTACATCCCACCCTACTGCCCTATAAAACCACAATCTGCTCCTAAAATAATTGCACAATTAATATATTTATCAATTAATAATAATAACCAATTAATAACGAATTGAAAACAAATTAATTAACACAATTACAAATATAAATTGTTAAATACAAAAATAATAATTGATTACATTTATTAATTAATTAATTAATTATAATAAAATATCTTCCCACCCTATTCCCCTATAAACCCATAAACAGCTACAGAACTAAAATTCACAGAAATTTCTTAATATAAAATTAATTACTACTAAAAATTCAAACATACTTTAGAAAGATAAACTATACTTTTAACACTTATACTAAAATACAGACCACTAAAATCTATTTTGATATTATTAACAATGATATTTTAACTAGCGATATTACTAACTTCGATATAAACAAAAATGATATTTCTTTTTGATTTCACAAAAATTTTATTGGGAGTTTCAACAAAAGAAAAGCATTATATACAGAATGGTAACAAAGGAAGACTGAAATCAGACTGTGAATCATAGGAAAATACAAGATCATGGTATACTGAAATCACAAGAAACAGAAATCACAATTAAAGCTAATGATAATAAGGTAAATCAGGCATATTGATGCAGTTAGACATCGATGCTTGGAAGCATCCTTACAGGTATAGTAATCAACACAAACAACCACTCGAGAAAGGGGTGAAGGTGCGCAAGTGGTAGGTAGGTGCGCATTAGTACTAACAAGTGTGGGTTGTAGTCGCTGGGGCAGTACTGTAAGTGTGGGTTCCCGGGGAGGGGTACAACCTCAGAACCTAGAGCGCAGCGCGAGCGATCATGGGGGTTTGTGTAGGCTAAAGTAGTCATCTAGCGAGGTCCATATTTTTCTGTGAGGGGGGCGCCAAGGGGTGTTCATGAGTGATATGTTGTTGGCGCCTCTTAAGTTGGAGACCCAATTAAGCCAATTTGGAAAGGATGCCTTGCGGGTGTCTTTCCAATTGTTCAGGATTATCTTAACAGCAGCAGTGAGTAGGAGGTCAAGCAAGGCCTTGTCGTCATCATTAAGTTCTGTAGCTTTGGTAAAGCCTAATACAAGATTGGAAAATTCTTGTGGTAGGAAGATGGAGAACACCTTAGTGATGAACTCAAAAATTCTATCCCAATAGTTTGTAACGCAAGCGCATTTAAATACTAAGTGTTCAAGATCGCCTCGCTTCTCTGTGCAGTTCCAGCATGTGTCGTCGTCCCTAATGTTATGCAAGAAGAGCCGTTTGGGGGTCCAAAAGGCTTTGTGGAGGAGCCAGAGCTTAGTCTGGGAGAGAGTAGGGCTGACTTTGTGTCGTGTGGTGGATTCCCACGTTCTGGCCCACTCCACCTCTGAGATTGGTGTAGAGGAGTGTGATTCCCAAAATAGTCATAAAGGTTCAGTGAGGTTGGACTGTTGCGGACACATCAGCTTATAAAGTTTAGAGACTTGGTGGCCTAGCCTATTGAGGGTAGCTAGATAGCCAGGGAGGGATGGAGTGTTGTTGCTAAGTTTCGCTTTGGAGATTGCCACCTTGACGTTCAAGAAGTTGTAAATCTCTATTTCCCTAAGGCCATATCTATCCCGCACTTCAGCAAAGGAGAGTGGTCTGGAATAGTTAAAATGTTGGTGTGGGAAGAATATCCCTTTTGCAACCCAAGTTGCGTTGTGTAGCGGTTTTCCTTTGTATGTAAATGTAGAGTTGTGCCATAGAGATTCCCATTTTGACCGTTTGAACTGGTGCAGCAGATGCTTGCTTACTTTTAGGAGAGCTGCTTTTGTATTTTTAAAAATGGGTCCTGAACAGATGGAGGAGCGCAGTGCAATGGTAAGGAAGGATGTGGGATCAAGGGACTGAAGGAGGGCCCTTTCTATCGTGAGCCAAACTGGGGTGTATCCTGGTTGTGGCGCCAGCCAATGTGAGCCCTGCTTGGCGAGAAAGGCAGTCTGGTAAATGTTGAAGTTTGCTTGGTTAACCCCACCTTGGGTTTTGTCAAGGCGTAGTTTTTTTAGGCTAATTCCGGCTCTTTTCCCCTGCCATAAGAAGGTGGATATCAGTGTGTCCAATTTGTGGTGAAAGTCCCCGGAGAGGGTGAGGGGCAGCATGGTGATGAGGTAATTGACCAAGGGGGAAATCATCATTTTGATGGTTTCAACCTGTCCCCACCAGGTGATAAACCGAGGAGACCAGCCATCCAGGAGCCGTTTTATTTTGTCTAGGGTAGTGGTCTCGTTGTGGCGAAGCGTTTCAAGAAGGGAGTCCGCAAATTTGACTCATAAGTATTTAATAAAGCCACTTTGCCATGTAAGGCCGGAGTCGCCTAGGACTTGTCTGGTGGTCTGCACATTAAGGGGTTTGACCTCCGATTTGTCCTGGGTCAATTTGTAACCGGAGAGGGCTGAGTATCTGTCAATTGACGCCATAAGGGCTTTTATGGAGTTCTCTGGGTATTCTGTAGCAATTAAAATGTCATCGGCATATGCCGCTAGTTTCACCTGAGATTCCACAAAATTCACACCCGCTATTTCCTTATTGCGCTTAATGTCAGTCAGAAGGGGTTCAAGGGCCAGGAGGAACAATGCTGGGGAGAGAGGGCAACCTTGTCTAGTGCCTTGGTGCAAACAGAATGAATTTGAGAGGGTGCCGATAATGGCGATTCTGGCGGACGGTGAAGAATAGAGGGCCATTACCATATTAATATACGAGGGATCTAAATTGAAGGAGTGCATGCCGTGTTGTAGAAAGGCCCAAGAAACTTTGTCGAAAGCTTTTTCAGCAACTAGAGGTATGGCAACCAATGGAGCTGGGGAAGTCTTGGTTTTCTCTAGGATATGACTCAATAGCCTGGTATTATCGTTTGACATTCGATGTCCTACCTGTGAGATACTAATCAATTTGGGTAGCAAGTCATTGAGTCTAGCTGCCAGGATCTTCGCATAAATTTTGCAATCTAGATTTATCAATGAAATGGGACGATAATTCTTAGTTAAAAGTGGGTCTTTGCCGTCTTTGGGAATCACTATAATGGTAGCCTCGCTCATGGAGGGGGAGACGCTGCCACTGGTAGCAATTGAGTTAAAGAGTGTCTGGAGGATGGGGGTAAGCTGTTTGTCAAAGGCCTTATAGAAGGCCGCAGAGAAACCGTCAGGACCGGGTGCCTTATTACTTTTAAGGGTTTTGATGGAAGATAAGATCTCTGTGCTTGTAATGGGGGAGCCTATGCAGGCACTATCCTCCTCCGATAGTTTAGGGAGATTCAGGGATTCCAAGTAGCTAACACAGGCATCTGTATCAAGGGTCAAATTGTTTTTGTAAAGGTCCTCATAAAAGGATTTGAAAGTGTCTACAATTTTGGCCTGCTTCGTATGAATGATATTTGCAGGATCTTTGATTGAGGCTATAGTAATCAGCTTCTGCTTATGTTTAAGATAAGAAGCAATGAGCTTTCCAGCCCTATTCCCATCACATAACTTTAGAGCTTTGAATCTATTGATCCAAACCCCGGCCAGCTTGCTAGTAATTGTGTTGTATTCATATTTTGTCTTGGCTAAAAGATCAAGGGCTGCTGCGTTGTCAGGGCTGGACTTGTGAACGGCTTCTAGGTTCTTAATATCTTGTTCGAGCTTTTCCAGATCTTGATTTAGCTTCTTATTGGTTCTGGCTCTGATGTTAATGATAACTCCCCGAATTGTGGCTTTAAGTGCGTCCCACACAGTGGAGGGAGCTGTTTCAGGAGAGGCATTCACTGAAATATATTCCTCTATGGCGTCAATTATTTGCTGTTTGTTCTCAGGGTCGGCTAGGGTTTCTTCGTTGAAGCGCCATTGTCTAGGGGGTAGGATCGACCGGGAGCCAGCAAGTTTGGTGCTAATACATGCGTGATCGGAGACTAATTTTGGGGCAATGTCTGTTTCCTCAATGAGGTGGGTAAAGGAACTCGAGATAAGTATGAAATCAATTCTAGAGTATCAATTATGTGGGGCTGAGTAAAAGGTATAATCTCTTCCATTGGGGTTTTGGAGGCGCCAAGAATCTTTTAAGAGAAATCGGTTGCAGAGGCGCGTGAGTGCCTCATGTGAGCGAGAAGGATGAAACAGGCATTTAGACTGTCGATCAAGTACTGGGTCCAGAGGGAGGTTAAAATCACCCCCTACCACTAACAGGTCGTCTTGTGGGATATTTTCTATGGCCCGGGAGACCGAATCCCAGAATTCCGGAACGTCAGAGTTGGGGCCGTATATGTTCCCAACGTGTATAGGGTCATCGTCCCTTAGAAGATGTGTGATGAGCAGCCTGCCCTCCGTGTCATGCGTGGGTGAAACAACAGAGAGGTTAGATTTTTTTGCAATCAGAGTGATCCCTCCACCTTTCTTGTGTACAGCGGGGGAGCAGAGTGTGTGCGAGACCCAGTTGAGATTAATGAATCGTGTGTCCTCTTCTGAAAGTTTGGTTTCCTGTAATAAGAGGATATCCCCTTTTGATTTAGAGAGGTATTCAAAGACTTTCCGTCTCTTTACCGGGTGGTTAAGGCCCTTAACATTCAGGGAGACTATATTGAGGTTTTCTGATAAGGACTTAGGGGCCGATTAGGATGGCGGACGGACCTGCGTCCATCCGCCACCCCCGAGGTGGAGGGACCGTCCGCAGGGGCAGCGGCGGTCCCTCCGGTGCAATTAGGATGTGACCGCAACATCATGTACCTTTAACCTTGCGGCGGGCGCTGCTTGAAGCAGTACCCGCCACAAGGTTAAAAATGCATGTTTTACATTTACATGCACAAAGCGGCAGGCACCCAAACACCAAAGACCACATGCTTTTCCACAGCGGAAAAGCCGCTGTGGAAAAGCACGTGTAAATGCACATCCTAATTTGGCTGACGGTGTCTTGCAGACACCGCCACCAAATAGCCCTCCACACCCTGCGGATCAGCGGCGGACGGACCTGCCGTCCGCCGCTGGTCCCACCGCAATCCCATCGCCATCCTAATCTGACGGTGGGTGTTTTCTGTGGCTGCGGCGGTGAATCCGCATCCTCCAGGCCGGCAGTGGCTTCCGCCGGCCCGGAGGATGCGGATTCACCGCCATCCTAATCAGCCCCTAAGTGTCGACCATCGGTATCAGCCCGTGTCGCTAATTGGAACATCATAGTAGTGAAATAGTGTGTACAACCTACTAGGATCCGCAGGGGAGGTCTGAAAGATAGACCCAACCAAGGTCTCAGAGTGGCGTGTGAGTCATGTGGCCTAACATAGGTGTGGGATACTGCATCCTGAAAAGAATATGAAGCATAACGAAAAGAAGCAAATATTGTACATGTCAACTCCCTTTTCATCCCATCCCCCACCCCCTCCCTCCTTCCCTCCCTCCCCATCCCACCTTCCTCCCCCTCAACCCCCTTCCCTCACCTCCCCCCCAACATATGTACGTAGGGAGTACGACGGCAGTACCGTCACTAGGCAGAACAAGGATAATAAACAGCATATTAACAACAGTGATAACTCAGACTATTGTAGGGTGAACAAAACATCCGTAAATAGGACAGGAACAGTACACTATAGGTCCCGAGACAGGAGGTGTGATCTAAGGTCGTTTGAAAGAGAGAGTTAATGGTAAGGCATCTAAAGGGAGAACTGGGAACCATTTGTGAAGCGTTAAGGCGAGCACGTATCACATATAGTTCACAACAGGGCATTCAGGGACATTTTAGAGACATATATACCCCATCTCCTCCATCGGGGGTCAGTAGCATTAATATACCTATCACAAGGACAGCTTGGGTAAATAATTAACAACTTATTGCAAACAGTTTTCAGAGCACAGCTAACTCTATCATATAGTTATCAATACAGCATGTGTGCCAAATAGCCCTTCTAAGGTCGGCAGTAGCAGGGCAGCTTTGAATTGACAAATTTAACAAGTGTAGAACTTATTGTTAAGAACTAGTTGTGAAGAACTGAGATGCCCTGAGCAGACACCTAGGGCGTCACTCACGGTACTGGTAGGTCAAAATAGAAGACACTAGAATCAGGTCACTGCCGCAGTCAACTTCTCAGGGAAGGCCTGCTTAGGAATGAGCAGCAGGCGTAGCCACCGCAATCGATCTAAGTGTATCACAAACAACAGTCTTCAGGCTAGAGCAGAGTCATGGGAGTCGTGGGTGTTTGTCTTTCTCTTGTTTGATGTGCCGCTCGACTGATCCATACTCTGTGCTGGGCAGTCCTCCAGGTTACACGCTAAGTCCCTGGGATCTGTGTAGAAGTGTGGTCTTCCATTCTCAATGATTTTAAATCTAGATGGGCCTGCAAAGGAGGAGGGAATGTTCTTTGCTTTGAGTTTGTCTCGCAGCTGGAGGAATCCTTTTTGCAGCTCAACCGTGTCTTTAGAGAAATCTTGAGTGAAGATTATGCGTTGTCCTTCCCATGAGATATGGTGATTCTTCCTTGCGAACTGGCTGCCTAACCGAGTCGCTCTGCAGAACAGGGAGGCAACTTCTCTTACATCCAGGCGATAATCCAACTCGATCGTCATAAGATCACCGGATCCCGATACCCCATGACGAGCGGCACTGAATGAGCGGCAAGTTGGAGCGGGGACTGCACGCAATTGCCGATATTTTAAGGTTCTCTCTTGCACCTGTGGAGCCGGCGTGGGCGACCTAAAATGGCGCCGCAATCCCGCTATGGACCTGCCTGACACCGGGAAGTGACTGTGGCCGCCGACCCTCAATGGACCCCTCTGAGGCTGCCCAAAACCGAGAACGGAGGCTACGAAATGCCTTCAGGCAATTTCGCGAGGCGAGCGCCCTTGTCTGCTGCCGCATTGCCCCGGTAAAATCCCGCTCCGCCTGACCTTAAAATAACGGCTGCGGGGACGCTTTGACCAGCGCGGCCCCGGAATGAAGAGCTTCTGTGAGGGGAGAGCCTAATACCGATGATTGACTGCATGGCTGCGAAAATACTGGGGGCAACCAACACTTCCTTGCACCCAAGGTGCTCAGCTGCTTTCTCTGGCTCATGTGACCCACACCAACGAGGCTTTCATCATGACAAGAGCATTCTCTATCCCTCTCCCACCCACGGTCCAGCTAGCTAACTGACCTACCAGTACTGGGCACCAGTTACCTAAGAGAAGCACCCAAGCCCTCGACTGACATCTTCTCATCGACAACAGGGGGCATTAAGTCACTCATCTATATGTTGCAAGGACTCACAGTGCAGTTGCTGTGCGTGAGCTCCTCGATCTGTCTTGCTGCTGATGGCTTTCTGAGGTAGATGCCTGCTGCCTGCGCATTGTACATCTGAGTTTTGGCCCTTGCACAGCAGTCCCCAACATCCTTCTCTGCCGGGGGACATAAAGAAGCTACTTCTCACCCACTCTCTTTCATCTGTGCTATAGCACACTTCACCACTGTGCGGGTCGACACCTGAACCACCCTAGCCGCCAGGACTCTGCGCAACTTCATCGCCCATTTGCGCCCAACGCCTTTCCTGCGAATGTCCATAACTAGAGCTACAACGAGCTGTTAGCGCAGGGGCGAGTACCTCACAATAGACGCCCACCACCAGCCGTGCTTCAAGCGATATCTCTCCCTTTCATCCTAATACTAGCTCTATTGATCTGATCTGCAATGGTGGAAAGAGACGGCAGGGGCAATAACAAAAAGGTGCGCCCGGAACCAATGATCTCAGACTCTCCCATCAAAGCCAGGGCGGACATAGCAGCCACCATGGACATGATACTTGAAAAACTATCTGAAGTCCACGACCTGGCTAAATCCACAAAAGGCAACACGGACTCCATGCAGCTGGAGCTCACAGCGATCAGAGCAGATATGAGCACTATGAATAAGAGCTTGGGCGAAGCGGAACACCGCCTGAGTGACGTGGAAGACATGTCCCTTCAATCATCGAAAGTAATAAAGCGCCTTGAAACTACCACCGACGCTCTTACGAGACAAAACGCTAAGTTGGAGGACCACAACAGACGGGGGAACATCCGCATCTTTGGTGTGCAAGAGAACTCCGAAAAGGACGCAGAATCGTGAGTAGCATTCTTAGAAACGTGGATCCCAATAATCACCAAGATCGACTTCCAACACAGCTTTGAGCTGGACAGGGCGCATAGAATCCCCACCTTCACCGATAAACAAAGGAAAAGGCCACATTCTATGATTTGCAAATATGATATTTCTTACCTGCATGTCGATATTCTGGTCAACTATATTCTTGCAGGTCGATATTGTATCACATCGATATTTAAGCATGGATATTATGACACATCGATATTTAAACATCGATATTATGACTCTAGACCAATTTGTGTTCATTTAAAAAAAAAAAACTTACCTGCCTTGACATGCAAAAATATGACTGTGTATAGAATAAAAAATATTACCACATGGTGCCTGGCACACGGTGCATGGATGTTTCAAAACATTCCATTTTCCATTGGGGCTTATGCTGTGGCCCTGGACCTTTTTGGGCTGCAGCACAAGCCGCAATAGAAAAAGCCAAGATTCCAACTGTCTACATGGTGGCAGCATCATAATTTGATATGTGAGACCGATAAACTACTTGTCGTTGGTCCCAATCCTGCTGCGATGGAGGTCGGAGAGTCGTCCAACCTCCATCGTAATCGGGCCCTTAGAAGCACTGCACCTACCAATTGCCAACAAAATTAGTTTCTAATTGCAAAAGACCTCTCCCTCTGGTATTAGCTGTCTTGTCATTTTATTTTTTATAATTGCATTAATTCCCTGTACCTTTAGGGAATAAGTTGGGAGGGTCGCTAAATCCTCCCTTTCCCTGGGCAAAGTGATAAGTAATGTGCACAATATTATCCCCATCATTTTTGGTTTTGGCAGGAGGGAAGTTGTAAATATCCCTTCCCTTTGAGAAGGCTGGTGGAAAAGGGCACAATATACCCCTGCCCTTCACCACTGCAGAGGGAGGGGCAATGAAGTATGCCCTTTCCACCTAAAGTGGAAACTGTCTTAAAAATACCTTATCAGCCCTTTGGTAATACTTGGAGAGCTAAAGTATACAAAAAATGGGATATGCCCCAGCCTCTTACCAAGCTGAAGTATTGGGGGTGGGAAAATGGCCCCTGCAAACCTTAGGCCTAGAAAAGAGAGTCATCTGTACTAGGATTACCTGTTAGTTGGCCTATGTAAAATAAATAATCCACTGTCCTACAGCAATGCATAGAGTACACTCTGTGGCCCCTACACTATGTCCTGGAAAGAACAAATTTCCCTGCCTTTGGGTAAGACAGGAGGTGGAGAAACAGAGGGAATTGCCAATTAAATTTCCCCCATATACTTGCCATTGCCTTGAAGGAATATTTTTTTATACTCCTACCTAATGGCATGGCTGGTGTGTTTTCATTCTTCACCCACAGCTGGTCTCCCACGCGAGCCGGAGGTTGATGAGCCATTTGTTTTGGATTTTTTTACATCCTGACATGCACACTAAGGAAAGATTTACAGAAGTAGGCAGAGGTAAAGCTTGCCCACTTAGGTACATGACAGAATATGTGTTTTAGAGGGGTTCCTGCCAAATACCTTCTATTATATTTGCAAACATAAGTAACCACCCAGCTAATCGAAATACTTCAGGTTGGATTTCAAATATTTCTAGATGTTTATGACCATTAACAGAAATATACCTAACTGGTGCATGCTGAACAGGCCCTTTTTATTTTGTATATAACTCAAAAACGGTTGTACAAAAACTATACACAAATGAAAATACTCTAGAGACAGATCCAACCCGCATACCACACTTTTGTGTAGATTCATTCAGCTGTTTTTTAGTATTTTGTAGCTAACACTGCCTGTGACGATTACTATATTAAATGTAAAACACCCATTAGGACATTCTTAAAAATGTGAAATTCCTTTTTAGGTCTCGCCTGCGCTCTAGCTTGCAAGAGATGTTGTATACAGGTGGCGGTCTGCAGCACACTCATTGCTTAGCATTCATTGGCTTCATTGCCACTCATGATTGCTGCCTTCTAATTGGACAGCACATGCTGACTTCACTTCCTCTTTTTTCGGAAGGAGCATGTGCCAAGTACTGATTACTTCAGCTTGATTGCCATCCTTCCACTGATCACACTGCTACTGAGGTATTACTTTTATTTTTTCTTCAATGTCCTCCTTGTTGAACCTCTTGCCATTTGTGGCTACATTTTACTATGTCACACATACTTTAAAGAAGCCCCTTTCTCATTTGCAATAGATGTTTATTGTGGCAGCAGATGCTATCTGCTTTCCAATGTATTTTCACAAAGATATGAATATGGCTGCTATTGCTTTCTTTATTATTTATTTTTTGACAAATGTCATATGTTTTGTCTTTTTCACGCATGGGGGAGATTAACTGATTTTCTCAGAATCATTGGGGTGTTGTGCCAAAATCTAAAAAACATTGCCAAATCCACTTTTAAGACTGTTGGCTCTGCCATTGCCTTTTGTTCATGCTGTACAGCACAGGCGTTGGCGACTTTGACAATGATTTGTAGACATACTGTAAAGAAATATGGTTGCTGTGTACCACTGCCACAAATAATTTTAAAAGTATAATGATGCATCAAGCACTAATGCACTTTAAAAAAAATTACCAAAAATAAGACTGTGAAGCATCCAGCACTAATGCGCTCAAAAAAATGCATTAGTCGTGGCTTCATCATAATGCTTTTTAGGTCTCAGATAGACAGTGCATGCGCTGTCTCTTCGAGACCTGGTGTATTGCTCCTTTTACTGGCCTTCAGAAATGCCTGCTTTAGTTTTTTGAATAAAAAAAGGGAAAGTACCCACTTGACCTGTATTTCATCAAATTAGATGCATTTAAACAGTTGGCTCTGTTCCAAATGTACTACAATTATTACATATTTGTAATTTTACATTTTGTCATATTTATTGACTTCTTTTCATATCTTTTTTCAAAGTAGTTTATTTTCAAAAATAGAAATTGTTTGCATAGTCTACAGATATATTTCAGCAGGTAATTCTATGTATTGTGCATGTCTGTACTAAATATCATACATATTTTACGTAAGAAAACAAAAAATCATCACTGCAAAAAGATGCAGTTTCCCTCACACCTCATCCTCTCATTTTAACATACACTCGCATTTAAACACTGTCATACTCATACTGACGTCTCTTCATACTACAGATACTTGCAAGCAATCCTCCAAGATGTTACAGAGCAAATAGTTTTTCATTGTGATATTGTGAGCTGGGATCTTTGTCATCACCAAGGAAAACTAACAG
Source organism: Lissotriton vulgaris (assembly GCF_964263255.1). Classification (NCBI taxonomy): domain Eukaryota; kingdom Metazoa; phylum Chordata; class Amphibia; order Caudata; family Salamandridae; genus Lissotriton; species Lissotriton vulgaris. The sequence goes on from NC_141687.1 coordinate 894,892,902, forward strand.
TATGAGTATGAGCCCATGGTGGAAATTTGCAGACATCAGCATGGGCTGCTTACAGTTGAATGAGTCACCAAATCCTCAGCATAAAGGATGAACATATACCGAATCCTCAGCATAAAGGATGTACATATGCCCCTAAATGTCTACCTTTCCATTATTGTCAGCCCAAGTATTTTGTAGGTGACATCAATGGAAACACTCTTTTATTTTTAAAATCACTGTTAACTTAGATTTAATTTGGGAACATACCCAATGGCTTTAGCAATGATGAAACAAAAATACTTTGCAACAATGTATGCTTCCACTTGTTTCTTAGTGTGGGCATGCTTCGATCTCATCTAAATTCTCTCCGCCATTTTCTGTATATGCTTGCGTACGTTTGCCAACTTGGGAGTGCATGAGTTAAGGCTTAGAGTTCAAATTAAGGTGAACGTTCAGGGTTAAGGTTCTGCTCCTAATTGGAGGGCTGGGGTTAGTTCTAGGTATTTTTTGTTCAACATTGGTGACCGGGCAGCCCTCCACACAATTAGCATATCAGCTGCGGCGGACCAGGACTGGAGGAGAAGTGAGATGTGAATCGCAGCAGCTAAGGAGGCAAGAAGAATCAAGTAAAGTGCAAATGCCCATAGGTATGAGAAACTGTTGAAAAGCACAGAGTAATTCAGCCACACATATATAATTTAAAAGTAATGAAAAAACCTAGTAGCAGGGTAGGAAACACTAAATCCTACCGCTGGCAGCTGGGCGTGTCCGTTTACATCGGGAATTCATAGGATAATGCCGATGATGCAAACTGGATCGCTAACACATCTGAGGAAGCAGAAACTGCGTGGGGAACAGGGGATCAAATTGGATCATAAAATCAAAGCTGTTCTGAACAGGGGCCCCCAAAATATGTTTGGCCCAGGGCCCTCAAAATCCTTAAGATGTCCCTGCTGGTCCGCCACAATGGATTCCTCCTTTCCTTCTTCCGTGCTGGATCTCCTCACTTCAGTCTTTGCTTACCCTCCCTTCCTGCGCCTGCTTTGTCTGCTCGCCAGCTCTGCAGGCTTACTGCAGCCCGGGCATATTTCTACTCAAATGAAACTTCAAGCAGCATTTTAACCGCTGGGTACAAGTATATAAAGTATACAGTAAACCTGCTGTCCTTCGCTTTCAGCAGATAAGTGATTAATGCCCTCAGATTATAAAAGACCACTTTACGAACAGAAGGTAAATGGCAGGAATGTGTATGGGAAGCAGGAACTATGAAAAAATAGCCATTACCTTATGGGAGATATTCCCATAGATTGAAAAATGCCAATGTTTGTGTCTTCAATGTATGGGGGCATCACTAGCACCACCCTCCCGCCTCACCACCCCTTATGTAAGTGTCAGCCCTAAATGGAGGATCATATGTTTGGATGTTTCTTGTAGCATCATCATGGTGACTAATCAGGTAGAGAGTCCTATGAGGCAGAGTAAACATGTAGCGCTTTATAAAAAGCGCAATAATTGCAAACAAAGAAAGATTTGAGGCTTGTGAGTATGCAGGGGCTAGGAACCTAAACATCAGGTGAAAAAAGTGTTTATCTGTTACACATTGCACCGAGCGAGTGAACCAGTCCTTCTCTAACACACTCCACTCCAAGACACATAATTCCAATCACCATAATTTCTCTCTATGATACACACTTCCACGCCACACAATTCACCTCTACACGTTTCCAGTACACACCACATAATTTAGCAACAAACCACATAATTCAACTTAACTACGCAATTACATAACACACAACATACATCCAATCCACACCACAGAATTCCACTTCATGCCAATACATTTAATAGCAGACCACATAATTAAATTCCACAACATACCACTCCATGACACAAAATGCCACTCCACATAATTACACTCTATGACACACCGTACCACTCCACATTATTCCAGTACACTCAATACCACATAATCACTGTCCACATATTTTCACTGCACACCATGCCACATAATTCCACTACATAAATTCTCTCCACACCACACAATTCCACCACACACAATTTCACAACTAACAAATCCAATCCAACCCACTCAATTCCGCTCCACACCAAATACATCCACTGCACTCCAAACCACAACTCATGGGTAAAAGAGATTGTCATTTACCACGACTATACCTCTAACTCTCACAAATGTGAGACCTATTGCTTTGCAAATGCTTGTTTAAGTTACTGTTAGCCACAATGCAAACCATACGCGCTGCTGTGCAGCATGGCTACAAACATTCCAAGGCCAATAGCTCTCATATGCAAGACCTATTGGCTTTGACAATGCTTGTTTCAGTTTGCACCAGTTTTTAGCTTGATTAAAGCCAAATGACCATGAGGGATAAAGCTATTCGGGATGCTAAAGTAGGTTTTTCTAGCTAGTATTGTGTCAACCTTAACTTGAGCGGTGCAAATGGTTGGTGCCCCTGTTAAATATAAAAAAGAGAAAAAAGCACACACACATCGTCTCCCCATGTATTTATATAGAGAAAGCTAAAACATGAATAACCATTGTAAATATTCGGAATTGCTTTAAAAATCTTACTATTTCTCTTAACGTTCATTTTTAAAATGCACAAAGTTGAAAGGCACATTTAAAACTAATAATAACTCGCTTGAGGTAAAAGAAAACAGATTTCCACGCCCCTACATACAAAAGCACACGGGTACCTCTTTGAACTGCCATGCATTAAAATGACGTTAAAAGCCCAGCCATTTAAACAGGTGTAATTTTGTAAACGCCTCAGCTGTGAATGCGCGGTTTTGTACGTGCCCGGGACTCTTGTAATTGTTAATCTCACTGCAGAGAGGCCTGCTCCCCAGAGCCCAGCGCGAGCTGGGATTATGGGATTGTTACCGTCACTAACTCCTAATGCACGAACAGCACTTTAGTTCATTACTTAAACACTAGCTAAGGGAATGTGTAAATGTTCAAACAGCATCTTTGGAGATAAATATGAGGCAAAGATTGTCCTTTTTATTTTTTGAAGGTAGTAAATTGAGGTTTTGAATAAAGATGAGTGTGATGAGCCGTTTACCTACCTGCACTGATAAGATGTTGTTGAAGCGAATTTTATTTTTAGATTCTGTACCTGCAGCTGCTCAGCAACCTGCGCAATCAATGTTTGCATCGTATCTGAATAAAATAAGCCTTACTTGCTCAAGTATTAATGCCCTGGATTCCCTGCTATGATATGCGTTTAGCATTCGACGAGCACTGCTCCGACAGAGGGTGGCCTTAACTGTTGTTTTAAGTATTCCAGTGAGTTGTTTGTCCTTCACTAGCAGGGATGGAATGTGAGTACAGGCCAACTTCTGTGAAGGTCACAGAACAGGAAATATTCGCCATTTTTGCCGTAATTTCAGGGTTGTGGGCATCCCTCCTGCTAGTCATTGATGTATAATGGTACATATTCCTCTTTAATGTCTAGTATCCTGTTATCACTGATGTCTGTTTGTTCAGTTTTCATTCCTTTTTTACTTTATCGTATACAGTTTGCCTTCTTTGTGTTCTTGTTGCAAACCACACTTCCATGCCATATAGTCTCTGCTATGTGCTGTATGAAAAGATTCTACGTAAAAATAGTGCCACAGTTTAACCTATAAATAAAACATCGAAGAGCTCTCCTTCGATTTTAAGCAGCACATTTAATGGCTTATTATGATGTCTGGCGGCCGACATCGAGGATACGGGTCCGACCAACCTCCGGTCGGCGGTCCCAACTGTTTAATTACGATGCGGCCGCACATGGTGCAGTAGCATACTAACATTTCCCTTTGGGAGCATGTGCTAAGGCCATGAACCGGCCAAAGCGCAAGCGCCCATAGGGAAATGGAAAGTTGTGTTCATCCCTGCACCACGTGTCAGGCACCTCAGGGTGCCTACCACGTGGTGCAGGAATCAACAAGGGGCAAAAAATGACAAATACCTGCCACCAAATCCATTCTTATAGCTTTTGGGCCCTGGAATAGACAGAATTGACATAGATGTCAGACAAAGTGCACTCTCCCCCCAATGCATTAACAGGCCCCCCTTCAACAATTAAATTCGAGAGGCTTGTATGATTTTTCGCAGTGTGCATATTTATTAAAAGTTCTTAGGTCAATTACTTCATTGCCTTCAGTTCTTTATTTTTAAAGTCGAAATTATTTAACACATCACAGTATTAAGAAACTCACACTTATATACATATACTCTTTTACCGCCCATTCTCCAATGGGCATTTTAAGTTCAGGTTGCGCCAGCAGGCCACAACCAAGCTAGCCTGCTCTCCTTAAGTCAACCCCCTTCCGGTCAACAGAGCAGCATAATCTGCCACCACTTGTGGCTACCAGCGGCTTCCGGGGTAGGGCTAGAGAAGCCAGGGCCACCTGCAGGTCAGCCCCAACTCTCCCGCCAGCCCGGAGCCCATGATGATTTAGAAACCTGTTCAGAGGTAAAACTGGCACTGCCCAAAGAAGTTCCCGTGATATTCTTGTCCGGGACCCCGCTACTGCCCTGCCCGAAGACCTAAAGTTTGGGGTGGGTGGGTGGGTGACTTCTTCCAGCTACGTCCGACTCCTGGGCGGTCAGCAGACAAAGAGGGGTCCCCAAGATGGTCGCGGCCTTTTAAGCCTCGCGCCCTATGACTGCTTCCGGGGCGTTTACTATGACGCGCTTCCTTTGGTCCCCCCTTTCTTTCACTTCCGGGTCAGATGCCCCAGAAGCGACTCCTAGATGGTCGGCCCTTTGGCTGCCACTAACGGCGCCATGCCCTTAAGGGGGGTGTCGCCTCGCATAGATGTCAGGCAAAGTGCACTCTCCCCCCAATGCATTAACAGGCCCCCCTTCAACAATTAAACTCGAGAGGCTTGTATGATTTTTCGCAGTGTGCATATTTATTAAAAGTTCTTAGGTCAATTACTTCATTGCCTTCAGTTCTTTATTTTTAAAGTCGAAATTATTTAACACATCACAGTACTAAGAAACTCACACTTATATACATATACTCTTTTACCGCCCAATCTCCAATGGGCATTTTAAGTTCAGGTTGCGCCAGCAGGCCACAACCAAGTTAGCCTGCTCTCCTTAAGTCAACCCCCTTCTGGTCACCAGAGCCGCAGGTGCATAATCTGCCACCACTTGTGGCTACCAGCGGCTTCCGGGGTAGGGCTAGAGAAGCCAGGGCCACCAGCAGGTCAGCCCCAACTCTCCCGCCAACCCGGAGCCCATGATGATTTAGAAACCTGTTCAGAGGTAAAACTGGCACTGCCCAAAGAAGTTCCTGTGATATTCTTGTCCTGGACCCCGCCACAGGGCGAGGCGCTTACTGGCGGACTCGTCCTCCCCCCCGCACTCTAGAGCTTCAGAAATGGCTCCTAGAACCGTTTGTATAAATATCTCGGTGCCCGCCTCCGATAGGTGCACTCCATCCTTCGCATATAGATCAGGCCTGGACATTTGCAGTAGTTTGTGGCGAACCGTTCTAATACTAGATTTCCGCAAGATTTCTGCCACTGACTGGTTTAGCCTTTTTACTGATCTATTTACTGCCTTCGGGGGTGCGCCCCGCGACCATACCTGTCTCTGGATGACTTCAGACCATATTAAAACAGCTTTAGGCAGAATATTCTTAACCGCTGCTAGGGTTGTAAACAAGGACTCTTTCACTCCTCTCCTCCCAGCCGGGATCATATCGTTGCCTCCGCAGTGCAACACGAGTACATCGGGGTAAGGCATGCCCCTGGCCAAGGCCATCCTCAAATCCTTCGGGACGTCAGCTAAGCGCTGCCCGCCCATCCCCACCCAGTGATGATCCCATCCTTGTACCATGTGCCCCCTTTTTTCGAGTGTCTCCTTGAAGAACACACCCGCCCTGCGAAGGAAGGAGTGGCCGCACCAGCATATTTGAGTTCTCTGAGGGGTAGTACCTAGGGTAAATATTGAAAGAAACGGTAAGCACGGTCTTTTGACATAAGCAGGGGAGAAAGTAGTAAAAGCCGTTAAACTAATTGCGGGCGTACATAACGTTCATAGCATGTTGATTTCCAACATCCTAATCTCTTAATAGTCTGTTCAGGCAGCCCCAGGCCAGCGGCTGTGGTCGCTGCACCGATACGAAAAGAATGGGAAGTGAATTCGGTTGGGTCAACACCGATCTTTGCTAAGGTCATTTTCACTACCCTTGTAAACTGGAACCCGTTGAGGGGCAAACCATTCTTGTGAACCAACACCCTCTCATCGGCCATTCGAGGCCTGACTTGCATGAACTCTCTCATCAGCCTAACTGGGCAGTAAGACTCTCCCTCCACTCTTCCAAGTTGTAGCCAAGCCCCTTTTCCTAAAGGATCAGTTTTTGACTTTCGAACTCTGAGTCTCAGGACATCTACAGACTCTATAATGTCTGCGAGCCTTAAACCTCCCTTCCTATCTGTCTTAGAGGCCGGGAGTAATTCTGAGATCCGTAGTGCTCCACAAAAGGCTAACACGTAGGCCACCCTAAATAATTGAGTCTCGTACGGGGAAAAACAAACGAGCGGTAATGCCTCTATGATCTTTACCAACTTCCCTACGTCTATGGGCCTCCTGGAGTCCCTCGCACCTGGCGTTAAACGTTCCCACCCCTTAACGGCTCTTCTCACCCTCTGGTCCTTCGTCGGGTCTGTAACACCTTTTAACCCTGCATAGAATGCCAATGCAGATAATTGTCTTTTCATAAAGGCCACTGATTTCCCTGACTGTTTCTGCTTGACTATAAATCCTAACACACTCTGAGGTATAAAAGCATCTACTAGGCCCGCACCCCTTAAGTATATCTTATAATATTCCCAAGACTTCTGATACATACACTTAGTCTTGGGGGCCAAGGATGCCGCTATCAACTCGGAGGCTGTGGGGCACCAAACTTCCATAGCTCCGCTGGGAAAGTTGTCATTGTCTTCTCTGCTTGCGGCCAGTGCGCACGGAACTCTGTCAACTTAAAACGAGATAACGCATCAGCCGCCTGGTTCTCAACCCCAGGGACATGCCTTGCAGTGAAATGTACATTGTAACTTAAACATTGCAATATTAGCTCTTTTAGAAGACGAAGCACCCATGTGCAGGTTGCTCTCTGGTTATTGATCACCATCACTACCGACATGCTATCTGACCAGAATACAATGTGTCTGTTTGCAAGCATATCACCCCACAAATGTAACGCCAGTACTATAGGGAACAGTTCTAGGAAAGTGACGTTACGGGTCAAACCTTGTTGTATCCATTCTTCTGGCCAATGCTGCATGCACCACTTAGGCCCCAGAATTGCTCCAAAACCAATACTTCCTGCTGCATCAGTGAACAGCTCGAGGTCGGTGTTTGAGGTGCTGGCTGCCCGCCACAAAACCGTGCCATTGAATTCCTGCAAGAAACACTTCCAAATCAACAAGTCCTTCCTCACGTCAGCTGACAGTCTGACTCTGTGGTGCTTTGCACGAAGTCCAGACATAGCCCTTGCTATACCCCTGGAGAAGGCCCTGCCCATCGGTTTGACCCTCAAAGCGAAGTTCAGTTGCCCTAACAGGACCTGTAACTGATGTAAAGTAACCTTCTTTGCTTCTAAGCAGCTATCAATTGCGGCCTTGAAGGCATCTACTTTTGTTCTTGGCAACCTGCACACGCCTACTCTGGTATCAATTTCAATGCCCAAAAATGTCAGACATGTAGTGGGACCTTCTGTTTTTTTCAGTGCCAATGGTACCCCCAGGGCTGCGGCCAGATGCTGGAAGCCCAGCAGGGCCTTCCTGCATGACTGAGAACGCTTAGGGCCCATGAAGAGAAAGTCGTCTAAGTAATGCACCACAACATGGGATCCGTCTGAGGTCAGGAATTGCTCTACCGCCTATTCCAGGGTGGACTGCCTTCATTTGTCTGAACTTATTATCGTATTTCAACCATCCCTGGCCTGGGAACTCAGCTGCCGCACCATGTATCAAGGATATGTAACTCATCATTTGAGGGCCCAGCCCGGGGTATTTTTCCAGCATGACTGCGGCATAAATGGCAAATCCCGTGATCCAATTCTTCATGGACCAATCAACCCATGCCTTTTTCTGAATGTATTCACCCTGTTTCCCACCTCTGGCTTTCCCTGAGGCCACCCCTGCGTTGATGAGATCGAACACATCCACGTATTCACCCCTAATTATCTTTTCTTTTATATCCGCGGGTACGTGCCAGGTGATCCCCGTAGATGGCGACACGGTCATTGAGGTTGAACCGAACATTAACGGGCTATATGCTAACATTGGGTGACCTGCTGACTGCACCCCAGCCCCCCCTTGTATCTGGATATTAGGTGACACAGACAAATCAACGGCGGTGTTAGCTGTTGGGGCCTGTGGTGGACACCCTAAATTCGGGTAGGAGCTCAACATTATCGGCCCTCCGCTTGCCGGGTATGTCGTGGTGGGGATCATCGCGTTTACTGGACCATTACCGATTGCCTGACCATGCGAACCATATAACTGCATCCCCGGTAATTGGGCCACTCCCCCGGATTGTACCCAAACTTGCGGCACTCCGCTACCCGGTTGCGCCACTACTGGCGGTAACGTAATCTGGGAGCAGGGGGCCTCCGCATTAGCGACGAGAGCCCCCCCTATTTGTGCTGACTTATCAGTAACATGCCGTCCCTCAAGGGCGACCTTGTCCTTATCTGTAACCGAGCTCAAGTCAATTGTCTCTAGCATCTCCTCCTCACCTGGTGATGCTGGTTGGGGCTCGGCCACCCTGGGCCGCTTGTCCTTCGCCGCTTCTTTAAGCTTTTTTGGCGTACGCCACGTTCTTTTGCCTCTCCCTCTTTCCTCTTGTGGGTTCGCGTCGGCTCTAGCCCCTTCTCGCATAGTCTTTAGCGCCCAATCCACGCCTTTCTCTTTTGTGAACTCCAGAAGCTCTGTAAGAGAGAGGATATCATCTCTCTTGGCTGGGGGCTCTTTGCCCTTCTGTGCTCTTTTCGGCGGCATTCTGCACTTAAAGAAAAAAGGCGTTAGTACCGCTTAATTGCTACATGCATTCGGATTATTCCCGTCCCTTAAGCTAAAAAATGTTTGATCCCGGGAGCTCACTGCTCCTGCGGCTCTGTAAATACTGCTGTGCCCGAGGCCTCAAATAACATAGTGCACTGGTATTCCTCGCCTAAACGGGGTTATCGCTGCTCTATCATCAAAAACACCCTTGCCCTCATGCCTGCACTACAGGAAAACAGCTCGCACGCCATACCGCATGCCTAACACTACTAATAACAACGCATCACACTGCAAGGCCCGCTAACCGTATTCCAGAGTCGGATTGACCCTCGCTAAACCACGGTCCACGCGACGGTTCTACGGTGACTTCTTCCAGCTACGTCTGACTCCTGGGCGGTCAGCAGACAAAGAGGGGGTCCCCAAGATGGTCGCGGGCTTTTAAGCCTCACGCCCTATGACTGCTTCCGGGGCGTTTACTATGACGCTCTTCCTTTGGTCCCCCCTTTCTTTCACTTCCGGGTCAGATGCCCCAGAAGCAACTCCTAGATGGTCGGCCCTTTGGCTGCCACTAACGGCGCCACGCCCTTAAGGGGGGTGTCGCCTTGCATACTTTTATAAGTAGTATGATGGTTACTAGTTGTATTGCTACTGTAATTGGCAGCACTGACAGCAGCAATGGGTGGTGCAAGGTGAAGTGGCCTCATGAAGGGGGCCCTGGCACTTATAGTATTACAAATTAAGCTCCGAATAAAATATCATAAAGGTCAGCACACAAAAGTGAGTATAGATTTACTATTTGTAGCTCAAAATCTGAATACCTTTAATATAAATATATTTTCAAGGTACATATATGTGAAGTTAATTATAGTCTAAATCTAAACTTGCTTTTCTACATTTATCTTTGCCATATTTTGGTCCTTTATATTTTTGCCTTGTGATTTTGGCCCTTTGTTATTTTGTAGACGATATTCTAGATGAATAGCCTCCCTAATTGGGCACTCATTGTTGCCAGGGCTATAATTCTTAGCAGATCTGCTTTCTTGGCCAGTTAATCCCATAATTTGGACCCAGGTAAAAAACTTCAAGGGGAACGTCACTCACCAGCATTGTATGCCTACTTGTATCCTATCATGTGAAATGTATGGATCCACTTTAATGTCTTTGTAGGAAATCCATTTTTAATGCCATCACGTAGAAATGGAAAGTTGGATGAGACCCGATAGCACGTAAAGGGCACCTACAAGTGTATGCCAATTACTCTTTGCAGTACCTTTCATCACACCTTTGGTAGCTGGGTCTCTGAAGCAACGCAAATTTCAGAGAATATGTGCAGTGCATGTCATGTAACAGCTAGGGCTGGGCAGAACTCATGGAGTTTCACTAGCGGATTTCCACGGAGTTACATAAAAACTCTATGAGATTCTGCAGAGCAGGCAAAATTTGGCATACTGTGCGGCTCTCTCAGATTTTTAGCACCGGGAGCTTGCATGGTCAGAGACGGCTACCGCCCCCCTCCCTGTGGACCCACATCAACCCAGGACACACTGACACGAAACATGATTGTCTTTGGAAGGCGGGGGATCGCAAGACCCCCCGGCCGTATTTATTAAGATACAAAATAATAAAATGATTAAACAAAAGATACAATTTTTATGCAAAAATATTCGGGGACAATAGATACAACCATATCAACAAGTATGATATGCTAACATTAACAAGATTCTAATACAGCTTGTTTCCTAACCGAATCTAACATCCTCCTCTGAAATTTTGCATACTAACATTACTGGCCATATGGCGAGGTCCTAACCGGTGTCAGGTCCTACTAGCTGCGCCCTTACCGCAGGTGCGCATGCGCAGCCGAGCCTGTTAATTAGGAGGCCCCGAGCGCGGGGCACGACCAGTGTGGGGGAGCGTCCAGGCGACAAGGGGCCACCTGAGCGCTCCCCCCTCCTTTATCCTAGGATCGCGGGAAGGGGGCCGCACGCCCCCTCTCCCCGCCCCCCAGCTGCCCGCCCCCGACCCGGAAGTCTGCACAACACCTTCCGGGTCAGGGGTCGGGCGCCAGCCAGCCGGTGGTGCGGCGCGCACCCCCGTGTCATCACTGGACGCCGGGAGGTCTTGCCCCCACCACCGGGAGTCAAGGGGAGAGGGGGTCGCCGCATCGCCATGCGGGGGGGGCCGAGGGCCCCCCCTTTTCATTCTGCGCTGACAAATTAGTGCATATGGTACCATGTGGCAAGCCGGAGGGCGCTGCTTCTTTCGAGCAGCCCTTTCCGCAAAGTGAATGGTACCGACTTGCCACGACCGCCCACGTTGAGAAATCTCTTGCACTCAAAAATCAAGCTCAGGGGCACAAATTCTCGAATGGAGTTGTCAACTGAATGTTAGCAAGCTGCACATGGTAAAAAACTCAGCTATGCATCAGTGGACCTAGTTTTGCCAGAACTCCGTGCTCCAAGCGGAATGAGGAATGTGCAAAACTCTGCAAACTCCGCCGGTGGAGCAAAATTATTCACTCAAACCTAGTTACAATACATAAACATCAGTGCTTTTAAAAGAATGAGGCCAAAAAGGTCCTGAGACATTTGTATACAAAAAATTTATGAAGAGCGCAAAAAAAGATCAAATGGGAGTGAGGGTTCCAAAAGTTAGTTAAAAAAATAAACTAACCATTCAATAAGAATTATCAGTAGACATAGTTTTCATACTAGTCGAAGAACAAGTACAGTCATTGTGTAAATGTGACAAATCCCCCATAGTACTCTTGATAGAGCTAGAGTCAAAAGGAGGCTGATCAGCAATTGCATGCGTTTTGAATAAAGATGGTGGATTTTTCCTTTGAATGCAGACCACAATTACCCTTTAGACACAAAAACCCTGTAGACAATCCAGCCTCAAAAACCATGTCCACGAACACACTTCGAGACTCCTCTTGGTCGGCATTTCCTTTAAAAAGTGCCTAGAGTGCAGTAACAATCAATCAGGAAGTGAACTAAAGCACCCTGTGATTCGCATGTCATTCACATGGTATGGAACATTTGATAGAAAATGCCATACCATTGAACACAATATGGGTAACTTGGGTCAAAAGTTAGTTAGAAATGTAAACTAAGTATTCCTTTAATAAAGACTGGTAAACATAATTTGTATGCAAGACCAAGAAGGCAGGCATCATGGAAAAATGATGAATTCCCCTTGGAATTTTAGCAGTACCTAGAGACAAAGCGAGACTGCCAGCAAATGCAAGCAATTTGATTAAAGTTGGAGCTTGGGAAGTCAGGATATGCACTTTAGGACTTTGAGCACAACTTAAGGGAGAAATCTGGTCAGTTGATCACACTGGCAGGCTGTATCAGGAGAGTCAGCATTGAATCAGATATATGCTTTAAAGCCTTAGTGAACCAGGTAGAAACGAATGAAAACATACAAGCTAGAAAAAAAGCAGAGCTTTAGTGCAAAAGTGATGGATGCGAGCTGAGATTTTTCCTTGCTAGCTCTTTTGAGAAACATCTACAACTTTCTTGTGCTTAGTGGCAATGCGTCAGTAGTGTGCAGACGAGGCATGTCACACCATTCTCACACAATGAAGAATTCTAAGCACTGCTGGTAAATGAAAATTACACCCTGTTTTGTCTATTTAACTCAATTACAACAGGAACTGGTACGATTAGGAACTGTATTACAATCTGTGTGTAGTTGCCTTATTTAGTTGTACATGGCAACTTATTTTAATGTAGCAGACCTGCAAGTCTGTGATTTCTCTTTCCGTTTATCTTACAGAAGTAATTGACTGTCTCACACAAGTAAATTAATAACAGTTCAGGAAAGGAACAGAGATAAAATCCAACAATCCCAGTAGATAGTAAGTACTGCCCTGGATGAGGTTGATGGTCTACTATTCTAGTAGAGGTGTTATTTGCTAAGAATCACATCTAAAAGCCCCGGGAGCTCTGCTGTAGTTTAAAAAGCTTTGCAGTTCCATGTTTCATAATGTATAATTTCACCTAAATAATTAAATATGTACAGCTTTATTCAATGTTATGTTATGTGTATTTGTAAAGTGCACCCGCAATGGTATCCTGGTGCTGACTGAGCAGGTGTGTGTGACTAGCCCTGCCTATGTTAGGTTGATCAATTGAAAAGTCATGTTTTCAGCAGCTTACAGAATTTTAAGAAGAGAAGGCAAAGCTCTGATGTGTAGTGGGAGGCTGCTCCACACTTTAGGAGCTATGTAAGAGAATGTATGCCCTCCTACTCTGGTTCTGTGTATCTGTGGGATGTGTGTGAGTCCTGAAGAGTGGAGGTGTCTGGGTGGTTGGTGGGAAGAAATGCAACTGTTCAAGTAGGTGAGGCCTAAGTTGTGTAGTGCTTTTAATGTGTGTGAGAGGAGTTTGAAATGAATATGTGTGTGTATCTGGAGCCAGTGGAACTCCCTGAGGTGTGTTGTGACGTAAGTTCTGCGTGGCAGGTTCAACATGAGCCTGACTGCTGAGTTCTGCGTGGCTTGTAGTCTTCTAGTGGGTTGCTTGGTGACCCTGGCATAGAGGTATTTTCGTAGTGCAACTTTGTGGTGCCTACATTACAAGTGAGAGTTTTTCGAGTGTTGTGTGAGAGCCATATGAAGATTTTTCTCAGCATCTTCATGGTGTGAAAGCAGGTTGCACTGACTGCATTGACTTGTGTGGTCTTGTCTAGTTTGCTGTTAATTATTCTGGAGATCATGGCATGGGCATGGGTGCTAGGTGTAGGCCTAAGTTTATCCATCAACCAGTTGAAGTCCCTTTGTGAGGTGTTCTTGCTAAAGATATTCACTTCTGTCTTGTCGGCATTGTGCTTGAGACAGCTGACTTTATCCTGTTCTGACTTCGGTCATACAGGCAGGGTACTTGTTTCTTGTGTTGGGGGTCTTATCTGAAAGAAAAAGTATGAGTTATGTGTTGTTGGTGTAGGAGAGGATGTTGATCTCATGTATAGATGTCTTTAGCCAAGAAGGATGAAGTATGAGTTGAAGAGGGTGGGACTTAGTGATGAAACTTGAGGCACTTCACAGATGAGTTTGCTGGCTTTTGAGGAGTTAGGTGCTAGGCTGATAACTTGTGTTCTGTCCATTAAGAATGAGCGGATCCAGTAGAAAGTAGGTCCTTGGATTCAGATGCCTTATGAGGATGGATGTGAGAACATGTCAAATGCTGCAAAGATATCAAGAAGACTGAGTGCTGTCATGTCTCCTCTGTCAAGGAACATATGAATGTTGTCTGTGGTGGAGGGGAGTGGGAGGAGGCAAGATGGTGGATTGACGCAGTCTCTGAGAACCAGCACACGGAGGAGCCCCGAGGATATTGATTCCATGCTTTTCAAAACGCTATGAGAATTGAGGATTGAGAAATCCTACACATATCTATTATATCTTCTGTTCATCAATCGTTAATGGTCAGTTAACGGTGGTATGGACTCACAGACTTACGGACTCACGGTTCGTAGATTTCTTCGCGCTGAATGCAGGCGATTGCGTGGATTGGTTTCAGGTGCTCACCATCTACGTATGCAGCTGTGCGTTTGGCGGCTTCGTGTTTTCCATCGTGTCTTTGTTGCAGCTCTATCCTGCGACCATATCTGAACAGCGAAGCACCCCGGATCATGGCTCGGCTGAAATCTTCTGCAGTGATCCTAGGGGGGCAATCTTATGGCAGGGGGTACGGAGGTTCAGAGGTAGATTCCTCTAACCATATTACAGGACTTGGGAAACAGGTATTACACTTCCTACAGTCAAGGAAGTGAGCTTTGTTCTTCAGAAGCTGCAACAGAAGCAAGTACTAGCAACAAGTTAGCAGATATGGTTAGTCACGCTATGTATGAGCTACAAAGTGATACATAGGTTGTTCCCCTTGACTCGCGTAAAGTAAATAACTATCAGAAGCCCCATTTGCGTCAGCCTCAGGTCATAGAAATGGACTGTTCTGATAGAAGTGGAAATTCTGTCAGGATGTTCGAGACTGCTGTGAGGTAGGTTTTTGACTCGTCTTAAAGCCACAAGGAAAGTTTAGATGTTACATTTAATAATGTGGATCAATCTGCAACGTCTGCTAAATCTGGCGCTGCCATTAAAGGGAAAAACTAGATGTTATCTTCAGACGCTATGTCAGGGGAATCGAGTGCAAAGAAAACACTGACGTCTATTGTCACATTAACAGACTCAGCATCTCAGCGTGTTTCTCTGGAAGATAGCACCGCAGAACCGTAACAAGTAGGGGGTAATACCAATAATACAGGCTATAGGACCCCAGAGCAGAACTCTATGATATCTGAGCACAAATCTTTCACTATTTCTGGGGAAAGTACTACCCGTACTGAGGACTCAATGTTGGGAATCCATGATATAACTGTTTTCTAATTCTGAGAGACCCACCACGGATCAAGAACAAAAGAAGGGTCAAAGCCCTGCTGTACCCCAAGTGAGCCGGCAACAACCAACAGGGACAAGGGAAAAGCAAACTCCATGCCCAGCGGTTGTCTGAAAGAAAAACTTTAAACTTAAAACAATGAAGGATGTCAAGAATGCTTATAGTGGGCCTAGCCAGGCGTCAGCCAATGGGAGGTCGACGCAATCTAAAAATGCACCAGCTGATAGCTCCATATAACTGTGGGCCCAAGCCAAAGGTGGGGTCGAAACCATGATATCCAGGTTGTCGGATGTTGGCTTAACGGATAATGTCTGCAGGTGCTATTAGTGGCCGGGTAGATGACATGGAGTCTGGATGGGAGACAGTTACAAGAATGACGCCAGAGGAAACATGTGCTCCGGGGCATCATGGGGGTTCCCAACACCCAGGCCCTCTTATATGCCACATGTGGAAGGAGATCTTCAAAGCAAGGGGGTGCCAGGAGGCAAAGTTTTGATGTTATCATTGATTCTACAAACCCTCAAACACCAAAGAGAGGAAACACAAGAGCTCTTTGCCCAAGTTATGGCAGACAATCATGATATCCAGCAGTCTTTGAAAGAAGTGACATAAAAAGTCGGGACTTTGACAAATGAGATAATGGACCTACAGCAAAGAGTGGTCAGTATGGGGGACGCTACTTCTAAAGTAACTAGTACAGTTCAGTAGCATGATGACCAGCCAGGAGCAATACAACTTAAAATCGAAGACTTCGAAAATCGTCAGAGGAGACATAACTTAAAAATGTTTGGAATTCCGGGAGGACAAGAAGGGTCAGACCCCAGAGCTTTTATAGTACAGATTTTACAGAAGGCTTTCCCAAATCTTAGGGATTGGGATTGGGACTGCCAGATACAAAGGGCTCATAGACTATCATTGGTGCAATGCAGACAAGACAATCGCTACCCTCAACCCTTCCTGATTTACTTCGGAAATGTTCTACTGCGACAATGTGTGTCTCTGAAGGCTAGCCCTAGATCACCAGTCGCTGTTGAATCTTTTTCTATTTTTCGCTCAGATTTCTGCAAAGCAACAATCGACAGGCGATGGCATCTCAGACAGATGATTGATCCAGTAAAAGCCACTGGGGTGTCAGCATTCTTGCAGGAACCAGCACGCCTGAAAAGGGGCGGGTGCAATCATATTTTTTCTTGTCTGAATCAGAAGCGAAGGAAGCACTCCATAGATGGCAGATAGGTGGGGTGGCAAATAGTTTTAAGTATGGGGTCTGGCCCTAGTCTGAGGGGCAAAAGTGGAGAGGGGAAAGCTGGTTGGCCGGTTTTCCTCACTTCCTTGGGGTTTTTTTGTGCACATTAGTTGTGCACATTAGCTTTGTTTTGTAGGTATAACAAAGTATTTCTCTTATATACTATCCCTCTTTTCTCTTTATTTTTGAAAAAAGTTGAATGGATGGATATGCTTTGGGAGCTGTCCTGGAATCTGGGTTCCAGGTAACTGCTAATCCAGCGGCAGCTGTGGGAAGGGGTTGATTACCCCTTCTAGATGTAGAGGTTGGGTAAGTTCCTTGGGGGGTAGGGAACACGGGTGGTTACGGGTGGGGGCAAAAAAGGAAAAGGTCAAAACAAGGGTATTAAGGAATAAAAGCAATAATAGGGTTGATGAAAGTTGAAACAAACTTATTAAGTTAGACATTAAAGGTGGCAGGGAATTATTATCGAGATGGATTGGTTTAAATGTATAGCATGGAATGTGGCAGGTGTGAATGGCAGGATTTAGAGACAATTAGTTGTAGAAGAATTAAAAATGTGTAATCCTCAGATAATAATGCTAATGGAGACACATCTCTCTTATAAGGATATTGGATTGTTAAAACAATTAGGATTTGAAATGGTAGTGTGTTGAGCACAAAGTGCCTCTATACAGGGGATTGCTATACTGAAACATAAACGGTTTACGGGGTTGTTTGTAAGACAATGTCTGATAAGGGTGGGAGATGGGCTATAGCACAGATGATGATAAAGGGAAAGAAATATGTCTTTTGTTCGTTGTATGGTCCTAACATAGACGATCCCACTACTATTGAAGTAATAAACATTGAAATACTGAATTGGAAGGGAGAACGGGTTGTGATGGGTGATTTTAATTGTATTATAGATTATGGGATTGACACAACAAGAAGTGATGCATTTCACAGGATGCGAAGGATACGGGTAGCAATCGTGGAAATGGGCTAGCTACAGGCTATTAGGGATGTATGGAGAACATTGTAACCAAATATATCGGGTTATACATATTATTCCGCTCCACATAAATCGCACTCCCGAATAGACATGTCTTGTGTGTCAGACCAAATTAGATGGTCAGATGATATGGAAATCTGTCCGAAAGTTACCTCTGACCACAATCCTATCCTCTATACATTCAAGATCTTTGATGAGAATAAGGTGCTTAGATCTTTTTCGTTCCCCAGGTATCTATTATCAGATGAGGAATATGTTGCCAGGCTTAGGGATCAACTTAAAGTATTCTTTAAGGAAAATGTAGGGTCAGCTTCCCCTATAGTGGTCTGGGACACATGTAAGGCCATCATTAGAGGTTTTACCCAACAATATATCTGGTGACAGAACAAAGATCGAAGAAATGCAATCAAAGAGACAACTCTAGCGATACGTGTAGTAAAAGAACAACATGCAGAGGCAGCACTGAGGGGCACTGATGATATGGAGTAATTGGGGCTTGCTTTAATTGATCTTAGATCAGCTTTGAAGAAGACATTTAGGGAGAAAAGTATGGCAAAATTCAGTACATTTCGTTTGGCACAATATGAATATGGGGAGAAAATAAGAAGTTTCTCGCTTTTAAGGTAGCAGAGGATAGGGCTAAGGCTCATATAAAGGCTATCAAGGGGCTTAATGATAAATTGTATGAGCACCCGCAAGAGATATTGGAAAAATTTGCCCTATATTATCAAGAATTTTATACCCCAACTATTCAACCAAAGCAAGAAGATATCCTTAATTATATCCAGAATTGCTTTCTTGCAAGTATGGGGGGAGAAATATCGGATCTCTGGATGAGGACATTTCAAGGGAGGAGATAGAACTGGCAATTAGTGCTCTACCATCAAGCAAGGCAGCGGGGGAAGATTCCATACCCTTGAAATGTTATAAGATCTTTAAAGATGTCTTGATGGTGCCATTCAATCAGGTAGTAGGGTCCATTGGGACAAATGGTAAAGTCCCTGAGTCTTGGAATGTGACGCCAATTGTTTTTTTTTTTTTAAATAAACCAGCGGCTGAGTGTGGGTCGTATCAGCCAATTTCACTCATCAATGCTGATGCAAAAATCTCTGCAAAGATCCTAGCAAAATCGCCTTGCCCCAGTAATGCCTAGTTTGGTTTCCTCCCACCAGCATGGGTTCATTCAAGGGAGGGACACTACTGCTCACGTTAATATGGCAGTGGCTGCCTTCGATGTGGCAAACACAAGGTCCACCTCACTCGGTATGATTATTCTAGACGCAGATAAAGAGTTTGATCGAGTGGGGTGGGACTATCTTTGGGCCACACTCTCAGCTTTTGAGAACAAGGGCCAATTCCAGAAATGGGTACAAGCTTTATACGACAAGCCCTGCGCCAAACTAGCATATTTGGCCCTGCAGTCGCCTATTTTTCCATTTCTCTGTGCACTCATCAGGGATGCCCCCATCACCTCTGCTATTCACTCTATATATAGAGCCATTTATCTTGGTGTTGCAAAATGATCCCCAAATTAGTGCTTTTACATCAGGAGCAAACTCTCTTAAGGTCATTGCATATGCAGATGATATAGCGGTTTTCCCAACGGAACCAGGAGAAGCACTAAAAGTCATAATGGAAGCAGCTTGTGGGTTTGGTTCAATCTCAGGGTGTAAATTAAATGTCAACAAGACCCAAGTCCTTGTTTGTCATAAACTGTTAGTCTCTGTGCATGGGGTTTGTTCTGTCGCCACTTATTTGCGGGTCAGGATGTCGGCCCAGATAGACAGGATATTTTCTTTAAATTATGAAGGACTCCTGATAGAGACTATTAAGTCTTTAAAAAATTTGCACAAGCTCCCCCTAGGGATTATTAGACAAATTAATATTATAAAAATGAAGATCCTGCCTCAGTTTATTTATTTATTCCACTCCATTCCACCACAGGTTCCGAATTAATTTTTTTAACGACTAAACTCAGGGAATGCTTATAAGTTTCATATGGGGTTACAGAAAAGCGAGATGAGCAATAGATGTGCTAAAACTTCCTTTTAGTCAAGGTGGTCTTGAGCTTCCTGATTTTAAAATATACTTTTGGTCAGCCTTTTTCGGCCGCCTCCGTAGTCTCACCAATCCTGCTAGCACCACTTACTGACATGAGTTTATGTTGGGTGTAGAGAGCAATACGTTCCTTTATAGAATAAATGATCCAAACTATTTTAAAAGGGTCAAATTTAAACTGTACAGGATAACATTTTCATTTGGCGCGCTATTTTGCTCAGGTGCAATATATAATTTGTTCATGACAAGTTTCCTCTCTGGCACAACCCAGGCTTGCCGAAGATATTTCACAATGTTGTGGCCAAAAGTTGAGATACCTGCGGAGTTGTATGTTTAGGGGATCTGTATGACCACCATGGTTTTGTCTATTTTGAGAAACTGCAGATAAAGTATAAATTACCAGATTCCATGCTGTTTTATATATTATCAGATCCGGGACTACTTCTATGACATTTAAAATTGACGATATATCTGGCTCTGATATCTGGTAATGTTTTCAGGCTGTATAGGTAAAATCTCTTATTAGCAGGGTGTACAAATGGCTAAGTAGCTATATATCAGATGATTGTGAGAGACTAGCTGATCGCTGGAGTAGGGTGTTCGGAACGCCGGTTGCGGCTAGTACTATATCGCAAGCTCTCAGTAACATAGATAAGGTTGTGCACTCTACTAATTTGTGATTGCAGCAATATCAAACTATATGCCTACTATATTATATGCCAGAAAGAATAGCCAAATGGTCATCTAACAACTTAATTAGTGATGAGACAAAATGCCCAAGGTGTGATCTATATGCGGCCGACATAAAACACATGTTCATAATGTGCCCAGAACTTACAATATTTTCAGAAGTTGGGGATAGAATTACCGCTTTCGAACATGGAAATCATGCACGGGTGCAGGATTCTGAGTTCAAAATGTAATAGCTTACTTGCTATTTTACTGGTCTCCGCAAGATTAACAATTGCCCGGGTCTGGATCTCAAAACCTCCTTCTGTCACTGATTGGTTGCTGCTAGTTAGACAAACATATGATATGGAACAAGCGCAGTCTAAAGTAAGAGACATTCGCTCTGTAGTCAAATGTAATGCAATCTGGGGGTCTTTGTTCTAATTTATAATCAGCTTCATATGGTGTTCAGTCTTAGTTAAATTATGCTCTCGGACTAATGAATTTATTAATATATATTCTTCCTGAAATCTGAATTTGTCTGGTGTATTTTCTTTTTGTTTTTTTGTAAAGTGCGTGACTTATGTATTTGATATTTGTATGTGGTGTACACTCAAAATATCGAGTTTTTAATATCGATTTGCATTAATATCGATTAAAAAATATAGAATAGACACAATGGGGTCGATTCCGATTCGGGAAAAAAAACGTCCGTAGGATTTGTATCCGGAGCCCTCTCCGTACGAATCGTACCCGTCCTCCTAGTCGCGTAGTACAATCCGTATTCCGTGAATCCGTCCGAATTGTCGCGATCCATATGTATTCCAAGGCTGAAACCGTGAACCGTACGACTCGTACACATGCCGTACGACTCGTACACATGCCGTACGACCCGACGAGTACGATCCGGACCGGGATATGAGGACGCGATACGTACGGTCCACGTAAGGTAAGGGTGAGTCATACAGAAAAGCATACAAACACATACACACTGTGGGGTCAGTACACCTACGATCATGGGGTGTACGAACCGTACCCCATGATCGTAGGTGTACGAACTGTACCCCTACGATCATGGGGTGTACGAACCTTACCCCATGATCGTAGTTGTGCGAACCGTACCCGGGGGGACTGTTATGTACCTGTTTTGGCGTGAACTCTGCTTTTACGGCTGTTTTCAGCTCCCGTAGAAAAAGGGTCGTACGATGCGTACCCGACACGTATCGTACTTGCTGGGTCATAAAAACCAGCCGCAAACCGTACAGATGTCGCGTACAGCGGGTTCCGAGGGAGAATCGTACGGAGATTAGAGTTGTACGGTCTCTGTACGACTCATTCGGAGTACGGCTCCTGGTACGAATCATACTTCGTCGTACGTACGGGGGACGTTGCAGGGTACGATTCGTATGGGAAAATCGCTCCGAACGGCTATTCTGAGCGTTTTTTCCCGAATCGGAATCGGCCCCATATCGACTGGACAGAATATAGACTACAAAAATATGGAATAGGATAGGATTAATATCGAATCAAAAATATAGAATGGACATAATATCGAATGGACAGAATATAGACAACAAAAATATAGAATGGAGAGAATATAGACTACAAAAATATAGAATGGACAGAATATAGACTACAAAAATATCGTTTCTTATGTTAGCATATGTTTGAAAAGTGTATATTTATTTTATTATTTATATTAATTAACTTTTTTTATGGTATTTAATTTTTGCGTAACATCATTCTGTAGCGGGTTGTGGGTTTATAGGGGAATCGGGTGGGAAGTAATTTAATTATAATAATTAAATATGTTAATTTATTTATTGGTATTTATTTTGAATTAATTGTTAATTAATTATTAATTGTTAATTAATTAAAATATAATTGGCAAATAACTTTAATTAATTGATTAATTGATAACTATGTTAATTTTAGTAATTTATTTTCTGTAGAGTGTTGTGGGTTTATAGGGGAATAGGTTGGGAAGTAATTTAATTATAATTAATTAAATATGTTTATTTATTTATGTATTTTTAAAATTAATTGTTAATAAATTATTAATTGGTAATTAATTAAAATATAATTGGTAATTAATTTTAATTACTTGATTAATGGATAAGTATGTTAATTTTAGTGATTTATTTTCTGTAGCAGTTTGTGGGTTTATAGGGGAATAGGGTGGGAAGTTATTTAATTATAAATAATTCAATATGTTAATTTATTTATTTGTATTCATTTTGAATTAATTTTAAATTAATAATTCATTAGTAATTAATTAAAATATAATGGGTAATTAATTGTAATTAATTTATTAATTGATAATTAGGTTAATTTTATTATTTATTTTCTGTAGTGGTTGTGGGTTTATAGTGGAATAGGGTGGGAAGTAATTTAATTGTGAGTAATTCAATTTTTAAATTCTTTTTTTATCTAATGTTTAATTATTTTTAATTGTTAATTAATTTATTGTTAATTGGTAAATAATTTGTATTAGTAGATAATTATTTTAATAATTATTTTGTATTTTTATTTTTAATTGATTAATTAATATATTATATAAAAGTGTTAATTATTTTAATTAATTTGTAATTGGTATTAATATTTGTTTTAGTTTTTATTTATACATGAAGAATTTACTTTCCCTACTTTTGCACTCACTGGAGTGGGAATAGTAATTTTTACCCCTGCGCTATCCAGCACTTTCCCTACTGTTGCAATCTTTGGAGTGGGAATAGTAATTTTTACCCCTACGCTATCCTACGCTTTCCCTACTGTTGCACTCTCTGGAGTTGAAATAGTAATTTTTATCTCTACGCTATCCAACGCTTTCCCTACTGTTGCACTCTCTGGAGTGGGAATAATAATTTTTTCCTTCAGAGTATCCAATGCTCTCCCTACTGCTGCACTCACTGGAGTGGGAATAGTAAATGTTATGCCTACGCTATCCAACGCTTTCCCTACTGTTGACCTCTGTGGATCGGGAATAGTAATATTTACCCCTACACTATCCAACGCTTTCCTTACTGTTGCACTCATTGGAGTAGGAATAGTCATTTTTATTCCTACGCTATCCAACGCTTTCCCTACTGTTGAACTCACTGGAGTGGGAATAGTAATTTTTACCACTACGCTATCCAACGCTTTCCCTACTCTTGCACTTTCTGGAGTGGGAATAGTAATTTTTACCCTTCCGCTATCCAAGGCTTTCCTTACTGTTGCACTCACTAGAGTGGGAATAGTAATGTTTACCCCTACGCTATCCAGCGCTTTTCCTACTGTTGCACTCTCTGGAGTGGCAATAGTAATTTTTACCCTCCTGCTATCCTACGCTTTCCCTACTGTTGCACTCACTGGAGTGGGAATGGTAATTTTTACCCCTACGCTATCCAACGCTTTCTCTACTGTTGCACTCATTGGAGTGTGAATAGTAATTTTTACCCTCCCGCTATCCAACGCTTTCCCTACTGTCGCACTTTCTGGAGTGGGAATAGTAATTTTTACCCTCCTGCTACCCAACGCTTTCCCTACTGTTGCACTCACTGGAATGGGAATAGTAATTTTTACCCCAACGCTATCCAACGCTTTCCCTACTGTTGCACTCACTGGATTGGGAATAGTAATTTTTACCCCTTTGCTATCCAACGCTTTCTTTACTGTTGCACTCTCTGGAGTGGGAATAGTAATGTTTACCCCTACGCTATACAACGCTTACACTACTGTTGCACTCTCTGGTGTGGGAATAGTAATTTTTACCTCTACGCTATCCAACGCTTTCCCTACTGTTGCACTCTTTGGAGTGGTAATAGTAATTTTTACCTTCCCGGTATCCAATGCTTTCCCTACTGTTGCACTCACTGGAGTCGGAATAGTAAATTTTATGCCTACGCTATCCAACGTTTTCCCTACTGTTGCACTCACTGGAGTTGGAATAGTAATTTTTACCCCTACGCTATCCAAAGCTTTCCCTACTGTTGCACCGTCTGGAGTGGGAATAGTAATTTTTACCCTCCCGCTATCCAACGCTTTCCCTACTGTTGCACACACTGGAGTGGGAATAGTATTTTTTACCCCTACGCTATCCAACACTTTCCCTACTGTTGCACTCACTAGAGTGGTAATAGTAATTTTTACCCCTACGCTATCCAACGCTTTCATTACTGTTGCACTCTCTGGAGGGGAATAGTAATTCTTACCCCTACGCTGTCCAACGCTTTCCTTACTGTTGCATTCACTGGAGTGGGAATAGTAATTTTTACCCTCCCTCTATCCAACGCTTTCCCTACTGTTGCACTCACTGGAGTCGGATTAGTAATTTTTACTGCTACGCTATCCAATGTTTTTTCTACTGTTGCAGTCATTGGAGTGGTAATAGTAAATGTAACCCTCTCGCTATCCTAAGGTAAATATATTGTATATTGTTTATTAATACTATGTTTATACATATATATATGTATTAAAAAAGATATTTTTATTTATATAAATTATTTATTAATTTTAATGTTATTTAAGTATTTTAAGTATGTTTAAGTTAGTTATATTTATTATTTAATTAATTTTAAATTACTTTTAACTATTTAAAAAAATTGATATTTTGACTCAATATTTTTGTAGTTCTATATTTTTGCCATCAATATTGTTTCAGTGATCCTTTGTATGTATTTTATTATTTTATATTGTGTTTTTTGTTTCTATATATTACCCTCTTGTTGACAATTAAAAAAAACATTTTAAAAAAAGGATGTTGTCTGTGGTGGTGATGAATGCTGTTTCTGTAATGTGGTTAGGCCTGAATTCAGATTGTCTGTAGTTGAGAAGCTGGTGGTTGATGAGGTGGCCAGTGGGGCATCAGTTGGTAAGTTTGTCTCAGACCTTTGCCAGGTATCGTTAGAGGGAGATGGCTCTGTAGTTGGATAGAGCGCTGGGTTAGCGCATAGTTGCTTGAGCAATGGCATGATAGTGACATGTTTCCAGTTGTTCTGGAATGTGGGTGAATTGATAGAGGCATTGAGGATGGATCTTAGTGTTTTGCTGATCAGTAGGAGTCTTTCGGTAAAGGTGTGGTAGAGGCAAGGATCAGATTGGGGCCCTGAGTGGATGGTCTTCACAGTGATTTCGACCATTGTGCTGGCATGCCACAAGGTCAGGGTTCATTCTTTAACCATGATTGGAAGCTGGGTTGCAACAGTGACGGGGTCTGACTGAGGGTTGAAAATGTTGGATTTGAAGGTGATTTTGCCACAGAAGAAATCTGAAAGCCTTTTGCAAAGGTCTTGTGAGAGTGTGGTGTTGCTGAAGGTGGCAGGCAGTAGTTTAGGAAGTAGGAGTTACTAGGGGTGTTGTACTAATTAATAGATTGATTTATTGTCATTAATGAACAATTTTTAATCCAGCTCTTCTATGTAATGTCATGCTATGCAAAATGTGTGCACCTTCTGTTCTTGTGTGTTAATTTGTAGGCAGCTTGTTTTTATTGATCTGTTTGCCTTTTTTATAGATGTCAGACTATTTGTCTAATTTATTTAGATATTTATAATGTAACTTTTTTGATTTATTAAATAAACCCTTTTCCTTCTATAATTAAACTAGTTTTGAATAAACCCACTGGTAATTAACATTAGACTCTTGTCATGTGCATGTTTTTAGTAATAGCTTTGCATTAAGTGTGTGAGAGACTCTCATAGTTCCATTCCTTCCTAATGACATTTAATTTCTTTAAGTGTTGACAAATCTATTTATTTGAATTCTAAACACCCAACTACGTTGTTCTATAAGGGAAGACCAAGGAATGTACATGTTAGTAAGTAGATCCAAATGAATGCGCCTGTTTGATGTTTGGAGGCACCATTTGTTGTATGCCTAGTTTTGGGGAGTTTTCTAGAATCTGCAGTTACTTGCAGAGGGTGCATAGGCCACATCATATGAAAGTTCAGTGATCTACTACTGTAGACAGCTCTGTGCATGGACTAAGCATAAATAATAGCTGCAATATGGCTCACCCAAATCCTTACATTGGGTTAATGTTTGCTAACATTATACGTTGGAGTGATCCACTAAGAAATGCAGATCCTCCTAAGATGTATTTCTGACCCCTTTGTTTTCTAGTTTTGTAGAACAATTAATTATTGTGGGCATGAATAAAGGTTTTTTGTTGGCAAAGCAATAGTTTATAGGTGTATGCATCCAATTAACAAATGACTGTTTTCTGAACCAACTGCACTAATGTACCCAAAATCACTCACTTGAAAAAAGAAAAGACTGAGCTAAAAACAACATGTCCTGAGAAAAGAACAATCTGCCAGTCCTAATTGTACTCTAAAGGTCAGCAATGGGTTCAGCTTGTTCCTCTGCTGTATGTTCTCCATTAGGTCTGCACTAATTTACAGCAATAAGAGAATCCGTGAACATTTTTGGTAGATATCAGGACAATTACAAAGTGGACTTACTTGTACATGACTTTAGAGACTGATACTTAGAGTGGCAAAGATGAAACTATAGGTTTCACAATGCTTGGTGCTGTTCACCAGTAAGATCTATATTAGGTTTTTTTAACCCTTAATTATTTCATTACTCCTTTTTTTTACTTTGGAAGGATCAACCCACTCCAATACACTTCTAAAAAGCTAGGTGGTTCTGGAACGCTCTGATGGAAGCAGGGAGCGAATTCCAGAGTTTAGCAGCCAGACTGCGAAAAGACCAGCCACCAGCTCTAGCTTTCAGAATTTGGAGAATGCTGACCAACGCTTGGTCAGCAGATCTATGGGGGCACCGCGGCATGTAAAACTCTAACAAATTGGCCAACCATAAAGGTGCCTGTCGGATCAGGATCCTGTGCGACACACATAGAGACTTGAACTGAATGCGCTTTTCAACAGGCAACCAATGAAGTTTAGGAAGCACATGAGAAACCAAGCAGGATTTTGGAAGTGCCACCAGAATGCGAGCCACAACATTCTGTACTCTTTGCAGACACTTAATACTGGACTTATTAGCGTCCAGGTAGAGGGAATTGCCATAGTTCAGTCTGGATAGAATTGTCGCCTGGATAATGGTTTGATGCACTTTTGGAGAAAAGAAACCCAACAGCGGTTTCAAGACATGAATTATTGGCTCTCGTTTGATAAGGCGGAAGGACGAATTATGCGCCAAATTTGCAATTTAATCTCTTTGACTGCCCCACATGTACTGCACCTTGAATTCGGATTAGTCTTATCCTTCATCTTAGCCCTGGCAGCGGTTCTCAGGTAGGGTAACTCCCTCCTTTTGGGGGAAGAGGGTACACTTAGGGCTGCCTTGAGAATAGAAATCTTTTGCACACTAAAAGAACAATCAACGTTTTTTAGGTCTTTTGTATGTGCAAATGATACTTTCGGTCTTAGTTTAACTCCTGTTTCTCCTATGTCTAAATCTGGTTTGAAACAGTTCTTAAAGAAGTTTTGATCCCTTATCAGTTTGGCGAGAAACGTTGCTTTAAGCAAGTCCAGGTTGAATAACGTGGTGGTCAGTGGGAGCGCCCTGGGGAATAAACCACAGCCTTATTTAACTTGGAATATCCCTCAAGGGTGTACTTTATGTGCTATTGAATGAATAATGAGAAAAGCCAACAAAATCACTAGTCTCACTTGTTCTGATGTTCTCCTTTTCAATGCAGACATTGTTTCAGACTTTTCTGGAGAAGGTCTGGAGACAACTAGAAAGAGTAGAGCCCCAGCAGTTTGGTGATGATGGCAAACTTCATGTGGCTGCAGACTAGAGTTCATGGCTGACCAGAGCTTCAGGCATGGTGTTCCTTGATTCCGTGCCAAAAGCCAAGAAGGTATTAGTAAACTAAACAATCTCCAATACTGTTCCCATTAATCCTTCTTTTTAACCACAACAGATTAGAAGAAAACAAAATGTGGTATTGCCAATCAATTGGTAAGGGAAGCCCTCCCTCAAAAAGAACAAACCACAATGAGATCTTTTTTAGGGTTACCACCTGTACAAGGACATCGGAAGTGTGGAACCTGTATTTGTTGCGCAACGACGGAAGAAGGCTGTGTCTTCAAACATAAAAACATCTTCTGGAAACACGAGTCCTTCACGAATTGTAAGTCAAGGTTCATAGTGTATGGCATTAAATGCCCATGTAATCTGCTGTACATTGGCAAGAGCAACCAGGAAGTGAGGACTAGAATAATGCAACATAAATCAAGAATTAAGAAAAAAATCTTAACGCCTCGTTTAGTCAACCATTGGCACTCGATGAACCATAGTGAAACTGACCTGAAATGGACGGTCATTTCAAAGGTCGAATGTGATTTCAGAAGAGGGGACTTGGATGCCAAATTATCAAAAAGAGAGGTGATGCTCATTGTAAAATTCAATTCAGTCATGGACGGCCTCAATGAACTAATGGAGATTTACAAATTAAACTAAATCATTGCCCCACTGGAACATGAATCATCTAGCTTTATGGCAAATAATCGGAGACAACATGCCTCGTCGTTGTCAAGGAGCATCATCATCCCGGACATTCTGTTAATATTCCACTACATGTCAATGTTCTGCTCCAGTAAAGTTTAAGCTGATGGGGTCTTTTCAAAATCACTGGATTTAAATATATATCCTTGGTTCAAGTGAATACAACATCGCAAATACAAATTCATTAGCGGACACCTTTTTCATATGTCACCATGACTGACGTGGTGTGTAAGAATTAAAGGACTCAAACATATTCTTGGTGCATACTGCACGAATTTGGACTTCAATCATTCATATTAACAGACAGCGCCTCAGGACTGGACACTATCCACCAAAAAAACTACAATTCCCAACAAACTTGGGGAGTGCACCTGTGCGCTATAACATCATTGCAAGTAATCTTTTAAGTGTGTGCATATCCATTCTCTTTGCCACAGAAATATTAGGCAATTGATATTGTTCTGGGGTCTGATATTGTTCGGGCCTGGAGTAATAATAAATAAAACTTGATATAATCGAGTTTATCTCGAGTGGGAAACTACAAAACCCATGATGCCCCAACCAGGAAGTACTCGACTTAAATTCACAACCCGCACACAAGCGTCTGCAGCACGCCGAGCTATAGAGAGGTGCCGTGCGAATTGGGACGTGCAGGATAGAGCCTCCCGGAGGTAAGATGGCCTCATGCAGTGAATTTTGGTTCTAAATCGTAATATTTTGGGTTTTTCTTCGGTATTCAAAAAAGATTCTAAAAAGAGTCCTTCGCCTGTCCCTAGGTAAGAAAGTGAGACCGCACCTACAATCTGAAAGAAGAGACGGGTCATTAATTGAACAGTAAGTCGCTTGTTGTTTGCCATTTTGGTTTAGTTGAAGTAGGTCTTTCCAGTGGTTTCTTCGTGAATGAAGTCCAATAATAGTTCCCACGAATCTTTCTTTTAGGTCTCAGGAAATAAGCCATTAAGTCAGATGTGCATACATGTCATGGGTTTGATGTAAGTATGTCCTGCGACTATGCCTTTGTTAGTGGATATTCATTGAGATTGTATAATATAGTGACGGTGGCCCATTGGATTTTCTACCACAGTGTCTAACGTCGGGTGTAATAGTCAGGCTTTTCTTCAGTGAAAGGTAAGAGGCGCAAACATAGAGTATGGGCAACGCAGCAATATTCAGATTAAAGAGTGATGGTTACAATGAATGTTTTTGTTCTTTTCCACAGCTGTGAGGTCCTGATGAGAACTCCCTACTGATTGGGAGTTCGAAACGCGTAGACCGTTATTTATTGTGCCATAAGATCTCCAAATACAAAACATTATTCCAAATTTCAGGGATCAGAAAAGAAGTGGTATCTATGGCTGTGTTCATATGTATTATTGAACTCTAATTGTAAATAGACCATTGTCCTTGTGTGTGTAAGTGAAGTAGTTGAATGTGCGATGTGCTGATTGACTGTGAGAGTGAAATGATTTTGAATATGTACAGTTCATTGTTTTATTTATTGTAAAAATTGTTTTTGTATGTCGATTGTAGGTTCAAAAAATTTCAAAGTGATGAAAGTTAACCAACTAATGCACTTTAAGCAAAAATTTAAAAACTTTTTTATTCAGATTGAACTATAAGTCTTGGGCCCACATTTTGTTTTATTCTAATTTGTTGTGGTTAAAAAGGATTAATGAGAACTAACCATGGGCGGAAAATCCGTTTCGCTCGCGGATTTTGCGGATTTTCGGTAAATTCGCAATCCGCGAGATTCGCGAATCTCCCGCAAAATCCGCAAATCTGCGAGCAGCGGATTTTGCTCGCACTGTTCGCACTGTTCGCGTGAGTTCGCGCCCCGCGAATAAGTGCAAAATTGCAGAAATACGATCTTAGCAAAACTGAAAGTAACTACTTACCAGGTTCAAAAGTTCAGGCTCATCATTAGTAGCCATTTCCTGTAGTGCTTCCTGAGGGGCCCCTCCAGAGTTCAGTTGCCAGTTGAAACTATTATGTGACCCTGCTCTGAACCTCAGAATAGTTACACATATGCCACAAAGGTCCTGAATTACAGCTAAGGGATACAAGCAGGAGCCAGGCTGGAAGTTCAAATCCATTAATCAGCCCCTAATGCATTATTGTCAGTTGGGGCAGGGCAGGTGTTGTAACTAATTTTGCAACAATGAAAGCACTTAGCAAGTGCAAAAGATCACTAATCAGGAAGCACTAAGGAAGCAGGTGCCAGCTAAAAAAATATTCTGTGACACATTAATCAGCCCCAAATTAATTCAGGTCACTTGAGGCAGGGAAGGTGTGCTTGCGTTGCCACAATAATGTACACTGACTGGACAACCAGAGGGTGCTGTGATGAAACAGAGGGTGGCATGGGTGGGCCAGAGGGTGGCATGAGTAGTCAGAGAGTGGCAGTGGTGACAGAGAGTGGCAGTGATGAAGAAGAGTGTCCCAAACAGGCTGGACACGTAGAAACAACAAGTTCGCGAAACTTGCGACCCGACAGGTAAGTTCGCAATTTGCGACATTGTAAAAAACCCTCGCGAACTGGCAGAAACCCGCGCAAACACACAAAAAAAAAAATCCGCAAATTCGCGAGAATTCGCGGATTTTGCGGATTGCGAGTTCGCAAATCCGCAAAATTCGCGAACGCGAGATTCGCAAAATTTGCCCATGCTTAATGAGAACAGTATTGGCGATTGTTTAGTTTTCTATTAGGTCAGTGGCTTGGCCTTACTGTTGGGAGCCCATACCCAGTGGTGTTTTCTAGAAAGCCGAGAAGGGGCACACTCTGGTGTGGTTTGTATAGTACAGCACCCCAGATGGGTGCATGTCACGCACAAACTTGCAAATTTTCATGCTGCTTTCAAGATTTCCGCCATCTATTAAAAACAGATTACATTATATTACCTTCACCTTGCTTTTTGTGTAGAATGTATCCCAATTGCTCATTAGACTGAATAAGGAGGTTGAATAAGTTCTCCTGGGTGCACCTGATTTCGGTTCAAGTTTGTATACTGAGAAGATCTGCTCTTCAATAGATCCAATCACTATGGCGCTTTGAGGACTGGGTAATGGGCACTTGTATCCCAAATGGTTTTTCATCTTTGATGGCTGGGTGGGAGTTTGTGGCTTTCTCAAAGGTTAGCAGAGTACAAGAGGACACAAAGTACAAGCTGGGATATTTTCTTATTGTCTAATCTTCAACTTAAAGGCCTTCACATTTAAAAAATAGCTCAATTCCTGGGGCCAGTAAGAATTTTTAAAATCCAGATGTAGGCCAAAGATATGGACTAGCTCTCAATGATACTAACACATATATTAGGGAGATTGGTGCATCTTTGAAAGCGATGAAATCCGCCTTATTAAATTGGAACTAAATAAGGTGGGAGCCCGCTTTATGATGACCTTTTGCTATGTTAGCTTAAGTATACAGTACGTTATGCTTTATATGTTTACATTTGTCACAATGTCTTCCAAATAGGTTTTAGCAAGACCCAAGGCAAGGTGCTCTGAAAAAGCACTGTCAGATTATCCAGTGCCTGGTACTGTTCAGGTGTTGGTTAGAATATACTGGTATACCTTTTGACAAGAAACTTACATGGTTGCCATTGTCTATGGTTAAACTGTGCTACTTGCTCCCTACAAAGGTTAATTTTAGATTGGAGGAGCATCAACGTTTGCTATAACACCTGTAATGTTATTTTTCATTGAAGGGTGACTCTCGCAAATTTTACTGTGCCTTTCCTTATATATAATAGGAAATGCAGAGGGTTGACAAATACTGTGTCATAAAGATGCCAGATATACACACTGTAGTAGACAGTATAGAGGCCCAGTTAAGGAAAAAACATCAGAGGATAAGAATTAGTACTGCTCTTGATCTGGATATGGTGTATCTACGTACACCATATCACTATGTATGGATTCAGGGATTAATAGTTGTTGTTTATTTCATTTGATCCAATGGAGCTGAAACACCTGAAGACAATGGTTTGTCAAAAATAAATAGCCATGACCAGAGCATTCATCCTTTGGTGATGGAGACATCTTTCGTCTTTTTGGGTTTGATCCAGCGGATGTTAGTGAAAATATAAAGGATACCACTGCTTCATGTACAAGCAAAACTATGCTTAAAGAAGACAAATATTTTTTTTTTATCTCGTTAGGCTGATTTTCTCTTAATAACAGCAAAACAGATTTGTCCTAAATTTCTTATTTTCTACCTGGAAATATTATTTTGCTGCAAATTTTGAGAAAAGTAACGATCCAAATAGGGTTCGAGAATTGATTGTCCTTCTCCTTCTCTTAGGGGCAGATTTATGTTGGATTTGCGCCTCTTTTGCGCCGCTGTTGCGTCACTTCTGTGACGCAGCAGCGGCGTAAACCCTGTGGCACATTGCAACATACTTACATCGTGACGCATCTATGCCACATGAAACCTGCATCAGGTTTCATGTGGGCGTTTCCATGCAGGGGGGGCGTTCCGTCGCAGGAACGCCCCAGAAAAGTGACTCTGTGAAATCTACAAGATTTCACTGAGTCACTTTACCAACGCTGATGCGTCAAAACCCTGCGCCTGCTTGAAGCAGGCGTAAGGCTTGACGCACCATGTTACAGATAGGGCAAAGTTGGAAAAGAGCTGGAGTTGCGTGCTGCACGCAACACAACTTCATCACTGCACCAACTTCACGCCCTAGATACGACACGCATTTGGTTATTCCTGCGTCATGGGTGGTGCAAGGATAAACTTGCGTGCCGCATCTGTCTTGGCGCATCTCTGCTGATTTGCAGAGATGCGTCAGGCAACATAAATCTGCCCCTCAGAGTCTAGTATGTGAACAAGGTATTGAAGTGCACCTACTGATATAGTACGTTGACTTTTTCATTGATTATTAGTAGTTTTTCTTTGTAAAAGCATTAAGGGGTCTGTGATGGCAAGAGACCAAGAGACGCATATAAGGGTCGAGACGGTGCCACAGGCCGCGACCTTTATTAATCCAGATATGCACCAATATATATTCACTTTCTTTTCCTAGATGATTGTTGCTCTGGAGGGGCTTATAGGATGCTACAGGCACAGAGCTCAGCACCTGTCTTAGACCAATAGGGAAACCCTCATCACATGGTAAAACAATATGAAGCATGGGTTAAGGTCAAGCTTCCATTAAATATGGCTTCTTCTAAAGAGCTAAATCACTCCCTATCTATTTAAAATAATTTTCTAAAGCAATTATTACTCGGTATTTTGTGAGAAATATACTTTCTTCGTGAGCCTTAAAGTGATACAAGTGCATTGGCGGTAGCTAAAACAGAAAAATGCCCTTCTCCTTCTAACCCCTTTTCCTCTTCCTTTCATATACAAGTTGTTCCCTTTTTCTAGTGTCAATTACTAGGTTTTATTCACTGGTAGTTTCATTTTTCCCTTCAGCTTCCCCACACGTGCCTCTCTCTCTGTCGTCATCGGGTCCAGAAGCTTAGAGTGGCCAATAAGATTGAGGGGGATGTGATCTTTAGATTTCCCAACGGTCATGCTGGAATATTTTGTTATATACATTATATGAGAAGCAGGACTTGAGAGGGGCTTACGAGGTAATGGAAAAGATAAATAAGGGCAGATCCTTAGGGGCACTTGAAAGACCTCATATTTCAAAATAATTCACATTTAGGAAGGCCTTTAAAAAAGAGACAAGAGTGTGTGTGTGTGTGTGTGTGTGTGTGTGTGTGTGTGTGTGTGTGTGTGTGTGTGTATATATGCTTTTGTGAGTGTGGGCATGTAAAAATCCCAAGTGAAATCTATAATACCTGACCGAAAGCCCTTGTACCCAACTGCTTACTACAGAATACATGTTTTAGGGGCGGTAACACCTGATTGGGTCATGCACAGAATGTGATAATGACGTGATAGATGAGAACAAACCAAACAACATTAGATTACTGCAAAAGGTTTTTCTGTATCTGAAACAGGGTGACCTGGAATGAACTCCCAGTAAGTCTGAAAAAAACACCTAATCACCACAACTTCAGGAAACAATTGAAAATACGGTGGTTTACCAACTACCTTTTGATACAGATGTCAGCATTACTTTCATCATTAGTTACACTGCCTTAAGTGGAAAATATTTGTCACCTTAGCTAGCGACAGAATACCCTTCAGGGTCGCTGAATGCGTTATAGAAGACAAATGAATACATTTCGAGCAATACAAAACAATAACAGCACATTCCAAAGAATGTGGAAGTATTCTCACCATCTATCATTCTCAATGCCTCTCTCATTTCATCTCACATTTAAACCATTCTTAATACCTTTTTATTAATGGTGGTTGCAACACAGACACACAGGGGGCACAACTCTGGTGCATCAAATGCAAGCCCATCTGCCCTTGGACTTCGGCCAGTGCCTGAAACCCTGGTTCTCCCCTACCCATCGCTACGCTGTAATGCTCCTCCATGCTCTCAAACCTAGCTGCCACTCACTGCACTGCTGTGGCACTGCACCACACAGCACAGAAGGAGCATTCACTCGCTCACCAAGGATGACACCAAAATATGGGATATACTGCATGACCATGCTCTGGACTTACTCTTCCTCAGGAAATATGGCTAAACCCAGTCTCTGGACCAGACATTGCTACAAGATAACCAGGCAAGACTAAGTCTGGAGGTGGAGTTGCCATCATATTCGCGGATTGCATCAGCAACCTACAGTCAACAAGCCAGTAACTGTGATCCGGACAGACCACACTCTATTCAGTTTCAGACCTACCAACACCATCGGAGCTGCCCGCTATAGATAAAAATGCATCACAGCAGAGAAGTGGACTTACGCCCTCTCTGCATTTTAACCC
Source organism: Lissotriton vulgaris (assembly GCF_964263255.1). Taxonomy (NCBI): domain Eukaryota; kingdom Metazoa; phylum Chordata; class Amphibia; order Caudata; family Salamandridae; genus Lissotriton; species Lissotriton vulgaris. The sequence continues at coordinate 894,928,580 of NC_141687.1, forward strand.
GAGCACACCAGCAACTTACCAAAAGCCTTTAGGATCCTCAACAGCTAGATCACTGCATGCGCCCACAACCTGGCTCCACTAAAGCAACCCAAATGCCGGTCAGCTGGTGCACACAAGGAACTAAGGTTGGCAAAGCATCACTGCAAGCAACTGGAGAACAAAGGGAGAACAAGTCAAGACACCACAGGTAAAGACATCTTCAAATGAGCTCTAAGACACTACCTCGATATAGCATAAACACCGAAAGCAGCAAGGAAATATTCGCCATCATCAAAGATTCCACCACGCCCTCCTGCTGCATCCAGCAACATCATACCCTCACAAGACCGTTGCCAAAAACTCTCAGAATTCTTCTGTACCAGAATCACCTCCATATACAGCAACTTTGACCCTCAACCGAACTCAGTCACCATCACAACTCAACTTCCCATCACTCCCGAAGAACATACCCTGACCTCATGCTTGCCATAACCACCGTTGAAAATTGCTGCTTCCACAAACACCAACCACTCAGGGCCCCACCTAACCCTTGCCCCACCATGCCTTCTCCAAAGGACTCCATCCAATCAGCAAAGGACTATCACCCATCCTTAATGTCTCCATCAGCTCAGCCACATTCCAGAATGTTGGGATGGAAAAATCCTCTGTATGGTAAAGACGTGTACCTCTGCCCTGAGTGCCCAACTGTACTTGTTGTCTGAATCCCTAATGCAGAATGTTTTGTCATAGGCGAGCAAAAATCATGCATTTGCACATGACATTAGCCTGCCTAACAAATTGTGGTATTGTTGGACCAGGGGGGTGCTGAAAGTGCTGCCCTCACAGGGGTGAAAGGCTAGAGACTTCACCAGGAGCTAAGCAGCACAAGCATGGTGGTGGCAGAATGCCATGTAGTGATCAGTATTAGTGAACAGGAACTCATTACTCTGTGTCACTGGTGTGAGGCCTACAGGCTCACTCACCTTTTCAAAAGTTCCGCTGTTGCTACTGTGTGCTTAACTCACTCTTGGCCTATATTATATAAGCTGTGGAGTGCTGTGCTGTGCAGTGCAGTAGTAGTCTTTTTCCTTTGGCTGTATGTCCACCTGAGAAGGGTGCAGTACCAGGATGGAACAGTACTGTGGAGTGCATCAGTGGTTATTACATGTACTGGGTGTATGTATGAGCAATACAATGCATGAGAGATGTAGTGCTGTGCATGTGCATGTGCAGGGAAAGCATGTGCTGGGTGTATGTGTGCTTGTGTGTAGTACAATACACAAAGGGTGAATTGTTGTGCCTTGGTTAAATATAGAAAACATTCAGTGCTGATCAGTGAGCAAAGACAGAGTGTGTGTGCTGAGTGAATGTTTACATGTAAGGTTAGATGTATGAAGGAGCAGTGCTGAACTGAGAGCGTGTTGAGGATGAGTAACTGTACCTGCAATGCTATATCACACGGAAAACCTTGTGTTCCATTTTGAGAAGCCCAGAACTCCCTGGTGAAGACATGAGGAGGAGTGGAATTTCCCAGACAGGTTTGTGTACTGTTGCATTCCTGTGAGCTGGGTGGGGACACACTCGAGGGAAAAGGAAGAGATTCATTTTACACTTCAAAAGACTGCTCTTTGATTCTGTGATAGTTCACAAGGAAGGAGCCTGGGCACATCTTACAAAAGGGGATGGGGCTGATAGAGGAAACATAAAGTATATTTCCGGGGTATGGGATTAACCTGTTGATGCACATATCATTTTGGCTGACATCCAGGTGTAAACTCTGGTCACTCCCATGAATTGTGTTGTGAACAATCAGCTTCAGAGTTGTGCCTGTTGTGACAGACATCTTTCATAAAGAAAGAAGAAAAATAGAAGTACTCAGAGTCAGAACACAACAGTGAAGCGGATCACAACATAAATCTTGAAACACCCCGACCCTAAATCACATGTTGTGTCTGGAAAAGGACTATAAGAATGGGAGATTGAGTTCCCAAAAAATGGTGATCTGCCAAGCAGCCAGAAGGGCTGTTTGAGAAGGGGAAACTTCTGCCTGTGACCAGACTATGGGCGAAGACTTGCTAGTCTCACCCAGGGAAACCAAGACCACCAGCCCTGAAGCATAAGCTGCTGCCTGCTTGTCAAGAAAAGTGCACCCTGTGAGAAAGAGGAGAGCGTTGGAGGGAGAAAGGTCCAGTGGCAGGATCCTACTGTGAGGACTCCCTGTGTGAGGATTCAGATGTGCATTGATCATGCTGTCGCCCATGTGCAGGATTGTTTTTGGTGACCCCCATATGCCAGGGTAGGGCTGCCATAGACTGAGTCATGTGTTGAGTGCCATGCTGGCCTCCTATGCCTTCACTGCTGTGCTGCTGTGAGCCTGTATGGCGAAGTGGGCCATAAGTAAAGTTACCACTTCAAGGAGTGCCAGGACTAGTGATGGTCTGGAGCACTAGGGCTGGGAGAGCCTGTGTCCATTTAACCATGTACTGCGGCAAACCCGTATGCCAGGAGGGGCTGTCGGAACCTCATTTGCCAAAGATTTCAGGCTGTCACCCAAAGGAAAGACTGAGGCTATGACCTGCGGGTTGGAACCAAACAGCAAGGGAACCACACCAGACTCACCACTGGTGGATGCCAGAGTTGCAGTCGACAATATGGCACCCTTGCTTGCTCCATTTGAGAGCTGGCAGAAAGGATTCCCTTCCCCCCCATTGAGCAAAGTCAGCTTACTGCATCTTCATGAGCATGTAGGTGCTCCGATATATGAGAGACCTTCAGTAGTGCCACTGAGGAGAGAGAGCCTGCATGGCTAAGTGCTGTCGCATGGGCTGCAAACAGCCCATCTTCTCTGAACAAAGCAGGACTCACAGGTGCACTCTGATGGTGGCCACTGCATTGCTGAACTCTTCTGTATTGAGATAGCTGATAAGACATGAACTGGGGCAGTAGGCCCCAGAGGATTTGCTGCTAATTGTGCTATCATAGAATTTTTAAACTAAATGCCTAAAGGGTCAAAGGGAGAACACTTAGGTATGGCCTAATAATTTACCTTCCCTGATGCGCCCTTCAGTGAATGGGGAATAACCCTGAACACAGTCATGAAGGACGGTGGGGCATGGATTTAGCTACTGGAGCCTGTCTTTTTGCTTCTAAATGTCATACTTCATTGTATGTGTAGAAAAATACTGCTTTTCTTGTAAAAACAAGTATTTCGCTGGACATTGATTTATAATTCATACTATACAAACTTTGAGTTATGAGTCGTGTTCACTGACCTGTATGTAGATCCCCCCTGAGGGAGCCTTGACTACTCGACCGCAACTACCACAGCGAGTCAAGTGCAGAAGGAATACTTGACCTAGTTAAGCGAGATAGTACATAGACATAGTATGTCAGCCCCGGACACTAAGAGTAAAAGGCTTCAACCACCACAGTTGGGCCTAGTAACCACTATGTTCCCTGTGGCCCTCTTTAAGTAGTTCTGACTCAGACACCTGATAAGATGGCACTATCAAGCCCCTGCTCAAGAAGCCATCCACTCGCCCAGCCATGCTTTCCATCTAAAGACCCATCTTTCTCCTACCATGCATAACAAAGACCGTTGAGAAATTAGTCAACTGACGCTACACAGACCACCAGCTACTGGGCCCCACATAGCCTGGATTCAGGCCCAACCACTGTACAGAAATAGCACTCATTGCTGCAACATACATCTGCATGATCCTTGACCGCAGAGACATGGCAGCCCTCATTCTTCTTGACCTCTCTGCAGCATTTTACTCACACCCCATCCTCATCAGGTGTCAGCATGATATTGTTCAAGCACCCACTTTCCCCTGGATCTGCTTCTTCTTAATGGCTAGAACACAAGCTGTAAACCTGGCACCTTACTCTTTTGAAGCCAGTAAACTCATCTGAGGAGTGCCTCAAGGTTCAATGCTCAGCCTCTTCCTCTTCAAAACATAAAAAGGCAACAGCATCAACATGAGACCACGAGCAATATTTTAATCCATTGTCTCTGGGTCAAACATCCACATATTTCCTGGCTATAAATCAATACAAAATATATTGGTTGCCCCGAACGGAGCGTGCAACATAGCAAAGGGATGCAGTAAGATGTGTATAGTGATTAGAGAGAAAGAGGAATTCAAAGAATAGTGACATAAAATATTCAAATTGGTTATACAAAACAGTAACGGATCCACATTCATCCGTCCTGCACAACCTGGCCACTAAATTAATTACACAAACTTTCTCATGAGTTTCTCAAGACAAATGTATGTCATTAATATTTGCACATCAGTATAGAAAGTAAGGTGGTCCAGGTTTTTTATATACAGAGCGTTGATGTTTCGACTCGTCTTAGGGCCTTGCGGTCATTTAAGCCTGGGCCATGCGAGTCATCCTCTCCTATGCTGATGACACACAACTCATACTATCCCTCTCATACACAAGACCCCCAACACAAGAAACCAGTTCATCGCCTACATGACTGAAGTGGCTAACTGGATGAAAGCTAACTGTCCCAAGCTCATCATCAACAAGACAGAAGTATTGATCTTTAGCAAGAACACTTCACAGGAAACTCCAACTTGTGGTCAGCCTAACTCAGACCCATATCCAGCATCCATGCCAGTAACCTCAGACTAATCATCAACAGAAAACTGGACATGATTGCAGAAGCCAACGCTGTCACTACATCCTACTTCCACATGCTGAGGATGCTTAGAAATATCTTCTAATAGCTCCCAAGCAACACTAGACAAACTATCATTCATGCTTTCATGCTCTTGTGACCAACAAGTTAGACTACAGGAACACCCTCTATGCAGGGATCGTGAAGCAACTCACTCGAAGATTGCAAACTATCCAGAACTCGGCAACCAGAATCATTCTAAACCTCTGACATGAATCTCACATCACACCACACCTCAGGAAGTTCCACTGGTACATGGTACACAAATGCGCTCTTTGTAAACTCCTCACACACTCATCTCATGCATGGCACTACACAACTTGGACCCCAGCTACCTGAGCAGTCACATCTCCTTCCACCAACTACCCAGATACCTTCACTCCACAGGACTCCTGCTCCCACACAATCCGTGCATACACAGAACCTGATCAGGGGGACAGGCTTTCTCTTACAGTGCTCCCAAAACGTGGAATGGTCTCCCACTCAACATAAGAGCCTCCTCCTCCTCTCTTCGTGAATGCCTGTCTTTTCAGTTAAAAAGCCTGTGATAGGCAGAGCTAGGTACACACATCTGCTCAACGCCAAGATACTTTCACAGGTGATGGTGCGCTTTACAAATACAGGTAGCATAACATTGAACTAATTAGGGTGAAAAAATGATAATAATGCGATATCTTTACTGTTTGGTTAATCAAAACCATTACAAATATTATTTAAATGAATTAACATTGTATGACAAGATGAAACACCCCTAAAGCACATTATGTTCTTACTACTGCTAAATAATTAGCACAGAAATCAAAAGGAGGGAGTGAAGAGGTGGTGCTGCGTGGCACCAAGGTGGGCACGTCCTCCTCTTATCAAAGTACTATTAATCAACAAGGTCCACCTCTCGTTGGGTCAATGTGTATCCTGTTGTTAATGGAATACACAGAATGTGTTAAAATACACCTCACACACCAAAAGGGCCCTTGGTGTCATGCTTCATCATCGGGGTCTTCCCGCCCGGCTGCCGGACGGGGCAGTGCTGCGACGAGCGACTACGCTGGAGCACCTGTTAGATGAAAGTGCTATGTGAGTGAAATGGAGTGAGTGTCAGTAGGGTCAGGGGTGATATAAAAATGTGGTGTTAAGAAATACCTGGCCTGGTGATAGAAAAAACTATCTAATAAACACTGGCTGGCATTGTTAAAAAAAAAAAGGGTGATTCGGAAAGAACAAGCGGATTAATGGGCTTCCTTTCCTGTGTGGGTCAGCATGTTTCGGGGCACAATGCACCTTCGTCAGGACCGGGGTCAGATCCCCCTGTCACTCACTAATGTCTTTCCACAGTAAGAAGAAAATTAATGGTGTATGTACAGACTAGTGTAATTGATAATATACCTTTTGGTGTGTGAGGGGTATTTTAACACATTCTGTGTATTCCATTAACAACAGGATACACATTGACCCAACGAGAGGTGGACCTTGTTGATTACTGCTAAATAATACCAGAATTGTTCAAGTGAGTCACCGTCTAAAACATGGTTTTACATACAATTGTGTCCTACCTGAATTCATTTTCTATAATGTATTAAGAAGGAAACATATTTTATAAAACGTTCTACGATCAACATTTGGGCTAACTGTTTTATCCATGTTTATTATATTGTGACAATATTTTTCATGTTACGGGTAACTGAACATTCGAATATGAAATTACAAATCGATATGATGTGTTAATCGCACATTATAATCTTCTACACAATTTCTACAGTGGCAAGCAAGCAACCCAAATGTTTCTCTAGTTCCATAAACCAAAAGATAGATTGAAAAGAAAATATCATTCTTCGTGTAACAGACAACAACTCATCTGCATTGTAATTCATCAATATTTATGTCTCGGTTCTGTACCATTTGTTTGAAGGCTACTGAAGCGGTGAATTCAACTAGGCAGATCCTAATAAAGTGATGAAGAGAATACATTTGTCGTCATGCAACAATTATAAAAATTAACAAAGCAGTGAAAATATTGTATGGATATTGCGTCTGTCAGGCTATCTCAGTTGTAACAACTTGCAAAACCTGACTGAATATAATTTTTTTTCAAAGATCCATTCCGTTACATCGTCCTGTTCGTAAGTAGCGGTCATAGAAATTGGGATAAAGATGTGGTTGCTCCAAAATTCAATCCCACTCACTAGAAATTCACCAACATGGATTATGCATTCACTTGTTACCTACTGCTCACTCGGATATCATTTTCAGACTGCATTCAAAGAAAGGGAAAATTAAAGTATGCCTGGGCATAATTCGCAGGGATTTCAGGCCAGATCCATCAATAAAAATTTTTGCGATCCTCTAATTGCGAATCTTTGCGTTTCACAATTAGGGAATTGCAAAATGGCATGCATGAAAGTGCGCAGTACACTTTCTGTGATTCCTAAGGGGTAGCAAATTGCCTACCTACCTCATGAATATTAATGAGGTAGGTCGCAATTTGCGACCACCTAGGAATGACAAAAATCACAGGGATGGTGACCACCATGTCTTTTAAATAAAGTTTTTTTTTTAAAGCAGCACGTTTCCTTAAAGGAAAACGAGATTCTTTACAAAAAGAAAAATGAAACGTTTCCTTTTCATTATGGTATACAAATAAATATATAAAACAAATTTCATTGCTTGCACTGCATCGCATTTGGCGATACAGCTCGTGCAATTGATTCATGTGCAAAAATAGCAAAAATGTATGTTACAATTTCACCCCTGAGCAAGAATCAAAAAAGGTATTTGGCAATGTGAACAATCTGCTTCCTTATATGTAAAGACTTTTTTTTAACAGTCCACGTAGCACTGGCATGCAAAACATTGTAAGTCATCCAATTGTTTATTGAAGATTCTGGCTACACCATTGCAAGAGGCATTGGTACTGTAATACTATTGCCTCTAGTGCTTTCATCACACCCAGACAATGTGTCCTTCAAGACTTTATTAGTTTTAGATACCTATACATGACAGACTACGGGGCTGATTATGAACTCGTTAGGAAACTCTTCTGACCAAATTGATTTCAAATTAATTTCTGAACTAATCGGGTTCTGTGAGTCCGACTGCTTCCCAGCAAAGTTCAGTTGGATTCCCCTTGACTTTAATGGGAGCTTGTGTCCCGAACAAGAACACAGGCTCCCATTAAAAAAAGGGGATGCTGGGGAAAACCATGTGCTTGTGATGGGCACAGATTCTAACAGGAGGGGGGAGAGAGAGAGTCAGTGGATTCAGTCTCCCAGGTTATATGAATAAACAAAGTGGAATCCACTCAAAGTGATAGGGATCCCTAGAGTGATGGGGAACACACAGTGTTGTTTAAATGCCCCTCACACACCAACAGGCCCCTTGGTGTCATGCTTCATCATCGGGGCCTTCGCACCCCTCTACGGGATGCGGCTTGCTGCGACTCGCGAATACGGAGGAGCACTTAGAAGTGAACTATGTGTGGGGGTGTGACACCCCCACACATAGTTCACTTCTAAGTGCTCCTGCGTATTCGCGAGTCGCAGCAAGCCGCATCCCGTAGAGGGGTGCGAAGGCCCCGATGATGAAGCATGACACCAAGGGGCCTGTTGGTGTGTGAGGGGCATTTAAACAACACTGTGTGTTCCCCATCACTCTAGGGATCCCTATCACTTTGAGTGGATTCCACCTTGTGATGGGCACCCCATGGTTAGTGCCACTGTGCATGATTTAACAGGGGGATCCCATGGGTACCCCCATGGGCCACAACCAGAGACCTCTGGGGGGCTTACTGGAGGTGCCTGGTGGGCTAGTTGGCACCCTAAGGACTCTTAGGATGCAAGGGTACTTCAGCTAAGCCCCCAACACAGAAAGTTCCAGGAGACACGTTTGCAGTGTGGTGCAGTAAGGGGATGTGGCCTTCGGAGAGTTGACGTTTTCTTAAAAAAATAAAAAATAGAAAGGGGGGCTGTGTGACCCTTTTGGACTCTGGGGACCCCAATACCTGGGGCCTGAGCCATTGTTTTTTATTTTTTTATTGAAAAGGGACGGCCCCCTCCCGAGGCCAATTATGATTATGGCCCTGGGACCTCATCCCCCGGGGCCTGCCCTTTTTTAAAAAAAAAAGTTTGTTTTTTAATAGAATCGGCCCCACATGGACTCTCTTCCCTGGGCCAGTTTTTGCCCTAGGGACCCATCCCTCGAAGCCTGCCCTTTTTAAAATAAAAATTGGAGGAAGGCCCTCCTCCTGAGGCTGATGTAGCCCCGGGGTCCCCATCCCTGGGGCATTGCCAATCCCTTTTAAAAAAAAATAAACAGAGGGGGGGCAATTTTTTGCCCCGGGACCCCATCCCCTGGGGCCTGGCCTCAAGTTGGCGACCGCAGGGGGTTCCCCAATGCCCCTGCGGTCCCGGCATTGATTTTGGACAAGGGGAGCTTCTGACATGGAGCTCCCTTTGCCCAAAAGCAAATCTGCTTCACTTCATTGAAGGGAGAGCAGTTTTTCTGCTCTCGCTTCCATGAAGCGAAGCAGAACTTTGCTATGGCAGGGCAGGAGCATTGCTCCCACACTGCCATAGCAAACTGCAATGTCCCGGGGGTGGGCAACCCTCGACATTGCTGGAGAAATCCCTGGGGGGTGGCGGTCCCCAGGGCCAAGACAGGCTACTGGATGAGGGGCCATATCACCCTCTCCCATCAAGTTTGAAGTCCCAGGGAGGTGGTGGTCCCTGGGCATCGTGCCGGGCCAGGAGCCCCCACACAGATTTTTAAAAATTGAAGCCCTGGGGAGGTGGTGGTCCCCAGGGCATGGGAGGGCCTGCTGGGCCCCTTACACATACTAAAGGAATGCTCCTTGGAGATGGTGGTCCCCAGGGCTGTGGGGGGCAGGAGGCCCCCATGCATTTTTAATAAAAAGCCCCACGGAGGTGCCCTTCCCTGGGACTGGGGGGGCCGTGTACCCCCACACACCATTACCAAAGCCCTGGGGAGGTAGTGATCCCCGGGGCTTGGGGCCCCACATTGCCCCAACACACATACTAAAGGAATGCCCCAGAGAGGTGGTGGTCCCCAGGGCAGAGTGGGGGGGCTGGAGGCCCCTACACATTTGTAATAAAAAGCCCCAGGGAGGTGGCAGTCCCTGATACTGCAGGGAGGCCCCGTGCCCCCTACAGTACCAGGGACTGCCCATTAATAACAAAAACCCAGGGATTCACATACCCCACATGAATCCCGTCATTTTTTTAATGCTTTTTTGACCCTGGGTGTTTTTTTCCCTTTTGTCTTGAGACTCGGTTCAACTGAGTCACAAGATGGCTGCCAACACTTCCTGGTTTGCAGTGTTGACAGCCAATCAGAGTCAACCTCGTGCTTAGGGGGGTTTGCGGATCCACCGCAGTCATCAGGTATCCATATTTTTTAAATATGAATTTCCTAGGAACTACTGAGCACATTTATACCATTTAAAGTAGGGATGGGCAGAATTTGAGAAATTCTCTTTCACAAACTATTGCGAACATGTCAAAAATCTCTGCAAACACGCAGAAATATCGCAAAGACGTGGACGATTTTTTTCCCACCTATCGCGACATTTTCTGCGTGATCGCGTTGAAAATGTATCGCCAACTTACCCATGCGGTCGCTCATGGGCGTGGCCATCTTGTTTTCACTTGTCCCGCCCGCTCGCGTTGCTATTTCCTGTTCCGGGTCACGCAATGCCTGCTCACGCCCGTACGTAGTTCCTGTTCGGGAACGCTTTTACGTGTTTGCAACGCTTTTGCGCGCTCGGGGAAAAAATATCGTGCCAACTTGCCCACGCGGTCGCAATGGGCACGGTCATCTTGTTTTTCACTCTATTGCATGGTTCTAGGGCCTGCTTTTGAATCCTCCCTCTATCTTTTCAATCCTTTGTTTCTAAACACTTTTTGTTGATCTATTTTATTTATTATCTCTCTGAATATTTTCCTGCTTCTATATTTTAGTTTTTTGTCTACTTTTTGTGTGTTTTTAACTACTTTTTCACTCTTTTTCTATTACCTGCTTTTTCTATTTCTTTTACTTACTTTTTTAATTTTTACCTTTTCTTTTCTGCCCCCGCCTACCCCAGAACCATGGCAAAGGGCCACAGGGCTCATCACTGCCAGAGCTGCGACCGCCTTCCTTACGGAAGGCGGCGCCCACAAGGGGTGCAGGCACGGGCCTTATTCGGGAGGGTGGAGTTGGCTGCACTAATTTATTTCTTTGTGCAGCGCCACCTGCCCTTAACCCTGGCAGCAGGTGGCAGGTCTGGGTCCAGGTACGGGCTCTAGGAGCGTCGGCAGCAGTGGAGGAAGGTGAGCTGGGCAGTGTTTCGCTGCTCTGGGGTCTGGCGCACCCAGAACCAGTTGACGCACCGGTGGTCCGATATCCTGGACCGGGAGCAGGACCTGCTGGACATGCTAGGAGTGGAGGTCCCGGGTCTTGGTGAGTAACTATTTAATTATTACTATTTTGTGTCTGTTCTTCTGCTCTGTGTTATATATTGCAAATATCTTTTTTTTCCAACCAGCTAGAATGCTGCTGCTTACATTACAGGTTAATTACGTTTAAAAGTCTTCTGTGATTGTTATGACACAGGTGCTCTTCTGCGCTACTAAACTTACTTGTTTGCAACTTAGCATTTTCGCTAACTTAGCATGATTAAATAAGAGTTTATTCTAGAGAAATTAAGTTATGTAATGCTATAATGACTCTAGTCCTTACTTTGTCCTGTCACTAAGAGATAGGGGCGGATTGATACTTAAGTTTAGTTACTGTATGAGTTTGTAAGTTTTTAGTGGTATGCGTGATGTCCCCTCTGTTATGTCACGTGCTGCTAGGTCTTTAGTAGAACCTTTTCTAGTTTGTTCAATGAGTGGTAATAGGCTTAGCACCAGCAGAACATCAGCATCAATCAATCAAGCAAACATTTGGTGCATACAAAAATGTAGTCATGCGTCCTCCATTTGACCACATGCATTGTTGAGGACTATAAGAAGTAGAAATGCATACTTAATGTACAATTGGCAGGCCTGGAATTGGTGGGCTAAATCAGGTGGTACGTAGTACTTAGGCTTAGTTAGTATTCTGGAATCAGAATAGAAGACTGGATTACTGTTGATTAATAGTAAGTAGTCGATCCACGAATCCCCCGGTACTACGTGTTGACCAGAGGAGATCGATCAATTTAGTTATTGCAATTGTTGTTTACATAAGTGTTTTTTGACCATTTTTTAGAAATATTTTATGTGTTTCACACCAATTATCAATGTTTGTCTCTTTCTTATATCTTTCCTGTTCAGCACCCAGGGGCAGGCAGACAGGGTCGCAGTCGGTAGGAGGAGCACAACACCAGCAACAGGAGGACACCAAAAAGGGCGCTTCTGCTGGTCCTAGTAAGTCTTCTTGTTTTTAATATTAATAATTCTTATTCCATAACCTTTACTGCACCATATTTTTTCCGAACTATTGTTTCCTTTTCCTAATGGAAACGGAAACAATAGTGCTATTTTTTACCAACAATTATCCCTCGATCTGTACTATCTGTTTCGAAATTCTTGTTATCCCTGCTTCTGCTATGATGACTCTCTGTACTACTACTATTAGTCTGTCTGTAGGAGCTAAGCTTGCCCAGTTGTCCACTCTTTATTTAAAAGGTTTTAAATAAAACTCAGATTCACCAGTAGCTCTAGCCATTGAGTCCAGTCCTTTGAGTTGTCCTCCTGTACTACATTTAGTCTTATTGATCTTGAGTCTTTGTTAATCTTGAGGCTTTTCGACAAATGCCACCAACAAATGCCCAACCAGATTTATTACTATTTTGATAGGATAGGACATAATAGGACTGTTATATGGATTTTACACATACAGAACTTTGCACAAGAAAATAGGATGTTAGTGATGGGAGGTTGGACCTTCCTCACACCTCAATCAGAAGTTCAGAACCCACCACAATCCCCTGCCCGACTAGTTATAACTATTAGCTCTACGAACCCTCCTCCAAGATAACCAACAAGTAGACAACCCAGAACATAACACACCCGACCTCTCAGTCGTGGAAGCAATACATATGCACACCCTTCCTTTCGCTCGCTCACTTATGTAAGTCTACACCACATACCACTGACTTTATGTAAGTTCAAAAGTTTTATTTTAAATTTACAATGCAGCACCAACACGAAAATGCATAACAATAAAACAATAAACATTGTTACACTTACAGTTACAACAACTAGAAGTCCATAGGGAAACAATGGGATAGCATGTTAACTGAACAATGGTGGAAGCACCACCATCCCCCTGTTAGGAATATAGTTTATATAAAATTTTAAGATCTCTGAGGCTCTGAGCGAATTCTAGGGACCCCTCACTTTCGAAGAACCTTGTACTGTTAGTTGTTACATCATAAGCTCTGCAAAGCTCTGATTCTTAGAAGGAAATCTTCCATATGTAATGAGAAAAATGGTGCGCGTTATTATATTGCTAGCATTTCTCAGCTGTGCCAAAAAGTGTAGCATTTTTATGGATAAGCAATATGGACTAACACCACAACTTCATAAAAAAAGTGGCCTGTTAATGTTTTGGTTGACCTCGTACGCAGCACTTAGACAATACCTGTATGAGGTCATGTGGGCTCAAAGGTGTCTTATACAACAAGCTGCGAGGTAACATCACGTGTGCAAACATAAAAGACACAAAGGTAAAATGGTTGCATGATTCGGGCTAACTAAGAAAGGACGAGAATGATCCTAGGGACCATATAACTACTAGTATCTACTCTTGTACTACCTGATTTGTACTAGTGATGTATTGTATACTATTAACTCACTTTTCAAACTTGCTACTGACCAATAGGGGGTGGTGTATATGACACCTAAAAAATGTGTAATGTTTTTTCAATGCGCACTACTAACCACCAGTGCCGGAGCCAGCGGCGAAGGCGATGTGGCTGGGGAGGACGAGGCAGTTGCGGATGGATCTCCAGGGGGCGAGCCAGCAACAGTGGCGGGCTGTGGTAAGTTAGATTCATAATCCTTAACTATTGACATTACACTTACTGCAAGGGCGTACTGTATGTATACTGTACTGCTCAAACTTAGGGCCCATTAGGATGGTGGGCGGATTGCCCGTCATCCCTGTAGAAAAGACCCCCCGCCATATTCCAATGGCTAGGGGGTCCGCGGCGGATGGAAAGACCGTCCACTGCTTTTCCGCAAGGTCTACATGTCGACCAAGTAGAAAAGGGTTCAATATGGTGGCGGTGTCCGAAAGCCACCGCCAGGTATATTAGAATGTGCATTTTGGGATGCCTTTTCATGGAAAGGCATGTGGAGTATGCTTGGGGAGCCCGTTGCGGGCCCCCATGAAGCCCGGGGGTGGGGGTGCACACGGGGGTGCCGATGGTACCCCCCTGCATTTCAAAGCATGACGTGGCAGGCACTGTGCGGTTCCTGTCACGTTGTGCTTTGAAAAGCACAACAAGTATTTTTAGCATTGTGGCGGGTGGTGTTTTGAGCACCGCCTGCCGCAATGTTAAAAATATGGGATGAACCTGCCACTGTGGTGGGCGCATCCTATTTGCCCCCACGGGACCCCCGCCCTTATGGCAGGCGCTCCCTTTTAGCGTGAGGATGATGCCCCTTGTAAGTAAGAGTTGTTGTCAACGTTTGAAGAGTCAAGACACCCTTTCATTGGCATTAGTAAAGGCATTAGGGGTGGGAGAATTGAGTAACCAATGGCCTCTTCTATCTGATTTCAACTCCGCTTTGAAAGTTTTATGGAGAAGACTAAAAGTCAGATCACCTGGTGTGGAACTAAAACGGAAAGACGGGTGGAAGGAAGAAGGACAGGCAAGATTTAATATTTATGACTGACAGAGAGAAGGATACGTGTGATGCTAGCATGCAAGTTGCAAAGGTGGCTGATAGGAATCTGATGCATGGTTGGTTGAATGCCTGAAAAAATCCCGCAAATGTTAAAGACCAAGCAAGTGGGAGCATAGATACATACCACAAACGTACTGTGCTTTATAGTGCTACCATGCCACTATGTGTATAATTAACTTGTCTTACTGTTTCTCTAAGAGTATATTTTACAATAGTCTTTTTTTTTCTTTTTGATATACTGCTACTCCTTCCAAACCAGATTGGAAGGAGTTGGCTGCCAAGGCACGGCGCCGGAAGCAGGAGGCAATACAAGTGGAATATCGATGGCTGGTGGCCCTGGAAGAGGAAGAGGATGAGGCGGTAGCAGCTGAACACTCCTTCAATGCTCCGGGCCCCAGCCACCGCCCTCCAGCGATATGGCACCACTGTCTCACAACCACCCGCCACCGCCTTTCCATCACTGTGCCGTCCCCACTGTGGCTGCAACTGCCGCGCTCTAAAGCGCTGCGCCGCTCTACTAGAGGAGGCATTGCGGGTCCTCCAAAGACAAACCCTCCGAACCTAGGAGACCCTGTTTATTCACCCTTTTTTATTTATTGTGTTGGTGGGTGGGAATGGGCTTGGGGTTTTGGACATTTGGTTAGACTTCTTTATGGACATTGGTTGGGGTTAGGGAAGGGGTGGGTCAGGTTTTGTATTTTTTTTACATAGTTTATTTTTGTTATGGTTATTATTAAATCAATATTTCTAATTTACATACAATGCTGCTAATGTTTTGAGGTTGGGATTACTGTTTTACATCACACTGTTTCCTTGCTGGTGCAGGGCCGCCCATAGCCAGTGTTTGATTTAAATAATTGGCTGACTTTTTAAGACACAAAAAGATAGATGTGGCCCCTCTCTCTGATTGAGTTGTCCTACTAGTACTGTCAGTCTCTCTCTTCTAGTCTGTGCATTCTTTAACTGGACTCAAAGGGGTGTGTGAAATGATTGAAAACATGTCCATTATTAATTATGCCTCCCCCAAACTTCTCTTACCTTTGCTTTATGTTTAACTTAGGTACAGCGATGGCTGCATGGTGATGATGGTTTCCTTTCCTAACATGCCATGGTTGTGGTGGTAGTAGTAGTAGACACTGGCAGAGCAGCAGCATTAGCAAGAGAAGAAAATGAGACAGTCAGTCACCTCAGAGAGACTGTTCGAGGAGTAGTAGAATGAAGCACAGTACAGAACATACAGCGAAACAATAATATGCAAAAATATTTTACAACAAAACATAACGGTGGTGGGGATATCCTACTAAACAAACTATAGTTGTGTTGAGTCACTTGACTAGGCCCAGAGTACACTCGACACAAGCGTAACAGTTAGTGCTGTGTATGAGGATGAAAACAAATCCTATCAATGCCGGCTATTAATGTGGATGTATATGTTCCGTTGGTAAATAAAAATCCCCTCTAAAATATACTGCTCATGGGTGGTGAAGCAGAAGAAGATCGTCGCTCTGCCTTGATAATTGAAGTACTGTTGCTTTCGTCACATCCGCTCCAGCAAGCGTCTGATAAATTATTGGTGTACATTTAATTTAGTCAAACCTCAATAAGTCACACAGCCCGGGAAAAGAGGGTTAGGGTTTGTTGAATGGATGGGAAGGAGGGTTTGGGGAACGGTTTGAAAATGAAATACAGTACGCATGGACAAACAAAAAAACACAATCTCTGTAGACTACCATATCCATATCAATATGTTAAGAGAGAAAAAGGAAATGCATGCATGATGATGATTGATAAGGAGACTCGGATTACATACAGTTCGTGTTCAGTTGTTCTGGGCTTACTTTTACATATAGCAAATAACATTTTTAAATATTGATAGGGATGAATCATAAACAGATAGCAAACCTAACGATAATAAGAACAACAAGAAGAACACACTGTTGTAGAGATTGTAGACAAAAAAAGACTCAAATTATTTAAAAGATGATGAAAGTTGTTACTGTGATATCCTGGTCAAATATGTGGATTTGCATCTCGGCATTCCTCTTAGACCGCTCGTCCATCAATCTTGGGTGTCGCCAGTCTCCACTGCCTGCCTGGCAAATGCAGATTTATTTGTAAGGTAAGTGTGCATTGTAATGTTTTTCCAAGTATAGCGCAAGGCCCGGCCTGTAATTGTAAATGGAAAAACAAAAGGGATATTGAGAAACAAAGTTGAAAAAAAATGCACAAGTTATGGTGTAGTGCAACAAGAACACTTTCCAAGACGGCATGTATGCATTATCTGTTTCCAGCATTGACCTTCATCAACAACAGGACAGAGCAGGCCCACAGTGATGGCGTGTCGCTTAGCACATCCTCCGTTTAGAGTGCATTTTTTAAAAGAGTTGGACAAAACACATATCCACCAACTTAGCATTTTACAATTTAAGTGACTAAATCAATGTACCGCAGTCATCCCACCGCTACACTCGACTCCACTTCTACACAGACATTTAGGTCTGCTGTGGTTGTTGTTGACTTGTTTACCTTTTATGCCACTTATGAAAAGTCCTCCTGACTTGTTATTATTCCATCAATCATCTCCGACACTTGTACTGACTGACTGTGAAGATCGGCCTGCAGTAGAAGTACAATTTTGTTATTACACAACAAGAATAGAAATATTATTAACTTGAGTCCCTCTTTAGTGTGTACAGTAAGACTACTAGGACACCTTGACTTCACTTCATGTACAACAAACAACAAAAACACAAATACCAATCACTCAAAGTCAGGTGTCCAATGCATGTCATTCATTTTCATTACCATTTACCTGTTCCTTCTCATCTTAGGTTAACGGGCCGTCTTTTTCGCCATCATCATCATGGACGGTGCTGTTGTCATTCCCAGTGTGCCGTATACAGATTGAGTCCCCTTCCTGTATTCAATCAAAAGCAATGTATCAAGCTGCAGTAGAAGTACAAATTTCTTATTAAAAATAGTTGCAAGAAGGGGAAAATTGCCTTGAGTTACATTTAGTGTGTGGAATGATGGTTAGTGCACAATGAAATAACTTCATGCACAACAAACAACAATAAAATCACTCAGTCTGCGTCCAATGCATGGCATCATTCATTACCTGTTCCATCTCATTTTCACTTTTCAGTTAAGGGGAAGTCTCTCTTGGCTCAGAAAAGAGGATATCTATAGTAGTCATCATGTTCCACTTCTTATGGTGGGACTAGGAAACAATTTATTTTTTCTCTATTTAATATCATCCAATCATCATCTGTCTTGAGGGCAATGGATTTAGGGAGATTCAGGAGGATGGAGCGGAAGATCTGGATTCGGAGGACTGTGCTGTGAAATGCAGACATATGAAACTCGTATATTGAAATAAGAAGAGTAGAAGACGGTGGTGATGGATTTGTTGTGATTCAAAGTTTGTAACCGGAAAGACAGACACACAAATGAAGGAAAATAAGGGAGGAAAACAGTAAGGGCAAGCCTAATTGTCAGGGAAGTATAGCTCGTCCTCAACCTCTGGGGGTTCAACCAGTAGTAGGTAATCGTGTAACACACTACTTCCGTCACCTGAGCCGCTGTTCTCTTCTTCCTCCCTTGATTCATGTATTGTGTAATTCAGTGGTATGAAGTGCTGATTCATTATGATCATTATTAACCTCTCCACGTTTTTGGGTGAGAGACTGGTCCTCTTCACTGTTACAATGGAACCAGCAGCACTGAAAACACGTTCGGAAGAGACACTTGCGACAGGGCAAGCCAGATAGCTTATCGCCAGACTGCTGAGCTGTGGCCATTCGACCCTTTCCCTATACCAATATTGCAATGGGGTTTGATCAATGTACACCTCTGTTGGGTCGTCCAGATAGGCCTGTACCATCCACTCAATGTTCAGGGGTGCTGCTGCTAACCTTTTTTCTGGCTCTTTTCTCTGTGCATCACCACTCTGCTTAATACCAATGCCTAACTGTAAATACCAACTGTGTAACAATTCTACTGGGCATAATGATCCAGTGCTGTTGTCAATAGTGATGGTGGGTGTTCTGAGACAAACGCACTGACTTCAGCCTCCGAAGTTGCACTTGATGCCCGATGCCCTGCTGCAGTACTTCTTGTGGGTTGATCTAGTGGGCTTTTAATTAGCAGCCGTTCATTTTCCAACTTATTCGGTGCCTCAGCCATTCAAGTTTTGTAGCGGGCAACATCTATCTCTGAAAAATGAATGAATTTCCTCCGTGCCAATTTTGCCCATGGATCCAGAATTGTGGCAGGAATGTAATGTCCTTGTGACAAAATCTTATTTTTCACCCTTGTATTTTCAGCTAAGCGATGGGCTAAGCTCTGCACCAAGTCATAGGCTTCTTTTTGTTTCTTTGCACTTTTGTATGATTCAGACACCTTCTTGAGCTGATGCTCTAGCATTTGCAATAATGGGACAGCTTGGCCCATTGTACAGTCCTCCTTGCTGATTTCACATGTGAAGACCTCAAAAGGACGAAGCATGTCAGTCAGGCATTTAACTAGGCACCATTGGTCCATCTGAAGGGTCATGCCTTTCACAGTAGCATCCAGTCTTTGCATGACATATTCATTGAGTGGCCTGTACTGCTCAAACAGACAATCAAGCATTTAATACGTTGAGTTCCAACGTGTTGTCACCTCCAGGATGAGGGCTTTGACTGGCATGTTATAGTCACGTTGAATGATCCTCAGCTGCTTCCGAGCTTTAAAAGAATGGCTGAAATGAGTGCATATTCTTCAGCAGGTGGTCAATAAGTTGCTGTCTATGGGTTCTTTTTTCAGAAAGTCTTGAACTATAATGTTTATGCAGTACGCCAAACACGGAACCCTGAAATAGGAACCAAGCTCCATGGCCTTAAGTACATTACTGCCATTATCTGTGGCAACAAAACCAATACTAAGCCCTTTTGGGCACAGCCATTCAAAAACCTTGCTGCGAAACTCTTCCAAAATGTTTATAGCAGTATGAGATTTCTTCCTGGCGAGCATGGCTACAGTTGCATGTTTCCGAGAGCTTTAAAAATCTCAGCTGTGTCAACAGCACCTCCTTCAGATAGCTTATCTCTAACCCCCACAAAAGAGAACCAGTGTGCAGTGATGCACTAATAATCTGTGGCTTGGCAACTGGTCCACATGTCTGTTGTCAGGTGGATATTGTGAACAGCACTCTGCTGCAAAACTTGTCCAACCAATTGCAGCACATAAAGATGTAGTACCGGAACAGCAATTCCTGCAAAATAGGACCGGCTGGGAACCATCCATTTAGGGCAGATAGCTGACACAAATTCAAGGAAACCCACCCCTTCCACAAATGAAAAAGGGAGAAGGTCCAGTGATAACATTTTAGCCAGGTCGCATAGTACAACTGTGCCATTGGGTGGTTGCATTGGAACTGCCCCTCCAACCTAAGCATGCTCTCAATGGTAGGCTGGATTACTTTCCTTTATGGTGCTGTTGTTTTCATTAACCCACTTAGGCTCAACAAAACAGTTTGTCTCATTGCAGTACCCGGTCGCCTTGGTGTCTCAGCCTGACTCTGAGTATGGTTCTTACGGTGGTGCCACTCAGATGTTGCTGAGGAGGATGTGGGCGGTACCACTACACTACTGGGGACAGGTCTAGAAATGCCTCCCTCTTCTTCACCTTCCACCCCAATATTATTGTCCCCGTATTCTTCATGCCTAACTTCAATGGGTTGAGTTTTTTTTCTCTGTTTTAGTGAAGTAGGTGATTCTCCCACACGATAGTGTGGTGTATTCTGAGATGACTTGCTTGGCCTCCGGTACCATAGTTTGTACCAAGCTTACCCGGCCGAACACCTTGTCAACAAATTGAGCATATAGCAACGTTCTCCTCCTTGGTGCTAACAGAAAAGAAGTCCCAAACTGGGGAGGAGAACCTTCTGGCACTGCTGGATATGCCACTTTCAATACAGATGAATTGGAGGGTGTGCTTGGAATAAGTCTCTGTGCAGCTACACTGTGAATTTTATTACCACTACCTACTGAAATGGTTGAGCTGGATGTAGGTCCTTGCCGGGACTTTGAAAATATGGTAGCTGGAGGTCGTGGTGGTGTAACCTGTGTTGGTGGTATCCGTGCTACATCCCGATCAGTAGCAGCCTTTCTGGATAGGGTGAGAATGTTGGTCTCCATCCCCTTTGGGGCAGGAGTGATGTGCGTGATGACTGGCTTGTCTTCATCAACATCATCCCCCTATTGTACATCTACCTCCAGAACTCTAAGTTTTTCTGGAACCTTCCTTTTCAGAAGCATTGTCTTGTGGCGTGCATTACTCTCAGACTGATGTCAAACCACCTGTGAGCCCTTTTGGTCAATGTAGCTTTGTTTTCTCCCAGAGATAGTATCATTACTGTTTTGTTTACAAGCTGTTTGAAGTTTTTGGGAGGCCCATGTATTTCCCATAGATCTTGTAAGGCAAGTGAGCATATTGCCGTTGTTCCTCTTCAACTCTTTGCATAGATAGAAGTTCAGGGAACCTGTCTCTGATCCCTTTATTTTGTGCCAAAACCTAAGGTAGGCACCGTTGCGTGCTAATTGCTGTTTTGCAGACCAAACTCTAGCCTTAGTTGTGCTGGCGAGGTTGTACTGTGGGAGGTTAAATATTATTCGTATTGATTTAGACACCACTTTGTCCAAGATTATCTTGTCTCTCCCTTTCACACATTCACTGACATAAGTGATAGTTGGTACCAGTTTGGCTCGAAGCACTTATAATAGAGGTCTTAGATTTGGACCTGCTATTTTTTGCTTGGTATTTGTTATTAGTGCTACTTGTTCTGATCGTTGCTTTTTGTTGCATAAACGATCCATTTCTGCAAAAACTTATGCCCAAGAATTTATATTCTTTGATTACCTGCAACTGTTGACCCCACAGCTCCCATCTAGGTTGATGTTTTTTATCCTTTTGGTTGAGTGTCATTACTTTTGATTTCTCCAAGTTTATCAATAGCCCGTTCTTGTCTGAGAAGAAGCTTCTGGCACTTATAAGATGTTGCAAGCCAACTGGGGTTCGACTAATCAGTATTAAGTCATCCGCATACAGTATATTTGACAGTGTCATGCGGCAGGCCCCTCAGATTGGGGGCCTGGTGGTTGCAGTTGTCAAGCGCTGCTGAAGGATCAGAAAAAAAAGTTAGAACAAGATCGGGGCAAGAACGCATCCCTGCTTCAGTCCATTGGTGGTCATTATTTTCCTTGATAGGCAATTGCCTGATCCTAATTTGATTTGGATCCATGTTTTGACGGAAGTGAAATTAAGTGATTTAAGAGTTTCGAGTCTATATCCCAGCCGGATAGTTTGGCCCAGAGTTTCCACCGGTCTATCCTGTCAAAGACTGACGTATAATCGATAAAACAGACGAATAATGGCTTTTTTATTTTTATTGTGGCGTCCAATAATAGTGAAAGAGCGAGGATGTTTGTCACTGTCCCTGTGCTTTTTTGAAAGTCAGTCTGATTAGTGGGAATTAAGCCTTTCGTTGATGCCCATTCAGTGAGTTTGTCCTATAGGAAACCCGCTAAATATTTGGCGTCTATATCGATTAGTGCTATAAGCCTTTAGTTCTTTGCTCGATTTCTACTGCCTTTTTTTATAAATGGGGGAAATAACTCAACCCTTCTATGAATCTGGAATTTTTACTACTTCCAAGATGTTTTTAAAGAGGGGCCTTAGTTGCTCTGCTGAGTAATTTGGATCCTGTTTATTTAGTATTGGTGGTATTCCGTTGGTCCTTGGGGCCTCCTCTTTCCTAACTTTCGCAATTTTTGATTCTTATTCTGTTTTATTGTGCATGGAAGGTAGATCTCCTCGGCTGGATGCTTTTGCACTTGGACACTTCCCTCGGGTGCTCCAATATCTTGGATAATTATATTGATTTCTTTGTTGAAATAATGTGACAAGTACGTGACCCAGGCTTCTTCTGTTATATACGAGTTGATTTCTTGAGCCCTTGAGTTGTCTAAATTATTCACTGTGCGCCAAAATATGGCAGTATTGTTGGATTGTACATTTTATATAATAATTTGGCCTATATCTTCTCTGCGGATTCCTGTTTTGCTTGCAAAATAGTATTTTTCTTACTGCACTATAGCGTCCTTATTTCTGTCTGTGTGCTGATGTCAGGGACCTTCAGATGAAGTCTGAGAATTGTTCTATTGATGTTCTTTTTTATTTGTCTTAATTTTCAGCTTTGATTTGTTGAAAGATGTATTCTTTGATTATTTGTATGCCTGAAGGATAATTCTTCCCAGTCCTTGTTCCTGCTTGTTGCCTGTGCCAGTTTTGATTAAGAGTTAGCTAGGTTGAAGTTTTTCAGGAAATTCTCCCAAGGATTATTGCCATTACCTTCTTGCAATTTTGATTTTTTTCCAGCAAATGTTTGCCTCTGCCAAAAGTTTTTCCAGATATGTCGTTTTGCACTTAATCCTCTTATAGTTAGATGTTACTGTTGAGTTGTGAGCTTCAATTGGAAAAGTGAGTGCTGTTCCCTGAGCCTCTAGTGTGAGCTCTAGTGTCAAGTAGTCGCTGTATTTTAGGATTCCAATCTTAAAATCATTCACTGATTTAAAAAGTGATAGAGATAGAAAAGTATAGTCTAGTGCTGTGCTTGTCAGTGAGTTATGGTAAGTTGCTGCTTGAGGGCGATTGCCAGGAAATCTACAGTTTGTTGCTATCAAACCAAGACTTGTTAATTCCATCAATAAGTCTTTAGATACCTTGGTTTGTTTTCCCCACTCGCTTTCTTCCTGAGGTGGGATCCCCCGTTCGAGCAATTGGTCTTCTGCCAGTTGGTTATTTCCGGCTTTCCCTAAAAGGAACATATTAAAGTCTCCTGAGACAATGTAATTCAATATCGCCTCTTAAGTAATAATTCATCTCAGTTCCGATGCTAGAGATTTTGCACCAGTTTTTCCCCACTTGGGTGTAGGTAGACGTTAAACAGAATAAGCTGTTGTTTGTTTTTTCCGGGGCCTACTATCGCAATCTGTATTGCATAATTCCACTGTTTAAATATAGTCTTCATCGTCAGTTCTTTGGCTGTATTGATGGTTTATATTGAGGCATACGTGGTTAGGCCTCCTTTCAGGTGTCCAAACTTCGAGCTTCTGCTGGCTGGAGGATGATATGACTTGTAGCCTTGTAGGTGGAACGGCACTACCAACCAGGTTTCTTGCAGTAGAATTAAGTCAAACTGCTGGAAGTACTTGAGTAAGTCTATGTTCATGGTTTTAGATCCTAGGCTGTTTATGTTCCACAAGCAAAGCTTTAGCTGTGGAACTTTCTTTTCTTGTTCCATAATCTGTCATGGTTCTAAGCAACTATTGTTGATAGTCTTAGCTACCCATGACCAGTCTTTTGATATATCCTTTTCAGTGTATCCTGATCGCTCAGGAAGTCACTCACCTTGGCTTCTACAGAAGTACTTCAGGCTCCTTTTACCATGGATTTTGTAGATCCACTGGACCTTATTTTTCTTGGAAAATATTTGTTGTGATTTTGGTGATGTCGAAGTAATGGCTCCCGGTAACCAACGTTTTATATGAATCCCCCATGCTTCTAATTGATGGTCCTCCTTTAGGATTTTCTCCGCTATTTCCCCTGTAGCCCAGGTGGATTTTTGTTATTTCCCATTCCAAAGAATGTTTAAATCGTTCAAATTCTATGGATTCCAGGTCTTGACTGACAATGCCAGCTAAGTTACTGATGGAAGTTTGGAATCAAGGAATATTACTTCTATTTAAAATATCTCCCTGGCCTTTTGGTTTGAACTCTGGGATGAATAGAAATATTTTGAATCCTCCCACTGAAAAATATTTTGAGATGTTTCAATTCTTAACTCTGTTTCCCTCTTCTGCGAAGTCCGAAGAGGTAGGGGATATTTGCCCGCCTGGTTTGCTATTTCTGTTTTAAGATTAATGTTGGCTGCTTCTGCAAAAATTTTTAGTTCTTTTACAGCTTCTGCATTCTCGGTGTTGGTTTTCCTGGTTTGTGGCTTTTCCGTGCACTCTACAGCTTGGGCTGTTGGACTTTTAATTGTTAAGGTTTTCTTGTCAATCAGAGCCTTCCTTCCTGCATCTTCTTTGAGGTTGGTTCCCCCTTTTTTTCCTTTTCCGCTTTGCTAGGGATAGGTACTGTTGAGTGCTTGGCCTGTGGGGTCTTGCTTTCTCGCAGAGATGTCTTTCTTTTGCACCAAGTTATCTTTACTTTGTCTTCAGGTCCCCTTGGGCAAGGTTTGGTAGTAGTCACCAACTTCTCTTTCAGAGTTAATGTGTCATTGATTTCCCTTTGTTCTGTTGGAGTCCCCGTTTGGCTCTTGCTCGCTGGTTGGAAGAAAGACTTTATGGAAGTGGTGTTGTTCCTTCCTTTTCTCCTTATTTTTGCATCGCTGTTTCGATGTTTGCCTTTTGCAGAACAGTGAGTCCCCTTAGTCTGGTTTCCTCAACTGCTTGGAGGGCTGCCTAGGTGCTGATCCTCTTCTTGAAATTTGTTGAGGAGCCCATTTTGATCGGGTCTCAGGGGCCTACACCCTTTAAGGCTACATTGATCCCGAGGTGTTTCTTGGTGTATTGATCTGTAAATGACTCCTTGTCCAATTTCTGAGTCTTTTCTTTCCTCGATAGCAATGCCTTTGCATTTTTCTTTCATTGTTTAATTTAAAAAGGTTTGCAGCCTTTTCTGTTGGATTGAAATGAAGTTCCCTTTGTGGTGTGCTGCCTTCTTCTCCTTCTCTATTGCCATCTACATTTTGGGTTCTATTGTTTTGGTGTTGTTTGCTATCTTTATGTCCATTAGGAGATCTCCCATTACCACCGGTAATGTGGCAAGTTTGTCGATAATTGAATAACAAGCACAGCTTGGAGGGCTTATTGCCATTTCGGATTGAACTCTCTTTATCAGATTGTTCAATTCAGAGAGTGTATTGTCAATGCTTGTGACGTGCGTGGCTAAACAGTTAAAAAGAGTTAACTGGATATCCATCTTGTCAGAGTGGTATTCCACAACCTTTGTTGAGAGTTGCATGGTATTTAATAAGGGCTCCCACAACTTGTTCTCTTCTGTTGGGGAATCCTCAGTCTCTTCCTTTGTGACATTTCCTGCAGCCTGATGTGTCATGTCTCCTTTTCCAAAGGAGTATGTGGTGACCAGTTTTTCCCATTCTTCCGCTGTGAGAAAAGATATATTACTTCCTTGAAGACTAGGGATCTCTTCTTGTTCGCCACCAATCTTCTCTGTTCTGCTGTTAAACGTTTTAGAAATGGAGATTGGTTGATGTCCTTCTAGGTCTCGGGCAATGGGAGCAGTGGACGTTAACAGCTAGATTCATCAAAGACCCGTTTTGCGAGTCTTTAATAGAGATTCATAAGGAATCGCTATTAAGGACTTGCAAAACGGGATTCATGTAGGAATTGCAAAAAATATTGCGATTCCTACATCTTCCTTATTTGCGATTAGCAAATTGCTAATCGCAAATAAGGAATAACTCCCCATTCATTCCTATGGGCCTAAAGGCCCATAGGAATGGCCCATAGGAATGAATGGGGAGTATTCCTTATTTGCGATTAGCAATTAGCTAATCGCAAATAAGATAGCGATTTCAAGGGTGCCAGGGGTGTCCAAAGGACACCCTGTAGCACCCCTGAAATGCAAATTTACACAGGTGTTGCGCACACACATGTCCAAAGGACATGTGTGTGTGTAACATGCAACAGAGAAAAATGCACTAAAGTGCCTTTTTCTACTTTTTCGTCAGACTCCGTGGTAAATAGCGACCAAATATTGCGAATTCGCAATTTCAAATTGGTTAATGAATTGCATTTAAGGAATCTCTAATAGAGATTCCTTAAATCCAATTCCTCGGAAATATGCGATTTCACAAATAGCGATTTTTGCATTTGGGATGATGAATCCCAAATGCAAAAATTGCACTCTGATTCTGGCAGTACTGTATTCTCGAGTATGGTCTATGTGAATGGGAGGTGGTTCGTCTAGGCTCTTTTGTGGGCCCCTTACTTCCTTGGTTTTTGTCGATAGTTCAGGTGTCATGGCAGTGTCCGGTGAATGTTCCAGAAGCATGCCAGAGATGAGAGCTGATGCTGTTGCATCAGGGTGTGTCTCCTCTGCATCCTTCTTTACCTGATGAGCGGTCAGGATTGTAATAGTTGGTTCCAATGGGAAATTCGGTGCCTCCTGGAAGTTGGTGATGAGTAAATTTCCAGAGGTTTGCCTGGCTTCCGTGTTCCCTTTTTCGTACCTCTTGATGGTAAGGCCCTCCTTGCCCACCTTGAAATCTTTGTTATCACTGGCTTGTTTTTATCTTGATCTTGGTCTTGAACATGAGTGGGTTTTCTTTTGCCGTCTTCATCAGTTTTAATTCCAATTTTTTACTTATTACACTGCTGCCCTCCATCATCTCCATTACCGTTCATTTCTGTGTGCTCAGGGAATGGGTCTGCTGTAAGTATTCCCCCTTTTCCTTTTGGAGTGAATTTTTCTGGGTTTAATGAAGAGGAGAGGCCCCTTTGTGTTTTGTTGGCGAAGTTTAGCGATGCTCCCGAGTCTTTTACGAAAGAGAATTTAGAGTAGATTTTGGGTTGGTAGCCAATTCTCGGTGCTTTCACAAGTGGTGGCGCCACTCCGTCTGTTTCTCTATTCAAATCTACCAACGTCACGTGCACCGTATTGCCCGTTGAATCTGTTATTGCCGTAATTTCCTGGCTGCCAATGGATGCATTAGTGGGTGCATTGAGGATCTTATTTTTCTTTTTTCTACTGTTAATGACACTTGTGATGCTCCACCTTTCTTTCTCCGACCTCATTTGTCTAGCTGTCTGGCTATCTGGCTGTCTAGCTATGAATGAATCTATGTTTTTTAGTGATGTTGTGATGTTCCAGCTGGGTCAAGCTCTTCAGAGTTTTACGTTTTTAGTAGAAGATCTTTTGGTGTCTCAGTGAGTTATGACTTATGACTTATGACTTACCTGATCAGTAGTACCATGGCTTGGCTGAAAATTGTCTAAAATATGATTAGCGGCGGGCGGTGGTTTTCAGTTTGGCCCCCGTGCTGGAGTTTTTAGTTGTCAAGAACACTTGGAACACCAGGAAGGCGTTGTTACCTGTGTGTCCCAAGAATAATATTGTGAAATCAGGGCCGATTTCTCTCTCAGAGTTATCGGAGTTTATTAGAATTTGAGTACAAAGTTGAGTTAAGATCGAGGTCAGGCCAGGTCTGGGTCTGGTCCGGGACAAGTCCAAATCCAAGTTCTAGTCCAAGTCCAGGTCCAAGTCTGTAGTTGAAGAGTAACAGGGTGCACAGTTGGCCAGGCCAGATAACCTGAAAGTACTTTTGTTACATTTTAACCTCATTGCATTTTCCTGTACCTTTAAATCCTGCATGTTTTTCTTTAAGTGTTCTTAGAACACTACTGTGTTCTTGCCTACAGGTCAGTTGCACTGTTCCTGTGGACCAAGAGACTGCTGTTCATGTTGCTGTGCTGCTTAATAAACCAACCTGCTTTCCCACCAGTTCCTGTGGATTATTTAACAAAATTGGCGACGAGGGTGACCTTAAACTGGTTGAAGAGCAGCACAGAGGTGGAGTTCATCGATTTTTTTTGTTTAAAAAAAGAAAACCTACTATCAAGAACTTCTTTCCTTTAAGAAGCATCTAGGAAGATTGACAAGAATTTTATTCAAAATAAGAAGAAAATCCGATTCTAAGAACTCCTACCAACGCAAATTTGATGATTTTGCAACATTTTAAGGTATTTCTGATTGTTTACCTTTGAATTATCTGACTCTGGCTGGTGGATCGGTAGTTGTGCGTGTGACAGACGCGAGACTGCATCAGCGCGAGTCCACATCAGCTGTTGTGTGGCACGAGCTCATCGGCGCTCGAGATTCCGCTCGAGATTGCATTATCTCGTTATTGTGCGCGAAGTTTGTCACCCGCGCCAGCTGCTCAGCTGAGGAGTCCTCGCGCTACAAGACGTCAGAAGGGAAAGACATTGGCGCAAAGGCGGATCAGCGCGTGGTGACGTAATCACGCATCAATCTCAAGCGCGGCGGCCATTTTGGATTGGGATTGAATCAGGTCGCGTTTCCACAGCAACCGATCACCGTTTTTCTCCGTTTTTTTTTCACTTGCGTTTATTTTAAGTCATTATCTAAGAAACGAGGATACCTTCAGAAAGAAACAACAGAGAGACAAGGATATCTTCATTATTCTGGTATAACACATTTTGTTTCTTTAATCAATTTTTTTTTTTTTTGGGTTCTTACTCTGAAAGAAAACGCATGGGACAAGCTTCACATCAGCAACTTAAAGAAGGCATATATAATATTTACTGTTGTGTTTTGACTTACCTGCTATTGTGTTGGTTCAGAAGCTATTTACAATTGTGTTCACTTGTTTTATTTGACAAATTGGTTATTATTATTTTAGTTTAATTATTTTAAAAAGAAAGAGGCACTAAAATAGAGAATATGCAGTTTGACCCACCTGAAAATTTTTTGCAGAATAAGGGTGATCCACCCATTCCATGGACTCGTTGGAAAGAAGAATTTTTTAACTACATGAAGGCAATAGATGGAGAACGCATGGGTTCTGAAAGGAAGAAAAGTATTCTTTTACACTGTCTGGGTTCTGAGGGGCAAATGGTATTTAGAGCTTTACCTCCTATTCCGCCTGAGTTAGGTGAAGGAGAAGGTACTAATGTATATAAGGAGGCTCTTCTTAGAATTGAAAAACGTTTTAAACCAGTTTCAAATATAGCGCTAAATAGGTATAAATTTTACACTCGGGCGCAACAAGAATCTGAATCGTTTGATGAATTTATGACTGCATTGAGATCTTTGTCTATTCATTGTAATTTTGGTGCCATTTGTGATGAGATGTTGAGAGATCAGATTATAGTCCATGTGAAAAACAAGAAAACGCAAGAACGCTTATGGGAATTAGGTGACCCAAAGTTATCTGAAGCTATTGCTATTGCAAAGTCTTTAGAACAGTCTGAGAAATGGATGCTCACTGTTCAAAAACATGTTACTAATAAGCCTGATTCCCATGATGAAGTTTGTCTTGTTAAACATAAAGAAGGACAAATCAATGAAAGTCAACAAGCATTTGCCAATACCAATAGATTCAACAACACAAGTAATTTTAAGAGGTATGGGAAAGCTATGATTTGTTATAAATGTGGTAGTAAAATGCATGTTGCTTCATATGCTGGATGCCCTGCTATCAACAAAGAGTGCAGAAAGTGTGGAAGGTTAGGACATTTCTCCACTGTTTGTAGAGATTCAAGGATGTCTGTACAAGGTCCCAAAGATAAAGTAGCAGTTGTTACAGAAGGTCCTTCAAAAACTTGCAGTTGTGCCTGTAGTAGTTTAGAGCATTGTGATACATCCAATAAAGGTTTTGTAGTTTATTTGGCTGAAGAGATTTCTTTGATCGATGACAATGATCAGCTTATTAAAAAACCCATTTGTGAGATATTTGTTTTGGGTGTCAGCCTTAACTTGATGGCTGATTCGGGTTCACCTTGGACCATTATTACCAAGGATTACTTTGAAGAACGGTTAAAACAGGTTCTGAATTTAAAAGACATTCTTCCCTCTGAGATTAGGGCAATTAGTTTCAATGGTACTATGGTAGCAATGTTAGGTCTTTTTCAAGTCAGAATTACTTTCAAATCCAGGACTGTTGATATTAAATTGTATATTGCAGTCAAAGGCGTGAATGTCATTGGATGGAAAGATTTGTGGAAATTTGGCATTATTTTAAATCCTCGTGCAAAAGATCCTGTCATTTTAGGTGAAATTTTTGAAGATAATAACATTTCCGCTATTTCAAATGAAGGAGGAACCGATATAATTAAAAGTGAATTTAAGGATGTTTTCTCTGATAAGTTAGGTATGCTTAAAATTTTTTCTCACAAAATAAAACTGAGATCTGGTGCTGTTCCGGTTAGGCAAAAGCTGAGAGGGGTACCCATTAATGTGAGGGAAGATCTGAGGAAAATGTTAGATGATTTAGTGGCTGAAAATATCATTGAACCCATTGATTCTGCAGAATGGGTTTCCCCGATTGTTTTGGTCAGGAAACCGGACAAATCTTTGAGAATGTGTGTGGACCTCAGGGCACTTAATTTGGCCATTATTGTGGACTGTCATCCCCTTCCAAATATAAATGAGGTGGTTTCCATGTTGGAAGGTGCTAAGGTGTTTTCTACCCTGGATCTAAGATCGGCCTATCACCAGATCACACTTACTGATGAATCCAAGTGTCTAACAGCTTTTATTACTCCTCATGGTCTTTTTCAGTATAACAGAATGCCGTTTGGCTTAGCCTCAGCTGCCTCAGTTTTCCAAAGGGTCATGTACAAAATTTTTAGGGATGTGGATCACTTTGTGAAATGTTTTCAAGATGACATTTTAATTTTTTCTGGTACTGTGGAGGACCATATTGGTCATTTACGATCTGTGTGTGAAAAGCTAAGGATTAGCGGTTTAACCTTGAAAGCTAGCAAGTGCAAGTTATTTCAATCTTCAGTTGAATATTTGGGACACACATTATCAGGTGATGGTGTAGTGCCGAAAAGATCAAATGTTGATGGTATTAGTAATGCTCCACCACCAACAAATAAAGACCAGTTATTATCCTTTGCAGGAATGTGTGAATACTATAGTAAATTTGTAAATAATTTTGCCACCAAAATGGAGCCTCTGAGGAAGCTTTTGAGACATGGTAATTCGTTTGTTTGGGAAGGGGAACAACAGGTAGCTTTTGAACGCATCAAGTCTGATATTTTGCATGCTCCAACACTTAGACCTTTCTGTTTGAATAAGTTGTGTGTCATCACGGTGGATGCCAGTATGTATGGTCTTGGGTCTGTTTTGTCTCAAAAGGCTGGCAAAGATGAGTGGAATGTGTGTTTTGCGTCCCGTACCCTCAATGATACGGAACGTAGATATGCGGTCATTGAAAAAGAGCTTTTAGCTTGTGTTTGGGCTATTGAGCACTTTAGAAATTTCATTTGGGGAAATAAATTTGTTCTGAGAACTGATCACAAACCATTAGTTAACATTTTGTCCCCAGGTGGAGGTTGGAATGCCACGGCTCGCATTTCCAGACTTACCTCACGACTCCAAGAATATTCTTTCACTCCGGAGTATGTCCCTGGGAAAAGAAATGTGGTGGCAGACTTCTTGTCTCGTCATCCATCTCCAGTTTCTGTGTGCAAGAGTTTGAATGACACTGATGTGGTCACATGTTTGCAGGATGTTCTATCTACCTCTTTCAATGAGATTTCTGAAGACTTATGGAAAACTGCTGATGAACAAGATCTCACTTTACAAAATATTAAAAAATTCATTCTAGAAGGTTGGCCTGATAAAAAATTGTTAAAAGAAAATTTTATGCCATTTTTTAATATTTCAACTGAGCTTGAGTTGGAGAATGATTTGGTTTTTAAATCTGGTAAATGTGTTCCACCTTTTGATATACAAAATTTGATTCTAGATCTTGCACATAAATCACATCCAGGTATGTCGGCCATGAAAAGATTGATTAGGAATTATTTCTGGTGGCCATCGTTGGATCGTTTGGTTGAACACAAGGTCAGAGAGTGTTCTGTGTGTGTAGGAAACGACAAAATGTTAAAAGTTAATGTTCCCCCATTGAAGACGACCCCTTGGCCCACTTTGCCTTGGAAAAAACTTGCCTTTGACATTTCTGGCCCTTTTATGTGTCTTCCCTCTGATTCCCGCTATGCTCTTGTGCTAATGGATTACCACTCAAAATGGCCAGAAGTTAAATTTGTTTCTTCTACTTCCACCAATGTTGTTATAGAATTTTTTAAGGAAGTTTTTTCTAGAGAGGGTTGTCCGTCCACTTTGGTCACGGATAATGGCGTGCAACTTACCTCTCTAGAAATGGAGACTTTTCTCAAATTACATTCCATCAAGCACAACACTGTTTCCTTTTATGAACCACATGAAAATGGTTTGGTGGAGCGTTTTAATAGAGTTTTAAAAGGTTTTATATCCGAGGTCTGTAAGTCTGGCCCAGATTGGAAAACTTCCTTAAGAGAAAGGTTGTGGTGTTACAGAATTACTCCTCATTCAACCACTGAAGTCAGCCCTTTTCGTTTGCTTAAAGGACGTGATCCTGCTTCTACCATTTGTCCTTGGTGGTTCAGTGATAAATGTCTCAACAAGTCTTTTTCACAAGACTTGGTTGAACAAGCATCTCAGAAAGTTGAGAATAAACAATCAAAAAGTAAATTGTGGTATGACAAAAAGTGGAACGTTAAATCTCCTGATTTTTCTGTGGGAGATGTGGTGAGGATCAAGAGACCTGGTATTCTTTCAAAATGTTCTGATAAGTTTGGCAAGCCAATGAAACTGGTAAAAGTTTTTAGTAATAGTGTCATTACCCAGGATGGCAGGTTATGGAACTCTAAGCGGGTTGCAAAGTGTCCCACTGTGCAGCAAACTTCCATTTCCGCCGTTCCCAAGCCTACCAGCAGTTCCATTGCTTCAAGGGTAACGTTATCTAACCGTCCTAGATCGTTTCCTGTGAAATTTCATGATTATGCTTCTTAACCTTTTCTCTTTCTTTTTTATGAAAGGGAGATGTGTTACATTTTCACCTCATTGCATTTTCCTGTACCTTTAAATCCTGCATGTTTTTCTTTAAGTGTTCTTAGAACACTACTGTGTTCTTGCCTACAGGTCAGTTGCACTGTTCCTGTGGACCAAGAGACTGCTGTTCATGTTGCTGTGCTGCTTAATAAACCAACCTGCTTTCCCACCAGTTCCTGTGGATTATTTAACAACTTTGTTTTGCTGACCATGCACTAGCTGTGCACTGTCCTTCTGTTCTCCTTGGCCACACTACTTTTGGGCTACTCTTGAGCTCCTTTGCGAGGATGAGTCGCAGATAGCCCACAAGCTGCACCTGACTTAGTAGGGCTGCCTCCGTGAGGTACCCGGGCACACACTCTGCAACCACTACCTAACGGTGGTCGCGCTCGCATGCTTTGGTTATTGTTGCTGGATTATATTGTGTATTGTTTTAAATATTTTGGCAATGCTGGGCAGGGGAAGCACTGCTGGGTGGGAGGCAAGGCGGATTTGGAGAGGATTGGATTGTAAAGATGGGAAGGTAGTGCCGCTGTTGCCGGTTATGCCCTGCCCAGCCCAGCTGTGGCTTGGCTTGTCTCACCTCTCCACCTTGTTTTACCTACTCCTCTCCCCTGCTCACCTGCTTCGTTTCGCCCATGTCCTTGTCCTTAGCAGCTGCGGGAGCGGCTCGGCTCGGCTCGGCTGGCAGAAGGGACGTGCCTGCAGTAGCTGCTGGTGACTCTGGGATCTGTGATCCGGGGTCGAATCCTGTCTTGATCTCTGGTTTGAGCTCCGGTACTCGGGTACTCTTGCACCAGGGTTGGATTGGGATTAAAAATCGGCCCGGGCACGCATAAAAAAATCGGCCCGGGCACGCATAAAAAAATCGGCCCACATTAGCATAATGCCTTCCCTCAAATCACTGCTTCAGCGTAATTTTACATTAAAAAGGGGGGCGGGGAATGCACGCATCAGTTTACACTAGTGAAACACACCTGAAAACAAGAGAGGCCACTTTTGCTCAGGCCCCCTGCCCCGCTCAGTATGGCTACATTAATTGGAGGCCCAGCGACAGGAAAGGGGCGACACCTCTGTTGCTGCTATATGGGAGGTAATGAGAGCCCATCTCCCTCCAGAAAGGCCACTCAGGCACCCACTGGGCCTCTGGCGGGATAGTCGAACATCAAAGAGACCGCTCAAATCGGCCCCCAGGCTGCTCAAAAGCAGCCCTCAGCTGGAACTTGGACCCCGGCCCCTCGGGCATTGCCCGAATGTCCCTGTTACCAATCCGACGCTGTCTGGCACTCCCCGCTCACTTGCTCCGCTCCGCGCCTGGTTGCTTGTCTTCCTGCGCTGCCTATGTGAGACCTGCACAAAAGAGACCGCTGTTGGTGTGTAGACTTCCTCGGACGACAGCCACCCAGGCTGTGCCCTGTCACATATGCAACCCTTCCGGTAATCCCTTCCAGCAAGCCAGGAAAGCCTGATACCAGTAGCAGAAGAGCATCATCATCTTCAATCTCATTTACTTCCATCATATTCAATGACTTTCCATCCTCTTCTTGTGGTTGTTCCTCCGATGATGAATAGTTTTCTTTACCGTCCTTTTGCCGTGATGACTTGCACCCTTCTATTTATCCACACCATCAGATTACTTAATTGTTATTTATTTAGTACTCCACTGGAGTATTTTTTTTCTTGCTCTCTCCTAAATGTGCAGCTTTTCTCTTACATGCCTGGTACCCACGCTCCCCGTGTTGCTCACCCCCAAACTCACTGATTGCATCCTGCCTGCGCTCATTGGTCATCCACGTTTACTCTCCGATTCCATCACTGTCCTCCCCCCCCCCTCCCAACCCTCCCCCGTTCGATGCAGCAATTTTTTTTCTCGCTTATTAATGTATTTCTTATTTTAGGAGGCTCCGGAAGCTACAGTTTGCTGCCACGCTGATCATTTGTTGAACAAAAGTGCTTCACTTCACTTTTTAATTTACCACTACAGGGTGAGCATTTGCCATCGTGAAATGATGAATTAAAGCAAAAACAATATGGCCACCACATCATGACGCATGCACTCAAATTTGTGGTGAGGCATGTGCGCACCTGTCACACACAGCAGACAACATAGCATCATGAAGCATACTTTTGCATGCATCATGAGGCATGCACCCATATGCCTCATTGCATTTTTGGTTACTGCCAATGCTGTTACGTATCAGCGAACAAGCACTTATTTGTCATTTTGCTGATGCATAACAGCAGCACCCTAAAGCACTAGCTAAGCTAATTGAAAGGCGAGACCTATTGTCTTGTTAACGCTTGTTATATAATTTGCGGGGCACGTAATGCCTCAGTTTCCCCATGACAACCGTGCCTCCTGTAACATGTAGTGAAGCATGTTCGCTGTGGGTGGGAGAGGACATGCCAGGTAGGCGGGGATGAGTTTGGATATATAATAACACATGCTGTTCTGTTTTTCCTTGCTATGAACTCCTGCTTTCATACGTGAATATTGTTGTAGCTTTGAATCATCTGTCAACCCTAAATTATTCTCCTGCCAAAGCTGTATGCTCATTTGTATAGCATATTGTGTGCTTCGCCATCTTTACAGGACCCAGAACACCTGCTTCTGTACATACATAAACAGTGGCAAAGAGACACCCTGGCTGCGCCTGCAGCTGCACACACTGCATTTAAAAATAATGTTATAGCATACATCTTATGCACAGCGTTTCCCTGTAACCCCATGAAACTTGCCTGTGGCCGGTGCCTGTGGCAAACTTCAGTTTCTAGTTACATGTGTATAGTGCAATAATACTGAGGGCACACACTTCCAACTTTGTTTTTCCTGAGAGCTTATTGAATGGTGTGAAGTACACAAGGGTAAATTACAACGTCTACAAGGCAGATGTGAGTTTTTTTGATTCCGCCACACTGTACTTAGACTCTATAAAAAAATACATTAAAGACTAAAATAAACTAAATTAACAACATTCAGGACCTAAAATAATAACCTAGAAAACTCGGGAAAATTATTGGATTATAAAGCATTATAAGCTCCCTCTTCAAAAACCAAAAGATAATAGACAATATGAATAAAATAAGGTCGCACAAACGTGCAACATTTTCATCTGTTCTGTGAAGCATTTCCACGTGCTGTGCAGTTCACTGCCATAAGCAGTAATATTACATAACGTAGGCTGCACATGAATAATTTCGTAGGTGTTGTACCACCCAGGAAAAGGTGGAGGAGTAATGAGGCACTCTGGCCTTCAGGGCTTATCAGCTAATGGAAATATTATAATAACAGGCGCAGTCAGCTGGAAAGCGGGTTGCGACAGGTGGGTAGGGTTAATGGGACAGGTCAGGGAGAAAGAAGCAAATTGCATTACAGCTGTAGGAGCCAGTGGCGCATCTGGTGTGTTGTGTACCACACTTGGGAGATTAGAAGTACAGCGAGGGGCTTCCAGGGAGAAATGCAAGTGTAAACCTCCAAGCCTAGATGTAGCATATCTTGTATCTGATAAAAAACCTGAAATGAGCGGTGTGGAACCTGGAGAGGCCAGCGCATTCCTTGATGGAATAAAATAGAGTAATATGAAGAGGTTTTATAGTGGGCGGATAACTAGGGGGTCTATTAGCCGTCTTGTGAGGAGTGAAGTGGGAAGGTGGTATTTGTGAATAAGGCGCTGAAATATTGTGTTACCAAAATGTTATTGACTGCTTTCTGGTACTGGTTCTTTTTCAGCGAAAAATAGTAACTAAGCAAAAGTAAGCAAGGGCAGTCAGATTGTGTAAAACCAAGGACCTCGGTGGTGGCTAGGTTAGAGTACGCCAGCAACCGCAGCCCGTGCAGGTAAAAGCGGTGGGGCCGTGTGGGGAGGGGCATTGCGACGGAAGATGATGAGGGAAAATTAATTATTTATTTAATTTTCCCTCAGCTGTTGAAATCTCCCCCTCCACGCGGCCCTACTGCTCCACCACTCTTTCCTGCACGGGCCGCGGCTGTACCAAGAAGCTACTTGTGGGGATTGCTGCATTCTTATGCAGGAAGGTTGGGCTCGTGGTTGCTAGAGACAGCAGTTGCTGCCCTGGGACAGAGAGCCAATGGCTGAATAAGTCATACTGGACAGCTACCATCAGTAGAAGCTGGCACAGATCGGGGTTGAAGGGATGGGGGTGAAGGGGGTAAGGGGATATTAAAAAAAAAACGTTCCTTACTGCCGCATCTCTCCACCGTCTCTCCTTGCGTCCGGAATGGAACAGGAAGCAGCCAGGCTCCCCTGACCAATCACAATGCTACATTGCAGCATTGTGATTGGTAAGAACCCATGTTCCCCTGGCCATTCACAGCACTGCAGTGCAGCATTGTGATTGGTTTGAGCGCCATGGTTCAGCGCCCAGCCAGGGACTGGGGGCCTGGGCATGATCTCCACTCAGGCTGTAATGCAGCCTGGGTGGAACATGCAAAGTGTGCATGAAGAGGGCTGGGCAAACAGTCATTGCAAACTTAGAAGGGTGCTCCCACTCCTCCCCTGCCCTGTTCTGTATGCAGAGCAGCCCCGCCCATCAGGCAAAGCTGCCACAGCAGGACAAAAGAAAATGATAACATTACGTTATTATCATTGTATTTTTCCTTTCTTTCACTGCTTCAAAGCAGTGGGGGATTCTCCTCTGCCTTAGAGGAGGAGACGCCACTGGCTACCTTGCCATCTTCTTTATATCGATGATGAGCACTGTTGCCTATTCTGTTCCAGTCGACCCGCGGTTGTAGAAAAGACTGTCCGGTCTATCGACGGTGAGGAATCTGCCTCTGGATTGTGGGCCCTCTCGGGGGAAGCTGCTCCTTAGATTCTTGCTCTCCGAAGCTGTAATGATGCTGACCTTCGTCTGGGAGTGGGGCCGGACTATGTCCTGGATTTTCTGATGCCGAACTATGCATTCTGCAGTCTGTATTATTGTGCGTCATGTGGAGCATCTCATGCTGTCCCGCCTCCTGTTAACTGCTTCATGCAGTTCCTACACATGTGCCATACACTGGATTGGCACCGGTGTTTGAAGCATTAAAGATGAAGTACTGAGGCAAGCATTGTTGTATGTGAAGCTTCCATATTGAAGTGGATGCTGGATGAATACGGGTCTAACAGTGATTACTGTTCGTTATCTGGAGACATGACAATCTAGTGCAGAAGCATTAAAAAGGAATATTTCTTGAGAACAAATCCTCGTTTGGGCAAATTGTACTGTAAACTCCACTCATTTTGAAATGTCATGACATTGGTAGACAACAACTCACCCGTTCATAATTTTTTTTGTATTAAGGCACTCATTGAGGGTATCTCTCTGTCTCCTACCTTCTTGGCATCACTGGATACTCCGCCTTTAAATTAGGCACACTGGGGAGAGGCTTTTGAAGCCTACTTGGATGCCATTCATGTGGATACATTTACTTCAGCAAGAAAAGGAAAGCTTTGCAAATTAATACCCTAGGACAAGAAGGGAGAACAATATTGAAGCCTTTGCCAGCTCAAATGGTTGGACTACCAATGAGTGGTGAAGGCGATATGGAAGAGTCTTTAGATTACTATGGTACTATAATCAAAACTCTGGATAAAAGATTTTGTCCCAAATGCAATGTTGTGCTTGAAAGACACAGACTTTAACAGCACTAACAGCTTCCATTGACGATTTTGTTGCAACTTTGCCGACTTTAGCTGTGAACTGCAATAATCGTGGCTGGAAAAATGAGATCATCCTGGATCAGCTTACAGAAAAGGAAAGACATGAATAAAAGAGTCCAGAAAAGATTATTGTCTATCAAAGATACTGGGCAAGGCTGAGCGCTAGGATATCGTGCACTGCCATTATGGCCGTTGCACCAGTACCCGGGTGAAAATGGAGGGGTGGGGTCGCCCCGCCTGTGATGAGACAGCGCCCCCACCCCCTTGTTGACCTTTAGGGAGTTTGCCTCAAGCACGAACCGGAAGCATTTTAGTGCTTCCAGTTCAAAACGCCATAACAAGGTCTAGGCAGACCAGCCTAGACCGGCCTCCCCACAGGAAAGGAGACTGGGCCTGGCGTGGCACGTAATCATGTTTCTTCCCTACCCACCATCCCCTAAGACAGGTTTTTTGTTAAAGATATATGTCACTAATGTATTTGTTTGCGGTGGTAATTTTCTTTTCAGGTATATGAAAATGTAATAAATGTAATTATGTGTTGTAACTAGCGTGTAATAAAAGTGTAAGTATTTGGTATTGTGTTACAGATAATATTGTCGTATTTAAGTGTGTGTCTCCTGTCAGGCTGTAAGGTCATGATTGGTAAGCATAGTCGTCGGTCCTTGGCAGTCAGCACCATGTTACTCCAAGGGCAGTGAGAGCTGGTAAGGAGGCTGTCAGGGTGCGGGGGCCGGGGGAGTCATTGTTCCCAGTGGGCCCGTGGACACCCCCGCACGCACATGCGCTTCAGGGCACCGGTATGCAGAAGTCTGAAGCCCCATGATGGAGGTTAAGGCTCAGGGCGTAGGGGGGCGGAAAGTCTCCGTCCAATAAGCTGTACCTCCTGCGCAGCCTTTACTCCAGTGGAGTATTTTTGTAGTTTACTGTGATCTGGGGGCTGCCAGTCATTGACCTTGCCATAGGCTCTAGAGGGTACATGCAGAAAGTGAATATATGAATTGTTAGATTTAAGGTAGGAGTGTCTTGTGTATTAGAATGTTGTTAAGGTTAGCCACATTGCAGCATTTGTCTAACAATGTATCTGTCCTTTCTGGGTAATCATTGTACATAAGTGTGAGTAACTAATGTTTTGTAATTTGTAACAAATACGGCCAGGGGGGTCGCACCCCCCAATCCAAACTTGATGTGGTCTTAATGATTTTGACTAAGGCGAGGGAGGGGGCCTCCATCCCCATATATTGGTGGTTCCAGTATAAAAGGGGACTTTTTTAAGTACCAGGCCATATAGTTTGGAGCCAACCATCACTCTATCGAAAAGCACTAAATGGTCTGAATTATGTATCATGCTGGGAACAGCTCCAGGATTGGTCAGGAGTCGTGTTCCACAGGGCAGGAAAGGTTGCCCTTCCCTTTTGTGCTCCTGAACATCACACCATCATCGCTGGGAGTGCCGCTCAGGGTGGGAGCATCATTAGGGTGAGTTGGGCACAGGGGGTCTCCCTATATTTTTGTATTGCCAGCCGCCGCTGATCATAACATTTGGGATGATCGCCAGCTACTACCCAATATTAATGAAATGTTGGCAACATTGAAAGATTCTGCTATTTTTACATCATTAGATATGTCTGAAGCATGTCATCAAATGAAACTACATCAAGACTTGAAACATCTTACTTCATTTGTTACACCTGAAGGGGCATTACGATATGTCTGTATGTTATTTGTCTGGCATTACCATCCACTGTGTTCTAGAGGGTGAAGAATATTTTCTTTAAAGATATGGATGGGGTTCAATGCTTTCAGGAGGACATCTTAATATTTGACAAAGACAAGAGTTAACATGATGCCAAGTTGGAGCACATGTTAACAATATTGAGGAAGAGTGGAATGACACTGAAAAATAATAAGTGGTTATTCAACCCAAATTGAAAATCTTGAGAGCCAGTGAGGAAGCACCACTACCTGTTCATAAGGATCAATTGAGATCCATTTTATGCGTGGAGGAGTATTATGCCAAGGAGGTTCAACAATTTGCAGGAAAACAGCAATTTTAAGAGCTATTGGGAAAATGTTAAGTATGTGTGGTCTGGTGAATGTAGTACAGTTTTGACCACATAAACAACCTATTGTATCTGCTCAGCCATTGAAGCCTTTTGATACTCATGATTTGAGTATTGTAATGGCTAATGCTAGTAATGTTAGGCTGGGGGCAGTTTTAATGCAGGAATGCATAAATGGCTATGAAGAAATTATTGCTTTTGCTTCAAGAACTTTGCTTGGAGCAGAATGTACTTATTCAACAATTGATAAAGAAGCTTTGGTAATGTGTGCGGGTGTAGAGTATTTTAGAATTTCTTTGTGGGGCAATGAATTTATCCTAGGCACAGATCATTAGCCTCTTGTGGATTTGTTCTGCACTAGTGGTGGGGGGCGGGCTATACCCCACATCGTGAAATTGCAATATCGTAGGCAAGAATTCCAATACAAATTGGTACATGTTTCATGTGCAAAGAATTAATGCTGCTGATTGCTTGTCAAGATCTCCATTAAAGAGTGATGATAATAAAGTCAGGACAATATGGAGGAAATGGGAATTGTTGGTATGGTTAATGCTGTTAATTAAGTGTTTGAAGGTGTGTTACGTAAGGATGAATGGTTACAGGCAATTGGGGAAGATGAGATTATGTGCAAGGTAATAGAGTATGCTGTTCAAGGCTGGCCTAAGATTTAGTGTGGGGGCGAAAATCTTGTATCATTCGCAAATGTTGCTGATGAATTGTCATTAGTTGGTGGAATTTAAGGCAGAAAGGATTACTGGTTGTTCCCAAGTGATTACAGAGTAGGATACTAAACCTTGCACAT
The DNA here is from genome assembly GCF_964263255.1 of Lissotriton vulgaris. Lineage (NCBI taxonomy): Eukaryota > Metazoa > Chordata > Amphibia > Caudata > Salamandridae > Lissotriton > Lissotriton vulgaris. The sequence continues at coordinate 894,970,357 of NC_141687.1, forward strand.
AGTGGGAATGGAGAAATTAGAGTACTGAAACTCAGAATAAGAGAAGATTTTTGGTGGGCAAATTAGGATAGAGCGGCCCAACGCTTAGTGTAATGCATGTGTTGTTACTGATAAGACACAAGTAACAGTAGCTTCTTCTATAATAACCATTAAATCTCTCTGCCTTGGAACAAGCTTGCTGTTGGGCGTTTTCTGATCCTTTTGAGGTCCTAAGTAGTACTCTTAAGTTTGGTATGGTAGTTATGGATTACTCATCCAAGTGGCCAAAAGCTAAAAATGGATGACAATGTGTCTACTCCCACTGCCATTGAATTTGTATATGAAGTGTTTTCTCTGGAAGGTTATCCTGAGGAGTTGGCAACTGACAATGATACTCAGCTAGTGTCTGTGAAGAATAGAGATATTTTTCAGAAGACAGGCGTTTGTCTTCTCAGAAATTCCCTCTATCACCCTTGAAGCAATGGCTTAGTTGAAATATTGAACCAGGTGTTGAAGGATCAATTACAATTGTCATTAGTGAACATCTTGAGATTTGTACAAAAAGTGAAAGACATGCTGTGGGAATACACCTCACAGTACCACTGGAGTGCCACCCCTTAATCTCAGGCGAGGTAAGATTGCTGGTACTAATCATAACAAAGAATGGATGGTTCATAAGATGGTGAACTGTGTTGTTTGGATTATAGTTATATGTGTGTGTAAGGCTAAGGTTGACACTACAGAAGAAAAGTATGGTAAGAACAGGGAAGTGTGTGTTAAAGTTGGAGACTAGATTTCAGTTAAAAAGCTGGCTCATGTGGGAAAATGTTCCTCTAAGTTTTCTATACCCATGAAAGTCAAGGACATGACCAGGTTGTAGTGGCTGGAGGAGATAAAGTGGGGAACAAGAGTAATATTTCTGTATTCCTTACTAGAAACACTCCTATGGTGCATTCCAGATTGAACTATGGGCAAAGTTTGGAGCTTCAGGGTTATAATGTGGCAATGGATACTGTGAGTGGATCTACAGGTGAGACTGAAATCAAGAACAAAAGTGACTGGAATTGTGGAGAAGGCCCAGAGTACTTCTACTAGGCACACTTTGACTCGAGTAAACAAAATACCTGTGTGCTATGAAGATTGCCTTATGGGTTAAGTATCCTGTGGTTTTCGGATTGTTATGGTGACTGGTACTCTTTTCTTATGCTTGTCTATCTGTTGTGATGTTTTATTTGTTGTTATAATTCCGTAGATAATTTCCTATTTACCACTTAATTGTATTCCTTCTACAGCATACTCTGTGGAGGTAGGCACACTTTGATCCAAGTAAACAAAATACCTTTATGCCTTGCCATCATTTTTTCATGGGTGCTCCATATAGTGGAGGAGCCCCCATATAGCATAAAAATGCATACAATAAGCCAGTTCCAGAATTTATTTTATTAATGGGGTCCATATAGCTTTAGGAGACACTTAAACCAAAACGTTCCTGAGTATGTTGTGGACAACATTTTTACATGGTTGCCTCCCTCCTATAGGCTATGTGTCCTCCCTAATAGTATGAATCATATCTAGTATGCCAGTATCAATATTTCAGAGTGGGTGACTATTATGACAAGAATTGCCTCCTGTATTGTAGTGTCAGTGTTTGTAATTGGCACCTCTATAAGACAAGAATTCAGTGTGGCAGAAGCAACAGCAGACCCCACATTCTCACTCACTCTCACTTACATTCATTCACACTCATTTTCATTCACACTGATACACTCATTCTTTCACACTTGCACTCACTCATTTATTATCCTCTCTCCCTCACTATTTCGAACTCAATCTAATTAATTCTAACTCTACCTCCCTCATACGGTCTTACCCACTCTGGTACACTCACACTCACTTGAACTCACTGTTACTCTCTCATTTTGACTCACTCTTACTTATTCTCACTCATTCTCACTCATTCATTCACACTCACTCACATTCAATCTTAATCTCACTTCCTCATGTTTTCTCATTAATTCACATTCACTTGCACTCAAGCTTACTCATTCTCATTTATTCTAACTCATTCTGACACATGTTTTGTCACTTGGTTACACTCACTAACTCATTGTCACTCACTCTCACTCTAGCACTCCTTCACACTCTCTTACTCCTTTATTCTTACTTTCACTCAAGCCCCTGTAACTTTTACTCTCTATATTTCACTCTTACTCATACTCTCTGACTATTGGCACTGAATCTCACTCACTACATATCACTGTCACTCACGTTTACTTACACAATCTTTATTACACAGATGCATGCTCAAACATACACGTTCTCACATAGCCACACTCTCAGTCACAAGCACATCCACAACATACATTTAAAAGCTTTTTCTTACTTACCTCTGCTGCCTGCAAATGTCCAGTTTAACCAATTGTGCCTCAGAGATGATGTGAAAGGGGATTGGTAGACTACACTTTGTCTGTGAGACAAGAAGTGGTCAATTTTAGAAAATTTTAACAGATACCGGAATTGTGGAGGCTTTGCAGTAGCATGTGGTGGTGGACAGTGCCAACTGCAGAGGATAAATCCAGACATAATAAGGCAGCTACACCCTTTTTCCCACTGTGATTTTTAGACCAACCTAGATGGATAGGATGGCAGACTCTGTAACTTAGCCTGGTCTGAAACCAGATATTTGTGCTTACAGTAAATAATAATGTTTGGTAAAATTAGAGAGCTGAGTAAACACTGCTCTCCCAAAGGCTTTTTGTAGGAATGGTCCTGTATTGGCCTATAGTTTGCTGGGCCAGATGGAACAGGGATTTTCTTTTTGAGGAGAGTTCTAATGTAGGAGGTTTTCAGCTCAGGAGAGAATTAACCTAGTTACAGAGAATCATTGACATCTGTCTACATCCCCTGCACAGGTGGATCGAAGGACATTTTTTAAAGATTATTGTCAGTTATGGGTCTGAAGGTGATCCTGAAGGTCTGGGTGCAATAACAACCTCCAGGAAATCTTTTTGTGCCAAGGTATTTAAAGTATGCATTCATTCGTGTCTCTTTCTGTGGTGGTTAGGTCATGCGTTGTTGTAGTGTGGGCTGCGTTCTCCTTAAGGTCATTTTCAATCTTTTAGATGTTTAGAGATTAGTTCATTGGAAGGTTTGTCACAGAAGTCTTGTGACTGTAGTGTTTCTCTGTTTAGTCAATCTGGATTGAGGAATTTTCTTAGAATTTATGGAGTTCTTCAGGAGGGTAGTTTGCTTCATTTAATCTCATGAAGTAGTGTTGTCTTTTTGTGGTTCTGATGGTTCTTTTTTAGGCTCTGTTGTAATGTTAGTGTGTTTCTGTTTCATCTCCTAATTGTCTCAATTTACGTTGTAGTATGCTGAGTTGTTTTCATTCTTTTGGTGCTGTCATTAACCCATGTGGTATTCTTTTTGTGGTCAATCCTGGATGTGGTTTTCGTTGGTATCTGTTTCACCAGTGCAGTGGTGATCCAGCTGTAAAAGGTCTGTATGTATTTCAGCTTCATGTTAATTTGGATTCTTTCAAGGTAGGTTTTGAGTTGCTGGATATCTAGTTTTTTTGTCATCTTAAGAGTTGTTTGTGTTTGGTTATTTTGCCACCTTAGTGTTGTTACTGATATGTGTGTTTGATCCTGAATGTGATGATGATGTTCCAACTGCTCAGCTTATTGGAGGGTTGTCTGTAATGTGGCTTTTCCTTTAGATATTACATCAAGCATGTGCCCTTTGCAGTGATTTGGGAGTGAAATGATTTATATTAGGTTTAAGACTTCAAGGTTAGTTGTGAAAGCTGTGGTACTTGTGGCAACGCTTATTCATGCTGTGGCAGCAATAGCCTCATTGTTGCAGCCACTAAGATTGATAACTGATTTCCATGGCCATGTAGCCCTCCACGTTTTGTCCCCATTAAGTTCATACCTAAATGAGAATCATAAAGGGAGGGGGAGTAAAACCTGCTAGACAGATGCAAGTTTGAAAAAACAAAGAGTAGCAAACCACTTTAAATACACTATTTCGTGATTGCAGACTGGCAACAGTGAATAAGTACAGCAATACCTCCACTTACTTTAATATTTACAGTTATGGTAATCTTTTATGAACGAGAGATCCATGTTTCTATGCCATACATCTGAAGTGACCTAAGAAATCACCATTTTGGAGGGAGCAATGGCTGGTTTTATGCGATGTAAAACTGAAAAGCATTTACTTTATTCCAAGTGAAACAAGGATTCACCATGTTTGTTATTTTTTAACACCATCTGTCTCCTGATTTGGACTCCGTGCATATAGCTCATGTACCAAGATAAAGTGATATAGCTTTCAATATTGTGTTTCAGTAACCAGAGAGTGAGCCTTTACAGGCTCACGCCCTGAAGCAGAATGTATGATGCTACAACACATACATTTACAACGCATACCTTTACCACACAGTTTTTACATCGAAACATCCTTTACAACACTTACATATACAACGCATTCCATTACATCGCATTATACCTTTACAACGCATACCATTACAACGCATACCATTACATTGCATTTAATGATAGGTTGTGAGCACTGGCTTTATACCACCATCAGCCCAGTGAGGCAGCATCTACTATTTACAGAACACGCCTTCTCCAATGTTCCACACAGGGAACCATCTCACCAACATTCTATGAAACCCCACATAGAGCGTCCTCTTTATTGAAAGTACCGTTTTGTTATCATTTCAGCACATAAAAAACTGTTCAAGGAAAACGGCAGCAATTAAACATAAAAGTAAGGCTCTGCCTTTTGTTGATGAACTGTGACCTTATTAAACCTTTAATCAAGCAAGAATAATCTTAGGCTGCTTTTGTCATTTGCATTATTTTTCCTTCCATCCACAGTTTTGTCATGTGTATATTTGGATTTTTTAGGTTTCTACTGAACAGTGCATGCTGCGCATACACTCTCCTTGCAAAACATTTGGTGAAAAAAAAGCTTAAAGGGGGGTGATAACCCGACCCATGATTACCATTACTTACCATTGGTTGAACTGCATGTCTCTCTTATTTCCTTTCTTCCTGTCCGTCAGTGCCTTCCTGGGTTTCCTCCAGGGCTTCAAACGTCAGTCCCTGATATGCAGCATAAACTAACCACAGTTCCTCTCTGCAGCCAGTGTCCTTCCACAGGCCGCAGGCTCATGCAGGTACTTTATTTTTGTTTTGTAAATGCATTCTTGAAGAGTACATGTCTGTGCAGTGCATGTCCCGCTCTCCTCTTGCTCCTTCATGTAGCTACGGTGCAACATGTTTAAAAATGTTGACAATGCCAATAGGTCTTGCATTGACAAAACCTATTTGTTTTGGCAATGTTTGTTCTAACCCTCCAATTGTCTTCACAGAGTGGGCTTCATTACTACTTGGCTCACGGCCCAAAACTGTCGTCAGCATACCCATAGCTCCCGTCCAACCTCACATCATTGCAGAAACTAAACCTTCCCCCTCTCCCATGGTGTCCAGCCCTGTCATTCAGATAAAGTGCTGAAGGTGATGGCGTCTTCCTTGCAGCATCATCATTGTTTAATTGTTCCTTGAATGGGCCTAGGGCCTGAGCCCCTGCAGCTTTACCCAGAATTCCCTCCATCACCCAATCTTCTTCCCTCTCCCTACAACAGTTATCCACTACCAAATGCAAAGTGGAGTACAGATAAATATGATGGATTTCACTGCAGTCCACACAGTAATAATTCTACTTGGCCTAACTGTGCTTGCATGGTTCCGGCTTCCTGTTATGCCTATCTAACTCCCTAACCTTATTTACTGGTGTTGAGAATGCCTCCAGAGGTCGGGCTCCCATAGCTTCTGGGTTGACTCCATGAAGTGATTGACGTGTACTTTAACAGTAACTGCAGCAAGGGCGGACTGGGACAGTAAAAAGGCCCAGGCACGAAAATGAAAAAGACCACCAATAGTGAATCAGATGGCTAGAAAAGTGCCCACGTTAGCAAATCAGGGTCGTTTTAAACTTATAAAACAAGCTGTATATGTATTTTACAAGATATTAGAGACTGCATATAGCTGTGCTTGCTGCAGGCAATGTTTGTGGTAATATCACAGAAATCAAGAGTAAAAACCTGCATGAAAGGCCATAAAACAGGCCCACAAACTGCCGAAAAAACAGCACATATACTGATCTGTGAGACCAGCCCTTCGGGTACTAGCAGATTGCCCTATAGGTCACTCAGATCCTTGACTCCAGGGGTCAGGTGATATTGTGCCAGGACTGATTTCGACCACAGCCATTTGGGCGGCTACATTTGCTTTTCCTTGACCTCAAAAGACACTGATTTGTATGTGCTGCTTGCAAAGCCATCCCTCACATTCCCGTTTTGAAACCGTTTCCAGTGTAGAGTAAGCATGAGCGGATTTTGCGGATTGGCAATCCGCGAATTTTGCGGATTTGCGGATTCGCAATCCGCAAAATCCGCGAATTCCCGCGAATTTGCGGATTTTTTTTTTTTTGTGTTCGCCTGTGTTTCTGCCAGTTCGCGAGGGTTTTTACAATTTCGCAATTTGCGAACTTACCTGTCGGGTCGCAAGTTTTGCGAACTTGTTGTTTCTACGTGTCCAGCCTGTTTGGGACACTCTTCTTCATCACTGCCACTCTCTGTCACCACTGCCACTCTCTGACTACTCATGCCACCCTCTGGCCCACCCATGCCACCCTCTGTTTCATCACTACACCCTCTGGTTGTCCAGTGTACATTATTTTCGGCAAAGCAAAGCACACCTTCCCTGCCTCAAGTGACCTGAATTAATTTGGGGCTGATTAATGTGTCACAGAATATTTTTTTAGCTGGCACCTGCTTCCTTAGTGCGCCCTGATTAGTGATCTTTTGCACTTGCTAAGTGCTTTCATTGTTGCAAAATTAGTTACAACACCTGCCCTGCCCCAACTGACAATAATGAATTAGGGGCTGATTAATGGATTTTAACTTCCAGCCTGGCTCCTGCTTGTCTCCCTTAGCTGTAATTCAGGACCTTTGTGGCATATGTGTAACTATTCTGAGGTTCAGAGCAGGGTCACATAATAGTTTCAACTGGCAACTGAACTCTGGAGGGGCCCCTCAGGAAGCACTACAGGAAATGGCTACTAATGATGTGCCTGAACTTTTGAACCTGGTAAGTAGTTACTTTCAGTTTTGCCAAGATCGTATTTCTGCAATTTTGCACTTATTCGCGGGGCGCGAACTCACGCGAACAGTGCGAGCAGTGCGAGCAAAATCTGCTGCTCGCGGATTTGCGGATTTTGCGGGAAATTCGCAAATCTCGCGGATTGCGGATTTCCCGAAAATCCGCAAAATCCGCGAGCGGAACGGATTTTCCGCCCACACCTAGTGTAGAGTGCTGCTACGTCCAGGTGATATGTTTTTTAGAGCACACACACCGGAAATCAAACCGACCTGAAAACTCCAATTTCACTTTAGGCTTAAAGCATGTTATTAAGCATTCACAAAAATAAAAGACAAACAGTTGACACATCGGAGCAAGCATCCGATACAGTCATATAATAGCGCACCAGTGCGTTAGGATCCTGTAAAAGCAGTGTACATTCAGATGCAATAGCTGGTGCGTATGCTACCACAAGGTGCTCCAAAGGGAACAAACCCCCCAACTCCCTACCTCCCCAAACCAAACCATGCCCCTTCCCCCACCCCCGTCCAGTGCCCCAAAGCAACACCCACCCACCCCTCCGAAGACCGTTCACTTCTCTCCTGTGCCCTCACATCTAGGCTCGTAGGCCTTCCAAGTCTGCCAATGTAGTCATCCTCAACAGGCGGAGATATCTGGGGCACGTAAGCTCTGTAAATTCCCCCACAAGCAATGAGTGAAACGGTTACCATAGTTAATTAAATTGTTCCACCTCTCCCGCCACCATGAGCGACAATTTTTCCATTCCCAGGACATGCCATAGTCTATGCAACCATCCAGTGGTGGAGGGAAGTGTGGTAGTGCGCCAGTTAATAAGTATATTTTGTACAGCAGAACCCAGTGCTATCGCAATTTGCCTCCCTCTACGCGACTTCAGAGGATACATCAGTCCATTGGGCAAGCCCAACAGAACATACGCTGGAAAACGAGGCAATTCAATCTCAAAGTTGGAGTCAATCAAGTCTAAAACCTCCTTCCAGTAGGGAGCTAGTATAGGGCATTCCCATAAAACATGAGTGAGGGTACCCGGTTGCCCACATGCTCGCCAACAGGTGGCGTCAATGTTGTGATTCATCTCGTGTAACCTTTGGGGCGTGTAATACCAATATGTGGATACTTTTGTAAATGTCTCCGTTAGCCCAGTGTGATATGCAGAGTGTCGGGCCCTATATGCAATGCTGTCCCATTCCCTACGGCTCAAGGATCTCCCTAATTCTCTTTCCCCTCGTTCTCTACCTGGGTTATAGATGTCGAAGGGGGAGGGCTGCAGGAATTTGTACAAGTCCGAAATGAGTTTTTTGTCTGAGGTGCGTGTCACAAGCCATTTCTCATATGGTAAAAGCTTCCGGTCTGCTGACTCTCGAGTCTGTGGTTGCAGTGCCCAGTGACGCACCTGCATATAGCGCAACCGTTCCACCTCCGGCAACTGATATTCTTTCCTGAGTTCCGGGAACGGGATTATGCCCTCCGGTCCATACAAATGAAAAAGAGCCCTGCACCCGGCCATTCACCAATGTGTAAAGGCCCCTGGTTCCGTGCCAGGGCTAAATTCTGGGTTATCGATCAGGGGCGTGAACGGAGAGGGGAAAGTGGTAAGTGAGTGAGTCAGATTTGTGGCATTCCACACCCTCAAGAGGACCCGTGTGATATAAGATGCATTTAAATTGGAACGGCGATGTATCCGCCGCGGAAAGGGCACTTCTTGCAAGGTCCGGCCCGCAACTGCCTGGTCCTGAAAGAGCCAATGTTTATCGGACTCCCATTTGCTCCATTCTACCAGATACCTTAGTTGGGCTGCCTGAAAATATTTACGGAGGTCCGGTATTCCGAGCCCCCCTGCCTCGGGTGCCAGAGTGGCCAAGGTCCTCTTGAGTCTGGGTTTACGGCCCTGCCATATGAAGCGCGCAATGTCCGCCTGAGTCTGAAGCAGCCATCCCTTTGGGGGCTGCAGTGGCAGGGCGCGGGATAGGTAAAGCGCCTGCGGCAAGATGGTCATTTTCACCGCGGCGATCCTACCCAGCCAGGATAATGTGCCCTTGCTCCAGCGACCCAGTTCCTCCTTAATTTTAGAGCCTAAGGCGGTGTAGTTTGTAGTCACCATGGCAGGTAGTGTAGGCGCCAGAAGAATGCCCAGGTAAGGCACCCGGTCTTTCGACCAGTGCATGGGAAATCGCCTCTGCAAATCGGTTCTGGTGGCCACGGTGAGTGAGACGTCAAGGGCCGCTGATTTCCCCATATTCATCTTAAAGCCCGCAATGGCAGCGAAGGCTTCCATCTCGTGGATGCAAGCAGGGAGCGACCTCCCCGGATCCTCTAATGTCAGAATGATATCGTCTGCATACAGACTGATAGTGTGGGTGTACTCTCCCATCTTAACTCCCAGGGCATTCGGATTTTGACAAATTCTTTGGGCTAGAGGTTCCATGTAAAGCGCGAATAAGAGGGGGGATAATGGGCACCCCTGTCTGGTACCCCATTCGATCGCGAAGTGATGAGAACTGCAACCGTTAACCCAAACCACTGCTGATGGAAACTTATAGCAGTTAAACACCAGAGTGCGGAATTTCTCGCCGATGTCGACTTTCGCCAGAACTCTCTCTAGATATGGCCAGTGCACCCTGTCGAAGGCCTTTTCTGCGTCGACTGCCAATGACATCCTTTCTCCGGGTATTCTGGAGGCCTTCTCCAGAACATGAACTACCCTCTTGGTGTTGTCCACCGTCTGCCTCCCCGGGACGAATCCAGCCTGATCCCAGTCCACCAAACCCGGAAGATGAAGCGCTAAACGGGCCGCCAAGATCCCAGTGTACAACTTAAGGTCGACATTCAAGAGGGAGATAGGCCTGTAAGAGCCACATTGTGTCCGGTCCTTCCCCGGCTTGGGGATAACCGAGACCGTTGCCCTAAGCAGATCCGGGGGAATAGCTCCAGGCTCAGAGAAGGAGTTAAAGAGGCGCGTGAGGATCGTGGCCAGCATGGGGCAGAAAGTCTTATAAAAGAGGGAGGTATAACCGTCGGGCCCGGGGCTTTCCCGTGTTTAAGCCTGGAAATGGCTGTGATTACTTCCTCCACTCGAATATCCCTCTCGAGATATTCTGCCTGCTCTGGAGCAAGGGAGGGAAGGTCAACCGAGGACAGGTAGGTCTCCTCTGCCATTGCTGACGGGGTTCGCCCCTATAGAGGTCTGCATAAAATCGACGGAAGCCACAAGCTATGTGGTCATCTTCCGTCAACGACTCCCCGGAGGGCGTCGCTAACTCCTTCACTAAGTGCTTCTGGTGTGCTTCTCTAAGTTTATGTGCCAGGAGTTTCCCACACCTGTCCCCACCAGTATAATACGCATGCTTCAAGCACAATGCAGCGTACTCCGCCCTGTCCGTATCCAAGGCTGCTAAAAGCTTCCTCGCCGCCTTAAGCTGCTTCCAGATTCTGGGTGCCTCCGTCCTCTGGTGAACCTGTTCCAGTTCTCGCACCTTGCCTGTGAGTTCCTCACGTTTCTGCTGACGCTCCCGATTCTCAGCTGAGGAGATAGCAATAAATTCCCCTCGGAGCACCACCTTCAGTGCCGCCCACTGTGTTGCTAGAAAAGTGTCACCATTATCATTGTGCTCCTGGAATTCCCGAATTGAATCTTAAATATGTTTTACCACCGTCTGTCTGTGCAGCAAGGTATCTCTAAGGCGCCATAAACCGCGCCTCGGCGATATCGGCGGCAATTGAAACTCTGCCATAACAGGGGCGTTGTCTGATAGAGAAAGAACCCCTATCGTTGATGCTATGGCTAGATCGCGGAACAGTTTGGAGACCAGGAGATGATCGAGGCGAGCGTAGGTCTTATGAGCGTGTGAATAATAGGAGTAATCCCGGGTGGTGGGATGCAAGGAGCGCCAGAGGTCATGGAGATCTGAGTCTTCCAGCTGGCGTTTGCCCATCTGCGAGATCTCCCCAGTCTGCGGTCGCCGTTGCACGGACCTATCCAGGGAGGAGTCGAAGACCATATTCAGATCCCCCCTATAATGATGTGCCTATCTGGTGTGGCGGTGATATCCCCCACCACCGAATGTAGGAATTGTTCCTGGTGTTCATTGGGGCTATACATCGACCCAACAGTGAAAGTCAGTCCCCCGTACTTGACCCTGTAAGCCAGGAGCCTGCCCTTCTGCTCAGCAAACTTATGTAGAATCTCCCCCTTAAACTTGTGGGATATCAAAAGTGCGACCCCAGCGGTCTTAGTGGTATTGCAGGAGAAGAATTGAGTGGGAAACTTATGGGAGCGCATCCTCTGGCAGTCTCTGGCCAGAAGATGTGTCTCCTGGAGAAGACAAATATCCGCGTGGATATTTTCCAATAAAGAAAGAACCGCCCTTCTTTTGATAGGATTATTTAACCCCTTCACGTTAAGGGTAACCACTGTGAAATCCGTCATCTGTGTGGATTAGACCAAGGCAGACGCAATGTGTCACGGCCTAAGAGGGGTAGGAACGGTGTAGGTGATGTGTAGAAGCACAGCCAGGCTGTGATGAGTAGCACAGTTGCACTGGACGGACCCCGTGATTCCCCCCAAACCCCCCCCACCCAACTCCCAGACTGGCCAACCCTCCCCTCCCCCTCCCAGCAACACCCCCCACTCCCCAACACACCCTTCATGCAACCAACCAAAGAATCTCTCCCCCTCCCCCCAACAAACCCCCAAAATCCAAACAAATGTTAGTCCCAGTCATGCCCTCGGGCAAGTCTGTGGTGAGTTACCAATGTGGACGTCCAGCCACTTACCCCCTTTCCCCCTTCCCCCCACCCCCCCGCCCTCCAAGACCCGAACCTGCTATTCCAGTAAGGCTGTGGTGTTCTCCCCCTGGAGCATCATTATGCTGTAAGAGCCACGTCATCGGTAGCTGCGTTGCTTCTGGCAGCCTCGGAGACCGCATCCGCCATGTTGGCTGTAATGGTGGGCGAGTCTGGCCTCCTGGGGTTGGCTGTTCCCCGTCTCCGTGACACCCTCTGCCAGCCGTCTCTGGGGCCACGTCTCCCGCTCAGCGTATTCGTGTCTGACTCCTCCGCTGTGATCCCCAGGACCTCACAGGTGTCTTGGAGCGATCGAAGTTGGTGCATCGTGCCGTTCCATCTAAAGATGAGGCGGAACGGGTGGCCCCAGGCATATGGTGTTTTGTGGTCTCTCAAAAAGTCTGTGGCGATCTTAAATGATTTTCGTTTTTGCAAAGTAATGGCGGACAGGTCCTGATATAGTCCCACAGAGTGGCCACGGAAAGTGAACCCAGATTGTTTCCGTGCCTTCGTCCGAGGACGGAACCCCCCGGACTCGAATGTTGTTTCGCCGAGAGCGGTTCTCAAGGTCTTCGTTATGCATCTGCAGATCTAGGTGCTGTTCTCTGAGGCGCAGCACCTCCTGTTGTAGCAGGGCTAACTCCTCATCGATACGGTGGTTCGTGCCCTCCACTGTGGCGACTCTTTCCCCGATCTCTTCCACTTCTCATCGCACCTCCCGGACCTCGCCCGCCACTTCCTGTTTCAATGTCTGAAAATCGTCTCTGAGGGATCTAAACAGCGACTCAGGAAACAATCTGGTGACCGGCGGCTCTCCTCCATTCGAACTCTGCGAGACCCCGGCCAGGCTTGCTGAAGACGGCCCCTTATCTCCCCTCTGTTGGGATCTGTTGAGCATCTTCGGGAGAGTGCGCTCTCCCCGCTTGTTGCCTTTGCTCGACGCCATCTTGGGTTGAATGCGGGATGGGTCACCTCTCTCGCGGTAGACAAGTGCCCGTGGATCGCCACCGGCACTACACCGGCACCACACCAAGCACCTTTCGGGGCCAGTACTTCTGGGATCGTCACGTGGGGGTCCGGGTGCCGCACTCTGTCTGTAGGCCTCACTAGCCTCCTTCTGTCACGGCCTCCACTAGGCCAAGATACGATCACCTATGACTTTCTCCTCGTCCCGTCACTATTCGGGAGGCGTTATGGATTCCTCCGTAGATGCGCAGGACTCCCCAGCTGTCACTGTTATCAGAAGCCCTTCAGGGCGATTCCGCCATCTCTAGGCTTCGGCCAAATTCGTCGTGCGTCACAGTGCTAATGGCCGGGATTCGCTCTGGGCCCAACTATGCAGCGCGTGGGGCCGCCGGTGCCGCTGCGAGCCTCGGCGTTCACTAAGTTGTGGAGTCCTGCCGCCGGAGAAGCCGAGGGGGGTAGGCTCCGCACAAGGCCCCGGGTCCGCACCCGTGTCCCTTCGATGCCCTCCCGGGGATGGCCAGATGGGTATGCCGGGACTCAAGCGTCACACTATGCTGCTCTTGCAGGGCTACTACGGTGGTTCCTCCAAATTTCCAGGACCTCTTGATCGAGGCGCTGCGGCATCTTTACCGGCTGCTCACTCCAAGCGGCACTGGGCGTGGCGTGCGTCCGGCCGACGTGCTCTGGGGTCGGCCCCCTCCTCCTCGCGTCTCCTGGGTCGGACCTTCAACACCGTCCGACGGGCTGTCCTGAGGCTAGACGGAGGCTAAGACTCGACCAGCGTCGTCTCTGCAGATTCCGCTATCTCTCCCCGTGCCGTTAAGCTCCGGAGGGGGGAGAAAGAGCTATATTTCAGGGTTCGGGCCTTGTCGGGCCGGGGAGCATCGAGAAGAAGCGTCCTCTCACTCCGCCATCTTGGCCACGCCCCTCCAATTTCACTTTAGCGTCACCACAAGCAACACCCTTCTTCATCCTTGAATTGCAAGATGGGGTCCTTCCTATTTGCCGAATGTGGAAAGTGCTCTAAGGAATCAACAAGAGGTACTGCAAATGACATTAATATGCTGCAATACAATAAAACTGCAGCACTCTTTGGTTTCCATCTCCTCTAGAAACTAGTTGCAATATGATTCAGGGATTTCTTCAGGTTAATTACAAAATGAAAACTTCTGAACATATAGTGTTGTGGTCTATGTTCATTGGATGATGTGTGACAAACAGAACAATTCATTTTGCAAAAAACATTACACAAGTCTTAAAAGACTCTTCTCGGATACTGATACCTAAAGTATGTGTAATTGAAGGTAATTTCCTGATATCTGAGGCCTAGGTCTGCAATACCTGGGTACCTTAATGTTGAGCCCCGCTGTCTGAGGCTTAGGTTTGTAAGATTGGTTTAATCTGAAAGATAGTTGTGCTGCCTGGGCAACTGAAAATTTGATAGCCGGAGGGTAGTTCCCTTGTTTGAAACATGAGCTTGCAAAATCTCCAAAAGTACACATGCTGAAGCTCTCTGAGGCCAATACCTGAGGCTTGATCCTGTGAGCTCTACATGGTAAATCCACCCAGCATGTGCCTGTGTGAGATGTGCAAGAACAACGATATTCATGCTGTAAGACAAATAGATATGAGTAAATTTAATAATTTCTTTCCTGTTTAGACCTGAGCGTGGAAAATCTCTTTAATTTCAGAGATAGTGCTGCTTGCTATATCCTAAACCTGCCAATGTGAGGTAGCACCTCTGTTTGAGATTTGAGCCTGTATGATCTTTGTAATGCTTTAGTTCTGTGTACATTTATGATTAGATCATCTGTCTGATATCCAAACTGAGGACCTCAGGGTTGCCTGACTGATAGGTTTGCCAACAAAACCGAAATCCTATAAACTTTTTGTAATAAAGGCTAGTAGTGCTGTTAAAGTTCTGTGCCTTCAATATGTGTAATTTAGTGAGACCCACATCCAAGTTAGAAAACCTTTCATTAATGAATAAACAAATAAAGCTTTTGATGACCTAGGCTGAATCTCCTTCATTGTGTCTGGGTTCATAATATTATGGGAAGGGGGCTTTCAGAATACATAGATTTGTGTCATTTGAGGTGAAGCACTTCCCTTTGAATTGATTTCAAGGAAGGTCACTCCACTATCAATCATTGTTTCTCACTCTGGTCCATCATGCAGAAGTCATGGAGGTCTATGGAGGCACTGATCAGGTGGGAAATCCCCAAGGGCCTTCTGGCTATAATCCAGGAGCTACACATCTATAGCTGGGCTCAGGATATGATGGACGCCCAAGGACCTTGATTAAGACAATGTGGATTGAAAATAGATTGAGACAATAGGGCGTCTTGGCCCCCTTACTGTTTTCACCATTTATTGCTGATCTACCATTAACACTGGGGATGGCTCGGGTGTCAGCCCCAAAATAGATAGTAAACATATTGAATGTTTTTTGTATGCAGACGATCTCGTAATTTTAGACCAGACAGAGATAGGTCTGCAAAGAAACTGATTGAGTTTATTTCAAATATCTGTTTGTTTGGGTTCTAGTTGTTTTTACTAAATTTGCTTTGACACAAGTTTCCATATTCGTCACAAACCTTCATGTAGTACCATTGTCTAGGTTTTCTAAATAAATAAAAAAACTAATGTTAAAGTTCAAAGTTTAGGCTGATAAGTGACATGCAAGGGTAATCCAAATTAAGGTCAAAGAGATCTTGCTGAGGCGCATGGCACATTACAAGCACAGTCAACCATATGCACCGAGAAGACTAAGTATTGTCTTGTAAAGGAAATATAAAATGTAAATCTTCAGGCCAACAGAGACAGCATAAACCAAGAGCCACGTAGCTAAAGGCAATGAAAGACAAAAACATCTTAAGGCATATTTGCAAGCTCTGTGCACCACCAGAATGTCACTTGTGATGTTCCGTTGATGCACAGGGCTTAGCCGTATCTACAGGACCACATAAGGCCACCCTGTGTGGCTTTTCATGGTCTTGTAGATATGAGTAAGGCAAAGCAGCTCAAGTTACTGCCATGCCTTACTCTGTGTGAAAGTGGTTTCTACTGGTGTTACTGTGGGTGTTCTCACTCAACATCCATGTAATTTGAATTTTCAACATCAGGTAAACCTGGGGCAGAGCTAAAGCCTTGAGCCACCATAGAGCAGGCGTTAACGAGGAGAAAGGTTTACATTTCTCCTTGTTTTTTCCTCCTTCCATGTGTGCTTCATTCTGCAACACACTTATAAAGAGGAATACCCCTCTATTGATTGTTTTTGTGCAGAAAGGTGCCCCTTCTTGCACAAAACAATCATGTTAACAACACAGACACCCTTGCACTGTGCTTCAAGGCTCCATGTGTTGGTGCACTGCTGCAAAATGTGTGCCAGCTGAAAGGGCAGGAATGCATCATATCTTGTAAATACGGTGCATTCCTGTCCTTTTGAATTGGTATAGGGCAGCACAGCAAAATTATTTGAGAAACTGCCCTACACCAATCCTTGTAAATGTGCCCCTAGTCTGCGATCCAAGTAAAAGATAAGGCAACACGAGCGTCAGACAAAAAAAGCATCGCTTAGAGCCAGTCGGGCACTTTAGTATTGCTGGAACTTTTTTAGTTTAAAAAGTGATGTCTGACACCACTGGGTGGTCCTTGGTATCAACTATACAGTGTGCATGTGAAAATCATTGAACTATTGATCGACAAATGCCTTCGACTTTGTTTTCAATCTGAAAACTTCTCTTCTGCTTGTTCATGTAACAAGCTGGTATATTAACAGTAAGTAAGGTGGTGCAATTATGTAAAAAATTCTAAATGCTCAGTCTTTAAAAAGAGCATTTATAATGGGGACACACAAAGAAAACTGGTAGGTGCTTACTCCTTCTGTGACCATAATACAACATCAAACATTGCATAGAGTTTACAAGCTAAGCACTAGATTTTCTTTGACATTAGACTTTTGCAATTGATATTCTATGTCACTGGGCCAGACTACTCCCCAGTCTGGCTACAAGTAGAGAAGGCCATACTAAACAACAGACACCCCCTCACTCTACTCACAACAAACACCTACCCTGTCGCATCCAAACAGATTTTCAAAAACACCAAGATAGCAATGCAAAAGGTGGACAGGAAAATTGAGGTCTCTGTCAGGGGAACCAAAACAGAATCATTATGGAAAAACAGTAAAATCAAATACAGGGGCAAGTGCCTCAACCCTGAGACATAGATAGAGAAGGGCATTTGTTTTCCACACCAAATAGGCAAGGGACCAGGCCCGTCACCTTCGCTGACCTGAAAAGCCACTTCCAACTAGAGGACATAGACTTCTACAGATTCCTAAAAGTTAGGGCAGCCCTATCAAAGGTCAAACTAGTCAGCACACAACCCACGATCTTCCAATACATTGCAAACATCAATTATCTAGGACACCAAGTATGAAACATTTATAAGCTACTGCGCCCAAACAACGCTAAAATCAACGCTAAAATATTCGATTTCTGGGACAAACAGCTAAACTCCCAGGTAAGCGAGCAAGAATGGGGTAAGATCTGGTGCTCGGCCACACAAAATAAGATCACCCCAGTACTAGCACAAACTAAGTTCTGGCAGCTCCACAAGGCATACTGGACCCCAGACCGGCTACACACACTTGGCCTTAGAGAGGACAAACGCTGCCAGAACTGCAACAAACAGAAGGGGGACTTAGAACACTCAAGGTTTTCTGGGGTAGGGTGTTTCACTTTATAGATGAGATTTTTAAGTGCAAAACAATCAGAGACTTTACCTCCATTGTCATAGCAAGCATTAGGTTGGACCTTACTTCGGAAAAAGAGGAGGAGCTCATGGACCTCTTGCTCACAGCTGCGGTCAAAACAGTCCTAAACAGTTGGAAAGACTCAAGCAAAGCTACCTTCCAAAGTTGGCTAAACTGGATTACATACCTAAGAGGTGCAGAAAGCCTGACAATGCAGTACTCTCCGTGGAAGGCATCCACCAGGGGTCTGTGGGAAGCCCTGGACAGGACACTGGCCCCCCATAAACCCCACTGAAATGCCAGTACCAAACTCGACAATTCTTTCCTCCGGCCTGATACCAGGGACCTACAAGAGTCCAACATAATCTGCAGCAGGAAAATGATAGGTTTCTGTTCTTGTCTTTGTCTAGGATGCGTAGATGATGTTCAGTACTCTCATATACAGGGCTATACTATAGCTCTCCTCCTAGCTCTCCTCTCTCTCTTTACCGTCTGACTGCACTTTCCT
This sequence comes from Lissotriton vulgaris, assembly GCF_964263255.1. Taxonomy (NCBI): domain Eukaryota; kingdom Metazoa; phylum Chordata; class Amphibia; order Caudata; family Salamandridae; genus Lissotriton; species Lissotriton vulgaris. Next base: position 894,988,547 of record NC_141687.1, read on the forward strand.
GTCCCTCGCCTAAGAGTAAACCAGTCTGTTACAAGAAATGTATGCAAGTGTTGTACAACCCATAAAATTCCAATAAAAAGTTTTTTTTAAAAAGGCACCATTACGTGGCCAGGGTTGGTGATACTTCATAGCACTATCTTTTAGGCAGATAGGCAAACATGAAAGGAAGTGAGGGTACAGTCAATCAAAAACGATGGAGAGGGGAGTGAGGACAAAGGCAGCAACACAGAAGGGGTCGGTAGGCATGGAAAAAGCAACACAGAGACAGAGTGGTGTGGTGGAGCAAGAAGTACCAATGATGAGGGGGAGTAGGGGGGGAAGAAGAAATAGTACCTCAATCACAGCTCAAGCTGAGGACTGACACTAATCATGATCAAGCAATCAGTGCTTGTTCCTTGTTCCGCAGAAAGAAAAGGGAGCAGTGGTGTTGTATGGCGCATTAGTATCCGAGCAAAATTTCCCGATTCATGCCCTTATATAGGTACAATTCACTTTGCCCTCGATTAGGCATAGAAATCATAACCCTATTTAGACAAAGCCCATGCAGTCCAAATACAGGCATGGCTACTTCCACTCGTTACAAAAAGCCACAACGATTTCTTGGAAAAATCATCTTAAGCAGTCAGGGACATCACCTTGCTTTAATATTGATTTGTCCAAGAACTCATGGAGTTTTCAAAGAACTACCATTCTCTTGGCGTTCTTTGATGACGGTATTATGCCTGATTTTATGTCAAACTAGGCACCTTCAAGGTATAAATATGCCTACACTTGCCCTGGCAAACACACAGTGGTTCAGAGCAGTTCGACTATGCACTTGCCCAATGCAACTCGCTACAGCAAGTGCCGAAGGAAGCCGACCCTCCAGCTGACGCACTGATCGAGAAGCTGTCCTTTCTCTCACTGAGAATCCAGCTCCAGTGTTTCCAAGCTCCCCTCGCGGGGTGTTGGGAAATCGAGTCCCAAGACAGAGATACCAGACCTCCTTCATTCTAAAAACAAGGTCCAGAGCTGATTAGACCCTAAGAGAAATCTTGGATAGATTCTTGGCAAAGAAAACTAAACCTATGCTATACCACACTTACTACTTCCCTTGTACTAGACTTAGGTTAGGTACATCGGGGTAGGCGTATTTCAGAAGCACCAGTTGAGGACTTTTAGCCTTTGCTATTTATGTATGTATTTAGCTATGGTTTAGAAACCATACAATGCTTTTACAGTATTATTTTATAATACTCTTCATGCTGTACGCATTATACTTTGCAGCCTGTATTACGATTTTAGCAGATCACTTTACTTGCATGTGAAAGAAGACTGTTCAATAAACCTTTTATTGAAAACGCCTGTCTCTCTATTTCTCTGCAACTCTGATGCAACGAAGCATGCACGATTGACTGAGTAAAATATTTATCTATTGTTTCCACGACTCTGAAGATACGTTTATTCTTGGGGAAACAAAGTTGTCATGTTTATGCGGTTGCCAGAAACTTATCCCTTCTTATGTATTCGAGAAAGTTTCCAGTGACCTCTGAGCTAGCTGGCACTCACAATTAAGTTAAATATATTCGATAGAGACCTAGTCGAAATAATTCTTTCGTCAAATCTATAGGATATATTATTCCAATGCGCAAAGCCTATTGGGAATATAGAAACTACACTACATGGCGCCCAACGTTTGGTAAGGCACTAATTTAACACTAGATACTAGAGTAACTCAGTTGTGCTTTTCACAGAGAACCCTTTTTCCCTTAAAATACTCCAATAGACATCTGGAGTGGGTAAAAGGATAAAATATCCACCATAACTGAGTAGGACGAAAATCCTATGTATTAATTTTTGGTTTGTTCAACGTTGAAGGACACAGTGTTCCAAAATATTGTGCACCTTATCTTTGTTTTCTTGAAACTTGCTCTGCAAACTTTCATAAAACAATGTCGCTAAACAGCGACAATAACGCAACCGGTGGAGCTGCAGGAACTGCAACTCCTCCTGGCATAGAAGTTACAGGTTTCCAAGAAACTGACCCGGATGCTATAATCATCCCAGAAAACTTAAGGAAAACCATCACTATGGAGGTGGTAGAGTAATTTATGTCATAGAGGCACATTAACATCAGCAGACAGAGGTATTCTATTCATGGATTTTCTTCCCTGAAGCAAATGCAGTATCACATGTGTTTCACTTCTTCAAAGAAGAGTGAAGTCCAACGGAATACACTCCTTTCGAGCATGTTAAAATTCCACTAACATACCAAGAGCAAGCACTCTGGTTTAAAGGCTCCCTTCAACATCAAAATCCCATTACCAGGCTTGGTCCACTAGGTAGATCAGGAGCAACAAGGCCGGTACTAGCCAGCTATACACCATACCCTGCCATTGAAGAAATGTCAGGTGCGGAACTATTAGTTCAACTAAAACAACTAATTAAAATACATAGACAATTGGTTCAATATGTCATGCAGACTCTAACAGTCCAACCTCCTATAAGAATTCCACAACAAACCCCTCACCAGGGGAACACAAATTGAATACCACCATAGACTATACAATCAGTCATTAGTAAATTGCCCGCAAAAAGGGAACAAATTCCATTCTGGATAGCTAAAAAAATTACTCAAATAGAGGCAGTATTTCCAGATACTACCCCTTATGAGAAACACAGAATTTTAACATCTGTTTACCAATGGGGATCGCACCACACCTGGAGGACTGCAACACTTGGGGAACAGTCTTTGCTGCAATCTACACAAAAATGCATGGTATTCCGTCTATGGCGATAATACCAGATGTCCTGAACCAGATTCAAAATTAATACGGGGCAGAGCCTGCTTTAAATCTGGGTATGAACTTACTGAGACATTTCAAACAGGTCTCAGCTATATTATTAGCTAATAATAAAGGTGAGGCAGCATCTGTGGCGATCTGCCAAAAATTAAGAGAATTTGATGTAACTGAGCAACCATATAAACTGGCCAGAATAATAGAAAAATCCTATGAAGAACTAGGGAGAGCTAGTTTGGGTGGGAAACCAGTTAAACCCCAACTAACAGAAAGTCCTGAAAAAGTCTTTAATAAAAAAACTCTCACTACTCCTAAAAAGAAGTGGGAGAACACTAAGCAAACTTCTAAACTGGAGTGTTCTCAGTCCTGAGGAAGGTCTCCTCAAAAAAAGCCCTCTGAAAAGAGGTATAACCTCAGGAACAGGGATAATTTGAAAAAACCTGTTAGATATCAAGATACTGATACACATTCCTCTCGTATCTTTCAGACTTCCTCACAGAAATCGGAAAGAAGAGGATGGTCAGAACACAAGGAAGAACGCATGAAGTCCAAAGACGATCAACACGTTCCAAAAAATAAGAAAGCTCAATTCACCCAAAAAAGGTAGCAGGTCTAAAAATCAGACATGCCGAGGATCTTCAGAACACAACTCGAGTGGGCCCAGACAATGCTGGACAGCGCAGCAGAAGTCACCATAGCTCGCAAGATCTTGAAGGATCATCTGGAGACAGTGGACTTGAATGAGTATATCCAAGTTGAAATTGCTGATACCAGGGTTAGTGTACCCCATAAGTTATATGAAGTAACGCTCCGGATGGAGGGGGACATAACTAGGAAAATAAGAGCACTCTTTTGGGAGAAGCTCTCTAAGGGTTATGACATTCTTCTAGGTGAAAATGACTGGCCACCAAAATTTGCCAGGGAGTGCCCACATGGTGAAGACATTATTATGCCAGCCTTCTCCAATCATATACCAATTCACTTAAAATACACCTATTTCAGAAAATGGGCTTTAGCCCAGGCTCCAGCATTGTATAAAAATCATGTAGGATGAGATGAGAATTCCCCTCACCATAAAATCCAGTTAAAATCTCAAACGAACTGCACAGAGGCAGTATCCAGTAAAGCAACAAGATAAAAAACAGGTCACGGAGATATTAGATTAACTTGAATATCAAGGGGTGATTGAAACATGCACCTCGTCAATAAACAATCCTTTGTTTCCTCTCTCCAAACCAGACAATACATATCGTCTAATATTGGACTACAGACATTTAAACTCTTGTTGCAAAACCTTTGCAGTACAAAATGCACACAGTGCAGCACTAATTAATAACATTGTGCATAAAAAATATAAAACCACATTAGATATTTCTAACGGTTTCTTCTGTCAAGACACTGCACCTGAAAGCAGGTACTTGACCGCTTTCTCAATTATGGGGACACAGAGTCACTTCTGTCCCCCCCCCAAGGATTCAAGAATAGTCGGGGGTTATTTTCAGCTAGAGTAACAGAGTTACTACAAACGTGTGATGATGAGGCATTATCTTATGTCGATGACATCTATCTAACAGACGATGACTTGGACAGGCACTTGAAGAGAGTGAATACCATTATACTTGGATTCACCTCTGAAGGGTATAAATGTAACTTAAAAATATCAAGAATTGCCCACCTCAATGTCCTTTTTCTAGGATACGAGTTATCAAGTGAAGGCAAAAGCCTGGCAGCGAACTTTTTAGAAAAGTGTGCGCTGCTCCAACCCCCAAAAATGCTGAAAAACTTACAGTTAATTCTAGGTTTCCTGAACTTTGGAAGAACTTACATACTAAACTACGCAGAAAGGGTTAAACCTCTCCACAAATTAATCAAACCTGATTTCAAAACAATTAATTGGACTAAAAAACAATACAGAAATTTTGCATTCAATGCAAACAGACATGTTAGCAATAACACATTTACAGACACGCGTAAACGTACGCAACCTTGTAATCAGAATCATCCCAGGAAGATGCAGAGTTGTGTACTTAACCTTTAATGAAGGTGAAAAGGTACCAAATGCTTACAAATCACACTTATACACACAAGCTGAAATGAAATTTACTTCAACAGAAAAAATTCTTACAGCGGTTCAAACTGCAGTAGCAAAAGAGAGAGCCCTTGCACAGGGAAAACGCATAATGGTCGTTACTCCTGTACCTGCCTTAGTGGCATTGACAAAAGCAAGCATTCCGAATGCAAAGGCTTTACATCCGAGATGGATACAATGGGTTAAATCTCTTGCTGCAACAGACGTTGAATACGTATTTGACTCCTACTTGAAAACTAAAGAATTTCTACAATACGAACAAGAATGTCCTCTGCCCACTGAAATTCTGCCTCTAGCACTGTATGAATGTATAATTTATTCAGACGATCAGCACAGCCTGCAATTGGGGGTAAACAAGCTTATAGTGCTGCATGTACGATTGTTAAAGGTCGCTGGCGAGATGGTGAATTCCAACCCATGGTCACAGAAACGCAATCTCTCGGAGATGGTACAGCTCAGCGAGCTGAACTAAAAGCATTCAAGATGGCGCTTGAAAATACTGATTGCGAATTCCCCACACTCATAGTGTGTGATTCCTATTACTGCGTTCAATCTTACAATGAATACTTGCAGAACTGATTTTCAAATCGGTTTCAAAGATGCAAAAGGTGGCACAATCAAGCATAAGTTGCTTTGGGAACAAGTAATTTAATTACGGAAAGAACTACAAAAGACTCACGTGATCCATGCACTGAGTCATCAGCGTGATGGCGTTCACGTTGAAGGGAATTCATTGGCTGATGAAGCTGCGAAGACAGCTGTGCAAACGGCTTCCGTGGCTGCAATCACTCGTTCTAAAACAAAACTAGACAGCAAAATAATATAGGCTGTCGCCGCTTCCAGCAAAGACAGCGGTAAAATGTTAGCGATGGGTTTCCACTCAAATGCTCATATATAACTGATGCGAATAATGTTCCTTTTGCTCGAATCCCTGGAGTGGGGGATAGGGTAATTCCAAACATGGAACATAGATTATGACTAAATTTCGCAGCACATGAAGGGCCCGCCTCTGCACACGCTGGTGTTTCCGCCACAGTGTCATTATTAAAACAGAGATACTGGTAGCCACGCATGTGGAAACAGACCAGAAACTATGTTTTGGAATGTGAAATCTGCCAGAAATGGAAGGTTTCAACCTTGAAACGCCCGGCGCAGACGTCTCTTTTAATTTCAGATAAACCATTAGCATGCATTTACCTGGATCACTGTGGTCCCTTACAAAGGGATGGTAACTATAAATATATCATGGTCGCAGTGGAATAATGCTCAGGATTCATTTGGATGCGGCCTCAGTGCTCGGCTGATGCCCAAACTGTTATAAAAGATTTGCAAGTCTTTCTCGGCACATACGCAGTCGGCATGCTACATTCTGACCAGGGTCCTGCGTTTAGCTCCAAAGCTTACAAGGAGGCCATGGCCAATCTGGGTGTTGCATTGCGGTATTCCAGTCCATTCCATCCTGAGGGAAATTCTGTAGTGGAAAGAAAAAACAGGATATAAAGCAATCTATACCAGATAGGGTATTAGGCTCGGGTGACGAGTGGGTCAAACATCTACTAAGTGTCCAACGAAGTCTAAATATTCTGCCAAGAAATTCTCTGGGTGGAATCACTCCATATGAAATCCTATTTGGTGCTAGAATGCTTGTCCAGGACCTTGATCATCACACTTCAGTGGTAGAACAAAAACCCTTTGATATCAAAGACCGTTTGGCTGTTTTACAGGACTTAAATGAAACAAGGAGAAGTCAAAGCAACATATTACAGAAGCCAACGACCACTGAAGGGGAACCACCTGTCCCAGCAAGGCCTGCCTGAATTTCAAAGATTGTGGATCTAGTCAGAGAAAGGATCGCGGGTAAGAAGGAATTTGGGCCTTCTTTACAGAAAACCAGTACCTGTGCTAGCAATCCAAGGATCAAGAACAGTGTTACTGCCACCCCTTGCTGGTAGAAAGGAGAACAGGTTTGTATCTATCGACCTGGTAAAACCACATCATGTGACCAATAATAAGTAGTAGGCCCTGTGGACTCCAAAGATGTAGCAGACGACCAAATATTGCTACGATCCAAGAGGTTCAAACTGAGAGACTCATTATCTTTGAGGAATCTGCAGTGCAAAAATAAGGACTAAACACTAAAGCAATGGAACTTGTGCCTCTTGAGACCCAAATAACAGTTTGTCAAGAAACTCCTGTCTACAATGATGTAGCATCGGACTATACTAATATGACAAAGGATCAAGTAGCTCCAGTGATTTCAAGTAATCCTGATGCAATACCTAGAATTGACAGAACTGCATCTAGCTATTTCATTAACTTTGATACGTTTTCCGAGGATCCCAGTGAGCCTGAAACAACGCCAGTACAAATAACATTTTAAAGACCAAGTACAAGAACTTTTTCAGCAACTTTAAAAAACGTATCTGGTTTCACCATGGGTTGAACTTTGGATTGTGCTAGGCGTTCTTTTTCTCCTACTTTGGCTAATTCTTGTATTAAGTTTGGGAATGCTGATAAATGGAAGATAAAGTAAAATGGACACAGCAAGTAAGAACATCAACTTACTTCTCAAGCCACACAAATGATCTCATTGTGAACAAAGAGACTTGACATCAGTGAACATCACAGCCGTTCCTAAACCTGGTGGTATAGCACGGGACAGAACTGATTATGACATATTTGGCCCTGCAGAGCTGTTGAAGATTCCACATCAATTCAAGGTTTCCTTGAGTGACTTTGTTTCACCCAGCACATGTTCTGATGATTGGGAGTTTGAGACTGTTAATAATATGATGTCAGACTTAGAGATGTCTGCAAAATTTACAAAACATGAATACTTAGAAGGTTCATCAGATTATGAACAAATGTACTGTTATAATCACTATGGTCATCAATATTTGCACAAATATGCAAACCGTAGAAATGTTTATACTTTTCCATCAATGGGAACATTGTCCAACGCCCCCAAAAGGAAGCTTAAAAACATTCGATGAAAAATGGCCATACTTCTCAGATTTTCATGTCTCAAATCCGGAAACATTTTACTTTAAAAATGTTAATACGACAGGAATTAAATGTATGTTTACTAATACTAAGCAAATTTATTCTGCAGCCTTTTATGGCCAGCTGTTCATGTTAGGGTTTGAATTTTGGAATGACAACATAGAAACAAAAACTGTTTGCAGTTCAAAAGACTGGCAAGTACAGCGTATAGAAGCTTTATTTCGAGCCTGCATTATCACTGAACAAATAATGTTTTTGAAAGACACTGTCGTACAGACATCCTGTCTTAGCCTAGTTAAGTTAAAAGATGTGAACAAACCATCCGTACCTACACCTACACCTGATAGTAAAAACACTACAGAGGGAGTGTTCGATGTAAAAACAATTTTACTTAAAAACAGAACTGATCCTGATTGGAAGAAATGGTTAATCTGGTCCACAGACACAAACAACTGTCAAGATAGATTCCTGAATAAGACACAAGGGTTTACATTCACTAGGCCAGATCCAAATATATGTCCAGAGACAACATCCAGATATAGTAACAACATACAGTGTAGGAAAACTTTGCCTTGACTGGCTACAAAAATCCACATTAACAGAGGTAAAACAACACTTATCTTTACTTAAAGATGGTATTGATTTAAGGGACTTCTTACAAGGTCCTGCGAAACGGCATCATAAACGTTTTATATACGCTGGTATATATGCCATTTATGATGAAGCTTGGAAAGCGACACAAGCAGAGACTGCAGAACGAATACGAGAAATGGATTGTATTAATTTAGAGAAAGCTCTCTCTGTAGTTGACAATGGGTTAACAAGTCTGTCATCCAGAATTTATTTTGTGGACAGCCTAGTATCCTCTGCCATAGACATAATGGAACAGGACTTACTCATGCTACAGCATGGACAGTGACAATTGCGTTCTATAATGCTTTTAGGCTGAACGTTACAAAATCTTCGTTCTGGATATTTGCCATGGCATCTAATCAACACCACGTCATTGTTTTCTGTATTTAACCTTACAGATAAACAAATCACTTTGGCTAAAAGAAGAACAGACCACATGGTGCTGAGCATTGAGAAACTGGAAAGATTACCATTAACTGTTTCAGAAAAACCTGCAACAGAATGGCTAATACATGGGACAATCACTCTGCCTGTCACAATTTCCCATTTTCAATATTGTCTGAAACATATACCAGCTGGCGTGTATGAAAGTTTGGGTAAATAATACATTCAGTCAACCTGGGAATTACCATATACACACAGATGTTGGAGTGGGGGAAAAGAAGTATTTCTTAGTGGTGCAAACTGTAAAAGTTCACTAAGCGGCACACTTTTATGTCAGGGTATTCAATTCAATTTCAATTTCAAATGCTTTATTCGGTATATAAAATATAACCATATAGCAGACAGAATAAAATTATACATTGTGATACATTAGGAATACAATTACCATACTGTACAAGGGCATGGGGTATATCTCCACAAACAGAAAATAAATTTGAAACATTTTCTAAATGTACACATTTCACAGTATTATTAGTCATATCATCTTGTGGGTATTTATTTACATTAATTCCTAAGGCGTTTATATCTAGTTTTAAAATACACAATCCCAATTTTGGAAGTGTAAGATTTAAAATGACATATATCAATAGCAATAGTACAAATTTCGTCTTAAATGTATAATTTATAATTCTAAAAGTTCAGTTTTAAAGTGACATGGGCTAATCGTACGAATTTCATCTTAAATAAATACATAATTCAAGTTCTAAAAGTACAATATTAAAATGACCTATGCTAGCAACAATATACAAACTTATTAAAATGTAACAGAGGAATCGTATAATTCTTAATCATATAATGATAGATTTCCTTCTTGAGACACATTTTAAAATATAGGTAGCTACATAAAAACATATGTCCGTACTATTCAGTTCAAACATTAACGGCAGGGCATCAGTAGTTGTTCTTTTGTGATATTTTAAAAATATTGGCTTTAAGTACAATTTCCTCAAGGGAATATAAAATTTACAAAAAAGCATGAAGTGGCAACAACTCTGTTTAGATGTACCATTACATGGGCAGGGTAAGGTACTATTCCTTTCGGTATAGGGAAAAGACACTAAGTGTTGCACAGTGCCTAATCTCAACCGTGTCAATACAAAGCGGTGGGAACTTCTTGTAACAGCTGTCAGATATTGCTGGAGACCTTCTTTGGCAATATATTCTTTATAAAGTGAATATGTGCATTGACTTGCATATTTAACAGCCCTAACCTTCTCTGCGTGTTCCAGAAACAATTCCTTTAGCTCTTTTTTTGAAAAGGGAACACCCAGTTCCAAATTCAAAAAAGGGTCAAAATCAAAAACTGACTTGTACCAGAACCGGATGTCCCTAAGCCAGGGGATACGCATGCAGTGTTCCAATTTTAGGCAATCTTTAATTACATCTTGGGTGAATTCTGTTTCAGCTTTTGACCATATAGACCGCCATTGGGACAGTGGGCGTAGGGCAATTAAATCTCTAATATAGTGTAAGCCTACTTCCTTGTGTATGATCTCAATGGAAGCAGATGCCGGGGTAAACAATAAGCGATTTAAAAAAAGGTTTTCCTGATGTTGGATCAGCTTCCAGCTATTAGTATTATGTCCCCACAAGCCTGCCCCATACAGTGCAGATGGCAAGCACCTCATAATATAAATATGGATCATCTCTTTTATTCTGCTGTTCCCCAGTTTGGTGGCAATTCTAAAAACGCTGTTGGTGTTCCTGGTCATTTTCAGCTGGGCACTCTCCTGTTCACTGGTCCATCCCCCGTCTCAGGAAAAAGTTATCCCTAGATAACAAAATTTCTTGACGGGTTCTAACCTAACATTATCTAAAAAGAAGGACCTATTTTGTTTAGTCTTCTTCCCACAATGTCATGGTAAAAGTTTCATCTTTGCTGATTACCAATTTCCGTTTAACTATAAATGTATGAAAATTATCAATGAGACGTTGCAGGCCATTTTGGGTACGCGATAAAAGAACCGCGTCGTCTGCGTAAAGCAGAATTGGAATAGGATTACCATCAATAAACGGTGCATCCACAGCAGACGTTCTAAGTATTGCATCTATCTCCTTAATAAACAAAGAAAACAGGAGTGGTGCTAAGACGCATCCTTGCCTTATGCCTCAGTTAACTTCAAAATACGGGGTGCACTCCCCGGCCATCCCGTAGCGCACCAGGCATGTTAGTGTTTTGTATAATCTGGCAAGGAAATATATAATCTCTTTTGGTGCACCCATGTCTATTAAGATAGGCCATAAAAGTGAGTGTTCGACCAAATCAAAAGCAGAACTTAAGTCGGCAAAACATAAAAAAAGATTTCCTTCCTTAACTGCTGTATATTTGTTAATAATAAGGTCAAGGTTGATGCATTGCTCCATCGTGCCAATCCCCCTCCTGAAACCGTACTGTACTGGTGATAAAATAGATTCCTCTTCCGTCCACATTTCTAGTCTGTCTAGGAGGACTCTACTTAGTACTTTTATCGATGAATCAAGGAGGGAGATGGGACGATAGTTGCATGCCTCTGACCTTGAACCCTTCTTAAAAAGGGGTACAATAATTGATTGGCCCCAGGCCTGGGGAAGTTCAAATTCAATTGCGGCATTAAAAAAACGTGTTAGGATTGGCTTCCATAAGTTCATTTCATGTTTGTAGAGATCTATCAGCACTCCATCCGGCCCGGGGGCATTGCCACCATTGCTCTTCTCAAGTCCTGCCTGGACCTCCTTCAAAGTAATAGATAACGGAATGGTCGGCCATAAACCAGAAGTATCTAAAAGCAGCCCATCTGAATTAAAAACTTTGGAGAAGTGCTCTGTTCATGCTTTGCAGTTAACGTTGGAATTTACTACAGGTATAGTATCATTCTTTAGAAAAGGGCAATTGAATATCTCCCACAAGAGTTTACTATTTTTTGTAGTTGCAGCCTTTTCTAAATTTTGCCATGCCTCATCTTGTAACTGTTTTTTCCTTACCGCTAGCGTTGCTTTATAAACATGCCACTTTTCCCTAACTTGTTCCGGATCTCTTGGTTTTGTTGACAACACACGTTTTAATGAGGACAAGGCTTGTGTACAGTCTTTGTTGAACCAGCCCGATTGTTTGTCTCTGTGTTTGTGGTTCTTTCCAGTCAGTAATCCCTCTATTGTTACATTTATCTTACTGATCATAGATAACACAGTTTCTGGAGAAGTCACATCTTTAAGACAGTAACTTATTTCAGCACCACATTTTGCGTTTACCTCTGCTAGGAGCTTATTAGGGTTAATTTTGGCCCACTTAATTCTCGGTCCATTCGGTCTAGAGGCCATGATTTCCTGAGTCGGTTTGCTATAAGTTTGAGTTTTACGCCCCCAACCAAGTAATGTCAGTGAGATACTATTACAATCACTCACTGCTTGCACCACAATCCACAAGTCACAGTACGCCTTACCGCTAGAAACTAGTATATGGTCAATATTAGAATTGAAATTCCTGCCTTTAAATGTGGGGCACCTAATGTTGCCCCTTTTTTTTGAGCAATCCAATAGTTCTAAATCTAGATTGGCAGCTAGGCTGTTCAGCGCCAGTCCATATGTGTTGTGTGGGAAGTGGTTATAGATAATAGTACCTCTATCCTCGTGATCATAGATAAACTTAAACTTAAACTTGTAAACTTATAGAGCGCGATTTGCTGCCCGGAGGCGTCCAAGAGCTAAGATAGCCAGAACATACTGATGAGCAGAGTAGGGAGAAACTAAAAGTTAGGGAACAGGAAAGTCTTTAATTGTTTACGAAACACAGTGAGGTTGGGATTGGCTCTGAGATGGAGTGGCAGCATGTTCCAGGTCTTGGACGCATTATAGGCAAACGTCCTTCCGCCAGATCTAGATCTTTTTATTCTTGGCGCCGCTGCCAAAAAGGTCTGGCTGGAGCGAAGTGTAGTGAGTGACTAAGTCACGGGTGATGCTGGGGCCTGTGTCCCAGAAGGCTTGGTGGGCTATGCACATTGCTTTAAACAGCACTCTCTGCCGAACAGGTAGCCAGTGAAGGCTAGCCAGTCCGGCCCTCACTGATTGTCTACGAGGGATCTTAAGCAGTAAGCGCGCAGCGCAGTTCTGCTTTTCTGCACAACCTGCAGTCTGCGCAGGGAGTACTCTGGGGCGCCGAGATAAAGCACATTATTGAAATCAAGGCGCGAGTGTATGAGACCTTGTATGGCCACCTGTTTGGCTTCCATGGGAAGAAGGGGGAATATTTTATTTAACATCCTCATGATGCCAAAACCGGTGGCTGATAGTTTTGTGGCTTGAACGTTGAAGGACAGAGATCTGTCCAGCCACACACCGAGGCTCTTGATATTGTTTTTGGGGGGTGGGGGAGGACCTAGAAAGGGGGGCCACTGAGAGGGGGGGAGGCCAAGATCTGACAGGCCTAGGAGCATCAGCTCTGTTTTGTCCCCATTCAACTTAAGGGATGATGAGGACATCCAGGTCTTCACTTCCTCTAGGCATTCTCTAAGCCCGCCTGGCACAGGCCGGTTTGCCTCCTGTGCCAGTGAGACCACCAGCTGCGGGTCGTCCGCGTAGGATATGATCTTAACTCCAAATGGGCGGACGACATCGGCCAGTGGTCTCATATACAGATTGAAAAGTGCGGGGCTTAGAGAGGAGCCCTGAGGAACTCCGCACTTTAGAGGTCTGCTAGAGGACACGGACTCGCCCTCAAAAACTTTGAAGGATCTGTTCTCCAGAAAAGAGTTAAACCAGGCCCAGGCTTTATCCTTAATCCCAAACAAAACAGGTGATGGACCGAATGTGGATCAATGTCACACATTCATCCCAGTCAAAAGATCTGGGCCCAAATCCATCGTTTTTTTGCACTCCACACCACCCTGGGTTAGACAATGGCGATATGCAAATCAGCTCTGACCCTGTGCCCCATGGGAACAGTCCAGTCTGAACTACAAAAGCCATGTCCTTCCCAGAACGGAATCAAGCATCCGAGGACCGGACCGGTTTCAAGGTAACACCTCTCATCAGCCCGGCTAGCTTGACTCCAGTGGTGTGGAGTGCCTGGGACCCACGTCTGAGCATCCCCAGCGCACTTATGGCGGCAATTGCAAACAAAACAGGTGATGGACCGAATGTGGATCAATGTCACACATTCATCCCAGTCAAAAGATCTGGGCCCAAATCCATCGTTTTTTTGCACTCCACACCACCCTGGGTTAGACAATGGCGATATGCAAATCAGCTCTGACCCTGTGCCCCATGGGAACAGTCCAGTCCGAACTACAAAAGCCATGTCCTTCCCAGAACGGAATCAAGCATCCGAGGACCGGACCGGTTTCAAGGTAACACCTCTCATCAGCCCGGCTAGCTTGACTCCAGTGGTGTGGAGTGCCTGGGACCCACGTCTGAGCATCCCCAGCGCACTTATGGCGGCAATTGCAAACAAAACAGGTGATGGACCGAATGTGGATCAATGTCACACATTCATCCCAGTCAAAAGATCTGGGCCCAAATCCATCGTTTTTTTGCACTCCACACCACCCTGGGTTAGACAATGGCGATATGCAAATCAGCTCTGACCCTGTGCCCCATGGGAACAGTCCAGTCCGAACTACAAGAGCCATGTCCTTCCCAGAACGGAATCAAGCATGGGGCGGGTTTGTTAGCTTTTTAATGATCTGGAAAATCTCCTTAGGTTTAGACTTGGCCTGCAGAATTTTATCGGCCAAGTAAGTGGACTGGGCTGCTTTTATTTGGGCTTTATACTCGCAGATAGATTCTCGGTAGCGAGTTTTGTTGTCTGCTGAGTCATCTAAACGCCAGCGTCTTTCTGACCTTCTACAAAGACGTTTCTTATCCCTAAGAGCCTGCGTATACCAAGGGGCAGTTTTGTGGGAACGCTTCAGTACAGTCTTGCTCCTAGGGAGGGTTGCGTCAAGGGTGTGAGTGATCCAGTTAACGAAGGCCTGATTTGCTAGTGCAGGATCCTCCTGATCCCTGGGTTTGGGGTTTGGAGATAGTACCACAGATCCCCTTCTGGGCATCTACGCAAACTTGAAAATTAAAATCTCCACCCAGAGTATAACTGGGGGATCTTTATGATCTGCGAGAAGTTTATCTATTGCTATTTCAATATCCTGTACCACCAAACCTCTACTGGCGTCAAAAATATTATTGTAAAAATTGACGATAACTAAATCGTCAGATTTCTGGTGCTCCAGGCATGTTAGTAGTGCATAAGGCCCGACCTCGATGCGTTTACCTAATTTAAATTCTGTGAGCCCAGTAGAAATCAGTTTCAACAAACCACCCTTAGCCCTGCCAGCAACAGAATCTTCGGCATCTATGTAAAAAGATGTGTAACCTTCCACAATAATTTGGTCTCTGTACCATGTCTCTTGGAGACATATTATATCGTGCCCTTGGGTAATAAAATCATTCCAGAAAGGAGTATTACGTTTACCATTTATGCCTGCTATGTTCCAGGTAATAATATTCAATCCATCTCCAATTCCATATGCTGTTTGTTGCGGGGGTAATGACTTCGGATTAATGGATTGGATAGTATCAGTTACGGGCATGTTGTTGTAAATTAACAGAGTGTCAGCCTCTGAACAAGTATTCATTTCCAACCCGCATTGATTTCTACCCGGATTGTTGGAGAAGTCTACGTTCTGAGCTATGTCTTTTGTGGTATTTCTTCCCTTATCCGTTTTTCCCTCAGCGGAGCGCAAGTATAGCGTATCCGCATCCTGCCCAGCTTCATGGCCCTCTCCCTGACCATCCCTGGCCCTATCCGAAGCCTTTAGGGCTTGAGCTACTCTGTTGGTCTCTAAATATACTACGTGCTTCGTACACCTCCCGACCATTCTATTATCCTTTGGTACACCAGCCACACGAGAGTCCCATTTCACATCAGGTATGTTTCTGTTTTTGTCATTGCCTAGCCCATTGAGCTCAATAGAATGTGGCAGACAGTCTTCCCCCTCTAGGTTTGAAAAGGGCTCAAATCGGTTTATCAGGGGTAGTTGGAACATTACCCTGTCAAAGGGATTTGCTACATGTGGTTTCCTTCTATATGCATGGTGCGGGGGAAGGGTGGGCTGTGTTTTGCACCAGAATAAAAATAATTTAAATCTAATGTTTGAATGTCCCCCTCTCTCCCAAACCTTGGCTCCCTGCGAATAAAATCAACCGCCCAGGGATCTTTAAAATTCACGATGACGCAGTCACCTTCTAGATCCTTGACAGTGCTCCCTACCCAGCTTACCCTCCTAACGTTTAATATCTTTGTTCTAGAGAAGGGGGGGGGCGTTCTATTTGTAGTGAGCCAGAAAGTGACTTTATTCTTTAAGTCCCTACATCTTTCCAGTTTCTCAGTCCCAATCCCTTGAACTCCCACCAGAATAATTGTATAAGGTACTCCTTCGGGGGGAAGATTTACACACGGAAGTCGTTGGGGAATATACTTGTTATTCGTAGGACCCTGCCCGTTAGGCTGACTTTCTGCTGTTTGTACACACAGTTCAGGTTGTTTCTTAGCCATAACGTCTGTCCTCGCTGCCTTATTACCAACCGACCCTAAAGGAATAGTCACTGGCAAGCATTTATCTGCACTTACCATGAAGAACACTCTCCTGGCAATGAAGTGTTGTGAGCGCATGATACAGACTCGGGGCTTGCGTCGTTTGAGAGATCTGAATACCACGTGGTTGCTATCATTTCAACCAATCTGACAAGATTGCATCTTACCTGTTCTACGAAGCCTGCTATGTGGAGAAGAATCTGTGTTGGACATCTGTCTAACACTCCCATCAGTCCACAGGCGGTCCAGTAGGGTGTCATGACTGACCGTATCAAATGCTGCG
The DNA here is from genome assembly GCF_964263255.1 of Lissotriton vulgaris. Lineage (NCBI taxonomy): Eukaryota > Metazoa > Chordata > Amphibia > Caudata > Salamandridae > Lissotriton > Lissotriton vulgaris. The sequence continues at coordinate 895,005,343 of NC_141687.1, forward strand.
CTTAGATCAAGGAGGATCACTGCCACTGATCCTCCTAGATCCAGGATTTTTCTAGCCTCCTCGGTAACCATGAGGATTCACTAGCTGTTGGTTAATATATTTTTCTAAGACCTTGCTCACCCATGGGAGCAGAGAGATGGGACGGTAGTTGGCCAGGTCGGATGGATCTAAATTGGATTTCTTAAGTAGTGACCTGACCATGGCCTGTTTCTAGACGGTTGGTACAGTGCTGGATGCATTTAGTACCTCCCTGATGATGGGTAGGGTGATGTGGGATGCCGCCATCAGAATGCCAGGTGGAGCAGGATCGTCCGGCGATCCAGTTTTGACACTGTGAGCTAGTGATTCAAGAGAGGTGAGGTTCAATGGGGGAAAATGAGTGAGGGTATGTTGAGAGAGGTAGGGGGAAAAGATTGGGGGATGTTGGATTGGATAGATGAGTTAATTTTTTGGGGAGGGAAGGCTGAATAAATAGTGTTTACTTTCTGGTAAAAAAACTCAGCAACATTGTTGCAGTGAGTGACAGATTTCTCAACATGCAATGCAGGGGGCGGGTTTGTTAGCTTTTTAATGATCTGGAAAATCTCCTTAGGTTTAGACTTGGCCTGCAGAATTTTATCGGCCAAGTAAGTGGACTGGGCTGCTTTTATTTGGGCTTTATACTCGCAGATAGATTCTCGGTAGCGAGTTTTGTTGTCTGCTGAGTCATCTAAACGCCAGCGTCTTTCCGACCTTCTACAAAGACGTTTCTTATCCCTAAGAGCCTGCGTATACCAAGGGGCAGTTTTGTGGGAACGCTTCAGTACAGTCTTGCTCCTAGGGAGGGTTGCGTCAAGGGTGTGAGTGATCTAGTTAACGAAGGCCTGATTTGCTAGGGCAGGATCCTCCTGATCCCTGGGTTTGGGGTTTGGAGATAGTACCACAGATCCCCTTCTGGGCATCTACGCAAACTTGAAAATTAAAATCTCCACCCAGAGTATAACTGGGGGATCTTTATGATCTGCGAGAAGTTTATCTATTGCTATTTCAATATCCTGTACCACCAAACCTCTACTGGCGTCAAAAATATTATTGTAAAAATTGACGATAACTAAATCGTCAGATTTCTGGTGCTCCAGGCATGTTAGTAGTGCATAAGGCCCGACCTCGATGCGTTTACCTAATTTAAATTCTGTGAGCCCAGTAGAAATCAGGGTCAACAAACCACCCTTAGCCCTGCCAGCAACAGAATCTTCGGCATCTATGTAAAAAGATGTGTAACCTTCCACAATAATTTGGTCTCTGTACCATGTCTCTTGGAGACATATTATATCGTGCCCTTGGGTAATAAAATCATTCCAGAAAGGAGTATTACGTTTACCATTTATGCCTGCTATGTTCCAGGTAATAATATTCAATCCATCTCCAATTCCATATGCTGTTTGTTGCGGGGGTAATGACTTCGGATTAATGGATTGGATAGTATCAGTTACGGGCATGTTGTTGTAAATTAACAGAGTGTCAGCCTCTGAACAAGTATTCATTTCCAACCCGCATTGATTTCTACCCGGATTGTTGGAGAAGTCTACGTTCTGGGCTATGTCTTTTGTGGTATTTCTTCCCTTATCCGTTTTTCCCTCAGCGGAGCGCAAGTATAGCGTATCCGCATCCTGCCCAGCTTCATGGCCCTCTCCCTGACCATCCCTGGCCCTATCCGAAGCCTTTAGGGCTTGAGCTACTCTGTTGGTCTCTAAATGTACTACGTGCTTCATACACCTCCCGACCATTTTATTATCCTTTGGTACACCAGCCACACAAGAGTCCCATTTCACATCAGGTATGTTTCTGTTTTTGTCATTGCCTAGCCCATTGAGCTCAATAGAATGTGGCAGACAGTCTTCCCCCTCTAGGTTTGAAAAGGGCTCAAATCGGTTTATCAGGGGTAGTTGGAACATTACCCTGTCAAAGGGATTTGCTACATGTGGTTTCCTTCTATATGCATGGTGCGGGGGAAGGGTGGGCTGTGTTTTGCACCAGAATAAAAATAATTTAAATCTAATGTTTGAATGTCCCCCTCTCTCCCAAACCTTGGCTCCCTGCGAATAAAATCAACCGCCCACGGATCTTTAAAATTCACGATGACGCAGTCACCTTCTAGATCCTTGACAGTGCTCCCTACCCAGCTTACCCTCCTAACGTTTAGTATCTTTGTGCTAGAGAAGGGGGGGGGCGTTCTATTTGTAGTGAGCCAGAAAGTGACTTTATTCTTTAAGTCCCTACATCTTTCCAGTTTCTCAGTCCCAATCCCTTGAACTCCCACCAGAATAATTGTATAAGGTACTCCTTCGGGGGGAAGATTTACACACGGAAGTCGTTGGGGAATATACTTGTTATTCGTAGGACCCTGCCCGTTAGGCTGACTTTCTGCTGTTTGTACACACAGTTCAGGTTGTTTCTTAGCCATAACGTCTGTCCTCGCTGCCTTATTACCAACCGACCCTAAAGGAATAGTCACTGGCAAGCATTTATCTGCACTTACCATAAAGAACACTCTCCTGGCAATGAAGTGTCGTGAGCGCATGATACAGACTCGGGGCTTGCGTCGTTTGAGAGATCTGAATACCACGTGGTTGCTATCATTTCAACCAATCTGACAAGATTGCATCTTACCTGTTCTACGAAGCCTGCTATGTGGAGAAGAATCTGTGTTGGACATCTGTCTAACACTCCCATCAGTCCTGCCAACGGATGTTGATACTTTGCTTGGTTCGGTAACAGCCCATGCATTGTGTTGTCCCCAGTGGCTGCCAATCCTGATGACGGCATTCATTGAGGTCTCACAGACGCATTCTGCTGACGGTGAGATACTTGGATCGACAGGCACGCAGGTACCATCACCATCTCCATCTCCAATGAACATTGCTAATGTGCAATCGGTCTACTTACCGAAGTGGTCCAACTTTCACCTACTGTGGTACACAATTTTTTTTACCAGCTTTGAAGATTTAATGTTTTCTCCAAACAACGAGAATGACTCTTGAGATTATCACACAGCGTTCTATGGTACTCTGTATTCGACCTTCACTTTTCAAAACAAAACTTCTAACTTTAGAACTCTATTTTTCTACGATTTGACTTTCATCCAAATTAGAACTTTTTTTTGGGGCACAAAGTAATCTGCTTAAAGTAGAACTATTCGTAGAGAACAATAATTCTTTGAATACTTCCAAGAGACAATATTTGAACTTGTCCACAACCAAAACTATTTATAAATTCTGTCATGGAATGGTCTCAACTTTTTTTCTTCTGTATTTAAGAGCCAGTTCATAAATGTAATTTTATGCTTCATTCAGAGAGCATTTCCAATATCATACTGTATTCTTTGAATGAAAATATTGCTTTTAAAATGTGTGCAGCGCAAATGCTCATTTTCATGTATAACGATTTCAAATGCATTTTATGTATTTTTTGGGTGGGGTTTTAAACATCATGCTTTAGATATCTTTTAAATACTTGGAATTTAGTAATGTCGAACATAATAAAGTGGAGTGGGTGTTGTATGGTGTTTTAGGATCCGAGCGAAATTTCCGGATTCATGCCCTTATATAGGTACAATCCACATTGCCCTTATATAGGCATAGAAATCATAACCTTATTTAGACATAGCCCATGCATTCCAAATACAGGCATGGCTACTTCCACCCATTCCAAAAAGCCACAACGATTTCTTGGAAAAATTGGCTTAAGCAGTCAGTGACATCCCCTTGCATGAATATTGATTTGTCCAAGAACTCATGGAGTTTTCAAAGAACTACCATTCCCTTGGGGTTCTTTGCTGACATTATTATGTCCAACTTTACGTCAAACTAGGCACCTTCAAGGTATAAATATGCCTACACTTGCCCCAGCAAACATACGGTGGTTCAGAGAAGTTTGACTATCTACTTGCCCGATGCAGCTCGCTACAGCAAGTGCCAAAGGTAGCCGACCCTCCAGTTGACGCACTGATCGAGAAGCTGTCCTTTCTCTCGCTGAGAATCCAGCTCCAGTGTTTCCAAGCTCCCCTCGTGGGGTGTTGGGAAATCGAGTCCCGAGACAGAGGTACCAGACCTCCTTCATTCTAAAACCAAGGTACAGAGCTGATTAGACCCTGAGAGAAATCTCGGATAGGTTCTTGGCAAAGAAGGCTCTTGGCAAAGAAAACTAAACCTATGATACACCACACTTACTTCTTCCCTCGTACTAGACTTAGGTTAGGTACATCGGGGTAGGTGTATTTTAGAAGCACCAGTTGAGGACTTTTAGTCTTTGTTATTTATGTATGTATTTATCTATGGTTTAGAAACCAAACAATGCTTTTACAGTATTATTATATAATACTCGTCATGATGTACTCATTATACTATGCAGCCTGTATTACCATTGTAGCAGTTCACTTTACTTGCATGAAAAAGAAGACTGTTCAATAAACCTTTTATTGAAAACGCCTGTCTCTCTATTTCTCTGCACCTCTGATGAAACGAAGCATGCACGATTGACTGAGTAAAATATTGATCTATTGTTTCCACGACTCTGAAGACACGTTTATTCTTGAGGAAACAAAGTTGTCATGTTTATGCCATTGTCAGAAACTAATCCCTTCTTGTGCATTCGAGAAAGTTTCTAGTGACCTCTGAGCTAGCTGGCACTCACAATTAAGTTTAATATATTTGATAGAGACCATGTCGACATAAGTCCTACGTCAAATCTATAGGATATAATATTCCAATGCGCAGAGCCTATTGGGAATATAGGAACTACACTACAGTGTCCATCACATGCTAGCCATTTAGGAGGCAGCAAAGAAGAGTGGCAATTGAGCCAAGGAATGGTAAGCAGTGGACTGGCTTCTTTGTAAGCAATAACCCTCGCATGGACAGCGCATTTGTGCTGTTGGTAGGTAAGACCTATAAATGACCTTTGAAACTCCGGATGGTGTAACAGTGGTAGTGGATAAACACGATACAATGAAAAACCTTATTATAAAATGTCTAGCTCTCTTTTTCTTGAGCTCCTGTATCTGGGTACAACTGCGCAACTCAGTGTTGTAAAGCTGCTGCTGCAATGTTTCCAGTTGCAGCGGCATAAAATTAAAAAAGCCCGAAGTATGATACCAGCACACATTTCAATCTGGAAAAATCAATGATAGTTTTTTCAGGGTGCCAACAGTTTTGTTGTCCATTTCAGTGGTTTTAGGAGGTCTGACTGTTGAGTGTATGTAGACATGGTCAGAGTCCCAAATATGTTAATGATCCAGCTGATTCTTAAAGTTTTCAATCGGGCAGGTGTACCAGTGCATCAGAACTCATTAAGAGCTCCATCCAGACTACATGTCTTTGATGGCATGTGGCCCAGTAAGTACAAGTTGTCATCAAATGATTGCAGTGTCCGGGTCACTTGTATGACTGGTGGTGTTCACAGGTCAATAATGCTTTGCCTGGTTCCACTCGAAGTAGATTGTTTGGTTATTGATGAACGACAACTAGAAAAATGATCTCTGGAATCATAAAGACTGTACAGATGGTTCAGGTGGTGCTGAAATCAAGATGGCTGGCTCCAGGCAACAGGATGAGGTGCACTCCAGGGATGTTACGGAACTAAACCTTCAGTAATATGTAGGACTGAAGAAAGCTCATACAGTAACCTTCGGGGTCTCATTCTGATCTCTCTAGAGGGAAACCCAGGCCTGCTTTAAGTGTCCGTTCAGTGTCTTGCTCCCAAAAAGTAAAATACGTGAAACATCAGATTTGTAACATTAACCTGAAGTAAAATGTTTTTCCTAATGCTTGCAAAATCTTAGAATAACCTCTTGATCTTCCGACACGTGTCATATTCAATCTTTAATCAATAAGAGAAGGGTCTTATAAAATATGTGCGGAAGGCACAACACACACTTTTGGCCTTTCAGTGACCAAAAGAATAAATCTACAGCACACCTATAACAAATGATAAGATACTGAGGCAATTTAAAGAATGTATGTGGTTCCCTAAAACAGTAATGTTTAAATATGGGACAGAGACCCCTAATTGGGCGTGAAGATATGCCTAGGGGAGCAAGCAAAAGGAAAATCAGGGGTGTAGCTATCTAGATAGTGGCAGGCACAGTGCAACAGGGCTCTGGAGTGTGCGAGGTCCTCTGCAATCCAACATGATTGTGTTTTACAACCTGTAATGGTGTCCAACTTCTGCTACACCACTTTAGCCATAGTGGTGCTTGCTGCAGCTAGTCAAGTTGCTGGAATGAAGATGGCTCAACACTTTTTCCCACCTTAAAACATGTTAATTTGCTTATTCTTGAAGCAAGAATTGATTTCAAGATTGCGTCCATCATGCATGTCAGAATCCACAACTTCTACCTGTCTCACCTTAACAATATACTCAAGCTGATACTTGGTCAACAGGAAACAAGAGGCAAAGACAGTCAAATTCTTGAAATATCTTAATCCAAGAAGCCCAAAACAACAAAACAGGCATTTTTATGTCTATTTTAAAGGCTGTGAAACTCTATTCTGGACCACATAAGACTGTCGGCCTGATATAAAGTTTTGTAGACACAAACATGATGGATATCCCTTTCACCTCATTAGAAGAGCAATTTGATATATAATGCTCTTGTTCTAAGGGAGATGGCAAATCCATCACATTTGTCACAGAGCAACCCATCTGCCAAGCTTTAAAGCAGGCCCTAAATCCTAAACTCCTTGTTTTAAAAAAAAATCAAAATCCTATCTATTCAGACAATACTTCACTGACTGACTTTTTTCCTTCAATGGCTATGTCCGTGCTGTATTAAATGCTTTCAATAAATAAATAAATAAATGCATTTTACCTTGCTTGCATTGGGACCATGTGACCTGTGCTACTCCACTGAGAAATATCACAGCTGTAGTAGACAGATGATGTGTGCTATATTTGTACTTGACAGCAGAAAAAGCTGTTGATAATATTTTAATCTATGGTGTAATATTTTAATTTGCTGTGTAAAATGTTATTTATTAAAATAAAATTGTTAGCAATGAAAACACAGTATATGGTGCAATAAGGTGCTAACATCAAGCTCTATGCAATTTACCTGTGATATAGTTTGTTTTCAAGTTACAAACTTTACCAATCAAGAAGATTTAAAAATAACGCTGCAAGTAGGATATCTCATGGACCACTCTAAAAGTCTGCCCCTAGACAGATTTTATCTGCGGGCTCATAATTGATGCACTACAAGATCAATTTCAGAGGCAGTCAAGTACTGTTTTAATATTAAAAATCTTGATTGTATTACTCCATTAATGACATTTTTAGATATAGCTTTTAAAATGCTAGGTAATTACAATTATTATGTGCTAATTAGTGCAGTTTTATAATCTTGTGTCAAAAATAAATGTTGATAATTGTGGAGTGATTATATTTATTGCAATCAATGTGATTAATGCATTACATTTTGTTCTACTACCACTCCAAAGTCACTTAGAAAAGTCTCTTGGTCACTCACTGGCAATCTTGCACACAGCTCTTAAAACTGAAGTGTGTTAAAATGACAGCTGGACCTCTTTTTTGTATGTTACTGTATACGTTTGGTCAAAACAGCTTCTAGTGGTACAGCTTGATTTCTAAGTTAGCATGGATGAGACTGATGCTAGAGGTGCAAACGAATATCGTACTGTCATACTGGTACCATACAAGATGCGTACTTAACTCATCAATCGTAATTATTTTACAAAAATGCCCCGAAATGAGTCAAGCCCATACATCTGTATGCACACCTTACATGCCTAAGTTCACACCATTATAAATGGGACCCTCTATGCACTAGGCACAATGCCAGATATCCCCTTCCCAATGTCAACTACCTGTATGCATGTAAGTTGCTAGGAAGCTGTATTCCTGTAGCTTTCCATGCTGTATCAGTGTAATTTCTCGAATTTGCATTGACTGAATTATTTTCAAAGTTGATAGCTTTGTGAACCGTACTTTTGCGCCCAGGAGTTCAGTATCAGCATCAATGGAAAAACCACTGTAACCCACCCTATTAGTGGGCTGATGTTTTTTTTCTTGAATTATGAATATTTTAAAGGGCCACTTTTCTCTTAAAAGTTTATAAAGTGAACCTGAAAAAAATAACAGTATAAAAACGCCTTCAGGAAACGCTTTGCTGCAACATTTGCTGCTTCGTTTGGTCTCTAGGGTCTACTTACCTATAACTGCCACAACCTGGAGGAACCTTGAGAGGGTAAAACATCACCGATCCCCTAATTGCTGTACTTATTCAACATATTTTCCAGCAGTTGCATTCCTTTTCATTCCCCAGAAGAGCCCACCTGGCTTTAATGATCTACCTCAATTTACATCAGGTGAGATGTGAAACGTTCTTAATCTGTGTTTGACTTGATGATTGTTGAATGCTTTTGAGTGATCATTTGAGGTAGATATTGTGCTTAGGAGATTGAGATTAGCGACCTTTTATTTCACCAACCTTAGAAAGAAAAAATAAAATCAAACTTTTTTTTCTAACCTGGCGCGATAGCCATATCCTAGCAACTATTCTGGACCAAATTCACAACACTTTGCACAACTATTTGCACCAATGGCAATTTCGAGGGCACAAGAGCAGATCCCAATTCACAGAATATCCCACAGATGAAATCTCTGTCTTCGACTGTAGGATTGGGTTTAAGTTTTGATCTGGGCAAACACTTGATTTGGAATTCGGGACCTTTGGAATTTTCAGCATGGGGTAAGTAAGTGCGATCAACATCACACCCCATACAGTTTAACTTTAGTATACCTCAGCAGGTCACTCCTGGTGAAATGTACTAGGTGATAAATGCCCATTATTGCTCAAGAGAAGCAGATTCAGGTGCTGGAGGTGCCACATCTGAATTTTAGGGCCCATGTCGGACTTAACACTTGGAATGGTCAGACCCAGGACAGAACTTACATCTCAATGCAGGTATACATCAAGCCATTGAGCCAATCATATTCAGGACCTAAGAACTGAATAATTCTAATTTTGATGGATTTATGACAGTCATTATTTTACAGTAATGACAAGAAGTACTAGTGTTTATATGGTAGAGGTAGGAGTTGGCTATTGGGTGCCCAAAAAGTTGTGTCTTTTTTGTATTTGTTCTCCCCCACTTGCACTGCAACACTTAGGGACCAATTTAGATCTACGAGTTATTGTTAATCATATTTGTGCCCTTTCTAGCTTTCACTTAAATTATGAGCTGTTGCAAAACATGTACTTCTCTGATGTTTGCAGAAGCAATCACTCCCATGTTTCACCTGGAGGTGATTAAGCTGGCCCAAAGACAATATGGGGTGCAGAATTAAGATGATTGCAGTGTGTGCAGGTTTTAACAATTTATTACTGCATAGGTGTTAATCAGATATGAAAACACATGCAAGCTTCACTGTAAATGTTGTGTGCGCTGGTGTGTTTTTGTATTGAGGTAACACGGCCTTTGTCAAATTTTGCAAATTAGGTGTGTACAATGATACTAAACAATGTCATATTTTCTTGGCATGTAAAGCATTCGATTCTCCACCTAAAAAAGGTTTTTCAAGTGGAGGAAAAATTCATGTCAACCACAATTTCTAATGAGGATTTTCCAGCTTCTGACAACCCACTAAGGGTAGTGCTGGGCATGGAAATCGGTGATGCAAGATAATTTCCGTCCGTACTCATGTATATTCATTTAGTGTTATAAAAAGTAGAGACCTGCACAAATTCTAGGAAGAAACCTATGATCCATAGATTTACTACTATTTCAGGATTGTCTGTGACTTGAAAGCTCACTACCTCGAACAGAAATAACCAAACATTCACCGGAGTAGTGATTGACGAAATAACATAGTATTGCTGTACTAACTGAAGTACCAAACTACAGGAGAAATTATTTGTTTAAATAGCTTTTTCTGTTGCCTTGCTGCTTTTCTTAAAGTCCTTGGGCCGGATTCACAAAGACAAACTTATACCAAAAGTCTAAAAGGCAGATTTACAAGAAACTGACTCATCTGTAGAGATGTGTCACTTTCCCTGCGCCACCATGAGAAACCCTTGCTCCACCATGGATGCGCCGTATTTACAATACGGCGCACCATGGCTCAAGGATTGACAGATGCATCAGAAATTCTGATTCATCTGTTGGGGCAAAAGTCATGCACTGCTGGAGTTGTGTCTCAATCACGACGCAACTTCAGCAATCCATTTGGCGGCCTATTCCTACTACACTGTGTCACTCCTTATACCTGCTTCAAGCAGGCACAAGGTTTTGATGTAGCGGCGTCCTCGAAGTGGTGCAGTGAACTCTTGCAGATTTTGTTGCATCACTTTTACGAGGCTTTCACGCGTGGGAACGCCCACCCTGCATACATTATACCTGGCGCAGGTATAATGTGACGCAGGGCTTTACAACGTGACACATCTCCCTTGATGCGTCACGTTGTAAAATGGCTACATTTTTTATGACGCTGCTGCATCACAAAAGCGATGCAACAGCCTGTAAATCTGTCCCAAAGATTACGACTTTTGATATTCACAAAGGTAAGTTATGTGTACTAACTTTACGCCACCCCAGTGTAGACGTACTGTGGACAAGACTTTTAAAGATGTTTTTGACACAATCACAAATCAAATTTTGTCAACAAATGATCATTTATATAACATTTATATTAAACTAAAGTTTCCTTTTAACATTTCCAAAGTAGAAGGTGAGCAAAAGTCAGCTTCTTGCTCCCTCTCCCAAGACCTGAAATATACAAAGTTGATTGAGTTCAACATTTTCTAGCAGGAAAAGGAAAATAACATCATCACAGAAGTGTAGGTCTTGTGGCAACTGTGGCCCATTAAAAAGGCATGCACAGACGTAGACATAATTCCAGTGTTCATGGCCATTTTGTGCTGTTATTTGAAAAATAGTATGTAGTGGGCTGGTCACATGCGTGTAGGAGGTACAAGCAGACGCTGTAGACTTGGCCAGGTAAATGTAGATGAAGTTTATTAATTTCTTCGAAGAAGTTACAACTAGCCCCTCCAGGAGCAGCCTCCTAGCTGCTCAGCCCATCTTCCAACTGACAACACTCATACACCAGGCACACAAGCATTCCACTCACACTAACATTCTAACCGGAACACTCACACTGGCTGAGCAGCTAAGTACAGGATGAAAGGGAACATATTAATATGAACTGAGGATACTACATAGTTGTTGAGACGAATTCAACAATAGTACTAAAAGAAAATTCATTGTTTCATCTAATTCCTGGATATGCTATCAAGAAAGACTGTGCTGCTGATATCAGAGATTCAAAATAGACTGTGAACGATACTTAAGTGCCCGGGATTTCAGTATCAGCATCAATGGGAAACCATACCGTAACCCACCCTATTAATGGGCTGATATATTTTTTAATATATTGTTTGCATTAGGACTATTTTAAATGGCCACTTTTCTCTGAAAGGTTTGCAAAGTGAACCTGAAAAAAAAGAATAAAAAACGCCTTCATGAAATGCTTTTCAGCAACATTTGCAGCTTCATTGTATCTATGGAGTCTACTTACGTGTAACTGCCACAACCTGGAGGAAGCTTGAGAGGGTAAAACATCACCGAACCCTGAATTATTGTACCTATTCAAAATAATTTCCAGTAGTTGAATTTCTTTTTATTTCCTAGTAGAGCACATCTGGCTTTAATGAACTACTTCAATTTACATCACGTGAGATGTGAAAGTTCTTAATCTGTGTATGACTTGATGATTGTTGAGTGCTTTTGAGTGATCATTTGAGGTCAGACATTGTGCATGCTAGATTGAAATCAGCAACTTTTTATTGCACCAAGCTTAGCAAGTAAAAACTGTAATCAAACTTTTTTTCCTAACCTGGTACGATTGTCGTTTTCTAGCAACTATTCTGGACCAAATTCACAAAACTTTGTACAGCTTTTCTCACCTATGGGAATTTCGAGGGCACAAGAGCAGATCCCAATTCACAGAATATCCCACAGATGGAAACTCTGTCTTCGATTCTAAGATTGGGTTTAAGTTTTGATATGGGTAAACACTTGGTTTGGAATTCTGTCCTTTGGAATTTTCAGCATGGGGTAAGAACCAGATGTGGACAACATCACACCCCCACAATCTCCCTTTAGTCTACTTGAGTAGGTCATCCTGGTGAAATTTACTAGGTGATTAATGCCCATTAGTACTCAAGACAAGCAGGTCCGGGTGCTGGAGGTGCCACAGTCTGAATTTTAGGGCCCATGTCTGACTTAAAACTTGGAATGGCGGTATTTGCCAGACTCAAGGCAGAACTTGCGTCTCAATGCAGGTATACCTCAAGCCAATGAAGGAATCATGGTCAGGATCTGAGAATTGAATGAGTGTAATTTTGATGGATTTATGTTAGTCATTATTTTACAGTAATGACAAGAAGTACTAATGTTTATATGGTAGATGTAGGAGGTGGCCATTGGAAAAGGAGTGAGCGCCCAAAACATGTGTGGCCTTTCTATTATTCCTCCCCCACCAGCACTGCAACACTTAGGGATCAATTTGGATCTATGAGTTATTATTAATGTGGGAGCAAATCATATTTGTGACGTTTCTAGCTTTCACTCAAATTATGAGCTATTGCCAAAAAATGCACTTTTCCGATGTTTGCAGAAGCAATCACTCCCATGTTTCAACTGGAGGTGATTAAACTGCAAAGCTGTTCAAAAAAAGACAATAAGGGATGCAGAATTAAGACGATTGCAATGTGTTCAAGTTTTCATAATTTAATACTGCATAGGTGTTAATTGGATATAAAAACACATGCAAGCTCTGCTGCAAATTTTATATGCACTGGTGTGTTTTTGAATTGAGGTAACACTACATTTATCAAATTGTGCAAATTATGTGTGTTCAATGATAGTAAACAATGTCATATTGTCTGGGCATTTAAAGAATTAGGGGGCATATTATCAAGCCTGTGCGCTAAAATTATCGCCGCTTTATCGGCCGAAAACGGCCGATAAAGCGGCGATAATGGGCTTGATAATATGCTCTATGGAATTCCAATCGAAGCACATGTTAGATGTGAAGACATCTAACATGGGCTTCGATTGGAATTCCACAGAGCATATTATCAAGCCCATTATCGCCGCTTTATCAGCCGTTTTCGGCCGATAAAGCGGCAATAATTTTAGCGCACAGGCTTGATAATATGCCCCTCGATTCTCCATCTAAAAAAGTTTTTTTCAGGTGGAGGAAAAATGTATGTCAACCACATTTTGTATTGTGGATTTTCCAGCTTTTGACAACCTACTAAGGATAGTGCTGCGGAGCTGGGCATGAAAATCGGTGATGGGAGATGATTTCCATCCATACTCCTGTATATTCCTTTAGCGTTATAAAAAGTGTAGACCTGCACAAATTCTAGAAGAGAACATATGATCCATAGATTTCCTACTATTTTAGGATATTTTGTGACTTGAAGGCTACTACCTCGAACAGGATCAACCAAACATTCACACAAGTAGTGATTGACAAAATAACATACTATTGCGGTGCCAACCGAAGGACCGAACAACAGGAGGAATCATTTTTTAAAAAGCTTTTTCTCATGCCTTGTTGCTTTTCTTAAAGTCCTTGGGCCCGATTCACAAAGGTAAACTTAGAACAAAACTCTAAGTTTACGGCTTTTGGTATTCACAAAGGTAAGTTACGTGTAGTAATTTTACGCCGTCCAAGTGCGGACGTAAAGATACTACTCGTAACTTACCTTTGAGAATACAGAAAGTCGTAAACTTAGACTTTTAGTTAAGTGTACCTTTGTGAATATCGAAAGTTAGGAACTTAGAGTTTTAGTCTAAGTTTACCTTTGTGAATATCGGAAGTTGTAAGCTTAGACTTTTTGTCTAAGTTAACCTTTGTGACTTGGGCCCCTTGTTCTAGACTTTGTCTTGAGACCCATTTTATTTTACTATAGACAATATTTTTAATGTGGAGATGTTTTTGACAGAATCACAAATCAAATTTTGTCAACACATTATCATGTATAAAACAGTCATATTAAAATTAAGTTTCTTTTTAACATTTGCAAAGTAGAAACAGCAAACACAGCTTCTAGCTCCATCTCCCAAGACCTGAAATATGAGAAGTTGATTAAATTCAACATTATCTAGCATGAAAAAGAAAAGAAAATAATCATACAAGTGTATATCTTCTGGCAACTATGGACAATTAAAAAGGCATGCAAAGAGTTAGACATAATTGCAGTGTTCATGGCCATTTTGTGCCCTGTTATTTGAAAAAGAGAAAAGACTAAAAGAAAATGCATTGTTTCATTTAATTCCTGGATATGCTATCAAGAAAGAGTGTGCTGATGATATGAGAGATTCAAAATAGACTGTGAACGATACTTTAGTGCCCGGGATTTCAGTATCAGCATCAATGGGCTGGTATATTTTTTCTTCTTATTTTGCATTAGGACTATTTTGAAGGCCCACTTTTCTCTGAAAGCTTTACAAAGTGAACCTGAAAGAAATAACAGAATAAAAACGCCTTCAGGAAATGCTTTGCAGCAACATTTGCAGCTTCATTGTATCTCTGGAGTCTACTTATGTGTAACTGCCACAACCTGGAGGAATCTTGAGAGGGTAAAACATCACTGATCCCTGAATTGTTGTACTTATTCAAGATAAGTTATAGTAGTTGCATTCCTTTTTATTTCCTAGTAGAGAACATCTGGATTTAATGATCTACTTCAATTAACATCAAGTGATATGTGAGATGTTCTTAATCTGTGTGTGACTTGATGATTGATGAGTGCTTTTGAGGGATCATTTGAGGTCAGACATTGTGCATGCTAGATTGAAATCAGTAACCTTTTACTGCACCAACCATAGCAAGAAAAAATATAATCAAACTTATTTATAAATTGGTATAATTGCTGTTTCCTAGCAACTATTCTGGACCAAATTCATAAAACTTTGTACAACTATTTTCACCTATGGGAATTTCGAGGGCACAAGAGCAGATCCCATTCACCCAATATGCCACAGATGAAACCTCAGTCTTTGATTCTAAGATTGGGTTCAAATTTAGATCTGGGCAAGCACTTGGGGGCATATTATCAAGAAGGACGTTAAAATTATCACTGCTTTAGCGGCAGGAAACTGCCGCTAAAGCAGCGATAATGGGCTTGATAATATGCCCTTGAGAATTCCAATAGAAGCCCATTTGTTCACACCAGAACATGGGCTTCTATGGGAATTCACAAGGGCATATTATCAAGCCTTTTATAGCCGCTTAGCAGCAGTTTTCTGCAGCTAAAGTGGCAATAACTTTAATGCCGTTTCTAGATAATATGCCTCCGGTTTGGAATTCTGGCCTTTGAAATTTTCAGCTTGGGGTAAGAAGAAGATGCGATCAACATCACACCCCCCACAGTCTACCTTTAGTCTACTTGACTCGGTCATACCTGGCAACATTTACTCAGTGTACCTCAAGCCATTGACGCAATCATAATCAGGACCTAAGAATTGAATAAGTGCAAGTTTGAGGGATTTATGACAGTCATTATTTTACAGTAATGACCAGAAGTACCAGTGTTTATATGTTTGAGGTACGAAGTGGCAATTGGTAAATGAGGTGACACCCAAAATGTTGTGGCTTTTTTATGGTCAGAAGCAGGACGGAACCCCAGCAATGCACTTTGAGGCCTATTCCCACTACACTGAGTCACTACTTACGCATGCTAGAAGCTTCAAAATGTAAATTGGCTGCATTTTTATGCCGTTGCTGCATCACAAAAGTGACTCAACGGCGGCACAAAAGTGTTAGAATAGGCTTGTAAACCTGCCCCTAATTTTACAACTTTTGGTATTCACAAAGGCAAGTTATGTGTTGTAACTTTACCCCACCCAAGTGCATACGTACTGTAGACAAGGCTTTTAATGGGAAGATGTTTTTGACACAATCACAAATCAAATGTTGTCAACAAATGATCATTTATAGAACATGAACATTAAACTAAAGATTCTTATTAACATGTCCAAAGTAGAAAGTGAGCAAAAGTCAGATTCTTGCTCACTCTACCAAGACCTGAAATATATGAAGTTGATTGAGTTCAACATTTTCTAACAGGAAAAGAAAATAACATCATCATAGAAGTGTAGGTCTTGTGGCAACTGTGGCCAATTAAAAAGGCATGCACAGAGTTAGACATAATTCCAGTGTTCGTAGCCATTTTGTGCTCTGTTATTTGAAAAATAGTACTAAAAGAAAATGTGTTGTTTCATCTAATTCCTGTATATGCTATCAAGAAAGACTGTGCTGCTGATATCAGTGATTCAAAACAGACTGTGAACGATACTTTTGTGCCTAGGATTTCAGTATCAGCATCAATGGGAAACCATACCATAATCCACCCTCTTAATGGCCTGGTATATTTTGTCTTTTCTTTGGATTAGGGCTATTTTAAAGGGCCACTTTTCTCTGAAAGCTTTACAAAGTGAACCTGAATAAAAATAACAGAATAAAAACGCCTTCAGGAAGTGCTTTGCAGCAAGATTTGCAGCTTCATTGCATCTCTGGAGTCTACTTATGTGTAACTGCCACAACCTGGAGAAGCCTTGAGAGGGTAAAACATCACCGATACCTGAATTGTTGTACTAATTCAAAATAATTTCCAGCAGTTGCATTCCTTTTTATTTGCCAGGAGAGCGCATCTGGCTTTAATGAGCTACTTCAATTTACGTCACGTGAGATGTGAAAGTTCTTCATCTGTGTATGACTTGATGATTGCTGAGTGCTTTTGAGTGATCATTTGAGGTCAGACATTGTGCATGCTAGATGGAAATCAGTGACTTTTATTCCAGCAACTTTAGCAAGAAAAAAGTAATCAAACATTTTTTTCTAACCTGGCACAATAGCCATTTACTAGCAACTATTCTGGACCAAATTCACAAAACTTTGTACAACTATTTTCACCTATGGGAATTTCGGGGGCACAAGAGCAGATCCCATTCACCGAATATCCCACATATGAAACCTCAGTCTTTGATTCTAAGATTGGGTTTAAATTTTGATCTGGGTAAACACTTGATTTAGAATTCTGTCCATTGGAATCTTCAGCATGGGGTATGAACTGGATGTGATCAACATCACACCCCCACAATCTACCTTTAGGCTACTTGAGTAGGTCATACCTGGTGGAATTTACTAGGTGATAAATGCCATTAGTGATCAAGACAAGCGGATTTGGGTGCTGGAGGTGCCACATTCTGAGTTTTAGGGCCCATGTCCGACATAAAACTTGGAATGGCGATATTTGCCAGACCCAAGGCAGAACTTACATCTCAATGTAGGTATACCCCAAACCAATGAAGGAATCATAATCAGGACCTAAGAATTGAATAAGTGCAATTTTGATGGATTTATGACAGTCATTATTTTACAGTAATGACAAGAAGTACTAGTGTTTATATTGTAGAGGTGGGAGGTGGCCATTGGGAAAGGAGTGAGCGCCCAAGAAGTGGTGGCCTTTTTGAATATTTTCTCCCCCACTTGAAATGCAACACTTAGGGATCAATTTAGATCTATGAGTTATTGTTAATGTGGGATCAAATCATATTTGTGCCCTTTCTAGCTTACATTCAAATTATGAGCTATTGCAAAAAATCCACTTTCTGATGTTTGCAGAAGCAGTCACTCTCATGTTTCACTTGGAGGTGATTAAACTGATTTGTGGATTTTCCAGCTTTCAAAAACGGTAGTGCTGCGGAGCTGTGTGTGAAAATCGGTGATGCGAGTTGGAGTCCATCCATACCCATGTACATTCTTTTAGTTTTATAAAGAGTGGAGAACTGCACAACTTCTAGGAGGAAATCCATAATCCATAGATTTGCTACCATTTCAGGGTTTCTGAGACTTGAATGCTCACTACCTTGAACAGAAATAACCAAACATACACCTGAGTAGTGATTGACAAAATAGCATGCTATTGCTGTGCTAACTGAAGGACCGAACAACAGGAGGAATCATTTTTTAAAAAGCTTTTTCTGGTTTGCAGCTTTTCTTAAAGTATTTGGGCTCGATTCACAAATGGAAACTCAGACAAAAGTCTAAGTTTATGACTTTTGGTATTTACAAAGGGAAGTTACGTGTAGTAACTTTACGCCACTCCATATGTGGATGTAAAGATACTACTCGTAACTTACCTTTGTGAAAACCCAAAGTCTTAAACTTAGACTTTCACCTCAAATGTATCTTTGTGAATACCGAAAATCATGAACTTAGAGTTTTAGTCTAAGTTTACCTTTGGGAATTGGGCCCCTTGTTCCAAACTTTGTCAACTTACACATTTTGTTTACTGTAGACAAGGCTTTTAAGAGAGAGGATCGGAAGCTCCTCTCTGAGCATCAGATTCTACTGTTAATGTTTTGTATTTCTGAGACTGAACGTCTAGTTTGCCTCATGCTTCGGTGTCTGAACTTTTTGGGAGGTTTGGCTATCTAGTTGTTATTTTGTTCCTTTACAGCTTGGTATTGAGATTCATTTACATTAACCCAACTGCTGACTTTATTGACTGATTCCTAGTCTTTCTTGTGTGGCCAAATGGGTTACACTGTTAACTAGATGTATTTGACTAATGCAAGTTTCCTTCACCTCTCAGTCAACAAAGAAAAGACCCATTGGATAATCAATGGTAAGAGAATGGCCCAGTGCTGGATCAGCCCCAACAAGCGACCTGGAGAAGATTGTATTTTAGGGCAGAAATTTCCTCTGAACATTTTGGAAATAACTAATGGGAAGGGATAGGAAATGTGGTAGAATTGATCACAAATGAATAGAGGAGGCTCTATATTGGATTTCGAAGTGCAGGGAGCTGTGGGTTAGCTCTTTGTTAGAAAATGTATCATTAGAACAAGAGTCGGCACTGAAACAAAATGTGGGATTGGGGAATCCTGGGATTTTTAATCCTTGTCTTTTTTCCGAGGGGCATTAATAACAGTTCAGATAATCTATACTGATTTTCCCACTTCAAGACAAAACCACCTACAACAGATGAACATCATAAAACCTGAATATCTGCCAGATGACTGAGTGTAGAGAGGGCTACAACTCTGCTTTGGACCCATGCAACCAGAACATTTTTCCAGGAATAGTTGCATCAGTTCCTGACACCAGGATGAACAGGGTCTGGGTCCTGCTTGTGAAGCCTGCTTGCTGCAGTGAAACCTCCTGCCTGTGGCTGGATGGAGCAGAGCATACTTGCAGAAGCAACTGTTCTCTTACTGGAGGAAAACTGGTAAACAGTTACAGCTGGAAATTTATCCTGGCTACCCCATTAGTACTTCAAACTTATTGTTTGAGGGTTCAGATGAACCCCTGGAGAGTTGAAGTGGTTACTGCTACCAAGAAATACAGAAGGCCACTTAAAATCAGCCGCGGCCCGTGGTGGGAGTTCCGTGGGGCAGACAAGCGGGCGGGGGAGGGGCCGGGTGTGGGAGCTTTGGTAAACACCGATATATGGATGATTGCAGGTAAGTAAACAATTAAGTTAATAAAACAAATTTCGTTGCACGCCCTGGATCGCAAAATGCGATGTTGGGCGCGCTACGAAATTCGTTTTATTAATTTAATTGTTTACTTACCTACAATCATCCATATTCCGGTGTTTACCACTCCCCACCCAGCCACTCCCCCACCCCGCCTGCCTGCCCCATGGAAATGCCTCGACGCGCCTCAGCGGCTTAAAATTGAAGAATATGGCACGGACCTTTACTGCAGTTGTGGTGGGGAAGGGAGGGAGCAGTCACTTGAAAACCACTGCATGAAATTAAAAGAATCAGTCCTGAAGGTTTGGATACATTTTGATAACATGCAACAGAAAACATGGAACTTAGAAAATGTTTATCTCCGGAGGACCTTTATTTTAGTATTATTATGCATGTTTACTACTTTGGCACTAGATTAGAGATCCCTCAACAGATGCAATAGCCCCTGGGAAGCACTTCTTGGCCACAGTTCCCAAACTTTCTCCTCTTCACGTCTTTGAAAATCAGTAATATTTCGACCAAAATGAAGCACAAACTTACAAGGCCTGCAGTTTGGCCTCAGAAGTTGCATTTGCCATAGTCTTCCATACCCCTTTATCCGACAGAAAATGTTTGGTTTCCTATTATATTTAATAGGCTGCCTTATGTTTTTCTATAAAATTTGATCCCTACATCCAGTTTTGTTCGATGTGTGAATCATACTGTAGGTAGGATGAATAGTAGTAGCTCTTCTGTCATATGGAATAAAATCAGTCTACTGAAATTAATATGAACAAATTTCTAATCAGTGTCTGAGGTTAGGAAAGTGTTGAGGGGTGCACTGAAAATGCATTGTCTACCACTGTAGGAGACCCATCATGAACTTCCAAAATGCTAGTGATCAACTAAGACCCAATCTAGAGCATTCTCACAAACTATCGACTTGGGTTCTGCAAGTCTAATTTATTAGTGCATGTTATCATCTGACTGAGACTCAGCATACTATTTTTGAGACAGAACGTGTGAGAAAGATTTGGATAGTTATCTATATGATGTGAAATTCACTTCTCTATAGCACGTGATTAAGAAATGTAAGTATCTTGGCGCTATGGGGTCTAAGGGTGTAGGGATTCAGCAATCGGTTGCTAGATAACTTGAAACAAGCATGTGTGGCCATTTCCTAGTCTTACTGACGTCTCTGGAGTTTTAGAGTTGAGCAGGCTAATACATGGAGCACTCAGAAAAATAGGGTCGTGGGTCGGAGAGCCCACCCGGTTTTTAGAAAAATAATTAGCTTTTAAAGAACAACGGCAGCCTGATACTTTGTTTATACAGAGGAATTTAGAAGTCACTCTTTTACCATAATCCAATGAAAGAAGGACATAAATGTAACCTTTGGGGAAGTTTCTGTGACATTCCAAGCAGACTAGCACAGAACAGTTCATAATTTTGTCAGTCATAAATTTGAATACTAATTAAGATTAAACATGTAAATGGAAACTCTATTAATTCACCACCTAGCCTGACAGTCACTTTGGAAAAACTAGGGAACTGGTGTTGTTGGGGGTGAGATAACAAGGATATTCATAGTTCTAGGCTTTTACAATTTATCGGTTGAGAAACTTTAGCTAACTGTTGGCAGACATTGAACTTCATTCTTTGGCCAGGGGTATTGAAGAGAGAGCTTCAGTATCTAGCAATACTAATGAGTTTAATGGCATGTATTCTTCCGGGAAATTGATTAAACATTCACCAGAAAGAGGCTCTGAAGCAATTGTCCCTCGCCCAGGTGTCCTTTAAAAAGGTACAGGTTAACAACATTACTTCAGCTTAAAATACATTAAGGACCTTCTTCATAAAAAGTCACATTGTAATAATAATGTTGTAGAAATGTTGCATGAAATAATGAAATATGCCCTTTTCTCTTAAATTACTTGCTCCTGTTTCAATAATCCAGTTATATCTTTCTTGTTATAGCCCTGGAATGATGCCGTCTTTGCAAAATTCCGGGGTGGACGTGAAAAAACATCCGTACTTGATGCAGTCGATAAAAGAACTTAAGTTACTGAGAAATGATAAATTAAGATGTTAATAGGCTGAAATGGGAATATTACCATTTAAGTAGGTCAAACCTTTTTCAGATCCTTCAAAGAAGTCACGTGCTGCAGAAATGGACATCATTGATAGTCAACAAACAAAGGGGCATATTTACAAGCCCCTCTCGACACAGGAACATCACTGTTAGTGACGTTCTGGCAGTGATGCAGGCCCCCTTTCATGCTATACTTAGCTTGAAATGTGTGGCTAACGGGTGTTGCGGTGGGCGTTCCACCGTAACATGCATTGATTTTGACGCTGCCTCCTAATTACCAGATCAGCGTAGAAGGCAGCGCCAAAATTAAGACCAGGGAAAACATGGTCTTAAACAGGCGAAACAAGGTGAAATGCTTTAATTCTCCTCATTTTTTGTTATTTCCATGTATGCTGTGTTGTGCAGCATACATAGAAACAGCAAAAGGTACAACACAGCGCACACAGAAACAGCAAAAGGCCATTGACCCTTACAGCACCTAAACAATCTGAAAAAAATTAAATTTGTAACTTTTATGTATGCTGCATTAAGCAGCACTCATAGAAGTGACGAAACACCATTTAAACAAGGTTTCCCTTCCTGCACATAAACAATATTTCCCTTACCTCAGACACCCTTGCACTATGCCTGAGTAGGCGCTAGTCTACTAAGTTTAGCACCAGGGCAGGGGGAAACACAGGGCCGCACGGTACTGTTATAAATATAGTGCAGTCCTGAATTTCAGAAGTGGCGGGCGTGGCGTTAAGCCAAGGAGACTAACACCATATTCTGCGCTTTCTTGTAAATATGCCCCAAAGTGTGATATGATCTAGGCAAACAAGCTGTGATATTAAAAAAGGCCATATTGCTTCTTTTGGAATCCTAAGTATGCTATCAAGTGTCCATCATTAGCTTGAGGAGATCGCCTGCATATATAAGGTGGGACATTACTTGCATATGGACGAATACTAGGTTTTCCCTTCTAATGCCCCATTAGAAAAGATGCATCACAGTATGCCACCACACATTGGGGTGAGGCCAGTTTGTAAACCACTTCATCCTCACATTTGGCAAGGAAAAAATAGATAGGGGAGCTTTGGACAGTGGCAGCTGGGATTTTCTAAATGCACATCAAGGCAACATTGGCTGTGTTGACTTGGGTTGTGCCTGCACACCAGCATGACTCGCGGGTGGGGGGTGGGGTTGCGCAGAGGGGTTAATTTGTAAATACATTTTTTTTAAACTTACCTTCGGCGGTCTGATGCTGCATCGTGTCATCCTTGCAGGAAGCAGCCGCAGGCCGCCTCCCTCCCCTCCCCTAAGTCAGTCACAACGTGCAATGGCAGGGTTGTGATTGACTAGGGTGCCGAACGCTCAGGTGTCTACTGGAAGGCCGTTTTCTCCATGTAAGCTGCATGCAACCTACATGGAGAAAAGGAAGAGTGTGCATGGCTGGTTTGGTCAGCCCTGGGGCTGACCAAATTGTCAGCACCCACAACATTGGGCTAGGCACTCCTCTCATGGACTCCAGCAGACCCGCCTACCCGCCCGCCCCTAATAAAACCCTTCTTCTGCTTTCACGCAGCGCGAGAAGCAGAAACATAAAATGGTGTTTATTCCATTTGATGTTTCTGATTCTCACACCGCAAGACATCATTGGAGCAACGCTCCTCCACCCACATGGAAGAGCCGCCCCATCCACAACATAGGCCATGGTCGCATCCAGCATGCAGGGAGTGTGCTAAGTGAGACTATCACTTTCCTAAGGGGCCCTGGCCACTCAACTGCAATTGTGCAATTCAGAATGTGAGGCGCAACGCGTGTCTACGCTAGTTACAGCTTGCGGATCCTTGTGTAATTTGCCTCTGATACCTTCATAAGGTTGGGTACTACACATGCGCGAGTGCTCAGAGGAAGACAAATTAATTGCCACCTGTTTAAGCACTAGAATCCATCAGTAGCTGAGAACAGACTACACTGATTCCCGTGTTTGCTCAGGCAAGAACCACTGGGTCGGACTTGGTCTTAAAAGCCCATGCAGATCATGGTGTGAGGGGTAGCAGCCCTCTCAAAACAGGTGCAAGTACCCATTTTCACATTCTAGGTCTCCTTCAGCTTTAGGTAAACATTACTTATTCTAGCACAAGCTGAGGTGGAAAAATAAAAGAAGAATGTTTACATCTACTCAATTGGATATGCTGATGTGTTGCTGAGAGAAAATATCGACATTCCCTGACGATAGGCCGCATTTGAAGAGACTTTCCGAGAGCCAGAAAGCATGCTAGCAGCTCTCTTGTTTGTGGGCCACAATTCTTATTTTGCCGTGGGAGGGCCTAACCATTACAACTCTCCTATTGGCGAGAGCTTTCAAATTGACCCCTATTTGACACTCTGTCCCCCTACCAAAGTCAACAAGACTAAAGTGTACACATTTAGAGGGGCGTCTGACATGGAATGAGAGGCCCGCCGTGCCTAGGGGAGGGGGGCTTTTAGTGGCATTACGGGCGAGAGGCGGCGAGAAAGAGGCTGGGCCAGTAGACATGTGGGCAAGGGGAGTGGAAGGGGTTAACAGGATATGCAAGGAGGTAGGACGAGCTCTTAGTGCGTCACCTAGGTGCGCAGGCAACCCCTCCCCAGGGAAAGGGATAAGGGCACTGACCACGAGGGAGAAGCACTCTCTGTCCTCTTGCCTCGGGGCGCCACGGGGCGCCACGGGTCACAGTTAGAAGAAAGATGCCCACCCACCCATCCCTGTTGTTAAAGGTAGAACTGGCGGGGTTGGCGGGGTCCCGGCCAAGAATAATGTTGAGGCCTCATTTTTTGGCGGGGACTGGCTCATGCTGGAACAAGGATGGCAGTCAATGGGGCTCCGGGCTGGCGGGAGAGGGGGCCGTCCTGCTGGCGGTCCTGGACTCTCCGTCCCTACCCGAGATGTAGGTGCTTTGAAGAAGCAATTTGGGGAAAGCTGGGACGCAAGGAAAGGCGCAAAGCAGTACCAGGTGGCCGCGTCTAGGGGTTAGATGACGGGTAGTTAACCGGAGTGGAATGGAAGCAATGGAGATAGGTTGTGGCCTGCTGGTACAACCCACATCCAAGGTGGATCTGGAGATCCTGAATTGTAAATACAATTGTAACCTGTGTTGCAAACGAATACTGCACGACCCTATGTTTATCAATGTGTGTTGGATTGTTTGAATAAAGTTGGTCAATGCATCAACAAATAAAGAGGACGTTTTCTGAGAGATATAATAAAGAATACAAAGTGAAGACCAGACTCTTTGTATTGTGCCTTTTGTGGGGGGCAAAAGGGGAGCAAAGTATGGTGGGACGAATTGCATGTTATATGCCTACTATCATATTTGCAAAAACAACAGATGATGGACAGAATGCGGAATGTTATACATTCACCCCAGTACAGAGATCTGGGCCTAAATCCATCGTTTTTTTGCTCACCATGCCATTCCAGTTTGAACCCAGCCATATGCAAATCAGTCTTGACCCTGTGCCCCATGGAAACAGTCCAGCCCGAACTGCCAAGCCAGGTTCTCCCTGGACTGGAAACAAGCATCCAAGGACCGGTTTCGGGCTTTCAGCCCTCTTCAGCCTGGATAGCTTGGTTCCAGTGGCATGGAGAGCACTGATTTGCATATAGTCATGTCTGAACTGGGGTGGCAGAGTGGGCTAAAGAATGGTGATGGATTCAACCAAGATCTTTTGACTGGGTGTGAGTGTTTGATTGATTCAGATGCTCCGTCCATCACCACCCCCTTTTGTACTACTATCATATTTGCAGCAGTAGCGCCTGCTGTTCTAAGCTCGCTTATTGATATCCCACTACTGCCATTGATTGTCTTGCTATCTATCTGTGGCCACGAAGGCAGTAGCAATAACAAATATTAAAGAGGGCTCTAAAGACCTGGGGGGAAATTTACGAGGCACTTGCGCCACTTTTTCGTCACTTTTCCCATGTTAAAAATGACGCAATTGTAAATAAGCCCCATGATGTACAAAGCCATTTTGTGATTGCAAAAGTTGTGCTTTACAAAATAACCAGGTATGTAACTGCAATATGGATTAATATGGATTTTTTCTTCTTGCTGACCCCTTTTTGCAATTCGGAAAAACCTTTCCAACTCTCAGAAGGGATTTGTGATCCATTATACAATTACAAGTGTGCATGAAAAGGGTGTCCCCCTCTTAATTGAATCAAATCATTGTGTATAAGCAGTTAACAACTGCAATTGTGGTAGTAAATCCTTGATCAGTTTCCGACACCCTAAAGGAGGGGGACACCTTCCACTGTGCAGATCCTGACGGCGACCTCTAAGGCAGCAGGCAGTGTTCCAGGATACTAATGGGAAACATTTTTTTAAGGTGGCACTTGTTGAGTTAAAGAACACGGGCTGCTATAAAATGAAAAAGAACTTTCACATTTGGTTAGCGAATTCAAATTCAGTGATGGTGAGCCGATATTTTTCTTAAAAGAACATAAGAAATAGAACGCCCTACGGCTGATGTTACATATATGGCCCGGTCATGGTCCTGTAAAAACTCAGCGACATACGATATGTGTCATTTTTCTAGTTAAGGTGCCTAGGGACCATCAACATCATTCAAAAGTAATCAGAAATATTCAAAGAATTATGACAAGTGCCTCAGGTATGCAACCACCATGAGCTGGTTGGCTATTGATCACCAACCTCATCGCTGTATCATTATCAGCACTTTTCTATAGTAACAGGAGGACCAAGCACCAGGCATATCACTTTGAGATAAAATGGTGCTTTTTAAATATATATTTTAGTAATATACAGAATGTACATAATGACATTTGTTTTATATATCTATCTCTTCAACACCTAGTCAGGGATAGTAAACCCTATCGAAACAGCAACAGGGGCGAAAGAAGGACAGCGAGGGTGGGAAGCAACATACATGGCGTAGGTATGGGAAGCAATGGGGAGAAACATACAGGCAAGTGCAACATGGAGGGGGTGGGGAAAAGTAGGCGTGCAACAGAGACATTCATAAAGACAGTGCAAATACAAGCGCACTTTTATGGAGTGCCTAACACAAAACAAAAAAAGTTACTGAAAAGCAAGCAGTGGAAGCTGAGAAGGTAGCCAATAAAAGGGGTATAAATAGACATTGCTGTATGTTAGGGGTAAACACAAGAAGGACAAACTGTGACATGGATAGTAAGCTGGCAAATGAGTGACAAGTAAAGGTAGTTAATGTAAGAGACTCTCAGGCACATGCATCAAAGGATTTTGCGATCGCAAACGGTGCGAATCGCAAAAATCGGCCGTTTGCAATAGCAAAATCTGCTTTTGCGATTGCATTTAAGGAATCGCATTTTGCGATTCCTTAAATGCAATGCATGAAACTTAAAAAAATTGCGATTTCGCAATTAGGGGGAGCAAATTACCATGAGGTTGAACCTCATGGTAATTTACGAAAACTTTGAAAAATGCACTTTTGTGCATTTTTCAAAGTTTCATGTTGTGCACACACATGCCCCTAGGGCATGTGTGTGGACAACATATGTGCACAGATTAATTTCAGGGGTGCAACAGGGTGTCCTTTGGACACCCCTGCACCCTTGAAATCGCATTCTCAATTTGCGATTCGCTAATCGCAAATTGAGAATGTCTTCCCATTCATTCCTATGGGCCTCAAGGCCCATAGGGATGAATGGGGAGGTATTCCTTAATTGCGACTCGCAATTTGCGAGTCGCAATTAAGGAATATTAAGAAATCACAATTTATTTAGCGATTTCTTGATGCATTGCATTTTGCGATTCCTTAACTGCGATTCCTTATTTTTCGCAATTAAGGAATCGCAAAATGCAATATTGATGCATGTGCCTGTCTGTCTCTGTCTCTATTTGCCACAATATGCTGTACGAAAGGGTGCACATTAGATATCCAGTAAGCTTCGGCCTAATAAATCTGAGTGAGGTCTGGAAGCACTCAAACCTCTGCAGTCTGAATTTAAAATTAAGCTCATCTTACATATCCTCAAGTCCTGCAATCAGAAAACATAATAAATAAATAATACTTGTATTTCATGTGTATGTATGTATAGCGTTTCCCTGAACGTTCCGTGGCTTAAAGCACAGTGTTTTCCATCTAAAGACTGACTTATTGTAGACATTAAACCAAATACGGCAAAGAACAGTAAAAGGTCTTGAAAAGGTATCACAACAAGGGGAAGGTAAACTGAAAGCACCTGTCACATCCTTGTGCTACTTGTAATTGTATAATTAAAAAGACAAACTTGGAAAAATACACTGCAGAGACGTTTTACTGATTTTCCCTTAGGGTATGGATCTTGGTTATATTGTACTACACGTGATGCGATATACTTAAAAAAGAGTGAAAAGGAAATGTGCAAATAAAGCACTGATATTATTTAAATTTGCTGTTGTCTTGGAAAGGAGATAAGTTTGTCGCCCGGAAAGGGCAGGGTGCCTCACATGCGCCTCTGTGCACACATCCAAAAAGGACACCGTGAAGGCATGTTCACAAGTAAGTAAGAACAACATTGCAACTAATTCAGCACTTTTGATCGGCGGGGTACAGCACTAGACAGAGATGGTGGGGAGAAGCACCTAGGCACATAGGTGTAAGGCAGCAAGGGTTTTCCTTCCAACCTCCAGTCCTCGATGCATTATCCCATTTAAGGGCGTGTGACGTGTATATTTGCGTACAGCATTAGCGAGCAATCGACATAAAGAAGGGACATGCAATGAGTCACCATCTTGAATAGGAGCTTGTACAATATTTTAGACACTATATAGTCAGACCTACACGAAACACAACTTATTTATTTTACAGTTGAAATAAAAATAACACATTCCTAAACTTTCTGAGAAACGAGCACCGTACCTAAACTTGATAAAAGTGATTAAGATGGCATGGTAAGGCTGGCGCTGCTGCTCCTAGGGCTCAGGCTGCACTGGTTGCTATGCCTGGGCAGTGGTGGTGGGGTGGGGTGCGCGATCAGCATCGGCTTTCCTGCGTATTTATTCTTAGCCCAAGATGTAATGGTTAGCGGTCCTGTTGATTCAGGACTGCCGTACATAATCCTGAGGCCAGGCGTGGCCTGCGGGGTAAATAAATGGAAGCGCTCGCTTGGGGGCGTCACTTCCGGACCAGATACACTGAGTGGGTGTCCGATCATTCTGCGCCGGCGCTGAGGCCCTCCCGCCAATCGGGCCTCTACAGCTCCCGCTGTTCGCGCTGGCACACTGGCGACGAGGAGGGCCGTGCCCCTTGCTCTTTGTCCCTGCCACCCGCTGCTGCCGGGCGCACCACTCCTCGTCCGCGGCTGCAGTTCTGCTGCCCGCGCCGCATCGCATCAGGACCACGTGCCCTGCACCTCCACAGGGTGAGTGCACTCTGCCCCCAGCCAAAAAGTAAAAGGCACGAGCAGCCTCATGCACCTCCCTGCAACACCGCCTACCGCCCAGCTACCGCGGTGAGGCCAAGCCCTGCTTAAAGCGAGTCCACGCTCAGCCCTACTATCTGCGCCTCCATGGGCTAAAGCATCCCTCACTCTGCACTGCCTGCCATCGTGTTGCCCGCCCATGGTCGGCCCCGTGGTGGGCACATGGACATTGCTCCACTGCACTGCAGTCGCACTGGGCCCACCTCCACGTGCGTCGAGCACGCTGACTGTGCCTCATCAGCCTGGCTCCCTAACTCAGGACCGTCATTGGGGACAATGACCAAGCGGCGGCACCCGCTCACCCCCCTTTCCAACATGCAGCGTCAGAGGTGCTATCGCCATTCAACGAACTAGAGGATGCGGCGACAGCTTCCCCCAGATGGAAAATCTGTATTGAGCGCTGAAAATAATTACGTCATCGCTACCTGCGGACACAGCAGGGATGCTATCAGATGCGGTGTGGTCGCTTTTTTAAATACTTATTTTTATGTTGTGGCCTCACAGTTTGTATCACTTTCATTGCTTTTAAAAACCTAACTGTACCTCATTCAATCTCCAGTTACTCCTCGGACCAGGTCCGACACGGCTTGTTCCATTTGCTCGGAGAGTCCCCTAGAGTGGAAAAACTTATCTTCAGGGTGGTTAGCGCTCTAGTTTTGGAGGTTCCACCTGTATTTAGGTTGAATCATATGCGCACGCACAGCGGACACAGCAGGGACGCTGTCAGCTGCGGTGCGGTCGCTTTTTAAAACACTTATACTTATGTTGTGGTCTCACAGTTTGTATTACTTTCATTGCTTTTAAAAACCTAACTGTACCTCATTCAATCTGTGGTTACTTCTCGGCCCCGATCCGATGCAGCGTGTGCCGTTTGCTCTGAGGGCCCACTGGAGTGGAAAAACTCTTCTTCCAGGTGGTTAGCGCTCAAGTTTTGGCTCTTCCACCAGTATTTAGGTTGAATCATATGCTCACACGCAGCGGACACAGCAGTGACGCTGTCAGCTGCGGTGCGGTTGCTTTTTAAAACACTTATTCTTATGTTGTGGCCTCACAGTTTCTATTATTTTCATTGCTTTTAAAAAACCTAACTGTACCTCATCCAATCTCCGGTTACTCCTCGGCCCCGGTCCGACACGGTGTGTGCCGTTTGCTCGGAGGGCCCCCTGGAGTGGAAAAACTCTTCTTCTGGGTGGTTAGCGCTCTAGTTTTGGAGCTTCCACCAGTATTTAGGTTGAATCATATGCGCTCGTGCAGCGGGCGCGCCGAAGGTGCCCCGAAGGCGTGCCAAAGGCAAGCCTGTCTGCGCCCGTCCTCGCCAGAACCCCTGCTTCACAAAGTCTGGTGTATACCATCTACTCCAGGGAGGACCAAGTCAGTTAGAGACCCAGGTCAGTGTCCCCCTGTTGCCCCAGGGTTAACCCTCTGATGGAGCTAAAAAAGTGTCCAAACTGTAAACTACAATTCTCTCATGACCTAATTAAACATCCGCTACCTCCAATAAAACACAAACAGCATGAGCCTATTAAAGAGATCAGGGCTATGCTACTTAACACACGTTCATTAATCAGACATAATACAGAAATGGCAGAGATGATAGAAAGTCTTAAGCTTGATCTAGTATTTGTTACGGAAACCTGGGCTAATGAGACCTCTGACCAAGACTCACTCCAAGCTTTCCCCACAGACTTTCAGATTACCAGAGCAGACAGAACCAATAAACGGGGCGGCGGACTTGCCGTTATCGCCAAAGATGAAATATCAGTAAAGGCATCTTCACTGCGCACCTCACAGGATTGCGAACTGCTCTTGTTCAAGATCCAACTTAACCCTAATGACTCCTTGAATGGCCTATTAAGTTATCGACCACCTAAAGCCCAGCCCCCTTTGCTTGACATACTTACTCCATTCCTGGAAGCTAGCATACATTATACAAACTACACCATCCTTGGTGACTTTAACTACCACCTAGAGAATGCTTCTGCTGCCACTAACATCGAACTTCTAGAGGTAATGGCGGGCTTGGGCATGGAACAACTGAATAAAGAGAGCATCCACAACGCTTGACATACCCGTGATGGTATATTTACTTCCAACCCCAAGATTAAGATACACAAAGTACTCCCGGTGGTATGGTCAGATCATAGAGCAATCACATTTACGATCAAAGCCACCTCCCAAGCAAAAGGCAGGGTTCGAACTGCCCGTGACTTATACATATCATAATTGGGCGAAAATTGACCTTGACCCCTTTCAAACACTACTTCAGGAAAACAAACCTAACCTGGGGTTAGACACCAACATGGCGGTACATAATCTAACCAAATGGATCACTCAGGCCGCCAACACTACTGCTCTTCTCATAACATCCTCTCCGAGAAGGAAAAAAATGTCTGAACCTTGGTTCTCAGACAAGCTAAGGACTCAAAAACAGCTATGCATAAGGACAGAAAATCAATGGAGACTAAATTACAATATGGAACTGAAAATAAAATATGCCCAGTCTTTGGCCATTTATAAAAAGCTAATCAGGGAGGAAAAAAGCAGATACTATTCAACCAAACTTTAAGCAGCAAACAACTCTAGTAAAGAGCTCTTCAAAACCGTTGAAAAATTGGCCAATCTCCCTAATAAAGCCACTACAGGCAACAACCCAGACTTCTGTAATACTCTGGGCCAAGCCTTTGCCGATAAGGTGCAATCAGTCTACGACACCTTTCTAAATACCCCCAATGATCTGCCTTCTGGAAGGACTGTTTCCTTCCTAAATCCACCAAGCTTCTCTTTCTCCCCACCCAGTAGGGATCAGACCACACAAATCATAAAGGAAACTAAATCCGGGGCCCCTACAGATCCATGTCCCCCTAA
Organism: Lissotriton vulgaris; assembly: GCF_964263255.1. Classification (NCBI taxonomy): domain Eukaryota; kingdom Metazoa; phylum Chordata; class Amphibia; order Caudata; family Salamandridae; genus Lissotriton; species Lissotriton vulgaris. The sequence goes on from NC_141687.1 coordinate 895,037,267, forward strand.
AATATTCCATCTTTGTCCGGAGATTTTCAGCGCTCAATTAAATGAGCTGTTCTCTGGAACTATACTTCACGGGAAGTTCCCAGAGGCATGGAAAACAGCTTCTGTGTTACCCCTGCTGAAAAAAACCCACCTCGAAACAGTTGATCCCAATAGCTATTGGCCAATCTCCAGAAGGTTCTGGACAAATTACTTAATATCCAGCTTACCACCTTCATCACCACAAACAATTTGCTAGACCACTCACAAAATGGGTTCAGAGAAGCCATGGGACTGAATCTGCCTTAAACACGGCAAGCGAAGAACAACTGGATGCAATAGAATTGCTTAAAACTAAATGGTAGAAAAACTGAAGTCCTACTGCTGGGTGCCAATCCATTAGGCTGTTCTCCGAAATGGTGGCTCACCGAGTTGGGCGAAAGCCCTTCACCCGTTTCCAAGGTCAAGAACCTAGGGGTGATTTTTGACTGTCGGTTAACTTTCGACAGCCAGATTAACTGCCTCAGGCCAGCTTCTGGGCCTTTTTAAAACTGATCAGAAAGATTCAGTCTTTTATTCCCCCTGATGTCCTGAAAATCGTGGTAATTGCCTTCGCCATCTCCAGGCTAGACTATGGTAATGCACTTTATTTAGGGATTCAAACACAGTATCTGAGTAAGCTCCAACGTCTACAGAATGCAACAGCTAGACTGATCTTGAATATTCCCAAGCATGAATTAGTGTCCCAGTGGCTAGCAGCTCTACACTGGTTGCCGGTCCAGAAAAGAATCGATTTTAAGTCACTTTGCATTACGTTTAAGGCGCTCCAAGGAAGGGGACCCTCTTACTTGACTACTAGGATAAAATATTATGTGCCGTCCAGGAACCTCAGATCTGCCCAACTAAAACTGGTTCAAGTCCCTAGGCTCAAGCAGGCACATTGGGGAGGAAGGAGTTTCCTGCTAAGATCTGCAAAACTCTGGAATCTCCTACCTTTCGCAATTACAAAACAGCTCAAATTTCACTTTATTCAGGAAATTACTAAAAAACCTGGCTATTCCGAGCAGACCTCTAACTCTCCTCTGCACCCATTCTGGCTCGACCCTCTCAGTCCTCAGTGCCAAGACGCCTCCGGGCATTCGCTGCGCTTTATGAATTTAAAATCTCCGTTGTTACTTCCCTGATGCTGCTGTCTGTCACGGACTCTGCCGAGGATAACGCCACCTTTCTGCCAGAACCATCCACCTCTCACGGCCCCCGCTGCGCAGGAGCCATTCACCCTGAGGTGCACAAGGGAGGACTCAATACTCGCTGGACCCTGAGCCCCTGAATTCACTCGGGACTGCGAGGACCAGCACCCACAGCGGCGCTGACAAGCCGCAGCTGGTCCTCTTCCCGACCACGCCTCTTACGCTAAATCGGAGTGGGATTTCACATCCTCCAGTCTCCGTTGTTACTTCCCTGGTGCTGCTGTCTGTCACGGACTCTGCCGAGGATAACGCCACCTTGCTGCCAGAAAAATCCACCGCAGCGGGGGCCGTTCGCCCTGAGGTGCACAAGGGAGGACTCAATACTCGTTGGACCCTGAGCACCTGAATTCACTCGGGACTGCGAGGACCAGCACCCACAGTGGCGCTGACAAGCCGCAACTGGTCCTCTTCCGGACCACGCCCCTTATTATTATTCAAACATTTCTCAGCACGCACACGCGAGACGCGCGCGGGGCGAAGCCCGGGCAAAGCCGGGCTGTCTACGGCCGTCCACGGCCGAACAAGGCTGGGCTGGGGCCATTCCCTTTTAAGTTTGATATTGTATATAAATATTTAGTCTTAATTAATTTTTGCAATCATAATGTTGTATTGATTTTCGGGGTACACGGTGTGAGCAATCGCGATTATGGCTGGAAGGGAGAGTAGAAGTAAAACTGCGAAAGGGGTAAAGCAGTTAACAGGTACTTTGGACGATTTTATTATTAGGTCCAATTCAGTAATTGATATGGGAATACGTTTAATGGAACAGAGAGTATCTCTGGATCTAGCAGCTGCAAGGAGAATGTCCCAAGACCCTGCAATGAGTAAAAAATCTTCTCTAGGTAATATTGCATCAGCCAAAACTCCAGAATGAACAAATGGTCCTACTCCCATTACAGTACAGGTTGAGGTCCATGAGGAAATAGACTGAAATGCACATGTTATGCTTAGTACCCAAGTGACACCTGAACACGCCACCGATATCACAAATACCAGTATATTATTGAAGCTGGGTCATGTACTGGGGGAATTGTCGATCAGGAGGATAGTGGGGATGAGACTACCCAAAGACAACTCCGAGGTAGGGGGGAGGGTGCAGTCCATAAAAGGAAATGCCCCAATACTACTGCTCAAGCAAGGAAAAAGTTTATGACTAGTAAAGCAAAGGGCAGCAGGGGAAATAGTAAATTAGCAATGAACGAGAGAGAAATGGAAAGTTCTAATTTAGTAGATAATGGGGACAAGGTGATATCTCAAGGATCAGAGTGTGTACTAGGAGAGACCTCAAGTATTGTTGATGTAGAGGCACAAGATAATCAACAAGATACATTTGTCTCTCGTGCATCTGCCTCTTGTAACCTGCGTGAATTGGGGGTAGATTGTGTTCTGAAAGATAGTGAGTCCCTGTTAAAAAACATTGTGGGAATTATAAAAAAATTGCTACGTCCGCTCGAAATCAGGATAATGTCCATGGAAAATCAATTGATTGGGCTAGAGAAAAGTATCCTAACATTGACAAGTCTTGGTGTAGTGAGTTCCTTGCGTAACAACACTGTAACAGCTCCTCAAGCATTAATGCCAATCACAGTAGCTAGTAGCAACCAACCTCCGGCACCCCCACCTCAGAAGAGTACCACTAGTTGTAATAAAAACACCTCTAGCAACAAGTCTAAAGCAAATAAGATCACTCCAGCAATTGAGAATGCTGCAGCAAAAGAAACTCCAGTCCAGAACACTTTCCAATCAGCTAAAAGAAACACCAATTATGTTGGTAGTAGTACAAAGACAAATCAGCAACGTGCTGGATCCCAAATAGAGGGGAAACCTATAGGAGGCTATATTAACCTTCCACCAGATGCCAGCCCATATGTAGTTGTAATGACAGGGGTCCCTGAGCTAAGTAATCCTCATGTGGAAACTTTTTCTTCTCTTAAAAATAAGGTTTCCCAATGGTTAAACAAAAAAAGGCCACTACCAAACTGGATCAAGAGTCGCATTTTAATGGTTCGTAGAGTACCATGGATAGGTCCGACAATGAAATCTATAACTGGTGACTGCGTGGTTGTTACGTTTGAGGGCTCACGTACTGTTCACCATATTTGCACATGGAACTCAACGGGGAGATATCTTCCATTGAAACGCAATCTCTTTTTTTTTTTTACCCACTCAGAATTAGACCAGAAGGGGGGGGGGAGACTGTACAAGGTTTGATCAAATGTCACAGCGCGAGTACAGTAGCTGGGGGCTAGTTAACCCTCTGTCAGCTAACCCAAGGTCAGCCACCCCAAGACAATGGATGGGGGCACCCACATACAATAGATTTAGTTGCCTAGAGTCAGTAGACTGACTATCGACCATCATGGGCAGCACCGACTCAAGGGAATCAAGTGTGGGGACCAATGGAGAAGTATTATTATCAGTAGCTGGTCAAGCAGAATTGGTAAAGGAGTATGTTCCATTATCAACTAGGTCGCTGACCTTAGACAATGCTTCCATAGACTGGGGGAATGCATATAACAACACTAATATTAATAACATCAATGATAATGTGTTCTCTCCGGATGAACAACTTACAGGGTCAGTAGCCTTAAAGGAAGGTCTTCATCCCCTGAGTCATCACTAGTAATTGGCAGTAAAGGCAAAACCCTGAATTTAGTTTCATGGAATATTGCTGGTGTGGCCAAGAACTTGAGGGATACAGAATGGGCAAAATACATAGATTCTAATGATTTATGTCTCCTTCAAGAAACATGGTTAGTTGATACCCCACATAGGGTAGGGTTTAAGTCATTTGGTATTGGAGCTGTCCCCTCCCCATGAGGGAGACCATCAGGTGGATTAATTATTTGGGTCAAGGTAACTTTAAGGATCCGGGTCGACACAATGGATACTGGTACGCCTGACATTCTAGCTCTGAAAATTACTACTAGTGATGGGAATCTGGTATATCTTATTAATATATATAATCGAGCAGGACCCTCAATTAAGGAGTCACCTACTATAGTTAAGTTGGATTCCCTTCTAAACAAGATAATTGGCAAAGAGGCGGCCATCATAGCAAGAGACCTAAATTGTAATTACGAACTTGTCACAGGATTGAGTGAAGTATTCGAGGAAGAAGATCAGGCTAATAACATACCCTCGTTAGATAATGTTAAACCTGCCAATTGTTCAGTATTGGCAGTTCAACTTTTGAGGATAACAGCTGAGCATGGCTTAAGGGCCTGTAATGGGAGCCTCCCTTTGGATATTAGGAAAAAAAACACCTTTTTCAGATATAACAGCAAAAGCAACCTAGATTTTGTAATTGTCTCAATTTCCCTCTGGCAGTATATGGTTGATTTGGAAGTGGGGACCAGGACTGAGAGTGACCATTATCCATTGAACTTGGTAATAGAGGAGCATTTGTTTGTTGGGCAAGTGAATACAAATACATCTAATCTAGGGGTGTCCCTGGGAGATGATGTGCTGGTAAGCAATAACAGACGAGCACTCAAGTGGTCGCGCATCCTAGACCATGGGGAAACTCTTACAGAAATGTATTCACAATTTGGGAGTTTCATTGGAGCTTTTATAGAGTCTCAGTCCGAGACAAATAACCGCCCGGATTTTATGTCCCTCCATAACGAGCTTTTTCAAAAAACAAAAACCCTAGTGACTAAAATGCCAAAAAAAAGGGCACAAAATTCATTTAACCAGTCCCATAGCAAATCTTGGTATGGGAAGTCATGTAGGGAATCAAAGTTGAATATCTTGTTGGCAATAAAAAACAAAGGTCCATCTGAAGTAAAAGCAGCAAGAGAATCTTATAAGCAGGCACAGTTAATTGCAAAGAAGGAGTGGGAAGAGATTAGTTGGGCAGATATGTTGGTTGCCGCAAAGACTAGAGACACTGTAGGATTCTGGAGCATGGTTGCCAATGGAACTCGCGTGGGGAGGGTTGTTAAGGATGTATATCTGGATGAACTTACTTGGGTGAATCATTTCACGACCTTATATAAAAAGTATGAAGGGAATCCAAATAACACAAGTGATGAAAAACCATGGCAAAAGCATCCCGGGACCAAGCTAGAGTTTTCAATCAAGGAAACAGAGGTGGCAATTAATGCTGTGAAATGGGGAAAAGTGCCAGGCTTAGACAAAATACCGGTGGACTTGTATAAGCATGACCTTCTGGTATGGGTTCCATATATAAACTATTTATGCAATATACTCTCCCTCAGTCTAGACTTCCCCGATAGTTGGCGGGGGGCTGAATTAGTTTTAATTTTTAAAAAGGGCCACCGGTCGGTGCCATCAAATTACCGGCCTATTAGCCTGATGGACGTTCTCCAAAAAATTTACTCAAGACATATTTAATCCCGAGTAAATGAGTGGCAAGAAGAGAAGATGGTCCTCACGAACCTTCAAGCAGGGTTCAGAAGCAAAGTGAGTACCATCGACCAAGTTTTTAGATTCTGCTGCCTATATTGGAAATATGTCCATATTCAAAAGGGTCACTTATACGTCGCCTTTGTAGATTTAAGGGCGGCGTTTGATTTATTGCCATGTGAGCTGCTCTGGAGATCCCTACATCAGTTAGGGCTGCCTAGCTGTTTGTTGGTTCAAATAATTGAGCTTCATGGGGAACTAACAGAAAATATACCCATCGAGCGTGGCGTTCGCCAAGGTTGTGTTTTGGCACCTATTTTGTTTTCCCTCTTTGTAAATGATATTCCAAGGCACCTAGAGGGGTGCCAGAATGATTCACCTAAATTAAATGGCAAAAGGCCGCATTACTCTTTGCGGACGATACCATTTTGATCTCGCAGACCAAAAAAGGTTTACAGGCACTTTTATGTTACTTCAGTGAATATTGTACCAACAAAGGATTGGAAATTAATGCTGTAAAAACAAAGTGCATGGCCCTTAATCCAATCAAACCTGATAAAGGAACACTTACACTACATGGCCAAAAACTGGAATTCGTTGATCACTTTTCTTATTTGGGGGTCTCCTTGGATTGTAACTTTACATGGAGGCCTCAAATTGAGAAAAGCAAGATAATATTTGCGCAGAATTCCAAGCCAATCCTTAATAAACATAGTCTAAGCACCAAGAAAGCAGTAACACCTGCAGTCGAATTATTTAAATTCAAAGTCCAACCAGCAGTGCTTTATGGCGCTGAGATTTGGGGTCCCATGTCAAAAAATGTTTTTTTAACTATGGATAATAACTTTATGCGCAGTTTGGTAAGGGCCCCGAAAGGCACCCCTTTGGTGCCGCTTCAGTTGGACATGAATTTTAATAGGACAGATCATTACACCATTGTCCGGCCTTTAATGTTCTGGGTAAGACTTTGGCAAATGCCAGAACTGTGTGACTATAGGGATGGGCTGAAAGAAATCCAGCGCTTGGATGTGTCGAAATCCAATCCATGGCTTAGACACATCAAAGTATGGCTTAGTAATATAGGTTTGGTCCACTTATGGGAGAATCCAGAAAGGTTGCCTCCAAACTCAAAAACCCTGGTAAAAAGGCATTTTGGGGTTTCATATGGGATTCATTGACTAGTAGAAAGAGTGGTGGGTCCTTAGTTTGTAATTTCTTAAGTTTTAAGGACCTGCCCTTATTCGAGGTTTTTCCTGATGAGATAGAGCCACCACTTGCCAAAACTTTGTTTATGAAGTAAGATATGGCAATCTCATGACCAATTCAAATGTGGCACGTTGGTCTAGGAAAAACAATCGTGAAAATGTTATTGTCAATGACACTTGTGTTAAGTGTGATGGGAACCTGAAGGAAGATGATATGCACATTCTCTTCTTCTGTCCTGCCTACAGGCTGGCAAGAATGAGGTGGATCAAACCATTGTGTAATCTCCTAGGAATAAGGTCTTGCACTAATGCACTTAGAATATTCAAAACTGATACAATGCAAACAATAGTATTCAGTGCTAGCAGATTTTTACACTCCGTTTATTGTATTCGAAGGAAGAAGGGACTAAAGCTTTAACAAGGAAGGGAGCGTAATTTGTGTATAAAGGACTTATACTTTATATTTTGTAAAAGATAAAATTGATAGGAGTAAGTAATTGTGTAAAATCGTTTTTAACATCTGTTGATTGTAAAATATGTTGTGAAATGTTCTTTTAAAATGTATGTTTTTTAACCTGTAAATCTTTTATGGCTATGCTAGCCGAAATAAAGCTACTATTGAAATTTAAATTTAAATTTAAAATCAAACCAGGGAGAACGACAAAGCAGCACATAGATCTCTGCTGCTGCACTATGCTGGTGATGAAATCTTCCAACTTTTTAAACACTTGCCTAACACAGGAGCTGCCACTGACTACAACGCAGCGGTGACTGTGCTGGATGCCCGTTTTGACCCCCAACTTAACCCTGACTTTGAGTGTTTCAAGTTGCATCAAGCCCATTAGAGGGAAGGGGAGTCCATGGACGCATTCTACACCCAGTTACGTGAACTCGCCAGCACGTGCATGAAGATGATCAACCGAAAGCGATCAGGGCGCAACTCATTCAAGGATCACAAGACAAGACACTGAGAGGCCCTCCTGCCAATCGAGCCTCTACAGCTGCCACTGTTCGCGCTGGCAAACAAACCATGCTGCTTGTGTGTGTTTGGAAAAAATAATGCAGTCACCGCTGCACGTTTATTTCTGAGCAAGATCAATGAAAGCAACCAGTTTGTTTATCTTTAAAAAATGTGTGGTTGAAAACATTGGCTACACTCATTGCTGAAGGCTGCGCTTTAAGTACTTTAACACCTGCGGAGGTCACAGGAGGGGCTTGGAAGAAGGTCTGTGCTACAATGAATGTGGGACATATGGAAAACAGGAGAGCCCGAGAGCGGGGGAGGAGAGCGAGCAGGCCAGCAAACAGCAGAGGAAGCGCAGTCGCAGTAAATCCGACCCGTGCCGTCTAGAGAGCTGTTCATACCTCCTGAACAGAAAGTGAAACAAGTATTTGCACATGCGAAAATCAGCTGCAATATTATAATGCTCCAGGGGCTAAGATCGGGCGCAGCACACTCTCCGTACCGGATATCAAGCACAGCGCCTGCTGCCTTTATAAAAGTTAAAGCGTGGCAGGGCGTGCTGGGAGAATTTTTATTAAATGATTTGTGGTGAGGTTGGAAAAGCATTGGAGATAGGAGGGGATTGGACAAGGCAGTGTCCCCCACACAGCTGAGGCAGTGCAGACAGACTGAATGCTATGCGTGGAAGCTTCTGCTTTATGGAAGGAGTCCTCGAAGGAACAGTTAAAGCGCTAGAGTGTGAAGGAACTGTAATTGGCCGGTGCTCCTCAGTACAAAACAGAAGTGTTTAACTGGGAGTGACAACCAGTGAGGAGTCACCATGGAAGACTGCCGCATTAGTCAACCAATGGTAAGCAGCAGGCATAATTTCCCTAGGTATAGTGTTGACAGGAGGTCTTGCAGCAGAGCATGCACTGTCATGCTTGACCTAAAAATGTGTATAACTATTAATAAACGTCACAAGAGTACACCTCACCTGTAGATCCTCAAGGAAAAGAAGAAAAAAATGTAATACTTTCCTTTCAAAATAAATAAAAAATTAGTCAAACCAGGCAGGTCACATATACATTACTCTATGCCTAGGCTTATGATTAAAAATAATACAACATGTTTAGACCATTTTATTGCAAACGGCTGACATGTTTCATTGCCAAACAAGATTTACAGGCAAGTTCATCAGGGTCTGAGGACCAGTTGTCACCCAACTGTGCACATACATATAAAAGAAGAAGTTAAAAAACAATGAAGGAGTGGACAAAACACATACAATTGTATTAAATGTATAAATGTATGAATTCCACAACCCCAAAACCCCCTTTATCCCTAACATTATATTTACCATATGACCACCGGTTGAACGCCTTCTGGTAGGGTATAGGAGATGATTATTTGCAAAAGTTGTGGTCACCTAGAGATAAGAAAAACACTCAATGAAAATAAGGCAGCAATATCAACTTGAGGCCTCACCCATTTGACTGCACCTCAGAAAACATAGCTGGTGACCATAGTGTCATATATCCCATGTTTTGTATCTCAAACAGCTAAAATATAGAGGTCCTCTCCCAAACTTCATACACATGTTTAATACCCATATCACAAATGGTAAACAGATCCCCTAGCAACCTCCTCAAGGGACATAACTGTTGGGTATGTATATATGTTCATGTGAGGTGTCACGAGCGCTCAGGTGTCTGGTAGCTCGTGACAAGCTCGTGCATTGGGACACTGTGTTGTCTTTTGAATATGTGAAATGTGGGGAGTTGAAGCTGGGAACTGTTATTGTTATTACTAGCCTGGAACTTAAGACGAGAGCATCTTAATAAACTCACGTCCATCTTCAACTTCTCTCCTGCGTGATTATTGGCTTCCCTACACTGGCGACGGGCGGGATTCGTTACCTGCATCAGAGGAACATCAGAGGAACAAGATTTTTTTTTTTCTTCTTTCCTGAATTTTTCCTTTATTGGCTTCCCTACAATAACCAAGCGCAATGAACTTGTGTTCTCATCTAAGATAGCGACCTTCAGTGTAATTGTAAATACAAACAGCAATATGGAGGACTAAATAAACTCTATTTTTAGAAGAAAAAACAAATTGATCCTTCTCGTTGAGCGTAAATTCTGTGCACTTAATTGATTTGACTCTAATACCAACACCAGAAGTAGTAGTCAAGAAGAATATTTATCTTTTAAATAATACAACGCACAAATCATGTACATAAGTAAATACAGATATATATATATATATATATATATATATACACACAATTCCTTCCTACCCATTCTTATGTTACGGATGCTAAACAATAAACAAACAATACAATTCAAATAGCAATCCGAAAGGAGGGATGATAGTCCAGTACATACTCAAGGGGATATTTTAACCCTCTACTTAGGAAAACGTGTGTAGCAATTTCTTATGCATTTCATTCATAATCTGTATGGGTCAACACATTTCAGTCCATTCATTTGGGCCTCATCAGGACATCAAAAACCAACAAAGGTATCGAGAGATATAAAAAACTTTAATACTGAGCAGGTTTATCCTTTATTAAAGGACAATTTCTATCTAAATAATAACCCTAGCTCATTTAATTTGAAGTACAGATGGCGTTCCTGAAGAAAATTCATAACTTTTTCTGAAACTTCATCAGACTCAGATCAGGAATCTTCTAATGACTGTGCAACCAGGGTTGTGAAATTCCTAGGGGAAGACAGGTCTTGCACCATGATGCCCTCACACACCCCGGAGGATGTCATGCTTCATCATTGGGCTTTGCTCCTCGTGTGGCCGGCGCTGCAATGCCCGACGAGCTCTCCGTGAACGGGGCTCTTTGACGGAGATCTTTTAGTGAAGAAGCCGTTAGGTGTGTGCGGGTATGAGGGCAAGGGTAGTGCAAGGATAGTGAGTGTTAAAATAGGTCGGGATCAGTCCTATTCAGAACTATTTTATTGTTCTAGGTAGATCCAGCTTAGTTAAAAATATCAGGATGCCCTATGTGGAGGTAATGTTCCTAGAGGGCTATCTCTGTGGAAAGGGTCGACATGTTTCGTTCCTTGGTTGCTCGTAGCAAGTCAAATGGCACTTCATCAGGACCTAAGTGAGTGGTTTAGTGTTGCACTACAGATATCTGGCTCCTCATGTTAATGGATGGTAGCCAGGCAAAAATAGTGTGACGTCCTAGTAGATTTTACTGGACGATAGAATATGACCTGTTGCGGGAGAGAAAAGGAGGGGGGGAATGGAAGGGAATAAAAACAATTTAAAAAAAAACACATTGTGATGGTGATAAATTCAAAACCTGCAAGGTTCAGGTAAAAGTGTCTATGAAGTAACTGTGGTCGCGTCACCGTTGTGCTAACGGAGAAACCACGTGGTTCAAGGATGTGTGGAGGCTGTCTCTGTTGGGTACCTAATACAATATCACAAACACTCTTGGTAGGAGTGATAGTGGACCACAGCTTGGAGGCCATGATCCGGTGCAACCAGATAGGAGTGCTGCAGGATCTATGACCCGGCAAAAAATCGTCAGTACAAAGAAGGGCCATATCGCTAATGCACGAACACCAGTGCCTGTTGCCGGTGCATAAGTTGTGGTGTTTGAAGTGGTAGCCCAAGTTCACACCATGGTAGGTGAGGTTCAGTGAGTCCTGGTACAGCCTGATCACTGAAGTGCATGCCAGGAATATTGTTTGACACAAGGATGTCAAAATTAAAGTGGACATTTTGAATACGCAAACATACTCACAACCTGTAAAAGTATCTATGGTACTCAAATTTGGTACAAACTGCAGGCATTATAAGCTGGAGGACTGCGCCCGTGTGTGGCTGGGAAAAACATTTGAATTGTGGTTTTCTGTCGAGTGCGGCAGAACGTATACGGGTGCAGCTGAGTGACAGGGGTGCAACTTAGGTATAATCATTACCGCAGTGATGATACAAGTATTCCGTAAAGACAAAGTGCCCACACACAAACATCCATATACATAAAACTACTGCTTAGGTTGGCCCCGATTCTCAATATAATGCCATACAATCTACAAGCGTAATGAGCCCAAGTGCTGCAAAGGAGATCATGCCAGGTGAACTTACGAGTAAGGCGGGGGAGGAAGTCTCGCTGTGCCTTGCTACGGTTACTCACCCATGGGAAGGTTCTAAATGCTGATGGGGATGGTGACATAGCAAATAGTTGCTTTAAAGCCGAAATGAAATATATGCCAGTATAAATTTGGGGTGGGTTTTAAGGCTTACCGGAGGTATCCAGGTGAAGTGCTGGGGTTGTTTACTCACGGCTGATGAAGAAGTAACTAGCTGTCGTCCTACCCTCGCTTTAGGCCCCGTATCAGAGACTTCCCGGTGTCTGTGTTAAGAGCACCAGCACGCCTGGAAGACTGGAACGTTAACTATGGCGGCCATCTTGGGAGAGGATGTGTCCTCGGGGATTGTAGTGCGGGGGAGGGGACTGGACGTGCCTGCGTTTAGTAGTATATTCAAATGGTGTGCTGCTTTAAAATACACTCCTAGAATCAGTGGCGCTGAGTCTTGAGCAATATGCTGTTATGCAAAAGGCCATGGTGCTATGGTAATGTGTTCTCATGATGCACTGCTCTAAATTACACTAATGGAAACAGTGTCCGGATAGAAAAAGGTGGAGCAAAGTATTGCTCAACATCTTGTGGCTGTAATGACCACAATTCCATGTGGGTGGAACGTGGTGGAGGGTGTCCATTGATACATGCTGCAAAAATAAGTTGGTCAGTGTATAAAGTTATTTCTAGACCTGGGTGAAAGGAGCCATCAGCTGGTGACTATGTACTGTGTTGCTAGCTAATTTAGAGGGGAGAGTGTGTATGTTGGGCACTCACTTGTAAGGCAGATATCCTAACAATGTACAAATAACTGGTAAGGTGCAAGGAGATTGATCTAGTTGGCTATGTGTAATAGAGGTGGAATAAGAAGAGTTCCTATACAGTTAACGATTTAGTTCCCCCATGGAATGTCATCGTTATGTCCTTTGGTATGGGAGGCCAGTCTGAACACCCAGCATTTTCTTTCCGGAACAGCTCCTCTTTGGTGATGTTTCTACAGGATTCAGGATGGTTCAATTGAGTTAATTAGGTCTGTGTAGTACTTCTGCATAGTGGGCACACATTTTGGTGTTAGTTTTTTTGCACCTGATGTTGCTCCTGTGTTCCCCAATTCTTATTTTTATTGGTTGTGTTGTCATACCAATGTATTGGCGTCCGCAGGGACATGTGATCAAGTACACACAATTGCTGGTATTGCAATTGGTGTGTTGTTTTGCTTCCACACCCATGTTTCTGTCAGTGCGATCATTTTGCTAGCTTTTGTCAGGGGGCATATGACACATTGTCCACAGGGTTAATGACCTTGGACTGGTGGTAGGTCCCAGAGTGTGTTCTGTGCTGTGGTACGTTTCTTGGGTCTTGTGTTGATAAGTAGGTCCTTTATGTTTGATGTGCGTTTGAATGCAAACCTTGGCTTTTCAAAGGATTGTTCCCCTACTTGTAAGATTTTCTAGTGATTGTTGATCACACTCTTGATCATGTTTGATTCTGGGATGTATGTGGTCACGCAGGTCAGTACATCGGTTTTCTGTTTGGTTTTCTGTTTGGCCTGGCAGTCAAGGAGAATTTCTCTGTTCATGTTTTGTGCTCTTTTTAGTGCCTGTTTGATTTGGTTGGCTGGGTAATGTCTACAAGCCAGATTTGTGCTCAATTCAGAGGACTGTTTCTTGTAGTCTGATAAGCTGCTACAATATCTGTGAATGCACAGAAATTGGCCATACTACCAGCTATATCCCAGAGCTCAACATTTGTAAGGCAAACACAGGAACAGAGGGATTGCTATTTGAATTGTATTGATTGTTTATTGTTTAGCATCCATAATACAAGAACGAGTAGGAAGGAATTGTGTGTATATATGTATATATATATATATATATATATATATATATATATATATATATATATATATCACAGTTCACATCCTTTGAGAAACCGGGACCCTCGGACTGCGGTGTAAACCAGGGTCAAAGGCACCCTGTATGTATTATACTTCACCACACGCTAACAAACGTGTAAATGCACTCGAACTCCATGCGATATTCACCATCAAATTAAACCATCCAGCAAGGTTCGTGAGTATATTCTTTATTCCAGCATGGAACACAGTTCATAGAACTAAACCCCCAACGCGTTTCAGCGACAACTCGCCTTGGTCACGGGTGAGTAGTGTTCAGAAAAGTAAACATTAAATAAAGTTTTCAAAACTTCATGTGTAAACATAAACAACGGACGCAGTGCATAAAGTAAAAACACAGTGGCCATCTTGGCATGGTCAAATATTAATGATAATGTGCCCAATGGACAGACAGACTTGTCACTTCGCCTGAATGGTTCTTGCAATTATCTTACCTGACGCCTCTTGCAAGTCTCACCATTTTATCAGTGTGTCAAATATCTACACCTTAATAAATCAAACAATAAACCCAAGTGTGGAAATTAATGAAAACCTCCATGCTGTCATCGTCAATCATGAAAAGATAACATACATACGTATACGAGGTAGGCACATAATATTCAGGTGCTCATAGGTGACACTGGAAACCGGGTTATACAGTCCCAAGTGGGAAATAAATCTGCTGGCAGTGGCCCATGGGGAACATAAATGCAATTTATGTCACACATCTTCAAATCAATCATGTTCAAAATTAATTATGTCAACCCATATATTGAAACCAAGTCTTTGAATCCCAAGTGGGGAATAATAAGCATGACCCCATGGGGTAAACAATTCTTCCGACCGGTCTACTCTCCACAGCTATGTGTCACCTATAGAAAAACAAGAACGGCACATCAGAACTGCTAATGCCATGTTCAAGCGGCCTTCAAACAATTATGTCAATTAAGAAACAGTTATAATGTGAAGTGATTAAAAACATTAGAATCATTGCTAGGAGTTCGACAAAACCAACAATGCAATATACATAACTGAACATCAATATAGGCAGCACATTGTACATTTTACTCTCCCAAGTACCATTTAAGTTCTTCTTCAGAATTTAAACCTCCTGGGATACGTGTATCAAGGTCAAGAATATATTTACTCTCCAACTGACGCAACCTTCGGATTCTGTCACCGCCCCTCCTCAATGTTTTTAATCACTTCACATTATAACTGTTTCTTAATTGACACAATTGTTTGAAGGCCACTTGAAAATGGCATTAGCAGTTCTGATGTGCCGTTCTTGTTTTTCTATAGGTGACACATAGCTGTGGAGAGTAGACCGGTCGGAAGAATTGTTTACCCCATGGGGTCATGCTTATTATTCCCCACTTGGGATTCAAAGACTTGGTTTCAATATATGGGTTGACATAATTAATTTTGAACATGATTGATTTGAAGATGTGTGACATAAATTGCATTTATGTTCCCCATGGGCCACTGCCAGCAGATTTATTTCCCACTTGGGACTGTATAACCCGGTTTCCAGTGTCACCTATGAGCACCTGAATATTATGTGCCTACCTCGTATACGTATGTATGTTATCTTTTCATGATTGACGATGACAGCATGGAGGTTTTCATTAATTTCCCCACTTGGGTTTATTGTTTGATTTATTAAGGTGTAGATATTTGACACACTGATAAAATGGTGAGACTTGCAAGAGGCGTTAGGTAAGATAATTGCAAGAACCATTCAGGCGAAGTGACAAGTCTGTCTGTCCATTGGGCACATTATCATTAATATTTGACCATGCCAAGATGGCCACTGTGTTTTTACTTTATGCACTGAGTCCGTTGTTTATGTTTACACATGAAGTTTTGAAAACTTTATTTAATGTTTACTTTTCTGAACACTACTCACCCGTGACCAAGGCGAGTTGTCGCTGAAACGCGTTGGGGGTTTAGTTCTATGAACTGTGTTCCATGCTGGAATAAAGAATATACTCACAAACCTTGCTGGATGGTTTAATTTGATGGTGAATATCGCATGGAGTTCGAGTGCATTTACACGTTTGTTAGCGTGTGGTGAAGTATAATATATATATATATACATTACCTACTGGCGTTCGCCAGTAGGTATATATAGTTAGGATTATTTGTCTATGGAACTTTTGAAAATTCTATGTCTAATAACTTTGGCGTTTGTGGACGGAATCGGCTGAAATTTTCAGGAAAATGGCACATTTTGTTTCTGAGCAGCCCCTGAAAATTTGGGGGGGTTTCGTCAAGGGGGGGCCGAGAAAAAAGGGGGGTCCCAAAACGCGTTTTTCCCATGTTAATTTCCATAGGGCCTTTGGCCTCACTTTTAGCTCGAACGGCTGAATGGATTTGCACGAAACTTGGCAAAATTGTAGGGACTGTTAGCCCGATGTGCCTTTGCTAGGTCTCAATATATGTGCTCCAGTGGATTTTGAGAAATTAACGTTCAAAACAAGATATATATCTGTAACAGCGCTCCGGGCTGCGCTCCGGTCCGCTTACTTTTCGCGAAACGGAACTTTGCGATGCGAAGCTGATTGGCTCCCCGGTGTCTGTCAACATTCTAAACAGTCCGGATCGGCCGCCATCTTATCTCTCGGTAGGATCGAGAGAGAAGAAGAGGTGAAAAACGAAGGGGGAATTTAATGAAAGGGGGCAAGGTATACCCCTCTTGACCCCCTAGGAATGTTGTTGGGGTTATTAAAGGGTCCCGTGGGGAAAATAAAAAAAAAATTATTTTTCACGGTAGAAGCGCTTCACTGGGCCGCAAACTGGTAGCAAAACGGGAATTCGCCATTTTGTGCTTTGTTTTAATTAAATTACTAGGTATAAGGGGGTGCGGGAGACATATCCTAATCCCTTATGTTTTCTGAGGGTGGCTGAGGAGGCTCATATATGTTGATACATGTCTTCCAGCGGCTGTGCGTGAGCTTTTTTTTTTTTTGCTGCGTGACGTCTGTTAACGTTCGATTCGATGGAAATCAGGAAGTGTTGACCGCCAATTTGTCAGTGCGATAAAATATTTTGTTATAAATGAATCCTTACTGATAAACATTGTCTGCGCCATCTTGCCTTTTTTCCAATGCCACAATTTTGTCGTGCACGGCAGCCATTTTAGATGCCAGGCCGGTCCCAGGCTATCACCTAGCCCTGCGGATGTAGTTTATGGCCCCAGCTGTAGAGAATCCAGACATGCCAACCCTCCAGATTCAGGCGTGAGACTACTGATTTCAGTGCTAGTCTCCCGCCTCCCGATTTCTGCAAGCAAAAACCCGGGGGCATATTACCAACAACTAGCGATAATTTTTGTCTCTAACTTGTTTAGAGACAAAAATTGTCGCCGCACATCGGCGATTTTTATCGCAGATAAACCTTGCTATTAGCAAGGTTTATCGCAAATGCGATAAAAAACGGCCGCAATGCATGAATATCGCTGAAAAGTCAGCGATATTCATGCATTATCGAGCAAATGCTCTTAGCCATGTTATCCACCTCCCATTGGATAACATGGCTAAGAACTGCTCAGGTCAGGTGTTAGCTTTTGGAGATATTCGCGCTTAGCGCGAATATCTCCAAAAGTTGGTAATAGGAGATAGCGATGTTAGGGACTGTTTCCAGTCGCTAACATCTTGGCACGCCCACTTTGCATGTCATTAGTGATAAATATCACTGACATGCAAAGCGGGGCCCAAGATGGTCGCTATCTCCTTTTAGCTGTCACTAACTGGTGTTAGTGACAGCTTGGTAATAGGGAGATAACTTTATCTCCGCTTTCTTGGCTTTTAAAGCCAAAAAAACGGAGATAAACCCCCTTGATAATATGCCCCACGATTCCTCGGGGGTTTTAGCTGACAAGGCTTGGTATTGTGTTACGTGGTAATTTTTCCAGAAAACGTCAGAGGGTTGATGCAGGGGTTCTAGAAGGGGTGATAAACCATTTAAGCCTCATGAACAAGCGCATGGTCTTTTAAAGATCTGTGAAGTACTCGGGGCGGCGGTGTGTGTGTGTCCTCTTTCAGGAGCGGGCGGGGGGGGGGGGCACTGCCAGCAACTTGCCAGGCCAGGCAGTGTTCAACACTTGCATCACCCTTTCTCTGCCTGCTATTGCGCTCCATGCTTCGGAAAGGTAAGAAAAAGAACGTGCATTTGAGTTTGAAATGTCCGATCCTGTAGCAGTACACTTGCAAAGCCCACACATGACAATAACCCGATTCAAGGCCCCATTCACCCGATTTTTTAAAAATATATAGCACTCCAACAAAGTGGGATTATAAAACTTTATTAACTTTTAAATATAACGAACGGAACAAAAACTGTAACAAACATTTAAACATTTTTGACAAAAAAAAGCCACAATGGTCAGAAGCTGTCTTTTGTGTGAATAGTCCCAAGGCAGCACAACGTGCTGAGTTCTGGACGGCACCCAGGTGATGTCACCTGGGTGCCGCACGGCTTTTTGGGATCCTACAATGCAGCTCAGAAAAACAGCGTGGGGCGTCCCGGGTGGTGCGGGGGGAGGCCTCGTCAGTAGCGGTCTGTTGTGCGAATAGTCCCAAGGCAGCAGAACGCGCTGAGATGTGGATGGCACCCAGGTGATGTCCAGTAAACTGCTGCACTGGTTTTGGTATCCTACAATGCTGCTCCGAAAATTTGCGTGGGGCGGCCCGGGGGGGGGGCGTGGGGGAGGCGGAGTGAACGGGCCTCCCTAGGTGGCGGCCATCCAGCTGAGTTGCGCCCGCTCTTGCGGCTACAGCGTCTCGCTCACCATGTAGTTGAGTTGCTCCCACTCTTGCAGTGCAGCGATAGGCGGCTGCCACAGGACTCTTAAAATGGCGGCCGGCTCTTCCGTTTTGGGCCTGGTCCACTAAAATGGCCCTGGGACACCTTGGAACTCGGACGCTTGCCTGCTAGGGCTTGGGCTCCATTCTCGAAAGCGTCCCCTCAGCCGTGAAGATTCTACAAAAGTCTTGGGGGCCCTCGACTCCTGCAGGCTTCCGGTGGGGAGCGGCTGCCATGATTGTTCGCGGAATGACCACGACGGAGCCACGAGATGGTGGTGCTCTCATGGTGACGCCAGCTTCAGTCTGAATCATCCAGAAACAAGGTGGGGCTTTCATCGTTTGGGAAAAAAAAATGTTCTAAACCAATGAAAAGTGTTATTTTTAGGTCATATGACCAAGCCTTCCATCTTTAGGAAACCAAAAGTAAAATGTACCAATGAAAAGTTTTATAAACAAGTCACATGACCTGTTATGCGGCATAGGGCTACAAAAAGCGTAGAAAATCTGTTGGCACGTGAGGCGGCGTCAGTAGCGGACCGGTGTGCGAATAGGCCGAAGGCAGCACAACGCGCCGAGATCCGGATGGCACCGAGTTAGTGTCCAGCAAGTTGCTGCACTGGTGTGGCTATCCTACAATGCTGCGCCGAAAGTCGGCGTGGGGCGCCCCATTGGCCTGTGAGGTCGCGTCAGTCAGTGAGGGCTGTGCGTCTCCCCCAAGATGGAGGCTCCTCGGCTGCAGTGCGGCGCCCCTTATCTTTTCACTCGCCGTCCAACTGAGTTTCGTCCGCACTTGCGGCTACAGTAGGCCGAAGGCAGCACAACGCGCCGAGATCCGGATGGCACCGAGGTGGTGTCCAGCAAATTGCCGTACTGGTGTGGCCATCCTACAATGCTGCGCCGAAAGACGGCGTGTCCAGCTGAGTTTCGGTCACTCTTGCGGTACAGTGACTCGAACGCGCCGAGATCCGGATGGCACCGAGGTTGTGTCCAGCAAGTTGCCGCACTGGTGTGGCCATCCTACAATGCTGCGCCGAAAGTCAAATGAAATCAAGTGAGAGGCCTAATTTCACTTGTGTGTGTTGTCGACGCACTTATTATAAGAATCAGACTAAGTTGAAGACTGTCTGAAGCTTATTTGCACCTGCTGCAGCTTCACTATTGCCCTGGTGTGGCCAAAGATCGCCCATGACATAGGCGGCCGGCTCCCGAGGTCCGGCGGAACTTTTTTCCTTTTCCTTTCTGCTTCTTGTCCCACAATCCGTTTCACCTGAAGACACGACCAGGTCCCTGAATGTGTGCAGGGGGACGCTATTGATTGAATGAAAATGGCGGCTTGACACAAAGCTGACTCAAGCGTTGCTGTTGATGCTATACAGACAAAAATTGGTTTTCAGTTTGTACATTCTTCAGAATTTTTTTTTCCATCCAAGGCTGATTGAGAGTTTGTAGAAAAATGGCTTCAGATTTTCCACATATTACTCTTCAACATTCTTCCTAAATGTAACAATGTGAGACTCACTAGGAGAACGGCTGTTTATCTTTCCTTTCAAAATGCTGCCAACAATATTTTCTGAATGGAAGACACCATCTTGTAGCATAAAGGGCCGAAAGGGGTTCTGGTCTGGCCGATGGTTGGTGGAGACATTTTGACTATATCTTGGACCTGCCTCGCCCAAAATGGCGCCGGTATAAATGGGACTCGTAACTCCTTGTTGTGTACTGGTTGAACAACGTTGATATCACGAGATATGAATGCAGTTTTGATGCTCATGGCGGCGGGGACGAGAATTGATTGAATATTTCGACATCCCTATTGATATTAAGTTCTGATGTGTTATTGATTACTGTACTATTGAAAGTTCGAATTAACGTCACCCATGGTACTTGCACGCAAATGTATATCTAGATAACTTTTTTGTAAGTGGCCCTGTCGTATTTTAATTACAAAATGTACGTCCACCGATTCCGCAACTGTTAGACACCTTAGTTCTTGCAACCTAATGGCTCGTTCGTTACGTTCCTCTATAATGTAAATGTCTCCTCATCATATACGATTTCAGTTTGCTCCGTGGCCGGCCCACGTGGTTATAGGCCCGTATTTGTATACTGACATTTTCACAATAAAGGTTTTTAAAACAAAACATGGTAGTAGTATTTACATTGGTAAAGTTTTTACTTTTAGTCACTGTTTTAGAATCAGTAAAAGGCAAGTGAAATAAAGCAGTCCAATTACATGACGGATAAAAGGTATAATATGTAGGAACGCAGTAAAGATAAATGGTCAAGGGCAGTTGTGTTTTCCACTCCTGCAACATAAAGTGATCGATAAGAATCTGATAATCAGGCGTATCGGCGAGTAAGACAGCAGGCCGAGTCTCTTTTACTCAACGGCTCCGTCATGGAACGAAGAAACGCCCTTTTTCTCGAAAAAGGAATATATTTTACTTGCAGGACAGTTGTAAATTTTCCGGGAAAGTACATTAGCCTGGAATATTATAACATATATGTTATAAAAAAAAAAGTTCGAAATCAATAAAAAGCGTATTTTTTAGGTCATATGACCAAGCTTTTCATTATTAAAATAACAAAAGTAAAATGAACCAATAAAAAGTTTTATTAACAAGTCACATGACCTGTTATGCTTACGTTACGCGCTGCGCGCCGCGCCCCGGATCACTTCCGGGTGCGCTAACGCGGCGTGTCATATAACGCATTACGCGACAACGTAGGTCAAGAATATAGTCAAAATGTCTCCACCAACCAGCGTTCGGAACACAACCCCTTTCAGCAGTCCAAAAAGTTCTGTAAAATGACAACAGAGGGGACAGGCAACAAGAACCATCAGTCAAAGAGGGGAGGGCAAGTTCTTCTCTACCGGGTCATGTTGGGGCGCTACCGGAACTGATCGAATTGGTAGTCTACAGTGTTTCTGGATGTTTCAGACTAAAGCTGGCGTCAGCATGAGAGCACTACCATCTCGTAGCTCCGTCGTGGCCATTCCACGAGCAGACATGGCAGCCGCTCCCCACCAGAAGCCTGCGGGAGTCGGGGGCCCCCAAGACTTTTGTAGAATCTTCACGGCTGAGGGGACGCTTTCGAGAATGGGACCCAAGCCCTATCAGGGAAGCGTCCGAGTTCCAAGGTGTCCCAGGGCCATTTTAGTGGACCACGCCCAAATCTGAAGAGCCGGCCGCCATTTTGAGAGTCCTGTGGCAGTCGCCTATCTTTGCATCGCAAGAGCGGGAGCAACTCAACTACATGGTGAGCGAGACGCTGTAGTCGCAAGAGCGGGCGGTAAACAGCTGAATGGCGGAAGAGGCACAGTGTAGCAAAAGCGGGCGGAATGGCAACTAAAACGGTAAAGGGGCGCCCCACTACAGCGTGTCTTCAGGTCAAACGGATTGTGGGACAAGGTCCAGAATAGAAGAGTCATCAAAAGGCAAAAAGTTCCGCCGGACCCCCGGGAGCCGGCCGCCTATATCTCAGGCTAAACCGGTGCTATAAGACTTGGGGAGGGGGTCGGAGCCAAGCGTCTTCTCCGAGTCCGTGCCATCACACCGCCCCTCGGGGGCCTCCGTCAAGCGGTTTAGGGAGGTACCATATCACATTGTTTTCAAATGCAGTCAGGTCCACAAACGACACTCACTTACTTTGAGAATAGTGAAGCTGCAGTAGGTGGAAATAAGCTTCAGACAGTGTTACAAGCGCTGCTCAGAACTCTGAACTATGGCACCCAACATCCAGAACTTATGCCATTTGAGAATGGCAGTGACATTGAAGCAACTCAGGGACCAAAACCATTAACGTACTTTCACGTATGAAAATCTTACTTGGGGAGGGGGCAGGAGCGAAGCGCCCCCTCCCAGTCCGCGCCACCAGACCGTATGTTGAAAATCTGAAGCCATCGTTCTACAAACTCAACCAACCTTGGATGGAAAAATCTAGAAAAATGTACAAACTGAAAACCAGTTTTGGTCTGCATAGCATCAGTAGCAACGCTTGCTATCAGAGTGCATGAGTTTCATGCTCGATCGATTGAGCTAGCCGGATCGGGCAATAAAAAGTATAAAATAGTTATGTAAATAGTTATTTAATAAAATGTTTTACCCTGTTTCTTTGCTGGTGTGTTGTCTATATTTTTAATATTTGCATAGGGTTTGTCGTTATTTTGGGCGGGGTGGGTGACGGAGCCGAGCTGTCTTGAAGCCCTCATGGTGTGGAGCTCAGTTCATCTCACTATTTTCGTATTTCTCATGAAGGGTTGTTCCTAATATTTCTATTTTAGCGAGGTCAAAAAGAGATCCAATTAGTGGCCTACTGATTTTGCTCGATTAATTTAATTTTTTTACACGATTTTTCACTATCTGCAAAGACTAAACAGAGTATTGCGACTTTCTGCTTGTTTGTAAATAGAGAATGAACCAAAGAGAATCAATTGTAAAACAGTAAATGCTTGGATAACAATCAATCAAATGGAGAGACAAGCAGGCACGACGGATTACAACGGGGGTAAAGGCCTGCGTTAACTACTCTTCACTATCTGCAAAGAGAGAGTACTACTAAGAGAAAAGAGGGGAGGGGGGCAGCGTTCAAAGCACATCAGCGTGCATAAACACGAAAAAGTTTTTACCTATCACGTACTTGACATTTTACAGCTTTTGATATTTGCTATTAAAAAACCAATGAAATTCACTGAAAAAACCATAGGTTATAGGCCATATGTAGTTAGGAATTTGCATTTACAAAACCTTGAAAATTCACTGAAAAAACTATTGGTTATAGACCATATATAGTTAGGGATTAGCCTTTTCAAAACCTTATTTTACTCACACAAAACCATTGAAATTTCATATATAGTTTGTTCCACTAACTATATATCGCGCACCCGCAATCCACTGCTGATGATGTCACATATTACATCATTCATGACATGGTTAGTGACATCACTGATGACATTAACCACCTCCCCCCTTCCTCCAGGCAAGGCATTCTGGTCATTGTGGTGCTATTTACAAAAACGGTGAGTATTCCAAAACAATAATAACATATTTAAACAAAATTGATAAACAATATTCTAAACTTGTATCAAAAATAAAAAGTGACAAATTTATGATCAAATGTTGAATTCACATTGATTTAAACTTATACATGGCATACTTTGCTCATGTTTTTTAGCAAGTTTTTGAGCTCATTAACTTAATGCCTCCAGTGGCAAAAGAACCTTATCAGCACTTAATCAAAACATTGTTCATTTTACTTATTGCCATGTTCCTCAATATCTTGCTCCAACCAATCAATTGTGTAGTGTTTTTTTAAAACGTATCCATGGCCTATTCCTCAAAATCTTGCTCCAACCAATCAAATGTGTAGTGTCATATGTGTTCTCTCTCATCTTTTCATACCATTACATAAACTTGTTGTGCACCAAAAATAAAAAAGACTAAATTAGTAAAAACATAGACGATGATGCAAGGATATAGACATGATCATACGGACTCATGGTTCGTAATTTGAGGATATATCTTGATTCTTTTTTCCTCAACATCAGTTCTCGATTTCCTCCTCTCACTGGTTTCTTTACTGTATCAATACTATAGATCTTAAGATGTTTCCACTCACTGTTATGATGGGACTCCATGTGCTTGGCAACTGCGTTGCTTCTGTCTTTGTGTATAGTTGCCCTTACGTGTTCCAAAATCCTCTTTTTTAGTTCATTCTTTGTGCTTAATTCACAGGGCATTCAATTACATAAACAACAAATAGTGTTGTACAAGTGATGAGCTCATCAATTTTCCAAATTTTTCCATTTTCCAACATAATTTCCTGGGTTGGTTTACATATTCGACAGATCTTACAGTTGAAGCATTTCTTGAAACCTTTTCTTTTCAACCATGCTTTTTTCTCTTCTTTGAAGAAGTGACTCTTTGTCAGGCGATCTTTGAGATTTGGTGCTCTGCGGAATGTCATTTGTGGTGTATCACCTACAATGGGGCCGATAGTAATATCCATTTTTAGAATTTTCCAGTTTTCTTTAGAATATTTCTGATTTGTTTGGACTCATTTGAAAAGGTTGTTATGAATCTTATCACATCTTTTTCACTCTCTTCTTTTTGGATTGGTTGCAATAAGCTGTTTCTATCCTTTCTGCTTGCTCTTTCCCAACCTTTCTTTATATGACTTTTCGAATAGCCTCTTTTTTCAAATCTTTGACTCATGGATGTACTTTGTTTGTCCCATTCTACTTCTTCTGAGCATATCCTCCTTAGTCTCAAAAATTCTCCCTAGGGAATATTCTCAAACAAACACTGATGGTGAAAACTGCTAGCATTTTAACAAACAAAGAGAATCCAGCCCGCAGGTAGGGTGAAGTGTTCAACATGTGTTGGAGCACTTAGTGTTTTGTAAAATACCCCTCACACACCAACAGGCCCCTTGGTGTCATGCTTCATCATCGGGGTCTTCGCACCCCTCTAACGGGATGCGGCGTGCTGCGACCTACGACTACGTGGGAGCACTTATAGTTAATGACTATATGTGGTGCATGTGTATAGGGTGTATTTACAAGTGAGTGGTGGGACGTGGTAAAATTTAAAAAGTACCTGGCACGTGAGTATATTGGAAAAATGTATTCTTAACTCTGGCTGGTACTGTTAAAAAAACGTGCAGTGTGAGGTCAGATCTGTTGTATTAATGAACAGCACCTCTGGTGTGCGTCAACATGTTTCGGAGGCAAAGCTCCTTCTTCAGGACGGGGGCACAACTTCCCCACCTTACTCACGTATTTCTAGATAAATATCAAGATGTATTATAAAAAGTGAAATAAAAGGCTAAAATGTGCCTACAGCGGTCTGCTACAAGCTCAATGACCTGTGGAAAGACAAAAAGAAATAACAACTAATGGTTACCCATGTACCGGGTAGTTCAAGCAGGTGCAGTCACCTGGAACCTCATCATATGCTTTTAATAAGCCCTGTGAAAGAAAAAACACTAACATAACATACAACATAGAAACACAAATGCTAGGAGGTACTGGCAATGGTTGTCATACTTATGAAGCTTGCTTGCTTGCTTCATGAGCAATAGGAACGTCTGGGGTGTTGCTATATTTGCAATCTGTAGTGAGAAGTAATGCAGGTGTAAAAATACATTCTCACTTACTTAGGAAGTTTGTTCATATGGTCGTTTTCAGTTTATATACTCACAGAATTGGGACATACTAATCTCCGCCTTACCCCCACACGCTGCTCCGCTGAAGTGAGGTGGTCACCAAGTTCTCGCTATTTATACCCTGTATTTAATTGAGCGGAAAAGTGACATGGCCAAACATGGGTTTTCCGATGTCAATAGGTTAATTGCATGCCCTTGTTTGGAAGTCCGATCATTAGCCATACATCTTGCAGCTTGATGTGTCAGAAGGGGCTTGTGATCGATGAGCGTCGCTACACTCGAGTGGTCGTTTAGCACTCATGCGCGAAGATCTGGTAGTAATCCTTCGCGCATGCGTATTGTGGCCAGGGGTTTATTCTGTGGCGGTATTCTTTTTCATTTAGCAGTGGTCCTTCGCGCATGCGTCCTGGTGCCTAGTGATTGTTCCGAGGCAATGTGTTTTATCATAGCGATGTTGCCAGGCATATTAGAAAAACAAACAAACAAAATAAACACCTCCCACATCAATGATAGGAATGTAGCCATAGTTCATTGTTTAAGCGATGCAGAGGGTTTACTGTTTTTAGAAATCGATCAGTGAGAATCATTTATTTATATATTTATATATAAATTCCTGCAACAGGCTTAAGTTTATTGAGGCGGTATCTTGTGGGATAATTGTCCCCAAGGCACCTCATCATTCAACCCTGTTAGCTGGGTGCCAAGGCGGAATACCCATCTTTGTTCCTTCAGAAAGAGACCGTCCTCTGAAGGTAGTTGTTCAATGATTGTCCATTTTAGGTCATTAACACAATGTTGTGCCGTAAGGTAATGTGTAGCCATTTTTGTGGTGCTTTTCTTGCAGCGCACGTTGCTTTTGTGCTCATTCATTCGTGTTTTCATTGCCCTTGTAGTCATGCCCACGTATTCAAGATTGCAGGGGCAGATGATAAGGTAGACCATGTTTTTAGAGTTACAATTTGTCATTCTCCTTTGTTCCCAGGTTGAGCCATTGCGGAAAGTTAGTCTTGTGCTCTTTTGTGTGAGATGGCAACTGCTACAGTTCCCGCAAGGAAAATGGCCTTGTACTCCTATGGATGGTTGTATGGCCATATAACCATGGCCAGGGAGCATGGGGATTGGGGAGGGAGCATGACGGGCTCCCTCCCCAACCAACCATCAACCAGCAACAAGAGAGGGACCTAGTGGTCAATCTCACTCCAAAACCTTTGACGGAAATACAAAGAACAGTGCTGAATAAAGGCCTTGGCTTCGTGCCCACGCAAAAACCTGACATTTTCAAATTGAACCTAGAGATGCAGGACTTTATCCGCAAATTGAAATTACAGGCCTATTTTTTGGACAAACCACCAACTGCAACGACCACCGACACTGGCCTTAGACCTAAGTCTACCTTCACTCCTCCTGACTCAATGCTCTCAATCGAATTACTAACTTTTGAGAAAGCTCTCATGACGGAAGTCAACAAATTGGATTCATCCTCCATAAAAACGTTCCATAACACGACCAGGGAGGAACAACAAGCCATCAGGGAATTGGCAGTGGATATGAATATCATAATAAAACCAGCAGACAAGGGCGGTGCCATTGTTTTACAGACTACAGAGGCATATGACAATGAGTGCATGAGACTGCTGGCCGATAGACGCAACTACATGATTCTTCAACAGGACCCAACTGAGAGTCTTCGGATAAAAATTGGTGCTATGCTTGAAGAGGGTTTGGCACACGATTGGTTGAGCAAAAAGGAAGGGGAATTTTTGGAGCAAAAAAGACCTCGCATCCCCTACTTCTACTGCATCCCAAAGATTCATAAGAATGTTACCAACCCACCAGGGAGACCGATAGTTTCATGCATCGGCTCCATATTGGAACCTCTTTCAAAATTCGCGGACGCCCCTGGTACAATCAACCGACACTTACCTAAAAGACACCAAGTCTGTTTTACAACTATTACAGGATGCAACCTTTGACCCCCTGACCCAACTCTTCATCAGTTTGGACGTGGAAAGTCTCTATACGAGCTTGCCCCACGACGAGACACTCCTGATCATCGATGAAATCCTATTCTGTACGCCATGGAAATACCAAACTCCAAGAGGCCTGGTATTAGAATGCATTTCACTGGCACTGCAGAAAAACTTTTTTCAATACAAAACAACAATCTACCAACAATGCCATGATACCAGCATGGGCAGTACATTTGCTCCAAGTTTGGCTGGACTCTATGTGCATTACCTTGAAACCACTAAGATCCTTCACAATCAGAACGCTTACAGATTAAATATCAAGTATTGGAGAAGGTACATAGATGACATTTTGGTCATCTGGGAAGGTGACCAACAATCTGTGCAAGACTTTGTAGTATGGCTTAACAACCAGAACGCTTTTCTAAATTTCACGAGCTCGGTCTCCGACCACACGTTGGTATTTCTGGACCTCAACATACATGCAGAAGGAGGGCGATTGAAAACAACCACTCATTTTAAACCGACATCTAGGAACTGCCTGCTGCGGTTTGATAGTTTTCATCCCCGGCACCTACGAGAAAACTTGCCATACGGACAATTTTTACGCTTAAGGCGCAACTGCACTGATGTGTCGGACTTCAGACTACAGGCCCAGGATCTGAAAGAAAAATTTAAACTACGAGAATATCCGATAAAAATCATCAGCGATGAAGAGAGCAAAAAACATCAACAGAGAGGCACTACTGGAAGAGCGACAAAAAGAATCAAGTGAAGTCAAACGACCAATCTGTGTGACGACTTATAACACCATGTCCAACGAAGTCTCCAAGATCGTCAATAAACATTGGGGTATACTGACATGTGGGAATTTGAAATTGGAAAAACCAATGTTCGCCCACCGCAGAGGACGAAATCTCAGAGATATGTTGGTCCATACAAGACCAAAACCGACATCTATGGCCATACAACCATTCATAGGAGTACAAGGCCATTTTCCCTTGCGGGAACTGTAGCAGTTGCCATCTCACACAAAAGAGCACAAGACTAACTTTCCGCAATGGCTCAACCTGGGAACAAAGGAGAATGACAAATTGTAACTCTAAAAACGCGGTCTACCTTATCACCTGCCCCTGCAATCTTGAATACGTGGGCATGACTACAAGGGCAATGAAAACACGAATGAATGAGCACAAAAGCAACGTGCGCTGTAAGAAAAGCACCACAAAAATGGCTACAAATTACCTTACAGTACAAAAGACAGTTTGCTAGCCCACCCACTTATTTCGTCTCGCTACAAGCTAATGAGACTGACAAACAAAAGGCCGGGTCAATTTGTTTGTATGGGTAATATTATTTAACCCTTTTATTCATATATTTTTACTTGAAATGTAACAATTTTGTTGTTGTTTGTAACGGGAATGAGTTTTCCCAGTCCTTTTGCTGAAAAGGACTGGGAAAACTCATTCCCGTTACAAACAGAGACCGGGTCCAACGAAGAAACACACGGCATGGCGACCGCCGCCCTGTGTTAAAACCCGAGACTCTAGGTCGCACAAACTAAGTAGGACGAGCCAAATGAGGAATTGAACTCTACGCTTGACTCGAGACAAGATTTAACTTTACTCCAATTGATTCGCGATGCACAGTGCCATGTGCTCAATCTAATCCACGAGAGCCCTCCGCTCCGGATACAAAGAATCATAACACTGAGAGAGCCCTGAGGAGAATCTGCAACTATTTACAGATTCGAAACGCGTCGGCAAAACGGCAGACAAATTTCAATATCAGTACCCCCTTTGTGTTGGGTTTAAACATTCGTTGGTTTGAAATAATTTGATTTGTCTTTTGATTGCTGCCCTTTACATCTTTTGTTTACCAATTTTCTGGTTAACAGCGCCCTGACTAGCTCTCAAAAATTAATCATTGTTTATAGAGTAAAGAAATACCATTTTCATGAGAAGTTTGTTGTGTATAGTATATGTGATACATGTCCAGTTGGCGTAAATATGTGTAAATGTTTTTGTATTCTTTTTGTAAATATTCTCTCTGCAAGTGATTACAAAGTGTTCTTCTTGCCCATGAAATTGTTACATTTCAAGTAAAAATATATGAATAAAAGGGTTAAATAATATTACCCATACAAACAAATTGACCCGGCCTTTTGTTTGTCAGTCTCATTAGCTTGTAGCGAGACGAAATAAGTGGGTGGGCTAGCAAACTGTCTTTTGTACTGTTATATTGGGTCCAGCTGCCCCCCGTCCAAGGACCAAACTCCATTTCTTTACAAATTACCTTACGACACAACATTGTGTTAATGACCTAAAATGGACAATCATTGAGCAACTACCTTCAGAGGACGGTCTCTTTCCGAAGGAACAAAGATGGGTATTCCGCCTTGGCACCCAGCTAACAGGGTTGAATGATGAGGTGCCTTGGGGACAATTATCCCACTAGATACCGCCTCAATAAACTTAAGCCTGTTGCAGGAATTTATATATAAATATATAAATAAATGATTCTCATTGATCGATTTCTAAAAACAGTAAACCCTCTGCATCGCTTAAACAATGAACTATGGCTACATTCCTATCATTGATGTGGGAGGTGTTTATTTTGTTTGTTTGTTTTTCTAATACGCCTGGCAACATCGCTATGATAAAACACATCGCCTCGGAACAATCACTAGGCACCAGGATGCATGCGCGAAGGACCACTGCTAAATGAAAAAGAATAACGCCACAGAATAAACCCCTGGCCACAATACGCATGCACGAAGGATTACTACCAGATCCTCGCGCATGCGCGCTAAACGACCACTCGAGTGTAGCGACGCTTATCGATCACAAGCCCCTTCTGACACATCAAGCCGCAAGATGTATGGCTAATGATCGGAATCCAAACAAGGGCATGCAATTAACCTATTGACATCGGAACACCCATATTTGGCCATGTCACATTTCCGCTCAATTAAATACAGGGTATAAATAGCGATAACTCTGTGACCACCTCACTTCAGCGGAGCAGCGTGTGGGGGTAAGGCGGAGATCAGTATGTCCCGATCCTGTGAGTATAAAACTGAAAACGACCATAAGAACAAACTTGCTAAGTAAGTGAGAATGTATTTTTACACCTGCATTACTTCTCACTACATATTGCAAATATAGCAACACCCCAGACGTTCCTATTGCTCATGAAGCAAGAAAGCAAGCTTCATAAGTATGACAACCATTGCCAGTACCTCCTAGCATTTGTGTTTCTATGTTGTATGTTATGTTAGTGTTTTTTCTTTCACATGGCTTATTAAAAGCATGTGGTGAGGTTCCAGGTGACTGCACCTGCTTGAACTACCCGGTACATGGGTAACCATTAGTTGTTTTTTCTTTTTGTCTTTCTACAGGTCATTGAGCTTGTAGCAGACCGCTGTAGGCACATTTTAGCCTTATATTTCACTTTTTATAATACATCTTGATATTTATCTAGAAATACGTGAGTAAGGTGGGGAAGTTGTGCCCCCGTCCTGAAGAACGAGCTTTGCCTCCGAAACATGTCGACGCACACCAGAGGTCCTGTTCATTAATACAACAGATCTGACCTCACACTGCACTTTTTTTAACAGTACCAGCCAGAGTTAAGAATACATTTTTCCAATAGACTCACGTGCCAGGTACTTTTTAAATCTTCACCACGTCCCACCACTCACTTGTAAATACACCCTATACACATGCACCACATATAGTCATTAACTATAAGTGCTCCCACGTAGTCGTAGGTCGCAGCACGCCGCATCCTGTTAGAGGGGTGCGAAGACCCCGATGATGAAGCATGACACCAAGGGGCCTGTTGGTGTGTGAGGTGTATTTTACAAAACACTAAGTGCTCCAACACATGTTGAACACTTCACCCTACCTGCGGGCCGGATTCTCTTTGTTTATTAAAGTATCTCTGTGGAGCAAGAATCCATTTCCCATTTTCTCTACCTCCCCCTCTTGTTTTTTGTATATGAAAACTGCTAGCATGCAGTGTCGCATTAGTTGTGTTTTTTTTCCTATGCAGGGTTGTGTGTACCTCATTGTCTTTTATGTATACCTCAGTATCCAAGAAAATTATTTTATTGTCACTCAGTTCATAGGTAAATTTGAAATTAGCAGGTGATGAGTTGAGGACTTAGAAATAATCTTTGAAGTCATTTTCTGAACCATCCCAAACAATTAGGAGATCATCAATAAAGCGTACCCATAGTATCACTTTATTTAACATGATATCATTCTCAGCTTGCCTTGCCCATTTCTGTTCCCACCACCCCATGGTGAGACACGCAAATCTTGGGCTAAAAGAAAAACCCATAGCAGTGCCTTTCGTTTGGGCATAGATTTCTTCTCCAAAATAAAAAATGTTTTGGTTCAGGCACAGTCTCATCATTTCTTCCAGCATAGTGTTGTGTTTTGAATACTGTATATTTCTGTCCTGGAGGAAGAACTTACATGCTGCGATACCCACCTCATGATCTATATTCGTATATAAGGATACGACATCCATTGATATTAATTTATATGAAGACTTCCAGGGAATACCGTGCAGCTGTCTTAACATGTCCGTTGTGTCCTTTATGAAAGAGCTTAACTTTGAAACATAAGGTAACAAGAAAAAATCCAAGTAATTTGCTATTGGTTCAAAAAGGGAACCCATGGCAGATACTATAGGTCTCCCTGGTGGTCTAGTCTGATTCTTATGTACCTTTGGCAAAAAGTACATTGTTCCAGTGACCGGGTCATCCACTGTAAGATATTTGTGTTCATCAAAGTCTATCAGATTTGAGTTCAGGCATTCTTTTAATTTCTTGTCTAATCTTTCTTTAATTTGTTTTGAGGGATCACTTGTAAGTTTCTCATAATACAGTTTATCATCCAGTTGTTCATGGGCTACTCTTGCATATTCCAATTTGTCCCATATGATGACATTCGCGCCTTTGTCAGCCATCTTGATTTCAATAGTTTTATCTTGAATCAATGTTGTTAACGCTTTGCGTTCTTCACTTTTCAAGTTATCCATATAGCTTTGTTTCTTTAGTTTGTAAATATCCTGTATCACTGCTTCGTGAAAAATATCCACCTTATTGCCTGGTGGGAATTGCGGATAAAAACGTGATTTCCGCCTTTTTTTTAGATAAGCCAGCTCCAGATTGTGTACATGTTTGTGTTAAAGTCACTTCTTGTGATTCACTGACTGTTTTTAAATTCATCAATGTCATGTAACTTTCAGCGTCTTGAGCCAGTAATGTACTGCTTCTTGAGTCTTTGGTTGATGGCGCAGTTTTCTTAGTGTAATTTTCCTTTTCTTTATAAAGCTTGGCTAACTTGATTTTTCGCACATATTTGTACAGGTCTATCCTTGTTTGTGCCATATCTAGATGTACCTTTGGGCAGAAATTCAAGCCTTTCTTCAATATATATATATCAAGTTCCACAAGTGGCCCATTGCGGGGTGCACTCCACATTCGACAATCCATAGGGTCAGGGAAGAACCAGGCACACTCGACGTCAGCAGAATCCTGACGCGTTTCGGGATAATCTCCCTTCCTCAAAGGCTGTCTGCTGTACAATAAAAGCCACCATACGGATTTCCCAGCGTTTTCCCTCTATATTATTTAAATGCATTTCAACATTCAATACCGGTGAGTAAATGCACCAATGCTTTTTGGGACTGGGAGCCCATAAGTAAAAACCCTTGTGGGCTGCTGGCAGTCTGTTGTACAAATATTGCAAATCACGGGTGTGTCATCACAATCTTCCCCCAATACTGCCTTTTGTCAAAAGGTCCCGCCCGCCGAACAATAGTCCAGCACAGAAACCGCTAAGTTCTGCAGCGGTGCTCCCCTCGACCGAGCCGGCCGAAATGTATCAAGTTCCACAAGTTGCCCATTGCAGGGTGCACTCCACATTCGACAATCCATAGGGTCAGGGAAGAACCAGGCACACTCAACGTCAGCAGAATCCTGACGCGTTTCGGGATAAACTCCCTTCCTCAAAGGCTGTCTGCTGCACAATGAAAGCCACCATATGGATTTCCAAGCGTGTCCCTCTTTATTATTTAAATGCATTTCAACATTCAATACCGATGAGTAAATGCACCAAAGTTTCTGGGACTGGGAGTCCATAAGTAAAAACCCTTGTGGGCTGCTGGCAGTCTGTTGTACAAATATTGCAAATCACGGGTGTGTCATCACAATCTTCCCCCAATACTGCCTTTTGTAAAAAAGTCCCGCCCGCTGAACAATAGTTCAGCACAGGAACCGCTAAGTTCTGCAGCGGTGCTCCCCTCGACCGAGCCGGCCGAAATTTATCAAGTTCCACAAGTTGCCCATTGCGGGGTGCACTCCACATTCGACAATATATAGGGTCAGGGAAGAACCAGGCACACTGAACGTCAGCAGAATCCTGACGCGTTTCGGGATAAACTCCCTTCCTCAAAGGCTGTCTGCTGCACAATAAAAGCCACCATACGGATTTCCCAGCGTTTTCCCTCTTTATTATTTAAATGCATTTCAACATTCAATACCCGTGAGTAAATGCACCAATGCTTTCTGGGGATGGGAGCCCATAAGTAAAAACCCTTGTGGGCTGCTGGCAGTCTGTTGTACAAATATTGCAAATCACAGGTGTGTCATCACAATCGTCCCCCAATACTGCCTTTTGTCAAAAGGTCCCGCCCGCCGAACAATAGTCCAGCACAGGAACCGCTTAGTTCTGCAGCGGTGCTCCCCTCGACCGAGCCGGCCGAAATTTATCAAGTTCCACAAGTTGCCCATTGCGGGGTGCACTCCACATTCGACAATCCATAGGGTCAGGGAAGAACAAGGCACACTGAACGTCAGCAGAATCCTGACGCGTTTCGGGACAAACTCCCTTCCTCAAAGGCTGTCTGCTGTACAATGAAAGCCACCATACGGATTTCCCAGCGTTTTCCCTCTTTATTATTTAAATGCATTTCAACATTCAATACCGGTGAGTAAATGCACCAATGCTTTCTGGGACTGGAAGTCTATAAGTAAAAACCCTTGTGGGCTGCTGGCAGTCTGTTGTACAAATATTGCAAATCACGGGTGTGTCATCACAATCTTCCCCCAATACTGCCTTTTGTCAAAAGGTCCCGCCCCCCAAACAATAGTCGAGCACAGGAACCGCTAAGTTCTGCAGCGGTGCCCCCCTCGACCGAGCCGGACGAAACTTATCAAGTTCCACAAGTTGCCCATTGCGGGTTGCACGCCACATTGGATAATCCATAGGGTCAGGGAAGAACCAGGCACACTCGACGTCAGCAGAATCCTGACGCGTTTTGGGATAAACTCCCTTGCTCAAAGGCTGTCTGCTGCACAATGAAAGCCACCATACGGATTTCCCAGCGTTTTCCCTCTTTATTATTTAAATTTATTTCAACATTCAATACCGGTGAGTAAATGCACCAATGCTTTCTGGGACTGGGAGTCCATAAGTAAAAACCCTTGTGAGCTGCTGGCAGTCTGTTGTACAAATATTGCAAATCACGGTAGTGTCATCACAATCTTCCCCCAATACTGCCTTTTGTCAAAAGGTCCCGCCCGCCGAACAATAGTCCAGCACAGGAACCGCTAAGTTCTGCAGCGATCCTCCCCTCGATCGAGCCGGCCGAAATTTATCAAGTTCCACAAGTTGCCCATTGCGGGGTGCACTCCACATTCGACAATCCATAGGGTCAGGGAAGAACCAGGCACACTCGACGTCAGCAGAATCCTGACGCGTTTCTGGATAAACTCCGTTCCTCAAAGGCTATCTGCTGCACAATGAAAGCCACCATTCAGATTTCCCAGCATTTTCCCTCTTTATTATTTAAATGCATTTCAACATTCAATACCGGTGAGTAAATGAACCAATGCTTTCTGGGACTGGGAGTCCATAAGTAAAAACCCTTGTGGGCTGCTGGCAGTCTGTTGTACAAATATTGCAAATCACAGGTGTGTCATCACAATCTACCCCAATACTGCCTTTTGTCAAAAGGTCCCGCCCGCCGAACAATAGTCCAGCACAGGAACCGCTAAGTTCTGCAGCTGTGCTCCCCTCGACCGAGCCGGCCGAAATTTATCAAGTTCCACAAGTTGCCCATTGCGGGGTGCACTCCACATTCGACAATCCATAGGGTCAGGGAAGAACCAGACACACTCGACGTCAGCAGAATCCTGACACGTTTTGGGATAAACTCCCTTCCTCAAAGGCTGTCTGCTGCACAAAGAAAGCCACCATACGGATTTCCCAGTGTTTTCCCTCTTTATTACTTAAATGCATTTCAACATTCAATACCGGTGATTAAATGAACCAATGCTTTCTGGGACTGGGAGGCCATAAGTAAAAACCCTTGTGGTCTGCTGGCAGTCTGTTGTACAAATATTGCAAATCACGGGTGTGTCAACACAATCTTCCCCGAATACTGCCTTTTTGTCAAAAGGTACCGCCCTCTGAACAATAGTCCAGCACAGGAACCGCTAAGTTCTGCAGCAGTGCTCCCCTCGACCGAGCCGGCCGAAATTTATCAAGTTCCACAAGTTGCCCATTGCGGGGTGCACTCCACATTCGACAATCCATAGGGTCAGGGAAGAACCAGGCACACTTGACGTCAGTAGAATCCTGACGCGTTTCGGGATAAACTCCCTTCCTCAAAGGCTGTCTGCTGCACAATGAAAGCCACCATACCGATTTCCCAGCGTTTTCCCTATTTATTATTTAAATGCATTTCAACATTTAATACCGGTGAGTAAATGCACCAATGCTTTCTGGGACTGGGAGTCCATAAGTAAAAATCCTTGTGGGCTGCTGGCAGTCTGTTGTACAAATATTGCAAATTACGGGTGTGTCATCACAATCTTCCCCCAATACTACCTTTTGTCAAAAGGTCCCGCCCGCCGAACAATAGTCCAGCACAGGAACCGCTAAGTTCTGCAGCGGTGCTCCCCTCGACCGAGCCGGCCGAAATTTATCAAGTTCCACAAGTTGCCCATTGCGGGGTGCACTCCACATTCGACAATCCATAGGGTCAGGGAAGAACCAGGCACACTCGACGTCAGCAGAATCCTGACGCGTTTCGGGATAAACTCCCTTCCTCAAAGGCTGTCTGCTGCACAATGAAAGCCACCATACGGATTTCCCAGTGTTTCCCTCTTTATTATTTAAATGCATTTCAACATTCAATACCGGTGAGTAAATGCACCAATGCTTTCTGGGACTGGGAGTCCATAAGTAAAAACCCTTGTGGGCTGCTGGCAGTCTGTTGTACAAATATTGCAAATCACGGGTGTGTCATCACAATCTTCCCCCAATACTGCCTTTTGTCAAAAGGTCCCGCCCGCCGAACAATAGTCCAGCACAGGAACCGCTAAGTTCTTCAGCGGTGCTCCCCTCGACCGAGCCGGCTGAAATTCATCAAGTTCCACAAGTTGCCCATTGCGGGCTGCACTCCACATTCGACAATCCATAGGGTCAGGGAAGAACTCTAATGCGTGGGGCATTCACAGGTGTGGAGCGGCAGGCGAAGGGCAGGTGAGGGGACACATGGTCACAGCAGATGCAACTGTCATTTAGTCTCAACGATTGGTGCGCCATGAACATTGCGATTGGCAAGATACAACGGAAATAAAGACGCACCATCGCGGGCCGTTCATTGGCCAAGGATACACCTATTACATGGCAGGACTGTTCAAAAGACTGTGGCTAATCATCGTCGGCTTTTCCTCACTGATGAAGGCAGAAGCCAGAAACGCGTCTGCGGATATGACAAAGCCCCCTAATGCCCGAGTGTGCACCGAAGTTGCCGTGTGTTTGTTGATCTTGTAAGCTGTTCCACCTCCGCTTTTCGGTTGGACCCGCCGTGAGTTCGGCTGGCCCTGGGTGGAATGGTGTTTTTTCTATTAATTTGGGCTGCCTGAAACGCCGCTAACAGATACTGTCGAAAGAGTGAGGTCGTTGCTTAGACAAAGCAGGAGTGTCTCTCTAATGCGTGGGGCACTCACAGGTGTGGAGCGGCAGGCGAGGGGACACAGGGTCACAGCAGATGCAGCTGTCATTTAATCTCAACGATGGGCGTGCCATGAACATTGCGATTGGCAAGAAACAACGGAAATGAAGACGCCCCATCGCGGGCCGGTCATTGGCCAAGGAAGATACACCTATTAAATGGCAGAACTGTTCAAAAGACTGTGGCTAATCATCATCGGCTTTTCCGTACTGATGAAGGCAGAAGCCAGAAACGCGTCTGCGGATATGACAAAGCTCCCTAATGCCCGATTGTGCACCGAAGTTGCCGTGTGTTTGTTGATCTTTTAAGCGGTTCCACCTCCGCTTTTCGGTTGCACCCGCCGTGAGTTCGGCTGGCCCTGGGTGGAATGGTGTTTTTTCTATATATTTAATTATGTATATGTTTTGTGTGTTGTGTTATTTAAAAGATAAATATACTTCATGACTGCTACTTCTGGTGTTGGTATTAGAGTCAAATCAAATGTATAGAATTTAACCTCAACAAGAAGAATCAATTCATTTTTTCCTTCTAAATATAGAGTTTATTTATTCCTCTGCATTGCTGTTTGTATTTACAATGTTCCTGTCCTCGGATCCGGTAGGATTAACAGGGCAAACCCTGATTCTTAGTAAGACCTTCAGGGAAATAGACGAGCGGACTTCTCACGGTTTACCTAGATGCAGCATCAAAGAGTCTACACACAAGACGGTGGCACGGTGTTAGAGGTCCAGCAGCCTGCCATGAACAATGGAGAACAGAGGTGGAGCCTTTTTCTTCTAGACTGCGAGGCACATTTAAGCGTGTGGTATTCAAAACGGTCCGCTGGCACCGAAGGTAAGACCTGAGTTGCCTGGTTCTTGATGTGTGGCTGGCCCTTATGACATAGAAAGCCAACTTCTATTCCTCTTTTGAGCTCCTGAACAATACCCTAGTTATGGTTTAGGAACCTAATGGAACATAACTCCCAATAGTACTCCCTGTGAGCAGTCGATGCTGTAGTGCTAAGGGTGTGGATGACAGAACTTCATGTTGGTGGCCAGTGCGAGCGACAAGGTTTTGGCACTAAAGAGCTCATTTGCAGTCACAAAGAGCCCAGAAACTTCAATTAAGCACCATTGAGGCTATGCCAAGGGTCAGGACCTGAGGGGCACCATGTGAGAGGTCATGGACTTACTCAATCTAGTTGTTGGGGCTGGTTTAGGTGGTTGGGAACCTGTTATGTTCCTGGGGCTCTGTACAGGAGGCCAGCAGACAAGTCACTCTGGGAAGTCCTGGGTGCAGGTCCAATCCCTCTGACTCAGACAGGAGGCCAGCAAGTCAGCAATCCAGCAAGGCAGCAGTACATCAAGGCAGCAAGCCAACAGTGCAACAATACAGCAGAGTGGCAGTCCTTTCAGCAGCATAGCAGTTCTTCTTGGCAGTTTCTACAGGTGCAGAAGTGTATTGAAGAGTTGTGGGCTTCGGGACCAATATTTATGCCTCCTTGGAAGTGGGAGAAGCTTCTAAATGTTTCCTTTTGAATTGCACAAGTTTCCTGCCTTCCCTACTCTGGCTCCAGTCCAACTAAATGGAGTATGCAGCCATTTGTGTAGTGGCAGGCCACAGCCTATTAAAGTGTATGTGAGACTATTCCCAGCACTGCTCACCCATTCTGCCAGTGATGACCCATTAATGAACACCCAAGTTCTCTATCATGTGGTTGCTTAGGATGAATACACAAAGCCCAACTGCCAAGTATACCTAGTCATGTGATCCAGAGACAGGCTGCAGGCACTAAATAGCTAAGGCAGGAAAATGTCAATTTCTAAAAGGGGTACAAAAGGGGGTGGTGATGGACGGAGCATCTGAATCAATCAAAAACTCACACCCTGTCAAAAGATCTGGGTTTAATCCATCACCGTTCTTTAGCCCACTCTGCCACCCCAGTTCAGAAACGGCTATATGCAAATCAGTCTGACCCTGTGCCTCATGGGAACAGTCCAGCCCGAACTGTCAAGCCATGT
The DNA here is from genome assembly GCF_964263255.1 of Lissotriton vulgaris. Classification (NCBI taxonomy): domain Eukaryota; kingdom Metazoa; phylum Chordata; class Amphibia; order Caudata; family Salamandridae; genus Lissotriton; species Lissotriton vulgaris. Next base: position 895,077,001 of record NC_141687.1, read on the forward strand.
CTTCCCTGGACCGGGAACAAGCTTCTGAGGACCGGTTTCTGGCATTCCAGCCATCTTCAGCCCGGTTTGCTTGAATCCAGTGGCAAAGTGAGCAAGGGACTCACGTCTGAGCATACCCTGCCACACTTGTGGCGGCCAAAAGTGGTACAAAAGGGGAATTTTTAAAATTGTAATAAAAAGTCAGACTTTACTATAAAGTAGGATTTTGCGTTACAATTCCAAAGTTACCAAACACGAACTGTTCAACTGTTCCCATTTCAAAGCTATGGCCTATTTAATGATAGAAACAACAGAGTACAGACCAACAAAAAAATGTCAACTGACTATCATTAGTCATTAATGTATTTAATTTCAGAATGAGGAGTGGATAGAACAATCAGCAAAAACTTGATCATAGGTAGATCAATTTTCTGAAATCTTGACACGTAGTTGTAGCAAGTAAACAGCTGACACGTGTTTCGGCGTTAAACAACTTTCTCAAGGCAGTTGGCAAAACAGTATGAAAAATTGTTTGATTTCAAAACAAGAGGGAATTCTTACTATATTTTTCCAATGTTTAACACTTACAGGCAAATGCATCAAGCGATTTAGGAATCGCAAACGGTGCGAATCGCAAAATCACTATTTGGGATGCATTATCCTAAAAGTGAAGAAATCGCTATTTTTGCGATTTTTTAAAGTGCAATTGCTTTTAAGGAATCGCAATTTTGCGATTCCTTAAAAGCAATGCATGAAACTGAAAAAAATTGCGATTTGGCAATTAGAGAGAAAAAATTACCATGAGGTTGGACCTCATGGTAATTTTGCGAACTGTTAGAAATATGCAATTTTGTGCATTTTTTTAACTTTCATGTTGTGCACCCACATGCCCTTAGGGCATGTGTGTACACAACATAAGTGCATTGTTTGATTTCAGGGGTGCAACAGGGTGTCCTTTGGACACCCCTGCACCCTTGAAATCGCAATCTCAATTTGCGATTACCTAATTGCGAATCGCAAATTGAGATTGTCTTCCCATTCATTCCTATGGGCCTCTAGGCCCATAGGAATGAATGGGAAGGGATTTCTTAATTGCGATTCGCAAAATGCTAATCGCAATTAAGGAATTTTAAGAAATCGCAATTTATTTAGCGATTTCTTAATGCATAGCCATTTGCGATTCCTTAATTGCGATTCCTTAAAAATCGCAATTAAGGAATCGCAAATGCCGAGATTGATGCATGTGCCCGTTAATTGCTTACAAAATAGAAAAGTGAAAAGAGTGCCAAAAATTAGCAGAAATCCAGACAAAAGTGTGATAAAATCACCATGACAGAAAAAAACAATAGGTATTCTGCAGAAGAATCGACTCTATATGATCATCAGAGGACCGTCGTGATAGAGATTTTAAAGATAAGTAGAAAAAGTGATCCATAGACAATCCGGACGCCTTGGTAAATTATACCATCCAGAGAGAAACCCATGTATGTTAAAAGAGGAGAAAGAAAGAAGAAAATGAAAGAGGAAAATGTTATTCTGCTTATACTTTAAGTTAATATCTGTATGCAGAAGAGTCAACGAAAGCACCCTTGTCTTCTCTAATATGAAGAATCAAAGGTGTGCAGCAGTTTCAATATGAATCTGTGAGTTGCAATAAATCTAAATAGTCACTAGGAGAGAGGCAAATGTAGGCTGATGAGCAGTTCAGCTTCCAAGCACCCCTTTTTAAAAATGGCCAATGCACTCGCACTTCGGATGCATTACGTCGATACCCGTCGTCACGGCTGTGACGTTTGGGAGGCGCTTCTTGTTACTTATTCGGCTTTTCTTCTATATCGGTTGTAATAACTTTTTGGGTTGGGAGCAGGAAACTACGCTCTTTGGGGTAAGTTATAAGAAAAGAAAGTTTGCACATACATTGCAGAGGTGTGATGTTTACAGTTTATTTCCATTACATCATAGACTTCAACTGAAGACCAACACTTTTTCTTCAGCTCTATACATTGACTTCTACTCGTTTACCACAACGGGTTTTGCCAGTTCACCTGTTATACCTAGGTAAGAAGAACCGTTTATCTGAAAAGCATTTACTACTAGGGGGTCTTATAGGGCTTTACATCTCAACTATGTTAATACTCACAGTTCTACCCATGAAAATAAAAGCTTTTGAAGTATTTAATTGGGGTGTCTGGGAAACTGCATTCTAGTTCTTGGCACATTTGTTCTTACTCTTTTCTTTTTGTTATTGATTTCTGTAGAGTACTGAGATTGTATCGGGACCAGCATAACTCATTGGGTGGGCTGGTGGATTGGTGTGGACACTGGTAGGGACACTGCGGGGAAGCGCTATAGATACTAGAGGGTCCGTTCTACTTCGTGTTGATGATATTTTGGCACCACAATTGCTCGTTTTAAAAAGGGGTGCTTGGAAGCTGAACTGCTCATCAGCCTACATTTGCCTCTCTCCTAGTGACTATTTAGATTTATTGCAACTCACAGATTCATATTGAAACTGCTGCACACCTTTGATACTACATATTGGAGAAGACAAGGGTGCTTTTGTTGACTCTTCTGCACACAGATATTAACTTAATGTAGACGCAGAATACAATTTTCCCTTTTTAATCTTCTTCTTTCTTTCTCCTCTTCTAACATGCATAAGTATCTCTCTGGAAGGTAAAATTCACCAAGGAGTCTGGCTTGTCTATGGGTCACTTTTTCTACCTATCTTTAAAATCTCTATCACGACGGGCCACTGACGATCATATTAACCGCTTCCAGGATTTTTGCATAAACAGAGGACTTGTCATCAATGTGGACAAAACTAAGTATTTAATCATGCACCCCCCCGCAAGCTTGGCCGCCCTCCCATCTTGAATTCTATTCCTCTTGAAAGGGTATCAGAATTTGATTACTTCGGAATCCGTCTGAGTGATGTTATGAGCTGGACCCCCCATATTAACAAAATGATCATTGGCCACAAAAGGGTAGGGGGAGCTTTGCTGAAGGAGTACAATAATTCATCAAAACACTGTGTAGCTCCGATAATCGATATCTACAAAGCTCGAGCTGTATCAGCAGCACTCTACGGTGCCGAGTTATGGGGCCTATGCAACATGGAGTCTTTGTCTAAGGCTGAGAATAAATTCATTAAGGACCTTCTGGCCATCCCGGTGAGTACCCCGACAGTTCCACTACTTCTGGATGCGGGTTGCAAAGCAATTAAGGACCAGGCCCGCCTTCGGCCTCTCCTGCTCTGGGCTCGACTGTGGAGGGTCCCGGAACTAAAATCTTATGCAGACGGGCTGGCAGAGGTGATGTGTTCGGATGGCTGGCAGAAGATCAAATGGCTCAGGGACATTAAACATCTGCTAGGGGACTTAGGATTGGGGTCTTGCTGGTCCACACACTCTGCTCCCCCGAAGGAGACCCTAAAAAACTATACTGGGAATGGGTCTCTGCCAAGCTCATTAGCAATTAACGTCACTGCAATTCCACCGCAGCTTTCCTGAAAATAAAAGACGTTGTTGCCTTTGAGCCTTATCTGGACATTATTACCATCTCCATGGACCGGGCACTCTTTATCAAATTTAGAATAGGCACTTTACCTCTAGCTGACCTCCTGTCCAGATGGAATTCATGTAACCAGGTATCACGCCACTGCGCCCTATGTAATGATAGACCTGAAACTGTGGCGCACTTTCTTTTTGAATGCCCGGACTATGCCCGCCCAAGATCCCACTGGCTCAAACCACTCTGTAGAGAACTGGGTACTCGCCAGTATTTGGTGGCTTTACGGATTCTATTAACTGACACAGCCCCTCCCATTGTCTGTGCCGTATCCAAATTTTTAAAATGGGCATGGTTGATCCGCTCAAAAAGACTGTCCATATCAATTTAATCTTTTTCTTAATTAATTTATTTCTGATTAATTGCTATTTTTTATCTGCTCTGTTTTAAATGTACATTCGTTTACGATGTGCTGTTTTATATATTTTTTGTAATGCTTTTATGATACTTGCATATCGAAATAAAGCAATCAACCAACCATATTAAGTTGGTTCTTCTGCTGAGCACCTATTGTTATTTTCTTTCACTAAGATTTTGTCACACTTTTGTCTGGATTTCTCGAAATTTCTGCCACTCTTTTCACTTTGCACGTTTCCATTTTGTAAGCATTTAAGTGTTAAACATTGAGAGAATGTAGTAAGAATTTCCTCTTGTTTTGAAATGAAACAATTCGTCATACTGCTTTGCCAACAGCCTTGAGAAAGTCATTTAACGATGAAACGTGTTGGCTGTTTACTTGCTACATCTACGTGTCAACATTTCTGAAAATTGAGCCACCTATGATCAAGATTTTGCTGATTGTTCTATCCCCTGCTCATTCTGAAATTAAAATCAGTACTGACTGATGATAGTCAGTTGATTTTTTTTTTGTTGTGCTGTGGTTTGTTGTTCAAACTTCGATCATTGATGTGTATGGAGACATTTTTCTCTATGTACTGGGTAACACTGTGGATGGCACAATGTTTAATTTGAGCACACCAGAGGACGTGTTGCAATATACATTTGCAAACTAAATAGAGGTGGTGACTGTTTTCTTTGAAACCACTGCCATCATTTTGTACACTACGTGGCATATTAAATGATATAAGGTTACCCCAATCTTATCCTATGGGAGAGATAGGTCTTGCAACAGTGAAAAAGTTTTTCCCTATTAGGACATGTAAACCTAAAAGTACATGTCCTACTTTTTAAATACACCACACCCTGCTGTCTGGGCTGCTCAGAGACTACCCTAGGAGTGACCTAAATGTATTAAAAATTAAGGTTTTAGTCTGGCAAAAGGTGTACTCTGCCAGGTCAAAATGGCAGTTTAAAACCACACCCACAGTTTGCAATGGTAGGCCTGAGACCTGTTTGGAGGGGCTATAATGGGTAGCACAATATGTGTTACAGGCCCACTAGTAGCATTTAGTTCACAGGACTTGGGGACACATAGTACCACTTTAGTAGCAACTTATAAGTAAATTAAATATGCCAATTTGGGATAAGCCGATTTGATCATGTTTAAAGGAGTGAGCATATGCACTTTAGCACTGGTTTTGCAGAGATAAAGTGCACAGGTATGCAGTAGGCACACAGAGTTCCTTATGATGCTTCTGCTCAAAGAGCTAGACTCATGAACAAATCTATTATTTCCTCTCCTCAATCAATCAATCAGTCAGGGAATTGTAAACACGCTACTCACCCATGAGGGTCTCAAGGTGCTGAGGGGGGTGGTCGGCAGATCTGTTTAGCCGAAGAACCAGGTCTTGAGGGTCTTCCTGAAGGTGTTCAGGGAGGGGGCATGTCTGATGTCTGCCGCTAGCTCGGTCCAGGTCTTGGCTGCAATGGAAGAGAAGGATCTTCCACCTGCTCTGGCTCTCTCCTGATTAAATCTTCATTGATTCTGCCATTTAGAGGCTTTATTTGCCTACACCTTCCGCTTGATTCCCCAAATTCACTTGACTTCTCAGCTCAGCATCAGGAAACCTCCCTTCATTGGAAACTGTAACATGTTTGATTTGCTTATGACAACTTTAAATAGTATGTCTTTGTAATTGCTCTTTTGACTCACATTGAATTATACTGACGTATCCATTTACATGGAATTATGGTTAATTTGGATGAATTGAATTTGTAACTTTGCTAATCTGCTAATGAACTTTCATGGTGTGCAAATCGACTACTCTATGTCGTCCTTGTGGAACAGAAAATACTTGACCAGCACAGATTTATTGTTGAATTGGTGATGTTAAACCCCATCCAAGGATGAAAGGACCATCCACTCAAATGTTTTTTGTACTTGAATTTGCACCAGTGACCTGCACAGTGCAAAGCCCAGATGTGCTGTAAGAATTGTGAATGTAAAAACAACAATTGATGGACAGCAATCAGAACAATGTCATACATTCACCCCAGTACAGAGATCTGGGCCTAAATCCATCGTTTGTTTGCACTCCACACCACCCCAGTTCAGACATGGCCATATGCAAATCAGTCTTGACCCTGTGCCTCATGTGAACAGTCCAGCCCGAACTGCCAAGCCATGTCTTTCCTGGACTGGAATCAAGCATCCTAGGACCGGTTTCTGGCTATCAGCCGTCTTCAGCCAGGATAGCTTGACTCCAGTGGTGTGGAGAGCATGGGTCTCACGTCTGAGCATACCCATCCCACTCGGGGTGACAAATGCAAAAACAACAATTGATGGACAGAATGCAGAACAATGTCATACATTCACCCCAGTACAGAGATCTGGGCCTAAATCCATTGTTTTTTAGCACTCCACACCACCCCAGTTCAGACATGGCCATATGTAAATCAGCCTTAACCCTGTGCCTCATGGGAACAGTTCAGCCAGAACTGCCAAGCCATGTCTTTCCTGGACTGAAAGCAAGCATCCTAGGACCGGTTTCTGGCTATCAGCCGTCTTCAGCCAGAATAGCTTGTCTCCAGTGGTGTGGAGAGCATGGGACTCATGTCTGAGCATACTCATCCCACTCGGGTGGCAAATGCAAAAACAACAATTGATTAACAGAATGCTGAACAATGTCATACATTTACCCCAGTACAGAGATCTGGGCCTAAATCCATCGTTTTTTGCACTCCACACCACCCCAGTTCAGAAATGGCCATATGCAAATCAGCCTTGACCCTGTGCCTCATGGGAACAGTCCAGCCCGAACTGCCAAGCCATGTCTTTCCTGGACCGGAATCAAGCATCCTAGGACCAGTTTCTGGCTATCAGCCGTCTTCAGCCAGGATAGCTTGACTCCAGTGGTGTGGAGAGCATGGGACTCATGTCTGAGAATACCCATCACACATGGGGTGACAAATGCAAAAACAACAATTGATGGACAGAATGCAGAACAATGTCATACATTCACCCCAGTACAGAGATCTGGGCCTAAATCCATCAATTTTTTGCACTCCACACCACCCCAGTTCAGACATGGCCATATGCAAATCAGCCTTGACCCTGTGCCTCATGGGAACAGTCCAGCCCGAACTGCCAAGCCATGTCTTTCCTGGACCGGAATCAAGCATCCTAGGACCAGTTTCTGGCTATCAGCCGTCTTCTGCCAGGATAGCTTGACTCCAGTGGCGTGGAGAGCATGGGACTCACATCTGAGCATACCCATCCCACTGGGGGTGACAAATGCAAAAACAACAATTGATGGACAGAATGCAGAACAATGTCATACATTCACCCCAGTACAGAGATCTGGGCCTAAGTCCATCGTTTTTTTCACTCCACACTACCCCAGTTCAGACATGGCCATATGCAAATCAGCCTTGACCCTGTGCCTCATCGGACCAGTCCAGCCCGAACTGCCAAGCCTTGTGAATGGCGTTTCAATTTGTAATCTGTATGACTATTTCAAAAACCATTTTAGCCTCATCTGTGTACTCCTTACTTTCAGAATAATGATCAGGCAGTATTTAAATAGAATAAAAATGAATGCACATCACTTTTTTTAACGCTATGAGCCAGGATACAGGATGGAAAACGTTTAGGCACCTGCAAATCTTTATGTACCCACCTGAATATCTTTCTTCAATGTTGGATATTGGAACCAGATTCGGAAGACATTAGGACCTAATTAGGATGTCAATCGGAGTTTCCTCCGAACGACATCCCTGTTGTTTCGAGACCCACCAACTTCTGGTTGGCAGTCCGAAACCGCAATTATGATGCGGCCGCACATGGTGTGGTCACAGACTCTCATTTCCCTATGTGAGCTTATGGGACAGTTGGAAACCAGCCGTTACACAAGCTCCCATAGAGAAATGGGAGTCACTTCAAATTCCTGAACTGTGGCAGGCACCATGAGGCGCATTCCACACGTTGCAGGGATTTACAGAGAGGCCCCATAGGAGCTGTCTCGGCCCCCATCCAAAGGCTGCGGCAGAAAGGGGGCCCTACTAGGGGCCACCAATGTTGCTCTCCAACAGGCTTTCCATATCAGAAAGCCCTAAATAGAAAGCTTGTCAGAAACCGACATCATAAACCCGACGATGGAAACGCAGTTTGTAAGGAATTATGTTTCAATTTCCGACTGACTGACACGCTCCTTGAGCCCATTGGGAGGCAGCTGGAATGACCAGCCAGTTTGAATTCCGACCACCTTAATCGTAATGTGGCGGTTGGAATTCAAACCAAAGATGTCGGTCGGAAAGCCTCTGACTTGCAGTCAGAAGCTTTCCTACTGATATCCTAATTAGTCCCTAATTAGTCCCTAAGACTACATCCCTAATTTCACCAGGTAGAAGGTGGACATTTCTCTGAAGGGTCAGTGTGGATGATTTAAGGTCTCTTGTTGGAAACATCTATTTGAAATTTGGAATTCTGATTGTCGAGTTTCCTTGACTTCAAAAGAGTCAACATAAATTTAAGTGCTGGTTAAATTGTATCCATTCCCTGTGGCACTACTTAGATTCAGATTTAATATTTACAGATGTATTTGCTTAGTAAATCGATGTATGGAAACCATTATATAATAATAATATATTAAATTTTCAGTAAATGCTCGTTAAAGAGCAGCAATTATTTATGAAGTTATTACCATGTTATAGGTACAAAGGTTGTAAAATAACAAAATACTAATTTTTATTGCCTTCTGTCTAGCATGTCTCTACCAAGGACTTTCACATCTAGTAGATGAGATAATTTTCATTACACTATCAACCCACATATTACCATGTCTTCTTCCAATAACTGCTGTCTGTGGACATTAGAGATCCAGGACAGAACTAGTGTGTTCACCTAGCTCACTGAGAGACAAAAAGTTTGAAAAGGCAGCTTTAGAATCTCTCACTTTCCTATGCAGGAAGCTGAATATGTACATGAAGGTGGCTCTTACCTCTGCTGCTACAAGTTACTGAAATAAACGAGTACCCAGAATCATTATTTCACGTTGGTTATATATTTAAAATGTTACCAGTCTGTGAAGAAATGAATCACAACCTGTTTTAATTAATTTCCATTGAATGTATTTGTTCATAAATTCTAGAGAGATATTTTTATAGACATAAATAATTATCTCTCTTCCAAATGTTTCTAGTTTACAATTGAAGAGGTATTAATCAACAGAGATGACTTATACTGTGAGGAAACAGATGTGTAAATTGAAGGCAAGATGCACATAGGCCTCTGTCTCATTAGCTGTTTTTATCCTTCAAAAAATATATTAATCTACTAAAACTAAAAACTCATATTTCAGGTCACATTTTTAAAACAACAAATGTTATGTCTACATTAACACCTCGGTTCCATTTTACTTCAGTCTTCTCCATAGCAAAGGCGTTCAATTCTATAGCTCTAATTACAGCAACATGGGGTTCAGGAGTGCCTCACTTTGTCGTGAATATAGAATGTTAGTTTTCTAGTTTTTCATTAGATGTCTGGGGTGAAGCTGCAGTATAGCACTTTCGAATCAACTGCTAGAATGCAACTGCTGTTCAAGCTGCATGTTTCACTGAGAATGCCAACATTTCTCTCACATCAACTACATTAAAAAGATATTTGGAATGTATTGAAAACTAATCCTCATTTTAGCTTCAGGGACATTAATCATACAATCAAAGATTTCTATCAAAGAGGGTTCATCAAATTCCAACAATAGATCAGCACTTTCATAGGGTGGAATCCTTTCAGAACTCCCAAGTACTAAAAAACTACAGCACCTCCAATAAACAATTTATATTGTGACTAAAATCTGTTATCACTCTTTCTGTATGCTTTGGTTGTGTCCCTCATAACTAGACCTTCACTACATTATATTTCAATAGGACAAAAGTAGTATAGCCTTCTGCCACAACGACCTGTTGAGAATTTGCTATGCTTCATTTAAATTAGTGTGATCTCAGCTGTTAAGCTTGGTGTGCGTTATGGTTCCTTGTATATTAGAATGCTTTCATCAGCTGTTCATGTAGCTACTGTACAAGGTGTACTGATACTGGCTTGCAATCATTCAGTTGAGTATTTCCCATTAGCTAACATGTTCATAATACATCAAGATTGCTTTCCATGAAATTCAACACACACCAGTTTGAAAAGAACAGGCATGCATTTACAGCCAATAACCATCAATGCCTACTATGGTAGACTAACACACATTAACAAGCATCAGCTTAAATTGCATGCAGTGGGATTGTATACTAGACCCATTGTAGAAAGAGGTAAACAATGTGTCTTTTGTTAAGACCAGTCATCTTTGGCAATACCTGTTAACTAGATGTGAGCAAGCCACTAAAAGCTTTAGCCAGGCTTGAGCCCGAAACCCAGCTCAGGCTGAACTCGATGTCCTGTTGGAACTTCGAGCCCATAAGGAGCTGAGCTTTTGTGTGGCTTCTGCCTGCCTCTCTCACTCTACCAAGGATGTGGCATTAGGGCTAGACCTGCCAACTGTGGAACTGGGGAACCATGTTTGATTCTCTGTGGCAGTTCAACATCCTGTGGTTCTGGGAATGTCATTTAATCTCCCCATGCTATAAATCATGCATGAAAATTTGTGCAATGTAACTGGTGTTCAGGTAAAGAGTTGTACCTTCGAGACAATTTTGCACCATATTTAAAGACTACAGGTAAAGGCATTAAGAGGTAAAAACAAAACATCAACATAAGGAAATACAAATAGATATGCATGTACTGGCTAATATGTACAAAGTGAAACCAGAAAACCTGGATAAATTTGAGGTACCCCTTGTAAATTTTGTTATCTTAAGCAAATATTTTATTATACCAAAACTCTTGGTTCTTCATTATCGCCTATAGAAACACATTCAAATATGTGAGTTTAGACTGACAGCTGTACAAAACTATCACTTTTAATGAACACATCTCAGTGCAGTGCTATATTGTGCCCTAATAATGTCAAAAATTCCGCATTGAGAAGAATTTTTTTTTTAATTTTGAAGAGACTTTATCATATTTTACGTGATGTTTTGTTATATGATTTACACAACAAATATTTTCAGAGCTCGTTGCATGTGCATGGGCAGTAAGATCTGAGCCAGACCAGTGGCTCGGCTCTGGCTTGGATCTCCCTGTTAATTTGTTGGCTGGCTCATCTCTACTGTAGGCACAGTTCATAGTAGTAGATGATCTGGGTTGTGAACACCAAAGTGATCCAATCTCACACCGTTTATCCCATTTTAACTGCTTTCAATTGCCCATTATTAACTAACTCACATCTCAGGCTATAGGTTTCTTAGACTAATTAAAACCAAAGTCTTCTTCTTTGGTGGATGTATAGTTCTCAGACGGAAATGTATAGAAGATCTAAAAGTAGTGTGTTAATGTCATTAACCTCTTTGGTGCTCATGACGGAAATGGTTCCGCCATGAGCACCAGTGCTTCTGTGCTCATGACGGAGCCATTCCGTCATGAGGACAGGGGCACGAAATTCCTCTGCTGCAAACAGCCTCTGGAGGTGGAGAAGCGCTTCCCCAACCTCCCAAGGCCTTTTCCTGGCTTTCAATCTGATGACGATCGCACGCATGGCACGCTGTTGTCATTAGATTGAAAATGAAACTGAAACTTAGGTTCAGTTTTAGTTTTTCAGTGCTCGTGAGGCTATCTCAGTCCCCGAGCACCAAAACACTTGGGAGAGGTATTGTTGGAAAGTTGATAATCTCCCATTTCCAATGGTATCCTTCCCTAGTGGATCCCTTCTTGGGGATTGCCACAGAAAGGCCCATCCCCATCCCAAAGATATGTGGAAAATGTGTTTTTTTCAGCTACATTTGAGGTTTGCACGGCATTCTGGCTAGGAAAAACATTGAGCCCTACCACGCTGGACTCCCCTGGGTGTCTAGTTTTCAGAAATGTGTGGGTTTGGTAGTTTCTTAAGATTGCCGCCGAACCCGGGGCCCAAATAACCCAGCTGAGCCACCTTGCAAAACCAGGTTGTTTTGTGATAGGTAATTTTGATCCCTCCTCAATACAGTTTGGGACCTTGCCTGTCGTGAGTACTTGACACACCCACACAAGTGAGGTATCATTTTTATTGGGACACCTGGGGGAACACCGGGTGGTAGGAAATTTGTGGATCCACGTAAATTCCAGAACTTTCCCACACAGAGGTTTGAGAAAAAAGTGATTTTTTTCAGCTAAATTTGAGGTTTGCAGGGCTTTCTGGGTAGGAAAACGTTGGGGGGTCCACACAAGCCATAACACACTGGACTTCCCCGGATCCAGGGTTTCCTGGGTCTCCTGATAAGAATGATACCTCACTCACATGGGTGGGTCAAGTGCCCGCGACTGGCAGGGGCCCAAAACGTATTGAGGAGACATCAAAATTACATATCACAAGACAACCTGGTTTTGCAAAGGGGCTCACATGTGTTTTTGGCCCCAGGCTCGGTGGGCAACTTGGAAAACTACCAAACCCACACATTTCTGATAACTAGACACCCGGGGGAGTCCAGCGAGGTATGGTTTGCTTGGATCCCCCAAAGTTTTCCTACCGAGAATGCTCTGCAAACCTCAAATTTAATTGCAAAAACACATTTTCCAGCATAATATTGGGTGGAATCACCGAGCCGGCTGAAATGTCCTACCCGACAGCATTCGCCTCAGTCTCCAGAGTAAAATTATACCTCACTTGTGTGGGTGGGGCAAGAGCCTGCAACTGAGAAGATCCCAAAACATCGGAATTAAAGGTATAGAACCAAGAATTCTAAGCGATACATTTAAAAATATATATATATATTTAGCAAATTCTGCATTGGACATGCACACAGTGAGGTATCATTTTACTCAGAACATAAAGGAGAACGCTGTGGGGTAGGACATTTGTGACAGCATGGTGATTCCACACCAAAAATATGTTAAACATTTGATTTTTTTCAGCTAAATTTGAGGTTTGCAGGGGATTCAGGATAGGGAAATGTTGGGGGATGCATGCAAGCCATACCTCATTTGACTCCCAAGGGTACCTAGTTTAAAAAAATGTATAGGTTTGCTAGGTTTCCCTAGGTGCCGGCAGAGCCACGGTTCAAAATCCACAGCTAGGCACTTTGCAAAAAATGGGTCAGTTTTCACTTTTATTATGTGGTGTGTCCATGTTGTGTTTTGGGGCGTTTCCTGTCGCGGTCACTAGGCCTACTCACACAAGTGAGGTACCATTTTTCCCCGAAAAACTTTGGGGAATGCGGGGTGGTTGTAATGTTGTGGATCCACGCAGATTCCAGAACTTTCCAACACAGAAATGTGAGGAAAATGTGTTTTTTTTTTTTTTTTACAAATGTTGAGGTTTGCAAGGGATTCTGGGTAACAGATCCTGGTGAGAGCCAGACAAGTCACCCCATCCTGGATTTTCCTGGGTGTCTAGTTTTAAAAAAGGAATAGTTTAGCTAGGTTTCCCTAGGAGCCGGCAGAGCTAGGGTTTAAATCTACTGCTAAGCACGTTGCAAAAAAGGGTCCGTTTTCACTGTGAAAATGTGGTGTGTCCATGTCGCGTTTTTGGCCATTTCCTGTTGCAGGCCCTAGGCCTACCCAAACAAGTCAGATACCATTTTTCTCTGAAATCTTTGGGGAACGCGGGACATTGAAATTTGAGGGAAATGGATTTTTTTGACAATTTTTTAGGTTTGCAAGTGATTCTGGGTAACAGAACCTGGTAAGAACCAGTCAAGACACCCCATCCTAGTTTCCCCTAGCTGTCTAGTTTTCAAAACTGTATTGGTTTACTTGGTTTCCCTAGGTGCTGGCAGAGGTAGGGTTCAGAATCTACAGCTAGGCATTTAGCAAAAAAAGGGTCAGTTTTCACTGTGAAAATGTGGTGTGTCCACGGTGCGTTTTGGGCAGTTTCCTGTCGCGGGCACTAGGCCTACCCCCACAAGTGAGGTACAATTTTTCTCAGAAGACTTTGGGGAACGCGGGGTAGGTAGAAATCTGTGGATCCACACAGCTTCCATAACTTTCCACCACAGAAATTTGAGAAAAATGTGGTTTGTTTTGCCAACTATTTTGGTTTGCAAGGGATTCTGGGTAACATAACTTGGTGCAAGCCTGTAAAGTCACCCCATCCTGGATTCCTCTGGGTATCTAATTTTCAAAAATGTATAGGTTTGCTAGGTTTCCCTAGGTGACGGCAGAGCTAGGGTTCAAAATCTACAGCAAAGCACTTTGCAAAAAAGGGTCAGTTTTCACTGTAAAAATAAACTGTGTCCACATTGCGTTTTGAGCTCTTTCCTGGTGCGGTAACTAGGCCTACTCACACAAGTGAGGTACCAGTTTTTTGGGAGACTTAGGGTAACACAGAATTGTAGAACAACGATTATTACTTATTGACTTTCGATGCATTTCTGTCTACCAAATGAAAGACAATGTGTAAAAAAGAAGTCATTTTGAAAAATTACCTAAAATTCTCATGCCAGTATAGGTACTCCCAATTTCGGAAATGTGCAAATATCTACTGTTTCTAAACTCTATATTTTGTTCCAATTTCAGAAATACATAGGTGTCTTTCACACCAATTTTTCCATGTATATATTTTCCCAAATGAATTGCTATATACTCGGTACATAATAAAACCATTGCAAGAAGATGCTCAGTTATTTTTCTCTGGGTTCGTCGGGTTCTTTGTGAACCTACAAGTCCTAAATATCTTCAGAACCATAAAGATCCAGCGGATGTAACAGTATATTGCTTTCAAACAGCTGTCATAATTAGAATAAGTTACAGGTGAAATTGTTGACACAAATGGCTGTTTTTTTCAACTAATTTTCAATTTTTCCTATATTCAACTGTTAGTTTCTATAAAGAAACCTTGAAGGATCTACACAAATGACCCCTTGCTGAATTTAGAATGGTGTCTACTTTTCCGAAATGCATAGCTTTACAGGATCCATTATTGTTTTCATACTCATTTCTATCATCAACTGGAAGGATGTTGAAAGCACGAAAAATAGCAAAAATAGGCTAGGTCCCAAAAAAATGCCAAAACTGTGCAAAATATTTTGGTTTTCTGACATAAGTCTGTTTGTCCCTGAAAGCTGGGAAGATGGTGATTTCAGCACCACAACCCCTCTGTTAATACCGCTTACAGGTAAACAACCAGACGCTTTCATCTGTAGCCCTTTATTCCATTTTTCCACAAAAAAACAAACTGTTGCTGTATTTTGGCTAATTTCTGGGTATCCTCCAGTGAAATCCACAAACCCTGGGTACCTTTAGAATCCCCATGAACTTGAAAGAAAAGGACACAAATTTGGCATGGATACCTTATGTGGTCAAAAGGTTACAGGGGCCTAAACGCAAACTATCCCAAATAGCCCAAAAAAGGCTTAGCGGGGCCTAGCAGTGAAGGGGTTAAGTATTAAGAACCAACACTTGCAAGGTCTGGGGTGTGTTGAAATCATGCCACACCAGTGCAAATCAGCTACGTTTGTAAGGCAAGTAATTTTGTGCTTGAGTGACAGATACGAAGGCTGTCACATGTGTTTCCAGAAAGGGTCTCAGTAGCGGTATGTGAAGTGCAAATATAATTAGTAGATTTGAATCCTCAAAGTTTGATATGGTGGCAGGCAATAGTATTTACAAATAACTTTTCCAATCAGGATTTACGGATGAAATGGGGGCTCTAAAACTTGATTGTGCCAACGCATTACGCTAAATCGACAGTGTATACAAATGTTTGACTTGGAGATGGCCAGGTATAAGTTCGGCCTAGAGGATAGAATTGGCACTACGTTATTAATTTGGAACTAGAAGGTGCTAGATGTATGAAGTGATGCCATTTTCGCTTCTCAAACTGTAGGAAACTCTTCGCAAACCTTTCAAGAGAAAATTGAGGAAAATCTCATACAACATTGAGGGCGAGCGCACAGACACACATACAAGTGTATATGGTAGTTACAATAATTATATTTCGCCAGCAGAAAAATGCAAGGCCTACGAACTTCACAAGGTGAACAGTTTTCATGTTTGGAAATGGTCATAACTCTGCCTGCGGTTACACTTCAACCCGACTCCCCTCAAAATAATTTGTGGGCATAATGATTTTATTTTCCAAGGGAGATTTTGCAAATACTTCATTTCTGCATAATCTAGTTTGTCAAATGTACTCTCTCTCCCTTCCTGCTTTGGAAAGCCTATTGGAAAACACGTAATGACTCAGTCTAGTCCTTGCATGCTTATGTCCCTCTCTGTTTAGTTTTCAAATTATACTCTCTCGGAAGTGCATGTATTAACCTTTCTTAAAATGTATTTATAATGCTCTAAAGCCTTTCAGGAGGCAAGTTGGCCCAACTGAAAAAAACATACAATTCATTTTTGTTACATACACATGCTCATGAATCGAGTGCTAACTTGAATTTCCGGAAACAAAATACAGGCTGAAATAAGTATCACTTTCTTTGTTTAAGGGCGGCCAGGACTCACTAACCAACATAGCCCAGCAGCTATGAGCAGCCACGTCACAGAACAGCGGTTCTAAATAGTGTGTCCCTCCTTCCACTGTGTGAGGCGTGCTCGAGTGAAGACTGGGCCAAGAGCTCGGCAGAGGACGGGCTGGGGCACCCCCTTGCTCTTGAATGTTTTATGGCCTACCTAAACAGCCCAACTACTTTGCAATGGGCAAAACGAAGAAAAAAGTCCCCAATAGGGGAAAGGGCTGCAATATGGCTAAATATGTTGTGAGTTTCCTGTCTAGTGCCATGGGAGGCATTAACATAATAATAAACACAGAAGAGAGGTTTCTCAAAGGAGAGTATTAGTGTTCCAGCTGTCCTCAACGTCTGAGGTAAATTGTGGCCTAGCTACCATCTGGAAGCCGACTTTGGGAGGAGTAATGGGGAATCTGAGAGCCTCGTGTGAGCAACTAGGGCAGGATACACCAATGTGTAGTGTTGAAAAGGAGCACATTAGGAAAAAGGCCTTTTTTGCTGTACTTTTTTTATCATTGATATAACCCCCTCTTTTAGAGGAGATGGTGGGAAGCACACTGGATTCTCTGACTTGCAGACTGAAGGTTTTGAAGATTCTGGAGGTAATCCAAGAGATTAAAAACATTAACCTTCCTCAAGCACTAATACGGTTCAAAGAGCGGTGCCATCTCCAAAGGGGGTCGAGCAACAGACAAGTTGACCTCCCATGAGTGAATACAATCATCCTTCCAATCCACAAGTTGAGGGAGCATCTCAAACAAAGAGGATGCCTGATGCACACCACTGGAGTTGGAGTTTGTGGTACCCAAAAGAAAAAACAGTCCCCCTCCGATCCTCATAACATGCTCAGTTTGCCCCACGAAGCAACCCCTTATGTGATAGTATTAGTCAATGTACAATTGGAGGCAAAACATAATGAAAACTGGGAAGACCTTAACAAATGATGGTGCATTGGGTGGGCGGTAGGGTTAGGGCGGGTTACCCCAGATACCAAGCAATAGCGCTATTGCTTGGTTAGAGACAATAAATTACCGCTGAGCTGCGGCGATTTTTATCGCAGATAAACCTTGGTATTACCAAGGTTTATCGCAAATGCGATAAAAATCGGCCGCAATGCATGAATATCGCTGAAAAGTCAGCGATATTCATGCATTACCGAGCTAATGCTCTTAGCCATGTTATCCACCTCCCATTGGATAACATTGCTAAGAACTGCTCAGGGCAGGTGTTAGCTTTTGGAGATATTCGCGCTTAGCGCGAATATCTCCATAAGTTGGTAATAGAAGATAGCGATGTTAACAACTGTTTCCAGTCGCTAACATCTTGGCACGCCCACTTTGCATGTCATTAGTGATAAATATCACTGACATGCAAAGTGGGGCCCAAGATGGTCGCTATCTCCTACTAGCTGTCGCTAACTGGTGTTAGCGACAGCTAGGTAATAGGGAGATAATTTTATCTCTGCTTTCTTGGCTTTTAAAGACAAAAAAGCGGAGATAAACCCCCTTGATAATATGCCCCTCTATACAATAATATGGTGCTTTAAGTTCTATGGGTTGGAAGGGGGACAACAACATGTAGGGGTGTGTGGCAATTCATTTTAAATCACCCAGGCTAGTAGACATTATACTATTCCAGCTAGGCTTACTCGAACCTCCTGAGGCGAAAAGCCGGGAGTCACGCCCTTTAGAAACTGGAAAATTGCTTTTAAACTGGTGAAAAACTGCTTTTAAATTCACTTTGCACCGACTCCCCAGCACTTACCTGCATTTCCCAAACAGCCGATCTAAACGCTGTTAGGGGCAGGAATCGCTCACACGCCGCCATCACCGGCCTCGAGGAGCCACGGGACACGCCCACCCCTGTTGGCCACGCCCACCCCTCGCCAGGTATAAATACGAGCACTGACAACTAGCGCCGCATTATACTCGAACCTCCTGAGGCGAAAAGCCGGGAGTCACGCCCTTTAGAAACTGGAAAATTGCTTTTAAACTGGTGAAAAACTGTTTTTAAATTCACTTTGCACCGACTCCCCAGCACTTACCTGCATTTCCCAAACAGCCGATCTAAACGCTGTTGGGGGCAGGAATCGCTCGCACGCCGCCATTACCGGCCTCGAGGAGCCACGGGACACGCCCACCCCTGTTGGCCACACCCACCCCTCCAACGCCCCGAACTCCTTCCATAAATCATGTGTCAGTTCAGGCAGCGCAGCGGACGAGCGCAGCGGGCGCTACGATGGCGCGCCAAAGTCACGCTTAAGGCAAGCTCGTCTGCGCTCGTCCACGCTAGGCAGAGCGCAGAGCCAAGCCTGACTACTGAAATCATCAACCAGACACGGAGTTACGAAAGGGACGTCCTACTCCACCTTAATAAAAAGGTACACGACTCATGCCTACATGGCCCACTCGCTGACCTCCCCCCTAATCGATGCTCCCACTGCACGTACAGACTCACCCCCATTATACCTAAATTGCCTTCCCCAATCCCAATACGAATGGCCCTCATTAACTGCAGATCCCTTCCCAAGCACTCGACAGAAATCCATCTACTGCTGGAAAATTATAACCTAGAAGTGCTCTTTCTAACAGAAACTTGGCTAGGCCCGGACTCAGACCCTGACATTGTCAACTCCCTCCCCTCAGGCTTCCTCATTCAACGTATGGACCGTCCTAAGGGAAAAGGTGGGGGCATTGCCATACTTCACAAAGACCAGTTCTCATGCCGTTTTCAAGGCAGTCCCCTCCTTGACTGCGAAAACGTCTTGTTCTCCATCCAGGTCTCCCCCTGTCAATCTATATCAGGCTTTCTCAACTACCGCCCCCCAGGACCACTAGGTCAATTTTGCGAATCCCTTACGGAGCAATCTTACACTCTGGCCGTGACCAACTCCACATGTTTGATCCTGGGTGATCTGAACATCCATTTTGATAAAAAGGAAGCCAAACCTACCGCCGACTTGATAGCAGACCTCGAAACCCTTCAACTAAAATTACTAGGCCATCTTCCCACCCACACTCTAGGACATCTGCTGGACCCGGTTTTTACCAACATCAACGATCTCACCGTCCTCGACCCCATTCCAGTCCCTTGGACCGACCATCTCCTATTCCCTTTAAACTGGCAGATTACTCGCGCTCCTCGTCCCACTGCACCTCCTAGCAAGCCCTCACGATCCTGGTCCAAACTAAATGTAGAAATCTGGAAACAACATCTAGAGAGCTCCCCGCCTGCACTCGACACTAACCCCATCAGCGCTGATGCAGAATTCTCAGCATGGATAGGCGACACTCTGGACAAAACCCTCCCCAAAAAAATCTCCTGTAATCCACGGAGTAAAGCCACCTCCCCCTGGTTCACTGACGAATTGCGGCTCCTAAAAAAAGCTTGCAAGAGATCAGAAAGAGACTGGAGAAAAAACTTTGACCACACTAGAAAAACCGAATACAAAACAACACTTCTCACCTACAAAAAAGCAATCAAAACCGCACAAATCAACTACTTCGAGGACAAAATAAATTCATCCACCAACTCATCTCGAGAAACGTTTCAAATAGCCAGGAAACTTCTCAAAATACCGGAGCCCCCCCCCCCTGGTTGAACCCTCAGCCACTCGCTGAAACGAACTTGCTGAATTTTTTAATTCAAAAATTATCAACATCATCAAATCACTTCCCACTACTTCTTTGGACGCCCACACAGCCCCCCCGGACGTCAACCAGCCCACTCTGTCATCAATAGTATCTACTATTCAGCTGTCAGCCTTCACTCCGCTTACAACTGACACTACCCTTCTCATACTCAACTCCATTAAAAGTGGTAGCCCAACTGACTCTGCTCCACTCAACATTCTGAAACTAGTCGGATCTACTATTTTACCTTATCTGACAAAACTAATTAACAATTCACTCACCCTAGGCATAGTCCCTCCCAGCTGGAAAAGAGCAATGGTGAAAGCATTGCTCAAAAAACCTCACCTTGACCCACTGGAACTTGGCAATTACAGGCCAATCTCCCTACTCCCAGGCATCAGCAAAATAGCAGAGAAACACGTCAAGCACAATCTTTCCCAATACCTCGAATCTAATAAACTACTGGAACCCTCCCAAACGGGATTCAGGCCAGGCCAAAGCACCGAGACTGCAATATTGGTGGTAGTCGAAGAAGCAAGGAAGATCATGTACTCAGGAGGATCAGTGGCAGTGATCCTCCTGGATCTCAGCGCTGCCTTCGACACCGTCAACCATTCAATCCTGATCCAAAGACTCAGGCATCTTGGAATTGCAGGAACGGCTTTGGCTTGGTTAGAATCCTTCCTCAAAAACAGATCCTTCCAGGTGGCAGAGGGCACCTTTACGTCCAGACCCACAGCCATCAGCTGCGGGGTACCCCAGGGCTCATCTCTGAGCCCAACCCTTTTTAAAGTTTATATGTCCCCCCTCGAGAAAGTCGCCGCTCCTTTCGGAATTAAACTACTGACCTATGCTGACGACACTCAACTGGTGGTCTCCTTAAGCCAGCAAGACCACTCCCTTCCCAACCTCCATACCTGTCTCATCGAAATAACGAAATGGATGAGCAGTTCCCACCTCAAGCTAATCAACAAAAAACAGAGATAATGTTTTTGGGCAACAAATCTCTATATCACTCCATATCCATATGGCCTTCAGCCATGGGCCCTCCCCCTGCTCCTAAACCAGAAATTAAGAGCCTTGGCATTTGGTTAGACGAAGAGCTCAACTTTTCAGCCCACGCGCGGAAAACGGCTGGAACATGTCACGGCCTCCTTAGATCAGCAAGAAAAATCTTACCCCTGCTTCCGGCACAATCCCGCAAACTTCTTATCCACGGCCTTGTACTATCCCGCCTGGACTATGGCAACGCCCTGTACCTGGGGGCCCCCAAAAAAGTTCTGGCAAAACTTCAAACAGCTCAAAATGCCGCAGCCCGCATTCTTACAGGAACCCATTATCGCTGCTCAGCCAAACCCTCCTTGAAGGCCCTACACTGGCTCCCCATTCAGGAGAGAATACAATTTAAGGCTCTCTGCACGACCCACAAAATTCTGCACGGCAAAGCCCCTCCTATACTCCAAAACCTTATCTCACCTCACACCACCTCAAGAACGCTCCGATCCTCTAACTGCAATCTAGCCTCGGTACCTAGGATTAGGAAAGCCCGCTCTGGCGGCCGACTGTTTTCATACAACGCGGCTAAACTATGGAACTCGCTTCCCTCAAACCTTAGAGCCCAACCTAACCTTCTCTCATTTCGCAGAGCACTCAAAACATGGCTTTTCCCATAAGGCTCGCCCCCACTAGGTTCTTGTTATTAGCGCTGGGACGCCCATGGGCAGCCATGCGCTCTACAAATCTGTAAAATAAATAAATAAATAGGCCAGGGTGTGACCTTAAACTCTCAGTTCAAACCCCTCCCTTTTAAGTTTTTCTGTAAACAATTGGGTAGTGATAGGAGTGCTGACGTCACGTCCGATATCATGTCACGCAACCATAATGATGGGTATAATGTTGAAGGCACAAATCGTTTCCTGCCTGTAAGTGTATGCAGTGAGCTGGACTGACTTGGTTTCACTCATAATAGTGATTCTCCTGCGCAGGACGGTTTTCACAGCCTTGGGGTACCTGTAGAACACGTGGAGTTATCAGATTGTTGACACCTTTGAGGGGAGGAATTGCATGCCCAGCCCTGGAAGGCCATAGGCTATTGGGGCAGCTCTATGATGGTAGCGTTTATAACAACTCAATTGATGCTTGCCAAGAGGTACATAATAGGTGAGGGTTAAAACTAATGTCCTGAAATTGTGCTGGACTGAATAATTAGGACTGGTTAGGTTTCATAGCTGGTGTTTCTTTTCTTTGCTTCCGAGAGTCCTGGGCTACACACAGTATGCATTCCAATGGATATGCCTCTAACTATGCCACCGCACAACCATATAATGCAGGGAGAGCTGAAGGTGGTCTTTGTCCTGGTACATTAGTCCAGAAACATCGTAGCTGCCCTTATTAGCAGATAATTGGAATTATGCTGGTAAAGGACATTTTTTTCTCGTAATTGTGAATATTTATAATTAGCTTTTTAATCAAGTCATAAAAGGAGCGATAGACGGCCTTGATAAGGACTTGGTACGTATATGTAACGAGAGCGATGTATAGAAATATATGCTCTAGGGAAAGGAGGGAATTTTAATGCCCACCTTTGACCATTATCGTGAAAGAAAGTTTGTGGGCTTTGGATTCAATTGGCATTAAACAGCCTATTCATTAAGAATAATTGAGGGGCATATTATCAACAAATAGCGATATTTATCGATAAGTAGGGTTAGCGGCAATTTTTTTATCGCCCTCATCACAGGATGTTATCGCTGAGATAACATGCTATTAGCAATGTTTATCTCAAAAGCGATGAACTTCCCGGCGACAGCAGCAAAATCCGTGAATATCGCTGAGAATACAGCAATATTCACGCATTATCGCTAACAGGGTCTTAGCCATTATATCCACCTCCCATTGGATATAATGGCTAAGAACTGGTCTAAGTAGGTGTTAGTTTTTGGAGATGTTTACGCTTAGCGCAAATATTTCCATTGCTACGCCTGTGTTGCTAATAGGCGATAGCGATGTTAGCGACTGCTTTCAGTCGCTAACAGGTTGGGTACGCCCACTTTGCATGTCATTAGCGATAAATATCGCTGACATGCAAAACGGGCCCCAAACCGCTCTCTATCGCCTACAAGCTGTGGCTAACTGCTGTTAGAGACAGCTTGCTAATAGGGCGATAGTATTATCGCCGCTTAGCGCCCAAAAACGGCCGCTAAAGGGACGAAAATTGCCTCTCGCACCCCTTGAAAATATGCCCCTTAGTCTTTACAAATTAGGTCGGTACCCTTTTGCCCATTTTAGTCGCGCTTTTACAAGGAAAGTGCAAGGAAGTATGGCTGACTACATTCTCTGAGCCCTTATGTTTTTCATTTAAAAAAATAAGTGAACTGTGTGAGTGATCAAAATCCTCTCAGTTTCGACATCCAAATTAAAAAATAAGCGGAGAGGGTATTAATACAGAGCCGGTGGAAGATACAGTAGTAGTGAGGATAAATTGCCCCAATATCAGGGAGAATAGAATTTTTTATTGATTTTAAAGCATCATAACGCAATTTGATAAAACATGCAATATAATGGCACCAGAAACCCAATCCACTGCTCAGTTGAGGAATTATCAGTACACTGCAAGGGATAAAATAAAAACAAAAGTACAATGATGAAGCTTAGCGGACCTGGACATGGTCTTCCTGTCGCACACTGCATGGCAAGACGTCTCCGTCTACTTCTGACTTTATATACTGCCTCCTCGGCCACGGCGCTCATCCATGCCCCTACAACATTACGCAATAGGTGGGATGATGGAGGAGGTTCTCCAGTATCTCGCGATATCTCTCTTAGCGAGTACTAGACCTGTGAATACAGATCGTCTAGAAGCCCATTCTCACCCTCATCACCCTTGATTCTTCACATAGTGACTCGGGATCAACAGCCAGTGACCTCCAAATTACTTTGTGTATTCTTGACCGATATGCCTGGATTACTGGGCATTCCCAGTTTCCCACACTACATAGAAAAAGGCGCCTGTGGACATGTGGCATCTTACACGTAGGTCATATGTACTTTTCCTCATTATTATTATTATTATTTTTTTTTCTCAGCAAAAAAACTTTAATTAAAAAGTAGAACATTATTCATTCAAATGAACTAGGCATTGGTTAAGTACTTTTCCTCATTCCTAACAGCAGAGACGATGTGTAATATGTTCTATGAAAATACTTAAACCATATGAGATGCAGACGGGCAGGTATGATCAGCTGACGTGCAGCCATCTTAGCATCCCCCAGAGGCCCCAAGTCTAGTTCCCACTTCTGTTTGGTACATTAGAGGTGATCTGACGAGTTTGCGACCAGGGCCGCTTTAGATTCAAGTTGATTGAAGTCAGCAACCATAAACAAGTCACTCTATAGCTATACAAGGCATGCTAGACTTGTAGGTATCTAAATAACTATGAGGTATGAAGTTACAATTCAGCCTATAGTTGCTTTAAGGACTCTATATGATCATATTCATTTACAGCCCCCACCTTGGAGATCCCCATGACGTTCCAAGCCCTGAATCCAGTGACCAGGTGTCTCCCTAGTTACCCACTTGTCCCTGCTTATCCACAGGGGTCTAGCTTGGTCAGTAAAACTAGGGAGGGAGGGGGTGGGGGTGGGCTTCAGATTTTATGACAATCGCGCAGTCAACTCATGTCAATAATTATATGAGAAGCAGCGCATGCGGAGTGCTTAGGGGCCAGTGGAAAGGGAAAGGAGTGTGGATTGGGAGGGCGTACTTAAAGCAGTATTTTGCAAATAACCATGTTTAAAGACGACCTTTAAAACAGAGACAGGAGGGTGTGTGTGCGTGTTTTTGTCTGTCCGAGTATTTAAAAACCCCAAGTGAAATCCGACAGACACCTTACCATATCCATCTTAATGCTCCTGTGCCCAAATATTTGCTAAATTATACATTTATTAGGAGGTGTACCATCCCAAACATAACCCCCTTTAAGCTACGTCCCTGCCCATCCATTTGAACGCCTGATGCCAACTGCCGATAGGAAGCCTGGAAACCAGTGGGAGGACCAGGGTAATCCTAGCTCCGTAAATCTGTGACATTAGATGAGGAAGTGTCGGCTCTCTGTCGGCTCTATGAGCAAATAAGCAATAATTTATGATACGTACTGAGTGGGCAAGTAATAAAGCTTAATGTCAGCAATACCCAGTCACTCAAAGGGAGATTGTGCACGCGTAGTGAAGGATAATCTCTGGACACACCCTGCCCAAAGAAAGCTGGTAATTTCTTACTGCAAAGAAGGACGGAATCTATCTGGAAGGGGGAAGGGATAATTTTACAGTACATACAATAGTTGAGGCAGGGCAATTACCTTAAAAATGGTACCTCTTTCCATAGTAGGAAGTGGCATCTTACTCCACCTATCCACATGGGATCAAAGTTTTCTGAGTGCAGACCATTCAGTTCCCAATATTTTGTTGGGTCCCTTACTATGTACATGCCAAGAAATTATACTCTGACTGTACTCAAGGGGCACAGTCAGGATTCCAGCAGTCTAAAGAGGCGTGCCTCCACTGAGGAACTGTTGCGGATTTATCCTAGTTCACCGGGAGAATGGAAGCCAGGGGCGGCTCCTCTGCTAAGGTGGAGGAGCGTCGGCCTACTGCTTTATGAGCAGTGCAAAGGAAAAATAAAATGATAATAACAAAGTGTTACTATCATTTTATTTTTCCTTCTCAGGTGCAGGAGGGGCGGTGATGGCCACAGCAGTGCCCAGGGGAGGAGTGGTGAGCACACTCAAAGTGCTCATGAATGTTTGACAAGCCAACTGTGGCCAGCCAAACATTCATGCGCACTTTGCATTTCCCCAGCATGCAACAGTACACAGGCTGGTGAGGAACATGCTCAGGCTCCCTGTCCCCGTCTGAGCACTGAACCACGGTGCTCAGACCAATCACCACACTGCAATTCAGCATTGTCATTGGCTTAGGGAGTCTGGGAACCCGGGAGCCCGGGTGTTTTCTGCGAGGAGTAGAGAGGTCTCCGCTGGGATGCAACTGGCAGGTACGTTTGTTTTATTCTTTCTTTTCCTTTTCATCACCCTCCTACCTCCCCCGCCCCCACCATCGTTCCCTACCAGCCGCAACTGATCGAAGCTTCACCAAATACGTCTAGCATGTGGAGAATCTGGCCGATAGTGGTTTGGGGGCCTTGCAGCATATAGCAGGACATTGTCTGCAGAAAGTGCAGTGCAATCTTAATGCACTCCAGCCCAGCAGTTTTCCCAGTATTTAGCATCAGAGTGCACCCACGCAATTAAGGACTCAATAGCCAGTGCAAAATGTAACGGAGACAGTGGGCATTCCTGCCTTGTACTTCACTGAATTTAAACTGCATCTGAGAGTACCCCTTTTAATACTGTCTCTAGCCTAAGGGAGAACTTTAGAGCAATAGCACATAGAATCTAAATAGGGGAGCAAAGTTCATGCACTCAAACACTGTATTCAAGTAAGGCCAACCCACAAATTCAAAGACCTTCTCAAAATCAATTAGTGTTTCGGAGGCCCTGTGCTTTAGCCAGGAATACATGCAGCCTCCTTAACTCCGAGCGCGCGAGGGGTTTTCCCGGCTGTGCGCTGACTTTTTGAAAAAAACGCGGTTCATGACGAGCTCAGATCGTCATGAGCGTACGAGAGGCGTAACTCATGACGAGCTGAGCTCGTCATGAGCATCAAAGGGGTTAAGCAATGTCTTGTTCCTCTCTTGGACATAAATCCATTTCGATCCCACTGGCACAGGGAGCATATTACCCTAACCAATCTGTTTGCCTGCACTTTAGCGTGGATCTTTGTGCCGTATTTAATAAGGGAGATCGGCCTATAAGAGGCACACTCAGAGGGCTCTTTACTAGGTTTGTGTATAGCCACCACTGTGGCTCTGTGTTGGTCATAGGACAAATGGCCATTTTGAAGCATTTTCTCACACATCACTTTCATGTATGGAGTGAGTAAGGAGGTGTGCTTCTTAAAGAATTTGGCTGGGAAGCCATTCGGAACAGGGGTTTTCCCTGATGACATGTCTCTAATGGCCAGTAACATCCTGTGATTCAGGAAGATCTAGGGCCCCTTTGTCTTCATCTAGCAATCTGGGCATAGAGAGATCATTAGGTATGAGCCTCTGCCCCTCAAACCTGCAAGGAGCTTGCCGAGTGTAGAGTCATTCATAGTATTTGGTGAATGCATTAGCAATGCCAAGGAGTCTGGTATTAACCCATAGTGTGGATCTATGATGTGGGTTACAAATCGAGCTTCGAGTTCTTGGATAGCTAGCCAGAAAATAGGTTTTCCTGCTTCTTCCCAACCTAATATATTTTGTGTTGTGAGGCAAGTCAGTCTGCCTTTACTGAGTCTAAAAGTTTACACTGAAGTATCTCCCTTACTGCAGCCAGCTGGCACAGCATCTTTGGGCCCAGGTGTTGTGCCGGGGATCACTCCAGCTTGGCATCCTGCCATTCTAAATAATCAACATCTATGTAACTCTTCCTTTCCAGTTTGGTTGTGTAGGATTGTATCTCGTACCATACCACCATTTTTAGAACCTCCCATAGTGCAATCCTAGAGCTGACTGAGTCCTTATTAATGCCCAAGTACTTGGCTATATTTTCACGCAGGTGGTGCCTAAGTTAGGATCCGATAGCAGTCAAGTATTAAGCCTTCATCCCCATGTCCAACTTTGAGCTCTTTCTGCAGGGTCACTTCTATTTAGAAATATTCTGATGGGCATCTAAGCAGTTTGCTCATATCCTATACCCCCACAAAGGTCCACTGCAGGCGTTAAAAAAATAGTCTATTTTGGACAGTGTCATGTGGGTGTAGCCGCTCTATGTGAATCCCAGTGTAATTGGGTTGCGAGTTCTCCTAACATCATTGAAACCCATTGATTGAGCCCACTTGGGGAGAGTTGTGATCCTTGTATGTAAAGGGAAGCTGGAAGTAGCCAACCTGGGGATATTACAGTGTTGAAGTCTCCTTTAATAAGCTTTCCCAATCAGAACTGATACGCCATACATGGAACCCTCTATCAGGTACGGTAGTACATATAAACTAATCACATTAAAATTATTCCCACCCATGACCGAAATTATTGTTATCCAGCAGCCCAAGAAGCCTCTCTGAACTGCTTTGGCCACAATGGGAAATGTTTTATGAAACAGGATAATTACCCACTTGAGCTTTGAGTAAACCCTGCATAAAATGTTCTAGTGTACATATGTCTCACCGGTAAGGAGCAACTGAAGCAAAGGAGATGTGTCTCCTGCTGCAAGATGGCATCCAGAGCCCTCTTCCAAAAGGTACTGAGGGTCTGCACCCCTCTTGAATTTATTTTTGCTTCTAGGAAACAAATTTAGTAACAATCATTTCTGGTCCTGTGTCATGCAATGTCTTTCATGCTGAGCAGTGTGGCAAAAGGAGAGGACAAACAAACAACAACCCAGTATACCCCAACTCCCTCCACCCTACACTTCGCAACAAGAACCATCTGTCACAAAAACAATCAATTTGATGAACAAACTATGGTTGCAGGACCACAGCATCAGCCCCCTTTTGTGACTTCATGTACTCAGCAGTGACATAATCATCATCAAGTAGTTCCCCTCCACCCCTTCCCACCTCCCTCCCGAACCAGCAGTTAGCTGAAGAGGACCCCAGTCACTCAAAGCAACAATAATTAGTGCCCTCTGGTACCCAAATCACTCTTATCTTGTTGTGCCAGTGGTAGCATTCTACATCTTTGGCCTTTCTCTCTAGCTCTGCCAAAATCCCATGAAGGAATCTCTTTCATGAGTGATTGAACTTTATCCTCAACCACTGAGATGTCCAACTTTGCCTCAGCTGTGCCTCCTTTTTTAAGCTTCAGCACCTCCTTGGACTCTCAAATAGCTTGAAGGATCGTTGCTGGTAATATCTCTCCGATAGGGACATTGGAAGCTTCCCCATCTCTATCTGCTGGTCTGGCTGAGTGATGAGCACCTAGAATTTTTGACAATCTTTCCCTGTACCAGGAAGGATTGGCTGTAGCATGCTTGTCATAAGGCCACCTACTATGATCCCAGATGATTCCAATGAGATGGCAACGCGATTTCCCGAATCCTCCCGAGACTTGCCCTCAGTTTACAGGAGGAGACACTGCTTCGGTAGCAAATACCAGAGGGGGGGAATGGCGAGAGCTTGTAGAGTCAAAGATGTTGTGGCTAGTCTACTCAACAGCAACACTGCTGCAGTCATTCACACCAGTCTGATGAATGGTACCGTCAGATATGGTACCTATAGCAAAACGAATATTAAGGCTTTAGTGTAGTATTAAAACTATCTCTTAAGGTATCACCTCACAAAAGCTTTTCAAATCTCAACCAACCTTTAGTTTTGTTGTTGTTTTGTTTTCATTTAGATTGTCTGTAGAGGCTCCTTTGTCAAATTTTTTAAAACTGTAGTGAGTATGATTTCAGCATCAAACCCACAAGCAAATTTAGATGGAGTTAGCTTCACTCAAGTCCCCTCGGGCAGAGCCCTGCCAACAGTATGTACAAGTTGAACAAAAACGCTGGTTACCTTTGTTTGCAATATGACGTTGCGACTAAACACTGCACGTAGTTAAATCAAGTCTGTTAGTGTGTCTCTCCTTTTCTTCTTGTTCTTTTTCCCATCCAGGTGCAAGACTAATGTGGAATGTTCTGTGCGGTGAGGTTGAAGCAGGAGGATCAAGGGAGCTGGCAGGACAGAGTCCTGGAAGTCGGGAAACAGGTAAGTGGCTGGCAAAGAGGCTAAGAGGAGGGGCAGATTATGGACAGTCTTTAACCCGTTGACCACGGTGCGAATTCTGCCGCGGTGTGGGTGAATTAAAGAGTGGGTGTGATTCGGACCGCACATGCTCACTGAGGACGTCGGACGGCCGGGGGCCGTCCGACTCACCAGACGGGTTAAATAAGACTGCTTTTGGATGTTCATCAAATTCACATTCTAATTGTTTGTAACATGGAACATGTGCAGATAATTAACTGGATGAGGCCTCCTTCTAGATGGTGGTTTAGAATGCTCACAAAGGTTGTGTTCTAATTGCTGATAGCAAGAAACAGGTACAGATGATTAATTAGATGAGGCTGTCTTCTAGATGGTGTTTTAGAATGTTCAAGAGAGACACTATAGATTATAAGCTTGGCGAGGTGTACACCTGGGCAGAGGTGTACGCCCGCCGACGACCTAACAAACCTTATAATCCTTTTTCCGGCAACGGAACAACTACCTCTGAGGAGGACAACAGACAAAGACCAACCCGTGAAACATCCAACACTGAACAACAGACACTAAGTACCTCTACTGATCCTGCGGTTCATTTTTTAGAATCAGGCCAAGATCAACAAAAAGATCCCGGGGGGAAAAACCTGCTGAGGAATCTGAAAAAACTCCACCAGCAACAAAATCGAAGAAGACCCTCAGAAGGCGATGAACTTTGAAGAAAACCTAGTCATCAATATCTCCTCAACTGTAATATCCACTGCAGAGATCAACACTTCACAAAAGGGACAATCATTTGTACCTACAACTCGTACTAACACCTTGGAGCTTGAAGTCAGTGCCTTTAAATTGGTACGGAATATCCGTCTCAGACATTACTTCCAGAATATCTGCCCTACACCTCCACAACTAGAAGACATGCTTAGAGGACTTTGTCCACACAGTACGTTTCTGGCACCCCAAAGCCATAAGATCATTGACTCTTTTGAGAACCTCGTCAAACAGGAGATTTTGAAGTTACCATTCCAATCGCCTATGAAACATGGGCATTTGACAAAAAAGGAGAAAAACATCCTAAAAAAACTAGCTGACAATCCGACCATCCCCTGTCAGAATGCGGACAAGGGCGGTGCCCTTGTGATCATGGACACCACCTACTATGAACAACAGATAGAGGCACATATCATGGATACCAATACTTATGATGTACTCCCGGGTGACCCCACCATGGAGTTTTCCAAAAATCTGATTCAAATCATCAACTTGGCGTTTGACAATGGCACGATTAACGACAAAACCAGAAGATTCTTGATCCCCACCAACCCGAAACCTCCTGTGTTTTCCCTGTTGCCCAAGATGCACAAACACTCCACCAAACCTCCTTTTCGCCCAATTGTATCCACCAAAGGAAGCATCCATGAGAATGTGGGTACATTTCTAGACAAATATTTTCAACTTTTTGTTTTAAAAACCCAGTCACACATTCGTGACACTACTGATTTTCTTTTGAAGCTTGAACCTGTCCTGAATGAACTGAAAGACACAGAACTCATCATGTGTACAGTGGACGTTTGTTCACTCTATACCTCCATTCCACATGATGGAGGAATTGAAGCTATTGAACAAGTGTTAGCCTCATCTGATCTAGACCCTGATCTCAAAGTTTTTCTAATGCAACTCACCATGTTCACCTTATATCACAGTTATTTTACTGTACTGGACAAATGGATACTACAACTGAATGGCACTGCCATGGGAATCTCGACAGCTCCTTGCTACGCCAACATCTATATGAAACTGTTTGAAGAGTCATACATACTATGTCAAAACAGCTGGCAACAATATGGAAAATTGTATCTTCGATACATAGATGACGTGTTCTTGTTATGGGGTGGATCGATCGACACCCTAGTTAACTTTCTCGGATCTTGGAACAATTTCAACGAGAGAATTCAATTCACTTGGGAATATAGTGATAAATGCGTCCATTATCTAGACGTGGAAATACACAGAAAACCCGAAGACTGGTTCACCACAATCTTTCGGAAACCCACCGATAGGAATTCAACATTACACTACAAAAGCTTCCATCGAGCTGGTCTTAAGAACAATCTACCGTATGCTCAACTCCTGCGAGTGAAGCGTATCGTGTCTAGCGAACAAGAAAGCAAGAAGGAGATAAAAATCACTTTGGAGAGACTCAAGGCACGTGGGTACCCCACCCCTATTCTGGATCTAGCTGTTGAGAGGACTAAAAAGACTGTTAGGTCTGAACTTCTAAAACCAAAACCTAAAAAACCTTCAGACCGCATGGTCGTTGTTTCTAAATATTCTAAGATGTCTAATCAATTTCAACACATCATTCGAAAACACTGGCCCATCCTATCTTTGGAACCTGACTTTCATGACCTCTTCAGCCAGCCTCCTATGTTTGCCTTCACCAGAGGTAGAAATGTGAAAGAAATTCTAAGTCAAACCAACACACCAGAAACTTCTATCACCTATACCGGCCTCAAACCCTGTTACAATTGTAGTAACTGCAGTAACTGTATTCCAGGCAACACGACCAACCATCCGATGAAAGTACATGTGATTAAACTCCGAGTTAATGCCACCTGTAATAGCAGTAATGTTATATACATGTTGAAATGCCCCTATGGGAAATGTTACATCGGACACGCTGAGAGAAAGATCCGTGTCAGAATTCTGGAGCACAAAAGCAATATCCGTACTCAAAACCTGAAATCCAGTGTGGCAACCCATTTTCAAGAAAATAGACATAGCGTGGCTCAATTGAAATTCCAAATATTGGAGCAAGTCAAGGTCACTTCAAACAATAAGAATACTCTCCTTAAAAGAGAGAACTTTTGGATCCGTCTCATGTCCACAATGGTGCCCCATGGGCTTAATGACCGCATGGAATTTTTATGCTATCTGTAATATATTGCCATTATGTATCATTCCTTTTGTTTTCATTATCTTATGTGACTTTACTTGTTTTTTCATTTCTCGTGTTCTATCTTGTTCGTTTACACCCTGTTCCAATATGGCGACACCATGCACTCTCTATCCTTTCACCGTTCGTTTTTCTACAAGGTTTGCTGTCCTTCTTCTTTGTCTATTACACCCATTTGATCTATTTAGTCGACCTGCGACTTCTCCGATTGACCACTCTTTCCGCGGAAGTCCGCGTAGTTCGAACAACATCACACGGAAGTAAGTACCCGCCTTGGGACTCCGCTAGAACCTTAGAGGTTTAACTGCTCGTGGAGCCGTCGGCTCCGCTGTTCTCTATATCCTGCACTTTCTTACTAACCTCAGTTGCACTCGTCTTCATTCTTTGCATGTAACCTTTGTTCATTTTATTTGTTTCCTTTCAGAGTACCTTACTCTACACACGGTGATTGCCTTTAGGTGCTTTACATACCGCATGACATTTTTTATGTTGATTTATCTATATCCTTCACGCATTGGGTTAGGGTCTATGTTGACTGCTCATTGCTTTCAGTCACCTTCTTTCTGTTTCTCTGGAACACTACGTATATTTTGTTTGCTCACCTACAGATAGACATATGACTGATTTGTTTCATTTGGATTTTTTGTAGAGTAATTCCCTGACGAAGGGCGTGGCCCGAAATGCATCGGGATGTGTGATCATTTGTTTAAAACTTTTCCAATGATGGAGATATGTTGTTGAATACTCTTCTTTCATTGAATCATGAAACAGCAACTTTAACATCAATACAATAAATATTGAATGCTGATATGAACAGTTTGGTGCTTTTTGCCATTAACCTTTGGCTCACCTATTTTGTTATGGAATAAGACCTGCCGGTCCCCATCGTTGTGCTCAGAGGCGCTCTCTCTCAATAGAGGGAGCATTGCATTAGTTCCTTTGGATTCTACACTGCAAGGCCAGACAGTGTTTTCCTCTTGCAGCACACTATACCTCTTTACAATCCGTCATCTTTTGCATAACTAGCTGTGCGAGTTCCCTTCCTTTGTTGTTCACAATGCAGAGGTATTCCCATCTCTGGAGCCTCTTGGTGGCAGGTAGTAGGGCAGAATGGTGAATCCAAGGTTACAGTGCGGTGTACCCAATCGATTATGGGGTACTAGCCAAGGTACTCCGAAAATTACCCCAAAGGTGGCAGTGTCTATTAGATCAAAGACAGGTCATTCAATGTGCCCATTGTCGCACACTAAAGTTAGAGACTCTGTCTGAAAACAAATTAGTCCACAAGACAACTCTGAATCATCTACTGTTCATACAGGCTTAGGTTTTTCTTTGGGAACCTTTGTCAAACTGTACATCTTCTCTCGACGAGATGATCTCCGTTCTGATTGAGAGCCTTAATTATCCATGATCTTGATCGATCTCTACACTAACCACACTGTTAGTCTTTTTTAGTTTTCTGTCCATCAACTGTGTTTTTTGCAGTCTTTTTTAGTTTTGCAGAACATTCCCTAGTAAAATGTCCAACTTTGCCACAATAAAGACATAGGCTTAATTTCCGGTGGCATTTCTTTTCCAATTTAGATAGTGGACCCCTTCACCTGTGCATAGGTTCAGTATCAAGAGTCTTACTGTCTGTCTCAATCTTCTCAGTTTTGAGAGTACTTACTCAGGTGTCACTGTGAGATCAGTCACCCTTTTGCTCACCTAATCGGTGATCTAGCTTAACCACAAGGTCAACAAGTTTTGCACAATCGTTGGGCAGATCATCGATGTGCAAGAGGGAATCTTTTAGGTAAGTATGGGCGAAATTTGCGAATTCATGTTCCACGAATTTGCGCAAAATCAAATTCGCAATCCGTAAAATCCGCGAATTCGTGCGAATTTTTTTTCTTTTTGCATGTTTGCGG
Organism: Lissotriton vulgaris; assembly: GCF_964263255.1. NCBI lineage: Eukaryota > Metazoa > Chordata > Amphibia > Caudata > Salamandridae > Lissotriton > Lissotriton vulgaris. The sequence continues at coordinate 895,111,694 of NC_141687.1, forward strand.
GATTTTTGCGTGTTCGCGGGGCTTTTTGCATGTTCGCAGGGCTTTTTGCGTGTTAGCGGGCCGCTTCATGGCGAAGTTACCCATGCGTTTGTGTATGGGCTCAGCACCCTCTGGTTCACCACTGCCACCCTCTGGTTGATCACTGCCACCCTCTGGTTCACCACTGCCACCCTCTGGTTCACCCCTGCCACCCTCTGGTTCACCCCTGCCACCCTCTGGTTCACCACTGCCACCCTCTGGTGCAGCACTGCCACTCTCTGGTTCACCCCTGCCACCTTCTGGTTCAGCACTGTCACCCTCTGGTTCATGACTGCCACCCTCTGGTTTATCACAGCATCTCTGGTTCACCACTGCCACCCTCTGGTTAACCACTGTCACCCTCTGGTTCAGCACTGCCACCCTCTGGTTCAGCACTGCCACCCTCTGGTTCACCCCTGCCACCCTCTGGTTCACCACCGCCACCCTCTGGTTCTTCACAGCACCCTCTGGTTCACCCCTGCCACCCTCTTGTACAGCACTGTCACCCTCTAGTTCACCACTGCCACCCTCTGGTTCACAAATGCCACCCTCTGGTTCATCACAGCACCTCTGGTTCACCCCTACTACCCTCTGCTACAGCACTGTCACCCTCTGGTTCACCACTGCCACCCTATGGTTCACGACTGACACCCTCTGGTTCATCACAGCACCTCTGGTTCACCACTGCCACCCTCTGGTTAACCACGGTCACCCTCTGGTTCAGCACTGCCACCCTCTGGTTCACCACTGTGACTCTCTGGTTCACCACTGCCACCCTCTGGTTCACCCATGCCACCCTCTTGTTCACCACTGCCACCCTCTGGTTCAGCACTGCCATCCTTTGGTTCAGCACTGTCACCCTCTGGTTCACCCCTGCCACCATCTGGTTCATCACTGTCACCCTCTGGTTCATCACTACCACCCTCTAGTTCACCACTCCCACCCTCTACCGAGACCTTTTGTGACGCATCGGCAGCACAAAAGATGCGCCATGGGGCTGGGTATTAACAACGTGACGCATCTGAGAGATGCGCCACGTTGTAAAGCCCTACACCATCAGGTGGCGTTCCGGCGCAGGGGACGGCGTTCCTGCGCAGAAACGCCTCCTAAAAGTGGCTGAGTGAAATCTACAAGAATTCACTCAGTCACTTTTAGGCCAATGCTGCGTCAAGACCCTGCTCCTGCTTGAAGCAGGCGTAAGGCTTGATGCAGCATTGGGGAGATAGGGCCCCCCCAGACCATTGCTGGAGCTGCGTCGCAAGCTCGACGCAGCTCCAGCTCCTGTCAACTTCTGTCATAAGCCACCTACCTGGATCCCAAAGGATTCCAATGGGGCAGCAAGGCTAGTTCCTGAATACTCCTGAAACTTGCCCTTGCTTTACAGGAGGAGACCCAGCTCAGGTGGCAAATACAAGGGAGCTTGACTGTAGAGAGCGTGTGGAGTAAAAGATGCTATGGCTAATCCACTCAACAATAACAAAGCACAGGCATTCAAACCAGTCTGATGAATAGAACCGGCAGGTATGAAACCTAGAAACAAACAAATATTAAGGCTTTAATCTAGAATTAACACTATCTCTTAAGGTATCACCTCACAAAAGCTTTTCAAATGTCAATCAACCTTTAGTTTTGTTGTTGTTTTGTTTTCATTTAGATTGCCCGTAGAGGCTCCTTTATCAGTTTTTTTAAAACTGTAGTGAGTATGATTTTAGCATCACACCAAGAAGCAAATTTGGATGGGGTTAGCTTCACCCAAGTCCTCTCTGGCAGAGTCCTGCTAACAGTATACACAAGTTGAACACAACACTGGTTTCCTTTGTTTGCAGCAAGATGTTGTGACTCAGCTCAGCCTGTAGTGAAATCAAATCTGCTAATGCATCTCTCCTTTTCTTCTTGTTCTTTTTCCCATCCTAATGCAGGACATTCTTTGTGGTGAGGTTGAAGTGGGAGGATCAAGGGAGCAAGTACGGCAGTGTCCTGGAAGCCGGGAAACAGGTAAGTGGCAGGGGAAGAGGCTAAGCAAAAGAGAGGAGTGGGGATGGTCTTTAAAAAAGACTGCTTTAGAACGTTCATGAAGGTCACATTCTAATTGTTTGTAACAAGGAACAGGTGCAGATAATTAACTTGATGAGGCTGCCTTCTAGAAGGTGCTTTTGAAAGTTCATAAAGGTTGCGTTCTCATTGCTTATGTAATGTATGTGGTCTTGTAAAGCGCACTGCTGCCCTGAGGCGTTGTGGCGCTGTAGACCGCTGGGGAACTCGTCCTGGCTATCCCTGTCAGATGCTCCCTACTGGGTATCTCCAAGGTGAAACCAGGCATCCCCGGCGAATGTGGGGGGCCGTAGTAGATGTGAGACAAGCTAATGCCCAGAGTTGCCGAGTGTGATCTCTGGTTAGAGTAGGCACCGAGGTGAGAATTATCGAGTCTGCTGACCCTGGTCCACGACCCAGCCGCGTCGGGAATTGAACCCTGGTCCCGGGTCATTCTCTGCTTCCGGGTCTGCCGCCTCTAACCAGTGAGCCACACCACTCCACTTATAGCAAGGAACAGATGCAGATGATTAATTTGAAAAGGCTGTCTACTAGTAAAAGCTGTTAAGTCTTTCCAAACAAACCGGGATACACCAGATGCAGCTAGCTATTACCAACAACATGTAATATTGTCAAACGTCAGGGTGCAAGACACATGTTTATTCATAAGTGTTGAAAGTAATGATATGAGTCAGCCGGTAAATTATGATAGTCAAGAGAGGTGAGCTGTGGCAGGAATGCTGACAATACTACTTCCTGTTGTTCCTCTTGCCCCCTGCTATCAATTCAAGATCTACACCCTTGCTTTGAAGCTATGATCTCAGCTCCGTGTGCTGGGAAGCCAACGCTCCGATTGCAATGGCACGCACCATTCCCCCTGAGGCAACGCGCACTCACCAGTCCCCCCAGGACCAAAGCAGGGACCCACTCTAGTGCTAAAAACGCTTTATAGGCTGGCACGCATTTTAAGATGAAAACAACAGCCTTGCGGCTGTGAACCTTACGCCATTAGTGGTAAGTGCCTCATTTTTATGTGTTAGATCTGCATTTTCCAATGCATGGCTCATGACAGCCTTACATGATTAATTAAAAGCAGTGTACTCGCAAATGCGTTCAACCATTTATCCATTTCATTCAAGCATCCATAAAACCATATATTCACTCATCAATTCAACCACCTGCCAGTCCATTTATCCATGATCTTGAATGCAGTTTTACTGAATTCAGCTGTATAAATAAACAAGAAAGGAAAGGCATATTACCTGGCAGCATGTCTTAAGCAACGAGGCTTGTCTTGAGTCTCATCATCACTGAAAACTAGGAATATTGCGTTTTCCTATTCCTTTTGTAGAGATGGCACGGGCCCGTCCAGCATTAAGGCTGTTTTGCCATTTTGTCCATTGTTGAGCTCTATTGGGTTCTATTAAGTTCAGGTAGCTCTAGCCAGCTGATTTACAGAACATGTGCAGTCTTGGTTTCTAAAGCCAAATGGCCTATGTAACAGCTAGGCCCATGGTAGCTGATATTCATGGTCGTTTCATCTAAAGAAATGTTATTGGAAAATGTAGTGATTTAAATAACTTTAGTGCTATGAGTATTTTTGTGGGAAATTAGGTACCACATAATGCCCTTAGAAATAACTGACATATACGTTAACAATTTTACTTGATTGAGTATTGTCAAGCAACCAAATTAAATAATCATGAGTTTGTCTGCGTCTCTTGTTTCAATGGTTCGCAATTTTCACCATTCAAAAATGGCTGCTGAGCACCAAAATAGTCTTTGGTGCCTTTCTAACGTGTCTTGAATCTTTGACAAGACCCACACTGTGCCCCCTCAGCACTTTCTGTTCCTTTTTTGTGCCCTGTAGTTCACCTATGAGGGCTGTTTTAAGGTTTGCTGGGGCCACTTTCTTTCATGTTTCATGGGTGCTTAGGCCCCTGGGATTGATTTTTTTTTCTGTAAGGTAAGTATTTGCTTCAAAAGCATTTTTTTGGTATTGGCTGCTTGAGCCCCGTGTCTTTCACCTTAACATTGCAGAGCACCACCCTTATGTTTTTGGCTGATGCTTAGGGAGCAGCATTCTTGTTTTACGTTCTTTCAGCAAAATTATGACTTGAGAATACCTTTTGCGAATGGGGATATGCTCAACATCTATTCCTGTGGTGGCATGATTGTGGAAGTAGCTTACCTGTTTCCTGTATTATCTTTTAGGTTTTCATTGCCTCCTCAGTTGGTGGTTTTGTTTTGGTCTCTGCATTTGTTTACTTTAGATGCGGTTGCTACATTTGTTTACTTTAGATGCGGCTACGATGGGCGCTGCATGCTTTGCTTTAAATGATGGCTGCAATAGGCTGCATTTCTGGCGCTGCGGCACGCTTTGCTTTTAACATTCCAGCTGCAAGTGGCACCATATTTGCTTACTTTAGATATAGCTTCTAGGGGGCACTTTCAATGACGGCTTAACTGGTGGCATCGCATTTCGGGGCATATTTACAAGCCCTTATCGCCACCACAACGTAACATTTAGAGACACTGTGGTGGCGATAGGGCCCTTGTAAATAAAGACCCTTTCAGGCTATACTTAGCATAAAAGGGGATTGCAATTGGTGTTGCGGTGGGCGTTCCACTGCAACACCCATTGATTTTGATGCCGCCCACTATTTACAAGGATGGCGTGAATAGGAAGCAGAGCCAAAATTAAGACCAAGGAAAACCTTGTCTTAAAAAGGCGAAATATGGAGAAATACTTTATTTCTCCTCGTTTTTCCTGTTTCCATGTGTGCTGTGTTGTGCCCACGGTTATCGTGTACGAGAAACATAACTGAAAACAAATATAAACTATGTAAATGGTAACACTTTCCTTACCCCACGATTGCTCACAGTATATAATAAAGTTAGGCTAATGAACATAAGTCACCATGTATAGGGAATACCATACATATATTTGGATATATTTCCCAATCTGTATATGATTAAATGAAATACCCTTTAATGTAAGCGTCTTAACAACATAATGCAGAAATATAAAATAAACTTTTGCTTGGCTTATAGTCCCTTGATGGTTCTGTATCAGTCACCATGGGTGTATCTACCTAAACAAAGTCCAGTGTTTGTAGGATTTTCCTGTGTGTAGTACAACAAATTGCTACTCTTTAACATACCTTTGTAATGCTGTTTTGCATTTGACACATGCAATTTACTTAGATTGTGCAGGCTCTCCAGACACACTAGATTCTCGGGTCATTTTGCTTACTGGACAATTATCCTATTTCCATTCTAAAAATAAAGCAATTTCATTTCCATCCCAACTCCTAGAATGCTGCAATCTGTGGCTCTCAGAACAGAACGCCTCCTAGTTACATTTTTTTCACCGGGACTCATTATTATTGGGTAACCTGAAAATAGTTAGGGTCAAAATGTAAAATTATCCATCAGTGTGACAAATGCCTTATTAAATTCAGCCACTTGTGATTCCCTTCTCGCTGGCAACACTTTTAACCCGCTGTAGGCGTCATAAATAATTGAAATTAATGAAATAACAATAACACTGATCATTAAGAGGTGCTGAGTTGCTGATCACTGTATGTCCGTCGCACCAATAATGCAATCAAAGGAAACAAGCATCTTTTTAATGGTCTTCAAATCTTTTTTCCGCAGCGCGTGACAGACGTACATCTCGTATGCAAATTTAAATCTGCATCAGGAGGAAGACTTCTCTGAAGTGGCAGATTGGTTGGAGACAGTTTGAACTCATTTCTTTCAACCCCACAGGCGCTGAAGGCAAATGATATCAGGCTTGTTCCTGTATGAAAAGAAGAAAAGGTAATCAGGACGGGTCTTGTCAAGTGAAGCCATCAAATTCTCTGTGTTGTTGATTGTCAAAAATACTATTTTTTATGATGGGGAGCCGCTTTTTTCAGTTCTGCAGGAGAATACTTACCTATTGTCAGCTGAAAAGAATCATATTCTCTAGCAGGGAGCAAGGGGGAAGGAAACAAATGGGGTATTATAGACCTCGATTTTAAGTGTCTGCCCACTCCAAGAGGTTAATGGTTGGAAGATGGAGTGTCTTCAAAATGCTACGCTGGTCGGTGGCTTTTTGGATGACCCATAATGCAAGCAACAAAGTGAAGAATAACATCAGGCAAAATGTGCAATATAGAAGACCTCTTTAAGTAAGTTGGCAAGAAGGGTTAGGGTAGAGTTTGTGAACCTTTTCAACACCACAGCTTCGCCATCGAAAGTTGTAAGTGAAAAGGAGTGTATGATGTGTACTGCTGGACCACATAATCAGACTTTCCTGAATCACCAATCTAGGTCGTTCAGGAGACCTCACTTGCTGAAAAAGGTTTATCGTTCTATGTTGAATTGTATATTATTTTTTAATTTGGGTGATTGTGTGAAGGATTTTAAAGACCTTAACTCAAAGAGTGAAGATTAGTGTCCTTTCTTGCAGTACAATAACCCAAAAAAGACATATTGTGAAGGGTCTATTTCTCTTCCAGTAGTTTTATTTAAGCACAGTGATTGTGTCCTGCAATAGTGGAACGGAACTTGAGACACACAGAGAACAACATACAAATATTTCACTATTCATGGTCAACGTGGCAGATCAGTTAAAGCAAACATCAGTAGTCATGAGCTTGGATGAGTAAAGCTGCAAAGTCAAGCACTTTACGATTTTCAATATTTAAAAAAAATGTCACCAGCTTCATAAAGAGCAAAGCTTTCGGACCCGACCTCCCCTATGCTTACATTTCACTCTCTGCTACAGATGAGCACTTATGGTCCCCACCGTCAATGATGGTTAAGCCAGCCCAGAGTGAGAGAGACAGTTGCCTGTATCCAAAGTCCCAAGGGCCTCATTTATGAAAAGTGACGCATTACTGCGTGGAAACAGCGATGCGTCACTTTTCACTGCGCCCTCCTTTCGACACCAATGATGCGTCATATTTACAGTATGACGCATCATGGCGCAAGGAGTTACAGATACGTCAGTATTTCTGACGTATCTGTATGGCGCAAAAGTTACGCATTACTGGAGTGTGTCACAAAAGTGACGCAACTCCAGCAATGTGTCCTTTCACATGGGGCAAGCCCCACGTGAAAGGGCCTGCGTCAGTCTTACGCCAGCTGCGAGGCAGGCATAAGAAATTGACGCATTTGTGTCCTAGAAGTGGCGCAGTGAAATCTTATAGATTTCACTGAGTCACTTTTAGGACCCTTTCTTGCGTCAGAACGCCCCCCCTGCATACATTATACCTGGCGTAGGTATAATGTAGCGCAGGGGTTTACAAAGTGACGCATCTACCAAGATGTGTCACTTTGTAAATATGGTGCAACAAGGCACATTTTTTACGCTGCTGGTGCGTCACAAAAAGTGACGCACCGGCGGTGTAAAAGTGACGCACAGCCTCATAAATTAGGCCCCAACTGTCTTGGCTGTGACACCTTGCTGAAAGGTTTTCAGGTCGGTGAAGTTAAGCCTTGCCTTTGCAAAGTTGGAAAAAGTCAGGAAACCCTGCCACACTCATTATAAATTAGCACAAATTAAGTGCAAAGTTTTAGATTCATTCACACTCCGGGCCTGGTTTAAGTAGTGGCAGAGAGGGAACTCTGTTGCAGTAGTGACGGAGTCTACTCCCTGCCAACATATTGGCCCATCCAACTGATTTAGAATTGGGCATACCATAGGTTTGATGACAGCAGAGAATACTCTGCCTAGGCCATGGTCAAACCCTTCAGAAGGCCAGATGGAATAAGGGCCGTCTGAGCTTTGGCTTTATGTCCACCCAGCTAATTTAGCTGGTTGGAAATACATCCAATTTTCCAAGCCTTTCTCCGCCAGGAAAAACCCAGCAGTAAAGGGCATTTAAAAATTGCTCAATGTCCCCTTGCTATGGGAGGATACTCCCTTGGTTAGGGAGCATATACTTTTTTTATTTTTATGCTTTGGGATTTTCTTTTTGAAACGAAAAAGAAAACATTGCAAGTTTGCCATAGGGCTCTATCATGTTGATGAAACGTACAAGGCATCAACAGGTATTGCCATGACAACAGTTACTGCCAATGCAAGAAATGTCAGTTGGCCACCAACCATTTCTAAATTTGGCAAGTGGCACCTCCGCAGGGTGACACAGCAATTCACGCCGTCGCCCTCACAGAAAAAAGGGACGCCCATAAAGATATACATTAAGCCCTTAGTCTTAAATCCCTTATTCTCATGTGATTTGCTAGTATAAAACAATTAAGCATGGGCGAATTTTGCGAATCTGGCGTTCGTGAATTTGCGTATTTGCGAACTCGCAATCCGCAAATTCCGCGAATTCTCACGAATTTGCGGATTTTTTTGTGTTTGCAAAGGTTTCTGCCAGTTCGCGAGGGTTTTGTACCAGTTCACAATTGCAAACTTACTTGTCGGCTCGCAACGGTCGCGACTTTGTTGTTTCTACGTCTGGTTCATCATCACAGGTTCACAGCACCCTCTGTTTCACCACTGCCACCCTCTGATTCACCCATGCCACCCTCTGGTACATCACTGCCACCCTCTGACTCATCACTGTAGATTATCACTGTAGATTATGGGGGGGAAAAGCAAGCACACCTGCCCTGCTTCAACTGACATGAATTAATTTGGGGTTGATTAATGTGTCACTGAATTTAAACTTCCTGTCTGGCACCTGCTTCCTTATCTGTAATTTGCTTTCTGTTGCAGTGCAATTGTTTTTCCCAGGACCTTTGTGGCCTACTTGTAGCTATTCTATGAGCCTGCTGTGAGGGTCAGAGCAGGGTCATAGAATAGTTGCAAGTAGGCAACTGAACTCTGGAGGGGCCCCTCAGGAAGCACTAGTACTACAGGGAATGGTTACTAATGATGACTTTGAACTTTTGCACCTGCTGAGTGCTTTCAGTTTTGCAAAACTCGTTTTTCTGCAGAACAGCAACTGTAATGCCCCAAACAAACGTAGGCAACTAAACTCTGGAGGTGCCCCTCAGGAAGCACTACAGGAATGGTTACTAATGATGAGTGAACTTTTGCACCTGCTGAGTGCTTTCAGTTTTGCAAAACTCGTTTTTCTGCAGAACAGCAACTGTAATGCTCCAAACAAACTTACTTGTGAAAGTTGATTTCTAATCCAAAAGTGATCCAAAGAAAGTCTAAAAGGCCTCAAATCCAAAAAAGTGCAGGCAAATGTCAACCTGAGGAGTTATTCTGATAAAAATCATCATTTTCCGCAGGTTTATGCTGCTTGCTGGTGGATTTCTTGTGCAGAATTGCAAATTTTGTAATTTCGCGAGTGCGAGATTGTTGCTGCCCGCCGCATCTACATGTTCGCAATTGCGAACTCTCGCGATGCGTCGACAAACTCCCGCGGGATCCCGCAGCAAGATCCAAAATGGAGCAGCACTCGCAAAATATCGAGAAAAACAACTCGGCAAACGCTGAATGACGGTAAGTGAACGCCGCACGCCGCAATATTGTATCACCAAGCAGAAAAATCCGCTGCGTGCGAATTTGCGGATTTTCGGTATATTCGCGAGAGTTCGTGGATTGCGAATTTACCGAAAATCCGCAAAATCCGCGAGCAGAACGGATTTTCCGCCCATGCTTAAAAACAATGAGGGAGACCAATAGCTAGCTATTCTGCCGTGACCATTTCCTTAAGTTGAATGGCCTTCCAAAAGACTGAATATCACATTAACACATTTCTAGTAATGAACATTCTAGGCATTGCAGATGCTTCTCTAATTCACTGGGACATACTCAACATTTGAGGCAGACCATCAATGTATTTCTATATTAAGAAATTATGGTAATGTGCGTGTATTTGTGTTAGCTGATAATGCCAGAAACTATTTTAAAAGGTGCAGGGTCCCATGTAGGTTTACTCACACTATGAAGTTTAATTTATTTTTATATTTGTTTCTGATCATATGCAAGGCACCCACATCAATAAATTCTTTAGGGTGCTGGAAAGCGACCTTTTATTAAGGAAGGTACCTACACATATGTTCTTTAAGATTTTTCCTGACAGGCATTAAATTACAATTCTGGGTGTCTAGTTACAGATAGATTGCCATATGCAGAATGTGGGATTTATCTAGTTAATATAGAATGACTGGACAAGGCTTTTTTTGTTTTTTTGCACTTTTATATAGCGCGAACTTGACCCGCAACCGAATCGGGTATCAGAGCACTTTACATAGCACCAGTTATGTTACGTGAGGACACACATTCATTTTTTTTAGGCACGGGGAGATTAAGTGATTTGCCCAGAATCACAGGATGTTTAGCATCATTACCAGTTCCCCAGGTCCGAGGTCTGAGAGATGTTGTATGCACAGCCAGTTTAATAAAAAGACTTGTGTCTCTAAATCATTTATTTTGGAATTTTTTTCATATTGTTTCTTATCAAACATTTTGAAAATGTCACTAATTCATGCACTATCACGTGTAATGCCTATCATTGACATTTTGATAACATACCAAAACAGCCATAGCTTTTTATATCACAACCACAACCAATCCGGATGCACATTTGTTAACGTCAAATACTAAAGAAAGTAGTGTTCAAAAAAATTTTGGGGCGATAATGGGCTTGATAATATTCCCTGGAGAATTCCAATAGAAGACCATGTTCACACCAGAACATAGGTTTCTATTGGAATATTACCAAGCTCATTATCACCGCTTTAGCGGCAGTTTTCTGCCGCTAAAACTGCGATAATTTTTCACGCCCTGCTTGATAATATGCCCCTTTGTTTTTCTACACCACAGAATAACTTCTCCATCTTTTTCATCACAATCCCCACAGCTCAGCGAGGGTAGTGATCTTCCATGTCAAGCTGCACCTCCAGGAACATTTCCAGTGTGTCACATCTTTCTACAGCTTATATTTCATCCGGACCAAAATAAGGAAGTGGTGCTTCTTGGTCATAGACCACTCCTCCACCTCTTTTAACCACTCTTTTATTAGTAGACCTTTCAGGTTGAGCTACTGTATTGCAATTGTAGATTTGGTAAGGATTAGGTCTAATGCAGTTGCTCTCTTTCTCGTTTTGGTTTTTGTGGGACAGGTAGGCATTCACTGGAGGCAGAATCTAGGGTGTTTGAAATTCTAGCTCCAGTACTCCAGTACCATCAGCAACTCTATTTATCAGATTGGATCAATTGAAGTAAATTGACTAGGAGTGGCAATGAATAGTGGAAAAGGCTACTTAACCTGTAACCAATTCTGTAAGGGATTACCGGCACCACATAGGTGCAAAGAAGAAAGCTGAATTGTGTGAGCCAAAGTCTCAAGTTACATTACACCCTAGTTAAGGCAGTAAAATGAATGGATCACTCAGTTTCTGTAAACTCATCCCCACAGTATTCTTCCCACTTGTGAGTGACTAACACGGGTGTCTTCACCACTCTCTGTCTAATAGCACAGTGCCCATTTAATTGCCATGAATATACAGGAAATGAACCCCACCTGCTTTTAAGCATCCTGCAAAGTCTACTCTGTGTAGAAAATGAATATATGAGATGCCAAATGTGCCCTGTGCTTACTGGCATGCAAGAATAGTGTCATGAAGATACAAAGCACACATCAGTTCACATCCAACCTCCCTCCAGCTCTTGCTAATAACTTCCACTACTCCCTATCAAAATTCGATACACCATAAAGTGAGGAGCTGGGAGGGATCATATGATTTAACTGTCTGAATCTATCTAGACAGCGCTCTCCATTGTAGGTATGCTGACCAGACTAGGTAAGGTGAAAGGGTGTTTAGCGAAGCTGGTGTGAGCAGATGACATCATGCTGGTTCAGTCTCATAATCAGTTTCCTACCTATGATATGTGATTCAGAGGAAACTTCAGTTACATCGCGGTCTTCACACCACTTTACAACGCGGGCATTACAGCGCAAGTTATTACAATGACTTGCGCTGGATGGCGCTCTAGTATGATTTACTATTCCAACACCTACCCTATTGTAACATAGGCTGGAGTTGGGATAGTAAATCATACTATTCCTAAGTCCAGCGCAAATCGTTGTAATAACTTGGGTTGCAAAGGTATCACAGTGTGAAGACTGCAATATGACTTCACATATTTGTGATTCAGTACATCATCCAAAAACAAATTATTTTTGGGATTCCATGTACCTGGATTCCATCTCTGGCACTTGTAGCCCTCTATCCTCTCTTTAAAGTTTCCATGTGTCTAGCTTTACTTTGCTGCTTTCCGTCCCTAAAGAAATGGGGTCAGTGTGTTGTCTAGTCCCCTGAAAAGTGTTCTGGGGTAATTTCTCATGCATCCCTGGAACAAATATCAGTTCAGTGGTACCACAACCATTTTTCTTAATGCCACTTGTTGAACGAAATGTAGAGGCAAGGGGATCCAAACGTTCATACATTTATTTAAATTCTAGACAACTTTATCTACTTTCTGCTTCTGAGTTTGAAAGGTAGCCACCATGTATCAAAGTTTATTTTTTCCCATCTCAAAGATAACTATGGGAGTGCATTCTCATCATAATCCTTCAGTGCCTCTAATGTATAAAGAACAGACATATCCTATTTCACCCTGAGTCCAGAAGTTACACCAAACTTACCATCTTCATTTAACTATATGTTTCCTTAAGAAGCAAGTCTTTGAGATATATAATTATGTCATCTACATACAGAGACAGTGGGTGTTCTGTGTGTCCCAAAATAAACCAATGACACTGTATCTTAAATACAAGTGGCTCAATCACTAAGGCAATATGGAATGAGGACAGTGGACATCCCTGGCTGATGCCTCTTACCAGTTCTTATGACACTGACACAGTAGAGGTCATCATATTTCCAGGGTAGTGTTTTAATGTTAATCACATTTGACCAATTTGCTGTAATTGGATCCAAGGCTCATTCCCTGAGGTACCAGAAGCAGGTACTCCCATCTTGTGGAATTACACACATTAGCTACAAAACCACATCACGATCCGTATCCCCTTCAACTGCCTCATTCATTATAAGTTTATGAGTATCATCTGGCCAAAGGCATTTGATGTCAGGCATAAATCCACACTAGTCCTGGGTCAGATTTACAAGTCCCTTGCATCACTCTGAAGCTGCCGTCACTTTTGTGAGGCAAACGTGGGATAACAAATGTGGCAAATATACAACGTGACACATCTAGGGAGATTGCATCACGTTGTAAATCCCGGCGTGACATTATACCTGCGTCAGCCTAGTATATGCAGGGTAGGCGTTCCCATGCAGGAAAGCCTCATAAAAGTGATGCAGTTAAATCTACAAGATTTCACTGCGTGACTTTTAGGATGCCACTTTGTCAAAACCTTACGCCTGCTTGAAGCAGGCATAAGGATTGACGCAGTGTATTGAAAATAGGCTGCAACATGCGTTGCTGGAGTTGCGTTGTGCTTATGACACGACTCCAGCAATGCGTAATTATGATTTCATCCGAAGCTATGATTTCAATTTTGTATTCATTTTCCAAGCATCGATTTAGATCAAAATCTCGTTATGGAAAATTTTGAAGCGGAGCATATTTTGTCCAATCAAGACCGGAGAAATCATATCATACTATATCTAAGATACATAGATGGTATTTTCATGCTATGTAGGGGCACACAAGAAGCTGCAACTGTTTTTGAAACATGGAACACATTTAATGCATATCTTCAGTTCACCAGTGTAACATCACTCACACAAATATCATTTTTAGATGTAATGGTTCGAAATACAGCAACAGAATTGGAGAAGGCCATCTATCGAAAAACAACTGACAGAAACAATATTCTACATTACTCAAGTCATCACCAAACATCTCTTAAATCACATTTACCTACATCACAAATTTTGAGAATCAAACCAATAGTATCAGATACCAACAAGGTGAACCAGAGAATCAATGAAATTGCTGAAAGATTCACAAACAGAGGATACCCGTCATCAGTTATGGAAAAGGCCATTAAGAAATGTCACTCAACCCCAAGGGAGCAAGCTTTAAACTTGACAAGAAAAAAAAGAAAACACCAGGACAGTGGTGGTATCAATATTTTCGATATCAAGCAATCAATTAAAAAAAACTATTTTGAAACATTGGCCAATGTTAGCAATGGAGCCAGACTTTAACCAAGCTTTTGCACAACATCCAATTTTTGGATACACAAGGGATACCCTGGTACTACGGTACCAGACCATGTCTAAATTGCCAAAATTGTAACAACATCATTCGACGAACAACCATCACCCACCCAATGAAGGGTTACAATATTAAACTGCGGGTAACTGCAACTTGTGAAACCGCAAACGTTGTTTATCTATTGAAATGCCCTTGTGGTAAAATATATATGGGGAAAACTGAAAGGAAGATATGGCTAAGGATTAATGAACATAAATCCAACATCAGGACTGGAAACATGAAATCGACAGTTGCCACACACTTTCTGTAAGAAAAACACAGTGTTGCCCAACTAAGATTTTTAACCTTAGAAAAAATTCAGAGAAAGGAAGGAAAAGACAACAATAAACATTTATTAAGACGAGAAAATTACTGGATTATGAAATTACAGGCACACATACCACAAGGTCTGAATGAGAGAATTGAATATTCCTGTTACCTTTAAGTACCAGGATTCATGGTTTTGCACAGAGGATCCATATGTTGTTGCATTCATTAACCACGTATTGTTAATAATGTCATTTTGAAACACATTGCACAATAGATACACCCAGAAACTTATAATCATGTGTATTTTTAAGTTTATTTTCATTTTGATCACCCTTTTTAGGTTGTATTCACAACATCACTTTTCAATGTTTAATCCATTAGCATCAGAACAAGGCTGAGTAACACATGGCAGAACTCGCACATAGATTCTTCAAGATGTCCGCCGCAATAAAACGCAATGGTGTCCGTCTTCCTTTTCAGTTACACAGCGCGCTCATCACGCTTACGCGATACTTTGATTTACCAAACAAATACACCGGGTACATTTAACTGCGAGATGAAAACAAGCAGAATCGGACATGAAACTGACACTACCGCTCACAACTAACACAAGTAAGTTCTAACATGCGGCACAGAAGCGTTCCAACGGAACGCGATTAGCGAGACTCACTTTATAAAAATATTCCCTTAGGGGGATGCGACCAAGTCACCTTGGAAGCACAAAAACAGTGATTCATATAAAAGACGGTTATCCTGGACGGAATCGTCACCCCAAGGAGCACCCAAAAATAGACATCAATATTGAAAAAAAAGAAAACTTTACTTTACAATATACCAAACCCAAAGGTGGTGCATTAGCTTTTTGATTCATCCGAAGCTAGACACTGGAGGAATAAATGTGCCTGCATGCAATGTCATTAAGAGAATTTATTAAGGAAACCTCTAATGGTACATGATCTGGGTTTAGAATAAAATCTAGTTTAAAATGTAAATACAATCTTGGCTTTGCTACAGGTTTAAGGCTTGCTGATGTTGACTTTGAGATCCAGCCATTCAATGAAGGCTAATAAATGGTCTACAATGTGCTGCAACGCTAGGGGGGTACGCCCCATAAGGAAGCATCATCTGGAAACAGAAGAGGTGGAATATGATGCTGTTCAATCAGGGGTAAGTTCCTGCATGACTGAACCAAATCCTTCTCCAGGTGGTTGATGTATAATGTGAAGAGGAAAGGTGCAAGAACTCAGCCTTGCCTTGCCATCCTTGCAAACACAGTAGGTCTTCAAGCATTTCCCTCACATGATGCACTAGAATCCCGGTATATCTCTCTAATGGGGTTATTTATGGACCTGTCCATTCCAGGATTTTTCGTTATGTTCCATCGTTTGCTGTGCAAAATGCAATTAAATGCACTGGACAGGTCCATCAACCCCGAAAATAAGAAACCATGCTTAGCAATAGAGTACTTTCCTAACAGGAGTGAAAGGCATTGGTCCTCCATCCTGTGCCCCCTCCTGAACCTGTTCTGAACTCTAAAGAATGTTCGGTGGCCTCAGTCCAGGACTTCGGATTGGAGAACATGACCCAAAATCTTCATCATAGAGTCCAGGAGAGAGATTGGGCAGTAACAGCTCACATCCACTCGGTCTGCCAGGCCCGGCCCGTGCAGGGCATTATACCGGGGCGGTGACGTTAGGCCGGGGAGTGGCAGGGTGGGGGGTTTGAAAATGTGGCATATGGACCATTACAGGTAAGTAACGAAGAAAATAAATAAAACAAATGTTGTTGCCTAAGCTGCATCACATTTGGCGATGCAGAGCGGGCAACGAATTTCGTTTTATTCATTTTTTTCGTTACTTACCTGTAATGGTCCATATCCCGCATTTTCAAATCCCCCCCTGCCCTGCCCCCTCCCCCGCCTGACATCACCACCCCGGTATAACGCCCTGCACGGGTCAGGCCTGCGGTCTGCCTTTT
The DNA here is from genome assembly GCF_964263255.1 of Lissotriton vulgaris. Lineage (NCBI taxonomy): Eukaryota > Metazoa > Chordata > Amphibia > Caudata > Salamandridae > Lissotriton > Lissotriton vulgaris. Next base: position 895,128,174 of record NC_141687.1, read on the forward strand.
TAAAAATGGGGCCGATGATTGATAGTGACCAAAATGGTAATTTACAACAGTGCTTAATTTGTGCCGGTGCTTGCCGGTGCTTAGCACCGGCACTTAATTATCAGCCCCGGGTCTACACGCATCTGCTGCGCACATATTGGACTGATAGATGTATTTTATAATTTACCTTTGTACTATTGCACTCGGTGCAGCCGCAGCGTGTTTTTCCGGTTCCCGAGTGAGTCAGGGTGCTTAACAGTATTGCGGCTGTCACTCTTCTTAGTCGCTTAGCCTGCCCTGAGCTGCGAGCCCAAGAGATTCAAATAAATACATTTATTATGTTAATGATGGCGGCAGCGGCCGGGCCGACCCTTTCAGTCAATCAGTGTTACCACTTGCCGATGGGCGGGCAGCGAGACACTGATTTTTGGGCTAGATTTTGGTTCGGATGGGGTAGGAGTTGTGCGGAGCGTGCACAGACTTTATATTCACAATGCCACGCCCCGGCAAATTCACTGCAGCTCACCACGAGTCATCATCGCCGTTCGTTCTAGTCAGCCCGACCCGACGACGATGATGTTGAGGGCAGGGCAGGGCAGCCATCGATCAGCCAGAACAGTATGGTAGCTTAGCAAGCAGCACCAGCCCGCCTAATTAGTTATTAAAGGCAGTGTGACTGAGTGCCCAGCCAGTGTGTGTCCCTGACTCCATGCCGGCCGGCCCACCACCACGAGTAACGGTAAGACGTTATTCACTAAATTACTTAGTATGAGTAGTAGCCAACTACCGATGCCTTTCTAATAAATAACATGCCAAAACCAAAGCGGTTTTATTTTTTTGGGGAGCATGGTGGGGCGTGACGGTTCAGTCGTCAGATCATCACCGTGGTGGTAGGCAGCTCGTCTCCGGCACAATATTAAATTATTAAGATGTGATCACAGTACTGTGTGGTCTGGTCATCATTCATTCATTCAGATTCACTGATTGCCGGCTGTAGGTACATCTCGATAGGCCCTTCCCTGCCGGCACCGCAGTACTGACCTGCCGGGGTTAACCACGTTATAAACTCATGGCCCTGCCTGTCCAGCCCCTGTCTTGCTGACTTGTCCAAACATAGCCGCGCCCAAATTAATTTCCAGATGAAACGCATTTTGGTTTCACTTTCTCAGGTGTCTCACTCAACAAACGGCTGGGTACTGTACTACCGCCGGGCAATGGGCACGCATGCTTGGAGTAACCCCGGGCCTTGCCTAAAAAAAAAGATAAGCAAGCAAGAGGCCTCTTCCTTCCATTACGGTACAATTATTTTTGCAAGACAGTTACTAAAATAATGAACTGGACTGTAGACTAACACCGTCTGAATATCCGAGGCATCACTGACAAATCTTGATTGTAATCGAGCGCATGTGCGCTCCAAAAGAATTTTATTAAAGAGGAGTTTGGGCTCACTCACTCAAATGCCTGGCGGCATCCTATAATATAGCAGACAGTTCTCCTAACTGGCCATATTTCCAGTACTGGTTGTCTGTATATTCCAGATCCATCAGCAGGGGCCGGCTCTAGGGTGGTGCGACCGGGGGTGCTGGCTTCCTGGGGGCGCCATGATTGCAACTTTATTATGCTTTTAAAGAGCCTGCGGCCCGTCCTTTTCCTCCTGCAATTATGGGGCCTCACGAAAATAAAATGTCAAGATAATTCCTGTGATTAATGTTTTTCATGGACAGAGATCAGAGTTTTGTGTAGTTGAGGTTTTCACTTATGGGAGGGTTGCACAGAGGGTTAATATGCATTTGCCTGTTACAAAGAACGTCTACCAAGTACATTACAGAGAGCATTTAATGTAAATTGATCAGCAGGTTACTGCTTTTAAAAGAGCCACCCTTTTGTTACTTGCAATTTATAACTTAAAGTCCTTATATAGAATAGTGAGGTATTAATTGACTTTCATCATAGAACTGCATACACTCTGAAAAATATAGAACATTGATTAATGTTGCAAAAAGGGCTGATTTGGGTAGAAATGGATTGTTGTTATTATTAAAGAAAACTCCCAACTATGCTGTTTGTTTTTCAACTGAGTCTGTGCTTCTACACATCAAGCACTCCTAAACCATACTGCCTACAAGTATGGATGACCTGTGACTCCTACACTTTTAGTCCTTTGGCTTATGTAACATTTCCTATACACTGTTTCACACAAGTATGAATGATTGTCTGTGTAATGTGTGTGTGTGTGTGATGCAAAGTGCTCTGACATCCTTTACTGGTACGAGTAACGCTATATAACGAATTCAGTGCATCTGAGAGTGCTTTTGAGACTTGGTTACTGTTAAAGGGTGCTAGTGAGAGAATCTGTGGTGGAGGTGGTCATTGGAGGCGCCAACTAACATTGTCGCACTGGGCGCCACCAGTGCTAAAGCTAGCCCTGTTCATCAGGCTCACTGGCTCAGGCTTGTGCAGGCATGACGCGGAAGTCCGGCACCTTATCGTTCTAATAGCACTTCCTGCAAGCATGTGACTGAGCATGGATGGAATATATATGATAATGCAACACAGCACAGTACTGGCGCAACAGCAACTGTGTGTTGTTCCTTTGGGTTTCATTCTGTATGAAGATCCATGAGTACAGGCAGCCAAGAGAATGCACTCCGTGGCTTTGTGTCTTTGCAATGGAGCTCATAGCCTCTATTGACAAGATGCAGGCCATACTCCAGTCCATGCTCCTTTCTCGCCCACAGACCGCAGTTCAGGTGTCTCGAGACCTGAGCAGGCAGAGGCCAACTAGTGGGGCCAAATTACATTCTTTTGAGGCAGTAATGGCAATTTTGCAGCACAATTTGCAACAATTAAAACAAGCATTAAATAACATTTTTACCCACCGACTGCTACAAAAATAAATATACTTTTGGCTCTGTCCGATCTGTAGAAATGCAAATCGTAAATTGCCTATCACTGCTGGTACACATAAATACAATCTGCTGCCTTCATTATTACTACCAGCCTCGCTGCTGCAGAAGCATGATCGCAAGAGGGAGCAAGGTGAGGTGAAGAATAATTTTGAAGAGGGTAGGGAGGAAAGGGTAGGCAGCAGAAAGAGACAGAGGTAAAGAGGTGTGTGAGCTATGAGGGCACATACTAAGAGAGAGATGACGGAGCAAGTGATGGATGAGGAGTGAATGAAAGATCTATAGAAAGACAGGGTGTTGAGGGAGGGATAGGTAGAAAAAAAGTAAAGACAATCAGAGTTAGAGGTAGACGGGGTAGTGGGGAGTGGGGGTTAGAGAGAAAAATTGAAGCAAGTAAGTGAAAGAAAGAAGACTGGGGACTCCACTACATTATGCTCCCAAAAAGGGCGTTATACTTGCACGTCTGTGATTGATGAACAACTTTGAGCAATGTTTGTAATTTTTAGAACAACAAGGTTATGGTGAAAATGTACTCTATTTTGCTGCGTAGAAAAAGTATTTCTCTAGTGTGGCCTGCAACAAAACTGTAGTCCAAATTATCTATAATACTTTAGGCCTTCAATTCCTACTCCTGAATGTCATTACATTGAAGTTTATATTCTTCAAATGTGTAAGTTTGATGTGTTAAATAAGCCTGCACAGGTGCTCACGCCCGAACATAGATGTAAAGTTATCCCTCATTGATACACACCTAATAGTAGTTACAACACACAGCTGTTGCAGGAAGCTCAACAAAGAATCCCTGCAAGCACAGTATCTCTGGGATAGGCTCGGGAATAGGGATAGCTTGCAGTTTCACTCTTCTTACCATTAAACACAGGCCTACATGCTGCCTGCAAATGGCATCTGACTTTTAGCAGTGCCAGTTGAAGATGTGGGTGGAACTAATAAGAGTAAGTGGGTGGAGCCAGTGAAGGAAGTGGGTGGAGCCAGAGAAAAGTAGGTGTGGCGTCCTTCAAACATTTGAGCACCTGTACTTCATATTTTACAAATTAAGCACTGATTTACAATAGTGTCTATCTGCACGAAGAACTTATGTGACCAGTAGGGCCCAAAGTTCCAACTGGGTCTTAAAGAGGACCAAAGGGACCCCAGTGGAATCAGGGTATTTGCAACTGGGGCTCGTTCTAATTGCCTCCAATACTTCATCATAAGTTGGAAGGTATTTGGAATGGAAATTATCCCATAGGTCTACACAGGGAGCACGCTCTGATGTACTTACCTCTTCTTTTAGTGCATCTGTAAAGTAGACTCCTCCAACAAAAGATGCCCACTCCAGCTCAGACATTGCAATTTCTATGGAGCGTTTATCCACCTCACTTAATGCCAGTTCACAATGCCCCAAAAAGCCCTAAGGTCTTTTGTGCAGCTAGCTTCCTCAACATCCTCCCAGGTTTTCATTTTCAGAATATTTTTCCTGGTCTTTACTGCTTTTTATTAGACTTTTCTGCAATGGGCCACTTCTTTGAGTATCCTAATAGGTTTTTGCAGAGCAAACTTAAGGGCCATATGAGTACTTGTGCATTCATTATCAAACCTGTCCTTCCGCTTCCCTCAGTTTGAATTGGGGGTCCATTTGAACATTGCCTTAATAGCTTCAAAAAGGGATAATAAAGCCTCAGTGATGCAGGTGGGGTTCGCAGTATCCTCCAAACAAATATTAAGAGAGAGCGATTATACTCAACCAACTTAGAGAGGAATACCTCAGTATTCCTGGTTTCCCGCTTAATCCATGAGCCCCTCTTGCCTCGCACAGAGATGTGCTCTAGATGCTTGTTTAGGCAATAAATAGCCTGCCAAGAAGAGATATCGATTGATTTACTTTGCGGCAGGTGATCGCTGAGAGAACTTGAGTGGGTAGTAAAGCTATTGATGCTGCAGTCTAGGTTGGATGGAATGAGGATATAATCAAAAAGAGAACCCTCACCTTTGCCTCAAACTTGTTCAAGAAAGGTACATTATTTCTGCAAAGACTAAATTATGTTTAATCATAATGAAATTGAGGCTATTCCCAAGGCCATCATGTGTGAAATAAGGACGTGAAAGACAGTCTGTATCTAAGACCTCACAAGCATCTCGAAGTGCTGAAGGAATAGGTGATCATAAAAATCCCGGCCCCAAACCATACCTAGATTTTTGCCTCCTCTAATAGTCAGAGTCTCCAGGCCCATATCTAACAAAGACAACGCTCTTGCTTTATCAACAATAGGAATTTTATTGTAAAAGTTAATAATGTCCAGCCTGGGGCCATCTCTAAATTCAAGGGCAAGCAATGGATATCCGCTGTATGGAAAAATGTTCTGCAATGAACCATAATGGAGAGGGAAATTTCCTAACTACCCATTGGTCTACCAGAGAAAGATGGAGGCGCAGCAAGGTGAAGAGTCTTAAAACCATTTAAATGTAAAGGTGTTCTAGTCCAAGTTTCTTGCAGGCAGGCAATTCCAAACGAAATACAAAAGGTACCCGGCTGTTCCTGTTCCAGGTAGACGTTTGGTGTTGGTGACACCCGTGCGTAGTGATAGAACGCTAGGGTATCCAATTTGTTGGATATAGTGGCCTCACACACCCTTGCAGGTTATGTTATGTTATGTTATCTATTTGGTTGAGCGCAAACAGCTGCCACAGCAACGAGGCGTCCCGGCGCTAAAGAACCACAGAAGCTGTACTAAAGAGGAAAAGGGAGAAGGAGAGAGTCCTAGGAGGGGGGTAACAGATGGGGGTTTATAGCCTTCCGGAAGGCAGACAGATTTTCTAAGGAACAAATGTTTAGCGGCAAGGAGTACCAGAGCTTAGCTCCCAGAACCCTAAAGGAGCGGCCACCAATACGGCAGAGCCTAGTACGGGGTACATTCACTAGGTGCTGGCCTAATGAGCGCAAGTTGCGCTGTGGCGCATAAGGTATTAAGAGCGGGCGCAAGAGTTCTGGGCATCCTGATTTGAGGATCTTGAAGGCCATAGTCAGGGTTTTGAATTGAATCCGAGATTCAATGGGCAGCCAATGTAAATTCCGAATGGTAGCTCTGACTGAGCACCTGCGGGGGAGACCCACCAAGGCTCTAGCCGCTGAGTTCTGTACGCATTGGAATCGAGCTATCTCGGCTTTGTTGGTGCCCAGAAGTAGAACACTAGCATAGTCCAATCGTGAAAGGAGGATGGGTTGAACAATGAGCATGCTTCATCATCGGCAATGCTCCTCGTTGGGTCGGCGGTGCAATACCCAACGGGCAACACCTCAAAGAGGGGCTCTTTGGCGGAGATCTTTTTCCAACTGCCGTATTGGTAAAGTGCGGGTGAGGGGCCAGTGTTATGTAGACATTAATTGGGGGTTAAAATTGGGGTAAAGGGTACCAGGATCAAGTTTATTCTAGCGGTCCCCTACTCCAAGTTAAAAGAAAGGTAGAATGGACTCGTAGGAAAATAATGCTTCCTGGTGTGAGTCTAAACTAGTGGAAATAGGTCGACATGTTTCTCGCTAAGTGTCTATTGACTAGCGATTCTTCAGGACCATGTATAAAAGGCTAGTCTGTGCTCTTACAAACTTCATACAAGGAACCTTCAATTGTCTAAGGTGAATCTTTCAATGTGTGTGAGATTCAAAAGTACCTGTGTTGTGCTCTATCTGCCTGTGGGGGAGACAAAAAAAGCAATTCACAACAGGTAGCGTTATCACTAACAAAAATTGTGACACCAAACAGTTTAAATTTGTGGCATGCCGCAGTATGTGTATCCTAAGCATGCACTCGGATGTGGAGGGTCTCATCCACGGTGAGCAAAGTGGTTGGCATGCTCAGTGGGAAGATACCTAAAAATAATTAAAAACGGTGTGCAGCAATATACTCGAATAAAAGTTCAAGGATCAGGCACTCACCTATCAATATGGGTGTAAGCTACAACATCTGTACCTGGCAGATCAAGTTCCGGGAAAAAACGCTTGTTTTGCAGGCTGGTAGTAGTAAAAACAAGTTCTTGATTATGTGAGAACAGACATGGCAGACATGACGTGGGTGGACAACAAGTGCTACTAATTGATATGTGCCTCTCCTCCTGTTGGAAAGTCATAACCTCTGGTGGTGGCCATAAGAGTCCATTCACTTCACATATAAAGATATTGGATAATTTGCAATAGTGGCGGGCAAATCTAATGCTAACAACAAACTGGTTGAGTTGAACAAGATACCCGGGGGGGTTGTAATTTGACTCCTACGACACATGCTTATCAACCAACTGTCAGGGGAGTGAGGGGAATACCCTCGGTGTCAGTTGTGGCTATCTGATGTGAGCCCACAAATTTAGCCGAGTTTCTCAATGCTGGCTCTCGTGGGGGCACAGTCCAAACGAACCCATAAAATCGACACACAGGGTGTTGCTATATTTAGTCCAAAGACCAGCTATGTTGCAGAAAAGGAGTGTCAGTTTTCTGGCCCAAACAAATTCAGTTGACCCTGAGTGGCATCAGATAATTGTAAGCATGATCATAGGAGAGTCCCTGGAAGGGATTAGATTTCTCACTGGGCAATTCCATGCTGTTCCAGCTTTCCTCTTTGGATAGAATCTTGGGGGTAGGCAGGATGGTAGGTTCATGTAGAGTGTGGCTGACAGTCAGCCTAGGGTGATCAACACTCATTTCCCCCATGATCGGGCTAGATTCAGCATTGGATGACCTCGAAATTAAGTACGGGTTAGGATTTCTTGCATTGCAGGGTTCCTGTAAACGCCTTGACATCAAACTTGGGGGCAATGTGACAGTTTGCTGTGATTGCACATTATTATAACCTTTGGTGACTTGCAAATGCTCAATGTTATTCCATTTGTGCTTGGCTCCAGCTGCACCTCTAAAAAGCACTCTGTGGGGGAAGGCAAGGTAAGTAGAACTCACGCAGGGGAGTCTGGAAGATTATATCAATACCCCATTCAGAATATTTGGCCCTGTACTCCAAGACCTAAATAGCAATTTCCTGGACAGACCAGGAGGTCACTGATATATTGTTTCCTTACACTGTGGGGTGGGGCTTAAACTCCACATATTTTAGATATTGTAACGTTATATGTCCCAACCCCTCTAGGGTTCCAATCAGTTTAAGTATAGTGCTTTTATTAAGAATGTTGTGATTGCCTTTAGACATGTAGCAGGGAATCAGCACAAATTCCTTCATATGCAGAGAGCTGCTATTAGGCTCTGAGCCAGCTGCTAATGAGGTTACCTCTAGAAATTGCCCCATCCCCATCCACATGATTACCTCCTTCCTCAGATAGCTGCAGCGTCCCTCTACGAGCAACCTCCGTTTCACTGGAACTTAAAGGGAGCACAGCGTTGGGGGCAGAAACATGCCCTTAAGCATTTATTGTAAAAGACATCCTGTTAGTCAAGCTGGGGCTCTCAGCCAAGGAAAATTGAGGGTTGTATCATGTTTGATGGCTTGCTTGTTTCTGCCTTATGGTCTAGCAATGGATTCCTGCTTTATAGGGCTCCCGATATACAGTAGAGGTTTTAGGAAGACCTTAATTATTTTTGTTGCCATAGGGGAGATGAAGTTCATTCCTTTCTGGGTCACAGTGTCATTGATACCCTCTTCCCCTCACATCTAACCTCTAGGGTGGATTTTATTTTAATTTGTCCCTTACTGCTTTGATTGCAGGCTGGTTTAGAGGCCCCATTGAATTTGCTCGATTGAATGTTGCTCTCCCTCAGTAAGCCTTAGATGTCTTAAGAAGTGGCTTTCACCTCCTGACATAATCTAGACAGGGCTAAGAGCTATTACTGCCCCAGGGTAGCGTTGTCAGTAGGGGGAGATGTGAGGGAGATGTGAGGGTCACAGAGGTGTAGATAGACGAGCAGTGGTGTACTGTCACATTCCACTCCCTGTGCTCTCGTACCCACCACCAGACTTGTCAGTCTTCTAATAAGCTTCCAGACCCTCCACTGCATGCATATCCTGACTTCCAGCCATGTTGACACTTATTTGGATTTGACATCCATTCCCAATCCATGCCGGGATTTGTGAAAGCCAGCCTGCTTATACTGGAAGCCAGCCCACTCATGCCTCAAACTCCATTACCCAGAATTCCCTGCTCACTGCTTGTCTCCACCCTTGTAGGCAAAGGATGGGTGGAGGAATTCAGCGCACCTGTGGCTGGCTGCTGCTAGCCTGCACACACCTGCTGCATGTGATTACTGTGAGCTCTTTTAAGCTCCAGGTCCCTTCTGCCCAGTGTTTGTCATCGTAGCTTTTTACCTGTGAGACCGATCCTTGTTTCCAGTGCTTCCTGCGCTTTTTCTATCCTTGTTTTCCGTGTTTCCTGAGGTTTAGTGATGACTTGTTCCTGACCTGCTGCTGTTTTCCTTCTTCCTGAATTAGCACTGCCTGTAGTGCTGCCTTGACCCTTCAGCCTTAGTATTCCTTGTTCCTGAGCTGCAGCAAATTTCCATTGTCCCTGAATTATCACTGCCTGCAGTGCTACCTTGTTTCTTGAGCTATAGCTATTCCTTGTACCTGAATTAGCACTGCCTGCAGTGCTGCCTTGTGTCCTGAGTTCCTGAGCTCCTGGGCTATAGTTTTTCTTTGTTCCTGTTCCTGGGCTTAAGCTATTTCTTGTTCCTGATTTGCACTGCCTGCAGTGCTCTCTTGACTCCTTGTTTCCTGAACTGTAGCTCTCTCCTGCTTCCTTCAACCTGTACTGCCTGCAGTTTTACCTTGACTCCTGAAGCTTTAGCAATTCCCTGTTCCTGAACCAGCACTGCCTGCAGTGCTACCTTGAGTCCTGAGCCTTAGCTCAATTCGTGTTACGGCCCCACCACTGCCTTCTATGCTCCTTTGTTTTCTTGATTCCCGAACCTGCACTATTCTAGTAAACCCTTGTAGCCTCCTCTTCAGTGTATCCTTTTCCAGTCCCTGCCTTTCTTCTCATTTCAATGGTCCCAGTTCTAGTTTGCTGTATTTCTATTCTGCTGTCTTACTTCTGTTAACTTGTATGTTTGTTTCTTGCTTTCTGCCGAGTGTGCCCTGTGAATTCCTTCCTTTCCTGTTAAGCACTCCTCCTTGCTAGCTCCTTGTCTATTGTGCTTGTGTTTAGTTCTACCCCTTTGCTGTTAGTGCCTTGTGTGTTCCTGTTTGATCGCCAGGATCCATGGGCACAGCTGACTACCTAAGTTGTGTTTCTTGTTCATTGTGAGTATTGTCTTTGGATAGCATTTATACCATCACCATAGGTATAAGCTCCACAGACCCTGCCTTTGCATGCAGTTCCTATATGTAGAGATTTGCAGTCAGTATCTGTAACAGCAATTGTGGGTGAGAAACTTACTGAGCTTCAGTCTTACCGTGTGAAGCTCCTGAGTGCTTTACCCCACACTCCTCTTTATTGTTAATGTTGTATTTTATAAATATATATATATATATATATATATATATATATATATATATATATATATATATATATATATATATATATATATATATATATATATATTTATATATATATATATATATATATATATATATATATATATTTATATATATTTACTTAAAAAACCATAGGTTTCAGGTTTATAGTTAGGAATTAGCATTTAAAAAACCATTTAAATTGCTCCCATATAGTTAGTTGTACTAACTATATTTCGCGCACCCACAATCCACTGCTGATAATGTCACATATTACATCATTCATGACATGGTCAGTGACATCATTCATGACATCACTTATGACATCTCAAATGACATCACTGATGACATCACTGATGACATCTTATTTTTTTGCCCTTGGGTGTTAAACCTATAGTTTTTTCAGTGAATTTCGAAGGTTTTTTAAATGCTTATTCCTAACTATAACGAGTGTTAAACATATGGGTTTTTTCAATGAATATACATATATATATATATATATATATATATATATATATATATATATATATATATATATATATATATATGTATATTCATTGAAATATATATATATATATGTCTTGCACGTCCATCCTGGGTGAAGTTAATCTGAATGCTAAATTGCCTTGTGAGTGCCCTTTCTTTCTGAGTCTTACCCATCTTGTTCACTTATAAAGGCTTCCCCTTGGAACCCTTTTTCTCCTCTGATCCCCTGTGTGATCCTTGGCAGCGCTGTACTAATCTTTCTGTGCGCTGTACATTTCTGCCCAGTTCCCAGTCCTTGCCCAAGTCCCTGACTGTGTTCCTTACATAGTCCCGGACTTCCCTGACATGTACAATCCACCACCATGGTCCTGGATGAGGACCCGGCTGCCAAAATAATTGCTGCCTCACCTTCCCTGACGCAAAATGTTGTTTGATGGAAAGGAAAGGGGCATGAGCATGCTAGCTACCTTGATAGTCTCTTGAGCCTGTCATGCCTATTAAGTATTACAACTGTTTCGAGACTTCATGTCCTAGCAAGAAACGTCTTACAGGAAGACGAGACTGCTTTGTTGTACATAAGGATCGGGTCTATGTCAGGGGTGTTACATCTGACTTCCTGCTGACTCCTCAGAGACTTGAGAGGGGAAGTGTAGGGGTGTAGGAGGAGCCCCCCTAGGGTGGGTAAGTTGCACCAGCCTAATGTCAGCCTCTACCACTCACCAATGGTGGAACAGCTGTGCGTAGCACACTCCACCTCACTGCCTTCCCCTAGCACACAACCAACAACCAGCTCCCGACCTCTAAACCTCCCCGGCCCAACCTCCACTACACTAGCTTCCTCAAAACTTCACGATTAAAACTTCAAGATTAAGATTAAGATTGAACTTGATCTTGCTCAGAAGCATGCTGCTTCAATGGAAAGCTGCAGGCTGGAACTTTCTCAACCAAGGCCAGCCCAAGATCAAAGCCTCCAGGCACAATCCACAAGACACAAAAAATAAACTGCCTCCCCTGGCAGCCCAACCGCCTCCAGCTGCCACCATACACTGCCAAAATAGCAAAAACTGAGGTCTCCCTGCTCCCACCGCCAAGGTCCGGGCCCCCAGAGAAGACTGTGGGGCCACAGCTACTACGGGGCAGCCTGAGTGATGTTGGGAGACACAACACACCTGCGGTGAATCCTGCAAAATTAACAAGGCATCATGGGTGGTATAGGTGGCCGCAATGCACCTGCGGCAAATACTGTAATCTGCAGCAGTAGCGGTGCCCACAGTGTCTCTGGCATCAGCTGTCCGTGCATGAGTGCGTCGGCCTCCGGATTCAGCTTCCCGGTTCCTCTGTTTTTCACTTGAGCATAGTCTCCAAACCACAGTTTAATCTGTGAAAGAGGATTCTCTGAGACTAAGGCAACATTTATATCCATTTGTATAAGCTGTTAAAACTAGTATATATGGACCATTAAAGCATATTTAAAATTAGGGTACATGCTTTAAGAAAATGCTTTGATCTCAGCTTGCATCACTGTAAGTGGTTCCCATATGAAACGTTTACTCATGTTTGCAAAATGTAACAGTTTGAAGATACTTATAATGCTCTTAGAATGCTCACTGATTTTATGTAAATACACGGAGAAGCCTCCCAGCAAAATTGATGATTGTTTGCTTTTACAGTATACTTAAAAGACATACTTGAAACAATTGCTTTGCTAAACTATTGCACAACTTTAGATACCGTATTTCTGAGGCATCGTTCAGGCTTCATTTAGGGAAGGGTTTGAGGAATTCCATTATTTTTTTAAACAAGTATAATAAGAGAAAATCAGTGTGAAACCATTATGAGCTTTGTCCCAACTCTCAAATAAAAGGAAAAAAAAGTGCACTAGCAGATGTATATTCCTGCACTGTTGAAGGTTTTTTGCCTTTCAATAATTCACGAGAGTTTACAGAAGCAAGTCTGGAAACTGTACTGTTAAGAAAACTGTGTGAATTGCATTGTTGAGTGAGCTAATATAAATGAATACATTCACTCTTGCATAAATTTGATCAGTGATTGGAATTTCACTTTCTTAAATACCTTTTTTCATAACCTGAAAAACATGTTTCTCCTGACTGTAAGAAATTGGGGCATTGGTTGGGGGAAGGGAAGCTTTACTCAGGCAACAACCACAATATTGTCAGGGTGATAAATGAAAAAATAAAATTCACAAAATTAATCTATGCTTTAACCTCTTGTACCTTGGCACAAAGCGGTCAGGCTTAACTTAGAGACAATGTGTAAACTAAGTATGCAGCACACAAACCATAATACAGTGAAAAACACAATACTAGGCAATCTCAAACCAATTCGGACAATAGAGTTAAGTTTAATAAACCAAATGATACCAGAATGACAGAGCACAAAGCACCACTTGAAGTCATATGGTCATGCTAGACCAGGAGAAAGTCAAATGTTCCAGCTGACCACGATGCAAGGGACCAGATCAGTCTCACTGAAGAGTTTACTTCAAAGTCCTGTGTGAAGATTCACGTTGGAGGAGGCCACAAGGAGTAGGGAGAGCATCCCAGATGGTTGCTGTTGTAGCGTGAAGAGCGGGCCGGATGGCATGGGCGGTAGTCGTGGTGGCTAGAGCTTTGCATTTCTGTTCACCATGAGATGTTGTTGATGTAGCTTGAAGAGCAGATCTTACCGGAGCTTCTCATTGGTGGTCGTCACAAGTGGTGCACTCTTGGCACAAATGGGCCTGTTTGTGGTAGCTTAGGGCCCAATCTACAAGATTTGACCATTTCTTCTTTGAAGGAGGTTAGACTAATGCCATCCAATGGGACAGGACCTCAGTGTACATCTTGGGGATCAGGAACTCACTCCAGCAGAGGCCAGCAGGAATGCTCTTTCCTTCACCTGTCAAGGCTCCAAGAAGTGTAGGGCAACAAAAGGCTAGTGTCAGGTTCCTTTGTGTTGATGGAGCCAAGGTCTTTGAAGAGCAAGTGAAGCGAGGCACCGTTCTGACCCCATCCATCCAGACATGATGTCCCATCCTGGCCTATACCTAGTACCCTCTGTGTCACTGTCTGGGAGGAATACACAAACCCAAATAGAAGAGAAGAGCCCTTCACAGTCACATGACTTGGGATGGTGGCAGGAGGTGTAAATGGTTAGAACAAGAAAATTCAGAGGTTTTCAAAATTGTGACTTAAAATTTGACTTTACCATTAAATAGGGTTTTAAATTACATTCCATTTGAGTGCCAAAACCATAGCTCTATCTCCTCCCAATCCAAAGTTAATAAATAGAATAAGGTAACCCTGTGTTAGTCAAAGGGAGCGATAGGTTTTACAACAGTGAAAAGCAACCCTTAGGAGTTGTTCCCTGCCAAGACATGTAAAACTTAAGAACACATGTCCTAATTTTTAAATACAATGCTCGTTCCCTATGAGCTGTTAGGGCCTACCCTTTTAAGAACTGAAAAGAAAGGTTTAGGCCTAGCAAAAGGTTTATTTTATCAGGTCAAAACAGCAGTTTAAAATATGACTACAGGCTTCAGTGGCAGGCCTGAGGCATGTTTTAGCAGGCTACTTTAGTGGGTAGTACATTGAATGCCGCAGGTCCACTAGAAACATAGTATTTACTGGCTCTGGTATATGTAGTACCATCCTAAATATCTCCTACATAACATTAACCACAATGTATTTATTTGAAACGGGAGGGCATAATAGATATGAGAAAGCAAAACATTTTTAACAAAGGCTCACTTCTATTGTGTCCGGCACTTCTTACACAACATTTCAGCATGTGATGCGCCCACTACCAAGGTCTGACATTACAGCGAGTGGTTGTTGGTCTAGGAAGAAACACCTGCTATGTAAACGATAAGGAGATACGAATACCAATTCTAACCCCTTAGTTACTAATTAAGGCACTGCAGACAGTTTGTAATTTTCTAAACTAGTCAGCACCAGAAAAAAAACGTCCAGCGAATGTCTCCATGGAGGTACTCATGGGGCAAAACAGCACCTACCCAACAAGGAGTACAACCCGATGAGGAGGTATGCCACTTTTGTGGGTAAGAGTTGGTGCATTCTGCTTTCTTTGGCATAATGGGTCATTCAGCCCACAATTCGATCAGAAATAGCCATCTTCACAGAACTGCCCACCATGTATGTAGCCAGGTCTGGTGACTCAGTGGACTAATGCATCCACTGCAGGGGCCTGTGTTCGACCTCATGGTCACAGGTTCACATCCCGGCGGGTCCACTCAGCCTTTCATCCATCTGATGTCGTTAAAATCAGTACCATTGAGTTGGGCAACAATAAACATCTGTTATTCAGCGCCAAGAGACCAATTGGTGAACGTGTGCTTTACAAATACACATGTTATGTATTGATATTTCTTATTATATGGGAGGATATGTGTGGAACTGATCAACCTCCATTTCCACCCTTTTTGCATTGGATATAAGGATAGAGAAAAAGATGGTCTATTAGATGGATTGAAGAGCAAAAGGATGAATGGGTGAGAAAAGGATGACGGGTGAAATGATGGGTGGGTGAAAAAAGTATGGATGAGTATATGGATGTGTTGAGGAGTGGGCAGGTCAATTGAAGAATGCTGGGATGGGTGGTAGGATGGAAAGACAGATGGGTATATGAATGTAATGTTGGATGGTTGTGTTAAAAGATGAATTACCCAAAAAAAGACAGATGGATGGATGGAAGGAAAAATGGATGAAGGAGGATGTATTTTCTTTTCTTACTGCTCCCTTGCTTAAAATTCAGAGGAAGACCAAAATTAGTGCACATCAGATTTCACAACAGTGAGTGTAGGACAACACCCCCACTATGAAATAGGTTTTGTGCCGTATTGCACCAACACTAACACACTTGAAGCGAGATACAGAATGCAGACACAAACCAGACATGAAGACGCTTTTTTTATTCATTTGCATTTTCAAATGGCATATATACTATACAATACAATACAAACAGCCATGTAAGACATCCCAACACAACAAGAAGGGAACAATACCAGTTGGCCGGGGGAGGGGCGTAGCAGACTGGAGTCCTAGGCAAACAGGAACTATTAAGGTGCAAGTCCAGAAATAGTAACAAAACTAGACTGGTTCTAGCCATATCAGTGCACAGCACATTTCAAGATGGCCACCTAGTACGCAACTCTGTGCTGCATCTGGGAACGCCGCTCTGATTTTGGCAGTTTAAGACCCACTTTAATTTTTTTAAATGGAATAATTCTGCTGTGGATCACTTGCTAAACACAAGTCTGTCCTTTAATTTTTCCTTGTTGCTTGTGGTTCTGTGGGACATTGTGGGACTTCTCCAACTACCTTTCCGTCCGCCAATTTGAATTCTTCCTGACTGGAGGATTTCTGTTCAATTCTGGATATTTCCTGAGGTACTTCTCCCTACTTATTTACTAGGGTTATTTGGATTCTTCTCAGTTATTTTTGTCTTCTGCATTTGAAGACTTATTTCACTGGAACTCCTTATTTTTATTGGCAGTAGTGTCACTGTAGGGAGGTTTTCTTTGGCTTTTTACACTTCGACTGGTATGTGTGTTTTTTCTAATTGAATGTACAGAAGTAAACAATTACTACATTCAAATAGAAAGCATATGGCTGATTTGCCTGTGTCGTACTCTTCCTCTCTTAAGCCCCTTATGGATTGTTTGCATATTCCTGTCAGTATGGCTCAATCTAACTCTTCTAAGTCAGTATCTTCCTACATTGCTCCTCCCAAAATGCAATCACCATCTATACAAAAAAAAAGGGTCAAGCAAGATCCTCCTCCACCGAAAATGGTCTTGCCTGTATCTTTGGAGACTGTCTTGTAGGAAATGAGGGCTTTGGGACCATTTATTGAGGAAACCAAAACTTGTCTGCTCCAGACACTAAGTGGTCTTCACTTGCTTCCAGGGTATCCATAGTGGAGCAACATGTCAGGGATATACAAGGCGTCTCTGCAAGAAATTCTACTTAGGAGAAAGATGTTCTACTTTTAAGAAAGTCTGATGAAAACATTGAAAACAGGAATAGGCACAATAATCTTTGTCTGTATGGTCTTCTGGAGGATATTGAGGGGGATGACCCTGTGATTTTCTTGACTTCTGTTTTCCTAAAACATCTGGATCTTCCTGCTTTAATGTCTTTGACTGTCCAAAGAGCTCATAGGCTGTGTCCCTGTCTGGGTCCTTCATCTGCACCTACGAGGCCCCATGGTGTGAGCCTCCTCTTTTTTAAACTTATTGACCTCATACAAGTTTTAAATGCAGCGAAGCTTAAACAACAACTAACATGATCTGGAGCTAAATTATTTTTATCCCAGGACATTTTAACAGTAACTGCTAGGTGACAAAAAGGAGTTCCTTGAGTTTCGACCAGCACTGCATACCTTAAGTGCGCGCTATGGCCCATTCCATCCCTGCTTGTTCAAGGTGACTTTTCAGAATCACACTTCTACATTTGAAGAACCGGCGCACCTTCCAAAATTCATCCATTCACACTCTACTTTTTCAATGGAGACTGCAGGTCCTTCCTCTATTACCTGACTTTTATATGACAGTCTTTGATACATTTTTTCTGACCCTTACTTTTGCTTCCTTTACAGGTTGGAAACTGATGGCTGTCTCCTATTAAGTTGTCTATATTTACTGTCTTTTTCTATTATCTTTACAGATCATCCGAATTTTTCATGCACTCGTCTTCTGTTTTGTTTTGGCTTCTTGGTATTGGAATGTTCCCTCCATTGGCTGTGCTGTCTTTAGTGTATGTTGCCAGTCCTTGTTTTTTCTTGCTCCCTCTGATGGTACGTATCACAGTTGTCAGTTCCTTTTTGACATGTACTGTCCTCTCTTATTGTCTCTTTTATTCCATTTCCCATTCCTTCTCTCTAACTTTTCTTTTAATGTTCTCATTATAGCTTTTCTCCTTTGCATCCTGTCTTCCACTATTCTTCTCCCATATTTTTATTACTGTTGATCATGTTGGTTCATATCTAGTTTTCTTTTCTTACATTCAGAGTTGTATCCTGGAATGTGAAAGGTTTTATTACCCCTATAAAGAGACAAATAATTATTTACTAGTTAGCCTCCTATAATCCAGATTTAGTTTTATTGCAAGAAACTCATTTGACAGAGACAGAGGCCTTGAATCTCAAGTCGAACTGGATTGGTTGATTCCTAGTATCCCCTACAAACAAAAAGAAGAATGGTGTTATTATCTTATGCCATAAAAAATTAGATGCTCTGTTATTTCTGAAGACATAGACTTGGAGGGTAGATGGTTATTGTTTGAATTTTTTATTAATAGCATGTCTTTAACTGTATTTAATGTTTATGGACAAACTGAACCGGACTATACTTTCTGGCCTAATAGTGCCAAAAAATTTATCCAACATAAAGATGAATTGTGGTGATTGCAACCAGGACCCCTTTATTGATCTTCAATCCTAAATTCGCTTTATCCCTTAGAAGACTCACAAACAATTTCACAGTGCAATCACTCAGAGACATCTTGTAGATGCCTGGAGACTATGCAACCCAGACATAACCGAATTTTTCTTTTTTCCCCCCTCCGCTTGGTTTCCTGACTCATTTAGACTGCATTTTTCTGTCTACATCTTTGTCTCAAAATCTAATTTCCTCTTTAATTGAACCCAAGTGATTTCTGATCCTGCTCTGGTTGTTGCTGATTTTGACTTGTTCTGTTCGCAACCCAAGTCTTCTAGATGGAGGTTTCAAAAATTGCTTTTGCAGGGTCCGGTTTTCTCCTCCTCTTTCATTTCCTTTGCTGAGGAATTATTTTCCTTAAACGCGGATCCCTGTGCTTCCCCTATGTTGGTGTTGGATGCTTTTAAGGCCACTGCCAGTGGATTTATTATAGATTTTGTATCCAAAAAAAGAAACAAGCACTTAATCAACATAAAGCTCTATTAGCCAACATTAAAAGCTTAGTACACTAATTTTATACATTCTCATCTGATTCTACTTTGCAGAAGCTTGTCCACGCAAAACTAGATATCAATAAAATATCTACTGACAATGCCTCCTCTATTCTCCTACGAAGGAGTGCTAGTTTCTATGGTGGATGAAACAAAGTTGTTTCTGGCAATAATCTCAAATCTAGGAAAGAGCGGGTGATGATATACTCTATCCATTAATCAGAGGGAAAACATCTTTTCAAAGATCAGGTAATTTTTGATGGATTTATGAAATTCTATAAAAATATATATACTCCGGAAGCCCCTGCATCTATCTCTCTTACAGATACTTAGCTAGCCACATTTCCCCTCCTTCTTCTGTGAGTCTTAACTTCACATCGCGAGATTCTGATATATCAATTCAGGATCTTTATTGATCCTTAGATCTCCCCAAAAATTCATAAATCCCCAGGTCCAGATGTTTTTACAGTAGAATTATATTTACATTTTTCAAATCTCCTGCTCCCAAAATATCAGCAACTTTTCAGAACTTTTACGCTACCGGTAAGGCGAGCGGTAAGTTTTTAGAAGCCACTATATGTCTGATCTATAAGGAGGGAAGTGATCCTAAACTTTGCTAGAACTATCACACTATATCCCTTGTGAATATCGACTATAAATGTTTTGCCAAATTACTTGCATTACATCTTGAACCTCTTTTGCCAAATTTAAGTGGTCCAGAGCAATGTGGTTTTGTTAAGGACAGATTAACATCTGATAATTCTGTTACTATCTAATGTATTAAACAAGTACTCTACTCTTTCTTATTCTCTAGCTGCAGTTTCTATTGATGTGGGGAAAGCTTTTGACAGTGTAGATTAGTCCTTTTTATATAAAACTCTTCATTGGCATAGTTTAGGTCCAAAATTCATTTTCCTTATCTCTTTGCTTCATATGGCCCCTGGAGCTTCTGTCATAGTTAATGGACTTATTTGTCAATTCTCTCCACTACAGTGTGGTGTTCACCAAGGTTGCCCTCTATCTCCTCTTTTATTTATTCTGTATCTTGAACCCTTTCTATCTCCTATCTGCCATAATACTTCTGTCTCAGGGTTTCTTTATAGTGATCATCATTTGAAGTTTTCCACCTATGCAGATGATATTTGACTTTTTATATCATACACAGAATCCTCTATCACCCCTTTATTGCAGGAAAGCTCTGATTTTTCCTTAATTTCAGGTTATAAAATCAACCCTGACAAGACAGAAATCCTTCCCATCACGAAATGTAGTCTCAAGCAACATTTTGATCGACTAGATTCCTATGGAATCATTCTAGAATTAAATAATTTTGGTACAAAGTTTACTATTTCCATATTTGACTAGGTTAAAATAAATATGAAGGAAGGTCTTGATTGTATTTCCAAACTTCTTTCCTCCTTGAATCTTTTTTTTCTTTCATGCTGGGGATGCCTTGATTCTAACAAGATGATGATCACTCCCATTATGTTTTATTTTTTTCCAATGATCCCAATTCATATTCTATCCATTTACTTTAAAAAAATGGATTCCCTCCTTTCCAATTTTTTATGAAATAACAATAAATCTAGAATTTCCTTGTCACATCTTAAAAAGCCAAAATCTAACGGCGGACAGAATTTTCCTGACTTTCGGATGTGTCACAAAGCCTTCTTATAGACATTTCTCCTTTGACTCCGTAATGGGTTATCATTGAACGTTACTTACTTGCACCTTTTTCTATGAAAGAAGTCGTTGCCTGGTGGGCGTGGCTATGGAGGGGACCAAGATGGCCGCATCCGCTTAGAGCTCCGCCAGTCGGGCGATGTTTCCAGCCCTGATCCTGCAATTTGGGAGCCTCGCACGAACACACACTTCCCCCTTTGACTGCGGGGCAACGGGACAGCGTTTGATGCCGCTATTGCTGCTGGGGATCAATCCTGGACGTCGCTGGCGCCCGATGACACCGGGACCCGGCTCGGGCCTACTAGCCTCCATCGTGGTGCCGCCGAGGATGGGGTGAGTCTGCACCACCCCCTTCCCGATCACTTTCCCCGCTCCCGCCTGCCCTGGTGCCTGCTCCTGCGGCCTGCTCGTTGTCCGCCGCTCTCTTGCCTGGTCCCTGCTGCTAGGGTGAATACTTTGACCAGTTTGGGCCTACGCGCTACTGAAACTGGGGCCTCGAATAGGGGAGGGGTCCGGCTTTGAGCATTGGTCGCGGGCGGGGTGACCGGGGGATCGGGTGGGGGTTGGGGTTGGGTAGTGGACTTGTGGTGGTGGGCGGTTGGGCTCCCCATCCCCTTGACGCCCAAGGGTTGCTCCGTAGGCGGCTGGGTGGAGGGCCTGTCAAGCCCCCCCTTCCTTCCGGTTCGGGGACCCTCCGGGTTTCACCTGAGGCCCTGTTCGCCCGGCTGTGTTGGTGGCTGCTTGGGCCACTTGATTTGCATCCTTCCCTGCTGGATGAGCCTCCATCTACCTCTTGTCCTCCTGGACTTGCTGCTGCACCTATTGGCTGTCCTGCTACCAGCAATTGGCTGACCGTTTCCTGCCGCCATAGTGTGCCACGTGGCTCTCTCCTAGCTGGCCTGCCAGGTTGCCAGTATCGATTCACCTCTCTTTGGCGCTATGCTCTGCCCACCTGACTGCTACCCCTCCCTGATGGCGCTCCGCTAAATCCTGGGTTGGTGAGCACCTGGAGGCCCGACATTCGCTACTCCTTTCACTGTGCCTGTGAGGTTGACTGCATGGGCAACCGCTCCCATTTTTACACCCCTGTGCCTTCTCTCCTGCCTGCCTGCATCTACCTGCCCAGTGTCACACGTAGGGGTCGTATAGACTGTTCCTCTTCCTCACCCTCCTGGTGCACCTTGCTTGCCACAATGGTTAAGAAGGACCCTCGGCAGCCCAAGCTTCAGTTTGAAAAGACTCCTGGTGCCACATCGGACCCCGCTGCATGCTCAGACACAAAGACCACAACCCCTCAGGACGCGACTGGCTCAGCCCCCATTGCTGCTGCCATGCTTGCTGAAATGAGGGCGGGCTTCAAGGCTCTGGATGCCCGGTCTGACGACCTCAACAAGAAACTTGCCGACATGAATGCTAAGGTCCAGGGCCACGATCGTCAGCTGGATGTGGTTGAAGCCAGGGTTTCTGATATTGAAGATGGGGCCTCCACCTCTCTGAAGCAGCTTGAGCTGGTCGAGAAGATCCTTAAAGAAGTTGCTATTAAGAATTAAGATTTGGAAGCCAGGGGGGGCCGCAATAACATTTGCATTCTTGGCGTGCCGGAGTCTACAGCCACTGGCCGACTGGACTCATTTGTGGAGCAGCTTCTTTCTGATCTGTTCGGCAGGGAATCCTGCACCCAGGGCTTTGTTGTTGAGCATGCACATCGATCCTTAGGCACTGGTCCCAGACCTGGGTTGCCTCCCAGACCAATTGTCACCAGACTTATGAACTACCGCGATCGGGACGCTGCCCTTCGCACGGCCCGCGAGAAGGGTGAGATTCAGTGGCAGGGAAGCAGCCTCTCTTTCTTTCCGGACTTCACGGTCATGGTGTAGGAGGCCAGGCGCAAGAAACAAAGTGTCAAGTCCATGCTTAGAAATCTGGGCCTCCGCTACGGTATGCTTTATCCAGCTCGTCTCAATGTGGACATTGATGGCCGTCCTAGGATCTTTGACACTCCGAATGCTGCACAGGAGTACTTTTGTGACTTTAAGAATAATACAGGCGGGACGTCGAATGGCTCCAGGTCTAATTCTCCTTCGCAGCAGGCATCACAATCCAGCGTGGACCTTTTCTCCCCTACAGGAAATGGCTGAGTGCAGATTTTTATTCTTTTTGTTCCTTTTTTCTTCACTTTTGTAACTTGGCCCCGTGAAGTTTAATGGACTTTGGCTCTTTCACATGTTTTCCTGATTGTCACTTAATCTGTTGTTTCATTGCTAATTTGCCCGTCTGGCGTGGCGTCGCCATGCCCCATGGCGAATACCTCCACGGTTTGTTTTTTGGGATTTGATAATAGGATATTCCTCTTTCTGGTAACTGATAGGGGTGAGCGGGAAATCCGTTATGCCCGCGGATTTTGCGGATTTTTGGGAAATCCGCAATCCGCAAATTTTGCGGATTTCCCGTAAAATCCGCAAAAATAAATCCGCGGACGTAACGGGTTCAAAAGTTGAACCCCCACTCATGTAACTATTTCACAATGGCGCCAGCAAGCTGCCAGCGCCGTTGTAAAATAGTTACAAAGTTAGCTTGCACAGGAACCACTAGATAAAACGAAGCAGGTGCTGCTTTATTTTATCTAAGTGCTTCCTGTGCAAGCTAACTTTGTAACTATTTTACAACGGCGCTGGCAGCTTGCTGGCGCCATTGTAAAATAGTTACAGCTCACTCAAGGGACCCCTGCGCCCTTCGGGGCGATTGCATAGTAACACACACATGGTTGCTCGAACTAGTTGATGCTCAAATTCAGTGACTCATTCATAAGCCCAAAAACAATCGTGAGCGTCGTCGAGGCTGGACAGGTGTGCCTTCTTCCCAAATCTGCCATGGAAAATCAGCTGTGATGCTGGATAGACTTTGCATCCTTGACTTTCACGAGCGCAATACCCGTGCTGTTCCTGTGACCAGGAGTTTCTTTCTCTTCATCTGCTGAACTGATCTTTCTCTGACCTTTTATACACACAAGAGCCCATACATGAGCAGGCACATTGTGTTCGCACGGGTTTCTGCAAGTTCGCAATTTGCAAAATTGTACAAAACCCTCGCGAACTTGCAGAAACCCGTGCGAACACAAAAAAAAAAAATCCGCGAGGATTCGCGGATTTTGCGGATTTTCGCAATCCGCAAATTCGCAAATCCGCAAATTCGCGGATTGCCAATCCGCAAAATCCGCCCATGCTTAGTAACTGAGAGGTTGGTTGGTGGATGGAGGGAGGTTTTTGTTTTGAGTAATGACGGATATTTCAACTTTCAGAAAATGAGGCTTGCTTTATGTGATGTGATGCATATTTACACTGACTTCCCTTTTTTGTTACAGTATAGATGGTACATTTAGGAAATGTGCCTGGTCCTTCCGGGCTTTCGTTATTAACATGGAATGTGTGGTCTGAATAATAACAGGAAGGGTCGACAGGTTTTGAATTATGTAGCACGACATCAGGCAGTCATCCTCTTTATGCAGGAGACACACTTGGCTAGCGCGGGTGCTAATGCAATAGCTTCTGCATGGGCCCAACAGGTTTTTTGCTTCTTACAGCTCTTATTCAAGAGGCATTGCCATTTTTGTACACAAAAGAATTCAGTTTGCACATTGCTTCACACATAGGGGCCCTGAAGGCCGGTTCTTGATAGTAACTGGTCTACTGATGGGACATAGGGTTTCCCTTGTGTGCGTATACGGTCCAAACACTGACTCTCCCTTCTTCTTTCATTCCCTGTGGACCTGTCTTCTAGCTGTGGACGCTGGGCTTTTGATCATGGGTGGGGACTTTAACCTCCTTTTGGACCATTCCAGAGACAGTACTGCTTCTACTCCAGACTCCAAGCCCCATTCCTGACTGGCCCTTCGTGAGATTTGCACACAGTACTCCTTGGTGGACGTTGAGGCCCATTTACATGCACACCATCCTGCCTTTATCCATTACTCTGGATTCCGCAACACCTGGACCAGAATTGACTACTGGCTGGTCTCCCCCAGGGTCGCTAGCTGGTTAGGGTCGGTTTGAACCTTCCCACACACTCTCTCCGATCATTCCCCAGTTCTCCTTCAGCTATTTATTCCCGGGAAGGGTGGTTATGAAAGGCAGTGGTGCTTTCCCGGCCGGGCCTTGCTTGACCCCGTTTTCGAAGAGGAAATCAGACAGACTATAGAAGATTATTTTGAACTGAACACTGGCTATGTCGACACTTGGGCGTCCTATGGGAGGGCTTTAAGGCTTATATAAGGGGAGTCTGTATTTCAAAGAATGCCGGGGTTCTCCGTGATCTGCGTTCCACTTTGGATCGAGCTGAGGAGAAAATTGCGGCAGCAGATCGCAAATTGCTTATCTCTCCCTCGGACTCTCTAGCTGCCCACAGGTTGGAACTGTCTGTCGAATTTCGGGAGGCGGCTGAGAGAGAACTATTGTTCCTTAATAAACACTGTGTGCCACGGCGGTACGGGGAAGGTGAGCACCCTGGCCGTTTATTGGCCAACACGCTTCGTCCCCCCCAGAGGCCCCACCTATATCATTTCTATGGCCGGACTGGACGGTTCCCCCGTCCACTCCACCCCCGCGGTCTGCGACCTGTTTCTCACTTATTATAAGACCCTTTATTCCTCACGCCTCTCTGGAGAAACCAGCGGTCAGGTGGATTACCTATCCGAGGTGGCCTTTGTCTAACTAGAGCGTTACATGCAGGAGTTTCTTCTGACCCCAATCACGTCGGACAGTATTGTTGAGGCGATCGATGCCCTACGCGCGTCCTCTGCCCCGGGGCTTGACGGCTTTTCGGCTGACTTCTATAAAGCTTCTAAAGACCTGTTAGTGCCGCGCTTGGTTGAGGTGTATGCCGAGGCACTGGAGGTTGGTGTCCTCCCTCCGACGTTTTGAGAAGCAGTGATCATTTCATTGCCCAAACCCGGGAAGAATCCTATGCAGTGCGGTTCGTACAGGCCACTGTCCCTGTTAAATTTAGATTACAAGATATTAGCCAAAGTTATCGCCATTAGACTATCATTGCTGATGGAATTTGTCATCTCCCCTGTGCAGTTGGGCTTTGTTCCACACAGGTCCGCCTCTCTTAATCTCCGGATGCTATTCACCGTGCTACACCTTATTGACCCCTCCACTCCCGCCGCCGCAGTTTTACTTGATGCGGTGAAAGCCTTTGACTCCCTTAAGTGGCCTTTTTTCCTTTCAGTCATGCGTCGGATGGGTATGCTGGAATGCTTCGTGGCCACTGTCACACTACTAAATACTAAGCCCACGGCCCGGTTGCGTCTTATCAGCACTTTGTCCGACTCTTTCCCTTTGACGCGTGGCACTAGGCAAGGGTGCCCCCTATCCCCTCTCCTTTTTATTTTACCCATGGACCCCTTGGCTCGTCAATTTCAGGAGAACCATCTGCAGCATGGTTTGCAATTCCGCACGGGCCCTCTCTTGCTTTCAATGTACGCAGACGACATGGTATCGTATGTCCGTCTTCCTCACGACAATCTGTGACCATTGATTCGGGAATTCATACGATTCGGCTGCATAATAATTGGCATAAATCTGTCATTTTCCCGCTCACAGCTAGCACCGTTCCTTGGTCTTTCGAGTTTCCACTGGAATGGTGTGATAATTCTATTAAATACCTTGGTATCCACATTCATCTTGACACCGCATTGGTTATCCGTCTCAACTATGGCTCCGCAATTGACGCATTGGAATCGCAGGTTGCCTGAAGGTTACGCTTGCCCCCGTTCATGGCAGGCAGAATTGCAATAATTAAAATGATAGTTTTACCCCGGTTCTTGTACTATTTTAATATTATCCCTGTTCCTCTAACTAACGTCTTTTTCACGCAACTTCGCTCTATTTTGATTCACTTGATCTGGGGGGACAAGACGCCCCGAGTCAGTTGTAAGGTCTTGACTTTGCCCCCTGAAAGGGGAGGGCTAGGTGTTCCAGATTTGTACTTATATTATTTAGTCGCGCAGTGCTGCTATGCATACGCCTGGTTCCATCCAGACGCACGCATCCCGTATTTGAGACCGGAGGCAGATCTGGTCCTCCCGAGACGGCTTCTTACAATTCTTCCCACCGGCTTCCCTCGAGACCCCTGGGACATCCAAACAGTTTCCACCACCTGCTGGGCTTGGATCAGATTGTGTAGATTTTTGGGTTTGGATCTTTTATATTCCCCTGCCTTGCCCTTGCCCAACTCCGTCCTTTTTCCTATTACTGGTGAGACTTTGGTTGAGCGCACGCTGGCGAAGTTCAGCATATGTACACTTGGAGACCTGTTCCCGGACGGGCATGTATTCTCCTTGGCGGAGGAGGCTTGGTTTAGCGACTTTCATTCTCACCCGGCTGCGCTCTGCTTTGAGGGCTGAATTTCCTTCCTTCCCTTTGTCTCCGGCCGAAACCCCTCCCGTCACCTTATTGATTTAGAGCCCAGATAAGGCACACTTGATTTCCAAATTGTATAAACAGTGCGGTACGGTCAAACCAGTAGATGACAAACGGCTTAGGGCTGCTTGGAAGGGAGACCTGGGTGGACCTATTACTGATGACCAGTGGGCATATTGCTGTAGGACCACAACCAACGTCTCTTTGAATAGTTGTCATAAGTTGCTTCACTTCAAATTCCTTCGCCGGATATGTTTCACCCCGGCCCACGCACACAGAATTGACAACTCCAGGCCTCACCACTGTCGGAAATGTTTGGCCCCCTTTGCTGACTTTGCACATTTAACCTGGACTTGCCCTAAAATACACCAGTATTGGCTAGATATCCACTCCACCTTGGGAGATATGTTGTCCATGCTCCTCCTTCCTTTACCTGAGATCGCCCTACTGGGTTATGTAGCAAACTTCGTAGGCTTGCTGAGTTGGGCTTCCTTTTGGCAAAACAAGAGATTGCATTACTGTGGGGTAGTAGACGTGATCCTACTCTCCACTCTTGGTTAAATAGCCTTGCATTCTGCAATGTGAACTGAGAGGAATTTAGCACTTTACTCCCCGACTCTTCCAGGCCAATCGACATTTGGGGCCCATACAGGTACTACATATCCCGGCGCCAATTAGCATATGATTCTCCGGCTCAGTCCGGCATTACCCCAACTAGAGTGGGATAGCTCTCTTCGGACTTAGGAGAAGAGTAGCGGGGATACGATTATACCACATTTAGTTCACTTATTATCTTTGCTCCTAACTGTGTAAATTGGTTTCAGACATGTCACATGTTTGATTTGTTCATTATGTACATTATATTGGTCGCAGTCGGTGCTTATGTATCACATCGCCTTGTTTTTTTTTCTTCATTGTGGATATTATGATTGGTACTCATGTTTCAATTGAATTGTTTTTCGTTGTTTTTTTCTCTCAGCTTTATTATAATTGTCATTCTATGTTATCATATTGCAGTTTCATCGCTGTTATTTGTTTTTTATTTTCTTTATTTGTCTTTATGTAAAAATGGAGAAAAAAAAGTTTTAAAAAAAAGAAGTTGTTGCCTTTACTGCAAAGGTTAATCTCACATCTCTTCCACTGTTTAAACATACATACTCATTGTTAAGGCCTCTTTACCAGTTGAAGACCATTTATAGAAATTTATTTCTACACTGTCCTCTTTGGTATAATCTTCTCATTACTATTAACAATAGACCTCTTTATTGGGAATCGTGGGTGCTTAAGGAAATTGTTTGGGTCCAGGATTTGTTTGATGGCATGACTCCCTGTTCTTTTCCTCTATTCCAGGCCACTTTGAAGGTCCTCGTTCATTTTACCACAAATTTATGATCCTTATAGAGTTAATTCTAGAGGTTTTTTATGCCTTTCCTCCAAATCAATCCTTGTCCACACAGGATCCACTTCTCAGACTATTGACGGCACTTCCAAAGGCTTCCTTGAACTATAAATATTTTCTTACCACAGGTTCTGATCGCTCCAAATCCAAATTACAACTTACTTGGGAGGCGATTTGAGTTATGTTTGGAGCATCGATTTTTGGAACACATTTTCGGCTAGATCTATAAAAATTTCTCCATGGCAATCTCTGTTTTTTCTATACCATTGATTGTATTTCACTCCCATATCCATAGCTTTTTTACACACAATGATAATAAGACTTGATGAAATTGTGACTGTCCTTTGACTGATTTGATGCATCTCCTGTTTTCCGGCCCTCCGGTAGCCTCCTTTTCGGGACATACCTCTTCTTGAATTTCAATTACTTTTAATATACATATCCATTTATCTAATGGTATTCTTTTTACAGGAAGTTTATCAGAATCACTAGGAATATTGCTTCATGAAAAGAGGTTATTTGACCTGATGCTGGCTTCAGCTTTTTAGCAAATCACACAAAATTGGAAATGCTCAACTAGACTTTCAGTTAAGCCTTGGTGAAATAATGTCTGTAATTACCACAGAGTGGATATTGCTTTTTGCCTCCTCTTTTATACCGTTTGTAAATAGAGACTATTTTGGTCACCACTAACTACTTATTTCTCTCTTCATTAATTTTCATCATTGAACTGTTTTCTTTGTAGGTATTTTAATTGCTTCTTTATTCTCTACTAGCTTGTTTTGATGCTTGATCTTCAGTTGTAGATTATATTCTGTTTCCCCTTTTTCCCTTTCCCTTTCGCGATGACATTGTTAAAATAAAAACAGCTTTCTGCTCTGTTTTATTGCCTACATTTCTCTCTTTGATAATTTATATTCAATATGTTAAGTTCATGGCTTATGTTTTGTGAATGTCATTAATTTAATAAAGCTTATTAAATGAAAAAAGACTGTGTTTAGCCATTCAATCCACACTGGTTCACCTCCTACCCTGTGTAGTAGGATCACTACTCTGAATGTCCATTCTAGGCAATTAGAGCAAAAAAGAGAAGATAAAAGGGGGGACAAGGGAACTGTATGACCTGCAATATACATGAAATATAACACGAGTGTGACCAAAAACATGTCTATAAACTGAATGCAGGGGTATTCCCACTATCCTTGACTCCTCTAGGGTGCAGCATTTATAACTTAGAGTGCAATGCACAGTTGCTATATTTGTTACAAACAAAAACAATACATAATATCAATAACATCACTTGACAAGAAGTATCTGTCCTCATACGATATAGTCATGTGTATGATAGCCGGTCTCGTAAGAGACCGGCGATAGAGACACCAACCCTGCACTCTGCTTCCACCCCAAAGAACTAGTCCAGGCCGGTGTCGGTTTTGTAATTGCAGTCACAGTGGTTATCAGGATACAAGGTTGCAGTTGTCAGGTAGGGCTCACTGCTGTCACCGCTAAGTAGTATGGCAGCTGCTGATATTTGGGGAGTAAAGTTAGCTGTGGGTACAGTAAGAGAATCATCCCTAAAGTGGTAATGAGGACCGGTGACACAATGGATCCTAGACCATCTCATGGGACAAAGAGATCAGTGGCAGAGCACTTCACTACATGGATGGGGTGCAAGACCATTACCTATACAGAGACATACACTAGAAACTCACCCCTGTTTGGTTTATATGTGAACCTTTCATAGAGAGCCACTCTGTGGAGTTTTCTGACTCGACACAGGTAAAGAATGTGGGATGTGCCAATAACTCAGGATGCAGATTTTGGCCACTGCTCGGTATGAATATCCATAGGGGCATCAGTAACATCATGAAGGAGGGACAGGTGGGTGGGTGAAGGGGCATGAAACTTGTGGACACAACCTTTTTGGACCCTGAAGCCCAGCAAAACAGGTCACTGGTAATACCAAAAGCAGCATTGTTCCATACTGGTGGATGATTGTGGAGTCGCAGATGGATGCACGGGAGTTTTTAGGCCTCTTCTGTCACCCAGGCTGTGTCTGCAAGAACTTAGTTGTGCTGCCAGGAAGGGGGTGAGGATTTCAGGCAGCATGGTGATGAATATAGGGTATCTTATGCGGTGCTGTTCAATCTGAACCCACATCGGAATGTCTTCTGAGGTATGCCAATAAGGAGCCATGTGGAAGGCCAGGCTGTAAAGGGACAGGTGTGGGAAATGTAAACCATCTGGCATGGTGACCACCCATAGTTTACAGGCTCTCAATCTGGGGTGGTGACCCCTCCAGATGTAAAACTGCATGTCTGCTTCAATCCCCAATAGGAGTGGACAGGGAACTCTCAGGGACATTATGCCAAACTGAGGGCATAATTATATTTCAATGCTACCATCATTTTTACAATTTGAACCCTGCCCGCATAAACAGTTTCAGGAGCTGCCATTTAAAAAAGTCCTGTTTCAATGGGTTCTGAAGGAGATGAGGTTGTCCTCTACCATCTTCTCAAGGCCTCTATTCACACGTATACCAAGATATCAGAGCCCCTTTGAGACCCATCATATGTCCCTGACACCTAGGCATGCCTAAAAAGTAGGAGGGATTCACTCTTGGTTCAGCTAATTTTGTAACCCAAGAAGCCTGAGAAACGGTCTGCAATGGATATGACCCCTTTCAAAGACGAGTCAGAACAGGAGAGGAGAAAAATAATCTCATCGGTGTAAAGGAGTGTCTTCCCATCTGTGGTGCCAATAGGTATACCGTGTACTTTCGCCGAGAGGCGTGTGACCCCTGACAAGGGTTCCAAGGCTGTCATCAACAACAGAATAAAAAGCCTTTTCAGGTGCCCCATTGTATCTGAAAAGTCTCAAAGAGGAAACCTCCATAGTTGATCTATGGTGTCTGGGAGTCATACAGGAGGCAGACCTTTCATAAGAAGTCATCACCGAGCCCCATCCGGCACATTGCCCAAAAGAAGTAGGGCCACTCCACCTGATTAAATTCTTTCTCGATATCCAGCAAGATATTTAATTTCTCTACCTCCTCACCCCAGGTATGCCACAAAAGAAGGACCAAGGTCCGAAAATTATCATAGAGGTGAGCCCAGAACGAAACTGACCAGAGAATTGTGGTCAATAGGGGGATAACCTTCCGTAACCTGGCCACCTGGATTTTGGCTAAAATTTTAAGATCTACATTGAGTAAAGAGATCGGGCAGTAGCTGCTATATTCCAGAGGGTCTTTACCTTCTTTGGGGGTGACAGCAACAGAGGCCTAATTGAAGATCATTCCTAGATAACAATTGTCTGTGGCCTCCTTAAATACTGTGTCAAAGTGGGGGCAATACCATTTTTAACATCTTTTAAAATGCTCTGGGAAAGCCATGCTTACTTTGGGATTTGCAGACGGATTGGGATTACATAGCCTCCACCACGTCCTCCTTTGTAATATCACCATCCAAATATGCCCACCCATTGACCATGACGGATGGTAGGTAAAGTGGAGGAAGAAAATCATCTATATCAGCTGCAGATGCAGTAAACTTTGAGGGTAGAAGGAGAAGTAAAACTCAGTGAACCAGTAATTGTATCTAGGGGTGGGTCACAAGAGATTCAGATGAGACTCTAAGCGCAGGCACATCTACCATCAAATTAACGCTGATGCAGCTGGACAACAAGTTGGTGACCAGGCTTTTCAGCCTGATCATACTTACGCCACTGAAGTCTCACTAATCCTTTATCAGCTGCCACAGTTTGAGGGCATTCAGTTGAGTCTTGGCATCTCCATATCTCTGCTGGTGGACTCTGTCTGAAATGCTTTACAAATGTGATGGATAATTTGTACCTCATCTTCAGCTGCCCAGAGGTCAGCCTGTTTCTTGCAGCATCCCACATCAGGACCCTTCAAAGGATGGCTTTACTCGCTGCCCAAAGAGTCCTGGGTGAGGCTGCAGAGCCTGAGTTATCCTGCAAGTAAGTAGCAATATGCCCATGTAGGGCATCTTTGTGTTCTGGTAGGGTATAGGCGAAAGCCTACATCCACCAGCAAGATGCTGGCAGGTCAGGAAGGCCAAGATCCTGGTCCAGCTGGACCATGATCCATCACAACAACTTCCATAATTGTGCAGACCTTGACAAAGAGTAGGAGCAGGTGTTGAAATAGGAAATAAACAATGCAGGACTGTGTGCCATGTGGACAGGAAAAGAAAGTAAATTCCCTGTCCATGTAATGTAGGAGATGTCAAAAGTGGACAAAAGCATAGTCAGAAAAGAGATCACAGAGAACAGCTCTATCCATGCGTTGTTGGAGATTACGCCGACCAGTACTATCCAGAAACTGGTTTGGGGCTAAATTCCTGTACTTGCAGGAAAGGTTCAGATGAAGCAGAATGGCCACCCTACATTTCCCTGTGCTGCTGCGAGTGGGCGATGGTGTGCCATTGAACTCCAATTGATGACCACTGGTAATTACGGTTCTTGCCCAATGCTGTTTAAGTCTCAAGGATTCTTTTGGGGACAGTTGTGTTTCCTAAACAAGCACATTAATCGGCTATGCATGGAAGTAATGCAGAACTTTTTTGCATTTTATATAGTGGGTCATGTCACTGACACTCAGTGGGTGATCAAAAGGGTTGGGTGAATCTTCCATTAATCACCACAGGATGCTAAAGAAGGCAGAGTATGAGGTAAAACCAGGGCAGTGCTCTTCGATGGTGTCTGAACTGGGGTCCAATGGTCCAACAGGTCTGGGGGGTTGCAGGCAGCAAAGGGTGGATTCAGAGGGGGAAGTAGAGAAGGGAGGATGATAGAATGAGAATGGAGAAGATAAAAATACACTGTGGTGTGTCTCTAGTGATGCCTATCCCCACCTCTCACAACTGGTCAGGCTATCATGGGGCTAGCTTGCCAATCACGGTCATCCTCAGAAGCAGTCAATGCCCCCTCCCTGGGCTGTCGTGAACATGGCTTCAGTTGGTACGGAGGAAAATCGTACCCGGGCAGTAGTCACTCATGGGCAGGGAGACTGAAGGAGGAGGAGTCTCACCCAGGCCGTGATATTCAACCTGCTCCTCGCGGCAGCAGTGGCAGGGGAGAGGCTTGGAACACACCCCAGCAGCCTTCGAGGGGGCTTAGAACAAAAACCCCATTGGAAGTGTTCCTGCCTTATCCCAGTGCTCTCAAACATGGTCCAGGAGTGTGGCACTGCCATGTTGGTCTGCACGCACCTCTGCCTCTCCTGAACTTGCCCTTGCAATGCTGATTTAGCACAGTGATCTTTGCTCCTAGCTACTAAAATTATGAGCAGTAGAACGCTGAGACATGCTGGCTAGTCTGGAGGTAGAACAGCTACAATTCCTCACAATGCTCTGTAAATATCACTTTCAGACCTCAAAGCAGGTTGTCTGCTTTTAGCAGATTGTTCCCCACTCCTGGTCTTACAGTACAGGAGCACCTTTTGGGTTTTGGCAAACAGTTTGATACAGTAGATTCACTTTTTAATGTGCCTTCTTTTGTCCTGCAGCAGGAGCCGATCCTTATCAATTCCCATGGCCGAATTACTGTGTTCATCAGCTTTTCTATGGAACTTTTTTTTAACTTCCCCTAGCTGCACACATTTACAATACTTCTACTAAAGCTGTTCACACTGTTTAAGCCCCATTCACTGCCAAGATAATTATCTTCCCACAGAAAAGGTAAACAGGTCTAACAGTATAGTGTCAAATGCAAAGGCACTGGAACCCTTTCATGAAGCTGCAGTTCAGCTCCTTGTAGAATGTATAGTCTTAGCTCTCAGCTCAGGGTTTCAATGCTTTTGCATTTGACTTGTGAGGGACATCTAGTAACGACTAGTGGAACTGCAGCTTGATGTAATAATTTCAATGCTTTTGCATTTGACTCGTAAGGGACATCTAGTAATGACTAGTGGAACTGCAGCTTGAGTCAATGCTTTTGCATTTTACTTGTGAGGGACACCTAGTAATGACAAGTTGAACTGCAGCTCTTTGTAGAATTATTTTGATATTGGATACTATATTGTTCACTGCCCACTGCTAATCTCGTCCCATAATGCTTTGCAGGATCTTTAGTTGGGATTGTATTTTTTCACATAATAACTATGCTTCGAGTGGGCCTAAGAAGATGGGACCATCAACGAATCGTTCAGCAATATGTGCTCTTTGTTTTCAAGGCATCTGCTTGGTTCTCTCCCTAGGATAGTGAGGATCCCAAAATCATCACCTCTCTCATTGCTTGCTAAATTTTATTTTCGCTTTTGGGAAATTACTATATGCATTTTAGCATGTAAAGACAGAGATACTTGTTAATTTACCAAAAGTATATGAGGTCTCTGTTGAAGGATCACAGTTGCGGAATTCATTAAGTTTTTGTAAAACTTTGTGGAGTTCTGCATAGTAGTACTCCGCCAACTATGCCCACCCTTACACAAGTGCAGTTATCTTTCAGGCACTCGGGTCATGATATGAATGGTGCAGTAGGTGCAGTGACACCAGAGCCCAGAGCTCTAGGAACCCCACTAAATGCCAATTATTGCTATATTGTACTATTAAACAGGCAGTCAAAAGTGCAGTTAGCTTTGAGGCACTATGTTCATGATATGAATGGTGCAGCAGGTGCAGTGTGATTGGGCCAAAAATTTATCAGAACTCCTCTAAACGCCTAATATTGCTATATTATACTACTACTAAACAGGCAGTCACAATTGCAGTTAATTTGCAGTTGAAAGGGGCATGATTTAAATGGTGCTGAAGATGCAGCGGCACAGGGGACAAAAGTTGTCATAATTCCACTAAACACAAAACATTCCTATATTATACTGCAAAACAGGCAGTCACAAGTGCAGTTATCTTGCAGGCAACAGAATCAATCATTTGAATGGTACAGCGGGTGTATTGGTTTCGGGTCCAAAAGCTGTCAGAACTCCTTTAAACACCTAATATTGCTATATTTTACTATTTAAAAGGCAGTCACAAGTGCTATTATCTAGCAAGCAATTGGGTCATGATCTAACTGGTGCAGCAGGTGCAGTGGCACCTAGACCAAAAGCAGCAGGCACCCCACTAAACTAATATTGCTATATTTTATTCAAAAACAGGCAACCACAAGTGCAGTTACCTTGCAGACAACAGGGTCATGATTTGCATGGTGCAGCAGGTGCAGTAGCACCAGAACCAACGTTTGTCAGAACTCCTCTAAACACGCAATATTGCTATATTTGACTAGTAAACAGGCAGTCACAATTGTAGCTACCTTGCAGTTAAAAGGAGTTTGATTAGAATAGTGCAGCAGGTGAATTTGCACTTGGGCCAAAAGCTCCAGGGTCCGTCTCTAAACTCAGATTATTTCAAAATATTACCACTAAACAAGACAGTTACAAGTGCATTCATCTAGCAGGCAACAGGGTCATGATTTGAATGGTACAGCAGGTGGAGTAGCACCCGGACAAAAAGCTCTAGGTACCCTAATTAACGCATAATATTGCTCAAATTTACTGCTAAACAGGCCGTCACAAATGCAGTTATCTAGCAGGTACTAGGGCCATGATTTCAACAATGCTTCAATTGCAGTGGCACCAGGGCTAAAAGTTGTCAGAACTGATCAAAAATACCAAGTATTGATATATTTGACTACTAAATAAACAGTCACAAGTGCAGTTACCTTGTAGGCACTAGAGTCATGATTTCAATGGTGCAGCAGGTGCAGTGACACAGGGGTTCAAATCTCTAGGAACCCTCTAAACAACAACCATTTCAATATTCTACTACTAAACAAGCAGTTACAAGTGCAGTTACCTTGCAGGCAGGCAATCGGGTCATGCATTTGAATGGTGGGGCAGATGCAGGAGCTCCGGGGCCAAACTTTGTCGTAACGCCTCTAAACACCAAATATTGCTACATTTTACTTCTAAACAGGCAGTCACGAATGCAGTTATCTTGCAGGCACTAGAGGCATGATTTGACTGATGTAGCAGGTGCAGTAGCACTGGGCCCAAAAGTTGTGATAACTCCTCTAAACACACAATATTGCTATTACATCAATTAATTCTAATATTTCCTTCTTCCATTTCATTTTTCACAATGTTTCTATTACTTACTGGCAGCCTGTCACTATTAACAGCACAATATATTTGTACATAAACAAGTCATAGCACTTTAACGGACTTTCTGTAACTTGCATTATACGACTACTCAGTAAGTTACAACTTACAACAAAAAACTGCTTCCTATTAATCACATAGGCAAAATGTAATGCATTACCATTGTTTGCTACTTGGTGCTGCCTGATGGTCTAAGGAACTTTTAGGTATTTGCTCTTTTGAGGATTGTTTGTAAGTAGGTTTATTATTTATTAAAATATGAATGTACATGCAGTTGATTCACTAAGTTGCTCTATATACACTCCTCCTGAAGCATTAGAATGTTTTGAAAAGTTCTGTGAATTTTCCACTGAGGCTGCCGTTTATTTGTGAAATCATTATCAAACAAATTACACTTACATCTTGCATACCATTATTAGGCTATTGAACTAAAGCATATGAATGCAGCATTTAAAGGACATCCACATGCCGCAGTCCACATTAAATTCCTAAATCTTCCTTGCCCACCAATGAGCTTGCTAAAATGTATGGATATATGCTGCTTGTCTCCATCATTCCTTGTGTTCTTTGGACTTAATATTAAGGGTCAGAAAGTTTAATTAAGTACTGATTCTACCCTGAAAGTGTTTGTAATAACCTGAAGTTAGTATGTATACTGAAACTGTGCTATTAAGTCTAGTGATTTCAGGCACCCAATCTCCTCTGCCCTGTCTTTCATCATTTCAAGGTCTTTACAGCCCTGCACATTCATGCCTAAATCCTGTAAAGTATAATCTCATAGGATTTAATTTGTTTAGTTATTTTAGTAGGGGATTTTGTTTCAAGCAATGCAGGTGCCTTATGGGTAGAAGGTAGGAGTCTGGAGAATAAGTTCAAACAATTCGCCAGCAGAGGGATACAATCAGCAGGTACGGATCCTCATGTGCACCAAATGTCTGGTGGTATTGGCAACATACTTGATCATGAGGTAGAATGGAAACACACTTGATAAAGGTATATTACTGCTCCTCTGATAATCAGCAATTACTTTTAAACACGTTTCAAATGATAAAACATTGATGTAATCACACTGACTTTGGAATAACACTTAACAGGATAGTGCAATGCAATAGGTCTCGCAATACTGATATATTGAGGTATTGGCTCTGCAAATATTAATGCAACGCCAATAGCTCATACTTTCAGTAATGTGAGACCTAGTGCATTGCAAAGGCTTGCTTAATGAGCCAGGAACCAGCATTGTATGTCTCAGTGTAGTACTGCAAGCTGCTCCTAGAGGTCCGTAGTGAGCAAGGCACCAGCACTTCATGTCTAGGTGCAGTACCGCAAGCTGATCCTAGAGGTCCCTAATGAACAAGGCACCAGCACTGCATGTCTAGGTGCAGTACAGCAAGCTGCTCCTAGAGGTGCCTAGTGAGCAAGGCACCAGCACTGAACGTCTACAAAGTTGGAGTTATTGTCATTATAAATGGCAATGTTTTTTACCTAGCCATGTTGCAGGGTGCAGTACCATATGTGGCTAAAAGGGGACCTCTTTTGGTCAAATATGGTACTTCACCCTACAGAAGATATGGTAAATCCACCCTACCCATAATACATTGCATGCAAGACAGTACATTCAAATAGCTTTGTTCATATATGTAGTTAGTAGCTGTGAAATTTGGTTGTGCTCTGTGTGGAGCTGAAGAAGGGAAATTTATAGCTGGTCTCATATAAATATGAGATGTTCTAGTGAGCAAAATACCCACTGCCAGACTAGCTTAGGACCAAGTGTGTGTCCTGCCTGAAGTCCTTTAAGAAAATAGTGCCTTGTGGCTGTAATTTAAACCTAGGGAGTAATAACACATGTAACAGGGGGTGTCCTCATGGAAGGTTTCAAGAAGAGACAAGGTGGTACTAAGGAGGGATTTCCGAGCCTATTAGCCAACGAAAAACCAATAAAAAGATGGGCGGAAAGTGGGAGGAGCATTATGCCTATATCCTGAATACAGCATATCTCGAAGAGACAGTGCAAGCGCTGCCTAGGCAAAACCCAAAAATGTTTAGTCTAAATGTAAAGAAAGCACTGGGGCCTTATTGAAAGGACAAAATCTGTAATACATTTAAACGTTGCCATGGTAGAATGCAAACATATCCTCATACAAGTATGGATTGTGATGAGGAAGAAGAGAGGAGGCATACAATTGTTGGATTATGCACTGTTAGCCTTCATTACACCTAGCCCTTGTCTTCATGAAAGTTCTCCAATCTATTGCCCCAAGGTCTTCAGGGCCCCTATTAGAGAACTATTTGCTCTATTGCATGATGTGATTTTGAGTCAGGGGCATTTTATTCTAAGGAGTGGAGCTTGACTTAAAATAAAAAAGATCTGATGTATGTAACAGGATTAAGTTAAATAGCAGATGTTTAAAAAACTAATAGGCAGTACTAGGAGATGGTTGAGGGACTCACTTATACATTCAGTGCCTAATTTGAGCCGGGATTTTGCAGTTGCTTGGAACTGGTACTCAATTGTCAAAACTGACACTAATGACAGTCCACCACAATTTGGAGCCTTTTTTGTGGTGAGCCATCAGTGTGTTTAATAATGTAATATATAGAAAAAATAAAAATAACAGCTGTCCAGCCCAAACTTAAACCTTTTTGTGTCCTAGAACAGATCTGATTCCTAAACTTGTAGGGGCATGATGGTATTAGCTCTGGCATTGGCAGCACTGATATGGGCAATAAGTGGTGGTGCAAGCTGCCCTGGCTTCCATAGAAACCCCTGGGACTTAACCTTTTAACAATTTGAGCACTGCTTACTAGTAAAGGAACTAGCAAGGGATACATGAACTCTGGGGGAAAGCTTCTGATCAATAGGTAGCTGGGTCATTAATCCTTAGAAATATTGTGCTATGACTTTATGAAAAAAAAATGAACTTCATTTTAGTTAGTTCAGGAAGCCATTGCACTTCTTATCATGCGCACAACAAATTAACCCTTTACCTCAAAACAATATAAGCTTTTGTCTGTCATTTGTGACAACCGTGCCAAGCCACTCACATGGTGGCTAGGCCACAACCCTATGCAAGGCAGACATTTAATAAGTAGTCACGTCCCATGTCAACCCCTAATGGAACAGAGGCATCAGATTCCTAATTTGTACTTCTAATTTAAAATGTTGTGTTTTGTCTCATTTATAATGTAATTCTGAAGATTCAGGGAGTGGGAAATTGAAAGAAGGCGTAGCATGCCCTCCCACTCAAAGCTAACCCATCTTAGGGTCAGAAGACGCTGCCCACACAGCACCTCCAACTTCCACCACGATCAATGCTGACGGACTGCGCAGAACACGCGTCGCATTGGAAGAGCACGACAGACATGAACGAGCGCAGGCGGTGCCCGACATCGCCATCGCCATCCCAGACAGCTACAAGATCATCCGGAGGGACCGCATCAACCAGACAGGAGGAGGCATCGCCATCATCCACAAGAACACCATCCGCA
The DNA here is from genome assembly GCF_964263255.1 of Lissotriton vulgaris. Lineage (NCBI taxonomy): Eukaryota > Metazoa > Chordata > Amphibia > Caudata > Salamandridae > Lissotriton > Lissotriton vulgaris. Next base: position 895,168,049 of record NC_141687.1, read on the forward strand.
TCACGACCAACACGGACAACACCCTCGCACCCACCGAACACCTGCACTTCCAGGTCCACATCAACCCCAAGACCACCCCCAGAGGCACCCTCATCTACAGAACCCCGGGACCACGTACACAATTCAGCGAGGACATTGCCGACTTCATCAGCCCGCACGCCCTCCCCTCCGCTGACTACATCCTCCTCAGGGACCTCAACTTCCACCTGGAGAACAACAACGACCGCAACACCACCACCCTGCTGGACAACCTCGCCAACCTCAGACTCAAGCAGCTGGTGACTACCCCCACCCACTACGCCGGACACACACTCGACCCCGTCTTCTCTTCCAGCAAGGACATCGCCTTCAGCCACGCCACCGGACTCCACTGGACGGACCACAGCTGCGTCCACTTCAGCTTCAGAAAAACCACGATCCACCACCACCAGCAACAAGCTGCACGCCGAAGCTGGAACAAGATCACAGCCGACCAGCTCGCGACTTCCCTAAGCAAGAACCCACCCACCAGCACAACGAGCCCCAGCCAAGCGGCCACCAACCTCACAAAGTGGATCAGCAACTGCGCAGACGTCCTCGCCCCCCTGAGGTCCCCGCCTAGCAGACCCGGCAGCAAGAAAGCCCCATGGTTCACCGACGAACTCAAGAGCTCCAAGAAGAACTGCCGAGCCCTCGAGAGAGCCTGGCGCAGAGACCCAACACCGGACAACATGACTGCCCTCAAGCTCGCAACCCGAAAACACCACCAACTGATCCGCGCCACCAAGAAAACGGCATTCAAGGAACGACTGGACAACAACGCACACAACAACAAGGAACTCTTCAACATCGTCAAAGAGCTCTCCAACCCCAACGCCGGAAACAACGACATCACCCCTTCGCAAGACCTCTGCATCTCCCTCGCCTCCTACTTCCACAACAAGATCGCGGACATACACAACAGCTTCAACACTCAACTCACGCACGCCACGACTGAACCACCGCCCCCCACCACCACCCTCCGCACCTGGACCCCGATCGGCACCGAAGACACCGTCCGCACTATGAACTCCATCCACTCCGGATCTCCGACCGACCCCTGCCCTCACCACATCTTCAACAAGGCCGACGCTGTCATCGCACCCCACCTGCGGGACATCATCAACACCTCCTTCGACACCGCTACCTTCCCGGAGAGCTGGAAGCACGCTGAACTCAGCGCTCTACTAAAGAAACCATCAGCCGACCCCACCGACCTCAAGAACTACCGCCCCATCTTGCTGCTCCCGTTCCCTGCCAAAGTCATCGAGAAGACAGTCAACAAGCAGCTGGCCGCCTTTCTCGAGACGAACGGATCCCTCGACCTCTCGCAGTCGGGCTTCCGAGCCAACCACTGCACCGAGACCGCCCTGATCGCAACCACCGATGACACCCGAGCCCTCCTTGACAACGGAGAAACAGCAGCCCTCATCCTCCTAGACCTCTGCGCGGCCTTCGACACTGTCTGCCACCGTACACTAGTGCAGCGCCTCAGCAACGTCGGAATCCAGGAGAAGGCACTGGAGTGGATCATCTCCTTCCTCGCCGGAAGGACACAGAGAGTCCGTCTTCCCCTGTTCAGATCAGAAGCCACCGAAGTCAACTGAGTATCCCTCAGGGCTCCTCGCTCAGTCCAACCCTTTTCAACGTCTACATGAGCCCCCTCGCAGACTTCGCACGCCAGCACAACCTCAACATCATCTCCTACGCCGACGACACCCAGCTGATCCTCTCCCTCACCAATGACCCCGCCACCGCCAGAGCCAACCTTCACGAAGGGATGAAAGAGGTAGACGAATGGATGGAGAACAGCAGCCTGAAACTGAACTCGGACAAGACGGAAGTCCTCATCCTGGGATCTTCACCCTCCGCCTGGGACGACTCCTGGTGGCCCCCCGCCCTAGGCAGCGCACCCAAACCAACAGACCACGCACGCGACCTGGGCTTCATCCTGGACTCCTCCCTCTCCATGACCCGACAAGTCAATGCCGTCTCCTCGGCATGCTTCAACACCCTGCGCATGCTACGTAAGATCTTCCGGTGGATCCCAACCGAGACCAGGAAGACGGTCACCCAGGCCCTCGTCACCAGCCGTCTGGACTACGGCAGCTCCCTCTACGCTGGAACCACCGCCAAACTCCAGAAGAGACTCCAGCGGATCCAGAACGCCTCAGCACGACTCATACTGGACATCCCCCGTCGCAGCCACATCTCTGGACACCTGAGAGACCTGCACTGGCTCCCGGTCAACAAGAGAATCACCTTCCGTCTCCTCACCCACGCACACAAAGCCCTACACAACCAAGGCCCAGGATACCTCAACAGCCGCCTCAACTTCTACGCTCCCAAACGCCAGCTTCGATCAACCGGCCATGCCCTCGCCGCCGTCCCCCGCATCCGAAGAGCCACCACAGGGGGACGGTCCTTCTCCTACCTCGCCGCCAAGACTTGGAACTCCCTCCCGACCCACCTCCGCCTGACCCAGGACCACCTCGCCTTCAGAAAGCAACTCAAGACCTGGCTGTTCGAGCAGTAGCGGACCCCCCCCCCCTTGCGCCTTGAGACCCTCTGGGTGAGTAGTGCGCTATATAAATGCTGATTAACGCGGTGGACGCGGAGGACTCGAACTACGAGCCGTGGGGGCTAAAAAAAGTTTTTTTAAACTTTTTAAAGGATCTGTGACACAGAGGACGCAAGAGACGCTGGCCGCGCCGTGAGCCTCGTGGGCTCAAAAAGGTGTTTTTAAACATTTTAAGGGATCTGTGAAGCAGAGGACGCGGGAGAAGCGAGCTGCGAGGGCTCAAAACTGAGAACTGAGGATTCCCTTCTTTCCTGGAAGCTCTTATATAAAGCACTAATTCTATATAAAGCTCCAGGTGGTGAATTAGGGACAAATTGATTGGAGACTATTTAGCTAACGGACCTGATTGCAAGTTCTAGCTGGGTCTTTGCCAGTGTTTTTCCACCAAGTTATCCAGGGAACCCTTGACTCAGGATTGGTATAGTAAGTCCAGCAAGGAATTTGCAGTGGTGGAAGTGTGGCAGAGAAGCGGCGGTAGAGAAGTGGTGGCGGGGAGAGCATATGACCATAGAATAGAGGTAAGTGGAATTAAGTTATAGAGTGTAGGTAAAGTTTTCATAAGAGGAAGTAAAATTAGTTACAGACCTCAATAGTGTTGTGGAGCTGGGGCCAAAGAGTATCTAAGGTGTATAAGGAAATTTGGTGAAAAAGAACGTTTTGGTGTTGCTCCTCAATTGAAGAAAGGAAATTTGGGACTTGGGGGCCATAATAGGGGGAAAAGAAAAGCGATGGCCTTAGGGAAAGCTAAATCCTGGAAGTCCCAAAAAACTCAAAAAAATCTGGAAATAAATGTCCAGGGGTGGAGGATACGACAGAAATGCAGAAAGGAATGGGAGAGGGGAATGGAGGTAAGGCAGCACCTACTGGAAGTAAAAAAAACCAGGTAAGAGAAACACCCAATCACTGAACTCACCCCCACAGACAGTGAAGACAGTGGGACAGGGAAGGAGACGTCCGAAAAGGAGTTGAGTGTTGTAGAGATTCCTCCAACTTCCGAGGATCCAGTAGCCCTAAGTTTAGATTCCGTGAATCAAATAAACTTTAATATCTCTGAGATCGCCATTGAACCATGTTTATCCTCTTCCCCAAGTTTGTTTCAGTCCATGTTTGATGAATACAACGAGGTAGAGGTAGAGAAGGAGGAGGAAGCCTCATCAAGTAAATACCAGTGTAAAGAAGACTCTAATCATATGAAAGATCGTCCCAAAGAGAAAGAAAGACTGGAAAATTCTGATGTTATTGGAACTGATCTAACGTGCCAATCACTGCATATCCTGGAGTTAACAGGAACCTCTATTGCTTCTATGCTAGAGGTTATGTTGATTCTTCAGAAAACCTTGCAGGGTGTATTAGAGGTCTCAGTTTTAAACAATGAAATCTTAAAAACACAAAGTGTACATTTGAAAAATATGATCAGGGAACTGACACAAATTCAAGTTTTAATGCCCTCTTTAGTTAGGCCAGTAGGAGACCATTAGGAAACAAAGGTTTGTGGGGAGGAAGAAGTTATCCAACCACAAAAGGATGTACCAATTGTATATATATCACGATGCCCAATGATCATAAAAAGACATGGGGAAAGGAGGAATAATCAGCAATACATCCCGCGGCCGAGTAAGGGGAGAAAATGACCATATAAAGGCCAAATCCTAAGGCAACAGGTTAGTAGGAAAGTGATCCCTGAAACTAAAAAGATACATTTTTTAGAAAAAGGAATAACCGCCTGTAGTCTTGAACAGCAAAATAGGCAGATAAAAGGTACAGGAGCCCTAAAGAGCACTAAAGATATCTTAAGGAAATCCTTTGGGAAAAAAAGGGGGAGTCGATACAAGAGGGTTGAGTAAGGCGCAGTACCTAGTAACCTCAACCCTATTAGGGGCCTTAGGAAGAGATGTATTGAAGATGAATATAGCCGAAGAAGGGAGGATGTAAAAGATGCAGGCCAACCAGCAATACAGCTGGAACGATACCAGGACCTGTGGCTCTTTTTGGAGCCTACAGGGCAGGGAAAAGGTGGGAAAAAAATCTAGAAAACAAAACCCCCTAAATTGCTCTCAACTCCTCTTTTCATTTTCAAAATGTGCACACCTACGTTATGTTAGCTCACAAGAACTTAAAGAAGTAGGGTTTGTAGCAAACAACAAATGGGGAGAAGTAACTAAGGTTCTCCTTCACTCAAAAATTAGTAAAAGCAGCACTGGAAAATGCAAAACTTGAGATGTTAAAGGAAGGCATTAGAATAATAAAAAGGAAGGAAATGCCGATTGATAAGCAGGGGAAACCTTTTCTCAGGAACCATGCTGGGCTAGGAGTACGGCAAATAAGAATGATTAACTCCGGTGGGGTAAGAAGGAAGAATTTGAAATTACAATAGCCCCTAAGGAACTAGGGAGTGATGATGGAGACACGTTGGTAGGTAATAGATATAGAGAGTTAGCATACATGGAATATGAAGAAGATGGGTGCCTGAGTGAAATTAACAATGAGCTTGGGTCATCGCAAAGCCTGTCTATGTTATCTTGGAATATTAATGGTTATAAAAGAATAGTGCTCCAAGAAAGTTTTAATAACATTCTTAAGAGTAATGACATCATGTGTTTGCAGGAGACTTGGCTTTGTGACGAAACCCTAGTCACTGAAGGGTTTGCCCACCATCTGAAAGCAGCAAGGAAGAACTCTTTTGGTAGACCGTCAGGTGGAAAATTGACATTAGTATCCACAAAAATTGCCAGGAAAATAGAACTCCTCAAATTAAAATGTAAGTGGGCGCTAGGCAGTAGAGTGCTGACACTGAATAATGACCCTTGCTACGAAGGTATATATATCGTTAATGTATTCACCCAGAAGGGAAAGGGAAAGGAAAATTATTATATGGTGGACCTGGAAAGTCTAAAAAGGATATGTAGGTCATATGTGATACCAACCCGAAAGATGTGTTTTTGACGTTGGGCGATGTTAACCACAGATTAAACCCCCTAAAAATAGATTCATGGTGCAGAGATTTGTTCAGAGCCTACAACATAGAGACCGCTAAGTTCCCCAGCAGTGACATTTCATCCCAAGATGTTGCTCTTGGACAATTGTTAGATTCTATGGGCCTGGTATGTGTAAATGGTAGAATGGAAGTTGATCCGCCGGTTAGGCGCCCAATTACAACAGGGCAGCAAATGTGTCAGATAGGTTACGTGTTTACACATGCTTGGCGCTTTGAATTAATCAAGCACTTTGAAGTAGCAAGGGTGTAAGGTAGTGATCATTATCCATTGTTGACGAAACTATGCGCAAAAAGGGCTTTTCAGAGAGAGACAGCTCTTCAAGTACATGTAGATTACCCTAAGCGAATCACAATCCGTATTTCAGAAGAGAATATTAAAATACTAAGTGCAGTCCAGTTGACTCTCACATTAGAAAAATTACCATCTGAGGATGATAACATCTTGTATGAATATACAATAAGGCAATTTGGTAGAATGCCTTAGGATAAAAATTAAATGTGGTAAAACCGGGACAGCAAGTAAGAAAAGATCCCACATTAATAACAGTCCATGGTTTGATGAGGAATGCCGTAAAGTGAATGCTAGCATTAGGCAAAAGGAAAGAAGCCTTAGAGGTAGGCACAATGATGAACTGTTATTTAACCTACAGAAATTAAGGCCAAGATATAAAGAAATTATTAGGATTGGACAAAAGAATTTATAAGGACAGATGTTGGGGAGATTTATTAGAGGTAATTGAAGTCAAAAAATGTGAAAGGCTTCTGATAACTAGTACAGGAAAGCACCAGTAAAGTTTTAGGGTCCCTGCAGTGCTCGGTTCCAGAGGATAAATAGGTGGACTATCTGGGGGAAATCTATGAGAAGTGGCCAAGGATAGATACAATAAATACAATTGCATGGTCAGGTGTGAGGGAAGAAATAAAAGATATTTTTCCCCAGCCACATTAGGAAGATAATATCTGGGCTAAACTTAACCTGTGCAGCCGGCCCAGATAACTTGCCGGAGTTATTATAAAAACAAAGCTAGAGTGGTGGTCAGAGTTTTTTGCCAATATGTTCCAGGGGATCCTTAATACAGGGATTGTGCCAGAAAGTTGGAAAGGAGCAATCGTAAGACCTATCCACAAAAAAGGCGACGTAAACGCTCCAAAAAGTTACAGATTAAAAAACCTTCTTGACGTAGGTGAAAAAGTATTCGCCAAAGTAATTCGGTGATTATGTAAGGAGTGGACGGATGAAAAACAGATAGTGCCCCCGTAACAGGGAGGGTTTAAAGAGGGGCACTCAAAGGTTGATCACTGCTTTGCTATCTGGTGCATTGCGTGGAAGTCGATTGAGCAGAAGGGCTGCTTGTTCTGCTGCTTTGTGGACTCCCGCGCAGCATTCGATCTTGTGAACAGTGAGCAGCTCTGGTTGACCTTGTTAGGGTATAATATTCCAGGCGATCTATTGCTCTTGATCCGAGCCCTGCATACAGAAAACTGGGACCAGATAATCTTGGATGCAGAGGGAAGTTTATCCCGGAAAATCCAGATTGATAATGGGCTGAGACATGGGTGCGTACTTGCCCCCCTGATTTTTTCCCTGTTTATAGCAGACCTGCCCCTAAACTTGGCTAACATTTGGGGGGCAAACCCGAAATTAGGTGGAAACCATATCTCATGCTTACTATACGAGGATGATCTGGTAATTATGGACCAGATGGAGATTGGTCTACAAAGAAAATTAAACATGTTTAAAGAATACTGCCAAGTCAAAAAACTTGTTCTTAAGATGGGGAAGACCAAGATCTTATGTTTTGGCAGAAGAAAAACAAGGTTCTCCTGGTATCTGGGCACGGAGAAGCTGGAAAAAGTAACAGAACACGGATACCTGGCGATGTGGTTTGAGAGTAACTTGCAGTGGCATACTCATCTTGATGCACTAAAAAGGAGGGCATCTGCTTCAGTGAAGGGATTAAAAAGATTTAATAGTGTGTATGGGAAAATGTCAGATAGACCGGTTCTAAAGGCTTATCTAGCAATGGTCCCTCACCAATTTTTGTACAGTGCAGAGATACTTTATCTGTGTGGCAAAAATGGGTGGGACAAAGAGGAGGAAAACATTCTGAAAAATCTATCCTCTCTGCCTAGATCGTCTATGGTACAGGCAGCGAGACTAGTATTGGGAATCACCTAATGGGGTATAACAGCCTGAATGGCTTATTTACGCTTCTGGCAGCGCTTGGGATCAGGTGAGGATAAAAAAAATCTCACAATGGTGTAAGAACGAAATTGTAAATAGTGAGCTGACCTAGGCAAAAGGGATTAGAGCCACTATCAATAAAGCGCGTTATATGTTAAAGCTTAAGTTACCACCCCAGTCCCTCCAACTAAAGATAGATAAGAGGGAACTTAGGATCCTGGGAAAATAAATTTCTCTAGCCCAGGACCAAGATTACCTCTTGTGGAAAAGTTCAGTTTCCCATATGGCCTCAGTGTGGCAAAAGGAACTACACTATTGATAAACAGCAAAGGAAAATACACCTGTACTTTAGGAACTACTTTTGATATTTTACAATTATTATTGGATTGTCAGAAGGTTTAGAAATACGAAGAGAGTTTTTATGTCCAATTTTAAAAAAATACGATATTAACAACAGGATGCAAGCTGTAAACGTTTTAGTGGAAATGATTAATTTAGATATAGTTTGTGCCTTGGGGAAATACATAAAAAAAAGTTAAAGAGTTCCTTAATTGTAAGGAGTATTGATGGTGACTAGGGGCATATTATCAAGGGGGTTTATCTCCGCTTTTTTGGCTTTAAAAGCCAAGAAAGCGGAGATAAAATTATCTCCCTATTACCTAGCTGTCACTAACACCAGTTAGCGACAGCTAGTAGGAGATAGCGACCATCTTGGGCCCCACTTTGCATGTCAGTGATATTTATCACTAATGACATGCAAAGTGGGCATGCCAAGATGTTAGCGACTGGAAGCAGTCGCTAACATCGCTAGCTCCTATTACCAACTTTTGGAGAAATTCGCGCTAAGCGCGAATATCTTCAAAAGCTAACACCTGCCCTGAGCAGTTCTTAGCCATGTTATCCAATGGGAGGTGGATAACATGGCTAAGAGCATTAGCTCGGTAATGCATAAATATCGCTGACTTTTCAGCGATATTCATGCATTGCGGCCGATTTTTATCGCATTTGTGATAAACATTGGTTATACCAAGGTTTATTTGCGATAAAAATCGCCGCAGCTCAGCGGTAAATTTTTGTCTCTAACCAAGCAATAGCGATAATTATCGCTATTGCTTGGTAATATGCCCCTAGATTTTTTAAGTTACAAGGAGAACGACTATGAAGGGACAAAAGTAATGTCTCGTGAAATATTCAAATGTCTACAAGTTTTAAAAATGAAATTGTTTGTTCTAGAAAACTTTTTAATAATTTTTAAAGACTTGAGGATTATAGGCTTAATAATGTGTATTGATTATTCTATTATTCCGACCTACTTATTTTATTGAATGATATGTTTCTTATCTGTATACTTTTATGGTTGTAAAAGACCGAATAAAGGGGCATATTACCAAGCAATAGCGATAATTATCGCTATTGCTTGGTTAGAGACAAAAATTTACCGCTGAGCTGCGGCGATTTTTATCGCAAATAAACCTTGGTATTACCAAGGTTTATCGCAAATGCGATAAAAATCGGCCGCAATGCATGAATATCGCTGAAAAGAAAGCGATATTCATGCATTACCGAGCTAATGCTCTTGGCCATGTTATCCACCTCCCATTGGATAACATGGCTAAGAACTGCTCAGGGCAGGTGTTAGCTTTTGGAGATATTCGCGCTTAGCGTGAATATCTCCAAAAGTTGTTAATAGGAGATAGCGATGTTAGCGACTGTTTCCAGTTGCTAACATCTTGGCACGCCCACTTTGCATGTCATTAGTGATAAATATCACTGACATGCAAAGTGGGGCCCAAGATGGTCGCTATCTCCTACTAGCTGTCGCTAACTGGTGTTAGGGACAGCTAGGTAATAGGGAGATAATTTTATCTCCGCTTTCTTGGCTTTTAAAGTCAAAAAAGCGGAGATAAACCCCTTGATAATATGCCCCACAGTTTTATTGACTGACGGACTGACATCTTAGGGTATTCAACCGGTGGCCCAATAGGGCCCCTATGTCAACATGGAGGTGTTCTGATGTAATGATTCAGACCAAGTATATTTAAAATTTTCGAACCCTCGCCCACAACTTGTGGCATGCTTCATTGTTAGACTGCTTCTTTGTGGAAGGGGTCACACACCAGATCATTGTGCACTGATTAGTTTGTTGTACTGAATTTTCAGTATGACAGACAAAAACATAAAATCCTCAAACAAATATTAAAAAATACACTAGCTGTGTGTAAATGTGTGCTGGTTCGAGAAAGAGGTTTATTGAATCTTAGATGTTTATAATGCAACAACTGTCTTCCTCCTACCTCTCTCTGATGTGCAAGTTCCCTTCAAGTGTTGTGCTGTACCTTGCTTCTAGACTACACTATAGTCTCCTCGCTAATCAAACTCTATCTAAACTAATGTAAAGGGAGTTACAAATTATGCTTATTCTCACCTCCCTTTCACAACATTAGAACCATAAACATGGCCAAAACCAATTAGTTCTCCATGTCCATGATGTATCAATTGCCGCCTATTGGTTTTTGTTCCTCCGTTGAATCAAGAAACAACCCAGAAATATGTCTAATAATCCAGAAATAATTTACATTTGATCATAATGTTGCATTATGTTTTACGTACAACAACAACAACAAAGAAAATAGCAGTATTGTTCCTGTATGCTACAACAAAATCATAAATGTGTAGATAAAACATATATAGCTTCCACCAGTTCAAGCTGTCATTCATTCCATATTCAAACGACATTCACTTCCAGCTCAACCCAACCTTTGTTAAAACTTACTAGTTGCCTAGACCCTTAGGGTACTTTTTAAATGTCATTCATTTTTTTCCCTTCGTAAATTGTTTTACGCCGCAGTTATTTTTTTGACCTTGAGAATCAAAGCTAGTCTCTCATCCATTAATTTTGATGACTGGAATTTTCTCTCCTGAATGGAAGTCCTCGAAAATATAGATGCTTGGAGTAGTATTATCCCCCCCCCCCCCCCCTCCCCCCTCCATGACGTCCCCCTTCCGCCCCCCCCCCCCCCAACCAGGACGTTGCTTGTCCATAAGAGCCACTATAACAATGTTTTAACTCTGTCGCGCTGTTCAGCGAAATATTTACACTTAAAATGAACTGGGCCATTGTTCTAAGCCGATGACCGCATTTGTTATCCTACAATAGCACACCAGCTCTCCAGGTGAATTTAGGAAATCATCCAAGCTTAACATTTTTATAAAAGACTCCAAATGTTCAACCTTCCAAAATCAAAAGAAGTGGCTTAAAGGTCATTATCATCCTTACAACACTGCCGTTTCCATTTTATTGCCATTAAGTAGAATTTAGCTGCGTTTTATTACGGCTATTTGTACAACCATGTTAGAGGTTAATGCATTTCACGCATAATCCACTGCCTTGCGCACTAAATGTTCAAGTCATTAAAACTGAAAAATACTTGGGGGCATTTTCCAGCTAAAGATATTTAATAAGTGCATTGATTAAGTGAAAGACTAAGCAGGGCTTAGAATCGGTCACTTTCATGTGTGACTTCTGTATGCTGTGGGTCTCTGACAGGGTTGTCAATGCCAGATTTTGTCAGCTTCAGACAAACTACAGACCAGCTTGGATATAAGGTATTATTTATATATATATCCCCCTGAACTGCAAAATGGTGGATAGTTTTTTTTTAAACCTTAAAAAAAAGGAAAACAAGAAAATGCATGGGTTGACCCTACAAGTCAAAGATCATATACAGTGAGCACACACTACCTTCAGGTTGGCACGGCTAACGGTGTGGGTTAGATGTACGTCCGAGTAGGTTTAGCACCTGACAACAATCCAGGCTTCTGGACAACACTACTGCTGTGCTTATTTAAAGGCCAGTCAGAGCAGGGTCTGGATAGACGAAGAGGTATGAAGTGTATCATCAAATAAACTCATGCCCCAAGCCATGTTTACCTCTGCATAGTCACCCTTGCACTTCCTGTGCCATTCGCAAAGTGGTCTACATAGCGTGGCAGGTTTCAGAGCTTTTTGGGGTTTATATTCGCTGAACCATCACCTGTGTTTTCTGTTTGTTTCTAGGTTTTTATTTCTGATGTGCTGCATTTACATACCATATTCCCATGCACCGCTGCACAGGGCCCTTGGCTGTGTGCAGCAGGGCTTGGCCATAGGGTTTGGATGAAGACCATGCTACAGCTGGTGCTACAGCAACAAGCGCTGACATTCTGATCAAGTCCTTCAATTGACCGTTGCTTTGGATAGCTTCACCTGTCAGTTTTTACTCAAGTTTTTGGTGTTCCTAAAAATAGCAATTTTCAGAATTAATTATTATTATTATAATTGCATATACTGACAAAATGGTACCTGCTAGCGAATAGAAAGTGGCGGACATATGGTCATAAATTTAATGAAAATCAGGATCTTTTTTATGGTAAAATGATTTGATTTACTTCTACCTCAATTTCCGAAGCCTCTGAGTACTCTCTTGCATTTGTCACTTCTCATAGTGGATCCCCTTTAATGAGTAATTTCATTTTCACAGTGCTAAAATTGCGTTTTTTATTAAAATTACAATTTTCTAAATGGAAACAATATTTTCATTTCCTCTCTAAATGTCTGTGAGATCATCAATGGTAGCATAGCCCTTAATCTCAATATACTCTCTTTAAGACATCAGTTGACTGTCATATTAACAGAGGTCTTTCTTGTTGGTGCATTATTTGTTAAGACAAGTCAGTGGTTAGGCGGCCTTCAGCCACTGTTATCTAAGGAATGACATTTGTTGTTTGTCAAAGTTATTGAACTCTAATATTTACATGTAATTTGTGACTGAACAGTGTTCTCCAATTCTTCAGTATGTGTCTTTCCAACTGCCAATTGCTTTCAGACAAAGCATTAGGCTTGTTAAAACGTTACATGCTTTTGGTATTTGATTAACAGTTATGCAATTGGTTCCCTCAGAAAACACTGGGGGCCTTATTTATGAAGGCCTTGCGTCAGTTTTGCGCCGCTGGTGCGTCACTTTTTGTGACGCACCAGCGGTGTAAAAAATGCGCCTCGTTGCGCCATATTTAAAAAGTGACGCATCTAGGTAGATGCGTCACTTTTTAAACCCCTGCGCCACATTATACCTGCGTCAGGTATAATGTATGCAGAGGGGGCGTTCCCCCGCAAAAAGCTTCGTAATAGTGACGCAGTGAAATCTATGAGATTTCACTGCATCACTTTTAGGACGCTGTTGCATCAAAATCTTGTGCCTGTCTCACAGCAGGCGTAAGACTGACACAAGCCCTTTCACATGGGGCTTTCCCCATGTGAAAGGATGCATTGCTGGAGTTGCGTCACTTTTGTGACACACTCCAGCAATGCGTCACTTTTGCGCTTACAGATACGTCAGAAATACTGACGTATCTGTAACTCCTTGCAACAATTTTTTTTTTTTTTTTTAATTTGTTTTTATTGCAGAATTAGAAACCATTGCATACAATAGCTCAACCAGCACACTCATGGTGTCCCCCCGCATGAATCGGAGAAGCTTAGGTTATACACAGCCATTCAGCCCGCATCCCGGAGGCCGGGCGGCACAATGTACCAGTTGTTATCAAGACATCACGGTGAGCGTCCCTGAGGGACAATGGTCGAAATCTCTTTATGTATCTGCATTTTACCCCCCCAACCCCTAACCATCCCCAACACCGTCCAGCATAGTCTAACATCCCGGTTCCGTGGCGACACCGCAATCCCGTCCCCCAGTCCCTGTGAGGCCTTATTGTGTCCGTTCCATATGCCCTGCCCCTGTTCCGCTATCTACCCACGCTCCACAGACCCATTAGACTGTCACTGGCCCGGAATTGACCCCGTTCCCGATCTGGATCCCGGCGCCCAACCCACCCCTCAACAGCCCTAGAACAACCCCTGATCCCTCCCCCCCAGCAACCACTAATGGTGTGTGCCATGTTCCTGACTCTTGTATGGGTCCCGCTACAGATCCACTCATACCTCCGTACTCGTAAGCCTCGCAGTGTCCTCATGCCCTATCCATTCAGCCCTCATCGTCCACCAAGGAGTCACGCAGAGCCTGTACTATCAATTCCCATGCACGTGCTGATTCCAGGCTCTTTTCGTTGTCAAGCTTGATAGCCTGCCTCATACGGAGCACACTCTCGCATTCAGACCACCTCAGCAAGTCATTCGTCCACCTCCTCACAGACGGCCCCTCCCTGGACTTCCAGTGCCAGGTGATCTCTCTCTGCGCCAGTATCAGCCCTAGGTCGATAAATTTACTTGTCACCTTAGTGTTTTTTGTGTGTGGGAACCAGAGCAACAAGCACGCCGCCATATCAAACTCCACCTCCCTGTCGGTCACTGCATTGAGGAGTTCCCCTACTTCCGCCCAATAAGCCTCTAGTTTCGAGCAACCCCAGAACAGGTGATCCATATCCGCCTCCAACGCCAAGCACCTCGGACACCGTGCCTCCTGTACCTGGAAGTACCGTTTGATCTTCTCTGGGGTCAAGTAGGCCCTATGTAGCACAAAAATATGCACCTGCTGGAAGCGCGCATTCCTCGTGCCCTTCCACGTACGCTTAAGGATATGTCCCCACACCGTGTCCGGAATGGGCCTGCCTATGCTCACCTCCCATTTCGCTTTCAGACCCAGGAGCGGTTCCAGCCCCTCATGCAACATCCTATTATGAAGGCAGGTCCCCGCTTTAAAGGTGCCGGCGGCCATCACTACATACCGGCAAGCCATAGTCGTTTCCGGTTCGATGAGCCCCCCTCTCCAATGCTTTTGAATGGCCGCCACCACGGCCGCATGCAAGAGGAAGCTCCCCTCCGGCAGCCCAAACTGCTCCTGTAGCGCCCTGAAGGGCACCAAGGTCCCATCAATATACAGGTCCCCTACCACTTGCAGCCCCGTTCCTCCCACTCTAACAATGGGGACCAGTCGCCACCATGCGGCAGCGCCGTCAACATGCCTATCGGTATCTCCGGGGCATACGGTCGGGTCGCCTTCGCCCTCCTCAGACTCCTCTGCCAGCATAGCCTGAGCGTCCGCTCCTCCATGGTAAGGCCTTGCAACTCCAGTTTCTGCTGCATAATAATATAGGCTAGGACATGGCATTGTATCCCCCGCTCTCGGTCGTGCTCCGGCCCTCTGAACACCCTAGCCACATGCTGTGTAAGAACCTGAAGTTGCGCGGCCAAATAATACAACTCAAAGTCAGGGACGGCCATCCCCCCCTCAAGCTTGGGGCGAAGCAACGTGTTCAGTGCCACTCTACGGCGGCCGTGCCCCCAAAGGAAGTCAATAATCATCGTCCGCAAGTCCCTAAAGATCCTCTGAGGAATCCAAATGGGCAGCGTTCGAAAATAGTACAAGAGCCGTGGAAGCGCCACCATCTTCAGCAGAGCAATCCTACCTAACACCGTCAGGGGGAGGGATGCCCAGAAAGACATACAACCTCTCAGCGCACGTACACACCGTCCAACATTGCCCTCTAACAAGTCCGCGACCTCGTGGTAGATACGGACTCCCAAAAAAGTAAAGCAAGATGGTTCCCAGACCACCCCTACATCATGGGCGGGGCAGGGCGCGTCCGCTCTAAGCGGAAAGACACAGGTCTTCGCCCAGTTAACCCTGAGGCCCGACAACCGGCCAAACTCAGACAGCATTTCCATCGCCCCTTCCAGAGCCCCTTCCGTGTCCTCCATGTACAGTAGCAGATCGTCCGCATACAGTGATATGTAGTGCAGCTGCCCTCCTCTTGCAATCCCTGCATACATGTCTCCCGACCTGGCACACACCGCCAGGGGTTCCATCGCCAGTGCAAACAGAAGAGGGGACAGGGAGCACCCCTGTCTCGTCCACCTACCAACTGGATAAGCCGCAGACACCAGGTTGCCCAGACGTACTCGCGCCGTTGCCGAGGAATACAGCACCTTCGTCCATCTGCAAAACCCTTCACCAATGCCGAACCTCACTAGTACTTCATCCAGATAGACCCATTCCAAACTATCAAAAGCTTTCTCAATGTCTACAGATAACACCGCCTGGGTATCGTCCGTATCCGCTGCACCATCCAGTATCCCAACCAGGCGACGAATATTTAACGCCGTGCTCCTCGTGGGGATAAACCCCGCCTGGTCCCTGTGTACCAGGCCGGTCATATGTGGGGCCAACCTGGTGGCCAAGATCCGGCTTAATATCTTGTAGTCCACCGTCAGCATGGACAGTGGCCTGTAAGACCTCACATCAGTCGCTTCCCTGCCGGGTTTCAGCAACGGCACTATCAGTGCTTCCCTCATTGATCCGGGCAGACCCCCCAACCTGTAAGCCTCCGCATACACCACCAGTAGTCTGGGTGCTAAGCTATCAACGTACTTCTGGTAGAATTCTATCGGTAGGCCATCCACCCCGGGTGTTTTATTCCTCGCCATATGCTTAATGGCTGCCCTGATCTCGGCCATCATTATGGGACCACCTAAATCTTTTACATCGTCATCGTCAAGTACCGGAAGCTGCATTGACTCCAGATTTGCCGCGATTTCGCACGCCTCCACTCCCAACTGACTCTCGTACAACTCCGCATAGTAGGCCCGAAAGCACTCCAGCACCGCCGTTTGGGAATATACCGTCTCCCCTAGTTCATTTTTAATGCTCAAGACCGGGCAGCCTCTGAGTTCAGTATTGGCGAGCCTAGCCAGAAGCGTGCCCACCTTATACCTTTCAGCATGCGCTCTAATGGCGTATTGTCTGTAATCATAGCTCCGTAACCGTTCTGTTTCGGTGGCCACCACCTCCTTAGCCTCCAGTAACCGGGCCTGCAAATCCGGGTGGTCCGGCCTACGCCGCTCCAGATCCCTCAATTTCTCCTCCGCACTGGCAAGCGCATTCAACACCGACAATCTAGCATTCGAAAACCTACCCAAGCACACTCTTCTCACCACCACTTTCATCGCGTCCCATTCAGTGGACCTACACGTAGCTGTACCCTCATTCTCACTAAAATACTGATCTATGCCCCGTTGGACTGCGTCACTGAACACCAAGTCCTCCAGGGTGTCGGGCCGGAGCCGCCATGTTGGAATCGCGGAACGCGCCCGCTGCCATTGGACATGCACCAGCAGAGGATTATGATCCGAGATGGTTCTGGCCAGATACTCCGTATGGGAGACCAATGGGGCTAGGGACCCGCTGCACAGCACCGAGTCAATTCTAACATGTAGAGCGTGGAGTGCTGAGAAAAAGGAGTAGTCCCTGCCATCCCTGTGTTGTTCCCGCCACACATCCAACAGTCCCCATCTTTCTTGCCAATCCTTCCTGTGCATGGCTAACTTACGTACAGGGGAATCAACGAGGGGTGGGTGAGATCTGTCTAAGGCCACATCTGTGATCGAATTGAAGTCCCCCCCCAGTATCACAGGACCCGCTAGGAAAGAAGCCAAGGAGCCGGATAAACCATCAAAGAAGCGGGCCTGATCAACATTCGGAGCATATACACAGCTGAGAACCACATCCCGACCATACAAACTCCCCTCTACCGCCACATATCTGCCCTCAGGATCCACCAATTGATTCAGCACCTATAACGGTATCTCTGCTCTCACCCATATCAGTACCCCTCTAGCAAACGCGGAGTAAGTGGTGCCAAAGACCTGACCCGCCATCTCTTCTGTAGTGCGGTGCATTCCTGTTTCGTCAAATGAGTCTCCTGCAACATGGCAACCTGAACCCCCGCCTCACCAAATAAGCATGCACTTTGTGGTGTTTGACCATAGTTCGCAGTCCTCGGACATTCCACGTTAGGCATTTCAAGTTAGGTAACGTCCCCATACCAGCATAGAGCGATCTAGGTCAAGTATAGCCAGTTAATACCCACACCATAGCAGTTGCCCCCCCCGAAATAAACTGTGGAAAAAACTCCCCAAACCCCACTCCCCAGGACGGAGCCCACAAACCCGGTGTCAGCCCCGATCCAAACCTTAAACCAAACACACATCCGACTAACCTGTGGTTGCCACCACAGAAGGCCTTAAGGGCCCTGGGGGGGTGAGCTATCGCCGACCCTGGCAAGCGGAGCCCGCGCCCCGCGCCTTTCATCCCGCAATGCTGATGCGGCACCCTACCTGGCGACCCATCTAGTGCCAACAGGATACCACCCTACCAGAAACAGTGTCTCAAGTCCCATAGAAGAATCAGCCATGAAAAATCTCATCAGACGTCTGGGGGGTAACCACCGGCCCCTTCAAGCTCTCCGCCTCCGAAAGTTCCTCTCCAGTCCTGCCACCATCATCGCCAGAGTCCGTCGCCGCCAATTCACTCTCCGGCTGTGATCTCGTGATGGCCGCCGTCGCCGCCAGCGCCTCTCTTTTGTCTGCAGCCATTTGGGCCTCCCGTTTCTCTCGCTGAAGCCTAGTGCGGGAGCGTATCCTTTGAGACTTCCGGACCTGAGGCGGTTTAGGCTTCTCTCGCCTACTTTTGCTATTCCTGTCCGTGCCAGCTCGGTAAGATTCCAACCACATCCAAGCTTCATCCGGAGTTTGAAAAAAGTGCGTGGTCCCATCCAGGATGATCCGCAGCTTGGCTGGGAAGAGCAGGGAGTATTGGATGCCCTCCTCCCTCAGCTCCTTTTTCACCGCCAGAAAGGATGCCCTATTCTTCTGGACCGCCTGAGTGTAGTCCGGGAAGATCGTGACTCTGCCGTTTTCCACCTCATATGGGCCCGAGGCCCGAGCTTTCTGGATGAGGAGGTCCCGGTCCTTATAATGAAGGAGCTTCACCACCATCGGCCTGGGGGGGCGACCAAGTGCTGGTGGGCGAGCCGGCACCCTGTGCGATCGCTCCAATGTAAAGAAGGAAGTGAGTCCCTCCGGTGCCACCACATTCCGGAACCATTCCTCCATGTAGGCCACCGCATCCTCCCCTTCAATTCGTTCCGGCAGGCCTACGACCCGCACGTTATTCCGTCTGTTGCGGCTTTCGGCATCCTCCGCTCGTCGCTCCAGCATGTCCAGCCGGGTCAGGATGTCCGTTATCTTAAGTTCCGCGGTCACCACCGCCGGTTTCAGGTCCAATAATAGCTGCTCATGGTCCTTTACCTTATCCGCCAACTTGGCATGATCCGCTCTTAGGAGCCCCAGCCCCGTAGCGACCTGCGCAATGTCCTGCTGCAATGCCTCCTTGGTCGAGGTGATGGCATCCAGAATAGCATCCAAGCGCCGGTTCAGTCTCTGCTCTTGGTCCATCATCGGCGGGGAGGCCTCGCCAACCTGGGATAGTGCGGCCGAGTCCTCCCGGCCCTGCTCTGTGATGGTCGCTCCACCCGCAGCCGCCATCTTAGGTGTCCCCGTCGCCTCTACACGGGCATGCCCGGATCTCACCAAGGCCCGATAACCTCTGCCCAGGGGGACGTGCGCATCAGCAATGATTGCAACAGAGTGCCTCCGCAGTGTCCGCAACTCTAAGGATCAGAAGGTCCAGCGCCGTCCACCCCACTGTCGCCAGATCCGGGGGGAGGGGGAGGGGGGAGAAGAAGTAGAGACGAGTGCTCGCCCCCAGTACCCCGATCCAGTGTCGGCCAACAAACTTCCCGCTCCTCAGGTCCGCACCAACAGTTCTTACAACTCCGGTCTCGCATGGGCGGGCCACCCCGTCAGCCGATGCCAATTCCACTCAGTTTCGGTTTCAGAGACCATCGACCCGTGCCGTCGCCATTTTCTTCACACCCTGGGTAACACCTCGGTCGTCGTTTTACTAGGTCTCCACGGGGCCAGCAGACCCCAAAGAGCTCTCCGCCGCTCACCAGTGGTTCCCCAACTCTTCGTAGGCTAGTTGCGCCGACCAGGGGTCGCCCCAGGTGCGGTTTTCAGGAGAAATAGCGGGACCCTGCGCGGAGCTGCAAGCTCACGCCGCCATCCCGATCGGCGTCCAAGCCACGCCCCTACTCCTTGCAACATGATGCATCATACATTAAATATGACGCATCAGGAATGTCGTAAGGAGTGCGCAGTGAAAAGTGACGCATCGCTGTTTTCACGCAGCGATGCATCACTTTTCATAAATGAGGCCCTGGGCATATAACATATTTTGTTAATCCTGCAGAGATATATTGAAATGTGAGATTCCCTTGAGGTCTACTGTATTTTTAAGTAAAGCTGCTAGACTTAGCTTGGGCTTTGGTATATGAGTGTCTGTCCCAATACATATAACTACGTTTAGATCTTCAATATGCCAATTCTATGATCAATTCATCAATATGTTTTGGTCAATTTTATTATGTCCACATAAAGATAGCTCCACAGATTCTCTATTTATTTACAAAAATCAGCCTTGCATCATCATATTTGTTGGTCAGTCCACCCACTGAAAATGTTGAAGTCTCAATTAAATGTGAATATTACCACTGCTTTTGCAAAATGAATCATTGCTGATGCTACCCATCTATCTGCATTCAGCTCTTCAAACCCTTCCTATCTTCGTTTATAGTAGCCACTAATTCTTATTTACTTCTTCCATTGAGGCCATTGATTTTCTAAGGCTAAATTATATTCTGTTCAGTCATTTTGCAAAGATTGACAAATGTCAGCAGATTGTTATCTGTTTTGGCCATTTATCCAGCTTCCTCTGTTTTTCTTTCTTTCTTTAATTTCTCTTTAGTATGTGTTCTTTAATTTAATTAATAAAGTGTTTCCTTTACCTAATACAAAGAAGTCAATTTATCTTTTTTGATCATTCTCTGAACCAACCTGTTGTCAACTTGTACACTCAAACAGGCCCCCCACCATATCCTAAGTGGCCCTCTTTAATTATACCTATTGCTGGAAGATCAGTCATTTTCCACATTGTGTCTCACGGTTCTTCACATACCCAAGGTGTATCCACTCCTCTCTCAACACACATAGATGCGACAGCCACTTAAGTTCACACGTAAATATAGAATGGGAAGAAGTAGTGTCAGTATAATCATCTACAACTCCCTATGTCTCCCCAGTGTACATGAACATCATAATAAAAGTGTAGTTGAGCTCATATTGGCATGAAAGCGTTCAATATTCTTCCTGATTCCCAGGTGGAGGCAGATGCCTCTTCAAATTTCCCATTGTGAGTAACTGGTGTATGGTTGTTAACCCCTTCGATGCTGATGACGGAACGGTTCCGTCATCAGCGTCGGTTGAGCTGTGCTGATGACGGAACCGTTCCGTCATGACTCCGCCCGCGCAAGGCGGAGTCAGCATGGGCGGGGAATTCGCGCCGCACGGATGCGGTTAAGGGTTATAAGAACTCGTTCGGGCCCTGCATCAAAAAGGGGTTACAGTGCTTCAGCTGTGGTGGGTGGGGCGTTTATTGATAATGTTCGAGAGCCTTACCGACTATGACACTGCAAAGTGTTGCTATCCTTTCTGCACTTTACTCTCAGGGTAACAAGGGTGAGTATTCAAAGGCTTCTGAAGAGGTATTATGGGGAGCAGAGACTCAAATATGTAAGAGCCCTGGGTTTCTCTTTATAGAAAAAGAGACATGCTTTTATTACACACTAAAATGCAATACTACAAATTAATGTCAACAGGCACAGTCTGCTAATACGGTGCTACAGGATTATATCACAGAGAATATGACTAAGCGAGATTATGGCACAGTTGCTGGTTGACTCTGGCATGTGCAAGCAGCCTTCCACCGTCTGTAATCCATAGATCAGTTCAATTGTGTTCATTCAGGGCTTCAAAACAAAACAAAGAAATGTATACATTTAATTTAGCAGTAAGGGCACGTTCAATGCTATGTTGGTGGTCACTTGGCTGGCTTACCTGGCTTACCTGAAGTATTGGGAGCTCGGGTATCCTGAGCACAAGGCCTGCAGGCAGCAGTAGTGCAGTGATCCAGCTTGTGGTTTTGAGCAGTGGTGCTTGCGAACTGGCCCACCTCTTTTTTTCTGGATGGAGTAGTGTGGCAGCTCTAGACAAACAGCAGCACGGGCCCAGGTATTCCACCTGTCTCCTTAGACTCAACAAGAATGTATCTCCATACAGTTGGCAGTCGCATGTCTTCTGTCCATGGCGCCAGCTCCCAGCAGTGTTCACACAAGACAGTTTGCATCTGCTGGCAGGTTACATTGCCACAGTCTGTCACCAATGCAGGAGTATGAAGCTTGGTCAGGAAATGTGTGTGGAGTTTGGGAAACACGCTGCTAGACTTGGGTCACCCCTGCTTACATTCCCTTGATACTGGCCACTCTTCCTACCTCTCCTATGCTCCAGGAACATTGGCTGGTCTCCTCAGGCAGTTAACTGCCTTCAGAGTCAGGCACTCCTTCCCTTCTTCTCAGCAGGCAAGGCAGGCTCCTAATCACCGCCAGACCCATAGCTCTACCAGCAAGATGGTGAAGAGTTCAGGTGATGTCGCATCACCTCTTTCTGAGACTGACAATTATTGAGCTTTTGAACGCTATTTCTTTCTTTAAGCTACGTCTGAAAGTATAAAGAGCCGTGCACAGCCGTTGATAATTCTTCTAGAAAAAGTAAAGGTTTTTTGGTGCTCTTAGGTGTCGCCCATCACTCCGGGCGAGTAATTGACAATCCAAATTAAGTGTAATCAATGAGCCATTGATGACATCCCTAAGGCACTCTGTGTGGTGTATTATTCCAAACAATTCACCAAGAAAATAATTACTGCTTCTCAATATGTATTTTTTATTTGTATTCCAAAGTTGATATTAGTTTCATATCCATTTGCTGAAGGATTTCAAGAACATTCAAGATTCACAAATGCAAATTGTTAATTGTTAGAGTCCGCTCCAATGCATTTCGGGCCAACGCCCTTCATCGGGGAGCATCTAAAATAAAGACGATATCTAGTTGTAATCCTTATTCTATACACAAATCATGTCTGAAACAATATGTCTAACAAACCTATATGAACAAAAGTGCCTAAATCCCTTTCAATCACCCATAGTGTGCAAAATATTTTTCAATTATGCTAATGGCATGTGGCCTCAATAGGGATGTGAATGCGTCAGTGGAAGTAAGAAACTGCGTGAATAGAACAGAAGTTCTCACAGTGGCGTGCAAGTCTATGTGAAAGTGAACGCGGTTAAAGCGTGTGGGTCGTATACGTTCGGAGCCTCGGGTTTTACAATAACATGCAAGTCTTTTTAAAATAACCGCGCGCCTAAAGCGATGCAAGGGTCTTAATGCTACTTACTTTGTTTGAAAGCTCAGGAGGTTCCGGAGGCGGCTTGTTTAACCGGATGGTTTCCACGGCGTTTGGAAATAGACGCCGGGATTTGTTTGTGTCATGTGACCATCGTGGATAAAACTAGAAAGTGGACTGAGTATAGGGTCATGAAGCTGAATGAAAGACTAGGTGACATAATGATGAAAACGCTACAAAAATAATAATATGCTACAAAAATAAAGTGGTGCATTAAACAAATATACATTGAAAAACGGGGTGAAAAAGAAATATCAGAAAATTCAATTAACAGTAATAAGGTCACGTGGACTGTCCACGTACAGGGATCAGATCAGAACAATGTGCACGCCCAAAAGAGAAGAAGTCACCCTTACACTCAGAATACTGAAACCTCATCTTCGGACAGTGACACTACAAACCGACAGAGAAAAACAGGACCAACACCATCTAGAACCACAACTGAGCAAACGCCAAGTACATCTACCAGTTCCCTCAATACGGATTTTTTAGAACAGGTCGTAGAACCCGACGATCCAGGAGGAGCAAAACAAAAAACAGTTCCACCACAAACAAGGAGCGTGACGCAACCGAAAAAAGACAACAAGAAAAAAACGAACGTCAACTAGTCATCAATATATCAGATTATACCTTTACAGATCAAGAAATGAAATTACTACAAAAAGGCACCTCCTTCGTACCAACGTCAAGAACAGACTTACTTGAGCTTGAAGTTAGTACATTTGAACTGACTAGAAAATTAAAATTACGCCACTTCTTCACTAACATAATGCCAACAACAGGAGAAAAGGAACCAGACCCTTTAATGGGCCTTAAAACATCTAGCTCATTTCAGGCTCCTCAAAGCCACAAAACGATTGATTTATTTGAACAAATGGTCAGACAAGACCTTCTATCGATCAACTTTGAGAAAAACAAGCATAAGAACGTTACACAAAAAGACCGTGATACACACAAAAAAATAGCGAGTAATCAGAACATAACCTGCACAAAGGCAGACAAGGGTGGTGCCCTTGTCATTATGAACTCAACCATGTACCATCAGAAATTAAGTCATCATCTATCTGATGATTCTACCTACTTACAACTTCTGGGGAACCCCACCTCAGAATGCATGAGGATCTTGACTGAAACAATAAACAAGGCAATAACACTGGGAGTGATTAACCAAAAAACAAAGAACTTTTTGCTGAAACCCAACCCAAGAAGTCCAAATATATATGCGGTACCGAAGATCCATAAAAATCTAATGGATCCTCCAATTCGACCTATTGTATCAACCCGCAACAGCATACACCAACCCATAGGTCAATTTTTGGACCGCCATCTCCAACCCATTGTCCAATCCTCGCAAAGCTATATCTGGGGTACAACAGATTTTCTGAAAAAACTGGAAACTCATGAGGTCCTGACCACGGTCACTGTTTCCTTTAGCGTTTCCTTTCTTTTACCTCGGCGGACAAGGGGGAAAAGGGGAGGGGCAAGGGGTGGGGGGGAGTTGGGGGGGTTTCGCAAATACTGATTGCATTGTTGTTGCACCCGACTGTTTGTCAGTCTTTCATTCACGGCCGGCCCAATTGGGTTGTAGGCGGCTTGCTGTGTTCAATTGCATCGTGAAACAACTGCATTGCCGTTAGCGCAGCAACTGTACTTTCTTAGTTCGGCCTCTGCTTCCAAAGCATTGGTCGGTATATTGGCTTTCAATAAAAAGATTTAATACTAAAAACTGGAAACAATTCAAATATATCCAAATGAAGAACTGTGGTTATGTACCACTGATGTAAACTCACTATATACGACCATTCCACATCAAGAGGGCATAGAAGCCATGGAACAGGCCAGTTTGAAACTTGAAGTAGACGAACCCATGAAAATATTTCTAATGGAGCTAGTCATGTTTACTTTGTACCATAGTTATTTTTCTTATAAAGACAACTGGTTTCTGCAACTAGTGGGCACTAGCATGGGAAACAGCGCTGCCCCAGTGTACGTGAATATCTTTATGGGAGAATTTGAACAGACTCACATTTGGTCAAACCCTAAGTGGAAGAATAATCTTAAAATGTACGGCCGGTTTATTGATGACCTATTTATCCTTTGGAAAGACACACAAAACAATCTGGAACAGGCCTTAATGACGTTGAATGCAGCTAATCCTTGAATACAATTTACCTGGATCATAGATCCCAAAACCATTACATTCCTGGATGTTCAAGTCACCCTTCAAAACCACCAAATAACAACGGATATTTTCCGTAAATCTACTGACCGTAACAACATGTTACATTATAATAGTTTTCATCAGTCCTCACTGAAAAAGCATCTACCAAAATCACAATTATTGAGAGTTAAACGAATTACTTCAGATCCGAATCAGACAAAAATAAGAATGGATGAAATGATAGATCGTTTCAGAGAGAGGAAGTATCCAGAGGAATTGCTAACACAAGCCAAAAAGGAAGTGGATAAATTGGATCGACAAACCCTACTACATCAGTCAACTAAGAAACAGAAAAGTGACCGGATGGTCATAGTCTCAAAATACTCCAACGTAAGCACAATGTACAAAAACATAATCCTCAAACATTGGCCAATGTTAGAACTAGAGACAGACTTTAAAGACATGTTTAAAGCTAGACCGATATTCGCCCATACCAGGGGCAAAAATTTGGGCGAGATCCTGAAACAATCCACAGAACCACCCCCAACTTCAAAAGGAACTAGACCCTGCAACAATTGCAATAACTGCCACAACGTCATTTTGGGGAGCATGATAACACATCCTATGAAAGGATATAACATTAAACTTAGAGTGACAGCAACGTTTGATTCTAACAATCTCATTTACCTCCTCAAATGTCCGTGCCGAAAGGTCTATGTTGGAAAGACTGAACGCAAACTAAAGACCTGTTTGAACGAACACAAATCCAACATTCGTACTAAGAACTTAAAATCATCAGTTGCAGCGCACTTTGTGGAAATGAATCACAACATATCCCAATTGAGGTTCATGGTTTTGGAAATCATTCAAAAATCAGAAGGAAGAGACAATAACAGGATGCTGTTACAACGGGAAAATCATTGGATTTATACATTGAATTCGATTAAGCCCGCGGGCTTAAATGAACATGTGGAATTTGTATGTTACCTATAGGATTATTATAATGGCAAAATTGTGCCACATTGTTCTAATCTGATCCCTGTACGTGGACAGTCCACGTGACCTTATTACTGTTAATTGAATTTTCTGATATTTCTTTTTCACCCCGTTTTTCAATGTATATTTGTTTAATGCACCACTTTATTTTTGTAGCATATTATTATTTTTGTAGCGTTTTCATCATTATGTCACCTAGTCTTTCATTCAGCTTCATGACCCTATACTCAGTCCACTTTCTAGTTTTATCCACGATGGTCACATGACACAAACAAATCCTGGTGTCTATTTCCAAACGCTGTGGAAACCATCCGGTTAAACAAGCCGCCTCCGGCGTCCGGAACCTCCTGAGCTTTCAGACAAAGTAAGTAGCTTTAAGACCCTTGCATCGCTTTAGGCGCGCGGTTATTTTAAAAAGACTTGCATGTTATTGTAAAACCCAAGGCTCCGATTGTATATGACCCACACGCTTTAACCGCGTTCACTTTCACATAGACTTGCACGCCACTGTGAGAATTTCTGTTCTATTCACGCAGTTCCTTACTTCCACTGACGCGTTAACATCCCCATTGAGACCACATGCCATTAGCATAATTGAAAAATATTTTGCACACTATGGGTGATTGAAAGGGATTTAGGCGCTTTTGTTCATATAGGTTTGTTAGACATATTGTTTCAAACATGATTTGTGTATAGAATAAGGATTACAACTAGATATCGTCTTTATTTTAGATGCTCCCCGATGAAGGGCGGTGGCCCAAAATGCATTGGAGCGGACTCTAACAATTAACACTTTGCATTTGTGAATCTTGAATGTTCTTGAAATCCTTCAGCAAATGGATATGAAACTAATATCAACTTTGGAATACAAATAAAAAATACATATTGAGAAGCAGTAATTATTTTCTTGGTGAATTGTTTGGAATAATACACCACACAGAGTGCCTTAGGGATGTCATCAATGGCTCATTGATTACACTTAATTTGGATTGTCAATTACTCGCCCGGAGTGATGGGCGACACCTAAGAGCACCAAAAAACCTTTACTTTTTCTAGAAGAATTATCAACGGCTGTGCACGGCTCTTTATACTTTCAGACGTAGCTTAAAGAAAGAAATAGCGTTCAAAAGCTCAATAATTGTCAGTCTCAGAAAGAGCGATGCGACATCACCTGAACTCTTCACCATCTTGCTGGTAGAGCTATGGGTCTGGCGGTGATTAGGAGCCTGCCTTGCCTGCTGAGAAGAAGGGAAGGAGTGCCTGACTCTGAAGGCAGTTAACTGCCTGAGGAAACCAGCCAATGTTCCTGGAGCATAGGAGAGGTAGGAAGAGTGGCCAGTATCAAGGGAATGTAAGCAGGGGTGACCCAAGTCTAGCAGCGTGTTTCCCAAACTCCACACACATTTCCTGACCAAGCTTCATACTCCTGCATTGGTGACAGACTGTGGCAATGTAACCTGCCAGCAGATGCAAACTGTCTTGTGTGAACACTGCTGGGAGCTGGCGCCATGGACAGAAGACATGCGACTGCCAACTGTATGGAGATACATTCTAACAATTAACAATTTGCATTTGTGAATCTTGAATGTTCTTGAAATCCTTCAGCAAATGGATATGAAACTAATATCAACTTTGGAATACAAATAAAAAATACATATTGAGAAGCAGTAATTATTTTCTTGGTGAATTGTTTGGAATAATACACCACACAGAGTGCCTTAGGGATTTCATCAATGGCTCATTGATTACACTTAATCTGGATTTTCTTTAAGCTACAACACTCAAGACCAGTGCTGGTGGTTTACATAGCTCTGTTGTACAAGGCTGTAAATATTGCTCTTATTTCGCAACATTTGCGCTGCATTCAAAGACCAAAGTCAATTATGACAGCAGCTGCCTCCTCCTTCCACCAGCCTTTGACAGGCACCGCCTGGCGTCATGACCCCTGCCTTCCTATGGCTGCTGCCACCTCCGTCTCAGTGCTCAACAAGCATTCACAATGCAATAGATCTCGCTTTTGTGAGAGTTTAAGCTATTGGCATTGTAAATGACAATGCCTTTTATTTATGTGTTTTGAAAACCTGCAAGCGGTGCGTAAACACACACTTTGTACTTATAGTTGTTGCTTACGAGAAGCAAGGCTGGTAGTAACTGCAACTCTTTTACTGCCAGCCTTGCTTCTTGTTAGCAAGGACGAAAAGTACAAAGTGGGTGTTTATGCACCGCTTGCAGGTTTTCAAAAGACATAAATAAAAGGCATTGTCATTTACAATGCCAATAGATCAAACTCTCGCAAATGTGAGACCTATCACATTGCAAATGCATGTCTCATTTGCTATAGTTACCACCGAATCATCTATAGCACAAACATAGAAGATATGGGGGAAATGATATGAGAGATACCTAGCAGCCAAGTGAGAGGCATGCCCCACAACAAAGCATTCAATTTTACGGCATATCGTGAGAGAAAAGGTCCACAAACAATGCTGCAACCCACCTACTCTAGGGCTGTCAAATGATTATAATGCAGTTCTGGGAGCCCACAAGAGGTCGTTTGAAATACAGGCAAATCCACTTCATGAATGCATGATGTTAAAGCTTGCAGAACAAGTTCAAAAGACCCTAGTGCAGTGATACTCAAAGTCCAGCGAAAGGGGGGGGGGTCTTGCAACCTTCTTGACCTTTACCTGTGGCCCCCAAGGTGATCAGCATCATGAACTACTGTTTACTTACTGAGCACTGATATTCAGAAAAAAATGTTATATAAAGGGGCAAACACTTGCAGGTCAAATGAAGTAACTACTTTTGATTTTATTTTATTTTTTATTTTAAAAGTTGTATATAGCGCTAGCTTGACCAGCTCTTTACATGCACACTGTAAAAACTGAAATAAATTGCATTACATAGTAGGAAGGCAGTAAGGAAGCAAAACAGAGATAAAATAAGCACAACATGAAAAATAAGTAAACAGTGCAGGGGAGGGAGAGAAAACTTAGTTAACCTGCAAATAAATGCTTGCCAGTTTATTTACATACTTTTTCTTTTTTAGATCTCCTTACACAATCCCTGACCCACCCAGGACCCCTTACCACCACAGTGCGTCCCTCGGTCACACCACAGACCATATGTTGTGGCCACTCAACAAATGCTCCTGATTACCCATGCCATAGTGACTAGGACCGTGAAAGAAATTATCAACGTCAGCGTAATCAAGTGTAATATCTTGCATTTCACATTAAGCTTGTTTACATGAAAAGTAGCAGATTAACCCATTATGCCATGTCGAGTAATCTAGATTTAATTTGTGTATAAATCCTATAGCAGGAGCACGGGAACAAGGCGAACATATTGAATTCGAGCAGCTGTTGTTTGTGTTTGCAGTTTTGCACAGTTTTTTTCAGTGTGAAATGCATCCTTATGTCCAAAATGCACGTGTTAATTTGTGATCTTAGTAGCCAACAACAATGTCCATAAAAAAAATCTGCTCTGTCTGCCATATAGTGAGGTTGATTAACACAATTTCTGTTTGCTACCACGAAGTGTGCCTTGAAAGCCTGCAGCAATAGCAGTGGGCGCGAGGCCCCCCTTAAAATAGTAAAATAAAATCTTCTCTTCTGAAAGTAAAGTGAGGTTCAAGGATAGACATTCATATCTTTTTCAAAATTATAATTATGGGTGATCCACATATCGTAGTAACCTAAAATATTTTAACTTTCAAGGAATTATATTTTCTGGAGCCAGTAGAGCGGTTTTTGAGCACCATCTGTTAGGCACTGATTGCAAAATATGGCTGCAAGCTAAAGCCTGTGTCCATACATTGTTAGCACTGTATAATAGGGACCTGTAATGCGGATGTAGAATGAGAAGATAGTCCTTTGAACCACTTGGTCTTTCATCGTGACAATACACTGGCAAACAATCAATTAACAACTACACAATTCCCCTGTACCGACTCAACAGGCTAAAGGATAACTCCCTCCAGTTTAATGCTGGGAAGACGGAGGTGCTCTTTAGCGCCGGGAATAAGATCTCCCGCCCGTTTCCAGAAAACGTTTGGCCTCCTGAAACAGGGACTAAAGTACGGCCTGTGGACTCAGTCCGCAACTTAGGGGTCATGCTAGATCAAAGGCTCAGTATGGAGTCTCATGTAAAAAAATCGACTGCCTGTTGCTTTGCCATCTTACGCTCCCTGAGGAAAGTCTTGCCACTCTTACCATCTCAGGCTCATGCTCAAATGGTAAGGTGTACAATCCTCAGCAGGCTGGACTATTGCAACGCCCTTTTGCTGGGGTCCCCTGAGTTTTTGTTGGATAGGCTCCAAAGGATACAATCAGCGGCCGCTAGGTTGGCTCCGGGGCTTCCTAGAAGAGCACATGGGCCAACCACCCTTGCGAAACTGCATTGGCTACCTGTGAGGCAGAGGATACAATTTAAGACCCTCTGCCTAGTCTTTAGGGCTCTCCATGGAACCGGCCCTGCCTCCCTGCAATCGAAATTCGTTTGGTATACTCCAACTAGGCTGCTTCGATCATCTGCGGCCAAGTTGGTGAAGGTACCTAGATTCAGGAAGGTCAGAGCTGGGGGCAGATCCTTTGAGGTGGCTGCTGCCAAACTCTGGAATCTGCTCCCGCTCGAGAATAGGCAAATCACAGAACTTCTTCCGTTTAGGAGAAAGATCAAAACATGGCTGTTTCCCAAAGTAACTCCTTGAAAGGTCACGCTCCACCCGTTACACGTCCGCCCTTCTGAACCAGTCAGCGCCAGGATGTCTGCAAGGTGACAGTGCGCTTTATAAGTGTTTTAAATAAATAAATAAATAAAATAACAAAAACATATGGTACAGTGATTTACTGGTGCTTGCTTTATAGAAATACCATGTACATCATATTTGCCAGAGTCACTGCAGGCTGCACTGCGACCTGGGCACTGGCAACTAGTAATGCACTCCAGAAGAGTGAAAAGCCCCAGTCTTACCACCACAACAGAACTCTTGCTGTGGCACAGGAGGATGAGATGGCAAGCGGCGGCCTATGCCGGACGCTCACCTTCCCCAGGTTGCATGTCTGGAGCGGTGACCCTGCCAAAAGGGGACAGGGGGCTGATTTCAGGCTGTTGTGGATCATTCTGCATCGGAAAATGGCCCCTAGATGGCCACAAAGCAATGGTGAAATAGGACACTTCATGTCATGTGAACACTGAATAAGGTAATTCGTATTGTTCATGCCAACCACCAGCATTTAGAGCGGGCTTTCTACTTGTTTCTTCGTGAATATAGACAGACTCCCCACGTAACTACTGGATTTTCCTTGAGTCATGTGTGCTTGGGTCGAGTTTCATGGAATCAATTCCTCAAAATCCAAGATGGCCATCGGACCCCATAGATGATGAACAGGTGCGGTTTAATCGCCGAAAGTAGAACGTGACTGCTAACATGAACAGGTGAGTTAAATCTTCAGATGTGAGAGTTGGGGAGGTAGTGTTGGATGTATGACGGTTACCCTGGCAGCAAGTTCCGATTAGCCTTTAAACTTGCCCCTTGGTGAGTAACTCATCTACAAGGCACTATGATAACCGCACAGCCTGATGGGGAAGTGGTTGCCTGGAACCATGTCTTTTTCCAAAAAATGTAGATGTTTGATGCCTGAAACCTTAGCTGAGTCATCGAGAAGTCCCTGCCAGCGGCCCTGCGTCTATGGATCAAGGTGGCATTCGTCCAGTCCCTGGAGCAGAGGAAATGAGAAGCCAGGGAGATGGCACTAACAGTGAAGATGGTTTACTGGCATGCTTGACCTGTGAATCAGTCAAAGCCCCAAGTGACTCGATTGAAAGGCGACCACCCTCGGTACAGTCTAAGAGCTCACTCTGTATCACTCACCTTATAGTGACTTTCAGATGTGATCAGTTTTGAGGAACTGGCGTATTGCAGTGTAAATTATGTGAAGTGTGTTTATACATTGTTGATAAAACCAATGAGAGAGGTATGTGTTAAGGTTTACCCCATGGGGATATGTGGCAGCAGTGGTAAAGTCGAGGTGATATGAAGAAAATAATAAAACGCACCGTCCCAGGGGTCCGGAGTTCAAGTGGGAAACTAAATACCAAGGGGCAGATTTACAAGCACTGTGCGCCACTTTTGCGCCGCCGTTGCGTCATTTCTGTGACGCAGCAGTGGCGTAAAACTAGCTCCATGCTGCGATGGATTTACAACGTGACGCATCTAGGGAGATGCGTCACGTTGTAAAGCCCTGCGCCACATTAAACTTGCGTCGGGTTTAATGTATGCAGGGTGGGCGTTCTGTCGGAAAAAGCCTCGGAAAAGTGACGCAGTGAAATCTACAAGATTTCACTGAGTCACGTTTCCGACGCCGCTGCGTCAAAACCCTGCGCCTGCTTGAAGCAGGCGTAAGGAATGACCCAGCATGTTAGGTATGGGCAGCCCCTCAGCATTGCTGGAGTTGTGTCGCACTTGCGACACGACTCCAGCAATGCGTCACCCTTACTCCATCAGATGCGTCACGCATCTGTTTATCCTTGCTCCACAATGCGCCGCATTGTAAATGCTATGCATCTGTGGAGGCGCAAGGGTAAACTTGCGTGACGCATCTTACCTGGCGCATCTCTGCTGATATGCAGGGATGCGCCAGTCCTTGTAAATCTGCCCCCAAGTGTGTGTATTGATTTACAATCACTACTTAGCAGTTCCCAGTCTGGTACTCCTTCAAGCCCCCACACCTGGTGAAAGCACGGTTTCTAGGACTCTCAGATGTTGTTCCTTGGCATTGTGGCTGTCTCGAGCTCTTTCCTCCATCCCACCAAGCCTCGCTCTATACAACCCCACTGTCAGATTTTTGCAACCTCAAAGTAGCATCCTTAAAGAGCACTTCCATGAAACTAGTCATCACCCAGGTCTGCTCCATTAACATTGACGTGTAGCTGCCTGACTTGCAGATTTGTGTGGGTACAGCTTAAACGTATTTGCAGACCAGCAGTCAGCCCAACAACACTATTTACACGTCCAAAGTTACATTCATCTTTCTTGGAGTTTCTTTTGGAATCTGGTTTGCAGATCTCGCTTGAAGTCTACTTTAACAAGCATTGGCAAATCCAATAGGTCTGGCACTGACCACTTTGTATATTTGTCAATGTTTGTGTTGTTTTGCCATGTTTTTGCAAATCTTTAATGTTGGGAAAGTTACTGGGCCATCGCTAATAAAAGAAAAAAATATTGTCTATCAGCAAATATATTTTTTGGCCTCAAAACTCACATATTGCTATAGTAGTCCTTGGCAATTAATGGAACTACTTTGAGTGCCCGGATATGCTCCTTGTGAAATGGCAGGATGTAATCTCTCATGGGGCAGTTCGCCAATTGATGAAGTGGTCTAGCTTAAAGCCCCTGTCACTAAGTAAATAATACATATAATTTTTAGTAAATTTAAAAAGCCTAACTAACGCCGGATGTAAAACATACACATGTAGTGTAGAGTCTGTAACAGCCGTACAAGCATCACACTGACCATACGAGGCACAAACCCTGAAACAGATGGCGGGTGTAATGGGACCAGCTCCGCCAGGCTGCCATCCACATAAAACACATGGAGGTCACTTTCAATCAGTTCCAGGATATAGCTATCTGGAGTGCCTAGAGTGGTTGGCAGCACTTTAAATGACAGCACTAAAAGGCATAATGGGCTGTAAAAATATCAAACCTTTCATATTCGCACATATTATTATACGAGTTTAAGGAAGGGTTCAGTCTCTTTGACCACGCGCTTGGATCTGACTGCTGTAATTTAGATGGCAGCACCAGGCTGTTGCGTTTTATTTTCCCAATAATTTGTTGCAATTGTTAAACTGTCCGGCTTCTATAATTTTAAAGTCATCTGTTAGGTGAGATTCTAGGCTAATAGAGCCGAGGGCTCATATGTTTTTTTATTTGTGAGAGTTAGGCAGAAAAAAGTCAAATTTCTGCATGCCATTCACAAACGTGCATTATTCAAGGAAAAGTGTCAGCTAAGTGTGCGAAAAGCTTTAATAAATTATGCGCTGGTAACCCATGCAGTCATGTGCAAAAGCAGGGCTTACCAAGTAAGTGCCAGAGGAATGGCCAGGAACGTGCATCCAAGGTAAGTGAGCACACTAGCGTTGTTATCTTTGTATTTAATATATTTACGAACCTCAGAAATGCACGTACTAAATGCAGCATCTAAGTGGCCCAGTTTCATCCAAAGTGAAACAAGCATGGATGGTGCAGGAATGTGTAACAGTCTGTGTAGG
Organism: Lissotriton vulgaris; assembly: GCF_964263255.1. NCBI lineage: Eukaryota > Metazoa > Chordata > Amphibia > Caudata > Salamandridae > Lissotriton > Lissotriton vulgaris. Next base: position 895,202,450 of record NC_141687.1, read on the forward strand.
ATGGGCTGGGTACGGAAAGATAGGTGAAAACTCATTGTGAATGACCTCTTCCCAACCACAGAGGTGCTTACTCATCATCATGATCTGAAACAAGTATTTTGCAGTGGTAAAACCAAGAGACAATCTGGCTAATGAACACCTGGATTAAAACAGGATGTTTTTAGTGTCTTCTCAAAGAGAGTAGCTACAAGTTGGGACATAATTGTTCTGAAGTTTGTTCAGAGGAGGGCCTTATTATGAGCTCCCTGTAGGCGCCCCTGTTAAATGTGCCCGCCAAACATATGGACAATAGCAGTGTTTGCAACTTTAGGGGTGGACCCTGAGGGGAATTACAATTGGAACCCTCAGGCTCCCTTACACATGAGGCACTGCTGGTAAATCTCATATCAATGTCTCTGGTAATTCTCCACAATTTACCTGGTGACTGCACCTGCTTACAGCAGGTTGTGTCTTCAGATGCACTCACCACAGATCTGCCATGGTATTGCTGATTTCTGAATTCTGATGGGGCCGTAATTCCCCGTTACTGGCCCAATCGTAATTAAAGGAAACCTTGTAATAATGCCCCGGATGCCTCCTTGATCCTGAAAAGCTTGGCCACCTACTCAGGCCCCTGGTGGTTTTGGAAGTGCCATGAAAAACCTGCTGTTGTAGAAAATAAGAAGTATTGATGTACATAAGCAACGTTCATTTCCCTTTTCCCACTCCCCTCCCTGCACGCACCATGAATATTGTAAAGCATTGACTGCATCCCTCCGCCCGCAAAGGCCTGTACCCATGTGTACATGACAGCCATTTTAGGCACCTTGGCCTCTTGCCCACTCATTAGAATCACTGGCTTCCCTCCTGCGCGCATTTGAGCACCCCCCTCCCCCCTCTCACATGCATAGACCATGAAACCCAGCACTCTGCGCGACCCTGCTATGAAAGGCAACCATCCTGCTTGACCCAGGCACCCCCCCCCCCATTTCCCTCTTGAAGAAGCATCCTTCGCCTCAGCTGACATAGCCCCCCCCCCGCTGTATCTGACTGCCCCTGTTCTCTCATGTACGGGTCATAAGATTTCTCTCTCTCTCTCTTTCTCTCTGCGCGACTCTGGCCCTGCACGCACCCTGACCCCCTCCTTCTCCTCATATGGGCAAGTCATAAACCCTCTTCTTCCGCAAAGCCCTGTCCTTGAGAAGTCACGGCCGCGCCTGACCAGCACCTCCTTCCCTTCCCTGAATGCCCCTCTATTGACAAACCTTCCCTCCACGCTCGATTGTCCACGCAGGCATGAATACCACTCCTTTGATGACCCCTTCCCCCGAGTTCGGCTGACCACACATGTCCGAGGCCATCGCCTAAGCCAGGAGATACCATTTACTGCCCTTATTGTATGCCTAGCCACCCCACCCCCTGGGCCATGACCAGGCGCACACATCCTACGACACACTCAGCTGCATGATTGCCCTCCCCTCTTATCAGCAGGTCAAGGGTCCCCATTGTGAATGTATGTGGAATAGGATCATCACGAGGATTATAGGGATGTCCTCCTTTTGCGACATACTGACCTGATTGTACCATCAAATGTTTTGCAAAGTATATAAGCAAGAGTCTCAAGCTCACTTGTTAGAGCACCTCCCGAAAGACACTGTGTTTCGTGTCCGAAATGACTGGCTCTCCTCATGAGAAATAAACTCTGTTCTTGATTCCTGCTTCCAGCGCCCGTCTCTTTATTTGGTAACTATTCAGAATGGGAACTAAGAGGCGATCTGCGCCAGCAGCCTGGGCATCGATAGAATTATGGGCTCACTTTCCACAATTGGCGTCCCAACGCGGGGTCCATCAGTGACATAAGGTTCGGTAAGAGAGATCCAGACGAAGAAGTGAACATCTAAATGATCGGGGCATGCCTGCCTTGAGAGGGCCCTCGCCCGGCTGCCGATCGAAAGAACTTCACCAATTCTGAACGGACCTCTCTTGAGTGACCTATTGTCCTGACTGGAATCCCACAGGAATGCTACATGGAGTAAGAGAACGATCGGGCGCTGGAAGGAGGAAGGCGAAGAACTGCCCACACGGTCCGGTCCGGGTAAGGTCGCGTAAATGCGACAAATTGTGAAATGATTGTTTTGGATAATACTAGTATTACGCTTTGTTGAAACCCTCTGGAGATTCACTGTCTGCAAACGGAGAAAACAACAGGCTCTCTCTCTGCAAGCAGTGAAGGATAGGTAACGCAGACTTTTGTCCCCATTGTAATCCGTCGTGCTTATCTTCCTCCCCCACTGTTTCCCGAACTGTCGTTCGTGGATTATTGTCTGGAGATTCTTTGTCTGCAAACAGGGAAGAACAAGGTCTCGCTTTGCAGGTAGAGAAAGAGTGGGCAACGATAACTTTTCGTGCCCACTTATTCTCCCCACTGGATTGTTTGATTGGCCGATTATTCGGTATTGGTTCGTTTGAGGTATTCACCGCCGCCAAACAACGGAGAATAGAAATATTCTGCCTAGTCTTTGCCCACTGTGATAAGATAGGTAATGCAGACTTTTGTCCCCGTTGTAATCCGTCATGCCTATCTTCTCCCCACTGGTTGGTAGCCTGTTTAGCCCGGACCGCTTGTTAGAGTCGAACCATCCAGCTCCACTGGAGGGCACATCTAATAAGGACCTGTTCATTAAAGTGTGGACTAGTCGCTATAGCTTATAATAGGTTATGGCATAAAAATAAAAAAGAAAAGGAGTTGAGCGAAATCAGTAGGCCACTGAGGAGTTATCAACTTCGCTAAAAATAAAATAAGAAATGTTAGAAATAACCCGTAATAAGAAAGATAAAAATGGCGAGGGAAGACAAGATTGACACCAAGGCAAGCCACGAGGTAGCTAGGTTCCGTTGCCTATTCCTGCCCTAAAACATGTCTGCCTCATTGCCCACCACGCCCAAATAACGGTCACATGAAATAGAAAGCAAATCAATAGGTACCTACCCCCATTCCGGAAGCTCCCGAAGTGCAACGGGTCAGCGGTTACGCCCATCCGGAAGGCGAGGCCTCGTGGCACGAGGGGCTCGCCTGGCCACGGTCAGGAGGAGATGATGTTGGGCAGGCGGTCCAAAGAATGGCAGAGACATCTCCTTCTCTCCTCTCCTGCTGCCCTGCAGGCCACGGGGGGGGGCTGTCTTGCCTCAGCCACCGACCACCCCCCCCCCTTCTGTCTCTCGCCTGGTCCGACCCACGAAGAAGGCCGAAGCCGGGGGCGAGAACGGCGGCAAATCAAGTAGTCCCGCCACATGCCAAATTCGCCATCGCCTGCATAGTTACAGGTAGTCCCGCCACATTCCGGGTCCCTGGAGAGTTGGAGGTAGTCCCGCCACATGTTAAAAAAGGAGGGGGGGGCTGTCTTGCCCCAGCCGCCGACCACCCCCCCCCCCATCTTCAATGGCTGGCACGGCCAATATCGAAGCGACGGAGCCGAAGAACGGCGCGGGGTCGCTGGAAGGGGGAGGTGGCGCGAACGAACCTCCCCCACCTCCCTCCAGGTGGAGGCTTCCAGTGACACCCCAACACTCTTTGCTTAAAGAGGGTCAACATCAAAAAGCGGTCTTTTGCCCGGGGCGGGCACACGCTCCATACCGTCTCTCCTCGACCTTGAAGATTCTATAAGAGCCGGGGGGCCCCCGACCCCCTGCATGGGTGCCCCCGCCCCTTCACTGGGAACCACGACATCGGTGCAACTCCTGCCGGCGCCAGCCTCGGATTGGAAATGGCTAAAATGCAGCCACGGCACAGACTTGTTCAGTTCCGGAGGAACACCAGAATGACCCGGTAGGAAAATTGTTGCCGCCCTCCCCACTCTTTTGACTCATGGTCCATTTGTTAGACTGTTAACCACATAGCACAAGACTTTTTGAACTGCCAACGGAAAGTTCTGGGCCAACCATGCGAGACTAGAGACACTCTGACTGTGCTGGAACTTGCCTGACCCCACCCAAAATGGCGCCGACTCAAAATGAGACGTTTTTAATGAACTTTGTTGCACCCTGATTGCGCAAGCTTTTTACCCCGAGATATATATAACGTTTTGGATAATGAAAGTAGATATGAAGGATATTGAGTATGTGCTTGGACAATGAATTGACTTAAGGGTGGGTACCGATTATGAGTTGAAAAATGAATTGGTGTAATTTAAGGTAATGAATGAACATTGGATAATGTATTTATGAATTTGTTGAAGATGAATTACTGACATACATCATGCCTGCTCTGTAGGGGAGTTTAATACGATTTTATTGCACTGCCGCACTTTATGCAATGAACTGCCACCAGCTTTGTTCTCCTTATGTACAGATCCAATCTGCTCCGTGGCTAGTCCACCGGGTTGTAGGCCTATATTTATGTGTCAACACTTTTTATTAAAAGTATTTTGAAAACGAAAGCATAGTTGTAGCGGTTGCATTAATGAGTTTTGAATATATTACTACTGTGAGCAACGAGAAAGTATGATGAAGGTAAAAGGTTAAAAGGGACCCGATATTTAGCAACCACACTATGTTTCACAGGCAGCCGGAAAGGAGCTTTAGAAGCCCTAAAACGACACCACAGAAATGCCACCTGATCGCCACCCTTGTACCCGATCGAAAGGGGTTACGACCAAGTAACTCATGTAGATACACAGATCATCAATGATTATCTGCCTGACCTTCCTGGTCCATTGGGGCTTAAACGCCGTAATGGTAGGGAAATGCACTACGTGGAAATAGGTCGAGTATGTGGTAGGTAAAAGCATTTCCGGATTACTGCATGCTGATGAGGTTTGAATATTGCCTCCCCCACCCCTTCTTTCTCCTCCCTTCTGCAGGTCACGTCGGGACACTGGCTGATGTTTAGACGGACGACGACCGAACCGCCGATGAGAGGGGGAAGAAAGGAATATGGGCATGGTCCTTATGACAAATAAAAGTTTCTAAGGCGTAGACTAAACACGACTGTTCCTCCTTAGAACATAGCAACTGGGAGGATGGACTGACATAGAGACTGGACAGGTACTGAGTGACGGAATAAAGAAAAAATTGACTAGAGACGACGCGTTAAATAATATAACTGGACGTTTTTACTAGGTAGGGAGAGGACAAAGAAAAATATACGGGTAAGGGTTGCCACGGCACTACCCGTCTAGGGAGTTAGAAATGATTGCCGATGTTCAAAATGCACTGCCCCCTTTCTCACACTCTTACAGATTTAGCCAAGCTGTCCGACTGTTTTCCCGATCAATATTTGCTGTTGCCTCAGCCTGGAGAACTTCCCACCACAGGAGGGAACAGAAAAATGGTTTAAGATCCAACCATGGGTAACTAGCGCAACCAGGTTAATTTCTGATCGACCAACCGAGGTGTGAGTATTGGTAATTGGGAACGCTCGCAGGCATGACAAGCGAGAAGGGAAAGGGGGGAAGGGCAGAAAGAGCTAAGCACGTAGATAAATAGGATAGTAACGATATGTAGAAAATATAAAAAACAGATCTTGTAGACTAACAATTGTTTCCTGTCTTGTCATGAATGTCTTGTACACGCGTAATATATGTGCCGTCTTCCCTGTCTGAGTTTGTGTGTGTGTAACGTACGCATTTATGTCTCCCCTCTGTCTGTAACTGCGGGTCGCCTGACCTTTGCCGTTCTGTGTTGTGAGCGCACTAAATGACCTATTTTCGTACACGTTTCTCTCTCTCTTCACTCCTTTTTATCTCTCTTTCTCTCTCTCTCTCTCTCTCTCTCCCTCTCCTTACATGTCATACGTGTACCGAATGGCTCGTTTAGGTTGCGGACGACTCTCACTCCCTACGAGAGTCCCCCTGTCCCATCCTTTTTGTATGGTAATATTGTGCCCCGTCGGCACCAGTCTGATTGGATACTTATTGAACGCGAAGGTGTTCAGCGAAATTGACCGAAACAAAAAATGATTGTATCTCGCCATATTACTACCTCTCCTTTCTACAAAATGAATGAACCTGAAATTGGCTGAGAAGGAAAGGACAGGGAAGACGACTAAGGTCCCCCAATTTGGCCCTTTATAGGGGAACTATATGTCAATGGCATCCTAATTTTTATTGTTAGAGACAAGCGCCAAGGTCCAGATTGACCCCCAATGCCCAGATTGCCCCACCCCTTTGCACCCAAGCGCGAATGCCCGAAGCGTCCCCGCCCCACTTGATTGACCCCAGCTACTGTCCCGATATATATATCTGATGACCATGAGTAACTGCCGCCCCTCGAGAAAAACCTGTTTGACCCTGTCTTTCAATGATTGCACCCCCGCTCTGTTTGAAAGAGTTAGCCAGCTCTAAGGGGAAATGTAAGACTGTTAAGGCTCGAATTAGAAGGACGAGTCTCCCCTGAATGTTGTCAATCTTGGGGTTTTTGTTGAAATACGCAGGTGATAAGAGTCCGACCTCTGTCCATATATGTCATGAACGAACGCCGATTAGACTTGGTGCGAACGCAGTAGAAATACCCACCTACTTACTTCATGGTAATAGACTTCTGACTATGACCAATGAGCATAACGCCAGGTGCTAGGATTGCGAGTGGAATTCAAATGTAAAAATCTCTTCTCCTGCCAGTTCTCTAAAACTTGTTTTTACCCATTTAAAGATACTCAATCACCGGAGGAGAAGGGCCGGACGTGACGCACAGCGTGGCTGCAGATCATGAGACACATGCGACCTCAACCAAAGGTGGAGCCGCAGCACAACAAGAAACGGGACGAGGCAGCACTCTCAAAGGCGGTAAAGGAAAGAATGAAGGGCTGTCCTGAAGCTCTCTGTCCGCCAACCCACGTGTGCCTGGAGCCTCCGTCCCTCTTTTCAAGCCCGATTGATGGGCCTGCTTGCTTGTTATCCATTGCTCCCTTGGTCCATTTGGTGTGTCCCGGGAAATCTGCCCCCACTCCGCCCTCTCACTCCCATCGACTAACGAAACCGCACACCCTCTTTTCCATGCGACTCTCTGCTGAAAGGAAGAACGGCATCTAGATGGAAATGGGGTTACACCACGGAAATATAGGTGCCAAGCTTAAGGCGCCACTCAAAGGATTGGTTAGGGAACAGGACTGTGGTCTAACAGCAGAGGACTGACCGCACCCTGCAACGCGTAAGGATAGAACCGAGCTGGACCTATAGCTCCACCGCCGGTGCTCAACAGCGCCAACGAAAGGACACGGACTAGAGCCTACCAGTGATGGCTCACTGATAAAAAGACACTGTGACGAAGAGATCTTGCGTATTGAACTGAATTCCTCCCTCAACTACTTGGTCAAAATGTTCATTGATCACATTTTTAAGTCAGAAACATTTATGCTATGTAGCGATTTGAAATGATAGGAACTCGACAAATGCCATCCCCTATGTGCTGCGTTCTGCCAAACACATCAACTGTCCATGATTATATGCCATATGTTAGTATTGACAAATGCAAATTCTTCGATCGCACCTGTTTATATGTACCTTCATCGACTGCAAAAATGAACTTTGCTATGTAAAAAGGGGCGACTGTAGAAAATAAGAAGTATTGATGTACATAAGCAACGTTCATTTCCCTTTTCCCACTCCCCTCCCTGCACGCACCATGAATATTGTAAAGCATTGACTGCATCCCTCCGCCCGCAAAGGCCTGTACCCATGTGTACATGACAGCCATTTTAGGCACCTTGGCCTCTTGCCCACTCATTAGAATCACTGGCTTCCCTCCTGCGCGCATTTGAGCACCCCCCTCCCCCCTCTCACATGCATAGACCATGAAACCCAGCACTCTGCGCGACCCTGCTATGAAAGGCAACCATCCTGCTTGACCCAGGCACCCCCCCCCCATTTCCCTCTTGAAGAAGCATCCTTCGCCTCAGCTGACATAGCCCCCCCCCCCCGCTGTATCTGACTGCCCCTGTTCTCTCATGTACGGGTCATAAGATTTCTCTCTCTCTCTCTTTCTCTCTGCGCGACTCTGGCCCTGCACGCACCCTGACCCCCTCCTTCTCCTCATATGAGCAAGTCATAAACCCTCTTCTTCCGCAAAGCCCTGTCCTTGAGAAGTCACGGCCGCGCCTGACCAGCACCTCCTTCCCTTCCCTGAATGCCCCTCTATTGACAAACCTTCCCTCCACGCTCGATTGTCCACGCAGGCATGAATACCACTCCTTTGATGACCCCTTCCCCCGAGTTCGGCTGACCACACATGTCCGAGGCCATCGCCTAAGCCAGGAGATACCATTTACTGCCCTTATTGTATGCCTAGCCACCCCACCCCCTGGGCCATGACCAGGCGCACACATCCTACGACACACTCAGCTGCATGATTGCCCTCCCCTCTTATCAGCAGGTCAAGGGTCCCCATTGTGAATGTATGTGGAATAGGATCATCACGAGGATTATAGGGATGTCCTCCTTTTGCGACATACTGACCTGATTGTACCATCAAATGTTTTGCAAAGTATATAAGCAAGAGTCTCAAGCTCACTTGTTAGAGCACCTCCCGAAAGACACTGTGTTTCGTGTCCGAAATGACTGGCTCTCCTCATGAGAAATAAACTCTGTTCTTGATTCCTGCTTCCAGCGCCCGTCTCTTTATTTGGTAACTATTCAGAATGGGAACTAAGAGGCGATCTGCGCCAGCAGCCTGGGCATCGATAGAATTATGGGCTCACTTTCCACACTGTTGGCCTCAGTGTTCATCTTGAGGTCGAATTTTATGTAGCATATGAGTGAGTCACACAATTACTTGTGTACCAGCCGCAGCACCATACATTGAACCTTGGCTTGTATCCACAGCCAGTGCACCACAACATTATCCCTTCTTGGCAATGTAACCGCTACATTAATCTCTAAATTCTGAGCTAGAAAAGTGGGCGAACTCTTGACGCCATGTAAGAGATGGGCATGTTTGGTAGAATTGTTAAAATTGCGATTTTTATGAAAAGCAAACGTTGAGGTTTTGAAAGATGTATATGTTGCAAAGTAGCAATATGTTCAGGATTTAAATTGTTAATTTGTAATTTGCTAAATATCACTACTTTATTGTTTACACCATCATTCTTGTTTTATTTGGCATGCCTCTACTGGAAAGGTCAGCAAAGGTGAAGTATTAGATCACAAATTCACTTGATAGGATCAGCAACGAGGGTGAAGTGTTGAATCAAATTGCTTCTCAAACAATTAATTGGAGGAATGCTTGTAATTTGTTTAACCACTGGCACTCGCTTGTGGTACACTCTCAGCCCATTGTCCAATAGGAGCAGTCCAGCCAGAACTGCCAGACCAGGTCTTCTCTGAACCTTTTGTGTTAGATGTACCCTCATAAACAGCAAGTGTATGCCCAGATGTGGGCCCTGTTCTCACTGTGTCCAGGTTAGAAACACACGACTGATAACCTCTAGTCAGAGTGAAATCAGTCTTGGGTTGCTTGTGTTCTGGTTCAGGGACAATCTGGCCTGGCAGTTCGGGCTCGACTGTTCCTATTGGAGCAGCGTCAAGACTGATTTGCATACAGCTGTTCCAAACTGAGGTAGCATAGTGAGCAAAAGAAAGTTGGGTTGGCATGCTACACCAAGCGATAGCCACATTGGTACTGGAACAATTATCAGCGTGGAAGTGCTGCATCAATGTTACATCACCCAAGTATCAGAGATTGTAAAAACTCCAAGCATCAGACAAAGAACACGTGGTACAGGTGTATTATGCAGTTCTGGTGCATTTTGAAGAACACTGTTACAAATATAATATTAAAGCATGGTGTGGCAACGCACCGTTACGTACAGACAACACATTTTCCTTTTAAATGGCACTACATTCGCACAGAGATGCAGTTTTTTGCTAAAATTCTACAGTGCAAAAACTATTATATATGGAAATTTGGTTTAGGAAAACATTAATCCTTTGCACATCACCCAGAAAGTGTTTTTGTTTCTTTTTGCTCTTTCAAAATCTTTGTTTACATTACAATTGAGAATTAGAAATAACTAATATGCCTCATGTGTGCTTACCTAATGGTCGATATACTTTGAAATATTTGTACATGTCATTTACAGGTACTTAAATGAAGTTCTATGTTAGAATAACATTCACATACTACAGCCTGTCCTTTTACATTTCCCTTACCCCAGCAAGATTGTCACGTAATTCACAATACAAAGTAATCATCTCACTTTGCAGTTAGAGAAATAAAAGTTAACATCAATATCTATGTTAAAAGAATAAGCAGAACATTTTCAGAAGACATAGCCTGGCATTTGACCTCTGTCTTGGAACACACAAAAATGTGACAGGATAATAACAAAATATACAATACACCTTAATGCTCATTCATCTTCTGAACCCCAGCGTGCTTATTGTGGGTGTGCTGCACCACCCCACACCCCAATTCCCCCACCTGTGAACTACCAGTGGGTGGATACATTGCAAACATTCCTCCCATCACGTTTGTGTGATTCAAGTTGCTCTTCTCCCTTTACCCAGACATAGAGGATGAAAGAACAAATATTAATGGTCTATTACCTCATGATCTCCACTTTCATTCAGCATCTCGAAGTTGCTCTAGGGGGATTTGCAGCTAGAGTGGCAAGAGCAGTGTAGTGTTTAGACTTGTTTACTTCTATATCACTATATTGTTATTTGTTATCAGTTTTTTAGTAGATCAGGTTTGGACAACATGGATTAGAGGCAAAATGCCTTTTTTTTACTTCTAAATAATATTTGAACCTTCGCACTTTGACCATTCCAGAAAAGATGTGTGTAATTCAATATGTTTATAAGCTGATAGCTTTTCAATTTCATCTCAATATTTTTTGCTTTTAAAACTGTATGTCTAATTTATCTGACCACTTCACCCCTCCTCTCATCTCTCAGGTTAGTTTGTACAGCATTAGGTGACTGTCATGGACAGAAGTGTAGTGGCTTTTTTGTCCGATGTTCATCTTTACTCGCTTGAGCACCTCATGGTAAACACACCTCATTGTATTATCCATAACCATCCACTCAAACGTAAACCCTTCAAGTTCTAGTGAATATAGTATGTTATTTTCTTGCTTAACTTTGAGACGTAGGGGCATATTTACAAGACCCTTTCACCGCTGGTGCGTCACCTCTTCCCATAAAAAAAGTGACCCACTGATGGCACACAGGGCTTGTAGATAAGCCCGGAGGTAGCTCCACAAGTACTCCAGTGTAGTTTGAGCTGACAGCCACATTGTTCTCCAACGTGAACACATCGTGACATGTTTAAGGTGGAATGTGTGTGAATTTTGGGGCATATTATCAAGGCGGCGATATGAAATTATTGCATTTTTGCACTTTTTTGGGCAAAAAGCGGTGATAATTTCATCGCCGTATCAGTGTTTTGCTGATTTAGCGCCACTTTCAACAACGCCCGGCTTTGCATCTCTAATGAAATGCAAAGTGGGCGTTCCGTGCCAAAATAACTGGAGAAATGTCGCTAACCAACATTTCTCCAATTATCAAGCTGCACGCTAACAAGCAGAACGTTAAGAAAAGTAGCGCTAACCACAGTTAATGCTACTTTCCTAAAGCCTGCTTGTGACCTGACTTAGCCATGTAATCCAAAGGGAGGTGGATTACATGGCTAAGATCACACTGCCCTATCAGCAAGCTTTCGCTGGTAGCAGTGTGGTTATTGCTGGATTTCCAGCGATAATCACACTGTTTTCCATCAAATCAATCAAATCCAGCGTTAGCCTGCAATAATTAACCTCGTGCTAAAAGCGCTGAGTGATAATTATCGCAGGACCTTGCTAATATGCCCCTTTATTCCGAAGTCTGTGTTGTGTGTAATAGGAAGTGTGATTTTTATCATCATACTTAAAATCTTTTAGGCCAGCAGGATGGATCAGTGAGTTGGATGCCTATTGTTTTAATATATGATCATCTGCATGCCAAAAACCTGCCAAGGTTGACTCAGCCATCCATCCTTACCGGCCGAATAATAGTAACAGTTGTTACTTAGGCTGCTTAGAATTGAGATATCTAAAACACGTGTTAATATTATATCTTTGCATAAGAGAGCTTCTAAGCAGAAAAGATTTTCCCATGAGTGTCAAAGCCAGCTTGCTCTGTTGCTTGCTTTTAATAGTTACGCTTACCGCCAAAATTAACATTTCCACATACCTGAGAAAGCACTCGTTCTTTGGCATCAGGGATGTGGTGCATTTTTGCCAGTGAATGAGCTGGAAAACAGCATTACACAGTCAAAAGAGTTATTCCTTGCCATGAACAGAGACAGTGAAGAGATGTCCATTACGGTATTGCAGTCAGTGGCCAAGTGGTAGAAGGAGGATGGCCGCAGAGAAATCTTTGAATTGCATTGTGATCAACTCCCTTTGTGGTGCAAGGCATTCTCCAACCACTTGCTGCGCAAAGGGACCTTTTGTATCTGATTTACAAAGCACCTGTCGTATTAACCCTTTCGCTGCTAGGCCTTCCCCACCTGTGCTAAGTCTTTTTTGGGCTATTTGGGGTAGTTTGGGCTTAGGCCCCTGTAACTTTTTGACCAGATAGGGTATCCATGCCAAATTTGCGTCCTTTTCTTCCATGTTCATGCAGATTCTAAAGGTATCCAAGGGTCTGTGGATTCCCCTGGGGGGACCAAGAAATGAGCCAAAATACAGCAAAAGTTTTTTTTTGGGCGGTTGAATGGGAACAAAGGGCTACAGATGATAGCGTCTATTTTTTCCATGCAAATCGTATCAACAAAGCGGGTGTGGTGCTGAAATCACCATCTTCTCAGCATTCAGGAACAAGCAGACTTTTGACAGAAAACCAACATCTTTTGCACAGTTTTGACATTTTTCTGGGACATATCCTATTTTCACTATTTTTTTGTGCTTTCATCCTCCTTCCAGTTAATGGTAGAAATGGGTATGAAAGTAATAATGGATCCTGAAAAGATATACATTTTGTAAAAGTAGATACAATTTTGAATTCAGCAAGGGGCCATTTCTGTAGATCCTTCAAGGTTTCTTTTTAGAAACTAACAGTTGAATACAGGAAAAATTGAAAATTAGTTGAAAAAAACAGCCCTTTGTGTCAACGTTTTCATGTGTAACTTCTTCTAATTATAACAGCTGTTTGAAAGCAATATACTGTTACATCCGCTGGACCTTTCTGGTTGTGGGGATACATAAGACTTGTAGGTTCACCTAGAACCCGACGAACCCAGAGCCAAAAACTGAGCAGAGTCATGCAAGGGTTTTTTATTATGTACCAGGTATATAGCAATTAATTTGGGAAAATGTATACATGGAAAAATCGGTATGAAAGACACCTATGTATTTCTGAAATTGGAACAAAACATAGAGTTTAGAAACAGTAGATATTTGTACATGAGAATTATAGGTCATTTTTCAAAATGACTTCTTTATTACACATTGTCTTTCATTTGGAAGGCAGAGATGCATCGAAAGTCAATAGGTAATAACAGTTGCTCTACGATTCTGTGTTACCCCAAGCCTCCCAATAAAAATGGTACCTCACTTGTGTGGGTAGGCTTAGTGCCCGCGACAGGAAACGGCACATACCGCAACGTGGACACACTTTATTTTTACTGTGAAAACTGATCCTTTTTTTTTGCAAAGTGCCTACCTGTAGATTTTGAACGCTAGCTCTGCTGGTACCTAGGGAAACTTAAAAAACCTCAACATTTTTTAAACTAGATACTCAGGGGAATCCAGAATCGGGTGACATGACTAGCTCTCATCAGGTTCTATTACCCAGAATCCATTGCAAACCGAAAAATTTGTCCCCCCAAAAAATGTTCCTCACATTTCTGGGGTGAAAAGTTCTTGAATCTGTGTGGATCCACAAAATTCCACGAACCCCACATTTCTTAAAGTCTTCTGAGAAAAATGGTGTCTTACTTGTGTGAGTGCAAAAACAACATTTGATGGACAGAATCGAGAACAATATCATACATTCACCCCAGTACAGACTTGTGTGAGTAGTCTTAGTGCCCGCTGTAATTTTGCAGGGCCGTAGGCCATCATGCACATATAGGACTGACACAGAAGCGGGATATGGTGTGTGAACTGGCCTTGGGCACATGCTCCCGGCCCCTTTTATTGACAGGGTCACCTGACTGGTGATGCCTGTGGTGAGTGGGTGTAAAGTGTGTTACATTTGCGGGCAGAACACTAGAACGTGTCTACCTAGACACAACATCCCCCCCACCTTAATGAAAAAGAAAAGGAACAAAAGTCCAACCTGGAAGAAAATAAACAAACAACAAATAGCACTAATTGAGTTTCTTCAGGCCATCAGCCAGGCTTCACTGTAGCTTTGGACTGCATGGTCATGATGTTTTAGTTGGCCTTGGCGATGTGTTTTAGACTGGCCTGGTCTCGCAGAGTCGAAGTCTCTGTACAGAGTCCAGCATCAGTGTATTGGAAGCTGTGGTGAGGTCCACGCTGGAAGATCTCTGTGTGTGAGGCCTTCCTCTCCTGGTCTTGGGGTGACCGGTCTTTGACTGTAGCTGCTGCTGCTGATGCATTTCTTCCGTTCAGACTCCCTTTTCAGGGGGACTCCACCGAGGTCCCTTGCCCCTGGGTTTCCACGTGGGCTGTGTGGTCCTTTGAATAGGCCGTGCTTAGGGGTCACTTCAGAACTCCCCTCAGGACCACAGACTAATCTTGTGTAATTCCAGGGGTGGATCTCCCAGTGGCCGGGTGCGCACTACTTTGGTATGCTGCAGGTTGAGGGGGCACACACAGACAGTTCCTGAGTGGCCTTCTCATGAAACTCCAGATGTCTGGAGTGTGTGGATTCACGGTGGTGGTGCGATGCTCCTTGGTTGTGATGATGAATGGTGGTTGTTTTTCAATTGGGCAGCAGGCAGCGGTCTTTTGTCTTGGGTGAGTTTGTGGAACGAGAAGTACTGGAGGGGCTTTGCATCTTGCCTTTATCTTGCTAAGGTTGTCTTTTGCCGGTGTCATCTGCAGTGGGACACAGGGATGTCGTCTGACCTATCCCATTGGTTGCTTGGGGAAACGTTGGAGAGATACTCGATTTGCGCTGGCGGCTTATGATTGGTTCTCCTCATTGGACTGTCTCCAGGAATGTTGGTCTGGCTGGTGGCTGTCGGGTGTCTCTGGGTGTGCTCCTCCACTGGTGGTACAAGTCTTCTACCCTGTCGCTCTGCTCCTTTCCTTCTGCACACCTGTGTCGGTCATTTGCCCTGTGGCACTGTGCCACTGTTCCTTCTCTCTCTGCGGAGTGGCATCATGTCACTCTCTCCTCTCTCATTCGACCAGGATCTCATGTTGGAGGTGGCGTCCTGAGCGTGTCTCATGTTGGTGTCACTTGGACCTCGCTGGATGCCCAGATGGTCTCACCTTTCTTGTGAGCCTGTCTCAGGTTTGTCCTGTCAGTAAGACTTATACTTCCTCTTGGGAATTTTCATTGGCACCATCCTTTGTTCGGCGATACCGCAGTGGTTCTCCTTGATGTCTTCTGAATGTCTCCTTCTCTTCGAGGAGGTCTTGCTCTCCTGGGTGCTTGCCCATGCAGTCAAGCTTCTGGTTGCGTCTGTCGTGCACTCTGCCCTCTTCGGGGTAACCATGATCCTGTTGGTTCCTGGTGGTCTATCCAGCCACCTCTTCAACCTCTTCCTGGTCACTTCTGTTTGGCGCACTTCCGACTGACTCTTCAGTTCTCCACTCCTCCACTCCTGAACTGTAACAGCTGTTCCAGCGCAGCTGCGCACTTGCTTGTTGCTGTGTTTCCTTTTCAACATCTATCCATGGAATTACTTCTCCTATTGCAGTCTCTGTATGTCCTGGCTGTCTTTACTGTGTACTCACAGTTCTCTTCTTGCCAATGCCTTGTTCACTGTCATTTGGTTTGCAGTCACTGTTCCTGCGCTGCCTTTTCGCCTTAAACTTCCTTCAGGGTTCACTTGACACTATCATCTTGCTCATCTTCTGGATAATAATCAGCTGCTTTTCCCCACCAGCTCAGACACTGATCCCAGGCAGGCTGCAGTAATCTGTTCCTTTGTTGCAGGCTTGTGCTTTAAACTATACTGTCTTTTAGTTTCGAGCTGCAATGGCACAAAACGGTCACTAGATGACACTGCAGTTTTTCTACCATCTTTCTTTTAGGTTTTGCCGGTGCCAGGATTTCCTTGGCTCCTCCAATCGGCTACCCCTTGTCACCTTTCTCCTTCAGCACAGACACACCAACCCAGGTAGGTGCTTTGCTTAGTTTCTCTCCGTTTATTTTTTATTCCCAATTGAGCACACACGACCTGGGGCACTTATCTCCTGCCATCCTTTTCCCGCCCTGCTTGCTTTACCCTAGTCATGGGTGGGGCAGCTTGTCCGATGGCCTCGGCCTGAAAGCTTTGCGGGACACTTACAGGCAGCAGGACTTTACAGAAGGATGTCCTCTCCTTCCCAGTGAGTTGTTTTATTTATTAATTTTTTAAATTTTTAATGCAAATGGCTGGTGGGTGGTGAAGCACAGAAGCATCCTTAGTCTCTAGGAGCAGTCCCCTGCGGCCATCCGCTCACTTTAAGTCCTCCTGTCCCTCACAGCAGGTCCTCTCACTTCACTGGCTGCACTGGGCTAGGTACTGCGGTCATCTAGTGGGATGAGAATATACTGCCAATTTCCGGCGTGAGGTGCATTCCCTCATCAGTGCTGCTCTCTTCCTTGATGCGCTGCCCTGCAGGACGTCTGTCCTGTTCTCCCGCTGCGCAGTGCCTCATCAGCCTGCCTTTCCAGTTACTTGGCTCCGGTGCAGTAAGCTGTGCTGCCCTTGCAGTAGCTGCAGAGATGCCTTTTGTATTGCTACTCTGTGGCCTCATTTACGCCGCACTCCGGGGCTCACCTCATGCCCACAGCATGGCAGGGTCTTCTGATGCGGGATGGGCTACCGCTCGGCTTCACTAAACTTCCTGGGGCTCTTCATATACCCCCAGGCCATTAGGGTTGTCCGGTGTCTCCTCACAAGGGCTGGCCTAGAAACGGGCAGCACTCCCCCCGTTTCACCAATTTTCCGGGCTGCTGCATGCACAGGCACATCCCGCCCTAGTTGCCATTGTAATGTTGCACGGGCCTAGGCCTTCATGCACACATAGGGCTGATTATGCACATAGAGAGGTAACACAAATATTACAAAGATGCACAAATGCACAGTGGGTGAATCAATTCGGACTCTTCAATGATGTAAGATATATCCTTTTTATTGTTGTAAGATGATCGGACAAAGCAGCCAAAATACAGCCAACGCGTTTCACCCAGATAGGGCTTGCTCAGGGCAATAATCAGAATCCTCCAATCTTATGGTGGTCACTGACATAACACGATCAGTATATCTTACACTTTGCATCAATGCGTAATGTATCTTCTGTTGTCAATAGTTGTCACAGAAAGCCCTCAATTTATCCCACACTTATAGTCCATATTCCACAGTAGTTTGAAAAACATGAAATCCTCAAACTAAGTGGCGAAATCAAAGTTCAAATTTCTCGTGTTCACTATGATAGGTGACACTTCAAGAATTAAAAGTTACTTTATATCGGGCCCAAGTAAGACGCTGTGCCTCTCGACCCGCCACCAGCCATCTAAACATTCAACAGATAGGACTGACGCAGAAGCGGGATCTGGTGTGTGAACTGGCCTTGGGCATGTGCGCCCGGCCCCTTTTATTGACAGGGTCAGCTGACTGGTGACGCCTGTGATGGGTGGGTGTAAAGTGTTTTACATTTGTGGGCAGAACTCTAGAATGTGTCTAGCTAGACACGCACCCGCTACAGGAAATGGCCGAAAATGCAACTTGGACACACCACATTTTCACAGTGTAAACTGACCCTTTTTTTGCAAAGTGCCTGGCTGTAATTTTGAACCCTGGCTCTGCTGGCACCAAGGGAAACCTAGCAAACCTATACACTTTTGAAAACTAGACACCCAGGGAAATCTAGGATAGGGTGACTTGACTGGCTCTAACCTGGTTCTGTTGCCCAGAATCCCTTGCAAACCTAAACATTTGTCCCAAAAAACACATTCCTCTCATTTCTGTGGTGGAAAATTTTTGAATCTGCGTAGATCCACAAATTTCCACCCATCCCGCATTCCTCAAAGTCTTCTGAGAAAAATGGCACCTCACTTGTGTGGGTAGGCCTACTGCCTGCGTCTGGAAAGGGCCCAAAACACAATGTGGACACAGTGAAAATCTCCACCCCAACATCAATAAAAAAAATCCCTAGTTTCTAGTGGGCTTTCTGCCCTCCCAGGGGGAAGATTGGGGGCTACTGCCCAAGTCTGCCCCCTGGGGGCAGAAAGACTGACATGTCTCAGTGGGGGGGGGTCATTACCATGCCCTTTTTGGGCAGCCCCCACCCCAATGCCAATAAACAAATATCCCTGGTTTCTAGTGGGCTTTCTGCCCCCACCGGGGGGCATATTGAGGGCAACTCCACCATCTGGGGCAGAAAGACTGTTGTGCCCAAAACAATATCCACTATTGGAAAGGGGATACCTCTACCAAGTGTTTCGGTGCTTGGGGGGGCTGAGATAGCCCCACAAGCACTGAAACACTAAAACTGAAAATAAGTTTCAGTTTTGTTTTCAATCTAATGAGGACGGCGCTACAGTTTAATTTTCTGTTGTACCCCTTCCTTCAAAACAGGGAATGCAAATAGAATTTATTTAGAAGCATGCATGGCTGGATGGCTAAGGGGAAGGACAGATGTTGTGACATACCTCACCTCTCAGAATTGTAAAGAAAATTCCTCATCAGTAAAATGTCATGGCACCACTTCCCTCCACCACTTTGCTCCAAGTTGACAGGACTTTCATATTGATTACAGGGGAATGGGTTGGAAGTTGAAAGTGAGATACCCCTTGATTAATTGTTAACTTAACTTATAAAAAAATGTTAACCCATCTGTAGTGACCAATTTCACCCACCCTCCCAGATTTCATTGTCATATGTCAAAACTCCCCCTTCAAGAGACCATATTACAGGCTAAACTAGAATAACATTGGTACTATCGCAGACAACCAGAAGGAAGCCTCTCTTGCCAGATTGCATGGCCTCCCATCAATGACTGTCTGCACCAAGCACTATCTCGATCATTGCAAACCCTACCTACCGCCAGTGATTTAAGTGGGATAGAAAAGGTGTGGTCAAAGGAGGGTAACAAGGAATCTTTTCCAAGAGGTGTGTCCTATGCAATTAAGGGTGTGGCATAAAACATGCAAACTAAAATCCTTTGCATCACACAGCATGCCTCCTGACCAGTATTTTTCCTCTCACTGAGTTTCTGTTATTGCCTCCAGACATGTAAAACAATAATGGACATATACCCAAATCAATCCAGTTCTTCCTGATTTGACAATGCTTGTTAGCAATATCTAATAATTAGCTACAATTATTTTGTTATGAATACTTAGTTTGAACATGTTTCAATTCTGAAAAGATGAGACTGGGAAATTAACATGCTTAAGGTCTGTGGTAGAGGTAGTGGTTTCCAGAGTCATAGTCATCCCTGTTCTCTCCTGCACTCCACTTTACTCTGCAGTGCCTCACCCTGATAGTGACACTAACGCCCCTTTTCTGCCTACATCTTTCTGAATATTCTCACATGCACATCTCATGCATGCCATTTCTTGCCTTTCCAGAAAAGTTGTTTCCCTCTCTCCTTCTGCACATACTTTCATCTCATCCTCTTCACCATCTGCCCCACACACATCAGAACCATTCACCTGTAATTGCTGCATTTTCTTATCCTGTGACAATGTCAACATTTAAAAAGCTGTGTAGACTCTTGCCAAAGATACAAAAATATAAATGGCAACAATATTACTATTGCTCTGTACACTCTGCATAGAGGCCAAACAACATACACGCCTGTTGTCTGAATATCTCTGTGACTTACTGCCAAGACACTGTAACTCATACAGCTCATATGCACTCGGATTGATTCAACTCAAGGAGCCGACTCAGTTCACAGTATGCAAAAGTAATGTTGCATAAAAACAATATAATCACAACATATAGGAAAAAAAACACTCTTAGAAAGTGCATGATGAAACAAGACATGTGAAACTTGAACAGGAAATGCATGTCTGCCAGGGTGTAACTTAAGGTTCATTATTGAGAAATCAATCAATGTTTATGCCTTTAAAGTTAAGGACAAAACATGGCAGAAAGCGACGATTTAAAGCCCTACCACACATACACAAACCAAACTGCTTCATTGGAATGTGTCTCTCTTCATGTCTAATACCAGCGGGTCAACATAATTTAGACTCCAACGTGTATACATCATGTATATACTTGTATACGCATATACAACATTTATATTTAACGTGACTTAGCTTCACTAACGTGTTTTTCATTTAAACAAATTAATAGAATGTATCCATTGCAACCAGGGTATTATAGTTGATTCGTTGACTGCTGTAATCATGTTTTCTGTATTCACATTTAACATTATACCTACTGGCAGTCAGTTTACAGGGACGTTATTTTGTTAGGCAATAGAACTATGAAAAAACAAATGTTACAGGGACTTTATAGTTAGGCTGAGATTTCACTTGTACAAAACCAGTTATAGTTACCTTGAAGTAATCAGGGTTCCCAAGGCCTACATGTTCCGAAGATAACCCACTTACATTCAAGAACTGTTGGCACGGAAACTGCAAAAGTCAAAGAACAAGTTTATTAAGACCCCATGGGGTGGTGGTACACTCATACAGCACCCTTCGGTAATGCAAAAGGTATCACACCGAACATCGGTGTGACCCTTTCTTTTATATGATTCTACAGGTAATAAAACGTACACGCGGCACAAAGTTGCAGAACATTATGTACATATAAGGGCATATTTTGGAATACTGCCAGCTCATTGGAGGGTTTCAAACCCACTGGTCAGTTTGCGGCACATTCCTAAGGAGTGACTGGTCAGTGTGAACTGCGCATGTATAAGCTTGACCAATACTAAAAATAGCCTGTTGCTGGGCAGACTCGAGTGGTCGACAGAACGGACAAAGGACTAAAGGGTACGCCGGCCACGAGGCCGTTCATGATCTAAGATGGCCGCCAACACATACAAAATGGCGTTTCTACGTATAGCTAATTTAAGCGGGAATCGTGTAGCAAAGCTAAGCGCTAACCCAGCCATCGTCAAAATACGACAGACGACCCTTTTAGCGTTTAGCTGAAGCTACCTCATAGTGGACATAGTCAGGGTGTTCATCTTCTATGTCAATTAGCATTATTTGTGTTACTTCTTTATGAAGCATCATTTTGTCATGGGCAAGAGCTCGTCTCGAGGGTACACAAACTGACAAGCACATAGAACAAAAAACTGGGCCACACTGGATACATAAGCAAATGGAAAACAGAATTCCCACAATAATACATAGAATCGTTAACAATTTCCATCCCCAGGTGGTGAGTATCGACCAAAACCATCCTGACAGAGTCCAAGTACCATTATCGGGATGTATTTCAGCCGCTATTTTATGTAGTTTAGTGATAGCATCATATACAGAAGGTGAATTATCAGGTATGTAAACGCAACAGCTACTTCCGATGATTCTACATGCCCCCCCACGATCAGCTAACACTACATCCAGAACCATCCGATTCTGAAGCACAACAATTCTAGAAATCTGTACTTCTTCAGTGATATTTCCAAGTGCAATTGCGGTATCATTAGCCACAGCCTCAACAACACGAGTTAGTCGTCGGATCTTTCGACTGTTCAAAGCTGCCCCAACGAAAGAGAACAAACCCAAATTGAAGTCCACATATTGTTGCAAGGTAGTGTCCGTTTGGTCAACATCGTCCAAGACAAGGGAGCGTTTATCACGATTTAAAACAAAGTCGTGATAGAGGATGTAGTTGTTGTGATACATGGGTGGGGCAATGAATACAGGCGGCAATACAAAAGACACGTAGCAAGTGCCTGACCATCCCAAAGGAAGCTGATGATAACCCTTCGTTCCACAGATGAAGTAAGTATTTCGGGAAGTGACAAACGATATACCAGTAGGACTATCAAACGTAAGTGTAGTGTTACATTCACTTCTCCCAACAGAAATTACACCTTTATTACGTATACATAGGTCTGCTTTGGTAGCGATAACGTTGATAACATGTGCATTCGATACATTGACATTCCACTGGTTGCTATACATTCGTGAAGCAGACACATTGTCAGGGCGATACTCCTCATATTCAAATCGAGTACCCTCAGCTTGTGGATACCCATCCCGATCATGATGACACAATTTATTCAAACGAAAAAGCACTCCCCCTTTTGTGGGCCATCTCAAAGTAAAGAGGAGAGTATAAAATGCATTACAGGACCCATTATGTGAAAACGGGAGAGGGATGAGTGGAGTACCCCCTTTCTTCTGATGCCCAGGCAAAATCCCACACACCCAGCAATTTGAAGTATTTGTCATATTGTGTGTATGATGTAGGATCTGAATACAACTATTGTTCAGATAAGTCTGTCGGTGCCGTTCTTCATGATAAGGCAGGGTGAAATGGAAATGTTCGGATGGAGCCGGGGTAGTCGGCAGCAAATGTTCACGTGCAGGTACCACAAATTCGACTACCCAGGCTATTACCGCAATCACTACGATAGTCAGGACAAAGAGAATGGCACCCAAGAGTCTCTTATCTCGTACTGCTGATAATGCCATAGTTCTGAAAACCTTTGCTGAGTCTCAATAATTCGATTTAGTCACAAAGTTTCACATACACATGCGTGTATACCTTAAAAAGAAAAAAATGGTGCTGAACTCCGAGGTAGCCGTTGTTTTCTTCTCCGGGCCAAGACGGGTGTCACTACACTGGCAGAACTGATCCCCCCCCCTTGGAATTCCCGGTTTCCGTTTCACAAACCTGGAGCGGTAACCAACCTGTCATTAAAAAAAATACAAAAATCTTCTTATCGAGGACGCAAGTTGTAGCGTTCTCGTCCGGCAACAGTGTGGTCCGGGAAGGCTCCCTCAACTTCGGCCGACGTCACAGCTGGGCTCTTTTCTTTCTCCAAAATCTCTTTGTAGTCGGTCAGCACAGCAGGAGTCACCAGGTCCGGAGAGACACGGCGACAATGTGTCGAATGCACCCACCGCTTCCTGTTGGTCACTCGTACAGCGGTGCGGGTTGCAAGGAGGACCTGTTCGGGGCCCTTCCACCTGGGCTCCACACTGCTTGCTCTCTCAAACGAACGAATCATCACGTGGTCACCAGGGCGGAGATCATGGCCCTCTTCAGTAGAGTTGTCAGGGAGCGCTTCTCGAACCTGTTGATGAATAGAGAGCAAATCATTTGTTAATCGTGCCAAATAATCATTCATCATAACACAAGGCACATCATGTATTAATCGCGGCTTGGGCACCCCCCAGATATTCATAGGGCGCCAAAACACCACCTCATAGGGCGTAAGGCCAGTTCGTGAGTGGGGTACTGATCTAAGAGAGAGTAGTGCTAGCGGCAAAGCATCTGGCCACTTCAACGATGTAGACGCCACAATTTTGGCCAGCTTAAGCTTCAACGTTGCATTATACCGCTCGACCAGACCTGCTGACTGAGGGTGGAATACAGCGTGGAACTTCTGCTGAATCCCTAACCCCTTCAGTACATATTCCACAATCTTTCCAACAAAATGAGGCCCATTATCGCTCCACAGAAATTTGCAAACTCCAAAGCGAGGAAAGAATTCCTTAAGCAACACCTTAGCTGTTGTCAAAGCCGTGTTGTCTTTCGTGGGGTAGGCCTCAACCCATTTGCTAAAAGCACATACCACCACTAGGACGTACTTCAGGTTATTGCAACGCTCAAGTTGGATGTAATCCATTTGGAGTACCTCAAATGGTGCAGAAGGGGGAACGAACCCTCCTTTCGGAGTATGGGTCCCCTTTCCAGGATTGTGTTGCAAACATACCAGGCAGGTCTGCACTACTCTCTTTGCAGTATTAGCAATCTCGGGATGTTCCCAAACTCGTGTTAAGAGCCGAGTGATTGCAAGAGCTCCGACATGCGCCAGTCCATGTGTCATCTGGACCATCGCCTGCAAGTAAGCTGCAGGCAATTTCCACTTTTCCATGTCTCTGCTTCTCCAACAACACTCGTCATCTAGTACCCCATCTGCTGCCCATGCCGCAAGTTCAGATTCAGTAGCTGATTTTTGAATGTCTAATATTTCTGCTCTAGCATCACTCCATCGCTCAGCCTGTGATTGTACCACATACATGGGGGAGCTAGTTCGGGACATAGCCGTTTGTCTTGCTATGCTGTCTGCAAAGGCATTTCCTTGACCCACTTTATCCGTAATCTTTTTGTGGGCACTGCATTTTACTATCGCTACTTTCTTTGGGCCTAGCAGCGCATTTAGGAGATCACGCACTAGTTCTCCATGCATAATGTGCTCTCCGTGAGATGTCAAAAACCCACGTTCTCTCCAGAGTAGCCCAAAGTCATGTGCCACTCCAAAGGCGTACCGGCTGTCCGTGTATATGTTCACACATAAACAAGCGCTCAGTTCGCAGGCTCTTGTTAAGGCTATCAGCTCTGCTGCCTGAGCCGACTTTTGTGGCATCCTAGCTGTTTCTACCACTGTCTTAAGTGTCGTGATCGCATAGGCTGCGGAAGTCGTACCATCTGGCAGCCTTAAACACGATCCATCGAGCCACAGTTCCCCATCCACATCTGGAAGTGGGACATCCTGTAAGTCGACACGACCCTTTGTCTGTTCCTCGGTCAGGAAAACACAATCATGGTGTTTTTCTTCCTGACCCTCCTCGGCCGGATAGGGCAATAAAGTGGCAGGGTTCAAAGTAGCGCATCTTTTCAGTGTAATATGTGGCGCCAAAAGTGTCAGCTCATATCCTGTTAGCCGTGCACTCGTAAGGTATTGGGTCTTCGTTTGGTTTAGCAGGGCATCTACTGCGTGAGGAACTAACACCAACAGTTTGTGTGATAACACTATTCCCTCACTCTGCCGTATGGCCACTGCTGTTGCTGCTACCGCTCGAAAACACCCAGGCAACCCTCGCGCTACAGGATCCAGAATGGCAGAGAAGTATGCACATGGTCTCTGCTTATCCCCGTGTAATTGTACTAATACTGACAATGCGCACCCATCATTCTCGTGCACGTACAATGTGAAAAGTTTCGTGTAGTCTGGTGTACCTAACACGGGTGCGGAACAAAGGGCCTGCCTCAACTGCTCAAAAGCCTTCTGACATTCATCTGTCCACTCAAGGGGCATTGGTGTAGCTTTGGACAGTAACGCTAGCAAAGGTTTTATGATATGTGAAAAACCCATGATCCATTGTCTACAGAAGGACGTCAACCCTATGAAGGCACGTACATCTCTCTGCGTGCGGGGGACTGGTGTGTCTAAAATTGCTTGAATTCGATCAGATGTTAATGCACGCCCCTCCTTAGACAACAGATGACCGAGGTAGGTCACCTGAGGTCTACAGTATTGAAGCTTCTTCTTCGAAACCTTATGATTATTCTGTGCCAAAAAGGAAAGCAACGCAAGTGTACTCTGTTCACATTGTGCATAAGAGTCGGCAGCCAGCAGAAGGTCATCCACGTACTGGATAAGAGCAACGCCAGACTGCAATTTAAAGGAATCCAACTGCCTTTTCAAAGCCTGACTATAGATGCTAGGACTTTCAGTATATCCCTGGGGAACACAACAAAATCTATACGATTTATTATTTAGCGTAAAGCCAAACAGGTATCTGCTATCAGGATGAACAGGGATGGAAAAGAACGCATTCTTTAAATCAATTACACTAAACGTGGTGGCCGTTGGTGGAACCAAAGTAAGCAAGGTCGTAATATCGGACACCACCGGGTATTGAGGAATGACAATTTTGTTGATCTCTCGCAAATCAATAATAAATCGATAGATTTTGCCGTCAGTGTCTCTCTTAAGAATCGGAAGAATAGGACTGTTGCAAACATTATAAGGGACCTCCTCCACAACCCCTGCAGAAATCAAATCCTGAACAATATGTGTCAATGCAATTTCACCTTCTCTCGAAATCTTATACTGTGGTACACGTGGTAGAGGGGCCCCCTCCTTAACAGTAATATGTATCGGTGGAATACGCATCTCTCCCACATCCGTATCTGAGGTCGCCCATAACGTGTGCGGGAGAGAGGCCAAAGCTGAAATATCTGAGATTGCGTAAAACCTGTCGGGGTCAGGATAATTGTCATTCAGGATAACCCGCACTCCCTCCGGAGCGCAACGTATTGTCGCTCGAAAATATTTAAGCAAGTCAATACCCAGGATATTGTCTGGGGTATGGGGTGATAACAAAAATTGACCAAAACTAAAGTATTTGTCAAGACATAGTGCAAGGGGCTTGGACAATGGGCTGGGGGAGGGTGTGCCATCAAACCCTACACATGTAATCATTTCGCCAGACAGGGGAGCCCTCGGAACCAAGTTTTTCGACAAAGCGCTACGTGTAGCTCCTGTGTCGACTAGAAATTGATCAGTAGAACCCAGAATACCCGCTGTTACATATGGACCCTGCTGATCTACCGGCACTTCAACTGATTCCTTACCCCATCCTACGCAGTCCTATGCATGCACATAATCCTGGTGTTCCACATTCTCTCCCTCCGAAATCTGATATTGATTCCGCCTATCAAATGTATTTCGTTCATCCTGGCCACGGCCCCTCCCCTCAACCTTTCCGCGATCACCTCCGCCACCTCTCGCTCCCGTATAACCTCCTCTTGACCTTCCGCCTCCTCGACCACGCTGACTACGCTGCTCACGAAGTACCGGACAATCTTCGGCCCAATGCCCAAACTCCTTACAATAAGCACATTGATCCTCCGCTATGTCCGTACGACCATACGACGTATTTCCTCCACCCCGTCTACCTCTGTCATTCCCTCTACCCTGTGTTCCCCGAACCTGCGCCAACATCACCTTCGTTTTCAATTCCTTCGCCTTTTTCTCTACACTTTCTTTAGCCTCCAATTCCTGCCGCTCATAATACTGAGCCATAGTTAACAAAGACGCAGGGGTCGCCGTGGCCCAGGAACTTTCACTCGACTTCAATCGTTTCGCAATCTCCGGTAGGAGATTAGCCACATACTTATCTACAAACAAATGCCGACCCGTATCGTCTGTCAAAGATTGACCACTGTAATCATGAAATGCCTCCTCAAAGCGTGTAAAGAAATCTGAGACCGTTTCATCTGGTTTCTGTTTGCACGACGTCAACATAGTCCAATCAATCTTTTTAGAGGGAACAAGCGTCTTTAATTTAATCAAAATAGCTGCCGGGAGATCTAGAATTAACTGGCAAGGCTTACATGCTGGTTCCCTGTCTAAATCTGCAGCATTAATTTCTTTCCAGGTGCCCCCCAATATCGTTTCATCATTATTTTTACGAATTTGTCTCCACATATCAGGTGGTAGAATTAACCCAAAAAACAAATCTATATCCACAAGAGTCATCACACAAGATGAAATAGCCCCTTCCACCCCCTCATAGAATGCCGCCGGGTTTTTCCGAAGATCAGGTAAAGAATTTTTCAATGCCATGACATCTGCTCTATTCCAAGGCGTATATACCCAGTTATACACAAAATACCCTTTCGCATCCTTTGATGATTTATCATCATCTGTACCTTCCCCTTTTGGTGGAACATACAAAGGCGCGGCTTCACGCATAGGCATAACATGCAGTGCAGAACTCTTATCTGAACCACGGAGAGAACACTCCTTAATCTGCCCATTATTTTCCGATTCGGACTCCTTTTGCCTCCTTTTTCGCTCCTCCCGCAATCCGGCTGTCTCATCCCGCAGCTTGATCAGTTGCTTGAATAGGTCGTCAACATCTGAAAGATCAAAATCACCTTTAGCCAAATTCTCACGATACACTGACAACGATTTAGGCTCTAACGTGTCTGAAAGATCACGATACGCGCCTACAACTTCATCCGCCAAACTAGACAGAAAATACATTAATTCAAGATCCGACCACGCTTTCTTTTCTGTTAGCAACTGCTCCTGAGAAACACAATTCTTATTCACTTTACGAGCCCAACTACGCAAATGAGCGGACCTCGCCGTAGTAAACCTGAGAGCGGATATACCCTTGTGATCCGACTTATCCTGTCCATCGTCCTCTGAATCCGCAGCCGGAGCCGTCGGCGAAACATACGGAGGCGGTGACCGATCTAACAAAGAAAAATCATCAATTTCATTATTAAGGACAGGATAGAGTGGTCGGCGGATAGGAAATTGACCAGCCGTCTGCAATTTACGTTCCCGTTCCTCCCTTTCTTTCTTCTCCTGAGCCTCCTTTTCCTCAAGCTGTAAAGCCTTATCCCGAGCAGCCTTGCGCTGCTCTTTGTCCGCCAAGGCAACCTCACGCTTCATTCGCTCGCTCACCGCTTTCTCCCACATTCGCACGCAATCAAACATATTTTGTCTAGACCTGCGTTGAAACAAACATTGCTCTACAAACTGTACTTTACGTAAATCGAACGACCCATGTAGAGGCCATTGCAATTCAGGATCGGCCTTTGTATACTTATGCCATAATTTGCTGTACATAATAGGGGGAAGGCCATGTTTGATGTACATCTCACGATTTGGTGTTCCCTCTGGGGGAGCCGGCTGTGATTCCGCTAACCTAATTGTGGTACCGTTTCCGAGACAACACATCCCTCGAAGTGTGCTAAAAACAGGCATGTTCAAAAAGTATCACGAAAGCGTGACACCGTATAAAAAGGCACTTACAGTACTTCACACAAATGTGCCGCTCAGAGGAAAAAAAAAAGAAAGTTAGAGAAACATCTCTACATGCCTGCCTATGTGAAGTGCACTACACATATAAGTTCAAAGATCACAAATTCACAATGTTAGCTAACTCAAATCAAAACGTAGATCGTAGGGCTTCGGCAAGCGTCCGAGGACTACCTTACCGATCACAAATCACAGAATTTCAGCAAGCGTCCGAAGACTACTTTACCGAACACAAAGCTTACCCAAATTCTCAAATGTCCAGATTCCAACTGCCAAGGTCTTGTAAGCCAAATCAGCCAAACGGCGCTCTCTCAGCGATGCAGACACTCGAAAACTCAGTCGGAGACCGGTGCCACCTGGAAGGTCAGATCGGAAGGAAAGGAAGAAACACCGTGGCAGCCAAGACTCGGGTCACTCGTGGCAGCGCGCGTCCATGGCGAGTTTCCAAGCCTTCGTCACGACCTCTCCTTCGGGCATCCGAGTCGCCGATGAGTCCCTTCGTGGTCGCCAATTTGAAGTAATCAGGGTTCCCAAGGCCTACATGTTCCGAAGATAACCCACTTACATTCAAGAACTGTTGGCACGGAAACTGTAAAAGTCAAAGAACAAGTTTATTAAGACCCCATGGGGTGGTGGTACACTCATACAGCACCCTTCGGTAATGCAAGAGGTATCACACCGAACATCGGTGTGACCCTTTCTTTTATATGATTCTACAGGTAATAAAACGTACACGCGGCACAAAGTTGCAGAACATTATGTACATATAAGGGCATATTTTGGAATACTGCCAGCTCATTGGAGGGTTTCAAACCCACTGGTCAGTTTGCGGCACATTCCTAAGGAGTGACTGGTCAGTGTGAACTGCGCATGTATAAGCTTGACCAATACTAAAAATAGCCTGTTGCTGGGCAGACTCGAGTGGTCGACAGAACGGACAAAGGACTAAAGGGTACGCCGGCCACGAGGCCGTTCATGATCTAAGATGGCCGCCAACACATACAAAATGGCGTTTCTACGTATAGCTAATTTAAGCGGGAATCGTGTAGCAAAGCTAAGCGCTAACCCAGCCATCGTCAAAATACGACAACCTGAGCTAACTATAACGTAGGTCCCTGCAATGCACAGCTTATGACCCTACATATTACATCACTCATGAGATGGTCAGGGACATTACTGATGATACTGGGACCCCATCCCCCAGGGCCAGGCCTATTTTGAAAAGGGGAGAGGGGCTGAGTGGCCCCCGTCCCCAGGCCTTTATCGGGTCTGAGGACCCCTTGCCCAGGGTCCAGTCTTTTTTTGTATTTCATTACAGTGAGGGGGGAGAGCACCCTCCTTCCAATCCTAATTTATTGGGAAATTATTTAGAACACCAGGGTACAGATTACATTCTTAATAGAGGTTATCTGCAATGAGACTATCTAGAAAAATTATTTAACATTAAAACTCCAATTTAATGGTGATCTGGGATTTTTAAAAAATATTAAGAAAAGGTAACTGTTAGAAAGCCTTGCCTGAAATGTAAATGTAAATCCAGTATCGGTCAAGTGCAAACAGCTACCTGAAGGCATCCTAGTGCTGGGGGCCGTTGGGAAAATTAAGCAAGCTATTGCCCAGAGTCACATGGTGTTCGGCTGACCTGCCACCTGTGCCAGGGATTAAACCGTGAGCCCCAGATTCTAGCGTCAGTCACCCAGGCCTCAGCGCCACACCTTCTCCCTAGAAACAAATGCAAGCTAATATGCATTTGTTCTTAAACTTCTCCCATTCAGGAATTGGGATTTGAATAGGTATGAAGGTCTGAAATGCCTCCCAACAGCAAACAATAGGCTAACTTGAATGAGCAGAGATGACTCTTCTGACCCAAACAGACTGGGCAGTGTAGTGGCTGTGAGGATCCTTTTTGACATTAGTGTCAAATTCTGCTTGACTGATCTCCTGAGTTTTCATGAAACACATTGGGGTGTATTTGGAAGGCAGAAAACAGGATGCCAAGACAATTCTTGTGTACCCATTGTCTGGTTGCTGAAGGATCCTGATTTGTCCTACCGGACTTTGGCCTCTGGGTTTTACATATAATACTGGGAGCTTTTGAAAGGATGACGAGCAGAATGCCAAGACAATTCTTGTGCATCCACAATCTGGTTGCTGGGAAGCCCTACGTTTGTTCCAACAGACTTCTATTCCTGGGTTTATTGGGGTACAGTGGCTGCTTCAGACTGGATTTGAGAATTTGATGTAGGAGTACGGTAGGATTACCATAGTGCACAACCCACAAAAGCCCCTCAGCCCGTTGTGGCCATAGACTTTACACACTTTGTGCATTTTCAGATGGTGAATGTCAGCCCCAAGAACTTTAAACCTGCTGGTTAGGGTGTGCCAATGACCCATTCCCACACACTAGCTCGTGCCAGGCATAAACACAGCATCTCCATGCACCCACTTCAGAACACTCCTGAACCTCTGGCAGATCAGAAGAAGACTGAACCTGCTGTCTGTGACCTGAGAATATTCCTGAAGGACTGAACCTACTCCTTCTAATACCCAGTACAAAGACATAGACTCCCAGGGGCAAAGGGCTGACCTTCTGTTCAAGCTACCAGAATACAACAAGCTAGAAGTTGTATTTTCTTTCAACAGCCCAGATGAACGATAACTGCTGAATTTCACTGGTTTTGTTCGAGTGAAAACTGGGCCTAACTACATCTTCTGTGTAACCTTTGTTTTTTTCTGTGAATATATATATTCCTGCCCACCCTCAGGACATAGATGTCGGCTTTCACTTGGTGGGAACTTTGACAGCTACCACCAAGTAAGAGCAAGCAGTTAGTCAGTTCCCAGTAGGCGGGAGTAGGAAAACTGCCACTGCCCCCTGGGAGTGGACTTTTCATATTTTTTCATGCCTGCTGTCAAAATGAAAGATTTGTCCTCACGCAGGGAGCAGCAATTTTTACTGCTACCTGTGTGTGGGAGCAATGCCAGCTCCTGTGGGGGTAGGGAGCTGTAAGGGACTGGAGGGGCATTAGGGTGCCCCTGCTGCCTATGACCCTAAGCTCCTGGGCTTGGCAAAGGCAAAGCAAGTGTGTTTTAGTGGCAAATCCACATCAAAAACAATCTGAAATCCTTGGTGGCGAGGAATGAATCACTGATCTATGGGAACGCAATCTTTAGTGACTGTGATGAAGGTGTTCTTTATTGTCCTCTCCTAGTGAGAGCAGAGTCCATGGTTCTCCCTTTAGGTCACTTGAATATGCAAATGTACAAAATAAGATGGTAGCTCACCTGTTTGTCCCCACCTCATCCATCTTAGTAGTATGATAAGGTTTTCCTGCCATTTGCCAGGATGATGGACAGCTTACCAAAAGGTCCCACAATGCGATTTACACCAATTTTGGTGGTGTCTTCTTGATACCGAGTACATCTCCACCAAACAAAGAAGTGCTTGCTTTATATAGTTAAGAGGAAGTACCCTTATGTGGTGGATATTCACCTCTTTATAGTCTTGACACCTTCTCTTTAGGAGAAATCATGTCATCCCAGACTTCTCGAAGAAGACGCTTGAGGAATAATCACATTGTCAAAATTAAACACACAAAAGTTCACTGTAAATATTTCCTCCTTGTCCATTACGCAGCTGTAGTGTAGAATATGCACTAGACATTTTCCCAATGAGTTAGTACTTACTAATTAACCAGTAGAAAATACTCTAGTTGGGTAGACATTTTGGGCAAAACTGTGGATTCTTGTTGGTTAAAAGGGCAGGTGAGGTTCTGTTCTTGCCCTGATGCTCATTTCATAGAAATTAAACCTCAACGGGAAGTACTTATAAATATAGACATAGCTTGCCCCAGTTGAAGCTGCACTTCTGTGAAGGCCATTTCCTCCCAACTTATTGAACTTATCCAAGGCAAAGCAAGGTTGTTTTCTCTGGATTCCCACGTTGAAAAACAAATATGGGCAACTCTCACCATATATATTTAAAAGCTGTTTGTGACCCAGGGTTGGGTGCCTTTTTTGGGGGGGTGGTCTGGCTGCAGGACCTGAAAGCATCCGTGCATGGCCTGTGGCCGTGTGCAGCGAGGGTTGGATTAAAGTAAGGTACTTTAATATTACTTAATGTTAAAAAAATCCTAGAAATGAATGGAAAAACACCAAGATTATAGGGACATTTTAGTTAGGAAATAAAGTTAAAAAATCCTTAGACATTCACTAAAAAACCAAAGTTTAGAAGGACATTATAGTTAGGTTCAGTTAGAGAAAGGCCTATTGCTGGCATTAGACAACTTGTAGTGAGGTTTGCAGGGTGAAAGCTGGCAACAAAAATGATGGTGAATGGAGCCCTTCTGTTTACCGCATAACAAGAGGATGAGATGTCCAAGGCTACCAGCTGCATATCTAATTCTGAGGAGATGTTAAACAATGATATTCTCTTTTTAATGTTTTAACTTATTTTTATATGTGTCTATATTGTTACGGTTTTAATTGACCAAACAATAAAAAATTGACTCACTTACTTAATTCTGAGGAGATGGGAACTTGGGGAGTATGTTGACTCCCTTCACGTACAATGATTGCATTGTCTCTTGATGATGGGAGAGAGGTATGGGTGTTTTAGAAGCTACTTGCTATATTTAATTGGTGTTTCCACAGTCAATCAAACTTTCTCTTGGCTCTGTGAGGTGAAAATACCTCTTTGCTGAGTTTTT
Organism: Lissotriton vulgaris; assembly: GCF_964263255.1. Classification (NCBI taxonomy): domain Eukaryota; kingdom Metazoa; phylum Chordata; class Amphibia; order Caudata; family Salamandridae; genus Lissotriton; species Lissotriton vulgaris. The sequence goes on from NC_141687.1 coordinate 895,235,951, forward strand.
CCAGAATGTAAAGCCTCATGCTGAGCACTTCTCTTATTTCTCTGAACTTCTGCATAAGTTTGACTCCATGGTGACACCTTCTATGATCTCGGTTAGTAATCCCTTTTAGAAAATTTGGCCCCAACCCATGTTTAGATTAGAAAAGGGAAGTTTTTTTATGAACACTTTATTGCAAAAATTGAGGTTCCTTGCATTTTTGCAGTTACTATTTTGTATCTCATTTTATCACGATTCAGCTTACTGGCACATTTTAGATTTGCAAACTATACTACTGTATCTTCTAGAAATATTTCTACTTTGCATATATAATGCATAGATTAATGTCCTGAATTAAACCCATCTCTTTGAATTAATTGATTCTTGGTCTTCATTATAGGGGCCACATTGGCTTCCCAAATTGGAAATGGATTTCTGATGTTAACTCCTTTACAACGCTTCAAGTCAACAAACAAAGGTCCATGCGACTAATGGGAAAATATTTTTAATGATTTTACTAAAGGATTGAGGTGCAGATATCCACACGCCTTCACTAGCCAAAGAAACAATCCCACATTTTTAGACAAAAATTCTCTGTGGGCATACTATCGGCTTTTGTTTGACTCATGTAATGCTTTAGGTAAACCTAAGCCCCTGTGCCAAAGGTAAAGTTGCAATTCCACCAGTCGGGTGGATTACACCACAACACCTGGGTTGAACCTTGGAAATAAAAGTGAGTGAACATTCTGTTGCAACGCCCTAATAACAATGTTGTAATATTAAGCACCTAAACATGATGGGAGCTCATATTACTCGGCATCCAGCTTGCAAGAAAATGGAGATCCATCCACGAAACCACCAACTGAGCCACATACAAGGATGCACTTAGATGTTACCACCTGCAACTAAGAAACAACAAGAAAAGACCACTAGCTGACCACATCAAGGGAGCTCTAGATCATCAAGGAATTCAACACGTCCTCAGCCTCCATTAAAAGCATCATCCCCTCATAAGAACTCTGTGGTAACCTGTCAAACTTCTTCCACAGCAAAATCACAAACATCTACAGCAACTTTGCTCACCAACCAGATCCCAGCTATCTCATCATAAACCTGCTTATCACCAACCATGACAGCCACCTTATCAAGTGGAAAACTCTCACCAGAGAACACATAGCAATGATTATGCAGACCATTAACTAAGGAGCCCCTACCGACCCATGTCCCACCACGTCTACAACCTTGGAGCATCACCCATCAGAACTGCCCTCACCCACATCACCTCCCATCACATCCACCACTTTCCCATTAGACTGGAAGAGTGCAGTGGTCAATGCCATCCTCAGGAAGCCATTGGCCGACCTCAGCCAACTGAGAAACTTCTGTCCAATCTCCATGCTCACTCTCACTTGCACCCTCTCATGCATTCCCAAAAGCAGAGCAAGAGGTCCCTCATTCTCCTACATTGCACCACCATAACATGGAACGACCTACCGCCACACATCTGAGCCTCCTCCTCACTTCTGAAGTTCTGGAAGAAGCTGAATACCTGGCTCTTCAAATAACTCTATAGGGCACACATGCCTACACACCTGCTGGAGTGCCTGGATACCCTCAAGAGAGATTAGTGCACTTTACAAATCAGCATAACATAATATTCAGACACTGGAGCCCTCGCAATTGTCTTGATAAATGGCGTCATTTTGCTTAAAACAACTCTACCTACAGTTCATTGTTTTCTCAGTTTCCTCACTGGACAACACTGTGGCCTTTGGTGTGTCCCCTCTATAACTTATGATTAGGTTCTAAACTGTGTGTGACCCAAACAACCCTTTGCAGGTGTAGCACTGGCAATGCTTTTGAACAACCTTCTAATTGGTGATGCATATTCTATGTTGTTTCTTTTTTTACTTTATTTTATTTTAGATGCATCAAGTACAAAACAATACAAACATCAACATATTCTTAAATAATCTAATATATACACAACAATTTAATTAATTCATGGTATTAAAAACCCATTTCGTATAGGTTTATACAATTTATCATTTATGTGCTTTACAAGAGAAGATTGTTATCATACTTTACCTATCAACATGTTCATATTATTTTTATAGAAAATCAAATTGGTCTCCTGCTTTTATGTTTATATCATTGCACTATTCAAGATGCGGACTTCTTGCTGTGTATATCACAAATCAGAGAAAGCTGGGTGGGTGGAGCACACTTTATGTTCTAACATTATTGATGTGCATACCCTAATTATGAAATCTAACTAAATGTTTTGCCACTGCCTCAACCTCATTCTTGAACAGCAAGATTTGGATTTAACTTAAGGATGTACAATTTTGAGATGCAACTTCACATCAATGCTTTAGATCTGATTTCCACATTGTTCCTGGTCACCTAACCCAAGCAAACCTCACTATCTCAATTTGTGCCATGCATGCACTGGCCTAAAAACTCAGGAGTTTAGACTCTCAGGGTCTTGATGAATCCATGTTACCCAATTTGTGTCAAAATCACAGCACTATTTACATAATATCCTGAAAATGTCTGAAAATGTAGGTCTTTGCCAATTGAGGGAAACTCTAAAGTGAGAAGAAAAGGCACTGTACGCTATTGTTAATTTTTAAAGGCTATAACCAAATTATGATTCTAGTTGGTATAACACCCACCTCCTTTGTATTTTTTAATTTTTTTAAATATTGTTATTATGCTTTTAAATATACAACAATCCTACCCCCACCAACCCACCCCTCTACCTGTCAACCCACTCTACATATTTAGCAGCCCGTCCAAATACAGTACATCATGAATCTAGATCTATAAGCTTCAAAACAACAATTAATCATAGTATTTTATTATTGTAATCATTATAAACAATTTCATAATATTAAGATACAAGCTGTTAAATTATCTTACAACTTAATTCAGAGAGTACATTCTTTTCAACCTGACTAACTAGTAGCCATTAGATTACACACAGGGTGCCGGTCCATCTCAAGCCAATCAGTCAGGGGCCCTTATACTAAACCCATTTTCCCCACCCGTGCCCCTTTCCTTACTTATATAGCTTTTTCCAAATTATAGATCTCTATCACCAAAGCTGGCCGTTGCTGAAATACTGGAGGGTTTGGGTCCAGCCAAGCACAGGCAATAAATAACCGCCAAACTGTCATGGCTATAAATAGAAAAGTCCTACCCATTTTACACTTCTCCCCTTCTTTTATTCAGGGTAATAATAGTGCCGGGTTAGCTGGGTCTTTAGCTGTTAATGATTACTACAAAGTCTAGAAATCTCCTCTTTCACTCCTGTTAAAACTCTGCAAGTAGCGAATATGTGCACACTATGTGCCACATACTGCTGGCACCAAGGGCATTGTGACCCTTTACCATCACCCATTTAATAATCCTACTGGGAGTATAGTATAAATTGAGACAGGTTTTAAAATTAAAGTACTTGAAGTTTAGAAGACAGTAAGATTGTTCTAGCTAATAAGAAGGATTTCTGGAAAAAATTGCTTGTGTACTTTCAATTTCTCTTGCCATCTCGGGGAATGCTTATCTAAATCGTCTCTTGAATCTGCAATCATAAAACAGTAAATTAACCCAATAGGGTATTTTCATCTACTGATAGAGCCCTTTAATGGTCTTGCTGAAGGCTTTTTTAAGAGTTGGCCATCAAGCTCACTCGTCTTTTTATTTGAAGTTTCTCCTGTTTTTTTACTCCCTCCTCCCCTTGAATCCTTTGGCTCCTTACCGATATCATGGCATACTGAATAGAAGGCAGGTGTAGCAGCCATGTTTGTATTGCTGGCTGTTTGACTCCTCGGCCCGGCGTGCTTTCCAGGACCCGCTATGGTTGCCGAATCTCCAATGGGTTTAAGTTAGTTCTTTGCTTCCACTCCAACTGACTCGGCCTCTAGGATTCGCTTTACCACACATACTCCACTCTGCATGGACGAGAAATGAAACTTGGGAGCAGCAGCAGCGACATATCACCCAGGCGCCATCTTGGGTAAGCTGGAATTGCACCAGGAGTTTCCTGCAGTTCACCATTCTATTCCCTTTTTTTCTGAAAACAAAATTAAAAATCTTAATTCTACAATGAAAAGAATATATATCCTAAACCTGAATACTGATAATTATTCTCAAACAGAAATGGCAACAGCTTAAAAGAGGAAAACCAAAAGAGGGAGGTTCAATAAGTACTTCTCGACCCTTGCACTTTCTGTGTACAGTTACCCACACAACACTTCATGACAGAAGTCACAGCAAGATGAGTGCACACACCTTCTGAGATACATAACCCTAGTCATACCTTACCACAGTAGGTGAGATATGATGATCTACCCATTGCTATTGCTTTTAAGTTTGAATTCTATCTCTCAAACTAGGAAAATAAGATCCTTCTGTTCTACTTTACCAAACTAATACCTCACATAGAATAGGCTAAAAACCTACCACCACACACAAACTACACAATACATCACAAGCCTAGCATCAAGCAAGCAAAACTCACCAAAGCTAGATACAATGGAAGTTGTATACTGTCTCCTACTTTGCAACTTCCTGCATGAATGAGGCATATTGTGTCGACAAGATAGTACTGCCCTCAACTGCCCAGCAGACTGCTCTTACAACAAAGCTGGACTTCCGAGTGGAAAAAAATGGAAGTGAATATTTGTTACATTCCTGAGACCATGATGATAGTGTATCTCCTCTCAAAGTCATTGCAACCATTTTGGGTGTTTTAGGATTATATTGATTAAATAACCTGTCTAATTTACATGCATGCAGGTTAGTAGTAGGTTCCCAGGACCTTTCATCATGGTGGAATCCCTCCCATTGTATCGGGCAAAACTATTTACTACTTACTCTTTAGGAATTTAAAATTCTTTAGACTATAATATTTAGCCTTCTCATCCACAGAAACAGACAAAGGAAAGGATTACATTGTGTACTGGATTTACTGGTTTACTTAATGGAACATGAAACTTTAGATGGACTCACTTTGAAGAAGGAAGCTGTGATTTGACATTGAGAGTGTTAATCACTTTTGTGACAGAAAAAGAGCAACACATTTTGGGTAATATTTTCAGATTGAAATGCTTTGTGGACAGCCATACTAAATCTCCTTCCCTATTTTCCTGAGAAGTAGTTTTATTTTTATTAGCAAAATGCTAAAATCTTGTTCAGCCTGTGTCATATTCTCAATAGCTTTCTTATGAGTTCCTCCAACTTTCTCTAAAAACGTTTGGACATCTGGTATCTTTTGTTGTACTGCTAGCTCAAAACATCTTTTTATGTGGGTTAAAGTTTTTTACAAAAAAGATGAAAACTCAAATGATGAATGATTAGAATTATTAAATGTAAACTCTGCTAACCGTAGCACCGAACCAAATCTGCAGAGTTTGGGAAACATGACAATGTATTATTGTTCCACAGTCTGATTAATGCTCTCCATCTGCCCATCTGTCTGCGGATGACAAGCAGAAAACAGATTGGTGTCAATCCCCATTTAAGTGCATAGACTCTTCAGAAATGAGAAATGAACTGATTTCTCCTATCAGTTATTAAAACAGCTGGTACTCTATAACATGTAACAATATTCTGTGGAAATGAGGCTGCTAATTTGACTGATGAAGAAATACCTCTAAAGGGAACAAAATGAGATATCTTCGTAAAATGGTCAGCAACCACTAGGATGGAATCAAACCCAGTCTTTGGTTTGGACATGTGTTCTTTAAAATCTAACAGTGCACTATGCCATGAATTGGCTGGAACTTGAATTAGTTGAATCAAACCAGAAGATGTTGATCCCCTGCATGGCGAGATAAATGTGTAGAATACTGAGAATGAAACACCTTTTGTAATAATCTTATAGTCCCATCTCACCTATTTGGAAGCATCTAATTCTTGGTTACTTTCATTTACTTCTTGAAAAGAAATCACAATCGCAAGAATCTTTTCTTTTAAAATAATATCAGGAGGACGGATATTTTTCTTGCGACCAGAAAATAAACTACACATGACAAGGCATCCGCCGTACCATTCTTGTGACCCGGATGGAAATACATTATGATATTATAAAATCTTAAAAATTGGGCCCATTTAACTGTTTAAGAGACAGTGTTTTAACTGGCTTTAGAAACTGTATATTTCTGCCATCAGGTTATATTGTAACTGGATGTCTGATCTCTATTAAATAATGCTGCCATTCGTGAGATGATATTTTGATAGCTAGCAATTCTTTTCTCATAATAGTATAATTGTTCTCAACAAGAGATAAGCTCAGAGAAAAAATAGTGGATGACTTCAGTTTGTTTCAGGGATTTTTCTAAGACTAAACTGCATCAATCACCACTTACGAGGTATCTGTTTCTACAATGAATGGTATTGAGGCATTACAATGATACATAACCCAAGCTTGATGTGAACTTTCCTTTAATCTTTTGAAAACCTCAGCATCTGAGTCACCGACAATGTTAACTTCTTTACGCAACAACTTGTAGCTGCAATCTCACATAAAGTTGTCAATGAACTATCAATAACATTTTGTGAATCCTAGGAAGCTTTGATAATCTTTGGAGATTCCCATTTTAATACTACTTCTACTTTTTTAGGATCCATATGGAATTTTGGAGGGTCAGATTTAAGCCAAGAAATTCCATCTTCTTTGTATTGGGTTCAGATTTCTCAATTTTCGCCAATAGATGAGCTTCTCTTACCTTAATCATATTAGCTCTAACATATAAGATGTGCTCTTCTTCCATTCTAGCGTAAATAAGAATGTCATCTAAACAGATTACTGCATATGTTTTGATGTATTCATGAAGCACCTCATTAATGAATAATTTAAAAGCTTCTGGGGTCTTGGACACCATTTTTTCTTTAGCACAGAGAAAAATAGCAAGGCGGCAGGGGACTTTAAATGCCTAATGAAACCACTTGCAAGGCTTTCTTCTAAATATGTTTGTAAATGCTCAACCTCTTTTTCAGTCAGAGCATAAATCTTTCCAGAAGGAATTATTGCACTATCTTCAGTATCAGCCAGACTTCGTATGAGGAGATAAGACTGTGGCATTTCTTTAACCTCATAAGTGCTGCGCCTAGTCCAATGGCCGACAGCACCACTACCTCAGGAGTGCTGCCGTCGGCCGTTGGACGTTCGAACCTCACCTGCGCACTGGAACGTTCAGCACTGGAGCTGGACGTTCCGTAGCTGCTAAGGTGTTAATCAAATGTTATGTTATGTTTATTTGTAAACCACGCTCTACTCAGAGATGCTCGATCTGAAATTGGAGGCCATTCTATGCTTTAGGAGTGATGTGAGAGGGAACCTGGCCTCCTGATCTGGCTTTATGTATGTATGGAAAGTGTGCAATTTGGAGGCCTGGGGAGTGGAGCTTTCTAGGTGGTTGGTGAAGGAAATGCGACTGCTCAGGTAGGTGGGGCCTGATTTGTGCAGTATCTTGAATGTGTGTGTGAGGAGTTTGAATTGAGCATGTTTGTGTTTTGAGAGCCAGTGGAGCTCACTGTGTTGTGGTGTGATGTGAGCTATGTTTGGGAGGTTGAGAATGAATGTGGCTGCTGAATTCTGGGTGGCTTCTAATCTTCTAAGGAGTTGATTGGTGATCCCAGCATGGAGAATGTTGCCATAGTCCAACTTTCCGGAGACTTGGATGTGAGTGAACATTTTCTAATGCTGCTTGGGAGCCGTTTTAAGATCACCTGCAGCATTGTCTGAGTTCCAAAGCAGGATGCAGTGAGAACGTTGATTTATGCAGTCATGTAAAGTTTACAGTTGATGATTATTCTGGGATTCCTGTCATGGGCTCTGGGTGTGGGTCCCAGTTCAGCTTACCACCAGTTGGAATGCTATAGTGATCTCTACTTCTGTCTTGTCAGTGTTGAACTTGGGACAGTTGGCTTTCATCCAGTTAGTGACTTCGGCCATGCAGGAGTGAACTTGTTTCTCATGTTGTGGAGTCTTGTCAGAGAGGGAGGGTATACGTTGCATGTCATTAGCAAAGGAGACCAAGTTGATCTTGTATTCTCAGATGATGTTGGCTAAAGGGATCAAATCTACTTTGGAAAGGTTGTGCTCAAGATGAACCTTTAGGCACTACACAGTGGGTTTGTGGGCTTACAGCTTGGGTTCTATCTGTTCAGAAAGAGCAATTCCAGTTGATAGATAATCCTTGAATGCCAGTCTCATGCAGGCGCCTGATGAGGCTGGGGTATGAGACCATATTAAATGCTGCAGAGAGGTCCATGAGGATGAGGGCTGACATGTCTCCTCGGCCAAGGATCATGCGGATGCTGCCTGTGGCAGAAATTAGTGTGTTTTCTATACTATGGTTGGGCCTGAATCCAGACTGCATGGTGGACTCAAAGAGCTGGTGGTTGCTAAGATGATCAGAGAAGAGTCAGTTGATTCATTTCTCTGAGACCTTTCCAGGGTATGGTAGGAGGGAGATAGGTCTGTAGATGGAAACATGGCTAGGTTGGCAGATGGTTTCGTAAGCAGGGATATAATGGTGGTGGCATGTTTCCTGGTATCCGAGAATGTGGCTGAGTCTCTGGAGACCTCGATGTTGTTTCAGTGATTTACTGATTGGTAGGAGTCCTCTTTTGTAGACGTGGTGTGGTAAGAGTCAGCTGGAGCAGCTGAGCAGCAAATTCGACAGTGGTGATGTTTGACCACAAGGTCAGGGTTCATTCATTGGCAGTTGATCTGCAACAGTGACAGCTTCCAGTTGAGGGTCAAAGTTGCTGCATATATAGATGTGTTTTTTTTTAAAGGTCTCTTGAAGGGGTTTGTTAGTGAGGTGGCAGGAGGTGCAGCAGAATCTTTGATGTTAATGCTGGTATTGATTCGATATTCAAGAGCTGTTCGCTTGGTGTTCCGTTTCTGCTGGCAGTAGCGTATTAGGGCTGATTTGAAGATGTCTTATGCGCGATGTCTTGACTTGTCCTTTGACTTGCTCTCCATTATTTGCACTCCAGTTGCTTGCAGTTGCATTTTGGCAGTCTGAATTCCTCTGTGTACCGGGTGGCCTGTGGTCGGGCTCTTGCTGTTGGGTTGCACTTGAGGGGAATCAAGTATAAGTGCATGAGCTGATCCATATGCTGAGGTGGGCCTGAAAATCTGGCAAGTTGCTGCTATGCTCGGGCCTTTTGCTCGGAGATGGCAGAAGACCACTGCTCTTCTGTCATGCTTTTCCAGCTGTGATGGATGGTTCAGGTAGAGGTAGGTCTGTGGTGGTGCGCGATGGGTTGCTGAAACTGATGAGGGCAGGTGATAGTTGCTGTCTTGTCGAATGTAATATTACTAATTGAGGAGAAAGTTAGGTTCTGTAGGTGTCTAGAGGTGTAGGTGGGTTTGTTAACATACAGGCTAAGGCCAAGGACTTTGAGATTTCTAGAAGGACCATAGAGTTTGGGTCAGTGCAGTCTACTAGGTGAAAGTTATGCTCTCCAAGAAGAATGAAGATGCTGGATTTGATCAGAAGGTGTGCAACAAAGTTTAAGATGTCACTGGCAAGATAGTTGCGTGGTCCTGGTGGACTGTATAGGAGGGTTACTTACAGATGGAAGTTGGGTATGATGTGCTTCTTGCACATGAGGTTTTCCATGTAGCTGGTGGAGGAGTCCATGTAGGTGGTGTAGCTGATGGTGTCTTTGAATAAGAAGGCAACTCCACCTCTGGGCTTGTGCTGACATTTCTGTCAGGAGATCTGGTAGCCAGAAGTTTGGGCTGTTGCAATGTCTGGTGCCAAGTTTTTTTTAACCATGTTTCTGTGAGAAAAAGCAGGTCCGGAGCTGGTCATGTAGTAGGTCCCTTATCTCTGTGGCACATTTGGTGAGCAAGCGAGTGTTGAGGAGCATGAATGTATTGTGGCGTTTTATTTTGGTGGTTTTTGGTCTGTGTAAGTGGGTGGCTGGTTTGTGCGAATAAGAATGAGTGGGGTGCTGTTGGTGCAGGAGTGGTGGGTATAGGGTGTATGAGAGTGCATGAGAGCTTGCAGGGGGCACATGTAAAACTCTTTCTGTGTTGTTGTGTGGTGCAGTGTAGCGAAAGACAGCCTGTGTGGAGGCGCACAGCAGGATAGCGTTGGGTAGGGGGAAAACCAGTGTTCCTAACACTGGGTGCAGTCTGAGGATGGGCGCAGATGGGCTTGCCTTTGCCACTGTAGCAGCTCATCTGCTGCCATATGTCTGCGCTGTAGTCACTATTAAATAGGCCCTGGAAGAGGAAGGAACTCAGGGTATCATGGACGGGAAATCAGTGATGTCACTTCCAGTGCAGATGAGTGATGGGAAATTCGGTGATGGCAGTTTCTCTGCAGATGAATGCTGGGAAATCCAATGATGTAATTTAATGTACAGATGGATGATAGGAAATACTTCACGGAACTCCTGATAATTGGAAGTAAACATTTTAAACATTTCCTTCTCATTATACAACTTATTTTCTTATTTACCCATAATGTTTCTAATTTTCGATTCCATCATACTATGTTTTTTTAAATAAAATTCTGAATGAAAATTAATATTATTATCCTTCTAACCTACTTTAGGTTCATATAACTTGAAACAAGCAACCATGGGATTACTTGAAAATATGGAGCATCAATTAAATCAAGGCATATGATTTCTGTTAGAAATCTGGTCTCTGACTGGCAGAGGTATGCACCCTGTCCAATTATGGACCACAAGCCTAGTCAGGGAAAGCTGGATACACACTAAAAAACAACGTGTGCTCACCCTCTGGCAGATTAGCACAGAGCAGGCAAGCTTATCTAAAGAGGCAATGTGTAAAGTATTTGTGGAACACACACACACACACAAACAGGAACACACTGAAAACATCACAAAAACTACTCCACACAGGTTAGAACAATAGAGGATACAATTAGGACTAAAACAAGACCAAAACAACAAAACTTCAATACGTAGAACCGAGGTTATGAATTTTTAAAGAAAACATCAAACGTAGTACCTAGAAGTCAATAGTGCTAAGGGGTTACTTGAGGTCACTCTGGATAGGTCCAAATCCTAAGTTCAGGCTGACCTTTATGGAAGTCAGGCCAGCTACAGGACTGATGCAGGCCCCACTCAGAAAGTACCTTGGATGGAGCAAAGTGTCTGCGTTGAAGTCTCAACACTTCGGTTCCGATCTGTGCAGGTGATGAAGAATCCCTTTATGATACAAGCCCTGCACCATCATCAAGCACCGCTGTCCATTGTTGTTGAGCCTTGCAGTCTGTCAGAGCGATGCCTTTGATCTGCTCCTTCGTCAGCATCAATGGGACCGCAATGGGATGTTCCTTCACTCTTGAAATGGCTATACTGTATATGACAACTTGGATGGCCCTATAGGTTAATCCTTAGAAAACATCTGACTTGATATTATGTACTACAGTGTAGGAAACCATTCAGTTTGCGGACGGCCCTATAGGTTAATCCTTAGAAAACATCTTACTTGATATTATGTACCACAGTGGAGGAAACTATTCAGGTTATTGAAAGAACCCTCACCCACCAACCTAGTTGGTGGCATGCTTCATCATAGGGTTCCCTGCTAGCCTCCCGAATGGAATCCAGCTGTGCTACAACACCTGATTACAGTGGAGTGGTTTTTATTGTTGAAAATGTACATTGAAGAAGTGTCTTGTAAAGAAGTGGTGTGGTTAAAAATGTCTCTAAGGTGCCCAGAGAAGTAGTGATTTATTTATGGGGCCTTAGGACACATTAAAAATAAAGTGAGATATTCTGAAGATAGCAATGATCTTCTATATCTCTGTCTAAAAGAAGGTTGACATGTTTCAGCCGCTTGATATTTTAAACAATGCTTTCTTCAGGACCATAAAAGTGTGTATCATGATATGGCAGGTAAAAAAATTTTGGTGCCACGTGAGTGAGTGGGTGATTTTCAGCACACACACTAAAGTGGGCTGTGTATGTGTTGTGATGACCGTACTTACGGACCCACCGGCTGATAACAATCTGTAAGGAAAAAAGGGACTTACAACACAAATTGACAAACATTAGACATAGAAAGGCATGTCATGCCATTTGCTTGGCTGTACCAATCATTCGTATATCCCGTGTTCACAGAAGCACTCCTATGTTCGTACGTGATCGCCTATATCTATGTTTAACTGGATGAACTTTGTCCAATCCTGTGTCGTGCTCTAAACAGGCAAGTACCCCGTTTGTTACTAGTTATGGTGTAGAGATAATACAATTTTTTGGCCACAGTATGCTTAATCGCAATTGCACAAGAGACATTGGAAATGTCTGCGTCGTGAGCAACTGCTCTGATTCTTGCATTGTAGATCACATGATCTTGTTAAAACAAATTTTACACTATAAGGGGCATATTTACGAGGAAGTGGCAGAGAACATCGTTAGCCACCTTGTCTTAATGACGCGCTCCTCCACTAAAACGCAGGACTGCACCGTATTTACAAGGATGCGGTGCAGGCCTGCATTTCCCCAGCGCTGGCGCTAAGTTTTGCTGCCTAGCGCCAACGCAGACACCCCTGAACCCTAGTGCAAGGGTGCCTCCATTGTAGAGGACGATTGTTTATGTACAGGAAGGTGTCCTTTCATGCACATAAACGATCTGAAATGGCATTTTGAAATGTCTATGTGTGCTGTTTAATGCAGTGCACATTGAAGTTGCAAAACATTTTGTTTAATTAATTGTTTATGTCCAGTAGGGGTCATTTTCTTGCACATAAACAATCAATGTCCTTCTGCTGTTTCTATGTGTGCTGCACTATGGAGCACACATATGCTGTTTCTATTTGTGCTATACGATGAAACACCGGAAACAAGAAGAAATTAAACATTTCTCTTTGTTGCACCTGTTTAACACCAGGTTTTCCCTGGTCCTAATGTTGGCACTACCCCATATTTACACTGCCCTTGTAAATATGGAGCAGCATCAAAACCAATGGGTGTTGCTGTGGAACGCCCACTGCAACACTCATTGCCCACTTTAAGTGGCTTAACTTTGCTTTGGGAATAAAGTGAAGCCCCTGTCGCCAACCCAAATGCAGAAAAAGTGAAGTTGTGGTGGCGATAGGGGCTCGTAAATATGCCCCTAATTTCTGTAAAATTTGGACAGGTTAATTAGTCATAGAATTTTTGACAGTGCAGTCTACAGACTATTGTATTATTGCTGCTGAAAGGGATATTTTTGAGATATTTTCGTCAGTGTTGAAAACGTTGACTTCTGCATGACTGTACAATCCTGGACTTTTCATAAATTTGTTAGAAAATGTTCCCAAAGGGCTTCATCTATTGGTGGTGCCAAGTTAGCAAAATAATTGGACAACCGAGCATGAACACACATGCATGATGCACGTTCCCCCAGGCCAGTGCCCCAAAAATACGGAGGTGTAATTAAATTTACTCCTGCAATTGCTGCAATTCTCCCTCCAAAGCAGGGCCAATAATTAGAATTTGACAACCTGCCTGTCTATGTTTGAAAAAAATAGGCATCTCATATTGAGACACTGTACTAATAATCTGCTGCTTTTTCTAAACCACTCTTTTAGAGGAAACAAACAATTCTCTGCCCCACTGCTGGTAGCAACCCTTATTAATTTCTTTCTATGTGCATTTCGTAATTGTTTTCAATATGGTATAAATAAACATTCTATTTATTGGAATATCTCCGAGATCAGAAATTGTGTGTGACGATTATTAATAGAAAAGAAATAAAACCTTTTTTATCTACTAATATTTGTAAAAAAAGATAGGTGATTGGATTTTTGGGAAAATGTTTACATCCGTTTGTTATTTATGATTGTCATATAAAATGCATTGGACACATTTACTTTATATGGAGGAAGTTATAATATTCCCAGAAGACTGTTAGCACATTGAATATAGTATTGGTAAGCCCTATTAAGGTAAGACAAAGGTGTACAAAATACGAGCCGGCGCGACATGACTTTACCAAATTATCTACTTTTCACTGTCTATGTAAATCGTTTCCAATATTATACATTTGATGTTTATATATTTTATGTGTATACCCAGAAAATCTGACATGCATAATTGCTTTTTGGACATACGTTTGATATCCCTGGAGGAAATTAGTTCAAAAATAAAATTCGACTTGCAGACCATGTTAGAATTGCAGTTTAGAAATGCGTTTAAACTGCTGTTTTCACATAGAAAATAACACATCGGAAATTGCGCTTAGTGCAAAAACGCGAAAGAATGTATATTCATTCTGCAAATAATATATATGTAGAGGAAAGTGTGTTTATCAAAGTTTATCCAAAATTAAGTAGAAAAAGTTTGTAGGAGGCAATTATTTTTACATGTGCCCCTTTAGTTAGGCCTAAAAGCAATTTTCTGGACTCTTGCTTATGGCTTATTACAATATTTTGTCTAGCACCAGCAACTTGCCTAACATTGTGCTGACTTCAAACTTATGTTTCATTCTGTTCCCTCGCCCTGTGTTAGGTCATTTACTTTAATATGAGACTTGCTGTGATTGTTGTGATACATAATGATTTTTACATTTTATGAATGCTATATATAGTATTGCTAGTTTGCCTCTCCATTTCCGACATGCCTTTGTCTTCACACTGAAACTCATACTGCATCTTTTAGCTTATTTAAGAAGGTTCTCATGAAAAATGTCCTCCATCTAACAAACAGCCTGATTCATGAAAACCGATTGACAGCGAATTGCAATTTAGAATTCGCAGAACGGCATTCATCAAAATCTGCGATAAAATAAAGCGAATCGCAAGCGGCCGCAAAATGCGATAGCGATTTTTCGAAATCGCAGAAAAATTGCAATTTCCGTCAAAATCCGTGTAGGAATTGCGATCTCGCAATTTGCGAGATCGCAAAATGCGATCTCGCAAATAGCGAGATCGCAAAGACGGGAAGTCGCATTTCGAGCACAGTGATGACATCACAACCAGGAAGCAGGCAGTTCCCACCCCCAAACAGAACAGTGAGGCAGATATCGAGGCTGCAGCACACAGAGCACCTACCAGAACACCTCCAAACCTTCAATTCTTTCACTTTCGTGACTGCAGCAATGGCAGAGGATGCAGCACCAGGGCCAAGTGACACCGGGCGCAAGCGCAAGCTTAAATTTTCTGAGCAGGAGTTGGAGCACCTGATAGACGGAGTGGTTAAAAACCACCCAAAACTATTTGGTAAGGACTCCAGGAGGGTGCCAGAGGCGCAGAAAAACCGACTGTGGCTGGGGATCGGCGCAAAAGTCAACCCTGTGGGCGTGACACACAGGACAATCGAGGAGCTAAAAAAGAGGTGGTACGACCTCCGAGGTCGTGCCAAGGAGAGGGTGGCAGAGAGGCTGGGCGAGAGCCAGGCTACTGGAGGTGGAGAACCAACAGTCCCTCCCAACACCCCCATGGAGGACCGTGTGGAGGACACACATTCGAGCGAGAGGCGTGTATAGGGGTCATCACTCTGGACTCATCCCGACCCACCCAAGACAGCCAAGGTAAGTGGCATGCGACTGCGACCCTGTCCCCTAACAATGGCCATGACCCTATAGCCTCCCATAATCAACCCAAGTCATGCAATCCATGCACAATAGGATATGCCCAAAAGCATTGTGGGACATGTAGTCTGCCCACAATGTACAAAAACTCCAATGCAGCCAGACATGTCCCAAAGTACGCAATGCCAAAGCCAGTCAGGGAATGTCAGCCAGCATGCATGTAGCAACTGCACGTGTAAAAGATACATGCAATTAATCTATGTCCACTTTCTCTCACAGGTGACGCTGATAACAACAGCAGCGACAGCGATAGGCTGCTCATAGACGAGGCACCAGAGGATGCAGAGGAGGTGCCAACAGCCACACATCCAGCACCATCAGGCGCTGCACCAATCCCTGTTGCTAGAGCACCACCATCTGCGGCGGCTCCATCAGGCGCTGCACCAATCCCTGCTGCTAGAGCACCACCATCTGCAACGGCTCCATTGGGCGCTGCACCAATCCCTGCTGCTAGAGCACCACCATCTGCGCCGGCTCCATCAGGCGCTGCACCAATCCCTGCTGCTAGAGCACCACCATCTGCGCCAGCACCATCAGGCGCAGCACCATTGGCAACCGCAACACCACCACCAGCGGGACCCTCAACATCTGGTGCTGCTAGAGCGGTGACAGTGCGCACACCCACTGTGGCCAGCCAGCACAGCAGGCATGGCAGGGATCGCCAGCAGAGCACAGCACGCAGCGGCAGGAGGGGGATGGCTGTGCGCGTGCCAGGGTTGAGCATAGAGCGCCGGATGCTGTGCATCCATCAACTGCAGACACGACACCAAGGGGCAAACCAACTCCAGCTCCACAACATTGGCCGCAATGTAGCAAATGTGTCGGACAGGATAGAGCGTATGACAACTGCTATGGAGGCGAACACTGCGGCCATCATCTCACAGCGCAACACCGCCTGCCCTGCCACCGCCAGCTACTTACGCGGCTATCTGCCTTCACACGCTTGAACTATGTAATTGGTAATGCCACCTCCCAGCTCTCACGTCGGTCCCTGGCTATGCAGCAGCAGATGGTGCAATGCTGCGAGGATGTGGCGCGAGTACTGGAGCAGGTCAACAGTGCCGTACTGGCACTACATCCAACTGGCCCAGCCAATGGTGGTGGGGACGACACTAGTGAGGGGGCCTCCAGTGTCAGCCGCCTGTCTGCCTCACAGATCGGTGTGCTACACCGCATCAGCAGGCCCACTGCGGGTTCACGTGCCGTCCCTGAGGATGAGCCAGAGAGGCAATTGGGTGCCGCGCGCCGGAGGCGCACTTGACTTTACTGTCCATTGGCAGGGACATGCTGATGATAGAAGCATGTCCTGTGTATGGTTTAGAGCAGTATGGCGCAATACTGCTCACATGTAAAGAATTGCAAAATTGTCATTATTATTGTGCCTTCAACAATAATATTTATTCTAGCATCGTACATCGGCCTCCTGTCATTATTTCCATTGGCATGCATTTGTGAATTGTTGGGTGAGGGGAGTGGGTGCACTAGAAACTGTTCATTGTGATGTGGTTGCGGCGTCTGTGTCCTTCAGCTGGATTCTCCCCGCGTGCATGACGCACTTGTGCAGGTGGCCGGTCGTTCCCTTCCGACTCACTGCCAGAGATCTCTACAGGTATCCGGCGCTTGGTAGCAATGTTGTGTAGTATTGCACACACAGCCACAATGCGGCAGCACACATCAGGACTGTAGTACATGGCCCCACCAGTCTTGTGCAGTATGAGGAATCTGCTCTTCAGTAGCCCAAATGTCCTCTCAATGCAATTCCTTGTGCGTATGTGTGCTACATTGTAACGCCGTTGCTGTGGTGTAGCAGGGTTGAGGTATGGGGTGAGGAGGTATTCACGGAGGGCGTAGCCACTGTCACCTGAATGAGAGGAGCAGAGGGTGAGTGCCTGTGCAGCGCAGCTACTTCATCACAGTGTAACATTGCGGGTCAAGTGTACTTACCAAGTAGGTGTCCTTCACCAAAGTCTCCCCTGGCCAGTCGTGTGTGGAGGCCGCAGTGCCGGAATATGAAGGAGTCATGTGTGCTCCCTGGGTATTGTGCCACTATGTCCGTGATGTATGTCTTAGCATTGCACACCATCTGGATGTTGAGGGAGTGGTAGGACTTGCGATTGCGGTACATGTACTCCGTTTCAGCTGGTGGGCAGATGTGGATGTGGGTACAGTCAATGCATCCTATCACATGTGGGAAATGCGCAACATTGTAGAATTGATGCTTGGTCTCATCCAACTCCTGTTGGCTGGTGGGAAATTTGATGTGGTGGTGTAGCTGGGTCAGCATTGCATCTAGGAAACTACTCAGGCAGCGGGACATGGTGGGCTGGGATATCCCCCCAGCAACGGCAACTATCCCCTGGAAGCTCCCGGAGGCCAGAAGATGCAGGCTGCTCAATACCTGGCCTTTTTTGGGCACGGCATTGGTCCGCCTTGTTGGGTGCTGCATCAGGGGGTCAAGGTCCTGAATTAGCTTGATGATCATTGGCCCATTCAGGCGGTACTTTGCATATATTTGCTCTCTGGTTTGGCCCAGCAGGGTGACCCGCTGGCCGAATATCCTCTCCTGGATCCTACGTCTCCTCCGTGCTACTCGCTGTAGCCTTCGCCGCCTGACCACCATGTAGAGTCCTGGCATTGTGAGACTCCTAATGCTGCTGCTACATCTCCTTAAGTGTGTTTGGTCAGGCCGGCACCTGTTACTGATTGGGAAACGGTTTTTCAAAATTTTTTTTACTAGGCTTTGATGGTTACCACCTGCTTTGGGTTGTCCTTAAATTGCGCCTCGTAATAAGCGATTTACGGGTTTTTCGCAATTTGCGATTTTTCTTGAATAGCGATAGCGATTGTATTGCGATTTCGCATTTTTAATCGCAGAATCCGTGGTTTCTCGCAAGTTCCCATTCGCTAATGGGCTACTGTCGGGATTCTGCAAATAATTTTGCGATTTCGCTATTCTGTGTTTGCTAATTCGCTTTTTTCTTCAAGAATACCGATTTTGACAATTGCGCTCGCAATAGCTTTTTCGCAGCTATTGCGATCGCAATTTTGCTTCATGAATCAGGCTGAAAGTCCTGAAACAATGTTTAACACTACAGCGATCTTAATGTTTACTGTGGGTTTAATCGGGAGAAAAGACATAGAAAGTTGACAACGTCATCAGATGAGCGGTTTCCATTGGCTAAGGGAGCTAATACCTAATAGAGTTTTGACACTTTATTGTGTGATTTCATAATAATGAGTGCTCCTTGTTAGAGTTAGGAGAGTTCCTAATGTGAGACAGAGAGACCCAGATTTATCTCCCCTGCCTTGCTTCTCTTCTCCTGGTGAGTTGATCTTTTGCTTTGTTACCAACAGATAGTGCTAAAGGTAAGGGATTTCCTTTTACCTGATAACCTCTCCCTGATCAATGCTACTACACAGATCCTTCTATCATTTTCATTTGCTACTACAACTGAAGAAAACTCAACTGAGTTTCCAGAACAACTCTTTATGGGAAGTTCTTATTTTATTCTCACTCTTGCTCATTTCCGAAAAAGACTCTTCATGGGTTCTAATTGGAATAGGTTAGGTTCCCTAGCTAGCTTAGTGACATTTTCCTATATGGGCTCTGTGTATTGATGTATGATGTCACTGATCAATTTTTTACTGATATTTCTGTAAACAGACCATCACCTCTCCAGGGCAAGTCTCTAAAAGTAAATGCGGGGACCACCACCTTCTTAAAAATATGTATGGGGCACCACTGGGACCTCCACCTCCCCACAGCTAAACAAAAAATGTATGTGAGGGGAGAGTGCTGCTAATCTGCTGTGTTGTTTTTTTTGTCCTGCTGGCAGCGATTACTGGGAATCGGAATCCCAGAAACCCAGAGGACCGGAAGAAGGAGCCTGGTCATATGCCCATGCTGCTTGACCTCATAAGCACGTTTTGGAATCCCGCTGCATGGGAGAGTGCTGCTAATCTGCTGTGTTGTTTTTTTTGTCCTGCTGGCAGTGATTACGTTGAGGACTCGGAATCCCGGTGGCTGCTGGTGCTCTGAGGTGCATCTGGATGCAGGCAGGCCGTACCTGGGCAAAGCTCAGCCCAAAGGAGGACCCGTCCCACTCCTGTCAGAACCCAGAGGAGGCTGAGCTGGCCCTCTCTTGGTTTGTTGCTGCTTGACCTCCAGACATCATTTCACCAGTGTTTTGGGACCCAGCAGCAGAGTGCGGCCCATAGATAACGCCAAGGGATGTTGGGTGCCTTACCAGTTTTTGGAATCGCATTAAGGGTGATGCGCAGGTAAGTGCTATCTTTTCTGGTAATTGAAGTCCAGTCCCTGTGTTGTAAGCCTCACTGCTAATTCTTCTCATTACAGCACAGTTTGTACTGGAGAGGTATTCGGAGGGCCCTGAAGGGCACATGCTGTGATTGGCTAGTCTCCTACCTCTACAGGCTTGACATTGCCTACTATAGGAAAAAGTAGGTTGGTGGCAGGGAGCACACTAAAAGACTCTTTGAGTACTGTGAGCACATGGATGCTTTTTTTGCAACAAGCGATAGGAGTTGTGGACAAGGAAATTAAACTGGCCTCTCGGCGTCTGTCTCCTTCACCTATCCTTCCTTCATACAGGGCTCCTCTGACTCATGAGTAGGTGCCTATATTGGCTCTTCTGAATATCTATAGAGCCAAGTGTATTGCAAAGGCCAGCTAAGGGAGTGAGATTTGGGGCTACGCTAGGATAGGGGCCCTGCAAGTCATAGAAAACACTTTCTTGAGATGTTTACTTTCTTTAACACAAAATGCTTTGTCATATGCAGTGCATCAAGAGTTGGGAATTGCATTTCTGTCAGACGAATTGGCATTCTGCCCACTAGCACTGTGGTTAAAGATTTGCGTCAAGCAAAAACATATTCTAGGCAATGATATTTTAAGGATTGCATGTCCCTTGACAATGTTAACCACATCCACTGGGTAATGTATGTAATAGATGGCCTTTATAGCCTGGGAAGGATGGATTTATTTGAATGTTTTTTTAACAGACGTTGCAGTAATATAGAAGCAACACAACTGAGGAAGCCAAGTGTGCGTATGTACATTGGATTAAAAACTGTACAAACTATTGTGCCATACCTTTTTGGGATCAAAAGTAATCATTATTGTTTTTTGTTCACCAGATTTAGGCTCAACATTTTTCATTATCTGTTGGCCAGTGCCTCATGCCCTGGGACTGCGACAACCAGTCTCCACAGGACATGGACATGATGCACTTTTTAATGTTTTGTAGTCTTTACAAGGTCCCTAGAAAGTCTTTTATCATTTCCGTTCTTTAAAAGGTTGATTTTAGGAGGGTGAGACCCGTTTTTATATTTTTACAACTTTTATCAAATGATACTGTTTTACATACCCTATGTTTTTTACGGGCTGCCATTAGGCTCAGTTCAAGCTGTGATTAATTTTGTCAGTAGGTCATTCTTCCTCTTTTTATTGTCTTATTGTATTCACTATGTAAAGGACACTTTATTGGGATATTCTGTATATACGTGGAGTTTTATTGATGTTTGTATGACTTTTATGGTTTTAGCTGAAATTAAGCAAATAAAGTTTGTTGATTGATTGTATGTGAGGGGCTGACAGCCCCACACAGCCCCGGGGACCACCACTTTCATAGGGCTTACCACTACAATAGAGGGAGGCCCCCCTTGTGGATCCATGGATGCCACTGGGGGCCACCACCACCCAGGGTTGGCTCCTGCCACCTCCAAAGGTGCCCACTCCTGGGAGGTAGCTGTTTGCTTTTGCTTGACAGCCAAGCAAAAGCAAACAAAACTCTGCTTTTTGCAAGCCGGAGCTGTCAAACAGGTCTGGCTACTGGGTGGTGACGTGGGGTAGGGGAATGGCAGGGTGGGGGGTAGTAAACTAAATGCGATGCAGCGCTTGCAACAAAATTCGTTTTATTGATTTAATTGTCAACTTACCTGCATTCATCCATATTCTGGTGTTTACTACCCCCCACCCTGCCCCTCCCCACCCCACGTCACCGGCCAGTAGCACTCCCACCAGGAGCCGCTACTGCCTTTGCCATTCATGCCTTTACAATGAAATTCATTGTAAAGGCATGCATGGTAAAGGCATGGGTGGTAAATACACAGTCGTTGTAAAGACTGCGTGGTTAAGACATGCGTGGCTGTGTCATACAACCACATTAGGTTGTTCAAGCACAGTTATCTCTTTTGCCTTTCTGTGCACTCATACAATCTATATGTTTTTTTCTTAGCACATTCAGGCTATGCATTGGTGCAGACCCTCCATTATCAATATCTCATTACAGCCTAAAGATATAATGGAAATGGTGGAGATTTTTTGCACAGAATTTGGTTGCATTTCTCAAATTTATCAACGTGAATCCTGTAGTACTAACCAAGGAAATGTTGCCTTGGATGACTTGCGCCTAGTAATACTTAATATGTGGAGGGTTTTTCAAGGAAATATACATGTAAGATTAATGCAAGATATGACATTATGCTTGAATCACTGTTTATGGTATACTTTTCTTTTTCTAAAAGATATTAAACTCAGAGCTACATAAAAAGTATAAAAAATATACATTTTCTTATTACCTACAACTGAAGGAATCTATTGGAAAGGGGCGACCACTCGGTCCCCCCGAACGCATGGTAGGGTGCCCGGATCCCCCCGGGAAACCATTTTGGGCGGGGGGCGTGTCTCGGCTGGTATGCCCGAAGCGGCGTAGCCAGGGCGCGCCTTTTCCCGCCCAAGAAGGGTTGTCCTAGACACCTACACCGTTGGCCACGCCCCGTAGGCGTACCAGAGGAGGGTACACGCCCTCCCGAAGAGGAATAAAAGGAGCAACAATCCAAAGAAGCATCCTCTTGTTCCTGTGCTTGGAAGCTGCACCCTCTCGTTGCACGTGAGCCCTCGACGGAACAAGGAGCAATTTTGAGAACTTGTAATTTTTGTGTTTCTCTTCCAGGAGCCTTCTCTTCACTTCGGACCTCCGGATCCAGGACCACGTTGAGCAGCTAAGCAGCAAGGGTCGAGTATCCGACAACGATGCCTGGCAAGAAGGCCGGAAAGAAGGCAGGGACGGAGCAGATGCTCCGCATGCTGATGAAAGATATGGCGAGCATGAAAAAGCAGATGGCGGCGATGAACAATACGGGCAGACTGAAGAAAGTCATCGGGCCAGCATTGCCGGGAGCAGTCCCCGCAGGGAGAGGTAAAAGGGCCAGGAATAGGGCAGCAGGGGGGGAGGCCCCAGTTCCCGAGTCACCCCCGGCAAGCCCAGTTAGTCCAGTCGAGGCCCCGGTACCGATCCCGGATGCAGGCCAACCGATTCCGGTTGTAGTTACGCCCACCAGCGAGGAGGAAATGTCTCCGGAGTTGGCCGCCCAGTTGGCCGCATGGCTTGGGAAGAATACCGAGGGTGCAGCGGCACCCGGAGACACAGCCAAAGAGGCTAGGTTGCTAATAAAGCAGTTGCGGCAATCGCGAGATGCTGCGAAGGCGAATATCCCTCTTGTCCCCTCACAGATTCCCTCGGAAGAACCAGCGGCTGGCGGTGGAAAATCAGCGGGACCAGCTATGGAGTCTGGTAAGCAGCCATTGCCAATGGCAAATGGGGGGTCTTTGCCCTCAAGGAGGGAAAAAGTAGTTCAGCATATTCCACAGGCCACGAAGGAAATGATTTGGGCTGATAAATATGTAAATATGTTTTCACTCCTGACTGACCATCACGAGATTGAGTATGTTAAGGCTCAGAAGGATTTGTGGCATCCGAGTGTGTGGCGCGCAAAAATGGCAGGCTTCAGGGTAGATGAGACGATCTCTAATTGGGCCAAGGCCTTTGGGATGTTTACTGCTATTATGGGTGAACGTAAGCCAGAGATTTTGAGTGAATTGGCCTGTTATCAGACACGCATAATGGATTTCTATGACACATATGAGGGGGATCAATGGAGGGGTTATGATAGTAAGTTTCGTAAGGCCAAGGAGCACGATTCGTCTCTGACGTGGGACTGTCTCGACTCCGTCTCTTGGCAGAAGCAGCTCTTGCCGGGCACGACGAAGTCGTCCTCGCTCGGCGAGTATGGGTCGGCGCCTTCCCGCCATCAATCGGCGGCGACCTTTCGAGCAAGCCCCGCTGGTGATCATCAACCCAGGAGTGGTGGGAATGGGGGTAGGAAAGGGGTTTGCTGAAATTTTAACAGAGGCAAGTGCACAAGGCCACAGGGGACATGTAAGTTCAGGCATGAGTGTGCAGGATGCGGACATTCTTCACACCCTGAGAGTTCGTGCAGAGCCAAGAATGGGGATACCGGGGGTAGAGGAGGTCCCAAACAGGTCTAACATCGGCCAAGGGGTACCACTACCTACCCCCGTAGATATCATGGCAATGATCCCCTGGCTAAACGAATACCCTGATCATGTCTCCGCTGGGGTGTTACGGGACGGCTTCTCGTATGGTTTCCACATCCCGGCGGGGGATTTTCAGGGGGACTCACTGTGTAAAAATCAACTGTCCGTTCAGCAGCACCCAGTGGTGGTAGAAAGCAAGATTGCGAAGGAAGTTGCCCGGGGCCGGGTTGCCGGCCCATATAGGCACCCGCCAGTTCCTAATTTCATTTGTTCACCGTTGGGAGTAGTCCCCAAGAAGGACCCATGGTGAGTTTAGGTTAATTCATAACTTGTCGGCTCCTAGGGGTCTTTCGGTAAACAATGCGATTGATCCAGGAGTCTGTTCGGTGCGGTACTCATCCTTTGATGAGGCCGTCGCCATGTTGAATCGCCTGGGGCACGGAGCGCTGATGGCTAAATCCGATATTGAATTAGCATTCCGGTTGCTCCCGGTACACCCTCGGGATCAGCGTCTGTTAGGTTTTGTGTTTCAAGGACGCTATTACATGGATAGATGTATGCCAATGGGTTGCTCCATCTCTTGTGCTTATTTTGAGAAATTCAGCTGTTTTCTGCAATGGGCATTCACCAGAGCTACGGGCTATACACAGGTTATGCACTACCTGGATGATTTTTTGTTCTTGGGGCCAGCCGGTGACACGGAATGTGCACAGGCTCTACTGGAATTTTGCAATCTCATGAAACGGTTCGGCGTGCCATTGGCACCGGGGAAAACGGTGGGCCCATCTACTTCACTTGAGTTTCTTGGAATTGAGCTCAATTCAGTGGAGGGATGCTTCCTTTTGCCCAGGGACAAAGTAATGAAATTTAGGGCCTCGCTAGAATTGTGCATTAGCAAAGAAAAGGTAACTCTCCATCAGTTGCAACAAGCGGTGGGCCAGCTTAACTTTGCCCTCAGAGTGATACCAATGGCCCGCCCCTTTTGCCGCTCTATTGCACAAGCCATGGTCGGTCTCAAAGAAGGACACCACCGCACGAGACTGTCTGCAGAGGTTCGCCAGGATATGCGCATATGGTTGGCATTTCTGGCGGATTTCAACGGTCGAGTGGTATGGAGCAAACCACCAGCATCCTCGGACGAGCTGGGTTTGTGGACCGACTCGGCAGGGAGCGTAGGATTTGGCGCCATCTTTGGTAAGCGATGGTCGGCGCAAACATGGCCGACGTGGTGGCACACCAGTGGGCTCACAGGTAACATTGGGTTTCTTGAGTTGTTTTGGTGGCCCTGGAGGCATGGCCGGACGAATTCCGTGATCGCTCAGTGGTATTTTGGTCCGATAACATGACCGTGGTTGAATGCATAAATAACCAGACAGCACGCTGCAAGTGGATTTTGAGATTATTAAAGTAAATTGTACTACTGTGCATGAGACTGAACGTTCAGTTTAGGGCAAGGCACGTGCCTGGTGTACTGAACCAGGCGGCTGATGCACTCTCTCGTTCCCACATGCAGGCCTTCAGGGGTTATCTACCTTCCGCGGATCTAGTGGCGGCACCATTTCCCGAAGCTCTCTGGTCACTCGGTGCCCCGGATTACAGGACCTCGTAGGAGCCAGCTTAGCCCCCAGGACATGGAAGGCGTACGAAAGAGCGTTTCGTTCCTATTGTGCATTTTTGGGTCCAGCAGGAGGGGATCAGTGGGGGCAGGAGGAATATGTGCTGAAGTTTTTGGTAGCACTCCACAAGGCAGGCCGATCAGCAGCAACGGCCAATAGGCACCGGGCCGCCATTGCATTCATGACGCAGGCGTATGGCATCAGGGACCCTACATCGTCCTTTTTGGTAAAGAAGGCACTGCGGGGGTGGCAACGCATCGAGGGTCATACAGTAGACGAGAGGCGCCCGATTTGGTTAGAAAGATTGTCCCTGTTGATGTCGGTGCTCCCCGCGACATGTTCCTCCCAGTCCGAAGCAGTGCTATTCCGGGCCGCTTTCGCATTAGCATTCCATGGGGCTATGCGGGTGAGCGAGCTGGTGGCAAGAAATAAGAAGGATGTGGGGGGAGGCCTGTGTCGTGAACACGTTCCGATCAAGGGTGATTCAATGGTAATCACGATAGCCAGGTCTAAAACCGATCAGGGTGCGATGGGGGACAGTATTGTTGTCCAGCGCATGCGAGGGTCCCCCATGTGCCCGGTGCAGTGCGTTGAGGAATATCTGGCGCAAAGGGCGGTAGCATGGGGGGGAAGCTTGCTGAGACACACCGACGCCACCCCACTGACAAGGTTTCAGTTTCAGCGGGTGTTAACGTTGGCAATCGCGGCAGCGGGCTTGGACCCGAGCGATTTTGGGACCCATTCCTTCAGGATAGGGGCTGCTACAGAAGCTACAGCCAGGGGTCAGAGTGTGGGAATGGTGAAACAATTGGGGCTATGGTCCTCAAACTGTTATAAAAGGTATGTGCGGTTGCACATGTTGTGAAGCTAATGTCATGCACTCACGCTTCTTGTCTTTTGTTTGGTTTACAGTTTCGCGAGCTTGCGAGGCGGGACGGACTGTGCAGTCGACCCGACACCTGGGGACCAGTGGTCAAAGACCACCGGCTGAGGAAAGAGTGGTGTGGGTCGTGGGCCACTCATACGTGAGGCGTGCCGTGGACGTATTCAAAGCAGGTGACATGATTCACGCAGCTGGGGAATACGGGTACAGGGTGACCTTCCACGGAAGGGGCGGGCTCTGTATTGACCAGTTTCAATGTTTTGTCGAGGAACTGTTAGGGCGGACAAGGTCACCGCCGTCTATAATCATAGTGCATCTGGGAGGAAATGATTTGGTGGCGCTCGGTCGGCGAGTACTCCTCGAGCGGGTTCTATTCACTGTTAGCTGGTTGGCAAAGAGGATTCCGGGGTGCACGATAGCATGGTCACACATGATTCCAAGGAAGGTGTGGCGGGGGGCCCTCTCTGTGTCAGCTTTGAATCATTCAGTAAAGAAAGTCAATAACAAGCTGGGTAGATTGTTTAGTTCAGGACAGTTGCACTGTATTCCGCATGGATGTATTCGGGGGGATAACATGTATCTCGAAGATGGGGTTCATTTGTCCCGGGAGGGGAATGTCTTACTCATAGGAGACTTCATAGCATGGTTAAGGGGTTTGTATAATCATGACCATTAGTAGGAGTGTGGGGGGTCCGGATAGCCGGTCAACTATCCGGCCTGTGGCGGTAAGGTCATGATCGGTGAGCAGTAATTTCAAGATCCCTAGAGGAGGGGTGCCACCCGTTATGGATGGGAGCACCCACTAAGTATGGGGTCGCCGAAGGGAAGGCGGTCATAGGCCCCTCCCAGGGGAGGAGGCGGCTCGATGCCCCTCCTAGGAATTTCCCGGGGCCAGGATATCCGCGACGGCGGATGTGATGAACAGTGTGGGGTGGGAGGGGGGTCCACGCTACCTTCTAGACACCTCACACGAGTCCTCGGACGACCATTAAGATGGCGTCGAGTTAAATAAGGGGCCCCCGCTAAGACAAGGGAAATTGGAAGTTGGCACAGAGGTACAGTCCTCTGTGCGCCCGGCCCTCACACCGTGAGGGGGGAGTTCTGGTAGTAGGGATCTGACACCGGTTACGACCTTGCCGTTGGCCCGTAATGTTAGGATGTACAATTTTTATTTAGAAAGTATGCATTTGCAGGATGTTTAGACTCGGCTAGGAGAACCTTTGTATTAGAGATTTGTTAAGGTTAGCCAATAAACGTGACTGCATCGTAATGTATAAATGAAAAATTGTACACGATATGAAACTGTTATTTTAATGTTTTAATTTTGTTTCATATTTTAATAAATACGGCCGGGAGGGTAACTCCCTCCCACCTTCCAAAAGTTCAGAACTGCGTCCGTCTTCCCATCCTTGGGGATTGTGTTGGGAGGGGGTGATAGGCATCCCGGCCATATGGAAAGGGGCGACCACTCGGTCCCCCCGAACGTATGGTAGGGTGCCCGGATCCCCCCGGGAAACCATTTTGGGCGGGGGGCGTGTCTCGGCTGGTATGCCTGAAGCGGCGTAGCCGGGGCGCGCCTTTTCCCGCCCAAGAAGGGTTGTCCTAGACACCTACACCGTTGTCCACGCCCCGTAGGCGTACCAGAGGAGGGTACACGCCCTCCCGAAGAGGAATAAAAGGAGCAACAATCCAAAGAAGCATCCTCTTGTTCCTGTGCTTGGAAGCTGCACCCTCTCGTTGCACGTGAGCCCTCAATGGAACAAGGAGCAATTTTGACCCACCCACCAGCCCCTTATGGCAACGTTAGTAGTGCAATGAAGTTGATTTGCTTTGATAGTATCTTTTTCTCCAGGGTTTTGTGTGTAATAAAGATGTCAATGTTTGAACTGCAATAAAATGATTTGCTTCATAACAATTTTTCTCACTCAGTTTAGCGGAGTATCACAGTCTAATTAAAATGTGTTGCATGTGTAGATAAGTGGATGAATATTACAATGTTCAGTTTAACCGCTTTATCGCTCTCTTCATTAGGTTAAAAAAAAAACTTTGTATTTATTTTGGTCGGGCGGTAAGGTCATGATCGGTGAGCAGTAATTTCAAGATCCCTAGAGGAGGGGTGCCACCCATTATGGATGGGAGCGCTCGGGTCGAGGCGGCCATTGGCCCCTCACACGGGGAGGCGGCACCCACTAAGTATGGGGTCGCCGAAGGGAAGGCGGTCATAGGCCCCTCCCAGGGGAGGAGGCGGCTCGATGCCCCTCCTAGGAATTTCCCGGGGCCAGGATATCCACGACGGCGGATGTGATGAACAGTGTGGGGTGGGAGGGGGGTCCACGCTACCTTCTAGACACCTCACACGAGTCCTCGGACGACCATTAAGATGGCGTCGAGTTAAATAAGGGGCCCCCGCTAAGACAAGGGAAATTGGAAGTTGGCACAGAGGTACAGTCCTCTGTGCGCCCGGCCCTGACACCGTGAGGGGGGAGTTCTGGTAGTAGGGATCTGACACCGGTTACGACCTTGCCGTTGGCCCGTAATGTTAGGATGTACAATTTTTATTTAGAAAGTATGCATTTGCAGGATGTTTAGACTCGGCTAGGAGAACCTTTGTATTAGAGATTTGTTAAGGTTAGCCAATAAACGTGACTGCATCGTAATGTATAAATGAAAAATTGTACATGATATGAAACTGTTATTTTAATGTTTTAATTTTGTTTCATATTTTAATAAATACGGCCGGGAGGGTAACTCCCTCCCGCCTTCCAAAAGTTCAGAACTGCGTCCGTCTTCCCATCCTTGGGGATTGTGTTGGGAGGGGGTGATAGGCATCCCGGCCATATGGGGCAAGCCAGACCTCCCTTTGCTTTAGAATGCTAGCCAGTAGACCTCTCTGAACATGATGTTTGTCAGATTTTTAACAATTGTTTTTCCAAAACATAATTCTTTCCAGTCGTCTCAGGAATGGAAATATCCCAACCACAGTTTGGTCTCCAACTTTCTTCCTCTGCGTTTACTCACCATGGGGTACTATTCATGTATGGATTTACTATGGGTTCTTTGTGGATGTATGACGTTACAACGCAGGCTTTTACCATGCATGCCTTTACAACGTGGTTTTTACAACGCATGCCTTTACAACGCATAGTGCTTTTGGGCGCTGGATTGTGAATAGTTTAATTTACTATTCCAACTCCAGTCACCGTGGATAGTAGGGAAGGTGTTGGATAGTACATTAAACCTATTCCCTATCCTAGAGCGCCCCCCAGCGCAAAGCGTTGTAATGGTTTGTGTTGTAAAAGTTGCGTCGTAAACGCACTGCGTGGTAAAAGTTGCGTTGTAAAGGATGTTCCCCGTTCTTTGTGTGCAAATGAGAAAAGAAAAACAATGTGCATTGCATTTTGGAAATTTCAAGAGCTACTGTATGTAAAATGGCAGGTTAGTCTGTGTATATTTTGGTTGTAGGTATCACCCTAGGGCTGTATGGCAACTGTGAGATCAGGCTGGACACATTTGTCAGTTTTTTTTTGCATTTTTCCACAAAAATGAAAATCCCTTCAGAGGTTCTTGCACAGGAACATATTCTGCCATGGTCTGACTCCCAGCTTTATTCTTCTGCATCGCATAAGCATGGTGCTAGCAGACTTGTGGAAGTTATTTCTGGGTTCAAGGTTCCCACAGACAATATATTAAGTGTAGTGCATTTTTAAAATGTGTTAAGCAGCTGGAAGTAAAATCCCACTTTGGAGTGACTCCCTTTTGGTCATAGATATCACCTCTGGGCCAGATAAAAGTTTGAAACACACAAAAGGTGATAGTACGCTGCTTGCAACAAGTCTAACCATTGGCAATAGCTAAGGGTAGCACTCCAACCCATTGTTCTTTTGCTCACCATGCCAATTCAGTTTTAACCCAGCCATATGCATATCAGTCTTAGCCCAAACTGCCAAGCTGATTGTTCTTTTGCTAACAATGCCATCTCAGTATGCAAATCAGTCTTAACCCTGCTCCTCATTGAAACAGTCTACCTGAACTGCCAAGCCAGGTCGTCCCTGAACCAGAACACAAGCAAACCAGGACGTTTTTTGCCCATGTGAGTGAGCAATAGAAAAATGGGTTGAAGACCACATTATTATTATTGTTATTATTATTAATAGATAGCATTTATTGTGTGCATAGCTACCAGTATGCATCCCAGCGCTAGCGACAGAGGCAAAGGGGAATTAAATGGCCTAAAGAAAGGCATTTTGAAATAGCCAAGTTTTAAGAACTTTCGGAATGGGAGATGGCATGACTCTAATCAAAGGTGTACAGGGAGAGTATTGCAGAGTCTGGCTATGTTATGCGTGAAGGACCTTCCCACACATCTCACCCTTTTGATTTTGGGAACTACAGCCAGATTTAGTTTAGCCGATCGTAGGCATTTCATGGGATGATAAAAGGTAAAAAGTGTCTCATTGATTGATGGGCCCTTCCCTCATATGGTTTTGTGAGCTATATACAGAGACTTGAACTTTATTCTGTCTGCAATGGGAAGCCAATGTAGGGACTTCAAGGCTGGCTTAGTCGATTGAGTTTTGGGCATACCAAGCAGTAGCCGAGCGGCACAGTTTTAAACGACTTGGAGTTTCCTTAACGTAGAGTTAGGATCTCCCAAATAGAGGGAGTTTCCATAATCCAATCGGGAGAGGACCAAGGCCTGGACCATAATTCTTCTTGCTCCCATGGGCGGGAGGGGCAGGATTTTCCACAGGAGTCTGAGAATGCCAAAGCAGGCCCCTACCAGCGTCACTGCTCGGTGATCACATTTGTCAAGCCAAACCCCTAAGCTTTTGATTTTAGTATTGGGAGTGAGAACGCGACCTTGGCAGGATGGCCAAGCCAGTATGGCCCAGATAGTTGCCCAGGAGAACAAGCTCTGTTTTTCCTCTATTGAGTTTAAAACAGAAGTGGTCCATCCATGATGCCACTCTCTCTAGGCACACTTCCAGGTCTGATGGAGAGTTCTGCTGGTGGTTGAAGCAACCACCAACTGTGTATTGTCTGCATAGGTGATGATTTTGATCCAAAATGGCAGAACAATATCTGTAAGTGGTTTCACATAAACATTAAAAAGAGCAGGGCTCAGGGAAGAGCCCTGAGGCACTCCACAACTAAGAGAGAGGCTCAAGGATGCAGAGTCTCCTGCAAACACCTGGAATGATCTGCCATCTAGGTAGGACCTAAGCCAGGTAATGGCTCCACCCGAAACTCTGACCATGCTAAGTCTGTTTAAGAGGATTTCAAAGTTGAATGTGTCGAAAGCAGAACTTAGGTCGAGGAGGCTGATGGCTACTACTCTTCCCTGGTCAAGAATTCTCCTGGATTCTTCAACTACTGCCAACAGAGCAGTTTCCGTTCCATGTTGAGGATGGACCCAGCCTGTGAGTGGTGTAAATGTTTGTGGGTTTCTAGGAAATTGGAGAGGACCATCTTGAAGTACTTCTCTATGGCAATAATTACCCAGAAAGACACGGTTTAGGCAAGGTTTATTTAAGAAGGGCCTTCACCATGGCATGTTTCCAGGGTGCTAGGACTATACCAGAGGAAATAGATGGGTTTACAACCTTTAGTATAACGGGGAAGACTACTTCTTTAACTTTATGCAGAAAGTGTGGGGAGCTGGGCAAAGAGGGTATCCAGATTTCAATTGGAGAAAGATTTCTGATCAGGTATCAGAGTTCATGGCAGGAAAATTCCTCCAGAACCTGCTCATTAGAGTGAAGAAGCATGATGGTGGGTTAGTGGGGCGCATGAAGCAAGGGAAAGATTTGTAGATCTAGGATTTTTCCACAGAAAAATTTGCAAGTTCATTGCAGCCGGCAGGAGTGACCATTTGTTGTGAGTCTGAGGAAAATTTCCCCGGAAGTATTGGCTGCAGAGTTAATTTTTCCTTCATAGGAAAGTGCTTGTTTTATCTTAATTTCCAGCTGATAGTGTTTTATAGATTCTCTATATATAAGTTAACTGTGTTCAATATAGTCTGTTCTCCATTTCCTCTCCAGTTTTTTGCACACCTGTTTTAGTGAGCGTAGTTTAGGGGAGTACCATTGGGACATTCTCTCTCTTACTTTTTTGTAGCTAGTGGTGACAGAGATGACTGTGTCAAGTGAAGACTCTATCCAGTGATTAAAGTTTTCCATAGCTACAACAGGGCTGGGATCAGATATTGGTTTAGAATTTCCAGGAACAGTGACCCAGGAGTCTACAGAAAGCTTGGACCAAGGACGGTCTCTCCTTTTACTAGGATTCATGGTGATGGTTTGATGTTATAGTTTCAGTGACATGGAAATTAAGAAGTGATCAGACCAAGGCATAGGAAGAGGTTCTCCAATTGATAGCTCTTCATTACTGGAGAAAACAGGGTCTAATATATGACCTTTCTTGTGCGTAGGGCCTTTCATTTTTTGTGAGAGCTTGATGGCTGCTAGGTCTAGGGAGAGATTCAAGGCCTCTGTGTTGTTTGGGTTGTTTAAGTGTAAATAGAAATCCCCCATAAGAGTAAAATTAGAGGAGGAGCTGACTAGGTTAGCCAATACTTCAGGGAGAGCATTAGAAAATTGTCTGGAGACACCTGGTCATCGATAGATATGAATCTTTGAGAAGGTTTGAGTGTCAGAGAGTGAAATAGAGAAGAATAGATTTTTGCTGTCCGGGATGTGATTAGGTTTAACCCAACAGTTAAAGGTGTTTGTGCAGATGATAGCAAAACCTCCCTGTTTCCTAATCTCACGGACTTTCCTCAAAAAGTTATAGCCGGGGGGAGGGTTTGAATCAGGTCAGGTTCAGACTTCTTATGGAGACTGGTTTCTGTTAAGAATAACACGTCAACTTGTTCATGCTCTAACACAATCTTGAGTTCAGTGGAGTGTTTTGGCAATGATCTGCAATTAAGCAAAAACATTTTATACATAAGAGGTGACTGTTAGTTAGGCAAACTCTTCAGAGTAGGGAACAGTCTGAAGGAGCACTGAGTACAGCAAGAATCACCATTCAAAGGCCGAATGGGGTGTCAGCAACTATCTTCACAAACACTCCTTAACCTAGGAAGTTTAGAGGAAGAGTAGGCATACAGGTGGGCAGTGTTACTGAGGGGTGGAAAGCAGGGGTTATGGCCCCTGGCCCCGGCCGGGCTTGCCTTTGGCACGCGTTTGGTGCACCAGTGGCACGTCTGCGCTGTCATGTGGCTTTAAGGAAATACCTTGGAAGTATTTGCGCCAAGCTCCACTCCTTCCCCCCTCCTCTTTCCTCGCAAGTGAAAATCCCGCGGTGGAATGGAACGCAGAGCAGTATAGGCGGAAAAGCGAAGGTAAGAGGTGAGTTTAGAGTAAATACAGGTTGCAAATCCAATTTAGGACATCATTAATATCAATAAAATTAAGTTAAAAAGGAAATCACGCTGCTTACAGGTGCTGGAGAACCCCCTGTCAGCCGCTGCATGTCCACGCTGTCATGCGGCTTTAAGGAAATCCCCAGGAAGTATGTGTGCCAAGCTCTGCCCCTTCACTCCTGCACTGTCCACGCAAGTGGAAAATCCATGGCGGACTGTAGAGCAGAGCGGGATAGGCGGCAACACGACGATAAGGGGTGAGTTTAGTGCAAATACAGGTTGCATATCTTGTAATCCTATAATCCTATAATAACTTGGTTACAGATTTGACTTGTCACTGTCAATTATGATAGGCTCATCCACACATGTGAGGTACTATTTATGCTTCAGGAATTATGTGAATATTCTGCTGTTCTATTGTTTTCCGCAAATGTCACATCTTTATTGGGATATATATTATTCAAAAGAGCAGCAAAATGAATTAAAAGTTTTCATAGGCATATTGTTAAGCAATCTCAAGAATGGCACCATTGACCTCTGCGCCACAACTACCAGGCCAGTTGGTGTATAAATATTTAGGTTCTCAAAACAGTATATCATTGGGGGGCAACATTTTTACTTGTCTAAGCTTAATTTTCTTATATAGATTCCAATGCGATTTTAATATATGTTTATATAGGATTATCTTGCTTTCTGAAAGGAAGTTTTTCCAGACTAGTAGAAACATCACATCCTTTGTCCAGACATGCAGGAACATTAAAAGAATATTACTTGGAAATCTACAAAAAATGTACCTTTTTTTGGACTTTTTTAAAGCCAAGAAGAAATAGAGTTATCAAAAGGGGGAAGAAGTGGGGTGGGTTGTTCAAAGAATGTATATTCACATCTACTATTACCAAAATCATCAAAGAACATTACAGGCATAGAATGCGGTTCCATGTATGTGAACTTCTTATAATGAATGAATAAATGACCAACTTATAAAGCGCAAACAAATGCCCGAAGGCGTCAAGGCACTGAAGCGGTCGAGTATCTAGCAGGAACCTAAGCCCTCAATCATAGACAATTACAAGGAAAAAAGCCAGGTCCTCAAGGACTTGCGAAAAGGAAGATGTAACTCACGACAAGAAATTGATAGAGAAGCGTATTCCAAAGCTTAGAAGCTGCTACTGCAAAGGCTCTTCCTCCTCATCTTATCCTACTGTACCTGGGGACAACCAGCTGATTTTGTTTGGCGGAACACAGTTGTCTAGTGAGGACATAGCATTGGAAGAGGTGTCTAATTCTCTCCGGTCCAGAGTTATTAAACCCCTTGTGAACAATACATAGGGCCTTAAACAGAATCTGTTTCTCTGCTGGAAGACAATCTCAATTTTCATGAGTATATTTACTGAAAAAGATAAAAAACCTCAGCCCCCAACTTAGAGCCTGATTACGATGTCAGTCAGAATGACCATCCAACCGACCTGGCTGCGGTGAGATTCTGACCGACTAACCCACAAGCTGCCGACCATCGAGTTATGATGTATACCAGGCAATGTTCCGGCAAGTCGTCGGAGACAAGTCTGATTCTACTGCATCGGTCAGAAAAACTGTTCTGTAGGGATTCAGAATCTGCAGTTGCATTGGTTGTACCACTAAGCTGATTATGATGCATCCAATGCTGTTGCGATTCCATGGCAGCTTATCTGCCACATGGCAAGTGTAAGTCAGAGAAACTGACGCCAGCTAACACAACACCAGCCATAGTATGCTTTCACAAAACTACACTGCTAATGTCTATTCAAAGAGTCGACACACCTACCAATCCCTCTATTAAAAATAAACATTACCAGACCATGATTCTTTGCTATCACAATTATGCAGAGTCTGATGAAACATATAGCTGTTTCCAGTTACACTACAGCCATCCCTTCACTCATTCGAACACCGTAAATGCATCATTTACTACACATTTAATATTTTTTTTGTTCTTTCTTGTCTTGTACACCCCTTCAATCTCACACTCAATATTTCACATTGACCAAAAAGAGGTAGCCACGTTTTTCAGACGAGGAGTTGACAGTACATGTGGATGAACTCCTCAGAGTTGAGCCACAGTTCTTTGGGGCCCAAGTCCAACAAGCGTTCAATACACAGAAAAACCTGATGTGGGGCAGGACAGTCAAGAAGGTGAATGCAGTAGCCAGCACCCAGCGTACAATGGAGGATATCAGGAAGAGGTGGTATGATGTCAGGAGTAGGGTCAAGATCATAGTCAACAGAAACACCAGGTCACACAACGGGCTGGCGGTGGCCCTCCCTTGCCACCTGTTCCCGTTACTGCTTGCTTGGGAGGAGAAGGTGCATGCCATCATGCCATCGGAGAGCTTTTTTGGTATACCTGAAGGAATGGAGTCTGGTAAGAGCCAACCAAATATCATCCACAGGTCAGCCATGATGCCTTAGCACACAACTGCAATAGACCAAGTTTAGTAATTAGGATTTTTTTTAAATGAAGCAGTAGCAATTTATTGTAGATATGTAACGAATGCTGACAAACAGTAAACCTGCACTGAACATTTAAAATTACACAAACAATCACATGTCTGCTCGTAGGCTGTTGGTGTATACCCATTAACCCATCATGCCACCAACAACAATATCTGTCAACATTCCCCAAAGATGGCCCATAACTAGAGTAAGTAGTCACCAGGTATGTAATGCCAACCACTTCATTAAGTAATTAGATCTCCCAAAATAAAAGGACTACACCTACCATCAGCCACTCACACTCCACCTAAGAACAACAGCCTTCTGTGTCACCCATCTCTCCTTGCAACTTCCCCTCACTGGCAGGAAGCAATAGGCCCTTGTGAGCTGGCTGTGTTGGGTGGGAGGAGGACTCGCTGCACTGACCACACATCCCAGCTGGTCTTCGACTCCCAACTAAAGGCACTTGGGTCTTCCATCTCTCTATCTTCACTCTCTCTCACTGGCAGGAGGCAATAGGCCCAGGTGAGCTGGCTGTGCTGGATGGGAAGAGTATTCACTGCACTGACCACACATCCCAGCAGGCCTTCTACTTCAAACTACAGGCACTTGGGTCACCCATCTCTTTAACTTCACTCTCCCTTGCTGGCAAGAAGTCACTGGTCAAGTGGGGGGAGGGTTATAAATTACCACAAATCCCAGCAGGCCTTCTACTCCAAGCTTCAGCCACCTCTATCAGCCATCTTGCTACTATATTCCCCCTCAGTGATGGGAAGTCATTGGTCAAGTGGGGGGAGAGAGGAGTGTTAGAAATAACCACACATCCGAGTTGGCCTTCCACTCCAAACTACAGGCACCTGGACCGCCATTTCGCTATCTTCACTCGCCCTCATTGGCAGGAAGCAATCGGCCCAGGGAGGCTGGCTGTGCCTGGGGGGGGGGGGGAGGACTCACTGCATTGACCACACATCCCAGAAGGCCTTCTACTCCAAACTAGAGCCACCTGAGTCAACTATCTTGCTACTACATTCTCCCTCACTGGTAGGAAGCCATTGGTCAAGCGGGGAGAGGAAGGAGTGTCAGAAATGGTGACAAATCCTGACAGGCCTTTTAACACAAGCTCACATAAACAGTCACCTGTAATGCACCTCCAAAACCATTTATCTCACATCTCACTATGGTGTGGAAGGTTAAAATACTGAGCTGTGAATAAACAATGCTATGCACATACACGTACGCCTACTTAGGGTACACAGATACATAATATCGAGTACAAAAATATTGAGGTAGTGAAATATCGAGTTGTAAATATCGAGTAGACAGAATATCGACAAGACAAAATATAGACTACAAAAATATCGAATAGAAGGACAATAATATTGAATCAAAAATATTGAATGGACATAATATCGAATGGACAGAATATAGATCACAGAAATATCGAGGGACAGAATATAGACAGCAAAAATATCGAGGGACAGAATATAGACAAAAAAATATCGAGTGACAGAATATAGACAACAAAAATATTGAATTTTAGGTAAGTAACTAAGTCAATTTATGGTATTTAATTTTTGCGTAATATAATTCTGGAGCGGGTTGTGGGTTTATAGGGAAATAGGGTGGGAAGTAATTTAATTATAATTAATTAAATATTTTTATTTATTGGTATTTTTGTTCAATTATTTTTAATTAATTATTAATTTGCAATTAATTAAAACATAATTGGTAATTATTGTTTAATATTGATTAATTGATAATTATGTGAATTTTATTTATTTATTTTCTGGAGCAGGTTGTGGGTTTATAGTGGAATAGGGTGGGAAGTAATTTAATTATAATTAATAATTATTTTAATTTATTGGTATTTATGTACAATTAATTTTTAATTAATTATTAATTGGCAATTAATTAAAATATAATTGGTAATTAATTTTATTAATCAATTAATTGATAATTATGTGAATTTTATTTATTTATTTTCAGGAGCGGGTTGTGGATTTATAGGGGAATAGGGTGGGAAGTAATTTAATTATAATTAATTAAATATTTTTATTTATTGGTATTTATGTACAATTAATTGTTAATTAATCATTAATTGGCAATTATTTATAATATAATTGGTAATTAATTTTATTATTTGCTAATTATGTGAGTTTTATTTATTTATTTTCTGGAGCGGGTTGTGGTTTTATAGGGGAGTAGGGTGGGAAGTAATTTAATTATAATTAATTAAATATATTAAATTATTGGTATTTATGTTCAATTAATTGTTAATTAATTATTGTTTGGAAATTAATTAAAATATAATTGGTAATTAATTTTTATTAATTGATAAATATGTTAATTTTATTCATTTATTTTCTGGAGTGGGTTGTGGGTTTACAGGGTAATAGTGTGGTAAGTAATTTAATTATAAATAATTTAATATATTTTTTGTATTGGTATTTATTTAGATGTAATTCTAATTTAATTTGTTATTGGTAATTATTTCGTTTTAATTGGTAATTAATTTATATTAATTGATTAATTGATAATTATGTTAATTTTATGTATTTAGTTTTTTGTAGTGGGTTGTGGGTTTATAGGGGAATTGGGTGGGAAGTCATTTAATTGTAATTAATTAAATTTATAAATATATAAATTGTTTATTTATTTGAATTAATTGTTAATTATTTTTAAATGTTTTAATAATGTATTGTTATTTGTAAATATTTTGTATTAATAGGTATTTATTTCTTAGTAATTAAATTAATTTTATTGTTTTAAAAATAATAAATAATATAATATCTTAAATTGGGAATTAATTTTATTTAATTTGTATTTGGTATTAATATTTATTTTATTTTCAAATATATATGAAGTATTTACTTTCCCTACTGTTGCACTCACTGGAGTGGGAATAGTAATTTCTTCCCCTACACTATCCAACGCTTTCCCTACTGTTGCACTCTCTGGAGTGGGAATAGTAATTTTTACCCTCCCACTATCCAACGATTTCCCTACTGTTGCACTCTCTGGAGTGTGAATAGTAATTTTTACCCTCCCACTATCCAATGCTTTCCCTACTGTTGCACTCTCTGGAGTTGAAATAGTAATTTTTACCCCTACGCTATCCAACATTTTCCCTACTGTTGCACTCACTGGAGTGGGAATAGTAATTTTTACCTGTAAGCTATCCAATGTTTTCCCTACTGTTGCACTCTCTGAAGTGGGAATAGTAATTTTTACCCCTACGCTTTCCAACGTTTTCCCTACTGTTGCACTCACTGGAGCGGGGATAGTAATTTTTACCCCTACACTATCCAACGCTTTCTATACTGTAGCACTCACTGGAGTGAGAATAGTAATTTTTAACCTCCCACTATCCAACGCTTTCCCTACTGTTGCACTCTCTGGATTGGGAATAGTAATTTTTTCCCATATGCTATCCAACGCTTTTCCTACTGTTGCGCTCTCTGGAGTGGGAATAGTAATTTTTACTCTCCCACTATCCAACGCTTTCCCTACTGTTTCACTCTCTGGAGTTGGAATAGTAATTTTAACCCCCACACTATCCAACGTTTTCCCTAATGTTGCACTCACTGGAGTGGGAATAGTAATTTTTATTCCTACGGTATCTAACGCTATCCCTACTGTTGCACTCACTGGAGTGGGAATAGTAATTTTTACCCCTATGCTATCCAACGTTTTCCCTACTGTTGCACTCTTTGGAGTGGGAATAGTAATTTTTACCTCTACGCTATCCAACGTTTTCCCTACTGTTGGACTCTTTGGAGTGGGAATAGTAATTTTTACCTCTATGCTATCCAACGTTTTCCCTACTGTTGCGCTCTTTGGAGTTGGAATAGTAATTTTTATCTCTACGCTATCCAGTGTTTTTCCTACTGTTGCGCTC
The DNA here is from genome assembly GCF_964263255.1 of Lissotriton vulgaris. NCBI lineage: Eukaryota > Metazoa > Chordata > Amphibia > Caudata > Salamandridae > Lissotriton > Lissotriton vulgaris. The sequence continues at coordinate 895,276,101 of NC_141687.1, forward strand.
ACTGGAGTCGTTATATTAAATTTAAACCTCTCGCTGTCCTACGGTAAAAATATTGCATATGTTTTGTTAATAACGTGTGTATATATATATATATTGTATACGTAAATCAATTTATTTATATGGGAACTGTCATGAGGAGATATTGGGAACAAAGAGTTTAATAAGCAAAAAGGAGTAACAATCCCTTTTAAAATTGTTTATTTTTTTATCTCTGTATGCATATTCAATTGTACAACTTATTTGGACCATATAGCACCTTTTGTAACTTTACACTGGTTTTGTTATATAAGCGCTACTGAACCAGGCTGAAGTCTGTTTTTTACTTCCACAGGCTTAGGGGTCAGCTGACGTTGTAACAGCACTTTAAAAATGATGGGTGTAATGTCGGACCATGTCATGTGATCAAGGGGCGGAGGTCCCGAAACGCGTCATGGCGGCGTGTTCTCTGCACAAAGGATGGAATAAAATGTAAAACTTTGCAAATTATCCGTGTGGGTCCGGTTTCGTTGTTGTCCTGGAATTATTGGTCGGGACTTGGCGGAGTTCGTGTTATATATATATTACCTACTGGCGGTCGCCAGTAGATAGTTATAGTTAGGACCTAGTTTCCATAGGAAATCCTCAACATTCTATTTGGAATAACTTTGGCCCTGGTGGATGAGTCTTTGCGAATTTCTCAAAGAAGATGGCTCGGTCCGCTGCGCTCCTTCCCTGAAAGTCTGGGGGGGATTGGTCAAGTGGGGGCTGAGATATAAGGGGGGTCCCAAAACGTGTTTTCTCCATGTTATTTTCCATAGGACCTTTAGACTCGGCTACAGGTCGAACGGCTGAATGGATTTATAAGAAATTTGCCAAAACTGTAGAGTCCTGTTCGCAGATTACGCTTTTTTTGGAATGGTGTAAATCCGTTCAGTAGTTGTTGAGAAAATTAAAGTTAAAGTCAATTATATATCTATAGGCGCGCACACGTGCGCGCACCCAAGCGGCTGCGCGTGAGCGGAATTTTTTTTGCTGCGTGACGTCTGTTAACGTTCGATTCGAAGGAAATCAGGAAGTTTTGTCCGCCATTTTGTCACTGCGAGTAAATATATTGTTCATTTCAAAGCGTTGAAACATGGAAAGGGGAGAAGGTAGAGATTGTCTTGCTGCGTAGGTTTTCTCGGGGTGTGTAGTAAGGCCCTTAAACGCGAAAAGATATATTTTTTTCGGGAAAAAAATAACGGGGTGCGCGCACCCGGTCGCGCACACCTATTCACAAGAGTGTGAAAATGGAGATAAATCAGAAGTTTGAGTGCTTAGATATAAGGTGGCTCTGAAAAGAGCCCTTGTGTTAATTGAGTGTTTTCTGCATTTATAAGTAAGTACCGATGCAGAGCCTGATGTTGCAGAGGAAGGTTCTGTTTCCCTCATTCGTGAAATGAACACCGTCTCTCCTATAGACGTCTTGCATGTGGTATCGCAAGTTGTTGTGGTAAATAGAACCCATGCTATAATCTCTGAGGAACGCAGAAACAGATTTATTTACATGTCTCCTTGCTTTCTCAAATTGTGCACAATATTGATTGGACCAATTCCATTTCTGTCTTTGGCATATATTGGAATATACCAAGGCAGATCGAGGAAAAAGTGTCATCAATTGTCGAAAGGTGTCTTTTAGAAGCATTTCCAGACCTACCCCAGTGATTGTGCCTAGATCGTTCCCACCACAGTGCACAATTATAAGGTCTGGTTCTGGGAAATGCATAAAAGTTTTCACCAATGGAATCAATTGGTGACATTTCAATCCTCTTTTGACAATCCATGTTATGTGTACATTTGGTAAGCCGAGGTTGCAAATTCGTCTGCTTACTGCATATTTTTCACTCCAGTGAATGTAACTGTGTCCTATTAGCCAGACCTTCATTTTCAAGGGATTTGTAGTCGTCCTCCGATCGGTTCTGGAAGTGGAATGGTAGTTAGAAGTTGAAATTCTAAATAAAGAAAAAGGAAGAGGCTGGATGTGGTTTAAAAAATAAAAATGATTGGTTGATTGTAACAAGTGGAGATTGAACAGTACGTTCCATGTTAATGTTTATGTTAAACGAAAAGTACTATTGGGTGTGAAAAAAAAAGACATGTAACAGAGTTGTGGATTGGCAGGTGTTTCTGGAGGGAAAACAGTCTTCTTAGTTTGTTGTAGAACGTTAAGACATGAACTTTTGACCTGTGCCTTCAGCAAGGTGCAGAATGAGGTGTAACCATGGAAACAGCCGGAGATGGCAGTTGGTGATGGGTTCACTCTTTGGTGCCTCTGCATCTGAGTCTGTTCTCTGGTGGCAGGCGGAGAACTGTTTGTTATTGTGGAGATGAAAGGGTGATAAGGAGAGAAATACGGCATAGCGTCTGGCCTGTAGAAGCGTGGGAGCAGTGATTAACTCTGAGTGAAGCGGAACTGTGTCGGTGCTTAGTAACAGTAAAAAAAAAATGTTAACAGTGGTAGAACTGTCTTTACGGTGCGCGACCTACTAATAAAGAGTTCACGGGCCGTAATTGGCTTGCAGGTTCTAGTATCAGTAAGTGAGGTCGAGAAAAGAAAACATTCAGGACTTTATTTATGAAGGCCTTGCGCCACCGGTGCGTCACTGTTTCCCATTTTAAAAAATTAGGCACCGGCGGCGGAAGGTCTTCATAAATAAGGTCCTCAGTGACTACAGTTAAGGTTATGTGGAACCCATGAATAGTTTTTCAATATGAAATCATTTCAGTTGAGATTATGGATTAAAAGAGAAACCGTGAATATTTGAAATGTTTATTTAGAAATGTACTGTTTTAAAGGCAAATCATTATGTAATATGAGTACAGAAATTGCAAAAAACACAGTAATTGGTATTGTCAGTAGTACATGGAATACAAACGCTATAGTTGAAGAAAAATGAATATAGTTGGAAAAAACATTGTACACTCTTATAAGGAAGTATATTATATTTTAATAAATGGAAGAAGGTCTCTGGTCTTTCAGTTTAGGAACGATATATGAAAATGCAAGTGGTTATACATCATTACTTTATGAATCAGCTGTCAAACAACACGAAATCATAATGTCCACTGTTAGTAAAGCCAATAGGTCTGTTCTTCAAAAGAAAATATGGAAAAGAATGTGAAGAATATAGAAAACCAAAAGGAAATGAGGACGTCAATGGCTTGTATGAGAGTTATTGAAGCATTGTTTAGGCAAAATAGGTAGCTTCTGCTTGTAACAGGAAATCAGTTTTATCATTTGAAAGTATGTCAGCTATCCAATGGAAAAGAGTAAAGCAGTACTGATGATCTGTTATAATCAGAGCCTCTTTTATTATCAGAGGGCAGCTCGGTGGGTTTTCGATGTAGCTCGCTGTTAGGAAAGAGTTAACCGTCCATTGTGTAGGCAAAGTATGCAGCAAGTGCCTCTAACATGAAATCACTGTTATCATCTGAAAACATGTCAGCCATCCAATTGAGAAGATGAAAGGAGCATTCATGATCTGTCATGATTGGATCGTCTTTTACCATCATAGGGCAGCTCGGTGGGTTTTCGATGTAGCTCTCTGTTAGGAAATCTTGCGCCGCTGCGAATATATTCCAATGACCCAGAACTCCTTGTATCGCTGCAAAGGCCATAAACCCTCCGTTGTAACAAAGCTGTTCATGATCAAGTAACGGATTCATGAGGTGATTGTAATTCGGTTCAGGAGGTACCAAATTGCAGAGACATAAATCCAGGGCCCACGTGAAATCACAGCTCAGGCAATGAAATACAGGCTGCACACAGGTGAAATACGAATATCGAAATGATAATCGATATGAAGTATTCAAAGTTGAGAGTGGTAAGGTGCCGTAGTACAGACGCATTCTCTGTCGAAATAGTTCTAAGTGGCCCGGCTCGTTTGCGAAGGCAGGAGGGACATCCATTTTGAATTTCCCAAGATGGTAAAGGAAACGGCGCAGCACCGCTGGTTGTATAGCAACTCCACAGAATTAGGTCGCCGGCTATGCAGTTGAGAGGAGCAGAATGACTTGATACATTTTCTAGGAGTCTAGTCACTTATATATTGCTTAGTAGTTATCAAAAAAGTAGCTTTTTTTGAACTGGAGGATGCGTTAAAAAATAAGGGAGTGATTTGAGGGAGTTGTAAAGCAAGGTCAATTTTTTTTACATCAATGCTGTTTTCTGTGAATGTTAGCTTAGTGAAAGATATGTGTGTGAGCAGATGCAACGTTCAGTTTTAAATGTGACAATGGCGGTCTTGTTCATGTCTTCCGATTCAAGGTCGGTATTCGCTGCCAAATACAAAGATCAAGAAACGCATGCGTGGGGTACATAGTCTGCATTCTTAAAGGAAAGCAAATGAAGGGTTATTTTTACCACGTTAGCATTGTCGTTTAAAAAGTTACAGTGATTTCCATTATATGTTAAGAAAGTGTCACTGATGAAGACTGAAAATAAATCCTTACAAATAATAGGGACTGGTGTATTTTAGAAAAGGTGTGTAACATTACATGAATTGTGAAAAAAAAAATAATGTCATTGAAAGTGTATGGTTTGAAAATGAAAAGTAGAGGTTTATAGTTCCCGTTTTGAAAGCAGTTCTAGAGGGTCAGATGAAAGTGTATGGTTTGAAAATGAAAAGTAGAGGTTTATAGTTCACGTCTTGAAAGCAGTTCTAGAGGGTCAGATGCATGATAGATTTATAAAAAATAGAACATGTTTTTAAATAGTATTATGGAAAAAAAATGTGCCTTTATGTACTATTTACATTATCTGCCTGTTGCGTATTCTTTGAGTTTTAGTAATCCTGTGTCTTATAAGTTTTCTAGGGGCGGTTTGAGGTTCATGGTGGGTTTGGGCAGGGAGGGTAGGTTGGGGGTTTGTAATAGGGGGTCCGGGTGGGGTGGAGTGCGGAGTTTAGTGAAAAGTGAGGGGGGTGGGGAGTTACGGTGTTTGGTAATGGAGCAGAGTCAGAGGACGCCACATTTGTGTTATGGGGTGCCACGGAAATAAGTATTTATTCTCAGAGGTTTATTATATTAAGGATATATATCAACATGGTGGCTCTTGTCGTTTTGTGGTTCTGTGCATGTTTATAATGCTGGCCCTGTAGTTTTTGTTTATGGACCTTATTACGACACACAGGGGAGCCACGTTGCACAGTTGGAGATCAGAGACTTAGGAAATAAAACTTTATAATTGTAAGGGCTCTAAGCGATACAAATCGCCCGTTCTCGGTGTAAAAAATATCACCGCTATTGGTGGTATTTTCTACGGTGTTAGTGCTCGAAGGAGAATAGTAACATATATGTGAAAGCAAATTGTGTAACAGGCTCAGCATTTCACATTATCGCGTGAAAACAAAAGTTGCTTTTACATAGCAATAAGTCTCTTATAATTAAGGGACGGAGTGTATATAGTGCTATTTAGTACTCTGCTATGTGATTGATGTCGAATATTTCATAAGAGGAGGCTTTAAAAGTTTTTCGAAAAACTGGTTTTCTAGGGAAGTGGGTGGAGTGTTCCGTGTAAATTGCAGAATAGAAAATAGTAAGAACCAATTGGAAGTGTTGTTTTAAAGTCACATGACTGCACATGCGTGTCTCGACGCTGTACGCGATAGGTGGGTGCGCGCACCCGGACGCGCACTAAATGAAAGCGGCGAAAAAACATCTCATAATATGCTCTTGGAGCTCGTTTTGGTAGAAAGAGTTAGTTCTGAAAAGAACTTTTTTTTTTTTTTTTTTTTTTTGGGAAACAAGTGTTATGATGCTTTTGATTTCTTAAAGTTGCTACGAAATTTTTCAGTATGTCATACTATCCAAATAAAGTGAAGAAATTTTACTTTGCTTGGAGCATTTATGACTCTCAATTGTGTGTTTAATTAGAGTATAGCTTTGCTCTCCGTATACAAGAAGTTCTCCACAGTTCGTGCATTTCATGTGCACGTTCGCAAGATATGGTCTCAAGTCCATTTCAGCACTCGATGGAGATACAGGTCGTCCACCGGAAGATGTGCTGATTACTTCTGATGGTAATAGCGTGGCCTCCGTTTTTCTTGTCAAAGGTGGTCGCTCATTTCCTTCAGATTCGGAAGATGAATGCGGAACGGTAGCCATTGCAGCGAAGTCTTCGGGAAGATGTTCGACGTTGTTCTCTCTTGAGAGTAGAAAAGAAAGTGATGGAAGTGGGTGGAGTGCTGCGTGTAAATTCCAGAATAGAAACTACCAAGAACCAATTAGAAGTGTTGTTTAGAAGTCACATGACTTCACATGCAAGTGTCAGGTCCTGTACGCGATAGGAGGGTGCGAGCACCCGGTCTCGCACTAAAATAAAGCGGCGAAAAAACATCTCTTAATATGCTCTTGGAGCACGTTTTGGTAGAAAGAGTTAGTTCTGAAAAGAACTTTTTTTTTTTTCTTTTTTTTTGGGAAAGAAGTGTTATGATGCTTTCGATTTCTTAAAGTTGCTACTACATTTTTCAGTATGTAATACTATGAAAATGAAGTGAAGAAATTTATCTTTTCTTGGGGCATTTGTGACTTTCAATTTTGAGTTTAATAAGAACGAGGCTCTGTTCTCCATACAAAAGAATTTCTCCACACTTGTTGCATTTCATATGCACCTTCGCAAGATATGGTCTCAAGTCCATCTCAGCACTCGATGGAGATACAGGTCGTCCACCAGAAGATGTGCTGGCCACCTCTGATGGTAATAGCGTGGCCAGGGCTCTTGTCGATGCTTTTGCATAATGCTCAGGATGCCTTTGTTTAACATGCCGCTGCATGGTGTGTATAGAAAAGGAATATTTTTTATTTGGATTTCCCCTTGAGAGCTCCGAATTGCATATCGTGCAGGTTACTTTTGGCGCATTCACTTTCTTTTGATCTTCAGGATAAGTAAAAAATTGCCAAATGAAAGATTCCTTTTTTCTTCTTAACGGTGGTCGCTCATTTCCTTCAGATTCGGAAGATGAATGCGGAAGGGCAGCCATTTCAGCAAAGTTTTCCGGAAGATGCTCGACGTTGTTGTCTCTTCAGAGTAGAAAAGATTGTGAGGAAAGTGGGTGGAGTGCTTCGTGTAAATTCCAGAACAGAAACTACTAAGAACCAATTGCAAGTGTTGTTTTCAAGTCACATGACTTTGCATGCGCTTCTTAGGACGTGTAGGCGGTGACACTATCTAGTTACGAACGTGATTTCATACTTAGGAACTAGCATTCAAAAAACCTAAGAAATTCACTGAAAAAACCCTAGGTTTTACACAGGTTTTAGTTAGGAAGTAGCATTTAAAAAACCTATGAAATTCACTGAAAAAACCATAGGTTTGACACCAGTTATAGTTAGCTGGAAATTTTACTGACATAAAACCAATGAAATTCCACGTTATAGTTAGTTGGACTCACTATAACTTGCGCGTGTAATGCACTGCTGATGACATTACATATTACATCACTCATGACATGGTCAGTGACATCACTTATGACATCATTGATGACAGACCTCCTTTAAGTGTAATGTAACCCTTAAAACACATATTGGAAAATAGAAATTAACATTTTCCAAAAAATGGAGATACCCATACCAGTTACAGCAACCAATTCAGTAATTCCACCATCTATATACACATTCTGTCATTCACCAACAGTTCTATATAGTCACTCATACATATACTCACTCATCATATGTAGTGATACACCTATACATTCTGTTACACACCGACAGTCATCCAAAAGTTACTCACACACATACTCACACATGCAAATAAACTATTGAACATCCATTTATTTGCATATACAACTATACACACACTACCACGTTACTTCTAAGGAAACTTATACATACTTACTCTCTTAAACAATCACTTATAGAAACACATACTTATTTAAACAGAAACTCTTTCAATCTCTCACTCTCACATATACTCACTTATATACATCAATAATCACATATACTAGATTAAAACATATGTAGTTACTGATAAACACAATAATAAGACAGTCATTTACTTACTAACACAAACATATACACACTCATCCACCCATACAGTCCTGCACATATGTTGTCTTCAAAAAACATAGAAACAGTGAGTCAGTCATTGATGGATCTATATCATAAGTAACACCCCCACCAAACCATAGAGACACTCATACTGATACTAAAAAAGCATCTAATAACCCATATACACACACATGTAGGTACTCATCAACCCATGCAGCCACTTATTCACAAAGTGAAACACTGATACATATATTGAAATATTTAAACATTACTCGCTAATATATGTATTCAGTAAGATACACTTAATAAGCCAGTTATCCAATCATTTCTTTAAAAAAAAAACATTCATTAAGACAATAATTTAAACATTTATTCTTCCCTCCACCTTTACATATACATATATAAAACATATTTATTTTTTAGAAAGACACACATTCACTGGATGGTGTCATAAGTGATGTCACTGACCATGTCATGAGTGATGTAATATGTAATGTCATCAGCAGTGCATTACACGCGCAAGTTATAGTGAGTCCAACTAACTATAACGTGGAATTTCATTGGTTTTATGTCAGTAAAATTTCCAGCTAACTATAACTGGTGTCAAACCTATGGTTTTTTCAGTGAATATATATATATATATATCGTCCACACCTCCTCTTCAGGAATGAAAACGCACTCATAGGATCTCGCTTTCCAATTTCTTTATTTATCCATAGTTCTCAGCATAAAAATACCAACGCGTTTCGCCGCCAACTATATATATATGTGTTAACTTTTTTGGAGGGGGGGTATTTTAAAGTTACATTAATTATTTATTAATTTTAGATTTTTTTAATTATTTTAAGTAGGTTTAAATAATTGTGTTTATTATCATATTATATTATTTAATTTGAAGACATTTAAAAAAATCGATATTTTGACAGTCTATATTTTTTACAATCGATATTTTGGAGTCAATATTTTTGTACTTACCTGTTTGTAGATAGGCAGTCGATATTCTGGCATTCTATATTTTTAACTCAATATTTTTGTAGGTCGTAATTTTGTCTGTCGATATTATGTCAGTGATCCCCTACTTAGACTCAAGTACCCCAGTCTCTTGATTAGAAAAGAATGAGATCATCACTCACACCCTGAATATGTTTTACTGGAAAATACACAAACTGTACGGGTTTAGGCTGTAAGTTTAATTTGCCTGGTGATACAGAGACCATGCATAGCACATAGGAATACCAACAAATAATATTTCTAATTGAGGAGTATGCATGTCATGCCAATTATTTAGATGTGGAGGTCACTAATCCTCAAGTGTCTTCTACAATGTGTTAGGTACAAGCCAATGTCAGTAGACATGTCTCTATAAAATTTGAGAACTTGATGACCATATTAGCACAGAGGTGGAGGAAGACCATAATCTACACCATGATAAAGTTGCATTGTTTATGCCAAATAAGGGCTAACATCATGAGGATAGGTGCAAATTCATCCATCTAAAACTGTTTTAGGATCCAGAGCTGTATTGCATGTGTACCAGTTGAAGTACAATGTACAATCGCATATTTGACTTTGTCATATCTGTACCAAAAGGGAGATCTAAGAACACCTCCATGCAGAACAGAAAAAACAGCCAGACTCAGTCTCCAATCCTGAATGAGCTCCCAGGTGAAGAAGACTCTCCTTGGACGATGAGGAGGAACCTGGCCTATCACGTTTGGCTCGGCAGACGGCAACAGCAGGTCCAGCAGGATCCACTGCAACATCACCCACCTCAGCTACCAACACACAGCTGACCACTACAAAAACAGATACACAATCAACATGGGCACCAACATCAACACAGCAACACAGCCCACTCTGGAGTTGATGAACACAGCGACAATCAATGAGGAAGGAGGATCATGTTAGACTGCGCAGGCACAAACCGTACCAGCTTGTAGGGATAGTGGTGGTGAAAGGGTATGTGTGGATCCATGTTGGCAAACAGCTGGTGCCACTGATGCCCAGGCCAATCTCTCCTGGGTACTGGATGCCTATGAGAAGTACTAGGGAGCAATGGGCCAGATTTCTGAACACCTCTGGAACATTGAACAACTGCAGGTGTACCAAGAACAAAGGCTTGAGCGCTTCACTGAGCAAATGGACAAGGTCATAGGGGAGCTGAGGGAGATCAGTACCACCCACAGCTAGGCATTTCCACACACAAGTACCCCTCCCTGTAGGATGTCTCCATCTGTGCCCTCAACATGTGTGCAAGCCACACAGAGGGATGCTGAGTCTGGTGGAGAATCCTCACTGCCCCAGGAGCCTGCAGTTGTTGTTCCCCTCCCAAACGTGGGGTGGGTTGTCCAAAGAAAGATAAGGTAGGGTCAGATGGCAATGCACAACCCCCAGCCAGTAAAAAATGGCACACCTGATATCCTTCTTTGTGCGCTAACTGTTCACTATGTTGACTATTCATACCAAATGTACCACATCAGATGGAAGTACACTGTTGGAATTTGGACTCTGGGAACTGTGGCTATGATTTGATCGATTTCAACCAACAACACTGTCAACTTCTTTGATTTCATGTTTTATTTTTACACTGATCCATATTATGTATCATCACCTATTCACCATGTTTGTCAAATAGAAACACTTTGCACATCAATACCAGCTCATGTTGTGTCTTTCTTTAACATCTATCTCTAATTGTTGTGAGTATCATGTGATCACTTTGATGAAAGCGTAATCAAACCAGGTCAACAAGTATATGTAAATTGTAACTTACGTGCCACAAAGTTAATCAAAGTGGCACCACAAAATAGTCATACAGATTCAGTGTATCACACAAGATTTAGCCCATAGTACCTGTTCACAGATAGTCAATTGTATGAACAATCATCACAAGTTGACATCCCACTCAACAATCTACGTCACCAACCTATTTTGTCATGTTCAATCAGGTAATCAACAATTTCAAAGGAGGTAATTCAGACAATACAAACTTCAATGCAAAACATAAATGTTATTGTTTGTGAACACTTGGCAGCAGATCACAAACACCGTAAATGCCGTACACAATCAGTAGAGAAAAGAACAGCAAGCAGGACTGTCTTACTGGCTAGTGTGAACAGGTCCCATTACAACAAGTTGTGCTGCATCTTTAGGTAGGTTACAAGCATCAGTGGTGTGGCACTTACACTGTGACATACAATGAGTACACACATCTACAGATACATCAGGTTTTCCCATATTGATTATCTTGGTGATATGAATGGAAATTACCATGGTTTATCCCCACAACCACATTGTTTTTGAGCACATGATGGTATACATACTGCAAAATAAAGTACACATGATGGGATGAAAGTTCATTGACATTGTAGCAACTTCCATTCCTAGTATAGCAAGCAAGTGTCAGGACATATGTATCCTTAAAGTCTGTGCCAGACATTCCCAGGATCATTCATTGTCCAGGTTGTACTCTAACACAGCATCATATGCCTGGTGATGACACAACTCAGAAACTCCCCTTAGTTGATGATATGGCAAAGTAAACTGAAAAAAAATTATGATATAAAATTAGCAAGTACAAATCATGTCTTACAAGTAAGAGTAAACTGAAACTTCAGCCAGAACAATGTCAATGTTAACACTAGTTAGCCATGCATTACACAGTATGCATGTAACTATAAACATATCTTAACCCAGTCCTGCATAAACATTGCCACGCTTATCCTGCACTCTGATGTGTACATACACATACACATAATCCACACAGCTACACAACAACAAATACTGATGAATTGAAATACATCTCAGTACATACTTACAGTTATGAAAAGAAGTTAATAAGCTGCTGTTGCAAGTCAACTCCTTCCTCCTCACCACTATTATCATTGCCCTGTCCCGGATCCTCAGCCGGTGGCACCGCCTGGTCTCCTTCATCTTCAATCAGAGGGATGTTCCTCCTAATTGTCAGGTTGTGGAACATGCAGCTGGTAGCGATGATCTGGCACTCCTTTCTAAGAGAATATTGTAAGGCCCCTCCAGTTTTGTCAAGACAGCAGAATCTTGCCTTCTGGAAGGCCAAAAGTACGCTCCACTATCTGCCTTGTCCCCCCATGGGCATCATTGAAGCGGGTGACTGGATTTTACAATGGCGTTAGTAACCATGGCTGGTTGGGGTATCATGCGTCTCCTAAATGGAAGATAGACATGAGTACAATGTTCAAGCAAACATTTACTAAATAGACACACATAACCACTCACCACAAACATCATTAAAAAGCTTACTTACCAACAAACAAGGCCCACTCTGGAAGTAGATAAGTCATCAAAGGGGAATGACGCTGTTCCTTAGAATGTACAAGTCATGGGCCGATCCGGGAAATCTGGCACGTACGTGGGAAATACACATATCCGGCAAACACACCACCTGTATGTTGATTGAGCTTAACTGCTTCCTGTTCCAATATACTTGAACATTGGCCTGTGGTGGAATCAAAGCAATATATGTCCCGTTGATTGCTACAATGACATGTGGGGCTCACCGAAACCCATAAAATTCAGCTTTCATATTGGGGAATTCCCCTGGTTTGGGAAACGTGATTTAGCTGTCCATGTGTCTGGTCAATGCCTGTAGTACATACGAAAGAAGATTGCTAAACAAATGCTGGCACATTCCAAAAGATGTTGCCACTGTGTACTGAAAGGACCCCGTGGCTAAGAAACGCAGAACTGCCATCACCTTCACTTTGGGTGTCAGTGATGTAGGATAGTATAGATTTGGATGCAATGAACTACTGGCACAAATCATGTATTGTCACCTTATTGAGACAGTATTTTCTGATCAAGTCTCTCTCTTCCATGGTTTGTACGTCAGGAAGGGGCCTGTAGACGGAAGGCTGCCTTAAGGCTCCTCCCCTGATACATATGTGTGGAGTGTAAACACGGTAGATCACAATATGCTCAGCAACATGTACTTAGACAAACACTAAAGACCAAGTAACTACACATCATAGTCCATGGCAGTGCAAACCAGATTTCACAGAAAAAAAAAGATTTTAAACAAACCACAGCATACGTCATTTCTGAATATGTCTCAAATGTATAGTCACACAGGAAGGAGAGTACACTAGACTCATATCAGTAGTGACAGATATTTTAGGCAAAATCAAGCAGGACATAGTCCAAATCTCACAAGCCAAGAACACATGACATAGGCATTTTTAATGACTGTGGAGCTTTTGTCGTAAACACAGTAGGATCATGTTATGGATTGCATCATGGACACCACATACATCTTGAGTTTCACTAAGCACTTCATGCAGACAAATGTTACATGGTAAACACTGTCATGTTTTCATGTCTGCATTCCACATACAATGACATACACAACTCATTGACAATGTACATCTTTCTTAATATGCAGATATACACTTAAGTATAAGACACAAAGACCACTCACAATATCTCATTTCCTTGCAATGCCTCACTAGAGTGCTTGAACTTTTGAGTGTATTGGCCCTTCGGGAAGGTAGGATTCTGTACATCAGATACACACCCCCTTTCCACCTGGAGAGTCGCTTCCAACACTGTTATGTCTTGTATTTACACCTGTTAATGGACATTGGCTGCATACTGCCTGAGAGAAACTGTACTGTGTACTTTCATGTTGGCTTAGCCTGCCAACAAGTGTTTCAGGGTGTCAGGATCCTTACTCTTTGCTCACTGAACTGTCAGTCCTTGCTCAGGATCCTTGCTCTGATTTTGGCAACGTGTGTTTATTATTGACTTTACACCCTGTGTCATTTGGGCTTTGCCAATGCTTGTTATTGCACTTCGAATCACTTGGCAATGTGTGTTCACTATGTTCTGTTATGGCTTTCTAGACTTTAAACCCTGTGTTATTTGGGCTTTGCCAATGCTTGTTATTTGCACTTCGACCCGCTTTGCCAATGCTTGTTTTGCACGTCAGTTTGGGATGTTCTTCTTTGCCAATGCTTGTTGGCCTTTGGCTTCAGGTGTTCTTATTGCGAGTTTGCTGCCGAGGTCTTTTTTCCCTCTGCAGCCCCTGTACTTCAAATCGGGACTATAAAAGCTGCCACGCCCAAAACGCCGTGCGGATTATTCCTTCCTGGTTCCTGAAATCGGAGGTCGCCCGTTTCCAGTCCGGTCTTCGTTCCAGACGACGGAGGACTTCGCTGTTGTTCCAAGCAGCTCCGTTTCCTGTTCAATGGTAGTAAACTACCACGAAAATCCGCTTGCTGAAAATGCAGGTAGGATTTATCCTTTTTCTGTTTGCCGGCTGGTGAAACTTTCGAGAGGCTCGTAAGGAGAAACGCGAGGGGCGTTTCCTTTGTAAATTTCTGGACTTGGTTTACCGAACATTATTGCTGGACCCTTGCTTCTAGTTTTGGGACTTGCCATACAGTTTAGCCTTTGATTCTGTTAGAAGCATTTTAACAATATTTCTCGGCGGAAAGCCTAAACTCAGTGATTCAGTTCTAACTTCTTTTGGGCCTCGTATCGGCTCCATTGTATTGAAACGTTTAGTATTGAACAATGTTGTGAATCGAACTGTGTTTAGCTCATGAGAACATTTCATGCGTGTTATGCTATGAAGCTATATTTATTGCGTGTTGAATAACAATAATGCTGGTGTTGAAACCTTTAATGAATCTTTGAGTGTAACATGTAATTCATGTCATTATTTAATAACTGTGCCAACATACACCAACCTGATTATCTGAATATAAAGATTACATGGTGGAAAGTTACTCTTGTTTTCCTTCTATAGAAAGTATCAGTAAATAAGCCAAGGAAAACTGGGAAGTTTCAGTGTTTCAGTACTTAGTAGGTTTTAGGGTGTTGCTCCTGAGAAACTCAAGGGGACTTAAGAAACCAAGGTCCTGACAGAATAATCCGCCCACGAATTTTGTTTCTCCCGAGCAAAGCCAAATGAATACCACCATGAATGACCTGTGTGCTATGATTGGGAATCTACAGACGGAATTAACAGTTAGTAGAACCGAAACAGCAGCTTTAGCCAATAAGGTAATTCACTTGCAGTCACGTTTGGACTCTGCACCATCTTCAGGTCAACATCAAACAAATGTATCAAGTTCAACGCCCTCTGTTTCGGTCACTGTTCCTACAACTGTTCCGTTGGCCCAACCTGAGAGGTTTGCTGGGGAACCAAACAAATTTCAAACCTTCTTAACGCAGGTTCAGTTGCATTTTATGGTAAAGCCAGCTTCATTCCCGAATGCTCAGTCACGAACTGCCTTTCTGATTTCCTTCTTGAGTGGTGACGCAGCTATGTGGGCGGTTCCTCTGGTTCAGTCTGATGATCCAATATTATATAACTGGGTGCAGTTTAAACGAGAATTTGAGAGAATATTTGATAGACGTACAATAACTGGATCAGCCGATAGAGAATTACTAGAATTAAGACAGGGAAACAAGGAACTAGTACATTATCTTACCCAATTCAACCGTCTTATAGCCGAGACTGATTGGCCAGAAGCTAAGAGGGCTGCTCTTTATTACCAAGGGCTAAAAGATGAGCTGAAAGACCTTATTGCACCAATCGATCCCCAACCTCGAACATGTGCAGATCTTATAGCACTTAGTCTTCGTCTGGACCATCGAGTAGCTGATCGCAAAGGAGATAGAAAAAGAACAGATGTCAGAATCTTTTCTAGAGCAAAGGAGAGATCACTTCCCAATACCCAGGAATCTACTGAGCCAATGGAAATAGGGAGTTTGAGGAAACCCTTAACTTCAGAAGAAAAAGAAACTCGGCGAAAAAATGGTCTTTGCCTCTACTGTGGAAAAAAGGGGCATTTCGTTAGAGAATGTTCACTCAGACCTAAGAACTCTTGGCCTCGAGACAAAAAGGAAACTAAGTCGGAAAACTAGAGAACTCGAAATTGGATCAGGAGACTTTTTCGAGTTGGCTATCCCCTCCTGAACAAACCATTGCAAACACCTTACAGTTAACAGTGCCTCATCTCACCTTGAATGTTTCCTTTAGGGTGCCCAATCTGAAACAAATTTTGGTAGCAGCAATGATTGACTCTGGTGCCACCGGAAATTTCATTGATTCCAAGTTCATTGCAAAGACAAGTATACCCATTATTGTGAAAGAAAAACCTGAAATAGTCTACGCAGTCGACGGTACCCAACTAACTTCAGGAATGATTACTCACTGTACTTCTCCCATAGTTATGGTTTGTGATATAGGTTCCAGACAACACCAAGAAACCATATCTTTCGATGTAATCGATGCACCCCAATTCGGAGTTATCTTGGGCATCCCCTGGCTAACTATGCATAATCCCAGTATCAATTGGGCAGAACGTACAATCGATTTCACATCTTCTTGGTGTAAACAAGGATGCTTAGGTGAACCGGAAAAGGACTTAAGGAACTCCCCAAGCTCCTTTCTGCATACTGCATCTGCCCTGTACATCTCCACAGCTGCTGAGCAAGACATAGTCCTACCACCCATCTATGAAGAGTACACAGATGTTTTCTGTGAACAAAAGGCAGAGACCCTACCACCACACAGAGACTATGATTGCGCCATTGATCTAGTACCAGGAGCCAAGATACCCTGTAGTAGAATCTATGCCTTGACAGACCTGGAGAACACTCACCTTCGGGAATATCTTGATACATTTTTGAAAAATGGTTTCATCCGGCCCTCCAAGTCGCCGGCAGCCTCTCCGCTCTTTTTTGTGCCTAAAAGCAATGGAGAATTGAGCACCTGTATCGATTACAGAGCACTTAATAACATCACTATCAAGAACCGATATCCTCTCCCGTGGATTCCGGTGCTTCTTGATCAGGTGCGCTCAGCCACAATTTTTACGAAGCTCGACTTGCGAGGTGCCTACCACTTGGTCCGTATTAGACCAGGTGATGAGTGGAAGACTGCCTTCCGAACCCGCTTTGGCTTGTTTGAGTATTGTGTAATGCCTTTTGGCTTATGCAATGCTCCGGCTGCCTTCCAATTTTTTATCAACGACGTCCTTCGGGACTTCTTAGATAGGTTCGTCATAGCATATATTGACGATCTTTTAATTTTTTCATCTTCAACCGAGGAACACATACGACATGTTAAGATCATCTTAAACACCTTAAGATCCCATGGTTTGTTCTGTAAGTTGTCTAAATGTGAGTTCCATACCACAAAGGTTGAATTCCTTGGCTTTATTCTTTCTCCTTCTGGGATCACTATGGCTCCAAGAAAAATCCAAGCAATCCTTGATTGGCCTACCCCAACTTCAGTGAAAGATATCCAACGTTTTCTAGGCTTTGCTAATTTCTACCGTCGCTTTATCAAAGATTTTTCAACCTTGGCCACACCCTTAACTCAGCTGTTAAGGAAGAATGTTAAATTCACTTGGACCTCTGACACTGATTCCTCCTTTCAAACTCTTAAAAGAACTTTTACGCAAGCACCTGTCTTACGGCATCCTGATTCGGACTTGCCTTTTATTGTAGAAGCTGATGCTTCTGACTTTGCAGTTGGAGCTATTCTTTCACAAAAGGATCAAGAAACCAACGAACTACATCCCATAGCCTTCTTGTCCAGAAAATTTTTGCCTGCAGAAACCAACTATACTATTGCAGAGAAAGAACTCCTGGCCATTCGTTATGTCTTTAAAGAATGGCGTCACTATTTACTAGGGGCTAGACATACTGTAACAGTATACACAGACCATCGGAACCTACAATTCCTAAGATGTGCAAAGGCCTTAACTCCTAGGCAACTCCGTTGGACATTGTTCTTTGCAGAATTTGACTTTATCATAACTTTTCGACCTGGAACAAAAAAAACCAAAGCAGATTCTCTGTCACGATATGATCACAAGCCAGACGATATTCTTTCAAATCCCAGACCTACAAGTATGCTCTCCGAAAGACAAATAGTAGGCGCCACAATGTCCGATGTTTTCTTTCAACAAATAAGACAAGCAATGCCTATACCCAAACTGTTATCCTGGGTTCGAGAAGGCGCTAATAGAACAATTCACCAAAATCTACCCTTCTTCTCCAATCTCTTATTTGTTCCAACTAAGAAATTACAAGCACAGGTTTTACAGTGGTGTCATGTTAGTCAATTAGCTGGTCATCCTGGAATCGCAAAAACCAAAGAATTACTACAGAGAAATTTCTGGTGGCCAACCTGGAATAAGGATGTTCAATCTTTCATACAAGCCTGTGATGTTTGTGCTCAAGCTAAAGTGGAACATGGTCGAAAAAAAGGTCTCCTTCTTCCGCTTCCCACCCCAACACAGGTCTGGGAGGACATTGCGATGGACTTCATAACTGATTTACCGGAGGAGAAAGGTATGAATACCATTCTTGTGGTAGTGGATCGTTTATCTAAGATGGCCCACTTTATTGCTTGCCCTAGACTTCCAACCTCTTCTCAATTAGTCCAACTACTACTGGAACATGTGATTCGTCTACACGGTCTTCCTAGATCCATAACTTCAGATCGAGGTTCACAGTTCATCTCGCAGTTCTGGAAGGCCTGGTGTAAAGCTCTTCACATTACTTGTAACACCTCCACTAGCTTCCACCCTGAGTCGGACGGGCAAACCGAGCGAGTTAATCAGGTCCTGAAACAATACCTAAGATGTTTCCTGTTCAAAAAGCAAGGTTCCTGGTTAGCTCTGTTATGGGAAGCTGAGTTCGCGTACAATAATCTGCAGAATGCTTCTACAGGTCTGTCGCCCTTTTTTGCCGTCTATGGCCGACATCCTCATTTCTCGCCTTTGCTGCTGGCTCATCAAAAAAACAATATACCTTCTTTGGATTCACATTTCAGAGAAATGGAGCGCATTACTAAAGCCTTACGAACTAATGTGTTGAAGGCCAAAGCCACATACAAAAAGTTTGCAGACAGAAAGCGGCAGAAAGGTCCAGATCTTCATGTGGGAGATGTGGTTTGGCTTTCTACCAAGAACTTCCAGTTCAGGAAACGTTACAAGTTCCATCCTAAGTTCATTGGTCCGTATAAAATTGTTCAATGTGTAAATCCTGTGACTTACAAGCTGCTCCTTCCTAAAAGTATGAAGATTTACCCTGTGTTCCATGTTTCTCTGCTAAAAAGGGCGGCTGTCAAGCGGAGGTCTCGTCCTCCGGCTCTTCTTGTGAAAGGTCAGGACGAGTACGAGGTGCGTTGTGTTAAGGACTGTAAGCGGGTTAGGGGGAAGTTATGGTACCTGCTTTCCTGGAAAGGCTACGGCCCTGAAGAGGATTCGTGGGTGTCTGAAACGAATGTTCATGCTCCCCGCTTGGTGCGATCATTTCATGCCCGGCACCCGGTCTCCCAGTTTTAAGGCGCTGGGGGGGGGGTGTCTCCATTTTTGTTGGGGGGAACTGTCAGGATCCTTACTCTTTGCTCACTGAACTGTCAGTCCTTGCTCAGGATCCTTGCTCTGATTTTGGCAATGTGTGTTTATTATTGACTTTACACCCTGTGTCATTTGGGCTTTGCCAATGCTTGTTATTGCACTTCGAATCACTTGGCAATGTGTGTTCACTATGTTCTGTTATGGCTTTCTAGACTTTAAACCCTGTGTTATTTGGGCTTTGCCAATGCTTGTTATTTGCACTTCGACCCGCTTTGCCAATGCTTGTTTTGCACGTCAGTTTGGGATGTTCTTCTTTGCCAATGCTTGTTGGCCTTTGGCTTCAGGTGTTCTTATTGCGAGTTTGCTGCCGAGGTCTTTTTTCCCTCTGCAGCCCCTGTACTTCAAATCGGGACTATAAAAGCTGCCACGCCCAAAACGCCGTGCGGATTATTCCTTCCTGGTTCCTGAAATCGGAGGTCGCCCGTTTCCAGTCCGGTCTTCGTTCCAGACGACGGAGGACTTCGCTGTTGTTCCAAGCAGCTCCGTTTCCTGTTCAATGGTAGTAAACTACCACGAAAATCCGCTTGCTGAAAATGCAGGTAGGATTTATCCTTTTTCTGTTTGCCGGCTGGTGAAACTTTCGAGAGGCTCGTAAGGAGAAACGCGAGGGGCGTTTCCTTTGTAACTTTCTGGACTTGGTTTACCGAACATTATTGCTGGACCCTTGCTTCTAGTTTTGGGACTTGCCATACAGTTTAGCCTTTGATTCTGTTAGAAGCATTTTAACAATATTTCTCGGCGGAAAGCCTAAACTCAGTGATTCAGTTCTAACTTCTTTTGGGCCTCGTATCGGCTCCATTGTATTGAAACGTTTAGTATTGAACAATGTTGTGAATCGAACTGTGTTTAGCTCATGAGAACATTTCATGCGTGTTATGCTATGAAACTATATTTATTGCGTGTTGAATAACAATAATGCTGGTGTTGAAACCTTTAATGAATCTTTGAGTGTAACATGTAATTCATGTCATTATTTAATAACTGTGCCAACATACACCAACCTGATTATCTGAATATAAAGATTACATGGTGGAAAGTTACTCTTGTTTTCCTTCTATAGAAAGTATCAGTAAATAAGCCAAGGAAAACTGGGAAGTTTCAGTGTTTCAGTACTTAGTAGGTTTTAGGGTGTTGCTCCTGAGAAACTCAAGGGGACTTAAGAAACCAAGGTCCTGACACAGGGTCCTCTCAAAGCAAGTTCATCATGTGAGTGTGGGCGTTTGATTTGTATGCTCCTTCAAAGCACAATATATAGTGCATCCCGGCATGGTGTAGTACAAAACACATTTGCAATTTTTTTTTCACTAACCAAACCTTCATTCAAAAGTCACAGTAGGTGGGTCTGAACCAAGGCTGACACCGCTATAGGTTGTAATTTGTTATGGTGACAGTTGCAGCTCGCTGATTGTGTCCGTCTACAATGAAGACCGATGAAGTAAACTTCCATTGCTAATGTAGCAATCTTACTCACAGGCCACCGGCTACTTCGAATCTCACAGTAGGCGAAGTGTCAGTCAGCATTTAAATCCACTAGACGACTTCGGAAAATGCGACCTTCCCATCTCTCTGCTGCTGCTCACATCCTCTGGGAGCTACAATTTCTCACTTTACAGGGAGCAGGGCCCCTGCCTTCACACCAGAGGAGCTGCAGATGCTGGTAGACATGGCCCTTCCCCTGTACAAGCAGTTGTATGGCAAACCAGAGGAGCATGTCAGACGAATTCAGACAAAATACATATTTTAAATGTCAGCTAACCAGGCACATAGATCAGATAGTTACAATGAGACACACATGTGAATCTGTAGCTAATTGTTTAAAAGTGTGTTTGGAAATGTGATGGTCCGGACTTTATATCACTGTTCTCATGTGAACATCTTATCAACAACCACAAACTTCACATGGTTTAATAGTTAGGCATGTACACATCAGTTGTTAATGTATACAGTCACAACAACAACTCTACACACATGATCAAATATCAGATTACGTCAGTTATGTCACAAGCCCTCACATAGCAAATTACAGTGCTCGACAATGGTCATGTCAGATGTAGATGTAGGAAGCCGACCAGATGTATGGGTTATAATGTCCATTCAGGCCATGTGCAGATCATGTTGAACAATGTTTTATTGACACAGTGTAATCATTGGTATATAACCATACTACATTGTTGTATGTACAGGATCAAAGAGCTACTGTTCCCTTCCGCAGAAGACATAGGTGTGCTGAGGTTAGCAGTTATGAGATTTCATACCACCTATTTTGTTCTCCCATCCGCAGTGTAGTGAGAGGTGTTGCACAGTCATGCAGGGCAAGGTCAGGTTAGAGTGTGGTGTCAACAGGAAATTAAAATGTGTTAATTATTTTGTAAATATTGCATGATTGATAACAGGTGTAGTGTTGAGAAATCTAGTCTGCTAACTTGGGTTATGGTTAAGCTAGCTATTCATGACCTATGTGACGAAGAACCTGGATATGTACATCTTACATGTGCACTAGGTGTCCGATAGCATGTCATTCTTACAGGTCAACGCCCAGCAGAAGATTTTTCTGTGGAGGACCATCGCTTGGAAGTTGCATTTCCTGGGGTTCACACATCGGTGCAGTGGCCACTACCGAAAATGGTGGCAGGAGATGAGAGGCTGGGTGAAGAAGATCGCCAAAGTCCAGCTGGGCTGGACACCTCCAGGCATGAGGGGCACCAGTCGCACCCTGAACCCCCCAAAGGATTGCATACTTGCGGTGGCTTATCCAAACATCTATGGGCAGTTCAGAGCCAGACAGCAGCAAGGAGGGGGTGAGTATATTGTTCCGTGATGAAGGGTGCATGTATGTCACCCTAATGAGAAGGGAGAGGAAAGACTAAAATAGGGGAGAGATGAGAAAAGAGGGTGAAATGAGGAAAAGAGGCAGGTGTATAGCCCCAGTTTCAAGGATCCAATCCCGAAGGGGAGGGCCAAGTCTTGCCTCTTATTAGCTCTCACACACCCAGAAGGATGTCATACTTCATCATCTGGCTTTTTTTTGCTCCTCGTCAGGCTGGCACTGCAATGCCTGACGAGCCCCCCGAAGGGTCTCTTTCACGGAGATCTTTTAAAGAGAAAACACCGTATGATGAGTGCGGGTGTGGGGGCGAGGAAGGGAGTGGGAAGGAATCCAGAGAGAGGTGGTATAGTGCATGCAAGGGAGGTTAAAAAAACCTAGGGGTATCCACTGTGCAATGATTTATTCTTGTGGTGCCCCTGGTAGGCTAAAAAACCCGAAGGTTGGTGAGTTACATAAGGGCTCAATGTGCCAGTGTAACTAAACACACGGTCAACATGTTTCATGCTATGGAAGTCCTAATGATCTGTAGCGTTTCTTCAGGACCAAGAGGGGAGTGAAAGTGCACGTCGGTGAAGAAATGGGGTTACAATAGTCAATAGTGTGAGGCAGCTTACAATGGACCCTAGGAAGAAGTACCTAGACAAGTCAGGTGATAGCTTTAAGTAGATCTGTCCACGTAGTGCCTAGAAGGGGATAAAAAAGAAGGAGGGGGAGAAAGAACATTCAGGTATCATTAACCGATTGGTCAGATTATGCTCCCTCTAAGTAGTCCTTAAAGTAGACTTAACACAATGACTAACTCAAAGCACGAACATGTGCTGGTATAGAAGTGGTGAGTATCAATACAAACAGCCAATCATGTTACGGATACAGTTGTATACACAGTGCACCATGTGTGTGATAACAGGTGAAGGTGGAGGGTGTCCTGTGTGCGGGTATGTCAGAGGTTATGGGGCACATATGTTGCAGAGAGCCCTCCTCAGGCGACGGGTCCAAACATGGGGTGCCATGTGCAAACACGGAGTGATGGCAGTCATGCCCCAGATGCACCTCACAGGTATGCCAAACCGTTGCTTAGCAGGCCAAGCCCCTTCACGGGTGTGGCTGCATAGTGTCAGGGGGCGCAGAGCTCCCGGCGCTGCCCCCGGCCACACGAAAAGGTCTCCCTTCTTGCGAAGAAATGAAGAGCCGGGGTGGCACGCATGGGGGCTGCGCCACCAGCTAACATGAAAACCTCCCACTGGCCCGGAGGTGCGGCCAGCAATGTTTAATACGCATATAAAAATATATACACCAACAGTACTTAACTAGCGTAGAGAGGCCATTTAGTGCGGCCGGGGGCAACGCAGGGAGCTATGTGCCCCCTGACACTTTGCACCCACACCTGTTGTCAGCATCCATGGGCACTCTGCCCATGCATGCTGACAACCCTCCGAGCCCCCAACACCCAGGCCCAGAGGTAGTACAATGCAGCCTACAAACGCACCAGGGGCACTCATTTGCCATGTAGAAGTCACATTTCAGGTGCCTGAAGATCACAGGTGGAAGACTCCTGTACAGCCCGCAAACAGTGTGCAAGACGATCATTGCGTGTTGTATGTTGCACAACATATGTGTACGCACCAATGCCCCATAGATCCATGTGCCAGAAGCCTTGGAAGAAGAGGATGAGGATGAGGCAGGTGGACCACACCCCAGTGCAGCAGCAGCAGCAGGAATAGCCTGAAGGGACACTATCATTAACAATTTCTTCACATGACCATGTCACGTTGGGACTGTCCTTAGCAATCATGGGACAGGATAAAATGACCACAGGCACAGTATGTGTAAATAAGTTAATTCCAGGACACATCCCCTGTGTGCATGTTACTCCTCTGCAATAGCACATCAAGTGCAAGTGTAAGTGCAACATTTAGTGCTGACAATTTCACCAATGGCAATTAGATGGTGGCAGTGTCACCTCCATTATCGGGATCCTGTTTTCCTGCGGACTGAATCGCATCTTCCTCTTGTTCTTCTCCTTGCCCTTCCCTGACCCCATGGTCCCAGGCTGGCCCTTTGTGGGACTTGTGGGGTTCTGGTTATCCTCTGTACTTGCTCCGCTACCTCCATGGTGCTTCACAGTTGTTTGGGTTCTGTTTGTATTTTTTGTTGCTGCTTTTATACTGATTTTTGCAGCCTGACTTGTGGGGCCTGCAGGCCTGGTGCTGCTTATTGCTGACTTTTTTTATTGCAGTTGGGCCCAGTGCAACTTTTTTCGCTTTCGGGTTTGGATTTGTAGCACCGTCCAGGTAATTTTATCGCAGACATTTGGTGCATTGTGGGGAAACTATTGCATGTTATCGCCGTGTTGAGAATGTGACGTTGTCACAGAGTTATTTTCCTGCAACAGATGGCGATATGTGAAATTGTGTTAACCTAATTTGGCGATGATTATCTCAAGTTCTTGAGAATATACCCCTTAGGTTTTGAGACAATCGAGACCCATGTAATGTGTAACATGTAGCATATGTAACAATACTTGTTAGGTCCCTTGAATCGGGGACATGTAAGACGAAAATAGGCTAGGTATTGCCACTAGTGCTATTCCATTGTATAATGGGCACATGACAACACAATTTGCAAGAAGAGACCCTTTACATATTTCTGTGATGCTCAACATAGTTCATCCCAAATACCTTTATTTGCCCTGGTCTCTGTATTGAGAAAACACCACTTTTGTGTTATTTGATGCTTGTGAACTTGACTGTGACATTCCATGCAATACATCAAGGTAGCAGGCACTGTGTAATCACAGGCTTTGGCAAGTAGAGATTGATTTGTGGGAAAAATTATACGAACATCACTGGTGCTATCTGTTGTCCAATGGATTAGCTGGCAACATTTAGACTTATATGTACCGATGTCACATGTCAGACTGGAACCTACCGTAAGTGAGTGACAGAATACATCTACTTTTAAGCAGATTCCCTGTTTTGGACTATGCGTAGGTGACAACAGATGTCTGTGAGTGCCAAATAAAGTACGTCTTAGGTGATAATGGGGGATAAGTACATGGTTGTGAAAGATGATTATTCCCAATGATATTGATGGTTAGTATAAGGGGCATTATTATTTTAAGGCAAATATTACTATGCTTTACCACTGTAAATCAGATATCTGTAAATGTGGCTTTAACCACATCTGAGAAGGGCAGATATATTCAGGTGAAGAACACAATGGCATCCAAGCTTGACAATATGTGAATGATGATATCTGTCAGAGAAGGACAGGCGGACTTGTCCTAGTGAAATGTGGACAATAGCAGGATATACACAATGAGAAATAGTGTTGTCAAAAGATATCTTTAGGATTGTGATCACACAATGATTCTCCCAGGCCTGGTGGTATAGTAAGCCACATGTCCCTGAAGTAATATTCAGTCATTGTCATTGGCAGTGTGATAAGCTGGGTGTACATGTGAAACTGTTAAACGTGTTGCAATTTGTCTACAGTACATTTGATAATTGCACTGTGGTGACATGCCACAGTACTTAAACAAAACAAGGTAACAGTTATATGGGAGCGCACAGCGTGTGTAAGCAAGTCAAACAGATACAGGTCAGGCCGGTGCTCAGGTGGGCAAGAGTCTGTTACCAAGACTCTAAATTTAAGCCATATGGCTAAAGACAATCTTCGAAACCACCAAGCACTCAAAAGTCAATCAAAGTTCACAAATAAGTCTGATGTCCTTAAATCTTCTTTCTTTTATTCCTTCGTCCAATTGTCACAGTTGTTCCACAATACACAGCCAACACGTGTTTCGTCTTAGTCAGTATATGACACTTATGACTTCTTCAGGGCACAATAGCTTCCGTTTCTTCCTAAGATCCTTTTAGTCTAATAGATTCCAAATCACCAAAACTGGTATAAATCCAAAGAATTCTTCCTCGTAAGCAAAGTGTGCTGCTTGTGTAATATTCATACTCAAAAGCGTGCAACCATCGGTTCAACGTATCCTTTTGTAAATCCGCTTGCAGTTATAATCTGCCTTAAATCAGTTGGGGATAGGTATTTGTGAGGAGCGGTCCATAGCGCTCATCTGCATGAACACGTCCTCCAAAATTATCGGCGTACTGCCACAGTACTTGTAGCCATATATTTTTGCCTTGCTATGCTTATATTCCATGTGCAACTTCTATATGAGTTACACATGTGACACTTAGAACTGCTTCATTTGCTGACTGACAGATGTGCAACTGTTTGTGTGAAATAGCCTATTAAATGACTCCCACATCTTGATGGTGACTTATCAAAATATGTTAACTGAAGCAGGGCACCTGCTGTTCCACAAGCTCTAGATTAGGGAGAGCTCACTATATGCTGTATGTTAACGCTGCATTGTTCTTCCATTTCTTAATAGAAGGAATATTCTCCTTTGGATCACGTGAGGTAAGTAAGGTATACTATGAGGGCATCAGAAGTAAGAGACAAAACATTAGCTGATATATAGATGTAGTTAAGATGTTGAGAAGGAGAAACATGATGTTGCATCAAACTATGTCCCTGACACCATCATGTGAGAGTGTATACAGGTTTTGTAGCTTTCAGTAATGTGCAGTTGACTCTATACAGGCCCGGACTTGCCATAGCGGGCACCGGGCATTCCCCCGGTGCGCAGCAAGGGTGGGGGCCGGTTTTGGCCCCTGGGGGCTGATTTTGTTACAGGACCGTTTTTGCAGCATAACTACAAAATCAGCCCTGCAACAAAATCGGCAGCACCCCCCCAACCCCCGGCGGTGGGGCTGGGGCCGGCCGAGCACTTTGCCAGGGCCGGTTTTGGTTCCCAGTCCGGCCCTGACTCTATATGACCTTATTTTATCATCCAAGTACAAATTATGATGTTAGCTAATGTGGGTAGAGTTGTTATTACACCTATGTACCAAGGATTATTTTTTAGGCTTATAAAGTTCCAAATAGCATCTGCATTCCTCGCGGGCCAGTGATGTTTTTTCTTTACCTCAACAAGGAGCTTGACCGTAATTTTTTCAGCGGCTAAGAAAATGATGCAAACAGTATCTGACTCCTTGCTTAGGTGCACAGCTGTGTTCTGGTACCCCGGTAAGGAGACAGACTCTGTTTGAGTTTTTCTTAGGAAAAAGAAAATCCAAACAGCGTCTAGCTCCTTGCTGCACCACAGACATGCAGTTCTTTTCTTCCCAATGCTTTGGGATATAAAGGAGCTGCCTCCTCTATCTTCAACTACTGCTCTTCCCAAGCCTGAATCAAGAAGTGGGGAATGTAAGAGAAGGGGCTAGGACCACCCCACCTCCTGCAATCTCCACCTCCTGAGCCATTTCTCTATTGGTTAAATGGGGGGACAGGTGGCAGGGAGAGTGGTCGAAGTTGGACTGCTCTTCCCGCCTTCTCTTCAACTTCATTCTCCCCCACCAGAAGAAACAATTAGCTTGAGCTGGTGGACATAACTGGGGGGAAGCTAAGGGCAAGAACAGCTGCTCTTAGCCCCTCCTTTAGCCCCACCAACCAGCTCCATCCTTCAATGGACAGGGGAGGGACAAGAGAATCCAGCAGCGGTTTCTTTATTGGGGTGAGCTGGCGTCGACCCCCACCTGCTGGAGTGGCGCTAAACATGAAAAATGGAATGGCAATGAAATGATTTCATTGCCATATTTTTTCACATTTATCGCACAGCAGACTCCATCCAATATACATGGGGTATCCTCCTCTACTGCTGATTGGCAGCATAGAGGACTGGAGGAGCAGGATGGACCCTCTAAAGTACCCATGCCAGTTTGGCCGGCTCTCTTGAGCCGGCAAAAGTGCATGCGCACTTTGCAGCTACCCACTCAGCTGGGCAGAGAACAAGAACAGGCCGAAAAGGCCTAAAGGAGAGTCCAGCCAGGATGTTCTATCCAATCCTGGTGCTGCTCTCATACTGGTGAGAGTAGAGCCAGGATTGGTTAGTGGACTTCCCTGTCCTGGAACCTGGAGCCGACATAGGAGGGACCGAGGAGGATTTCAGACGTGCAGCAGAGAAGGTAAGTGACTTTTTTTTGCATTATTTTCCACTCACTTTGCCTGCATACACACACCCATCCACCCATCCATCACTTAGTTGTTCTCCTGCCCACCGGTGCATATACGAGCCATCTGCCCCTGAGACAATCCCTCCTGGGGCATCTGATATGTGTGTAATGTCAGAAGAAAAACGGAACTTTTGAAAACCCACACAGGATCGTAGTCATTAATCCTGCTATTGATAATTGGTATGCCTGTTTGTAGACTCACACACATATTAATGAGTCAGCCCAGAAGTGAGCACTGGTTCACCTCACTTTTGAGTTTGCTGGTGCCTAAAAGGGACTTGATGGGGCAAAATTCTTCGCCTCTGGCCAAGAAGTAATTTGTCTATCGCTGGAGTAACAAATAAAAAAACTGCTGCGAGGTGCGGGTGTGTGGGACTTTCCACTATTCTAGAATCTATATGGCATTAGATAGTCCTGTAGACACCTTATGATGTATACATACGGCAATAGGGTAGTGAATGGCTTAAGGAAAAATTGCAAAGGCAAATTGTGAAACAATCTCAGGCACGGTGTCATTGCCGTAGGTTTCACAAGGCCAATTGTGGTTCTCAAAACAGTATATCAGGGCAGCATGATTTTGACCTAAGTAAAATGTTGTTAAGTCAATTGTAGTGCAATTCTTATGTAGGGTTATTTTGCTTTTTGGAAGTACATTTTTACATGCCTTACAAAAACATCACCTCTTGTGTCAGGACACAAGGAACATTAAAAGTATATTATTCAAAAGCCATGCAAATGAAACTTTTTCTTGAATTATTTTAGGGCCAATTGCTTATTACAGCGTGGCACGTAAATAATTCTTATGTAATTGATATTATCTATGCAATTTCATATATTTTCTCGAAACCGTATTGTTTTGTGTTTTCTGTTTCTCTTTGCAAAATGGATTTGTCTTTGTCTCTATAAATCTAGACTTGTGCATGCATTAAGAATTTATGAAATTACTGAATTATGCTCCACTGTGGAATAATGCACACTCTGAACTATATGTCATGAAGAATATAAATTTGAACAATGTTTTGCCATTGTGAAACTGTTTTAAAATTTAGTACTGGAAGTTTTAAAACCTGGGCCAATGACTTAGTAAGCATAGTAGTCTTTCTGTACAATAATACATATTTTAAGCACAGTTGTTCGGCAACGTGAAATATTGTTTCTAAAATGTATTTAAAATTACCAATAGTTCCTCTTGTTAATTATGTTTGTGTAAAAATGTAATGCTGTGCCTACCCTGTATTAATGTTTTAGATCTATCTCTTAGGCTGTGCTAGAATATTAAAGCATTTTTCTTTTTTTGTTTATTATCATTTATTAAAACGAGCAGGCGAAATTAGCAAGGGCTACGGAACTGTAGGTAATCTCCAATTTTGAGAGAGGAATATTCTAAACAACATTGGGAAGTCAAAGGCCTGATGTATTGGCCTCACATCACAAAGCAGTTGCTGTGTGAAAACAGTGGCTAGATTGTGACCTGCCAATACACTTATGTTGCAACAGATGCACAAATCATTTGCAGTGCAAAAGGACACTTTAACAGGATTTATAGAACCTTGCCTACTAATATAATTGAGGAATGATTGGGGAAGAGGGGAGCAGCACAGACCACTGACACCCTTTAAACCACATGAAACTTCTTACCTAAATTTAAACTTCCCATGTTGTCCAGGCATGAATTTGCCTACCCGTTCCCTTTCAGCCTGAACTGTCAAACCGCTGACAAACAATAAACTTCTGTAAATCATGGCAACTTCTCAGCCGACTGCCAACCAGAGAAAAGGAGGGAGGGAGTAATCTGTTCTCTTTTGCTCGCTTGTTCCCTTCCCTCCCTGCGGCCCCCTTTCTCTGTTCCCCACACCACACCCTTGTTGCGGTGCTAAGCCCCCAGGAGAAATGTCCCACTTGTGAAGTGCCTAGCTCTTTAGCCAATGCCAGCCTCACCTGCAAGAGCTATAACTCCATGCCTATGAATGAAAGGTGTACCCCATCACCCCTGGAGAATATGTCATCCTCATATTGTAGATTCTAATGTTTTATCCTCCCAATACCCATGTCCCTGCAGAATGCCCACATCTCCTTATTGAGCTTCCTCCTGGCTTTATCTATGGCTGCTGGCCTAGTTGCCCCGTCAACATCTCCTGGGAGTAACCTCAGTCCAAATAGTATAGCATCCATCCCATGACCTAAGTATGTCCTTGAAGTCCTCTTTCATTGCCTTAATGAGGGCCAAACCCTTTTGTACGATTTTCCACCAGGTGAAGCAGAGGCACATCTGGACATTTACCTCCCACCAATGGCCTATTGAGGCAGGGAATTAGTTCTTTCCACTTCATTCCCCCTTTTTCTACCTAAGAGATGATAAACAGCGAATTATCAAAACCCAAATTCCTGCCATGGCAGCTGTCCCTAGCATGACGGTCCACCCACTTCACAAATGAATGACCGACTATCCAGATGTTCATCCCCTCTTCCAGCGGTCCAAGACTTGAACCTGCAACAGAAAGAAATATGACAACCTACTCCTCTGCCCCCCCCATTGCCTTCCCCTGCACATATCTGCGAAAGCACCTTGACGACCATCTGCACAGATCCAAAATGCGTTTCTGTTCCCAACCACGGCGGCCCGCCTCCGTTGCTGACCCTATCCTAAAGTTGTGGGTCCCAAACCCAGCTGGTTCGAAGCCCCCAACTCGTAAGGCAGCTCCCAAGCAGCTAACAGCTGGAATTATGTTACTGGTCTGCCATCATTGTGTTTAAATACTCTCCCTACCCTGGGACCCTGGCGCTCCTAAGCCATAGCCCAGCACACAAGGCAGATGTTTCTCTCTGTATAACTACTCATGAAAACAGCTCTCCCGTGTCCCCTCCGATCGTCTTGGACTTGTATAGCCAAACCTGCACCCCTTCCCCCACAATTAACCTCTTCCCATTGTAGACCCCTACTCCCCTTACCCCAATAGCTCCCATACACTAAATGCTCCAAAAAACATTCATGACATCAGGGTTGTGAAAAGAACCATTTTCGGCTGTCCGTAGCATACCTTCAAAAGGGCCCATATCACATCGGACAACAACTTTAAAGTCAGGGGCCTTCGCTGCAGAATGCCCTGGCCTGTTTCCCTCACCCAACCCTCCAGAATCCTACTCCCCAGTTACTCTGCCGATGGAGCGTAACCCCATAGCAGCTTACCCATGAATGCAATACTAAACAATTTGCCAGATATTATTCTTATTATTTTATTTTTTTGTGTTTTATGGAGCGCGAACTTGACCCGTGAGGGTATCAGTGCACTTTACATGTTATACAGCAGTGGACAAACAAAAAGTTTAAAGTGCAGAGATAACAAAATCAAACAATCAAGATGAAGGTGAGGGGCCAGGATGCTGAGAACATAGGGAAAAAGGGGAGACAGGTGTAAGGTTAGAGTCACAGTTAGAGTCAGTAAAAGAGAGCAATGGTCCCATATATTACCGGCAGAGAGAATTGGTGATCCTGGGAAGGAGCGATAGTCTTAGATTCATCAGGCACAATGTGGCGGTTAAGAGCAGGTACTTAGATGAGGAATTTACCCATGAGGAAGGTTTTGGCCTACTTCTTGACACGTGCAAGAGAGGGGATTCTTCTGATGTCAGGTGGGAAAGAGTTCCAAATTCTTGGTGCTGCTTCAGTGAACGCCCTATTGTAGATTCTTTTTTTCTGAAAGAAGGCAGGTTGGAGTAAGAGGTTTCTAGCGGACCTGGAGTTCCTGCTTCCTCCCGATACCACTAGCTTCTGTGACAGATAAGCAGGGGTGTTTGTGTATAGAGCCTTGTGTGCAATGCAGGCCAGTTTCAACTGAATTTGGCCTCTAGAGGGAGCCTGTTAAGGGCTTTCATGTGTGGGGAAATGTGGTTGAAATTCTCTAGTGCCTTGTGAGTAATCTGGCGGCGGCGTTGAGGCAGGCTTTAAGAGGTGCTAAGGAGATCTTGGGCAGTTCTGTGTGGGTGGAACAACCATATTCCAGTCTAGAGACGACTAGCGATTGCACTGCAATTTTTAGGTCAGTATCCTCAATGTAAGGTTTTAGCTTCCATAGGTAGCTCAGATGGAATCTGGCTGCTTTTGCCATTGAGTTAATGTGATCTTGCATGTTCAGGTTACAGTTGAGGATTATGCCGAGGGATTTGGCTGAGTCCACAATGGTCGGTGGGCAGTTCAGGGCTGTGATGGCCTTAATCCATACCTGGATCTCCGGGTTGGCTTTTAAAGAGGCGATTCGGAGAAATTCACCTTTCTTTGCGTTGAGATTGAGTTGGTTATCAGCTAGCGATTGAATGGTCAGTTTCAGGGTCTCATTCAGGGAGAGGATCTCCTTGAGCAAAGAGATATTGATGTATATTTGGGTATCATCCGCATACATGTGGTAGGAGATGTTGACGGTACGAAGAACTTCGGTGAGTGGCTCTAAGTAAAGATTAAAGAGGGTGGGGGACAGGGTTGACCCTTGGGGGACACCAACCGTGACTGGGGTGGGACCTGATAAGTTGCCATTGATGAGGAATCTTTGAGAGCGGTTGTGGAGGAAGAATCTGAACCATTCTAGGACCACGCCATCCAGACCTATCCTGAATTAGAGGCGTTAAAGTAGTTTTTCATGGTTGATCATATCAAAGGTGGAGGATAGAACAAGGAGGATTAGCAGGCAAGTTTTGCCTTGGTCTAGGGCTTGGAGGGCGTCATCCACGATGTGGAGCATAGTGGTTTCAGTGCTGTGCCCAGGCCTGATTCCAGATTGGAAGTCGTCAAGTAGGTGGAAGTTGTTGATGTGCTGACTTAGTTGCTGTTGCACACACTTCTCCAATACTTTGGCTAATAGGGGGTTATTAGAGATAGGTCTGAAATTGTCAGGGGAGGCTGGATCCAGTGATGTTTTTTTCAAAATAGGAAGGACTTGGCAGGCTTTTAAGGGGTCCGGAATCGAGCCCTGCTAGAGAGAGGCGTTGATTATTGCAGTCCAGCAAGGAACAATGGATTGGGAGGCAGCAGCGAGGCAGTTGGCGGGTAGCGGGTCATTGAAGTGGTTATTGGGGTTCAAAGTAGAGAGGATTTTGGAGATAGAGCCTTCATTATAGTATTCAAAGTCAGTCCAGCATGCTTGGTTTTTAAGTAAGGCCAGGCGGGGAGGTGCGGAAGGGGGGGAGGTCAGGAAGGGGTTGAGAGTAGGTGGCGGTTCTGAGTTCAATTCCTAATGCCGTAATTTTGTCCACGAAGAAGGAGGAAAATGCTTCTGATGATATTAGTGATTTGGGTGATTCTTTCAATGTTTTAGCCAGTTTATTAGATTGGAGTTTGACCAGTTCAAGGAGATTGCGGGTCTATTCTTGGCGTTCTCCAGTTCCGATCTGAAATATTCTTTCTTGGATTTTTGGATGTGCTTGTTGTAGGCATTTTTTGCCTGGCAGAGATGTTTTAGATGCGTAGCAGAGGGGTGTTGTCTCCAGATTCTTTCCAATTGCCGTAGAGATCGCCTCTCCATGTTGAGGGAACCAGTGAACCAGGGGTTTCTGTCTTTGATTTCTGTAAGTTTTGACTGTGCTTTCTCTATAAGAGAGAGCAGAAACTGAACCACATTTTCACCCACTCCAGTGACCACCTGATTGCCCCCTAGCCAGGAATTCCACCCATGCTTGCTGGTAGGCTTTCCTTGTGGAAATCGTTAGAGACCCAACTACCAACTGGAGCATCCTCTGTCTCTTAACAACGTTCTTGTGACATCTGAGTCTTCACCAGATCTGCGTTTTTGGCCAGCCCATGGAACCACTACCACTCTGAATGAGACAAAGCATTGCCAATGTCATTGTTCACGCACGGGACATGTCTGGCTCTGAATGTGATGTCTAAACTCAAGCAACACAGCACAAACACCCTTAAAACCTGTCACAACTGGGATTCCCTTGCTGACTGTTGATCACGTGAACCACTGACATATTGTCCACCGGGAACAGGACCATCTTGTGGGCAAGCCGCTCCCCCCATAGCACCACTGCCACTACAATGGGAAAAGAATACTAGGAAGGCAATATTCCACTTACCTCCTTTCCACTGGTCTGGCCATTCTTCCACGCACCAGTGGTATTGCTAATGCAGACCAAAGCCACAACCCTCTGCCCCATCAGAAAACAATTGTGCATCTCATTCCAGATTTGTTGGAGCAGGGAACTGCAAGAAACTCCTCCACATTCTCAGGACCTCGATCACTACTTCTGACAACCTAACGTGATGGTGTGGCACAGGCAAGCCCATGAGTGACAAACCTAGCCATTTGCAGAATGTCTGCCCCGCTCTCACCAAACTTCATGCAAAGTTCAGATGTCCCAGCAACACCTGAACCTCTTTCACAGTCACCTACCTTCTTCTTAGCATTGCACTCAGCAAGTCCATCATATGGAGCTTTTTATCACCCAGCAACCTCGCCATCATTGCAATGGAATCAATCTTGATCACCAGAAAGGATAAGGTTGTGATCAGCCCGACGGTTTTCTTGGGTGCCAAAGGAACCACTATGTCGTCCATAAGCGTTTTGAAACCATCCAGCATGCACTGGCAGTCTTCTGATCCGGGGGCACCTACAAAGAAGAAATCGTCCAGAAAGTGTGTCACATGTTTGTGCCCAATATGCCATGTGAAAAACTACTGCAGGAAAGTGCTCAAGCATTCATATAGGGCACATAAAATAACAACCCATGGGTAGAGCTTTATCATCGTACCACTTCTCGTCAAATTGAATGCCTAGAAGTGGAAAAATCAGCAGTTTGCACCTGCAACAGAAAGAAGGCAGACTTGATATCACTCTTGGCCATGAGTGCCCCCAACCGACTCTTTCCAATAATGCCAGGGCGATGTCCACTGACAAATATGTAATGATCACTTGCTCAAGGGGATGAAATCATTCACAGATTGACCTCCGGGCCAAGAAAGATGTTGTATGAGCCAAAACTAGCCCGACTCCTACTTAGGTACCACCCCAATAGGTGAAACAACCTGCGCTCCTGCCTTCTTGGATCTCTTTGCTGAGTTTCGCCCTCACCACCGGAATATGTTCCTTTGCCGATTTCAAATTGGCTGCCCACTGACGTGCCCTCGGGCCCTCGTAACTAAATCTAAACTCAGACATGAACCCTTCTTGCAGTACCCATGCATCTTCTGTCTTGTTGTAATGAGCTAGCCAATAATGCAGTCTGTCCACCTTAATGGGCATATGCGCCCTTCCCAGTAGATCCCTGACCACCCCTTCCTGGTCGGAAACCTGTGGTCTCCCCTGTATGTTCCCCTGCTGTCCACCTTCCTCTCCTTGTTGTTGCCCATACCCTGTTGAATAACTGCCGCCGCTCGCCCTAAAACAGGCCACCAGGGGGTGTCAGCCAGAGCGTATTGAGCACTCATGTCGGAACATACAGAATTCCTTTGTGCACAGACCTTTGTTGAAGTTCCAACTTGCCCCACTTTGAGTACCTTGGGTTTTCCCTGATCCCTCACCACTCCCGGGTGGAGCACCCTTAAAAGGGCTTGTAAAAGATTGGCAGACCGCTAGCTGTATAGACTGTCTTGCTGAATTTTGCTGAACCCATGATGTGTTGGCATAAATCGGTGTCCAGCTCCCCCCATTACGTCGTGTCTACCGCTATGCGTGCCCTAAACTCCTCGTCGTACTGGACCCACGCACAACCCCCTTAGTTCAATTGGGCCTTCCTTATCACATCCATATGTTTGAAGAGTGCAACTGACCTCACAGTTTTTTTTTTACAGTAAACACTCGCATATATGTGGAATGCTGCCGTCCAGTTCTCTATAGTCATCGGCACTCGTGGATGTTTTGAGAGTTCTAGCTCTTATTCTTTGGACACTTCCTTAGACCACAATTGCCTGTGGAAAAGTGTCATCATCTCGACATACTCCCCTTTCCAGATCTTCTTTTTTGTTGACTGCATCAGGTAGGTGCCCAGAGGCTTTGCCCTCCCTATGTATGGCAGCCTCTTACCCCCAGACTTGTCCTGTGTGTCCTTCTTCCCCACCCCACTTTCCCCTCCTATCCCTCCCAGCCCTGGTCCCTTACCCTTTGGCGACCTCCTTGTCCTCTAACATCCCCTGCCCTGATGCGTCCCAATTCTTGTCACCCTCCTGCTGTGTGTAATCATCCATTGCACAACGTGAGGGTTCTCCATGCCAACTCCAGTGTCCCGCACGTACCTCCCTTTCCACAAGCGGGCCTCCCCGCTGTCCTGAGGCACCCATGCCTCCGTCCCAGTGGACACCATTGTTGAGTGGGCCTCCCCGCTTGATGTGCGTTTCCTTGTAGCCTTCCCCACGGCGGGTAATTTTGTGCCTGCCTCTCGGGGTGCTGGGGATTCCAATAGCCTACTTCTGCGGGCCGCCCGCTACCCTGAACCTCACTGTCTGCACCCTATGCATAGACCACCTTTCAGAATCTTACCTGGCACCAAGGTCAGGTCCTGCTCAGGGGCCCGCATCTTCACCATTGTCCCCACGTCCGTTTGCAAACTTCTGTGTTCTGCTGTACCCTCGGAATCTGTAATATACTAGTTGCAGAAGGGTTAGATGTCCCTCCATGACACCCTCCAACCACCAGTTGCGCACTTCTACTTAAACCTCATCGCCATCTCTTAATTCCCTCTCTTAAAAACTGCCTTGATCATAATCCAGTATATTGTCCTCTGTCTGAGCCGAATTCACCGGTGCCTTACTATTTCCCAAAGAGGGCAGTACATGCACAGAAATCATTGATTGAACGTGTGCCAACTTACCAGGGGGGCGTACCTTGCCCTCCACACCTCTCACTTGAGGACGCATAGTCCCGCAGTCCATATGGGAAGCGAGCACCGCCGGCCCTTCTGCCGTCGCACCACCAAGGTCATGCTAGACCTTCTTGTGGCTGTGATCTTGGCAACCCCGGACACATGCCAGCTAGCTACTTGGGGCTTTGCTGCTTCTTCACCTCGGCGCTGACGGGCCGCACTGAGTCTGGCCCCGACCAACCTACCTACCTGCAAAACAGACAACTAAATCCCCATGTTCTTGCCTCCACTTTACCTACTGCTCCCTCTGCCCTCTCCCAGCCATGAGACCCCCAGCCTCCCCTATAAGCCTACCATTCACCCTGCCCGGGTGCCTGACTTCCAGTATACTTGCCCCGCTCCCCAGCCTGGACCTGTGCACTCCTGCTCGCTCCAAAGGATAACCATCCCTTCAGCTCCACTCCACACCAGATCCTCCACTGTTAACATTCGGTAAGGAGGGGAAAGGGGGGCCAGGCCCCCCACGCCCCTGTACCTCACCCCTTGCCACCCACCAACACTGCTCTCACACCCATCAGCACCTGTTCCAACAAGGTATTGCTGCCCAATCAATAACGTTCCAGGCTCCCCTCTGAGGTGGGGGCAAATCTCCTTCCCCTCCCCCATCCTCCTCTCCCCTTGCAGCCTCCCCTGCTTCCCACTCTATACACCTTCCTGAAGTCCACAGGTTCATGCTCCTGCCTGGCTGATATGTTATTCCTCATCTTGCTAATCATTCCTTCCAAATCAACCTCTCCCTCCCTTGTCCACTGCCTGGGGGGGGGGGAGGGGGGCGACCTGCATATCTAATATCCCCATGGGCTGTGGGCTGGCCCGTCCTTCTCTCCATTAGTCCATTAAACATGTGTCCATGTGCAAAGGACCCACCTCCCACGCAACCATGCGATGCCCCAGGGCTCCCCACCAGGCCTACACTGATTCCCCTGTCCATCCCCACTCGGCCCCATCATGGCCTGAAATCCCTGACCCCAACACTCGTCTCCCGGGCCCCGCTGGAGACTGTCATAGCCCTGCCCCCTTTGCCGCTTTGCGAGGCCTCACCAGGAATAGCTGAAGCCTCCAGCCAGGGGGCCACCCTCCATGCCGGGTGGCCCCCTGGCACCAGGGCCCCCTCCACGATGAGGTCGAGCTGCCAGGCCTCGGACAGTAGCTGCACCTCTTGGGCCACTTTATCCTCAACCACTGACTAAAATTCCAAACAAAATTGAAGGCCTGCCTAGTGACCAGCCACCGTGTCTCCAAGACAAAATAGTGGCTGGTTCCCCGAAATGGTGGCTTATATATTGCTTGGGCTACTAACTACCTCAAAGGTAGCCCAACACCCCCGTGCAGTCCCTGGACTGCACCAACTTCCCTAAACAACTCCGTGGGCAGACCTCCCAGTGGTCGGCTACCCCCCCCAATACCACTTAAATTTGCGAATCCTGCTAAAAGAGTCACAAGAGCTGGCTGAAGATAATTAGTGATAATATTAATACTAAAGAGAGAGAGTCAGAGGAAAAAAGCTAAGGCTCGCCCTCCAAAAACTATATTTAACATAAGGTCTCTGTTACCAGATACCCGAGAGCCTTGCTAGTCACTATAAACCATACACAACACTCAATGGGGTTGGTCATGGAAAGTCATGCTAGATAGAAAAGGAGAAATTGCTCCTTTTCTAGGTGTCCCCTCACTCACCAGGGTTGCCCCATGGTGACATGCTTCATCATTGGGGCCATCCCAGTCCTCTACGGGCTGGGGCGTGCTGCGACTTGCGAGTTACGTAGGAGCACTTACAAATGACTATGTGTGGTGCAAAATGTAATGGTGGAGTGGACTAAGTGATGTACTTAAAAATACCTGCCCAGTAGGTTTTCAATAGACTTTATTCTTGCCTCTAGGTGGTAATATTAAAAATGGGGTGGAAAGATAGGGGTCCCTAAACGTAATGTGTTAAGGTGTACCTATCAACTCCTGTCGTCAACATGTTTCGTGCATACCCCAAGCACTTCTTCGGGACTACACAGGGACCAGCCCTGTGTTCGCCACTCCTTAGCTCTGTATTGAGTTCTTATCAATAAAATAATTATATAATTAATTGCTGCAATCATTAGTGCATGCAGTAATACCTACGTATTTAATCCAAACACGTGGTTCATGTCATGGGACCTAACTGTGCCCAATGGACTCGGAGGGGTTCAGTATCCCAGCAAATTTGCTTCAAGAATACCTCCCTCTTTTAGGCACCTACGGCGTCCCTCCGGTATGTTCGGACCGGAGGGACGCCGTAGGTGCCTAAAAGAGGGAGGTATTCTTGAAGCAAATTTGCTGGGATACTGAACCCCTCCGAGTCCATGGGGCACAGTTAGGTCCCATGACATGAACCACGTGTTTGGATTAAATACGTAGGTATTACTGCATGCACTAATTATAGATTGCAGAAATTAATTATATAATGATTTTATTGATAAGAACTCATTACAGAGCTAAGGAGTGGCGAACACAGGGCTGGTCCCTGTGTAGTCCCGAAGAAGTGCTTGGGGTATGCACGAAACATGTTGACGACAGGAGTTGATAGGTACACCTTAACACATTACGTTTAGGGACCCTTATCTTTCCACCCCATTTTTAATATTACCACCTAGAGGCGAGAATAAAGTCTATTGAAAACCTACTGGGCAGGTATTTTTAAATACATCACTTAGGGCCATATGTATCATACTTCCGTTTTGCGAATTTTAATTAGCGAATCTTAAGGAATCGCTATTTAGAATTCGCAAAACGGTATGTATGTAGGTAATCTAGGAATTTTAGCGATTCCTTACTATTCCTTGTTTGCGAATTCGCAAATTGCGAATTCGCAAATAAGGAATACTTCCCATTCATTTCTATGGGCCAAGAGGCCCATAGGAATGAAGGGGAAATTTGCTAATCGCTATTTGCTAATCGCAAATTGTGCGAATTTTCAAGGGTGCAGGGGGTGTCTCAAGAACACCCTGCTGCACCCCTGAAAATGACATGTGTGCGCATATGGCGTACATACATGCCCTAAGGGCATGCATGTGCGTCACATGCCACAATGAAAAATGCCAATTTGTGCTTATTGAAAAGGAATCGCAATTTACCACCAACTTTCAGTTGATGGTAAATTGCGATTCCTTAAACCAAATTCGCAAGAGAAAAAAGCTTCTTACATAGCAATTAAGGAATCGCAAAATTGCGATTCCTTAAATGCTATGGCAAAATAAGGAATCGCAAATTTTTGCAATTCCTTATTTTGCTACTTTTTCATACATTGCAAATGTGCAATAATGGCCGTTTCCGATTCGCAAAGGCCAAAATTCGGCGAATTTCGGCCTTTGCGAATCGAAAATAGCTTCATACATATGGCCCTTAGTCCACTCCACCATTACATTTTGCACCACACATAGTTATTTGTAAGTGCTCCTACGTAACTCGCAAGTCGCAGCACGCCCCAGCCCGTAGAGGACTGGGATGGCCCCAATGATGAAGCATGTCACCATGGGACAACCCTGGTGAGTGAGGGGACACCTAGAAAAGGAGCAATTTCTCCTTTTCTATGTAGCATGACTTTCCATGACCAACCCCATTGAGTGTTGTGTATGGTTTATAGTGACTAGCAAGGCTCTCAGGTATCTGGTAACAGAGACTTTAGTTGAAGATAATTAGTGGCCATTTCAGAACAATGCATTTAGCCCCCAAATATATCTGACCACATTTCAATGGCAGACGTGTGCTACACAAACACCAATAAATTAATATGAACTAACATCATAACAAAAATATTTTAAAAGACAGGATAAAAAAATATTAGTTACTATTAAAGCTGAGCACCTTAGTTGGAGGACAAAGCATAATATTGATGCTCGCAACTTGCAGTAGCAGTAGATACAGGCACCAAGCTCTCTATACCATGGGGAAGAGACTCCCAATAAGCTGTGGACAAATATAAGAACGGGAAGCCTCTGCTACGACCTTGCACATCTGCCAATACTCACGTGGAAACAGACTGCTCTATGATATAATGAGAGGTAGGTGAAGGACATTTTAAATCTGTAAGCAATAAATGTAGCCGGACTCTTTTAATTCACTTACAAGTGTCATTACCCTACTTGCTGCACAGGTAGATCTGTCCTGGTCCATTATGGAACTGGCAGCTGACAGATAATATCCAACCAGCACTGAGAAGCAGACCATGAAACAAAATGATAGATCACCAGCCGTTAAGGCAATTTGCTGAGTAGGTACTGCAAAGGCATGCAAAGTACCATGTCAGTTACGTACCCAGACTTGGTTTTTAAGTCAACGACATGTGTAACCCAGTCTTTAATTTCACTTTTAACAATATCACTATGGCCTAAAAAATACGAGCGTGCAAAGAGCTATTGGTTCAAAAAGTCAGGAAAGTTTGAAGGTATCACACATGAAGTGTGACCACATGAAAAGTAGAAGTGTGCCACATAAAAAGTGCGTCTGCCTTTTGAAATAGGCCATCGGCCAGGTCTTCCCCACATACATATGTTGTCACTTAGGAGCACATAAAATCACATAAAATAAAATGTAATTCCCTATTAATTTGCACTGGAAACCAGAACGTTTCTTGATGAAAAAAAAATTAAAATAACATCATTTTTAGCTTGATGAATGGGGGTTAACCACTGATTTTGGGAGTGTTCCCATATATGATGAATGGCAAAAAAAAGAAGTTATCAGACTATGGAGATGGGTACTGTAAACATTTTCAATTGCTCACCAAAAAGTGCACAATAAATTTACGAATGTACTTTCTTTGACCTCACTGTAACATTCCTCTACTAAACAATGAAATATTATTGAACACATTTTGGAAATTGTGAGCTGCTGCCTCCCCATTGTAATGGCTCTGCTTCACAAATCATTTGGCAGGCATTAAAAACCACCAGCCCACTCTTAGGTTAAAAGCCTGCCACTGTTGTTCGCCGCCCTTGACTGCCATCACTGGGGACTCCATCCCCCAGGCTTTTTCGTGCCAGGAGGCGCCAACTCACTTTCCCGCACTAGGGTGACCATAAAACGGGATCTGAGCACCCGCATCGCGGAAGCCCGCCCCGGTTGTTCACCGCCCTTGGCTGCTATCACCGGGGACTCCATCCCCCAGGCTTCTTCGCTCCAAAAGTCTCTGACGTACTTTCCCGCACCAGAAGGCATGTAAAACTGGATCCGGGCACTCGCAGCGCAGGAGCCCACCACTGTTGTTCGCCGCTCTTGCCTGTCATTATTTTAAATATGATACATTTTTTTACAATTATTTTAAAACACTCTCCACCATTATCCCCTAAAAACCCAACATCCTGCTCCTAAAATGTATATTTCATTGTTTTTAACAATATACTACAACTATTATTAGATTAAAAACAACATTTTAATATAAAATAATGCTATGGTGATATTTTGAAAAAACGATAATTTATACATTCTATACCTTTTTCGATATTTTTGACAACACTAACAAATGATATTTTTTATAATGACATTTTTGATTCAATATTTTATATTTCGATATTTTCATGAGAAATTTTTAACATCGATATATATAACATCCATATTTTAGTATAATCGATATACTAAACTCAATATTATTGTATATCCTCCACCTTCGATACAGTCAAGCATGACAACTTTTTGTCCCTAATGGAACGAAAGATGGGCCTCTTGTGCACAGTGTTGCAATGGTTCTCCTCCTTCTTAAATAACAGAACACAAAGAATCAAGATGAAGAATTCACTCTCGACACCCTCTGCGGTAACCCTGGGTGTCCATCAGGTGGCAGCTCTGTCACCCATTCTTTTCAACCTACTAATGGACATGGCCAGACTGGGAACCACAACCGGCCCTGGCAAAGTGCTCGGCCCCCCCCCACCCTCCCCACTGGGGGCGGGATTGGAGGTGCCGCTGAGCTCTTTTCCGTGGCCGGTTTCCGGCCGATTTTGGTACAGGGCCGAAATGGCCCTGTAACAAAAACAGCCCAAAGGGGCCCAAAACTGGCCCCCACTTGTACGGCACACCGGGGGTTTGCCTGTGCCCGCTTTCGCCAGTCTGGCCCTGCTAATAGAGCCTTTGGCAAACCCATTGAAATCAGTGACCATTCTATATCACCTGTACGCAGATGACACCCAGCTGTATCTGAAAATCTCCACCCCAGAAGACTTCATTTCCCTCAACACTATTCTACTGAACACGCAAAGCTGATCCTATAACAACCACCTCCTGCTGAATACCTAAAAAACGGAATTCATTCTCATCTCGTCACCGAGTCACACACCTAAGTTAGACCTATGGTGTTCCCCTCATCATTGACTCAGCAAAATCCCTAGGAATCACCATAGATAAACATCTGAATATGCAGTCGCACATCTCTAATGCCACCAAGGGAGCTAACCACAAGTTGAATATACTAAGGAAACTCAAACCCTTACTCCCTCGGGCCGATCTAAAAATGACAGTGCAAGCCCTAGTGCTTCCAAGATTAGACTATGGAAGCAGCACTCTTTGTTGAATCCCCAAATACAAGCTGGC
Organism: Lissotriton vulgaris; assembly: GCF_964263255.1. Taxonomy (NCBI): domain Eukaryota; kingdom Metazoa; phylum Chordata; class Amphibia; order Caudata; family Salamandridae; genus Lissotriton; species Lissotriton vulgaris. The sequence continues at coordinate 895,319,846 of NC_141687.1, forward strand.
TCCGCTGAGGGCATCACTTAATGCTGTGGCTAGACTGGTATGAGGAACCAAAAGAAATAGTCACATCTCTCTGACCCTGAAAGCCCTGAACTGGCTGCCTTACGAGGCAAGAATATACCTAAACGTGGCCTGCATGACCCCCATAGCAATACATAATAATAGACAATGTTACTTAGCTCTGAAGCTAGAAAGGTCAGGAGGTTGCACACAACTTTGAAGTGTGAGTACTTTCCTTCTGAAACCTCAAACCTTTCATAAGAAGAGAACTGGCTGCAGAGCTTTCTCAGGGAGTGCACCACAGATTTGGAACTCCTTACCTCCAGTGGTGCATGGAATCTCTTCCTTTACCGCATTCATAAAAGAAGTAAAAATATAACTAATGAACAAATTCACATCCTAAGTCTTAATTCTAGGCTGACAGAGTCACCTATAAGATCCTCATATCATTGCCAATCTCCGGTGGAATGTACAAGACTGTTATATGTAAGTTTAATACCACAGCCACTTGATGCTCAATAATGTATGTAGCGTAAAGCTTAGTTTGCCTCGGGTCCCATTTATTATCTACATACTTTATACCCATTATGAATCGAAGGAGTATATTATATGTTAGTTTTTTAGCACAATCAACTAATGCTCAATAACTGTATATTGCACAATGTCCTGCAGATTCCCGGTCCCCTATGTTTGTTATCCATATATTATACATCTCTTTTGTATGAAATGATACATTTGAATGCTTGTATACCACCTCATCCATTTATGTTTTTATACTGTATACTGTAGAGCACTCTGATACCCTCGTGAGTCACGTCTGCGCTATATAAAACTTTATAAATAAATAAAATAAATAAATATCGATATTTAAAATTCAATATTGTTACTAGGTACCGTTGAGGACTGGCTTCGAGTCTGAGAGTTAAGGACTTTTTCTTTGCATCTCGTAGTTGGTGGTAGAGGTTGAGTGCAGCTTTCGATGTGGATCTTGCGGTGGTGTGTTTGTTAAGTCTGAAAACACAAAAGAGAGTAAGGGATTTTCACAGGTTTGAAGGGGATACTCCTGGTCCCCTTAGACACCAAAGGTCAATCTCACCAAGTACAGCATCTTAACAACTCTTTAAATATTGTCAAGTTGCCCCAGAATAAATATTTTTAGTGGGTTAAATCTGGCAAATGTTTAATTAACACCTTTTTTCACTCACTCTCACAACAAAATAACCTGCTCCACTGTAATCAGGTGTCGTAGGACACCCGGATAGCATTCGGCTATTCGAGTGATACCCCAACGATGAAGCATGTCACCAACTAGTTGGTGAGTGAGGGGTCTTCTTGAGAAAGGACAATTTCCTTTTCTTTGCTCTTTTCCGAATACCACGAAGACAATTTTCTGTCTCCTGGGTATACTCCTATTTCTTGTTTGTTTTTGTTCAGTCTCCAAGGTATTTGCTGTGGAGCTTCGACTTCCTGAGCTAATTTGTGTACCAGTTGGGTGATTTGTTGTATTTGTAGGTCTTATGTCTGGAGGGAGTGGTGCAGTTAAAGCAGTCAGTGTGCCATTTATTGAAGAGGTTCCCAGTGTGGTTGGGTGGGTACCTTTAGGCTGTTGATCCAGTTTTCTTTATGTATTTCGCCCATTGTTGTGATGGTGCTTTGAGTGTTTCTGGAGGGGTGGTTTGGTGGGAGGGTATCTTGAAATATATGATGTTGTGGTAGGACCCTGTGAGGGTGGTTGCGTTGGTGGCAATGATCCTGTTGTTCAGCCACAGTCTGTGCGGGTAAAATTGGTGGACCGGTAGGGCTGCATAAGGGGGGATTTCGAGGGACAATGTCAAGGAAAACTTAAATAAACAATACATTTTCCCTTGCCATCATCTCTCAAAATCCCCCCTTACCTTGCCCCACTGCTGTTACCTGCATGGACCGCGGCTGCTGTTGAATGAGGAGAAAATAGGGTAGAGGGTGTGACCTTCTGTGGGGGTGTAACAACCAGATTCTTGGACCATATGGGATCAGCTCCTCAGAGCACCTCCAACCCAGTCGGAACGTAATCACCTCCCTCCTTAGAACGTATTTACAATAGGTATATATATATATATATATATCTTGTACCTAAGGATGGGGAAATAGCAATATACATGCATAGGTTTTCTACAATATCCCACTCATACCGGTTAGTCTCACGGCAACTTAGGCCCAGACTAGTCTACCCTAGGGCAGTTCTGATTATTTACCATTACACACTGACCACAGTCAGTGCTCACTCGGCAAGTCACAATCCTGTGTGCCTACACACTAGTCTGCAGTCCTAGTGCTCTCTTCCTCACAGCCCAGTCCACAATCCGGCGGACCTAAGCACTAGTGTCCCCCCTAGTGTTCTCTCACTCACAGCCCGATCCGCAATCCGGCGGATCTATGCACCAGTCTCCCACCTGGTGTTCTCATTAACGCCGCTTACCAACGACGATCACTCTCCTATGAATACCTTTGGAAGGAATCTCTCATTGGCTACTCGGGATATGATACTACAATAACAGGAATTACCATAACTTGCCAAATTAAAGCGTGTACCACCTATTCTTTAAATCAAGGGGTCCCTCTCTCCCTCATTGCTCAGTCACCTCTTACCTGACCGGGAATTACATCCGTTCATGAAAACAATGCCTGACTAGAAGACCAGGTTACCCTGATTGAACAAGAATACGAGGCACATGTTGGTTCACTAAGAACTGGGGTATTTTATTACAATGAACATAAAAACACAATACTATACTATAACATATATTCTGCAAAGAAAAGTGAAAAGGTTAGAATGTGCACACTATAGGTTATGGACAGACGTCACCTTATGGACACGAAGTCGTGGTTCGGCAGTCATCTAGGTTCCCTTCTCGTCTGTGCCTTGGCTCATCTTAGAATCACACCTCAGCAGTCACGAGTACACGTCTGCACCGCTATGCTCTGCCTTCTCTGCTTTCCTCCAAGTCACTGGAACCTTCCTTTAATTAACTGCTGTCTCTCTCTCTCTGGCCGTTCTGCACTACTTCTCTTTCCTCTTCAATCTTTCTCAGAGAGTATCAGCTTCATGATCTTTCTCAGACTTCAAAATGGCGACTGTCTGCTTGGAAATAATTAATAGCGAGTTTGCAAAAACAACAGGTGATGGACCGAATGAGGATCAATGTCACACATTCAACCCAGTCAAAAGATCTGGGTCCTAATCCATCGTTTTTTTGCACTCCACACCACCCTGGGTTAGACAATGGCGATATGCAAATCAGCTCTGACCCTGTGCCTCATGGGAACAGTCCAGTCCGAACTACAAAAGCCATGTCCTTCCCAGAACGGAATCAAGCATCCGAGGACCGGACCGGTTTCGAGGTAACACCTCTCATCAGCCCGGCTAGCTTGACTCCAGTGGTGTGGAGTGCCTGGGACCCACGTCTGGGCATCCCCAGTACACTTATAGCGAGTTTGCAAAAACAACAGGTGATGGACCGAATGAGGATCAATGTCACACATTCAACCCAGTCAAAAGATCTGGGTCCTAATCCATCGTTTTTTTGCACTCCACACCACCCTGGGTTAGACAATGGCGATATGCAAATCAGCTCTGACCCTGTGCCCCATGGGAACAGTCCAGTCCGAACTACAAAAGCCATGTCCTTCCCAGAACGGAATCAAGCATCCGAGGACCGGACCGGTTTCGAGGTAACACCTCTCATCAGCCCGGCTAGCTTGACTCCAGTGGTGTGGAGTGCCTGGGACCCACGTCTGGGCATCCCCAGTACACCTATAGCGAGTTTGCAAAAACAACAGGTGATGGACCGAATGAGGATCAATGTCACACATTCAACCCAGTCAAAAGATCTGGGTCCTAATCCATCGTTTTTTTGCACTCCACACCACCCTGGGTTAGACAATGGCGATATGCAAATCAGCTCTGACCCTGTGCCCCATGGGAACAGTCCAGTCCGAACTACAAAAGCCATGTCCTTCCCAGAACGGAATCAAGCATCCGAGGACCGGACCGGTTTCGAGGTAACACCTCTCATCAGCCCGGCTAGCTTGACTCCAGTGGTGTGGAGTGCCTGGGACCCACGTCTGGGCATCCCCAGTACACTTATAGCGAGTTTGCAAAAACAACAGGTGATGGACCGAATGAGGATCAATGTCACACATTCAACCCAGTCAAAAGATCTGGGTCCTAATCCATCGTTTTTTTGCACTCCACACCACCCTGGGTTAGACAATGGCGATATGCAAATCAGCTCTGACCCTGTGCCCCATGGGAACAGTCCAGTCCGAACTACAAAAGCCATGTCCTTCCCAGAACGGAATCAAGCATCCGAGGACCGGACCGGTTTCGAGGTAACACCTCTCATCAGCCCGGCTAGCTTGACTCCAGTGGTGTGGAGTGCCTGGGACCCACGTCTGGGCATCCCCAGTACACTTATAGCGAGTTTGCAAAAACAACAGGTGATGGACCGAATGAGGATCAATGTCACACATTCAACCCAGTCAAAAGATCTGGGTCCTAATCCATCGTTTTTTTGCACTCCACACCACCCTGGGTTAGACAATGGCGATATGCAAATCAGCTCTGACCCTGTGCCCCATGGGAACAGTCCAGTCCGAACTACAAAAGCCATGTCCTTCCCAGAACGGAATCAAGCATCCGAGGACCGGACTGGTTTCGAGGTAACACCTCTCATCAGCCCGGCTAGCTTGACTCCAGTGGTGTGGAGTGCCTGGGACCCACGTCTGGGCATCCCCAGTACACTTATAGCGAGTTTGCAAAAACAACAGGTGATGGACCGAATGAGGATCAATGTCACACATTCCCCCAGTCAAAAGATCTGGGTCCTAATCCATCGTTTTTTTGCACTCCACACCACCCTGGGTTAGACAATGGCGATATGCAAATCAGCTCTGACCCTGTGCCCCATGGGAACAGTCCAGTCCGAACTACAAAAGCCATGTCCTTCCCAGAACGGAATCAAGCATCCGAGGACCGGACCGGTTTCGAGGTAACACCTCTCATCAGCCCGGCTAGCTTGACTCCAGTGGTGTGGAGTGCCTGGGACCCACGTCTGGGCATCCCCAGTACACTTATAGCGAGTTTGCAAAAACAACAGGTGATGGACCGAATGAGGATCAATGTCACACATTCAACCCAGTCAAAAGATCTGGGTCCTAATCCATCGTTTTTTTGCACTCCACACCACCCTGGGTTAGACAATGGCGATATGCAAATCAGCTCTGACCCTGTGCCCCATGGGAACAGTCCAGTCCGAACTACAAAAGCCATGTCCTTCCCAGAACGGAATCAAGCATCCGAGGACCGGACCGGTTTCGAGGTAACACCTCTCATCAGCCCGGCTAGCTTGACTCCAGTGGTGTGGAGTGCCTGGGACCCACGTCTGGGCATCCCCAGTACACTTATAGCGAGTTTGCAAAAACAACAGGTGATGGACCGAATGAGGATCAATGTCACACATTCAACCCAGTCAAAAGATCTGGGTCCTAATCCATCGTTTTTTTGCACTCCACACCACCCTGGGTTAGACAATGGCGATATGCAAATCAGCTCTGACCCTGTGCCCCATGGGAACAGTCCAGTCCGAACTACAAAAGCCATGTCCTTCCCAGAACGGAATCAAGCATCCGAGGACCGGACCGGTTTCGAGGTAACACCTCTCATCAGCCCGGCTAGCTTGACTCCAGTGGTGTGGAGTGCCTGGGACCCACGTCTGGGCATCCCCAGTACACTTATAGCGAGTTTGCAAAAACAACAGGTGATGGACCGAATGAGGATCAATGTCACACATTCAACCCAGTCAAAAGATCTGGGTCCTAATCCATCGTTTTTTTGCACTCCACACCACCCTGGGTTAGACAATGGCGATATGCAAATCAGCTCTGACCCTGTGCCCCATGGGAACAGTCCAGTCCGAACTACAAAAGCCATGTCCTTCCCAGAACGGAATCAAGCATCCGAGGGCCCAGATCTTTTGACTGGGGGAATGTGTGACATTGATCCACATTCGGTCCATCACTTGTTGTTTTTGCAATTGCCGCCCTAAGTGCGCTGGGGATGCCCAGACGTGGGTCCCAGGCACTCCACACCACTTGGAGTCAAGCTAGCCGGGCTGATGAGAGGTGTTACCTCGAAACCGGTCCGGTCCTCGGATGCTTGATTCCGTTCTGGGAAGGACATGGCTTTTGTAGTTCGGACTGGACTGTTCCCATGGGGCAACAGGGTCAGAGCTGATTTGCATATCGCCATTGTCTAACCCAGGGTGGTGTGGAGTGCAAAAAAACGATGGATTTGGGCCCAGATCTTTTGACTGGGGGAATGTGTGACATTGATCCACATTCGGTCCATCACTTGTTGTTTTTGCAATTGCCGCCCTAAGTGCGCTGGGGATGCCCAGACGTGGGTCCCAGGCACTCCACACCACTTGGAGTCAAGCTAGCCGGGCTGATGAGAGGTGTTACCTCGAAACCGGTCCGGTCCTCGGATGCTTGATTCCGTTCTGGGAAGGACATGGCTTTTGTAGTTCGGACTGGACTGTTCCCATGGGGCAACAGGGTCAGAGCTGATTTGCATATCGCCATTGTCTAACCCAGGGTGGTGTGGAGTGCAAAAAAACGATGGATTTGGGCCCAGATCTTTTGACTGGGGGAATGTATGACATTGATCCATATTCGGTCCATCACTTGTTGTTTTTGCAATTGCCGCCCTAAGTGCGCTGGGGATGCCCAGACGTGGGTCCCAGGCACTCCACACCACTTGGAGTCAAGCTAGCCGGGCTGATGAGAGGTGTTACCTCGAAACCGGTCCGGTCCTCGGATGCTTGATTCCGTTCTGGGAAGGACATGGCTTTTGTAGTTCGGACTGGACTGTTCCCATGGGGCAACAGGGTCAGAGCTGATTTGCATATCGCCATTGTCTAACCCAGGGTGGTGTGGAGTGCAAAAAAACGATGGATTTGGGCCCAGATCTTTTGACTGGGGGAATGTGTGACATTGATCCACATTCGGTCCATCACTTGTTGTTTTTGCAATTGCCGCCCTAAGTGCGCTGGGGATGCCCAGACGTGGGTCCCAGGCACTCCACACCACTTGGAGTCAAGCTAGCCGGGCTGATGAGAGGTGTTACCTCGAAACCGGTCCGGTCCTCGGATGCTTGATTCCGTTCTGGGAAGGACATGGCTTTTGTAGTTCGGACTGGACTGTTCCCATGGGGCAACAGGGTCAGAGCTGATTTGCATATCGCCATTGTCTAACCCAGGGTGGTGTGGAGTGCAAAAAAACGATGGATTTGGGCCCAGATCTTTTGACTGGGGGAATGTATGACATTGATCCATATTCGGTCCATCACTTGTTGTTTTTGCAATTGCCGCCCTAAGTGCGCTGGGGATGCCCAGACGTGGGTCCCAGGCACTCTACACCACTTGGAGTCAAGCTAGCCGGGCTGATGAGAGGTGTTACCTCGAAACCGGTCCGGTCCTCGGATGCTTGATTCCGTTCTGGGAAGGACATGGCTTTTGTAGTTCGGACTGGACTGTTCCCATGGGGCAACAGGGTCAGAGCTGATTTGCATATCGCCATTGTCTAACCCAGGGTGGTGTGGAGTGCAAAAAAACGATGGATTTGGGCCCAGATCTTTTGACTGGGGGAATGTGTGACATTGATCCACATTCGGTCCATCACTTGTTGTTTTTGCAATTGCCGCCCTAAGTGCGCTGGGGATGCCCAGACGTGGGTCACAGGCACTCCACACCACTTGGAGTCAAGCTAGCCGGGCTGATGAGAGGTGTTACCTCGAAACCGGTCCGGTCCTCGGATGCTTGATTCCGTTCTGGGAAGGACATGGCTTTTGTAGTTCGGACTGGACTGTTCCCATGGGGCAACAGGGTCAGAGCTGATTTGCATATCGCCATTGTCTAACCCAGGGTGGTGTGGAGTGCAAAAAAACGATGGATTTGGGCCCAGATCTTTTGACTGGGGGAATGTGTGACATTGATCCACATTCGGTCCATCACTTGTTGTTTTTGCAATTGCCGCCCTAAGTGCGCTGGGGATGCCCAGACGTGGGTCCCAGGCACTCCACACCACTTGGAGTCAAGCTAGCCGGGCTGATGAGAGGTGTTACCTCGAAACCGGTCCGGTCCTCGGATGCTTGATTCCGTTCTGGGAAGGACATGGCTTTTGTAGTTCGGACTGGACTGTTCCCATGGGGCAACAGGGTCAGAGCTGATTTGCATATCGCCATTGTCTAACCCAGGGTGGTGTGGAGTGCAAAAAAACGATGGATTTGGGCCCAGATCTTTTGACTGGGGGAATGTGTGACATTGATCCACATTCGGTCCATCACTTGTTGTTTTTGGAAATAATTAATGGCATTGATGCTAACGGCTAGCTGCCGCCTACAGACTGACTGACTCACTGCCTCATGCTTTCACTAATATGGAAGCTTGTCCTTTCATGGAAAGTTACGGCCAGTAACCTGCCGCCCACCAAATTCTTGTACCTCCCCGTACCAAGGACACGTTCCCAGCCGGCCGGCCTGATATTGTGTCTTCGGAGTGGAGAAAAATACAGTCTTTCGATAAGGGCCAGCCTGAGCCGGTTCTCTCCAAGCGAACAACACTTCGAAACTAAAACATTACACTTGACCTAGAAGCATCTCAAGCTGCTGGAGCAGAAAGCAAGATGAAGTCTCTCCCGTTTGAGGCCTACAAGGCCCGAAATAAGCATAACTCCATAGAAGGTATACTAACACTCTTGCAAAAGGACGGATTATCACTAATACTAATGAATCTATCCCCTAACATAAGTTTATAAGCCCTGATCTAAGGAAAAGGGTACGAAAGTGCATAGCTGTGCCTTATGAATAGGCCCTGTCTGTAATTCTAATCCCTGCACTAGAATGATAATAGACTAGAGTCACATTCAATCATCTTCCCTCAAAGGAGGGCCGAAAAAGTCGGTCAGAACACTTCACCCTTGACTTTAGTCTATTAATCATTCGCTATATGGAACTAACATCTGTGGAAGAATAATAGGAAACAAAACTAACTGATCTATTTCTCTTGCCGAATCTACAGTATTGGAGTAGGGAAGGGATGCACTGAATAAAGCAGCAAATAGCTACTAAAATACTAATAGAAATCATAATACCCCCTAATATTTGTCGTAGGGAATGTAAGTCAGGTAACTAATTGAAGAGCCAGTCGAACCAACCCTGATCAATGTGTTTTCTAACCTCCTCAGTCAAGTCATGAAGTTTGTCAATATGAGCTTGAATAGACTTAGTGTGGTCGGAAAGGTTGAAGCAACAAAGACCTTCAAAATCAGAACAATCATGTCCATGTTTTAACAAAAGGTAATCAATGGCTGCACGATTTTGTAGAATAGCTCTACGTTCACCCTGGGCATCTAATAACATATCCGATAAAATGGTAGAAGTTTGATTAATTGATTTGACCATCCAACAGGCCATTTTCCCAATTGATTTGGCGTTATAAACAGCCAATACCAGGACACCAATAATGGAAATAGCTAAACTAAGGTATTCCGATTTAGAATAAAGATGTAGGGAAGAATCACAGTCCTCATGTAACATCATAGCATCAGGAATTAAACGGGAATAGGTATTGGGATGTGAGGAGAACATTAATAAACTCAGTCTGGTGATGGCACACGGGCCTCCGGAAATATTTGCGGGAATATAGGGCCAAGAGGTGTTGCCACAAGAAAATAGCCAACCAGAAGGTAACAACATTGTACGGTAATGGCTAGGGGCAACTACTATACTTTTACAGGTCATATTATTTTTAACAGAAGTACAGGATTTCGGGGGTCTTCGGGAACACAAAGTTCGTTCATGAGTCGAAAAAGAAGTGGCTGCTTTAAGTTTCAGTTTTACACATTCAGTAATTGCATTAGGATCACAAGTTAAGAAAAAGCACAAGTCGCCCTGCGTGATATTATAGGTAGTGATTTGAGAATGAATTGGGGGAATGGAATCTGAAAGAATAGTACATAAAGGGCAATACTCGTGAGCGGCAAAATCGCCGAGAATTACATTGGGTCGGGCATTTGATATATTAAAAATATGCTTCAAAGTCTCCATTGAGGCAGGGACAGCAACCAAGCAGGTCGCTAGAATATCAGTTACTGAACGCATAGGTGTCAGGCAGAAATTAGGAGAATTAGTAACTTGTTTAGCCAGAGTTGTCCAAAAGTTCGATGATGAATCCCACGCAGCGAAGGAACGCGGTACTCGGGTTCTCGAATCAACCAAAGTCTGTGGGTTCCCTCCTCTCCCGACGTAGCAGACCAAAAGGAGTCCAACGCCGGCACATCCTGCAGCAGCAGTCCAGAGAATGATCTGGAAGAAAATCAAATACAGGCATTATTCATTCTCGTAAGTAACATTTGTCAGCCGGGACAGCTTCCCAGCTATCTTTCCCTGGTCTCATTACCAATATGGTATTGTCATGACCGGTTGCAATGACTTCAGCTTTTCAGGGGGATTTTTAGGCGATTGCACCCATACTCTCGCTCCAGGATTGTCCGTAGAGCCAAAACCTTTTTGTCCTCGTACAGTTAGCAATGTTGGGGCAGTGCCTTTCTGAATCTCACCACTGAAAACAGGCATAATTAGCAATTGGGCAACTCGGTCAGTCTTTTGAATTGATAAATCAACCTCACTGCTGTTCAGCAGGAGGACCTTAATCTCTCCCTGATAATCACTGTCAATCACTCCTCCGAGTACTTGAACACCTTTTAAGGCAAGGCCCGTTCTAGGGGCAATCAGTCCAAAACTTCCTGCTGGTATACAGACACCAACGCCTGTTTCTACAATGATTCAATCTTTACTTTTAAGCACAGTATCAGTCATGGCATGCAGGTCCAAGCCTGCGGAACCTGGGGTTGCTCTGAATGGAGCCAGGGCTCCGGGGGAAATTTCCCAATACATAACAGTATTGCCAATGGTGTTAGGTTTTGCATTAACATTTGTGGGAAACAAACGCATCAAAGGAGATTCAGCATTCAGAAAAGGACGATTATTCAGAATCAATATTGCTTGAAACAAATGATCTCTCCAATTTTTATACTTATTGTCAGTTAATTTTCGCAATTGTTCTTTAAGCAAACCATTCATTCTTTCAATAAGGCCTGATGCCTGTGGATAGTATGGAATATGAAACACCCATTCAATATTGTTTTCCACACAAAATTCCTGTACCAATCTTCCACGAAAGTGGGATGCATTATCAGATTGAATTTGAAATGGAGCGCCATAATACAATATAATTAATTCCAATGTTTTATTGGTATTCACTTGGGTAAGTTGTTTGCAGGGAAAGGCCACTGTAGGTGTCGACAATTGTACAAACATATTGACAATTTTTGCTCATAGGGAGCGGACCAATATAATCAATCTGCCAAATTTGAGGAGGCAATTTTCCTCGATGTAAGTGACCTTTAACAATTTGGGGTACTTTTCGTTGTCTAGAATGTTGACAGATGGGACAATGCAGAATAGCATCTTTAATGTAATTTAAAGGAATATAGATTCCTCGATCGGCGGCCCACCTGCTAGTGGCTCTTTCTCCAAAATGTCCTGCTTTCTGGTGGGCCCACCTCGCCAATCCCGCCAAATCAGAATCTTGCATGTCCACCACTGCCTCAGCAATTTTAGATTTCTCATCTGCAATATTATGAAAAAATTTGTCAAGGGAGTCTATCGGAGTATGAGCATCCACATGAAAGATTGTCACAGTACTCTGTGGGAGCATTTCCCAAATTTCTTGCCATAATTCTTTTCCCCACAATTCTTTTGAATGCAATTCCCAATTATGAGAAGCCAAGTTGGTAACCAAACCGCCAGACCATTAGCTGTGGACCAGGAATCAGTAGAAATATGACATGTGCCAGGTAATTCTTGTTTCAAAACTTGGTAAACTGCATATAACTCAGCAAATTGACTACTCTTTCCTTCACCAGTTGTACTCAACAATTTCTGTGTGATCGGGTTATAGGACACTGCCTTCCAATGCCGGTTCTCTCCAATGAACCTCGCTGAACCATCTGTAAACCACACATGTTTTCTGTCCTCCGCGGACAAATCATCAAATGGCTTACCCCACTTGACAGGAGATTCCTGTACTGCAGGTACGGAGCAATCACCTCCAGTCTCATCTGATGGCGCCAGCGCCACTTGCTCATGTAATGCTGCCACACCTTTTGGACCCACACGTGCCCTGTCCTGAATGTACCATTTCCACTTAATCACACTCGCCCCTTGAGCATGTCCAATTCGATGAGTTTTCGGCGAACTCAAAACCCACTGCATAATAGGAATTTCAGGTCTCAAAATCACATCATGACCCAAAGTCAATTGCTCGGTATCCACCAGAGCCCAATAACATGCAAGCAACTGTTTCTCAAAAGGTGTATAACGCTCACCAGCCTCAGGTAACTTTTTAGTCCAAAAACCTAATGGTACTTTTTGTCTGCCTTGTTTTTGCCATAGACTCCAATTTGCATAAAGACCTTGCACGGACACATTCAAATCCACATCACCCTCGCACACAGGCCACAGATCCAAAGCGTACTGAATGGCTTCTTTTGCCAAATTAAACGCATTCTGTTGTGGTTCACCCCATTCAAACACATTCTTTTTGCGAGTGACTCGGTATAAAGGAGCCAATATCTGACTCAAATGTGGAATATGCTGACGCCAAAAGCCGAACAGGCCAATGAAGCTCTGGGCTTCCTTCCGATTCCTTGGGACTGCAAAATCTAAAACTTTTTGTTTAACCTGTGGGATCACCTCTCTGTGACCTTCATGCCAATTAATACCTAAAATTTTTACATTTTGGGATGGACCTTGTAGCTTATCAGGATTAATTTCCCAACCTTTTTCACGTAAGCACTCAAGGATTTGATCTAATTGGGTCTGAACTTGATCTTGCGTTTTACCTTGAATTAAAATGTCGTCAATATAATGACACACCTGAATTTGTGGGTGTACAGATACTTCGGACAAATGTTCCGCCACCAGCCGGTGACAGATCGTAGGACTGTGTACATAACCTTGAGGAAGACTTCTAAACGTCATTTGACGCCCATTCCATGTAAAACTGAATTGTTCCTGACACTCGGGGGCAATCGGAATTGAAAAGCAAGCATTAGCAATATCAATGAACGCATACCATGTACCTGGATGCTTTTGGATTCTTTCAATTAAGGTAATAATGTCTGGTACTGCAACAGTCAAAGGGGGTGTATGTTTGTTCAGCTCTCGATAATCAACAGTCATGCGCCAAGAATTATCACTCTTGCGCACGGGACAGACGGGATTATTCCAAGCAGAAGTAACCGGAGTTATAACTCCTGCATCAACCAAATCCTGAATAGTGGCACTAATCTCTTCATGGCCACCTGGAATACGATATTGCTTCTGAGAAACAACTTTTGTAGCTTGAGGGATTTTTATGGGGGGCATTCGTAAACGACCAACCCGTACGGGTCTGGACGATATGTAGTGTTTAGTTCCAAATTGATAACAACCGTCATCTAAATGCAAAATCATTCCTTTTAAAATGTCAATTCCAATTATGTATTCCAAGAGTGGTACAACTAATACAGAATATTCTTTTCGGAGGATTCTACCTATTCTCATTTCAAGTGTAGTTTGCACTGCGGGAGTTTCCTTTCCACCTAAACCAGTAATTGGGAAAAATTGGCCTTTGAATTTCTTTGATTTACCATGAATAAGAGTGGCCTCCGCTCCTGTATCTACCAATGCTCGGGCCCTTTGGATATTACAATGTTTCCAAAAAAGTTCAATATCTACATAGGGTCTATTGTCTTTGTGAGCCCACCTGCGTACTGGAGCTTGACCTATTTCCTAGTCATTCTTACTGCGTTCTGTCAACCAGGACAAATCAGGGTAAATGCTCTCATGTTTCTTGGGTATCAAAACATCTTGTTCATATCCATCTCCATTACAAAATGGATTCTTGTCATCTGCATAATACTGTGAATTACGATCGGAAAGCCTGTGTCGATCCTCCCTTCTCCTCAACTCAGGGGACTGATCCCTTTCATCTCTATATCTGTTGTAGTCACGATCATCTCTCCCCCTTTCTTTTTCCCCCTCTCGCCCCCTCTCCTTCCTACGACGAGGGGACACATCACGCTCATAGCGCCGTTCACCACGACGATCAGAATCCACACGACGCTTGTCGTCACCAATGTCATCAGAACATCCACGATCACAATCATTCTTTCGCACACGCCGGGCACCCTCCTTGAGATCCAAACCACGCTTACGAAACATGTCCCATAAGCGAATATTAGGCTCACCATCAATGTCCTCCTTTTTCACACCATCATCCAACAGTGCAAGAAACATATCACGTCTAGAGAATTTATAATCTCCAGCAGTACGACCTTCCGGTCTGGACTGTCTCTCAGGTTTAAACAAGTCACCCAATTCACCAAGCTGACGGACAGATTCAAGCACCATAGATAAAGCATTGCCAGTTTGATTAATTAACAAAGTCATCATAACCTGCTTATAAGCAACAGGGGAAGAACGGATAATGCGATTCCGCACAGAAGATGTCAATAAACCATCCAACAACCTGTCAGCAGTACTGAGAAAAATCGCAGTTTTCATCACCTCCTCCTTTAATCACTGCGCCGCATCACGCAAAGTGTTCCACGGCTTGTCATTAATAGGCCAGTCAGATTCGGTAGGGTATTTATGGTTACAGCCATCAGTCGCTAACTGGAGCAGACTAATCTGGCCAGCACCATTAAAATTTCGAAAATGATCTTGTACAGTAGAATCGGAACTCAAAGAGCAAAATTTCAAGGCATCTCCTGCATCTAACATGATACCTGCAGCGCCCAATTCATAAAGGCGCACCATCCAAGTAAGTAAGGCCTCACCAGGCCGTTGTCGAAATCGTTGCAAAATGTCACTAACTTCCTGTTGAGTAAAGTCTTCCAAACTATCTAAAGCAATACCATTTGGGTTCCCAGGAGCTTGTTGTAATTTGCGTCGAAAAACTGGGTGCGCAGAAACCTCCGGACGGGCATCCAAAGAAGCCCAATCCATAGATTTAGAGGAACAATGAGGACGAGATACGTCATCAGAATAGGAAGAGCGACCACGGCCGCTAGAATCATCATTTTTATCACAAGAAGCAGATTCACAATCACGTCCGGAACGAGAAGACTCGCGTCTATCAGCCTCCTCAGCCGAGGAGCCAGAATCATTCGAGTCCCAGATATTACCATTCCACTCGTCGGGGTTCCAATCCAGTCCGGCTTTCGCCACGACTAGACGCACTTTCCGTTTACAAACACGACCACGACGGTGTCTATACTTATATTTCGCAATGCGAACAGCAGCCCTTTCGGCTATAGTCTGATAAGTCTCAAGTTTGTCGGCAAGCAATTTATTTTGACATCGTAAAAGGGTATGCGCATTTTGCACTTCAACAAACTTTTCCTCCATATCCACAAATCATTGCTGTAATTTCACAAATTTCTCATGAAGAATTCTGTATGCAGTCAAAACAATCCAACCTCTGCGTCCTAAAATAGGAAGCTCATCACCCGTCACTACTGGTGCCTTCTGTAAGCAAGAAACCACATCAGCAGGCTCCGCCAGCTCCAAACAAGAAGTCCAATTCTCACTCAAACCAGTAGAATCGGCCCACTCACGGGCCAAGGCCTCGTAAGGCGTTGATTCCCAGCCGGGAATTTCAACAGGCAATTTAAAAGTAGATTTCGATTTTCGCGAAAACATTTTAGCACACAAAAAAGATATACACAATTATCAACAAATAATATACAAAAGAAAATACGTACGAGCCGAGCGCAAACCAACAAGATTAAAACAATACAACGCACACAGGCTTCGTAAACAGTTCGTGACGCCAGATGTAACGACCGGATTCTTGGACCAGATGGGATCAGCTCCTCAGAGCACCTCCAACCCAGTCGGAACGTAATCACCTCCCTCCTTAGAACGTATTTACAATAGGTATATATATATATATATATCTTGTACCTAAGGATGGGGAAATAGCAATATACATGCATAGGTTTTCTACAATATCCCACTCATACCGGTTAGTCTCACGGCAACTTAGGCCCAGACTAGTCTACCCTAGGGCAGTTCTGATTATTTACCATTACACACTGACCACAGTCAGTGCTCACTCGGCAAGTCGCAATCCTGCGTGCCTACACACTATTCTGCAGTCCTAGTGCTCTCTTCCTCACAGCCCGGTCCACAATCCGGCGGACCTAAGCACTAGTGTCCCCCCTAGTGTTCTCTCACTCACAGCCTGATCCACAATCCGGCGGATCTATGCACCAGTCTCCCACCTGGTGTTCTCATTAACGCCGCTTACCAACGACGATCACTCTCCTATGAATACCTTTGGAAGGAATCTCTCATTGGCTACTCGGGATATGATACTACAATAACAGGAAATACCATAACTTGCCAAATTAAAGCGTGTACCACCAATTCTTTACATCAAGGGGTCCCTCTCTCCCTCATTGCTCAGTCACCTCTTACTTGACCGGGAATTACATCCGTTCATGAAAGCAATGCCTGACTAGAAGACCAGGTTACCCTGATTTAACAAGAATACGAGGCACATGTTGGTTCACTAAGAACTGGGGTATTTTATTACAATGATCATAAAAACACAATACTATACTATAACATATATCCTGCAAAGAAAAGTGAAAAGGTTAGAATGTGCACACTGTAGGTTATGGACAGACGTCACCTTATGGACACGAAGTCGGGGTTCGGCAGTCATCTAGGTTCCCTTCTCGTCTGTGCCTTGGCTCGTCTTAGAATCACACCTCAGCAGTCACGAGTACACGTCTGCACCGCTATGCTCTGCCTTCTCTACTTGCCTCCAAGTCACTGGAACCTTCCTTTAATTAGCTGCTGTCTCTCTCTCTCTGGCTGTTCTGCACTACTTCTCTTTCCTCTTCAATCTTTCTCAGAGAGTATCAGCTTCATGATCTTTCTCGGACTTCAAAATGGCGACTGTCTGCTTGGAAATAATTAATGGCATTGATGCTAACGGCTAGCTGCCGCCTACAGACTGACTAACTGCCCCATGCTTTCGCTAATATGGAAGCTTGTCCTTTCATGGAAAGTTACGGCCAGTAACCTGCCGCCCACCAAATTCTTGTACCTCCCCGTACCAAGGACACGTTCCCAGCCGGCCGGCCTGATATTGTGTCTTCGGAGTGGAGAAAAATACAGTCTTTCGATAAGGGCCAGCCTGAGCCGGTTCTCTCCAAGCGAACAACACTTCGAAACTAAAACATTACACTTGACCTAGAAGCATCTCAAGCTGCCGGGGCAGAAAGCAAGATGGAGTCTCTCCCGTTTGAGGCCTACAAGGCCCGAAATAAGCATAACTCCATAGAAGGTATACTAACACTCTTGCAAAAGAACTGATTATCACTAATACTAATGAATCTATCCCCTAACATACGTTTATAAGCCCTGATCTAAGGAAAAGTGTACGAAAGTGCATAACTGTGCCTTATGAATAGGCCCTGTCTGTAATTCTAATCCCTGCACTAGAATGATAATAGACTAGAGTCATATCCAATCATCCTCCCTCAATGGAGGGCCGAAAAAGTCGGTCAGAACAGGGGGTTAGTTCTTGGATGAGTTGGGTGAGTCCAAGGCTGCTGAGGCTACCAAGGAGGGCAGTGAAATTATGGTCCTTGGTGTCTTCCAGGTATTTATTTATTTATTTTATTTATTAATCTTGTAGAGCGCGAACAGCTACCCGTGAGGGTTTCCCGGCGCTGATTGGCAGTATAGCATAGTAATCCAGAGGGAGATATATCGCAAAAGCCAGATCTTAAGAAAGCTTTGCGGCTTGCCGAAAGAGTTATTGGGCAAAAAGCCAGGTCTTAACGGCTTTGCGGAAACGAAGATGACAATGCTCCGCTCGTAAGTCCAGAGGAAGAGAATTCCAAAGTCTGGGTCCTAGTACAGAAAAGGAACGGCCACCCACTCTAGTGAGCCTAAACTTAGGCACACAGAAAAGGTGTTGGGAGGAGGAACGGAGGGAGCGTGCGGGAACATAGGGTTTGACCAGGGATTGCAGATAAGTGGGGGCAACTTCAATTTTTATCTTATGCATAAAGCATAGTGCCTTAAATTTGACTCGTTTATCAAGGTTGAGCCAATGGAGTTGTTTGATGCGTTCGGTAATTGGATCATATTTCCGACAGCCACACAGAAGCCGAGCAGCGGCATTCTGGACTAGTTGGAGACGGCGCATGACCGCCTTGGTCGCCCCCAGAAAGAGCACGTTACTATAATCCAATCTAGAGGTCACCAGCGCCGTCACAACAGATCTCTGGGTGTCAGAAGGTAGGATCCAAAAGATTTCTCGCAGCCATCTAAGGATGGTAAAACAGGTGGCTGCAACTTTAATAGCCTGATCCTTCATCGATAGCTCCCTATCGATAATGACCCCGAGATTTCTCACTCGTTCCGATGGAATGGGTAGGTCGCCCATAGTTGACGGCCAATGTCTCGAGCTCCATAGGTCAGGCTTATTACCGAAGATGAGCACCTCCGTCTTATCGCTGTTGACCTTTAGGAAATTACAGCTCATCCAGCGGGAGATGTCCCTTAGACCTGATTGTAAAGAAGAAGGTGATGAAGGGTCAGCTTGGGATAAGGAAAACACAATTTGTGAATCATCTGCATAAGTAAAAAGATTAAGACCAGAGTGATGAGCAACATGTGCTAAAGGAACAACATAAAGATTGAAGAGAAGAGGGCTTAAAATAGAACCTTGGGGGACACCATATGGAGAAGGATAAGTATTAGAGGTAGAAGTATTGGAAAAAATTTGAAAGGTCCGGTCAGTAAGAAAAGAAGAGAGCCAGTGTAAGGCTTTGTCACATATACCAAAAGAGGCAAGGCTACTGAGAAGGATACTGTGCGATACAGTATCGAAGGCTGCACTGAGATCAAGCAATATCAGTGCAGCTGTTTCACCTCGATCGAGTAGTTGGCGAATATTCTCAGTTACTCCTAAAAGAGTGGATTCGGTGGAGAAGCCTTGACAAAAGCCTGACTGAGAGGGGTGAAGAAGATTGTTGGTGACAACAAAACGAGATAAATGTGCATGAATATGCCGTTCCAAAATTTTAGAGAATGCCGGCAACAGCGAAATGGGACGGAAGTTGGCAGCAACATTTGGATCTGCAGTAGGTTTTTTAAGAAGTGGGGTCACCATTGCATGCTTCCAGCTCTGAGGCATCGTGGCTGAATCAAGAGAAGCATTTAACAAAGTACAGATTACATCTAATTGAGAGGACTCAAGTTGACGTAAAACCGAAATAGGTAGGGGGTCCAAAGGTGAGCCAGATTTAATATTATTTAAAATTTCTAAAAGGGTAGCGGGTACAAGATTAGGCCAGGTCTGCAATAAGGCCGGAGGAGGACAAGAAGTGGAGAAGGATGGAAATACGTCAACGACGGATTTCTCTTTGGCTGCTATGTCTTTGTAAATGGTATCAATTTTAGATGTAAAATATTGGGTAAGTTCATCACATTTCGTGTTGGAGAGAGGGGGGGTATAGCAGCTGTATGTGATCCAGCAAGGTCTTTTACCACCTTAAATAAAACATTGGATTTATTAATGGCTACTGTTATCAAGTTGTTGACATAGGTAGCTCTAGTATGAGCACAGGCCTTATGGTAAAGTTTCAGTTCAGCTTTATATGTAAGCTCAGCCGCGATTGAATAGTCTTTTCTCCAAGTTCGCTCAAGTCTCTTGCATTGAGATTTGTGAACACGGAGGGTTTCGTTGTACCATGGGGCAGGGGAATTGTGGACAGTATTTCTCTTATTTGTAAGAGGGAGGCAAGTATTTATAGCCTCGGAGAGCCAGGAATTTACCAAGTTGGCAGATGCATTTATATTGGCTAAATTAAGCGGGTATTTAGACATGAGATCATATAGAGTTTTATTGAGAGCAGCTATGTCCAGATTTTTCCAAACTCTCTTTTTAAGATACATAGCAGGATTGGCTGCAGTCTGTGTTTTGTTTTTTGTTATAGTGAATTTGACAAGATAATGGTCAGACCAGGGGACAGGCAAGGCAGGAGAACATATAATATGTGAGGAATTTGAAAAAATAGGGTCTAAAAGATGACCACTCTTATGGGTAGGGCCCTTGTTAAGTAAAGTTAAATTCATGGCAGCAAGGTCATTTATACAATTATCAGCAGAAAGATCATTGGGGTTATCCAAATGTAAATTTAGGTCACCAATAACCAGGAAGTTACTAGAAGAAATAAGTATAGATGATATATAGTCCAGAAACTGGGTATACCAGGAATTTACAGTGCCCGGAGGACAATACATTAGGAGCCCTGTAAGAGTAAAATTGGGATTTAAGGTAAGCTTAAAAAACAGAGCATCACATCTGCTCAAAGTTATAGGGTCAGAATGACACTGATATTTTTTGTTAAAAATGATAGCCACACCGCCCCCCGTCCTTTTCGGGCGGTCATTGCGTAAAATGGCGTAGTCAGTGGGCAACGCTTCGGCGATGTCCGGGCCGGAGCTGTCGTGAAGCCAGGATTCGGTAATAAATAATGCATCTGGTGTTTCATCAATAAGTAAATCGAAAATGTTGCGCTTATGTTTAGGCAAGGAACGACAGTTATGGCTAATAAATGTAAATCCGGGAGGAGAAGGAGTAGTCACTAGGTGACGTTGACTGTTGCATAACAAAGGAGTATTTAGCAAAAAAGGGCAGTTAGGGCAATGCTGAGGAAAACAGCCGAGCATGTCGAATAAGTGTCTTTCGTGCGTACTAGGAGGTCTAAGGTCGAGTAGCTGTTCGCTAGTGTACAGAAGGGGTTCCGTAGAGAAAGGGACAGGGGTTGTGGCCCCGGGGCCCGGTTGGGCGCGGACGGGCGCAGACGGGCACGCCTTTGGCGCGCCGTCGGCGCGCCATCGGCGCGCCCGCTGCGCCCGCCCGCTGCGCGGGCGGGAAATAACACACATTTATACAAGAGGAGGGTGGGAGGGTCTGAGAGCCTAGACCGCGATCCCTGCACCTCCCCAAGATGGCGGCTGACCCCCGGTTCGAGCCGCGACAGCGTGAGAAACTGCTGTGCGGTCAGAGGTGGGTAGCGGGAACAAAGTGACAATGTGCAAAATTTGTAAAAGTTTTAAAAAGAGTTTTAAAATACAGTAGTAATCACACACACGAAAATACACTAGCAGTCACACACACGAAGCACAATAGAATTTCCCGGCTTTTCGCCTCAGGAAAACACGCTAGGTAGCAATTGAGGTCTAATGATGAGGATGTAGTTTGTTAATATGATTGAGAGGGGAGTGATGAAGTCTGTGAATTCCACTCAGAGGCCAGTAGGTGAGGTTTCCCTTAAGGGTGGCACCCTGTTCCATTCCTATTTTGAAGTGGAGATGTTCCATGACATTGTTGTCCATTACTGTGGTGCAGTCTATCATGTTTTTGTAGATGATCATGAGTCTTCCACCTGGGATTTGTGGGTTCAGTCCTGGCATTTGGTTTTGTATCTGGGTGGAATAGCTGTGGTAAGGTCCAAGTTGGAGGCTGTGTTGAGCCATGTTTTGGTCAGGAAAAGAATGCCAGGAGTGTTGCTTTTGGTGAGGTACCAGCTTTTTGTGGAATGTTTCCTGAGGGATTGGAAATTTAGGAGCTTGGTGGACATTTAGGTGTAGATTCCGATCTGGGTCCTAAACTGAACTGACCGGCACAGATCTGGACAGAATTCCGACCGTTACATACAATCGCGGTACGCCCGGCGAAGTACGATGCGTCATTTACAAAATACACACGCTTCGTACAGAGAACATTCAATTTGACTGAAATGTACGTAAAACTTTGACTCACCCGTAAACGGACCCGAAACCCTTCTTACCAACACGGATCGTGAAAAGTTCCAACCGACACGAACAGGCGCCATACGAGCGGTGAAGTACGATTCAATGCGTGTGAAATTAGACCAACTTGCACGGAGAGCAAGACGTAAAACCAAAGCGTACAGAACATAGGGAATAGCAATGAAAAGAGCCCTTTGTGACTGACACGTACGTGAACAATGCAACATAGCACAATGTGAGTGTGACCGACTTCGCTCACCCCGCAATTGACGCAAAATATGTCAATTCCCATCAACTGAACGTCTCTGTCATGCTCAAAATAAATCAACAAAAAAGACAGAAAAAGGCAAAACAAGCTTTGCCAAAATACACAAAAAATATTCAACTAAGACACACCCACAACGCCACTTATATACAGGGCCAAAATCCATGCCATGATCCTTTGCAAATTCAACAGACCTGCCAGCAGAGAACATCACTACACTGCACTGAGATTTACATCCACAACCCATCCACTGCACAACCTTCACACCACGAGCACCTCTCAAGATGCACACTCACAAACACCCAGCTTCACTCCCACTCACTCACCCTGACTTCCATACTCTTTCAAACATCAATCTCCATCACCACCCACCACCATGCCCCCAAAGAAGAATACAAAGTTCACAAATAGTGAATTGGAAGTGATGGTTGATGGATGAAATCATCAGAGTTGAGCCACAGTTATTTGGCACATTGGTCCAACAGACCCCCTGTCCCAGAAAACCAAGATGTGGGAGAGGATTGTGGACAAGGTGAATGCACAAGCGGCTTGCCTGCACACAATGGATGACATCAAGAATAGGTGGTACAACATACGCAGGAGGGTCAAGAAGCTCATTGGCAAAGACCATGTCCTGAGCCAGCTTTCTGGCTGTGGCCCTCCTGCCAAACCTGTGCATTTCACTTCCTGGGAGGAGAAGGTGCAGGTCATCCTCCCACCGGTGGGCATCCATGGATTATACAGAATACCAGAGTCTGGTGAGTACACAAACCACTAATCTAAATTGTGAGGCAATAGCACTCCACACCCACAGACATCAATGTCATGGGGTCAGTAAAACCATTCACTGTCATCAAGCCACATCAACCCAAAGTGAAATATGTGTGATGTGTATGCCAATTAGATAAACACAATACATGCAATGTCTCAGTAACATGTAACATGTAACATTGTCAGACAACTTGAACATTAACTTTGACTCACTTTTATTGAGCATGGGCCATGGTGCTCCAGGGGGAGGAGGAGTGTTACCTCAGGCTACATCTACCAGCAGGCCCTATCACACACACCCCTCCCAACAACAACAAACAACACACCTGTGTCAGGCACAGGAGTGCACTTGTGTCGAAATCTCCATGTAACTCAAGTAACCAATACATGAGCTGTTCATGCACTCAGCTCTACGGGCACACAAAAACCCATCAGGTGTTAATGTTCTAAACCAACATTGGCATCTGTCTGTGACAATCGAGGACAATGCAATACACACACACCCATCATGAAGCTCAGAAGCAACTTTAATGTGTGATACGTTGAAGTGTGCTGAACTACAACATACATTGTGTGTCTCTTCCACCCACAGGGGCCGATGTGGAAACTGCACGTACAGAAGAAGAAGAATCACAGTACCAGACTGTGGTTGACCCTGAGCTTTCCGGTGTGGATGCCTCTCAGTCCTTTTCGGATGATGACGAACGACCTGGTCCCTCCAGTGTGGATCAGCGTGCAGCACCAGCAGTTGCAACATCAGCACCCCAAACACCACTTCTGCTACAATTGCAAATACCCAGATGACACCTACCAACACAGACACACCTACTCAACATAACACAGAGGGCACAGCAACACAGGGCACCCTGAAGGTGGTGGGCAATACCACCAGGGCCAACACAGAAGGAGGCCCAGTGTCATCTGTGCTTGCAACTCCGGGTCATATTCATGTGGGTAGGGCTGGTAGTAGTGGGGGCAGGTTGAGGCTACAGCCTGAACATTGTGCTGCCCCTCAAGATGATCCACTGTTGGGATGCTTCATACAATCCTATCAGAAAAGCACCAGTGCCTTTGGCCAGGTAGTGGGGATCCTCAGGGACATAAAACAACAGCAGGCTGAACATCATGCCAGATTGGACTCCCACATGTCTCGGGTGGAGACACACATGTCCCGCATGGAGTCCAAAATGGACAAATTGGATGAAATCACAGCAGTGCATAGGGACATACTGACATGCCTCCCCCAGATTGCATCCAACATGTCCACACCTCCCTGTGTGCCCACTACATCTGTTGCCACAACATCTGCAACTGCCACAGGGAGGGATGAGGACTGCTGCAGCCTGCACCTGAGGGACCCCCTAAAAAGAAGAAGAGGGGTCACCAAAGAAGGACAAGTGAGAGCCAGCTGGCTTTGCACATCCCTCAAGAAGTGAACAACAGGTTCTGAAATCACTAATTGTGTGCAAACTGTTTACCTTGTTGACTGTCACCCAACTCTCCCACATGTGATCGAGGGGCTAAATTGGATGAATGAATCAAATGACTGTGGACCTTACTCAGGATAAATCATCTTTCAACACTGCCAACTGCTCTGTGAACTTTGGATTTACATTGCACTATACAGCACTTTCAAAAACGTATACCATTCACACACATGTATGTAAATACGTTCTTCATCCTACAACTCTTGACTCTGTTGTAAATCAAACTGGGTTTGTCACATAGAGATGACACAATGCTAAAGAAAGACTGTGCATGGAAACTACTCCAGCAATGTGAACACAGTAATGCGAGTCATGTTGATGTGAGAAATATTAGAGATACACACTACTAGATCAATACAACATTAATTCACGAAGCCCATCATACTTATCGCCTACAACATTGTGATCTGAAAATACAGAGAAATACAGAGGCTGTGGAAATCAGGCCACAGGTATAGTATGCCAAAGATTGTCAGATGTGTGGATACAGAGGAAGCACATCTCAAAGTGGTGCATCCCTTTACTACACATACACAAGTGAACTGACTAAGAGATGCAAGGTATCCTCTCATGACAGTGAGCACAAAATAACACAGAGGGCCAGACAAGCCAGTACAGGGGTGTGTGTGATGATGCATCCGGGTTCCAGGAAAGGTTGCACTCTGCACCCAGAATGTGGTTTTTGGAGATCACATGTCACCAGACTACAGCCAAAGAAGCCTGTGAAGGACAGACATACAACAGTATTGAAATCACAAAATACCTGCATATATCTACAATGCACATTACATTCACAATTCCCAAGAGTTGTGAAAACAACCTACGAATCATTTCTACACTGTTTGGGAGAACATACCAACTCGAAGGACACATTAATGCCCTGATAATGGCATCCAGCCATACATATGCACCTATATTGCACCACCAAAACACGTATCAGGGAAGGGACAAACATAGACATCTCATCACTGCATACACACAATCATGAGAAACAGTTGTTGATGAGCTGAGTCCAGACCTCACCCTCATCGTCAAACACAATGACCCAGGCCTGGATCCTCCCCTGCTGGCGGTTGATGGTTGTCATCAACTTCGATGGCAGGCAACTCCTCCCTCACTGCCATGTTGTGTAGCATGAAACTCACAATAAATATATTGCACATCTTTTCAGGTTCAGATTGGAGGGCCCCTCCTGTCCGGTCCAGGCATCGGAATCTACTTTTTAGGAGAACAAATGTCTGCTCTATAACTCGCCTGCTCTGGTGTGAATGGGTTTCTAAGAAGGGTCAGCAACCACTGCATGTTGGGTATCCAGAGTCACCTACATATAAACAAACAAACAGGTCATGTTTGAGGAAAGAGCATCAAATTAAAAAATATAAAAAAACACTAGGTAAACAGAGATTAAACATCGACAAGCCAGGCACACTGGTTCTGCAGCTGTGACATCATCTGTGGGATCCTGCTATTCCTCATGATGTAGGTGTCATGTGCAGCAACAGGCGAACAGGTGTAGACATGTGATATCATCATGTCCAGAATCGATACCACCAGGGCATTAAGGGAGTGGTAATGTTTTCTGTTTCTGTATGTCTGCTCATGTGCGTGTGGTGCTACCAAAGCCACATATGTACCATCAATTGAGCCTATGACATTTGGAATCATTCCCAGTGCATAGAAGTCACACTTTATGGCAGGCATTTGCTGTGGATTTGGAAACTTGGGGCCTCATTTATGAGGCTGTGTGTCACTTTTACGCCGCCGGTGCGTCACTTTTACAAAGTGACGCATCTAGGTAGATGCGTCACTTTGTAAACCCCTGCGCCACATTATACCTGCGCCAGGTATAATTTATGCAAGGGGGGCGTATTGACACAAGGAAGGGTCGTAGAAGTGACGCAGTGAAATCTATGAGATTTCACTGCGTCACTTTTAGGACACTATTGCGTCAAAATCTTGCGCCTGCCTCACAGCAGGCATAAGACTGACGCAGGCACTTTCACATGGGGCTTGCCCCATGTGAAAGGACGCATTGCTGGAGTTGCGTCACTTTTGTGACACACTCCAGCAATGCGTCACTTTTGCGCTTACAGATACGTCAGAAATACTGACATATCTGTAACTCCTTGCGACATGATGCGTAATACATTAAATATGACGCATCAGGAATGTCGCAAGGAGTGCGCACTGAGAAGTGACGCATCGCTGCTTTCACGCAGCGATGCGTCATTTCTCATAAATGAGGCCCTTGATGTATCTGGTCAGATGACACAACATTGCCTTCAAAACATCATGTAGCACACGGCTGAACATGGTCTGTGACATCCCACCAGCACCAGCCACAGGGTGTTGTAAGCATGGGCAAATTTTGAAAATTCGCGGTTCGCGAATTTGTGGATTTGCAAACTCGCAATTCGCAAAATTCGAGAATTCATGCAAATTTGCTGTTTTTGCCAGTTCGCGAGGGTTTTGTACAAGTTCGGGAACACAAACTTACTTGTGTGGTCGCAACGGTCGCGACCATGTTGTTTCTATATGTCCAGCCTGTTATCGACCCTGTGGTTCATCGCGGCCACCCTCCGGTTCATCACTGCCACCCTCTGGTTCTCCAATGCCACCCTCTGGATCATCACTGTCCCCCTCTGGTTTATCACAGCACCCTCTGGTTCATCACTGCCACCCTCTGGTTGATCACTGCCATACTCTGGTTCATCCCTGCCACCCTCTGGTTCATAACTGCCACCCTCTGGTTTGCCACTGCCACCCTCTGGATCCTCACTGTCCCCCTCTGGTTTATCACAGCACCCTCTGGTTCATAACTGCCACCCTCTTGTTCACCACTGTATATTATGGGGGGAAAGCAAAGCACACCTTCCCAGCCTCAACTGAGATGAATTAATTTGGGGCTGGTTAATGTGTCAATGAATTTGTGCTTCAAGTCTGGCACCTGCTTCCTTAGCTGTAAGACCTTCCTGTTGCAGTTATTTTTTTTACAGGAGCATTGTGCCATACTTGTAACTATTCTCTGACCCTGCTTTGAGGGTCAGAGCAGGGTCAGAGAATAGTTGAAAGTAGGCAACTGAACTCTGGAGGGGCCCCTCAGGAAGCACTACAGGGAATGGTTACAAATTAGTTTGAACTTTTGCACCTGCTAAGTGCTTTCAGTTATCCAAAATGTGTTTTTCTTCCATTTCGCGAGATTTGCGGGACGCGAAATCGAACTTGCAATCCGCAAATTCGTGCAAATTTGCTGATTTCTCTTTTTTTTGTATGTTCGGGCGTTTTTTCTTTTTTTTTGCGTGTTTGGGCAGTTTTTTGCTTATTCACGGGTGAACCACGGGAGGGTTGGTGACTGACTCACTGTTTGTATGTGTTTTGAAGACAGCATATGTACAAAACTGTATGGATGGATGAGTGTGTATATGTGTATATTAATGAGTAAACGACTGTCTCACTATTGTCTTTTTCAGTAACGACATATGTTTTAATCTAGTATATGTGAGTATTGATTTATATAAGTGAGTATATGTGAGAGTGAGAGATTGTAAGACTTCCTGTTTAAATAAGTATGTGTTTCTATAAGTGATTGTTTAAGAGAGTAAGTATGTGTAAGTTTCCTTAGAAGTAAAGTGGTAGTGTGTGTATTGCTGTATATGCAAATAAATGGATGTTCAATAGTTTTTTTGCATGTGTGAATATGTGTGTGAGTAAGCATGGGCGAATTTAGCGAATTCGCGATCTGCGAATTTGCGGATTTGCGAATTCGCAATCCCCAAAATTCGCGAATTTGTGCGAATTTGTGGATTTTTGTTTTTTTGCGTGTTCGCAGGGTTTTTTGCGTGTTCGCGGGGCTTTTTGCGTCTTCGCGAGCCGCTTGCATAGCGAAGTTACCCATGCAGTCATTTATGGGAGAGGGAGAGAGAGATAGATAGATAAATAGATAGATAGATAGATAGATAGATAGATAGATAGAGAGAAAGAGAGGGAAAGAGAGAGGGAGAGGGAGAACGAGAGAAAGAAAGAGAGGCCGGATCTCTGAAGGGCCAGATTCCTGAGTTGCCCCTACAGAACATACAGCTTTTTATTTTTAGCAAAATGCATATGAAAATTGTGCTGTAAAGGTCTCTTTTAGTTTAACCCCTCCTGACAACTCAAAATGGGTGTATTTGCCATCCTCTCCCTTCTTCCTGTTTTTTATATCTGTAAGTGCTTCCTGATGAGGTTTAATTCCTTGGACAGGTACCTCGTTGCCTACTTGTAACTATTCTCTGACCCTGCTTCAAGGGTCAGAGCAGGGTCAGAGAATAGTTGCAAGTAGGCAACGAGGCGCCAGGAAGCAATTAGCAGCAGGTGTCCAAGTTGAAGTTAATTTGTATGTAACCCTTTTGTAAAAGGTTACAAAGAAATTAGGTTCAACTTTTGCACCTGCTACTGTAACCCTTGCTTGGCTAAAAATTTGTCCCCGCGGATTTTACCGCGATTTCGCGAGATTCGCGGATCGCAAAATCGCAGAAAATCCGCAAATTCGCCCGCGAAACGGATTTTACATCCACCCTTATGTGTGAGTAACTTTTGGATGACTTTTGGATGACTGTCGGTGTGTAGCAGGAGTGGAGTGGAGAAGTGTGGCTCAGGGGTTAGAGGCGGCAGACCCGGAATCGGAGATCGGCCCTGGAACAGGGTTCAATTCCCCGCCCCGGCGGGTCTTGGGCTCAAAAATTCCACGGACTCGATAATTCTCGCTCCGGTGCCTTCTCGACTCACGGGTTCACACTCTGTGACTCTGGGCAATAGCTTCCTTAATCTCCACAACGGCCCCTCGCGGCGGGATGCCTGGCTTTCACCTTGTGGATACCCTGACGGGGTTATCTCACAGGGGAATACCAGGACGGGTTCCCTAAGCAAGCGCCGGGAAACCCACTGCGGGTAGCTGTGCGCTATATAAGCTCAAATACATAGGTCTATCACTACATATAATGAGTGAGTATATGTATGAGTGACTATATAGAACTGTTGGTGAATGAGTGGATGTGTATATAGATGGTGGAATTACTGAATTGTTTGTTGTAACTGGTATGGGTATCTCCATTTTTTTGAAAATGTTAAATACTATTTTTGAATATGTGTTTCAAGGCTTACATTACACTGAAAGGAGGTCTGTCACTCTGTCACAAGGATGGTGTCATCAGTGATATCATGAGTGATGACACTGACAATGTCATGAGTGATGTAATATGTGACGTCATCAGCAGTGCATTGCAGGCGCACAAGTTATAGTGAGTCTAACTAACTATAACGTGGGAATTTCAATGGTTTTATGCCAGTAAAATTTCCAGCTTACTATAACTGGTGTGAAACCTATGGTTTTTTCAGTGAATATATATATACATATATATATATATATATATATATATATATATATATATATATATATATATATATATATATATATATATATATATATATATATATATATATATATATATATTACCTACTGGCTATCGCCAGTAGGTATATATAGTTAGAATTTTTTCTCTATGGGACTTTTGAAAATTCTATGTCTAATAACTTTGGCGTTTGTGGACGGAATCGGCTGAATTTTCCGGAAAATGGCACATTTTGATTCTGAGCAGCCCCTGAAAATTTAGGGGGGTTTCGTCAAGGGGGGGCTGAGAAAAAAGGGGGGTCCCAAAACGCGTTTTTCCCATTCATTTTTCCATAGGGCGGTTGGACTCACTTTTAGCTCGAACGGCTGAATGGATTTGCACGAAACTTGGCAAAATTGTAGGGACTGTTAGCCCGATGTGCCTTTGCTAGGTCTCAATATATGTGCTCCAGTAGTTTTTGAGAAATTAACGTTCAAACCAAGATATATATCTGTAACAGCGCTCTGGGCAGCGATCCGGTCCGCTTACTTTTCGCTTATCGGAACTTTGCGCGCAGAAAGCTGATTGGCTCTCCGGTGTCTGTCAACATTCTAAACAGTCCGGAGCGGACGCCATCTTGTCTCTCGGTAGGATCGAGAGAGAAGAAGAGGTGGAAAACGAAAGGGGAATTTAATGAAAGGGGGCAAGGTATCCCCCTCTTGACCCCCTAGGAATGTTGTTGGGGTTATTAAAGCGTCCCGTGGGGAAAATAAAAAAAAAATGATTTTTCACGGTAGAAGCGCGGCCGCGAACTGGTAGCGAAACGGGAATTCGCCATTTTGTGCTTCGTTAATTAAATTACTAGTTATAAGTGGGTGCGGGAGACGTATCCTAATCCCCTATGTTTCCTGAGGGTGGCTGAGGAGGCTGATATATGTTGATACATCTCTTCCAGCGGCTGTGCGTGAGCTTTTTTTTTTTTTTGCTGCGTGACAGTCCGGAGCGGCCGCCATCTTGTCTCTCGGTAGGATCGAGAGAGAAGAAAAGGTGAAAAACTAAGGGGGAATTTAATGAAAGGGGGCAAGGTATCCCCCTCTTGACCCCCTAGGAATGTTGTTGGGGTTATTAAAGGGTCCCGTGGGGAAAATAAAAAAAAAATGATTTTTCACGGTAGAAGCGCTTCACGGGCCGCGAACTGGGCCGCAAACTGGTAGCGAAACGGGAATTCGCCATTTTGTGCTTCGTTAATTAAAGTACTAGGTATAAGGGGGTGCGGGAGACGTATCCTAATCCCCTATGTTTCCTGAGGGTGGCTGAGGAGGCTGATATATGTTGATACATCTCTTCCAGCGGCTGCGCCATCTTGCCTTTTTTCGAATGCCACAATTTTGTCGTGCACGGCAGCCATTTTAGATGCCAGGCTGGTCCCAGGCTATCACCTAACCCTGCGGATGTAGTTTATGGCCCCAGCTGTAGAGAATTCAGACATGCCAATCCTCCTGATTCAGGCGTGTGAGTACTGATTTCAGTGCTAGTCTCCCGCCTCCCGATTTCTGCAAGCAAAAACCCGGGGGCATATTACGAACAACTAGCGATAATTTTTGTCTCTAACTTGTTTAGAGACAAAAATTATCGCCGCACATCGGCGATTTTTATCGCAGATAAACCTTGCTATTATCGCAGAAAAGTCAGCGATATTCATGTATTATCGAGCAAATGCTCTTAGCCATGTTATCCACCTCCCATTGGATAACATGGCTAAGAACTGCTCAGGGCAGGTGAAAAGTCAGCGATATTCATGTATTATCGATCTAATGCTCTTAGCCATGTTATCCACCTCCCATTGGATAACATGGCTAAGAACTGCTCAGGGCAGGTGTTAGATTTTGGAGATATTCGCGCTTAGCGCGAATATCTCCAAAAGTTGGTAATAGAAGGTAGCGATGTTAGGGACTGTTTCCAGTCGCTAACATCTTGGCACGCCACTTTGCATGTCATTAGTGATAAGTATCACTGACATGCAAAGCGGGGCCCAAGATGGTCGCTATCTCCTTTTAGCTGTCACTAACTGGTGTTAGCGACAGCTTGGTAATAGGGAAATAATTTTATCTCCGCTTTCATGGCTTTTAAAGCCAAAAAAGCGGAGATAAACCCCCTTGATAATATGCCCCACGATTCCTTGGGGGTTTCAGCTGACAGGGCTTGGTATTGTGTTACATGGTAGTTTTTCCATGAAACGTCAGAGGGTCGATGCAGGGGTTCTAGAAGAGGTGATAAACCATTTAAGCCTCATGAACAAGCGCATGGTCTTTTAAAGATTTGTGAAGTACTCGGGGCGGCGGTGTGTGTGTGCCCTCTTTCAGGAGCGGGCGGGGGGGCACTGCCAGCAAGTTGCCAGGTCAGGTAGTGTTCAACACGTGCATCACCCTTTCTCTGCCTGCTATTGCGCTCCATGCTTCGGAAAGGTAAGAAAAAGAACGTGCATTTGAGTTTGAAATGTCCGATCCTGCAGCAGCACACTTCCAAAGCCCACACATGACAATAACCCGATTCAAGGCCCCATTCACTCGTTTTAAAAAAAATAGATAACACTCCAACAAAGTAAGGTTATACAACTTTATTAACAACTAACTTTAACGAACGGAACAAAAACTAAAAACATTTAAACATTTCTCAACACAAAAAGCAACAATGGTTAGAAGCTGTCTTTTGTGCGAATAGTCCCAAGGCAGCACAACGTGCAGAGTTCTGGACGGCACCCAGGTGATGTCGCCTGGGTGCCGCACTGGTTTAGGGATCCTACAATGCTGCTCCGAAAATTGGCGTG
Organism: Lissotriton vulgaris; assembly: GCF_964263255.1. Taxonomy (NCBI): domain Eukaryota; kingdom Metazoa; phylum Chordata; class Amphibia; order Caudata; family Salamandridae; genus Lissotriton; species Lissotriton vulgaris. The sequence continues at coordinate 895,352,550 of NC_141687.1, forward strand.
GGGCGTCCCGGGTGGGGCGGGGGGAGGCCTCGTCAGTAGCGGTCTGTTGTGCGAATAGTCCCAAGGCAGCACAACGTGCAGAGTTCTGGACGGCACCCAGGTGATGTCGCCTGGGTGCCGCACTGGTTTAGGGATCCTACAATGCAGCACAGAAAAACAGCGTGGGGCGTCCCGGGTGGTGCGGGGGGAGGCCTCGTCAGTAGCGGTCTGTGTCCAGTGTCACATGGCTGACACAACATGTACGACAGGCACCCAGGTGATGTCCAGTAAACTGCCGCACTGGTTTTGGTATCCTACAATGCTGCTCCGAAAATTGGCGTGCGGCGGCCCGGGGGGGGGGGCGTGGGGGAGCCGGCGTGAACGGGCCTCCCCAGGTGGCGGCCATCTAGCTGAGTTGCGCTCGCTCTTGCGGCCACAGCGTCTCGCTCACCATGTTGTTGAGTTGCTCCCACTCTTGCAGTGCAGCGATAGGCGGCTGCCACATGGCTCTTAAAATGGCGGACAGCTCCTCGGTTTTAGGCCTGGTCCACTGAAATGGTCCTGGGACACTTTGGAACTCGGACGCTTGCCTGCTAGGGCTTGGGCTCCATTCTCGAAAAGCGTCCCCTCAGCCGTGAAGATTGTATAAAAGTCTTGGGGGCCCCCGACTCCCGCAGGCTTCCGGTGGGGAGCGGCTGCCATGATTGCTCGCGGAATGACCACGACGGAGCCACGAGATGGTGGTGCTCTCATGCTGACGCCAGCTTCAGTCTGAATGATCCAGAAACAAGGTGGGGCTTTCATCGTTTGGGAAAAAAAAATGTTCTAAACCAATGAAAAGTGTTATTTTTAGGTCATATGACCAAGCCTTCCATCTTTAGGAAACCAAAAGTAAAATGAACCAATGAAAAGTTTTATAAACAAGTCACATGACCTGTTATGCGGCATAGGGCTACAAAAAGCGTAGAAAATCCGTTGGCACGTGAGGCGGCGTCAGTAGCGGACCGATGTGCGAATAGGCCGAAGGCAGCACAACGCGCCGAGATCCGGATGGCACCGAGGTGGTGTCCAGCAAATTGCCGCACTGGTGTGGCCATCCTACAATGCTGCGCCGAAAGACGGCGTGTCCAGCTGAGTTGCGGTCACTGTTGCGGTACAGTGACTCGAACGCGCCGAGATCCGGATGGCACCGAGGTGGTGTCCAGCAAATTGCCGCACTGGTGTGGCCATCCTACAATGCTGCGCCGAAAGACGGCGTGTCCAGCTGAATTGCGGTCACTGTTGCGGTACAGTGACTCGAACGCGCCGAGATCCGGATGGCACCGAGGTGGTGTCCAGCAAATTGCCGCACTGGTGTGGCCATCCTACAATGCTGCGCTGAAAGACGGCGTGTCCAGCTGAATTGCGGTCACTGTTGCGGTACAGTGACTCGAACGCGCCGAGATCCGGATGGCACCGAGGTGGTGTCCAGCAAATTGCCGCACTGGTGTGGCCATCCTACAATGCTGCGCCGAAAGACGGCGTGTCCAGCTGAGTTGCGGTCACTGTTGCGGTACAGTGAGTCGAACGCGCCGAGATCTGGATGGCCCCGATGTTGTGTCCAGCAAGTTGCCGCACTGGTGTGGCCATCCTACAATGCTGCGCCGAAAGTCGGCGTGGGGTGCCCCGTTGGCTTATGAGGTGATGTCAGTAGTGGACCGATGTGTGAATAGGTCGGAACCAGCACCAGGCACCAAGATCCGAATGGCAAGTCCTGGATGTTGAGTGCCTCAGTTGAGAGTTCTGAGCAGTGCTTGTAAGACTATCTGAAGTTTATTATAAGAATCAGAGTAAGTTGAAGACTGTCTGAAGCTTATTTGCACCTGCTGCAGCTTCACTAGGTCCGGCGGAACTTTTTTCCTTTTCCTTTCTGCTTCTTTTCCTACAATGCGTTTCATCTGAAGACACGACCAGGTCCCTGAATGTGTGCAGGGGGACGCTATTGATTGAATGAAAATGGCGGCTTGACACAAAGCTGACTCAAGCGTTACTGTTGGTGCTATACAGACAAAAATTGGTTTTCAGTTTGTACATTCTTCAGGTTTTTTTTTCCATCCAAGTCTGATTGAGAGTTTGTAGAAAAATGGCTTCAGATTTTCCACATACTACTCTTCAACATTCTTCCTAAATGTAACAATGTGAAACTCACTAGGAGAACGGCTGTTTCTGTTTCCTTTCAAAATGCTGCCACCAATATTTTCTGAATGGAAGACACCATCTTGTAGCATAAAGGGCCGAAAGGGGTTCTGGTCTGGCCGATGGTTGGTGGAGACATTTTGACTATATCTTGGACCTGCCCGGCCTCGCCCAATATGGCGCCGGTATAAATGGGACTCGTAACTCCTTGCCCGCAAATGTATATCTAGAAAATGTTATTGTAAGTGGCCCTGTCGTATTTTAATTACAAAATGTACGTCCACCGATTCCGCAACTGTTAGACACCTTTGTTCTTGTCACCTAATGGCCCGCTCGTTACGTTCTTCTACAATGTAAATGTCTCCTCATCATATACGATTTCAGTTTGCTCCGTGGCCGGCCCACGTGGTTATAGGCCCGTATTTGTATACTGACATTTTCACAATAAAGGTTTTTAAAACAAAACACGGTAGTAGTATTTACATTTGTAAAGTTTTTACTTTTAGTGACTGTTTTCGAATCAGTAAAAGGCAAGTGAAATAAAGCAGTCCAATTACACGACGGATAAAAGGTATAATATGTAGGAACGCAGTAAAGATAAATGGTCAAGGGCAGTTGTGTTTTTCATGTCTGCAACATAAAGTGATCGATAAGAATCTGATAATCAGGCGTATCGGCGACTAAGACAGCAGGCCGAATCTCTTTTACTCAACGGCTCCGTCATGGAAGGAAGAAACGCCCTTTTTCTCGAAAAAGGAATATATTTTACTTGCAAGACAGTTGTAAATTTTCCGGGAAAGTACATTAGCCTGGAATATTATAACATATGTTTGAAAAAAAAATATTGTTCGAAAATAATAAAAAGCGTAATTTTTAGGTCATATGACCAAGCTTTTCATCATTAAATTAACAAAAGTAAAATGAACCAATGAAAAGTTTTATTAACAAGTCACATGACCTGTTATGCTTTCGTTACGCGCTGCGCGCCGCGCCTCGGATCACTTCCGGGTGCGCTAACGCGGCGTGTCATAAAACGCATTACGCGACAACGTAGGTCAACAATATAGTCTAAATGTCTCCACCAACCAGCGTTCAGAACACAACCCCTTTCAGCAGTCCAAAAAGTTCTGTTAAATGACAACAGAGGGGACAGGCAACAAGAACCATCAGTCAAAGAGGGGAGGGCAAGTTCTTCTCTTCCGGGTCATGTTGGGGCGCTATCGGAACTGATCGAATTGGTAGTCTATAGTGTTTCTGGATGTTTCAGACTAAAGCTGGCGTCAGCATGAGACCACTACCATCTCGTAGCTCCGTCGTGGCCATTCCACGAGCAATCATGGCAGCCGCTCCCCACCAGAAGCCTGCGGGAGTCGGAGGCCCCCAAGACTTTTGTAGAATCTTCACGGCTGAGGGGACGCTTTTCGAGAATGGGACCCAAGCCCTAGCAGACAAGCGTCCGAGTTCCAAGGTGTCCCAGGGCCATTTTAGTGGACCAGGCCCAAAACCGAAGAGCCGGCCGCCATTTTGAGAGTCCTGTGGCAGCCGCCTATCGCTGCAGCGCAAGAGCGGGCGCATCTCAACTACATGGTGAGCGAGACGCTGTAGTCGCAAGAGCGGGCGGTAAACAGCTGAATGGCGGAAGAGGCACAGTGTAGCAAAAGCGGGCGGAATGGCAACTAAAACGATAAAGGGGCGCCCCACTACAGCTTGTCTTCAGGTCAAACGGATTGTGGGACAAGGTCCAGAATTGAAGAGTCATCAAAAGGCAAAAAGTTCCGCCGGACCCCGGGAGCCGGCCGCCTATGTCGGGGGCGATCTCAGGCTACACCAGTGCTATAAGACTTGGGGAGGGTGTCGGAGCCAAGCGTCTTCTCCGAGTCCATGGCCATCACACCGCCCCTCAGGGGCCTCCGTCAAGCTGTTTAGGAAGGTAACATATCACATTGTTTTCTAATGCAGTCAGGTCCACAAACGACACTCACTTACTTTGAGAATAGTGAAGCTGCAGTAGGTGGAAATAAGCTTCAGACAGTGTTACAAGCACTGCTCAGAACTCTTAACTATGGCACCCAACATCCAGAACTTATGCTATTTGAGAATGGTAGTGACATCGAAGCATCTCAGGGACCAAAACCATTAACGTACTTTCACGTATGAAAATCTTACTTGGGGAGGGGGCAGGAGCGAAGCGCCCCCTCCCAGTCAGCGCCACCACACCGTATGTTGAAAATCTGAAGCCATCGTTCTACAAAGTCAACCAAACTTGGATTGAAAAATCTAGAAAAATGTACAAACTGAAAACCAGTTTTGGTCTGCATAGCATCAGTAGCAACGCTTGAGTCAGCTTTGTGTCAAGCCGCCATTTTGATTCAACAAAGCACAGGCATTGAAAAAGGCTGAAATTCAGAACTCTAAACTATGGCATCCAACATCCAGGAGCTTGCCATCCGGATCTTGGAGCCTTGTGCTGTTTTCGATCTATTCACACATCGGTCCACTACTGACATCATCTTATAAACGAACGTTATGTAAATAGTTTTTTAATAAAATGTTTTACCCTGTTTCTTTGCTGGTGTGTTGTCTATATTTTTAATATTTGCATAGGGTTTGTCGTTATTTTGTGCGGGATGGGTGATGGAGCCGAGCTGTCTTGCAGCCCTCATGGTGTGGAGCTCAGTTCATCTCACTATTTTCGTATTTCTCATGAAGGGTTGTTCCTAATATTTCTATTTTAGCGAGGTCAAAAAGAGATCCAATTAGTGGCCTACTGATTTTGCTCGATTACTTTTATTTTTTTACACGATTTTTCACTATCTGCAAAGACTAAACAGAGTATTGCGACTTTGTGCTTGTTTGTAAATAGAGAATGATCCAAAGAGAACCAATTCTAAAACAGTAAATGCTTGGACAACAATCAATCAAATGGAGAGACAAGGAGGCACGACGGATTACAACGGTGGTAAAGGCCTGCGTTAACTACCCTTCAGTATCTGCAAAGAGAGAGTACTACTAAGACAAAAGAGGGGAGGGGGGGGGGTGCAGCGTTCAAAGCACATCAGCGTGCATAAATACGAAAATGTTTTTATCTATCACGTACTTGACATTTTAAAGCTTTTCATATTTGCTATTAAAAAACCAATGAAATTCACAGAAAAAACCATAGGTTATAGTGGATATATAGTTAGGAATTTGCATTTAGAAAACCTTGAAAATTCAATGAAAAAACCATTGGTTTTAGGCCATATATAGTTAGGAATTAGCATTTACAAAACCTTATTTTACTCGCATAAAACCATTGAAATTCCATATATAGTTAGAAGCGCTAACTATATATCGCGCACCCGCAATCCACTGCTGATGATGTCACATATTACATCATTCATGACATGGTCAGTGACATCACTGATGACATCACTGATGACATCTCAAATGACATCACTGATGACAACTCAAATGACATCACTGATGACATCTCAAATGACATCACTGATGACATCACTGATGACAACTCAAATGACATCACTGATGACATCTCATTTGTCATCACTGATCACATCACTTATGTGATAATACAATGAACCTCTTCAGACTCTAATATAACCTTACATACACTCAGTATAAACAGACACTCACAGACTGTCACTCATCCATGGAGTTACTCACACACCTAGTCAGTCATGCAAAGAATCAATCACACCTCCATTTCCTCAACTATAAAGTTATACACATCTTACTTATTCAAACATATAATAACACATATTTATTCTCTTATATAATCCCTGATACAAGCTCACAGTGATCGATACAGCCACTCACACATTCACTGGCTCTTATGTTCAGTTATTTATATATCTCAACTCTCACATGTATTGTGTTTTACATACGTACTTACTTGCACATGTAGCAATGAGAAATCCATTCACTCACCAACACACCCATGCATAGTCAACCGCCCATATAGCTGTTTCCACATGCACTCTTGAACTCATACTCCTAGTGAATCAACTGCTTACACATCTATGCACAGAGTCACGCACCTCCCAGCCACCCACACACACACTCAGCCTCCCATTCAAATACTTGGGCAACCAATCAATAACCCATATCGCCACTCTTATAGCTACTGATCAACACATGCAGCAGCTTACACAACAACAAACATACTGATGCACAAATTAAGACAGTTTAGTCACTAACCCATGCACTCAGTGAGACACATTTAATCACTCACTCATACAGTCAGTCATGCACCTACTAAATTCTTCATCCAGACACTTATACATCCACTCATTCTTCAATATGTGAAACATATTTAAACTTTACAGACACATACAATCACTGGATGTTGTGATCAGTGATGTCATCAGTGATGTCATTTGAGATGTCATCAGTGATGTCATCAGTGATGTCACTGACCATGTCATGAATGATGTAATATGTGACATCATCAGCAGTGGATTGCGGGTGCGCGATATATAGTTAGCGCTTCTAACTATATATGGAATTTCAATGGTTTTATGCGAGTAAAATAAGGTTTTGTAAATGCTAATTCCTAACTATATATGGCCTAAAACCAATGGTTTTTTCATTGAATATATATATATATGCACCAAACCTCCTTCCAGAAAGAAAGACAGTGACCCAGGGGGAAACGGTAGGTAACACTATTTAATTAGCACAGATGCGAATGCATTTCGGCAGCCTTCTGCCTTCTTCAGTGCCCAAAACGATCCGTGAGTAAAGTCTCATGCTGCAGGTCATATATATATATTACCTACTGGCGGTCGCCAGTAGGTATATATAGTTAGGATTTTTTCTCTATGGAACTTTTGAAAATTTTATGTCTAATAACTTTGGCGTTTGTGGACGGAATCGGCTGAAATTTTCAGGAAAATGGCACATTTTGTTTCTGAGCAGCCCCTAAAAAATTTGGGGGGGTTCCGTTAAGGGGGGTATGAGAAAAAAGGGGGGTCCCAAAACGCATTTTTCCAATTCATTTTTCCACAGGGCGTTTGGCCTCACTTTTAGCTCGAACGGCTGAATGGATTTGCACGAAACTTGGCAAAATTGTAGGGACTGTTAGCCCGATGTGCCTTTGCTGGGTCACAATATATGTGCTCCAGTGGATTTTGAGAAATTAACGTTTTAAAAAACAGATATATCTGTGACAGCGTCCTGGATAGCGCACTAGTTCGCGTACTATTCGCGTAACGGAGCTTTGCGAAGCAAAGCTGTTTGGCTCTCCGGTGTTTGTCAACATTCTAAACAGTCTGTAGCGGCCGCCATCTTGTCTCTCGGTAGGATCGAGAGACAAGAGGAGGCCAGAACGAAGGGGCAAATGCCCATAAGGGGGCATAGTAGATCCTCCTTGACCCCCTAGGTTTGATGTGGAGGCTTTAAAAGGGCCCCGCCGTGAAAAAAAAAAAAAAATTGTTTTTTTTCGTGGGGTGCGCCCGGTACGCGTACCGGAAAGCGGTCTGGGGAGCGTACTATAAGGAAACAAGAATGATTGACTTTTAACTTATTGTATGTTTATTGATTGTTCTTTTTTTTTGTTTTTTTTAAATTTTTATTTACGTAGCAACATGTAGGTACCAATGCAGAGTCTAAAAATAAATAAACGCCGTCTCCTTTGTAGATATATTGCAAGTTATTTCAGAAGTTATTGTGGTATATGGAATTCATACCATAGTCTGTCTGGAAAGCCGAAACAATATGGAGGCAGGAGATGTTAAATACACATTGGAGATAATATAGTTGGAGAAAGGAAGTAACTATGAGGAAATTTACTACGTAACATAAACAAGTTTTACAGTATACTATAAGTCTGACTTTACATTATAATCAATTTGGTACTAGTTTATGAATTACATATAAAAAAGATTAAAGACTCGAACAATTTTTGATTATTAAATATAAATTTATTCTTCTGATTTTTCTGATTCTTTTTCAATATTTAATAGACTGTCTAATATTTGACTGTCCGAAATGTCCTCTTGTTGAGTGAACTTAATTTCCCACATTTTATCGTCCTCATAATGAAGTAACAAATCCACAGATTCTACACATTGTAGAAGTTCTTGGTCTCGTGATTCGTCCATGAATTTCAAGTCAATGCGTTCAATGATTTTCTCATTGTTCATCTCTAGGGCAATTTTCAAAGGAAACGTTCTGTTCTTCTTCCTTTTTTGTGCTGAAATTTGCATAAAAAATAAATATAACAGTAGAGATAAGGAAAATAATTATGCATTTCCATAAAAGTTTGTTGACTTCACTTCGGCACGCAACGTAAGCGCCCTCGGAAGCGCCTACTTTTGCGCCGCGTTTGTGCGTTTGCGCCCCAGAAGCGCCTACGTTTGCGCCGCGTAAACACACCCGGAATCGCTCCTGAGCGCGCAGCGTAAGCGTGTCGGGTCATGTGACCTTAAAATAACACTTTTCATTGGTTGCTAACAGTTTTTTTTACAAAGAATGAAATCCCCACCCATTTCCTTCACTTCTTCTTTCACTTTTGTGACTGAAAGACCTGCCTTTTTGCTCCAGGATATTTCTTGGTTTTTCAATGGCAGCCAGATAATCCAGCAGTGAGGATGACTCCAATGAATTCATCAATGAACAGCCTCCTCAACGAAAAGGTAAGGAGCATTTCATTTGGAAATTTTTTATAATCCCACCTGGACTAAAAAAGGTTAATGCTCCAAAAGTACAGTGCAGGATCTGCAAAGAAGAGCTGTCTCGAGGTAATCCTTTGAAAAAGTACTCTTTTGGGAACTTTACAATGATCCGGCATGTGGAGAGGAAGCACCCCCAGAATTTTGCCAGGGAAAGTGTCAGGGCTCTGGCACAAGAGGTTCCCAAAGATGGGGCCTCTACATCAACCGGAGGAGCAACTTCTTCTGGGAGGGAGCAATCACAGGAGCAGGTGCCAAACATCCAACCTGCATTTAACCATGGGGTCATCAGATGCAGATACTGCAATCAACTCCTCACCTATGGGGAGCAAAGTGTCCAGCTCATGGTTCGAGCATTGGAGAACCATCGCTGCCCTTCCCACCCCTAATTTTTTTGTTTTTTTTTACTCCTGTTGAGCAGTTTCCATTCCCTGTTTTTGTTCCAGTTTTGAAAAAGAAGAAAACCAAAAGTTCTTTTCAGAACTACCTCCAATTCTCATCAAAGAATTCTTAAAAAAATGAAAAAGAGTAAGTGAAATAGAGTGCATTGATAATTGAAAGGAGAATGAGTAAGAAAGAACGGAAAGGTATGAGAGGAGAAAGTAACTCCTTGCGACATGATTCGTCATACATTAAATATGACACATCTGGAATGTCGTAAGGAGTGCGCACAGAAAAGTGATGCATCGCACCAGCGGTGTAAAAAACATGCACCTCGTTGCGCTATATTTAAAAAGTGACACATCTAGATAGATGGGTTACTTTTTAAAACCCTGCGCCACATTATACCTGCGTCAGGGATAATGTATGCAAGGGGGGCGTAAAAGAAAAATACATTTTATAGCTTTTGATATTTGCTATTAAAAAACCATTGAAATTCACTGAAAAAACCATAGGTTATAGACCATATATAGTTAGGGATTAGCGTTTACAAAACCTTAATTTACTCGCACGAAACCATAGAAATTCGCATATATAGTTAGTTGCACTAACTATATATCGCGCACCCGCAATCCACTGCTGATGATGTCACATATTACATCATTCATGACATGGTCAGTGACATCACTGATGACATCACTGATGACATCTCAAATGACATCACTGATGACATCACTGTTGACAACTCAAATGACATCACTGATCACTGATGACATTATTCATGTGTTAATACGATGAACCTCTTCAGACTCTAATATAACCTTAGATACACTCAGTGTAAACAGACACTCAGAGACTGTCACTCATCCATGGAGTTACTCACACACCTAGTCAGTCATGCAGAGAATCAATCAGGCCCTCAATTTTCTCAACTATACAGTTATACACACCTTACTTATTCAAACATATACTAACACATATTTACTCTCTTATACGATCCCTGATACAAGTTCACAATGATCCATACAGCCACTCACACATTCACTGGCTCTTATGCACAGTTATTTATATATGTCAACTCTCACATGTACTGTGTTTTACATATGTACTCACTTTGACATATAGCACTGACATATCAATTCACTCACCAATACACTCATGCACACAGTCAACCGCCCATGCAGCTGTTTCCACATGCACTTTTGAACCCATACATCTAGTGAATCAACTGCTCACACATCTATGCACAGAGCCATACACCTCCCAGCCACCCACACACACACTCAGTCTCCCATACAAATACTTGGGCAACCAATCAATAACCCATATAGTTACTCATATAGCTACTGATCAACACATGCAGCAGTTTACAGAACAACAGACATAATGATGCACAAATTAAGACAGTTTAGTCACTAACCCATGCACTCAGTGAGACACATTTAATCACTCACTCATACAGTCATGCACCTACTAAATCCTTCATCCAGACACTTATACATCCACTCATTCTTCAATATGTAAGACATATTTTAACTTTACAGAAACATACAGTCACTGGATGTTGTCATCAGTGATGTCATCAGTGATGTCATTTGAGATGTCATCAGTGATGTCACTGACCATGTCATGAATGATGTAATATGTGACATCATCAGCAGTGGATTGCAGGTGCGCGATATATAGTTAGTGCAACTAACTATATATGCGAATTTCTATGGTTTTGTGCGAGTAAATTAAGGTTTTGTAAATGCTAATCCCTAACTATATATGGTCTATAACCTATGGTTTTTTCAGTGAATTATTTATATATATATATATATATATATATATATATATATATATATATATATATATATATATATATATATATATATATATATATATATATATATATATATATATGTAGTTCTAGAGTTCTAGTTAGGACCTATTATCCATAGGAAAACCGTAACATTCTATTTGGAATGACTTTGGCGTCGATTGGGGGTGATTGGTCAAGTGGGGGCTGAGAAAAAAGGGGGTCCCAAAACGTGTTTTCCCGATGCAATTGCCCACAGGACCTTTAGACGCAGCTACAGCCCAAACGGCTGAACGGAATTACACCAAATTTGGCAGAGAGGTAGTCCTCAATTCCGACTTGTGCCCTTTGCTTATATGGTGTCAATCTATTCAGTAGTTTCTGAGAAAATTACGGTTAAAGTCCTTTATATATCTACGGGCGCGGTGGATCCGCGGATTGTGCAAGGATTGGCATCGTAGCATAAGCGCACCTTCTCGATCACGCGCTCAATTCTAATTGGTTGTCAAGCGAGTGTAAAAATTCGAAACCAGGAACTGTTGCCAGACAGTTTGTGCCTCGGTAGAAGCGAGGCTGTAGAAGTCTGTGAAAGATGTGTGTAAAGCATGGACAGGGGTAGGATAGACACACCCTGACCCCCTTAGGCCTGCTCAGGGGGTCACATAAGGACCCGTAGGGCAAAAAAAGTAGGACATTTTTTTTTTTTAAAGTCGTGGGGTGCACGCGCCGAAAAAAAAAAAGCATGTATGTTTGAGATATACATCCGGCTTATTTTTTTAGATATTGGGTGGCTCTAAAAAGAGCCCTTGTGTTTAGTGAGAGATTTTAGTACCTACAAGTAAGTACCGATGCAGAGTCTAAAGTTCATGAGGAAGACTCAGTTCCCTTCATCTGGAAAATGTACAGCATCTCTGCTATAGATGCCATGCATATTGAAACAAAGATTGTTGTGGTAAATGGACCCCATTCTATAGTCTGATGGCTCAAGAAAATTATATTTGAGGCCCACAATTCACAGTCTAAGCATCTTGAAAGGAGGTCTCGATGCACTCAGATGGTCTCTGTAAATGAAATGGCAGTTTGAAAACTAAGATTTTTCTAAAATGGTGGACAAGATGCAGTGTTGAAATACAGAAAAGAAATGATTGGATGATTGACCACATTCTACACTGATAACTAGGGTGCATGTTTCTGTTTTTTAAAAGCATGATTCTTATTGGTTATCAGAACGTGATTGAAAATAACATTACGTACTATAAGCTGGTATATTTAGAAGTCAAGCACACTTGCTGTCTTATTTAGCAACATTGTGTGATAAACTTTTGCGTTCTTTGGGAGCCGGCATTGCTTTTTCGCATGGAGAGATGCTAATTTGTATGTGTGCTTTGGATTTTCAAAGTGAGAACAGATTTCACTGCTATGTCTTTCAAAATGCAAACTAAGTTTGCTATGGGAGGGCGGGAGTCGTGGTAGTCCCGCCCTGTCAAAGTAAACAGCAGTGTCCTGGGTGTAGGCACCCCGGGACACTGCAGGAGCCGGCCGTCGGTGTGGCTGTACCCAGGGCCCTCGAGGGCACCAGGCGGAGGGCCACACAGTGTGCCTCCAGTAATACACAAATTCCCGGGGTTAGTGGTTCCTGGTACTTGAGGGGGGTCATTGAGGCCCACACACTTCTAATTTTGTAGGGGGGGTGGGATGCGAAAGTGGTGCAAGGGGGTTGTAAATCTGGTACAAAGTGTTCTGTTTTACTTTGCTTTCCTTTCTGTCATGTAGAGGATCCTGGGTAAATATAACGGTTTCTGTACAGACCGTACCTTTCAACCCTACTCGCAAACTGCTTACTGCCTGTTACTATAGTAACAGTTCATGGAACACTTAAGTGAGCACAGAGGTTAGAAGTTCACCACACTATGTTGCTAATGGTGTTGTAGTGTTAAAACTTTTCCATTGGAAAACCGTTAGTTTTAGCAGTAGACTCTGGTAAAGATCTGGTATAGAGTTAGCCTCAGAATTATGCTTTAAATTGTAAATATCATTTCTATTGGGGGCTGCTACCCCCACAATAAAAAGACGTATATACTTTTTTAAATTAACTTTTATGAAAACAATAATTAACTGGAAACATTACTAAAAGACAACAATACAATATATAACTACAACCATAACTTTAACAAAAAAATATATAACAAACAACATGTTATAAGGACTCCAATAGAAGTGCGGTAGGTAATCTGCAAAACAAAAAAGAACTATAGGGCCAAATGTATGAACACATTTTCCCATAGACACAGAATGGGCAAAACTGTCTGACACATCTGACCCTTAGTGTTTAAAATTAGATCAATGTGACTAAATGAGGTGAAATATTACAAGTCAAAGTAACACTTGACAATATTTACTTTTTTTTTACATGTGTAGTGTGCCTAATACACTTCACTTGTCTTATAGTCTTGCGTTCAAGCGGTGTCTGTGTAGAATTACCTACTGCGTCATATTTACATTACAGATCAGCAGGTCTTTAAAATGATTCAGAGATGAGACCTAATTAGGTGGGAGATCAAGTCATTATGCAGGGCAATATTCTTTAGGGCTTATTTACAAGACTCTTACGCCACTTTTGTGTTGCTTTTCTCATGTTGAAAGTGACGCAAAAACGTGGCGCAAGGCGTTTGTAAATAAGCTCTTTATTTCTAATACATTCAATCTGAGGTATTGTATAGCTTGGCCGTTCTGCTTACTTTGTGTAAACACTGTGACCAACAAAGTTCACAACTTCAAATGAGCTTTGGTTCTACAAGTCAGAGTTGACAGCAGCGTCCATAAATTTAAAAGAGAAAGAGAAACGATGTGAGAGAGAGTGAGAGAGAAAGATAGAGAAAACGACATTATAAATTGTGAGAGAGATAAAGTTATAGATGGAGCAGATTTACAAACCCAGCCTCCACCACCCATGGACCTTTCTCCCTGTTGTTGCCACCTGCTTTGCTATGCCTTATCAATCAAATCTCTTCACTTGATCTTGGGTTTTTCCGCACTCGAAATGCTTCCACTGGCCATTGTACATGCAGACTTTGGTCCACCAAAATGAATGTTTTGAAATTAATTTCCACAAGTCTTAAAAAAGGTAAATGCAAGAAAAGTTACTTGCCGCATATGCAAGACTGCTTTCAAGAGGAGACCCCAATAAAAAGTACTGTTGTGGAACTGCAAGTATGCAGAAGTGTTGTGACTGTATCTAGGACCCTAATTAAATATTCCTGATTCGTGCCCTTATGCGGTTATGATAAATCATGTCCTAATGAAGGCATAAGAATCTTACCCATATTCAGTCATAGCCCACGCAGCCCAAATATGGCAAGGCTACTTCCTTAGATTCCTAGAGAGCACAACAAGTTCTTTTGACACACCAAACCTTCAGCAACCTGGGAATTCCCCATGTCTTTGTTTTGATTTGTCATTGAACTCCTGCGAGCACTAAAGGAACAGTCAGTTCTTAGTGACATCTTTTATTGACGTCTTATGTCCAACCTTACGTCAAACACGGCACCTTTCAGGTATAAATATACCAACACTTGCCTTAAACAACACACGGTGGTGTGGAGCAGAGCGGCTATCTACTTATCCAAAGCCCAGCTGATGCGAGAGCAGAAGGAAGCCGCCCCTCCCCTTTGACACACTGGAGAAGCTGCCTTTTCTCACGCTGAGAAATCCAGCTCTGGTGTTTCCAGTCATCCTTGCGGGTTACTTGGGGATCAAGTCCTGAGAAACGAGATACAAGACCTCCTTCATTCTATAACCAAGGTACGGAGCTGATTCAAACCTTAGAGAGAATTTTTGATTCAGATTCTTGGCAAAAAACCCAACGTAACTTAAAACAGCTACTTACTTACTCCTTCCCACGTATTAGGCTTAGGTCAGGTACACCGGGGTAGGAGTATCTTAGAAGCACCAGTTGAGTTTGTTAGTCAATGTTTTTATGTGTGTAAATATTTTATCCGTTTTAAAGTATCATATGGCTAAGAAACCATATCGATGCTTTTACAGTATTATTTTATAATACTCCTTTTACTGTACGCACTTAACTTCATAATAAGCATTGCAATTGTGGCAATTCATTTCTCTTGCATGAGAAAGAAGACTGCGCAATAAAATAACACCTTTTATTGAAAACACCCGTCTTTCTATTTCTCTGCACCCTGGTGAAATTAAGCATCCACGATTGACTGAGTGAAATAGCTGTCTATTGTTTTCACACGACTCTGGAGATACACTCCTTATTCTGGGGGAGCAAAGTTG
Organism: Lissotriton vulgaris; assembly: GCF_964263255.1. NCBI lineage: Eukaryota > Metazoa > Chordata > Amphibia > Caudata > Salamandridae > Lissotriton > Lissotriton vulgaris. The sequence goes on from NC_141687.1 coordinate 895,367,853, forward strand.
TCATGTTATATGGTTGTCAGAAGCTAATCCCTTCTTGTCTAAATCAGGGAAGTTAACCCCTCCCTATTCATTTGAGAAAGTTTCTAGTGACCTCTGAGCAAGCTGGCAAAACTAATTAAGTCTAACATAGTCAGTAGAGACCTAGATGACCTCAGTCCTACGTCTACGCTGCTGTTTATGTTATTCCAATGTGCAGACCCTATTGGGAATATAGGAACTACACTACATGGCGCCCAACGTTTGGTAAAGCGATAATCTAACGCAAGATACTCGAGTAACTCAGTAGCGCTTTTCACACAGACCCCTTTCTCTCGTAAAAACTCCAATAGACCTCTGGAGTTGGTGAAAGGTTAATATCCACCGAAACTTGGTAGGATGAGAATCCTATGTATTAGTTTACGGCATAGTCAACATTGAAGGATACAGTGTTCCAAAATATTGTGCACCTAATCTTTGTTTCCTTGAAACTTGATCTGCAACAAAAGATTTTCTGTCAGTGAAAATGTCAGACAGTGAGGATGAAAGGGAAAGAGTCAGACTAGCAGCTCAACTCTTAGCAGAGGACACAGTCCTCCAAAATGCAGACCAGGATGCAATACTCATCCCGGTCAATATAAGAAAACCCATAACTATAAAACTTATAGAAAATGGGGTATCACCAAGAGGTGGTACAGTTGTATTTGTGGTAGGGGCACATGAGTATTGGCAGACAGAGGTATTCTATTCCTGGATAACCTTTCCAGCAGCACATACTGTGACACGTGAGTTCCACTATTATAAAATAGCGGAATCTCCAGAGGAATACTCTCCTTTCGAGGACATTGAAATTCCACTTATTTGATAGCGCCCTAAAACATCAAAATCACATTACCAGGCTCGGTCCACTAGGTAGACCAGGAGCCATGTGGCCGATTCTAGCCAGCTACACACCACACCCAGACATTGAAGGAATGTCAGACGGAGAACTTTTGGTTCAACGAAAACAATTAACTAAAATTCATAGACAATTGGTCCAATATGTCATGCAGACTTCAACAGTCCAAACTACAATTAAAATTCCTCAAAACACCCCTCAATAAAATGACATCACAGAATATTCAATCATGTCTTGGGAAAGAGACCTGCAAAACGGGAACAAATTCCCTTTTGATTAGCTCCAAAAATCACTCAGATAAAGGCAGTGTTTCCTGATACTACCCCTCACGAAAAACACAGAATTCTGACTATCTGTCTCCCAATGGGGATCGCACCACATGTTGAAGACTGTGACACTTGGGGCACGGTCTTTGCTTCTATCTACACAAAAACACATGGTGTTCCGTCAATGGCGGTTATACCAGATGTACTTAGACAGATTCAAAACGAATGCGGTCCAGAACCTGCTTTAACTCTGGGTTTGAAATTACTGAAAGACTTCAAGCAGGTCTCGGCTATATTATTAGCCAACATAAAAGGAGAAGCAGCATGTGTGCAATCCGCCAACAATTGAAGGAAACAGATATAACAGACCAACCTTTTGAGCTTGCTAAAATAATTGAAAAATGCTATGAAGAATTAGGCAGATATAGTTTGGGTGGTGAAGCAGTAAAACCCCAACTAATTGAAATTCCTGAAAAAACCTTCATTAAAAACAATCGCAATTCTCAAAAGAAGAAATGGGAGGGTAATAAACAAACTACTCCCAGAGAAAAACAATTTCAGTCCAGAGGAAGGTCTCCCCAACGGAGAAATAAGTCTCCAGGAGGAGGGGACAAGTCTCCCCAAAGGGAGCCCTCTGAAAAAAGATGTAACCTTGGAGATAGGGATAAATTAATAAAACCTGACAGATATGAAGATATTGATACACGTCCCTCTCGATCTTTTCAGACTTCCTCACAGAAATCGGAAAGAAGAGGACGGTCAGAACACAAGGAAGAGCACGTCAAGTCCAAAGACAAAGAACCTGCTCATCAAAGTAAAAAATCACAATTTCCCAGAAAGAAGGTAGCAAGTATTAAAATTAAATATGCCGAGAATCCTGAGGACACAACTGAAAAATGGAGAGTGGGCCCAGACAATGCTAGACAGCGCAGCAGAAGTGACCATAGCTCGCAAGATCCTGATGAGTCTTCTGGAGACAGTGGACATGAATGAATACATTCAGGTGGAAACTGCAGACACGCGAGTTAGCGTGCCCCATAAACTATATGAAATAACATTATGTATGGAGGGAGATAAAACTAGGAAAATAAAAGGTCTCTTTTGGGAGAATCTTTCTAAAGGCTATGATATCCTGTTAGCTGAAAAAGACTGACCACCAGAGTTTGTCAGGGAGTGCCCTCCTGGTGAAGAAATGATTATGCTTGCCTTCTTACATCATATCCCAATTCATAAAAAAATACACATTTGCAAGAAAATGGGCAGTGGCCCAAACTCCTGCTTTATATAAAAATCATGTAGGAAGGGATGAGGATTCTCCTCATCACAAAATCCAGTTAAAAAATCAACCTACTGCACAAAGGCAGTACCCAGTTAAACAAGAAGCTAAAAAGCAAGTCAGGGAGATCTAGGATCAACTTTAATATCAAGGGGTGATTGAAACATGCACCTCACAAATGAACAATCATTTGTTTCCTGTCTCCAAACCAGATGATTCATATTGTCTAGTTTTGGACTACAGACATTTAAACTCCTGCTGGAAAACCTTTACAGTCCAAAACTCTCACAGTGCAGCACTAATGAATAACATTGTGCGGAAAAAATATAAAACGACATTAGATATCTCTAATGGATTCTTCTGTCAAAACATTGCACCTGAAAGCAGGTATCTGACCGCTTTCTCAATAATGGGGTCGAAAAAACAATTTTGTCGACTCCCACAGGGATTCAAGAATAGCCCAGGATTATTCTCAGCAAGGGTAACAGAATTACTACAAATGTATGATGATGAGGCATTATCCTATGTCGATGACATCTATCTTACAGACCATTACCTGGAGACTCACTTGAAAAGAGTGAACACCATTATACTTGGGTTTGCATTGGAAGGTTACGAATTCAACTTTAAAAAGTCAAGAATAGCCCATCTAACGTCCTAGTTTTAGGATATGAATTATCAAGTGAAGGCAAAAGCCTAGCAGACAATTTCGTAGAGAAATGTGCAGTACTCCAAGCACCTAAAATGCTGAAGAATTAACAATCAATACTAGGTTTCCTGAATTTCGGAAGAACATAAATTCTAAATTATGCAGAGAGGGTTAAACGTCTCTAAGAATTAATAAAACCTAATTTCAAACCAAATAATTGGACTCAAAAACACACAGAAATTTTGAGATTATTACAGACAGACATGTTAATTAAAACAAAACTGCAAACACACGCAAACGAACGCAATCTGGTAATCCGAGTCATCCGAGGAAGATGCGGATTCACAAACCTGACCTCTAATGAGGGAGACACGGTACCAATAGCTTACAAATCACATTTGTACACACAGGCTGAAATGAAATTCAGTTATACAGAAAAAATTCTGACAGCGCTTCAAACTGCTGTAGCAAACGAAAGAGCCCTCGCACAAGGTAAACGTATAATATTAGTTACACCTGTACCTGCTTTAGAAGCAGTAACAAGAGCAAGCATCCCAAATGCTAAGGCACTACATCCAAGATGGATACAGTGGGTTAATTCTCTTGCTGCACCAGACGTAGTATACAAATTTGATCCTAATTTAAAAACACAAGAATTTCTCCAATATGAATATGAATGTCCCCTGCCGACCGAAATCCTGCCTCTAGAGCATTACGGCTGTATAATATATACAGATGGATCAGGACAACCCACAGTTGGGGGTAAACAAGCATATAGTGCTGCGTGCGCGATTGTTAAAGGTCGATGGCACAAAGGAAAATTTAGACCACTGGTCACTAAAACTCAATCTCTAGGAGATTGTACAGCTCAGCGAGCTGAACTACTGTCTTTTAAAATGGTGCTTGAAAATACTGATCGTGAGTTCCCCACACTAATAGTTTACGATTCGTATTACTGCGTTCAGTCTTACAAAGAATACTTGTAGAACTGGGTTAAAAATGGTTTCAAAGATGCAAAAGGGTGCACAATCAAGCATAAAACACTTTGGGAACAAGTAGTTCTTTTACAGAAAGAACTACAAAAGACTCACGTGATACATACACTGAGTCATCAACGTGATAGCGTTCACGTTGCGGGGAATTCATTGGCAGATGAAGCAGCTAAGGCAGCTGTGCAAACGGCTTCCGTAGCTGCAATCACCCGGTCAAAAACAAAAATAGACAGCGATATAATGCTAGCTGTCAGTGCTTCATTAAAAGACGACAATGCGGCATTACCTCTCAACTATCCACTCAATAATACATACATAATTGATGCGAACTCCGTTCCGTTTGTTCGAATCCCTGGAGTGGGGGATAGGGTAATTCCAAACACGAACCGGAGAATCTTCTTGATACAAGAAGCACACATGGGATTGGGTCTGAGGCACCAAGAGATCCTGAAATCTCTGATAGAATTACAATCACAATACTGGTGGCCGGGATGAGCGTAGAAATGTACAATTTTGCAATAAATTGTGAGGACTGCAACAGAGATCACAGTTGTGAACCGGATCAGGCACCAGACCAGACACCACTATTAGACAGCATCAGGCTATTTATGCGCAGACGTCCGACCGGATAAATACGGTCCCATAATTATTAAGACTAGATTCACTAGGGATGTGGCCCCAGCGCTCAGCTGACGCCAGAACTGTTATAAAAGATTTGCGAGTCTTTATAGGCACATATGCAATTGGCATGCTACATTCTGACCAGGGTCCTGCGTTTAGCTCTCGAGCTTACAAAGAGGCCATGAGCAGCATGGGCATTGCATTGCGGTACTCTTCTCCCTTCCATCCTGAGGGAAACGCGGTTGTGGAAAGAAAAAACCGTGACATAAAGCAATCTATAACAGTGAGGGTATTAGGTTCGGGTGATGGGTGGGTCAAACATCTAACAAGTGTCCAACGTAGTCTTAACAATCTGCCAAGAAATTCTCTGAAGGATTTAACTCCATACAAACTATTGTTCAGCACTAGAATGAGAATCCAGGACTTAGATTGTCATACTTCAGTGGTGGAAGAAAAAACCTTTGATATCAAAGATTGTTTGGCTGTTTTACAGGACTTGAATGAAACAAGAAAAAGTCTAATTAATATAAAGTCTAAGCCAACAACCACTGAAGAACCACCTGTCCCAGCAAGACCTGTCTGGATTCCAAAGATTGGGGATCTGGTCAGAGAAAAGATCGCAGTGAAGAAGGAATTTGGGCCTTCCTACAGAAAAGCAGTACCTGTCTTAGCTGTCAGTGGAACAAGATCAGTAGTACTACCGCCACTTGCTGGTAAAAAGGAGTACAGAGTTGTTTCCATCGACCTGGTGAAACCACAATCATGTGGCCATTAATAAGTAGTAGACACAATGGACTCCCAAGAAATAGCAGAAGACCAAATCTTGCTACAATCCAAGAGGTTCAAACTGAAAGACTAATCACTTTCGATAAACCATCAGTGAATAAAAAAGAACTATGCAACAAAGCCAAGGAACTTGTGCCTCTTGAAACCCAAATTGCAACAGTTCAAGAAACACCAGTCTACAACGATGTAGCCTCGGACTATACAAATGTAACAAAAGAAAATGCAAAGATCAATGGAAATCCGTAAGCAATCCCACCAATTGACAGAACTGCATCTGACTACTTTATCAACTTTGATGACTTTTCCGATGATCCTAGTGAACATGGAGACAAGCCAGCAACAAAAACTTTCAAAATTAAAATTACAGAACTTTTTCATCAACTCAAAGAAACATGTCTTATTTCCCCTTGGATTGAACTATGGATTGTGTTAGGTGTACTTATCCTTCTACTTTGGCTAATCTTCATTTTAATTTTGGGTAAATTTATTACAGTACATTGGACACAGCAAGTCAGAACATCAACCTGGTCCTGAAACCACACAGACCCTCTCATATAGAGAAAAGAGAACTATCATCAGTGAACTTCACAGCAAAGCCTATACCTGGTGATATAGCATGGGTGTTGCATTCAGTAAAATAAAGATGATGTGTCCTTGTTGTAATATTCATGTAGTATATTTATTCTTGGGATTAGATAGTCAGGTACAGCATTCAAGTAGGAATGTAATAGGATAAGAAACCCCACCGGGAGCAGATAACTTCCTGCTCAGCCTCCAGGTAACTGATAAATCCCTTGAATAGCAACAGGTAGAATCATGGATGACATCACAGAAACATGACATAGACAAGCAGACACTAACACTAAGGAGGGACAAAGAGAGAGGAAGAGCAGGATATAACAATGGGACAGAACTGACTATGAAATCTATGGCCCGATAGAACTCTTGAAGTATCCACACCAATTCAAGATTTCATTAAGTGACTTTGTGACACCAAGTTCTTTTTCTGACGATTGGGACTTTAAAAAACATTAATAATATGATGTCAGATTTAGAAATGTCAGCAAAATTTACAGAACATGATTATTTACAGGGCTCATCGAATTATGAAGAGATGTACTGTTATAACCACTATGGTCATCATTATCTGGATAAGTCGGCGAATCCTAGAAATGTTTTTATATTTGATCAGTGGGAACATTGTCCAACTCCGCCAATAGACAGTTCGAAAACGTTTTATGAAAAATTCCCAAACTTTTCAGGGTTTAATCACACTGATCCAGAAATGTTTTATTTCAAGATGTTACATAAGACAGGAATGAAAAATATGCTGACTAATACTAAATTGATTTATTCTGAAAAATGTTATGACAAAATGTCAACATTTGGTTTTGAGTTTTGGAAAAACAACATTGAAACAAAAACCATCTGGGGAACAAAAGAATGGCAGGTACAAGGTCTAAAAGCATTATTCAGAGCCTGCATGATCCCAGAACAAATAATGTTCCTGAATGACACAATTCAGCAAACAACCTGTCTTGGCTTAGCTAAGATAAAAGATTTAAATACCCCCGTCTATACCAAAACCTATGCCTGATAGAAACACCACTACAGATGAGGGGTTAGACATGTCCTATATTTTAAAACAAAACAGAATAAATCCTGATTGGAAAAAATGGTTGATTTGGCCCATAGACACAAATAACTGTCAAAATAGATTCCTGAACAAAATACAGGGGTTCAAACAGAAGAGGCCAGATCCTAGATATTCCAAGAGACAACATCCAGGGATAGTAACAACATATAGTGTAGGAAAACTATGCCTTGACTGGCTACAGAAATCCACAGTTCCCGAAATCAAGCAACAATTAACTTTACTTAAAGAAGGTGCTGACTTGCAAGATTTCATAATGGGACCTCGCAAACAGCGTCAAAAATGTTTCATATATGTCGCTATATACGCAGCTTACAATGAAGCTTGGAAATTGAAACAAATTGAAACTGCAGAAAAAATACGGGAAATTGACTGTATCAATTTGGAGAAAACACTTCCCGAAGTAGACAATGCGTTAACGACTCTGTCCTCCAGAATCTATTCCCTGGACAGCATCGTATCTCTGCTATTGATAGAATAGAGCAGGACATGCTAATGTTACAACATGGCCAGTCCCAATTACGTTCTATTGTACAGCTAGGTTGGACGTTTCAAAACCTGCGTTCAGGCTATGTGCCATGGCTTTTAATCAACAAACATCATTGTTTTCTATCTTTAACCTTACTGATAAACAAATCAGTTTGGCACAAAAAGGAGCAGACTATACGATACTGAGCATTGAAAAACTTGAGAGATTACCATTGACAATGTCAGAAAGACCTGTCATTGAATCGATAATACATGGCACCATTACAATCCCGATTACGACTTTTCAGTTTCAATACTGCCAAAAATATATACCAGCAGGCCTGAATGAAAGGTTGGGTAAAGGATACATCAAATCATCCTGGAATTTACCTTATATGCACAAATGTTACAGTGAAGGGAAAAAAGAGGTATTTCTAAGTGGTAATGATTGTAAAAATTCACTAAGCAGTAAGCTTCTGTGTCAAGGTATTAACTTGCATGGGGCCTGTGAAGGTTCTTCGAACAACCTTTCATGTCATCTTCAGGGCACCCCTACTACACAGATAGAGCCATTTTTCAGACAGCTTTCCAACGGTAGCAACATTCTAATAAGTGATCACAGCTGCTGTGGCATGGTGACAGAAAAAGCCTATCTCATAACTGTGACGGCCAGGGTCATTTGCTGTATGCAAGTATTGTTTCCAAACAGCAATCCAGACATGGAGGCGGCAATATGGCCTTATGTGAATATCTCTTCTATTCGAATTCATACTTTAAGCAGAATGAAGTCTATTCTTTTACAGAAAACTGTGATTTAACCTCGTCCAAAGAGACATATGACCTGAAATTTGCAAGGACAGCGGCAGAGATACATACCCTATTATCGACAAATTGCCCGGTGCATTTCGTAGAAATGTTTAGTCAAATCTTAATCATGTCAGATACCAGTGGCATCGCACATGTATTTAAGACAATTTTTTCGGGACTGCTAACACCCTTCAAAGCAGTTCTTGGCATCTTCCTGAATTTTGTGCATTCGCTCTTCGGTGGCCGGCCTATTATTTTGGGACTCGTAGCAGGAATTTTATTTTTGTTCCTTCTGCTCCGATATGGTAAGCTAAGTCACAGACAAAACTCTGGCTACGATGGAAGAAACGATCCTAGCAATACGATACCGAGACAGTATCACTAAGGTCCTCGGATTGGCCCGGCTAAGAGATCTGAATACTACCTGGTTTCTTTCATTCAGACCAATTTGGCAAAATTGCATCTTACCTGTGCTTCGATGTCTGCTATGCGGAGAAGAATGCGTGTTGGACGTTTGTCTTACACTACCATCAGCAGTACCATTGGATATCGACACTTTGCTTTGTCCTGTACCAACTCATGCATCGTGTTGTCCCCAGCGGCTACCTATTCTGATGATGGCATTCGTTGAGACTTCACCATTACGATTAAGTGGCAGTGAGGTACGAGATGAAAGTGGCACCACACAGGTACGACCTTCTGTGAACATTGCTGATCCTGACATCGATGATGGTAATGCATCGCACATTTGCACTATTTTCACCTTTTCGGAGTTGGCTCAACTTTCACCTACTGTTGTAGACAATTTTTTTACCGGTCTATCAGAAGTAATGTTCTCCCCTAACAACGAGAATAATATTTGAAAAAGCAAGCTCACAGCGTTCCCTGAACTCTGAATTCGGCCTTCAGTTTTGCTAAACAGAACTCCAAAAAGACAGTGAAACTATTTTTTTCTCCCTTCCCGAGAACAAAATTATTTTCCCCTAATATCCAAAATATTTACCGTTTTATGGCACATGGTACTCTGCTTAAACTAGAACTATTCTATTTTTAGAGACTCTAGAGACAATATTTCAAATCAGCCTCTAGCCTATGTACGTACAATCTTTATAACTTTGTGATGGATGTATGTCGTTACAATGCATACTTTTACAACGCATACCTTTACAACGCATTTTTTACACCGCAACATCCATTACAACGCATTCCATTACAATGCATTCCACTACAACGCATACTACATTTACAACATATACCATTACAACGCATACCATTACATTGCATGTATGGTAAGTATTGGATAGTGTAGGGGTAAAAATTACTATTCTAACTCCAGGGGGGTGCAACAGTAGGGTAAGTGTTGGATAGTGTAGGGGTAAAAATTACTATTCTACTCCAAGGGGTGCAACAGTAGGGTAGGTGTTGTATAGTGTAGGTTTGCATTGTAATGGTATGCGTTGTAATGACTGCGTTGTAATGACTGCGTTGTAATGACATGTGTTGTAGTGGTATGCATTGTAGTGACATGCGTTGTAATGGTTGTGTTGTAATGGCATGCGTTGTAATGGATGTTGCGTTGTAAATGTTTCGTTGTAAAAGTAGTGCGTTGTAAAAGTTGTGTTGTAAGTGTTGTTTCCCCTTTGTGATGAAATGATCTCGACTTTTTTTCTGTATTCAGAGCCATTTCAGGAATGTAATTTTTGCAATTCATTCAGCCTATATTCATATTTGCATTTCCTGAATGATAACTCTGCTTGAAAGTGTACAGTATAATACTAATTTCGTGTATCTATACCATTTCAAATGCATTTCATTGTATTTTGGGGTGGGTTGGAAAACACAAGCATACCTATATGTTTATATATTGCTTAGTATTTAGTAATGATGGACATTATACGTGGAGTGGGTGTTGTGAATGTATCTAGGACCCTAATTAAATATTATTGATTCATGCCCTTTTGCGGGTATGATAAATCATGTCCTAATAAAGTCATAAGAATCTTACCCATATTCAGTCATAGCCCACGCAGCCCAAATACGGCAAGGCTACTTCCTTAGATTCCTAGAGAGCACAACGAGTTCTTTCGACACACCAAACCTTCAGCAACCTGGGAATTCCCCATGTCTTTTTTTTTATTTCTCATTGAACTCATGCGAGCACTAAAGGAACAGTCAGTTCTTAGTGACATCTTTATTGACGTCTTATGTCCAACCTTACGTCAAACACGGCACCTTCCAGGTATAAATATACCAACAATTGCCTTAAGCAACACACGGTGGTGTGGAGCAGAGCGGCTATCTACTTATCCGAAGCCCAGCTGATGCGAGAGCAGAAGGAAGCCGCCCCTCCCCTTTGACACACTGGAGAAGCTGCCTTTTCTCACGCCGAGAAATCCAGCTCTGGTGTTTTCAGTCATCCTTGAGGGTTACTGGGAGATCGAGTCCTGAGAAACGAGATACAAGACCTCCTTCATTCTATAACCAAGGTACTGAGCTGATTCAAACCTTAGAGAGAATTCTTGATTCAGATTCTTGGCAAAAAACCCAACTTAACTTAAAACTGCAACTTACTTACTCCTTCCCACGTATTAGGCCTAGTTCAGGTACACCGGGGTAGGCGTATCTTAGAGGCACCAGTTAAGTTCGTTAGTCAATGTTTTTATGTATGTAAATATTTTATCCGTTTTAAAGTATCATATGGCTAAGAAACCATATCAATGCTTTTGCAGTATTATTTTATAATACTCCTTTTACTGTACGCACTTTACTTCATAATAAGTATTGCAATTGTGGCAATTCATTTCTCTTGCATGAGAAAGAAGACTGCTCAATAAAATAACACATTTTATTCAAAACGCCCGTCTTTCTATTTCTCTGCACCCTGGTGAAATTAAGCATGCACGATTGACTGAGTGAAATAGCTGTCTATTGTTTTCACACAACTCGGGAGATACTCTCCTTATTCTTGGGGAGCAAAGTTGTCATGTTATATGGTTGTCAGAAGCTAATCCCTTCTTGTCTAGATCAGGGAAGTTAACCCCTCCCTATTCATTCGAGAAAGTTTCTAGTGACCTCTGAGCTAGCTGGCAAAACTAATTAAGTCTAACATAGTCAGTAGAGACCTAGATGACCTCAGTCCTACGTCTAAACTGCTGTTTATGTTATTCAAATGCGCAGAGCCTATTGGGAATATAGGAACTACACTACAGAAGCACTTGCAGATCAAGCACCTGGTCAACTTTGCAATGGAAGATATAAGGAGATTGAGAGAGGCTTCTCCTGCTTCATGAGAAGGCCCAAGTACCAGTGGAGCAACACCGTCAACCTCTACTGCACAGGCTAATATTCATCCCCAATTTAGAACCCTTTAAGAGAAAAAGTAAGACGTTTGGCAGCTCTGTATGCCATCCTAATACCTAATCATCCATTAGTTATACAGAGATCCACCCTGTATCAGACCCATCCAAACAAGTGTGAATTGGAGATTATCTGCCACCAAAAACCCCTCAAGTACATATATCTGTTACTTTTGAACTTCGTTGACTAGTCATGTTGAGAGTATTTACCTTAATGTTATCCGTTAAAAATGTGTTTTCTTTTGGCTTCTCACAACTGGTTCATGCCATATTTGAGACATTGGTGTAATGAGCTAGAATAGGAGGATATATTTTCTTCAATCTCGACTTATGTAACATTCTTCAAAATGAACAAAAGATTAAAAAAAGTATATGTTGTACATATGTCCAAGCTTAATTTTAATGTACATAAAAACAATTGTTCTCAATAGGATTGGGGTTGAAAAGCAATCATCAGAGGTTTCAAACCAACCGCGTTAGGACCATACTAGTGGTTAGACAAAATCATATGTGAATACCAATATGCTTTCGAGGGGCACTATGGATGTGCTCGGTAGGCGTTCATAAGTGTCATCCCTAAGACCCCTCTTTCCTATTTACAATTATTCTAATGAAAACAGTTATTAACATAAAATAACATAAAGTAATATATCTTCAACAAATTAATGTTTTTGGAAGTAATATTACCAGCATGCAAAAAACACCACAATTGTAGTTATCTGTCTGCAAACACATGAAATACACAAATGCTCATCTCAGAATTCTTCTCTATCATGAAATGTTGACGTCAAACCTGATAACTCCATTAGGTCCTTTGCAATTTTCAGCTGATAGCATATGGAGAGTAGTCAGTGGATCTGGTGTGTCAAGTTGTTGACCACAACCTGGGATAGTGCATGGGCAGGAATAAACAGTTTGTGGCAACCAATACGTCCCATGGTTGAGACATCTGTATAATGAGCTAGAACAGGGTTGAAAATCAAGTTTAACATTATTAAAAAAACATGGAGAGCGTGCTAAAATACAATATTGGCCAATCGATTACATATGCATTACACGAGAAAAGCTACATCACAACTTGAACAGCACGTAGCACACTGCTGCGGGAACGGCCACGTGGCGCTTGGCACATTTAAGAAACATGCCAGGATTAAGTGATTTGCACAGAAGAAAGGATAAGAAATCAAGTTTAACATTATTAAAAACATGGAGAGCGTGCTAAAATACAACATTGGTCAAGCGATTACATGTTAAGTGCATGGGGAGGAAGCAGTATGTGGCGCAACACTTAAAAAATTAAAGGCGGCAGGATTAAGTTATTTGCCCAAAAACATTGCCTACCAAGGCAAGATATTTGAGGTATAAAAGCTGGGAACCCTGCTAAAATACACTATTGCCGAAAACATTACTTTTGCAATCCATGGGGCATGTGACGCACTACTTTCACAAGAAAAACGACATTGCAATAACTTGAACAGCACGTAGCACACTGCTGCGAGAACGGCCATGTGGCGCTTGGCAAATTAAAGAAACATGTCAGGATTAAGTGATTTGCAAAGAATAAACGATAAGAAATCAAGTTTAACGTTATTAAAAAACATGGAGAGCGTGCTAAAATACGACATTGGTCAATCGATTACATGTGCTGTGCATGGGGAGGAAGCAGCACATGGCGCACTACTTAAAAAATTAAAGGCGGCAGGATTAAGTGATTCGCCCAGAAACATCGCCTACCAAGGCAAGATATTTGAGGTATAAAAGCTGGAAACTGTGTAAAATACACTATTGCCGAAAACATTACTTTTGCAATGCATGGGGCTCGTGACACACTACTTACATGACAACATCACATAAAGTTGAACAGCACGTAGAACACTGGTGTGGGAACGGTCACGTGGCTCTTGGCAAATTAAAGAAATGCAGCAGGATTAAGTGATTTGAATAGAAACAATAGTTACGAAGTCAACTTTAATGATATAAAAAAGCAGGAAAGCGTGCTTAAAAACAACATTGTCAAATCAAACAAAAATTTGCATTAACGTGGCATTCAAAGATTGTTCAGATTAATTAATTTAATTATTCTTACGAACAGTATCAATGGCTGTGACTGCGGAATAGTAAAAGTTTGAGAAAGATGGCAGGTTATAAATGCTTTGCAGAACGATGATTGGTTGAGCATGATGTCACTGGGTGTGAGAGCTGTGATTGGGCATGTTGTAATTGAGCATGCACAGATAAAATTAAATACATTAGGGGTACTTAGCCAGACAGTGAGACATATTGTGCGCATGCGTAACATTAACACACATACGCTACCACAAACATGCATGTGCAAAGTGAAGGCAACTCCGGGGGGGTAAATACACAGATGGAGTTTGGATATCGTTTGAACAACGGCTCCTGCAGGAGGCGGGGAGCCGGCGGGACAGTGGGGGAATTGGAGACCCTCCCACGGTCCTCAATGGTGATGGCCAAAATACATTTTTTTAAAAGGCCTTCCCTTAAAAAAATTGAATACGGATACTCCCCTTATTGTCATCGTACCCTTTTGATCATGCTCTGAATGCTAATTGGCTGACAAATGGTTGTCAACATTCAAAACTAGAAACTGTTGGCAGCCATTATATGACTCTGTAGAAGGGAGGCTAAAAAAGAATGTCAAATGTGTGTTTAAAACGTGAAAAGGGGGAGGGTAAACACACCCTGATGCTCTAGGTCTGCTCAAGGGGTCCCACAAGGACCCCCACAGCCCCAATGTATTTTTTGGGGAGGGTAAAATCGCGGGGTGCACATATGATCCGCGCATTCTAGCGATATTAAAAAATAAATGTGGGCTTCCGCACGTCTTTGGCAATTTGCATTCTGAGATGCACAAGTGCTGGATCCAGGATCCACCCCTGAGTAAGAAAAAGTAACGATAACACTATTTACCTGCTAAGTGAATTTTCTTTCATAGACTACCATTGGGTGGTTTCACTTGCAAATTCTTCTAAGTGTGGAGTTTTGGAACTTTAAAATATTTACCTAAAATCATCTGAACAAAGAATTCCAATTTATCACCTGTTATCAGGAGAGAACCCAGTGCTGCATCTTTTAGCTCAACACTGACCCTGAAAAGTAGTTCTAAGCATACTTACAAGTAACTTGTATTTCTTTCTATAGGAATCCCCTTCCTATAAAAAAATGAATTAATTTAGATTTGCGGATCAAGTTCTGGGGGAGAGAAATATCTAAAAATAAATAGTTTAAAAAAAATTGTAAATCAGTATCAAAAAAATAAATATACGAATAAATATATTTAAAAATTGTCATTTATAAAACCTTTAAAATTCATTGAATAAAACATATGTTTCAGACATGTTATAGTTAGGAATTAGCATTTACAAATCCTTTGATATTCACTGAAAAAAAACATGGGTTTCAGACATGTTATAGTTAGGAATTAGCATTTAAAAAACCTTAGAAATTCACTGAAAAAACCACAGGTTTCAGGGGTGTTATAGTTAGTTGGACATTTCACTCATTAAAAACCATTGAAATTCCCCTGTTATAGTTAGTTGTACTGTGTATTTAAGAGGAGTGGTCCAGATAAGCCTTCTCTTTCTCAAGCCTTTGAGGAAGGTGATTTCGTCAATGAAATGCAACAGGCCAATTCGACAAGAAGCTGTCATATGTACTGGTATGCCGTCACTGCTCCATACCAATAAAGGGCTTACAGCTAACTGGTGTGGAGTGCGTCTATGCCTAGGGGGGCAACTTGGAGCTTTGATATACATATATATATATCAAATCACAAAATTATTTTCCAATCGAATATAGTGTATATATATATATATATATTCACTGAAAAAACCATAGGTTATAGACCATATATAGTTAGGAATTCGCATTTACAAAACCTTATTTTACTCACACAAAACCATTGAAATTCCATATATAGTTAGTTGCACTAACTATATATCGCGCACCCGCAATCCACTGCTGATGATGTCACATATTACATCATTCATGACATGGTCAGTGACATCACTGATGACATCACTGATGACATCTCAAATGACATCACTGATGACATCTCAAATGACATCACTGATGACATCACTGATGACATCTCATTTGACATTACTGATCACATCACTGATGATATCATTCATGTGATAATACGATGAACCTCTTCAGACTCTAATATAACCTTAGATACAATCAGTGTAAACAGACACTCACAGACTGTCACTCATCCATGGAGTTACTCACACACCTAGTCAGTCATGCAAAGAATCAATCACACCTCCATTTCCTCAACTATACAGTTATACAAACTTTACTTATTCAAACATATACTAACACATATTTACTCTCTTATACAATCCCTGATACAAGTTCACAATGATCCATACAGCCACTCACACATTCACTGGCTCTTATGCACAGTTATTTATATATGTCAACTCTCACATGTACTGTGTTTTACATATGTACTTACTTTGACATGTAGCACTGAGATATCCATTCACTCACCAATACACTCATGCACACAGTCAACCGCCCATACAGCTGTTTCCACAAGCACTTTTGAAACCATACATCTAGTGAATCAACTGCTCACACATCTATGCACAGAGTCATACACCTCCCAGCCACCCACACACACACTCAGTCTCCCATACAAATACTTGGGCAACCAATCAATAACCCATATAGTTACTCATATAGCTACTTATCAACACATGCAACAGTTTACAGAACAACAGACATAATGATGCACAAATTAAGACAGTTTAGTCACTAACCCATGCACTCAGTGAGACACATTTAATCACTCACTCATACAGTCAGTCATGCACCTACTAAATCCTTCATCCAGACACTTATACATCCACTCATTCTTCAATATGTAAGACATATTTTAACTTTACAGAAACATACAGTCACTGGACGTGTCATCAGTGATGTCATCAGTGATGTCATTTGAGATGTCATCAGTGATGTCATCAGTGATGTCACTGACCATGTCATGAATGATGTAATATGTGACATCATCAGCAGTGGATTGCGGGTGCGCGATATATAGTTAGTGCAACTAACTATATATGGAATTTCAATGGTTTTGTGTGAGTAAAATAAGGTTTTGTAAATGCGAATTCCTAACTATATATGGTCTATAACCTATGGTTTTTTCAGTGAATTTTCAAGGTTTTGTAAATGCTAATTCCAAACTATATATGGTCTATAACCTATGTTTTTTTCAGTGAATTTTCAAGGTTTTGTAAATGCTAATTCCTAACTATATATGGTCTATAGCCTATGGTTTTTTCAGTGAATATATATATATACATACATATATAAACATATATCATCTGTATATCTATATAAATACAAACATAAATGTATGCATACATATACTTATATGCATACAGATGCATGTTATTTACATGAAAGTTGAAAAAACACTAATAAAAGCAAAGCTAAAAAGCCACCTCATTACAAACAGAATGGCTTTAACTTAAACGAGGGCGAGATCTATTGCATTTTCAATGCTTGTTTACTTTGGTTCCATCAAGAAGGCATTCAGATGTGTCACACATTTGCCATAAATTCTGAATGTTAGCACTCTAGTTGCACATTAGATCACTGTAGTAAAGCTACTGCTCACCAGGGACGTCTGCTGCTGGTATTCAAAGTGCATGTTTCAGTCTGCATGTCAGAATTTTTTTAATGAAATAGAAGAGGATTTGAGAAGTCACTCAAAATGATCCCTAATTTTTCTTTCTGAAGCACTAATCATACTTTCTATGGCAAAATTAACCCCCTCATGTTGTTCCTTTTTAAATTGAGTGTTTTCAGACTTACCACTTCATTCCAATCAAGATGGCTTCTGGTGTGACATACTTTTGTCATAAGTAAGACTGTTAGCGCTCTAGTTGTTCTTTAGAACACTCTGGGACATTCTGTCATTGGGCTATACTTGGGGTACATCTGGGTGATATTTGGGCTACATTTAGGCTCTTTTGTCTCTGGTGGCCATCTTGGGAGACTGTATGTCAGAATTTTTTAATGAAATTGAAGAGGGTTTGAGAAGTCACTCAAAATGTGCCCTAATTTTTCTTTCTGCAGCACTAATCATAATTCATATGGCAAAATATACCCCCTCATTTTGTTCCTTTTTAAATTAAATGTTTTAAGAGTTACCACTTTATTCCAATCAAGATGGCTTCAGGTGTGCCATATCTTTGTAATAAGTAGGACTGTTAGCGCTCTAGTTGTTCTTTAGAACACTCTGGGACATTCTGTCATTGGGCTATACTTGGGCTACATCTGGGTGATATTTGGGCTACATTTGGGCTCTTTTGTCTCTGGTGGCCATTTTGGGAGACTGCATGTCAGAATTTTTTAATGAAATAGAAGAGGATTTGAAAAGTCACTCAAAATGTGCCCTAATTTTTCTTTCTGCAGCACTAATAATACCTTCTATTGCATAATATACCCCCTCATTTTGTTCCTTTTTAAATTAAATGTTTTAAGAGTTACCACTTTATTCCCATCACGATGGCTCCAGGTGTGCTATACCTTTGTAATAAGTAGGACTGTTAGCGCTCTAGTTGTTCTTTAGAACACTCTGGGACATTCTGTCATTGGGCTATAGTTGGGCTACATCTGGGTGATATTTGGGCTACATTTGGGCTCTTTTGTCTCTGGTGGCCATTTTGGGAGACTGCATGTCAGAATGTTTTAATGAAATAGAAAAGGATTTGAGAAGTCACTCAAAATGTGCCCTAATTTTTCATTCTGCAGCACTAATCATACTTTCTATGGCAAAATATACCCCCTCATGTTGTTTCTTTTTAAATTAAATGTTTTAAGAGTTACCACTTTATTCCAATCAAGATGGCTTCAGGTGTGCCATACCTTTGTAATAAGTAGGACTGTTAGCGCTCTAGTTGTTCTTTAGAACACTCTGGGACATTCTGTCATTGGGCTATACTTGGGCTACATCTGGGTGATATTTGGGCTACATTTGGGCTCTTTTGTCTCTGGTGGCCATTTTGGGAGACTGCATGTCAGAATGTTTTAATGAAATAGAAAAGGATTTGAGAAGTCACTCAAAAGGTGCCCTAATTTTTCATTCTGCAGCACTAATCATACTTTCTATGGCAAAATATACCCCCTCATGTTGTTTCTTTTTAAATTAAATGTTTTAAGAGTTACCACTTTATTCCAATCAAGATGGCTTCAGGTGTGCCATACCTTTGTAATAAGTAGGACTGTTAGCGCTCTAGTTGTTCTTTAGAACACTCTAGGAGGCTGCAGTAGAACACAAAGGAATCAACTGACAGTCTCTGTCCTTGTTGGATGTACATGTTTTACTGAGAATGTCAGGCTTCATTTTCACATGACTGAGAAAGATAATGTGAATTTACAGAAAATATGCTTTCAGTTTAGCTTATAGATCCCCTTCCAAACCACTATGGTAAAATCATGAGATATTAGTTTTCTTTCAAACAATATTCATGATATCACAGCAGAAGGTTTTTTCACATGGTAAAATCACCTTAGAACCCACCACAATTCCTAAAACGAGTATGGTACCATCAACAAATGATTTATAATGTAACTAAAGTCCTAAAACCCTCTATTAACTACAATGCTTTTTAATGAGGTGCTATCATGTATATTGGTCCCAAGATGGCTGCCAACACTTCTTGGATGAAGTGCTGACAGCCAATCAGATCAGATGTGTGGTTAGGCTCCGCCCAGATATATATCTTTTTTTGAACCTAAATTACTCAAAATCCACTGGAGCACATATATTCAGACCTAGCAAAGGCACATCGGGCTAACAGTCCCTACAATTTTGCCAAGTTTCGTGCAAATCCATTCAGCCGTTCGAGCTAAAAGTGAGGCCAACCGCCCTATGGAAATTAACATGGGAAAAACGCGTTTTGGGACCCCCCTTTTTTCTCGGCCCCCCCTTGATGAAACCCCCCCAAATTGTCAGGGGCTGCTCAGAAACAAAATGTTCCATTTTCCTGAAAATTTCAGCCAATTCCGTCCACAAACGCCAAAGTTATTAGACATAGAATTTTCAAAAATCCCATAGAGAAAAAATCCTAACTATATATACCTACTGGCGACCGCCAGTAGGTAATATATATATATATATATATATATATATATATATATATATATATATATATATATATACATATATATATATATATATATATATATATATATATATACATATACATATATATATATATATATATATATATATATATATACATATACATATATATATATATATATATATATATATATATATATATATATATATATATATATATATATATATATATATATATATACTATACATATACTACTGACTACTGGCGGTCAGCAGTAGGTAGTTATAGTTAGGACCAGGTTTCGATTGGAAAATAATTTTTTGATTTGCGTATACCTTTGGCATCATTTGACGAATCTACACAAACTTTAAAAAAAAGTGTTCTGTGGATTTTTGTTTTGAATCTAAAGTTTGGGGTGATCTGTCAAGTGCGGGCAGAGGATAAAAGGGGTAAAAAAGTGTGTTTCCCATGTTAATTCCCACAGGAGCTTTGAACAAGACTACAGCCCGAACTGCTTGACGGAACTACACCAAATTTGGCAGGAAGGTAGATTTTCGTTCACAGATCACACTTTCAGTTATCCAGTGTAAATATTTTCGGTAGTAGAGAAATTTGAGGGAACAAAATAAGGATAGCTGCAATCGTGGCTACTTTTTAAATAATAACAAGTTTGTGCAGGGAAATGCAGAGCTCTGATTGGCTGAGAACAGTTCAACCAGGAAGTGTTGGCAGATATCTTGGGATTAGGCTGCAGCTGAGTCCCCAAAAAAAGGGGGGCAGCGGGACTGTTGAGACACCGTCGGAGGCCCCTACCCCTTTCACTACCAATCTGCAAACGGGCTTCCTGGCACACTACTCATAGAGGGATGAGGTTGTCTTGGCTGCAGAGGGTTGTTGAGAGCCAAGAACCCCTATTGTAACCACCAGTAAGTCCCATACAGTGGGTTTGCTTAGACCTTATCAGAGGCCCGCACCCTTTATCAACCACTCTGCAAATACACCTCCTGGTACACTACTGGTTGAGGGATGAAGTCCCCTTGGCTGCTGAGGGTCATTGGGGGCAAGAACCCCTATTGTTAACACCAGTAATTCCCACAAATCTGGATTGCTGAGACCTCATCGGAGCCCTCACCCACTGTTGTGAATGTATCTAGGACCCTAATTAGATATTCCCGATTTATGCCCTTGTGTGGTTATAACAAATCATATCCTTATAAAGCCATACGAATCATATCCATATTAAGTCATAGCCAATGCAGAACAAATACAGTAAGGTTACTCCCATAGACTCCTAGAAAGTACAACGCGTTCTTAAACAAACCAAGCCTCCAGCAGCCCGGGAATTCCCCCTGCTTCTGTTTTGATTTGTCCTAGAACTCCTAAGAGTCCTGAAAGAACTGCCAGTTCTTAGTGACGTCTTATGTCCAGCCTTACGTCAAACTCGGCACCTTCCAGGTATAAATATACCAACATCTGCCTTAAGCAAGACACGGTGGTTTGGAGCAGAATCGGCTATCTACTTGCCCGACGCCCTGCTGATGCGAGTGCCGAAGGAAGCCGACCCTCCCTGCTGAAACACCGAGAGAGACGCTGTCTTTTCTCCTGCCGAGAAATCTAGCTCCAGTGTTTCCCTGATACCCTCGCGTGTTACTGGGAGATCGAGTCCTGAGACAGAGATACAAGACCTCCTTCATTCTATACCCAAGGTACGGAGCTGATTAGACCCATAGAGAATTCTTGATTCAGATTCTTGGCAAAATCATAAACAATAGTTTAGACGTAGGACTGAGGTCGACTTGGTCTCTATTGAATATCTTAGACTTAATTGTATGTGCCAGCTAGCTCAGAGGTCTTGGCAAAAACTGTAACACATCTACTCCTTCCCTGTACTAGGCATAGGTTAGGTACACTGGGGTACGCATATCTTTGAAACACCAGTTGAGTACGTTTAGTCATTATTTTATCATTTTATGTATTTTATCCATTTTAAGTATCTTATAGCTTAGAAACAATATAAATGCTTTTACAGTATTATTTCATAATGCTCCTTTTACTGTACGAACTTTACTTTATGACAAGTATGCAATTGTGGCAATTCATTTCTCTTGCATGAGAAAGAAGACTGCTCAATAAATAACCCTTTTTTGAAAACATCTGTCTCTCTATTTCTCTGCATCTCTGGTGAAACGAAGCATGCACGATTGACTGAGTAAAATAGCTATCTATTGTGTCCGCGACTCTGGAGATATATTCCTAATTGCAGGGGGAACAAAGTTGTTATGTGATATGGTTGTCAGAAGCTAATCCCTTCTTGTCTATTCAGGAAAGCTAAACACCTTCTTGTTTACTCGAGAAAGTTTCTAGTGACCTCTGAGCTAGCTCGCACATACAATTAAGTCTAACATATTCAATAGAGACCAAGTCGACCTCAGACCTACGTCTAAACTATCGTTTATGTTATTCTAACGCGCAGACCCTATTGGGCCCCACAACGCTAAAGGATGCCTGGCCTTCACCCCGCGGGTGCCCAGGAGTGGACGCCTCACAGGAAAAGCCAGGACGGGTTCCGCAGCGGTATTCGAACAAGCGCCTTGTGGGTGAGTAGTGCGCTATACAAGTATCAATTTACATTACATTTACATTTACCCTTGGATGCTGAGGGTAATAGGAGGTCAAGAACCTCTATTGTTACCACCAGAAATCCCACACCGTGGGATTGCTGGGACCTCGTAAGAGGGCCCACCCCCTAAGTCAACCATTTTGCATACATGCCTTCCCTTGGCACTTGTGGAGCAAAGTTTACCACCCATCCCTAAAATAAAAGTGCAGAAAGAGGCAAAGTAAAGGTAACAAATGAGCAGAAAGAGGCTAAACAAAGGTCAGAACCCAGCAGCAAAAGGAAAAATGAAAGTGAGAAACAAGCAGAAAGAGTTAAAATAATGGTGAGAATAGAGCAGCAAGAATCAAAATAAAGTTGAGAAACAAGCAGAAATAGACAAAATAAAGGTGAGAAACAAGTAGAAAGAGGCAAAATAGAGGACAGAAACCAGCAGCAAGAGGCAAAATAAAGGTGAGAAACTAGCAGCAAGAGGCCATAGAGGTGAGAAAAGAGAAGCAAGAGACAGAATAAAGGCATGAGTGAGAAGAAAGAGACAAAATAACAGGCAGAAAGAGGCAAAATAGAGGGCTGGAGCAAGCAGAGAAGAGGCAGAAAAATGAGTTGAAAAAGAGCAGAGGAGAAAATAAAACATAGGCAGCAGTGGGTAGCAATCTGTAAGCAAGCTGCACAGGAGCACAGTCACAGAGGGAGGTGGCATGAGGACCTGACTCCCATATGCTCCCTACTTTTGTTACCATGCACCCATTGGGAGACCCACTCAGACACCCACTCAGAGACTCATCAATCCCCGCACAGACTTTCAAAGACAATAATGCACCTGCTGAAAGTCCCAGTCAACCATTATAGAAATGGGGTAACCCAATACGGTATTGTGGACCTGGGTGAGCGGCAGACACAGCTCACACCAGGTAGCCGTCAGTCACTTAGTGTAGTCGTTCAGCCGTCACTCGCTGAGATACGTTGGGGTCACACTACCCAAAAACCGGACGTCAGTATACGCTTGTTAGTTCTTAAGTGGCCATCCCTCAGACCCGGTCTGTGTAAGTTCCTGAAACGATCCGTACTGCCTGAAGTACGGATCGTTTCAGGAACTTACACAGACCCGGTTGAGCGCCCATGAGTGCTGGCTAGCATTGGACCAATTCCCGAGTGAGGGATGGCCACTTAAGAACTAACAAGCGTATACTGACGTCCGGTTTTTGGGTAGTGTGACCCCAACGTATCTCAGCGAGTGACGGCTGAACGACTACACTAAGTGACTGACGGCTACCTGGTGTGAGCTGTGTCTGCCGCCCCCAACTCTGCAATTCTTTAACCCCTCTGGTTATGCATATAACCACCAACTTGTTTGGTGTGACACAACGGTCAAGGAATTAGATCACACATCCTGATGTAGGAGGACTGTGACCATCCTATATAAAGAAAGGAAAATTTTAGGTCTACACTGATTATCGACGGTAAAAGGGCTTGTGCCATATATGTCCTGAGGAAGACCCGCAGGTCGAGGTTCCCAGTCACCCCTGTACCCCAAGACGGGTCGAAACGTCGACGCAATTCTTAAACTAATAGGACCACTACTTATCAAAAGTTGCATTATACATGCCAAATTTAGACTGTATAAATGTAAAAAGTCTATCAAACAATAGTGGCCTAATTGTACTACCAGCTTGATTTTTTTCAGCTTTGTTTTTTCCAATTATTTAAAACTCTATGTCACTTTTTCGTTGAGGCTTACACCCCTTTACCTTTAAATCACCCCCCTTTTTTTCCTTTTCCGGCACCTTTTTCTTTAGAAGCATTTTGCTCTCTCCTTTTACCGTTTTTTGAAAGTGTACAAATATATAAAATTAATTGTGTTGTGATGGAATAATTTTGAAAACTCTTTTTTGGAATAAATTCAGTTTCTTTCAGGTGGTTGCTTTCTCTTTTTCGCTAATAACTTTTAGAGGTTGATTCCCTTTGAGTAGATTAACTCAGATACTCGTTTTAATAGTGATAAAAAGGACAACTGCGAGTGCATTATTCATTAATTTGATAAATTTCAGTATGGACCATTGTTTTCTTTAGCAAGAAAGTCCCAGTCAGGCACGCTTGCACCGAATTACAGACACACATGCAATCACTCACAGACCCACTCAGACACTCACACATTCAGTCACACACCCACCCAGACACTCATGCACCCACTCACAGACCCACTCTGACACTAATGCACCCACTCACAATTAGGATTCATTTATTGTTTAGTTTATTAAAACCATAACAATGTACCAAAGAGTCACGATGCGTAGCACCATTAAAATGTCCTTAAAAAAATGTTTTACTTTTTTGTGCCTTTTTAAAAAGAAAACAATTTCTTATCACAAATGTTTGCACTTCATCCTGTTATAATTAAACAAGATATTTGATAAAAGTTAGCTAATACATAAAACATAGTCTCTAGAGTTACATCGTACAGCCATTTTGCCAGGCCACAAGCCTTGTTTCAATTCTTTCTCGTGCTTGGTCAGAAATGTAATCAAACAACAGTTAGGCTGTAGATCTTCCGGATCGGGGCATTTTAATATATTGCAGTTCTGCAGGAATGGATGCCTCTTGCGTTGAATGGGCCCCTTAGCAATTTACAGCGATCCTCGCCTAACGCTGGGCAGATACACACTAAGTGAATAAAATCTGGCAGAGTGGCTCAGGATAGACCGCCAAGACGACATGACTTTGGGCCCTGATATTTCCACCTTGGTTGGTCTGCATTTGATGGCAATTTACCAAAGCGTATTGCTATACATTTAGAATTTAAATTGTTGGGAAATGGCTGAGCCAAATATTACGCTGGTTGCAATTTCATATAGGATTGCAAGAACATCCATGCTTCGGCCCGCTTACTAAAGATGGCCTTATCCTCGAGTAATGAGAGTTGCTTTGCTTCCTTCTTTAGGATTTTCTGCAAAGCGGTATCAGGAAGATTCTGCTGCCAAAGATCTTCCATATTAGTGGACTGTGGTGAAGATTGTAGATATTCCGAATAGGCAGACTGTGGGTCGCCTTGTAAAAAATTCCAGTGTGCGTTATTGATTTCTTTTCTCAATTGCGCCAGATATTGTACCAGGCTTTTATTGTGACATATCTTCTGTGGATATGTTGCTGTTGTAGCCCAAATTCTAACGAAACCTGCACTGGTGAGGCAATATGCAAAAGCGAAGATACTTTTTATGTGCTCTTGTTTGGAGTCTATCCAGCGTCATATAGTGTCTTTTCCAAACTGGACTTCATTTCTGTATGCAAGAGTAGGTAGAAGTTTTGCTTTCATGATGGCTAGTAGTGGGGTAAAAGAGGGACCTTTTACATTTTTTGATATTGAGCAAAAGGCAAATGTAAGTCCATTTAGCTTTTTTTGTATCCCTAGATATTTGTAACTATTCACTACTTCCAGGTTCTTATCAATCAATCAATCAATAAATCAATCAATCAATCATAACATTTGTAAAGCACACTACTCACCCGTGAGGGTCTCAAGGCGCTGAGGGGGGAGGGGTATTGCCAAGTTTAAATGATGTTTGTTTATGGATGGCTCAACTTATAAGTTCTTCCTCGTGAAGTTCCCTAATTCATCTATTGCTCTTTGGAGGTGGCTTGCCAGGACTATGTTGTCAGCATATGCTAAATGAGTAATCGGTAGAGTTCCCATAAATATATTAAATAAGTGTGGTGCTAGGATGCATCCTTGCTTGAGGCCCTCCTTCGTATAAATTTTTCTTGAGAGCCTCGCCAGCTATTTTCACTTGCATCCACGTATCTGAGTATAATTCCATAATCAGTTTTAGTATTCTATCTGGCAGGCCCCACTGCTTTAGCTTATACCATAGAATGCATCTATTGACTCCTTCAAATGCAGCTTAAAAATCGATGAAGCATGAAAACAAGTTCCTTCGTTGCCATAAGCTTTTTTGCCATTAGACCTAGCTCAAGTACATTCATAATGGTGCCAGAGCCATGTCGGAAGCCAGACTGGTTGATGGGGATGATTTTATTACTTTTGGACCAGCTAGTTAGATCCGCCAAAGTTAATGAGGAATAATACTTTGCTTCAGCATCAAATAAAGCTATCAGTCGATAATTTTCAGGATCAGTTCACTCCCCTCCCTTGAATAATGGATTTATTATTGAGCCTCTCCAGCTATCTGGCAAGTGGTTTAAAGTGCTCACTGCATCACACAAGCGAGATAGTGGTGCAGCCCAAAATTGAGATCTTGTTTATATATTGCCTGCGGTATGCCATTCGGGGCTGGGCGGCTGTTTAACCTGCCCTTAGCTATAACTTGTGCAATTTCATCTTGGGTATAATGCGTAAATAAATGGTTTATACTTACTAAGTCTTCAGGGATGTTGATTGTGATTTACGATTTATTCTCCTTTATATTTGTACCTCCGACCTCCATTATTTGTGCTTCTTCTCTTTGCATGTTCAAAGAATGGAGATACCTGCAATGCACTTGCTCTCTAAGATGTTATTGAGAATGTAGCAGTTAGATGTTCTGCTCAGGCTTGTTCTGTCGCACATGTCATGTTAATCACTTTTGGTGCTCTTACCCGGGAATTCACTTGATCCCAAAAGGCTTTGGGGTTGGATCTTCTAGTGTTACATAAAGTTTTCACCCAAAATGTGTCCAGCTGTGATTTGTTATCCTGCCAGATTTATTTTTTGTATTGCGTTTTAAGTTGATGTATTTGCTCCCATTTAATTTTATATGCATTGTTACCCCTTATTGATCCAATAGCAGTGCATAGGTTTTTCCTTAGGTTTTTAGCAGTCAGACTCTATAATCTTCATACGTTGTGCATCGTGTTTCGATGTATATTTGTTGTTTTTAGCATCCTTGGGGAGACTTGTTAAAAAAGTTACCCATGTTTCTATCATCGAGCCATTTCGTGAGTCTTGAGGTGCCCACAATTTATTTGTCCTCTCAGCGGTTTGGGGAAGTGTGATACTGGTCCATCGTAGTCTTTTTAGATTTATCATTGTCTGGTTCCGAACTCAGGTACAGCTTCCAAATGCTTTGGAATTGAATTTAGTAGTTCGAGGTGTTGACTGGAATGATCACTTTCTGTGGAATATATCATTGAAAAAACCTTAATCTGTTCTAGAAGATGTAGTGTGCCAATTGTGTAATCTAAAATGGAGCTGACATTGGGGCCATAATAAGTGTTGATTGGCAGTCTATCCTGAGCCACTCTGCCGTTTAGGACTTACATCCCCAGATTCTCCAGGTCTAACACTAGTTGGTGCCCAGTCTGATCTGTCCATAGGGAGGAGGTATGCACTTGATTTTGTACGGGCCTTACTGCGTTAGCCGTGATTAATTGGTCGTCTTTCTCTGGAATATATATAAGATTTGAATTGAAATCTCCTGTTAGACTTATTTCTCATGTGGAATGCTCAATCCGGAGTTCTGAATTGTAATTAAGGTTTTAAATAATTCATTTTTGATCTTATGCTTTGGATGCTCATAAAGGTTAATAAGAATAATTAATTTTACTGAATCTCAGATCCATTTTCATAATTTTAAGGCTATTTTCGTTGTGGGCATTTCGGCAGATGTAATGTATAGGGTATCGACATGTAGACTGCTAGGCCACCCTTTAGTCTCCCATATCGCTGGGTCCTTGTAGCCTTTACATGATGAAGAATGAGCCCTGGGATCTGGACTATGTCTAATAGCCATGTTTCCTGGAAGTCTACTCTTTCGTAGTTATTCCTATACTCTGGTGGTACATTATCCTGCAGATCATGCTTTTCCCCTGCTATATTCCATGAAAGAATGTTTAATGTCATATGGTCCTCTCTGATGTTAATCCGCCTGAGTCATTCTCTTCATGATGGCGTTAGAGGGCCCTCAATGTCATTTTTACCTCGTGCGCCGAGTAATACAGAATGAACAGGCCTTCTGCCGGAATCGTTGGACTTGATTCGTTGCTGCTGTAGCAGGGGCATGGGATACCAAATAGACGATGGTATAGCCCAAGCCTCAAATTGAGGAGCGTGATTTAAAATGGCTGAAAACCGTTTCCTTAGACTTCAAAGTCGACAGGGTGTTTTCCATTCGTTTGTTGCCCTCCCGGTGAATGAACTCTATTGGCAGCAGGTTATTTGAAGTTAGGTGCTTTAAAGTAGGAATGGCTGCCATTAGGCTCATGATATTTCCATTATTTAAATAGTCTTGTGGGCCTTGTGAGGTATAATGTGGGGTTAATAATACCTGATTATGTGGATGTTGTGTTCGCTCTTTGGCTCTTGGTTGAACAGTGAGGGCTGGGCTGCTGCTTTGATTACCAGGGTGCCCCTTCAGGCTGCAACCTTGCTCTTTGACGTGCTGAGGAATAAATCTTATTGCGACTCGGTCATTCCGTTCTCCACCCGGCTGGAACCCTTTCTGTATTTTGATCGCTCTCTCTCTCCCATATGGAATTTTTGTCTCCAAGCAAGGACCTGAATCATGATCTAAGCTGTAAGGTTTCAGGCCGACCTCTTCTCCATTGTTTTTAGCAGCTATCTTATATAAGTCAGTAACAACGCTGCTGACTTGATTTAATATGCTATCAATTGCCCTTATATAGTTCATGGAAGATGACTATTTACTGCCCATAGAATTCCTTGTTGCTATGTTTGCAGAATTTGACCCTGGCCCCTCTCCCATGCACATCTTGTGTACCTTTTTTGAAATTGATAATTTGTTTGAAATAAAAGATTCTCAGCCTATTTGGCTTGACATTTCCGTCGTCACCGGTTGATCATTGAGATGTTTCACCCCAACTTCATTTTTGCCGCTGTCTGATGCAATGACGGTTAAGGGCTGATTTTTCCCCCTTATAATTGAAAATTGGATAAAGGCCATTCACATCGTGGTCTACTTCCTTGCTGTTATGGAGGTGCTTTCTGGCCTTCCTAGCCCATCATCTGCCGTTTTGTTAGAGCAGCTGGAGGTATATTTAAATCGTCATTGAGAGAGTTTGTTAGTCCATCCAATGAGTTTCTGTGTGCTCTGTCAATTGCAATGGGGAGCAATGGCTGTGGTTCGATAATTAAAACCTCCTCATCCCATCCTTGTCTGTGCGTCCCTTTGTCCCTTGATGAGAGGATGTTATCATGAATTGTTGATGAAACTTTAGGTTTGGGAATCGTTTGCCCATTCGGTGGAGCCGCCACCGCAACACTATGAGATACTGTTGATTGCGTCCTATTCTCATTTGGTGTATCAGTAACAACCACACATTGTAACTCTGAGGGCGGGACAGGCTGTTTGCACTCCCTTAAAATGTTTATTAAGATGCTTGGTAGGTCGCTCAGTTTTTCAACTATATTGCAGCATACACAGTTTGTTACTAAAGCTGGAATAGGTGTGCTGCTTTTAGCAATAATTTGGCTTGTCAGTGAATCTAATTTGGTATTTATTCCAGCAATATAATCTGCTATGTTGTTCATCAGATTAATTTGAATATCCATTTTATCAGGCTGCATGTTGAGTGTAATTATTGATTTTTGTTACATTTTTATCAGGGAGGTATGCAGGTTTGCAAGGTCTTCTATCTTTCCATCCGTTTTATGACTCTGTCCCATTGCCTCTTGACTGGTTTTGGAATACCTTAGAGCAGTACTCTCTGGTATGAGCCCATCAGGATTGGGCATGCAGCAATTGTCATGAATGTCTTTATGTTTACTATTTGATATTTTGTGTCTGTTACTGTTATGTGCTGGGCTGATGAAACCATTGTTGCAATGTTCAAGCAAGCTTGCTATTTCTACTATTGATTGTGGTTGAACTTCATATGAAGGAATTGGTTTATTGTTAGCTTGTACATTTACTCCTTAGCTCATAAGGATAATTCCTGAAAACTGGGCTACTTCTGTGTTCTTTGGACTTGCACGTTGATCGTTATTGTCTTTAACAGATGTATCCTCCCGATTGTGCTTTTGCTCATTGTTTATTTTATGTGTAGTATAATTATTATTTGCAGGACTTGTTGCAGAATTTACAATGTGCTTATGAATGCTTGATCTTTCTATTAGTGATTGCTGTTGCTCTTCCAACTGAATTGTGAATTAAGTCAGACATGGATTTGTAGTGATTGCTCCAATTGCCTGCATTACATCTGTATTATTTGTTATTGAGACGGACTCAATCCAGGAGTCATTCAGATTTGGTCCAGGGTTTTGTACAGGGTTGATAATGCCTGGGTGTTGGTTTGTAAGTGGTTGTTGTCTGGGAGTGAAATTACTATTGAGTTTACCAGTATTACAGATGTTGTGGGTGGCTTCCATGATTTTATCGATTGCTGGTTTAAACCGAGGCGTGGAGTGAGCTGTTCTGATCGTATGCACTTGTGCCTGGATGGTTTTCTTATATATTTTTTTTTTTAAGTTCAAGGTTATTGAAACCAAACAGAAAATACAAATGTGAAAATGCCTTAAGAAATAATGATATACAAGGAATAATGGAATAAAACAATGCAAAAGAATAGGAAAGCGGAATCAATAAACAACTCACTCTCGTTCATGAAAAAAGAAAGAGAGAGAAAAAATATAAAAATAAAAATGAGACAATAAGAATAAAATAGAGTATAGTAGCGTGTGCACAAATTTCATTGAATGCGAAAAAGCAAGCAATCATATAATCATATAATTACAGTTGGTAGAATAAAAAACGGTACAATGATAGGCAAAAAGACAACGATAAATGTTCAAGGTGGTTTGCGAACTTCATCAGGCAAGTTAATGGGAACAATGTTGACAGAGGGGGAAGAGGGAGAGGAAGTGGGGGAGAGGTAATTGGTGAGTGGTATCCAGAGGAGGTCACGTTTGATGGCAAGGGAGACAGGGGAATCATAATTGGTATCAAGTCTGTGATTAAAACAAATAGCGTTCCACCAGGCAGAATATGTAAGTTTTGAGGAATCTTTCCAGTTGGAGGTGATCAAGTGGAAGGCCACTGCGAGAAAAAGATCTAATAACTTATAGTGAGAAGGGGATTGAGGCAACTCTGGAAAGAGGGAGCCTAGGAGAACGGTGGGTGGAGAAAAGGGGAGTTGAAATTGGAAGATAGTGGAAATACGTGACCAAATTGTATGCCAAAAGGAAGCAACCTGAAGGCAGTGAAATAACATATGGGATAGGTCAGCAGAAGGGGAGGAACAGGACCAACATGCTGGAGAAAGATCAGGGGAGAAGGAAGATAATTTGGACGGAGAAAACAATAATCTTTGATAAACAAAATAAAGGGTTTGTGTGGTGTTGGCAGCACGAGAGGTTTTGTGAATTTTAATCCAAAGTTTATCCCATAAAGAGACGGGCCATGTGACTGATAAATCCTGTTCCCAGGCCAGTTAAGTGCAAGATTTAGAGCGTTCAGAAGGTGTTATCAGGCAGGAGTAGATGCGCGAAGCGGAAGGAGAGGAATTTAAGAGAGGAGATAAGAGAGGGTAGAGAGGGGGGAAGTCGGAAGAGAGTGGGAGGGATTGAAGAAAGGAGAGGAGTGCAGGGACCAATAGGTTATACTGTTTTTTAAAGGAGTTAGGGAGAAGAAAATGAGACTGCAGTTCAGGAAAGGAGAGGGGCATTCTGTCATAGAGCAACTGCGATATCCACTTTATACCTTTGGATCGCCAGGATTTCCAACAGAAGGAGCGATTTTTGATGCAAAGCATTTTGTTGTACCAAATGGATTGGTGAGATAGAGAAGTAAAGGAAGGGTAAGTAGAGGGAATGAGGGGTGCGAGGATGTGACACGAATGCGCGATAATAGGAGAGCGCAAGAAAGAAGTGTGAGCTGAAAAGGCCAGAACTTCCGAAAAGTCAAAGGGAGATGAAAGACTTCTCCATGGACAGCCATACTGGTGGATAAGTGAGAGGATCTATAAATAACCAACGGACAGCTTGCTTCAGGGAGAAGGAGTAATGATAAGATTTGAAGTCGGGGAATTTCAGTCCTCCCTGAGATTTGCATTTTTAAGAAAGGATAGTGCAATTCGAGGAGGTTTATTTTGCCAGAGAAATTTAGACAGAAGAGAGTCTAACCTTTTGAAATAATAGTGAGGAATGCGGACAGGAATCATGGAGAGGGAGTATAAGATGATAGGGGCCAGCATCATCTTAATTGAGTCTAATCTCCCCCTCCAAGAAAGGAATAGTGGATTCCATTTAGTGATAGAGTCCGAGAGTTTCTTGGAGATATAATCAAAATTAAATTTTAGAGTATCCGAAATGGAAGGGGAAAACCAAAGGCCTAAGTATTTAATTTTGGAAGGTTGCCAGGAGAAACCAGTGAGATCAAAGTAGTGACGAAGGCAGGAGACATTAAGGGGAAGAATCTTGCACTTATCACGATTAAGGCGGTAGCCAGAAACCAAGGAGAAAGCTTCGACTTGACGAAGAAAGGAGGGAATAGTGGATTCAGGGTTGGAGCAATAAAAAAGGATGTCGTCTGCGTAGACTGAAAGTTTGACTTGGTTGGGACAAGGGTTAAAACCAGTAATAAGACTGTCTTGTCTGATCTTTGTTAAAAAGGGCTCTAGCACAACAAAAAACAGTAAGGGGGATAAAGGGCAGCCTTGGCGAACCCCTCTAGAGAGAGAAAAGTAGTCTGAAACCTTTCCATTTGAGAAAATAGAAGCTCTGGGGCCAGAGTATAGGAGAGCAATGAGGGAAATCAATTTCGGGGGAAAACCAATCCAGGAAAGAGCGCGAAACATAAACTCCCAGCTGATACGGTCAAATGCCTTTTCGGCATCTAGTGCAATAGCTGCTAAAGGGTATTGAATGGTGGAAGCTTTACTGAGGACATTAAAGAAAACTCTCGAATTATCAGACGATAAGCGACCTTTGACAAAACCGGATTGTTCTGGACCAATAATTTCAGGTAAAATGAGATCTATACGTAGGGCAAGTAGTTTGGCAAAGATTTTGTAATCTGTATTTACAAGGGTAATGGGTCGATAATTTTTACAGAATGTAGGGTCTTTATTATCTTTGGGGATGAGGCAGATCATTGCTTCTCGAAAAGTACCCTGGGAGGAGCCATCATTGACAAAATAATTGAAAAGAAGAAATAATTAGGGTAGGAGTTGTTTGGAGAAGTGGCTGTAGAATTTAATAGTAAACCCGTCAGGACCAGGGGCTTTGCCACGTCTAATCACCGAAACCGCATGGGAGATTTCCGCTAGAGTGATGTCAGATTCGAGTGGGGAGAAGTCAACATGGGAAAAAGAAGGGGGAATGCGAGAGTGGAAGTAAGAGGTCAAGTCATCAGGAAGAGGAGGGGATTCGGGAGTATAAAGTTGTTTATAAAAGGATACAAAATTATTTAGGATGTCTTTGTCATTAAAATGTGTATCTCCATTTGAGTCAGTTATGGAGGCAATCCGGGTCCAATCTTGACGTGTTTTTAGGTAATTGGCTAAAAGTTTACCCATTTTGTTTTGACCCCCATAGTAGCGGGCACTGCATTTCAGTAGGTAAGAGGCTGCGGCATCAGTAGAGGACTTATTAAAAGCAACTTTAGCTGAGATAAGATCTTTAAGAGAGGAATTAGAAGGGGATCGATAGTATGAATATTCCAACTTTTTAATTTTTGCAAGATGAAGGGAAGATTGACGTTCAAAACCTTTCCGTTTTTTAGAGTCATAGTTAATTATGAAACCTCTGGCCGTTGCCTTGAAGGAGTCCCAAATCATGACAGGGGAGGAATCAGGGGTGGAGTTAGTATTGAAAAAGCCAGTAATGAAAGCATTGAGCTGGTCGGTAAACTTGGAGTCAGCCAAGAGGGAGTTGTTAAATCGCCATCTACCAGGTGAGGGAGAGAAGGGTAGCAGGTCAAAGTCCACTAGGCTAGGGGCATGAACGGATATGAGGATGGAGCCAATTTCAGAAGCAAGGACACATTGAGTAAGAGATTTTCTAAGGAAAAGGTAATCAATGCGGGACTGGGTTTTGTGAGGTGGGGAGAAATAACTGTATTTTTGGAGGTCAGGGTGACAGAGTCTCCAAATGTCTGTTAGGGATTTATGCCAAATAGCTGAGGTAAATTGATTATGCATTTTGGATCGAATGAAGGTAACTGGGGAGTGTCTGTCAGGGAAGGGATCATGTATCTGATTACAGTCACCACCAAAAATAATGTAATTTTCGTTTAGGGAAACCAATTTATCTGAGATGAGGGGCCAAAAGGTATGATCAACAGTATCTTGAGCGTAGATATTGAAAATAACAATAGGCACGTTATCTATATTCAGTCTTAAAATTATAAAACGACCATCAGAATCAATTTCAAGTTGAGTATCAGTGACAGCAAACTTTTTATGAACTAGTATGACTACACCATTCTTTTTCCCCAAGGAGGGGGAGGAGAAAACATGGCCGACCCAAAGTCTCTTTAGTTTAGAAGATTCAATGTCATTAAGGTGGGTCTCTTGTAACATGGCAACATCAGATTTTAATTTAGCCAAATTAGCTAATACTCGCTGTCTTTTGATTGGACTATTTAAACCCTTAACATTCCAGGAGATAACTCTGAATGATATACAGTAAAGGTAATAAATGTATACATGACGCAAACAGTGCAATAAAAAGTGCAAAAAGAAGAACTTGAATTGAAACAAAGTACGAGTCATAAAAACAAGATTTGATAGAGAAAAGCAGAGAAAAAGATATCAAGAAGAATAAAGGAGGGGACAGGGAAAGAAGAGGAAGGAAATAAAGAAATGAGGAGAGAAACATGCTGATGGAGAAAAATAGAAAAAATGGAAAGGGTAGCAGCGGATACGGGGACAGGAAAGGAGGAGGGAGCAAGAGAGAACAAAGAGAGTAAGAAAATAAAACAGAGTAGAACAACCAGATAATAACATGAAATCGTGACATACCTACAAGGGGGGGATTCAAAAGGTACAAGGGGGAGGGAGGAACCAGACGGAATGACGGCACAACCGGGATCAAGCGGGACGGAGGACCAGGAGGCATCACGTCAAGGGAAGGGATGAACTGTGGAGAAAATAAGGAAACGATTGTCACAAAACAACAACAGAGAAAACATGTGGCAGCAAT
Organism: Lissotriton vulgaris; assembly: GCF_964263255.1. Taxonomy (NCBI): domain Eukaryota; kingdom Metazoa; phylum Chordata; class Amphibia; order Caudata; family Salamandridae; genus Lissotriton; species Lissotriton vulgaris. Next base: position 895,403,435 of record NC_141687.1, read on the forward strand.
AAGACTAGCAAACGCAACAAGGCGAAAAGGTCAAACAATTAAGGGAAAGGAACACATATTCAGCCAGCATTTGATGAGGAGCATTTGCTGGCTGAATATGTGTTCCTTCCATGGGATCAGTATGATGAGCGTTAATGAAGCTGCGAAGGGGGGAGAGGATCTTCAAATGTTGTAGTCTTGTTATTGTAGGTAACCTTGAATAGGCACGGATGAAAAAGACCATAACGAGCACCCATGTCCCGGAGAGCAGGTCTTAAGTCTAAAAAGGCCTTCCTTCTGTTGGCAGTGGTCTTGGCGTAATTCTGAGCAAAGAATAAAGTAGAACTGGACCAGGTAACTCGCTGGGAGGATTTCGCTGCTTAGAGAACTTTCAACAGGTCCGTGTATTCAAGGAAATACAGGATCACCCCTCTAGGCTTCTGAGAGGGGGAGGTCAATGAGGGAGGACGACCCAACCTGTGTGCTCTTTGAATATTAAGCAGGGTGCCTTATGGCATACGGAGGACTTTGGGGATGAAGGATTTGAAGAAAGTAATGGGATCAGACCCCTCCTGTCCTTCCTCAAGGCCGTAGATACGGAGGTTGTTGCGCCTATTACGGTTTTCAAGTTCCTCCACTTGGCGCTGAAGGGTAGAAACTTGAGAATGAAGGGGAGAGATCTTCGCACAATCAGTCGCCAAGGAAGAAAGCGATCGCTCCACAGTAGTGACTCTGCCGTCGAGCTGCGACCAAGAGTCAGTGAGAACTTGGAGTTTCGCATTAGTGTCCTCCATGAAAGGACGCAGAGCTCTAATTTCCTCCAGTAATAATTCCATCGAGACAGGGGAAGATGATTTTGGAGGTGAAGGGGGATTTTGTCTGAGGCGTTTAGTGAGAGATTTCCCAGTAGCCGCTGAAGGAGTCTCAGACGCCGCCATGTTGTCCTCAGGAGGAGGAGATGAAGCAGTTTGAGCCCGGGAAAACTCGGAAAATAACTTCGAGTTTTTGATGAAAATATGTTTGGTAGAAGGAGTTGCAGCTAGGGTGCCTTTAGATCTACCCATAAATAGCGGCGGAGAGATAGAAGCCAATAAATGCCAAAAAATGCCAATAAATGTCGAAGATTGCGGGAAAGACAAAATGGCAGCCGGGTGAAAGTTAGTCAGAGTAGGCACGTAAAAATGCTCAAAAATGAGCGCAGAGTGGGCATAGACCTCCTAAAGCAGAAAGGATGATGAATTGGAGGAGAAAATCACCACAGACTTCCAGGAAGATCATTGATACGATGTCACAGCGCAGCTGGGGAAAAACAAAATGGCGGTCGCAAGGCGGCGACGCAGCTGAGGAACTTACATAGTTCGTAATTCTAAAATGCCGCACTCAAGCGAAGCCACGAAGGTCGGGGAGGGAGGAGTAGATGTTCCGACGTCCTCACATCCCACAATTAGCGCTGAGCGACTCAGGAAGGATGCCGTACTCCGGGTACACCGAGGAGCTTCACCCAGATGCCGCCATTCACGACGGGCGCCAAGCCATGCCCCCCTGGATGGTTTTCTTATTATTGACACACTGATGAATTTTATCCACATTGGTCGCTGGGTTTGAATCTGCTTTTTCTTCCATTACTATCGGTGTTGTACCTGCACTACCCTTTGAAACCTTGTCCTGTGTGTTTTTCAATTTATACGGCATCAGAGGTTTAGGAAGACCAGTGATTTTGCCTGGTGTAGAATAAATGACTGCTGTTGCATCTTTTAGGAACGTGAATTTTCCGGTGGGGTTTATTGAACTAAAAATTGAGTACGTCAGTGATATTATTGTAAATCCAAGGAGTTGGCGATGGTTCTGTTGAGTTGCCCAGCTAGGTCTTGCTGCTTCTTGATTTAGATTTTTGCTTTGGCTTGAGTTGCTCTCTGACCGTACCTGATCTCATTTTACATTGGCTAATTGATGATTGAAAATGCGGTGGGCTAATTGTTTGAGCCAGTCACTGTCTTTTCTGTCTTTCTGGCTATACCACCTGGCTGAGAGTGAGTACTAATAATATCAAAATAAGTTTTATATTATAGATTGCATTGGTTGCTCTGTTTATAAGTATACAATCCACTCCCCCGTGTAAGTGCTGGATGGATTGAATCACTGCACAGTCCTTGGGTGCCAGATCAATGTGCCACAGCAATATAATACCTCTGTGGATGCTGAGCCCCACTGAGACAGGGAAATGTGGCTGGAATGTCTGGAATGGCTGAAATGGTAGGTCAGAGAGGTCCGGAGTTCTGAGCGACCCGGGCACTCAGGATGGAGCTGAAAGCCACACCCAACCCAGTGGGGCTGCTTCTGCTGCCTCAACCTGGGATCACTCATGGCAGCCGCCCGCTAATGATGGCCACACACGCCACCCTTCCCACCCGCAACCCCCGAGTCCAACCACCACCTATCGCTTAGAGCACATCGCTTGCTGCGCACCATTCTCTGCAGCTGACCGCCACTTGTGGTTCTCTGTCCCTCAGCTAATCCGGTGCCAGCTGGATCAAACAGCGACCGCCTGGCGGAGTACCACAGACAGAGCACAATAGTGGAGCACTGTAGGGGGATCAGTCACGCTCAGCTGCATTTGATGCCTGACCGGTTGCAATTCGTCTGGGGCCTGTCAGCTCTGATACACTCTGCGCAAGAGTGAGAAGCAGAGTCCAACAGGGTCCGCATAGACCGTGGGGGGCCGCGGGCAGCAAATTGGCATCACAGTGAAAATCAATGGAGCTTGGTAGACTCTGTGCAAGAGTGAAAAGCACAGTTCAGCAGGGGCTGCAGGGGCCGCAGAAACCACGAGGGGCCACGGGCAGCAATTCAGCATCACAGTGAAGAACAATGGAGCTTGGCGGCAATCAAGGGAGGCGGTAAGGCGGAGAGGCAGCGAGGCAATGCGGTGTGCTCCTCCTCGCACACTGCGACCGGCGGTTTACGGTCAATGCAAAAATACGGAAAGGAGCAGTGCAGAAAGGACCATTTCCAACAGGGACAAACCCACACAGGCACTCATACTCCCACTTACACAGCCATGTACATACTCATACAGTCACTCACACACCCACTCAAAGACCCATAAAGCCACTCACATGGCAACAAACACATTCACACACCCACTAGATATCCATACAGCCACTCACACACCCACTCTCAAAGGGTAGGGGTAACAGTAAATACCATTTACAAAACTGTAGACATTTACTGAAAAAAACAAAGGCTACAAGGAAGTTATAGTTAGGAAATAGAAATTAAAAACCCTAGAAATACACTGAAAAAATCAACGGTTATAGAGATGTTAAAGTTAGGAAATAGAATTTTAAAACCTCTGAAAATAAAACAAAGGTTATAGGCATGTTATAGTTAGGCGCAGCTTTCACTCATACAAATCCAGTCATATTCAGCAGTTATAGCTAATAACTTACGCTCATGCAATGTACTGCTTATGACCTCACATATTACATCACTTATGACATTGTCAGTGACATCACTGAAGACATCATTGATGACATCTCAAATGACACAAACACATACATACCCTTCCAAATAAAAGGAGGGGGGCAGCATGACCCACATCCTGGAGCCGTATATGGCCCTAGGACCACCAACCCCAAAACCGGCTCCGCCGGGACATAGCTGTTTGCTTTTACTTGGCAGGAGCTATGATAGCCCCTTCCAAGTGAGAGCAAACACTCCTGCTCCAGTGACAGGAGCTGTCAAAGTGTTCCCACCTGCTGGAATTGGAGGTTTCATCTTTTTCCCTGCTTGCAGACATTTGGGCAGTGAATAAGATAAAACAGATTACTCTTGCATGCAGGGAGCTACAATTCTATTATCTCCATGCGTGCCAAAGCAATGCCGGCTCCCACAGCAGGTGGGGAGCCAGCTGGGACCATGGGGGCCTTGAGCCTCATCCTGCGGTCCCGGGGAAAAAGATCACAAACAAGCAAGAAAGGGGAAATTAGAGAAGGTCAGCAACATGCAAAAAGAGGCAAATTAGAGATATAAAAAAAATGACCAGGAAGAGGCAAGATAAATGTCAGCAAAGAATTGACAGAGGTAAAATAGAGATCAGAAACCAGCCGAAAGAGACAAAATAAAGTTGAGAAATGAGTCAAAAGAGGGAGAAAAAAGGCGAGAAACGAGCAGAAAGAGGCAGAATAAAGTTCAGCAACAAGAAGAAAGACACAAACTAAGAGTCAGCAACAACCAGAGAGAGGCAAAATAGAGATAACAAATTCACAGAAAGGGTCAAAATAGAGATCAGAAACTTGCAGGAAGAGGCAAAATAATGGTCAGCAAAGAGCAGAAAGAGGCAAAGCAGAGATCGGAAATGAGCAGAAAGATGCAAAATAAAAGACTGAAGTGAGCAGAAAGAGGCAGAAATCAGAAACAAGCAGAAACAGGCTAATTAAAGGTCACCAATGAACCAAAAGAGACAGAATAAAGGTGAGAAATGAGCTGAAAGAGTGAGAATAAAGTTCAGCTATGAGCAGAAAGATGCAAACTAAAGGTCAGTAATGAGTAGAAAGAGGCAAAATACAAATCAGACATGAGCTGAAAGAGGCAAAAAAGGGTCAGAAATGAGCAGAAAGGCAACATAAAAATCAGAAACTATCAGGAAGAGGCCAAATAAAGGTCAGCAAAGAGCAGAAGGAGACAAAATAGAGATCAGAAACGAGCAGAAATAGGCAAAATAAATGTCAGAAATGAGCAGAAAGAGGCACAATAGAGATAGAGATTGGAAACAAGCTGAAAGAGGCAAAATAAAGGACAGTAATGAGCAGAAATAGGCAAAAAAGAGATTAGAAATTAGCAGCAACAGGTAAAATAAAGGTCAGAAATGAGCAGAAATAGACAAAATTTAGATCAGAAAATGGCAGAAAGGGGCAAAATAGAGGTCAGAAATGAACAGAAAGAGGCAAAATAAAGGTCAGAAACGAGTACAAAGAGGCAAAATAAAGGCAAAATAGAGATCAGAAACAATCAGAAAGAGGCAAAATAGAGATCAGAAACTGGCAGGTAGAGGCAAAATAAAGGTAAAAAATGCACAGAAAGATTCAATATAGAGATTAGAAACTGACAGAAATACAAAATAAAGGTCAGAAGCAAACAGAAATAAGCAAAGAAAAGGTCAGAAACTAGCAGGAAAAGGCAAAAGAGAGGTCAGAAATGAGCAGAAAGAGGCAGAATAAAGGTCAGCAACGAGCAGAATGAGACTGAGTGAAGGTCCAAAATGAGCACAAAGAGGCAATGTAGGGATCAGAAATTAGCAGAAGAGGGAGAATAAAGATCAGCAATGAGCAGACAGAGGCAAAATAAACATCAGAAACCCACAGAAAGAGTCAAAATAGAGATTAAAACAAGCCGAAAGACAAAATAAAGGTCAGGAGCAGGCAGAAGTAAGCAGACAAAAGGTCAGAAATAAGCAGGAGGGAAAATAGAGGTAAAAATGAGCATAGAGAGGTAAAATAATGGTCATCAAAAAGCAGAAAAAATGCAAAATAGAGAAAAGCAGCAAGCAGAAAGAGCAAAAATAAAGGTGATAAACTAGTAGAAAGAGGCAGAATAAAGTGATAAACAAGCAGAAAAGGGGGAGACTAGAGGTCAGCAAAGAGCAGAGGGGGCGCACTCAAGGTCAGCTATGAGCATAAAGAGGTAAATTAAAGGTCAGCTACTAGCAAAAAGAGGCAAAATAGACATCAGAAACAAGCAGGAAGAAGCAAAATAAAGGTCTGAAACAAGCAGAAATTGGTTAATAGAGATCAGAAAAGAGCAGAAAGAGACAAAACAAAGGCCAAAACTAGCTGAAAGAGGCAAAAAAATCAGAAATCAGTCAAAAGAGGCAAAATAAAGTTGAGAAATGAGCCGAAAGAGGGAGAATAAAATCGAGAAACAAGCAGAAAGAGGCAGAATAAAGTTCAGCAACAAGAAATAAGACACAAACTAAAGGTCAGCAAAAAGCAGAAAGAGACAAAATAGAGAATACAAATGAGCAGAAAGGGACAAAATAGAGATCAGAAATTAGCAGAAGAGGTAAAATAGAGATCAGAAACAAGCAGTAAGAGACAAAATAAAGGTCAGAAACGAGCAGACAGAGGCAAAATAAACATCAGAAATACACAGAAAGAGTCAAAATAGAGATTACAAACAAGCCGAAAGACAAAATAAAGGTCAGGAGCACGCAGAAGTAAGCAGAAAAAAGGTCAGAAATAAGCAGAAGGAGGGAAAATAGAGGTAAAAATGAGCATAAAGAGGTAAAATAATGGTCAGCAAAAAGCAGAAAAAATGCAAAATAGAGAAAAGCAGCAAGCAGAAAGAGCAAAATAAAGGTGATAAACTAGTAGAAAGAGGCAGAATAAAGTGAGAAACAAGCAGAAAAGGGGGAGACTAGAGGTCAGCAAAGAGCAGAGGGGGCACACTCAAGGTCAGCAATGAGCATAAATAGGTAAATTATAGGTCAGTAACTAGCAGAAAGAGGCAAAATAGAGATCAGAAACAAGCAGGAAGAAGCAAAATAAAGGTCTGAAACAAGCAGAAATTGGTTAATAGAGATCAGAAAAGAACAGAAAGAGACAAAATAAAGGCCAGAACTAACCGAAAGAGGCAAAAAAAAATCAGAAACCAATCGAAAGAGGCAAAATAAAGTTGAGAAATGAGCCGAAAGAGGGAGAATAAAATCGAGAAACAAGCAGAAAGAGGCAGAATAAAGTTCAGCAACAAGAAATAAGACACAAACTAAAGGTCAGCAAAAAGCAGAAAGAGACAAAATAGAGAATAAAAATTAGCAGAAAGGGACAAAATTGAGATCAGAAATTATCAGGAAGAGGCAAATTAATGGTCAGCAAAGAGCAGAAAGAGGCAAAACAGAGATCAGAAATTTGCAGAAAGAGGCAAAATAAAAGACCCAAGTGAGCAGAAAAGGAAAGTGAGCAGAAAGAGGGAAAATAAAGATCAGAAACGAGCAGACAAAGGCAAAATAAACATCAGAAACCCACAGAAAGAGTCAAAATAGAGATTACAAACAAGCATAAAGACTAAATAAGGGTCAGAAGCAAGCAGAAGTAAGCAAACAAAAGGTCAGAAATGAGCAGAAAGAGGGAAAATAGAGGTAAAAATTAGCATAAAGAGGTAAAATAATAGTCAGCAAAAAAGGCAACTAGAGAAAAGCAGCAAGCAGAAAGAGCCAAAATAAAGGTGATAAACGAGCAGAAAGAGGCAGAATAAAGTGAGAAACAAGCAGAAAAGATGGAGACTAGAGAACAGCAAAGAGCAGAAAGAGGCACACTCAAGGTCAGCAATGAGCAGAAAGAGGTAAACTAAAGGTCAGAAACTAGCAGAAACAGGCAAAATAGAGATCGGAAACAAGCAGGAAGAGGCAAAATAAAGGTCAGCAACAAGGAAAAAGAGGTAAAATAGAGATCAGAAACTAGCAGAAAGAGGCAAAATAAAGGTTAGAAACTAGCAGAAAGAGGTAAAGAAATCAGAAACACTCAAAAAGAGGCAAAATAAAGGTCAGAATGTTTCAGAAAGGCAAAATATAGGTCAGAAACCAACAGAAATAGGCAAACTAAAAGTGAGCAAGATGCAGAAAGAGGCAAATAGAGATCTGAAATTAGTAGGAAGAGGCAAAATAAAGGTCAGAAATGAGCAGAAAGAGGGAAAATAGAGATCAGAAACAAGCAGTAAGAGACAAAATAAAGGTCAGAAACGAGCAGACAGAGGCAAAATAAACATCAGAAATACACAGAAAGAGTCAAAATAGAGATTAAAAACAAGCATAAAGACTAAATAAAGGTCAGAAGCAAGCAGAAGTAAGCAAACAAAAGGTCAGAAATGAGCAGAAGGAGGGAAAATAGAGGTAAAAATTAGCATAAAGAGGTAAAATAATAGTCTGCATAAAGCAAAAAAAAGGCAACTAGAGAAAAGCAGCAAGCAGAAAGAGCCAAAATAAAGGTGATAAACGAGCAGAAAGAGGCAGAATAAAGTGAGAAACAAGCAGAAAAGAGGGAGACTAGAGATCAGCAAAGAGCAGAAAGAGGCACACTCAAGGTCAGCAATGAGCAGAAAGAGGTAAACTAAAGGTCAGAAACTAGCAGAAAGAGGCAAAATAGAGATCGGAAACAAGCAGGAAGAGGCAAAATAAAGGTCAGCAACAAGGAAAAAGAGGTAAAATAGAGATCAGAAACTAGCAGAAAGAGGCAAAATAAAGGTTAGAAACTAGCAGAAAGAGGCAAAGAAAATCAGAAACACTCAAAAAGAGGCAAAATAAAGGTCAGCATTTTGCAGAAAGGCAAAATACAGGTCAGAAACTAACAGAAATAGGCAAACTAAAAGTGAGCAAGATGCAGAAAGAGGCAAAATAGAGATCAGAAATTAGTAGAAAGAGGCAAAATAAGGGTCAGAAATGAGCAGAAAGAGTAAAAATAGAGATCAGGACCAAGCATCAAGAGGCAAAATAGAGGTCAGAAATGAGCAGTAAGAGGAAAAATAAAGGTCAGCAATGAGCAGAATGAGGCAAAATAAAGGTCATAAGTGAGCAGAAGAAAAGCAAACACCGAGCAGAAAACAAGCAGAGCTCACTCAGGCACTCATCTACCCACTCACAGAACAACTCAGACACTCATAAATCCACTCAGATTCACACTCAGGCACTCACACACCCACTCAAACCCACTCACACCCCAGTGAGACACTCTTGCACTCACTCACACTCTCACTGAGACACTCATGTACTCACTCACAGACTCACTGGCAAAGGTTGTAGTTTGTAAATAACATACAAAATATGTAGAAATGTACTTTAAAAAGAAAAAAAGGTTACAGGAACGTTTATTTGGGCAAAAGCCTGAACAACATCAGAGTCAACCATACTGACAGAGACATACTCTGGTTCACACTCTGGTTCTAGTCTTTGCACCAGCCACAGCCATCAAAACCACCTACATGGCTGCACTCTAGCACTACCACCAACTCCTGAGAGACAACAAAAGAAGGGCCTTAACCGAACATATAGAGGCGAGCTAAACTGATACAAGGAGATCTTCTCGATCATCAAAGAAAGGTTAAAGGTCTGTGGTATACTTTTAGGAAGAAAGGCGCCACACCGGAGAGTAGCACATGTATGTTTTCAGAACCTGCTAATCATAAGTGACGGTGCAGCAAGGCAAGGAGAACCACTGACCTCCCCAAAGCTAGTGGCCAAAGACCACTAGATGCATAAACACAGCAATCTCCAGCACACGTTGAGGGTGTCTCAAATATTTTACAGATGCAGAGTGTAAGCATAAATAATAAAGTACAGGTGTGTGAATCCTTTTCATGTTTCTTTAATCTCAGGATCTTCAAACAGCTGACACGTGTTTTGTTGCATACTTTGGAAATCAAGGCTATGTCTTCTGAGATAAATCTTTTATTGTGGTGATAATTCCGACCCACAAGGGGTTCTGTGTCTCACAACGTCTAAACGTAGCTGTGTGTACACCAAAGGGATTCCGATATGTCTCACAATTCTCCAGCTGGTTTCTATTTGCAGAGTGCCAGAACGTCGTTCTCTGATGTGCTCCGTACTCGGATCACCAATCGCAATATCCACACCCACATCATCAACACCTCTATCACATTTTCCACCTTCCGAGAAGACTGGAAACATAGAACAGTCAGAAAACCATCAGCTAACCCCAGAGAGCTGAACAGCTTCCAACCGATCTTTCTGCCCCCTTACCCAGACAAAGTGATAGAGAAGGCCATCAACCCAGCAACAAACAACTCACAAATCACCTTGAGCATTTATGAATTACTGGACCACATTAAATCAGGTTTCTGGAGCAACCATAACACAGAATCAGCACTCATCATGGCCAGAGATGTAATCCGCACAACACTGAACCATGGGACAACTGCAGCCCTCATCCTACTCGACCTCTTGACTACCTTCATTTCAGTTCCCACCACACTCTCATTAGAAGACTGCATGACACAGGTATCCAAGGACCGGCCCACAACTGGATTAGCTGCTTCCTTATAGGAAGAACACAGTGAGTCAGAATACCACCCTACACATAGGAACCCGAGATCTGATCTGCGGAGTCCCCCAGGGTTCATCATTTAGCTGGACCCTGTTCAACATCTACATGATACTGCTTTCTAACATCATCAGATCACATGGTATCGCCATTTTATCCTACGCTGATGATACCTGAATCATCCTTTCTCTGACCAATATGTCCACTACCACCAAAGCCAACTACTTTAAATGAATGATCAAGGTGGGAAACAACCTTTACATCGCAGTCATTAGACCGCTATGACTTTACAATGCGGTTGTTACAACGACCGCGTTGTTACAACGAAATGTCATTTCTATGCAAGTCACTACAAGGACTTGCCGTAGATGGCGCTTTAACATAAGGAATAGTATAATTTACTATTCCAACACCTTCCCTACTGTTGTATAGGCTGGAGTTGGATTAGTAAATTACACATTCCTAATGTTACAGCGCCATCTACTGCAAGTCGATGTAAAGACTTGCGTAGTAATGGCATCGCGTTGTAACAATGCAGTTGTTGTAACAACCGTGTTGTTATCTATCGCGTAGTAAAAGCACGAGTTGTATCGTGCTATATTCATCAAACAAGCAGACTGGATGACAGACAACTGCCTGAACCTGAATTCTGGCAAGATGGAAGTGCTGATTTTCAGGAACATGCATTCTTCATGGGACTCCACCTAGTGGACATCATTGCTCCAACCCACACCTACCAACCATGATAGGAACCTGGGAATCATTCCGGATGGCAAGTTCAAGGTGACAGCACAGTTCGACAGATCCTCCTGTTTCCATATTTTGCACAAGATCTTCAAATGGCTACCTTGGAACACCAGACGCACTGTCACAAACGCCAACATCACAAGCAGATTGGACGATGGTAATACACCCTACCCCAGGGTCTCTAACCGTCCTCTCCACCTACTCCAGACCATTCTGAATTCCACAGTGAGGCTCATCCTTGATCTCCCACAATGCACCCACATTGCTCCACAGTTCAGAGAGCTACACTGGCTCCCCATAACCAAATGCAGCCAAGTCAAACTCCTCACATACTCATATAAGGCCCTGCACAATATTGGACCAACCTACCTGAACAACCGCCTTCACTCCCACCAACTTACCAGACACCTACGATCAGCCTCACTCTCACTCACACACACATCTCTAATCCCCAAAAGCAGAACACAAGGTCTAGCCTTCTCCTACATTGGCCCCAAGTCCCTGAACAACCTCCCACAGACACCAAAGCCTCCATCTCACTTCTTGAATTCCACAAAAATCGGAAGATCTGGCTCTTCGACTAATTCACTGAGGCAGACTCCCAACACCTTCAGCCTATTGCCAAAATGCCTGCTCCAGCACCTGGCTACCTTCACCAGTAATTAGCTGTGCTAGACAAATCCACATAACATAACAATTCCACAATAGTTTTGCTACTCTAATTGACCATGCGGCAACTACGCAACATGGGTTTGTGTCAGTCTTATTTTACTGTTAATGTTGTTCTGTATGTTGTGATATCTCTGAAGTGTTGGAAGCCATTGAAACATTGTAAACAAAAAATAATGTTCAATCTGTTTGTATTTTTACCATACCCTGCTAAATTGTATTTTTTTTTTGCTATTTAAAAATTGTAAGTTGTCATGGATCTTCGCAAATCAAAGGAAAAAGAAACGTGTGATATCGTACATTTCTTAATAATTAATAACACTTCTCCTGTTTGTGCCTTAGTATGATCCTTCACTAAAGTTTTTAATTCTATTTTGAAAAGAATATCCATTTTTAAGTGTGTGCTCTTGCGTAGAGGGATCATTTTCAGTATACTGTCCCCAATCGAAGCACATTGTGTGTGTTTCACCTTATTTCAAGTCAACAGCTTCGATATAAAATCAACTCATATATATGCAGTGTTAGGAAGTAATTTTTAATTATTTTTTTTTTCTCATTCAAAGCTGTTAATTATGGTGGTAGTGCCAGTTACCAAGAGGAGCTTCTTTCATGAGCAATAATAATTTGTACATTGTAACTGAAATGTCAAATCTTTAAAATAATTAGTATAAAGTGATCTATTTTTTAGCCGCTCCAAGGCTTTTTTGCTTTATCAGCAGATTTCAGACTGTGCATTGATAAATCTGAGTATAGAATAAAGTGTGCATTTGCTGCTACCGGGTTTTTTCATCTGGTGCCAGGAAGTAAAGGTACTCTTTACAGAGCACATTTGAGGAGCATGAGCTCCTTTGCATAGAACACAGAAAATACACAATCAAAGCAGACATCCTTCTGTGCTGCCGGACCCTTTCTTCAGGACATAACTAATGCCTATACCTGCAACTGTTTCGCTATCGAAAATAGAGCTTAGAACTATTTGCATTAGACCTAGGCTCAAGCAAATGACGGAATGGATTTGGAAGGTTGCACACCGATTGGTAACTTTGTACATGCCTGGACAAACAGGTCCTTGGGGGCATTAAGTGTACAGTATTTTGGAGGGTGCATATGTAGAACTCTCACGGAGCTGACCTGGCTCCAGGATTCTGGATCAAGGAGGACCATAACGGAGCATGGGTAGGACCAAGAAAGTGTGTGGGTGACTGGGCAATAATGAAGAAAATTTTTGGGGAAATATGCTGTTTTAGTTAGTGGCATCGTCCGGTCTATTTGGGAATGGGCGAGGTACCCTGCATGGCTGCTGACAACATGCACCTCTGCATTGATTTCCTCGTGGTGAATTTATGTTGGTATTTGTTGGTTTGTCCTAGCACTGATGACAATATGTGTGCGTTACGGCATCCTGTGAAATACATTGTAACTCAGAAGTGGGTTCTGAGATCTGGAGGGGCACTCCAAGTGCAGCGCCGAGGAGTGTAGCACAGGACCCGTGTGCGGGGGGGGGGGGGGGGGGGGGGGGGCAGCTCAGCCCAAAGCCTCTGAATATTTGTGAGATCATAGTGACTTGGAGGACTCTTATTATATTCTGCAAAGGGTACCCATAATTTTATGTTATGCTACTGGCACCCTCCCTTACTGAGTGTGACTATAATGTAGTACAAAACGTTTTTTTCATTGTAGGTGTGCATTATAATCACACGCATAGACTGCATCCGCACATAATCTTTTGTTGTGTTAACCTAAGTGTTAGGATATTGTAATGTAATAACATGAATGTGATGTGTTTAGGCCAAAATGTAAAATACACGAAGAAGTAACATAGATAATCAAATGTAACCAACAGAAAACATTAACTAAAATGCTTTTGAGTTGTTCAGTTGACAATCATTTTATTATTGAATGTGCTTCTTAATCATGTCGTTTTCTATGTAAAGGAAGATATTAGCTGTATGTGTTTCATTTTCTATATAACTTTGTAAAGTTCATTTTCTATTTCTCTTATGTTAGCTGATTTTTGTAGGCCCAAAATGCCTTTTCCCTGGAAGATCTCACATAAGAATTAGTAGTTGGATTTCATGTGCATGTTTGATTCTGTTCTTTCTCACGTTTGTCTTGCAGGTGGAAGAAGCGTCTTTATTAGTTACAATAATGTCTTTGATTTAGGAATAGGCAAGGAGAGAAGAAGATACTTCAGGAAATAGTGCCTATAAAGAGAACTGTTGTATTTTCTCACAGGAGAGGGCATGGGAATAAAGGTCATAGTGTTGGGAGTAATTGCCGTCCTATGGAAAACTACCCATGAGAATGTGGCCTGATGGGATGGTGTGACCTGAAGGGAATCATGGGAAGATACCTGTGATATTCGAGTATTGTAAGTAGGGAAAGTGCCCCACTTCTTCTCTGACTTTTGGAGAGAGAGCATCTTAGAACAAGCTCTGTCTCAGTAGCTTTTATGCTACTCGACCCAATTGAAGCGGAGAGACTTCTAAGGAAGACTCCACACACTGATACCTTAATCTATCTTGCCGCAAAGAATGCTTAAATAGGGATGTCATGTCACGTTAGTGCTTGTGTGGGGATAGTTTAATGCTTTATCTCCATCAACCCCTAATGCAAGGGAACTTGGATTCCTGTTTCTTGATCTTTTGTATCCTGATTCTTGAATTAATTGTCTTGTGCATGCTCCACCATCTCAATCTTATTCGTAGATTTGGCTTTATGGTCATTCCAATATACTTCTACACCCTGGTCTTGAGGTGTCTGTATATCCAGTTGTTTTTGGCTTTGTAATAAATTAACTAACCTTATTCAGTAGTCCATGATTATTATGGGCCAAGAGAACTGAAATTGAATTGGTTGACATTGTTAATGAATGTCTCTCTCCTCCATGCTCTCATGCTGAGTAAAAGTACCATTGACTCGAGGTTCTAGAGCTGATCTAGAACATGTTTCTCCAACTCCATCAACTACCATGAGGTTACTAGGCTGAAGAGGACTGGCAGTGGTGGCATCAGCACATTATAGGACAGGCCCGTTTGCCTGTCACTGGTTGGTGAGAGTTGACTATTGGCCTTTTTTACAATATTAAATTGATCTGCCAATACTGTAAAACCTTGTCCTTTGCTCCATCCATGTGACAAGAATATGCATACGTGTGAGTGTATCTTATGCATGTGTAGTCGGAAGTGCATGCAGTGTCTGTGCTACATATGGCTGTGGCCACTCAGGAATCCATTTTTATTATCGGAGTTAAAGTTGTACCTAAGATAGACATTGTAGAGTGCCGCAATTAGCAATATGAATTGCAGGGCTTCTCAAATGCATCACTGAGGTTCGCTGAGGTAGAGCGGACTCTAAGGTGCTCAGAGTAGTTGTTCAGAGGGGTCCTTTTTTAGTGTGGGGAAAATGCATGCATGGTTCCTGCACCATTTCTAAACAAAATAATTATCCCCAAATTGAAAGGAGGACAAGTGGGGAAGCCTCTTGTTTATTGTGCCTTTGTTTTAGCACTTACCTGACAGAAGACTCACAACCCCACCCTACTTTTCTACTGACGGTGGTCTTTATTGGACCATTCTTCAATGAATACACATAAGGGAGACAGTGCCTGAAATCGGCCACAGAGTAGGATCCGTCAAATGCTCTAATTCTATATGCAAACTTTGATCTACTAGTCTAATGCTACCAGCTGGTGTACCAAATTTCACTACCCGAATATGCCTTTACACAGCAGAGGAGACAAAAAAACTATTCTGTGCTCCTGGTTTGGAGGTTGTAGACTGCCAACTTTCTTTTTCAGGTTCATGAACTGGAACCAGGAAGTTCTGCAACCTGCAGAACTAAAAGCTACTTTCTTGGAAGGAGCGGGCTACTCGTATGAATGGCTGCTGGAGGTACCCATACATGAAGATGACACATTTGCAAGAGTGGACAGTAAGGTGCTAAGGCAGGAGCAATGAGAAATTATCTCTGTAAACCAGGGAAAGAATTGCCTCCAGACAGTATTTTGAGGCCCTGAGATCATTGTGCCTCTGCGACATGCAAGAAACAGAAGCACTCATGGCTTGGGGGAAGGGGTCCATCATGAAAACCACAAATGTATCTCACAGTTTCTTCAAAGAAGACAAATATCTAGAATTTAAACTATGGAGAGCAGTAAAAGGCCAGGCTCGGGAAAGGGGCAAGATGGTGCCCGCTGCGGTGGCTGTGTGAGTAGGCTGTGGACTGCTCCGTCATAACCTCTCACCTGTGGCCGATTTTGCCCGTCCATGAGCAGTAGCTGGTTGCTGCTTGTCGAGGCTTTGTGGCGGCTGAGATTTGCGGCGATTCCTGTGCGGATTGACCTTCGTGAAGGACTCGGGTGGAGTGGCCTCGCGCAGCTCTGAGGCTGTAGCGTCCTCGGCGGCTTCACTAGCTCAGCAGAAAGGTGGAGGAGGAGCCGCGGAGCGAAGCGGGAAGGAGTGGAGTGGAGCAGAACGGAATTGAGCGGAGTTGAGCGGCAGCTGATTCCCGGGCCGATTTTCAGGCTTCTGGATCTGACTGGAGTTGGAGCTGGGAAATGGCTCCAAAAGGTAAAGGGGCAAAAACCAGCAGCACTGCGCCGGCTACTTCATCCTCTGTAGCCACGGGGGATTTGACCAGCGGGGGGGGGTACTCCTAAGGTCGCCCCAAATTCAAAAAATGTGATCAAAGTGACACCCGCTCTTTGTGACAGTGAGGCAGAGAATATGTGGGGACCTGTGGTGCAGGCTGTGGCTGTGGGCTCGGCGGATGTAGTTGGGGATAGTGACCCTGGTGCTGCATGATTAGAGAATGGATCTCTGTGAGCACCCAGGAATGAGCAACAAGATATTTCCAAAAAAGACCGTATAGTGCCTGCTATTTTCATAAAAAAGTGGTATCTAGTGGTAAGGTGCTTGGGGTCTAAGTCCAAGTCAATCAAGCAAATCCACCTTTGAATCTTCCCTCGACAGCTAATGGCTCTGAGGGTAAGACTGCCCCTGGTTTGCAGATGGCAGCGAGTGGTGTTGCTACGGAGGACACTGATGCTAGTATCGTACTTAGCAACATGGAGGGGTCAATAATTGCGGATACTGCGGATACTGCTGTATTAGACGGGCTGGATATGGGTAAACAATGGCCCCAGTGGGTTGGAGAAGATGAGTGATGCAGACTCTGCTGGGTCAGGTGGAAAATTCTATTCCATGTCGGGCCTTTCGACTGTCTCGGAGAATGTTTTCAGAGAATGATAATGATAACGACAACTTGAGCGCAGCGGAGACTGGGGGGATGAGATAGACTCACATCTAGGTGAGGATGTTTCCTGTCTGGAGCAATCCGCAAACCAAGAGACTGTGAGGAAAATAAATGAACATGGGGAACATGGTATGAAGATACCTCTGGTCCAGCCTATTTGGAACAGTACACCTAGTACACAATCTGCCCAGTCAGAATCTGCTGTTGGTAACCCTGGTAAGGTCTGTGGTGAGGTAATGTTGAACACAATTTATGAAGTTCTAATGCTCCACATGGAGGAGACAAAGGCAGAAGGCCTACGCACACAGGGGGCAGTGTGTAAATTACAAAACACGGTTCGTCGTATTGTAAAGTCCCGCTCTGAAATAACTACAAGGGTCATGGAGGTAGAAGAACGTATCTCCGGGGTAGAAGACTCATTGGTAAAACAAGAGTCGGCCATCACAGAGCTACATAAGACTGGAGTAGACATTGATTGGAAGATCACAGATATGGAAAATAGATCAAGACGTAATAACCTCCGTATTTTGAGGGTGCCCAAAAAGTGGGAGGGGGAGGATGTGAGACAATTTGTGGTGGAAATATTTAAGGAGGCCTTCCCTGACTTAAAAGACTGGAACTGGCAGATGGAGGTTATTAGGGCACATAGATTCCCCTTTATTATACGTGCAAGAGCAGGTGGGGCTGGCGGAAAGGCAAGTGCAAGTCTAATTTGTTTGAACAACTATTTGCTGCATGAGGCACTATATGATCTTGCTCGGCCAGATAAGCGTGAGTCGGGCAAGGGGTGCACATTTTTTGTGCGCCCCGATTTTTGTCCCGCTACAGTGCAGCAAAAGTGGAGATTGCGGCAGCTAATAGCAGCTTTTCAGGCTAAAGGAGGGCAGGCTTTTCTGCTAAATCCCGCTAAGTTAAAAGTGATCTTTAAGGGAAACACTACATTTTTCACATCAGAGATAGACGCACAAGAATATCTGAAGATAATGGTAAATTAGTAAGCGACAGCATATTACAAGTTAGAACTTCCATGTAGTCCAGTTAGTACGCTGGATGTCCTTTTTTTTTCTTCTTTTTTGGCTATTTTATCTGCAGTATTTTGCTAATATGTGTACATTATTATGATATACAATGGTGTACATAATTATTTGGATGTAGAATATACTTTATATCAGTTTTCAGGGTCTATCTGGATGGAATATGAAATGTAAGGTACTGTAATTAATATAGATAGTTAACTGGCAATTACAAATGTGTGGGCACCAGGGACAAATTGGTCTGTGACGGGTGGGTCACGGTGAGGGTTGCCGGGGGGCGTCCACAAACACTCCCCATCACTGAGGACATGGTCCTTACGCCACGTTTTGGGTGGGGGGGTGGCTTGAGTCCGGGTGGGGGTCGGGGTGGAGTGGGGCTTGGGGAGAAAAAGAAAAATAAGCCATGAGTACACTTTTTTGATTGAGCAGCAGGGGTATGTGGCACAGGAACAAAACATATGGAGTATAGATGACGGATAAAGGTATCAGACTCGGCTCTTTGAATGTTAGGGGCCTGAACCATCCTAATAAAAGGCAGCGGGTGACGAGTGAGCTGTAGATGCTTCAGTGTGACTTAATTTGTATCCAAGAGACTCATATAGCATGAGCTAAGAGAAAAGTGCTAGCAGATTGTCAGCCCTGGCAGAACACTAACTGATAAATACGGAAGATGGGCCATAGCTGAATGTACTTTTGGGATGACAAATGTTTCCAATATGTTCTATCTATGGCTCAAATTTTGATGAGACATTGGTTTTAGAGTCACTTAACGTTGAATTGGCACTACGGCCAACTCCACCTATAGTTTGTGGTGATTTTAATATTCATCTTGCACCTAATTGTGTTGGCAGTCTGAATTACAGGTACATAGGCAGAAAACCAAAAGTATACAAGGCTCTTCAATTGTTTGTTGAAGCGCATGGCCTGGTCGACGTTTGGACTACTTTGAGGGGAGAGGACCCAGTGTACACCTTTTTTCATGTCCAAATCAAAAACTTGTGAGGCTGGATTATTCTTTTGCTCCGGTTCATCTTTTGAAGGATGTTATGTTATAAGCGTTTTGTATCGCGCACAATTACTCAAGAGTATCCTGGCGCGCAAAGTTACAGAGTCCTGGCAGGGCAAAGGAGTTTAAACTGAAAGGTAAATAAGAAGGTTTTGAGTTGTTTTTTAAATAACCTAAAGTCGTGGATGTTGCATAAATCCAGGGGAAGGGAATTCCATGCTTTAGCTGTTTTCACAGAAAGGGACTGACCGCCAAGCCGCATTATCTTGGAATCACCAGCCGGCGTTGCGAGGCTGAGCGCACGCCCTACTCGGAGCATAGAACGCAAAACGCTTCATTAGGTACAATGGACCCAGGCCGTACAGGGCTCTGTGGCCCAGAGTGAGAGCTTTTAATTGCAGTGACCCAAATACAAGTGTATCCAAGGGTTACTTCAGACCATGGTCCTCTCGTATTGACTCTGGCTAGCATCCGAATAACATATGAACCACATTGCTTTTTTTTATAGAAAATTATTATTAGATGAAAACTTTGTCATTCATATGAATGAATGGATTTAAGCCTTTTTTCGGATTAATCGTAGGAGTACAGCTGCAGGATATATGTGGGATGCTTTTAAAGCTGCATTGGGGCGAGGTTCTTAGTTATGGTCTGTATAGGCAAAAACAATTTAGGAGTACCTTGCAGGAGCTGTATCATGTACTGAGGCATGCAGAAGAAAAGCTTATGGTGGCTATACATGATGGTTTAAATATTGGAGATTTTGCAACAGAAGTTGCCAAGTGCAAGGCCAAAGTAAACCTACACTGGAGCCAAGTAGCAGCTAAAAAACATCTAGTGAATCGGCAATTGAATTATGAATATGGAGAGGCAAGTGGTCGTTGTCTGGCACAAAAGGTGAGAGCTAAGGAAGCGGCTCAGAGAATTAGTGCAATTTGTGATTTGAGGGGGAATCGGGTGGAAACTGAGGCTGGGATACTAGAGGTGCTTAAAGACTTTTATGAAGTATTGTATACTGGAGTAGAATACGACCAGCAAAAATCTGAGCCTCTGTTACAGCGTTTTTGTGAGCGGAATTTGGATGATTCGGAGGCTGAGAAGTTAGAGGCCCGTATAACTAGGGGTGAACTAGAAAGAGCCATAAATGACCTAGCAAATGGGAAGGCTGCAGGGCCGGATAAAATACCGTTGGAGGTGTATAAAACTTTTTTGGGTGTCCTGCAGGAGGATATGTTGGCGACATGTAGACAGGCTCAGGCGGGCTCATCTCAGGCAACATGGGATTAGGCTAACATTGTTGTATTTGCGAAAAAAGATAAGCCTCAGAAGATCCCGGCCTCATACCGCCCCATATCTCTCTTGAATGCACATGGTAAAAAATATTCGAAAATTCTAGCGACTAGACTTGGTATCAATTCAACAACATGGTTTTATACCTAAGCGGGGAACGACAAACCACGTTAACAGAATGATAACACTTTTGGACTATGCGAATTGTAGAGGGGAAGCGTTTAGCCTTATTTTATTAGATGCCGAGAAGGCTTTTGATCGCATTTCTTGGGGGTTTCTGTGTGCGGTGATGTGGTGAGGGGGTTTAAACAGCATTTTCTTTCTGCTATACAAACATTATACCGCAAGCCAGTCGCTAGGATTTGTATAATGGGTCTTGAGTCCAAGCCGTTTTTAATCACACGTGGCACAAGACAAGGATGTCCTTGTTCCCCATTATTGTTTTCTCTTTATATTGATCCTTTTTTAAAATGTTAGAAGATAGCCCCAGGATAACTTCAGTCAGATTGCAGCAAGGTCAATTTTGCGTCCTCGCTAATGCTGATGACATAGCAGTAGTAACAACTGATACAGCAATGGCTATGTCTGAAATAGAGCAATTGGCGGTACAATATGGGGCGGCTTCTGGCTACAAATTGAACTCAACTAAGCCACAAATCTTATGTAATAACATACATGCATTTGTTGATCAAAGGGTAGTGGAGGAGGTGGTTTATTTGGGGATCAGGATCCAGGTTTGTCTGAGGGCATTGGTTGAGTCTAATTGGGGGCGGTTGGTGTTGGAGACTCGTAAACAATTGGATCGCTGTGAGTGCCTCTATCTGACTATGGTGCGAAGATGTAGCGTTCTTAAAATGCTGATGTTGCTGAAAATATTATGTTTTTTTAGAGCAGTGCCTTTAGAGATCTCACGAAGTAATCTTGCTCTGTTAAAATCGATATGTGCCAGATTTGTATGGGCTCAGGGCAAAGCACGCAGAGCAATGTGGTATATGGTGCTACCTAGGGAACAAGGGGGCTGGGCCGTCCCAGATTTTACTTTGTATTATTACGCATGTATGATGCAGCACATGAACATACTCTTGACAGGTGCTGAATTAACTACTAGGGCTGAATCCCCTTCTATTTATCAAATGCTGCCAGGCAGCGATGCCAAAAATCGACTGTTCATTAACGTGGATGGGAGTTACTACGAGCATACTCGGTTCAAGGTTGTTATTGCTGCTTACAAAGTATGGACGGCGGTCAAAAAAAGTATGGGGTGGAGAAGGTATCTTGGTATACGCCATTAACAATAACTACTCTTTTTCCATCAGTGTTTTGGGACCCGGATGATGTGCAAATGGAGGGATAAAGGGGTGTGCACAGTTGGTGATTTATTTTTGGTAAATTACATGAAATCTTTTGATCAGTTAGGGGATCAATTTTATTTGCCTCGGGCTGAATTTATCAAATATTTCCAAATTTTTGATTACTTTTTAAAAGCCCAATGGAAAATTCAAGCTAAGCCTCTTGTTGAGGCAGTCAGGAAAGGCTCACGGATCGGCACACTGTATGCTTTAATGTTGGGCACATTAGATAACGACTTGGAAGCTCAAAATCATAAATGGGATAATCGACTGGGGTGCCAGGGTATACAATTGGAGACTTCCAAAGATGAGGGTCAGACAATGGCGCTCATTCTCTTAGATCTGAGCACCGCCTTTGACACTGTGGCACATTTCACCTTGCTGAATAGAGGTGGTGTCTCAGGTTCTGCTCTCAAGTGGATACAATAATTTTTGATGGGACGCAGCTTCCAAGTCAGGCAAGGTTCACATTATTCTGATTCTGTAAATCTGGACCAGGGAGTGCCACAGGGTTCTGCCCTTAGCCCTACCCTATTTAATTTATATGTATCCCCAGTGGCTGGGTTTGTGGAGGGCTTTGGAGTCAGGATTGTGTCATACGCAGATGACACACAGCTGGTCATCTCGCTATCGCGGGCGCCGAGTGTTGATGCATCCAACTTCAGAGCATTTATGCAGGAGCTTGCCACTTGGATGGCGGACAACTGCCTGAAGCTGAATGGCAGCAAGATGGAGGTGATTGTGGTGGGTGGGGGCCCATCTATTTGGTCATCGGTATGGTGGCCATCGGATTTGGGTCCTTCTCCGACACCAAGCCCCCTGGCAAAGAACTTGGGTGTATGGGTAGACGCGTGGTGGGGACGTGTTTTGGCGACCTGAAAAGCCTGCAAAAAACCATGGATCTCATCCCGATTGAGGCCAGGAAGACGCTAGTGCACGCACTTGTTACGTCATGCCTGGATTATGGCAACATTTTATATCTGGGTGCCACGGCTAAAAGTCTGAACCGGCTCCAGGTGATGCAAAATGCTGCTGCACGGTTTGTGCTAAGACGGCTGAGGCGGACTAATTCCAAAAAAGCATTGGACACTCTTCACTGGCTTCCTGTCAGGAGGAGAATTATGTTTAAAGCACTCTGTATGTGCCACCACATGGTCCAAGGCAGGGGCCCCAGAGATCTCCTAAGCCTCATTACCCTATATAAGCCCGCACAGTCCCTTAGATCTAGTGGAGCGGGTCTGGTACTCGTCCCAAGAGTGAAGAGGGATCAGATGGGTGGAAGGTCTTTCAGGCTTCTGGCAGCCAGAAAGTGGAATGAACTTCCCATTGAGCTCCGGCTGGAGCCATCAGAGAGCAGTTTTAGATCAGAGCTCAAAACTTACCTGTTCCGAAAATAGGGGAGCACGCTGCTATCTGCAGGGTTGGAGGGGTCTCGCTCGGCTACCCACTATAGCGCGGGGACACGCCATCTGGCGTAACCAGGCGCTTTAAAAGCTCCCTTATTATTATTATTATTATTTCCATAGAGTTGGCTGGGCGATTATTCATGTCTGCAGATCTTCATGCCCAACACTTTAATGCTATCTTCAATTTATATTACACACCAGCTAAATTGTCTAAGTGTAGGGTCAGTTTTATCAATCAAGTGTATAGGTATTAAGTTGTTTCTGGGAGTCTTAGGCATCCTTCAGTAGTCTTTCCGTATAGTGTGTATTTCCCCACTAACTGTGATTTGTTAGACAAAGCTGGTAAACTTTTCTGTATTTTCTTGAATGTGTGTTTTGGGAACTTGAATGCAAGACTTTGTGCTGCATTTAAATACTTAGGAAGGAAATTAATTTTGACAAAATTAATCTTGCTAATCCAGGACTGGTCTTGAAGCTCCTACCTATGCAGATCTCTAAAAAAGATATCTAACAGTGGAGGGACATTGCATGTAAAAATAACTTTGTACTCATTAGGGTGATAACCACGAGATATGAGATTGAGACTTTTGAGTACTCAAAGCCACAGCTTCGTCTATGGATGCAAGTAGTGAGAAAAATTCACGAATCGACTCTCAAAACTTTTGGTTTTTTTGTAGATGATTTTGAGCCTAGATACTTTTGAAAATCATTCGAGTTTGTCAACTAGGCTGAGATAGAAGAATCCAGATCAGTCAGGAAGCAGAGTATATCGTCTGCAAAATAAGGTAATTTTGTAAACCATATATTTTGTCACTGTTGGATTTGACCCTATCTGCAGGGTCATCCCCAAACTTTTTGCCTTTGCCCTACACTTTTTGCTGAATTCGTTTTTGTCAGACTTAGGCCTCTGTACGCTTTATCACTGCGAACTAGTACTAACGTGCTCCTTCTTTTTACTCAAAACAAGGTAACAATGGTTTATACCCAATTGGCATATTTAATGTACTTATACTTCCCCTGTGAAG
This sequence comes from Lissotriton vulgaris, assembly GCF_964263255.1. Lineage (NCBI taxonomy): Eukaryota > Metazoa > Chordata > Amphibia > Caudata > Salamandridae > Lissotriton > Lissotriton vulgaris. Next base: position 895,427,245 of record NC_141687.1, read on the forward strand.
TGGCACTACATGTGCCCAGGGTATGTAAATTAAATGCTACCAGTGGGTCTTCAGCACTGATTGTGCCACCAACTAAAGTAACCCTTTAAACATGTCTCAGGCCTGACGTTGCAGAGCCTGCGGGTGCAGTTTTAAACTGACATTTTGACCTGGCAAAATAAACTTTTTGCCAGAAGCAAACCTTACTTTTAAATACATGTAAATCAGCCCGAGGCCAGGCCCTGAACAGTCAAGAGGGTAGGGTGCAATTTATTTAAAAAGTAGGACATGTACTTTTAAGTTTTACATGTCCGGGTAGTGAAAAATTCTTACATTTGTTTTTTTCACTACTGCAAGGCTTGTCTCTCAAATAGGATAACATTAAAGTTGGCTCATTACATTTTATAAGTGTAATTTCCAAATGGGAAGAGATAACCAGTTCATGTGTGGAGTCTCTGGAATCACAATTTAAAATCCTAACTTATGGAGAAGTCGGATTTTAAATTGCAATTCTGAGAATGCCACATTTAGAAAGTTGGAAAATGTGTGCCTTAACCATTTGAGGCCTGCAGCCTGTCTTTGATCACATGACTGGGTGTAGCTGACAGTTGGGCTTTATGTATTTCTCCTAGACAGCAACACACAATCATAAATTCTTCATTTTTGGACAGAATGTGTCAAAAGAGGGTCTTCAGGTATACGCATTGAGGACCTCATAGTTGATGCCCCTGATTCTAATATTGATCCTTCTGTATGTTTTCTAAATTTTCCAAAATGTAAGTGTAGAGTCTCTTGAGAGTTGCCAACCGTTCCTCGAGTTGATCTTGCTCGTACCCCCGTTCGGCAATTAAGTTTTCTACTTGGTCTAGTCTGTTTTCTGCTTTTTTAAGACTGAACCAACTTAAATATTAGTACATTGTGTGTTGTGCTCCTATTCAGCAATGCAGGATTCTACTTGTTCTAGTTAGTTCTCTGCCTTTTTAAGACTGTGATCCAACTCAGATATGAACTTCTATATGTCGAGAAAGGTTTGACTTAGATATTCTTGTTAACTATTGCATGGCTCCTCCTGTCACTGAACACTACGCCTCAGCTGGGTTTAAAGGGGTCTCATTTTCAGTTAGTTGACTTCCCTCTTTCTCCTTCCTGTCTTTTTAATATTATCCTAACATGTCTTTGACGGATGTAGTTTTAGATTGTGTGCTTCTCAATGATGCCATTTTCACCTGTGCTCTTAGTCTCTTCAATTAGGAACCTTTTTTAATGCCCCTGGCTTTCATTTCAGTCTGCCAATAAATGCTGAGATCGCTCCATTTGTAATTATTCTGAGTTTAGAATGTGATTGTGGGAGAAAATGTGTCCTCGCCCTTTGGTCCCTTCTTGTAGCTTACTTTGTAAGCATGTGGCTGGCTGTGTAAACACAGCAAGGTCGCTAAGGACCTCACAAGCTGCGTATCAAGGCTACCTTAGAAATAAGTACATCAATGACAGCTGCACAAAAGTTTGGGGAAGTAGAGGTTGATGAGAATTCCTTTATTTATTTAAATGAACGTTTCAGGTCATAGTTTAAGTCTTTCCTTGGCAAAGGGAGGGTGATGGTGGACTAATGTGTGTCAATGTAGGACCCTGAATTCTTGTATCTTTGTGGAATGGAGGAGTTTGAGGAAGCCTCTTTACTTATTGTATTACAGTTTTCATCGGTCTCAGGCCTTTCTTTTTTTCCTCCGCTCCTCCGTGGCTTGGTGGGTAGGAGCTGTGTCTTCCAATGCTGTGAAATCTTATTTAGTTTCATGGCTCCAGGGCAGTGCTGACATCCAGCAGGAGAAGCCAGACATGCTGTTCAAACTCTTCCTGGTCACCTTGTTGAGCCCGGCTGGCTTCCCCAAAGATGCCAGATTGGGCTTCATACCTTCTCTCTCCTATTTGTCTCTAGCCACTTATGCTGCTTCCCTAAGATTGAAGCCTGAGGATAGGGTGGCCAAGCATGTTTTCAGATTTCAGTGCAGCTCCTACTTTGAGTCACTCCACTGCCAATGCACGGGGCCTGTCCCCGGTTGTGAAATCCTGGCACGTCCTTGTTGATCTCTGGGGATTCCATCCACATGCTGGCTCCCCTCAACACCACGTTCTAAGGTTATGCAGCTGATTCAGACTGTAACTCGGGCTCCAGACCCTTGCTCACTTGCAGATAGAGTCTCTCATTGTGAAATGTTCTTTGCAATGTGGTGGCTATCATCTTGTGGTGCCCGCTCACATACCTAACAGCTAGAGGGTCAACCTCGAAGCTGGGGAACCGGGTTTGAGCCTCGGCAGTGATGCTCAACATCCTTTGATTATGGACAAATCACTTAATCTCCCTGTGCCTACCAAAATTTATGTTTCCATCTGTAATGCAACTGGTGCTCATGTAAAGTGATCTGATACTTTTGGGTCGAGTTTGTGCTATATAAATCTCAAAAGGAAAAAAAAGGATACTCTGACAGCCTCTTTGGTTTTAGTGGCTGTGTCCACTCTCCATTTGACCATCTGCCCTCCCTCAGTCATTCTTGATCAGCGGATGGTCTTGTTTATGCCTTCTGGGCATCTCCTACCATCCCCAGTAGGCCCAACAGCAGCCCCGGGCCAGGGTTCAGCAAGGAAACATCTTGCTGGGTTCTTGCCATGGCCGCTTTCCTCTGCATCCCAAATATAAATTGTGCATTAAATAACTTAACAAATTTGGCATGTATATGTCCCATATCCACACATCCTTGCTGTTTCTAACTTGCCACCAAGGACTCCTGAGAAATGTTCCTGGACGAAGAGTATGTGGGACATCCAATCATCTTCCATACCAACCTACCCCATATTTATTCTGTGAGTGAAACCCAGAATGGTACATTGCTGCCAACCTTTAACAAGCATGTTAAAGGATAGTTCAGCTTGACATGGTCATCAGTGTTGTAGTCATTTCATTTAGGGTACTCGGAAAGGTCTCCATCTAACCTCATTACCTTATGCACAAGGTGTGCAACATCTTTTTCCAGTTTTAGCCCATGTGTGTTACCACTGCACAATCCACCTATCACTAATTTCAGTTTCAATTCACGAGCACAGAAAGACACTGGGACATATTACCAACAACTAGCGATAATTATCGCTATGCTGGTTTAGCGGCGATATTTTTATCGCCGAGTTGCGGCGATTTTTATCGCTTAGGAACCTTGCTATTATCAAGGTTTATCTCCTAAGCGATAAAAATCGGCCAAAATGCATGAATATCGCTGAAAAGTCAGCGATATTCATGCATTACCGAGCTAATGCTCTTAGCCATGTTATCCACCTACCATTGGATAACATGGTTAAGAACTGCTCAGGGGCAGGTGTTAGCTTTTGGAGATATTCGGCTTAGCGCGAATATCTCCAAAAGTTGGTAATAGGAGATAGCGATGTTAGCGACTGTTTCCAGTCGCTAACATCTTGGCACGCCCACTTTGCATGTCATTAGTGATAAATATCAGTGACATGCAAAGCGGGGCCCAAGATGGTCGCTATATCCTACTAGCTGTCGCTAACTGGTGTTAGCGACAGCTAGGTAATAGGGAGATAATTTTATCTCCGCTTTCTTTGCTTTTAAAGACAAAAAAGCGGAGATAAACCTACTTGATAATATGCCCCACTGTTCCACAAAGGGTCGGTAATTGACTAGTTAGGTATGGATATCAGAGATGAGTCCTACATCCTACAAGGCTTTAGCTCTAAAGAGACAAATTAACAAGGCCCTGTCTTCCTCAGACATATTTAAGTCTCAAGCAAGAGGGAAAATGTCCAATCCAAGTATACACATTTGAAACATCTACCAAGTAGATCGTGTTTGACAAAGATATCATCTATCCTACTATGCAATATATGACAGTAAATTGAAACCAAAAGCAAGCAGTCGTAAGGGTGAGCCCACTTGATCTCTGACTGCTTGAAAGCTCGTAATAACTAAGTGGTCTGTGGGATCGAAGCTGAGGGGTCATCTGTTCACACAACCTTCCATTACGCAGTTCCTATCACAAGCTGAAACCATGAGAGTGCCTATTTATAGTCCAATAACCTTCAGTGGGCCCTGGAAAATGTCAGAACATCTAGTACATGGACATCAGAAAGGCATAGAGCTTGCCCATTAAGGGTGCAGTGCTCCAACAAATGAATGCCATTTTTTTCCAAGCCTCGGCCAACTTCTACACAAGTGTATTGTTGCCTCAAAATTTGATTGCGATTTGCACTTTTTGCACTTTTATAAGCACGGCTATCTGATGTAATGTAGAATTTTAAAGCTTTTTATGCACATATTCTTTTCTTTTAATGCTCTCATTCCAACATGTTATTATGTTTTAATCTGTTGTGAGATCATGGATATGTTTTTTTCATGTACTTTTATGGTCTATTCTAATCAGACCGAATAAAGATATTAAATTGAATGCCATTTGTTTTCTACACTGCCTAGGCCTTGGCTTGGGATTTTTTTTACCTTAAGGTTGTAACCTTAGGGAAAATAGACAGTGGTCCGTTGGACGGCTACCTGCTCCTCTGAAGTTTTCAAACTTGAAAACACGTTCTTTCCCATTAAAATGAGCACTGGATCCTTCAAGGAACCAGAACGGCTCTTTAAACATATACCAGTCACTCCCTGCCCCTTTATATCACTTTTGCAGGTCCCTGCTTTCTCGCTTTGTGTAGGTTTTACTCTCTGTCTCTTTCCCCTTCGTGTGTTTTTCACTCTCTTGATCTCAGGAAATGTACGAATAGAAAACATAAGTGCTGGTCCTCAAAAAAGAGTGTCCGTGGGTCCCGCCAGCAACCACCGGCTCAAATTATGCACTAGATTTATCACAGTCAGCCCTTTCCATCCTGCCCTCTGGTCTTAGTCATAATGGAGTCTATCAAACACTCACAGAGAGTGGTTTGGATTTATAAGTGTAATAACCGACTCATTTTCAGACCTTGAGTGGTTCTGATATGGAGCCGATAAACAGGGTATCTAACTCAGAATACCTTTTGTATGTAGTTCAAACAATTTGCAGCCATTTCTCTCTGAATCTCTTAGTATATGAAGCACCTTTTGGACAGACCGCCCAATTCCAGACTAGTCGCAACATGGCTGTCTCCCACCCCGCCATGGCAGTCTTTCCCTTGTCCTCACTCCACCCAAAGTCCTTTCTCATTCCATGTCCCGCCACTTCTTTGTTTTTTTTCCTGTCTGGCGCACTATTTTTTGCCACAAGAAAAGGATTATTGTCAAACTCTAGACTCGCCAAATGGACTCTACACTCGCCAACTGGTGGACAGCAAGAACCATCATCAACCAGAGGAACACAATGGCCTTTGTGTGTTCGTCATTAATCGTGCACCTATAAAATAGCACAATTAATAACTAACTTTACATGACCTTTTCTGCAAGTCAGAACTGGATTTCATCCGAAGACCCTTGCCAAGAAGATTCGTATTGGAGTCAGTTTCTGTACTCGGTGCCCGATGTTTGCGTAACTTTTGCACGCCCGCCTTTGTGCCCGCTGCTGCCATGTTGTTGACTCCTTTTAAACATCATTATTAATGCGAATGAGAAGATAATGTCGTAAATAGCCCGGGGTATCAGCTGTCGAGGACAGATAATTGTTTGCGATGTGCCATTCAAAAGGCACTCGACATCTCAGAAGACGCGTAAATAAACACAATGCAAGTTGAGGCGTATGTGTTACAATCTGGCGCCTTCTGGTGCAACCTGTAGTTTTTCCTAACTTGGAAATCTTGACACTTGGATCGCAATGTACAAAAAAGCTGTATTTTTTTCCCTCAGCGCAGCTATCTCTGGCCCAATGAGTAGCCAGCAGGTGGGTGGAAGCAATCGCAATGCCTATTCATGATGCTGGCAGCCTCCCCCAGAATCCATAAAACATTGGAGGATGAGAAGCCTAAAGAGGCAATTTGGTTTTCATATTGCATATGCTTCAGAACCGATTGTGATTTTGCATAAATACTTTCCTATCTTTTGAAGAATTTTACAGATGACATGTGGCAGCCTTACTTTTCGTTCATTCGGCGGTAAACGCCGCCTCTGTATATTGCATGAGCCGCACCGCAAACGGTGAAATATTGCTCATGCTAATGTGGAGCGCAGCAAAAAGGGAGCAAAGAAAGTTATTGGGAGTTAGAGAGCGAGGTAAAGGCGGAAGATATTAGAGAGCGCGGTGCGCTATGGAATGAAAAAGCTCTGTTGATATGTCTAATATGTATGCTTAATGTGCTAAGAAGACGCATGTTATCGCCCATCAAAAGGAGCTTGACAAAAGAAAACATGCGCTAGCTTTTTGGAATTACATTTACGTGTAGTTTTTTAGTTTATCCTAAAGTCTACTTATATATGGATATAATTAAAAAAACATGCGTTATGCGACCCTCTGAAGTGCTGTCAAGTTGTCGAATTTGTACCGCCAGTGTTCTGATGAGACTCTCTGTTGTAATACATTTCCCAAATTTCCTGTTGATTATTCCTGCCCTACTACTATTTTCCATCATTAGACTGGAGAATGAGCCACAATCTTTAAGAATCTGAGTCCAGAATTCTAAACTACCAACCCTCCATGGTCTTTTCCTTAGCCAAGAAGCAATGGCCTAACGGCTAGAACGGATTCGAGTCTCGGCTGAGACGCTCAACATCCTGTGATTCTGGGCAAATCACGAAGGGGCATATCAGCAAGATCAGGCCATAATTATCGCTAAGCGCACTTAGTGCTAGGATATTTATCGCCGGCTAACGCTGGTTCCTATCGTGGAGATAGCGTGCTATCAGCAACGCATATCTCCAATGCGATAGGAATCCAAGCGTTAGCTGGAAAATGGTGTGATTATTGCTGGAAATCCAGCGATATCCGCACTGCGACCGGCGATACCTTGCTGATAGGGCAGGGTGTTCTTAGCCATGTAATCCACCCCCCCACCCCCCCCCCCCCCCATTGGATTACATGGCTAAATAACATTACAAGAAGGCGTAAGGAAAGTAGCAATATCTTATCGCTCTGCCTGTTAACGTGCAGCTTGATAATTGGAGAAATGACATAACATTTCTCCAGTTATTGCGGGGAGGAACGCCCACTTTGCATCTCATTAGAGATGCAAAGCTGGGCATTGATGTAACTGGCGCAAAGTCAGCAAAACACGCAATAGCGGGTCTTTGCTTATAAGGCAATGAAATTATAGCCGGTTTTCGCCCGGAAACGAACTCAAAAGCGCCGCCTTGATGATATGCCCCAAAGTTTGTAATTTTTGTGCCCATGCAGAAATAGACATACAGGCATTGCATACATGGATAAAACAATGCCTTTGCATGCTTTTTTGAAAGAATCTTCATTTAATGTCCCTCCTTGCAGAATTGAATTGCTGGCGGTAGTGTTTTATTATTGCAGGTAGCACAGTACTACTCACTATATAATGTCTGGAAGAGAATGCAGTTTAGGATAAAAGTATCAAGAAGAACCAGCAGTGCTTTCTGCCATGGTATCTACCGAATTAGCATACTATGTTTGCACAATGATGCGCCCTGTGCTCCATCAGGCAGTCATGATTGTTTGACAAAGCCAAGACAAGCTTGCTGCTGATCTGGTGTACAGTTTTTGTCTTGAAGGGGGGAGGAGGAGGGGTGGGGGCTGAAAGTGAAGATGCTTCTCTTTGATCTGAATTGCAGGTGTCATAGAGCTTCCCAGTAGCCTCAGATGTCTTTTCTTGATTTGGAAACCAAATGCTATGTCTAGATTCCCTACTCAGGCTAAAATGAGAATTTGTGTAAGCAATGATTCATTGCTGAGGAAAAGGAGAGTGGTGTAGGTTCTAATCTAGACTTTGATGCATCAGGACACGCTAAATGAATGTACGGCTGGGCGAGAGGCGTTACACCCTAGTCTTTGTACTTTCTTCAGTTATCTATTTGCTGCACGGTTTGCTTGCACTTAGCTTTGTATTACATGTTGGTCTATCTGTGTAAAGTGTGTTGCCCTTCATTGCACTTCATCTTCCCTTGTAGGAGAACAACGGATGTGATCAATTCCCTTAGGACAAATAGGGGTAATAAATTATGAGGGGAGTAGGGAAGTGGTGCACACTTATTTTTCACGAAAATAGTCTAATGTCACACAGCACAAATCAACCTTAAGATGAATGCAAACTTCTATCCATTGTAATGTCCTCCACACTGATGACTCCGGTCTTCCACAATCTGGACCATCGGCAAGAGTAGCCTAATTTCTGTTCCATGTGGATCACTTTAAATCAGTACTCTTCTCTGCTCAAGGACCACAAGTAACATTCTCAGGGGCAAAACAGTGCAGGGTCTGTTATTGATTTGTGGCGTGAAACCCATTCTTCAGCAAACTGATAGGGCCCATTTCTTCCACTCTTACAGGGCTGAAGGCTGCAGTCTCCTTCTGAGGGGAGGAGTAACTTCCTGTTTCCATTCTGTTGGTCAGCACTTTCAAATGTCAAGGCCTCATCTAAGATGGAAGATACTCGCAGACTAAGATGGCCACCGCCATACAATTTGCTGACAGTGTTACAAGCAAAAATGGGTGCCTCTTGTTTTCTTACCTTTTGAGTCACCTAGCCACTTGCCTGTACAAAGGGTACATAATCACTTCTTACCACTTCATAACAAGTTCAATGTGATCTTTCTTTTTGTTTTTCAACCTCTGCTAGTGGATTTTTGAACTTTCGCTTTTTGCACTGTTTTCTTGTTCATATTGGCTTAATCCTTGAGCTGCTGTTTCTGTCCTCCACCTTTGGACATCTATTGTAATTCTATTGTCTCTTAGTCCGCATTTTGTAGTTCTGAAGCTGTTGTTGTATACTTGTATGTTACTGTCTTCTCCTTATGTGTAACAATTGATGGGTAATACCCTTTGTAGACGGTTAATTAGAAGAGTTGGGTTCAGAAAGGATGATCCTTACCTCTGACTATTTAAAGGAGAGGTACGTCAATTTTGAGTGTATCCATCATTGACATGTGCCCATATCCACATATAGGTTGGCAGCACTTCAGTGGTGAACCAGAATTCCTGAGAAAGTTCAATCCTTCTCCCAAAAAGAGTATGTCACTAATAGGTAAATACCTTTAAATGGTCAACCACCTGGTTTCTGGCTTGGAGAAACACAACACAGGTCTTTTTTTACCAGTGGTTTCATTAGCACCGAAGTCAGGAAACACATCACCACCAATATCTAGTATTGCAGCATCCCACCAACTGTTTCCACCAAATCTCACAGCAATGAGAGTTTTCCATGACCTATTGTGGTTTTGCATGACATCACTATTACAGGAGCTGAGGATGATAATAACAACACATCCCCTTCTTTTAATAATAATAACAACACACCCCCTTCTTTTAATAAAAGAAAAAAGAGCAAGGGTTATAGTGGTGTAAAATAAAAAGTTACAGAAGGAAAACAAGAACATCATGCTGTCATAGCAAAAGAACAGGAAAGCAACAAAGGGACCTTAAAAATATGATGACAACATAAATTCCGGAAATAGATAGGACTAAGGTGATACATGGTCTGTCTACCACACTATTTTCTTCTTCTGGAGATGAGATTGCAATGTACTAAGTTGATGAAGGTCCACAATGAAATCCAGGCATGGTGAACCACAAAACAGGTGAATGGACGACACCATCACTGGAGCCAACTTCATTGGGGCTTCAGGCGTGTTGACTGAAGCATTTAATTTTGTGCTGAAGCATCACATACTCCGAACTTCACCAACGTACAGTCTGACCACATTCTTCCCCACTTCAACAATTACAAAAAGACCAGAAAAAGATGGCTTGCACTTTCCCACCATTCTGGGTTTCTTCACCCAGACTAAACTTCCCAATTATTAAGCAAACTCATAAACAGCTGTCTTGGTGTCAAATCTGTTTTTGCATTGCTATTGATAACTCCTCCACACACTACCACACTTCTCCCCATCCCTCTAAGGTTTTGGGCAGCAGTCACTCAACTGAGCAGGGCTGAGCTTCGTGCCTGCCACTCTACCTTTCAAACATGTAAAAGGTATTTCTCAGGTCACAGTAAGGGGAACAGTTTAATTGTCACACCAGTTCTTTCACATTTGCTTCAAAGGTACTCTCGGGTCAGTTGTTGTCTGAATACAAGATTCTGTTCATTCGTTTGGCTAGGCGATTAAGCTGAGTTGCCTGGAAAGAGAAATGTTTAAGAAAATTGTGCACCTCTCAGGAAATAAATTGAACCTCATTGTCTGTGACACACCCTCGTTTGAAAATTCATTTTTTGAAAAATTCTAGCATGGTCCTAGGGTTGTCAAACGTACTCATTTAGTGGAGACCTACTTATTTGGAGTTATATTCCATAAGCTGTGGGACAATTATTTATGTTGAGTCTACTTCTTAACCCCTTCCACGCTGATGACGAGCTGGGCTCGCCATGGCGTAGCCTCCTCGCACGCTGATGACGAGCCCAGCTCGTCACGTAACATGCGCTTTTGAAAAACTCAGCGTAGGAGCAGAATTCCACTAGCGCGCATGTGGTTAAATGGGCTCATAAAATCGGGACCCAATTTCATCTTCAGTAACTCAGAAACCACTACTAAAGACAAGAGTACTGGCCGAGTTTTGTCATTCCCCACACAAAGGATAGAACCCCTACAGCCATTCCACTTCCTTTTCTGTCAAAGGATGCCAGTATCACTCTTTCACGTGAGCCTTGGTTAGGTTCATGCTAGATGCCCCTCATGAGCCAAATTGATAATTGTTCCTCTCTCACAGCTCAGAAAAATATATCTGTCACCCCTCATCAACCCTATTCCACAAGAACTCAACTAATTTCTGACATTCCAAAACATGTTGGCCTGATTTGACACCGCTTAAAGCAGGTTAGCACATAACCACCAGTTCCTTGACTGTCATAGGGACAGGATCCTTCAATTTTGCCTACTCTCACTCCTCTTTTCCTAAGGCTTTCTCTTTCACACAACTCGCAGGAACTGCTTCTCAGTTTCATGTTTCACCTACAAGCAAGAAACAAGGAGAGAAGTCTGCATCCTTGTTTCTTGCACCTGATAGGAATTCAACATGAAAGTTAAATTCCCCCTGCTCCTCAGTTCATCTGAGGATCATAGGAGTGACCCCTTCCTCTCCCTTGCAAGAAAATCACCGTACAAAGTGTCAATGATCTGACCTTAGTGTGAATGGAAGGCCACAGAGAAAGAACTTGAAGTGGAAAATTCTGCAGGTGCAGACCAGAGCCTTCCCCTCAATGACCTAATAAGTGTCCTACCAGCCCGCTAGAGCTCAGGGAAAAAAGCCACATCTTTCCCCTCGCCATCCACCATCTGCATGAGCACTGCATCTAAACCCCATAGGATGGCATCTGTGGTTAGAATATCTTCCTACAAACATTAAAACGCCCCATCGATGGTATATAGCCAATCTAACTCATTATGATATTGAAAGCCCATTTGGAGTCTGCCTACCACTGAAACCTGGTCCCTCTATCAGGAGTAACCGCAAAGGTTAGACCCCAGTCGCAAAGTTATTAACAACCTTGGACTAGTACCCAGCTACCCCAAGGAAGGACCTATTATGCTCATCAATGGAGCTTTGATAATGATCTCTGCCAGTTCCAACTTAGGGCTGATGCCTTCTACTTATATGATAGTCCCAATTAGGTTACAATACTGTCCGGAAACTGCACTTCTCTTTATTGAGGGTCAGTCCACTCACCAAGAGTTAGTTCAACACAAGTCTCAATACTTTATCGTGGTCATCCATATCCTTCCTAAATATTAGGATGTCTTAATTGAAAAACATTACTTGGGGTACACACCTCAATATCCTTCACCCTTTAAAAACACAAGGACCCAGATACCAGACCAATTAGCCTACTGATGAATGTGAAACCCCCACAAGTGTAAAAAAGCCTGGAATCATTTTGCAGTATGACCTGGTGATAGACTGAGGTCATTACACTCCTCCTGTTGAACCATAAAAGCAGCTTGACGAACCTGGTGAGACCCAGAACATACCACATCAGCCAGTTCCTTGCAGTAATCCAAATTAAGACTGTTAAATTTACTAATGTATTTGCAGGAATAGTTGGCAATCTAATCACTCGGGCCACAATTACTTTGGGCACCGACAATTCTGTCTTCCTGTCTTGTGTACTTCTCAAACTCATCAATACAAGAGGCAATGCATCAGGCCATTTCAGAGATGTTGAACATTTCAAGTTTTGCCAATCTTGAAATCAATGTGCAATTAACTTGCTCCACCAATCCAGAAGCTTCAGAACGGTAACCTCAATGGAGCTTCTGTTCAACCTATAGTGCTGCACTTAGCATTTTCAGGACCTCATTATTAAGACGAGTTCCTCTATCTGACTCAAGAGAAGTCGGAAATCCAAAACGTCGAATCAACTCTCTTAACAATAACTTTCCTACGGTCAAGCTGTCATTCCTGCGTGTTGGATAAGCTTCAACTCATTTTTAAAAATTATTTAGTCCTCATAGCCCGGAAAAGCAGAGAAAATCTGCCCCAAGTCACTTTTCCCCTGGGCACCTCCAGTGATCTTACTGGGAGCCAGGGATGGTACACTCTATACCTTGCATTCTTACTCAACCATTGGTGCCAATTCCGCACTGAGATCCGTCGGCTGCCACCAGAGTATTTGCAAAATGATATAGAGGCCTAATCATTGGACTAGTTTATATATGACTGTATCCGCGTCTAATAGGGGAGCCAAAAGGCATTCCGCCTATATTTATGTGTTCTATCTAAGGTGTTTGCATACTTTATTGAGGCCAACCATTCCAATTTGCTAGGGGGAGTAGCCCTAACCCAATTCTTACAAATTTCCCTGCGTGCAAGTAATATTAAGTAGAAAATCTATTTTTTTCACATTATTTGACATGAATTCCTTCTAATTTGTAAGCCCAAAATAAACAAGCAATTTGCTCACCTGGAGTGCTTCACCCAGAATGGAAAGGACTGTGATACTTACATCCAGCCAGAAAGATTGAATTGCCGGACAAGACAAAAACATATGCATATCATCACCTTTCTCCTTGTTGCATTTAGAGCATTTAGGGACTACTCCACTCCCCATTTTAGATAGCCTGTACGGAGTCTAGTAGACCCTGTGGAGACAAAAAAGGTGGTTCCGCCAAAATTTGCGGTTCGGACTGTGGAGTATAGAATGTTGCAGGATACTTGCCATAAATCTTGTAACTGTTCTCCTGGCAAGCTCCTCTCCCACAGCTCCATTGGCAGGTTAAAGTCTCCATCCGCCAATTCCATTAATGACCAGTAGAAATTTGCCACCTCTTTTTTTATGGGTTGTACCAGCTACCAAACTTTCTTCCAGCTTATTTACCAGTCCAGCTCCAAGGCCATCAGTACGGCTCCAACTTAACATTTGTAAGTACTTAAATCTCGAACGTTGGCCGCTGAACAAGTTTTGACACTCTTCCCATGATATTAGATTACCTTCCGGTATCAAGTACTTCCAAATAGTATTTCCTACATCCTTCAGTGGATGCACCAGACAATCCTTTGACCATTCTGGGGATCCTGGAGAGTCAAAGATAGGCGCCATCCCACTGAAATAACTGATTTTTAACTCTTTCCTAACCTTATGCCAGGTTATCGCTAGACTGCGTAGGGTCTTTAACCGTACTTTAAAAAAAAAATCTCGGATCTCCAAATTTATGGATAAAATCGTATTCTCCCCCTCTTATGTCTTTTAACATTGCTGTGTAGATCTTCCCTGACTCTGAATCATCTGGTGTTTTAAATAACCCTTTCCCACCTTTTAACAGAAAAACCCAGGCGTAGTAAGATAGATCTGGCAGCCTTAGATCCCCTTGCTGGTATTGTCTTATGAGCTTTTTCCATGAGATACGCACCCCTTTAGAGGCCCATGTAAAAGTAGATATTTTAGACTGTATTTTTTTTTAACCATTCATCCTTAAAAGACAACAGAATATTCGGAATTTTGATGATGTTAACTCTCCCATAGATGGATAAGGGCAAGTGTGACCACCCTATTAATACCTTCCCAATCTCCTTATATACCTTTTGATAGTTATTTTCAGGGATTTGTTCAATTTTCTCGGTGATTCTAATACCCAAATATCTCATTTCTGTTTTAACACTGCTATCTTGTGTGATCATGTTCCAGGCCATGATAACCGTTTTCCCTTGATTAATTTCGTATCCCGAAATCCTCCCAAACCCTGCAGCCAGGCCATAGACATTGGGTAGTGCTAAACTGAGATTCGAGTGGTATTTTACCAGGTCGTCCACGTATAACCCCACTTTCTTCTGTCAACCACAGGACTGAAAAGAAAGTATCTCTTCATGTTTCCTGATTTTTTCTGCCGGGGGTTCGATATAAAGGTTAAAGAGTAGTGGGAACAGCGGGCAGCCCTGTCGGGGTATTATAGATTTGTTTTATTACTCTGCAGCAATTTTCCCCTAAGTTAGAAAGACTCAAAACGTCATGCAGGTAAGACCAGTTCACTCGATCAAATGCTTTCGTCGCATCTACTGTAATGACCGCTAGTGGAACTTTGTCTACTGAGGCTAGGTCAATAGCACCTATGAGGTTGTAGGTTAGATCTCTAAGATTCCTACCACATACAAACCCTTACTGATCTTCGTGATGGAGTGCTCCCACCACCCCATTCAACCTCTCTGCTAATATCTTTGCAAAGATTTTATAATTTGCTTTTAGCAGCGATATGGGTCTGTATGAGTCACAGCAGTCTGGTTTTTTATCGGGCTTGAGAATCAGGGTCACTATAGCATCATTTCAAGAAGGGGGGATTGTTTCACCTGCATCAAAGATAGCTGAAAACAGTTCGCTCAAGGCGGGCAACAGAAGCTGACTTAGTTTCTTAAAGACTTCTAAGGGCAGACTGTCGGGACCGGATGCCTTGCTGGATTTCCCCGAATTGATGGCAATCTATATTTCCTGCTCGCCTATTGAGTTATTAAGAATATCTTTCTGAGGTTCGGATACTTTTTGTGGAAATTCTTGATCTAACCACTCTAGGACTTCCGCCCTGGTCGTACATAAATCTTCTTTATAAACTCCTTCATAGTATTTTAACATAGTGTCCTCAATACTAGTCCCTCCTGTAATCGGACATCCAGCAGTCCCAAAAATGAGCTCTTTTATAACATTCCTGGCTAGTTCACTCTTCGCCTTCCAGGCAAGTAACTTGCCACAGCCTTCCCCATAATTGAAGTGTGCCAATTTATTGGCTTGCCACCTTTCTTGCAGCCGCCGTTCTACTACTGATGACCGCTCTGTTTTAAGAGTTTGAATCAAAGCCTTTAAGACTTCATCTCCCTCTTCATTTTGCTGGATTTTATGTTCCAAGCCCTGAATTTTATTTTCTATACTGAGAATTACCACCCTGCGCTGTTTTGTAGGACTGGGTAGAGGTAATCCTTCCCCTCAAAAAGGCTTTGTATGAGTCCCAAACAATTTCTATTGGGGCACTTCCCCCATTATTAAGAAAAAATTCCTGGGATTCCAAACCAAGTTTCTCTATTACCTCATCGTCAGTAAGTATAGACCGGTCCATGGTCCACCTACATTGTTTTTATGCAGTTGCGGGGACCAGCGTCAACACAACTGCAGAGTTGTCAGACATGTGTGCTCCCACATGGTTTACATTACAAACCTGATCTTTTATATTATGGTCCACTAAAAACAAGTCTATTCTGGACTGGTGTCCGTTTTTTTGTTGTCAAAAGTAAAACTTTTTAAGGCGCCCTTCTTTACTCGCCATATATCACACCATCCAAGAATTTTCATAGTGTTTTTTAACAGAGCCCTGGATTTATTATGTGTTATACTTCTACTTTTCATCGTACGGTCAAGATTACCATCTAA
Source organism: Lissotriton vulgaris (assembly GCF_964263255.1). Lineage (NCBI taxonomy): Eukaryota > Metazoa > Chordata > Amphibia > Caudata > Salamandridae > Lissotriton > Lissotriton vulgaris. The sequence goes on from NC_141687.1 coordinate 895,443,160, forward strand.
GACTACATTAAAATCACCTGCCAATATGACCGGATCGGGTGAAATCCAGTAAATCCGATAGCAACTTGCTAAAAGGCATGGGGTCGTCAATATTGGGCCCATAATAGCCTACTACAGTATATATTTGGTCACCATATTGAACTTTTGCGATTGCCCATCTTCCATTTTTATCCACCCTACTTTCAATTACCACCAGATGGGGGTTGATCTTTATCAGGATTGCCACCCCCCCTCCCCCTTATAGAGAGTTGCTGCTCTGTACACACCAGGTTCTTTACCCATTTCCATCTTTTGAACAGCTCCCTCATCTCGACCCCCTTAGGTGTGTCTCCTGTAATAAGATGATTTGGGCAGAGGAATCTTTTAAATATTGTAGAATCCTTTCACGCCTATGACCCCCCTTAAACCGTTAATATTCCATGATAGGAATTCTATTGCTGGCGTCTGATTCGCTGTCATTCCTTTTCTATTTTGTCTTCAATATCCATATTGATACCGGGATTTCGATCTATTACAAGAACTGTTTTTTGTTTTTTTCCCCCTTGCTCCCACACCCGTGCACCAAAAACTACCCGTGAACCCATCCCCATCTCACCCCTTGGGAAACCCTCCTGTTTCCTCCTAATGGCCTAAGCCTATTCCTGGAGAGGCCCTGGATTTCGGGAAAACATTTTATAATAAATCACATACCCACTTAAAAAAAATATAATAAACTTATGTGCCTGTGTACCATATCATACTAAATAATCTCATCTATCCACATTTATCCAACTTCAACTTCTGATATGGACCTAAGGAGCCCTTCCGCCTCCTCAACCCTGCGAAAGGTATGCATCTTATTTTTATGCATTACTCGTAAACTAGCTGGACATTTTAACTGTGCTGTAGCGCCTAAACTCTTGAAGGACTCGATCAGATTTCCCATTTCCCATTGCTTATTTGCTGTCATTTGCGAGATGTCTGATCGGATCTCGAAATTGATACATCAACTGTCAGGGATTACTGTTTCAACGCCTTGAGAAGTAGTTCTTCTTTAAAACTCTAGGTATGGAAATTCACCAATATTTTTCTTGGTTTATCTTTATTAACATACCTTCTGTATGGGTCTCTATGGACCCTCTGAATATCAATACTGAGGTATTCCTCTGACCATTTGAGTTTTAGCCCTTTCTTGAACAAATGTATCATGAACTTCTTTATATCTTCTCCTTCTGCTCCTTCCGGTACCATGAGGACCCGGAGATTGCATCTTCGTTGATTAGTTTCCAGGGATTCTATCTTATCTTTCAATTGCTGTTCATACCCCTTAGGTCGCTAATCTCCTTTGTATTTACCTCCACCTGAGCCACCAAGTCTTTCAATCCGATCTCCAACTGTGCAATTCTATCGGCTACCTCATCAAATTTTTGCCCTAGACTCTCACAGACAGACCGGATTTCTCTCTGGTTCAGCTCAGATGTTTCAAATCTATTTTTGACCTCCGCTGTCAGTAAATGTATCAAATCTGATACTGATTGCCCCAGAGATTGTGATTGCGGGTGGAGCTGTACCAATGGTAGAGATGGTGGGGATTTCAACTGGGCCTGCACTAACGGCTGGGGGTATATTTGAACTTGAATTTCATTCTCAATCTCGTCTTGAATGATCTTAGTTGCGCCCTTGTTATCACCATTTGTAGCTTCTCCATCAGGGGGTGGACCAGTGCGGTTTCCGAACAGAGTCAAATGGGTCACGAGGGTCACTGGGGTCAATACTTGTAATTGACACTGTGATTGACCTTGAGATTGAAGTTGTACAGATTGAGGTTGTGGTTTAGAATGAGCTTCCATCTTCTCACTGGTAGAGTACTGAGGTTCCATAGAGTCCTCTAGTCCTGCCAAAACCTGGAACCAATTTATATTCACTACACTCGCTGTTTCTACCCCGATTGTTGAATCTATCTTCAGGGAACCTACAGTAGGATTTTTTAATAGCAGTGTTTTAGGGGCTACCTTGAAGAAGGTCCTCAAGGAGGGGGTGATTTTTAAGTTCAATGCTTGTGGCTTACTATTCACTTTAGGCTTCCTCCTTCTCTTCGGCGTCGCCCACTTTCCTGAAGCTGCACTCCCTTGTTTTACTGGAGATGCGATTTTTGTTTCTTTACTCAAGATAACAGAACCCTGCCATCCCTTCTTACAGTTTTTACCAAGACTACTTCTGAGGAGATAACGATTCAGTTCAGCTTTTCCACTTGGGTTACCCCTTATCCCTGCCGATTGCTCAGGACCAGTTGCCCTTGTGCTCCCACCTCCACCTTTTCTTTCCCAGGTGGCACCTGACGCTTCAGGGGCAGCTTGGAAGCCTATTTCACCCTCTTCAGCACATCGCACAGCAGAACCTACTATGTCGCTGACCCCACCTTTGCTCTGTATTTTACCCCTTCTGCAACCTCTTCCCGCACCAGCATGCTTCGGGGGGTCGCCCTTTGCCTCCTCCTCAGCGTGTAGGATAATATCTGCCCTACTTGAGCATATACTTTGTAAGCTATGAATGTCTCCTGTTTGGTCCGCTGCATCAGCGCCCTGCGGCCCCTGCCGAGCTCCTGAGCAGCTCATGCCCAGCAGGGGTCCAAGACCAGAGAGGTTGACAAACTAGTCGGACCCAGGACTCCCGCCCTAATCCAATACACTTTCACTCTTGCCTCACTAGATGCCCCAAGAGTCCCGAAGGTGCCAACCCCACCCTGCCTCCAGAACAGCGGCTGCGACAGCACAAACCTTACCGAAGAATCGACAAGGCATCAGAGATCACCTCTGTAATTGCCACCACCACCATAATCACCAAAAATGCTGAAAGCGCCGTTGTAGAAAATACTAATATTTTCACTCCTTAAGGCATTAAGTAAATGAAGAGTGATTGGGGGGCACGTAGTGGACTGGGTAGGATTAAATAGGTGTAGCACAAACAATCAATTTTATGAACTTTAAGAAGTCAAATAATGCTTTTTTAAGAAAAAACATTTTTGCCGGGACAATGAAGAAAATCTTAAAGCTGCTTACACAACAACTCCAACTCTAGTCTACAGAGAATAAGCAGCTTTAAGATTTTCTTCATTGTCTCTCAAACAGAATCCATCAAAAAACAATAGAGGATCAGACTCAGGCAATGATTCATCCAAAATACTTGGAAGTGGTTTGGTGCATAATTCAGTCACATCACAACAATTTTCACCTTCATCAGTCACGTTCTCATTTCAAGGCAATAGCATCAAAGTCGCGAGGTTCAAAATCATGCATCTTTAGAACGTCTCATTTTCTGCACCAAGTATAATCAGCTCATACTTGGTGAAACGACTGTTAGTCAGATACTGTGTATATGTTAACAGTATCTCCACTGAATGAGGTACAAATAATGTCCGTGGATGTCCCATGACTATACTTTCACATTGTTCAAGGCTCACACATGTAGATGCAGCCGTTTTCAAGCATGCAGGGAATTCAGCCGCAACATGGTCAAGGCTTGCCGAAAAATATGCGATCAGTCTGCGATTGCTTTCATGCATCTGTGTCAATACTGAAAGAGTGCAGTCTTCTCTTTCACTGCAAAACAACACCAAGCAAGTATTGTAATCAGGCATTCCCAATGCTGGTGCCCTAAAATGGGGATACATCATTAACAACGCGGACAGTACACTGCAATGCTGTTACATCGCGGTCGTTGTAACGACCGGGATGTAACCACGTTATGCCATTACCACGCAAGTCTTTACATCGACTTGCGCTAGATGGCGTGCTAACATTAAAACTAGTTTAGTTTACTATCCCAACACCTTCCCTACTGATAAATGGACTGGAGTTGGAATAGTAAATTACACTTTTCTAATGTTAGCACGCCATCTAGCGCAAGTCGATGTAAAGACTTGCGGTGTAATTGCATAGCGTGGTAACATCACAGTTGTTGTAATGACTGTGATGTAACAGCACGTGTTGTACTAACACACGTTGTAACATCATACATTCCTACAAAGGCATTCTTGCAGTATGGTGAAAGGTATCATACAACTGCCATCCCAAGGTACTGTATCTGACACGTCTTTGTGTGTCAACATCTGAAGATCTTTTGCTGTCAATGAAAAATCTGGAATCCACTGCCAACTGTAGACCATCCTTCCTAAGAACATGTGGATTTCCTTTTCGGTAGTCGGTGGATGCATGTTAAGAATCGCTGCAATTCTTTCTCATGAAACTTTCTCGCTCCTTTCTCAATGTGAAGTCCCAATTACAAGACTTTTGTTTTGCAAAACTATAACTTAATTGGGGAAACTTTGTGTCCATTCTCTGCCAAGTGATTCAAAAGTGCAATATATCAATCCTGCAAGCTTCCTTTGTATTTGATGCCACCAGTAGGTTGTCAATGTACTGCACTAGCACTGAATGATTTGGCATTACCAGAGACTCAAGATTCTTCTTAAGTATCTGTTTAAAGATTGAGGGGCTCTCCGTATACCCATGTGAGACTTGGCACAATGTTAAAATATGACTAATGAAATGGAAACCAATAAGATAATAGCTATCCGCGTGCAATGGACTTGGGAAAAATGCCCGAAATAAACTGATAACAGAAAACCATTCGTCTTCACATGGAATTTGGAACAATACCACAGCTGGATTCAGTACCATGGTACAACATGGAACAATAATCAAATTAACCCTAGACAAATCCTGCACAATACGATACTTGCCATTTGGCTTCTGTATGCCCATAATGGGAGAGTTACATGGACATCCCATTATCTTGTTTATGATCCCTTGCTCAATCATTAAGTTGATCACAGGAGTAATTCCGTCAGTAGTATCTGGAGTAAAATTGTATTGTGAAATTCTTGGAAATCCTGCATTTGGTTTAACCATGATTCGGACTGGTTCAACACAGCCGATTAATCAGATATCTTTACCTGTAAAGTCCCAGACTTCAGGTAACACAGTGTCTCTCAATTCAATGGGCAAATCGTCACTCATCAGGAAAGGATATATTTCAGATCAGATTTCTATCGAGCAAGTTTAAAAACAACATCTTCATCATTTGTGCGAAACTCAATACCTTTCGGTGTGCAGTAAATGGAACAATTTAACTTAGTCAGCAAGTCATGTTCCCAAGCACATTCACTGGACTTGTATCACACACCTCAAATTGATGTCTATTGTCAAATGACTCTATTTTAACTGAAACACGTTCTGAAATTGAGGTGGACAACTTTTTGTTTGCAACACCTACAACTTGGATACTTCATCCCAAGAGGGGTAGGTTAGGACCCTCTTCTGTTCTCACAGTAGAGCGGATAGCACCAGTATCCACTTCTCCATCCACATACCACCACTCTGGTCTACCTCTAAGGCTTCACCAGGCACGCATTCCTCCTCCCTCTCAGGCACCATCAGTCTGACGGGTCCTGGCCAAAATTGTCTAACTGAACCAAATACTGTTGTGATACATTCTGGTTCTGGAAAGAGCTAGCTTCTGTTCGACTGTTGATTCTGATTTGCATTATACCTTTCCACCTGAACATTCTGTTGGGGCATCTGAGCTTGGGGCATTTGCACTGACTGAGATACATTAGGATTTTACATTCTCTGCCCTTGTGCCTGTTGAGTCTGTACCATGTTATTCCTTTGAGACTACATATTCTACATTAGGCATCTGATTCACTACATTATTCACAATTAACTTATACTCATGTTTCCAATGTCCACATTTTCTGCACGCATGACATGGATTCAATTTCTTCAAAAGTGTCACAGCAACACCAATTTTTTAATCCACCAGATTACTACAACGTTTACCTTGTGGCTGAAAATTCTGTTGTTGTAAATCATTAACTACTGCATCATCAGAACTTGATTATATTCTCCTTATACCGGAGAAATATTGTCAAAGCTCATCTTATTCTGATCTTTCTGCATTGCTTTTTCTGTGCAACCATCAACCTTTCCTTAAGATTTCTTGTGCACATCACAATCTCATCCCCACAATATTTTGCAAAACACAAAATCTTGTCTAATGGTTTGCTTTGTCAGCAAAGCAATTGCTGTCAAATCATGTTAGAAATGTTAGGTCTCAAACCATCTACAAATCTGTAAACAAATTGTCCAATATCCTTGTCATTGACATTATCCAAACCAATATTTTGTTTGAAAGCCTCTTTCAATCTCTCATAATAGGCATGCACTATCTCCTTAGCTGTTCTGTAAATCTGTTGCCAATCAAGCTTGTTTGGGGAAAATTTAGGGGCAGATTTACAAGGAAAGTGACTCAGTGCATGCCGCAAGCCATTTGGCTGGACCTCACTGAGTTACTTTCAAAGCACAGGGATGCGACATACTCACAACATTTTGTCGCATCTCTTTGCTTCCCCCTTCGCTGGCTCACAAACTACTACCATGCGTCGGCACAGACACCCATGCACCATGGTTCAAGGATGCCTGCGTCATGGGAAGATTGTTTATATGCAGAAAGGGTTCCCTTCCTGCACATAAACAAATAGAAATGTCATTTTTCAACTTCTATGTGTGCTGCATTAGCACACATAAAACTTGCAAAACTCATTGTTTTACTGATTGTTTACATGCAGGAAAGGACAGATTCCTATACATAAACAATCACCAGAGGTGATTTCCTCTTTCTATGTGTGCTGCATAATGCAGCATGCCATATCTTCTCATTGAGCCTCCTTACGCCTTCCCTGCGGAGGCGTTGCATTCAGACGCATTTCCAAATTTACGATTTCTCTTAAATCTGGAAATATGTCTGGTTACATGGGTGTTGCAACGGAACACCCACAGCGACATCAAATGAACGCCCCTTTCACGCAAAGTGCTGTGTGCTAAGGGGCCATATTTACAAGAACAGAAAAAGTCACGCAGGGTGGTGTTTCCTGTCCTTGTAAATAGGAGGCACTAAAATGCGCGGCCGGTGCATCACAAAAAGTGACGCCCGGTGGCGTAAGGGGCTTGTAAATCTGTACCTTTGTCTTTCAGTGATTTATCACCTGCTGGTATTTTTTAAATACGACTGGAGATGGTGCTCCTGTTCTAGGATCCATCTCTGGTTCTGTTTCAGGCCAATCCACGATAACTTTACATTTGGCCCACAAATCACCTGGTATTACAATGTCAAACAGATTATTCAAATCAATCCACAAAACTTCTGAAATTTTCTCAAATCTCTCAATATGTCTGTACCACTCCACTGGATTTTCTCTCAATTTCAGAAAATCATTTGTAAATGACAAAATATCAGCTCTTGTCATTGGTACATGAACATAACCTCCACGAGGTACTTCTCTCATTGTGAGCACCTGTATTTTCCTACATTTCCATCGAAGGCATCAGGTAATGACAGAATTCTAAATATTTTCTTTCTTTCTTTCTTTTTAGATCATCTACCTTTCCATTTTTCCTCTCACTCCATTTCTCGATCAATGTCATCAGCTCTTCAATGTGTAATTTCATTCCAGGAGCTCTCAAATTCATGTCTTGGTCACTAAAGATTAACTTGTATGATCTCTGTAAAATCTTTCACTTTTGAATATCTGCATCATATTTCTGAGCCACTTTGGTCAATTTCTCAAGTGTTAATCTTGCTCGTGGAGTAATGTCTTTATAGCGAAACAATAGTTATTCCTCCTGGTATGTATCTAATTGTAAAGGACTAATTGCTCCCAAAATAATTTCTTCCAATTCCACTTTTAGCCTACTCACGTAAATGGGCTTTCTATTTTCCTGAACTGGATTTTGAATTGAACTGAAGCTTGGAACTGAAATTGAAGCTGGAGCTGAAAATGAACCTGGCGCTTGTACTGGAATTGGATGTAAACTTGAGACTGGAGTTGAAACTGAAACATGTTCAACTTTTTGATTATTAGTAGAAGTACTATAATCTTTGAGCCATTCCTCAAATTCTTAAGGCGTATACCTGATTTCTCTCTTGGAGTATTTAATTTAAATCCTCCATTGCTCAAATCTGCACTCATTACAGGTTGCCTATTTATTGCAGATGTATTTGGAACTGTACTTCCCATAGTCATGGTCATGTCAGAAGTATGATAAGTAGTTTCAGGAGGTCCACTTGGTGTATGTCAATAAAAAAGCGGATAATTGTGAAACATTATGCTCGAATTGCCACATTGAGTCTGATTTGGAATGAAACCTAGATTTCGAGCTTCTGCAGCAGTTTTGCTTTGAAATGGAACCGTAGGTGTCTGAAGCATTGATTTTGTTGTCAGTTCTACTGGATTAGCTTGTGCTGTTTTTACCCCAGTAGGTACAGCCAAATTGTGAACAGAATTGAACTCTAACCCATATTTTTAAAGTGGTATAAAAGGTCCGATAGTAACAGGAACAGTTAAAGTGCCTGGAGCATTTGAATAAATCAGATTTATTGATGATGTAACTGCTGTCCTCCCTTTTACAGGAGTAGCACGTGTATGTTCTTTGAGCATCTCATGGATGAAAGGTGCATTTGGAATTTCACCTGTATTATCATTTATCAAACCCTCATTCTGAATCTCATTGTAAGGTGGGGGACGATTTATCAATAAACCATTTAAAAGTACATCATCTATGTCACTCTTTTCTTCCTGTTTGCTGTGTCCTTCATTTCTGTATCTGTAAGTTTCTTTTTCTCTTTTTTATTTCACTTTTCACCTCCTTCAACTTCTAACACAGGGTAGAATCTTGTACAGTGCACAATGTCTAAGCTCTCCTCCTTTTATGTAGTGGAACCCACTTTGCTTCTGCATATATATCTCCCTTGATACTTCTCTTTCTCTTTCTCTTTCTCTTTCTGATATGCCATGTTTTTCCATGTATTTAAGGCTTCAAATATGGTAGGTCTAGAAGGTGGTTTAATTTCATACATTTTCCTTCTTAAATTCTCAATAATTCTCAAGTTGAATGTCCCATAGCAAGGAATCTGTAAACCTGTATCTTCTTCAGTAAGGTTCTGCCAATCTTGAGTTCAATGTGCGGATGATAATGTGTCCTGGTGTACCCTCCGGTGGACTTCTACCTTATCTCTAACATATGTAATCTCATCTTTCTTTCTCATTTTCTGTATTGCTTTAAAAGATTTAATTTTAATTTCAAATTCTGTATTCACAAATGTCTTCTTCAAATCCAGGAAATGAATTTTCCCACAATTCACTTGTTCAGCTACCTCACCTAAAAACAGCACAACACATATGACATAGTTAGCCAATCCCAGCGCGACTTTACACTAATCGACCAATCACAGTGCAACATTATATGACCTTAATCTCACTCTCGGCAGCAGCTCACACTCATTTACATTTTTCTTCAGAGTGTCTTCATGAAGCATAATCAAAATATAAGGAAAGCAGCAAATAAAACTGTCTGCTCCACTAAAGGAATTACATTCTTACAAGCTAACTACATTTTTCCCTACTATCATTTACTTCAATTAAATCTCGGCAAGTGGGATTTCACCCTAATTGATACCGTTATTCCCGGTGCACCTGAGATCAACCATAGACAACCCTTTACAAAGATGTTGTGGACGATGTCTCATGACCAACACCACAAAACAGCAGACAACTTAGGGATCTATTAGGATGACGGGCAGATCCGCCCGCCAAATCTACCCACCGGACGGCCTTTTACCCCCGCCATATTAGCATGGCAGGGGGTACCTTGGCAGATGGAAAGACTGTCCGCCACTTTTCTGCCGGTTCGCAATCGTCCCGATTGCCTACTGGGCGGAAAAGGCCAATAACATGGTGGTGGTGCCTTGCAGGCACCGCCATTGATATTATGATGTGGCATTTTTGAATGTCTTTCCACCATAGAAAGGCATGCAGAGTTTTCTTTGGGGGCCTGTTGCGAGTCCCCAGGGGGATGGGTGACAGCACTTGGGGGGTATCCATGGTACCCCCCAACATTGGCATGCACAAGGTGGCAGGCAACGCGTGGTGCCTGTCATGTTGTGCATGCCAATGCACAACGTGCATATATTGCATTGTGGCAGATGCTGCTTACAGCACCGCACGCCACAATGTAATATATTAGGGATGCCACCCTGGCGGTGGCATCCTAATTGGCTGTGCGGGTTTCAATTCACTACTTACTCATTTGTCCTTCTTACTCTACTGGGCCCCCTACAGCCAGATGGATCGCAACATTACTCTTACAAATAGAGGCAATTGGTCCTTTGATGGATCTTTCTCCGCTGATAGGAGGGGTTGGAATTAGGATGTCAAAAACACAACATTAGCTACCCAGTGAGGACCATTAATTGGTGACTAACTCATAAACATGAAATAAGGTTCAAATGCTCTACCCTCGGGATCGCAATGGGGAAACACAATCTCCTTAAGAAGCTAAGTCTAACTAGAATGATAAAAACTTGAAGCTCTGCTACTGCAACACAGAATAAAATAAGCGGAACTTGATATTCGGGATAGATTCACTGATTCTTCCTACAACGCATTTAGATCAAAAGAGTAATTTAGCTCAGTTTCAAATAAAGAACATCAGGACACAATAATAGACCATAGCATAGGCAAATTAGTTAGTTAGGCATTGTATTAATGTTCCGAAATTGATATAGATAAGCAAATCCTCAATCAAACAAGCGCGGGTGTGCTATAAGGAGCAGTTTGTATTTGTTCAAACATATAGGAGTATTTTCTGCTGCTACCAATGATTGTAGACTGGGCAATATAGTAGTGTTTATTAGTAAAGTCTCATTTACATACTTTCCTTTGTACAATTTTACTATCTATGGGTTTATGCTGTTCACCATGAGGATGTGTGGAGTAGACTGATTCTAGGCCCTCAATGTGCTTTTTGCAATGTTGAATGCTACAAGACAAAGTATCCGGGGGCACAAGCAGACCCACCTGTTCCTACAGGCTTGCGTTTTTCCCTTTATTTTGGGGGTTAAGATTGGTAGTATGGCCCCCCTACTTACTTTTGCTTACCTGATATGTGTTGATTTCTGTTCCCCACATAGGGGATGTCTTGTCAGGTAGGTGCTGCACTTCAAAACACATTTAAGTTTGGATGAGAGGCAGACAGTGTTTGTTGTTTTAGGTCTTTGGAGTGGAGGAGACTTTCAAGTAGAGTTGTGTGTCATTGCTGTATTGGTAAATGTTGTTGCTGTTATTGGCAGAACTTCAAGGGGCCCCATGAAGAGGCTGGTAAAACACTGGAGGGACTGCGAATGTAATAGTGATCTTTGGTGACCTGGAGGTGCCAATCAACTGGTGGTGTTTGCTGGATATATAGGAGGAGAACCAGTCAAAGATTTCAGGAAGTAGGGGTGACTTTTGTGGCCTAGATGGTTTGTCTAGATTTTTCCTTGCAGCACCTTGAGCTGAAGCTGGATTAGTAACTGTGCAATTTTTTCAATGATTTTGCTGACAAAGAATTGGTGCATGATTAACCAGTTGTTAGCAAGGTTTTTAGGAACTATTTGGGGTTTTATTCTAGTGTGGGAGTATCTGAACTGTTTTGAGAGATGCTGGGAATATGCTTTGAGTGAGGGAGTTATAGAAAATGTTGAATAGGGGTGAGAGAGTTTCTGCAGAAAGGACTTTGATAAGTATATTGAAGAGTGAGGATATACACCATTGCTTAACATATTCTTATAAAAAAGTGTGAAGTGTGTGTGTGTGTGAGTGCTGTTAATGAAAATAGTAAAACAATTGTGTTTTTGAGATAGAATTGTTTGATTGTGTCAGGAGCGATCAATTCTCTTATAATGTTTTATTAATAAGATTGTCCCTTGCCCAATGAAAGAATTTCAAGGTTCATTACTGACTACGCTACACTGTATAGTCAAAGCATCATTTAAAATGCATGCCTGCTTGCAATAATTTCCAGGAGCTTGTTAGTAGGCTGAATAAAAGTAGACAATATTTCAAATAAGAAACAAAAACTGGGGAAAACATACAGAAAACACTTTGAGTAGAAAAACATTTTAAGTAATGCATTCTCTCCCTCCAGGTCAAGGAATCAGTTTTTAACTTCCATTTATTTAGCTAAAGAAAATGAAGAACACATAATGTAGCTGTTTTCCCTTATTCTAGTAAGACTTTTGTTTAAGTGTTGAGGAGCCATATTGTAGATATGAAAAGGAATTATGTGTTTTCCTGAAATGAAAACATGGACAGATAGAGTGAATAATGTTGATTTTCTCTGGAAATCTGTTTCCATTATAATACAACTTACCCAACAGATGCCATCACCCACTAAACTAAAATGACTGCATATGGCTTCACAAAGTGACACGCTGCTGAAACTGATTGTACTCTCAATAGCGTATGCAATCTTCAGTTTTATACACATATAATTACTAAGAAAGTGTGTTAATAAAATGTATTTAGATTATTATCAAAGGAGAAATAAAACTGAAATGTGTATTGGGAGATGGGTGCTTCCTGCTGCCTGCCAGGACTGCAGGACGAAGGAAGGAGGACAGAGGAGCGGCAGCGGCCGCAGTACAGGTGTGTGTGTTTTTTTTTCTTTTTTCATTGTCAATTCCCCCTCCACCCCACACTCCCTCTGCCCACCCCACCACCTGGGTCCGGTAGTAGCCGCTAGTGAATATCTCCATGCATGTTTGCACTTGCCTACCTTAAAAGCTGAATAAAGCTGAACAGGTTTGACCACTGCCTCTGTTCTAGTGGACACCTGCTAGCGATTTTAAAATCTAAAAAAAAGCTTAACACACCAAAATATAGTTTGCAGTCAATGTTTCTCAAAAGTAAAATATATTCTTGCAAAATGCTTATCCACAGAAACTTTACTCTTTCACAAAATGTTTGTTAAGACCTACAGTTTGTCAACTTTCTTGTTTTCAATTGCTATTTGTCGTAAATTCTAGTGACTTTTTTCAGTGTTTTAAGCTCTTTTAAAAATGGTAAAAATTATTATTTACTCTGTCTTGCAGCATACAAAATCACAGAAATTGTGTTTTCCGGAGCTGATATCATCTTTTCAGTTGGTTTCATTCTTTCACTCATTCATTCGGATCACTGACATAATATCGATGACGACAATATCCCCATACATAAATATCGACACAAAAATATCGATAGCCAAAATATCGACATCCTATCTTTATAATGTAAAGTACTCAAATATCAAAAAAATAATATAGATGTAAACAATATCGATGTGCAAAATATTGGTTTATTTCAATATATAAAAAATAACTTTAAATAAAAGAAATAATAAAATGAGCTTTAACATTTTTTTAGATGAAATGTACATTTTAACAAATATAATTACTTTAAAATGTAAACATATATAAAAAGTAATATATATATATACATACATACACCTATAACATAAACTCTAATATTTGAGTGCAACAGTAGGGAAAGTGTTGGATAGAGTGGGGGTAAAAATTACTATTCCCACTCCAGTGAGTGCAACAGTAGGGAAAGTGTTGGATAGCGGAGGGGAAAAAATTACTATTCCCACTCCAGTGAATGCAACAGTAGGGAAAGAGGTGGGAAGCAGATCAGTAAAAATTACTTTTTTCACTCCAACGATTGCAACAGTAGAGAAAATGTTGGATAGCGGATGGGTAAAAATTACTATTCCCACTCCAGTTAGTGCAACAGTAGGGAAAGTGTTAGATAGCAGAGGGGTAAAAATTAATATTGCCTCTGAAGTAAATTAAAAATTAAAAACAAACAAAATATCAACTACCATACATAAAATGTTAAAAACAAAAAAAGAACACATAGATAAAAATTACAAAACATAGAAACATATTATAATGTTCATAAAATCTACATAATTACCAACAAACATTATTTAATACAAATTAAAAAAATATTTTTCAAACAAATAACAACATTTAATAGAAATTAATTATATTCAAAAACATTAATTGTTACATAAAATTAATATTTTTTATTTCCTAACTTATAACACCACACAATTCACAGCACACATCTACATTTCTAAAAAAAAGTGTACCTCCATAATTAACATAAATTATTATTAAGAAACAAATATTATTAATTTAAAAAAAATAAACAGATACAATTGTATTTACTCACCAAATATTACCCCTATAAAACAAAAATCCACACACAAAATAACAGTAAACAATTAGCATGAATATTTTTCAATAAATGAATGAATAATAATGAGCAACTAATTATTAATTAATAAACCCAATCTACTTTCCACCCTCTACCCCAATAAATACCACAACACACACCTTAAAAACATTAAACAATTTCCATAACTAATTGTTTATTATTTAATTATTATCAATTAACAACGTATTAATTATTTGAAAATGATTTATTCCCACACTTTACCACTATAAACCCCACAACTCACATCTCAAATTAATTACACAATTGCCATATTTAATTAATTAATTACCATTAATTAACAATTACTTATTAATTAATTTTAAATAACATACTTCCCACCCTATTTCCCTATAAATCCCACCACCCATTCCTAAAAAAATGACATAGTTAACATAATTAATTACCAATTAATTAATTAATATTAATTAACAAACACTAGATAAATAATTATTCATAAATTAATTCCCACATTTAACGCTATAAATTATAAATTAAATACATATTAATATTTAACAATTATTATAAAATGTATTAAAATTAAATTACTTCCCACCCTATTCACCTATAAACCCACAACCCCTCCTACAAAAATGATACAATTAACATAATTACCAATTAATTAATAATACTTAACAACCAATTAATAATTAATTCATAATACATTAATTCCCACAATTGTCAATTTAAAATCGAAATTAAATAAACACTAATAGAAAACAAATAATAAATAATATATTATAATTAAATTACTTCCCACCCTTTTCCCCTATAAACCCACAACCCGCTCCTAAAAAAGAAAATAACACAATTAACATAATTAACAACCAATTAATAATAAATTAATTCCCACAATTGGACCTATAAAATCTAAATTGAATAAATACTAATAAGTAAAAAAATTATAATAATTATAATTAAATTACTTCCCACCCTATTCCCCAATAAACCCATAACCCGCTACAAAACTGAAAAACACAAAATTGAATTAACATATAATTAATCACTACTAAAAATGTAGCACATATACAAAAAATATATCGCACACTTTTAAAATACATACTAAAATACATACCACTAATTTAAAAATCGATATTTTAAACAATGATATTTTTGCAAACGATATTACTAACTTCGATATTTTTTAAAAAAACATTTGTAACCTTAAATTGATTATTCTTGACCACGATATTCTTGCCGGTGATATTTCCAACTCCATATTTGTGTATTTCAATATTTAAAAACTCGATATTCTGTCTGTGCACCCATTCATTCCTATTGGCCATTCAGCTTTTCTCATTTTCCACTTCTACGTCCTTTTCTTGCCTTTTTTTGTAACTTTTTAATATTTCTCTCACCTCCCTGCCTGTCGCATTTCCCAGCACTCAAACTCCTCTTGTCAGCTGACCTCCCTATCCCAGGTCAAAGATGTGCATGGATGGAAAATGTTTGCACCTCATTAGGATTTGATTGCAGCAGATAACATTTTTACGGTTGCATTAGCACATCTTCCTGCTGTGCTTTTCTTCTAACAAA
Source organism: Lissotriton vulgaris (assembly GCF_964263255.1). Classification (NCBI taxonomy): domain Eukaryota; kingdom Metazoa; phylum Chordata; class Amphibia; order Caudata; family Salamandridae; genus Lissotriton; species Lissotriton vulgaris. The sequence goes on from NC_141687.1 coordinate 895,458,809, forward strand.
TTTCAAAGATCGCCTGAATAAAGATTTTCCTCTTCATACAGTGGCATGTAATATGGCTTGTTTGGTGTCTCAATGCCTTGTCCTTTGTCTTAAGACACAAAGAAATGACCATGCTAATAAATGTAGTACTGTTGCTATAGCTGGGCCTATTTCTGCTTTGCCCAATCATGGGGAAGAAGCCTGCATACCATTAGTTATAGGGCATTTGTTGACAACAAACAGTGCTATATAAGGAAAATGCAGCTGAGAAAGTAAAGGAACTTCATGGTGGGCCACAAGTTCAGAAGGTGTCCGTCCACCTGCTTGGGTATACATCTTTATGAGCACATACATCTCGTTTAGCCAACCTTTTCAGACCACTCCAATCAAAAACTAGGAAAAAGTGTGGTGGATGCAGAGTTTTATGCGGAGATAGTGATTCTGGGGGCATCCATATGCTCAATGACCCTTGTTGCCACAAACCAGATACATGAGCATTCAGTATGCAATGCTCTGCCCCCCTCTCGCTGAAGGAGGATGACTTCATGTTGGTTCCCCTCGCCCGAACGAATGCTCTGCTCAGAGTTAAGCTACAAACTGCTGGTCACTTTACTACAAAGAAACATGCAAATAACAGCAAAATAAAGGTATATAAGGAGAGCTGTGGAGTGGAAATGGTTCCTTGGGGCCCAGGGTCCTTGCCCTCTTAAGAGCAGTGTTTGATTGTTATTATATTGTAGTGTATAACCCTGGAGAACTGATAGCTTCTTCCATGCCCACATTAACCAGAAACTGAATACTAATCACAGACAAGTACAATTGAAAAACAGATTGCTTGTTCAAATGTAGGAATTATACACACAGGTAGATGTGAATTTCCACAAATGCTGTTACTAACCCAGTAACAAAGCGTGTAAATGTCGAGGCACTAAAATTATTAAAGGTGGTACACAAACGAGCAAAGGGGAGGTTGGCACATATAACCAGTGACAATTCATCTTTCCTTAATGGAGATAACCTTGTCAAGGTCTAGTGCTGGAAACTAGTTCTTGTAAATCACACTAATGCAATGTAACATACATTGCTTCTGACCTTGGGCTTTTAATTCAAGAATGATCTGTTCTTAAGGATTTTCTCAAGAGGTTTATTAAAACACATTCTTTACCTCAATATCAAGAATAGCCTAAGGTAACCATTATACAAAGGGTGTACCAATTAGCATAGTTTTATGCATTTTCAGTTCGGTTTAGGCCATGGACAGTAGTTTCCATGAGAACTAGTGTGTGATATGATCGTTGCTACTTTTGGAATGTAAACCATGCCGGTACTTCATATTATCTCATAAATGGTCATAAAGCAACTGTTGTGTATAATTATAGGGTGATATGGATAGAGGCCACTGTCTGGATGTCTGCTGTGGCTGAGCTCCTACACAGCTCAAGCAGAAATGCCCATGAAGTTAAATAAGTTTGAAAGAGGATCTTGCATCCAACCTAGAAGCAAAAGCCTGAACAGAAAGGTTGAACAAAATGCTTGAGGTGTTGTTGCTGTATCAAGCTGGCACAAGCAGATATTACATTAAATATATAAAAGTTTCAAAGTTCAAAATACAGACTTTTAATTAGGTAAAATGTCACAGAAGATATTGTATCAAAAGAAACGGTAAAGTCAGTTTCAATGGATGTGTATGCGATGCAGAAGACTGGAACTCGGGTGTACCTTCATACCAGTTCCGGGATGTATTTTGCCAGCCTTATCTTAATGGTTCTGCCCAGTCAAAGTTTTTAGCTTTGGACATAGCAGATTTTTATTTTGGAAAACTATAAACAGATGGGCAAACCTGAAGCTTTTGCTCACAAAAGGTTCTCAGCCATGGATACAATAATTGGCTAGTACTGCTGTAATTGAAAATGTAAAAACAAACAGTTGATGGACAGAATGCAGAACAATGTCATACATTCACCCCAGTACAGAGATCTGGGCCTAAATCCATTGTTTTTTTGCACTCCACACCACCCCAGTTCCGACATGGCCATATGCAAATCAGCCTTGACCCTGTGCCTCATGGGAACAGTCCAGCCCGAACTGCTAACCACGTATTTCCTAGGACCAGAATCAAGCATCCTAGGACCGGTTTCTGGCTATCAGCCGTCTTCAGCCAGGATAGCTTGACTCCAGTGGTGTGGAGAGTATGGGTCTCCCGTCTGAGCATACCCATCCCACTCGGGGTGACAAATGCAAAAACAAACAGTTGATGGACAGAATGCAGAACAATGTCATACATTCACCCCAGTACAGAGATCTGGGCCTAAATCCATTGTTTTTTTACACTCCACACCACCCCAGTTCCGACATGGCCATATGCAAATCAGCCTTGACCCTGTGCCTCATGGGAACAGTCCAGCCCGAACTGCCAACCATGTCTTTCCTAGGACCAGAATCAAGCATCCTAGGACCGGTTTCTGGCTATCAGCCGTCTTCAGCCAGGATAGCTTGACTCCAGTGGTGTGGAGAGTATGGGTCTCCCGTCTGAGCATACCCATCCCACTCGGGGTGACAAATGCAAAAACAAACAGTTAATGGACAGAATGCAGAACAATGTCATACATTCACCCCAGTACAGAGATCTGGGACTAAATCCATCGTTTTTTTGCACTCCACACCACCCCAGTTCAGACATGGCCATATGCAAGTCAGCCTTGACCCTGTGCCTCATGGGAACAGTCCAGCCCGAACTGCCAAACCATGTATTTCCTGGACCAGATTCAAGCATCCTAGGACTGGTTTCTGGCTATCAGCCATCTTCAGCCAGGATAGCTTGACTCCAGTGGTGTGGAGAGCATAAAACTCACGTCTGAGCATACCCATCCCACTCGGGTTGACAAATGCAAAAACAAACAGTTGATGGACACAATGCTGAACAATGTCATACATTCACCCCAGTACAGAGATCTGGGCCTAAATCCATCGTTTTGTTGCACTCCACACCACCCCAGTTCACACATGGCCATATGCAAATCAGCCTTGACCCTGTGCCTCATGGGAATAGTACAGCCCGAACTGCCAAACCATGTCTTTCCTGGACCGGAATCAAGCATCCTAGGACCGGTTTCTGGCTATCAGCCGTCTTCAGCCAGGATAGCTTTACTCCAGTGGTGTGGAGAGCATGGGACTCACGTCTGAGCATACCCATCCCACTCGGGGTGACAAATGCAAAAACAAACAGTTGATGGACAGAACGCAGAACAATGTCATACATTCACCCCAGTACAGAGATCACACTTCCAGGCATCACCCACCATGGTTTCACACGGATGGTGCAATGAAAAGTGCTGCATAGCTGTTTGTTCCCTTTTTATTAATGAGGCCCTGATTCTGCATTTCTTCTTACCTTGCGACTCTGGCTGGTCATCCTGACTGCTGTGAGGTTTGGGGGAGGTTGTTGAACTGTGCTGAACTTGGTTCTGGCTGCTCCATTCTGCATTACAGTGTTTTTCTTTTCATTTCTTTTCTTTTCTTAGAGGTGCATTGGTAAGCTTGTTTTGCCTCTGAGTCGGAAAAGTGACGTTGGGCTGACTAACATGAATTATGTTGCCGCTAATTTGCCGTCTATCACATTTTTCACTATAGCATCAAGATTTTTATTGATGTGATGCAAGAGATGGTGGCAAGCGAGAGATAGTGGCAATTTTCGCCTGCACTAGCTGATCTTTACGCCATGTAACGACATATTGTATATGGCCGGGATGCCTGTCACCCCCTCCCAACACAATCTCCAAGGATGGGAAGACGGATGCAGTTCTGAACTTTTGGAAGGCGGGAGGGAGTTACCCTCCCGGCCGTATTTATTAAAATATGAAACAAAATTAAAAACATTAAAATAATAGTTTCATATCATGTACAATTTTCATTTATTACATTTTGATGAAGACATGTTCTTTGGCTATCCTTAACAAATCTCTAGTACAGAGGATTTCCTAGCCGAGTCTAACATCCTGCAAATGCATACTTTCTAAATTAAAATTGTACATCCTAACATTACGGGCCAACGGCAAGGTCGCAACCGGTGTCAGATCCCTACTACCAGAACTCTCCCCCTCACGGTGTGAGGGCGGGCGCGCAGAGGACTGTACCTCTGTGCCAACTCCAATTTCCCTTGTCTTGTGGGGACCCCTATTTTAACTCGACGCCATCTTGAGGGTCGTCCGAGGACTCGTGTGAGGTGTCCGTAAGAAGGTAGCGTGGACCCCCCTCCCACCCCACACTGTCTACCATATCTGCCGTCGCGGATATCCGGGCCCCAGGAAATTCGTAGGAGGGGCATCTAGCCGCCTCCTCCCCTGGAAGAGGCCTATGACCGTCTTCCTTTAGGCGACCCATACTTAGTGGGTGCCGCCTCCCCGTGTGAGGGGCCAATGGCCGCCTCCCCCGGGCGCTCCCATCCATATTGGGTGGCGCCCCCCCTCTAGGGACCTTGAAATTACTGCTCACCGATCATGACCTTACCGCCCGACCAAAAGAATAAATACGACATTTGTTTAACTACTAAGGGAGAAAATTTACACTGTATATAGCAATCTCTGTCACTACTACTAGACATTCTTCATATCAATAAACTCAGACCGTTATCGTCTGCTGAACCAAGGAGAGAAAATGTTATCAAACAAATTCCTTTATTTGCAGAACTAAACATCATCCTGGTATCGATCGAAGCATATCACTTTATTGCAGTACTAACTTTGCCATAAGGGGCTGGTGGGTGGGTCAAAATTGCTCCTTGCTCCGTCGAGGGCTCACGTGCAACGAGTGGGTGCAGCTTCCAAGCACAGGAACAAGAGGATGCTTCTTCGGATTCCCGCTCTCTTTATTCTTCTCCGGGAGGGCGTGTACCCTCCTCCGATACGCCTCTTGGGCGTGGCCGGTGATGTAGGTGTCTAGGACAACCCCTCTTGGGCGGGAAAAGGCGCGCCCCGGCTACACCACTTCGGGCATACCAGCCGTGACACGCCCCCCGCCCAAAATGGTTTCCCGGGAGGATCCGGACCCCCTACCATACGTTCGGGGGGACCGAGTGGTCGCCCCTTTCCATATGGCCGGGATGCCTGTCACCCCCTCCCAACACAATCCCCAAGGATGGGAAGACGGATGCAGTTCTGAGCTTTTGGAAGGCGGGAGGGAGTTACCCTCCCGGCTTTATGTATTAAAATATGAAACAAAATTAAAAACATTAAATTAACAGTTTCATATCATGTACAATTTTCATTTATTACATTTCGATGAAGACATGTTCTTTGGCTATCCTTAACAAATCTCTAGTACAGAGGATTTCCTAGCCGAGTCTAACATCCTGCAAATGCATACTTTCTAAATTAAAATTGTACATCCTAACATTACGGGCCAACGGCAAGGTCGCAACCGGTGTCAGATCCCTACTACCAGAACTCTCCCCCTCACGGTGTGAGGGCGGGCGTGCAGAGGACTGTACCTCTGTGCCAACTCCAATTTCCCTTGTCTTGCGGGGCCCCCTATTTTAACTCGACGCCATCTTAAGGGTCGTCCAAGGACTCGTGTGAGGTGTCCGTAAGAAGGTAGCGTGGACCCCCCTCCCACCCCACACTGTCTACCATATCCGCCGCCGCGGATATCCGGGCCCCAGGAAATTCGTTGGAGGGGCATCTAGCCGCCTCCTCCCCTGGAAGAGGCCTATGACCGTCTTCCTTTAGGCGACCCATACTTAGTGGGTGCCGCCTCCCCGTGTGAGGGGCCAATGGCCGCCTCCCCCGGGCGCTCCCATCCATATTGGGTGGCGCCCCCCCTCTAGGGACCTTGAAATTACTGCTCACCGATCATGACCTTACCGCCACAGGCCGGATAGTTGACCAGCTTTCCGGCCCCCCACAAACTCCTATTAAAGGTCATGTGTATTCAAACCCTTTAGCCATGCTACGAAGTCTCCTATGAGTAAGACATTTCCCTCCCGGGACAAATGGACACCATCCTCGAGATACATGCTATCCCCCCTAATACATCCGTGCGGAATACAGTGCAATTGCGCCGAGCGAAACAACCTACCGAGTTTATTATTGACTTTTTTAACTGAATGGTTCAATGCTGGCACAGAGAGACCCCCTCGCCATACCTTCCTGGGAATCATGTGGGACCACCCTATAGTGCACCCCGGGATTCTCCTCGCCAGCCAGCTAACAGTAGATAAAACTCGCTCGAGTAATACTCGCTTCCCCAGTGTCGCCAAGTCATTGCCCCCAAGGTGTACTATGAGTATAGATGGCGGTGACCTCTGCCGCCCTAACAGACCCTCAACAAAAGATTCAAACTGGTCAATACAGAGCCCGCCCCTTCCGTGGAAGGTCACCCTGTACCCGTATTCCCCAGCTGCGTGAGTCACGTCACCTGCTTTGAATACGTCCCCGGCCCGCCTCACGTATGAGTGGCCTACGACCCACACACTTTTTCCTCAGCCGGTGATTTCAGACCGCTGCTCCCCAGGTGCCGGGTCGACTGCCCAGTCCGCCCCGCATAGCCTGCTCACGAAACTGTAAACCAAACAGAAGACAGGAGGCGTGAGTGCATGCAAATGACTTTACAACATGTGCAACCGCACGTACCTCTTATAACAGTTTGAGGACCATCGTCCCAGTTGTTTCACCTTCTCAACACTCTGACCCCTGGCTGTAGCCTCCGTTGCAGCCCCTATCCTAAAGGAATGGGTCCCAAAATCGCCTGGGTCCAAGCCCGCTGCTGCGATTGCCATTGCTAACACCCTCTGGAACTGAAACCTCGTCAGTGGAGTGGCGTCGATGTGTCTCAGCAAGCTTCCCCCCCATGTTTTCCCTCTTTGTGCCAAATACTCCTCCACACACCTTACCGGGCACACAGGGGACCCTCGCATGTGCTGGACAATAATACTGTCACCCATAGCACTCTGGTCGGTCTTGGACCTGGTTATTGTGATCACAATTGAGTCACCCTTAATCAGAATGCAGTCCTGACCCAGCCTTCCTTCCACATCGTTCTTATTTCTAGCCACCAGCTCGCTAACCCGCATCGCCCCATGGAACGCTAATGCGAAAGCGGCCCGGAACAGCACTGCCTCGAACTGGGAGGAGCATGTCGTGGGGAGTATTGCTATCAGGAGAGACAACCTTTCTAACCCAATCGGGTGCCTCTCGTCGACTCTACGACCCTCGAGGCGTTGCCAACCCCGAAGGGCTTTCCTCACTAAAAAGGACGATGTCGGGTCCTTGATGCCATGCGCCTGCGCCATGAATGAAATGGCGGCCCGGTGTCTATTGGCCGTTGCCACTGATCGGCCTGCACTGTGCAGTGCTACTAGAAACTTCAGGACATAATCCTCCTGCCCCCAATATTCCCCCCCAGCCGGACCCAAAAATGCACAATAGGAACGAAACGCTCCTTCGTATGCCTTCCTTGTCCTGGGAGCTAAGCTTGCTGCCACGAGGTCTTGTAATCCGGGGCACCGAGTAGCCAGAGTGCTTCGGGGAATGGTGCCGCCACTTGGTCCGCGGAAGGTAGATAACCCCTGAAAGCCTGCATGTGTGAACGAGAGAGCGCATCAGCCGCGTGGTTCAATACACCTGGCACATGCTTCGCCCTGAATTTTACGTTCAGTCTCATGCAAAGTAGTACAATTTCCTTAAGCAATCTCAGGATCCATTTGCAGCGTGCTGCCTGATTATTTATACATTCAACGACAGTCATATTGTCGGACCAAAACACAACCGAGCGATCTCGGAACTCCTCCGGCCATGCCTTCAGAGCCACCAATATGGGGAACAACTCGAGAAACCCAATGTTACCTGTGAGACCGCTGGTGTGCCACCACGTCGGCCATGTTTGCGCCGACCATCGATTACCAAAGATGGCGCCAAATCCCACGCTCCCAGCCGAGTCGGTCCACAAACCCAGCTCGTCCGAGGACGCAGGTGGCTTGTTCCACACCACTCGACCGTTGAAATCCGCCAGAAATGCCAACCAGATGCGCATATCCTGGCGAACCTCTGCAGACAGTCTCGTGCGGTGGTGTCCTTCCTTGAGACCAACCATGGCTTGTGCAATCGAGCGGGAAAAGGGGCGGGCCATTGGTATCACCCTTAAGGCAAAGTTAAGCTGGCCCACCGCCTGTTGCAATTGATGTAGGGTAACCTTCTCTTTGCTAATGCACAGTTCCAAGGAAGCCCTGAACTTCGTAACTTTCTCCATAGGTAGCCGGAAACATCCTTCCACTGAATCGAGCTCAATTCCCAGAAACTCGAGTGAAGTAGATGGTCCTACCGTCTTACCCGGTGCCAATGGCACCCCGAACCTCTTCATGAGAGTGCAAAATTCCTGTAGCGCCTGTGCACATTTTGTGTCACCGGCTGCCCCCAAGAACAAAAAATCATCCAAGTAATGCATAACATGGCTATGGCCAGTGGCCCTGATAAATGCCCATTCCAAAAAACAGCTGAATTTCTCAAAATAAGCACAAGAGATGGAGCAACCCATTGGCATACATCTATCCATGTAGTAACGTCCCTGGAACACAAAGCCTAACAGACGCTGATCCCGTGGGTGTACCGGGAGCAACCGGAACGCCGACTCGATATCTGACTTCGCCATCAGTGCTCCGGGCCCCAGGCGATTCAACATGGTGACGGCATCGTAGAAAGATGTGTACCGCACCGAACAAACTCCTGGGTCAATCGCATCATTCACCGAGAGGCCCCTTGGAGCGGACAAGTTATGGATCAACCTAAATTCCCCTGGGTCCTTCTTGGGAACCACTCCTAACGGGGAACAGATGAAATTAGTTACTGGCGGGTGTCTTCATGGGCCAACTACCCGGCCTAGGGCAACCTCTTTTGCAATCTTCCTTTCGACCACCGCTGGGTTATGCTGAACCGACAATTGGTTTTTACAAAGTGGTTCCCCCCGAAAATCCCCCGCCGGGATGTGGAAACCGTATGGGAAGCCGTTCCTCAACACCCCAGCGGAGACATGATCAGGGTATTCATTTAGCCAGGGGATCATTGCCATGATATCAATAGGGGTAGGTAGCGGTATCCGATGGTCTTGCCCAGACAGGTTTGGCCCCTCCTCTACCCCCTGTATCACCATTCTTGGCTCGGCATGAGCTCTCGGGATGTGAAGAGTTTCCGCAACCTGCACACTAAGCATGAGCGGATTTTGCGGATTGGCAATCCGCGAATTTTGCGGTTTTGCGGATTCGCAATCCGCAAAATCCGCGAATTCCCGCGAATTTGCGGATTTTTTTTTTTTGTGTTCGCCCGTGTTTCTGCCAGTTCGCGAGGGTTTTTACAATTTCGCAATTTGCGAACTTACCTGTCGGGTCGCAAGTTTTGCGAACTTGTTGTTTCTACGTGTCCAGCCTGTTTGGGACACTCTTCTTCATCACTGCCACTCTCTGTCACCACTGCCACTCTCTGACTACTCATGCCACCCTCTGGCCCACCCATGCCACCCTCTGTTTCATCACCACACCCTCTGGTTGTCCAGTGTACATTATTTTCGGCAAAGCAAAGCACACCTTCCCTGCCTCAAGTGACCTGAATTAATTTGGGGCTGATTAATGTGTCACAGAATATTTTTTTAGCTGGCACCTGCTTCCTTAGTGCGCCCTGATTAGTGATCTTTTGCACTTGCTAAGTGCTTTCATTGTTGCAAAATTAGTTACAACACCTGCCCTGCCCCAACTGACAATAATGAATTAGGGGCTGATTAATGGATTTTAACTTCCAGCCTGGCTCCTGCTTGTCTCCCTTAGCTGTAATTCAGGACCTTTGTGGCATATGTGTAACTATTCTGAGGTTCAGAGCAGGGTCACATAATAGTTTCAACTGGCAACTGAACTCTGGAGGGGCCCCTCAGGAAGCACTACAGGAAATGGCTACTAATGATGTGCCTGAACTTTTGAACCTGGTAAGTAGTTACTTTCAGTTTTGCTAAAATCGTATTTCTGCAATTTTGCACTTATTCGCGGGGCGCAAACTCACGCGAACAGTGCGAGCAGCGCGAGCAAAATCCGCTGCTCGCGGATTTGCGGATTTTGCGGGAAATTCGCAAATCTCGCGGATTGCGGATTTCCCGAAAATCCGCAAAATCCGCGAGCGTAACGGATTTTCCGCCCATGCTTACTGCACACGCATGTCTGAACGTACATGTCCCTTGTGGTCTAGTGCAATTGCCTCTGTTAAAATTCCAACAGACCCCTTTCCTACCCCCGTTTCCACCGTTCCTTGTTTGATGATCGCCCGTGGGGCTCGCTCGAAAGGGCGCCGCAGGCTGCTGGCGGGAAGGTCCCGACCCTCTCCCGCCGAGCGAGGACGACTTCGTCGCGCCCGGCAGGAGCTGCTTCTGCCAAGAAATAGAGTCGAGACAATCCCACGTCAGAGATGAATCGTGCTCTTTGGCCTTACGAAACTTCATATCGTACCCCATCCACTCATCACCCTCATATGTATCATAAAAATCCATTATTCGTGCCTGGTAGCAGGATAATTCGGACAAAACCTCGGGCTTACGTTCCCCAATAATCGCAGAAAACATTGCAAAGGCCCTGGCCCAATTCGAGATTGTCTCATCCACCCTAAATCCCGCCATTTTGGCTCGCCATACACTCGGGTGCCACAACTCCTTTTGTGTCTTAACATACTCCATCTCTCGATGGTCAGTCAGCAGGGAAAACATGTTCACATACTTATCAGCCCATATCAATTCTTTAGTGGCCAACGGTATATGTTGGACCACCTTCTCCCGTCTTGAGGGCAAAGACCCCTCCCCTGCCATCGGCAATGCTTGCTTACCCGGCTCCGGTGCTGTTCCCTCTGCTGCTTTGACACCAGCTGCCGGTCCTTCCGTGATCGCCTGTGGGGGAACAAAAGGAACATTCGCCTTCGCGGCCTCTCGCGACTGCCGCAACTGCTGCATTAGTAACTTGGCCTCCTCGGCCGTGTCCGCTGGTGCCGGAGCACCCCCCGTCTTTTTTCCAAGCCAAGCGGCCAACTGGGCGGCTAATTCCGGAGGCATGTCCTCCTCCCCGGCGGGCGTAACAACAACCGGAATCGGTTGACTCGCGTCTGGAATCGGTCCCGGGGCCTCGACTGGGACAACCGGGCTCGCCGGGGGTAACTCAGGGACCGGGGCTTCACCCCCCACCGCCCTATTCCTAACCCACTTCCCCCTACCCTCGGGGACCACCTTCGGCAAAGCTGGGCCTATTACCTTTTTTGGTCTACCCGGATTGTTCATCGCCGCCATCTGCTTTTTCATGTTCGCCATATCTCTTACCAGCATGCGAAGCATCTGTTCGGTTCCGGACTTCTTTCCTGCTTTCTTGCCCGGCATTCTTATCGAGGATCCGATCTACGTTGATCGACACGGTCCTGAACTCTGAGCCTTGAAGTCGCTGAAAGAGAAACACAAGAATTACAAGTTCTCAAAATTGCTCGTGGTTCCGTCGAGGGCTCACGTGCAACGAGTGGGTGCAGCTTCCAAGCACAGGAACAAGAGGATGCTTCTTCGGATTCCCGCTCTCTTTATTCTTCTCCGGGAGGGCGTGTACCCTCCTCCGATACGCCTCTTGGGCGTGGCCGGTGATGTAGGTGTCTAGGACAACCCCTCTTGGGTGGGAAAAGGCACGCCCCTGCTACGCCACTTCGGGCATACCAGCCGTGACACGCCCCCCGCCCAAAATGGTTTCCCGGGAGGATCCGGGCCCCCTACCATACGTTCGGGGGGACCGAGTGGTCGCCCCTTTCCAAATACGTCCTAACATGGCGATGGATTTTGACCATAGACAGAGCCAAACAATTGCTGCTAAGCAACGTCAAAACTGCTTAGTGGAAATTCTTGTAAATATGCAACTTGAAGAGGGAAAACTACCAACATTTTTGGTTCAATCTCCCCTGCAGGATCATCGTATCACCTACCGAAAGGGAAAGGTGTGGCTAAGGAAAGGGGTCTGAAAGCAACCACAATGTTGTTTGTAGAAAGTTGTTTCTTCATTGATCCCCATAGTGCCTTTCTGATCTCTAAAGATCAGCTATGGCCAGGGGTCTCAAAGAGCAAGTTGGGGTAATATTGCAACTTCTGGTGACCCCCACTTGATGTCCATGTTTGCTCTGTAAAACACAATTCAGGATGAAAGGAAATGAAAAAAACGTTTATAGAGCACGTAGCTACCAAAAGGCATCCCAGTGCTATCATCGGCAGCGGATCAAGAAGACAACATTACTAGGCAGTGATTTGGAAAAACCATGTTTTAATGAGTTTGCGGAAAGGCAGATGGTTGGACTCCTGGCGTATGTGGAGTGGGAGGGCATTCCGGAGCCTAGCAGCATTTTACGAAAAAGAGCGGCCGCCACTTCATCCTCTCTTTATTTTTGGGACTACAGTGAGCAAGCAGTTGGCCGAACGGATGCTAGGACAGAAAGGGGTAGGAAGCGATCGATTAATTGGAGGTCCTTTCCCCCAGAATGACTTATGGATGATGCAGAGAGCTTTTAATTTAATTCTCTTTAATATAGGCAACCAAACAAGAGTCTTCAGTGCAGGCTTGGCAGATTGATGATAAGGGACCTTCAGGAGCAGACAGACTGCGCAATTTTGAATGACCTGTAGCTTAGATGTGGTGGCTTGGGGGCTCCCAGATAGAGCACATTTCCGTTGTCCAGGCATGAGAGGATCAAAGCCTGGACCATTATCCTTCTTGCGGAGAATGGGAGAAGGGGAAGGATTTTCCGGAGCATCCTCAAAATGCTGTAGCATGTGGATGAAAGTTTTGCTGCCTGATAGTTAAATGACAGGGAGCGATCAAATCATATGCCCGGACTATTGATCTGGTTTTTCAGTGTGGGAACATGGCCAAGACAATTTGGTATGACATGACTCCCCATCTAATGCCACTGTCATTTCTCTTAGACAACTCTTTTGAACTGCTGCAGAAATTGGCTTAATTGTCTTACTCTAATTGATACAATAGATTTCCTGAAAACCTCATGCAATCAAGCATTCACTCTCGAAAATGTTCATTCACTCGTGCATTCAGTAGATCTCCAACATACCTTAACTGGTCCCAGGCAGCATGAGACCTTGAGACAAACAGAGAATCGAATGTGGATGGGTAGGTGTCCCTATACATAATGCAGGCCTTTAGGTGTCTGCCTCATTTCCAGAGAACACAATCACTGCTGCACACTAGGAAGGTAATATAACATGATGTAATGCCACTCTGCCCCATCAAACCTCTCCCAGACCCCTTCCCTCTCTGATTTACAGTGAGTGTTGAACTGTTCTCTCAGACTGCACTGTGGGGCAGCAATCATTCCACCAGCTATAAAAATGCAAAGGAGCTACGAACACATCGATTTCAGAGAATTCAGATGAAGTTTAGAAGAAGAAGAATAACATTTAAACGCATTTTTCTAAAATCCAGAAGAGGAAAATGTCCTTGTTGCCGAACAAAAATATTCCCAGCCAGTCTGGGTAGCCTGAGGTGAACTTTAAATGGAAGCTCCCAGAATTCCTTACGATCTTATTTAAAGTTTGTCGGTCTCGTTTCAAATCACTCTGCATCTTTTAGAAGATTCATAAATACAGTTCGACTAATGTTGGAGAATGCAATATGTTTAATTTTCAAATGGTAGAAAAGTACAGTGCAGTTTTCCTCAGATTATTATGACGAAGTGCTGAGGTCAAAAATAAGAAACAAAACATCCTTTATCTGTCTAAATTAATTAGATTTACCATGGAGTATAATTCCGTAATTCTGTGTCAGAGTTAAATAATTGTTCTCAACAGTAAATGTGTCTAAAATGCCATGTTGAGAACTTTGTTAAGTTTATTCCTTTTCAATATTATGTTCCAGATGTGGGGGCATATTATCAAGGGGGTTTATCTCTGCTTTTTTGGCTTTAAAAGCCAAGAAAGCGGAGATAAAATGATCTCCCTATTACCTAGCTGTCGCTAACACCAGTTAGCGACAGCTAGTAGGAGATAGCGACCATCTTGGGCCCCGCTTTGCATGTCAGTGATAATTATCACTAATGACATGCAAAGTGGGCGTGCCAAGATGTTAGCGACTGGAAACAGTCGCTAACATCGCTAACTCCTATTACCAACTTTTGGAGATATTCGCGCTAAGCGCGATTATCTCCAAAAGCTAACACCTGAGCAGATCTTAGCCATGTTATCCAATGGTAGGTGGATAACATGGCTAAGAGCATTAGCTCGGTAATGCATGAATATCGCTGACTTTTCAGCGATATTCATGCATTTCGGCCAATTTTATCGCTTAGGAGATAAACCTTGATAATAGCAAGGTTCCTAAGCGATAAAAATCGTCGCAGCTCGGCGATAAAATATTTCGCTAGTTGTTGGTAATATCCCCCTGGTGAGCGTGCCATTAACACCAATAAGTTACTTTGTGTTTCTTTTGTGTCATAATAATTTTCAAATCGCACTACCTCTTTTTAAAGTGTATCCAGCTTCATACTCGTATTCACCCTGCCTTGGTATGTGCAGCATGTTATAAAAAATCAAAAGTACTTGGAGACAAACCTTCTGACTACCATAAAAATGTATTTTAATAGTTAACAAGGAGCTTCACAAATAATAAAATGTACTCAGGACCAATTCTGTGTTTATTCTTTGTGCCTGAAACCCCACTATTTCATTCATGTTAAAGACCAAGACATCAATGGCCTCATTTATGGGGTTTTTACCCTAAGGAAGCGCAGCAGGCCTTGCTGATGCGCTGGCCTACAGCAAAACAAAAGGGCAGGAAATGTGCAGTATCTATGAGACACAGCGCATTCCTGTCCTTTTCCCAACCCTGGCGCACAATGGGCTGCCTTGCGCCGTTGCACAATGGACTTCTGTGTGCCAACGCAGCCCCCTTGCACCATAGTGCAAGGGTGACTGTCTTGCGGTGATGATTATTTTTGTGCAGGAAGGTATACCTTCTTGCACAAAAACAATAACAAAAGGCCTTTTCCTCTTTCTATGTGTGGTGCAGAATGCAGCACACATAGAAAAAGTAAAAACGAGGAGAAATAAAACTATTTCTCCTTGTTGTACCTCCCCTATGCTTCCCCTGGGGAGGCATACGTTTGGAGCTGCCTCAGACTTACGATTTCTCATAAATCTGGGGCGGTGTCAAAAAGCCATGAATGTTGCTGGGAACGCCCGCAGCAACACCCATGGAACGCCCCTTTCACGCAGTTTTGTGCAAGAAAGGGGCACATATTTATAAGGCCATGAAAAGCCAAGTAACATGGCTTTACGTGGCCTTATAAATATGCCAGTGGCACGTTGCGCCACCGGAACATCAAAAAAGTGACATTCCGGCGGCAAAAAGTGCTGGTAGGGCCATGTAAATGAGCCCCCAAGGATTTAAGCAGTTTGTGGGAAGGGTAATGGTGTGGCCATGTATTATAAGGAATACATTAGACTTGTGAGTGCATTAACAGGACATTACAAGTCACCTCAAAGAACCATTACCTTATAAAGGAGATCAAACTCCAACCTTGTTCCTCTATATTGTCATGGACCTCCCCAGTGTCTTGCAAATCTGCTTATAATGTATTGTACTGCAGGGGGTACTTTATCCCACATATAATGAGACTGTTTATTTGCACTCAACTTAAGGACTGTAAAACGATGGAAGGATTTGAATTTGGGACCTTCGTCAAGATTTGAACCCGTTGGATTTCCGTGCTTCCGATCAGTATAGTAATTGAATGAGTGGCAGATAATGTCTGTGTTACAACAATATTTCAATATGATCAGTGTTGTTTCTGCATATCATTAAGGAATTGAGAAAACATTGATATATGGGTCTTAGTATGAGCAGCAAAACATGCAATTGAAGCCAATTAAGATGATATCAATGCATGATGCACTCACTCGAGAGCCAACTGTGCCTATGAGTTCTGCCAAAGACAAGATTGCAGAAGTTGGCCACGAAGAACACATTCTGCTATTGCACAAAGTTAACCGGCATATTGATAAGTTGGCAAAATCATGTTTAATGGGAACATTTCCAGTCTATGAATGATAATGCTTGAAGGAGGGTTCCATAGCAAAGCCTTCATTCCATTTTGTCCTAATTTGCCTATAAAAATAGACGTTTATTGGAACTGTGCGATTTCAGCCACACTGCTCTATCATTTTTTGTTTTTTAGGAAATATTTGACAAATATCACAGATGGGAGGATGGAATTATCAAACCAGTCCGTGGAACCTTTTTGACCACACAGTAAAGAGCAATGCAACAGTGGATATGCCAATATATTCTGTGTTGCTATTCAATTTCAGATTGAATAGTGGTTAAATGTGTGTGTGTGAATTTGTCTAAAAAGTGCAGGTAAAATTATTAGTTTGAGCATGGCACTTAGTAGCATTTATGATTCATCTGAAGTATTTTGTAGAGGTGTGCATAGTAATTTATTGTTTTTTATTGTAGAGGTGCAAGGTTGATGCCCGGCTGTGCTAGTTGGAATCAGTCCGAGCAGCAGTAAGAATCACTCATTGGTTGTTCAAATGCCACTACCATCTGTCAATAAACACTTGTCAAAACATACTGCAATCCTTTATCTTTTCACTTGTGTTGAGGCTGGGATTGTGAGTCGGAGGTAGCCTGGGGCAATATTATCTAGGTTAAATACAACTGGGAGGTGATTGTGTCCTGTTTAGTAAAGTCTCTGTATTTTGGGTTCTTCCCCAATAACTATGGACAGCTATTTAACACTAAGTATTATGGTTTGGCATCTCCCTACCTCATTCTATGGATTATTTGACATTTCTGGGGCAGCGTTGTTGCTTGCCTCCCACACTGAATGTGTGACTTGATTTCAGATCCAGACTCAGCCTTCTGCAATTATGTTTTATCCCAGTGGATCTAAGGCTTTGGAGATGCCTCCTTTTTTTTTTTTTTTCTTTTTTTTGTATGTTCTTATATAGCGCTCGACTACCCGGAGGCATCTCGGCGCTTGCCTTGGGAACCCGTCCTGGCTTTTCCCTGTGAGATAGCCCCTAACGGGCATCCCCAAGGTGTAAGCCAGGCATCCCGCCGCGGGGGCCGTTGTGGAGATTAAGCAAGCTTAATGCCCAGAGTTGCAGAGTGAGAACCCATGATTAGGTCAGGCACCGAAGCGAGAATTATCGAGTCCGTGGACATTTGAGCTCAAGACCCTGCCGCGTCGGGAATTGAACCCTGGTCCCGGGTCTGACCTCTGCTGCAGGGTCTGCCTGCTCTAACCAGTGAGCCACACTTCTCCTCTCTCTTCAGGGTCTGCCTGCTCTAACCAGTGAGCCACACTTCTCCTCTCTCGTAGCTGGATAGCCTGTGATGACCAAACCATGCCCGATAGTCCATACTAGATAAGACCTCATGCAGTGTGGGGGTGGTTTGAACATTTTGGCCAAGGATGTTTTGGTTTTTAGTCCAGCCCTTCTGGATTTTACTGAGGTTTGAACTGATCCACAGTGCTCCTAATCTTCCTACAGTCCCACTGAACATGTCAGGGACAGTGTTTAAAAAATGTCAGCTCTTTTCAATTCCAAAAGTGTTAATTGCGTGTTTCACTAACATTTACCAACCATAAACTGGGCTTTCCATCATGGAGTTGTCCTCTAATCTGGTTTCATCATTGCTGGGTTTGTGGCCGGATTAAAAATCTCAGGGGGCGTGGCTGGACACCACACAAGATGGCCGATGTTCTCTTGAGCTCCGCTC
Organism: Lissotriton vulgaris; assembly: GCF_964263255.1. NCBI lineage: Eukaryota > Metazoa > Chordata > Amphibia > Caudata > Salamandridae > Lissotriton > Lissotriton vulgaris. The sequence goes on from NC_141687.1 coordinate 895,476,564, forward strand.
GGCTCCGGGGATGGGTTGGGAGAAGTGGAGTTCCAGCCTTCTTCCTAATGAGGTTTCCTTCACTACGGAAGCTCCCGTGTGGGAGCTACACAGGAAGGTGATTACTTTCCCCTTTGGCTCATTCCTGGGTCCATACTGGCCTTCTGGGTCAGCATGCCTCCTGGCAGCCTCCGATATGTATACGGGATGCATCTGAGGTTATTCTCCAACAGTTCCTTGCGGGCATAGTTTTTCTTTCTTTTCATGGGGCTATGAAAAAACTTTTTAAAATTGTTCTATCACTCAACGATTCCATTACCCACATGGTCCACTGAGGGCATTCTATGATTGTTTTATCAACGATATTCTCCAGCATCTGGCATGTTTGTTACCTTCCGAATAGGACCTGTCTTAAGTTTTGAGGAGTACTCCTGCTACTTGAACCCATGGCCTATATCTGGGAAACATTTTATGATGATTTTAGACTTCATTAAATGAAGGAACCAAAGTTACAGAGAAGTTGTATAGCCAGATGGACAGGAGAAGGTGCCAATTCTACTAGAAAATGGTGTGATATTGGTAGGTTCATCTTAGTGTTGTACTTGCAAGTTTTAGGCTACTGCTGGACAGATGTGTGTAGCCCTGTGAAATCCTTCTTCGCTACAGCTTCCAGCCCTGACCCAATGTATATATACAACTGCAGAAATTAAAGATGATATTCTTGACTGGAATAAACCACCAACTATGCACATCAATGAGTGACTACACTTCAGTCATAAACGATGCCCGTAAATGATGTACCACACCCAATAGATTTGCAATGTTTTTTCACTTTCCCATTGTTTGGAATGGAAATGTTTTTATTGCTACGACTCTTCATCCCTACAACTAATGTTGATCCTTTTGTGTGACTCTACCATAAATGTTTTCTCTCCATTTAACTTGTTTTGAAAATGTTGAATTCTTTATTTTGTAATGATGTGGTTCTTTCAGTTCAAGTACCACGTGCAAGTCTGTGATGCACGCAGTGCTTAATTTTGTAAAATAATATTATTCCAGGTCCCTAAAGCTAAAGGAATGGTTGAATAGGAGACAGGTATTAGTATTTTTAATGTATATTGTATTTATAACCAAGCTTTGTTATGCTCGTCTCTAAATTACATGAGCAGCGTCACCTTGCAGCAGAGTGTCATAAGTGTGGGGATGACAATTAAGAGCCGAACACTGGAAACCAATTAAGTGTTGGTGCCGAGCACCGGAAACCACCGGCTCAAATTAAGCACTGGATGCATGTCTTTTTAAATTTCAAATTGTTTTTATTGATTTTACAAAAAGAATAATGCACAAAGTAGAATAATACAAAATAAATATAAAAATAAATATAGTACAAAAAAAGTATGTTATACATAGTAAGTAAACAGTGAAAGTGACTTAACAAAAACTAAAACAATATTCTTATCATATGATGAGGTCAAGGCAAAATTACAAACGAGAAAGAGACAGCTAATAATCCAGGTGTGATGGAATAAAAAATGCAGTTATGTAGGAGAGGCAACCGAAGATTATGAGCATCACAGAATGCAACTTAGGGGCCCATTAGGATGGCGGGCGGATCGTCCCCGCCAGCCTGGCGGTAGCCTTCGCCGGCCTGGCGGGGGCGATCCACCCGCCATCCTTGCTGCAAAGATCCTCCGCCATATTAAGATGGCTAGGGGGTCCGGGGCGGACGGAAAGACCGTCCACCGCTTTTCCGCCCCGGTCGCAAAAGGGTTGTATATGGTGGCGGTGTCTATCAGATACCACCAGCCATATTACAATGGACTGCAAAAAATGCCTTTCCGTGGCAGCAATGCAGCCACGGAAAGGCATGCAGAGTCTCCCTGTGGGGGCTTGTAGCGGGCCCCCAGGGAATCCGGGGGGGTGAGGGGTGCACATGGGGGGTACCTATGGTACCCCCCTACATTACAATGTACAACATGACCGGCACTGGGCAGTGCCTGTCATGTTGTGCATTCAAAAGCACAACGTACATTTTTAGCATTGCGATGTGCGGTGCTGAGAGCACAGCCCGCCACAATGCTAAAAATGCAGGGTGCGCCCGCCACTGTGGCGGGCGCATCCTAATTCCCCCTGCGGGACCCCCGCCCTTATGGTTTTTGGCCCCGTTGTCCGATAGGATGGCGGGCGGAAAAGTCCGCCCGTCATCCTAATGTCCCCTTTAGTTTCAATACATTGCAGGCAACCCCTGATGGGCTATGAATATCATTTCTCTACTACGTGTCTTGATGCATGAGCCGGTTGATTCCGGGTGAGCTAGATATCCATCAGACAAACTAGTTTGCAAGACTGTTGTATAAAAATCCTGTGGTTCTGTTTATCAAATTAACTGGGAAGTCACCAAAAACATCTCAGTCGCTGAGAGTACTGACCTCCCTCCCATATTGTCCCATGATAAGGTACGATATGCAGGATGGCAAATGCAGCTAGTTTGGACACAAACTGAGAGTAAGAGGTATAAACCAAGCACAGCCTCCCTAAATATCAGACATAGCAACAGGTGTGTGGGTTCAAAACCGGGGATTAACCTTTACTGTTAATCTTTTTTTTTTTTTTCTGACCTTCCCTCAGGTTATCCAGCGCATTCATTATAATCTTCTTCACACTTTGGCCGATTTTTTCTATACCACTGATACCAGGAGGCCAAGGGTAAAAAAGCATGACCACTGGTTTAATAAAAGCTGTAGGGTGGCAAAAAATAACCTCATTAATGAGGTTAAATCGGGGTCCCAGCTATGTATTAGAAATGCCAGGCAAACATATAAAAAAATGATTGCGGAGGCCAGGATGGAGTGGGAGACTGCAAGGTGGGAAAACATCAAAGCAGCCCTGGATGATCGAGACTACAGGTCCTTTTGGAATCTGGTCCGAGGAGGGGCGGCATAGGGGTCTTCTGCTATAATTCCTAATCTTAGCTAGAAGGTTTGGTTAGCCCACTTTAAGTCCCTCTATGCAATGACTGAACCAGTGCCTTTGATTGAACTAGTTGCCTAAAATAACTTATCTGTATTGCCTCTCTCAGAGGACCAGGGCCATGATTGCCCCCCTTGCACCCTACTGGAAATTAGGGCGGCACTCAGAAGTCTGATGGTTGGGAAAGCACCGGGCCTGGATAGGATTCCTGGTGACCTCTATTTGAGTGAACCGAAGGTGTGGGTCCCTTATATTTGGGTATACTTCAATGCCATCCTCCAGGGTATGGAGATCCCCCCAACCTGGTTGGGTGCGGAAATCATACCTATCCATAAAAAGGCTTCCCCTCTTGACCCCGCCAACTACCGCCTCATTAGTTTGATAGACGTCCTCCAGAAATTATTTGCCCGCATCTTACTAACAAGGTTGCAAAGTTGGATGGACGACCATCACATCCTAACCAGCCTTCAAGCGGGCATTCGCGCAAAGGACTCCACCATCGACTAACTGTTTAGATTATATTTGGTCTATTGGAAGACTGTTCACCTGGGGGCGGGGAGTCTATATTTGATTTTTGTGGACCTACGGTCCGCATTTGACCTTGTACAGAGGGATAAGATCTGGGCTGTACTATTAGAGATGGGCGCCCCGCCCTATCTGTGCCATTTATTTAAACGAATGCACCAAGGCACTTACTCAAGGGTGAGGTATGGAAGGAAGAGGGAGTTGTCGGCTCCGTTCCCGGTGGAAAAGGGAGTAAGGCAGGGGTGCATTATGGCCCCCACGCTCTTCTTGCTATTCCTCAACGGGTTGATAGAACATTTACAGGGAGCCTGAGACCTTGATTCTCCAAGCCTAGCAGGGCGTAAGATATCTGCCCTAATGTTCGCGGATGATACCCTTTTATTATCTAAATCGTCAATGGGCATCCAGCGGACATTAGAGGCATTTTGTTCCTTCTGCAGAGCAAGGAACTTGGAGATCAATCTCTCCAAAACCAAGTACATGTTTTTTAATACCAAAGTCCCGAACTGCCCCCACCCCCATTTAGATGGAATAGTGCTGGACAGAGTGTCTACCTTTGACTATTTGGGGGTTACACTCAATGATAGAATGGACTGGGGGTCCCACTTGGCAAAGGGTGCGCTTTACGGTGTAGATCTTTGGGGCCATGCTGCCACTGCCCCGCTTTTACTCACTGAGAACAGTTTCATTAGGCGCCTCCTGAGACTTCCCTCAAGTACTCCTCTGACCCCTTTACGGCTGGATCTAGGTGTGGTACCGATACAGGACATTGTGTCAAACAGCCCCCTTCTGTACTGGAGACGTCTATGGTCCACCCCGGAGCTTATTAGCTATAGGGAGGACTTGGGGGATCTTCCGTCGAGAAGGGGTGTGGAGAAGATCCCCTGGCTAAAACACATTACGCTCATTTGTCAGGCGCTGGGACTTGGGGACATGTGGTTTTCGCTGGAGGAGACCTGTGTTCTGACATCCAAGAAATCGCTGAACTTGACACTCAAACGCTACCGAACTGGTCTCATATTATCTAACTCCTTTTTGGGCAGGCTGACTAACACCTTTTTGGATATTAAGGCCCACCCTCACTTTGAGAAATTCCTGGATGATATCCAGCCCACTCTGGCCAAAAAACTCTATAACCAGTTTAGACACGGCGCATTACCACTTTGGGCTGTAACTCATAAGTGGTTAAAAGTCCCAGGAGTAGAGAGTTCTTGCCCAGGGTGTGAGGGCAGTAGTGAGACAGATCTGCATGTTCTGATCTTCTGCCCATCTTGCTCTAAGGCAAGAGCCAAATGGATAATCTTACTTTGTAAATCCAGGGGTTTGAGGGACTATATGGAGGTATTTAGAATTCTTAAATACGATACCACCCCTTTGACAGTGCTTGCAACGGCCAGATTTCTCCTGTCAATGTGGCACACAAGGTGTGCAAAATTGAAAATTGGAAGCCCATAATCTATTGATACTTTAGTAATCTAAATTATCGTATCACGAGGTTCTCCACTAAATGCGTAGGGATTTTCCAAAGTGACTGTTATTCTAATTCATGCAGCTCTTTTGTATGTTTGCACTTTCATAACCCTTTTAAAAACTTTGTATCTGGATATTATGCTTTAGGACTCTCATGTTATATGTCTTAAATTATTTATTTATCTTATTTGTAAAATTGTACATATGTCTTTTTATGGTTTTTAACCGATAATAAATGCTTTTGACTGACTTTACTGTTAATCATCTATCACACTGCTGATATCCAAATCGATTAGAAGGCACCTCACCCACAATTTATAGTGGCATGCTTCAACATAGGTGCCTTCTCCTCACTCGAGTAGGTGTATATTTCTCAGATGGGCTTGACTCTTATGAGAAAATCATTATACATTTTTATCTGGATAAAAGCAGGCATCCAGTTCTTTTTTTTAAAAATGGTTAAGAGTATACCCAAGACTTCTATTTTATTCAACCCTTGCTATGATCAAAACTACGTGTGTTCTGAGTATGGAAGGAAGGTTATGTTCTTAAATTGCATACATGTTTCAGCTGTTTAAACAATCCTTGCCTAATTGCTTGTACAATGTTATGCACTCCTTTACGTTGTTTGTGGTTGTCAGAACCCCTTTCAGAGACCACAGGGCACACAGAGGCTACCAGGCTCAACCATGTCGGTTGAGGCCTTTTATTCATGATATCCCAGTGTCCGACCTACAATGGAACCTGAGCAACTGGGCCAAGTACCCACTGTGTGCTTGACTGTAAGTGGTGCTGTGGACATGCAGTTAAAGGCTCTGTCAGTAGGGCGGGGGTGTAGATTCAGGTGTATGGCCATGGCTCATAACTCAAAGTGCACAGAGCACTAACAATAAATCCATATCGAGAAAAATACTTACTTTTATAAGACAAAGAACTATTATATTTCTTAAATCTACATATTCTATGGAATATTGACATTCATGAGCAACAACACAATCCCCTTGAAGTCGGAGCTCTAGTAGTTTTCAAGCAAATCCCTGTCCCACCCTCTTCCATATATATCGTGGTCAGGGTTATTCCCTATTCATGGTGGCCACATACAAGGAATGCTCACTAATAGGTTGTACGCAAGAGCTTCCTTTTGACTCTTTAGGAATTGGTCAAAAATGTCTATGGTGCTGCAGCACTGTCAGCAGCGAGCCCCCCTGTACTTCACTGGCCCAGTTCTAGTCTTACCCCCTCCAGTGGTTTGAACATTTTCATTGGTGCAGCAAGTACCTTCTCCTTGGGCGTTCACCAGTCCTGATCCTGTTCAGCGAAGTTGGGCTGCTTGCGATACACACTGCAGCATCCAGTGGTTCAGGCTCTCTCCCTCGACCACCAGTGCCAGCTTGTCCCAGCACTCGGAACTGCTCCCGCTCTATGAAGACAAAGTATGACACTCTTCCCCTCAGTGTGCCCTCTGACTGCAGCCCAGTAAGGGTGCCAAACCTCTAGCGGCATACTTCATGGTTCTTGGGGAATCAGTCCGGTGAAGGCCTTGGTGTGCGGCTTAACCCACCAGTTGCAGCCACAATCTTCCGTCTGGGTAACGACCTGAATTTCTGATAATGTTGATACTGATAGCCTTGTCCGGCATATAGGCTCACAGTGTTATTTCCCAGTAGAGGTGCAGACACCTCTGGAGTACTTGCTCTCATCACAGAGTGTCTTCCTGGCCTACGAGGTCACAGATTATGGCAGATACAAGTGTTGATGCCCGGCAATAATGAGTTCAGTGGTGGCCCTCTGTGGCACATGTGGTCACCGTAATGAGGTGGTGTGGGCCTGGTGCTACCTTTACAACACTCACTATACAGCTCTGATCACAGCAGCACTCTCCTGGAAGACACAGCTCGCTGTATTGCTATAACATTTGGGCAAAAATCTGATCAATGCACGGCTGTTCCCTCCAACCTTGCTTAGGGAATCCTCTCTGCAAGACTGCCCACTGGAATTTGCTCCCCCCAACATTCTCCACTGGTCTTGGCAAACAGACAGGCACTGGTGCTCCATGCTCCTGGGCAGGGTATCTTGGGTTCTCCTGGTGAAGTTCCCACAGCCAGCAGGGAGACTTGAAGGCCTTTGCTCTAGTCTTGGTCACAGGCAGAAGTATAGCAGAGCTTCCCCATCTCACACAGCCTGTCGGTTGCTTGGCAGATAAAAAATTATTGGGTCTCAACCTCCCCTTCCTATGGTTTATTTACAGACACCAAATGAGATTGAGGGCCTAAGTCTTTGAAGTTTTACGTTGGGGCTCTACTTCTTTTGAAGTGTACATTTTTCCCTTTCTTCTTTCCTCTTGAAAGGTTTTCTGTCCCAGCAGGAAAGGCTCTGAAGTTGATAAGCCCACAATACATTTCATGGGAGTAACCAGAGTTCACACCTGGATATCTGCCACAGTGATATGTACATCAAAGATTTAATCCTTGGCTCACATCCCAACTCTTTATGATTTCCTTATCAGCCTCATCATTCCTAAGATGTTTCCAGGCCTCTTCCCAATGATTTGTCACTGAATAAAAGAGCAACCTTTTGAAGAGTAAAGGGGGAGTCTCTTCTACCCTTTTTCCAGTGTGTGTACCATCCAGCTCACAGGAATGCAGCAATATAAAAATCTGTCTGGGGAGATTCCTCTACTCCTCATGTCTTCACCAGGAAGTCATGGGATTCTCAAAAAGGAACCCAAGATCTACCAAATAATGTACCATTGCAAGCAAACCTGTGTATTTTCACAGCACATTTAGGGGTCTATTAGGATGTCAGGGGTAGTGCCACCACCCGCATGGCGGTGGCGATCCGCCCGACAATAACCTCCGCCCGATACACATTTTCCCCTGCCATATTAGGATGGTGGGGGGGACCCTGACGGATGGAAAGTCCTTCCGCCAGTTTTCCACCAGTCACACATATTTTGAACATTAAATATATTTTTATTTTAATTTTTTATATTTTTTTATTTATATTTTTTAAATATGTTTGTTGTTGTTAATATTTTGTTTGTTTTTAATTTTGAATTGACTGGAGTGAGAATATTATTTGTTACCTCTCCGCAATCCAACACTTTCCCTTCTGTTGCACTGACTGGTGTGGGAACAGTAATTTTTAACCCTTCGCTATCCAACACTTTCTCTACTATTGCACTGATTTGAGTGGGAATAGTACATTTTATCCCGTCACTTTCCAACACTTTCCCTACTGTTGCAGTGACTGGTGTGGGAATAGTAATCTTTACTCCACCACTATCCAACACTTTCCCTAATATTGCAGTGACTGGTGTGGGAATAGTAAGTTTTACCGCTCCACTATACAACACTTTCCCTATTGTTACACCTATTGGAGTGGGAATTGTAATTTTTACCCCTCTGCTATCCAACAATTTCCCTACTGTTGCACTGACTGGTGTGGGAAAATTAATTTTTAACCCTCTGCTATCCAACACTTTCCCTATTGTTGCAGTGACTATTGTGGGAATAGTAATTTTTACCCCTCCACTATCCAACACGTTCCCTACTGTTACAATTATTGGAGTGAGAATAGTAATTTTTACCCCTCTGCTATCCAACAATTTCCCTCCTGGTTCACTGACGGGAGTGGGATTAGTAAATTGTATCCCGTCACTATCCAATCCTTTCCCTACTGCTGCATTCACTGGAGTGGAAATAGTAATTTTTACTCCTCTGCTATTCAACACTTTCCCTACTGTTGCACTCACTGGAGGGGGAATAGTAATGTTTACCCCTCCGCTATCCCACACTTTCCCTACTGTTGCACTGACTGGAGTGGAAAAGTTAAGTTTGAAGATTTTCAAATAGTTTAATGTTTTAATTTATAATAGAATGGTTTTTTTCATATGTACATTTTTATATAATTTTAAAATATAAAATAAATTAAACATAATATTTTATTCATTGTTTTAAAGTAAATATATATATTAATTATTATGTATGTATGTTTAAGGTTTTTTAATTAAGTGTATTTGTTGTATTTGTTGAAATTTATACCAAATCTACTTTATTTGTTATATTAATTTCATTGTTGAAAATATTTAATATTTATTATTTTATTTTAAATATATATAAAAAATATATTTTTTACAACTATATTTTTTATATCAATATTTTTTTTCTCAATATTTTTGTACTTGCCTGTTTAAAAATAGGGAATTTATATTTTTGCATGCTATATTTTTTCATCTATATGTTTACTTCTACATTTTTTACATCAATATTCTGTCAGTAAACCCATACACTCAGAACATGCACTTATCACACATATACTGCACAGTACCGCTCTATTCCTATACTGTACCCTTCCCAGGCACCAATACATTCAGCACAGAGGAACAACTCCTGCGCTGCTCAGCACTTCACATCTACCTGATGTAGGCCAAGGGGTAGTTAAGCACACAGCAGCTAAACTTTTAAAAAGCCTGTAGGATTCATTCTAGTGACACAGGGTAAAAAGGATCTGTTCACTAGTACTTATGAAGGTATGCTGCCACCACCATGCATGTGCTACTTATCACTTAGGGCACGATTATGATGCGGTTTGGAAATCTTCGTGACAGAATGGGTTTGGTAATGGTTTCCAACCGACTCGGATCGGGAGAGTCAGACCGACCAAGTACGGTGCATCCAGATGCTTCCAGATACCATTTGGTTGGACTCTCATTGACCTCAATGGGAGCCTATTTTCCAACCGAATGCATAGGCTCCCATTGAAGGAAAAGGTGGCTGGGTAAAATCGGGTACCCTGTAGCGGGCACCCCCTGGTGCCTGACACGTGCATGGCTTGTAAGGGGGGACCCATGGGCCCAATGGGGAAGGCTCTTTGAGCAGGGAGGGCTGCAATGGTCCCCCAAAGTCTGATTTTGACCACTGATTTGAGCCAGACGGCTTGTTTATTATACTTTATGTCTCTGCTATAACACTCGCTCTCTGCCCCCTCTGTGTGTGTGGGGGTGGTTCAGTGGGAATAAAGTACTGTTCTTAATATTTTAGTCTGGTTGTCTTGATGCCCTGAAAGGTATGTATGCCCCAATACAATTGTATGCTGGACTACAGATAATGCCTGTGCTTACACTTTGGTTTTAACCATAACTGTCACCACATCAGATTGTGTGACCTTTGTCAATTGCTGCCTGCCCCAAACAAATCACACATCCTTGTATGTCCATCATCCCATACTGCCAGTTCTTTGATCAATTTGATTACTATTAGAATCCCCAGATCCCTGGTTGGCTGAGGTAGGTACCTTAGGCCAAACAGGGACCCATGAGCCCCTGATGTTAGGGAAAGACAGGTCGCTTCTAGAGATAGTCCCCGCTCCACCCCCTTGGTAGCTTGGCATGAGCTGCCAGGCTTATCTTCAAGGCCAATGTGTAATGTATTTGCAATTAGGCTCACAGCAACCCAATGATGATGCCACAAATAGACTCCCTACTAACCCTGGGAGAAGTACTACGCTATGCTTGCGTAGTTTGCAAAGATTGCGCTACTTTGCACTACGCGAATTGCAAGTAGCACTGTGCAAACATGCGTAGTGGTCATTTTCTGCTTGCTCGCGGTCCTCAACGTCAAGTTGGCGACCACGATCGAGCAAAGTGACATCCCAGGAGACTGTTTCCTCGTTCACGATCAGCAACATCAAGTTGCCGATCGTGAGCGTGGAAAATAAACCTACTGGCGAGAGTTACAGCGTGGGGAGGTCAGGTTTCTCATTGCGAATGGTCGCATATGCTTGCGATGAGAAACTACCAGTCCGCGTTGAGAAAGCTGCCGCTCAAATAGAAATCTACCCGAGCAGCAGAAAACGACCCCTTGCACTGTGCAAGATGCGTTTTGCAATGATTGCACAGTGCGGACAAGCATCCGGCAATGTGAAATCAGTGCGAACAGCATTTTGCACAGTACACTACGCAGTTCGTGTAGCTACGAGTAGTGCGGAGTGCACTTCACGTAGCTACGTGTAGCGCTACTACGCGAACTATGCCCAGGGTTACTCCACTCGAGTTTCATAGCAAAACAAGTATATGTTTATAAAAAGATATACAATGCGACCACACAATACAAAACCAACATATGCGTTGGGGTAAAGCTCCCCATGGCATATTACTATTGTGCTACACTAATCAACCCTTTGTAATCCTAATGTCGTATTATGCAGTTTGTTATGCAACAATCAGGTATTTCACAACATAAGAATAATGCAGATTGCAATACGGCTATCTGGCGATTTGTACCGTTACTGTAAGGCAGTGCGTACTGCAACAACGTTGTAAACTGGATTCAAGAAAGCTCAGCACACACCCATATATTTAGAATGTCATAAGTGATATAGTACAATCAGTAATTTCCAAATCAAAAACAATGTCATTCATAGTCGCGACGAATAAACTCCCAAAGGAAAAATCAATTTGCTGGAGACTTCTGTTATGAAAAACTTGCTTCTTCATTAATTTTATTTTGATAGATGATATTTCAGTCAGTTATTTAAAAACATAATACAAAATCATAGCTGACGCGGCGCGTTTCGTCTCCACGAGACTTCTTCAAGGCGTGTTTGTTAAGAAACAAAGGGAATGTCCTCCCAGGGTGATGTAGTGTATAAGCATGGGCGGAAAATCCGTTCCGCTCGCGTATTTTGCGGATTTTCGGTAAATTCGCAATCCGCGAACGCTCGCAAATTTACCGAAAATCTGCAAATTCGCACGCAGCGGATTTTTTTTTCTTGGTGATACAATTTTGCGGCGTGCGGTGTAAGTTCGCAATTGCGAACATGTAGGTGCGGCGGGCAGCAACAATCTTGCACTCGCGAAATTACAAAAATTGCAATTCTGCACAAGAAATCCACTAGCAAGCAGCATAGACCTGATGAAAATGATGATTTTTATCATAATAACTCCTCAGGTTGACATTTGTCTGCACTTTTTTGTATTTGAGGCCTTTTGACTTTCTTTGGATCACTTTTGGATTAGAAATCAACATTCACAAGTTAGCTTGTTTGACCCATTACAGTTGCTGTAATGCTGTTCTGCAGAAAAACGAGTTTTGCTAAAGTGAAAGCATTCAGCAGGTACAAAAGTTCAAACTCATCATTAGTAACCATTCCCTGTAGTGCTTCCTGACTGGGGCCTCCAGAGTTCAGTTGCTAGTTGCAACAATTGTATGACCCTGCTCTGACCCTCACAGCAGGCTCATAGAATAGCTACAGGTAGGCCACAAAGGTCCTGGAAAAAAAAATTGCACTGCAACAGAAAGCAAATTACAGATAAGGGAGCAGGTGCCAGGTGCCAGACTGGAATTTTAAAACAGTGACACATTAATAAATCAACCCCAAATTAATTCATGTCAGTTGAAGCAGGGCAGGTGTGCTTGCTTTTTCCCCCCATAATCTACAGTGATGATGAACCAGAGGGTCGCAAAATTCATGAACGCCAGATTCGCAAAATTCGCCCATGCTTAGTAGTGTAGTCTCAATTGTTATTTTTAGAACGAAGCGTTCGGTACAATGTCCGAGTCCGTTGAAGTGCAGGTAAAGCCATGCCTCAATGCTGAGACATGATGTGTGGCTTAAAGGTTTGCTTAAAAATAAAACCAACAAATCAAAAACACAATATGTGGTTGCCCAGTGGTCTACTAAATTTGTGATGTACACCAATCACTGTGAGTGAACTTGCAAAGACACATTTGACTCCTACAGCATTATTGACCAAAATAAAGTTAGGAAATCCAACCTCACTGCTGCCAAAATGTTATAATCCCCATATCCCTGGTTGGCTGAGGTAGGTACCATAGGCCAAACAGGGACCCAGAAGCCCCAACGTTAGGGAAAGACAGGTCGCCTCTAGAGATAGCCCCGCTCCACCCCCTTGGTCGTTTGGCACGAGCAGCCATGCTTATCTTCAAGGCCAATGTGTAAAGTATTTACAATTACGCTCACAGCAACCCAATGATGATGCCACAAATAGACTCCACCCAAGTTTCATAGAAAACCAAGTATATGTTTAAAAAAAGATGTACGATGCAACCACACAATACTAAACCAACATATGCGTCGGGGTAAAGCTCCCCCTGGCCTATTACTATTGAGCTAAACTAAACAATCCTATGCAATCCTAATGTCGTAATATGCAGTTTGTTATGCAAAAATAAGGGACTTCACAACAGAACAATAATGCAGATCGTAATACGGCTATCTGCGATTTGTACTGTCACTGTAAGGCAGTGCGCAATGCAACAACCTTGTAAACTGCTATGACCCCGTAATGCAATGCGTACGGTCCTCTTCAGATACTGTGTTAGGAAAAAACAATGCAACGTGTAATACAGTTATCAGGCAGTTTGTTATGGCAAAAATAATGCATTGCGGAACACATATATCAGGCAGTTCAGTGTGCAACACTAATGCAATGTGTAATACGACAATCGGGCAGTTTGTGATGCAGGACTAAGACAAGGTGTAACACATCTATCAGGCAGTTTGCTATGCAAACCTGGGGCAAAGCATAACACACCTATCAGGTAGTTTGTTATGCAAAACGAATGCAATAGGCAATACAACAAACAGGCAGTTAGTTGTGCAGAAATAAGGCAATTTGTCATACAATCATCAGATACTCGGTTCTGCAGAAATAATGCAATAGGTAATTTACTCCAGCACCATTCAAGGTGCCTCCGGCGGTCTCTCCGCAACTCGTGCTGGCTTGCGGTTAGTCTCCAGCCACAGTTGCCCCCACACGGGTAAGATATATTACAGTGAATACAGCTTCGCACTCCGGCCCTGGTGCTGCAACTCTCTTGGCACACGGGCCACAATCTGAGCCGAAGCAGAGGTTCCAGCTGCAGGACCGAGAAAGAGGCCGAGAGCGTCTCTCTCCGAGTCTCTGCCCCGCCCTAGGAGCCGACACACATTACCTGGTGGGGCGAGAACCCACTCTCCTCTCCTAATCCTGCGACTTGGGCCTCCAATGCAATCTCTCTGAATTTCCTGGCAATGGGAAGATCCCAGGCTTCACAATACACCCACACTCAGAGTGAATGAGACTCACTGGACTCCCAGTGTACAATACCCAGACAACTCACGAGGGTCTCAGGCTGCACCAACACACGCACGCAGAGTCGCTGAGACATACCTGATCTTCTTGTGCCCACAATCACGGGGCAGACCTTGCGCAGGTTTCCAGTAGAAAGCACAAGCACTCCACGTCGCGAAGACACACTTTATCTTCTGGTGCTCCCGATCACAGGGCACAACTTGCGCAGGTCTCAGGCTGTAGAAAGCACACGCACACACCGTTGCTCAAGTCACGCTTGATCTTCGGGTGCCCCCGATCACAGGGCACCTCTGGTGAGGGTCTCAGGCTGCAAACAGCACACGCACACAGCATCGCTGAGACACACTTTCCCTTCTTGTGTGCACAATCAAGGGCCAATCCCCCCAAAAGTCGCAGGCTGCACCAATCACATGCAGACTGAGTCAATGAGACTTATTTGGCTTCCCAGTGTACACGTTCACATGAAGATCCTCTCAAAGGACTCAGGCTGTATCATGCACATGCACACTGCGTCGCTGTGACCATCTGGAGCTCCACGTGCCCAAGATCACAAGGAACAACTTACGAAGGTCTCAGGCTAGATGGAGCACACACAAACAGTATTTCTCAGAGTCTTTTCTGGAACCTTTTGTGTTCCTGTGTTTCCGAACAGGGAGCCAGCTCACCTCAGGCCCTTGGGGACAGTTACTTCAGGACGCAGCACACCACAAAGTCCTTCAAGCAGGGGGACACAGCACACAGCAAAATCCCTTTAGCCTTTCCTTGGTTGAAACAGCAAACTGACGGCCAACCCCAGATCACACAACAAGAGCAGTCAACATCAGTCTCTTCAGTTGTTTCTTCCTTGGCAAAGGTCCTCTTGACCACGATGTAGCTCCAGTCTTGTTCACATTTGATGAAGCCATTCTTCAAAGTTCAGGGGCTTCAGATCGTACAGTAATACCCCTCAATGGTTTAGAAGTCTTTGTGTTACAGGTGCACTGACCTCTGCTCAAACAAGTTCTGGGTGCCTCCCTACCAGTGACACCTTCTTCCTTTGATTACTGGGGGTTGGATTCTCAATCACTCAGCAGGAGATGGGACAATTATTTTATAGCACCGGCCCAGGCCTCTTCACCTCTAGGGGCTTCTCTTCCCCCTACACTCCAGATGCAGGTCAGCCTTTGCTGTCTCACCTCCTTCCCTGAGTCAAGACATTCCCCAGATTCGATCGCTTTCAACCAGGCATAGACACACAGAAATGGTCAAAGTACAAAAACTCAGCCACTTCTGAGAGAGTGGCTTACAAAACATAATGCAAAAATCATCTTAAAAAAAAGATGTGTCATTGCAGTGTGAGTTCAGGCATACTAAACTTCACCGTTCCATCTTAAGCCTTTGGGAAGATAGGCTGGAAAACATATCACACAGCCTTCCCATTCTATTCTAATGGGCAAGATGACCTTTCATCAGGGAAAACTAAATAGGGATTATTTCACTGTCAGGACATGACACACACCTTAGTACATGTCCAACCTTTCACATGCACTACACCGTGTCCAGGGGGGATCCTAGACCTACCATAGGGGTGTCTTAGAGGCACAGAAAGGGAAGGGTAAGGTCTGGCAAGTGAGTGCACTTGACAGAACAACATGGCAGTTTCACAAACTGCGCACAGGCACTGCAATGGCAGACCTGAGTTCCGTTTTCAAGGTTACTTGAGTGGGTGACACAAATAGTGCTGCAGGCCCACTAGTAGCATTTGCATTACCAGCCCTGGCAAACAGAGTGCACTTTCTTGGGACTTCACTAGTAATACAACATACCAATTATGGACAACCAATTACCATTACCCTATAAACAGGGAGCACTTGCACTTTGACACTGTTTAGCAGTGGCAAAGTGTCCAAAACATCTAGGTTGGCAAAACTTGTCAGAAAAAAGGTCTAGGGGAAAAGCAAAAAGTTTAGGAAACAGTAGCCAAAAAGGGCCAAGTCCCACAATTACTGACCCTGCATATGTCATTGACCAACATTAGGGCCCAAATGCATCAATGTCGTCTTTTGCGATTTCTAAATAGCGATAAATAGCGATTCGCAATTTAGAAATCGCAAAAGGCTATGCATGATTATTTTTATAATTTTTATGCAATTCGGTAGAAATCGCTATTTTTACCGAATCATATAAAAAATGCGATTTTCAAATTGCGAATTCGCAATTCCCATTCATTCCTATGGGCCAAAAGGCCCATAGGAATGAATGGGAATTGCAAATTCGCAATTTGAAAATCGCAAATCCTGATTGCATTTCAAGGGTGGTGAGGGGGGTTCAAATAAACCCCCCCTGCACCCATGAAATGCTGTTTTCGCATCATGTTGCACACACACATGTCCTAAGGACATGTGTGTCCGTAACATGAATGTTAAAAAAATGCATTTTCAGCGTTATTTTCATTTTTTGCAAATTTACCGAGTAGTTCAACTACTCGGTAAATTTATCCCTCTAATTGCGAATTCACAATTTAATAAGTATTCATGCATTGCTTTTAAGAAATCGCAAATTTGCGATTTCTTAAAAGCAATCGCATTTTTAGAAATTGCAAAAATGTTGCGATTTCTAAAAATACTTGATGCATTCCAAAAAGCATTTTTGGAATCGCAAACGGCCGATTTTAAGGAATCGCACCGTTTGCGACTCCAAAAATGCTTGATGCATGTGGGCCAAGGTGCCTCCCTGAGTTAAGGACCCAGTACAGGCCGATTTGAGGCATTCATTAGCAGCCCACAGATAAAAGGTAGATAGGTTGAAATCTTGAACACCAGGCTACACACCCATCACCTCATTTTGCAGGAGCGAATTGCTTCACTCAGTGCTTCCATAAGGGTGACTTTTGTACAGGTAATACACTGATGCACCACTTTATTATTATTATGCAATCTTTTTCTACCCCCTCCTTCCGAGTTTGCCTTTTTCCACCTCTTTCTCAGCTTTGATGGACAACCTCCTCCCGGTTTTTGGACCTGATCTTCCACCTGAACTACGATACTGACCCAAACTACTATACCGATGATAACTTATCAAATGTTGAAATATCATACTTCCAGGTCTTTACCTTTACACTTTGACTGCCATGCTGGCCGCACTTTGTACCTGGAAGCCATAAAAATTCACTTCTTTGAATGTTAATAACATAACTCTTTCATCAAGTATAAGTCCTACTTTATTTGACCTAAAGAGAACCGGTATCACCAGCAGCCCAGCACATTCTTCGGTAGGATCTAATGGTTCTACTACTAATTCAAGTCAATGTGGAGTAGGTATTCTTCTCAGGGAATCTATCCCCACAAGATACTAAGAGAAGGGATGAACACAGACAACAGATATACCTTTGTCAAATTGAAGACCCTAAACTCTCTCCACTAATTGGAACTGTATATGACCAACTCTCTGAGAGATCCTTTGTCTCCTCTTCTCGAAACTCGCACTACCTGTTTAAAAGGGTGGGATAATAGAACCTAGTCTTAGACCCTCCTAATAGACAACATTGTCCCAAATGACAGGTTCAATGATAATGACAGAGCCTAACTCAATGCTGTTGCAACAGATTATAGTCTTTAGGACACGCAGATGCTGCTTTCCACGACTGTTCATGACTACACATTCTTTTATTGGATTCATCATATGCTTTCACATCTAGATTATTTCCTGATCCACACACCTCTTCTCCCAGAGTTGGCCTCCTGTGAAATACACTGGAGGCCTTTCCAAACTCTTGCTGCCATACATTGAATTGCAGCTTAAACATATGTTATCCCCACCGATGGGTCAGTTTCTTCAGCACAGTTGCTATGAATAGCTAGGAAGGCCAACTGGAGAGATGCAGCAATCACCAAGAACTGACACCTAGAAAATGCAAAATATTCTTTAAATACGCTCTTCTTCTCTCAAGCTGAATGGAATTGTGGTGAAGCTGAAATGGTGCCACTATGAGGGCGGGTGAAAAAGCTGGGACTTTACTGGCCCAGCTACTCCAGCAGAAGGAATCTCAAATGGCTACAGAGATGTTTTGCAGTCATATTCAATGGAAATATCAGAAAAGTTTGCCTCATACTGAAGTGGTCTGCATCCCTCAGACCAAAGAGACCTAATGAAAACTTCCTGAAATGGTTGAAACTTTCTGACATCTCCTCAGAAGGAATGATCCTTTCAGAGGAAGAGATCACTGTGGACGAATGCGCTCTGTACTTAGCTGCTTTCCTTACTTGCTGATCTCTTGAGGAAAATGGCTGCCTCTGTGAGATCTTTAGAACAGGAAAAGACTTGGTAGTACACATTCTGTACAAGCGAAATAAGAA
Organism: Lissotriton vulgaris; assembly: GCF_964263255.1. Lineage (NCBI taxonomy): Eukaryota > Metazoa > Chordata > Amphibia > Caudata > Salamandridae > Lissotriton > Lissotriton vulgaris. The sequence goes on from NC_141687.1 coordinate 895,494,939, forward strand.
TATAAATTAACTGGCAATTTGAGTCAGAATCTGAATTCAGCATTCATCTCTTTGATACCAAAATAAGGTATTTACATATCCCTCATAAATACAAATATTAATATCTTGACAATCTTCTGACCACGATGCCCCAAAAAGTGACCCATTCCTTTATTCACAAATATCTATTGGGATGTGTGCCATGTTGGTGCTTTTTAAACTCCTAGTGGACCCTGGCCTATCTCCTATACCAAACCTAGCATAGCCTGTTGGCAACACTGGAGGTCAAATAGAACTTCCTTCCTTGAACAATGACGATTTCAGGACTGGGACAAAATGTTATCTCTGGTATCATAGTGGATTCAGTGAGGAATGAGGCAGGGTTGTCCTCTCCTTCACAATACGTATGGATGAAGGGATAAAGGTATACCTTGTGGGTAAGTGAAATATTTTCTTTACATGAACAACATCTTGTTCACAATTACTAACCCTGAGACCTCGCTCCACACTCTGATGACGGTAATAGACTCTTTCTCTGTCATATCTGGATATTACATTAATAGGGAAAATGTGGAGCCCTCCCCATGTTGCAAATGACTAACAAGTGCACTCGGTGCCCAATGATCTTAAATATTTGGGAATCATGCATAACAGGGGAGTAAAGGAGATGGTGGATGCAAAACATAATCCTTTGATTTCTAAAATGCAATATGATATGTAATGCGGACTCACCCCGTCTTGTCAATGATGGGTAGGATACAATTAGTAAAGATGACAGTGGCACCTTGATACTGTAATGTATTTCATATGTTCCGCCTCCTAATATGCCCCTCTGTGATGGCCTGAATCAAAGGAGATGTTAGACATTAGTGTGGAATAGTGCACATCCTATACTGAACTTCCAACAAAGAGCTAATGAAAAGCGAACAAACACGTGTCTTGGGCTGAGAAAATGAAAGATTGGAAGAAATGAATTGTTATTAAGGTAAGAAAATAACATATTGGAAGAAAGGGATAGTTATCAAGCTTTACTTCACTGCGGGTTGATGTAGGTAGGCTTTTACTGGTCTGTAACAGCCGAAATCGTCCGTTACCGACCGGTAAAAGCCTTTTCCTAATTAGGAGGCTATTTTACAGATTCAGTAAATAACGAATCTGTATTTACCGATTCGGTATTTACCGAATCATCATTTACCGATTCGGTATTTATCGAATCGGTAAATGAGATGTAGGAAGCACTGTAAACAGTGCTTCTGGGCTTTAAGAATTCATTATTTACCACCAACTATTAGTTGGTGGTAAATAAGGAATTCCAATGTAAATGCATAAATGTGCATTTACACCTGTGCCATGTGACAGACCTACATGCCCTTAGGGCATGTATGTATGCCCCATGTGCACACCAGCACTAATCAGGGGTGCAACAGGGTGTCAAAGTGACCCTGCCACACTTGACTTTTTCCCTATTTTACCGAATTGGTAATTACCGATTCTGTAATTGACATTCATTCCTATGGGCCTCTAGGCCCATAGGAATGAATGTCAATTACCGAATCTGTAATTACCGATTCGGTACTTACCGAATTTTAACGATTCTGTAATTTTCACCGATTTTTTACCGACATAGGATTTACCGATTCTAAAATACTGAATCAGTAAAATTCTGTATTTTAGAATTGGTAAATCCAATTTACCTACATCTAGCCCTGGATGTACGGAAACTTTTCAAAGATGGACCACATTGACCATAATGCACTGCGAGGGTTACTGAGTCGCGTTTCAGCTGAAACCCAAGCTGATGGCAATGGGGCAGGTGGGTCAGTCCTGGTTTGAGTGCTACAAAACGGAAGTGCATACCTATTGCCTAGCCTATGTTCTGTCACAGCATGGTGTATGCTCTTAACAATGTATGTTCTCACTGCTTCTTCTTGGGACAGACTTTGTCTGACACCAGGATCTTCTGGTGGATTGCAACAGACGGACTATTCTGAGAAGAACTGGACAATCCTTTTCGACACACATGACAGATATCTCAGGGAATAGCAATGGACATTCCTTTTTTAAAAAACTTCATAAATACTACATGGCTCATATTTGTTATGTTGGGGGCACTAGGCCCACATACTGGTAAAAGAATGCACATGCATATATTGACTTTGATAGTGGTATCTGGACACGAGCACGTGCACCCGGGCCCATTTATTAGCCAGGTCACGTCACTCGTGACGCCGGTGGTGGATGGGTGTGGGGTGTGTGTGCCCACTCCCATAGGGGGAGTGGTTACTAAACCAGTGCCTGTCGAGACACTAGAACGTGTGTCACAGGACACAACATTCCTCCAAAACTTGAATGAAAACAAAAACTCAATAGTTCAACCTGAAGGAATAACTAACAGTGAAATATACACCACAGGGTCCATCAGTTTCTCCAGCCCGGCATCAGAACGGTCGACAAGGGCTGGGGAGTTCGACTGTGGCAGGATGCTCTCAAGAGATGTTCATCATTTAATCTGATCGGTTCAGGAAACAAACTCTTGCTTGAAGATGTCATTTGTGCACTAGGAACGTGCCAGTGTAATCATGTCCTTCAGTCCCTCGTGACTTCCGTCCGCCGACCTGGATGATGGTATGTGGTGTGTAACAATAGTTCATTTACTGGGTGCGTCAAGATCATGGTGGGAGTCCATGGTGAAAGTTCACTGGATTGTTTCTAGATCGCCCGAAGTCTCTTCTTAGGCTGTCTTGCTGTGTCCGGTGACTTGTCGGTGGGGCAATGTCTCTTTCAGCTCTCCTGCCTGGGGAGGCCCTTCTTCGGGCTTGCCACGGGACTGCTGGTAGGCTGCGATTAGGGCTGCGTATGTGCCGGCTGGGGGCATCTGCAAGCCGCTGATGAGTCAGTAGCCAGTCTCTTGCACAAACCTCAAGGGTGTATGGGTCTTGGTCAGGACATGCTCTCTCTGCCACAGTTCGGGTTAGCAGTTAACCTCTGAGTTTTCTTGTCGGCTGGTTTGGCACTAGTGAAGGACTCCACTCCATGTGTCTTCGAGACGGTGTCAGTAGAGGCACTTGATGAGGGCTGGCATGGTATCATTGCCAGCCGTGTGGTGAATCAGGACGATGGCGGGTGGCGACTTGCTTTGAGAGGCGTAGGCGTCTAGTCTGGAGTTGATCGCCTGAGGCAGGGATTGGCCAGGTACCTCCATGTTCTCTGGTGAGCTACTTCCATTTGTGTACATGGACTTCTTGAGCTGTTGGGACTTTGATGATGGCGGAGTGATGAGTAAGCTGAGGAACGTACAACTTGAGACTCAGTACGCGCAGGCTGTGCAGCTTACTCCCGGACTCCCGCTGAGCGGTTGCCAGTTCCTTCTCGGGTCATCCCCCTCTTCCCTTGCTGTCGTGTCAGGACACACTCCTGTTGTAGCTTGAGTTTTCTTCATCGTCCAGCCCTGCCACTCATGACTTCCTCTTCTTACCTCAGCTGGTTGTCGGATTCTTGGTGTAGACCCTCCGGTCACACTTCCAAGTTGTTTGCTGATCGCGATGTCATGGACTTGGCACTGATGATCTAGCTGCCATTGATCCTGGACGACAGGTGGCGATGGTTAACTAGGAGAGGAAGTTTCTGGATGGACGTCGTAGCCACCTTACTGCCTCTTCTGAATCTTGTCTTGCACCTCTGGCATTTGTGGTCAGGATCAGGGATGCCACTCAACTCCAACTGCCGACCATTAGGCTGGACGGTCTAACTGTGAAGCGATGGGAGCAACGCGGTTTACGCTTGCGGCGACTTATGTGTGGTTCTCCCTTGGTGCAGTCACCAGGGCCATTGGTCCACCATGGTGGCTGTCTGGTGTCTTTGGAGGTGTTCCTGGCTTGTGGTGGTGATGTAGCGGTAATTTCTTCTGGTAATTTCTCAATGCAAAACCCTGATGCTACCTCTAATTTACCACTGAAAAAGGTGTTGGGCCCTTCACACCATGTATTACCTTCTGGAGACTTTAACCCCTTGTATGCTGATGACGGAACCGCTCCGTCATCAGCTGCGGTGGCGCTGTGCTGATGACGGAGCGGTTCCATCATGGCCCGCCCGCCGCTCATGTGTGGCGCGAGTTCCGCGCCTGCGCTGAGCGTTCTCTTGAGCGGGCGGGGCAATGACGGAACCGCTCCGTCATAAGCACAGCGCAACCGACGCTGGTGACGGAGCGGTTCCATCACCAGCATGCGCCCACCGCTCTTCCGCCCCGCCCCCTTAGCACTGCGGCGGAATAGCCGTCGCAGTGAAGGGGTTAAATAAAGATGTACAGTCAAAAATGCAATTATTATTTTAAGCCAATAAAGAGAGTTGTTGAGTATTTAAAGGGTTTTATTTTCTAGTCAAAAGTTAATATTTCTCTGACCTTTTATTCATTAGTAAAATATCAATCAGGTTACAGAATTTGGAAAACAGGAAAAATAGCATTAATACAGAACATATTACAGTCTGCATATAAGCATTACATTTTAGGAAAGAAAATGTGGCGCAAAATTTCAGTCAAAACTCTTAAAGAGTTTCTAAGAAAAATAGTCTTGCAAGGCTAATCAAAAATCAAATAGTTTGCAAAAATCTCCCATTTAGAGAAATAAATGCATAAGTCAAATAAATCTTTTCAGACCTAATTAATTAGTCAAAGCATAAACTTAAAGTTTAGCATCTAAATCTAAAAAGCCATTCTATCTGTTGCTGCTCTTCTGCATCTGTCTGTGTCTAAAGAGGAAAACAGCCCCTCCTTCACAAGACCTCAAAGGAATGTGGCCTTCAGTGCCAACATATGACGTGCCAAGACTTGGGGAAAAAAATCACCAAGGAACCCCCCACCTGACTCTCCTCGGACGCCCAAGGCTGCACCCATGACTATCTCGTACCTAACCCATAGAAAGAAGCAAAGCCTAAGCCAAAATGAGCAAGAAGCCAGCTGTGCTAAGAAAGCCTTATGAGCAAAAAGCCATATGAGCCTAGAAGCCAAAGCCCCTCCGGAGAGGTCATTATTTACACTCTAATTCTTGGCAGACTACACAAAAATGTTGTATCTTCAGAAAAATCTGTACGTGATTGGTCAGTCATGATGGCATGAGGTCTCACTCTCCTGACTCATTCTAAAAACCTGACTATACCAGTTTTAACAAAAGAAGCATACATAATAAATACATTTTATAAGTTTGCAACAATTGCTAGGGAAAATGTTTCTATAGTTTTCCTTCCTTTCTGTCACAGCGCAGCAGGGCGGATACTTTATCAAACTGGTACATTGGCACAATCACAAGAATGTACAGTTCAAGATGTCCTTGACTTCTATGTGGTTTGAGGAAAGCTGCCATAGTCTGCACATGCACTCTTTTCTGAAAATGCAAGTCATAGCCTTGCCGGATTTTCAGGCAGCCATTTAATGGTAGGCTCAAAAATAAAACAAACACAAAGAAAATATTACTTTCATGTAAATCAGCCCATTATGTTTCCCAACTCCATACTAATACCCTGTATAAATGTTTACCTAGCCAAGCTATTAGTGTAAAGCAGCTTTTCTATTATTTATGACAACATGCAAAATAAATGTGCAATGTGCAACATAGCATTTTTTAGTGTAAAATTTAAAAGCACACACAGTTAATATAGCGCACACAGTTAATATAACACGTACAGCAACATGCTTTAGTGTTTTAGATAGCTTTTCATGCAAAAAGCATTTAACCCCCTGTGTAGTGTTTGGTGCATTATTATTAATTCACACACATTATAAAAAGAGGTGTTATTAACTGAAAATATTTATCAAAATATGCAACAAGTCAAAGTCTCTTAAGACAGAAATAGTGAATTTAGACTGCAAGGGATGAGCGGGGAAGAGAGAAACACATTCTATTAATCTTCAAAGCTAAAAAGGCCACTTTTCTCTACACTGCAAAAACACATGTTAATTCAGCAAAAGCATTTCAGACTGAATAGGCCTCACTTTCATGTTTTTCATGTGCCATGTTTTTAACTTGCATTAAAATGTGTGTGGCAATTTAAATGCAGTCTATCTGAAGCACAAAAAATAAAACAATGCCTGACTGCAGATGAAGTCTGCTCCATCTATCCACCCTTCTGATGATATCAAATCATAATCAAATGATTTATAATTCATCACACATATTTAATTTCAAAAGTGACATTTATTTTTATTTTTTATTTTTTTATTGCAAAAGCTGAGCATATAACAATGTTACTTCTATTTCTAAGGCAAACACAAGCCTATCTGTAATCAGATCATATATAGCCAAGCTCAAATGTTTTACTGCAGAGTTCTGTAAGTAGTTTCTTGAAACAGTTAGTCTTCTTTAAAATAAGTAACTAAAATAATAAAAAAGGAAAATTAAACAGGACAGTTTCAGCATTTCTTTTCTCTTTGTCATCAGCTTGCCATCAGAATGGCTCATACAGTGTGGCATTCTCTACCTTTTTAATGCAAATTAGAATACTTAGGTGCTGAGAAACTCTGACAGAGCACCATCAATCTCTTGCACTTTTTCAACCAATGCCTTTCACTCTTATTTTCACTTTGATCAGATTAAGATGTTTCACCACAGCATCTCTCAGATCAAAGCCGTTGCACCATCCATTATGCAGATCTTGTGTAGCAGCTGCAATCTGGTGAGAAACTGCACACTGTCCATCAACCAGACCTACACAGCAATGGCTAGTGTTCACATCATTGTTTTCCACAAGTGCATTTCCATATGCATTTTCAAGCCACTTTGGTGATGCTGAAGCACCGTCTTTTGCAAAAGGTAACTCTGTGCTGCCATTGTGTTGCTTTATTATGCTTGACACTTCAGACAGATAGCTGCAATCCATTCCTTGTCCAATCTGTTGTTCTGCACTCATTATCTTTGAGACCACATTATGATCTGATTTCAGAGAAACTGGCAATCTATACCTGGGCATCAGTCTTTGCAATAACACTTTTGCTACTATGCAGTTGTCACTTTTCTCAAAAACAGTTCTGATACAACCCTGTTGTGCTGCTTCAAAAACATTTTCTTGAGCCTCTTTTAATTCACCTGTGAAGACTCCTTAGAATGTACATGCTAACAGAACACACATTTGTGCAACCTAATTAGCATTTCTCTCTCCCATGACAACAGTGACTCCCAATTGAGCAGTTATACTGCAGGTTATGGTAAGGGTAATCAATTTCGAATTTTGGGCTGAGGTAACTACTGAAAGCCATGAAGCTTTGACAACATAATGTATAAGGAGCACAGCATGTACTGCTTTTAATGTGTCACCTTTCAAACATGGGCCATCTACAAAATGGATATTGTTGGGCTGACTCAGACATTCATCCATAAAGTCTGAATTTGGCTTTATGCATATGTTCATGATATTTAGACACTCATATTCAGTTTCATCACAATCCAATTCATTTGCTGACATTTCTGTGAAGTTAGTGTCAAAGGTCATTGGGCAATACATCACAGACCTTTGTACACAGTCATCTTTTTCAATAGGCAATGAGAGAGTGCAGCCCTCCGTCTCACTGCAAATTGGTGTATTTTCTTTCAAATAAACTTTCATTCCTAGTGCTGGGGCGCGACATTCTTTCTCTTTCAACTCTAGGAATGCTTTTGTGCAATTGTTGTCCAATGGAAGCGGATCAGACACATCCTCATGTGTCAGCCTCAGTAAAGGCTTAGCCAACCATTCCCAAAAATGTCCTGACTTCTTTCTTAATTTGAGGAGGATTTATCTTGGAAATTATTTCCACCCTTTCTGGTGACATCTTTCTACCTCCCTTTCCAATTTTGTGTCCCAGGTATTCATCTTCTTTTTGACAGTACTCCTGACTATTCTCATGCAATGGCACTGTAATATGAACTTGGCAAAAATCAATAAGTGTAAGCCATTCTTCAGCACATGGAATGTGAAAAAACATATTGGCTGGATTCGGTACCACAGGACAACATGGAAAAAATATGCTTTTAATCTCCTGCATTATTCTGTTCTTTTCATTTATTTTCTGTGAAGCTGTGATCAGAAAGTTATACAAACTTCCAATCAATTCGATCAAAAATCCTTTTATTGGTAAAATTTCTGCAACTGATGGTGTTCCTGAATACATGTCATTTGGTTCTAATTTTAATAAGACATGTTCTGCACATTTTAATAATCTGGCATCCTTCTCTGTGAACTCTCTTATTTCTGTGTTTATTATTTTTTCAAAAACAGAGGGTGATTTTTCAACTGTCTTTTCTGAAAATAATGCTACAACTGTCTCTTGCTGGGCCATTTTAAAATGTATCTCCTCACCAGGAATCTGAAAATTAACATTATCTGGTGTACAGTAATCTGTGCTGTTTAATTAGCAAAATAATTGTTTTCCGGCTGGCCAGAGTCACAGACAACAACTTGGCAATTTTCCTCAAATGGGCCTATTTTTGCTTCAAATTCTTCTAACACTGGATTTGTAATTTCTTTGTTTAAAACTCCCGCAATTAATTCTGGACTTTCCACTGCCTTCACAATGGACTTGGTAAATTCCGAGTTGTGACGGTTAAAACGCTCATTTTCAAACACAGCAACCTGTTGGACTGGGTTCTGATTTTGCCTCTGGAAATAATTCACATTTGCTCTGGGCAACTTATTTAAATTAATTTTAGCTTTTTCCATATTTTGTGGGATCTTTGCTTGACAAATTCCTGTCATAGGTACCTGTTTCTGAACTGACATTTGCATTTGCTTAGCTTGCATATTTTGCATCTGCATTTCTTCATGTTTTTGTGCATCATGTTTAAATTTATTTTTCTTCTTCCAATGCTCAAATCTGCTATAAAGATGGCAAAAGGACACACTTTCCAGCAGTACAACACTCATACCTGAATTTTCACAAACCAAAACACCTTTACTTCCATCCTGTGTTCTTTTAATCTGTACCAAATCAACATCCTTTGCTGGCACTCTGCCCTTCAAGAAAGTAATATCTGTTATGTTTTCCTCCATAACAACAGAAAATGATGGTGCATTCATGCAAACCCTTTTCATTGTCTCTTCACCTGGCCTTTGCACAACTTTAGATTCAAACCACAATTCAGTTTGCATGGCAATGTAAAAGAACATTTCCAAATTAATGCACAGCTCTTTTAAAATCTCAACAAATCCATCTACTTGTGGGTACCACCGCATAATTCTGTCTCTCAATTGTGGGAATGTGTTCAGAAATGCTGCAAGTTCACTTTTATTCTGTGGCATAGGAACATGCACTTCTCCCACCTTTTCTCTCAATGAGTTCAAAAGCTTCTCCCTCATTCTGCTTATTATTTTTCTCAACTAAATCGGGTGGCTTCTTTTTCTTATCCAGTTTCCTTGCTAGGTCTGGTGGTTTCTTTTTCTTCTCATGTTTTCTTGCCCATTTGTCTCCTAATTGCTCAACCCCATTGCCTTTAAAAATATATTTTATTTCTGCAATGTGCAATTGCATTCCTGAAGAACACATTTTCCCATTTGCTTCATCATCCATATGTACCCTAAAACTTTTCTGAGATGGAAAACTTCCTGAAACATCAATTTCATAATGTTGAGCCAAATCTGTCAGGCCATTATGTGTAGTTAATGCACATGCAGCTGTTTCCTTACTCAGGGAAAATAATTATTTTTCCTGACACTGGTTCACATTTTCATTATTTAAACAGCAGGGACTGTTAATTTCTTCATGTTCACATGTTGAATTTAAAACATTAGGCTGTCCCTCTTTTTCAGGGCCTGTGTTAATATGTTCTCCCATGTTTTCTATCTTTTTAATCACTACTGCTTCCTCAAAGCAGGTTTGAGAAATCCCATTTTCAAATATATTTATTTTATCCTGAGCTGTAGATGTTGTAAAGGCCATTTTCCCCTCACCTTTCAGTGCTTGTTGTAATTTCTGTTCAATAATCTGTGAATTCTGAGTTTCTGAAATATATTCCTCAATAATCACTCCTTCTGCAGCTCTTTGAACCTTTTCAGTAGGGACCATTTTAATTGGGACAGTCATAATTTTTCTAGGCATTATCTGTGCATCTGCAGTTAGCAATTCTTGGACTGAATCAGGCACATTTGAAGCAGTAACATCTGGAGGTATCACTGTCAGTGCTGAATCAACAGGCAATGGGTCAATCTGAAATATTTGCACAGTTTTCTCAATCTGTGTTTTTCTCTGTTCAACAGAAGCAGTAGCCACTGTAGTGCTTACTGGTGCACTATTTTCAGTATTTGTCATGGGAACCACATAAAGTGGCGGACACTCAGTTAACAATGCATCCATTATTTTATCCCCTGAATCATTATTTATTTGAAGCTCTTTATCATCATTAGTTCTCTTCTCCTGCATTTGGTGCTTTACCTTTTTACCTCACTTGCTTTCTCTCTTGCTACCTTTTCCCATATGCTTAAGGCCTCAAATTGTGCAGCTTTAGATGGTGTCTTTATTTCACATAAGACTTCCCATAATTTGTCAATAATTTGGAATTCAAAAGTACCATCTTTTGGAAAGCTCAAAGCACCCTCTTTTTAAGTAATCTTGCACCATTGGTGAACCCACATACATGTATTTTATCCCAAATTATTAGACATAAAATGCACAGGTGTTCCTTCAGGAGCATCACCAATAAAAAACTAATTTTTCACTTTACCTCCTAACAGCTTCTTTAAACCTTCAAAGAATTTCATTTTTGCAAAAGTTCAATGCAATTTCTTTTTTCCAAGTCTCAATCTTAGTCAGTTTTACTCCTACTACTGACCCTCCACAAAATCTTACTGCAACATTTCTCTTAATCAATAACTCTGTTAGTAACAACATAAATACATTCGCTACTCTGTCTGTTGTGCTAAATAAAGGATAGATGTATAGGGGGCAGCTGCACCGTTTAGGCGCACAGTTCTTTTGGGGCATGCCTTGTGAAGTTAGGAGTGAGATGCACTCCTTTGCCCCACACTTTCCCAACTGCCCAGCAAGTAGTGGGCAGCTGCTACGTTTAGGTTTGCGCAGTGGCGCACCCTTGACTTTCGCTGCTTAGGCAGCGCGCCCTGAATCTTGGGACATAGGGCATTTGAGCCCCCTGTTTCAGATGGCCAGGGGGACTGTTAGAATTGTAGAGCGCCAGGCCCTAATGTGATGTGGTGCTAGGAAATGTAATGTATGTAGTATGATTGCGCACCCTGTGTTATACCTCTAACTGTGGTTTATGATTATAAGGTTGTTTTGCATATATGGTCTATGCTAGTGAGATTATGTTTCACTGTGTGATTTACGCCCCTAATGTGAGTTATACTTAGGAGGTTAGGGTCTAATGTGTTTAGACTTGTGAGATGATTGCATAATGAGTTTATGCTGGTGAGGTTGGCGCAGAATGTAATTCGCGCCTGATGTGATACTGTGCATAATGTAGTTTATGTTACAGGCTGATGCTAAGTACAGTGATTACCAGTGTTTATTGGTTGTACGTGTATGATCTCTTTTACTTTTACTAAGTTTGCTTTGTGATGGTTCTGATAGTGGTCCAGTGGGCCCTATCATGTGTAAGTGATTCCCTTGTAGATTTGACCCAGTGCCAGGTGGCACCATGTATATTATGTATTTATTATTCTAATGTGTTTTGAGAATACAAAGGCTATTTTTGTTATAACCTTGTGTGGAGTTCCTTTTGTAGTGTGCCTGGGATGTTGTCGCTGTGTACATGTGCAAATGCTTTACACATGGCCTCCGGGATAAGCCCGACTGCTCGTGCCAAGCAACCAAGGGGTTGAGCAGGGGTTATCTTTGGCGTGTAACTCCCTTGCCCTGACTAGAGTGGTGGTCTCTGCCTGGCTTTTGGGATAGATTTATATTTACTGCGAGTAACACATTCCGCTTACCCTTCACAAAGTAAGACCTTCCGTTTACTCTTCAAACACTACAGGTAAATCCCTTCCGCTTACCTTTCACTCAAGCTCAGAAGAACCTGCTACTCCTTTGGACTTATCCTTCAGGATATATCTTAGGCCACAGTTTCACCAGCGAACCCTTTTGCTGTCACTCAAGCTCAGAAGAACCTGCTACTCCTATGGACTTATCCTTCAGGATATATCTTAGGGCAAAGTTTCACCAGCGAACCCTTTTGCTATCAATCAAGCTCAGAAGAACCTGCTACTCCTTTAGTGTGACACTTTCTAGGTGATATCAAACCAAAGTTTCACCAGTGAACTCTTTGCTATCAATCACTCACACAGAAAATAGTCCCTAATTTAACACTGCCAGCCCTACCTAGCTTCTCAGTGTTTTTCCAACAGACGAGTAACCTCAGTGCAGTGTGGCTTCCATTTACCACCCGCTATTCCTTAACCCTGATTCCACAGGTGTGCATGCCTGCGTGTTCAGACAACATAAAACAAGACACTAACTAAACATAAAGAGTTAAAACATGTAATCAATAACCAGAAAATTATGTCCTATGAAATTACCAATATAATCAATAACACCATCAATTCAAAATGAGCAAAATGTCACAAACAGTAAAAAAAAATAATAATATTTTCAACACTTCAAAAATACATGCTAGCATATTAACAACATTTCACAACCCTATTGATACTCACACCACTTCTTGCATCACCTTCCAGTACTGCTTTGCCAGTCTTCAGGTTCTGAGCATTGGAGTCAGGAATCAGGACTTGGACATTTATCTAACTTGGGCAATTATTTTACTTCCCTCCTAAGGTCAATGATCCATTAGTTGAATAGTTGATGGTGAAATCAATAATCATTAATCACCAAACTAATCAATAATGACCATCCTCTGATTACCAAAAACTGATGGAGCGGTAATTTCTTCTGGTAATTTCTCAATGCAAAACCCTCATGCTACCTCTAATTTACCACTGAAAAAGGTGTTGGGCCCTTCACACCATCTATTACCTTCAGGAGACTTTAAATAAAGATGAACAGTCAAAAATGCAATTATTATTTTAAGCCAATAAAGAGAGTTGTTGAGTATTTAAAGGGTTTTATTTTCTAGTCAAAAGTACATTTTTCTCTGACCCTTTATTCATTAGTAAAATATCAATCAGGTAACAGAATTTGGAAACAGGAAAAATAGCATTAATACAGAACATATTACAGTCTGCATATAAGCATTACATATAGGAAAGAAAATGTGGTGCAAAATTTCAGTCAAAACTCTTAAAGAGTTTCTAAGAAAAATAGTCTTGCAAGGCTAATCAAAAATCAAATAGTTTGCAAAAATCTCCCATTAAGAGAAATAAATGCATAAGTCAAATAAATCTTTTCAGACCTAATTAATTAGTCAAAGCATAAACTTAAAGTTTAGCATCTAAATCTAAAAAAGCCATTCTATCTGTTGCTGCTCTTCTGCATCTGTCTGTGTCTAAAGAGGAAAGCAGCCCCTCCTTCACGAGACCTCAAAGGAATGTGGCCTGCAGTGCCAACATATGACGTGCCAAGACTTGGGAAAAAAAATCACCAGGGAACCCCCCACCTGACTCTCCTCGGACGCCCAAGGCTGCACCTGTGACGATCTCGTACCTAACCCATAGAATGAAGCAAAGCCTAAGCCAAAATGAGCAAGAAGCCAGCTGTGCTAAGAAAGCCTTATGAGCAAAAAGCCATATGAGCCTAGAAGCCAAAGCCCCTCCGGAGAGGTCATTATTTATACTCTAATTCTTGGCAGTCTACACAAAAATGTTGCATCTTCAGGAAAACCTGTACGTGATTGGTCAGTCATGATGGCATGAGGTCTCACTCTCCTGACTCATTCTAAAATCCTGACTATACCAGTTTTAACAAAAGAAGCATACATAATAAATACATTTTATAAGTTTGCAACAATTGCTAGGGAAAATGTTTCTATGGTTTTCCTTCCTTCTTGTCACAGCGCAGCAGGACGGATACTTTATCAAACTGGTACATTGGCACAATCACAAGAATGTACAGTTCAAGATGTCCTTGACTTCTTCGTGGTTTGAGGAAAGCTGCCACAGTCTGCGCATGCACTCTTTTCTGAAAATGCAAGTCATAGCCTTGCTGGATTCACAGGCAGCCATTTAATGGTAGGCCCAAAAATAAAACAAACACAAAGAAAATATTACTGTCATGTAAATCAGCCCATTATGTTTCCCAACTCCATAATCATACCCCGTATAAATGTTTACCTAGCCAAGCTATTAGTGTAAAGCAGCTTTTCTATTATTTATGACAACATGCAAAATAAATGTGTAATGTGCAACATAGCATTTTTATGCTTTAGTGTAAAATTTAAAAGCACACACAGTTAATATAGCGCACCCAGTTAATACAACACACACACCAACATGCTTTAGTGTTTTAGATAGCTTTTCATGCAAAAAGCATTTAGCCCCATGTGTAGTGTTTGGTGCATTATTAATTCACACACATTATAAAAAGAGGTGTTATTACCTGAAAATATTTATCAAAATATGCAACAAGTCAAAGTCTCTTAAGACACAAATAGTGAATTTAGACTGCAAGGGATGAGCTGGGAAGAGAGAAACACATTCTATTATTCTTCAAAGCTAAAAAGGCCACTTTTCTCTACACTGCAAAAACACATGTTAATTCAGCAAAAGCATTTCAGACTGAATGGGCCTCACTTTCATGTTTTTTCATGTGCCATGTTTTTAACTTGCACCAAAATGTGCGTGGCAATTTAAATGCAGTCTGTCTGAAGCACAAAAAATAAAACAATGCCTGACTGCAGATGAAATCTGCTCCATCAGTACTATGAGTCCTCGTGCTTCTCCTCTCATTTTCTTTGACACACCTGTGTTTGTCTAGCTCTTTGGGGAGACACGGTCTCCACTCTATCTCCACTCTTCTTCTACTTCTCCTCCGGGTGCAGTGACATGCACCATGTTCAAACAAGGCCAACGGGCCTATTAACTTCAATGGTCTCCGGACCATACGGGCGAATCTTCAGTCACTCTTCTCGGCTGAATGGCAAGCGGCCACTCATATCGGGTGCTCCTTCTTCAGGCAGCCTCTCAACGCTCCTACTCTGGGTATCCCCTCTCCAGGGGCAGTGGTGAGCTGTGGCTGTGGCTGGCCACTTGTGGTGGGCGATTATCCTCACTTCAGCCTTGGGTCACTGACGACTCCTGCTTGAGGCAGTGTGAGTGAGGACACTGTGCTGCGTTTGGCCCCTTCTGGGCTCCGTTGCACCTGTGGAGATGTAAAGGATCTCACTGCTGTCTCCAGCAGTGCTTCTTTCTTTTGGAGGGGTCTCTTTTCCTCCTGGGCATTCACTCATGCTGACACGCTACTGGGAGCATTTTCACGCACCTTGAAATGCGCATGCCTCATCTTGGGTGCCCTCTTATTGCACTGGGCGTGCCTGTTCTTCCTCCTTGCGGTGGTGGTTGTTCACCACCAGGGCATGTGGCGCTCTTCTCATGTGTGGTGGCGTTGGCAGCCGCTGGGGTTGCTTGCTCTGCACCAGTCTATCTTGTGCTTCTTGGCGGGCTTGCTCTTCTTCCTTGCTTGCGATGGCATCACCCAGCCCCTTGCAGTTGTGCGCTCTGCAAACATTTCCCTTGCGCCTTCATGGGGCTTAGCTGATTCTCAGTCCTTTCACCTTCACTGGTCCTTACTTGGCCCCTTGAAGCTTCTCTGGGCTTCTTGGCAGTGTCCGTCGTAGCTGAGGCAGTTTTGGGCTACTTGCAAGCTTTTAGCTGTTGTGCCCTGAACTTCTGGCGAGTTTCTGCGCATTGTATTTTCTTGCACTTTTGGCGGGGGTAGCGTCCCTTGAGCTGTTGCTCGATCAGTGATCACCTTGCTGAGACTGATTCATGTAGACGTTCCTGCTTGTGTTTAGCTCCAAGTTTCTAGCGCCTCCCTGTGGGGTTTGTCCGTCTCTTCTAGTATTTTGCTAAGAGTTGGCAGTCAATAACGCCTTGTGCCTGTGTGCCCTTGTCAACTTGACGCTTGTCTGGGCAGATATAGCTTCGGGCGCTATTGGTGCTCTTGCTTTGTCTCTGCACCTTGTCTTTGTAAGAGTGAACCTTGGAGTGCTGGTGCCTTTCACAGGCCCCTCACATGCCTGTACAGTTGCTTGCGGTAGTGGGTGTTCACCACCAGGGGCATGCAGCTATGTGTTCTTGTGCCTTTAGTGGAAGACTAGCAGGGTTTGGCTGCTTGTGGTTTCACTATTTGGGTTTAGCTTTCAGGGTCGATGGCAGCTGCGAAATTGTTGGGTTTATTTGATATTTGGCAAGGAGGTATGCACTGCAGGTTCTTAGATAAATGCAATGTTTGCAGTTCTTTGTGCAGATATCTGCTTCATTCGGTGCTTTTCTTGTGCTCACTTTGCTAAAGTGCAGTATCACAAAAGGGCACTTCAGGAGGAGGCCGCATTGAGTCAATGGTGAGTATTGTTGCCATTTAACTAAGAACAGAGGTTGAGATACTTTGCTCTCCACTGCAGGCTGTCTTCACTTGGGGACACTGCAGCTACCATGCTGCAAACCAAGACAGCTCTTCTGAGACTGTAGGCCTTTTCATTGCTAAATGATTCCTTTTCACGGGCTCAGTAACTGGATATGGCCACTAGGTGGCACTGCAGTACAATTGTCTCCCGGCTGAGCAGGCTTGGCTGAAACTGGTGATCGCACTGGAGTGGAGTTGCAGGTGTGGGGCCCGTGCAAGGCTGGCACGGCCTGGCCCTCGCTGGATGCTATTCCCGGCCAAGGCTGCCTCACACAATAATCCCCGGTGAGTGGTTCTCCTTCTTTAACCTTGGAGGCCATGCAGTTTGCCTCATGCCACGGGCCGTTTCACTATCGCCCATTTTCAATGTAATACTGGTAAGATAGGAATGTCTCAGCCTTTGCTAGATTTGGCCGCAGGCTTGCTTCTTCTTTTCCTTGGGGCAGTAATGTATGGTGCGGGACGGGAAACAACCTTTACAACGCAACTTTTACAACGCACTACCATTACAACAAAACTTTTACAATGCAACATCCATTACATGTCATGCCATTACAACGCAACCATTACAACGCATGACACTACAACGCATACCACTACAACACATGTCATTACAACGCAGTCATTACAACGCATACCATTACAACGCATACCATTACAAAGCATAGTACCCTTACACTATCCAACACTTACCATACTGTTGCACCCCCTGGAGTTAGAATAGTAATATTTACCCCTACACTATCCAACACTAACCCTACTGTTGCACCCCCTGGAGTTAGAATAGTCATTTTTACCCCTACACTATCCAATACTTACCCTACTGTTGCACCCCCTGGAATTAGAATAGTAATTTTTACCCCTACACTATCCAATACTTACCATACATACAATGTAATGTTATGTGTTGTAATTGTATGCGTTGTAAAGGTAGTATGCGTTGTAATGGAATGTGTTGTAAAGGTTGTTTAAAAAAATTCGTTGTAATGGCATGCGTTGTAATGGAATGCGTTGTAATGGATGTTGCATTGTAAAAAATGCGTTGTAAAGGTATGCGTTGTAAAAGTATGCGTTGCAACGTCATACATCCATGCGGGACTCTCTCTCTGGCTGATCGTGGTGCTGGCTCTCGGTGCGAGGGGCTTCAGAGGCAACTTCAGGCAGTCGCCTCGCTCTTCCCCACGCCATGGGGGTGTCCTCAGTCCCTCATCGGGGCACTACCCGCCGCAGGGCAGTATGTCTTCATGCACAAATTACTGGTGCTCCTGCAGGTTTTTGCACACACCAGGCAGGCCTCTCCGCTTCCTGATCGGTTCAACTGTGGCACCTTGCGCCGGTCACTGAGATGGCCGCGGGCGGCTAGCAGCACGCTCAGCAGGTCAGGGCAGTGTGAGTGGCGCAGACATCTATCTGGGGTGCTTACTATGTGCTTGGACGGCGGATCTCCACTCACCAGGCCGCAACACTAGTTCTCCCCTGTAAAGTGTCTCACAGCAGTCCGAGGAGGTGACGCACCCCTTCTGTCCTGGTACTGACCGCCAAGCTAGGATGTCGCAGGCAGTGGGGGTCGTCAGCGCTGAGACACCTCGAGCATGGTGCTGGCTGCGACACTCCCTCTTCTTTCTCATCTCTTCACAGCTGGCAGCGGAGGCAGGGGGTGCCCTAGACATGGGCTACTCCTCCCAAACGATGAACCACGGAGTGGTTGTTAGCACACATGGGAAACAATACCCTCGTCGCCATTGTTATGTTGAGGGCGCTAAGCCCACATACTGGTAAAAGAATGCACATGCACACAGTGACTTTGATAGTGGTATCTGGCCACGAGCACGTGCACCTGGACCCATTTATTAGTCGGGTCACGTCACTCGTGACACCGGTGGTGGATGGGTGTGGGGTGTGTGTGCCCATTCCCATAGGGGGAGTGGTTACTAAACCAGTGCCTGTCGAGACACTAGAACGTGTCTCGCAGGACACAACAGTATTTGACCACACATTTGCCAGGCTCCCTTGCCCAGAACTAACATGCTGCTGAGTTGAGGACATAATGTACTGAAATAAAGTACCCCGTCCTTTTAGAAGCTTCCTGTTGACTCACCCCTTTATGCACCTGTGCTGATTTGCCCTGTTGATTGGCGTCTGCCTGTGAATTATTTGAACCTCTCCCCAACTCTCCTGCCTGCCTTCTCTTTTTTCGTATCACTCGATTGCTCTCACACTTGCCCCCGTAGGAATGAGAATTGATGTGTCATTGCAAAGATAGGTTGTTGCTTAAATAGAGTCTCCTGCCACACTTACTGCCCCGCTTTACACTGCCTTTCCCCCAGACCCGCCGGTGTAGTGATTCATCTATACTGAACTGCACTGTATTCTGCACAGTAGTGCAATCTGGTAAAATCCAGTTAGACATTCAGGGCTTCCACACTGAATATGTATGAGGAATATGTGCATAAAATGCATTTCAGGTTAGATTATTTGCACATATGTTGGTGGTTCTTAAAAACCCAAATGGATTTCAGAACTTACTGAGCAAGCGATGCCACCCAGCCATACATGTTATATCTGTCACTCCTGAGCCATCTTCTGGCATTTCACACTAACTATGGGGCATATTAGCAAGAACCGCGTAAAAATTATCACTGTTTTAGCGGCAGGAATCTGCCGCTAAAAAGGCGATAATGGGCTTGCTAATATGCGGTATAGAATTCCAATAGAAGCCCAGGTTAGATGTCCTGCACATCTAACCTGGGCTTCTATTGGAAATCTATAACGCATATTAGCAAGCCCATTCTCGCCGTTTTAGCGCCAGATTCCCGCTGCTAAAACGGCGATAATTTTATCGCAGTTCTTGCTAATATGCCCCTATGTGTTCTGGATGGACAAAGAAGAAACACTGACCTCAGAACAATAGTGCTTCCTTCCCTCTGCTCTTGTACATGCCTTCCACACCCCACAATGTCAATCTCTCATTTTCACATGCCTGTGAACAGGACCAGTGCTTTCTATCCGCTTTATTTCACTGTGTATGCACTGTGGCACTATTTGACAGGACAGCTTCTATTTTACCAATCAGATGCCTTCATATTCAGGGCTCAGACACTTTACATTAAATTGATGCACGGAATCTGCATCACCACTTTACCATGCTGAATGTCCCTGCTATGTTAAAGCAAATATTAAGCATACTTTTGTACTGAAAGAATACCAGCGTGTGATAAAAAGCTCTTTGATGTGGCCTGATTAAAATTAAAACAAATGACCATTTGCCTTTTATTTTACATCTCTTTTTGTGGCACAATGCCCACCATGAAAAAAAACGGCCAGCATAGAAATGATTTATTTTGCTTTGCTATTTTGTGCATGCAGATGTCTTTCCCTGGGAAGGGAAGGGTTAATGGCTGTGTGGGTGCTATTTCATTACAGATACACCGCGTGTCCTTGTGGAATTTGCCTGGAGCTGTGCTGGCCCCGCCAGCAATCCCTAGCACACCTTGTCACAGCAGTGATTTATAACTCTGCTTAAGTGAAGGCCAGGCCTGCTCCCTACACAGCCATTTGTTTAGATTCCTGCTCATTTTTAACCACTTCCAAAGGATGTACCTTCCTGGGAGCTTACATGGTAACCCCTGTGTTGCTGGGTGGATTTTACAAACGTAAGAAAATAAATACTTTCCCGAAGGAAAGAGGGAAAAGGGGGTAGGGAATATAGATTGTGACTGCGCCACAGCTCAGTCAAAATTCTACTAGCTGCGAGCAAATGATGCTTGTTTTCAGACAGCTGTTCAGCAAAGTATATTATAGAAAAGCATTTCAAGAACCTTCAGCGTACCTTTGGTTTATTTTTTTAAATATATTTTTGGCAACCGATGGAGGCAGGGGAGAGAGAGCGTGTGTTTTTGGTTGAAATATAGCATCCGATCAATAACTGCAATCTGCCAGTTTGAGGGATTTAGGGGCATATTATCAACAATTAGCGATATTTATCACTAAATAAGCTTAGCGACATTTTTCTTTATTGCATCGCATCGCCGGATTTTATCGCAGAGATAACGTGCTATTAGCAATGTTTATCTCCAAAGCGATAAAATATCCGGCAATAGCGGCAAAATGCGTGAATATCGCTGGACATCCAGGGATATTCAGGCATTATCGCTAATAGGGACGTAGCCTGAATATCCAACTCCCATGGGATATACAAGCTAAGAACTGGTCTGAGCAGGCGTTAGGTTTCAGCGATATTCGCGCTAAGCGTGAATTTTCTTGTCGCTACGCCTGCGTTGATAATAGGCGATAGCGATGTTAGCGACTGCTTTCAGTCGCTAACAGGTTGGGTACGCCCACTTTGTATGTCATAAGCGATAAATATCGCTAACATGCAAAGCGGGCCCCAAACGGCTCTCTATCGCCTACAAGCTGTCGCTAACTGCTGTTAGCGACAGCTTGCTAATAAGGCAACAACATTTTCACCACTTTGCGGCCGAAAACGGATGCAAAAGTGGCGATAATCTCATATCGCCCGCCTTAACTATATGCCCCTTACTTTTTAATAGCTCAACGATAATAACCTTAAATTAGTTTTTTCAGTAATTTGCGATCTTTTTACAGGTGAAAATGATTGGCAACACATATTTCACAGTTTGCAGATTTAAAACATGCGATCTCTAGTGGTTTTGAGTTGTCACGCCTGATTATTTGTCCTTCTCCTCTAGGGTATTGTTTGGCGGCCCTCATGCCACCAGGGATCAAATGGTGTCTATTTAGCTCCAGTGTGCCCAAGCTAAATTATTTTGACAAGGTTTAAAAACAGTTATCAGACCACACATCGGTGACAGTCAAATGTCTCTGCTATACTTCGGCCAATCAGTTGGCAGCAGACTAAGGGCATTCAGGGGGAGTTCTAAATCGCAGACGAGGATGGTTTGGACAAAACATAGAGCACAGGTATGATCAGTGCTTAATTCGTGAAATAGTGATTGCCGCTGTCCATAGTGCAGCTCACACACCTATGGCCGACGCTATTAAATGTCAGGGTGCTCAATACCAAGTTGCCTAATCCTGAATCAACCAACCAGTCATGGATTTACAGAATGCAGCAACATCCGTAAGGCTTTTAGGCGCTGGAGTTGCTAAATGCTTTTTAAAAATTAATATCATTATTAAAAGCGGAAAAGGCATTAAAAACATGTGAATAAACAAAGAGAAAGCAATGAAAACGAAGAGAAAGCAAGTAGAAGGCACTAAAAAAACAGGGGAAAAAGCCCAGAGAAAGCAATGAAAATGAAAGGAAAGCAAGGAGAAGGCACTCAAAAACCAGGGGAAATAGCAGGAATACAGGAGCATGAGTGCTGCAGCAGCAGGGGGGAAGCTGGGCCAGGGGCCTTCTCAATGGGGTGGCACTGTGGCCTCCATTAAGTAGATCCCGGGAGGAGGGAGGGGCACAGGAATGTAGTGAGGGGTGCTAAGCAGAGGCAGAAAAGAGGTGGCAGGCAGGAGTGGCAATGAGGGAAAAAAGGAGACCGCAATGAAAAAGAGGGGAAAGCAAGTAGAAAGCACTCAATAATGGGGAAAATAAGGAGAAAGTAATGGAAACGAAGGAACAGCAAAGAGAAGGCACTCGAAAAAAGGGGAAAAGCAAGAGAAAACAGTGAAAACGAGGGAAAAGCAAGGAGAAATCACTCAAAAAGCAGGAAAGAGCACGGAGAAGACAGGAGCAAGAGCAATGCAGAAGCACCAGGAGAGTGGATGCTGGGGCCCCAGGCCTCTTTAATCCCCTATCAGACCCTTTATCTTATTATTGCAGGGCCCCGCTTTCTCCATTTGTGACAGCTCTTCAGTCTTTCTCTTCCTCCTTTTTTCCCGTTTGTGTGTTTTTGTTTTGTCTGATGTGACAAAATATGTGAGGTCATCAAAAATGACTGCTGGTAGTCCACACCGGCAATCACCGTCTCAAATTAAACACTGGGTACGACTAAATAGGCAGAACCAGCATTTCTATTATGATAGTAACACCTCAAAAAGACAACTTAACAAATTTACATCTTGCAAAAAAACAACATTATCCTGACCTAGGCACTATCTTACTACCAAGTTTGTTCTGGATTTCAAGAACACTTTTAGAAATCTCTTTAGAAAAAGTATTGCCCTAATAATCTTTAATGACAGATCAAAAATAAAATGCATTCTATCTTTATTTCTTTTCCCACATATTTTGTCCTTTCAATCCTTCAAAAACCCACTGTGCTTGGTCTGTGGTTGTGCACAGGCCACTCTAGGTGCCAAACATGTCTTGGAGAAACCACTTTGCATAACCTTTGGCCATGAGTGGCAGAATCCGGGCATTTGGCCTTGCATTCTGAAACAAATTGCATCCAGGCAATATGGCGATAGAGCGTACTCTACAGCTCACTGGAGAGGCACAGCAGCCTCTGTACATTCTGCTCTGATCACATGATGCCAAACCCCAATGTGCATGTTATTTGGCAAGTCAGCAAGGGCTATGTATTCGTATATTTTTTAGCAACAGCCTGCACACAGGCTTTGTGTCCTCTCAACCATTGCACATTTAGGGGAAGATTGTCAAACATTTTGCGTGGGGTCAGTGTCACTTAACCAGCACAAATACTTTATTTCCTGATTCATTTTCCAGTGCAAAACTTATTTTGTACTGGAAAGTATCCAAAAGTAACACAAAGCAACGTGAAACGCTACTTTGCATCACTTTCCTTCAAGGAGGCTTTGCATGGGTGGAACATGGGCGTTCCCATGGAACCACCCAACTTTTTGACACTAAACCCTATCTGCTAACATTAGTAGACAGGGTTTAGTGCCAAAATGTAATGCCTCTGAAATGCAGGCAATAAAATGACAACGTTTTTCATGTCTCCTTTCTTAACTGACTTTGCATGTGTGCTGCACTTTACAGCAGACATAGAAAGTAGAAAAAGTTTTTTCCACTTGTCTAGCCATAGTATGCTGGAATTGAAGTTTGACCATCCTGTACAAAACCTATGGTAGACTCAGGCACACACCATAGCACTGTGGCGCTATGGTTTGTGCCTGGCGCACAGCAGCTGAAATCAGCGCCGGTGCTAGGGAAAGGAGAGGAGAGAGTCATATCTGTAAAGATGGCGCTCTCCTGCTCTCTACCTGTCATGCCACACAGTGTAGCATTCTTGGTTGCTGCTCTGCGTACCGTGATGCTTTTGAGAATCTGGGCCCCACTTCAGCTTTCTGCACTGGACTGTGAGCACATACTTTGCACCCAGTCCCTATGAACCAGCCACCTGCTGTGCTTTGCCTTTGAAAATTTGCAATTCCTAAAATATGAACACAAATGAAAAAACAAAAAACGCATATGTTTAAATGACAGTTCATATATATAATAAGTAGACTTAGATGAAAGTTCCATTACACCGGTGTAAATCACCTAAATTTGTGAATTTCACATCACGGTTGTAACGAGAAATCCTGAAATTATGCCAGATGCGTAAATGTGCCACACTTTAGAGTAAAAATATAGTGGGGGAACAACATGAACAACCAGAAGACGAACTATGGTGGGATGTTGTTTGCGGCAATTGTCTTTTGCACTCTGGGTGTCTCATTTATGGCAAATTTGGCCTCGGGCAGTGCAATAAGGCACCTTGCTGTGCTGCCCTACGCCAAAAAAAGGGCAGGAATGCACTGCATTCAAGCAATACAGTGCATTCCTGTCCTTTCAACTGTGCTGGTGCTGATTTGGCAGCCTAGCGCCAGTCTATGTGTGCTGCAGAATGCAGCACACATAGAAAGAGGAAAGAAAAATAGAAACACAAATATTTCTCCTCGTTATGCCTCCCCCAGAGAGGCGTAAGGTTTTTGAGTTTCTACAGGTTTGTGTGAATTAGTAACTCTGGTGCAGCGCCAAAACCCATCAGTCTTGCATGAGAAAACCCACCGCAACACCCATGGACGCCTCCCTGGTGCAGGTTAAGGCAACACAGAGACTTGCACTGCCTTGCCTTACTCCATATCTATGAGGCCATTCAAAGCCACCTAAAGTGGCCTAGATAGCCTCTCAAATACAAGTCCCTATATTTTTAGTGCTAGATGTGTTCTTGAATAAAGAACTGACACATAAGTGCATTTCATTCTAAAATATAGTGCTAAATGACAGTTTGCATTTCACATAAGTATGTGCAATTTTGCAGAATGTTTGGCAAAATTTCACATAGTTACAAGAAAAGCCAAGTTCGTGAATTTACACACCCCTAGTATTAAAAGTACACATTTGGTACCACCATATTTGACACTACATTTGATGAATAAAGAAAAACAGCCCTTCAAGAACATTTCAATATAAAACATGCTTTTTCTCACGCCAAACCAAACTGATGATAAATTATAGGTCTAAATTGTATGTGATTCTTTTTTTTCCTATGTCCTATAATCTGTTTTGTGCAATAAGTTCATGCAAGTTTGGAGTCAGCCATCTCTTAGCGATATATGATTATCAGGGCAAAATAAAAGTAAGTTACATCATCACAATTAGACTTTGGGGTAGACATGTAGCCCCAGTTTCAGGTTACACATTTTAGTTGTAAATTCCTGAGCGGAACCTGAGCATGAGGAAATAGAGCTACTGAGAGTCTGCCTAATTTAATTAATCTCTACTTGCTAGACTTTTCTGAATAAAATATTTCTGATTTAACTTGAAATACAAAATTTTGTTACCCTTAAGCAGCCTCACAATGTCCAAAAACCTGTTTTTAGGTCGGGCATTCGAGATCTCTTGTATATACTTTAGTATATATTTATATGAGTATGTACTGTGCGGGCTCTGGAGATCAGCCCTAGGACTTGTCTGCTTCCGCTTAGGGACTTTTTTTCTGTTCAACTGCCTCTATTTAACATTCTTGATATAAAACGAACAGTAGAGGTCAGTAAAATACCAGAATTGCTTTCTGCTGAGGGACTTTCTTTTTTTTCTTTTTCTGGTAACTGCCTCTATTTGATGTTCTTGATAGAAAACGACCATCAGAGGTCAGTAAAATACCAGGATTACTCTAGCATTGGCTAGGTTCCAGTCCATAGAAATTGTCTTCCACGAGAATCAGTAGACAATAATATTTTTTTCAAATCTTGTGTTTTCAGTGATATGACCATCGAAGGCCCTGATTATATATTAAAAAGAGAGCTTTGAACTATACCTTTTCCCACTGAAAGGCAATATTTCTCTCTGTGTGTTCCCATACCTGACGTGTCACGCAGTTTGGTGCTTACTTTCCCCCCATGTTATAGAACAGTAAATGTTTCAGCACCCAGGCCAATGTGCTGCATAGCTAAATACATATAACATCCCAAGTGCGCGTCAGATTGCATTGCAAATGCTTGTTTAATTTCTTTGGTGTATCTAGTGATCTTTCCTTGTACTTCCAGGTAAGATTTCATATCTAGTCCACTTACGTCTGAGCATATGTATTGAATCCAAGGTAGCCTTAAGGTAATGCTCACAATGCTTTATCTGCCAAAGTTCATGCTGCTTTATTTTTAACTAAGGATTGGTTACCGCATAGGTTAGCTAGTCCATTTTAGTGCAAGTCTCAACAGAGATGTGTGCTCTATATACAACTCTGTCTTAAGTTCAAAGAAAAAAAAAACAGAGTTAGGTACTTTGGTGATCTTAAGAAAAATAAAAATATAGGGAAATATTATTGATTGTAATTTTAAAACCCCAAAGCTAAGTTCCATGTAGAGTGCTAGACTAAATCTTTGCTTCAGATATATTAAGGCAGGGCAGATAAAATGCATTCTCCATATATGTATATCATACATTGATAAAATATAAGAGCAAATATGACTTCGGCTCTAGTGGACCTTTTCTATTTGGGCCAAATAAATTCCGCTTTTATTAAATTAAAGCCCTAAATAATAAACATCAGAAACAAATTGCAGTGATTTTAAAAAATATATTTATTTCATTCCTACTAATAGACTATTGCATTTCTTAATTGATATTTAAACATTTTCAATTAAAAGAATGTAAGTAGTCGATTCGGAATTCCTACATGCATAGGCATTTGCGGTTACCAAATAGCAATTCCTTAAAAATTGCTATTTGGTAATCGCAAATAAGGAGTTTGATGCATGTGCCCCTGTATTCAGCTATTTTCAATGCTAATAATGATCTTCTAGAAGCCACGTGCTCCTTAGCTGTATTCAAACTCTTTACTTTCCTGCACTTTTTATTGAATCAGCATTTCTTTGAAATAAAAAAATCCTTAGTGTATGCAATAACTCATGGCTAACTTTGCTTTGGAATGTTTCAAAATGTTCAATATGAAATAAAGATAGTCCTTTAACAGCGAGAGAAGGCAAAATATAAGTAATTAAGTACTTAACATCTGATTTCTCATAATCTCACCATATACAGGATAAACATATTATTCATAACTGTTAGATTTTCTCAATTATAAGAGAATAACCGCTCATGCATTGTTTCACAAGAACTTGATAAAAGTAAACACAGGAATCCCTAGATAGTGGTCCCTCTGTGGTCTAGACTGCACTACAAGATCTTGTACCGTATGCCACAAGCTACAGACAAGAATATATAAGCAAGTCTTGAGGTATAAGACCTATTTTGAATAGTTAACTTGGTGGAAAGTCTGAACTAAATCTCACTTTTTACTGAAGGACAAAGGACTGTAGTGGCACATATAAATAAAGTAGCTCCTTTCTAAATATAGGACTACAGCCAGATAATGATTTGAAACACATGCAGGCCTTTAAAAACAATAAATGTTTAATTAGGAAACAAATGCAGAGAACAAATCTGGCTTTATGTGAGTATGTCACAGTAAGTGGAGATGTAGCCTTTAGAGTAGTTTTGTACTATTTCGAGGCATTGCAGTTGGCAAGCTAGAAACACAAAGGCATTTGCGTAGTCCAACCGAGAACAGATTAGTGTGTGGATAGGAAAATGGGCAGAAGAGACAAAGGCAAATTTTTATTCAACCCTTTAGTTACTAGAAGAAAAAGAAGTAACTTAATCTGTTCAAGGTGATAAACATAAGGAATCCTCCAAGATTCCTAACAGGCTGGACAGGAGTGGGACAATACCAAAGTTCAGCAGGAAGAAGGCTTGTCCAGAAGAAGATCTCCATTTTATCCGAATTGAGCTTGTGGCAGCTTAAAGACATCCATTCGCTATTCTTATCACTCACACAATCAGTCCTAAGATAGTCTGCCTATTATCAGTGTAACACCTACAGGATAACTGGAAACCTTTAATAAGTTGAGATAAAAACAGAATTAAAATTCTCCATTATATCAGGTGTATTTGTTAGCCATGTTGACTATTGGGGAGACCGTAAAAACATATCACCTAATTTTACTATGATTAGACATTATTTGTCCTTACTCAGCAGGTTGTGTCAAAATATAAATATTTAACATGGAACAAACTATTTTGCAAGAAATTTGTGATTCATACAATAGGGCTATGCTTACTGTGTGACTTTTGGAGGGCATAATGATGTGGGTGCTGAGGCAGATTTAACCTTTTGTCAAACAACACCTTTCGGAGAAATGGGGTCTCTAGTTGACAGTGGTTTGCACCGTGCCCAAGTAGGGACCCTCCCTCTAGACAGAGTAAGGGAGTAACACAGCTAAGATAACCCCTGCTCACCCCCTTGGTAGCTTGGCTGTAGGAGTCAGGCTTATCTCAGAGGCAATGTGTACATACACACACAGTAGCACAGTGAAAACTTTGCAAAATGAGTACATACCTGTTTAGACAAATAGCCAATATTTATCTGAATAAAACAAGACCAAAAGGACAAAAATCCAACATAGAAAAGCCAAAATATCACTTCTAAATAGATTACTGTAAAAATATGGCTCATAGAAAACAATAGATCCACCCAAGGCTATCTCAACGTTGTGACAGCTACTAATCAAAAAGTCTGGTGGTGACTGCGAGGAGCACGGGCCGTTTACGGAGTTCCCCAGTGACAGTATCTTGAAAACGATGAAAACAAAGACGTTGCACTATGTCAGGGAAGTGAGGCATCTCTGGTACTGCTGCAGCATCGGTTCATTACTGCTGCGCAGGGGAGGGGATGTGGTGTTGCCAGCGAGGCGGTGGTTCCTTGTGATTCTGCGGGTTCAATGAGTTTGGGAGTTTACTCACGTCAGTTATCCACTTTGAGATGATGCGATCGAGCCACTGGCAGCAATAGGCATCAGGGCTGCGCATCGTGCTTTTCATAAGCGGTGCCCTCAGCTTCGGTGCAGACAGTGACGTGGTGTCAGGGCAAAGCACTGTCGTCCAGGATTTTGGGGTTATGGTGCAAGTTGGGTGGTGCGTCATGCCCTTCATGAGCAGTGCCCTTGGCTCCAGAGCAGGCAAGGGCCTCAATGATGAAGTCGGCATTGATAAGTTGCTGTTGTCATCAAAAATCAGTATTGCAGTGTAAGTCCGGGTGGTGCGTTGTGCTCTTCATGAGCTGAGCCCTTAGCTCCAGTGCAGGCAGCGGTGTTGCTGAGGGTTTCGATGTTGCTTTTCTTGAGTTGCAGCACCAGCCACATGATATCAAGGGCCCAGGAACTGGAGTTGACACCTCTTGGCAATCAGGAGTCCCATCAGAGAAATCCAGGTGCTGTTAGCGAGATGCAGGTCAAGTCTTTGATGCCTCTAAGTCTTCTTAACAGGAGGCAAGTATGCACACACCCTTTTTAGACCATTGGAAGCAGGATTTAGGAAAGCAAGTCCAGTCCTTTCACTGCCAAGACAAAAGCAGCAAGCAGCAGGCCAGCACATCAAAGCAACAGACAGAGTGGCAGTCTTCTTCCTAGCAGAATGTCATGAGTCCTGCAGTGTTCCGATTTTGGGTGTCAGAGGTCCAGTACTTATGCCCCTTTCTGCCTTTGAAGTAAGGAAAAATTCAATGGAAAGTCTTTATAGTGCACAACACCCTGCCTTTCCCTGACCTTTCTCCAGACACACCAAAAATGGGTGGAGACAGCTTTGTGTGAGGACAGGCACAGCCCTATTCAGATTTCAGTGACAACTCCTCCCATCACTCTAGCTCAGGAAGGCCCACAGCCTGGTGATAGCCCATCAGAATATGCAAGGCACATCTCTGCTCCCTTCCTGTGACTGCATAAAGTTAATGCACAAGACCCTAACTGTTAGCCAACCCAGACATAAATTCGACAGACAGGCAGAAGCACAGAATGGTTAAGCAAGAAAATGCCCACTTTCCAAAAGTGCCATTTTCAAACACGCAATTCGAAAACCAATTTCACCAAATGACGTATTCTTAAATTGCGAGTTCAGACACCCCAAACTCCAACACTCTATCTGCTTCTAATGGACACTTGCACTTAAAAGAAATTTCAAGGCAATCCCCTTGTTACCCAATGGGAGAGATAGTTCTTGCAATAGGGAACAATGAAGTTATCAGTATTTCACTATTTGGACATGTAAAACACACCAGTACATGACATACCTTTTAAATACCATTCACCCTGCCATTGGGGCTGCCATTTGATTACCTTAGGGGCGACTTACAGGTAGTAAAAGGAATGGTTTCGGTCTGGAAAGTGTGTTGACTTTCCAGGTCGAAATGGCAGTTTAAAACTGCACTCATAGACACTGCAGTGGCAGATCTGAGACGTGTTTGCAGGGCTACTCATGTGGGTGGCACAATCAGTGAAAGTATGTCTTCTCATCATAGATGGATGTATAGCTGATGCATTTTGATGTCTGCTTGCTCCATAACACCGTCACATTGGACAGAATGTTACTGCCCACTTGAGCAGAAGAGAGGGTGGCATGACAAGCAACTGCCTTGGAGACACGGTCCTTATCGCAAGAAACTGCACTTGCCATAAAGAGTCTTCACAAGACCGGCCATGACACACAGAAATCAATGTGCGACCAGCCATCAAAACTATTCTACAGGTGTAGACTTTCGTTCCCACGTGAGGATCAATGCCCAACCCTTGGACAAACCTACAAAGGGTGTGAAAAAGGGAACCATTTCAAGGCAGATACGATCTATACATGCAAAGAAGTCAGCACATCGGATTTGAAGATTCACCATCAATCACCAGCATGAATATGGGAGTGAAGTGAGAGAAAAAGGCACCAGACCCAAGTGCATTGTCTTGCCACTAAAAATAAACAGTTGCTCCATACCATTCATCTTTGACAGCAGTGGCGGCTTGTGTAGGTATGCGTGGTGAGGCAGAGGGGCAGGGGCTGTATGAGAGTGGGGAAGTGGAATTGACAAATGACGGAATAGAGAAAATAAAGTAAATAAATAAAACTACTTACCTTGCATTCGCAGCAGCACAAGGTAAGTGATTTTGTTTACTTATTTATTTTACTTTCCCTATTCCATCGTTTGTCACTTACACCTCCCACCCCTGCCCCGCCCCCACCCTGCCGCACCGTGCTTGCTTGCACAGGCCACCAATGACATAATTTGGCAGTTCCCATTGCTATTGCACGGACTGGCATAATTAAAGGGTGTCAAAGTGTGGCCACACATAAATGAAGACCTTCACCCAATATCCCAATTACATCGCCAAATTAAATTTTATCTTCAAAATGTTCTGGAGAAAGAAATAACAATACTTCAGTTTGAGTAGTTTTCTTTTAGCAGTCAGGTATACAATGAAATCATTGGCCTTCGGCTGTAACCAACTAGTATGCCCTATGGAGAAGCTGTGCTTTGACCAAACGTGGGTGATCCACTGCTGGGCTTATGACCAGCCAAATTTATATAACCCAGATTGGACTTGATTTTATTTTTACTAAAACAAGATCATTTTTAAAACTGCTTTTATCATGAACCATGTTCAAATTTTTGGCCAGCTAGATGCAATTTGCTATTTTTACATGTACAAACCAAATTATATAACCTGCTCCTTTGTAATGGTTTGCTTACTTGATTTAAATAATATTTACTTTGGCATGTTCCCATCTGTTGCTCTTGAATTTGTAGCTCTGTCCCTCACAGATTTCTTATTATCCAATTGCTGCTCTGCTCATATTGCACTCTGACTATGAATTTTGACTTCAATGTGATTTACTGTGTGTACGAACTGAATGGTATAACTTCCCCGTTGTAATGGTTTGCCCACTTAGTCTTAATAATATTTACATTGGCATGTTTCCATCTGCTTCTTCTACACTTGTAGTCCTGTGCTTAATTGATTCTTTATGATCCAATTGCTGTTTTACTCATTTTGCTGTTTAATTTTGAATTTTGATTTTAATATGTTTTATTGTAAATCTTTTTATTTTTTAGTGTATGTTTTATGGGCTTGTTCTCAAAATAAACATTTTTGAACGAATGAATGAACAACACTTTAAAAGGTTGGAGTTATAGAGCACTCAACAGACGTTTCACCCAAATTTGTAATGCCCAAAAGAGACATCAAGACCGAGGTAAGCATCTGAGTTGACATGAGTCAAACAAACAAGGCAATACATCGCAAACAACATCCAGGAGCTCATCTAGCTGACATGATCACACAACACAATGGTGCCAAAGTATTCTCTAAGATAAATCTTAACGAAGGGTACCACCAACTGGAAGTGGAAGAGTGCAACCAATATATCACCACTATTTCGACCCTAGTGAGCTTATTCAGATACAGGGGACTCAGTTTTTTTGTTGTTTCTTCAATGGCTGCAATCTTCCAAGACATAATTCATAGAGTCATCCAGCCTGTATCTAATGTGTTCAATTACAGTGAAGACATATTGATTTTCGGCAACTCCTAAAGGTATGTCAACAGCTCGATGCGGTAGCCTCACTTTGAACATTCACAAATGCAAATTTCAGAAGATGCAACTCAAGTTCTTTAGACACATGTTCTCCAAAACTGGACCCCGAGAAAGTAAACGCTGTTTCGGAGATCAAGCCAACTCCGAATTTGAGACTGCTACATTCATTCCTTAGGATGGACAGCTATTTCACAAAATACATTCATGAATATGCCACCATCAGCATCAGCACCCCACTGTATGAGCAGACACAGAAAGACGCCCAATTTCAATGGTCACAAGTGTAAAAGAAGCTTCAGAGACAGTAAAGAGACCATTACAAAAGCAACAGGCATGGTTTACTTTGACCCAGAGTTTCACAATGAAGTCACAGTTGATGCAAGCCCAGTGGGGTTGGGAGCTATCTTAGTTCAACATAATGCTCTACCAGATGTATAGTTGCAAATGCCAGCCGTAGGCTGTTGGAGACTGAAAAAGCATACTCTTAACCAGAAAAGGAGAGCCTGGCAGTTGTCAGGGCCCGTGAACATGTTTTGTCCTTAATGGCAAGCTTTTTACAAGTATCACTGATCACCAGGATCTGTTGACCATCTTCGGGAACCCCAAAGCTAAGATGACACCAAGAGTCGAATGCTGGGGGTTACTACTTCAAGAGTTTGACTACATCATAATCCACAAGCCAGGAAAGGAACTGAATCCTGCAGATTACTTATTGTGCAACCCACTGCTTGTGACAGTCTCAAAATCCTCAGCAACCAAAAAGTACCTCAACTTCATCTTGCAATCCAGCATGTCCTCAGCACTGTTCGCCAACCAAGTGGCAGGCGCTACCATGGGTGATGATACCACACCCGTAGCCAAGCAACAAATCACCATCAAAACTTTGAAGGTCAAGAACAAGAAAAGAGGAGCTTCAGAACTTCAAAAATTTCATAATGTTGGAGAGGAATTAGCAATTACTCAAGAAGGAATCATTCTCAGAGGATCGAGAATTGTCTTGCCTGATAGCCTGAGGCATAGTGCCCTTGAGCTTGCTCAAGAAGGACATTGTGATGTAGTAGCCACCAAAATATCCCTCAGAGAGAAAATGTGGTTTCCTAAGTTAGACAAGGGAGTTGAGGAGGAACTAAAGAAGTGCCACTTATACCAGTGTCTCTCATCAAAAAACACACAGCATCATGTGGGTTTGTCAGACCACCCTGCTTAAGTCTGGGAGAGAATTGAAATTGACTTCTTTGGACCGCTAGTAGATAGGCGGTATCTCATGGTCCTTATTAATGAGTAATCTAGTTTTCCTCTGGTCAGAGCTATCTGCTCCTTAGGCCGTGAAGAAGTCATAACTATATTGGATGACAACTTTTCCACGTGTGGCATTCCTCAAACTCTCAAGTCAGAGAATGTTCGTCCAATTACCAGCAAAGAATTAAAAACATTCTTGACTCAGATGGGTGTTACATGTTAACATATTACAACACTCTGGCCTCAGGCCAATGGCGTTGCTGAGAGATTTATGGGCGTTCTCAAGTGAAGTGCTCAAAGAGCAGCTGTAGAAAACATCAACTTGAGCCAGGCACTCTGCCAGGTCCTGAGAGCCTATTGCTCAACACCTCACTCCACAACTAGTGAGAGTCCAGCCATGATCGGGTTTAGTTGCACCATCCGGACCATGCTTCTACAAGGGACTGCTGAAAGACAAGTCAACATTCTACAATGTCAAACCACTGATGCTCACCGAAAAGAGACCATAAAGACCTATGCTGACAAACGCGGATGAGCTTGAGAGAGTGCCATTGGACGAGGAGATTGGGTACTCGTCAGACAAAGACAAAGGAAGAAAACTGACATGCCAATTAACAAAAATCCTATGCTATTAGTAGAGAGAATAGGACACATGGTCACATCATACAGAACTGGAAAATCCATCACCAGGAACATGCCCCACTCAAAATAAGTTCTCCTCTCCTGAGGGCCGGCCGACTCCAACAAACTGGACACACTCCAGTCATTAGTGCTTCCTGAGACAGAGCTTCCTTATAACCACCAGACTGATTGGAGAGTTATCATTGTTTCTGTAAAGTTACATGTTAATTACTATGTTAGGGGGAAGTGTAGTATTTTGGCACTGAGACCCTTGCCTGGATCAAGAGCGGCGTGGCCATGAGGAAGAAAATGAAAGGATGTCATGGGGTCAGAAAATGGGAAGTGATCGAGTTGTAGGGAACACGATAATAACGTTTTTAGGGAGAACATACATCTTTGTGTCCTACGTCATCTGTCTGCACTTTTGATGCTTAGGACACAATAGGGAGGAATCTCCATCTGCCTCCTTGAAATTACTTGTGGGAACAAGATAGCCAACTTCAGTGCAAGAAGGCATTAACAAATCCGCTCTTACATGGGTCTAGACTGCGCGCCTCAGAAAGAATTACAGAAAATTACAATTTATGAAAAAAGGTATGTTCCACAAGTGCTTCAAGTTAAAGGGATGCAATTCACCCACACTTCCATTATGAGAACGCATAGCGTACAACCTACATTTATATGCAAATGAACAATAACTGTGCTCATTGTGAACATTAAACTAACATTTTTATACAAGTTGAAAGTAGTTTAAAAAGCATAGAACATCACTAAAGTTTGATACATTTTCTAAAGTACAAATATTAGTTCAGTGGCGCAACGCAAAATGATGCCCCCTCTGCAGTATTGGATGAGGGGGCCCTGTGTTTCCTATAACTTACAGATATTCAGTGACCTTTGGTTGAACGGGGCCCCCTGACAGTTTTGGAGCCTGCGTTACTCCCCTGTATTTGTTACTATGTACTCTGCATCCAGCATGGAGAACACAATTAGTGTCCCGGTACTGTCGCCCCAGGGCCCACTGTCCATGGTCTGTGATCTTCACCAGTTGACTTTGCGAATACATGGCCTCATTTATGAGGTTTTGCATAGGGCAGCGCAGCAGGCCTTCCTGCGGCGCTTCCCTACAGCAGAAGAAAATGTCAGTAATGCGGCGCATTCCTGTCCTTTTACCCTCTGCCGCCGCACAATGGGCTGCCTGCGCCAACACAGGCACCTTTGCACAATGGTGCAAGGGTGGCAGCGTTGCGGGGATGATTATTTTTTTGCACAGGAAAGGAAACCTTTCTGTACAAAATTATTCATAAGAGGCGTTTCCTCTTTCTATGTGTGCTGCAGAACGCAGCACACATAGAAAAGGAAAAACGAGGAGAAATAAAGACATTTCTCCCCGTTGCGCCTCCCTTACGCATCACGTTGGGGAGGCATAAGATTTTGGCACTGCCTCAGATTTACGATTTCTCCCCCCAGCAACACCCATTGCACACCCCTTTAACGCAGAACACAGGCAGCATTAAGCCAAAAAAAGTGGCTTAGTGCTGCCTGATAAATATCATGCAGGCTTCTGCGAAAAACACGGAACGTCACAAAAAGTGATGCTCCGATGGCGCAAGGGGCCTCATAAATGAGGCCCACAGTATTTGATGTGTCCATGGCCATGTCATACACCCAGTCCCCCTGGTTGCAAACACTACTGTGCCTCAGATAGTGTCAGCAAAGTTGTGAATTTTTTTTAATTTAATTTTAGTAAATTCGATAAGAATTTTGTGAAATTACATGAAATTATGCTTTTAGAGAAAATGTGGTGTCACAGTATCTCGCCTGACATTTGTGTAGAACTGTCTTGATCAGTACCAGAGGCTGGTTTGAGCATTTCACAGCAGGTTCTGAACATATGGTGAGGTCTTAGTCCATACACTTTGCACAAATTCCCTGGCCTTAGTGATCACTGTATATGAACAGTGGGCTCTGGATGCAAAACGTGCCCTGAAGAATTCCCTGTGCCTACTGACCATGGCTTCAAAATACTCTATGCAAAGTTTTGGTTATGCACATCAGGGTATATTGGCAGGATGTGTGCCTTGGCTACATCATGCATTCATTCGTGTTGAACCCAGAGCCTACCACACTCGACCTTTGGCCATGCTAAGAAGGGTCTAGTCAGAGGGCGCAGCCTTCTCCATACACTGTGCCAAGTCGATGTGGCTGCGGAGGTCACTACATATGACCTTCTCAACCCACGTGTGCTGATCCGAGGTATTTTGGTTTTAGTAATAAATGGCAAATTCCTCCCTTCTGAGGTGTATCTGAACTCTCTTTGGGGTTGTTGTACTCCCCTCTTTCCCTCATATGACCTTCTCAACCCACGTGTGCTGATCCGAGGTATTTTGGTTTTAGTAATAAATGGCAAATTCCTCCCTTCTGAGGTGTATCTGAACTCTCCTTGGGGTTGTTGTACTCCCCTCTTTCCCTCATGTGGCCACCCCAAGATTTCCATAACGTTTTTGAGAAGGGCTGAATTGTGACAGTTGTCAAACTGCTTAAACTGCTTAAGAATTGCTCTATGCACAATATGAATAAATCAGGGATGTGTGATATCACATTTCTTTTCACAAAAATGGCAAACAATTATGCCACAGTAGGCTAAAATACTAATACACTCTCTTGCATGAAAATGAATGCAAGGGCATAACTCATGATCAGAACACACCTCCCCGTCATTTCAGCCTTTCTTACAATAGCAGTTCCATCCTTGAGATCAGCGTCGTGGTTTACTGATAATCTGTTTTATATCGCAGAATCATGGGCATGCATGACTCCTTGACATATTATAGACTCCTTTTGTAAACTGTCAAATTTGCATTCCAATGCCAGTTTCCTTAGCGCTTCATCAGCAGATTATTCTTCTCTTGTTTCCTGTGGTAAGAGTTATATCTGGTTATACCTATGCACACTTTTGGCAAAAGGTATCCTTCTAAATATACTCTGGCTTGGTTAAAAAAATTAGCATCCCCAACATTATCTTCTTTGGACTGTTGGTTGTCAATATTAAGCCCTACTGGACCTAAACAATGTAGAAGATAATCATGTTTCCTTTTTGGAGCTAAAGTTCCATTATAGAAAATAGTTGTAATGTACTTCAGGAGGTTCCCTTTCCATTGCAGCCAATGTATCAGTGGTTCTCCTGGGATTCAGAGAAATTACTTTGGTGGGTTAACTGTGATAGATGTATTGACCATAACTAGGAGGGAACAAGTTCTAAGGTAAATAAATACGAATGCAACCCTTAGTCTCTGCAAAGGCAACTTCTTGTGGAGAAACACCACCAAACTCAAATACTGGACACTTGATGTCCCTCCTCCAATTCCGCTTCAAATTAGGATTGGTCACATGTCTACCACGTTACCTTGAACGGCCCACCTGGATGTGTTGATTTCCATGATAGAGCAGTCAAAGGCACAGTCCAGAACAGGCACTTAGTTACAAGGTGCTCCACGTGGAACCCCTCCGCCTAGTCACTGTTCGTTGCTTTCAATGCATAGTGAAAAAGCTCTACAATAAGGTAACTCTTGATTTGCTATTCAGAAGCTCACACTCTAACACCTCACTGAGAAATCCCTTTACTTCAACTACCAACATCACTACATTGTAGGTGGAATATCATTGCACGATTCACATGCATACTACAAAGATGGTACTCTCAGATAATTCCAAATAACGTTGTTGTCTATTCCTTATCTGCCTGGCATTCAACACAAAAAAGAATGCATCGTCGGCTTTGAATCACAAGCTGCAATTATAATTAAAAAATGTCCTAGGAAACATTTCAAGGTCAATAGGCTCTCAATTAGTCCACATAAAGTCATAGTCTGATTAGCAACCACATATGATAAACTGGGTTGCTGCTGCATATTCCTTCTACAAAAGTTCGGCAACTGTTGGCAAACATTGCACCAGAGTAAGAAATAAGTGTAGTAGTCCTGGTAGATAGAGAGCAAGCCAGACTCCATGGAAATTGAGGGAAATCCAACTCGAGTCAAGTCTATCCCCAGAATGTATATAAAAACATGATCCTCAATCCCCAATGTGACCCATTCAAAGATGGTGGTACTCTTGTTAGAAATATAACAGGGCCCTTCACTGCCCTTCATGCCCTTGGGACACATTTCACTCCCACTCCCAGGTGGCTGAAAGATTTGTCATATTGAAATGGATTACAGGCACATTATGGTGAGCACGTGAGCCTGTCTTACATTCAGTAAGCACCACTGCCACCACCTTTTACTTGCGCCACTCACAGATGGTAACTGTGGTTCAGGCATCTCATTTAGAGACTCGAAAATATGAAAAAAGGAACACTATATGCTAAAAGGGACAGAAACATTTGGAGTAAAGAAGACAATGGACATCAGGGCCAGGGGGATTTGGGCAAAGCATAGGGTATTGTTAAGGCACAAAATACACAGTGTTGGGATGAAAGGCCATGTGGACCTGATAGAGTGCAGGACCAAAGACTATGCTCAGGAGTTGAAACTTTAGTCAGGTCAAAGTATATATCAAACTCATATAAAGTCACTGAAAAAACGCTTGGTAAAGAACATTTATGGGTATGTATTCAAATTAGAAAATATCTACCCATCATGGCCAGACAAAACCATCCAATCAATGGAAGAACTTTTTCAAAGACTTTGGGTTCAATTGTGATGTCGATCGGAAGGGCTCCGAATCGGATTTGGTTTTGCTGAATCCGATCCGGAACCCTTGTTAAATGTTTCTGACTGCAGTGTACACACTTCCCAATAACCGATTCCGATGCCTGGAAACTATAGAGCTGTCCAAATTGGTTCTGAAAGGCATTCGGACAGGTTGCGTCTTTAGGAGCCGAATCGTACAGCTCTATGGACTCGGTTTCCGAGCAAGCGAGTACGATGGCTTATTCGGACAGCCGTTCCAATTCAGTTTCTCTGGATTGAATCGGCTGCCAGAAACTGTCTATGGGGGCACATAGCAGGCCTCCCTTAACCCAGGGCCTTCCGATTGGGGCCCTTGGGGGTACCCAAGGGACCCTCCTTTCCAACCATGCACAGTGTGGCAGGCACCATGGGCTGCCCGCCACAGGGTGAAAGTTTTTCCCCAACCACTCCTTTCTTCAATGGGAGTCTGTGTTCTCATTCGGAACACAGGCTCCCATTGAAGTTAATGGGAGTCTGACTGAATCTTATCCGGAAGCATCTGAATACATCCAAATCTCACAGTCAGACTCCCCGATACGAGACGTCTGGAAAGCATTGTGGAACCGATTCAGTAGGAATACTTTCTGAATGACATCGGAATTTACCCCATAATATTTGAGCTGCTCGAGCTAGATGATTTAAACTGCCAAAAACAATTCACCAAGCAGCCAGTCTTTGATTCTTTCAGCAACAAACTGAAAGCCAATATAGACATTCATTTCCCTCTGAAACTATGCTCCCCAAAACCTTAAAGTCTTCACTCCATTGTACATTGAAAAACTCATCACTGCAAAAATTCTGTCTATAAGCTAGAAACAACGTCACAACAATACCCAGATCATCTTAATACTACTGAAACGTCTCCATTCCACATGCAGAAATATCAACTGTGTAGTTACAACCCGCTTAAAGCTACTATCAAAAGTGACATTTGACATTAAATTCACTTTATCCCCCCCCCCTCGTCAAGTTGGAGCATGTATTCCCCGTGTCTTTTTGCTAGACAGAGGGAAACAAACGGAGTGGTCAGGACCAATACAACCTTCACTGCTGGTTTCCAATGCTCAGAAGGACTCTTTTAGTGTGCAAAAGACTTTATCTAATAAAACAATATATATCATTACACAAATATGAATGATGGAATACCAACTTATACACTGTATGTAAAACATTTAAGTCTTTATATTCGGAAGGACTTTAAAAAAAAAATCCTTTGTAAGACCAGTTTATTTTAAACCGCCTTGCAAAGTAAGACATAGGTGTGGGTGAAGGTCCTTACGTTTTTTTGCAATCCCCCTCAGGCGCTGTACAACAGCCAATAAGAGATTTACGTAAATCATTTGCCAAACCCCACCTGCTGATGAATAATACAGCATCCATTGCCTAGCTGGGATGTTTATTTGTTTGTATCCTTCAAATGTGATCCTTGCGTTCTCAAACTTATGGAGTGTTATTTTTTTTAACAAATGTGGTGTTTTAGAGAAAGCAACAGTACATTTTGTGATTCGAAGCCTAACCTGCATTTTTAGGGTTCAGCAATGCATCTCTGTCACATCCCCTCTTTTGAATTATGACCATCTTGATGTTCATGATCAAATGTGAGGAAAACACGATGTCAGACGTCATTCAGAAGGTGAGTTTTATATAATGTTCTGAAAATTCAATGCATAAGAACTCAGATTTTGTTTTTTAAAGTGTTTGCTATGATAACAAACATCTAACAAATGTATAAATAACCCACTCATGTGTAACGGTCACTCATATTCATTTTTTTCCAACTTAAAAACCGTCAAATCCAAAATCACAAACACACAGCTGGACTGCAGGAATCATATTTTATTCCAACCGTCATGATACGTTTTGGCATTCTTGCCTTTTAAAATGCTGGTGACACACCTGTGTTAAAATTATGCTATTTAAAACTAATCTTGCTGCAGTTGTATTGGGGGATGTTTTTTGTGAGCAATGAGAAAGGACTTAAAGGTCTCCACCCTTTAAAGTAGTGAATATGAGCACCATACACAGTGATGCAATGCATGCTCTTTTGACAAAAAATGTTCATTGGCCTCATAAAGGATGTCTGCTCCAATTTTGGCACGATGTCCTATCTTCACGGTAGCATATGACTTAGTAAGTCTCATTGGGAAACCACCACGATGTAAAAATATGACTAAAGAGCAGTGGGAGGAGGTTAGGAGTTTGCAGAATGACTAATCTAGTCATCAAACCATCCTATAGGGGTGGAAATATTGTACTCATGACTAGGAAATGTATGCACCAGAATCATATCGCCAACTGAATGATGGGGCATGCTACTGTAAAGTCTTCTTTGACTGAACCACGCCAGAAGTACTTCACACTGTTACAAGGATAGTATGCCAACCAGCTGCTTAGTTGGGATGACACACAATTCCTTCTCGATGAAACACCAACTATACTCACGCTGTACTTACTCCCCAAAATACACAAGAATGCCCTAGAACCACCAGGGAGACCTATTGTTTCTTCTAAAAATAGCCTCTTAGAGAACACTTCTATTTATTTTTTGTGTCCCTTTGTGAAAGATCTTAAATCATACATTAGAAACACCTAAGATTTTCTGCAGAAAATACAGAATGTGACTCTGAATGCTAACCATTGGCTAGTGTGTCTCGATGTTAAAAGTTTGCACATGAATGTTAGGCACTCAGATGGGCTTAAAACATGTCAGTATTTTCTTAAATCTCGTAGTATCCATCTACTCAAGCACACACACACACAAGATTCTGTCTATGATCAGGATATGTCTCAAGGAGAATGTCTTCATGTTTGAGAAACAACACTTTAAACAGCTGCAAGGGACTTCCATGGGCACCTGCTTCGCTCCCAGAGATGTCAATTTGGTGGTAGGGTGGTGGGAGAAGCAGTTGCTCTGGAATGACAATACTGTACGTTGGATTTACAATGTTAAGAAATGGTTGATGTACATCAACAACAACAACAAAACGGTAGGGTAGGACCCGGGGGAATATTTAGAGACCAAACTCTGGGAACAGTCCCCAAAGATACAGAACAACAAAAGAGTACCAGAGGGTCTGAGAAAGAGAGTGGGTTTGCAGTGTGCAAAAATAAAACAGACAACAAAAGACCCCTATACTAACCTATGAAAATGGTATTCAATGACATCCTAGTAGATGGTCAGAGATACCCATCAGTCACCACTCGACCCGCCGTTCATCATCTGGGATTCTTCTAAAACCATCCACACAGATGTGTTCTTTTCAAGCAGAAGGAGACCGAGATGTTGGATAGATCTCTTCTATTGAAAAAACAGTAGTATGGTGTACCACTTCTCGAGACCAATAAGTGGTAGAGTGTGGTGTGACTGGAGGAGTGCAGTGCAAGAAAAATAGTGTGTGAAAAAATAAGATAGAAAAATGTGTTTAAAATTGGATGAGGGAGTATAGAACAGAATTTATTCAGGTGATACTCACTCCGCCAATATTAAAAATTTGTTTAGACAGTTTAAGAAATGCACTGTCTAGAGGTGGAACCAGGTCGACAAAGGTATCCTTGCTTTCTTCAGGACCTTACAACGGTACTTCGAAGCCGGCGTCTGAACCGACTGGGGTGGCCTCCCCAGTCGGTTCAGATGCCGGCTTTAAAGTACCGACGGATAGAGCGGTGCTTCACTCTTCTCCTGAGCCGCTGCCAGGTGGGGTGAGGTCTTCACTTCTTACAAGCTACGTGAACGACATAGCTGTAAGAAACAAGACAAGACTCTTCACCTAGAGAATGCAGGTGACCTCAGTACTTGTCTGTGAATTTTGTTTCTTAGTTGTCACTTATTATTTCTTTTATATATGCAGTAGCATTCATTTGTTGTAAGGTCCTGAATAAAGCAAGGACACCTTTGTCCACGTATTGCTGAAACATGTCGACCTGGTTCCACCTCTAGACAGCGCATTTCTTAAACTGTCTAAACAAATTTTTAATATTGGCGGAGTGAGTATCACCCGAATAAATTCTGTTCTATACTCCCTCATCCAATTTTAAACACATTTTTCTATCTTATTTTTTCACACACTATTGTTCTTGCACTGCACTCCTCCAGTCACACCGCACTCTACCACTTATTGGTCTCGAGAAGTGGTACACCATACTACTGTTTTTTCAGTTGAAAAGATCTATCCAACATCTCGGTCTCCTTCTGCTTGAAAAGAACACATCTGTGTGGATGGTTTTGGAAGAATCCCAGATGATGAAGGGCGGGTCCGAGTGGTGACTGATGGGTATCTCTGACCATCTACTAGGATGTCATTGAATACCATTTTTATAGGTTAGTATAGGGGTCTTTTGTTGTCTGTTTGATTTTCGCACACTACAAACCCACTCTCTTTCTCAGACCCTCTGGTACTCTTTTGTTGTTCTGATGTACATCAACAACATTTTATTTATATGTGAAGGCACTGAATCTGAACTGAAATTGTTTGTCAATGCACTAAATGACAATACAATTAATTTTAAATTCAGCATGCTTTGTAGCAAAAAAAACATTGCATTTTTTGGACTTGAAGCTTGTAGTCGACAATGGTATCATATACTCAGAACTATACAGAAAAGAAACAACTGGCAACTCAATTTTACATGCTTCTAGTTGCCAACCACCATGTTTTAGGTGGGGCATACCATACAGTGGCTTTCTCAGAACGAAACACAACTGCAGCTCTACAGATGGGCATCAACACAATAATCAAGGAAAGATAGAAAGGTTCATTGTAAGAGGATACTCACATAAGAATTTGAAACAAGCAGAGGCCAGAGTAGACACTGTCAGCAGAGATGAGGTTCTGTTTCAACCTTCAAAACCGAGCAAGTTAAAGGATGAGTTTCAAGAACCTATAAGGTTCATTACCAAATTCAGCAGTCAGGCTGGACAATTACTTATGATACTGAGGTCCAGATGGAGTATATTGAGAAAGTACCCGATCTTAAGAAACAAAGTAGGCCAAAGCCCATCTATGACCTATCAAAGAGACTCGTCATTGAGGGACCTCCTTGTCCATGGCTACCTATCTCCTAAAAAAACCAATTAGCTAAAAAAAGCCAAAGGACTCTTCAAGTGTGGGAACAGAACTAGATGGAAAATCCCCACATTAATTTCTTGTGGTATGGACTACGTAGTTTATGCCATAATTTGTCCATCTAATATTGGCTCAACTAATTTTCCAGTAAAAAACAGTTATTAGATAACTCGAGGGCCATTACCAACAGAGACTTCAGTTATAGCACAGCTAAGCAGTTTTCTAAGAAACATGCAGGGGATTGAACTCAAGCCAAGTTCCATGGCTTGGACACAATTGTCTTGCATCAAAGAGGGGGCAACCGGCTTGCGTCACTACGCAGGCTGGAATCCTGCTTCTTCT
The DNA here is from genome assembly GCF_964263255.1 of Lissotriton vulgaris. NCBI lineage: Eukaryota > Metazoa > Chordata > Amphibia > Caudata > Salamandridae > Lissotriton > Lissotriton vulgaris. Next base: position 895,539,186 of record NC_141687.1, read on the forward strand.
TACAAACTGGTACTAAATTCCCTCATGGGATGAATTATGACGAATAGATATATTCTCATTTATAAGTCCATGTCTTTGTACACAGAATTTGGCAATATGTGCTTCTCCTCCCTCTTACAAGACCTTTTTCGATTTTTGTTTTCACATGTGGTGTCAGTTGTAACTCTTACTCTTCATGAATCATTAACCACTATCCCATATATTTAGGGTGCGCTTTTGTCTTAATATAATTGGTGTCAGCACAGATCCAATAACCCTCTCTATTGCTTTTATAGGAATTAAATGACAGGAGATCAAAGATCTTGAAGATTCGCGTATGTTACGGTTATGAGCACCGGAGGGGACTGGTGTTACAGCGAACAACCACCACTCCTAGTAATTATAGTCAACTAGAAACATATTTCTTCTTTGTTTCACTTAGCACTGTGACTATCAATTGATAGTCCTTTCTCTCCAGATATGTTCCAAAATTGACAGAAAGATATGTACGCCAGCAAATTAATATTTAAAATGTACTGTGTGTTGATTTTTGTGACCATGGAGTGTTTTGAGTACTAAATCGTAATTGCAGATGCAATTCATTTGTAATATTAGTAGTCACATGGGACACTATTTCTAGGTACTATTCTCTCAATAAAATAAGGTACTTTACCGGTAAAAATGAGATAGCTATCCCAGGTCTTAAGAAATATCAAGGTGAAACATTGTTGTCATTGCACTGTTAGTGTATGTATTCCTTTTCCTAATGGATACAACATCTCCATTACAGGTGCACACTTATTTAACATTTGACACAGTAACAGAGTAGCAGGAGAAATATGGTTAGCTACTCTCGTATTGTGTCTCTTGATCAGCTCTGTATAAAGTTTTATTCAGAAGAGGGCAACTTTTTTGAAAGCGGCGATGTACTATGAATTTCATTGATTGTGTGCACGAACACAAATATGTCAACTTGGTGCAGAATGCATTTGGGTTGACTAAATGTAATTTCTTTAAATGTGATTCATTGTCATATTATGTTGCTTGTATTGATATTTAACATACATTTTTTTTTAATTGTTACGTCTTTAGTGATGTTGTTCCCTACACCTTTAAGAACTCCTTGGCCCCTGCACAGGACATGTGATCAAGACCATGGCTGTGGTCGAAACGTGTCTTTCTGCCAAATAAAACCTGACTCCATGCGACTGATGGAGGGGTCTGTGAAGAACCACTAATGAGAAGAAATTGTCCAAAAACATTTCTTTTTGAGCATGCAAGGATCTGTGAATCCGCCTGGATCCTTCCAGATTCAGGTGGATTCAGGTGGATCTGTGGATTCAGACCCCAATTTAAAAAAAACATGTACACCTACTCTTAAACCCACACACCTGCTTACACACCCACACATCTACTCACACACCCACTAACACACCCATATAGCAACTCACACACCCAGTCACAGTACCTCAAAAGCACTCACCACCCACTCAGAGACCCATAAACCCACTCACACAACCACTTATGCACCCACAGAACACACACCCACTCACATATCCATACAGCCACTCACACAACCATTCACAAATCCACAAAAACCATCACCCACCCACTCACAGACCCACACAGCACCCACACACCAACTCACACACCCACTCACACAACCACTTACACACCCACCTATATTCTATCTACTGGTCACCTCAATTTGATTCATGGGTAGGTGATTCACAGAAGTCCATCTTTAAAAAGGTGTGCCTTCACAGACTAGGCAGTGTGTCTTATTATCATCAATGCACTTCCCCCAGGGATGCTATGAACTTGTGCCTGCTGAGGAGCAGTGCATTTGTTAAAGATAGAGCAGCTGGTTGATGCAGCTGCTCTGACTTTCACTGTCCAGGTGGCACCATCCAACATAAAATGGGGGCGGGACAGAGATTTGCCGCATGCGGATGCAGCAAATGACTGCACCCACATGAGGGGGAATGTCTGGGGTATCCAAAGAACCCCTTTTAACCACTCCCGAAGGCTGTCTTTCGGAGGCACACTGGCAGTGCACCACCTTTATGTGACGCACAGTTGGGGTGCCTGTAGATGACTCTGACCTGCATTCCCAATACAGTGTAGGTCGAAAGGCATAGTGTGGTAGAAAACTTAGCCAAGCAATTGTTCTTGAGGAAGTTGTGATAAGGACATTATTTTGTAGACCCCAGTATGCAAAGTACAGAAAGAGGTGGTGGACAACTGGGAAGTGGAAAACGATTTGCTCATGGTCCTCTCAACTCAGAGCTCTGAAGGGTCCACTCAGAGAAAGCTCAGGCAGCGTCCAAAGATGACCTTCACAAGCAGGTGATACGTGACTGCGAGCTATTGAGTTCCTGGAAAGATGAGACCGTGAACTAATGAGAGAGACTTGGGAGTTAGGCCTCAGTGTAGGGAAATACATCAAATGAAGGAAGTACATGTATAGTTATATGTGCATCTGTGTGTGGTGCACCCACAGAGTGCTTCCTGACAGTACAGACACTGGCTTGAGGTGAGAGAGAGTGATCAATCAATCAATCAATCAATCACAGCATTTATATAGCGCACTACTCACCCGGAGGGTCTCAAGGCGCTAGGGGAGGGGGGGTCCGCTACTGCTCGAACAGCCAGGTCTTGAGCTGCTTCCTGAAGGCGAGGTGGTCCTGGGTCAGGCGGAGGTGGCTCGGGAGGGAGTTCCAAGTCTTGGCGGCCAGGTAGGAGAAGGACCTTCCTCCTGTGAGTGTGGGAGAGAAAGAAAAATATTGTATGTGTCTCTGTCTCAAGGATACACTCATGATGTGGGTTCACCGACAGCTTGTCTCAACTTTCCTGTAGATGTATATACTTCTAGAGTGTTAGGTCTTGAGACCTAAAAGAGGGGGAAGACACATTGGGCAGAATTCACACAGCTTTTTGTACAAATAGTTGTGCCTCAGGTATTAATTACTCTAGCATATTCAGGTCAGATTCATTGAACATATCCGGAGGATGTATGACGTTACAACGCATACTTTTACCACGCATACCATTACAACGCGGTATTTACAACGCATACCGTTACAACGCATAGCGCTTAGAGGTGCTGGATAGTGGTAAGTATAATTTTATATTCCAACTCCAGTCCCCGTGGACACTAGGGAAGGTGTTGGATATAAAATTATACTTATTCCCTATCCTAGACCGCCCCCCAGGGCAATGCGTTGTAATGGTATGCGTGGTAATGCCTGCGTTGTAATGGTAGTGCGTGGTAAAAACTTTGTTGTAACAGTTGTATACCATATCCGGAGCATAGTTATGTATGACTGTCACTGTATGCTGATGTTCAACAAGCTCAGAAATTAAATAAAGGGGTACAGCTCTAGAAGCACACTGAATATCTTCTCTTTTCAACTATTGACTAGTTGTGTCACTCTACAATTTCCCTCAAAAATTTACTGAAAATATACAGAATTGTTCTCTAAAAATGTTATACAATTCTTTAGTATTCGTTCAGATTCCCAAAGATTTGTTTGTTTTATCTCTGTTGACAGTACGATGATTTGCCTGGGGCACCTGCATTAATCGCTCACCACTTTCACACTTCAGAACCTCTGTATATCATTTCGGAATGCACAGAGAAGAGATATCTCTACTGAAAGTCATGTGAGCTGGCTCTCTGCAAGCCAGGAGTGTAACACAGACCCATGCGGCCTCTGTTGTGCATAGGTCCCCCCCCCCCTTCCCCGTCCGAACCCCTTCAAGGGGCCCACAACCTTCCAACGGGGTCATATTCAGCTCAAAGTCATTGAACATCTAGGAGATATGAGAGACTGGCTGACCCTTTTTACATAATGCGCTGGGGGAGGGGGCAGCATCATATACTGCATATACTGCAGCTGCAGCCAGCTGCAAAGCCTGTTGAAAACAGTTAGTGTTAATAATCCCTATCCGGGCTGCTCCGTGTCCAGGTATGGTTGTGCGAAGGCGCGCGCGCTCTGAGTGGGCCTGCAGCTGCCACGCAGACTTTTGATCTGAGACCTTCTTTAAAGCAGCCATATCTCTGTGTGCTCTGACAGATCTAAATATGGCCACAAAGATAGCGGAATTCATTATACTACCTCCGCTATTCTCATCTCTACCTGCCGTGACCCGTCAGTTCCGCGGGTCATATGGCTGAATTATTTCTGCGCTTTCATCCTGGTCTGTGGGCTTCAATGCGTTTGGAAGCTTCTGTACTCCAGTTCCTACTCACATGCAACCACGAAGAAAATCTCGGCGGGTGGTGGAACGCTTTGTAATGCACTCAAATGCTGGACCTATACTGCTGTACTTGTAAAATATACATTGAAATGGTCAAGCAGAAGCAAGATCGGAAGCATTAGCTTTTTTGTGTGAATAATAAAAAACATTTTTTGCATGGGAAAATAAGTCAAAATTCATTTTTCTAGACGTGATTTGTAGTTTATTAATTATTGCCCTAATGTTTACACTGGGCCAGAGTTTATAAAGATTTGTGAATGCATACACGCAAGGCTAGCACCTGGCTATACGTGCAAATATATGTGAAATACCTCGCTCTTTTCTGCTTCGATGATGGGTCTAGTAAATGTTTCAGGGATGTATAAAGTGTGCCATGGCCCATGGGTCTTACTGCAACTAATGAAAATGTGCCCTCTGCCCTAGTTGGGCATGAAAAAGATGGTTGCCCAGTTGTAACACAACTCCAGTTTCACTACAGTACAGCACGGCACATGTGCCACACACCCTTTGTTTACGTTTTTACCAATCGCAATATTTGCTTAAAACATGTAGCCAGCACGACAGGAATTGTGCTTTTCGAAATCACATTGAAGCCCCACCAATGGTCAAAATATTATGGCTGAGATACCCGCCACCCCCTCTCAACACAATCCCCAAAAGGAAGGGAAACCGGAAACTGTTCTTAAAGTTTTTGGATGTGGGATGGAGTGACCATCCCGGCCGTATTTATTAAAACAAAAGATTAAAACATTAAACGTTTTCATGTTATGTACAATTTCATTATCACATTACGATGTTTGGCTAACCTTAACATAATCTCTAATACAGAGGTTCTCCTAGCCGAACTAGCATCCTACAAAACATTCTCTAAGAATACTGAAATTGTACATCCTAACGTTTAAGGGCCAACGGCAAGGTCATAACCGGTGTCAAGATCCCTAACCAGACTTACCCCTCCCACTTAGGAGGGGCGATGGCACAGGGGCTTACCACAAGTGCAACTACTAACAATTTCCCTTGACTTGACGGGGGCACTTAAGACTCGACGCCATTTAAAGGTCGTTCGAACACTTGTGTGTGGTATCTAGAAGGTATCGTTGACCTCTCCCCACCCCACACAACTTACCGCATCTGCCGTCGCAGATGACACTAGCCCCGGGAAATTCCCCAGGAGGGGGCTGTAACCCCTCCTACAAAGGAAGGGGCCTTGACCGCCTTTCCTTTACTTCCGGCGACCCGCCCTTAGACGGGACCGCCTCCCCACTGAGGGGCCAATGGCCACCTCTCCCGAGCGCTCCCATCCGTGTTGGGTGACGCCCACTCATAGGGATCTACCAATTAGTGCTCACCGATCATGACCTTACCGCCTACCAAAAAATAAATACGACAGTTCTTCAACCTATGAAAACATTGGTCGCTACGACCGAAGGAACATGCTAAAAATGCAACATCACATCAAATCACTTTAATCATAACAACCTAAACGATATTCACCATCTTTATTAACTACAAACTGCTACTGTTATAGCCTGTAAACGAAACGGAAAAACAAACTTATCAATTCACTTTATTGCACAACAACTTTGCTGTCCTCAGGGGCTGGTGGGTGGGTCAAAATTGGCTCTTCGTTCCGTCCCGAGCTCACGTGTAGCGAGGAGGTGCAGCTTCGGAGCACAAGAACAAGAGGACGTCTTCTGGTCTTGCGCCTTCTTTTATCCGTCTTCAGGGCGGGCGAAAACCCGCCCCTGCCCGCCCCGGGGGCGTGGCTGGCTGCGTCGGTGTCTAGGCCAGCCCACTCTAGGGCGGGAAAAGGCGCGCCCCGGCTACGCCGCTTCGGGCATACCAGCCGAGACGCGCCTCCCGCCCAAAAATGGCTTCCCGGGGGGATCGAGGCACTCATCCATACGTTCGGGGGGACCGAGTGGTCGCCCCTTTCCATATGGCTGAGATACCCGCCACCCCCTCTCAACACAATCCCCAAAAGGAAGGGAAACCGGAAACTGTTCTTAAAGTTTTTGGATGTGGGATGGAGTGACCATCCCGGCCGTATTTATTAAAACAAAAGATTAAAACATTAAACGTTTTCATGTTATGTACAATTTCATTATCACATTACGATGTTTGGCTAACCTTAACATAATCTCTAATACAGAGGTTCTCCTAGCCGAACTAGCATCCTACAAAACATTCTCTAAGAATACTGAAATTGTACATCCTAACGTTTAAGGGCCAACGGCAAGGTCATAACCGGTGTCAAGATCCCTAACCAGACTTACCCCTCCCACTTAGGAGGGGCGATGGCACAGGGGCTTACCACAAGTGCAACTACTAACAATTTCCCTTGACTTGACGGGGGCACTTAAGACTCGACGCCATTTAAAGGTCGTTCGAACACTTGTGTGTGGTATCTAGAAGGTATCGTTGACCTCTCCCCACCCCACACAACTTACCGCATCTGCCGTCGCAGATGACACTAGCCCCGGGAAATTCCCCAGGAGGGGGCTGTAACCCCTCCTACAAAGGAAGGGGCCTTGACCGCCTTTCCTTTACTTCCGGCGACCCGCCCTTAGACGGGACCGCCTCCCCACTGAGGGGCCAATGGCCACCTCTCCCGAGCGCTCCCATCCGTGTTGGGTGACGCCCACTCATAGGGATCTACCAATTAGTGCTCACCGATCATGACCTTACCGCCACAGGTCCGGATAGTTGACCGGCTATCCGGACCCCCCACAAAACTCCTACCTAAAGGTCATGTTCCAAAGATTTTAACCAGGCTAGGAAGTCTCCTATGAGTAACTCATTCCCCGCCCTCGACAAATGCACACCATCCCCCAGATACATACTGTCATCATTAATACAATTATGCGAGATCGAATGCAATGCCTTGGAACGGAACAACCTACTCACTTTGTTATTCAATTTTCTAACCGAATGATTCAAAGCAGGGATCGAGATAGCCCCCCGCCACACTTTTCGTGGGATCATATGAGACCATGCGATTAGGCACCCCGGAACTCTCCTCGCTAACCAACTTACCGTGGAAAGCATAGCCTCCAGGAGAAGTCGTCTACCGGTGGTGACCAAATCATTGCCCCCCAAATGCACTATGACTATGGACGGCGGTGACCTCATCCGCTCTAACAAGCCCTCAAAAAATTCCTGAAACTGGTCAATACAGAGACCGCCCCTTCCGTAGAAGGACACTCTGTACCCGTATTCCTCAGGTACGTGAACCATGTCACCTGCTTTGAATACGTCTGCAGCCCGTCTCACGTATGAGTGGCCCACGACCCAAACCTCCTTCCTCACAGCCGGTGACGTGCGACCGCTGACCTGGTGTTGGGTCGACTGCTCAGTCTGCCCTGCCGCGTAGGCTTGCGCAACTGAAAACAAACAAAAACAAGAGGCGTGAGTACATGATTACAGTTTCACAACATGTGCAATCGCACGTACCTCTTATAACAATTGGAGGACCAGCGCCCCACACGTTTCACTTGTTCTACATTAAGACCTCTGGCTGTAGCTTCAGTGGCAGCCCCTATACGAAAGGAGTGGGTCCCAAATTCGCCCGGGTCCAAGCCCGCTGCAGCAATGGCCATTGCAAGCACCCGTTGAAACTGAAACCTCGTCAGCGGGGTGGCGTCTGCATGCCTCAACAATGTCCCTCCCCATGATGCCACCCTTCGTGCTAGGTAATCTTCTAAGCACTGTACCGGACACATGGATGAGTCGAGGTTCCTGCGGATGATCGTGCAGTCCCCTCTCCCATCTTGGTCAGTCTTGGACCTGAGAAAGGAGACAATCATCGCATCACCCCTGATCTGGACATGCTCCCTGCACAAGCCCCCCGTCACGTCCCGTTTGTTCCTTGCAACCAGCTCACTAACTCTCATAGCCCCGTGAAATGCCAGCGTAAATGCAGTCCGGAACAAACAGGTCTCGAACGGGGACGAGCATGTGTTCGGGAGCGTGACCAGTAACTGGGACAACCTGTCTAGACCTATCGGTCGTCGTACATCTACTCTGCGACCCTCTAGACGTTGCCACCCACGTAGCGCTTTTTGTACCGTGAAAGACGCTGTTGGGTCCAGGATGCCATGGGCCCTGGCAACAAAGGAAATGGCGGCACGATGCCTTTGGGCCGTAGCCACCGATTTCCCAGCCCTACGTAAGGACATCAGAAAAAGTACTACCAACTCCTCCTGACCCCAAAGTCCTCCTCTCTCTGCCCCCAAAAAGGCTAAATAGGCCTGGAACGCCCCTTCATATGCCTTCCTTGTCCTGGGTGCTAGACTCTCTCCCACGAGGTGACGAAGTTCGGGGCACCGAGAGACCAGAGAGCTTCGGGGAAGGGTGCCGGCTCCGGGTCCGCTGAAGGAAGGAAACCCGAGAAAGCCTGCATGTGAAAACGAGACAGTGCATCAGCAGCCTGATTCATCACCCCTGGGACATGTTTTGCTCTGAATACTACGTTCAGTTGCATACACAGTAAGACAATTTCTTTGAGGAGCCTCAAAATCAACTTACAACGGGCTGCCTGACTATTGATGCATTCTACCACGGTCATATTGTCGGACCAGAACACAACAGAATGATCTCTGAACCCTTCTGGCCAGGTTCTCAGGGCCACCAGAATGGGAAATAGTTCGAGGAAAGCGATGTTACTTGTCAGCCCCTTCTCGTGCCACCATAGGGGCCACTTTTGTGCCGACCATTTTGTGCCGAAGATGGCGCCAAAACCTACGCTTCCTGCTGAGTCTGTCCATAGCCCAAGCTCTTCAGAGGAGACGGCTGGCTTGTTCCAGACGACCCGGCCATTGAAGTCCGCCAAGAATGCTAACCAAATCCGCATGTCCTGGCGGACCTCGGCCGATAACCTTGTGCGATGATGACCCTCCTTTAAGCCAACCATCGCTTGGGCAATTGAGCGGGAAAAGGGGCGAGCCATTGGTATCACCCTCAAGGCAAAGTTCAACTTTCCCACTAACTGTTGCAACTGATGCAGTGTAACTTTGGATGCCTTTAAACATACTTGGAGGGCTGCCCTGAATTTCGACACTTTGCTAGCTGGTAAACGGAAGCACCCCTCCCTTGAGTCCAACTCGATCCCCAAAAACTCGAGGCAAGTCGTGGGACCCATAGTTTTACCTGGTGCCAATGGCACGCCAAGATGATCCATTAACACACAGAATTCAGCTAAGGCCCGGGCACATTCGGAAGTACCGGCGGGGCCAAGGAACAGAAAATCGTCAAGGTAGTGCATTACATTTCGGAAACCCGTTTTCTTAGTGAACACCCATTGCAGGAAAGTACTGAATTGCTCAAAGTAAGCACATGATATAGAGCATCCCATTGGCATACACCTATCCATGTAAAATGACCCCTGAAACCCGAATCCCAGAAGACGCTGATCGTCTGGGTGTACCGGAAGCAACCGGAACGCTGACTCGATATCAGATTTCGCCATCAACGTCCCGTGCCCCAGGCGATTCAAGATGGCTACCGCCTCATCAAAAGATGCGTATCGCACCGAACAAACTTCTGGCTCAATTGCGTCGTTCACCGAAAGACCATATGGAGAAGATAGATTATGAATCAAACGAAACTCACCCGGGTCCTTCTTGGGGACCACCCCTAACGGAGAACAAACGAAATCCGGTACCGGGGGCTCACTAAACGGGCCGGCGACCCGTCCCCGGCTAACCTCTTTCTGAATTTTTTCTTGCACTACAGATGCATGTTGTAAAACGGAAAGTTGATTTTTGCACATCCCTACACCCTGAAAGTCCCCTACCGGGATGCGGAAACCATGTGTAAAACCGTTCCGCAGCACCCCGGCAGAAGTGCGATCCGGGTATTCGCTGAGCCAGGGAATCATTGCCAAGGTATCAATCGGGGTTGGTAAAGGCGCCCCTCGGCCTAGCTTAGACCTGTTTGGCGCCTCCCTTACCCCCATTCTCACTCGTTCTGGCTCTGCACGATGACTCAGGATGGGACGACCCACACGTACTACACTCATGTTTGAATTTACACGATCCCGGAGGCCTGGTACACTTCCCCTTGTTAAAATTAAAACAGAAACCCTTTCTCCCTGTATTGCCTGCGTGCCTCGACTGGTCGTCGGTGCTCGTACTTGGTCGAAAGGGCGTCCCCACATTTTGGCGGGAGTAATCAACAACAGTGCTCCCGACCAATGGCATTCTTAACATTCCCGATTCTTTCATCTTATCCCATGTTAAAGAATCGTAACAATCCCAAGTCAAACCCTTGTTATGTTCCTTTTCTTTCCTGAACAAATTGTCATAACAAAACCAATGGTTACCTTGATACGCTGTCGAGTAACCCATAATTCGTGATTGATAAACGGGAAACTCAGGAAGCAACTCGGGCCTACGTTCCCCCAAAATTGATGTGAAAATACCCCATGCATTGCCCCAGTTGCCAATGTTCTCATTTACCTTAAAGGCGGCCATCTTTGCGCGCCAAACACTCGGATGCATTAAGTCCTTCTGACTTTTTACATGTTCCACATCATAATGATCAACAAGCAGGGAAAAAATATTCACGTACTCCCCCGCCCAGATCTTTTCCTTTATAGCTAAAGGCACATGTTGTCCTAATCTCTCTCTACGAGAGGGTGCTGACTCGTCCCTTGCAATCGGCAATGGCCGCTTACCTGCACCGGACGCAGCTTCTGCCGCTTGCGGCTTGTCTATCCCCGCCAACGGCGTAGCCACTCTAGCTGCCTCTTTCTTCTCACGAAGCCCTTTTATCAGCGCCTGTGCTTCGGCAGCCGTGGCGCCATCACTACTATCCCCCAACCATGCTGCTAGCTGTGCTGCCAGCTCGGGGGGCATGTCTTCCTTGGATGTCGGGGTGACGACAACGGGGATTGGATTCCCCTCCATCGGTACTGGGGTCGGCGCCTCGAGCGGGGCAGAGGGAACCGGGACGGCCCCACCGGCTGGAACCTTTCTCGGCCTCTTAGGTCTCCCTCCAGCCGGCGGGGTGCCCGAACCCTCCTCCCCATCTCGCTCCGCCAACCGTTTCTTTATGTCGGACACTTCTTTGCAAAGGGCCCGCACCATCTGATCGGTCGTCATTCTTTTTGCGCCTTTCTTGGGCATCTCTCCGAGGAAGTATCTAGAAGACAAAGAAAAAGATCAAAACGCTCAAAATTGGCTCTTCGTTCCGTCCCGAGCTCACGTGTAGCGAGGAGGTGCAGCTTCGGAGCACAAGAACAAGAGGACGTCTTCTGGTCTTGCGCCTTCTTTTATCCGTCTTCAGGGCGGGCGAAAACCCGCCCCTGCCCGCCCCGGGGGCGTGGCTGGCTGCGTCGGTGTCTAGGCCAGCCCACTCTAGGGCGGGAAAAGGCGCGCCCCGGCTACGCCGCTTCGGGCATACCAGCCGAGACGCGCCTCCCGCCCAAAAATGGCTTCCCGGGGGGATCGAGGCACTCATCCATACGTTCGGGGGGACCGAGTGGTCGCCCCTTTCCATATGGGATGCAGAGAGTATTTTGCGGAGTGCTGGTTGGGCATTTTTAAATTACTTTTAGTGCCCTATTGTGTAGTTGTAAATATGATTGTTTAGTGTCATTAGTCAAAACGTCCTACTATGCCCCGAGTGGAGGGGTTAGATGTTCTCTACCAAGGTTTATGTGGCAACTTATCTCAAAATAGTGCATTTCTGAGCAAACGAGTCCTGCAACATTGATGAAAACCTGATAGGATTTAAAGACTGCTATACGGACGGGTATGACAATAAATTGCTTCTCTGCACCTGCGTATCTAACTTACACAATGCATTAGCAGCAGTAACACAGGACTTTTTTTGTGAAGGAAGACCTGAAATTGTGAAGTGCTAGCGCTCACCTTGGGTCTCCAATTGGTGGCCCGCTGAACTCAGGCCCACACACACCCCAACCGACCGAGCTAGGAACTATGCTCCTCCTGGACACCACCCTCACCATGAATTCCCAGGTCAATGTTGTCACCTACACTTGTTCCACATCCTCCACATGTTGTGTAAAATCTTCAAGTGGCTCACACTGGACACCAGACGTACCATCATGCAGGCCCTCATCAAAAGCATATTAGACTACATCAGCATATTTCATGCCTACATACCAAACACATCTTCCTCACATATGTCAAACCATCCAAAACACCACTTCAGAACCATCCTTGACCCCCCACACCAATCCCACACCACACCACTCCTCAGAGAGTTCCACTAGCTCCCCATCCAAAAGCGCTGCCAGTTCAAACTGCTCACTCAAGCATTCAAGTCACTACACACCATGGGGCCCTCACAGCTCAATCACTTGCTTCTTTTCCATCAACCCACCAGACAACTTCGCTCAGCATCACTCTCTCTCGCAAGTACACCCCTAATCCACAGAAGCAGAACAGGAGGCCGATCATTCTCCTACCAAGATGTCAAATCCTGGAACGACCTCCCCCACATATCAGGGCCTTCTCTTCACTTGAATTAAGCAAGAAGCTGAAGACCTGACTTTTTAATTAGTCTTCTTGCGGGACCATCAAGACTGCATGTACTTACGCCCAGCCTCACCACACGCCTACTCTCACCTAGTCAGCACGTGGCTACCATCACGAGTGACAAGCAGCGCTCTTCAAATCCACCAAACATTACACCATATTTAATTATATCTGTTAGTTATGTGGTTTTTTTCTGCTTTCAGGTTTTCTGAAATAGGATTATCAAGGAAAGTAGTAGGGTTATCAAACTGCAAGCCTGGAAGACCAGTTGCTACCCCTGGCTACCCTCAGTAACAAGGCTGGTTTGCTAGTCCAACCTGATTTTTATTGCACATTTTACTTCGGCATTCATCTTCAAAACAAAAGTCTCTTTTGCTCTCCTCCACTCATCTGCCTTATTAGGACCTAGACACAGCTTCGACTGTTTCATCAGCCTCATATTTCACCTTAAAAACAATAAAAATACATATGCACATACGTAGGATTTGGGTCAGCCCTTTTCCATGACTTAGTCTGTTCACGTGACATTTTCCTTACGCTCACCAGAGCAAAGGACAATGGGTAAATAGGCCTGCCCCCTTCAGCCAATGGCTGCCTTCCCTAAGAGTGGCAGCATTTGTTTTGTGCACATGTGTATTTCCACCTGAAAAGACTTCCATGTCATTGTCAATACTTGCAGGCCAAATTCTGATTTTATTTCTGCTTTCATTTGTTTGTTTTTTTACTTTACTTTTGCAGTGAGGCAGTTTTACTTATTTTTTTCAAACATAAGCACATCCTTTGAAAGGACAGAAGGTTTGTTTTTATTACTTTTACACAATTGATTTATATTGCATATGTTTGCAAAAAAATTGTAGGCTTGCCAACCCTAGATGTATTGGCATTGCCAATGTTTGCTTCAGAACTAACCCTTTATCTCTCAGCTCGTATGTAAAAAATGTAAAAACAAAATGTTGTGTACTTACAAAACATCCTCTCCTTTTCTCTTGATGACCGACTTGTCTATTATACCACTCAGGCATTTTCCAGATGGCTACACGTTAGTGGTCTCCTTTTTGCACAGGATGGGCTGTTATAACCTACTACGCCCCAGAGGCGCAACTAGAGCCAAATTTCGGGGGTGGGGGGCTAAGAAAAAACTTCGGGGGGGGGGGGGGCTGAAACTTTAATCAGTAGGCAGAGTGGAGCTGCAGGGACTCCGACAAGGGGTGAAACAACAGCAACACCTAATTAACATTCAAAGGGTCTTTTAAAGACCTGTGAAACGTGGGTGCGGCTGTGTGTGTGCCCGGGATCTGTCTCATCCCGGGCTGCCATACACGACGGGGGGGCTGAAGCCCGATGAGTCCAATGGGTGTTGCGCGCCTGCTACGCCCTCATAACACTATTTTAGCTGCAGTTTTCTGCAATGCAGGGCAGGTTAGAATACTTTTACCAGGGCTTATTTTGATTTTCAGTCTTGTCCTAAACTCTCACATCAACTAGAGAATGAATGGATGAATGATTGAATGAATGAGACAATGGGTGAGTGGACAGATAAATGTGGCCAAGCGGAAAATGTACAAACTTAACGTGTCTTCAACACATTGGAATCAACCCTTTGAGACGATAAACTCACAAGACAAGTTTGGAAGCATAGTTAAAAAAAACACATTGCCTAGAAAGCACTCAGAGATCTGCTCTAGAGTGAATGTTAATGTATGTGATTTTTTTATTTTTTTATTTGAACATTGGAATGTTGAGAGCTCCATTGAAGACAAGGATGGAAATGCGCCCAGAGCTCCAACATTCCAATGTTTGTCATCATGTTTCTTCTCTTTTTACTTTAGAACATGCTACCATTTAGGTTCGAATAGCCTTATAACATTTCTGCCTAAGGCTCTACCTCGCCTGCAGCTTGGGCCTATAACTCAGTTTCAGGGCATTTAACTACCAGCGTAGCACTTGGCAGCGGGCTGTAAAGCTTTCATAGAAAATCAGTGAGGCATATTACCAAGCAATAGCGATAATTATCGCTATTGCTTGGTTAGCGGGAAAAAAATATCGCCGAGCACCGAGGATTTTTACCGCTGAGATACCTTGATATTATCAAGGTTTATCTCAAAAGCGGTAAAAATCCAGCGAAATGCATGAATATCGCTGAAAAATCAGCAATATTCATGCATTATTGTGACAATGCTCTTAGCCATGTTATCCACCTTCTATTGGATAACATGGCTAAGAACTGCTTTTAGCAGGTGTTAGCTTTTGGAGATATTCGAGCTTAGTGCGAATATTTCTAAAAGTTGTTAATAGGAGTTAGAGATGTTAGCGACTGTTTTCAGTCGCTAACATCTTGGCACGGCCACTTTGCATGTCATTAGCGATAATTATCGCTGACATGCAAAGTGGGCCCCTAAATACCTGCTATCGCCTACAAGCTGTCGCTAACTGGTGTTAGCGACAGCTTGGTGATAGGGCGATAAAATTATCGCCGCATTAGTGGGAAAAGTCCCGCTAATGCGACGATAATGCCCTTGGTAATATGCCCCAGTATTCTTTAAACTTGTAAGTATGTATGTGACTTACCCAGTGCAAACCTATTGAGTGCAAGACACAATGAGGGTTTTCAGTAGTCAGTGCAGGCGAAGCTGAAGAGGAGGAGCAAGGAGGATATACTTTCACGGGGAGGTGATTGGTGCTAGGATGAGGCTTCCAGTGAGTGTCAGAGCTGAAAGGGGAGTGGTAGAACTATAACAAAGGGGATCTACATACACAAGTCATTTCAGGTCCCTTTCTCCCCTCCCCCAATCCTCCTTTTCCTCAAGAACCTTGCAATGTCGATGCTGTAGTTCTTAATTAGGGCTGGTTGGGTGCAGGTGATAGGCACAAAGATTCATTTCTGGAGACCACAACTTATTTGTAATCTTCAGACTTGACCTAGACCAAGAGAGAGAAGGTATGGAAACAAGAGAATGGGAACGATAGAAAAACAGAGACAAAGTGAGAAAGGAAGGGTGAAAAAATACATGTAAGAGTGAGCTAAAGAGACAAAGTGCAGAGCGGTGGAAGAGGCATGAGGTGGAATTAAAAACCTGCAGCCCTGCTATTGAGCAAGAGTGGCATTAAGCAGCGTGGTGAAGGGGTCCTGAAAAATCTTTAGGCCCTTGCAATTTTTGTTTGCAATTTTGAGTTTAATGAACACCTTTCTAGAATTGTATTTTATTCACATTTTAGGAGCTGTTCTTTTTTAAGACGCATTACTGATTTGAAAACAAATTACAACACTTCCATGTTTCCCCAGGTATTGTAACCCCTCTGTTAATGGTGCTGCAGGTAAAGGGGCTGTCATAGGTGAATGCTGGCTGGGTATGTTTTTATTGTGCGAGAACTCTACATTTGTGAAAGATATTCTTAATAGGCAATATTCTTTTACCCCTCATTAATTATAATCTGCCAGATGCACCTGTATCGAATCTGACATCTTTCTAAAGTTTTGAATTAAAATTGATTCTAGAAAAGTTTTTCAAATATAATAATCTGAGCTAAGTACATAGGAACCTGGCACGCAGAAACATTGGCAACTGATTTAGACAACTTAATTTGGGATGTGCAAACCACATTCAGTACAATTCAAATGAGGGTTTTATTAAGAATTTTTTCATAGTACAACATTAGTTTAAAATAGGAAAAAAAGTGGAACGAAGAGGAAGTAAAATATAAATCCATTGAAAGCTGCTTTTTTAAATAAAATATAGTGATCTATTGATGAGAAGTAGTTTTGATCTGCGAACGGTTGCTCTGAGGAGTTCATTTAATCTGTACTGTGTGATGTTTTGTGTACTCGAGAATGAATATTTGAATATCCAAATTTCAAAACTTTTGACATTTGCTTGAGGAGTCTAGCGCTGGTTACGGGGTTCGGATTCACACCATAATGTTAGAGTATGTGTAAAAGTAACTTTACGTACAATTGATCTAAAAGGACATAACTCACGTAGCGTCTATCCTGAAAGTATGGCATGAATCCAGCTTTCCTGGTTTAAGTTGGACACCCTTGAGTTAGAAGGCCGCAGTAGACTCTTCCTTCAATATAATCTCAGCACTAACTTGCTGAGATACTATAAAAGCAAATTCACCTGAGACAAACCAGTCGATGACAGATAATTCCGTACAGAAGCACAACTCACCACTTGATCTTTTGCCCCTCTTGTTTCTCACTTCACACTAATCTAATGTTTCCATTGGCCCTACTATGTCATATCGTAAGAGGCGGGGTTTGACAAAGTCAATAGAATGGAGAATATTGGTAGTTTGAATGAATGAATGAAGTAGAATGTGCCATTTTTTGTTTTTGTGCATTTTACTATTTAATAAATATTCCAATATACATTTGAAACAGGGACTGCAAAATGTTACGCAGTGAAAATTTGGTAAAATATGTGTTTTGCGTGTCTGTGTTCTGTCTACCATGCATAATCTGTGTGAGTGTACATGTATGTATGGGTTATGAACAAGAAAATGCTCACATGGCAAAGTAATACTTTCATTAAACTAAAATGAATGACCTTATGTTGTTTTGCATTCTGATGACTAATCATTGTAGGGTAAGATGTAGTGGTGTTGGTCCTGGCGGGTAGGATGCAGCCTTGATGTTTTACAGCCTCAAGGATTAAGTGCAGCTTGTTAAGTGTTAAGTGGATGCAATGTATTGTGATGTCCCTGTGTTGTGGTGCAGTATGGTCCAGTAGCAGCTGCGGGTGGAGTGGTGGGCCGGGGTGAGTGGGGACGACTGACGACGGGGAGGCAGGGGGAAATGGACAACGAAGAAAACATTTTAAAAAATAGTGAAAAAAGAACTTAACTGCTGCCCATCGATCTTCTACTGCAGTACACAGGTCCTACTGTCCCCTGAGGTCAAGCCTGATGCTGCTCTCATGCTTGAAAGCAGCGTCAGGATTGGTCTGAGCGACGTGAATTTGCATTCCCAGAGAGACTGGGAGTCGGTGCTTGCTGTCTCCAACCCAGCCACACAGCTGGGTTGGAGACTGCTCAGTGCGCATGTCAGTTTGGCCATCCTGAGACGGCCGGCCAAACTGGCATGAACACTGATAGCAGTGCCCACAACTCCCTCTCGTCACTGCCCTCACGATGTCCCTGTCCCCAAGATTCGCCAGCCCCTAGAACCTGTAAAATTAAATGATAAACCTGTTTTATTATTGTTTTATTTTACAAGTTTTGAGGCTGGCAGGGAGAGAGACGCTCCTCCGCCATAGCGGAGGAGCTGCCACTGGTATGGTCTTTAATGTCACTCACTAAGTTGCTGTTAAGGAAACTTTTGTCAGTGGCATGCAGTACAGTATTGTATTTTAGTGTCTTTGAGTTATGTGCAGTGGGTTCTTATTTTAAGGTGGAATGCAATGTGGATTGTCAGCTACCATAGGGGATAGTTTGGTTGAACAATATGCAGTGCAATGGATGTGTGCCCTTAGATTGTAGAGTAATACTGTGTCTGCTCATCTGTAAGGTGTGTACTTTGGGCAGTAGAGCACTACCCACAGCAAATTTTCCCTTGGTACATGGGAAGATTGGCTACAATAAAGTAGACTCCTACCACCCCACCTAGCAGGATTTAAAGGGGTTTTCTCTCTGACGTTCGTGTGTTGCACATGAACCAAGCAGACAATCATTTTATGAAAATAGAAGATGGATGACTGCATTCAAGGTCTTCAGATTTCTGTGGAGGCTTTAACTGTGAGAAACACTTCATGGGCATCACTCAGTTGTAGCGACAGGTGAAACTTTGGCCTTATTGGTATATTCAAGTTCACCAAGTGCAGCACTTCTAGCTGTCAATCGCCGTGGATTGGGTTGCCTGCCTGTGTGTAGGACACAGTATACAGCTATAGGCACTCATAAGCCCATAGGATGTCTCATTAATGTTGCTGTGATCTGTAGGTTCTGACAAGACAGACTCAATCTTCGGAAATTGTTAAATTGATTCCAACAAATTGAGTGATAGTGTTAATTACAGTGGACAGAAGTACTATTATTCTCATTCCTATTCTTATTATTAATTATTATTATTATTATACGATTTCTCAGTATTATAATACTAATTATATATTAACCATATAACAATCATCATTAGTAATAATGATGATGATGATGTGGCCAGTAGCAAAAAGACAGATGAAACCAGCCAAAAGATGCCAGGTCTGACAAATATCATGGGTGAACCATATAGTGAACTATGAGGTAAGGGAGAAGAGAGAGGGAAACTACCCTAACAATTGGTGGCAATCGCTCTGTTGTTCTAGGGTCAGGGTAAGGGAGAAATTGACACCTTCTACTGACACATCCTGCTCCATGGATGAAAGGGGTTCTGGAAGAGGTTCACTCTCTTCCTCCACTGCATCATCTGTGACCAGGAGCATGGTTGCTTCAGATCTCTCGAAGTGGGGTTTGATGCAATTGACATGCAAAACCCTTAAAGGGTTAGTTGGCATCTGGAGATCCACCAGGTACGTCACTTCACTCTTGCGCTCTTTCACTGAGTACCAAGTAGCATGGTCAGCCAAGACCAGGATGAACATCTTGGCAAGGACTGTCTCAGGGTCCAGAGGCCCAATAAGGTTAATGCCCACTCATTCAAAGGGCGTGCCAACAACAGGGACACCCCTGTTGTTGGCACGCCCAGGGCTGCAGGGGCGGTAATGTCCTCCCCTGTAATTTCTTGGGTGTCACCCTCAGGCTCAGCCTCCTCCTGGACCATGGGAGTTTCAGTACCAGGTTTCCTGTGCCCCTTGTCCTTCCTCTTTTTGGCAGGCACCTGGGCCATTCTTCTGGCTCGAGGTCCTCCTGACTATTCTCATGGGCGGCCATTGACCGTGTGGCCAGGCACACTCAATCAGGCAAACCTAACATCTCTAAGTGCAACCTGAGAGTCACCTCCTTCTTATGATGTGCTCTAGCTCTCTGCCAAGTAGGCAATCCACAGGCATGGACAGACTCACAGCTTATCCTAAGGTGCCAGTGACTCTTCCCCCCACTCAAAGGGAACCAGAGCCACTGGGTAGTGACTCTCATGGTTGTCAGTTGCAAAAATCTGGTGTACCGCAATAGGAACTACCTGCTCTGAGGTCACCAGATTACATTTGACAGTTGTCATGCTGGTCCCAGTGTCTCTCAGAGCCTCCACCATCTGCCCATCAATGGTAACCCACTGCCTATAATTCCTAGTGTTATTATGCACATATGTTCTCTGCACCATCTCTCCATCTCCCAGGGCCCCTAGTGTAACCTCTACACTATCCCCCATACTATCTGGGCCAATCTTCTTGGCCAGCGATACACTAACCAATCCCGGTGTCTGCCCACCAGTGGGGCCTGTCCCTGCTTGGGACACTTGACATCCCTTTGTTGTGCCAAACATGTTGGCACTCAAATTACTTAGGCTTGCCTTCCCTGAAGACTTATTATCAGGGAACCACTTCCTTTACTGTTCAATTGGGGATTGGGGGTCCTGACCCTTAGAACTAGTTTCCCCCCCTTCTTTTCCTGGTGAGGACCCTGCCCACCCTTGCTGTGATCCCCTCCAGATACCTTCTTGTGGACCCTGGTGCTAAGTCATCGGTCTGCCACCTTAGAAAGTTCCTTGGGGTCAGTGAGCCCTTTATCAATGCGGTGTTGGCTCAGATCTGCAAAATAAAGACTGAACATGTGCTCTCTTGCAATCAAATTGTACAGCCCCTTGTAATCCTGTACTTCACTGTCCTTCAACCAACCATCCAGTGGCTAGCAAAATAAATCCACACAATCAACTCAGGACTGCTGTGGCAGCATCTGGCTGACCGTTAACTTCTGCCTGTACTTCTCAGGGGCGAGGCCATGTTTCTGACAAGGTATTCCTTCATGGGTAGCCCTGAAGTAAAGCAAAATTGTGATTTTCAACTTTTGATCTACTTTGCGTCAAGGCGGCGTCCACTTGGTGGAACATGGGTGTTTACATGTAACCACCCATGGATTTTGATGCAAAGTTGTGTCTACCAAACATGGTAGATAAGGCTTTACACCAAAAACGTATGCCTCCTCGAGGCAGGTATAAAGTTAGAAAGAGGCATTCTCAAAACTTTTCCAACTTTGCTTCTGTGCTATACTATACAGCACCCATACATTCACAGAAACGTGTTAAACTATGTCTTAAGCATAGTCATTTTGTCCTAGAAGTTTAGATTTCAAGTGCAAAATGTATGCTAGACATCACACAACACACTCTCGCACTATGTTGGAATGGTGTATGTGGCAGAAGTCAGCATAATGGACCAGCAGAGGGGGAAAGATCAACAGATGGATATTTTCGTAGATAGGTTCTGCTCTCTTCCTTTCACAAAATGTAGTGCATCAACTTTGGTTGCTGTGCCCCATTGTATTAATTCTTAGTAAAATTGAACCCAAGAATAACTGCCAGGGCTGGACTGGGAACCCAGAGCAGCTGTGGCAATTTTGACAGACCAGCCATATTCCTGCTATGGCCAGTACGGCCCTTATCACTGCCCTGAAGTAATTAAATTGTACTGGACAATGTGATGGTCACACTCATGAAAGTTAAAGCATGCTGCAGTGATATCACACCAATAGCACACCATGCACTTGTAGATGTCAGTAAGTGATGCACTCCCATAGAGTAAATGCAGTAATACCACATGTTGCTGCCTATTTTCTTTATCTTTGTCCATGGGACACTAGAACTCTAGACGAACTTTGTGTCGCCTTTTTTTGAAGAAATGCTGTGGGTGGTAGATTTGTCCTGCACAGCATGCATTCTAAGTTATAGTTTTTCTCCTTTCTCTTTACTAGATTAGTATGGTCTTTCTTCTATGCATGAATCAGCCTACATTTTCCCTAATAGGTAGTGTATAAAAGGGATATTGCCCAGTCATTTTTCTACCAATGTGACATTGCACACTTGGCACTTTACATTTGTTGATTTAGCTTTAGTTGTGTCAACAGGGATTTTCAAGGAAATGACACCCTCGTGGTGGGAATTGCCTCCCTCGCCACTTCTAAGTTGTGCTTCAGTTTCTTCTACCTTTGAAAGCAGCTCAAACACTACTTCTAAAACTGCTTTCTGCTGAAACTAAATTAGCAGATTCATTATCATTAGTATTTCTGCTGAAACCCAACCTCCCAAAGGAGTTTAATATTTGGATCTGCGTGTTCTTTAAATGGAGAACTAGCTGAGATATTAAAAATCCGGAAAAAGAATAAAAATAAGAATAAATTGATGCCTGTTTTAAAAATACGCTATCATATTCTGGTCACAAGGAGGCAGTCTTATCGAGAATTTGTAGACTGTATCCGAACATTACATTTGTGCTGTAAAGAATTTAGGGTCTGATGTATCAAACGAGTTGACCTATTTTGTCTTTACAGGGAAACGTGTTCATAAAGGCCTTGCTTTTTAAAAGTTTATCTCTGTGATTGAAATTCAAATGTGCTTACAAAGCTGTGTTGCCTTTCCTGTAGGATTCGGCTTAAAATATGGATTCAACAATTGCATGTACAACAACTTGCAATAGGATTTACAACCAAAATTCTGTAATGCGTTTTATAAACATAAAAAAAAGAATCCCAATGTAGTCATGACTTTAGAAAATAGTTTCTTTTTTTTAACTTACAGTTTCCTACTGTAGTCATCACAACTTTAGAAAATAGTTATCCTTGTTAAATGTGCACTATTGGCAGCTTTGTATTTAGAACATATTACTGCAGGTTTAAAACAGAGACGTCAATTTATTGTGTTACTAGCAGCCCGTCCCGACCTTGTCCAGGAGCAACAGGCTTCCCCGTCCCCTGCCCGCCCCGACATTGTCCAGCAGCCCGAGCCCCCGCCCGGCCCGTCCCCCGACTACCCCGACCCCCGCCTGCCCCGACATGGGTCCCCTTACCTCAGCCGCCGCTCCTCCCGCCTGTCCGCTGCTGATATACTGCTTTAAATATGTCTGTTCTTCTTTGCAGAGGTGTACAGCTGACCAATACGTTCTACAGAGTGTACACTGGCTGGGAAAGTTTACATCATAGCTTATCTTTTTGGCCTACAGGTGTGTTAATGATTGCTATTTCACCATAAAAAACACGGGATCCTTCTCTTTTCTCCTGCAGCCCGGGCCCCCGCACAGCCCGTCCCCCGCCTGCCCCGACATGGGTCCCCTTACCTCAGCCATCGCTCCTCCAGCCTGTCTGCTGCTCGCACCGCCGCTGGCCTGTCTGCTGCTCCTCACGTCACCGCTCCTCCCCCGCGCCATGTCCGCCGCTCCTCGATGCGCTCCTGGACGCCGCTCCTCCCTGCGCTCCAGACGTGAGCACGCACGTCGCGGCCGGCGCTACTTCGAAGGGACTACTTTTTTTTTACTGGACATTTTTAAATAACGTTTTAAAAAAACATTTATATAGCCTATACCCATCTACACACCCTGACGATTCCAACGGTGTATCGGGTGTGTGGTTTGGCACTGTGGTTCCCGAGTTTACCCGTCTCAAAGGCTGAAAGCTCTTCCTTTATTATAGTAGAATAGATCTCTACTCAGCACTTTGGAGAAATAGAAAAACATGTTCATGCGACTAGCAGAAAACAACTGTAGAAAACACATTTAAAAGAAAAATTGAGGATTCTTTTCAATGAAATGAAAAGAAGACTTTTGATGTAGAGATAGTAGTAGACATTGTTTTAGGCAGTCAGCTCTTGAGTTTGATGCAAATAGACCACAAATTTCAGGCGCAACATATGCTAATTAAGCAGAGTAGATTCCACATAAAGTTATGGTTAAAGGAATAAAAAGACCTGAAGCAGATTCCTCGGTGTGGTATTTCTTCAGGGACTGGTTCACGAAGGCATATGTGCACCCAAGTGGATTTCCCAGACAACCAGTAGAAAATACCACAGGTTCGAAGTTCAAGAGCCCGAAAACGTATTATAATAATAATATTTTTAAAAAGGCTCCGATGCTTTGTTCTTGACCTTTATTTCACAGTGTATTTTACGGTGGGTAGCATCACACACACATGGAGCACAATTTAGGCATGAGGGTTGCCCTTTAATTGCATGAGCCTGTTATCAAAAGCTTCAACAAAACAAATATAGAATTGAAACCTGAAGTGAAAGAGTAGAACCAACAGTGCACAATAGCAGACCATGCACAGTGTGTGCTATGAACACTTTCGGGAGCTGCTCTGTAACCAAACAATGTGGACCACACGTAGTATTTCTGAGTGGTACACGCAGTACACAGTAGCTGACTAGTCAATGTGTGCACTATACACAAGTTCTGACGATGTTCAGCTTCCAACCATTTGGTACCGCTGTGTGGTACACTCAGGAGCTCATCTATGAGAAAGGGACGCTTGCAACGCAGAAAGTCACCTTGCTCCGCTGCATGACAGGAAGATGGTGGAATGCACCGTATTTAAGGTAATATGGCGCATTCCTGTCCTTTCCCCTACACTGGCGCCCATTTGGTAGCCTAGCTCCAACACAGGCACCCTCGCCCCATGGTGCAAGGGTGCCTGCATTGTAATCAGGATTGTTTTTTGTGCAGGAAGGGGCACCTTCCTCCACAAAAACAATCCTGGGAGACATATTCCTCTATTATGCAGCACACATGGAAAGAGGAAGAAACAAGCAGAAATAGAGATAGTTCTCCTAGTTGGTAAACGGTAAACAGACAAAATATCGACTACAAAATATCGAATGGACATAATATCGAGTACAAAATATAGGCTGGACAGAATATAGACATCAAAAATATCGTTTTGAAGGTAAGTAATGTAATATCGAATTTTAAAATATAGATAGTCAAAATATCGAAGTACATAATATAGGTTAATAAAAATATCGAACATTTAATAATATCAAATTTTTTATAGT
This sequence comes from Lissotriton vulgaris, assembly GCF_964263255.1. NCBI lineage: Eukaryota > Metazoa > Chordata > Amphibia > Caudata > Salamandridae > Lissotriton > Lissotriton vulgaris. The sequence goes on from NC_141687.1 coordinate 895,563,837, forward strand.
GTATTTTATGTGTTAAAAGTGTTTATCTATGTTATAATGTAATTTAATTAATGAATTTAATGTTATTTAAATTTTGCGTAATTTAATTCTGTAGCGGGTTGTGGGTTTATAGGAGAATAGGGTGGGAAGTAATTTAATTATAATTAATCAAATATGTACATTTATTTATTGGTATTTGTTTATAATTAATTGTTGATTAATTTTTATTTTGTAATTAATTACATTTTAATAGCCAAGTAATTTTATTTAATTGATTAATTGATATTTATGTTAATTTAACTAATTTAATTTCTGTAGCGGGTTGTGGGTTTATAGGGGATTAGGGTGGGAAGCAATTTAATTATAATTAATTAAATATGTAAATTTATTTATTGGTATTTGTTTATAATTAATTGTTAATTAATTTTTATTTTGTAATTAATTACTTTTAATTGACAATTAATTTTATTTAATTGATTAATTGATAATTATGTTAATTTAACTAATTTATTTTCTGTAGTGGGTTGTGGGTTTATAAGGGAATAAGGTGGGAAGTAATTTAATTATAACTAATTACATATGTTAACTTTTGGGGGTATTTATTAGATTTTAATTGTTAAGTAAGTTTTTAGTTTCAAATTAAATAATTGTTAATTTGTAATTAATTAGTATTATGATAACTAATTGTAATGATTAAATTAAATTAGTATTTGTAATTAATTAATTTTTATATTATATTAAATTGGTAATTACTTTTAATATTTTTTATAGATAATATATATATATATTTTTAAATAATATATAAAGTATCTACTTTCCCTACTGTTGCACTCTTTGAAGTGGGAATAGTAATTTTTACCCCTACGCTATCCAACGCTTTCCCTACTGTTGCACTCTCTGGAGTGGGAATAGTCATTTTTACCCCTACGCTATCCAACGCTTTACCTACTGTTGCACTCTCTGGAGTGGGAATAGTAATTTAGACCCCTACGCTATCCAACTCTTTCTCTACTGTTGCACTCTTTGGAGTGGGAATAGTAATTTTTACCCCTACGCTATCCAACGCTTTCCCTACTGTTGCACTCTCTGGATTGGGAATCGTAATTTAATTGTTACCCCTACGCTATCCAACGCTTTCCCTACTGTTGCACTCTGGAGTGGGAATAGTAATTTTTACCCCTAAGCTATCCAACACTTTCCTTACTGTTGCACTCTCTGGAGTGGGAATAGTAATGTTTACCTCTACGCTATCCAACGCTTTCCCTACTGTTGTACTCTCTGGAGTGGGAATAGTAAGTTTTACCTCTAAGCTATCCAACCCTTTCCCTATTGTTGCACTCTCTGGAGTGGGAATAGTAATTTTTACCCCTACGCTATCCAACGCTTTCCTTACTGTTGCACTCTCTGGAGTGGGAATAGTAATTTTTACCCCTACACTATCCAACGCTTTCCCTACTGTTGCACTCTCTGGAGTGGGAATAGTAATTTTTACCCCTACGCTATCCAACACTTTCCCTACTGTTGCACTGTCTGGAGTGGGAATAGTAATTTTTACCCCTAAGCTATCCAACGCTTTCGTTACTGTTGCACTCTCTGAAGTGGGAATAGTACTTTTTACCTCTATGCTATCCAACGCTTTCCCTACTGTTGTACTCTCTGGAGTGGAAATAGTAAGTTTTACCCCTACGCTATCCAACCCTTTCCCTACTGTTGCACTCTCTGGAGTGGGAATAGTAATTTTTACCCCTACGCTATCCAGCGCTTTCCCTACTGTTGCACTCTCTGGAGTGGGAATAGTAATTTTTACCCCTACGCTATCCAACGCTTTCCCTACTGTTGCACGCTCTGGAGTGGGAATAGTAATTTTTACCCCTACGCTATCCAACGCTTTCTCTACTGTTGCACTCTCTGGAGTGGGAATAGTAATTTTTACCCCTGCGCTATCCAACGCTTTCCCTACTGTTGCCCTCTCTGGAGTGGAGATAGTAATTTTTACCCCTACACTATCCAACCCTTTCCCTACTGTTGCACTCTCTGGAGTGGGAATAGTAATTTTTACCCCTACGCTATCCAACGCTTTCTCTACTGTTGCGCTCTCTGGAGTGGGATTTGTGATTTTTACCTCTACGCTATCCAATGCCTTATCTACTGTTGCACTCTCTGGAGTGGGAATAGTAATTTTACACTTCTGCTATCCTACGGTAATAATATTGGATATTTTTTAATTATATTTTGTTACTATATATATATGTTTTAACAAATATGATTGTAAATTTTTTTTTATAACTTTAATTAATTATTTAATTATGATAAGGTAATTTAAGTATTTGTAAGTATATTTTAGTAAATAATTTTTAATATTAAATTAATGTAACATTGTTTTTAATAAAGTCGATATTTTTACTAACTATATTTATGTAAACAATAGTTTTTTACTCTATATTTTTGTACTTACCTGTTAGCAGATACAAAGTCGATATTCTGTCTGTCGATATTTTGTCGCCGATATTTTTGGTTGTCGATATTATGTCCCTCGATATAATGTCAGTGGTCCTGGTAAACAACCTTTACAACGCGGTCAAAACACTGCAGTGCCATCACAATGCAGATTTTAAAATGCAAGTCGTTACCATGACTTGAGGGCGCTCCAGGCTAAGGAATAGTAGATTTACTATTCCAACACCTTCCCTACTGCACGTAGGCTGGAGTTGGAATAGTATATTAAACTATTCCTAAGTCCAGCACCCTACAGCGCAAGTCGTGGTAACGACTTGCATTGTAAAAGCTGCGTTGTGATGTACCGCGATCATTTTGATTGCGTGGTAACATCATACATCCTCCTAGTTACGCCTCCTCAGAGAAGGTGTAGAATTTTGGTGCATTCCCAGGTTTACAAGTTCTTGTAAATGTGGGAATGCATCAAAAACTATGTGAGTTGCAAGGGAACATCCACACAAATCCCATGGAACGCCTGCCCAGGGCAGAGTAATGCAAAATCCCTATTTGCTTTGCGTTGCTTAACTCCAGATTTTTTGAGCCACTGAGAGCCATGTAACTTCGCTTTTAATGGCTTCAAAAATCAGACTTAGACTTTGCGTCACTCATGTACCACATTGCTTGGTGCGAATGCATGGTAAGCCTTTCATAAATATTCCCCTCAGCTTATGGTAACTGACCCTTCACTGTGTGTATTACAAAAAAATTCAGAAGATAGTTAGCAGCAAAATACTGTGGACCATAATTGCTATGGCAGAGTGCTTAACATAGTACACAGCAGCAAATCCTTTCATTGTATATTTACTATGCACATGGTTTGAAGATGGTCTCGGATAGATGTTGAGGGGCATGTTTAGTGTTTCCTAGCGGCACACAGAGCTGCAGGTTGTGCTTTCAGTGTATCACTCAAAACTTGCTGCCAGCACACATCACCCATTCTATTAGTATGCTTATTTTTCTAGTTCCTACATGTGTATTTTTCCAGCAGCTAATCTCACATATTAGTTGTGCGATCAACAATGCCACAGGTCATTGAGTGCATGCACAGACTGTAATTGCACCATCAATTTAAAAAGTAAAATAGCTGATTTTTTAAGAAGGTTGAATGTTTTTTTCTTTTGTTTGTGGAAATTCATTTTTGGTGCAAATAATCATAATTTGTGTTACTGTTTGTGCGTTAGACAATGGGAAGTGTTGGGAATAGTCTAGTGTGGTTCCTCTGTGAATCAATTTACTGGGCTGCAAAGAGGCTGTGAGCTCCACATACTGACCCTTCACGAGGGGCAGGGAGCACCACAGGCACAGTTTCCCTTTTCTCTATGTCGCAGGTAATTCTTGCACTGCTCTGTCCCTCTTAACTTCAATAGATTATTTACAAGCCCCTTGTGTCGCCAGTGTGTGACTTTTTAGCATGGAAAAAAAGTGAGGTACCCAGGCCCGGTTCTAGCGGGTGGGCCGGGTGGGCCGGGCCCACCCAAACTTTGGCCTGGCCCACCCAAACATAACCCTTGGCCCTGGCAGTGACGTCAGCAAGGCCAGCAGAATATGGCCACTGCAAGTTAAAACGTTCTTCGAACGTTATCTTTCTTTAGGAGTTGCGTGATTGGGCCTGGGCTCGCACCCCCAATCACGCATCTCCTATTAGGCAGGTGGGCTGTGTCCCCGCCGACTCGTGCAGGTACATTAGGGTCACTGCGAAGGGGACAAAGCCTTTCGTTGGAACTGGATTTGTGGATAATTAATTCTTTTCTGCTGGTAAAGAGGAGTTTGTTTTGCCGTTTCGTTTTCCTGACCTTCCTGACCCCTTGAGCTGTTTGTTTACCCGATCCGGCTGTGACAGAGTTCATAAGGAGCAGGTAAGAGAATGTGTGGCTATTGTGTTTTTTAAATCTGTGAGAAAGACATACTTAGAACGCTGTGTTTATTTCATTTTCATTTACATCGTGTGTTTAAATCGTTGGTATCATTAATGAGTGTTTCTGCAAGGATGCACGACAACTAAATGTCCAAATAACCTTGGGGATTGTTGATCTTGCTGGAGAGCGTTCTTTTTTTTAGTTTGTAGTATTTAAATGCAATAGATCTGTAGTTAACGTGGATAGCTCAGTGGGTTACTGCCTTTGTGACAGAGATCCTTTGATACATAGGACAGTGTGATCAAAGACGTGTATACAAACCAGAATGGTATAATTAGATTTTTTTTTGTATTGCTAGTTAGTTCGAATTTTCCCAGTATTTCATTATTCTAATGTTGCAATACAGAGTTTGGGCAGCTATAATTTCTAATCAGTACAGCCAACCACTGGGGTATGCTTTAAATCCCGTGTTTGTGGTTCTCCAGACCCAATCCTCTTAATACATATTGCCCAGCAGCATGGATGAGATGTGATTCCTACACCTGGTAATCTTCATTAGCTTGTGTGACATTCCCTATAGGCTGATTTGGATACTTTTATGAATCATTGTGTCTGCATAATGTGTGTGTGATGTACAGTACTGTGATACCCTACACTACGAGTAGCGCTATACAAGAAATAAAATGCATATGAGAGAGGGGCTATGGAGTGATGATGGGCTCTGTTGGAGGGTGGCAATGAGGGAATCCGAGGGGGCATCATGAGGGGTGGAGATACGGAGAGATGGAAGGCACTGGTGTAGGTTGTTTGTGAGGGAGTCTGAAGAGGAGGTCATGGGGGAGGGGCTTTGGAGTGATGAGAGGCACTGGTGGAGGGTGGTAGGAAGGGATTCTGAGGAGGAGGTCATAAGGGGGAGTTGCTTTGGAGTGATGAGGGGCACTGGTGGAGGGGTAGGAAGGGAGTCTGAGGAGGAGATCATGAGGGGGTGTTGCTTGGAGTGATGATGGGCACTGGTGGAGGGTGGTAGGGAGGGAGTCTGAGGAGGAGGGCATGAGGGGCACTGGTGGAGGGTGGTAGGGAGGGAGTCTGAGGAGGCGGTCATGAGGGGAAGAGGCTACGGAGAGATGAAGGCCAGTGTTGGAGGATGGCAATGAGGGAATCCGAGGAGGGGGGGGGTCATGGGGAGGAGCTACAGAGAGATGAGGGGCACTGGTGGAGGGTGGTAGTGGGGAGTCTGGGAGGAGGGTGGCAATGAGGGAATCCGATGAGGTCATGGGGGAGGTGCTTTGGAGCGATGAGGGACACTGGTGGAGGGTGGCAGTGAGGGACTCAGGAGGAGGTCAATGGGGGGAGGGGTTATGGAGCGATGAGGGGCACTGGTGGAGGGTATTTGCATGGGAGTCTGAGGAGGTGGTCATGGGGAGGGGCTTTGGAGTGATGAGGGACACTGGTGGGGGGCAGGTAGGGAGGGAGTCTGATGAGGAGGTCATGACTGAAAGGGGCTAAGGAGAGATGAAGTGCACTGTTGGAGGGTGGTAGTAAAGTTGTCTATCGAGTAAGAGGTCAGTGGTGGGACACCAATAAATACTTTTGCACCGGCGCTATAATAGACCCTGTAATGTTTTTGCTTATTTAATTAGCAGTTGGGTCATTAGGGCCACTGTGTAACATTTTAAAGTGTGTGATAATTATATTTACTCTTATATTCAGGGTTTTCAGTTTGAAGGTGATTTTACAAATCTTTTTAGTGGGATTATGGAGAATGAAACCAGGTGGTGCCTGATATGGGGCTGGGGACCAAGGTTAGCTGTGAGTTAAGGCGCACGGTAGAGAGATTGTAGAAAATTGATGATCAGGCCTGGAAGGGAGTGTACTGCAGAGTCTGGGGTCAGATGGAGGTAATAATGAAGAGAGATTCTCTCTGAAGGCTGGCAACGAGGCAGGCTGAGTAGTGTTACTTGCCTGATACTCCCACCTCAGAAACCTCCTCTGCCCATCAAAAGAACCTTACATGGGGATCAAAACACTTTTTGAGAGTGTTAACGATTAGAAAGGGATTTGGAAAATAATGGAGGGCCCTGAATCTCCTGTTATCCCCTTCTATCACACGCAGGAGTACAGTTTTTTCTATTTGTAGGCTACCTCCAGAAGCGACACATTGAGCCCGCAGTGGCCCACCCAAATGCGCCCTTGGCCCACCCAAACAAAAATTCCTGGAGCCGGGCCTGGAGGTACCTGCTGCGTATGGGGCTTGCAAATAAACCCCTCAGTTTCACTGAATGCCAAGGAAGGAAGATGAGTGCTGTGCGCCTCGTGCGATAAATATGCTCAGACGTCACTCAAGTCAAATTCCGCCTGGAGTGGTACCACCAGAAACTGCGATGTCAACACAGCAGTGGAGGGTTCTGGAAGCAGTAATGGCCTGCGCACTTAAAAGGTGCCCTTTAGACTCCGAGGAGGAAAATATAGTCCTTTGAAACAGGGATCCAGATGCTCCACGGTTAAGGGTCTCGAGTCATTTGATTAATGCTGATGTTTCGCTGACAGCCTCAATTTCTTCTCGGGAGGTCCGCGGAAGGTTTTGAGATACAGCGGCACTTTCTCCATCAGCCTGCGCAGATAGGAAGGGTCGCGCGCTGCTCACTTGACCTTGACGCGCTGAGGTGGACAAGGTTAATGGCGTGATTCCTGTGGTACATATTTTGGATTATTTTCAGATTTTAAAGATAGTTTATTCATCATATTTACAGCGGCTCTGGCAGCGCATGTGCTAGATCAATTTGCCGAGGCTGAGAAGTGGTCAAAAAGATAATTAAAGGAAGGAAAAGTAACTGGGTCCGGACTGCGATATATTATATGCGAGTGTAGTGGGTGCAGAATAGTGGGTCTTCGCTTCTGAAATTCAGTGGTTTTCTAAAATACAAATACGAATAAATGCTGCCTGTAAAAAACACGTCCAAGTGCACAAGATCCACTGTGAATTACGCATTCTGCTGTTGTACACACTATTTGAAGAGCAAGGCAGCGCTACATTGACACTGGTTCTCTGGAACAGCTCAGTACTCCACTCCCTTGCAGGAATTTTTGGAACTCGAGGTATAGTCAGGGCTTTAAGTGGGATGAAAAAACTGAGGGGTCTCTAAAAGAGACTGGCAAACCTATTAAAGGGGGCGTTCTTAAGGAAATTGGGGGCATATTATCAAGGGGGTTTATCTCCGCTTTTTTGGCTTTAAAAGCCAAGAAAGCGGAGATAAAATTATCTCCCTATTACCTAGCTGTTGCTAACACCAGTTAACGACAGCTAGTAGGAGATAGCGACCATCTTGGGCCCCGCTTTGCATGTCAGTGATATTTATCACTAATGACATGCAAAGTGGGCGTGCCAAGATGTTAACGACTGAAAACAGTCGCTAACATCGCTATCTCCTATTACCAACTTTTGGAGATATTCACGCTAAGCGCGAATATCTCCAAAAGCTAACACCTGCCCTGAGCAGTTCTTATTTACAACAAGGGGTGGTGAGGGACAGAGTCTCTGAATTAAGCAGAAAGCTCTCACCCAGTCAAGAGATCAGGGCTAGATCCAACACCGTTTTTTAGCTCACTGCACCATCCCAGTTTCAGAACCTGGCTGTATGCAAATTAGTCTGTTCCTGTCCCAGTGCATGATGGGAACAGGGCAAACCAAACTACAAAAGCCAATTCTTACACTGGGAAGGAAACAAGCTCCCGGGGACCGGTTTCTGGCATTACAGCCGTCTTCGGCCCGGTTTGCTTGAATCCTGATGGTGCAATGAGCAAGGGTCTCACATCTGAGAATACCCTTCCACGCTTAGGGTGGACAAAAATATTTACAACAAGGTGTGGTGAGGGACAGAGTCTCTGAGTCAAGAGATCAGGGCTAGATCCAACACCGTTTTTTAGCTCACTGCACCATCCCAGTTTCAGAACCTGGCTGAGCAGTTCTTAGCCATGTTATCCAATGGGAGGTGGATAACACGGCTAAGAGCATTAGCTCGGTAATGCATGAATATCGCTGACTTTTCAGCGATATTCATGCATTGCGGCGATTTCAAGGTTTATTTGCGGTAAAAATCGCCGCAGCTCACCGGTAAATTTTTGTCTCTAACCAAGCAATAGCGATAATTATCGCTATTGCTTGGTAATATGCCCCTGAGTTCTTACTTAGCAAAGGATAATAAAATAGCAGAATAAACCATACAAAATAAAAACAACAAACACTTTAGAAAAGCATATACAAATGATTTACATTACTTATAAATCAATTGGAGGATTTCCCCAAACTCTTGAAGGTAGCCATTGTAACTATTTTAAAGCAAGTAAGTAAAATTAGGGAGGTAAATGGTGAAGGCATATGAAGCAGAGAAAAAGGTCAAATGAAGAAGAGGCGAGGCTGAAGAAGACTGCATGTGATAAAAGGACTGATTGAAGGGAGAAGAGTCAGGGCTTCGGAGAAGGGGAGAGAAGCACTCAAGGGGGAAGAAGGAAGGCAGAAGACAAGTGAAGGAGAGGCAATGACTGAAGAATGGAGAATGCTGACATGAAAAGACTGAGGGGACTTTTGTAGGTGGCTGGCCATGTATTTTCTCCATCACGAGCCTCTCCTTTCATCCTGAAGTCTGACGTAGAGAGGTCTGTGTTCCTTTCATCATTCACCTTTTTTATTTATTCAAGGAGCAGAGCAGCAAACATTCCCGAAAGGCCAGGAAGGCCGCTACAGAGTTCATTACACTGTAGACTGATCTCAGAAAGGCCTGTGGTGCTGAAGCAGAGAAACTCACATGTCAGGCCCGTCCTGCTAAAAAGACCGGTATAGAGGGGAACTCAGACTTCATGTCAGTTCCATCATTGAGCTCTCTCCATTACTGCGAAGTGAGCATGCGGACATCTCCTGTTTACACACTACTGCACTAATGCTCACTCCAGCACTACAGTTTGTGGAAAAACAGTACCGTCTGTGCCAGGGCATGAAAACAGAGCCTGGCCCACATAAAACCCGAGGTACAATGATTTTAGCCATTTTCCGACTTCCTCCTTTTTAACAGCCCTTCATTGCAATCTGTCCAGAGGCGTAGTTTGGTCAGTAAGATTGGGGGAAATGGGCATTAGACTTTAAAGCAATCTCTCTTGCATATAATGTAAAAATACATTACACGAGGGGAGGATGCATGAGAGGAGCTTACGGGGCAGTGGAAAGGACGAGAAATACAGTTTGGTAGGGGTACTAAGTGATGGAAAACACAGTATTTTATAAGCCTACCAACATATTTAAAGATGTTTAAAACAGAGAAAAGGAGAGAATGTGCGTGTTTCTTTGTGAAATCAGACGTACACCTCACCATACCCTACTAAAAGCACCTGCAACCAACTATTTACCAGGAAATCAATTTATTAGGGGGGTACGACCCTGAAGCTATGCCCCGCAATCTGCCACCCCTTAGTGGTGGTGCCCTGAAATGGCTGCCTACTATCATCTCAATGTAGTGAGGATCCTGGGCTTGTAATGCTAACATTCAGATTGCATTAAAGCATGAAAAAGCGATAGGGACTGAGCTCTAAACGATGGATTGGATAAGATTTATTATACTCATGCAGTTCTGGAAACAGCTCAGGATGAGGAGCAGCCAAATTGTCCATGCAAATACAGTGAGTGTGCTGTAGAATACGACCCTCCTGTGCACTGTAACACAAGTCCTGCTAAAACGGAAACATTTTTAACCAAGGCGTTTGGAAAACTGTGGCGCAAAATTAAGTATTTGTTGGCCTCAAAGGGAAAACCATGTTAGTGGGGAACTACTTCAAGAAGCTCGCCTAACTACCACAGCAGACCTCGACACCAGGGGTCCTGTTCCCAGCAACAGAAGGGGTCATGGGCATTTAAGGGCTTAGTATTTATTTTCATTGTTTCCCCATATCTGGCACCATTGTAAATACCCTCACTGTGTGAGAGGAGGTGGAAGCGTCTTGCAGGGTGTGCAGGGTCAGGAGAAGAGGCGTGACATTGAACCCTCCACTGGCTCAGGGTCCTTGGAGGAGGCTTTAAAGGGGCAGTGGGCTTAGAGCTCAGCACAACCTTAGCAGATTCTCCTACCATTCTCCAATGCACAAGCAACATCTACTTACCAGTGCTTAATTTGAGACGGCGGTTTCCGGTGCTTGGCACCGGCACATAATTGGCAGCACTGGCACTTATGAGAGTCTGCCACATGGTGGACTGTTTGTCTGATTTAGAGTAATTACAACAACAATTGTTTACTAATTCAATACATGTTAAAAATGACTATTACCTGCTGGCTATGCTAATCTTAAAGGTTTGGGGCCTAGAATAGTCTAAATTGTCTCACTTGTAGGACTGTGATTGTTAGTAGCTGGTTTCATACCTTCATTGGAAGCGCTAGCAGGGGCAGTGGGTGGTGTGGGCTGCAGTGGCCTCCTGATGAGGGCCTGGCCCTTACTTTTTAGGGCTCGCCTGCTGATGCGCTTGCGCATAGCTGGCGAGCTATATTGTGGCTTAAACAGAACTTAACCATCTCGGCGATTTGTTGCAGTGCCCGAGAAAAACAAGCTCAATGCGCAAGCGCCTTGGCAAAAAGCGCGTGCACATCAAAGCCACCAGCCTCCTCAGGCATCTCAAGCTTCCACCAGCCGGCATTTCTCCTCCCCTAATTATTCACTGCATGGCTGGCCGGCACATCAAAGGCTGCTGCTGCCGTGACTCGCATTTCTCCTCCCTCCTCCCCTTTCACTGCCCAGGCCGGCCGTACTTTTACTTTACACGGCTGCCAGGCCGTGTCTTGCGTTTATTTTAACATGGCATCTTTTTTTTTTCCTTCTTTTTCTGGCTCAAAAGGCTATATTTCTGATTCTTTTATGCTTTATAAATAATCGTGAGACCTGTTTTATCACTTTTATTTTTCGTCTGGTCTCTACCACAGTTTGTTTAATTCTATATGCATCCTGTTTTCGCACCTGCATTCACTTGTTCTCTTCCTACAATGGTTGTGATTTAGTCATGCTATGAACTCGGGGAATTCACATTTACAGTTTTTCTGTGTTTTGTATTGGCATTTCCTCAGAGCGGAATTGAACGCACATTCCCCATCGGTGCATGTGATTAACTTCAGCGTCATATTTGAATGATTTTAATGTGAGATGATACTAGGTAAGGGCAGTGGAATTTGCAAGCATTAGATGACCTTTAGTGAATGCTTAGCAGTCGTAAATCCTGCTCTTTATGCATGTAAATGTGTGATACGAGCGCAAATGGCTTTATGAATTGGGTACTTAGACACAAGAGGATTTTTTGTGAGTAAGTCCACTGCCATGGACGGGGAGTGAGCGTTTTGGGACAGGAATACCATGAACGTTTGTAGACAAACCCAAAGTAACTTGTTTCCGGTTATTCACAAACACCACCCATTTCCACTCGGATGGAGTTGTACTGCAAGTTCAAGGCTGAATTAAATCACCTTTCCCGGTGCAATGGGCAGGAAATACCCCCACATTGGCGCATGTATAAGGGTAGAAGTTTCTCCAGAGGCGTAAAATATCCTGCGCAGAAACGCTTCTAATATTCTCACCAAACACTAGTGAGTAAAGATACTCCACTGCCCACAACAGAAACTTGAAATGAGGGATTTGCGGCCCCTCCTATCTCTCCGCTCTCCTTACTCTCACCACTCTCCCCTCCCTCTCTCACCTCCCTCTCACCTCAATCTCCCCTCTCCTCACTATCCTCACTATCCCCACTCTCCCCTCTCACCACTCCCCCCTCTCTCCCCCTCACTCCCCTCTCCCCTCCCTCCCCCCTCTCCTCACTCTCCCCTCTCCTCACTCTCCAATCCCTCTCTCCCCTCCCTCTCTTTCCCCTCTCTCCCCATTCCCCTCTACCCTCTTTCCTCACTACCCTCTCTCTTCACTCCCCTCTCTCCTCACTCCCCTCTCTCCTCTCCATCTCTCCTCTCCATCTCCCCTCTCCTCACTCAACCCTCTCCTCACTCAACCCTCTCCTCACTCTCCACTCTCCTTACTCTCCTCTCTCCCCTTTCTTATTCTCTCTCACCTCTCTTCTCCTATCTACTCTCTACCCTCTTACCTCTCTCCTCTCGTCCCGCTCCCCTCAGCACCACCACAGCAACACTCAGCGCAACCACAGCATCACTCAGCGCAACCACAGCATCACTGGTTTAAATATGTTCTTTCAATGTTTCAAGCTGTTTTCAAGCTTTCACGCTTTATTACAAATCACAAAAAGATATTATTATTTTACTTCTGTTCTTGGATTTTCGTCACAATAAAAAACACTGAACATAATCTTCACAAAAGTTATTTACAAAAGTTTAAGCTATTGCCATTACAAATTAAATAAATTATTTAGGTATTAATTATTTAAAAAAATTAAAAGCCATTGTTATTTGTAATATCAATACATCTAAGTCACGTAATTACAAAACATGTTGCATTACAAATGCTATAGGTGTCACATTTGCGAAAGTTATAACTATTGCCATTGTAAATGACAAAGCTATTAGTTTAGCCATTTTAAAAAATAACACATAAATAAAAAAAATTCATTTATAAGACCAATAGCTCAAACTTTCCTAATGCGAGCCCTATTGCATTTCCAATGCTTGTTTGATAAAGTAAGCTCTGGTATTTACACTGCTGCCATGTCTCAGGGAGGTTGCAAAACCCCTCGTGGGCATCAGCTGTGGAGTACCTACATACATAAGTTGGAAAACCACTCTGTGAAAGGGTTTTCAGCCTTTTACTGTGAGACATTGGCTCTTCACTAAAAGACTGTGTGAAGAGAACCAATATCATGTGACACATGGTGGCACTGTGGCGACAGGCCTTCTTCTCTTGCCTCCAAGTGTTGAAATAGGGTTCCAACCGCCATGCAAATGTTAGATAGAAGATGCACATGCCTCTGTGCCAAACCCTCATTTTCAATTTTGATTTTTTAATGTTGAAAGGTGCTTAGGGGCACATGCATCAATGTGCTGATTTGCGATTCGGAATTTGCGAAAAATAGAGAATCGCAAATTCCGAATCGCAAAACGGAATGCATCAATATTTTTGCGAATTTTTACCGATTCGGTAAAATTCGCATAAATTTGGGAATCGCATTAATTTGTGCGAATAAATTGCGAATTCGCATTTTGCGATATCGCAAAATGCGAATTCGCAATTTATTCGGATTTTCATGCATCACAGCCCAGCCACACCCAGGAAGCCAGGAGCCTAATTGCACACACCTGCCAAGCAGATTCAAACTGAAAACAGGCAGTTGGTGCATTCAGCTCTGTTTGTCTGCAGTGGAGGAGTGTTTTGGAGTGCTGCTGTTGGAGAAATGGAGCCAGAAACTGCCAGTCAGGATGTACAAGTCAGAAAAAGGAAAATCAAGTTCAGTGAGCAAGAACTGGAGATACTGATTGAGGAGGTGACTTCACACCACGACCAGCTGTTTGGAAAGCTCTCTTTGAAGGTCCCTGAGGCTGCAAAAAGGAAAGTGTGGCTAGCCATACAGGCTAAAGTGAATGCAGTGGGGGTTGCCCACCGGGACATCACCAACCTACAAAAGCGTTGGTACGATTTACGCTCACGAGCAAAAGACAGTATTGCGTCAAGAATGAAGAGTAGTAAGAAGACTGGTGGTGGCTCCCCTGACAATAAGGTCACAACTCCCCTTGAGGATTTGGTTGAGGGGACACTTGTTACAGAAGCTGTAGTTGGAGTGACTAACATAGACACCTCTGAGCATGCTGGCACTTCTCAAGGTAAGATTAATTTTTTTTAACAAATGCAAACTTAACTTACATTGGGCTGCAGGATGTATTTAGTCATGTGTTTGATGTTGTAACATATAATTTTAATCTTCTGTTACATCATAACTTGCATAGCACTAGTGTAAAAGGCAATTTCATTGCACAGTGCAATGCATCATGGGAGTTGTAGTTTTTAAGTCTAAATCATTATTCATCAATGCAATATGTACATAGTCAGTTTGCCTATCAAATAATTGTTAAACACATGGTAAATGAAGATTTAAAAGGCGTCCTTCTTCTGGAACACATTGTCTTTATTTTAAATCTTTTTTCTGAGAAGACATTACATTGATTTCATGCTTCATTTTTTTAATTATAGATGTACTAAAGGCAAATGAGGCAAACCCTTTTGATGAGATCAGCATGGATGTACATAGCCATTCAGACAATAACACAATGAGTTCCTCACCCTCTGTGCATGTTAAAAAAATCAGAAAGTCAGTGCGGAAAGTACTTGAATCAGACTCTGAGCAAGATGCCAATGTCACTGAATATGTGGTTGATGATTCTGAGAAGGCTGCCACTTCCAAAAAACACTTTAGTGGTCGTAGAAGAATCCAAGAATTCTACCGAAGAAGGCCTCGCACTTTAAATCCAAATGACTCCACAGTGGATGATGTCCATGCAAGTACAGTTGAACACAAATTATTGAAAGTCCAGCGTCTTCAGGGTAAAGACCTGAGAGTGATAAAGGGACAAATGAGTCACATAGTTGAAGACATCAGTGGAATAAATAAGAGTTTGAAAACATTATGCAAGGTCATTGAAGGGGCGCATACTGCCTCAAATCTGAATTCAGAGCGTGTAGCAAATGCATTAGTGACATTAACTGAAATTTTTCAAAGTCAAAACATTGCCAACTGCAATAGACATTTGAGAACTGTGGCAAGTATGCACACATATGCCCGGGCTCTGAATAGGGTGACCAGCAGCAATGCACGTGTCATAAAACACACAATGCGCATGCAAAAGGGGATCAAAAAGTGTTGTGCAGAACTATGTGAAGGATTTAAAAATATTAAAAGAGGGGATCATGTGCTGCCAACTGATGACAACAAGAATACAGCTTTTGAAGGCAATGTTATCAATGAATCAGCAGGAACCAGTGTTGCTGCACACACCAATGACGTGTGTGAACGCCGTAGCAAAAGAGGAAAAGAAATTGATATTTCCCCATGCATGGTTTCTGAATCGGTGAAAACTAAAGCTTTAGGTTTGCGTGGAAGGAAGAGGTGATTACTTGTAATTGTTGAATTTTATTTTACACATTTTCAATGTACAATGATATGGACTAAGAATTACATTAGGCCTATATCTTGAATTGTTTACCTTTTATGAAAGTCATACTTTGAATATTTTTTTCAAACTACTACTGTGTGCAACATGGTTTATTAAAGTGTTTACCTTTGGAAGCATCAAAATATGTTTCCTACCTTTTATTAAAAGTAATGTTGTGTAATTTCTTCCCTTCTTCTTCTCCCTTCCGCTGCGTCCGGTCCATGAACTCTTGCATGTGGTTGTTGTGGCTGGTTGAAATTATTTGGTAGCAAATCATCCTCATGTAGTTCAAGGCCTCTCCTAGTTGCTAGGTTGTGCAACACTGCACATGTTGCAACTATTTTGCAACACACATCTGGCCGATATTGCAAGGCTCCTCCAGTCTTATGCAGTATTCTGAACCTGGACTTCATGACCCCAAATGTCCTCTCTATTATGCTGCGTGTTGAGATATGGGCCTTGTTGTACAGTTGTTCTTTGCGGGTAGTTGGATTCAGGTATGGGGTGAGAATGTAAGACCTCAATCCATATGCACTATCTCCTAAATTGATAGAAGACATATGTAATTAAAACATCACAGACATTGCAATGGATGTCTGAATCATTACAATTTGCATGAAATTAAATAATAATTACCTAACAAATATCCATCTCCAAATTCTCCAGCAAGTAGGCGATCATGAATGGCACTATGTTTGAAAATGTAAGAATCGTGGGCACTACCTGGGTAGCTGGCAACTAAGTCAGTGATGATTCCTTTGGAATCACAGATTGCTTGTATATTTAAAGAGTGGTAACTTTTTCTATTTCTAAAAATGTACTCATTAGCAGCTGGTGGACAAATGGGGACATGTGTTCCATCAACACATCCTATGACATGTGGGAAGTGTGCCACGTTATAAAAGTCTAACTTGGTCTGCATTAACTCCTGATGCGTTGAGGGGAAAATGATGTGGTGATTTATCCTATGGAGCATTGCATTCAGGAAGTCATTGAAGAATCTAGACAATGTACTCTGTGACACACCCCCTGCAACTGCTATTACCCCTTGGAAGGAGCCAGAGGCTAAAAGGTGTAGACAACATAAAACCTGCACATGGGTGGGTATAGCTTGAGTCCTACGCGTCTGCCTTTGCAGTAAGGGGTCCAACTCTGCAATTAAATCAATGATAGTGTCTGCATTCAGTCTATACTTATCATATATGTCAGCCTGTGTCTGCCCAAGCAAAGTAATGCGCAACCTGAAAACCCTTTCACTGAGTTCTCTTCTCCTCCTCCCTGCTGCTCTCATCCGCCATCTACGTGCTAGGAAAATTGCTGCTGCCATCCTGGAAGGGATCCAGAGTCATTCTGAGGTCCCTTTTATAAGTTACTAATCATTTCAACATGTGTTGTGTTGAAAAAAAAATTTACCACCTGCTCTCACTTCTTCTTATTTTTGCACTTCCTAAATGTGTTTTCTGAGAATTACTGACATGTGCGAAAATTGATGCATTCCGTTTTTCGCATTTTTTTAAGGAATCGCAAAATTTGCGAATTTTTAACGATTCGCAACACGGATTGCGAGTTTCTAAGGAATCGCAATTGATTTTGCATTTTTTTAAGGAATCGCAAAAGTAATTGCGATTCCAAAATGGACAAAAAAATGATGCATCTCATTTTCAGATATTGCATTCGCAAACGGCCGATTTTTGCGATTCGCACCGTTTGCGAATGCAAAATCTGTTGATGCATGTGCCCCTTAGTACCTACGCCCATTATTGTAGCACATTTAATACCTGAAAGCCTTGTTCACTACAAGCAAAAGGCTGGTGATAGATTTTGACAGATATGACCATCGAGATTGCTAGGTGTTGAGATCTGAGTGTAATCTTCAGGGCACATGTTTTAATTCTAGCCGTGATAATTCAGACTTTCATCCTTCCAAGATCAGTACTAAGACCAGCATTTGGTCAGCTAATAGTAACATTTGCCAATTTGGTGGCTGCATAATGGAAAAAATGCAAGAGCTACATGACACAGTTATTAATATTAATGTTAAATAAATGGAATCGCGTGCATAAACATAATGAAGGAAGCAAAAGGAATTTGTGAGAGAGTTAAGAATGAACCGAGTCAATGTGAGCCTGCATTTCTAAGCGAAGCCCGAAGCTGGAGGACCAGTGAAATGCCCAAGTTCGATATCTGCACGTATTTATTTTATTTAAATGCTTAAATTTACATTTCGCAATATGGAACTGTGGTTAGCAATTTTAATTCGTCAATCATTACAAAAGGAATCATTTGGAAATATTCAAATCAGAATCTAGATGGTCAGCATGAGATGGGTAGCCAAATTCAAAACATTTCTTAGGTGACGTGAAACATGGCTCTCAAGAGTGAAAAGGGTTAATCTGGAGCAAAATAGGAGCCAGATGGAGTGGTAGAGAAAGGGTTGAGTCCAAATGTACACTTTTTCAATAAATGTGATGAATCAGTATTTGTGTAACAACAAATTTAACTTTAAGATCCTCATTCAAAGTTCACTGTACTTAAAGTGGGAAGGTACCAGGGCTGAACATACTTTTCACAGCTGGTATCTCACCACTTCACCCCCGCCGTTATGGATTTAAGTCCCCATATAGTGAATAACCTGCCAAACTCAACTTTACCAGGTTCTTGCCTGGATGTCCTTTCTTATTCTAAGGATTTCAACACTCATATGTTCATTGAGCAGATGGTTATTGTGTGCGGGGGATCACAGATGTTCAGTGTGTTCGTGGGGTTAGGGTTCCTGTAGGTAGCCCAGCACCATGTCAGGCTCCAGGGCAGCAGGAGTGTGCATTGCATGAGTCCCCAATCTGTTAAAGTGGGTTTGGGTGGCAGCAGGCTTGAGTTACCCCCGGTGCTTGGCTCTGCACACTAGTTTTACCAGATGTGTTTCAGGGAGCAGAATTGTCTCTCCCGATAATTAGAAGTGCAGGAACATTGGGCTCTCAGAATCAGCTTGGTCAGTATCCCTCAGGTTAACTCCTAATGGAGCCTAAATTTACAAAACTGTTGCTATGAGATTTACTGCATTTGTTGGAGCACCTTTTTGCTAAATCTAACGGGCATATCTTTCCTGAACTGTAATGCTTATGTCTATGGAGGTCGCAGGGTGGAAGGAAATGATTTGAAAGCATGAGATGCTTAAACAGTGTAAGAGTGTTTGCCCGAGATTTTATTGGAAAATAATGTGTGCAAGTGTAGATGAGTGTTGAGAGGCCAACACAAAGCAGGGTGATGTAGAGGTAACAGAAAGAAGTCCAAAGTGATCCATAGAAGCGACAGGAGAGCACATCTCAAATACAGATAGCTGTCAAAGGAAGGGAAGCAGTTCATATGAGACTGAGTACAATTATAGTAAAATTCGTTCAAAAGAATCTAAAGAATGGATTGTTCTAAAACTGATAATTGTTAGATCTGGATAATTTTATCGTATTATCACTATTCTCAAAGGATCATAATAAATATGCATGCATACAGGGGATTATGGTCAGTTGCCTTCATTCATTGGTCTGGTAAATTGTCATTTATATTTTGATTCCGCCCACGGCAGCATATAGCGTGCGGCAATGGGTCAGTCAACTTTAGCTATTGTTAGTTTTTAAAGGTTTTATATAGCGCTGGCTAGACCCGGAGGTATCAGAGCGCTTTACAAGAGTATCACATTATAGTTACAGGTTACATCGTTACAAAGGTTACACAGGTATTAGAGCATGGCAACATAGTTACTTGTAAGGCCGAGATAAACAATAAGCCCAAATACGTAAGGGGAAGAGCAGGCAAGGGGAGAGATTCATGGGGAGAGGGGGGGTAGGAGCAGCGGAAGTAGACAGATAATGAAGGCGGGAGAGAGGAGGGGAGGGTGAGAGACACAGCATCGAAAGCGGAGAGGAAGGGCAACAGGGACACAAACCGGTAGACGAGTCAAAGCAATGTCCAAAGTTTAGTAAGCTGTGATCCCAGGGGAAGTGGTATCACCCACTATCTCTGTTGCGAGAGGCTCCCTTTATGCAGTAGACTCTCTCAGAGGGGTTTCTGAGACTCCAAGACCTACAAACTGGATCCTTCCCAAAAAGGGGAGAGGGAGTGCTTTGGCAAGGGGTGCCATACCATACGTCAGCTGTGAGTGGCTCCCTTGGTGCAGTGGACTCTCTCAGTCGCTTCGCAGAGACTCCAGAGTATAAATATTGGATCTTTCCCCAGCAAAGGGAGAAGGAGTGCTTAGTCAAAGGGCACAAAGGACAGGGGGCTAGGCAGAGTAGCAAGCTAACGGAGAGATTCAGGGGAGAGGGGATCGGAGCTAGGAAAGTAGACAAAGAGAGAAAGAGTACTGAATGGGAACATATTGAATTAATGAGTTATTATAAAGCGCTGGCTAGATCCAAAGTAATCAGAGCAATTTACATGAGGAAAAATAATGTTGCAATTTACATCAGTTAAAGATGACATAAGTATCAAGAAAAGCATTTAAAGAACATAGGTGACAAGGTGAATGGAGCAAGGAATGGTAAGGGGATATGGTAAAGGGGTAGGAGGAAGATAGGACCTCGAGACAAGGGGAAAATCTGCCCAAAGTCCGACTGGGTAGGTAACGGCAGGGGGGGAGTCCACAACCAATCCCCTCTTTAGCTATCAGGTAGCCCCACCGGGCATCAGCCAAATTGCTTGGTCTCCATAGTCTGGAGTAAATTCCGCAGGTTCCAGGTCTGATGTGTTCGCAGGTTAGGGAATAGGGTCAAGGTCTGGTCAATGTCCAATTATTGTCCCAGGGAAGTAAAACATGGAGGGGACCACTATGGCAGCCATCTTGGGGTAAGGCAGGGGGACAATTGACCTTAGTATTACATTCAGCCATCCCCAATATTATCTGTTGTTCAAGGGGAGGAGATCGAAGAGCAATGGAGCAGCTAGAGGCCAGAGTCAGTGTCCGCTAGTCTCCTATGGAGTAGAGTATTGTCGCGTGGTGGCAACAAGGAAGAGAGACCGCTGCCAATTTCGGATCAGGCGGAGCTCTCATCACTGAACGACCCTGTGATCACTCCCGGTGCCTCGCCCTTCTTGCTGCTAGTCACCAAAGTGAGTGGCCCCCAGCTTAAGATGTGGCCCCGGGGAGGGGGAGTTGATCAGAAAAAAGGAAGAAGAAAGGGAGGCCGGTGGCCTCACGGGTGCAGATGCCCTGGCACTGGGCAAGATCATTCCGTTCTACAGGCGCCATCTTAGCCTCTTCACAGACGAAAACATCAAGGTTCAATTCTCCGCAATGCCAGATCGAATAAAGGTGGCAGGGATCTTCTGGTGATCTGCCTGCATTCCGGCAGCAAGATCGCTGTTCTAGGTATGAAAAAGACGCAGTGGAATGCCTGCTCGGAAAGCCGAGGGGAAGGGTCGACACATATCCTCAGCTCCTAGCGGCCATGATGAAAGAAAGCAGGTTGTGGTCAGTCAAATGGACAACTGCAAACACAGACCAAGAAACACAGTCTTAAGAATCCTCACATCGCTTGCATCTAGGACGCTCAGCAGGATTCTCGTGACCCCCTTCCCTTGCGTTGCATAGTTCCATCAGAATAACGATCAGCGCATGATAACAAGCTCCGCCATCACAGTGTCAGGCATCAACCAAGTCTGGGTCAACCCATACAAAAAGGGCGCAGTAACGACACCCCAATAAAATCTGGAACCCAGATGGGGTTCCGAGAAGCTAACATCAAAAAAGAATAAAAGATACACTATGCATTTGCGGGCGTACATGAGGTTTGATATTCACAGAGCGCCTGAACCGCCATTTTAAAGTCAGGCAGCATTCGTGAGAAAAAGCTCTGCTTCCGCAAAGGATTCGATTTCACAATGTTAATAACTTGCTGCAGACAGAACAAGGACCGTAGGTATCCATACAGTTGCAATCCCAGAACTTTAGCAGCATACCAGCGCGCTTGGAAGTCTGGTCTGGGGACACTCGCGATCCGCCATTTTGTGTATTCCTTTATGACCCGAAGCAGGAATGCTTTAAAGATCACAGCCGAACATGCATTCCAAATTTACCATCATTTGCGTTCACGGGAGTAGCCGGCCCTCATCTTACGATTACTTGAGCTTTGTGTTGGTTTAAAGTGCCATAGCCCTGGAACCACCTCATTTAGGCTCTGTTCGAGGTAGAGAGATGCGATCAACCAGCCATCGGCTATGCCGCACATTATACCTCAGGGATCCGCCACGGCCGTTGGCAGATTCAGTCTTTGCCAGTTCCGGCATAAGCAGGAGAATGCAGCATCCCTGCTGCGAGCTGCGCCATTGTCCGACACATGCTGTTGAACATGGTCTTCTTAGGGGAATTAATCGCAATCCATTTTGCTTTTTTCTTGTAGTCTTTGCCGATTCTCTCAACTGTAGGAATCTGGGCACCTTCTCACTGTACTGCAGAGGGAAGGTGCGTGACCCTCATCATGGCGGATCAACTGCCCTCTCCACACCTGGCCCCTCCTGAAGTCATTTTGGCGCCATGAAATAGTGCGAGAGAGATTGAATGGGTTGAAGGAAAGCTTCTGAGACAGTTCAGAGGCGGATCAATGGACTGCATGACTCCTTTGTGTTATGTGACCTGTGGGTGAACTTCTTGAGTGGCTGCTAAACTTCCCTTGTTTACATCTACCACGTAATTAGAACTGCTACATATTCCCACCTGTTCCACGTGGACCCAGACTAAGTGTGACTTATGTCACATGCAGACAAGTGTTCGGGAGGCGGGGTTGGCTATCTTCCATTTGTGAGTATGGGATAATTGGGGTGAACTTGAAGGTGGAGTGAGTTTTGGGCCGTGGAGGTTGCAGAGGGTGAAACACTAATCTATTTATTTATTTATGAGATTTGTAGAGCACGCAAATACCCGTGGGTATCTCGGCGCTGAGGACAACAGACACGTACTCTGCAGTAGAGAGCTTACTGATTAAACAGCCAGGTTTTTTGTCCTTCTTCTAAAAACTAGTAGCGACGGGCTGGATCTAATCTCAGCTGGAAGGACGTTCCAGAGCTTTGCTGTAGCCACGATGAAACGCTTATCACCCCAGGAAGCAGTCTTCGTTCGTGGGACCGTAAGTAAGTTAGCTGTAGAGGAGCGCAAAGACCGAGTGGGAACATAAGCTGCGAGAGCTTTTTTAAGGAATTGAGGTCCAGAATTGTAGGATGCTTTATAAGCAATGCATAGAGACTTGAACTTTATGCGTTTTTTCACAGGAAACCAGTGATATTGTCGAATAATGTGGAAGATAGACTTATGTTTAGGAGTTCCAGATAACATTCTGGCTGCAGCATTTTGAACAAGTTGGAGTTTATGAATGGCTTTGTTTTGGGCATTCATAAGAAGTCCATTACAGTAATCAATAGTGGACATGACAAGGCTACTGACTAATGTTTTCTCCGCATTTAGAGGTAGGTATGGCAAGAGTTTTTTTATCATGCGCAGCTTGTAAAAAGAGGATGATACCACCGAATTGGCGTGTGGAACAAAGGACAGTCGGTTGTCCAATATGACACCTAAATTCCTAACCTTGGACACTGGAACAGGTGGAGGACCCTGCGAGGACGGCACCAGCTGGGGGACCAAATTGGAGATAGCTTACCTAGTATCATCACCTCTGTTTTCTCAGAGTTCAATTTGCGGCAGTTGGTGGTAATGCAACTACTAATGGCAAGCATGCCCTTCTGAAAGCTAGCTGCTCCTATATCGCCATCATTATGTACTGAGAGCACCAACTGGGTATCATTGGTGTATGATGTAAGGCCCATCCCGTGTGATTTATTGATTTTAGCCAAGTCTAACACATAGATGTTAAAGAGTGTCAGACTTAAGGAAGGTCCTTGTGAGGCACCACACGGGAGGGCTAGTTGAGATGAGTTGAAGGGACCGAGATTTACTGATTGTGAACGGTCAGTAAGAAAAGAAGACAATAAGGCTCTGGCCGAATGTTGGATGCCTATCTGTGTGACACGGTCAATCAGAATGGCATGATCGACCGTGTCAAAGGCCGTCGAGAGATCCAATAGTATGAGGACTGGGTAACAGCGGCACCGCACTAGGGTGCTGAGTGCGTATGTGTGTAATAGCATTCTGTATAGACTGGCTGATACCTGCCGCACCGTGTACTGGTGCAGAGTAAGTTTTTGCAAGTGGGAGTGATCATGCGTGGACTGCCTGTGATTCATGACATTGACTGACACTGCCTCTTCATGCATTGATTGTATGACAAAAACAGAATGCAATTGTCATTGGGTTTACCCATGTGGCTCCGGCCAGCAGTGCTGCTAAAAAGTATTGTACTTTTGTGTACGTACATATTGTTGAAATCGTGCACCGCAAAAGGGTGCTCTCTCTCAATTGGGGGGGGAGTTAGATTAGGAATTCTCTACAGTGTGAATACTGATGTATCTTAAACAAGTGCATCTCTTTTTAGGTCGAGCCTAGTGCAGCGCACATGCGCTACTCTATGGGAGGCTTCTTGTGAGCACTCAAAACTTCTCCCTGTGGCTAGGACTTCCCCCATGCATTAGATTGCTTATTGCCTGTGTCATTTATGTTTCGTAGCCTGCAAATTGCTAAAGGCGGGTGCATGTCCCACCTCTTTAGCAAAGATTCACTCGTAGAGTGTTTTGCTTTTGGGAGCGAGCAGCGGTGCGCAGGGGTGGCAGCTGCATTCCTTGTGGGTCAGGTTACATGTGTTCATTCCTGTGACTCCTCTGTACTTTCCCAGAGACAGGTTCCAGTTCCCGCTAAGCTCCCCCAGCTGTAGTAGCAGGTCCCAGACGATCTGCACCCTCCCCTGTTGGGGTCCATGTCTGATTTCTACTCCCCTCGGATGCCTGTCTCGCACTCCCCTGTGCGTCCCCGGTGCTGTTTTCCAGGCTATTGTTTCCCAGATTCAAGGCTCCCAGCCTCCAAGCGGTGTTCTCTGTTGTCATCGATGAGCCTCCCCACTCCTGTCAGCATCATGTGGCTAGAGGGGTAGGTGCAACCAAGTCCTCTGCCCCCATGTCCACTTCCCCGTCTCTGCCTGGCTCGTGTCTCCTCCGCCCCTTGCTTGCACAGTCTCCGCGCAACATTGCGCTCCCTGCATGCCTGCTTGTCCTCATCTTCGCAGCTTCCCTACCGACACCCCTCTCCCTGCAGCAGCCCCCCCCCCACGCCCACTCTGCTCGCCCACACTCCAGCCTCGGGATCCCTGGCCACACTGTCATTGTGGGACAAAATTGAAAAGTCAGGAGGTGTTGTAGTTTGACGTGGGAATATAACACTATTCCATCTCAATTTATAGAGTGCTAAAACCAGAAAGTGACATAGAAGCACAAGGCTGGTCCATATGTTGTAACATGTTCGACAGACACATATGGAAAAAGAACTAGAAACGCACTTGGTATTTAAATGTTTGTTTTCTGCTCAGACGAAACAGGAACCGAGGCTGACCTACTGCCTGACAACCTTTCCCCATCCCAGGAGAGTGAAAAACTGGTAGGGCTCGGCCTGAGTAAGCCGCTACTGCATCTTTCAGAGGCTGTAGCACCTCCAAAACTCTCTCCAATTCATGTGCACCAGCTCATGCCATGTCACTCTGGCTTCCAATGCAGAAAGGATTTCCTAATGTACAACAAGGCACATTTACTACTCCACTGACCACTGAATTAGACAATCTTGAAGTTCCACTCATCTCAACAAAAAACAGCCTACTTCAGTGGTGTCAAAGATTACAAGTGTTGTCAAACATTGCACCATATGTTCAGTGATTTAATACTAGGGCCACTAATTTTGCAGCATGGAAGAACAAAATTATGCAGCATGGTTGAATAAATTATGTGACAAGAAAAAGACAATTATGCAGCACAATGTGGTAGATTTTGTGAAGGTATTACTTCATTCATTATTTTTGCATTCCTACTCATGGTATCACTGTGTGAGGAAAGATGTCCCCTCATTAGCACCAGTTTAACCACCACATACAGCCATAAGGAATGAAAGATGGCCAGTCAACCTTTGCGAAGGGCCTTCCCCTTGCCGGGAGCATGTGTCGCCATGTTTTTAGTACATTTTGAACCTTGTTTGGAGCTTGAAATGTCTTCTTTGTTTAAATCGGCACATGACGCAGCAATGTGCGTTAAATGCGGCAAACGATAATGACAATCGCATATTTCCACTGCTTCGCTTTAATTACCCGATGTGTGCCTAATATCTGCCCTTCAACAGTTTGCAACAATATATTCATTTCAGCAGCATCTCTGCGTTGGATTAGCTAGAGCTTTATAGGCGAGGCCCCTCACACACCCTTGACAGCCTCGCCATCTCTCGCCTGGCCACAAAAACACCTGTTACCAAGCAGTTCCTGCCGGGACCAAACATATAACCTCTGCCCTCAAGTGTCAGATGTCAGCGTGGTGATGCACCTAACCCCTCAAACACTAGTCCTCGGGCCCTATTGTGCTTTGAAATTGGTTTGAAAACTGTTACCAGTTTCGGATTGGTTAGAAAGACTAGTAGTATTACACTCGCTTCATCTGGTTTTTGCCCAGGACATCGCAGGTTTCAGTAGGCCCACCCTAATTCTTCTCTCATTGGCTGAGCCTCGGGCAGGCTGCAACTTGTAGTCAATCTGTGATTTGCTGAAATAGCTACCTTGGTGCACAAACTATACTAGCCCCAGTGCACAGTCAGACTGGCGTTGGACAGATGATGGAAAAGAGACCATTCAGGACACTCCGGAAAGTAATTGGTAATTATCAGACCATCTTCATATAATCATTTTGGTTTTTGTGGCACATGGCTTTTCTGATAATGTGGTGCATGTCTAAACACTGATCCCAAAGGCGAGACCAGGGCCCGTTCTAGGATTTGCGAGGCCCTGGGCTAAAATGGAATGTGCAAGGCCCCTCTAATGCAGATAAGTGGCCCCTTGCAAGGAGACCATTCACAGACACTGTGGGAGGCCCAGTGTCCATCATTTTGTCGCCCCCCACAGTTTTAACTTTGAGCCCACAAGCATTTCTCACACCTTCAGTCTGATAGGTGTGAGAATTGCTTGTGAGCTAAAAGTTAAAACTATGGGGGCACCAAAATGATGGACAATGGGCCTCCCACAGTGTCTGTGAATGGGTCTCCTTTCAATTGAAGGGAGCGTCTCCCTCCCTTATGTATCCAGATACCATCCCTGAGAGGCGAAGGGAGGGGGGCCCCTCCATTTCAAAGAAAGGTGACACCTTTCTTTGAAATGGATCGCCAGGGAACCAAGAGGACACAACACCAGTGCGAGGCCCCATGCTGTTGCGAGGCCCTGGGCAGCTGCCCACGCAGCCAATGCCTAGCTCCGGCCCTAGGCGAGACCTATTGGCTATGACAATGCTAGTTTAAGATTGTTCAGGACACATTTAGCACCTTGAAGCATTGACTGTGCTGCTTTGAACTGGTCTTTGTACTGAAATGTGATCACTGTATTCATCTCTCCCTGTAGACACACACACCCTAAATATAACACTTACCTCATCCCCAAACTGAGCTTTCCACTCTCTTAAAGGCAACCTTTGACCCTCGCTCTCGACGTTCACATCCCGTAATGTACTTATTAAAAGCTATTTGGGCATTTGAATAAATTAGCTGAAGCATTTTCTAACCTGGAGCAGTCGGGGGATTTCCAAGGAAGCGCCTCGCGCACTCTCCTGCGCAGGCAGCTCCTGGAATGAAACTGAACATTCAGATTAATTTCTATCAGCCGCTCGGCACAATGATCGCGTGGATGTTCGGCATTCAGTCCCTTCCAGTTCACAAGCGGCAACATTAATTCGTGCAGAGCTAATTGGGCTGTGCCAGTTCCGGGGCACTGGGCCTTGTTTATTATGCAGCCGAGGAGCGTTGGCACAAAGCAAGTGAGATAAGATGGCGGCGTTGAATATTCATTTTTCATGGTTTGGGGGCGTTTCTTCCCAAATTTCCATTCAGTGATTCAGCTTTTGGAAGGCATTGTATCTTCAACTTATTAAACCATGTTTTAAAGCCAGGTGTCAGAAAAAGTAAGTGCGCTTTTGGAAAGTGTTACGGGAATGTACATATGCTTTGGCTGTGAGGTCATTATGCATCAGTCTATTAACCAAGATCATATCTCTTATTTACTATTTAACATCCGTAATTGGTAGGTGATATCTACTTTTTTAAACCATTGCGACGTGCAAAGTTTTTTTTCTACTGACAAAATGTTTCGAACATTTCAAAAGAATGCAAAGCTTGCCACGAGTTTACCTTCGTCTTGACCTGTACCAAATCTTTCTGTGCTTTGCGAGGTACGTTTATGCACTGGGAGATACTTTTTACTCTAGTCCCAGTCACGCTATAGTGTAAAATATAACCAGTCCTTCTCACTGCCAACTTACTTTTTGCAGTTTCTCTATGCACCACGGCAAATGTAACCATAGTTTTTCTCTCGAATTTTACCTTCTGCCAATTTTTTGTGTGTGCAATGGAACTTCACAGGTGAACAATTAGCAGGTTTCCTCATGGTATAGCGGATACAAATCCATTTTGGTAGTGTTAAATCGTCCTAAGGAACATGGAAATCGATATTGATGCCAATCTATCCATGAAGACCCCCTACAACAAGCTTCTTAGGGGCATATCAGCAAGGCCAGGCAATAATTATCCTGGACGGATACAAGATCACCCGGAAGGACCGCGTCAACCAGACCAGAGGAGGCATCGCCATCGTCCACAGGAACACCATCCGCATCACGACCAACTCCGACGACACCCTCCCCGCCGCCGAGCACCTCCACTTCCAGATACACACCGACCCCAAGACCACCTTCAGAGGCACTCTTATCTACAGACCCCCCGGACCACGCAAACAATTCAGTGAAGCCATCGCAGACTTCATCAGCCCGCACGCCCTCGCCTCCTCCGACTACATCCTCCTAGGGGACCTCAACTTCCACCTGGAGAACAACAACGATAGCAACACCACTACCCTGCTGGATAACCTCGCCAACCTCGGACTCAAGCAACTAGTGAACACCCCCACCCACTACA
Source organism: Lissotriton vulgaris (assembly GCF_964263255.1). Taxonomy (NCBI): domain Eukaryota; kingdom Metazoa; phylum Chordata; class Amphibia; order Caudata; family Salamandridae; genus Lissotriton; species Lissotriton vulgaris. The sequence continues at coordinate 895,592,372 of NC_141687.1, forward strand.
CCGGCCACACGCTTGACCCCGTCTTCTTCTCCAGCAAGCACATCGCCTTCAGCCACTCCACCAGACTTCACTGGACTGATCAGAGCTGCGTCCACTTCAGCTTCAAGAGAACCACCACCCACCACCACCCGCAACAAGTTCCCCGCAGGAGCTGGAGCAAGATCACCGCCGACCAGCTCACCACCTCCCTCAGCCAGAACCCTCCCACCAACACGACGGACCCCAACGAAGCAGCCCGCATCTTCACACAGTGGCTCGCCAACTGCGCAGACGATCTTGCACCAATGAAGAACCCTCCCAGCAGACACGGCAGCAAAAAAGCATTGTGGTTCACCAACAAACTCAAAACATCCAAGAAAAACTGCTTCACCCTCGAAAAAGCCTTGCGTCATGACCAGACCACAGAAAATATGACCGCCCTCAAGAACGCCACCCGCACACACCACCAGCTGATCCGCACCACCAAAAGGACATCATTCAAAGAATGCCTGGACAACAACACCCACAACAGCAAGGAACTCTTCAGCATCGTCAAAGAGCCCTCCAACCCCAGCGCCGGAAACAACGACATCACACCCTCGCAAGACCTTTGCGACACACTCGCCTTCTTCTTCCACCGCAAGATCGCTGACATACACAACAGCTTCGACTCACCAACCACGCACCCAACCACCGAAACAACGCCCCCCACCACCACCCTCTGCAACTGGACCCCGGTCAGCACCGAAGACACCACCCGCACGATTAACACCATGCACTCCGGATCCCCTACCGACCCCTGCCCCCACCACGTCTTCAACATTGCACCCCAACTCCGGAACATCATCAACACATCTTCCATCATCGCACCCCAACTCCAGAACATCATCAACATCTCCTTCAACACCGCCACCTTCCCGGAGAGCTGGAAGCATGCCGAGCTCAGCGCCCTCCTGAAGAAACCGACAGCGGACCCCACCGACCTCAAGAACTTCCACCCCATCTCGCTCCACCCTGTTCCTGCCAAAGTCATCAAGAAGACCGTCAACATACAGCTCACCGCCTTCCTCGAGACAAACGGATCCCTCGACCCCTCACAGTCCGGTTTCCGAGCCAACCACAGCACCGAGACCACCCTCTTTGCAGCCACCGATGACATCAGATCCCTGCTTGACAACGGGGAAACAGCTGCCCTCATCCTCCTGGACCTCTCTGCAGCATTCGACACAGTCTGCCACCCCTCTCTAATACAGCGCCTCAGCAACATCGGAATCCAAGGGAAAGCACTGGAGTGGATCACCTCGTTCCTCGCCGGAAGAACCCAGAGAGTCCGCCTCCCCCCATTCCGATCCGCGGCCACCGAAGTCATCTGCGGCGTACCTCAAGGATCCTCGCTCAGCCCCACCCTCTTCAACGTCTACATGAGCCCCCTCGCAACCATCGCACACCAACACAACCTTAACATCATCTCATACTCCGACGACACCCAGCTGATCCTCTCCCTCGCCAACGACCCGGCTAACGCCAGAGCCAGCCTACTCGAGGGAATTAAGGACGTCGCCAAATGGATGAAGAACAGCCGCCTGAAGCTGAACTCAGACAAGACGGAAGTCCTCATCCTGGGATCATCCCCCTCCGCCTGGGACAACTCCTGGTGGCCCCCCGCCCAGGGCACCACCCCCAAGCCAACTGACCACGCATGAAACCTGGGCTTCATCCTGGACTCCGCCCTCTCAATGACCAGACAAGTCAACGCCGTATAGTCATCCTGTTTCAACACCCTGCGCATGCTCCGAAAGATCTTCCTTTGGATCCCCACAGAAACCAGGAAGACAGTCACCCAGGCACTCGTCACCAGCCGAATGGACTACAGGAACACCCTCTACGCGGGAACCACTGCCAAACTACAGAAAAGACTTCAACGCATACAGAACACCTCCGCACGACTCGTCCTGGATATCCCCCGCCACAACCACATCTCCTCCCACCTGAGAGACCTACACTGGCTCCCGGTCAGCAAGAGGATCACGTTCAGACTCCTCACCCATGCACACAAAGCTATCCACGACCTTGGCCCCAAGTACCTCAACATCGCCTCACCTTCTACACGCCCACCTGCCAGCTGCGATCGACCAGCCTCGCCCTCGCCACCATACCACGCATCCGCAGAACCACCGCCGGAGGAAGATCCTTCTCCTACCTGGCGGCCAAGACATGGAACTCCCTCCCCATCCACCTGCGGCTGACTCAGGACCATCTCTCCTTCAGGAAGCAACTCAAGACCTGGCTATTCGAGCAGTATCGGACCCCTCCCCCCCAGCGCCTTGAGACCCTCCGGCTGAGTAGCGCGCTATACAAATTCTTCTGATTGATTGATTGATAAGTGCAATTGGTGCTAGGATAATTATCGCTGGCTAATGCTGGTTCCTATTGCGGCGATAGTGTGCTATCAGCAACGCATATCTCCAATGCAATAGGAATCCAAGAGTTAGCTGGAAAACAGTGTGATTATTGCTGGAAATCCAGCGATATCCGCACTGCAACCAGCGATACCTTGTTGAAAGGGCAGGGTGTACTTAGCCATGTAATTCACCTCCCATTGGATTACATGGCTAAGTCCGATTACAAGCTTGCGTAAGGAAAGTAGCGATAACCATGGTTAGCGCTACTTTTCTTATCGCTATGCCTGTTTGCATGAAGCTTGATAATTGGAGAAAAGTCGCCTAGCGACATTTCTCCAGTTATTTCGGGGAGGAATGCCCACTTTGCATCTCATTAGAGATGCAAAGCTGGGCGTTGTTGTCACTGGCGCTAAATCAGCAAAACACGCGTGTCTTTGCTGATTAGGCGATAAAATTATCACCGCTTTTTGCCCGAAAATGGACGCAAAAGCGGCAAAAATTTCATAACACTGCCTTGCTGATATGCCCCCACAAAATGAAACCCACAAGCGAGTATTGCTGTACATGGATTTGAATTTAGCATAGGGTGACCAACTGGCATAGGTGCAAACTCAGGACGTTGAGTGTAAAAATTCGGGACAAAGTGTCAAAATTCAGTACCAAAAAATTCAGGTCAGGAGGTCAAAATTCAGGACAAAACTTCGGCACAGAAGGTGAGTTTTACAGACGCATCATAGGAGGTTGCGCAATAGTATATAATTAAGCCCATCAATATCCAAACATATTAAACCATTTGCAAACCTATCCATCATGTATCATTCCATCCATCATTTCCCTCATACATCCCTCCATGCACCCTTTCAATCCTCTATCCATTATCCATCCATCCACCCATTCACTCTATCCATCGGTACACTCATCCACCCAACTACTCATCCATCCACACTTTTAGCCTTTCACCCATCGAGTCATTCTTTCATTTACTCATTCATCCACCCAGTCACTCAAGCTTCCACCCATTCACCCTTTCAGTCATCCATCCATCCTCCCATTCTCTCTCCATCGACCCTTTCACTTAGCCATCCTTCCTTCCACTCATCCATCTACTCATCCACTCATAAATTCATCCATTGACCCTATGACTCATCCATTCTTTCACTCACCCATCCACCCTTTCACTCCTTCACTCATCTGTCCATCCTTTTGTCCATCTACCCTCCCTTTCACTCACTCACTCATCCATCCTTACATCCATAATTTCACTCATCCATCAACCCATTCACTCACCTATCATCCACCCTTTCACTAATCCATCATTTCACTCATCTATCCACCCTTTTACCCATCCATCTACCCTTCTACCCATACATCCATCTATTTATCTTTTCTCTCATCCATCCTTCCACTCACTCATCCGTCCATCCTTTCTCTCATTATCCATTCACCCTTTCATTCATCCATTCCCCCTTTCACTAATCTAACCAGCCATCCCTTCACTTGCTCACTCGCCCACAACTTCATATTAATTATAAGCGGAGCCTTTATCTGCAGAGTTGCAGACAGAAGAGGCCCATCAAGAATGTGACCCTTGCTGTAGTTCTTAAAACAAGGGATGGTGTGGGTGTAGGGGTCACTATGCCCTTGTACATAGGCAATCTGAAAACTTGGAAGTCATGCATGATGCACAGTACCAGGACATGAGGTGACTGTGACATGGTGTTGTTTCAAGGGCTTTAAGTGGGATTAAAAACCTGGGGGGTCTCTCCAAAGGGGGTGTTTGATGTAATTAAGGGTGTGGCTTAAAACACATACGCTAAAAATCTACTGTACTGCCCGGCTGGCATTTTGCCTCTTCTGCCATTGTATCCAGGTATATAAAACTACCAGTAACGTTACACATGCAACAAGCCAGAACTATTGGCTTTGTTAATGGTTGTTAGTAGCATAAAATAAAAGAGCAGCAATCATGGCTTCCTTGAATATAACATTGAGAATGCATCGGTTCTAAGATGACGAGAATGTGAAAGAACTCTAGCCCATTCTTTTTAACTTCTTTCACCAGCTTCTTTTCTTGAACTGGATTCTCATGTAGCAGCATTGGCGTTTTTGCACATTTCTTCCATCTGACAGAATGTCCTGCCCAACACCGGGGCAGGAGGAGGCCCACTACATGCTTTGCAGCCCAGACTGGCCCATTGTCATTCTGTATGTGGCAATCAGCTGCAGACAGAAGGACAATGGGGGGATGGGGCTGCTCTTGTGCTCCAAGGAGGAGTGCAGGCAGCCCCATCAGGAAGCAGAGGCCTCTCACAGGGGAACAGCTCTGCTCCCTGCAAGGTCCAAAATTACAGACAAATGGCGTCCGTAAAAGGTATCCTCATGGACAACGGACGTGAGGTCCAAATTACCGACGGTCCATGAAATTTACGGACGGTTGGTCACCCTAATTTAGCGCCATGTGCGGGCTTTCAAGGTGATGGTGGAAATGTCACTGCTTAGACACACGTGAAAGTTGTTACACAAGCTAAAATTGGTACCAACACGGCAGCGTGTCTGAGAACAGCCCTGTACCCTGGCATACAGTGTTCTCCCATCTTGCATGCCTCCATTTTGGAGAGGAGTTCACTTGAAAGTTATGGCGATTACCCGCAATGTCCCATCTGACCCATACCCTCCACTTTTGCATCGGCATTTAGCTAAGATTTTCTTTCCCCAGACACTTACGCTGGGACACCTCTCTCCTTAAATGTAGAAAACTCTTAAAGACGTGTCTTTGTGAGCATTAAGGGTGCTCTCTATTTTAGTCTGTTAAATTTCACTGTGGAGTTCAAGCACTATGATTTTGGTTGGGCCCATGGAAGTTGTGAATACTGATTGAGAAGGTCAAAGACCTTGGTCAACATACATAGTAGAATTTAAAGATATATGTTATGTTATGTTACAGGAGTTTGTAGAGCGCCTGGTTACACTGACCCAGTGTGTCCCCGCGCTAGGTACCAGAGCAGAAAGAAACCTAAGTCCACAGACAGCACAGCACTGATTATGTCTTTGGGAATAAATGAGTCTTCAGACCCTTCCGGAAGAGAGTTTCAGATTCGTCCAGTTTAAGGGAGGGTGTTCCATAGTTTAGCCGCCGTGTAGCGGAAAGAGCCACAGCCCATCCTGGCCCTCTTGATCCTAGGGACACAAACAAACCCACTTCCACTGGATCTAAGCTTCCTAATTGGGTCATACATGCATAGTAAATCATGCAAGTAAACAGGACCCTTCTTTCGCAGGATACGATGGCTCACGCACATGGCTTTAAATTTCACTCTTTCCCTAATAGGGAGCCAGTGCAGACAAGACAGGGCTGCCTTTGCTGATGATCTTCTGGACCACATCAGGACAAGCCTTGCTGCAGCATTCTGGACGCCCTGCAATCTGCGCATACACCTATCACTTATACCTAGATATAGGAGATTACAGTAGTCCAGACGCGAAGTTACCAGTGCCTGTACCATAATCCTTCTAGAGGCCATGGGGAGGATGTCCAAGGTTTTCCATAAACTGCGCATGATGCCAAAACAGGCACCTGCCACCCATTGGGTATGGTAGTTAAATGACAATTGATTGTCAACCCAAACTCCCAGATTTTTAGCATGTTCACATGGTGTAGGAGTGGGGCCCAACGCCTGGGGCCACCAAGTAGAGGACCAGACAGAAGGGGCCCTTCCAAACACCAATACCTCTGTCTTGGAGCCGTTAAGCCTCAGACAATTGCTTGTCATTCAGCTAGCCAGATTTTCTAAGCAAAGTCTGAAATTGAGGTCGGCATCAGGTTGGGTTTGGGTCAGTGAGACCACCAATTGGGTGTCGTCAGCATAGGACAGAGTCTTAATCCCATATTTGTCAGCAATGTCCGCAAGGGGGGCCATATATAGATTGAAAAGATATATGTAACATAACCTGCTGAAAACAAAAATACACGCACGTAAAATTGTTTTGCGCTCTAAAGTTATTCAAATTGCTGCAAACAGGATTTAATGGTACTTTTGGAAAGGTAATTAATAGCTGTAAATAGTCATTTAAAGAGTGACAGCATGCTAGATAGTACAAACATACAGCAAGAAAAAGAAACCAAAAACACTTAAAATTAATGAAAACAAGATGTGTAGAATGAATCTTTTTAATAGAATATCACGTGGGCTCCCCAGTACATGGGCTGGGGCTCATGCTGCAGGTGTCCTGGTCAGTGCTCAGTTTGAAAAACAAATAGGTTCCAGGGCCCTCATTAGGAGCCCATTGCAGCTTGCACCACCCATTGCCCCACCAGTGCAGCCAGTGATATTAACAACACAACTGTTAACCATCACACTCCTACAGGTGTGACAATTCAGATTATTCCAGGCCCCCAACGCAATGAGAATGACTTGGGCAGCATATATTAGTTGTTTTAATGCATATCTCCAAATTACACAAACAGAGCCCCGATGTAGCAGGCTCGGCGTTGACAACAAAGTGTCAATGCTGAGCACCGGAAACCACTGGTTCAAATTAAGCACGGGTCCTTGTTGTCTGCAAAGACTTCCAAAGGTACTTTCCTTTCTCCTTCCACAGAATAGATTAAATCCAAGGCACTCTGGAGCTGACTTTACTGCACTACCTTTATTCCAAAAGGCAGAGAAACGGAGGTGTTTGGACCCACACATGTCTTGAAAACAGCCAAATAAAACATATCGAGATAGATACCCACTATTTCGATGCATGTTTCTAATTTTATGTTCATGCATTAATATTTGTTGTACAGAACCAACAATGTCCTATATTGATTTCATATGCTACAATCAAATGAAATAAATATGTATATATTTTAACATAGAAGGAGATGTAAACTTTTTTTGTTTTTTTCATAGAGAGAATGGGAGTCCTTTGTGTATGTGGTCCACTTGGTATTATGTGTAAATTTCACTAGTGATTATTCGTGGTCATGTTATCAAGAAACGCACCAGTTTCTCTGTCTTTCGGAATAAAAGTACTGCAGTAAAATCAGCTCCGGAGTACCTTGTGTTTCTTCTGTTCCGAGGAAGGAGTAAGAGAAGTACATTTTTTCTTTGTGTGATTTATTTACATCAATATTGATACAATTTCATGTCCTCAAAACTGCAGTTATTTCAATAAAAAACTCCCACTTTACATGAATCATAAATAAGTTATCTCCTTTTAGCTCTGATGTCTTGAATCACAAAGTACCTTCTAGTATGACATATCTATGACCATTATAAAAAGTATTGTTTTTATGCATACATTTATTTTTAGGGAAAGAAGTGACTCTTAATTGCTCATAACTTATTTTACCCTACCACATACATTTTCCTCCTCTGTCACTTAATATCAGTGGCTATTGCTCAATATTACCCCAAAGTGCTCAGAGAGGTAAAGTCTAATTTCCTTTTGGTAACGGACATAATAATGAAGGATTTTGAGTAGTGTTTGTTGCTATGGTGTGATACAAAATCCGTTTGTGCTCTATTTGGTTTTCATTAAAATGCATTTGGTACTGAAAGCCGTTCAACAAGATTTCACAGAAAGCCTAACAAATGTTTACCTAAAACCCACAAATGGATGGTGGAATCTATGAACCTAGTGGCGAAGCCAAGGGGTAAGGAAATGGGAACCAGGCAGTAGACACAGTGCACCCTCGCAAAGCCAATAGATGAGAGTAAACATTAGCTGAACAGAGACTGGCAAATAGACTGTGGCCTTATATGGTTTTATCTATTTATAGAATGGCCAAGATGAAGGAGTATCTTACAGATTTGGAGAAGGCAAAACCATTCCAACTGCATGTAATTCCGAGTATTTCCTTTGTGGATAGCCTGCAGATCTGGCATAGATCTGGGCCTGTTGTACATTTATTAACCCCTCTGATATAGAGGGTGATTGAGACATAACACGATTGGTCAAATGTATCATACTGTCAACACATAACCAGAACTTGTAATGTAATGTAAAAATTATTTGTAGAGCGCTCGGTCACCACTGGTTTCATGGCGCTTTAGGACAGATGAACAGAGGTGGAAGCTTAAAGAGGTGGAAGTACCAATAGCAGTGCTAGTACTGTTGATCGGGGTGGGGGTGAGGTTTAATTTCTGATACTCTCAGTGAAATGCAAGACTCTTGAAGGCAATGTTGTTAAATGGCAGGGAGGTGATAAAGTTTGAATCCAGAGTGTTGCACCCTTTTTCCAATGTAAGAGCTTAGCCAAGTAAAAACGGCACCTGAAGGCCGTACAAAAGGAATGAGTGTGTTTTGGTTAGGTGGTTAGGTGGGTGTGTAGTTGGAGTGTGGAGGAATATAGTTAATGGTGTTATGACTTGTACGGACTTGAGACACTGAGGGACAGATTTTTACAGGGCCTAGTGTGCTGGAAGGTCCAATTGGCCTGCGGAACAAAAAAGGAGACATTGTGTCACTTGAAAGATTGAACACTCAGGCTGCGAACTTTCTGTGATGGAAGACTAGACCTGTGGTAGGATTTGATGAGACCTTCAATAACCAAGTTTGGAAAGTACTCAGAAATTAGTCAGAATCTGCTAGAATGAAAAATGCTATAATATTTATTAGAACATTAGAATGTGGAGCACTCCATTGAAAATAATGGAGTGCTCCATGCTTCTACGGGCCGGTAAAAGCCTGCAGAGTAACATTCTAATGTTGTTTTTGTTCACAGCTGTTGCTGTGAACAAAGGCCTCTCCGAGCCCCAGTGGATTTAAACCCCCTCCGGCTCTGAGAGGCCTTTGTTTTATTGGCTAGAACACTCTGCCCTCTAGTGTCAGAATGTTCTAATAGCCTTATAGCCCTTAGTAGCTGGCCTATGCCGGCCATTAAAGTCCCACTCCCTTGTTAAATACCCTCACCTCCGGCTCGGGCCTTTAACACTGGAGCAAGCCTTTTGTAGCCAGTATAGCCTGCTACGGCGGGCCATAAGGAGATATTGTAGATATTAAGGAGGTGGTGGTTGTGATGGGCTCCTGTGGACCATGAAGTTCTTGGTTGTTAAAACGAAGTAGAATAGTGTTAGAAAGGAAGGGAAGTAGAGATGTCAATGTATTATGAACAATGGATGATGGAACATAAATTTGTTCAGTTTCGTATGATTTAAACACATAACATCATTCGGCCATCCAGTGTTAAATTGCTTTGATCTAGCCAGTTATTTTGCTTTGGTTAGGAAGGGTTACTTTAGGAGCATGAATCAGGCATCCGTTTGACTTCATGTTGTGGGACTGTGTTCTTAAGGGTGCTGGTGGAAACTTCCATAACTTGAACGAGCCTTTTTGGAGCATCCTTTTAACAGTTTCCAAAACTTCGAATGATCATTCAGTTTTCAGATGAGGTTACAATCTAGATAGTTTTTTCAAAACAAGGCAAGAGTGGCCTTGCGATATTGTGGCCTTTTTTGTCGTAGATGGCCCAATAGGGTAAACAGAGAACTCTAGATGCCACTTGCCATTTGAACTGCATCCATTGCAATCTTATCAATACACAAAAAATTTCAAATATTTCCTTCATGATGAAAATTGACCTGTGTGTGACATATGTGGCTTTGTTTTCCTGATAACACATGCGTTTTGCATATACATCAGAAATTATTGTATGACAAAATAATATGCAATACCTCTTTAGAGTGTGGAAGTTGTAAGTACTGGGGCTTGCAAAACTAATATTTTGACTGGTGTTAAGAGCTGTAATGTATGTGTCTTGTAAAGCACACTGCTGCCCTGAGGCGTCGTGGCGCTGTAGACTGCTGAGGAACCTGTCCTGGCTATCCCTGTGAGATGGTCCCTACTGGGTATCTCCAAGGTGAAACCAGGCATCCCCGACAAATGTGGGGGGCCGTTATAGAGATGGGGCAAGCTAATGCCCAGAGTTGCCAAGTGTGATCCCTGGTTAGTGTAGGCATCGAGGTGAGAATTATCGAGTCTGCTGACCCTGGTCCACAACCTGGCCGCGTCGGGAATCGAACCCTAGTCCCGGCAGTTCTCTGCTTCCGGGTCTGCCGCCTCTAACCAGTGAGCCACACCACTCCACTAATAGAGTGTGTAAGATTGCCACATTTTTATTTAGCAGTAGGATGGCGAACACAGACGACAGAAATTCAGAATAGAGGGATCTTCAATTCCGCTGCTCACAGAGCTAGTGAGTAAAATTTCAAAGCCAACCGACCTTGCACTGGGCAAACGTTGAAGGAAGATGGAAGAAAGGTTTGATACATTTGCTTACCGTTTGATCACGATTCAGACAGAGACAGTGTTCACTCTGTAGAATACATATATAAAAGGCTGCACAGACACTGCCCCTTCCCCTCTCTATACAGAATCATTGAGGAGAAGAGGCCGGACATTGAGGAGACTGGACATTTAAAAGGGAATAAACACAAGTACTGATTGTTGAGGGAACATTTCAGAGTGCCATTATCTGACTGCGGGCCCAAAGACTTTCTAAGGTATGTGAGAATAAGTATAAGTCTTGACATTATTTACTTCTGAAGCATACTAATCACTCAACAAATTCAATTACCATGAGGCCGATAAAATAATATATGTAGGCATTAGGTGGGCGTTCAACTAATTAATTACAGCGAGTGGACGGTGTGAGGGTTTTCGAATGGTCATTTTATTCTATATCATGACTGTTGAGATTACCATAATAATTTGCATCATTCTGATAAAGAAGGGTTATGTGCGATTGCACATAATAAATAACCTTTTATAATGAAACACCAACAGTTGGGTGATTCTACTTTGTTCATGGGCCAGGGTGAACGTTTGCACATTGACATATAACATGTACATAAAACACCTGCTTATAAGAGCTTGTCTGGCAGGGCTGTCTGTCTCATAACACTCTGGATCTAGATGAGCCTAACTCCTCATAGAAAAGAGTCAGACACCCCTGCTTATTTTCCTTGTCTCTGAAGGAGGTGTGATAAGCAAGATCATCTTGGGGCTAAGGAAATCTTTCCAGGCATGCCTATCGAACTGGGAGATTCCTAACATTTGTTTCATGCAACTTTTTGAGTCAGTTTTGATCTCTCATGCTTACAAACCATTGTAAATTGCATTACATTAGTCCAGCTCAATTAGAAGCAACACCTGGATTAATATTGAGCTGCAAGGTTGTCAAGAATTGGCTTTATATTTTGAACCACTTAATAATTAAACAGCTCTTGATGACTTCTTAAATACATTTATTCAAAAAAACGAGTTTCAGGATTTTCAAGACACCAGCAGGTCGAGGTGGAAGTCCCAGATTTGTTGGATGGTTAAATGGAAATGAGGAAGGCACCTCTAAAGCAAGTTTTATAATGTGAGTTTCTGAGCAATTCAGTGCAAGTTTAAACTTCCTCATGCACCCGAAGATGTGACAAGGCCAGTCGACTGAGCATTACCACTCCTGCCTATCTGTGCCAGTATGTGCTGTCATCTGCTCTCATTCAGTACTCAATTTATATAGCTGCTTACAAATCTTAGCATCTCCCTAGGTGGGATTTACAATCCTCCAGTTTGATTTGTTACAATGAATGTGCCAAGAAGGATGGTTTTAGCTGTTCTTCTTATCCAAAATCACTAGAAATTGAGCTGTTCCAGCAATATTTGGTGGCCCGCACTGTCAAAGGCAGGCTGCAAGTCCATTAAAATAAAGAATGACAGCCCGCCTCGAATCATTGCCCATTGGAGAATCTCAGACACAAGAGCAACGCTGTTCTAGGTCCATGACCGAATCCTAACAAAAACTCGTCCTATGTGATTCTTCTGCAATAGACTTTGAATCTTAAGTTGAACTACATCCTTAATCATTTTTGAAAAAACAGTATCGTGATTGTCTGCATGAACCTGACTATAGCGCTTGGGAGAAGATCTGGGTTTTGAGATGGGGTGTCTCAACTGCAAGTTTATCACATGAGGAATTATAGACTCCAGAAAATGTGGATTTATAGTTTTTCCTATTAGTGCTGGCAAGGTGGGGCACAGCCTTTCCACGCAGTTGCTGAGAAAAAGCGGATGGAGAGTCCAAACACCTTCCTTCATTAGCTAGGAATTTTCATGGAGCTATCCAGTGCTGAAAAAGAAGTTCGTTCTGCAGTACTGTTAACAGTTAAAGCACATGGGTGTGCCAAATGATTAGAAACTTGGAAATAATAAGATGTGAACTACCTGACTAATCGCATTGGAGTGATAGGCGTTTTTCTTACTCGTGTTTCCCTTCCACAGCAGTAGATGCCCCATCCTGCGGCCTTCATTGTATGTTAGAAACAATTACTTTCTCTGTCGACTCTGTAATTTATTGTTTAGTTCATTAAAAACCATAACAATTTGAGCATAAAGTAGACCTAATACAATAGGTTTCTTTATTAAAAAGAGACCCGAATACCAACACATCAGGCCTTAATCCCATGTGCGGAAATGTAAGCATTCTTAATATTTGAGGCTAGCTGAAATTAAAAAACACAGACTTTATTCTAAATATCGAACAAAATACACATTACGCCTAAAAGTAGTGTGCAATGTGCAAAATAAGAAAGTTGATTCAGTGTGCAAATAAGCAAAGTATACACTGACCTGCTTTGCAGGGAGTATAAAGTGCATTGTGCTAACTAGAACTGTCACACATGTTTTCTTCTTACATAGCAGCCTGATAAGTCCCTTGTTTGAGAGTATATTAAGTGTGCAAAGTGGGCAAGGTAAACGTACACTCCAGTATTAGTCTTAGATGTTCCTTTATTTTGCTGCTTTCAATACGAAGGTAAAGTAAAAATAAACCACGTTTGGATGTCCTTTCCCTCACTGTTGTCGGTTTTACTGGAGAGTTTTTTTGTATGCAGTTCTCCGTAAAGCTCTTCGAGATTAGTGTCTACTGACCCTGTCTTTCAGCATTATAAAGTACAGAGAGGCATATTATCAAGGGGGTTTATCTCCGCTTTTTTGGCTTTAAAAGCCAAGAAAGCGGAGATAAAATTATCTCATTATTACCTAGCTGTCACTAACACCAGTTAGCGACAGCTAGTAGGAGATAGCGACCATCTTGGGCCCCACTTTGCATGAAAGTGATATTTATCGCTAATGATATGCAAAGTGGGCGTGCCAAGATGTTAGCGACTGAAAACAGTCGCTAACATCGCTATCTCCTATTACCAACTTTTGGAGATATTTGCGCTAAGCGCAAATATCTCCAAAAGCTAACACCTGCCCTGAGCAGTTCTTAGCCATGTTATCCAATGGGAGGTGGATAACATGGCTAAGAGCATTAGCTCGGTAATGCATGAATATCGCGGACTTTTCAGCGATATTCATGCATTGCAGCGATTTTTATCACATTTGCGATAAACCTTGGTAATACCAAGGTTTATTTGCGGTAAAAATCGCCGCAGCTAAGCGGTAAATTTTTGTCTCTAACCAAGCAATAGCGATAATTGTCGCTATTGCTTGGTAATATGCCCCAGAGTTCAAAATCATGAAAGATTTTAATCAGATGAATATGTGATAAAAGTATGGCGCAGACAATGTTAGGCCCACGAGAAGCTGAAAATGTTGTAATCAATCTAGAAGGCTAGTGGCTCTTGCATCACAAATAGAGGAACCCTTGCACATTCCACTATTGAACGGATATTATTAATACATTGGTCCCTGCCGCCCAAAAATTCATATTCATTTTCTACTAATACTTTATTAGAAAGTACCAAAAAATTTGTTGAGTTTACTAGAGAGTTAGAAAAAAAACAATTTGAACCTAGCAGCATAGATATTTAAGTGGCAGTTACAATTCATAGAGTGGTGTCCTAAACTGCTCTGCTTTTCAAGTGGCAGATGGCCCACCTTCAGAATTGGGGGACGTTTACTTAATACTAATTCTAAAGACCGTTTTGTCTGCCTAATTTAAGTGTAAAAACCAGAAGAGCATGGAGTGACCTTGATGTGTATCTATAAACTGTGTTCCTGAAAGTGGCAGGAAGTTCAAGTTCTCTTTCTATTACAGGTTGTGTGGCCTTACGGACAATATCATAGCATTGAGCACCGGCTAGCGCCTGTGAAGGCCTGCAGTACCTTTCCCTTTCATTCTGAGAGTACAAGGTAAAAGACCTCATATTCTGCAGTTTTATATCCTGACTATGCTACATACCAATGTCGGACACCACAGAAGTAGGCTCTGTGTATACTGTTTTTTCCTTAACTTTTCTCACATCCCTGAAGAAATGTTATAAGAAGGGTACAGCGGAGTTATTTTCTTCCCCTCCTCTTGCAATGGTCTGATCGGCTGTGCCTGACTGCAAACATGCTTTTTCTGATGTACAAAGAACACATTGTGATTCCTTAACATGCTACAGAATCACAATTTGGAATTGCATATACTTACCAATTTGGTATTTGGAAGGGGTGTCTTAAGGGTTTCCTTTACAAATACAAAATCGCAGCGGTATGAGTAACTGATTTGTGACATAATTGCAGTCACAAAACATTCATTTGTTACTGACTACTTAAAGGTAGTGGTCACCATTCACAAATGGGATGGAGTCTCCAAAGGACCCTTTCCCATTTGAAAATGTAAACAAATATATTGTTTAAGAGCAGGCAGTGGTCCCAGAACCACTGCCTACTCTTAAAAAATGAAATTTCAAAGTTTCATTTTGAACTTTTTAAATGCATTCCTTTTTCCTTTAAGGAAAACAGGCTGCATTTGAAACAAAAAAGCTTGCTTTATTAAAAAGCAATCACAGGTATGGTGGTCTGCTGACTCCAGCAGGCCACCATCTCTGTGATGGTTATCATTCCTAGTGGTCACAAAATGTGACTTACCTCATTAATATTCATGAGGAAGGTTAATTTGAGACCCATTAGCAATCATTATTGAAAACGTTTAAGTTTTCTTACGTTACAAATTACGTTTCCTAATTGCGATTCGGTAAGAATCGCAATTAGGAAATCTCATTTCCTAAATTTTGTACATGTGGCCTGCTCCATTTTGCCCTAAGAAACTAGTGCAAGATGCAGGGAGTACGTTGGTGGGAAAGCCTGGCCAAAGTACACATTTAGTGAGTGCTGCTATTCTTGTTCTGTTGCATTTAAAGCTATTTCTTAACTCTTAGCACAAAATGCATTCTCGTCTCCATTTTGGACAGATGGGGGCATTTTTGCACATAAAGCTAATGGGAGAATTACTCTTCACATATAATTTTATGTGATCTTGCAGAATTATTTTTGTAGGTTAATTCTGCGTGATTACATACACTACACGGAATTACTCGAATTACACTCACCCCTACATTTAAACAGATTTTGAAGGCACGTTTTAGAATAAATGTACCCTCCATATGAGGCAAACCGTGAATGTTGATGTCCATAACTAAAGACCCAATACATACAGAACCCATACTGCTATTTCTTGATCACATTGCTTTGTAATCCTTTGTAATTGCCCAACATGTCGCCTTCCTGTTAACATTGAATCACTGTTTGTTGATCAGGTGTGTGACCTCTTCGCTGACATATAGTCCTACTAATTGTAACAGATTGTGGGGCAGATTTACAAGCCCTGTGTGCCACTTTTGCACCACCGTTGCGTCACTTCTGTGACTCAGCAGTGGCGTAAAGCTAGCGTCATGCTGCGGGGGATTTACAACGTGACACATCTAGGGAGATGCGTTACGTTGTAAAGCCCTGCGCCACATGAAACCTGCATCAGTTTTCATGTGGGCGTTCCGGCTTAGGGGGGGCATTCCGGTGAAGGAACGCCTCGGAAAAGTGCCTGTGTGAAATCTACAAGATTTCACTCAGTCACTTTTCCAACTCCGCTGCGTTAAAACCTTGGCACAATGCTGGAGTTGCGTCGCACCCGCAACACAACTCCAGCACTGCACAAACGTTACGACAAGACATGCTACACACATCTGCATTTCCTTGCGCTATGATGCGCTGCATTGTAAATGCAGCGCATCCGTGGTGGCGCAAGGATTGTGATACGTGTCACAAGTTTCCTGGCACATTCCTGCTGATTTGCAGGGATGCGCCAGGAATTGTAAATCTGCCCCAGTGTGTATTGCTGTTCAGTTCTCAGGGGCAGATTTACAAGCACTGTGAACCACATTTGTGTTGCTGTTGGGTCACATCTATGACGCAGTGATGGCGTAAAGCTAGTGCCATGCTGCAGGGGATTTACAACGCAACGCATCCAGGGAGATGCATCACGTTGTAAAGCCCTGCACCACATGAAACCTGCATCAGGTATCATTTGGGCGTTCAGGCGCAGGGGGGCGTTCCGGTGCAGGAACACCTCGGAAAAGTGCCTGATTTAAATCTACAAGATTTCACTCAGTCACTTTTCCGACCCCGCTGTGTCAAAACCTTGCGCCTGCTTGAAGCAGGCGCAAGGTGTGGCACACCATGTGCAAGATAGGCCGGGTTGGCACAGTGCTGGAGTTGCGTCGCGCCTGCGACACAACTCCAGCACTGCACCAACATTACGACGGCAGATGCGACACGCATCTGCATTTCCTTGCACCATGATGCGCCACATTGTAAATGTGGCGCATCCGTGGTGTTGCAAGGATTGTGATGCTTGTCGCAAGTTTCCTGGCGCATACCTGCTGATTTGCAGGGGTGCGCCAGGAATTGTAAATCTGCCCCTCAGTTTCCAGAGCCTTAAGTCAAGAAATGAGGTGGCCTGATGATTTTTTGAGTGAATGTTGAATCTGTTCCTCTTGAGGTGTCTCCTGCAGGACAACATGCTGGGAGAGTTGTTTATATTACAGTTACAAACTCATTACAGTACAACAGTCAGAAAAACGCCCCAGTGCAGTAACATCTTACTAAAAAAGACTTTATGGCTATTCAGTATTACATTTAGTGTCTGATATTTTTTCATTGCTGTCACTTTTCTTGATTCACATATTTACAGTGAATACCTACATACATTGTTAGGAAATGCAATTATATAGAACAAAGCCCGCTGCTTTTTAATATTTATTTGGCCCCGCTGTTTACGCTGATTGCCAATTGGGGAGTCACCGCAATTTCCTACGCTGATGACACCCAGTTGGTTTTCCCGTTTTCTGAGGTATCAGAGGCAGCCTTTTCTAACTTCAAGGGCTGCCTTCGTGATGTGGCCTGCTGGATGAATATCAACAAATTGAAATTAAATGCGGGTAAAACTGAGGTTATCTTTTTAGGCCAAGGAGCCCACTCTCCTGCCGAGTTCTGGTGATCGTCCGAGATGGGCCCTGTACCGATTCCCAGCACAAAGGCAAAGAACCTGGGGGTTACATGGGATGATGGCCTATCCTTTGCCCCCCATATACAGCAGGTCGTTGGAGGCTGCATTAGTAAACTTAGAAACCTCCGGAGATTTCTTCGACTGCTCCCGGAGGGATGCCGAAAAACGGTTATTCATGCCATGATTACCTCGAGGCTAGATTATGCCAACTGCCTTTATCTAGGCCTCCCGAAATTTCTGCTGCAGTGGATGCAAACTGTTCAGAATTCGGCGGCAAGATTGTTAAGGCACGCTCCTTTTAAACACCACATTTCCCCACACTTACGCATGTTACATTGGCTACCTGTGGCCAGTCGTATAAAATTTAAGGCGCTTACCCTGGCCTACAGAGCCTTAGATGGGACTTGCCCGAACTATTTAAAAAAACGACTGCCTAGATACTCCCAGGCCAGACTCCTACATTCTAACTACAAGGTTCACCTTCACGTCCCTCGAGTGAAAAGGGCTCGCTTGGGTGGCAGAACTTTTTCCGCAAGTACGGCACTTCTTTGGAACACCCTGACGCCTGAAATACAACAAGCCCCCTCTGAACCTAGTTTTAGGAGCTCACTGAAAACATGGCTTTTCACGCAATATTTTTAACTTCTTTCCACTATGACTCTTACTGCTCACCCTAGCGCCGGGACACTTCCTCCGGAGGTAGCCGCTCGCGCTTTATAAAATTCAGTATTAATATTATTATTATTATTCACTGATGATAAAAGCCCACGCACGTTTTTCCATGTTAATGAGTAACACAGGCCTCAGTTGCAGAGAACTGCCACATGAGTGGAGGAAACTCATACATTGACCAAACTCAGTCTGTCTATCAATACTGTGCCAACGTTTCTATACAAGCCCCATCTTCCTTTCACAAAGTGCCATTAAAAGCACAACACATGCACCATTTACACTGCTCAATGGTTTCTGCTAACTGAATTAATATTCTAACAAAAGTGTTATACAGTTTATAGAGGTAGTTTTATTGCATGCCATGAAATACTTACTATATATAAGAGAAAGAGATACCTTTGGTCCACCAAGTCGACCAAACATGCACAAGTCTTGCGTACAATTTCATGTTGTTCGAAGCAAAAATAGAGAGAGGCTAGCACATCATAGTGTGGTGGAAAAGTGTAATTTCCATCTTAGCCTAAAACCTGTCACCCTAGCTCTCAAAAGCATATCTTGGTGGCCATTGGATCGTAGTTTTGGGACGCACTCTTTTTGGAGAGACTTCAAAGTTCTAGTAGTGTTTTGTTTTAAGTAAGAATAATTTATGTAAGTTGTGAGAAGTTTTCAATAATACCACTGATTTTTAATTTGTCACTTTAAATACTGCTTCACCACAAAAATCAGCGCTAATAGCACTTTGCTGCTTAATTTATCATTTATTCATTAATATTCAGGAAACATGTTCATTAATTTTATAGTCCAGCCGTTTCCATGTTTAGGTAAATGAGTTGATGCCTTGCCACTGAAAATGATTCTGTTCACTGGTGGAAAAAGGAAATTACAGAGATAGCTTGGTTGGAGCTATTGCAACCATGTATGATGGCCAACAGCACTACATTTTGGGAGATTGTAAACAGACCTTTTTTTCTCTGATCAGGGTAACTCAAAGGGGGCTGTACAATCGTACCTGATAGGTTGCTTGCTGATTTTGGCTTTTTATACAGTGGGGGTGGGAGGCCCTGACATCTTGTGGGAGCCAGGGAGAAACATTCAGACTCTGATATTTGGTTTTTAGGAAGTGAGAAAAGCGATCCTTGCCACTGCGGGGGGATGCGCCTGGACCAGACGGGGTACCGTCAGACCTTTATAAAGTTGATCTTCAAATTTTGGCAAAGATACTGACCCAAGTTTTTAATGCTGCCTGCAACTGTGATTTCCTGTCGTCTTGGTCTAGTGCTTTTATTTTACCCATTTTCAAAAAGGGCTCAAGGGATGGCCTGCATTGTTACCTCTCCATCTCCCTCTTGGATTCGGCTGCAAAAATCATGGGAAAGGTCGTTTTGGAGTGTTTCATTTTTTGTCTTGATTACGTCAATGTAATATCTGAACTGCAGTATGGGCTCAGGCAGGGGAGAGGGTCCCTGGATCAGTGTGTTAATTTGCATCAGATTGTGGGCAAATATACAATACCTAAAGGGCGTCTCCTGTATATGGCCTTCATGGATCTTACTCTTACCTCGCTTTTTGACTGGGTTAATCGATCTAAGCTTTTGCCTATTTTATTGGATATGACTATCGAGGTATAGTTGGTGACTTCTTATATAGTTTTCACTCCATTCTCACTGCTGTGATGAGGTATGATGAGAATGATAGTATATCTGTACCCTGGGTTCCAATGGGGGGCTAAACAGGAGTGCATTTTGGCACCCCTGTGATTTACACTATATATTAAAAATCTGGGGGTGGATTTGACAGCTGCTTGCAGGGATATTCCTAAGAAGGGTTCAATCCCCATTCCCGCCCTATTAAGTATAAATGATGCAGTCTTGATAGCTCGCACCTCTGTGGGTCTCTAACATCTTCTTGATGCATTCATTAACTTCATGAAATCTTTAGATCTCTCTACTAATTTCACCAAGTCTCACACTATGACCATTGGTTGCCGAAAGGCTCTTGGTAAAAATGATAAAGGAGCCAAACTTATTAAAGTATCTACTTTCCCCTATTTGGGGGTACTTTTTGATGAAAGAGGTTCTTGGTCCCCGCAATTATCCCTAAAAAAACATACTTTTGAGAGCCATAGATGCAACAATGGACATTGCAAGAGACTTGGGCCAAACCTAGTCAAGGTATTTTGAGAAAAATGCTTCCAAATGGCAAGTTCCGGTTGTGATGTTTGGGGGTATAAAGACATGATGGAGTTACAAGTGGGGGAAAATATATGTTTGCATAGACTACTCTCAGACTCTGCAAGTATTCCATTGTTCATGATTCATGAGGAGGTTGGGCTTGTTTATATTGTTGAGTACATTGCCCTGCCCCCTATTATGCAATTGTTTAAAATTTGGTCGAGTCCTGCCCTTAAACGTAACAAATTGGTGATTGATGACTGTAGATCCCTCATGGGCACATTGCATATCCCAAGGCTTAGGTACATTAAGGACATGTTGGAGAGTATGAGGTGTGTAGAGTTGTTTCCGGATCCAAAACCACAACGGCCTAGTGAGAATCAGGATTTTAAAAGTATGATTTTATCCAGATGGCAAGGTGAGAGAGAGGAAAAAGATCTCTCTAAACCCACTGTGAAATGATCTAGTAAGTAGATAGCTTGTCCACAGGGGACTTGTATCTGTCATCCGTAAATAATGTACATCATCGCTTTTTATTGACCAAGTTTAGGTTTAATATATTACATCGGTACCTAGCTGTCCCAACAGGGTTTCATAAACTGGGAGATCTGAAACCTTTTCCATGTGATAAGTTCTCTGTGCAAGACATCATGCATTTTTTATTATTCTATGATTTGTATTGCTTTGTAAGGCATAGATTTATTCCCCCCTTGTTTAAAAACAATCAATTTGCCTAAGTGAAAACAGCCATGCTGTATTGCAAATGTTGGCTCCCCCCTGGTTTGTTTTGGAGTTGCAAGTTTCCTCTCTGGTGACCTCAGACTCAGGAAGAAGTTATTCAATGAGCAGGGGATGTTCTCATATTTGCTGCTAGCCTCCTTTATTGCATGTTTTAATATGGTGTTTTTATATTTTTATGGTGGACGTATTTATAAAGATACATTTTTATTATGGATTTTTAATGGCTGTTGACTTTGTACGGTATTTAATTACCGGATGAAGTTTATTCTACTGAAAAAAAATCTGTCCAAATAACATTATTTGTACTAAGAGTACAACACCTTCACCCTTTTATTATCACAGTGTAAAGATTCATTTCTGTTATTAACACCGAACAGTGTAACTGACTCAAGAAAACAATACTTATTTTGTCACAAATTGCATTTGAGAATCCGGTGAGGGAAGAAAACTCCTTTATTTATAACTACTTATATGAAAAACAGCCTGGCATAAACCATACATGCATATGTAAAGAGTGTAATTTCCTCTTTATAACCATTGATGAGAGAGGTACATTCTGACTGATTCTAGGCTTCGCCTCTCATGGATCATGGCCCCTCCCCGCACTGAACAACGGTAATAAACATCATATTACACTCTCAACCTTTGGATATATACTATATATAGGTCAGGACAGTGTTACTTTATTTCTTGCTTGTTTTTAGATACAGTCATTGTTGATTCATGCTACCCTTGGACGGATTTACACTTATGATTGAAATTTATCCACAGGAACCAAAACATTTCTATATGCCTCAATGTACTCGGGATATGAAGAATACTGGGTTGCTCTTTTTCATTATATGGCAGTGGTTTTTGATTTGTGGTCTATAAACCCGCCTCTTTAAAAAAATAACTTCATCAAAGTAATGAAGTATATGTATACATAGCAAAAGGTTTTCAAACTGCTCCATAGACGTGAAGTAATTTATTATTATTATTTGGAATCTTATATAGCGCGTGGTTACCCTCGGGCATCCCAGCGCTCGTTCATAACTCAGTGGGATGGGACTAAGAAAAGACACTATTGGGCGGGAAATAGGTGAGTCTTAAGCAACTTTCGGAACCGAATAATACCGGTCTCTGTCCGTAAATTCAAGGGCAACGCATTCCATAACTTGAAATAATTTGAAATAGGAAGCTAAAAATTAAGTTGGTACAATCTTCTTGATTAGCAGAAGCAGCACAAGTACAGCAAATGGAATCTAGTACGGGCGATTGGTGTCCTCAGTAGAAGCAGCACTATTATGCACCGACAAAAAGAGACCATGCATTAGGGGCATAAGTAGACAAAGTGATATGCTAGAGTCTAGCATATCGCTTTGTGTTTTAGAAATGACATTCAATTATGAAAGGCTCAAGCTTTACCATTAAAATTTCGATTTTCACAATTTCTTTTGCTTGAAAAAAAGCAATAGATTCCATAATTTGTGTATTTGTTTGATGTAGAATTGTGACTTTATTTTTGCATATTCTTATTATGTTAAAATAATGGAAATGGTTTTGACGGGGGTCCCCAGCTTGCAGCGGTGATTTACTAGGGTTGCAACGAAGTAAAAAGGTTATGAACAGCAAGCTGGTAAATAGAAATTGTTTTAGGCATTTAACTTCTACAGTTTGGAGAAGATTTAAGCAATGTTATAGGGGGTTTTCTACACGAATGCAAAAGTTGCCAACTCACAATAGTTTCGTTGCACGTAAGCAGAAGAAAAATGGCTCTATCTGTTTGCTGAGACACACCCACAGCCTTGTCTCTCAGAGGTCGATTTATAAGCAGATACTGAACATTATTAATAGCAAACAAATGACACTGTCCAGCTAAATAATCACCTTTTGAAGGACCAGTGGAATTTTAAGTGTTACGGAAATATTCTTGGAAATTCTGCTTCCATAAGTTGCTAAGGCATGGTGTTTAACTGGTTCCCAGGTTATTTATTTAAAAATGTTAGCCCTTCTAGGCTTTCTCTTGACTGCAATATACCTGCAGGGTATAGTGCAGTATGTGATGGACGCATCACACTGCTAAATGAGTGCAAGTACTACTTGGTACTGCAATTAAAGCAATAATCGAATGGGCATTTTCATCACTACACGAAAGTTCGCTCATAAAACATAGACATGTTATCGGCGGTGTTGGCTACCGGGTGGCATTATATGGAGGCAAGAAGGAAATAGAATTACTTCTTTGGACGATATGTAGGAGTTAGATGGTAAAACATCCTTTAAAATAGTGTAAGGTGAAAGCAATCTAGGAAACTTTGAAGAATTTAGGAACTTACAGGTTAGACACGCATTGCAGCACGCATACCATGTGATACCCCAATCCCACATGGGTCTCTTTCAGAAGACAGTCTCCACAGGGAGCCTCTGACCAAGAAATGTGTCTCACAAATACACAGAACACTGGTCAATTGTAGAACAAGAAATTTGGATCAGTTGAGTCAAGGCCAGCATTGCACTTAAGGTCATTTGAAAAATGGAATAGGATGAGGATCCCCCTGACCCCCATGAATGCACCCTACATTCAAATAACAAAGGAGCAAAGAGGGAAAAATTGGAAAGGGTCGCCCTCCACTCATAAACTACACTATCACCGCCCTATGAATAAAATTGGTTAAGGGACTGGTGTGCAGTGTGTGTTTTTAAGCACTCTGTGATTTGTGTTTGTTTGTCACTAGCAGAATTTTCTGCACTTCACCATTTGTCACTTTATATGTTGTTTGTTTTGGACACTCCTTTTCTTTCCTCTCACTTTTCTTTGAGAAGCAAGTGATCACCGATGATGAGACAGGGGCCTGTCTGGAAATTTCATACCAGTTACCCCGATGGTGGTGTTTCCGTGAGGGGTCATTTGCTTCTCGCACATATTTTTTCACGTTTATGAGGACCGTCTATTTTTGTAGTGGACGTCTGTGACCAACCTGTTGTTGGCTCATTGTGAGTGGATGTTCTGAGGTGTTTCCCGGGAGAACAGGTGTTTTAATTTGAGCGTAGCTACAGTGCAGTACCTCCTTATAAAGCTTATGAGAGTGTAGTGGGGAGAAGGTTTCCAGTATATACCCCCCTGGTTGTCACTATTATAATAGCACGCGATTGGACTGGGTCTTTAGTTTGATATATACCTCATGAATGCACCATCAAAAGAGAATTTAGGCCGGTGCGAAGTGTAATTCTCTTTAGGGTCTACTAGACCAAATTCACTTATTAAAATTTGAATTTGACAGAAGCAACAGTTACCAATGTCGCAGGGGATAATATACAAGTGGAATATTTCTGACATGGTTTTACGTTGTCTGTCTTGAATCTCCGCTTTCTGGGCACATATGGGCAGATGAATCGGGCCCAATAAACAGAGAAACTGTATACTTGGATACATCAGACAAGCTGTTGACAAAGCATTTTTACCCAAAAATCATAACCCACTATTTCTTGATATAGCAAAAAAAGCCACTTTATTAAGATAGATGAATTTATCATCACTTTTAAATCAAACAACTTTGCAAACAATTTGACATTATAAATACCTCAAATTATCTCACAAACCCCCCCCCAACTTTTGGGAGAATTACCCCAACAATTCAATCAAATCTTCTAGAAAAAACCCCATGTGATTGCATACCCCATCTTTTCTCTTCCCCTCCTCTGCTTTCAGTCCTTCACCCCCACCCCCGAGAAATGGATAAGGCCGCTCCACACTTTCCACTCCCCCAAAAAGCGCCTACTTTGAAGGTAATATGGGAAAATGTTTTACCTGTCTTAGAGTTGTGAGAAAGTCTTTTTTTAAATAAAAGTGGGTGGGTGGGTCAACAAAGTCTTCATACACACCTGGGCTCTGACGCCGCAAGTGTCTTCCTGCCTAAAGCACCTATATATAAAAACTACCTAAGTCCCACCCCCACCCTTACCTGCACCTATCGTATAACATGGCCATTCCAATGAGCGAAACAGCTCAGGGGGAGACTGGCTCATGCCATGCTCTCCCGGGGTTCTCATTATCTGTTATTTGTGATTTTCTTATGTGTTTAATTTTGTTTTCCATCACTTGCACTTTCACAATTTTGCACATTTGGAACAACTATGTTTATATCAAATTAAATACTGTCCTTGGGATTTGCTTAAAATACATGTCATTTAATGAGCTACCTAGACCTATGTTTTTTTCCGTTCATTTTTGTACATAAAAATAATTTGTGTGGTATATCTGTAACAAGAATTTTCATCCAACAGAACCATTTGTTTATGTAATACATGATGCCCCGGTTCTAAGGAACACAGGGTTATCCCATTGATGTATAGCATTCAGGATAAAAGAGGACTCATCAGAAGATGTGGCAAAATTCATGTTCTTAGATTTATGGACTGAACAAGAACCTTAAGATATGTTAAAATGTTTTATGATTTGGGTCTGATGGTGTCATGTCGAGAGATTTGCCAGATTGATAGATAGTTCTGAGCTCCGGACTATAGAGGGATGATGTTCACATAAGGAGTGGCATATGCTGGCCAAGAAATATCTGTATGAGGTCAGGGACTGTCCTAAGAAGTCTGACAAGGTCTAGAGCTACTGGTTGTGATATTAAGATATGCCTTGAAAACGAAGGTCCTCCTTGCCCACACAGGGTCTGCTTGACTGGATTGTCATAGACAGAATTATATAAGCAAACACCCAGGGAGAGTAAGTAGTTGAAACATTGCAGTACTGTTTTCTTGTATCAAAGTGCTGTGTCAGACACATCTTATAAAGGTGTCTGGCACCTTGTCAACCCACCTCCGCTGTCCAAGAGATGTATGCATGCCTTATCTTTTTTACTATGCATTAAAAATGTAAATGCCATTGTTTTAGAAAAATATCACCACAAAGAATTTCATCTGTAATTATCTGTCCTGAAGATGATCCGCCAAAATGAATGCAATGTGGACGAAAACCTCAATATTTTGCTTTGCTGTACTTTGTGTTTGCATCTTAGCAAATATATTATTCCACCTTTGTCTGATGACTATGTCACTGTGAAAAAGGCATCCTAGTTTTTTAGTCACAAATGTCTGCATACCACTGTTGCAAATAAATTACATTCAGTCTTAAAAACATGTCGCACGAACCCTTAAATAATTTAATGTATTTAAACCAGAATGCCGTAGCACCCTGTCCTTCGTTAAATAGTTCTCAGGCACCTAAAAAAAAAAATGACTCGAGTGGATTATTGCATGTATTTTTTTTGCATGCGCTGA
Source organism: Lissotriton vulgaris (assembly GCF_964263255.1). Classification (NCBI taxonomy): domain Eukaryota; kingdom Metazoa; phylum Chordata; class Amphibia; order Caudata; family Salamandridae; genus Lissotriton; species Lissotriton vulgaris. Next base: position 895,618,855 of record NC_141687.1, read on the forward strand.
GTTCTCCTTGGTGATATTGGGTGGCGCTATTTTCCATCATATTACATACTGTGTCTGCATTCTCAGCCCTAGACCACTGTCCAATATGCAAATCGCTTCCAGCGACAATCACCATAGCAATGACGAAGAAGCCCCTTTGAGCAGCACCCTTTGAACTGTAAGGTGTTGTCAAAAAATACCAAGATGAACCTCACACATAACTGCTGAGAGAAATAAGGATAGATAGTGATAGACATAGAATAGATGAAATTGGCTATTAAAAAAACGATTCCGAAATGTTTTATTATAATGAGAAATAAATCAAATGTAGAGAAAAATACACCTGGCTATAAGAGAATAGCTCTTAAATGAAAAGAATTTGGGCACGGTTGAGGATTTGCCTATTTTCATTTCAATATTCACTGCAGCTTTGCGAAAAGTAAAGGGATGTTTTAAAGCGGCTGCACATCCTGACTGCAAATGACAAACTGCCAAAAACACGTGAATACCTTGAACTATTTATATATAAGAGGGGAAGGAACTTAAAAGGCTTCCCCATGAAGGCTGATCCTAGAGAGAAATACAAAGTGACCCACTTTCATCCATCAAACTCGAGGAGCTGCGGCGGCTTGAACTGTGTCTCCTGCAGTAATACATTCCAGGGAGAATCCTTTAAGCCGTCACCTACAGGACAGGACAGGCTTTTAGGAGCGAGAATAAGACGTGACATCTCCTTTCAGATGTGTGGCGCGGAGGGAAGCTGTTGCCTGAGACACCGCGTCGGAATAAAACAAATGAAATTAAGAGACACAGAAAACCAGATACGAAAAATCAATTTCGAAATAATTCCCAGTCGCACTATATCTAGGAGATTGTACACATCACTCAGAAAACCCTCTCATGTTTTGATGATTTAAAGTCGCACATTAGAAAACCGATGAAAATCAATATATATAAAGTCAAAAAGGGATAGACTAAACATTCATCAGGTGGACACTTCCATTGGTCACCGAATAATTAAGCATTATTGCCCTCAGCTGAAAGCATGACGTTATTAATTGTCTAACCCATCGGTATGGATCCCAATGGAAAGATTAATGCTCTTACTTACGGAAAAGGTCTACATGGCACCTACACAATAAAACTACAGGTAAACAAGTTCCATTTTTGTCCCACCAACAGCAATAGCCCCCTGCTGGTCTGCTTGATGTCCATGCAGACACTATTTGCAACATCTCAGCTTATCCTAGAGGTTTCTAGAAAGCTAAACAGTTAATTACAAATGCCAATTAATGTCAGAGTTCAAGCCCACAAACTCAAATCAGATTAAACAGGTGAAAAATAATGTTGCTCTCTTTATTAGTTAAAGTTGAGCCTGACACCTTCTCTCATTGAGGGTTTCGTGGATGTAAGGATCAGCAATTTATGTTCTGCTTAAGGGTCTTGTGGTATGAGAAGGGTGAAAAGATATTCACTCTTACAAGTGGACATGGTTGCATGAATGCGTGGGATTTTGTCAGGTGGAAACGTTACCTTCACACTTTAGCCAGTTTATAATGCTCATCTGCTGGAGCAGTGGAGACCTGAAGTCTGTAGCTGACAATGAATCCAAGAAGTCAGAGTGAAAGAACTATAGTTCTTGGAAAAGACCTTTGAAGGACTGGCAACATTCAGCGCAGGAAATAGGTATCTCTGGCCGAACCAGGTCACATTACATGTGCTGATGGCGTCTTTTGGTCTGTTTTGCTGTTACAGGTTTTACTGAGCTTGAGTCTGAATAAAATCCCATTGCCACCTGTTTCCCTTGTGGGTGCTCAAGGAGAGGAAGTCATGGAAGGTTGGAAAAGATTTGGGCGGGATCAGATGTCAGTGTACCAGAGAAACGTCACAACGTGTGCAGTGTAAATGAAATTCCACACTTAGGTTCCGTAGCTCATTAAAGTGTATCTCCAAACCCAAAAAACTTCCAAGTTGCTTGCCTCTCTCTTCCACTACCAGAGAGTTGCTTGTCTCACTCTGCTTGTACTCAGTTACAACCAGGGCATTAAGCAAGCAGGCTCTGGCCTTCAGGAAGCACCTCTACAAACTCATCTGGTTCCCTAGTCCTCTTTGATTCCACATACAAAAATATTCTGGATTCTTGGCACTTTGGGTCTCCAGACAACAGTAGGCCATACACTAAAAGCAGGAGCAAAACCATACTGTGTCTGAGGTTGATCCATCAAATTGGCTTTCCCAGCTCTAGAATTCAGGTTCTTAGGCTCAGGAAATACTCGGTGGCATACGATTACCAAATCAACTTTTTGCCTAGGGAGTCCCATATACTTCTATTCCAAACATTGCTAAATGATTTGTAGGCACAGAATTACCTTTTTATAGAGAAAAACTTTATGCTTATTGGTGTATTTTTAACTGGCTTCCATATTCTGCTCTAAATTGAATTACAACCCAATTGACTGTAAATTGGCTTTTGCAAAATCTTGAGGGATTTCCTTTGGGCCTTCTCATCTCACATGTCATACTTTTTTTTTTTTTTAAATTTTTTAAAACCTTTATTGTAATAAAGCACACAGCTATTCAGCCTAACATCCCAGAGGCGAGGCAGCAAAGTATCAGAACGGTCATAGTGCCAAACGATTCATGTCAGAACAATACAGGTTGTTTTTTATTTTATGTAAACACAGAAACGTGAACAGAAGCGCCCGAGGGCGCAGAAAAGGCAATGGTAGGAAAAATTGACTGTGAGTCAGTAGGAGGCGGCAGAGGCTAGAGAAATTATGAAAAGAACTGAAGCAGAATGTAGAAAAAGAGGGGGGGAGAGGAAGAACAGGAGAATCAGAGCAAGAGTAGCATAGCTGTTGTCAACGTCTACGGCGATAAGCGTTCATCTCGAGGCATCGGTTCAGGTGGTAAACACAAATCACCTCTGTAAGCGTTCCAGGCCCCCCACACCTTATTCCAAGTCTGAGGCCGCCCCCTGGCAGTGTACACAGTCTTTTCACGCAACATGCACCAATCCATGTTGGCCTTCCATTGTACCACCAGGGGGGCCACGTTGGATCCCCATTTCTGCGCTATGTCCCGTTTAGCAACCATATTGCCCAGTGTAGCCCACCGGGTCTGCACCGTGTTATAGTCATTCGGCTCCCAGACATTGAGGAGGCACCTACGCGCCTCCGCAGCCAACTCCACCCCAGTCACCTCCCGCATCACTCTATGGACCCTCTCCCAATAAGGGGCAATAATGGGACACTCCCACAATATATGCAGAAAAGTGGCAAGGGCTCCGCAGCCACGACGGCAAAGGCCATCTGGCGAGAAGCCCATACGCACAAGCCTGGGGCCGGTGACGTACACTCGATGAAGGATTTTGAACTGGACCAGCCGCAGACGTGAGGAAATGGCGACCTCCTTGGGGGAGGACACAGCACTCTGCTAGTCCTCATCGTCCAGTTCCAGCCCATCGGCCACCCACTGCTCCCGCAAGCGCTGGAGGAGGTCCACCTGAACGTTGATCAACTTTTTGTAGGACAGAGAGATGGCGCTATCCGGCATATGCCCGTCCAGCACTCTCTCCTCCAAGGGAGAGCTCTCGGGGATGTCACCCTCCTCCGGTCTGGCGGCAGCTATTGCGTGTCGCAGCTGGGCGTAGCGGAAGAACTCCGTTCCACTCAATTGGTATTCCGCCTGCAGCTGCGGGAAAGTCTTGACCTCCCCCCTGGAGAGCATGTCCTCGACCCTCGAGATCCCTATGAGGTCCCACCTGTCAAAGCCCTTGGTGTGCCAGAGCTTGCCCAAAATGTCGGAATCGAAGAGAGGGGTGAATTTCGTCAGTCTGCCCTGCCAGCCCTGTATCTTATTAACCGTTCGCCACGTGTGGACCGCCGCCTTGGTCGGACCCGTAAGGTTCCGATCGAAGGATCTAGAGTAGAGGGCGCGATAGTAATTGCCCCCCTGCAAGAGGCATCGGTCCATGGCATAGCCGGGGCTGTCCACGGGACCGTAAAAACCATGGTTGATTGCGGTAAGTTGAGAGGCCCAGTAGTACCTCCGCACGTCTGGTAACGCAATGCCCCCGTCGTACCATGGCATGGTAAGCTTCGGGACAGCGACACGAGGCCGACCATCCCAAAGAAGGGCACGCTGCAGGCTCTCGACCTCCCTGAAGTAGCGGGCCGGAACAAGGTCCTGGGTATTCTGCAAGGCATACAGGAACCTGGGCAGGGACATCATTTTAAATAACGCCGCCCGGCCCAGTAGAGAGAGAGGGAGCTTACGCCAACTCTCCACATCCCTCCGCAGTCGGTGGAGCGGGGGGAGTAAGTTGTGGTCGTACCTTGCCTTAGGGTTGTGTGAGATGTAGATCCCCAGGTACCTAAAGCCTTGTCCGGCCAGTTGTATGTTGCAACCTCTGGGGAGGCGCGGCGTGTCACCCTTGAGGATGTAAAGGGAGGATTTGGCCAAGTTGATAATTAGGCCGGAGTAGCGCCCAAACAACCTGAGCACATCACACACCACAATAAGCGACTTGCAAGGGGAGGTGAGGTAGAGCAGGATGTCGTCTGCGTACAGGGAGACCCTGTCCTCAAAGCCCGGGGACCAGGAGATCCCATGCAAGTCAGGGTGCGAGCGTAGCATAGCCGCAAGAGGCTCTAGAGCCAGCGCAAACAGGAGCGGAGACAAGGGGCAGCCCTGTCTGGTTCCTCGTTGGAGCGCAAAGGGAGCAGACATGCGACCGTTGACCGTGACAGCAGCCAGAGGGCTAGCATAAAGAAGTTGCACCCAGCCCAGGAAACCCGGTCCAAACCCAAGTCTCGTCAGCACCGCCCACAAATAATTCCATTCCAGGGAGTCAAAGGCCATCGTGGCATCAAGGGAGGCCAGTACCGCTGGTTCCGTAATGGCATGAACCCTGGCCATAACCCCGTGCAGGCGTCGCAGGTTAAGGGCAGTATTGCGGCGGGGAATAAAACCAGACTGGTCCGGGTGCACCAGGTCGCTTATAACCCCGACCAACCGGTTAGCCAACAGTTTGGCCAGGATCTTGGGTTCAGCATTGAGGAGAGAAATGGGGCGATAGGACCTACAAATATCTCGCGGCTTGCCGTCCTTATGGATAACCACTATAGTGGCCAGTCGCTGGTCCAAGGGAAAGACACCATCCTCGCGGGCACGGAGGAACATATTTCTCAAATGAGGGGAGATCACGTCCGGCCGGATCTTATACAGTTCAACCGGTATGCCATTGGGTCCGGTTGCTTTGCCTGCACGCAGAGCGCGAATCGCCAGAGCGATCTCGTCCGCGGTAATGTCCCGGTCCATGTCGACCCTGTCCTCCTCCGAGAGACAAGGAAGGTCTATCGCCGAGAGGAATTCAGATGAGTCGGCCTCGGAGCGGTCCGAACCGGAAGTATAAACACCCCGAAAATAGTCCGCAAAAGACTCGGCAATGGCACTCGGATCAGTAACCACCACTCCGTCCTCACCCAGGATCTCCGGGACCACCCGGCTTGCCATTTCCCGCCTGTCCAACCAGGCCAACAATTTGCCAGCCTTGTCCCCAACATCATAGATGCGGCCTTGCTGCTCCTTCGCCAAGATCAGGGCTGCGTCCGTGGCGAGATCGTGATACTCCGATTGTTTCAGAGAGAGTTCGTGCAGGAGAGAAGGGTCAGGCTCAGGCCCCAGACGGGACTCGAGATCCAAGACCTCCTCCTCCACTTGCATAAGATTCGCATCGCGAGTTCGTTTAGCCGCCGCGATAATAGCCAGGGCTTCACCCCGCAACACCATTTTGAAGGCCTCCCACAGAGTGACCGCAGAGCCCACGGATCCAGTATTTTCAGTAAAATATAGGCCGATGGCCTTGGCCAGGAGTGCTCGCGTGTTATGGTTGCGGAAATACCAGGGATTTACCGCTGCCGGGCGGCTGGACAGTATGACACCGAAGTCAAAGGAGATCCACAGCGGCGAGTGATCGGAAACGCCCCTCGCCAGGAAGCGCGCCTCAGAGATGGCGGGCGACTGCGCCGCCAGGGTGAGGACATAATCCAGGCGGGACAGACTTCCGTGGGCACCGGAAAGGAATGAAAACTGGTGAAGCGCAGGATGCAATAACCGCCAGCAATCCACCAGACCCATAGAGTCAAGGAAGGTCGGCAGCCATGTTTGGGAACCCAGGAGGTCTCTCGGTGGCTGGCGATCTAGAGTGCCAGAGCAGACTGAATTGAAATCACCCCCTAGGATCAACAGGCCCGAAGGCAGGGACAAGATGGCGCCTCCAAGGTCCTGGAAGGTGCTAGATTGGAGGCCAGGGGGAACATAGACCGAAAGCAGGGCCAGGGAACGCCCCTCCCATGTTCCCGCCACCGCTGCGTAGCGTCCTCTATTATCTAGGAGCGTGACGTCTATTTCAAGAGGAAGGGACGCACGTACAAGGATGCCCGCCCCCCGGGAGCCCGAGGAGAACCCAGAGTGGGCAACCATTTTGTAACCCTTACGATTCAGGGCCCTACAAGAGTTCCCCACTAAGTGCGTTTCTTGTAATAGTACAACATCAGGCATGTTCCTTTTTATCAGCTGAATCACCACCCCTCTCTTAACCCGATCACCTAATCCATTGACATTCCAGCTAAGCACTTTCAATTTCCTACCCCCCATCCCCCACCAACCTGCCCCACCCGACTCCATCCAACTCAATCGTCAATTGCACATTAAAACACACAGTCCATTGCCTTAAGGAAGAAAAAGAGATAGAGCAAACAAACAATAAAACTCGCAAAGTTACACCCCCCACCCTGCACCCCTGCATGTGACTAAAAAGCCCCCCCAACCAGCAGTGTGCCTGTCGCCCCATAACTACTCTACAAAAAGACACCCAGAGGAGTGAGGAATCTCCGCGAACACCTCCCGCCACCCTCCATGTACTGACAGGAAAGATAGTACAGCATCTCAAAGCTACATTTGACAGGCCACTGAGGCAAGTAAGATAATCAATTAGTCACCCACTACAGAACCAAGTCTCATAGGTCCGAGCCGCCAGCAGCGCCACCCTCATGGTCCTCCTGTGCGTCTCGGTGCGGTGATAGAGTGTCCAGCCATTCACTAACGTTCTCAGCGAAGTCAAAGAACAGGGCACGACCTTCGTGCTCGATCCGGAGCTTAGCAGGGAACATCATAGAGTACTTGAAGCCTAGGTCCCTTAGTCGTCGCTTCACCCCAGCATAGCTTTGGCGCTGCCGCTGAACCGTCCTGGTGAAATCTGGATAGAAATGGACATCAGCATTTTGGAACTTATGTGGTCCATGTCGTCTGGAAGCCTGCAGGACAGCATCCCTGTCACGGAAATTAAGCAGCCGGGCCACGATGGTTCTGGGCGCCACGCCCGTCTTCGGCTGGCCACCCGGTACTCGGTGGGCACGCTCCACCGAGAAAAAGTTGCTGAGGCCTGGCGGGGCCAGATGAGTCCTGATCAGGTCTTCAATGAGGAGGTCCGTCGCCGCCTCCTCCGAACCCTCCGGTACACCGACAATACGGATGTTCTGCCGCCTGGCCCGGCTTTCATAGTCATCCAGCCGCCTCGCGAAGTGCTCCGCTGTCCTCTGCAGGTTCCGGACTTCAGTTTGCAAGTCCGAGACATCTCCCGTAAGACTGGTCGTCTTGATGTCCAGATTCTTAACCCGATCATTGGTTTTGCCCAAGTCGGCTCTGATGAGGGACAAATCAACGGCCATGCCATCCACCTTGTGCGTGAGGACTTCATGCTGTTGCTGCATGTCCGCCCGGAAATTTGTAATGGCTCCCAAAATGTCGCTCAAAGTGGGCTCAGAGCCGACCGGTGAGCCTGAATGTGGGACTCCCTTGGCAGAGGGTCCAGTAACAGGCGGTGTCTTCGGCTGAGTATAACGCTGAATCCGATTCTGCTGCTGTTGCGATTTACTGCGCACTCCTCTGTTAGACGGTTTGTCGAGGTCCCCCTTGCCCGCCATGTTAGGTCCAAGAGAACAAAGGGCTATGCCAGGCAAGTCCAAGCCCGGAGGGTCGGAGATTTGTCCGGGAGGACAATGGAGCACCGGCCCAGGTTAGCTCCGCAGTCCAAATAGCACCGCTGTCTAGTACACTTCTCCGCTGGCGAAGGCAGGCAGGCACTCCGCAGATCAGCAAAGCGTAGCGGCGGAGTCCGCAGAGACAATGGCACTGAGCTGGCACGGAGTCCCACTCGACGTAGCTCCGCGCAGGAGACACCGATTTGGAATCTGAAAACGGTACTCGCCTCAGTGGGCCCTCAGCAACGAGTATCCACCATCGTGGATCAGGATTACGGGCAGGATAGTTGCGGAGGATCGGAAGGTCCGCGGAGCTCCGAGCTTACGCGGCCATCTTGGTTGCCCGCGAAGCTCCTCCCCCCGCTCACATGTCATACTTACTGAGTAATCCCGGTGGTTAATTTGTTCCAGTGTTTGCCAGTGCATGGCACAAGCACTTATTTTTATACACCAGCAAATTTTTATGAGAATCCACCACATGACTGCAGTGTGTGTATATGTTTTTAGTAGAGTTCATCAGTAAAGCATTTAATTATTTAATACATTTTTTTTAAAAATGATAAAACTAGGACTTAAACCTTAAATTTAAAGTAATATACGGGGAGTTCTTTCTGCAGTGAATTTGCTTGAAACACTTTTTTTTTGGTACTTAATTCTTTACAAATTAAGCACTGTAATCCGACATGGCACCTTCTCTTAGATAACATCTTGCATGTGAGAGGTAAGAGGGTAAGGATATGGTATGGCACATGGGATCCACTACCTCCTAGTGCAAATGAGTTGTAACATACAATAACATGTGTATATGTAAACAACAAGTTCACCTAAGGTATCTTGTTGCTGAATAATAGATGTTTATTGTTACCCAACTCAATGATTGTGGCAGCTAGGCCAACACAACTTCCCTTACGGAGCACTCAAATCAGCAGGTGCATTTGTCATAAGGACAGCTTTAAGCTTTCTATGTCTACAGGTGTGTAAAAGGAAGTTCCACCCTAAATCCCAACATGCACAATGAAATAAGGATTATTGAGATAGTTACTGTGTAGTATGTACATAATGTTACTTTTCTATGCTTGCCACTACAGGGAATCACAGGTAACATAACAAATGCATAAATGCAAATACAACTGTTCTCACCATCATGCAACTTATCATGATGTCAAGTAATCATAGAAAAATTATGTAACTCTTCCATTAGTATAGTGTCTTGGTCAAGCAGGTTGAGATTCTGCACCAGTTGCTCTACTAACCTCGCACTCAGTAAAATATCTACAGAAATAATTCCTACTTTTGTCTAATTTCCTAATAACCAACCTACTCATCGATATAATGTATCATTTCAGAGACAACAAACACATGCCCTTATCGTTTAGTGTTTTTTGTTATTCTACAACATTTGAGGTGCAGAGACATTTTAAGGCATGGGCAAAGTGGGAAATTTCCCAGTTCCCCTAGCTTAAAGAGGCCGCATGGGAAGGTCTCTCTCTCTCTCTTCTTGTGTAGCATTTTAGAAACCAAGCGTAATTTACCGATTCATGACCTTATATAGGTATAATTCACATTGCCCTTATATAGACATAGAAATCATACCCATATTTAGACATAACCCATCCAGTCCAAATACAGGCATAGCTACTTCCACTAGTTCCAAAAAGTCAAACGATTTCTTGGAAAACCCGGCTTCAGCAGTCAGGGACAACCCCTTGCATTAATATTGATTTGTCCTTGAAATCATGGAGTTTTCAAAGAACTACCATTCCCTTGGGGTTCTTTGATGAAGTTATTATGTCCGAATTTAAATCAAACTAAGCACCTTCAAGGTATAAATATGCCTACACTTGCCCTAACAAAGACACAGTGGTTCAGAGCAGCTCGACTATCTACTTGCCCGACGCAGCTTGCTACAGCAAGTACCGAAGGAAGCCGACCCTCCAGCTGATGCACTGACAGAGTAGCTGTCCCTTCTCTTGCTGAGAATCAAGCTCCAGTGTTTCCTAGCTCCCCTCGTGGGGTCCCGAGACAGAGATACCAGACCTCCTTCATTCAAAAACCAAGGTACGGAACTGATTAGACCCTAAGAGAAATGTTGGTTAGATTCTTGGCAAAGACAAACTAAACCGATGCTACACCTCATTTACTTCTTCCCTCATACTAGACTTAGGTTAGGTACATTGGGGTAGGCGTATTTTAGAAGCACCAGTTGAGTACTTTTAGCCTTTATTATTTAAGTATGTATCTATCTATGGTCTAGAAACCATACAATGCTTTTACAGTAATATTTTATAATACTCTTCTTACTGTACACATTATACTTTGTAACCAGTGTTATGATTGTAGCAGTTCACTTTACTTGTATGAGAAAGAAGACTGTTCAATAAACCCTATTATTGAAAACGCCCGTCTCTCTATTTCTCAGCACCTCTGTTGAAACGAAGCATGCACGATTGACTGACTAAAATATCTATCTATTGTTTCCACGACTCTGAAGATCAGTTTTATTCTTGGGGAAACAAAGTTGTCATGTTTATGCCGTTGTCAGAAACTAATCCCTTCTTGTTTATTCGAGAAAGTTTCTAGTGACCTCTGAGCTAGCTGGCTCTCACAATTAGGTCTAATATTTTTGATAAAGACCTAGTAGACATAAGTCCTATGTCAAATCTATAGGATTAGTTAGTCCAATGCGCAGAGCCTATTGGGAATATAGGAACTACACTACATGGCACCCAATGTTTGGTAAGGCACTAATTTAATGCTAGATACTAGAGTAACTCAGTCATGCTTTTCACAGACACCTCTTTTTCCCTGTAAAATACTCCAATAGACGTCTGGAGTGGGTAAAAGGATAAAATATCCCCCATAACTGGGTAGGACGAAAATCCTATGTATTAGTTTTTGGTTTGTTCAACGTTGAAGGATACAGTGTTCCAAAATATTGTGCACCTTACCTTTGTTTCCTTGAAACTTGTTATGCAACTTTCATAAAAAAATGTTGGATAGCGAAACCGAGAACGGTAGAGCCATAAGATGCAATAATGCAACCGGTGGAGCTGCAGCAACTGCAACCCAACCGGGCTTAGACATTACAGGTTTCCAACAAGATGACCCGGATGCTATAATCATCCCGGAAAACTTAAAGAAAACCATCACTATAAAGCTTATAACAAATGGCCTATCACCAAGAGGTGGTAGGGTAACTTTTGTCATAGAGGCACATGAATATTGGCAGACAAAGGTATTCTATTCATGGATAGTCTTCCCTGAAGCAAATGCAGTATCGCATGTGTTTCCCTTCTACAAAGTAGAGGATAATCCAATGGAATACGTTCCTTTCGAGGATATTGAAATTCCACTAACTTACCAAGAGCATCAGCATCAGCTCTGGTTTGAAGGCGCCTTACAACATGAAAATTACATTACCAGGCTCGGTCCACTAGGTAGTCCAGGAGCAACATGTGCAGTACTAGCCAGCTATACACCACACCCTGCCATTGAAGAAATGTCAGATGCAGAACTATTAGTTCAGCTAAAACAGCTAAAACAACTAATAAAAATACATAGACAATTGGTCCAATATATCATGCGGACTCTAACAGTCCAACCTCCTATAAGGATTCTACAACAAACCCCTTACTAGGGGTACACAAATGAAATTACACCACAGACTATACAATCAGTCATTGGTAAATTGCCTGCAAAAGGGAACAAATTCCATTTCGGATAGCTCAGAAAATTAGTCAAATCGAGGCAGTATTTCCCAATAGAACATCTCATGAGAAACACAGAATTTTAACAATCTATTTACCGAAGGGGATCGCACCACAACTGGAGGACTGCGACACTTGGGGTACAGTCTTTGCTGCAATCTACACAAAAACACATGGTGTTCCATCTATTGTGGTAATACCATATGTCCTTAAACAGATTCAAAATGAATATGGGGCAGAGCCTGCTTTAAATCTGGTTATGAAACTACTGAGAGATTTCAAACAGGTCTCAGCTATAATATTAGCTAACATTAAAGGTGAGGCGGGATCTGTGGCGATCTGCCAAAAATTAAGAGAATTTGATATAACTGAGCAACCATATGAACTGGCCAGAATAATTGAAAATTCCTACAAAGAACTAGGTAGAAACAGTTTGGGTGGAAAACCAGCAAAGCCCCAACTAACAGAAAGTCCTGAAAAGGTCTTTATTAAAAATACTCTCACTACTCCCAAAAAGAAGTGGGAGAACACTAAACACACTTCTAATGAGAAGCGTTCTCAGTCCAGAGGAAGGTCTCCTCAAAAGAAGCCCTCTGAAAAGAGGTATAACCTCAGGAACAGGGATAATTTGAGAAAACCTGATAGATATCAAGATACTGATACACGATCCTCTCGTACCTTTCAGACTTCCTCACAGAAATCGGAAAGAAGAGGACAGTCAGAACACAAGGAAGAACGCGCAAAGTCCAAAGACGATCAACACGTTCCAAAAAAAAAGAAAACCCATTTCACCAAAAAGAAGGTAGCAGGTCTAAAAATCAGACATGCTGAGGATCTTGAGGACACAACTTAAGAACGGGGAGTGGGCCCAGACAATGCTGGACAGCGCAGCAGACGTCACCATAGATCGCAAGATCTTGAAGGATCATCTGGAGACAGTGGACTCGAATGAGTACATTTAAGTCGAAACAGCTGACACCAGGGTTAGTGTACCCCATAATTTATATGAAGTAAGGCGCCGAATGGAGGGGGAATATCTAGGAAAATAAGAGCACTCTTTTGGGAGAAGCTCTCTAAGGGTTATGACATTCTTCTAGCTAAAAAAGACTGGCCACCAAAATGTGTCAGGGAGTGCCCACATGGCGAAGACATCATTATGCCAGCCTTCTCCAATCATATTCCAATTCACTTAAAAAACATCTATGCCAGAAAATGACGCTGTAGCCCAGGCTCCAGCATTATATAAAAATAATGTGGGATGGGATGAGGATTCCCCTTACCACAAAATCCAGTTAAAATCACAACCAACTCCTCAGAGGCAGTATCCAGTAAAGCAAGAAGCTAAAAAAACAGGTCAAGGAGATTTTACATCAACTGTAATACCAAGGGGTGATTGAAACATGCACCTCATCAATGAACAATCCTTTGTTTCCTGTCTTCAAACCAGATAATACATATCAGCTAGTTTTGGACTACAGACATTTAAATTCTTGTTGCAAAACCTTTGCAGTACAAAATGCACACAGTGCAGCACTACTCAATAACTTTGTGCGTAAAAAATATAAAACCACATTAGATATTTCTAATGGTTTCTTCTGTCAAAACATTGCACCTGAAAGCAGGTACTTGACTGCTTTCTCAATCATGGGGACACAACGTCACTTCTGTCGTCTCCCCCAGGGATTCAAGAAAAGTCTGGGGTTATTTTCAGCCAGAGTAACAGAGTTACTACAAACGTTTGATGATGAGGCATTCTCTTATGTCAATGACATCTATCTAACAGACGATGACTTGGACAGGCACTTGAACAGAGTGAATACAATTATACTTGGATTCGCTTCTGAAGGTTATAAATTCAACTTTGAGAAATCAAGGATTGCCCACTTCAACGTCCTTTTCTGGGATACGAGTTATCAAGTGAGGGCAAAAGCCTGGCAGCCAACTTTTTAGAAAAATGTGTGCTGCTCCAACCTCCAAAAACGCTGAAAAACTTATAGTCAATTCTAGGTTTCCTGAATTTTAGAAGAAATTATATTCTAAACTACGCAGAAATGGTTAAACCTCTCTACGAATTAATCAAACCTGATTTCAAAACTACTAATTGGACTCAAAAACACACAGAAATTTTGCGTTAGTGCAAACAGACATGTTAGCAACATCAAATTTTCAGACACGTGTAAATGTACGCAACCTTGTAATCAGAATAATCCCAGGAAGATGCGGATGTATCTACTTAACCATTAATGAAGGTGAAAAGGTACCAATTGCTTATAAATCACACTTGTACACAAAAGCTGAAATGAAATTCACTTCAACAGAAAAAATTCTGACAGCGGTTCAAACTGCAGTAGCGAAAGAGAGAGCTCTTGCGCAGGGTAAACGTATAATGGTCGTTACTCCTGTACCTGCCTTAGAGGCAGTAATCAAAGCAAGCATTCCGAATGCAAAGGCTTTACATCCAAGATGGATACAATGGGTAAATTCTCTTGCTGCAACAGACGTTAAATACGTTTTTGACCCCTACTTGAAAACTCAAGAATTTCTACAATATGAACAAGAATGTCCTCTGCCCACTGAGATTCTGCCTCTAGAACGGTACGAATGTATAATTTATACAGACGGATCAGCACAGCCCGCAATTGGGGGTAAACAAGCTTATCCTTCTTCGTGCTTGATCGTAAAAGGTCGCTGGTGCAATGGTAAATTCTGACCTATGGTCACAAAAACACAATCTCTTGGAGATGGAGCTTGAAAATACTGATCGCGAATTCCCCACACTCATAGGGCTCCATTAGGATGTCGGGCGGATCGCCACCGCCATGGTGACAGTGGCGATCCGCCCGACAGAAATGCCCGCCCGCCACCCTTTTCCCCCCCGCCACATTACAATGGCGGGGGGAACGCAACGGAGGAAAACACCGCCCGCCGATTTTCCACCCCGGTCGCCTTGCGGCCGGGGCGGAAAAGGAATAATATGGTGGCGGTGTCTAATAGACACCGCCAGACATATTATTATGGTTGGTGTGCAGTGCCTTTCCGCGGCGGCGATGCCGCCACGGAAAGGCATGCGGTCTTCGCTCTGGGGGCCCCCTGCGGGCCCCCAGAGTGAAGTACAGGTGGGGGGTGCACGACCCCCCCTTCATTGTCATTTGCAAAGCGGCAGGCTTCGCGCGGTGCCTGCGGCTTTGCACATGACAATGTTAAAGTGCATTTTCAGCATTGTGGCGGGCGGTGCAGAGAACACCGCCCGCCACAATGCTGAAAATAGAGGATGTGCCCGCCACTGTGGCGGGCACATCCTAATGGCACCCCCAGGACCCCCACCCTTATGGCGGGCGGTCCCGATTTACGATGGGATGACGGGTGGGCAAAGTCCGCCCATCATCCTAATGGAGCCCATAGTGTGCGAGTCGAATTACTGCGTTCAATCTTACAATGAATACTTGCAGAATTGATTTCAAAACGGTTTCAAAGATGCAAAAGGTGGCACAATCAAGCATAAGTTGCTTTGGGAACAAGTAGTTCAATTACAAAAAGAACTACAAAAGACTCGAGTGATCCATACACTGAGCCATCAGCGTGATGGCATTCACGGTGAAGGAAATTCATTGGCTCATGAAGCCGCGAAGAAAGCTGTGCAACCGGCTTCCGTAGCTGCAATCACTCATTCGAAAACAAAAATAGACAGCGAAATAATGCAGGCTGTCGCCGCTTCCAATAAAGACAGCATTAAAATGTTACCAAAAGGCTTTCCACTCAAATACTCATATATAACTGATAATGTTTCTTTTGCTCAAATCCCTGGAGTGGGGATAGAGTAATTCCAAACATGGAACATAGATTAGGACTAATCTTAGCAGCACATGAAGGGCTTGCCTCTGCACACGCAGGTGTTTCAGCGACAGTGTCATCATTAAAACAAAGATACTGGTGGCTGTGCATGAGGAAACAGACCAGAAACTATGTTTTGGAATGTGAAATCTGCCAAAAAATAAAGGTTTCAACAGTGAAACGCCCGGTGCAGACGTCCCTTTTAATTTCAGATAAACTATTAGCATGTGTTTACCTGGACCACTGTGGTCCCTTACAAAGGGATGGTAACTATAAATATATCATAGTTGCAGTGGATTCATGCTCAAGATTCATTTGAATGTAGCCTCAGCGCTCGGCTGATGCCCAAACTGGTATAAAAGATTTGCGAGTCTTTATCGGCACATACGCAGTCAGCACTTTACATTCTGACCAGGGTCCTGCGTTTAGCTCTAAAGCTTACAAGGAGGCCATGGCCAATCTGGGCGTTGCTTTGCGGTATTTGAGTCCATTCCATCCTGAGGGTAATTCTGTAGTGGAAAGAAAAAACTGGGACATAAAGAAATCTATAACATCTAGGGTATTAGGCTCGGATGACGGGTGGGTCAAACATCTAATAAGTGTCCTACATAGTTTATATAATCTGCCAAGAAATTCTCTGGGTGGAATCACTCCATATGAAATCCTTTTTGGTACTAGAATGCTTGTCCAGGATCTCGATCGTCACACTTCAGTGGTAGAACAAAAATCCTTTGATATCAAAGACCATTTGGCTGTTTTGCAGGACTTAAATGAGAAAAGGAGAAGTCAAAGTAACACAATTCAGAAGGCAACGACCACTGAAGGAGAACCATCCATCCCAGCAAGGCCTGTCTGGATTTCGAAGACTGGGGATCTAGTCAGGGAAAAGATCGTGGCTAAGAAGGAATTTGGGCCTTCTTACAGAAAACCAGTACCTGTACTAGCAATCGACGGATCAAGAACAGTGTTACTGCCGCCCCTTGCTGGAAGAAAAGAGAAAAGGTTCTTATCCATCGACCTGGTCAAACCACAACATGTGGCCGATAATCAGTAGTAGGCCCAGTGGACTCCAAAGATGTAGCAGAAGACCAAATCTTGCTGCTATCCAAGAGGTTCAGATTGAGGGGCAGATGTATCAAAATACCTATTTGCGATTCTCAAATAGCGATTTTTTGAGAATCATTATTTGAGAATAACAAAATGGTATGTATGTAAAAAATCACTATTTTTTTGCGATTTCTTAAAATTCCTTAATTGCGATTAGTAAATTGCTAATCACAATTAAGAAATAATTTCCAATTCATTTCTATTGGCCAGGAGGCCCATTGGAAGGAATGGGAAGTTATTCCCAATTTGCGATTTGCAATTTGCTAATCGCAAATTGAGAATAATTTCAAGGGTGCATGGGAGTCATAAGGATGCCCTGCTGCACCCCTGAAATTTACATGTGTGCACATATGGTGCACATACATGCCCTAAAGGCATATATGAGCGCCACATGGCACCTTTACAAATGTCAAAAAGTGCATTTGTAAAAGAATTTGGAAAATAACACCAACAACAAGTTGGTGGTAATTTGCCATTTCTTAGTGTAAATTCGCAAAACCTGAATGCTTCATATATAGCATTCAAGGAATTGAAATTTACAATTCCTTAAATGTTGACGCAAACTTAAGGAATCGCAAATTTTGTGGTTCCTTAAGTTTGCGATGGGATTTCAATGATACATCGCATTTTCCGATTTTTTTGTCGCAAGCGCGGCTATTTTGCGATTCGCAGCATTTGCGACAAAAGAAAAGTTTGATACATCTGCCCCCGAGAGACAGATAACATTTGAAGACTCTGCAGCACAAAACAAAGGGCTAAGTAATAAAGCTATGGAACTTGCATCTCTTGAGACCCAAATAACAGTTCGTCAAGACACTCCTGTCTACAATATTGTAGTATCTGACTATACTAATATGACAGAGGATCCGGTAGCTCCAGTGATTTCCAAAAAATCCTGATGCAATTCCAACAATTGACAGAACTGCCTCTGGCTATTTCATCAACTTTGATACATTTTCTGAGGATCCCAGTGAGCCTGAAACGATGCAAGTAAATAAAACATTTAAAGAACAAGTAACAGAAATTTTTCGACAACTTGAAAAAACTTATCTGGTTTCACCATGGGTTGAATTTTGGATTGTGTTAGGCGTACTTTTTCTCCTAATTTGTCTAATCCTGGTATTACCTTTGGGAATGCTGATAAATGGAAGATATAGTAAAATGGACACAGCAAGTAAGAACATCAACTTGCTCCTCAAGCCACACAAATCATCTCATCGTGAACAAAGAGACTTGACATCAGTGAACATCACAGCTGTTCCTATACCTGCTGGTATAGCATGGGAAAGAACTGATTATGACATCTTTGGCCCTGCAGAGCTGTTGAAGATTCCACATCAATTCAAGGTTTCCTTGAGTGACTTTGTTTCACCCAGCACATTTTATGATGATTGGGACTTTGAGACTGTTAATAATATAATGTCAGACTTAGAGATGTCTGAAAAATTTACAAAACATGAATACTTAGAAGGTTCATCAGATTACGCACAAATGTATTGTTATAATCATTATGGTCATCGTTATTTGCACAAATCTGCAAACCCTAGAAATGTTTATACTTTCAACTAATGGGAACATTATCCAACGCCACCAAAGGGTAGCTCAAAAATATTCTATGATACGTTTCCATACTTCTCTTTATTCTGCAGCCTTTTATGCCCAGCTGTCCATATTAGGTTTCGACTTTTGGAGTGACAACATAGAAACACTGGCAAGTACAGGGTGTAGTACTTTATTTCGAGCCTGCATCATCCCTGAACAAATAATGTTTTTGAACGACACTGTGCAACAGACATCCTGTCTTGGCCTAGCCAAGATAAAAGATTTGAACAATCCGTCCATACCTACAACTACACACACTTCAGAGGGAGGGGTCGACGTAAAAACTATTTTACTTAAAAACAGAACTGATCCTGATTGGAAAAAATGGTTAATCTGGCCCACAGACACAAACAACCATCAAGATAGATTCCTGAACAAGACACAAGGGTTTACAGTAACTAGGCCAGATCCAAGATATGTCCAAAGACAACATCCAGGGATAGTAACAACATACAGTGTGGGAAAACTGTGCCTTGAGTGGCTACAAAAATCTACACTTACAGAGGTTAAACAACACTTATCTTTACTTAAAGATGGCGTTGATTTAAGGGGCTTCTTATCAGGTCCAGAAAAACGACGTCATAAACGTTTCATATACGCAGGTATATATGCCATTTATAATGAAGGTTTGAAAGCAACACAGGCAGAGACTGAAGAAAGAATACTAGAAATTGATTGTATTAATTTAGAGAAAGCACTCACTGTAGTTGACAATGGGTTAACAACCCTGTCACCCAGAATTTATTCTTTGGATAGCATAGTATCGTCTGCCATAGACATAATGGAACAGGACCTTCTCATGCTACAGCATGGACAGTCGCAATTACGTTCTATAAGGCTTTTAGGTTGGACGTTGCAAAATCTTCGTTCTGGATATGTGCCATGGCGTCTAATCAACACCAAGTCATTGTTTTCTGTATTTAACCTTACAGATAAACAAATCACTTTGGCACAAAGAGGAGCAGACTATACAGTGCTGAGCATTGAACAACCTGAAAAATTACCATTAACTGTTTCAGAAAAACCTGCAACAGAATGGATACTACACGGGATAATCACTTTGCCTGTCACAATTTTCAATTTTCAATACTGTTTGAAACATATACCAGTTGCCGTGTATGAAAGGTTGGGTAGGGAATACATAAAGTCAACCTGGGAATTGCCATACACACACAGATGCTGGAGTGGGGGAAAATATGTATTTCTTAGTGGTACACAATGTAAAAGCGCTCTAAGCGGTACACTTTTATGCCAGGGAATTAATTTACATGGAGCCTGTGATGGTTCTTCGAACAACTTATCCTGCCACCTGCAAGGTTCTCCAGCAGCAGTGATAGATCCAATTTTTAGGCAGCTTTCTAACGGGAGCTATATAATGTTGAATGATCACAGCTATTGTGGAATGATGGCAAGAATAGCCTATCTCGTAACTGTGTCAGCCGGGGTCACTTGTTGTATGCAAGTATTGTTTCCTAAAGCTAAGACAGACGGGGAGGCACCATTATGGCCTTCAGTGAACATCTCTTCTATTTGAATTGATACTTTAAGCAGAATGAAAGCCATTCTTTTACAAAAAATTGTGCCACTGACCTCGTCCAAAGAAATATATGAACTACAAGTTGTAAGGTCCTCTGAAGAGATACATGCCCTTTTATCCACAAACTGCCCCGTACATTTCGTAGAAATGTTAGGTCGTATCTTAAACATGTCTGATACCAGTGGTATACTACATATATTTAAGACAGTTTTTTCAGGACTGTTAGCACCTTTTGAAGCAGTGTTCTGCATTTTGCCAAACTTCGTGCACTCTATGTTTGGTGGCCTGCCTCTCATTTTGAGACTCGTAGCAGGAAGACTAATCTTGTTCCTTCTGCTTCGATATGGCAAGTCCAGTCAGCAATGACACCCAGATTACCATTGAGAACACTCTCCGGGGAATGAAGTGTCGTGAGCACATGATACAGATCCTGGGCCTGGCTCAGTTACGAGACCTGAATACCACGTGGTTCCTATCATTCTGACCAATCTGGCAAGATTGCATCTTACCTGTTCTATGATGTCTACTATGTGGAGAAGAATGTGTGTTGGACATCTGTCTAACACTTCCATCAGCACTGCCAACGGATGTTGATGGTTTGCTTTGTTTAGTAACGGCCCATGCATCGAGTTGTCCCCAGCAGCTACCAATCCTGATGACGGCATTTATTGAGATCTCACTGATGCAATCTGCTGACGGTGAGATACGTGGATCAACAGGCACAGAGGTACCATCTCCATCTCCTTCGAACATTGCTACTGCGGCTAACGCTGATGGCGATGCTTCACATTTACGTGCTATCGGTTTACTTAATGAAGTGGTCCAACTTTCACCTACTGTGGTAGATGATTTCTTTGCCAGCTTAGAAGATTTAATGTTTTCTCCAAACAACAAGAATGACTTTTGAAGTTATCAAACATCGTTCTATGGGACTCTGTATTCGACCTTCACTTTTCAAAACAAAACTTCCAACTTTAAAACTCTATTTTTCTGCGATTTTACTTTTTCCAAAATAGAACTTTTATTTGGCACAAAGTAATCTGTTTAAAGTAGAACTATTCTTAGAGAAGAAGAATTCTTTGAAAAACTTCCAAATGCCAATATTTAACCTTGTTCACAATCTGAACAGTATATATAGTCTGTCATGGAATGGTCTCGACCTTTCTTTTATATTTAAGAGCCATTTCATAAATGTTATTTCATGACTCATTCTGATAAGCATATTCCAATGTCACACTACATGCTTTGAATGAAAAGTTTGCTTTATAAAGGCGTACAACGCAAATGCTCATCTTTTCATGTACAACCACTTTGAATGCATTTTATGTATTTTGGGAGGGATTTTTTAAAACATCATGCTTTAGCTAAGTTTTAAATGCTTAGAATTTAGTAATATCGAACATAATAAAGTGGAGTGGGTGTTGTGTAGCATTTTAGAATCTAAGCGTAATTTACTGATTCATGCACTTATATATGTATAATTCACATTGCCCTTATATAGACATAGAAATCATACCCATATTTATACATAACCCATTCAGTCCAAATACAGGCATAGCTACTTCCACTAGTTCCAAAAAGCAACAACGATTTCTTGGAAAACTCTACTTCAGCAGTCAGGGACATCCCCTTGCTTGAATATTGATTTGTCCTAGAAATCATGGAGTTTTCAAAGAACTACCATTCCCTTGGGGTTCTTTGATGATGTTATTATGTCCGACTTTACGTCAAAGTAGGCACCTTCAAGGTATAAATATGCCTACCCTTGCCCTAGCAAAGACACAGTGGTTCGGAGCAGCTCGACTATCTACTTGCCTGACCCAGCTCGCTACAGCCAGTGCCGAAGGAAGCCGACCCTCCAGCTGACGCACTGACAGAGAAGCTTTCCTTTCTCTTGCTAAGAATCCAGCTCCAATGTTTCCAAGCTCCCCTCGCGGGGTGTTGGGAAATCAGGTCCGAGACAGAGATACCAGACCACCTTCATTCTAAAACCAAGGTACAGAGCTTATTAGACCCAATGAGAAATCTTGGTTAGATTCTTGGCAAAGACAAACTAAATCTATGCTACACCTCACTTACGTCTTCCCTCGTACTAGACTTAGGTTAGGTACATTGGGGTAGGCGTATTTTAGAAGCACCAGTTGAGTACTTTTAGCCTTTGTTATTTATGTATGTATGTATCTATGGTCTAGAAACCATACAATGCTTTTACAGTATTATTTTATAATACTCTTCTTACTATGCGCATTATACTTTGCAATCAGTATTACGATTGTAGCAGTTCAATTTACTTGCAGGAGAAAGAAGACTGTTCAATAAACCCTTTTATTGAAAATGCCATCTCTCTATTTCTCTGCACCTCTGTTGAAACGAAGCATGCACGATTGACTGAGTAAAATATCTATCTATTGTTTCCACGACTCTGAAGATCAGTTTTATTCTTGGGGAAACAAAGTTGTCATGTTTATGTGGTTGTCAGAAACTAATCCCTTCTTGTTTATTTGAGAAAGTTTCTAGTGAACTCTGAGGTAGCTGGCACTCACAATTAAGTCTAATATGTTCGATAGAGACCTAGTAGACATAAGTTCTACGTAAAATTTATAGGATATGTTATTCCTATGCGCGTAGCCTATTCAGAATGTAGGAACTACACTACACTCTCTCCACTCTCTCTCTCTCTCTCTCTCTCTCTCTCTCTCTCTCTCTCTCTCTCTCTCTCTCTTTCAATCTCTTTCTCTCTCTCTCTGTTTCCTATAGAGAGCTCTCTCGCTCTCTATAGGAAACAGCCTTTACAACAGGCATTACCACGCAATGTCTTTACTATGCATCATGTACCACGCAAATATTTAAACACACATATGCCTTTACAACACATAGTGAGTATAGGTAAGGTATGTATATGTATGTGTAGTGTGTAAACACAAGTGTTCCCACAAAAATGTTTTAATAGGATATTGTGTCCCAAAACAAACATTGTGTGAAAACCTCTTATTTTCGCCCAGTTTGATCCCCAGCCCCATCACCCTATACTGCCTGGTAAAGTAAAAACATACATTTTTTTTAAAGTGTCAATTTCGCCCAATTGTCTGGAGAAATTTAAACGTTGCCTACACCTGGTTGTTACAATCAATCTTGCAATGTTTTTTGGAAAGCTAAAACTCGGAAATCCGAGTTTACAGTTGCAAAGGACATCTTCTCATGCACAATAACTAATGTACATAGTTGCATTTTTGTCTGAGACTCAATCCTTTTAGATGAGTCTGGCAACTTTTTGTGCACATTTCCCCTGTCATGCTGCATGTGTTTGTGTAGATGGCATGTCATGCAAAGTGGCAAGGTCCGCAGATGGTGTAGAATGATCATGCATTTTAAACTCACTTCTATGAAGAGAATAGACACAGTGGTTTATGCATCTTGAACGGAGACACAAGGGTTGCTTTTTGTATGTAATCATTGACGGCTGCTCCCAGGCAGCAGAAATGGGGTGGGATTTAAAAAAAAAAAAGATCACATATCTGCCGGCCGGCTGGTGGGTTGGCCGCCGCCTCTCCTTGGTCCTTTTCCTTCTGGGTGAACCGGAAGCAGGAAGTGGGCAATGGTGATCCTCCTCCCTAAAAAGCCTGGCCTAGACCCCGAGGTGCTGGCCAATTACAGGCCTATCTCGCTCCTTTCAGCGCTGGCTAAGATTACGGAGAAGCATGTGCATAGCGTGCTCTCCGCTTTCTTAGAAACCAATGACCTGCTCCACCCTACTCAATCTGGCTTCCGCCCTAATCTGAGTACCGAGAGGGCGCTGCTGGAGGTGTCTGAGGCCATCAAGGAGGCTCTGGATTCTGGAGGCAAAGCCATGCTTGTCATGCTTGATCTGTCGGCGGCCTTTGACACCATCCCCCATGAGGGGCTCCTCGCCAGACTTTATAACATCGGTCTGAGGGGGACGGTGCTCAGCTGGTTTACATCTTTTTTAGCTAGCCGTCGACAAACGGTCTGAGTCCCCGCTAGCTCCGCTGAGATGCCACCATTGGGAGTCGGTGTTCCACAGGGTTCTGTGTTGAGCCCGACTCTTTTTAACATCTTTATGACCCCTTTGGCGGCACTGGTGGAGTCCTTTGGGGCCCAGATCGTTTCTTACGCTGATGACACCCAGCTCCTCTTCACGTGTAGGAAAGGTGAGGATTTCGATGGAGAGAGCATTCGGGAATGTCTCGGGGCTGTTTTCAACTGGTTTCAGCAGAACAGCCTTAAATGTAACTCTGACAAGTCGGGGGTGCTGTTCTTTGGCTGTACCTCAGACCCTGACTGGCAGGCATGGTGGCCGATTGACATGTTCCCCCCAGCACAGGCATCCCAGCTGGCAAAAAATCTGGGAGTCAAGATCGATAATGGTCTGACACTGAGATCTCAGATCCTCGGTCTTATGGGCACATGTTTCGGCATTCTTAAGATGCTCCGGAAGTTTCTTCCTCTGCTCACAGAAGAGCACAGGAAAATCACGGTACAAGCCTTGATTGGCTCCAGATTGGACTATGCCAACGTCCTTTATCTGGGCCTTCCGGACTATCTTGTACAGTGGCTGCAGGTCGTGCAGAATTCTGCTGCACGTGCCATTTTTGGCCTTTGCAGGTGAGCCAGAGTGTCCGGCCTTCTGCAGTCGCTCCATTGGCTGCCTATCCGGAAGCGGATAGTTTTCAAGGCGCTGATCCTGGCTCATAAAGCGCTTTTTGGCTCGGGAGCAAAATATCTTCAGCGTAGGCTTGTCTTTTATCGACCGGCCCGATCTTTGCGATCTGAATCTCTGTCTCTCGCGGTGGTTCCCCGAGTGAAGAGGGCACGTATTGGGGGGCGCTCCTTTAGTCTGAGGGCACCACATCTCTGGAACACTCTGCCACTGGCCTTACGCAGTACTTCTAATCTGCCGTTGTTCAGGAAGGGCCTCAAAACCTGGCCTTTTACCCTTTAGTATAAGTCACTCTGCTGTTTAGGATTGTTTTTAGTTGTTATGTTTTTCTGTCTTATGAGCTGCCAATATAAAGCGCCGGGACACTCCAATGGAGTAGCCGTGCGCTATAGAAATCAAATTTAACATAACATAACATAACACACAGGCTCCCCTAAGCCAATCACTGCGCTGCTGTTAGTAGGGTTGTGTTTGGTCTGAGCGCCGTAGTTTGCCGCTCAGATGGGGACAGAGAGGCTGTGCATATTCTCCACCCCGGCTTTACAATACAGCCAGTGGAGAAGATGCAAAGTGCTCATGACTTTTGGCCAGCCCAGGACAGCCGGCTAAACAGCCATGCACACTCAGAGAGTGCCAAAACTCCTCCCCCCTGCTCTGTCCAGCCCCGCCCTGCAAAACTGCCTCAGCATGGAAAAGTAAAATGATAATCACACTATTATCATTTTATGTGTCCTTGTTTGCAAAAGCAGTGGGGTGACGTTCTCCACCTTAGCGGGGGAGCCGCCTCTGTATATAATCTTGCAGTTTGTAAAGTCAGATTTTCTACAATTTTAAAATATATTCCCCAAAAATATTCCTCATGTCATTAACTTTTAATAGATGAGATTGTGACTAGGCCCCACCAGGAGTCTAGAAACAGAGGTGTGCAAAATTATAATGACACTAGCAAATTTGACAAATGTGGCAATTTACATTTTGGGTAGTTTTTTCCCTTCATGAATCTTCGCATGCGGGTCAATATTTCAAGCAAAAGAAATGTTGCTTTGAAGGTGAAGCGTCCAAGAACATCATACGTTTCTGGAAAAAAAATTACCAAACAAGCTGAAAAAACCCAAGGTTGCAAATTGAACAAACCCCTCATCAGAACTCACAACGGACAGTTTTCCACGCTATTTTCGGCGGTTGATGGATTTGTCCATTGTGTATAGTTGACATATACAACAAAACAATGATTCTAATGTACTTAATCAGCAAATCGTGATTTAAAAAACAAAAAGTTTTCTGCCTGAATGCATTTTACATTTTGATAAAACCTTCTTCTCTTAATCCAGTTTGCACTATGATAATAACCACCACAAACCTTCAAGAACATTCTTCTAACTACCTCTACTGCCACACCAGTAAAAAGTGTCATCAACAATTCTTAACTACAGAAATATTTCAAAAAGACCCTAAAATAGCATACAAACGCCCATTACTAAAGAAAACACACCTAGACCCTCTTAAACCTGACAACTACGGACCGATTACAAATGGACCTTTCCTGGGGAAACTGATAGAAAGAGCATTAGTGCCCAGATGTCACTATCCATTGAAGATAATTCCATACTTTCAGACTTCCAAACAGGATTCCATCCAGGAAGAGGCACAATATCTGCCCCCATTGCCATTTGGGATGACTTAACCCCTTCGATGCTGATGACGAGCTGAGCTCGTCATCAGCCACGGTGGTCGTGTGCTGATGACGAGCTGAGCTCGTCATGAATATATGGAAACAAGAGTTTTCCAGCACAGGGGAAAAATGACCACAGCAGCCAAGGTGTTAAGAACACAGTTGACTGGAAAGGGTTTGCTGCACTACTTCCTTGGACCTCTAAGCTGCCTTTGACATGGTTGACCATGACAAACTAATATAAAGACTCTACGAAGCTAGCATAGAGGGGACTGCTCTTAACTGGATCACATCCTACCTTGATCATAGAACTAATGTCATCCATACCGCTCCTTTATCATCCAAGCCATACTTAACAAAAGCATGGGTCCCTCAAGGTTCTGCCATCTCACTCATGCGTTTCAACATCTAGATAATGTCATTGCCACCACTGATCTATCAATTTTACCTCACATACCATAACTTTGCAGATGACACACAAATACTCCTTAATTTGGAAAGCCCCAAAGACATTGGAAATGTACAAATGTTCAGTTGCCTCAGAGCCGTGGATTAATGGATGACATGGAATCGTCTCATATTGAATACTTCAAAAACGAAAATACTCACAAGTGTCGATTGTTAAAATTTTTACCCACTCACCTGAAAATCTGGGAACACCACCTAAAGTATCTAAGGAAGTAAGGATCCTCAGAATGACCATGGACTCCTAGCTATCAATGAATGCCCAAGTGGACAAACCATCAAATCCAGATTCTGTACTATAAAAACTCTACAACACATTTTTCCCCATCTGGAATTTCCACACAAGGTCCAGGCTACCATCTCTCTTGTTCTGCCCAAACTCGATAATTCCAAAAGCCTCTACTACGCCTCATCTGTAACAACTATGAATAGGCTATAACGGATTCACAGATCTGCTGCCAGACTACTCTTACATATAAAGCCAGATGCAAACATTTTCCCTGCCTTGAAGGCCCTACATTGGTTACCTGTTGCCAGAAGATTCACATTCAAGCTGCTTTGCGTCACCCACAAAGCGATACATGGAACAGGGCCACTCTTCATCAGGAATAAAATTAACAAATATATTCAGCAAAAGAACGTCCGCTCTAGAGTGGCACCTCGCCTCAAATTCCCATATACAAGAAAAAACCCATAGGTGGTATATCTTTCTCTATTCAAGCAGCCAAACTATGGAACTTTTTACCCCCAAACATAACATCCAGAGATAACTACCTTATCTTCAGACCACTACGCAAGAGTTGGCTCTTCCCCACAAAGCAACCATACTCAAACATAAATATAAAGCATATCCCTGTGCACATAAGTAGTTATTTGGATTATATATGTGTACCTAGATATATGTATTAATTTCTATGAATGTGCATGATAATCTTGGTTATAAATATATAGATTTTCATTAGTTCTGCTAAACAAATGTACATATTACTTATGGTTATATTTTTTCTATGTTTAACATGTTCATAGGTCACTGCATAATATATATATATATATATATATATATGCACCCTATAAACTTTTTTATGTCTATGATTGAAACTACGTATTTAAGTTGAAGCTAAATTGACGCTATTGAGATTGAGAAAGGCTGCTGTGACAGCCGAAATGCATCTCTCTTATCTGCTGGGTATGAGGAGGCTACATGAAATAGAAAAGCCTTGGACCAAGTTCCCCTCCTGTACGTGCTCTTTTTCCTTTTGGGTTACAAAAGGGGATGATGGACGGAGCGCATGAACAAATCAAACACTCACCCCCGTCAACTGATCTGGGTTTAATCCATCACCATTCTTTTGCTCACTCCTCCACCCCAGTTCAGACATGGCCATATGCAAATCAGTCTGGCCCTGTGCCTCATGGGAACAGTCCAGCCCAAACTGCCAAGCCATGTCTTCCCTGAACCGGAAACAAGCATTCTGGGGCCGGTTTCTGGCATTTCAGCCGTCATCAGCCAGGCTAGCTTGAATCCAGTGGCAAAGTGAGCAAGGGACTCAAGTCTGAGCATAACCTGCCAACTTAGGGCGAAAAAAGTGATACAAAAGGGGAAGATGGACGGAGCACATGAACAAATCAAACACTCACCCCCAGTCAACTGATCTGGGTTTAATCCATCACCATTCTTTAGCTCACTCCGCCACCCCAGTTCAGACATGGCCATATGCAAATCAGTCTGATCCTGTGCCTCATGGGAACAGTCCAGCCCGAACTGCCAAAGCCATGTCTTCCCTGACCCGGAAACAAGCATCCTGGGACCGGTTTCTGGCATTTCAGCCGTCATCAGCCAGGCTAGCTTGAATCAGTGTCAAAGTGAGCAAGTGACTCACGTCTGAGCATACCTGCCAGCTTAGGGCGAACAAAGTGATACAAAAGAGATGATGGACGGAGCGCATGAACAAATCAAACACTCATCCCCAGTCAACTGATCTGGGTTTAATCCATCACCATTCTTTAACTCACTCCGCCACCCCAGTTCAGACATGGCCATATGCAAATCAGTCTGACCCTGTGCCTCATGGGAACAGTTCAGCTAAAACTGCCAAAACCATGTCTTCCCTGAACCAGAAACAACCAAAACTGGCATTTAAACTCCATTAGCAAAATCCCTTACCCGTTTCAGAGCTCGAGGACTCCTTCGTCAGAGTGTGGCACTGTAGAAACTGACACACTTGCTGGGGTGCCTTTAGACGCGTGTTAAATGAAGAACCGGAGACTTGTAGCGGTTCAATTGTGAGTTTATTGTAGATTTTATAATAGTCCAAAACACCCACAACCAGAGCCGTCCAGTCGTGAAGAGGCCAACGTCCAGAGTGACGTACAGGGAATCTCCACGACTGAAGGGCGACATTCCAGAACCCAAAACATAGAAATGATTTCGTGCTTGCAAGCACGAGACTGCAGGCATTAATAAAGAACACAGAAAGGAATTATGTATATATAACATCTTCCCCTCTTGAAAGGGTAACAAAGAAAACAGACATATGCAAATACAAAGCTACTCCAAAACATAGTCTCTCAATCTGCAAGACAACTGCTTTAAGTGAAAAGCTCTTTTGGTTGCCACTTCAGAAGACTCCTTAACAACTGTATCAGATGGTAATGACAAATTGACTGGGATAACAAATTGTGAAGCTACAGAAGTTGCGGGATTCTCTTCCAAAGGGAAAGACGAATGCTCAGAGACCACAGGTTGTGAAACAGTGGAAGTTTCAAAAACGGGACTAGAAGAAGGAGGTTGCTCATAAGTCAAATCAAACCAATCACAGTGCTCAGTCTCTGAAGTGGCATGCTCCTTGATAACATGGGCCTGAAGTGGAGATATTTTAACAAGGACCCGCTTGTTCCACCATCCCTTGTCATCAAGAAGAGCTGAAGCTTTACTGACTTGTGTAACCAAATTAGGAGAAGAGAATTTAGACTTCCCTTTCAAAACTCTTTTTGGATTCTTAATGAGTACCATGTCCCCTTTTCGCATGGGCTCATCAAAGGAATGTTTGTCTTCATCAAAACGTGATTTCATGGAATGTTGTTTAGCCTTCACATGTTCCTGAATAGAAAAAGAGTTATCAGACAAATTACAATCCTTATGTAACCAACTAGGATTGAGAAAAGAATGAACTTTCCTTTTTCTAAGTAAAGTAAATGGTGCCACACCAGTTGTAGAGTGAGGAGAGGTATTGTAAGCCCACACTTTGTCATGAACAAAAGGCAAAGGATCTAGCCTAGAGGAAACTGCAGTTTGTATACCCTCCTTAATTATACGGTTACACCTCTCAACCAAACCATTGGAAGAGGGTGAATACAAAGCAACTTTGTAATGAGAAATATCATGATTTTTGAGAAAAGAGCACATTTTTTGGGAAACAAAATGGGTACCATTGTCAGTAACAATGGTTTTTGGAAAACCCTCAACATCACACACAGATTGTAAAAATTTAACAGCATTGTCAGTTGATGCCGAATTGCAAAAGGAGTAATAGAGCCATTTGGTATAGTAATCAACAAGAAGAATTAGATACTTGTTTTCAATTGGTAAAACATCATATGAACCAGAAAAATCCAAACCCACTTTGTCCCATGGACCTGCCGGAAGGGGAACAGGACATAAAGGAGTGGAAAGAGTTTTCCAATGTTTGTCAGAGAGTATACATTGAGTACAATTATCAATCATCCTTCTAATGTGAGAATCCATGGAAGGCCACCAGTAAAATTGTTTGATGCGTGCACAAGTTCTTACAATACCAAGGTGTCCTTGATGAGCAGAACAAATGTTATGATCACGTACTGACTGAGGAGGAACAAATAAATCATTACGCATAACCATGTTATTAACTAAAGAAAGTTCCTCAGACACATTTGCGAAACCTTTTAAATCAGAAGAGAGAGTTCTGCGCTCAGGCCATTTGTTGACAATAAACTCTTTGACCTTAGAGAGTATAACATCAATTTTTTAGGCTGAATTCCATTGAACCTCAGAAATGGGTTGACATTCGGCAATAGCATCAATTGTAGCAACAACACACTCAATGTCATCATCAACAACAGAATTATCAACTAAAGACATTCTTGAGAGGCGATCTGCCCTGAAATTCTTGCCCCCAGAGATATGCTTGATAACAAAATGAAATTTGTGAAGTTTGGAAAGAAGATGAACAAGTCTGGCAGAAGCCCTATTGGAAGTACTGTTGGAAAGCATGTGCATAAGGGGCTTGTGATCTGTGTAAATCTCAAACTCACGACCCCAAATGTAAGATTTGAATTTTTGAATACCCCAAACACAAGCCAAGGCTTCTCTTTCAATTGTACTGTATCTAGTTTCGGCAGAAAGAAGTGTTCTGGATGCAAAGGCAACCGTATGTTCTTTGCCTTCGACCCATTGTCCCAAAACGGCACCCAAACCAGTAAGACTGGCATCAACAGTGATAAAACACTTTGAGCCATCCGAAAAAGGATACAAAGCAGGTGAGTCCTCAATGATCTTTTTAACTTGATCAAAAACTTTTTGCAAGTCTTCAGACCAAACAAACTTCACTCCCTTTCTTAAGAGTGCTCTCAACGGCTCGACAATCTGTGCATAGCCATGCACAAACCTTGCGTAATATTCTGATAAACCCAGGAAGGAGCGAAGAGCATCTCTGTTCTTAGGAGGTATGGCGTCTCTGATTGCTTTTATTAAGGAGAATTTGGGTTTAATGCCATTGGGAGAGAGAGAATGACCCAAGTAATCCAACTCTTGAACCCCAAACTTACATGTATCATGCCTAACAGTCATACCAGCTTTTTCCAACACTTGTAAAACGGTGTTGAGAGTGTGATTATGTTGAGCAATGTTGTTCGCGTAGATCAAAATATCGTCCTGATAAGCTTGCACCCCAGGAATGTTTTGGAATAAGTTGTCCATCAGTTTTTGAAAAATGCTGGCTGCCGAAGCCAAACCAAAGGGAAGCCTAAGGTACTTGAAAGCACCAAAGGGTGTAATAAAAGTTGTTAATTCTTGAGATTTAAGTGATAAAGGAATTTGGTGATAGGCAGACCTAAGGTTCAGGAGGGAGAAAAATGTAGCCCCGCCCAAATTAGCCAATAGGTCATGAATTTTGGGCAGCGGATTGCAATCCACAATTATATTATTATTCAGTGAGCGTAAATCAGCACACAATCTCACCTCCCCAGTTTTTTTGCGAACTAAAACTATTGGGGAAACCCATTCTGATGAGTCACAGGGTGCAATGATTCCCTCGTCGCATACATTTTTCAAAACCTTTTTTAGTTCATCTCTTGCACTCAAAGGAAGAGAACGAACCTTGTGAATAACAGGTTGAGCATTAGGTTTGAGTCGAATTTCATGCTTAAAACCCAGAACTGTACCAACCTTATCCTTAAATAAGTTTGGAAAAGAACTTAATAAGTTGTCCATTTTGAGAATAGGAAAAGACAGATCTGAAAGATTAACGTTCCCAGAATCATGACTAGTGTAGTAATCATGAGGAATATCACCTAAAGCAATAGGTTGATCTGAACCGGGTTTGAGAATCATACCCATTCTGGCTAGGTCAAACCAACCTAAAATATCTCTGCCCTTAAGAGCGAAATAAACTTTCGTGAAGGTGTATCTACCAAGACATGCAATGTTTGAATAAAAATAAACTAGCATGTCGATGTCCTTCTCGCCAAAAGCCTTTGGATTGACGTCAGATTTGGAAAGGACAACTTTTTCACCCCAATTGGCATAAAATGTGAGATCTGATAAAATGGTGATAGGAGAACCAGAATCAGCTTTGACTTTAATTGGGACTGTACCAACCATTAACTCGCACCAGGGACCCTTAATGCTAGAAAATTGAACAGAATCACATTCAATAGACAACACAACGTCATTAAGTCTGGTTGAGCAAGATTCAAAATTTTCTTAAAATTCAATATTATTGACTCTAGTAAATTTTTTGCAACCCCTGCACACAGATGGAAAATGTCCAATTTTCTTGCATGAAGAAATTTTTTTTCCAGATGCAGGACAAGTAGGAGAATTACCAAGATGGTTTCTTAACCAACATCTATAGCAAATGATGGGTTTCTTATTCTGTTGTCTTGAAGAATTGTTAACAAGGTCAATAGAGCTAAAACTCGAAGCTTGATCAACCATATAAATACAAGGTTGAGAGATGCTTTCTTGCAAAATTTTTGAGGAATAAGTTGCTCGTTCAATCCCTTTTGCGATATCTATTGTTTCTGACAAGGAGGGATTTTTACAACTCAACAAACGTTCCTGAATTTTTTTTAGAAAAACAAGCAAAAATGAACTGGTCTCTTATAGAAGCATCTGTACTAGCGCCAAAGTCGCAGGTAGAGGCCAGAATTCGGAGTTGAGCAATATAGTCTTCTACGCTCTCATCTATACTTTGTTTACGTTTGAAAAAATTATGATGTTCAAAAACGATACTGGGTTCATCGTCATATTGTGTTTTGAGTCGAGCAATGGCTTCTTGATAAACGTTCCAATTGTCACCAGAATCGCCAGAAGGAGAAGGATTATGGGGAAGGTTCTCAAAAACTTGTTGGGCAGCAACTCCTAGACAACCGTAAAGAATAGCAACCTTGCAAGGAGGATCATATTTAGTGGCGTCAATAGCTACCAAATAGTTCTCAAAACCTTTGAGCCAGTTGCGCCAGATGAGAGGAGGTTTTCCTGGAGTTTGCAAAAATGGGGCTGGTGTTTGAAACTGTTGAGAAGAAGCCATGGTGAAAACAACTTTCTTATGACAAAAATATGTCGGGAGCGTTGAAAAAATAAAAGAAGAAAAACTTTGCATTTATAAGTGCTTTGTAAAGGTGTAGATAAGGGTGGTAGGCAATAAAGCGTGCCTATCGCTGAAGAAAAGCCTTGTGTAGAATAGCCTTGTGTTTATAAATGCTTTGTTATATTGTAAATGAACCTGCTAGACAATAAAGCGTGTCTATCGCTGAAAAGAAACTTTGCATTTATAAATGCTTTGTTGCTCTGTGGAATGAACGTGGTGGAAATAAAGTGTGCCTATCGCTGAATTTGTGATAGACAATAAAGCGTGTCTATCGCTGAAGAGAAACTTTGCATTACAGATGCTTTGTTGTTCTATGGAATAAACGTGGTAGGCAGTAAAGCGTGCCTATCGCGGAACTTGTGGACGAAGGCTTGAAAATGCCCGACCAAAGCCGTTGTCAGAGTTACAGTAAAGCGTAACTTTTGACAGGCGGTGGGCTTGAGTTGTTGTATTGTTGCGTAACGTGCGTGATATAGCGCGAGTCAGAAGCTGACGGTGAACGCGCGTGGTGTAGCGCGAGCCAGAAACTGACTGTTTTAGAATGCTTGCATAAACGTAGGAAAAATTGTTACAAAATCAGTTCGGATTGCTGGTAAAAGTTGGCAGAATACAACTTTGCAAAATATGACCTGATGAAGATCGGAGGTGGAGAGTTGGACCGGAGGCAGGACAAGTGAAGACGAACAACAGGAGTGTCCCGGTGAGTCAGTCTGATTCTCGAAGACTTGACCTTCTGGCGGTGGGTGCAGGAAAATCCCGATCGTCGCCAATATGTTAAATGAAGAACCGGTGACTTGTAGCGGTTCAATCGTGTGTTTATTGTAGATTGTATAATAGTCCAAAACACCCACAACCAGAGCCGTCCAGTCGTGAAGAGGCCAACGTCCAGAATGACATACAGGGAATCTTCACGACTGAAGGGCGACATTCCAGAACCCAAAACATAGAAATGATCTTGTGCTTGCAAGCACGAGACTGCAGGCATTAATAAAGAACACAGAAAGGAATTATGAATATATAACAACACGTAAGGGATTTTGCTAATGGAGTTTAAATGCCGATTTTGAAAATAAAAGCTTTGATGAAAGCACTCATCTGCGCAGGGCATCCTTGCTTCAGGAGTTCATACATTTAGCCCACACTGCCGTCCCGCCTGGTACCTTCATTTTACGCCGACTGCCACGGTCTCTGCATGTTCCGCCCGGCCTGCAACGACCAACATGGAGTGCTCAGCGGAAGGGAAGGAGCGTCCGATGTACGCAGACAGCGAGGAGAGAGAGGCGGGCACTTCAGAAGGCAATGCGGCGTTCAGCATGGTAGGGAGGACGGTGCCCAGCAGCGTAGGGAAGGGAGCAGTCAGAGGCCCGGTCGGGCAGGGTGCGCACATGAAGCAGAACAACCGGAGAACAAACCGTAGTTCCAAGCACTGGAGCAGGTAGAGCCTGAGTTCTAACGCATCAAGGGGCGAGGGACAAAGGGGAGGCGGGGAGGGTAGGACACTGCACCCCCGGCAGTAACAGCTCCAGCTCCAGCACAGGCCTCTCCTCCAAGCACCACCGGAGCTGGTCTGGTGCAGGTCACAGTGTCAGGGGAGGGATCGGCTTGCGTCCTCGCCGCTGCCCGACATTCCACCCCTCTGTATGCAGGAACGATGGACCACTGGTGAAGAACGGTACAGCGAAGTACACCCCACATGCTACAGTGGTCTCGCCGCAGTCCACCTATCGAAATGCAGTGACGTCATCACTGTCCCAGCAGGCATCGGCGACCGGCTCTCAGCTATAGGACTCTAAAGATCGTTCACTCCGTCACCACTGTGCTCCTCAAATTGCACATGAGGTCGCTTCAGCTGTTCTTCCATACATCTCTGTCGTGACCGGCTCCGTAGGACTCAGTTGGTATAGAGTCAAAATATTGAGTTTTAATTATCGACTAGACATAATATCGACTTGAACATTTTAATATCGAATAGAATGGACATTATATCGAATCAAAAATAAAGAATGGACATAATATAGACTAAACATAATATAGACAACAAAAATATCGAATTTAAGGTAAGTTAATGTTCATTTTTAATTTTTGTGTAATAAAATTCTGTAGCGGTGGTGGGGTTATAGAGGAATAGGGTGGGAAGTAATTTAATTATAATTAATTAAATATGTTATTTTATTTATTGGTATTCATTTAAAATTAATTGTCTATTAATTATTACTTTGTAAATAATTAAAATATAATTGGTAATTAATGTTAATTGATTAATTGATGAATATGGTAATTTTAGTAATTTATTCTCTGTAGCGGGTTGTGGCTTTATAGGGGAATAGGGTGGGAAGTAATTTAATTATAATGAATTAAATATGTTATTTTATTTATTGGTATTTATTTAGAATTAATTGTTAATTAATTATTAATTGGTAATTAATTAAAATATAATTTGTAATTTATTGTAATTGATTAATTAATAAATATGTTACTTTTATTACATTATTTTCTGTACTGGGTTGTGTGTTTATAGGAGAATAGCTTGGGAAGTAATTTAGTTGTAAGTAATTACATTTTTTAAATATTTTTTGTGTCAAATTGTTATTTATTTTTATATTGTAAAATAATGTATTGGTAATTGGTAAATAATTAGTATTAGTAGGTAAGTTTTTATTAGTAGTTAATTTTTATTTGTAATATTAATTGATAGATTAATATATTTTTTATACAATTGTAAAATATTTTAATTATTTTGTAATTGGTATTAATATTTATGTTATTTATATTTATATATGAAGTATTTACTTTCCCTACTATTGCACTCACTGGAATGGGAATAGTAATTTGTACCCCTACGCTATCCAACGCTTTCCCTACTGTTGCACTCACTGGATTTGGAATAGTAATTTTTACCCCTACGCTATCCAACGCTTTCCCTACTGTTGCATTCTTTGGTGTTGGAATAGTAATTTTTACCCTTACGCTATCCAACACTTTCCCTACTGTTGCACTCTCTGGAGTAGGAATAGTAATTTGGACCCCTACGCTATCCAACGCTTTCCCTACTTTTGCACTCACTGGAGTGGGAATAGTAATTTTTACCCCTACACTATCCAACGCTTTCCCTACTGTTTCACTCTCTGTAGTTGGAATAGTAATTTTTACCCCTACGCTATCCAACGCTTTCCCTACTGTTGTACTCACTGGAGTGGGAATAGTAATTTTTATCTCTACGCTATCCAACGCTTTCCCTACTGTTGCACTCTCTGGAGTAGGAATCGTAATTTGTATCCCTACGCTATCCAATGCTTTCCCTACTGTTGCACTCACTGGAGTGGGAATAGTAATTTTTACTCCTAAGCTATCCAACACTTTCTCTACTGTTGCACTCACTGGAGTGGGAATAGTAATTTCTATCCCTACGCTATCCAGCGCTTTCCCTACTGTTGTAATCTCTGGAGTAGGAATAGTAATTTTTATCCCTACGCTATCCAACGCTTTCCCTACTGTTGCACTCTCTGGAGTAGGAATCGTAATTTTTATCCCTACGCTATCCAATGCTTTCCCTACTGTTGCACTCACTGGAGTGGGAATGGTAATTTTTACTCCTAAGCTATCCAACACTTTCTCTACGGTTGCACTCACTGGAGTGGGAATAGTAATTTCTATCCCTACGCTATCCAACGCTTTCCCTACTGTTGTAATCTCTGGAGTAGGAATAGTAATATTTACCCCTACCCTATCCAGCGCTTTCCCTACAGTTGCACTCACTGGAGTGGGAATAGTAATTTTTACTCCTACGCTATCCGACGCTTTCCCTACTGTTGCACTCTCTGGAGTGTTAATAGTTATTTTTACCCTTACGCTATCCAATGCTTTCCCTACTGTTGCGCTCTCTGGAGTGGGAATTGTAATTTTTACCCCTATGCTATCCAACGCTTTCCCTACTGTTGCTCTCTCTGGAGTGGTAATAGTAATTTTTACCCTCTCACTATCCAACACTTGCCCTACTGTTGCACTCACTGGAGTGGGAATGGTAATTTTTACTCCTAAGCTATCCAACACTTTCTCTACTGTTGCACTCACTGGAGTGGGAATAGTAATTTTTAGCCCTACGCTATCCAACGCTTTCCCTACTAATGCGCTCACTGGAGTGGGAATAGTAATTTTTAACCTTACGCTATCCAACGCTTTCCCTACTGTTGCGCTCTGTGGAGTGGGAATAGTAATTTTTACCCCTATGCTATCCAATGCTTTCCCTACTGTTGCACTCTCTGGAGTGTGAATAGTAAATTTAACCCTCTCGCTATCCTACGGAAAAAATATTGTATATGTTTTGTTAATAATATGAGGTGCCTCCAGGCGGATCGACACTTCGCCAAGGAGTGTAAGAGACTGCTGTTTCTCCCTGACGACCTCTCCCACTTTGCCCTTCACTTTTCGCGACACCCGCTGCGCGGGTGCCGCTCAGCTGTTTGACGGGCCGGTCCCCCGCTGGTGTGAGCGGCTCTGCAGTCGGCAGAGAGCACACGCGCTCCCAGCAAAGGACAGGCCGGGCGAGCAACCACAACAGCCAGCAACGCGTTGAGCCTACCGGGGGACTGCGAGGTCCAGCAGCCTCTGCTGTCCACAGCTGGTGCCTCTTCCCCCGGCGGCCACGCCCACAGCCTCCAGCCATTAAATCGCTGTTGTACCGGCTCTGTTGGGTGCCTCCAGGCGGATCGACACTGCGCCAAGGAGTGTAAGAGACTGCTGTTTCTCCCTGACGACCTCTCCCACTTTGCCCTTCACTTTTCGCGACACCCGCTGCGCGGGTGCCGCTCAGCTGTTTGACGGGCCGGTCCCCCGCTGGTGTGAGCGGCTCTGCAGTCGGCAGAGAGCACACGCACTCCCAGCAAAGGACAGGCCGGGCGAGCAACCACAATAGCCAGCAACGCGTTGAGCCTACCGGGGGACTGCGAGGTCCAGCAGCCTCTGCTGTCCACAGCTGGTGCCTCTTCCCCCGGCGGCCACGCCCACAGCCTCCAGCCATTAAATCGCTGTTGTACCGGCTCTGTTGGGTGCCTCCAGGCGGATCGACACTGCGCCAAGGAGTGTAAGAGACTGCTGTTTCTCCCTGACGACCTCTCCCACTTTGCCCTTCACTTTTCGCGACACCCGCTGCGCGGGTGCCGCTCAGCTGTTTGACGGGCCGGTCCCCCGCTGGTGTGAGCGGCTCTGCAGTCGGCAGAGAGCACACGCGCTCCCAGCAAAGGACAGGCCGGGCGAGCAACCACAACAGCCAGCAACGCGTTGAGCCTACCGGGGGACTGCGAGGTCCAGCAGCCTCTGCTGTCCACAGCTGGTGCCTCTTCCCCCGGCGGCCACGCCCACAGCCTCCAGCCATTAAATCGCTGTTGTACCGGCTCTGTTGGGTGCCTCCAGGCGGATCGACACTGCGCCAAGGAGTGTAAGAGACTGCTGTTTCTCCCTGACGACCTCTCCCACTTTGCCCTTCACTTTTCGCGACACCCGCTGCGCGGGTGCCGCTCAGCTGTTTGACGGGCCGGTCCCCCGCTGGTGTGAGCGGCTCTGCAGTCGGCAGAGAGCACACGCGCTCCCAGCAAAGGACAGGCCGGGCGAGCAACCACAACAGCCAGCAACGCGTTGAGCCTACCGGGGGACTGCGAGGTCCAGCAGCCTCTGCTGTCCACAGCTGGTGCCTCTTCCCCCGGCGGCCACGCCCACAGCCTCCAGCCATTAAATCGCTGTTGTACCGGCTCTGTTGGGTGCCTCCAGGCGGATCGACACTGCGCCAAGGAGTGTAAGAGACTGCTGTTTCTCCCTGACGACCTCTCCCACTTTGCCCTTCACTTTTCGCGACACCCGCTGCGCGGGTGCCGCTCAGCTGTTTGACGGGCCGGTCCCCCGCTGGTGTGAGCGGCTCTGCAGTCGGCAGAGAGCACACGCGCTCCCAGCAAAGGACAGGCCGGGCGAGCAACCACAACAGCCAGCAACGCGTTGAGCCTACCGGGGGACTGCGAGGTCCAGCAGCCTCTGCTGTCCACAGCTGGTGCCTCTTCCCCCGGCGGCCACGCCCACAGCCTCCAGCCATTAAATCGCTGTTGTACCGGCTCTGTTGGGTGCCTCCAGGCGGATCGACACTGCGCCAAGGAGTGTAAGAGACTGCTGTTTCTCCCTGACGACCTCTCCCACTTTGCCCTTCACTTTTCGCGACACCCGCTGCGCGGGTGCCGCTCAGCTGTTTGACGGGCCGGTCCCCCGCTGGTGTGAGCGGCTCTGCAGTCGGCAGAGAGCACACGCGCTCCCAGCAAAGGACAGGCCGGGCGAGCAACCACAACAGCCAGCAACGCATTGAGCCTACCGGGGGACTGCGAGGTCCAGCAGCCTCTGCTGTCCACAGCTGGTGCCTCTTCCCCCGGCGGCCACGCCCACAGCCTCCAGCCATTAAATCGCTGTTGTACCGGCTCTGTTGGGTGCCTCCAGGCGGATCGACACTGCGCCAAGGAGTGTAAGAGACTGCTGTTTCTCCCTGACGACCTCTCCCACTTTGCCCTTCACTTTTCGCGACACCCGCTGCGCGGGTGCCGCTCAGCTGTTTGACGGGCCGGTCCCCCGCTGGTGTGAGTGGCTCTGCAGTCGGCAGAGAGCACACGCGCTCCCAGCAAAGGACAGGCCGGGCGAGCAACCACAACAGCCAGCAACGCGTTGAGCCTACCGGGGGACTGCGAGGTCCAGCAGCCTCTGCTGTCCACAGCTGGTGCCTCTTCCCCCGGCGGCCACGCCCATAGCCTCCTCGTATATCCTGTCTCGGGCATTGCCGCACCGCGGGACGCACGCGGGACGCAGGCCGGGGCGAAGACCGGGCTAAGAGCGGGCCGTTTGAGGTCGTTCGAGTACGGGAGAGTCCGGTCCGGGCCCTGTCTCTTGCCTGCCATACCGAGGTGACTGAAACATTACCAATATGACCACAAGGGAAACTAGGAGTAAAACATCTTCCCTGGCGGCGGCGGGAGTCATCAAAGGCCCTATCGACACCTATTTTGCCAAAGCGGGATCTCTCCTGATTGAAGAAATTGAGGTCCTGGAGCGAAGAATCTCCCAAGAAATAGACTGGGTAAGGAGATCTTCAATGGGCCCGATGGCTCAAGCCAGAACACCTGAAGATAGATCAGGTTTACCTACTAGCAATAGCACTGACCAGGTAACCCGCTCACTATCCAATTCCACAACTAACAACCCAGAGTTTACCATCGAGGCTCCGAGTGACCTTGAGGACATGAGCCTTATGGCTCTACCTGATTCCCAAACGATCCAACCGCTCCCATCAGAGAACATAGAAGCAGCTAAAGTCACAGAACCCAATAAAGACAGAAATAGGGGGACCAGAGAGGGGGCCATACCAAAAAAAAGGAAGCAGGGTACACCAAACATAGATGATGACAAGATTAAAGCACCCACACCAAAAAAACCTAGAGGTAAAGGGGGAAAGGGGGCCACCCTTGCACCAATGCTAGAAAGACCAGCAATCCCAACCACGCCCAG
This sequence comes from Lissotriton vulgaris, assembly GCF_964263255.1. Classification (NCBI taxonomy): domain Eukaryota; kingdom Metazoa; phylum Chordata; class Amphibia; order Caudata; family Salamandridae; genus Lissotriton; species Lissotriton vulgaris. Next base: position 895,659,856 of record NC_141687.1, read on the forward strand.
AACTGTCAACCAAACCACACTACTACAGTCCACTAACAATGTGCAACTAGATATTACCTCTGATGACATTACTCTAGAGGATATAGGCACTCTCCTTAGGTCCTTGCTAAGTCCCCTCGAGGCTAGACTGATTAAAATTGAAGCAAGACTAGTCACCATCGAAAAGGCCACAGTGCAGTTGGCCGATTCTAGGAAAACTGATAACAATGGGCCAAAGATAGCGAAAGAGGGGTTGTGTCCTAAACCCCCTAGGGACAATGGACCCCCCACAGTAAGTAACAATAAGTCCCACCTTACAAACCCCAAATCAACCCAACCCATACCTAACAATACTTTGCAACCACCCGAGGCCATCAAGGCCCCTATCCCAACATCACAATCTGTGACTGCCACTCCAAAAATAAGCTCGGCAGTAAAAGATAAGGCCTTGGCACCGACTAACACCAAAGGTATTCCACCACAGACTAGAGAGAAACCGAACCCCAAACGTAGATCTAAGCCTATAAATCTCCCCCCTGAGGTAGCACCTTACACCCTAGTTCTGGCAGGGGTCCCAGAATTAAACCACTCCACTTTCGAATCTATGACTTCATTGAAGAATAAAGTCATTAATTGGCTCTCGGAAAATAGACCACTTCCGAGAGGAACAACTAGTGACATCTCTATGGCTAGGAGGGTACCGTGGGTGGGCTACACAGAGAAATCAATCGGGGGAGACTGTATTCTGGTCACTTTTAGAGACCCGAACACTGCCGCGTACATCTGTACTTGGGCTCCCGATGAGGACTCGGGTACCGTTGTTCAACCACTCCCTCTTTCATTTTTCTACCCCTCCAATCTCTATAACACAGAGGACTACAGATGGGGGTTTCACCAAGAGCTGTTGGAGGGTAGGGAAAACTGTTATAGGGAGAGATTGGACCACCAGCAACACAGGGGAAGACCATTAGAACAGTTTTCTTCATACGGGAACGAGGCTGGCTGGGAAACTGTCCCGAGAAGGAGGGGGGGGGGGAGGTGCCCACATGAGAGGAATCCCTGGGCCTTACAGAATACACTACCCTGCCTATCTCGCTACGCACAACAGATATAGTAGCCTAGAAGCAGTGGACTGACAGGAGGTTGAGGAGCGGAATGCTCTAATGGCAGTTCCCACGAACGAGAGTAGGACACCCCTCGATTCATCTAGTACAGTTGATCTCAGTCAAGTTCGCGGTACGACGAATCTAATTACACCTACTGTCAATAAGCCTATGGGCATGAATCATCCCCCTACAATCCAACAGGCGCCCATTGAGCCTACCTCCAATAACTCCGCCATTCCTGGTCAAGCAACTACTGCTCTAGCACAAATAACAGTGACCTCTTGGAATGTGGCAGGCCTTGCTAGTAAAATTGACTGCACAGAGTGGGGTTCATATATTAGCTCTAAAAACATACTTCTCTTTCAAGAGACCTGGGCGCGTGAGGAAATATCCTTCCCGGGCTTTGCCTCCTTCTTTAAAGCTGCCAAATGGGGGGGAAGGGGCAGGCCATCAGGGGGGCTCACGACATGGGTAGCTACGGACCTAGGATGTCAGGCCTCTTATCTAGAAACCGCCTCGGACGACCTATTGGCTGTTCTACTTGAGTGGCCTGACTCCACAAAGCTGCTAGTTATCAATATCTACTCAAGGCCAGTACCAATGCACAAAGAATCAGGTACTATAGATGAGCTAGCAGGGCTTTTAGAAGACATCCCATGTGAACTCGCATGCCTGGTAGGAGGGGATTTTAACTGTCACTACGAACCCCTGCCTGGACTGCGTGATGGTCCCTCCCATGAGGAAGACTCATGCTGGTTCATCCCAGATACGGTGGCACCACCTCCGAGGGCTTGGACTCCCCTGGCCCTGCAGATAACTGCCCTTACCCTTAATCTAGGCCTAAGGGCCTGCAATGGCCGTTGTAAATCGGATATACCCAGCCTTTACACCTACAACAAAACTGGCAGCGAATCCAGACTGGACTACATAATGATTAAACTATTTATGTGGCCAGCAATAGTCGACTTCCAAGTCACTGAAAGAATAGACAGTGACCATAACGCATTGGAATTGACTCTTTCCCTGCCCGGGGGTGAGGTTACATCTCATGGATCAGGCAAAGACAAGGAGGGCCTCCTGCTAGAAAACAATCGGAGGAAGGTCAGGTGGGAGAATCTGGCTAACAGTCTAGACAGGATTCCCCGGCTATATGGACGGATCATCCCCTTCTTGGAGATGGCATTCCAGGTAGGGAATGAGGTCCAAGACAATGCTAGCAGAGATAAGCTTGCACAAACACATGCCAACATGATTAATTCCTTAGAAGAGGACTTATTCTCTTCCTCAGGGAAAAGGAAAGGTCCCACGCCCAAGATGTCTTGGTACAACGCCACCTGTAGGGAAGCTAAAACCCTCTTGCTACATGCCATAAAAGAACGACTCAGCAGGGAAGAAATCCGTGCCAGGAGAAAAGTGTATAAAACTCTCCTGGAGAACGCCCGGGCTGAATGGGACCATGACTATTGGGAAAATCTCACAAAAGCACTAACAACAAGAGATTCCCGCAAATTTTGGCGTATAGTCGCGAATGGCACGGAGGAACTATCCTCCGCAATAGAGCCCAATATATCCCCTCTCGTGTGGCACAGTCATTTTGAAGCCTTGTATGCGGAGGGTGGGGGGGATCAAAACACCGATATAATAACATACACATCCAGCGCCACTGGAGCTCCCTTTAATGAAAAAGAAGTGAGGGATGCTATAAAAGGTTTAGCTGCAGGGAAAGCCCCGGGACTAGACGGGGTACCAGGGGACTTGTTCAAACAAGAACCTGGGATATGGGCACCTTACCTCACACTGATATTTAATGCAATCTTGGGGGGAATAGAGGTGCCCGATACTTGGAGGGGAGCTGAGGTGGTTCCAATTTATAAAAAGGGATCGCCTCTGCTTCCCTCGAACTATCGACCTATTAGTCTCATCGACATATCCCAGAAACTCTTTGGTAGACTGATCTTGAATCGTCTACAGGCCTGGATAGAAGAGATGGACATCCTGTCTCCCTACCAGGCTGGCTTTAGGCAGGGTGTCTCGACCATAGACTAAATCTCCAGGTTAAACCTACTCTACTGGAGAACAGCTGTAATCGAGGGCGGCACTCTATATACCATCTTTGTAGACTTACGTGCCGCCTTTGATCTGGTACCCAGAGCAAGGCTGTGGAGGGTCATGGAAGAACTAAACGTCCCTGGAGATATTTTGGCAATCCTGATGAGACTCCATTGCAACAACTATGCCCGCGTAAGGTGTGGCAAAGGTGGCAAGCTAACCGAAAGGTTCCCCGTTCGCAGAGGGGTGAGACAGGGCTGCGTGCTCGCACCGACCCTGTTTTGCCTCTTTGTGAACGGGGTTGTTGCCCACCTAAACAGGATCGCCAACACCGATGCCCCCAAGTTGACAGGCAGCAGGGTGCCTGCAATTATGTTTGCAGATGACACCCTGCTGTTGTCAAAATCCCCTATGGGAATTCAACGCATTTTAGATGGCTTTCTGGAGTTCTGCTCCGAACGTGGATTGGAGATCAACCCACAAAAAACTAAATTTATGATCTTAAATCCAAACCCCCATAATCGAGACCCTCCCAGGCTGGGCACTGTCCAACTAGAACGTGTGCATAATATTGAATACCTGGGGATTACTCTAAACGAACATCTAACTTGGACGACTCACCAGACCAAAGTGACCATCAAACTGGCTCAGTTGGCGGGTGGCACGATGCGTCTGGCGAATAAATCTTCTTATCGCCCACTAACCCCAATTATGCATATTTACAAAACCCAGGCCCGGGCGGGCGTCACATATGGGGGTGAATTGTGGGGGCATTCCAAACTCCCAAAACTACAGCTTATTGAAAATAAATTCTTGAGACAGGTTGTCGCTCTACCTCAGAGCACTCCCCTACTCCCCCTCAGACTAGACCTGGGAATTCGATCTATAACAGAAGAGCTGGGTCTCAAACCGCTAACCTTTTGGAGGCGCCTGTGGTGTAGCCCAGACCTTACAAGCTACAGAGAGGAATTACAGGAATTTTTAGAGCTAAGGAACGCCAAACGAATTCCATGGATGATTTATGTCAGGGCAATGCTTGAGGAGATGGGTTTCCCGGAACTATGGAGGGATCAACTAAACTTTTGTGTAAAGACTCCAAAGAAAGTACTCGTGAGAGCATATTATGAATTGATGCTGACAAAAGCTATCGATGCCACGAGAGAAGGATCCTTGACACACTTGTTCCTCAATGCGAAAGTCTCTTATCATCTTGAAAGTGCTCTTGACTCAATCTCCCCCACACTTACGAGAAAATTATTTCTACAGTGGAGGTATGGATGCCTCCCTCTAGCTTCATTCACAGCGTCATGGCAATCACGATCCACCACAGAACTCTGCCCAGTGTGTGCTCATCAGAAAGAAGATGATGTCCATGCCGTCTTCTTCTGTAAGGGCTACGAGAGGAGTAGGAAATACTGGCTAGTCCCGTTACTCAAAAACTTGGGCTTCAGATCTTTTCAACCTGCCTATAGAATTTTAAAGTCAGACCTCTCTCCCGTTGTGGTTTTCGCCCTTTCAAAATTTTTGACCTCCATGTGGTTCATCCGGAATCGAGCACTGAAAAGACTTATATAATAGTACCCCTGAAATTTTTCTGCTTTTACTGTACCCCATGTTCCCTTTTTCTTAAAATGTTCTTAATCATTGGATCACACTATGTTTAATCATTTTTTACTGTGTACAAATACTATGCATCTTTTATGATCAGTGATCGAAATAAAGATTTTTGAAATGAAATGTATACATATATATATATGTTTAAAAAAATTATTTTAAAGTTACATTAATTATTTATTAATTTTAAGTTTATATAAGTATTTTAAGTATGTTTAAATTAATTATATTTATTATTATATTACATTTAAATTACTTTCAAGATATTTTAAAAAAATCGATATTTTGACTTTCTATATTTTTTCCTATCGATATTTTGCAGTCGATATTTCTGTACTTACCTGTTTGTAGATAGGAAGTCGATATTCTGGCATTCTATATTTTTACCTCCATATTTTGGTAAGTCGATATTTTGACTTTCGATATTCTGTCAGTGTTCCGACTCAGTTTGCAGCAGTGGCGCAGGATAATTGCAGCCGGGCTCCCGAGCTTCCTCAAGCCACGTCCGCCATGCCTGGCGGTTTGCCACGCCACCAGACAAATAAATTAGCTTAAAGTACAGCAACACTTGAAAGTCAGAGTTTATTTAATTTTACTTAAATCCAGATATATTACCTCACTTATACATTCAAACCTTCCATGCACTTATGTATCTTTAAATGTATTAATTTACTCCTAATTCAGTATCTCCAATGCACTACATTATATATCTCGCCCCATACCTCTCTCAATATATTCTCTACGTCAACTTTCTGACTCATCTAAAACCTCAATCTACTACTCTCTCCAATGCACTACTCTATTTCTAAAACTATACCTCTCTCAATATATCCTCTACCTCCACTCTCTGACTTCTATGATTTGAAAAATAACCCTTTCTAGACTCTTCCCTCCTCTACCTCTCCCTTGCATAACTTCAAACCTCTTTTACTATTCAGATCTCCCAAAGAAACCTTTCAAAACCCTTCCCTCTGACTTTACAGACAATCGAACTTCCCAAACAGTCAATACCACCTTGGAAAATACCCATGGTAGCACTAAAAACAAGGCGCTATGGGACAACTTCAAAATACTTGACCAAAATACCGTTGCCAAAACATTATCTGACATCAAGCCCAACAACCAATATAATGACCCACTCCCATCAAAGTGCATTAAAGAAATAAACCATATTGTGATTCCCATATGGATGAAAATAATAAACGCCTCCCTATCTCAAGGGATCCTTCCAGATTGCCTAAAAACTGGTCAAGTCGTTCCCATCATCAAAAAGTGACCAACATCCCTATTCTTGCCAAACTAATCGAGAAATGTGTACAAAACCAATTAAGCCAACACATCACTAACTTCTCTCTACTAGACGACTGCCAGTCAGGATTCAGAACAGGACACAGCACAGAAACGGCGATCCTACATATTGTCGATGATGCACTACAGGCATTAGAACTTAATCAGACATGTCTACTTATCCTACTTGACCTATCATCAGCCTTTGATACGGTAAATCATGAGAAATTACTGAACAGGCTCCATGACAGGATGGGACTATCTGGAAATGTGCTAAAATGGTTTGAATCATTCCTTCAGAATAGAACGCAAAGATTCCTGGTCAACCAATCACTCTCACCATCATGCCCTAACTCAATTGGAGTCCCTCAAGGATCTACATTATCTCCATCACTGTTTAACCTTTACATCGAACCTCTCACGGAAATCCTTCGAAATTCCAAAATATCCTATCACATGTATGCGGATGACACACAGATCTACATCAAGATCACATCCAGGGAGGACGTCAAGAGAATGAATGAGGCATTAAAAATGTCATTACAATGGCTAACTGATAATCATCTGAAACTAAATGCACAAAAAACAGAATTCTTACTAATCACACCTCCAAAGAAACACACAGAAGTGAAAGAATGGTCCAATATGGTCACAGCGTTAAACTGCACCCCTACTCTAGTTGACTCAGTGAAATCATTAGGAAACACACTTGATGAGAACCTAAACATGAAAGCCCACATCAAATCAATGGCAAAAAGCGCTCGCTATCACCTGAACTACGTTAGAAAAATGAAACCATTCATATCAATCTCGGATCTCAAATTGGCAGTTCAATCACTAGTTATCACAAGAATTGAATATGGATGTACAACGCTAGCAGGTCTACCAAAAATTTCAACAGCACCCCTAAAGGCATGTCTCAACGCAGCTGCAAGACTGATAACCAGGTCGAGAAAATTTGACCACATATCACCGCACCTGAAAGCATTAAACTGGCTACCTTACGAAGCCAGAATCCAGCTAAAAATGGCATGCATAACCCACAAAGCGCTACACCATAATACGCCTAGATACCTTGCTCAGAAAATTAAAATATCTGGAGGAAACAGACCAGCCAGGAGTGCAATGGAGCTGTTGTTGAGACCAGCCATCTTCCGGAAGAAAAAAACGTACGATAGAGCCTTCTCAGGAGCAGCCCCAAGGATCTGGAACTCACTTCCTCCTAACATTTGAAAAATTCCAGACACAGCATCCTTTAAGAAGCAAACCAAGATCTTCCTAATGAGTAAGTTCCTGCCATAGGCTTGGCTCAAGACTATAGAATACATGAACTTGAACTGAAACCAAAAGTTGCACAAGAAACAGGTACTTGGGATCCATTGATACTATGGCACATTACACTTAGCTAGATACAAAACCTATGTCATACTCTATAGATATGATAATGTATAACTATTAATGTTTAATATCAGTCTATTGCCGTAGATTTATACTCTTATAATATCAATCTATTTGCCATATATTTACCTACCTCATAGCATTGTGAAAATTTAATTGGAAAAATACCTGTATATAACTACCTCATGTAATGTGAAGCGCTCTGATACCTAAGGGTCTTGTTCGCGCTATATAAAACTCTTAAAATAAATAAATAAATCTTCCCTCCCCTTCTACTCATCTCAAACCTGATCCTGGTGCTGGAATCTCCAAATAAACTCTTTCTAGACCCATTCCTCTTCTATCCCCTCCCCCCCCACTATCATTTTCAGTCCAACTAACAGACTCACATGTCCTCAGCTCAAATTAATTTCATATTTCCCAAAATTAATTCACCACAAATCCTATTTGGCTTCTGGAGTAGCGTACTACTCCTCGAAATGCACTTTTGATGCCTCTTCAGGGGTATAAAGTGCTATGTAAATGCATACCCCTATCTCTTCTATCCCTCTACTATACTTTTCAACCCAAATAACAGACTCACATGTCCACTGCTCAACTTAATTTCATATTTCCCTATAATAATTCACCTCTAAACCCTTTTGGGTTCCAGAGTAGCGCGCTACTCACCGAAATGCCCTTCAACACCTCGTCAAGAGTAGTAACCACTATAGAAATGCAATTACAGTTACAAATAAAAGTGTTGTAGATACACACTCTCTGGCAATTTAAAATCTCCCATTTCCAAATTAGCCCATTTATGCAAAAAAAAAGATGTGGCAGTTCTTTTCAGATGTTAGTGCTATGAATTCAAAATGCAATTTCTCCTCCTCCTTAGAAAGTATTCTATTCTGCTGAGGTTGGGTCAATGACTTAAACATAGTTTCTTGGCAGATGTTGCGGTCTGTGAATGATGAGCTTGAATCCTGGTTTTGTCAAGTTAACATCATATCCTTATGAGGTCGATATATTGAGTGCCAATAATGTTCACGACAGAGCGGTAGTTAGACCTTGTATTTGCAACATTTTTTGGGGGGTGGAGGGGTGGGGAGGGGGGATGGGATTGTCAAAAATGTCTGTGTGAACCATTTTACTGAAAAAATGTGGGGTTGGAAAATATTTACCCCTCACGTTTTCCCCCTCCTGGTAAGTTGCAAAACCTGCAGCATCCCGGGCATAAAATGATAAACTGCTCAGATGCGCGGTATTTTAATCTAATCAACTGTATTATCTATCTGATTTTCCACCCCTTGACTTTTCTATCATGCCTTTACATTGTTGTGAGCTGACGATTCGTTTCTGCTCCTCAGTGCTTTTTAAATCACTGATGTTTTTTTAAAGACCATATGAACAACAGTGAATGATGTTCAGAACATCTGCTTGCTTTCAGTGGTTTAAAGCTGCTTGGTTGTTAACTACATGCTGAAACTTAAAACATCTGCCTATCCTGCCAGGAGTCTGATGCGCCCAGATGTCCCTATGGTACTCTCAGTATGAAAGCGACTGCTGAATGGCCTTATCTAACTTAGCAGGAAGTCGTATTCTCTTCTGCATCTTTATTAATGCACTATATGAATTTTCTTCCCTTCATTTATATTGCCTCATATCATTTGAACATTTCCTAAACACAGTTTATTGGCTATATTGAATTATTTTTCAACGTGTAAGAGCCTCGTTTGTCTCGCTGAAAAACACTATTCTGACACACGTTTTTTTGCAGTAATAGTTACTATCTTGCACCATCTTTTTTCAGTACCCCCAGCGCACATTAAGATTACACTAGTTGCCATTCGTCCACGCTGTACACCTATTCTTCTGACACATTGATTTGGAGATTCTATATTTGCCATAGGGACATTCCACGTTCAAATGAGAGGACCCTCGAGATACATGTGGTATTATGGAAAATGGGCACTGGACGACCTTCATCCAGGGGGTGGGGGGATGCACATTGAGTCCTGCAGGGTTTGCTATTGGTGAGTTCCATTGAAACACTCGCTAGCTGTTCCCAACATGACTCGCCTCCTGCTTACAATGGCATGATGAACGTCAAAGTTTGGAGCATTGACTTACCTCAGGGAAGTATTTCACATCCTATCCTGTCCAAACAGATGTGGCAGATATACTTTCCACCAAAACATAATTCTCTGTGGACTCTGCAGATAAACCTTCCTAAATCTCGAAAGGATTGCACCCCTCCCTGAACAATATCAGGGAGGAATCCTCTTTGGACAGTCTTCTATTTGGACTAATGCAGCATGTGAGTTTTACTTTACAAATACTTTAAAGGTTTCTGGTAAGGCCCAGGAAGCTCAAAACCTCTATTGTGACACCTTATGACACCATATTGGAAATACTGATCACAAGGAAAACTAGTCCTTAGTCAACCAATCTCTCCAGCCAGGGCATACAATTAAACCCTTAGTAATCCCTTGTCTGCATACAATGATAAAAGTTAAACCTCACCTAATATTTATTTGGATTAAAATAATGTATTTATGTTTTTATATTTGAGATTTTTGGACCCAAATTGTTAGGCCTGTCGTGTATCACAGTATTAACCATAACCATTTCGAAGTTGACAATTTTCTGGCCATTCAATTTAAAATCTTGACAACTGTTAGCAGGGGGCGCTCAGGGGCCTATGTGCAATTAACTCTCAGCCGAGACATAGTTCTTTCTGGAAAAAAAAACATTTAATATCCTCCTCTATTGCATAATTCATGGATACATCGATCAGAATGTGCTGACCATGTGCACTATAGTAAAAGTAATATTTGACACCTGTCAATAGTATAACCCACCATACTGTATGTGTTACTTATGTTGCATGACATAAATATAACATTCACTATATCGATCTAACTTCTACATCACACTGTAAGTATAGGTAGATAGATGTGGAGAAACATATACTTACCATGATTATTTAGTTGTTATTTCAATCTATTAAATAATATATTATTGTAGGACAATCGTATTGACCTCAATATAGTGTCATAGAACTCTCCCAGGGGCAGCTTAGTGCCTCGAAAAGCTCCAAACCAGACCCTCCTTATCAAAGTTGTAGCGGGAAAGGGGAAAACATAATTTTTCCTATAGGAAATGCGACCTGGTTACTGTAAGAAATTGGGTTATTAGTTCAGGGTGGTGAGATCTCTATTCAAGTTATTGACGCAATCCATGTCAGGGTGAACTACAAAAGTCACTAAAAAATCTGTGCTTAACCCTCTGGAAGATTGGCGCAAAATCAGTCAGGCTTGACGTAGAGACAATGTTAAAAGCATTTATGCAACAATCAAAGGGCAATAAAGTAATACAGTGAAAACATAAGCCAATTTGGAAAACTAGAGTCAATTTTAATAAATAACATGATGCCAAAATAACCAAAATCCAATTAGGTGAACCATAGCTACAAATATTTTAAGTTTTAGGTGAAAACAACACTAAAAGCCACAAAGCCCCACATGCAGTTATCTGGTCCCGCCACACCAGGGTAAAGTCACAAGTACAGGCCAACGCTGATGGAGTGTGTGTCAGATACCGGGACCAGGTTGGCCGAGCAGAAGAGGTTACCTTCTCTAGTCCAAGTGCGAAACTGCAGGTGGAGCTTCACATTGCCAGGCTGCAAGGAGGCCTCTGCCTGCTCCAGGAGCAGGTTGGGCGTCATGGTCGGTTGTTGTTGCAGTGTGAAGAGCTGGTTGTTGCTGGAGCTGTGTGTTGGCTGTCAATGTGGGCAGTCACTGCTGATGTGAACTGTCATGGCTGACATGAGGAGCAGTCATAGCGCGAGATTCATGCTGGATGGAATTTCTGACAGTCATGACTTGGCACTAAGAGTCTGCTTCTCAGTCGAGAGGAGCCCAAAACGTCTGGATTTTTACCCAGCATTCAAAAGGAGCACACTTTGGAACCAGCTAAGGATCCAGAAACTTGGGGGTCCTCTTCGCATTCAGGAGTCACTCCAGCAGAGGCCAAAAGAAGGGCTCAGGCAAGTCCAGGAAGGTCTAGTTGGTGTTGGTCAGCTGGGCAGTTGCACGAAGAGAGGCCTCTGGAACGATGTTGTGTCCCTGTATCTCAAACATGAGGTCAGCCAACTGACCCTTGGAGTCACTTCTGGGGAGACTGGGTCCAAGTCAACTAGGCCAATCTTCCTTCTTCTGGCTGTAGAGTACTCTGTCTTCTGAATGTTCCACAGGTCTAGTAGTATTCTAATGAGAGGTTACGAGGGTGTCACATTCAAACTTCATTCCATCCTATGCATGGGGGAGATCCCTGACCTAAACCCAAACTGGTTCTTGTCAGATGTTCCCCTTTCCCAGGGTTTGGCCGGAAATTGTGACAAAGGCCAGGGCATCTCTAGTGTCATGTTTCTTTGTGCGTGCTGCAGGCAGGGTTCTTAGGCATGTAACTAGGGCAGGGCGGGGGGTGGAGCTAGCCGCGAAGCGAGATGGCCACTGCTTGAGCGAGCTCCTCGTCTGAGACCCTATTATCCTGCATAACAATCCTTTTTCTGCCCTGCTGATCCCGCATCGCCGTAAAGTGATCCGCTGCTGGCACTACAGAGCAGCGACAGAAGTGCCCGGAGCGCTGCCTGTACCTCCCGGAGTGCCGGATTGCTGAGGGTGGTGCCAGAGGCCTAGTGGCACCAACGTGGGCCTAAAGCCTCGGCCTCGCGTGAAGTGAAGACCTGAGACGCGAACTGTGCTCGACGGCCGCGCAGGCTGAAAAGACCCCCCCACCGCACCGGAGGCCTGCGCGAGTCGGGGCTGAGCTGTGGCGGACCTTGGGACCTGGAGTGCCCTGCTGTCTGCGGCCCCCGGAGGGATACAACAGTGCGGTTGCCAGCGGAGGCCTGACTGGAATTCGGTAAGATTAGGCCTGCTGATTGGAGGGCTGTGCTGACGAGGGGGCTGCTGGACACGGAGCCTACATCTCAGCCCTAATTTACCCTGTGACTCTGCTGTGGGGCTTTGAGGAGGATTGCATGGAGGATGGGCGCGGCGCCCTGGATATGTGTATAGCGAACCATGGCCTGTGTGGACACCAGTGGGCTAACTCAAAGAGGCACAAGCTGAGGAGACCTAAGTCCCACGGAGAGAGTGGTGAGCTGAACACTGGCACTTGCATGCATCGAGACCATCTCTGTTACTGCATGTGGAGTTGAGGGGCGAGTTGTAAAGGCTGTTGAGGTGGCATACGGAAGATACTTCACTGCGGGAGATGGGTCTGTCACCGCCGGGATTCAACGTTTGCAGATCATCAAACACCTAGCTCTCAGAGGTGGGGCAGGATTACACTAGCACTGGTGTGAGTCGCTCAGAGCTTGCCAGGTCAGGGTGCGCAGAGCAGACACTGTGGACACGACTACATGTGCGCGGCGGGGCTGCCATTGACTGAACTAGCAATCTTCGCGGGCTGGTGCCGCTGCCTCACCAGACCCTGGGACGAGACTCCGATTGCCATATCGGCTACTATACAATCCTTTCTCACTAACCTCCCATGTCCCACACAGGCAAGATCATGGGAAAACCAGATCGTATTCAGCCGAAGATCACTTTTGACCAGACCAAAAAACAGCAGGATGGAGGCGCGGAGACGCAGGTCCCCCCCAAGCTCTCACCACAGGAAGCAGGAGCAATTACTAATGATGCCGTGCAGACCATGTTCCATACCATACAGACATCACTCACGAACATAGATGGGAAAATTGACACCTTAACATACCATGTCGATAGGATGTCAGAGCGCCTAGATAAGCACACGGAGCGCCTAGACATGGCGGAAAGACGAATCTCCGAGGCCGAAGACTCTCAGGTACAGCTGGAGTCGAAACAAACGAGGATGGAGAAACAGCTGGTGACGATGGCGGCCAAGACGGAGGATTTAGAGGCCAGGTCTAGGAGGAGCGATATCCGCTTAATGGGCGTTGCCGAGACCACAAACCGGGCCCAATGGAGCAATATGTGGAGAAACTACTTATCTCTATGCTTGGCCGGGAAACCTTCTCGGAAGTATTCATCGTGGATAGAGCGCATAGGACCTTGGCCCTGCATCCATTCGCAGGGTCTAGACCGCGGCCCATCATAGCTAAAATTCTGAACTATAGAGACCGGGATGCAGAGCTACGGAAAGCAAGGGAACTTGGCACGCTCACCCATGAAGGTATGAACATCTCTCCATAACCAGACTTTACTTCAATGGTGCAGGAGGCACGGAAAAAGTCCTTGGACGCGAAACAGAAACTGCGCGAGCTCAAAATACCCTATGCAATGCTATACCCCGCAAGGCTCAAGATCACGTAGGACGGGAAAACAAGGATCTTCAATGACACATCGGAAGTGCAGAAATTCCTAAAGCAAAAAGAGAAATACAGTGTGAGAAGATCACCGAGAAGCAAAAAAGGAGATCAACTTACAATGTCTGATGTCGAATAACTGGTATTTGGGTTGTACGGGGCCTGCATGGGGGGGTCGCGGGCACAACTGCGGAGCTTGTCTTTGGAAAAGTGGGTCATGGGTACCTGGACTATGTGATCATCGTGGACAGCGCTCCCAGATTATGAACTTTTGCTCGACACTTCATGTACTCTGCAGGCTGATTGCACACATGTGGGGACTGTTAATAGCAATGTTACACAGCTCATTCTTATTTTTTGCATGGTTGCACATATGGGGCAGACATGGTGAGTGCGGGTAAGCGGGTGGATATGACACGGAGGGCTCAGACTCATGCAACGCGGGTTGCAGGTAACAGGTAGGCAGCTCTGGCCCCCTTGCGTGAATCGCACAGTTTTTGCATTATGTATTTGTTTTCTTGTTTGTTACTTTGTTGGGTGGGGGGAGTATCGCAGTATATTATGGGGGATGTCTCCACCGAGGTTGGGGTGGTGGAGTGGGAGGGGGTGGTAGGGGGGAAACAGAAAACTCTGACTGGCAGGTTCACAGCTGGTACACTCGGGCCGACATTTTCCGACAGCGTACACACGGGAGACTGACACTAGACCCGTCCACACAAGAATGGGGGGTCCCTTTAAAGATAGCAGACCACTGAGACTCCTCACCTGGAACGTGCGCGGTTTACACAACCCGCAGAAAATACATAGGATGATCGCATACCTTGATAGACACAAGATAGATGTTGTCTGCCTGCAAGTGACGCACCTCACAGACTCTCGCGAACTCCATATTGGTAGCCAATGGGCATAATTTCGGTTGGCATCCTCTTATTCATCCTATGCCAGAGGGGTCTTGATGTGGGTGAAGCGTACTGTCCTTTCACTCATCTTAAATCAGTATGTGACAGCCAGGGGCGTTTTGCAATACTTCACAGTAACTTTGGGGGAACGATCTTAACCATAGTGAATGTGTAAGGCCCAAATACGGACAACCCCACTTTTTATGATAAAATATTTTCGACACTGAGGGGGATGCAGCCTAACACTATAATCTGGGGGGGGTGACTTCAACACCTACTTAGACCCCACACTCGACAGGTCAACTGGTCAGGATAGATATGGCAAACGCTCAGCCAGGGTCTTCAGGGAGGGGTGACTGAATGGGCTATGCTTGATGTACGGCAACTCAGACAAATTGGAAGGTACATGTTTTTCGTCCACACATCTTACGTGGTCTAGGCTAGACTACTGGTTGGGGACACAGGACGTTTGCACTTGGACCACGGAGGTTGCCCACATGCCTAGAACATTATCGGATCATGCTCCGGTTCTCCTCACATTAGAGATACCGACACACACCCCCTGGCAATTTACTTGGAAATTGAGACCCACAGCACTGCAGGACCAGGTATTTCGGGAGGGACTGCGACAGGCAATAGTGAGCTTTTTTTAGCATAATACAGGCTCCGTCCAGAGCACGCAAACTTTATGGGAGGCCTTTAAGGTCACCATACGCGGCTACTGCATTAGGACTCATGCGGGTATCTTAAAGGATATCCAGGGTCAACTGGAGAAAATTGAAAGGGGCATTAAGGCTTTAGAATGCCAGTACGCGGCGAACCCCTCTGATTCTATCCTGGCAGAGATAAGGCAGCACATTGACAAGTATGACGGCTTTGCGGCAGATGAAGTGAAATACATATCCCGTAGATATGTAGCGCCGAACTATGGTGAGGGTGGTATGCCAGGTAGGGCACTTTCTTTCAAACCTAAGCCAACACAAACACTGGTGCAGATTACCGAATTGAGGTCAGCGTCAGATGAGGCAGTGTGTGACACACCGTCCATATTAAATAGCTTTACGGAATTCTACACACAATTATATATAGGCCCGTGATGTGCTCCCCGACCCAGATATATGGCAATACCTGGGTGACATAGGACTAGCATGTCTCTCCGATACACATAGAAACAATTTCTGTCTCCCAATCTCCAAAGACGAATTGATAGAGGCCTTCAACTCACTACCCAATAATAAAGCCCCTGGCCTAGACGGTCTCCCGGGGGAATTCTATGAGGAATATCGTGATATACTAGTGCCCCACTTTGCGGAAATGCTTGAAGAAGCATATGAAGAGGGCACACTGCCGGACACCCTCACAGAAGCGCTACTAATAGCACTCCCGAAGCCGGGAAAGGAACCCCAGAAATGTGAATCCTATATCAATACAGATCCTAATCAATACAGATGCGAAGATCCTAGCGAAAATTATAGCGAACAGAATACACCCACTTCTCTGTAATTTGGTATTGCCCGATCATGCTGGCTTCATGCCAACGCGATCTACTGCCCAAAACCTGCGTACGATCTTTTCCCTTTATCACCAACTAGACCTGGAGGTGCCGGTGGCTGCGGCTTTGCTAGACGCCGCAAAGGCTTTCTACTCCGTGGAGTGGAGGTTCATGTTTGTCACCTTGCACAAAATAGGGTTCCCTGAACCCTTTTTGAAATGGATTTCCCTCCTATACAAAACACCAAAAGCACGAGTACTTGTCAATGGCTTAACGTCCGATCCCATCTTCATTACTAGAGGCACGAGGCAGGGGTGTCCCCTATCACCCATGCTCTTTGCTATGATACTTGGACCACTAGCCTGCAAAATTCGACAAAAACACTCTGACACGGCCCTGCAATTAACTCTTAGGCCAATCAGCTTTTCACTATACGCAGACGACATGGTACTCTATACTACGCACCCAGATAGACACCTGAACCCGCTCATAAGAGAATATGTACGGTATGAACAGTATGAACAGTATGCAGGGCTCAGCATCAACTGGGACAAATCGGTGATAATCCCAATGACTGCCATTACTGTGGAGCCAGAGCTAGACTACCTTTTAAAGCGATATGGATCCACAGAGACCCAGAGATAGTCAAAAGGGAAAACTATGGGACGGCAATGACTAAACTGGAAGAACAAGTGGAGAGATGGATAAAATTGCCCCTTTCAATGGCTGACAGAATTGCCATCCAGAAGATGATTATATTACCCAAGTTTCTATATTTGTTTTGGAATGTTCCCATATGGGTGACAAACGCTTTCTTTGCTAAATTGCGCTCAGTGCTTCAGAGACTGACGTGAGCCGGTAGGCAAGCCAGAGTGAGTCGGCAGGTCCTCACCCAACTATACTACCTGGGAGGATTTGAAGCGCCCGACTTACAATCGTAGTATATTTGTGCACAAGCTCAGCACGCACACTATTGGACGCGGCCACATGCATTTATACCACACGTAGCAGTGGAGCATGACAGCATCTACCCAAGGCCACTGTTGGCGCTGTTGGCCAAACCCATACGCTACATACCAAAAGACACGATAAACACAGCATAAAACACCTCGAGAGCGTGGCATGCACTGGCGCAACTGGCAAATAAAATACCAATATACGCGCGGGCTTTACTAACAGCTCAACACCCCAATCTCTCAGTGACATAGGAACCCAGTATGCAGACTTTGTTGGAGGCGATGAATTTCGGCACTATGGGACCAGCATTCCCGCACAACACATTTCTCCGATGGTCAGACCCTGCCTTGTGTGCGCACCAATCCCCGATGAAAATGTTTGCATATTTGCGCTTTCGCGCGGCTATGAAGGCGCTTTACACTTTGTTCCCTAACGGACCTGATCAGCTGGCGACGCTACATGCGTTGCTGATGGCCCCGTCACACACACATCTGGTAAGAAGACTCTACACTACAGCACAGCGCAAGCAGGCCACGGAGCTTACGACACCTAAATGTAGATGGGAGAGGTTGTTGGGTACACCACTTGAGGAACAGGACTGGCAGTATAGCTGCACACAGCTCACACTCCTTACCTCTAACTATAATCTATGCGTAATTCATTTCAAATTACTGCATCAGGTATACTACACACCCGCAAAACTGCACAGACTGGGACTCAGAGACAACGACTCCTGATGTCGATGCAATGCACCTGGTGCGTACTTTCTGCACGTGGCGTGGTCCTGCTCGGCCCTGCAGGCCTACTGGCGCGCAGTTACGGGAGCACTACAAACCATGCTTGGGGAGCATATCCCAACAGCCGCAGACGTGCCTATTGGGAATCAAGAAACTCAAGCAAGCTAGAAGTTTCTGGCAGTGGCATTGCTCCTTGCAAAACGTAGAGTAGCGATCAGATGGGGTAGTAGGCGACCGCCTAGGCTCAAAGACTGGATCACTGATATGACATATTGTAAGTCGACCCTTGAGGACTATGCTGAAGAAATACCAATTGCGTCCAGACCCAGGGATTTCTGGGAGCCGCTGACACTATACTTGCAAGACACCTCCAATTAAACGCAATGCTTGACTGTTAATTCTATCCCATACTGATATGGAGGTATTTATGTACAAACTACTTGCCTGAGTGGTGGTGGATAGATATGTACGAAACTGTGAGGTGAGGAGGGGCAGGGAGATATTACGCAATCATTGTTCTATGTCCTGCTATGTGTGTTCAAGACTGTTGGACTTTATGTAAAAAGCGATAATACTCTACAGATGTAAGTTGAGAGTTGATCTATTTGTATGTCACTGCAAGTTGTGTATCTGCTGGTCAAAATTAAAAAGAAAAAAAAAAAAGAACGAGGGCGGGGCACAGCTTCTCCCCAGCCTTCCTGTCTGGAAGGTCCTCTCCATCTACACCCAGGCACTTATGTCCCCATGTCTGGAAAGAATACACAACACACAACAAGGCAGCCATTCACAGTCATGTGACACTGGACATTGGCAGAAAGGCAAATGTGGTTTAGGCAAAAAAAATGCCTACTTGCTAAAAGTGGCAATTTCAGAATCGTAACTTAAAATGTGACTTTACCATTAAAGAGGATATAAATTACAATTCAAATGTATTTCTCTGTATGTTCCCAAACTGAAGTTATAACTTCTTTATTGTAATAAGCAAGTGAACCAAGAGTTAGTCTATAGGAGAGATTACCTTACCATTTTTCACCGTCAGGACATATAAAACTTTAAAATACATGTCCTACTTTTTAAATACCCTGCCCCATGATTCTTTTGGAGCTACCCTAGGGGTGACTTATAGCTATAAAAAAGGAGGGTTTAGGCCTGGCAAAAGATGTATTTTGCAAGGTCAAACTAGCAATTTAAATACTGTACTGCAGCCTGCAAAGGCTGGCCAGGGACATGTTTTACAGTGCTACTTTGGTGGGTGGCACAATGAGTGCTGCGGCCCAATGATAGCATTTAATTTAACTGCTCTGGGTACATGTTTTACCATTTAGTAAGGCTGTATAAGTAAATGTAATGTGCCAATTGGGGGTATGCCAATTTTATTATGTTTAAGGGTGCAAGCACAGGCACTTCACTGCTGGATAACAGGAGTAAAGGGCACAGAGACCCAAAAGCCAACAAAATGGGTTCAGCAAAGGAAGGCAGAAATTTTGGGTGACCCTGCAGAAAGGGCCATTTACATGCAGAGTGTTCAAAATATTTGTAGTTTTACCGTTGGTAGAATAACTTTCTCACAGTGGTTAAAACATTTTTATATAGTAAATGAAACGTGAAGTATTCTTATTCACCTGTGGCTAAAACACAGTGAGAAAGAAAATGTAGCCTTTGGCTACAGAGCACACTGTGAAAAGGAGCCACGTATCCTTGGACGAAAGCACATAATGGCAGCATTCAACATCTAAATCATGTGGAATCCTAAAAGTGAACAAGGTAGGTAATTTCTTCATCACATCCGTTTTTTTAATTGTGCTTCTTCTCGTCTGAATTTGTTTGTATATGAATGAGAAAACCATAATTTGTAACTCTGGCTATCTTCTAATGACCTAAATTATTTTTCAGGGGTCAGTGCACACAGGAAATTAGGTCACCCAATTTTCTTTCCTATAGGTAGGGACTGATAAAAGGGTAAACATGTTTCCGTGCAAACCTCCATCACCCTGAGTCCGTCTTTTTATTTCCAGTTATGTTATGTTATGTTATGTTAAGTTATGTTATGTTATGTTATGTTATGTTATGTTATGTTATGTTATGTTATGTTATGTTATGTTATGTTACTGGGTATTTGTAGAGCTCACAGCTACTCCTGAGAGGGTCCCGGCGCTAGCAGAACTCCTTGACAGAACAGTGCACACAACAGTAGGTAGACCTCATCTAATTTTGGGCGGGCCAAGTTTTTAGGTTTATCCTGAAACGAAGGAGATCCTGCACCTGTCTCAAGGAGAGCGGCAGGCTATTCCATAGCTTAGAGGCTGCCACCTGGAAGGAGCGTCCCCCCATATGCGAACGAACAAACTTTGGCATGATCTACAACCGCATTTGAAAAGACTCGAGCCATGGGGATTCGTTATAACTGCAAGCCTGATAATTGTAAACAGATTAACACACACCCGTGTCCCTACCCATGGCACTTGAATTGAATTGAATTGAAAGGAGATTTATAATGCGCAAGACAATAACCCGCAGGTATCAAGGCGCACTTATGGATGTAATCTTCATATACCAATATTGAATAGACGTGTGCCATGGGAATACGTTGTGCCGCACTCTAAAAAATCTCAAATTACAGGACACACACCCGAGTCTGTTCCCGTGATAATCATTGTTTCCCATATCCTTTGATAAGCCTGAAGAAGTCGTGGGAGTATCCTCCTAGACGAAACACCGTGTTGGCTGGTTGTTTTTCGCTGGTTACTTTTCAACATGATAAGAATAAAAAAACAAGAAATAACTCTTCGGTGGATGTGATAAATTCTCCAATTGACTTATGCTAATGAATTCTCATATACACATGTACATGTGCCCAGGACTTAGGTGTACAACCGCAGGGTCGAAGACTGCAAGGTTCTGGATGGGGCATAGGGCTGAATTCTATTCCTAATGTAAGGAGCTCCTATGTTGTGAAATGCCTTAAAGGCCAGCACCAGGGCTTTAAAATGCACCCTCTTATGCACCGGAAGTCAGTGCATGGACTTCAAATGAGGCGTAATATGTGTCCTAGTGCCAACCATGAGTAGGGCCCATTTTGTACCACCTGCAGATTGCCAAGTAAGTAATCCGGGAGGCCTAGGTACAAAACGTTTACATAGTCCAACCTTGAAGTAATCAGGGCTTGGACCACTGTTTTCCTGTGCGAGACTGGGAGTAAGACTGGGAGTAAGGGGAGGAAGTTCCTCAGCATTTTCAGTAGCCCAAAGCATCTGCCGGCCAGTGTTTGAACTTTGTACTTCATGGAAATGTCCAGTTTCACCCCCAAGGTTTTTACGGTGGTGACTGCGCTTGCTGGCGGGGACATATTCTGCGGCCACCATTGGCACCATTCATCGCCTGGACTATAGCCCCAAAAAATAATTTCAGACTTTTCCGAATTACATAGCAGTTGATTTTTCCTAAACCAGGCAAACACCTTTGCCAGGCAAGTGTTTATTTCACCCTGATTCCGTCTTTTCATTTCCAGTTAAAGCAAAAGGGGAGAAGTGCTTTTTGAAGAGTACAATATCACCTAACAGTGTGTCCATTATGCATTATGCATTTAATGCATTTTTAAAAACTATCCAGGGTACTTGGTGAACATGGTTTCACTGAATCCCATTCTAATGTTTGAGATCCTATTAGGCAGTCCTTCAGGATCAAAATCATATCTTGTGAGTTCTGCTTCTCAGAACATGCATCTACTAAGTGCACATGTACACATTCTAGTGGCAGCAACATTTGAAATCATGTGTAGGTAGAACATATTTTTTTTTCTATTGTTGAATATACTTCTACAATATCTGGAAACATTCAGACAACGTCACAATCAGATGAACAACCCAACAGAGGTAACCTGCAGTAAATGTAAATGTAGTGTATTTTGTAAAGCGCACAGCTGCCCCAACGGGGCGTCCTGGCGCTCTATAACGCTGTGGAGCCCTTCCTGGCTCTCCCTGTGAGATGCCCCTCCTGGGCACCCCCAAGGTGAAGCCAAGCATCCCAGTGTTGTAGGGGCTGTTGTGGAGATTAAGCAAGCTATTGCCCAGAGTTGCAGTGTGTGACCCATGATTAGAGTAGGCGCCCATGCAAGAATTATCGAGTCCGCGGACATTGAGCCCAAGACCCTGCCGCGTCGGGACTTGAACCCTGGTCCCGTGCCTGATCTCTGCTTCAGAGTCTGCCACTCTAATCAGTGAGCCACACTTCGCCACTTCTGCAGTAGGATGTATATATCTAAAATAGTAACCAGTTGCATGCCAATTCTGAGTTTAGATTGATGGGTTGCACATAGAGTGTGCAAACAGTGTCCAGAGTAGTTGTAGAACATGCTGTACTATTAGAGTTTTTGTCTGACAATCTATTCTGCTGCCAAAGACCACACTTGAATCCTTAGAATCCTATTGTTTTATTTTAGTTTTATCTATGTACTAAACTACAGAGTAGAATGGTGTTGTTGTCAAAAGGAAAATAGCTACCTTCCTTAGCCAGGTCTCCAAGTGCATTCCTTTGAATGACTTGCTTGACTCTCAAGTGTTGAATGTGGCAATCTGGGCCCAAGAGACCAGTGACAGAGCTTGAGAGGTATTACCACCAGGATCCCTGACCAACAGGAGACAAACAGGGCTGTGCTATAATTTAAGCCTTTGGTTAAGAGGCCTACTCTTGAATGTGAATTGATGCCAACCCCAAACTCTTGTCTGTTTTGTAGTCAAGACAATGCTGGAGGGACACAGTTACCCCCAGAGAAGTTAAAGGAGGTAAAGGGAAACAAATCTGTCAGATGGGAAAATTGTATATGACAGGGATCGTCCTCAGTTTCTATAGTCTGGGTAACACCTTTGTGGGAAAAGGACAATATACAATAAGTAAGCCATGGTATCTTGAAGAGGGAATATACAAAAAAGATAAGACAAGGGGGCTTACAGGGCATTCCATCACAGGCTCATTGCATTTCCCTGGATATCATCATGATCCAGCCTGCTGGAGCCTGGGAGAAGCCACCATCACCAGACTCACTGAAAACCTATCCACACAGGAGGGAGGCTGAACAGAATATGCAGCAAAAGTTCTTTACAACAAAGGATCCAAGTTAGGAAGACAAATAACAGAAATATGGGATAAGCAACGTCTTGTGCGATCTGATTAGGAAAATTGAAAACACAACAAATGCAATAGTTTGCAATCATATTCTAGGCCTGGGCAGATTCTCCAGAGTAAAACACTACAGCGCTGAGTGGAGTTAAGCAATCAGCAGAGTGGGTTTGGCCATACTGTTTGCACTGATTTTCACCACCGGGTGTTTTTCCTGCACTACAAAATCAATGATAACGGCACCATGCGCAGTGCAGAATAGAGCTGCTTTTTTTTCTTGCAGCTCAAGTGGCAGCTTTCTCAATGTGAACAGAAGGTTTTCCCATGTGAGATGTTGCGTCCATCCGCGACCACCCATGTTGAGAAATCTGACCTCCCACATTGAGAAATCTCACTGGGATTTTCCTCGATTTCGCTCGCCTCAAACTCTGTAAATGGAGTGGAGTTCACCGTCCGGGCCCAGCCAATTCTCAGAGTCTGGCTCATGGGTAAATATTCCAACATTACTAACATCGCAGGACTGAAATAGTTCATCCCTGAAATGAAAATTCAGAGCAGTCTGTAAAAACACAAGTACCTACTTGTTTTCTAATATGCCATGCTTTAGTCCTATATAGGCACCATATGGGATGCTTAGAATCTCTCCAAACATTTTGTTTCTCCCTCCGATAATATAACAGAGCTTCTATGGAGGGTAATAACTAACTTCTGACCTCAAGAGATGTTGTAAAGTGACTGAGGGCCATATGTATGAAAGTACCGATTTGCAATTCTGAAATAGCGATTTTTACGAAATCGCTATTTCAGAATCGCAAATTGGTATGTATGTACAAATTCGCTTTTTTTTGCGAATTCTTAGTATTCCTTAATTGCGATTAGCAACTTGCGAATCACAATTAAGGAATACTTTCCCATTCATTCCTATGGGCCAGGAGGCCCATATGAATGAATGAGAAGGTCTTCTCAATTTTGCGATTCGCAATTTGAAAATCGCAAATTGAGAATAATTTCAAGGGTGCAGGGGTGTCAAAAGGACACCCTTTTGCACCCCTGAAATATGCATGGGTGCACATGTGGTGCACATACATGCCCCTTAGGGCATTTATGTGCGTCACATGGCACAAAATGCTGAAATATGCATTTTCAAGGAAATCGCAACTTACCACCAACTAGAAGTTGGTGGTAATTTGCGATTCCTTAAGGGCATTTTGGAATTTTTTTTGGCTTCATACATTGCATTTAAGGAATCACAAAATTTGCGATTCCTTAAATGCAATTGCTAAATAAGGAATCACAAATTTTGTGATTCCTTAGTTTGGACCAGATATTACTTCATACATATCATTTTGCTAATTCACATTCGCAAAGGCCAAAATTCTGCGAATTTCGGCCTTTTTGAATGCGAATTTCCTTCATACATATGGCCCTAAGTTCCCAGAGGAATGCTCCATTTCCAGGTGGAACTATGTGAAGCACAAAGCGTGTACAACATTCATAGAGGCTGTTAAGCAGCCCAAGAAGAAGCTGAGTACCTCGGGTTGTCAAGGTATTGTGAGAATGATCTACTGCATAGAAAGCCAAAATATCCTCAGATTGTACCCTTATGTCACAGCTATGTCAAAGAGACTCCTCAGACTCTTTTGCCTCCATTATTTAAAATAGTTAAAGCAGGAGAACAGCTGTCTACACACATTTACTACCCCCAGATGACAGTAAAATGAAATAAAACTAAAGGTGCTGCCAGCCACATATACAAAGCGAATTGCCACTGAGGAGCCCTGATCAAGTCCGCATAGGACCACTGTCACTGACAGCAACACCCTTAGAGAGGGTGAGGATAGACATTATTTTTGTGCCATGGGAAACTTTTCGGTCTTTTCTTCATTTTCTGGAGCAAATTAAATGGAAGTATATTAGATTATGTAACGAGATTTGAAGTTATTTGGTATTATGATGAATAGATTCCAGTTTTTGAAAGTCTTTGATATATTCAGATTCTGCCCTTGTCAGTATAAGGGTCGAATCATGTGAGAATTTATCTGAAATGCCTGGAGTACTTAGCCCAGATTTTCTAAAACAATGTAGGACTTTCAATTAAGTACTTACTTTTCCTCGACCCAATATTGTCTCTAGAGGCATACGTTTTGCCTATACCAATATAAAACACCCTTAACCCCTTGCCCGCGGCCGGAATTCTGCTCCTGTGCGGCACATTCCAATCGCAGGCGTGGTCATGACGGCTTGGAGCCGTCATCAGCACACGAGCACTGTGTGCCATGACGGCTCCCAGCCGTCATCAGCATGGAAGGGGTTAAAATGGCTACAAGATATTTTTTTCAATTAGCATGTCCAAAAGAAAAATATAGGGGCATATTACCAACAACTAGCGATAATTATCGCTATGTTGGCTTAGCGGCAATATTTTTATCGCCGAGCTGTGGCGATTTTGATCGCTTAGGAACCTTGCTATTATCAAGGTTTATCTCCTAAGCGATAAAAATCGGCCGAAATACATGAATATCGCTGATATTCATGTATTACCTAGCTAATGCTCTTAGCCATGTTATCCACCTACCATTGGATAACATGGCTAAGAACTGCTCAGAAAACAAACAAAACAATTTGCCAGTACTGTGCAATTTTTTGATTATTTGTTGGAGAGCTACTGATTGCTCTCTCTACAATGACCACTCTTTCAGTCCAACCAATTTATGAAAACATAGTTTTTTATTTTATTATTTTATCTGAACTGTTTTTCGAATTTTTCTAGTCCATGTATTTTGTTCTGCGGTGTTTTTAGAAACATATATACTATCTGTCAATATACATAACACAGAGGAGGAACAGGGAAGTACACGCAGGAATTGATAAATCAATGGGTTATGCAACAATTAGACAATTAACACAACACTTAGACACTAGACAACATTGAACATTTATGGCTATCTAAGGGAGGTTGGGGCGGTGGGAGTTGGTGGCATTTCTCTCAAACTGTTTGTCATCGAAAAACAGATTTTAGCTCAATTAAATGTACACTTCAGCTTATTTAAACTCAAATCATATTTCAATCCAACTGGATAAATGCTTGCATAAACCACAGTATGAAACAATCCATTTCAGGCCACCTAACCACTAGCGCCTCAATTGGTCAACGCGTTTCGAATCCTAAAACTTTGATTAGGATTCTCTTCAGGACCACACAAAATCAATCTGTCAGTGAAATGGCTTGAACACGATGAATAGTAGAGTGTAATGGTAGAAAAAACCTCATAGGGGCATCCACACTGGCGAAAAGATCCGTTTCTTGTGTTGTTTTAACTCAAGATCCAACCTCGAAAATTCATCTGAGGCTGTGCGTCTTGTTCCTCCACTGGGTCGCGGTTAACAGTGAACGCGATGCTGGTTTTCGCCCGGTTGTGTTGTTTTGAAGTCAGGGTTTTCGGGTTCAAGCTCTATGGCTCATGGGAGTTGTAGTTCAGATTGAACGGATCTTTTCGCCAGTGTGGATGCCCCTATGAGGTTTTTTCTACCATTACACTCTACTATTCATCGTGTTCAAGCCATTTCACTGACAGATTGATTTTGTGTGGTCCTGAAGAGAATCCTAATCAAAGTTTTAGGATTCGAAACGCGTTGACCAATTGAGGCGCTAGTGGTTAGGTGGCCTGAAATGGATTGTTTCATACTGTGGTTTATGCAAGCATTTATCCAGTTGGATTGAAATATGATTTGAGTTTAAATAAGCTGAAGTGTACATTTAATTGAGCTAAAATCTGTTTTTCGATGACAAACAGTTTGAGAGAAATGCCACCAACTCCCACCGCCCCAACCTCCCTTAGATAGCCATAAATGTTCAATGTTGTCTAGTGTCTATGTGTTGTGTTAATTGTCTAATTGTTGCATAACCCATTGATTTATCAATTCCTGCGTGTACTTCCCTGTTCCTCCTCTGTGTTATGTATATTGACAGATAGTATATATGTTTCTAAAAACACAGCAGAACAAAATACATGGACTAGAAAAATTCGAAAAACAGTTCAGATAAAATAATAAAATAAAAAACTATGTTTTCATAAATTGGTTGGACTGAAAGAGTGGTCATTGTAGAGAGAGCAATCAGTAGCTCTCCAACAAATAATCAAAAAATTGCACAGTACTGGCAAATTGTTTTGTTTGTTTCTTGAATTGGCGCAGCCTTACTGTGCCACACGCCAGACCCGGTTTGTTACATAATAAGAACTGCTCAGGGCAGGTGTTAGCTTTTGGAGATAATCGCGCTTAGCGCGAATATCTCCAAAAGTTGGTAATAGGAGATAGCGATGTTAGCGACTGTTTCCAGTCGCTAACATCTTGGCACGCCCACTTTGCATGTCATTAGTGATAAATATCACTGACATGCAAAGCGGGGCCCAAGATGGTCGCTATCTCCTACTAGCTGTCGCTAACTGGTGTTAGCGACAGTTAGGTGATAGGGAGATAATTTTATCTCCGCTTTCTTGGCTTTTAAAGCCAAAAAAAGCGGAGATAAACCCCCTTGATAATATGCCCCATAATTCCCAACAATTCAAACACTCATATAAATTTGTATTGACTGTGGAAATATAACCTTCTGCATAGTATACTGAACCTATTGGACTGTATTTGTGATAATTATGAACCATAGGGATGGATGTTATTTTATTAATATGTGATGTTGGGACTAGATGTTAACTTCCTCTTCAATGTTTCATCGAGCATTAAGATGCTCCAGTTTTTCTTTATGACATTTTTCAAGGTCTTGTTTTCAACATTGAAGTCCATGATCAAGTGGGTTGTGTCATCCTCTTCTTGATCTTCTTTTGTTTCTAGTAATTCTGATCTTGGTTTAAGTTTTACTTTGGCTCTGGCATTTTTGAACACTTCTAATGGGTAGCCCCTCTCCAGGAATCGTGTACTCATCTCATCAAGATTTTGTTCAAGCAACCTCTGACCCTGCTCGGAGGCAGGTCGCTCCCCATGCTGCTGCACGGCTCTGCCTGCATTGTTTTTGCCTGTGCCTAACTTGCTTTCTTGCCCAGACTTGTTTTTATTCCCCTGTGCCTGTACGTGCTTTCTTGCCCTGATTTGGTTTTATGCCCCTGTGCCTGTTATGGCTTTCATGCACCAGACTTGTTTTTATTTCCCTGTGCCTGTACTTGCTTTCTTGCCCAGACTTGTTTTTATTCCCACTGTGCCTGTACTTGTTTTCTTGCCCAGACTTGTTTTTATTCCTCTGTGTCTGTACTTGCTTTCTTGCCCAGACTTGTTTTTATTCCTCTGTGCCTGTACTTGCTTTCTTGCCCAGACTTGTTTTTATTCCCACTGTGCCTGTACTTGCTTTCTTGCCCAGACTTGTTTTTATTCCCACTGTGCCTGTACTTGCTTTCTTGCCCAGACTTGTTTTTATTCCCACTGTGCCTGTACTTGCTTTCTTGCCCAGACTTGTTTTTATTCCCACTGTGCCTGTACTTGTTTTCTTGCCCAGACTTGTTTTTATTCCTCTGTGCCTGTACTTGCCTACTTGCCCAGACTTGTTTTTATTCCTCTGTGCCTGTACTTGTTTTCTTGCCTAAACTTGTTTTTCCTTCCTGTGCCCAGTTCTCCTGTTTTTCCCACCACTGGGTCCCTGCCCCCCTGCAATCCGATTTGTCGCTCCACTCCCACCTCCCAGCTGCTCCTCCCTCCCACATCCCATCACATGGAGGTCTCACAGTGACTGTAGGGCAGCTGTGCAGCTGGTGCGCCGAGGGCACGCCTAAGGCAAGCCCGTCTGCACCCGTTCGTGCCTGGACAGCGCCCAGCGCAAGGACCCCTGGAACCCGCAAACACCACAATGCCCGAAACCGCTACAATGCCAGAACCCTCCACGCACTCAACACCGGACGATCACGCACCTGCTTCCTGGCCGCCCTGAAGCACACCCACAGAGCTTAAATCTGCCGGAACTGCAGCTTCACAAGCATCTGCCCCACCATGCTGCCGACCATGAAAGAACCCAACCACCTCAGATGTATCCTACTCAACACCCGCTTGCCCGCAAACACGCCGTGTCTGGGACCTACTCGACTCAACCTCCACAGACTTACGTTTCCTGACGGAGATCTGGCTGAACCCCGCCTCTGCACCCGACATAGCCATAGCCCTCCTGGAAGGCTACAAGATCACCCGCAGGGACCGCACCAATAGAGCAGGAGAAGGAATCGCCATCGTCTACAGGAACACTCTCAGAGTCTCAACCAACACCAACGACACCCTCAGCACCGCCGAACACCTGCAGTTCCAGATCCACACAGACCCCAACACCACCCTCAGAGGAACCCTCATCTACAGACCCCCTGGACCCTGACCATGGTTCAGCAACTCCATTGCCGACTTCGTCAGCACACACGCCCTCGCCTCCAAAGTCCTCAGGGACCTGAACTTCCACCTTGGGAACAACAACGACACCAACTCCACCACCCTGATCGACAACCTAGCCAACTTTGTACTCAGACAACTCGTCACAACACCCACCCACTCTGCCGGTCACACGCTTGATCCCATCTTCTCCGCAAGCCCATATGTCTCCTTCAACCACACCAACGAACTCCACTTGACCGACCATTGCTGTATCCACTTCACCTTCAAGAAACCCACCAGGCACCATCTCACCCAACAGATGCCTAGCGGCTGCTGGAGCAAGGTCACAAAGACCAGCTAACCACCACACTCGCCCAGAGCCCACCCGCCGCCTCCACCGCCACCGCCACCCACAACCTCAGACAGTGGATCAACGACTGCTCCAACACCCTCGCCCGATCAAGAAACCCTCCAACAGTCACACCAACAAGAAAGCCAGCTTGTTCACTGAAGACCTCCGGGCGACCAAGCAAACCTGCTGAAAGCTGGAGAAGATCTTGCTCTGTAAAAGAATACCAGACAGCCATGCAGCCCACAAGAACACCACCGCAGACACCATCACCTCATCATATCCGCCGAAAGGGCCTCCTTACATCATAAACACCATCCACTCCGGATCTCCGTCAGACCCATGCCCACACCACATCTTCAACAAAGCCAGCACATCCATCACACCCCATCTCCAGAAAGTCATCAACACCTCCTTCGAGAGACAGCAACCTTCCCGGAGAGCTGGAAGCATGCCGAGATCAACACCTTACTCAAGAAACCCAAGGCAGACCCCAAGGACCTCAAGAACTTCTGGCCCATCTCCCTGCTCCTGTTCCCGGCAAAGGTCATCAAGAAGACCGTCAACGAACAACTGACCCGCCACCTCGAGGAGAACAACATCCTGGACCCTTCCCAGTCCTGGTTCCGCAGCAACCACAGCACCTAGACTGCCCTCATCGCCGCCACCGATGACATCAAGTCCCTGCTGAACAACGGAGAAAAGGCGGCCCTCAACCTCCTGGACCTGTCAGCTGCCTTCGACACGGTCTGCCACCACACACTACGAACATGCATCCACTACACTGGGATCCAAGAGAAGGCCCTGGACTGAACCACCTCATTCCTCTCCAACAGAACACAGAGCGTCCGCCTTCCCCCCTTCTGCTCCGAAGCCATCAAGATCATCTGCGGCATACCCCAGGGCACATCCCTCAGCTCAACTTTGTTTAACATCTACATGGCAACGCTCGCCCACGTCACCCGTCGGCATGACCTCAACGTCATCTCCTATGCCGATGAAACCCAGCTGATCCTCACCCGCACCGTGACCCCCAGACCGCCAAAACCAACCTTCACGAAGAAATGAAGGTCGTCGCTGAATGGATGAGGAACAGCTGACTGAAGCTGAACTCGAACAAGACGGAGGTGCTCATCCTCGGATCCACCCCTTCAGCCTGGGATGATTCCTGGTGGCCGACTGCACTGGGAACCTCTCTAACACCCACCGACCACGCACGCAAGCTATGGGTCATCCTCGACTCCACCCTCTCCATGACTAAACAGGTCAACGCCGTCTCCTCCTCCTGCTTTAACACCCTCCGCATGCTCCGCAGGATCTACAAGTGGATCCCCACAGAAACGAGAAGAACGGTCACCCAGGCCCTCATCAGCAGCAGGTTGGACTACGGAAAGGCCCTCTACACAGGAGCTTCAGCCAAACTCCTGAGACGGCTCCAACGCATCCAGAAAGCCTCTGCACACCTGATCCTCGACATCCCTCACCGCAGCCACATCACACTGCACATGAGAGACATGCACTGGCTCCCGGTCAACAAGAGGATAACCTTCAAGCTCCTCACCCACGCACACACGGCACGCCACAACACCGAACCAATGTACCTCAACAGACGACTCAGCTTCTACACCACCACCCACCAGCTCCACTCCGCCGACCTCACCCTCGCCACAGTCCTCCGCTTCTGAAAAGCGACCTCGGCAGCAGATATTTCTGCCACCTCGCCGCCAAGACCTGGAACTCCCTCCACATCCACCTACAGCAGACCCAAGAACTGCGGACCTTCAGAAAACTCCAGATATAATTATGCTTCAATTCGCTGTAAGGAGTATGTCGAGAAGTTATTGATTAACATTCATATAAATGTAGAGAAGTTTTAAAATCACTCCAAAATGGATGTTTGGAGATCTGTTTAAATTACTGAAGCAGACCGTGAATCAGCCGTGAATTCACGCAATCCAGGGTGAAACGCTGCTGGTTATCGCCTGCGCGAGTGCCCCGTCGGGTTAATACAGCCATCATCTCGGCTCGCACGCCTTTTGGCTGGCCCCTCGTAACTTTAACGATTGAGCGAATTGAAGAATAATTATTTAGATGGCGCCGAAATTATCCTGATATTATATATGGAACAGTTTGTTTACTACATAACTGCTCTTCTTAGGAGAAAGGATTAGGTGGAAGGTTAGGGGAGTGCAGGATTGATTTGAATCTTCCCTGACTTGTTTGCTTGGCGCAATTTTCTTCTTTGAACTGCCCATAGATTTGGGATTTGCTTTTAAAATTTTAAGTGGCTCCTGAAGAAGGCGTTTTGTTAAACGCAGAAACGCGTGTCTACTTTATTAATTGCCACATTTATTATTACCTGTATTGTTTTCTTATAATTCTGTTTTTATATTATGGTCTGACTTTCACTGTATAATTATTTATGTATGTTTGATATGATTTTTGACCTGAACTATATTTTAATACAATTGCCCATTAAATATGATATGGTTTTATTATAGAGTTTGTTCCTTCATGTCCTCTAGTCTACACCTGTTCCCTATGTTTATGCTATGATTGCCTAGGATTTTTTTCTCATAATATGTTTTCCCTGTCCTAGGATCTGTTCTAATTTCTATTCAGGGGGTCCTTGTTTTTCACGTGATTTTAGTTTCAGATTTTCTACATGAACTGAAAGACCCATTTATAGCCACATACTAAAGTAAACCTATAACAAAATACAAAATGAATAGAATACATCCTAATCTACATAAGTTTCCTTTGCATGCTCCCTGGCTCACAAGATAAAACTAAGTCCAACATCCAACAAGCCAAACAAAAACCTTCTTTCTTATGTACTCCTGTGAAACAAAATGGAAAAATTACCTAGTAGTGAGCTACACAAACTACTATATGGAGGATATGATAATTGGCCAGTAGGAAAAAAATAATAATCTTAATTTTTTATAAGAACAACGATTGGCTTTCTTTCATGCTGGGCTTCATATGTAGCACAATCCTACTAAAAGTTGCAAGGAAGCCCAAAAAATAAACTAGCCTGCATATGCAAAGTTTCTGAATTACTACACGATCAACTAAAAGACTCATTTATGGTCACATGTTATGTTATGTTATGTTATATGGGTATTTATTACGCGCACAACTACTCTTGAGTATCCTGGCGTGGAGCAAAACCACAAAGAAGTCAAGAGAAAAACAGCATAACACAACATTTTTAGTAAGGTTTCTTAAAAAGGTGAGTTTTGAGGAGCTTTTTAAAGCTGCTAAGATCTCTGGTATCCCTGAGAGTGAATGGGAGGGAATTCCAGAGGGTAGCCGCTTTGACCGAAAAAGATTGACCGCCCAATCTGGTTCGCCGGAAACGGGGGATTATCAGCCGACGTTGAGAAGCCGACCTGAGGTGTCGACTGGGGACATGGAACGTCACTCTTTTCTTGAGATAGGTAGGGCCAGTATCATGTAGGGCTCGGTGCGTGAGAACCAGAGCCTTAAATTGGACTCTTTGGGCCACCGGCAACCAGTGGAGTGTGGCCATTTGTGGTCTTATGCTGCTGCGTCTGGAAATGCCTAGCAGAAGTCTCGCGGCCGCATTTTGGATGAGCTGCAACTTGTTAACCAGAAAGGAAGATGAGCCCAGGTAAAGAGCGTTGGCATAATCCAGGCGGGACAATATGATGGCTCTAGCGACCGTTTCTTTGGCCGTCTGGGGCAATAAAGGGAAGAATCTGCTCAAAGATTTAAGGGTCCCAAAGCAGGCACCCGTCAGTCTTTTAATCTGCTATGAGAACCTCAAATCTTTATTAAACCAGATGCCCAGATTCTTGGCTGGGCCGCCTTCAGAGAGGGGACGGGGGAAATCAGGAGGCCAAACCAGTTCAGTGAATTGGTTTGGAAATTGGCCATATAGTAGGATCTCCAATTTTCCCTCGTTGTATTTAAGTTTGGCACGAGCCAACCAGGTAAATACAGCCGCCAGGCACTTTTGTGCTGCAGCCGTTTCTAATGTCGAGTTACCCCAGGTGAACAGGAGCTGGGTGTCATCGGCGTAGGCCATAATTTTTGCACCCAGCTCCTCTGCCAGGTAGATCAGCGGGGTCATGTAAATGTTGAAAAGAAGTGGGCTCAATGTTGAGCCCTGTGGGACCCCGGTCTGAACAGGCCTGGCCGAAGAGGAGTACGGGGGCATCCAGACTTGCTGGTAACGGGAGTCCAGGAAAGACTCCAGCCAAGACCACACAGCCCCGGTGAGGCCGATATCATTAAGGAGAGCCAAGAGGAGTTGGTGAGGGACCGTATCAAAGGCGGCAGAGAGGTCCAATAGGATTAGCACCGCTCTCCCACCCTTGTCCGTACATTCCCTAATGGCTTCCTCCACCTCCACCAAGGCTGTCTCCATGCTGAAGGAGGCCCTGAAACCCGACTTGGCTGGGTGAAGTGCCCCGGACTCTTCCACAAAGGCGTTCAACTGCCGAAAAACAACCTTTTCGCAGGCTTTCGCCAGCGCCGGAAGCAGGGAAATGGGGCGGTAATTGGCTGCGATAACGGGGTCTGCTGATGGCTTCTTCAGGAGAGGCAAAAGTTTAGCTTGCTTCCACTGCTTAGGTACCACTGCCGATTGCAGTGACCAGTTTACAATAGCGGTGACCTCTGACCCTACGCAATCTGCTACTCCTGCCAGAACTCTTGCCGGGCAAGGGTCCGAGGGGGAGCCTGATTTAAGAGATTTCAGCAGAGCAAGGATGTCTAATTGGTCAACCATAGTAAATTTGGCAAGGCAGCTGCTAGAGGGAGTTATGTTATGTTATGTTAATTTCAATTTATATAGCACCAAATCACCAATAGGTCTCTTAGCGCTTGCTTTGGGAACCCGTCCTGGCTTTCCCTGCGAGATAACCCCTAGGTAGGGCCGTAGTGGAGATTAAGCAAGCTATTGCCCAGAGTTGCAGAGTGTGAACCCATGATTCGAGTAGGCACCGAGGCGAGAATTATCGAGTTCGTGGACATTTTGAGCTCAAGACCCTGCTGCGTCGGGAATTGAACCCTGGTCCAGGGTCTGACCTCTGCATCAGGGTCTGCCTCCTCTAACCAGTGAGCCACACTTCTCCTGAATGTCTCCACCAAAGGGTGTGAGGCAGCGTTGCTCAAAGCTAATCCCTCTTGAATAAGCTTGGTTTTATTAATGAAAAAGGAGGAGAGCTCCTCACACCATTCAGCAGAAACTGGGATCTTTTTATGCTCCGCTAGTGGCGACAGAAAACTTTGGACTATAGCGAAAATTTCCTTATCATTATTATCCGCTTTTAAAATCCTAGTCGCAAAGTAAGCGCCTTCTGCAGTCTTAACTGCGGTATAGTACTCTCTTTTGACTGCGCAAAGGTCTGCTTTAGTTTGCGGAGAATATGCAGCCCTCCAAAGCCGCTCAAATTTCTTACATGACCTTTTTAGCTCTTTAAGCGCTGGCGTGTACCAAGGTTGAGAAGGCAGCATGCGTCGAGGGTTTTTTGGGGCAGGTTTGGAAAATGGTCTCTACTCCCAGACTGACCCAAACGTTAAAGAGGTCCACTTGGCCCTCTAGATTAGTAGCACGAGCCATCTGGGAGTGCGTGAGGGCTTCAACCAGCCCAGGAATGTTGATTTTCCGTGCTAGGGGACCTGACTGAGGAGGAGGGTAGTGAAATGGAAGTGCCAAGTCCCAGGAGAAGTTGATCACAGCATGGTCAGACCAAGTGACTGGCTGGGGATCTTTAATGACCAGGGCAAAGTTGGTACAAACCAGGTCCAGCACATGTCCTCGGGAGTAAGTAGGTTTAGAGATCCATTGTGTTAAGTGCGTTTTACCCAAAAGGTCTTGAAGACCTAGTGTGTCTGGGGAACTGGTAGAGTCTAAATGTATGTTAAAGTCTCCAAGAAGGAGAAATTTTGGGAAACGCAATACATGGTCCGCCAGTGTATCTCCTAAGGAACTTAGAAAGGAACCAATCGGCCCGGTGGTCTATAGATCAAAGTCCCCCCTATGGTGAAGTGAGGAGAAAGAATAAAGGAGAAGTCAAAGGCTTCTCCATCCAACACACTCAAAGATTTGTCGCAGGAGAAGGCCCATGTTTCCCTGAATACTACTGCAATGCCGCCCCCTCTACCTGAGGTGCGATCGGCTCTAGCCAGAGAGTAGCCACAAGGGACTGCCAGTTCAACCACTGGGGCACAGGAATCGCTTAGCCACGTTTCCGTGACAAACAAGATATCCAGATTGTTGTCCCCAATGAGCTCAAAGATGTTCTCAGCATGTTTCACCATAGAACGGGCATTAATGAGAGCTGCCTTTATCGGAAGCTCGTTCTGGCTTTTGGGCGTTAGATGTGATAGGAGGGGGGAGAAGTGGAAATTGCAATCCTTGCATTCCCATATCATGTCAGAGCTCGGTGAGCACCTTTGCCGACCTAAATGTGAGCCTGGATTCAAGGAGAGCAGGGTATCACGACTATAGGTAAGTGGGCTCAAGATGCCTGGAAGAGAAGGGGCCGCCGGACCGGCACTGGGCACAGTCCAGGTGCGGACGGGCGCAGACGGACTTACCTTAGGCGCACCTTCGGCACGCCATCGGCGCGCCCGCTGCGCCCCCACCAACACATGATAATAAATAAAGGGGTAGTGGGAGGCGCGGGCTCCTGTCTCTGCCCTCCGGCTTGCTGGAATGTCCCTGATTGGTCCGCCTACCTCCCCATGAGCTCTCCATTCAATCGGCACACAGCCGTGGTGGAACGAAGCTCGGGATTCGGCCGCCAAATAGCTGGTCAAACAGAGTAGCAGCCTAACTCGCTGACTTCCTCGTGGATGTAGCCAATGAGCAACGCGTGAAGCAAGGTACACAATAACAGTCTAAAATAGGAGGAGAAGCCTAACTCGCTGTCGTCCTCTGTACAAAGAATATAATTGTGCAAAAAGGCAGTAGCTGGTTAAAAATCTTGTCACGCTAGAAACATATACATCAATTTTTTTTAAAAAACACGCTAAAAATGCTTGTGCTCGCATAGTGGCAGTAGCTACTTCTAAGTGGTAGGCTGCGCGCTCACCGATGCCGGCTTGAAATAGCGGGAGGCGCGGGCTCCTGTCTCCGCCCTCCGGCTTGCTGGAATGTCCCTGATTGGTCCGCCTACCTCCCCATGAGCTCTCCACTCAATCGGCACACAGCCGTGGTGGAACGAAGCTCGGGATTCGGCCGCCAAATAGCTGGTAAAACAGAGGAGCAGCCTAACTCGCTGACTTCCTCGTTGATGTAGCCAATGAGCAACGCGTGAAGCAAGGTACACAATAACAGTCTAAAATAGGAGGAGCAGCCTAACTCGCTGTCGTCCTCTGTACAAAGAATATAATTGTGCAAAAAGGCAGTAGCTGGTTAAAAATCTTGTCACGCTAGAAACATATACATCAAGCTTTTTTTTTAAAACACGCTAAAAATGTTTGCGCTCGCATAGTGGCAGCAGCAACTTCTAAGTGGTTACAACTTCACATGATTATGTAAACCAATAAACAAATACTTAACAAATACAATATGTAAAAAATCACATTAAATCTGATTGCCACTCTGTAGTTATAGTTAGTAGTTATAACAGTAAGTAATTCCTCGAATATCATCTCCCTACTAAATTTCCACCCGTTTCACAAATCACTAAAATACTTTCTAGACCTACAGCATTGTGTTGAATCGCGAAGGCGGATGCAAAGGTGAAAGAGTCCCAAAATACGTTTTTCCACTGTTGCACTTTCCATTGACTATTGCCTTTGACGTAGTACGAACACTTTACATGGTACAGAGATGTTACATTTTGGGTACTGCAGTTAAGTAGGGTAAGTATTTTTTAAGGATAAGGCATTTAAACTTAGTGATCTGTCACTGCAGTACTTCTGCCGAATTTCACAAACGTTTGCGAACTACTGCGGTACCTGGCTGTAAACATATTTATAAATATATTAAGAACATGCGTTTTCATAACTAATGAAGTGGTAATAGGTAGAGACCTACCACTTACCTATATCTAAGGCCCTAACACTGAACACAGCCAAAGTGTAGTAAAAACCATATGGATGACCTTTCATTCTCTAAAAACAGCCATTTCGCATGTATATACTGGCTTGCCATTACCATATACCATGGCCTAAAATATAAAATTTCTAGTTGGATTTTTGGGTTGCAGTAACCTTGATTCATGCATGGTGTCACATGGGCAACACAATTCTTAAAGCAGATTTATGAAGCAACGCAAGGCCACCATGCATGGGCCTGCATCGATTTGTAAATCTGGAGAAACACAAGGTAGCACGATTCATGGTTTGCATTACTCTGCACACCATAATCTACATTGCCTTTAAATTTCACATAGATCCATATGGCACGCCACTGTAGCCACTTCACTATACCCTGTCCCACTCTATACCACTCCACTCTATGCTACTCAACTAGATGCTAGTCAATTATACGCTATTCCACTCTACACCCTTCTATTGTACACTACTCCACCCTACTCTATTCAACTGTATGCCACTCGGGGGGCGCTAGAGGGCGCACTGCAGAATGGCTGCACTGCCGTGAGGCTCCTGCCGCCCGGAGCTTTTATCCGTGTATTGATCCTCTTGGCCATCGCTGATCCCTGATCTGGCCCCAGATTCTGGCTGGTGTAGCTGTTGTCCACACTTGGTCCAACTCCTGTGGTGATCGGAGCCTGCTGACTGAAGTTACGGGGGCTTGAAGTTTTCCCCACCTGGAGCTCCGGAAGTCGGGTGCTCCGAGGCCCGGCATCTCTGTCTACTCCAAACCGCGGCTTCGCACGTGGGGTGTAGGCCTTGCTCCCTCCCCCCTCTGCACTCTGTTGGCGGCTGGGCACTCTGCTGCGCACTCCACCGCAGCGAGCGATTGTGACCGCCACCTGTGACCTGCGGTCTCTTGCGTGGAGAAGTGGTTGCGGGAGACACACCGAATCCTGACGGTGAAACACGAGGGGACCACGTCTTAGGCCTGAGGTGAGCGGCGGCCATTACTGAGGCGGGAGTGGCGGGGTGTTCGCGCCTGCTCGTGCCCCCAGCTGTGGTGATTTTGTGTTCGCTAGGAAGTTGCCTGTGACGTGACTGCCCCACGCTAGGAGGAGCGGATTATTATGGGGAAACCGGACAATAAGCAGCCCAAGCTGTCCTTTGACTCGGTAGCGGCCAGGAGGGGTACACGCCTGGTGCAGGAGGCCGGGAGCTCGCGGTCTCCCCCCTGCCTGTCGCTGATGCTGGGCTACTACCTCCCACCCCGGACTTTCAGCAGATGATGCAGGAGATGAGGCAGGGATTTGCCACTATTGTGGACAAAGTGGACAAACTTTCATCGCGCATGGATGCAGTGTTACAGAAACTGGATGTGCATGAGGAGCGCCTAACCTCGGCGGAGCAGCGCATCTCTGATCACGACGATACTGCCGCCACTCATACCACCCAGTTGGCGAGAATGGACAATATCCTGAGGGTGATAGCCGCTAAGAATGAGGAGTTGGAGGCGAGGAGTCGGCGCAACAACATACGCGTGGTAGGTGTACCGGAGACGACGAATGTGGGGAAAATGGAGACGTATGTGGAGAGACTCCTGGTTGGTGCTATTGGAGCAGACCCTTTCTCTGCGCAGTTCATTGTGGAACGAGCGCACCGTTCCCTTGGGCCACGACCGGCCTCAGGGGCTGCCCCGCGCCCCATCATTGCGCGTCTCCTGCACTATCGGGACTGGGACGCTGCCCTCCAGGCGGCCCGCATTAATCGCACGCTCTCCTTTGAGGGGGTCAACTTCACCATTTACCCTGACTTCACGCCGATGGTGCAAGACCAACGTCGTAAATTCCTGCCAGTCAAGAAAAAACTTCGGGAACTGCAAGTGGACTATGCTTTGCTTTATCCTGCTAAGCTGAGGGTGACCCATCAGGCAAAGCAGCATTTCTTTACGAACCCGCAGCATGTGGAGGACTTTGTGAAGCACCTCAGGAGGGAGCAATCTGCGCAGAACCGACAGGATGAGAGGGAACAGGAGGCACACCGATCGGCGGGAGAGGAGGAGGACGCTTGAATGTGGGTTCTGTTTTTCAGCGCGGCGACATTGGCGCGCATTTTGTGCGGACAGTTGTATAACTGCTTCTGTGGCCTAGACACTTCCGGCCTTGTACTGTTGGAGATGGACGTGATGGTCACTGGTTCGGTCTTAGTGGCCACTATTGGGGGTCAGTAGGGGAGCGGTGGCTGATGCCATTACTGCGCTCCGGGCACCCACCCCCACACTACGCCTGGGCCGTGTGTGAGCCCTGTGGTTCGGAGTGCGGCGTGGTGTGTGGGAGTGGTGATGTGCACCTCTGGTGGACACCCCATCGGGAATTCCCCACTATTTTTCAGTTTCTTGGTGCAACTGTTTTGTTGGTTGAATGGACGGATGAATGGGGGTGGAAGTGGAGGGTATCTGGGAGTCCTGATTGTTGGGGGTTGATCAGGTGGGTGGGGATGGGGTGGGCTGTGTTGGCAGCGCGTGTTCTGCCTGCTTCTTGTGATGGTGGCGAGCTTGGCTACAGCTGTGTGCTTGGCCTGACACTGGCCGGTGTCCACTGCTCTGCTTTGTCCTCGGCCGTTTCGGGCCCGGGCTGTTCTACTGCGTATGGAGGAACGACTGGCTTGCCCGCGCATGGTTGCCGTTGTTGTAGAGGAGAGGGTGGACAGGGGCGGGCTATTCTTGGGACGCCTATGTTTGGTGCAGAGGGGGCAGGGTGTGTGTGCTACGCGTTACACTTTGTTCTGCCGGCGTACCTGTTGCACGGTTGTTGTTGTATGGAACTGGGAGGGGGGTATCTGGTTTTTTGTATTGGAGATGGCTGGGATGACTGTGGAGTATGGTTGTTGGAGTGGCCGTGGTGTGCGATAATGACATTTCGCTGCCCTGCGCTGCGGGTCTGGGACAGTGCACTGTGTCTGTGTGCCCCGTGGCACCTTGATCATGGGTAATGTCGATTGATACTGTGGATAAGATATCGATTTTGTCTTGGAATGTGTGTGGGCTTAATGAT
The DNA here is from genome assembly GCF_964263255.1 of Lissotriton vulgaris. Lineage (NCBI taxonomy): Eukaryota > Metazoa > Chordata > Amphibia > Caudata > Salamandridae > Lissotriton > Lissotriton vulgaris. Next base: position 895,700,604 of record NC_141687.1, read on the forward strand.
GCCAGGAAATGTCGAAATGTAATACAGTATTTGGATAGACATGCAATACAAGTGGCTCTCCTGCAGGAGACGCTTCTGCGGCGTGTGCCGGCTCCTACATTTGGTGGGAGGTGGGCTACAGTGAGGTCATTTGCATCGTATTCCTCATATGCTCGTGGAACTGTTATTCTTATTAAGAAATCACTCTCCTTTCAAGAATTGGGGTCACGAGTGGATCCTGAGGGGAGGTATGTGTTACTATGGGGGAGGCTCGGGCAGGTCACTGTGCTCTTCGTGAACTGTTATGCACCTAACGTTGATATGCCTGCCTTTTTTCTTGCCCTTTGGGGCCATGTTCTTGCTGTGGAGGCCTCGCATATTGTGTGGGGGGGGGGATTTCAATCTAGCAATGCAGGCTCTGGAGGATAGATCGGAGGGTAGCCCTCAGTACAATACACAGGCCAGGGATGTTTTACGGGGCATTATGGAGGAGTCAGGGTTGATCGACAGCTGGAGGTATGCTCACCCGACTGATAGAGAGGGCACACACTTCACAGCCCAGGCTCGCTCATGGGCGCGACTAGACTATGTCTTCCTTTCCAGAGGGCTGGTAGCGGGGTTGCGGAAGGCGGTACACTTGGCTAGGACGTACTCTGTATTTAAACAATTGGAGCCTCACCTACATGTGTACACATCCATATGTAAAACCATGCGGAATGGGGACCCCTTCTTATTAGTGTCCCCAGGGATTTGTTAATAACATAAATCCTATGGTTGGGATGTGTGTAGGTACTAAAATCACACAGGACCACAATTACCTCATCCACCAGAAAAGTGTGAAAGATAGAGAGAGCGCCTCACGTTCACGTGGTGGGCGGAGTCGCGTTCCCTCCGGCTACTTCCGCATCTTGGCAGTGATTCAATGCGTGGATCGTCGGAAGCGCCGGAGGGACTCGGCGACAGTAAGGAGGATGGGGGGTTGACCGAGGGGGGCTCTCGTTATAATTTTGGATGGTGACAACAATGTAGTGATGAGATAGAACCCGCCACTCGTATGTAATGTGGTGCACGATCGAAACTTTACTTTGAAGTTTACGCAAAAGTTGCTTAATAGAATAGAGAGAGTGTTAAGCATGGGCTGCTTTTTACACTTTACCTGGCTCGCTTGTGGGTGTATGCTTTGCGCCGACACATTGGGAACGGGTAGCGTACCACAGGGGCTTGTTGATTGAGATCCTAATGGTTAAAGTTCATACGGGTGATATCTCAACAGTAAGCCATATGTATGGAGACACTAATTTGACTTTGTTCGCTCTCTGTTTCCCCACATGTACAGGTGGCTGTGATTTTTACAGGCCATATGCAGGTACACGTGTATGCTTAACACGGTGCCCCTATGAGTGGTGCTGGTATGCGCTAACGTAGCACCCCCAAGGTAAACTTACCTCAAATTGTGTGCCAATTTTAAGCTGCTTCAGTGATACCCCAGCTGCAGGGGTTTGAACGGCGTTTTGCCTGCGCCTTTCTTTTTATCTCCCACACAGGTCCACAACTACATGAAAAGACTGTGAATTTCCTACCCCTCATTGCCCTGATGAAATCGCTAAAATCTCAGCGATGAAACATGTCGGCTTGAGTATAAAGAGTGTTATGGTACACGTTTACCATTTTTAAGAAGTAGGGTTCTGCTGCATCAGAATAAAACGGTAAAGCAAGCACAACCCTACCACACTTTTACATATTATTTGTGTGTTTGGTTAGGGGTCTTTATATCGGTTTTCGATACACTATACAGTGTGTTAGTGGTGTAACGTTTGTCACTATTTATGTTTTTCACATCACTATTCTCACGTCTGCACTATTATCTTCTTTTAGTGCACTTTTGTCTTTTCACATAGAGAGAGTGGCCAATGATGAGAAGTGGGTATACCGGCAATTACTAACCGGGAACCCCCTCGGGTGGTGCTACCGTGAGGTACTCTCTCTATCTTTCACACTTTTAAAGTGGCTTGAGTATAAAGAGTGTTATGGTACACGTTTACCATTTTTAAGAAGTAGGGTTCTGCTGCATCAGAATAAAACGGTAAAGCAAGCACAACCCTACCACACTTTTACATATTATTTGTGTGTTTGGTTAGGGGTCTTTATATCGGTTTTCGATACACTATACAGTGTGTTAGTGGTGTAACGTTTGTCACTATTTATGTTTTTCACATCACTATTCTCACGTCTGCACTATTATCTTCTTTTAGTGCACTTTTGTCTTTTCACATAGAGAGAGTGGCCAATGATGAGAAGTGGGTATACCGGCAATTACTAACCGGGAACCCCCTCGGGTGGTGCTACCGTGAGGTACTCTCTCTATCTTTCACACTTTTCTGGTGGATGAGGTAATTGTGGTCCTGTGTGATTTTAGTACCTACACACATCCCAACCATAGGATTTATGTTATTAACAAATCCCTGGGGACACTAATAAGAAGGGGTCCCCATTCCGCATGGTTTTACATATGGATGTGTACACATGTAGGTGAGGCTCCAATTGTTTAAATACTGTGTGAGTGGGGGGCTGCCTCACCTACTCCTTTCCCCCTATATCCCCTAGTGATTGTTCTAGGACGTACTCTGACCATTGCCCGGTTAGAGTGGTGCTCTCGGTGCCCGGGTTGCACAGGCCGCGCTCACCCTGGCGGCTCTTTCTGACTGCCCTATTGGACCCTGTTTTTAAGGCGGACCTTGGCGAGGAGGTGGAAGCTTTCTTTCCTAGGAATAAAGGATCTGTTGATAGTGTGGAGGTGATATGGGAGGCGTTTAAGGTCACGATCCGGGGTGTCACTATCTCCAAGAGTTGTGGGATGCTCAAATCTATTGTTCGAACTCTTGAGGACTTAGAGGCTGATTTACGACACTTGGAACGCAGATTGCAGGCTGGTTCTGATCCCGACCTCTTGGGTCAGTTTCGGAGTAAGCTATCAGAGTATGAGGAGGAGGCTGCCAGGGAGGCTAAACATAGGGGGAAGTATTGGACGGCTAGAAGATACTGTGAGGGGGAGAGACCTGGGAAGGTTCTTGCTGCACTTACTAGGCATCAGAGATATAGCTCAGACGTGTTGGAACCGGACTTGCCGGATGGCACTCACTGTAGAGACACGAAAGAGATTCAGGAGACATTTATTCACCATTACACCCACTTGTACACTACACAGCAATCGAATGATGTGCGTTATGGCAGATTCCTTGATGATCTGGCGCTTTGCTGGCTGTCGGACGATCACAGGGTTCCTGGGTAGGCCTCTTGAGGTGGAGGAGATCAGGGGTGCCATCATGTGCTTGAACAACGGGAAGGCCACGGGGCTGGACGGCCTTCCTGCCGAATTCTATAAATGTTACGTGGATATCATGGCTCCTGTTCTTCGCGAGGTTTTTGAGGAGTCCCTTGAGGTAGGAAGGCTGCCGGGTTCTATGAGGGAAGTTGCTATCACCTCGTTGCTTAAACCGGGTAAAGACCCCCAAGACGTGGGTTCCTATAGGCCCCTTTCGTTGCTTAATTGTGATGTCAAGATTCTGGCGAAAGTGTTGGCGGTTCGGCTTTCTGAGCTCATGCCTGTTATTGTCTTGCCTGATCAGTCCGGGTTCGTGCCTGGCCGGGCGACTTCCCCTAATCTTCGTACTTTGTTTTCCCTGATTCCGACCATTGCTCCGGAGCTCCCGGTAGCCGCCGTTTTCCTGGATGCCACTAAGGCATTTGATTCAGTGTAGTGGGGTTACCTTATTGATGTTTTATGCAGGATGGGGTTTCCTCGGATCTTTATCTCCTGGGTCAAACTGCTGTATACTGACCCGGTTGCGAGAGTGGTGGTGAACGGTGTGCTTTCCCCCCAGTTCCCTATCACAAGAGGGACCAGGCAGGGATGTCCCCTTTCTCCCCTCCTGTTTGCCATTGCCATAGAGCCCCTTGCCTGCCGCGTCCGCCAGCTGCACCAACAGAGTGCATTTAATTGTTTCCAACACCAAGTGGGAATCTCTTTGTACGCTGATGATGTCACACTTTATGTGAAGGATCCACAGACTAATCTTAATGCGCTTTTGCGAGAGCTAGTTGCCTTTGGGGGGGTTTCTGGGATACATATCAACTGGCAGAAATCCCAATTCTTTCCGCTCACTGCGGCGGTTCAGCGATTTTCCTTGGACTACCCTTTGGAGTGGTGTGACTCGAAGCTGCGATACCTGGGTATTGTGGTCTCTTTGTGTAGAGAGGAGACTATTAGACTTAACTATGGCGTAGCTATCACTAAATTGGCGGATAACATCACGAGATGGATGTCATTACCGCTGTCCATGGCGGGTCGGGCGTCCCTGATCAAAATGGTAGTCTTACCCCGTTTTCTGTATCTTTTCCAGAATATTCCATATCACCCTGGAGCTTATTTTTTTAAACGGCTCCGCTCAGAGCTCATTCGTTTGTTCTGGGGGGGTAAACAGCCGAGGGTGGCGTGGGCTACCTTAACGTTGCCCTATGCCGATGGAGGCTTTGATGTCCCTGACTTTGAAATTTACTACCTCAGCGCTCAGACACACTATGCATACCACTGGATGCGTCCCACGCCGTTTATGCCACAACTTGCGGCTGAACAATGGGTCGCCCATCCTCTCCCGTTAGAAGATATGGTGCTTGGCAATGTGGACGATGTTGACACTCACCGGACAACGGTGACAGGCACGGTGGACGCTTGGAAACGTGTGGCGCGACTACTGGGTCTTTCCTTTCTCTACTCACCTGCACTGCCCCTGGCTTATCATCCGGCTTTGTCCCTACTGCAGGAGACGGGTTTTCAGCGCCTATGCAAACGTCTTGGGGCACTTACTTGGGGGAGCCTTTTCCACAAGGGCACTTTCCGCACCCAGGACCAGTTTTTTGGTGATGTAGTCTGTTTTATTATGTCCGTCTGCGACAGGGCCTGCGTACCTTACTGCCGGAATTCCCTAGGGAGCCGGATGTGACCTTACCACTCCATGTACTGTTAGTCTCCGATGGGTGACACCTGGTTTCGAAGCTATATGGTGCCATTAGACGGCAGCGTGCTGCCCCGGATAGTAGGGTGCGGGAGCAATGGGACGCTGATATAGGCATTACTAGTTCTGACGAACAGTGGAAGTACTGTTGTGGTGTTACTGCTAATATCTCCTCCAGTTGCCGTTTGAAAATCATACACTACAAATTCATCCAGAGGTTTTATTATACCCCGGCCAGGAAACTTCGGTTTCGATTGTCAGAGGACGATAGATGTACCCGTTGCCGGGCAGTGGGTGCCTATTTCCTGCACCTGGCGTGGGAGTGTGCGGCCGTTCTGGAGTACTGGGTACAGGTCCATGCTGCTATTCAGGTTATGACATAGGATGGGGTGTTGTTTGACCCCATGGTCCTCCTATTGGGGTATACTAAGGAGGTGCCTGCCATCCACCGTAGATTTGTGGATGTGGCCTTATTGCTGGCCAAATGGAGAGTGGCTTGCTGTTGGGGGCGAGGCAGGGTGCCACAATTCAAAGATCGGTTACGTGATCTCACTTATTGTCAGGACCAATACAACGTGTATGCGGAGCTGATGCCCGTTCGATGTAGGCCCAAGGACTTTTGGAGCCCGTTACAGGTGTACCTCCTTACTAGAACAGTGCAGGAGTCTGACTCTGAGAGTGAAGACCGGGTAGGGGTTGGTTAGCTGTGCTGATTATGTATGTCATACAGTGAAGCCCCTGTATTAGATATGTAAAGCCAGAGACTGCTATTTTTCTGTTGGTTGGGGGGGTTCTCCTCTGACCACATGATGAATGATGGTTGGGCGTCCACTGGGTCGGTATTTGTCTCCCTACCTTCCTGACTGTGTGTTACAGCTTTATACCCCTGCCATCACCTACTGCTCTGTTTGGACATGCCCCGCGATGCACGTTTACTGTTGATGTATGTCTTTTCCATTACTGTCTGCACTGTACTATGCCTTGACATGGAACCTGGACATTTCGATCATATTGCCACATTGCACTGTCTTTTACTATTTGTATGGATTATGACTGTACCACTGCTGTCTTTTGCTTGTCTCCAAATAAAGGTTTAAAAAAAAAACTGTATGCCACTCGACTATACACTATTCCACTGTATGCCACTACACTGTCCACTACTCCACTCTACGCCACTCCAGTGTACAACACTCTACTCTACGACAATTCATTCCACAATATTCTAATAAACGCCACTCTAATGCACGCCACTCCACTCACTCTATGCTATTACATTCTGCCCCAGGCCACCAAATGCCACTCCATTATGTGCATCTCCATTGTACACAACTATACTATACACTATAAGACTCTACAACACTCCACTGTATAACACTTTGCTCTATGCTCCTTCTCTCTATGCTATTATACTGTACACACAACTCCACTCTACACCAGTCCACTCTACACTATTACACTGTATGTAACTCCACTCTGTACCACTTCAGTGTACAACACTCCATGGTATGCCACTTCCCTATATGCTACTCCAGTAAGTGCTAATCTGCTCTCTACCAATCCACTGTATGCCGCTCTACTCTACCACATTCCATTCTATGCTATTTCATTTGATGCCACTCCACTGTATGCCATTTCACTGTACTCTATTGCACTCTCCCCCATTCTAGTGTATCCCTCTCCAGTCTACACCACTTAATTATATGCCACTGCACTGTACACAATTCCACCATAGATTATTCCAGTCTATGCCACTCTACTGTACACCACTCCACTCTATGCAATTCCACTGTATGACACTCCACTACACGCTAATCCACACTACACATTTGCACAATACATCACTCCACTCTGCGCCACTCCATTTTATGCTAACCCATTGGACGCCAGTCCACTATATGCTATTTCACTCTACCCCACTCCATAGTACTCCACTACACTCTAAGCTACTCTACTCTAAGCTATTCCACTCTATGCTGTTCTAGTCTACGCCACTCCAATATAATCCACATTACCCTATTCCACTGTATCCCACTCCACTCTATGATATTACACTGTACGCAACTTCAATCTTATCCCCTCTACTGTATGGTATTCCACTCTACCCCACTCCACTGTATGCCTCTCCCCTGTATGCTATTACATTCTACCCCAACCCACAATACACTACTCCAGTCTACACCACTCCATTGTACGCTACTACACTATACACTATTACTCTTTACACCAATCCACTATACACTACTACAGCATACACTATTACACTCTACGCCACTCCACTGTACACCACTCCAGTCTACACTACTCCACTCTACACCAATACATTTTATGCCACGCCACTGTGAGCTACTCCACTCTATACCACTCAGTGTACTCTCCTCCACTCTATATAAATCCAGTCTACACAAACTCTACTACAGTAGGAAGTCTACTAGACTCTACTCCAATTTGTCCCCATAAACTCAACTCTATGCTTATATACTCTCTCGTACAACACTCTACTCCAATCTACGACAGTTTCCAACACTGTATGACATGGCACTCCACTCTAATGTGAGCAACCACTCCAATTTATAACAGTTTCCTTGACTCTACACAATGCCACCTCACTGTATGCCACCCCACTCTATGCTAATCCACTGTACCCTACTCCACTCTATGCCACTCCACTGTACACCACTGCATTCTATTTTATTCTACTCTATACCACTCCACTCTTCTACACTCCACTGTACAGTATTCTTCTTTATGCTATTCCACTGCATACTATTCCACTTTAAGGTAATCGACTCTACACCACTACAGTGTATGCCACTCCACTCTATACCACTCCATTGTATGACTCCTCCTACACTCTATATAACCCCACTCTATAAAGGTCTTCCACACTTCATAGCACTCTAGAATATTGTACTCCACCCCATTGTCATACATGCCACTGTCCAACTCTATCCTCCACCCTATTCCTGTACTCTCAAATGTACAACACTCTATTACAATATACAACACTTTTCTATATGACACATCACTCCATTTTACTGTATGAGACCCCACTCCACTTTACAACAGTTTACTACCTATGCTATGCCAGTACACTCCCCTCCGTGCATTACTTAACTTGGACTCTAGATATCCCATGACTGATCATTATTGGGTAGCACATGCAGGAGATTTCTCCTTCTGTTTTTTTGGGATTGACCACATCACTACCAATACACGAGGCAGCAACAGTAACTTATTTTGAGACAGACTGAAGCAAAATGGATTTGCAGATTATGTTCTGTCTCACGGGGTCACAATACAGATAATGAGTTATATTATTTCCTGAGATGAGTTGATTGGTGGCAGTCTGTTTGGTCTGGTATTTGTGTATGGTTACCACATTTGGGTTACCCTTCAAGGCGTTCATTGACGTTTCATTACTCTTTAGGCTATCCACATAATAAGATAGCCTAGTCTATATGCACACATTATGAGGTGCTTTTTCCTAGTTCCTGAATAGTGCTTCTACCATCCGATGGTTGGGACAGTGTTTACACATTTTTTGAATGCCCTTCACTTTTTCTTGGCCTCCATGGACATTTGGCATTGGTAGTAGGTATTTATCCGGCCTCCTACCCCTGCAGCATGGGTTGGATAAATTTGGCTTGTCTACAGTCAGTTTCTATTTACGTTTGTATGTTTAGCTGACTCATTATTCATGATTTGATTGTATCCATTTCTTACTTTTAGTCATTTAGGGCCTGTCCATCATGGCCGTCATGCTTTCTAAATAGCTTTCTGTGGCAGTGGTACTCATCGAATAATAATGACCTCTTACCTATTCTCCATGGCACTAAGGTCTTATTGTGAGGTTACATCCACGATCATGGCTATCAGGCCGCCGCATCGCATATACTCGCTTGTTTTTGCAATATTTTTTCCAACACGTTATGATTATTACCCTTAAAATTTACATTGGTTAACTTATATTGGTCTCTATTCCGTATTATACCGTAGCACTGGAAGCATAAGGAATGGTCTTCTAATTCACATACTGTCTTTCAGACCGTTTAAACATGGCTGCCGTTCCTCTCTCACTTCCCTCACGTTCTGTCACCACAGTTGACAGTGCGGATTACCCATTTCCTTTATTCCCTGTCATCTTCATCTCGTTCAGTGGCATTGATCAAAACTGCCTCTCCGATACTTCCTCTCAGCAGTTTTACACTTCCCACATCTGGTCACCATTGGTATCATCGCTGACCCATCAGTGTCTTTCATTTTCAGCTTTTGGGTGTCTTTATAATGTTTGATGCCAACTGTCAAGTTGGTTTCTACACAGATGGCGTTGTGATGACTTGCTGCAAATTTTTGGAAAGGGATACTTTTAATATTGAGTATGTGCTCTAGGGCGCGTATTATGATTTGGGTGCACGCATACTAGATAGTTACTTCTCATGGGCATGAACGTTCTATGACTCAGCCCTAACGAGCTGGCATATCTATGTTTCCACGCGCATGGGTGACTCACCTCTACCAGTCTTATTCAGATTTATATAGATGTCTGGAACATTTGTCTTTTATATTCATCTATGCTATTCATTGGCTGGACACATATTCAATACTTACTTCAATTGGGAATACAAATTCCATGACTCAGCCCAAACGAGCTTGCATGACTATTTGCCCACTCACATGAGTGACTTACCCATATAAGTCTTTTTTCAGATATATAATTTAGATATATATTTGTGCCCAGAACGTTTGTCAGTTTTATTCATCTCTTTTACCTGAGGTATCGTAATATTTATACCTTTGTGACTAAATTAATAGTTAAATAGTCATGTAGCTTACAGGTTTAGCTCGTGGCATGGTTGGATGCTTGGCAGGATGGGAATTTGATTATTGGAACAAGCATTTAGAACTTCACGTGCTGATATATTTTCCGAGATATTGAATTAATCTGTCGACATACCATTGAATGTTTATTTGGTTTCTGTTATGTAGGCTCCTTGACCATTTTACATTTGATATACCTCATCTGATCAGTCTGTCAGTACACAATGCGGTTCGTTGGTTTTTATAAGAATCCCAACATTTTAAGGCTGCTATATTGCTATTTGATATAGCATTAATTTCCTGGGCTTTATAAGGATCTATACCCTGACCATTGTGATAGACTCATATGGCCGGGATGCCTGTCACCTCCTCCCAACACAATCCCCAAGGATGGGAAGACGGACGCAGTTCTGAACTTTTGGAAGGCGGGAGGGAGTTACCCTCCCGGCCGTATTTATTAAAATATGAAACAAAATTAAAACATTAAAATAACAGTTTCATATCATGTACAATTTTCATTTATTACATTTCGATGAAGACATGTTCTTTGGCTAACCTTAACAAATCTCTAGTCCAGAGGATTTCCTAGCCGAGTCTAACATCCTGCAAATGCATACTTTCTAAATTAAAATTGTACATCCTAACATTACGGGCCAACGGCAAGGTCGCAACCGGTGTCAGATCCCTACTACCAGAACTCTCCCCCTCACGGTGTGAGGGCGGGCGCGCAGAGGACTGTACCTCTGTGCCAACTCCAATTTCCCTTGTCTTGCGGGGGCCCCCTATTTTAACTCGACGCCATCTTAAGGGTCGTCCGAGGACTCGTGTGAGGTGTCTGTAAGAAGGTAGCGTGGACCCCCCTCCCACCCCACACTGTCTACCACATCCGCCGTCGCGGATATCCGGGCCCCGGGAAATTCGTAGGAGGGGCATCTAGCCGCCTCCTCCCCTGGAAGAGGCCTATGACCGTCTTCCCTTAGGTGACCCATACTTAGTGGGTGCCGCCTCCCCGTGTGAGGGGCCAATGGCCGCCTCCCCCCGGGCGCTCCCATCCATAGTGGGTGGCGCCCCCCCTCTAGGGACCTTGAAATTACTGCTCACCGATCATGACCTTACCGCCCGACCAAAAATAAATACGACATTTGTTTAACTACTAAGGGAGAAAATCTCACTGCATATAGCAATACCTGTCTCTACTACTAAACATTCATCACATCAATAAACTTAGACCGTTATCGTCTGCTAAACCAAGGTAAGAAAATGTTATCAAACAAAATCACTTTATTGCAGAACTAATATTGTCATTTTATCAGTCAAAGCAAATCACTTTATTGCAGTTATATCGTTGCCATAAGGGGCTGGTGGGTGGGTCAAAATTGCTCCTTGTTCCATCGAGGGCTCACGTGCAACGAGTGGGTGCAGCTTCCAAGCACAGGAACAAGAGGATGCTTCTTCGGATTCCCGCTCTCTTTATTCTTCTTCGGGAGGGTGCGTACCCTCCTCCGGTACGCCTCCTGGGCGTGGCCGATGATGTAAGTGTCTAGGACAACCCCTCTTGGGCGGGAAAAGGCGTGCCCCGGCTACGCCACTGCGGGCATACCAGCCGTGACACGCCCCCCACCCAAAATGGTTTCCCGGGGGGATCCGGACCCCCTACCATACGTTCGGGGGGACCGAGTGGTCGCCCCTTTCCATATGGCCGTGATGCCTGTCACCCCCTCCCAACACAATCCCCAAGGATGGGAAGACGGACGCAGTTCTGAACTTTTGGAAGGCGGGAGGGAGTTACCCTCCCGGCCGTATTTATTAAAATATGAAACAAAATTAAAACATTAAAATAACAGTTTCATATCATGTACAATTTTCATTTATTACATTTCGATGAAGACATGTTCTTTGGCTAACCTTAACAAATCTCTAGTACAGAGGATTTCCTAGCCAAGTCTAACATCCTGCAAATGCATACTTTCTAAATTAAAATTGTACATCCTAACATTACGGGCCAACGGCAAGGTCGCAACCGGTGTCAGATCCCTACTACCAGAACTCTCCCCCTCACGGTGTGAGGGCGGGCGCGCAGAGGACTGTACCTCTGTGCCAACTCCAATTTCCCTTGTCTTGCGGGGGCCCCCTATTTTAACTCGACGCCATCTTAAGGGTTGTCCGAGGACTCGTGTGAGGTGTCTGTAAGAAGGTAGCGTGGACCCCCCTCCCACCCCACACTGTCTACCACATCCGCCGTCGCGGATATTCGGGCCCCGGGAAATTCGTAGGAGGGGCATCTAGCCGCCTCCTCCCCTGGAAGAGGCCTATGACCGTCTTCCCTTAGGCGACCCATACTTAGTGGGTGCCGCCTCCCCGTGTGAGGGGCCAGTGGCCACCTCCCCCCGGGCGCTCCCATCCATAGTGGGTGGCGCCCCCCCTCTAGGGACCTTGAAATTACTGCTCACCGATCATGACCTTACCGCCACAGGCCGGATAGTTGACCAGCTATCCAGCCCCCCCCCAAACTCCTACTATAGGTCATGTTTTTCCAAACCCCTTAGCCATGCTACGAAGTCTCCTATGAGTAAGACATTCCCCTCCCGGGACAAATGGACCCCATCATCGAGATACATGTGATCCCCCCGAATACATCCATGCGGAATACAGTGCAACTGCGTCGAGCGAAACAACCTACCAAGTTTATTATTGACCTTTTTAACTGAATGGTTCAATGCTGACACAGAGAGGCCCCCCGCCACACCTTCCTGGGAATCATGTGGGACCATGCTATCGTGCACCCCGGGATTCTTCTCGCCAGCCAGCTAACAGTAGACAAAACTCGCTCGAGTAATATTCACCTCCCAAGTGTCACCAAGTCATTGCCCCCCCAGGTGTACTATGATTACAGATGACCTCTGCCGCCCTAACAGACCCTCAACAAAAGATTCAAACTGGTCAATACAGAGCCCGCCCCTTCCGTGGAAGGTCACCCTGTACCCGTATTCCCCAGCTGCGTGAGTCACGTCACCTGCTTTGAATACGTCCCCGGCTCGTCTCACGTATGAGTGGCCCACGACCCACACCACTTTTTCCTCAGCCGGTGATTTTTGACCGCTGTTCCCCAGGTGCTGAGTCGACTGCCCAGTCCGCCCCGCATAGCCTGCTCGCGAAACTGTAAACCAAACAGAAGACAAAAAGCGTGAGTGCATAAAAATGACTTCACAACATGTGCAACCGCACATACCTTTTATAACAGTTCGAGGACCATCGTCCCAGTTGTTTCACCTTCTCAACACTCCGACCCCTGGCTGTAGCCTCTGTAGCAGCCCCTATCCTAAAGGAATGGGTCCCGAAATCGCCCGGGTCTAAGCCCGCTGCTGCGATTGCCATTGTTAGCACCCTCTGAAACTGAAACCTCGTCAGTGGGGTAGCGTCGATGTGTCTCAGCAAGCTTCCCCCCCATGTTTCCCCTCTTTGTGCCAAATATTCCTCAACGCACCTTACCGGGCACACGGGGGACCCTCGCATGCGCTGGACAACAATACTGTCTCCCGTAGCACTCTGGTCAGTCTTGGACCTGGTTATTGTGACCATCATTGAGTCACCCTTAATCAGAATGCAGTACCGACACAGACCTCCTTCCACATCATTCTTATTTCTAGCAACCAGCTCGCTAACTCGCATAGCCCCATGGAACGCTAATGCGAAAGCGGCCCGGAACAGCACTGCCTCGAACTGGGAGGAGCATGTCGTGGGGAGTATCGCTATCAGGAGGGACAACCTTTCTAACCCAATCGGGCGCCTCTCGTCTACTCTACGACCCTCAAGGCATTGCCAACCACGAAGGGCTTTCCTCACTAAAAAGGACGATGTCGGGTCCTTGAAGCCATGAGCCTGCGCCATAAAAGAAATGGCGGCCCGGTGTCTATTGGCCGTTGCCACTGATCTGCCTGCCCTGTGCAGTGCTACCAGAAACTTCAAGACATAATCCTCCTGACCCCAATTGTCCCCCCCAGCCGGACCCAAAAATGCACAATAGGAACGAAACGCTCCTTCGTATGCCTTCCTTGTCCTGGGAGCTAAGCTTGCTGCCACGAGGTCTTGTAATCCGGGGCACCGAGTAGCCAGAGTGCTTCGGGAAATGGTGCCGCCGCTAGGTCTGCGGAAGGTAGATAACCCCTGAAAGCCTGAATGTGTGAACGAGAGAGTGCATCAGCCGCCTGGTTCAGTACACCGGGCACATGCTTCGCCCTGAATTGTACGTTCAGTCTCATGCAAAGTAGTACAATTTCCTTCAGTAATCTCAATATCCACTTGCAGCGTGCTGCCTGATTATTTATACATTCAACGACAGTCATATTGTCGGACCAAAACACAACAGATCGATCTCGGAACTCATCCGGCCATGCCTTCAGAGCCACAAAAATGGGGGACAACTCGAGAAACACAATGTTACCTGTGAGACCGCTGGTGTGCCACCACGTCGGCCATGTTTGCGCCGACCATCGATTACCAAAGATGGTGCCAAATCCCACGCTCCCAGCCGAGTCGGTCCACAAACCCAGCTCGTCCGAGGACGCAGGTGGCTTGTTCCATACCACTCGACCGTTGAAATCCGCCAGAAATGCCAACCAAATGCGCATGTCCTGGCGTACTTCTGTAGACAGTCTCGTGCGGTGGTGTCCCTCTTTGAGACCAACCATGGCTTGTGCAATAGAGCGGGAAAAGGGGCGGGCCATTGGTATCACTCTTAGGGCAAAGTTAAGCTGGCCCACTGCTTGTTGTAACTGATGGAGGGTAACTTTCTCTTTGCTAATGCACAGTTCCAGGGAAGCCCTAAACTTCGTTACTTTCTCCACCGGCAAACGGAAACATCCCTCCACAGAATCAAGCTCAATTCCCAGAAACTCGAGTGAAGTAGATGGTCCTACCGTCTTACCCGGTGCCAATGGCACCCCGAACCCCTTCATGAGAGTGCAAAATTCCTGTAACGCCTGCGCACATTTTGTGTCGCCGGCTGGCCCCAAAAACAAAAAATCATCTAGGTAATGCATAACCTGGGCATGGCCAGTGGCCTTGGTGAACGCCCATTCCAGAAAACAACTGAATTTCTCAAAATAAGCACAAGAGATGGAGCAACCCATTGCAAAGGCCCTGGCCCAATTCGAGATTGTTTCATCCACCCTGAATCCCGCCATTTTGGCTCGCCATACACTCGGGTGCCACAACTCCTTCTGTGCCTTAACATACTCCATCTCGTGATGGTCAGTCAGCAGGGAAAACATGTTCACATACTTATCAGCCCATATCAATTCTTTCGTGGCCAACGGTATATGTTGGACCACCTTCTCCCGCCTTGAGGGCAAAGACCCCTCCCTTGCTATCGGCAATGCTTGCTTACCCGGCTCCGGTGCTGTTCCCGCTGTTGCTTCGACACCAGCTGCCGGTCCTTCCGTGATCACCTGTGGGGGAACAAAAGGGAGATTCGCCTTCGCGGCCTCTCGCGACTGCCGCAACTGCTGTATTAATAACTTGGCCTCTTCGGCCGTGTCTGCCGGTGCCGTAGCACCCCCTGTCTTTCTACCAAGCCATGCGGCCAACTAGGCGGCTAATTCCGGAGGCATGTCCTCCTCGCTGGCGGGCGTCACAACAACCGGAATCGGTTGACCCGCGTCTGGGATCGGTACCGGGGCCTCGACTGGAATGACCGGGCTTGCCGGGGGTAACTCGGGAACCGGGACCTCACCCCCTGCCGCCCTATTCCTAACCCGCTTCCCCCTACCCTCGGGGACAACCTTCGGCAAAGCCGGGCCTATTACCTTCTTCGGTCTACCCGGATTGTTCATCGCAGCCATCTGCTTCTTCATGTTCGCCATATCTCTACAAGCATGTGAAGCATCTGGTCGGTTCCGGACTTCTTTCCTGCCTTCTTGCCAGGCATTATTATCGAGTGTTCGATCTACGTTGATCAACGCGGTTCTGGACCCTGAGCCTCGAAGTCACTGAAAGAGAAACACAAGAATTACAAGTTCTCAAAATTGCTCCTTGTTCCGTTGAGGGCTCACGTGCAACGAGTGGGTGCAGCTTCCAAGCACAGGAACAAGAGAATGCTTCTTCGGATTCCCGCTCTCTTTATTCTTCTTCGGGAGGGCGTGTACCCTCCTCCGGTGTGCCTCCTGGGCGTGGCCGATGATGTAAGTGTCTAGGACAACCCCTCTTGGGCGGGAAAAGGCGCGCCCCGGCTATGCCACTGCGGGCATACCAGCCGTGACACGCCCCCCGCCCAAAATGGTTTCCCGGGGGGATCCGGGCCCCCTACCATACGTTCGGGGGGACCGAGTGGTCGCCCCTTTCCATTATTATGGGTGTCCTTATATTGTCATAATGCTCCTTTATTGAATTAAGATGACATTGTAACCATACAAATAGTGTTTTTTACATTTTTGTTGCTTTACACTGGGTTTTCTTTTACACATTAAACATATTTACTTAGGCAATACTGATGGGCTATCAAATCTGTGGCCATTTGTATGGGTCATCATTAAAGGAAGGTCTCATTGAAGGCTGATCTTCCCATACACAAAGGAGAAATTTCATGAACGTTTCATACAAATTTTATCACGAATATTTCAACAAGCCATGATATTTTGAAAGGTATGCTTCATCACCACTCACATTTGTATATGTTTTATGACACTCAGTGTGTTTTATTATATTTTTCACTACTATGGTTATAACGGGATGTACTTATTAGCATTGCACTATTAGCATAAATATCAGGAGCATGCCTCTGCCTTTTTTTAAAAAAAATATTGATACCATTGCTTAGCATTATTCTTTGCTTTTTGGGAGTTCATGTCTATTTTCTTTACAATTTTTGGTCTATGTTGTTTGCATATTGTGTATTATATTTGTCCAAAGAGTTGTGATTTGTTTTTAGTGATGTAGTGATGAAATCTCTTCCTATTGCACTACTCTGGTGACCATTCATGTTTGGTAAATATATATATGTCACTCTCGAAAAGCAAAAGGAGTCTGTGCCATTTATATGTGCGTATGAGTTTGCTTTTCAAAAAACCTTTTTTCTCATTTTAGAGTATGTCAATTTATGAGTATTTATTTATGTTGTACACATTGAATGTCTAGTTGGTGTCATGTGTGTATATTTGTATGTATATATATGTATTGTTTACAACCCTGATGAATTTCAAGTTATCCAATTGAACAAAACGCTTTGGCTGAATGTTTTGTATGGAAATGAAAAAATAAAAAGGAACACATATCTTTACGACTATTTTCTTCATTCATTGTTGGATAAGAAGGTTGCTGATGCACCATTCCAAATCAAGTACCACACTCCACTCTATGCCACTCTTCTCTATGACACACAATTACACTCTATTGTGCTTTTCTCCACATTACGTTACACCACTCCACTTTAGTCTGGTGTACGAGATTTAACTCACTCTACGCTACTATACATCAATCCACTGTACACAGCTACAGTGTTTCATACACTACTGTACTCAATGCATCTCCACTCTACGACACTCTACTACACTGTATGTCACTCTCTAACACATTACTCCTATCTATACCCCTTCACTGCACTGCACAACACTGTACTATACTGTGTGCCACTGTACAACACTCTACGTCACTCTACTCTACAATACTCTAGTCCACTATATGACAGTGTACACAGCTCTGTATTTCACTGCACCCGACTTTACTCCACTCTACTCTGACAAGGTACTTCACTCTATTCCTCCACTGTATGCCAGTCCACTTTACAACACACTAAGTCATTGTACATTGTATTGTACTGTACACCACTCCCCTCTACAATAAATCAACCGTATGCCACTCTACTCTACCACAGTCTACAACACCTTCCAATACTGTACAACACCCTACCACACTCTACTGTTCAACGCAGTACTCTAATTTATGCCACTTTACTCAACTGTATGCTACAGCACTCCACTCCACTGCACTCCACGTCACTTAGTCTATGACACAGCACTACATTCTGTGCCACTTTACTCCACGTTACAGTAACCCACTCCAGTATACTCCCACTCCACTATACTCCACTCTATTACACTTTATCCTGCTCTGTGCCACTGTAGTATACTCCACTATATGCTGCTCCACTGTCTGACACTTTAATCTACTGTATGCAATTCCACTCTACAACACTGTACTACACTCTATGCCACTCTACTCCACTCTATGCCGAAACACTCCAGGCCACTGTACTACACTGTATGACACTCAACAGCACGCCACCCATCTTCTCTCTTTGATTCACCACTCCACTATATGACACAGCATTTCACTCTACAACACTCTCTTCCACTGTACTCTACGACACTCCATGTGACAATACTCCACTCTATGACACTCTACTTCACCCTAAAACACTATATGACAGGTTTAGAGACTCTACTCTACTGTTTGACATGCCATTCCACTGTACATCTCACCACTCCGGTCTACGATGGTTGACACCACATAATGAAACACCATGCCATTGCAAAATATAACACTCCACTCTGTTCAAATCTAAAATGCTCCACTAAAATACTCTCCTCCACTGAACGACACTCCACATAACAACTCTCCACTTGCGACACTGAACTGTACGATTTGAAACACATTTTTATTAAAAATTTAAAAAACATTGAAATTCCATTAAAAAAAATCAAAGGTTAAAGCTTAGGTATAGTTAGAAAAATGTAAATTCCCTATGGAAACCAAGGACCTCATTTATGAGGTTTAGACGTACGAATCTTGCTGCGCTGCCCTATGTCAAAACAAAAGGGCAGGAATGCGCCATATTTATGAGATATGGTGCATTCATGTCCTTTGCCCAGTGCTGGCTCACAATGGCTGCCATGCGCCAATGCAGGAATGCTTGCACCATGGTGCAAGGGTGCCGGCGTTGCAGCACTGATTTATTTTGTGCAGGAAGGGATATCTTCTTGCACAAAATCAATCAATTCAGATGATTTCCGCTTTCTATGTTTGCTGCAGAATTCAGCACACATAGAAATAGGAAAACACGGGATGAAATTAAAACATTTCTCCTTGTTATGACTCCCTAACGCAACTCCTTGGGTGGCATTAGATTCTGACACATTTCCAGGTTTGCAATTTCTTGAAAATATGGGAATATGTCAGATTCCATGGGTGTTGAATGGGATCACCCACAGCAACACCCATGGAACACCTCTTTCACGCAGTGTTCTGTGTAAAAGGGGAACATATTCACGAGGCCATGAAAAGCCACAAAATGTGGCCTTACTTGGCCTTGTAAATATGCCGGGGCACATTCCACCACTCGAAAGTCAAAAAAAGTGACATTCTGGGGGTGCAAGAGTGCTCACAAATGTGGCTCCAAGTTTAAACTACACAAACTTTAAAAATTCAAAAGTTATAGTTTTAACTTTCATTTACAATTATTTCCACCACCTTCACATTATTATAAGTAGTGGACCTCATTACACACTCTTTTCAGCTGGGTGAGATAGTCTGCCTTTGGCACTTTCTTGCACAAAAGACTTTTTGCAGGCTCCATAACTTTAGTACTGTTCACAGGTTGAGGACCTAAATTAGGACTTGATACGTCACAGCAGAATAAGGATACTTGTAAATGGAATTTATTATAAGAAGAGTAGTATGCACATGCAAGTGCAAACAGGATTGTAAGTGGGGAGTGGCAAATGAACTTTGCAATGCAAAGGAAGTGCTTCAAGTACTGTTACAAACATATATGTGAATCCTCACCCAGAGTTTTGAGTTAATATTTGAAGGTCACATCTCCACTCTCTTTTTACCTGTACATCACCTTCCTCGAAAGACATAATTTCTATTATCAGATATTGATGATGACGTGCAGATCTTATTTTCCTCTTCCTTGACCTCCCAAATTGAATCTCAGTTTATTGTCTCATAGTCATGTGAAACAGGGGACACCCACTTCTTCAATCAAGACACAGAACTACTTGCAAGCAATCTTGACAAATTCATACTTTCCTGTTCTGCCAAAAATCTCCGAATTCAGGGCTAGATGGAGGTAATTTGGATTTACTGATTGATAAATACCGAATTTTACCAATTCGGTATTTATGAACCGGTAAATCCAATGTAGGTAATAATTCGGTAAAAAATACCGAATCGGTAGGATTCGGAATTTACCGATTCGGCATTTGCCATTGATTCCTATGGGCCTGGAGGCCCATAGGAATGAATGTCAATTACCGAATCAGTAATTACTGATTCGGTAAATACCGAATAATTCAAGGGTGGCAGGGTGTCACTTTGACACCCTGTTGCACCCCTGAATAGGGCTTGTATGCCCTTAGGGCATGTATGTGTGCCACATAGCACAGGTGTACATGCACTGATTTGCATATACACAGGTATTCATTATTTACCACCACCTAATAGTTAGTGGTAAATAACGAATCTGTAAAGCCCTGTGGCACTGTTTACAGTGCCACCTACATGTCAAAATACAGATTCGGTAATTTTACAGAATCAGTAAATTCACCGATTCGGTAAAATTACTGAATCTGTATTTTAAGATGCTCTACATCTCAGTATCCAAATACAGGTCGGTAACGGCCGAAAATCTTAATTTTAGCCATTACCAACAGGTATTTGGATACCTACATCTGGCCCTCAATTTGAATCCAGTGTTAAGTTTTCATTCTGTACTTGAACTGCTACTGCTACATAGTGTCAAAAAATGAACACCCAAAAGTCTGACCTATACTTCCCCTGTCACAACAACAAATTCTTGACTAACGTCATGGTCATACTCTACCTAAGTTATTGCAGCAGTCTCTTCATTGTCTTTCCTCAGTACTCTTCACCAATCAACGTATTCATTAACTTTGATGCCGACACAATTTTCACTCTTTTCAAACTTAAATCATCGCTTAATACCCAAACAACCTATGCTCCTCTAATGATTAATTTTACTCTCCCTTCTCCTATGGAAAGTCCTCTGCAGCAAATGTTGAGATGCGCCATCACTTTTCCCATTACAGATTGCCCTGAGGCACTTTTCACATCTCCAGAGCAAGCACAAAGAACCTGCAGAAATAAAGTAACCTTGCTTGAAACATTTCCTCCTCAAGACAGTCCCCTTGAAGGTATCCTTCATATCGTTATAACTTTTGACTGCAATGTGCATACTTTCACTTTATTTTTACAGACAAAATCTACTATCAATTTTGCACACATTTAGCACTGTTCAACATCTTCCCTGGGCATGCGGACTCCCCCACCATCTCCGTCATATGCTTAAAATATCCTTTCAAAAACACAGGCTGCACACTTTGCCTTGTGAAAAGACTGATGCAACAAACATTTCAGCTGCATTCAACCAGTTAGGTTGTTAGGGTTCACAACCCCAAATAAATTCTTCTCTTGATCAATCACATTTATGGATTTTTCCATTTTTGATTTTAAAGCTTGGTAAATCCAACACAGCATCTCTACTGTTAAGATATCTTTCCATTTATTTGACCTCATTTAAGTCTAGTTTTTCTCTTTAAAAAAAAAAGCTGATCTCTTTTTATACTAAACAAGAAAGCATCACTATTCAACCAGATGACATCACTAAAGGGACCCCCTTACAACTTTTAACCCCCTTAAAGGAATTTTTCAAAACTCTGCAAGATAAGTTGAATGGTGATGAGCCAATCCTTATCAATTATTTTCTAATATCACCATAATGTAAGTTATTAAATATTATGTCTATACATACGTTTTTTCAGTAATATATTGCTATTGATTACTACAGTGAAAAAATAAATTTGTTTCTCAATGATGTTACTTCATAAGGGGAGGGGAAACCCTTGCTTTCCCTCTTCCCCCAAACTCACTCGGGTCTCCAGCGATCTTAGTGTGGAATGGTAGCTGCTAGTCTCACCAACCTTCTTCCAGCTCTTTCTGAGCTCCATAGAAGCGAATGAGGTGGAAAAATATGGATTGTGCTTTGCCTTCGTCTACGACCATCTTTCCTCTCAGCCAAGGGTGTCTGCTCACCATGCAGACAAGGAACTAAAAGCTGCACTTACTCGTCTCTCAGAGATCCTTCTAAGACAGCACTAGCTCTCTGCTTTCTGGAGAGCTGAGGACACACCTGTTGTTCGGAGGGAGGAAGAATGCACAGCAGATGGTGGGGGTAGGAAGCCAGTAATCCCACAACAGAGGCTGATGTGGGTGGGAAGGCAACATTCACATTTTTTTAATAGGGCAAAAGAGGGGAGGGGATGTGGAGGCCAAATGCTGAGTGTGACAGTACATCAGTCAAATGTTTTTAATACGTGTAAGGAGTGGGTAAAGCTGAGGATGGTGCCGGAGTGGTATGATGTGCCACGTATTTATTTATTTTAATTTGGGATGGGGACACGAGACATGGCAAGGGGGTGGTGTTTTCGGTGGCAGGGCGCCTAGTGCAAAATAAGGCAGTGAGCTGAAGCATGTAAGGGCATTTTTTGTATGCCTCCCTCATGACGTTTATGGCATGCACAGCTTATGACAGCAAGAGCAGATGAAATGAAATGTCATTAACAAATAGTCCTGGGTGGAGTTCCGCAGCGCAGAACTCGACGAAATGACGAAAAAACTCCGCCAAGCAATGCGGAGTTCCGCAAGCAGTGGAGTGCGATATCTCATGCTGCCTGCTCTGATTTTTAGCATGGTGTGATTGTCCCATGCTGGCATTTGTGGATGTATGGGGCTCGCTACCTCGCCGCAGGCTCACAGTAACAAGTGCCTTGGGCTAAGCGAATGGTAAAAGTTGGAATATATATATATATATATATATATATATATATATATATATATATATATATATATATATATACATATATATATATATATATATATATATATATATATATATATATATGAATACATATTTGAAAAAAGAATCTCCTCTTCGGTCGGAAATAGACAAGGGGACAAGTGGGGCTTTGGAACGATTTATTTTGATGCTGGCATAACGTGTTTCGGCGAAGCCTTTGTCAAATGCCTTCCGGTGCTGTAGGTTTCCTTGTTTCACTTTCCCCTTCTCCTGAAGTAGCGTGGGGCACACCTGTACCTTGTTTCAAGAGGTCATTCAGGTAGTTAAATAGAGTAAGGACTGCAGTTCCCATCATGCAGTTTGTCCACAGTATACATGAATGTCTCTCTGAGCCACATTCGTTGGTTTGCTTGAAGTAAGCGGCTAATATTAAAATAGGTAAGGATGAAATCCATGGCACTGTGCTGGGGAATAAATGGTTCCTGAGCTCGTACTCCAACCACTCACACCTCTGGTTGCTAGCCTGGAGATGCGGTTTAAGTGACTGCGACCCTCCATGTAGCCTCAGGCTGTCGGATGACAGCAGAGCCTCTGCTTCCCCGGGGTGGGTGGCGGTCCGGGAATAGCCACTGCACACTGAACTCGTTCTGGAAGGATCCCCTTTACGTGTCACTGGCTACACGTGAATATTTGAAAAAAGTATCTCCTCTTCGGTCGGAAGCAGACAAGGGAACACATGGGGCTTTGGAACCATTTATTTTGATGTTGGCATAACGTGTTTCGGCAAAGCCTTTATCAAATGCCTTTGGGTGCTGTGGGTTTCCTTGTTTCACTTTCCCCTCCTCCTGAAGTAGCGTGGGGCACACCTGCACCTTGTTTCAAGAGGTCATTTAGGTAGTTCAATAGAGTTAGGACTGCATTTCCCATCATGCAATTTGTACGTAGTATACATGAATGTCTCTCTCAGCCACATTTGTTGGTTTGCTTGAAGTAAGCGGCTGATATTAAAACAGGTAAGGATAAAATCCATGGCACTGGGATATATATATCCAACAATTAGATAGCGTTAGAACCCGCGCAGTTTCCAATGGCAGGCCATGGCAGCGTCGCAAGCCATTGTTAATCCAACGAAAAGAGCGACGGGCTGTGTCCCAAATACATATGTCTATACAGTACAATATCTTGACAGCAGAGATTGATTAAAAGATAAATAAATAATTAAGGTACACAATATATACAATCACAATTGGAGCAATAACAAATTAAAAACAATGTAAGAACAGAGGGTGCCAGTTGATCAGACCTAAGGTTACAAGGTGGACTAAGTGGGGAGGAAGGCCAGTGTGTGCAATCGAACCCGCCACACCATGTACAAAAATTTGGAGACAACAGTTGTTAATAGATTGTTGGAGCTGCTATTGTAGATGCGTAATGTGTCTATCCAATCAGTTAAACCTAGTAGACGCCACATATGAGCGATCCATCAATATCTGGGTTTAGAACACATCAGGTAGAAAAACAATAAGCGTTCATTTGTCAATGCAGGGTAATTACATAATGGACACATCTTAGAATTATTTGCAAATGATGGCCAAGAATAGGTCAAAATGACAGTAGACAAAATGCCTTATCTAACTTCAGAAAATAAGACCTTGCTAGTGTGGGGTTCATATAGTCTAGGAATTCCTCTGCCCTAAATTTCAAAGCCTTAATGGATGTGGAAATAGATTTCGTGTCATGCCAACACCATCTCAGGCCTAGCTCAAGTAGAACTGGCTTAACATAAGCTAACCAGTGTACCCTGTGACTATTCTGACAGCTAATAATACCTATAAGAGTGTCTCTACATGGTATCAACTCTTTAATGCTCCAAACTCAAATCCAGTATAGAATAGGATACAATTTAGCAAGTTTAGAGGTGGGTTTTAGAGCAAGATCAATTCTCAAGGGAACAATGGGTGCTAGGGCTGAAGTTTGAGAGGGACCTAATAAAGTTGTTTTCATCTATCTTCAGAGTTAACGTACTGCAATGACCCAAATCGACATCATGCAATGTGGCACTCCTGATTTGATTGTTACAGATCACTATTACAGCGCTTTGAGTTTTGGGATGACTGATGTATCTTTTCAGATAATATTATCCCTAGATAATCAAATTATTTTATGCTCCCCAAGTTGTTGGTTCCCAAGCTTATGTTTCCCTTTAAGTACTTATATTTCTTGCAGATTATAAACTTCATTTTCAAAGAATTGATTTTAAAT
This sequence comes from Lissotriton vulgaris, assembly GCF_964263255.1. Taxonomy (NCBI): domain Eukaryota; kingdom Metazoa; phylum Chordata; class Amphibia; order Caudata; family Salamandridae; genus Lissotriton; species Lissotriton vulgaris. Next base: position 895,725,486 of record NC_141687.1, read on the forward strand.
TCATGCAACTCACAAAATAGAGAGAAACTGTTGATAAGGGTTTAGAACCCAGTATCAGTTTTGGAAATCAAGAGGGTTTTGTTTACAAATAGCAGTGCAGGGTATTTGTGGTCTGCTAGAATTGGAAAAATAATTGGCACAGTTCCCAAGTAAACCTATAAAGCTATAATTAAAAAAAAGAGGAAGGGAGTCAGGTCCAGAACGCATCCCTGGCGATCTTCTTTCTTAATATTTATTTCCTCAGTAACATTGATTTCCTCAATAAGTTTGTCCCCGGGTCCTTACGGTACCCGGGCATAATTCCACTTGTGGAGGCACTTTATGATATCAAGAAGGTTACTAGGGGAACCCATGCTAGCCAGTACTTTCCAGACTTGGGCTCTATGGACCACATCAAAGGCAGCACGGAGATCTATGAAGGAGATGAAAATATGCCCACCATTAATATTGACAGTCTTCCACTGGGTCAACAAAAAACAAAATTCTTGGTCCACAGTTCCTGTCTTTGGTCTAAAGCCTGCTTGTAGGTGTGGTAAATACCCTTATCCAAAGTCCACTCTGATACCTTCTCAAATACCTGCTTGCAAAACTCCTGCTTCAGATTATCCAAGAGGCTAACTGGATGGTAATTGCTAGGAAGGCTTCCCAGCCCTTTTTAAAGACCAAAATGACTGCAGCTCCATTCCAGGTCGAGGGGCTTGGGCATCCAGTCTCTTTCGCTTTTGAAACCAAGTTAACTAAGGGGGCCCAGAAGGCGGTATTGGAGCAGGACATCTCATCAGCATTCTTATCCAACCCAGGAGCCTTTCCCTGGCTTTGGAGCATGACTGCTGCTTCTGTATCTGCAAGGGAAAATGTGACTGGGGTGAGGCAGGGCTTGGCAACTGGCCAATTTCAGGTACTCCACAAGGTAAGCCTGGCAGCAGTAAGAGTGAGGATGAATAATGGAGCTCAAAGTGGGTGGTCCACTCAAGAGGTTGAATGTGCATCTCAGTGGTCATGGCTTGGTGCTTGCCACCCTGGCGATCAATATGCCAAAAGAATATGAGGTCTCTGTTTTCCGCTGCATCAATATTATGTCACTTCCTTTGTTCTCAATTAGATTTTGGATACGTTGAGGTTTACTATAGGAGGCTCCAGCTACCATGATCTTGAGCCTATCACATTACTACAAGGAGGATAGTAGGTATTCTTAGCAATATTGAACGCTTGAATGAGCCATTCCAGAGATTTGAGAGACTTGATTTTTCTCTTAAAATCTTCCTATAACCAATCTTTTAGTTTCACAGATAGGTCATTGTGCACCTCAAGTATTTTATTAGGGTGATCCCCAGTTTTCAACTATCAAGCCCAGGGAAGTAGCCAGCAAACCGTACACATTTGGGATCAAATCAGGAGAGGAACAAATGGCATTCCATTTACCAATATTTAGGTTGTTTTTTATTACCAAAAAGAGGCAAGTTCTGCAAGATGAGAATTATTGAATCGTGGATGCTCTCAGCTATAAGTGTAACCTTTAGATCCTTCATTGACCTCAAGATCCGAACATCGAGGAGGATGTTGTCTATAATGTTGGAATGGCATTGTTATCACATAGAGAGCAGCTATTACAGACACCAAGACTATTTGTAAGAGATATGTTGGCCATTTGAGTAGCCAACCTTGGCAGTTGCTTTTTCAGGGTTGTAGCTAGCACAGGGATACCCTAAATGCTTCTTCAATGGCAGCAAGTCCTAGGTGATGCCAAAAGGCTCAAAGGTTACATTTAAATCATCTACAATGATCACATGGTGGGTGTTGATATGACAAGTCAACTTTTAATTTAATAAGTGTATGATATAAGATTCTTTCTGGAAGCTGTCACTTCTGTCATAGGTGTTCATTAAAATTATATATGTGTCTGTTGCCGGGGTCGGAACTAGATCCAGGATGTCAGAGGACCTATTGTCCAACTGTACAACAGTGCACAGCAAAGAAACCTTAAGCCACACTATTAAGCCTCTGGATGCTGTACCTGCTACATATGTGGCTTCTGAGATGTAAAAGCTCTTAAAGCCAAATCTAAAAACCCTTTCCCTGGCCTATGTTTCCTTGAACAAACAAATGTCATACTCGTCAATGAAGTGTCCCCACTAGCTCTCTCCTAGTTTGGATTGCATCCCTGCTACATTACAGCTCAATAGTGAAACATTATTGGTATGAGGAGGTTTGAATGGACAAGCAACCTCACTAATTGGTGAGGGTAGCTTGACCCAGTAGAGTGGAGTACAATCTCTTGTAGACACTTTGGACATAGGTATCAGTAGAACTAGGGGCCTCAAAGATTGAGGTGGGAATTCCACCCCACGATTGGTAACATTTACACCTGACAACTTCCTGGCCACAACTGCTAAACGCAGGGACCCATTCCTAGGCGAGCATGAGTTGGTATAGAGGAACAAGATGGAGATAGCATTTGAATAGTGGGCAGGTGTCAATTGTTGACATGTATTGAGCTAGATGTGAAAATCAATTAGCAGTAGAGTCAACAGGAGGGGGACCCAAACAACCTTAATCTGGTATATACCGCTGACTCTCTGGGGCAAGATGGCAAGAGAAAAAGCCCAGGGGGGAAGAGCTTGATTGTACCAGAATGAACAAGAGACTGCCCCATGTTATTCAATATTTATTTGGAAACACTCGCAAACTGAAAATTTATGTTTAGACAAACACCATTAAAGGTTTTGGTCCAAGGTACTACTCAAGCAACTCTGTGAATCATTACAATATTATGAACAGCCACTAAGGGAATGTCAGCGTTTTCATGAAGCCATTGGCGGACCTTATTTGCTAGTTGGTCAGAAGATTCAGACCCATGAACGACTAAGGGGCTTATTTCTGAGCGGTTTGCGTCATGTTTGCACCACACAACTTGATACATGCCTGACCCAAACCTCTAAGTCAGGTTTATGAAGCCAAGCAGAGTCACTTTGCGTGGCTTTAAATGGCTTCATAAATCTGGAGTAATGCAACGCAGCACAAATCACTGCATTGCAATATTCCACCATTCAGGGCGGTGTTCCATGGCAATTGCATGGGTATTCCCATGGTTTTTGCTGCATTTCCAAATTTACCAAACATGGTCAACCTGGGAATGCACCAAAAAGATATTCCTCTCTAAGAGAGGCATAACAAGGGCATTCTGCAGCACACATAGAAAGAGGAAAAAGCTGCCAGGGTTAGTTTTGTGCAGGAAGGTGCCACCATTGTGCAAGGGGGCCTGAATTGGTGCTAGGCTGCCAGAATGCCACCGATTCAAGGGGAAAGGGCAGACATGTGACATATGGGATAAATATGGTGCATTCCTGCCCCTTCCCTGTGATGCAGGCCAGCACAACAAACTGACTTGCTGTGCTGTCCTGCACCGCAAATATCATAAATATGGCCCTAAGGGCAGAACAATGGCCTAGACAACAACAATAGGCGCAAGCGGCTAGAGGAACATTTATCACTGGAAGTGACTTTTCCCAATAGTCTGCAGCAGCACCATCAACTTTGTTCCCCCCCATCCCATGGTGCAACTTGTGAATATGCAACTGTCAGACAGAACTTCACAGATCTTGACCATGCTTCTCCCTCTTCCCATGCCTATCCTGCCCCACACAGCCGCCCTTCCACATCAGTCCTCCAGCCTCTGAGCTTGTATTTCTTGAAAAGTCACAATGTTTCACTGCAGGGAAGGGTGGAACTGGGTTTTTCAATGTAGTAACAGTAGGTGTAATTGGACTGAGTGATTGGAAACACTGACCTCAATCTGTACAGATGGGCTTCAATGAGCCACAGCCACTTATGTATGTGGCAAATACTTGTGTCTGAGATGGCAGTCATTTTTGAACATAAAGACTCTTCAAAAGCAGATATGCCCAGAAAACTGAAACAGGTAGAATCTTGTTGAATGGACAACTGTTTGACCTTAGGTCTGGTTGAAGATCTAGTTGAGGGGGGTTGCTTCCTTTGTTTTATGGGGTAACAAGCTTATATTCTTCTGTATAACAGAGTCAGAGGTATAACATATGTCCTGTGTGATGCCAGAAGAGTGACTTTCAGTATCAGTTGCCTTTGCAGAATCAAGTCCCATTGCAGTGCCCACTTCCTCTGCAGGTAGAGGCAAACATAGCGGGGCAAGGGCAGCAAGATGCTCCTGTGAATTAGCAATAAGCAAAATATGCCATTCCGACAACTCTATCTCTTAGCTGATATTTCCAAGAGTACGCTTTAGGAACCCGTCAATTGTCAAACCTTTATTCTGTGCAGATGAATTGGCTCCAATTTTGAATTTCCACAGCTGCTACACCAATTAGGTGATCCTTAAGCAAGAGGTAAGGGAGACCTCCACAGAGACCTGCACTGGCTGCTCACTTCTTAAACACAGTATGCATCTCCCATTGCTGCTCCATTCTACACCATGATACTACAAGATACCAGCGCCAAGGTTTACAACCAATACAAGAGTTCACGGAAAAGTGGTGGGTGCTCTTCGTGAGTGAAGGAACCAACATAGTGCTTAATCAACTCAACCGGGTTACCACCTCTGCCTCCACTTTCATCCACAGAGTTAAGTATGATGAAGATGCAGTACTGAAGGCCCTATTGTTTGAGGTGCTCAATGTCAAGCATTTGGACAAGGGAGCTTGTGCTGGTAAGGCTGAACTCTAATGATGAATCTTCTGAAAAATGCAAATTCATTTTGACCTTCCTCGGCCAGAAGGAAGCAGCCAAAAGGGCCAGCAAAAGACAGCGGCCGTACAGCCAGGGAGCATTGTGCAGCCTGGGCTCTCAATGGCTCCCTGGAGACCTCTGAGGGCCTCCACTGTGGCGAAGACTCAAATGGAATCATCAAAATCTCACAAGAACCCCACAAAACACCAAGCTGCCTCTCACTTAGGGTTCCACCTGGGCAGAGAACCAGAGGGGAATCACATTTCACTTTTCCAGCGCAGTTTGTCAATATCAAGGAGAACTCAGTCGCTTGGCTCAGTTCCAATCAGTTTAAAATGCACCAACCAAGTTAATTGCCATACTCATGTTAATGTAACAGAAGTCAAGGTTCTGTTAGAATGTCTTTATTTGAAATCCTGGTCAGTTTGTACTGAGGCTGTCAGGCGAAAGTCGCGTTGTGCCAGACTGAAAAAAAGAATACTGAAATGCTTCCTGTGAGCAGCTTATCTCCTTTTATTGTTTTGGTGACAAAAGGCCAGACTACTGCTTTCAACCTGTTAAGTGACACATTTCATGAGTGTGTTTTACTCATAAAATCCCGTACGTGCAAAGATAGGATTATGTGGCAACAGTAGAGAGTTTGGATACAATTCTTCATAAGATACTGTTTTTTAACATTGAGAGTGCTCCAGAAATCCGACGGCCTCAGCCCATATCTGAAGCGAATGTTTGAGGAAAGCAAGGAGCAGGTAGTGTTGCCGAGAGACCAACGTGTAGCAACCATTGTGGCCATCCCTAAGGATGGCAAACCCATGGACTCCTGTGCCTCTTATAGGCCTATTTCTTTGCTGAACGCGGAACCCAACATCCTGGCGAAGGTCCTGGCCAATAGGCTCAAGCCGGTCCTGCCGTCACTGGTACATCCGGACCAGTCGGGCTTTATGCCACATCGCAATACAGCACTCAATCTCCGCCGTCTACACGGTGTCTTGGGGTGCAGCCACACCATTCGGGAAGAGGCAGTGGTGGTATCACTTGATGCCGCTATGGCATTTGATACCCTGGAATGGCCGTATATGATGGCGGTCCTTCAGAACTTGGGCTTCGGTCCCGAATTCATAGGGTGGGTGCGTCTCTTCTACTCTGAGCCCCTGGCCCAGGTCACAGTTAATAGCAACATTTCTAAGGTCTTTCGGTTAGAGAGGGGGACGCGACAGGGGTGTCCCCTCTTGCCTCTGCTTTTTGCATTGTTTCTGGAGCCACTAACTGCCTGGATCAAACAAGACCTTTCCCTAAAGGGGCTCCAATGGGCAGACGGGTGGGAGGACAGGATATCGCTTTATGCGGACGACATCCTCCTATACCTCGCGAGCCCTTGCAAGTCACTCATAGTGGCCATGGACATTTTTTACTAGTTTCGGGAGGAACTCTGGATACAGTTCAAACTGGGGCAAGTTCGTAATGTATGTCCTCCACGGCGACCCTCTGACGGTCCCCCGGAACTGCCCGATTAAGATCCCGCAGATGGATTTAAATACCTTGTGATTTTTGTTTCCAAAGACGCGGCCACCCGGTATGAGGGGAATCTATTGCTCCCCCTGCAACGGTTTAAGAGGGACTCTGACTCCTCGCAGAAGCTCCCGCTGTCCCTGCTAGGAAGGGCGTCACTATTTAAAATGATGGCACTGCTGAGACTTTTATACGCCCTGCAGAACTACCCGGACCTGGTGCTGCAGTTGTATTTTGCATCTCTCGAAACTACACTTAGAAAGCTACTGTGGGCCGGGGCACCTGGGATCTCCGTTCAGAAGCTTACGTTAGGCTGGTTCGATGGAGGCATAGCGCTCCCGGACATTGGTAAATATTATTGGGCTGCTCACCTCTCAGCCATCAATCAGGGCACGTACTGCAATGGTAATGACCCGGGGCATGGAATGGACAGGTGGCTCTTACCGGGGGGAAATTTTGAGACGGCGCTGTACTCAGAAATTGGGCTGGGCCGACACTCTGTCTATGGCTACCCCGTTATGGGCCTCGGAAAGATTAGGTACCCTGAGCCGCACCAAAGGGTTCCACAACTGTGACTTGATCAGGATCTCCCACATAAAAGAGTAATGTGGTTCAGGGGGGTTGTGTCCCCCGCCTCACTCCAACATATATATGAGCTTGCACAAACAGAACATTACCATTACCTGCAGGTTCGGTACTCCATCCAATCCAACATTCCAGCTGGGACTCTTCCCCCAGCCTCATCCCCCCTGGAGGACAGATTACTGGATGGCTGCTTCCCCGAACATGCCATCTCCCTCACATATAAAAAATTATTAACAACTCCCCAGATGTACTGCAATCCCTTAAGAGAAAGTGGGAGTCCGATGGGTTGGAAATAGACGAGGAAGAGTGGACAAGTGCGCTAGCGTCCCCTAAGGAAGTGGCCATATCAGCCAGACTGCGCTTGATTCAGCTTTAAATTCTTCATCGAGTCTACATTTCAGGGACCAGATTACAACTGATGGGCCGCAGTGCGGATGGGCTCTGCAGGAGGGAATGTGGAGAGGTAGGGACATTCTTTCACATTATATGGGAGTGCGCATTGCTCCAGGTTTATGGGCAACGGATACACCATTGCATGCGGGAGGTGTGGGAGGTGGAGCTGCGGGTTGAGGCAAAGAGGTGTCTACTAAATATATGGGAGCCCACTGATCTGTCACCCCGCAGGAGGAATTGGGCCACACTGGGTTTCGCAATCGCAGAGAGGAACATTGCTGGGTTGTGGGGGGCTGTGTGGCCTCCTAAACTTGGTCCCTGGAAGGCGGACATGGACTGGTGCATGCTCCAGAAGACAGTTTACATAGCCAGAGGATGCCCACAGAAATGGGTCGGTATGTGGTCCAATTGGAATGAGTATAGGGGCCACATTTGCGAACCCCCCCAGACTACCCGGGTTGACAAACCACTTGCATTGTTAAATGTATAATGATGAACTGTAATGAGTAATATCAATGGTATACAACCCCTCTCTTTTGCATTGACTTTCCAAAGTTACAATTGTATGTCTTGCACTGTATGATTGTTAAGCATGGGAGAAATGTGCGAGTTCGCGTTCCGCGAATTAGTGGATTTCCCTGCGAAAATCCGTGAATTCACGAATTTTCCTGTGAAATCGCGGATTGTTTTGCGATTTGCCCTGAAGTACTTTCTCCTGCCTAATCCAGTAAGTGCTCCCTCATTGGGAGCACTTACTGGATGTAATGTATAGTGCTTTTACTACACTGTAGTTGCGTAAAGGGCCAGAAGATGTGTCTCCAGTGACCATGCGACGCAGCTCCAGCAATGCGCTGCTTTTACGGCACAGATGCGTGACGCATCTGTGCCGTTTTTGCCACATGGTGCGCCGCATTGTAAATGCAGCGGACCATGGTGGCGGAGCTGCGGCGCACAATAACTGACGCATCCCTGGGGATGCACCAGTTATTGTAAAACTGCCCCTATACATTTAGCCAACAAGGGAGCACTTACTGATTAGACAGTAGAAAGTACTCCAGTTGAGTAGAGGTATTGCACAAAACAGTGGCATCTTTGTGGACAAACACGTAGACTCGTTTTTTGTGCCCTTCTGCCCTCTGTTAGACTTGTTTTCCCCTTGTTTTTCTGCCCTTCTGCCCTCTGTTTCACTCGTTTTTCCCTTTTTTTCTGCCCTATGCCCCCTGTTAGACTCATTTTTTGTGCCATTCTGCCCTCTGTTAGACTCATTTTTCCCTTTTTTTTCTGCCCTCTGTTAGACTCGTTTTTTGTGCCCTTCTGCCCTCTGTTATTCCCTTGTTTTTCTGCCCTTCTGCGCTCTGTTAGACTCGTTTTTCCCTTGTTTTTCTGCCCTTCTGGCCCCCTGTTAGACTCGTTTTTTGTGCCCTTCTGCTTTCTGTTAGACTCGTTTTTGTGCCTTTCTGCCCTCTGTTAGACTCGTTTTTTGTGCCCTTCTGCCCTCTGTTAGACTCGTTTTTCCCTTGTTTTTCTGCCCTTCTGTCCTCTGTTAGACTGGTTTTTTGTGCCCTTCTGCCCTCTGTTGGACTCGTTTTTCCCTTGTTTTTCTGCCCTTCTGCCCTTTGTTAGACTGCTTTTTGTGCATTTCTGCCCTCTGCATCACCACATCATCACTCAGCAATACCCCAGCATCACTCAGCACCACCACATTATCACTCAGCACCACCACATTATCACTCAGCACCACCACAGCACCAATCAGCACCACCACAGCATCACTCAGCACCACCACATTATCACTCAGCACCACCACAGCACCACTCAGCACCACTCAGCACCCCCACAGCACCACGCAGCACCACCACAGCATCACTCAGCACCACCACAGCACCACTCAGCACCACCACAGCCCCACTCAGCGCCACCACAGCATCACTCAGCGCTACCACAGCATCACTCAGCGCCAGTACATTATCACTCAGCACCACCACAACACCACTCAGCACCACCACAGCATCACTCAGCACCACCACAGCACCACTCAACACCACCACAGCACCACTCAGCGCCACTACAGCATCACTCAGCACCACCACAGCATCACTCAGCACCACCACATTATCACTCAGCACCACCACAGCACCACACAGCAGCACCACAGCATCACTCAGCACCACCACAGCATCACTCAGCACCGCCACAGCACCACTCAGCACCACCCCAGCATCACTCAGCACCATCCCAGTATCACTCAGCACCACCACAGCACCACTCAGCATCACCACAGCACCACTCAGCACCACCCTAGCATCAATCTGCACAACCATTCAACAACAACTGGTTCAAATATGTTCTCTCAATGTTTCAAGCTGTATTACAAATGTCACAAAAAGATGTTAATATTTCACTTCTGTTCTCGGATTTTCATCACAATAAAATACACTGAACATAATCTTCACAAAAGTTATTTACAAAAGTTTATGCTATTGCCATTATAAATTAAAATCACTTTTATTTAAGTATTAATTATTTAAAAAAAATTAAAAGCCATTGTAATTTGTAATATCAATACATCTAAGTCACATAAATACAAAACATGTTGCATTAGAAATGCTATAGGTGTCACATTTGCGAAAGTTATAACTATTGGCATTATTAATTTAGCTATTTTCAAAACCAACACATAAATAAAAAAATTGTCATTTACAAGACCAATAGCTCAAACTTTCCTAATGCGAGACCTATTGCATTGCAAATGCTTGTTTTTATATCTGTCAGTGCTTCCTGTTGAGGTTTAATTTTCATGACAGGCGCCTCATTGCCTACTTGTAACTATTCTCTGAACCTGCTTCAAGGGTCAGAGCAGGGTCAGAGAATAGTTGCAAGTAGGCAACGAGGCGCCAGGAAGCACTTACAGGCTTACAGCAGCAGGTGCCCAAGTTGAAGTTAATTTCTTTGTAACCCTTTTGTAAAAGGTTACAAAAAATTAGCATCAACGTATACACCTGCTGCTGTAACCCTGTAAGTGCTTGGCTGAAAATTTGTCCTGTTGATTCACGGATTTTACAGTGATTTCGCGAGATTCGCGGATCGCGAAATCGTGGAAAATCCGCAAATTCGGAACGAATTTTCAACCCATGCTTAATGATTGTGATGCTCACCACTGTTTTCTGCAAAGTTAATAAAAAAAGATATAAAAAAAAAATAAGAGAGTGTTAGAGGAAGGTGATTTATGCGATGTATGGACACTGGTTTTTAACTCAAAGGCAGTTTCTGGTTCAAATGTGAGCCAGGCATTGGGGCTGAGGGGCACAAGCTTGGCGTTGGGCTACAAAGTGGAAAGCGACTTGCTGGGGTTTGAGTGAGCCAGGCGTTGAGGGGTATTGCCTCGAGTCAGATGTTGGGGGTGGCCATAACTAGCAGGCATGAGCATACCTTGTCATTGAATCTCCCAGCACACTCATTTGAATGTTCTGCACTTGATCAGCGCGTCTCTACCAGCTCGTGCCTTAACTTCGTAGCTGTCATGCACTCATCGGAATGGACTGCTCTAGTTCAGTGCTTGTCTCTGTCAGCATGTGGAAGGAGTCTTCTGGGCCAAGTGCTTTGCACGCCAGTGCGGTGACCTGCACACGTTGTTTGTGAGAGGAACCCATATGCCCCTGGGTTTCCTAAAGGAACGACGCTCAATTTCAAGGCAATTCATGGCAGCAAGATGTGGCAGAGTGTGATACGCACATACCAGTCGTTTAAGGAAAAAACGTGAATACCTCACTGTGATGATGCTGGCACAACATATTGGTGGATAATGTCATTTGGAGTGTTGGCAAGAGCTTCATGCCTCAAACGCTATTTGTGTGGCAGTTGCTGCTTGTGCCCTGGATGCTGCCAACAAGGACAGCTCTCTGTACTCTACAATAAAGCTCTACATTAATCTCTTCAACCTGTGTCCCTTCATCCTTCCTTCAGTGGCGACGAGGATGGGATTGAACATTGAGCAACTCTGCGAGGTATCGGAAGACGGGACTGAACTTCATGCAGCCTTGCAAGGTATCAATTTGAATCTGTCAGTGTGCGCTTTCCTTGGAAGCCTATGAATACATTTTATTTTTCCACCGAGGCACATACATCTGTGGGGGTACAGAGTGTCCTATTTTTTTTATTTAAAATACTGCGTTCAGTAACGGAACTTTCACGCAACCCAGTGTTTCCACACGGCTTTCCTAATTTTCATCGCAGCGAGTGTACGTTTTATTGATAACTATATCGCACACAACACACCGTATGAGGATTCCTGATCTATCAGAGTTCTTTACCCCCTTCACCTGCTTAACGACGCCCTAGAGTGTGGTTTGGCGCAGTAACTTTTCCGGCTCAGTGGCAGTTCAGTGCATTCTATTATTTCTAGGTGTGCAATCCTACCTGTTTCCAGCGTGAGGTCTTAAGCTGCAGAACGTACTTGGCCATCGCCCTTTGGATCTACGTGTCGTTACCATCACGGAGAGCTTTTGTTCATCTTCCCGTGGGACATGCGATCTTAAGCTGTGTTTCTTCGCTTCTCACAGCTCAAGGGGCGTTTTCAGCACAGTCTTCTGGTATGGTTTTTTCAGTGTAAATGAGATAAAAAGAGGACCCCAGTGTTTCCTTGGCTTTTAAGGAAAAAAAACAAAGAAGGGTCTCCTTCAACCCGCTGTGTTTTTCAACATACAAAGAAACAAATGAGGGACAACATTTTTGGTCCAATTAATTTTTTTATAAAGAAGAAAAAGAGAAAGAACTGAAGAATAATTACTGTTTGTATTCTTGTTTTTTTTTCTTTTCTTTTCATTCTCTTTCTTCTTTCTTGTTTTCTTTTCTTCTCTCTCTTTGCGTACTACTTTTCTTGTTTTTAACCAACTTACTTTAGAGGTATCTGATTGTCTTGCAGAGTTTTGCAGTTCCTGCTCCTTTTTTTCAAGAACTAGGAGATCCACCGTTAGAATAGAAATTATGGCTCAGGTCTTTTAAAGCTTATTTATGTGTCATTGATGGTCAAAGGTTCAGACATGTTTAGATCTGAAAGGAAAAAAAAAACCCTATGTACTATCATTTAGAAATTTAACGCCAAAACATCTTTGATAATTTACCACTGTATGACCTACCTGAGGCGAAGATCCTGATGAGTTTTATTTAGCAGCCGCTCAGCTTGATAAGTATTTTACAAAACCCTAAAACATTTGTGGTACACAGGTACAAATACTTTACTAGAGTGCAAAAATCAACAGAGAGTATTCATACTTTCATCACTGCGCTGAAAGTTCTTGCTGCCAAGTGTGAATTCAAGAACGTTACATTGCAACTAATAAGAGATCATCTTGTAGCCAGATGTCATTGTAAAAAAATTCAAGAAAGGTTGCTAACTTGTAAGGACCCCTCTATAGACACGCGGTACAAAAGGGAGTGGTGATGGACGGAGCATCTGGATCAATCAAACACTCACACCCAGTCAAAAGATCTGGGTTTAATCCATCACCGTTCTTAACGTTTTGGGAAAAGAAAAGTTTGTTAGAACCTGATCTACTTACTGTAGCTTTTGAAGGTAGCAAAATTGACCTACTAGGTTATTTCTCGGCCACCATCAGTGTTTTGGGAGAAGTCATTAAATGCAAAGTCTATGTGGCAAGAAAAGGTATCAATGTTCTTGGATTATTACACAAAGCTGAGTTTGGTTTAACTATTAAACCAGGGTTAGACTAACCAGTTTTCATAGATAAAATGTCAATGCCAAGTCAACCTAAAAAGGACATTAATTTTGTGTCTAGCTCTGAAATAGCCAGTATGTGGGAGCATAAGTTTGAGAAGGTGTTTCAAGACCGTTTAGGCAAGGTGTCTGATTTTCAACATTCCATCAAGGTAAAAGACAATGCCAACCCCGTCAAGCATAAATTGCGCAATGTGCCTCTTAGTATTAGGGGGGGCCTGTCTAAATACTTGAAGGGTCTTGGTTGTCAAGGCATAATTGAGAAGGTTAATGCAACTTTGTGGCTTTCACCCATTGTTCTCGCCAAGAGGAGGTCTGGGAATTTGAGCATGTGTGTTGACTTGAGGAGCTTAATTATATATTTTCTCTAATTCTGAACACATGAATTCGTTTTTAAGCAGTTTTTAACGGATGTATACAATTTTAAATATTTACTGGTATTCAAAATGTAATTTTAACAAAGTACTATTATTCAAATGTATATAATGGAGTAATTGCGTTTTTGTAAAGATTTTAATTAATCAATCAATAAAAAGACAATACAGATTACAGTCCTGAAACAGCACCGACGAAATCTCACGCAGGATTCCAGATCGTTGGTATATTATTGTGTTCTCTTCCTCTACCCGTAGCTTGGTAAAGCGTCATACGTCAACTAAGCGCTCACACTGTAAACCAAGGCTACGTGATGTTTCAACCATTTTTTTTTCATTTTGAAAAGAACCTTTATTTCCTTCATTCGACGAAACAACTTGAAACAACATTGTTCTGGCTTCGACCTTAGAATCTCAAATAAGGCTTTACCACATTGTGAATCCAGATTTAATGTGCTTTTATATTTCTTATTTACAAGACATTATAATATTTTATAATAATTCAAAGTCTACAAATACACTTTAACCTTGAGCAGTGTTTGTCTTTCAATCTTCAAATAATGCACAGTTTGTAAACATCAATAATTGTTTTGCTTCATTAAATTCACCATGGCAGCACAAACTTTTACAATACAACCACCTCAAGCATTTTGGCCATGTGGTTCTGAACCATTCATGAAATGGTTACAATGGAAATCGTACTTTTTAAATTTCATAGAGACTATTGATGAAGATGGGAAGATGAAGGCGGAAACAAAAAAATATATATTTTTGCTTTCAACTGGCGCTGGAGGATTAAAAACATATGAGGAAATTACGAAAACTTCGGGGAGGGGTGAATCTAATGTGTTTTCTGATGTTTTGAAAGACTTTGATAATTATTTTTCTTCAAAGGTATGTATTGGTATCACAAGGTGTACGTTTTTCCATAGAAAACAGGAAACTGGTGAATCAATTGATGTTTATGTTGCTGCTCTTAAAAAGATGGCAGAAGACTGTAAATTTGATCACCTTCAAGAACAACTTATAATGGACCAAGTTGTAATGCATGCTTCAGATCCTAGTATCTAAGAAAGACTTTGGATCATTGGCGATGCAGAACTTAAGGATGTTTTAGCAATTGTTAGAAAAGCTGAACTTTCTAGCCGTAGTGCTAAAGTAATTAAAAATGAGAATAAAGAAGTCAATGAGCTTGTTATTTCAAAAATTCAAAATAAGTCTCATTCCAAACAAAAAACTCAACCTAGATCAAAAACTTCAGATCCTAAAAAGAATGAGGAATTAAAATGCTACCGTTGTGAAAGTAATTCTCATTTGGCAAATAACAAACTTTGTCCCGCCATCAAGGAAAAATGTTCTAATTGCGGCCTAGTTGGCCATTTCTCGAGAGCATGTAATAGGAAGAAAAGCAAAAAAGTTCAAGTAATCTGCGAGTCTGCTTCTAGTGATGACGAAGACACAGTAAAAAAAATATGCACTGTTCAGTTAAAGAAACTTGTAGTGACTCTCAAGTTGAAAAAAAGTTCATTTTTAATATAAAGGACGTTAATGACAAAGATGTTAAGATAAAAAACTATTTGTAATATGTCCATCGTTGGTGTGTTTATTGATATTTATGCAGATTCAGGCTCTCCGTACACCATTATTAATGAACATGTTTGGAACTCTAAATTTTTACAAGTTCTAGGAGAGAAACTGTATATCCCAGATATTT
Organism: Lissotriton vulgaris; assembly: GCF_964263255.1. Classification (NCBI taxonomy): domain Eukaryota; kingdom Metazoa; phylum Chordata; class Amphibia; order Caudata; family Salamandridae; genus Lissotriton; species Lissotriton vulgaris. The sequence goes on from NC_141687.1 coordinate 895,740,493, forward strand.
CACCCGAAGGCTATCCTGGGGAAAAGATTGACATAATTGGATTTAGACCTCTTAAGTTCAGATTTAAAGGCAGAGAATGTTTAGCAAAGCTTAATGTAGCCAAACATTGACCTTCTGTACTAAGATGGAAGGATCAAGGGAATCTTACTATTATTTTGAATCCCAATAGTCCTGATTCTGTACTTGTGGTTGATGATGGTACTGAAATCGGTAACACTACGTTATCTAAATTTCCTAGAGTTTTCAGTGGGAAAATTGGGACCTTCAAAGAATTTAACCATTGCATAATCTTAAAACAGAATGCTAATCCAAAAATTTGCAAAGTCAGGGAAATTCCAATTTTAATACGTAATGAAGTGGAGAATGAATTGGATAAATTAGTCAAGGAAAACATTATAGAACCTATAGAATCATCCAAATGGATTACTCCAGTTGTTGTGGCCAGACGGTCTAATGGTAAAATTCAGCTTTGTATTGTCCTTCGCCATCTTAATGAAAATATTGTCATTGATGAGTTTCCCTTACCAAAAATTTCTGAAATGTTGTCATTAGTCAATAGTGCTAAGCTGTTCTCCACGATAGATTTGTTATCAGCATATCACCAAATTTTGCTGGATGAAGAAAGTAAACATATAACCGCTTTTATTACACCTATGGGATGCTTCCAATACAAAGGAATGCCATTCGGTCTAGCCTCCGCGACAGCAATTTTTCAACGTTTAATGCATCACCTTTTCAGAAAAAAACCAAAAGTTAGATTTTTTCAAGATGACATTCTTATTTTTGGCAAGGATAAAATTGAGCATGATTCTGTTTTCGAAGAAGTCCTAAGTACATTAGATCAAAAATGTTTGACAATAGAATTCTCTAAATGTAAGTTTGCTGTGAAATCTCTATCATACCTTGGTCATGTGTTATGTGCTGATGGCATTGCCACTAAACCAACACTAGTAGACGTTATCAGTGATGCCCCACCACCCTCCAACAAAGATGAAGTTAGGTCATTTCTTGGGATGGTGGAACTCTGTTCTAAGTCTGTAAAACAATTTTCTGACAAAGTTTTTAACATTCGCCAACTTCTTAAAAGTAACACTAAGTTTGTTTGCTCTGATGTTTGCATGACAGAATTTAATAACATCAAAGAAGCCATTATTCCTGCTCCGATTTTAATCCTTTTAAAGTGAACAATACGTCCATTATCACAGTTGACGCAAGCACTAAAGGATTAGGGGGAGTACTTTTTCAAATTGATGAACAAGACAAAGAAAGCATAGTTGCTTATACTACTAGAGCACTCACCCCCCCCCCGAATGCAAATTTTCAGTTATTTAAAAAGTAACTTTGGCTGCAGTTTGGGCATTAGAGCATTTCAGAAGTTTTGTTTGGGTAAAGAATGCTTAGTTAAGTCTGACCATAAACCTTTAGTCAAACTCCTTACTACTGAAGAGCTGTTCAAAGCTCCAGCGAGGATCGCTAGAATGTCCATGCGTCTGCAAGATTTTCCTTACAAAATCTAGTATGTTCCAGGTCAGAGTAATGTCCTAGCAGATTTCCTCTCTCGCATGCCATTAGATATTCAAGAGAGTAATAAAAATGAGTGGGATGTGTCACAAGTGGCGTTTGTACACGATGAAAGCCCATTTTTTGTTGAAAAAAGTAAATGGATTGAAGAGTACCTGAATGAATGTGATTTGGTGTCATTAATTTCTTTAATTTGTAAAGGTTGGCCAGAAAAGTCTAAGCTATCCCCTAGTCTTAAACCATTCTGGGAAGTAAGAAATGAGTAAATCAGTCTATGGGGGTACCATTTTTCATGGCAGTAAAGCTATTCCAACTACATCATTAAGAAATGTAATCTTACAGTTATGTCTTAAAGATCATTGTGGCATAGTTAAAACCGAACAGAATGTCAAAAAATGGTATTGGTAACCTGGAGTAGATGTAAATGTAGAAAGAATCGTTTGTGAATGTGTCATTTGCTCCAACTCGGATAAGGCCCTCAAGACTTTGAGACCTGACATGTGTGAACCTATCATACCTGATGGTCTTTGGCACACTGTTGCCATATGCCTCATGGGTCCTATTGGTGCCAATCAAAAGTACATTATCTACATGATTGATATATTTTCAAGATGGCCTTCTATTACCATAGTGGAGAAGATTGACAACATTTATTGACAAGGTATTTTTAGAAGAGGGTTTCCCTGTACAAATTATCAGTGATAATGGCATACAATACACCTAAAAATTGGCCAAAACACATTTTGAAAGAATCGAAGTGATACACAAGACCACTTCTTTATATAATCCCAGTGGTAATGGTATGTGTGAAAGGTTCAACAAAGATTTTAAAAATGCCATCCAAATTGCAGTGATGAAAGTTCTTGAATGGGAATTGCAGGTATCTAAAGCAGTATGGACTTAAAGAACTAATATTAATGAAGCATTAAAAATGTCTCCTTTTGATATTATGGGAGGTCGCACAACGAGAACTAAATGCATTCCAGAGTGAATTCACAAAAGTGCTGGTCTAGATATTTGTATGAGTTCTGTTGATAATAAGATTCTTTGGAAACACTTAGAATACAAACGCACTTTTGATAAAAAATTTGGTGCAGGTTTGGTTGACATTAAGGCAGGGATGTGGGTCAAAGTTAAGCAACCTTGGAAAGTTCGCAAGGGGGAATCTCAGTTTTCTAACCCTTTTCCAGTTAAAAAAGACTTACGAAATGCAGTTATTTTAAGTGATGGGAAAGTTTGGAATATCAGAAGAATTGCAATTTACAGAGGTAAAAAGGAGTTATCTTTCTCAACTCCTTCACTTTCTTTTGACACCTTTGATGATATTGAAAGTCATACCATTACTTCTAATTCTGTTTCAAATCCTATTATTGGGGAGGAACAGGGTGATGTTATTCTAGAGAATTTATCTGCTACAAATGAATTTGTGTTAGAAAAGGACAAACTTATTCTCCTTCTGGTAATGGAAAGGTCAAAGTATATAATAAGAACTGTGATATTGTTGAGCCTGTCACCAGTGGAAGTATTACTAAGAAAAGAATACAGTGCAAACCCAAGTGGTTAGAAGATTTTGTAGGGTAATTCATTTTTTTTGTTTTATTAAGGAGGAAGATGTGTCATGTTTATTTGCATTTAAGTTATTGTTTTGTTTCAATCGCTTCTCCTCCTCGAGCGTTCTCTGCTGAGTTCTTATTCCGGCTGAGAATGTTATGAGGGAGTTGCGGTTGAAGAAGCCCTGTGCAGGCTGCATCCTGCCTTGCTTCTGTGTTCTTGTATCTAAATAAACTACTTTTCTTAAATATACTTCGTGTCAATGGACTTTACAGAGCGCCTAGTCAAATGGTGTTCTTAACTAAAAATCTAAACCTTTCACTGAATACAATACTTTTGAAGAGCAAGTGTGCTATAACAAGCATTCTGCATTCTTATCAGTCGTTATGAGAGAGGAGTCTTATTTTGTGACCTCAGCAAGTGGTGATGTAGCTGAGGCAGCCAACTTACAACCAGTGGTAAAGAAAGGATGTGCAGCCCATAGAATGTGCAGCAGGATTTGGAATGTGATGCTGTCAGATGACACTGTCGACCACGCCATTGTGAGTGAAGAGACAGGCCTTGTGTCATCTACCAACATTGTTCAAGTGTTTGCGTTGTATTGTCATATATATACTCACTATTACTCCTGATGAGGTGTTGAGTGGGAAGCGCAGTACTCCACTGGGTCCAATGTTAGTTTGTTAGTTTGACAGCACTAGAGGGTAGGCAGAGAGTGGGCACAGGATGAGGGTTTGCTAATGTCATTGTTCCAAGCCATGATTCAGAAAAGGGGTGGTGATGAGCAGAGTGTCTGAATTAAGCAGACCACTCTTACCCAGTCCAAAGATCAGGGCTTGATCCATCACCGTTATTTATCTCACTGCACCATTCCAGCTCAGAACCTGGCTATATGCAAATCAGTCTGTCCCTGGCCCAGTGCATCATGGGAACAGGGCAGACCAAACTACCAAGCCAATTCTTCACCAGAAAGGAGACAAGCTACCGGGGACCGGTTTCTGGCATTTCAGCCGTCTTCGGCCCAGCTTGCTTGAATCCTGATGGTGCAGTGAGAAAGGGACTCATGTCTGAGTATACCCTGCCACACCTATAGCGGCCAAAAATGATTCTGAAAAGGGGCTGGTGATGAACAGAGTGTCTGAATTAAGCAGACCACTCTTACCCAGTCCTAAGATCAGGGCTTGATCCATCACCGTTATTTATCTCACTGCACCATCCCAGCTCAGAACCTGGCTATATGCAAATCAGTCTGTCCCTGGCCCAGTCCATCATGGGAACAGGGCAGACTAAACTACCAAGCCAATTCTTCACCAGAAAGGAGACAAGCTACCGGGGACCGGTTTCTGGCATTTCAGCCGTCTTCGGCCCGGCTTGCTTGAATCCTGATGGTGCAGTGAGAAAGGGACTCATGTCTGAGTATACCCTGCCACACCTATAGTGGCCAAAATCGATTCAGAAAAGGGGGTGGTGATGAACAGAGTGTCTGAATTAAGCAGACCACTCTTACCCAGTCCAAAGATCAGGGCTTGATCCATCACTGTTATTTATCTCACTGCACCATCCCAGCTCAGAACCTGGCTATATGCAAATCAGTCTGTCCCTGGCCCAGTGCATCATGGGAACAGGGCAGACTAAACTACCAAGCCAATTCTTCACCAGAAAGGAGACAAGCTATCGGGGATGGGTTTCTGGCATTTCAGCCGTCTTCGGCCCGGCTTGCTTGAATCCTGATGGTGCAGTGAGAAAGGGACTCATGTCTGAGTATACCCTGCCACACCTATAGTGGCCAAAAACGATTCAGAAAAGGGGGTGGTGATGAACAGAGTGTCTGAATTAAGCAGACCACTCTTACCCAGTCCAAAGATCAGGGCTTGATCCATCACCGTTATTTATCTCACTGCACCATCCCAGCTCAGAACCTGGCTATATGCAAATCAGTCTGTAACTGGCCCAGTGCATCATGGGAACAGGGCAGACTAAACTACCAAGCCAATTCTTCACCAGAAAGGAGACAAGCTACCGGGGACCGGTTTCTGGCATTTCAGCCGTCTTCTGCCCGGCTTGCTCGAATCCTGATGGTGCAGTGAGAAAGGGACTCATGTCTGAGTATACCCTGCCACACCTATAGTGGCCAAAAACGATTCAGAAAAGGGGGTGGTGATGAACAGAGTGTCTGAATTAAGCAGACCACTCTTACCCAGTCCAAAGATCAGGGCTTGATCCATCACCGTTATTTATCTCACTGCACCATCCCAGCTCAGAACCTGGCTATATGCAAATCAGTCTGTCCCTGGCCCAGTGCATCATGGGAACAGGGCAGACTAAACTACCAAGCCAATTCTTCACCAGAAAGGAGACAAGCTACCGGGGACCGGTTTCTGGCATTTCAGCCGTCTTCGGCCCGGCTTGCTTGAATCCTGATGGTGCAGTGAGAAAGGGACTCATGTCTGAGTATACCCTGACACACCTATAGTGGCCAAAAACGATTCAGAAAAGGGGGTGGTGATGAACAGAGTGTCTGAATTAAGCAGACCACTCTTACCCAGTCCAAAGATCAGGGCTTGATCCATCACCGTTATTTATCTCACTGCACCATCCCAGCTCAGAACCTGGCTATATGCAAATCAGTCTGTCCCTGGCCCAGTGCATCATGGGAACAGGGCAGACTAAACTACCAAGCCAATTCTTCACCAGAAAGGCGACAAGCTACCGGGGACCGGTTTCTGGCATTTCAGCCGTCTTTGGCCCGGCTTGCTTGAATCCTGATGGTGCAGTGAGAAAGGGACTCATGTCTGAGTATACCCTGCCACACCTATAGTGGCCAAAAACGATTTAGAAAAGGGGGTGGTGATGAACAGAGTGTCTGAATTAAGCAGACCACTCTTACCCAGTCCAAAGATCAGGGCTTGATCCATCACCGTTATTTATCTCACTGCACCATCCCAGCTCAGAACCTGGCTATATGCAAATCAGTCTGTCCCTGGCCCAGTGCATCATGGGAACAGGGCAGACTAAACTACCAAGCCAATTCTTCACCAGAAAGGAGACAAGCTACCGGGGACCGGTTTCTGGCATTTTAGCCGTCTTCGGCCCGGCTTGCTTGAATCCTGATGGTGCAGTGAGAAAGGGACTCATGTCTGAGTATACCCTGTCACACCTATAGTGGCCAAAAACGATTCAGAAAAGGGGGTGGTGATGAACAGAGTGTCTGAATTAAGCAGACCACTCTTACCCAGTCCAAAGATCAGGGCTTGATCCATCACTGTTATTTATCTCACTGCACCATCCCAGCTCAGAACCTGGCTATATGCAAATCAGTCTGTCCCTGGCCCAGTGCATCATGGGAACAGGGCAGACTAAACTACCAAGCCAATTCTTCACCAGAAAGGAGACAAGCTACCGGGGACCGGTTTCTGGCATTTCAGCCGTCTTCGGCCCGGCTTGCTTGAATCCTGATGGTGCAGTGAGTAAGGGACTCATGTCTGAGTATACCCTGCCATGTGATTGTAAATCCTCATGCTGATTAATATGCATTCAGAAGATTAGTGGTGTTCATTTTCCCATACCTTGGTTGGTGATAAGTTTCAAGATTATCATGTTTATAATTTTATCAAGTCAGCAATGGTGGCCAAACTGTTTCTGGACTAGTTTTTACCTCTCATAGGCATTAAGTGAGATTTGAGATAGTGGAGATTAACTTTTTTACTGATTTACAGTTTATACAATCTTTAGCAAGGGAGTGAACATTGCATGCCAAGTGACACTGAAGAAAGGATTTGTTTAGGGTAAGCAATAGGAAGTACATGTGTCAGAAGCAAAACCATTCAGAAAACGTTTATAGTTTATGCAAACTCTAGGTATGGTCTGAAACAATCCAAGTGAAATAATGGATTACAGGCTATGTATAGGGCATGCAATTAAATCACAAGCTTGCAATTTTAGGGGCATATTTAAAAACCCCATTGCCACAGAAATGTCACTTTCAGTGATGTTCCTGTGGCAAAATGGTCTTCATGACTTAACGATGCCTTGTAAAAAAGGCACTCTTTCTGCTATGCTTAGAATGAAAGTGGCGTGCAATGGGTGTTGTGTTGGGCGTTCTACCACAACCCCCATTGATTTTAATGCTGCCCATATTCAAAAGGGTGGCATAAATGTGGTGCAGCTCCAAAATTAAAACTAGGAAATACCTGGTCTTATCCTGGCGGAATGAGGGGAAAGACTTTATTTCTCCAAGTTTTTGCTGATTTTATGTGTACTGCACAATGTAGCAAAATGCTATTAATTGTTTATGTGCAGGAAGATGTCCCTTCCTGCACATAAACAATCAGTAAAAAAAATTACGAGTTACAACTTTTATGTGTGCTGCACAAAGCAGCGCACATAGAAGTTACAAAACGCAATTTCAGATTGTTTATGTCAAGAAGGGGCACCTTCCTGCACATAAACAATTATTTCCCTCAACGCAGGCACCCTGGCACTATGGTGCAAGGATTCCTGTGTTGGCGCTAGGCAGCTAAATTTAGCACCAGCATAGGGAGAAATACAGGGCTGCACCATATTCTTGCAAATACGGTGCAGCCCTGCGTTTCAGAAGTGGCAGAGCTGTACGCCATGCTCCATCACTTAATTTGTAAATATGACCCTTAGTTTGTGTAGACGTAAGAGGCAATCAGATGCATTTTACTCAATGCATTCAAAATAAAGATTGCTGACAGTAGCATTTTATTGGAGAAGAATTTCTGCAAGAAGTTGTCCAATGCAGATTACAAATAAATAAATAAATAGTAAAACTGCCATATAATTTTTTATCTGCAAATACATGGTGATGTCCAATAGTTCGTGACAGGTACTCATTAAAAACAAGTGCTTCTAAAGACAGAGTTTATGCATTCTAAGTAAAAAACATTTCCATTACAAACCCAATAGATCTAACTCTTAAACAATTTGAGACCTATTGCATTGCAAATGCTTGTTAACTTTAATTTCGTTTGCCACTGCTGGAATTAACATGCATTTATCTAGGTGATTGCATGCTGCAGCTCTAAATTAAAATGGTACTTTCTTGCTGAGATTTATTGTCTTTGTAGGTCTGGAATATTTATTAAGAAAGAAATATAATTTATGGCAGTCACATTAACTCAACAATGCAGGAACACATCAGTACAGCCAACAGAGGAGCAAACTTTCATATGAACATTATTTGAAAACTAAAACCCTTCCTTCCCGTTGATGACCTCAAAACAGCAGTGCAAGCCCTAGTGATATCCAGATTAGACTATGGGAATACAACCTTATGTGGTCTGACGAGATCCAGACTGGCTCCACTAAAAGCTTCTCTCAAGGTGGCCGCAAGACTTCTCACCGGCTCCAAAAACAACAACCACATCACCCCTGATTTAAAGGCACTGAACTGGCTCCCTTTTGACGCAAGATCACAGCAAAAAATTGCCTGTATAACACACAAAGCCTTGCACTTCAACACACAAAAGTATCTAGCCAATAGACTGGAACTATCAGGCGGTGACAGAACATCGAGAAGCACCAGCACCTGGCTATTGAAACCACAAAAATCTATCTGACATCTGACAACAAGACACTACTTAAAAAGGTATACAAAAAAGAGTTATTTTTAAATACATTTAAATAAATAAACTTTGTGTTGAGCAGCCCACCAAGGTTGGAAGAAATGTAGTTTATGCCTGGGACACAAAGCCCTGAAATATAGCTTCAGCAAAAAGGTGAACTTTCTAGCCGTAGTGCTAAAGTAATTAAAAATGAGAATAAAGAAGTCAATGAGCTTGTTATTTCAAAAATTCAAAATAAGTCTCATTCCAAACAAAAAACTCAACCTAGATCAAAAACTTCAGATCCTAAAAAGAATGAGGAATTAAAATGCTACCGTTGTGAAAGTAATTCTCATTTGGCAAATAACAAACTTTGTCCCGCCATCAAGGAAAAATGTTCTAATTGCGGCCTAGTTGGCCATTTCTCGAGAGCATGTAATAGGAAGAAAAGCAAAAAAGTTCAAGTAATCTGCGAGTCTGCTTCTAGTGATGACGAAGACACAGTAAAAAAAATATGCACTGTTCAGTTAAAGAAACTTGTAGTGACTCTCAAGTTGAAAAAAAGTTCATTTTTAATATAAAGGACGTTAATGACAAAGATGTTAAGATAAAAAACTATTTGTAATATGTCCATCGTTGGTGTGTTTATTGATATTTATGCAGATTCAGGCTCTCCGTACACCATTATTAATGAACATGTTTGGAACTCTAAATTTTTACAAGTTCTAGGAGAGAAACTGTATGTCCCAGATATTTCACCCGAAGGCTATTCTGGGGAAAAGATTGACATAATTGGATTTAGACCTCTTAAGTTCAGATTTAAAGGCAGAGAATGTTTAGCAAAGCTTAATGTAGCCAAACATTGACCTTCTGTACTAAGATGGAAGGATCAAGGGAATCTTACTATTATTTTGTCTCCTTTCTGGTAAAGAATTGGCTTGGTAGTTTAGTCTGCCCTGTTCCCATGATGCACTGGGCCAGGGACAGACTGATTTGCATATAGCCAGATTCTGAGCTGGGATGGGGCAGTGAGATAAATAACGGTGATGGATCAAGCCCTGATCTTTGGACTGGGTAAGAGTGGTCTGCTCAATTCAGACACTCTGTTCATCACCACCCCCTTTTGTAAATCGATTTTGGCCACTATAGGTGTGGCAGGGTATGCTCAGACATGAGTCCCTTTCTCACTGCTCCATCAGGATTCAAGCAAGCCGGGCCGAAGAGGCTGAAATGCCAGAAACCGGTCCCCGGTAGCTTGTCTCCTTTCTGGTAAAGAATTGGCTTGGTAGTTTAGTCTGCCCTGTTCCCATGATGCACTGGGCCAGGGACAGACTGATTTGCATATAGCCAGATTCTGAGCTGGGATGGGGCAGTGAGATAAATAACGGTGATGGATCAAGCCCTGATCTTTGGACTGGGTAAGAGTGGTCTGCTCAATTCAGACACTCTGTTCATCACCACCCCCTTTTGTAAATCGATTTTGGCCACTATAGGTGTGGCAGGGTATGCTCAGACATGAGTCCCTTTCTCACTGCTCCATCAGGATTCAAGCAAGCCGGGCCGAAGAGGCTGAAATGCCAGAAACCGGTCCCCGGTAGCTTGTCTCCTTTCTGGTAAAGAATTGGCTTGGTAGTTTAGTCTGCCCTGTTCCCATGATGCACTGGGCCAGGGACAGACTGATTTGCATATAGCCAGATTCTGAGCTGGGATGGGGCAGTGAGATAAATAACGGTGATGGATCAAGCCCTGATCTTTGGACTGGGTAAGAGTGGTCTGCTCAATTCAGACACTCTGTTCATCACCACCCCCTTTTGTAAATCGATTTTGGCCACTATAGGTGTGGCAGGGTATGCTCAGACATGAGTCCCTTTCTCACTGCTCCATCAGGATTCAAGCAAGCCGGGCCGAAGAGGCTGAAATGCCAGAAACCGGTCCCCGGTAGCTTGTCTCCTTTCTGGTAAAGAATTGGCTTGGTAGTTTAGTCTGCCCTGTTCCCATGATGCACTGGGCCAGGGACAGACTGATTTGCATATAGCCAGATTCTGAGCTGGGATGGGGCAGTGAGATAAATAACGGTGATGGATCAAGCCCTGATCTTTGGACTGGGTAAGAGTGGTCTGCTCAATTCAGACACTCTGTTCATCACCACCCCCTTTTGTAAATCCTCAAGACTTTGAGACCTGACATGTGTGAACCTATCATACCTGATAGGCACACTGTTGCCATATGCCTCATGGGTCCTATTGGTGCCAATCAAAAGTACATTATCTACATGATTGATATATTTTCAAGATGGCCTTCTATTACCATAGTGGAGAAGGTTGACAACATTTATTGACAAGGTATTTTTAGAAGAGGGTTTCCCTGTACAAATTATCAGTGATAATGGCATACAATACACCTAAAAATTGGCCAAAACACATTTTGAAAGAATCGAAGTGATACACAAGACCACTTCTTTATATAATCCCAGTGGTAATGGTATGTGTGAAAGGTTCAACAAAGATTTTAAAAATGCCATCCAAATTGCAGTGATGAAAGTTCTTGAATGGGAATTGCAGGTATCTAAAGCAGTATGGACTTAAAGAACTAATATTAATGAAGCATTAAAAATGTCTCCTTTTGATATTATGGGAGGTCGCACAACGAGAACTAAATGCATTCCAGAGTGAATTCACAAAAGTGCTGGTCTAGATATTTGTATGAGTTCTGTTGATAATAAGATTCTTTGGAAACACTTAGAATACAAACGCACTTTTGATAAAAAATTTGGTGCAGGTTTGGTTGACATTAAGGCAGGGATGTGGGTCAAAGTTAAGCAACCTTGGAAAGTTCGCAAGGGGGAATCTCAGTTTTTTAACCCTTTTCCAGTTAAAAAAGACTTACGAAATGCAGTTATTTTAAGTGATGGGAAAGTTTGGAATATCAGAAGAATTGCAATTTACAGAGGTAAAAAGGAGTTATCTTTCTCAACTCCTTCACTTTCTTTTGACACCTTTGATGATATTGAAAGTCATACCATTACTTCTAATTCTGTTTCAAATCCTATTATTGGGGAGGAACAGGGTGATGTTATTCTAGAGAATTCATCTGCTACAAATGAATTTGTGTTAGAAAAGGACAAACTTATTCTCCTTCTGGTAATGGAAAGGTCAAAGTATATAATAAGAACTGTGATATTGTTAAGCCTGTCAGCAGTGGAAGTATTACTAAGAAAAGAATACAGTGCAAACCCAAGTGGTTAGAAGATTTTGTAGGGTAATTCATTTTTTTTGTTTTATTAAGGAGGAAGATGTGTCATGTTTATTTGCATTTAAGTTATTGTTTTGTTTCAATTGCTTCTCCTCCTCGAGCGTTCTCTGCTGAGTTCTTATTCCGGCTGAGAATGTTATGAGGGAGTTGCGGTTGAAGAAGCCCTGTGCAGGCTGCATCCTGCCTTGCTTCTGTGTTCTTGTATCTAAATAAACTACTTTTCTTAAATATACTTCGTGTCAATGGACTTTACAGAGCGCCTAGTCAAATGGTGTTCTTAACTAAAAATCTAAACCTTTCACTGAATACAATACTTTTGAAGAGCAAGTGTGCTATAACAAGCATTCTGCATTCTTATCAGTCGTTATGAGAGAGGAGTCTTATTTTGTGACCTCAGCAAGTGGTGATGTAGCTGAGGCAGCCAACTTACAACCAGTGGTAAAGAAAGGATGTGCAGCCCATAGAATGTGCAGCAGGATTTGGAATGTGATGCTGTCAGATGACACTGTCGACCACGCCATTGTGAGTGAAGAGACAGGCCTTGTGTCATCTACCAACATTGTTCAAGTGTTTGCGTTGTATTGTCATATATATACTCACTATTACTCCTGATGAGGTGTTGAGTGGGAAGCGCAGTACTCCACTGGGTCCAATGTTAGTTTGTTAGTTTGACAGCACTAGAGGGTAGGCAGAGAGTGGGCACAGGATGAGGGTTTGCTAATGTCATTGTTCCAAGCCATGATTCTGAAAAGGGGCTGGTGATGAACAGAGTGTCTGAATTAAGCAGACCACTCTTACCCAGTCCTAAGATCAGGGCTTGATCCATCACCGTTATTTATCTCACTGCACCATCCCAGCTCAGAACCTGGCTATATGCAAATCAGTCTGTCCCTGGCCCAGTCCATCATGGGAACAGGGCAGACTAAACTACCAAGCCAATTCTTCACCAGAAAGGAGACAAGCTACCGGGGACCGGTTTCTGGCATTTCAGCCGTCTTCGGCCCGGCTTGCTTGAATCCTGATGGTGCAGTGAGAAAGGGACTCATGTCTGAGTATACCCTGCCACACCTATAGTGGCCAAAATCGATTCAGAAAAGGGGGTGGTGATGAACAGAGTGTCTGAATTAAGCAGACCACTCTTACCCAGTCCAAAGATCAGGGCTTGATCCATCACTGTTATTTATCTCACTGCACCATCCCAGCTCAGAACCTGGCTATATGCAAATCAGTCTGTCCCTGGCCCAGTGCATCATGGGAACAGGGCAGACTAAACTACCAAGCCAATTCTTCACCAGAAAGGAGACAAGCTACCGGGGATGGGTTTCTGGCATTTCAGCCGTCTTCGGCCCGGCTTGCTTGAATCCTGATGGTGCAGTGAGAAAGGGACTCATGTCTGAGTATACCCTGCCACACCTATAGTGGCCAAAAACGATTCAGAAAAGGGGGTGGTGATGAACAGAGTGTCTGAATTAAGCAGACCACTTTTACCCAGTCCAAAGATCAGGGCTTGATCCATCACCGTTATTTATCTCACTGCACCATCCCAGCTCAGAACCTGGCTATATGCAAATCAGTCTGTAACTGGCCCAGTGCATCATGGGAACAGGGCAGACTAAACTACCAAGCCAATTCTTCACCAGAAAGGAGACAAGCTACCGGGGACCGGTTTCTGGCATTTCAGCCGTCTTCTGCCCGGCTTGCTCGAATCCTGATGGTGCAGTGAGAAAGGGACTCATGTCTGAGTATACCCTGCCACACCTATAGTGGCCAAAAACGATTCAGAAAAGGGGGTGGTGATGAACAGAGTGTCTGAATTAAGCAGACCACTCTTACCCAGTCCAAAGATCAGGGCTTGATCCATCACCGTTATTTATCTCACTGCACCATCCCAGCTCAGAACCTGGCTATATGCAAATCAGTCTGTCCCTGGCCCAGTGCATCATGGGAACAGGGCAGACTAAACTACCAAGCCAATTCTTCACCAGAAAGGAGACAAGCTACCGGGGACCGGTTTCTGGCATTTCAGCCGTCTTCGGCCCGGCTTGCTTGAATCCTGATGGTGCAGTGAGAAAGGGACTCATGTCTGAGTATACCCTGACACACCTATAGTGGCCAAAAACGATTCAGAAAAGGGGGTGGTGATGAACAGAGTGTCTGAATTAAGCAGACCACTCTTACCCAGTCCAAAGATCAGGGCTTGATCCATCACCGTTATTTATCTCACTGCACCATCCCAGCTCAGAACCTGGCTATATGCAAATCAGTCTGTCCCTGGCCCAGTGCATCATGGGAACAGGGCAGACTAAACTACCAAGCCAATTCTTCACCAGAAAGGCGACAAGCTACCGGGGACCGGTTTCTGGCATTTCAGCCGTCTTTGGCCCGGCTTGCTTGAATCCTGATGGTGCAGTGAGAAAGGGACTCATGTCTGAGTATACCCTGCCACACCTATAGTAGCCAAAAACGATTTAGAAAAGGGGGTGGTGATGAACAGAGTGTCTGAATTAAGCAGACCACTCTTACCCAGTCCAAAGATCAGGGCTTGATCCATCACCGTTATTTATCTCACTGCACCATCCCAGCTCAGAACCTGGCTATATGCAAATCAGTCTGTCCCTGGCCCAGTGCATCATGGGAACAGGGCAGACTAAACTACCAAGCCAATTCTTCACCAGAAAGGAGACAAGCTACCGGGGACCGGTTTCTGGCATTTTAGCCGTCTTCGGCCCGGCTTGCTTGAATCCTGATGGTGCAGTGAGAAAGGGACTCATGTCTGAGTATACCCTGCCACACCTATAGTGGCCAAAAACGATTCAGAAAAGGGGGTGGTGATGAACAGAGTGTCTGAATTAAGCAGACCACTCTTACCCAGTCCAAAGATCAGGGCTTGATCCATCACTGTTATTTATCTCACTGCACCATCCCAGCTCAGAACCTGGCTATATGCAAATCAGTCTGTCCCTGGCCCAGTGCATCATGGGAACAGGGCAGACTAAACTACCAAGCCAATTCTTCACCAGAAAGGAGACAAGCTACCGGGGACCGGTTTCTGGCATTTCAGCCGTCTTCGGCCCGGCTTGCTTGAATCCTGATGGTGCAGTGAGTAAGGGACTCATGTCTGAGTATACCCTGCCATGTGATTGTAAATCCTCATGCTGATTAATATGCATTCAGAAGATTAGTGGTGTTCATTTTCCCATACCTTGGTTGGTGATAAGTTTCAAGATTATCATGTTTATAATTTTATCAAGTCAGCAATGGTGGCCAAACTGTTTCTGGACTAGTTTTTACCTCTCATAGGCATTAAGTGAGATTTGAGATAGTGGAGATTAACTTTTTTACTGATTTACAGTTTATACAATCTTTAGCAAGGGAGTGAACATTGCATGCCAAGTGACACTGAAGAAAGGATTTGTTTAGGGTAAGCAATAGGAAGTACATGTGTCAGAAGCAAAACCATTCAGAAAACGTTTATAGTTTATGCAAACTCTAGGTATGGTCTGAAACAATCCAAGTGAAATAATGGATTACAGGCTATGTATAGGGCATGCAATTAAATCACAAGCTTGCAATTTTAGGGGCATATTTAAAAACCCCATTGCCACAGAAATGTCACTTTCAGTGATGTTCCTGTGGCAAAATGGTCTTCATGACTTAACGATGCCTTGTAAAAAAGGCACTCTTTCTGCTATGCTTAGCATGAAAGTGGCGTGCAATGGGTGTTGTGTTGGGCGTTCTACCACAACCCCCATTGATTTTAATGCTGCCCATATTCAAAAGGGTGGCGTAAATGTGGTGCAGCTCCAAAATTAAAACTAGGAAATACCTGGTCTTATCCTGGCGGAATGAGGGGAAAGACTTTATTTCTCCAAGTTTTTGCTGATTTTATGTGTACTGCACAATGTAGCAAAATGCTATTAATTGTTTATGTGCAGGAAGATGTCCCTTCCTGCACATAAACAATCAGTAAAAAAAATTACGAGTTACAACTTTTATGTGTGCTGCACAAAGCAGCGCACATAGAAGTTACAAAACGCAATTTCAGATTGTTTATGTCAAGAAGGGGCACCTTCCTGCACATAAACAATTATTTCCCTCAACGCAGGCACCCTGGCACTATGGTGCAAGGATTCCTGTGTTGGCGCTAGGCAGCTAAATTTAGCACCAGCATAGGGAGAAATACAGGGCTGCACCATATTCTTGCAAATACGGTGCAGCCCTGCGTTTCAGAAGTGGCAGAGCTGTACGCCATGCTCCATCACTTAATTTGTAAATATGACCCTTAGTTTGTGTAGACGTAAGAGGCAATCAGATGCATTTTACTCAATGCATTCAAAATAAAGATTGCTGACAGTAGCATTTTATTGGAGAAGAATTTCTGCAAGAAGTTGTCCAATGCAGATTACAAATAAATAAATAAATAGTAAAACTGCCATATAATTTTTTATCTGCAAATACATGGTGATGTCCAATAGTTCGTGACAGGTACTCATTAAAAACAAGTGCTTCTAAAGACAGAGTTTATGCATTCTAAGTAAAAAACATTTCCATTACAAACCCAATAGATCTAACTCTTAAACAATTTGAGACCTATTGCATTGCAAATGCTTGTTAACTTTAATTTCGTTTGCCACTGCTGGAATTAACATGCATTTATCTAGGTGATTGCATGCTGCAGCTCTAAATTAAAATGGTACTTTCTTGCTGAGATTTATTGTCTTTGTAGGTCTGGAATATTTATTAAGAAAGAAATATAATTTATGGCAGTCACATTAACTCAACAATGCAGGAACACATCAGTACAGCCAACAGAGGAGCAAACTTTCATATGAACATTATTTGAAAACTAAAACCCTTCCTTCCCGTTGATGACCTCAAAACAGCAGTGCAAGCCCTAGTGATATCCAGATTAGACTATGGGAATACAACCTTATGTGGTCTGACGAGATCCAGACTGGCTCCACTAAAAGCTTCTCTCAAGGTGGCCGCAAGACTTCTCACCGGCTCCAAAAACAACAACCACATCACCCCTGATTTAAAGGCACTGAACTGGCTCCCTTTTGACGCAAGATCACAGCAAAAAATTGCCTGTATAACACACAAAGCCTTGCACTTCAACACACAAAAGTATCTAGCCAATAGACTGGAACTATCAGGCGGTGACAGAACATCGAGAAGCACCAGCACCTGGCTATTGAAACCACAAAAATCTATCTGACATCTGACAACAAGACACTACTTAAAAAGGTATACAAAAAAGAGTTATTTTTAAATACATTTAAATAAATAAACTTTGTGTTGAGCAGCCCACCAAGGTTGGAAGAAATGTAGTTTATGCCTGGGACACAAAGCCCTGAAATATAGCTTCAGCAAAAAGGTGAGAATCTGGGCAAATCATTTTATCACCTTGTGCAAATTGTGTTTTTCTAATTTACCTACGTAAAATCTAACTTTAGGAGGTGCGCTGATTCATACAACAGCATTAAAGTTTCCATTCCCCTGTGAGAATATATCTATGTTTCTGTAAATTATTTACAACTGACTCCCACATGTGCAATGCTGTCTTTGAGCCACAGAGTTTGAGATGTTCCTGCTTAAATTAAAATTAACTCAGCACAAGGCCACTACACACACATGATTGAAATGCCACACTCTGGATCTGTTGTAAGTTACTGGCCAAAGCTTTATTTATGTGCTATACATACTCATCATGCTTCTCTCATATTTTGGGTTCATAAATCCACCTGCATCACTTGTCATAATAAATCAAGCACATAATTTGACATCATAAATCAACGTTGTCATAAATCAATCATCAGGACAATAAATCAAGTTATAAAGTTGTAAATCAAACCAGGTCATCAATCAAGTCATAATAAATCAAAATACCATAAATCAACATCAGGTCATGAATCACTCAGGGTTGATAAATCTAGTCATAAAGCATGGTTAAAGACACATTTAAGGCACATCATCAAAGTCTCTATTCGCCATGCATCAGACCGGCATTTATTGCTCCCAATTTGAGCCCTTTTGAGCTAGAGCTTCACCATCTAGGCAGGGGACGGGGTATTCACCATAATTTTTCTAGGCGCAGCTTGCTACCCTACTTATTCAGTGTGTCTGTTGACCATTGGCCCTGGGCTGTGAGCACCGTGTTCTCTTATCCCTCACCTCTCTGACCGCCTTACACTGCTGCGAGGTATTCAAAGGTAAGTACCAGGTCTACCACCCAGCTGGTGGCCTTTCACACTCCTAAATCTCCATCAATAGATTTTGTTACCGCCATGTTGCTGCAACAATCTTTGCTTTGCTGGGTGCAGGTGGGTGGGTTTTGTTGTCCCAGTGGTGCCGTCCTCCACACGTACAGTGGCTGGGCACGGAGCTTACCCCTTTAATAGGGACCTGATGCCCTGTTGGTGTGATTCAAATGGCATGCTCCCTCCTCATTGGCCGGTGGGTTTCATGTCACTCTCAATTTTGGTGCCCTTTTTCCTCACCTTTCCCCTAACATTCATGGGGGGTGATACTTCCTGTCCTTTCTCCTTGTCCCCTCCTGGGGGCAGCTGTTCCCGAACCCTTCTGCCATCTACTGTGCCAGCCCCTTAATCCCCCTCCAAATGCAGGCCTCTGCCATAAAGTTTGCACCCAGCCACTCCCACACATAATTGAAATACCACACACTTGATCTGTTAGAAGTTACTGGCCGCAGCTTTATTCATGTGCTGAACATAGTCCCCCATGTTTCTCTCATATTTGGGTTTAAAAATCCATCTGCATCACTTGTCATCATAAATCAATCACATAATTTGACATCATAAATCAATGGTATCATAAATCAATCATCAGGACAATAAATAAAGGTATAAATTAAACCAGGTCATCGATCAAGTCATAAATCATAATCAGGTCATGAATCAATCAAGGACCAAAAATTAACTCATAAACAAAGGGTACATACACATTTATGGCATGACATAAAAGTCTTCCTTCGTCACGCATCAGTCCGGCATTTATTGCTGCCAACTGCAGCGCTTCTGAGCTGGAGCTTCACCGTCTATGCAGGGGATGGATTTTCACCATCACCTTTTTAGGCTCACCTCTCTGACTGCCTTACCCTGCTGTGAGGCATCCCAAGGTAAGTATCAGTTCCGCCACCCTGCCTGTGGCCTTTCTCACTCCTTTAGCTCCATTAATGGACTCCTTTACTGCCACGCTGCACACAGGCATACATCTTTGGGCAGCACCGCCTAATTCCATGTTCATTCTCCTGGCAACCTGCCAGCACCATGGCTGGCCATAGATTGGATCAAAATACCTCCTGCCCTGCCTCTGATAGATGGACTCCATCCTCAGAGTAGTAATCGGGTTGTCTCAGGTTGATTAGGTCATGCCAAATAGGTTCCCAACTGTTCGCCCTGCAAACTTTTGCAACTGACACATTGAGCTTTTTCCTGGACTTCTTTAGGGTGCTGGTGGACCACTCACACTTCCATCTCTGCCTGGGGATGATTTCGAACCATAAGAAGCTGGTGATGCCAGCGTGGAGCTTGCCAGCTCAACAAGATGGCAGTGACCTAGTTGAGCTCTGTAAAGTCATTACACAATCCTGAAATATCCTGGCTGACCCTGCGGATTTAGAAGCATTGATTTGGGCGCCGGGGCTATCAGAGGCCTCCCGGAGCTGAATTGCGGTGGTTTGAAGCGCATCGGCTGCAAAATGGCAGAGGATCAAGCCCTGGACGGAGGAGAGATCTCTGTGTCTCCTAAAGCCCTACTGCGTCATACGGAGACCCTCAGTGAGGTGTCCCGGTGAGCTGAGCAGTGCCTATCCAATCGACTGCAGTAGTGCTGCGACTGTGCATTGCTTCCTCGATCCGAGCGCATGGTCCGTGGGCTGAAGTCGAATGCCCGTGGCCTCTGCCCTGGGAGATGCGGTGGGGTGTGGCCTTCAAGTCTGCGATCCAGAGCACCCTGCTGCTGAAGATCCAGAGCTCCCTTTACAGAAACGGTGAGGAATGAGAGGCCCTAAATAGTGCCTGAATAGACCAGAACTGAATGACTTTGCTGCCAGATGCTTTGACACAGCCAGGACACTTCGGTGCTGCACAGCGTGCATGTCCGATAGGCGCAGGGGGCTTGTGGTGAAGCCTTGCACAGCCAGTATCCTGCTGCCCGAGGTGTTTCCATGCAGCTGGTGTCTTGCAGCTACGCATCCAACTAGGCGTGACCGTGAACTGACGGAGTGCACTCACACAACTTGCGCTCTGGTGATCGGTACTGTTGGTGCAGATTGGTGGCAGCAGAGGTAACCTAGAGGCTGAAATTCTGCGCAGTAACGTTCTCCAGCTGAAAAGCTCCTATTATCTATGTGGAGTACACTTACATCAACATGCTGCGGCAGGCGGACACTTGTGAGTGATGGTGGGGTTGAGTTGAGCCCAGCTGCCCCAACTCTGCTCCTACTCTTGCATAGCTATCAGAGCTGGGGCTCCCTCGCTCACCCATAAAGGATCATGAGATTGCATTGTACGTAGTGTCACAAATACGTGTAGATGGATCTCTGCGGTGCCCTTTTTGAGTTACAATTCAGGGATGATGGGCAAAGCGGACAAAGTCCAGTCCAAACTCTTGTTAGAACAGTGAAAGATTAGGACCCGTGAGACCACGGAAGCCCATCCTATCACAGAACAGGATGACATGAGTGAAGAGTCCCCTGCAGCTTTCAGACAAATACTGGCCACTATTCAGTCAAGCCTTAGCTTCATAGAGAGTCACGCTGGTCTACCGCTTCGATCGGATGTCTGACCGCCTTGATAAGCACACTGAAAGGATTGAAATGGCTGAGAGGCGAGTCACTGAGGTCGAGGAGGCACAAATGGAGGTGGGTGCCACGCAAAAGCAGATGGGCAAGGCCCTCTCGCAGATTCAACATTAAGCCGAAGACCTTGAAGCCAGGTCCTGAAGGAGCAACACATGACTTACGGGCCACCCGGAATCTACCTCCACCGGGAAAATTGAATTATTTATTGAGAACCTGCTAGTTAGGCTGTTATGACAAGAAACTTTTTCCACCATGTTTGTTATAGAGAGGCGCTCTGCATCACTCGCTGGGTCCGCGACTTCCTCCTGGTGACCCCCGCGGCCGATTATTGCAAAGTTCTAAATTTACAGTGACAGAGATGCTGCCCTGAGAAAGGCCAGTGATTTGGGGTCCTTGCAGTACGAGGGCTCCACACTATCATTATACCCTGACTTCACGGCTAAAGTTCAGAAAGCTCGGAGACAGTTTGCCCCACTTAAGTGAGCACTACCAGCCCAGGAATTAGACTACGCGATGCTCTACCCAGCCCACCTGAGTATTACCATGACCGGTGTATCATAGATTTTCTTGGACCCTAAGTCTCTACAGAGAGCACTCAAGGACTATACCAAGGAGCAATAATGTGCATCAACAGCGGAACAGTCGCAGGGTGCAGAGAGATGCACTATGGATGAAAATTATTACAACTGTGCTGCAAGTATTGCTAGCACAGAGTCAAACTCAGCAGGGGGGTGAGGCTGGAGTGGGGGTGTTTCTTTTCCATTTTTCCTTAGTCTACAATTGTTCAGGTCTTCCGGGCCTTTAAAGTGTAGTCTGAGAGTCGAATCAGGGAGTTCTGAACAGTTAGCCGTAGAGTAGGCGGTCCCCTATGTATCTTTATCACAAAAAATTCCACCCAAGGAATGGTATGTTGCATTTTGATTCCCTAAATATAGTCAATAGTATCATATGCTAGTTGTGTACAAGGCTAGTGGAGCAAGAGAATCAGAGGGATCACAGTGCGAGTAATTGTGTTAACTACTTTAGGGATTCATTTCAACCAGTTTGGCATATAGGAGTAGCAGCAGTACTTTACTTGAAGTCGGTTGGATCCTAGCTTAAGCTGACTTAGTAAGTTAAGTGGGCAATAGGTTGCAGATAGCGTCGGGGGCCCGACTTCTTGGTAGTCTGAAAGTTAACACCATTTATTGCAAGAGGGCAGGTAAATTGCCCTAATAGTGTTATTATGGCTGATCGTCACTTCTGGAGGTATCCAGGAGTGGGAGCACGGAGAGGCAACATCCGCCCCTCAGTGTGAACCACTTTATGGCACTTTGCCATCTTTGTTTGAGTTATGGGGAGGGTGGGTTTGCCGATTGTGTCCAGTTAGGGTTGACGGCACGTGGGAAGGGGCAGGTGTTTTTGGGGTATCTTTTGTTGGAGCAACAGGTTCAAAGTGATCAAGTTATTCTTTCTAGATATTTACCACAGGTGATGGAGGTGAATGTGGACCTACCAATGTTGTTACTATAGCTACCATTTATTCTGAATGAAGGGTCCACTAATCAGATTCTTAACGTGGAATGTCCAAGGTCTTAATAACTATCGCAAGGTGCGTAATGTGATCGTGTTCCTAAAACGGCACGCTGTAGATATAGCCCTGTGATAGGAAACTCATTTGCCTGTAGACAGCGCAATGTTATCACAAAGAGTGCTACAGGGATTGTTCCATGCCTCTGGGTTTACTTTCCATGCTCGAGGGGTACTCACATGGGTAAACTCGAAATCAAGAGTCAAGTTAACCCCAGAGGTGACGGATGTGGATGGCAGGTTCACTATTTCCAGGTGTATGGGAAAAGGGTTGGATTTACGTGTTATTAATGTCTATGGTCCCAATTACGACAATCCCTATTTTTATAGGGGGCTTTTTGACTCACCTGATGTTGATGAGTAATTCCCACTACTAGTGGGTGGCAATTGTACTTGTGTGCTCGATCTAACACTAGACCGCTCCGGAGGGCCTGAACCTCGCACTTCGGCCTCAGCAAAGGTTATCACTGATGACACACTACAACTTGATTTGATAGATGTTTGGATGGACAGATTCCTGGGGCAAGAGGAGTATACACACTATTCCACTCCACATTACCTACATAAGAGGATCTACTACTGGCTTCTGTTGTGCGCAGTTTATTCAGAGGTCATGGACTGTAGAGTCCATCCTTGTACCCTATTGGATCATGCCCCTGTATTTGTAGTCCTGCCTGGCCCACAGTTGAGGGCCACCCCATTTACCTGGTGATTCCCTACATACTCATTGCTTGACACAGCATTCAAGGCCGAGATTTGCTGAGGTGATAGAAGACTTCTTTACTAACAACATAGGTTCAGTGTCGCACTTCTCCACAGTTTGGGATGCATGCTAGGTATATATTAGAGGCATAGCCATATCCAAACACTCTGGGAAGCTTCCTGCAATCAGGAGTAGACTTGAACAGTTAGAGAAAAGACTGACTGAGTTGGAGACAGCTCTGCAACAAGATGGGGCTGCAGAGGGATATGAGGAGTTGCAAAAAATGCTAGCGAAATTTCAGGAGGCCGCTGACAACGAGGTTCAGCATATAGGGAAATGTGCAGTCACTAGGAGTTATAGGGAGGGTGAGCGGTGGGGTGCCATACTGGCGGCGCTTCTGCGAAATTGAAGAGAAGCCTCATCCATTACTGCTATATGGTCAGAGGAGGATGAGATGCTGGTTGACCCAGAATCGATTTAGAAAAGGGGGTGGTGATGAACAGAGTGTCTGAATTAAGCAGACCACTCACTGCACCATCCCAGCTCAGAACCTGGCTATATGCAAATCAGTCTGTCCCTGGCCCAGTGCATCATGGGAACAGGGCAGACTAAACTACCAAGCCAATTCTTCACCAGAAAGGATACAAGCTACCGGGGACCGGTTTCTGGCATTTCAGCCGTCTTCGGCCCGGCTTGCTTGAATCCTGATGGTGCAGTGAGAAAGGGACTCATGTCTGAGTATACCCTGCCACACCTATAGTGGCCAAAATCGATTTAGAAAAGGGGGTGGTGATGAACAGAGTGTCTGAATAAAGCAGACCACTCTTACCCAGTCCAAAGATCAGGGCTTGATCCATCACCGTTATTTATCTCACTGCACCATCCCAGCTCAGAACCTGGCTATATGCAAATCAGTCTGTCCCTGGCCCAGTGCATCATGGGAACAGGGCAGACTAAACTACCAAGCCAATTCTTCACCAGAAAGGAGACAAGCTATCGCTTTTCTGAATCACGGTTGACCCGGAAGGCATCAATCACCAATTTAAGCAGTACTATGAGTCATTATTTTCCTCTTGCCCTCTGGCAGAAGATAGCATGATTCAGGAATATCTGGAGCACATAAAATTACCTTGGCTCACCAGCGAACACCGCGAGTACCCGATGAAGGCCTTAGAGGCCTGGGAAATACAAGAGGCATTATGGCATATGCGATCAGACAGCACCCCGGGTTAGGATGGCCTGCCGGCTTTTTATAAAAAATTTGCAGATCTACTTACTCCACACTTAGATACATTTTTTGAGGAGCTGTGCAAATCAGAGGAATTGCCTCCGACTATGCTTTGATAGTCACCATTCTTAAGCCTGATAAGCCACGTGAGGAGTGCTGCTCATATCGCCCGCTGTCTCTACCGAATGTCAACGACAAAATATATGCCAATTAAGCAAATCGCCTCGCCCCTTTGGTCCCGACTCTGGCTAGTACTGAACAGGCTGGATGTGTTCGGGGCTGTAACCTCACATACAACTTGCGCATATTCTCCAGCATGTTACTCCTGAGGTAAAGGCTACTGCGGTATTCGTGGATGCTGAAAAAGCGTTTGATTTGGTGAAATGGCCATTCCTAAGTATGGTTCTGGAATGGATGGGAGTGGGCAGAGTTTTCTTGAACCTAGTTGCTGTATTATACAACTCACCCTCTGCTCGTATTCGCATTGGAGACATGCTCACTCCCCCGGTGGGAATCTCTAGGGGCACTGGACAGGGATGCCGCTGTCACCTCTGTTGTATGCCATAGTAGCTGAACCACTGGCATGTGCCGTGAGAGAATATCATGGATTCCGTGGGATACGCTTCCCCAAGTATAACTTAATTTTGTCATCAAATGCTGACAACACATTGCCATACATCAGGAATCCGGAGACCAATTTGTCCCCGGTGTTGAAGGCGGTTGTTCGATTTGGTGAACTATCTGGCTTGAGAATCAACTGGACTAAATCTATAATCTTCCCACTGACCCACTCCACCACACCTTTTGACCTTCTCCACAACAGCCCTAGCAGCGCCGGGGATGCCTGGCTTCACCTTGGGGGTGCCCTCTCACTGGGAAAGCCAGGACGGGTTCCCCAGCGGTATACAGCGCCAGGATGCCACGAGTGATGGGGTAACAGTGCGCTTTACAAGTATACATACATTTACATTTACATTTACATCTTCTTCAAGTTTGGTAACTGCCCTACCATAGTTTTCTCTAAAAACTGTCTCCGGGACCATATGAATTTGTATTCCCAAATAGTAAACCGGTTCAGTAGTCCAAGCCAAGGGGAAATCTAGGTCAAAAGGTGTGGTGGAGTGGGTCAGTGGGAAGATTATAGATTTAGTCCAGTTGATTCTCAAGCCAGATAGTTTTTTATACACTAGACACTAGACTTGCTGCATTTACATATAGAGCAGGTGGCGGTTGCCCCATCGGATCTCCCCGCTAGTCTGTTTCAGCCCTCAGAGTTGCACGGGGATCCTAGATTTCATTAACGCCACGGTGCATGCATGACATGAACTGGTCAAAAGACAAAACTGTGACATACTATACTCTCCGCTGGTTCCACTGGAATGGTGCACCTAGTTTTCTATAAGTTGGGACCGCGCAACGATCAAAGCACTGCAGGCACCGAGTGTAAACATTGTGGGAGAACTCTTCCTGGACGGGAAGGTTCGAACGTGGGAGGAGGTAGTAGCTGAGGACACAATTGTCACCCCTTTTGCACAGTTTCAGTACCATAGAGCAGCCCTGGTGGATAGTGGGAGTACCTGCCGGGCAGTGACGTGGGAAGGGGGAGGTGCAGGGTGGGCGTAGTAAACTATGGATTACAGAGGTTTACAGGTAAGTAAACATATAAATAAATAAATAAAAAATTGTTGCACGCACTGCATCACATTTGGGGATGCAGTGCACGCAACGAAATTCATTTTATTTATTTATATGTTTACTTACCTGTAAACATCCATAATCAATAGTTTACAACCCCCACCCTGCCCCTCCCCCTCCCCACGTCACCGCCCGGCAGGTACTCCCAGTACCGACCGCGGCTGGCATAGAGTGAGACACGCGCTGCGTGAGATACTGGGTGGAGACATGGCGGAACCCCTGGAGGGTCCCCTCTCACACTCATCCTTAAGGCAGCAACCCCCATTAAACTGGTGTCCAATATTTATGGAATTGTTCAGGCATACTGCAAGAACTACTATACAAAATCTAGGCTGGAGTGGCAAAGAGACCTTGGTTTGATTATTGATGATGACATGTGGAGATTTAGCTGTGAGCCTTAAATGGTCGACATCGTCTAATCCATTTAAAATTTTTACATATGAAAGCACTAAACTGGCTCCCTCTGGAGGGCAGAATACAGCTGAAACTGGCATGCATTGCACACAAGGCCCAATACACAAACTCCCCTGCTTATCTGGCACAGAAACTTGTGCTATCTGGAGGAAGCAGGAACTCCCTGTCCGCTAGAAACCTCCTGCTCCAACCTGCCCGTTTTCAGAAAAAAAGAACCTACAATAGGGCATTCTCCGGAGCAGCACCAAGAATTTGGATCTCTTTCCCACCTGACATCAGAAGAATCCCTTCTCTACCACGTTTCAAGAAAAAGGCCAACATTTTCCTCATGGGTAAATTCCTGGTCTAAGGCTTGCTCTCATCCACCACAGTGTGCCTGCCGAATCGAAATCTATTGCTTCTTCCTCAGATCTCCAACTCACCCCACCAAGAAAATGTGGGGCTTCTGTTTTTACTGATCCTAATTATAACCGTAACCATACATTTGTGTACCCCTTTGTCTCTATGCTCTCAGCACCCCTACCCCGCGCCAACCTCTGTATATTTCTGCACTTGAGACTGTTTGTTTGTTTACCTCTGTAAACTGTGTAAAGTGCTCTGATGCCCTCACAGGTCAAGTTTGCTCTCTATAAAACATTAAAAAAAATTAAAAAATAAATAAATAAACAAAGAGTTTATTATACCCCGGAGAGGTTATGCTGGTATGGGCTGCGGGATACAGCAGAATGTGAGAGATGCGGGAAGAGTCTAGAGGATTTCATACATGTAGCTTGGCAATGTCCAGCAATCGCCAAGTTCTGGGAAAAGGTATTCCAAACACTGAGCAACATCACAGATGCCCCTACCCTCCCAGATCCATTAGTTGCTCTGCTGGGCTACATGAAGAAAATAAAAAAGGGCATTAGGCATCTGATAGAGATGGGAATGTTAATAGCAAAGCACAGAATAGCGATGAGGTGGCCGCGCGGACCGCCTCCCACAATACAGGAGTGGTCACGCGACATGTTGTACTGCAATACACAGACGGAAATATATAGTGAGCTACTGGTCCTCCCGGACACCCCCCCCCCCCCTCCCGAAGCCGTCCTAAGAATTTCTTGGGTTTATGTCAAGCATACCTTGCAGGAAGTCCCACCTGGCCACATACCCTAACCCTGATGCGGAAGGCACTCTGGAGTAAACGTTAATGTATGCTGACAAACTTGGCACGGATGTATGTTAACAACCTGCATAAACAACCTGTTGTGGGCATGTCTGAAGGGAGATCTGGAACTGCGGTTGTTATTTTCAGTAAATAACTTCTCTGTTGTTCTGTTAATGTAAAAAAAGTGATTGCATACTTTTTCTCCTACAGTACGCCATCATGATTATGATTATGCTTCAAGTCTATGGATTTGAGAAATGTTGTGTAATTTAGAACAGACCTTGTGAAGTTTAACAAGTCACTATTGTAATGTATGACCTAATAAATACAACAATAAGAAAAAAGAAGCTGGCGGTGCCTAGCAAACTGGAAGCACTAGATAAACCATGCCTGATGTTCTCCAGGGACACTCTTTTAGCCAACTGGGTCTGGTTGTTCTCCTGTAGGCATACCACCAGTGCATCTGGCTCAGTGAGGTACTCCTTGCATATTTTCACGAATGCCACCTCCAGTTGCTCCCAGTGCTTTTCAGATACTCCCGCCCAGGGTAATCTTGTGGTACTGGGCTTGAGAAGTCTCCAGAATCCCCCCATCCCGTCATTGTTGATTTCTCTAGGCAAAAGAGTGTCTCACCATCCACACCGTCTTCCTCCTTGCACCTGTCAAGACAAATGGTGACAGCTTGGTGCATGGCTTGGTTTTTGGTGGGGTTAACGGTGCATGGTGAGGTGAGGGAGAAGCAGCGTACTAGGTTCCTCCTCCCTGCGGCAGCCTCACATAGTGTTTGCAGGCTGCTAATCACCATTTTCCTACATTCTTGATGCCCTCTGGAAGCCCCCACCTAGCTGCCATTGTTTCTGCCCTACTGCAGAAGGAATGAGTGCCAAAATCTGCTTCTTGTAAACCTGCGTTCGTGAGTGCCATCTTCAGCACTGCCTGTAACTGGTACCTGCTCAGGCACTCCCCATTCTTGTGTTTGTACAGCAGACCTTCCCTTTCAGGGCGAATTGCACAGTACTCCCACAAAACTACTAAAAGGCGTGACAGCGTGCTGAATTTAAAGGGTCTACGTTTGTCCACCATCACTCCCTCTAGGCGACGCCGACCCTTCATCGCTGCTATGAGGTAGGGAGCTGTGGCACTGGCAGGATCCTCTCCAGTGACTAGTTTGACAGAATGGGTGATCGCTGGCAAACACACATCTGCCCTAAATCTGGTTTTGCCTTGATCAAATGTCCACTTCAAGAACCTCTGGTCTGGCCATGGCAACAATAAGGCTGCTACAGAAGGCTGCAGATCTTGTGAGTCCAACAAGCTGCACAGAGTTGAGTCACCGTGTGATGATGCAGTCCTCTGGCAGCAGCCGGGCAACTTCAGGAGGTGTCTGGGAGTGGGGTGGTCACCTCTCACCCTCCCATGCTTTTGGGTTCTTTTGGCTATCCCTCCCGCCACCCAGAGTCTTGCCACCGCTTAACTAAGCTGTCCTCCGAAGGCAAACGGAGGGATGCAAGACTTCTCCCTTCTTGTTGGATGTGGCAGCTCTTCTTCATTGCCACGACCCTTGTTGGCCCTCAGCACCAGCGCCCCACAGCGCCCACCAAAACAGGCATTCTGTGATGCCTCTCATTGTATTGTTGCAGCGGCCCCATTCTCTACATGTATAGAGGCTGGGCACAGCACTTACTCCTTTAATAGGTAACTGATGCCCTGCAGGCATGATTTAAGTGCTGTGCGGCCTCCTCATTGGCCAGAGTGTTTCCTACCACTCTTACTATTTCAGAGCCCCTTTTTTTTGCTTTTCCCCTTGTACTTGTGAGGGGCGGGCGTGCCACTTCCTGACCTTTGTCCAGTGGCGGTTCCTCTGCTAAGGCGGAGGAGCGTTGCCTCACTGCCTACAGCTCTGCAAAAAAAGGGAAAAATAAAAATGATTATAACCCGATGCTATTAGCATTTTATTTTTCCATGCACAGGCAGCTTTGTGGGCAGGGTGGGGCGGGGTTGCCCTGAGCAGGGACGGAGTGTTTTGCCCACTCCAAAGGTTCATGAATGTTTGGCCGACCCCCGTGTGCCTGGCAAACACTTGTGCGCACTTTGCATGTTCTCCATCCAGGCTGCATTACAGCCTGGGTGGCAAACATGCCCCCGGCTCCAATTCCCTGGCTGAGTGCCGAAAAATGGAAGGAAGAGAGGACGCAGGGGACCTAGAAGAGGCGGCCGTTGGCCAGCAGGCCAGCAGGCCGGCCGACAGGTATGTGTTTCTTTTAGGTTATTTTAACCCTTCCCCTCCCCGCCCCACTAATGTCATCGGGAAGCAACCACCACTGTCTTTGTCCATGTCACGTCCAGGGGGCCACCGTTCCCTGGCCTTGGCGTGGTTTACTGCACCGCCCCTAAGCCCCCTCTGGGAGTGGCCTCTGTCATAATCTCCTTAGAGCACTGTGCTGCTTCTTGGTGCTAGGCCACACTATAGCAAACATCTACAAAAATGTGCATGTGGTTCTCTCTTTCCCTACTAAACTAATTGAGTATGGGTTTTTTATTTTTCGGAATTTTTTTATTTTTTGCATTGCTTTAGAGCAAATCTGCCCATCGTTTTAATTACAGTTGACGGACACGGTAAACTGTGGCGGGGAAACAATGGCTCTCTCCAGCAACATCTGGTCAGGTTCACATGTGAACTGAGACAAAGCTGTCACATTTTTATTTTACATCAAAAATGGCAAGAGACGAGATAATTGAATGTAGAGTTTCCACAATGCTATTTCTAGGGGAATTTCGCTTGGAAACTATGGGGCATATTACCAAGCAATAGCGATAATTATCGCTATTGCTTGGTTAGAGACAAAAATTTACCGCTGAGCTGCGGCGATTTTTATCGCAGGTAAACCTTAGTTTTACCAAAGTTTATCGCAAATGCTATAAAAATCGGCCGCAATGCATGAATATCGCTGAAAAGACAGCGATATTCATGCATTACCGAGCTAATGCTCTTAGCCATGTTATCCGTTATCCACCTCCGATTGGATAACATGGCTAAGAACTGCTCAGGGCAGGTGTTAGCTTTTGGAGATATTCGCACTTAGCGCGAATATCTCCAAAAGTTGGTAATAGGAGATAGCAATGTTAGCGACTGTTTACAGTCGCTAACATCTTGGCACGCCCACTTTGCATGTCATTAGTGATAAATATCACTGACATGCAAAGTGGGGCCCAAGATGGTCGCTATCTCCTACTAGCTGTCGCTAACTGGTGTTAGCGACAGCTAGGTAATAGGGAGATACTTTTATCTCTGCTTTCTTGGCTTTTAAAGCCAAAAAAGCGGAGATAAACCCCCTTGATAATATGCCTCTATATATTTTTCTTTTTCGAAAGACACATCACCCCTGCTTTGCCGATCCATTTAGGCTTTTTAGCCTCCCTTTAGTCTCCAGCAGGCTCCGAGTTAACCCGTTTCTCCGGTTCAGAGCGACCGTGGCTGCCCCCTGCTTTCTGGGGCTGCCTGTATCTCCAGGCACACATCTGGGCATCTGTTCCTTTCTGCGGCTGCTCCAGGCACTGAGATGCAACAGTAATAACGTTGAGCAGGGCCCGGCATGTCAGGCGTGCAGCGTCCTGCCAGAGCAAATGGATTTGCAAAAGCTGCTGATGTAATCCACAAAGAAAGTGTTTGCAGTATGTAGGTTTTTTAAGGGGTATATATTACATCTGAGCAGGTTTCAGGGTGAGTGTTCTTTCCTAGTCTTCTCTGGCTCCACATTGTATGAAATGTTTCTGTACAATACACCAAACCAATAAATAAAACGATTGGAACATCCCTTAGTGCTCTGCCAGGTAGTATACTGAGGTTAAGAAAAGACAATTGCTTTATCCGGGCTCTAAAGAATTAGGGGCATATTACCAACAACTAGCGATAATTTTTGTCTCTAACTTGTTTAGAGACAAAAATTATCGCCGCACATCGGCGATTTTTATCGCAGATAAACCTTGCTATTAGCAAGGTTTATCGCAAATGCGATAAAAAACGGCCGCAATGCATGAATATCGCTGAAAAGTCAGCGATATTCATGCATTATCGAGCAAATGCTCTTAGCCATGTTATCCACCTCCCATTGGATAACATGGCTAAGAACTGCTCAGGGCAGGTGTTAGCTTTTGGAGATATTCGAGCTTAGCGCGAATATCTCCAAAAGTTGGTAATAGGAGATAGCGATGTTAGGGACTGTTTCCAGTCGCTAACATCTTGGCACGCCCACTTTGCATATCATTAGTGATAAATATCACTGACATGCAAAGCGGGGCCCAAGATGGTCTCTATCTCCTATTAGCTGTCACTAACTGGTGTTAGCGACAGCTTGGTAATAGGGAGATAATTTTATCTCCGCTTTCTTGGCTTTTAAAGCCAAAAAAGCGGAGATAAACCCCTTGATAATATGCCGCTTAGTTCTCTTTTACGTGCATATAATTGCTTATAGTTTGTTGTCGATTTTAGCGCTCGGTAAATAAAGGTGAAAGGGGCGCTCAGGACAGATTATGTTTTTCATTCTAAGGACTTTTGTCATTGTTTTGAAAGAAGGCGCACTCTGTAAGGACAGATCCGTTGGCTGGTATTTTTATCTATTTTTTCAAGATGCTGTTTACAAGTTAAATGTATTTAGGTCCATAGTTACAATGAAAGTGACTCAGTGCGTGTCGCAAGTCATTTGACTGAACAGCACTGAGTCACTTTCAAAGCACAGGGATGGAACATATTCACAACAATATGTTGCATCCTTGTGCTTTCCCCTGTGGTGGCGCACAATCGGCTGTCATGCACTGGTGCAGGCACTCTTGTATCATGGTGCAGGGATTCCTGTGTCGTGGACAGGGGCGGCTCCTCCACTAGGGTGGAGGAGCGCCGCCCACTGCTTTATCGCAGTGCGAGAAGTTAAAACATAAAATGGTAATAACTTCCATTTATTATTACCATTTTGTGTTCAGTTGCGGCCGGGCGTGTGGGTTGCTTGGTGCTCTGCGAGCAGGGGAGGAGTGATGTGGCCACTCCTGAGGGCGCAATGACTGGTTGGTCAGCCCTCTGGGGCAGCCCAAACCAGTCATGCGCACTCTGCCCTTTCTTCATGCAGCCTGCAATGCAGCCTCTATGGAGAACATGGCCTCCCCGTAAACCCATGGCTGGTCGGCGTCCCCACCATTCACAATGCTGCCATTGCAGCTTTCTGATTGGCTTATGGGAGGGAAGGAAGTGGCCTGCTTCCGGTTCCTGCCAGAGGCAGGAGAGCAGGAGCAGGTGCAGAGAAAGCATTGTACCTGGCCGGCGAACAGGTATGCTTTTTTATTTAGGAAATCAGAGAGGCTAGACAGTGGTACCCTATAGGCCTCAGCACCTAACTTAATATCCCTAACTTATACATGTATAACCTGTAACTACCCGGTGAGAAGTGTGCTTACTGAGAAACACTCACTGTCACAATGTTATTCCAGTACAGGAATATAACAATTTAAACAAACAGCACAGGTGAACCACAAACAGACTTAGACAAAGAGTTTTATATAATTCATGTCCACAAGTGTTCTTCCAAATTCTTCCTTTAATTCAAAGAAGTTTTTTTAAAAACATGATAGAGATGATCAAAAAACACAGTTGACGTGTTTATCAGAAGGACTTCTTCAGGGCGAACTGAATCTGTTTTATTTTTGTCTTTATGCAGTAGTCCACATGGCAAGCTGAATAAAAGGTATAAAAGGCTTCCTTTATCAATATATTATGTTTGGGTATTAGGCAGCGCCTTATCTGAGGTAAAAGATGGATGGATATATGATAACTCCCAATTTAGAGGAAAGCTTTCATCCTCAAATGTATATTTGAAAATTCAATGGCACTTTGTCTCAAATGAAGGATATATGGATATATGATAATTCCCAGCATTGGGAGTCCAAACTCCCAGGTCTGGGAAAAAGGTATCAAAGAAGTGATTGCACACTTGCAACAGCCAGCCGAAATTAGAAGTCGGGTTCCTCTTACATCAGTGGAAGACAGGACTTCCACCAACTTTTCAAATTAAGTTGTGTATACTTGAGACCGGCGTTTATTTAGATGGTCTTCTGGACCCCCAGGCATTGTCAGTCAGTCAGTACAAAGCTGCTGAGAGTGCCCTGTCTCAGTAATCTCTAAGCACTGCCAGAGGGGGCGCAGTGTCCATTCTCAAGGAGTTGTACAGCATGGTAATGGCCCGTCTGCCTGTGCCATGTACAATTAAGGTTTGTAGCAATCTGGATGTCGTAGATTCATCATGTGTTTTACCCCAAACCCTGCATAATTGGTAAGAGAGGGATGCATATTCTAGAAAGGAGCCTAGAGGAATCTTATAGTCGTCCATCAGGGTTACAAGTGTACATAGTGTCGAGTCCGCGAACAAGTCCCCCCATGTAGTGACACCAGCTCTGGGTCATTTCGTTGCTTCCAGGTGAGGGGCCAGTGTTGTACAGTCAGGAATCACCGAAAGAGGTTAGTCGGGGGCATAAGGAAGAGGAGGCTGCATTTTGTGTAGATAACAAGTTCAACAGAAGTGGGCCATGGACATTACATGTTTCTTGCTCTTTTCGGGATTATGGTCTCTGACCCCAGTAGCCACTCCAATACCATGTAATGGTGCAGCCCCGTAGCCCAGAACCCCAGCTCTGTAATGTAGTGGCCGACCAGCCAACGTATTGGTTATTTCAGATGTGCAGCTAAGTAGTATTGTTCATAATTGTGGACTACCAAACCCCACTCAGACCACGGAGTGTAGAGCTTTGGAAGGGAAACATGTGTTATATTCTTGTCCCTAATGAGGGATGTTAGTATTGATTTGAGATCACTGAACAATTTCCAGGGCAATGGAAAGGGAAGGGTATCAAAGAAGCAGATCAATCTGGGCAGCAGTGACATTTTAGACATTGCTATGCTTCCCATGGAGAAGAGCGGATGCTCCATTTAAAACAACAGGGAAGATTGAGTGCTGGGTATCACCCTGGCCAGGATACCATTAATTAAATCTGTTGCAGATCAATCATATCAATCAATCAATCAATCATAGCATTTGTATAGCGCGCTACTCACCCAGAGGGGTCTCAAGGCGCTGGGGGGTCTGCTACTGCTCGAAGAGCCAGGTCTTGAGTAGCTTCCTGAAGGAGAGGTGGTCCCGGGTCAGCCGGGGGGAGGGGGGGGGGGGGGGGGTTGGGGAGGGAGTTCCATGTCTTGGCTGCCAGGTAGGAGAAGGATCTTCCTCCGGTGGTGGCTCTGCGGATGCGTGGAACGGAGGCGAGGGCGAGGCTGGTGGAACGTAGCTGGCGGGTGGGAGTGTAAAAGGTCAGGCGGTTGTTGAGGTACTTGGGTCCCAGGTCATGGAGGGCCTTGTGTGCGTGGGTGAGGAGTCTGAACGTGATCCTCTTGCTGACGGGGAGCCAGTGCAGGTCTCTCAGGTGTCCAGAGATGTGGCTTTGTCGGGGGATGCGTTCTGGATGCGTTGGAGTCGTTTCTGAATTTGGCTGTGGTTCCGGCATAGAGGGTTTTTCCGTAGTCCAGTCGGCTGGTGACGAGTGCCTGGGTTTCGGTGGGGATCCACCGGAAGATCTTTCGGAGCATACGCAGGGTGTTGAAGCACGATGACGAGACGGCGTTGACTTGTCTGGTCATCGAGAGGGAGGAGTCCAGGATGAAGCCCAGGTTGCATGCGTGGTCCGTTGGCTTGGGAGCGGGGCCCAGGGCAGGGGGCCACCAGGAGTCATCCCAGGCGGAGGGTGATGATCCCAGGATGAGGACTTCCGTCTTGTCTGAATTCAGTTTCAGGCGGCTGTTCTTTATCCACTCGGCGACGTCTTTCATCCCTTCGTGTAGGCTAGTTCTGGCGGTGGCGGGTCGTTTGTGAGGGAGAGGATCAGCTGGGTGTCATCGGCGTAGGAGATGATGTTGAGTTTGTGTTGGCGTGCGATGGCTGCAAGGGGGCTCATGAAGACATTGAAGAGGGTGGGGCTGAGTGATGATCCTTGTGGTATGGTGCAGATGACTTTGGAGGCCTTGGATCTGAACGGGAGAGGCGGACTCTCTGCGTTCTTCCGGAGAGGTACAAGATGATCCATTCTAGTGCCTTCTCTTGGATTCCGATGTTTCTGAGGCGCTGTACTAGGGTGCGGTGGCAGACAGTGTCGAACGCTGCGGAGAGGTCCAGGAGGATGAGGGCCGCCGTTTCCCCATTGTCGAGCAGGGATCTGATGTCATCTGTGGCTGCGATGAGGGCGGTCTCGGTGCTGTGGTTGGCTCAGAAGCCGAACTGCGAGTGGTCGAGGGATCCGTTCGTCTCGAGGAAGGCGGCAAGCTGTCTGTTGACGGTCTTCTCGATGACCATGGCAGCAAAAGGGAGGAGCGAGATGGGACGGTAGTTCATAAGGTCGGTGGGGGTCCGCTGTTGGTTTCTTCAGGAGGGCGCTGAGTTTGGCGTGCTTCCAGCCTTCCGGGAAGGTGGCGGTGTTGAAGGAGGTGTTGATGATGTCCCGGAGTTGGAGTGCGATGATGGAGTCGGCTTTGTTGAAGACGTGGTGGGGGCAGGGGTCGATTGGTAATCCGGAGTGGATGGTGTTCATCACACGGGTGGTGTCATTGGTGCTGACCGGTTTCCAGGCGCGGAGGGTGGTGGTGGGGAGTGTTGGTTCGGCGGTTGGGTGCGTGGTCTGTGCGTCGAAGCTGTTGAGTATGTCGGTGATCTTGCTGTGAAAGAACGAGGCGAGTGAGTAGCAGAGGTCTTCCGAGGGGGTGATGTCGTTGTTTCCGGCGCTGGGGTTGGAGAGCTCTTTGACGATGCTGAAGAGTTCCTTGCTGTTGTGGGCATTGTTGTCTAGTCGTTCCTTGAATGCTGTCTTCTTGGTTGTGTGGATCAGCTGGTGGTGTTTGCGGGTGGCGTGCTTGAGGGCAGTCATATTGTCTGTGGTCTGGTTGTTGCTCCAGGCTTTCTCGAGAGTACGGCAGTTCTTGTTGGAGTTCTTGAGTTCGTCGGTGAACCAGGAGGCTTTCTTGCTGCCAGGTCTGCTGGGAGGGGTCTTCAGTGGTGCGAGGTTGTCTGCGCAGATGGTGATCCACTGTGTGAGGTTGCTGGCTGCTTCGTTGGGGTCCGATGTGCTGGAGGGAGTGTTCTGGCTGAGGGAGGTGGTGAGCTGGTCGGCGGTGATCTTGCTCCAGCTCCTACGGGGCACCTGTTGCGGGTGGTGGTGGGTCGTGGTTCTTCTGCAGCTGAAGTGGACGCAGCTGTGGTCCATCCAATGAAGTCCGGTGGAGTGGCTGAAGGAGATGTGCTTGCTGGAGGTGAAGACGGGGTCAAGCGTGTGGCCGGCGTAGTGGGTGGGGGTGTTCACCAGTTGCTTGAGTCCAAGGTTGGCGAGGTTATCCAGCAGGGTGGTGGTGTTGGTATCGTTGTTGTTCTCCAGGTGGAAGTTGAAGTCCCCTAGGAGGATGTAGTCAGCAGAGGGCAAGGCGTGCGGGCTGATGAAGTCTGTGATGTCTTCGCTGAATCTTGTGCGTGGTCCCGGGGGTCTGTAGATGAGGGTGACTCTGAGGGTCGTCTTGGGGTTGGTGTTTATCTGGAAGTGGAAGTGTTCAGCGGTGGTGAGGGTGTCCTCGGAGTTGGTTGTGATGCGGATGGTGTTCTTGTGTACGATGGCGATGCCTCCTCCAGTCTGGTTGACGCGGTCCCTCCTGGTGATCTTGTACCCATCCGGGATGGCGATGGCGATGTCGGGCGCCGAGGAGGCGTTCATTCAGGTTTCCGTGAAGTAGTGTCGAGGAGGTTCCAGAGTTCTACGGCGTGTCTGTGGACAGAGCGGGTGTTGAGCAGGATGCACTTGAGGTGGTTGTTGTTGGTTCTTGGCTTGGCAGGCGCGGTGCAGGTTTGGAGGCAGGTGAACTTGCAGGCTTTGCAGATGAAGGGTCCGTGGGTGCGTTTCGGGGTGGCTCGGTAGCAGGCAGGGTTCCGGCCGGCATTGAGTGCATGGAGGGTGGCGGCGTCATAGGTCTGACGGGTGGTCTTGCATTGGCGGGGGCCAAGGGTTCTGGTGCTGGGCGAGGTCCAGGCGCGGACAGGCACAGGCGGGCTTGCCTTTGGCGTGCCTTCAGCGCACAATCGGCGCGCCCGCTGCACGTACGCGTGGGAGTCATAAGTAAGGAGCCGGGAGGGAGGAGCAGCTGGGTGGCGGGAGCGGGGCGGCGAATGGGCTGGAGCAGGGCGGGGCTGCAGGGAGGCAGCAGTGGGAAAGTAGGCGGCTCAGCGGCGGCTGAGACGCCCGGCGACTGGAGCAGCAAAGCGAGGCAGGAGCGGCAGAAATCGAGGCAGGAAGCAGCGGTGTGTGGGGGCGACCTCACCTGGTTACAGGCTCAGCGGTCAGAGTGGTTAACTTGTACCCCCAGGTATTTAAAGGTTTTGCAGGACCATGGAAGCATGGTGTGTGGTAAGTCTCTCTTCTGCTCCGGTGTTAGGTGTGTCATAGGTATAGAAGGGATTTGGCCAAATTTACCTTCATCCCTGATATTCATCCAAAGCGGTCTAGTAACTCCATTAATACTGCCAAAACAGTCATAGTTCCGTGCAGATAAATCAGTGAGTCATCTATATATAGTGAGACAACATGCCATAGGTTGCACGCCTTAACTCGCCAATCTGCAGCATGTTGGTGTAATACAAAGTCTAGTGTTTCCATCGCCAGTGCGAAAGTGATTTGCGATAGGGGACACCCCTGTTGGTTGCCCCACTCAATATCAAATGGGTCCAATATCATGTGGCCTGTCCTGACATGTGCAGTTGATGAGTTGTACAGCAGGGAGATCCATTGTAGAAACCGGGGGCCTATCTCATAACCAGCAAACACAGCATTTAAATATCCCCCACCCAGGATATCAAACGCTTCTCAAAATCTAGGGAGGCAATTCATAGTGGTTCACCCACTGGGCATGCCCATTCCAACAGCAGAAAGAGCATGAACAAGTTAAGGCCAGTACTTCTGCTGGGTATGAATCAGTTTTTGTAAGGGTGTACTAAAAGTTGGGTGACTTCTATTAGTCTGTTGGCCAATACCTTACCAAGTATCTTGTAGTTGGAATTCAAAAGTGACAACGGGCGATAGGAACCAAGTTGCAGTGGGTCCCTACCTGGTTTTGAAAGTACCACTACTACACCCTTTCGGAGTGAGGGGGGACAGTATCCCATTCTCATAAGCATCTGTGTACACTCAATGTAGATGAGGGGCCAATTGAATGCTGAATGTTGCATAGAATTCTGAGGGACATCCGTCAGCTCCCATAGTTTTTCCTCTCACAATCTGTTGGACAGCATCTACTATTTCAATCTCTTTTATTGGGGATTTTAGTGCCGCAAACTGAGGGATTCGGGGGAGAACTATACATATCTAGGAAAAGTTGCATTTCTGTCGGATCACACTTTGGGGGAGCTTTATAGAGGGAGGGTTAATATGAGCGAAAGACAGAATGAATCTCGTCCAGAGTATAAACAAGGCGCCCTTCTGTATCATGAGGGGCAATAATTGGTGTTTTGGGTGAGTCAAATTTAAGGAGCTGTCTAACAGGTTACCGGCCTTGTCCCCCTCCGTGTGTCTTCTGGTTAGATGTTCCCTGTAATCTAGGGCACCCAATTGATCTAGCATTGTTTTATGTTTTTACCTAGTTTGGGCTAGTGTGTTCCCAACCTGTATTGCTGTGGGGAGTAACTGCTCATGTTGGTGATTGTCCACTTCCAAGGCACCCAGTTCCCTGCGTAGGGTCATGTGAGTACTCTATATCTCCTTTATCATGTGTCTGTACAACACAAACTTGAGCACATTTTATTCTAACCCATCTCCTTATGTGGTGCCATCATTATCTCGAAAGTAGGATATGATTGAATTTGAGAGAAATGTAATGGGGCATCTTGGTGCGCTTCTAGGAGCATGCAAGGATTTTGGGTTTGATATTCCCCTATTTGAGCTGCAACTGTAGGGGGCTGTGGTCAGACATTGTGCAACTGAGATATCCTGCATGGGACACTTTGGTGACAGTGTCTTGTGAGCAATATATCAGGTCAATTCTGGTATTCAGGTCTTGTAGCCCAGAATTGTATGAGCACTCCCTGTCAACAGGGTTTATGCCTCTTGTATTAGGAGATTAGTAGCCCATGTCTGTAGGTGCTGTGCTAGTACAATTGAGTGAGTTCCTGGAAGTGGGGGAAATGAGCAATCCACGTCTAGATTAAGGGTACAGTTAAAATCTCCACCCCAGTAGATCAGTGGCATAGAGTTGCAAAACAGCACCGGGGGCAGTGATTGCAGGAAGGAGGATTGGCCAGAGTTGGGTGCATGTATTGAAACTAGTGATATTGGAA
Organism: Lissotriton vulgaris; assembly: GCF_964263255.1. Taxonomy (NCBI): domain Eukaryota; kingdom Metazoa; phylum Chordata; class Amphibia; order Caudata; family Salamandridae; genus Lissotriton; species Lissotriton vulgaris. The sequence goes on from NC_141687.1 coordinate 895,780,353, forward strand.
GTTCATTTATTAACCCCTCCAGCACCACATAGCAGCCCTCAGGGTCAATGCAAATGTATAGAACTTCTAGTAGGGTCCCAGGAGACACCCAGATCATAGTACACCATGCGTCACCTGAATACGTAGTCCCTCCCAATGTACCTTTCCACCGCCTGTGCATCAAATTCAGCATCTAGGAAGTAAGTTGGGTTTCCTGCAGGAGTGCGATTGTGACCTTTACGTCTCCATCTGCGAAGGTACTGATGTACCCGGTAACATTTGGCATACCCTGCAAGGCCATGGATATTCCACATCAATAACAATGTGGGTGTTTCTTGTAAAGCTGTTATCATAGCCATGATAATGTAAACAACTTCAGTTGCACAGTCAGTAGCATCACCCCAACATCCTTTCCCCGCACCGCATGAAAATACACCCCCAGATTATGTTGAGTAAATAATCTGTTGTGTTGTAGACAATGAAACCTAAACAACAACATTACCCAACTCCCATTTCATAGCCAGTTTGACAATGGGCGTCCAGCCATCAGCACAAACTTATCAAAGATTGACAGTGTCTACAACAGTACTACTGTGTAAGTGGGGGGCGAAGCGAGAACAGCAATCCCAGGTTGCCCACCTATCACAGCTCACTACCCGCCTGCCATATTTAAATATGAAACACTTATGCGTTATTGCGCTCCCTGCCCAGGTACATACATAAGCATTCATACAGTTCTCCTCCAAACCTATTTGAAGTTTGTCACATCAGTTCTTCTGCGAGCTGTGAGTCTGTCAATGATGGAGTGTCCTCTTTTTGGTTATCTGCCTCCGAGCCTGAGGCTGAATGAGAGTACGGTGCAGTGTGTCACTCCACATTCCTCACTGCCTGGGCCCTCTCCTTCCCTGCTTGTTCTTTGGTGGGATCCTGTGGACGGTGCTTGTTACGCGCCCTCTAATAGCTCTGCTGATGCCACAAAGAGTGGAATCTGGATGTAACCCCATGTGAAGGCGCAAGCCCTTTTTGTTCCATCCAGGTCCAGGCCTCCTCTGGAGTTGTGCAGAAGGTGATAGTTCCCTCGTGCTGCACCCAAAGTATGGCTGGGAACTGAAGAGGGTACTTTAAGTTATGTTCTTGTATGCTTTTCTTCACCTCGAGAAAGGAGACTCTGCATCTTTGGACTTCCAAAGAGTAGTCCGGGGGCGATATGCACTTGAACGTTCACAACCATTGTCACCTGCAGAATGTGGCCCTGTCACAGTAGTGTAATAGGCTCCCCACCACCGGCCGTTGCAGGGCACCCACATGGGAGGGGGCCCTGGCACTCTGTGGGCTCTTTCAATAGAGAAGAAGTTGATTGTTTTCCCTGAATAACTGTGTGGACAAACCAGTTTTCAAGATAGAGTTCCATAGAGTTCCTTGGTTCCTTCAGGGAGGCCCCTTATGTAAACTTTGTTTCTCTGTGACTTCCCTTTGTGATCCTCAACCCTGTCTCATAGATATTTTACCTCCTTCTGTAGAGCCTTAAGGTGCTCGTCAGTGTTTAAAACTGTGAGTCTAAGAGTAGCCAGCAAAGATTCAGAATTATCGACCTGATCTTTCAGTTGTTTATGGTCCTCATGGAAGAGTCCCTCCTCTATGCATAGAGAGTCTAATTTGGGTTCCAAGGTAGATTTAATGTTGAGACCCACTGAGAGCAGTTTGTCTATTCAGCGGGAGTGATTCGATAGGGTGTCTGCCAATTTCATATCAGCATGGGCAGTGCCCATTGGGCATTCAGAGTGGCCTGTTGCTCCACCAGCCGGAACATGGGGCTTGTCTGCTCTGTTCTTTACCATCTTGGAAGACTCAGTGTAAAATGGATGGCAATATCTGAGTAGCGACTGATGAGGAGCACAGTCCAAGGTCACAGCCAGGCCTGGGCAATTTACGGGAGGGACAGGTCACAGCTTAGTGGGGGAGAACTTCTAAACCATACTCCCCATTGAGGGCCCCAGCAACCGCACTCTCCAGTCGCTGGCCCTGTTTTGATGGTCTATTAATGGGAGGGTACCCCGCGTGAAGGAGCAGGTTGAGTTCTGAGATGAAGATTTTGAAGGGAGTATAGGGCACAGTTCAGTTCTATGAAGGCAGCGTGGAGGGTTATGAATGCGACTTAAGGCTGCATGTACAAGGTCTGCGCCATTCACAGTGATCGCCAAGTTGTTAGACTGCCCCAACTTTGCAGCTGTGGACCGCGCCTGGTGGATAGCCCGATGTAGAGGGTGCCCCTTGGTCAATTCTGTGTCAATACGAGCAGAGAGGTTGTTGCCCAGGGGCCCTTGGCAGCGGGCAGCCACCACCCATCCATTTTGTGGCCTGTTCATACACAGAACGTTGCGTTAGCAGTACACCGGGGTCATTTATTGGCACTCGGGCGGTGCATTGCAAAGCTGCTTATTTAAGCAACACATGTTACTGCCCACTGCACCTCCCACACCTGTGTGCTCCCTCCTTTTCCTGGCATCCAGGCAATGTCACAGAAATGCCACAGGCCTCCAAGCCCACGGTAAAATCAGTCGAATTTAGGGTTGCTGTGCGCAGCTGCTCCTGCTTTTCACCTGAGGGGACTGCGTAGGTGTAGGGGGAGTACAAGTGTGACATTGGAGGCCTCGTCCAGCAGCGGACCCAGTGCAGGAGGTACACCCAGTCCCTAGTACATCCATCCATTTGGGGGAGCAGCCGCTGCCCCCTGGGCCCCCAGCAGCAGACAGTGGTCCTCTCCTTACTACTGCTGAGATATACAGAGGCCGATCCACCCCTCAGTATAGTAATGCATCAGGAGCACTCCGGATACTTCCAGAAACAGCCATTGGCTCACCTAGACAACACACACCACAGCCGACGCCTCCAGTGCCCCAGGTATGGCCAGCGATGCACACTCGCCAATGTACGGTGGTCCGGGGCACTTTGCTGATCACCACACTCCTCTCGGATGGCAGCTCAGTTCAAGCTAGGTTGCTGCGTCGACCTAAGCCTCCAGGTCCGCAGTCTGGATTCATCTAATCTGTATCTCCCGATTGCGGCCTCACCCGGTTCTAGATAGGGGAGCCAGGCTGAGGCATTGGGAAGCACAGGCAGCACCAGAGTGGCGTTGGGCAGGAGTTGTCATGAAACTTAGCAGGCCGATTGTGGAGCTCACTATTGTGTGTCCGCTTTGGTCGCCTTCTTGGCCACACCCAACCCTCAAATCTTCTTAACTCACCTTCTTATGGACAAAGGCAAACTGTAGCTTCTTCTAGGAAAGTACATCTTTAGTGGAACATAGTTCTAAGTCATCTACCGGCTTTGCAATTGCATAGTCAGCCAACTGCGAGTGTTGGACCTACTGCACAACTTATACATTGACCCAGTTATTATTCTGCAATGATGTATTCTGAAGAGGGAACTTGGGAGAGGGATGCAAGCAATTCTTGCAGATGTTTCAACCTCCACGTATTGCTTATTGAGTGTCCAGAAGAGGATCATTCTGGGTCTGGGTAGAAGCTGGCACTAATATAGATTGAACAAGATACAATATTGTAATTTATACTGTATTTGATTCTGTGCGTTGCCATCTTTGATGAAGACATCTTGTATCTCAGCCTCATAAAGAGATTATTGATTAATTAAGACCTTGGCCAAAGCTTTGTAGAATTATTTCAGTTATTTGAATATTCAATGCTGTAAGCCATTTCTTGCCAATACTGTTCTCTTGACTCTAGATCCTTATTTTTCAATACGAGCAAATTAAACAACAGGTAGATCCATGACTTGTTGGACATAATTAATCTATTTTTTATTCTTTACTTCAGATTCTTTGTTTGGTTCATTTTCACCAATTTCATATTTCAAACATCTATACCAGGGGTCTCCAACCTTTTGTGTAGTGAGAGCTACTTCTGGTCAGTGAAAATTATCGTGAGCTACCACACCCCATGCAACTCGCGCATTTTTCCGAGAAACCTCCCACGCCCAGTTTCATTGACGTTAAGGTTAAAAAAACTATTTTCTTCCGAGTCCACCATACTGTGGTTAATAAATAATGTTTGATGCACAATGCAAGGCATATTTTTACATTGAGATCACCAAATCCACAACATCATACAAATACTGCAAATGTGCAAATCAAGATGAATGACTCACAAAACGTTAGTTAGGTTAGGTTGTGTTGCTGAAAAAAGACAGTAGTTTTGGCAGGTATGCCTGGGTTACAACTCTGTGAACGCCATTACATACTCTTTTCACCCTGGCCTATGCACAACCTGTCCCTGTTGATTGCAGAGTAATTCATATCTGACAGAGCAGACGAAGAAGAGCAGATATTTATTCATCACCGCCTCTTGTGTGGAGGGGGAGACAAACTGAGGAGCTCCCTCGCTGCCCCTCGCCAACCCACCACCGCCCCTCCAGCCCTCTCCACTGCTGCAGTCTCCAGCAAAGCAAGTGCTAATCATAATCAAATGGAGCAGACAAAAAAAAAAAACACGGCCCACCAACTGGCCTCAGCCGAAGGACCGCCTTGCCGATCCGAGGCAGGGTGAATTTATTTCAACACCACCTAGCCTTGGTATTCGGGAACAGATATCCAACCTAAAGCACCACCACCGGAACAGAGCTTTGGGGTGCAACATTAACTCATTTACAACCAGCTGCACAGAAATTAATTAGCACCCCTGGCCCTGACTGACTCTGCAGGCATCGATTTGGGGCCCACATTTCAGCACAGAACGCGTTGGCTCAAAGAGACGGATTGAGCCAGAGAAGGGTTCATGGAGCGGGTACACACCCTGCGACGTGTGACAGCCTCCAGTGTGACAAGTAAAAGTAACAATTATCACAGGTATGAATGAAAAGATATTACACATCCGTGTTAACACCTCCGAGAGGACTACCTGCTGCTCGGTTGATAGAAGGCGGCAGCGGGGCTGTACTGAAGTCAGATGGCGCGCGTCTAAGCAGATCTAATCTACTGCTTGCGTGACCTACTGCTTTGCCCTGCCACTCCCGATGCTGCTCCGCACTCGTCACTGATCAGCGTGGTGCCTACGAGGAAGAGGCAGGGGGCGCTTACAGAGTGTCACGAGACCCTGATCACGTCATACTCTTCACCCCTCCCCGCACTAGCTAAGCTGCCGGACAATCTTAGCAGCTGGTTTGGGGGAGGGCGGGTTCTGTGGAAGTGCAGGCCAGGACTGTTCGAGGCAGTGAGTGGGTGGGTTATAAACAATAAGCACACGATTAAGCGCTCAGTCTTGCCTGCGTAAATAATTAAAATCCACAACATTCACGGAAATACATTTTGGGTATTTACAATGGCTTTTGCATAATTGCCACATGACAAGGCACATTTTAGCACAATCCAGCGCGAGCTACAGGCAGGGTCTCGGCGAGCTACCAGTAGCTCGCGATCGACTGGTTGGAGACCCCGGATCTATACAAACATCTCTACATTGAATACAAAAAGTGTTTTACATTTTCATAGCACAACACCCTCTACATTTTCATATTCATTCCATACTCACAGTCATTGCACCCATCAAACATTCAGTCTCACACATACAAAACTCCCACAAAATATTTACAATTAAATCTTCATTTACAATATTCACAAAACACCATAGACAGTTAATACATCAAATCTATTTTTGGAATTTGGAGCACTCTTTGAAGAAGAGTTTATGTAATCTTATGGCTCGACAAATATGGTCTACGCGTTTCGAACTCTAAGTCAGTTTGGAGTTCTCATCAGGACCGAAGCTCCAAATAAGGGAACTTTATGTAGATAGTCCCGACACTGGACAGTTTGCTTCGTAGTGTTCGCAAGCATACATTCTTTGGTAGGGTGCCTGGGCCTTGTATCACAGGCCCGCACCACGTAGAGGGCTAAGAACTGCTGGCACTGTATGACAGCCTTTCAACAGCGTACTGAAGGTGGGAAACGTATTCGACCACCTCTTCTCGTTGCTACGTTTACATGCTCCTGCCTCTGGGGAAGTTCATTCTAAGATGTAACACTACATTTGAATAGCTTCTATTTTTATTTGAGTTTTGAATCCTCACTGAGAATTAGAAGCCAAAATCTGCTTTTCGCCTAGCACAGAGAGGAATTGGAGGTTGATATTTTCTTTGATCATTAGTAGAAATAAATTGGTCACATTTGGGTAATGTTTAGTTAGAGAGGGAGATGAGCCGAAAGAAACAAGACTTCTAACATTTTAAACCTTTAAACGGAATGTTACAATTGTCAAACTATGTGCATGTTCCTCCTATTGTTAATGTTAATGTTAATGTTAGGAGATTTCTAGAGCGCATGGCTGCCCGCAAGCGTCCCAGCGCTGAATAAGTACAGGTGGAATCAAGAGGGGAAGTTTACGGGAACAGCCAGGTTTTCAGAAATTTTCGGTATGCCAGAAGGTTAGGCTGTGCGCGGAGATCAGGGGGGAGGGAGTTCCACAGTTTGGAAGCGTGGTAGGAGAAACGCCGACCTCCTGATCGTGCTCTCTTTATCTTAGGTGGCAGAGTTAGGTGGGCCTTAGAGGATCGGAGGGGTCTGGAGGTGGTGTATGGAGTCACCAGGTCTTTGAGGATAGGGGGGCTTTCCCGTTGAGAATTTTGTGCTTTAGACAGAGCGCCTTAAACTGCACTCTTTCCATGACGGGCAGCCAGTGCAGCGCTCTAATGGCCGGCTTGGCCGAGCAACGACTCTTGGTGTTGGTAAGGATCCGTGCGGCCGCATTCGGCACTACCTGTAGTTGAGTTGTTACTTTCCGCGGTGCGCCAAGATACAGTGCGTTTCCATAATCCTACCTTGACAGGATGAGGCCCTGGATCAGGAGTTTCCTTGATTGGAAAGGGAGCAGTGGTAGAATTTTCCGGGCGCAGCGCCGGAGCCCATAGCAGACTCCAGCCGTTTTCCTTGCTTGGGTATGCATGGTGAGATTTTGGTCCAGGCATAATCCGAGGCTTTTAATCTCGGGTTTGGGGGTTGGGGGCTTACCCATGCATGGGGGCCAGAGAGAGTCCAGACGAAAATGGGACTGATTACCCATCACCAGTATCTCAGTCTTGTCACTATTACATTTTAAGTGAGATCTGTCCATCCAGCTGACTATGTCTCTCAGGCAGAAGTAAAGGTCGATGGTAGGATTTTCCTGCTGAGTAAGAGAGACAACCAGCTGGGTGTCATCCCATATGTCAGGAGTTTGATACCATGTGGGGTGACTATCTTTTCCAGAGGGGACATATATACGTTGAAGAGCGTGGGGCTCAAGGAGGAGCCCTGTGGCACTCCGCAACGTATAGGGGTCTCTTTAGATGTGTAACCACCCTCTATCACCTGGAGTGAGCGGTCATGAAGAAACGATTTCTACCAGGTCAGGGCATCACCTGTGATCCCTAGATCTCTAAGTCGCTGGGCCAGGATCTGGTGGTTGACCATGTCGAAGGCCGCGCTCAGGTCCAGGAGGATCACTGCCACTGATCCTCCTGCATCCATGATCTTACTGGCCTTTTCGACCACTGTCACCATCGCTGTTTCAGTACCCTGGCCAGGGCGAAAGCCTGTTTCTGAAGATTTAAGTAGTTTGTTTGATTCAAGGTAGTTAGACAGCTGGGCATTGATGAATTTTTCTGTCATCTTGCTGATACACGAGAGGAGGGAGATAGGCCTGAAGTTGGATAGATTGAGGGGGTCTAAATTGGGTTTTTTAAGTAGGGGCTTCCAGCTAGGGGGCACCGATCCATCTGCTAGAGAGGCGTTGATCAAATTTACCATTGGTGCAAGAATGGTAGATGCTACCTGCTTTAAGATTTTAACTGGGGCGGGGTCAGACGGCGAACCACTCTTAAGTGATTGGAGAATGGGGGACAGGGTGTCATTACTTATGGGAGTGAATGTGTCAAGTCCCCTATTAAGGTTCTGGACCTGAATTGGGGACATAGATGAGGGGTTCATAGGGGTGAGCGGCGGAAGTTGCTGAAGAATATTTTGAATCTTTTGATCAAAGTACGTGGCCAGCTTATCACAATGATTGTCCGAGAGGTCAGTCGAGCATATGGGCTCTGGTGTTTTTAAAAGTTGTTTTACAATTCGGAAAGTCTCTCTCGACGAACAAGATGCAGCACTAATTTTCTCCTGGAAAAAAGCAGTTTGGGCATTTTTCAGGGCTTTTTTGTAGTTAAGAATTGCCAGTCAATAATCCTTATTGCTATTAGGGTCGAAGTCTTTCCGCCACACTCTTAAGATGTATCAAGGATTTTCACATTCCAAATCTTCCACTCTCAGGATTTGTCATAGGGGCATCCAACACCAAAACCATTGCCTACTATGGCAATGCATGAGATTCCATGTAAGAAAATATCTATCTACAGAGTTTAACACAGTGTAACAGTTATCCGCAATAAGAAGTCCCTTGGCTTTAGCACATGATTTTTTATAGGGAAAATAATTCAGGGTTTACCACAGATAAACACTATTGAAAATAAGCTTTCCAACAAGGCAACCATCATCATACAATCATACTATCTCAAAAATATACATCCTCCTAAAACAGTCCAACAAGGATTGTCACAGCGCAAACATACTATGCTCAAACTTTGCCAGTAAGGGAAGGCAACACAAAAACCCAGCAAGTTTGAGTAATCTCTGAAATTCTATTTAAACAAAATACTAGCCTAAAGGCTTTAATATATAATAATATCACACGGCGGTAGTGGTGGTTTCGCCAGTCACACTTCAATTTCTACAATTTTTATCTTTTTTATATTATTTCAATTTCTACAAGATTACGATGCCAATCAAGGTAACAGAGACATCCCACTACCAAGGATGTTAACTCAACGGGTATTAACAAGAAACCCGTTGTTAAATTTGTTTGAAAACAGTTGTAGCTTGGCACTCTAACATTTAACAAAAAAACTATTTTTATATATTAATCCGCTTAGAACAAATGCCCTACTAAGAAACCCTAAGTCAGTAGTTCTTTTTGGTATGTTGTCTCACAGGTAAAAACACATAAAAAATACATCCATCATTTCAAAGAGAAGAGAACATCAGAATTGTCTATTTTCTATATGTTTTAATATTCTTTGGTCCAAGATTCTTTCTTTTTTTCCCCTCAAAACTGTATATAGAATCGAAGGCACAGTACACAGACTTTCAGATTTGATACATAGTTTGAAAAATTGACAATACAATAGAATGTTCTTCACTTTGAGCACTATGATCAAGTGTGTAGGCCAGAATGAAGGTCCTAGTCCTAGAGCCTTCCAAGTGATGGCAGTTGAGAAGCAGCCAAAAACAGCCGACACGTGTTTCGTTACTATGCGTAACTTTCTCAAGGCTTATTTCTTATGTTGATTATGTCTCATGGTAAAGAGCAATGACATCTTGTCTAGACAAGAAGGATGTGAGTGGCATTTGATAACAAGTCTTGTTTAATCGGATGTGTAGTATTGGAATCAGTTCTATCCATTCTATAGCAATGGCATAGCATGATTCACCATCCGCCAAACAACATATTGGTGGTATCCTTCCAATTAGATGTGATGATTTGTAGGACAAAAGCAATAATTAAGTCAACACATTTTTAAACCATAACTTAGAATAGCACAAGGAAGATAAGCCTCCTAAAAAATGTGTATGTTATCAAAAGGATTATTATTGGACAAGATTGCATTTGCTTCATCCAAAACTTGTAACCAAAATGCTCTAACATGAGGACAGCACTTGTCAGTTGAGAATTTGAGCCAATGAAAGAAAGAATAATAATTGCATTGTTCTAGCTGAACACGAAGTAGAGTGGATTTTACACCAAATCTTTATCCAGAAATGAGGATGGGGAGATTGATTAAGGTCATTTTCCCATTCTAATTCAACAGTAGGATTTGGCATGTCAGTAGGGTACTTATTAAAAGTCTTATAAATGAAGGATGCAATTATTTCCAAGGAGAAATTGTGTTGGTATGTAAGAGTGGAGATACAGAACAAAGTTGAAGTAGAATCACCTTGAAGTGTTCTTAGAAATTCGAGAGGGGCCCCATCAGAAAATAGTTGAATATGGTTATAAACCCTTTATGTATCCAGTCTTTCCAAGAGAGGACAGTTATTTAATTTGATGTGTTTATAGTACCAGATAAAGGTATGCTCAAGATTTTCGATGGGAGATTTGGAGTAAGTGAATAGAGGTGAAGCAAAAGAAACAGAGTGAGTAAATATCAGTGAGAAAAATGACGTAGGACATTGTGAAATGTAAACCATATCTCAAATTGAAAAAGGTGTAGTTAGAGAGTGTTACAATTGGTGCCAAACAATAGGCTTATAATAAGAGAGGGAAAACAAGATCTGTTTAAGGGTAAAGGCAGAATGGCACTTCCTAAGGTTTAGAAAGTTAATCCCTCCATTGTCTTTGTTTTGTTGTATTTTGGCTAATTGTTAGACCTGGCACCTTGGCTTGAGTCTCCCTTCCACTTTTTACTGTTGTGCCTTATATGTTTTGCTGATGTTAGCTGCTCAGAGCACTGTGCCACTGCCAATCAGTGCCACAGTGCAAGTGCTCCCTATGAAAAGTGTATACATTGGTTGGTTTCCATGATTGGCTTATTTGGTTTACTGTCAGTCCCCAGTAAAGTGCACCAGGAGTGCCAGGTGTAAATACAAATGCCGCTGGTGGGCTTGCAGCACTGGTTGTGCCACCCACAGAAGTGGCCTAGTAAAATGTGCCTAAGGTCTGCCATTGCAGAACCTGTGTGCAGTCTGGTACTGTCATGCTAACTGCGCAAGTACACCTACTTGCCAGTCCCTAAACCTTCCCTTAACGTCATATTAGTCACCCCTATGGTAGGCCCAAGGGCAGGGTGCATTGTAAGCATAAGGTAGGACAAGCCCTGATGTGTGTGGCATGTCCTAATAGTGAATTACAGCCATTTTCGTTTTTCACTACGGTAAGTCTACCTACTCTCCATAGGCCAGAATGGGCTGCTGGAATTATTACACGCTATAATCCCAGCACACTCAGGGAGCATGGTAGAAAGTCAAGTTTAGTATGCCTGAACTCAGAATAATAAAATACGTCTTTTAGTAAAGTTTATTTTAATATCCTGTGTTTTCAAATACTACTTTTAGAAAGTTAGTATTTGCTTGCCTAACCATTTCAGCCCACCTATGCCCTGATGTGTATCTACTGTCTGGTTTCTGTGAGTGACAGGGCTGGGGAATTCCAGGGGACAGGCTGGGGTTGACATGTGGTGAATAGAGAGATTACACCAGGATGGGTGGGGGGAGTGCCCCTTGACTCTGAATAGGCTGTGCTCTGCCACCACAATGCTGGCTCCGCCCCCTGGGGAGCGACTGATGACTCTGCCCTGCACCTGGCCCAGGAAGAGGGAAGACTGTCAACAGAGTGCTCCTGACTGTACTTGTCATCACAATGCTGGCTCCACCTCCTGTGAGCGTCTGATGTCTCTGCCCTGCACACTGAAACAAGAAGCCAGGGCCTGAAAAACAAAGTGCTCAGAGTCTGACTGGATTAGGCAAAGGCCCCCTGCCTGCGAGAACAAAAGAAATAGTGTACAAAAGTAGGAGCCCTGCTCCTCAGAAATCAGATCCTGTTTTTTCCAAGAAGAAACTCTGCCTGAAGAGAAGGACCTGGGAAAGCTGCATGGAGGACTACTGTCTCTAATCCTGAGAAACTGGCCAGTGGTGGGTGCCTTGCTGCAAGAAGGAGAGGGGAAGAAAAGACTGAAAGACTTTTAAATCAACTTGTGCATCTTGACAATCTCCAAGAGCTTGCTTGTGAACTTGCCCCCTGAACTGGGCCCCAGGAACAGTGGGCACTAACCCCCCTGAAGGAAGAACTGCTAGCTGTGCTGCTTATCCCTGCAGCCCTGATCAACAAGGAGCGAAGTGCGTAGTGAATCTGCACTGCGCACACTGAGAACCTGTGCCTCTCCGTTCCCGCTGAACAGTGCAACTTCTGCCCAGCTCCGCCGCACTCGCACCGTAAGGACCAGCCCCCCGCCGGCCCGAGCACCGTGTCTGTGGCAGGACCCGAGCCGTAGTTCGCAACGTCGGCAGAGACCTGTCCCTCCAAGCACTGCGATCTACTGGCCCGCGCCGTAGCTCGCACAGCAACGTTGGACTCTGCCTATGTTCGCTAAAGCCTCCTGATCAGCGTACTGCTTGTACCGCTGTAACACAGCTGGCCGCTTCCCCTCCAGGGTAGAAGCGTATGCCGTGTGTTTGTCACCACCCCACAACGCATCGTCAACCCAGGAGCCCGAGCCGTAGCTTGCATCGCCCCGGGAAGGCACCGTGACATCGGAGGATCGACCCCCGCAGCCGTTCGCCTCGAGCTCCCCACAAGGAAAAAGGTACTGTGTGCGTGTTAGGTGCACCGCGCTCTGGACACGGAGTATGTGAGGCGCGCACCCATTGTGACCGATGTTCCCCCAACACTGTGCGCGCCGTACCAGTGAGACTCATCACACCTGTCTCACGGCCGCAGTACAAGCCGCACAGCGACCCGACACTTAGTGTGCCTCGTTTCCCTCACCCGCGCCATACGTGTGATACGCGTGAGAGTTAGCGAGGCCCTTCTGCTTTTGTCAATACGAGACGTACCGAAGCGCTACGAAGCGCACCAGCGTTGACGAACGGAGTCGGCACGCTGAATACTTTGCCTGGATTATTGTGGGGCCAATTTTAAGTACTAAGGAGTCGTTTTAGACCCAGTGACACTGTTTTAAATACTACTCCTGATATTTAAGACCTGTAGCCTTATTTTAAAAGTACCTGGAACCGTTTTTGAAACCTAAGAACTGTATTTACCAGGCTGCTTGAGAGTTTATTTATAAAGAAGTATATTTTTACAAAACAACCAGCTTTGTGTCTCTGTGTGGTGGGTTGATGGTCTACTGTGTGTGTTATACTAAATGTTTAACCATATGTGCTCTGGAGTTTAGCCTTGTCTGCTCGCACCACGCCGCCTAGAGGGTGAGCAGGGGTTATTTCTAAGAGTAAGTCCCTTGCCCTGACTTAGAGGAGAGGGTCCCTGCTTGTCACAAGTGAATACTTGTGCCAGCCAGAGACCCCCAATTCTAACACAAATGATATGCAGGCCTTCTACTTAATCCATTAAAACCTTTTGAGTAGACTATTAGAAGATTTGAAGAATGTCTGCAGGAGTGTAACAGGAAGCATAGGTAAATAGAAATTAGTGATTAGCAGCATCATAATTTTGATAATAGCTAGCATTCCCCACCATGACAAAAATAGGGGAGACCATCGGTCAGTCCAAATACATTTTTTGATATAACCCCAATGATTAATCATAATAGTTTCTTTGGTAGAACTGGAATAAAAAATACCTAAGCATTTGATACTTTTAGAATTCCATGTTAAACCTGCATCTTTAAACATTTCATGACAAAACTATTTATTTAGCGACAGAACGTCTGATTTGTCTATTATAAGTTTATACCCTGAAACAACAGAATATTCATACAACAGATACAATAATTCTGAAATGGTATGTTGAGGAACTGAGACAAAAAGCAGAATATCATCTAATTGTAATTTTAACCTCAATGTCTTTGTGTATTATTCCAAAAAAGGCAGGGGATCAGTGGATTTTTTTCCAAAATGCTCCTAGAGATAAAATAATTGAAAGAGGGGATAGTGGGAAACCCTTTTGGTTGCCTCTATGCATAAAAAATTACTTTTGACGGCTTACCAATAACAAAAATAGAGGTGGAGTGTGCAGATTATAATAAGCAAATATATTTAAGGATGTGGAGACTAAAACTGTGCCTTTTAAGAGCTCCAAACATTCAAATCCCAATTTATGTGGTCAATGGCATTTTCCACATCCAGTGTTATGGAGGCTACAGGTGAGGTGGATTTGGGGGCCAAGTGGAGAAAGTTAAAAAAAGTTCTTGAGTTATCGCAGATGTATCTTACCCTTATGAAACCCACGTGCTCTATACCGACTAGGTCTGGAATGACTTGGTTGAACCGTAAACTGAGTACTTTTGCAAAAATCTTACCATCTTTATTTATGAGGGAAATAGGTCTAAAATGTTCACATAAGGGCAGTTTCTTATCCTTTTTGGAAAGTAAACATTATATAGCCTTAGAAAATGTGCCATGTGCCCTATTTTGAGTAAGAAAGTACTGAATCAAAAGCTTTAATTTTAGTATTAAAATATGTGAAAATTGGGAGTAGAACTCCACCAAAAATCTGTCTGGACTGGAAGCTTTATCTTTTGGAATTTTGGTAATAGCTGTCTTAATCTTTATCACAGAGATGTCTGTGTCTAGGGAAAAAGGAAATCCACCATGTGATCTGAAGATTTAGGGACAGAATGAAAAAAAACTTCCAAAGCTTCCTCGGTGGGGGAAGATTTTGAAGTGTATAACTAAGTATACTATTCTGTGAAGCATTTCAAAATGTTGGTATTCCTACCATGTCTGGCTCCGAGCTTATCAGTGATAGCTCAGGGCTCGGCACTAAGCCCTACCTTGTTCAATGTTAACCTTCCACCATTAGCGGTATTAGTGGAGTCTCTACGAGCTAAAATAATCTTCTATGCAAATGACACCCAGATTCTCTTATCCTGTGGGAAGGGAGAAAAGTTTGCTGGGGAGGCTATTAAAAACAGCCATGGGAACAAAAAATGCAGCTCGTGCTGCCTGCACTACCATTTAGTGTGGGTAGCACAAGCAGCGCTAAAAATCGGCACAAACTGAACCATTCATTGCGCAAGAGTGCACGGCCAAACAAGCTGATTTTGTTGCCACTTGAGTAGAAAATCTACTCAAGCAACAGCAAATCTACTCAAACTATGACCCTCAGACTGCAACTGTTTGCTAACGCTGGAGACTGCCCACATCGTAAAATTGCGTTAGGGGATGCCAAATCTTGCTCGCTAGCTCGCATATTCTGAAGCTTTGCAGGAGAAACATTTCGAACCACACAGCAATTGGCAGAATTTGGCCAGAACTCCATGTTAAAGGGTAATGTGGACTAGCCAAAATTCCACTGATTCCTCAGGCGGAACATAACATTCTACCCATCCCTACTTTTTTCTATTTATAGATGACCAAAGCAAGCCTGCCTTTTTTATTATTAACAATGATTTAGCTGACAAAGAAATGCCACTAGAAAGCGCCTGTTGCTATATAAAAAACTAGGAACACCTGAGGCATATTATCAAGCAGGGCGTTAAAATTGTCGCCGTTTTAGCGCCCTGGGGAATTCCAATAGAAGCCCATGTTCACACCAGAACATGGGTTTCTATTGGAATTCACAAGGCCATATTATCAAGCCCATTATCGCCGTTTTAGCAGCAGTTTTCTGCCGCGAAAATGGCGATCATTTTTAACACCCTGCTTGATAATATGCCCATCCTGTTCTCTTTTTTTCCCCTGTTCGCCATTTCTCACTGGGATCCATAAAAAATGTCTGACAATACAGTGCGGCTGTGTCTGTCCTGTGCTACCATTACTCCTCCAATGACTGGTGTGTGACTCTGCTAATGCCCAACCTCTTCCTGAGTGTCTCGCCGTTGAGACATTGTTTTCCCTTGCCAGTCATGTTGTTTGGCCATTTACTGTTACATTCATTTATATCTGTCACCATTGATCTGTGTGAGACTCACGTGAGAAATCAGTATTTTATTAACTTTAATTATGGGCTAGTGTGGCTGTTATCCTTGACATGCTTTTGCACTCCCCATCCACACACTAGGCCACAGTTGTGTGGTGTGTTGGTAGAAATTCAGGTTGTTGTTTTAGTGGACAGATGCAAGTTAAGGAAGTTGGTGGGGCACTTAAAAAGGCGAAAGTGCCTAAGTGCGTGTGTTTGAGCTTTACTCAAGCATTGATGATGTCTTTTGTCATTCATTTTGTAATCCACGGTTTGTCTGTTTGTATTGCAGATGACATTGAAATGTTGCGTTGTTGGCTTATGTATTTTATTCTCACAGTGCCTTGTGCCTGACCATGGGTGTTTGTGTGTCGGACTGAAGACTTCACAGATTTGCGTCAATGACTTTGGTCTCAGGTCTTGCACATGTATAGGTGTATTTATTGACATGCTAACGCGAAACACTTCTCCTGGTTCTGTTTACATTCAGATGTGTGACTGGTTGCATGGCAGTTGTGTACGGGTTATTTTCCTCTGACCATTGCACTACTGTCTTAGACGTTTTCTGAGTTCCCAACTTGAACATTGCAGCTTTAATGATTTACTTGTTGATTTGCAGCTGCTCTGCTTTTTTGGACTACTGGGTATAAGGCTATTCATTATGACTGCAACCCATCAGACAGGATTGCTACCATGAAGCTAATGAGGACAGAGTCATGCATTCTGCAGCCTTCTCAATACACAGGAGATGATCTCATGAGCAACAGAATAGACCACGGCAAGAGGCAGGGGCTTGGTTTTATTATTGTGTGAATAGCCAGTGCTGAGTTTATTATAACTGTAAGTATATACAAACTGCCAGAAAACTCAGTTTCAATCTCATTTGATTGCATTATCGCGTCTTTGTCAAAAACAAAACGCATTTTTTCTGAGACTCTTATGCTGTTCCTGAGACCTGTGAAAACACAGGAGAGCTTTTCATATTCACACATTTCATATCCCATTGTTCCAAATGTCATTTATCCTTTAGAAAACTGTATTTCTATGACTTGATTCTTCTAGAGAGTGTACTTCCCCGCTTTCTTATATATAAAAACCCTTCACATTACAATCACACTTCTAACAGGGTTTGCCATCCTCCCTGTGGCTGCAGATGCCACTTTGCCCTCTTGCATTCTTACAAGTGCCCGAAACAAGGGACATATGCAAATCGGACATGTTCCCATAAGATTCCATCAAAGAGACCGGGGACTTTCCAAACAAGCAGAAACTAGAATTCCAGGCTGAGTTTACTAATTTATTAAAACAAGACTTCAAAGAAGGCTCTTTAGTAGCCTGATCCAAAACAGATAAAAGATTTATTTAAAGAAATGTAAGCACTTTATTGGTAGACGATTATTAATATTAATATTATTTCTATTATTATCTTTATTAGTGTTAGTAGTGGTAGTAGGTGTTATTTGTGTTGTCAATATTATTAGTAATATTATTGTAATATTTCTCGTGATTTCTATTATCATCTCACATATCTCTTTATGTCACGTCCTCCTTTTCTTACTGATGTATCGGTATTCTTTTATGAACAGTAATGTTCAGTGTTCAGTACATAAAATGGAACTCTGTACCTATTCAACGAAACATTTTGCAGCCATCCAGTAAGCAGTGTTGAATCTCGGATGCACCATTCATTTGCAGCACAGTGCTCACAAGATCATAGCAATAATGAAAAGTACGGAAAAATAATATTTCCAGCTCTATGGATTGTAAATGAGGCTTGATTTCGGAGATTGGTGCTCGTTTGTTCTAAACATGCCACCCTGTTATTGAGGATGATGGAGCAGAGAAACGGCTGAAGCCCTAGTTGACACATAAACCTGATTTTGACTACTTTTGAGAGAAAAATTACAAAAATGCACAATTTGTGCTCACTATACCTAGGAGAATCGTGAGAAACAGATCCTGAAAAATCTTAGGGGCATATATACAAGCCCTTATTGCCACAACAACGTCACTTTTACCGATGATGTGGTGGCGATAGGGGCTTAGCCTTATTTACATGGCAGCGTTAAGTCACTCGATGCGGCTTAATGCTGCCTTGTACATAAGGCCCCCTTTCATGCTATGGTTAGCTTGAAAAGGGTGGGCAGTGTGTGTTGTGGTGGGTATTCCACAGCATCACCCATTGATTTTGAGACTTCCCCCTAAGTACAAGGGTGGCATACATAAGAGGCAGCGCCAAAATTAAGACCAGGGAAAACCTGGTCCTAAGTTAGCAAAACGATGAGAAATTCATTATTTCTCCTCGTTTTTGCATTTTCCATGTGTGCTGCCTTGTGTAGCACACATGGAAAAAGCTAATTTCCATGGATTGTTTATGTACAGCAAGGTCCTCCTTCCTGTACATAAACAATCTTAACAAAAAAATGCCATTTTGCGACTTTCATGTGTGCTGCATTAAGCAGCACGCAAAAGTACTAAAATGGCATTTCAGGATTGTTTATGTTCACAAAGGGACACCTTCCTACACATCCACAATCCTCCCCTGCATGCAGACACCTTTGCACTATGGTGCAAGGGTGCCTGCGTTGGCGCTACACTGCGGAGTGTAGCTCCATCGCAGGGTAAACGCAAGGCTGCACCATATCGTTGTAAATATGGTGCAGCCTTGCATTTCAGTAGTGGCGGAGAGAGGCGTTAAGTCAGGAAGCCTAACGACTCTCTCCGCCACTTCCTCGTAAATATCCCCCTTATTTACTGCATTGTAAAAGCATGCAGTGGAGTGTAGATTAGATGTAACTACTTGTTGAATAACATAGGTTCACGTTTACTGCATTGCGATGGTGTATTCTTTTAAAGTGGAATAGAATTGTGAATGTGATGACTCATGTTTTAAAGGGGTTTTATTACCCATCCTCCTTTAAATAAAGATGTGTGTGAAGAATTAATTAAACTAATGTAATTTAGAAAGGATTATGTGTGTATTTTAGGAGTCTAATATTTGAACTCCAGGTTTTGCATATGTGAAATTGTGCACCAAGTGGTGAAAGAAAGAAGGTTGCTGCACAATTATAATAATTCCTATTTCTCTGAAACTTCTACAGAATAATCTTCATGCATATACTACTGGGAATTACTAGAAACGAGATTGCTTTCTCATATTTTTAAATTATTTCATACGTTGGTACTTTTGAAATGTAGTAATGTGTTATAGTTACACGTGCAAATTACAATGACATTAAAAATGCTTCATGAGTGCAATGAATTGAAAGTAATATGTAAAGCTTCTAAAGGCACTCATTTTAATGCATAATTCCCTTATTTCATATTGTGTATTTGAACTAAATTCAATTTAGGTCAGCATTTTCTTTCCCTTGCTTCATTGTGCTCTCATGGAAAGACATCACAAACTTACAGTGCGAGATGAAACTATGGGGCATATTTACAAAGGAAGTGACGGAGCACAGTGTTAGCCTTCTTGCCGGCATGCCCCGCTCCGCCACTTCTGAAACGTAGGGCTGCACCATATTTACAACAATATGGTGCAGCCCTGTGTTTCCCCCTGCACTGGCGCTAAATTTAGCTGCCTAACACCAACGCAGACAACCTTGCACCATAGTGCAAGGGTATCTGCATTGCAGGGAAAGAACGTTTATTTGCAGGAAGGTATCCCGTCCTGTACATAAACAATCGTTAAATGGCATTTTGTAACTTCTGTGAATGCTGCTTAATACAACACACATTGAAGTTGCAAAACGTAATTTTTAAAGATTGTTGTGTGTAGGAAAGGACACCTTTGTGCACAGAAACAATCAACAGCATTTTGCTGTTTCATTGTGTTCTGCACAACGCAAAACACATAGAAACAGCTAAAACAAGGAGAAATTAACATTTCTCCTCATTGCGCCAGGGTAAGACCAGGTTTCCCCTTGTCTTAATTTTGGCACTGCGCCATATTTACGACACCAGTATAAAAATGGGGCAGCATCAAAATCAATGGGTGTTGCATGCCCACTGCAACACCCATTGCCCTCCCCTTTCACGCTAAGTATAGCGTGAAAGGGTGTCTTACTTAAAAGGCAGTGTTAAGCTAAAGCGACGCTAATGGGCTTGATAATATGCCGTACAGAATTCCAATAGAAGCCCATGTTCACACCAGAACTTGGCTTCTATGGGAATTCACAAGGGCATATCAAGCTTCAAAGACCAAGTAAATGACTCTGAAGTGTAGTGTCAGGGGATCAGGTGAGACAGTTGGGCCCAGTTGCACTGCAGCAAATACAGTACTTTTAGGTTGCACCAAAGAAAATATTAACAATATCATATTATGGTCCTGCTTGTTATTTGCATGGTACAAGAAGACACAAAGTATGCCTAACTCACCCTTATTTTATTAGCTAGTAAATAAGTGGTGCTCTGCCCTCCCAAACCTACAGTTACTCACTCTATTTAGATTAGGGGATTGTTATAAATGGGATTTCTGGTTAGATAAGGTTTGCACCAAAGCCAGGCAGGAACCGCCGCTCTAGTCAGGATAAGGGAGTTACACTCCTAAAATAATCCCTGCTCACCCCCTTGGTAGCTTGGCACGAGCAGTCAGGCTTATCTTAGTGGCAGTGTGTAAAGCATTTGCACATAACCAACAGTAATACAGTGTAAGCACTACAAATGGACACCACACAAGTTAAAAAAAATATCCAATATTTTTATATACTTAAACAAGACCAAATATGATGAAAATCCACAGTACAGTACTTTAAAAATAATTGTGTTGCGAAATGTCTTTACATTGCAAAGTTACTTTGAAAACACAGTTCGTACGAGTCGGTAGCTCGGTCCGAGTCTACAGTGATGCTGAAAACAACAGAGTCTCACAGTTCTAGCTGACGGCGCTGGCACGGTCCAGCAACAGCGGCACAGACTCGTGAACAGTACCTTTCTTAGCGCGACTCACACAGAGGTGCGAGCTGGTCTTGGCATCCGTCTCGGTAGCGATACAAAGTGGAAGCGGTGCACTGTACGGTGCCCCTCGATGCGGTGTGAGCAGCGGCTCGGTGACGATCATCCATATGGCACCGGTGAGACCAAGGCTTGCGGTGCAG
This sequence comes from Lissotriton vulgaris, assembly GCF_964263255.1. Classification (NCBI taxonomy): domain Eukaryota; kingdom Metazoa; phylum Chordata; class Amphibia; order Caudata; family Salamandridae; genus Lissotriton; species Lissotriton vulgaris. The sequence goes on from NC_141687.1 coordinate 895,801,096, forward strand.
GGCGAGTCAGTGCCTGATGCGGTGTTGGCAGGTTGCGGTGCAGGTGACAGAGCCGGTCGTGGCATCCATCGCGGTTACGGTGCAAAGTGGAAGCGGTGCACGGTGCGGTGTCCCTCGGTGCAGTGCAAGCAGCGGCTTGGTGACGATCGTCCAGACGGCGTCGGTGAGACCAAAGCGGGCAGTGCAGGGCGAGACGGTGCTACATGCGGTGATGGCAAGTTGCGATGCAGCGACAGAGCCGGTTGGCGGGAATGGCCGCTGGCCGAGCCGGACAGCTGTACGTGACGAGTGGGTCACAGGTGTCGAGCCAGTAGCGACTGTGTCAGTGAGCCCAGGCCAGCTAAGTGAAGCGAGGCGATGCAGGATGCAGTGCCTCTCGATGCTGTTTGAGCAGCAGCTCGGTGACGATCGTCCAGGACGGCGCCGGTAAGACCAAGGCTTACGGTGCAGGGGGAGATGGTGCTTCGATGCGGTGCCTTCAGGACGCAAGGCCGGAAACAGAGTCGGATGATGGAGTTGGTCGTGGTTCCCTCATCTCTAATACAACTGAAACCACGGTTCCAGGAGTGGCACCCAGAGGTTGATGAAGTCTTTGTAGTCCCTGAGACTTCTTAACAGGAGGCCAGCTCGGTTTCAGGCCCTTGGAGGTACTCAGCACAAGTAGAGAAAGTTCAGTCCAGTCCTTTCACTGCCCAAGGCAGTTGGATGTCAACACAACAAAGCAACAAAATAGCAAAGGGGAACTATTCCTCCTGGCAGCTCTTCCAGCTCTTCTTCTTGGCAGGTTCCTTGATTCCAGCGAGATCTAAAGTCTTGGGGTCTGGGCCCCAATATTTATTCCAGCAATTCCTTTGTCCTCTGAAGGTAGAGGAGCCTGGACCTAGTTCAAAACAGTTTGGGGTGCAATCTGCCAGGGTGCACCTTCTTTCTTTGTCAGTGTGGGCCAGTGTGCTCAGACGCACCACAGGAGGTGTAGCCAGCATTGTGAAAGGCGAGCCCAGCCCTATTCAGACCCAGGTGCTACTCCTCCCATCCATCTAGGTGTAGATGTGGCTATTCAGCCCGGCTGAATCACCCTGTCTCCCCCCAGCTCCTGTCACTCACAAACCAGACAGACAATACACAAGCTAGCAGAGGCAGGCTGGATGGTTAGGTCAGAAAAAACCCGCTTTCTAAAAGTGGTATTTTCAAACACAGAATGTTAAAACCAACTTCACTAAAGTATGTATTTTATCATTCTGAGTTCAGGCATACTAAACTTTAATTCCTACCATGTTCCCTGAGTCAGTTAGGATCATTGGATTAGGGGTGGACAGAATTTGCGGAATCACATTATGCAAATCTCCGCGAAACGGTAAAAAATCTCTGCCAACACGCAGAAATTCTGAAAACATGCAGAATTGCTTGTTTGCAATGCTTTTTTCCTGTTAGGGAGGCAAATATCTTGCGAACATGCATTTTGAGAAAGTAAACAAGCAAAAAATGTTGCAAAGTTGCGGAACGCAGAATTTTGGGCAATTTTGTGTTCTCAACGGATAGCGAAATGACCCAATTTCCGCGAGCGGAATGGAATTTACAGCCCAGGCCTGCATAGGATGTAATGATCAAACTGCCCATTCTGGCCTATGGAGAGCAGGTAGCTTTACAATAGTGAAAACCGAAGTAGGCTGTAATTCACTATCAGGACATGCCACACACATCAGGGCATGTCCTAAATTTTACATACAACGCACCCTGCCCATGGGGGTACGTTGGGCCTACCTTAAAGGTGACTCACATGTAAAAAAGGGAAGGTTTTAGGGACTTGCACGTGTGTGCACTTGCCAAGTTAACATGGCAGTCCCAGGCTGCGCACAGGCTCTGCAATGACAGGCCAGAGTTACACTTTATGGGCTGTTTGTGTGGGTGGCACAATCCAGTGCTGCAGCCCACCAACAGCATTTGATTTATAGGCCCTGGCACACACAGTGCCCTTTACTAGGGACTAACACATAAATCAAATAGCCAATCATGGAAACACTAATCCATGGCACATTATATACAGGAGCACTTGCACTTTACCACTGGACCGCAGTGAGGAAAGTGCGCATAATCATTATATCAGCAAAAACAGAGTCAAAACCGGGAGGTCAGACAGCAAAAAGTCAGGGGAAACATGCCAAAAGATGCCAAGTCTAACAAGGAACTGCAGGTTTTCCGATAGCAAATCCTCAACCTGTTTCATTGCTAGAAATGTCTTACATGATGGTCTGTCCACCACATGGCAATGAGGTAACCAGTAGCGGTCGGTGGTGTGAGTGCTACAGGGCGGTGATGTGGGGTGGGGGAGGGCAGAGTGAGGGGTAGTAAAGTAAGGAATACGGCCAAATGCAGGTAAGTAAACATACATATAAATAAAATGAATTTAGTTGCGAGCACTACATCGCCAAATTTGATGCAGTGTGTGCAACGAAATTCGTTTTATTTATTTATATGTTTACTTACCTGCATTTGGCCGTATTCTGTAGTTTACTACCCCCCACCCTGCCCCTCCTCCGCCCCACGTCAACACCTGGCAGCACTCCCACCACCGACCGATACTGGAAGTAACAATGGCAGACAGTCAAATTAATTTAAAGCAAGCGACTGTCGCCAAGCATGCATGATAGTTCAAAGCAGAGAAATAAAACAATGAGCCCCAAACTGGACGGAGAAGAAAACTCCCTGTGCATCTCAGCCATTGCTTTTTATTTTTTCTAGAAAAAAAACACCAATGTTGGGGGTTTGTTTTTTGATTTTTTTTCTTTTTTAAGTTCAGCATCTTCAGTGGTACATGAAGAAAAAAACATAGACGATTGTGGTCTCTGTAGCATTTCTCAAGTGCAAGCAGGAAATAAAATAAGAACCCACAAAGAATACAGGTGTGATCAGAGCAGAAGCATACATTAGAGACTAATATGAACCAGAGATGAGCAGTAGTGTAGGCAGGTAAAGGAACCTGAATGAGGTGTTTGAAAAACAGTTCTATAAATACAAGAAAAAAAAAGATGTTTCTGATCAGCAACATTTCGCAAAAAGCACACGTGAATTCTACCAAGATACTAGGAAGTTTGAAATATAAAAAAATACAAATGGAGAAGAAACACATAATGCAAATAACTAGAAATATATTTTAGCACATATTTAATGTGTTTACAAATATTTGTTTTTTGACTGATACAGTATATAGCCACATGGGATCAATAATGCTACTGCATTATGCAGAGAATGTAAAAAATACTTTAACAAATCCGAAGCTTTTTAAAATTAAATTCAACATATATAGGCCAACACGATATATCTTGATTCTCTTTAAGAATAAATGATACCAGATATATCATTAGCCAGCATTTCATGATGGTCACAAATTATATTCGAGGCAGAATGTCTAAATACAGAGTTAATGAAGTTTCAATTATGCAATAAAACATGTCAGCAATGTATCATGAGATATAAGTTGAGTGAATTTTCAAAAGATGGGGCTGTGAGCAGGGGGTGGAATGGGCAAGTGTGTGTGCTATCTTTACATCAACCCTCTATAGAGCGAATCGATTATTGTTTTTGATCATTACAGTAACACTTTGTTTAAAATAGCTTATTGAAAATCATTAAATGCCTTAATACTGGCACGTTTACTATCAGACTAGGAAATGGTGCATGAGTAAAAGTTGTTGAGGGGATCTCGGCGACTGCCAACTTTACCAGCCACAAGCCACTTTTAGAGGAGGATATTGAAAATCACACAGTACGTGGTGGGGGGCAAAAGTTGTTGTCAGCTCTTTATAGGGTGGGCGATATCACCCTATTGTAGAGTGTCATCGATTGCATCCATCAAGAACAACATTTCAGAATAGTTGAACATTTTACAGATTTCACAATTTACAGTGAATTTAATATGAATTAATAAAATATTGTGACAGAAAATTACAGTGAGCACAAACAAGATATCCTGGCGCTAACTAAAATCCAACTGTTCACTACAAGTAGGATAAACGGAAAACCAAGCTGCTGGGGAAGAAAGTAAAACTTATCTGGAACCCCATTAAATTAATTTCCCAAGTGACATTTAAGAACCTAGGACTCTTTAACCAATTCACATGAAAATCATTCTCTAAAATAGACTGTTTTTTTCCTTTTGTGATACGTTCTGAGGAGGAATCCCCTGCCTTCGAGTCCTCTTGGGAGAGTTAATATAGTGAGAAAGCGCAATTTGAATTTAAAGTATATAGTAACCATATCTAGACGTATATGTTATAAACGTAGGAATGAAACGCACATCGTAATGTAAAGTTAGCGACTATGGTATAAAGGCCAATGAATGTGATTACATGGTATAGGAAATGTAAAAGGTATTCACACGTTAAAATGCATTAGATTTAGAAGACCCGTATACATGAAGGGTAAATGTATAAGGAATGTGTAGAAATGCTTAGGAAATACCGAACGTGCACAGTAGAATTCGTGTACGTGTGTAACTTTAAATGTGTAACTTTACATTGGGAAGAAGCGGCGAGGGAAAATAACGTGGAAAGACGTAAATGTGTAGAAACGTGGATAAATATATAAGAGAACTCACATAAAGATGTAACCAAGGAAGATGCATAAGTTATGTTCTATACAGCTATATTCTATGTATTACATATATTTGATGTAGAATGTATTTAAGTATAACTAGGGCTTTTGCTAAAGTACGAATATTTAAATGTATGCCAAAGGTTATACTGTGTAGAAGGTTTCTGTAGGAATGCTGGAAGAGTTTAGGTCATTTGTGTTTGTAACCTAACTGGTCAAGAGTTCGAAGGAGCATAGTCACATGAATGTAATTTAGAGGGGTAGTGAAAGTCGTAAATAGCTTGATGTGGACATGAGAGCCGAGAAGTCTAGCACTTGTTAGATTTAAGGTGACAATGCCGGACGGAGCTTATTGCTCGAACGTGAGGAGAGACACTTTGAATGTAGACTATGTTTTGACAAGACCATTCACAGGACCTAGCAGGGTCAAGTTAAGAGACATAGAGTTAAGGCCTTGTCTAAATTCATATGTTACTCGATCTGAAAAGAGTCAATGAAAGTCGACGATGAAATGATGAAGATGACATCTAAAGAAGAAGGGTCAACTTAACGGACGACGTAAGGAATGGACCAATGGAAGAAGCAGAAAGTTGACATCATCGGGGGAAGTCCGTGGTGGGCGTCAAGGGGCGTTCCACCCACACGGTGATTGTGTATTTTAGGGACAGCACCCCGGGGAGGAGAGCAGAGTCATCAGCAGAGCAATTAGCATTAGGCTAAGGCGAGAGCAAAGCGAAGGGTAAATGCCTTGAGCAGATGCGCTGAGACATCAGAGCGCAAGGGAGCAGTAGGCCAAGGACCCTTAGAGAGCAGATGGGTAGGCAGATAGGGTACTGCTTCTGAAACTTAAGATTTCCTTTAGAGGCTAAGAGAGTTTGAACTTCTTTGGGAGTCAAACTGCTGACACCTTTTTAGGGAAGAGAACTTGCGAAGAAGGATTGTCACATAGCATAGAGTAGGGACAGTTTTAACTTGATTATTGTTTTATCTTACTGCAGATGACGCAGAAGGAACCACTTCACACCGGAGCTTAAGGCGACTGATATTTTAATTGATTTTGTATTTTGTATACTTTGAGATTTTATCCCGAGTGGATTGTATCGTATTCAAATTAACTTTATATAAACTCTTAAAACTTCATCAATTGTAAGTGGTTCTTCAGAGTGGCGTCAGTTAATGGGGTTTGTCTAACCAATGCGGGGGTGGTCTTTTCCTCAATGACAGATATAAGCGGTCCAAAACAGATGAATGGGATTCTTTATTAAATTTATCATAATCATAAATTGATATCAAAATCCCGTTCCCCGCAGTTGGTAGCAGAGTATTGATGGTTATCTTCTTGAGGAAGACGACCTAGGCCAGGTTAGTTTACCCCAAGGTCCCTAGTCATCGTCGACCAGAAGAAGAATTGCAGCCGAAGACGGTGCTGACGGTGCGTCGAGAGAAAAGCAGCAGAGTCGGTCGAGAGTGAGTATAAGGGTCATGCGTTGTAAGATTGCGGTGTTTCATGTTGTTCTTGTGTTGTAATGTCAAGCGGAGTTGAATGCCTGTAGTGTGATTGAGGGAAAGTTGTGAGCGCGCGCAACTGGATGAAATCTTATGTCCAGAGGACTTAAGTGGTTCGGGTGTATCGAACACCCAGAGTAATTTGTCTACCATTGAAAGGGGGTCATGAGGTACCATTGATTTCCCGACAGACCGATGATAGGGGGAGCGTATGTGTGAGTGAATGAGTAGCGGACGCTGGTCGTACGTTTACTGTGTGTAAGTAACCTATCAGTTAAGGCAAGTATCCGACCGTAAGAGGAAAGACACTGTGCCAGTTGAGGTAGCAATTACAGTTAGACTGTGGCCGTACAGTCAGAGAAAAGTGATCGCTTGGACGGAAGTAGTCATTTTTCAATGTATGAATGAAAACGCATGTGAAATCGTGAGACGAGTCGAGAAACGAGGGAAGCTGCTGAAAAAGAGACAAGCGTTGTCAGTGTAGAGTCGCGCTGAGATTGGACAGTCAGCTTAGAACTGGGCTGAGATAGGCTGATTAGCGAGAGTCGCACAGGGATTGGTGGTTGTTATTAAGACGCAAATAGGTAAGAAATATCATACGTTACCAAAATGAAGTGTTTTAAGGGTTTAGGGAAAATCTTTAAAAAGAAAAGGAGAAATTTATATGCCGGAGAAGAGGCTCCACCAGAAGGCACACCAGCATATCATATGGCAGTAAATGTAGGCTTACACTCAATATTGTGGATTTCCGAGTGGCACAGGCTAACTGAAGGGCAAAAAGAACTGGCGTTTCCAAGATTTGGAACGTTTAAATTAGAAGTGTTGAACCAACTGAAGGCGACGATGCTTTCAATGAGACCTCTACCGAGGCCAACACAGTTTGAAGCTCTTGGTGTGTGGTTTAGAACAGCACACGAAAGGGGCGTAAAGAGGCGACAAGAAAGAGTGAGACGATCAGTAAAGGCAGTGCAGGATGCTAAATGGGACGATGAAGCTAAGAAATGGAGGGTGCAGAAGATAGAAGCGGACAAACTGTTCACCATGATAGAGGCTACGGGAGAAAGGAAACCTCTAGAACAAGATGATGAGGAGAGCGAGTCGGAGGAGGATCTGATAGATAGGCTGTTAACAGATAGACCACCTCCATACAGCGGAGAACTTGCGAGTCCTATATTACCGCAAGTAGACGGAACTAGGTGGGGGGAATATAAGTCGATCCCAGTAACAGAGTGGGACGCTACTAAGACTGTAGAGATACCCCAAACTAGTCCTGAACAGAGAGTAGTGGGAAGGTTTGTGGTCCAGAAGGTGCCGGAGACGCAATGCGCTAGGTCATACCAAATGCCGGACGCTTTACAGGTCCCGGTCACCATAGGCCCTATTGTGTCAATCTATAACCCAGAAGGGGTCCAGCAGGAGGAACAGGCACGATGGGACAATGAAAGAGCAGAAGAGGAGAATAGAAATGCCACAACGAATACCCACAGGCAGATACGAACACCAATAAGTCGGAGTACCCCATTAGATTCTGCAACAGGTCCCAGAGTAGAACAGGGAGGTCGAAGAGGGTCAATGGATTTGAGGGGTCCTAAACCAAAAACCTATAAGGAATTAAGGGAATATCTGAGAGAATGGGACACGGCCGAAGAGGCTCGGAATAAAAGTTTAGAAACGGGATCCGAGTGGAGAGAGCAGGATAACAGGATTCTCTCTCATTGTGGAGCTGGCGAAAGCAGCCCCGAGTGGGAGGGAGGAAGCCAAGAGAGCAGAAGAGATACTTATCCTGCTGATAACAGCAATAGGCTAAGGTGCGAAGACAGAAGTGCAGGGTGTGGCGAAGTGCCTCGCGTCACCTTCAGTGAAGGGGAACGTAGGACACAGGAGTACCAGAATACCTTTAGGTGCACACACCATGCCCCAGGTGAGAATGTGAGACATTGGAGTCACGGAAACATGGAGAGTCGCGAAGCGTCTCGACATGCATCCGGAGATAGTGGTCGGAGTCACGAAAACATAGGGAGTCGCGAAACGTCTCGCCATTCTTCCGGTGATCGCGAAAGAGATCACGGGAACATGGAGGGTCGTGACGGACCCTATCGTTTATTAAGCGACACCAGACAACAAGCAAGATACAATGGGATAGAGCAGAACGGTGGATCCTATCTCACATCTGAAGAAACCGAGCCTAAAAATCGGAACATAGGGTTGGGGGACGGAGCATTATTCCACCATACCCCACGTGGAGATGGAAAGGCTTGGGATCTAGAAGGGTGGGAACGAAGAGATGGAAGGAAGACTCCTCATAACTCACCTGTGCTCAGGCGTAGGGCGCATAGTGGAGGTGAGAGGGATATGAGAGAAGAACACAGAACTGAGATGCTGAAAGCTGAAATAAAAGCAAAACGGCTTGACATAACGAGTTTGAAGGCAGATTTGGATGAATTGATCGACGGTACAGTATCATTAGAGAGATTAGCCTCGTATACACCAGATGAGATACTGTTCCTATCCAAGGATATTACTCGAAGAGCAAGGTCAGTTCACGAGAACTTATCTAATTTGGCCAACAGGTACATGGTAGACCTGTCACGAACTAAGGCTTTACAGAGTAACCATAGACTAACTTGCACGGATCAGGATTTGGATGACCGTAGAACGATCGCGCTGAAGGTACACATAAGGGAACTGATCGTAAGTATCAGAATATGGAGAGATCTAGATAGATGGGAGGAAAGATGGTCCAGAAAGGGCTCCGTTAGACGGAGTGTGCTTGAGGGCTCCCAGGACACAGGTTTGATGCGAATGGAAGCTTTCCCTTTGCGAGAAATCGCGAATGGAAGTTACGTTCATGTGCCCTGGAGTAGGGGGGATTTGGCGGCATTCACCAATTCCTTCCCAAAGCTTAGGGATAATCCTGTCGAGTGGTATAAGCAGGTAGAGAGATTCGTGAAGATCTCGAAGGTACTGTGGATCGATTTGAACACACTGTTCGATATCGTAGTACCCGGAGACTTGTGGACGGCGTGCAAACTTAGTGTTGAATGGCCTACTTGCGAGCCAGCGAGAGACGCTCGGACGAATGGGCCATCACTAAGAGTCATGGAAAAATACGAGAGAGTAATAACGTGGCTAAAAGAGAAAGTGCCGGTGCAAGACATAGACTGGGTAAAGATAGATCGAACTACTCAGGAGCCGAAAGAGACAGTTCATGAGTTTTACGAGCGATTGCTGAAAGCATTCAAGCAATACAGCGGGTTAGATGTGATGGATCCCAAGGACATAGGACAGTTCGTTTCAAAGTTTGTCCTCGGATTGAGACCAGAAATATGTCTAATGATCCAACAGCATCTGATCTGTTGGCAGAACAAACCTTTAGACGAGATTCTAAGATATGCAAGGTACTGTAGTGACGAGATAGACTCGAAGGCAAAGAAGCTTAAAGAAAAGTTAATGCTAGTGCAAATGCAAGCTGCTGGAAAAGATAAACAGCGACAGCAGGGAACAGGGACGCAGGCAAAGAAACAGAATAATCAGAGCAGAGATGAGGAAGAAAGACCAAGACCGAGAATGGATATCGCGACACTGAAAAAGACGACGCGATGTCATCAGTGTAACGAAGTGGGACATTGGAGACGCGAGTGTCCTTACAATGTTGAGTCAGGAGAATTAGAGCAGGAGGAGGAAGAGGTTCAGAACAACGTGGTTAAAGGAGCCACAGTCCCGAAGGGCAAGTTTGTCAAAGGGGGGACTCAGACTCCTCGAGCCCCGTTTCCTCAACCACCTCGCATCTCAAACGGAGGGAAGACCTACAGACAGATGCCATTGTTTGTAGGAGGAGAGGAATGCTACTACGTTGATCCTCTTACAGGGCAGCGGGCGAATAGGGAGGAAGATTGTACTCTAGGAGCCGCCTTGGAGGTAGATCAGAGAGGACCCTACGTAGAGGCGGAAATAGCGGGATGTCCTACAACCTTTTTGGTGGATACGGGGGCCACAAGATCCACGTTAAGATCCGCAGTAGTCCCGGGTCTGCCAATATCAGGAGAAACGGTTCAGGTGGTAGGAGTCGCGAACAAAAGGATGACAAATCCCTTGACCGAACCAGTGTCAGTAAGGATAGGGAATTACAGTGACGAACATCAGTTTGTGATCTGCGATTCTAGTCCTGTGTGCTTATTAGGGAGAGATTTGCTGTGCAAACTGAACTGTACGATACATTGCACACCTGAGGGAGTAGAAGTGCAGACCAATGATGAGGACGCTGATTTCAAAGTTGTAAACTCAAGGGAATGTGTGGAACTTTATCCTACCTTAACAGTGGAGGAGCTTCCACAGGACTTAAGAGAGAAAGTCTCAGCTGAGGTATGGGATTTTACTGGGGAAGAAATAGGATTGATCAAAGGAGTAGACCCGGTAAAAATCTTGGTAAGACCCCATGCTGAGTATCCAAGAACACCACAGTATAAGCTAACGCCAGAGACGATTGCAGGGATTAAGCCTGTGATCGAATCCATGATTAAGCAGGGAATACTGAAGGAGATCGTGGGAAGTCCATGTAACTCCCCGATCATGGGTTTGCAGAAACCTAGTGGAAAATACAGAATAGTGCAGGATCTTCGAAAGATTAATAACATTGTTGTCTCATGTTGTCCAGTGGTACCGAATCCATCAGTGATATTGTTTCAGATACCGTTCCAAGCTGAATGGTTTACCGTGATAGATTTGTGTCAGGCTTTCTTTTCGATACCGTTAGATGAAGAGAGCCAGTATCTTTTCGCTTTCAAGCTGGAAGATCGCGTCTTAACATGGTGTCGTATCCCTCAGGGGTATACAGAGAGCCCATCGATCTTTAACCAGTTATTGAAACGAAATCTTGAGAGTCTGGTACTGCCCAAGAATTCAGTTCTAGTCCAGTACATAGACGACCTCCTAGTTGCGTCAGAAACTGAGGAAGCTTGCAAAGAAGACACCATCACCTTGTTAAATCACTTGGCCGAGAACGGACACAAGGTGTCTCCAAGTAAATTGCAATATTGTAAGACTGAGGTGCAATACTTGGGCCATAGGATTGAAAAGGGAAAGCGGAAGGTGTCTCCAGACAGAATAGAGGCGATTATGAAAATGAACGCGCCTACGACACAAAGAGAAGTCAGGATGTTTCTAGGCATGGTCGGTTATTGTCGACAGTGGATAGCAAACTTTTCACTGAAGGCCAAACCATTATTACAACTGACGCACAAGGGAGTAAGTGATCCGGTACCATGGGACAAAGATTGTTTGATGGCGTTTTTGCAGCTAAGGGAGGACTTATGTCGCGCCCCGGCTTTAGGAATGCCGGATTATAAGAAACCTTTTTTGCTTTACTGCTGCGAGAGAGAGGGATGCGCTTTAGCGGTATTAGCACAGGTCCACGGAGATGCGCGCAGGCCAGTGGCGTATTTCTCGGCTACATTAGATCCAGTAGCCGCAGCGTTGCCCGGATGTCTCAAATCCGTAGCTGCAACGGGTGTCAGCATTGAAAGATCTGAGAGCGTAGTTATGGGTCATCCGTTAGAGGTGTATGTACCACATTCTGTAGAACTGTTAATGACAAGGACGAAGACTCAGCATCTGACGAATAGCAGGCTCACACGCTATGAGCAAGTCATATTGGCTGCCGAGAATGTGACCCTAAAGAGATGCTCTGTCTTGAATCCTGCAACCTTGATGCCACTTCCGAATGAAGTGGACGACGAAAATTGTACAGAACATGACTGCCTTGATGTGACTGAACTATGTACCAAACCGAGACCTGATATCGTAGATGAGCCATTGACAGACCCAGACGAAATTTTCTTCGTTGATGGTTCATGCGTAAGAAACGATGTCGGTCAGCTGAGAGCAGCTTATGCAGTATGCACGATTACCAGAGTTATAGAAGCCGCTTGCCTGGAAGGAGTCCACTCCGCACAGGTAGCTGAAATTGTGGCTTTGACTCGTGCTTGCCTAGCAGGCGACAGACTTCGAGTCACCATATACACCGATAGCCAGTATGGTTTCGGCGTAGTTCATGATTACGGGCAGTTGTGGTCTCAAAGAGGTTACATGACCTCCTCGGGTTCTCCTATTAGGAATGGAGAATTCGTGAAACTACTGTTAGAGGCTTTGCAAAAACCTATGGCCATAGCTGTGGTCAAATGTGTAGCACACACAAAGAATACGGACTTTGTATCACTAGGAAACAAGTATGCAGATGAGGTAGCGCGTTACTGCGCGGAGCAGGGATATTCTCACACTGATGCAAAAGTGGGGGGAATCCAGGAAAGAACTGAATTGACCATGTTGTTAGACACTGTAGATACGTGGGATGAATTGAGAGCAGTACAGGAAAATGCACCAGATGATGAGAAAAAGGGCTGGGAAACAGCAGGGTGCGAAAAAAGTGAGATGAATTTCTGGGTGTCTGCCGACGGAAGGGCAGTATTACCAAATGAACTCATTAGTCCAATGGCAAGGAAACTGCATGGATCAGCTCACATAGGAAGAGATGCTATGGTGAGAGTATTCAGACAAACATGGTTTAATCCTAAGTTTAGAGTAGCGGCAGAAGCAGTGTGTCAGCGATGTACGATCTGTCAGCAACTAAATGTGGGTAAAAGAACACCAGTTACCTTGAGTCACATAGGAAGGTCTGGGGGGCCTTTCAATAGGATGCAGATTGACTTCATAGAAATGCCTCCATGCAACAGACTCAGATACGTGTTAGTGATTGTTTGCATATTTTCTAGATGGGTTGAGGCTTACCCTACACGTAGGTGCGATACACTTACAGTAGCAAAATTGTTACTTAGGGAGTTGATACCGAGGTTTGGGGTGCCATCCTCTTTGGAATCAGACAGGGGAACTCATTTCAATAGCGAAGTGGTGAAGATGCTGTGTTCAGCTTTAAATATCGATCAGAAGTTACACTGCAGCTATCGACCAGAAGCTTCAGGGATCGTAGAGCAAATTAACAGTACCATCAAGTCCAGACTGGCTAAAGTTTGTTCATCAACATCCCTGAGTTGGCCAGACGCACTTCCAGTAGTTCTTATGAGCATACGTAGCACACCGGATAGAAGAACAGGCCTCTCTCCACATGAGGTGCTAATGGGGAGAGCTATGAGATTGCCATCGGTTCCGACTGCAGCGCTAGTGAACATCACAGACGATTTGATCTTGGACTACTGCAAGGGACTATCTGATGCCGTGAATTCTGTGTCCCTCCAGGTCCAGGCTGCAGAGGTTCCATCGGTACAAGATTTGTGCCACGACCTGAGTCCAGGAGACTGGGTCCTGGTGAAGAAACATGTCAGGAAGAACTGCTTAGACGTGCGTTGGCGAGGACCGTTTCAAGTCATACTTGTAACGAATACCGCAGTGAAGTGTGGAGGGCTGCCAAACTGGATACATGCCTCACACACCCGAAGAGTGCCAACACCTCCAGAAGACACAGCTCCTCTCTCGGATGAGAATCCGGCGGGAAGCGGAGAAGCCATAGAGGGGGAAAGCCAAGCTGTGGAGGTGATCGAAGAAGCTGAAACTGTGTTGGAACAGGGCGACGAAGGTCAGGACACGAGTGGGACCGAAGTTGCCTCAGGAGAAGAAAGTAATTGGGAATCCGACACAGATATCGAGCAAACTGAGAGTGACCAAGAGACAGGTCCTGGAACAAGGAGCGGACAGACGGAAAGCAAAGAAGCTAGTTGGCCGGAGAGAAGGAAAAGGCCAAGTTCGGAAAGGAAAAAGGAAAGAACTCTTGCCCCGATCGCTGAAGAGTCGGATCAGGAGGAAGAGACGACAGATTCAGGAACTGAGAGTCCACGAAGATCGAGGAGGATACGTGTGCCCTGCAGAAGGTACGCTACCCCAGAGTGGACTTATCTAGCAGATGTATTGGGGACAGAAATCTGGGAGAGTGAAGAGTGTGAAAGTAATCGATCTCGATCCATTTGTGGCAGTGGAGATATGGATGTTGGCGCCTGGACTCGAGACTGAGGGGTTACTGACTTTCACACTTCCCATACCCCCACGTTTGAGTAAAATTCAAGATTTAGTGCTAAAAAGATTACAATTTCCAACAGTTGGTCAGCAAATGACAGAAGAAGAAGAAAAAGTTATTCGTTTTGAATTATTAATTATTGTTGTAAAAGCCGCAGGTCCGAAAATAATTGTTGATGCATAAAGACTTTTGTACGTATGTTAAAAAGAAGAAGATAACCTAGCGCCGAGTGGAAAGAAGAAAAAATTAGGGATTACATTTAGAGGACGGAGAAGGGCTAGGGTTGTCTGCTGCTAAGAAGAGAAAAGACATTGTGGTGAAAAGGATACCTGTTGATAGAAAGCACTTTAAAGACTGTGAAAGCAAACAAGCAACCAAAGGCTGGAAAGAGAATTTTCGCTAGAGAACGAGGTACGCTGTTTTGGTAACATGGAGAGCGGCAACCCAAACAGAAAAGCTAGATGTATAGTAGGTACACTTATAGCAATAGTGATATTTCTCATAATCATAGTAGTAACGATATCTTACATGACAGGACATGAGAACGATAAAAGAATAGCAAACGTAAAAATTGTGACGACCTTGAAACCTGCTCTTGTGGGAAAGAAGGAGGAGAGCATTGTTACACGTGAGAAGGCGTTACTTGCAGATGAAGCTCGTAGATTACATATAGACGAGTCACAGGGAAACTTTAGGTCAAATGCATATGCCAAATTATTGTACGAATATATCGATGCCATGGAGGCCAAAGATTGCTACGTTTGTATGCAATTGCCGGTTTCTGTAGACGAAGGCATTAGATATCACCATCTCCCATTGACTTATGGGATAACATGTAGTTTACTGCTTAGTATATTTTATGGAAGAGAAGGATTTGAGTACTACTTTTCAAATTATGATTCGGTACTGCCTGAAGTTCCGAATTATAAGCAAATGAATAAGTGGGACTACTACAAAAAGGAAGATAGACTGGCTAAATTCTTTCTTCCTTGGGACACGTTAGATACCTCATATGCACGTAGAAATAATCTGACTTGCAAGGTGTCAGAGGTAGAGAAGAGGTTTATAGCACAAGTAGATGATCGATGCAGACGGCAGAAGATTCTAAAAATGTCAGGACAATGGAAAACAGATTGGACAGAAGAAGAGAAGGCACATAAAAAGAAAGGTAGTAATGGTCCAATAGCATTGGATAGAACGCAGAAAGGAAAATTATGTTTAACTCGAAGCAAAACGTATTACGAGAGTGAATTTGTAGGTGAAGTTAGTTGCGAGCACTCTTTTAGACTAGAGTATTACACGAAGGATTTTATGAAAGGGATGCAAGCTATTCCGAATGTATATTTTGTATGTGGAAGAAATGCCTATGTAAAACTTCCAGATAATTGGTATGGTTCGTGTTACTTGGCAATTGTCTTCCCCAAAATATATCATGCAAAGGATTTAGCGATCATAGAAGGAAAGGCTTCGAGGAGAACGAAAAGGGAAGTAGGAGATGCAGAGGTAGTAGGAGATGTATTTGGAGCGATGTTTCCATTGTTAGGGTTGATTCTTAACGATGTTAAGATTAGAAGGTTAGCGACAGTCGTGGATAGATTGTCTGCCAGCACTGCAAGATCACTAATGTTAGTAGAAGGTGAGATGCAGTCGATTAGAGCAATGGTTTTACAGAACAGACTTGCTTTAGATGTGATATTAGCAAAGGAAGGCGGAGTTTGTAAAGCTTTGAAAGTTCAGGAATATTGTACTTATATTCCTGATAATTCAAAACCACTTGAGAAAGTCATACAAAACATTACACAGATCCATCAAGAAATTGAAGATTTATCAAAAGTAAATGTTTGGGAAAAAGTAGGAAATGGAATGGGAAAGGTTGGAAGTTGGTTTGCTAATCTAGGCAAAAGCATAGTTTGGTATATTTTAAAGCCTGTATTAATAGTATTAATTTGTATAATTACACTGTTAGGATTAGTAAAATTGTACAAGTGGTATAGGTCGAACAAGTTACAAAGATCGATGAGAGACCAAGAAAGGGGACTAGCTGTTCTACAAGATCAACAATATAAAAGTTTGAGAACACTTGAGTCGATAAAAAGAGGAGCTGATGTAACTAGTTCGGTATAAGAGATGTATTCAAATTGCTTTTAGTGATGACTCCTAAAAGTCATCAAAGGGGGGAACTGAGAAAGCGCAATTTGAATTTAAAGTATATAGTAACCATATCTAGACGTATATGTTATAAACGTAGGAATGAAACGCACATCGTAATGTAAAGTTAGCGACTATGGTATAAAGGCCAATGAATGTGATTACATGGTATAGGAAATGTAAAAGGTATTCACACGTTAAAATGCATTAGATTTAGAAGACCCGTATACATGAAGGGTAAATGTATAAGGAATGTGTAGAAATGCTTAGGAAATACCGAACGTGCACAGTAGAATTCGTGTACGTGTGTAACTTTAAATGTGTAACTTTACATTGGGAAGAAGCGGCGAGGGAAAATAACGTGGAAAGACGTAAATGTGTAGAAACGTGGATAAATATATAAGAGAACTCACATAAAGATGTAACCAAGGAAGATGCATAAGTTATGTTCTATACAGCTATATTCTATGTATTACATATATTTGATGTAGAATGTATTTAAGTATAACTAGGGCTTTTGCTAAAGTACGAATATTTAAATGTATGCCAAAGGTTATACTGTGTAGAAGGTTTCTGTAGGAATGCTGGAAGAGTTTAGGTCATTTGTGTTTGTAACCTAACTGGTCAAGAGTTCGAAGGAGCATAGTCACATGAATGTAATTTAGAGGGGTAGTGAAAGTCGTAAATAGCTTGATGTGGACATGAGAGCCGAGAAGTCTAGCACTTGTTAGATTTAAGGTGACAATGCCGGACGGAGCTTATTGCTCGAACGTGAGGAGAGACACTTTGAATGTAGACTATGTTTTGACAAGACCATTCACAGGACCTAGCAGGGTCAAGTTAAGAGACATAGAGTTAAGGCCTTGTCTAAATTCATATGTTACTCGATCTGAAAAGAGTCAATGAAAGTCGACGATGAAATGATGAAGATGACATCTAAAGAAGAAGGGTCAACTTAACGGACGACGTAAGGAATGGACCAATGGAAGAAGCAGAAAGTTGACATCATCGGGGGAAGTCCGTGGTGGGCGTCAAGGGGCGTTCCACCCACACGGTGATTGTGTATTTTAGGGACAGCACCCCGGGGAGGAGAGCAGAGTCATCAGCAGAGCAATTAGCATTAGGCTAAGGCGAGAGCAAAGCGAAGGGTAAATGCCTTGAGCAGATGCGCTGAGACATCAGAGCGCAAGGGAGCAGTAGGCCAAGGACCCTTAGAGAGCAGATGGGTAGGCAGATAGGGTACTGCTTCTGAAACTTAAGATTTCCTTTAGAGGCTAAGAGAGTTTGAACTTCTTTGGGAGTCAAACTGCTGACACCTTTTTAGGGAAGAGAACTTGCGAAGAAGGATTGTCACATAGCATAGAGTAGGGACAGTTTTAACTTGATTATTGTTTTATCTTACTGCAGATGACGCAGAAGGAACCACTTCACACCGGAGCTTAAGGCGACTGATATTTTAATTGATTTTGTATTTTGTATACTTTGAGATTTTATCCCGAGTGGATTGTATCGTATTCAAATTAACTTTATATAAACTCTTAAAACTTCATCAATTGTAAGTGGTTCTTCAGAGTGGCGTCAGTTAATGGGGTTTGTCTAACCAATGCGGGGGTGGTCTTTTCCTCAATGACAGATATAAGCGGTCCAAAACAGATGAATGGGATTCTTTATTAAATTTATCATAATCATAAATTGATATCAAAATCCCGTTCCCCGCAATAGCTAGTCCACTGGGTGCAAATTGGTGTCTGTGTTTACACCTAAAGCTTTAAAACTTCACCAGATGCCACCATTTACAACATTCCTGCTTATCAAATTTCTATCCCTTGTAATGCGATACCCTCTCTTCCTGCTTGGCCCCATCTGAAAACATGATACAAAATTAGCTATGAAATCTCTGCAATGAGCTGTTATCTCACATCTTTTACTTGAATACATTGTTCTGCCTATGAAACTGAACTTTCACAGCAAAATAAATTTTGATGAGGCAAACAGAACTAAATGCCATAGGTACAAAGGGGCAGATTTATGATGCCCTTGCGCCTCTTTGTGCTGCAATTGCGTCACTTTATTTGACGCAACGGTGGCGCAAACAATGCGCCCTATTTACAACGTGACGCATCTAGGAGATGTGTCACGTTGTAAAGCCCTGCGCCATAAGGAGGCGTTCCTGCGCAGCGGGGGGCGTTCCAGCGCAGAAACGCCTCCTGAAAGTGGCTGAGTGAAATCTATGAGATTTCACTCAGTCACTGTCAGGCCAATGCTGCGTCAAAACCCTGCGCCTGCTTGAAGCAGGCGTAGGTCTTGACGCAGCATTGTGAAGATGGGGCACCCCCGAGCCTTGCTGGAGCTGCGTCGCGCTTGCGACGCAACTCCAGCAATGCGCCACATTTCCGGCACAGATGCGTCACACATCTGTGCCGTTTTTGCACCATGGTGCGCCGCATTGTAAATGCGGCGCACCATGGGTGGCGTAGCTGTGGCGCCCTGTGGCGCACATTAACTTTTGCATCCCTGGGGATGCGTCAGTTAACATAAATCTGCCCCAAAATGTTTTTTGATTTCGTAAACACCCCGATTCAGAGCATGAGGCTGTATGCAACTGCAAAAAAGTTTTTTTTAAATTTACAAAAGCCAACTTGCATTTCAAGCATACGTTAGAAAATCACAAATTTGGGTTTGTGTATTGTTATTTGGAAGGAGCGTATTTCCAGCCTCCATTCCTGATACTGGTATGTATGAATATTTTGCAACTAAATTTTCTTTGCAAAACATTCATTTATTTTTACCAACACGTCAGAGGAGTTGATACCTATTTGCAAATGGGAAAGGGCCCCCATGGGAAAGTTTTTCCTTTGTGAATGTTGATACAAGTATTTTTTAAGAGCAGGCTGTGACCCCACGGAACTTAATTGTTTCCTTTTTTTCTTTTAAACACATCCCATTTTTTTTAAGGAAAAGGGGCTGCGTTAAAAAAAAGATTGGTTTATTAAAAAGCAGTCAGACATGATGGTCTGTTGACCCCAGCAGGCCACCATCTGTGATGGCTGCACTTCCTAATGGGTCATAAACTGTGTCCTACCTCATTAGTATGTGGCAGGTTGATTTACAACCCACTTGGAATCACTAAATGAAACTGAATTCGTTTCATACATTTGGAATAGCTTTTTCCTAATTGTGATTCACAGAAAATTGCAATTAGGTAATCGCTATTTCCAAAATGTATACATATGCCTATGCTTGTAAATATGCCATATTATGGAAAAACAACAAGTGATGGACCGAATGTGGATCAATGTCACACATTCCCCCAGTCAAAAGATCTGGGCCCGAATCCATCGTTTTTTTGCACTCCACACCACCCTGGGTTAGACAATGGCGATATGCAAATCAGCTCTGACCCTGTTGCCATATGGGAACAGTCCAGTCCGAACTACAAAAGCCATGTCCTTCCCAGAACGGAATCAAGCATCCGAGGACCGGACCGGTTTCGAGGTAACACCTCTCATCAGCCCGGCTAGCTTGACTCCAAGTGGTGTGGAGTGCCTGGGACCCACGTCTGGGCATCCCCAGCGCACTTAGGGCGGCAATTGCAAAAACAACAAGTGATGGACCGAATGTGGATCAATGTCACACATTCCCCCAGTCAAAAGATCTGGGCCCGAATCCATCGTTTTTTTGCACTCCACACCACCCTGGGTTAGACAATGGCGATATGCAAATCAGCTCTGACCCTGTTGCCATATGGGAACAGTCCAGTCCGAACTACAAAAGCCATGTCCTTCCCAGAACGGAATCAAGCATCCGAGGACCGGACCGGTTTCGAGGTAACACCTCTCATCAGCCCGGCTAGCTTGACTCCAAGTGGTGTGGAGTGCCTGGGACCCACGTCTGGGCATCCCCAGCGCACTTAGGGCGGCAATTGCAAAAACAACAAGTGATGGACCGAATGTGGATCAATGTCACACATTCCCCCAGTCAAAAGATCTGGGCCCGAATCCATCGTTTTGATTTAACTCCACACCACCCTGGGTTAGACAATGGCGATATGCAAATCAGCTCTGACCCTGTTGCCATATGGGAACAGTCCAGTCCGAACTACAAAAGCCATGTCCTTCCCAGAACGGAATCAAGCATCCGAGGACCGGACCGGTTTCGAGGTAACACCTCTCATCAGCCCGGCTAGCTTGACTCCAAGTGGTGTGGAGTGCCTGGGACCCACGTCTGGGCATCCCCAGCGCACTTAGGGCGGCAATTGCAAAAACAACAAGTGATGGACCGAATGTGGATCAATGTCACACATTCCCCCAGTCAAAAGATCTGGGCCTGAATCCATCGTTTTTTTGCACTCCACACCACCCTGGATTAGACAATGGCGATAAGCAAATCAGCTCTGACCCTGTTGCCATATGGGAACAGTCCAGTCCGAACTAAAAAAGCCATGTCCTTCCCAGAACGGAATCAAGCATCCGAGGACCGGACCGGTTTCGAGGTAACACCTCTCATCAGCCCGGCTAGCTTGACTCCAAGTGGTGTGGAGTGCCTGGGACCCACGTCTGGGCATCCCCAGCGCACTTAGGGCGGCAATTGCAAAAACAACAAGTGATGGACCGAATGTGGATCAATGTCACACATTCCCCCAGTCAAAAGATCTGGGCCCGAATCCATCGTTTTTTTGCACTCCACACCACCCTGGGTTAGACAATGGCGATATGCAAATCAGCTCTGACCCTGTTGCCATATGGGAACAGTCCAGTCCGAACTACAAAAGCCATGTCCTTCCCAGAACGGAATCAAGCATCCGAGGACCGGACCGGTTTCGAGGTAACACCTCTCATCAGCCCGGCTAGCTTGACTCCAAGTGGTGTGGAGTGCCTGGGACCCACGTCTGGGCATCCCCAGCGCACTTAGGGCGGCAATTGCAAAAACAACAAGTGATGGACCGAATGTGGATCAATGTCACACATTCCCCCAGTCAAAAGATCTGGGCCCGAATCCATCGTTTTTTTGCACTCCACACCACCCTGGGTTAGACAATGGCAATATGCAAATCAGCTCTGACCCTGTTGCCATATGGGAACAGTCCAGTCCGAACTACAAAAGCCATGTCCTTCCCAGAACGGAATCAAGCATCCGAGGACCGGACCGGTTTCGAGGTAACACCTCTCATAAGCCCGGCTAGCTTGACTCCAAGTGGTGTGGAGTGCCTGGGACCCACGTCTGGGCATCCCCAGCGCACTTAGGGCGGCAATTGCAAAAACAACAAGTGATGGACCGAATGTGGATCAATGTCACACATTCCCCCAGTCAAAAGATCTGGGCCCGAATCCATCGTTTTTTTGCACTCCACACCACCCTGTGTTAGACAATGGCGATATGCAAATCAGCTCTGACCCTGTTGCCATATGGGAACAGTCCAGTCCGAACTACAAAAGCCATGTCCTTCCCAGAACGGAATCAAGCATCCGAGGACCGGACCGGTTTCGAGGTAACACCTCTCATCAGCCCGGCTAGCTTGACTCCAAGTGGTGTGGAGTGCCTGGGACCCACGTCTGGGCATCCCCAGCGCACTTAGGGCGGCAATTCCAAAAACAACAAGTGATGGACCGAATGTGGATCAATGTCACACATTCCCCCAGTCAAAAGATCTGGGCCCGAATCCATCGTTTTTTTGCACTCCACACCACCCTGGGTTAGACAATGGCGATATGCAAATCAGCTCTGACCCTGTTGCCATATGGGAACAGTCCAGTCCGAACTACAAAAGCCATGTCCTTCCCAGAACGGAATCAAGCATCCGAGGACCGGACCGGTTTCGAGGTAACACCTCTCATCAGCCCGGCTAGCTTGACTCCAAGTGGTGTGGAGTGCCTGGGACCCACGTCTGGGCATCCCCAGCGCACTTAGGGCGGCAATTGCAAAAACAACAAGTGATGGACCGAATGTGGATCAATGTCACACATTCCCCCAGTCAAAAGATCTGGGCCCGAATCCATCGTTTTTTTGCACTCCACACCACCCTGGGTTAGACAATGGCGATATGCAAATCAGCTCTGACCCTGTTGCCATATGGGAACAGTCCAGTCCGAACGACAAAAGCCATGTCCTTCCCAGAACGGAATCAAGCATCCGAGGACCGGACCGGTTTCGAGGTAACACCTCTCATCAGCCCGGCTAGCTTGACTCCAAGTGGTGTGGAGTGCCTGGGACCCACGTCTGGGCATCCCCAGCGCACTTAGGGCGGCAATTGCAAAAACAACAAGTGATGGACGGAATGTGGATCAATGTCACACATTCCCCCAGTCAAAAGATCTGGGCCCGAATCCATCGTTTTTTGCACTCCACACCACCCTGGGTTAGACAATGGCGATATGCAAATCAGCTCTGACCCTGTTGCCATATGGGAACAGTCCAGTCCGAACTACAAAAGCCATGTCCTTCCCAGAACGGAATCAAGCATCCGAGGACCGGACCGGTTTCGAGGTAACACCTCTCATCAGCCCGGCTAGCTTGACTCCAAGTGGTGTGGAGTGCCTGGGACCCACGTCTGGGCATCCCCAGCGCACTTAGGGCGGCAATTGCAAAAACAACAAGTGATGGACCGAATGTGGATCAATGTCACACATTCCCCCAGTCAAAAGATCTGGGCCCGAATCCATCGTTTTTTTGCACTCCACACCACCCTGGGTTAGACAATGGCGATATGCAAATCAGCTCTGACCCTGTTGCCATATGGGAACAGTCCAGTCCGAACTACAAAAGCCATGTCCTTCCCAGAACGGAATCAAGCATCCGAGGACCGGACCGGTTTCGAGGTAACACCTCTCATCAGCCCGGCTAGCTTGACTCCAAGTGGTGTGGAGTGCCTGGGACCCACGTCTGGGCATCCCCAGCGCACTTAGGGCGGCAATTGCAAAAACAACAAGTGATGGACCGAATGTGGATCAATGTCACACATTCCACCAGTCAAAAGATCTGGGCCCGAATCCTTCGTTTTTTTGCACTCCACACCACCCTGGGTTAGACAATGGCGATATGCAAATCAGCTCTGACCCTGTTGCCATATGGGAACAGTCCAGTCCGAACTACAAAAGCCATGTCCTTTCCAGAACGGAATCAAGCATCCGAGGACCGGACCGGTTTCGAGGTAACACCTCTCATCAGCCCGGCTAGCTTGACTCCAAGTGGTGTGGAGTGCCTGGGACCCACGTCTGGGCATCCCCAGCGCACTTAGGGCGGCAATTGCAAAAACAACAAGTGATGGACCGAATGTGGATCAATGTCACACATTCCCCCAGTCAAAAGATCTGGGCCCGAATCCATCGTTTTTTTGCACTCCACACCACCCTGGGTTAGACAATGGCGATATGCAAATCAGCTCTGACCCTGTTGCCATATGGGAACAGTCCAGTCCGAACTACAAAAGCCATGTCCTTCCCAGAACGGAATCAAGCATCCGAGGACCGGACCGGTTTCGAGGTAACACCTCTCATCAGCCCGGCTAGCTTGACTCCAAGTGGTGTGGAGTGCCTGGGACCCACGTCTGGGCATCCCCAGCGCACTTAGGGCGGCAATTGCAAAAACAACAAGTGATGGACCGAATGTGGATCAATGTCACACATTCCACCAGTCAAAAGATCTGGGCCCGAATCCATCGTTTTTTTGCACTCCACACCACCCTGGGTTAGACAATGGCGATATGCAAATCAGCTCTGACCCTGTTGCCATATGGGAACAGTCCAGTCCGAAATACAAAAGCCATGTCCTTCCCAGAACGGAATCAAGCATCCGAGGACTGGACCGGTTTCGAGGTAACACCTCTCATCAGCCCGGCTAGCTTGACTCCAAGTGGTGTGGAGTGCCTGGGACCCACGTCTGGGCATCCCCAGCGCACTTAGGGCGGCAATTGCAAAAACAACAAGTGATGGACCGAATGTGGATCAATGTCACACATTCCCCCAGTCAAAAGATCTGGGCCCGAATCCATCGTTTTTTTGCACTCCACACCACCCTGGGTTAGACAATGGCGATATGCAAATCAGCTCTGACCCTGTTGCCATATGGGAACAGTCCAGTCCGAACTACAAAAGCCATGTCCTTCCCAGAACGGAATCAAGCATCCGAGGACCGGACCGGTTTCGAGGTAACACCTCTCATCAGCCCGGCTAGCTTGACTCCAAGTGGTGTGGAGTGCCTGGGACCCACGTCTGGGCATCCCCAGCGCACTTAGGGCGGCAATTGCAAAAACAACAAGTGATGGACCGAATGTGGATCAATGTCACACATTCCCCCAGTCAAAAGATCTGGGCCCGAATCCATCGTTTTTTTGCACTCCACACCACCCTGGGTTAGACAATGGCGATATGCAAATCAGCTCTGACCCTGTTGCCATATGGGAACAGTCCAGTCCGAACTACAAAAGCCATGTCCTTCCCAGAACGGAATCAAGCATCCGAGGACCGGACCGGTTTCGAGGTAACACCTCTCATCAGCCCGGCTAGCTTGACTCCAAGTGGTGTGGAGTGCCTGGGACCCACGTCTGGGCATCCCCAGCGCACTTAGGGCGGCAATTGCAAAAACAACAAGTGATGGACCGAATGTGGATCAATGTCACACATTCCCCCAGTCAAAAGATCTGGGCCCGAATCCATCGTTTTGATTTAACTCCACACCACCCTGGGTTAGACAATGGCGATATGCAAATCAGCTCTGACCCTGTTGCCATATGGGAACAGTCCAGTCCGAACTACAAAAGCCATGTCCTTCCCAGAACGGAATCAAGCATCCGAGGACCGGACCGGTTTCGAGGTAACACCTCTCATCAGCCCGGCTAGCTTGACTCCAAGTGGTGTGGAGTGCCTGGGACCCACGTCTGGGCATCCCCAGCGCACTTAGGGCGGCAATTGCAAAAACAACAAGTGATGGACCGAATGTGGATCAATGTCACACATTCCCCCAGTCAAAAGATCTGGGCCTGAATCCATCGTTTTTTTGCACTCCACACCACCCTGGATTAGACAATGGCGATAAGCAAATCAGCTCTGACCCTGTTGCCATATGGGAACAGTCCAGTCCGAACTAAAAAAGCCATGTCCTTCCCAGAACGGAATCAAGCATCCGAGGACCGGACCGGTTTCGAGGTAACACCTCTCATCAGCCCGGCTAGCTTGACTCCAAGTGGTGTGGAGTGCCTGGGACCCACGTCTGGGCATCCCCAGCGCACTTAGGGCGGCAATTGCAAAAACAACAAGTGATGGACCGAATGTGGATCAATGTCACACATTCCCCCAGTCAAAAGATCTGGGCCCGAATCCATCGTTTTTTTGCACTCCACACCACCCTGGGTTAGACAATGGCGATATGCAAATCAGCTCTGACCCTGTTGCCATATGGGAACAGTCCAGTCCGAACTACAAAAGCCATGTCCTTCCCAGAACGGAATCAAGCATCCGAGGACCGGACCGGTTTCGAGGTAACACCTCTCATCAGCCCGGCTAGCTTGACTCCAAGTGGTGTGGAGTGCCTGGGACCCACGTCTGGGCATCCCCAGCGCACTTAGGGCGGCAATTCCAAAAACAACAAGTGATGGACCGAATGTGGATCAATGTCACACATTCCCCCAGTCAAAAGATCTGGGCCCGAATCCATCGTTTTTTTGCACTCCACACCACCCTGGGTTAGACAATGGCGATATGCAAATCAGCTCTGACCCTGTTGCCATATGGGAACAGTCCAGTCCGAACTACAAAAGCCATGTCCTTCCCAGAACGGAATCAAGCATCCGAGGACCGGACCGGTTTCGAGGTAACACCTCTCATCAGCCCGGCTAGCTTGACTCCAAGTGGTGTGGAGTGCCTGGGACCCACGTCTGGGCATCCCCAGCGCACTTAGGGCGGCAATTGCAAAAACAACAAGTGATGGACCGAATGTGGATCAATGTCACACATTCCCCCAGTCAAAAGATCTGGGCCCGAATCCATCGTTTTTTTGCACTCCACACCACCCTGGGTTAGACAATGGCGATATGCAAATCAGCTCTGACCCTGTTGCCATATGGGAACAGTCCAGTCCGAACGACAAAAGCCATGTCCTTCCCAGAACGGAATCAAGCATCCGAGGACCGGACCGGTTTCGAGGTAACACCTCTCATCAGCCCGGCTAGCTTGACTCCAAGTGGTGTGGAGTGCCTGGGACCCACGTCTGGGCATCCCCAGCGCACTTAGGGCGGCAATTGCAAAAACAACAAGTGATGGACGGAATGTGGATCAATGTCACACATTCCCCCAGTCAAAAGATCTGGGCCCGAATCCATCGTTTTTTGCACTCCACACCACCCTGGGTTAGACAATGGCGATATGCAAATCAGCTCTGACCCTGTTGCCATATGGGAACAGTCCAGTCCGAACTACAAAAGCCATGTCCTTCCCAGAACGGAATCAAGCATCCGAGGACCGGACCGGTTTCGAGGTAACACCTCTCATCAGCCCGGCTAGCTTGACTCCAAGTGGTGTGGAGTGCCTGGGACCCACGTCTGGGCATCCCCAGCGCACTTAGGGCGGCAATTGCAAAAACAACAAGTGATGGACCGAATGTGGATCAATGTCACACATTCCCCCAGTCAAAAGATCTGGGCCCGAATCCATCGTTTTTTTGCACTCCACACCACCCTGGGTTAGACAATGGCGATATGCAAATCAGCTCTGACCCTGTTGCCATATGGGAACAGTCCAGTCCGAACTACAAAAGCCATGTCCTTCCCAGAACGGAATCAAGCATCCGAGGACCGGACCGGTTTCGAGGTAACACCTCTCATCAGCCCGGCTAGCTTGACTCCAAGTGGTGTGGAGTGCCTGGGACCCACGTCTGGGCATCCCCAGCGCACTTAGGGCGGCAATTGCAAAAACAACAAGTGATGGACCGAATGTGGATCAATGTCACACATTCCACCAGTCAAAAGATCTGGGCCCGAATCCTTCGTTTTTTTGCACTCCACACCACCCTGGGTTAGACAATGGCGATATGCAAATCAGCTCTGACCCTGTTGCCATATGGGAACAGTCCAGTCCGAACTACAAAAGCCATGTCCTTCCCAGAACGGAATCAAGCATCCGAGGACCGGACCGGTTTCGAGGTAACACCTCTCATCAGCCCGGCTAGCTTGACTCCAAGTGGTGTGGAGTGCCTGGGACCCACGTCTGGGCATCCCCAGCGCACTTAGGGCGGCAATTGCAAAAACAACAAGTGATGGACCGAATGTGGATCAATGTCACACATTCCCCCAGTCAAAAGATCTGGGCCCGAATCCATCGTTTTTTTGCACTCCACACCACCCTGGGTTAGACAATGGCGATATGCAAATCAGCTCTGACCCTGTTGCCATATGGGAACAGTCCAGTCCGAACTACAAAAGCCATGTCCTTCCCAGAACGGAATCAAGCATCCGAGGACCGGACCGGTTTCGAGGTAACACCTCTCATCAGCCCGGCTAGCTTGACTCCAAGTGGTGTGGAGTGCCTGGGACCCACGTCTGGGCATCCCCAGCGCACTTAGGGCGGCAATTGCAAAAACAACAAGTGATGGACCGAATGTGGATCAATGTCACACATTCCACCAGTCAAAAGATCTGGGCCCGAATCCATCGTTTTTTTGCACTCCACACCACCCTGGGTTAGACAATGGCGATATGCAAATCAGCTCTGACCCTGTTGCCATATGGGAACAGTCCAGTCCGAAATACAAAAGCCATGTCCTTCCCAGAACGGAATCAAGCATCCGAGGACTGGACCGGTTTCGAGGTAACACCTCTCATCAGCCCGGCTAGCTTGACTCCAAGTGGTGTGGAGTGCCTGGGACCCACGTCTGGGCATCCCCAGCGCACTTAGGGCGGCAATTGCAAAAACAACAAGTGATGGACCGAATGTGGATCAATGTCACACATTCCCCCAGTCAAAAGATCTGGGCCCGAATCCATCGTTTTTTTGCACTCCACACCACCCTGGGTTAGACAATGGCGATATGCAAATCAGCTCTGACCCTGTTGCCATATGGGAACAGTCCAGTCCGAACTACAAAAGCCATGTCCTTCCCAGAAAGGAATCAAGCATCCGAGGACCGGACCGGTTTCGAGGTAACACCTCTCATCAGCCCGGCTAGCTTGACTCCAAGTGGTGTGGAGTGCCTGGGACCCACGTCTGGGCATCCCCAGCGCACTTAGGGCGGCAATTGCAAAAACAACAAGTGATGGACCGAATGTGGATCAATGTCACACATTCCCCCAGTCAAAAGATCTGGGCCCGAATCCATCGTTTTTTTGCACTCCACACCACCCTGGGTTAGACAATGGCGATATGCAAATCAGCTCTGACCCTGTTGCCATATGGG
Organism: Lissotriton vulgaris; assembly: GCF_964263255.1. NCBI lineage: Eukaryota > Metazoa > Chordata > Amphibia > Caudata > Salamandridae > Lissotriton > Lissotriton vulgaris. The sequence goes on from NC_141687.1 coordinate 895,829,741, forward strand.
AACAGTCCAGTCCGAACTACAAAAGCCATGTCCTTCCCAGAACGGAATCAAGCATCCGAGGACCAGACCGGTTTCGAGGTGACACCTCTCATCAGCCCGGCTAGCTTGACTCCAAGTGGTGTGGAGTGCCTGGGACCCACGTCTGGGCATCCCCAGCGCACTTAGGGCGGCAATTGCAAAAACAACAAGTGATGGACCGAATGTGGATCAATGTCACACATTCCACCAGTCAAAAGATCTGGGCCCGAATCCATCGTTTTTTTGTACTCCACACCACCCTGGGTTAGACAATGGCGATATGCAAATCAGCTCTGACCCTGTTGCCATATGGGAACAGTCCAGTCCGAACTACAAAAGCCATGTCCTTCCCAGAACGGAATCAAGCATCCGAGGACCGGACCGGTTTCGAGGTAACACCTCTCATCAGCCCGGCTAGCTTGACTCCAAGTGGTGTGGAGTGCCTGGGACCCACGTCTGGGCATCCCCAGCGCACTTAGGGCGGCAATTGCAAAAACAACAAGTGATGGACCGAATGTGGATCAATGTCACACATTCCCCCAGTCAAAAGATCTGGGCCCGAATCCATCGTTTTTTTGCACTCCACACCACCCTGGGTTAGACAATGGCGATATGCAAATCAGCTCTGACCCTGTTGCCATATGGGAACAGTCCAGTCCGAACTACAAAAGCCATGTCCTTCCCAGAACGGAATCAAGCATCCGAGGACCGGACCGGTTTCGAGGTAACACCTCTCATCAGCCCGGCTAGCTTGACTCCAAGTGGTGTGGAGTGCCTGGGACCCACGTCTGGGCATCCCCAGCGCACTTAGGGCGGCAATTGCAAAAACAACAAGTGATGGACCGAATGTGGATCAATGTCACACATTCCACCAGTCAAAAGATCTGGGCCCGAATCCATCGTTTTTTTGCACTCCACACCACCCTGGGTTAGACAATGGCGATATGCAAATCAGCTCTGACCCTGTTGCCATATGGGAACAGTCCAGTCCGAACTACAAAAGCCATGTCCTTCCCAGAACGGAATCAAGCATCCGAGGACCGGAACGGTTTCGAGGTAACACCTCTCATCAGCCCGGCTAGCTTGACTCCAAGTGGTGTGGAGTGCCTGGGACCCACGTCTGGGCATCCCCAGCGCACTTAGGGCGGCAATTGCAAAAACAACAAGTGATGGACCGAATGTGGATCAATGTCACACATTCCCCCAGTCAAAAGATCTGGGCCCGAATCCATCGTTTTTTTGCACTCCACACCACCCTGGGTTAGACAATGGCGATATGCAAATCAGCTCTGACCCTGTTGCCATATGGGAACAGTCCAGTCCGAACTACAAAAGCCATGTCCTTCCCAGAACGGAATCAAGCATCCGAGGACCGGACCGGTTTCGAGGTAACACCTCTCATCAGCCCGGCTAGCTTGACTCCAAGTGGTGTGGAGTGCCTGGGACCCACGTCTGGGCATCCCCAGCGCACTTAGGGCGGCAATTGCAAAAACAACAAGTGATGGACCGAATGTGGATCAATGTCACACATTCCACCAGTCAAAAGATCTGGGCCCGAATCCATCGTTTTTTTGCACTCCACACCACCCTGGGTTAGACAATGGCGATATGCAAATCAGCTCTGACCCTGTTGCCATATGGGAACAGTCCAGTCCGAACTACAAAAGCCATGTCCTTCCCAGAACGGAATCAAGCATCCGAGGACTGGAACGGTTTCGAGGTAACACCTCTCATCAGCCCGGCTAGCTTGACTCCAAGTGGTGTGGAGTGCCTGGGACCCACGTCTGGGCATCCCCAGCGCACTTAGGGCGGCAATTGCAAAAACAACAAGTGATGGACCGAATGTGGATCAATGTCACACATTCCCCCAGTCAAAAGATCTGGGCCCGAATCCATCATTTTTTTGCACTCCACACCACCCTGGGTTAGACAATGGCGATATGCAAATCAGCTCTGACCCTGTTGCCATATGGGAACAGTCCAGTCCGAACTACAAAAGCCATGTCCTTCCCAGAACGGAATCAAGCATCCGAGGACCGGACCGGTTTCGAGGTAACACCTCTCATCAGCCCGGCTAGCTTGACTCCAAGTGGTGTGGAGTGCCTGGGACCCACGTCTGGGCATCCCCAGCGCACTTAGGGCGGCAATTGCAAAAACAACAAGTGATGGACCGAATGTGGATCAATGTCACACATTCCCCCAGTCAAAAGATCTGGGCCCGAATCCATCGTTTTTTTGCACTCCACACCACCCTGGGTTAGACAATGGCGATATGCAAATCAGCTCTGACCCTGTTGCCATATGGGAACAGTCCAGTCCGAACTACAAAAGCCATGTCCTTCCCAGAACGGAATCAAGCATCCGAGGACCGGACCGGTTTCGAGGTAACACCTCTCATCAGCCCGGCTAGCTTGACTCCAAGTGGTGTGAAGTGCCTGGGACCCATGGAAAGCATGAAAAAGATGCATCACTTAGAATATACAACACTGAATTCAGAACATATTGTTTTATAAGACTGATTTGTTAAATATCTCTTCATTTTAGGTAGTATTCTTTAGTGTATATATACCTTCTTTCATGTCAATTGTAGTCCATTTAAAGGAATTTGAGCTACAAAAGTTATTTACACAAAATAATTTAATTTGAAAAAAGATATTTCTTTTTCATGTCAATTAAGCTATAAAACGAAAAAGGAGACATATGCCTGCTTGATCAGCTAGAAGAAAAATCGAACCGGCACAGTGGGATCAATGGGCATGCATTACTTTCTTCCATGTCTATTGCAGTTCTCCAGAAGGAACTTCTTGAAACACAATATTAACTGGCGCTGACTGATAGCGCATTGTACACGAACGTTATTTGCAATTTTAGACGCCGAATTTTTTAAATTTGCATTTGCTCGTAAAAAGCATTCTGATAGTAATTTGCACTTACCCCGCCCCTGTAAATCATTCCCCCTGCACTTTCGTCGGTTAGCCGATTTCAGGGATGTTTACCGAGCAGAAGGTTAGAATACAAACCGCAGACATCTTGAGTGGGAGGCGGCAGCTGGGTCAGCGCTCTAGCCATCCCTACAAAAGGAGCCCAGGATTTTCAGACGCAAGAATCATTGCGCTGATACTGTTTTACCTGCGTAAAATTGGACCCCTCCTGAGGCTTGAGCCGGGAGGTAGAAGAAGATAAAGCTTAACTGTGTGCAACTGGCGCTGACTGATAGCGCATTGTACACGAACGTTATTTGCAATTTTAGACGCCGAATTTTTAAAATTTGCATTTGCTCGTGAAAAGCATTCTGATAGTAATTTGCACTTGCCCCGACCCTGTAAATCATTCCCCCTGCACTTTCATCGTTACAGCCGATTTCAGGGCTGTTTACCGAGCAGAAGGTTAGAATACAAACGGCAGACATCTTGAGTGGGAGGCGGCAGCTGGGTCAGCGCTCTAGCCATCCCTACAAATGGAGCCCAGGATTTTCAGACGCGAGAATCATTGCGCTGATACTGTTTTACCTGCGTAAAATTGGACCCCTCCTGAGGCTTGAGCCGGGAGGTAGAAGAAGATAAAGCTTAACTATGTGCAACTGGCGCTGACTGATAGCGCATTGTACACGAACGTTATTTGCAATTTTAGACGCCGAATTTTTAAAATTTGCATTTGCTCGTAAAAAGCATTCTGATAGTAATTTGCACTTACCCCGCCCCTGTAAATCATTCCCCCTGCACTTTCGTCGGTTACAGCCGATTTCAGGGCTGTTTACTGAGCAGAAGGTTAGAATACAAACGGCAGACATCTTGAGTGGGAGGCGGCAGCTGGGTCAGCGCTCTAGCCATCCCTACAAAAGGAAACGGACATCCTCCGCGACAGCGGACGCGCCTCGCCAGCGCCGGAGTCATGCCAGAGTCAGCCCGTCTGCGCCCGTCCACGCTAAGGACGGGCTGAGGGCTGTAGCCTTGCGCCACTCACCAAAAAAATGCATACAGGTCAGTTAACCAGAGAAAAGCTACTGTCCTTAAACCCTAACGCCAAACAATGCCAACATGCCATACCAATAGACAGATGGCTAGGACCCATTTCATGTATCACATGTAAACAAACATTACAATCCTATGTAAAATTTACTCCAAAAATTACATATAAAACTATTAAGGGAGGACTAATTAACGCACGCTCCATGTGCAAAAATGCCCTACACATATATGATCTGATTATAGAAAATAATTTGGACTGTCTTATGGTCACTGAAACATGGCTAAAAAACTGGTCCAACCCTGACATTGTATGTGCACTCCCACCTGGATACACGATACAGAGAATGGATAGTCCTATACAAAGAGGGGGAGGGATTGCTATCATTCATCGAGAAACCCTCACATGTAATATTCAGGAATTACCGTAAATAAAAGATGCGGAATGTTTAGCTTTTAATTTAAAAGCCCACAACTCTTTTACTTTCTCAGGGGCACTAATCTATCGCCCACCAGGACAAACTAGCCACTTTTTAGAAAGTCTAGGAGAAGCACTTACTAATATGACACTCAAGGCCGCTAACTTCACCCTAATGGGAGATTTAATTCTTCATCTTGACTGCATTAACGACACAAACACACTACATTTTAAAGACATCATGCATGTGCTGGGGCTCACAATTCTTACGAATGAGCCCACACATACAGCGGGCCATGTGTTGGATTGCATTTGCACGAATTTAAAGTCAATAAACGTCTCTACGCCCCTACTCCAAACGTGGACTGATCATAAATTCATTGCCTTTTATCTCAAAACGGAAGAAATGAAAACCTCAAAACCTGCTAAAGTTAGAGATGAGAAGCCAACTCCTTGCTGGACCAAAATCATAGAGCACCCTGACCTACAAAATTGAGTTAGAGAGAATAAACCAGAGACAGTAGGAAACGCTACTATTGACAATCTTAGTTATGATAAATGGATGAGAACCATAGGTGAGAAACTGACTTCCGGAAGAAATAACAAAAAATCCACGTCCAAACAGGGGAAAACATCAGCTCCCTGGTTCACAGATGAACTGAAAGACACACGACGCACAGTTCGTAGACTCGAACGTAAATGAAGTAAACAATATGACGAGGTAGATCAGGCCAACTTTAAAACTGCAAGACCGAATTACCACGCACTTATAAAAAAACTAAAACAATCTATTTTACCAAAAGAATAGAAACTTCACAGAATGACCAAAAAGAAATTTTTCGTATAGTCACAAGCTTCCGAAATCCAAAAATACTATCTCATGAGATACCATCATCACAAAGTTTCTGCAATGACATTGCAGATTACTTTGAACAAAAGATTGTAAACATCACCAAAAATTTCCCTGTTATTACAGAAAACAAAGAATACAATTGGCAAGAAAGTAACCCTGGGATAACAGTCAGATGGAATACTTTTGACCCGATTGATAAAGCAGACACTCTGAAATTTCTGTCAAAATGTAAATCTGGATCGCCACTTGACCCGTGCCCTCCCTCACTAATCCAGGCTATTAAAGAGGACGTAAGCCCCATGATCAATGACATCATCAATGCCTCACTTCAATCCGGGGAAGTCCCCAATGCGTGGAAAAGAGCCATTGTAAAGCCACTACAAAAAGAGGCTTTACATGATCCATCTGTCCTAACAAACCTACGACCGATCTCCCAACTCCCTGCACTGTGTAAATGCACTGAAACCCTGGTCAACAGACAGTTAACAATGTTCCTGGAAACAAATAACATCCTACACCCCAACCAGGCTGGTTTCAGAGCTAACCACTCCACCGAATCAGCTCTGTTATCCACAACAGAAACCATAAGAACTGCACTAGACCAGGGGGGCAAGGCTGTCCTTGTCCTCCTTGACTTATCGGCAGCTTTCGACACAGTGTCCCACACCATCTTATTACATCGCCTAGCGGAGGCGGGTATAGGGGGCACCGTGTTGAACTGGTTCACAAACTTTCTGTTAAACAGAAAACAAATCGTCAGGTTAGGACAATTCTATTCAAAGGAGAAGGAGATTGGCTCAGGGGTACCTCAGGGCTCTAGTCTGAGCCCTACCTTATTTAATTTGTACATGGCTCCCCTGATCAATCTAATTGCGTCCTTCAACGTGAATACGGTCGCATACGCCGACGACACCCAAGTGGTCCTGACTCTGGACGAAGATACAGCTAAAGCAGAACGAGACCTAAAAGAGTGTCTGACGGCGACCTTTAAGTGGATGCACGAAAATCATCTGAAATGCAACTCTGCAAAGACAGAGATCCTTCCATTTGGGAAAAATAATTTATTTTCCCCACTCACTTGTTGGCCACCCGATGCGAAAGCTCCTCCCGATACCATCAATGCCACTCGAAACCTGGGCATAAAATTTGACAATCTGCTCTCTTTTAAGCAACAATCCAAAGAAATAGCAGCTGTCTGCTTTAACATCATGAAAGGACTACGCACATTTTTTGACTATCTACCATTGCCCGCCCGCCGAACAGTAGCAGTTGCTTTAATAACATCCAAAATTGACTACTGTAATAGTCTGTATGCAGGGGTAACAAAATCTACCCTACACAAACTACAGACTATTCAAAATGCGGCAGCGAGACTGGTCCTAAGGTTGCCTAGAAGATCATCAGCATCAGCCACCCTGAACAAGCTGCACTGGCTTCCTATTCAGAAGCGAATCTTATTTAAAATCATTGTGATCACATTCAGGTGTTTTCACAAACGGGGCCCAAAATACCTAAATAACAGATTTCATAGGTATCATCCATCGAGAGAACTTAGATCAGCCACAGCCAATCTGATGACTGTCCCCAAGTTTAAACTTGCCACCAAGGGGGGAAAATCACTGGCAGTTCTTGGGGCCAAGGCCTGGAACACACTCCCCATAGACCTCCGTCTAATATCATCAGAACAGACTTTCAAAAAATCCTTAAAAACCTGGATCTACGGACTCTCAGAATCAAAATGTAAAACTCTGATCTAATTATACTCAAACAACCCAAATGCAGTCGAAACACCGAACAACCTGTCAGCAATGAAGACAAAACGCCAGGATGCTCCCTGGAGTGACAGAGCGCTATATAAAAACCACCAAACAATATTTAATGATTTCAATAAAAAAAATTCTATTTCCTGAAATTCAATTAGGTTCTATATTTTTGCTGTATTAAGCTTTTTAGATTTGTTAGATTGTATATAATCACCTTTGCACAAACTTTTGAGCACTTTTCTATTTTCCTACGGACACCCGTTACATCTGGCACACACCTGATATGCGTCACCAGTCTTAATGCAATAAAACAACCTCCAGCAATAGTCTTGGGCTATCAACCTTCCTTTTCAGAAGTAGATCTTTGTGTGCAGTTTGCAATATAGTGCAGAAGCTGTAGCTGCACCCAGGCACAAACGTATGTGTGTAAGTGTGTGTGTGTGTATATATATATATATTCTAACAACTAGAAGTAAAAGATAGAAATTCAACAAACAAAACCAAGAATACGATCTACTCAGGAAAAGATTGAAAGAAAATAACAGTATCATTATCCGTAACTTGGATAAGGGTGGGAACATTGTCCTGATGTCCAAAGAGGATAACACAAATGAGGCTTATCAACAACTAAGAGACACATATGCTATTCCGAAAGCAACATTGCTGAAATAAAATCAATGTATACAACCTATTATACTAAACTAGTGACATGGAAAAACAAAGAAGTGATATCAGCTCTAGAGTATACATTTTTAAAGAACGATCATCCAGTGGTACCCGTGATCTATTTTTTCCCTAAGGTCCACAAAGGTCCACAAAAACCACCTGGCAGGCTGATAATTTCAGCCAGGAACAGCCTATTTGTGCACATATCTCAATACTTTGACTTTTTTCCCAAAGACTCACTTAAATCGTTGCCACCATACCTGTGTGACACCAGTCAACCAAAACTAAATGTTAATTGAGATGGTGGAAGTTTGCCTAAAAAACAATATATTCATGTTTAACAATCTACTGTACAAACGAATCAGAGGTGTAGCCATGGGGGCCAGCTTCTCCCCCAGCTATGCACGCTTGCATATAGACAGGTGGGAGGAGCTGGTCCCCAAAACCCAACAAAGACAGGTGATGACAAAGAAGTCAATATGTGGTTACGATTTATTTATGACCTGTTTGTGGTTGCGAAGGGAACGCAAACAAAGCCAATGATTTTGTTAAAGCACTGAATATCAATGATTTAAACTTACAATTCACAACAACCATTAGTCCTACAGACATAAGCTTTTTAGACACTAAAATCTATGTGGCTAACAACAAGAATAAATCGAAGGTATACCATAAAGAGACCGCAGGAAACTCTAAGTTACATGCAAGTACTTCCCATGCCAGACATCTGATAAACAGTATCCCCTGTGGTGAGATGCTTTGGCTGAGGCAGATCAATAACAATGACAAAGATCTAAGGGAAGCGCAGGCAACTAGTAGGGTGAGTTTCTTGAGAGAGTATACTCCAGAAGGGTGATAGACAGCGCCATTTTAAAACCTATGCACAAGGAGAGACATGAACTACTATCATTAAAGCACCCCAGTACTGAAACTCTCACCACACAGCCAGCAAATAGGCATACGGGAACCAAAAATGAATTTAGAATAATAGTACAATACAGCCAACAACATAGACAGCACCTATCAATTTTTTTCACGCAATTGGCCCATAGTACTAAGTGACCCCATCATTGGCAAGAGTCTACTGATTCGACCTTCTATCACTTATAGTAGGGGTCTCTCAATGCGGGCGAGTTGGTTAAAACCAGCCCAGATGTCATTGACAATACAAACTGGTTACAGATGCATAAAGGTTTTTATAAATGCAAAACCTGCAAGGCGTGCCAACAAGGGGTAAACCAGACAACTTACACAAAACCATTCAGTGTCAGAAGCATAAAAAAAACCAAACTTCTGACGTGTAAAACTGAATATGCTGCATATATTTGAATCTGCCCATGTAACCTACAATACGTAGGCAGCAGCAAATTACAGGTGCATTAAAGAATTTTACACATACGGGCGATTAATAATCATGACAATACCTATCCAGTGGCACGCCATTTTAAAAGTAACCATGAATCAAATAGCCAAGACCTCAGATATTACGTGATAGACTCTGTAACAGCCAGCAGAAGAGGGGGGAAGATAAATCCAACAAGGTTGAATGTAACAGAGGAGCTCTATACATGTATGTGATCTTTTATGGGTATTTATACATTGGCATTTTTTATTAATCCTATTAACTTTTTGCGTGGATATTAGCTTGGGTCTTATTAAAATATTATTGACATTTTATCTGTGTATAACAATGTTTTAGATCAAGGTATTTTACCGCGATTTTAGATATTGATATTAATATTGGTATTAATAATATTTAACATTTATATACATTGATCATTGTTATTAATATATAGAAGACACCAAAGCTATTTTGCACACGCCATGTTGCACAATGTACATGAAGAAATCTAGCACATGTACACAATCAATCAATCAATGCAAGTTTTATTCGATTTTGAGCATTAAAATCATAAAAGCAAACATATAAAAACAGAAATTGCATCATCATATGTTACATTAAAAAATTCTTTAATACACGGCTATCAAGCAGTAAATTCCTATAAGTTCACGATGTGCTTGTAAACATATTATGGTTCCCTTAGGTAGACATTCCAATACTAATTTATTCCAGCCCAACGCATTTCCCAAAATTCAGTTGTTAATAGCTTTCCTTGTCCTCAATACACTTTTTAGGAAGCCCACCATAGAACCAATACAATAATAGTTATCCAACATCTGTAGATACTTAAAGGCAGGGCGACATTGCCTCCATCCTCCCTATTTTAGTTGTGGTTTTAACCATCTAAGCCTCTCAATAGTAAACAACTTACAGAATAAAACCATGTGTATTGTGCTTTGTGGTGAAACTTTATCACAGGGACATCAACAGAGTTCCCTTGACCAGCCATTAATGTGGGTAAGTAGTTGAAAGGTCCCAAACCTGAATCTAGTCAGAAGGTATCTGTCGTATCCACCCAAAACGTATAGCAGATATGGTTGAATATTACATGTGGTAGTGATCAATTGATGATGGATCACCGTGGGTTTATTCAACTCAAAAGTTAACCTATTTTTTTCTAGGTGACTCATACTAACTTTTTAAAACTCTTTTTGTTTAATAAAATGTATACTATCGGGCGAGGTAAAATATTCTGGGTGCCCAATGTCCTGCATAACATTTTCAAAATATTTCACTATAAGATTTTACGGACATTGTTTAGTCTCATTGCGTCCCTTATTATTTCCCTGTTAAGGCTTGCACTCTCTGTGGTCCATATTCTGTGCCATAGCAATACTGGCTGGGCCGTAATCAGATCAGAAATATATACAACTCCCAGCTCAGAGTGACAGTTAAAAACTGGTGCACTAGTTGGGACACCTTAAAGGGACCTCAAAAAGACATTTTCCATACGCTGAATTAATGTGTAATCTTGAAATCCCCAGATTCCTGCCCCGTAAACTGCTATGCTCACACACTTTGCCTGGTATATCTTTAATACAATATCTGGTGGCCTTTTTGCAAGTTTTTTAGAAAAATTAAAAAGAGCTGCGATGGACTTCATAAAAAGTAAGGACCTAGCCTTAACTGCTGGAGCCCAAGAACCGGATCTATCAAAAAGCACGCCCAGATAACTAAATGAAGAGATGGTTTCAACCTTGCTCCCCCCGCCTGAAAAAAACTTCCATTCTTGTTTTTCGTTGTCCCGCATGACATCACAAAACTTTTCTTGGCGTTTAATTTTAGGCCAAGTCTGTCCATAAAAGTAGTATAAAAAGAAAGAGCCCTCTGTTGACCAACGTGGATATGGACCATAAGGACTGCATCATCAGCATAAAGGAGAGATGCAATCGGGCGGGTTTTTACAAATGGCGGATCCCTAGTGGGTGACACCAACTCCTGTTCCAAAGCATTGGTGTATGAAGAGAACAGGAGTGGTGCCAATACACATCCCTGCCTTACGCCTCGTTCTATTTTAAATGAGGCAGTACACTCACCCTCAGTACCGTAGCGAACCTTTACAGTGGCTCCAGTATATAACTGTCTTAAAAACTGAATTAAACAGGGTCAACTTTAAATTCATTAGGGACACCCCACAGCTTTTCGTGAACTACACAGTCGAAAGCAGCTGTGAGGTCAACAAAGGCCAAATAGAACTTCACTACTTCGGCCTTAGAATATTTACCAATTAAAATATTTAAGTTCGAAATCTGCTTGTTAGTTCCTAATCCAGCTCTAAAACCATATAGGACATCACTTAAAATGCCTTTTTCTTTGGTACATCCCTGTAATTGGTCTAGAACAATCCTACCTGCTACCTTCATCATGGAATCCAACAAAGACATAGGGCGGTAGCATGCAGGGTTCTTTCGATCACCCTTTTTTAAAATGAGGACTATAATGGATTCGGACCATGTACTAATAAATTCTCTTTCGCAACATGCTTGTAAAACTCTAGTTAAAATGGGGCCCTAAACCGAGTGGAGAAGTGTGGCTCACTGGTTAAAGGAGGCAGAGTGGAGAAGTGTGGCTCACTGGTTAGAGGAGGCAGACCTGGAAGCAGAGGTCAGCCCGGGACCAGGGTTCAATTCCAGGCTCGGCGGGGTCTTGAGTCCTAAAATGTCCATGGACTCGACAATTCTCGCTCCGGTGCCTTACTCGATTCACGGGTTCACACTCTGCGACTCTGGGCAATAGCTTGCTCAATCTCCACAACGGCCCCTCGCGGCGGGATGCGTGGCTTTCACCTTGCGGATACCCTGCTGGGGTTATCTCACAGGGGAGTACCAGGATGGGTTCCCTAAGCAAGCGCTTAGAAACTGCTCGGTGATTTGCGCTATATAAATTCCTGTACATTTACATTTACATATCCCATCAGGGCCAGTGGGCTTACCATTCTTGCTTGCTTTAACTGCTACTTTTGCATCATGAAACCAGATATCAAATTTGATAGGTGTAAAAGACTGTTCTACACTCCCTATTTCGAGCCTCTGGGAAGCTTCCTCAGTGGACTTCTGTCTTGCATATACATTAGAAAAGAAGTCTGTCCAGGTCTGTTCTGCTATGGCCATCTCAATAGCTGGTTCATCTGTTTTATTAGAAAGGAATGGTGCATTTACTGCTGCCCAGAATTTCGAGCTATCTTTACTCTAGGCGGCCTCACTCAGGGCCAGATGTAGGTAAAATAGATTTACCGATTCTTAATTACTGAAAATTACCGAATTTTACCGATTCGGTAATTAAGAATCGGTAAATCTGAGGGGTGGATATGTAGGTATTCCAGATGTGCTGGAATAACGAATGGGAAAAATTCGGTATATACCGATTTTCACAAGGGTGCAGGGGGTGTGACTTTGACACCCTCTGGCACCCCCAAAACAGGCTCGGGTGCCATGTGGCAGGCATACATGCCCTAAGGGCAGGTCTGCCTGTCACATGGCATAGGTGTGCATGCTTCGGTAAGGCCTCTGGGACTCAGAAGAGTCCCACCTACATCTGGGTGCCTCAGATTCGGTAAATTTTACCGAATCAGTAAAAAAATGCCTCCTACATACCTGTCACCCATCCGGCCGTTACCGGTCGGTAAATGGCCTGAAACGGCCACCTACATCTGGTCCTAAGATCCGTTCAGGCCTTATCTTTCAGCTCAATCATCCTATTTTTCCTTGCTTCGTGATACAGCTTTCTACAGACCCTTATCACATGCATATCTCTCAGCTCACTGTGTAAGGTGTTGTTTATGTTTGAATAGCTTTTGTACACAAATTTGAACATTTTGCACACCAATCTGCATATTAAGTACATATTGCACCATAAATACCTTGCTTAAGACTAAGGAATTGAATTTGCCACCTGGTATTTACACTGGTATGAGCATCCAGACAACAATGGAATCACCACATTATAGCCCAGGGGAGGTTCAATCTAATCAGTGGCATGAGTTCGAACTGGGCAAGCATAGAATACTGTGACTATGCTTAGCCCACATAACTGGGTTATAACATTAGACAAACACAATGAGATAACCAACACCATGAATCCATGTGAATCCAAATAAACTATATCCAAGCAACTTATCTCAGACAAAAGCCCACATGGGTAGTGCATGGAAGGGCACTGCACATTGGTGTAGCATACTGGGGCTCCAGTAACAACAAACGCACAGAATAACACATGTGGATTGCATTTAATAAAAAGAATGAGAACTGTGTCAACCACCACATTTACAAAGCACTTAGGGGTTTTAAGTGTTTAGCACACTGCACTATAGCACAATAGCACTTTGATAGCACTGAATGGAACATACCCTAGGACATCAATTAGACAAAAATGTATTGATGGTTATGATACATATGTAAAGGTAATTGACAAATATTAATTTGAAATATTGCAACTTGATCTGATTCAATGTAATTTTATCAAGAACCAAATGTTTTTTTCAAATGTAAATCGATCAGACATTCATTTGATGTGTGTGTATTTGTGTGTGTAAAGCACACTGCTACCCGTAGGTTTCCTGGCGCTGCATAACGCTGGGGAACCCGTCCTGGCTTTCCCTGTGAGATGGTCCCTGCTGGGCACCCCCAAGGTGAAGCCAGGCATCCCTGGCATTGATCGGGCCGTTTGTGGAGATTAAGCAAGCTATTGCCCAGAGTTGCTGAGTGGGACCCATGGTTAAAGTGGCACCAAGGCGAGATTTATCAAGCCCGCTGACATTGGCCCAACACCCTGCCGCGTCGGGAATTGAACCCTGGTCCCGGGCCGACCTCTGCTTCTGGGTCTGCCGCCTCTAACCAGTGAGCCACACTACTCCACATGTGCATATTGTCATTTTATGTATCCTTGAACCGGAGGAACTACAGAAGTAATTCTTTCATGTCCATTGCATATTTTGCACATGTGGATGAAACCACACCTTCACTAGTCACTTTAAAAACACTAATGGTAACGTAGAACTTGGTCATGTGATCAAGGTTCCCGTGAGAGCTGAAATGCGTAATGCGTCTTGCACCAATAAAGAATACATATTGCACTGATTACCGTGGTCCGGACACGTTTGTTGGAGTATTCAAAGCTGGAAATGGTGACGAGTGTATATATAGATAATATATAGAATGGGACACTGATTATTCTCTTTGGGGAATCCCAGTCCCAGGAGGCATTGAAAGAAGCGCACTATGCACACGCCCACTTAGGGGCTGAACTTACCTGAATAAATGAGCCTTAATGAACACTGCCAGTTCGAGTATTTTGTTTGCCCTCCTGACGAAGAGGTTCGCCTTGAAACGCGTTGGCTACATGCAATGAGGTAGCGAAGTGAGGCAAACTGCATCTTAAAACCTTGTGGCTGAACATCGTCAAGAGACCTCTCACTGCTTCAGGGCCTTTGCGGAACAATATATATATAGAAAGACCTCTTGGAAGGAACTATGGGCTCGTTTGAATTCTGTTACCTGGATTCTGCTTTGGTATATATATATATAAGAAAAGCCAGGAGGTTAACTAGACACAACTTACTCTTTGAGCCCTCTAGAACCCAAAAACTGAATAGAGGTCAGCAAGATCATGTGAGCACAAGATTCATCACCACATATAATACCAAGCATAAGGAAGTGAGATCTATCCTTAGAAAACACTGGTATCTGATTAAAAACGATCCGGTGTTAGGTTCAAAGGTGAAGAAGAACCCCGAAATTACTTACAAAAAGTCTAAGTTATTAAAAGATTTGATTGTACAAAGTGAGTTCTTGGACAAGAAAAAGAGTAATGCAGACTGGCTAAAACCTAAACCCGGTTTTAAAAAGTGTTTTAAATGTAAAGCGTGCCAGCATGGAATGAATCGCACGGATTTTAAAACATCTTTTAATAAGATCGTGAAAGTGAGAAGTACCATTACGTGCAAAAGTGAGTACGTAGTCCATCTATTACAGTGCCCATGCCCAAAGATTTATATCGGTAGTACGATCTTACCTGTACACCAACGGATCCTGCAGCAAATATTGAGATGTAAGTAAGTAATGATTTTCATTTGCAAAGAAGGTCCCATTTGTTGAAAAAGCCACTGGCCTTGGAAAAATGTGAAACCTTGTGTTTACGCTTTCAATATGTAAAACTGCACTTGCACTTTAATTATTGAACCGGTCTTCATGAGTGACATTATTATGTCCTGCTCACTCTCATTTTGGGATTTTAACGTTTGTTTACGTGTGTATCTATTTTAAAGCAGAATAACAAATGTTTTTACTTATATAATACCTATTTTTTGATGTATTTGAAAGTGCTAAAATGGCCGCCGTATTCACAAACAACTACATTTCTTATTGTGAGTCCTTTCACTGTTTTCACTATGTTTTCATGCATTAAAGGGAGGGCTCTAGACAACGCAAAAACATCGTGATCAAGGGAGCTTGACTTCAAACGCGTTGATGACATTGCTGCAAACTGAATAAAAGAAGCCTATGAAACGATGTTCGTGAGTGCCTGGATGTTTTCAACCAGAGTGTAATTGGAATTGAAACCTTATTTTCAATATATATATATATATATATATATATATATATATATATATATATATATATATATATATATATATATATATATATATATATATATATATATATATATATATATATATATATATACATATATATCCTACTGGCGGTCGCCAGTAGGTAGTTATAGTTAGGATTATTTTCAATGCAAAATCTCAACATTCTATTGTGAATAACTTTGGCGCCGGTTGAGGAATCTGCCTAAAAAGTTCCTCAAATTTGCCTTGTGGCACTCTGGTCCTTCCCTGAATGTTTGGGGGGATTCATCATGCGGGGGCCGAGATAAAAGGGGGGTCCCAAAATGTGTTTTCCCCATGTTAATTTCCATAGGGCGGTCAACCTCACTTTTAGCCCGAACGGCTGAATGGATTTCCACCAAACTTGGCAAAATTGTAGGGACTGCTAGCCCGATGTGCCTTTGCTATGTCTCAAGATATGTGCTCCAGTGGATTATGAGTAATTTAGGTTCAAAAAAAGATATATATCTATGGCCGCGCCCCAGTACGCGCACCGGGGCACTAACCAGCGC
The DNA here is from genome assembly GCF_964263255.1 of Lissotriton vulgaris. Lineage (NCBI taxonomy): Eukaryota > Metazoa > Chordata > Amphibia > Caudata > Salamandridae > Lissotriton > Lissotriton vulgaris. The sequence goes on from NC_141687.1 coordinate 895,845,945, forward strand.
GCTAGGCGAGTTTGCGCGCGGAAAGCTGATTGGCTCTCGGGTGTCTTTCAACATTCCAAACAGTCTGAAGCGGCAGCCATCTTGTGTCTCGGTAGGATCGAGACACAAGAGGTGGCAAAACCAAAGGGGGATATGACCATAATGGGGCAGAGTAGACCCCCCCTGACCCCCTAGGTTTGATGTGGGTGCTATAAAAGGGCCCCGTGGGGCAAAAAAAAAATTATATATTTTTTCATTTGCACGGGGGGAGCGCCCGGTACGCGCACCGCGGAGCGTACCGGGGAGCGTACAATGGGGAAAAAAGAATGATAGAGTTTTTAAAAAATGTAGCCTTTTTTTATTAATTGGAGGTAGTTCTAAAAAGAACTGGTTTTTTTCTTCTTTTTGTTGTTTTATATTTTTTTAATGTTTTTTTAACATTTTGTACTTTTTTTGGCTTTCATGAACTATTTTATATTTTTTTTGTTATTTTTATGGGGAGAAACAAAAAACGGAATTGAAAATGGCTCAACTGGAGCAAAAAAAAAAAGGAAAAAAATTAGGGTTTTTTGGGGCAATTGTGGTTGTCACCAGCAAGGAGGATGAGCTTGATGCTCTGTTCACCATAGGAGATGGTCTTACCACAAAAAATACATGTAATTCTGTATTCCCCAAACTGTGGTTGTATACAAGGGATTGTCTTCCTTGTCTCTGGTCCCGATGGAGTGGGTTCCTTTCTTTTGGAGGTGGTGGTCGAAGATTGGGGAGGGTTACTGGCCAGTTCTCTCATCTCTGCAGCAGAATAGTTGTTTGGATGCTTGCGCTGCATGTGTCTAATCATGGTATTATTACCAAAAGAATGTTTTTTGTTCGGGTTCCCCCTTGAAAGTTCCATGCCACAGATTAGGCAAGTCACCTTGGGCGCATTGACTTTCTTCTTGCCCTCTTGGATAGAAAAAAACTCCAATACAATGTGTGGCCTTGGCTTGTATGGGGTATTGTCTTCTTGCAGCCACCTTCTCCCTTCCTCCTCCTCCTCTTCTTGACCACCAATGTAATGTTGTGGTGGTCCTCTTGGTTGTGGTGGTGGTGGTGCAGATGCTCCAGCTGCTGCTGCTACTGTAGCCATTTTAAAGTACAACATTTTGCACAAAGATCTTCATACAGGTCTTCCTCAGTCAAAGGACAAAGTCAGAATAAGGAAAAAAGGTGGGGTCTTTCATCATTTGGGAAAAAAAACTGTCCTGAACCATTGAAAAGTGTTATTTTCAGGTCACATGACCCGGGCTTTCATCATTTAGAAACCAAAACTGTTCTGCACCAATGAAAAGTGTTATTTTTAGGTCACATGACCCGACGCGCTTACGCGACGCGCGTCGGGTAAGCGCGTCATATGATTACGTTGCACGATCGTATTCGCTCGAGTATTTCCGGGTGCACTTACGCCGTGCATATCACGCGGACGCGGCTACGCGATACGTCATGATGTTTTCGTTCGCGGCAATAGCGCTAACGGGACGCTCACCGGTGCGCGACCCGGGGCGCTCAAAAAAAATGCGCTTTCCAGTGCGCATACCGGGGCACGCACCGGGAGCGCACCAGGGCAAAACATTTAAAAAAAAAATACAAATAATAATATTATATAAATATACAATATAGGATTCATTATAAAAAATATTACATTTCATAGGTTTGAGGCCCTATATATAGTTAGGAATTAGCATTTAAAAAACCTATGAAATTCACTGAAAAAACCATAGGTTTCACACCAGTTATAGTTAGGAATTAGCATTTAAAAAACATATTAAATTCACTGAAAAAACCATAGGTTTCACACCAGTTATAGTTAGCAGGAAGTTTTACTCGCATAAAACCATTGAAATTCCCACGTTATAGGTAGTTGGACTCACTATAACTTGCGCGTGCAATGCACTGCTGATGACGTCACATATTACATCACTCATACCATGGTCAGTGACATCACTCATGACATCACTGATGACACCATCCTTGTGACAGAGTGACAGACCTCCTTTCACTGTAATGTAACCCATGAAACACACATTGAAAAATATAAATTAAAATTTTTAAAAAATGGAGATACCCATACCAGTTACAACAACCAATTCAATAATTCCACCATCTATATACACATCCACTCATTCCCCAACAGTTCTATATAGTCACTCATACATATACTCACTCATCATATGTAGTGATTCACCTATACATCCTGTTACACACCGACAGTCATCCAAAAGTTACTCTCACACATACTCACACATGCAAGTAAACTATTGAACATCCATTTATTTGCATATACAGCTATGCACACACTACCACCTTACTTCTAAGGAAACTTACACATACTTACTCTCTTAAACAATCACTTATAGAAACACATAATTATTTAAACAAGAACTCTTTCAATATCTCACTCTCACATATACTCACTTATATACATCAATACTCACATATACTAGATTATAACATATGTAGTTACTGATAAAGACACTAGTGAGACAGTCATTCACTCACTAACACACACATATACACACTCATCCACCCATACAGTCCTGCACATATGCTGTCTTCAAAACACATACAAAGAGAGAGTTAGTGATTCATGCATCTATGTGATAAGTAATACCCCCATGAAACCATACAAACACTCATACTGATACTAAAAAAAATCTAATAACCCATATACCTACACATGTACCTACTCACCAACCCATGTAGCCACTTAGACACAAAGTGAAACACTAATACATATATATAAATATTTAAACATTACTCACTAATATATGTATTAACTAAGAAACACTTAATAAGCCAGTTAACTAATCAATTTTAATAAAAAAAAACATCCATTTAGACATTTATTCCTCCATCAACTTTTACATATACATATATAAAACAAATGTATTTTTCAAAAAGACACACATTTACTGGATGGTGTCATGAGTGATGTCATGAGTGATGTCACTGACCATGTCATGAGTGATGTAATATGTGACGTCATCAGCAGTGCATTGCACGCGCAAGTTATAGTGTGTCCAACTAACTATAACGTGGGAATTTCAATGGTTTTATGCGAGTAAAACTTCCTGCTAAGTATAACTGGTGTGAAACCTATGGTTTTTTCAGTGAATATATATATATATATATATATATATATATATATATATATATATATATATATATATATATATATATATATATATATATATTACTGAGTGGAATTTCCAGGATTTTTCACCATTAATAACTTTGCAACCGTTTCACGACTCTCCATGAAACTTTGCAGACCTATTCCACTTTCTACATTGGCAGAGTATTCAACGTTTCACATCAATTCGGCAAAGCAGAGCAAAGAAAAAAGGGATGTCCCAAAATGTGCTTGGGCTCCATTGCATTTCCCATAGACATGGTACTCCAGCATATTGTGAAAACAGCTGGACGGATTTGAAAGAAACTTGGCAGGATTACACATTATGGCACGCAGATGTTACTTTCGGAAAAAACAGGTACGTAGGGTGAGTATTTTTTAAGTTAAAGCTATTTTATGTTAGTGATATCTGTAGTGTTGGTATTTTCGTAAATGTTTCAGGTATTTCGCAGGAGTACCACAATACATAGCCACAACAAGTCAATACGTGATTGGTTTATTACTTCCTTTCCTGAAAGTTAAAGAAAAACATGTTATTTTTATATATACTTTGCCTGTATTCTGTGTTACGCCTTGTGATATAAGTAAATATTAGGATAGATATAAAACAATAATATTTAAAAAAAAACTTAAAATGCATTATAGTGCCTGATATTTTACAAATATAGTGTACTACATTATATTTTTTCTCTTTAACATATTTAAATATGAACTACAAAGTCTACACAGTACCACCTAGAATTTACCGTGCTCCTTAAAAACATTTTTGAAAAGATTTGCAATTCTCCCAAAATTGCTGTAAAATTATATATAAATGTGTAAATATATTTCTTCCTATTACCACTTTAATTAAGTGCTAATAAGTATTGAGCAATATTAAAATCTTCTACTTACCAATATCAAACACCTTAACCCAGAGCTCGGCTAAACGTAGAATGCAGCCAAACTGTACTAAAAACTACATGGCTGTCTTTGTAAACACAGCCATTAGCTAATCACATACTGACTTCTCATCTGCACATACCATGGTATACAGCAAACGTACCACGATATACTGCGGCATTTTTTGTACTTTTAACTTAACACTACTTACACTGGGCCTGTTCACAAAGGTAAATTCATACTTTGGAGTACGTTTACTACTTTTCAGGTATTCAAAATGGTACATTTAGATAAAGGTAAACCCAAAGTCTAACTTTACTACTTTTCGGTACTCAGAAAAGTAAACTTAGACCAAAAGTATAACTTTGCCAGTAGAAACTTACCTTTGAAAATACCGAAAAGTAGTAAAGTTAGACTTTTAGTCTAAGATTACCTTTGTGAATACACAAACATGTAAGTTTACCTTTGTAAATCAGGCCCATAGTTCACATATTACAAAGAATTACCATTTACACCTCACAATGTATATTTCAGACACATTACATCTACATTTGTTCACACACTTTCCCACTACTTCTGTTTCCATTATCACCCTCCACTCTATTCCACTCTGCTCTACACCACTACAGTCTATGCTATTACACTCTACATCACTCCACTCTATGCTAATGAACTGTACACCACTTCACTCTACTCCAGTTCACTCTATAGCACTCCACTCTACACTATTACACTCTATGCCACCCAATTCTTTCACACTCTAGTCTACACCACTCCACTGAGCAACCCTTCACTCTATGCTACTCCGTTGTTTGCTATTCCACTGTACGCAGCTCCACTCTATGACAGAACAGTCTACGCCATTGTACTAAATGCTACTCCACTGTTATGTTATGTTATGTTAATTATTTATTCAGCGCACGTACGCCCATGGGCTTCATGGCGCTATTGAGTGGGTTTGAAGACATAACACAGCAAGGCATTTTCGGCAGTCATCTATTTAGAGTATGCCTGTTTAAAAAGCCAGGTCTTGAAAGCATGTCTAAAACAAAGAAGGTTTTCAGTTTGTCGCAAGCATTGTGGCAAGGAGTTCCAAAGGGAGGCTGCAAGGTAGTGAAAGCTGCTGCCTCCCTGATGTTTTTTCTTATACTGGGGTACCAAAAGTAAATCTTTATGGGCTGAACGAAGGCTGCGTGAAGGGATATATTTACATATCAGCTGCCTTATAAATTTCTGACCCTTATTTTGCAAAGCTTTAAAAATAATACATCCGGCCTTGAATGTGGCTCTCTGCGCCACAGGCAGCCAGTGTAGTTCTTCTAAGCCTGGTCTGATGGACTGCCACTTAGGTTGCTTCTTATAAATAAGCCTGGCTGCCTGATTCTGCAGATACTGCAGTCTTTTAAGCTGACCAACTGGAAGACCCAGATAAAGACTGTTCGAAAAATCAAGGCGGGATAAGACCAAGGCGATGACTGCCTGAATCAGAGCCGAGTGGGTTAAAAGATGGGCGATTTTCCTTATCTTTCTCAACTGGAAGAATCCAGAAGAGACTACCGTTCCTATCTGGCTTTTCAGTGAGAGATCCTCGCTGATGGTTACCCCCAGACTCTTGATGGAGTGAGATTTGCTGGGGGGATTTCCCAAGTCTAAGGGCCAAAAATGGGGGCCCCAGCTGATTTCACTTTTCCTGTACGCCACTTCATTGTACACCACTGCACTATACACTATTCCAGAATATGCCACTTCACTCTATGCCATTCCACTGTCCGCCACTTAACTATATGTCACTCCACTCTACGACAATCTACTGTACATCAATACAATATATACTATTCCATTCTACATCACTCGACCCTACGCCACTTGACTCTACATCACTATACTCTATGTCACAACACTCTATGCTATTCCCCTGTACCACACTGTACGACACTGCACTCTATACTACTCCACTGTTACCTACTCCACAGTATGCCACCCAACTCTATGCCACGGCACTCTACACTATTTTACTGTATGCCACTACCCTGTACCTCACTCCACTGTATGTCATTCCACTCTACACAACTACAATCTATGATTTTCTACTGTCTACCGGTCCCTTCTACCATACTCCACTGTATGCCAAGGCACTGTACACCACTCCACTGTACACTATTCCGCTGTATCCCGCTCCACTGTAAGACATTCCAGTCTAGGCCACTACACTGTATGCCAATCCACTATACAATGTAAAAATTCAACTTAAACTCTACTAGGAGAAGAAATTAAATGCTATAGTTATAACATAAATTATTTATTCAATGTAGTGTTGTGAATGATGCAAGAAGAATTTGTACATGAGGTGCACAACATGTAGTAAATTGAAGGTGTTGTGTAAATTCTACATTTAAGTTCTATCTAGTGGTGCATGAATTAGAAATGTAAGTTATAACTTTTTAGTTCTCCTTTTGTATATTTTGAGTTGGATTTGTATATAAATGAGAACGTTTTTCTACTATAACCTTTTTTTATTCACTGTATATCTCTATATCTATTTATTTATGTATTTATGTATTTGTATATATATATGAATATGAATATATATACATATTCATATATATATATATATATATATACATACATATATAAATACATATCTATCTATAAATATATTCACTGAAAAAAACATAGGTATCAGCAACATTATAGTTAGGAATCAGCATTTAAAAAACCTTAGAAATTCACTGAAAAAACCATAGGTTTCACACATGTTATAGTTAACTGTACATTTCACTCATACAAAACCATTGAAATTCCCCCATTATAGTTAGTTCAGCTAACTATAACTCGTGCGCCCGCAATGCACTGCTGATGACGTCACATTTTACCTCACTCATGACATGGTCAGTGACATCACTCATGACATCACTGATGCTTAACTGATATTTTATGAAATTCCATTTTTAATTGTCACCCCTTTCATATATACAGCGACAGTTTCTGAACAAAGTTTATTTGTATTTGCTTAATAAAAACTGTTACAAACCTAGACTGAATTTTCTGTTGCGCAACCACACTTCCCCAATAGGAAAGTAAACACCACGCTAAAAGTAAATAGTACACCTAAGAAGTATGTCACTCACAAACTTGATAAAAAAACAGCGCAATCTTAATGATTGGTTTTTCTGTACAGCTCATTGATTTTGTGTATGTGTAAAGAACCAGAGAACAGAAAAAAAGGAAAATGCACCCACAGCAGAGATTTGCACAGTGAAAAGCATGTGGCATTTCATAGCCACAGTAAGCATCTCACTTACATTTTTGAAGGCAAGTGCTAGTATAATGACTGCAGCTGGTGGTGGTTCTCCTAAGGGTACTGTGATGGTGGACTGTCCTACTGCAGCTCCTTTGTCCTGCATATTTTATTGTAAATGTAAAACCAATATTTGTAAAGTGCGAACAATTGCCAGAGAGCGCAAAGGTACTGGGCCCGTTTGGAAGATTAGGCGAGCTATTGCCCAGAGCCACGTGGTGCTGAACTGACCTGCCACCAGTTCGGGGGATTGAACCATGAGCCCCTGCCTTGGTAGCTGCACCACACCTCTTCCACCCTTTTGAAGCCTCTTTCTGGAATAGTTTTTAAATGTTTCCACATGGAAGTTAGCACATGTACATAATGCTTTGTAATGTCCCTAGGTAACTGCTTGCTGCAAGTTTTGCAGTACAGATATTTATCTATAACCTTTTTTTTTCCCTTGACAGCACTTTAAGATACTTCAAAACATAACTTTGTTTTGTGCTTCGTGAAGTACTTGTAAACAAAAGTAAATTTGTAAATAGTTAACCGCTTCGATGCTGGTGACGGAACGGCTCCGTCACCATCCTCGGTCACGCTGTGCTGGTGACGGAGCGGTTCCGTCACGACCCGCTCGGCACGCCTGCGCGGTGCTGATTTCGCGTCTACGTGGCACGTTCTATTGAGCGGGCAAGGCCGTGACGGAAGCGTTCCATCACAAGCACAGCGCGCCCGAGGCTCGTGACGGAGCGGTTCCGTCACGGGCATGGGAGCGTCGCGTGGCCCCCCCACCCTCTAGCACTGCGGCAGAATTGCTGCCACAGCAAAGGTGTTAAATGAGTTATGTTATGTTTATTTGTTAATTGTTTGGTTTAAATTGTTTTGTAATATGTTAATAAATTGCAAATGTTATGTTATAAAAAATATATATTACTAATTTTAGTTACAGGTCACAAACAGGTCACAGACACACCCACACAGGTATTCATATAAAAACGTGCATGCCTACTGAGTCATTTACACAGGTACTGACACACCCACACATCATACAGACACTTAAAATTCAGTCAGTCATACACCCATTTACACCTGGAAACCGCTACTTAGATAGACTCATGCACCCATATGGTCAGTCACACACAGTAACTCGCAAACCAAGGCATACACCGATACAGTGACTCATACACTCAGTTATACACTGATACACCCACTCTCACAACCAAACACATACACCAAAATAGCTACACCTATTCCCAGTCATACACTGATAAAAGGACACAGAGACTGACACGTTCATGTACAGACCAATGCAGCTGCCTGACACACCCAGACATTCACCAATACAGCCACTGACAGACCCAGATTCACACTGATACAACCTCCGACACACCTAGGGACACACTGATAAAGCCACTGACATACCCAGACACACATTAATACAACTACTGATACACCCAGACATACTCTGATCCAGCAACTGACACTCACAGGTGCATACTCATGAACTCAATGACACCCCAAGTCACATATTTATACAGCCTCTTAGACATTAAGGCAAACACAGATAAAACATCTCAAACACCCATATATCCATACTGAAACAGCCAGCGACACACTCAACCACACAGACATGAACACAGACAGGCAAACACTAATGCATCCATTAATATACTCAGGCACACACTGATGCATACCCTGACACACCCAGGCATACACCAAAGCAGACCCAGACACAGCCAGTTATTCACCAAAGTTGACACTGACACACCCAGCCAAACGTCATTGCAGTCCATAATACACCCAGGCACACACTTATGCATACACTGAGACAGACAGGCAAACACTATGCCATATAATAACACACTCAGTCCCAAATTAATGCATATTTTCACACACCAAGGTAGACACTGATGCATGCACTGACACAGCCAGGCACACACTAATACGTACCCTAACCCACCCAGGAATACACTCATGCATACAAATACACGCTCAAGCACACATTGAGCATACACTGGTACTCCTAGGGATATACCAGTGCAGACACTGACACACCCAGGCATACAGGAATGCAGACACTGACACACGCAGTCAAACGCTTCTACATCCAATAACACACTTAGGCACACAATAATGCATACACTGACACACTGACACATACACTTATGCAGATACTGACACATACACTTATGCAGATACTGACACACACACAGGCATTCAGCAAAGCAGAAACTCACACACCCAGACTTACATTAATGCATGTAAACACACTGATGCATACACTGACACAGCCAGGGACATGCCAATACAGACACTAAGACACCCAGGCATACAACCAAATCAGATACTGACGTACCCAGCCAAAGACTAATGCATCCACTAACACACCCAGGCATACACTGAGACACACACTGACTCACACCAATACAGTCACTGACACATTAAAAAAAAGGAGTTAGCTCTTTGTTTGACCAGATGGTGGTTCTAACAAGATCTGTGTTTTTTTCTAGTAGGATTTTTGGACAGATTGTTTTTTTAACAAAAAGTGAAAGGGTAGTAAACATGGGGAAGGATGGGGAAATGCAGAAAATAAACTGGCTGACGTCTTCAAAAAGCATTATGTGGTCACTGGAAGCAAAAGGAAAACCTAACAGTGATGTTGCACACCTGTGGCCTTTTTGCGCAGTGAATAATCATGCCACTCAATTCTTCTCAGGCAGCTGGTATTGTAATGACAGCAGCTGATGATGTTTCTCCCAAGGCTGCTGTAGAGGTTGATTGTTCTACTGCACCTGTTTTCTCTCACATCATCTGGTTGTAGACCCTTTCATGATTTGTTTTAAGGTGCTTCTACATGGATCTTGTCCCATGTGAATACTTCTTTTGAGTGCCTCTGGATAACTGCTTGCCACAAATATTGCACTGCACATATTTTGCTGTTACCCTCTTTTCCCCAGAAGGTATAGTAAAGTGATGCCACACATTGCTCTCTTTTCTGCAACGTGGTGTGTCTGCCGCCTCATCCTCAGCAGATTGTGGATGCTCATCTTGGATCGACGATGTAGCTTCAGCCATTGTGTAAAAGAAAAGCACTACTGGTTCACAATCCTCCTTCTACAGACTTCACTGGAGATAACTGTTTTTGGGTGTGGTTTTCCATGTTCATGGGTGGGGGCCTAATATATCCAATCAGAAGAAAAAAGTGTGGGTGTGTTTTTGAGTGAATTTGCAAATTCGGGCCATAAATTGGCAGAATTGCTAAAGTCGTAAAATGGGTAACTTTATTGAAAAAGAGATATGAGGTTGTTTATATATACTTGTAAATATATTCACACTGATGTGCATTCAATGGAGCAGAATACATATTTCAAGTCATTTATACAATTTTCAGGAATCCGCTGATTCAGACTCTGTCTCTGTTTATGGACCCCAGAAGGTATGATGGTAACCAAATAAAGAAAACTACAAACCAAATTATTGAATTGCCTGAAAAAACGTCTTATACTTTACATTAAGTACCTATGTAATTGTTATGTTTTTAAACATATAGAAAGTACATTTATTAAAAAAGAGTGCCTACAGTACAAAATAAAAAATAAAAATAAAAATAAATTGTAATACACTTATTATTAGAAATAAACCCCATATATTAACAAAAAAATGTAAACATTAGAGGGACATAATCCTTTAGAAATGGGATTTGAACAACCTGAATTTCACTGATTTTGTACAAGTGAAATCTGATATTAACTTCAACATCCCTGTAACCCGTGTTAAATTCAATGAAAAGTAAAATGGTTACAGGGACGTTACAGTTGGGCTCTAATTTCACAATGCACTGTGTATAACCTCAAATATTTTATTACTCATGAAATGGTCAGTGACATCACTGAAGACATAATTGATGACATCACTGATCTCATCATCCAGTGAGTGTGTTTTGTAAATGTTTCTGAGACTCAAGGAAAAATATACTAAGGTACTGCATAAGTTGAAATATGTCATTTGAGCTGGTGTATCACTGTATGAATCTGTGTGTAAATAGCTGTATGAGTGCTTGTATGGATGAGTGAGTAGATGTGTGAGTGGCTGTTTATCTGAATACGTAAGTGTGTGAGTGGTTGTGTAAGTCAATATATTGGTGAGTGAATGGTTGTGTAGTGAGTGTATGAGTGGGTGAATGTGTATGTTAGTGGCTGAATGAGTGATTGAGTGCCTGTCTGAGTATCTCTATGAGTGATAAGTAGGTTGATGGGTACCTCCATTGGTGAAAGGGTGGGTATATAAGTGGCTGTGTGGGTGAGTTTGACTTTGTGACTGACTGTATGCGTGGTCAGTGGGTGTGACAGTAGCATATGGATCAGTGAGAAGGTTTGTTAGAGACTGTATAGGTGAGAGAATGGATGTGAGACTAGCTGTATGAGTGAGTGTCTGAGTGCATGAGTGGTATTGGGCTGAGTGACTGGCAGTGTGTTGAGTTTATAGGTGAATGAGTGATTGTGTTAGTGGGTTGTAAGTGGGTATGTGATTATCACAGTGAGAGTATAAGTAACTAAGGGCCACATGTATCAACATTTGTAACAGCGATTACCTAATCGCGATTTTCAGGGAATTTCAATTAGGTATTCGCTATTACAAACATATTAAACTCTAAGAGTTTCATTTAGAGATTCCAAGGGGGTCGCAAAGTGACCTACCTCATAAATATTAAAACACGGGGATGGTGGCCTACTGTCTACTGTTAACCACCAAGAAGCAATCTTTTTTTGTAAAGCAGCCTGTTTTCCTTACAGGAAAACAGAATACTTTACAAAATAAAAAATGAAAAGTTTTCACTCATACCATTACTATTCGGTATTTGGAAAGGGACACCCCAAAGATGCCTCTTCCAAATACCGAATTGCAAACTAATTTTGCGATTCGGTAACAGGTTACTGAATTGGAAACTAGGGTTTCTTACATGTGAAAAGCATTTTTTGTGCTTGGAAACGGGCCAATTCTGGGAATCGGCCCTTTTGGGAACGCAAACATTTTCTTATACTTGTGGCCCTCAGTTCATGTGTTATCTATAGCACTGAGTCGCTATGTGAGTATCTTTATGAGTGAGTGACTCAAAGTCTGAAACTCTGTATGGGTATGAGTTGGTGCATTGGTTTCTGTATGTCTGTAAGACTGAGTGCATGAGTGACTGTATTGGTAAGTGAGTGGGTATATGAGTGAGTGTATAGTCGAGTGAGTGGCTATATCTGTGGCTGTATATGAGAATCAGTGCGAGTTTTAGTCTTTAAATGGGTGAGTATATACATATGTGTCTGGCTCTATAGATAAATCTGTAGGGTGCATGAGTACTTGTACTAGTGAGTCAGTTGTTGTGTTATTGTCTGTATAAGTTAGTAAATGAGTATGTGAGAGTCTCTACGGATGAGTTAGTGGGTGTGTGAATATATGAATGGGTCTCTGAAAGGTTGTGTGGGTTTGTTAGTGGGTGTATGGGAGATTGTATGGGGGTGTGAGTAGGTGTGTAAGTGGTTCTGTGGATGATGTAATCAGAGATATTATCAGTGATGTCATTTGAGATGTCCTCAGTGATGTAATCTGTGATGTTTCTGACCATGTCATGAATTATGTAATATGGGAGGTCCTAAGCAGTGTATTGCAGAGGTGTAAGTTATAGTTATGTCAGGTAAAAATAACTGTCACATTTAAATGGTTTTGTATGAGTGAAATATGAGCCCAACTGTAACATCTTTTAACCTTTGTTTTTTCAGTGAATTTCTAAGGTTTTTTAAATTCTATTTACTAATTATAATGTCCCTGCAATCTCAGTTTTTTCCATTGAATTGAATTTCAATGGATGTTTAATGTTATTTATTAACTATAACTTCCCTGTAACCTTTGGATTTTTAATTCTATATCCTAACAGTAACTTCAACACTTTGAAGGTGGGTGTGTTAGTGCTTATGTATGTTGTTGACTTTCTGTTTGATTGAATCTATGAGTCACTGAGTGGGTGTCTGAGCGCCTATGTGGGTGTATACGTGTGTGTGAGTAGCTATATAGGACTGTGAGTGGGTGCATGACTGGTTCTATGAGTGACTGTATGAAGGTGTGAGTGACTGTGTGAATATGTGAGTGAATGGAACAGTAGCTGTTTACTTGTTTTAGTGGCATAGCTGTCATGGTTTCAAATGACTTTTCTGTGATAAATTCAAGGTTTCAGTGTATTTATAAGTGACATTCAAGACCAATTGTGTGACACTTATAGTAATAGTTTTTTGTCAGCAAAAACAAGCAATGAAGTCAATGAAAATAGAAAAAGATAAAAAATTACACCTATTTGAGCATCAACAAACTGTATAAAAATCTTAAAACTGTTGCAAAGCAGCTAAAATGCAAGGACACTAAACTGCTGTCCTGTGATAAAAGCAGTAACCTACTGACATATCCAAATTGAATTTACTTCTGTGATATGCTGGTCCACTTTCTTTCTTTCAGGTATAATAAGGTTTCTGTGATATTTTATGGGGAGTCAAAACTAATATTGCTCAAAATTCTTATCTCTTTACAGCAGAAATCTACTCAGCTATATACATTTTTGGGATAGCATATATTCTTTGCAGCAGGTTCATTAACCCTCTGTGCTACATTGTTGCGACTGCCACTAGACAAAAGTGGGGACATTAATACTGGTATCTGTGGACTCGTGTTCGCGTAAAGGTGCTTAGGTAACTTGCAGATGAAGATAGGAGAAGTGCTTATGCTGCTTAGTGTCTGCAATACTGAATAAGTTGTGATGCGTGCTTGCGGGCTCCCTGCGGCAGCGGGCGCCATCTTGGGTTGGGCTGACTTCACTATCCCAGCCCTGCCACTCCCCCGCTGCTCCGCCCCTATTTAAACGGGCAGTATGACTCAGCGCAGCGGACGAGCGCAGCGGGCGCGACGAAGGCGCGCCGGAGTTGTGCCTGAGTTAAGCCCGTCTGCGCCCGTCCGCGGCTGGCCGGGGCTAGGGGCACGAGATGCTGCCCGTCTAACCACATACTCGCCTTCTCTGCTCTGCTCGTATTGGGCCCCAGGCTCCATTGACCCCTCAACAACTACTCACTTGATGCATCTTGGTCTGTATACCCCCCTCCTTACCTCCCCCCCGGGATTGTATCACATCTAGCCTCGTCGTCCACTATACCTCCCCTTGCTCCCCTATCACCATCTGTCCCCCTTGTTCCGGTATTTAGCACTTCGGCCACACTCCTAAACACTAGGTCTGCGGTCAACCATCAGTACGAGCTATTCGATTACATCGACTCTTATGAACCAGATCTCTTATTTTTAGCAGAGACCTGGTTCAAGGCCGACTCCCTGCCCAATGTGCTAGCCGCTTTACCACCTTCATATTCCGCCATTCGGGCGGACCGCTTAGAAGGCAAGCGGGGCGGAAGGAGTGGCCCTAATAGCCCGTACTGACTTCAATTTTCAGATTCTCCCTTCCCCTCCTATCCCTGACGTAGACCACCTTGTAGCCCGTTCGACCTCTCACCAGGCACCCCTCACTTTTGTCCTAATTTACCGTCCTCCTTAACCTACTCCTTCTTTCCTTTCAAGCATTCAGACCCTCCTGGCTACCCTGGTGATCAACAACTCATCAGTACTAGTCCTAGGGGACCTCAACTTTTGGCCCAATGACCCTGCCGAAAGCCCCCAATCTAAAGAGTTCACCAACCTCATGATCAGTTTGAACTTCTCATCGCTCATTAACAGTTCCACCCACACACATGGCCACACGCTAGACCAAATCTGGGCATTGAATGTCCCGTCCACACCCCCTACAATATCCCCGTGCTCCTGGTCAGATCATTCCATTATCACCTTTTCCCTTGCTCTAGCCCCTATGGCCAAACCCCAGCTCCCCAAGAACACCTGGGTCAGGAAATGGGGCAATACCGACATGCCTTCTCTCTGCTCAACCTTGGCCAAAACCAGCCCTGACCTTTCAGGCCTTGCAGCTACCTCCCAGCTGGCCGCTATTAACAACTGGCTGACCCTGGTGGGTGACGAATTAGCTCCCCTAAGGCGGCTTACAGTCAAGCGGGCCCATGCAGCCAATCGGTGGTTTACCCCAGACCTAAAAGAAAAGAAATTAGCTGCAACGAGGGCCGAGCGAGCTTGGAGAAGAACTTATAGCCCCGCGCAAAAGACAATCTATCTGTCCGTTTTACAAATCTAAAAAAAGGGCATTCTCGAGGCCAAAACTGAGTTTTACACGAGCAGGATAATGGCAGCAGAGTCCCACTCGAAGGAAATCTTCTCTACTGTCCATGAACTGGCATCTTCCAGCAGAGCTACGGCCACCATTCCCCTTCCCAGTCCCTCTGCAACTCGCTCAACGAGTTCTTCATTGACAAAGTTGCCAAAATTAAACACAACATCCCCCCGTCTTCCCCTACATTTGTCAATCCCTCCCCACCCCCCACTGCCCTTAAATTGACCACTATTCCGCTGCTAACCAATGACACACTTCTCCCGCTGCTTCATCTGGTAAAATCAGGTTCCCCCCTGGATTTTGCCCCAGCTCACATCCTTAGCTAAATCTATTCAGCCTGCCCCACCCCACCCCTGACCCTTCTTAATGACTCGCTCACATACGGCACTGTCCCCAGCTCACATAAATCAGCGGTTGTCATTCCAATCATAAAAAAACCTGACGCCGACTCATCTTCCCCCTCCAACTACCGCCCTATCTCCCTCCTGCCCTACTTAGCAAAAGTTCTTGAAACCCATGTCACGACCACTCTGAGCACCCATGTAGAGGCAAATCACAGCCTCTCCTCTTGTCAAGCCGGTTTCCGTCCCCTGCACTCTACGGAGAAGGTGGTGATTTCAGTAATTGACAAACAGCGTGAAGGTATTGACATCAACCTTCCGCAAGCCCTGATCCTCCTGGACCTGTCCGCCGCTTTTGACACGGTGGACCACTCCATCCTCCTCAACCGTGTCAGGGCGGCGGGCATAGAGGGCTTGGCCTTCTCATGGCTCGAGTCCTTCCTAGCCGGGAGAGCTCAAGCGGTCCATCTGTCTGGCTTCGCCGTGGCCTCCCGCAAGGTAGAGTGCGGGGTCCCCCAGGGCTCATCATTTTCCCCTCTTTTGTTTAATTTATACATCTACCCCCTTATTTTTATGTTACAGCAGCTGGAGGTCACGGTGTTTAATTACGCCGATGACCTCCAGCTAATCTTCAACCTTTCCCACTCATCTTCATCCGCCCAGAATGTCCAGACAGTTATGACCTTCATTCAGGACTGGATGAACTGCAACCACCTCAAACTCAACCCGGACAAGACCGAGCTGGTCTTGACCGGAGGTGGTTGCAGTCCGTGATCCCCCTCCTTTTGGCCCCCGTCACTTGGTGTCCCTCCACTTCCTGTACCTAAAGTTAAAACTCTTGGGATCCTCTTAAACTCACAACTTTCTGTTCATTCACAAGTCGGTTCAGTGATCTCTTCTTGTTTCTTTCCCCTCAGAATAATTAGGAAAGTCTCCCGTTTCTTTTCCCCCTCTGCTTTAAAAATCATCGTGCTGGCCATGGTACTATCTCGCATTGATTATGGCAACATAATCTATAATGGGGCTCCTGCCTATGCGATCCACCGCCTGCAGCTGGTACAGAACCAGGCTGCCCGCCTGATTCACGGCCTACCTAAATACCATCGGGCCACTCCACTGCTCAAAGCACTACACTGGCTTCCGGTGAGAGAGCGCGCCCTTTTCAACCTTGGCTGCCTCACTTTCCAGGCTAGGTCGGGCACTGCCCCCGAGTTCATATGCTCTGCTATCATGCCCTACCTTCCAGGCAGAGAACTTCGCTCCACTCATATGGCTCTTCTAGCTACCCCCCGTTTTAAAAAACAGAAGGCTGGTGGAGCGAAGTTCGCTGTTCTTGTTCCAGCTTTCTGGAACTCCCTTCCTGCTGCCCTCCGCACATCACCTTCTTACTTACAGTTCCGGAAGGATCTCAAAACCTTCCTATTTGCGCAAGCTTACACTGCCTAACCTCTTCCAGCTGCTGCCGTCCACTGCATCACACATAGCGCCATGAAACCGCTGGGTAAAAGTGCGCTGAATAAATGTTTTTAAATTCAAATTCAAATGAGAGGTGACTAATACTTTTATTGTTATCTTTTAAACAATTTGTTTAGTTAAGCGGTTCCTCTATGGCACCACATACATAAACGGGTGAAATTCTGTGTTTTTTGTTCCAATCACATAATTGGAATGGGCCCGAGGTTCCGATCTGCGTTTTCGTCAAATTAAAAAAATAATGTGTTAAGCATATAGGAGTCCCTGTTTGTACATGTACCATAAGGCTGGCAATATTTGGAAGCTCTAAATACCTCCTATATATTTAGCTTTTAATCAATAAGTGGTATTATGATTCATGTAGACTCGCACATCTTCAGCTCCAGATCTGCAGATCCGCTCGATGTGAAAAGAAGATTCTCCCATTTTATTGGTTAATATTGAACCATGCCTATTTTTGAATAGTACCACTCCCTAAAACAGTTATTCTTTTTTAGCTGTTGTAGGAGACACATCTCTTTGGCTGTCTTTCAGTAGCAGTGCTTTGACAATGACTGAAGGGAGTGCTGCACCTCCACCGGCAGAACCTGTGCAAATTCAGAATAAGAAGATGAAGGAATGCTTTCAAAAGCAAGAAAGGAGAATGAGGTCTAAGAACATTTTCACCATGCCCACTGGTGAAAAAAGTCTTGGCAAGATTTCTAAAATGAAACCTCTGCAGAAAGAAATTGTCTTGTGAACCTGGAAAAATATAACCAAGGAACATCAAGCATGTGGAACCTTTTGCGCACAGTTCATGAGCAGGCACATATGCAGATAATCAGGGAAAGGGAAGGAAGAAGCTTAGATGCTGCAACAAGTTCATGATCGACTGTCCATGCCACTACTGCACAGATCACAATACCAGCTACCTGCACCGAATTTGGAGGCATGGTTACCCACTGTGCCACCTGACACAAGCTTGTGGTAGTGAAGATGAAAAATGTCACCGCTTTCGCACAGGATAGTTTTTTTTTCATTTTATTTTCATATAACTGTTCTACAGCGCCGTTGTGCAAACTAAAGTTTGTTTACAACTTTTGGGAGGAATGAACAACAAAATAAAAAACCTTTACATAAACATACCTCCCAAAAAACAGTTCTATTTAGAGCCACCATTCAATCAAACAAAGGCCTGTGTCTGATTGTTTATTATTCTTGAGTATTTCTGCCTGTATGCTGATAGATGTATGAATAGTTCTGTCTATCAGTGTCTTAGTATATGTATCAGTGAATCCCAGGGTGTCTTAATTTGTATATGAGTGAGTGTGTAATATTGTCAGTAAATGCATCAGTGTGTCCATGAGTGTGTCAGTGATCCTCAGAGTGTCTCAGTGTAAATGGGTGGGTGATTGTATCAGTGTGTCCATGGGTGTATCTGAATGTATGTATTGCTGAGTGTGTGAGTGTGTCAGAGAATACATTGGTGTGTCCATGGGTGTGTCAGTGTATGTATCAGTGTGTCTCAGGGTGCCTGATTGGATGCATGAGTGACTGTGTGAATGAGTGCATCAATATGTCCATGGGTCTCACAGTATAGGTAGTAGTGTGTCCCGGGGCGTCTGAGTATGCGTGTTTGTGTTAGTGTGTCAGAGAATGCATCAATGTGTCCATGGGTGTGTCAGTGTAGATATCAGAGTGTCTCAGGGTGTTTAAGTGTATGTATACGTCAGTGTATCAGTGTGTTGTAGGGTGTGTCAGTGCATGCATCAGTGTGTCGCAGGTTGTCTGAGTGTATGTATAAGTGAGTGTGCTAGTGTATCAGTGAACTCATTGGTGTGTGCATGGGTGTGTTAGTGCATGTATCAATGTATCCTTGATGTTTGAGTGTATGCAAAAGTGAGTGTCTGAGCAACTCAGTGAATGCATCATTGTGTCATTGGCTGACCTAGTATATGTATGAGTATGTCCTGCAGTGTTTGAGTGTATGTATGAGCGTGTTTCAGAGTGAGTCAATGATTACATCAATGTGTGCTTGTATGTCTCAGTCTATGTATGAGTGTGCCCCGCGGTGTCTGAGTGTATGTATACTGAGTGATTCCTGAATGCATAAGTGTATTTTCTTGGCTGCGTCGGTACATGTATGGGTGTGTCCAAGGTTGTTTCAGTGTATGTATCACTGAGTGTCTGAGCATGTCAGTGCATGTATCTGTGTGTATGAGGGTATGTCAGAAGATGTATGCTTATACCCAGGGTATCTGAGTGTACATATCGGTGAGAGTCTTAGTATGTCAGCAAATGTGTAAGTGTGTCTTTGGGTAAGTCTGCATATGTAGGATTATGTTACAGGATGCTTCCGTGTATATATCAGTGAGTGTCTGAGTGTGTTAGTGATTGCATCAGTAACTTTGCTTGATTGTATTACTATAAATAGGAGTGTGTCCTGGGTATCTGTAGATATGTATCAGTGAGTGTTTAAGTGACTCAATAATGGTATCAGTGTGTGTATAGGTATTTAAGTATATATATATGAGTGTGTGGCAGGGTGTATGAGTGTATGCATGGGGGTTTCAGTATATACAACAGTGTCTACCTGGATGTATGACTGTATACATCAGTGTGTGCCTGGGTGTCTTAGTGTATGAATTAGTGTGCACAAGGGTGTGTGAATGTATGCACGAGGGTGTTACTTGGAATGTAAGTCTAGTTTTCATCCTTTGTGGGTGTGTCAGTTTGTATAGAAGTGTGAAGTTGGATATACAAATGTATATCATCAGTGTGTTTATGGATGTGTCAGTATCTGTATCAGTGTCTGTTTCAGTTTATCACTGTATGCAGCTACATCTGCCTTCCTGTCTTATTGGATGTATTATAAAGGATAACGATGTAGTTAGTCACCTCCATTACTGCAATAAATGGTTCCATTGATCTGTGGTAAAAGAGAAAACTTAAATATAAGTTATTGTTACATGTTATAAATTTGGATAGCAAAGTTCAAGTTTCTGTAATTGAAATGTTCATGTTAATAATAACTCAAATTAACTGGTCTCAATATTTATCAAAGTGGAAAGGGATCTGCACCCAGGTAAATCAGTATGACCATTGATTCACATGGATATATTAGTAGGATTCTCACCCACTATACCACCAGTGGCATGCTTCATCATCGGATCCTTATCTAGTGTGATTGGATAAGGTCAACACAATTTATACAGAGCATCTCACTAAAAATCTAAGTGCAAAAAAGCCTTCTGGATCCTAATTATGCTTTATTAAGAAGTTCATTTAGCTAGGATAAAAACAGTGCGACGTTCCATGAGTGCAATGACCCAAATATCTACAGCTCAGTAAGGTCGACATGCTTCAGCCTGTTACAAGTGCCACTCGGGGTCAGCAGGCTTTCTTCAGGATTGACTACATCCATAGATTTTCTACAGAATGTGTTAATTACCAACTTCTAATGCTGGTTTACATAGCATGCAAAACATGAAGCATTCAGTCATGCACACCATATAGAACCCTTTCCCTCAAATGGTCTCTGAAATAAAAAATAAAAAAAGCATTTTTGTTAAGGGGTTAATCTAAGATTATTGTGTGCTGAACAGGGCATGCAGACACATGAATTAACCAGTTGTGAGGCTTTCCCTCTTTTGTGTACTGATTACAATGTTTAACCCCTTCGGGGCTGATGACGAGCTGGGCTCGTCATGGCGTAGCCTCCTCGCACGCTGATGCCGAGCCCAGCTCGTCATGAATAATGGGATTTAGTAAATGCTCGCGTAGGAGGGGAATTGCGCTAGCGCGCATGTGGTTAAGAGAGGCTGAGGGTTAATTTAGATTCTCACTCCCCCTTGTTTTTTTTCATATTTAGCAGCGCACAGATGTTGGAGTTAAGGACATCTGATCCCAATACAACCCTCTGACCACCAGAATCTCTGCAGTATAGAAGGTTTAATTGTCGAATTTCATTTGAGTTTTATTATCTTGCTTCACTATTTTACTTCAGCACAAACAGAACACATCACCACACTTTCTTAATGGCAGAAAGCTTTAGGTTACCATTTACTGAAGAGGATGTCCTAGCTGGACTGTTTCTCCTTTCAGACCTCAATGTCTCCCAGACCATAGCACAGACTCAGGATCGGGACGCATTGATAGAAAAAAAGAGAAACAAGATAAGAGTAATCCTTCATGAGGTTAATATGACCAGGTACCTCAGAGCCAATGTGGCCCCAAGAGGTTTGCTGATGACCAATACCCTAAGAATATTCTTGGAAGACACCACCTTTAGAATAGAATCGGCGCAGTTTGCATGGCACTGCACAAGAGATTGGCTAATCTCAATCATTAAAACATCCAAAAGATTAGCAGAGACCATTTTGGCTGAGATACAAACCAGTGAAGATGAACTAAAAGCAACAGTGACAGCCCTGAAGAAAAGATTAGACAAAATTAACAAGGAACCCAATTAATACAAAGTATACCTCACCCTGTCTAAAATTGAGAAACTACAAAAGGATGTCGAGAAGTTCTCATGCTGAAAGGTTTACCCCTATTCCACACCAGAATATAAAGCACCTTCAGACACTAACTCAGATCTGTTGGATGCATACTCCTCACAAGACAGATCACCATACTCAGAGACATGGGGGGGATGATAGTCAACAGAAATGGAGAGCCAAACCGAGAAACAGAAGGAGACCTTGGGCACAACCTTGGCAGGGTTACAATAACTAACCACAAGCCCACTTTACTTTCAGCCTCCTTTCTAGCCATAAAGCCAACAGATGATGCCATAGGGACCACAATTAAATTCTATGGACCTCCCACCTTTCCCACAAAACCAGAACCAGTCTTTTTTATCCAGGGGGCAGGTTCACAGGGGAAGAAGAAAAAGGAGACAGTGAGACACAGAGGAAACCAGGATACATACAAGGACCATGACCAATGCACAACAGAGCCCCAACACATAATTCATTTTGTGACCAACTTCACTGACAAAAATCTTACAACTACACATCTCCAGGTACTAAATAAAAGCTTGGGTTTTGTACCCACACCCAATTTCAATAGATTCAATTTACATTGTGAATTAGCCACTTTCTTTAGCAAATTATTCCTGAAAGTCCATTTTGGGGATCGGGCGATCTCAAAAGAGCCCTCTTCCACTGGCCTGAGAAAGAAGTCAACTTTTTACCCACCTACTCATACCACCCCAGTGGAGTTGGTGACTTTTTAACAGACATTACATAAGGAAATTGAAGGTATTGACACTAAAACTTTGAAAAAATTCTAAAATGCAAGCAATGTAAAGAAAATAGCTCTACGTGAATTAAAAACTGACACTGATAGCATGTGCATACCAGTTGACTCCTGAACAATTTCCAACTAGTATCCTACAAAATCTCACTCATTTTCCACTATTTTCTTCTTAACCCCTTCTAGCTTGTCCTTCTTTCCTTTCTGTTCTTGAACATCCGCCAACTCTTTTGTAAGCTTCCGTTTTGGACAGCTTATTCATTTCTCATGAGTAGTTTTCTGACCTGTTTGGGGACCAGAAAGTGATTGAAAACTTTTTTGCTAAACTATTAAAAGAAACTGGGTGCAGTGTTAGCAAAAAGTAAGGGCAGTATTTATGCGAAGTAGGCCATAGAGCAGTGCGAGCTGCCAATTATAAAAGAATGGCCTTTTTGTCAAGATGGCTAACCTACTATACACCAAAAAGACTGAATATGTTCTTCCCAACTTCATCAGATTATTGTTTTAGATGTGGGGATCTAGAGATAGGGTCTTGGAACCACAGTTTTTATTATTGAAAAAACGTACAACAATTTTGGTCTGATGTATTTCAAAGGATTAATCAATCATTAGCATTATTAGTTTATACTATCCCCTCCCTTAAATTAGTTCTATTTGGGTGTTCAATAGACGTTCAGCACTTGTCAAAGTAGCAGCAATATTTCTGCTCTATAGCTATCGTAGTGGCTAGGTCTCTAATTCTCCAGAATTGGAAGTCCAATAAGATATATTTGATTCAGCATTGGCAAGAGAATATGGCTAAGACATATATCTGGGAGGAAGCATGTGCTAAACCATGGGTACTCACACAGTTTCTCTCGGGGGCAAAATTTACAGTGTGGTTTGTGGCCGAGGACCACACCGGTGGGGGCGGGGTCAATGGGGTTGAACACAGGCCCCTGCAGCGGGCACCTTCGTCCACTGAGCCACCAGACCTGGCACACACACATCTTCCCTTTTTCTCTCTCTCTCTCTCACTCTCTCTCTCTCTCTCTCTCTGTCTCCCTCCCTCTCTCTGTGTCTCCCTCCCTCTCTGTCTCCCTCCCTCTCTCTCTGTCTGCCTCCCTCCCTCTCTCTTTCTCTCCCTCCCTCTCTCTCTCACTCTCTGTCTCACTCATTCTGTCTCACTCACTCTTTCTCCCTCCCTCTCTGTCTCCCTCTCTCTGTCTCCCTTCCTCTCTCTCCCTCTGTCTCCCTACCTCTCTCTCCCTCTGTCTCCCTTCCTCTCTCTCCCTCTGTCTGCCTCTGTTTGTCTCCCTCTATCTGTCTACCTCCCTCTATCTACCTCTTTCTGTCTTGCTCCCTCTGTCTCCCTCCCACTGTTGCCCTCCTCCCTCTGTCTGTCTCCCTCTGTCTGTCTCCATCCCTCTGTCTCCCTCTGTCTTTCTCGCTCCATCTGTAGCCTTCCTCCCTCTGTGTGTCTCCCTCTGTCTGTTTCCCTCCATCTGTCTGTCTCCCTCTGTCTGTTTCTTGCCCTCTGTCTCCTGCCCTCTATCTCCCTCCCTCTGTCTCCCTCACTCCGTCTCCCTTCTGTCTACCTCTCTTTCTGTCTACCTCTCTCTCTGTCTCCCTCCCTCTGTCTGTCTCCCTATGTCTCCCCCTGACTCCCTCCCTGTCTCCCTTCCTCTGTCTCCCTCTCTCCCTCTGTCTCCCTCCCTCTACCTCCCTCTGTCTCCCTCCCTCTCCCTCCCTCTCCCTCCCTCTCTCTCTCCCTCTGTCTCCCTCCGTCTCCCTCTATGTCTCTCTGCCTCTCCGTCTATGTCTGTCTCAGTCTCTGCCTCTATCTGTCTGCCCCTGTCTCTGCCTCTATCTGTCTGTCTGTCCCTGTCTCCATCCCTCTGCCTCCCTCTCTGTCTCTCTATCTTTGTCTGTCTCTGCCTCTGTCTGTCTACCATGTCCCTGTCTCTGTCTCTCTGTCCCTGTCTGTCTCTGTCTCTCTGTCTCCCGCCCTCTCTCTCGCTCTCTGTCTCTGTCTCTCTCCCTCTCTGTCCCTCTCTGTCTCCCTCTCTCCCTCTGTACCTCTCTGTCTACCTCTCTCTGTTTCCCTCCCTCTCTCTCGCTCTGTCCTCCTCCCTCTGTCTGTCTCCCTCTGTCTCCCTCTTTCTCTCTCTCCCTCTCTCTGTCTCCCTCTCCCTCCCTCTGTCTCCTTGGACTCCCTCCCTCTGCCTCCTTCCCTCTGTCTCCCTCCCTCTGTCTCCCTCCCTCTATCTCCCTCTGTCTGTCACCCACTGTCACCTCAACCCAGCTTCCCGGGCACACACACAGCTGCACTGGAGTACTTCACAGGTCTGTAAGAGAGCATTTACTTGTTTTTTTATTTGTTTTTATTGATTTTACAGAACAAGGAGCCAATCCTCATCAGACAATCAAAGGATATATAATCATGTGATATAGTATTACATGCGTACAACCAACAGAGGCCAAGATACATCAACAGAGTCTAGCATCCATAATTGTCCCTGTATGTCAGCACATATTGGACCAGTAGCATTAAAAATCATTTTCTAGTGGTATGCCAATATAGAACGTTCTCAGCAGTCTTGCTTACAGCATACGTTTAGCAAAACAGTTGATGATTTGGTAAGGCTATCAGAATACAACGCAGTTGAAAAACAACTGAACAAAACATAGTTACCCCCCTCCCTCACCACCCCGCGTGTTCAGCCCTCAATAGTCCGCAGTAGTATTCGCATATCAACCATATCCATAAGTGTGTGTCTCTCGGTTCGAAGTCTGTCACAGGTGAACTGCACCATGCCGCCAATTCACCCATCCCGGCACAGAGACAACATGGGGTGTCAAGGTGTCCAGTATCTCAGTCATGATCCAAATATGTTAAGCCCATCAGACCTCAATAGGACAGGATATCGCAGTGTAGTCTTCTAGCATTGTGTACCAACTCAGTGAGATTGGTGTTTTCTGTAGGCCTCTACATTCCTTCCTCTTTAGTTCCATCCCTTCCGCTTTACCCTACCTTAACATTTCTGCATGCCATTCCTGCAAGGACGGGGCTCTAGTGGCCTTGGCTAAAAGGAGCGCAAGATTAGCAAATCACAAGGTCAAACTCCCTTTCTTGTCGCAGGGGGCCTAGACCTAGTATACAGTATTCCAATGTGTCGTTCTGACGAATCGGAGCCACCGCCGACAATATTTTGCATACTGTCGCCCAATAATGTCCCAGTCTAGGGCAAGCCCATACCATGTGTATCAACCCCGCGTTAGGTGCGTGGCAGCGCGGGCATCCATCATTTGCCCCCGGGAACATAGTGCTTAGTCTGTGTGGAGTTAAGTACGTCCTGTGTAGAAACATCACTTGGATAAATTTAAATTTAGGATTACGAGAGACCTTTTTGGGGAACCCCAATATAGTATCCCATTCCTTATCTGTAAATGCACTGCCCACATCCCCTTCCCATTTGTCGCATAGCGGCCGTAATGAGATCGCTCTCTACGCTCAAATCCCGTGGGTTAGCCATTTTATCAACCAACCCCCATTGCCCATTAGGTATTGCATGGTAAGTAGCGTGTTTGTGGGTTTGTTCTGTATCTTCGGGTGACCATGTGATGTGAATATATCTGGAAATATGTGCGTGTAATAGAAACAACGTATCGGGGGCCACATGTATGCGTACAAACGCCTGATGGGACATTAGTGCTCCCTCTGTTAAAAAGTCCCCTACTGTAGTAAAGTACGCCTCAGTCCACATCTGTAGGGCACGGTTAGAGGTCAGTCCCGCATGTGTAGGGATACCTAGTAGGGGGATGGTGGGGGCATATGGCGTCATCTGTCCAGTGTACCGCACCGCACTCCGCCAGTAAGCAATAGCTAATTTCAATAAGTGAGGTATTGACGTCGGTAGAGGGGCGTGTGGTAATAGAAGTCTGTGGATGCTCCCGTTATTCCTATCTCGCGATGTCATATCCAGCTCATGTAGATTACGTCCCGCAAGCCAGTACGCAGCCTCTGTAACTGGCTAGCATAGCAATAGGCACGTAGGTCAGGCCCTCCGATCCCTCCCTGCTTCGTGTGAAGTTGCAATTGCGCCAGACTAATACGTCTACGCCCTGTCCCTCATATTAGCTCCGTCATCAGAGAATTCAATACTTTAAAGGATCTCATGGGGACAAGTAGCGGTATTTTGGTGAAAAAATAAAGGAGCCGCGGTAATAGCACCATTTTCGTGATGGCCACTCTGCCCGCCACTGACAGGGGCAGGGAGACCCAGAACTGGACCTGGGATTTGAGAGCTGCAGTGGCACGCCCTAGGTTGCCATCATAGAGGTCCGAGGCATTGCGATAAGTTTGTATACCGAGGTATTTAAAGGTGTCGGGCGCTATTTGGAAGGCCCAGGGACCAAACTGAAAATGTCCGTTCCTCTCTGTATTATCAGAGAAATACGTGTACGACTTGGCCGCATTGATGGCCAGGCCAGAAAGCCCTTGGAACGACTCAAAAATGGAGGGCATAGGATGTGTGTCAGCGCCCATATCCTTAATGTACAGTATGAGATCATCCGCATATGCCGAGACAGTGTGGGACGTACGCCTACGCGTTATATCCCGGCAGACCGCGAAAGTACGGAGTCTGAGTAGAAGTGGCTCCAGCGCCAGTATGAACAACAGCGGCGACAAGGGGCAGCCCTGTTTCGTCCCCCGAGCCACTATGTATTGTCTTGAGACGTGCCGACCAGTGCGTGCCCGCGTCGTAGGGTTCGTGTATAATAGGCGCACCCATGCTATGTATTCCACAGGTATAACAAAGCGTTCAAGATCATAGAACATATAATCCCAATGCAGGGAGTCAAACGCCTGCTTCAGGTAAAAGGAGATGCAACTCTCCATCTCTCTCATGACGCCCGTGCCTAACATAACCTTGTGTAGCCGTCTGATGTTGAGTGCTGTGGTCCGACCAGTCACGAATTCACACTGATCGGGGGGGATTAGCGCGGGGATAAACTGGTTAAGGTGAGTGGCCAAAAACTTACTCAGGATTTTATAGTCCATGTTGAGGAGTGATAAGGGTCTATAGCTCAGAATAAGTAATGCATCCCTCCCAGGCTTTAATAGCGAAAACACCAACGCTTACAATGTAGTAGTGGGGAGCCCGCCTCCCTCCAAAGAGTCATGATAAAGGCATTGCAAATGAGGAGTTAGTAAATCAGCATACATTGCGTAAAATTTGGCTGGCAGTTCATCAGTCCCTGGAGTCTTATTACATGGCAGAGCCTTAATCGCCTGTCTTATTTCCGCCCCTGTTATCGGTCGCAATAGGTCATCACCTTGGTGTTGTGTACAAAACAGTATCTCTCTGAGCTCCACAAATATAATAGGTTGTGAATCCACCAATCCGGTACAATGTTCAATTATGTTCAGTGCAGGAGTAATATCTTCCTTGCCACAGTAATGTCATTAATTAAGAAAAATTCCACAATTCCAGTATTCCAATCTCCTTTAATGGTATTTCTTCACTCCAATTCACAATTTGTCCTTAATTGTCTTTCAGCCAACACGTGTTTCGTCTGATGCTAATCCCTGCATCAACAGACTTCATCAGGGCTGAAACCCAAACATATTTACATTATTAGTTGTACCAACTAATAGAAATACTATGTTACCCATAACCAATTCCACCAAGAAAAGTGTATAGAGCCAAACAAGTCAATTCAGGAGGCTACCAAAAAATGACCCATAGAATTTAAGAAAAGAAAGGAAAAATGAATAAAGTGTTCCAGTGAAACAAAGTATATCACATACTCGGTGCTCAAAAGGCAATTACTGAATCAAAGCAGTCCCAAACGCACCATTCCATTATTAAAGATAGCGGAGTATTACCTCAGTCACAATTAAGTCTTGCCAAAAACAATGCTTCACAATATTTTTGTGATACGTAGAAATCAGTTAGAAGAGCCTGAAACAAAGGTATACTATCATAGTAAGTTCATTAAGTATATATGAGAGAGCTAATATTTATACACACTAGATGCCTATTTTTCATATTAATTTATGAAGATCTCACCTATCGTTGTATAGGTGATTCCTCTCTGAAGGGAACATCAGATCCGATACAGCAATTAAAGGTAACAGGATACACGAGTACGTGTACCTAGAAAAAACGAAATACTTATTAAGTACTTATTGCCATTGGGGGAAAAAATAGAAATTCTCTCGAAGTAGCGGGCTTTAGTATTGTACAGAAACGCCTTCGTGATTTATGCTCGGGCGTGTAAGAATACCAGTATAGGTAATTCTGTTTAAAACAATGCCCGCATTCGAGTCCGTACCGGCGTTTACCTGTTCGGTTATCGCAGTGTCTCCTCGTCAACTTCCCGGCTTTTGCGTTCGCGTTCTCTTTGGGCGCCATATTTAAATGTTTAGACGTGCACTGCCAACTATTAGCGCCATGTTTGGCGAGTCACGTAGCATATAATACTGAATAACTCTACAATGTGATATAATTGCTGCATCATAGTTAATTTATAGTTAGGTGAATGAATTATATTATTATTTGAATGATTTATAATCAAGTATTCAATACATCTATTTTATTATTATTTTCCTCCATATCAGATACTAGTATTTGTTTGAATCCAAAGTAATCAAAACGTAGTCGATATCAGTTATCCCTTGTTTTCGGTTTATTAAATAAATGTAAGAATATCATAAATTTAGTCCTATCTTTGTTTTCCAAAACCACGCATCGAGTCATATTACCGATATATATTATATAGTTATTTGGACATTCCAAGATCTAATACACCATCCTTTTACAGAGTTATATTAGAAGAGATCAAGTTTTATAGTTAAATAAATTTAGAACTAATTTCAATTTCAAAAAGATTTCTGCCAATAGCTCACTCGAACCAATGGTTCCAAAAGTAATTACCTGA
Organism: Lissotriton vulgaris; assembly: GCF_964263255.1. Lineage (NCBI taxonomy): Eukaryota > Metazoa > Chordata > Amphibia > Caudata > Salamandridae > Lissotriton > Lissotriton vulgaris. The sequence goes on from NC_141687.1 coordinate 895,875,494, forward strand.
CACTAAACATCCGACCCACATGATCTATTTCAAATAGTGGTCGGATTAGTATACCTTTATCACGGTTCCTACACCCTAATTTCACCATTCTCTTATTTGAAAGGAACATGCAAAGGATATTATTACAGACAAGGTAAAGGAGGAGAGTAAAACAGAAGTGGAGAAAGTCAACGTGCAATATTATAAGACATAGTTACTCATTGTAAATCATATCATTAAACACTGGCAATCCTAAGCATTGAAATATCTTATTAAACAAATTAATAAAAAAACATATCATTTGTTCTATGTGTAACTGTACTATTAGTACTTAACAGAAACCATATCTGATTAAATGTCACACCAATAATAGTAGCTTCAATATAATATATATTATTATCGCCCCACTTCGAAATTGGTAAATAAGTTGATTTGCATTCAGCGATCAGAACAAGAAACAAACATACATTTACATACTGTTTATATATCTTTCTCAGCTAAGGGTACATCATATTCTATTCAATCCCCTAAAAAATACTGTAACTCAGAGTCTAAGTTGAGACCATCCTCAACCGCTCTGAGTTTCATGATCCATCTTGCCTCACTACGTCGTAGTTTGAGTACTCTGTTTCCACCACGTGAATCCATTGTAACATGTTCAATTCCGTGATACATAAATTGATGTCTGCCTTTTTCGTGATAATTCTGTACCATGTGGGAAGCAATGGGATATCTCGTATCCCCGTTTTTCAAGGCACGGAAATGTTCAATCATCCTATCCTTAAGTCTTCTCACAGTACTTCCCACATAAATCTTTTTACATGAGCAAACAATTACATACACTACAAAAGTAGTATCACAGGTAATAACTGACTTAATAATATGTTTGCCTGTATCATTGTATTCAAAGACTTGTATCTTTTTGTGTGCCCATCTGCATGAGCTACATTTTCCACAATAGTAAAATCCTGTCCGTTTGTCTGTTAGCCAATTATCTCTAGATATCACTTGTGCATAACTTGGACTAACTATATTAGCCAATGTCATACCCTTTCTAAATGTTAAAGATGGCTTCTCGGTTAAAAAGGCAGAAATATCCTTATCATGTTTCAAAAGGTGCCAATATTTGTCAACAATGGAGTATAGTTTGTGACTACCCTTACCAAAATTAGTAATCAGTCTAATCTTTGAAGGTTTACATTCTTGATCAATTATAGGTTTATGTTTCAAAGTGTCAATACGTTTCATTGATTTGGCTTTACACATCGCTTTTGTCACTATTTTCCTGTCATAACCTCTGTTTGCAAATCTTTTTGACATGTCTAGTAAGTTGTATTCAAAATCTAGATCCTGAGAGCAATTCCTACGGGCTCTTAACATCTCCCCGTATGGGATTGCATTAATTTGGCTTTTGGGGTGACAACTACCAGCATGTAGTAGTGCATTACAACTAGTTTCTTTGCGGTACATCTGACTACACAATTTGTCCCCATCCACAAATAGTTCAATATCCAAAAAAGTAAGTTTACATTTGCTATAACAGGTAGTAAATGACATGTTAACATCATTTGTGTTCAAATAGTCAAAAAAGCTTTGTAATTCAATAGAGGTGCCCCTCCAGATTAAGAGACAATCATCAATGTATCGTCCCCAGTAATATATATGGTCTATCCACTGTGCGCCTTTGGTGCCCCAGATCCACCCCGCCTCAAACCATCCCAGACGGAGCAAATCTGGAGCTCATAGCAGTCCCAAGCTTCTGTCTATACCATTTATTGTCAAATAGAAAGATGTTATTTTCTAGAACAATCTTAGTCATTTCCATTATCATTTGTGTATGTTCAAAGTACTCAGCAGATCTTTTGTTCAAAAAACTTTCCATTGCTTTCATCCCCAATACATGTTCAATATTTGAGTACAAAGAAACCACGTCCAATGTGGCAATAATCATGTCTGATTCCCAAGTTACATCATTCATCAAGTTTAAAACATGTTTAGTATCTTCTATATGAGAAGGCAGTTTCTCCACGTACGGTCTTATAAATACATCAATAAATTGAGAAAGTCTCTCTGTTGGGCCACTAATGCCAGAAATAATCGGCCTCCCTGGAGGTTTCTCACAATTTTTATGTATTTTGGGTAAGCAATACATACAGGGGGCCTTAGGGAATTCTACCCTTAGATACACATATTCATCATATTCCAAGATACCATTGTCATACCATTGTTTCAATCTCAAGTTGATCATCTCAGTAACTTGCGAAAGGGGACTAGCAGCTTCTCGCACATAGTATTTGTCATTATTAAGTTGTGACAGAACTTCATCATTATAGTCTTTACGATTCATTACAACAATGTTGCCACCTTTATCAGCCTTGCGTATAATCAGTTCAGAGTTTGAAGACAGAGATTTAAGGGCCAACCTTTCTTGCTTACTCAGATTACTTGGCGAATAAAATGAAAAGCATCTATTTTCTTTAGCAATCTGACGATCAATATCTAGATTAACAGCTTTATAAAAAGAATCAATCATATTGCCAGCAGATAGTTGGGGTATCCATCTTGATTTAGTTTTAAGTCCACTGCTAATAGAGAAGTCGTCTAAACATTTAAATATGGCGCCCAAAGAGAACGCGAACGCGAAAGCCGGGAAGTTGACGAGGAGACACTGCGATAACCGAACAGGTAAACGCCGGTACGGACTCGAATGCGGGCGTTGTTTTAAACAGAATTACCTATACTGGTATTCTTACACGCCCGAGTATAACTCACGAACGGACTCGAATGCGGGCATTGTTTTAAACAGAATTACTTATACTGGTATTTTTACACGCCCGAGCATAAATCACGAAGGCGTTTCTGTACAATACTAAAGCCCGCTACTTCGAGAGAATTTCTATTTTTTCCCCCAATGGCAATAAGTACTTAATAAGTATTTCGTTTTTTCTAGGTACACGTACTCGTGTATCCTGTTACCTTTAATTGCTGTATCGGATCTGATGTTCCCTTCAGAGAGGAATCACCTATACAACGATAGGTGAGATCTTCATAAATTAATATGAAAAATAGGCATCTAGTGTGTATAAATAATAGCTCTCTCATATATACTTAATGAACTTACTATGATAGTATACCTTTGTTTCAGGCTCTTCTAACTGATTTCTACGTATCACAAAAATATTGTGAAGCATTGTTTTTGGCAAGACTTAATTGTGACTGAGGTAATACTCTGCTATCTTTAATAATGGAATGGTGCGTTTGGGACTGCTTTAATTCAGTAATTGCCTTTTGAGCACCGAGTATGTGATATACTTTGTTTCACTGGAACACTTTATTCATTTTTCCTTTCTTTTCTTAAATTCTATGGGTCATTTTTTGGTAGCCTCCTGAATTGACTTGTTTGGCTCTATACACTTTTCTTGGTGGAATTGGTTATGGGTGACATAGTACTTCTATTAGTTAGTACAACTAATAATGTAAATATGTTTGGGTTTCAGCCCTGATGAAGTCTGTTGATGCAGGGATTAGCATCAGACGAAACACGTGTTGGCTGAAAGACAATTAAGGACAAATTGTGAATTGGAGTGAAGAAATACCATTAAAGGAGATTGGAATACTGGAATTGTGGAATTTTTCTTAATTAATGACATTACTGTGGCAAGGAAGATATTACTCCTGCACTGAACATAATTGAACATTGTACCGGATTGGTGGATTCACAACCTATTATATTTGTGGAGCTCAGAGAGATACTGTTTTGTATGCCAATTACCCTAGAGCCCCGGGGTGTCTTGGGTGACTGTTGGTAACCAGTACCTTTCTCTCTTGGAGTTCACGTTTCAGATATTGTTGAATTTGTAATATATTCCTGTACTTAGAGCTGTGCGCCTGATCTTTGACTTGGTTGCCAAATTAGCCTTGGTGTTGTGTAAGCTGGGGTACACATAGACCCTCAAAGAATGGTTCAAAGTCAGTGTCAGCAAGTCCGGGCATTGGACCGTAGAGATGTTCATAATAGTCCCTAAATGCGGTATTAAAGTCTAATTGCGTGTTCATCACTACATCTGCGCTGTTTCGAATTTCTAATATCGGTGTGGGCAGGGGTGCGTTTTGGACCAACCGTGCAAGTAGTGGCCCGACCTGTCAGCTTGTGCATGATGTTTTTGCGTGTACAACCTGTAATACACTACACGTAACTCCTCTAGTAGCTCCGCGTATTGGATGATAGCCTCCAGCAATTGTTTATTAGTTGCTGCAGCCTCCCCCTCCAGTGCAGCTAATCTACTCTCCACCTCCGTAAGTCACTCAATAAGGTTGAGTCGTGCTCCTGTCTTAGCACTGATTGCCACTCCCCTGGTGACCTAGCAGTCCCCATATTCTCTGAGAAATAATGGACGATCGCCTCTGAAAGGGTGGTGCGAAAAACCTGGTCCTCTAGCATCTCAGGTTGTAGTTTTCAAGTCAGTATCGGAGTTGGAACCTTGCCCCACTGTATAGTTAACTCCGCTGGGTTATAATCTGACAGGGTTTTCCCCATATGGAGCACTGACGTAATGGATCCTAACAGTGAGCCTGAACAGAGGAATCAGTCAATTTGAGTATGTAGTCTGTGTGGTGGTGAATAAAAGGAGGATTCTCTATGACCAATGTGCTTTGCTCGCCATGCATCATGCAATTCCCAGCCCTCTGCCCATCCCCTAAGCACCTCTGCTTGTTTATTGCTTTCAGTGGCATGTAGCGGGGGATGAGACCTGTCAAAATCAATATCTAACACAGCGGTAAAGTCGCCCCCTATCAACCAGGGACATGTGGCCCACTCTATCAAGGCTGCACCTAGTGTAGTAAGATATTTATCCTGGTCAGTGTTTGGTGCATATATACAACCCATGACCACATGTGACCCATCCAATAAGCTATAATGCAGTACATATCTACCGTGTACGTCTATCTTCTGCTCTATGATCTGGAAAGGGATAGTACTTCGTATCCACACCGCCGCCCCCCTGGAAAAGGCTGAATATGTTGTAACAAACAGTTGTCCTCTCCACTTTCTCTGCAATTTAGCTGCCTCACCAACATTAAGGTGTGTTTCTTGTAAATAAGCTATAGCAACCTTCCTCCTGGTAAGCAGCGCTAGAACTCGGTGCCTTTTATGAATGGAGCCTAATCCCCTCACGTTCCATATGCAGTAGGTGTATGTATTATGTAATGCCATCACGGTGCAGAAGAATCATTGGCAGTGTAACCCTTGGAGACCCAGACCCTATAGATAGAAGCTGCAGAGAAGCCGAGCATGCCAGCACATAATAACACCCCAAAACTAGGTTACCCCATAGAACAACAGAGGACCTAACAAAGAACAAAAGTCCAACATGGACAACAAACAAGAATTGAGTCATCGCAGTCGCTTTGGGGGTTGAGGCCAGAGCTGCTCCAGGTCGTGAAACTAACATAATATACACTCAAGTATGTCTTGGTGACATTAACACATTTCCCTATAAAGCATATGTACCCTGGACCCACAAATCAGTCAGCAGCAACAACATACACAGTGCGTAGTCTATGTATAAATTACCACTCCCGGCATTCCGGATCACAATATCAGAAGTCACTTGCAACCTGGGCCGTAATCGAGGGAAACAGTGTAATACTAGCGTCCGACTCAGAGCGCACTGTGTCAGCATCTGAGGAATGTTCCAGAGACGCTGCAGCCTGGGCATCATGAGCCGCCAGGGCCGCCGCTGTAAGGAGAGCGTCCTTTTGGCTGGTCGTAATCTGTTCCGAGGTTGGGCCAGAGTCCATAGTAATCATGGTACTGTCATGACCCGATCGGGGTAGTCCAGTCTTTCGCGTCGGGGAGGCTCTACACAGTTGTCCCAAAGGCAGTGACATCTGGGAAGTCCCTGCTGTAAACGTAATTTCAAGCCAGTCTGCAACTTCCTCAGGATTTAAAAAAAATACGATTTCTGATCATAGACAAGCCTTCAGTCTAGCCGGAAAGAGTAGTGCATATTTCAAATTGCGGTCTTTTAGGCTTTTCTTCACCCCCAGGATCTTAGCTCTAGCTTGCTGGATTGCTGGAGTAAAATCCGGGTTAAGTGAAATTGTTCTGTTCTCGTAGCGCAGAGGTGCATTCTCTCTGGCAGCCCGCAGGATATTGTTGCGGTCCTTGTAGTGCAATATGCGTGCTATCAACGGGCGAGGCTGTGCGCCCGGCCGAGAGGGTCTGCAAGGCACCCGGTGCGCCCTCTCCACGCTGTACAGGGGGGTTAGGCCCCCTTTCACCACATAGTCTCCTAGCTAGTCTTCCACGAACTGTGTCGGGTTGAATCCTTTGCTGCGTTCCAGTATTCCAAGTATGCAAACGTTATTGCAACGTGATCTCCCTTCTGCGTTGTCCATCCTGTCCTGCAGGCCCTTTAGCTGTCGCTGGAATTGTTTGAGTTGAGGGGAGTGCATAGTCTATTGGGGTATAAGATCATCTAGTGCCAGTTTATTCGATTTGCCCTTGTCGGCCAGCTTTTTGTGATCCGCCTGTAGTAAGCTAAGATTAGTGGACATCGTGCCCATGGGTGCCTCCAGCGCCGTTCGTGAGTCTCGGATTTCTTTCAATATTAAGTTCAGCTTAGCCGTAGGAGGTATCACATCACTGTCAGAAGCGTTAGAGGGAGCACTGCCAAATGTGGGCTGCGTCGCACCATCCGCAGCGGCGTCCACTTGCTTGTTTCTGTTGCGACCCATCATACCTCGTAGTCCTCCAATCCGTCTTTGCTCCAGGATGGCCTCTTGGGGGGTCTCGAGGGCAACAGTACTCAACACCTACTCAGCCAGTGAAACACAGATCCACAAAGTGCCCAAAGCACCCCTAGGGACACCAGGTCCACAGGTAGCAAGTACGCAGCATCCCCCGAACTGCAGCTGCACGCCCCCAGTGGTCACCAACAGGGATGTCTGGTTCGGCAACAACAGGAACCACCAGATCAGCCTCTGCATTAAAGTTCCAGCGCACCTCTTACATAATCATGTGCCCCTCTTCGCACCCATGGAAAGCTGTAGGCAGAGAGCGACCCCACGTTCAGATCCTATGGCCAATGGACAGGGCAGACAGGGATGCATACACCCATAGGCCCACCATGCAGCAGTACCTAATGTAGTTCCTGAATGTCCAGAAGTGTCTGTCCAAATCTGGGGTAGCGCTGTTGAAAACGCCCCAACACAATGCCCTGCAGGGGGTCGAGCTCCGAATGCAGTAGGGAGCAGCTGCAGAGAAAGCTGTGCCAGGGCTGTACCTCACCCAGCATCAATAATATGCCCCTCAGAGCACAGTGTGTCCAGAAGGGAGAAGGGGGACCGGGGGGCCTGAAGCGCCCGCAGCTCCTAACATCACATCTCTGATAGCGCTCGTTTCCCTACTGGAGTGCCATCAAATTACCTCCAGCCCCATGTCACGGCCGGGGTTGGCCAGCCGGCCGCATCCGCCATCTTGCCCGCAAGAAACAGTAATGTGGCGCAGCTGCATTAAAGACCAGCGCCCGCTCCTGCGGCCAGCACCGTCACCTTCAATCAGGAATCCCCAACTAAATTTCGTGCTGGTGCCCACTCTGCAGCGCCCGGAACATCAGACAGTCCGCAAGTGCCGCCGAGGCCGCCATTGAGCACCTGTAACTCCGCCCATCATCTCCTCTTCACAGCAGCTGTCCGGAGTCAGCACAAAATACGGCGATCCACAGCAGGTTTGGGGACTTTACATCACGGTCGCTTGACCCACATGAGCTCCGCAGCACCAGGGTAGACGACCCTGCGTCCTGGGTCCAGTAATTTATAGGATAGTCAGCTGTGTTTCAGGGTTGGAAACGGAGCTCTTTCAGCCCGCGTCCTCCATGCCTGGCAGTTGGCCATGCCCCCCTAAAAGAGCATTTACTTGTTAATGAGGCTTTGTTGTGAATGGCACAGCCCCCAGTGTCTCAGATTCCGCGCTGCTGCAGGGGTGTTTGCTGACACTCTTTAAAAAAAACACAGGTACAATGTCTGCAAGGTCCGCGGGCCGCCAAGGAAGGCTTGCCGGGCCGCTGGCGACCCATGGGCCGTACTATGAGTACCCGTGTGCTAAACGCATAGGGTCCCTTCATATAGATTTGTAGTGACCTGGTCAGGGTTTTCTAATATTTTATTTGAAAATGCTTGTCGGCACTCATATCCCCTAGGGTTTTTAAGCCTTTCTCTAGGTAGGTTGTGTCTCGTGTAGATGGGAAATAACCTTTTACATTAATATGCACTTTATTGCTGGATTCAACTCTGATGTACAGTGAATTGCTGCTTTAGGTGTAATCGACAATGGGTGCTGCTCTTTCCCCATATGTTGGCAATATCTCCACTATATTCATGATTCTATTATTAGTACTGTATTTTTGTCCCACTACTACTTTGTCTATATATTTATGAATTGATTGTTATATTGGACAAGAGCTGTTTATGTAATTGTGTTGTTTTTTCTTTTTTATTCTGTATTAATTGTAAGGCTGGAAATTCACTCAATGAAAAAAAATGTAGGATACTGACCTAAATGAGGAGCATATAGCCTTCTTACTGATTGTGCTCTCTTACACAGCTTACATCAGCACTAGCTTTCTTATCATCAAATTCAACTAAAAACAAATATTCTTACTCGGGATAATACTACATACGATATACATTATTTAAAATACCGTACTTCCAATATTATTAAAAGCCACATCTACACCTAAACTCTAGATTTAAGGCAAGTTACAGCATTAGGTGAGACAGTAGAAAGTGTTGCTGCCTCACATATAAGTCCTTCACAATCAAAAAATGTACAATACACCAGGCAATCTGCTTTACACCATCAATCTGATAAAATGTTATGGCTATGTACTCAACCTCATCCCATTTGGAAAATTAAGTAAATCAATATCTTTGCCCACAGCACTGCTTACTCCACATATAAATTATGCTTTAAAGTTACTCAACACTTTTTACACACATGTAAACACTTTTCTAATCCTGCATTCCTCGACACAGACTTCTCCAGAGAATCCAATTTTGCTTTTAGTTTCTCAGTTAGTAGTATTTTTACTCTCTGGTGTTCAATGTAATCTCCAAAATATCTTCTTTCTCCCGCTTCAGTATTTTTCATTGAAGTTGGTGTAATCTTGAAGTGTAGGAATTAAACAGACCATGGATTTGTCTTTTTTAATAAAATTGTACATTAGTTGTGCTGCTGTGTTGTGAGATAAAATGTTTATTGGTAAGTCAAGTTTCCAAAGAATGCTTCCCCTCTTTTGTCAGAACTCCTACTCTAATGTCCTTTAGGATTTCTCCTTCATGCACATTGGATGTTTGGTGCTTATTCTTTACTAATTCCCTGTATTTGAGATTTAGCCAAATATTTGCATTGCCAATGCTTCCCAAGGAATTTCTTATTTCATTATGGAGAAGTATCTTGAAAACAGGCTGTGTCTTTGATAGGGGTAAGTTGCAGTAGGTCACTGAAGACAATTTAATGTTTTCCTCCAAATAGCAAGTTATACAAAGGTATTAAAATCGGTTGCATTCTTAAGAGTACGAAGCCAAGCATTTTGTTCAAAACCATGTTCACCTCATCGATGACTGAACAATTGTTTCTTCACTACTCCTGATAGTGATACACCATGACAAGCTTCACCAGATAACTTCTGGTATTCCAGTTTATTGTCATATTCAACAGGTAGCATAAGTCATTGGTGTAAAGTAATCCATTTAATGTTGTGTACAGCTAATCCAGTTGGTGCTGTTACTACACATGCTAAATTTGATTCTGTAGTCTTCTGTATATAAAAATTGGAACTTTAATTAGAAAACGTTTTCCAGCGACAGCTTGCCCACTGATATATAGAAATATTGGCCTGAACAAAGAGTATTCACATTCCCGCCGCAATAGCAAATATACATGTTGTGCATTCCCATGCACAACATGGCAGGCACCATGCAGTGCCTGCCATGTTGTGCATGTGAATGGAGGGGGTACCATGGGTACCCCCCAAGTGCATACCCCACCCACCCTGGGGACCCGCAACGGGCCCTCAAAGCACATCCCCGCCAGCCTTTCCATGGCAGCATCGCTGCCATGGAAAGGCCTTTGGGAAAATGCATTATAATGTGGATGGCGGTGCCTTCTAGGCATCATATTGTGCCCCAGCTCTGCCCGGCCGGCAATCGTAATGATTGCCGACTGGCAGAAAAGCGGCAAGCGCTCTTTAAGTCCGCTGCGATACCCCCGCCATAATAATATGGTGGGGTAAATCAGGTTGAGATGGCCTGCAGATCGCCACGGCCGGCCCCCTTGTGATCAAGGGGCTGAGGTCCCGAAACGCGTCATGGCGGCGTGTTTTTCTGCACGAGGATGAAATAAATATATTTGGCAACTTTCCATTTGGGTCAGGTTTCGTTGGTGTTCTGGAGCTGTATTTGGGGCATAACGGAGTTCGTCATATATATATATATATATATATATATATATATATATATATATATATATATATGCATATACATATATATATATATTAGCAGGAACTCCGCAATACCGCCTACCACTCTGAAGTCGCTGCTGCCACTCTGCGAGCGCAAGCTTTTTTCAGTATTATTTTAAAACAACCTGATTATGTTTGTAGCGTGACAAGATTTTTAACCTGCCATTGCTTGTTTGCACAATTGTATTCCTTGCACAGAGGACGACAGTGAGTTAGGCTTCTTCGCCTATTTTTAGACTATCATTGTATTTCTTGTCTCGCGCTGCTTACTGGCTCATATTCACGAGGAAGTCAGCGAGTTAGGCTGCTCCTCTGATTCATCAGTTACTCTGGTCGCCGAATCCCGAGCTTTGGTCCACCACGGCTGGGTGCCGATTGAGTGGAGAGCTCATGGGGAGGTAGGCGGACCAATCAGGGTCATTACAGCAAGCCGGAGGGCGGAGACAGGTGACCGCGCCTCCCGCTATTTCAAGCCAACTTCACTTAGTGCGCTGCCTACCACTCTGAAGTCGCTGCTGCCACTCTGCGAGCGCAAGCTTTTTTCAGTATTATTTTAAAACAACCTGATTATGTTTGTAGCGTGACAAGATTTTTAACCTGCCATTGCTTGTTTGCACAATTGTATTCCTTGCACAGAGGACGACAGCGAGTTAGGCTGCTCCTCCTATTTTTAGACTATCATTGTATTTCTTGTCTCGCGCTGCTTACTGGCTCATATTCACGAGGAAGTCAGCGAGTTAGGCTGCTCCTCTGATTCATCAGTTACTCTGGTCGCCGAATCCCGAGCTTTGGTCCACCACGGCTGGGTGCCGATTGAGTGGAGAGCTCATGGGGAGGTAGGCGGACCAATCAGGGTCATTACAGCAAGCCGGAGGGCGGAGACAGGTGACCGCGCCTCCCGCTACCCTTATTTTTTTTTCTATTTATCGGCATGTGCTGGTGGGGGCGCAGCGGGCGGGCGCAGCGGGCGCGCCGAAGTCGCGCATAAGTCAAGCCCGTCTGCGCCCGTCCGCGCCTGGACCGTGCCCAGTGCCGGTCCGGCTGCCCTTTCTCCCTTAGACATCTTGAGTGCCCTGTCTTATAGTCGCGACACCCTGATCTCCTTGAACCCTGGCTCTCATGTGGATCTGCAGAGGTGTTCGCTGAGCTCCGACACTATATGGGACTGCAAGGTCTGTAATTTCCACCTCCCCTCCTGCCTATCTCATTCTTCTCCCAAGAACCAGAGTGAGCATCCTATCAAGGCAGCTCTCATAAATGCCCGTTCTATGGTGAAACATGCAGAGAATGTATTCGAGCTCATTACAGACAATATCCTAGACATTCTGTTCATCACAGAAACGTGGCTAAGCGATTCATGTGTTCCAACTTTGCTTTGGTTCTCAAAGATCCCCAGCCTGTTACCTGGTCCGACCATGCTGTGATTATTTTCTCTTGGTTTGTGACACTGTCATCTCGCCACCTTCCTACCCAGTCAGGCCCTTCAGCACGAAAAATTAATATTCCTGGACTGGTGGAAGCCCTCACGCACTCCCAAATTGATCGGTCCACCAACCTAGAGAGCCAAGTGGATCTTTTCAACAGTTGGGTCAGTCGGGGGGTTGAGACTGCTTCCAAACCGGCTCGGAACACTTCCCAACGCGGGCTACCTTCCCAACCCTGGTACACGCCAGCATTAAAAGAACTAAAAAGATCGTGTAAAAAATTTGAACGACTCTGGCGGGTTGCATACTCCCCGCAAACTAAAGCAGACCTTTGTGTAGCCCAAAGAGAGTACTACACAGCAGTCAAGACTGCGAAAGGTGCTTATTTTGCGGCTAGGATCCTAAAAGCAGATAACAATGATAAGGAAATCTTTGCCATAGTTCAAAGTTTTCTTTCACCTATGGCGGAGCATAAAAAGATCCCGGTTTCTGCCGAATGGTGTGAGGAGCTCTCTTCCTTCTTTATCAACAAAATCAGGCTTATTGAGGAGGGATTAGCTATGAGCACTGCTGCCTCACACCCCCGGAGCTGGCTCCTGGCACCCCCGCTAGTAGCTGCCTTACCAAATTCACTATGGTGGATCAATTGGACATCCTAACGCTTCTAAAATCTTTAAAATCAGGCTCCCCCTCGGATCCTTGCCCTGCAAGAGTTCTGGCGGGAGTAGCAGACTGTGTAGGTTCTGAGGTCACTACTCTGATCAATTGGTCTTTACAATCAGCAGTGGTACCTAAGCAGTGGAAGCAAGCCAAACTCCTGCCTCTCCTGAAGAAACCTTCGGCAGACCCCGCCACTGCAGCCAACTACCGCCCCATCTCCCTGCTCCCTGCACTGGCAAAGGTCTGCGAAAAGGTTTTCTTTCGGCAGCTGAACGCCTTTGTGGAGGAGTCTGGTGCGCTACATCCAGCCCAGTTGGGCTTTAGGTCATCCTTCAGCACTGAGACAGCTTTGGTGGAGGTGGTGGAAGCCATTAGGGAGTGCACGGACAAGGGTGGCAGAGCGGCGCTAATTTTATTGGACCTCTCTGCCGCCTTTGATACGGTTCCTCACCAACTCCTCCTGGCCCGCCTCACTGAGATAGGCATCACTGGGGCTGTGTGGTCCTGGCTGGAATCCTTCCTGGACTCCCGCTATCAGCAAGTCTGGATGCCCCCGTACTCCTCCTCGGCCAGGCTTGTTCAGACCGGGGTCCCACAGGGCTCTACTTTGAGCCCACTTCTTTTTAACATCTACATGACCCCGCTGATCTACCTGGCCGAGGAGCTGGGTGCAAAAATTATGGCCTACGCCGATGACACCCAGCTCCTGTTTACATGGGGCAACTCGACATTAGAAACTGATGTCGCACAAAAATGCCTGGCAGCCGTTTTCACCTAGTTAGCTCTTGCAAAACTCAAATGCAATGAGGGAAAATCAGAGATTTTACTATACGGTCAATTTCCAAGCCAATTCACTGAATTAATTTGGCCACCTGATTTTCCCCGTCCCCTTTCTGAAGGTGGCCCAGCTAAGAACTTGGGCATATGGTTTAACGCAGATCTGAGGTTCGCAGAGCAGATCAAGCGATTGACGGGTGCCTGCTTCGGGACCCTCAGATCTCTGAGTAGATTCTTTCCTCTCTTACCCCAGCCAGCTAAAGAAACGGTCGCTAGGGCCCTTATATTGTCCCGCCTGGACTATGCCAACGCTTTGTATCTGGGTTCCCCTTCCTTTCTGGTTAATAAACTTCAGCTTATCCAGAATGCTGCCGCAAGACTCCTGCTGGGTATCTCTAGACGAAACAGCATAAGACATCAATTGGCTACTCTTCACTGGCTGCCGGTGGCCCAAAGAGTCCAATTCAAGGCCCTGGTACTCACGCATCGTTCCCTTCATGATACTGGTCCTGCCTACCTCAGGAAAAGAGTGACTTTTCATGTCCCAAGCCGCCACCTAAGGTCGGCTTCCCAACGAAGGATGGTAGTTCCCCGCTTCCGGCGAACCAGACTGGGCGGTCAATCCTTTTCGGTCAAAGCCGCTGCCCTCTGGAACTCCCTCCCTTTCACTCTCAGGGACACCAGAGACCTTGGTTGCTTTAAGAAGCTCCTTAAGACCCATCTTTTTAACATAGCCTATTAAAATTGCTTGTTTGGCTGTTCAGCTCTCGATTTCTCTGTGGTTATGTTTCGCGCCAGGATACTCTTGAGTAATTGTGCGCGCAATAAATATCCTTATAACATCCTTATAACATAACATACCACCTCCAATCCCACAGGACCGGCGAAGCAGGAGACAGACCACAGCTTCTTTCCAGGTAAGTTTTATGTTTTCAATTTTTTCATGACCAACCAACCATGACGCGTTTCGGGCTTTGCAGCCCTTGTTCACATGCAGGGTATAGCTGAATGTTTGTGCTATTTAAAGTGCTTCAGTGCCCCGCCTGCCGCCCTCCTCCCTAAATGGTCATGTGACCAAACTGATAAGGAAAACAGACTATCACAGTGGATATTTGTCATTGAAACTAGAACATGAAACTTAATGCGTAAATGCATATATGTATACACCAATATAATTGATAATTAAACATAAAAACATATCTCAGAATCAATTCCATACAATGATATAGTGACTGGTTAAATCCAGTAGATCGTGAAAACATAAATCACTGGACAATGTCATGCCCTTTCAAGCTGATGATTAAATGAGTCTTTTTCCTAACTTTATAGACATCAAACAATGGGGGAGTCGAATTGTATAAAAAAAAAGAGGGCCAAACAGTGCTATAGTACTAACAACCAAAAAAGCTAGGACAAACCTGCCTAGTGTGCAAAAAGGCTAGAAATAAAGTCCATACTGTATATTCTAAAAGATAATAAAATTCATTATGTTATTAAATATGAGAGAATGCACTATGAGAAAATAATCAGTTACCCGTCATAAAATCAGGAACTATTATTCAATTTAAAAATGCAATTCTAAAAACAATCATTTCATCATAATGTTATTTTCCCTAAAAGAATATATCAGTAAGTGTATAAATAATTTAAACAGTGATAAAATTTGATTAAAGAGAGGGAAAAGTGAGCATACCATTGATCTAAAATGGTCAGAGGGGGGTAAATCGAAAAGTTGCACAAAATTATGTAACACATGGATAAAAGAAAATTCATGTTAATATACATATGTAAAGTGCAAACAGTCATGAGTATCAAACCCTGAAAGATAACAGGGAACCTGACTATCTATTAATTGTCATAAATAGTGGTAATGGGTACATTTCCACCCTTCGGTGCAGGAATGAGCAACAGGGAACCTGACTACTCATTAAGTCAGAGAGGTATGTGTAACTGAGACTGACAGCGAGATTTTCCACAGGGTTACTACTAGAAGAGGGGCAACTGGATTCTTTGAGACATTTGAGAGAATTCGTAGTACCTTTTAAAAAAATTGTAAAAATCTTCGGTGTTATTCAGGCCATTCGGCCATTTACTATCGAACTCTAGGATAAACCGTGTTTCGAGTTGTCGCAATAACAACTCTCTGTTGCCTCCTCTCCCTAAGGGCAGTACTGATCCTACCACAAAGTACCTGAGGCAGTTGAGATCTTTATTATGCCTAGCTGCAAAGTGGCGGGCTACAGGGTAGGAAGGATCAGTGTGCAATATTGCCCTGAGGTGTTGCAGAATTCTGACGTGCACCTGGGCTTTAGTACTTCCGATGTACTGTAGCCCACAGGTGCACGTCAGAACAAAGACTGCAAATTTAGTTTTGCAATCGTAGAAACCCTTTATTGGAATCTCTGTAGGGCTGAATGGTGTACGATAATGTTTTTTGTTTTCACCAAATTTACATGCCCTTCAGTGGGTACACTTTCAAAAACCAGATTTGGCCTTTAACCAGGTGTCCTCTTGTTTTAAATCTGGGCTGCTAACATCTAATGATACACCCATGTTTCTAGCCTTGCGAAACGTTATAGTTGGTTTTACTGGTAAGGTAGGACTCAGGATGTTATCAGTTAGAATAATAGGCAAATGTTTTTGGATAATCCTTTTGATGGCATTCTCATCACTGCTGTAGGAGGTGATGAACCTAGGACAGGTGTTCATAAGTGTATTGGATCAGACATCTGTAACAGACTCTCTCTGCTTCTCAACCTTGCTTTAGCCAAAGCTTGGTTGAAAATACGATTTGAGTAACCGCGTTCCTGAAAACGGGTTCTAAGGTCATTGACAGATTTATCAAAATCAGATGTAGAGCTACAAATACGCTTAATTCTTAAGATTTCACCAAGAGGGATACTATGTATGGTGTGTTTGGGATGGAGACTAGAGGCGTGCAATAGGGTGTTGCCAGAAGTGGGTTTACGATGTAGAGTAGATGTTAATTGATTGGCTTTCACATATAGCAGTACATCTAAACATTCTATCTGGCAAGGACTGATGTGTGAGGTGAAATGGAGATTGAGGGAATTTGCATTGATTTTATTTATAAACAAATTAGCCTCCTCCTCACTGCCCTGCCAAAAAATAAAAATATCATCAATGTATCTTAGATATTTGACAATCTTTTCTCTGACCCATATTGCATGCCTAGCGCCAAGGACCTGCTCCTCCCACCAGCCCACGTGCAAGCACCTGTAGCTGGGGGAGAAGCAGCAACCCATGGCCACACCACGTAATTGTCTCCATACTTCTTTACCAAAGGCAAAATAATTATTATTTAAACACCAATTCATTAATTCCAAAATGACTTTGTTATGTTCATATAAGTCAGCAGATCGGGTGTCCAGAAAATGTTTGGTGGCCCTTAGTCCCTGTGTGT
The DNA here is from genome assembly GCF_964263255.1 of Lissotriton vulgaris. Classification (NCBI taxonomy): domain Eukaryota; kingdom Metazoa; phylum Chordata; class Amphibia; order Caudata; family Salamandridae; genus Lissotriton; species Lissotriton vulgaris. The sequence goes on from NC_141687.1 coordinate 895,892,284, forward strand.
GTCCAATACTTGTATATAGGGATTCTACGTCCAATGTACTGAGCAACATATCTTCTTGCCATTTCAAATCTTTGATTTTTGACAGGAAGTCGCCAGTGTCACGCACATAACTAGGTAATTTGGTGACCAGTTCTTGAAAAAAAAATAGTCAATGTAGCGACCCACATTTTCTCCGGCACTATTAATAGCCGAAATGATGGGTATTCCGGGAGTAGGCACGGTGTTCTTATGAATTTTGGGAATTAGGTAGAAAACAGGGAGGACTGGGAATCCTTTATGCATAAATTTGTATTCCTCGCCTGAAATCAATCCTTCTCAGCGATATTTGCTCAAAAGTTTTTCCAAAGAAATTTTAGCATTCGAATATTCTTTCTTGTTGGCTTTGCTGTAGCAGGATGTATCATTGAGCTGACGCAAAGCTTCTACAACATAATCACTTTTCGCCCAAATTACAAGGTTTCCACCTTTGTCTGCCGTCTTCACGACTATATTGGGGTTTGCGCTGAGCTTTTTCATTAGCGCTATATAGTTTGCTTGTTGATAGTCATAGTTAGTTTTATTCCGTTTGCGTGATTTAGTATGTAATTGCTTGATTTAGTTGGTTATACAATCGTGGAACGTGTCAATGGCATCTTTTACCATTAGAGGGACAAATTTAGACTTGTTCTTAAATGGCGTTATACCTGCCCCCTTTTGGGTAATGTTAATCTTTGACAGTCTGGTTTGAGTGTTGCTTTCAATATCTGGACCCATAGGCCGGGAATCAGTGGCTTGGCAAAGGTCATTAAGTGTTAGATAAGTGGAAACATCAGCAACTCTTACCTCTGGCACCCCGTCAGGGGCGCTTTGATCATCAAGTGCGATAGTTCCAGTGGTTCAATTCAATTCAATTAAATAATTTATATAGCGCGCTACATACCCAGAGGGTCTCAAGGTGCTAGGAGAAGAGTGGGGGATTACTTGTCGAATATCCAGGTTTTAAGTTGCTTTCTGAATGCTAGGTGGTTCTGAGTGAGGCGAAGGTGAATGGGAAGTGAGTTCCAGGTTTTAGCCGCCAGGTAGGAGAAGGATCTTCCTCCCATGGTGGTTTTGTTGATACGAGTACAGCAGCGAGGGCATGGTTGGAGGAGCGTAGCTGGCGGGAGGGGGTGTAGAAGGAAAGTCGTGTGTTGAGGCATTCGGGTCCAAGTTCGTAAAGTGCTTTGTGTGCGTGGGTTAGGAGGCGGAATGTTATCCTCTTATTGACGGGGAGCCAGTGGAGGTTTTTCAGGTGCTCAGAAATGTGGTCGTTACGCGGGATGTCTAGTATGAGTCTGGCTGATGCGTTCTGGATGCGTTGGAGTTTTTTCTGAAGTTTTGCGGTGGTACCTGCGTAAAGGGTGTTTCCGTAGTCCAGGCGGCTTGTGACCAGTGCGTGGGTGACCGTTTTTCTAGTTTCGGTGGGGATCCAGCAAAATGTTTTTTTGAGCATGCGAAGGATGTTGAAGCAAGATGAGGAAATGGCGTTGACTTGTCTGGTCATCGAGAGTGAGGAGTCCAGAATGACGCCCAAGTTCCGTGCGTGGTCTGTCGGGATGGGTGCATTTCCAAGGGACTCTGGCCACCAAGAGTCGTCCCAGGCAGAGGGGGAGGTACCTAAGATAAGGACTTCTGTTTTGTCGGAATTCAGTTTCAGATGGCTGTGCTTCATCCACTCGGCTACTTCTTTCATTCCTTCATGTAGGTTGTTTTTGGCGGTGTTAGGGTCTTTGGTGAGTGAGAGGATAAGTTGAGTGTCATCAACGTAGGAGATGATGTTGAGGTTGTGTTGGCGTGCGATGGCAGCGAGGGGGCTCATGTATACTTTGAAGAGGGTGGGACTGAGCGAGGATCCTTGTGGCACGCCGCAAATGACTTCAGTGGCCTCTGACTTGAATGGTGGGAGGCGGACTCTCTGGGTTCTTCCGGTGAGGAACGAGGTGATCCAATCCAATGCTTTTCCCTGGATTCCGATGTTTTTGAGGCGTTGTATCAGGGATGCTATGACAGACTGTGTCGAAGGCTGCGGAGAGGTCGAGGAGGATGAGGGCGACTGTGTCTCCATTGTCCAGTAGAGTATGAATGTCGTCTGTTGCTGCGATGAGTGCGGTCTCAGTGCTGTGTTTTGCTCGGAAGCCGGACTGTGAGGAGTCGAGGGATTTGTTGGTTTCGAGGAAGGTGGCAAGTTGTTTGTTGACAGCTTTCTCAATGACTTTGGCCGGGAATGGAAGGAGCGAGATGGGGCGGTAGTTTTTGAGTTCGGTGGGGTCAGCTGTGGGTTTTTTCAGAAGGGCGCTGAGTTCGGCGTGTTTCCAGCTTTCCGGGAAGGTGGCGGAGTTGAGGGAGCAGTTGATGACGTCTCGGAGGTGTGGTGCTATGATGGAATCTGCTTTGTTAAAGATGTGGTGAGGGCATGGGTCTGTGGGGGAACCCGAGTGGATGGAGTTCATCAGGCGGATGGTGTCCTCAGTGGAGATTGGGTTCCATTCGTTAAGGATGTTCAAAGGTGGTGAAGGTACGACAGAAGGTTGGGTGGGTTGATCTTCGGGTTGATTGTCGAAGCTGTTGTGGATGTCTGCGATTTTGTCATGGAAGAACGAAGCTAGGGAGTCGAAAAGGGTTTGAGAGGGAGTGATGTCGTTGGAGTTGGCCGTGGGGTTGGTAAACTCTTTGACGATGTTGAATAATTCCTTGCTGTTGTGGGCGTTGTTGTCTAGTCGGTCTTTGAATGCGGCTTTCTTGGCAGTCCGGATCAGTTGGTGGTGTATGCGGGTGGCGTTTTTGAAGGCGTCTCTGGTGCTGGTGTTTGGGTCTTTTTTCCAGGCCTTCTCAAGGGAGCGACAGAGTTTCTTGGATTTCTTGAGATCATCGTTGAACCAGGGGGCCTTTTTGTAGCCTAGTTTGATTTGACGTTTTTTCTGGGGTGCTAGGTTGTCAGCGCTGTTGGTTAGCCATTGGGTGAGGTTAATGGCTGCTTTGTTGGGGTTCGAAGAGTGGGCAGGGGGGTTTAGAAGAAGCGATGAGGAGATCTGGTCGATGGTGATTGAAACTTTGAGTGGTGAAATGTTTGCGCAGTTTCATTTTTCTAATAAAGCGGTAAACATCAATGCGGGTTGCCGCATAGTCAAAGGATTGGGCCGGACAAACGTTAAGCCCAAGGAAAGCAATTGTTCTTCAGCTTTGTCCAGAACAACGCTTGAAAGGTTGATTACTGAATTCTTGTTGCTTATTTCCTTCGTTGCCATGGCGCTTTGGTTTTCTTTGTTTGCGCTTTTTTTTCTGGCTTGTTTCCTTCGTTCTCGTCTTTTTTGGTTTTTGGTTTTATAATCTGACCTTGACTGTTTAGCCGTGGGTGCAATGTTCTCAGTCTCTCTGCCACTAAAAAATCAAGTTCCTCTGCCACATTCAGGATGGGTGCTGCTTGTAGATCTCTGTCAGAGTCATCACTTGAGACACTGGATGTGGATGGCGTATCTCTGCTTGCATCCTCATCATTTAACCCACCGTCATATTTATGGTCATTTCGCGCGGCAGTAGGTGTCATCTGCTTTTTGGTATTCCCACTATATTGCTGTTGTTTTGCTACACTGTATTTTCGGGCGAAAGTAAAAATGTGCGAGTGTGCATAGTCAGCTTGGTCGCGAGCAAATTTGCTAACCTTTCTCGCCTTTATTTTGTCTTCGTGTTTCTTTAGGCGGTCATTCATGGCTTCTCCAAGATTTTTTGTTTTGTGTATATATATATATATATATATATATATATATATATATATATATATATACACAAAACAAAAAATCTTGGAGAATATATATATATATTATTTATTTATTTTTTTTGACGAACCTAGTAGAGCGAAACGCGTCTGTCTGGGCGAGGGGGATTTGCAATAAAAAAATCTGAAAACTGGATACCAGCGTGCTGACCATTTTTGCGACAAGATCGAGTTGCATCGTGTTGTAATATATACATATATATATATATATATATAGGTTTCAGGGGTGTTATTAGTTAGATGGACATTTCACTCGTACAAAACCATAGAAATTCCTCTGTTCTGCTGATGTTGTCACATATTACATCATTCATGACATGGTCAGTGACATCACTGATGGTATCTCAAATGACATCACTGATGACATCACTGATGACATCATCCAGTGAATGTGGTTTAGTTTGAAATGTAACTATGTATTATATATATGCACCAATCTGTATTGAAGATTGAGTTGATATATAACTGTCTGGATGGAGGATTTAGTAGCTGTCTGACTGTTTCAGTGAGTTATTAAAAGTGTCTCACTTTATACATGGATTAGTAACTAAACTATGTAAATGTGTCCATCACTGTCTCTGTTGTTGTATAACATGCTGCATCAGTTGGTCACTAACTACATGAGTGTGTATATTAGTTATTGATTAGTTGGGTGAATATTTGTATGTGACACTGAGTTTGTGTGTGGTTGGATGGGGTGTGTGTTACTCTATGCATAGATGTGTAAATGGTTGATTGACTAGGTGCATAGGTTTAAGAGTTCATGTGGAAACAGTTATTTGGGTGACTGAGTGGATTTATTTGTGTGTTGGTGAGCGAATATATGATTTAGTTGTACATCTTCAACAACAACCAAGTAAAAATCCATTGTATGTGAGAGTTGGTGTGAGAGTAACTAAATGAATGAGTGTATAATTGTAATGGTGATTTTTTAACATATTAACTATGAGTTACTATGTGTTTGAATGAATGAGGTGTTGTGTGTATAATTTAAGCATGGGCGAATTTTGTGAATTCTCGGTTCGCGAATTTGCGTATTCACGAATTCGCAATCCACAAAATCCGCGAACTCTCGCGAATTTGCGAAATTTTTTTTGTGTTCGCAAGGGTTTTTGCCAGTTCGCAAGGGTTTTGTACCAGTTCGCAAACGCGAACTTACTTGACGGTTCGCAACGGTCGCGACTCTGTTGTTTCTACGTCTGGTTCATCACAGCACCCTCTGTTTCACCACTGCCACCCTCTGGTTCACCCATGCCACCCTCTGGTTCACCCATGCCACCCTCTGGTACATCACTGCCACCCTCTGGTTTATCACTGTAGATTATGGGGGAAAAGGCAGCACACCTGCCCTGCTTCAACTGACATGAATTAATTTGCGTTTGATTAATGTGTCACTGAGTCTGGCACCTGCTTCCTTATCTGTAATTGCTTTCTGTTGCAGTGCAATTTTTTTCACAGGAACTTTGTGGCCTACTTTTAGCTATTCTCTGAGCCTGCAGTGAGGGTCAGAGCAGGGTCATAGAATAGTTGCAAGTAGGCAACTGAACTCTGAAGGGGGCCCTCAGGAAGCACTACAGGGAATGGTTACTAATGATGAGGTTGAACTTTTGCACCTGCTGAGTGCTTTCAGTTTTGCAAAAATAATTTTTCTGCAATTTCGCAGGATTCGCAGGGCACGAATTTGCGCGAGATCGAATTCGGAAGCCGCAAATTCGTGCGAACATGCGTTTTGTTTTTTTGCGGCGTGTTAGTTGGCAAGGTTTTGTGCGTTTTAGCGAGCCGCTTGTAGCGCAACGGCGTGAAGTTACCCTCGCGGTCGTTCACGGGCGCGGCAATTTTGTTTGCGTGACGTATTTCCATTTCCGAGCACTATGTGTAATATCGGCAAGTGTGCGGCTCACTAGTACAAGTTTGCATGTGATCGTGAGGAAAATCTTGCGCAAACTTACCCACGCGGTCGTGAACGGGCACGGCCATCTTGTTTTTTTATTCATTGCTATGGTTCTGGGCATGCTTTCTGTATCCTCTGTCAATCTCTGCCATCCTTTGCTTGTTTGAAGTTTTTTTGGATCTATTTTACTTATTATCTATCACTCTATTTTTCTAGCTCCATATTTTTGTGTTTTCTGCTACTTTTGGTTAATCTTAAACTACTTTTTTAAACTCTTTTCTTTTCTGCTTCCCTATTCTATTTCTTCTTTATTATTTATCTTCCTTTCTTCCCAGACCATGGTAAAGGGAGCGGGAAGCAGGCTGAGAAGGGGAAGGGTCCGGCACCCCATGCCCAGGTTCCGTGCGGGCATTTGAGGGGGAAGACAGTCACAGCTCGGGAGATCTTTAGCGCGGAGGAGGTGGCCGCACTAGTTTTTTACGTCCAGCGCCGCCTCCCCAGGACCATCATGGCAGGGGGCAAGATCGCTAGCGGCTACGGGATCCGGGAGCACCGGAAGCGGTGGGAGAAGTTGCGCTGGGCCATGTACCAACACTCTCCGGTCCGGCGCACCTACAACCAGGCCACCCACCGTTGGACGGATCTCCTGGACCGGGAACGCGACTTGATCGACCTGCTCGACCTCGAGATCCCCGGGCTTGGTGAGTAGTAGTAGCTATTTCTTCACTACTCTGTTTTCTCCTGCTCTATGTGTTATTATATTGCAAATATTTGTTTTTTACCAAGAGCAATAATGCTGCTGATTACATTGTAGGTAAATTATATTTCAAAATCTTCTGTGCACTGCTCTCCTTCTCAGTAGCGTTGCTACTATGCTTATTTGTTTTCGATTTTGTGTTCATTTCATTGGCCTGAGAAATTATGTATGAGTGTAGTTTAAAGAACTGCGTAATGCTAGACACTGAAGGTCAGATTTGTAATTACCGGCGCATCCCTGCAAAGTAGCAGGGATGCGCCAGTAATTGTGTGCCACGCCACCACCACCCATGGTGCGCCGTATTTACAATGCGGCGCGCCATGGGCCCAAAACGTCACCGAAGCGTTACGCATCTGTGCCGTAAAGGCGGCGCATTGCTGGAGTTGCATCACAACGATGGCGCAGCTCCAGCAATGCTCTGGGGTGCCCTATCTCCCCAATGCTGCGTCAAGCCGTACGTCTGCTTCAAGCAGGCGCAGGGTTTGAGTCACGCATCATTGTCCTAAAAGTGACTGATTGAAATCTTGTAGATTTCCCTCAGCCACTTTTAGGATGCGTTCCTGCGCAGGAACGCGCTTCCTTGCGCCGGAACGCCCCCTGATGGCGCAGGGCTTTACAACGTGATGCATCTCCCATATGCGTCACGTTGTTAATATACGCCACACCATGGCGCCTCTTTTGTTCTGCTGCTGCGTCACAAAAGTCACATAACAACGGAGCAAAAGAGCCGCAAGGGGCTTGTAAATCTGCCCCTACAGACTCAAGTCCAGTCCATCCTTTGTACACCTGGAAATAAGAAGAAATAGTGGTGGTGGATTGATAGTTTGAGTATTTTAATGACTGGTTAATGTAGTAGGAAACTTTTTAGTGTTGTCGCTGATCTGCAATCACGATGGAGTTTGTCTGTCACTTCGCATGCTGTGGACTGCTGCCTGCCAGTCCTAGGCGAACCTTTTAAGTACTTTGTTTAGTGAGTTACATAACTTTCCAAGTTGACGGTCCGCAAATCAAGCAATACTAATATTCTAGTAGACCACATGAGATAGGTCAATATATCCTGTGGAATAGTTGTCTATTTGCTATTTCGCCAACATATTTTGTTATTGTTCTTTTGTAATGTTTGATTTCGTTGACAACAATCATCCATGTTTTCGGGTCTTTCTTTCTTTCATGTTGTACATCAGCTCCCCCCAGGGGCAAGAGGACATTGGGGGAGGCTGCTGCTGCTGAACAAGGCCAGGATCGGTCAGGAGAGGGCTCCTTTGCTGGCCCGGTAAGTTTTAATTTTAATATAGAGTACCTATTTTTTCCAAGCGTTCCTCATTCGATTTTTTCTAAATCGTCTTTGATCTCCTTGTAGACTGTATCTAAATTCTTATCCTGCCTCGACTATGACTCCCTTTGGTATTACTAGATTATTCTTATTAGTCTGTCTGTGTAGCTAACTAAGATTGCACATTTGGCAAAAGGTGTTAAACGAAACTCCCATTCTAGTCAGCAATAGCTCTATGCACTGAGTGCAGTCCTCTGGGATTGTCCATAATGTCTTTTCAAGTCTTCTAAATGTTTATGCTTTGACAATTACCAACAATAAAAAGGTGAATGACCACCAAGAAAGAATAAGATACTACTTTACTTTTGGTTTGGATAGGAGGACAATCCATACTACTACTGTTGCAGGGACAAATCTGCACAAACAGAACAATGGACACTAAATAGTGCATTGTTTACCAATTATAATAGGCACAGGTAGACTTTCCACATACCTCAGTGATATCAGTCTTTGAAGAACCCCCAATCTCCTTACTAACTAGATAGTGTGGCCGAGTCATTTAGCTCCCGAATTCATCGATGATTGATCCCCAATGATGATTATCCAACGCAGGACAAGAGTACGGAGTCAGAGTCCAGAAGTGTCAGAGGCACGGACTCATGCTTGCAAATTGCAAAGCTTTTTGCTCATTCACTCTTGACCAAAAACCACAGAGTCTATTTAGGTTTTAAAGCTTTATTAAAAGTAAAAATATTTATTAAAATCAAGCTTGTCATAAAACATAAACGGTTGATTAAAAATGGATAAGTGCTTATAGTGATTTATTTCACACATTTATGGTGGGCGAGCCGAACCCTCTCCTGGTTTGAACTTTAATTTATCTTTTTGGTGCTGAATCATTGGTCCCTCTGTCCTAGTGGTGATGATGATTTGTTCTTAGAAGTGAAGCTTCTGTCTGTTATGAGAAAAATGGTGCGTGGTAAAAAGCAAGCATTCATCAGTTGTGCCAAAAAGTGCAGCAAGACAACACCCTTCCCTGGAAAAAGGGACATTTTTACTTTAGAGTAGACAGTCACAAATTATTAGATTGGTTTCTGTATTCACATTTCTTCATTCCTAGACAAAATACTAGTGAGTGGTGTATGTCTATGACATCTAACATTCTTAAATGTTCTTTGTAGGTGGAACATCTGGTAATGGGCCCAGCCTGGAGGTGGAGGAGAAAATCTCTGGGGAGGAGGCGGTGCAAGTGCCGGACCAAACTGCTGTGCGGGTCGCCACGGTAGTGGCGGGCAGTGGTAAGCTCTTTTATTCCGTACTTGTTGAGATTGCAGACTGCATAGTGTGCTCCCTGTGAGAAAACGTAAGGTTTGTCCACATGAGAGACATGAAGAAGAATGATTGACATATAGTTTGAATGGATGGATGCCTGGATCATGGTACTATCTGACTCTTAGATAGCATATGTATATCTAGAGAGAGTAGACGGTCACTGGATGAACTAAGTGTTACTTTGAAGAGCATGTAACACCGCACCCGCACGTCCGTCCCAGTGTAGGAAAGGCAAGGCAAAGAAGTTGTAATTTTGTCCGAATACTACCAGGAATAGTAGCAGTAGTTTGTATTGCAAGCACAGCATATATCCGGCTATTACGATGCCCACTCACTACCTCTGTTAGTAGGTTTAGTAGAACTCGTTCATTCATGTGTGGATGTTTCACTGTTCACTCAATAAAAAGCAAAGCATCTAAAGTCATCCCATATGTAAGCAAATACATACCATGTGCAGTGATAGATAATCAGATTATTTATCTTCTTCATTTTCCTTTTCTAGTATTCATTGGCACTGTAGGGTGAAAGTTAAATTAATTAAGCAGTAGCCCTTGTAACAGAGTATTCTCAGTGCCACCCATAATAGAAAAGTAAGAGCATCACCACCTGCATGTACTGGACTGGTACAGTAACGCAAGTCTGTCTCACTCATCATGGCGGGCATCTGTTTTTCTCGGGTGCAAGTTGACTGCGCTGGCATTATGCCGGCTTGCAGAAGTTAATGTACCAATTTTGCTAAACAAGAGAGAAGAAGAAGAATAAGACTGGTGTTCTGTCATAGTCAACTCTAATGGAGTGAGTCCATAGTGCTTGTAGAATTGATTCCCTAAACTCCCACTAATGTTAGAGCAAGGATGAAGAAGTGGGAGGTTAGATAGATACTGGCCACAATAGTTATGTACTGCGCTTGCAAGTTGCTAGTTCTACTGTGACACAACTTTCTGCTGAATCATTTTGTGTTAATCTTAAAGAGCAATGGTTACAGACTATGTCTTTCTTTCTTCATATAGATGCTCCTTCCAAACCAACACGGAAGGAGCTGGCTTAAAGGGCTCAGCAACGGAGGCTGGAGGCCACTGTCGCCGAATATCGGGGGCTGGTGGCCCAGGAGGAGGAGGACACGCAGACTAGTATGTCAACAACATCCACGGTGACACCTGCATCCTCCTCCGCGCTCCCTGGGTCAGCCAGTCAGCGCAGCAGGTCTCCAGCGGTACGGAGCCTGGGTACCGCAGCCACCCGCCACCGCCGAGCAGCAAAGAAATCAGCTGCCCCCAACAGCAGTTGCAAAAAAAGGATGCACCACCTTTCCCTGAGGGTTTCCTACCTCGAGCAGGATCTCCTCAACACCAAAACCCTGCTCGAGAACCTCCGCAAGGAGCATGCCGACCTGGCCCGAAAACTCAACAGAAGCCAGCAGTAGGAGGAGACTGTTCCTTGCCCCTTTTTTTAAAGACTTCTGGGGGGTGGGAATTAGGAGTTGGGTTTTCTACTTTTTTGGACTTCATTTTCAGGGACATTCGCTGGGGTTCGGGAGGGGGGTGGGTTGGGTCTTGCGGAGATTATTTATGTTAGGGATATATAAATATACTTTAAACTTTATCTTAGTATACGTGTTTTTTACTGCTTTTGAGGCTGGTAGGTGGGGGTTTAACAGTCCAGAAACTTAAGTGGCATCTTGATTCAAGTTGTGTAAGTACTAATTGCCCAAATGTTTTCAAAACTAAGTGCCTCTCACAGAGTAAGTGAATTCAATAGTCCTAGGACCGTCAGTCTCTCGTCTCTCCTGATACTCCATTATACTACCTCCCCCCAAACGCTTATCTTACCTGTAATTTGTGTTTGGAAATAGGGCTAGGCACAGGGCTGGCTGCACGGGAAATGGCGATTAAGGTTGGCAATCCTGGGCGGATGAAATGTCAAAATTGCGGTGGTACTTGTGGTGTTACACAGTGGCAGTTGCTGCATCTGAAAAAAAAGAAAATTAAACCTTGTTTGTCCTTACCGTAGCATTAGAACGGTACGATAGAGAATATAGCAGGTGACAGTACACTAGAACAGTGCCACAATGTAGCCTAACAAATGGTAAAGGATTGAAAGTATAACTAGTACTTGTGTTGAATTTCTTTGACATTGGCTACTACTACAAGAAATAGTACTGAAGGTGAAGGACACAGCAGCGTAATAATTTGCCACGTCTAGGAGGAGGATGTTCTTGATGACCAAACAAGTTGATGGCGCACATGAAAATCTGCTTTCATTTGCCAATAGTGACTGAGTGTCAAGCTGATTAAGAATAGAATATATCCTCGGATTCCTTCACCAGCCTGTTGCTATGACTTTATCCTCCCCAGCAAATGTGTGGAATTATTGCTGTCATTTAGTCACACATCAATCAAAACCACACAGCCCGGGGGAAGAGGGTTAGGGTTTAGAAAATGGATGGGAATGGGGGATTTTGGGAAAGTTTTGTTGAGAGAAGAAAAAAAAAGCACAGCATGGACAAACAATAATTGAAGATAAAGAAATCTTTGGGTACAAAGCTAACCATAAATCTTTTAAGTAACATAGAGGAAGTGCATGCACTACTGCATGCATGGTTACTGAAAAGTAAGTAGTACTTTCGACAACCGTGAATGAAAGAATGCGACAGTACAGGGCTGCAATAATAATTATGCGTTTTCACTTGCCTATCTCTGCACTCAGAGAAACACTTCTTACATTAAATTAGGTTTCAAAAATAGCAGAAGTAAAACCTATAGAATGGCTGTAGGGGTGAATTTAGAAGCAGAGATCCAAGAAATGCAGAGTCACACTCATAGAAGTTCACAGCAATAACATTACTTAAAAGATAATTAGAAAAGAATGGATACTGTATCTGTATGTTGTTGTAATTGTCCTGTTGAATTTGGTAAGTTGCATGCATCAAACCATTCCTCTTATTAGCGGGACTCCTCCATTTCAGCTGACGCTTCGTCCATCAATGTTGGTGACCAGAAGACACCCTGTCCACTGCCTGCCTGATGCTGAATTGCGGCTCGCTAATGTGAAGACTGACTTCATCCTTTTTTTCCCATTGCACAGAGTGAAACCCGGCCTGTAATTATTGATGGAAAAACAGGACGTGATATTAGAACACCACTGACAAATAAATATAAGGTATGTACGCTGTGTAGTGCAAAAAGTCACACTTTGAGTTTCCTAATAGACAGTACAATATTTTTGAAAGTGCCTACTCTGTCTGAGTCTCCTTTTGAAGGGCGCATTAATTTAGCGGATCTTTCCCCTCAAGCTAGGTGTACGGTAAACTGTGTTTTAGAACAAAAATCCCAGCAGTGCTCCCAGACACTTAGTAAACCCAGTCGCAAAAATGTAGAAGACCCCCAATCAGATCTCAAAAAACGAGGCCTAGTAGAAAAATAGTGACAAAACGTACTTTGAAAGTAAAGTAGGCCCAAATCCCCCCTTACCCATCGTGGATTGTATTCAAACCACTTGCAAGCAAGCAAAAGTATCCATACCCAGCATCGCTCCAAGACTCACAAACCCCCCCACAAACAGCCCCCACCCAAACACATGCAATACAATACTGCTAACCCTAACGAGCCCTAAGTTAAGAATAGTGGCAAACGCTTTCTTTAACTAGGCCAAATCACCCCTTTCCCACCATGGATTTTCTTCAAACGACTTGCAACCAAAATTACACCTTCCCACGAGTTCTCTAAGACCCCAGAACTCAGTTGCAAAAATCTAGAACACCCCGAAACACATGCAATCCTGCTGCTAGTGCTAACCCTAACAAGCACTAAGTTAATGTGCCAAAACACTTTTCAGCATGGATTTTCTCCAAACCACTTTGATCCACTATTAGACATTCCCAGCAATGGCCCCAGACCCCTGCAGCCACCCGCAAAAAAAGCAGAACACCCCAAATTGGCAAAAATGGGCCTTCCACCTGGAATTCTGTCCAAACGCGCTGTGCAGCTAGGCCCTAACTCCCCTTTTCCACCATGGATTTCCTGAAAAACAAATGCAATCCACATTAGACTGTGCCAGCAGTGCTCCCAGACCCCAAAACCTACCCACAACAACCTAAAAGCCCGCCAAACAGCACCCCAAAGACAGGCAAGTGATCAAAAGCGCAAAAAAATATTCTGCTCCGATTTTTTCCAAACCACTTTTATCCGGTATTAGACCTTCCCAGCAATGGCCCCAGAGCCGTCAACCCAGTCAAAAACTAGTAGAAGACCCCTGAACAGCCTAAAAGCAAAACTACAAAAATGGGGACTTTGAAATTGTCAGGCAAATTTCCAAAATCACTTCACGCGCGCTCTGCAGCTAAGCCCTAACTCCCCTTTGCCACCATGGATTTGCTTCAAACCACTTGCAATCAAAAGTATCCATACCCAACAGTGCCCCAAGACCCCAAAACCCACCCACAAACACCAGGAAGCCCCCCAAACAGGCCCCGGAAAACGCTAAAGTGAGCGAAATGTCAGAAAATGCAAAAACTTTTTGATCATGGATTTTCTCCAAACCACTTTTATCAGGTATTAGACCTTCCCAGCAATGGCCCCAGAGCCGTCAACCCAGGCAAAAACTAGTAGAAGACCCCCAAACAGCCAAAAAGCAAAACTACAAAAATGGGGACTTTGTATTTTTCAGGCAAATTTCCAAAATCACTCCACGCGCGCTCTGCAGCTAGGCCCTAACTCCCCTTTGCCACCATGGATTTGCTTCAAACCACTTGCAATCAAAATTATCCATACCCAGCAGTGCTCCAAGAATCCAAAACCCACCCACAAACACCAGGAAGCCCCCAAACAGGCCCCCAAAAACAGGATAGTGAGCAAAAAGGCAAAAACTTTTTCAACTCTGATTTTCTCCAAACCACTTTTATCCGGTATTAGACCTTCCCAGCAATGCCCCAAGACCCGCCAACCCACCCGCAAAAAAGCACAACACCCCCAAACAGGCAAAAAGCAAAAATGGAAAATCTCATACTTACAATATTTTTCGGTCTTCTGTCCAAACGCACTGTGCAGCTAGGTCATAACTCCACTTTTCCACCATGGATGTCCTGGAAAACAAATGCAATCAACATTAGACTGTGCCAGCAGTGCTTCCAGACCCCAAAACGCACCCCCAAACACCAGGAACCGACCCAAACAGGCCCCCGAAAACATGATACTGAGCAAAAAGGCAAAAACTTTTTCAACTCTGATTTTCCCCAAAACACTTTTATCCAGTATTAGACCTTCCCAGCAATGGCCCCAGACCCGTCAACTCACCCGCAAAGAAGTAGAACACCCCCACAAGTGCAGAGTCTTTCTTCATTGGGCATAATCCAGCCATCTGCTTTGAGGGAAATAGGAGTATGGAGGAGGAGGATAGAGGAGCATGTTATTGTGAACTTGTGAACCTGAGGAATGCAGACTGCGGCACCTTCAAATCAATAAGCAAATAAGTGAAGACAGTTCTGCTGATGAGCTTGTTTTTGTGATTAGGTGATTAAAGTTTTTTTTATATAGATTTTGCAAAACAAAGAAAGACAGACACACATGAATAAAAGTGAATAAGGATGAAAAAGAAAGTTATTGATTCATTGGCTCATTTTTAGGGCTCGGTGTCAGGGAAGAAGAGTTCGTCCTCATACGAATTCAGGCAGGAGTAGGTCACCTAACAGAGAATAACTTCCCTCATCTAACTTGGTGTCCTCCTCGTCTTCTTCCTGCATGTATTCTCGTATTTTGTAATCTGGTGGTATGAGGTGCTGATTCATCTTGATCATTGTTAACCTCTCCACATTTTTGGGCGAGAGGCGGGTCCTTTTGCAAGTTACAATGCCACCAGCAGCACTGAAAACACGTTCAGAAGACATGCTTGCGAGTGGGCAAGACAAGTATTTTATAGACAGTTTGGAGATCTCTGGCCACAATTCTTTTTTCCCATGCCAATACGCCAATGGGTCATCATGAACATAGACCTCTGTTGAGTCATTCAGATAGTCCTGCACCATCGACTCAAGGTTCTCTACGGTTCCTCGACTTTGCATACTTTTTACTGGGACCTTTTGAGAAGCAAACCCAAGCTGAGTTAGCCAATCCTCTTCTTCACACAATGTTACTGTTGTGTCTGGTGCAGATGATCCGGTTGCTGTTGTCTTTAACGACTGAGAGGGAAAATCACTCACTTCTGCCACAGCCACAGGTGCAGAAGTGGATTCTTTTGACTCCGGATGGCCTGCTGATGCTGATGTACTGCCTTTTCCTTCAATTTCCTGCCGTGCTCTTTCAAACCTCATGGCTGACACGGCTAGCCAACGTTTGTACTTTGAAACTTCTGCCTCATCAAAAGGAAAAAATACTCTGCCTGCCAGTGCCTTTTTGTACCGTGGATCCAGAATAGTAGCACAAATGTAATTCTGTTCTGTGTGGATCTTTTGAAGACGTTCATCGCAAAGTAGGCGCTCTAATAATTTCTCCGCCAAATCAAAAGCTTCTTGCTTCTTTTCATCTTTTTTAAACGTAGAAGACACCGCCTTCAGTTGGTGCTCTAGCATGAGCAACAATGGGATAGCTTTTCCCAAATTACAGTCCTCCATGCTGACTGCACGTGTGAAGACCTCAAAAGGACGAAGCATGTCTGTCAGGCTTTGAACTAACTTCCATTACTCCGCATGTATCCTCAGGTCCTTCATAGCTGCACCCTGTGCAAAGAAATACTGATCGGCTTCCGCACACTGCTCAAACAGACGCTCAAGCATGTAGAAGGTTGAGTTCCAACGTGTTGCCACCTCCTGGATGAGTGCTTTCACTGGCAGTTTACGTTGATGTAGCAGGCCCCTCAGATGCTTCCAGGCCTTAAAACAATGGCTGAAATGTGTGCACATTCCTCGGCAGGTGGTCAGTAACTTGCACACTGGACTTTCGTCACTCAAAAATATTTTAACAACCAGGTTTATACAGTACGCCAAACACGGCACCTTGAAATAGTTACCCATATCCATGGCCTTAACTACATTGGCGCCATTTATCCGTGGAAACATAACCAATCTTGCATTTTCTTGGGGACAGCCATTGAAAGACCTTTGTGTTAAACTCCTGCAAAATGTTTTCTCCTCTATGACTTTTCTCCATGCCAAACATGGCTAGTGTTGCATGTTTCCGAGCAGCTTTAAAAACGTTGTCCAGGTCAACACCTGCCCTTAGCTTTGCTGTAACCCCTGAAAAAGAGACCCAGTGTGCAGTGATGTACATGTAATCAGTGGCTGCGCAACTGGTCCACATGTCTGTTGTCAGATGTATAGTGTGCGCAGCACTCTTCTGCAAAGCTGCCCCAATCACCTCCAGCACATCTTCATATAGTGCTGGAACCGCAACTCTGGCAAAATAGAACCGGCTAGGGACCTTCCATTTAGGGCAGAGCGTTGCCACTAATTCAAGAAAACCAACCCCTTCCACAAAAGAAAAAGGGAGAAGGTCCAGAGCTAGCATTTTAGCCAGCTTAGTGTTATACAGACGTGTCTTTGGGTGGTTGCGTTCAAATGGCGCATCTGAAAACAACATGCTTCTAATGATGGGCTGGACCATGATTTTACGGGATGATGATGATGATGACTTCTTCGACCCAGTTACGCTCGGTGATGATGAACTTTTTCGCATTGGTGTCTCACTCTCTCCCACACTCTGTTTGCTGCATGCCCGCTGAGCCTGGAGTGACGTTTATGTTGACTGCGTCGTCGTCGTGAGAGTCTTCATCAGCAGGAGTAGTATACGCCACTTCTTCTTCAGCGTCATCATCACACTCCGTAAGTACGAGAGTGTCAGGGACCTTTCTTTTATGCTTAGCTACCTTTGTCAAATCATGGTGTGCCTCACTCTCAGACAGCAGTGGTGGTTCCAAAGTTGGATCCATATCATCAGAAGGAAGGGGGCTTGAAGAAGATGTAGACACCATCCTTGATATTTTCCTTGCTAGGGATCTGGAAGACAATGAATGATCAGGAGTAGTGGCTTCCTCAAATGATACCTCGGCTTGAATGTCGATTTCCTGATGTGCCCCTACTTCGGGAGGAACAACTATTGTGGGCACTTTTGCCGCTCCATGCACCTCTGCTTGCACATCTCCTTGTGCTGCCTCTCCTTCCACATGTACTTGGGCTTGTACTTGCACATGTTGTTGTTGTTGCGGCTGTGGTTGTTGAACACTCGTCAGATGAGTTACAACAACCTGTGTTGATTGAGGGATGCTGCTACTTTCTTGCGATGAGCCAACATCACTGGTCGATGGTGATTGAACAACTAGACTGGCTGCCTCTAAAGCACTCAAGGGCCTGGACTTAAGTTGGCGTGGTGGTGGTGGCACTGAGCCCAATGGAGTGGGGGTGCTGCTCCCAGCTTTGTCCCCAGCAGATCCCGCTGCTGCTGCAGGCGTACTTTTTTTTTTATTCCCAAAAAATGTGGCGGGCGGCACACCAGTCTCCTTGGTAAGTGGCGCCACTTGCTTCTTCTGCTCCTTGCTGGCAACTTTCTTGCTAGAGGAGATACGGGGAACTTTTGTTGGGGCCATCTTCTTCAGATGTCAGAACAGCAGGCCGCAGTTGCACGAGTTGCAGAGTTGTCTTGTCTGTGGCCACACGTGACGTCGCGTGACGTTATGCTGCACACACCGCTCCAGGACTTCTTCCTGGCACTGGTGGTTCTCTTGTGCACCTAAAAGCAATGGAAGACAGAGGAACATCAGTTATACACCCCAAAAAGAAGTTGAAAAACACACAAAAATCAGCACAATCCCATGCCATCCATGCCCTCAATGATGTTTAAATTCAAGACACCCCACAAAAAGACTAGGCGCATGCATCACTCACTACCCCTGGGCATAATGGATGACAGCTAGGCAAAATGGGTGCAGGCCTGAGAACACTGCCTGCCTTCAAAATAGCCCCTTGCCCCCCAGCAAATGGCAAGGGCCTGCCTGTACCAGGACTCAAAATGGCCCCCACCCACATGGCCAGTCCCCATCAACACCCCAAAAAATCAAAAAACACACAAAAATCATTACAATCCCATGCCATCCATGCCCTCCATGATGTTTACATTAAAGAGACCCCACAGAAAGACTCATTCCAATCACCACTCACTACCCCTGGGCAAAAGGCCCCAAAAGCTGCCAAAAAAAATCGAAAAACACACAAAAATCAGCACAATCCCATGCCATCCATGCCCTCAAAGATGTTTAAATTCAAGACACCCCACAGAAAGACTAGGCCTAAGCACCACTCACTACCCCTGGGCATAATGGATGACAGCTAGGCAAAATGGGTGCAGGCCTGGGAACACTGCCTGCCTTCAAAATGGCCCCTTGCCCCCCAGCACATGGCCAGGGCCTGCCTGTACCAGCACTCAAAATGGCCCCCACCCACATGGCCAGTCCCCGACAACACCCCAAAAAATCGAAAAACACACAAAAATCAGCACAATCCTATGCCATCCATGCCCTCCATGATGTTTACATTAAAGAGACCCCACAGAAAGACTCAGTCCATCTACCACTGAGTACCCCTGGGCAAAAGGCCCCAACAACAGCCCAAAAATCGAAAATTCCAAAATTGTAGTTGCAGCAACTGTAATGCCCAAAACAAACTTACTTGTGAAATTTCTAATCCAAAAGTGATCCAAAGAAAGTCAAAAAGGCCTCAAATCCAAATATCCAGCAGCATCCACAAAAAGTAATCCTTCCAGGTCAAGATCCAAATGAAAGTGACCAGCACATGAAGAAAGCACTGGGAGGAGCCTGCTGGACAGGAACAGGAAGTTGGAGACTATGGGGCACTTCCTTCCTCCCACCCCCCCCTCAAAATGGACTCCTTGCAAAACAAAGTGCAGGCAAATGTCAACCTAAGGAGTTATTCTGATAAAAATCATTATTTTCAGACGGTTTATGCTGCTTGCTGGTGGATTTCTTGTGCAGAATTGCAAATTTTGCAATTTCGCGAGTGCGAGATTGTTGCTGCCCGCCGCATCTACGTGTTCGCAATTGCGAACTCTCACGATGTGTGCTGTGCAAGGTGGCAAGCCGCGATGATGTAATCGCGGTCGCCAAACTCCCGCGGGATCCCGCAGCAAGATCCAAAATGGTGCAGCACACGCAACATATGGAGAAAAACAACTCTGCAAACGCTGAATGACAGTAAGTGAACGCCGCGCGCCGCAATATTGTATCACCAAGCAAAAAAATCCGCTGCGTGCGAATTTGCGAATTTTCGGCAAATTCGCGAGAGTTTGCGGATTGCGAATTTGCCGAAAATCCACAAATTCCGCGAGCGGAACCGATTTTACGCCCATGCTTAGTATAATTGTGTATGTGAGTAAATGTAAGTGTGATTAATTTTTTCATGAGTGAGTAGGATGACTGCATAACCGACTAAGATGACTGCTGATGTATCAATGTCTATTTATGTGAATTAGTGCATTTGATAGTGTTCCATTAATTAGTGACTGCATGTATAAGTGATTCTGTTGTTGAATGGGTAGTTGTGTGTGTAGACTTAGGAATCAGTGAGAGGGTATGTAGTAACAGGTATTGGTGTGTCAATGGTTTCAAATATGGTACTCTGTATTTTACAGTGATTGATGAAAGGTTAAACTAGAGCATGGGTACTCACAAACTTTCTCTCGGGCCATATTTACAGTGTGGTTTGTATCCGAGGGCCGCACCGGTGGGGCGGGGTCAGTGGGGGGAGGGTGCGGGCTAGATCAACAAAAAAAACTATGACCATGAGGTTGATCACAGGTCCCTGCAGCGGATGCCTTCGTCCACTGAGCCACTAGACCCGACATACACACATCTCACTCACTCCCTCTCTCGCTCTCTCTCGCTCCCTCCCTCTCCCTCTCTCCCTCCTATCTCGCTTTCTCTCTCCCTCCCTTGCTCGCTGTCTCGCTCCCTCTCTCTCCCTCCCTTGCTCCCTCTCTCTCTCTCTACCTCCCTCACTCCCACCCTTCCTCGCTCCTCCCTCTGTCTGCCTGTCTGTCTCTCTCACTCCCTCTCACTCCCTAGCTCTCTCACTCACTCACTCCCTCCCTCACTCACTCCCTCACTCACTCCCTCACTTACTCACTCCCTCCCTCTCTCTCTCTCTCCCTCTCTCCCTCCCTCACTCCCTCCCTCCCTCCCTCTCTAGCTCCCTCTCTCCCTCCCTCTCTCACTCCCTATTTCGCTCCCTCTCTTGCGCTCTCTCTCCCTCGCTCCCACTCTCTCTCCCTCACTCCCACCCTCCCTCGCTCCGTCCCTCTGTCTGTCTCTCTCATTCCCGCTCTCTCTCACTCCCTCTGTCTTTCACTCCCTCTCTCTCACTCCCTCTGTCTCTCACTCCTCTCTCTCTCCCTCCCTCCCTCACTTCCTCTCTCTCCCTCACTCCCTCTCTCCCTCCCTCCCTCACTCCCTCTCTCTCACTCCCTCCCTTGTTCCCTCTCTCACTCCCACGCTCCCTCTCTCTCTCACTCCCTCTCTACCTCCCTCGCTCCTTCCCTCTGCCTCCCTCTGTCTCTCTCACTCCCTCTCTCTCTCACTCCCCCTCTCTCTCACTCCCTCCTTCTCTCTCTCACTCCTCTCTCTCTCACTCCTCTCTCTCTGACACTCTCTCACTCCCTCTCTCTCTCTCCCTCTCTCCCTCACTCCCTCTCTCTCCCTCCCTCCCTCTCTCTCTCCCTCCCTCTCTCCCTCCACCCCTCTCCCTCTCTCACTCCCTCTCTCACTCCCTCCCTCTTTCCCTCGCTCTATCCCTCTCTCACTCCCTCTCTCCCTCCCTCTCTTGCTCCCTCTCCCTCTCGCTCCCTCTCCCCCTCCCTCACTCCCTTGCTCCCTCTCTCGATCCCTCCTTCTGTCTCCCTCCCTCTGTCTGTGTGTCTCTCTCTGTCTCCTTCCCTCTGTCTGTCTCTCTCTCACTCCCTCCCTCACTCCCCCTCTCTCACTCCCTCTCTCACTCACTCCCCCCTCTCTCACTCCCTCCCTCTCTCACTCCCCTCTCTCTCACTCTCCCCCTCTCTCACCCCCCTCACTTCCCACTCCCCGTTTCCCTCCCTCTCTCACTCCCCGTCTCACTCCCCGTCTCCCTCCCTCTCTCCCTCGCTCTCCCCCTCCCTCACTCCCTCTCTCCCTCCCTCCCTCTCTCTACCTCCCTCTGTCACCCTCTGTCATCTCACCCTGCCTGTGTGTCAGAGTGGGCTAAGACAGCTTCCAGGCGCACACACACATAGCCGCAACCAAGCACTTCACAGGTCATTAAAGGCCATTTGCATGCTAATGAGGCTTTGTTGTGTTTCACCTCATCTTAGGCCCCTGCAGCTCCACTCTGGCAAAGGGAGAATGCCCACATAGCAGCAGAGACTCTAAGAGTCGCGCTGCAGCAGACACTCTTTAAAAAAAAATAATAATACATGGGTACAATGTTTGCAAAGTCCGCGGGCCGCCAAGGAAGGCTTGCCGGGCCACCACCGTCCCGCGGGCCCTACTATGAGTACCCATGTACTAGTGTATGATGAGGTGTATCGGATTGTCATGTGGATGATGTCATCAGTGAAGTCATCAGTGATTTCATTTGAGATGCCATCAGTGATGTCACTGACCATGTCATGAATGATGTAATATGTGACATCATCAGCAGTGCATTGCGGGTGCGCTCGTTATAGTTAGCAGAACTAACTATAACAGAGGAATTTTAATGGTTTTGTACAAGTGAAATGTCAAACAAACTATAACACCCCTGAAACCGATGTTTTTTTCTGTGAATTTCTAAGTTTTTTTAAATGCTAATTTCTAACTATAACGTTTCTGAAACCAATGTTTTATTAGTGAATTTCAAATCTTTATTAAATGCTAATTTCTAAATATAAAGTCTCTGAAACCTATGGTTCTTTAAGTGAATTTCACATTTTTTTTAAATGCTAATTTTTGAGTGTAATAGTAGTTATACCTTTTTTTCTGTACTGATTTTCAACAGTTTTTCAACTTTTTATTTATACATATTTTATTTTAAAAAAAGTAAACTAAAAATGCAAACTGAAATATTATTTTAATATGTTTATAATATTTTCTTTTTTTCCCAATATTTTTTCGGAGTTTCGCAGCCATAGTACACATCACGGTGGGTGCGCGGATTCTAGCCGCCATCTTAGAAAAGTTGTGAAGGATCTGAGTACGGTGTGCGATGGCTGCATGTTTTTCAGTTACATCATGTACATTTAATATTATGTGATGTGCGCGATTGGTATGCGACCAGTCCGCGACTCCTGCTCCAGCGCATTAGCGAGACATGCGCATTACGGTACGTGACGCTTGCGCGGTGGCAGGTCTCGCTTGATGTCATATAAGTGCTGGGGAGCGCTGGGTGCGCGACTCACGCAACTTTTTTTATGTTCTAAAATGATATGTATGTATCTTTAATATACATATTAGGACAAGACATTATCTAAGATATTCATAAAAATAATATATTTGTACTTATAATAAACATATTATTTTTAAATATATTTTCGCGAAGTCGCGTCGGGTGCGTGGTTCATGAGTGCAGAGTGCCCGAATCCCAAGTGACCTAAAAAAAAAAGATTTCATTGGTTCATAACATTTCCCACTGTAACTAGTGAAGGACCCCACAGAAGCCGGAATCTGTTGTGTGGAAATTCTTTACTTTTCCACCTGGAGAGAAGAAAGTAAATGCGAGAAAGGTGACGTGCAAAATTTGTGACGAGTCCTGTCAAGAGGCAGGGAAAGAAATACTCTTGTGGCACTGCTTCTATGTACAAGCATCTCCGTACCACACATCCTTTCAATCTTGCTCTGGAGGAAATGATGCGAGCTGCTTTGAACCCCTCACCTGCTGTGGCAAGTACGTCTGGAGCGTCCTCTGGAACACCTGCAATGGTCATTAGGCCAGAATTTGCCTTTCTCGAGCAACACTGCGTGAAGTGTAAGAAACCTATATGCTTCGGTGAGCAGTCAGTGGATACAGTTTGTGCTGCGAAAAGCACCAAAAAAATACAAAATTGTTAATTATCTGGTTAAAGAAAGAAAGAACTATAATTGCAAAGTAATGTGTGAAAGTTTGGTTGAATATTTGTATACAGCATGATTGACTGAAAGAATGCATTAGTAGTGCATGGTGAATTTATAGGTGAAGTTTTATGAGGAAGAACTGCAACGTGACACTGCAAGCTCTTTACCTGCACTGCACTGTGGCACTTCAGAAGCACAGGAATGTGACATATGTACATGAATATGTTGCAACTCTGTGCTTCCCTCTGCACTGCTGCACAAACTGCAGCCATGCAGTGACAGAGGCACCCTTGCACCATGGTGCAAGGATGTCTGTGTCGTGTGGAGATTGTGTTTGTGCACGAAGGGACACCTTCCTGCACAAAAACAATCAGTAAAGGCATTTTCCTCTTTCAATATATGCTGTGGAATGCAGCATACATTGAAAGAGAAACAAATGAGGAGAAATAAAAAAATTCTCCTCGTTGCGCCTTGCTACACCAACTCTAGGATGGCGCAGTATTCACACACATCTTTAGATTTACAAATTCTCATAAATATGGAGATGTGTCTTGTTCTATGGGTGTTGTGTGGGAACACCCACAGCAACACCTATGGAATGCCCCATATATGCAAAGTTCTGTGTATGAAGGGGTCATATTTACAAGGAGAGGAAATCCCATGCAGGGAGGCTTTTCCTTTCCTTGTAAATATGAAGGAGTGCCTGCCACCATCACTACATTACAAAAAGTGACGTACTGATGGCGCAAGCTGCTTGTAAATCTGCCCCATAAGTGCTTAGATATTGGCAGACTGATACAATAAGAACATAGTGCTGGATGGGTGATTGAAGAATTGCATGAGACTGACAGGAGGTATCCTACGCTGCATGGGTACTACTTCAGTATTTAATGGAGTGGACCAATAGTATGTATATGCTTAGAGATTTGTAGGGATTATGCACAGAATATTTTATGTGTACTTGTGTTGGTGCCTAGGTCATTTTATAAGAATACCACTAGTAACTGGAATGATGACAGTGCTGCAAACAGAGTGAACACTTAATTTAGAAGTGCTTACGTATTGGTGGAGTGATGGGATATGTAGATAGTGGTAGATAAGTGATTAAAGAAGTGCATGGGACAGACTGGACGATTCCTACACTGCATTAGTACTAACTGGGTATTTAGAAGAGTGTATCAATAGTATGTACCTAGTTAGAGGTCTGCTTGGATAGTGCACAAAATATTAAAACTGTACTTGTGTTAGTAGCTAAGCCATTTCATAAGTTCATGACTAGTAACTAGAATAATTACAGTATTACAATCAGAGGGTATAGCAAATTCATAAGTGCTAAGGTATTGGTGGAGTGATAGGATACGAGGATAGTGCTGGATGGGTGAATGGAGAAGTGCATAGGACAGACAGAAGGATTCCTAGACTGCATAGGTACTAATTGGGTATTTAGAAGAGTGTATCAATAGTATGTAGCTGGTTAGAGATCTGCATGCATAGTGCTCAGAATATTGTAGCTGTACTAGTATTGGTTTGTCTATGGTTTCAAGAATGGTAGTCTGTATTATAGGGTGTGATGAGGTGCATCAGATTATCACGTGGATGATGTCATCAGTGATGTAATTTGAGATGCCATCAATGATGTCATCAGTGATGTCACTGACCATGTAATGAGTGATGCAATATGTGATGTCATCAGCAGTGCATTGCAGGGGCAAGAGTTATAGTTAGCACAACTAACTATAACGGCTGAATTTCTCTTGTTTTGTACAAGTGAAATGTCCAACTAACTATGACGTCCACGAAACCGGTCATTCTTTCAGTGAATTTCTAAGGTTTTCTAAATGCTAATTTCTAACTATAATGTCCCTGAAACTTGTGTTTTTTTCAGTGAATTTTATATATATGTATTTAATCTCCTCTCACGCTTACAAGGAAGAAAGGAAAGAATCAGCACTCAGGTTGTAGTTTGGAAGTATTTAATCTTAAAAGGACATGATCCACACGTTTTGGCTTGTCCGAACCTTGATAACGATGCAAGAAGTCATTGTAGCATGCTTATTCAAATGTACAAATGCCTAAAGTTGCCAACATTAACAAAGGACTACATATTACTTTAATCCAAAAATTTGGCAGCCATATTGGCCTGGTCACGATATGAAAATTCAGGAATTGATACAATAAAGAAAAGAAAACACGTGTTAATATGCACACAATCTCATTTCAGCATATCTTGCCCCGTGACCGCCATAACTGTATGTACGTCAACGTGACTTATTCATAATAAACATACTTAGGATTGCAAACATCAACATAAACAATGGACTACACATTACTTTAAAGTGAAAGGCTGTCGGCCATATTATTATGGGCACGTTGCGCCTTATAATGGTTCTTACACGAAAGAAAAGAAAAAAAGGGGTGTTAATATACACACACTATCCGTAAATAAAGCTCTAGTGATTATAGTTCTATTCCATTCAGAACTCATTTGAGATGTCATGAGTGATGTCATGAGTGATGTCATGAGTGATGTAACTGATCATGTCATGAATGATGTAATGTCTGAGGTCATAAGCAGTACATTGCAGGGGTTGAAGTTATAGTTAGCTCAGGTAACTATAACTGCTGAATTTCACTGGTTGTGTATGAGTGAAATCTGAGTCTAACTATACCGTCCCTTTAATCTTTGTTTTTTCAGAAAATGTCTCGTTTTTTTAACGTTAAGTAAGATGCATATCACAATGGATGGTGGGGGATTGGAAGCAGGGCCTGGAATTGTGCAGCCCCCACCCGAGCTGCTGCTCCTGCCTTCCCTCCTCCTAGCCATCCATTGTCCAAGTCCATGTCCCTGCTCCCTTATTACAGCCCTGTGTGGCCGTTGTTCTGCCACTGGCCTTCCCGTCTTCTCTGAACAGTTAGCTTGCTGCCCCATCCACCTCTCCTTATCCTCTGTTGTCTGAATCCATGGACTAGCCTCCTCCCTCCTGCCATGCATGGTCTGATGTGCTGCTACTGCCCTCCATTTAGCATGATGTACCAATCCACTCCTCCTGCCCTCCATTGCCCAATTCTATGCCCCATCATTGACCTCCTGCTTAGCCTCTGTGCTTAGCTTGCTGCCTTTATTCCCCTTCCCCGCTGCCCTCCAATGTCTGTGTGCATGCCACTGCTCTATCCTTTTTTCCCACCATGTTCCATGGACCTGCCACTCCCATCTACTCTGAGTGCTCTGTTGAGCTGCCACTCCCTTCCCACCTGTGGTGGCCGTATCCTTGTGTTTGACTGCTTGTGTGTTGATTTTAATCTTTTTAAAGAACTTGCAGTTGCACTTTGATCTAAGAACTTGCACTTGCACTTTGACTTAAAACAGGAAATACCCATCTAACGAAGCCTCCATTTCCCTCATCACGCCGCACGCCTCCCGCTCCGACCCCAGTCCACCACAGCTGTTCGCTGTTTGAGTGGAGGGCGGACCGGTGAGAGCGAGACATGCCCCTTCCTGACCCCTACCCCCTGGGGTATTTACTCAATCCATGCCAAGACCGCGGAGCGGATGCGCACAGTGCGCGCGCTGGCGGCTAGCCCGTCAGCGCCAGGCCGCGCCAGGCCGGAACCAGGGGCCAGCCACTATGCCCAACTTACCTCCTACTCCGCTTGGGAGCTCTACAACTTACAGAATAACTGGCCCATCGACCCTAACACATGGGCAACCTTAAAAAACGAAGGGATTCTGTGCCCTCGACACATTCTCCCCAGCCGTCATCCCCAGTGCACTGTCCCCCGAGGTCACCGGTATCTACAACTCCCATCCCCCTGGCAGCCAGCCCCCTCTCCATCATCTATTTAAACACCCGCTCGATGGTAAAGCACCAGCTTGATATCTTCCATCTGCTGCAAGGGGAGAAACCTGACATCTTACTTCTATCAGGGACATGTCTCACCGTTGATTCCGACCCCAACATCCTGGCAGCAATCCCTATGGGCTACTACATACTCCATCTTAACAGGGCATCGGGTAAGCCGGGGGGTGGAGTGGCAGCAATCATTCTTCATAAACATAAATTCATCACCAACCAGTTAAACGCCCTACCTCATGTAGATAGCCTCATTCTAAAATTTGATTCTCCCAAATCCTACTTTATCTGCGCTCTCTTCTACTGACCCCCGGATCACATGCCCCTTTTTCCACAACTTTTCGGAGATCTCATCTCCCAGTTAGTCTTCAATCATGCTAAGATTATAATTCTTGGTGACTTTAATTACTGGCCCTTTGACACCCTTGAAAGCCCTACCTCAGTTGAGTTCACTGACTGCCTACATGGCATGAATCTCTCCCAGCACGTGCTCACGCCCACTCATGTTAAAGGACACATCTTAGACCAAATCTGGACCTCCAATCTAGAAATTACATCTCCTCTTGTCTCTCCCTGCCCAAGGTCCGACCATCACTGTATCTCCTTTATCATTACCAATCCGCCCCCCACCACGCTGCCCCCCACCATCAATCTTTTAGCCAGGAACTGGAAACGGGCCAATCTGGATGAGTTCCATGCAATATTAACTGCCTCCCCCCTCAAGCCCAGTTCTCCATTGCCCTTAAAGCTTCCAACCTTGATGGCTGGCTGGAAGCATCTAGTAACAAGCGACCCCATGACGCCCAATGCTGGTACTCCGACGCCCTAAAAAAAGAAAAACTTGCCCTCAGACAAGTAGAATGTCGTTGGCGCTGAACCTATGCACCTACGGAGAGAGCGGCTTACGCCGCGTTACAAAAAAATTATAAAGGCTCCATCCTCTAGGCCAAATCTGCCTATTTCTCGCAAAATATTACTAATTCCTCCACGAAGGTCAAGGATATTTTTTCGATAGTCAATGAGCTCGCCCATCCCGACAGGGTCACCCAACAATCTGTGCCCTCCCAAATATTATCCGATTCCATAAATTCTTTTTTTATTGACAAAATTACCCTTATAAAAAACAATATCCCCACTCCTACCTCCCCCTCTACCCTCCCCATCATACATAAGCATCTCTCCACACTGGACCAAATTCCTCTGATCACCCGAGAAGAATTTCTGACCCTACTAAACAGAGTGGGATCAGGCTCCCCTAATGAATGAAGCCCCCCCTGCCATATGCTGAAAGAAGCCTTCACTACCTGCCCTGAACCGCCGCTTTCGCTCCTGAATAACTCTCTCACACAGGCGTCGTCCCAGACATCTTTAAATGCTCCACCATTGTTCCCATTCTAAAAAAAACAATGCAGACCCCTCGGTACTAAGCAATTTTTGTCCCATCTCCCTGCTCCCTTACCTCAGTAAAATCTTAGAGGCTCATGTCACGAACTGCCTCAGCTCTTTCATTTAGCTCTCCCAATTCCTTGACCCCCGACAAGTGGGGTTCAGGCCCGCTCACTCCACAGAATCTGTGATTCTGGCAGTTATGGACGAACTCAGGAATGGAGCTGATAACAACATCCCACAGGCCCTGGTGCTCCTGGATCTCTCTGCGGCTTTTAACACGGTCAATCATGATCTCCTGATCAACCGTGTCAGCAACGCGGGTGTCCAGGGTATGGCACTAAAGTGGATTACCTCCTTCCTCGATGGACGCTCTCAGGCAGTCCGCCTAAACTCTATTTTGCCGAGTAAAACCAATCTGACCTGTGGGGTCCCTCAGGGCTCCGCCCTCTTGCTCCTTTTGTTTAACCTTTATATGCAACCCTTGATTTCATGCTTACGAAATAGCCCTGCCATTATCTTTAACTATGCTGACGACCTTCAATTGGTCTTCAACATAGATTCCTCCAATACATCCATCAGCAACTTTCAATCTACCATGACTTTTATCAGCGAATGGATGTATTCCAGTCAACTCTAACTTAACCCCGATAAAACCGAGCTGGTCCTTACCGGAGGCCCTGCCAATCCCTGGAACTCCAACTTCTGGCCATCATCATTAGGCACTGCCCCTCACCCAGTAAAGTCAGTTAAAAGCCTCGGGGTTATCATCTGCAGCGATCTGTCCCTTAAGCCCCAAATCAATGCAGTAGTCTCCTCTTGCTTCTTTCATCTTCGCAGGATCCGTAAAATCTGTAGATTCCTCACCAAGGAAGCACTCACCCTTGTCATCATGGCTCTTGTCACCTCCCGTATTGACTATGCGAATGCGCTTTATGTGGCATTCCGGCTTACCAACTCCATCGTCTGTAACTTGTGCAGAATCAGGCAGCCAGGCTAATTTTCCGCCAACCGAAACATCAACACATTAGTCCTCTGCTGAAGAGATTACATTGGCTCCCGGTAACCAAACGCTGCATCTTTAAACTTAGCTGCACCATCTTCAAAGCATTAACTGATCAAGCCCCTGCCTTTATCTCTTCTCGGATCCAAGGCTATGTCCCATCCCGTGAACTCCGTTCCTCCCATCTCCACCTGCTCACCATCCCCTCCTTCAGACAGAAAAAACATTGAGGTCTGAGATTCTCTTTCCTAGCCCCTCGTTTCTGGAACTCCCTTTCCGAACGAGCTGAGATTGGCTACTTGCTACACCAAATTCAGAACCCTATTGAAGACACGCTTATTCTCACAAGCCTATGATTAAATCTCCATTACTCTCATAGCCACAGTTTTTTCCCTCAGCGCCATGAAACCGCTTGGTGTAAGTGCGCTTAAGAAGTATTTTTAACATAACATAACACTTGCCTAGCATTGTCAGATGACTGGAACCTGTCCCTGCCACCTCCACCCTGCCTTCATAGTCTCAATGTTGCTCTCCATGGTGTGTCTTGCTTCTAGTGCCCATCCTGCCTGACCTCCATGGTCATCTTGCTGCACCTGTCCTGCTCCCTTGCCCCCAGCCTTCTGTTTCCATGTGCAGACCCCTATTCCCTCCCTCCTACCTTGTCTGTTCCATTGTAATGCCCCTGATACGTCCCTCCTGCTCTTTATGGTCCGTTATGCTGCAGCTTTCTCTCCTGTATGTCCATTATGGCCAGCTAGCTATCATTGCCTCTTTCCCCTCTGTTCTCTGTTGTCCATGTGCATGGTCCTGTCCCCTCCCTATTGCTTTAAATGGATAGTTGTGCTGCACTCCCGTCCCGCATGCCTTGTGTGGTGTATTGTGCAACTGCAAACCCTGATGACTACCCTGTAGGGTCAGTTTGGTGCACCTCTCCATGTCCCTCCTGTCCTCTGTTATCCGAGTCCATGTCCCTACCCCAATTGCTCCTGCCTTCCATGATCCAATGTACCATACTTGCTAACATTTTGAACTTCGTAAGAGAGAGATTTTGAAGAAAAACTGGGGTATTTATTTTCCCCTTTGACTTACATTGAAAAAGAGGAGATTGTAGACAGGAGACAGATCAAATAAAGCCCATTTGGGCTTAAAAACATTGGACATTTCCTGGCTGAATCGGGTCTGTTGGCATGTATGGTTGTACTACCACTGACTCTTCCTTCTGCCCACAATGGTCTATTATATTGCCACAGCCTCTCCTGTCAGTCCTGTATTGTTGGTTTGTTGCCTCTGCCCCCTTACACAGCCCTCCATAGTCTGTTGTGCTGCCACTGCCCTTCCTGCTTGCCCAGTGTGGTCAAATCATTGCCTCTGCACCCTCCTACCTGCCTCTGCACCCTCTAACTGTGCCCCTGGCCATTGCCTCTCAACAGTATCCTAATGAACAACTAGATTGCTAACATTCTATATTTATTACAAAAGAGTGGAACGCCTGACGTCATCTTGATGTAATGAAAACTGTAATACCTAGAGCATTTCCTTTAGAAATTAAATTTATGAGAGGATCTTATTTGCATCAAAATTATGGTTAGTGCTCTAAAAATCTCAAATGAGGACATATTTTCTAAGTTTTTAAATCATTTGTTATCTTTATGTTTTTTTATCCAGTTGACCACTTGATTAAATGTTGCACTTAGGGGAGAGGATGTAGTGTTACTTCCAGAGCTGCAGACGTTGCAACAGGGGAACCAGGTTGGAGTTTCTGCTACAGCTCGACATTCTGTGATTCTGGTCAAATCACTTAATCTCCCCATATCTAAAACCAAAATGAATTTGTTCTTGTGTGTTGTAACCAATGCTCATGTAAAGCACTCCAATACCCGACAAGACTGCACTATATAAAAGTGCAAAAACACAAAAGATAAAAAGAGTTTTGCACACTTCTGTCATTGGAATTTGGAATTTGGAAGTAGTATTTATAAAGCGCAAGCGGTCGCTCCGGAAGGAGCATCATGGCGCTATAGGTCCTGATTCCAGTCATAGAGGGGAGTGGGGGAGGCTAAATGGCGGCTTTGGGCTACATGTGGGCTACATCTGGGTGATATGTGAGCTACATTTGGGCTCTTTTGTCTCTGGTGGCCATCTTGGGAGATTTATTTGTTATAAAGTTACCCAATTTCCTCATTTACTGCAGTCTCCTCAGTAGGAAATGCTTTCAGTTTTTTACTTTGATTCCATCAAGAAGGTATTCAGATATGTCACACATTTGCCATAAAGTCTGAATGTTAGCACTCTAGTTGCTCATTAGATCACTGTAGTAAAGCTACTGCTCAACATGGAAGTCTGCTGCTGGTATTAAAAGTGCATGTTTCAGTCTGCATGTCAGAATTTTTTAATGAAATAGAAGAGGATTTGAGAAGTCACTCAAAATGTGTCCTAATTTTTCTTTCTTCAGCCCTAATCATAATTTCTATGGCAAAATGACCCCCCTCATTTTGTTCCTTTTTATATTAAATGTTTTAAGTGTTATCAGTTTATTCAAATCAAGATGGCTTCAGGTGTGCCATACTTTTGTCATAAGTTAGACTGTTAGCGCTCTAGTTGTGCTTTAGAACACTCTAGGAAGCTGCAGTAGAACACAAAGAAATCAACTGACAGTTTCTGCCCTTGTTGGATATACATGTTTTACTGAGAATGTAAGACTTCATTCTCACAAGACTAAGAAAGATAATGTGAATTTACAGAAAAGAAGATCTCAGTTTAGCTTATAGATCACCTTCCAAACCTCTGTGGAAAAAGCTTGAGAAAATAGTTTTCTCTCAAACATGATTCATGATATCCCAGCAGAAGGCTTTTTCACATGGTAAAATGACCTTAGAACACACCACAATTTCTAAAATGAGTATGGTACCATCAACAAATGATTTATAATTTAACTAAAGTCTTAAAACCTTTCATTAACTGCAATGCTTTTTAATGAGGTGCTATCATGTATATTGGTCCCGAGATGGCTGCCAACATTTCTTGGATGAAGTGCTGACAGCCAATCACATCTCACGATGAGATGTGTGGTTAGGCTCCGCCCAGATATTGAAACTTTTTCTTTTTCTAATTTCTCATGAAGTACTGAACGGATTTACACCATTAAACAACAAGCATTTGCAATGCAATAGGTCTCACATACGGAAAGTTTAAGCTATTGGCATTGTAAATGACACATTTTTTACTTATGTGTTGGTTTCGAAAATAGATACATTAATAGCATTGTCATTTACAATGCCAATAGCTTAAACTTTCGCAAATGTGACACCTATTGTATTTGTAATGCAATATGTGTTGAGAGTGAGTGAGTCAGTAAGTGAGAATGAGTGGGAAAGTCAGTCAGTGAGTGGGAGAGTCAGTTAGTGAGTGAGAGAGAGTGGGGGAGTCGGTCAGTGAGAGTCTGGACAGTGAGTGAGTGAGTCAGTGAGTGGGAGAGTCAGTCAGTGAGTGAGAGAGTGGGCGAGTCGGTCAGTGAGAGTCTGTTAGTGACAGCGAGTGAGGGAGAGAGAGAGTTATGCTATGCTATGTTTTATTGTTTTGCTATGTTTTGTTATGCTATATTTTATTGTGTTTTGTTACGCAATGCTTTGTTTTGTTATGTTATGCTATGTTTTGTTATGCTATGTTTTGTTGTGTTTTGTTATGATATACTATGTTTTGTTATGCTGTGCTGTGCTTTGTTACGCTGTTCTGTTTTGTTGAGTTTTGTTATGCTATGCTTTGTTGTGTTTTGTTAAGCTATGCTGTGTTTTTTGTGCTTTGTTATGCTAAGTGGAGAAGTGTGGCTCAATGGTTAGAGCGGCAGACCATGATGCAGAGGTATGGCCCGGACCAGGGTTCAATACCCGCCTCGGCGGGTCTTGGGCTTAATTTCCCCGGACCTGATAATTCTCGCCTCGGGGCCTATTCTAATCATGGGTCCCACTCTGCAACTCTGGGCATTAGCTTGCTTAATCTCCACAATGGCCCCAACAGTGCTAGGATGCCTGGCCTCACCTTCGGGGTGCCCAGGAGTAGGCACTTCACAGGGAAAAGGCCAGGAAGGTTTCCACAGCGTTATGTGCACAGCGCCTTGAGACCCCTTGGGGGTGATTTGTGTGCTATATCAAAGCACTACATTTATATATATGCTATGTTTTGTTGTGTTTTGCTATGCTATACTATGTTTTGTTATGCTATGCTCTATTTTGTTATGCTATGTTTTGTTGTGTTTTGTTATGCTATGTTTTGTTTTGTTATGCTATGCTATGTTTTGTTGTGTTTTGTTATGCTATGCTATGCATTATTTTATGCTATGTTCTGTTTTGTCATGTTGTGCTTTGTTATGCTAGTTTATGCTATGTGTTGGTTTGTGTTACTATGTTTTGTTATGCTATGTTTCATTTTGTTTTATTATGCTGTGTTATGCTATGCTTTGCTGTATTTTGTTACGCTATGCTGTTTTGTTATGCTATGCTTTGTTTTGTTGTGTTTTGTTATGATATGCCATGCTATGCTTTGTTTTGTTATGCTAGGTTTTGTTTTGTTATGCTTTGTTTTGCTATGCTTTGTTATGCTATGCTTTGTCGTGCTATGTTTTGTTGTGCTATGCTACGCTCTGTTTTGTTGCGATATGCTATACTTTGTTATGCTATGCTATGTTTTGTTATGCTATGTTTTGTTGTGTTTTGTTATGATTTGCCATGCTATGCTTTGTTTTGTTATGCTATGTTTTGCTTTGCTATTCTCTGTTTTGTTACGCTATGTTTTGTTGTGTTTTGTTATGCTATGCTATGTTTTGTTATGCTATGCTATGTTTTGTTGGGTTATGCTATGCTGTGCTTTATTTTGTTATGTGATGCTATGTTTTGTAATGCTATGCTATGTTTTGTTATGCTATGCTATGTTGTATTTTGTTATGCTATGCTATGTTTTATGTTATGCTATGTTTTGTTTTGTTATACTGTACTTTGGTATGTTATGGTATGTTTTGTTTTGCTATGCTATGTTTTGTTATGCTATGTTTCGTTGTGTTCTGTTATGCTATGCTATGTTTTGTTATGCTATGCTATCTTTTGTTGTGTTATGCTATGCTTTGCTTTAGTTTGTTATGCTAAGCTATGTTTTGTAATGCTATGCTATGCTATGTTTTGTTGTGTTTTGTTATGATATGCCATGCTATGCTTTGTTTTGTTATGAAAGGTTTTGTTTTGTTATGCTATGTTTTGTTGTGTTTTGTTATGCTATGCTAAGTTTTTCCATGCTATGCTTTGTTTTGCTATGCTATGTTATGCTCTGCTATGTTTTGTTGTGCTATGTTTTGCTGTGTTTTGTTATGCTATTCTACGCTCTGTTTTGTTGGGATATGCTATGCTTTGTTATGCTATGCTATTTTTTGTTATGCTATGTTTTGTTGTGTATTGTTATGATATGCCATGCTGTGCATTGTTTTGTTATGCTATGCTATGTTTTCATTTGTTATGCTATGTTTTCACTTGTTATGCTATGTTTTATTGTGCTTTGTTATGCTATGCCATGCTATGTTTTGTTATGCTATGCTTTGTTTTGCTGTGCTATGTTTTGTTTTGCTAGGCTATGTTAAGCTATGCTATGTTTTAATGTACTATGTTTTACTGTGTTTTTTATGTCATGTTCTGTTTTGTTGTGTTTTGCTATGTTATGCTTTGATATTCTATGCTATGTTTTGTTATGCTATGTTTTGTTGCGTTTTGTTAAGCTATGCTTTGTTATGATAGGTTTTGTTTTGTTATGCTATGCTATGTTTTGTTGTGTTTTGTATGCTATGCTATGTTTTGTTATGATTTACTTTGTTTTGTTATGCTATGCTATGTTTTGTGATGCTATGCTATGTTTTGTTGTTTTTTATGATGCTATGCTCGGTGTTGTTGTATTTTGTTATGCTATGCTATGCTTTGTTTTGTTATGCTATGTTTTGTTATGCTATGCTATGTTGTGTTTTGTTATGCTATACTATGTTTTGTTATGATATGCTATGTTTTGTTTTGCTATGCTATGTTTTGCTATCCTGGTGTGTGGTTGTGTATGGTTGCGTGTGTGGGGTTTTGTGTGTGGGGTTGTGTGTGTGTGGGGTGTTGTTTGTGTGTGGGGGGGTTGTGTGTATTTGGAGTTGTGTGTGTGGGGTTGTGTGTGTGTGTGGTTGTGTGTGTGGTTGTGTGAGTGGGTATTTGTGTGTGTGGCTATGTGTGTGTAGTTGTGTGTGCGTGGGGTTGTGTGTGTTTTTTTTGCATGTGTGTATGGTGATGTGTGTGTGGGGGTTGTAAGTGTTTGGGGGTTGTGATTGTGTGTTTGTGGGTGGTTGTGTTGTGTAGGGATGTGTGTGTGTGGGGTTGTGGTTGTGTGTGGGGAGGTGTGTGGTTGTATGTGTAGGGTTGTGTGTGTGGGGTTGTGTGTGTGGGGTTGTGTGTGTGTGTGGTTGTGTGTGTGTGGTTGTGGGTGTATGTGGGTGTCTGTGTGGGTGTGTGTGGGTATGTGTGTGTGGGGGGTTGTGTGGTGTGTGGTTGTGTGTGGGGGGTTGTGTGTGTGTGTGGTTGTGTGTGTGGGGGGTTGTGTGCGTGGAGTTGTCTGTTTGTGTGGGACTTTGTGTGTGTGGGGCTGTGTGTGTGGTTCTGTGTGTGGTTGTGGGTGTGTGTGGGTGTGTGGGTATGTGTGTGTGATGTGTGTGTGGGTATGTGTGTGTGGTTGTGTGTGTGTGGTTGTGTGTGTGGTTGTGAGTGTGTGTGGTTGTGTGTGTGGGGGGTTGTGGGTGTGGTTATGTGTGTGTAGTTGTGTATGGTTGTGTGTGTGTGGTTGTGTGTTTTTGTGTGTGCTTGCGAGTGTGTATGGTTGTGTGTGTGTTTGTGTGTGTATGTGTGGGGAGTTGTGTGTGTGGGGGTTGTGCGTGTGGGGGTTGTGTGTGTGGCATTGTGTGTGTGTGGGGTTGTGTGTGTGTGGGGTTGTGTGTGTGTGTGGGGTTGTGGTTGTGTGGGGGGGTTGTGTGGTTTGGGGTTGTGGTTGTGTGTGGGGGGTTGTGTGGTTGTGTGTGTGTGTGTGTGGGGTTGTATGTGCGGGGTTGTGTGTGTGGGTTGTGTGTGTTGTGAGTGTGGGTGTGTGTGTGTGGTTATATGAGTGTGGTGTGTGTGTGGGGTTGTGTGTGGGATTGTGTGTGTGTGGGGTTGTGTGTGGGGGGGGTTGTGTGTGTGTGGTTGTGTGTATGGTTGTGGGTATGGGTGTGTGTGTGTGGGTGTGTGTGCGGGTATGTGTGTGTGGTTGTGTGTGCGGCTTTGTGTGTGTGGTTGTGTGTGTGGGTATGTGTGTGTGGTTGGGAGTGTGTTTGGTTATGTGTGTAGGGGGTTGTGTGTATGTGTGGGGTTTTTCATGTGTGTGTTTGTGTCGGGGGGTGTGGGGTGTGTGGGGGACTGTGTGTGTGGGGGGATGTGTGTGTGGGGGGGTTGTGTGGTATGGGGTTGTGTGTGTGGGGGTTGTGGTTGTGTGTGTGGGGGTTGTGTAGTGTGGGGTTGTGTGTGGGTTTTGGTTGTGTGTGGGAGGGTTGTATGTATGGGGTTTTGTGTGTGTGGGGGGTTGTTTTTGTGTGTGTGTGGGGTTGTGTGTGTATGTGGGGTTGCTCACCATTTTAAATTGAACTATTAATAAATGCAGAGTACTATATATACATATTTCTAGGTGGATGGGGATATTAGGTCTGTTGTGACATAATTTTTCTAAATTACGCTCAAGGCGAACACTTAAAAAGCAATATTTGTGCTGTTGTATGCTGTTCTGTTATTCTGTCTCTTTGTTGAATGTTGATCTCGTGATGTACTTATTAATACAGTAAACAATGGATGCCGTGATAGGAACAGCACTTCAACCACCACATGATCAGAATGAAAGCAATATTGGCCATGTTAGAGCCAATCAGATGTTCCCCAGTATACCCGCTAAAGCACGCCTTGAGAATACTTTTGTGCTTTAAATAAAACAGTAGGTGTTATTTACAACAGTGCTGTGCTGCCTGAGTTAGGCTTAATGTGCACCAGTATGTGTAAAGTGGCAAGGGGTAAGACTGATATAAGGCAAGTTGAAGTGAAGGACATAGGCAAAAAGCACATTGTAACTGGGGCTCGTGAAAAGCTCTCTCAAAGAAAACAAGCTCACAGCAGTGCGTGGCGGGGGAGTGGACTCCTTGTGTTTAAGAGCTTGCTGGAGGAGCGGCTCCTATACCAAGCTCTCGGCATTGCGTGGCAGGGCGGGGGAGCGGATTCCTATGAAGTCTGATGCCGAGGCTCACAGGCTAACAAATGGTGTGCGAAGTGCACGCACCGGTACACATGCACTGTAGGCAATCCGCCTAGAAAAGCCTTTGGGCTCATTTTTTAAAGCCCCTACATAATATCTCGCCATCAAGCATTGCTAACGCAAATTCTTAGTCGAGACCTAAAAAAGGGCTCTGTCTGAACCAAGGGCTACCTTTTTGCCAAATTTGGTGTAATTCCGTTCAGCAGTTCAGGCTGTAGCCGTGTCTAAAGTTTCCTATGGAAAATTGCATGGAGAAAACACGTTTTTGGACCCCCTTTTTTTCGGCCCCCGCTTGCCAAATCACCCCGAAACTTTCAAGGTAGGAGCGGACCAAAGCAT
Source organism: Lissotriton vulgaris (assembly GCF_964263255.1). NCBI lineage: Eukaryota > Metazoa > Chordata > Amphibia > Caudata > Salamandridae > Lissotriton > Lissotriton vulgaris. The sequence goes on from NC_141687.1 coordinate 895,930,295, forward strand.
GCCATAAGTTTTGAAAATTTCGCGAAGATTCATCAATTTTCCTATGGTAACTAGTTCCTAACTATAACTACCTACTGGCGACCACCTGTAGGTAATATATATATATATATATATATATATATATATATATATATATATATTTTTTTTTTTTTGACTGCTACAAAATCGTGGACAGAAGGGATTTCGCGAACTGTGTCTCCGAATATCACTAATTGCTTTGGGGTTGGAAAGAGGAGGGGATGCTCAATAAACACGAATATGATTACTTGCTTTGTGAGCACCCTATCATTCCAACATTCTACCATCTTCCCAAGGTGCACAAGGATATCCGAAATCCCCCAGGCAGGCCAATTGTCTCTTCCATAGGGAGTTTACTCGAAAACACATCGAGGTTCATAGATGGATATTTATCTCCATTTGTAAAAGATTTACCTTCCTATGTTAGAGACACCCAGGATTTTATAAGGCAGATTGAGGGCATCGGGTGGGAGGATGACATGCTTCTCATCACCCTTGATGCTACAAGTTTATACACCTGTATTGAACACCAGAATGGTATCTCTGCCGTTAAATGGATCCTGGGCAAGAAGAATATGCAATACCATCAGCATAACAAAATGATAGTGCAAATGACTGAATTCTGCCTCCGTAATAACATGTTCTTATTTGCAGGCAACATGTACCACTAACTGAGAGGGACCGCGATGGGCACGTGCTTCGCCCCCAGCTACGCGAACCTTTTCGTGGGCTGGTGGGAGAAGCACGTGGCTTGGGGGGGTCCAATGAAAAATGGCTTGATAACATCATGATCTGGTCGAGATACATAGATGACTTGTTTGTCGTTTGGCGAGGCGACGTCTCCTCGGCTGAGGAGTACGTGGCGGGGCTAAACGACAACGAGTTGAATCTCAGATTTACCAGCACAATGAGTAAAACATCTATACACTATCTCGACCTAGAGGTCTTTGTCAAAGAGAAAACCCTATATACCAAGCTTTACCACAAGCCCACGGCTGGCAACACCGTGTTACACGCGGCTAGCCACCACCCGAAGAGCATGGTAAAAAACATTCCCTTCGGAGAACTATTGCGCATTAAAAAGAATTGCTCAGATTCCAGTGATTTCAGGCAGGCGCAAGAAGGAGCAGTAACCAGATTTAGAGAGAGAGGCTACTCCAGGTCATTACTCAGTGAAGCAACTAGGCGAGTAGACCTCATTGACAGGAAAGACCTCATACAAACTGTCACTAAAAATAAAACAGATGACTGTACAACTAGGATGATCACCAGTTACAACATGAGATCTAATGAACTGGTGCAGATATTCAACAAGAACTGGCACATCCTAGGGACAGATCCAATTCTGAAGGGACTGATACCAGAAAGGCCGTCTATTACTTACAGACGCTGCCAATCTCTTAGTGACCACTTTGTGAAAAGCCACTACACAGACCCCCCCAAAAGTATGAGAAATACACCCATCAATGGTTTCTTCCCATGCATGCACTGCAAGGCATGCAAATACAGCAAAAAAAGAACCAAATATGAAGGGAGGACGAATGACCCAAGGCCAATGAGAGAAATAAAGAAATTTCTGAACTGCAATTCAGAATTTGTAGTCTATTGCCTGGTATGCCCATGCACTAAAAGATATATTGGCAGTACCATCAACCAAGCCAAGAAACGCATCCTGGAACATATGCGTGCCATCGCAAATAAGGATAAGAACTACCCGGTGGCACGCCATTTCGAGACCCACCATGGAAGCAATAGGGATCTATTGTCCTTCTACCTTATAGACCAGCTAGATAGAAGGGAGCGAGGTGGGGACAGGATAAGGCTTCTGAGAGCAATGGAGTCCAGGTACATCATTGACCTTCAAAGTATGCAGCCAAAAGGGCTCAATAATGATGAAGAACTTTGGGTACACTTAGAATAGCTAGCATTTACTCCCAAACTGGTTCAGGAAGAAACACCCACACTGCAATAAGAACGAGTTAACACTGCAATCTGAAATATGTAACTTTCCAGTTGGCAGCAAAGAAACTGGTAATAGGAAATGAGATTTACATGGATCCTTGCCCATACAGGGCTCCATAATGCGTGTTGGCTAACAAGGCAAATATACTAATTGTCCACCTAGCCCATTCAGGGCAGAATTAATATGTAAATATATGAAGTATGTGTAAATAAGCACAATTTTCATTCCTGGAAATTGTCGAAATGAAATTACATTACATAAGGTGGATACCGAAAATATATCTATATATGTAACAAATGTCCTTCGACAATATGCCTTGACATCCAACCCTTGTTTTTAATATTTTTTTGTTATATGAACTTTTGCACTAGCACTTTTTCTAAATGTCATTTCATCCCCCTGTTGAAACTGTAAACAATGCTACAAATGAGCTATGAATTTGCACGTTGAAATATGGCCGCCACAAAACATCTAGGCGAGCACTAGTCCGCTTTTTATGTTTGGGGAAGTGGTAGGGGATTTAATGGCAGTGTGCACAATGTATGGCTGACACTGAGGAAGCCAAATTGGTGAAACGCGTATGTCAAGGGGGCAGGGGGGTCTGCCAATAAACCACTTTGGTTAAACAACAACTTGGAGTGCCGTCCTTCTTTGACCTCTGGGAGAATTACGGAGGTGTTTGCAAACATATATATATATATATATATATATATTCACTGAAAAAACCATAGGTTTCACACCAGTTATAGTTAGCTGGAAATTTTACTGATATAAAACCATTGAAATTCCCACGTTATAGTTAGTTGGACTCACTATAACTTGCGCGCCTGCAATGCACTGCTGATGACGTCACATATTACATCACTCATGACATGGTCAGTGACATCACTCATGACATCACTGATGACACCATCCCTGTGACAGAGTGACTGACCTCCTTTCAGTGTAATGTAACCCCTGAAACACATATTCAAAAATAGAAACTAACATTTACAAAAAAGTGGCGATACCTATACCAGTTACAACAACCAATTCAGTAATTCAACCATTTATATACACATTTACTCATTCACCAACAGTTCTATATAGTCATTCATACATATACTCACTTATCATATGTAGTGAAACACCTTTACATCCGTTAACACACCGACAGTCTTCCAAAAGTTACTCACACATATACTCACACATGCAAAAAAACTATTGAACATCCATTTATTTGCATATACAGCTATACACACACTACCACCTTATTCCTAAGGAAACTTACACATACTTACTCTCTTAAACAATCACTTATAGAATCACATACTTATTTAAACAGGAACTCTTACAATCTCTCACTCTCACATTTACTCACTTATATAAATCAATACTCCATATACTAGAATAAAACATATGTATACACACTCATATATAAAACATATTTATTTTTTCAGAAAGACACACATTCACTGGATGGTGTCATCAGTGATGTCATGAGTGATGTCACTGACCATGTCATGAGTGATGTAATATGTGACGTCATCAGCAGTGCATTGCAGGCGCGCAAGTTATAGTGAGTCCAACTAACTATAACGTGGGAATTTCAATGGTTTTATATCAGTAAAATTTCCAGCTAACTATAACTGGTGTGAAACCTATGGTTTTTTCAGTGAATTTAATAGGTTTTTTAAATGCTAATTCCTAACTATAACTGGTGTGAAACCTATGGTTTTTTCAGTGAATTTCATAGGTTTTTTAAATGCTAATTCCTAACTATAACTGGTGTGAAACCTATGGTTTTTTCAGTGAATTTCATAGTTTTTTAAATGCTAATTCCTTTGTATATCGAGTTTCTAACCTTTTTTTTTTTTTACAATTTGCTGTTTTTTTTTAAGTATTCATTTTTTTTTATATTTTTTTTCTTTTGCGCTCTGGGTGCGCGCTCCGGGAAGCTTTCAGCTAAGCTCTCCTGTAAGCTTCTCCGAGAGCTCATCTGAAAGCGCACCCAGAGCGCAACTGTCGTTCGTGAAAAAAAAATATGAATGAAAAGTTAATAATAATGCAAAACATTTCGTACCATACAAATAAAATTTGTTTTTTTTAATATGGAAAATGATTATGCATTTCTATAAAAGATTGATGACGTCACTTCGGCGCGCAACGTAAGTGCCCTCGGAAGCGCATACGTGCGCGGCGCATAAACGCACGGAAAAGCGCCTACGATCGCGCCACGTTTGCGCCCCGGAAGCGCCTACGATCGCGCTGCGTAAACGCACCCGGAAGTGCACCGGAGCGCGCAGCGTAAACGCGTCGGGTCATGTGACCCTAAAATAACACTTTTCATTGGTTGCTAACAGTTTTTTTTTACAATGAATGAAATCCCCACCCATTTCCTTCACTTCTTCTTTCACTTTTGTGACTGAAAGACCTGCCTTTTTTGCTGCTCCATATTCCTGGATTCATCATGGCTGCCAGACCATCCAGCAGTGAAGATGACTCCAATGATTTCATTGATGAAGAGCCTCCTACCCCAAAGGTGAAGGAACATTTCATCTGGAAATTTTTTAAGTTTCCAGAAGGCCAGAAGAAGGTGAATGCACCAAAAGTAGAGTGCAGGATCTGCAAACAGGTCCTGTCACGGGGTAACCCCCCAAAAAAATACTCTTTTGGCAACTTCACCATGATTCGCCATGTGGAGAGGAGGCACCCCCAGAATTTTGCCCGGGAAAGTGTCAGGGCTCTGGCACAGGAGGTTCCCAGAGATGGGGCCTCTACATCAACAGGAGGAGCAACTTCTTCTGGAAGAGAACAATCTCAGGGGCAGGTAGCAAACATTCAACCTGCATTCAACCATGGGGTCGTCAGATGCAGATACTGCAATCAACTCCTCACCTATGGGGAGCAAAGTGTCCTGCTCATGGTTCGGGCATTGGAGAACCATCACTGCCCTTCCCACCCCTAATTTTTTTCTTTTCTTTTTGCTCCTGTTGAGCAGTTTCTATTCCCTGTTTTTGTTCCTCTTCAGTTAAAAGAAGAAAACCAAAAGTTCTTTTCAGAACTACCTCCAATTCTCATCAAAGAGCTATAATCTTAAAAAATGAAGAGTAAGTGAAATATAGTGCATTGATAATTGAAAGGAGAATGAGTAAGAAAGAACAGAAAGGTATGAGAGGTGAAAGGAAGTGAAGTAGGAGGACTGAAAGAAGGTGAGTGTTAGAAAAGAAAGTTATGACACAGTGAATAAACTGGAGGCCTCATTTCTGAAAAGTGACGCATCGCTACGTGAAAATAGCGATGCGTCACTTTTCTGGACGCACTCCTTATGACATTCCAGATATGTCATATTTAATATATGACTAATCAATTCGCAAGGAGTTACAGATATGTCAGTATTTCTGACATATCTGTAAACACAAAAGTAACGCATTGCAGGAGTGCGTCACAAAAGTGACGCAACTCCAATAATGTGTCCTTTCACATGGAAAAAGCACCATGTGAAAGGTTTGCTGTGAAGCAGGCGCAAGATTTTGGCGCAACTGCATCCTAAAAGTGACGCACTGCGTCATTATTACCAAGCTTTTTGCAAGGAACACCCCCTCTGCATGCATTATACCTGACACTATTTTTTAAAAAGTGACGCATCTAGGTACATGGGTCACTTTTTAAAACTCTGCGCCATATTGTATCTGCATCAGGTATAATGTATGCAGAGGGGGCAATCCCTCGCAAAAAGCTTGGTAATAACAACGTACTGAAATCTATGAGATTTCCCTGCGTCACTTTTAGGATGCTATTGCGTCAAAATTTTGCGCCGGCCTCGCATCACTTTTATGTTTACACATATGTCAGAAATACTGACGTATCTGTAACTCCTTGCAACATGATTCGTCATACATTAAATATGACACATCTGGAATGTCATAAGGACTGTGGACAGAAAAGTGACGCATCACACCAGCAGTGTAATAAAATGTGCCTCGTTGCACTATATTTAAAGGATGCAACAGCATCCTAAAAGTGACGCAGTGAAATCTCAAACATTTCACTGCGTCGCTATTACAAAGCTTTTAGTGGGAGAACACCCCCTCTGCATGCATTATACCTCACGCAGATATAATGTGGCGCTTGATTTTAAAAAGTGACCCATCTACCTAGATACCTCACTTTTTAAATATAACGCAACGCAACACATTTTTTTACACTACTGGTGCAATGCGTCACTTTTCTGTGCGCACTCCTTATGACATTCCAAGTAACGCATTGCTGGAGTGCGTCACAAAAGTGACGCAACTCCAGTAATGTGTCCTTTCAAATGGGGAAAGCAGCATATGAAAGGTCTTGCCTCAGTCTAACACCTGCTGTAAAGCAGGCACAAGATTTTGACGCAACAGCATCCTAAAACTGACGCAGTGAAATCTCAAAGATTTCACTGCGTCGCTATTACAAAGCTTTTTGCGGGAGAACACCCCCTCTGCATGCATTATACCTGACGCTATTTTTAAAAAGTGACGCATCTAGGTACATGGGTCACTTTTTAAAACTCTGCGCCATATTGTATCTGCAACATGATTCGTCATACATTAAATATGACACATCTGGAATGTCATAAGGAGTGCGCACAGAAAAGTGACGCATAACACCAGCAGTGTAATAAAATGTACCTCGTTGCACTATATTTAAAAAGTGACGCATCTAGATAGATGCGTCACTTTTTAAATATTGCATAACAATGCGCATTTTTTTACACCGCTGGTGCGTCACAAAAATTGACGCACAGGAAGCGCAAAACTAACAGCGCAAGGCCTTCATAAATATGGTCCTGGATTTTCCCCGTGCTTCGCCGGTGCGCGTACCATGCGCTTCCCCCGCGCAAAACGAAAAATTTTTTTTAATGCCCTGCAGGACCCTATTTTAGTCCCTACATCAAACCTAGGGGGTCAGAGGGAGTCTACTCTTCCCCCTTATGGTCATTTGCCCCTTTTTTTTTCAAACCCCTTGTGTCTCGATTTTACCGAGACACAAGATGGCGGCCGCTCCGCACTGTTTAGAATGTTTACAGACAACTGAGATCCAATCAGCTTCCTGCGCGCAAGTCGCGTGTCGCGCCTGGAGCAGGAAGCGCAAAACTAACAGCGCAAGGCCTTCATAAATATGGTCCTGGATTTTCCCCGTGCTTCGCCGGTGCGCGTACCATGCGCTTCCCCCGCGCAAAACGAAAAAAAATTTTTAATGCCCTGCAGGACCCTATTTTAGTCCCTACATCAAACCTAGGGGGTCAGAGGGGGTCTACTCTTCCCCCTTATGGTCATTTGCCCCTTTTTTTTTCAAACCCCTTGTGTCTCGATTTTACCGAGACACAAGATGGCGGCCGCTCCGCACTGTTTAGAATGTTTACAGACAACTGAGATCCAATCAGCTTCCTGCGCGCAAGTCGCGTGTCGCGCCTGGAGCGCACTCCGGTGCGCGCACGGGAGAGCGCCTATAGATATATATATTTTTTTGAACCTAAATTACTCAAAATCCACTGGAGCACATATCTTGAGACATAGCAAAGGCACATCGGGCTACCAGTCCCTACAATTTTGCCAAGTTTGGTGGAAATCCATTCAGCCGTTCGGGCTAAAAGTGAAATCGACCGCCCTATGGAAATTAACATGGGGAAAACGCGTTTTGGGACCCCCCTTTTATCTCGGCCCCCGCTTGACGAATCCCCCCCAAACTTTCAGGGAAGGACCGGACCGCCATGAGACCATTTTCCTGAAAATTTCAGGCAGATTCGTCAACCGGCGCCAAAGTTATTCAAAATAGAATGTTGAGATTTAACATTGAAAATTATCCTAACTATAACTACCTACTGGCGACCGCCAGTAGGTAATATATATATATATATATATATATATATATATATATATATATATATATATATATATATATATATATACTACCTACTGGCGGATATAGGATTTTTTTGAATAGGGATTTCTGAAAATTCTATGTTGAATAACTTTGGCGTTGAAGGACGGAATTGGCTGAAATTTTCAGGAAAATGGCACATTTTGTTTCTGAGCGCCCCCAGAAAGTTTGGGGGGGTTTTGTGAAGTGGGGGCCGAGAAAAAAGGGGGGTCCCAAAACGTGTTTTTAACATTGAGTTTTCAATAGGGCGGTTGGACTCACTTTTAGCTTGAACGGCTGAATGGATTTCTATGAAACTTGGCAAAATTGTAGGGACTGGTAGCCCGATGTGCCTTTGCTAGGTCTCAAGATATGTGCTCCAGTGGATTTTGAGTATTTTAGGTTAAAAAATATATATATATCTGTGACAGCGTCCCGGTTAGCGCCCCGGTTCGCGTACCAGACGCGTAACGGAACTTCGCGAGGAGAAGCGGATTGGTTCCCCGGTGACTGTGAACATTCTAAACAGTTCGGAGCGGCCGCCATCTTGTCTCTCGGTAGGATCGAGAGACAAGAGGTGGAAATAAACGAAGGGGGGAATGAATGAAAGGGGGCAAGGTAGACCCCAACCTGACCCCCTACGATTGATGTGGGGGCTATTAAAGGGCCCCGCGGGCAAAAAAAAAAAAAGTCTGCCATCTTGTGTTAAGGTCTAATTTGGACACAAGATGGATGATAAACAATGCTGGGATTGTGTAAAAGGGGGCAAGGGAGACATATCCTGACCCCCTAGGTTTTGTGAGGGTGGATGAGGAGGCCCATATATGCCCAAAAAAGAAAAAATAAAACAAATTTTCGCGCGGTTAGCGCCTGGTGCGCGAACCGGGTAGCGCTCCGGATAGCGTAAATCGTGAAAATTAGTAAAAAAAAGTTACATTTAAAATGTATTTAGAGTGATCATAGTTAGGGTAGCTCTGAAAAGAGCTTTTGGGTCTGTGGAAGATTTAGGTACTTATAAGTAGGTACCAATACACAGTCTTAAATTCTGGATGAAAACTCTGTTCCCCTCATCTGAGAAGTGCACACCATCTCCTCTGTAGATATCTTGCATGTAGTAACGCAAGTTATTGTTGTAGATGGAGCCCATTCCATGGTCTCTCATGTAAGCCGAAACAGACTTATTTACATGCTTCCTCGCTTTCTCAATTTGTGGACAAAATTGATTGGACCTCCTCCATTTCTGTCTTTGGCATATATTGGAATATACCAAGGCAGTTTGAGGAAAAAGTGCCATCAATTGCTCAAAGGTGTCCTTTAAAAGCATGTCCAGACCTAACCCAGTCAAAGTGCCCAAATCATTTCCTCCACAGTGCACTATTATGAGGTCAGGGTTTGGCAAATGCAAAAAGGTTTTCACCAATGGTATCAATTGGTGACATCTCAATCCTCTCTGGCCAATCCATTTGATTTCCACATTTTGTAAATTGAGGTTGTGTAAATTTCTGTTATCAGCATACCTGTGAGCCCAGTGGATGTAGCTATGTCCAACAATCCAGACAGAAAACATGGTGAGAGGAGGTTCTGCTGCAGTCAGATGAAGTATGGGAATGAAATGGCAGTTGAAACGGTGGAGTTTGTAATGAAAAAAACTGTGGAGTTTCAGTGCTAATGATTCAGTAGCAGTGATTGGTGGATTTTGATTGCTGAAAACAGAAAGTTAGGGTGCATGGATGTGTTCTTTGAAAGATGTAATTTGAATGGTTAAGAAAAAATAATTTTAAGAAACATTGCACTGGATAAGCAGGTGTACTGAGAGTTCAGAGTTCAGTTGAAACATTGTTGTGTGAACTTGTAAACATGAGAGGTCTGTCAGGAGCTAGTTGCTATGGAAAAAAGGCAAAAAGGGCAAAGGGGGAAGGGTGTTGATTTGAAAAAAGTGAGGGAAGAGTTTTGATTGGGTGACATGAGAGATATGTGTGATGAATTACAGCATTTCTGTGCCATTGTTGGTTGCAGCCTCTGGAGTGCATACCTTTTGCTCTGCTAAAGAAAAATTGGTGTGTGTCTGAGACTGTTTTGAATCGGAAAAGTGACCGAGCATGGGAAGCTTTACATGCACGATTATTGTCAAATTTGTATCCAGATGAAGACGTTCTGCCAGAGAATATTTTTTAGAAAATTACTGAGAAGAAATCTGGGATATGTTTGATGCCAACTCTGCAAGAATGTTCCATCTTCAACAACAAAATGTTGAATTTAGAAAACCAAGACATAGTGAAAGTGGAAGCTATTGACAGAATTGAGCATATGGGAGCAACAATTATTTTGTCTGAAAATTTGAAATCTAAATTGGATTCATTAGAGAAGACTATATCTAAAACTGCGGGTTTTGAAAAGACTCTGAATGTGTGCTTAAATTGCCGTATCATTTTGAGAAGGAATTTAAATGTTGAAAGAGGTTTGGTAAATAGATCAATGGGTAATGTTGTTGATTTTGAGAAATACAGAAATAGAGATGGAATTGAATTTATAAAAATTAAATTTGATGGCATTGAGGATGTACAGCAAATTGGTTGTTGCTCTGCTAGGTTTTTGCTTGTAAGCAGTTTCCTGTTTGCTTGGCATATGCGGTGACAATCCATAAATCGCAAGGTTTAAGTGTAGACAGTGCTTTGGTGAATATTGGCAGTTCTGTGTTCAAGGAGGGTATGGCTTATGTGGCATTATCACGAGTCAGAACTTTATCTGGATTGTACTTGATTGAGTGTGATGAGACAAACATTTGTGCAGATCTAGATTGTGTTAAGGAATACAATAGGTTAAGAAGAGAGTATGCGCCACATTTGCCTCAATATCCTTTGTTTGAAAAACGTGTGGTAGGCCGGAAACAAGGAAATGTAACCAATAGTAGGGAGGTTGTAGCAAAAACACGAAAAGTCGATGAACCCGAAATTGTAAGCAGAAAGAAAATGGATGCTGTTGAAGATGTTGTTGGTTTTCAATTTGAAAATAGTTCTGGTGTCAACTGCTATGCTAATGTAGTGGTTAATGTTGTCTTTTCTCTAGAAACATTAAAATAACAGATTGTGGTCAATTCGGATCAAAGATTTTGCTGTTTGTTAAATTCTGTGTTAGAGAAATGTAGCACTGATAGAAGAAAAAGAGAAAGTGTATCTGAAATTCGAAATCTCCTAGACAAATGTTCAAGTCAAACGCAATTCTCTCAAAATATTCAGCAGGATTGTCAGGAGTTTTTAATGTATATGCTTGATGTTTTGCAAGATGAAGGTGTAGATGTAGATTATCTGTTCGGCCTTTCTTATCAATGGCAGCATGACTGCGAGAACTGTAGGCTATCAAGTACTACTAGTGTAGACTCAGAAAGATTTATATATTTAACTTTGCCTGACAGTAAATCAGTATCTTTTAATAAGCTAGTAAAAGCAGCTGATCAAAACATGGAGTGTAGCCAATGTAAGTCTGCAATGCTGTCCACATTATTTATACGAAGTTATGGCCAGTATGTCATTTTAATGTTCCAACGATGTAGGTCTGATGGAACTAAATTGACAACTTTAATTAAAAATTTTGCGGCTTCGCAGTTGTCAATATCAGGAAGGACTTTTGTAACTGCAGCAATTAAATATCATGACGGTCCTTCAACAACTTCAGGACATTACACAGCTTATTTAAAATCTGGAAACGGCTGGTCATTCTGCAATGATTCTGTTTTAACTTTCAAAAAACGTTTACCATTTGACTTAAAAAATTCTTACCTAGTGTTTTTACAACCAAAATTTTAGGGAAGGAAAGTGGCCTACGAAGATTGGAGCAGTTGATAAATTTGAGTCTGCTGTTTTAAATTGCTTTGTAAATTAGAGTGATCATAATAAATAAAAATGTAAAGTAGTCATAGAGATACATAACTGGCCTATAATGATTCAAAGAGTTGATATGATTTACTCTGTTGTTTTAAATTGCTTTGTTAGTAACTGAGATCAAGAGAATGAAAAAATTGGAAAAGTCATAGAGTTAGTGTAAGTGTGCCTCATAGTAAGTGGTATCAATGTTAAGGGGAAATGTGAAACATGAGTAAACTAGAAGGGGAGATATTATTAGTACAAGATTGTGAAAGTGATTTTGTACGTTTTCTTTCTGAAAGTCGGGGAAAAAGAAAAACCGGGATTTGCTTTGAGGAATTCGAAGAGTTTAAAATGGCTCTTACACAATTTGGCCTTGAGGAGAAGTGTGGTAGAGAGCAAAAAGTAATTTATTGTTTCTAACATATTACTCAAAGTGGCGGGCACAGATTTTTTAGAGCACAACAGAGTATAAGCTGTTCATAGCATATCATTCGACGTCATGGAAAGTAAGTGTACTTTTGATGAGTTCTGATTTCTGATTTGTTATATTATATGGGTTTTTTTAAACACAATCATTTTGATTGTGTTTTTTTTCCCCGCTGTTATATGATGAATACCTTCAACTCACTGTTTTTAGTGAAATTTGATATATTCTGAGAACAGCAAAAATAAACCATTTAACATGTATAATTAATTCTATATTTTGTATTGTGATTTTTAATTTTTACTCATCTTGTCTCATGCTCACTTGTCTTTTACTACCTTATATCAATTCTCTTTACATACTCACATTGCCTTTTGTTTTATTCTCTTTCACCCTTGTTCTCTAACTCCACTTATCTTTCAACCTTTGTTTCCTTATTCCAACTCTGCTTTTTTCTTTCCTCTCATGCACCATTTTCTAGCTTTTAGACCCTCTGCTTTGCTTCTCTTTTCCACCTTTTCTCCCTTTTGTTTTCGAAATTAAATAATTTTGGGTTCTCCTTTTTTGTTGCAATCAGTTAGTATAACTCACCTTCACACATTTGTCTTTCTTTGTTGCTTCACTCAGTCTGTATCGACACTCTTTCCTTCACTTTCTCTGTCCCCTCTCGCCCTCACTCTCTTTTCCTTATTCACCCTTTCCTTATTTAGTTTACCTTACTCACATTCTTTTAGTATCTTACACATCTTCAGTTTATTTTTCTCTTCTATCCTTCTTTTCTGTCACTAAATCTATCCTCCTTTTTATTCACTTAGTAATTTACTCTATTTCTATTTCTTTTTGACTCTGTCTGTCTTTCACCGTTACTTTATTTTCCTTTCTGAATGTTTATCTCTAACTTTATTTCTTTGTAAAATTGTATGATTTTCAACCTTTTGCCTTGTCTTTTCTATTTTTTAAATACATGTTTTAATATTTTTCAAATTTTTGTTCTTTCTTTCACAGATTGAAAGTAAAAAAATTATAAGTGATGGAGTTAACAACAACTATAAAGTAAGTATTTAGTACTTTTTCCCTTACATCTCTATCACATTCAACTTCTATTACTTCCACTGCTTTATTTCCTTAACCCTCAGTTTCCTTCCTTTGCTTTTTCCCTCATTCCTTTTCAATTACTTACTTACTCCACTCCTTCCACTCCTTCTGTCAGTCCCTCTGTTCTCACAGTTCCTCACTCCTTTTCACTCAGTCCGTCTCTCTTACTCTCACTGTCTCTGTCTCTTCACTCTTTTACTAGTTGTTCATTATGCTTTCTCTCTGTAGTTCAAGCACACTATCTTATTTACATTTTTTTGCTGCTTCAATTATTCTTTGTCTATCACTTCTTCTTTTCTTCTTTCTGTTTTTTCTCTCTGTCATTCCACATGTTTTAACCTTATTCACTATCATACACCTTGTTTTAATCCTATTTACTTTCACTCACTGTTTTTTTAACACCTTCCCTCAGGGTTGTTGTTTTAGTCCGGTTCTATCCCTACCTCTTACTCCACATCCTTTGCTCTCTTTCTTTTTAATTTGAAGATTCATTCACATTCTCCAAGTAACTCTTGTTTATTATTTTTTTCTTTCACTTCCTTTTCTATTTTCTTTTTCTCAATTTTACCCTCTTACATCTTTTCTTTGTATAATTATCTATTATACAGTATCTCTGTTACTCCCTCTAGCTGTCTTTCTTTTAACATTATTCTCTCTGTCTCCTTCCCTTATATTCACTCTTTATTTTTTTTTCTTTTTTTTTTGGTTCGCTTCCGGTTCGCGTACCGGCGCGCGAACCAGGAAGCGAATAAAAAAAAAAGAGATTGCCAGAGTGCTAAACATTTTAGCAATTTTTTATAAATGGGAGGTAGTTCTGAAAATAACTTTTTTTTAGTGTTTTTGTTTTATATTTTTTTAATTATTTTTCTGAACATTTTTTTTGTATTTTTTGAACAATTTTAAATTTTTTTGTTTTTTTTGAGGGGGAATAACGAAAAACAGGCATTAGAAAGGGCTCCACAGGAGCAAAAAAAATAAATTACTTTTTGGGGCGTTTTGAGCACTTGTGGTTTTCATATGCTCTGTTCATTAAATTGACACTCATCTCCCCATAACAAAGTAGTCCCCCACAATAAATACACACTAGCTTTATGTGTGCAAAATTGCTCTGGATACTGGGGACCGTCTCCTTCGCCTCTGGTCCTGAAAGACTTTCCTGTGTCGAGGTGCTGGCCACATAGATGGCAGACAAAGTGCATTCTCCCCCCGCCACACTGCATGCTTTACAAGGACCCAACCCCACATCAAACTCTGGAGTCGTACTTGATTTTCTGCAGTGTGCTGCTTGTTTATTAAAATTTAAGTTCTCTGGTCAATTACCTCATTGACCCACCAATCTCTTTATTTATTCGTACATATTCCAATACAGTATTTAAGAATAAACTTGCACTTATAATACAATATATACATTCACCGCCCATTCCACTGGGCCTTTTATTTGACTTCAGGGTTGCGCCAGCAGGCCACAATCCAGATCACCTGCCCCATAACGTTAACCCCCTTCTGGTCAACAGAGCCGCAGGTGAGGAAAGCGCCCCCTTGGGCAACCAGCGGCCTCTGGGGTAGGGCTGAAAAGCCAAGGCCACCAGCAGGTCGGCCCCAACTCTCCCGCCAGCCCAGAGTCCATACTGATTTAGCAAACCTGTTCAGAGTTAACTGTCTCTGGACAAGAAGTTCCCGTGGTATTCTTGTCCGGAACCCCGCTATTGCCCTAATTGATTCCTTATTAATAGGGATGGGTGGGTGGGTGTCTTCTCTTGGAGACGTCCGACTCCTGGATGATCAGCGGACAAAGAGGGGGCCTCTAGGCTGGTCGCGGGCTTTTAAGCCTCGCGCCCTACTAACACTTCCGGGGCGTACCTCGACCTTTGTTCCCATTGGTCCTGACCCGACGCTTACTTCCGGGTCACGCAAACCGGAAGTGACCCGGCTCCGGGTCGGCCCTTTGGCTGCCACTAACGACGCCATTCCCCGATGGGGTTGGCGCCTCCCATAGATGGCAGACAAAGTGCATTCTCCCCCCGCCACACTGCATGCTTTACAAGGACCCAACCCCACATCAAACTCTGGAGTCGTACTTGATTTTCTGCAGTGTGCTGCTTGTTTATTAAAATTTAAGTTCTCTGGTCAATTACCTCATTGACCCACCAATCTCTTTATTTATTCGTACATATTCCAATACAGTATTTAAGAATAAACTTGCACTTATAATACAATATATACATTCACCGCCCATTCCACTGGGCCTTTTATTTGACTTCAGGGTTGCGCCAGCAGGCCACAATCCAGATCACCTGCCCCATAACGTTAACCCCCTTCTGGTCAACAGAGCCGCAGGTGAGGAAAGCGCCCCCTTGGGCAACCAGCGGTCTCTGGGGTAGGGCTGAAAAGCCAAGGCCACCAGCAGGTCGGCCCCAACTCTCCCGCCAGCCCAGAGTCCATACTGATTTAGCAAACCTGTTCAGAGTTAACTGTCTCTGGACAAGAAGTTCCCGTGGTATTCTTGTCCGGAACCCCGCCACAGGACGAGGAGCTTACTGGCGGACTCGACCTCCCCCCCCTGCGCTCAAGAGCTTCGGAGACGGATCCTAGAACTGTTTCTATAAATATCTCCATACCCGCCTCCGACAGGTAGACTCCGTCCTCTGCATATAGCTCCGGCCTTTCTGCCTGAATTAATTTATGGCGAATCGCTTTAATACTCGATTTTTTCAGGATTTCCGCCACCGATTGGTTCAGTCTTTTGACAGATCTGTTTATTGCTTTCATGGGTGCGCCCCGAGCCCACACGAGTCTCGGGATGACTTCCGACCACAGTACTATAGCTTCTGGGAAAATGTTTTTGATTGCTGCTAGGGTAGAAAACAGGGACTCCTTCACTTCTCTCCGCCCACCTGGAATCATGTTGTTGCCTCCGCAGTGCAACACGAATACATCTGGCGAAGGCATGCCTTTTGCCAAAGCCGCTTTTACATCCCTCGGGACGTCCGCCAGGCGCTGCCCGCCTATCCCCACCCAATGATGGTCACAACCTCGCATCATGGTCACCCTGTCCCTGAGTGTCTTTTCGAAGTGCGCCCCGGCCCTGCGAATGAAGGAGTGGCCACACCAACAGATTTGGGTTCTCTTAGGGGAGGTACCTAAAGTAAATATGAAGAGTAAATGTGAAGAGATACAGGCAGCCGATTCTCACAAAAGGAACGCAAGCTAAAGATACGTCAGACTAATTGCGGGCGGATATAACGTTCATAACAAGCTGATTTCCAGCGACCTAACCTTTTGATTACCTGTTCTGGTAGGCCTAGGCCAGCAGCCGTTGTCGTTGCTCCAATTCTAAACGAATGTGATGTAAATTCGGCCGGATCAACTCCGATCCGTGCCAAGGTCATTTTAACTACTCGAGTGAACTGGAACCTGGTAAGGGGTAACCCATTCTCATGAATCAAGAGTCTATCATCGGTTCCCTGGGGCCTGACTTGGAGAAATACCCTCAGCAAGTTGACCGGACAGAAGGGCTCCCCCTCTACTCTACCCAGTTGTAACCAGGTACCTCTACCCAGCGGATCCGTTTTCGATCTCCGCACCCTCAGCCGCAGGACACCTTTGGACTCGATTATATCAGAGCACCTCAGACCCCCTTCCTTATCCGATTTAGACACCGGAAGTAATTCTGAAATTCGCAGCGCCCCACAAAAGGCGAAGGTATAGGCCACCCGGAACAATTGCGTCTCATACTGGGATAAACAAACGAAAGGGAGAGCTCCTAGGATTTTAATCAATTTTTCTACGTCTATCGGCCTCCTACAATCTTTCTCCCCGGGCGCTAGGCGCTCCCAACCTCTCATTGCTCTTCTAACTCTCTGATCTTTTGTCGGATCAGACACCCCCCGTAGACCCGCATAAAATGCTAACGCCGACAACTGCCTTTTCATGAATGCTACCGACTTCTCTTGCTCTTTCTGCTGCACGATGAAGCCTAATACACTCTGGGGGGCAAAGATGTCCGCTACGCCCACACCCCTCAGGTATGCCATATACGACTCCCATGACCTCTGATACATACTCTTAGTCCTTGGAGCCAAGGATGCAGATATCAACTCGGCGGCTGTGGGGCACCAAACTTCCATAGCTCCGCTGGGAAGGCTGACATTGACGTCTCCGCCTGGGGCCAATGCTCCCGGAACTCTGTTAACTTAAAACGAGACAATGCATCAGCCGCTTTGTTTTCTACACCTGGAACATGTTTCGCAGTGAATTGGACATTATGGCTCAGGCATTGCAAAACCAATTCTTTCAACAACCTGAGTACCCAAGTACAGGTGGCCCTCTGGCTATTAATCACCATGACTACGGACATGTTGTCCGACCAGAATACTATACTCTTGTTTGCCAGCAGATCTCCCCACAAGTGCAAAGCTACCACTATGGGGAAAAGTTCAAGGAAGGAAAAGTTAGTAGTCAGGCCTCGCTCGATCCAGTCATCTGGCCAGCACTGCATACACCATTTTTGACCGAATATAGCTCCGAAACCAATACTACCTGCAGCGTCGATGAACAGCTCAAGATCCGTATTAGAAGAACAGGCTGCTCGCCACAATACCGTGCCATTGAAGTCCCTCAAAAAACTTCTCCAAATCATAAGATCCTCTCTAACTTCGGCTGAGAGCCTCACTCTGTGGTGTTTGGCCCGCAGCCCAGACATCGCCCTCGCTATACTCCTGGAGAAGGCCCTGCCCATAGGAATGACCCGCAGAGCAAAGTTCAGTTGACCCAGAAGAACTTGTAGCTGATGTAAGGTTACCTTCCTTGCCCCCAGTCAGCCATCAATAGCGGCCCTAAAGGCATCGACCTTGACTTTTGGCAGCCTACACACTCCTGCTGTCGTATCAATCTCTATGCCCAGGAAGGTCAAACACGTGGTCGGGCCTTCAGTTTTTTCCGCCGCCAAAGGTACTCCGAGCGCCTCAGCCAAGCGCTGGAAGCCCAGCAGGGCCTTCCTGCACGACTGGGAACCCTCGGGACCCATGAACAGAAAATCGTCCAGGTAGTGGACTACAGCATGTGAGTTGTCCGAGGCCAGAAACTGCTCGACCGCCCATTCTAGGAACCTTGCGAAAGTCTCGAAAACTGCACAGGCAATAGAACACCCCATAGGCATGCACAAATCCAGAAAATAGTTACCGTCAAATGTGAAGCCCAAGAACCTGGTGTCGTCCGGGTGCACGGGCAGTAACCGAAAGGCTGATTCAATATCGGCTTTAGCCATTAGGGCTCCCTCCCCAAATGCCTGCAATTTCTCAATAGCCGTGTCAAATTTGGTATACTTCACTGAGCACAGATCCGGGTCTAACTTATCGTTTACTGAGAGCCCTGGGGGACTCGATAGATTATGGATCAGACGGAATTTACCCTCCTCCTTTTTCGGAACTAGACCCAATGGGGAGCAAACCAGATTATGGGTAGGTGGTTCTGTGAAAGGGCCCCCAACCCGCCCCAATGCTACCTCCTTCATGATCTTCTCTCGAGCTGCCTCCATATTTCGCAACACTGAGCTCTGATTGCGAGGTGGGACATTGGAAGGTGGGGCTGAAGACGGGATACGAAAGCGATTGTAAAACCATGCAGTAGGAATTGAGCCTCCCCAAGATTATCGTACTTACTGAGGAGGTGTGTCAGGACATGCCGTTTAATTGGAGTTGGTAGCTTTGTCAGGGGTCTTAGTTGGCTTTCCTTTTGGGGCACTGTGGCTGGCTTGTTCTTTGGGGTTACCAGTTTTCTTAAAACACCTAATCTCGGGATGAGAGGTACCCCCGCAGTAGGAACAGCAGTGTTTGAATTTACACGAGACCCCCCTGGTACACTCATTTATATTAAACTGCCAGCAGGCCTGTTTTTTCTCACCGACCCCTTTGTCAGTCCGAAAGGACTGGCTCTGAGTTGAGGGTACTGGGGTAGGCGTTGAAGGGGTGGAATAAAAGACTGTATGCCACAAATTAATCTCCCGCTGGTCCCATGCTATACCCGGGTGAACTGCCTTCATCTGCCTGAACATTTTATCGTATTTCAGCCACCCCTGGCCTGGAAACTCCGTTGCCGCTCCATGTATCAATGATATATAGCTCATCATTTGTGGGCCTAAAACAGGATATTTCTCAAGCATAACAGCGGCATATATTGCAAATCCCTTGATCCAATTCTTCATGGACCATTCTACCCATGATTTCTTCTGATTGTAATCTCCCTCCTTTCCGGCTTTGGGCTTTCCGGCCGCCACCCCCGCATTGATAAGGTCGAACACTTCTATGTATTCGCCTCTGAGTATCCTGTCCTTCATATCTGCTGGCACATGCCAAGTTATCCCCGCGGATGGCGATAAGGTCATCGAGGAAGAACCGAACATTAGAGGGCTGAAAGCTAATAATGGGAAACCAGCTGGTTGCCCCCCAAACCCTCCATGCATCTGGCCATTAGAGGGACCCGCAACATCAACCACGGCATTCGCCCTTGAGCCCTGACTTGGACACCCTAGATTAGAGAAAGCAGTCATCGCTAAGGGGGACCCGTGAGCTGTGTAGGCAGGAAACATTGAGCTTACCGGGCTGCTACCTATCGCTTGACCATGCGACCCATATAATTGCATCCCTGGTAACTGAGCGACCCCCCCGGGCTGAACCCAAACTTGCGACACTCCGCTACCCGGCTGTGCCACTACTGGCGGTAACATACCGTGCGGACCGGACCCCCCCACAGAAGTGACGGGGAACCCTCCTATCTGCGTAGGCCTAGTTGCCTCATACTGCCCATCGGCGTCATCTGGGTCGTTTTCTGCGCCTGAGTTCGAATCAATTGTCTCTGGCGCCTCCTCCTCACCTGGTGATACTGGTCGTGAATCCGTCGGCCTAGACCGCTTGCCTCTTGCCGAGCTTCTAAGCTTTTCTGGGGTCTGCTTCGCTCTTTTGCCTCTCCCCCTCTCCTCCTGAGAGTTCGCATCTGCTTTAGCCCCGTCTCTCATATTCTTTAGTACCCAATCCATGCCCTTTTCTCTTGTGAACTCCAGCAGTTCCGTAAAGGCAAGGAATTCCTCATTCTTGGCTGCGGGTTGTTTACCCTTCGGTACCTTCTTCGACGGCATCCTGCACTTAAAGAAAACAACGTTAAAAACGTATCGAGAGACGCAAACGACTTTTTAGGCCCACCGCGCCGCGGATGGGCCCGGACCCAGGAAATCAGATGATCGAGCGCCAGCGCTCGCCCTCCCCCTGGACACAAGGATTTACCGCGGCAAACCCCCCCCTGCAAACAATATTTAAATCCAGAAACTAAGCACGAAAGCTGTAAAAATAAGGAAGTCTAGCACACACTGCAAGGCCCGCTAACCTAGACCACGAGTCGGATTAACTCTCGCTGTATACTCCAACGCGATGCTCCCACGATGTCTTCTCTTGGAGAAGTCCGACTCCTGGATGATCAGCGGACAAAGAGGGGGCCTCTAGGCTGGTCGCGGGCTTTTAAGCCTCGCGCCCTACTAACACTTCCGGGGCGTACCTCGACCTTTGTTCCCATTGGTCCTGACGCGACGCTCACTTCCGGGTCACGCAAACCGGAAGTGACCCGGCTCCGGGTCGGCCCTTTGGCTGCCACTAACGACGCCATTCCCCGATGGGGTTGGCGCCTTCCAGGAGTTGGTGGGTTTTCGCGGAGGTGACGCACCTCAGCCACGCTGTAATTAATTGGATGCCACCTCTGCATGTGGCGGAGCATAGTATAGTTTCCGTAACTATATTTTTCATCTGTGCCTCAGGACAGAACTCCTTTACATATGAGGCATGTCACATGTCGGGCATTGACCTTTTTTTGGCCTTGAGGGAAAGAAAAAAATTGCCAAATAAAATTGTCTTTGTGGTGGGATTGCCGGGGCTGTTCAGGCAAGAATTGTCTCTGCTGTACCTCCACTTCCTCTTCTTCCTCCTCTTCCTCAGGGTTGGGAAGGAACTCTGTAGGTGGTCCTTCCTTCCTAGGAGGTTATGGTAGTGGTGGGGGTCCACCAGCTGCAGCTACTACTGAAGTCATCACTTAATAATGAAAAACAGGTCTTCCTCTCACAAAGTTGAAAGTCAGAGTGAGAAAAAAGGTGGGGGCTTTCATCATTTGGGAAAAAAAATGTTCTAAACCAATGAAAAGTGTTATTTTCAGGTCACATGACCTGTTACGCTTACGTTACGCGTCCCGCTACGCACCCGGAGCGCTTCCCGGGTGCTGCGCTTTGCGCCTCGGTTTGCGCTCCGGAGCACTTCCGAGTGCGCTAACACGGCGCGTCATAAGACGCATTACGCGGCAACGCGATACGTCGCGCTTACGCGGCGCGTCACGATGTTGTTTTCGAACGCGGCAGTTGCGCTAATGGAACGTTTCCCGGTGCGCAGACCGGGTCGCAGCACCAAATTGAGCTAACGGGAAGCTACCCGGTGCGCGGACCGGTAGCGAAACAAAAAAAATAATTTAAAAAAAATATATACATAAAAAAATTATATAAAAAACATATAAAATATATTTTTCCATTAAAAGAAGAATACATTTTACAGCTTTTGATATTTGCTATTAAAAAACCATTGAAATTCACTGAAATAACCATAGGGTATAGACCATATATAGTTAGGAATTAGCATTTACAAAACCTTGAAAATTCACTGAAAAAACCATAGGTTATAGACCATATATAGTTAGGAATTAGCATTTACAAAACCTTATTTTACTCACACAAAACCATTGAAATTTGCATATATAGTTAGTTGCACTAACTATATATCGCGCACCCGCAATCCACTGCTGATGATGTCACATATTACATCATTCATGACATGTCAGTGACATCACTGATGACATCACTGATGACAACTCAAATGACATCACTGACAACATCACTGATGACATCATTCATGCGATAATACGATGAACCTCTTCAGACTCTAATATAACCTTAGATACACTCACGTGTAAACAGACACTCACAGATTGTCACTCATCCATGGAGTTACTCATACACCTAGTCAGTCATGCAAAGAATCAATCACACCTCCATTTCCTCAACTATACAATTATACACACCTTACTTATTCAAACATATTCTAACACATATTTACTCTCTTATACAATTACTGATACAAGTTTTCAATGATCCATGCAGCCACTCACACATTCACTAGCTCTTATACACAGTAATTTATATATGTCAACTCACTGACTGTGTTTTACATATGTACTTACTTTGACATGTAGCACTGAGATATCCATTCACTCACCAATACACTCATGCACACAGTCAACCACCCATACAGCTGTTTCCACATGCAGTTTTCGAACCCATTCATCTAGTGAATCAACTGTTCACACATCTATGCACAGAGTCACACACCTCCCAGACACCCTCACACACACACTCACTCTCCCATACAAATACTTGGGCAACCAATCAATAACCCATATAGTTACTCATATAGCTACTGATCAACACATGCAGCAGTTTACAGAACAATAGATATAATGATGCACAAATTAAGACAGTTTAGTCACTAACCCATGCACTCAGTGAGACACATTTAATCACTCTCTCATACAATCAGTCATGCACCTACTAAATCCTTCATCCAGACACTTATACATCCACTCATTCTTCAATATGTAAGACATATTTTAACTTTAGAGAAACATACAGTCACTGGATGATGTCATCAGTGATGTCATTTGATTTGTCATCAGTGATGTCATCAGTGATGTCACTGACCATGTCATGAATGATGTAATATGTGACATCATCAGCAGTGGATTGCGGGTGCGCGATATATAGTTAGTGCAACTAACTATATATGCAAATTTCAATGGTTTTGCGTGAGTAAAATAAGGTTTTGTAAATGCTAATTCCTAACTATATATGGTCTATAACTTATGGTTTATTCCGTGAATATATATATATATATATATATATATATATATATATATATATATATATATATATATATATATATATATATATATATATATATATATATATATATATATATATATATATATTCATTTAATTTACAAGTATTCATTTAATTTAAATGCCAAAATAATTTACTCATTAGTTCCTATGTGGTTTTATTTTATTTTCCTGTCCAAACTGTTTTCTATGACAGAGTACTAATGGTTAGCCATGTGTGATGATTGCCCTTCTCCAAGGCTGGTGTAGAGTACATTGTCATCTGGTGAAATACTTTCAGGGTTTCAATAATTTGAGAAGCATAGTTCTGCATCTCTTGAACCCAGAACCCAGAGTGACTTGAAGGGCTAGTTGGCTGTCCTCCTCATCTGAAGCCTCAGGGACATAACAGGCTTTCCAACAACCTTGCATCTGCACCTGAACTCTTCCATTTGTGAGTCCACCCTGCCAAATCCTGGATCCTTGGAAGTGAGATTAAGGTGCTGTACCAGCCTCTGTGGATCCAGGGGAACTGAAGTATCTCCTTTGCTGCAGGATGCAACCCTGAGAAAAACCAACACATATTCGCTCCTTCATGGATTGGAACCATTGCCAAGTCCTGCATCACTGATGCAGCCTGCATCAACTTCGGAACCGCTGCTGTGTGATGCAGCCCTGGTGCATGGCCTCTCAACTTTTGTTAATGGCAGCCTCAATAATTTCAGACTCCACATCGTACTCTTGCAGCATCTCGGAATCGGCGCATCGCCCCGACTGCGCAATGCATCCCTGACTCTGGATTGCAAGCCTTCATCAATGGGATCTTCAACATTGACACAACACTCGCAACACTCCGCAAGCCGGGATTTAAGGTACTCTGTTCAGTGGGCCTAACTGGGTCCCTGTAGTTGGCCTTTGCTCCATCGTGTTCGGCCTGAATTTGTGACTTTTTCCCATCTGGAGATACCAGATATCCACAGTTTGCGTTTCATGAATTTTAGCGCTAGTAGCCTCAAAAACTTTCAAATTAAATAGCTCTTATCCGACTAAAAGGATTTTTGTCATTTTGGTCTTGTTTTATTTATTAAATATCACTCTATGTTCTTAATCATATTGTGAGATTTTTTATGGTGTGTTTTCACTGTGCTACTGTTTGAAGTGTTGCATAAATATGTTACAAATTGCCTCTAAGTTAAGGTTAACTGCTCTGTGCCAAGCTACCAGGGGGATGAGCACAGGTTAATGTGAGATTGGCTTGTGCCTGACCCTGCCAAGGATTGTGGTAGCTGCTTTACCAGGGCTCACACCTCAGTTAATCAACAACCCAATTTTTACAGGCATGGTCATACTCTTTGGGTTTGTGTGTTTGTATACACATGTCCCTCCCTAAATGACTCAATACATCTCAAAGGATGAGCTCTCTGCAGAGAAAAGATAGGAGAGTTAATGGTCTCTGGCCTTAGGTTGTAAATTGCATTTTACTGCACAAGAGTAGTACTACTTTACATACTACAAAATGCACTTTGTGAATTAGGCCATTGTGTGCAGGCATATCCAGGTAAATATCATTTCAGTTGCCATAGTTAGATCACAGCTCTCCTGATTATAAAAGTTCTTCATTCATTTGGAAGAAGGACCTTAAGTTATTTTAGAAAGGCATTGAGGGTCAGTTTATTTTTTATGACCCATGCAACCTGAGCACCCAAAGAGACAGCAGTCTCAAATATAAACCTGTTTTTTTAAATTTATTTTGCTTTGTTGAGACAGAACCTTTGTATCCAGTATTGGCCAGAGCAGGAAAAGAATATACTAAGTAAATCTAGCGCTGGTTCCAAACTGAATGAGTTTCATGTTTGCCTAATTCACTTGGAACGATTTTGGAACATCAAAGAATCATTCTTCGCCTACCAGATCAGAATATTGATATAGACTTGCTAGGCTCCCTTAAACTTAACTGTGATCATACAGTACAGCCTCTCCTATGTCCTTATTCTCAAAGCACATTCTATGCATTGATTCAGAAAACATCAGTTGAGAATCTTTTTCTATATTCCTCATGCATTATCTGAACCGATGCACATGCTGCTTTTCTCCCATTCATTGAATTACATATGTAAGGCATCTGCTCCATGATATAGCTTGGCTGGTTAGAATTGTTCTGAAGTGACCCATGTATACCAGACAACAGAGTTGAAACATCAGTATGTTTAATCAGGACTTAATCTCCAAATGACAAGGAACTTTGTAATAAAATAGCACTTTCTGCCAAGAACCAGCCTGTACCATACTATTGCACCATTTATAAATATTCATTCAGTTACTAATCACTGTTTACTGAGATGTCAGCACTATACCCATTGAAACAGAGGTCCCATTCACAAATCTAATTTTGCTTGTAAACATAAGTCTATGGATAAAACCCTTTTTGCGTGCCAGGAATTCACAAAGGATCCCTGGCATGTGTAAATCGGGCCCAGTGAAATTTGAATCTAGAAAATGTTTTTCTTGAACACTGCCAGTGCATAGGTCAGTGCTTTTGGCCTTGTCTCCAAGTTCTTGAATAAAAGAGGGGGCTGAGCAATGATCCCGCTACAGATTTTGTTTAAAAACAGCTCTATGTTTGTGCATGCCTGGATTTTCACATGTGAGTGGTGGATCAGCTAGGATCCCCTCACACAGGCACACTGCATTTTATTTAGCAGGCAAACTCTGCATACCACGGGCCGAACAGTATATGTGCTGAAATGTTGCTGTCAGGGTGTACGTCAGTGCATTCCTGAGGGCAATGCAAAGCCACACAGAGCAACAGGGATAGAATACTGTTAGATTTGGGGGTCTCTAGTTGGCAGAGGTAGGGACCTTTGACCAAATAGGGACCCTTGCGTCTAGTCAGGTTAAGGGGTACACACCTAAAATAACCACTGCTCACCCCCTTGGTAGCTTGGCACGAGCAGACAGGCTTATCTCAGAGGCAGTAAAGCATTTGTGAACACAGACAGTAACCCAGTGACAACACTACAGATGGACACCACACAAGTTGTAGTATAAAAATACGTTTTTTTATATAGACCTCACACAAGACCACAAACGACACAAATCCACAATACTGTACTTTAAAAATGGTAGAAATAGCTTAGTTCTCTTTAGCTGTAAAATGCGACACTGAGTTCAATGTACCTTTGGATGCGTAACGCTATACAGCGAAAGTGTTGCAGGGAAGGTGAAGCGTCGGTTCCTTACAAGCAAGAACGGTGATGCGTCGGGTCACTACCGCTGCGTAGGGGATGTGTTGGTTCTTCTCAGCGTGGGAGGTGATGCTTCGGTTTCTTACTGCGCTTCCGTGGTGATGAGATCATCTGCGCCGTGATACGATGAAGATCCGGTGCAATAAAACAAAAATGGTGTCTTCTCCTGATGCGACACAATGCATGCATGCCCGACAGCCGTGCGACTCAATGACTCTTCTGAGACGTGACAGGCCCTTCGACAATCTTCTCCAGTGATGCAATTGCGTCTGATGCAACACCAACACTTTTTTCCGGTGATGCGAGATGCTTTGGCAATGCGATAACAACGACACCCTTCTACAGCGAGGCGACGACAGAGGCTGTGGCACGACACACTTCTCTGATGAAGCGATGGCGTCTGATGCGACTGTGACAATCTTCTCTGGCAATGCGAGGAGGGTCTGCGTAGCATCAGTGGCAACACCCTTCTCAAGTGATGCAACAACAGCTGCTGCAGCGGCGACACCCTTCTTCGCGAGTCGGCCCAACACAACAGCCGGCACTTCCAAAGAACTCTGCTGGAGCTGGTTGGTGAAGTCTGTTGTCCCTGACACTTCAGCAGGAGGCAAGCTCTATGTCAAGCCCTTGGAGATCCTTTAGAGGTTGATGAAAGTAGCACAAAGTTGTTCCTCCTTTCTTTGGCAGTCAGGCAATAACTGCAGGCCAATCCCCAACAGCATTCAGTTTAGGGATAGTCTCCTCCTCAGTTTCTCTGGTTCTTCTCCTCAGCAAAGGTTCTTCTTGTGTCGCAAAGTGATCTAAAGTTCTGGGTTTGGGTCCTCTCCTTTATACTAATTTTCCCCTTTTTCTCTGAAGGCAGAGAGGCCTTTGCCTAGTCCAAACCAGTTCTGGTCAGTCCTGGAGCACTTTGTTGACAAGACTCCTTCTTTGCTTTCACAGTGTAGGCCAGGGACATCAGACGCACCACAGGAGGTGGATCCAGCTTCGTGGAGGGAAGGCACAGCCCCATTCAGGTCACAGGTGCAACTCCTCCCTCCCATCTACATGTAGATCTCTCTATTCAGCACTGTGCTGACTCACCCAGTCTCCTGGAATCCCCCAGCCCCTGTCACTCAAACTCCAGACAACCTTGCAGAGGCAGGCTTGGACAGTTAGGCAAGAAAATACCTACTTTATAAAGTGGTATTTTCAAACACAGACTGTTAAAACCACCTTCACTAAAATATGTATTTTTATCATTCCGAGTTCAGGCATACTAAACTCGAATTTCAACCTAGTTCCATGAGTCAGTTAGGATTATAAGATGTAATAATCAAATTGCCCATTCTGACCTATGGTAGCCCTGCAGTAGTAAAAAACAAAAATGGCTGTAATTCACTATTAGGACATGTCACACACACCAGGGCATGACCAACCTTTTACCTACAATGCACCCTGCTCTTGGGCCTACCATTGGGGTGACTAATATGCAGAAAAGGAAAGGCTTAGGGACTGGCAAGTTGGTGCACTTGCCTAGTCAACATGGCAGTACCAGACTGCAAGCAGGCTCTGCGATGGCAGACCTAAGACACACTTTACAGGCTGCTTCTGTGGGTGGCACAACCAGTGTTGCAAGCCTACCAGCAGCATTTGATTTACAAGCCGTTGGCACACTCAGTGCACTGTACTAGGGTCTGACAAGTAAACCAAACCAGCAAATCATGGAGTCACTAATCCATACATCAATTTACCATAGGGAGAGCACGTGGACTTTAGCACTGTTCAGCAGTGGTAAAGTGCCCAGAGTCATAAGACAGCCAACAACAGGTCAGAAAAAATACAGGAGGAAGGCAAAAAGTTCAGGGATGACCCTGCAAAAAGGGCCAAGTCCAACAAATACCCAGCCGGGCCGAACTTCACACTGGGCTCTGGCTCCAGTCTCATCAAGAAGTTGGAAGTGAGATTGAGATGGGCCTTCCTTTTTCAAACCTGTTCATGAGGCTTTCAATGGCTTCTCATTCAAAAAATATTCTTTCTGATTCCAATGTCCATTGCCAAATTCCTGCTCTGCTGCTGCCATGGATGCAAGGTAAGTAAACAAAATGGTTTCTCTCTGTATGTGTTTGTGAGTGCATTTCTGAGAGATTGAGGTTAAATGAGATTAAGTGAAAGTGTTTGTGTGAGTGGTTTCAGAGTGTTGGTGAGAGTGAGTGAGAATCTGAGTATGAGAGTGTATATGAATAAATGACTGTGAGATTGAGGGAGTGGGTGAAGGAGTGTCAGGGTGCTAAAAGGAGTTAGTGCGGGTGATTGTGACAGGGTGTGGAATTGAGTCCGGATGTAGCTATAAATGGTCCAGCAGATGCAGTTGCACCAGGGCCCTGAGTCAGTCAATGTGAAAGGGTGAGGGTGTGCATGTATGGGAGTGAGAACCAGTGATTGTGAATGTGTGTGAGTAACAGTGAGTGGTAATGAGAATGAGTCAGTGAGAGAGTGTGATTCAGAGGTAAGTGAGTGAATGTAAGAGGAAGTGATAATGAGTGACAATGTGAGAGGCATGGTGCAGACTCCTGGGCTGCTTTCGCTTCCACCACTATTATTGCATTCCTGGGCCATCCTGACTGCTCTAAAACCAAGATCCTGTGGGACTGCTTCTGATGCTGTCCAACCAAGCTACTGTATTCCACGACCCATGTGCCAGCAATAGGCCACGTCTGCTCAGCTGCCCAGGACACCTGGTCGTGACCGGCAATGACCCACATCATGCCTGACAATGTTGCCTCCATGTCGAAACCCTGTGACTGCTCTGCATTGCTGGAAGACAAACTGGATACTTTTTGAGTGACCATGAGGAGGCAATGAAATACTCCTGCACATCATTGGAGGCTAAAATAGACACTTTAACAACAGACCTCACACTTTTGCATGTCAAGCATCGCAAGTTAGTGGGCAGAGTGGACTCAGTGGAGCACACCTTTGCTGACCTACAAGCGAAAATACATTACATGCACTCCTCTGTGCAGATGCAGCTGGAGTGAGTCAGAATCCTAGAGCGGACAGTTGAAGATGTTGAGGGAAAATACGAGGAGAAATAATATTCATATTGTGTGTCTCCCCAAGGGGGCAGAGGGTCGAGACGCTGTGCAATATGTGGGGCAGTGGTTACTGAAATTGCTTTCTCTACACACTTTCTCATAATACTTCACTATAGAATAGGCACACCGAGTGCTGGTAAGAATGCCCCCGCCTGGATCTAGTACTCGCCGGGTGGTGCTCTGGTAGCTGAATTTCCGTGACTGTGACTCAATCCTACATGAGGCCAGAAAACTCCCTGAGATCAAGGTGAACAACTTGCATATAATGTTCTTTTCAGATTATAATATCGAATATCAAGGACAATGCAGCACCTTTCTGGCAGTGAAGTGGCTCCTCTGCGAATTTGAGCTGAAATACTCGCTGCTGTTTCTGGCATGCCTCCGTGTGGTTGCAAACAGTACCAATCAGTTTTTCAACTTACCTGGCGAGGCTTGGCACTGGCTGGAAACCTACAGCGCTCATGCTGCAGGTGTGTCACACTGGGTGTTTTAGGGGACTAGGAGCATGCCCGGGGCTGTCTCTCTATATCGCACCTGTCTCTGGTCTCTAAATCCCTACCTAATTTACTGCAGATAATTAGGGAGCAACACAGTAAACTGCAGCAGGCAGTGTCTCTCACAGACGAAATACAGCATTCAAGCCCCGCAGATGACTTCCTTTGATCTTCCAGTGATGAGAGTTCTATAATCACCTGACACTCCCGGGCTGGCTCCGGACACACTCCAGAGTGACTCTGCAAACAGCTGATGACATGTTTTGACCTGGTATCTGACTTGTCGACTCTTCAACTATTACATGCATCGCAATTAACTCTGGGTGTAGTTTGCGTAGTAGTGCTACGCGTAGCTACCCGACGTGCACTTCTCACTATGCGAGCTACGTGTAGCTACGTGAACTGTGTAGTGCACTGTGCAAAATGCTGTTTGCACTGATTGCACAGTACCGGATGCTTGTCCACACTGTGCAATCAGTGCAAACTGCAACTTGCACAGTGCAAGCAGTCATTTTCTGCTGCTCGGGTAGATTTCTACTCGAGTGGCAGCTTTCTCAAAGCGGACTGGTAGTTTCTCATTGTGAGCGGTTGCGAGCATACGCGACCACTCGCAATGAGAAACCTAACCTCCCCACGTTGAGAATCTCCCCAGGAGGTTTATTTTCCACTCTCGCGATTGGCAACTTGATGTTGCTGATCGCGAACGAGAAAAAAATCTTGCCGGGATGTCATTTTGCTCGCGGTCGCCAACTTGACGCAAGTAAAAAATGACAGCTATGCTACGCTCCACGAGTATGCACTGTGCTACATGCAATTTGCGTAGTGCAAAGTAGCGCAAACCTCGCAAACTACATGAGCGTAGCGTAGTACTTCGCCCAGGCTTAATCGCAGAACATGATTATCCATGTTTTACATCAGTTTCTTGCAACCTAATTTCCTGTCAAACTGGATCACTGTGCTCCTTCTCCTAATGGCATGTTTTAATCCTTTTATCCCACTGGAATAATTGGCGCACATGACCTACCTTATATTTGCCCATTATTCTATATAGGCATTTGCTATCAATTGCATTATTGGGTTTAACAGCCTTTTGTGTTTTACCTGACTCCCCCCACAGAGTTTTTGATGATTACCTAAAAGTTAGCTTCAGATTGGCTTGGGTGGGCACTCAGTTGACGTACTGTACGCATGTTATTCATTGCTATGCTTTCCCATTTCAGTTTTACACATACCACATGCCCTCCCTGATTTCACCCTTGTGGCAACAGGACACCACCATTCCCCCTACACAGTGGTTTGATCCCATTGCTCGTGTTTTGTACCGCTCTCACATACACCATCATACATGACATCCATTAAAGTGATAACCTGCAATGCTCACAGAATACATATCCCTGCACACATATATGCCATTTATTCCTAACTTAGACGCCACTCTGCCCATGTTGCTATGCTGCTGGAGTCCCATTTGATTCAGCCTGAAGCAATTAAACTGCAGCGTTGATGGTGCGGACAGATATTCCCTACCGATTTCTCTTCCTATGCCCGCAGGGTTTTGATCTGGGTGCAACTGGGGACGTTGTTTAATCCAGACAAGATGTTCAATGACCCAGAGGGCAGACATGTCCTTGTGAAGAGCAAAGTGGATGGCAGCCATGTCTTACCAGTCAGCATATACTCCCGAACACTGACAAAAAGAAATTCTTGCACGCACTCTCTAGAGTTTTGTTGCATTGGAGCGGAGTAACTTGGCTGTTGGGAGGTGATTTTAATAGTGTGTTGGACACCACGCTAGATCATTTGTTCCCTCCGCTGCCTCGTATGACTGCCTCCTCAAATGCCCAAGCACTCAGGAACTGGTTCCAGAATTGGGGGTTGTTGGACTTCTGGCGGCGTCGCAATGAGACTGCAATGGTGTACTCATTTTATTCTGTGCCTCATTCTCTGCATGTGAGGATTGACAAGCTGGTTGTTTCACTAGACTTGCCCCCTTCTGTCACCTGCATTGACTATGTGGGCCGCACCCACTCCGATCACAATCACCAATATTTACTGTTTGAGTAATAAACTGGACCCTCCCCAATCCTCAAATGGCATTTACAACCGGCAGCGCTGCTGGACACCCACTTCCATTCATCTGCTGCCATGGCCATTAAAGACTACTTTGATCAAAACTCAGGCTCTGTTACTGCAAGTTCAACTGAGTAGGATGCCTTTAAAATGATGCTGAGGGGACACAGTGTGGGATTCCACTGGAACATTTGTTGGCAACTGGACACTCATATCTTGCGACTGAAGCGCCAGCGCCTCCACCAGGAGTGTATAGAAGTGACAGACCCGACCAATGGCCAGAGACTGGCAGACACAAAATGCGAGCACACAGCTCCATTAGAGCTTTTACAGTGCCACAACTAAGCTGCTCACTCGGTCAGGACCCATGCAGCGCCTGACAAGGCCGGATTGCTCCTGTCATGGCTGATCCATCAAGATTGGCCAAGCGACCCTATTGTGGTGTTGTGCTCTGATGTTGGCCAAATGTTCTACACTCAATGACATATTCATGGCTAGCTACTGCGTCATTAAACATCACTTTATCAGTTGGTCACCAAGGCTCCCCAGGAGGACATTACTTAATTCCTGACACCATGACCATCCCTTATATCACATCCGAACATAGGGTGGAATTAGATGACCCATCACACCTATTGAGATATGGGAAGCTACATGAGCATTGGCGACTGGCAGGAACCTTGTCCCTGACGGATTGCCAAAAGAATTCTATAAGGCCTACACTTCACAAGTTGACCCTCACCTACAGACACTATATGCCGAAGCATTGGAGACCTCTTGCTTCTCTCTGTGATGAGCTCATTATTTCATGCCTAAACCGGGCAAAGACCCTGAAGTCTTGGGTTTGTACTGCCCGCTAGCACTGCTGAATATGGACTACAATATCATAGCGAAAATTCTAGCAGACTGGCTTGCTGCACTGGTTCTGAATCTGGTACACCTGGAAGAGAAGGGGTTTGTTCTGGCCAGTACAACCTCACTTAACATGCGTCAACTCTTCTGCATTATGGAACATGCCCTTATCAAATGGTTCCTGCAGGCTGTTTGGTCCTTACCCGGAGAGGGCCTTTGATTCTTTAGAGTGTATCTTTCTATTTCCTATGCTGGCCCTCCATGACTTTGGAGACCGATTTCTGAGACTCATCCGCTACTGTATAAACTACCATTGACCTGGGTGAACACTGGCTTTCTCATTTTTGGTCCCATCCTTACAGGCAAGCGCAAGCACCAGGGGTGGCCGTTCTCCCCACTGCTCTTCTCCGTAGCAGTGAAGCAGCTGGCAGGTCAACTGCATGCGAAAGGTGTGTAAATGGCATTCATTCGATCTCCCTCTATGGGGATGAACTAATCATTTACTTGAGGGACATTTATTGTATCCTTGACAGGATCAATCACACTCTCCACCACTTCACTGCATTTTCAGGCCTAAAACTCAACTGCGCTACCTCCTGCCTTTGCCCATTTACTTTGACCACCCTTGGCCCGAACGTCGACCTCTTTGCTACCCTCCTCGCTTTACAACCCAACACATTTCAATATTTGGGTATCCAAATTTATCATTCACTTCTCCTCAGTAGTAACCTGTAGGGCACTGTTGCCCCGCTGTGGGACCAGATGACATTATGGAAGACCTTGCCTTTATCCGTCCCAGGCAGAGTGGCTCTGCTCAAGTAGGTCGTACTCCCCTGACTCCTGTACTGTTTTGGCAACTTGCCCTTATACATATGTGCCTCCTTATTCCGCTCCTTTAAGGGCAAAGTCATAAACTTCATTTGGAACACTTGCAGGTGCCATGTAGCACTTCAAAAGCTTTATAAACCTACAGTTTGTGGGGGACTGGTGGTCCACCAACTTTGAGCTATATTATTTTGAGTCCCAACTTCAATGGGTGTCGAGATGGCTCGCTGCTCTGCAATTAGTGGATACTGCCACTATGTAGCCGGCCTGGACGTTGGCCAGCATCTCTCAGCTGTTCCACCCCTGTGCCCAATCACTGCCACCCAGTTCAGTGCTTTGATTGGTGACACATTGCTGCTTCAAATTAATCCTCTACCTTAGGAGGCATACTACGCCAAACGCACCAGCTTTGACACTCTTGGGTACATCATGCCGCCAGCTCTACAACACTGGGGTGGATCTAACAGCATGAACTGTGGCAGGGGTCCAGACAGTGGGAGATCGCTATAGAAATGGTGAGTTTGGGTCTTACAAGCTGCTGGTGGAGGAGGACGTCTCCCTCCTGGTCAGTTCCTTCTATACCTGTCTCTGAAAGGGCCATTGGGGCAGCGGTGGGTAAACATGACATGTGAGCCCTCTATGCATTTAACAATACAATATTTACATGTCATCTGCCAGGGCAGACACTTGGTGGGCTGGCTGGCTGGCTACCATTTCTGTGCTCACACACACCTCCACCGCTTACATCCCTTTGTGCGTGGTTGGAGCCTGAATCTTACCATCTCTGCAGGGACAGGGAGTCGTCCACCATATTGGAGAGTCCTACTTGCATACTTTACAGTGCCCACTTTCACTTGATTCAGCTGTACATTGTGCACAGCGCCTACTTCACTCCTGCCAATATCAATAGATACTTTCACAGTATAGATGCTGCATGCCCCAGTTGTGGGCTGGTGAATGCATATCTCGTACACATGCTATGGGCTTGCCCACATTTGCAGTGCTATTGGTGCGAGGTGAGGGTCCATTTAATGCACTGTACCAAGAGAGCAGTCTCGCATACATGCAAAGTGTCTTGCTCGGCCTATATGAGTGAAGCAAAAAGCACAAAGTCAAAGCTCGCTTCATAGACCTTTGTATAATCATGGCAAAGCGGCTGATCACATGCAGATGGAAGTCACCAGACCCTCCACACCTCATGGCCTGGATGCAGTCGCTCATCAACGTGGAAACAAGCAGAGAGTGTTGAATTACATAGGGAAGATGACATGGGGCTCCATAAACACCCATTGGCCAGTAGCTGGGATACAGTTATAGCAGATCTCCACATGTATATACCAGATGCTCCTCCACCACCGTGAGCCCAACTGCCCCACAAAGATGAGTAGGGAGCTAATGCACTGGAGGCGCTGCCCATGTCATTGCTTCCATTGTAGGGCTTGATTTGGGCAGTACATGCCCCTTGTACAATAATGGCCTTACTGATGGGGTACCTGGTAACAGTCATGGGCATATCACTTAGCAACTAGATGAGAAATGTGGTTCATTGGCGGGGTGGATAGGGGACCTAAGGCTGCCATGATAGTTACTACTACGGTTCTTCCTTCACATAGGTTCTCATTGCTTTTAATTGGGGCCCTTAACTGTTTATTTCTGTTATTGTGTATTATTGCTTATTGTGAACAGTACATGGTCATTTGATGTAAATTGCAGCCGTTTTGCAGTACCACTTCTTACGATTTGCATATATCCCTTCTGTCAGACTGTCTTCCATTAACGTTACAGGGGCCGTATTACAGAAGGTACCCTGGGGTCACAACAGGCATTTACAGCCACTTTGCCTGCCCCGGGGTACTTTGGTACAATAAAAGGGGGCGCTGATGCTTGTGCATCTCCTTCTATAATACCAATAGCACTGGTGCACTTAAAGCGTCAGCGCTATTAATGGAGGACGTTCACTCATTTACATAGGGGCATGCCCTATGCAAATTAGGTCAGTCCTTTGACTCTGCATCTGCACCATATTACAGATGCAAAGAAAGCCCTCAGATGGTGCACCTGAAAGCAGCCCTCTGCAGGGGTTGAAGAGGGTCCCATGGACCCCCTCAGACATCCCCTTGCAGGCGGGTGCAGTCACCGACTGCACCCACCTCCAAGGGGAACTCTAAGTCCCTTTGAAAGTGCACGCGGGTACCACCTGCACTGTGAAAAAACACAGAGCAGCTGCTCCGTTATTTCACATCAATGCGCTACCACATGGCAGGCCAAGTTCGCGGCTGCCCCCAAGGCAGCGCGCTCACCATAATGGGGCGCATGGGCATTGTTTACACCTGCCGCACCTTTTCAAATGTGCACTGGGCGCAAACAATTCCAATACGTCATATGGCCTCAGGTGGTCAAAGTGGCATTTTCAGTTTCTATTCAGTATTGCTAAAAATGTAATTTGTCACGTTGCTATTTCTATAACAAGAAATAGCATGCAATTGTTAACTGAAGTCACCATTGTAACATGTGTTCCTGTAATTTCTGTAATTGTAACCATAACAAGCAATAGACAGATTCAAACAAAAAAAATGAAAATGAGAGAGTGTGAATGTGTAAGAGTGTGTCTGCGTGTATCAGGCGCGCAACACCCATTGGACTCACCTGGTTTCAGCCCCCCCGTCGTGTGTGGCAGTCCGGGATGAGACAGATCCCGGGCACACACAGAGCCGCACCCGAACGTTTCACAGGTCTTTAAAAGACCATTTGAATGTTAATTAGGCCTTGCAGTTGTTTCACCCCCTTCTAAGAGCCCCTGCAGCTCCACTCTGCCTATTGATTAAAGGTTCAGCCCCCACCCCCCGAAATTTTTTCTTAGCCCCCCCCGAAATTTTGCTCTAGTTGCGCCTCTGGCGTGTTTTATGATTGTGAGTCTGCGCTACGCATGGCATACTCAATGGAATTCTGGGCTAGGTAACATGCTGCCACTGGCACACTGGAAATAACTCTTGGCATAAGGAGGGGAATCCATGGCAGAATGCAGACCCCGACAAACTAGAAATAAGTATTGCCATAGAGACCCCTGTGGAAAAAAGCTGGCACTTGATTACTGGAAGAAATTCTTGGCATGGGGGCACACTTGGCAAATTGATGGCACTGGTAATTTTTGGCATAAGGGAGGGCATCCAAGGCAAAATGCAGACCCTGAAATACTGAAGTACAGAAGGTGACACCCATGGCAAAATGCTGTTATTGGCATACTGGAGGTGATAATTTTCCTCGGAGAAGCCAGCTGTGGCATATTGGGGATCACAAAGCAGGTTAGGGGAAACAAGCCATGATCAAATGCCTACGAACCACCCATGGTATATTGAAAGCATTAAGGGCAAAATTCTGGTACTGGAATATTGTATTTTATTCTTGTCATAAGGGGGTACAAAATGCCGCCATTGGCACAATGAAGGTCATTCAGAATATATGGGGACCTCTTAAGGCAATTCGAAAATAAAATTGGGAGAAATTCGGGAAGGTATTATGACCCCCCACTTTCAAAGAACACAAGCAGCCACTAAAAATACACTTTAAATTAAAACAAAAAAAAATTGGCTAACTGACAGTGTTAGATAGATATTGTAAACAGATGGGCCTTTCCTGATACGCTGCGCGGCAGCTTCCCAAAATCCTGCCAGGCAATTTATCTTCTCTTCTGCTTAAGTTGTACATCAGATTTGACTATTATTCATTTTAACAGGAATACTGGAATTAGTTTTGAAAAGTGAAGCGCAGCTAAAGCTTTTATCTTTAATATCTGTGGCCTAAATGGCTGCATGTCATCACATTTATTGATCACTCAGGATGACAGGATCAGAGTTTGAAATGAGATGCCCGCTATCATACTGGTGATGGAGCAGGACACATGCCAAACGCAATTGACTACAGCTAGAGTGGACCCTTGTCTTTCGGTTCATGTGTTTAAAGTAGTTTAATAGGACATTGATCACTGTGCAATATTTTTATTGTATTGTTTTCTCAACTTCAAACGCTATAATACTGTACAGGAGGACGCTCAGATAGTAAGTAGTGATAGGCGAGGCAAACAAAATTGACAATATTTGAAATACAAAATATTGACTCTGTGATTTTTATATTTTTAATAAACACACACAACTGCCACAACAGCAATATACTGGTTAACTGAGGAACGGTGAACTCACATTTTTTTAATAATGGAGTGGAAGTCAAAGCGCGGCCACCATAGAAATAATAATAATAATAATGACAATAAAGTACAAACCCAATATAGCAGAAAGAAATAAAATAGAGATCACTCGTTTCCTTAAATAAAAAGTATGCATTTTGATGTTAAAATATTGAAATACAAGTCCCCGACGTCCTTAAACCAAAGATTTAAACATTTTGACAAATCTGTACTACACAACACATATAAGTACTTCATAACATTTCCAAACAATAGTGTGGTATGACAGCCTAATCCTTTGCTGCTCTTATCTCAAAAAATGATCTACATTATTTCCAAGATATTTTTTTTATATCTTATGTGTATTTGGGGGAACACAGCTTTCTGTAAAAGTTGCATCTTAAAGTACTCCTTATCTCATCTTTTAAGATCACTTTCGTTTTAATTCTACGTACTGCAACGTGGAGTTTTTATAATTGTATTTTTTAGTGTATCTTATATAGCGCACGACTACTCCAACGGTGTGTCCCGGCGCTTGCATTGGGAACCCGTCCTGGCTTTTCCCTGTGAGATAACCCGTACTGGGCATCCCCAAGGTGAAAGCCAGGCATCCCGCTGCGGGGGGCCGTAGTGGAGATTAAGCAAGCTATTGCCCAGAGTTGCAGAGTGTGAACCTGTGATTCGAGTAGGCACCGAAGTGAGAATTATCGAGTCCGTGGACACTTGGGCTAAGACCCTGGTCCCGGGTCTGACCTCAGCTTCCGGGTATGCCTCCTCTAACCATTGAGCCACACTTCTCCTGGAGTTGAGCTGTGTGTTATACCTTCAGTTATTCTTGTTTCCTACCAGAAAACCCACTTTGCCATCTGGGGTTTGTAAAGTCATATATTTGTAATTGCAAGTGTAAACTCACATATTCAAGCCTCCAAAGTGAGGATGGCTAAAAAATTGTGTCGTTGTCAGTGGCAGCTGCTTCCTGATGGGAATAGTGGGGCGGGTTTAAAAAATAAAAAAAAAGTTAAAAACACCTGCCGGCCGGCCACTGCCTCTCCTCGGTCCGCTGCGTCTTCTCTTCCTTCCTATTGCTAAACAGGAGGCAGGATCAGGAAGCACCCACCCAGGCTCCCTTTACCAATCACAACACTGCAGTGCAGCATTGGGTTTGTCTGAACACTGTGTTTTCGGGGCTCAGCAGGGAATGAGAGCCTAGGGCATGATCTCCACCCAGGCTGTAATGCAGAACATGCAAAGTACTCATGAGTGTTTGGCGGCCCAAGATGGCCGACCAGATATTTATGCTCACTTGGAGTGGGCAAGCTACTCCTCACCTGCTTAGGGCAGCCACGCCCTGCCTACAAGGCTGCCTGAGCACATAAAAATAAAATGATAATAACATTGCGTTACTATCATTTAATTTTTCCCTTTTTTTGCAGTGCGGCAGACAGTGGGGTGGCGGAGGAGCCGCCACTGTATGTTTTAGGTGCCACACTTGATGTATCCACCCCGTTTTTAATATTACCACCTAGAGGCAAGAATTAAGTTTATTGTAAACCTACTGGGCAGGTATTTTTAACACACATCACATAGTCCACTCCTCAAATACACATGCACCACACATAGTCTAAAAAAGTGCTCCTACGTAACTGTCACAAGTCGTAGCACGCCCCAGCCCGTAGAGGACTGGGATGGCCCCAATGATGAAGCATGTCACCGTGGGGCAACCCTGGTGAGTGAGGGGACACCTAAAAAAGGAGCAATTTCTCCTTTTTTGTACACAATATCATTTTTCCACAATCGACCCCATTGTGTGTTGGCTGTGATTTATAAAAACTAGCAAGGCTCTTAGGAATCTGGTAACAGAGACCATTTGTTTAACTATAGTTTATGGAGGGCGAGCCTAGCTATTGTTCCTCTAACTCCCTTCTTTTGTGTTGACACGTTGCAGCGCGCAGCTGCGGGAGTCTTCTAACACACCTACACTGTGACACAGACCCACATTCTTTCAGTTAACACACCAATACCAACAAATAGAAACATAGGAGAGATCAAAATGGCTGAAATTACAGGACTTTCTTTTACTGAAGATGAGGCAGATAGGATAATAGCCTCCATGCTCCCCCATTCAAGCACAATTTACAAAGATACAAGTGAGGCCCAACAATGTTGGTATGAGCTAACTGAACTAAAACGTAACCTGGTGAAGACCATAATACATGGAATCATGATGAGCGAATACCATAGGGCCAACGCAGCACCGCGGGGCCTAATAGTAAACAATGAGCCGTTCATCCTTCAGGATGAGCTCGTTTTCAAAAAAGACTGGTCGTTAATCAGCTGGCACTGCACTAGGGACTGGCTAGTCCTAATTGTAAAAACTGCAGCATCCCGAGCAGAGACATTGAAGGTTGAGATCCAGGATCTCGAGATTAAATTAAAATCTTACCAATCACCAGAGGAACTCAAAAAAAGATTGGATGAACTGAATAAGTCAATGACGGAATTCGAAATATCATTGAAAGATACTAAATACGTAAAATTTCATAAAGACAAGAAATCTTTCTCACACGAGAAAGTATATCCATACATCAAGGCGGAGTATGTACCTGCTGGAAGAAACTCAAGCTACAGCACGGACAGTGGGGGCTCAGACTCAGGATCTGATTCTTCTGACACAGGTTACAACCGAAACCAGCCTAAGAATAGACGAGGCAGATCAGGGAGGATAAGAAATAGAGGGAATTTCTGGCAACACTACCAGGGCCCACCACCACAGTTTTTCTATGGCCATCCTCCTTTTCAACAACCTTATCCGCATCAATCTTTTCCATTTTGGGATAATACCCAGATGCCAGGGATGCCACAGCAGCCTTTTTTAGGGAGAGGCAAGAGACCAAGAAGAGGAAAAACCAGAGGACAACAAGT
The DNA here is from genome assembly GCF_964263255.1 of Lissotriton vulgaris. Lineage (NCBI taxonomy): Eukaryota > Metazoa > Chordata > Amphibia > Caudata > Salamandridae > Lissotriton > Lissotriton vulgaris. The sequence continues at coordinate 895,971,158 of NC_141687.1, forward strand.
GCAATGGGCACAACCACTGGAAACCAGCAGAACACACACAAGGAGCCAAGGGCCGGTGACAACACCATCAACCAGCAACATTTGAGCCTAATGGTGAATCTCTCAGACAAAGTCCTAACACCAGACCAAAACACGGTGTTAGAAAAAGGTCTAGGTTTCGTCCCTACTACGAACTTGGATAAATTCAAGCTGTATTGTGAATTGAAGGAGTTTGTTCGGAATATAAAACTACAGGTCTATTTCAAAGACAAACCACAACCAGTGGGAGCTGTGAGTGACACAGGACTGAAGAAAAAATCTTCATTCACCCCACCAGCAACCAGCTTACCAGTGGAACTGCTGGCTTTTGAAAAAGCTATCCTAAAGGATGTGATGGACCTGAACACTAGATCATTAAAAACATTTTACAATATCAGTAGAACTGAGAAGGAGGCAATACATGAATTGGCAAACGACACAAGCATTACGATAAAACCGGCCGATAAGGGCGGAGCGATTGTGATACAAAACTCAACAGATTATGAGAATGAGTGTCTAAGATTGTTAGCCGACCAACGGAATTATGAGATCCTAAGGGTGGACCCAACAGAACGCCTGAGAATTGAGATTGCAGGAATGGTGGAAGAATGTCTGGTAAACGACTGCCTATCCAAAAAGGAAGCAGACTTTTTGGACAACAAACATCCAAGAACTCCGTATTTTTATACGATTCCAAAGATCCACAAAAGACTAGTAAAACCACCCGGGAGACCTATTGTCTCTGGGATTGGATCGATCCTAGAGCCTTTGTCTAAGTTTGCAGACGCCTTCTTAAGACCGCTAGTACAAAAAACAGAGACATACCTGCAAGATACCAAATCAGTTTTGAGCCTCATAAAGGACCTCACTTTTGATCCCACCACACAGATATTGATTGGACTCAACGTGGAAAGCCTCTATACGAGCTTGCCCCACAGAGAAACATTACAAATTCTGGAGGATATCCTGTTTGAGAACGAGTGGGAATACAAGACACCAAGACATGTGGTGTTAGAGTGCTGCCGCCTCGCACTGACTGAAAACTTCTTCCTTTTCCAACAAACTATGTATAGACAGACCCATGGAACTAGCATGGGAAGCACATTCGCGCCGAGTGTGGCTGGACTATATGTCCACTGGCTAGAGAAGAAAAGAATTCTAAGTCCAAACAACCCCTTCTCCACAAAGATCCAGATGTGGAGACGTTATATTGATGATGTCTTCCTCATCTGGAATGGCAATGAGCTGGATGCAAACTCTTTTCTGGATTGGCTGAACTTGCAAGACCCCTTTCTAAAATTTACCTCTACAATGAGTAGAGACCAATTGGTCTTTCTTGACTTAAATATCAAAGCGGATAGAGGAATATTGACAACCACAACATATTTCAAGCCAACGTCGAGGAACTGTCTATTAAGCTTTGAAAGCTTCCACCCGCGACAACTCCGGGAAAATCTGCCCTTTAGGCAGTTTCTACGCCTAAGGCGGAATTGTTCTGAAAAATGTGATTACGAGATGCAGGCTAAAGAACTGTGCACAAAACTATACCAGAGGCAATATCCACAAAAGATTGTCTCAAAAGCCAAAAAGAGAGCATCGAATAACAATAGAGATGCACTCTTAGAGTCAAAATCCAGGGAAGTACCTGTAGATAACTCAGAAAGAAGACCTATCTGCATCACTACCTATACTGTAGCCTCACAGCAAGTGACAAAGATCGTCAAGAAACATTGGAAAACGTTGAATAGTGGTGGTCTTAATATCACCCAACCAATGTTCAGCCACCGAAAAGGAAAAAACCTGAAAGATTTGGTAGTCCATACACGTCCAAAAAATGTGGAAGGTCCAATCCGACGCCTACATCCACTGCCATTGGGACACCTTCCATGTTCCAGTTGCAGTGTGTGCCATCTGACTAATGCAACCAAACAGGTGACGTGTAACACCAGCCTGATTTGGAATCTGAAATCCTTTTCCAATTGCAATACGTCAGGGGTCGTGTACATGATCACATGTGTGTGCAATTTGCACTATATAGGGATGACCACCAGGAAGGTGAACACAAGGATGGTGGAACACCGCAGCAATTTTAGATGCAAACACTCGAATACCAAAATGACTACACATTTTCTGGAAAAGGGACATACTCCCAATGACATGCCGTGGGTGGTCTTGGAAACGCAACAACCACATGCAGAAATGGAAAAGAAATTACTTCAAAAAGAACAACGCTGGGTGTTCAGACTTCGCTCCCATATAGTGGGACTTAATGATGATATTCCATGGGGGCAATTCACTTAATAGGAATGAACCTTTTCCCGGAATTAAACTGTACCTGTAATGAGATAAACTGAACAAAAACAATTGCGGGTATATGCTATAGAATAACGGGGGTTAACTTGATCGATAATACCGGTACATAAAAACCTGAGAATATACCATCACCAACCTACGAGTACCTGTATGTCCTGAGTGTTTTTGTTGACATTTTGAGTAATAAATACCCCACCCCTGAGAGTTATGTAAACAGACTGCCAACAACTTGAAGGGGAGGAGGAAAACCAATCTTGGATCTTCAAAATAGCTTTTCTGAAGGATTTTTAAATTTTTTTTTCCGTATTTGACTATATGTCTGATAATATAGAATAAGCAACCAGGTACACTCTAAATTACTTTTAGGACGGAATCAATGCCTTTTTGTATCATTTATGTCCTTTTGTAATTATGAAGAAGCAATCTTTACTCCCAAGATTGCCGCCACCCGGGATCGCAGAGGACGATCTATACGCTCCAGCTCCCCAATCAGCGTGGTCACGTATGCGGAAGCAACCGGGATCGGGAACTTCCTTATAAACACAACTAAAACCCTCGGTCCAGTAATATCCGGATCGGAGGGACACAAGTAGGTGCCTAAAAGCGGGAGGTATCCAGTACACAAGTAAGTAAAAATCTGATGAACGAAGGGTGTTAACCCTGCAATCCAACGGGTCAATTTACCATCGCTAACCGACCCGGTGGTCTTCTATTTACGAAATCCAATCTCTCCTGTTTTCCACTAGATCTGCTGGGATACTGAACCCCTCAGAATCCATGGGGCCCAGTTAGGTCTCATGACATGTATGTAAAAGCATGTATGAGTGTGTATGATAGATGAATGGTTGGGTGTGTCACTGAGAGGTGTTTTTCATCACTTTTGCGATGCATGAGATGAGACACATTTTGTGAATGGAAACAACCACGGTCAAAACGTCCGTTAAGGATCACAGGAATATAATCACGTTTTCCTCAATAATTCCACTTTGTGATCTATGTGTGATAAGATTTGGGGTAATTCACCCCGTGACCTCTCAAGTTGTCTTTTATTTTTCAGGAACCACGTGTTTGGATTAAATACGTAGGTATTATTGCATGCACTTATTACAGTCTGCTGCAAGTTCATTTTAATTTTAATTCTATTTACCAATAACTCATTGAAGAGCTAAGGAGTGGCGAACACAGGGCTGGCCCCTGTGTAGTCCCGAAGAAGTGCTTGGGGTATGCACGAAACATGTCGACGATAGGAGTTGATAGGTACACCTTGACACATTACGTTTAGGGCGCCCTATCTATCCACCCCGTTTTTAATATTACCACCTAGAGGCAAGAATAAAGTTTATTGTAAACCTACTGGGCAGGTATTTTTAACACACATCACATAGTCCACTCCCCAAATACACATGCACCACACATAGTCTAAAAAAGTGCTCCTACGTAACTGTCGCAAGTCGTAGCACGCCCCAGCCCGTAGAGGACTGGGATGGCCCCAATGATGAAGCATGTCACCGTGGGGCAACCCTGGTGAGTGAGGGGACACCTAAAAAAGGAGCAATTTCTCCTTTTTTGTACACAATATCATTTTTCCACAATCGACCCCATTGTGTGTTGGCTGTGATTTATAAAAACTAGCAAGGCTCTTAGGAATCTGGTAACAGAGACCATTTGTTTAACTATAGTTTATGGAGGGCGAGCCTAGCTATTGTTCCTCTAACTCCCGCTCTTTTGTGTTGTAGGAAACTGGCTTTCCCAGTTCTGGCAGGAAATCCAGACAAGGAGCACACTAGGGCCACCTTACCCACAGCAGGACATCAACGAATCGTGAAAGATTTAGTTTGGAGCATCCAAAACCACACAGTTCCTTTGAATTCAAAGATCACAAACTTTTATTTTATCTCTAAAAGATGTATTTGTCCTTTACCCACTCCCTCACACTTCGAATGGAATACCACTAAAGAATAAGAAAAAGGAAGGATGGGCCATGCTCGCTTAACTCTTGGCATTATATTCTGGTGCCTTGAGGAGAACAGCCAACCTCTATTGAAAAGTGTGATGGGGTATCCTAGTCTTGGTGAGGTCATAAGCAGTGCATGGCAAAGGCATGAGTGATAGTTATAGTTTTTTTTTAAAATACAACTGGTGAATTTAACTTTTTTTAGCTTCAAATGTTATGTTTAAACTGACATTTCCACCTATAATGTCACTTTAACCTTTGTTTCAAGGTCTAAAAAGTGTTTCAAGAACAGAACTTCACCAAGCATCCATTCAAGTTAATAATCTCGTATTTATTCAGGAAAAGTCCTTTTCCATAAACTATTTTTGAACAAAAGTGGCCAACGAAGATATTATTACCAAATCTTTAACCAGAGGCGGCACAACCACTAAGGTGGAGGAGCATCGCTCCACTGCTCACAGAGCAGTGTAAACGAAAAAATAAAATGATAATAACTGAGTGGGGCTGGGTTTGACTCCCCTGATGACGGGGAGGAGGAGTGGTTGCTGCAATCTAAAGTGCGCGTGATGCATTTTCCACCCTTCTCGGGCTGGCCACAGTGTCGTGCACTTTGCATGTTCTCTACGCAGGCTGCATTACAGCCTGTGTAGAGAACATGCCCGGGCCTCCAGCCCCTGTCTGAGCGCCGAACCACGGCACTGAGACCAATCACAATGCTGCATTGCAGCCTTGCAGCATTGTGATTGGCTGTGGGGAGCCTGGGTGCTTCTTAGAAGACATACAATGTGTGAGAGACAGAGGAGAGACTAAGCGAGATCAGATAAGTGAATTTACATTTTTATTTCATCTCCAACGAAACCCTGCCACTCCCGTACCATACCGACCACCACTGGCTTTAACCACTTTAACCTTTGGATTTTTTCAGTAAGTTTCTAGGTTTTTTTTGTTTCATAAAATAACTTACAACCATAGGTAACTATGCCAACCCCACAGGCCGTGCGTGGATTGAAGTTAGCTTACAGGTCCTGGCCTGCAGTCAGACCCTGAGCCCAACTCCTGCAGGCAGCCAACTCCAAACCATGCATAGCCTTTGGCAGTACATTGCGTGGGGCTGGCCGCAAGGTCTGGCTGGTGGACAGACCCTGCGCTCAACCCCCCTATTGGAAACCAACCAGCTGCTGCGCACAGCATTCAACAGCACATTTCATGGGGTTAGCCATGCACTGTGTGTAGCTGGCCAAATGGTCTGGCTTGCCCTGGTGTCAACGTCCTGCAGGAAACCAACCTCTGCAGTGCACAGCCTTTGCCCATGCTCAGGGCGGGGCTAGCTGCAGGCCCTGGCTTGCAGCCAGGCCCTGCGCTCAACCCCCTGCAGGAAGCAAACTTCCCCACCTCGCACAGCCTCAACCCAACCGGGCATGCCATGGAGTAGGCCATGAGGTAAGGCCTGTGGCCAGACCCTGAGCCCAAACCCACATGGGAGGCCACTTCCCAATGCAGACAGCCTTTGGCCGTGCACCAGGTGGGATAGCCACAGGGCAACAGCCCTTATGTGGCCAACCCACGACAGACACTCATGTCCCCCCTTTTGGTAAATGGTTTTCTGATCCCACCAGACTCTTGAAGAAGACAGTGTGGACCCTGATCTCCTGTGTGACTCTTGCAGGAGATGAGGTGGTCCTGTTGGATCCCACAAGAGACATGTTGGATTGCAGCAACCCAAAATAAGAAAATATGTTTTTAGAATTTTGACCCAATCGGTTCCTTCCGGGAACCTCTCACAAGATCCAGGGGATCAGGTTACCCCTATTCTGCCCTGTATACCTTATTTTTTCTAATTTTCAGGACACAGGAACCGAGTACCAACATCACAAAATGGCAGCTTCAAATCGGTCCACATATTGCAGTCAGGGTATAAAAGCGCGATCTCCGGCAGGACTTTCCGGACTTTCTTGCTATCCAGAGTGAGATGGTGGATGTGGAAATAGGCCATCTCATCTAATCAAACTGCTCTATTTTTTAAGGTTGCTTGCTCACAGGACTCCTGAAAAATTCCTGTAAATTGTTGAGATAAACACACATTTTGAACCTTAATTTCTCAAAAATTACAGAACGAATTTATATTAAATCACAAAAAGCACACTTACTAGGTAAAGATCAAGCTTTCTGCCAAATTTGCTTTCATTTTGTTCAGCCGTTTTTTCTGTAGCAGCGTCCAAATGTCCCTAAGGAAATTGCATGAGAGATTATGTTTTGGAGCCCCCTTTTTTCTTTGCTTACGTCTTATGGATCCTACTGAACCATTCAAGGGAGGAGCTGAGGTGGATGAACTTTTTTTAATGTCTTGTAAAGGTTCGTTAAATGGCTACAAATGTATTAGCAGGCCCAAAAATGCTCTTTGGATGGTAAATAGGTCATAACTATAACGACACACAGTGACTGCTACTGTGCAATGTGTGTGTGTGTGTGTGTGTGTGTGTGCGTGTGTGGGTGTGTGTGTGTGTGTTAAAATCAGAAGAACGAAGAAGGATGAAAACAGTTCTGTCAATGAAGATAATGTTGCAAACCAGACCATTGACCAAACTTCTATGTCTTACTGTCTCCATCATTACAGGTGAGCCATCAAACATCAAGGAGCTTAAGTTGCTGAAGGGGGGGGTACTGATTGAGGAGGATATTAAAGTACTAGTTTTAATTATAGCATGTTTCTTTTGAAAGATATGATTTTTCAAGTATAGGGATGCCAAGCTGCTGAGTAGGCAACGACCCTCAGAAAGTTTCTGTTTCCGAGTCATGTAATGAGAGCGGTCAGTATTAACCCGTTAACCACGGCGGTAATTCCGCCACGGTGCGGGCGTTTCTGTGCGCGGGTGGGGCACCGTCGGCCAATGGCCGACGGCAGCACTGGGCAGGTAGTGTTGCAGTCGGCCATTGGCCGACGGCAGCAATTAAGTGGTTACGGAGTTTATGTACCAAGCAAGACTTTTTATATATTGCCACCCTTTATTATTGGCACCCAATCTGTGACGCAAAATACTAAATGTGTATATTTCTGCTCCTCAGTTCTCATCCGCAATGCCTGTGGTTTTCCTCTTCCATCCATGGGTTGCTGCCTAAAGGAACAAGCTATTCACCTCCTACATATGAAAAGTATTGTGCACTGGGTGAAAATCAATCCTGCAGGCCTTATAGTGTTTCTTTTTTTAATAGAGAAATGTAATCTTCTTTACATGTGCTGTCTGTCCCTTTGTGTGTTTAGCCAAGCCACCACATGTGACTCACGTGGCACAAGTGCCCACCTCATTGCCTCCATAAAGTAAATAAAATCATGTAGTCAGAGCTCCCTAGTGTATTGACTAACGTTAACCATATTTAAATGTTTGTATACTTTTAAAGTTGTAAGTGAAGCTGACATTCATTTGACAAAATTTGTATTTTATTCGAATTATACCTTTGTAGATGTTAGCTACATGTGTCTCAAAATCATTCGGCCAGGTAGTTGAAAGCGTAAACACATGACTGGTAGTCACTGGAATACTGAATTGAGAGTCTACATGTTAGTGGGAGGTCATTTTTAATATCAATCTTAGCCCGAAGTCAAACGGCTTATCAGAATACCTGCAGCCCAATTAGCATGACTTTGTTATGACTGGGAGCAGCATAGAATTCTTTCTCTAGGCATATCATGTTGATCCTCTACTTTCACTGGCTCCTTAGTGTTCCTTCTTCCTCAATAGGAGAATAAGGTTTATCCATACAAAATCCCCACAATCCATTTAGAAGCTGTTTGGGCTTATAAGGGGATTCCTGACTCCCTAGGACAAAACAATTAATAAGTGTTCTCAGTGCTCCTCACTGTCCATAATGGAATGCCCTGTGCATAATTTTGGGACTCTGGATTCCTGCTCTTGGAGCCACAAGGGCCTAGCATCCCATATGGGTTGGATGTTGTGGGTTCCTTGCATAATAGAGAACGTAGTCACCTAAAGTGAACACTAACTGTAGCTGAATACTTACCTGTTTAAAGCCCTATTCCCAAATGTTGTATTCGAGAGGTGATTAAGTAGTTTGCTTGAAGGTGCAGCATTAGGTATGTGATTTAAATTCTGTAACACATCATCTGCAAAAACACATTGTAGGAAATTGGGTTACTGGTTGAGGGTGGTGAACAGCAACCACAATTATTTTTATGCTGAAACACAAGCAATCTCTAAATGAAGATAAGCTCAACCCTTTGGTGCCTTGGCACAAAAGCAGCTAGTGTTAACTTAGAAGCAAGGTTTAAAGTATTTACGCAGCACTTCAAACAGAGGATAAAGTGAAAACACAACACAAGAAAAATCCCACACCTTGTTAGAAAAATAGAATACAGTGTAATAGATCAGTTGAGACCTCAACAACAAATAATTCAATCAGTAGAACCTATTCCACCTTTGTCTCAATGTCTGAGAGCAATACACAAAGTTCAACTTAAAGCTACATCCTAGTCATGTGACTCAGGATACAGGCTGCAAGCACCAAAGGGTTGGGACCACGCAATGCCACCTTTCTGAAAGGGGTATTTTCAGAATTGTGACTTAAAATCCAACTTTACCATTAAGGGCAGTTTTAAATTGCAATTCTTTAGCCGTCAAACTTGACATTCCCACCTGCTCCCTATTGAAAGTTAGGTATACTAAAGGGTAAACCCACAATCACTGGGACCTGGGTATGAGACAATATACTAAACAGTGGTCCCAGTAAACTAACATCATATTGTGTTAGTAAAACATGATTTGCATTATTTAGGAAAACAAAAATTCAAAAAGAAACAATTTTCGTATTGAAACAGTGTTATTCACACTGAACATGTATTTTAGTCATAGAAAATATGCAACATTTGGAGTGCCCGATAGTGAGGTGACGCAAGGGATAAGGAATAGTGAGAGGTTTGAAGTGAAAGTAGTGGGATACGTGACAGTTAGACGGCGCGTTACACAATATTACTGTTCATTAAGCATAACAATGCATAGCCAAACAGTACAATCAAATGGAAAAAATCAAATAAGTTGTTGCAGCCATGTAATACAGCAAATCACAGTAGACCAGGTACTGTTGACAGTATGGCCTCAAGGCAGTGTCGACGTTTCGACCCCTATGTGTGCGTAGGCTCCTAGGAGCCTTGCTAGCAGGGTCTTTTTCAGGACTGGCGTGTGCATGAAGTGGAAAGGGCACCGTGATTAAAAGCAGGACACCATGAATACCAAGGTTTTTTTCTACCAGACGCATTGTTTATTTATCCCTGATGTGCAGTTAAATGCATATCAAACATCTTTTTTTTATTTTCACCAAGATCAGGTGTTCCTGTGCAGGACATACTAGATATAAAGTCATGTGCTCCAAGTAATGTACAATGTATATACAAAAATCAACAGGAATCACAACATGTAAAGCACAATTACATTCAGCATCAATCTGTACACTTTTAAAAAAGGATTACTCTACAATTTACATAAAGTAAATAACTGTACAATTTATATACAATAAAGCTGTGCAAAACTCCAGGCATAGAATAGTCCTACTTCTTTTTTAGATGGGGGTACAGGGACTTCTCTCGTTAATATCCTCACAGTATGCTAAACCTATATTGAGCCAATGAGAGTTTGCCTCAACTTTTTAACCCAGGTATGAGCTGTTCCAAGTGGGCTCTAAGCTGCAACAAGTTCTGAGCATAGAATAGTCCTGGGTTCTTTAGGCTCTTCTCGGATAAAATCACCAATGCGTTTTGACCTTCTGCTTGGCACTTCTTAAACCAGAGGTCTTCATCAGGGTGGGTGATTAGCAAGGAGGACTGTAAGTACCTGTGTGTAGAAGGGGGAGGAACTAATCAAAACCTAATACTGTGTCTAGTATTTACAAGTGAGAATTGAAATTCAGGGGAGTGTTACATACCCTTTTTCATCTTCATGTGGCGTGAGACATCTTGGCTCTATTTGCAGATACTGTTTTATGGACTGAGAAGGAAAATAAGGCATATAGCTTGTCACTGTGGGTGGTCTAGAGTCAGGGTTGGACTTAGCCCAGTGCAACTAAATGCAAGTAAACATTCCGGGTTGCTGTGGCCCTTGACGCAGTGTGAAGATCACCGAACACAGTGCATATGCGTAAGCATGGTGGGCTCCCTTTCTTTTAAAAATAAAACTAGTGCAAAACAAAGTAGTTTTTAAATGATCATTACCTTAAAAGCTGGTGAAAGGCTGTTAGAATTGGGGGTCTCTAGTTGGCAGAGGTAGGTACCACTGTCCAAATAGGGACTCTTGCTTCTAGTCCTAAGAACAACTACCAATCACTTGTCCTTTAGAAAGACATTAAAAACTCTTCTCTACCAAGAAGCATTTCTGTCCATATAACTTCCCAGGATGCTCTACCTTATAACTCTATAGCTGGCAAAGAGCGGAGATACCCTTACGGGATTGATTCCTGCGCTATAGAAGAAATTAAAATAAAATAAAATAAAAATAGTCAGGGTAAGGAGGAAACCCTCTGAGATAACCCCTGCTCACCCTCTAGGTAGCTTGGCACGAGCAGTCAAGGCTATTCAGGAGGCAATGTGTAAAGTATTTGTACCAACACTCACAGTAACACAGTGAAAACACCACAAACTGACTTCACAACAGTTTAGAAAAATAAAGGTATTTATTCTAAACTACACAAGACCAAAACGACAAAAATCCAACATACACAGGTCAAGGATATGGTTTCAAAGGAGTTCTTAAGGTTGTAAGGTAAGTTCTTTAGGTTGCGATAAAATAATCCACAGATGCGTGAAAAGTTCACAGTTGCGTCTCGTTTACTCACAGTACCTTTTAGTTGTGACAAACTTTCTCAGCAGAGTTCAGGGAAGTTGGGGATGAAGTCATTTTGTTCCTGGGACTTCATAACAGGGAGCCAGCACTTCTCAGGCCCTTGGAGATTCCTTCAAGACAGGGGACACAGCACAACAGCAACGTCCTTCCCCTGTCCTTGGCAGCAAAGCAACAGGTCAGTCCAGCAGAGCAACAGCAGGACACTCTTCCTTCTTCAGATTCAGCTTTCTCCTTTGCAGAGGTTCCTTCTTGATTCCAGGATGATCGAATTTTCTGTTGTCAGGGGTCCTGTACTTATACCCCTAGAAGTCTTTGTTCTATTTGTGCATGTGGACCCTGAGCCCGGTCTGAACCAGTTCTGGATGTTTCTTGAGTACTTTGTTTTCCTGGCTTCTCCTTTCCTTTCAGAGTGAGGGGCAGGGTCGTCAGCCGCCCTGCAGGCAGGAGGTGGAGCCAGCATTGTGGCAGGCAGGCACAGCCCTATTCAGGCCCAGGTGCTAAATCCTCCCACCACTCAGGTTGCAAATGCAGTCATTCAGCCTAGGGCTGACTTAGCCAGCCTCCTGTGGAATCCCCAGCCCCTTTTCTCAAACCAGACAGTCAATACACAAACAAGCCAAGGCACACAGAAGGGTCAGACAAGAGAACAGCAACTTTTAAAAGTGCTGTTCTCAAACACAGGATTTAAAAACCACCTTTCCTAAAAGATGTGTTATTAAATTCTGAGTTCAGGGATACTAGACTCTTATGTCCTATCTTGTTCCTATGAGAAGAAATGCTGATAGCCACTGTAGCCAGCCCCCCCCCCCCCCCATGGTAATCTATGGAGCAAGATAGCCTTACAATAGTGAAAAACGAAAATGGCTGCCTTTCACTACCAGAGCATGTCACCTGCACCAGTACATGCTCTACCGTTTACATACACTGCACCCTGCCCAGGGGGGTTCCTTGGGCCTTTCATAGGGGTGACTACTGTGCACAAAAAGGGAAGGGTTAGGCCTGGTCAGTGGGGACACTACCAGGAGGACATGGCAGTTCCTAGACTGCACACAGGAACTGCAGTGGCAGCCCCGAGACACCATTTTAGGGCTACTCATGTGCGTGGCACAATCAGTGCTGCAGGCCCACTAGTAGCATTTGTCATCACCAGCCCTGGCACACCCAGTGCACTTTACTAGGGACTTCGTGGTGATACAAATATGCCAATCATGTATATCCAATCATGATAACAATTTACCTAGGGAGCACTTACACTCTGGCACTGATCAGCAGTGGCAGAGTGTCCAACGCATCTAAACCAACAAAAACGAAATCCAGCACAGCATCAAAAATACAGGAGGTAGAGGTAAAAAGATAGTGGGAAACCACGCCAAAGATGCCAGGTCGAACAAAGGCTGATTACTCCGACGCCGCCTCAGGGAGAAAAGACCTTACTTGGTCTAATTAGTGCCTTGCAAGCTTCCCGAACGGCGAGTGTTTGGTCTGTTCAGACGGAAATGCCTCACCCTGGCCCTGACGTGTTTTCGGCGCGTTGCCATGGAGCTCCCAAACTCTTAAAGCAAACTTGCGTCATGGGGTAAAGTTGTCCCTCAAGAACACTCCTTACTGCAACTAAGTGATCGGGGGCCCTGTTCTCATACACTATTCATTCAAGGCTGCTCGTGGCTTAAAGCAATATGGTGGCGGTGTATGTTAGACACCGCCAGCCATATTACTATCTGGCCAGAAACATGCCTTTCCATTGTGGCATTTCTGCCACAGAAAGGCATGCAGAGTTTGCTTGCGGGGCCTGTCCCTGGGGGGTGGGGTTCACATGGGGGTACCTATGGTACCCACCTGCAATTCAATGTACAACGTGGCAGGCACCGCACGATGCCTGTCCTGTTGTGCATTGAAAGGCACAACCTGCCTTTGTGGCATTGCGCGGGGTGGTGCTTTCAGCACCGCCCACGGCAATGTTACAAATTCGCCATGCGCCCGCCAGTGTGGTGGGTGCATCCTAATTGGGAGGGCGGGACCGCCCCACCCTCAGCGGGCAGTCCCGCTTCCCTGGGGTATGGCGGGCGGACAAAGTCTGCCCGCCATACTAATGACCCCCCTACTTTTCTCCTTTCTGGATTTACCAATTTGTAGTGGATAGCTAAGATTGCCATTTTATAAACTTGCTTTGAATCTTACAGTGCATATTGTTCATCTGTATTCAATACTGAGTTCCATCCACAGCACATATTTAATAGTAAGTCTAGAGTTTGGCAAATTAAATTGAAGGCTGAGACGAGTATACTTTTCCATTTTGGAAGTTGTGCACATACCATATATCCATATTTTTGCTATTATTCCACTGCAACCTGCCAGATGGAATTTAAAAAATAGCTATTGCTTTTAATTAAAAATGTTCATGCTTATCTTGTTGTCTGGACTTTGGATCCGATTTATTCTGCTTAGATAAAGGTCCATTTAATATGAACATTTTTAAAAATGTATGCTGGTCTTCAGAAAGATTAAAGCAAACACTCACTTTGCCTCTGGATTTGCCACTGGATTCAATCCAGCCTGGCTGATGAGGGTGCTTACCCCGAAACTGGTCCCAGGATGCTTGTTTCTGGTTCAGGTAAGACCTGACTTGGCAGTTCGGGCTGAACTGCTTCCATGAGGCACAGGGTCAAGACTGATTTGCATATAGCTGGGTCTGAACAGAGGTGGCGAAGTGAGCTAAAGAACACGGATGGATTCAACCCAGATCTGTTACTGGACGGGAGTGTCTGAAAAGTTTTGGCACTCTGTCCATCATCTCCTTGTGTTTGCTTTGTTTGCCCTAAGTTGGCAGGGTACGCTCAGACGTGGGCCCCCTGCTCACTTTGCCACTGGATTCAAACTAGTTTGGCTGATGAGGGGTGTTACCCCAAAACCAGTCCCAAGATGTTTGTTTTCAGTTCAAGGAAGACCAGTCTTGGCAGCTCGGGCTGGACTGTTCCCTTTAGGCGCAGGGTAAAGACTGATTTGCATATAACTGGATCTGAACTGAGATGGCAAAGGGAGCCAAAGAACGATGATGAATTCAACCCAGATCTATGACTTGGGGTGAGTGTCTAAAAATGTTGGCGCTCCGTCCATCATCACCTTGTGTTTGCTTCAGAAAGATTATTCAGATGTTCAAATACAATTTGCAGGAAATAACAAACATTATTAATATTTCTGTGATTATTCTACTTTATTTTTAACAGTGCATGGAAGATATCAGATTTCTATTCCCAGTTCCTCACTATAGGCCTAATGCACAACACAATTTACAGACATAAACCTACCAAAATATACCTAAGTAAGTACATACCTAAGTGGCAATACTATTGCACAACTGTATGCATAATTGCCTGCAACTGTATTGTATTTTAATATTTATATTGTGCTTACTACCCCAATGTTGGTCACTGAAGTACTTGCTATATAGGCAGCACACTACCGTGTAGGGTGTGTTATTGGAAGGATGTTGTCTTTGTTCTGATCCTATGTGGTAAGTGTTTCCATGTGGTGCGTGATGACCACCGTCCTGCGGTTATCGTGAAATGGGAAGCAGCACTAAACAGTGTGATTGATGAAGAAGTGTGAGGGATACATGTACAGTTTATGGTTTTCAGTAAGCTGGCAGCTTTGAGCATGTCTGCAAACACCTTTATGGCATTTCTTACGTTCATAGTTCACTTTAACAAGTTACTGCACTGGATTGTCCATTCTGATATATTTTGTTTAACGTTAATAATCCTGGGAAGGCATTGGTTAAAGGGGGAAATGGTGAAGAGAACTGCTGACATGGACTTAGGGGTCTAATTATAAAAGTGGCACACAGGGCAGGAATTCACCTTGTTGTGCTGAGTTACATGGAAAGGGCAGGAATGTGCTATATTTATCCTAATACAGCGCATTCCTGTCCTTTTCCCAGTACTGGTGCTCAATGGGCTGCCTAGTGCCAATGCAGGCACCTTCGCACCATGGTGCAAGAATGCCTTTGTTGCATGCAGAATTGTTTTAGTGCAAGAAGGGGCACCTTCCTGCATAAAAACATGAGAAGCATATTCCTGCTTCTATGTGTGCTTCAGAATGCAGCACACATAGAAAAAGAGGGGCATGTTCCCAGGTCCACCAACCACAGCAAATCTGGGAATACGTCAAAAACATGGAATGCCTTCCCTGGGCAGAGTAACGCAATGCAGAGATTTGCTCTGTATTGCATTACTTCTGATTTATCAAGCCACACAGTCCATGCAAGGTGGCCTTGTGTGGCTTGATAAGTCACATTTTTGTTTTTTGTCACACATGTACCACGTTGTGTGGTGCAAACCCATTCATAAATAGTCCTCTTTGTTAATGTCATCGCATAACTGATTGTCATTGTGAGATGTCAAGAAGTGGTTGTAGCATGTAGATAGCTGGGACCTGCTGTGCAGACTACATAGAAATCCTCTTTTGGCCGGCGGCATGTAGCAGATCTCTTCAGTTATGTGAGTGGATAATGGGTGGTTTATTTACTGTGGATTAGTATAGTACTGGGTGAGGAAAATGCCCCTTTGCCGTTTTATATTATGTGAATGTCAGAGTGTCAGGCAGTAAAAGGAAATTATTATGCAGCCTGTATAAACTGCATTCTACTTCTCACCTGCTGAGTTACATGATATTATGATTAGTATGAGTTATATTTTGCATTTCAATTGCATGCATATAGCGCTTCCTACCTTATACAAGCTATTGTAGCACTTTACACTGGGCAGCAGGCTGCTTGGGATCCCAGGGCTAGTAGGTTTTTGGTTATTATGATAAGTTGCATGCTCTGAAGGAAAGCATGCCACACTTTTACTCCAGTTTCTATGTGGTAAATTAAATGAATAGGAGTTAAGTGTGATCTTTAGTGAGGAGGTGGGATATGTGAACTCATGCATTGGGCAGAGGTTTTCATAGAAGAGAAATAGAAAAGTAGGTATTGTTAGATTGCACGGGCATGAATTATAAGCCGAGGTTAGGAACGTTAAAATGAGGTGCTGGGTAATCTACACTGATACAGTAATACGCGTTAATGCAAAACATACAGTTTAGAGTAGGCCAGGTTCAAGAAGAGGAGACATACAGAGTTTGGAAAGAAAGAAAAGATTTGTTATAAAGAAAGCTAATTCGAAAACCCGAAGTCAGTTTTCATGCAGGGTTTTTAGGAATATTGTTGAGGCTTAATGAGATAGCATACAAAACTGCCGAAGAAAACAACATTATTTGTATGTTACAATACAAGTGTTCTCCGTAAGAAATGAAGCACGCACAGACACCCTCACTAGCACAGGTAAATACAATTTAACCTGTTGCGTGCTCGTGACTGAATCGTTCCGTCACGAGCCTCGGGTGGGCTGTGCTGTTACGGAACGGTTCCGTCACGGCCCGCTCGCCTCGCCTGCGCGGCGCTGATTTTGCGCCTGCGCGGCATATTCTATTAAGCGGGCGGGACCGTCACAAGCACAGCCCACCCGAGGCTCGTGACGGAGCGGATCCGTCACAAGCACGGGAGCGCCGCGCAGCCCCCCTTCCCCTTAGCACTGGGGCAGAATAGCCACTGCAGCTAAGTTGTTAAATATGATTTCATTAATTTTACCACATTAAATCTCACTCAAGGGGTAGGAAGTAGGAGGTTGAAGGCATGGTTTGACTTGAAAGTTTGTGAAAACCCTCTGACTCATGTTATTTGGTTTTCGAAAATTCCTCCCACACATCACCCACCTTGGAAAAGGTCAGCGATTTACTACAGCAAAGGGCTCGAAGGTTGGGAAGGGGAACAGAACACTACAAACTTCACTGGGGATTAGGGGAAATGGTCTCACCACAGAGAACATGTCTTCCTAATGGAAAAAGAACAAAGCGGAAAAAATGCCTTTTCTTCTCTTCAAAGTGGAGCTATACCCTGCATATGATTGTGGAAGCAGCAACTTCTCATGGCATTACCAGTTGTGGAGTTTGAAAGCTGTGTCTGGCGCAGCTTTTCAGGTGCATGACTTATACTGTGTTTTAACTCTAAAAACTCACATACTTACATGTGTAAATGTACGTTTTTTGTAACTCCGGACCAATATGCTTTTGTTACCCTAAGTAAACACTTCTGTTGAAATAGCAATTATTTATATACTGAACTGTTTTCTAAATCTAGAATTTCACACTAGTAAGCAACGCTAGCATTGCCACAAGCTTCAGATTGCTTAGGACACTGTGGTAGCTTTAATATTTTATTAAAATCCCAACCCTTTATATTTGGTTAAATAAATAAGCGATGAAGTAAAAAAAAATCCTAAACCTCCTGGTAACTTCTATGGATATGAGTTTCGCACTGTGTAATATCTGATATATGCTAAAAAAAAAAAAAAATGTAGTTGTCCTCTGTACAGACAAAAAGAAGGAAAGAGACAACCTCAGTGCATGTCAAACATGTAAGAGCCAGCTGAGCTGCTCAATCAGCTCGGGGGATAGTTTATGGATTCTCTTGTACTCCAAAGATTGCACTTTGATTCCTGGTGCCTTCAGTTCAGTTACTGTACGAAAGGCTTGCAAAGGAAGCAGCACGTTCCCTGGTGTCACAGCAACAGCATCCAGGGCTGCTTGCTCAGGGCGGCTGTCCTCAGGACAAAGAAGCACAACTGCCGCTGCAAAATGCCCTTAAACTGGTATCTATTGTGCTGCCAAGCTAGTAGAGTGCTGCTGATTGGCAGCGCCAAAGGGGCAGTTTTAATGGCGCATATTTCTACAACTGATGGGCAGCACTGGTGCCCCTAACTTCCATCCCTCGAGGAGTCACAGATGTCATTCATAGAAATAGCATTGCTTGGACTTTCTGCTACCGTCCCTACAGACAATGTCTTATCATTCAGTAATCGTTAACCATTTTGGCTAAACTAGGCTGGACAAGGTTTCAGTTGCATGCTCAAATGATGTCTTGCACAACAAACAACATTCAAGGGATTTTTGTATGTTTAAAGTGTTGTGTGGCTATTTTAATGGCCTGCGATTGAATATGATTTTGGGCCCTGGGAAGGTGTACTGTGACTGCATAGTCAAATAATCACTAAAAAGTGCTTCTAGTCATACTTAGCTTTTCTGTCCAATAGTGTTATCGTACTATCACTACACACAGGCGCAGTGCAGTGTCATGATACAACTGCCTGCAGGGGTATTCCTGGCGTGTCGGTGGGAAACCCTTGAACCCCTGAAGGTGCATCACCTCTTTGTGGCAGGCAATCAGTGCAACTTCTGATGGCTTCTTTTTCATTGTGCCCACATGACTAATATGGTGTGGGCCAACCGTAACGGGTTTCCTTATTTGCATGGGCCCAAGACTTCATGGAGAATCTGGGAATGCCATCTCATGATGTGCACTGCAGTGATCCATATTATTGAAGGTGCATCACAAGCATCTGCAGCCCCTCCTATAATCCAAAAGTGCTTGGGGGACACCCGAACAAGGAGGAGACACCAATTGCACTCCTTGGACACAATCTGTAATACAACTCCTGGTTGTACACTTTAACAAGCATTTGCAATGCAATAGGTCTTGCATTTGCGAAAGTTTAAGCTATTGGCATTGTAAACAATAATGCCCCTTATTTACCTGTTTTGCTAATTAACACATAAATAAAAGGCATTGCCATTTCTCTTGAAAATGCAAGACCTATTTCATTTTAAAAAGTGTCCGCCATTGTACCGGTCTGCTTGGCAAGTGAAAGCGTGCATAGTGCACTGAATGTTGCATGAAAGCACTTTGTGCCTGAGGTAAGAGAAACTCATTAAAGAAAATAGTGCTTACTGACTAAAAAAGACATACCATGTAACAAGCATAGCAAAAGGGCCAGTCCCCATGGGAGATTACAAATGAAGGCAAGGCAGTACTGAGGAGGCACTAATAAGTCTATTAATGAATCGTAAGCCATCATTTATGAAGGGCAAAGAAACAAGCCAATGACAAATATGGGTGGAGAGTGGTCAGAGCTTCAATTCCATACTCCGATATGGCATGCCGCAGAGCTGGGCATGCTCTGCCCAGGATTGACCTAAACAAGTGACACCCCAGCACGTAGTGAGTATGAGTAGCCCTACTTTGAACAAGACATCCGTGATGTCCACCTACTCCTCTCCTGCCACGAGAATTCTGCACATATTGAGCCCACTAGTGGATCTAGGAACACAAATTATTTCAGAAGTTCTAAACGTGCTAGGTTTTACAGACCACCACTCTAGAAGATCACTCTTGTAATATTCCAATAATGTATCATTTTCTGAGTGAGCACAACTCTCCTAGTTGTGCTGGAATCTGTGCAATGGTTCCACAGATGAATCTCTAGGTTTCTCAGGCAGTTGAAATAACTTGGTTCTGAAATTTGGAAGATCTCATTATTCAAAACAAAAGCCTCTGCTTCTTAATAAGGTACATTTCAAAACATCCCCCCTCTTTCAGTAGGCATATCCCTCAAGTTGAACCAATCGTGTAAACACAGACCCTGGAAAACAGTTACATATAGAGATACTAATGTTATAAAAGGATATCACTATCGATTCAGAAATATCTCCACATAAGTGATGAAATAACTATTACAGATGCTGGTTTTTGTACTTTGTCACCAACAAAATTGTGCTGTAATGTAGGTAATGGAAGTACATGCACACACTGTGGTACAAAATCATAGTTTTCAACAGACCGAAGTCTTTAATTTGATGAAGAAAAAAAATCTATTTGACCAAATATCAGATTTTACTTTTCACTAACAATGTGTTTCAACATTTCAAAATGATCAAGCCTGAAACTAAAAAAACTTGCCTTAAAATACTAGAATTTATATTTACAATTATGCAGCAACTTTTCCCAAATTAAACTGCTTTATGTACTGATCAGGACAGCTACTGGACATGTACTGTGTACATTCCAAAAAAACAGTTTCATTTGCAATGATTAAACATCACCTGAATGTGTACAGATCAGAATGACATGTATCAGCGTCACAGGTCAAGTACAGCCACTGTACGTCACGGATAATTCCAGAATGATCCGGATGATTTACACATGCAAAATGGATGGACTGCAGATGATAGGAAGGGTCGCCTTATGGCTAGGAGGTCCTATGCCAAACTGTCTGCCACCAGATACCAATCAACGCTAGCAGGTCAGTGTAACTAACCATATGCAAGAATAATCACCATATCCATTCTCAAACCCTGCCTCAAGGATTCACAAGCATGGCTCTTAGGTATACCTGTTTACGTCTTTGAGTCCATGTTTTGCCTTGCAAACTGTTTATCCCATTATCCCAAAAATTCAAAAGAAACTATCTGGAATGGGTGAGTTCCTCACAGATGAACATGGGAAGCTTGAGAATTCTTCTCTCTTCCTCTCTCATCTACCCTATCGCCACCTACCTTGGTAAGCGCAGCAGGCTTTAGAAAAATATTTTATTTTATTTGACCAAAAATCAGGAAGATGGTGCCAAACATTCAAACAACAGTGGTCCCGTACATATTCAAATGTAGAACCAATAAATATAGACGGAATCAAATCTATATTTAGAATGATATGTCCAGCCGGACAGAGGTCATTCAAGTTTTACTCAATAAACAATGTTTCTGAACGACATAAAGATACCTTCCACAAGAGCCCTGTGTGGTACACAAGCCTGTGCCCAACACTAGCGGGGTGTTTACAGTTGGTGGAAAGTTAGACGGGTTTTTAAGGCAAACAAGCGTTGTTCTGTTCAAATGCTAGTTACACAGAAAATGTCAAACAGCACCATTACATCAATTTAGCAATCAAAAAATGTGTATAAGGTGCTTAAGCAAGTCGACGGCGTTTCGGTCCCCCTAAGCAGTTATGAGGACCATCATCAGGACAAAACATAAATTGCCTTTTATCACTAAACCTCAAAAATGCCTGAAAGGAAAAGAAGGAAAATACATACTTTAAGAACAGAGCACTAATTATATCTACAAAAGTGACTCTCTGTGCAATGTGCATTCAACCGTTACCGTGGTGAAGGTGTTACATGGTTTCCACGAGAGGCCAGTGAAGAGGTGGTAATAACGCGGTGGAGTAAGGAATCAAGTGTTAGAAGTCGGAGTGAGACAGGCTAGTAGGCGTTCTATGTCAAGGCTAATTGTGCATATAGCATATGTGCATTCTGAATCTCGACAATGGGCGTAGAAGGTTTCAAGTCCGCGAGCTAACACTCGAAGTGGGTTTAGTGATTGCTAGTGCCTAATGCGATAGTGCGCACTCAAGGGGGCGATAGGACGTGAAAATAGGTTGATTAACGTGCCTATATCGCGACTGTTCGTAGAGTTTAAGGAACTCAGTAAGCTTACCGAGGTAACATAAGAAAGCCACTCTTGAGAGCTTTCTAAGCCACGAATGCATGTTCAAAATTGTACACGAGTAGATAAGCCCTACCTAGGGTCAAGACCTAAAGAAACATCCCTTACTATTGTAATTATATTTATATAGGCCATGAATTTCATCCAACACGCCTTCTACTCAACCACTGCTTTCAAGTTTTTCAGGTCCAAGCTCGAGTTCCTATTCAGGCTAAATATTTACCTTGCATTCTGGGATTTGCAGTCCTAATACACTGCACATATTAGACCGTGAGGCAACCAAAACTGAAATGGACGGGTAACACGTGCATGGAATGGTTAAAATGGACGACTATGCTTAGAACTGCTGCTACCATAAGACTGTGCCATGCGCACTGAGACTTCTATTGTCATAAGCATAGTGCAGGATCTTTAGCTTTTAATCGCAGGACACAGTTGACAAGACACCTTCAGCTAATATGGCCCTTAAAAATACTGATATCTTAAGTAGACAAATGAAATAACATTCAGGGAAAGTTAAAAAATAAAGAGCGAGAAGAAGGAGTGAAAGAGTAAAGGTAAAGCGAAAGGGAGAGTGAGCTTAGAGATGCAGGCGGAAAGAGACAGCCAGAAATGAAGTGCGGATTAAAAGTCTAATTGCAAGGTTTGGCTCACCAAAATCACAAATTATTAGCAGGTTGAAAAGATGTTCATAGTCCTTCCTGGCCACCTTCCCCATTCTTCTGCTAAAAATGTCCTCGAGGCGCGGACAAGTACAGAAAAAAACGGAATGTGGACAATAACAAGAACCCAAGGCTGCCTCTTGTTGACACGCAATGACCTCGCTGCACAGCATAGCCCTCTGTGCGTGAGGAGGTGATATGGATGTGCCGTAGAGCCGGAATGGGATGCAACAGGCATGGATAGGCTCCACGGTGCGCGCTCCCCCATCAACAGTGATTATTTGGGTGACTACTTAATTCAGTCATGCCCCGGAAGGTTCATGGATCCTTCCTCCTCCCTTACTAGCTTTCGCATCTAGCCTAGGGGCGGAGATGCTCATGCATGCTGTGATCCAGGGCCCATCCCTTAATGTCCCTGTGCCTGAAAAATTTATATGTGTCTGTAATGCAACAGGTGCCCAGCTGAAGCGCTCTCATACAAGTCAAGTTTGCACTATATAAAACTGCTAAAAAAAACAAATCTGAAATTTCACTTACATAAATGCCACACTGAAAGTGGAGAGACTAGGTGCAAAGTACCCATTCACCGTCTGGTTATGGAAATGGCTGCGTCGGAGGGTGGAAGCAGCGACAGCCATAATGCAACTTAAAAAAAAAAATAGTTCTATGAAACACAGATGAAGAAACTGAAAGTAAGAAGACTATGCTTGGGGGTGCTCCTTCATTTTGACCGGAAGTGAACTACTGCTGAGTGAACAACTTAGAGGGCAGCAAAAGAGAGAAACACAGCACTAAACCAATGGTAAGTAGCAGGGGGAATAAAGTGGGTTTGGTGAAAGCAACAGGTCTTGCAGACAGCACATGCGCGCTGATGCTCGACCTATAAATGGCACGCCAGCCATGGCTGGTCTGGTAGTGCTTCTGCCGTTTCACTAGTTTGTTGGCCAGCCCACCAAAAACGAATTGAGACCTTTATTCTTTGAAGTAATAACTTATGTTGCAAACCTTTCTTACTGCTATTCAACTTTTGATGGGGCACTTAAGGAAACATGTATATTACTTAGAGTGCAACAATACCTTCTCTTAATACTGTTTGTTGCCTTGGACTCTACTATGCATGCAATATTTACAAACAGATTCTCAGAAAGGTTTATTGAAAGTTCAAGGTCTGATTCCACTTTCTCATGAAATGTCTCCAACAAAAGTAACTCCTGATTGCTGACTGTGATCAGGGTGCCTGGTTATCTAAGAGGGGGCTCCTGTTTCGGCAACAAATTGTTTAAATTATATAGTTAAAACATGGGGCAATATTTTTAAGCAAGGGCAATACATTATCGCCGCTTTTATCGGCAGTAAACTGCCGCTAAAGCTGAGATAATGGGCTTGATAATATACCCTTGTGAATTCCCATAGAAGCCCATGTTGTGGTGTTAACATGGGCCTCTATGGGAATTCACAAGGGCATATTATCAAGCCCATTATCGCTGTATCAGCGGCAGTTTACTGCCTATAAAAGCGGCGATAATGTATTGCCCTTGCTTGATAATATGGCCAATGAATCCCACCACTAGAAATGTAAATGTTTCATTCAATTCAGAACTTATTTTTGACTTCTTATGGACATCAAAATGAGCACACTCATAATTTTCCTGTAGCAATCTCGTAAAATGAAACAACAAAAGCACAAGTTATGACATAGTTGTAGTATAAAACTGGAAATGTATAAGGATAGCCTCTGCCTTTTTTGATGCTAAGGTGAAAATAGCTCAAGGTCCTTGTAGCAGCAAAAATTTACAGAGATCCTCCACCTTAGCAGATCAAGTCCAAATATATGAAGAAATATAAAATGCTCATTACTGACTGCTTGCCATTTTTTCGCGTGGAAATAATTAAGTGGTTTTCTCTACTTCAAAACTATTAAAATGCTATGCATTCATGAGGAGAAAGCTCTATAAATTATTGTAAGAGATTATGTGTCAGATGTACGACCATTTCATTTAGCGCCTTGCAATTTGCGACACAATGCGAGTCGCAAATTGCTAGGTGCTAAATGAAATGTACAACTGTATGTTTACACTGTTTTACGATTCTCAATGGGGTCAAAATTAATATTAATGAGCCTCTCTCAATTTGCAAGACCATTGTGAATCCCATCCCTCCCAGGGATGGTGACCTGCTGGGCTTAGCAGTCCTATATGTATGGGACTGTTTTTTAATAAAGCAGCTTTTTTTTTTAATGCAGCCCATATTCCTTAAAGGAAAACAGGCTGCATTTAAAAACAAATTGAAAAGAAATGTTTTAGTTCAATTTTTTAATGGCAGGCCATGGTCCCTGGGACCACTGCATGCCCTTAAACAATTACTTTGCATGTAGAAAATGAGCCCGTAATCCTATCGATGCCCAGGCCGCTGGCGCAAACCGCCTCTTAGTTCCCATGTCGAATAATTACCAAATAAAGAGACGGGCGCTGGTAGCAGGAATCAAGAACAGAGTTTATTTCTCATGAGGAGAGCCAGTCATTTCGGACACGAAACACAGTGTCTTTCGGGAGGTGCTCTAACAAGTGAGCTGAGACTCTTGTTTTTATACCCTACAGAACACTTGATAACACAATCAGGACTGTATGACGCAAAAGAAAGACATCCCTTTAATCCTCGTGGTGATCCTATAATCCTCGTGGTGATCCTACCCACATACATTCACAATGGGGACCCTTGACCTGCTGATAAGAGGGGAGGGTAATCATGCAGCTGAGTGTTTCGTAGGATGTGTACGCCTGATCATAGCCCAGGGGGTGGGGTGGCTAAGACCAATAGAGGATCCTTTGAAGAGGAGTGACTTCATACAATAAGGGCAGTAAATGGTATCTCCTGGCCCAGGCGATGGCCTCGGACATGTGTGGTCAGCCGGACTCAGGGGAAAGGGTCATCAAAGGAGTGGTATTCATGCCGCGTGGACAATCGAGCGCGGAGGGAAGGCTTGTCAACAGAGGGGCATTCATGGAAGGGAAGGAGGTGTTGGTCAGGCGCGGCCGTGGCTCTCAAGGACAGGGTCTTGCAGAAGAAGAAGGTTTATGACTTGCCCACGTGAGGAGAAGGGAGGGGTAGCCAGGGTGGACACAAGGACAGAGTCACACAGAGAGCGAGAGAGAGATCTTATGACCCGTACATGAGAGAGCGGGGGCAGTCAGGTGCAGCTGGGGAGGGCTACGTCAGCTAAGGCGAAGGATGCCTCTCCAAGAAGGAATGGGGGGTTTTGTGCGAGTCAAGTGGGAGAGTTGCCTTTCACAGCGGGGTCGCGCAGAGGGAGAGGGCTTCATGGTCTATGCATGAGAGGGGGGGGGGGGGGGGTTAAGATACGCGCAGGAGGGAAACCAGAGATCCTAATGGGTAAAAAGGCCATGGTGCCTAAACTGGCTGTACATATGCACAGGGGTAGGGGCTTTTACTGGCAGAGTGATACCGTCAATAGTTTACGGTATTCATGGTGCTCACAGGGAGAGGAGTGGGAGAAGAAGGGGAATGAATGCTGTCTATGTACATCAATTTCTTCAATTTTCACAGTCGCCCCTTTTACATAGCAGCAGTCATATTTGCAATTGATGGGTTTACAGGTAGACAGGCATCGTTGATGAATTAGCATTTTGTCGATACTAACATTTGGCGTACAATCATAGACAGTTAAGGTGATGGGCAGAACGCAATACATAGAAAATTGCTTTTCTTTGTGTTCCTAACAATTTAAACGCACTAAATAGCAAAAATCTTTCCGACTTAAAAAATGTGACCAATGAACAGTTTTGACCAGGTAGTTGAGAGCGGAATTCAGTTCAATACACAATATTTCTTCGTCCCAGTGTCCTTTTGTCAGTGAGCCATCACTGGTAGGCTCTAGTCCGAGTACTTTCGTTGGCGCTGTTGAGCACCGGCGGTGGAGCTATAGGTCCAGCTCGGTTCTTATCCTTACGCGTTGCAGGGTGCGGTCAGTCCTCGGCTGTTAGACCACAGTCCTGTTCCTTAAACAATCCGGTTGGCGGCGCCTTATGCTCGGCACCCACAGTTCTATGGCAGCACCCTATTCCCAGTGGGATGCTGTTCTTTCCCTTGGCAAAAAGTCACGTGGAAAAGAGGGTGAGTGTGGTCCAAATAGTCGATAGGGGAGAGGGCGGAGTTGGGTCAGAGTTCCTGGGACACACAAAAGGGACCAAGGGAGCAAAGGATAACAAGCAGGCAGGCCCATCCATCGGGCTCAAGGAAGGGGGACGGAGACTCCAGGCACACGTGGGTTAGCAGGCGGGGGGCTTCGAGGCGGCCCACCGTTTTTCATTTTCCACGTTGAAATTGCGGTCTCGTCCCGTATCCTGTTGCTCTGCGGCTCCACCTTTGGTCGAGGTCACACGAGTCTCAAGATCCGCAGCCAGGCTGTACGTCACTTCTGACCCATCTCCTTCGGTGCTCGTGAATCTTTGAATAGGTACAAGACAAGGTTTCAGTGAAATGGCAGAAGAAGATATCTACGCATGTGAATTCCTCCCTCAATTCTACGCGTTTGGGAGATACGCTCATTGGTCACAGTCAGAGGTCCATTACCAAGCAGTGCATGTGTCAGTATTCCTACTGCGTTCATGGCAGGTCTATTCATCGTCTTATTTATAAATCAAGTGAAGTTCCCATCAACTGTGCATTACATCATATTTAGCATTTTACAGAGCATTTCCCATCAGGACTGGCTAACCTTTTCGAACAGGGCGAGGGTGCCATTATCGAGAGTCAGGCAAAACAGGGTCTTCTCGAGGGTCAACAGCTACTCATGTGCATCAAGTTTATATTCGGGACAGCAATTGGGGTTTATCAAAAATGGGGCGGGGATGCTTCGGGCGCTTGCGCTTGGGTGCAAAGAGGGGGGTGGGGCAATCCGGGCGTTGGGGGTTCAATCTGGACGTTGACGTTCGTCTCTGAAGAACAGACATAGGGTGCCATTGACATACAGTTCCCCTATAAATGGCCAGATTTGGGGGACTTTAGTCGTCTTACCTG
Source organism: Lissotriton vulgaris (assembly GCF_964263255.1). NCBI lineage: Eukaryota > Metazoa > Chordata > Amphibia > Caudata > Salamandridae > Lissotriton > Lissotriton vulgaris. The sequence goes on from NC_141687.1 coordinate 895,998,364, forward strand.
TCCTTTCCTTCTCAGCCAATTCAAGTTCATTCATTTTTGCAGAAAGGAGAGGCAGTAATATGGCGAGATACAATCATTTTAGTTTCGGTCAATTTCGCTGAACACCTTCGCGTTCAATATGTATCAAATCAGACTGGTGCCGGTGGGGCACAATTTTACCAATGAGGGAGAGAGAATAGGGAGACTCTCATAGAGAGTGAGAGTCGTCCGCAATCTAAACGAGCCATTCGGTACACGTATGACATGTAGGGAGAGAGAGAGAGAGAGAGAGAGAGAGAGAGAGACGTGTACAAAAATAGGTCATTTAGTGCGCTCACGACACGGAACAGTAAAGGTCAGGTAACACTCAGATACAGACAGAGGGAAGACATAAAGTCGTACATTATACATACACAAACTCAGACAGGGAAGACGGCACATGTATTACACATATACACGACATTCATGACAAGACAGGAAACAACTGTTAGCCTACAAGATCTCTTTTTATATGTATATCCTACGTATCTTTACTATCCTCTTTTATCTACGTGCTTAGCTCTTTCTACCCTTCCCCCCTTTCCCTTCTCGCTTGTCACGCCTGCGAGCGTTCCCAATTACCAATACTCACACCTCGGCTGGTCGATCAGTAATTAACCTGGTCGTGCTAGTTACCCATGGTTGGATCTTAAGCCATTTTTCTGTTCCCTCCTTTGGTGGGAAGTTCTCCAGGCTGAGGCAACGGCAAGTATTGATCGGGAGAACAGTCGGACAGCTTGGCTATATCTATAAGAGTGTGAGAAAGGGGGTAGTGCATTTTGAACATCAGCAACATTTCTAACTTCCTAGACGGGTGGTGCCGTGGCAACCCTTACCTGTATAATTTTTCTTTGTCCTTTCCCTACCTAGTCAAACGTCCAGTTACATTATTTAACACGTCATTTCTAGTCAATTTTTCGTCATTCAGTACCTGTCCAGCTTCTATATCAGTCCATCCTCTCAGTCGCTATGTCCTAAGGAGGAACAGTCATGTTAAGCCTACGTCTTTTAAAAATTTATCGTTATAATGACTAAACACATATTCCCCCCTTCCCTTTTTCGTCGGTGGTCCAACCGTCGCTCTTCCACACCTCAGCCGACGTTCTGACGTGACCTGCAGAAGGGAGGAAAAGAAGGGGTGGGGGGGCAGCATTCAAAGCACATCATCATGCAGTAGTTCGAAAATGTTTCTACCTACCATATACTCGCCCTATCTCCTCGTACTGCATTCCCTTGCCATCTCGGCATTTCAGCCCAGAGGGACCAGTGGTGTCAGATAGATAATCATTGACGATCTGAGTATCTACATGAGCTACTTGGTCGTAACCCTCTTTATCGGGTGCAAGAGTGACGGTCAGGTGGCATTTTCTGTGGTGTCATTTTAAGGGTATCTGAAACACTTTTCCGGCTGCTTGTGGCACATAAGGTAGCTGCTAAATATCTGGTCCCTTTTGATCTTCATCCTTCATCATACTTACTCTTCGCTCACAGTAGTAAGGCATCCAAGACTCATTAATGCAACTGCTACGACCATGCTTTCTTCTTCAAAATACTTTTAATAAACGAAATTGGTGGCAGTTCATTGCATAAAGTGCAGCAGTGCAAATAAAATCGTATTAAAATTTCCTTACAGAGCAAACATGATGCATGTCACGAATTCATTTTTAATTAATTCAAAAATTCATTTATCCAATACTCATTCGTTATCTAGGTTACACCAATTCATTTTCCAAATCATAATCAGTACCCACCCTAAGTCAATTCATTATCCAAGCACATACTCAACGCCCTTCATATCTACTTTCATTATCCAAAAACTGCACATAGATCTCGGGACAACAAGCTGCGCAACCTGGGTGCAACAAAGTTTATTCAAATATGTTTCATTTTGTGGCGGCGCCATTTTAGGTGGGGTCAGGCAAGTTCCAGCATAGTCAGAAAGTCTCTAGTCTCTCGTGGTTGGCCCAGAACTTTCCGTTGGTAGTTCAAAAAGTTTTGTGCTATGTGGTTAACAGTTTAGCAAATATGGACCATGAGTGAAAGAGTGGGAAGGGCGGCAACAATTTTCCTACCGGGTCATCCTGGCGTTCCTCCGGAACTGAACAAGTCCGTGCCGTGGCTTCATTTTAGCCATTTCCAATCCGAGGCTGGTGCCGGCAGGAGTTGCACCGGTGTCGTGGTTCCCAGTGAAGGGGGCGGGGGCACCCATGCGGAGGGATCGGGGCCCCCCGGCTCTTATAGAATGTTCAAGGTTGAGGGGAGAAGGCATGGAACGTGTGCCCGTCCTGGGCAGAGGACCGCTTTATGATGTTGACCCTCTTTAAGTAAGAGCATTGGGGTGTCGCTGGAAGCCTCCACCTGGAGGGAGGTGGGGGAGGCTCGTTCGCGTCACCTCCCCCTTCCAGCGACCCCGCGCCGTTACCCGGCTCCGTCGCTTCGATATTGGCCGTGCTGGCTATTGAAGATGGGGGGGGGGGTGGTCGGCGGCTGAGGCAAGACAGCCCCCCCTTTTCTCTCGACATGTGGCGGGACTATCTGGAACTGTCCAGGCGTCGACATGTGGCGGCACTACCTGTAACTATCCAGGAATTTGACATGTGGCGGGACTACTTGATTCGCCGCCATTCTCGCCTTCGGCTTCGGCCTTCTTCGTGGGTCGGACCAGGCGAGAGACAGAAGGGGGGGGGGTGGTCGGTGGCTGAGGCAAGACAGCCCCCCCCCATGGCCTGCAGGGCAGCGGAAGAGGAGAGAAGGAGAGGACTCTGCCATTCTTTGGACCGCCTGCCCAACATCATCTCCTCCCGACCGTGGTCAGGCGAGCCCCTCGTGCCTCGAGGCCTCGCCTTCCGGATGGGCGTAACCGCGGACCTGTTGCACTTTGGGAGCTTCCGGAATGAGGGTAGGTACCTATTGGATTGTTTCTATTTCATGTGACCGTTATTTGGGCGTGGCGAGCAATGAGGCAGGCATTGTTGGGAGCAGGAACAGGCAGTGAAGCCTAGCTACCTCGTGGCTATTCCTTCAAACTTTTCATCATCCTCTTTTATTGTTACGAACTATTTCTAAAGTTTCTTATTTTTAGTGAAGTCAAAAGCTCATCAGGGGGTTACTGACTTAGCCTGATTTCTTTTTATTTTTCTTTCTCTTCCTTAGCGTGTTTCGAGCTAAAGTTTTCTGTTAGTAGGGAACGGTGATCACTTCATATTTTTTTTTATGTGTCCTTTTCACTAGGGGGTACTTCTGGACGGACCAGACGAGTTCCCTCCAATAAATGGTCCGGGGTGGAACGAGATTATCGATCAAAAGGGGAACATATATTCCTTCATTAGGGTATCATCCTGGACAGACCGAGCGATGTACTTCCATTTACTAGGGTAGCCTCCTGGACGGACCAGATGGTCTATCTCCACTAAATGGCCCATGAGCGGGGAGCATATGTCCTCCATAAGGGTAGTCTCCTGGGCGGACCATGCGAGCTACCCCCCAAACAGTGGGGAGTGGGTAGGACTGACGAATTCACAAAGGGGCATAACCTACCCTTTACTACTTGCAAAGACTAGATAGAATATTTCTATTCCACGTTGTTTGCAGGCAGAAAATACCTCAAACGAAACAATTCCTGGAACAACAATGTCCAGGCAACCAACCAATCAGTGGGGAGAAAAACAGGCATGACGGATTACAACGGGGACAAATGTCTGCATTACCTGCCCTTCGCTATCCAAAAAGGAAGACAGAATATTTCTACTCGTCTCAGTTTGTAGACAGGGAAGATCTCAAAGAACAACAATCGATTATTAATCGACTTCAAACAATTCTCAAAGAACAACAATCGATTATTAATCGACTTCAAACAATTCAGTGGGGAGAAAAGTAGGCATGACGGATTAATACCGGGGACAAAAGTCTGTATTACCTACCCTTCTCTATCTGCAAAGAGGGACGACGTTCCTATTCGCCGCTGTTTGAAAACAGAGAATGTCTCGTTCTCAGAAGAGAACCAATATGTCAAGTAGCCCTCAAAGCTAAATGAACCAATACCAACAATTTCGGTATACAAATACCGATTTTCAATACAAACAATCAATCAATCAGGTGGATAGAACCACCCTACCAATCAGGCGTAAAAACGCCCTACTTAATCTTACCCGGACCGGACCATACGGACAGTTCTTCGACTTCCTCCTCCAGCGCCCATTCGTTCTCTTACTCCATGTAGCATTCCTGTGGGATTCCAGTCAGGACAATAGGTCACTTCAAGAGAGGTCCGTTCAGAATTGGTGAAGTTCTGTCGATCGGCCGCCGGGCGAGAGCCCTCTCAAGGCAGGCATGCCCCGATCATTTAGATGTTCACTTCTTCGTCTGGATCTCTCTTACCGGACCCCATGTCACGGATGGACCCCGCGTTGGGACGCCAATTGTAGAAAATGAGCCCGTAATCCTATCGATGCCCAGGCCGCTGGCGCAAACCGCCTCTTAGTTCCCATGTCGAATAATTACCAAATAAAGAGACGGGCGCTGGTAGCAGGAATCAAGAACAGAGTTTATTTCTCATGAGGAGAGCCAGTCATTTCGGACACGAAACACAGTGTCTTTCGGGAGGTGCTCTAACAAGTGAGCTGAGACTCTTGTTTTTATACCCTACAGAACACTTGATAACACAATCAGGACTGTATGACGCAAAAGAAAGACATCCCTTTAATCCTCGTGGTGATCCTATAATCCTCGTGGTGATCCTACCCACATACATTCACAATGGGGACCCTTGACCTGCTGATAAGAGGGGAGGGCAATCATGCAGCTGAGTGTTTCGTAGGATGTGTACGCCTGATCATAGCCCAGGGGGTGGGGTGGCTAAGACCAATAGAGGATCCTTTGAAGAGGAGTGACTTCATACAATAAGGGCAGTAAATGGTATCTCCTGGCCCAGGCGATGGCCTCGGACATGTGTGGTCAGCCGGACTCAGGGGAAAGGGTCATCAAAGGAGTGGTATTCATGCCGCGTGGACAATCGAGCGCGGAGGGAAGGCTTGTCAACAGAGGGGCATTCATGGAAGGGAAGGAGGTGTTGGTCAGGCGCGGCCGTGGCTCTCAAGGACAGGGTCTTGCAGAAGAAGAAGGTTTATGACTTGCCCACATGAGGAGAAGGGAGGGGTAGCCAGGGTGGACACAAGGACAGAGTCACACAGAGAGCGAGAGAGAGATCTTATGACCCGTACATGAGAGAGCGGGGGCAGTCAGGTGCAGCTGGGGAGGGCTACGTCAGCTAAGGCGAAGGATGCCTCTCCAAGAAGGAATGGGGGGTTTTGTGCGAGTCAAGTGGGAGAGTTGCCTTTCACAGCGGGGTCGCGCAGAGGGAGAGGGCTTCATGGTCTATGCATGAGAGAGGGGGGGGGGGGTTAAGATACGCGCAGGAGGGAAACCAGAGATCCTAATGGGTAAAAAGGCCATGGTGCCTAAACTGGCTGTACATATGCACAGGGGTAGGGGCTTTTACTGGCAGAGTGATACCGTCAATAGTTTACGGTATTCATGGTGCTCACAGGGAGAGGAGTGGGAGAAGAAGGGGAATGAATGCTGTCTATGTACATCAATTTCTTCAATTTTCACATGCATGCACTTGCAAAGGGTAAGGGGGCCTTTGGGGACCCCTTCCCCTTTGCAAATGCATTATCACCTACTTGAAGTAGGTAATAATTGCGGGTGTTTTGCAACCACAATTGTGGTCCTAAAACATTAGTACATTGTTTTGAGACACAATATTTGGAAAGGTACGCCCCTTCCAAATAGAAAGTCACAAAACCTATTTAGCGAGTCGCAAAAAAATTGCGACTAGCTAAATAGGCTATGTACATGGCCCAATATGATTTTGCATGTGCAAATGGGTTCGGAAACTCGTTTGCGCATGCAAAAGTGGGTCGTACATCTGGCCCCATGTTCTCTCTTGCTTCAAATGAGATGCAAACTGATGAGTGTAACAATGATTTAACTTATGTGCAAACAATCTTTGCCTGTCCACGCGTTATATAATGCAACAATAAGACACAGTTTGATAAAGTCACAAGTTTTGTGATCCATGAAGGATCGTAAGTAAATAGTTCAAACATCATATAAACACATTTTTTGACCTATACTGTACTCAGTACTTGGGGCCTTCATCGGATGAGCAACAAGTGACTGATGTAATTCACTTACCACCAGGAGAGGCTTGTATCAGTGAAGGTATTCAGTCAAAATATTGAGTTGGAAATCACGACTTATACTAATATCAAGTTTTAAATATTATGACACAGAAGTATCGACAGCAAGAATATTGTGGTCAAGACTATTGGACTTTAAATTAAGAAATATCTATTTTAAAAATATTGAAGTCATTAATATTGTTTGCAAAAATATAGTTGTTTAAAATATTGAATTTTTAATTAGTGTTATGTATTTTAGTATATATTTTAAATGTATGTTATGTATTTTGGTGTATATTTATTGTTTATTTTTTCTATATGTGTTGAATTTTTAGTAGTTATTAATTTTATTTGACTTAAAATTTGTGTTTTTTAGTTCCGTAGCAGGTTGTGGGTTTATAGGGGAATAGGGTGGAAAGTAATTTAATTATAATAAATTAATGAATATTTTTTATTCATTCATATTTATTTAATTGAGATTTTATGATGTTAATTGTGTTTATTTTTTTAAATTGTAGGCGTGGGTTGGGGTTTTTAGGGGTAAAGGGCGGAAAATAAATTATTTTTAATTAATTAGCAATTTATTGTTAATTACTATTAATCAATTGACAATTAATTATATAGAATTTGTTTGATTATGTTTTTGTGTGTGGGTTTTTGATTTATAGTTTTGAAGGGTGGGGATTAAATTAATTTTACTTACTTTAGATTTAGTTGTTAGACTCTATTAGTTATTTGATTGAAAAAATGTTAGTTGTGTATTTTTTACAGTTGAATTTTAGGTGTGGGTTGTGGGGATTATAGAAAGGGTGGGAAAATAATTACATTTCATGTGTTTTAACTTGTTTTTTAATTAATAATATTGGTTTCATAGATAAATAATTATGTCATCAGTAGATTTTTATGACAAAAGATTAGTGTACACTCAACTTGGCCAGCTTCCCATTGTGGAAAAAAGACACAAATCTCAGTTGTAGGCATTGTGGAGCCACAAAGGAACCTTTACTACACAATTTTCTACTTATCTGGCACTAATAATTAAACAACAAACTATGCTTCAAGAAATGTTTAACCAAATTTCAATACAAACATACTGACAAGCTGTCATTGAGGTATTGAACCCAACCACATTAGGTTAAACACATGGGGCCTGATACACAAAGGCAAACTTCCACTTTTGTGTAAGTTTACGATTGTTAACTATTCACCAAGGGATTTACCAGTAGTTTCTTTGAGTGCGGAGTCTTCGCACATAAAAAGATAGGACTGTCCTATCTTTTTATGAGCGGAGACTTCACACTCTTAAAGATACTACTTGTAAATCACTTTTGAATAGCAAACAATTGTAAACTCACACAGAGGTTACAGATGATAGTGTGTAAAGGTATGACATAGGCAAAACCCTTATTTTCATTTCTTGTGTTGGAAGAATCCAACAACTTCAAATTTTCATGATGTTGAAATACCAGCATGATGTAATTAAGGTCACTGCTGCATTGTATCTTCATTAGTTGTTTACATCTTCTAATGTTTCATATTTTCCAACTGGAACTTAATAACAATGTTTGCAGAGGCATACAATAATTCATCAGGCTCAGCCAATGTGGCTTTCGCTCAATTATGACAATAAACACTGATTCTTCACAGGGGCTAAAGTGTTCATATGCCTGGATCTGAAGGTCCATAGCAATATGGATAGCAGGAAGTAAGCGAACTTTCTTTTATTGAAGCTGAACCATCCAGCACCTTGTTACTCCCTTGCCAAACACAAATGCTCCATTTTTAGACAGGAGAGAAAATGGCAGCAAACAACCCTGATGATATCATGCTACTTATGTCCCTCCATGCAAAATGCATACAACTCATCACATCAGCTAATGTCAAATACTAGACCAACACCATAAATGAAGCTGCCACAAACCGCAGGACAATCAAGAACTACATCAATCCTTGCCTGACCCTCCGATCCCACACTTGATAGACCAGTACAATTCATCAACCTCTTCTTAATCAAAAGGGCACAGAAGATCTGTCAGAACATTGACAGTACAAAGCCAGTTTTCCCCCTTGACGATATGGTGGTGCTTACACCACCATATTGCAACCCAGAATGATCATTGTTTAATCACTTGTCTCTCGAAAACCTTGCTGGCGTCCTCAACTCTCTCAAAGTTATCACCTCTGAAGCTGCTGTCTTACCCTCATGATACATCAAAGCCCTAACCAGAGAAGGCTTTTACCCTTATTCACCATAATCAACACCTTGTTCATGCAAGACATATTTCCAGAGGCTCTTAGGACACAGATCCTCCCACTCCTGAAGAAACCCACAAATGACCCTGATGACATCACCAGCTATCAACCCATCCATCATCAGCTTAATTATATAAAAAATACACTCTCAGAACAACTCCAACATCATGTTAGTGCCAATCTGCACAGCTAGTAATGTGGGTTCAGATCTAGCTGGAACATGGAGAACCCTCTCTTGCAAATCATAGATAACACCCCTCTAACCACACACAAGGAATGATGGACATGTTGCACATTATTGATGCATTAAATCTATGCTGATTATTGGTAAAGGCTGGATGACCCCCAAGTACAAACTAAGAACGTTGTCCTTTACACAGGTAACAACAAACAGGGGCAGACCTATTCTCCAAACCTGGGGTAGATAAACAATATTATAGCTACAATGGTTTGAGAAAATTATTAACAGTCAGCTATTAAAAACTCATATGCATGAAAACAAGGACAAAATATGTCTGGGCGAGAAATCCTAAAGAAGTACCAGACAAAAGATAATACAAGAACATATTTTTGCTAAAATAGTAGATACGTAAAAACAATTACAAAACAGTTAAAGAATACATAAAAGTAGCTCATAGTTACACAAGGGACATCACTAAAAACATAATATACAGTGTAAACAAGAAAACAATGGCAGTGGGAGACAGATCTTTAAAACAAAATTAATCCAACAAATAACAAGAACAAAACATTGCAATTAGTGCTTCCTCATAAGTATATGCTAAAGTCAGGTGTCAACAGCGTTTCAACCTATAATATTTTGAAGGTCATCATCAGGACAAAGTAATTACTAAAAGAACATAACATTCAAATAGTTTGTGTAATCTGAGAGAACCGTGCTCAGAAAAAATGCAAAAAGAGACCTCATAAATACAGCATCAGAAGTCCAACAAAGGAATTAAATTAGCACGTCTCCAATTTGGTGCCAATAAACCATCCGGTACAACTTTCAAAATCAACCATCTTAAAGTTCAGAGCACAAAGCGTCCGAGCACGGCTGGACTAGTCAACCCAGTCTGCATATTTCTCTCTTGTCCATGCAGTTTGAGACATGTGCTGACTTATGATTTATTTCTTTTGTTGGGCTTCTCGTTTACACTGTATATTATGTTTTTAGAGATTTCCCTTGTGTAACTACGTAAGTGCCTTATATGTATTCTTTAACTGTTTTGTAATTGTTTATCCGTATTTGCTATTTTAGTAAAAATATGTTCTTTTATTAACTTTTGTCTTTGTGTTGGGTACCTCATAAGGATTTCTCACCTAGATATATGTTTTCTGTGTTTCCGTGCATATGAATTGTTAATAGCTGATTGTTAATAATTTTCTCGAACCTTTGTAGCTATAATATTGTCCTACTCACAGTCAGCAGCCAACGATACTAGATTCACATCCACCAATGAATATAAATGCAAGGATAATAGCTGGATACTCCATCACTATCAGACCACATATCAACACTGATATCATGGTACTACTGATATGATTTCTTGTGCTATCATTGACCCTTCCACTCTGAAGAGAACATCAACAAAGCAGCTCATTTTAAGAGACCACTGCAACACATTTCATAGGCCTTCTGTTAAACCGGCCTCCTTAGCGTGGTTGTCCCCTGACTTTTTGTCTTCAGACCGCCTGTTTTTGATGACTTCATTTTTGCTGGCCTTAGGACTCAACACACTTTACCACTGGTAACCAGTGTTGCAGGGCTTGTAATCTCTCTGTAAAATATGTTAAATTGACTTACTCTGAATAGGCATATTTAATTTACTGTGGAGTCACTAGTAAGGTAGAACAAGGTAGCGTACTGCTGCTGTAGCGCTTCGCGCGTTATTGCTGAAACTGCATTTTTAAAAATCCTTTTTACTATTTGATTTCTTCTTGGGTTAGTATTCCCTCATTTTAAATCCCCCCTTACTTGCACTATTATCGGTACTGCACCGCCGCTTGAGCGGGTCCGGTTCTTGGGGTGGGTATCCATTTTCGCCGCCATCTTGGAGTGGGGTGAGTGTTTGTTTAGGCGCCACTATCTGTGTGCACTTTAGTGCGCAGGAGCCAGCGAGGGACACCTATTTAAAGCTCCTCCCCCAGCGCAGCGGGCATGCCTTCGCGTGGCCGGAGTCGTGCCAGAGTCCTGCCCGTCTGCGCCCGTCCGCGCAGGACGCGTTGGACGGGGCAGGACCCTGGCCCCCACCGCTGGATGCTACGGGGATCATAATACTGTGCTATTCAAGGGACACTCTACTTGCCATCGGGCAACGAAACAGGAACTGTGATGCTCCGTGGGTAGGGCCACTGTGTGGCCCTTACTCATGTGTCTGCGGGATGTTGGACCTCTCCGCCCCCTCTACATGCTTGAAAAACGTTTCTGTTGCTGCTGTAAATAGCTCCCGCCCATTTTTCAGCATATGGAACCTGAATGTCAGGTCGATGGTTAAACATCATTAAGATATCTTCGACCTGATAGGTAAGGAGTTGCCGGATGTTTTCTGTCTGACAGAGACCTGGTTACAGGACACCGACACGGCCGTTATCAACTTGGCCTTCCCGCCCGAGTACTCGGTGTACACTCTTAACCGAGCCTCTAGAGGAAGGGGAATAGCGCTTGCGGTTAAGTCCTGCTACCCGTGCGACTGGCAAGGGCAAAAAATCACTAGCTGTGAAAGCGCGCTGTTTAAGATTTCTATTACGCCCAACTTTGCTTTCTCGGGCCTTTTGATTTATCGTCCCCCTGGTAGCGATGTGGCTTTCACGGAGGCCCTCACAGATGCTATCAGCACGTTGGCAGCAGGCTGCTCCAATTTTTCCATTCTCTGCGACTTAAACCTCCACTACGACAACATGTCTATACCTGCGGTACACAGCTCTGTTGCTGATCTTGAGGCTCTTCAGCTTGTTCAGTTGGTGTTGCAGCCCACCCATGTAGGCGGTCACACCTTAGACCCTTTTTTCACTAATCTAGCAGAAGCTAGTATCTCCACTCCATCCCCTCTGGCCTGGACTGACCACTATCTGGTGTGTATCCAGTGTCCTCTGTAAGAGCCGCACCACAAACCCACAGTTCGCTCTATCCCTAGACGGCGTTGGAATAAATTGAAACTTGATGATTTTTTCCATCTTCTGTCCACTGACCTGCTAGGTCCAGTTGAAACCGTGGATGTGGGCTACAACCACTTCTGTGAGTGAGTTACTAGGGCCCTTGACTCCCTTATTCCGATAGTTTCGTGTAAATGTGGGTCAAGGGACCCGAGTCCTTGGTACGATGATTCTCTGCGGGTGCTCAAAAGCACCTGTAGGCGTGCTGAGCGGGAATGGCGCAAAACCTATAACAGCGATAACAAAGTTTTGTATTTGGCCACTGTAAAACTTTACCATCGAGCAGTTTGCAGAACCTGCGCGGCTTATTACGCCCTGCAATTTCGTACCAGTACTAACCCCTCCAAAACTATCTTTAAGGCCCTGAAAGACCTTATAGCTAAAACGGTGGTTGCGACTCATCAGGGTTCCCTCTCACACTGTGAAACCTTGGCGGCTTTCTTTTTGGAAAAGGTTCATGCCATCTATAGAGCCTTTCCCTCGGTTGTACCCTCTGTCGGTAGACCACTTAAGCCCCTAACTCTGGATGTTTTACATTCTTTCCCGAGTTTAACACCGGAAAGCTTCGGTAAACTGGCCCAGCAGGTTAAGTCAGCGTCACCGGCTGACCCTCTAAGCCAGCTATGTTCAGAGACCTAACATCTCACGGTCTCTCGCCGGTTTGCTCTTTGATCAACACCTCATTAGCATCCGGCATGGTTCCAGTGAAGTGGAAACAGGCGGTAGTCATGCCCATTCTTAAGAAACCAACTTTGGATGTTGGTAAACCCGAGAACTACCGCCCAATCTCACTTCTCCCGTGGCCTGCCAAAGTTGCGGAGGCGCATGTCAACTCTGTCCTCTCGGACCATCTTCTTCAGGCTAACATCTTAGACAGCACGCAGAATGGATTCCTGGCAGCGCACAGCACGGAGACAGCTCTAATGTATATGGTGGAGCATTTGCGCTCCGTGCTTGATGCGGGTCAAATGGCGGCGCTGGTGCTATTAGATCTGAGCGCCGCCTTTATGTTATGTTATGTTATGTTATTTATTTGTTAAAGCGCAAACAGCTGCCCCAGCAACGGAGCGTCCCGGTGCTAACCTAACCAGTACCTGAGTGGAGGGGGGGAACCAACAGAGGAATTAGATGACAGAGAAGAGATGGGTTTTAAGTTCCTTACGGAAAGCAATCAGATTGGTTTGGGTACGGATGTGTGGAGGAAGGGAGTTCCACAGCTTCGCCCCTAAGACTTTGAAGGAACGTCCACCCTTTCTACAGAGCTTAGTTCGGGGGACCATCACGAGGTGTTGTCCCAGTGAGCGCAAATTGCGCTGGGGAGTGTAAGGGACCAGAAGCGGGCGCAGGAGTTCAGGACAATCAGCGTTGAGGATTTTAAATGCCATGGTCAGGGTTTTAAAATGGATCCGAGATTCAATTGGCAGCCAGTGCAAATTGCGGATGGTGGCTCTGGCAGAACACCTACGTGGGAGACCAACCACTGCTCTGGCAGCCGAGTTCTGGATACGTTGCAGCCTTGCAAGTTCAGCTTTGTTAGCCCCCAAGAGTAAGACATTGGCATAGTCCAGCCGGGCAAGAATCATAGATTGTATAATGAGTTGGCGGGTTTTGGAGTCAAAGAATCCAAGTATGGGGTTGAGGCTCCTCATGAGACCCACACACGTGGCTGCCACTTTCTTCGTGTGGGACTGAAAGTTAAGTGAGGGGTCGAGCCAGACACCTAGGTTTTTGACGACATCTTTAGGCACAGGGGTGGGGCCAAGCACAGTGGGCCACCAATGATCATTCCAGAGGGTGGGGTTTTTTCCCAGGAGGAGGACCTCCGTTTTCCCGGCATTTAGCTGCAAGCAGTTGAGTGTCATCCACTGTGCGACTGCTGCGAGGCCATGTCTGAATTTAGTTGCTGAGGGTGATGGACCTTCTGAGAGTGTGATGACCAGCTGTGTGTCGTCAGCGTACGACACCAGCGTAAGGTCTCACTCTTTTGCCACCACTGCGAGAGGCTGGACGTATAGATTAAAAAGGGATGGGCTAAGCGCCGACCCCTGGGGGACCCCTTGTCCAATGGAATGGGGTTGAGAGATGTAGGGTGGGGCTGAAACTTGAAAGGACCTGTCTTTTAAGAAAGACTGGAACCATTCAAGGGCTAATTCGCCAATCCCAATGGCCTCAAGTCGTTTCAGCAAGATGTTGTGTGAGACCGTGTCAAAGGCCGTGCTGAGATCCAACAGGATCAGCGCGGCACTTTGACCGGCGTCTAGGATACCTCGAAGGTGCTCCGTAGTGGTTAGCAGAGCCGACTCATTGCTGTGACCTGGTCTGAAGCCGTTTTGGGAAGGGTCCAGGACATGGTTTTGCTGCATGTGGTGGGATAGTATTTTGTTGACATGAGCCTCGGCCAGTTTTGACGTCCAGGGGAGCAGTGAAATAGGCCGGAAATTTTCGGGTTTATTGGGGTCCAATGTGGGCTTTTTGATGATGGGTGACACCCAAGCAGATTTCCAGCAGGTGGGGACCACCGCTGAGGAAAAGGAGAGATTGAGTATTTTGGCAAGCGGGGGGAGGAAGAAGTCGAGTGATTCCAAGAAATTGGACGGTCGCATGGGGTCTGCTGGGGAACCAGACTTGACCTGTCTACATAGTTTAGAAAGGTCGTCGATGGATATGTCAGGTATTCTTAGCAGTTTTGATGTCTCTGCCACCGAATGGGGGGTATTAATGGGCGTAGCATCGTCTTGTGGAAAGGACGCGTAGATCTTCCTCACCTTTTCAATGAAAAAGGTGGCAAGGTCCTCGCATTGTTTCAGGGAGGTGATGCAAGAGCCTGGATTGGGGGTTTTCTGGAGATTTTGGACTAAGTTGAAGATGGTTTTGGTGGGATTGGAGCTGCGCTCGATTTCCTTTGCGTAGAAGGAGGCTCGAGTAGTGCAAATCGCCTTGTGGTAGGTGCGAAGTTTGGATAGGTAGAGGGTTTTATTAATGTCTAAGTAGTTTTTCCTCCACTCGCGTTCGGCTTTTTTGCACTCTTTCCGTAGTAATTTGAGTGAGTCATTGTACCATGGGTTAGAGGGGGAACTGCGGGTTTTAGTCCATTTGGGCGGAATTAAGGCGTCAAGCCCTGTGACTATCCATTCGTGGAAGGCGGCGTATACTGTATTGATATCCCCATTCTCATCGGGGAGGTGGAATTCTCCTAGATGGTTGATGAGGTCTCCGGAGATGAGTTTGTGCCATGGTCGTTTGTGGCTGGAGTTGGCCGCGACTTTGGGGGGCGTTTTTTTTGCCATAATGGTTAATTTGACAAGGAAGTGATCAGTCCAGCCCATGGGTTCGGGGGGATCAGCCGTGACATCCGATAAATTAGAAAAAACGGGGTCTAGTGTGTGCCCAGCAATGTGGGTGGGGGAGTGAACCAGGGAGTTTAGCTGCAAGGCCGTAATGTCGGCTAGCAGGTTTTTGATAGTGGAATCAGTGGTGGAGTCGAAGTGGAGATTGAGATCACCCAAGATGGTGAAGTTGGGGGAAGAGACTGCCAAGGTGTGAGCAAGTTCCAAGAGTTCCTCAATAAATCTGGCGGAGGGGCCTGGAGGCCGATAAATGTAAAGGCCAGAGAGATTGAATTGCGGGCAAGTGGCGATCTTGAAGCGTGCGCATTCGCAGCCCCAGATTTCTTCTTTAGTGAAGGAGCAGTTGTATGTTGTTCGGTATACAACGGCTATTCCACCGCCTCTAGAGTCTCTGTTAACCAGTTTCATGGAGAAACCGTCAGGCAGCGTGAGGTTTAAAATACTGGTTTGGTCGTTATGGAGCCAGGTTTCACATATGAACACCGTGTCCCACCCGATCCTTCTGCTATGCCTGGAGGAAGCTGGTGTTACTGGCCCTGCTATAGATCTGCTGAGAGGGTTTGAGGTATTCCAGATTAAAGAAGGCGCACAGCCGAGTAACCGTAGGGTATTGTGGTGTGGTAGGGTATTATTTTCCAGGCAATGGGGCGGGCGGTAATCCCTCGTAACCGCTCAAGGGTGGATCGGAAATCCACACACAATGCACAAAAACAACAGAAGCCCCTGCTCTAGGATAAAAGTAATTAGAACTCAATGGTTTCTGTTTGGTGTATCAATAGTGACTAAAGCACATTAACCATGTTACAAAGTCAATACGATGTGCCCAGAAAGAAATTTGCAATGGAGTAGAATTGTTCTTAATGAAAACACTTTATTGTTCCTCTTGTTGTGGCCAACACGTGTTTCATCGCAGGGAAACAAACTGCGAATCTTCAGGGCCTTTTGCGAGAAAAGACGGGATTTAAGTGTTGTGGCCAAACGCCCAGGAGGGCGAGAGTATGGAGAAAGCGCTTTAGGCGCGTGGTTTAGTTCATACCTTATTGGGCTCATAAGGGGGCCATAACCGGGAGGAGAATTGGATTACAGCTGTTACGCTCAGAAACGAAAATCAGGCGGGTGCACCTGGTTAAGCTCGTTCTCCCTCTTGTGGTTCCCGGCGCCGTTTGTCGAAGACGGTCTGGCCCTGCTCTCCAGTGGTTCCGTTCTTTTCTTGCCAACCGTTCCTTTTGCGCGGCCGTCCCGCCTTATCAGTCCAAATTCCATCCTCTGGATCTGGGGGTCCCCCAGGGCTCCTCGCTGAGTCCCACGTTATTCAATCTTTACGTGAGACCGCTGGCTGAGGTTGTCAGGCATTGGGGTATGACCATGGTGTCATATGCCGACGACACTCAGTTAGCGGTTACGATCAGCGGGGATGCGGATGTGGATGCCCATAGATTCCAGAATGGACTTCGGACGGTCGCCAGCTGGATGACCTCCAACTGTCTCCAGCTGAACGCAAGCAAGACGGAGATTATGATCTTTGGCAAGCATACGGAACTCTGGGGAGACAGGTGGTGGCCGTCGGATTTGGGTCCCACGCCAACTCCGGTCGCTGAGTTAAAAAACCTAGGGGTGTGGCTCGATCCAACTCTCACCTTTGTCTGCCATACTAAGCGCACGGCGGCCTGCTGCTTTGGCATCTTGCGTGGATTACGGCCTATATTAAAATTCTTTGGTGCTACCACCAGGCAACTTGTGATTCAGGCAACAGTGATTTCTCGGCTTGATTACGCCAGCTCCCTCTTATTGGGATTAAATCAGGCAGAAATCACCCGCCTGCAGCGCGTACAGAATGCAGCGGCGAGAGCTGTTGTGGGCCTACCTAGATTCTGTCCCACTGCTAACATCTTGCGCACGCTGCATTGGTTATCGATTGCGCAAAGGATTCAGTTCAAGGTTCTCTGTGTAGCTTACAAGATTCTCAAGGGATCCCCTGCCTTGATTCTTTCCAACCTTTTGTCCCGCTATGTCCCGGTCCGTGCCTTAAGATCTTCGGACCTATAACTTGCGGTCGTCCCCAGTTTCAAGCGTTGCCGGGCTGGCGGCCGCTCTTTTCAAGTTCGCGCCGCAGTGTTGTGGAATTCCCTCCCCCTTGAGATTCGTGCCCTCAGGGATTTGCTCTCTTTTCGTCGAGCTGTAAAAACTTTCTTGTTTCCTTAGTTCCTTCTTTCTGCTTCGTTATGTCCTGTTGTGTTGTGTCGGGCGCCAGGACACTCCTTCGCTGGAGCATCTGTGCGCGTAATAAATGAGTTTAACATAACATAACATAACTTACAAGTTCCCAGGGCCTGTAAAGTGAATGCTACTGGAGGGCCTGCAGAACTGATTGCACCACTCACTTAAGTTGCACTTTAGACATGTCCCAGGACTGGAATTTCAGACTGTGTATGTTTTCAGTTTTAAATTGCCATTTTGACCCGGCAAAGTGAACCTTTTGCTTGGCTCAAACCTCCCTTTTAAATAAAAAGAAGTCACCCCTAAGGTAAGTCCTGGACAGACCAGAGGGTAGAGTGCAATGTATTAAAAAGTAGGACATGTACTATTAGATTTTATAAGCCCTAGTAGTGAAAAACGTGCTTTTCACCACTGCAAGGCCTACCTCTCTCTTAGGATAACATTGGAGTTACCTTATTATATTTTACACAAGTGTAATTTCCAGATGGGAAAAGGTAACCAGTTCATGTTTGGTGTCTCTAGAATTGTAACAAAAAAACCTAACTAATGGTGAATTTGGATTTTAAGTGACAATATTGAAAACGCGTCTTTTAGAAAGTTGGTGTTTTCTTGACTTAGCCATTTTGTGCCAGCAATCGGTCTCTGGGTCACATAACTTCGTGTAGTTGACAGACAGTTGGGCTTTGTCTATTCCTCCTATACAACCACACACAACAGGGAGCTTATGTGTGACTGGATGGGCCATCAGTGGCAGAATGAGAGGGAGGAACAGGCCCCAGAACCACTTACTTTTGAATAGGCTGTGTTCTGCCTCCACACAAAGACCTGCACATGCCCTGTAGATCAGGGGTCTTCAAACCGGTCCTGGAGGGCCGGATCCATGCCAGATTTTTGGGATATCCCCATTGAGATACATGTGGTTATTTTAAAAATCTGGCATGGATCCGGCCCTCCAGGACCGGTTTGGAGACCCCTGCTGTAGATAGTCTGTACATAACATGGAGCCAGGGTCTGGAAGGCAGGACACCCATGTACTTCAAAGGCCTGCCTCTGGAATCTGCTTCCCACCTCAAAGGCACAGCTGCATATAAATAAAGAACCTTATACACCAAATCTTCAGTACTAATCTGACCTTGTGATACTCTGCCTGGAAGATGGACTGCTGTGCTGCTTAAAGGACTGTGACTCTGCTGGCCTACTGCTCTGAAAGGCTGCGGCCCTGCTGTGCTGACCTGCTGCCCTCTTGCCTAGGTGAGAAGGTCTGGACCTGCATATCTTGAACCTAGAACCACGATTGCCTCCAAGAGCTTATCTAAGGCCGCAGAGACATAAGAGTCTTCCAACAACCTTGCCCCTGCATCTGGACTCTGCAATATATGAGTCTACCCTGCCAAGTGGTTACACCACAGTCCTGGACCCTTGGAAGTGGGCTTAAGGTACTCTGACAGCCTCAGTGGATGAGGCCGAACTGAGGCATAACCTCGGCGCAAACCCGAGCATAACAGATGTATCACCACTGCTGTGTGGATTTGAACCGTCTCAAAGACCTGCATAACTGCCTTAGCCCTATCAGAACCGTTGCTGCACAATTAATACTCAGCAGAGGCCCTCATATCCCTCATTGACGGCAACCCCAATGACATGCCAGACTCCGAATCACAGCCCCCTAGCTCCTTGGAACTGACGCATAGCACCGACTGTGCACCCCATCCTCAACTCCAGACTTCACATCACAAGCTTGGTAAATGGAATCCTCTACAATGACTCGGGCCCTTGCATCGCAGCCTCGCCACATCACCAACTCATCACTTCGGATGCCCGAAGCATCTTTGACACGGATCCTCTCAATTTCAGGTACTGTGTTTAGAGGGCTTAACTGGTACCCTGAAGCTGGCCTGCACTCCATCATGGTTAGCCTGAACTTGTGCTTTTGTCCCCGTCCGGCATGCCCAGATAGACACAGTTGGCACTTTGCACTTTTTGGCATTATTTTCACTAAAACCTTTAAGCTTGAATATCTTCGGGTATACTGATTGTATTTTTGTTGTTTATGACTTATTTTATTCATTAGAGAATGTTCTATCCTTCTAACTTGGTATGGGATCCTTTTTGTGTGGTGTTTCCAGTTTATTAATGTTTGAAGTGTTGCACAGTTACTTCACACATTCCCTCTAAGTTAAGATGGACTGCTCTGTGCCAATCTACCAGAGGTAGTTAATTTAAGCTTGGTTTGTACTTTATCCTGACAAGGATTGTGGTTGCTCCTTGACCAGGGCTCACACCCCAATCAACTAACAACTCAATTTCTTACACCTACCACAGATATAAATTACTGTCCTAAAAAATATAACGATGTTATGGTGGAAAAACTCCTACCAAAATGTACTCCCATATCATACCTCTTTTAAGAAGAGTGTAATGGCTAAGATTGTCAGTGATATTTTTCATGGTCTAGCCATACAGCTCTATTTCAAAGTCAATGACCTTCAAAACTTAGATGACACCATCTGTTTCTGTTGTTCATCCAACAAATTGAGTAGTACTGATGAGATCCTCCAGTTACCAGAACCAGGACCCCTTGCATGGTCATGGAGCCCCTGCCCCCTCGGACTCAATCAGGAGCTCTCAGGTCGGGTACTGTGACAAGGTGGCTCCCTGCAACTCAGGCTTCCCCCCAAACTGCAGGGCCCTATGTTTTCACCACTGGCCAGAACCGTTGAAACCATTGCAGGAATCCAGTTGATTTGCTGTGGGCTTTGAATGTCTGGAGGGCAATTGTTGCAATGCACTGGGTTCTACAGCAGACTTACTTACCAGCCTAGAGGAAGCAACCAAAGCACACTCCTATCTCTTATTCACATGCCAAATAGGGCATGGCAGTAAAATACATGTAGGGTTAAAGAGGCAGGATTCTGAAAGAAAAAATGCTAAGGCTGTGATAAGTTGGCCCTTGTTGCCTTCCTATGGAACCCCACTAGTATATTACTATTATTCAAACAATTGAAAAATAATTAAACTCAATGAACTACTACTGTCCCAAAGATATGACCTACCGTTTTCATCAGTTGCTTGTATCTGCAGACTGGTCCCAAATGTACCCTCCACACAAACCATTTGTTTTGTTTGCAGAGCCTGGCATTTGAGATACTCATTCCATGATAGCACCCATTGGCAAAGTCAATATCTCTGACCTTGGCAAACCTACAGTTATCGTTTTTTGCAAACCTCTGCAATAGTAATAAAATATGTCAAAGTAAAAAAAAAAGTAAACATCTATAGTGGTGTGCATATATTTCCAAAAGAATAAAATCAGTTAAACATGTCCATTACAAAATGAATAAACTAAAAAATATGATATCAAAGCAGCTCTGGAATTACATTTTTTGTGGTCGTACATATGTGCACAAGCAAAATTCTATCACTCATAACGAATCGAGAAAATGGTTGAAGTTGGCTGACCCATTGCTCCATCATGTGTGCCATGATGAGCGTAAACAAAATGTGAATGACACTTTTTGCATGTGTGTGTACATAATTAAAATTCATACCTCAAATATTACTGCCTAAGTAATTCTTGCAGGTCTTTTGCCCTGGCGTCTTCTTTCATTTTTAAATGCAAAAAATGTATTAAAACGCTGTGATGCCAATACTAGCAATGCTGTTGCAACGCTGCTCAAGTCTATAACAAAACTAATGCACGTGCTTTAATACCATACACCAGTGACCTATGAAAACAGTGTGCCTTCTCTAAACGGCATGACAGAAGAAAAGTGAGTTTGCTGTGCTTTCCCCTCGACAATGCTCGATGATATTTTGCATTTTGATTAGCCAGTGTCTGCCCCTCAGTCTTCTCTTGTAAATTACTTGTGTCAGGGAGGCAATTCCTGGTTGTGGAAATGTAAATAAATAAACAAGCACGCGGTGCCTTGGCTCAGGGGACCCTGAGCTCCATGCAAATGAGGAAGCGACCATATATATCAAAGTGCTGCAATGAGAAACAGCTGCACTGTTCTTTAAATAATTACTGCCTCTGGAAGCTCTGGTTATACCCTGCTGAGCCCTGGAGGCCTCCCTGGAAATCCAGACTGTGTAAGAAAACAACATCCACAAAATTGGGCATATATGAACTCATCCATTTCCGTGGCTACCAGTAGCACAGCCGTCCATGTTTATGTCTCGCAGTAGCCAAGACCTTTTTTTTCGTAAAATTATATAGTTAGGATATGTATTTATAGGCACTTCCTGTCACCCCACTTCATCTATTGGCCTGTTGTTGTTTCTTCCTTCCCCTACAGGTACCACAAGAGTCAATGGGCCAGCCCACTTTAATCATTGGCTTCCTTAATCACGAGTGACAGAATTCTGGTCTTTCACAAAAAGCACACCCACGCTAATTTGTTCCCTTGACTACTACGGCAAAGTAAGCACTTTTTTGGGGTTTAAGCTGATGTTTATTTTTTATAAAGGTGATGACCCAGCAGAACCACAAAAAAAAATTGAAAACAAAAATGTAGTGGCAAAGGTAAAAGAACGACAGCTAATGCCAGACTTGTTTGCTTGCCAATGGTTCTTCGGAGAAGCTATTGTAAGGTTTCCATTTATTAAATACAATTAGTTCCCTTGGACTACCTAATCAGGCATAGGATGTTATTCTCATTAAAGATAGTTGATTTGGAATTGGCCGGCATGGTGGTTATTCATATGGCCGAGATACCCGCCACCCCCTCTCAACACAATCCCCAAAGGAGGGAAACCGGAAACAGTTCTTGAGTTTTTGGAAGTGGGATGGAGTGACCATCCCGGCCGTATTTATTAAAACAAAATTTAAAACATTAAACGTTTCATGTTATGTACAATTTCATTACCATATTGCGATGTTTGGCTAACCTTAACAGATTCTCTAATACAGAGGTTCTCCTAGCCGAACTAGCATCCTACAAAACATTTCTTGACATATTGAAATTGTACAACCTAACGTTTAAGGGCCAACGGCAAGGTCATAACCGGTGTCAAGATCCCTAACCAGACTTACCCCTCCCACTTGGGCTGGGCGACAGCACGGAGGCGTACCTCAAGTGCAACTATTACCAATTTCCCTTGACTTGACGGGGGCACCTAAAGACTCGACGCCAGTTAAAGGTCGTTCGAATACTCGTGTGAGGTATCTAGAAGGTACCGTAGACCTTATCCCAACCCCACACAACTTACCGCATCTGCCGTCGCAGATGTCACTGGCCCCGGGAAATTCCCCAGGAGGGGGCTGTAACCCCTCCTACAAAGGAAGGGGCCTTGACCGCCTTTCCTTTACTTCCGGCGACCCATCCTTAGAAGGGACCGCCTCCCCATTGAGGGGCCAATGGCCACCTCTCCCGAGCGCTCCCATCCGTGTTGGGTGACGCCCACTCATAGGGATCTACTAATTAGTGCTCACCGATCATGACCTTACCGCCTACCAAATAAATACGACAGTGCTAACTAAAACTCAGAATACATTGGCCACTATGACCGACAGGGCATGCATAAAACTCAACACTAAATCTGAATCTCTATAATGGTAAAACGTACTCAAACAGACCATTCTTTATTAACTCAATATCAACATGATACTCCAACCTGGAAACGAGAACACAAGCAAAATTAATCAACTTTATTAAAAACAACTGGCTGTCTTCAGGGGCTGGTGGGTGGGTCAAAATTGGCTCTTCGTTCTGTCCCGAGCTCACATGCAGCGAGGAGGTGCAGCTTCAGAGCACAAGAACAAGAGGATGTCTTCTGGTCTTGCGTCCCTTTTTATCCGTCTTCAGGGCGGGCGTATACCCGCCCCTGCCTGCCCCGAGGGCGTGGCTGGCTGAGTCAGTGTCTAGGCCAGCCCACTCTAGGGCGGGAACAGGCGCGCCCCGGCTACGCCGCTTCGGGCATACCAGCCGAGACGCGCCTCCCGCCCAAAAATGGCTTCCCGGGGGGATCGAGGCACTCAGCCATACGTTCGGGGGGACCAAGTTGGTCGCCCCTTTCCATATGGCCGAGATACCCGCCACCCCCTCTCAACACAATCCCCAAAGGAGGGAAACCGGAAACAGTTCTTGAGTTTTTGGAAGTGGGATGGAGTGACCATTCCGGCCGTATTTATTAAAACAAAATTTAAAACATTAAACGTTTCATGTTATGTACAATTTCATTACCATATTGCGATGTTTGGCTAACCTTAACAGATTCTCTAATACAGAGGTTCTCCTAGCCGAACTAGCATCCTACAAAACATTTCTTGACATATTGAAATTGTACAACCTAACGTTTAAGGGCCAACGGCAAGGTCATAACCGGTGTCAAGATCCCTAACCAGACTTACCCCTCCCACTTGGGCTGGGCGACAGCACGGAGGCGTACCTCAAGTGCAACTATTACCAATTTCCCTTGACTTGACGGGGGCACCTAAAGACTCGACGCCAGTTAAAGGTCGTTCGAATACTCGTGTGAGGTATCTAGAAGGTACCGTAGACCTTATCCCAACCCCACACAACTTACCGCATCTGCCGTCGCAGATGTCACTGGCCCCGGGAAATTCCCCAGGAGGGGGCTGTAACCCCTCCTACAAAGGAAGGGGCCTTGACCGCCTTTCCTTTACTTCCGGCGACCCATCCTTAGAAGGGACCGCCTCCCCATTGAGGGGCCAATGGCCACCTCTCCCGAGCGCTCCCATCCGTGTTGGGTGACGCCCACTCATAGGGATCTACTAATTAGTGCTCACCGATCATGACCTTACCGCCACAGGCCCGGATAGTTGACCGGCTATCCGGGCCCCCCACAAAACTCCTAGCTAAAGGTCATGTTTCAACGTTTTTAACCATGCTAAGAAGTCTCCTATGAGTAACTCATTCCCCACCCGAGACAAATGCACACCATCCCTTAGATACATACTGTCATCATTAATACAACCGTGCGAGATAGAATGCAGTGTCCTGGAACGAAACAACCTACTCACTTTGTTATTAAGTTTTCTAACAGAATGGTTCAAAGCAGGAATCGAAACAGCCCCCCGCCACACTTTTCGTGGGATCATATGAGACCACCCAATTATGCACCCCGGAACTTTCCTCGCCAACCAACTTACAGTGGAAAGCATTGCCTCCAGGAGAAGTCGTCTACCGGTGGTGACCAAATCATTGCCCCCTAAATGTACTATGACTATAGACGGCGGTGACCTCGTCCGCCCTAACAAACCCTCAAAGAATGCCTGAAACTGGTCAATACAGAGACCGCCCCTTCCGTAGAAGGACATTCTGTACCCGTATTCCCCAGCTACGTGAATCATGTCACCTGCTTCGAATACGTCTGCGGCACGCCTCACGTATGAGTGGCCCACGACCCACACCTCCTTTCTCACAGCCGGTGATGTCTGACCGCTGGCCTGGTGTTGGGTCGACTGCATAGTCCGCCCCGCCTCGAAGGCTTGCGTAACTGAAAACCAAACAAAAGACAAGAAGCGTGAGTACATTATTACAGCTTCACAACATGTGCAACCGCACATACCTCTTATAACAATTGGAGGACCAACGCCCCACTCGTTTTATTTGTTCCACATTAAGACCCCTGGCTGTAGCTTCAGTGGCAGCCCCTATCCGAAAGGAATGGGTCCCAAACTCACCCGGGTCCAAGCCCGCTGCGGTAATTGACATCGCGAGCACCCGCTGAAACTGAAACTTCGTCAGTGGGGTGGCGTCCGCGTGTCTCAACAATGTCCCCCCCCATGATGCCACCCTTCGTGCTAGGTAATCTTCTAAACACTTCACCGGACACATGGAGGACCCTGGAATCCTGCGAATGACTATGCAGTCTCCCACCCCACCTTGATCGGTTTTTGACTTGACAAAGGATACAGTCATCGTCTCACCCCTGATCTGAACGTGTTCCCGGCACAAACCCCCCACCACATCCCGCTTGCTCCTTGCTACCAGCTCACTTATCCTCATTGCCCCGTGAAATGCAAGCGTAAAAGCAGCTCGGAACAAACAGGCCTCGAACTGAGACGAGCATGTGGCGGGGAGTGTGGCCAGCAACTGGGACAACCTATCCAGACCTATCGGGCGCCTCTCATCTACTTTGCGACCCTCAAGGCGTTGCCACCCACGCAGCGCTTTCTGTACCACAAAAGACGCTGTCGGGTCCTGGATATTATGAGCCCTGGCAACAAAGGAAATGGCAGCACGATGCCTCTGGGCTGTAGCCACCGACTTCCCAGCCTTACGCAAGGACATCAGAAAATGTACTACCCAATCCTCATGCCCCCAAAGCCCCCCTCTCTCAGCCCCCAAAAAGGCTAAATAAGCCCGAAACGCCCCTTCGTATGCCTTCCTCGTCCTTGGTGCTAGACTCTCTCCCACGAGGTAACGAAGTTCGGGGCACCGAGAGACCAGAGAGCTTCGGGAAAGGGTGCTGGCTCTGGGTCCGCTGAGGGAAGGAAACCCGAGAAAGCCTGCATTTGAAAACGAGACAGTGCATCAGCAGCCTGATTCATTACCCCTGGGACATGTTTTGCTCTGAATACCACGTTCAGTTGCATACACAGTAAGACAATTTCTTTAAGCAGCCTTAAAATCATTTTACAACGTGCTGCCTGACTATTGATGCATTCTACAACGGTCATATTGTCAGACCAAAATATGACAGAGTGATTTTTGAATCCATCGGGCCAGGTTCTGAGGGCCACCAAAATGGGAAACAGTTCAAGGAAAGCAATATTACTCGTCAGCCCCTCTTCATGCCACCATGTTGGCCACCTTTGTGCCGACCATTTTGTGCCGAAAATGGCGCCGAAACCCATGCTTCCCGCTGAATCCGTCCATAGACCCAGCTCTTCAGAGGACAAGGCCGGTTTGTTCCAGACGACTCGACCATTGAAATCCGCCAAAAATGCTAACCAAATACGCATGTCTTGGCGGACCTCGGCCGATAATCTCGTGCGATGATGACCCTCTTTTAGGCCGACCATCGCCTGGGCAATTGAACGGGAGAAAGGGGCGAGCCATCGGGATCACCCTTAGGGCAAAATTCAACTTCCCCACCAATTGCTGCAATTGATGCAGCGTAACTTTAGATGCAGTAATACACATTTCCAGGGCTGCCCTGAATTTCGACACTTTGGCAGCTGGTAAACGAAAACAACCCTCACTAGAGTCCAACTCGATCCCGAGAAACTCGAGGCAAGTCGTGGGACCCATAGTTTTACCTGGTGCCAATGGCACGCCAAATCGATTCATTAAAACACAAAAGTCAGTCAAGGCCCGGGCACATTCATCCTCCCCAGCGGCCCCAAGGAACAGAAAGTCATCGAGGTAATGCATCACATTTCGAAAACCCGTTTCCTTCGTGTAAACCCATTGTAGAAAACTACTGAATTTCTCGAAATATGCACAAGATATAGAGCACCCCATCGGCATACACTTATCCATGTAATACGAACCTTGAAACATGAATCCCAAAAGACGTTGGTCTTCCGGGTATACCGGGAGCAAACGGAACGCTGACTCGATATCTGATTTCGCCCTCAGCGTCCCGGGCCCCAGGCGATTCAAAATGGCTACGGCCTCATCGAATGATGCGTACCGCACCGAACATATCTCTGGATCAATTGCATCGTTTACAGAAAGGCCATGAGGAGCTGATAAATTGTGAATCAATCGAAACTCACCTGGGTCCTTCTTGGGGACCACCCCTAAAGGAGAACAAACAAAATTCGGTACCGGGGGAACACTAAACGGGCCGGCAACCCGACCTCGGGTAACCTCTTTCCGGATCTTATCCTGTACTACAGTCGTATGCTGCAAGACGGAAAGTTGGTTTTTGCACGTCCCGACACCCTGAAAGTTCCCCACCGGGATGCGGAAACCATATGAAAAACCGTTTCGTAGCACCCCAGCAGAAGTACGATCTGGGTATTCGCTGAGCCAGGGGATCATCGCCAGGGTATCAATCGGGGTTGGTAAAGGCGCCCCTCGGACTATATTAGACCTGTTTGGCGCCTCCTCTACCCCCATTTTCACCCGATTTGGCTCTGCACGAGGACTCAGGATGGGGTGCCCCACAACCACTACATTTGTGTTTGAATTTACAAGTTCCCGGGGGCCTAGTACATTTACTTCTGTTGAAATTGAAACAGAAACCCCTCTTCCCTGTATTGCCGGCGGGTCTCGGGTAATCGTCTGTACCCGTACCCGACCGAAAGGGCGTCCCCCCATTTTGGCGGGAGGACTCACCAACAGTACTCCCCACCAACGGTACTTTCAACATCCCCGACTCTTTCATTTTATTCCATGTCAAAGAATCGTAACAGTCCCAGGTTAAATTTTTGTTATGCTCCATCGCTTTCCTGAAAAGGTTGTCATAACAGAACCATTGGTTACCTTGGTGCGATGTCGAGTACCCCATAATTCGTGACTGATATACTGGAAATTCAGGGAGCAATTCAGGCCTACGTTCCCCCAAAATTGACGTAAAAATTCCCCAAGCATTACCCCAGTTGCCAATATTCTCATTCACTTTAAAGGCGGCCATTTTGGCGCGCCAAACACTCGGATGCATCAGATCCTTTTGACCCTTAACAGTTTCAACCTCATAGTGATCAACGAGCAGGGAGAAAATGTTCACGTATTCCCCCGCCCAAATCTTTTCCTTTATTGCCAAAGGAACATGTTGCCCCAATTTTTCTCTACGAGAGGGTGCTGACTCATCCCTTGCGATCGGCAATGGCCGCTTACCTGCACCGGACGCTACTTCCGCCCCTCGTGGCTTGTTTATCACCGCATCCGGCGCGGGCACCTTGGCTGCATCACGTTTCTCGCGCAACTGTTTCATGAGTGCTTGCGCTTCGGCAGCCGTGGCGCCCTCGGTACTGTCCCCCAACCATGCTGCTAGCTGTGCCGCCAACTCGGGAGGCATACCCTCAGCGGATGTCGGGGTGACTACGACCGGAATCGGGTTCTCTTCCTGCGGCACCGGGGCCGGTACCGGGGCTGGCGGCTCGAGCGGGGAACAGGGAACCGGGACGTCTCCCCCGACCGGCCCCCTTCTCGGCCTCTTAGGCCTCCCTCCGGCCGGTGGACGCCCCGATCCCTCCTCGCCGTCTCGCCCCGCCAACTGCTTCTTTATCTCGGACATTTCCTTCATGAGAGCCCGAACCATCTGGTCAGTCGACATTCTCTTCGCGCCTTTCTTGGGCATCTTTCAAACGAAGTATCTAGAAGACAAAAAGAAAGATTAAAACGCTCAAAATTGGCTCTTCGTTCTGTCCCGAGCTCACGTGCAGCGAGGAGGTGCAGCTTCAGAGCACAAGAACAAGAGGATGTCTTCTGGTCTTGCGTCCCTTTTTATCCGTCTTCAGGGCGGGCGTATACCCGCCCCTGCCTGCCCCGAGGGCGTGGCTGGCTGAGTCAGTGTCTAGGCCAGCCCACTCTAGGGCGGGAACAGGCGCGCCCCGGCTACGCCGCTTCGGGCATACCAGCCGAGACGCGCCTCCCGCCCAAAAATGGCTTTCCGGGGGGATCGAGGCACTCAGCCATACGTTCGGGGGGACCAAGTTGGTCGCCCCTTTCCATTTATGTTGTCACACTCACCAGGCAGGTAAGGTTGACTACCACAATGCCATAGTGTTCCTTTGGTAGAGATGCAAAAGTTTTGGAGAAGATCACTCCATTACATTTTCCAACCTTTCCATATATCTTGTTCCTCTTTAGAGCATAAGCGATACTAAGGAGGCATATAGCACCATACAAGAAACTACCAAAGCATAGCGCATGCACAAAGACGTTTGGTGTCCAATTTTAACCGTATCATTGTCATGAGCTTGTGAAGTAACACCAAATACACATCAATAGGTAGGTCAGATGTAGTTTAATGACCATTAGTCCCAACAGCTCCCAGGAAACTGCCAAACCAGAATACACAAGGAATGTTCCAACATAAACATTCTGTAACCATAGGAGAGGAATGACAATATGGGAGCATGCACAGTAATAGACATAAAAGATAGATTACTACAATATCTCCCTTCTTTACTAAGCTAAATAAAAACAGATAAGCAATATAAACTTAATAACTGTAACCTAAAACGTAATAAACAGGAAAATGATGAGTTAGAAAGAGAAGAAAAGGGAGAAAAATGAGAATATAATAAAACAAGAAAATCACAAGAAATTCACACAGATCCTACTATTCCTTCCATAAGTATAAATACAGGAGAACATCATAAATTCATCCATCTAGGTTGAATCCGAATCCCATTACTCCTCCTCGGTGGAATATACTCAAGCTTGCAATTGCTGTTAGGATTTTCTTTCTCATCACTTCGATCAATACCCATTTGTGAAATAACCTTCTCAGGCAATTTATAAATGTGTGAAAGATTCCACCAATTTTTCCCATTGACTCTAACGGCAGACTTGGCAACAGCATCAACTTTCACAGGAGAGATGAATTTAGATAGACCCTTTGGCACATTGTGAGGTGATTTAATTTTGACCCAATCACCCACAATGTGCCAAAGGGTCTATCTAAATTCAGCTCTCCTGTGAAAGTTGATGCTGTTGCCAAGTGTGCCGTTAGAGTCAATGGGAAAAATTGGTGGAATCTTTCACACATTTATAAATTGACAGATTCCAATTCCTTATCTTGTTCCTGGATAAAACACTGCTTCAATTAACCACTTGTTTACTGGTTTAAAGATGGTTTATCACTGAGATCCAGGATCCCATCAGCGATAAATATTCCAAAAATTCATAGGAAAGTATCCAGTGGTAGGTGAAGCTGCAACACACGTGGGTATATGGTACTAATGGTCAGTCCTCGTCGCCAATTTGAAGTAACACCAAATACACATCAATAGGTAGGTCAGATGTAGTTTAATGACCATTAGTCCCAACAGCTCCCAGGAAACTGCCAAACCAGAATACTCCAGGAATGTTCCAACATAAACATTCTGTAACCATAGGAGAGGAATGGCAATATGGGAGCATGCACAGTAATAGACATAAAAGATGGATTACTACAGCTTGATAATACGTTTAGACATCACTGCACTGTGATAATTATGACTGACTACTTACAAAGTGCATACTCAGGCCTGGCAAATACCGCTGTCTGAAAGTTAATTTTGTTATCAGAATCACTGTGTAGACTACTGTTAATCTTACATTATTCACCCACTAAAATTTGCCCCAGAAAACAGCTAAAACTACTCGTTGGGTTGCAAAAACATCGCCAAGTTGTTACCAAAACAAATTGATTCTCTAAAAGTAAACTCTTCCAGCAACACAATCATTCCAATAGCAAATCGATATGCAAAACAAAACAAAACAAAGTTTGCAAATATCAAAATAAAATTTCTTGTGAAAGTCTGTTGTTTTTCAATATGTTAAAATCTGAGGATTTTCTGATTTTTAAATTACTTACCCCCAAAAACAAAATTAAAACACTATTGCACGCCGCATATGGCATTGCATCGAGGCACCTGATTGATAGGTATTAACTCATTAATGTTGTTAGACAGGAAACAATAAAGTGCAATGTCAAACATAAACCACACACATAGCGATACACCTACAGCAAGACTAGCACCAAACACCTGGGGATAAGAGGCACCGCAAGACACAAAGGTATCCAGGGAAGATATATATCGGAAATCGCATACCTTTTTGGAGAATGTGTCTATCTTTAAGACGTTAGGTAATATAGGAACGATAACTGCTGCTCTTTCTAAAAACATATGATCCCAATGAACAATGTCAGGAAGAAAAGAAACTTCTATTGGAGGAAACAGTTAATATTGAAATATTAATTATAATTGTAATGTAGCTTAATGTATTAATGTCTTGAGTGCAAGCAGACATATGTTGTAAGTACAGAACAGACGAACTGAGGGGTATATTACCAAGGGCCTTATCGCTGCTTTAGCGGGAATTTTTCCCGCTAAAGCGGCGATAATTTTATCGCCCTATTACCTAGCTGTCGCTAACACCAGTTAGCGACAGCTAGTGGGAGATAGCGATAATCTTGGGGCCCACTTTGCATGTCAGCGATAATTATCGCTAATGACATGCAAAGTGGGCGTGCCAAGATGTTAGCGACTGGAAACAGTCGCTAACATAGCTATCTCCTATTACCTACTTTTGGAAATATTCACGTTAAGCGCGAATATCTCCAAAAGCTAACGCCTGCCCAGAGCAGTTCTTAGCCATGTTATCCAATGGTAGGTGGATAACATAGCTAAGAGCATTAGCTTGGTAATGCATGAATATCGCTGACTTTTCAGCGATATTCATGCATTTCGGATGATTTTTATCGCTTAGGAGTTAAACCTTGATAATAGCAAGGTTTCTAAGCGATAAAAATAGGCAAAGCACGGCGATAAAATTATAGCCGCTAACCAAGCTTAGCGATAATTATCGCTTATTCTTGGTAATATGCCCCTAGGTTATGAGGGTATCATCTCTCCTGATGAGGTATTTATGTTTGTTTGTGTATCTACGTAAACCAATATTATTATTATAAAGCATTAGAGCCCGGGACATTATTTTGGGTAAGAGATTCAATATTCCATCAGTGCTTAACAGTACGTCCCTTAAGGTGCCCTCCAGGAAAAATCAAAAGTAAATATTTATTAAATCCCCTGAATTTGATAACGATCATTAAACTTTGATTTCAGTATTATTGGTCAGCCTTGGTTTTTTTGGAAACCAGGAGACTAAAAAGCAGATTCCTCCTTTTTGACCAGAGTGGGCTCCTGTACTATGGAAGTCTCCTGCACTGGATCTCGCTGCTATTTACAGCAGGAGCTTCCCTAATGGTAGTGGGCCCAGTACCTGGTTTCATGTACTCGCGTCCATTAGGTTTTGGATGTAAAGTACACAGAAAAGTGACATCAACTGGTACAGAAATTAAATATACAACCTAATGACATCACAGGAATGGACATCACATGTCATTTGGCCCCATTCCCCCAAGGAAGGCTATGTTCCAACCAAGTCTTATACCCTCCACTGAAAAGTTTGTTTTTTAAAGGCTGATTGATGTTTGAAAAAAAGCAGTTTCTAAAAGTAGCTAAATGTAAACTCAGCCTTGCTTTAAAAGATGTGTCAGCTGTGATCCATATGTGCTGCAAGTAACAACATTGGAATGGCGCTACCACTTACTTAACCAAATTACAGCATTTTATTTTATTAATTTCCCATTCTGGTTTTAGTATTTTGACTCGTATTGGTCTCCGCTGGCAGTTTTATGTGTGCTGTAGGTTAGGCTTATTTACAGACAAAAATCAATAATAATTGGTTAAAGCACATAAAACAATGCGTTTCCACAGTAACGGCCGGTAGTGGGAGTACCTGCCGGGCGGTGATGTGGGGAGGGGGAGAGGCAGGGGGCAGTAATGTATGGATTACGGACCTTAACAGGTAAGTAAACATATAAATAAATAAAATGAATTTTGTTGCGTGCACTGCATCGCATTTGGACCTGGTTACTTGTTCAGGGGGACATGTCTGCCTCTCTCTTCCTGGTCCCTTGGGCTCGCAGACACCTCTATCATCTGGTGTATCACCTTCTGGCCCACTGGTATCTGATGTCCCTGGACTACGAGGCCTCTTTTCCTGTGACTCCTGCCGTGTCTCTCCTGCTGCAGTGGTGGTTGGTGCAGAAAAACAGGGCGAGGGGTGTTCCCCTGGATCCTCCCCTTCCCTGTACCCTGACCACCGATGCCAGCCCTTGGGGTTGGGGGCCATCCTCGGGTCTTTCTCTGCCCAGGGTGCTTGGTCCACCGCAGAGAGCTGGATGTCCTCGAACTGGAAAGAACTGGCTGCTGTCTTCAAAGCTCTCGTGCACTTTGCTCCTCACCTGCGAGACTTGTGGGTTCAGGTCAGGATGGACAATCAGGTGGCTCGTGCCTACTTGAACCATTTGGGGGGGCACTCTCTCTCCTCCTTTGGCTCTCCTGGCAGATCAGATTGGGTCTTGGGCAGAAGACAATCTGCTGGGTCTGACGGCTGTCTATCTGCCGGGGAGGGAGAATGGGCATGCGGATCAGCTGGGTCGTATTCTTCCCTCTTTTGTCTCTCTGTCCCTGTTTCCTCTGGTTTTTTGGGAGCTGTCGGAAAGGTTCGGGAGGCCCTGGTTGGATCTCTTTGTGTCCCCTCAGGATCCTCTTCTGCTGAGGTTCTGTGCCCTTCTGCCTTGCGTGGGTGCGTGTGGGGGTGGATGCCCTGAGTTTCCCTTGGTCCCAGGGTCTTCAATATGCCTTTCTTCCTTTTCCCCTTCTCAGCAGGGTTCTGGCAAAGATCAGGTCGGAGAGGGTGTTGGTGCTTTTGGTGGCTCCCCTTTCGCCTCGCCGGTCTTGGAATCCCCTCCTTCTACGTCTGGCGGTTGCTCTTCCTTGGCGGTTCCCGCTGTCACCTGCTCCTCTCCGCTTTTCTCACCTGTCTCGTCAGGCTCTCACCCAGTTGGCATTGGGGGTTTGGAAATTGAAAGGTGAAGGCTAGTCTCCCTTGGGTGTTCCTCTGTTTTGGCATTGTCTATCCAGAATTCTCGTAAAGGCAGCACCCTTAAGATCTACGAGCGCCACTGGCGGAATTTCTCCATTTGGTGTTCTTCCCAGGGTTTTCTCTCTGATTCCTGTGAAGGGAGTTCTGTTCTTGAGTTCCTCTGGGATGGTTTTTTGCTTGGTCTGTCAGTCTCTACGCTCCGCAGCCAGTGGTCCGCCATTAAGGCTCTCCGAGGGTCCTCTCTCGTTCCCTGTGAGGCTTGGATTTGCGCCTTCT
Organism: Lissotriton vulgaris; assembly: GCF_964263255.1. Lineage (NCBI taxonomy): Eukaryota > Metazoa > Chordata > Amphibia > Caudata > Salamandridae > Lissotriton > Lissotriton vulgaris. The sequence continues at coordinate 896,032,336 of NC_141687.1, forward strand.
GCGCAGTTTCTTTCTTCGGCGGCCTGCCGTTGCTGCTCCTGACTCTCCCTGGGATCTTCCCTTGGTCCTTCATGCCTTGCAGGATTCTCCCTTTGAGCCCCTGACTTCAGTCACTCTGGAGTTTCTGACCCTGAAGGTTTGATTTCTGGTGGCCATTACTTCCGGCCGTCGTTTGGGGGAATTTGGGGCCTTGCTTTGTCATCCTCCCTTCTTGCATTTTTTTCCTGACAGAGTGGTCCTCCGTCCTGACCCGGCTTTTCTTCCCAAGGTTCCCTCAGATTTGTATTTGTCTCAGGACATTGTCCTGCCTGCCTTTTTCCCTTCCCCTTCCACTGATGAGGAAATCTGGCTCCATTCCCTGGATTTGACCAGGGCTCTGGTGATCTACCTGGAGCGCACTTCCTCCTTTCGCCAGATGTATTTTTTGTTTGTTACCTTTGGTGTTGCCCGGCAGGGTCATCGCCCTACCACGGCCACTCTTTCCCGTTGGGTGTGTTCCACTGCCTCCCTGACCTACCGCCATTCGGATGTGTCCCTTCCCCCGGTTGTTCAGAGTCGATCTACCCAGGGTTTGGCTTCCTCCTGGGCTTCATTCAAAGGGGCTTCCCTTAAGGATCTTTGTGCTGCGTCTACCTGGTCCTCCCCTCACACTTTTGTTTCCCATTATCAGTTGAGGATGGGGGAGGTTTTTTCTGGGGATTTTGGTTCCGCTGTCCTTGCAGCTGTCCACTGATTGTGTTTCTTGTCTGCATTGATTAAAATTTTAATTTTTCTGGCATCTTGGTGTCTGTTCCTTGTTCGTCTTTCGCTTGGGTATAAGCTCCATGATTACTGTGATGAGGAAGACGGACGAGGTAGGTAATGACTCGGTTACTTATCGGTAATGTTCATTACTCCGAGTCATAGTCTCCCTCGTCCCAGTCTTATTCACTCCCGCCTGCCCTTGCTGGTGGGGGGACGAACAATGGATTTTGCTATATATTTCAGGATGTTTCCTGTATAGGTCCCACCCTTATAGGTCAGGTGACAGGTACTTCCTGCCGGGCGACCATCTTGGGTTATGACCTTTTTGATTAGGAGAATGCTGTGTCCGGATCACTGGGTGCTCCATGGTTACAGTGACGAGGGAGACTATGACTCGGAGTAATGAACATTACCAGTAAGTAACCGAGTCATTCCTGACGTTCTAAGACTCCCCTCACACATACACACTTTAGTGTTTTTGTAATCCTCCCTACTGTGTTAACCAGATAAAAAGGGAATACTTTCAGTGAGTCTCACTGAGTGTACCGGAAACTAAACATACATGAATGACTGTCTTTATAGCTCATCATTCAGCCAAACATCTCCAAGATCTCCAAAGTTGGGGAAACATTTGTCAAAAAATCACCCTGCGATTCAATCCACCATGCTGTGCTGTGCGATAGGGAATGGTCAGGAATGCAATATATTTATCATGATATATGGCACATTCCTGTCTTTCTCATGCATTGGTGCACAATGTGTTGCCTAGAGCTAAGGCAGGCACCTTGCACCATGGTGCAAGGGTGCCTGCGTTATGAGCAGGATTGTTTTTGTGCAGGAAGGGGCACCATCCTGCACAAAAACAATGCAGCGAGTTGTGATGCGTTACACTAGATCTGTCCAAGCTAGGTGGCCTTGCGTGGCTTGATAAATCTTACTTAGTAGTTGTGTCTCTCTTGCGCCCAATTGCGTGGTGCAAGGGTGACAAAACTGCTTGATAAAATGCTCCTCTTGGTGCATCTTCCTAATTTTCCAGTAAACGTCGTCTTTATAACCTCTCTTGCTAGTATTCATTCCACTTGAACGATTTTATCTTGGAAATGTGCGACGTTTGCCCAAGGATAAAGAGAATTTATGGGCGTCATATTCCACCTTTTGAATTTATTTTACTAAATGCAACTATTTTAAATATTTTGGGGAAAAATCATCGCTGCATTACTGTGAATAAATATGTACTGACAGCTGATCGAGCATGGCGCAAAGTAGCCAAGGACTTTGAAAGGGACAGCGAGCGGCCCTGTTTCATGCAAATGGCGACCAAGTCTGAGTGGTGTGATATATTAATAACTCTTTTAACTATGCAGCTTTCTGGGCCCGCTGAAAGGCGGCTACCTTGATTCAAGGCTGAAACAGAATTTATGCCTTTTATTAAAATTCGTGAGCTGGTTGGTAGAGAACTTGGTTGTTACACCAATGCATTTGCGTCTTTGGGGATTTATGATTTTTGTTTAATACACATAAAGCGGAGAGAGCCAGGGATGGAGAATTCATAATAGACTCCCAAGGGACGCGGGAGGTTGTATCCTGTGCAAAGGAAGGGGGTGCAGCTGGGAAGAAAGAAAGGCAAGACTGATCTGGTGCGAGCTGGCTTCAAGGGATCCTTTCAGAGATTCCCTTTGTAGTTCAAAGAATACACATAAAGGATACCCCTTAAATGATCCACTTGTTTTGTTTCGAAGGAGGTGGGGGGACAGCAAAAGATGTTTGCATGCTTTAGAGAAGCAAGGAGGTGCGAATCAATTAGCAATTGTCACAAATTCGATCTATCTGGTAATTAAACAGTAATATTTGACTCACTGTCTCAGTGTCACTATTTGTCAGGGAAATTATTGTTGTATTTTGAGGAAGTAATTGAAACATTTCAGGAGATCCATACATCTGTTTTACGCTGTATCAAGGTTATGAATGTATAGAACACAGTCATCTCTTTTGCAAGTTTTGCATTTATTTGCATTCAGAATATAATGAGCTAGGTTGCCTAATATTTTCTCGCTTAAAGTAGCCATTGACCTCGTCTAGGAAAAAATGTTTTCTTTTCAATTATTCTACTATTAAAAAGTATCTTTAAAAGAATCTTTTTTCAATTCTGAAATCAGATGAAATCATATTGAGGGGCATTAGCAAAGAAAGCGGAAACAAATACTAATCATACACATTGTGAACCACAGTATTCCTACTACAAATTAAGACCATTATTAGAAAAAATATCCATCCTGATAACTACAAACAATTAAGCGGGTAAACAGCCTATATATCTTTCTTTTATCTTTTAAAAAATAAATAAAGCTTGTTGGCTCCAAATATCACTCTCCTAAAACCTGCCACAGGCCATATCATTTTGGAAACGTGAAATGTGACCACACAGCAACACCCAGCGAGAAAAGAAATCTTTATATAGATTCAGCATCCCTTTACAATTAATATGTGAAATTGAATGTTCTGCATTTACCCACACTTCATCAGAAGACGGTCCGCAAATTTGACAACATGTACACCTCAAATGGAAGAGGAACCTGAAAGGGAGAGGTGGATGACTAGGGCCTAATATAAGAGTTGAACACTTATGTCTCAAGCCACATACCACATTGCACCACACCAATTCTCATCATCATCATGTATATCTTTTCCATATATCTGAGCTCTAGATAAACCATCTCACACAAGTTTTGCACTCCTGCACACCATCCACACATAACCAACAACCACAACATCATAACTATCCCATTCACATTCTAACACAGGAAATTAACTGCACTTAATTTGCGCTTTTTGCTGCTCTCTCTGCAGTCATGAAAACTCTAGACATAGTATTGTCTGTCTCACCACCACAAGCAACCATATTGCCATCTTTCTTTCAAAGACAATAATCACTAACACTTCCGGGATGCCCCCGTCCTACATGACCATAGCACCAAGTACATCAATTGTTTGAAATAAATAGGATAAGGATTCAAGCTTGTCCATTGAGCAGCAGCAAGTCTTCAGCTACGTTATGCTCCCCATCTGATACTTTTCACTATTCATTTTATTTATTTGAAAGGTTTTATATAGCGCTGGCTAGACCCGAGGATATCAGAGCGCTTTACAAGAGAAAAAGGAGTCAAGAAAGAAAACAGTTGTTCATGGTAAAAACAAAACAAGCAAGTAAAACTCTCTATAAGTTAACAAAAGTACTTTACAGAAGAAGAAGCAAACAAGCTGAGCAATTTTTCAGGGAAAACCAAACAAGCAGATACATCTCACATTGAGTTATGGGGGCAAAATTATGGGTGATTAATGGGTAAAACACATCAACATAATATAAGCGGGTGAATAACTTAGGGCAGAGAAGAATAAAAGGTAAAGGTAGGGAGTAATGGTAGGAGAAGGGGGGTGGTGTTTAGGAGAGAGTAAGGTCAGAGTAGACAGGATGAGATGTAAAAAGGGAGAGCGAAGTAAGAGCCAGGAGAAGCAAAAAGAAAACCGATGCAGGCAAAACAAACAGCAAGGTCATAGGAGTGTTTATGGACCACAAAATTTATTGAGAAGGTGATGTTTTAGTTTTTTTTTAAAGATGAGGTAGGAGGGGTTACTGCGAAGATCTCTTCGGAGCGCATTTCAGATGTACAGAGCATTTCCAGAGAAGGAGCGAGATTGAGTGGTTTTCTTTTTTTAAAGAGGGGGAATGAGGAGTAGCACCATGGTGCTTCTCACCCATCTGGAGCAGCCAGCTCTCTTGAGTTTGTTAGTTAGGTACAACGGAGATTGTTGGTGAAGAGCTTTGTGGGTGATGCACACGGTCTTATAAAAGCATCTTCCTTTAATGGCCAGCAAATTTAAGGATTTGAGGGTCGGTGAGATGTGGTTGAATCATTTACAGTCAGTGATGAGCCTAGCCGCAAAGTTGATACCAAAGGGGATGAGGGACGGAGCGTTTGAGCAAATCAAACACTCACCCCCCAATCAACTGATCTGGGTTTAATCCCTGGCTCACTCTACCACTGGATTGAAAATAGCCTGGCTGATGAGGATTATGAATCCGAAACCGGTTCCAGGATGCGTGTTTCCGGGCCAGGGAAGATATTACTTGGCAGTTAGGGCTGGACTGTTCCCATGAGCACAGGGTCAAACTGATTTGCAAATGGCCATGTCTGAACTGGGGTGGTGGAGTGAGCTAAAGAATGGTGATGGATTAAACCCAGATCAGTTGACTGTGGGTGAGTGTTTGATTTGCTCAAATGCTCCGTCCTTCATCCCCTTTGGTATCGCTTTGGCCACTAAGTTGAGCATGGCTCCTAGGGGGGGCTAAGTGTACTTTAAGGATAAGGATAAGGATAGCATTGCCGTAGTTGGGTTTAGAGGGGACTAGTGATTGGACAACTTATTTGAAGTCACCTAGAGGAATGAAGGGTTTGATTTTCTTGAGATGTTGGAATGTAAAAAGTGCTCCTTTCGCCGAGTTTTTTATGTAGTCATTAAGTGCCAGGTTTTTGTCAAGAGTGAAGCATAGGGATTTTGACGAGTCAGATAAGGTGAGCGAACAATTGAGGGCATTGAGATCCTTGATCCAGCCTTGGATGGGGAGTCGATTGCTTTTCGGAGAGAAGAGATTAATTTAAGTTTTTTAAGGGTTCAGTTTAGGATGGTTCGAGTAGAACCAGGATTGGATCTTGCTCAGGGTATTGTTTAAATGAAGTACATCGGAGTGGGATTTATTCTGACATACATACCATTATCTTTCGTCTCATATACCAACACAGAGCACCAGCCCAGACTTCAATTCCGAAATATTATACATAGTCACTGATCCACTACTAACTATACTAATAACATCTTCCTTGGTGAGTTCAGTGTCCCAAGCAATGCATCCAGCAAGTCCATGAAAAATGGCCTCTTCATTCAATTGGCTACTGCTCCCTTTGCCAAGGTTCTCACACGACTTTTCTTGGTCTGAGGCTTGGTTCAGAAGGCCCAAGGTACCCTACAGTTACTGAGATTCAATTGTGCCAACTGCGGTCATTTACCACTGGCTTCATAGAGTCTTATTATTCTTTCTTCTCCAAAATGCAAATGAAGCACACACTTTCAGCACTCGACTCACATGGGAGTGATAGCAGAGGAGTCCAAGGCTCCCTCAGGAAGGATGATTTAGGTTGGAAACTCAGAAAAACACATGATTAATACCTATCATTAAATTGTCGTCCAGTCAGCTCGTTCACTTTTACAAAGCTAAAGTACTTCAATACACATAACACTAACTACTACATATAAAATTATATATATATATATATATATATATTACCTACTGGCGGTCGCCAGTAGGTAGATATAGTTAGGATTTTTTTCAATGCAAAATCTCAAAATTCTATTGTGAATAACTTTGGCGTCGGTTGACAAATCTGCCTGAAAATTTCCTCAAATTTGCCTCGCGGAGCTCCGGTCCTTCCCTGAAAGTTTGGGGGGGATTCGTCAAGCGGGGGCCGAGATAAAAGGGGGGTCCCAAAACATGTTTTCCCCATGTTAATTTCCATAGGGCGGTCAAACTCACTTTTAGCCCGAACGGCTAAATGGATTTGCACCAAACTTGGCAAAATTGTAGGGACTGGTAGCCCGATGTGCCTTTGCTATGTCTCAAGATATGTGCTCCAGTGGATTTTGAGTAGTTTAGGTTCAAAGAAATATATATATCTATGGCAGCGCCCAGGTACGCGCACCGGGGAGCGCTCTTGGCGCGCCACGCGAGGTGCGCACGGAAGCTGATTGGCTCTTGGGTGTCTGTAAACATTCGAAACAGTCCAGACCGGCCGCCATCTTGTGTCTTGGTAGGATAGAGACACAAGAGGTGGAAAAAAAAGGGGGAAATGACCATAAGGGGGCAGGGATTGACCCCCTCTGACCCCCTAGGTTTGATGTGGGGGCCATAAAAGGGCCCAGCGGGGCAAAACAAATATATTTTTTTTGATTTGCGCGGGGGGAGCGCCCGGTACGCGCACCGGGGAGCGGACCGGGGAGCGGACCATGGGGAAAAAAGAATGACAGAGTTTTTAAAAAAAATTGCCTTTTTTTATAAATTGGAGGTAGTTCTAAAAAGAACTGTTTTTTTCTTCTTTTTGTTGTTTTATATTTTTTTATTGTTTTTTTGAACATTTTTAACTTTTTTGGGGTTTTCTGAGCAGCTTTTTATTTTTTTTGTATTTTTCATGGGGAGAAACGAAAAAACAGGGAATTGAAAATGGCTCAACTAGAGCAAAAAAAAAGAAAATAAATAATTAGGGTTTATTGGGGCATTTGTGATTGTCCCCAGCAAGGACGATGAGCTTTACGCTCTGTTCTCCGTAGGAGATGGTCTTCCCACAATGTTTACAGATTATTCGGAAATCCGCAAACCGTGGCTGAATGCAAGGCATCGTCTATCTTGCCTCTTGTCCCGACGGAGTGCGTTGCTTTCTTTTGGAGGAGGTGCTTGTAGTTTGGGGAGGGTTTCTGGCCAGTTCCCTCATCTCTGCAGCAGAATAGTTGATTGGATGCTTGCGCTGCATGTGTCTAATCATTGTGTTGTTTCCAAATGAATATTTTTTATTAGGGCTCCCCCTAGAAAGTTCCATGCCACAGATTAGGCAAGTCACCTTGGCTGCATTTACTTTTTTCTTCCCCTCTGGGATCGAAAAAAACTCCCATATAATGTGTGATCTTGGCATGTATGGGGTATTGTGTTCTTCAAGCCATCTTCTCCTCCCCTCCTCCTCCTCCTCCTCTTCTTCCTCCTCTTGTTGACCACCAATGTAATCTTGTGGGGGTCCTCTTGGTGGTTGTGGTGGTGGTGGCGGTGCAGATGCACCAGCTGCTGCTGCTACTGAAGCCATTATATAGATCAAAAAGATGCAGAGAGGTACAAACAGGTCTTCCTAAGTCAAAGGACAAAGTCAGAATAAGGAAAAAAGGTTGGGTCTTTCATCATTTGGAAAAAAAAACTGTCCTGAACCAATGAGAATTGTTATTTTCAGGTCACAAGACCAGGGATTTCATCATTATGAAACCAAAACTGTTCTACACCAATAAAAAGTGTTATTTTCAGGTCACATGACCGACGCGCTTACGCGACGCGCGCCCCGGGTCGTGTCGCGTAAGCGCGTCGGATGTTTACGTTGCGCGATCGTATTCGCTCGAGTGCTTCCGGGTGCGCTTACGCCGTGCGTATCATGCGGACGCGGCTACGCGATACATTACAATCATGTTTTCGTTCGCGACATTGGCGCTTACGGGACGCTTCCCTGTTCGCGCACCGGGGCACTTCAAACGACTACACTCTCCGGGGCGCTGACCGGGGCACGCCCCGGGAGCGCTCCAGGGTCAAAAATAAATAAATAAATAAATACATTGTTTTAAATAAAAATAAAATATAGGATTCATTCATTTACAAAAATATTTCATTTCATAGCTATAGATATTTGCTATTAACCAAATTTTGAAATTCAAAGAAAAAAACATAGGTTTGGGGCCTTATATATAGTTAGGAATTAGCATTTGAAAAACCTATGAAATTCCCTGAAAAAAACCATAGGTTTCACACCAGTTATAGTTAGCTGGAAATTTTACTGACATAAAACCATTGAAATTCCCACGTTAAAGTTAGTTGGACTCACTATAACTTGCGCGCCTGCAATGCACTGCTGATAACGTCACATATTACATCACTCATGACATGGTCAGTGACATCACTCATGACATCACTGATGACACCATCCAGTGAATGTGTGTCTTTCTGAAATATGAATGTTTTATATATGTATTTGTAAAGGTCGATGGACGAATAAATGTTTAAATAATTGTGTAAATGGATGTTTATTTTTAATAAAATATTGATTGGTTAACTGGCTCATAAAGTGTATCTTAGTGAATACATATATTAGCGAGTAATTTTTAAATATTTTAAATATATGTATCAGTGTTTCACTTTGTGTATAAGTGGCTGCATGGGTTGGTGACTGACTCACTGTTTGTATGTGTTTTTAAGACAGTGTATGTGCAGGACTGTATGGGTGGATGAGTGTGAATATGTGTGTGTTAGTGAGTGCATGTCTGCCTCACTAGTGTCTTTATGAGTAACTACATATGTTTTAATCTAGTATATGTGAGTATTGATGTATATAAGTGAGTATATGTGAGAGTGAGAGATTGAAAGAGTTCCTGTTTAAATAAGTATGTGTTTCTAAAAGTGATAGTTTAAGAGAGTAAGTATGTGTAAGTTTCCTTAGAAGTAATGTACTAGTGTGTGTGTATAGCTGTATATGCAAATAAATGGATGTTCAATAGTTTATTTGCATGTTTGAGTATGTGTGTGAGTAACTTTTGGATGACTGTCGGTGTGTAACAGGATGTATATGTGTATCACTACATATGATGAGTGAGTATATGTATGAGTGACTATATAGAACTATTGCTGAATGAGAGGATGTGTATATAGATGGTGGAATTACTGAAATGGTTGTTGTAACTGGTATGGGTATCTCCATTTTTTTGAAAATGTTAGTTTCTACTTTTGAATATGTGTTTCAAGGGTTACATTACACTGAAAGGAGGTCTGTCACTCTGTCACAAGGATGGTGTCATCAGTGATGTCATGAGTGATGTCACTGACCATGTCATGAGTGATGTAATATGTGACATCATCAGCTGTGCATTGCAGGTGCGCAAGTTATAGTGAGTCCAACTAACTATAACGTGGAATTTCATTGTTTTTTTCTCAGTAAAAATTCCAGCTAACTATAAATGGTGTGAAACCTGTGGTTTTTTCAGTGAATTTAATAGGTTTTTTAAATGCTAATTCCTTACTATAACTGGTGTGAAACCTATGGTTTTTTCAGTGAATGTCAAAGGTTTTTTAATAGCAAATTTCTATTGCTATGAAATGTAATATTTTTTTAAATGAATCCTATATTGTGTATTGATATAATACTTTTTTTTAAGTATATTCATTTTTTTGTTTTATGTTTCACCTTGGAGCGCTACCGATGCGAGTACCGGTGAGCGCACCGGTGAGCACATTAAATCGGCGCGCCCCGGTGCGCGCACCGGTAAGCGCTCCCAAAAAAAAGTGGGAAACAAAATTACATAAAAACCACTGGACAGACTTTCACTAAATATAGAATAGGCCCTACTACATACCAGTCCCTACCATTATCCCAAATTTGATGGTTTTCCATTGAGCCATTTAGGCTGTAGCCCTGTCTAAATATCCTGAGGTAAATTACATGACAAAAACACATATGAAAGGGTTAGAAATTTTCAACCAATTAATAATAATAATAATAATAATAATAATGATAATAATAATAATGAGTCTTGTAAGAGCGCGAACAGCTACCTCACATGGAGGTGTCCCGGTGCTATGAGAACATACTAGCCATGAGTCAGGTGGCAGATCTTAGCATAGTGTAGTAAATAGGTAGGTTTTTAGCAGTTGTTTAAAACAAGTTTCAGAAGGGGCCTGTTGTAATGCAGGAGGGAGAGAGTTCCATAGCCCCGCCACATTGGCCGAGAAGGTTCTTCCACCCAGCCGCACTCTTTGTGCTCGGGGGACCACAAGCTGCACCCGCCCATTGGAGCGGAGGGTCCTCGACTGGTGATACCTAGGTAGCCTGGCTCTCAGATAATTAGGACAGATGCCATACAGGGACCTGAAGGCCAGCGTCAAGGTTTTAAACTTGATGCTACTGGCCACTGTAAGCCAGTTCAGTACCCGAAGATGCGGAGAGACAGGGTGCTTGAAGGGAATACACCTCAACAGTCTCGCAGCCGCATTCTGCACCAACTGTAGGCGCTGGATTGAATATCGGGGAAGACCTAGATAGAGTCCGTTGGCGTAGTCCAGCCTCGATGTAACTGTGGCATGGACTACAGTCTTACGACACTCTTCTGGTAGAAGTCTCAGGATCTTGCGCAAATTCCTCAGCTTGGACTGACAGCATCCTGCTACCTGCCGAATATGAGAATCAAAAGAGAGACTGTTATCCCAGCGGACTCCCAAGTGTTTTACGCTCTGGCTCGGCGCCGGGGACATCCCCATTTCCACCGGCCACCAAAACTCTGCAGGGGGGGCGATCCCTTGCCAAAGAAGATGACCTCTGTCTTCTCAGCATTCAATTTAAGTTGATTAGCGTTCATCCAGCTGGCAACATCTCGGAGGCACCCCTTAAAAGTTGCGAAGGCTTCTTCCAACACCTCCGAGTATGAAAACACCAGCTGGGTGTCATCCGCATAAGATATTGCCTTGACCCCTTGGAGCTCCTTGGTGACTGAGTCCAAATCTATCTGAAGGAACTGCTCGAGTGCTACCCCTGGCATTGTTTTTTTTTACTGTATCTGATTTCTCTGTCCTAACCTCCGGGCCAAAGGAGTCGTACACTTTTTGAATCTTACCCTCAAAAAACTCTGAGATACTGTTGCACAATGATAAGGATGGGGAAACCTCCCTTTCTATGCAGCTAGGTTTAAAAAAGGACTGTACCACTTTACAAACTTTCTTACTAGAGTGCTCAGCTTCTCGAATAGAGGTTGCAAAGAAGGCTTTCTTGGCCCTTCTCACTGACTTCTGCAGATTTTTTAGTGCCTCCTTATAAAGGTCCCTTTCTGCCTCTCCATACCTTACTCTCCATAGCCTCTCTAATTTTTTACATGCCTTCTTTTCGGCTCTGAGATCACTCGAGAACCAGGGGGCCGATGGGGACTCCCATTGTGAGGTTGCATGTTTGGCGGGTGCAACTGAGTACACCATGTTCTTGATCCAATCATTGAATAATTGCGCATCAGTGTTACTGTCAGCCGTTAAAACAGGTTTGAGATGAGTGTGAACAGAGGTGCCAAGTAAACATTAAATAGAAGCGGGCTCAGGGCCGACCCCTGAGGAACGCCACATTTTATCTTGGTGGGTTTAGATACCATGCGACCCAATGCCACCTTCTGTATTCTCAGTGATAGGTATGACTGAACCCATCCAAGTGCTTGATCTTTTAGCCCTATCTCTGCCAGGCGTTGTATGAGCCTATCATGATCCACCGTATCCAAGGCGGCCGACAGGTCCAGGAGAACCAGCATAGCTGATTCCCCTGCATCCATCGACCACCTCACAGATTCTGCCACTTCAATGAGTGCAGTCTCCGTGCTAAAGCCCGGTCTAAAGCCTGATTGAGTCTCATGTAGGACGTCATTGTCCTCAATAAATTTGTTAAGCTGGCTCTGGATTAACTTCTCGAGCATTTTTCCTGGGGTCGCCAAAAGAGAAATTGGGCGCAGGTTACCCAGGTCCAGCGGATCCCCATTTGCTTTTTTCTTTAGTGGAAGAAAAGTGGCATGCTTCCAAGCGTCCGGGAATACTCCTGAAGTAATCGACCCATTCCAGATGGACTGAAGGGTGGGAGCCACAAATTCAGTTATAGATTTCCAATGTTTAGGCGGGCAGGGATCATCGGGAGAGCCCGATTAACATTTTTGGAGCTCCTTGGTGACTGAGTCCAAATCTATCTGAAGGAACTGCTCGAGTGCTACCCCTCGCATTGTTTTTTTTACTGTATCTGATTTCTCCGTCCTAACCTCCGGGCCAAAGGAGTCATACACTTTTTGAATCTTACCCTCAAAAAACTCTGACATACTGTTGCACAATGATAAGGATGGGGAAACCTCCCTTTCTATGCAGCTTTGTTTAAAAAAGGACTGTACCACTTTAAAAACTTCCTTACTAAAGTGCTCAGCTTCTCGAATAGAGGTTGCAAAGAAGGCTTTCTTGGCCCTTCTCACTGACTTCTGCAGATTTTTTAGTGCCTCCTTATAAAGGTCCCTTTCTGCTTCTCCATACCTTACTCTCCATAGCCTCTCTAATTTTTTACATGTCTTCTTTTCGGCTCTGAGATCACTCGAGAACCAGGAGGCCGATGGGGACTCCCTTTGTGCGGTTGCATGTTTGGCCGGTGCAGCTGAGTCCACCATGTTCTTGATCCAATCATTGAATAATTGCGCATCAGTGTTACTGTCAGCCGTTAAAACAGGTTTTTTCAGGCCCAGGGCCGGGCCCATTGCCGCAGGAACTAGCTTGTTCCACTGCCTTTTAATAAAAGTACATTTACTCACAGCCGGTCTAGACGTAACTATTTCCACAGTAAAGGGAATAAGGAAATGATCAGACCAAGTCAGCGGCATGGCCGGCTCAACCTTTACAATATCCCCATTATTAATAATAAGGTCTAACGTGTGACCAGCGTTATGTGTAGGGCCCTCATTACAAAGCGTCAAATTAGCAGTCAACAAAGTGGACAGTAAAGTTTCAGCTAGGATACAATTATCCGTATCCACATAAACATTAAAATCCCCTAGAAGAAGAAAATGGGAGTGTAAGAGTGAACTCTGAATGATCATATCCAGCAATGATTGCAAGCTGGAGATAGAACCTCCCGGGGGGCGATATACTAATAACCCCGCTAGTGTGACCTGTGCGCCCATCTGGATACCAAAATGTAGACCTTCGGCACCTGATATCTGTATAGGGGTAGATGAGGTAAGCGTAAAGACTGCTTCAATTATCACTGCTACTCCTCCTCCTTTCTTGTCCTCACCTCGATTAGCAAAGTACATTTTATAGCCCGTAGGTATAGCAAGTGCAATAGCCGTCATATTATCCTCCCTGAGCCAGGTCTCTGTTAAAAACAGAGCGTCCCACTCATGATCCTCAAGTAGCAACCAAATATCGTCCGCGTGCCTAGGCATCGATCTGCAATTTAAAAGGGCTGCTTCAAAGCAAATGGACCTTGGCGCTATTATTTTTGCAAGTTTCTCACCAGCCACCTTACCGTAGGCCCCTAGGGTAAACCCGCAGCGCTCACATGTCTTGGGTGAAGACTTCGCTTCCAACATCATCAAATGAGCTCTGCAGCCTTGGTCGATGTTTAACGCACACAGGTCTGCGGATGACCAGGCAATCCGGCCCCCAACAGGCACCTCCCGAGCAGCATGGCTGGCCGCGGTCGCAGTCCGATCGCGGACGGGCGCAGACAGGCTATCCTTTGTCGCGCCTTCGGCCCGCTGATGGCGCGCCCGCTGCGCCCATCCGCTGCGCGTACGGGGAAAGTACATGATTTATAAAAGGGGGCGTGGCCTGTTTAAAAGGGGGCGTGGTCAGTATCCGCTGGCCAATGGCGACAGCGCAAATAGTATGTTCCCGCTGCAGCTCTTCCAATCAGCTGCGCGAGACTGCCAAAGTTTCCCAAAAGTCTTCCCAAACCAGTGCCCAGAAGGGAGAGCGAGTAAGTTAAAAGCAATTTGTAGTATCCCTTTAACTGTGTGCTACTGCCTTACTATGTTGTTTCCACCATCGCTCTAGAATTGTATATGTACATTCTACATTCTCTGTGTGGTGGTTGACCATTTCCTCCTGAGCCCTGCCTACAAGTGGTTGTACAAGCTGTTTCCTTGGTACTGAATAAAGTACTCTTCTTCCAATACCTGTTTCAGTTTACTTCATAAACTGGCGACGAGGGTGGGATCATATGAAGAAGAATTTATCATATGAAGAAGGACCCATCTGCTATTTCAAAAGAAGAAGTATTTTTTTTGTGTACTATTCCTGTCTAAGAAACCAAGGATCAGCGTTCACGCGTTTACAAAGGTATTTCATTTCTTCTTTTCCCTATGTGTAATATGATAGCACCAGCGGCTGCAGTATTGACATAGTGCTTTGATCGCACCGGCGGCAGTTCATCACAACGTGTGCTCCCAAACCGTTTTTTTTATTACTTAATGCGCATATCTTGATACTGCAGCGCGCAACGACCTTACGTTCACTAACTCTGCCTAATTTCAGTTTTCGACGGTGTTAGTTTACTGAGACTTTCATTTTACGAAAAATCACAGCGCTAACCTGTTTACGTTCACTAACTCTGCCTAATTTCAGTTTTCGACGGTGTTAGTTTACTGAGACTTTCATTTTACGAAAAATCACAGCGCTAACCTGTTTACGTTTGAAGCTGCCTTGACATTCTTTCACGCACTGCTTCGCGAGCTCTCCACGAGCTCCAGGTTCGCTGTAAAGCCTCCATTTCTGCTTCGCGTCTGCCTACTCTACGTCAATTCATTCATGACGCATCGAACGCATTACCCTGCGTTCCTCACACGTAAAGGTCAAAGGCTAAGCGCTGCGTAGCGGCCATCTTCACAACTATTTTTTTTACTTTGTTTTGATTTACCTTGTATTTTGAAGTACTGTTTGAAACACGAAACGGTGGCGTTTTTTTTTGTTTCTCCGTGTTGAATTAACGCTACGCTCAATGGAATTGACTGATTACTAAAGAACACAATTTCTACTTCATCACATTTACCAAGAAACGAAATTGACTACGGTGACTACGTTTATTTTATTAATTTATTATTTTCAATCAACCAGCCGGCTTGCTTTGTATTTTTGCTCTAGTTTTCCACTGTGTTATTTGTGCAAGTTTACTTTTCTTACTGAAATGTCTAACAATATTGCTGCTCCATCTCATTTCCTACCTACTGCTGGGGATCCTAAGGTTGAATGGGACTTGTGGTATCCCACATTTCTGGCCTATGTGGATGTAGTGGAAGAGGACGGATGTTCTCCCAAAAGAAAACTGGCTTTATTAAAGAATTGTTTGGGTGGTGCAGGTCTTAAGGAATTGGAAAACCTACCTCCCATTGATGGAGCAGGCGATTTTAATATTTTTGAGATCGTGGTAAAACAGTTAGCAACCAGATTTGGCAGGAGAATAAATATAGTTATGGAAAGGTTTAAATTTTATTCCCGTGCGCAGAAAGACGATGAGTCAATTGAGAATTACGTAGCTGTGTTAAGAACTTTAGCTGCCTCCTGTGCATTTGAGACAATCAACTTTGAGCAAGTATTAAGAGACCAGTTGATGATGAAGACCAAAAGTAAAAAAATACAAGAACGGCTGTGGATGGGCACTGAGTCCTCCCTTAATGCTGTCATTAATATAGCTAAAGGGATTGAACAGTCGGAACTGTTTGTATCTGAGATCAGAAGTCATGATGTTAAAAGCAAAGTAGTAATTCCAGAGGTTGCCTTAGTAAAAGAGTTCCATAACCAAAGAAAGTTTCCCACTCCTCAGACTAGGTATTTTCCTAGGGATAATAGAGCCCCTGGTAAGAAAAATCCTATCATTTGTTATAGGTGTGGTGCGAATGACCACGTTGGCAATTATAAGGGTTGTCCAGCGTGGAATAAAATTTGTGTGAAATGTAAAAAAACGGGGCATTTCAGTAAAATGTGTAGATCTCCACAGAAAGTGAATTTGTTAACTGATCTCGACTATGAGGTCTCTGAGGAAATCCAAGAAATCAACACTCTGCTATGTGTTGGTGATTCTTCTTGCCCAGGGTTTCCCAAGGACAAGGTTCTTATCAATGGCATAGAAATCACTATGCTTATAGATTCATGTGCTTGGTACAGCATAATTGGTAGTGACATTTTTAACAAGCATTGGAATTCCTCATGCTTATTACCATCTGATATTTGTCCTGGTGGGTACACTGGTCGTAGGATTGATTTGTTAGGATACATGTGGGCGGATATAGGATTTAAAGGCAATAACATCAAGGGAAAAGTTTACGTATCATCCAAGGGTGCCTCTCTGTTAAGTTGGCCACACCAACATGAGTTGAAAATCAAACTAGATCCCAATGCTTCCCCACCTGTATATATTGTATCTCCCGCTGAAGATGAATTTACTGTGTCAGTCAAGAACAAGTTCCCTGAGATTTTTTCTGATGTTTTGGGTGAATTTGTGAACTTTAAACACAAAATCATCTTGAAAGAAAATGCAACACCAGTTCGACATAGAGTCAGGAACGTCCCATTGGCATATCGAGATAAACTAAAAGTGATCCTTTCAGATTTGGTGACTCGTGGCATCATCGAACCAACCGAGTCCTCCCCCTGGGTTTCTCCAGTAGTTTTGTCAATTAAAAGTAATGGGGAACTTCGTCTCTGTGTAGACCTCCGCAGTCTGAACACTGAAATTTGGGTGGACAGACATCCCTTACCCAACATCCACGAGCTAATTTCCACTCTTTCTGGTGCTTGCGTTTTCTCTACCCTAGATTTAGCCAGTGCCTATCATCAGGTTCTCCTCCATGAAGACTCCAAATTCCTTACCACGTTTATAACCCCGGAGGGTATGTTCCCGTTCCGTCGCATGCCATTTGGCTTAGCCAGCGCAGCGTCGGTTTTCCAACGCCTCATGAAAGAAGTCTTGGAGGGTTGTAATAATGCTATTGCCTTTCAAGACGACATCTTGATTTATGGTAAAGACCATGAGGACCATGACAGGAATTTGGACAAAGTACTGATGTCTGTCAAAGCTAAGGGCTTGACATTGAAGCTTTCTAAGTGCAAATTTAGACAGAGCACTGTGGAGTATTTGGGCCACGAAATCTCCTCTCAAGGTATCAAACCTAAACTCAATCACATTTTAAGCATAACCAAGGCACCTTCCCCTAACAATAAAGAACAATTGGTGTCCTTTCTGGGTCTTACCGAGTTTTACAGCAAATTTGTTTCAGATTATTCCTCCAAAGTTCATGTTTTAAGACTGCTGTTAAAAAAGATGCAAAATTTGTATGGAAGGATGAACACCAAACTGCTTTTGAGTTACTTAAAAAAGAGATTATCAATGCCCCCTTCTTGAGACCTTTTGACTTGGGTAGAGAATGCATTGTGTGTGTGGACGCAAGCAACGTGGGACTTGGTTCAGTTTTGATGCAAAAGTATCTAGGTGAGGAATATGTTGTCTCCTATGCCTCCCGCACTCTTCGTGGGGCAGAATTCAACTATTCCACTATAGAGAAGGAATTGTTGGCGTGCACCTGGGCTGTTGAACATTTCAGGCAATTTATTTGGGGAACAAGATTCCGCTTGCGTACAGACCACAAACCTTTGATAAGTATGTTGACCGCTGGCGGTGGTCGCACTTTGACTGCACGCTTGGCACGCCTGGCTGCCAAGTTACAGGAGTTCCAATGTGTGGTGGAATATGTCCCTGGTCGTTTAAATGTCCATGCCGACTGTATGTCCAGGCTACCTTGTGTTTCCTTAGTTACCACGGACTTTCTTCATGATGCGGACGTAGTTTTAACTGTTGATGATGTAAACGATGCCAGATGTAATACCACGTCCAGTATTATCTCTGAGTCAAACTGGCGAGATGCCATGTCTAAGGATGTTTCCTTATCCAATGTAGTAGATTTCCTGAAGCATGGGTGGCCTGAAGAGAGGAAACTTTCTGGCGATATCCTCTCCTTTAGCAAAATAAAGGAAGAACTCATGTTCGACCAGGGTTTTGTAACTAGGTGTGACAAAATAGTACCTCCCTCTAGTCTACGTGAAAAAATAATTTCTATGGCCCATGAAGGTCACATGGGGATGTCTAATACTAAGAGGCGTGTCCGTGAATTCTATTGGTGGCCCGGCATTGACAGGATGGTAGACAAATGGGTTAGTTCCTGTTCTCCTTGTTCCAGTAGTGATAAGTCGGCAAAACCTCTTGTTGCCAAATCTGATGTTTCACCTATTGAATATTCCATGTGTCCTTGGAAAAAACTTGGAATTGATATTATCGGTCCTTTAGACTTGTCTGACAATAAAGCTGTGTTTATTTTAGTCTTAATTGATTACTTTTCCAAGTGGCCGGAGATCAAGGTTGTGGACAGGACTGGCTCCTCTCAAATTATTGAATTCCTCGATGAAGTTTTCTGCAGGGAAGGGATTCCGGCTGAGTTAGTTTCTGACAATGGCCCACAATTCATTAGTTGTGAATTTTCATCCTTTCTCGACAGATGTGGAGTTGTTCACAAGAGGGTGTCAAACTACAACCCTCAAGCCAATGGCCTTACTGAGCGCTTTAACAGGGTCATTAAAGAGTCATTACAACTTGCTATTAAAAGTAAATTGGATTGGAGGAAGTCCCTTCGTGCTTCTCTCCTTTCGTATCGCACTTCCCCTAATTCGGTTACGGGGTTTTCCCCTTTTGAGTTATTAAAGGGTCGTAAACCTGGTTCCAAACTTCTTCCCTGGTGGATGAAGGTAAAGATCCCTCCCTTGCCTAGTGCTGATCCTTCCTTGATTAGAGACAAGGTGTTGAAGTATCAAGAGAAGATGAGAGGTAATTCCACTCGCCTTTCTAAACCTGGTATCAAAATTGGTGATTTGGTGCGGGTCAAGTTTGGTAGATCTTGTGGTTCAAGGTGGAACAAATGGTCTGATCCATGTAAAGTCACGGAAGTTTTCAGTAAGGCTGTCAGAGTGGATGGTGGCAAAGTGTGGAACTTTCGTAGAGTTTCTTTGTGTAGAAAATCCGATGTAACAATGAATTCTCTACCCTCCTCAAATTTTTCCATTGGCTCTAATTGTCATCCCTCTGATGACTGCCATCCCGCTCTGCTGGACACCTCTTACAGTGATGTTCAACCTTCCTCGTGTAACAATGATGTTTTTGTTCCCAACATTGTTCCTCCTTCTCCCAATATTGTTGTTCATTCTGAACAGTCTTCCCCTCACAATTCTGTTCCTTCTAATGGTATGCAATCTTCTGATGTACCTCTTACTGAAATGTCTAACAATATTGCTGCTCCATCTCATTTCCTACCTACTGCTGGGGATCCTAAGGTTGAATGGGACTTGTGGTATCCCACATTTCTGGCCTATGTGGATGTAGTGGAAGAGGACGGATGTTCTCCCAAAAGAAAACTGGCTTTATTAAAGAATTGTTTGGGTGGTGCAGGTCTTAAGGAATTGGAAAACCTACCTCCCATTGATGGAGCAGGCGATTTTAATATTTTTGAGATCGTGGTAAAACAGTTAGCAACCAGATTTGGCAGGAGAATAAATATAGTTATGGAAAGGTTTAAATTTTATTCCCGTGCGCAGAAAGACGATGAGTCAATTGAGAATTACGTAGCTGTGTTAAGAACTTTAGCTGCCTCCTGTGCATTTGAGACAATCAACTTTGAGCAAGTATTAAGAGACCAGTTGATGATGAAGACCAAAAGTAAAAAAATACAAGAACGGCTGTGGATGGGCACTGAGTCCTCCCTTAATGCTGTCATTAATATAGCTAAAGGGATTGAACAGTCGGAACTGTTTGTATCTGAGATCAGAAGTCATGATGTTAAAAGCAAAGTAGTAATTCCAGAGGTTGCCTTAGTAAAAGAGTTCCATAACCAAAGAAAGTTTCCCACTCCTCAGACTAGGTATTTTCCTAGGGATAATAGAGCCCCTGGTAAGAAAAATCCTATCATTTGTTATAGGTGTGGTGCGAATGACCACGTTGGCAATTATAAGGGTTGTCCAGCGTGGAATAAAATTTGTGTGAAATGTAAAAAAACGGGGCATTTCAGTAAAATGTGTAGATCTCCACAGAAAGTGAATTTGTTAACTGATCTCGACTATGAGGTCTCTGAGGAAATCCAAGAAATCAACACTCTGCTATGTGTTGGTGATTCTTCTTGCCCAGGGTTTCCCAAGGACAAGGTTCTTATCAATGGCATAGAAATCACTATGCTTATAGATTCATGTGCTTGGTACAGCATAATTGGTAGTGACATTTTTAACAAGCATTGGAATTCCTCATGCTTATTACCATCTGATATTTGTCCTGGTGGGTACACTGGTCGTAGGATTGATTTGTTAGGATACATGTGGGCGGATATAGGATTTAAAGGCAATAACATCAAGGGAAAAGTTTACGTATCATCCAAGGGTGCCTCTCTGTTAAGTTGGCCACACCAACATGAGTTGAAAATCAAACTAGATCCCAATGCTTCCCCACCTGTATATATTGTATCTCCCGCTGAAGATGAATTTACTGTGTCAGTCAAGAACAAGTTCCCTGAGATTTTTTCTGATGTTTTGGGTGAATTTGTGAACTTTAAACACAAAATCATCTTGAAAGAAAATGCAACACCAGTTCGACATAGAGTCAGGAACGTCCCATTGGCATATCGAGATAAACTAAAAGTGATCCTTTCAGATTTGGTGACTCGTGGCATCATCGAACCAACCGAGTCCTCCCCCTGGGTTTCTCCAGTAGTTTTGTCAATTAAAAGTAATGGGGAACTTCGTCTCTGTGTAGACCTCCGCAGTCTGAACACTGAAATTTGGGTGGACAGACATCCCTTACCCAACATCCACGAGCTAATTTCCACTCTTTCTGGTGCTTGCGTTTTCTCTACCCTAGATTTAGCCAGTGCCTATCATCAGGTTCTCCTCCATGAAGACTCCAAATTCCTTACCACGTTTATAACCCCGGAGGGTATGTTCCGGTTCCGTCGCATGCCATTTGGCTTAGCCAGCGCAGCGTCGGTTTTCCAACGCCTCATGAAAGAAGTCTTGGAGGGTTGTAATAATGCTATTGCCTTTCAAGACGACATCTTGATTTATGGTAAAGACCATGAGGACCATGACAGGAATTTGGACAAAGTACTGATGTCTGTCAAAGCTAAGGGCTTGACATTGAAGCTTTCTAAGTGCAAATTTAGACAGAGCACTGTGGAGTATTTGGGCCACGAAATCTCCTCTCAAGGTATCAAACCTAAACTCAATCACATTTTAAGCATAACCAAGGCACCTTCCCCTAACAATAAAGAACAATTGGTGTCCTTTCTGGGTCTTACCGAGTTTTACAGCAAATTTGTTTCAGATTATTCCTCCAAAGTTCATGTTTTAAGACTGCTGTTAAAAAAAGATGCAAAATTTGTATGGAAGGATGAACACCAAACTGCTTTTGAGTTACTTAAAAAAGAGATTATCAATGCCCCCTTCTTGAGACCTTTTGACTTGGGTAGAGAATGCATTGTGTGTGTGGACGCAAGCAACGTGGGACTTGGTTCAGTTTTGATGCAAAAGTATCTAGGTGAGGAATATGTTGTCTCCTATGCCTCCCGCACTCTTCGTGGGGCAGAATTCAACTATTCCACTATAGAGAAGGAATTGTTGGCGTGCACCTGGGCTGTTGAACATTTCAGGCAATTTATTTGGGGAACAAGATTCCGCTTGCGTACAGACCACAAACCTTTGATAAGTATGTTGACCGCTGGCGGTGGTCGCACTTTGACTGCACGCTTGGCACGCCTGGCTGCCAAGTTACAGGAGTTCCAATGTGTGGTGGAATATGTCCCTGGTCGTTTAAATGTCCATGCCGACTGTATGTCCAGGCTACCTTGTGTTTCCTTAGTTACCACGGACTTTCTTCATGATGCGGACGTAGTTTTAACTGTTGATGATGTAAACGATGCCAGATGTAATACCACGTCCAGTATTATCTCTGAGTCAAACTGGCGAGATGCCATGTCTAAGGATGTTTCCTTATCCAATGTAGTAGATTTCCTGAAGCATGGGTGGCCTGAAGAGAGGAAACTTTCTGGCGATATCCTCTCCTTTAGCAAAATAAAGGAAGAACTCATGTTCGACCAGGGTTTTGTAACTAGGTGTGACAAAATAGTACCTCCCTCTAGTCTACGTGAAAAAATAATTTCTATGGCCCATGAAGGTCACATGGGGATGTCTAATACTAAGAGGCGTGTCCGTGAATTCTATTGGTGGCCCGGCATTGACAGGATGGTAGACAAATGGGTTAGTTCCTGTTCTCCTTGTTCCAGTAGTGATAAGTCGGCAAAACCTCTTGTTGCCAAATCTGATGTTTCACCTATTGAATATTCCATGTGTCCTTGGAAAAAACTTGGAATTGATATTATCGGTCCTTTAGACTTGTCTGACAATAAAGCTGTGTTTATTTTAGTCTTAATTGATTACTTTTCCAAGTGGCCGGAGATCAAGGTTGTGGAGTGCTTCTCTCCTTTCGTATCGCACTTCCCCTAATTCGGTTACGGGGTTTTCCCCTTTTGAGTTATTAAAGGGTCGTAAACCTGGTTCCAAACTTCTTCCCTGGTGGATGAAGGTAAAGATCCCTCCCTTGCCTAGTGCTGATCCTTCCTTGATTAGAGACAAGGTGTTGAAGTATCAAGAGAAGATGAGAGGTAATTCCACTCGCCTTTCTAAACCTGGTATCAAAATTGGTGATTTGGTGCGGGTCAAGTTTGGTAGATCTTGTGGTTCAAGGTGGAACAAATGGTCTGATCCATGTAAAGTCACGGAAGTTTTCAGTAAGGCTGTCAGAGTGGATGGTGGCAAAGTGTGGAACTTTCGTAGAGTTTCTTTGTGTAGAAAATCCGATGTAACAATGAATTCTCTACCCTCCTCAAATTTTTCCATTGGCTCTAATTGTCATCCCTCTGATGACTGCCATCCCGCTCTGCTGGACACCTCTTACAGTGATGTTCAACCTTCCTCGTGTAACAATGATGTTTTTGTTCCCAACATTGTTCCTCCTTCTCCCAATATTGTTGTTCATTCTGAACAGTCTTCCCCTCACAATTCTGTTCCTTCTAATGGTATGCAATCTTCTGATGTACCTCTAAGAAGAAGTGCTCGTATCAGGTCAACTCCTGTTAAATTACGTGATTTCGTGCACTAGTTTTTCTTTCCAATGATGATTTCTCTTGTTTTTTTTTTTTTTTCATTATGTTTTTTTTGTTGTTTTTTTTAAGGGGGGGAGGTGTGTAGTATCCCTTTAACTGTGTGCTACTGCCTTACTATGTTGTTTCCACCATCGCTCTAGAATTGTATATGTACATTCTACATTCTCTGTGTGGTGGTTGACCATTTCCTCCTGAGCCCTGCCTACAAGTGGTTGTACAAGCTGTTTCCTTGGTACTGAATAAAGTACTCTTCTTCCAATACCTGTTTCAGTTTACTTCATAAACCAAAATACACAATTTTTAAAAAGCACTAATAAAGCTATCTCCCGGCTGTCCGCCTCAGGAGTTTAGTGTGTCTCTGCTGCACGCTCGCTTTCAGTGCGATTTGAAGGTTCGGCGGGGGCGTGGCCTGTTTAAAAGGGGGCGTGGTCAGTATCTGCTGGCCAATGGTGACAGCGCAAATAGTATGTTCCTGCTGCAGCTCTTCCAATCAGCTGCGCGAGACTGCCAAAGTTTCCCAAAAGTCTTCCCAAACCAGTGCCCAGAAGGGAGAGCGAGTAAGTTAAAAGCAATTCAAAATACACAATTTTTAAAAAGCACTAATAAAGCTATCTCCCGGCTTTCCGCCTCGGGAGTTTAGTGTGTCTCTGCTGCGCGCTCGCTTTCAGCGTGATTTGAAGGTTCGGCGGGGGGCATAGCCTGTTTAAAAGGGGGCGTGGTCAGTATCCGCTGGCCAATGGCGACAGCGCAAATAGTATGTTCCCGCTGCAGCTCTTCCAATCAGCTGCGCAAGACTGCCAAAGTTTCCCAAAAGTCTTCCCAAACCAGTGCCCAGAAGGGAGAGCGAGTAAGTTAAAAGCAATTCAAAATACACAATTTTTAAAAAGCACTAATAAAGCTATCTCCCGGCTTTCCGCCTCAGGAGTTTAGTGTGTCTCTACTGCGCCCTCGCTTTCAGCGCGATTTGAAGGTTCGGCGGGGGGCGTGGCCTGTTTAAAAGGGGGCGTGGTCAGTATCCGCTGGCCAATGGCGAGAGCGCAAATAGTATGTTCCCGCTGCAGCTCTTCCAATCAGCTGCGCGAGACTGCCAAAGTTTCCCAAAAGTCTTCCCAAACCAGTGCCCAGAAGGGAGAGCGAGTAAGTTAAAAGCAATTCAAAATACATAATTTTTAAAAAGCACTAATAAAGCTATATCCCGGCTTTCCGCCTCAGGAGTTTAGTGTGTCTCTGCTGCGCGCTCGCTTTCAGCGCGATTTGAAGGTTCGGCGGGGCGTGGCCTGTTTAAAAGGGGGCGTGGTCAGTATCCGCTGGCCAATGGCGACAGTGCAAATAGTATGTTCCCGCTGCAGCTCTTCCAATCAGCTGCGCGAGACTGCCAAAGTTTCCCAAAAGTCTTCCCAAACCAGTGCCCAGAAGGGAGAGCGAGTAAGTTAAAAGCAATTTAAAATACACAATTTTTAAAAAGCACTAATAAAGCTATCTCCCGGCTTTCCGCCTCAGGAGTTTAGTGTTTTTGACTTTTATGTGCTGACATTTGATTGCTTATGTACATCAATATATATGACAAATGAGAGGGAAACACAGCCATTTTGACTAATAATACCTAAGGTACATTTGAAAAGATTTTTCACAGAAAACTTCAACTCCTTTAAAAAAGGTAAGTAAAAATTTTTGAAGGGGAACTATGTTGTGCACTTTAAGTTAATTTGGGAAAACGTTTTCTGATAGTTATATACTATCCCTGTGTAATAGTTATAGATTGAGATAGGCTTCTCTGTTATAATTATGGATTGAGTTAGGCTTCTCTGGTATAATTATGAATTTACTTAGACTTCATCACATGCACGTTTTAATAGTTCCACTTCCTGCCTGAAACCATACACTGTCCAAAAATTATTTCACTGTTAAAAACTCAGAAGTACCTGTCTAAACTTAAACCCAACAGTACGCTAACTCTACTAATATAGTTAATTTTTATGCAATTTTCAGAAAGAAAATGTAAGGAGAAAAACAAGCAAATGTTACTTCTATCGAAGTAAAGGTGGAAAATCCAGAGGAGCAAAAAGATAAAGTTGATTTCATGGATGACTCTTTGGACCAACAGTTAATAGAATGTTTGGAACAACTGGAATCATGTACTTATAATTATGAGGAAATACCGGACAATATTATGTTACAAGTTTTATTAAATTATGAAAAAGAATCAGAAGAATACATTTATATTTAATAATTTTAAATTGTTTGAGACAATATTCATTTTTATATGTAATTCATGAAGTATTGCCAAAATGTTTATATTATAAAATGAGACTTATAGTATACTGTGCAACTTTTTTAGGTGACATAGTAAGTTTACTCATAGTTACTAAATTTCTCCGACTATATTATCTCCTATGTGTATTTTACAACTCTTTTTTATCATAAGGGAGCAGGATAGACTACCCATGATCCCCTAAGACTTCTCAGGGAGTGCTTAAAGGATCTGTTTCTGCTTTCCTGACAGACTATGTTATGGATTCCATATACCACAATAACTATAACAACATGCAAGATATCTACAGAGGAGACAGCGTACATTACATTTAAGTCTCTGCATTGGTAACTATATGTAGGTAATTAAATAAAAAAAACAACAAAAAGAACATTTCTTTAAAACAGCTACTCTTTTTTTAAACTGTCATTCTTTTTCCCCATGGTATGCTTCCCGGTGCGCTCCCCGGTGCGCGTACTGGGCGCCCCCCTAACCCCCCACGCAAAAAGCGAATTATTTTTTTTTTTGTTGCCCCGCGGGGCCCTTTTATGGCCCCCACATCAAACCTAGGGGATAAGGGGGGTCTTCTCTGCCCCCTTATGGTCGATTCCCCCTTTCTTTTTGCCACCTCTTGTGTCTCGATCCTACCGAGACACAAGATGGCGGCCGCTCCAGACTGTTTGGAATGTTTACAGACACCGAGAGCCAATCAGCTTTCCCCACACAAGTTGCGTAGCGCGCCCGGTACGCGCCTCGGTGCGCGTACCGGGGCGCTGCCATAGATATATATTTTTTTTAACCTAAAGTACTCAAAATCCACTGGAGAACATATCTTGAGACATAGCAAAGGCACATTGGGCTACCAGTCCCTACAATGTTGCCAAATTTGGTGCAAATCCATTCAGCCGTTCGGGCTAAAAGTGAGTTTGACCGCCCTATGGAAATTAACATGGGGAAAACACGTTTTGGGACCCCCCTTTTATCTCGGCCCCCGCTTGACGAATCCCCCCCAAACTTTCAAGGAAGGAGCGGGCGATTTTCTTGGAGAAATTTGCGAAGATTCATCCACCGGCGCCAAAGTTATTCCCAATAGAATGTTGCAGATTTCCTAAGGAAAGTAGATCCTAACTACAACTACCTACTGGCGACCGCTAGTAGGTAATATATATATATATACGCTTGCGAGGTGGTGTGCGTCATCCAGCGGTGTGTGGTGTTCTCATTTGGGGCAACCTGTGTTTTTATATATATATATATATATATATATATATATATATATATATATATATATATATATATATATATATATATATATATATATATATATATATATATAAAAACACAGGTTGCCCCAAATGAGAACACCACACACAGCGGGATGACGCACACCACCTCGCAAGCGTCAGCGTGTGCAGCAGGCCACTCGCAGTCTCAAAAAGCCATACGCGTTTCGAGCTCTTCTTAGCTCTTGATCACTGGCAAAGAAGCAGGAAACTGCAATGTAAGAACAGCTGATATTTATTTAATCATGAGTCCCGCCCCAATGGGCGCAAGGCATGCTGGTTAAAGTAGTTCCATGTATTGCCAAAAATGACTCGAATGTTCATTAACCAAGTGGCTGCAGTTCCTGCTTCCCAAAAGATAACAATCCCTGTAAGGTGAGAGCGCGATGTCAGCTCTGTTGCTCGCTGCAAGTCTCCAAGCGAGTGAGGCTCCCTCTGTCCAAACACGCACCCAGAAGATCCAGGCACTGATGGTCCGCCTTTGGGCGGCGGGGCATTCTCTCGGCCGGACTAGCCGCTATTACACAAAAACACAGGTTGCCCCAAATGAGAACACCACACACAGCGGGATGACGCACACCACCTCGCAAGCGTCAGCGTGTGCAGCAGGCCACTCGCAGTCTCAAAAAGCCATACGCGTTTCGAGCTCTTCTTAGCTCTTGATCACTGGCAAAGAAGCAGGAAACTGCAATGTAAGAACAGCTGATATTTATTTAATTATGAGTCCCGCCCCAATGGGCGCAAGGCATGCTGGTTAAAGTAGTTCCATGTATTGCCAAAAATGACTCGAATGTTCATTAACCAAGTGGCTGCAGTTCCTGCTTCCCAAAAGATAACAATCCCTGTAAGGTGAGAGCGCGATGTCAGCTCTGTTGCTCGCTGCAAGTCTCCAAGCGAGTGAGGCTCCCTCTGTCCAAACACGCACCCAGAAGATTCAGGCACTGATAGTCCGCCTTTGGGCGGCGGGGCATTCTCGCGGCCGGACTAGCCGCTATTACACAAAAACACAGGTTGCCCCAAATGAGAACACCACACACAGCGGGATGACGCACACCACCTCGCAAGCGTCAGCATGTGCAGCAGGCCACTCGCAGTCTCAAAAAGCCATACACGTTTCGAGCTCTTCTTAGCTCTTGATCACTGGCAAAGAAGCAGGAAACTGCAATGTAAGAACAGCTGATATTTATTTAATCATGAGTCCCGCCCCAAGGGCGCAAGGCATGCTGGTTAAAGTAGTTCCATGTATTGCCAAAAATGACTCGAATGTTCATTAACCAAGTGGCTGCAGTTCCTGCTTCCCAAAAGATAACAATCCCTGTAAGGTGAGAGCGCGATGTCAGCTCTGTTGCTCGCTGCAAGTCTCCAAGCGAGTGAGGCTCCCTCTGTCCAAACACGCACCCAGAAGATCCAGGCACTGATGGTCCGCCTTTGGGCGGCGGGGCATTCTCGCGGCCGGACTAGCCGCTATTACACAAAAACACAGGTTGCCCCAAATGAGAACACCACACACAGCGGGATGACGCACACCACCTCGCAAGCGTCAGCGTGTGCAGCAGGCCACTCGCAGTCTCAAAAAGCCATACGCGTTTCGAGCTCTTCTTAGCTCTTGATCACTGGCAAAGAAGCAGGAAACTGCAATGTAAGAACAGCTGATATTTATTTAATCATGAGTCCCGCCCCAATGGGCGCAAGGCATGCTGATTAAAGTAGTTCCATGTATTGCCAAAAATGACTCGAATGTTCATTAACCAAGTGGCTGCAGTTCCTGCTTCCCAAAAGATAACAATCCCTGTAAGGTGAGAGCGCGATGTCAGCTCTGTTGCTCGCTGCAAGTCTCCAAGCGAGTGAGGCTCCCTCTGTGCATTTATATATATATATATATGAAAATGCTGCAAGACAGTTGATTTCTTGGAGAATTCGTACAGCGTTGTTAATACACATCTAAACGGTGATGCACACCGTTATTTTCCAAAGAATAATCTACAAGTGCAATTTCCATCAGTGAACACATGTTATAATTGCAGACGAATATTTGAATTACCAAAGTAAAATGGAGGAAGAAGATGAACGTAGAAGAGAGGCAGCTACATTGTTTGCTAGGGGACCAGGCAAAGGTGGAATAGGTCCTGCGGTATTTGAAAAAACGGATGGCAGCTGCTTAACATCCCAAGTAAGAAAATACGAAAAACTGAAGAAACAGGAAACCTCAAAATGGTGGGAGGCCACTTTCCTTCAGGATTATGTGGACAAGAATATGATACCAAGGGGTTTGAGAATTTACATAACCCCATCACATGAATCCCCAATGCCAAAATGCTAGAAGAATGGTCAGAGAATTCAGCCGCCAGCAGTAAAAACATGCTCTGCATTTTGATAAAATATGCATGGGAAGACCGTGAGGCAATATTAAAACAATTAAAAGAACATGAGGAAGAATTTAGTAATCACCCCAATCAAGATATGATAAACAAATTTAAGGATGATTTAAAAGGATGCCTCAAGAAGAATGAAGAAGATATAAAATACCGCAAACAACGTAAGCTACACAGGGACTGTGGGGACTATGACAGCGGTTGAATATTAACTTACAGTCCTAAATACGACTACCTATACAAACAAAGCAATATAGCGATTGAGACATTGGAACCTCAGGAAGCAAGAGGAGAAAGCTCACATACAATAATCGCAAGTGAACCTGACTCAGATTCGTCACAACAATCTACTAGCACGGCTTCGGATACCGAGATCATCAAGAAACCTGCAACTTTTTTAGAGGAGTTCAGAGTCCTCAGAACAAGAAAGAAAAAGGAGGCGGAACCACAACAAAAACAATCATTTCAGAAAACACCAACGCGGGGGAGACCAAGAGGACAAGCAAGAGGAAGAGCCGATCACAAAAGAGACGACTCAAGTTCCAGCAGAGAAGACGGAAAGAACACAAAGCCGGTGGGATCCAAAAGGGGAGGCTACAGAAGAAGACGTTAACTATGGATGATGAAACAGTAAATAAAACCATAACTAACATGCTTCCGGCAGTACCTCAAAAACAAAGAAGCGGGGCGGACTGGCTTAAAAGGAAATCAGGTTTTTTAAAATGCTCAAAGTGCAAGGCGTGCACTGCAGGAGTGAATACCCGCACATACCAAGCAGGAATCTCAAAAAGAGTAAAATCAATAAAAGGTTTCTTTAACTGTAAAACGGACTATGCTGTCTACGTGCTTCAATGCCCTTGTGGGTTGAGGTACGTGGGCAGCACAATCCATCCAGTCCATGTCCGTATCCTGCAACATATGAGAGCTATCAAGCATGCAGACCAAACGTACCCAGTGGCACGACACTTTGAGGCATTCCACAATCAGGATGTAGCAGGGCTCTGCTACTTTGTTATTGACTCCATTCCGACTAGCATACGGGGCGGGGATCGCCTACACAAATTGAGACGCTTGGAATCCAGGTATATCTTGGAACTCAATGCTAAGGCCCCTGGGGGCCTTAACCTGGAAGAAGACTTGAAAACACATCTCTAGATAGGGATCTGTCTAAGATGTGATTAAGTTTACATTGACATAAGAGAACATGAATAAATTGACCTATGGGATCTGTACAAACTCTAGAAGATGGGGAGAGGCAGGTTGATGATTCCCGCTCCTCCAAATGAAGTTGTTGTTGTTTTAATTTCACAATTTGGTTTAAGTGTGGCACATGTATTATGGGCAAACATCGGTAACCAGTTTTAATGTAATTGCCCACTTGGGCTGTATTTCTTGTAATATTGGTCAGCACAGACAAGGTTCAGTTCTGAAATTTATTGCATTGTACTATAATGATTGCACTAATTGTGGGGTTACTTGCCCACTTGGGCGTTAACTAATAGGACAGATACATTGAAGTCCGAGCAAAGTCGCGCAAGTATTGAATGCACGTTGAAATTTCCCCTGGGGATAATAAAGTCTTAGCAAAACCAGAAGAAAAAAACACTAGCGCATGAACCAACGGCATAGGCAGGCCTTTGTCGTAATGCCCTCTTTCTTGCTAAAACTTTCCTCGCTATGCTGGCTTTTCACAATGCGACAAAGAAACTAAAATATTCTAAAATAATATATGTTATTTAATCTGCTGACTGTATTAATAATGAATTGTTGAACAGTGTTTTTAACAAGTTTGTAATAGGAGGAACCATAAGTCTTTCTTCCATTGCCACTGTCATTGACTGGTTCCGATCACGTGACCCAACACTTTTGCACTTTAAAAGGTGAATGTTTGTAATGAAACTTTGGTGAACAAGCCTGCGGGACAGGCGAAACGCGTCCGAGGGTTGACAAATAAACTTATTTGTCTGGTACACAGTCTCACCAGCGTGTGGTTTTTCTACTCGGTGATTGTGTTAATTCAAAGAGACCCGGAATCGGAGGTCTCTGTTCCAGGCGAAACACCCGTTGGTTTGGAGGCGGTGACGATCTTCCGAGGCAAGGAGGAGAGAAATATATATATAGATATATATAAATATATATATATATATATATATACACACACACACACATATATATATATGTATATATATATATATATATATATATGTGTGGACTCCAAGGCACAGGTAATCCGCGTAGCTCCAGAACGAGAGGGCGTGTCACTAAGCCAGCACCTGCAGCTGGCAACACATACCAACCAGGCTCTCTCCTCTCCTACGAAAAGAGTGTGACACTGCTCCGGGGGTGAAACAGGAACGGCTTTATTTTAAAAAAGATTTTTAGTGATGTCATCAGTGATGTCACTGACCATGTCATGAATGATGTAATATGTGACATCATCAGCAGTGGATTGCGGGTGCGCGATGTATAGTTAGTGCAACTAACTATATATGGAATTTCAATAGTTTTGTGTGAGTAAAATAAGGTTTTGTAAATGCTAATTCCTAACTATATATGGTCTATAACCCATGGTTTTTTCAGTGAATTTTCAAGGTTTTGTAAATGCTAATTCCTAACTATATATGGTCTATAACCTATGGTTTTTTCAGTGAATTTCAATGGTTTTTTATTAGCAAATATCAAAAGCTTTAAAATGTCAAGTACGTGGTAGGTAAAAACATTTTTGTGTCTATGCACGCTGATGTGCTTTGAACGCTGCCCCCCCTCCCTCCCCCCTTCTTTTCTTTTAGGAGTATTCTCTCTTTGCAGATAGTGAAGGGTAGGTAACGCAGGCCTTTGCCCCCGTTGTAATCCGTCGTGCCTGCTTCCCTCTCCATTTGATTGATTGTTATCCAAGTATTTACTGTTTTAGAATTGGTTCTCTTTGGTTCATTCTCTATTTACAAACAAGCACAGAGTCGCAATACTCTGTTTAGTCTTTGCAGATAGTGAAAAATCGTTAGAAACAACAAAAGGAATCAAGCAAAATCAGTAGGCCACTAATGGGATCTTTTTTTGACCTCGCTAAAATAGAAACATTAGGAACAACCCCTCATGAGAAATATGAAACTAGTGAGAGGAACTGAGCTCGACGCCATGATGGCTGCAAGACAGCTCGGCTCCGCCGCCCACCCCGCCCAAAACAACGACAAACCCTATGCAAATTTTATAAATATATACAACACACCAGCAAAGTAACAGGGTAAAACGTTTTATTAAATAACTATTTACATGGCAGCCTGCTGCAACATCGATCCAAATGCATGCCGCCGTTCCCGGGATTTCTCCCCGACTACTCTGCCGCCTACGAGATGGAGAGGCTGGGGCGTTGACTAAGCGGGGCCTCCGGCCGCAACCACAGCGCCAACGATCGCTGCTAACAGCCACTGATCTGAAGAACCGCTGCCTGCGATGCTTCCCTGAGCCGCTTGACGGAGGCTCCCGAGGGGCGGTGTGGTGGCACGGACTCGGAGGGGGCGCTTGACTCCTGCCCCCTCCCCAAGTCTTGTTGCCCTGGTGTGGCCTGAGATCGCCCCCGACATAGGCG
This sequence comes from Lissotriton vulgaris, assembly GCF_964263255.1. Lineage (NCBI taxonomy): Eukaryota > Metazoa > Chordata > Amphibia > Caudata > Salamandridae > Lissotriton > Lissotriton vulgaris. The sequence continues at coordinate 896,065,168 of NC_141687.1, forward strand.
GTCGGCTCCCGGGGTCAGGCGGAACTTGTTGCCTTTTGGTGACTCTTCCATTCTGGGCCTTGTCCCACAATCCGTTTGACCTGAAGACACGTCCTGCGGTGCCCTGGTCCAACCATCACATATACCTGCGCCAGGACACGGCGTGGGCTGCACTGGAAGGGAGAGGCGGCGCGAACGAGCTTCCCCCACCTCCCCAGGTGGAGGTTTCTCAGCTACACCCCAGCGCTTCACTCGGCCACCTGAGTTGCGCCCGCTCCTGCGGCACAGGGCCTCGCTCGGCCAGCTGAATTGCGCCTGCTCTTGTTATTGCAGCGTCTCACCCGCCATCCGGATGAATTACACCCACTCATGCAGTACAGCGACAGGCGGCTGCCACGGAGCTCAGGAAATGGCGGTCGGCTCCACAGACTTGGGCCTGGCCTGCAAGGATGGCTCTGGGCAACCCTGGAACTCGGACGCTTGACGGCGTGGGGTGCACTGGAAGGGAGAGCAGCGCGAACGAGCCTCCCCCACCTCCCCAGGTGGAGGTTTCTCAGCTACACCCCAGCGCTTCACTCAGCCACCTGAGTTGCACCCGCTCCTGCGGCACAGGGCCTCGCTCGGCCAGCTGAATTGCGCCTGCTCTTGTTATTACAGCGTCTCACCCACCATCCGGATGAATTGCACCAACTCTTGCAGTACAGCGAGAGGCGGCTGCCACGGAGCTCAGGAAATGGCGGTCGGCTCCACAGACTTGGGCCTGGCCTGCAAGGATGGCTCTGGGCAACCCTGGAACTCGGACGCTTGACTGCTAGGGCATGGGCCCCATTCCCAAAAGCGTCCCCTCAGCCTTGAAGATTCTACAAGAGTCACCGGGGCCCCCGACTCCCGCAGACTTCTGGTGGGGAGCGACTGCCATGATTGCTCGCGGAATGGCCACGACGTAGCCACGGAATGCTCTCATGCTGACGCCAGCTTCAGTCTGAAACATCCAGAAACACTGTAGACTACCAATTCGATCAGTTCCGGTGGAGCCCCAACGTGACCCGGTAGAGAAGAACTTGCCCTCCCCTCTTTGACTGATGGTTCTTGTTGCCTGTCCCTTCTGTCATATGACGCGCCGCGTTAGCGCACCCGGAAGTGCTCCGGTGCGCAAGGTGCGAAAAGCAGCTACCCGGAAGCGATCCGGGGCGCGGCGTGGAGCGCGTAACGTAAGCATAACAGGTCATGTGTCTTGTGACTTGTTAATAAAACGTTTCATTGGTTCTTTTAACTTTTGGGTTCCTAATGATGTACGGCTAGGTCATGTGACCTAAAAATAACACTTTTCATTGGTTCAGACTGGGAGGGGGCGCTTAGCTCCTGCCCCCTCCCCAAGTCTCTCTCGGCCAGCTGAGTTGCGCCTGCTCTTGCTATTACAGCATCTCACCCGCCATCCGGCTAAATTTCACCCACTCTTGCGATACAGTGACTCTTCCATTCTGGACCTTGTCCCACAATCCGTTTGACCTGAAGACACGTCCTGCGGTGCCCTCGCAATGCGGCCTGGTCCCTGAATGTGTGCAGGGGGACGGTATTTCTCGCTCGGCCAGCAGAGTTGCGCCCACTCTTGCGGCCTACGACATGGAGAGGCTGGGGCGTTGACTAGGCGGGGCCAACGATCGCTGCTAAAGGAGGGGAGCCTTGCCGGTGAGAGCCTCCGATCTGAAGAACGGCTGCCTGCGGTTCCTCCCTGAACAGCGACTCTTCCATTCTGGACCTTGTCTCCCCAGAGGTACATCACCTTACACAGACATGCACTCTGATCTCCTTGGCCTCAGTCAAGCATCAATAGTAAGATTTTCATAGGTGAGTGTAAGTGGGGGCTGTTTGAGGACCTGACTGCATTGGAAAGTAATGTGATGCGGTGCCTCCCTGAACCGCTTGACGGAGGCCCCCGAGAGGCGGTGTGGTGGCGCGGACTGGGAGGGGTCGATTGGCTCCTGCCCCCTCCCCAAGTCTTGTTGCCCTGGTGTGGCCTGAGATCGCCCCCGACATAGGCGGCCGGCTCCCGGGGTCCGGCAGAACTTTTTGCCTTTTGGTGACTGTTCCATTCTGGACCTTGTCCCACAATCCGTTTGACCTGAAGACACGTCCTGCGGCCTGGTCCCTGAATGTGTGCAAGGGGACGGTATTGATTGGATCAAGATGGCGGCTTCACACAAAGCTGACTCAAGTGTTGCTGCTGATGCTATGCAAACAAAAACTGGTTTTCAGTTTGTACATTCTTCAGGATTTTTCCATCCAAGGCTGGTTGAGAGTTTGTAGAACGATGGCATCAGATTTTCAACATACTACTCTTCAACATTCTTCATAAATGTAACAATGTGAGACTCACTAGGAGAACAGCCGTTTATCTTTCCTTTCAAAATGCTGCCAACAATATTTTCTGAATGGAAGACACCATCTTGTAGCATAAAAGGCTGCGTCAAGGGTGGTATTGCCCAGAATGTCTTGTTTTCTAGTGCTCGTAATGACGAAGCCAGAACTGCCGAAAAGGATTCTGGTCCTGCCGCTACTTACTGGAGACATTGAACTATACTCTAGACCTGCCTGGCCTCTACCAAAATGGCGCCAGTATGGGAGCGACTTGCAACTCCTTATGACGTTCTAGTTACTTAGCCTTGACGTTATGGGGGATGTATGCGGTCTTTGTGCACATGGCGGGCGGGCAAGGGTACTGACTGGGAATACGGACAACCCTATCGATGTCGATTTTTCATTATTAATTATTGTATTAACCCCTTCCATGCTGATGACAGAACGGTTCCGTCATCAGCATCGGTTGAGCTGTGCTGATGACAGAACCGTTCCGTCATGACTCCGCCCGCGCAAGGCGGAGTCAGCACAGGCGGAAAATACGCCCTGCACGCAAGGGGTTAATAAAGCTTCAAAGTAATGTTACCCATGATACTCGCCCATGGTGTGCGTATAGACAAATTTATTGTAACTGATCCTGTTATACTTTCAATTAAAAAATCAACCTTCACTGATCCTACAACCGTTTGTCACGTTTAGTTTTTTAAATTAAATGGCTCGCTTGTTACATACTCCTATACCCCTGGCTTTTGAAAGACACCATCTTGTACAATAAAGGGCTGCGTCAAGGGTGGTATTGCCCAGAATGTCTTGTTTTCTAGTGCTCGTAATGACAAAGCCAGAACCGCCGAAAAGGATTCTGGTCCTGCCGCTACTTACTGGAGACATTGAACTATACTCTGAACCTGCCTGGCCTCGACCAAAATGGCGCCAGTATGGGAGCGACTTGCAACTCCTTATGACGTTCTAGTTACTTAGCCTTGAGGTTATGGGGGATGTATGCGGTCTTTGTGCACATGGCGGGTGGGGAAGGGTACTGACTGGAAATACGGATAACCCTATTGATGTCGATTTTTCATAATTGATTATTGTATTAATAAAGCTTCGAAGTAATGTTACCCATGATACTCGCCCATGGTGTGCGTATGAAGGATTTTATTGTAACTGATCCTGTTATACTTTCAATTAAAAAATCAACCTTCACTGATCCTACAACTGTTTGTCACGTTTAGTTTTTTCAATTAAATGGCTCGCTTGTGTCATACTCCTATAACCCTGGCTTTTGAAAGACACCATCTTGTACAATAAAGGGTTGCGTCAAGGGTGATACTGCCCAGAATGTCTTGTTTTCTAGTGCTCGAAATGATGAAGCCAGAACTGCCGAAAGGGATTCTGGTCCTGCCGCTACTTATTGGAGACATTGAACTATACTCTGAACCTGCCTGACCTCGACCAAAATGGCGCCAGTCTGGGAGCGACTTGCAACTCCTTATGACGTTCTAGTTACTTAGCCTTGACGTTATGGGGGATGTATGCGGTCTTTGTGCACATGGCGGGTGGGGAAGGGTACTGACTGGGAATACGGACAACACTATTGATAACGCAAAAAAAACGATTTTTTTTTTTTGCCCCGCTGGGCCCTTTTAAAGCCTCTACATCAAACCTAGGGGGTCAGGGAGGATCTACTATGCCCCCTTATGGTCATTTCCCCCTTCGTTTTGGCCTCCTCTTGTCTCTCGATCCTACCGAGAGACAAGATGGCGGCCGCTCCGAACTGTTTAGAATGTTGACAGACACCGGAGAGCCAATCAGCTTCGCTTTGCAAAGTTCCGTTACGCGAAAAGTACGCGAACAGGAGCACTACCCGGGACGCTGTTACAGATATATATATTTTTTTGAACGTTAATTTATCAATATCCACTGGAGCACATATATTGAGACCTAGCAAAGGCACATCGGGCTAACAGTCCCTACAATACTGCCAGGTTTCATGCAAATCCATTCAGCCGTTCGAGCTAAAAGTGAGGCCAACCGCCCTATGGAAATTAACATGGGAAAAACATGTTTTGGGACCCCCCTTTTTTCTCGGCCCCCCCTTGACGAACCCCCCCCAAATTTTCAGGATCTACTCAGAAATGAAATGTGCCATTATATATATATATAGACATATACATATATATACATATATATATATATATATATATATATATACATATATATATATATATATATATATATATATATATATATATATATATATATATATATATATATATATATATATATATATAACCTACTGGCGGTCGCCAGTAGGTATACATATATATATATGTATATATATATATATGAGGTGCCTCCACCTGGGGAGGCGGAAGAGGCCCGTTCGCGCCGCCTCCCCCCCCCCCCGGCACCCCACGCCGTCTTTCGGCGCAGCATTGTAGGATGGCCACACCAGTGCGGCAACTTGCTGGACACCACCTCGGTGCAATCCGGATCTCGGCGCGTTGTGCTGCCTTCGGCCTACTGTAGCAGCAAGCGCGGGCGCAACTCAGCTGGACAGCAAGTGAAACGGTAAGGGGCGCCCCACTGCAGATGAGGTGCCTCCACCTGGGGAGGCGGGGGAGGCCCGTTCGCGCCGCCTCCCCCCCCCCCCCGGGCACCCCACTCTGTCTTTCGGCGCAGCATTGTAGGCTGGCCACACCAGTGCGGCAACTTGCTGGACACCACCTCGGTGCCATCCGGATCTCGGCGCGTTGTGCTGCCTTCGGCCTATTCGCACATCGGTCCGCTACTGACGCCGCCTCACAGGCCAACGGATTTTGTAGGCTTTTTATAGCCCAAAGCCGCATAACAGGTCATGTGACTTGTTTATAAAACTTTTCATTGGTTCATTTTACTTTTGGTTTCCTAATGATGGAAGGCTTGATCATATGACCTAAAAATAACACTTTTCATTGGATTGAAACATTTTTTTTCCCAAATGATGAAAGCCCCACCTTTTTTTTTTGCACTCGGCAGTCCAAAAAGGTTCTGTTAGATGACAACAGAGGGAACAGGCAACAAGAACCATCAGTCAAAAGAGGGGAGGGCAAGTTCTTCCCTACCCGGTCACGTTGGGGCTCCACCGGAAGTCATCGAATTGGTAGTCTACAGTGTTTCTGGATGTTTCAGACTGAAGCTGGCGTCAGCATGAGAGCACCACCATCTCGTGGCTCCGTCGTGGCCATTCCGCAAGCAATCATGGCAGCCGCTCCCCACCGGAAGCCTGCAGGAGTCGGGGGCCCCGATGACTTTTGTAGAATCTTCAAGGCTGAGGGGACGCTTTCGGGAATGGGGCCCAAGCCCTAGCAGGCAAATGTCTGAGTTCAAATGTGTCCCAGGGCCATTTTAGTGGACCAGGCCCAAATCCGAAGAGCCGGCCGCCATTTTAAGAGTCCTGTGGCAGCCGCCTATCGCTGCACCGCAAGAGTGGGCGCAATTCAACTGGATGGTGGGCAAGACGCTGCAGCCGCAAGAGCGGGCGCAACTCAGCTGAATGGCGGATGAGGCACAGTGCCGCAAGATCGGGCGCAATTCAGCTGAATGGCGACTGAAACGCTAAGGGGCGCCCCACTGCAGCAGAGGAGCCTCCACCTGGGGAGGCGGGGGAGGCCCGTTCGCGCCGCCTCCCCTCCCCCCACCACCCCCCCTGGGGCGCCCCACGCCGTTTTTCTGCGCAGCATTGTAGGATGGCCAGACCAGTGGGGCAACTTACTGGACACCACCTGGGTGCCGTCCGGATCTCGGCGCGTTGTGCTGCCTTCGGCCTATTCGCACAACGGACCGCTACTGACGCCACCTCACAGGCCGACGGATTTTGCAGACTAAATGACAGACCAAAGCAGCCCATTGTTGCTTTGAGATGCATGTTGTAGCAGGCTGCCATGTAAATAGTTGTTTAAAAATTTTTTTTAACGTGTTTACTTAGTTGTATATATATTTATAAGTTATTAAAGTGTTATAATCCTACTACTTTGTTGGAGTGCTATATATTTTTAATGTGACACATAATTGTGAAGATTTTGATGTACAAAAAGGCATCCCTGGAATCTTCCGCTTCAGGCTCGGTCCCACACACCCTTACAGTGAGAATCCCCTCCCCAATCACAATACAGGATCGTTATCAGATAGTAGGAACGCGTGTGGTGTGACGGATCTCATGGGGTGGGGGCCTTGATCTACTGTAACTCCTTTGAAGAGGGGTGATTCTTTACAGTTGGGGCCATAAACTACATCCGCAGGGCTAGGTGATCGCCTGGGACCGGCCTGGACAATCAGACACAGAGGAAGAGGAGTGTCAGAGGGTGCGGTAGTGAATAGGGTGAAAGGGAGGTGTCGGTCGGGCACAGGGTGTGATTCTCAGGGAAGAGCAGCGCAGATGGGGGGAGGTTTATGGCCCATGCATGAGAGAGAGAGCGGGGGTGACCAGTGCGTGGGGGAGATGCTTGCGAGGGTGGGGAGCCATGCTGAGGATCGGCGGCGTGCAGAGAGTGGGTCTGGTCAAGGCATCTAAAATGGCTACCGTGCACGACAAAAGTGTGGCATTGGAAAAAAGGCAAGATGGCGCAGACAATGTTTATCAATACGGATTAATTTATAACAATTATTTTTAACAATATATTTACTCGCAGTGACAAAATGGCGGTCAACACTTCCTGATTTCCTTCGAATCGAACGTTAACAGACATCACGCAGCAAAAAAAAAAAAATACGCTCACGCGCAGCCGCTGGAAGACATGTATCAACATATATGAGCATCCTCAGCCACCCTCAGAAAACATAGGGGGGTCAGGATACGTCTCCCGTACCCCCTTATACCTATTTCTCACATTGTTTTTCCTCCATCTTGTAATTTAATTAAAACGAAACACAAAATGGCGAATTACCGTTTCGCTACCGGTTCGCAACCCGGTTCGCGAACCGGGAAGTGCTTCTACCGCGAAAAATCAAATTTTTTTTATTTGCCCCACGGGACCCTTTAATAACCCCAACATCATTCCTAGGGGGTCAAGAGGGGTCTACCTTGCCCCCTTTCATTAAATTCCCCCTTCGTTTTTCTCCTCCTTTTGCCTCTCGATCCTACCGAGAGACAAGATGGCAGCCATTCCGGACTGTTTAGAATGTTGACAGACACCGGAGAGCCAATCAGCTTCGCTTCGCAAAGTTCCGTTACGCGAAAAGTACGCGAACCGGGGCGCTAACCGGGACGCTGTCACAGATATATCTGTTTTTTAAAACGTTAATTTCTCAAAATCCACTGGAGCACATATATTGAGACCTAGCAAAGGCATATCGGGCTAACAGTCCCTACAATTTTGCCAAGTTTCGTGCAAATCCATTCAGCCGTTCGAGCTAAAAGTGAGGCCAAACGCCCTATGGAAAAATGAATGGGAAAAACGCGTTTTGGGACCCCCATTTCTTCTCTGCCCCCCCTTGACGAAACCCCCCCAAATCTTCAGGGGCTGCTCAGAAACAAAATGTGCCATTTTCCTGAAAGTTTCAGCCGATTCCGTCCACAAACGCCAAAGTTATTAGACATAGAATTTTCAAAAGTCCCATAGAGAAAAAATCCTAACTATATATACCTACTGGCGACCACCAGTAGGTTATATATATATATATATATATATATATATATATATATATATATATATATATATATATATATATATATATAAAGCGCTCAAAGCCTCGAACAATCTTCGAAGAGACGACACAACGTGGTGGAAAAACCTTTCTTTTATTCCTTAGTCGCTGTCAACGCGTTTCGCCTGACCCAGCAGGCTTGGTCACATATATATTTTGGATTTCGGGTACCTTTTTGAGTGGGAAGGGTTCTACTCAGGCAGCAACCACAATGTCTGTCAGGATGAATCCCAAGCAAACCCTGAATTAATTTTTGCTTAAACTTCTGGTAGCTTGGTAAAAAGACACTGTGTATGTATTAATGCAGCCATTCAAACATTAATAAAGTGACAACACAACACAAGAAAAATATATATACAATTTGAAAGATTTGAGTGAAAAGAGTGCCTAAAAGCACAAAGTGGCAACTGTGGACATCGTGTTGTACTGGACCGGGACAACATTTCAAGTTCAGGCTGACCACGATGGCACGCAGCCAAAATAAGGGACCAAGTTAAGCCCACCTAACAAAGCACCTTAAATCCTGGTTGCAGACCGGTGTGAGAACCTGAATTGAGGATGCGTCATTCAGTGAAGGTTCTTTACAAGCTGTGAGACTGCAATGCAGGGTCCTGTGTCACCGCTGAGGATGCCATAGGCAAGTGGCTTGTGATGCAAAGTAGTGCACAAGCGATTCAAAAGACCCTGCGAGCTGGTAATGTGGAGTCATGTGTCATTGTCAAGGATGTTGTTGACAAGGGGCTTGCGATATAATGGACTGCTTCGAGGATGTGTCACACAGTGGTGGTTCCAAGAAGACAGCAGTCTGCACTGTAAATTCCTGCACTGGGATGCTTTGTACAGCGCCTGTAATGAAATGACCTGGAGGAGATGCGCTAAGCTGCATTGGTTGTGCCCACAGGACCACAGGTGGTCTGGCAGAGAACCTTCAGGTCAACTTCCAAGGGTTCAGGACTGGTGTGGCACTACTTGGGGGCAAGACTCACAGCAGACTGAGTCCAGGTTCTGGGCTGAAGTTGGTTGGAGCCTTTTTTGTCCCTGAGGCTCTGATCAGGAGCTAGCCACCTATCCCTTGGAGTCATTCTGATGGTCCTGGGCTCAAAATGCAGGTCCAGTACTTTTTACTCAGGCAGCAGGAGACCAGAGTAGCAGGGCTTCAGGGTAGCAACCCTACTTATATTAGAGCAGCATAGCAGTCATTATGGGTCTTCCACAGTTCCACAGGTGTTCTTAAAAGTTGGATCTGAGGGCCCAATATGTATACCTGGTTCTCACTTTGGAGTGGGAAAAGGTTCTGGAGGTTTCCACCCTAGATGTGTTTGGACTTTCCTGCCTCCATTTCATGGCTCCAGAGTCTCTGCAGTCAATATTGAATAGTGTCAAACCCTTTGTGAGTGTACTCAGGCAGAGCCTTTCTGATGTGTAAGGGTGATAGGTGACAGCTCCTCCCCCATGGTGACTTCACTTTTAACTGCTCATCATGTTGGATTAAATGTGTTTTCTGAGCAAGTTTGGAGTGCATGTTTTCCATCAATTGGGATTGGAAAAGTATAGTTTGAGATGTTTGGGTTCTCACACCCATACGTCCACCACTGCTGCCAGGGCTGGGGCTTGTGAGCACGTTGTAGACTTGAATTATATATATTTTCACTAACTATAACTTGCGCCCTGCCATGTGCTAGTTATAATCCCACATATTAGATCACTCATGACATGTTCTATGACATAATATATCAAATCACTGATGACTTCTCAAATTACATCATTGATGACATCACTGATGACATCATCCAATGTGTGTTAGCTTGCTTTATAGTTTGCATAGTGGCGGGCTACTACCATATTCCTTTCCTACCTAATTTTTTACAGCCTGCGTCCAGGTAATGGTGACATCAGGGAACACACCTTGCACACTTTGGGGGACATGGGAAGAGCCCCTCATAGTGCAGGAGCCGGCATTGCTACCGCCCTCAGGGAGCATCTACCTATGCTGCTCCCTCCAGCAGCAGCAATATCTTCTTCTGTTTCCATCTCGCATCAGTGCAAGAAGGCAACCAGGATACAAGTCTGCTCTCAACTGGCAGGAGCACTGGGAGCAGACTTTGTGTTTGCTCTCGTTTGGCTGCAGATTTGAAAGTGCCCGCCAGACAGGGGCAAATAAATGTTTTCCTGGCCGCACCAGTGCATGCAGGAAAACCTCTTTGCTTTTTGTCCCGAGGGTGGGCTCTCAAAGACACAATATGTGAGCCGGCACCGGGGAAAGGGTCTCCAGGAACCATTTAAGGGCTCAGGAGGGAGGCTGAGCACTCCACTCCCCTAATAAACACATTGGGTCTTTGAGGATGGGGCCCCTAAGCCAAATATGGCTTGGGGAGGGGGGCCAAATTGAATGGGCCCTTGGCTATGGCATTTCTGTGGCTAAAAATAGTCCGGGGAGTGGGGCCACATGCCCCCTCCAGTTTGTAGATAGATAGGACCCCGGGGGATGGGGTCCCTTTGACAGAAAATGGTTTTGAGACGGGGGCCATGCATCCCCTCCCCATAAGAAATATACCCAACTACACAGGAAGGGGTACCTAAGGCCCAAAATGGGCAAGAGGAGTGGAGCCCTACTCAGGCCCTCTCCCCAGACATATGTTAATTATTGGCAGCTGCCATTTTTTTTTTGTTTTTGCTACAATCACAGAAAAAACGCCTTTTTTTATTTTCATTTTGGCCCCGGGGGTGTTCCCTCTGAATACCCAAAATGGGCCTGCGGACCAGGGTATCCCTACCCTACCCTCTTATATCATTTTTCCATTTTTACTTCAGTAAAGGGGACTGAGTCCTCGAGTACTGTAATGACTGCCAGTAAAAAATTTTCTAATTTTATTCGCAGCTAATCAGAATGCTTCTCTCACAGGAGTCTGACTCCCACAGAGTAAGTTGGCCAAGGGAAAAAACACTCTATTTATAAATTGGGGTTCCTGTGAGACTCTCGTGAGCCTCTGGCGGACCCAACTCTCCAGATATAAAATTATTTTTAGACCCTAATTTTTTCAAAAACTACCAAATGGATTTACATTACATCACAAAAAGAACAATCTGCAGATTAGCTTCTTGCCAAATTTGATGAAATTCCATTAGGCAGTTTTTGCTGTAGTCCTGCTTAGAGAAAGCTATTAAAAATGCATGGAATTTTGCGTTTTGGCACACACCTTTTTTCTCTGTCCTAGCTTGACGAAGCACCTCGAAACATTCTGTGCACAAATTAGGCAAACATGAGATCTTTTTGGGAAAGTTTTGTGAAACGTCCGTCAAATGGTGATACAGTTATTACCAGCACAAAAATGCATTTCCCATGGAAACGCTGACCTAACTATAACTACTCAGTGGCTATAAGGTTACAGGGACATTACAGTTGGGAAACAGAATTGAATAAACCTTACAAATTTACTGAAAAAACAAAGGTGACATGGATATTCTAGTAAGGCTAAGATTTCACACGTACAAAACCATAGAAATTCAGCTGATATAGTTACCTGAGCTAACTACAACTTATACCCCTGCATTGCACTGCTTCTGACCTCACATATTACATCACTCATGACATGGTCAGTGACAACACTGATGACATCACTCATTACATCTCAAATGGCATCACTGATGACATCACTGACGGCATCATGCAGTGATTGTGAGTATTTTCTAAACGTTTATGAGTATTAAACACATATACTAAGCTACTACGAAAGTTAAATGAGTATATTATGTGTACTACTAATGAGTGATACTCCTTCTAACATATATTATGTGAGTGGCTATATGTGACTGTGTATCCATGTGTGAGTGGGTGTTTTAGTGGCTATATGGGTATGTGAGTGGCTGTATGGGTGTGCAAGTAGCTCTATGGATGAGTGAGTGGATGTGTGAGTGGTTGAATTGGTGAGTGAAGGGATGTGTGAGTGGCTTTGTGGGTGACTGAGTGGCTATGTGGGTGGGTAAGTAAGTGTGTGAGTGGCTAAATTGGTGACTCTGTGGCTGTATGAGTGAGTGACTGGATGTGCAAGTGGCTGTAAGAGTGATTGACTGGATGTACAAGTGGCTGTATGGGTGAATGACTGGTTGCTTGGGTGGGTGTTTGGTTAAGTGAGTTGGTGTGTGAGTGGCTGTATTAGAGAGTGAATGTCTGTGTGAGTACCTGAGTAGGTGTATGAGTGGTAGTATGGGTGTGTGAATGGCTATGTAAGTACTTGAGTGGGTGGTTGTATGGCATAGTGAGTGGCTGTGTTTAGAGGCTCTGTGAGTGAGTGAGAGAGCGAATGTTTGAGTGGCTGTATGGGTGAAACACTGGGTGTGTGAGCAGCTGTATGGGTGAGTGTGTGTTTGTGTAAGTGGCTACATGTACAGCTCACCCTGGCTAAGGGCCAAAGGGAAAACTACATGTCAACTTTGTGGCCTTACAACTGAAGACTTAGTGCACATCTTCTGCCTCTGCAATTCTACTCTAAGCCTATGTCATAAATGGCTGTGCCCTCTCCGGAACCAGATAGGGGTGCACTCCTGCAGGCAGTAGCGACCCGTTGCGGGAGTGCCGTGGGGCAGTGGTGCAGGGAGGGGGAGGGGCAGGGTGGGCATTAGTAAACTTCGGTCAACGCATTTGGCGTTTCAGCATGCGCAATAAAATTTGTTTTATTTATTTATTTGTTTACATTACTCCGGTCGGCCGTGACCGGAGTTTACTACCCCCCACCCTGCCCTCCCCCTCCCCGCCCCACCACCCCATGGCACTCCCGCAAAGGGCCACTACTGCCTGCAGGATAGCCATATTGGCCTGCTTGAACATAGCAGATCAGAAAACAATATTCCGAACAGTAAAATACCTCCATTGAGTTGAGGGGGCCATAAATGGGTCAACAGCTCTTTAACTGTCACTTGGACAAAAATCAAACCACACTCCTTTTTACAAGCTGACTTCTAGTACATTGGAATATTTGAGCTGTGCCCACACAATTTAACTGCTATCTGGCATTTTAACAAACCACATTCTCCTTTTAAAAAACATCATTTAAAAACTAACTGATTGTTCCCTTTTGCCTTTACGCCTTGCTTACTGCACTGATTTTCTTCAAATGATAGTTCTAATTTGAACTAGCACTTTGCACTTTGTAATGATTTTTATTAATCTAATAATAAAGGTTGACTTGAGTGGCTGTATGTGTGAGTGAGTGGTTACGTGAGCAGCTGTATGGTGAGTTAGTGGTTGAAAGAATGGCTAAAAGAGTGAATGAGTGAGTGCCTGAGAGACTCTATGGATGAGTGAGAGGGTGTGTGAGACATTGTATGTGTTTAAGAATGGATAGGATAGTGTGCGTGTGGGTGTGTTAGTGGGTGTATGAGAGTTTGCCTGGGGGTGTGAGTGAGTGTGTGAGTGGTTCTGTGGATGACACCATCAGTGAATTCACCAGTGATGTTATTTGAGATTCATGAGTGATGTCACTGACCATGTCATAAGTGATGTAATATATGAGGTCATAAGCATTGCAATGCAGGGATATAAGTTATAGTTAGCTTAGTTAACTATAACTATTGAATTTCTATGGTTTTGTACGTGTGCAATCTTAGCCTAACTAGAATATCCATGTAACCTTTGTTATTTCAGTGAATTTCTATGGTTCTCTATTGTTATTTTCTAACTATAAAGTCACTGTTAGATTCGTTTTTTTCAGTGAATTTCCAAAGTTTTAAAAATTGTATTTCCTAATTGTAACCTGTAACCTTTGAGAGTTGGTGTGTGAGTGGCTTTATAGGTTGGTGAGAGGGAGGGGTGTGGCAGAGTGGCCAGGGCAGCTGACTCTGGAGTGCAGGGCTCATGGTTCGATCCCTGGCAGCAGCTCGGCTCAGCACTATGTGACTCTGGGCAATAGCTCACTTAATCTCCCCGACGGCCCCTAGCTCCTTGGGATCCTTAGGGGTGAGTAGTTTCTATTTTACAATTACTGGATTTAGATTTAGTGAGTGTGTGAGTGGCTGTATGGGTCTGTGTTTGGGTGTGTGAGTGCTTGTAATGGTATGTGAGTGGGATCTTATGGTATGTGAGTGGGTGTTTGAGTGTATTTGTGAGTCAGGGAGTGGGTGTGTGAGTGGCAATATGGGTCTGTGAATAGATGTGTTAGTGGCTATATGGGTGTGTGAGATGTTTTGTGGGTCCATGAGATGCTGTCTGGGTCTGTGAGTGGGTGTGTGAGTGGTCATGTGGGTGTGTGAGGAATTGTATTGATCTGTGAGTGGGTATTTGAGTGTTTTTGGGTCTGTGAATTGGTGTGCGAGTGACTATATGAGTGTGTGAGCGGTTTGTGGGTTTGTGAAAGGCTGTATGGGTATGTGCCGGGGAGTGGGTGTGTGAGTGGTTATGTGGGTGTGTGCGTGGGTATGTTATGGACTGTATCAGTCTGTAATTGGTATGTGAGTAGTTTTGTGGGTATGTGAGTGGGTACATGAGTTACTGTACGGGAGAGAGAGTAGCTGTATGGGTTTATGAGTGGGCCAGAACAAAACCTCACCTGCTTCTTTATTCAACAAGCCAAGGAAGTTAGCATCATTTGTCCATTATAGAAGTGGAGCTTCAACTGGGGCACCTGCTTTATTTATATTTGTAAGTGCTTGCCGTTGAGGTTTAATTTTTTCGTGAAATGAGCATTAGGGCCAGAACAGAGCCTCACTGGACCGTTTATTCTACCAGAGTCTACAGTATTGCAAAAAATGTGGTCGTGTGGGGCGCCTCAATGCCCCCATGGTGCTCCCTGCATGAAGGAGCAATCTTTCCTTTGTCTACCTTCCAACTTGACAGCAGGCAGGAAAAAATATGAAAAATCTGCTCTTAGCAAGCAGGAGCAGTTTTTCAAGTGCGAGCAAACAACTATGGTGGCCACCCCGGGACATAGGATGCCAGCCTTGGGGGCTGGCAGTCCCCAGTGCCAATAATGGCTCCAAGAGGGGGACTTGAGGCTAAAACCGGCCCGGGAGTGGGGGTCACACAGCCTCCAACGCTGTAAAAATGAGGCCATGCCCCAGGGTGGCAGTGGTCCCCGGGGCCATGAAAGGCCTACAGATGGTGGGGGCGTGCAGCTCCCCTTCACATGTTTTAACATTCACCTGGCCCTTGGGAGGTGGTGATCTCCGGAGCAGATATTGGCAATGGGGGGGCCGCATACGCCTCCCACCCCATAATATATATAAAAATAAGCTCTCTGGACCTGGCCTACCTGTGGGCTCAAACTGAAAAAAGCAGAGGAGACCATGCTTTTTTTTTAATCATGGGGATTAACAAATCTTTACGATGTACAGCACAACACTTTAAAAAAAAATTCGGGTTCCCTGTGTGCCCCACCACCAGGTCGAGGGTTCAGGGTATTCCTAACTTACCCCCTTCTCTTTTTTTTACGATTTTGTTTGAGGCTCAACTGAGTCCAAAATGGCTGCCAATACTTTCTGGTTGAAGTGTTAGCATCCAATCAGATCTCCGCATGAGATCTGTTGGATTCGCAAAAGGTCTACGCCACTACCTATACAAATTTTGTTTTCCTTTAATATCTTGAAAACTACTGAATAGATCCACACCAAATTACAAAAGGAGCTCTTTCTGGACTAAGGGCAACCTT
Source organism: Lissotriton vulgaris (assembly GCF_964263255.1). Taxonomy (NCBI): domain Eukaryota; kingdom Metazoa; phylum Chordata; class Amphibia; order Caudata; family Salamandridae; genus Lissotriton; species Lissotriton vulgaris. The sequence goes on from NC_141687.1 coordinate 896,080,830, forward strand.
TCTGACAAATTTGGTGTACTTCCTTTCAGCAGTTCTGGTATAGTCATGTCTAAAATCTGTATGGGAATTAACATGTGAAACACACTTTTTATGACCACCCCATTTTTCTCAGCCTCCGCTTGACGAATCACCCTGAAACTTTTAATGCACAACTAGAAGCAGGAGGTCACTTTTATTTGGAAAATTCCGTTAAGATTTGTCAAACGGCAACAAAATTGTAAGCAAGTCAAAAAATGCTTTTGCTATGGAAACTAGGTCCTAATTATAACTACCTATGTATAGATCGATAGATAGATAGATAGATAGATAGATAGATAGATAGATAGATAGATAGATAGATAGATAGATAGATAGATAGATAGATAGATAGATAGAGAGATAGATAGATAGAAATATAAAACCAAAGATTAAAGTTACGCTATTGTAGGTGTTAATTATATAAAAACTAAATAAAACTACTGAAATTCACCAGGTATAGTTTACTGAGCTAACTAGAACTTGTGCCACCTATGACTTTACATATTACATCATGCATGACATTCAATTACCCGATTGATTACATAACTTAAGAACATATGTTTTTTTCAGTAAATGTTTTAGAATTTTTCTTAGTGTAAAGTAAGATCTAATTATTGTACCTAACTATAACATCACTTTAACCTCTGCTGAAAATCTGAGATTTCTGATAATATTCACCCAACTTCCTCACTCAACATTGCTTTAGGGCATATGTGGCAGGGCTTTGGCAGGGGTTTGCCCCAAATCTGCTCCGCATACTGGTAGAAAGTCCACTAGAGAGCAGAGATATGAAACAAAGAGTTGGGAGAGGTCCACCCTGGCATAGGGCATTTGAGCATGTGGGCATTAGGACCAGAATAACAGAGCAAGTGTTTTTATCGGGAAAAGTGTGGGAATGCTGTATGGGTGACAAATGTTGTATATTTGTATATCCCTACAGATCTCTGTCATTTATTTCGTAGAACGTTTGGGAAAATATGTGATGTTAGGCAAAATTTGAGGTTTGTAGTGCACTGTGGGTAAGAAAACATCACGCTCTAATCACCCAGCTCCTCCTCGAATTTCCCTCTGATGATACTTCCTTTCTCCCTCAATTTGTTCTCACCCGTCTATATTATTCAGTTTATTCATTTCCCACCAACAAGCCTAGAATTTTTGCTCCCCCCTTTAGTCAACAATGAGTTCTTGTTATTGTGTAAAACAGCTTTTCTTGATAGCCTCTACTCGTGTAAATAGCTTTTTGCCCATTTGCTAATTTAATATTGTTATCATGTAAAATAGTCTTTCTTGATATCCTTCACTCCGGTAAATATAGCTTTTTGCCCATTTGCCAATGTAATATGTTTTAATCGTGCCTGTCTGTGTTTTATCCCATAATACAACTGCTTTTAATGTAACTATCAATGCTCATGTAAAGCGCTCTGATACACCCGGGTCTAGCCAGCACTATACAAAACCTTTCAAATAAATAAATACATTGTCAGATCCATGCAAGGCCCTCTGCACTGCTCCCACGGGTATATAGTTTTCAAAATTGTCTAGATTTGTAGGTATAGCCGGGTGATGGCCAAACTCTGGCCTGAATACCGTAGCTACTCCCATTGCCAAATCAGTTAAGCCAATGACAAACAAAAACAAAAACAGCCAACACCACCAACATCCTAAGCATATGCTCATGGAATATTAACGGCACAGGAGATAAGTTCACAGACACTGACCTAGACAGCTATCTGAAAAAATTTACCATCATTTCTTTACAAGAAACCTGGTCCGAATCACCTCCAGCACTGTCTGGGTATACCTTGAACTTCCTACCGCCTACTCAGAGCTCTCTGTTCGGCCACAAGAAAGGCGGCCTCGCCATATACAGCGCGCTTTCAGTGATATCAAAGGAAGTCCAATTAGACTATAACATAGCTGCCCCAAATGCAATACAAGCATTACGACTATCACTTCGCGCCAAAGACCCAAATGAGGACATCATCCTAATAAACATCTACCTGCACCCCAGGGAGAAAAAGAAGGGAGCACAGCAACTGAAGGAACAACTCATGAAACTAGTGAAAATTGAGTCCACAAATAATCTAATCATCACAGGGGACTTTAATCTAAATATGCTCAACTACATGCACACGGACACTAATTACGACGAGGATCCATTCGCCTGGGAATTCAATTGTCAAGACCACACTTCGGGAAGCAGAAGCACAAAAATCACAAGGACCCTGCTGGCCAAATTAGAGGAACTGGGCCTCAGGGCTCTCAACGGAAGATTCTCAGGAGACCGACCACAGTCAGCAACATATCACAGCACTCAGGCAAGCTCCACGATTGACTTTACTTTTGTCTCTCACAGTCTTTTCTACAGAGTCAAAGACTTCCGTATCAGCTCAACGGACAACAGCGACCACTTGCCCCAGGAAACAATGATGAACATCTCGGCAACACCAAACCCACCCAGATCTAACAACTTAGGAACGGACTTTACATCAAACGAAAGAAGGGTAAAATGTAAAGTCTCCAACCCACAAAACCTACTAGAGTTAGCGAAACGCTCTCTCATTGAAGCTCAATCTATCACACAAAATCCTATAATAAGCTGGGAAGCGTTCACAAATAAAATGAGAGACTCAGCCGAAAGAAAAGAGCACGTAACACGATCTAGGAAAAACTGTAACACGACACAGAAGAGGCACCACAATAACAGCAGGCTAAAAACATTGAAGACACTGATTAACCAGACCCTACGAAGAGCAAAAATAGATCCTTCTTCCTACCAACCTCTCAGACAACTAAAAGGCGAACGTAGGAAATTATTATGGCAGCTAAAAAAGGACGCCGAAGAGGCATTTTGGGTAAAACTGCTATATGCCGCCAAAACAAACCGCAGTGCACAGTTCTGGCAAAAGATCAATGGCCTGATCAATGATCAAAACCAAGGGACTGAATCACACGTGACAGAAGAGGACTGGATAACCCACTTTAGCACTCACTTCAGTGCCCCCAACAAAACACGGAAAGAAACAGGCAAAGCTAATGCAAAGATCAAGGAATACCCGTCCCCATACCAAGAACATTCGACCGCTAATGAAGCAGTATTAATTACGACCGTGCAAATAATTAACAGGATCACGAAAGGGAGAAGAGATGGAGCACCCGGTCCAAACGGAATACCTCCAATATTATTCAAACAGGTGCCAAAATACTGGGCGACCACTCTTAAACCTATTTTTGAAAAAAGTTGCCAAACTTTGACAATCCCACAGTCATGGAGGGGGGCAATAATATCACCAATATACAAAAAAGGCGATAGAAAAGACCCAAGAAGCTATCGGCTAATAGCCCTACTAGACAACAATGCTAAGTACTTTGCGGGCCTCTTACTTCAGCGACTGACACTGTGGGCAGAAGAAACTTCAGTAATCCCGTTTAATCAAACTGGCTTCAGGAAAAATATGGGGACGTCCACCAACATCCTAGCCTTGTCACTATTGATCGACTCAGCGCTAGAGGGAAATTATTCCTTGTATCTGTGTTTCATAGACTACAGCGCCGCATTCGACCATGTAAATAGAAAATTGTGGTGGAAAAAACTGAAGAGAATGAAAATTCTAGCAGCTCTATTGAATCAACTTATCCTCCTGCATACCGACACGTGGGTCTAGGTCAAATTAGGTTCTGGAGATTTCCTAACCAGGAAAATTCCGACCAGCACAGGAGTAAAACAAGGGTGTCAGTTATCACCAACTTTATTCAATCTTTTTATGGCCGAACTATCAACTACATTAAATGACGATAACTCACATGCTCCAAAACTAGGGTGCACACAGCTGTCCAACCTATTTTAAGCTGACGACTTGGTGCTAATCAGTCGGACTCAGATCGGCCTACAACGGCTTCTCGACATCACCCCCAAAGCAAACAAACTGAGTATCAATTACAGCAAAACAAAAGTCATGCCTCTCAATCATCACAAGAAGAATCCATAATTCAGTTGGTACTTGGACACAAATAAACTGGAAATCATAAATAAATACTGTTACTTGGGAGTGATTATTGACGATAGGGGTAGCTTCAAACCACAAGCGGAGGAAATAAAGAGGAGAGGCCTAATGATAGCAGTATCTCTAAGGAAGCTTAAAATTAAGATCACTGGTCCAAACTTCATCCCACTTCTCCAAGTGATCCAAGCAAAACTGATTCCATCTATCACATACGAAAGTGAAGCGATGAGAGGCAGGGACATTGGAACCCTGAACGGAGTAGTCACAAGAGCAATGCGGATAATGTTCGGTCTTCCGAAATACACTTCTCCGGTGCATATCCGACTTGAACTTGGGTTGGTTAAGGAAGAGCTTGCACGCAAGGGAACATACCATAAGACCTGGTATAAAATAAGCAGAGGAGTTGCAAACACTCTTAATGCACTCCTCTGGAAAGATCTACAAAGTAAAAACGACAGTCCAGCAAGACTCTTTCTGGAGGATGCCATCAACCAACTGGGGGCAAGGCAGCTATGGGAACTGCAAGGGAACCTGGCAGGTTTTTAAAAAACTGTAAATAAAATCGTTAAGAAAGAATCCCTTCTTCAAGACAAAGCTTCGTTAGCTAAGCAAGCACATGGCTGGCTGACCGTACAAACTTATAACAAACTTACTCCACAGGCGTATTTGTCGACCAGTTTTTCCAAAACAACGAAAGAATCATTTCTAAAACTACGACTGGGAGTACTACCATCAACGGACCACTTGGCCCCGTGGCTGCGTCCCCCAAAACCAGCAATATGCCGCCTGTGCGGCACGCAGGAGGAAAACATCACACACCTCATTACAATCTGAAAGGAGCTGCTGCAAGTCCAGTTGAACTTACTGAGACCCCCATTTATAAAAAAAAGGAAACAGGACCTGCAGAGAAGCAACAGTGGCTTGCTTTAGAGGCGATGACGTGCAAATGGCCTGCCGATTGGTAAAATATCTCGGAGTGGTAGAATCCAGGCTCAAAACATCGAAAGAACAAACACATACCGACACCACTCCCTCGACACCGTCAGCCTCTAATCATCAGGCTGGCCTAGAGACTTAAACTGATCCGGAACACTGAAGCACCACCTCAATGAGGAACGATAATTCAGGGAGAGGGCCACCCCGTCCCCCACAAGAAAAAATAGGGGAAAGGAGCTGATAGAACGTATCGTCCGTTGGGAATAAGATCGAGGATAGACAAACAAAATCCTCTTTGAAGAAACATATGTGTATCTAGTGGTGGACGGACACTCCCTCAATTATTTTTATATTTGATTTTTCTTTTTCTTTTTTCTTTTCCAACTGTTTTTAACTGTCTTTTATAATCTGCTTTCTTTTATTGCCGATGGCTATTTGTAATGATTTTTATTAACTGTACAATAAAGCACTACTACTAGTCAAAAAAGTTTATTATGATTTGGCTCTCAATGAGGGCCACATAAAATAACATACATGTAAACATACTTTAAAACACAAACTTAATACAACGACTAAACGACCACTTGTTATATGCAAAGTTACACTCATCAACATCTCACCAGAATCACATTAATAGATATCTAAAAATTCTTTAAAATATTTAAAAATTCTAAAACAGAACATTTCATTAGGGGGGCAGAGGAGAGCATTAAAAAACATTTTTACATTCGTAATTCCCATTTGTATACAGATTGGTTTTATCCATTTTTTCCTCAATAAGTACAGGCCTGGGCAAATAAGCAGAACATGTTTAAAATCTTGAACGGCATTATTACAAAAATTACACAAGGGGGACACTCCATACCATTTTGCAAGTAATGTATTTAGTGGAAGCAAATTGTGGCGAAGGAGGTACCATACCCTACGGACACCATGCGGAATGTTCCAAGTTAGATATTGTTGGGCTTGTTTAGGTGTATAGGTTAAAACCAGGAGTTCCCTATCTTTATCTTTCTCTTTCTGTTGGGCAAGTATATCCAGTTTATAGCAGTATTCCCAGGACATACTTTTTAACTTTAGCTTTAGTTCTAATGGAGAAAGTAAAAACAACGTACTTTCATCCAATTCCAATATTGAAACAGCCAGTCGAAAGTTTTTTACTAGCTGCGAGAACTCATTAAAGTTGCCCAAGAGCTCCTTTTTTAAGCTTTCTCGTAAGGTTCCTGGTTTGCCTCGGGCCAAGCATGTTATCCATTTTACTAGAGCAGCTAACCCTTGGGCCCTACAACTTCGCAGTCCGAATTCCAGCCTGCAAGATGAAGTGGAGCAGGCAGAATTTAAAGAAGAAATTTTCCTTAATACCTTCCCCTCCATTTTTTGCATAAACTCCCATTGATATGGATCCACCAATTCCATTCCATACAAAAGGGTAGCAGGAATCTTTGCACGGAATACATCCAGGCAACATGAGAAGCGTCTCCTCCCAGTCGCTTTGTACAAGGAACATAATCCCCTCCCATGGGCCATTGCTTTTCTAGAGTTATTTTCAATGTGGGGTTTCTCACTAAGGTTAGAACATATTATTTTGCCCAAAAACGTATAGGAGTTAACTACCTCTAGTTTTTCACCACTTAATGTCCAATTAAAACTCTTGGACCTGCATTTCTTTTTTCCAAAGATGCACATAACTTTACTTTCTGAACTATTGATTTTCATAAAGTGTGCATCGGCGAATTCATTCAATGTATGGAGACGATTAGAAAGGCCTTTCGGGGTCAGATCTAGAACAAGAATATCGTCTGCGTACATTAGAATGGGTATGGCAGTTCCTCCAATACTACTACCATTGCCAAATCAGATAATTTTATGTCAGGAAATGTTAATGTCTCCACCTTGTGTTTAAGGTTCATTTGTGTCATGGGTGCTGTGCCCATCCACACAAGTGGGGTGCCGTTTTTATCAGGACAAGTATGGGAATGCTGGATGGTAGTACGTTTTTGAATCTACGGATCTTCTGGAGCTGTCTCTCAAAGAAATGTGAGGAAAATATGTGTTTTGGCCAATCTTTGCAAGGCCTTCTGTGTAGGAAAACCTAGGAGTATACATGCAAGTTACACTACCCTGGATTCGGCTGGATGCCTTGTATTGAGCAATGCTTGGGTTTGGTAGATTTCACTTGTGAATGATTCACAGAGACTGTCCCTTCTTGGATGGAGTTGAAGTTTAATCTGCAACAACCATTTGTAACTTTAAGGCCAAGCACTGGAGCGGCAACTGATCCCAATTGCTTTAATGTAAACAATTCAAGAACTCTTAGTGAGATGCTCTGAATTCCATTACATAGGCAGGGTTTAGTATTGGCAAGAACACACAATTAGCTGAGATTTACTACAGTTTCCTTGGGCGGCGGCAAAACCACAGTACCCATATTGCAAAAAATGGTTCATTTTGTATAGAAAAATATGGTTTGTCCATGTTGCATTTTCAGGACTTTCCTCTTGTTGGTGCAGAACCCATCCACACAAAGGGGGTACCATTTGTATTAGGAGAAGTGTGGAAATGCCGGGTGGTAGGCATTTTGTGGATCCCCACAGCTTCTGGAACTTTTTCTCAAAGAATTATGAGGAAAATGTATGTTTTTATCCAAGCTTTGAGCTTTTCAAGGCCTTATGGGTAAGACGATGTTATGGGATCCACACAAACCACACAGCTTAGTTTTCAGAAATGTTTGGATTTGGCAGGTTTCCTTGGGTGGCAGAGGAGCTGTAGCCTAAAATCCACAGCAAACCGCCTTCCTAAAAAGGGTGAGTTTTCTTCCATATTTGTTATGTTTCCGCATTGTGCTTTGGAGGATTTTGTGCTGCGGGTGCAAGGTACAATCACACAGGTGGGGTACTATTTGTTTGGTAGAAATGTGGCATTGCTGGGTAGTAGCAACTTTGTGCATCCCTCCATCTTATAGAACTTTCTCTCACACAAATAGGAGGAAAATGTGTGCTTTTAGTCAAGTGTGAGGTTTGCAAGGCCTTGTGGGCAATAAAACATCATGGGATCCACACAAGTCAAAACATCCTGGACTAGCCTGGGTATCTAGTTTCCAGAAATATCTAGGTTTGGAATGCTTCATTGGAAGGCGACTGAGATGGGGCAAAAATCCAGCAGCTACCCATATTGTGGAAAAAGTACTGATTTTATAGTGTAGTGTGATGTCTCTAGGACTACGGCAACGCACTCTACGCCGGAACCACCGCCAAGATCCAGAAGAGGCTCCAGCGCATCCAGAACGCCTCGGCTAGACTCATCCTCGACATCCCACGACACAGCCACATCTCCGGACACCTAAGAGACCTACACTGGCTCCCGGTCAACAAGAGAATCACCTTCCGCCTCCTTACCCACGCACACAAAGCTCTCCACGATCAAGGCCCGAGCTACCTCAACAACCGCATCAACTTCTACGCTCCCAAACGCCACCTCCGATCTGCCAGCCACGCCCTCGCCGCCGTCCCATGCATCCGCAGAGCCACCACAGGAGGAAGGTCCTTCTCCTACCTGGCCGCCAAGACCTGGAACTCCCTCCCGGCCGACCTGCGCCTGACCCAAGACCACCTCTCCTTCAGGAAGAAGCTCAAGACCTGGCTGTTTGAGCATTAGCGGCACCCCCCCTCCCAAGCGCCTCGAGACCCTACGGGTAGGTAGTGCGCTCTATAAATGTCTTTGATTGATTGATTGATTGATTGATAGATTGTGTTTTGGGTTATTTTGAGGTAAACCCCTCAATTACCCTACCCGGAAGAGTAGAAATACCTTACTGGTGTCTACTGTGTTTTGTAGCCCCTGGGAAAGGCAGAATGATGGTATCACCAAGTCAACCCCAGGGCACAAAAAAGAGAGTTGGTGCTTTAGGGGTGGGGGAAATCCCATAGCCAGAACAGTCCAGTCTAACTGCATTGTTTCTTTTATAATATGCTTACCCCTTAGGCCTTGTATGCTCTCTTCCCTCCCATGCCGGGAGGGCAGATTTAGGGTATGTCCCCCAGTCTGATCCCAGGAGTAGTCGATAGACTGGGGCTTTGAGTGTGAGAGGTGAGGTCCACTGTCAGGGTGAGCAGTCCCTCCTTCCATTCTTTTTTCTAAAATTAGATACATTCCTGGGACATGTTGGACTTTCACACCCCTCCCCCCCCACACCACCGGGGGGGCTGGAGAAATTGAAGAGAAACCCCAATTGCCCTCTCCAGAAGGGCACAAAGAATCCATTTATTTTAGTTGGGGGTTGACAATTGGCCATGCCTGGGGGGCCGGTATCCCTTCAGGTCATCACTGGTACCTCGTGGGCAGGGCAGGGATCCACTAGGAAGAGGTAAGCAATGGGGTGGTACCCCCATGAACCATTCACAGTGAAAGTAAAAAGAACCAAACAGCTTCTTTTATTTTCAGTTTCTATACTGATGATGTCAGCAAGTCATGCTCGCTGATTGTCAATCTGAAAAAAATGCATTGGACTGCTTGGGAAGTTAGGTCTTGCCAGCCATTCAGGAAGGCTTCAGGAACACAGTGTCTCAAATAAATCAAGATGGGAAGGACATAGCAAAGTATGTGTTGCATGCAGGCTAATACATAAATGACTGCAGAGGCTGTGCTACTGGCACCTGTGTAGTCCTTAGACGGCACTCTTGAATGTGATCAACTGGATTTTCATGGTAAAGCAATTATGGACATGCATGTAAGTAAATCTAGATTGTTCAGTAAGAAGGCTCAGGCAATTTAAAGATAGTTTCACCACAGGTTGAACCTTGGAGTTATTGTCCTGATCCATACAATTCCACCAACAGTACAGAAAGTTCAAGGGCTATTTCAGATGCCTAGATTACGGTTGGTACCTACTATACTACCATCCTGGCTTGTGAAGAAGCAAATGCAGCCTGTTTTAAATTGCACAAAGAGACTACTCACTGCCTTTCATTTTGTCCCACCTTCTAATCCCCCCAAAATAGTGAATTACAGCAGATCATGCATGCAATTTTTAATGTAACAAATCAATCTCCTGCTGATTAAAGCACCATTGAATGGACTGGGAAAGGGGTGAGAGGTGTTATTTGCGCTATTTTCTCATGCTAAAGAAGAACAGATGCCTAAGGCTTGCACTGAACATCTACCCATTGGAAATCCTTCTGAAGAAGGACAAATTCAAAATGGTCACTCTGGCTCAAATCCTTTTTATAGACATAGATACTGCAGTCCCAGAGACATTAATTGCAGTTCACCATGGGGTCAGAACATTTCCAATTTGCTGTGCTTCCCCTTGACCTTACCTCAGGGCCTTGGGTGTTCTAGAAAGGGGTTATGGTAGATGTTTGTCTTCTTTGGAAGTTGGGGTTACATATGTTCTAGGACCTCAATGACTTGCTTGTCAAGGCATTCTCGCCACAATGAATCACACACCACCTCTGGGCTAAGGCTGAGATCTTTATTTCTTTGGGATTTCCATCAAGGAGTCAATGTCTCACCAGAGCTTGTTAAAGAGGATTCTCTTCATAATGCTTATCCTGGGCACTATAGGACTCAAGACCTTTCCACTGCTGCAGCAAGTCCAGAACATTCACAATATGATTCAGACATATTTGGCTCAGTTGTGTGTCTTAGTGAAAATAGTTCTGAGGATTCTAGGGCTCCTAGCTTCCTGCACCCTCTTTGTCCCATACAACAGATGACACAAGCAAACCGTGCAATGGAACCTATGCTTTCCATGGGTCCAGTATCAGGGTTGCCTCTTTTATCCTGTCCAGTTCTCTGAAGAGATTGCTCAGGACTTTCTGTGGTGGCAACCTGACGTGCAGAAATCCACTCATCCTTATTCTCCCAAACTTTACAGTTTTGACATGAGTCACTTCTGGGGCGGGACATCATCTGGGTGAAGTGGGGATGAGAGGTTTCTGGTCTCCAGTCAAGAGTCAGATCCACACCAACGTTTTTGAACATCAGTCAATCCGTTTTATTCTGAAAATATTCCTACCAAGCATTGGGGAAAGGCTGGCACAGGTCCCAATGGACAACACAAACACAATGCATTTGTGCAACAAGTAGGGTGAGATGGGGTCTGCTATGTCGGGGCCCTAGTGATTTATCGGCCAATGCCAATTTGCGAGAATGGCACTTACTTGGAAGGTACACGTGGTGGAGCCTGTAAGAAAGCAGGCAGAGACCGTGAATTGAAGGTCATGGGTGATGGCGCAGGTGGACTCTGAAGCCCTCCCTGCCTGGCTGCATATTAGTTACGTCCCACATGACCCACGGACTTCACCACTTACATCCATGTAGCAGGGAACAACTTGAGAACGCCCATGCATTTACACTTGCGGGTTGTCAAACTGCTCACCAGTTACATCACTGTTGTGACTTTACATTCCTCATTTATTTTGAAACAAGTGCAAACATAAATTAAATATATCAACATCAGTACAGTCTTGGGGCATTGGCCTCTCAGTCACACTTGGCAACCAGCATGGCAACAGTTCAGTAATGTCAAGTATAGAACATTTACCTGGAGCTTTAGGACAGTTTCATACAGTGCATGATCTTGCAGCAAAGAGGATGGCACAGGATTGCTCCTCAACCCATACCCTCTGCAAGGGTCACGACTCACCAGCCCAGCAGGAGGCCGATGGCTCGCTCCATTTGTGGGGCCGGAACCCCAGCTTTACTCATCGTTGCACTCACTCGCAGACTCCAGAGAGCTCACAGAATGGTCTTCCACTATGGAGATCTCTGCAAGTTCACCCAACTTGGCATCAGTATCTTCAACACCCAGAGGGGGCAGAGATGGTGCGTGAAATTGTTTGAACTGGGAAGTGTTCCAGGACAATTCTTTTGCACCCAGTCGGGCAGTCACTTTGGTGCCATGAATGTTAGTGATGGTCCATGGATGGTGTTCAAAGGGCAACCTAAGTTTAATGCCTGGAAATCGATCTTTCACCAAGAACAAATCCCCTACCTTGAGGTGGAGACCATTTTGCTTGGCTGCGCTGGCTAGCAGGTGCATCGGCGATCCGGCGTTTGGTCAGGATTTGCTGATCATCAATGGGGCCTGGCGTCCACAACAGGTGGTGAGGGATTGAGTCTTACACTATCCACCCCATGAGCAGGTGCCCAGGAGCTTGCCCCACAGTGGTGGCTTCTCCTCTAAGGCAGAGGAGCGCCGCCCCACTGCTTTTTTGCATTGAAACTAAGGGAAGAAAAAATTACAATAACTCATGTTAATATCATTTTATTTTCTGCTACTTCTGCCCGCAGCTTAACATGAGAGTGTGGGGGCAAGGGAGGAGTGGTAGCACCCACTAAAGTTCCCAGTGACTGCTTGGCCAGCCATCTCAGGCCGCCCAAAAGAAGTCTTGCGCACTTCACATGTTCTCCATGCAAGCTGCCTTACAGCATACGTGGAGAACATGCCCAGGCCCCAGTCAGCGTCTGAGCACTGAAACAAGGTGAGGGGAGGAAGCGTTGAGAAGTTAGGTTTTTATTTTAATTGTTCTATTCCTGCTTCCCCCGTGTCCTCCCTGCCTCCTGCCCGCACCCCTACCTCCTGCGTCCTCACCCCTACCTCCAATCTGTGCCAGCCGCCGCTGATGCCCCATGGTAAAATAAGGTGGTTGGTGGTACTCATGGACAAAAGAGTAGATGGCCCACCCTTAAGGCTGTTGATTGGCATGCACAATCCTTATGACTTTGTTCAAAGTCCTCATGAAATGTTCTACTTCCCCTTTGGCTTGTGGCCAATGAGGGGTAACTTTCTTGTGGATAATGTGAAGTGATTGTAGTTACGCAGTCACCTCTTGTCCATGAAACGGTGGGCCATTATCCTTTCCCAGCTCTCGGAGTAGACTATGTGTGGCCTGGCTTTTTACCATTTTGGACTCGTGCAGTGGGCGCGCCATGGCGGCCCCCCATATCAGGATTTACAGCTCAAGATCTCTGCATAATATGAGAAGAGTAACCCCTGCCACATGTCTCTCTTCTTGGGACCCAGCAGCCCAACACACCATTTGCCCTCAATGTGGCTTTCAATTCCACCCCACCTCCCCACCCAAAATCGCGCAACAGAGTATGTACCTCTTGAACTGTAGATCCTTCCCTGAACACTCTCTAGAAATTCCTATGCTGTTTGAAGAGCTCAACCCCGACATCTTATTCCTGACTGACACATGGCTGCATGCTCAGACAGAGCTCGACCTCATCCAGGCCCTCCTGCAAGGCTACCAAATACTTTGCAGTGATCGCAAAGTGGGAGGGGCGAAGGCTTAGCAGTCATCTACAAAAATGACTGTGGATGTCATAGTTCTTCCATCTCAATCCCAGACATAGTTCTTCCATCTCAATCCCAGACTGCGAAAGTCTGCCCTTCACTATAGAGTTCTCCCCCACCAGCACCTTCTCGGGGGTGCTCTTATACCGCCCGCCTGGTCCACCAGGGCAGTTTTCCAGTACCATCCCATCGATTATAGCGAACCTGGCCTTTAGCCCAACTTCACCCTTCTAGGGAACCTCAATATTCATTTTGATGACTCTGCTGACCCCAATACTCGAAAAGTGATCACCAGCCTTTCAGTTCTGAAGCTAAAACAGCTTGTGCTCGACCCGACCCATATCAAGGGCCACCTCCTTGACCCCATCTTTTCAAACTGCTCAGATCTTCAAGTAGGGGCACCCTCCCCCCTTCCATGGACCGAGCACTTCCTTACCCCCCTATCCAGATGTACCCCCGACCCACACCTCCCTATACCTCCAGGAGCTCGTAGAGGTGTAATTGGTCAAAACTTCCCTTAGTCGAGTGGGGGGCAGGTCTTGAAAGTTCCAGACCGCCAGTACATCTGACCCCCTTCTGGCTAATGAGAACTACAACACTTGGATTTCCAATACACTCGACCCCGTGCTCCCTATCAAACCTACTGTATTCAAACGCAGCAACAAGACTGCCCCTTGGTTCTCCCCAGAACTAAGGTATTTGAAGCTCACCTGTAAAAAGCTATAAAGGAAATGGCACCTTGACTACTCTCCTTCTAAAAAAACTGATTACAGAGCGGTGATTAAAGCATACAAAGCCAGCATTAAATCCACGCAGGCATCTTTCTTTGAGGAAAAAATCACCGAAGCTGCTTGCAAACCCAAAGAAATATACCACATCGCAAAAACCCTACTTCAGCTACCAGAAAAACATCAAGACTTCTCGGACGCTCAAACCCATTGTGACAACTTGGCTGACTCTTCCTTTCACCAACCCCTGACCCAGACAAAGAAATCTCTGGAACCAGAGCCTCAGCCTCATACCACACTCGCCCACTTCCCCCCTTTAGACCCTACCACCCTAGAGTCCATCATGCGTCAGGTAAAATCCGGCTCCCCTAACGACCCAGCACCACCTTGCATCTTACTCTCAGTCACTAATCATATCTTACCTACCATTTTGGAACTACTCAATATCTCCCTCTCCACTGGCATTGTCCCTCTCCCATCGAAGCGAGCCATGGTCAAAGCCCTTCTAAAAAATACAAATTTGAACCAAAATAACCCTGCCAACTACCGACCGATCTCCTTGCAGCCCCGGCTAAGTAAAATCCTTGAAAAACACGCAAACACGGTGCTAACAGAGTATCTAGAGTCCAACAACCTCTTAGACTCCACCCAGACCGGTTTCCGCCCCCTCCAAGGTACCAAAACTGCCCTGGTCGCCCTAATGGAGGAGGCCAGGGTGATGATAGATAATGGAGCCTCCGCGGCCATTATCCTCCTCGATCTAAGTGCCGCCTTCGACACTGTGAACCACAACATCCTACTCCACCGACTTAGCAGCAAGGGAATCTCGGGTACGGCAATCACCTGGTTTAAATCCTTCATTTCCAATTGCTCCTTCCAGGTCTTTGAGGGCAACAACACCTCTCCCAGCAAGCTCCTTGGCTGTGGGTTACCGCAGGGCACCTCCCTGAGCCCCACACTATTTATTATATACATGAGCCCCCTAGCTGAGATCTTCCGTCCCTTCGGTGTAAAAACCATCACCTATGCGGATGATACTCAGCTAGTGGTGGCTCTCAACCCCCCACAAAACGCACCCAATGGCCTCAAGAACTGCTTGGAAGCAGTACACGAGTATATGACACCTTCCTGCCTCAAATTGAATGGGGACAAACCAGAGCTCATGCTCTTGGGCAGTTCCATAAATAACACCATTGATCCATTCTGACCCCCATGCCTAGGAGCGGTCCCGCACCTAAGGACACAATTAAAAGCCTAGGCATCTGGCTTGACAAGTCCCTCAAGTTCAACTGTCAGGGGGCCAAACTTTTGGCCAACTGTTTTGGCTTGCTAAGGTTCTTTAGCGCAAAATCCTTCCCCTTCTACCCTTTCGCGCAAGAGAGACAATGGCCCAGGGTCTAACCCTGTCCCGTCTAGACTTTGGAAATGCCCTGTATCTACGAGCGCCTCAGATGTTATGTTATGTTATGTTATGTTATGCGTTTTTATTAGATGCACAGATGCTCCAGCGAAGGAGAGTCCTGGCGCCCGACAAGGCAGCAGCACAACATAACTGAACACAGAGACCCAGGGATCAGAATACTAAATGAATAAAAAAGTTTTCACCGCACGACGAAAGGAAAGCAAATCCCTAAGGGCACGAATTGCAGGGGGAAGGGAGTTCCAAAGCACTGCAGCACGGACTTGAAAGGAGCGTCCACCAGCCCCGATGAGCTTAAAGCGGGGGACAACAGCCAATTCTAAATCAGAGGATCTTAATGGTCGGGCCGGGGTGTAACGGACCAAGATCAAGATCAAGACCAAGACTTTAAACAAACTGAAAATCATCCAAAGCTGTGCAGCCAGAACCCTCCTCCAAATCCCCCGTCTCCTCCCTGTCAAAACCAGACTCAAGGATCTCCAGTGGCTCCCAATCAGGGAAAGAATTCAATTTAAAGCAATGTGCATCGCGCACCGATCCTTCTGAGTTACAGGTGCCGCCATCAACCAACCTCTGATAATCACCTATCACCCAACCAGACAGCTCAGATCAGGCTCTTCTTTCCTGGCCGCAATGCCTAGGTTCAAAAGAGCCAGGTGTGGAGGCCGTTCATTCTCCCATAACTCGGCCAAGCTTTGGAACTCCTTCCCTCTCCAAATCAGTTCAAAGCCCAAACTGCTCATTTTCCGCAAACTCCTAAAAACCAGGCTTTTTAACAAACCCAAATAGCTCCTCACTGCCGCGGAATAAGCATGATGTCTGCAGCACCTGGAAGCCTGAGGGTAGCTACGGCGCTATATAAATGGTCTTTTCATTTCATTTCATTTCATTTCACAAGGGCGGGAGAAGGGGGTCCTCCAGTGGCCTGGTACAAATGGCAGTATCTTACCAAGGTCTCCACTTGCTCGTCCATGAGCGGGAACCATACTGTGCACAGTCACTTCTTGGTTTTGACCATTCCTTGGTGGCCAGCATAGATGAGTTGTGTGACCTGATTAGTGAGATTGCTGGGAATAACAAGACGATGTCTGCACAAGAGACAGTCATCAGGGTTTGTGGGTAGCTTAGGACATACTTGGTTTAGGCTTTCTAGGATGCGTTGGGTCTCTGGGGTGTGCAGGTCCCAATGATCTTTAAATTGGTGCCACTGGCCACTTGGAACTGCTCACAACTTTATTTACAGACACTCATCTTGGAGAGTGGCTTGGCATATCTTCTCCACCGAGATTGGCAAGGGGCGGGAGCAATCGGCAATGTGTCTCACATATTCTTTGGTCTTGTGTGCTTCTTCCGTGGTGGCATCTCGGGGATGCCTTAACAGGTAGTGTGCAGGACTGGTTGTGCCCGAGTGATATTGGACCTGGCAATTGTAGTGCTATAATTGACTTTTCGATTTGTGATCTGTGGTGACTGCAAACTGTGGCCATAGACATACAGGTGGAAGTGCCAGCACCCCCAGTGTATGCACCCGTTTCTTTTTCAATTTGCGAGTACCGTTGTTCAGTTTCAGTAAGAGATCGAATCGCAAATGCTACTGGCATCCACTCGTATTCCTCAGGGCGCTACATCATCACAGCCCCTAGTCCCTTCGGACCAGTGTCTACCTCAATTGTGGTTTCCTTCCAAAGATTGAAGTTCATGAGAGTGGTGTCGGACGAGAAAGCATCTTTTGTGGCCTGGAAGGCCCATTCTTCCTCCTTCCCCCAGTGCCATAGTGTCGCCTACTTGGTGAGCTCCCTGAGCGGTTGCCTCAGGGTGGTCAAATCCTCTATAAAGCACCACAGTAATTGACCATGCCCAGAAAGCTTTGATCTTCAGACACAGTGAAGGGTGGGGCTGCTTCTTTGATTTCACATGCTTTTTCAGGGTCTGGCGATTCACCCTCCACTGAAAAGGTGTATCAGAAAAAGTTTAGTCATTGGTTGAGGAACTCACACTTGCTTTGATGGAGAGTGAGTCTCGACTTTCGTATTCACAGGAGGACACTCTGCAGCCAGGTATTGTATTCTGGTATAGACTTCGCATACTCCAAAATGTCATCTTTGTCATTCACCATTCTGGGCAGGCCTACCAGGGGCTCCCGTATAGTGTTCTGAAACACCTTAGTGGTCCTTGAGATAACAAAATTCAGTCTTTGTTAGTCCCACAGGCCCACTTGGGTGGAAAGGGTTGTGATGTACTTTGACTCCTTTGCTATGATGAGTTGGTGGTAGCCAGAGCTGAGGTCTACCTCTGAAAACCAGCACGCTCTGCCTAACTCCCCTATCAGTTCATCAATGGTAGGGGTGAGGTGACATTCCCTTTTTTATCACCAAGTTGGGGCTCCTCATATCTACCCATATAAGTACCTCAGCCTGGTCACAACAATGGGGGACACCCACGGGGAAGACCCAGATAATTTCTCTATTATCCCTGCTGCTTTTAGCTTCTGTAGCTCTTTATCCACCTAAGGCTGCAGATGGGAGGCAATTCCCCTGTGTTGCAGGGCTGCCAGCTGCACTGATTGGTCAATATGTAACTGTATCTCTGTCCATTTCAAACACCCAATGCCTTTAAACACTTCTGGGAACTCCAACAGATGTGTGAGTCTCCTTCCTGGTGGACTCCTAAAGCAAACATGACTATTCCAAGTGCTTCTGCAATGCAGCACCAAGCAGAATGTCATGGTCTTCCTCTGTGACATAGATGAGGGAGTCTAGGGATTGAGGCTCATGAGTGAGGGGCATTTAGAATTTCCCACTGATGAGTAAGGGCTTTTCTTGTCCATAAGCAAAACTTTTATGGCAATTTTCGGGAGGGGGGGTTGTAGAATCTGGTAGGCTTCAGCATATATTAAATTGATGGATGCCCCATTGCCCTCTGTGGCTAGTACGGGGTGTACTCCCAGCTGTATCTGACATTGTGATAGGTGGCGCTGAGAGTGCTAAGCAGTTCCTATTGTGAAAACAGATTTAACTATGTGTTTGGCGTCTTCAATGTCATCCATGTTGCTGTACTGGGCATGTGTTGTGAACACAGCGTTTATATTGGTACGGGCGCCTTGCCTTCGCTTAATTGATACACTTTTGCAAAGTGATTAGATTTTCCGCACCCTGCACACTTTTCGCTTTTTACAGGGCAGTTCACTGGGCGATGCATCGGACAGCCCAGGACCCCCAGGGTCCTGGTCACGACCTCCCTGTCCTCCTTATGGCATTGACAGGCTGGGTCATTATGGTCTTCTGTAGCACAACTTCCATGTGGGAAGCACAGGCTTTGGATAATTCAATGGTCCTACCCACGGTTAAAATATCTGCAAGATATTTGCCTGATTCTTGTAGGATCTGTTCGTTAAATTTTGCTGATGTGCCCCCTCAAATTAACTGACCACATTCTGACGAATGCACATGTCGATGGACTCCTCTGCCTGTTGTCTGGCTTGGTGAAAGATTAACTTTCTTAATCCTGGTTAGCCATTGGTTTGAAATATGTGTTGAGTGCCGTTTTGAGGGTCACCTGTATTTTTGGTGTCGCTTCAGTGAATATTTTAGAGATTCTGTGAATGGCCTTGTCTCCTAGATGTAGTAGCATGGCTCTTTTCCTTTCATCTTCTACCTCATTGGCTTCAAAATATAACTCTACTCTCACCACCTAGTCTCTCCACCTGGGTGCTTGTACAGATGGGGCTCCTTCTATGATGAATGGCTCAATGGGAGGGATGTACGCCATGATCGAGAGTGTACGCTTCTCTGGGGTGTGGGTATGGATGACTGACGGGGGCTCACTTTCTCCTCAGGATGTGGCTTTGACAATGAGGGCCTTGGCTGCTGGAAACCTTATAGCTGAGGGTGTGCTATAAAAAAGAGGGCCTTGGCTGCTGGACAACAGATGGAGGAGCGTCTTGAGCAAGGCCTGTGGGGTAGTGAATATTCCCTCTTGAAGGCAGGTCTACTGTAAGGCTTGTGAAAGCACCCTCACTCCACAGGCAAGCAGACTTGAGCGAGCAGGAGTTCTCCCAGCCAACATACCTCCCAGACAACGCAGAGCAAGAGTGTGGTTGTTCCTCCATGCACCACATCCTCTGCGGAGCCCACGTCTCCTGGCATCAAACTGGTGCCACATGGCAGACTGATGCGATCCTCATTTCACGGCACAGCATCACGCCACCCCCAGAATGCTGGGCAGGCACAGCGGAGGCCAGATCAGGAGAGGGCTCTTGTATAGATGGTCCCGAGTGACCCAGGAAGCACTCAGCCACCGCACACAGGTTCTCACAGCCGACAGCAGACAATGACACAGGGCACAATCACCTACATCACCAAATTTTATGCCGGGCCCCAGCGATATGTCGGCCAATGCCGAAGAACAGCACCTACTTGGAAGGTGCACATGGTTGGTCCTATAACAAAGGACGAAGAGACCATGAATTAGTGGTCATGGGTCCTGTAGCAGGTGGACTCTGTAGTCCCACCTGCCCGGCCGCACATTTATTAGTTATGCCCCATGTGGCCCAGGGCCTACCCCACTTACACCTGCGTAGCAGGGAACAACTTGAGAACACACCTGCGGTTACATTTGGGGGCTGCCAAACTGCACATCAGTTACGTCACTGGTGCAACATTACAGGGTCCTGGGTCTGGTGAGAGAAGGCTCTATGCCTCTGCCGGTGGCTAGATTAGCAATATATATTTCTGGTAGTCAACCACCTAGTGGGGTCCCTGAATGCTAGCAGGAATAGGCTGAAGGACCACAAGTGTCATCTCCATACTGAGGTGGTATAGGGCCTCTTCGATCAGTGGGGTATACCCAGCTTGCCCTTGTTAAAAATGTAGTCACAGCTTTTGAACTCTGGAGGGCCCTGTAAAAAAGACAACAGAGAGAAGTATTATATATGCAATGTGATATGGGACTTCTATACACATTCCTGTCACTGCCTGTCCCAAATTCTGAGGAAAGTCAGGATGAATTGGGCAACATCATTTTAATAGACCCAGACTGGGTAAAAGGAGTGTGGTGCCCAGATCTTCTGTGCCTGAGAATTTTCTCACTGATTCGGTTACCTTTTTGGGTGCATCTCCTGTCGCTGCAACAGGGTAGAGTCTTGTATTCAAATCTCCTCAACCTCCTGCTCCACGCATGGAAATTGAGCAGTTGCAATTAACTTTTTTTGACATGCGGTCTTAAGTTGTAGATATCATTCTGGTGGCCAGATGGCTGTCCACAAAATCTATCTCTGCCGGATACTGGCAAATATTTGCTGCATGGTGTGGTTTAAATCATACAGGAACTTGCAGGCCAAAGTATCTGATGTGCTGTTGTTTTTTTTTTTTGCTGTTGTCCCAGTATACTCAGGCAATGGGTACATTTAAGTACTACTTGAAAGTAATTTCAATCTTTTATCTTTTTATGTTAGCATGACCAGCCCTCTTTTCAAATCACTGGTTGTGATGCGTTTTCTGAAGGGCCTGGAGCATATGTTCCCTTCAAAACCATTTGTCATGCCTCAATGGGGCCTAAATCTAGCCCTGGTGTTCATTATTTACATTCCATTCAAGCCTGTGAACCACAGCTTCTGATGTTCAAAATGTCTTTCTTGGAGCCATCACGTCTGTGGGATATATGAGTGTACAAAAGGAATCTCAAGTTAGAAGTGTGCATCAGAGAAATTAATTACTTACCTTTGTTAACGCTCTTTCTGGTGGATACTCTATCTAATGGCAGATCACTCTCGCCTTCCCATTATGTGGAGAGAACTCCTAAACATCATAATAAAGTTACAAGTTAGATTTTTGCATACTGTCACCTGCAATTTGTTCAAGGAACTCCAAGCCTGAGGGGCTGGAAGGAGAAAGATTAAGAAAATTACATCTGCACGCAGGGGTAATGCTTATATGTGGTTCTGTTCTGTCCCTTATGAAATCACTGTGGAACCATCAACCGGCGCACAAGAAGCATTGCTGTAAAAATATGTATCCAGTCTGGCACCTGGGAATATTCTAAAGGTGAGAGATCCGCAATTAGAAAGAGTATCTGACAGAAAGAGTGTTACCAAAATAAAGTATCTTACTCATTGAGTAGGCTAGATATACAAAGTTATGTGGAATGCATGGGTCGGAAACAAATTAATTGCTCACCTCTTAGTCACAGCATGAATGTATTTATTCAATTTTTGCAGTTCTGTATAACATGAACATGGCCCAGAGGCATTAGAACACCTTTACAGATAAACGTTAATGAGTTCAATTAGGAATAAATACATATAAAGATGTACCATTATAATTTCAGGGCAATATTTAACAAATGTACAGAAAAAGAAAAAGCCACCAATGTGAAAGGTAACTATATAAGCATACTGAATAGGGTGCAGTAACCAGACGCCTTAGAATCAGTAACGATTACATATAGTGTGAACCTAAGATCAGGACATCATTAGGAGAAGGAAAGTGAATAGCAAAACGGATCATCATTAAAAGTAAGGGCAGGAGTAAGATACGGTATTCAATCAGAAAGGTAGTTAGGGAAAAGTTGAGGGGTACAAGGAAAACAGGTAGTTTCTGATAAAACTGGGAAAATAAAGGAAAATACAGGCAAAACAGAAGGTGAGGTCAAAAGAAGGTGAATGTCGAAGTCAGGTAGCTTATAACAGAAAAAAGTCTACACCAAGAAAAATGTAAGCCAGTTAGGTAGATCCAGTTTATTTGTTTAGAATAAGCTGTATACCATATTTTTTTAAATCTTGGGATTAAATCAAAAGTGCCTGAAACTGAAGGGAGAGAATTGAAGACTCTGGACGCACAGTCAGAGTAGATTGAGTCACAGTGTTTTCTATCAGGAAGGTTGAGCATTTGAAACGAACAGCATACGAAATTGGGTTGTTAATTGAGGGGTTGAAAACCATTCTCAAGCAACAACCACAATCCCTGTCAGTTTTAACCACAAAGGTCACTCAATTAACCTATGCTTAAACCTCTTGTAGCTTTGTACAGCCTGTGCGACCAATATAAAACTGCCCTTTCGACCTGGCAGGCCTAAAACGTACTTTTGAAAACATCTGTTTATGATAGTTGCATAGAAGTGGCCAGTTAAGGCCTCTCAGTCACTCTACCACCATAAGTATCATGACAATCTTTGTACTCGGAATCCAACAGAAGTGATGCAGTCTTCCATCTCTAACCACCTTTTTTAATGTCCACATACTCAGGAATATCAGTGACAAAGGTGGATACAGCAAATGGGAGTGGGATAACAGAGACCGCAGATATGTAGGACTCCAGCACTTTCAGTCATCACTCTTGCTGATCAGTGATGTCCAAATACTGTAGTGAATATCTAACGGCAAAAGGGAACTTTTTTAACTTGCTATGAAAGTTCCGCACTTACATTTAATAGGGAATGGGTTTACCTTAGTAATGCATCTATCTAACCAACTCTCTATAGTTTGGTGTGAAACATGTGATTCGTGAAACTAAACATACAAAGAACGAGTACCCTAAATATATGTTCACTTAACATATTCCCTGTGAATAGACTGAGTACCTCATGCTTCGTCACTATGCACTTTCAATGTTAGATAACTCATAGTTTCTACTTTACTCATGTAGCACTGCAAGGCTATTAGCACAATACATATTCTGCTACTTCTTATCTAGAAATGTGTGTCATCATAGTAGAACTCTAGCACTTTATGATTTTACACATAACATGAATACACAGTCTTGGCTTAATAAAGCTGCACCAGAGCACACTCTATCACTATATCTATAATCCCAAACAACAGAGGTTATTCAAATGACAAAGATCACTATGGGACAGTTTCCCTTAAATGTGTTTTCAATAGTTGATTGTTCCAATATTCCAAAATTAAGGCTCCAAAGAGAGCTTCAATCACAATCCCAAAACTCAGCTCTTTTTGGCCACTTTTCACTCTTTATTCTCAGAATATACAGCAGCAGCCGACGCGCGTTTCGCCCGCAGGGCTTTTTCAAGGCTCAAAGAATTTTGTCCTGTGGAAAGCTGCAAAATAAGTTTGCTAAAGAGCAATCGATTTGTTGTAGAAAAGCTTCTATGATAATATAAGACCAGAATGTCACATAATTAGGCAGGCAATGTCACGCCAAGAATGTAGCCAGGGGAATAAGTAATAACAGACCAGTAAGCGTTATCTCACAGCTCGTTACACATCCAAACGCTGCGACGCAGACCTTGATACGTCCATTGACCTGTATCGCAATGATCCCATTTCCAAATGCCGATTTCCTAGAACCTCATTTCATTTGAATAACCTCTGTTGCTTTGGGATTATAGATATAGCGATAGTCTAGAGTGTGCTCTGGTGCAGCCTTATTAATCAGTGCTCTGGGCCAATTGGTCTCGAGAATTATCTTTACCCTGGTGGGTGGGTATGTAGACACCATCTCTAGCGCACCTCCTACCAATTGAATTTAACAATGTACATATAGACTTAGAATGTCCCAAGATGTGCAGACCGTATAGCAAACCCACAACCTGTTCCATTATACACAGTCTTGGCTTAATAGTCCTTCCTGTTTAGTCATAAGGGAATCGTCTAGTAAAATGAAACCCATAGTATCAGAAGAGTTATACAAATGCTCAGATAGTTTGTTTCCATTGTCAGTACCACTTCCAAAAATACTTATCTGTGGTTTCAATATCCTCCAATACAATCCAAGGAAGCAACTGATCTTTAACAATGGGAATTGCAGATTCTGTAGCAAGGTTCTTGCGATTGCCTAGCAAAGATGCTGTGAGACCTGAAAGAAGTTATACCCAGAAATCCGAGGGTGCTGCATCATCATAATTAATGACAGTTCATGGCTTGCTGTGGAATTAAGTTTGTTGGAACGCTTGCATAGTGCGTTCTTCATGCAAGCGAATATTTCGTCCAAATAGGGCAACACTCTGCAGGGCCCGCCAGCTTCACATTGCTGTAAAATGTTTAGCGCTAGCGAGTTTGGAGTACTACTTCCAAAACTCGCCAAATTCCCAATAGTAAGCAATACCTGCATCCCCACATTCTGAAAAGTCATTTTTTGAAACCCTGGGATCACTAAATCATTTTGGGGCATATTTACAAGCCCCTTGCACCACTTTTGCATCACTTTTCCCATGTTAAAATTGACGGAAAAGTGGCGCAAGGGGCTTGTAAATATGATCCTTTATTTTTAGCTTTATGTGGACTCCTATCATTGTTCACTGTTTCATCACCTGTGTACACGGCTGTAGCATTGACTCTTTCAGCCACAGTGGTGCACCATTACCTAATGCTAAGCAATTGAAATCAGCTCGGTTCACTGACTTTCCCTAAATATTGTAATTTAGATCTGTGCTTTCAGCAGTCAGAAACCCTTAACCATTTTGCCATCTATCTATCCATATAAACCTCTATAGAAAATGTGTTGTACCATTTTAGGGGCCGATTATGATGGAGGACGGACCTGAGTCCGTCCGCCACCATAGAGTAGGAGGGACCGTCCGCAGGGGCAGCGGCGGTCCCTCCGTCCAAATTAGGATGTGACCGCCACCCTGGCGGTCACATCCTGTATCTTTAACATTGCGGCGGGTGCTGCTTGAAGCAGCATCCGCCGCAATGTTAAAAATGTAAGTTGTGCATTTGCATGCACAAAGCGGCAGGCACCGCGCGGTGCCTACAGCTTTGTTCACGCAAATGCTGGGGGGTACCATAGGTACCCCCCATGTACATCCCCCATCCCCCTTCACCCAGGGGGCCCGCAACGGGCCCCCGAAGTGAAGGTCCGTATGCTTTTCCACGGCGGAAAAGCCGCCGCGGAAAAGCATACATTTTACACCATCATAATATGACTGGCGGTGTCTGATAGACACCCCCAGCCATGTTAAAGCTTTTCCGCCGCGGTCGGAAGGGGACCGCGGCGGAAAAGCTGCGTACAGATTTCAAGACCCACCGCCATCTTAATATGGCGGTGGGTCTTTTGAGGCTCAGCAGTGGTGTTCCCGCATCCTCCGGGTCGGCGGTGGCTTCCGCCGGCCCAGATGATGCGGGAAAACCGCGATCCTAATGAGCCCTTATATCTTGAGAAATTCTCAAATTTCACAAAGTATGTAAAATACTGTTTTTCATAACAGGAAGTTTCAAGTGCTTTTGCTGTGGAGACTAGTTTGAATATTCATTTTCTCACCAAGAGACATTTTCTCCTCAAATATGTTTCATGTTGGTGTGCCATACAACTATACAGCGCAGAGAAGGGTAACTCAAAATATCTATGTAATCATATGTAATCTGTCAGTCAGTCAGTCAAAACTCTTTATTTCGATTAGTTAAAATCATAAAAGAAGCAGCGATACATACATTCATTTGTGCATAAAATCAGTAAAATTGATGCAGATAAATAAATATATATACAATTGCGGACAGTCATATATGTACACTATTTACAATTCATGATTTATGCAAAACAATACATGACCTATTGGACCACAATGTGCACTTTGATAATAAAGAGTAAAAAAAATCATTTCACTTTACAGAATAAAAAGGACAGAGGTGCCCCCCTGCCTCTCTCAGAGTGCTGTACTTAATACATATCAATACCTTTTTTATTATTTACTCTAGCTGCGGCCACTAAAAAACTGGCTACGCTAAAAATGACACGCACGCTACTCAGCAGTTGCAGATGTAGAAGAGCGGGTCTTTCCTGCAGAAACCCCGCTTCACGTAGTATTGGGCATAAAAATCTTTTACGTGCTGTAGAAAATTTTTCACAGAACATGATCAGATGGAGGGTGTCCTGTATAGAAAAATTATCACAGGAACATGGTGGGGAGTCCTCTGGTTTACCCCATTGTGGGAAAGTTCCTAAGGTGAAATGAATTAAATTAAACCTAAATCTTGTCAACAAAAAGCGATGGAAAGGCTTGGTGACAATCTTCAGGTAGGGTTCAATGGCTGGGGAGGTCTGTAAGACATAAATGCTTCTAACACCTGATTTTTTAAGCTCTGTGTCTTCCCTATCTGTCTCCAGCATGGTCCGGAAATTATGTTTAATCCACGCCATGTCCTCTTTCCTTATTCCCTCCGGGGTTGTATATAGTTCAGGGCGTCCCAGTCTAACACACGCCGCTCTAACGTATGCCAGCCATGGGATACTATCTGCCCTATTGAGGGCCAAGCAATCTTTGAGGATAAGATGGTTGAGGGTGATTTCCTCATTGAGCCACGTCTTGGCCCAACAGATCAGTGGGGCTGCTTTTAGGTGGTCTGCTATATAGCCCAAGCCTAATTCAGAATGTACAGACAAAGTCGGAGACGACTGCGGTACCGCCAGCAATGATCTAAGGAACCTATTTTCAACTATTTGTATTTTGTCCACAGGCGCATAGCCCCAAATCAATGCCCCATAAGAGGCTATGGCACAGCCCTTAGATTTGTATATTTTAAGCATAGCCTCCATGGGCCTCGATCTCAGCCTTTTGGCGAAGCTAAGGAGGGCTGCTGTTGATCTTGCTACAGCATTGCTTTTATGCTTTTGCTGAGGTCCCCAGTTACCCTTCTCATCGAAGAGTACTCCCAAGTAAGTGAACACTGGAACCCTAGAGACCTCCGCACCCAGGCATCTGAATGTTTTAACCTTGGGGATCTTCCTTTGGGGCCCGACAATCATTACATGGGATTTGTTGCTATTTACTTTTAAATCTAGGGACTCCATGAATGTCCCAAAGTTGTCCAGCAGCCTCTGTAGACCCAGGCCTGTGCGTGCAATGAGTACAGCATCATCCGCATACAGGAGGACCGGGATGCCCGATCCCCCTGCACGAGGAATATCCACACTTGCCCCTGCTAGAGATTTTTCCAAGCCATTGATGTAGATCGTAAACAGTAGGGGGGCCAGAATGCAACCTTGTCTGACCCCCCCGCCTGGAATTGAATTTGTCCGTACATCTGCCTTCCTGCGTGACCCTAACAGCCGCCACTAGATCTTGGTGGAGGTCGCTAAGGAAGTACACCAAGGATGCGTCTACTCCCATTTCCAACAAAATACGCCATAATTTGGAGAGGTTCACCAGATCGAAGGCTGATGACAGATCCATGAACCCAAGATATAAAAAGCCCTCTTTTGCTATGGTGTACTTATTAATCAAAAGATGTAAGTTTAGGCATTGGTCCATGGGTCCATGGTGCTTCTATGTTGCCTGAAGCCATACTGGAAGTTCGAGAGGACCCCCCTGCCATTCATCCAATCTCCCAGTTTCTGCAGAATAACTCTGCCCATGATCTTGACGGCAGAGTCCAGCAGGGAGATTGGCCTATAGCAGGTGGGGTCCCCTCTGTTCCCCTTTTTGAAAATGGGCACAATAATGGACGAGGCCCAAGAGGCAGGGAATCCCACTATAGCTGCTGCATTGAACACATTGGTCAAAATCTTTGCCCAGAAGTTAGGGTACATAATATAAAGGTCCACCGGAACCCCATCGGGTCCGGGGTCCTTATTTTTTAAAGTGTCTCTAATGGCCCTTTCCACTTCCACAGGATCAAATTTAATAGGGGTTACGGGGCAGCCACAAATGGCTATTCCCGGAATTGTCTCCTGATGCTGCTTATCTCCATAAATGCTCTTAAAGTGCTTGAGCCAAATATCGTCTGGTATTACACATTCCGTATCCAAATTATCACTTTCTGAAAAGAATGGCTGATTTATTGTTGCCCAGAACTTTCGGCTATCCCTTAGTACATCAATAGACCGCAAATTATCCCAGGCCTCTTCTTTAATTTTATGTTTCCGCCTATTGATTGTTTGTTTATATTCTTTACGGAGGGAGGACACTAAAGCCCTATCCCTCGGGGTCCTCTTCAGAGCATTAAGAAGAGCCTCATGGGCCCTTGAGCATAGGGAATCAAACCATTGCTGTGCCTTCCTGGGATGGGGCCTACTCCCCTTATGTAGGTTTACAGCAACTTGCTTTACAAATTGCAGTAAAGGAGGTTATTGTTCCTACTCCCACAGCATGCTCGTCCAAACAGATGCCAATGTTTGTTTCTGCCTTAGCGACCAGTTCTCCAAAAAAGGCCTCCGGGACTACCGCCTCCCACTTTAACTGTCTACCTTGGTCTTTTGTGGTTAGGTCCCTCGCTACCTCTATTCTTTGACCAGTGCTAACAGTCTTAAACCCCAGATCTACTTCCAGTACAAGGGGGTTATGATCACTGAATGTTGACGTCACCACTTTATAGATCAGGGTCTTGGTCAGAACTAAGGGGGATAGGAAGATGTAGTCAATAGTAGATTTAGCTCCTCGTCCTATAAAGGTTGGGATACTTTCCTTGCCTGGTACAAGTAGATTTGAATTAGAGAGTAATTCCTCCAAGTCCTCACCCTGTTTACCGTGTTCGAAATTAGGTACCCTGCCAAACATATGCCCATCAAGACCATCCCCATAACAATCCCACGAACAGGGATGTATATTAAAATCTCCCATTAAAAATATCTCTGACACAAAAGAGTTATTACACTTGTAGACTGACAGAAATTGTTCTAATACATTAAAATGCTCCTTCTGTATGGAGCCTTCCATGGCATTATATAAGTTAATCAGCAAATAATACTTATCGGAGACACACCATTCTAGTATGAGGAAATTGTCTGACACCCCATTAAGTTTTCTGAATGTTCCAACCAGGTGTAAAGAGATGAGGAAGAGTAAACTCCCCTTTGGCCTCCCCACAGTCCCACGAACTGCAGGGGTAGTAAAACTATGATGTCCATCCAGGGCAAAGCTAGACCCCGGATCCCAGGTTTCCTGGAAAGCCAGGATATCAAATTGTTTTATGACTTGCAACCAGATGGCGTCAGTATTTTTGGGTAATCTGGATAATTGTGTGAAACGTATGTGCATTTCATGTAAATTAGTAAATTCTGTAATTCTTTAAACCATGTTCATTTTTCCCTTTCAATTGGAGTTTGCCCTATTGCAAATGCGGTGCATCTAAACCTACTTATTATCACAGGTATTCTTCTGCAATATAGTTTTACAAACTGGTACCTGTTTTTCTGACAGTCATTTCCATTGATTAGGTTCTGACCAGCTCAAACTTATTTTTCCTTCCTGAACAGTGTCTATAGTGCAGCACTCCCGTAATCAGCAACTAATCTCATGAGACCTAGGACTGCTTGTCCTGTTTACCATACTGCAAGTGGCCAATCTCAAAGCGGTGCCTCATTGACGTCTTCCTTTCTCTACTCACAGCATCAGGGGGTTCCGTTAGCTGACTTTGTTAGACCCTGTATCCCGTCAGTAGACTACAGCACTAAATGTGGGTGAGCCACTGAAAGTGCGAGCAAGATGCTTTGCTCTGGCTCAGCTCCTCTTAGGGCCTCGAGCCCCAAACAAGCAGAGCTTTCATGTGGCTTCTGACTGCCACCCCCACTGTACCCTACTGCACCAAGAATTTGAGACAAAGAATGAAACTTTTATTTAAAACAGGAGAGAGAAAGAAATACACGTCCTGTGGCTGATTTGCACAATGTGTAGCTGTTGTAGAGTGGTTTATTAGTAGTGGCAAATAAACATCTGTCACTGGCAATAAGGCCACGGACCCAGTCTAGGGTTCAGAATAGGTCTTAGAAAATTATTTCCATGCTCAACCCTTGGTAGCTTTTCAGTGAGCAGTGAGGCTTAACTTCAATGACAGATATGTAAGCATGTAAAAACACCAATTTATAAAAGTATTAGGTTCACTATGCCAAAGCAAATAGCAGACTCACAAGTATGATACCACATTCTCATTCATGCTCACTTACACCCATTCACACTCATTCTCATTCACTCACTGTAACTATTCTGTTTCACTCACTTGCTCTTAGTCATTTATTTTCACTCACTCCCTAATTCTCACTCATAATCACGTGTTAGCTCTTACTCTAATACATTCTCACTTATTCACACTCACTCAAATTCATTTACGCTGACTCAATTATATTTTCTCACTCACATTGATTCTTACAAACTCTAACACTCTACATTTAATATTCTTACTCGCTTCCAGTCACTCTTTCTCTCACTCGGTCTCATTTACTCT
This sequence comes from Lissotriton vulgaris, assembly GCF_964263255.1. Lineage (NCBI taxonomy): Eukaryota > Metazoa > Chordata > Amphibia > Caudata > Salamandridae > Lissotriton > Lissotriton vulgaris. The sequence goes on from NC_141687.1 coordinate 896,111,347, forward strand.
GACTCACTCATACTCACTTAATGAGACTCATTCTCACAGATTATAACTCAATTGTAATCACTAACTCTCACTCATTTTCTCTTACACACACTTTCACATGCTTTCTCTCAAATAAACACACTCTGAACCACAAAACACTCACACAACACACATTTAAACAAATCTTTTTACTTACATCAGATGTCAGGGAAGGCCCTGTTCCCGCTAATTGCACTACATTTGTATTTCAATAATAGTGAATAATATATTGTTATCCACTATTATTGTAACAAAAACATTTTCAGAAAAGAAAGAAAGTGAAGTCCCAACTGATGCCCATAAAGACAAAGCACCCCTGTGTTGCATGCAATGATTTTGCTACCTCTAAGGCCAGGGGTCGCAAAGGCAGTGCCAGGGATGGGAAGGAATGTTGCAGCGTAAAGCATGCATAAAATATTTACTATACACTTTCTCTCATTTACTCCTCTAACCGTTCTGGGCCCTTTACAATTAGACAGACTGCAACAATTTCATTTGCCACAGAGGTTGATCCTCTAATGAATATTTCTCCGCTGAAAGGAGGGGTGGAAATTAGTGTGACCAAACTCCACGTTAGCTGTGCAATGAGGACATCCAACTCACTAGTTAGAAATAAAATTTCAGTACACAACTCTTAAGCTCACCTTGCAGAAAGAAACTGGAAGACCCAACCTCCTAAAGAAGTTAAGTCGAGTAAGGATTATGTATACCAAAATCTCTGCACTGGCAACTGAGAATAAAAGAAGTAAAACCTGATGTTCTGATATAGCTTGCTGATTTTCCCTACCATGCATTTAAAACATCAGTACAATAGCACAGTTTAAACGGAAGAACAAACAGGACTTAATAATAGACTCAGAGAGATTTGGATTAATTTGGTTACGTATTAAAGAATCAAAATGTATTAAAATAAGCAATTTCTTAAGGACTTCAGTCAAGAATATCACAGCTTGCATTAAAGCACTAAACATTTAGGCAAATATTTATTGAGTGGTTATGAATTCCGTTGCAGAGTCCCACTTCCATATAAGGCAGTAGGATGGTTGCATTTCTGGCAGCTCAAGTCCTAAGGAAAAAGGGAAGAAGCTCAGACTTAAAGTCAATTAGCACCAAGTTCATTAGCTTAGAGTTAAAGATATAATGGAAATGGAAATAAAAGAAATGGATCAGCCAAGAATGTCTCAGTCCATCAGCTACCGAGTGTAGCATCAACAAACAGTCCAAAGTAAAGGATCAATCAGCATTGCATCCTCCTGCACAAGGAAAGAAAAAGTATGGCGTTCCGGTGCCCCTCCGTTGGGGTGTATTCTTGTATAGAGTTTTTAGAAATGTCCAGTGGGGTGGCATCACACCAACAAAAGACTATCACATGTCCATGTTCACAGAGGTCCACATAGGACACTTAAAACATTGAGATGGCTTAGCTAGTCATGAGAAATGAAGAATTGTGAGTCCACGCAAGCCTGGTATCAAATAAAAAGATACAAAGTAGTCTTCCCATAACTTGAACTTTCACAAAATATTATGACATAAAAAAAGCTAATGTTAGAAATGCCCTACTACCACATTTCTTTTACGATATTCATATAACTGCAAGCTTTCTAATTTCATCCTACAAAATTTGTTTTTAATATTTAATAGAGAGTCTTTAATATCATATTTCAAAATATCGAGCATGTACTTCATTGGTACACAATTGTGCACCGCCTTTTCAAACTGGTGAATTCTAAGCAAAAAACATGACAAACACTAGGTCACTTCACGTAGCATCACAATTTTCATCAATCTATGTTATTAAGCAACAGATGCATTAAAAATTTATTTTTGCAACTATTGTCTTATAAATGTGTTTCCTTTATCTCACGATTTAAGCTTTTACAGTGCTGCTACTACACTTGTCTCTGTATCATGTGGCAGTGTGTCTAACATGCACAACATGTACTTTCAACCTTTCCTGTCTTCTATGTATAAATATGGTGTGCATTATAATTTTTGAAATCATACTGCATAAGGGTCAAGCGAGGAATCTTGGTGACCCCTAAATTGCAGGCAGGCCTTAGTCTCTTTGAGCTTTATGAAAGCAAATCCACCACACCTTGCAACTATGTTGCTTAACCGCTAGACCAGGGTCTCCAACCTTTACTGTAATTAGAGCTACTTATGTTCAATGAAATGCATTGAGAGCTATTAATATTATTAGTGTAGATTTTTTTATCTGTATATGAATTCAACCAAGCAAAAGCTTTCTAATTTATTAAGCTGGGCTGCACACATGTGAGCTCCTCTGAGGTAGCTGGGGAGCTACAGTAGCTCACAGCTGATGGTTGGAGACCCCCTGCTAGAGCGACTGACTTTAAAGCCTGGGAACCAGGTTCTGGGGGATGCTCAAACATCCTATGATTCGGAGCAAATCACTTAATCTCCCCATGCCTAGAAATGAATGTACCACTCTGTAATGCAACTATAGCTCGCGTACAGTGCTCTGATACCTTCGGGTCGAGTTTGCTATATAAAACTGCACAAAAGAAATGGCCTATTTAAACACGAGTGAAGGAAATGTCGCCTTTTAATGATGGCAGGTACTACGGAGAGTAATATACTGAAATAGGTCTTGAATTTGTTAAAGCACATATCAAATTGCACATAAAATAAAATATTTTGACACCACAAAGCATACAGTCAGTTCTGTGTTATGAATAATCATATACAACCACACATGTACACATAATTACATGGTTTCATAAGAACAAAAAAATCTGTTCTTTGTAGGGCCTGAATTCGTAAGCTATTCTTTACCACGTCAGCCCTTACCTGACTGACTACTGTCGCCTCAGTGCACCGCAGGCGCTCTCTAGGCTTTGTCATTTTGGTTACTGAACGTCGGTACAAAGGCCCTGAAAACACTTGAACGTGCTCCTGGCGCCATTGAATTGTCCTCTGCACACTGCCCTGCTGCAGAGCCAAGCATTGTGACCCGGGCGTCCTTCCGTCGCCGGTGACCCTTCGCCCTCACTTGATATGTTTTTGCCTCTCTTGGCTAGAGTGTGACATTGTTATCTTTATTTCAGGTGGCAAGGTGGACGTCAGCCATTCCGGAGGGGATAACACGCGTCAGAGCCGGAGGTCGGAGTGACTGACATGAAACATAAGGGATTTTATTTCTGCCAGGATTTTTGCATGCGGTGTCAGGAACCTCGGCTAATGACTGCCGCCTCTCAGCTGCTCAAACCAGCGACACTGAAGGGCATACATTCCATCAGAACTCACCATTGGAGAAATAGAAGCTGTCCTTGCACACAGCACCGTGGATACAGTGGTGGGGCAATTCACCGATGTGGCCTGCAACGTTCTAGTTGTAGGAGTTGTTTTAATGAAGCTGCCAGCCATGTTAGGGACAGGCCACATTATTCATTGCCCATTGATACATTGCCAAAACTATACCTTGCCTCATGGAGCATGCCTTGGTGTCATGCATATTTGCTAAACATCATAGCATAATAACTGTTCCCCGGGCCAGCAGATCTAATTAAATGACAAGTGATCTCCTATTTCAGTTCCCATAGTACAGTTTTCTCGTGTCTACAGCCCTAACATCTGAACGGATGTAGACCAAAGTTGGCATAAAAGCACAACTTTGCTCAAAAAGCATGGGGGGATATTCTCAAGAACGTGTGATAACCATTGCAAAATTAACTTAAAGCAACTTTCAACATCGCGGGAAAATAACTCTGTGCTAAGTATTCACAGCACGGAGGCACCATGCGATAGGCCCACCAATAACGCGCCAAATGTCCTCAATAAAGTCAACGTGAAGCCTCAAAAATGCGAGTCCCGAATGCAAAAAAACTTGCGATGAGGCCAATCGCGATACAAAAACCAGCGAAAACCAGTGGCAGGCCTGCAAATGCCATGCGTCTAGCGGGAAAATGCACTATAAAAGCAACGAAAACTACACACCAAAAACATTTCAAAGTGCGTAGCAACATGGATGCACCCTGACCGAGTGCAGAGGTGATCGCTAACCCCACAAGCCCCACAGACCACCAGCAAGGAACAACAGGATCGAGGAAGGCCAAGGAGAAGATGGAGAGGAAGATGGGGTGCAGTCTGCAGGAAAACCAGATCAGCGTCACGGAGATGACAGGACACTATCATCAACTGGCCCACAATTGGACCACCGTGAATGCAGTTGGAGCGTTGAGGAGGTCAAGAGGCGCTGGCATGACGTGAAAACCAAACCAAGGACAAACCTGCTGCCAACAGGAAGGCAGCAACAACAACAGGAGGTGGGAGTCCTGCGCCATAGGAGGAGCTGAAGGAAACCGAGGTCACATTCATCAGTGTGGAGACGATGGAAGGAGGTGGGAGTCTGGACACAGCTGAAGAGGACCTGACACAACATCAACAGGGCAAGTAGCAACCAGGGACTGGAGGTACGGGGGGAAATGGTAACAATGGAAACTATGCACAATGGTGTGTAGCACACTAAGCACCCTCTATGACCCTTGATCATGTCCCTGATACCCGTGGCACACTGCAGCACACACACATAGCAAGAATAGCACATCCACATTGACGACAATGTGGTACAATGTGCAACCGCTACACTGCAGAACAGAGGTCACAACTGGCTCCGTACATGCTCAGAAACAGGCCATCTACATCTAACCGAGCAGGAAACTGTGCAATGGGAATGTACGCGTACAACCTCAAATCCGTCATGTAGTCCAAATGTCCACTGTCCACCATCAAATTCCAGCAGGTCCCAAACAGTCACAATGTACATTGCAATACAGTCTGCATGTAAACATGAACAATGCACCAACATACATGTCAACACAATGTCAACATGCATCTCCCCTTCACATTGCAGTGGGACACACAACACCTCCAACAGAGCAGACCAGACAACTCATCAGTGATGATGGAGAAGACCTCCATACCTTCGACACCGACACCCTACAACAGCTCATGGGCAGCTTAAGCAACCCACCTCCAGGAGCAGGGCAGTCAAGCTACACAGAGGAGACCCCAGCCCCCACAAAGACCACACAGCAGGAAGCACCTGCCACCACGGCTGGCTCCCAACATGTCACAGAGGCACACATCGCATTCCAATGCCAGGTGTCAGAATGCCAAAAGGAGGTGTCCGAATAGGTGCAGGTGGGGTCAGAGGTCATGGAAGCTGAACTACTTCACATAAGGGGTGTCTAAGTCCGATCAGGGACCACATACACCCCACATTGCTACAGAGACACATGCTAATGCACATTTCCAGTACAGAACCACGCCAAGAGGCACGCAATTGTCATTTACACACCCACGTTGGCTCTGCGTCTGATGGCCCAGTCCATTCCTCTTACGTATTGAGTGGGTGACGACAAAGCTACATGTCTAAGCTCTAACTCGCTGCATGCGGGGACATGCCTGTGTCCACTGCACACAGCACAATGTAATGTCGTAGGGCCCAGGGCCCTCATGCATAGTACATGACCACAGGGACACACGTAGACCTCGCCCACGTAACCGCCCCCCACATCCGAAGAGCGATCACCTGCGGCAGATCATTCTCCCACCTCGCCGCCTAGACCTGGAACGCCCTCCCCATCCTCCTACGGCAGACCCAGGACCTACTAACCTTCAGGAGTCTATGAAAAGACCTGGCTATTCGAGCAGTAGCAGCACCCCCTCCCCCCCCAGCACCTTGAAACCCTCACAGGTGAGTAGTGCGGTTTACAAACGTTCTGATTGATTGATTGATTGATTATGTGGAACTGGCTACAGGCACATGCGCTGGGCCCCTTTATTGGCAGGGCCAGATGTACAGTGACTCCTGTGCTGGATGTGTGTGGGGTGAGTGTAAGCCAGCACGCACAGAGTGGTTGGTGCTGCCAACAACTGGAACAGTGAACACCATTAAAACGGAGACTGAAAACACTAGCGTAACAGGGACAACTGCTGAGCAACATGGAGGTAGCCGGAGTAAGTACAGAGGTCACCCAATATGCAAAAAAATGTGTCTGTGAGTTGCAGTGCACTGAGATTGAGGCTCTAGAGCTGAGCGCACTCATGTGAAGAAAATGTCTAGGATTGTGTCCCTTTGGGATATACCTGATGTAGCTGCAGTGGGGGGTGTTACATCTGCGTCATCTTCTTCATTATTGTCCAAGGACGACCACACTGCCTGAGGCGACTTTGCTGCATAACCTCTCCAAAGCACAGAACCCAATCAGTAATAGTCCATGGGTTGCGGTGCACTGAGTCAGTGGCTGAGGAGGGTATCAGGCAGATGATGGCATCCACAACATACTCTGCAGCGTAGGTGTTGCCTGGGAGTCTGTCCCAGGGACTGCTGGGACCCAAGAAGAAGCCAGCAGGAGTAATATGAAGCAGCAAGGTAAGCCAGCAGGAGTGACGAGACAGGTACGTTTTAAAAATTAATATTTACCTTTCCAGTGTCCCTAGCCCCGTGCTCGCTCTCTTACCCCCCATTGTGCTTCCCCACCCACCCAACACACTTTGTTATTGGATGCCGCCATTAAACTCCAGTCCTGCACTAGGAAAAAAAAATAACCCCCGTACTCTGCCCCACTCCCACAGTGGATTCCCCATATCTTCTCCCTTGTAACTCCCCTCCTGCCAAGAGAGCCACTACACTTCTCGCCTTTGTGGTGGTCATTTATTGGCCGCAGTTTATTAGGGTTACAAGGAAACAGGTATATCTTGCATTTGCATGTTATGTCATCATACATTTCCTTGCTATTGTCTCTTGGCCCTCTTGGGGCGGTTCTTTTTTGTAGGTTGGATTTTCTTGCGCGGGAAGGGGACATCCGTTGTCCCAGAGTTAGGCAGCCTCGCTACCTTCCGACTTTGTTGTGCCCTGCCATGCGGCATCTGAAGGTGAGTGGACCTATTCTGGCGCACCGCCCTCCGGTGTGCCTCCGTACCAACCGTTCTCAGCGTAGCCCTTCTCCACGCGCCTTCCCTCTCTCATCCCTGCGACATTGCTGTTCCTTCGGTGTGGGTGGGTGGGACAAGATTCTCTGTCGCCGTGCTGCTCCCCCTGTTCCTGTAGATAGGAGCCTACCTGGGGGAGCAGCGCTTATATGCCCCCCCAGTCTGTACCTGGGCCGCAGTATCTCTCCTCATTGGGCAGTTCGAATGTCGCCCGCCCCCCCATTGGCCGCGTTGCAAGCAAGGTCGGGGGGGAGCCGGACACCTCTCGGGGTTCCCTGCTTGCTGCTTGGGGCGACCCTGTTTTCACGCCGAATTGGCATCTCCCGCGCCGTCTCCTGCCCTCGCCTAGCTGTACTGGAGGCTCGCCGCTGGGTTATGGCAACGGCTCCCTATCCCCCTACGGTGGCCCGCCTCTGCGATAACCCCCGCACTCTGCCCCACTCCCACAGTGGATTCCCCATACCTTCTCCCTTGTACCTCCCCTCCTGCCAAGAAAGCCACTACACTTCTCACCTTTGTGGTGGTCATTTATTGGCCGCAGTTTATTAGGGTTACAAGGAAACAGGTATATCTTGCATTTGCATGTTATGTCATCATACATTTCCTTGCTATTGTCTCTTGGCCCTCTTGGGGTGGTTCTTTTTTGTAGGTTGGATTTTCTTGCGCTTCCTCTGTGCGGGAAGGGGATATCCGTTGTTCCAGAGTTAGACCACCTCGCTACCTTCTGACTTTGTTGTGCCCTGCCATCCGGCGGGGGCTGGGCTGCGAGCGCCGTCTCTGCTTGTTACCCCTTCCCTTCGTAGCCATGTCACCCAGCCGTGAGGCATCCCAGAGTCGCTGACCTTAGGCCATCTCACCCAGCCATGCGGCATCTGAAGGTGAGTGGACCTATTCTGGCGCACCGCCATCCGGTGTACCTCCGTACCAACCGTTCTCAGCGTAGCCCTTCGCCACGCCGCCAGGGAGGCTGCTGTCTTTCTGCGACTCCCCCCTCCTGCCTCCTTCTTTATTGACAGCCTGCCAACACCATGGCGCCCCATAGGTTGCTCAAAAAGATCTCCATCCCTTGCTCGGAGAGGTGTACCCCGTCGTTGGCGTAATATTCCGGGCGGCACGTGTGAATCAACCCATGCCTGATTGCTCCCAGGCCGTTTGCCCTGCAGAATTTGCTCACTGTGAGGTTCAACTTTTTCTAGGAGTTCTCAACCCCCTTGTATGATTCTGCACCTCGCCATTCTTGCCTACTGATCAGTTCGGACCCTATAATTGTCGAGCGCCCGGCCGCCCTGGCTGTCTCCACCACAGTCTCTCCCCTCATTGGGCGGTTCGAATGTCGCCCCCCCCACCCATTGGCCGTGTTGGGGGGAAGCCGGACAACTCTCGGGGTTCCCTGCTTGCTGCTTGGGGCGACCCCATTTTCACTCCGAATTGGCGTCTCCCGCGCCGTCTCACGCCCTCGCCTAGCTGTACTGGGGGGCTCGCCGCTGGGTTATGGCGACGGCTCCCTATCCCCCTACGGTGGCACACCTCTGCGATAATCAGTGCATGCCTCTCAAGCCATAAATGATTCAAGAATCAATTGAGAAACTATTTTAGGTGCTAGAATTGACTACAATTATAGTGGTTGACTTACAAATCACTTCTGACCCATGAGCTTTATGTTTTCAATCGCTTCTGACTCCAGAGTTTCATGCTAATCAAAAAAAAAGCAGAGGCAAAGAGACAAATTTAGCAAAGTATCTGACCACAAGCAAAGACAGAGGGGCATAGTTACAATAAGCATTGGCATTGCCAATAGGTGTCGCATTTTGGACCTTGTAAGTGTGTAGCCATGCAGCACATTATACTGAGTGCTGTGTAACGTAGTGGAATTTACCTTTCCTTATCAGGAAAGGTGGATGCGTCCGTCCTCAGGTTTTCGCAGATATAGGCAATTATAAAGGCAGGATTACAGTGTAAAAACTCCCCTTGCAGAGACAGACAAAGGAACATTCGCCGACACTTCCAGTATGACTCAAAATGTTTAGTGACCACCATAACACCGCAGCACATTATAAAGTTCTAGATAAGCACTTGCCAGGCACCTCAGAGAGACAAGAAACAACCGTTCTTTGAAAGAAACATCAGAAGGGGATACTTAATCACCAACCTACTAAAACTAACGGGCTCCAAGACACAATTGGCAGGTCTAGGAATACAAAGCTGACTGAACGCACAGGGCGCGCTGTAGCTTAGGACGTTAAACCACTCATGAAAAGTGAAGCTGCCTACTGCTAAATGCAGTTATGGCAACCCATTATCTTTACATAGTATGTATCGCTTAAATAAACACATACACAGCACTCTAATTATCCGCTGGACAGGACAGTGGACTGAATGTTTTTGACTTGTGGTGTTATAGAGGGGAAAGTAGCACAGCGTTGTACATGCGTTCTAGGTGCTGTTGAGATGGGTATGATCGGTTATGTGCGCTGGAGGGTGCAGTAAGTGCGTGGCCAGTCACTGAAAGGATGTGTACTCTATATCCCCTTCGATGCTGATGACGGCCCCCAGCCGTCATGCACTACGCTGGGCGTGTGCTGATGACGGCTGGGGGCCGTCATGAACCCGCCCACTTGCGATTCTGCCGCACCGGCGCAGAATTGCGGCCGCGCCTAAGGGGTTAAATTAGAGTCATCAATGGCAACTGTTTCGTTATCGCTGTAAGCATCCATTACAAAGGCATTTAGGTTTTGCTCATACCTTTGTCGCCGACTTGGGATCATGCACAAAGTTTGGCATTTGCTAAGAACATATAGTTACACTGGGAGGTGATGTCTCCGATTACGTCATATGTGACATGACGAGAACTATTGTGCACGAGCAATTCAAAGGGGTTTGTTTAGGGAAACATAACTGTCAGATTCTGATAGGGCAGAATGGGGGAGGGTCCGTTTTGTAACTATTATGTTACTTGAACTCTGGTTTTTTTAGATTCCATACTGTAAACGAATTCTTCAGGGGTTAAATCTCCAAATGCAGCCACATGAGCAGGGATTAAATAAGCCGCAATGCTGGGCCCTGCACAGTATTTGGCAAGCTTTACCAAAGGCAAATGGTTAGCTGGACTTCAAAGGGGAGCAACGCATAAAATGAATAAACACAGAAGCCTTATTTTTATTCATTAATACTCGTGCAGTTTTGCATACATGGAATATATTGCTGTGACTCTCATCTCCTTATAAATCGCGGCGCCACTTTGCCAAGCAGTACCTTCTTTATGCTCAGAGAGTAGTGCCTTGCTGACATGTTACAAAGCCAACGTATAAAAAAAATAGAAAACCAAAACAACGCTATTTGTGTTAACCAAACCAATGCTATGCACATCTCAAATGCCAGGATGCACAACGAGTACAGCATGAGCGCTAGTATACAAATAGATTCTACATGATTGGAGCAAAATGAATGATTGGATGAGTAGATGAATTAATGGGGTTGTGTCTTTAGAAAGCTCTGGGGGCAGCTTAAGCACTATTTTACTGGGATCACTATGAATGAATGGGGGCATTGCCAGAGCACATGTACATGCCAGGATGCAGCAATCGAACGTCACATTTGCTAGTATTCAAATCTATTATCTCTACATCACATTTAGGGAGCCACCCTGAAGGAATGGATGAATTAATGTGTATGTCTACAGCCAACACTATGCATGGGTGCCCCTTAGGGAGCACAGGTGAAAGTATGCACATCTGCGGCACATATTTGGACCCCATAAATGCATGGGTGAATGAATGAATGTTGACATGTCTTACCTATTGTGGAGATGTGCGTCATGATGACGTCATGCTGCTTGGCCATAATGCTGATGGAGGAGCCTGTTCATAGAGAAGGCGGGCAGAGAGGGGCTGCTCAGCAGCAGCGGTGGCTGCAACGACTCCCAGCACCCATGGCTCTGAGGGATCGGAGTCACCTCCTGGCAGCGCTAGCACCAGAGGGACCAGGTCTTCTCTGGTCTTGCGATGGCAATAATCACTTGCAGAAACACACCCACAAGTCCACACAGACAGGCAAACATAACAAGACTTATCAAGACACAAAGCAACATGCAGTAAGACTACTCTTGGATGTGAGTGTGATTGGTCCTCTCTGACAGGGGCATTTGCAGCGCAGTAAACAAATTAGTGCCAAGGGGTAGTAGTGTATATGCGAGACTTCCGATGAATGACTGGGCCGCAGTTCACAAATTTACATACAAAGATCTTAAATAAACAATGGGTGGCCGAGTCCCCCTGCTGAACCGTATAGGGAAAGAAGCTAGTTCCGCCAAACGAGAGAAACGGAACAGCCGTATTAAGAAAAGGATAGTCTTATATAACTGTAGAATTTCATATAAGAATTTGTGGGCCCAAGTTAAGACATGGCACCCAAGTGTTGTACAGCGGGAAGTCTGCCTACAGAGTGGCTGCGTCGGAGTGATAATTTACCTGAGAAGGTGCCAGCTCAGGAAATGCAGGCCGTCGGCGTTGTCAACATCGCTTCCAATAAATGCACTTTTTTTTCTTTAAGGGGGAAACAAAATATTCAGGAAGTAAACTGCCTGATGTGCAATCCGCCTCTTGTGTATACCCAGCTCCTCCAGGTGCTGTGGATGGACACTGCAATGAGAGCAGCGAGGCTCTGCACGTCACCCCCACCAGATTCGTTCATGTGCAAAATGGCAGAGAGGGAGAAGGGCGGTAAACACAGACACAGGCATCTATTAAGGGGAACGAGGGGCGGGACATCGCATTCATTGCATTTATACCGGGCTGCATAGAGTTACTTCTCTGTCACAAAAGTGAAAGCGACCGCGCTAGCAGCCGCAAAAGTGAAAGCGATGCGCCTCTGCTCACTCCTAAGACCCAAAGGCCATGGGAGTGAATGTGGGACATGCACCAGTGTTTGGCCATTTGCATGCTTTCATTATTGAAAGCCACGCAGAAAGGCCAATGGAATGTGTGGGAGGAGTCTGACCCACACAGAGAAGTTTCTAGGAAGTCTGGAGTGATTCCAAGAGGCCCTCTCCTAGAGCAGCGCAAGTGCTGCGCTAGGCTCGACCTAACTAAATCATGCAGCCCAGCAAGTCACCTTGCTGCAATACACTGCGTGATAGGGAATGGGTATTGTATATAACGTAGTTCGGTGCATTCCTGTCTTTTCCCTGTTCTTGTGCACAATGTGATGCCTATTGCCAACACAGGCACCTTTACACCACAGTGCAAGGCTGCCTGTGTTGTAAGCAGGATTTTTGTTGTGCAGGTAGGGATGCCTTTCTGCACAAAAACAATCCTCAGAGGTATTTTAGTGTGCGCTGCAGAATTCAGCACACACAGAAAGAGGAATAAAAGAGGAGAACTAAAGACATTTCTCCTTGTTAAGCCTCACCTGGGGAGGCGTAGCATTTTGACGCATTCCCAAGTTTATAAGTAATGCTGAATCTGGAAATGCACAAAAATCCATTGGTGGACCACCCACACCCCACCTATGAAATACAATCCAACACTGTGATTTGCTCTTCGTTGCTTTACTCTAGATTCAATAAATCAACCAAGGCCACGCAAGGTGGCCTTCCATGACATGATAAACTTAAGAGTTGTGTAGCTCTTGCACCCCAATGCATGGCGTAAAGGTGCTGCAAGCCTTAGAAAAATGTGCCCCTCTGTCCTTGGGCCCAGCCCTCTTGTACATGTATGAAGGCTGTGCACATTGTGGGTAGGCTATGGTAAGTTGGGAGGGTGCAGTACTTTGCTGCAGTTAACACCCTGCACCCAACACATGTAATGCAAGGCCGAAAGTCATGCATAGCAAGGGTTAGAATACTACAGGGATTAGGGTACAGGGCTTGGCAACAATCCAGGCCCTGTGCAAAGCCCCCAGTGTGAAGGGCCAAAGTTAATGTGAAGTTGGGTCTCCCAACCCTCGCCCCAAGGCTGCAGATCTTGCTTCTGAATCAGTGAACATTGAACAAGGCCACATGTACCATGTTTGTTGTTCCCCTTCTTCTGAGTACGCAAACCTCGGGACTTAAGGACCTCTTTTGGACCCCTTTTACAGGATTTCACAGATGTAGATGTCAATACCCAGACTTTGCAGAACTTGTTGGCCTGCTTTGGGCCTCTTTCGTGTAATCCAAAAAATAGTTTTATTGGAAATGTAAGTGTCCTCTCCTCATAATATTGTCCCTGGTTAGAAAAAAAGTTCCTACTTATGTGAATGTTTCTCATTCTGCTTAAGTACTCAGTGGTCAACCAAACATACTTGTGATTTGAAGATGGTGAGCATCACGTTGGAAACTGGAGAGTAGAGAGCGCAGAGATACAGTGTCAGAAAACACTACCCTTGGATTGAAGGGAATTATGCACTCTTCTACCCCTCACCACAAGATTGCTGTTCAAGGGGAATGGGATACAAGAGACAACAGACACAGGACAAGATACAAGTGTCCTCTGAAATGCCAATTAAACTCCCTTCCAAGTTTCAAGCTAACTATCTCCATCTCTATATTATGGACATCTCATATTGATTGTCTTAGTTTTTGAATCCTTTTTGGTGCAATTAAAAAGTTATTTACACTTGTTAGTACTATAGGATTCCTACTTTGGATGGCACATCATCTTTATTTACAACATCATTTTTACCTTTAATATACATTTTATACAGATATTGGAATCAATGGTGCTTCAACAATAAGATGCTTTCAGCTCCTTCACAAAGGAATTCAAGTTTTGAAAGACGGAATATTCCTCAAAGTCTTTGGTTACAAATTATTTAATTTAGGAAAAAGTTCAAAGTTTGTTTTGCTACCAATCAACCTGGCTTTCAGAATATGTCTCTGTATTATGGATATTTTCTCAGCAAACGAGGTCAATCCTCCAAACTTGTGGGAGACAGGGAATCCTGTGAATTGTAGGGCCTGTTTGGGTTGACTCAAGAAGTGCAGTCCCCATGGGTGAGAAGCATTTAACCAGGTTGTGCCAACACTTGATGCACACCTCTAACATCTCTGCTCCCAGAGAGCACTCAGCTTGGCTTCCCCAAGCTCTATAAATACTTAATAGTAAGCCCTGCCTTCTGAAATAATGGCATCAAGAAAAGGAGAGAGGTGAACTTGTACTATCTGATGCAACAAGGATGAAGGAGAAAATTAGGCCTTCTCAGTGTGTGGCAAAAGATGTAAAATAAAGGGGAGGGGCATGCAGCCCCCATCCCTGTGCCTTCATGGCCCTGGGGTCCCCATCCTACCGGGTCTCTGGTGGGTGCCCTAATGCCCAGCCAGGGCATCCACAAAACACACTGTTGGGGGCCTCAGGGAGCGCCCAAAGGCCCACGCAGCCCCAACCAGCTCCCAAAACAGCAGCATAGTGTGGGAGCTGGCATATCTTCTTTCTCCTGCCTGGGAGGGAGCAGAACTTTACTTAGCTCCTGCCAGGTGGGAGAAACCTAAAGTTCACTGCCAGGGAGTGTGTGTACAGGGTATGCCTCCACTCTATCAGGCAAGGAACCACAGTGTCACAGGAGTGGGCTACCTGGGACACTGTTAAGTATCTAGCCCCAGGGGATGGGGTCCTGGTGCAGATACCAAAACTGTGAGGGGACGTGAGTTCCCCTCCCTTTTTTTATTGGCCTAGGGGAATGCGGTACCCATCGCCCAATGAGGCTTGAGGAGGGGGGCTGTGTGCTCCCTCCCCATTATAATGATTTTATCCTAGTTGATGGCCACACAGGGGCATCTTGGCAGCAAAGAGAGGGGGGCTACATGTATCCCTCAAGTTTCATTAACATTTGGCCAGGAGGCATGGGTTCCGTGGGTCCCATCTGTGGCTCATGGAAGGGGGAGAGAGAATCCCTACCTTACCCCTATGTTATTTTTACTGTTTAACTTCAGGACAGGGAACAAGGTCCATGAGCCCCATAATGCCTTCAGCAACATTTTCTAACATGTTGCTGCCAGCCAATCAGAGGTTTGTTCCTGTAAGGAGCAAGATAGCCCATGGAGAAAAAAGTCACCTGGGCCAATCAGAAGGCTCTATTTTTCTTAAGTAGGTTCAAGGGACTCTCGCAAGAGTACCTCGAGCCCAACCTTCCAGATATACAAATATTTTAGAGCTTAATGCTATAATGCCACTCAACACATAGTAGTTGTGGTGTAGTTTCTCCAGATGTTCTTAATGATGAAGTAAAGATGTACTACCTACATTTCAGTCATTGACTTGCAGCTTTCTTTTCCAACACGCGTAGTCCAGGTGGCAGACATCACAAGAAGGGACCCCCACCCACACCGCCGGGCATTAATTCCCTTCCAGACGCCTCTCCCCCGGGCCGGGGGCCTCTCGCTGCAGGAGGCGCCTGCCATGGTCCATCGAAGGATGAAGGTCTGGACGGCCCTGGGCGGAAACGGAGGTGACTGCGGCACCGGCCACCGGGCGAGGAGGAGAGTCAAGCCACCCCTGCTGCTCGTGAGTACCGTGCGCGCAATCCAAAATATATATATATATATATATGTATATAGAGATAACTCTAATCACTAGTATATGCAGTAGACCTTTGTACTCTCTACCATTCCTATGTGACTCTTAGAGTATATCCATTCGTATCCCTTTCCTATGTATATAGAGATAACTCTAATCACTAGTATATGCAGTAGACCTTTGTACTCTCTACCATTCCTATGTGACTCTTAGAGTATATCCATTCGTATCCCTTCCCTATGTATATAGAGATAACTCTTATCACTAGTATATGCAGTACACCTTTGTACTATCTACCATTCCATGTGACTCTTAGAGTATATCCATTTGTATCTCTTCCTTGAGTGACTTTACTACTTGAACATTTTCAGTTTTTCTTTCTGTTTGTATCTCCTCCTTGTGTGACTTTACATCTTGTACATTTGCAATTTTTTCTGTTTGTATCTTTTATGTAACGCATGTAAATCTATGTCCTTATGTTTTTTTTTTTTTAAAACAGATTTTATTTGTCGCATGATAGGAACACATCAAGTAATCCTCTGATATCCAGAGGCAATCACCAGAACAAATTATCACAGGCTTTGACATGCAGACAGTTTCAAATGCAATAGACAGTCGAATCAATAATCAAGGCACTGCAATATTGTACAACCCCCCCGGCCCCCCCTACCCTCAACTCCCCCCTCCCTCCCGCGCGTGCTGCTGCTTACATCGTACGTTTCGTGCTAGGCGCATTGCAATGTCCGCCACATCATAGGCCATCCGGCCGTTAGAGTAGTTGTGGTGCATCCTCCTCTGGGGGTGGGTGCAGGTCCAGGCCCCTATAGTCCGCCCACCGCTTCCATATTTTGTAATGCTTGAGCGGGCACCCCCTTGCAACATACAGAGGTTGTTCCAGGCCCATACAAAAGTCCATTCCATTCTGCCAAGCCATGAAGGGAGGGGCACGGGCGCCTTCCAAGATCTCGCAATGTCTCTTTTGGCCAGGGTCAATCCCAACAGTAGCAAGTGGCGCTTACAGCGATTGCCCCCCACCCCAGCCAGCACATGGAGGAGAGACAATTTGGGGTCTTTCTGTAGCTCCCAGGCCAGAACCTCATTCAAACATCGAAACACTCTGTCTCAGAATCTATGAATAACCCTGCAGTCCCACACCGTGTGCAGTAGCGTCCCCACTTCTGTGTGGCACCTAATACAATTGGGGGAAGCTATCAATCCCACTCTCCACAAGCGCTGTCTAGTGTAGTAAGTGCGATGAAGGTACCTGAATTGTATCAGTCACAAGCGCGTGGAAATGGCCGCTCCCATGGGTCCCTCTAGCGCCTCCACCCAATCTTCCTCGTCTAGCTCCCCAACATCCTGCTCCCACTGGGTCCTGAGATGGGCAAGGTCCGAAGCGCTGTGTCGCACAAGGGTTTGGTATATGCGGGATATCTTTTTATCCGGCAGTTCTCCCATAAAGACTTTGGCCTCAATAGGACTAAATTCTGGTACGTCTTCCACTCCCTGTAGATACGGGGCGAGAGCGTGGCGGAATTGGAGGTATCTGTAGAATTGTGTGTGTGGCATTTCAAACTCCTCCCGCAACATGGCAAAGGACTTGAGCGCTCCCCCCGACAAGACATCACCCAATGTAGAGATGCCTATCGCGTCCCATCCCCGGAAGCCCACCAGGGCCGCTAGCTGAGGCAATCTACCAATTTGCCACAGGGGGGTCTCCAGTGTCAGAACATTCCACCAGCCAATCCTGCGTAGGGCCTGTCGCCATATCTGAAAGACCACCTGCGTGACGAGTGGCAGGGACCTCCGAAGAGATGCAGAGTACAGCAGTGTGTGTAGGGAGGCAGAGCCCATGAGGACACGCTCCACCGCATAAGCAGGATCTCGCCTGTCTGCGTACCACCAGTCATTTAGCACTAAGAGGAATCCTGTTGTAAGCACAGTAGGTCCAACGTAGCCAGGCCTCCTGTATAAGTGGAGCAAAAGCAGGTCCGCAGCCTAACCCGCACCGCGCCCCCCTCCCATAGAAAGCCGCTCAGTGCCGCATTCAGGCGCCGGAACGAAGTTTGCGGAACCAGTGCCGGGTGATTCTGTAATTGATATAGCAAGCGCCGGAGCGCTACCATTTTAAAAATAGCAGAACTGCCCTGAATGGAGAGCGGCATCCTGGCCCAAGCCTTCAGATCTTCCCGTGTGCGGTCCCAGACAGGGGTAATATTATGCTCCATAGCCACGGATGCATCCTCCGTAAGGTACCCCCCAGATACTTCACTCCATCTACAGCCACTTGAAGCCCGTCAGCCCACTCACCTAGCGATTGCGGGCCTCCCAAAGTCCAGAGGGTGGACTTCCCGGGGTTCATATAAAGCCCAGATGTTTCTCCAAAAATCTGGAGGTTCCGCAAAATGCGGGGCCCCGACCGATCCAAGTCGGTGAGAAAAAACAGTACATCATCGGCGTAGAGGGCTATCCTATCCGCCACACCAGTCGACCACTGAAAGCCCCTCAGTTGGGCGTCAATTCGCACCCATGCAGCGAGGGGTTCCATAGCGAGTGCAAATAAATACGGGGAGAGGGGGCACCCCTGTCGAGTACCCTGCTGGATGCTGAAGGAACGTATGATTCCTTCGCCCACGCACACCGCTGCCGTTAGATCCGTATACAGGAGCCCTATATACGCCAAAAAATGGGGCCCCAAGTTCAGACGGCTTAGGAGGGCAAATAAGTACGTCCAGCTCAAAGAGTCGAACGCCCTATCCATGTCCGCCAACAGCAGCGCAGCCTGCTCCTCCAGACCCCGCCAAGCAGAGATCGCAACTTGAGCTCACCTAATATTATGCTGAGTGGCTCGCTGGGGCATGAAGCCGGCCTGGTCCGGGTGGACCAGGTCTGTGATATGGGGCTTGAGCCTGTTGGCGAGGGCCTTCGCCAGAATCTTGGCCTCGGTATTAAGCACCAAGATAGGTCGGTAGGACTCATGTCTCTCAGGGGGCCTCCCTGGCTTCAAAAAAACCACTACCTCCGCATGTCTCCAGTCAGGAGGCAGCGTACCCTTCTCGCATGCCTCCTCGATAACAGGCCGAAAGTGTGGGGACAACTGTGTCGCATATTGGCGAAAAAATTCGCACGAAACCCGTTTGGACCCGGTGCCTTGCCCGGGTTCAGTTCTCCCAGGGCCGCAGCCAGCTCGTCGTCCGTCAGTGGCCGGTCCAGCGTGTCACGAACCGCATCCGATACGGCCCTCGGTGGGAGGTCATCTATGAACCGCTGTACCATTTCGGCATCCAGGCACTCTCGGGGACCATATAGATTCTCATAGTAGGAGGTAAAGCTACCCGCTATCTCGCCGGGTTCCAAAAGCGGCGCCCCATCCGGGGCAGCTAACTGGGGCAGTGGCTGCGTGTGCATGATGCCCTGTCACAGGGGATGAAGCATTTTACAGGACTTGTCGCCCCATTGGTATATGCGGCTTTGCGTGGCCTGCCAAGCCTGGCGGGCCTCGTCCAGCAGTATTGAGCTATATTGCTGTTGCGCCAACACCAGCTGACGTCTCTCTCGTTCGCCGTCCGCCCCTGGCTCCTACGTGCTAGGTCCTCCAATTCCGCCTCCCGCCTCCCGCCGCACCAGGTCTCTACGCTTCTCTTTCCGCGCCGCTGAGCACCACGATGTATCAATGCCCCGCATAGTGGGCTTCATGGCCTCCCATAGCACTACCGGGGATGCCACTGATCCAACATTGGTGGATAGAAAGTGAGCAAGTTCGCAAGTAATGTGGGCGCGATAGGAGGGCTGCGTTAACTGCCAAGGCGACAGGCGCCACCTAAACGGCTGCCTGGAACGCCCGGTGTCGAGCAATACAGAGACCGGGGAGTGGTCCGACAGCGCCCGAGGCAGGATCTCTGTTGTCAGGAGCCTGCTGGCCATCGCCCGCGGAAGGAAGATGTAGTCTCGCGCGGAGGAAAAGTATGTGTATTCTCTGCTCGCCCCTCGTTTGTATCTCCAGGAGTTAATCCAGTCCAATCCCATGACCTTGGCCTTCAGTCGGGACACCTGCCCCTCCCTCCCAGTCACCTCACCTGCAACGCTCCGCCATCTATCATTCGATACATCCATGACATCATTCCAGTCCCCCCCCACAATAGAAAGAGCAGCAGGCATATCCACCCATAGAGACAATCAGCCTCTCCACCAGGGCCCATTGCAGCGGGGGCAGGGCATACACACTACCAATGATGACTACCTCACCTCCAATCTCTCCCTGCACGAACACATACCTGCCCTGCGCATCTAGCCACGTACGTCTATGTGTAAATGGGACTCTATGATGTATCAAAATGGTAAGTCCTTATGTTTTGCAACTGGTTCTTATGTAAAGCGTTCTGACACTTTCAGGTAAAGTTCGCGCTATAGAAAATCGCGTTAAATAAAATAAAATGAAAGGAATATTTGTTATTCATAAGAAGCAATGAATAACATTGTGAAAATTCAGACCACCACAGTTCCCAAGCGTAAAGAAAATGCTCCTTTACAAAAAAGGCAAGAGTATAAAATACCTCACTTGGTTACAGAACAGCACAAACGGACACAATCAATCGAATACAAATATTAAGAGTCTGCACACTTCAACAGTAAATAATACAATGTAATGGCTTTATATATGTGGTCACATTGACTCTCCAATTGTTCTCCCAAGAATTCCAAAGTCAGATTTCTTCTGTAAACAGATTATTTTATTCACAACTGATGATTAAAACCAATAGCCAACGCTTTTCGTCCGTGACCGGACTTCTTCAGTGCTTTATTTAGAATTTTCTATATGTTACAGCTTCACATTGGTCTTCCCACTTGAAATTCACATATTTTCAGAAAATAAATAAAGAAATCATGTTTTCCAAATACACCAAGTTTCCAAAAACCAGACAACCGCATGTACTACGAGACGCTGATACCGTGTTGACAGCCCTTACCGCTCTATCTTATTAGACTTTTTGGAAACTTGGTGTATTTGGAAAACATGATTTCTTGCAACCTTGAAATTGAATTCTCAATTTGCGATTCTCTAATTGGTAATCGCAAATTGAGAATATCTTCCCATTCATTCCTTAGACCTCCTAGACCATAGGAATGAATGGGAAGGTATTCCTTATTTGTGAATCTCAATATGTGATTCGCAAATAAGGAATATGTAGGATTTGCAATTCTCTAATTGCCATTCGCTAAAAACTCTTTTTTGATACATATGGCCGTAAATGTTTTAGAGACTGGGAATATTTAATGAATATGAAGTTTAAGGGGTTCCTCCAAGGAAAATAAATCTTAAGCAGGAATAAAATAATTTATAAATGCCAAATGCTCATGTGAATCACATTTATTTATGCATTTGTTCATTCTATGCTTGTGAATACTTCTGGAAATTTATATCTAGCTCATATCTAGGTGAATAAAAAAAAAGTTGGAGATCTGCGCCAAAGATAGCATTCATCTGACAATAGAAAATCTCTAACTTTGGGAACTACTTCTTTTTGAATCATGTCCTAGGTGTGTAAGCCTAGCAAGAATAGAAATAGAGAGACATGTCAATAAAAAATAATAGAAAACAGAGATACTGCTACACAGACAACAATGAAGTGAAGAAAATAATAATTGTTCAACATAGCCATGAATGAGCAAACTGGGGTAATTTTTTGACACTTTTTAATGAAATTTCTAAAGAATTGAAATAAATTATATGAAATTCGTTAACTCCTTGGAGGTTAGAGTTTTGCTGAAAGCATCAAATAGCAAATTAAACAAATCTGAAACATCTGGTAACCCATCAATGTAGCATCAAATACAACATAAGCAAGGTTCATACTCAGAAACAGTCCGTTACATCGGACATAGCCTATGCTCATAATATGTCCCATGTCATTTGTCCAGTGGTGTAATACAGACATCATGGGCCTTAACAAGAAGACAAATTAGTCCTGTCACCCCTTGGGATGGTAGTAAAAACTACCACTACCTGGGATCTAATGGTCTTCTTACATCCCTTGTCCCAGTACCACTGCACTAGCTGCACTATGGATAGCCCCTGTATTTGGCCTCTATCACACGTCTTACAAATTTCCTGGGTGTCCTGGCCAGGGCCGGACTGGGAACAGTCGGCCCTGGAAAACTGCTCAGCTGCCACCCCTGGTGAGGGGGAGTGCAGCCGAGCAGTTTGCAAGGGGCAGTTTTGTTCCACTTTGTTACAGGGGACCGATATTGCCTACCCCGGTAACAAAAATGGCCACTAGGGGCCAAAAACCAGCCCCCATCCTAGCGGCCTACCGGGGAAACGCCCAGTGCCTGCTATGGCCAGTCCGGCCCTGAGATTGGCCACCTTTTAAGTAAGCTTATTACTTCCTTATGAGTAAAAAAAAAGAATTTTCTCTGCTTACAGTTGTTTGAAGGACGGAAAGCCAGGTCCCAGGGGGCTCCACTAGAGATTCCCCAAGGCTTCTCTATGTGGAAATAGCTCTGAGCTGCCTTTATGCTCAAGCTACTCTAGTCGAAAAGTCCTAGTCCCTTTTCACTGCCATTCTATTGTAATTTCTCTCACACAGCCTTTCTGATCAGTTACTACATGTTCAGTGGCATTCTATATCCTCAGTATTCGCCCATGCGACTTGAGGCAAGCACACTCTTAAAAGTTCCTCTCATTTTGGGTCTTATCACCGGGGCCTTGCTCAGCTTCTGCAATATTACTGACAGTCCCACGGTGCCTTGTTAAGGGGCCCTCAGACTCACTAAAAGAGAATTAGGCTCATAGAAAGCATGCTAGCACAATGTTATTGTGATATTCAAATATACTTCGCCTCGGGGTGGGAAAAACTCTTCACCAAAATGCAAACAGAATTTAATCCAGTCTTGTTTTTAGACAGCTTGTGTAGCACAGTGACTACTGGGATACTGCTACAATCAGCTGCTTGCATAGACTAGACAAAGGAGTGATTTTGTGTCTAAAACACATAAATAAGCTGAAGCCTTACTGGCAGAAGTCAATTTAAGGGACGAAAACTCTGCACATGTAGATGTATGCCAATTCCGAAGGATCAATTCTGCTTGCATGCAGAGATTTACACTTTTAGTGGAAGCATGTCTCTTGAAGCCCATACGCGAGGGAGAGGGAGCATGTGCATCTCAAAATAAGATGCTGAAGTTAGTTCTAGAAACTTTGCTTGCATATGTTAGGTGGAAATCTACCAAAGTCTATCCTAGCTGTATAGAACCATGAATTGTAGCAACTCCGTGCAGAGATGTACACCTGTGAGTGGGAGTATGTACCCAGAACCCTGTACACGAGGGAGCTGTAGTATTCATATCTCAAAATTAAACTCTGAAGTCATTTCAAGAAACTTTACTTGTGTATTTTAGGAACAGATCTGCAAAATGTCTGTCCAACCTATATAGTACTATGAAATTCAAAGAATAGCTTAACAAACAGGCATCATCTAAGAAAATGAATAGATAGCTCACAAAAATTGCTACTGAGAGTGCATACCCTAGATGCTGCTCTGTTTCCTTTGTGCTGCGAGATGTTGTGGGTGCTAGACATCAACTACTGTTGTGTTGTGTGTCATTGTATGTGTGTGTGTCTTTGGAACATGCAATGAGGTGATGTGTCTTTGACCTTGCAAAGTGTGTCAGTGCTTTTTTCATTAGGAGAGTCGATTCGACGAATTGGGGCTATGTGTGAAACCCAAAGGGCAGAGGCTCAGGAATAAAATTACGGTAAAACTCAGAGAACCCACATTAGAAAATTCACACAGGGAAATCCACATGGAGAAGGTTCAAATGAAAACCATGAAGGTTTATTAAATATTTATACATTATTACAGAAGGCACAAGTTAGTTAAGAAATACTCAAAATACAAACAATTTTGAATTAGCATAGGCAATGGATACTGAACCCCATTCTAGTCAGAAGCCAGAACAAAATATGGCCTAGCACAAGACAAATAATACATAAAATAGCATGGAGCCATAGGGACTGCTCAATTTAAAGGCAGGGGAGATTCATTAAAAATATTACAAGCTCAAAGTCAAACAACAGTCTGTTTTGAGTCTGTATCTAAGAGTAGGGGGAAAAGCACTGGCACACATCCCAAATACAGCAGTTCGTTTAGCATTTTAGCAGCAGACATCCAGGCTGTAAGCATGGTGTGAAGTGGCACCAAGGGTTGTATTCCTAATGTTACTTACTTGAAAGCCAATCGTCATTCATAAGTTTCATGACCTAAAACAAGGCCACTCTAGAAACCCTCACAATATGAATTAAAAAGTAGGACTGTTAACCTAAATTTACATGGAAATTACATCACAGTGCTAAACATAGCTGCTTGAAATATGAATAAAACAGAGTTATGTTAACAAATACATCAAACCTAAATATTGAAACACTATATGTGTTTTCCTCTAGCAGCAGCTAAAAGAAACACCAACACAGAAAAGGGCATGTGTCACCTTATCTTATAAAGGAAAGAAAAACATTGTATAAATGAAAACATGAAGACAGTGCAACTTTAAAAAAACAGGTCTTTAGTGCAATCACGCTAATGCTTTATATTAGTTTTGCAGCCTACTTATGCTAACTTAAACACTTTATTAAGAGAAATGCAACACATTCACCCTATTTATGGCCCGTCCATGTTAATAAAACACTGAGGGCTCAATTCACAAAGGATATGTTAGGCCAAAAGTCTAAGGGGCTTATTTACAAGCTTTGCCTGTGATAAAAAGTGACAAAGCAGCTGTGCAAGGGACTTGAAAATAAGCCCCCACGTTTAGACCAAAAGTCTAACTTTACTACTTTTCAGTATTCACAAAGGGACTTACGAGTAGTATCTGGGATAGACTTTTGGACTGCAGAGTTCCTGCACTTGGACGGAGGTTCTGCATTCAGGGCTGAATCTCTGCTTTCGGGGCAGAAGCTCCATCTTGCAGACAATTTATGACACCTGCAACATATGCACTGCACACCAGATAAAAGCAACGTACATCCAAGGTTCTGTTTTTTCAATTCACATACATCACCTGCCTGCACTGCACCGTGCCTTGCTATCTACCAAATGTCAGCATGCTAAATGTCAAGAGTGAACTAAAGAAACTAAGGTCCAGATGTCGATAAATACCATTTACCGATTCTAAAATACCGAATTTTACCGATTCGGTATTTTAGAATGGGTAAATGGTATATAGGTATTAATTCTGTAATTTTTCCCGCATCTGTAAAATTCGGTAAATACAGATTCGGTATTTAGAAAGACCATGGGCCAAATGTAGGGGGCCTAATACCGGTCAGTAATGGCCGAAATTACTGAATTTCAGCAGTTACAGACTGGTATTAGGTATTTGGGATGTAGGTGGCTACATTTCAGATTTGGTAATTTACCAAATCGGTATTTGAGAATTTGTAATAAGAATTCTTAAATACAGATAAGGTAAATTATTGAATCTGAAATGTAGGAAGCACTCAAGTGAGTGCTTTTCACCTGTAAGGATTCGTTATTTACCACCAACTACAAGTTGGTGGTAAATAACGAAAACCGTTAAAAAAGCAATTTTGTGCTTTTTTAACAGTGCCATGTAGCAGACATACGGGCATGTATGTGTGCCACATGTGCACCCATGCACTATACAGGGGTGCAACAGGGTGTCAATGTGACACCCTGCCACCTTTGTAGGTCTGGTGGACGGGACGTACCATTTGGGAGATAAAGTTACAACACATCTCCTTTCCATAGGGGTGACACAGAACAAGGAATAGGACCCACAGAGGTGGGACAGAACTGTACTATGTCACCATTTGAAGGAAAAACTGAATACAGAACATTACTCATGCGCATTTACAATTTTGTCAAAGCTCCAACATTGCCAACATTGACCATTCTCAAGTTGAACCACATTCTTAAGCACTTTAGCAATTTTACAGGGCAGGTAGTATTTGCTTTGGGTGACTCCCACTTTGATGTTCTTCCTGGCTTGTACCCTGTCACCTACCTCCCACTGGGAATCCTTCACCCCATGTTTAGTATCATACCACCGTTTGTAATTGTCTTGGTGGAGTTGGACTTTCTCTGCCATTGCTCCCTGATCCACTACTCTGGGCTCACCCCCACTCAGCCAACTAGGATTCAACTTGGTGCAGGGTTCTCTCCCATGCAATGCTACAAAGGGTGAAATGCCTGTGACCTTATTAGGGGAGGTGTGGTATGCCCACAGACACCTTCTAAGGGACCCTTCTATATCGTGTCCGTTGGTTGCAGCTAACTGGATATGTTCCTTCATGATTCTGTTTGCCCGCTCGACTAGACCATTGGCTTTAGGGCAGTATAAAGCTGTGGTTTCATGTTTGATGTCCAAACCCTTGAGGAATGCACGCATCTCCTCCGAGCAAAACTGCACTCCCTTATCTGTCACCAAAGTCACTGGAATGCCTTCTTCGACAAATACTCCATTCAAGAACTCGATCACCGCCCTTGTGGTGACAGTGTGGACAAACTTCTACTTGATCCAATGGGTTGTGTAATCGATTAAAACCAGCATGAACCTCCTCCTTTCCCAGGCCCCCTGCTAATTGCTTGTGATTTTTTGAGTGTCCATGTGGCTGGTGGGCTTTCTTTGTGTAGGGAGTTATTAGTGTCCTGCTTTTGCCATGTAGGCCTGCATGGTTTTCCTATTGTCTTACTGCTTCCATCCATCCACCCCCTTTGCCAGCCGCAGCTCCATGAATGATGTGATCCTCTAATAATTTAATGGCAAATAGGGTCCACCTCACTTCCATTATATTTTTAAATTGGTGGTTCGAATTCCCTTTCCTATCCTTCCTGAGAGTGTAGTGTGTGTATACACAGTAGTATAACATATCCCTTGTTGACAAAGTCTCAGAAATGGCTAGACTATATCTTTTGTACAGTAGTAAGTAACTGAACCACAACAACAAATGCAACATTTCACTGATGTTCTTCTCCTGGCTCATTTGCTTTTAGGTGCACAAAAAGCCAGAGGAGGAGGAGGTGTCATCATCATCACCCGTTGTACTGCCAGCCAGACTGAAGTCCTATTGTGCATCATGTCCATGTGTTAACACAACTTGTTGTGCATCTGCGTCCTGCCTGACATCTGAAGAAGATGGCCACAAAGAAAGGTACCAGGTCCAGTACCAAGAAAGTTGCTAGTGAGAAGAAGGAACAGAAAAATGAAGTGCCATTAACTACGACTGGTGTGCCGGCCAATGTTTTTTTGGGGAGCAAAAAAGTTACGCCTGCAGCAGCGTTCTCCGGGAACCAAGCTGGGAGCAGCACCTCCGCACCAGCGGTCCAACCCCACCAACCTAGGCCCAAGCCCTTGAGTGTCGCAGAGGTAGCCAGCCTACTAATGAGCAGCGATTTTGAAAAGTAGTACACAATCAATGCAGGCAACTCAGCAGATAAGTGTGCAGCCACAACAACAGCAGCAGCCGCAACAACAGCAGCAGTCGTAACAACAGCAGCAGCAGTTGCAAGAACAACAGCAGCAGCCGAAAGAACAACAGCAGCAGCCGCAAGAACAACAGCAGCAGCCGCAAGACCAGCCCACAATAGTAGGTGTTGCTCCTGACGTAGGGGCATTTCAGGAAATCGAGCTTCCTGCAGATACAGTGGAGCAAACCATTGTTTTGGAAGATCTATTGTCTTTCAGACCACCAGCAAGGAAAAGGAGGCTTAGTCCATCATCTTCTTCTTCAAGCCCCGCATCTGATGACCGTGATGCCACTTGACAGCCACCAGCTCAGTCTCAGAGTGATGCACGCCACAAGACAATGCTTATGAAAAGGAAGGTTCCCGAAAAACTTACAGTTATGGAGGTAGATGTAGAAGAGGGGGATGATGTTGATGAAGACGAGCCACTCATCACACACATCACTCCCGCCCCAAAGGGGATGGAGACCAACGATCTCACCCTATCCAGAAAGGCTGCTACTGAGCGGGATGTAGCACGGATACCACCAACACAGGTTACACCACCACAACCTCCAACTGCCATATTTTCCAATGCCCGGCAAGGACCTACATCCAGCTCAACCATCTCAGTAGGAAGTGGTAGTAAAAGTCACAATGTAGCTGCACAGAGTCATCACATTCCAATCACACCCTCCAGTTCATCTGGTATTGAAAGGGGCACGTCCAGCAGCGCCAGAAAGTATTCCTCCCCAGTTTGGGACTTCTTTTCTGTTAGCACCAGGGAGGAGAACATTGCTATATGCTCAATTTGTCGCACTGCTGTTAGGCGCTGTAAGCTTGGTACAAACTATGGTACCGGAGGCCAAGCAAGTCATCTTAGAATACACCACACTATTGTGTGGGAAAATCAACTCCTTCAGTTAAAACAAAGTAGAAAAACTTAACCTATTGAAGTTGGTCAGGAAGAGTCCGGGGACGATATTATTGCGGTGGAAGCTGAAGGAGAAGGAAGCATTTCGAGCCCAGTCCCCAGTAGTGTAGTGGTACCGCCCACATCCTCTTCAGTAACATCTGAGTAGCACCGCAGTAAGAACCATACTCAGAGTCAGGCTGAGGCACAAAGGCGACTGAGTACCGCAATGAGACAAACTCTGTCATTGAGTCTAAGTGGGTTAATGAAACCAACAGCACCACAAAGGAAAGTAATCCAGCCTACCATTGAGAGCATGCTTAGGTTGGAGGGGCAGTTCCAACGCAACCACCCAACTGCACAGTTTTCCAATGCAAAGCTCGCAAAAATGTTAGGACGGGACCTTCTCCTTTTTTCATTTGTGGAAGGGGTGGATTTCCTTGAATTTGTGTCAGCCATCTGCCCTGAATGGAAGGTTCCGAGCCGTTCCTATTTCGCAAGAATTGCTGTTCTGGCACTACATCATGATGTGCTGGAATTGGTTGGACAAGCTTTGCAGCAGAGTGCTGTTCACAATATCAACCTGACAACAGACACGTGGACCAGTTGCCAAGCCACAGATTACATTTGCATCACTGCACACTGGGTCTCTTTTGTGGGGGTTAGAGATAAGCTATCTGAACGAGGTGCTGTTGACACAGCTGAGACTTTAAAGCTACTCGGAAACATGCAACTGTAGCCATGTTTGCCATGGAGAAATCTCTTACTGCTGTAAATATTTTGCAAGAGTTTTGCAGCAAGGTTTTTGAATGGCTGCGCCCAAGAGGGCTTAGTATTGGTTTTGTTACCACAGAGAATGGCAGTAATGTACTTAAGGCCATGGACCTTGGTTCCTATTTCAGGGTTCCGTGTTTGGCGTACTGCATAAACATTATAATTCAAGACTTTCTGATTGAAGAATCTATTGTCAGCAACTTATTGACCACCTGCTGAAGAACATGCATGCATTTCAGCCATTCTTTTAAAGCTCAGAAGCAGCTGAGGATCATTCAACATGACTATAACATGCCAGTCAAAGCACTCATCCAGGAGGTGACAAAGCGTTGGAACTCAACGTATTACATGCTTGATCATCTGTTTGAGCAGTACAGGCCACTCAATGAATATGTCAAGCAAAGACAGGATGCTACTGTGAAAGGCATGACCCTTTAGATGGAGCAATGGGGCCTAGTTAAAGTCCTGCCCGAGATGCTTTGTCCTTTTGAGGTCTTCACATGTGAAGTCAGCAAGGAGGACTGTCCAGTGGGCCAAGCTATCCCATTATTGCAAATGCTAGAGCATCAGTTGAAGAAGGTGTCCAAATCATACAAAGGTATAGAGGACAAAAAGGAAGCCTATGATTTGGTGGAGAGCTTAGCCTGTCGCTTAGCTGAAAATACAAGGATTGAAAATAAAATTTTGTCATAAGAACATTACATTTCTGCCACAATTCTGGATCCACGGGCAAAAAGTGGGACTGAAGACATTCTTTCCTTTTTCAGAGATTGATGTTCCCTGCTACAAAACTTGGATAGCTGAGGCAGCGAGTACGTTGGAAAATGAACGTCTGTTAATTAAATGCCCGCAAGATCAACCCACAAGAAGTACTGCAGAAGGGCATGCAGCATCAAGTGCAACTTCGGAGGCTGAGGGCAGTGCATTTGGATCACAACACTCACCATCACTATCGACAACAGCACCTATAACTGGATCATTAGGCGCAGTAGAATTGTTAGACGATTGGTATTTACAGTTAGGCATTAATATGTGCAGTGCTGATGCATAGAGAAAAGAGCCCGAAAGGTTAGCAGCAGCACCCCTGAACATTGAGCGGATGGTCCAGGCCTATCTGGACGACCGAACAGAGGTGTACATTGATCAAAACCCATTGCAGTATTGGTATAGGAAAAGGGCTGAATAGCCACTGCTCAGCAGGCTGGCGAAAAGCTATCTGGCTTGCCCTGTCGCAAGTGTCTCTTCCGAATGTGTTTTCAGTGCTGCTGGTTCCATTGTAACAGTGAGAAGGACCAGTCTCTCATCCAAAAATGTGGAAAGGTTAACAATGATCAAAATGAATCAGCACTTCATACCACCGAATTACACAATACATGTAGCAAGGGAGGAAGATGAGGAGGAAAGCGGAAGTAGTGTGTCACATGATTACCTACTACTGGCTGAACCCCAAGAGTTTGAGGATGAGCTATACTTCCCTGACAATTAGACTTGCACTTACTGTCTTCCTCCTTCTTTTTCCTTTATTTGTGTGTCTTTCCTTCCGGTTACAAACTTGTGAATCACAACAAATCCATTCCATTACCACCGTCTTCTACTCTTCTTATTTCAATATACGACTTTAAGGTGTCTGCATTTGACAGTACAGTCCTCCGAATCCAGCTCCTCCGCTCCATCATATTGAATCTCCTGCCTAAATCTATTGCCCTCATGAGGATTGGATGATGGAAAATAGAAGAAAAAATAAAAACTTTCCTAGTCCCGACAAAAGAAGTGGAACATGATGACTACTATAGCTAACCTTCTTTCAGAGCCGAGATAGACTGCCCATTAACTGAAAATGAGATGGAACAGTTAATGATTGATGCCATGCTTTGGACGCAGAGTCGCAGACTGAGTGATTTTGTTGTTTTTTGTTGTGCATGAAGTTATGTCATTGTGCACTAATCATTTTTCTACAGTACACACTAAACGTAACTCAAGGTGAATTTTCCCCTTCTTGCAAATAAGGAATTTGTACTTCTACTGCAACTTGAGACATTGCTTTTGTTTGAATACAGGAAGGGGACTCAATCTGTGCACTGAGTATGACAACGGCACCGTCCATGATTATGATAGCGAAAAAGATGACCCGTTAACCTAAGATGAGAAGGAACAGGTAATGAAAAAATGAATGGCATGCATTGGAAACCTGACTCCGAGCGATTGGTGTTTGTGTTTTTGTTGTTTGTTAGTTGTGCACGAAGTGAAGTCAAAGTGTACTAGTAGTCTTACTGTACACACTAAAGAGTGACTCTAGTCAATAATAGTTCTACTCTTGTGGTGTAATAACAAAACTTTACTTCTACTGCAGGCCGACTTTCACAGTCAGTGAATACAAGTATCGGAGATGATTGATGGAATAATAACAAGCCAGGAGGATGTTTCATGCGTGGCATAAAAGCCTAAAGGTAAACACATCAACAACAACCACAGCAGACCCAAATGTCAGTGTAGAAGTGGAGTCGAGTGTAGCGGTGGGATGACTGCGGTGCTTTTAATTAACTAACTTCAATTGTAAAATGCTATGTTTGGAATGGATATGTGCTTTGCATTTGTCCAACTCTTTAAAAAAATATATTATAAACGGAGGATGTGCTAAGCAACGTACTGTCAGGCCTGTCAGTGTAGGCCTGCTCTGTCCTGCTGTTGTTGAAGGTCAATGCTGGAAACAGACTAGAGTAGAAATGATGCATACATGCCGCCTCAGAAAGTGTTATTGTGTTGCACTACACCATAACTTGTGCATTTGTTTCAACTTTGTTTCTCAATATCCCCTTTGTGTTTCCATCTACAATTACAGGCCGGGCCTTGCCCTATACTTGGGAAACCATTACAATGCACACTTACCTTACCAATAAAACTGGTACCATTGATGTCCAAGCTCTATACACCTCTATACCCCACATGATGGGGTTAGAAGCAGTAGAAGAAGCATTGCTTCACATGGAATATGAAGAAACTATGAAAGTGTTCCTATTGGAATTACTCAACTTTACCCTT
Source organism: Lissotriton vulgaris (assembly GCF_964263255.1). NCBI lineage: Eukaryota > Metazoa > Chordata > Amphibia > Caudata > Salamandridae > Lissotriton > Lissotriton vulgaris. The sequence goes on from NC_141687.1 coordinate 896,142,999, forward strand.
CTGCATAGCTATTTCAGATGGGAAGACAAATGGTACTTGCAAAAATCAGGCACCGCTATGGGAAATCCGGCAGCTCCTTCGTATGCTAATATTTTTATGCATCAATATGAGAACACCCATATCCTACAAAAAGAACAGTGGAAACAAGTGTTATGTCTATATCTTAGATATATCGACAATATTTTCATATTGTGGAAAGACACGAGAGAAAGTCTGATCTTCAACATTCAACAACTAAATCTAATGGATCAACAGATACAGTTCACCTATGAAATCCATGACAGTCAAATTAACTACCTGGATGTAACAATCAAAAAAACGGGTGACGAAATTGAAACCACACTTTACACCAAAACAACAGATCGCAACAACCTACTAACTTATCACAGCTTCCACCCCACTCCTCTCAAACAACATTTACCATATTCACAACTCCTCTGAGTGAAAAGAATTATCTCAGACCCTGAAGAATCAATGACGCAATCTCAAATTATGTTAAATAAATTAAAATAAAGAGGATATCCAGACGTGGTGTTAAACTCAGCTCTAGAAAGAGCTCAATTAAAAGACAGAAAAACGCTACTTTCGACACCCAAAACCAAAAAGGAAACCAAAATAACATGCGTGAGTAAATTTTCCACAGCGAGTCCGCAGTTCGAAAAAATGATTAAGAAACATTGGCGAATACTACAGACTGAACCAGATTTTAACAACATTTTCGCAGATGAACCATTATTTGCGTTTACCAGAGCAAGAAATGTGGGAGAAATTATCAAGAAAGCTACTGTAACCAAACCCAACATAAAATTCAGAGGCACAATCCCATGCAAAAACTGCAGTAATTGCAACAATATCATGGAAGGTAATACCATTACCCACCCTATGAAAGGGAATAAAATCAAGTTAAAAGTCAACAGTACTTGTGATACTAAAAACATTATTTACATGATGAAGTGCCCGTGCGGAAAAGCCTATGTTGGACAGACGGAACGCAAATTCAAAATAAGGCTAACCGAACATAAAAGCAACATAAGAACTAACATTTTAAAATCAGCAGTAGCTACCCACTTTGTTGAGCATAATCATCAAATTAATCAAATCAAAGCTTGCATATTGGAAGTTGTGGAAAAAAATTAAGAAACCGACAACAGAAAAGCCCTTTTAAAACGAGAAAACTACTGGATATAACACTTACAGACTTTAAGCCCTCATGGGATTAATGAACGGACAGAATTCAGTTGCTATTTATGAAAACCTCATTTATAATGTATTAATTTATGTTTAGTGCTGTGCAAAATACCGATATTGCATATATGTTAGCAATGTTCATGATACATAGGTATTATTTACGGGCACCCTCACATCATGAATACATTTAGTTGTATCTCTAGAACGTGACGCCTCACAAGGCGTTTTCACACATCTTATTGTAAAGCCCCTTTAAATCTCATCAGCCTGGCCCTTTAATATAAGGCGCGCGTAACTCTCGTGTAATCACACCCTCAACGCGTCACACGCCAACATCTCTGCAGTGAAGGCAGTAATCCAGGCAGCGCGATAGAACGGCACGAGCAAACCGATTCCGGTAAGCATCCCACGTAGAGCGCCAAACTTTAAATCTCAACATGTTATGTAGCTTAAAATGACCGAGCATAACAATAATGCACTAGGGCGTTTTTTAAATAAACGCGGTAAATGTTAACATCTTCAAAGTGAAGTAATCCAGACAGCGTATCAGAACGCCACGAGTAAGCCGATTTTGGTGAGCAGCTCGCATGGACAGTTATACTTAAGATCCTAGCGCGTAACGCGGATTCATACGATGATTAGCTCCAGGTCACATTCCCAATCAGACTGAACACAATAACAATGCGCCAAGATCGAAGATAAAGGGGAAGTCATCAAACCTAGCTAATGCAACAGTGATTTTCTTGTTTAATTTTTGTTTATTTCTAGTGTAGTCAAATGGATAGTATTTTTTAACCTTCATTGAGACACAGTTGAACGTTGCCATAATACATTTTTTACTGATAAATATTTGTGATAATGCAAGAAAGTGATAGATACAACCTTTGTTTCACAGATTTCCCCGATGAAGGCCCCATGGCCGAAATGCATTGGAATGTTTTTGAAAAATAAGTCGGATGAAAAGAATGTTTGTTGAAAATCAAGTCGGATATACATGACTCATGGTTGAATACATTTCATGCATTTATACAGAATAATCTCTACGAGTATGAATAAAATACTAATGAAGAGTTAAAAAGAAAAACTTTGTTGAAAACTTTATTGACTATAGTTTTGCTGGTCAATCCAGCACCTAACCGTCAGTGCCCTAGGAGACACTTGCACAATTAGTGACAGCACAATCCTTATACATTACCCATACTCCTGAGTGGGGAGTATTCCGAAGGAGCACGACACACGCCCTAAACCACGAAATATAAAGTGCAGTGCACAGCCATCATCCACAGTTAAATTAAATGTACACAAATAATTAATTACACTCTTGCTGGGTCGGATGTGGCCAAAGCAACAGTACTTCAATTTCAAGGCAGAGCGATGATCTTCTGCTTGCCCACCCATGAGCAGTATATTTTAGAGGTGATTTTTATTTAACAAAGGAACATATACCTCAGCATTAATTGTCAGCATTGATTGGATTTGTTGTCATTCCTCATACACAGCACTAACTGTTACGCTGTAGACCTAGTCAAGTGACTCGACACAACTATAGTTTGTAAGTCTGTCTAGTAGGCTATCCCCACCACCATTATGTTTTGTTGTAAAATATTTTAGCATATTATTGTTGCTCGGTAAGTTCTGTACTGTACTTCATTCTACTATTCCTCGAACAGTCTCTCAAAGGCGACTGACTGTCTCATTTTCTTTTTTTGCAAATGCTGCTGCCCTGCCAGAGTTTACTACTACTACTATACTACCACCACCACCCCAATCATGGCATGTTACAAAAAGGAAACCATCTTCACCATGCAGCCATCGCCATGCCTAAGTTAAACATCAAGCAAAGGTAAGAGAAGTTTGGGGGAGGCATAATTAATAATGGGCATGTTTTCAATAAATTCACACACCTCTCTGAGTCCAGATAAAGAATGCACAGACTAGAAGAGAGACAAAGTACTGGTCGGACAACTCAATCAGTGAGGGGTGTCGCACCTATCTGTTTGTGTCTTAAACAGTCAGCCAATTATTTAAATCAAACACTGGCTATGGGCGGACCTGCACTAGCAAGGAAACAGTGTGATGTAAAACAGTAACCCCACCTACAAAACATTAACAACATTGCATGTATAGTATAAATATAGATTTAATTTACCCTAACAAAAATAAACTATATAAAACCCACAAAATCTGACCCACCCCCATCCCTAACCCCAAACAATGTCCGTAAGAAACTGAAGTCCAAATGTCCAAAAATCCCCAACGCCCACTTCCCACCCACCCAATCAAGAATGAAAAAGGGGGCAGAAGACATGGACTCTAAAAGGAGTGGCGGGATTGGAGGACGACACGCATCTGCTCCTCTAAACGGGCGACACGACGCTTGAGAGCACGGCAGCTGGAGCAACAGGGGGGGGCACCAGAGATAGTATTGCAGCGGCGGGCAGCTGCCAGATGGTGGTGCCGTACTGCTGGAGGGCGGTGGCTGGTGCCCGGGGCACTGGAGGAGGCTTCAAGTGCTGCAGCAGTCTCCTCCTCCTCCTCTGCCAAGACCACCAGCCGCCGATATTCGCGCTTGATTGCCTCCAGTTTCCGGCGCCGTGCCTTGGTGGCCAACTCCTTCCGATCAACCTTGGAAGGAGTAGCTGTATATCAAAAAGAAAAAACAAGACAATTGTAAAATATACTCTCAGGAAAACAGTAAGACAAGTTAATTATACACATAGCGGCATGGTAGCACTATAAAGCACAGTACATAACATTTATTAAATCTCGCCCGTCCTTCTTCCTTTGAACACCAGGTGATCTGATCTGACTTTTAGTCTTCTCCATAAAATTTTCAAAGCAGAGTTGAAAAATCACAGATAGATGAGGCCTTTGGTTACTCAATACTCCCACCCCTATGCAAATTAAAGGGTGTTGTCACTCTTCAAACGTTCACAACAACTCTTACTTACTTAGGACATCGGATGGCGGGTGGACAAAGTCCACCCGCCATCCTCACGATAAAAAGGGACCACCCGCCATAAGAGCTCCATAAGGGTGCCATAAGGGGTCCAGTGGGGACAATTAGGATGCGCCCACCACAGTGGCAGGCACATCCCGTATTTTTAACATTGTGGTGGGCGGTGCCAAAAGCACCGCCCGCCGCAATGCTAAAAATACATGTTGTGCTTTTCCAAGCGTGACAGGCCCCGTGCGGAGCCTGCCACATTGTGCTTTGAAAGGCAGGGGGTACCATAGCATAGGTACCCTCCTTGGGGGCCCACAACGGGCACCCCAAGCATACTCTGCATGCCTTTACAGGCATTCCAAAATGCAGATTATATGGCTGGCGGTGTGTTCAGACACCGCCAGCATATTGAAACCTTTTCCGCCCGATCGACATGTCTACTGTGCTGAAAATCGGCGGATGGTTTCTATCCGCCGCGGGTCCCCCAGCCGTAATATGGCGAGGGTCTTTGCTACAGGGATGACGGGAGGTTTGCCGGCCCAGTGGGGGCAATCCACCTGCCATCCTAATGGGGCCCTAAGTCTCAACAGTACAGTATATATACAGTACACCCTTGCAGTGAGTGTAATGTCAACATTAGTTAAGGATTATGAATCTAACTTAGCACCGCCTGCCACTGGTGCTGGCACTCGCCCTACCACTCCATAAGTATCCTCGGCAACTGGCGCATCCTCTCCCTCCGTGTCGTCTTGGCTGACCCCGGCAATGGTGGTCGTGGTCGGTAGTGTGCCTAGAAAACATTACACATTTTTTAGGTGTCATATACACCTCCCCCTATTGGTCAGTAGCAAGATTGAAAAATGAGTTAATAGTATATAACATACATCACTAGTACAAATCAGGTAGTAGTCGAGTAGACACTAGTAGTTATATATGGTCCCTAGGGTCATTCTAGCCTTTGCTTAGTTAGCCCGAGCCATGCAACCATTTACCTTTGTGTCTTTTATTTTTGCACATGTGACTTTACTTTGCAGCTTGTTGTGTAAGACACCTTTGAGCCCACATGACCTCACAATGCTACTGTCTAAGCGCTGCGAACAAGCGGTCAACCAAAACATTAACAAGCCACTTTTTTATGAAGTTCTGGTGTATTGTTAGTCCATATTGTCTATCCATAAATGCTACACTTTTTGGCATGGCTGAGAAATGCTTGCAATATAGTGACATGCATCTTTTCATTTTTCGCATTACAGACGGAAGATTCCCTTCTACGAGCCAGAGCTTTGCAGAGCTTATGACGCAGCAACTACCAGTACTAGGTTCTTCTAAGGAAAGGAGTCCCTTCACAGTAGTAGTATATCCTATCATATCAAAATAGTAATAAATCTGCTTGGGCATTTGTTGGTGTGAATTGTCAAGGCCTCAAGATTAACTAAGACTAAAAGTAGTACAAGAGGATGACCCAAAGGATTGACTCAATGGCAAGAGCTACTGGTGAATCTGAGTTTTAATTACAACCTTTTAAATAAAGAGTGGCCAACTGGGCAAGCTTAGATACTACAGTACAGACAGCCTAATAGTAGTAGTAGTACAGAGAGTCATCATAGCAGAGGCAGGGATAACAAGATTTTAGAAACAGTACAGATCGAAGGATAATTGTTGGTAAAAAAATAGCATTAGGAAACTGAAACAATAGTTTGGGAAAAATATGGTGCAGTAAAAGTTATGGAATAAGAATTATTATTAAAAACAAGAAGACTTACTAGGGCCAGCAGATGAGCCCTCGTTGGTGTCCTCCTGGTGTTGTTGTTCTCCTGCCGACTGAGTCCCACTCCCTGTCTGCCTGCCCCTGGGTGCTGAACAGGAAAGATATAAGAAAGAGACAAACATTGAAGGATGGTGTCAAACAAATAAAATATTTTTAAAGAACGGTCAAAAAACACTTATGTAAACAGCAATTGCAATAACTAAATTGACCGATCTTATCTGGTCAACAAGTAGTATTGGGGGATTCGTGGATCGACTACTTCCTATTTATCATCACTAATCCAGTCTCCCATTCTGATTCCAGAATACTAACTAAGCATAAGTATGACGTACCACCCGGCCTAGCCCACCTATTCCAGGCGTGCCAATTGTACATTAAGTATGCATTTCCACTTCTTTTAGTCTTCAAAAATGCATATGGTTATATGGAGGACACATGACTACATTTTTTGTGTACACCAAATTTTGTGTTGATTGATTGATTGATGCTGATGTTCTGCTAGTGATAAGCCTACTACCACCACTCATTGAACAAACTAGAAAAGGTTCTAATAAAGACTGTGGTACTAGCAGCACATGACGTAACTGAGGGGGCATCACGCATACCACTAGGTCATGGCAGAAAGGTAGGAAAATAACCTTCCACCTGTTCTGGTCTTGTGGATCCTGGGGACGGAGGCGAGTGCTAGTTGCAAAGGTCGAAGTTGTCAGGCAGGTACTTGGAATGTGAGGTGGTGTTCAGGTTGTAGTGTAGTTCCTATATTCCCAATAGGCTCTGCGCATTGGAATAATATATCCTATACATTTGACGTAGGACTTAGGTCGACTAGGTGTCTATTGAATATATTAGACTTAATTGTGAGTGCCAGCTAGCTCGGAGGTCACTAGAAACTTCCTCGAACACACAAGAAGGGATTGGTTTATTACAACCGCATAAACATGGCAACTTTGTTTCCCCAAGATAAAACGGATCTTCAGAGTCGTGGAAACAATAGATCGATATTTTACTCAGTCAATCGTGCATGCTTTGTTTCATCAGAGGTGCAGAGAAATAGATAGACAGGCGTTTTCAATAAAAGTATTTATTGAACAGTCTTCTTTCTCATGCAAAAGAAATGAACTGCTACAATCGTGATACTGGCTGTAAAGTATAATGCGTACAGCAAGAAGAGTATTATAAAATAATACTGTAAAAGCATGGTATGGTTTCTAAGCCATAAAATACATACATAAATAATAAAGACTAAAAGTACTCAACTGGTGCTTCTAAAATACGCCTACCCCAATGTACCTAACCTAAGTCTAGTACGAGGGAAGAAGTAAGTATGGGTTTAGTTTCTTTGCCAAGAATCTATCCAAGATTTCTCTTAGGGCCTAATCAGCTCCGTACCTTGGTTTAGAATGAAGGAGGTCTAGGATCTCTGTCTCGGGACTCGATTTCCCAACACCCTGCAAGGGGATCTTGGAAACACTGGAGCTGGATTCTCAGTGAGAGAAAGGTAGCCTCTCTGTCAGTGCGTCAGATGGAGGGTCGACTTCCTTCGGCCCATGCTGTAGCGAGATGCGTCGGGCAAGTAGATAGTCGTACTGCTCCAAACCACTGTGTGTTTGCTAGGGCAAGTGTGGGCATATTTATACCTTGAAGGTGCCTGGTTTGACGTAAAGTCAGACATAATAACATCACCAAAGAACCCCAAGGGAATGTTAGTTCTTTGAAAACGCCATGATTTCTAGGACAAATCAATATTCAAGAAAGGGGATGTTCCTGACTGCAGAGTTTTCCAAGAAATCGTTGTGGCTTTTTGGAACTAGTAGAAGTAGTAATGCCGTATTTGGACTGGATGGGTTATGTCTAAATATGGGTATGATTTCTATGCCCATATAAGGGTAATGTGAACTATACCTATGTAAGGGCATGAATCGGGAAAATTACACTAGGGTCCTAAAATGCTATAGAACAAGGTATTCTGGTCCTTTGATTAGTAGCGTGTTATAGGCGTAGGTGACGAGTATGAAAATCTAGTTGACTGGGAGCCAGTGGAGTTGTCAGAGATGCTGTATGATGTGACTGCGGCGGGGGATGTTGAGTGCCAGTTTGGCTGTGGTCTTTTGGACATTCCCTAGTTCCTTGAGCTGCTTCTGTATTATACCGGTGAAGAGTGCATTGCAGTAGTCAAGTCTGCTGGTTATGAGTGGATGGGTGACCGTCTTTCTGGATTCTGTCGCGATCCATCTGAACTGCCTTCGAAGCAGGCGGAGCGTGTGGAAGCAGGCTGAGAAAACTGCATTGATTTGATGGTTCATAATGAGTTATGAGTACAGTATGATGCAGAGGTTGCATGCGTGGTCTGTCAGGTGGGGGGGGGATCCCATGGCGGCTGGCCACCAGGAGTCGTCCCAGGCTGAAGGGGTGAGTCCCAGGATGAGTAATCGGTTTTGTCCGAGCTGAGCTTGAGGCAGCTGTCTTTCATCCAGCAGCAACAGCCTTCATTCCACTGTCGAATTTAGTTCAGGTGGTTGTGGGTTAATTGGTGAGGGAGAGGTTGAGCTGGGTGTCATCGGCATAGGAGATGATGTTGAGCCCATGGCTGCTGATGATGGCTGTGAGGGGTCCATGTAGACATTTTCAATAGATAACTTCAAACAACACTTTTCACACCCAAACGCAGCAGGTACTGACATTCATGAAGAAATTGAGTCACTTCACACAAACATTAAGACTGCTCTTGAGTTCTGTTCCACCGTACGTGTTCATCACAAACCTAGAACCACTAAATCAGAAAGGTGGTACGGACCAGAGCTGAAATCTCTAAAGAGAAAATGCACCTCTCTGGAACATAAATGGAGACTAGGCAAATCTGACGAGACTAGAAGCGCATATAAACAAGCGCTAGTACTCTACAACAAAGCAATTAGGAAGGCAAAAAAGGAGTACTTTACACGCAGAATAACTGAAAATAAAAATTCCTCTAAGGAACTTTTCAAAATTGTTGGGGAACTATGCAATCCAACAAATCTTTCAGTAAAACTTACTCCATCACAGGAGAACTGCAATAAATTAAATGATTTCTTCTGTGAGAAAATTGATAATATCTACGCCTCCTTCTCTAATTGCACGCCAGAAATTATCGAGAACAATGTACTAACTACGACTCAAGCTACTTGTACAGGTTTTGGCCCTTTCTCAGAAGCCGAGGTGGGCAAAGCCATGCTTGAAGTCAAGTCAGGATCCCCACTAGATCCATGTCCACACCACATTTACTCTCAGCTAACCCCTGTAATTTGCCCTGTCGTAACAAAAGTTCTGAATCTTTCCTTATGCTCTGCTACATTACCAAGATCCTGGAAGCAGGCCCTAGTTACTCCGCTAGTAAAAAAGGCAGGATTAGATGTTAATAATCCTGCCAACTACCGGCCAATATCCCAGTTACCCTACCTCTCTAAAGTGCTGGAGAAATTGGTCAACAGACGGCTTTCCAGCTATCTGGAAATTAATGAACTGTTGGACGATTCCCAGACGGGTTTCAGGGTGAACAACAGTACTGAAACAACACTGTTGGCGGGGACGGATAACATTAGGGCCCAGGTAGATCAAGGCAAGACAGTCGTTCTGATACTCCTTGATTTATCAGCGGCTTTTGATACCGTTCCACACGACCAATTACTGAAAGCCCTGGAAGGGAAAGGTATACGAGACAAGGCATTGGGATGGCTAAAATCTTTTCTGGAGGATCGAACACAATCAGTGTGTTTGGGTGACTTCATCTCTCCCCCGCGAAACATTAAATATGGGGTGCCCCAGGGGGCCTCACTCAGTCCAACTTTGTTTAACGTTTTCGTTTCCTCATTGGCAGCCATTGGAAGACGGTGGGGTGTCGAAATGTGTTCTTATGCTGACGACACCCAGTTAATGGTTACCATTGATGAAAAGGATGATCCTAAAACCCGACTGATAAACTGCTTGACTGAACTGGCCAACTGGATGCAAGAGCATTGTCTGAGATTAAATGCAGACAAGTCAGAAATCCTCTTGTTTGGCAAAAATCCCCAGCTCTGGGATAACAGCTGGTGGCCAAGCAACCTGGGGTTGCCTCCGAATCCCACCCCAAAAGCAAAAAACCTGGGAGTGGTATTGGACAGTGCTCTGTCCATGAAATCACATGTCTCCACTGTCTGCGGCAAAAGCTTTGCATTGCTGAAAATGCTCAGACGAGTTTTCCCCTGGATCCCGACTGAATGTAGGAAAACTCTGGTTCAGTCATTGCTGATGAGCAGATTGGACTATGGCAACTCACTGTTTGTCGGAATGGCAGACTATCTCTTTTCCAAACTGCAGATAGTACAAAATGCTGCAAAGGCTGTCTGTAATAAAAAGAAATTTGATTCGGCTAAAAGCTGCATGCGAGAGCTTCATTGGCTCCCGATGCGACAAAGAGCCAATTTTAAATTACTATGTATCACACACAAGGTGCTATATAACGCAGGCCCTACCATTTTACATAATAAAGTTGAATTCCACAGACCACCGAGGAACCTCCGATCAAGTACATTAGGAAGAGCCACCACCACCCGGGTGAAGACTGTCAGGATGGGAGAGCGAGCCTTCTCGCATCTGGCGGCTACTAAGTGGAATGAACTTCCTCCCAGTCTTAGACTGACAGATGACCTTCTGTCTTTTAGGAAACAACTAAAGACACTACTCTTCCCTAAATCAGAATAAATCATCACTCAGTGTGGTTATTGTACCTCTCAGCATCCAACTTTAGCGCCGTGATATCCTACTCAGGATGATTGTTAGCGCTCTATAAATAAATTAAATACAAATACAATACAAATTGAAGAGGATGGGGCTCAGGGAGAAACCCTGGGGTACTCCACAGCTGATCGTGGGTTCTGAGAGGAACTGCAGTAGTCTGACTTGCTGGGTCCAGCCAGTGAGGAAGGAGTAGGTCCAGTCCAAAGCCTTGTCATAATTGCCTGCATCATGGAGTTTTCTGATTAGTGTGTGTTGGGAGATAGTGTTGAAGGAGGCCAAGAGGTCTAATAGGATGAGGGCTGCGGTCTCACCCTGGTTGAGGAGGGAGCAGATGTCATCTGTGGTGGTGAGGAGTGCGGTCTCTGTGCGATGGTTGCTTCAGGGTCGAGCGTGTGTCTGGCTATGTGGGTCGGTGCGATGATTAGCTGCTTGAGTCAGATGTTGGTGAGGTTCTCCAGGAGGGAGTTGGTGTTCTGGTCACTGGGGTTGTCCATGTGAAAGTTGAGGTCTCTAAGTAGGATGTTGTCAGTGGATGGGAGAGCCTGGGATGTGATGAGGTCTAAGATGAGATGTAGATGAGGGTGTTGTGGAGGGTGGGGTTGGTCTGAATCTTGAAGTGGAGGTGTTCCATGGTCGCCGTTGGGTCATTAAAGTGCTTGGACAGTGTGCTTTTGTAGACAATGGCAATGCCTACTCCTGGGTGGTTGAGTTAGTCCTTCGGGGGGATTTTGTAGCTGTTAGGGATGGTGATGGCGATATCCAGTCTAGAGCAGAGGTTGATCCATATTTCTGGGAAGAAGACAATGTCTGGAGAGGTGGCATCGAGGAGGTCCCAGATTTCTGTGTCGTGTTTGTGGAGGGACCGCACATTGAGGGGGGATGCAGTTGAGCCATTCAGGTGTGCTTTTGGTTGGCTGGACGGCGAGAGGCACAGGAGTGTTGATGTGGCAGAAAGTGCAATTACAGTTTCAGCAGGTGAAGGGTGCAAGGGTATTCTTTAGTGATGCTAGATGGCAAGCAGTGTGTTGTCCAGGGTTGAGGATGAGGAGGGTGCTGGTTGCGTAGCAGTGGAGATTCTGAGAGGCAGGGTACCTGGCACAGGGCATGGTCCAGGCGCAGACGGATGCAGATGGGCTTGCCTTTGGCACACCTTCGGCGCACCAATGGCATACCCGCTGTGCATGGTCGCACATCAGCCGGAATTAAGTAGTGCTGCAGGGGTTCTGGACAGCTGGGAGGTGGGAAACAAAGGAATGGACCCTTAAGGGGGGGCATGGGGTCGCAGCAGCAACAAGAGAGAGGACAAGGAAAAAGGAACTGAAGAAAAACACAGAAGAAACAACGAAAAAACAAAGCAAACGAAAAAAGCAAATCCAAATGTAGGAAAAGCAATAGAGAAGAGCAGAAAGAGGGACAGAAACAGCGGGAAAGAGGGACAGGAGGGCAGTCAAGCAGCACATCAGTGACACTCTACCACTGGACCTACAGAGATGAGGCACAGGCAGGAGCCTGTGGGTGGAGGATGGCCTCGATCTCATGACAGGGGGAAGGTCATCTCAGAGGAACCAGCAGCAGTAGATGGGGACAGCAGCAGCAACAGCTACCAGACAGTGCAGAGCTGTGGGAGGAGCATGTCTACTACGGGATAGTCCCCAGTACACTCAAACTCAAACTGACAAGGGCGTGGAACGGCAGCACCACCATGTTGCCTCTTCTGATCTAACAGTGTCGACCAGATTCCATGTTCCCTAGTGAAGAATGGTGGATCAAGCGGCATACCCAAGGGCCAGGGCCCAAACCGACCCCCGTGCCCCAGGCACCCGCTGCGACCAATGCCCAATATCAGCTACTTGAGCCAGTTATTGGAGTGTCCCACCAGTCTTGTGCGATGTCCGCAGCAATGTGGGTCCTTGGCAGCACAGGGATTGCTCAGGGCACAATGTTCGCCAACCACAGGTGCTAGACCTGCCCCCAACATGACCCCCAGGACTCCTCCGCTCCCCGTTGCACCTTCTCCTCACCTGGACATCAACACCGGGCCTCAATCCACCACGCTCTCTCCAAATCTGTTGCTCCACCAGCAGGAGCCTCAGCCAGGTCAGATTTCACAAGCAGTCACTGCCAATTCTTCTGGGGAAGTTCCAGATGCAGGTGATGCAACAGGGCCCCCTTAGCTGTGAAGTTGCAGTGCTCCCACCACACAAGTTTGGCGCTGCTCAGGGGCAACACTCTCCAAGCATCTGGGCAGTGCCACATCCTTCGGCCTGTGTTACATAGAGGCACAGCCCACCATTGGAAATCTCCTCTGTGCACCCCGGTGCAGTGGAGTTGCAAGTTATGCAATGCAGACCTCGGATCGCAGGAGCACCTCTACCGATCACAGTTACAAGGGGCTCCAGGCAGTCTTATTGTACAGGTCAGCAATGTGTCTCTATGCAATCTGCCAGACTTCGCCACCAGGTTAAGGCAATCGATGCTTCAATGTTGTGTGCCACGGCCCACAGACTTGGGCCCGACGCAGCCAGCCTGCACCGTCAGGCCACAGCAACTCCTCAGAACCACTGCCTCCCACTCTGGGTCTCAGGCGCATGCACAGGCCCAGCGAGGCCTCGAGGCCCTGGAGACTGTCTGTGCTTTCAGGCATTGGCTGCCATGGTATCGCAGGGATGACACTATGAAAAGTGCTGCATCACTGTTTTTCCCAACGATGTGCCTCTTTTCATGAATGAGTCCCTGATTCTGCATTTTCTCTTCCCCTGGGACTCTGTCTGGTCATCTTGGCTGTTTGGGGTTTTAGTGGGGTTTTTGACCTGCTGGACTTGGGCTTCGCTGCTCCATTCAGCATTCCATAGGTTTTTTTTGTTTTTTTTTAATTAGGGGTGTATTTATAGGATCTTTTTGTCTCTAGAGGCAGAAAAGTGACACTGGGTTGAATAACGTGAATATTTTTTGCTACTAAGGAGCTTTTTGTCACTTTTCTCTCGCTAACATCAAATATGTATTGCCTTGAAGCCAGTTTTAAGCATCAGTTTTCACTGTGGATAGATGATACCATCTCCATGTAGCACATATTTTAAATATGTTGGTAACAGGGTGATCGTTTTCAGCCATACGATGTGTTAAAAAAATTGCAGCTAACTACTGCAAAAACTGGTTAGCAGCAATTCTTGTAAATATACCCCAATGCGCTTTACTTTATTCTGTCCAATTTACAAGCAGTTTAGATCTTGTTTTTAAAGCCAATTTTAGTTGGAAGACATTTTATTCAGGCTACGGTTGCTTTTCTGTTTTTCCAGTTATTAAGTGATTATTTTATTTTGTGGTCTATTATTTGTTTTTAAAGTGTGCCCTCATACAAAGTAACCTCATGGTTGCTGACTCTTGATGCAAAGTCTTGTAATATTTTAACTATGTATTGTCTGGATTTCTTAATGGAATTTTCAACTATGATTTGCCATTTCAAACCAAATAAAGTATATTGATTGATTGAAGTGCTAACCTTTGGTTGAGAACAGATCAGCATTTCATATTTGGTATCTATGAAATTGTGATTAAAAGTATTCTTTGATGGTAAAGTCAGATTTTAAATTACAATTTTAAAAATGCATTTTCCTGCCCATTGCCATGTGGTGCTTCAGCCCCACCTTGGCTGGGTGTAGATGGCAGCTGGACTTTGTAAATTCCTCTCAGGCAGTCACACAATAAAGGGATTAGATGTGCCTTAATGGGCCATCTTCTGACAGGGTGGTGGTGGATCTGGGCACAGTCTCACTTGCAACGGAATGGGCTGTGCTCTGCCTTCACCCAAAGGGCTTGTCACTGCATTGTCCCTGCAGCCAGCTTGAGGAGTCAGTAAATTCCAAACACTTCAAAGAGAAGCCTCTTGAAACTTATCCTACTTCAAAGAAGGGATCAGCTTTAAAAATAAGACCCTCAGACCCACTCTTCAGTTCACTTTCTGGACCTACAGAGGACTACCTCCTGCTGTGGCCTGTGGTACACAAGACTGCCTCACTGCACCTGCAATGACTGCTTTGCTGCCTGGAGACTGCCTAGAACCCGCAGAGGGATGACCCACTGCTTGAGCTCTGATTCATCACCTGAATCCAGAACTTCTAGAGTGACTCCAGGGGTTAGTTTTCTGCCCTCCTGTTCATAGCCACAAAGACATAACAGGCCCCTCCTATCCTGGACCCTTGGTGTTGGTGCTAAAGTTGCCCAGATTGCCAAAATCCAAACATTGCGATTAGAACATTTTTGGCTACAAACTGCTGTGAGAACCTAAGGTGGATCGCTGGCCAGAAAGCCTTCCCGGTAGCTCCTACTATGTTCTTCTCCCTAGAGGCAAATCCGATTCAGCAGTCCACTAGAGAAGGGGTATCTGGCCTCTCGGAACTCTTGTCAGTTACAGCCTCATCCCGCTGAAGATCTTTGACTTCCAAAAAAGTCAGAACGTAGAAATCTCCACCGTAACTGCGTCCAGAAGCTCCCTGATGACACTCTCTGCTGGTAGACCATGCTGTATCTTACATTCTCAGAACATTTTCCAAGTCTGAAGGTAATCACTGACCGGTCCTAATCTACTTCTTGTATCTGACCTGTGCTCCATCACATTCGACCATATTATCGACTTTGACCCGGTCTTGAGTGACTAGATGTCCATGGTTAGCAGTTTGATCTGCTGGGGGCTAGGATTTTATTAAAAACTTTGAAAATATATATCTTTGGTTCTGCTGATTAGATTTTTGTTGTTGTGGTGTCAAATAATTTATTCCAATGTACTCAATTT
This sequence comes from Lissotriton vulgaris, assembly GCF_964263255.1. Classification (NCBI taxonomy): domain Eukaryota; kingdom Metazoa; phylum Chordata; class Amphibia; order Caudata; family Salamandridae; genus Lissotriton; species Lissotriton vulgaris. The sequence continues at coordinate 896,158,446 of NC_141687.1, forward strand.
TTCTAAATTGATAACAGATTTGTCTTGTGTTGTGTTTTTACTTTATTACTGCTTGTGTGCTTCATAAAAATTTTACACATTACCTCTAACTTAAGCTTGACTGCTCTTGTGCCAAGCTAGTCAGTGTTATTTACATGCAATTTAGTGACTTTTGTGGTTCACCCTGACAGGGATTGCAGCTGTTGCTTGATAGGGCTAACACCTCAGTCAATGAACAACCCAATTTCTCACAGACAGCAATAACCTAGCGCACACATTTAAAACACCAGCAGCTTTGATCCACAAAAAATGAAGATGACCATGCAAAAAGAGGCCCTTTCTCACACTGCCACACAGCACACAGGAAAAAACACAGTCTGCATAAACCAAGACAGCAGGAATGGGAAGACAGAGACATGTGAATCAGACAATGTCACCAGTTCATATTTACAAAGAAAGTTGGCGCCAATACGTACTTACAGAATAGTTCTGATGATGGCTCAGTAGTACACCTTTGCAGAACAGTCTAGAGTGAGACATGAAAAAGAGTCTCCTCCTGATTGATGGACAGGCCTGAAATCGACTTCGTTGTAGCCATGCAGTGAATTCCGATTTTAATCCCCCAGGAGGGTTTGAAGGACCTTTTGATTTCAAATTCGTACTTTAGCTTCAGTGAAGAACACACAGTTATGACTAAGGTACATGCATTTGACTAGTTGAAAAGTCCATAGTCACCAATATGAGGAATTCTCCAAGATGCAGAACGAATCAATTTTACCTCCTCACGTATAGTGTTTTCTATTGGTCTTCAAACCGCTTTTTGAAATGGTCTTTCAACTGTTCCCGGGCTTAAGTGTTTGTGATTTTGCAAGGTAATCATCTGCCTATAGGCACTGCTCTTTTCAAATGCTTCATAACCTCTTCTCACTTCACTATAAAACGCTATTATGAATACATATAAGTATGACCTTCTCCCATAATGTCTAGTTTTAGACAGATGCAGGCTCATTTTCGACTAGACTTAGAAAAAGTTATTTTAAATTGCTTTGTCATGCTTTCTTATGTCTCAAAAGAAGAGACGGTAACTTCAGAACTAAATTTGATATTTTCACTGATCAGCTCTACAGCCTTCATATTGAGTAATCTGCACTCATCACAGAAGCTCTGATACCAATACTTCCAAAGGTCAATGGAACGTTTTGGAGAGAATGAGCAAAATATGCATGAAACGTGAAAGTGCTGATCAACAGAATTTACTTAACCAACATGTGCACATTGGTGTAAAATGGCTTGGAAATGTTAATGCATTACACAAAAATTAACATTTTGCCTCAGGGCATGGTCATCATTTCCAAGCAAGGAATTCAATATTGGATAATTTTCATGGGAAACATGTTATATTCATCCTTGAACTTAGAAAAGTGTAATGTAACAGAAGATAATGTAGTCTTGTGTTTTTAAGAAAACAACGGAGCATAGCTCTTGGTATAATGAAACTACTGACATGTGCAAAGATGAAACCTCCTGGCACTAACATTTTAAATAATAATCAATCATGTGCTACTTTTTGGAGTATGGAAATTTGCTTATATGTATTCTTGATTGATGGGTTTAAACCCCATTACCATAGTTCGTCCCTAGCCACTTCTTCTCTAATAATCTGTAATAATCAATGTGTTGCATTATCTTGTGTTCTTGCAGTATAGAGTGAGTCATAATTTAAAGATCATGAGTTCTTATCTTTTTGCCTTTAGCAATAAATGAGATCCATGGCTCTGCAGGGAGTTCTCTGATTGGCTTTGATTTGGTGTTTTTTTTCTCGCCACAGCTTGTTTACAAACTCTGACTAGTGACTAGTCACCTGAGTCTCACTTTGGGCTTTTTTCTACCTTGGACTGGCATCAAGCAAATGTGTTACTCATTCGTGTGTTATTATCGGTTTATTGGTACATTTTGCATCTGGAAATGAGCAGTGTCCTACGGATGCCAGCCTTATTATTTATTAATGATACGCCATTTGTCAGAGAGGATCTTAGGGCCTAATTATGAGTACGGTGGTAGACCGCCATAGCCATGGTGGAGGTGTGAGCACTGCCACTCTGGCAGTTTGACCGCCCTATTACAAGTTTGGAGGTCGGACAGCAATGGGACCGCCGCTGAGACCACAATATGCTTTTCGGTGGCAAGTCCTCTGCCCCACCACCAAGCATATTATAAGTTTCTTCTCCACCACGTTTTTCATGGAGGTCAGCCCGCCATGACAACTGTCGCAGAGAGGAAACAAAGGGGGAGCTATAGGCCCCCTGTTGTCTCAGGGACATGGGATGCAAGAAGGGGGGTTAACATGTTGTGCCCCCCTGTATTCCTGCACCCCAGTTTTTGAACCATGCCGTGCAGGAACTGCCTTCGCTGCTGCCATTGCGATGTCCATTTTCAGAGGTACTCCTGTGGGACTGCCAAAGAAACACCTGCCAGACGTGAGAAAATGTGTAATCTGGTCGGCGGTGCTCACACAGCTTTGGCGATGTGGGTGCAGGCGGTGGCCCCGCTCCCATACCGCCAAAGTGGTAATGGGGCCCTAAATCTCGACAAAGACCTTTTATAGTTGTTCCCCATCCAAGGGGTCAAACATGGGTCAAATTATACAGAAGAGCACATGAATTATCATAGGAACCAGTGTACAATGACTTTAAATTAATAGACTCATTACTGTGACTTTGGTCAGAAATTAGCCTGAGCTTAATGTCATTACACCAGCATAATTTCGCATAATCATGGGAATTTTGTATTGCAAAAATGATGCATAATTCCTGAGATTACATTATAATGCCGTCTTGTGTAAATGAGATGTCCGTTCAGGGAAAAAGCCAATTTGCAAGAGTATGAAAAAATGTGATGGACGCTTAGCAGCAACTTGAGCTGCAATGTAAGAAACATTTCTTTCACACGGGCACAGATAAAATACCTCAAAAAGGCAATTTACATTAACTGCTTTACCCGAGCGGACCAGGTGATTTTTAGAGCGAAATACATATTTTTTTGCATTAACTACACAGAGGAAGTACTATAACTAGTGAGAATCTTGTGCATACACACCCAACTTCCTCTTCATGCCTGAAGCCTCCTACCTGTTCTTTGTCCAGCCCTTGGTCAATTCGGATTCAGATTTAGGAGGTAAAATATCAGTCTTCCATTGTGTGCAATTTTGGTTGCAAACAATGACCACCTTTGGAAGTTGGTCACTCGGATTTATGTGATCCATGCTGGCACTGTGATTGTGGCGTCTGGTCACGTGTCGCCTGAAGTTGGAAATGTATGTTGTGGTGGCAGCTTGCCACGTGGGTACTATGCAACTGTCTTTTTACCTGTCTGGGGTCATTAGCAACTCTGTCTTGAGGCAGTGTGAGGGAGGACACTCTTTGCTGTCTTCTGCCCACTGCAGGGCTTCCCTGCCATGGTGGAGATGTAGTGGATCTCCCTTCCAACTTCAGCAGTGCTCTTCGCTGTGGAGAGGTATCTCTCTCCTGGCCTCCTGTCCACGTTGTCAGGTTTCTGGGTGCATTCGTTTCGCACCTCGTGCACTTTGTCCCTTTCTTGGGTGTCCTCGCCTGGATTGTCATGGTGGCTATTCACTACTAGGGGTGGGTGGCGCACTCCTCTCACTTGTGGTGGCGTTGGACCGCCACTGAGGGTTGCGTCTTCTCCGCATGTTCTTCTCGTACCTCATGTGAGGTTTGCTGCCAACTTGAGGTTTGCTGCTCTTGTCTGCTTGATGGTCGTCTAGGCTGATGCTGCCTCTGGAATTTTTCTGGGTGGGGTGTGACAGTGTTTCTTCTTTTGAATTTGCTAGGTTCTGGGGGCATCAGGCTATTGGCGTAACTTCTCCGGGGGGTAGATGCAGACAACAGCAGCTTGCTTTATTGAAGTTGGTCCTTGGTGCAGTGCAAATCTTCACCACTAGGTGGCGCTGCAGCCCCCTTTTGCATGCTAGGGCATCTCTCCTGATGCTCTAGGGTCCTTTTGCCTCTGCCAGGGGATGCTGGGATGGTTATTACATGCTGGGCAGCCTCAGAAAAGAAACCAGCGTGCTGTATGGCGCTGTGGTCACCAGGTGGTGCTGTGTGCGATTACAGAGGATATTTTGGTTGCTCTTGACCACCGTGGGCCACATAGGCGCTGAAGGTGCTGGTGTAGGGAGAGACACTCTGTGCATTTGAGGTGTGGTAAATAGATGGCAGCCTCGGCCCGTGGGGGCACTCAAGTGGGTGAAAACTCCTTGCTGTGCGAGGACTTGTGCCTTCCTGTGTGGGACACATCCAGCACAGCAGTGAGTAGTGGCTAAGTTGTCCAGTCTTACATCGTTGTTTTTTTTTCATAGATGTGCCCCCGCCTGCAATCTTTCAATCCTTGGTGCGGTCTGCCAAGTAAGCCATCAGGTGGCACTGAAAGTGCTCTATGCACCTGTCCCCGATTCTTACTTTCCTTTCGGGAAGCCAAAATTGTCTTCACTCTTCCCGGGCTAATGGTGACCTGGCACTAGGGGCTTACGTGCTTGCCCTTCATGCCGACATTCAAAACGGGGCCTTTCATCGTGCCGCATGTTCTCCGGCAATCTTCCAAGACCTCGGCGTGGTGAGTGACCTGTCTTTGGTGCTGTGGGTGCATTCTCCCGGTGCAGGAGCGATGGCAGCAGCGCAACCCTCTGCCATTTAGGGGAAGACATCTCCGCTGGGCAGGTAACAGTATGCAGGGGAACAGCGATATGGCAGGCGACTAACACGGGCTGCCTTTCTTTTTTCACCCAGGCCAGGCTTCTTTTACCTTCAGGCTCCTGTGGTGCTGGAGGACTGGTGCAGTTGTCTCGCCCACGCAGGCGCTACATAGATCGGTCCTGGGGGAGGGGGAGAATCGGTGCAGACGGAGTCTCCCATTTCTTCTACCAGGGCCGCTGCCTTTCAGGTGCCCAGTGTTGCAGCAGCTTCTTGATGCTGCTGGCGAAACGCCCCTCACTGGGGCAGCGAGAAAAGGTGCACAGAGGGGGTGCTTATGGGAATCAGTAGTTTATGTGCACTACGCGGGACTACACCGGTAAATGGCAGCGGGGGCATGTGCATGAGGACGGCTGCAGTGGCCTTACCGCTTGACTATGGGGTGCTGGATGAGTTCTCTTCTGCCCCGACTTCCTTTCATCACGATGGCAGCAGGTGCTGGAGTGGGCAATTTCCGCTATCAGACTACGGCTTCTCATCCAGGCCACGTCTACCTTCCTCATGCCGTGGGCATTCCCCTTGATGGCCTATTCACTGCAACGCTTCTCCCCTTGCACAGCTCTCAGTATCTGTTACGCTGGTTCCCTGGACATGGGCCCATTTTCCCCTTGTTAAGAACAGCAGCTATGCTGTCAGACCCGCCCTCGTCGCCATTGTGGTGTTTGGGCCCTGGGCCCGCATGCTGGTCAAATAGTCACATGAACACCGTGGTATGGTACAGGAGAACTGTCCCAAGGCACATGCGCCTGGCCACTTTTATTTGCCTGGTCACCTGACAGGTAACGCCTGTGGTGGGTGGGTGTAAAGTGTTGGGTACAACAGGCAGAACACTAGAACGTTTCCAGCCAGACACTACAATTAGGATTTGCTCTACATAACAACATGCTCCTAGAAATTACTGAATGGTGTCTCACTAACAATATCTTCTTTTTTGATAAACAACTGTACCAACAACTGAGAGGAACCGCGATGGGCGCCTGCTTTGCCCCCTGCTACGCAAATCTTCACATGGGCTGGTGGGAGGAGCAGGTGCCCGGTGGTAAAGAAATGGAACATTCGCTACAGCATACTGTTTTATGGCCAAGATATATAGACAACTCTGTGTGCTGTGGCAGAGCACATAGAGGGAGGCCAAACAGTGTGTTAGGGAGCTAAATGTGAACAGCTTGAATCTCAAATTCACTGCTAGCATTAGTTCCATCTCAATGGACTTTCTGGATGTCTGCATTACTGTCAGTCCCAATGGTCTGGAGACCTCGGTATTCAGAAAGCCTACTACTGGGAATACAATATTGCAAGCCAATAGTTTCCATCCAGCACCACTCATCAGAAGCATCCCCTTTGGAGAATTGTATAGAGCTAAAAGAACTTGTGGCAGCCCTGACTCCTATGCCATAATAGAATTTTAAATTGAGAACTCCACCTCTTCAACCTATTGATTTTCGAGAAAGACCTTGGGAGAAGATTGGAATTGATCTTGTTGGTCCTTTCAATTTGCTACCAACTTCCTCGAGGTTTTTTGTTGCTGCCATTGACTATTATTCTAAATTACCGGAAGTACGTTTCACTGCTGAACCCAACTACATTTTTGTTATTGATTTTCTTAAGGATATTTCTTTGAATTAAGACTTTCCTTATACTATTGTATCTGACAACGGGTACAATTTGTCTGTCACAAATTTGAGTTTTTTAATGAATTAAATCTGACAAGGTTTTTTCCAACCCCCGGAAAACATCACGACCGGAGATCTTTTTCTGACGGAATTTGTGGGTTCTGCAGACACCTGTAGATTGTCGCCATCAATAATGTAGTAAGTAAGACACCACAACTATGCGCAGTTGTAGAAAGTCAGCTTTAATAACGACAGATGCTGTGCAGCAGCCAGCTCAGGAAACCATCAAGAAGCAACTGACAAAACTTTTCAAAACACAACAAATCCATATTCTGAGGCGAAATGCTCACAACAAGAACTTCAATAGCACGAGCAGTCCAACCAGATTTTCGAGCCACTCGTAAAGATAACCTTAGCTTGCTTCACAAAAAACCCTTCGAACTAGGTTCAATAGCTTTTTTAATGATTATCCACTAAGGAGTCAAATTGTGAAATCTACTTTCAAATTACGCAAATTAGAAATTGGCAAGTCCAGATTTACCTTTTTTCTTCAAGGTGCATTTTTCCAAGCGCAGAGATCTCACTTCAGTCAAGGAAAAGGCATACAGTGTCATGAAAAGGTTTAGTACATGCATGTACAACCACAAACTCAGAGTTAGGGGCTATTCATTTCTGCAACTTACTCCAAGTTAAAGTTCTTCTTAGCCAAGTGGATAAATAACAAAAACAAACAGTATGGCAGGACAGCAGACATTATCAGTCCTCTTACAAATAGAAATGGAATACATTTACTGAACTGCCTCCACAAGCCAAGGGGCCATGTCCAGTATTTCCTGTACATTTCATGGCCTTTACTGCCTCACTTGATTTAACCCTTATATCCCAAATGTCATCAAAATGTGTCTGTTGGAAGTATAAAAGATGACAGGACACTGAAGCGAATAGAAGCTTATTTAATGGCCATCCACTCTCCTCACTGGAAAGCACATCAACATTCTACAAGAAACTTCAGTATGGGAGAAACCAAAGGGGCAGGGATTGTGGGGGTGGAAGGAATGTACCAATAAGGCTAATTGCAACACTTCTCCTTCCCTTATAATGAGGACATTATAAACTCTGGGGGACAGAAAGGGAAAAAAGGTACTGGTAAACTGAACGGTGTAAGAGGGGAAACAGCAGGGTACAAAGTACACAGTTATGGCTGTACATTTACAATGTTGTCAAAACTCCACCATTGACCATTTTCAAACTGTACCACATTTTTTAAAACCTTAACAATCTTTCTAGGAGAGTGAAACTTGCTGAGAGTGGTTCCCAATTCGGTGTTTCTTCTGGCTTGTGCCATGTCTCCCACCTCCCACTTTTGGACCTTCACTCCATGTTTTTGATCATACCACAGTTTGTACTTGGTTTGATGTTGTTTGACCTTTTCTCCTGCCCCCTCCCAATCTACTTCCCTGACCTCACCACCATTTAACCAGCTGGGATTAAACTTGGTACATGGTTCCCTCCCACGTAAAGACACGAAGGGAGAGACCCCAGTTACTTTGTTGGGTGATGTGTGGTAGGCCCACAGACATTCCCTCAAAGATTCTTCTACATCATGTCCATTTATGGCAGCGAGCTGTATATTTTCTTTGATTACCCTATTTGCTATTTCCACCAAACCGTTGGCTTTTGGGCAATAGAGGGCTGTGGTTTCATGCCTTATGCCTGAGGTTTTCAGAAACTCTTGCATTTCCTCCGAGGTGAACTGTACCCCATTGTCAGTAATTAATGAGGAAGGTATACCCTCCTCACAGAACACCTCTTTCAGGAATTGGATCACCGATTTGGTAGTGATGTTGTGCACAAACTTTTGCTTAATCCAGTGTGAAGTATAATCGATCAGAACCAACATGAATCTTTTTTGCACACCCAGATTCTGCATGGGTCCAATGATATCCATTGCCAACTTGTTCCAAGGCTTGTTCGGGACACTCACCGGAGACAACGGGGACTTGTGTATCACTTTGGACTTGTCGCTTTTAGCACAAGCTCCACACTATTTTACAACTTCTTCAGTGTTGGCATCCAATTTTGGGAACCAGAAATTGGTTCTTATTCTTGCCTTAGTGGCACTGCGCCCAAGGTGGCCTTCGTGTGCCAAGTCAATGACTCTCTTCTGTAGTTCCCTGGGAGGTATCACCCTGTTATTACGATAGACCTTTCCTCCGATGACACTTAATTCATTTCTGATCTCCCAAAATGCTTCCACTCCCGCTTCTACATCTCTCTTCTTGTTTGGCCACCCCTTCTTGACATGCTCTATTAAGACAACCAACTCTTTGTCCTCCTTCATTCCATCTTCCCACTCTTTTTCCGTGATGGCAGGGAAATCCATGATCGGACTGTCCAGAGATTCCTCAGGTTCTCCTTCCTCAGGTAGGGGTGATCTTGAGAGAAAATCTGCAATGGTATTTTCTTTGCCTGGCACATGTTCAATCTTGAAATTGAAATGCTCCATTCCTAGAATCCATCTACTGATGCGTGGGGTGCAATTCTCCAGGACTTTCACAGAGAATATAAATGTGAGGGGCTTGTGATCTGTACGTATTGTGAACCTCATTCCCCATAGAAAGAATTTAAAATGCCTCACCACCCAAAAACCCGCCAAGGCTTCTCGTTCGATTACCGAATAATTATTTTCTGGTGGAGAAAAGCTCCTGGACGCATAGGCAATAATCTTCTCTTCATTACCGTTTTTCTGGACTAGAGTGGCACCCAATCCATAGTTTGAAGCATCAATTGCAAGGATGGTTTTCTTATTTGGGTAAAATGTTCCAAGGGCCGGGGAGTTGATTAAATCCTCCTTTAAGGCATTCACGACAGCCTCCTGCTCCTCATTCCACACAAACTCTTTGTTTTTCTTCAACATCTCTCTCATGGATTCACACTTAGCAGCAAAATTGTCCACATACTTTGCCATGTATTCCATAAGCCCCAAAAAGGACTTGAGCTCTTCCTTGTTTCTTGGGTTGGGAGCTTCCTTTACTGCTCGGATCAAGCTGCTCTTTGGTCTAAATCCTTTTTCCGAGATCGAATGGCCCAGGTAATCAACTAGTTATACTTTTATTTTGCACTTTTCCTTCTTCACTGTCAGGCCAGCATCCATGAGTCTTCTAAACACTTGCCGCAATACTCCATTGTGTTCTTCTGAATTCTTCCCATAGACCAAGATATCATCTTGGAAGCACATAGTGCATTCTACACCTTCCAGGATTTTCTGCATGGCCCTTTGGAAAATTGCTGCAGCTGACGCAAGGCATGAACATGAACGCTCCGAAAGGTGTAATGAACACCGTGAGTGGCCTAGATTCCGGATGTAGCTCGATCTGGTGGTACGCCATGGATAAGTCTATCACACTGAAATACCTTGCGGGACCCATGATGCTTAGCATTTCATTGATTACTGGTAGGGGATGTCTTTCTACCCAGATGCAATCATTTAAACTGCGCAAGTCCACACAGAGGCGGATCCCTTCACCACTGGATTTGGCTGCGATAACTATCGGAGCCAACCACTCCGAACAATCTATAGGTTGGATTGTATCCAAGTCACATAACTTGCGCAGCTCATTTTCTAGGGGCTCTTTCAATTTAAAAGGTACTGTGCGCAGACTGTGCACCACTGGTTTAGCGTTTTGCCTTAATCTGATCCTATGTTGAAAATTGTGCAAGCATCCTAGTTCCTCTTTGAAAAGCTGTTTGAATTCTCCAGAAATCTTCTCACCCATCGGAAGCTTCTCAGTGAGCAAAACTTGTTTAGCACTATAAGGGTCTAGTATGATTCCCAACTCTTTTTTATGTACCCATCCTAAGAGATTTGAGCCCGACTTCACAACATGTACTGTCCCATAGGTTTTCCTGTCCTTGAATTGAAGCTGCATGTCTCTCATGCCCAACAGGGGACTGTTTCCCTTTTTGTATCCTGTGGGAGAAATATCTGGATTTTTTAACTCGCTAATCATATTTTTTCCCATCGATACATAATCATCCTTATTCAGTAAGGTGTACGGGGAACAGGAATCAGCAAACATTTCAACACGTTCATCATCAATTAATATATCACATTTGGGATAAATAGAATTCACTGTTTCACTGACATCTTTCACTTGTAAAATAAACTTCTCCATTCTTTGTTCAATACATTTGACTTCTTTACTCCCAGTTTTATCTGTATTTCTATCCTGATCTCTTGTGTGTAATTCACCATCACGACACACCCTGGCAAAATGCCCCCTCCTATTGCATTTCTTACAAGTGACATACCTGGCTGGGCATTGGAAATAAGCGGCAAAGTAGTTGTTGCTGCCACACCGGTAACACTTGAGACCCTTCTCTCTGTAATCTGACATGTTACTAACATTCTCTTTAAACTTAATCTTGTACACTTCATTCCTGTCTTCATCATCATTAATAGTTGCCACCACCTCCCCTTCATGTTTCATCTCTTTGACACACCTAGCCGTGTGTTCCACAGACTTTGCTAATTCAATTGCTTCCCTTAGCCCTGGATTTTTAGCCAACAGTTTCTCCTGGATTCGTGGATTATTAGTGCACCTCACAAGTTGATCTCTTATTAAAGAATCTGTGAGATCACCAAATTCACATAACTGTGTCAGTCCCCACAAAACTGCGATATAATTCTGTCCTGACTCCTGTTTGCCTTGACACCTTTTAAAAAATTTGTGGCGCTCTAAAGCCACATTGATTCTATCCGCAAAATGTTTTTCTATTTTCTGCATGGTCTGCACATACACATCAACCTCTTCAACAGCATTACCGTCCAGTAGTCAAGGAGGCAAATCAGCTTCCGACCGCCGACTGGGGAAAAGAGGCGCAGGCGCCGAACCGAGACACTAATCCAGCAAAACCTGACAGGAAAACCTGATCCAGCATAGAGGAACATTCTCCAACAACCTTGAAGAGGATCCTGAAGGCAATTATCGTCACTCTGCACTCCTCTCAAACACTTGCAGGTAAGTGCAAACACCGGGTCTTCCTGTTCAAAATATAGTCTTTTCCTGTCAAGGACTAATCGAACACTCTCCAGGATTCAGGCTTCCTCCGCTTCACACACACTTGACCTCCTGCTGTCGTGTGGTATATAATCAAATCCTTATATTCTTGAGTCAGTCCTTCTCACACGGCTCACACACTAACCTTATCCTGCTTTGTGGCATAAGCTCTGTGGCAAAGCGACTTGTACTATTAGTGTCTTTACCCACTGACAAGACGGATGGGTGTCCTGCAGCGGTGAAGAAATTTCTCTTTTCACTTTTCTTTCCTTCCGTGTGGAGAGAGTACACAAAGGGGAGATGGAAAATACTGCCCCCTGCGCAGTTCCGTCCCCAGTGTTGGAAGTATAAAAGATGACAGGACACTGAAGTGAATAGAAGCTTATTTAATGGCCATCCACTCTCCTCACTGGAGAGCACATCAACATTCTACAAGAAACTTCAGTATGGGAGAAACCAATGTGGCAGGGAGTGTGGGGGTGGAAGGAATGTACCAATAAGGCTAATTGCAACAGTATCCTCATTACTCTTAACCACCATAACATCCACGCTGGTTTTCCTGCTAATTTTGCTTATCGTGTTTGGTCTCTAGAAACTCTATTTCAACAAAATGGCTAGTGTTGTGATTATCAAATTTATGTTCCTTAATTTTTTTGGCAATGGACGGAGTGAAAAAATCATGGTAAAATTCAACTACACCTAATTTGGCACATTTAAGTATCTTGTAAGTCCCTTGTAAATGGTACTACCTGTACACTGGGTTTGTAAATTAAATTTTACAAGTGGGCCTGCAGAACTCATTGTGTCATCAACTAAAGAGCTCTTTAAAACGGTTCTGCCACTCGGTTCTGCCACTACAGCCTATAGCGCTGTTTTATTCTGCCAATTCGACCTGACAAAATAAACATTTTACCAGGCCTAAACTTTAATTTTTAGTACTTAAAAGTCATCCCTAAGTAGGTCATAAAAGGCTCATAGGGTAGAGTGCATGTTATTCAAAATGTAGAACAGGTGGGTTTAAGTTTTACATGTCAGGGAAGTGAAAAGCTCCTAAAGTACATTTTTAATACTGTAAGGACTATCTCTCCCATATCCTAACACTGGGTGGCCTTATTTCAATTAACAAGTGATACTTTGTATTAGGAGAAGATAAAGATAGGCTGTTTACTCTCAAATGAATTGTAATTTAAAATTCTGTTTAATGATAAAGTAGTTTTTTAAGATAGAATCATGAAAATGCAACTTTTAGGAAAGTTGGAATTTTCTTGTTTCAACAATGTGTGTCTCCTGCCAGTGTACTAGGTAACAAGACTGTGTATAGTTCTGCTGATGGTGTAAGTGTGTTTCTCCCAGACAGCGACACAAAGGTGAATATGGAGTGGACATAAAAGTCCATCCTGACAGGATGGCGGAGGAGGAGATGTACCCAGTCTCACTTCAAGTGGCTTTTCCTTCTGCTCAGACAAAGGAACCTAACACTAGGCCAGCCCAGCCTTTTGTCACCCCCAAATGGATTGAAGTCTTGGAAAAGGAAGGTGTGGAACTTCCCAAAACCAGATGTGGAGGTAGGACAAAGAGTCCCTCCATACAAGGATTGGTGCCCGGAACAAATATTGGACCTTCAGAGCCACTTTTCAGAACACTCCTGGACCTGTGAAAGTTACAAACGAAGAACTGGTCTACTGCCATAGAACTGCTCTGCTGCTTGAAAGACTTCCTTGCTGTCTGAAAAGGAAGACTAGATCTGCTTGCTGTCATCCCAGGCTACCAAGAGGTACTCCAAGGGTCAGTTGGCTGACTTCCTGTGTGAGCAAAAGGGACATAACATGCTTCAGAGGCTTCCCTGCCGCTGTCCAGCTGACCTGGGGCACTGGACCTGCTTGAGCCGGCTGTTGGCCTCCGCCTGATGTCGGGAAACACTGAGAAGAAATACAAAGAGGGGAATGAAGACTGGGCGTTATCACAGACTCAGTTGGCTCATATCTATTGTGTCCTCGCTAAAAGTTTTCAGAAGCTTCTAACTTTAGTAAACATTACCAATAACAGGGAAAAGTGAAAAGAAAGCAATGGAAACATATACATCATGCAATAAATGATCCTCTGCTGAGATAATTATGTTTGACAATATTGCACATAATTATAGTCATAATATGTGTGGATCAGAATACCCATTGGTAGCATGCCACATTAGAGGTCCTGTGTTTCATCTGGGTTCCATGAATTCAAAATGTTTCATAATAAAGGAATCCGTATCTGGTTAGAAATTACCAACTGGTCATTTATCTTGTAAAGGACTTGTCTTCAGGAGGCAATTAATGTTAAGACTGACAGCCATTCCCACCTTCCAGGTATTGTGGCTGCTCTGCAATGTCATGGTGTAGAATACATATTTTAGCTGCTGTTCTGTGAATGAATATTTCTATAAGATATAAAATATGTTACACTCCAGTTGTCCGCTACTCTAGAACCTAGAGGGAGGAGAAGATTACGTAGCTTAATTGGAGTGCAGTATAAATTGTGAAAGGTCTTCATTCTCCGTTCTCTAAGAAACCTTTCTAGTAATAATATCAGGGATTTCTGATGTTAATAAGTGTAGGTATGCTGTAATGTGTTTTGCTAGATCTGTGTCAATGAGCTACTACAGGCTCAAAATAAATATTACCAATAAATTAGACCAGAAAGTCCAGATACCACCCCCTGTAGCTGTCCCCTCGGGTTACGGTGCCATATTATTGGAGATTTTTACAGGACAAATAGAGGTGGCCCTAGGTGTCATCTTAGGGGTTGTGCTATTTATATTGCCAAAGGTGATTATTACTTAAGACAGATTTGCTGCATAAGGAACCTCCCTATACAAATCTCTCACTGTCAGTATTGAACCTCGTCAGTATGAATTTGTGAATAACCAATTATACTATCCCATAGAAGTATTCCATATCCTTCTAACTCATCATCACAGTTTATAATTATCTTATTACTTACACGCTACTCACAGCGCTTTAACCTTGATATCACATTGATTGTATTCTCCCCTGCATTCTTTGTCACTCTTCTCTATTTCTTCTTGGAGTTTTACATCTTCAATTCTCTCATGAATTTGGAAGATTTTCACTATGCGCTCTAAATGAATCCTAAGATTTGTCACACCTTTTGTCCCCTTCAACCCATACTTATGGAGGAGCTTTGGCCATATCTTCTCCTCTCCTACTATAATTCATTTGCTGTTGTGTGATCACTTTCTTTACCACTCTTCTTTCTCCACCCTTCTCCCCATTTATCCCTCTGGTGATCATCGCACATTCTTTAGACATGATCTTCTGAATCTTTCCACTAATTGTTGTGCCTCCATTGCACTATGGGCACCACCTGCTTTGTAGTACCTTGCTACTTTCTCCCACGATCAAGGTGTAGATCTTCTCATTGATATCCTTTGTTTTATCACTTGATTCTTTAGTTTCTTGAAGACCCTTTTATCCTACTTGTAAACATCTTTAACCCTGATTTACTCCTGCACTGTTCTTACTTCATTTGTTTATGTGCCACTTTGAAACATTGCGGCCAAGTATAGATCTCATGACCCTCTTTCTCCCTTCCTATTCTGCATCTTCAAGCTGCCAAAGAACCTTATTTTCACTGCATCATCCAGGATCAGAACCACAATCCCTAGAAACTAATTTGCACCACCGGTCACCTACTTTCCCCTTTACCCACTGACTCATCTCAATGTTCTTGCTATTTTGCCGAAAAGCTTGCATTATATTTCACTGAGAAATGTTCAAGTATATGTGTTTCCTTCTCTGCATCTCCCCCTGACACACAGACCCTGCCTGCAAAGACCTACTCATTCACCATCATTTTCTTCCTTCAATTTGGTTACTGGGGATGAGGTCATTACCCTGCTTCACAGTATCAAGCCACTGTATTTCCTAACCTTCTTCTTTTCTCAGTTGTGAGAAACATTGTTTGTTATCGTTTGTCTTATCTAACTTTATTAAATTTTGACCCATGCTCTGAAAGATTCCTTTCCTCTTTTGAAATAACTACAGACCTCCTGTTAATCAAAAAGATTCCACCTAATCCAGAGGTTCTTTTTAACTTCCATCCAATTGTTCTACTTCCTTTTCACTCTAAAATACTACAATGTATTGTCTCTCCTTCTTTAGACTCAAAACTTATTTTTTTCTGCCATTTTGAATTTCACAAAGACTACTCAACTAAAACAGACTTGCTATACATAACTAATTATATTCTTCATTCTAAGCACAATTAACAATCTCTTATGTCAATCCTCCTAAAGTTATCTGCTGTTTTTAATATTCTCTCTGCTTTTTCAACACTGTGTATTTAATGTCTGGATCTTGATTAGTTTTTTTTGTTTGTTCAATTGTTCCTTCTAAACCTCATGAAAACCTTCTCTTTCTTTCGCCTCTGCATTTGACTTTAATTTTTATTTTTATGCTGATGACACTCAGATGTTCTTTTGGTTCTCGTCAGTTTATTCTTCTTGACATTAGTCTATCTTTGCTTATATTTCTGCCAGTGAGTACTAGATAGCTTATTACTGTCTTTAGCTTCATCCAAATAAAACAGAAGTTGTGTTTATTTTCTAGCTAACTTTTTGTCCACCCTCCACCACCTGTTATTACTTCTACTTCTCAGCTTCCCATCTTTTCTACTGCTGGGTCCTCAGAGTGCAATTTGAAACCTCTATCAATTGTGCCCTTCATATTGTCCCCGTGTCTAAGACCTGCCATGTGTGCTTAAATAATATTAAAAAAATATAGTATTTCTTTCCTTTGCCACCTCAAAATACATCTTGCAAACAATGGTTTATTACATCTTAATTGTTGTTCATCATAATATGTTAGTCTACCAATATACTTATTTGACTCCTTTCAGTCCAAACAAATGCCTATATTTATCTGTTATTCACATTACTTCCTCTCTCTTCTATCCCTCATTACTGTTCTCACTCTCCTCAAAGTAACTTTTGTTTCCTTTGCCTTGTTTCTAAATATATTCACTTCTTAGCCCCACTATAAGTGTGCTCTCTGACTTCCTGGCATATTCCCACTAGATTCGTACATTCTACATCATTCTATTTAATCACTGAGCCTCATACTCCCTCTTGTTTCCGCTACTTCTTACTCGCTCCTAAGTTATGAAATGGACTTCTGCTTACTTTCAGATGATTTACAAAAGGGGGTGGTGATGAACAGAGTGTCTGAATTGAGCAGACCACTCTTACCCAGTCCAAAGATCAGGGCTTGATCCATCACCGTTATTTATCTCACTGCCCCATCCCAGCTCAGAACCTGGCTATATGCAAATCAGTCTGTCCCTGGCCCAGTGCATCATGGGAACAGGGCAGACTAAACTACCAAGCCAATTCTTTACCAGAAAGGAGACAAGCTACCGGGGACCGGTTTCTGGCATTTCAGCCTCTTCGGCCCGGCTTGCTTGAATCCTGATGGAGCAGTGAGAAAGGGACTCATGTCTGAGTATACCCTGCCACACCTATAGTGGCCAAAATCGATTTACAAAAGGGGGTGGTGATGAACAGAGTGTCTGAATTGAGCAGACCACTCTTACCCAGTCCAAAGATCAGGGCTTGATCCATCACCGTTATTTATCTCACTGCCCCATCCCAGCTCAGAACCTGGCTATATGCAAATCAGTCTGTCCCTGGCCCAGTGCATCATGGGAACAGGGCAGACTAAACTACCAAGCCAATTCTTTACCAGAAAGGAGACAAGCTACCGGGGACCGGTTTCTGGCATTTCAGCCTCTTCGGCCCGGCTTGCTTGAATCCTGATGGAGCAGTGAGAAAGGGACTCATGTCTGAGTATACCCTGCCACACCTATAGTGGCCAAAATCGATTTACAAAAGGGGGTGGTGATGAACAGAGTGTCTGAATTGAGCAGACCACTCTTACCCAGTCCAAAGATCAGGGCTTGATCCATCACCGTTATTTATCTCACTGCCCCATCCCAGCTCAGAACCTGGCTATATGCAAATCAGTCTGTCCCTGGCCCAGTGCATCATGGGAACAGGGCAGACTAAACTACCAAGCCAATTCTTTACCAGAAAGGAGACAAGCTACCGGGGACCGGTTTCTGGCATTTCAGCCTCTTCGGCCCGGCTTGCTTGAATCCTGATGGAGCAGTGAGAAAGGGACTCATGTCTGAGTATACCCTGCCACACCTATAGTGGCCAAAATCGATTTACAAAAGGGGGTGGTGATGAACAGAGTGTCTGAATTGAGCAGACCACTCTTACCCAGTCCAAAGATCAGGGCTTGATCCATCACCGTTATTTATCTCACTGCCCCATCCCAGCTCAGAACCTGGCTATATGCAAATCAGTCTGTCCCTGGCCCAGTGCATCATGGGAACAGGGCAGACTAAACTACCAAGCCAATTCTTTACCAGAAAGGAGACAAGCTACCGGGGACCGGTTTCTGGCATTTCAGCCTCTTCGGCCCGGCTTGCTTGAATCCTGATGGAGCAGTGAGAAAGGGACTCATGTCTGAGTATACCCTGCCACACCTATAGTGGCCAAAATCGATTTACAAAAGGGGGTGGTGATGAACAGAGTGTCTGAATTGAGCAGACCACTCTTACCCAGTCCAAAGATCAGGGCTTGATCCATCACCGTTATTTATCTCACTGCCCCATCCCAGCTCAGAACCTGGCTATATGCAAATCAGTCTGTCCCTGGCCCAGTGCATCATGGGAACAGGGCAGACTAAACTACCAAGCCAATTCTTTACCAGAAAGGAGACAAGCTACCGGGGACCGGTTTCTGGCATTTCAGCCTCTTCGGCCCGGCTTGCTTGAATCCTGATGGAGCAAACCGGGCCGAAGACGGCTGTAATGCCAGAAACCGGTCCCCGGGAGCTTGTTTCCTTCCCAGTGTAAGAATTGGCTTCTGTAGTTTGGTTTGTCCTGTTCCCATCATGCACTGGGACAGGAACAGACTAATTTGCATACAGTCAGGTTCTGAAACTGGGATGGTGCAGTGAGCTAAAAAACGGTGTTGGATCTAGCCCTGATCTTTTGACTGGGTGAGAGCTTTCTGTTTAATTCAGAGACTCTGTCCCTCACCACCCCTTTTTGTAAATATTTTTGTCCACCCTAAGCGTGGAAGGGTATTCTCAGATGTGAGACCCTTGCTCATTGCACCATCAGGATTCAAGCAAACCGGGCCGAAGACGGCTGTAATGCCAGAAACCGGTCCCCGGGAGCTTGTTTCCTTCCCAGTGTAAGAATTGGCTTCTGTAGTTTGGTTTGTCCTGTTCCCATCATGCACTGGGACAGGAACAGACTAATTTGCATACAGTCAGGTTCTGAAACTGGGATGGTGCAGTGAGCTAAAAAACGGTGTTGGATCTAGCCCTGATCTTTTGACTGGGTGAGAGCTTTCTGTTTAATTCAGAGACTCTGTCCCTCACCACCCCTTTTTGTAAATATTTTTGTCCACCCTAAGCGTGGAAGGGTATTCTCAGATGTGAGACCCTTGCTCATTGCACCATCAGGATTCAAGCAAACCGGGCCGAAGACGGCTGTAATGCCAGAAACCGGTCCCCGGGAGCTTGTTTCCTTCCCAGTGTAAGAATTGGCTTCTGTAGTTTGGTTTGTCCTGTTCCCATCATGCACTGGGACAGGAACAGACTAATTTGCATACAGTCAGGTTCTGAAACTGGGATGGTGCAGTGAGCTAAAAAACGGTGTTGGATCTAGCCCTGATCTTTTGACTGGGTGAGAGCTTTCTGTTTAATTCAGAGACTCTGTCCCTCACCACCCCTTTTTGTAAATATTTTTGTCCACCCTAAGCGTGGAAGGGTATTCTCAGATGTGAGACCCTTGCTCATTGCACCATCAGGATTCAAGCAAACCGGGCCGAAGACGGCTGTAATGCCAGAAACCGGTCCCCGGGAGCTTGTTTCCTTCCCAGTGTAAGAATTGGCTTCTGTAGTTTGGTTTGTCCTGTTCCCATCATGCACTGGGACAGGAACAGACTAATTTGCATACAGTCAGGTTCTGAAACTGGGATGGTGCAGTGAGCTAAAAAACGGTGTTGGATCTAGCCCTGATCTTTTGACTGGGTGAGAGCTTTCTGTTTAATTCAGAGACTCTGTCCCTCACCACCCCTTTTTGTAAATATTTTTGTCCACCCTAAGCGTGGAAGGGTATTCTCAGATGTGAGACCCTTGCTCATTGCACCATCAGGATTCAAGCAAACCGGGCCGAAGACGGCTGTAATGCCAGAAACCGGTCCCCGGGAGCTTGTTTCCTTCCCAGTGTAAGAATTGGCTTCTGTAGTTTGGTTTGTCCTGTTCCCATCATGCACTGGGACAGGAACAGACTAATTTGCATACAGTCAGGTTCTGAAACTGGGATGGTGCAGTGAGCTAAAAAACGGTGTTGGATCTAGCCCTGATCTTTTGACTGGGTGAGAGCTTTCTGTTTAATTCAGAGACTCTGTCCCTCACCACCCCTTTTTGTAAATATTTTTGTCCACCCTAAGCGTGGAAGGGTATTCTCAGATGTGAGACCCTTGCTCATTGCACCATCAGGATTCAAGCAAACCGGGCCGAAGACGGCTGTAATGCCAGAAACCGGTCCCCGGGAGCTTGTTTCCTTCCCAGTGTAAGAATTGGCTTCTGTAGTTTGGTTTGTCCTGTTCCCATCATGCACTGGGACAGGAACAGACTAATTTGCATACAGTCAGGTTCTGAAACTGGGATGGTGCAGTGAGCTAAAAAACGGTGTTGGATCTAGCCCTGATCTTTTGACTGGGTGAGAGCTTTCTGTTTAATTCAGAGACTCTGTCCCTCACCACCCCTTTTTGTAAATATTTTTGTCCACCCTAAGCGTGGAAGGGTATTCTCAGATGTGAGACCCTTGCTCATTGCACCATCAGGATTCAAGCAAACCGGGCCGAAGACGGCTGTAATGCCAGAAACCGGTCCCCGGGAGCTTGTTTCCTTCCCAGTGTAAGAATTGGCTTCTGTAGTTTGGTTTGTCCTGTTCCCATCATGCACTGGGACAGGAACAGACTAATTTGCATACAGTCAGGTTCTGAAACTGGGATGGTGCAGTGAGCTAAAAAACGGTGTTGGATCTAGCCCTGATCTTTTGACTGGGTGAGAGCTTTCTGTTTAATTCAGAGACTCTGTCCCTCACCACCCCTTTTTGTAAATATTTTTGTCCACCCTAAGCGTGGAAGGGTATTCTCAGATGTGAGACCCTTGCTCATTGCACCATCAGGATTCAAGCAAACCGGGCCGAAGACGGCTGTAATGCCAGAAACCGGTCCCCGGGAGCTTGTTTCCTTCCCAGTGTAAGAATTGGCTTCTGTAGTTTGGTTTGTCCTGTTCCCATCATGCACTGGGACAGGAACAGACTAATTTGCATACAGTCAGGTTCTGAAACTGGGATGGTGCAGTGAGCTAAAAAACGGTGTTGGATCTAGCCCTGATCTTTTGACTGGGTGAGAGCTTTCTGTTTAATTCAGAGACTCTGTCCCTCACCACCCCTTTTTGTAAATATTTTTGTCCACCCTAAGCGTGGAAGGGTATTCTCAGATGTGAGACCCTTGCTCATTGCACCATCAGGATTCAAGCAAACCGGGCCGAAGACGGCTGTAATGCCAGAAACCGGTCCCCGGGAGCTTGTTTCCTTCCCAGTGTAAGAATTGGCTTCTGTAGTTTGGTTTGTCCTGTTCCCATCATGCACTGGGACAGGAACAGACTAATTTGCATACAGTCAGGTTCTGAAACTGGGATGGTGCAGTGAGCTAAAAAACGGTGTTGGATCTAGCCCTGATCTTTTGACTGGGTGAGAGCTTTCTGTTTAATTCAGAGACTCTGTCCCTCACCACCCCTTTTTGTAAATATTTTTGTCCACCCTAAGCGTGGAAGGGTATTCTCAGATGTGAGACCCTTGCTCATTGCACCATCAGGATTCAAGCAAACCGGGCCGAAGACGGCTGTAATGCCAGAAACCGGTCCCCGGGAGCTTGTTTCCTTCCCAGTGTAAGAATTGGCTTCTGTAGTTTGGTTTGTCCTGTTCCCATCATGCACTGGGACAGGAACAGACTAATTTGCATACAGTCAGGTTCTGAAACTGGGATGGTGCAGTGAGCTAAAAAACGGTGTTGGATCTAGCCCTGATCTTTTGACTGGGTGAGAGCTTTCTGTTTAATTCAGAGACTCTGTCCCTCACCACCCCTTTTTGTAAATATTTTTGTCCACCCTAAGCGTGGAAGGGTATTCTCAGATGTGAGACCCTTGCTCATTGCACCATCAGGATTCAAGCAAACCGGGCCGAAGACGGCTGTAATGCCAGAAACCGGTCCCCGGGAGCTTGTTTCCTTCCCAGTGTAAGAATTGGCTTCTGTAGTTTGGTTTGTCCTGTTCCCATCATGCACTGGGACAGGAACAGACTAATTTGCATACAGTCAGGTTCTGAAACTGGGATGGTGCAGTGAGCTAAAAAACGGTGTTGGATCTAGCCCTGATCTTTTGACTGGGTGAGAGCTTTCTGTTTAATTCAGAGACTCTGTCCCTCACCACCCCTTTTTGTAAATATTTTTGTCCACCCTAAGCGTGGAAGGGTATTCTCAGATGTGAGACCCTTGCTCATTGCACCATCAGGATTCAAGCAAACCGGGCCGAAGACGGCTGTAATGCCAGAAACCGGTCCCCGGGAGCTTGTTTCCTTCCCAGTGTAAGAATTGGCTTCTGTAGTTTGGTTTGTCCTGTTCCCATCATGCACTGGGACAGGAACAGACTAATTTGCATACAGTCAGGTTCTGAAACTGGGATGGTGCAGTGAGCTAAAAAACGGTGTTGGATCTAGCCCTGATCTTTTGACTGGGTGAGAGCTTTCTGTTTAATTCAGAGACTCTGTCCCTCACCACCCCTTTTTGTAAATATTTTTGTCCACCCTAAGCGTGGAAGGATATTCTCAGATGTGAGACCCTTGCTCATTGCACCATCAGGATTCAAGCAAACCGGGCCGAAGACGGCTGTAATGCCAGAAACCGGTCCCCGGGAGCTTGTTTCCTTCCCAGTGTAAGAATTGGCTTCTGTAGTTTGGTTTGTCCTGTTCCCATCATGCACTGGGACAGGAACAGACTAATTTGCATACAGTCAGGTTCTGAAACTGGGATGGTGCAGTGAGCTAAAAAACGGTGTTGGATCTAGCCCTGATCTTTTGACTGGGTGAGAGCTTTCTGTTTAATTCAGAGACTCTGTCCCTCACCACCCCTTTTTGTAAATATTTTTGTCCACCCTAAGCGTGGAAGGGTATTCTCAGATGTGAGACCCTTGCTCATTGCACCATCAGGATTCAAGCAAACCGGGCCGAAGACGGCTGTAATGCCAGAAACCGGTCCCCGGGAGCTTGTTTCCTTCCCAGTGTAAGAATTGGCTTCTGTAGTTTGGTTTGTCCTGTTCCCATCATGCACTGGGACAGGAACAGACTAATTTGCATACAGTCAGGTTCTGAAACTGGGATGGTGCAGTGAGCTAAAAAACGGTGTTGGATCTAGCCCTGATCTTTTGACTGGGTGAGAGCTTTCTGTTTAATTCAGAGACTCTGTCCCTCACCACCCCTTTTTGTAAATATTTTTGTCCACCCTAAGCGTGGAAGGGTATTCTCAGATGTGAGACCCTTGCTCATTGCACCATCAGGATTCAAGCAAACCGGGCCGAAGACGGCTGTAATGCCAGAAACCGGTCCCCGGGAGCTTGTTTCCTTCCCAGTGTAAGAATTGGCTTCTGTAGTTTGGTTTGTCCTGTTCCCATCATGCACTGGGACAGGAACAGACTAATTTGCATACAGTCAGGTTCTGAAACTGGGATGGTGCAGTGAGCTAAAAAACGGTGTTGGATCTAGCCCTGATCTTTTGACTGGGTGAGAGCTTTCTGTTTAATTCAGAGACTCTGTCCCTCACCACCCCTTTTTGTAAATATTTTTGTCCACCCTAAGCGTGGAAGGGTATTCTCAGATGTGAGACCCTTGCTCATTGCACCATCAGGATTCAAGCAAACCGGGCCGAAGACGGCTGTAATGCCAGAAACCGGTCCCCGGGAGCTTGTTTCCTTCCCAGTGTAAGAATTGGCTTCTGTAGTTTGGTTTGTCCTGTTCCCATCATGCACTGGGACAGGAACAGACTAATTTGCATACAGTCAGGTTCTGAAACTGGGATGGTGCAGTGAGCTAAAAAACGGTGTTGGATCTAGCCCTGATCTTTTGACTGGGTGAGAGCTTTCTGTTTAATTCAGAGACTCTGTCCCTCACCACCCCTTTTTGTAAATATTTTTGTCCACCCTAAGCGTGGAAGGGTATTCTCAGATGTGAGACCCTTGCTCATTGCACCATCAGGATTCAAGCAAACCGGGCCGAAGACGGCTGTAATGCCAGAAACCGGTCCCCGGGAGCTTGTTTCCTTCCCAGTGTAAGAATTGGCTTCTGTAGTTTGGTTTGTCCTGTTCCCATCATGCACTGGGACAGGAACAGACTAATTTGCATACAGTCAGGTTCTGAAACTGGGATGGTGCAGTGAGCTAAAAAACGGTGTTGGATCTAGCCCTGATCTTTTGACTGGGTGAGAGCTTTCTGTTTAATTCAGAGACTCTGTCCCTCACCACCCCTTTTTGTAAATATTTTTGTCCACCCTAAGCGTGGAAGGGTATTCTCAGATGTGAGACCCTTGCTCATTGCACCATCAGGATTCAAGCAAACCGGGCCGAAGACGGCTGTAATGCCAGAAACCGGTCCCCGGGAGCTTGTTTCCTTCCCAGTGTAAGAATTGGCTTCTGTAGTTTGGTTTGTCCTGTTCCCATCATGCACTGGGACAGGAACAGACTAATTTGCATACAGTCAGGTTCTGAAACTGGGATGGTGCAGTGAGCTAAAAAACGGTGTTGGATCTAGCCCTGATCTTTTGACTGGGTGAGAGCTTTCTGTTTAATTCAGAGACTCTGTCCCTCACCACCCCTTTTTGTAAATATTTTTGTCCACCCTAAGCGTGGAAGGGTATTCTCAGATGTGAGACCCTTGCTCATTGCACCATCAGGATTCAAGCAAACCGGGCCGAAGACGGCTGTAATGCCAGAAACCGGTCCCCGGGAGCTTGTTTCCTTCCCAGTGTAAGAATTGGCTTCTGTAGTTTGGTTTGTCCTGTTCCCATCATGCACTGGGACAGGAACAGACTAATTTGCATACAGTCAGGTTCTGAAACTGGGATGGTGCAGTGAGCTAAAAAACGGTGTTGGATCTAGCCCTGATCTTTTGACTGGGTGAGAGCTTTCTGTTTAATTCAGAGACTCTGTCCCTCACCACCCCTTTTTGTAAATATTTTTGTCCACCCTAAGCGTGGAAGGGTATTCTCAGATGTGAGACCCTTGCTCATTGCACCATCAGGATTCAAGCAAACCGGGCCGAAGACGGCTGTAATGCCAGAAACCGGTCCCCGGGAGCTTGTTTCCTTCCCAGTGTAAGAATTGGCTTCTGTAGTTTGGTTTGTCCTGTTCCCATCATGCACTGGGACAGGAACAGACTAATTTGCATACAGTCAGGTTCTGAAACTGGGATGGTGCAGTGAGCTAAAAAACGGTGTTGGATCTAGCCCTGATCTTTTGACTGGGTGAGAGCTTTCTGTTTAATTCAGAGACTCTGTCCCTCACCACCCCTTTTTGTAAATACTTTCAGATGAGCCACCTCTCTTGCACACACTTTGTGTCATCATCCTAAACTATACTAAACTCTATAAATAATAATAAATAGGTAATTATACTTCAGTGTGACCATCTTTTTACTGCCTGTACTTTGCTCGATATGGAAAGTCTAAGGTATGTTCATGTTGATAAGTTGTTTCACTTGATGGCCATCATGGGGTTCAGATTGTCCTCCAGCATTGATTCTATGCCCTTAATATAAGCACTCATAGATATATTTAGACTTTGAGGATCAATCTCGTATCATATTTAACTAGACTAGTTTTAATACTAGAAAATGACATAGGCACGGCTTCACATTTCCCCGAGTTCATTTTGCAGCCCAAGAATGTTGAGAATATGTTCATGAGGGACATGAGTGTATGCATAGAAGAGTATGGTTCAGTGATTGTAAGTCGTATGTCATATGCATAAGGAATAATTTAATAGATCCTATCTCTGTAGGCATACCTTTAACACACTTTTTTTCTCTTAATGCTGCCGCTGAAGGCTTAAGTGCAAAGACAGAAAAGTAGGGGGATAGTGGGCAACCCTATTTTACTCCTTTTCTTATGTTTATTGGGAATGCTAAGAAACCTTCACAATTAACTAGTGCTGTTGGGGAAACCGTAAAGCCATTTGACATTGTCTATACAGTCTGTGAGTAGGCCCAGCCTTTCATCCATTCAAAAAACTTACCCCATTGGACCAGGCTGAAATACTTCTCGATGTCGAGTGATATACAAGTAGGTCTCTTGCCTGCCAGAGAAGGTGAGAGAGCAATTATAGATAATTCGTAGAAGATTTACCTGTTGCAAAATATACCTAAAACAGTTGTATTAGAAATGTTATTAACCTTGTGAAGTCTCAAGGCTAGGATCTTGCCCAGGCTCTATATATCAATATTAACAAAGATAGAGCTTGGTAGATGCCACATTCAAGCTGGTCATTTCTCTCTGTGGGTTCTAAAATATACAATGGCTTTATTAAAATGGGACATTGGTCCATCCTATACTTTCAGTGTCTTATAGTTCTGATATGTTGTAGTTTGGGTTGTGCCAAACTCAGTACACAATCTAGATGAATGTGAGATGATGGGCATTGTACTTGTATTAATGCTTTGATCATGCCAATTTCAGCAACAGTTTTCAGTATGGCAAAAACATGGCTGTTTTCTGCATTAATCCATATCTGAAGGATCCTGTAAAGTAGTGTTTTCCTGAAAAGTATCATAACAACTTCTTTTTAATTATTAATTGTAGCAATTTGAGTAACTTGGTAGGGAATTTGGAGAGTAATTTGTATGCTGATACTGATTACATGACCCACCCTTCATATGGCTGCTACTCAATACATGGTCCATACAATCATATCTGAGTCTTCCTGTTCAAATTCCGAATAGATTTATCTTTTCAAAAAGTATAATTTCATCATTTTTGTGTTATAAAATTTAGAATTGTGTTCCTTTTCACATAATTTAATTATCAATTCACATTTAGAGATGCAATATTCATGGGTTTGTTTGGGCATTGCATTGTTGGAATGAGCTCCAGTGTTGCAGATAAACAATACATTTATGTGTTTCAGTCTTACAGTGTTATATTCCTAATAGATATCAGGTGCAGGATATGGATCAAAGGAAAGAGAGAGGTTGATACCTGTCCTGCTTGGGATGTTTTCTGTGGTTTCAAGGATGGTTGGAGGGAGTAGAATAATGTGTATGTAAAAGTAATTTCGGATAGGTGGGAGTGAGGTAAGAGAGGGATACTCAGGGAAGTGCAGTGATAAAAATAGCTTAACAAAAATGCTTTGAGTGATCTGTAAATTATGGAGGTTTACACATAACGATCTTTGGTCTTCTAGCCAAACTCTGGCTCCACTGACCAACAGTTTGTGGGCTCATTTCCATTTAAGTATGCATGTGTGAGGAACACTCATTTGAGTATAGTCAGTAGTTCCAAGAGGGTGATGGCTCTGTGATATCACCATGGATATGGAGGTCTGTCAATTACACACTTAAAAGGTGGGGTCAGGAATGATGAGGCAAATGTAGAGGATCTGAATGATGTGCAGTAACAAGGTTGGTCTCTGGGTGGAACAGCTAAATATACTTTATGGCAACACAGTAGGTGTTTGGGGGCCCTACATAACGTGTGATCGAACCCAAACATTCCCACCCCTTATATAACATACCACCATTGTGTGCTTGAGTCAGTCTAAATCCCAACAGGTATTCTTATTTCTACCAATAAATTAAAAGACTAATGGAAGAAAGGTGCGGAAGAAAAACATTTTGGCAGGCTACTATGGGTAAATGATAGCAAGAGTCAGGAGCCAATACTTGTTCAGTTGTTCTACTCAAAGTGTTGTAGTTTTGAAAGGAGAACATGATTTGACTATGTTTTCTGTGCGAGCTACATCAATCTGGTGCAGTTCGTTATAAGAAGGCCTGAGTTCAGCCTGTTAGTGGAGTGATGTGCCCAGCTCTGACAGCATGAGTAAATCTGTATCAAGGTCCTAGCTTGGCAAAAAGCAGTACAGCTTATCTTAGAAGCAATGTGTAAAGTATTTATGCAGCACACAAACAGTAATAAAGTGAGACCACAACGTATGAAAAATCCTAAGCCAATTTAGACAACTAGAGAAAATGTTAATAAATAAGGTGACACTAAAACAATTTAAATCCAATCAGTAGAATCAGGGTTATGAATTTTGAAAGGTTTTTTGTGTAAAATAGAGCCTAAAAGATCAAAACTCCCATTGCGGGTTTCTAGTCGCGCAAGACTAGGGCAATGTCAAAAGTAAAACACAAAAGGTGATGGACGAAATGATGCACATTGGCAAAACATTCACCCCCAGTCACAGATCTGGGTTTAATCCATCGTTATTTTTCTCACCACGCCACCCAACTTCAGACATGGCCATATGCAAATCAGTCTTGACTCTGTGCCTCACGGGATCAGGCCAGCCCGAACTGCCAAGCCATGTCTTCCCGGGACCGGAATTAAGCATCCTAGGACCAGTTTCTGGCTATCAGCCGTCATCAGCCAGGATAGCTTGACTCCAGTGGCGTAGTGAGCACTGACCCATATCCGGGCATACCCTTCCCACATAGGGCGAACAGCAAAACACACAAGGTGATGGACGGAATGATGCAATTTGGTAAAACATTCACCCCCAGTCACAGATCTGGGTTTAATCCATCGTTATTTTGCTCACCACGCCATTCAATTTCAGACATGGCCAAATGCAAATCAGTCTTGACCCTGTGCCTCATGGGAACAGTCCAGCCCATCTTGTGTGTTTTTCTGTTTGCCCTATGTGGGAAGGGGGTGCCCATACGTGGGTCCTGTGCTCACTACGCCACTGGAGTCAAGCTATCCTAGCTGATGACGGCTGAGAGCCAGAAACTGGTCCTAGGATGCTTGATTCCAGTCCGAAAAGAAATGGCTTGGCAGTTCGGGATGGACAGCTCCTTGGGTGGGTAGGCTGGCAGGTATGTCCAAGTCTTCCGTTGGTTCTCCAGGAAGCTTATGGTAAATATATTTCCAAGTCCCAAGTTTTAGTGTTAGGTAGGAGTAGCTTCCAAGGGTCGAGGACCTGGGGGGCACCACTTGGGGGTTACAGTGCATATCAGCAGAGGCTAGGTGCAGGATCGCAGGACTCAGGAATTTCTTATGGCCCAGTAATTCACACAGGAGGTCAGCCAACTCGCCCTTGGAGTCACTTTTGGTGGTCATGGGTTCAAAGACTCAGTTCATCTTCAAGCAGCAAAGCAGTTCTTAAATCACCAGGGTAGTCATCTAGTAACAGCAGGGCAGTCCTTTGGGGTGTCAATACAGTCCTTCTGAAGTCTTCCACAGGACCAGTAGTATACTGAAGAGCTGTCCTAAAGGTCCAATATTTAGAACTGGTGCCAGCCTTTGATGGGGGGATACTCTACATACTACCCCCACACCTGGCTCTTGAAAGTTCTTCCCTTCCCCTGCCAAGGCTCTAAGAAGTCTAGGTTGACAAAAGTCTGGTATCAGGGTCCTTTGTGTATTCTGGAGGCAAGCCCATTGAAGTGTAAGTGGGACAAGAAAAAGCTGTGCTGCAACCATTCTGGTAGGATAGCTCATCCTGCTCAAATCTAGTTTCCTATTGTCTCACTGTCTGAAAAGAATACACAAAGCACAACAGCAGAGCCATTCATAGTTTTGTGACCCAGGACAGTGGCAGAGGCTCAATGGTTTTCAGAATTGTGACTTGAAATCGGACGTTACTATATATTTTTATTTTTTATTTTTTATTGATGCATGATTATATTGTTGCGAGTATCACTTCAGTTTTCAATAATTTACAAGTATGTCAAATGAAAGCAAAAAATCATACAGATATTAGTTCACAAGTTCAAAGTGACATTTATATTGTATCAATAACATTTCCTCATGCACAGTTTTTTATAATTTTTTTAACCCCACTCCCACCCCTCCCACCCCGGGGTTGGCCACCCATTTGGAGGCAGTTTATGTTGGGGGTGCTAAAGAGTGGCAGGCTAAAATTTACTTAAGCCTCTGTTCTTATCCCTCGAGCCATCTGGTCAATGGTTCCCAGACTCTTAAGCCTTTCGAGTGGGATTGTGGCCCTCTTTTTTCATATATGGCTTTTTCAGAGTTGTAATTCGCCTCTAGTCGTGTTAACCATTCATGATAACCTGGGGGGGGGGATGGATCTAGCCAGGCTGAGGCTAAAGAAAGTCGATATACAGCCATACCTGTGAAAATCAGTTGCTCTCCCGGCTTCCCTTTGATCTCCTGATCTACCCCTAGGCAATTCAAGGCTGATGAAAGACTTATGTCCCTCCCTAGCACCTCTTTGAAAAACTTTGCAATCTCCAATTTCAAGATGTTTAACGTAGGACAAGAAACAAACATGTGATTGAGATCCGCCTGATACAAAGAACAACGGGGGCAAAGGTCCCCTTCCCTGTTCCTCATTTTGCAATCTTTTTCGGAGTATAGAAGAGCGAAAAGCAGGATTTGTAATACTGTGCCTGGAGCCGTGCAGGTATTAAAAACTTTTGTGCTAGTTCAGTTGAGTGAAAAAATAGGTTTTCTGAAATATCAATTTCCTCTTTCCACTTACTAGCCCGCATTCCCAAGTCATCCGGCGTTAAAGAATTGAGGGAATTATACACAGCTCCTATAGATGGATGATTCTGCCTGAGATTGTCAATAATAGGATTATTAATTAATCCTAGTGGGCAGCCACATTTCTTGCTAAGGAAGTCACGTATTTGCAAATACTTGTAAAAATCCCTCCAGTCTAATCCATATTGTTCTTTAAGAGTTTCAAAAGAAACTATATTGGAAATAGAATAAAAATTGCTGAAATTGGACAGGCCTTTATCTTGCTATTTTTTAATTGTTAAGTCTTATAAAATTACAGGTAGATTAGGGTTGTTATAAATCGGTGAGTAGTAATTCAAGCGACCCAATCCTAGTGCTTTACAGACCGCCTTCATGGTTTTATACCCTGTAGCCAATGTCTTAAAGAGTACCTTTTTGTAATGGGAATCATTCAGAAACCTTCAAGTTCATCCCTAAGCATCTTTGCCCATTATAAGTTCAATAGGTGTGGGTATGTTTTCCAGGAGGTTGTCTATCGGCTTATCAGAAAAAAGAGTGTGGTTATGCAAGAGAGTGGTTGCCCAATAGTAAAGTCTGATATTTGGAAGAGCCAGTCCGCCCCTGTCCTTTGGTAGGGAGAGGAATTTATATTCTCTTCTAGGTTTTTCATAGGCCCAAATAAACCGATAAAGCAGTTCTTCGATCTTTTTCAAGCAATTGGAGCTTAATTCTAGTGGGATGGCTCTTATAAGGTACAGAAATTTAGGGGAAAAAAGCATTTTAATTATATTGCATGTGACAATTATCGAAAGATGCAAATAATTTAATTGTTTTAGCTCCGGTTTAATTTTACCTATCAAGGGATCAATATTTCAGTCTACTAACTTTTCGATACTGGCCATAATTTCTTCTCCCAGATATGTAGCCCTCTCTACCTGCCTTAAGTCGTCGCCCATTCTAACATTCTTTCATATAATCTGGGTTTTGCATCTGTTAAGGGAATACCCAGATAAAAGTCCATGGGCCAGATGTAGGTCCCCAATTACCGGTCGGTAACGGCCGATTTCGGCTGTTACCGACCGGTAATTGGTTTATGAGATGATGGGGCCCTTATTTTACAGAATCGGTAAATTTACAGATTCGGTAAATTTACTGATTCTGTAAAATACTGAATCGGTAATTTTACCAATTCGGAAAATCCCAAATGTAGGTAGCACTGTTTACAGTGCTACAGGCCTTCAGAATTCGGTATTTTACCACCCAATACAATTGGGTGGTAAAATACCGAATTCAGGTGTACATGCACATCTGTGCATGTACACCTGTGCCATGTGACACACAGACATGCCCTTAGGGCATGTATGTGTGCCACATGTCACACAAGCCTGTACTTGAGGTGCTAGAGGGTGTCAAAGTGACACCCCCTGCACCCTTGCTGGATTCGGTATTTACCGATTCGGTAAATACTGAATTGGTATTTCCCATTGATTCCTCTGGGCTTTAAGGCCCATAGGAATCAATGGGCAATGCCGATTCGATATTTACCGAATCGGTAAATACCGAATCATACCGATTCGGTAATTCTGAAATAAGAATTACCTACATCTGCCCCCTTCCTATTTACCGACTCTTAAATACCGAATCGGTATTATTCGGTATTTAAGAGTCGGTAAATAGGAATTACCTACATCTGGTCCCATATCGCATCACCTCTAGTTCAACCTCCACCATAGAGGTTTCAGGATTAGATGTTACTAGAGCAATATCGTCGGCAAATGCCAATACCTTTGTTTCCCAGCCATGAGTGATAATAGAGCTAATCCTTTGATTGGCTTCCAGAACTCGTCAGAAGGGGTCGATATATATGGCAAATAGGAGGGGTGAGCTAGGGCATCCCTGGCGGGTACCTCAAGGTATTTTGAAAGTGTCAGTGAGTGCACCATTTAGAAATAATTTGCAGTGGGTTTTAAATCTAACATCTTAAATGCCTGTATAAATCTCTGGCCTATCCCAACCCTTGACAAAGACTCACATAAAAACGGCCAAGATACTCTGTCGAAGGCCTTCTAAGGCCTTCTCGGCGTCAAGTAAAATGAGTGCTATTGGGTCTCTAGAAATATGCGCTGCATCAAACAGTGAGATAGTTCTCCTGATATGATCTACAGTACCACGTCCGGGGATAAATCCATGTTGCCTTGGTGATATAATTTTATGTATTACCCCTGCAAGTCGATCCACTAGTATTTTAGAGTACACTTTTCTATCTGCATTTGTTAGTGAAATCGGACGTTACTATAAAGAGAATTCTAAATTACAATTAATTTAAGTCTAAACTTGACACTTCTACCTGCTCCCAATCAAAAGTTAGCAATTAATAAATGTAATAAGGCAACCCAATGTACTTCTATGTGAGAGGTAGGCCTTAAAATAGTTAGGAATTTTTCTATGCCAGGATTTGCAAAACTTAAACTCACAAGTCCTACTTCCTAAATACAATGCACTCTGCCCTGTAGGCCTTTAGGGCCTACCTGAGGTGTGACTTATATTTCTTATGTATTAAAAAGGAAAGTTTATACCTGCCAAGAGGTTTATTTTGTCAGGTTAAAATGGCAGTTTAAAAATGCCCTACACTCTGCAATAGCAGGCCTGAGACATGTTTTAAAGTGCTACTTTAGTGGGTGAAGCAATTAAGTGCTGCAGGCCCGCTAGTAGCAATTCATTTAGAGGTCCTTGGTACATGTACTACCATATACTAGGAACTTACAGGTAAATGTATTGTGCCGATCAGGTGTATAACAAGATTGCCATGTTTTAGGGAGCACAAGCACTTTAGCACTGGTAACGTGCACAGAGTAATAATGCCAACAAAAACATTGGGGTATACCATCCCAAGGATGGCAGGTATAACACTCTTAATATTGGGATGAAAAGAGCAGTCAGCTGTGACATGTATGGTGTGAGCATTCTCATTATTCAGGAAGGGCCTTTCTTCTTGACAGCCTGCAGTTTTGTAAATGGGACGCTATAATCAGAAGTGGGTGGTCTTTTGCATTCTGTTTCTTAGGTTGCATCTGGTGAACCCTTTGAAACTGAAGTTGTTCTGAAATTGTATTGTTAAGCCGAGGTGTTTGACAAGAAGAAGCAATGCTTTATGGGGCTAGTATGCTGTAATGACACTTTGCTTCCATATCTTCTGGAATGAAATGCATATATGTCAATTTATTTATTTATTTATTTATTTATTTATTTATTTATTTTTGAGATTTATACAGCGCGTACAATTGCCCGTAGGCGTCTCGGCTATGTCAATAATGCTGAGCAGACAGCAGGGCCGGATTGGGAACTAAAACCGGCCCTGGCAAAGTGCTCGGCCGGCCCCCCTCCCCCCGGGGGGTCGTGGGTGCCGCCGAGCTCTTTGCCAGGGCCGGTTTTCGGACGATTTTGTTACAGGGCCGATTTTGCAGCAATGCTGCAAAAACGGCCCTGTAACAAAAACGGCACCCAGGGGCCCCAAACCGGCCCCCCACCAGTGCGGCGCACCGGGGGATTGCCCGGTGCCCGCTATGGCCAGTCTGGCCCTTGCAGTCAGTAGCTTGTTACTCATCTATGTAAAATGATGTCCCTTTACAAAGAGAAAGACCTTGCTGTTTATTTGCATTGCTTGGTTATTAAAACAATGCATTTTAAGTAGTAGCGCTTTCCATTGCATTAATCTCAGATCCCTACCGTTACCTTCTAATATAGATGAATAATGGGAGGTAAAATGGCTGCCATTCAAGGGATGGTAATCATAAGCCTTGTATCTTTCTTTGCCCTATTGCTGCTATGGCATGATGGAGCCCTCGCTCTAACCTCGTTGTCTTCCATCATCAGGGTACTGTTTTAAAGGATTGTGCTTTCTAGCTAGTGCACCCAATAATCGCAGCCATCTTGATAGTAAGTTAGGGCACAGAAGGTTGTTGTTGGTATTTTAGATGTACAGATTATGTGCAGATTGGGGATACTCAATATAAACAGTCTCTCTAGGGCGTCGGAGCATTGCCCCACTGCTTTTTGCAGTGTGAGAAGCAGAAACGTAAAATGGTATAAATACCATTTTACGTTTCTGCTTCTCGCACTGCGATAAAGCAGAAGAAGGGTATGCCTGCTTGGGGTGGCGGGTGAGCAGGTTGGGGAGGAGTGGCTAGCCCAATGTTATGGGAGCTGACTTTGTGGTCGTCCCCAGGGCCGACCACAACAGTGATGAGCACTCTCCCGTTTTCTCCATGTAGGCTTCATGCAGCCTGCATGGAGAAAACGGCCTCCCCATAGATGCCTTTACAGATGGCGTCCCAGTCAATCAAAACGCTGCCATTGCTTAGGGGAGGAGAGGGAGGCTGCCTGCTTCTGCTTCCTGTGAGCAGAGAGAGAGCAGGAGACACGATACAAGATTTTAGGACCGGAGGCGAACGTACGTTAAAAAAAATTAAAGTAACCTCTCCCCACGCGACCCCCTTCCCGAGCGCCCTGTCCCCCTCCCCGCCCCCCACCTGCGAGTCATGCCGACAGCAACTGCAATTGCCCAGGGCCCACCATTCCAAGGGGCTGGCCCCTACTTGCCTTCCAAAAGCACTACCAATGGGCCATCGCACTGGCAGAGTTTGCCAGGGTGGTGAGGGAAATAATTGTAAAAATCAAATATCGACTTGCAAACCATATTAGAATTGCACCTTATAAGGTATTGCGACTGCTGCTGAAATGTTTTCACATAGAAAATAATATGTTGGAAAATATGCTTGCTTTATAAAGTAAAAGAACTTTGCTAAAATGTCTTTATTAATGTCACAAAATAATTCATTGATTAACAACACGTAGAGAAAACATGCTTGCCTAAAAATATATGGTATAATGCTAATAAAAAATGTTGTACTAAGCAATCATTCTTAAATGTGCCCCTTTAGTAGACCCAAAAGCCTTTTCTTTTGACTCTTGTTCTTAGCTTAATAGACGTTTATTTTGAACATTCTGCCTAGCACCAGCATCTCACTTGAGAATGTGCTGACTTCATACATGTTTCTGTAGCTTCATTGTACCACATTAGCTCATTTACGTTGAGCAAAGAACTTTGCTGTGTTTGTTAGAATAAATAGTGATTTTGATATATTTTATGTATGCCCCACCCCTATGTTATTTCTAGTTTTGGCTCAGCATATTCGACTCGCTTTTGCATTCACAATGGACATAGAGCACATATTTTAGCTTAGGTTCATGAGAACTTTCTTCCTTGTTGCAAATAGACAATACATTGATTACTACACACTGGCGTAAATGTTTACAGTGGGAATCGAGAGGAGAAGCATCGGAAGTTGGCAACATCGGATGAGCAGTTTTAATTGGGGGAGAACTACTAACCATTTCTAAGTTCAATACATAATTGTGTGATCTTATATTAATTTGTGTTCCTAGCTAGTTATGGGCAGTTGCTCTCACTCCTTTTTTTTATTTTTTAAAAACTGTTTTTATTGGCATTTTGAATCAAAGCACAAATTATTGACATAACACAATTAATTTTCCAGCTCACCCAGCACTCCCCTGTCACCCCACCCCCCACCCACTGCGTTAAAATTACATGCATTAGTTTAGTATAATCCTTTCCCAGCCCACCAGGCACCATGATCCCAACTGTGCTCACTGCCGAAGGGGATAACTGTATATCTAACTTCTTCGGCCATAGGCCGTGGGCCCAGGTCGACATCCTGGCCGGTGTCCTCAGCGGCCTCTCAGTCATTCCCCAACCCTGCATCGAACCCATGGTATTTACTCCACTTCTCCCATACCCTGTGGAACTTACGGGGCAGCCCCTAGCATTATATGTCACTCTCTCTGCCGCCATATACATGTTATGTTATGTTATGTTAGTTGGGTTCTTCTATAGCGCAACGGCTACTCCAGTCGGAGTGTCCCGGCGCTTTGGCGAAGAAGTCCTTTAATGGAAAGGAAACATAACTGCAAAAAAAGGAAGCGAAATTAACTAGTAAAAAGCCAAGTTTTTAATGCCTTTCTAAAAGACATCAGACTAGGGGCCTGTCTAAGAACAATAGGAAGTTCATTCCAAGCACGCGGGGCCAGGTAGTGGAAAGAACGCCCCCCTTGTCTGGTTCGCTTGATGGATGGGACGACCATTTTAGACAAGGAGGCAGATCGCAACATTCTGCTCGGATTGTAAAGAGCAAGGCGCTTTCTAATATACCTAGGGCCTGAATCATGAAGGGCCTTATAGGTTAGCGTCAGGCTTTTGACGAGAACCCTCTTGGCTATAGGGAGCCAGTGCAGTTCTTTCAACAAGTTAGAAGCACTCGCTCGTCTAGGGAGTCCATAAATGGCCCTGGCGGCGGAATTTTGGACTACCTGAAGTCTTCTTACAAGATATTTTGGGAGTCCTAAATAGAGGGCATTTGCATAGTCCAAACGCGACCCGATAAGTGCTTGGACAATGACCCTTCGATGGTTTACAGAAATCAAGGTGAGAAATTTCCTGAGCATCCGCAGGATTCCAAAGCATTTCCCCGAAAGACAGGCTATTTGAGGCCCAAAGGTTAACTCATTGTCAACAATGATACCTAGGTTTTTAGCCTTGGTACTTGCACTTGGCCACCAACTTTTCCAATTTGGTTGAGACACAGCCGAAAAAAAGCAGCTCCGATTTATCGGAGTTGCATTTCAAGCCGTGTCTTTTGAACCAATCAAAGACTGCTTCTAAGCAGCCTCTAATACGGATCCCGTCGAACACTTCGTTCTTGTTATAAGTAAACAAGAGCTGGGTGTCGTCAGCGTAAGACACGATCTGAGCGCCAAACGACTCCGCAACCTCTGCAAGGGGGGCCATAAAGATGTTGAAAAGCAGGGGGCTAAGAATAGACCCCTGAGGGACCCCCACTTCCAGGGTTGCCATAGCTGCGGAGTGAGGTGGTGCCCAGATCGTTTGTCGACGGCTGGCTAGAAATGATTTAAGCCAGTTCCACACCTTCCCCCTGAGGCCACAATCCCAGAGTCGAGTTAGGAGGGTATCATGGGGAACGGTGTCGAACGCCGCCGACAGGTCTAACATGACCAACATGTCCATACCTCTCTGCCATTCTCCCACCTTTGGGGGGAGCGGAGCTCCCCATTCCCATGCCACGTCTCTCTTTGCCACCACCAATGCTAACAGGGCAAAGATCAAGTGTGGGCGGGTCAAATCTATGTCGGTTGTGATTCCCAGTAGCCCAAATTTAGGGTCCATCGGTAGCGTCACCTCCAGGACCTTACTTAGTTTGTCTAGTATATGAGTCCAGTAGGAGATTATGGCAGGGCACTCCCATAGGGTATGAAAAAAGGTTCCCTGTGGGTGTCTGCACCTCAAGCAATATGAATCACTAGCTCTCCCCATGCGGTGCATTCTGACCCTGTCATAATAGACCCTGTGTAGTATTTTATATTGAACGAGGCGTAATCGGGTCTTAACCGCAACCTCCCTGTGGTGCGTCAAGGCCGTCTCCCAGTCTATGGTGTCCATGTCGCCCACATTCTGCTCCCAGGCCGCCCTCAGTTTTCGTAATCCGTCCGGTGCATTATTAATCAAAGTTTTATATGTCAGGGATACCAGTTTATTGGGAACCTGTTCCTGTAACAGGCGACCCTCCAGGGGGGCATATTCTGGTTGTTGCAATGCCAGTGCCGCCTCGGCCTTCCAGGCATGACGGAGTCGCGTGTATTTGAAGAACTGCACTGGGGTTAGTCCAAATTCCGCCCTCAGGGACTCATATGTCCTAAGCTTCCCCCCCTCTCACTAAGTCTCCCAAAGTTGAAATCCCTATGGTGTCCCATCCACGGAAGCCGGCGAGCTTATGTAGTTCTGTTAAACATGTACAGGTCCAAATCGGTGTATGTTTAGTCGGCTTGTGTGCCCACCCCATCATCTTTGTCGCCCTGTCCCATACATCTATAGTGAGCTGCGTGGCGGGCAGTAGCCGTCGCCTCCCTATTCCCCCGTATAGATAGTGCAGGCTAGTGCAGTGTACCATGGTGGCTCTCTATAATCTGTAGGTTGGGTGATCGCCGGTGCGTGCAGCCAGTCATTTATTCGTGCAAGATGCTCTGCCCAATATTAGGCCTCCACATCTGGCAGGGAGATCCCCGTTATATTGATTTCCTTGAAGGGTAGCTAAGGCTATTCTCGGTTGTTTCCCTAGCCAGAGAAGAGCTCGCAGTTTGGCAAAAATTGTCAAGAACGTCTGTCGGGGTAGGGGGAAATATTTGTTCTGCAGGGCATAAAAAAAAAGTGGCAACGTGATCATTTTGAACAGTGCCGTTTGTCCTAGTATCGTTAAAGGCAATGACTTCCAGCGGAGGGCGTCTTCTGCAAACTTCTGGATTACTCTGAGTATATTTTTTTGATATGAGATTTGTTTGTCAGTAGTCACGTATACCCCTAGATATTTAAAATCAGACTGTGTAGTCTGTAGGGCTCCCAGAAGCGGGGGGCCAATCTTCTTGGGCTGTATAAGATCGATTTGTGCCAATTTATCTTGTAGCCCGAGAAGGAGCTATACCTATCCAGGAGTGCAAACAGTGCCGGGATCGTAATTTCCGGTTGCGTAACATATAGAAGAATATCATCCGCATATAGCGAGATCTTCTGCTCCTGCAGGTCCTCCCGTGCCATGCGGCAGCCATGTACCCCATCCACCTGACGGATATTACATGCCACTATTTCAACCATGAGGGCGAACAGCAGCAGGGACAGGGGGCAACCCTGTTGGGTCCCCCTCCGAACTGGGAAGTCCTGTGACAACACACAGTTTACTAGCACCCGGGCCCTCGGGTCTGTATATAGTAGGCCCACCCATCTCCAAAAGTTGGGGCCGACCCCGAACTTAATCAGCGTCGCCTCCAGAAAGGGCCAGTGGACCGCATCGAACGCCTTCTCGGCATCAAATGAGAGGAACATATGTGGGTTCTCCCTCTGTTTCACCTCCATGAGCCAATTATGGATCCGCCGGAGATTTTGCCTTGTCACCCTATCCGGCAGAAATCCTGTTTGGTCCTGGTGGACCAACCTGGAAATCACCTGGCGCAATCGAAGGGCTAGAACAGTGGCCAATAACTTGGCCTCTATATTGAGGAGAGAGATCAGTCTATAAGACTCGCAGGCATCCGACGGTCTGCCCTGTTTATGGATTGGCACGATCGTGGCCATTCTATGGTCCGGCGGGAGCTCACCCTCTTGGGTTGCATCTCTATAAAGTGCCAGAAGGTGGGGTATTGGGAGGTCGAGACCCTTCTTAAAGAACTCCGCAGGGAGACCGTTGGGGCCTGGAGCCTTCCTCGGCCGAAGCCTATTTATCGCCTCCTTCAGTTCCGAAGCTGATATATCGGCATCCAGGGCGTCAGTGTCTTCCTCAGTTAGAACTGGGGTGTGTATCTCGTCTAAATAGGCCACAATATCGTCTGCATCACCCAAATCTTAGGCCACATAGAAGTCCCTGAAGTAGGAGGTGAACGTGTAGGCTATTTGGGTGTCTCCTCTATGCAGTCGTCCTTGCTTATCAATCACACCCTCTACCCACTGTGAGTCCCTCTCTCTATGACTCAACCAGTCCAGGAGTTTCCCAGACTTGTCCCCTACGTCGTACAGTCTGTGCAGGGTGGCAAGTGCCTGTGATTGTGCTTCGTTGGTGGACAGATCCCTGTAATGTTGCTGAGCATCAAGCAGTTGCCGAAGCACTTGTGTATCTCCATCTGTCAAGTGTTGTCGGTCTAAGTCTAAAACTTTGGTTTCCATTGTGCACAGCTCTTCGCGGGCTTTCCGTTTCTCCCACGATACCCTGTTCTGCGCCCTATCTCGCAGTACCGTCTTGTAGGCCTCCCATAAGGTGACTCCCGACTGTACCGAGCCTGAATTCTCAGCGAAGTAGACCTTGGTGTCAGCCTGAGGCCCTGAAGTATCACAGAGTTTTGTAGGTCCCATGATGTCAACCTCCAGCTCCCCGTGTGCGATCTCGGCCTTACCCCGCAGTCGAGCCATTAGTGGCAAGTAGTCCAAAATACCTCGTGCCAAATAGTCAGCTACATCATCGGGCCCTATGGCGTGTCGGGGAAGAAAGACGTAGTCCAGTCGGGAATACACATTGTGCGCCCCCGAGTAGTAAGAGTAGGTTTTTGCGTCAGGATGTAGCCATCTCCAAGCGTCTATCAATCCCAGTGTTCACACAGTTCTGGCCAGAGGTGTTGCATGGGAATCGTCTAGTCGGGTGCCTGACCGGTCCAGGGGGGTGAACCTGAAGTCATTAAAGTCGCCTGCTATAATATGTAGTGAATATGACGTGTCTAGCACTATTTCTGCCATCCCAGTCAGTGTCCTGGCCTGCAGTTTCGGGGGAGCATATACCGAGACCACAGTGATCCGCTGACTCATCCATGTCCCTGTTACCCCTACATAAGTCCCCTGTGGATCTGTCCAAGTGCGAGTAACAGTAAACGGCGGGGACTTTTTAATCAAAATGGCTACTCCCCGGGACCCAGATGTATATCCCGCATGGGCTAGGACCCTATAGGCTCCTGCTCTCACTCCTTCTTGACCCTTACTTGGGACTCATTTTGAGACTCATGACTTAACACATTCTTTCTTATGGTTACCAACAGCTATTGCGAAACGTGGCTTTATCCTCTACCCCCTAAACCCTTTAACTGATCAATGCTACTGCAACAATCATTTCCTTCTTTACTGACATTTTTACAGTTGTCACTGCAGCTGTAGGAAACTCAGCTGAGTTTCCAGAACAACTCCTAATTGGGAGTTCTATTTTACTCTTTTCCGGAAAAGGAACTTTTCATGGGTTCTATTATAGGGTAGATATGGTTCTTAGCTAGTTTAGTGACAATTTATCTTTACATAACACTTTGTATTGATTTATGCTGTCACTAATCAAACTTTTATTTAGCATTTCTGTAAACTGTAATCTGAATAAAGGTAACAAAATTATACGAATCCTTTAAGGTTTTGAAAGCTTCACCAACCTCTCATCATTGACTGAACATTAATTATATGACATTCGATGACATATGCATTATTTATATTTTTGTTCCAGCTCCATCCAATTACTGTGGCTAGACCTAGAAGGGGAGCCATCAAGATTTCAAAAGGAAGCAATCTGTAAGTTGGTGTGTTCTGCCTTAATGTCCCTGGAAAGCATCCTGAAATTTCCTGCAGTGGGAGGGTGCTGCTTATCCAGAAACTTGACAGTGCTGCTTCTTTTTTTTGGCCTCTTTACTGACACTTCTCTCCAGGTACGCAATACTTCCCAGTACTCATGGAGGGTTTATCTGATTTTAGGAATTGTCTCACCTTGTTTTTCAATTTCTTATGTATCCTGTTCTTAGCAATAAGCCTTTGAACTAGTTTCTGAGGCTCTCCCATCTGAACTCGACTTTATTTTGCACATTAAATCTCTCTTTGGAGTTCAGGCTCTCAGTCCCGAGATAAATATAGATTCCCTGACACACACACTAATGCTGCAGTCAGGGCTTCTTGGTGCTGTGAGACAACAGATATGTTGTGGGTCCCTCACTGACATTTGGTGTAAGACTGTCTTCTACACCATCTACTACTCTGCCTCATTATTTCATTTAGGTTTGCATCTAATGACGCATCAGTTGAGCCAAATGTGTTTGTTCAACTTGACAAAACGAGCAGAGGGTAACAATTTCACTTACCCTAATGTATTCCAATGCGTTTGCCATGAGTATTAAAATGTTTAGAAACATAATCAAAAGGGTGCTGTTGCTTTCTCTCCAAGAAAGATTTGGTATATTTGGTTAGGAGTTATGCCCTTGACCCCGTGCTCATGGGTATCAAATTACAATTGAATGTAGCAGACCCAGAACAATCTCACACGCAGCACAGTGAATAAGCAGTGCAATTTTAAAAACAGTTAATAAATGTATTCATAAACCAGTGGAGTACGGCTGCTCCTCCTTTTATCCTGAATTTATTTTTTTAATTTTGAACCTTTGTCCTAAAATTATGGCCTGAATTTTGGCCCGAATTTTGGCCCTTTGTCTTTTTTTTTTGCAGTTCTGTCCATAATTTTCCTCCATGCCAAGTGGTCACTTTATTCGGGACCAAGAAGCAGTGCCCCTTTAATGAATGGCAGGTTTCAGCATGACTAGGCCCCGCCTCTCAATTGATATTTTTGTTACACTTGTTTCGTGTTAAAATAAACGTGTGTTAGTGTTTGAATGTGGAAATTATATATTCAGCATCCATTGGAATTGCTTAGAAAGATCGGCTGCACCACGTTCATCCCCAGCTTCACATGATTGGCAAGGTGGATAGTAGGAACAGTCTGTGTGACCTGTAGACCAGGAGTTCGAATCCTGCTAGTTCCACTCCGGCGTTCATCTTTCCGAGGTCATTAAATGTAGTGGCCTTCAGCAGCAAAATTTATAATATAAAAAGCATTGAATCGGGCAAAAGTTCAATATTAAGCACCTCCTAAACACCCGCTGTTATGAGAAGGTTGCACTTTCCTGCTGGTTCCTGTTCGTTTCCAGAGTAGATTTTTAGGACGCTTTAAAACACTCAGCGGGGTATTGGCTGCAATATAACCGCAGCAGTACATTATGCCGAGTACAGTAGGCCTCGCCAAGATGACCTCCGAATGTGGACTTTCCAGAGAGAAGTAATTTCATGGGCTTCACTGAAATACCAGCTCTCGCGGCCTAATTGGGACGCTGATTACAGAGCAGTTCCTTTTCACTGTGCGCTGGACAGTACGGCCCCACGGGGAGTTATTACAATGCGTGAAAGGGAGCTAATTGGTAAAGAATAACGCCTTGTTAACATCAATATGTGTCTTGTTATGGTGATATGCAGAAGGGGATTTCCCAAGTGTGTTTGCATATATTTTAAGTTATATTTTCTGTTTAAATATTTATAGAACAGCGTGGCCCTCCCCCTCCGGTCGTCCCCACCAACAATGCAAAACACGCACTTGGATGAAAATGCACAACAGTTTGCAGTCACACTGGCTGCAGTGGGGATAACTGTTTTGCATATTTGTTTAAACTTTTTTCATATTACCCTAATGTAAGGGGCTCCTATAGCACATGGTGTACATTTTCATATTGTTACATAGATTACTGTTCACTCTGTCTGTGTAATTTCTAATGGGATTCACAATTATGTGCGAGGCATCCTGGGACAATGTGAGATTGTTTCATGTCCTGTCCTTTTGAAGCGCTTCTTGCAGCCACCCACTTTGGTGTGAACCTGTTCCTGAAGCAAATGAACAGTAAATACAATTTTGCATTTTGGGCTACAGTCATAGATATCTTCTATTAATCAACCAGGCTCCATATTTTCGGTGTTAAGTTCCTATCACAATAGCAAGTGTGTGTGGTTGTGTGTTTATTTATTTGTTTGATTTTATCCCTGTATAGGCTTACAAACGTCACAGATATAGTTGAACAGTATTAAAAGGCTTAGTCAAATTGTAAAATAAAACAATTTTCCTCACAATTAATGAATACATGAACGGATTCATTAACTCTCCATCTTTACAATTTTTTTGAAAATGGAAGAAATAAAGTATATATTTTAAATGTGGACAAAGCTAAATCCAGTGCACCAATGAACGTTCAGTCTTTTCACACAAAAGACAATGGGGGATATTCTCAAGAACGTGGGATAATTACCGCAAAATAAGCTTAACTCAACTCTTCATATCGCAGTCTATCGCGGGTACACAAAGCAGTGTTAAGTCAGTATTCACAACACGGAGGTACTATGCGATAGGCCCCCCAACAATGCGTCAAATGTCCGCGATGAAGCCAAAACAATGCCTCAAAAATGGGAAACACCGACGCAAAAAAGTTGCGATGAGGCCAATTGTGCTACAAAAAGCAGTGAAAACCAGCAAAAGGCTTGAATCCCACCCATCAGGCGGGAAAATGCACTACAAAAGCAACAAAAAAAACACACCAAAAACAATTCAAACTGCTTAGCACCATGGATGCACCCAGACCTAGTGCAGAGGCAAACACAAACCCCACAAGCCCCATAGACCACCAACAAGGAACCTCGGGGTCAGAGAAGGCCAAGGAGAAGAGGAAGAGGAAGACGGGGTGCAGTCCGCAGCAAAACCAGATCAGCATTATGGAGGCGATAGTACACTACCATCAACTGACCCACAATTAGACTAA
Organism: Lissotriton vulgaris; assembly: GCF_964263255.1. Lineage (NCBI taxonomy): Eukaryota > Metazoa > Chordata > Amphibia > Caudata > Salamandridae > Lissotriton > Lissotriton vulgaris. The sequence goes on from NC_141687.1 coordinate 896,202,931, forward strand.
TGTGAATGCAGTTGGAGTGTCGAGGGGGTCAATGGAGGAGGACAAGAGGCGCTGGCATGATGTGCAGAGCAAAACCAAGGACAAACCCACTTGCAACAGGAAAGCAGCAACGGCGACAGAAGGTGGCAGTCCAGCGCCACAGGAGAAGCTGGTGGAAATGGAGGCCACAGTCATCAGTGTTGAGACGGTGCAAGGAGTTGGGAGTACAGACATAGCTCGATAGGACATGACACAACATCAACAGGGTGAGTAACGACCAGGGACTGCAGGAATGGGGGAGATGGGCACAATGGCACACATGCACAATGATGTGTAGCACACTGCACACCCACTATGACCCAGGATCATGTCCTTGATCCCCGTGGCACACTGCAGCACACACACATAGCAATCACAGCACATCCCACGACAATGTGGTACAAAGTGCAACACCGACACTGCAGAACGTGGGACACAACTGGATCCGCTTGATGGAGCGAGGACTCGTAGAAAACAGACTTGCTTGGATGCAATCCTCTCATGTAACTTTTACCCCGTATTAACTTTGCATTGTGTAAATTAACATGCACAACAGACTACACTATAGAAGATGAAGCTTGCCTATGTGTTTTACTAACGAGTAACTTGAGTGAGATTCTAAAATGGCCACTAACTGAAAATCTATAGTATGCATGCGTGTACTGCATCTATGTAGTATGATGTACTTTTGCTTGGAGGGAATTTCTTGCACTTGCGCAGTTGCTAACAAGATGGCTGCTTTGAAACTCACATGCTTGGCATCTGCTTTGCGGAAAATTAAAACGAGTTCTCATTCTAATGCTAATGCGGGGAATGGTATTAATAAGTAAAAGGGGTTAGAATAGAGATAGGTGGTATTCAGTGAAACATCTGTATTTCTAACTTTATTACTAGTGCATTTTTGGGCCCCTCAAGTATGGCAGAAGTAAGCTGAGCCATGCGACTGAAATGTTCACCCACGCATGCCCATTGAGAGTGAATCCGGGATGATTACTACAAACATGAATACAAGTCACAAGCCCAATGAGTGTCCTGGCCTGGGAACCAAGAGGTGAAGAGTTCACAAGGATGGCAGAATCTGTGGAAGCTATTATAAATTGTTGCAAAATAATGTGAATGCAGGTGTAAAATAAAGTATGAATAAAGAATTAAGGGGATGGGTTTATTAACAACGGGCTAACTGACGGGCTAACTGAAAAGAGTGATATGTAAGCATGGTGTGATGATCACCTCCCCTCGCCTGTCCGATCAGAGTTAGGAGTTTCATGATATTGAAACAATTTTGGGAGGTACACAAATATTATAGGGTATAATTGAAGTAGTTCTTAGTTAGTTAGTAAGCAGAGCATTGAGAACCTTGAGACCAAGATGCTGTCCGATGAGACGCCGATGCTGAATGCTGCGTTGGTCAGGATGCTGTCAGAGTGACGAGAGAAGCTGAAGGAGAATCGAATGCAGAGCCACTTTATCTTAAATAATTTAATTAGAAGATCGCAGAAGAATCTCGAGGAGGAAGAGAGTGTCAGAGAGGGGTGCTACGCAAGCGTTAGTGGCAGAGAGGTAATCTATCCTGTCCTGATTACTGTCCTGAGCCTTTGTTGCCTGATCTTTCCCGGGGACCCATCCCAACAACTTGTCCAGGCGGTTGTTTTTTACACCATTCTTGGTACTTATAAATATATGTCTGTTTAGGTGCCTATGTCCTTTTCTCTCTATCTTCTATTTTCAATGCATAGTCATTGCATAGTATAAATTAATGCATTTGATAATTGATTTATTGAATCTTCCTTCCTAAAAGGAGACGGAAAATGTCCTGTACTTTGTAAGTGGTTCACATGAAATTATTCTAAGATAAAGTTTTAAAACACTTCCCGACTCTGTAATCATTTAATATTTGCAAGTAAGTTGATTTATGTCATTTCACCATCAACTAGTTCAAGTAATGGTCCAATTGACCAGAGAAAAGAACTATTCAATCAGTGAAAGATTAGTTAGGATCCAGAAATAACTAATCTTGGTATGTTAAGAAAGTCATAAAAACATGATCCGGGCGGTTTTAGCTAGGTTGTTGTGAAATGTGTGTATGGGCCCAGGTGAGTATATGGTGTTGGATTAGCTGTTGCTGGTAAGTTGCTGGATCAGGCTCATGCACAGAAACAGGCCAATCACATCTAACAGAGCAGGAAACTGTGAGATTGAAATGTACGTGTACAACCTCACATCTGTCACGTAGTCCAAATGTCCACTGTCCCACATCAAATTGCCAGCACCTCCCAAACAGTCACTATGTACAGTGTTATACAGTCTGCATATCAACAAGAACAATGCGCCAACATACATGTCAATACAATGTCAACATCTTTGCAGTGAGCTTCTTTGCACAACGTACGGCTGGGAACATTTACACTCACCGCATTAGCCTGCCCACCCAGTCCACCCTGGCTGTGTGCCGTTTGCGTGAAGGGCGTAGCAGAGCGGGTCATTTCCAGTCTAGCGGGCAGAGGCGCTCCTTCCGCCTCAATCCCCCCCTATTTCAACCAATGTGCCCGCGACCACGCAGTGGACGTGCCGCTGGCGCGCCAAAGGCAAGCCCGTCTGCGCCAGTCGGCGCCCGTCTGGGACCAGGTGCCAGAAACCCTTGCTCAAAGGGGACTTTAGAGAGGATTAAATACTCTAAAGATGAACTACTGAAATTGAATAAACCCACCAATACAGCATGCAGACATAAAATAAATGTAGATACAATGGTACTAATATGCAGGCACCGTAATGTAACACTCACAGGTACAACACATATCACTCAGGAGTCAAAAATACAGTTGGCACTCCTAAATTGCAGGTCCATGATCAAACACAGCATGAGATACATGATCTACTAAGTGAAAAATAACTGGACGCTTTATTTTTGACTGAAACATGGCTTAATGAGAACGCAAAAGCTGATCTGATAGATGCCATCCCAAATTGCTATCTCCTACTCAGGTCAAAGTCGAGGGGGAATTGCCATAATCTATAAAGACGACATGAAATATGCACTTTGATGACCAAGAAATAAGTGCAATATGTAAGGATCTTCTCTCACTAAATCTAATGCAAAAAGTGAATTCACAAACTCATCAAGCGTGCCACATTTTAGACCCTATCTTTGCAAATTCCACTAAGATAGAAATAGGAGCACCATGGCCAGTCCAGTGGTCCGATTAATATTTGGTCCCATTTACTGTGCCATATCAGAGGAGGAAGGCACAATATCACAGAGAGGTAATCACTACCAGAAAGTGGAATAAATTTAACTCCACATCTTCAAACGAGCCCTTGGAGAGCAAAAACCAAAGATTGTCAAAGATATCAACATAGCCAACAACCAGATAGAGACATGGATTAAGGATCCTCTAGATAAGGTAGCACCCTGGAGCACGAGAATCCCTAGGAGGCCAATGGTAACAGCACCATGGTTCAATGACAAACTATGGAAGGCTAGGAAAACATGTAAAAAATCAGAACATATCTGGAGAAAGAATTGCTGAAACAAGTCCAAAGAAGACTTAAAAAAGAACTAAAAGTCTATCATTCACTTATTAAGAAAACCAGATTTGAATTCTATACAGATAAAATAGATAAAGCTAAAAATTCACATAAAGAAATGTTCATAATTCTGAAATCTCTCAAAAGCTAAGAAGAGAAGAAAGAAAACATTCCAGCCTCAAAAGAGATCTGCAGAGAGATAGCAGAATTTGTTGCTGACAAAGTAACTAGCAAACATACATGAGACCTTTCCAACAGAGGCATGGCTGGGCACTACCTCACCCGCTGCCAAGACTGGGAACTTTGTAGGAGTAACGCTGGATGAATTTAGAATACAGGAAAGTGAGGAACTAAAAGCCACAACAAAAGGAATAAAATCCGTCTCTCCCCTAGACCCGGCACGACCAGATAGAGTGATGGAGGGGATGGATATAATCCTACCGTACATCGCAGATCTTATTCTCCGCTCCTTTCAGGCGGGAATAGTCCCAATGAAATGGAAGCAGGCTATTGTTAGACCACTTAGGAAAAAACTATCGCTAGATTATACTAGACTGGACAACTTACGCACTATATCACTACTTCCATTTGTGTCTAAAATCGCAGAAAAAGTTACCAATAAACTACTGGTGGACCACATCAACTTGAACGACCTACTACACCCCTCGCAGTCAGGTTTTAGAATGGCAAACTCTACAGAATCAGCGCTACTAATGGCGACAGAGGCACTGAGGAAACAGGTGGATGAGGGGCAAACTGCCGCGCTGATAATGCTGGACCTCAGTGTGGCATCCACTGCTACTACAGAGATTAGAGGCCTGCGGCATCAGGAGAAACGCTCTGAAGTGGTTGACAATTTCTAGTTGCCAGACGGACGCATCTGTCTGATAGCTATCCTCTTCCCCAAGGGGTCCCACAGGGATCAATTTGGAGTCCTACCCTCTATGATCTGTATGTGGGACCACTAGCAGAATGTGTGGAGAAACATGAGTGTCAATAGTATCCAACTCAGACGACACGCAGCTAATTGTAATGCTATCCTAAAACAAGGTTCAGGCAGTGACACGCTTCGCCAAGTGTCTAGAGGAGAGGGCTGGCTGGAAGTCAAATCACTGCCTCAAGCTAAATGGGAATAAGACGGAGGTACTGGTGGTGGGTAAAACACCTACCATCTGGTCATCTGCATGGTGGCTAGAGGTTCTGGGCCCAGTCCCTCACCCAAAATCAGAGGTGAAAAATCTCGGAATCTGGTTCGACTCCAAATTGTCATTTGACAAGCAGATCGGGAAGGTAGTGGGGAAGTAAGTGCTAAGGAGCCCTGAAAACCCTGAGGAAAGTTATAGATCTATTACCATCTAAAGCCAGGAAAACCATAGTACAGGCAGTAATCACTTCACAATTAGATTATGGTAATGTACGGTATTTAGTTGCTTCCATAAAAGGCCTACCTATTTGCAAAGGGTGCAAAATGCTGCGGCACGCCTGGTTCTCAGACTTCCAAGGAGAACTAATACTAAGAAAACTCTGACTACCCTACACTGGCTGACAGTGGAGAAGAGAGCCAGGTTTAAGGCAATGTGCTGTTGTCATCGCATCCTCTCACACATAGGCGCTAGATACCTGCAACCACTGCTGACTAAATATATCCCAGGACGAAATCAGAGATTCATGGACATGGCTTTAGTGAAGGTCCCAAGAATATTCAAAGCCCAAATGGGGGCTCGCTCTTTCAGGTATTTAGCAGCTAAAATCTGGAATACCCTGCCAATCACCATAAGAACGGAACCCAGCGAAAGTTCTTTCCGCAGACAGCTGAAGACATGGCTGTTCTCAAAAACTGATGAAGGGACAGAGTAAGTGCCATGTAGGAGCAGCAGTTACTCATCTGGATATGTCTCATTTTGGGGACACACCGTTGGTTCAACCATGCGCTCTACAAATGAATAAATAAATAAACATGCATCTCCCTTTCACTTTACAGAGGGACAAACAACACCCCCAGCAGAGCAGACCAGACAACTCATCAGTGATGCTGGATACGACCACCACACCTTCGACACTGACGCACTACAACAGCTCATGGACATTTTAAGCAACCCACCCCCAGGAGCAGGGCAGCTAGGCTACATAGAGGAGACCCCAGCCCCTGCACGAACCACACAGCAGGAAGCACCAGCCACCACGGCTGGCTCCCAACACTCCACCGAGGCACACTTCGCAATCAGAAGCCAGGTGTCAGAATGCCAAAAGGAGTCAGAGCTCATTGAAGCCAAACTACATCACATACAGGGTGTCTAAGTCCCATCAGGGACCACCTATGCCCCACAAAGGAGTAGGCATGAGCGGATTTTGCGGATTGGCAATCCGCGAATTTGAGGATTTGCGAATTTGCGGATTGCCAAAATCCGCAAAATCCGCGAATCCGCGCGGATTGTTTTTTTTTATGCTCGCACGGGTTTCTGCAAGTTCGCGAGGGTTTTGTACAATTTCGCAAATTGCGAAATTGTACAAAACGCGTGCGAACTTGCAGCAACCTGTGCGAACACAATTATATGAAGAGAAAGAAGCTCCTGGTCACAGGAACAGCACGGGGATTGCGCTCATGAAAGTCAAGGATGCAAAGGCCTCTACCCAGCATCACAGCTGATTTTCCACAGTAGATTTGGGAAGAGGCACACCTGTCCAGCCTCGAAGACGCTCATGATTGTTTTTGGGCTAATGAATGAGTCACTGATTTTGAGCAGCAACTAGTTCAAGTGACCATGCAAAGGCCGCCCTCTACACAGCATCACAGCTGATTTTCCACGGTAGATTTGGGAAGAGGCACACCTGTCCATCCTCGAAGACGCTCATGATTGTTTTTGGGCTAATGAATGAGTCACTGAATTTGAGCATCAACTAGTTTGAGTGACCATGTGTATGTTACTATGCAATCGCCCTGAAGGGCGCAGGGGTCCCTTGAGTGACCTGTGTAAGGCTGTAACTATTTTACAATGGCGCCAGCAAGCTGCCAGCGCCGTTGTAAAATAGTTACAAAGTTAGCTTGCACAGGAAGCACCTGCTTTGTTTTATCTAGTGGTTCCTGTGCAAGCTAACTTTGTAACTATTTTACAACGGCGCTGGCAGCTTGCTGGCGCCATTGTAAAATAGTTGCATGAGTGGGGGTTCAACTTTTGAACCCGTTACGCTCGCGGATTTTTTTTTGTGGATTTTGCGGGAAATCCGCAAAATTCGCGGATTGCGAATTTCCCAAAAATCCGCAAAATCCGCGAGCGTAACGGATTTCCCGCTCATGCTTACAAAGGAGACCCACACTGCGACAGAGACACAGGCATTTGCACATTTCCTGTACTGAACCACGCCCAGTGCCCCAGAATTACCATTCACCGACGCTGGACCTCCGTACTACGGCGCCGTCTACTCCTCTTACATATTGATTGGCTGATGACAAAGCTACATGTCCAAGGTCGTACCCGCTGCCAGTTGGAGAACGGTTGTATCCACTGTACACAGCATAATGTAATGTTGTAGGGCCTGGGACCTTCATACATACATTATGACCACACAGACACACTTATATGGTTGGTGGGACAGGCTACAGGCATGTGTGCCTGGTCTCTTTATTGGCAGGGTCACATATACAGTGACTCTTGTGCTGGATGTGTGTGGGGTGAGTGTAAGCCAGCCCTCACGGAGTTGTTGGTGCTGGCAACAACTACAACAGTGAACACTATTAAAATGGAAACAGAACACACCAGCATTACAGAGACAACAGCGGAGCATCATGGTAGTAGCCGGAGCAAGTACAGAGGTCACCCAATGAGCAAACAGAAGTGTCCATGAGTTGCAGTGCACTGAGGTTGGGGCACTAGAGCTGAGCGTGCTTATGTGAGGAAAATATCTAGGATTGTGTCCTTTCGGGATATTCCTAATGCAGCTGCAGTGGGGGTTGTCACACCTGCATCATCTTCCTTATCATCGTCCCAGGTCTCTCACACTGCCTGAGGTGACATTGCTGCATGAGCTCTCCAAAGAACATAACCAAAACAGAAATGGACGATGACTTGTGGTGCACTTAGTTAGTGGCAGCTGAAGTGCTGAGCAAGGTATCAGGCAGATGATGGCATCCACGACAGGTGTGAGCAACTCCTTCAGTCTGCCAGTACGACAGTGTGTCATCTGCCTCCTGCGGTGATGCGATGTCCGGGCCGGTCAGGACTCGATTTGATGTGTGAGCTCTGGTGGACCGCAGTTGAGGCCAGAGGCAGCGGACAGCGCAGGGCCACATACACATGGCATTGATGACCACAAGGCCATCATCACAGAGGCGAAATTATATTCTATCAGACAGGGTCCATGACTTGAGCTGCACAGAGTTAGTGGCCCTGGATGCACTGAGTCGGCACAGGCACACCACCACAGGACGGTGACTGCGCTGCACTGTGGTAGGGCCACGTGGACTGAGTGGGTCCTCATCGATGTCCAAGGTGAATGTGGCAGAGGGTTGCAGGGGACAGTGGAAGATGTCCTTCAGGGCATGATGTCGAAGGCAGACACCGTCCGGAAGAGGCAAATGGAGGAGTGGAATGCTACAGCCTCGCCAGCACTTTGGTATCAGCTACATGAGGATGAAGACAACCCCCAGTCCATAGACTCAGATGACACCAAAGTTCAAACAGAGAGTGTCCATGAATGTCAGAGTTCAGACTTAGTGGCACCGGGGCTGAGAGGGGATGTAGTCTGCGATGATGCCGGTACAATGATATGAACTCGCCCATTGCTAAATCAAGACTCAGTTCCAATTGTGTGACCTACTCGACCGCAGTGTGGACCAAAGGTGTTGCCAGCAAGGGGCCACAGACACGTGTGGTTGTAATGCTATGCAAAGAGTCGGTGGCACCACATCGAAGGGAGTATAGTGATTTTAAGTCTGCATTGCCATGCGTACTCGGCCATTGCATGATCAAGACTCAGTTCCAAGTGTGCGTCCGCAGTGCGACCGCAGTGTAGTCCGGAGGCAGCGGTTAGTAGTGGCCCATAGCCATGTTTTGTTGGCTCACAATGCACAGAGTTAGTGACACCAGGGCAGTTGTCGGTAGTGTTCAATCACCTCCGTAACGATGATCCTTTTTTCCTCATGACTGAAACGTGTCAACTGTTGTGAGGAACTTGGATTGGGCTGGCTGTGAGACTGCTCCGATTCTGGCAGTTGTTGTTTGGAAGGTACCAGAGGTCAACACGTGCAGCACGGCCAGCAGCTTTGTCTGAGGTAGGATGTTGGTTGGCCGCTGTGTTGGTACAGTCAGCCTTTGACCAATGGTGGTCAGGATGCGGAGGATGGTTATCCCTTTGAGCCTGTAGTGGGCAATGACATTCTCTGGTGCTGGGTCTGTGAGGTAAGTGTGTTTTCTGAAGGTCGATGTCTTTGTCTGTGCTGCCTCAGTGTTGAACCGGGCTGTCGGTGGGGGTCCGGGGAATGGGGAAGGTCCTGGTGGTGGTGGCGGTGGGTGTTGTGGCCCTCTTGGGTGTCTGGGCTGCATGATAAGTGGCTCAATGGCATCTGTTGTTCTTCAGCTGTGGCTCTGGCCTAGGTTCCCTTTTCTGGTGCAGGCTGTCGCTCGAGTTTACACCAGGAAAGAGCAGGTGTTAAATTCCTGCTGATAGCATACCTTATCGCATGTGTTGGGATCTTATCGTCGATCTGGCTGGTCGTTGAGAATGTTGCAGAGTGGTGTTGTCGCGGCTTTTGGCACGGGAACGCCCACTCTGCATCTCATTGGCGATAGTTGCTGGGGTCATCAGTGGCGATGTTTTTTGCAGCTGCTATCGCAGGTAAACTAGTGATATGGGCTGTTATCACCAGCTTGTGAATGGGGCATTAGTTTTGTCGCAACTTTGGCTGCCATAAAGTGCTGATAAAGCTGCGATAGTTCCTTGAGAATAAGCCCCAATGTATCCTACAGAATTGATTGATTTTCTTAATTTTGTATCATATTTGCCTTAGTTTGAGCATCAAACTTTTTGTTTCCTTAGAAGAGAAGTTCATAAGATGAGCCTGTGGTACTGTAGATTCGTCAGAATTAATTATACATTCATATCTGCCATATTTTGCACGTGAAGATCGCACCTCTTCTATCGAAGCATTGTTTACCACCTCTTTAATCATTTTCTTCTTGCCAGCTCTAAACAAAGAACTAGCCAGAGCTTGTCTGCCTGTAATTATCCCAAAAAATGCTCAATAAACCATTAATAGTTACAGTTTGACTCTACAATTTGCATAATTAGTAGTCAAAATGATTCAAGTAACCTTTATCTGATAATACTTAAATGTAACTCCTATTGTGGCCAGGTTCATCTAGACACTTCCACAAGTTCCTTGTGGCAGACCTATACTTTTTTCCAGCTGGACATTCCTACATATTGAATTTTCTTTCACTGAGGGCCAGATTTACAATCTGGCAAAGTGCCCCTATTTTCCCTAAAAGCCACTTACTGACAGAGGTACCATCTGTCCGGTTTAGAAATTACCTCCAAATGAGCAGTTGTTTCTTAAAGCTTTGCCAAGAACCTTCTTCACCACTGTGGTTCCTGTCACTGCTTTTTGCATATTGGTGGAGCCCTGTACAAAATAGTTTTCTGTTTTGTTTTCAAAAAGAAAATTCCAAAGCAGGATTTTATATTTTAGAATGAAAAAGAAAATGCTCTCCTCACCAAGGGAGCCCTCTCATATGGCATGGGGAGCATGTAGCAGCTTCTGCTGCCCCTTACCACCAGGGTTATTCTGATGGTAACAGGCAGTGAATTCTGACCTCTAATTCAGTCTATCTAAATTAGGTGGGTGGAATCAGCGGTCTGCCTCCGATGGCCCTTAATCCACCGGGCCATCGGAGGGGTTTAATCATGGCAGAGATGGAGTAGTTTCCCACTTGATAAAGGTCAGCCAACTTTTAAATTTGGCGCGCGGACCATTATGTTAGCGGTATTCATTCTCGGTCGCTGTTGCCATACAGTATGCTTACTACCAACCTAAAGATCGGCGCGTGGCCCATTATGTTGGCAGTAAGCATTCTCGGTCGCTGTTGACATACAGTATGCTTACTACCTACCTACAAATTGGCGTGCAAACCATTATGTAGGCGGTAGGCATTCTCCGTCACTGTTGCCATTCAGTATGCTTACTACCAACATACAAATCAAGCTCTAATTCTTTTTGATCCAATGTCTTACATCCATATAATAGCAGTCTTACAATTTTTAAGTCATATCTTACTCTCAGTGCCTTGATTGATTTATAGTGCAGCTGATAATCCAGCCTCAAAGGAAACCTGCAAAAGGTTTTGCATGTTCCATTACTGCTTCCATATGGTGTTTTCTCCATGGCCTATTTGTTCCTATGTATTTGAAAGTTGTTGAGCGGTCAATAATCACCACATATGGTGGTCCACTGAAAATCCATGATGTATTATCTGAAACTAACTTTAGCATTAATCACCCATCAGTGACAGAGGGGTCTTTCCAAAGCTGATTTGACACACGGGCAGTATTTAAGAACAATCAACTCAATCTTCCAGAAAGCCCATTAAAGTCATCCTTCTGTAATTTTCTAGTCACATTTTTGTCCCACTTTCTAAAGATAGGTCCTCAATGCTTACTTGCTCGATTTCAGCGTCGTATTTGTGTCCACTATTGCAATTTAATTATATTTACTGATTGAATCACTCCTGAATTCCTGGGCATTAGTTATGTTCCCTATGAGAAAGATAATAGTATATGCACCGTCTGTTTGATTTCCCCTACTGGACTGGCTATAATCGCCTTTTATGAACCATCACGTTCCCAACATGTTCCCATAAGAGCTTCTCCATAAGTGATGATTTTACTTCAGTTGACATGTTTTAATTTTTCGTGTGTTTCATTTTACACATTGTACTTCGATATTGTTTCGTATACTCTTTCATCACTTTTTTATGCATACATGATTTGTGGACTTGCTTGTTGAATTTACTTCTGGCAAGTTTTTTTATGGCAATATCTTTATCGTTAGATTTGTTTTTGTGTGTGCCTTCTCAAATATTTTTCTTGCTGAGATCTTCCCTAATTTCCTTACAGAAGGTTGAACCTTTTAACCGCATCTTCACTGGAAGAATCACTTAATTCGCCATTATTAAAGAACTGGGGGGCATATTACCAAGCAATAGCGATAATTATCGCTATTGCTTGGTTAGAGACAAAGGGGCATATTACCAACAACTAGCGATAATTTTTGTCTCTAACTTGTTTAGAGACAAAAATTATCGCCGCACATCGGCGATTTTTATCGCAGATAAACCTTGCTATTAGCAAGGTTTATCGCAAATGCGATAAAAAACGGCCGCAATGCATGAATATCGCTGAAAAGTCAGCGATATTCATGCATTATCGAGCAAATGCTCTTAGCCATGTTATCCACCTCCCATTGGATAACATGGCTAAGAACTGCTCAGGGCAGGTGTTAGCTTTTGGAGATATTCGAGCTTAGCGCGAATATCTCCAAAAGTTGGTAATAGGAGATAGCGATGTTAGGGACTGTTTCCAGTCGCTAACATCTTGGCACGCCCACTTTGCATATCATTAGTGATAAATATCACTGACATGCAAAGCGGGGCCCAAGATGGTCTCTATCTCCTATTAGCTGTCACTAACTGGTGTTAGCGACAGCTTGGTAATAGGGAGATAATTTTATCTCCGCTTTCTTGGCTTTTAAAGCCAAAAAAGCGGAGATAAACCCCTTGATAATATGCCCCAAAATTTCACCGCTGAGCTGCGCCGATTTTTACCGCAAATAAACCTTGGTAATACCAAGATTTAACGCAAATGCGATAAAAATCGCCGCAAAGCATGAATATCGCTGAAAAGTCAGCGATATTCATGCATTACCGAGCTACTCTTAGCCATGTTATCCACCTCCCATTGGATAACATGGCTAAGAACTGCTCAGGGCAGGTGTTAGCTTTTGGAGATATTTGCGCTTAGCGCGAATATCTCCAAAAGTTGGTAATAGGAGATAGCGATGTTAGCGACTGTTTTCAGTCGCTAACATCTTGGCACGCCCACTTTGCATGTCATTAGTGATAAATATCACTGAAATGCAAAGCGGGCCCAAGATGGTCGCTATCTCCTACTAGCTGTCGCTAACTAGTGTTAGCAACAGCTAGGTAATAGGGAGATAATTTTATCTCCGCTTTCTTGGATTTTAAAGCCAAAAAAGCGGAGATAAACCCCCTTGATAATGTGCCCCTAAGTTCACCTAAACACTCACTTTTTACATTTTAAGATCAAATAACTTGGCTTGTTGGAATGTAAACACTCTCAAATGTGCACTGAACTTAACTAATGCTGTTTGCTCTAAACAAATGTGCTTGGAAGACTCTGGCAATAGAGAAGTGGGAGTGAAGATAAAATGTTAATCAGTCTTTCGGGCTTCCACGCAATGATGCTCGGATTTTTGACTCGTTCTGAGTAATGCCAACTAAGAAGGCTACATTAAAATATTGAGTTTGGTCCCTACCCTACAGATTTATGTCTATTACCCAACTGCTTTGGGGCAAATCGCCTTTTGGTTTAGGATTGGTCACCCGCTAGTTTCTGACAGCTTTACTGCAAGTACAGTTTATTAGAACTAGCACCTTTAAAGGTGCATCTGTTTCAAAAGTTGCATTGCTTAGGACATCTTCGCACCTGCAACTCCTCCCTCCCTTCAACCAGGGAAAACCAATGTCGACACCTCAGTAGTACTTTTGCACAGCTCACGTCCGCACCATGGAGGCATGCACCAAGACTATCCAGCCGGTTACTTAACTCTTCTCACTCTTCTCAGGGTTTCAGAATGGTCAGTCTCCACTATTCAAGGACAGTGGTAAGCTAAGCCTCCATAAAGTACAACCCATCCTCCATTTTAGTGGTATGGCTTTGGCAATATGAATTAAGTAACATACCAATTAGTTACTTAAGAAGGATGGGTGAGGGCTTTTTCTGACTAGAGTGGCTGTCATTGGCTACTGGGCAGTATCTTTAATGAGTACTGTTGATTATTATTGGTGACCTAGGGCCTGCAGTAGTGTTGCAGTCCAATTAGATATCCAGGTTACTCTCTTTGTAGCATTGGTCCTCCGAGGGTATCTCGTTCAAGCAGTCAATGATTACTTCAATAGCTAAAGGTTTTGGAATTGGAAGGCAGTAAGATATTTACCTTCAATAATACGTCACAGCTATCACTTTTATAAACAACAGGTACTTTTATACAGAGAACCAGGGTAGTTCAAATAAACTAGAACTCCTGTCGTCGTAATAAAACCTAAATGTACTTATAGCTCTTCTTAAATAAGATTTCATACTCAAAATAACAGTATAGCCTATGGCAATGTTATCCAATTGGAGAAAAGATAGGGCTATCTTGGCTGTCTTCTGACACCTTGTCTCTGTTCAGGGCTTTAGTCCTGAGGAAATAGAAATAAAGTGACGAGACAGAATGCCATTATGTGTCAAGTATGATATGGTAGACTGTAGCCCTGGTTTATTGGCAGCACTGAGCACAATTAGGGGCATTTCAGTGGAATTGAGCTCAGCTAGCTGAACACTCGCCAAAAATACCACAAACAAGCAATAAAACTCATCACCAAAAGATGAACAAATTGTCCTTTCCACAGAAAAAGGATTCATTTAGGGTTCCAGAAAAATGGTATAAACTAAAGTCAAAGTTTAAGTATCCAAATAATGAGGATGTCAAGATCAGCAAGTGGGTGATGAGGAGTGATGGTTGCATTCAAGTGAGTAAATCTCATGAAATGTAACAGCTACAAAGACTGGTCAAACCATTCGTGGATCGGGGAACCACCGGCAGGTGGCGCAGCAGCTCCTGAGGCTGCAATATGCTTGGTCCTGGTCCCGCCAAGCTTATTACAAGTTTCCTCTCTGCCATGGTGGTTCCACTGTCATGAAAACCGTGGACGAGAGGAAATCTGGTGCCTCAGGCCATGTGACTGCACACAGGGGGCACAGCTTGTGCCCCCCATGCACACCAGGTCCTGCACAGCATGGACTTTACAGTACACCTCCGCCTTTGAAAGAGGTACTACAGTAGGAACTGCCACGCTGCCCGCACGCCAGACCACGTTTGAATTGTAATCTGGCGGGTGGGTGCCAGCGACTCTTGGTAGTGCGAAGGTGTTGTGGGGGCAAGCCGCCCACACACACACCGCCAAAAGTCGTAATCAGACCCCAAGTAGTGTTCTTTAAAAGTGGCCTGCGACAGAAAGTTGGTCTTCAAATTTTCTGTTACTCTTCGAGCACAAGCATATAAGAAATCAAGGCTTAGTTCAGGAGAAATAGTGTTTGTTGATTTACAGTACAATACAATTATTACAATTTTGGTGGTTACTGAGGAGGCCCACTGGCACTCGTTTTTGCAGTGCAATTTTGGGGACAATACACAGAGGTCAGACCTTCGGACATGATTGCATTGGTTCCAGCTCTGAGCTTTCACTGTCAAGAGCAGTTAGATCCGCGCGCTTACCTTTCTGGAAGGTAGCATCTTGGAAGCAACATTTGTAAAATCACAGCATTATGACAGGCTGTCCAGGGCTCCTGAGCTAAACTAACTGTATATCCAAATTCTAGGCTGGAAGTTAATAACAAAACCTTTCAATCTTCTAAGTGCTTAGTAGCACTTGTTTTATTTGTTCAATCTTTGATACTCAATGACTACTTTAAAAAGTTAGAAACCAGTGGGGAGTGCCTTGCTGTGGATCGAACTAGAGAAATTGATATCACCGAGTCTCAGAGGCAATCTTTCAATTCACTAAGCCGACCTGCGGGGTGTTATTTGAACTACAGGATAGAAATGGAAGTATATAGTGAACGTCAAATGAAATACTGGACTCATAGGGAACGAGATGTCCCTGTTCCACTGCTGAGACTCACTCGCAGGGGCTCTACCATCACTGCTGTCCAAGGTCTAGTGTACGCAGAGCCAGTGACTGACTCCTGAGACAGGGCACTCTCTTGGCTAACTTGTTGTTATTTAACCCTAGCAGGATCTCCATGCCACAGAAGATCAAGTCTGACGCTCCAGAGGGTATTAAAAAACAAATAAGGGTTATTTGCTGTTCACAAACATTGCTTGGAAGACTATGCCATCTTGTACACAATACAAAAACAAGAGTTCAAACATATTACACAATAGGCAACTGCGCATATTTGTCTAGGTTTGAAGACGAAAAACGGGTTTTATAAATCAGTATGGCCAAGGGTTGCATTACTGATAAGAGCCCTGCAGCATGAACAGTGGCACAGAGGGCAAGGGGCGTAAGGGGCTCACTCTACCCGCATTAAAACAATATTTTTACTCCTCAGTTAAAAAGCATAAGGTTACCACTGAAAACAACTTGTTGAATTAGGAAAATGCACATCGTCTGGATTATATTCATTGGACACAAACCGGAAGAACTGCACCTTTCTCCCCAATCACACCGAGTCACAAAGTTCAATGGACTTTCCATTGACTAAGAAATGTGATAGGCACATACTTAGCGTTAACCCCTCCCCCGCTGTGCTGGGGGGCGGGGGCGTGCACAGCGCTCCCGTGCTCATGACGAGCTCAGCTCGTCATGAGGCACAGTGCTCCTGTGTTTATGACGAGCTGAGCTCGTCACGGCCGCACCCGTATTCGTGGAACGTTCAGCACAGCAGGGGAGTTATCCCCGCGTGTGAGCGTTCCACGGCTCATGACGACCTCAGCTCGTCATGAGCACAGGAGCACCGTGCCTCATGACGAGCTGAGCTCGTCATGAGCATGCAAGGTGTTAAAGGGGTAGGCAATGGGTGTTGCGCTGGGCATTTTGATGCTACCCCCTATTTACAAGGGTGTTGTAAATAGGAGGCAGTTCCAAAATTAAGACCTGATCTTAACATGGTGAAATGAGGAGAAATGCTTTATTTCTCCTAGTTTGTGCTGTTTCTATGTGTGATGCATTGTGCAGCACACATAGAACAGCAAAGTGCCATGAATTATTGTTTATGTGCAGGAAAGTGTCCCTTTCTGCACATCATTAAAAAACAATGATTTTCAACTGCTATGTGTGCTGCACAAAGCAACACACATAGAAATTACAAATCACCATTTGTCATTGCTTATGTGCAGGAAGGGACACCCAAATAACAGTGGGAAGGGCCTTGGGATGAGAGGCATCATCAGTCGTTGCCAAAAAGAAAAAGATAGGGCCAGCCCAGAAAGGAGGATAAAAAAATAAGGGATGGCAAAACAGATCTGGGGTTCCTGGAGTTCCACTTCTACAAATACCTACAGTATATGAGAAGACTTTAATCACTACAGTAAGCACCAGAAAACTACAGGCATACATTTACTACAACTATCCTATCACTTAACTTGATCCCAATGTAACCAGACATATGAGTTTCAGATATGCAGGAAGGTGCACCAGTCAATGCAAGCATAACAAAACATGTTTACAAAAATAAGGGGATATTTACAAGGAAATGAAGCACTGCACACAATTTAGCAGTGCCACACTGAGTCGTTGAAATAACGCAGGGAATCACCATATTCAAGAATACGGTGCACCCCTGTGTTTTCCCATGTGATGGCGCTAGGAAAAGCTACCAGACACCAACACATTTTCCTTGTGCCATAGTGCAAGTATGCCTGCTTAGCAGGGATAATTCCCTACAATGCAGAAACCCTTGCTTCTGTGTTGCAGGGATGATTGTTTATGTGTAGGAAGCGACACCTTCCTGCACTGAAACAATCTTTAAAGGCGATTTGCTCTTCCTATGTGTGCTGCCGAATGCAGCACACATAGAAAGAGCAAAATCAAAGAGAAATAAATGTCTTTGTCCTAGTTGCACCAATCTAACACCTGCTATTCAGTGGCGTTAGTTTTTAGCACTGCCTCCGAATTACAGATCCTTGTAAATCTGGGGCAGAGTCAAATAACAATGGGTGTTGAAGTGGAATGCCCACAGCAACACCTATTGCACGCCTCTTTCAGACAAATGCCTTTGTGAGAGGGGAAAATATTTACAAAGCAACAGCTTAACGCCGCTTTGTACCCATTGAGGAAAGCATTTTTTTACTGGAACATTGGAAAAAGTGATGTTCCGGTGGTGCAATGCCCTTGTAAATATGGCCTATAGTTTATTTTGTGAAAAAGGAATGCGCTTCGGAAATTGGTCGATGTACAATCTTCTAAACTTAAGAGTTTGTAATGTATGCTAGAGCTTAAAATGTGTGTATTTAAATTTAATGTTGATCAAGTAGTTGCATTTATCAGGCATTCTGTTTGGTGGTAATGAGAAGAACTATTGAGTTAAAGGAAATAATTTGAGTGGGAGCAGGTAATGTAAAAGTCGTCGGATTGACATGGTGTGGGTCCCCATTTCTTGTCTGAAGATTAATTGGGAAACAAAGCCCTCAGAAATTGAAAAGCCTAAAAATGATGTGTGTTAATATCTGAATTCCCTCTAATTTGGCCAAATGATGGTCGCAGTGATGGTGTATGAGTATGAGCATACTGTGTCAAAGGCTGATTTGCAAAGGAAGATCTCAAAACCTTGGATTGTAAATGTTTAAAAGGTTAATTGACAAAAATGGGTATTTTGAAAGCAGATTTTGTTTTACATATTGACAATTGCCAACATTTTAACTCTATATTCTAATTGTTGGTGATTGATGGGCACCAAATGGTGGTACATAGTCAAACTAAGCTAAAAATGACAATGCATTTCCGTCACTGGCATATAATAACTGTTGTAACATGGGCATATCATTGACTATATGTGCACATGAGGGTGTACAAAGACTTAGAACTCTGAGCCTCAATCTGTCTGTAGCGGACTCTACTGGTACATGGATTAATACGGCATTATAAAGAAGAGTGAGGGGGTTGTGAGGCTAAGCCAGGCCATGTTTGATTTGAATCTGACCATGCAAAACCAAAACTGGTGATTCTATTGCATAAACGTAGTCTCTGGCTCAGCTCTACAAGGTTTGTTTTCACACCATCGTGTAACAAAAACTAACTTAGTCTAACGCACCAGCGCTGAATGTGAAAGACTGGTTTTTGCATCCCCGCAGAACCCCATCCAGTACATAAATGAGGTGGTGTCAATGCTTTTGGGCTACTAACGGTGAGCAGTGGTAATCCAAATGAGTATTCATTAATGATTTACTCATACAAAATTCTTAGAAATGGAAACTGTATTTCGACATATTTATTTTTAAAAAGTTATTTTAAAATGCTAAGTTCTAGCGCACACAATATGGTTAACATAACCGAAGATAATAAAAAGCAGCAAAGGTTTCCAATAACAGATAAAACAGGAAAACATTGTAAAAACAAAATTCATAGCCCTTAACTATTGAGACTCAAAGTATGGCCCGGGGGCCACATGCGGCCCTCCTGACCTAAACTTGCTTCTCCCTTGTTCACTGCAACACTGGGATGCTGTTTATTACTCTCAGCAATAAACCTTAAAAAGTGTCAAGTTAGCAGGCAAGTATTTATTTAAAGGTTAATTGATGTTAAAGAAAAGAAGTCACTAGGGAGTCCATTACTTTAAAAACAACTTCAAGGCATCTTGCAGCAAAAATATGATAAAAGTCTCTTCAAAATTGTATTCCATTAAAATAAAGAGCAGTTTTACTTTAGTACTTCCTAACATATTGGTGCTTTAAAATTTATCTTTTTTTTAAAAAAGTAATAAAAACATCAATTTAGAAGCATTAGTCCTCCCCACCCCCACTCTTACAACAATGCCAATAGTGAAATAATAGGCAAGTCAGTTGTTATGTACTCTCTTTGGGTGGCCAGTGCTCTCTTTGGATGCATGGGTTATTACTACACAAGAACAATATCATACTTTATTAAATCAAATACAAAAATGTTTTGTAGTGCATGCATCCTTAAGTCCTGTATTTGCAGGTCCTCCTATATATGATGATGAAGAAAAAGGAGGGACAGTGAGATAAAACAATTGCCCAGGATCACACAATTTAGTAAAGTGGGGAAACTGGCATTAATCCCAGTTTTTTGTTTTTTCATTGTGCAAATTAGCCACTAGATGTATGTGCTTCACTTTCCCCACACCCAGCTTACCGCCAAACCCCTCCCACTCGGACGCCACTGCTGGCATCAGTGCGACCCTCGGTCACATCACAGACCAAACTTTTTGGCTCTTGGGAAAAGGTTGCGAGTACCCATGTCTTACACCTTCACTGTGCTATACCTAAGTGCTATGGTAGTTCTAGCAGATGAATAAATAATAAGCTTGAGTTTTGGAGGTTGTGCCCATACCTGTACAACAGAGTTTGTTGTCTGTTTGAAATAGCTTGTCAGCTTTTTCAAGCAGAAGGCCAAGTACTAGTAGACTAACAGAATCTGGGCACCAGTTTGTGAAGGCAGAATGGAATGCTATCCAGAGCCTCAGGGGGTCTTGCTGGAGGCTTCTTAGGACATGATGGAATGTGGTGCTGTGTTCATCTGGATCTGCATCTGTGACCCAGGGGACGTTTCTCTCCTAAGTGCTCAAGTGGTAGTCCTTCTATATTGTACCTTATCTAAGATTGAATTTGAAATGTCACTTTATGAATATTTTGACATAATCATATACATCAGTGGATGTACGAATAAGGTAAAAATACATCCATATAAACTACATTATTTGGGTTATGGTTTTATATGACATTGAAAAAGGCACCTGTCCCAATGTGATGTTGCACTGGGGGTTTTGTTGATGTCTTTATCTGTATGACTTGACACTTACACAGTTCTTGGAAAGATAGGCACAGATGACATATGCGTCAAAGGCAGACGTGTTGACGATTCTGCATAGTTTGATGAAAAATGGCAGCTTTGTCCAAGATGGCAGCTTCCATGGTCCATGATGGTGACCTCCCTTACCTAGAATGGATTTAAGGATAAAGGCAAACAAGCTGGACAGGCTAACCAAAATGGAGACTATAGCTTAACTGGAACCTGTCCTGTATATATTTCAGAACCTAAAACTAAAAGAAAGAACCCTAAAAGCAAGTGATTAAAAGAATTACTGAGGGAAACAGTCAATAGATGTATGACATTCCTGGATTATTTTCAAAGCTTGATACCACTAAATTATCACTGAATGTGAGCTTCCTTATCAAAAATATTAATTATATATTTACAGAATAAAAGCACATGCCAGAAATGTGAATTTGATGAAATATCAATTTATCACTTGTTACATGTTTGACAACATGTCTTCAAACATGTCTACAAACTGAAAAAAGGTGTCTCTGCACTAGAAGACATGATCCTTACAAGAATTCAGAGCTGGCCATTACATACAGCTGTTATACTTGTGAATTTGATGTACTAAATGGCTAATATTGGTGCATGTTCCCCAGTAGAAAGATATACCTGGTTAATAGGGATTTCCTGGAACGCATGAGGCATGCTACCTGGCAAACCAAACATCACCCTCCTCTGAATGTACAAGCACTTCAACAGCACCCATGCAATCAGTATGGCAATTATGACTGTTGCAAAGTCAGTATTTGTGTCCTGTGCAGCCTCATTTTTTTTGCTGACTGGTACTGATGGTAACTGACTCTGAGTGTTCCTGGGCTCTGTCTAATCAGGCCCAGGGCCAGTGCTATGGTGAAAACACAAGTGAAAACACACACATGCATTTGGGTACACTTACCCTATACGTTCCTAGTAGATATTAAGGCAAGGGGGATTAAAACTGCCTTTAAATCCATAGTATAAAATAGGGCATGGTGGTTTAGAGGTCAGCAGCCTTTTTGCACTTGCACGTGGCACTGCTGTGCCCCTGAGATCACTTTAAAAGCATTTAAAAGAAAATACACTGCAAACCCGACTTTGGTGGTAGGGGCACATAAAAAATGATAATATACATTATTTGTACATATTAGATACCCCTTTGGGTATCCCCTAGGTGTCTTAGGGGGGGGGAGGTCATGAAACCTTAAGAAGAGACTTTATAAAATATGCTTTGTATGCCCTGGTGATGGAGAAATTGCACATTTCATTTTCCCAATTTTAGATACCTAGCCACATAGGATAACCTTGCAACAGCTTATGGATGCATAAATATTGCTAGGAATTGAATAAATATCTTTCAAAGACTTAGAAGAACGGTATTGATAAACCTAGAAATATGCCATTGCTGAATTTATCCTAAACTGTACAGAAAAGAAGTTATAAGACTTTCTTGTCTGTAATCCAGAATTCAGCCTACCTGCAGTCTTCCCTGATTGGTCAGAGTTAAAAGGATTAGCCAGGCTGCTTTGATGAAGTGATAATTGGCTTACCATGGGAGAGGTGATCTGCTGGAGAGGGCTCCGCCACACTTGAATGCAAGAGCAGGGGGGAGGTGTCGTAAAGCATGAGGCTTCAAAAGATCAACAGGACAGGCAGTGTATGCCAGGTCTGCCTACCTCCACCCCTCTGACCCAGCCAGATGGCAGGCTTAAGGAAGGAATCTATAGATGTTGGGGGGGGGTTGGAAATGAGTCACACTAGAGGTTACTTTAGCTGGTTCTTGCTCCTCTGCTGAGATTTAAGTCATTCTGATTTTTTTGGAGGAATAGTGCTTTCTGGGACAGGAATATGCAACACTTTGTAGGAAGGTGTCATGCTCTGGGGTGCTGCCTTGTACCTCATTGGACCTGAGTGCTCCCCTGCTTGACCCTAGAGAACACTGAATAAATATATGGGAGGTGCAGCGCCTCTCAGATCTGCTGCATGAAACTAATAGAAGAAGAAGGTTTGCCATACTAGAAACTTGAATTGCACCACCAGGCCCTGCATTCTGACTGACTGTGCCTGCTGCACTATCTTGAACCACAGCCCTGTGGATGTACCTTGCTTCAAAAGGAGTAAAGAGTAGACTCCCTGCTTGCTACAGGTTAACAGAACTCACCTGCACCATCTCCCCCCAGAGTCCCCAGCCTGGAGTACATCCAGTGACTTTTACGGATTTGGCCAAGTGCATTATGGGAATTGTGGTCCCAACCTTCCCAGAACCATTCAGGAGATTCCAGACCCTTGGATATGAGTTTTGGACACTAATTCTACAAGCAGACCTTCAGGAAAAAACTCCTGAAGTTTGGAGAACTTTTGGAAAAAGCTCCAGAAGGAGACCAACTCTACAGGGAAAGCCGAGCCAGCCTCCTTCAACCATGACCCAGCCTGGACTGCTGGTTCATCCCACTGAAAAGCTCTGGAGGTCCAACATCCAGAATTTGACTGGGACCTTGTAAGAACTCAGGCCGGTGCACCCTCTCTGAATCTGGCCTGGTGAGGAGCAGTGAGGGGGGTCGGAAGAAAAAGCTACAGAAAAATTTTGAAGTGCAAATGTAAAATTTTAACTGGTGCCTCTCCCTAAGTGTATTCGGCCAGGGCTCCATTGCGGTCGGCCTGAAACTTTGATTTTGTCCCGGTCAAGTTCGACCAGAAGTCCCAGAGTGGCCCTATATGTTTTGAAGCACTATAAAGTGGTAATTCTTTCAAAATTCTGCAGTTCCCTACATTGGATTTTTGTTGGTTTGGTGTCTATTTGTTCATACAAATATTTACTATTTTTATAAATTGTGTGGGATTTTTATTGTGTGTTGTGTTTTCCTTATTTAATGTATCTGTGTTTTTAAATGCTTTACATACCTGTCTTCTATGTTAGGCCTGACTGCAAGGGCCTAATTTATTGAGAACTTTACTTGACCCTGTACCGTGTTAGTGAACTTATTACTGGTGGCAGGTGCATACTTACCACTACCAATGAACCACTTTCCAACAATGACCTTCCTACCTAATATGATACAGTGCAAAATAAGGGAGTTAATACATGGGAATCTGAGTTTGCCCAAGGGTTTATAAAGTTCTTATTGGAATAGGATGAACCCATGTGCAAAGGGGTAAAAGCTGTCACTCTTTTTACGTTTTTAGCCTGATCAAAGTTACGATAGCAACTAGGGGGGAGCTTTACCACAACAAAGACTTCACGGACATCACAGCCCTTGCCGGGCTGAGGGGCTCACCTGTGAAACTGCCCTTCGTTTCTGCACCAGAACGCCAGGGTGACAAGCCTGCCTCCCGCTGCCGCTGCTACACACACCGCGGCCGACGAGTGGAGAGCGGGATACAAACCACAACTCCCAGCAGCCCCCGCGCCCTGCTAACTGTGCCAGGTGGCGCATAAAATCGCCGTCACCTCCGCCTCGCGGGACGCCGCGCGAAGCCCGAGCCAAGGGCGGGCCCGTTGAAGCCCGTTAGAGACCGGTGGAGGCCGGGCTGGGCCAGCCCCCTAACTACAAACTTCAAACCCTAACCTGTCTGGCTGAGTGGCAGTGTGTACGTATTATAAACATTTTATACATTCTATACAGTCACTCATTGCATAGATTGGTGATTTTTCCCGGGAAATAATGTCCACCCGAGGGAGCAGAAGTAAAACAGCTGCAGGAGGGACCCTATCAACGGGCACCTTGGATAACTTCATCATAAGGGCCAATACTTTTTTAGACCAAGGGATTACATTAATGGAGCATAGGGTGTCACAAGACCTCGCCTTGGCAAAGAAAAGATCATCTATGGGACAAATTGCAACGGCCAAAACCCCCGAACAATCTAAGGCTGTGGGTCTTATAGATATCCAGGCAGATGTTCATGTTGATAGATGTAGCTTGCACAATACGGTAGACCTCTCAGTGACCCATTTACCATGTGCCTCTCAACTAAGCACAGACTTGGAAAAAACTCCTGAAGACACAAGTGTTACTCAAGTGTTACTACACTGAGGGGCAGGAGGGAGGGCGCCATCCCTAAAGTACGGAAGACAAAAAAAGTGAGGGGAAGGGGTCGACATCAGAAAAAGATTACTGGGGTTGCTGCTCAAAAACCACATATAAATCACAACCTTCATGGTAGTGATGTTATAATAGAGGCCAGGAGCACAGGGAATTTGGAAGGTTTAACTAGTCTGGTTGGGGAAAGCGGCAGTTGGGATGGGGCCGACACTCAACTCTTAGTGAGGATAGAAGAGCTTTTTAAATGTTATCTCTCTCCTATCGAGAAAAAACTATCCCACATTGAAAAACAACTAGCCGATCTCTGCACCATGCCTAAAAACCAAAAACCACCCGGGGCCCAAAAAGCAGGGAGTAACAAATCAAGCAGTAATAAAGCTATAGTAAAAGCTCCTAAAAACCCTCCACCATTAGCGGTGAATACCAATCCCAACCCAGCCTTAGTTGCTGAGAAGAGAGTTGAAAAGAAAGGTAAAACCAACATATGTCCCGATTTGCCTTGTGAGGGGGCCACTTCACCCAGGGAACACACCACGCAGCCAAAGGAAAATAAAAATGGCAGAGTATCGGCCAGAGGAAGAGTGGTGAACCTCCCCCCTGAGGCTACACCATATGTGGTGGTTATGACGGGGGTCCCAGAATTGGAGGCTCCCGGTGAGGAAGCCAATTGGTTGTTACTCAACAAGGTCCGACATTGGCTTAACCAAAATCGGCCTCTACCCCCACATCGTTCAAGTAATATCCTGTCGGTGCGAAGGGTGGCATGGCTGGGACATCAGAGGAAAACTGTCCAGGGAGATTGCGTGCTGATCAATTTTGCGGATCCACACACTGCTGCCCATGTCTGCTCATGGAACACCCAAGATAGGTTTGAGGGTATAGCTACCAGGCGACTTTCCTTTTTTTACCCCAAGGAGTGGCCCCACTCGGGACCATGTAGTTGATAGTAACTGGTATAGAGCAGAGAATCGAGACTGGGGTTGGAAATGGGGGCCTTATGGGGAGCAGCCAACCACAGAGCCAGTTTTTAGGGATAATTGGGGTGGCTTTCCGATCATAAATAGGTTTAGCTGCCTGGATATGGTGGATTGACATGCAAAATCACCAAGTCTCTTAAATAAGGGGAAAGTGGTTCCCACAGCTGCGAACAATTCTGATACTGGGAAAGTGGGCCCTATAGTTGTCAACAACTCTGATAGCAGCGGGACTATAGCTACCACACAAGCAACGTTTTTGAGGGGCAATGGTGACAGTAATTTATCCCTGAAATTAGTCAGTTCCTTAGAAGCAACTGGTGAGCCTATTCCCTGTGTGCAGGGTGGGAATAATGGAGTTACCACTGACATGTCTGTCACAGGTCATAGGGTTATCCATCTGCTATCCTGGAATGTGGCTGGGTTGCAAAAAAAGATGGTCCTACCAGAATGGAATGCGTTCATTGAGAAGTTCGATGTATGCATGTTCCAAGAAATCTGGAGCTTGCTCCCGGTGTACAAATCCGTTTATGTAACCTTTTTCATGCCCACATCAAGTTGTGGCAAGGGTAGACCGGCGGGAAGATTGCATATCTGGGTAAAAATTGGATTGAACTGGGATATTACCACCCATGAATCAGCGACTAGGGATATCTTACATCTTTCTTTCGCAGGACACATTAAGGGAAGTAGGATAGATCTATTTAGTATCTACTCTAGAGGGATTTCGGGGGATACAACTTCATGTACATTGGCGACCCTAGAACAGGTACTAGCCAAATGCCCCCCAACTTCTAAAATCATAGTGGGAGGGGATTTTAATTGCACATTCAAACCCCTATCTAGGGACGATTCCTTGGGTATAGGGGAGGAGGACTCTAGATGGTCTATCCCAGCCCTGTCATTAGCTCCAATTAGAAAATGGTCAGCAAGGGCAATCCAGATCAATGCCCTGACCATGGAATTTAATTTAAGAGCGCTAAATGGCAGGACAACTTCTGACCGCGCTGGAGCGATGACCTTTAACAGGCTTAATGACCCCTCTAGAATTGATTACATCTTACTGGATGTCACACTGTGGTGCGACCTAATAGACATGGAGGTCGTACCTTCACAGGATAGCGACCACAACCCCTTATGCATTAAGCTAAGGTGTGGTAAATTAAAGGGAAGTGGGAATAAAGTCCCTCTGAGGACACCCAATGAGGTCGTCCCCTACGAAGGTAATCGCAGGCTGAAATGGGATAAGGTTCAATTCCAGGAAGAGAATCTTGAGAGGATCAGGGCGCATGTAGCAGATTTGACAGTAGAGCTGGAGGTTTTTCAACTGGAAAATGGTAGTGCCCAGGGGCCGTCCATCTCCTTGGCTTATAAAAACGCAATAGAGGAAGTAGGACAATACTTTGTAATTCAGGGTAAAAGTGGTAGAGGGAACAATAAACTGGTTAAATCCAGTAACCCGTGGTATTCAGACCCGTGTAAGGCAAAATGAAAGGAGTTAACAGTCGCCCTGCTTAAAAAGAATCCCTCACTAGTTAGAGCGCTAGGAAGGATTATGTGAGGGTGTTAGTGTTGGCTAAACGAGAGTGGGAGGAACAACATTGGCAGGATCTTAAATCCGCTGCCAATATGAAGAATGCCACGCTGTTCTGGGAACTGATTAACAAGGCTAGGCAGCAAAGTACACCACCTATTTCTAACCACATAACAGAACAGCAATGGTATTCCCACTTCTCTGCACTGTATGGCGGGATAGAAGTGACATGCTCACCTCCTTTAGACCCTGATACTAGGACCCAATCCCCACTGGTGTACGAGGAACCATTTCTGCCCTCTGAGGTAATATTGGCCATTAGACATCTGTCCCCTAGGAAGGCAGCTGGCCCGAACGGGATACCAGGGGACCTCCTTTTGATCAAACCTGCCGCCTGGCCCAGACTCATTGCCTTAATAATGAATTTGATCTCTAAGGGTTACCCTGTGCCAGACTCATGGAAGGGAGCAGAGGTGGTAACTGTGTATAAAAAGGGCGCCAGAGATGACCCTGCCAATTGAAGACAGATCAGTCTGATTGACGTGATCCAGAAAGTGGTTGGCAGGGTCACCATCTCCAGGGTGGGTGTCTGGATGGAAGAGGATCATGTGCTTTCTCATTTCCAGGCAGGGTTTCGTAAAAAGGTGGGCACGATGGACCAGGTCTTTCGCTTTTTTGCGCTCTATTGGAGGGCTGTGACCATCAACAAGGGTAGTCTCTACCTGGCATTCATAGTTCTCATAACGGCGTTCGACCTGGTCCCTCGTGCAAGGCTGTGGGACATCCTGGAGAAGATGGGCTTTCCAGGGCCACTTTTGGGATTCATTGTGAAGCTCCATGAGGGGAATTATGCGAGGATTAGATGGGGCACCCAGGGACAACTGACAGAGAGGGTGCCCGTGAGGAGTGGAGTCTGCCAGGGATGTGTGATGTACCGATCCTGTTCTCCCTCTTTGTGAATGGAGTGGTGGACCATCTGAGGGAGGAAGCGGCAGATGCGCCATCCCTGGTGGGGGAAAAACACCTACCCTACTCTTCGCGGACGACACCATCTTGATCTCTAAATCCCCCACAGGTCTCCAAAGCTCTTGGACCGTTTTAGTGTGTTTTGCACTGACAGAGGCCTTACCATCAACACCTCTAAAACAAAGCTCATGGCCATTTCACCTTCCGAGAGATTTAGGAACAATGTTTCGCTCAATGGTGTCGCCTTGGAGTTGGTTGATTCCTTCGACTATTTGGGTGTTAAGGTAAACAGCCGGATGAAATGGAAAGATCACTTGGCCAAAATGCTATTGAACCACAAAAGAGTCTCAGGGGTGGTTTTAAGGGAACAGTGGGAGTCGACGAGTAAACCTGTGGCACCGACTCTCGCAATCTATGAAGGCCAAGTATTACCGGCAGCCCTATATGGATCCGAGCTGTGGGGGTTCGAGAACATAACGGAGCTAGTTACATCTGAAAACAAGTTCGTGAGAGATCTGGTGGCCCTCCCAGTTTCCACCCCGCTAATCCCACTCCGGCTAGACTTGGGGAGGCGCCCCCTCAAAGACATAGTGCTTTTGCGCCCACTACTTTTTTGGGTGCGATTGAGAAGGACCCGGGAGCTCCATAACCATGCAGCAGTTCTAGATGAACTTATTTTGCTCAATACGGGTAACAAGATCAAGTGGCTGTGCAACCTGAGGCAGTTGGTTGTGCAATTGGGTTTAAGTAAATCATGGACGAGCCAAACACCGCCTCCCAAGTTAGTGATTAAGAAGCTCTATTGGGACTGGGTCCAGGAGACGGCCACACGCAGAGGTGTAGGGGGTCCTCTTTCCGAGCGGTTCCTTGAGATCAAATGGACAAGAAAACTTGAACCCTTCTTAAACTTCATAGAGAAACCTCTGGATAGATTACTTTACCTAAAACTCAGGCTCGGGACTTTACCGGTGAATGATTTCTCCTCTGGGTGGAATAACCTAGGTGATCTATCAAAAGCCTGTCCTGGATGTGCAGCCCCCAATGAGTCTGTGGCACACTTTCTCTTTGCCTGCCCGGCATATAGGGTCGCCAGGAAGATATGGCTAAAACCACTATGCAAGGGGCTGGGCCTTAGGTGTCACAAAATGGCTCTACGGGTCCTCTGCACCGACATGTCCTCTATCGCTATGGTGTGTGGGGTAGCTAAATACTTGGGTAGTGCATGGCAGACACGTACAAGGAGGGCTAAGCCCACTCCCTATTCAACCTAACCGCCAGATGGCCCCATGGTAGGATGTTTATTATGGTTCTTATGTATCTGTTTTTAGTGTATATTTTATAGATTTTAGAATTTGGGTAGTATGTGATGCTGTATGTATATAAGTATTGGTGGGTTCCTGTCTTTTATCTTTTTAATGTACTGTATAAATTGTATACTTTTATGATGACATTTTTTATCGAATAAAGTACATCACACACACAATAGCATTATCATGCTGCGTGTATATATAAATGTGGTTGAAATCATGAATGTTAAATGCTAGGTAAGCCCATGGTCTGGTACTACTAGTGTCCCAGGTAAACTAGAATTAACTAGACACAAGGAAACCTATTGAAATTTCAAAGGGGTCCGCCTGGCAAATGTGCAGATTATAATACTGCAGACAGATCATACGCTTCCATAAGAGGAGAACTGGAACGGGGTGGCAACAATTATTCAGCATATGATGTTTCCACAGAGGAAAGATAAACAAGCATCAGTAGGATTGTGGAGATCATGAAAGTGATTTGAGGAGGAAATGTAGGATTATAACTGTAAAAGAGCTGGTGTTGTTGCTAATATTAGATAATTTACCTAACATGATTAAACATATTCACTGTGGTGAGTATGTGGGTGCTATCTGTCAGTTTTCGGTCATGGTATTTATGGATGAAATTAAAATTAAAACTGTTAGAACTGGGGGTCTCTAGTTGGCAGAGATAAGTACCACTGTTCAAATAGGGACCCTTGCTTCTAGTCAGGGCAAGGAGGAAACTCTTTTTAGATAACCCCTGCTCACCCCCTTGGTAGCTTGGCATGAGCAGTGAGGCTTATCAGAGGCAATGTGCTAAGTATTTGTACCAACACTCACAGTAACACAGTGAAAACACTACAAACTGACTCCACAACAGTTTAAAAAAATAAAGGTATTTAATCTAAACTACACAAGACCAAAAGGACAAAAATCCAACATACACCGTTCAAGAATATGGTTTCAAATGAATTCTTAAGGTTGCATTAAAATAATCCCCAGTTGCGTCACGTTTTAGCCAACAGTATCTTTAGATGCGACAAATGTTCCAAGTGAAAGCTGTAGCATTGAAAAGCAAGGGATGCGTCACTCCTAAGAACCTGGGGAGGCGGTGTGACAACCCCGCTGGACGCATGGATTCTGGTGCACAGGTTTCGGTGGAAGCAGCTCGCAGAAGGTGCAATGCGACGATCTTCGGGGCGGCGACGATCTCCGGTGCTACGACGATGCACGGCTCAGCGTCGATCTTCTCCTCTCGTGGCCCCTCGTCGCGATGGCTCTGTGTCGACTCTCGCAGTGACGTGATGCCGGCCGCAAGCAGTGCGATGATCTCACCCAGTGACGACAGGCTCTGCGACGATACTGGCAGCAATGGAAATCTTCCCACACCGGACTGGTGCGTCCCGCAAGCGTAGGATGCCACGACTCTGGCAGCGGCAGCAGGAATTTCCTCGCACTGACTGGGATGCCCTCCGCAAGCGAGCAATGCGTGAAAACCTGCAGAAAGTCTTTAAAATTTTGGTTTCAAGCTTCCCAACACAGATACAACTTCCAGAGGCACCACAACTGGCCCAAGAACTCTAGGAAGGACAGAACTCTATCAGCAGAGTTTAGGGAAGCTGGGGGTGAAGTTCTTTTTTTCCTGGGACTTCTTAACAGGCCCTTGGAGATTCCTTCAAGCAAGTGGACACAGCACAAAGCAAATTCCTACCCCTCTCCTTGGCAGCAAAGCAACAGCAGGTCAGTCCAGCAGAGCAACATCAGGACAGTCTTCCTTCTTCAGTTTCAGCTTTCTCCTTGGCAGAGGTTCCTTCTTGATTCCAGGATGATCTAATTTTCTGTAATCTGGGGTCCTATACCTATACCCCTAAAAGTCTTTTTTCCCTTTGTGCAGGAGGGCTCTGAGCCCTGTCCAAACCAGTTCTGGAGCACTCTGTTTACATGACTCCTTCTTTCCTTTCACAGTGCAGAGCAGAAACATCAGATGCCCCACAGGAGGTGGAGCCAGCATTGTGAAGGGAAAGCCCATCCCTGAAGCACTTTGTTGACATGATTCCTTCTCTCCTTTCACAGTGCAGGGCAGATACATCAGACGCACCACAGGGGGTGGAGCCAGCCCAGTGGGGGGGCAGACACAGTCCTATTCAGGTCCCAGGTGCAACTTCTCCCTCCCATCTGGATGCAAATCTCTCTATTTACCACTGGTCAGACTCATTCTGTCTCCTGGAATCCCCCAGCCCCGTCACTCACAAACCAACCCGTCAATTCAAAAACAGGTCAAGACACACAGTATGGTCAGACAAGAGAACAGCCACTTTCTAAAAGTTCTGTTCTTAAACACAGGATTTAAAAACCACCTTTCCTAAAAGATGTGTTATTAAATTCTGAGTTCAGGGATACCAGAAGTGTATGTCCTATCTTGCTCCTATGGGAAGATATGCAGGTACCCACTTTACACAGCATTCCCCATTATAGCCTATAGGCAAGATAGCCTTACAATAGTGAACAACGAAAATGGCTGTAATTCACTACCAAAGCATGTCACCTGCACTAGTACATGCTCTATTTTTCACATACACTGCACCCTGCCCAGGGGGGTACCTTGGGCCTTCCATAGGGGTATCCAGTGTGCACAGAAAGGGAAGGGTTAGGCCTGGTCAGTGGGGACACTGGCCAGGTTGACATGGCAGTCCACAAACTGCACAAAGGCACTGCGGTAGCAGGCCTGAGACACCATTTTAGGGCTACTCATGTGTGTGGCACAATCAGTGCTGCAGGCCCACTAGTAGCAGTTGAATCACCAGCACTGGCACACTCAGTGCATTTACTAGGGACTTCTTGATGATACAAATATGCCAATCATGGATAACCAATTACAATAACAAGTTACACAGAGAGCATATGCACTTTAGCACTGATTAGCAGTGGTAAAGTGCCCAGAGTCCTATTGCCAACAACCACAGGTCAGGAAAAACAAGGGAGGAAGAAGCAAAATGCTTGGGGATAACCCTGCAAAAAGGGCCATTTTCAACACAACCCCCTTCCAGCCTAAAGTCAGGGTAGACCAAACAATACCTAGATGGGATTCCCTGCTTAAGGCAATAGAACCCGGAAACTGGCCCAAACAGCAGGGCACTATTCCTGTTCTACGTCGTCCTGAACCCAGTTGGATCACTATATCAACATTCTCAAGGTCCACCATACCAATCCATGTGGAACCCTTCTCCTCACCTTTGGACACCATCTGTGCAGCAACAAAACTTAACTTGCTCACAGGTGTGTCCCAAAAGACAGACAGCAAGCCACAGTGGCCACTGACAGTGGTCAGGTTTGAGACCCAGGCCTTATGCCTCTCAGGGCTCTCAAACCCTTGTGGCGTCGGAGAGTGGGGGGCAGTAGCCCCAGGTGCTCGGCACCCTTTGTCCACTCTCTCTCCTGTCAAGTCAGGTCTGACATCCTGGCACCGACCCACCAGCCCTGGACCTGTATCCGGTGGCTGGAGAGGAGACTAGGGTGGGCTTCCCCACACCCGGTCCTCCTCTTCCTTGGGGCTCTGTACCCTCCCACCTGGAGCGGTAACCCCTTCTAGAATAGTCTGGGCAACTGTGGCAGGTGTCCTGCACCATTCACCCACCAGTCCAGGGGTTCTATCCTGCAACTGGGATTCCAGGTCAGAGGGGACACCTTGGACCTGGCCCTCAAACCTAGGCTCCAAAGTCTCCAGGTGTGGCAACACCTGAACCTGGCTTCCCCACCCAGGGACCAACCCCTGCGGTTGAACATCTGCCTGGCACACCAGGACTTCTGGGGACTCGCACAGTACCCACCTGGCCAACACAATGGTGTGGCCCAGCCCACCCCCAGGGTGTGACTCCTGCCCCCTTTCTAGGGGTAACCCTGTCCACTGGGACAACCAAGCAACAGGGGCCACTGACAACTGTCAGTGATGAGAGCCAGGCTGCATGCCTGTCAGGCCTCTCTAACCTCTGTAGCATCAGAGAGTGTGGGGCAGTAGCCCTAGGTGACTGGCACCTTTATTCCACACTCCCTCTTGTCAAGTCAGGTAGGGCATCCTGACACTGGCCCGCCGGCCCAGGGCCTGTACCCTCAGACTGACTAGAGGTCATGGGCGAGGCTCTCCTCCCCCTACCTCTCCTTCTGGAATCCTGCCCCCTCCTCTCAGGACAGTCACCCACAGAACACAAATCTCCCACCAGTTCAGGACCTCTCTCCAGCTACTGGTCTCTCAACCTAGGGTCTAAACCCTTGGGTTGCACCGGAGTTAGAGGCGAGGACTCCCTCCCTCTACACCCCCTTCCAGAGCGCTGTACCCTCCCTACTGTAGAGGTACCCCTGGAAGCCAAACTGGTCAGGACACTGGTTACAGATGTCCTTCCTTCCAGGTCAGACAGATCCTGAACCTGGTCTCCCGACCCAGGGAAAAATACCTGCGGTTGTGCACTTACCTGCCATGCCAGGACTTCATTAGGAGCACATATGCCCCCCCTTAGGGTGACACACAACTCAGGTGTCATGTGACAGTCTGCCTGGCGCAGATCTCCCGACCCCTGTCCATCTGACAGCACGGGAAGATCTCCCCAGGACAGAGTTGAGATTACCATGGTCACTTACCGGGGACTCAGCCCTTCTGGGAGGCCCGTGACCCACTGGTTCTCCCACTGGGCACTCCTTCCCCCTGTCACCCCTCACTCTGGACTTCTGGACCCTCCCAACTGGAGTGGTACTGCCAGACACCAGAACTGATGGAGGCCTGATTATAGGAACTCCCCGTTCACCAGACACTAGGAGATCCTCCTCAAATGGCCTACTAGCACCTGCTAGGCCTCCAACCTGGTGTTCCCTTAAGGAACCTTCCAGGCCCTGAGGCTGGGTTTTGGGCTCCTTGGGGCTCGCAGTCCCACACTCACTCCCTCTCCACGGAGACAGGACGTGAGACCCTACACCCCTCCCACTACACTGGGACCAAACCGTGCTACACTGAACCTCTTCCACCTCACAGGTCTGGAAGATATCTGCGCCACTCCTTTTGGGATCACTCCCCAATGCCTCTTCAGACTCTCTGGACTCCACCAAGAGATCTGCCTCCAACTCCGGCCCCCTGGAATTAGAGGACTCACACTCCACCGGGTGTTGGCATAGCTCTGGAAATCAGGGACTTAAAATATGCTCTCCAACAAATGAATCACACAGCCCACCACAGTTGTTAACCAAGCTACCCTTTGCCTCACCCTCCAGTGCCTCACACATGTACCCCACACCACTCTTCCGGGATTGGCAAGACAGTGTACTACTGTCGCTGTCACACAACCCACACTCTTCTGGCTGGTTTTCACACTCACACACCAAGGTTTCTACCATGGGGGGACCCTTCTCATCTAGAGTCAGTAGAGTCTCCCTCCCACTACTAGGAATATCGTCCCCTGTGTCAGTCCCCCAATCTACTTCAGGGACACTGCACACTACTGGAACTACCTCATAAACCTGAACCCCCTGGTGTATGTCAACCCCCTCCCTCGAGTCAGACGACCCATCTCTGGGTGTTTGTACCTTTCTCTCAGCGCTGGAAACTATAATCTTACTGCCACCCTCTGAGCTGGACTCCACCTCTACCTCAGCAAAGCTCACCTCTTGAGCTAATTAAAGAAAAAGGGGTAACCCTGTGTCCCTCAGAACCTGGGTATTTATAGTTATGCAAAAAGTGGTTCTTTTGGGTAAGACAAATTGTTTTGAAAAATGCTCATTAATGCAATCAACAACAAGCGCTCTCTGGTACACATCAAACTTTGAGAAATGAATGCTCAAAATACCAAGTTGTGCGATCAAGAGATTATATTGTACAATTTATAACAGAATTCATTCATTTAATACCTGCATTAAAATCATTCAAGGATATGACCGTCAGAAAAAGTACAATAGAGAGACTTTTTGGTGAATAGTGCTCAATGAGTGAAAGAATATACACAACTGGCCCAAGCACTCTAGGAAGGACAGAACTCTCTCAGCAGAGTTCCGGGAAGCTGGGGGTGAAGTCCTTTTTATCCCTGGGACTTTTTAACAGGGAACCAGCTCTTCTCAGCCCCTTGGAGATTCCTTCAATCAAGGGGGCACAGCACAAAGCAAAGTCCTTTCCCTCTCCTTGGCAGCAAAGCAACGGCAGGTCAGTCCAGCAGAGCAACAGCAGGACAGTCTTCCATCTTCAGTTTCAGCTTTCTCCTTGGCAGAGGTTCCTTCTTGATTCCAGGATGATCTAATTTTCTGTAGTCTGGGTTCCTATACTTATACCCCTAAAATCCTTTGTTCCCTTGTGCAGGAGGGCTCTGAGCCGAGGCCAAACCAGTTCTGGAGCACTCTGTTTACATGACTCCTTCTTTCCTTTCACAGTGCAGAGCAGAAACATCAGACGCCCCACAGGAGGTGGAGCCAGCATTGTGGAGGGGAAGCACAGCCCTTGATGACTTTGTTGACATGATTTCTTCTCTCCTTTCACAGTGCAGGGTTGAGACATCAGACGTACCACAGGGGGTGGAGCCAGCCCTGTGGGGGCAGACACAGTCCTATTC
This sequence comes from Lissotriton vulgaris, assembly GCF_964263255.1. Taxonomy (NCBI): domain Eukaryota; kingdom Metazoa; phylum Chordata; class Amphibia; order Caudata; family Salamandridae; genus Lissotriton; species Lissotriton vulgaris. Next base: position 896,238,681 of record NC_141687.1, read on the forward strand.
AGGTCCCAGGTGCAACTCCTCCCTCCCATCTAGATGCAGATCTCTCTATTCACCACTGGGCAGACTCATTCTGTCTCCTGGAATCCCCCAGCCCTGTCACTCACAAACCAGACCGTCAATTCAAAAACAGGTCAAGGCACACAGAAAGGTCTGACAATAGAACAGCCACTTTCTAAAAGCGCTGTTCTCAAACACAGGATTTAAAAAACACCTTTCCTAAAATATGTGGTATTAAATTCTGAGTTCAGGGATACCAGACTTTTATGTCCAATCTTGCTCCTATGGGAAGATATGCTGGTAACCACTGTACACAGCATTCTCCATTATAGCCTATGGGCAAGATAGCCTTACAATAGTGAAAAATGAAAATGGCTGTAATTCACTACCTAAGCATGTCACCTGCACTAGTACATGCTCTACCTTACACATACACTGCACCCTGCTCAGGGGGGTACCTTGGGCCTTCCATAGGGGTGTCCAATGTGTACAGAAAGGGAAGGGTTAGGCCTGGTCAGTGGGGACACTGGCCAGGTTGACATGGCAGCCCACAGACTGCACACAGGCACTGCGGTGGCAGGCCTGAGACACCATGTAAGGGCTACTCATGTGGTGGCACAATCAGTGCTGCAGGCCCACTAGTAGCATTTAAATCACCAGCCCTGGCACACTCAGTGCACTTTACTAGAGACGTCTTAGTGATACAAATATGCCAATCATGGATAACTAATTACAATAACAATTTACACAGAGAGCATATGCACTTTAGCACTGATCAGCAGTGGTAAAGTTCCCAGAGTCCTATTGCCAAAAAAGTTTGGGGATAACCCTGCAAAAAGGGCCATTTCCAATAAAAACCTACTGTAAGATACTCATGATGTAAGAAGTGGTTTACAATTAGAACAATGTTGTGGTCATTTAGACCCTGGTGGACAACTGTCCACTCTAGTTTGAGGTCTTCACTTGACTCACTAGGATCTACATGTTGTGAAAGAATTAAATGTGGCAACTACTCCTTCCACAATACTGAAGGTTTTCAAAGCTGGAACCATGTTTATTCTATTGAAAAAATATACTCCCAAAGCAGGAGTTTGTTTTGTTAATAACGAACAAAATTGCCCCTAAGCGCAGGGAGTTTTCACCCGACATGTGGAAATATTTTTCTATTGCAGAGGGGAAGGGAAAATGAGTGATGGTCACCCCACCCTCAAGAGGGTGGGATGAATACTATTGTGACCTGGTGGCCCTTGCAGGTGGGCCCCAGGTCAGAGGTTATCACTGGCACGAGCCAGTGAAGCTTCCCCTAACTCTAAATAGAGTAGACAAAGAGAAAGTTAGGCATGGCTGGCACACAACTTATTTAAAGCAGTGCCCCTGTTCAGTCAAATTCAAAGTAAAGCCAATAGTCGATGTGAACAAAATAGTCCATAGGACTATTTAATATGCAACAGAGCAGTGTATCCATAACATGTATCGCTCCGTATGAGTTAATTAATTGTTAAAAACTGTCTTTTATTTTTCTTTGGATAGTATTCATCATGTCTTTTCTCTTCAATACTTTCCCTTCTCAAAGAGGAAAAAAGTGTCATTCCTCCTATTGATTAAAGCACGAATTTGTGTTGCCTGCTTAGTTAAGTGTAAATGCATACAGTGGGGCAATTTAAGGAAAAACGACAGAGTTGTGCAAGTGACGACGCACAACTTTTGACTAATGATCCGGCGCGGTGCGTCCATTGGGGCGTGGGGGTGTAGCCCCCCCCCGCCCGCAGCTCCCTCGGCGTCTTTCAACTTAAGTAAACTGATTCAGTTTACTTAAGTTCAAAGACGCTCAGGGAGAACTTACTGACAATCAGTTAGCATGATGTCGGACCGCCCACCCTCTTCAGAGTCTGAAGGGGGTGGGCGGTCTGGCGTCATGTTGACTGACATGATTGTCAGACAGTGGGGGGCAACAGGCAGCAGCACAACACAAGTGTGCATGAGTGGGGATGGAGGGCTAATTTTCCCTCTGTGCCTACTCATGCGCACTTGTGTTTTGACTTAATTGCGCATGCCCTTTAGGAGCCCCTCGGGCTCCTAATGGGCATGCTGTGGGCGAAGAACAGCTGTGCCCTGAGACAATCCTGGCGCTGCTGGCAGCCCCAGGATTGGCTGAGAAGGGCTGTAGGCACCAACGGACTTGTTGCGGCGCGGACCTGCTCAGGACATCCTCAGGTAGGATTTTGAAATGTATTTTAATAACCCCCCCCGTGTGACCCTCCCCACGCGACACCCGCCGTCCCACGCGACACCACCCCCCTTCCGAGCCGCGACTGCTGTAAGTGCAACAATCCGAGTTTGGCTGCTGAGCGCGCATCCGGTTTCATCTGGAGGTGCTACCATTACTGGAGGTGTTCCTGCCGGGAAAGGCAGCTCTCTTGTCAATTCTAAGCACTGGAAATAATCAGTGTTACTGTTACTCGATGTAAAGATAATTGAGCGAGTGGCGACCTCAGAAGGATGGTCTGCCCATGACATCTAATGCCAGCAGCGAGTGTTCAAGTCTCTAAGCCACCTAGTACTTTGATTGCGTTTGTGAGCTAGTTCTTCGGGTCTGAGTGCATGCGTTCACTAACAAAGTCATAAAAATTTCAGGTCTTGTTTTTAACACAAAGGTCATTTCAAGTGGCACAGTATGTTTCATATAGTGGCAGGGATATTCACAGGCAGGGGCATCTGAAGTTCTGTGATGGGTTTGCAAAAGAGACATTCTGTCTCCATTTCATTTCATAAAATTGCTTACGTTTATTGACACTGCAGCTAAAGTGATTAAGTTTTTTATTAACATTCTTCATTTCTTGGGAAAAAAAGGCTGGGCAGAACAGAAGTTGGCAGTGATAGGCGTGATGGACAGGTTAGGTTGCGTAGTTTGAAAACAATGCTCCAGGGTCACCAAAGTTTGATTCTGTGCAGTGGCAGAGGGATGCCACAAGAAGGCAGTGCAGATGCGACAATATTGTTGGTTTATCAATGGCTCTTATAGGGTACTGCAATATTTACCGCTCATCTGATATCAGACATATGGCAGACCGTGATGTTGTTTCATTATTTATTACATACTCGAATTGGCCTGCGTTATCGACAATCTTACTGTTATTACCACAGGCGTCCGAGGTTCTGTACCAATGATCATTATATTTATGCTTTATAAAGAAACAGGGGGCATATTACCAAGCAATAGCGATAATTATCGCTATTTCTTGGTTAGAGACAAAAATTTACCGCTGAGCTGCGGCGATTTTTATTGCAGATAAACCTTGGTATTACCAAGGTTTATCGCAAATGCGATAAAAATCGGCCGCAATGCATGAATAACGCTGAAAAGTCAGCGATATTCATGCATTACCGAGCTAATGCTCTTAGCCATGTTATCCACCTCCCATTGAATAACATGGCTAAGAACTGCTCAGGGCAGGTGTTAGCTTTTGGAGATATTCGCGCTTAGCGCAAATATCTCCAAAAGTTGGTAATAGGAGATAGCGATGTTAGCGACTGTTTCCAGTCGCTAACATCTTGGCACGCCCACTTTGCATGTCATTAGTGATAAATATCACTGACATGAAAAGTGGGTCCCAAGATGGTCGCTATCTCCTACTAGCTGTTGCTAACTGGTGTAAGCGACAGCTAGGTAATAGGGAGATAATTTTATCTCCGCTTTCTTGGCTTTTAAAGCCAAAAAAGCGGAGATAAACCCCCTTGATAATATGCCCCAGGGCCCTAGAATAGTGAGTGTTTATCAAACGTGCGTGTAGAGAGAGCTATATTGCTAATTTATTACACATTTAAACTCAGGAAACATTGTTCGTTTATTACATATGTGCACAACCCTGCAATGTTGTATGTTTATGTTTTTTATACAATATACTGTTTTTTTATCACACGAACACACACAGTTATGTCTCTAAAGTACACATGCAGAAATACCCAGAAATATACTATTAAGTTAATGTAATGCAATCACATGCGTGCGATCCTGGGACAATGCTCGTTTCAGTTCATCTATTAAACACACAAACATGCAGGATCTCGTAATAGTGTTCATTTATTGCACACACAGACACAGACATGAGCACACCAGCGTGGCACACACAGGCAAGACCCTGGAATATTGAGTAATTGAAGGAATTATTGTTAAAATGGATTACATACATTTTTAAAAATAGTATCACAAATACCTAGACAGGTTGTAATAAATTAAACCTATTGAGTGCAGTGCAGAGAAGGGTGAGTGATGTCTGTGTGAGAGCAGGTTGAGCAGTGTGCCTGTGTGAGTCAAGGGTGAGTGATGTGCCTGTGTGAGTCCAGGGTGAGCAATGTGCCTGTGTGAGTCCAGGGTGAGTGATGTCTGCGTGAGTGCAGGTTGAGCAGTGTGCCCAGTGGTGTCACTAGGGGGGTGCGGGGGTGCGGACCGCACCGGGTGTCACCTCATCAGGGGGTGAGTGACACCAATCTGGTTACGCTCGCTGTGTAACACAAACACAGCTCTGCAGCCTGAGCCTTACCTCTAGTCTGCGCTCTGCAAGCGCACCTGCTGGCTGCTTACAAAATACTGCAGTGAGTGCACGTCGCCACGCACGCACCACCTTCTATAGTGGTGATGTGATGATGGTAGCACACGGATGAGATTCTGACAGAAGCTTTCTGAAAGTTAATTGGTCACCTCAGGTGATGACTGCAGCAGTCAGTGACCACCGAAGAAAGCGACAATAGTGTCCAGATAGTGTGAATGTCTCCATTTGATGGACTGGAAGACTACCGTGTCTGCAGCAGGGATTCGGGAAAAAAATCATTACATAAACCCAATTCTTATCCGGTGGAAAAAATGATGACTTTTTCGTCATGATTACTTTTGTTTACAGCAACCACAAATTCATGTTTATATTACAGGCACTTATCTCAAAGCTGCAGGTATTTCAACCTGACACTCAGATTTTGAAAGAATTGCACATATGTTTCAAATGCTTTTATGGTCCCAAGCCTTGAATCCTAAACTACCTCTAGCGAAACACATTCATAATAAATCTGAAATGTTCTATACTCTTCTGCAGAACTATTTTAAAGGGAAAAAGATGCTGCATCACTGACCCATTCTTTGCCTTTCTTTGCTGAAAAATTTAGCTAAGTATTCTGAATAGTTTTGTTCTCTGCTGATGCATAATGTAAGAGGTCCTGGGTATGCCAAGGCAACACCATAGAGCTGGTCTTTCACTCCATAATTAGCATGCCACAGTTTGAGGTATTAAGGTACAATAGGGCTGTGCCAATCAAACTGTCAGGATTGGCCTGAGCCGGTAAACGCGGTGAGGTCGGAGACTCAACAGAGGAGGAAGAGGGAAACTTAATTAAACAGATGTATCACAGTAGCGGATGCACGATTACACGTAACTCAAAATCCATAGCATCTTACCTTTGCCGATACTCCGTTCTGCACTTCCATGTGCTCTAAATATTATTTAGAAGGCAAGAGGCCAGTGTGAATGTTGTATACGAATTCCTAAAGCTGTCTGTCTTTCCAGAGGAAAGGGACCATTATGAATCATTGACCACACTCAAGGTACCCTTGTCCCGTGCATAGATGGCAATTTCTTTTCACAATGTGCAAAGCAAAATTGTGCACCTTTTGGCTGTTTGGTAGATCTGATCTTGATATGAAGCAATTAAGGTGCCTGCGCCACTGGAAAAACGGATGGGTGTAGCTTCAGTCTCACAATTTGCTTACTCAGTGGAAAATGCGTCTGCGGCTAGTATTATTCTCCACAAAGTCCTTCATCTACAGCCCACAGGGTGGAAAAAGATGGGTCTAAGGCCAAACATTGAAAAGGACTTGGACCACTTGCCAATTACTATCTCACTAATGGGTGCTTGTGGGTGGCTTTGGGTTCTCGAACAATTTATTGTCAAAAAGTGTCTGTCTTCTAGCCAATAAGGGAGAGGGCCTACATTTTTAAGCACACTCAGGCACTGATGTATTCTTAAAAATTCAGTCCACTGTTCTGTAGAGGAGCCGTAATAATTGTGTAAACACAAAAAAAGACCTGTCCCCAAGAAAAATGGCGTTAAGTGTTTGAGTTGTGAAAGGTGAAGCTAACAATGAGGCACAATAATGATCTTGAATATATTGCACGTGTTTTTCTTAAGGTCTCAGTTTTTTTTTATTTTACCTCTTCATCAAATTATAAAGAATTAATGTACACTCGGATATTTCCACACACATTTTCTTGGGTGATCCTATGGCAATGTCACCGTTAACAAACGCAAGTCAAACCTATAGATGCTATACTCCATAGGAACTGGGATAAATGTATTGAATCACTCTCCTTTTTGACTTGGCCTTGTAAAATCAAGTTAAAAGGCCATTGGGAAGAGTTGTTGTAGACTTATAGTAGTAGTTCCAGCTCTGTATTTCATCTTGCACTACTAACTACGTTCTGTGATCTTAAAATAGGAAAAGATTAACTACGCTGGGTTGGTAAATTCTATCCGTCATAAATACCTATAAAGCAGAGTGTAATTTGAAATCATAAAAATGTCAATAGTAGTGTCAAAGGAGGAGTATTCCAAATGGTTTATCATGGACCTAAATTTACAAACGTTACTAAGGATTCTGTATGGTCCCGGTATTTGCCAACTGTGTCCACTGGCGGACTCGGAGCGGACTCGGTCCATGCGGTAAGTCGTGAGGGGGTGACACCATGAGTTTCCCGCACCGGGTGACACCAACCCTAGTGACGCCACTGAGTGTGCCTGTGTGAGTCCAGGGTGATTGATGTCTGTGTGAGTGCAGGTTGAGGAGTGTGCCTGGTGGATCCAGGGTGAGTGATGTGCCTGTGTGAGTCCAGGGTGAGCGATGTGCCTGTGTGAGTTCAGGGAGAGTGATGTCTGTGTGACTGCAGGTTGAGCAGTGTGCCTGTGTGAGTCCAGGGTGAGTGATGTGGATGGGTGAATGCTGGCTTAGTGATCTGTCAGAGAAGGGTCTATGAGTGCAGGGTGACTGTGCCTATGTCAATGCAGGGAGAGTGATGTATCTGTGCAAGTGCAAAGAGACTTGTCTGACTACTCCCAGAGATGTGTTCGCCAAGCCACCTATTTTCTTTCTCAAATTTGCTTGAGAATGCAACATTTGCCCACTCTTTTTTTCAAAATGTTCTCGGAGGAGACCCCCGGAACCCCCATTAAGTGGTTCGAGCTTATTCTCTCGCCACAGTGCACTATTTACGTTCACCACTTTCAAATGTCACCAGCCGCCCCTGCTAATGATTGCCTCACAGGAGGCAGCCTCATGAAAGGCAAGTTTTAAAGTTATTTTCATTGAAGAGTCCAACATTTCATAAACGTATGAGGTGCAAATATCATAATTGTCATGGGGGTTTCGTGAACGCCGCTGAAGTGCTTGCATATTCTGAGGGAGTGTTCTCTGAGAAGCATGCTTCATTCTTTCCAGGTGTCTGCTTTCACAGGAGAAGATGCACCAGTACGACGCAAAGCATGTGAAATGTGGACTATATAACCACACAGACTTTTAAAAGAAATCCTCACACTGAGTTTCAGTCAAAAACTCCTTTCGTTGCTGCTCTGCTTATGCACTGTGTCGCATTCGCCTCCATTTTTAATGTGAGCCACAGTGTGCACAGAGTGCTGCAGAAAACGAAAAAAAATACCACAGGCTCTTCATCTTCAAAATGTTCAAAATATTGATACTTTTTTTTCTGTGAAAAGCCATAATCAGACAGTTTGCTCTGAAGCGGCGTCAAGACCGTGTTTTAACACCTGGGTCCTTCAGAAATGTGTGTCAGAGCTGCCGGCTGAGTTGCTGTTCACGCGTGGAATGCCGCGGGTTTCTTGTAGATAAAAGTGTCATTATTTTCCTTTTGACAGGAGCACAATATCAACACTCAGGCGTGTGTAGCCGCTTAACCCCTCCGATGCCAACAGAGTGCCTTCCTGCTTCTCTGCTTTTCTCAAACATGCATTATTGCATACTGGCACATGAACAATCATGGAATGTTATCTCAAGTTATCTCTAATATTTCCAATTAAATAATGCATATATACTGATCCTGAGTTTCTTTTCATGCAGGGCTTAGAAATGGTCGTAATTAAACAGACAAAAAACCACGGGCCCGATACACAAAAGGATTTTTTGAAGGAAATTTCTGCCAGGAATTTCCAAAGAGATTCCTGTGACCATAAAAACATTTACCACTGAAGATTCCTCAGCCATGAGAGTGGAGAAATCCGCAGCACAAAATCCCACCCAAGGGCTGGGGCGATCCAAGGCGTGGTTTGTGGCACTACACCTTGGAACGCCCAACACCCCAACACGGACCCACGTTAGATTCCACTCTCCTCTCTGCCTTCTTCCCTCCCTGGAAATGGACTGAAATTTCCTCCAGCCAAGGCCTTGAGTACTCCCCTTCGAAGATGAAGAGTTACAAGTTGGTGAATTGATCACCGTCATATTTGGTGGTGGTGAGAAGGGCTTTTTCCAGATAAGGAGTTCTACAGTATCCAGAGCTCTTCACAGGGAGTAGAGGAGCCACTGTGAATCGTCACATGACATTTCTGGTAGTACATCTGGAAGCTTGCGCCCGGTGTAGGTTTTAGGTGTACTACTAGGTATGTTTGGAAATAGCAACAAATATGAATTTGCCACTGTGCATAAGCGCCCTTTTAATGGTGCAAATGTCTACTGTTTGGATGATCGGGCCCTTTATGTGTAATTTAGGTATTGCAAATGCTTCTATTAAATTGTTTCTTGTATATACTGTGATTAACGATTCTGGGCATTGATCTCGTACAATAAAATGTTCATGCAGCGCAGTGCAGCAAGGAACCCTACTGCAATGTGTTGAGTAAAAGGGCAGGACTGAGCTGTATTTAACATTATATAGAGCATTTCTGTCCTTTCATTATGCTGGCGCACAAACTACTGTCTTGCGCCAACATCAAGCGCCCTTGCGCCATGGTGCAAGGGTGCCTGCATTGCAGACAGGATTGTTTTTGAGGAGGAAGGGGCATCTTCCTGCACAAAAAATAATCCTCCGAGGCATTTCCCTCTTCCTATGTGTGCTGCATGTGCTACATGCAACACACATAGAAAGTGGAACAAATTGGGAGAAATAAAGATATTTCTCCTCATTACACCTTACCTGGGGAGGCGTAGTATTTTGACACATTCCCAGGTGTACTAGTAATAATTAATTTGGGAATGTGCTGAAATACATGCGTGTATGCGTAGGAACAGCCACACTTCACACATGGAACACCTCCCTTGGGCTGAGTAACCCAATGCAGGGATTTGCGCTGCATTGCGTTTCTCTAGGTTTATCAAGCCATGCAGGACCATGCTCTGAGGCCTTGTGTGGCTTGGTAAATCTTACTTAGTAGTTGCTTCTCCCTTGCACTCCATTACTTGCCACATGGGGACTCAACTAAATGATACATTTGCCACTATGTGTTTTTAGCTTTGGGTGATTTCTTATTGATTTTGTTCTGCTTTATTATCAATTATTGCTTCCTATTCATTACTATAGGCCAATAGGCCCATAGGAATGAATGGGAATTGCGTACACAATTTGCGAGTACCCAATAGTGTGACATTGCGCATGCAATTTCAAAGCTGCAAGGGTTCCTAAAGGACACCCTATAGCACACCTGAAATGTGCAAGTGTGCACATGAGGCACACATACATGTATGTGTGCCACACAGCACTTTGGAAAATGCATGAAATTGTATTTTTCAAAGAAATCCCAATTTACCACCAACCTGAAGTTGGTGGTAATTTGCACATTGCGATTCTCTAAATGCTTGCGCAAAATAGGGAATCACAAATTTTTCGATTCCTTACTTTGCGAGTGGATTTTTACTTACCTCTATTGCAAACAGCTGAATTGCGATCGCAATTTACCTTGATGCATCTGGCCCATAGTGTGATATTTGTGATAAGCGATGTTTCACTCGTGTTTTCAAATGCAATCAGTATGCACACATCAAAGGAAGTATTCTTTGGGTCCGTAGCATTAAGATTTAATCATAACGCTACACTGTTGCCAACTATGTTTTAGGATGTTAACGTTTTACGTCAATCTGAATAATTGAGTTGAAATGATTATTTTATGAAGTTTGCAATATACTTTCCAGTTACATATCAAGAACATGATACGATCTGACAGTCATATTACCAAACTGCACTTGAAAGTTAAATGGCGCTCAATAACGTCAGATTCTAAAATAAGGAACATTGCATTTTAGAAATCAAATTAGAGCTTTGCCTGATATTAAGATTTTTTTACATTTTCCAGATGATCACTGCCCCCGTCTCACCGGCCCCTTAAGTGAGAGAGGCAGCAGTGTTAGTGTGTGTGTGATGTTCTTGCACTGTTCACAATTTCAGCCTCCATTTCAACAGCTACTTTCCTGCTTTAGACCAGACTTTCATGATGTTTGTAACTAAATCGTTCATTTTGAAATCCTTTTACTGCGTTTTTTATTGGAATTATACTATTTTGAGCTCTTCATTGACTGTAGTCTGCTAAACACTACTAGCCACATGTGCTGTATTTAAAAGAGGCAAGCTTTTCTTTACACATTGTCACTACTGTCACTTTGATGATTTATGGGTAAATGCTCCCTGTGCTTTCTTGGTATACCAAAAGCAGGAATGAAATATATATTTCCTCCACTGGCATGACGTGATTCTAGATTGCATGTTTTCCTGACAGTAACTCCAACAGGGCAAGTATTCTGCTGTATAATATTTAAAAATGTTTACATTTTTTTGTTTAATTTTGTATTGACATTTTCATAATCGCGAGACCAATGCTTACATATTTAAAGAAAAGACACACAATATTTTTGAACAAAGAAGCATCACTTGTAATCCCCCATCCCCCTGCTCCAACAAAGTCACATTGCAATGTCTGAGCACTGTACATTATGAAGGTTCAGCAAGTCGTATCAAAGATAGAAAGTGGATTATAACCATTGCATGAAGTATAGTATAAGTCATTTTACAATCCACATCTTGTCCATGCAGTCCCTGCATCCATAGCGACACACACATATAAGGGGGCAACTTATCCAGGGGAGCCAACAATTTGGTGAGAACTGCTGCCCAGGCCTGCAGGTCATGCGCTAGTTTATTGTCCCTACGCATTTTGCACATATGACGCTCCTCAGCATTCGCCCATATATAATATGTAAAGTTATTATTAATTTCCAACTTTAAAGTACTACCAGCACAATAGCCGTGACTGGGAAGACCCAAAGGGGCTGCCCATCCAAGTAATACACCTGTGTCTGTATAGAATCTGTAATACCTTTTCCCATCCAGAAAGGAGGCCAGTGCCAAATATTGGACATGTGCCTTTCAGGAGACTTTCCCAAGTGTTGAAATGTGCATTACTCCCCTTGTGGCTTAAGGTGCTGAACTGGGAAAACCATGGTTGAAGTTGAAAGACCTGGGAGAGTTCAGTAAAAATGAAGCAAGGACTGACTATTTTGGATTTTAGGTGCATAATCTCTGAGATGATATTGGTGCCATTAATCATGTACCAAATAGTGGACAACTTGCTTTGGGGATCCTGAGGAGTGTGACAGGATTAGCTAGTAACACACTGTGTTAGGTCCATTTCAATGAGTGAATCTCAATATTTGTATCCTTTCTAAAGTGCATTAGACCAAAAGGCATCAACACGCTAATAAAGGGAGAGAACAGAGTGAGACAGAGACAACCCGGAGCAGACAAAGACCCTCTATCATATAATCCTTACTGATGCCTAATCCACAAAAAGCCACGTTTTAACTTGCTTCCAAAACAACAAAATGCGAGCTTAGACTCTGGATATTTTCAGGAAGGCAATTCCACAACCTGGTAGCAACCTTGTTAAAAGTACGTTTCCTAACCTAGCTTTCCTACGTCACGTCTTGCTGATCTCAAGGGCCTTCCAGCAACATACAACTTCAGGGCTGTTCTATCATATCTTAATCGCTGTGAGTAGATGGCTTTATGTATCAAGCAATGCTCTTTAAAAAATACCAGCTTCTTAACTGGTAGCCAGTGTAGAGATCTCAAACGTTCTGTAACCGAGAAGTGTTTGGGTACTCCCAAGACCAGGCATGCGGCCACATTCTGAATGATTTGGAGCTTATTTAACAAAAGTTGATTAATGTTAAGATATAAGTGGGAGGTGAAAATGCAATGATCACTGACAGCCTATGCTCTTTCTGGAGAAGAGGCGGTATTTTGTTTCCAAACTCCAATCACCCAGAAGCAAGAACTCACTGTTCTATTAACCTGGGTATTGAAAGTCCTGGTGTTATCAAACATCACCCCCAGGTTTTTGGTCACCGCCGCTGGAACAGATAAAGTACCAAAAGTTTCTGTCCACCAGCGTTGAGTCCAGATGAGCTGTCAAATCCAAGCAACACAATCTCATTTTTTTCCCTTTCATTTTGAGCCAGTTCACCCTCATCCACCTACATACAAGCCCTAAACCTGTTAGAGCTGAAGATTTAGAGTTAAAGGGGTATATATACTTCAATAAGAGTTGTATTGAAACATTCCCACCTGCATTTCAGAGACAATGAACTGCCTTTTGTTCTCTTTGAACCTTTACTTTCAACATTGTGCTCCAGGACGAGAAATGCCAGTCTCCAGACCCACAAGGCTAATGGATTTCAAACCACTGCCAGTTAAAAAAGATTGCCCCAGTAAGCTATTACTCCTGAGGCTTGGTGTGTAAAGCTTAGAAATAGAAGAAGAAATTGCATCCTGAAAATATTTGGGTGGACCAGTCAATATCGAGCATTTATTGTGGATCCTGAAGCTGAGTTGTTGGTATCACCCCTTGAACTGAAGGAAGTGTGTTAGTGTATGTTAATCCAGTCCAGAGGTTTGCAGGGCTTTGTTTGCAAATATGGCTGAGATACCCGCCACCCCCTCTCAACACAATCCCCAAGGATGGGAAACCGGAAACGGTTCTGAACTTTTGGAAGGCGGGAGGGAGTGACCCTCCCGGCCGTATTTATTAAAATATGAAACAAAATAAAAACATTAAAATAACAGTTTCATATTATGTACAATTTCATTTCCACATTACGATGTTTGGCTAACCTTAACAGATCTCTAATACAAAGGTTCTCCTAGCCGAACTAACATCCTACAAAACATTTGACTTGAAATTGTACATCCTAACGTTAAGGGCCAACGGCAAGGTCGTAACCGGTGTCAGATCCCTAAACCAGAATATCACCCTCACTTGTGAGGGGACCAACCGCACAGAGGCGTACCGCATGTGCACATACCAATTTCCCTTGACTTGACGGGGGCCCCAATTAACTCGACGCCATTTAACGGTCGTCCGAGGACTCGTGTGAGGTGTCTAGAAGGTAGCGTAAACCCCCTCCCGAACCCCACACAACTTACCACATTTGCCGTCGCAGATGTCCTGGCCCCGGGAAATTCCCCAGGAGGGCCCGTAGCCCCTCCTATCCAGGAAGGGGCCTTGACCACCTTTCCTTTCCTTCCGGCGGCCTATCCTTAGACGGGACCGCCTCCCCGTTGAGGGGCCAATGGCCACCTCCCCCGAGCGCTCCCATCCGTAATGGGTGACGCCCCCCCATAGGGATCTTCCAATTACTGCTCACCGATCATGACCTTACCGCCCGACAATAAATACGACAAATCTACCTAAATTACTAAATTACAAAACAATTATAACTTATTACAAGCGTGATTACTGATCGACACTAGTGCAAATACTTTATTTGAAAAACATAACGAAAGTGACCATCTTTATTGCATAAAAAATATCACGACAATCATCACAACCTGAAAGAAATAGTTACCACATCAAAACTTTATTCAAAACAACTAGCTGTCCTCAGGGGCTGGTGGGTGGGTCAAAATTGGCTCTTCGTTCCGTCTCGAGCTCACGTGCAGCGGGGAGGTGCAGCTTCAGAGCACAGGAACAAGAGGAAGCTTTCTTGGCTTGTTGCTCCTTTTATCCGTCTTCAGGGCGGGCGTAAACCCGCCCCCGCCTGCCTCCGTGGGCGTGGCCTGGTCGCGTCCGTGTCTAGGACAACCCACTCCAGGGCGGGAAAAGGCGCGCCCCGGCTACGCCGCTTCGGGCATACCAGCCGAGACTCGCCTCCCGCCCAAGATGGCTTCCCGGGGGGATCGTGGTACTCCACCATACGTTCGGGGGGACCGAATGGTCGCCCCTTTCCAGAAGTACTCTTGTCTGATTGTGTTAACATGGTGAACATTTCTTAAAATGTCTACTTGTGGACCAGCAGAAATCTGCTAACTTTCCCCACAAAACATGTGACCTTGATGCATTCGGCTTTCATGTTTTTTTCTGCCAGTAGCTGTTTGGGGTGATGTTTACGTATACATTGGGATCACTCAAAATCTGGCCATGTGGAGTCTCTGTCAGACACAATCTATGGGTTTCCCACACTTGCAATAATTTTCCTCCAGAATGATTATAAATCCCAAGGTAAAAAACTGTCAGGTGGACCAACCACCAATATATAACGGACGGTTCGCTCACAGGTCAGTTGTGCAAGCTATTTAGGCCCCAGTCTACTTTATGGAGGACCCCCTCATTATTCCCATTTCTTTTATAAATTTGTGTTTCGCTAACTTTAGAACCCTCCACCCCATGGTGAGGTTCTGTGATTTCAGATTTCGTCCCATATCTAGCCGCAATTTTATGTCCTGTTCTCCATTTTGTGTTGCCCTCACTCAGGCGGCATGGCGAACGCAATGTTTTTGTTTTTCCCGCTGCTACGTGTCTTTTCAGTTAAAAAGTAACTCCATTGTCCTTGTTCATGGAACCCGATGTCAGGGTCTGATCGAGTTCGTTAATCCATGTCTGGCTCGATTGATCCCTGTCTCAGCCGATTATTTATCCTCTCCGATTCTTCTTTTATACTATCTTATCCAACTGGCCTTCGCTATTCTCTCCTTGTATGCTCCAATTAAATAACTATCCTTTGAGACACACTAGTATGTCCTGTTACCTGCGAAAGGGGATTGTGAACACAATGGCACACGGGGTCCGAGAAAGAGGCGTACACTAGGATACCTGATAACTTGTTTTCCAACTTTTCCTACTGGTTTGTTTTGTATGAGAGGGGAGTGGGATATCGTAAATGTGTTTAGTATAAGAGATTGTACGCCACGGATTGAAGTGGCAGTCTCCTTAGAATATACACTTTGCATGTACTTCTAGGATAACTGTGCTTAGCTGCAGCTAATAAACCTGGCTTCCACGCTCAACGGAGTGTCTCGTGTCTCTGTTAGTAACAATGACTTTAGAGGCCCAGCCCCTCAAGGGCGACTGGGACAACAACATGCAACAACGACAATTTGAAAAATAAGACGTTCAATACTTTTAGACTCTGTTCATTTAGATAAATTTTTTGTATTTCTCAATAAAGTTCAAAGAAAAGTTTTACATCATTAATATTTTCCACATATTTTGATATGTTACAATCATCATCAAAGTATATACATTATCGATTTCACACCCAATGCATTTCGAGACCTGAGTCTCTTCTTCAGGGGTATAGCTGCAAAAGAAATTATGTACAATGAGACCAATTCATTTACAAAAAAGGTTTATATTCTTATAGAAATCAGTGAATTAAGCCCAATCACCAACACCAGTGTAGCAAGCCACCTTAGCCAAACTTACTTGAAATCTTCAATGCAATCCTATTAAACAAAAGGGCCAAACAAAAAATAAAAATCTAAATCAAACTTCAACATGATGGTTGCCCATTTTTTATTTTTTATTTTTAATTTTTAATTTTAATTTTTTTTCAATTTTAATTTTTTATTTTTTGTTTGTCCCTTTTTATTTTTTGTATAAACCTTTTTTGTAAATGAATTGGTCTCATTGTACATAATTTCTTTTGCAGCTATACCCCTGAAGAAGAGACTCAGGTCTCGAAATGCATTGGGTGTGAAATCGATAATGTATATACTTTGATGATGATTGTAACATATCAAAATATGTGGAAAATATTAATGATGTAAAACTTTTCTTTGAACTTTATTGAGAAATACATAAAATTGATCTGAATGAACAGTGTCTAAAAGTATTGAACGTCTTATTTTTCAAATTGTCGTTGTTGCATGTTGTTTTCCCAGTCGCCCTTGCGGGGCTGGGCCTCTAAAGTCATTGTATTTATGCTCAGTAGGCATTTACACAACATTGCACACGTATCGTAATATCGCAACAAGTAGAGTGCGCCAGGTACACTATCATTTCTGTTAGTAACAAGGCAGGTGAGCCGGGGATTAAGGCGTGCCCTGCGCCGCCTGGCCCATAAGGCCCGGTTCACCAACGGAAATCATTTCACAATGGTTTCCTTATTAAACTGGTTATGCTGATTCTGCCTATGGACAAACATTTCTCGAAGACCCACTGTTCTGTATGATCACAGACGTGCTTGGCAAGGAACGGCCCACCTCCCACTTCTTGCGCTGCACATCCGACCTCCGCTGCTGCCGCCGCCGTGACCTGTGAGACCCGTGGCAGGGGGGTCGAGTGTGCCTTGCGCAGGGCTGAAAACTGTGGAATTTGGTCTTTTTTATTAGTGCTATCTGCAGGGAACCGCCAGCAACTCGGAGGGTGGCGCTGTGTGCCGCGAGCCCGGTTCGGGAGGCGTGGGAGGTGCTGGCTGCGACCCCCGAGCAGCTTGGTTGGCAGCAAATGCTTGTGTGGGGCTGGAGCACAGTAAAGTTTAACCGGCATGAGTGAAGGCAGAAAAGTGGCTCTAAAACCCACGAAGGAAGCATTGAATAAAAGAATTGTAGCCGTGAAGGGGTGAATGGTAGACACTGAACACTGAACACCCCGTGGAAGCTTAAGCTAGCAGTAAGCCTTAAGCCTGAGCAATTGGATTAGAGGCAGTCTGACAAAGGAAAGCAGAATTAATCGAGAAGTGGTGGAGGCAAGAGTGCGGGCCGACAGAACAGAGGTAAGTGGAAAGATATTTTATTCCCTTTTAAATAAAAATAATAAGGGGAAATACAAAGCGCTCAGAGAGCCTGAAGCTGTAGTGTACCAAAGTGTAGTGTGATTCAGGAGAAAGTGAAGGAAAAGTCCATCATATATTACGTACAGCGGAAGGGAGGAGCCAAGGAGCCAAGAGAAGTAGAAGCAATGGCCCTAGGGAAGCCTAAACCCCGGAAAGCCCTGAAAAACCTCAAGAAATTAGGAAATAAAAGCCTTGGGATGGAGGATACACCTGAATTACCAAAAGACTCGAATGATATGAATGGTGACATGGTGACACCGTCCGGAAGCAAAACACAGGTGAGAGGGTCTACCCCCTCTTTGGGCCCAAGCCTACAGAAAAAGACGACAAGCCCTAAGACTGTAGGCGCAAAAGGTGGTTCGGCAGTTTCAAAATTCATCAAAGACTTTATTGGCAAACATTTTAAATCGAAGGAGATGACAGATAAGGAGATGAGTGAGATAGAGACACCACAAGTTATAGAGGACGATGCAGCCATAAGTGTGGAATCTTTGAACCTGACTAATTTTAATATCGCAGAGTGCCCGATGGAACCACATTTGTCCTCCTCGCCATGGTTATTCCAGTCGCTATTTACTCAGGACAGGGATGTAGAAGTGGTGGAGGAAGAAAGAGCAAAACATAGTAAATCACTGCACGAAGAAGACTCTGCCCAGAGGGTATTTAGTCCAATGGGAAAGTAAGATTGGAAAACCCCTATGCCACCCAAATTGATTTATCAGGCCTCCCCCCGCATAGCCTGGAGGTGACGGGTTCCTCCAGTTTATCTATGCTTGAGATTACGCTGATGCTGCAGAAAACTATACAGGGCATTTTAGAGGTGTCAGTTTTAAATAATGAAATTCTAAAAACACAAAGTTATCAGTTTAGGAATATAACTGGGGAGCTGACACAGATTAAAAGCCTAATGCCCTTCCTAGTAAGATCAGTAGAAATGCAGGAGGGAATTCTTGCAGATAGGGGGATAGATGTGGAAAGAGTGAGTCGACCTAAGGAGGACGAACCTTCAGTATATATATCCCGTTGACCTATGATTATAAAGAGATACAAGGAAAGGAGGGGTATAAAACTAAACCCCATTGGTGAAGTAGGGGGAAAAAGGCCCCATCTAAAAACCAACAGGAGAAAGGGAAGGGAGTACCTTTAGATCAAAGGTTAAGTGATAAGGTTGTAAGGCCAGAAACAAAGAAGCTAACCTTTGTATGTACACGAGTGAGTACCTGCAGACCTGAGCGACAAATAAGGTGGGAACCAGGAAAAAGTTTGGTAAAGCGCGCTGAGGGCACTTTGAGGAAATACCCCGGAGAAAAGGAGGACGTTCCATCAGAATGGGAGAAGGAGATGTCCGTAGATGCAGGGCCTAGCAACCTAATTGATGGGATGAGGCATAGGAATAGAGGCAGAGAAGAAGTATCTTGCCAAAGAAGGGAAGAAATGCAAGAGGAAAGATCACCGGATATGCAGATAGATAGGCCCTTAGATACTTGGTTATTTGTAGAACCAGCAGGACAGGAAAAGGGAGGAAAAAGAGTTAAGAAACTAAACCTCCTAAATCGTTCCCAGCTCCTCTCTTCATTCGCAAAATGCCCTAGCTTAAGATACGTTAGTACAGATGCTCTAAAGGAAGTGGGATCCCTGACTAACACAAAAGGGAAAGAAATAACAAAGGTTCTACTCCACTCCGCACTAATAAAAGTGGCAATGGAAAAGGCATAAGCTGAGATGCTAAGCAAAAGATTTAGGTTGATAAAAAGAGAGGATGTGCTGACGGATAAAGAAGAGAAATCATTCCTAAGGAACCATGCGGGGTTGGGAAAAATGCAAATAAAAATGATAATTTCAGATAAGGTATGGAGGAAGCCCTTGAAATCGCTATAGCCCCTAAAACCCAGGGTGGGCGAATGCAGATGTACTGGCCGGGAATAGGTTTAGAGAACTGGCATATATGGATAGTGAGGAAGACGGGTACCTGAGTAATGTGGATTAGGATCCAGGGTCGTCGCGCAGCTTTGCCATTCTGTCTTGGAATGTCAATTCATAAAAAAGAATAATGGTTCAAGAAAGCATTAAAGAGATTCTTAGGAAGACAGATATTGTTAGTTTACAGGAGACTTGGCTGTGCGACGAAACCCTTGTTACGGAAGGATTTACGCACTATGTAAAACCAGCTATAAAGAATTTATTAGGTAGGCCGTTAGGTGGGCAATTGACACTAGTTTCAACAAGGATAGCGAGAGATATAAAATCCTAGGAACTTAACTGGGCGTTAGGTAGTAAAGTGATGTCAACAAATAATAACGCAGGTGGGGAAGGTCTATGCATTATAAATGTGTACATACGTAAAGGAAGAATACATGAGTATAAAGTGGATTTGGAACGACTAAAAAAGGACCTGGAGGGCTTACAAGATATCTATCCTAGAGATGTGTTACTGTTATTGGGCGATTTTAACCATAGACTAAACCCACAGAAAACTGACTCCTTGCAAAGGGAGCTGCTAAGAGTATTTAATATAGAGTTTGCCAAGTTCCCAAGGTGTGACAGCTCAACCCAAGATGTGGAGCTTGGTAAGATGCTGGGGGCCATGGGCCTACTCTGTGCCAATGGTAGAAAGGAATGGGATCGGCCAGCAAAGCGTACTTTTAAAATAGGGCAGCAAAAGTGCCCCTTAGACTATGCATTTATTCAGGCATGGAGCATTCATCTAATTAAGCATTTTGAAATAGGTAGGGCAGAGGGTAGTGATCACTACCCACTACTGAGTAAATAGGGCACCGCAGAGACAAAAAGCGCTACAAATAGAGGCTGAATACCCTAAGTGTCTTACAACCAGGATTCGTGAGTAATATATAAAGAGACTGAGTGCACTCCAGTTAACAGTGGGGTAAAAAATGTACCACCAGGAGAGGATATATCCTGGTATGAGGATATAATAAAGCAGCTAGTAGAATGCCTCAGGGTAAAAATTTAACGGGGTAAACACGGCCCAAAAAGTAAAGCTAAAGTAAACCCCAACAATAAACCATGGTTTGACGACGATTGCTGGAAGGTAAAGGCCTCTATTAGGCTGCATGAAAGATGCCTCAGAGGTAGTTCTAATGATGTATATTTTCGTGAACTTAAGAAATTAAGGATAAAATATAAAGCAACTATCAGAGATAAATGCTGGGCGAATTTACTAGAGGCAATTGAAGACAAAAACATCAAAAGTTTTTGGAAAATGGTACAAGAATCTACAGGGAAAGTTGTAGTGACATTGCAGTGCTCGGTTTTGGAAGATAAGTGGGTAGCCTATCTTGAGGAAATCTATGGCAAATGGCCAAGGAGGGGGGAAATAGGATTAAATAACTGGCCAGGGGTTAGGGAAGATGTGACATGGAAAGGGGCGACCATTCGGTCCCCCCGAACGTATGGCGGAGTACCACGATCCCCCCGGGAAGCCATCTTGGGCGGGAGGCGAGTCTCGGCTGGTATGCCCGAAGCGGCGTAGCCGGGGCGCGCCTTTTCCCGCCCTGGAGTGGGTTGGCCTAGACACTGACGCAGCTGGCCACGCCCTTGGGGCAGGCAGGGGCGGGTTTACGCCCGCCCTGAAGACGGATAAAAGGAGCAACAAGCCAAGAAAGCATCCTCTTGTTCCTGTGCTCTGAAGCTGCACCTCCTCGCTGCACGTGAGCTCGAGACGGAACGAAGAGCCAATTTTGAGCGTTGTAATCGTTCTTGTTTGTTTTCCAGATAATCTGTTGGAGAATGCCGAAGAAGGCGGGAAAGCGAATGACTACCGACCAGATGCTGCGAGTCCTCATGAAGGAGGTGAACGACCTAAAAAGGCGAATGGCGGATAAAGATGAGGAAGGAGGGCCGAAACGTCCCTTGCCAGGAGCAGCTCCGGGGGGAAAAGGCAAGAGGCCCAGAAGGGGAGCAGCTGGGGGAGACATCCCGGGTCCCAGCACCCCGCTCGAAGTACCCATTCCCGTGCCGGAGGGAGGGAATCCGATTCCCGTTGTGGTCACCCCCGTGTCCGAGGAAGATATGCCGCCCGAGCTGGCAGCACAATTGGCAGCGTGGTTGGGTAAAGGTAGCGAGGGCGCCACGGCTGTCGACGCGCAGGTGTTGATGAAGCAACTGCGGGAAACACGGGAAGCAGCGAAGGCACACTCGCCGGTTGCGGCAGTAGAGAAACCACAGGGGACAGGTTCAGTCGCGGAGACAGCGTCTGGTTCAGGTAAGCGGCCATTGCCGATTGCGAGAGATGAGTCGGCTCCCTCTCGAAGGGAGAAGTTGGGTCAGCATGTCCCTTTAGCAATTAAAGAGAAGATATGGGCAGGGGAGTATATAAACATATTCTCGTTGCTCACGGATCATTATGAGATGGAGCATGTTAAGAGCCTGAAGGAGCTCATGCATCCGAGTGTTTGGCGCGCAAAGATGGCCGCCTTTAAGGTAAATGAGAACATTGGCAATTGGGGCAAAGCGTGGGGGGTCTTTACATCCATCTTGGGGGAACGTAGGCCCGAATTGCTACCAGAATTGCCGATTTATCAGTCACGGATCATGGGGTACTCTGTAACACACGAGGGCAATCATTGGTTCTGCTATGATAACATTTTTAGAAAAGCGAAAGAACATGATAAAAGTTTAACCTGGGACTGTTATGATTCTGTGTCCTGGTCCAAAATGGAGGAAACTGGTATGTTGAAATTGCCGTTAGTAGGAAGTAACGTTGGCGAACCCTCCCGCCAATATGCGGGGACGCCCTTTCGAGCAGGTACGAGTACCGACACCTACTCGAGGCCTACCGGCAACGCTGGAAAAAGGGGGGTGTGTTGGAACTTTAACAGGGGTAAATGTACTAGGCCCAACGGGTCATGCAAATTTCGACACGAATGTAGTGGGTGTGGGCAATCATCCCATCCTGAGTCCACGTGCAGAGCCAAAACGGGTGATAACGGGGGTAGAGGAGGCGCCAAACAGGTCTAACATGGTCCGAGGGGCGCCTTTACCTACCCCGATTGATACCTTGGCAATGATTCCTTGGCTCAGTGAATACCCGGATCGTGCTTCCGCTGGGGTGTTGCGGAACGGATTTTCATACGGTTTCCGCATCCCAGTGGGGGACTTTCAGGGTGTAGCAAAATGTAAAAATCAGATATCGGTCTTACAGCATACGACCGTGGTGCAGGAAAAGATCCGGAAGGAGGTTACTCGAGGTCGAGTCGCCGGTCCGTTTAGTGTACCGCCAGTTGCTAACTTTGTGTGTTCCCCTTTAGGGGTGGTCCCCAAGAAGGATCCAGGTGAGTTTCGGTTGATACATAATTTATCAGCCCCACGTGGTCTTTCCGTAAACGATGCGATAGACCCGGAAGTGTGTTCGGTGCGGTACGCATCCTTCGATGAGGCCGTAGCCATTTTGAATCGCCTGGGGCCCGGTGCGCTGATGGCAAAATCTGATATCGAGTCAGCGTTCCGGTTGCTCCCGGTACATCCAGACGATCAGCGTCTCCTTGGTTTTATGTTTCAGGGGCATTATTACATGGATAGGTGTATGCCGATGGGGTGCTCTATATCTTGTGCCTATTTCGAAAAATTCAGTAGTTTCCTACAATGGGTCTTCACAAAGAAGACGGGTTTTTGACATGTGATGCACTATCTCGATGATTTTTTGTTCCTGGGGGCAGCCGGGGATCCGGAATGTGGGCAGGCTTTGGCTGCATTTTGTGTCTTAATGAATCAGTTTGGCGTGCCATTGGCACCAGGTAAGACTGTGGGTCCCTCGACTTGCCTCAAGTTTCTGGGGATCGAGTTAGACTCCGAAGAAGGTTGTTTTCGTTTACCAGGTGACAAAGTGTTGAGGTTCAGGGCATCACTGCAAATGTGTATAAGTGAGTCTAAGGTTAAGCTGCATCAATTACAGCAGTTAGTGGGACAGTTGAATTTTGCCCTACGAGTTATACCGATGGCCCGCCCCTTTTCCCGCTCGATCGCTCAAGCCATGGTCGGCCTGAAGGAGGGTCATCATCGCACGAGGCTCTCGGCAGAGGTTCGCCAGGACATGCGCATTTGGTTGGCATTTCTGGCGGATTTCAATGGTCGAGTTGTCTGGAACAAACCGGCCGTGTCCTCTGAGGAGCTGGGGCTGTGGACAGATTCGGCTGGGAGCGTAGGTTTTGGTGCCATTTTCGGCACTCGATGGTCTGCACAAAAATGGCCTGCATGGTGGCATGACAGCGGACTGACAAATAACATTGCTTTCCTGGAACTTTTCCCCATTCTGGTGGCCCTGAGAACGTGGCCCGAAGGGTTCAGAGATCACTCTGTGGTATTCTGGTCTGATAATATGACCGTGGTTGAGTGTATCAATAGCCAGGCAGCACGATGCAAATGGATTTTGAGATTACTCAAGGAAATCGTATTACTGTGTATGCAACTGAATGTGCTATTTAAAGCAAGACATGTCCCGGGGGTGATGAACCAGGCGGCTGATGCCCTTTCTCGTTTTCGTATGCAGGCCTTCTGGGGTTTTCTGCCCACAGCGGACCCGGAGCCGGCACCCTTTCCCGAAGCTCTCTGGTCTCTCGGTGCCCCGAACTTCGTAACCTCGTGGGAGAGAGTTTAGAACCCAGGACGAGGAAGGCATATGAAGGGGCGTTCCGTTCCTATTTGGCCTTTTTGGGGACTGTTAGAGGGGAGCTTTGGGGCCAGGAGGAATGGGTAGTGAAATTTTTAATGTCTTTACATCTGGCGGGGAAATCGGTGGCTACGGCCCAGAGGCATCGGGCTGCCATTTCCTTTGTTGCTAGGGCTCATGGGATCCAGGACCCGACAGCGTCTTTCATTGTACAAAAAGCGCTACGTGGGTGGCAACGCCTTGAGGGTCGCAGAGTAGATGAGAGGCGCCCGATAGGTTTGGATAGGTTGGCCCTGTTATTATCCAGACTCCCTGCAACATGTTCATCTCAGTTTGAGACAGTGTTATTCCGAGCCGCTTTTACGCTGGCATTTCATGGGGCTATGCGGGTAAGCGAACTAGTGGCGAGGAATAAGCAGGATGTTACGGGGGGACTGTGCCAAGAGCACGTCCAGATCAGAGGGGAGACAATGACCGTCTCGTTTATGAGGTCCAAGACCGATCAAAGTGGGATGGGTGATTGCATAATCATACGAAGGATTCCCGGGTCCTCCATGTGCCCTGTGAAGTGTTTAGAGGATTATTTAGCACAAAGGGTGGCATCATGGGGGAGGACCTCGTTGAGACACGCTGACGCCACCCCACTGACAAGGTTTCAGTTTCAACGGGTGCTTGCGATGTCGATTGCCGCTGCGGGCTTGAACCCGGGCGAGTTTGGGACCCATTCCTTTCGGATAGGGGCTGCTACAGAGGCTACAGCCAGGGGTCTGAATGTGGAACAAGTTAAACGTGTGGGGCGTTGGTCCTCCAACTGTTATAAAAGGTATGTGCGGTTGCACATGCTGTGAAGCTGTAATGATGTACTCACGCTTCTTGTTTTGTTTGGTTTTCAGTTGCGCAAGCCTACGAGGCGGGGCGGACTATGCAGTCGACCCAACACCGGGCCAGCGGTCAGACATCACCGGCTGTGAAAAAGGAGGTGTGGGTCGTGGGCCACTCATACGTGAGGCGTGCCGCGGACGTATTCAAAGCAGGTGACATGATTCACGTGGCTGGGGAATACGGGTACAGTGTGTCCTTCTACGGAAGGGGCGGTCTCTGTATTGACCAGTTTCAATCATTTTTCGAGGGTTTGCTAGGGCGGACGAGGTCACCGCCGTCTGTAGTCATAGTACATCTTGGGGGCAATGATTTGGTCACCACTGGTAGACGACTTCTTCTTGAGGCGATGCTTTCCACTGTAAGTTGGTTAGCAAGGAGAGTTCCAGGGTGCACAATTGCATGGTCCCATATGATCCCACGAAAAGTGTGGCGGGGGGCTTTTTCTGTTTCTGCTTTAAATCATTCGGTAAGAAAAATTAATAACAAAGTGAGTAGATTGTTCCGTTCCCATACACTGCATTCTATTTCGCATGGTTGTATTAATGATGACAGTATGTATTTGGGGGATGGTGTTCATTTGTCTCGGGTGGGGAATGAGTTTCTCATAGGAGACTTCATGGCTTGGCTAAAGACGTTAAAACATGACCTTTAGGTAGGAGTGTTGTGGGGGGTCCGGATAGCCGGTCAACTATCCGGCCTGTGGCGGTAAGGTCATGATCGGTGAGCACTAATTGGTAGATCCCTATGAGTGGGCGTCACCCATTACGGATGGGAGCGCTCGGGGGAGGTGGCCATCGGCCCCTCAACGGGGAGGCGGTCCCTTCTAAGGATGGGTCGCCGAAAGGAAAGGAAAGGCGGTCAAGGCCCCTTCCTGGGTAGCAGGGGTTACAGCCCCCTCCTGGGTAATTTCCCGGGGCCAGGACGTCTGCGACGGCAGATGTGGTAAGTTGTGTGGGGTTTGGGGGGGGGTCTACGCTACCTTCTAGATACCTCACACGAGTCCTCGTACGACCTTTAAGTGGTGTCGAGTTTTATTGGGGCCCCCGTCAAGTCAAGGGAAATTGGTAGTTGCACTTGAGGTATGCCTCTGTGCGGTCGCCCCTCACAAGTGAGGGGGATATTTCTGGTTTAGGGATCTTGACACCGGTTACGACCTTGCCGTTGGCCCTTAAACGTTAGGATGTACAATTTCAAAATTTCAAGTAAATGTTTTGTAGGATGTTAGTTCGGCTAGGAGAACCTTTGTATTAGAGAATATGTTAAGGTTAGCCAAACATCGCAATGTGGTAATGAAATTGTACATAATATGAAACTGTTTATTTAATGTTTTAATTTTGTTTCATATTTTAATAAATACGGCCGGGAGGGTCACTCCCTCCCGTCTTCCAAAAACTTCAGAACTGTTTCCGGTTTCCCATCCTTGGGGATTGTGTTGAGAGGGGGTGGCGGGTATCTCAGCCATATGGAAAGGGGCGACCATTCGGTCCCCCCGAACGTATGGCGGAGTACCACGATGCCCCCCGGGAAGCCATCTTGGGCGGGAGGCGAGTCTCGGCTGGTATGCCCGAAGCGGCGTAGCCGGGGCGCGCCTTTTCCCGCCCTGGAGTGGGTTGGCCTAGACACTGACGCAGCTGGCCACGCCCTTGGGGCAGGCAGGGGCGGGTTTACGCCCGCCCTGAAGACGGATAAAAGGAGCAACAAGCCAAGAAAGCATCCTCTTGTTCCTGTGCTCTGAAGCTGCACCTCCTCGCTGCACGTGAGCTCGAGACGGAACGAAGAGCCAATTTTGACCCACCCACCGGCCCCTGAGGACAGCAAGTGGTTTTGAATAAAGTTTGATGGATAACTCTGATTTTCGTTTACAGGTTGTGGTTATGATCGTGATGACTTTTGAGTATGCAATAAAGAATGATCAATTTGTGTTATGTTTTGCAAATAAAGTAATCCTGTTTAAGTGTTCATCAGTAAGCATGCTTTTAATAAAGTTGTTGTTGCTATTGTCTTTTTCATAATTTAGTCATTTAGTAATTTAGTTAGCATTGTCGTATTTATTTTGGTCGGGCGGTAAGGTCATGATCGGTGAGCACTAATTGGTAGATCCCTATGAGTGGGCGTCACCCATTACGGATGGGAGCGCTCGGGGGAGGTGGCCATCGGCCCCTCAACGGGGAGGCGGTCCCTTCTAATGATGGGTCGCCGAAAGGAAAGGAAAGGCGGTCAAGGCCCCTTCCTGGGTAGGAGGGGTTACAGCCCCCTCCTGGGTAATTTCCCGGGGCCAGGACGTCTGCGACGGCAGATGTGGTAAGTTGTGTGGGGTTTGGGGGGGGGTCTACGCTACCTTCTAGATACCTCACACGAGTCCTCGTACGACCTTTAAGTGGCGTCGAGTTTTATTGGGGCCACCGTCAAGTCAAGGGAAATTGGTAGTTGCACTTGAGGTATGCCTCTGTGCGGTCGCCCCTCACAAGTGAGGGGGATATTTCTGGTTTAGGGATCTTGACACCGGTTACGACCTTGCCGTTGGCCCTTAAACGTTAGGATGTACAATTTCAAAATTTCAAGTAAATGTTTTGTAGGATGTTAGTTCGGCTAGGAGAACCTTTGTATTAGAGAATATGTTAAGGTTAGCCAAACATCGCAATGTGGTAATGAAATTGTACATAATATGAAACTGTTTATTTAATGTTTTAATTTTGTTTCATATTTTAATAAATACGGCCGGGAGGGTCACTCCCTCCCGTCTTCCAAAAACTTCAGAACTGTTTCCGGTTTCCCATCCTTGGGGATTGTGTTGAGAGGGGGTGGCGGGTATCTCAGCCATATTGCTTTTCTCCCCAGACCATATTAAAAGCATAATATCTGGGTTAAATTTAACACGAGCTGCAGGACCAGATAAGTTACCAGTTGTAGTTATAAGAACAAATTCAGACTGGTGGGACGAATTTTTCTCGAATATGTTCCAGAGGATAGTGAGTACAGGAACTCTGCCAGATAGTTGGAAAGGGGGGATCGTCAGGCCAATACATAAAAAAGGCGATGTAAACTCCCCTAAAAACTACCACCTAATAAATATCATGGACATAGGCAAAAAAGTATTCTCCAAGGTAATCCTGGGCTTGTTAAAAGAGTGGGCGTATGATAATCAGATAGTACCCCCAGAACAGGGTGGGTTCAAAGAAGGACATTCAATGGTGGGCCACTGCTTTGCCCTCTGGTCTATTGCTCGGAAGTCTATGGAATAGAGGGGTAATTTATTCAGCTGTTTTGTGGACTTCCACGCAGCATTTGATCTTGAGGACAGGGAGCAGCTATGGTCAACCCTGGTAGGGTATAAAATATAGGACAACCTTTTGGCCCTGATCCAGGCCTTACACCCTGAAAACTGGGCCCAAATAATTTTGGATGAGGAGGGAGGTGTGTCTGGGAAGATCCAGATTGGAAATGGTTTGAGGCAAGGGTGTGTGCTTGCCCCTTTACTCTTTTCCCTGTTCATAGCCGATCTACCTTGAAAATTAAGAGAGGTTAGAGGGGCTAGCCCGAAATTGGGAGGGAACCATGTATCCTGCCGCATCACTGAAACAATATCGATAACAAAAATATAGAACTACCATAATATTGAGTAAAAAAATATAGAATGCCAAAATATCGACTTCCTATCTCCAAACAGGTAAGTACAAAAATATTGAAACAAAAATATCAATGTAAAAAATATAGTTAGTCAAAATATCGATTTTTTTGAAATGCTTAAATTAATGAAATAATAAATATAATTAACTTAAACATACTTAAAATACTTAAATAACTTTAAAATTAATAAATAATTCATGTAAGTAAAAAAAACATACAAATTGATTTATTAATATATATATATGAACGTAATATTGATAAAAAATATAAAATATTTTTACCGTAGGATAGCGGAAAGCGTAGGCATAAAAAATATTATTCCCACAACAAAGAGTGCAACAGTAGAGAAGAAGTTGGATAGAGGGAGGGTAAAAATTTCTATTCCCATTCAGTGAGTACAACAGTAGGGAAAGCGTTGGATAGCGTAGGGGTAAAAATTACTATTCAAACTCCAGAGAGTGCAACAGTAGGGAAAGCGTTGGATAGTGTAGGGGTAAAAATTACTATTCCCACTCCAGAGAGTGCAACAGTTGGGAAAGCGTTGGATAGCTTAGGGGTAAAAATTACTATTCCCATTCCAGAGAGTGCAACAGTAGGGAAAGCGTTGGATAGCCTATGGGTAAAAATTACTATTCTCACTCCAGAGAGGGCAACAGTAGGGAAAGCGTTGGATAGCGTAGGGGTAAAAATTACTATTCCCACTCCAGAGAGGGCAACAGTAGGGAAGGCGTTGGATAGCGGGAGGGTACAAATTACTATTTCCACTCCAGAGAGAGCAACAGTAGAAAAAGCGTTGGATAGCGTAGGGGTAAAAATTACTATTCCCACTCCAGTGAGTGCAACATTAGGGAAAGCGTTGGATAGCGTAGGGGTAAAAATTACTATTCTCACTCCAGTGAGTGCAAGAGTAGGGAAAGCGTTGGACAGCAGGAGGGTAAAAATTACTGTTCCCACTCCAGAGAGTGCAACAGTAGGGAAAGCGTTGGATAGCATAGGGTTAAAAATTACTATTTCCACTCCAGAGAGTGCAACAGTAGGGAAAGCGTTGGATAGCGTAGGGGTAAAAATTACTATTCCCACTCCCGAGAGTGCAACAGTAGGGAAAGCGTTGGATAGCGTAGGGGTAAAAATTACTATTCTCACTCCAGTGAGTGCAACAGTAGGGAAAGCGTTGGACAGCGGGAGGGTAAAAATTACTGTTCCCACTCCAGAGAGTGCAACAGTAGGGAAAGCGTTGGATAGCGTAGGGGTAAAAATTACTATTCCCACTCCAGAGAGTGCAACAGTAGGGAAAGCATTGGATAGCGTAAGGGTAAAAAATTACTATTCCCACTCCAGAGAGTGCAACAGTAGGGAAAGCATTGGATAGCGGGAGGGTAAAAGTTACTATTCTCACTCCAGAGAGTGCAACAGTAGGGAAAGCATTGGATAGCGTAGTGGTATAAATTACTATTCCCACTCCAGAGAGTGAAACAGTAGGGAAAATGTTGGATACCGTAGGGGTTAAATTTACTATTCCCTCTCCAGTGATGGCAACAGTAGGTAAAGTAAATACTTCATATATTAATAAAAAAAAATATTAATACCAATTACAAATTAATTAAAAATAATTACCAATCTAATATATTATAATATTTAATCAATTAAAAATACAAATAACAATATTTAATAAAAATCATTACCTATTAATACTAATTAATTACCAATTTACAATTAATTCATTAGCAATTGAAAAATAATTAACAATTAATAAAAAATAAATACAAATAAATAAATTTTTTTTTTTAATTATAATTAAATTACCACCCTATTCCCCTATAAATCCACAACACGCTACAGAAAATAAATTAATAAAATTAACATAATTATCAATTAATCAATTAATTAAAATTACATATATATATGTATATATATATATGAACGTAATAACAAATATAACATATTTTTACCGTAGGGGTAAAAATTATTATTCCCACTACAAAGAGGGCAACAGTATGGAAGATGTGGGATAGAGGGAGGGTAAAAATGACTATTTCCACTCCAGTGAGTTCAACAGTAGGGAAAGCATTGGATAGCGTAGGGGTAAAAACTACTATTCAAACTCCAGAGAGTGCAACAGTAGGGAAAGCATTGGATAGTGTAGGGGTAAAAATTACTATTCCCATTCCAGAGTGTGCAACAGTAGGGAAAGTGTTGGATAGCTTAGAGGTAAAAATTACTATTCCCACTCCAGAGAGTGCAACAGTAGGGAAAGCGTTGGATAGCCTAGGTATAAAAATTACTAGTCTCACTTCAGAGAGTGCAACAGTACGGAAGGCGTTGGATAGCGGGAGGGTAAAAATTACTATTCCCACTCCAGAGAGTGCAACAGTAGGGAAAGCGTTGGATAGCGTAGGGGTAAAAATTACTATTCCCACTCCAGAGAGTGCAACAGTAGGGAAAGCATTGGATAGCGTAAGGGTAAAAATTACTATTCCCACTCCAGAGAGTGCAACAGTAGGGAAAGCATTGGATAGCGGGAGGGTAAAAGTTACTATTCTCACTCCAGAGAGTGCAACAGTAGGGAAAGCATTGGATAGCGTAGTGGTATAAATTACTATTCCCACTCCCGAGAGTGAAACAGGAGGGAAAATGTTGGATACCGTAGGGGTTAAATTTACTATTCCCTCTCCAGTGATGGCAACAGTAGGTAAAGTAAATACTTCATATATTAATAAAAAAAAATATTAATACCAATTACAAATTAATTAAACATAATTACCAATCTAATATATTATAATATTTAATCAATTAAAAATACAAATAACAATATTTAATAAAAATCAATACCTATTAATACTAATTAATTACCAATTTACAATTAATTCATTAGCAATTGAAAAATAATTAACAATTAATTAAAAATAAATACCAATAAATAAATAGTTTTTTTTTAATTATAATTAAATTACCACCCTATTCCCCTATAAATCCACAACACGCTACAGAAAATAAATTAATAAAATTAGCATAATTATCAATTAATCAATTAATTAAAATTACATATATATATGTATATATATATATGAACGTAATAACAAATATAACATATTTTTACCGTAGGGGTAAAAATTATTATTCCCACTACAAAGAGGGCAACAGTATGGAAGATGTGGGATAGAGGGAGGGTAAAAATGACTATTTCCACTCCAGTGAGTTCAACAGTAGGGAAAGCATTGGATAGCGTAGGGGTAAAAACTACTATTCAAACTCCAGAGAGTGCAACAGTAGGGAAAGCATTGGATAGTGTAGGGGTAAAAATTACTATTCCCATTCCAGAGTGTGCAACAGTAGGGAAAGTGTTGGATAGCTTAGAGGTAAAAATTACTATTCCCACTCCAGAGAGTGCAACAGTAGGGAAAGCGTTGGATAGCCTAGGTATAAAAATTACTAGTCTCACTCCAGAGAGTGCAACAGTACGGAAGGCGTTGGATAGCGGGAGGGTAAAAATTACTATTCCCACTCCAGAGAGTGCAACAGTAGAAAAAGCGTTGGATAGCGTAGGGGTAAAAATTACTATTCCCACTCCAGTGAGTGCAACAGTAGGGAAAGCGTTGGATAGCGTAGGGGTAAAAATTACTATTCCCATTCCAGAGAGTGCAACAGTAGGGAAAGCGTTGGATAGCGTAGGGGTAAAAATTACTATTCTCACTCCAGTGAGTGCAACAGTAGGGAAAGCGTAGGATAGCGGGAGGGTAAAAATTACTATTCCCACTCCAGAGAGTGCAACAGTAGGGAAAGCGTTGGATAGTGTAGTGGTAAAAATTACTATTCCCACTCTAGACAGTGCAACAGTAGGGAAAGCATTGGATAGCGTATGGGTAAAAATTACTATTCCCACTCCAGAGTGGGCAACAGTAGGAAAAGCGTTGGATAGCTGGAGGGTAAAAATTACTATTCCCACTCCAGAGAGTGCAACAGTAGGGAAAGCGTTGGATAGCGTAGAGGTAACAATTACTATGCCCACTCCAGAGAGTGCAACAGTAGGGAAAATGTTGGATAGCGTAGGGGTAAGATTTACTATTCCCACTCCAGTGAGTGCAGCAGTAGGGAAAGTAAATACTTCATATATTAATAAAAAAATATTAATACCAATTACAAATTAATTAAAAATAATTATCAATTTAATATAATAAAATAATTGATACAATAAAAATACAAATAGAAATATTTAATAAAAATCATTACCTATCAATATAAATTAATTAACAATTTACAATTAATTAATTAGCAATTGAAAAATAATTAACAATTAATTCAAATTGAATACCAATAAATAAAAGTAAAAAATTAATTAGTAATAATTAAATTACTTCCCACCCTTTTCCCCTATAAACCCACAACCCGCTACAGAAAATAAATTAATAAAATTAACATAGTTATCAATTAATCAATTCATTAAAATGAATTACCAATTATATTTTAATGAATTACCATTAACAATTAATTACCAATTAATTCAAAATAAATACCAATAAATACATTAACATATTTAATTAATTATAATTAAATTACTTCCCACCCTATTCCCCTATAAACCCACAGCCTGCAACAGAAAATAAATTAATACAATTAACATAATTATCAAATAATCTATTAATTGAAATTAATTACCAATTATATTTTAATTAATTACCATTAAAAATTAATTAACAATTAATTCAAAATAAATACCAATACATAAATTAACATATGAAATTAATTATAATTAAATTACTTCCCACCCTATTCCCCTATAAACCCACAACCCGATCCAGAATTATATTACGCAAACATTAAATAGCATAAAATTAATTAATTAAAAAAAAATATAAAATAAATATACACTTTTCACACATATACTAACATAAAAAAACTTTAAAAAATTGGATATTATTAAAAAATGTATATTAACTTACTTACCTCAAATTCGATATTTTTGTTGTCTATATTCTGTCCATTCAATATTTTTATTGTTTATATTCTGTCCATTCGATATTTTGTCCATTCTATATTTTGAATTCGATATTACTGCTATTCTATTCGATATTTTTGTAGTCTATATTCTCTAAATTCGATATTGTGTCCATTCTATAATTTATTTTCTCGATATTAATGCAAATCGATATTTAAAACTCTATATATATATATATATTTTTTAATATTTTTATTATTGCAAGAAAGACAACTCAATGAAATTTTACATGACATAAATTATGCAAACAAAAGAAAAAAAGATCAAATCGATTTACATCAAAGACAGAGGAGAAGCTGTTACATTTTCAGAAAACAAATATAGTTTTTAACAAAAGTCACCGTAGGTTTAACTTGGCCTCCTCAATCATAATAGTAAAAAGTTCATAGTTCAGATCACGAAAAAAAAGTTTGCCAGATTTCTTTTTTCTTTTTCAATGCCATAGGACCTCTAAGTCTTGCTAGCGAGAGTTCCATTACGTTTATTTCATTTATCAAAGTCCACCATTCAAATATATTTGGAGGTTCTTTTGAAATCCATGATCTTGCTATGACTAGCCTGGCTCAGGTGAATATTATAGTTATTAAATCTTTATGTTGACAGTTAACGTCTTGAATGTCCAGTAAGACCAAATGAGCTGTAAGTAATGGGGTAGTAATTTGTTTTCTAATTAAAACATCCGTTATCCCCTTCCAAAATGAAAGTAACCCCGGACAAGAAAAGAGCATATGCTCTATGCCAACAGCTTCCATGTCGCATTTCGGGCATTTTGTTCTGTCATTTGCTTGATTCCCCTGCGCCCAACTAGATATTCTTTGCGGAGTGTAATATAGCTGCATAATAGTTCTGTATTACTGCAGCCTCAGGTTAGAGGAATGGACTATCGAATTTAAATGACATAGTGAAGATAGAATCTGTGTGTGGTTCATGTTCATTCCCATTCTAGAAGACCATTTAGCCGCTATTTTGATACTATCGTCAGTTTTACCCCGAATTAAATGTCCATAACCCAAGCTAATTAGTGATTTTATTTTGTCAGAATATAGACATATTTTTGTGTCCAATTGGTCCACTTCAGAAATGTTCATGTTTCGGAGAAGGTGATCTCTTATTTGAATATATTTAAAATACATATCATTGCTTAGTTTGAATATGAGTTTTAGTGTGTCAAAATCCAAGAGACCATTTGGGCCATACAGATCCCCCAAAGTGTAAATGCTGTGTCTAGCCCAAAGGTTTCCTGCCCCGTCTGAGAAAATATCCGGTAGTCCTGGATTACCCCATAATCTGAGCTCTGTATTATATAAAGAAATCTTGTCAATGATCATGATTTGGTCCCAATTTTTTTTCAATATGTCTAGCTGTCTTAAACTTTACTTGTTTGAAATAGTTAGGATCGTGTACACGAAATAAAAATTGGTTACAATCAGGTCCCAACATATACTGATGGTAAAATAACGAGCTCTCATTTTTCATCAGTCTTCGTATACGACAAAAAAAAGTTACGAGGAAGTATAACCTAATGTCGGGAAAAGCTAATGCCCCCTTTTCGATTGGTAGCTCCAGGAATTTCATAGCCCTACGCGCTTTTTTGCAATCCCAAATGAAGCTACTACAGATACCTTCCAGTTTTTAACAAAAAGTTTGCTAGGTTGTAGAGGTATGGCCCTAAATAAATATAATAATTTGGGCAGAATCTTCATTTTTTCAAGATTAATACGCCCCACTAAGTAAAGCGGGATCTTATGCCATTTTTTTAAAGTTTGAGCGGTTTCCTTTACTAGAGAATCGTAATTCATTGTTATTATCTTATCAATATTAGCTGCTAACTTGACTCCTAAGTATGTCGCACTTTGACATGTGCCAGGGATCGACACCACTGGTTTGTAATTAGCAATGACCTGTGTCTTGCTTACATTTAGTTTATATTCTGACACATTGCCAAACTGTGCAGCTTCTTTTACTATTTCTGGGATGGCTCTGACTAAACCTGTGGTGTATACCGCAATGTCATCTGCGAAGGCAGGTATTTTTAAGCTCTCACCGCCATGATGAGTTGAAATTATATTGGCTTGTTCAGACAATGCATTTAGAAATGGTTCCAGAGACAGAGCGAAGAGCAGAGGGGACAGAGGGCACCCTTACCTTGTTCCCCTCCCTATCGGGAAGTTCGCTGATTCCCTTCCCCCATAACTGATCCTGGCCAGCGGATTGTCGTACAATGAAGATATTGGCCCTGGATGCCCATCTTCGTTAACACCTCCCACAGATACTCCCACCCCACTCGGTCAAATGCCTTTTCTGCATCTAGCATGACCATTCTGAGTGGGGTGAGGGTATTTGAGGCTACGTCGAAAGCTGTAATTGCAGTATTCACATGGGCCGTGGTGTCTCTTCCCATCACGAACCCGTGCTGCTGCACGTTGACCAAGTCCAGCATAATAGGGGCTGGGCGATTTGCCAAAATTGTAGAAAACATTTTTACATCTGAGTTGAGCAGAGAGATCGGCCGGTAAGAGCCGCATTCCTCTGGAGGTTTATTCTTCTTGAGAGAAAAAACTATTTTAGCTATTTTCCAAGAAGTTGGAGCCTTCCCAGACTTAGCTATAGAGTTAATGACAGATTCTAAGAGAGGCAGTAATTCCTGTGTGCATATTTTGTACAATTCCATGGGTAGACAGTCCTCTCCTGCAGCTTTTCCCGAGGGTAAAGCTAAGATAGCCGTGTTTATTTCAGTTAGTGTTATTTTTGAGCAAAGTTGTTGAAGGACTTCTATATCAATATCTCTTTGTATGGGTAAATGTTTATCAAGGTATAGCAGTATTGCAGCCTTAGTGGGAACGTTGTCTGGGTTGTACAAGTTTTGATAGTAGCTGAAAAACTGGTCTAAGATCTTATCTGGCTGGTCATATTCACAAAGGTCAGGACCTTTGATTGTTTTAATCTTAGTTCTCGCTTTCTTGTCGGCTGCCTTGTAAGCCAGCACTTTGCCGATTCTATCTCCACCTTCCTATTGAGCCATTTTATACTTATGGATTTTGGCGCTATATCTCTCTCTAAGAGTCTTTTTAACAGATGATTGTAATTTACACAGCTCTGTTCTTAACTCGTCAATGTTTGATTTTGCTTGTGTGGTAGCTTCGGCTAGTTGCTGTTCTACTTGTAGTATATTAGAGGTAGTTAACTTGGTGGCTCGACGATTCACGGCAATTGACCTCAAAATATTTTGCTGAGCGAACCCCCTAATACTACATTTGCAGGAGTCCCAGACTATGTTAGTCTTAGCAGAATTAATGTTAAGCTCTATGAATTCTTTAATGTGTTCTTTTAATGATGCGACGAAGCGAGAGTCTATAAGTAAATATCTTGGGAATGTAAAATGTTGTATGTCCCTCTGATCCCTAATTTCAAATTCTAATATTATCGGATTATGGTCAGATGTGATCCTCGGACATAGTTCCATGTTACAGTTGCCTGCTATTTGGTCCGTTGCCCAACCATGTCTATTCTGGAACAGGATCTATGAGGCGCCGAATAGTAAGTATGTCCCGCTATATAGGGATATTCAGAGCGCCATACGTCCTTCAGATTATGCACTCTACCAAGTTCCAAAATTGCAGACCCAACCTTGCGCATCCTATTTAGGGAACCGTGTCCCGTGGGGTAGGCAGACAAAATATCGTAATTTAAATATCGATATGCAATAATATCGAAGTTAACATTTCGATGGTATAGAATATCGATGTCCAAAATATCGACAGACAGAATATCGTTTTTATGTTACTAATATCGAAATTTACTAATATCAAAATTATGTTTAGTGTTATGTATTTTATTATATTGTTTATATGTTTGTTAAATATGTTATTAAATGTATGTTTGAAATTTTGTAATTTACTTTACATTTTGCGTTTTAGTATCAGAGCGGGTTGTGGGTTTATAGGGGAATAGGGTGGGAAGTAATTTAATAAAACTTAATTAATTTATATATGTATTTAAATATTTTTAAATAATAATAAATTGGTAAATAATTAATATTAATTAGTTAATTAAATTAATTAGAGTTATTGTGGTAATATATTTAATTTATTGTTATTGTTAATTAATATTTAATTGGTAATTAATTAATATTAATTCGTTAATTACATTAATTAGAGTTATTGTGCAAATATATTGAATATTTTGTTATTGGTAATTAGTAAATAATTGGTAATTAATTCATATTAATTAGTTAATTACAATAATTAGAGTTAATGTGGTAATAAAAGTAATGTTTTGTTATTGTTAATTAATAAATAATTAGGAATAAAAGATTATTAATTATTTAATTAAATTAGAGTTGATGTGCTAATATATTTAATTTTGTGTGATTGTTAATTAATAATTAATTGGTAATCAATAATTATTATGTGATTAAATTATATGATTTTTTTATGTGTAGTGGGTTGTGTGTTTATAGGGTAATAGGCTGTCATATAATTAAATGTAAATAATTAAAGAGATTGTATTTCTTTATTGGTATTTATTGTTAATTAATTGTTAATTAATATGTGTTATTTAGTTCAATTAAAATTACATCAATTTAATAATATTAATTGTTTTTAATTGATGAATTGATATTCATATTAATTGTGTTTTTTGTATGTGTACTGTGTTGTGTGTTAAAGGGGGAGTAGTGTGTGAAGTAATTTTTACCCCCATGCTATCCAATGCTTTACCTACTGTTGCACCCTCTGGAGTGGGAATAGTAATTTTAACCCCTACGCTATCCAACGCTTTCCCTACTGTTGCACTCTCTGGAGTGGGAATAGTACATTAAACCCCTACGCTATCCAACGCTTTCCCTACTGTTGCACCCTCTGGAGTGGGAATAGTAATTTTAACCCCTACGCTATCCAATGCTTTCCCTACTGTTGCACCCTCTGGAGTGGGAATAGAAATTTTAACCCCTACGCTATCCAATGTTTTCCCTACTGTTGCACCCTCTGGAGTGGGAATAGTAATTTTTACCCCTACGCTATCCAACGTTTTCCCTACTGTTGCACCCTCTGGAGTGGGAATAGTAATTTTTACCCCTACGCTATCCAACGCTTTCCCTACTGTTGCACCCTCTGGAGTGGGAATAGTAATTTAAACCCCTACGCTATCCAACGCTTTCCCTACTGTTGCACTCTCTGGAGTGGGAATAGAAATGTTTACCCCTATGCTATCCAACCTTTTCCCTACTGTTGCACCCTCTGGAGTGGGAATAGTAATTTTTACCCCTACGCTATCCAACGCTATCCCCACTGTTGCACCCGCTGGAGTGGGAATAGTAATGTTTACCCCTACGCTATCCACTGCTTTCCCTACTGTTGCACCCTCTGGAGTGGGAATAGTAATTTAAACCCCTATGCTATCCAACGCTTTCCCTACTGTTGCACCCTCTGGAGTGGGAATAGTAATTTAAACCCCTACGCTATCCGACGCTTTTCCTACTGTTGCAATATGTGGAGTAAGTATATATATTAATTTATATGTAGACATTTTAATTTATTTTAAATGTATATGTAGTACTTATTATTGTTTAAATATGTTTTAATGTTTTTATTTAATATTTGTAAAATTATGTCTATTTTAAAATTATTTTTACATTATTATTAATACATTAAAAAAACGATATTTTTAATTTCGAAATTTTTGTACTACGATATTTTTTTTCCGATATTTTTGTACTTACCTTTATAAAGATATAACTCTGATATTTTTGATTTCGATATTTATGTGTCGATATTTTTGTATGTAGATATTTTGTCTGTCGATATTATGTCAGACATTCGTCCCGTGGAGTATATTTTAAAAAAACACGATATTTTGAGTGGATACAGAATCCTGCCTACTATATGCAGACGACCTGGTGATTATGGACCAAACGGAGATAGGTCTGCAGAGAAAATTAAACATGTTTAAAGAATATTGTTTAATTAAAAAATTAGTAGTGAATATGGAGAAGACCAAAATTTTAAGTTTCGGGAGGAGGAAAACAAAGTTCTCTTGGTATCTTGGTACAGAACTTCTCGAGAGGGTAAATGATTACAGATATTTAGGAATGTGGTTCACAAATAATCTAAAATGGTACACTCATCTGGAAACTTTAAAAATGAGGGCACCGGCTTCGGTGATGGGCCTAAAAAGATTTAACAGTATATACGGAGAAATGTCGTATAGGCCGGTTATCAAGGCCTATCTATCAATGTTTCCTCCACAATTCCTGTCCGGGGCAGAAGTACTTTACTTAAGTGGCAAAATATGTTGGGTTAATAAAGAGGGAAATACGCTGAAAAGCTTGTTCTCGCTGCCAAAATCATTTATGGTACAAGCAGTAAGTTTAGAGTTGGGAATTACCTCTTGTACCTTAACAGCCTGTATGGCCCTAATACGTTTTTGGCAGCGATTAGGGGAAGAGGAGTCCCATAAAATTTCCTAGTGGTGTAAAGCTGAAATTGCCATTAGTGAGCTGTCTTGGGCACAAGGGACAAGAGCCTCACTAAGGCAAGCGTATGGAGTGCTAGGCTTAGAGCTTTGCCCACAGCTAGGTCACCCACAAATAGACAAGAAAGAATTTAGGTCACTGGGCCTTGATACATCCCGTATAGATGATCAGGAGTATCTTTTGCGAAAAAGTTCAGTGTCCCGCATGATCTCGGCTTGGGAAATGGACCAAGATTAACCATTATGTAGATAGGTTACCCAACTATTATTTAAGACGTGAGGTGTTAAAAGTGCGAAGTGCGAATTGGGATAAATCTGTGTTACGCAAATAATGGGGCGAAAAACTTCATGATAGAATATATTAATTAGGGGATGTGTTCGGCCAAGGAAAAAAGTTTGTGTATGGAGGACACATCATCCTATTTTAAACTCACCACATTTGTTATTGTTGCGCTAAATCTTTTTCACTAATTTCACAACCATCATTGATTAGCCATCAGAGGGCGGTTCATCGATAACTGTGGACCAAATCCAAGACCATCAAATGATTGTGTGGCATGTAGTCTCTATGATCAAGAGACGAGCCCATCTACACCTTAGATAGCCAGATGATATGACTGATCATTTAAGTCTGCTTTTGATGGTAATCCATTACCTGATGGTTCAGATTTTGTCAACCAGTTTTTGAACAGATTCGGTGTCTGTGCAGTGTTTTGTTTTCTTCACTAAATTGGTAGTTGTTCCCTTCCATGAGGCTGTCCTGTGGTAATCTGGGTACCCTTTGACCTGTAGGTATTTAATGACAGCTTAGCCAGACTTTCTAAAAGAAGGAAACCATCATTTGATCTTAAAGCAAGCTTGAAGAGAAATTAATTTCCGTGCCATGGACCACAGACGCAAGGTGGTAGTGAAAGTGCTTTGAGTAGATCTGCATGTTTGCAGACACAACCCCCCCTGTGAAGGACTATGATGACGAGTTGTGCCACTGGTGATGATTTTGCCAGACAGTTGTTTATACTCTTTACAGTTTTCAGCATTTTACACTACTGGTGTTTTTCAGGAAATGACTGCACAGTCCTCTTTGCAGTCTTCTGTTCACGGAGCTGGACGATATAGCTTTCTTGTGGATAAACTGAACCATGGCCTCTTTAGGAGGAGAAGTACAATATTACAGAGATTACCTCTTTCTGGAAAACAACCCAGGGAGTTAACTGACTATTCTCATGTATGGTGCCTCCAGTCCTCCCCAGAGTACAGCGGATCCCTATGTATGGTGGAAAGTGGCCAGGCAGGCAATATCACCCACTGTACTCGTTTTCTTTTAGACCTGTGCCTGGATCAGTCTGATCCTGCAATGGAGTCTTTGTTCTAAGAAGTGCATAGTTCTCTGGACTAACTCAAGTCAAATGCCTTGACCCTGTCTGGGTAGGACACAGGAATCAGTTGGTTACCTGGTCGCATGCAGTGACAAATGTAGCCAGACCAAACCTATGTGTAGAGGAACTGACCATTTTCTATTTGACAACCCTGTCTCCGTATAACACTCCTTTAGTTTGAGCAGCAGGATGAGAGAAGGGGCAAAGATGGCCATTGAACCTGAAAGACTTTTAAGATATTACTTGCCCAACATACGTTATGAGTGGGCAGGCAGAGGTTATCCTCCTTATTGGCAGGATTTCTGTGTAAAGTTTAGCTTTGACAGTGGTTTCAAGAAGAGGATACAGTGATTGACTGGGAAGAACCGCAACTGGCTGTTATAAAGCTAAGGCGCTTGAGCTCTCATAATTCTGTCACTTGAGCAATGAAATCTTGCAAGGCACCAGGTAGCTTTCATCTGCCTTATCGGAGAACGTAGGGGCAGGTAAGGATCTATTCATCCCAGTTTCCATCCTGCACTTCTGGTGTTTGACATCGTCATTGATGACCGCCTCATAAATAAGCCCAGCTACATGTTCTAGTTGTATGGTTAGCCATTTTATTTCCAAAGTGCCACAGCTGTCACTCTAGTTAGATAGCTGTTTGTTTGCATGTTACCTCTGCAACCATACACAGTACATATGTATGGTTCAAGAGGGAATAGAATGGACTAAATCATATCATATTATTCTAGATTGCATATTTCCCTGGAAGCCTCTGCTGCAGGACATATCACCTGCTGATTAAATTATGTAAAATTTGATTCGATAATGCAACTGAAATCAATTTTGCAGCATATAAATACAACCTGTGGGAAATTTAAATTATTATCACAAACGACCCTTTTAGTGTTTTTGATATATGCAATACATTCTGCCTGAGCTCAGCTGCAGAGCATTTTACTAACCTAGACATTTTTCTCCATAATAAGATTCCAGTGTGGCTCTTCCATTGGGTAGTACCCAATATGGGGACGATTCCGATTCGGGAAAAAGCAGTCCGAATAGCCATATGCAGTCTTTTTCCCGTAAGAATCGTACCCTGCAAAGTCGCCGTACGTACGACGTAGTACGATTCTCACCCAATGCAGCTCCCCGTACGAATCGTACCAGGAACCGTACGAATCGAATTCCTGTACGGATCCCCGCCGGAACACGCAGCAAGTGACGATTGTACGGTTCAAATCAGGTTTTCCCGATCCAGCAAGTACGATTCGTCCCGCCGACCCTCCGTACGACTCTTTTCCTATGGGAGCTGAAAATGTCGGAAAAGTAGAGTACGCCTCAAAACAGGTATGGAACAGACACCCCCGGGTACGGTGCGTACACCCCATGATTACAGGGGTATGATGCGTACCCCTGCGATCATGGGGTGTACGGTGTGTACCCCATGATCGCAGGGTGTACGGTGCATGCACACTGCGATCATGGGGTACGGTGCGTACTCCCCATGATCGCAGGGGTACACACCGTACCCCTGAGATCATGGGGTGTACGCACCGTACGGTGTGTATGTAAATGTGTGACCCTCCATACGAATCGCTCTTACCTGATGTGTACCATACAAATCGCGTCTCCATTCCACGGTCCGGATCGTACTAGTTGGGTTGTACAGCATGTGTACGAATCGTATGGTCCACTGTGAGGGTACGAGTCATACGGAATCTCCGTTGCAATTCATATAGGTGGCGAAGATTCGGTCGGAAACTGTCCGTACGAATCGTACTACGCGAATCGGACAGACATGTACAATTCGTACGGAGAGGGCTCCGGATACGATTCAGACGGACGCTTTTTTCCATAATCGAAATCGACCCCCATGTGTTTTCTCTTTCACTGCCTTATAGAGGAATACAGGATTTGTGTTTGTTGGCCCTGGACCCAAGCCTAGGCAGAATTCTAGAAACCCTATCCATTCAGTAAAAGGGATGGGAACTTTGAGGAAAATCCGATGTGAGCAACTTCCCAAGTATACATCTCTTTCATAAACCTCAGAAAATCCTCCTGTTGCTGTTGCTACCTGCTCCCATGCTCCATATACAGTTTCTCAGTTGACAAATTCTGCTCATACCAACGTTCCAGGTAACATCTGCCATCCATCTGGCAAGCTACAGCCCCTTATCACATCAGGCAAAGTAAATGTCTGCATGACTGCTTGACCGAATACCTGAACGTATGCAGGAAAAATGCAGGCCGATTTGTACCTAATTTTTATTCCATTGGAAAATATTCAAGACAAGTTCTCCACAAACATGTCCGATCCAAACTAACTTATTGCCTTGTTTAGAGATCGAAGCCCAGTATGACTTCTTGACCGAAAACCTGTACGTATGCAGGAAAAATGCAGGCCGATTTGTACCAAATTTTTATTCCATTGGAAAATATTCAAGACAAGTTCTCCACAAACATGTCCGATCCATACTAACTTATTACCTTGTTTAGAGATCAAAGCACAGTTGAAATCCTCTAGTGTTTGAAGGAAACAGTAAATTCGGAGTGAAAGCCTACAGCAGAATTTGCTAGATAATATTATCCATGTGGTGGGCGAAATTCAGCCTGTGGACTCTGCTCCATGTTTAGAGTTTCCTTCAGAAATTAGAGAATTTTCAGTTCTCTCCAAACCCTGAAATAGGTCCAACGTTTCTAAGAATTCCCTTAGATGGGTATAACTTTGACACCATTAAATGATAAGCAGTCAAATGTAAATTTAAAATGATCATTTGTACATTAAGAAGACTATTAAGACATTGTTCTTGAAATATCTTCATTGTCAACATTGTTAAAATTTTGGGGGAGATTGTAAAAGTGATTCTGTTAATCCACCTACCATTTTGTCTCTCAGTACAAACCATCACTCATGTATTGTATCTCATTTCCTCTGTGAAAAGAACTTCAAGGAAGCACATCCTGTTATGAATTGGTA
Organism: Lissotriton vulgaris; assembly: GCF_964263255.1. Taxonomy (NCBI): domain Eukaryota; kingdom Metazoa; phylum Chordata; class Amphibia; order Caudata; family Salamandridae; genus Lissotriton; species Lissotriton vulgaris. The sequence goes on from NC_141687.1 coordinate 896,282,709, forward strand.
TTGAAATATTTCTTTAAATGTCCTGTAAGATTAATTTTAATCGGAAGGACCTGTCTATTAATTTATCTGCTCATTCTGACATTTTATATTCTAAATAAATTGAAAACAAACATTGGTAAAGTCAAAGGGTTTGGCCTTTCCAGTGTGTAATTTGCTGCTTCAACATTGAGGAGCTCTTCTTTTTGGCGGTTGTGTACATGTGATACAGCAAATACTATACCATTACTCACAGTGCAAGACAGCCAATAGATGAAGTAGGTAGAACTAGTAACCGTGGTGTTTGATGTAAATGCCACTTGAATAGATCAATGGGTAAAAAAATAGCTGACCGAAAGCCCCTCTATATTTTCATCTCAATATTTTTTGAGTATGCAGAAACCCTAAAGCTGGCAAGGCAGCACAGTTGATTCCAATACAGACCTAAAAAAAAAAAACCTGGATATGAACAGTTTGTCAGGTAATGTTTACAGTGAAAACCCTCAGGTTGTAGAACAACGTGAAAATTCAGTAATGAATCGTGTGGGGGAACGTAGCTGTCAAGATTTCAATCTTCTAAAAATCAGCAGTATAATTAGCAATCAGTAATCACTGTTATAGAGGGATAAGGCTTGTAATTTTCAAATTACCTGTTTGCACCAATTACGCCTCACTGATGAAACATACCAATCAAAGTCATATTTGCTCCAAGGTAACCAAGTGTGTACAGTCTTCAAAAACACACAGACGCCTTTGTGTTACCCAGTTGCTATGCTTTTTTGTCAAATATTCACTGAACTAAGACTGCAAAATGTTGCCCTCAAGCAATGTGCAAATGTTTAATGTATGTTTCTGAACTTAGAGGCTGGATGTCTGTGTCATAAGTTTGAGATAAAGTAGCATTTTATCTAGGTAGTTACAAACAGTGGAACACTAACATATTCATGCAACCAGCTGTCAGCTTTAGAACAAAATTATCTTCTAAACACTACAACCCTGCCAATAAAAAGTAGAAAATGCAAATAAAGATTAATCTTTCTCTACCTGCAATTTTATTCTACCAGCGTCTAACTAAGGAAGCAAAATATGTGTGCATGTACATATCACTTACTCTTCTGTTGATGAGGTGACCTAATTTGCATACTTGCTGTGTGTAATTTATTTTATACAGCGCATGCAACCAAGATACTTCTCACGTTCATAATTAGCATCTTTTTCTTGGCAAGTGACAAAAACGCAAAATAATTAAGGTAAGTCGAAACAGTTCAGAAAAAAGATGATAAAGGAGGGAGTTAACAAGGAGTTCACTTGTTTTCTTGGAACAGCCCGATATATCCCATAATGCTGTGCGCCTTTACGTACGTTTTGCAATGCAATTCATAGTACATTCATTGGTACAGTGAGTAACCCTACAGAGTACTAATAAAGAATGCTCCCCCCCAGTACTCCACATGATAAAATCAATTCTACACATAGTAGACTTGATACATGTTTATATGGGGTGCAAAAGCCCTAAATGCATAGTTTGAAAATGTTAAAGTGGTAGTGGAAGCATACACTTTCCAGTAGAAAGGAAAACAATATTTTAAAAATGTATACAGTCTATATTCTAGGGCATGCTGTGTGGGACATCTTACAAAGGACGGCCTGTGGTTTACAGTCCACTGTCTCCATGCTTCTCTCCCCTCCATGCATTAATTGTACCTCTATGGAGTACTGGAATGTCTGGTAGGAATGCCTCCTTCCTCAAATTGTTTAATTGATAGACATACAGGAATATTATGAATATATTAAATTTACAGGGGCCGCTTCACAAACTGCATTTTGGAGTACGTAAATTAGTAAACCAGGGGCCGCATTATGGAAAGTGCCCTGGGGGTGCAACTGGCAGATGGGTCTGCTATCTTCGCCCCCTGGTCACTTTGGTAACAAGAAAGGGCTGAATACACTGTGCTGCCCTATCTGTAATCCAGATAGCGGTGGCACACATATAGGGCTGGCGCTATCACCTGATTGTGTTCCCTCATTTGCATGGGGCGTGGCCACATGCAAATGAGGGAATCCTTTTGCCTCTGCCTGTGTCGTACTATAGACGTAGGCGCAGAGGCAGAGAAGCTGTCAGGAGGTGCACTGACAGTGTGCCAACTAAATGTTGGCACATTGTCAGTGTGCCCCCTGATGATAGCCCTCTGGAGGAGGGAAGGGGCCCTATGGCCTCCCCAGACATCCTCTTCCAGGCAGGTGCAGTCGCTCACTGCACTCACCTGCAGGGCTGAAGGGCGGGGAGGTTGACTCCTGCACAGTGAAACACAGAGCGGGTTTTTCAAAGCTGCTCCTTTTTCACTTCAATGTCTACCTCTAGGGCAGCATGACTTTGTAACTGCCCTGGGAGCAGCACATTCAAAGTAATATGGTGCCCTTTCCTTTTGCGCTAGGGGTACCTGTTTTAAGGTATGCCGGTGTGCAAACAAGGAAACTGCACCCTCAGTATAATAGGGCCCCAGTTGTTCTATTTACATTCTGTTCAATGCAATTTATATAGGAAGAGGTGTGGTGCAGCGGCCAGGTCGGCTGACTCCGGAACACGGGGCTTACAGTTCGATCGCCGGTGGCAAATCAGCCCAGCTACATGTGACTCTGGGCAACAGCTCGCTTAATCTTCCTGACGGCCCACAGCGCTTTGAGACCCTTAGGGTTTAGTTTGCGCATTACAAATACTGGGTTATTATTATTATTATAATTTATAAACTGGATGGAGATCTCCATCTGTGAATCTTCTATCTTTTCTGTAGAGAGATCTTTGTTGTGTGTTAGGAGAACCCCTCACAAGAAGGTATAGGCTTTAGTAGTAAATGTGGGAGGAACAGGGGGAGAGACTGAAGAATAGGGAATATTTATTGCAAAATGGGTGAGATTTATGGAAATGTAAGAAGGGTTTTAGGACTAATAAGCTAATGTAAAGGAAATCACCCACAAAAGAGTAAGATGATTGATATTCGAAAAATACACCTTTATTCTCATACTGTTCTAATAGTGACAAACAGCCTCAAATGTACTCCGGCCAAGCCTTGCAGTAAGTCATAAACCATACTTGGCCAATCACTGGTACTGCAATACACTCGGATAAAAATTATTGGACCCAGCAAAAACACCAAGGATAAAATAAGAAAATAATTGTAATCTTTCTAAGGCATTAATTATTTAAAAGAAATATATACATCTAATCTAATGTTTTTACATAAGAATATATGTATATTCTGAATCTGAATCTTTTAAATATCATAAAAACCATAAAAGCCACAAATATCATAAAAAATACAATTCATTTAATTTCATTTACAAGATAAAATACATCCATCAGCTATCCTCAGAGTACATATATTTGGTTAAAATGATTTCTTTTAAAAAGTTCAACTTTTCCTTTTTCAGAAAACCAGCCATAATTGCAATTACATAAACATTTTCCAATAGCTGTAATAATAAAAAGGCTGGGCAACATTGCCTCCATGCTCCTTTTTAAAAAAAAGGCACAATCTATTTAGCACGTTCGTTCGTATAGAATTTACAGAAGAGAGTCACATGCATTGTAGTCTGTATGGAAAGATTGTCACATGGGCATAAACAGAGCTGTCTGGACCAATCATTGGTGGTAGGAAAGGATACTAGGCGATGAAAATTATCGAACCTGAACCTAGTCAGGATGTATCTGTCATAACCACCAAGACACAATACTAAGTATGGTTGAATAGTGTCATAGATCAGGGTCATTTGATGCCACAGGACAGAGCTCTTATTGATTTCAAACCCAATTCGTAAAGACTCCAGTTGACTTAAGCAGAATCTCTTTAGCTCTTTTCTAGACATAGTGCTCATAACACTAGGGGTAGTATAAAATTCTGTTCTCCCTAGATCATTAGATAATTTTCTTATGTAACTTAACCATGGGATTTTTCCTGCCTGTTCTAGACCCATACAATCAGTTAAAATCTCTCTGATTAGTGCTAGGCGTGGAGATGTCCAAACTCTATGCCAAAGTAGCATGGGCTGCATTTTAATCAGGTCGGCAAAATGTGTGAAATCCCTAGTTCACTGTGGCAGTTAAAAACCGATGTACTTTGTGGGACAGCTAACAAGATTTTACAAAATCATTTTCTATAACCTGGATCGGGGAGACATCATCAAGTCCCCAGATACCTGCCCCATACTTTACTATACTTAAGCATTTCGCTTGATAGACTTTTAAGCAGGATCCCAGGGGGCCTTTTGCCCATTTTCGAGGAAAATAACATCATTGCTACAGTTGATCTTTTAAACAGAAGGGACCTATTCTTAATTGCGGATCTCCCAGATCCCATATCCTCTATCAAAATGCCCAAATAAGAAAACCTTTTTGTCTGTTCAATTTTCTCTTTGTCCACAACTAGGGTGCATTGATTATTTCTCCCCTTACCGCAGGACATACCAAAGGTTTTCTTCATGTTAAGCTGCAAGCCCCTATTCCCCATAAAGTCAATATAGGTAGAGAGGACTTTTTGTAGGCCCAGTTGAGTTCTGGACATCAGCACGGCCTCATCCGCATAGAGAAGGGAGACAACTTGTTTGTTACTGATTTTTGGGGGTCTCTCGCACAAGCCACCAATTCCTCCTCTAAAACGTTGGTATAAATAGAGAATAGGAATGGGGCGAGTACACATCCTTGTCTAACACCCTTCTCCACTCGGAACGACTTAGTGCATTCTCCTTTTAGGCCATACCTTACCCTTGCAGAAGCTCCTGCATAAAGCTGCCTCAGAAATTGCACCAAAGATGGATCAACCTGGAGGCTTTCCAAAATCTGCCATAACCTAGAGTGAACAACTGAATCAAAGGTCGCGGTTAAATCAAAGAAAACTGCAAATAATTTCCCCTCTTTAGCATGAATATACTTCCCCTGAATTAATATAAAATTCAAAACTTGTTCCACCGTACCCCTACCTTCCCTGAATCCATATTGAACGGGGCTTAGGATACTATTATCCTCCGCCCATTGTTGCAATCTATTAAGAATCACTCTACCCGCAACTTTCATTAATGACTCCAAGAGGGATATAGGTCGATAGCAAGTGGGGTTTTCCCTATCCCCTTTCTTGAAAATTGGTATGATGACGGATTCTGACCAAGTTTTTATGAATCCCTCAGCACAGCAGGCGTTTAGCACTTGAGTTAACAGTGGTGACCAAACGTCCGTTGTAAACTTGTAGAGGTCTATCGGAGTCCCATCAGGACCGGGAGCTTTTCTCCCCTTGCTCTCGGAAATTGCCATCAGTACTTCGCTGTGTGTAAGGTGTATATCTATTGGAAACAGAGGAGGAACAAATTCCACTGTTGACTGATCTACCAGGGTAACGGAATCATTATCTTCTATCCCATAAATTTTGGAAAAGAAATCAACCCATGTATTCTCGCTAATAGCGATCTCCATTCTGGCAGATTCCCTATTTGTGAAAAATGTCGCCTTCACTGCCTGCCAGAAATGCGGACAATCCTTCATAAGGGATGCCTCATAAAGATTCTGCCATGCCTGCTCTTTAATTTCCTTCTTTCTATTCCTCCTCGCAATATTGTACGCCTTCCTAAGCCCCCTGATTTTGTCATAGTCTTTGACTATCCTATGGAGGGCAGCCTTTAGAGCAGAATAAGTCCTGGTACAGATTGTATCGAACCAGCCATTCTTATTCTGTACTACATTTCTGCCCGGGCGACTCAGTATTCTTGAATCACCAGCACTATCTGTGAGTGCACAATAAGGATATCCTTGGGGGCGATCTCTTCACTAAGACACTCTAGGATATTTTCTTTTGCCCTGGACATGATTTTTGTATTTAGGGCCTCTGAATTTTTCTCACCCCACCTCAGTGAATATACATTTTTCCTCTTCAATACAGGATCTTGTGTCCAGGCCAAGCTCTCAACCACCAAGATGTCACTATTATGAGGGAGACTAATTTCAACACTCAGCGACAAATGGTCACTTAACCCATTAGGGTGAATAATAAAATTGCTAAACCAGGAGGTGTAACGATTTGGAACTATGATAAAATCTATAATAGAGCTAGCTCCTCTCCCAATTAAAGTTGGACCGAATTCAACAGGGGTTAAGCACAGCTCGTTTGCAAAACCGAGATCATGAGAAACAAGGATCTTGTTGCAAATTTCCCCGCCATCAGTAATAACAAAGTGGTGCATAAGAGTATTATGCTCTGATTCGTTTTCCCCTGGCCTACAGAGCGACTGCACACAAATTCCTGTGTTTAAATCCCCCCAAATAATAATAACTTCCAACCCTGCCAGCGTACATAACTCACACAAGCCCTCATTGAGATCCCTTAAAACACTGTTTACGTTGCCCTTGCCTATGTTGTTGTAGAAGTTAATAGCTGCTACAACAACTTTTTTAGAAAAGTGAATGTTTACTATTTGGTAATAGGTACAGGTTCTAAATACTATGATCTTCCTAACCTTCAACAAGTTCGAGATATATACGCAAATTCCCCCTTCATTCCTACCGCGAGAAGAATGTTGTGCTGGAATGTGGAATGTTTTATAACCATCTATGTGCAGTTCAGCCAATAACCAGGTTTCCTGGAGACACAGGATTTCGAAATTCCTAATAAAATAAGTCCATTCCCTATTGGAGACCTTAGATCGGAGCCCTGAAACATTCCAAAACATTACTCTCACCTGCTTGTGTGTTAACTTTTTTGGGGGGGTCCAGCACCTGTGCCTATATTATCGGGTTAAGAAGTGACCCTTCTTGTGTGTTTGTAACAGCAGGACCTAACACCTTTGTTATAGTGGAATCAACACTGAGGGGTCGATTCCGATCTGGAAAAAAATTCTGCCGTACGAATCGTATCCGGAGCCCTTTCCGTACGAATCCTACCCGTCCGTCCGAGTCGGTCGGACGGGTAGGATCCGCATTCTGTGAATCCGTCCGAATCGCAGCGATCCGTACGTATTGCAAGGCTGAAACCGTGAACCGTACGACTCGTACACACGCAGTACGACCCGACGAGTACGATCAGGACCCGGGAATCAGGACACGATTCGTACGGTCCACGTCAGTTAAGGGCGATTCGTACGGTAAAGCGCACAATCACATTCACGCCTACCCCCCATAATCGCAGGGTACGGTGCTTACCCCTGCGATCATGGGGGGTACGTGCCGTACCCCATGATCGCAGGGTGTACGCACCGTACACCCAGCAAACATGGGGTAGGGCACGTACACGCCGAGATCGCGGGGTACGGTACGTACACCCCATGATCGCAGGGGTACGCGCCGTACCCCTGCGATCATGGGGGGTAGGCGCTATACCCGGAAGGGGGGGGCGTTCCGTACCTGTTTCGGAGCGAACTCAGCTTTTACGGCACTTACCAGCTCCCGTAGAAAAAGGGTCGTTCGGAGCGTATCCTACACGAATCATACTTGCCGGGTCGTACAAAGCAGCCGCGAACCGTACGAACGTCGCGTACAGCGGGTTCCGAGGGCGATTTGTACGGGACTTCTATTCGTACGGTTCCTGGCACGATTCGTACGGATAGCTGCATTGGGTGTGGATCGTACTACGTCGTTCGTGTGGGGACGGGTTCGGCTACAATTCGTACGGGAAAAACGCTCCGAACGGCTATTCGGAGCGCTTTTTACTGGATCGGAATCGGCCCCAGAGTGTTTGTTCACCTAGCTCAATACTCTAAGCTTCATTCTCCATATTAACAGTCAGTAGACTCTCTGATGTGTCAATGTCCTTGCAAGCATTAAAATGTACAGGGCTGCGTGGCAAGACAGGTAGCAATTTTATTTCCCTCCCTTCTGGAGTATTACCACCCAGCGATTCCCCTGTGATGAACAACCGGCTATCTAATATAGAAAACTGGACTATTGCACTAGATTGATTGCCCCTATTATCCTCGAGTCAATAAACCTCCTCTAAGGAATATAATGGGCGATACCTATTTGATACTTTCAGATTATAGCTCCAATCATTTTTCAGACGCTAAGATCTCACTTGGTCGGTGTTTTTCTGCTGTCCTCTCGGGTTGTAGAAAAACCCCAGGGGAAAAACCTTTATGCCGTCAACCATGAATTCATTAGAATTTAATTTTGTCAATATCTCATGGACCAATGCAGGTGAGCCTAGTAATAAAACAACAGAATCCCCCTTAAAAATGTTAGTATCGGGGCCTTCCCATGATACTAGTCTAACCATTTTAAATAGCTGGAACATCTCTCTTGTTAGCCCTGTCCTGGCACCTAGGTAGTGGATTGTTTTGTTCTTTAAAGTAACCAATTATTCATTTGTGCTCCCAAGAAGTGGTGGGACATTTGCCAGAATTATTGTGTAAAGGACTGCAGCATGGGGAAGATTTAGGTTTACACTATTAGAAGAACATTCTCGTGTGTGTTTTTACTCTGCTTGAGTGCTTTGTCAGTTTGAAAAATAGATGTTGTGGTTTCAGTCGCCTTATCCCCCCTTCTCTGCAGGCCGCTAAGAGTCACACTTTTAGGAGTTAAAAGGGATGTAGCGCTTTGTAGTGGATCACATTGGACCTTTGTAGCGTTCTTAGGTCTATTTATACTACTATTAGTGTGTAAAGGCTGTCTATAGTTGTCCCCTGTAGTTACTCTGGTGGACTTAATAATAATTGCTAAATCTTGTTCAATTTTGTCTAGTCTGGTTACCAGAGTATTCATTGATTCTTTAACTGAGGTGGTTAACTGGGTTACCATTTCTGATAGCTCTGCCGTGCCAATTGGCTCTTGACCTTTATTTTTGGGCTTAGGTTTTCGGATAGGACAGGGTATTCGTTCCTTAATCTTAGTTGAGGTTGAGCGATCCTTTCGAGGGTTTAGGACAGAGTTAGATTTTCCTGGGTCGGCTGTAATAGAGACCCCGTGAACCAGAGGTGGCAATTCAACTTGAATCTAATTTTTCTTTTGATTACAGGGTCGTTTAGGTGAGGGTAGTACTAGGCCCTCATGATCAATATCGGATATTTCGTCTGACCCTGATTGGACGCATCCATTGGGGGCGTTGAAGCCAGTAGGTGACACCAGAGAGCCCTTAGGTGTTGCCCCCCCAGATCCCTGAACATCGCTGGGAGACCTAGTAATCCTATTTGAGGACAAACTCAGCGACTCTTTATTCAGAGCCTCTTCAACGTTATTTATTTGCTTTTCTAGCGCTCCAACCGCCCCAGTCAGGTATTTCATTAGAGAAGTACTTGAGTTAGGTACCTTTTTTGTTTTCGGGCACTGCGCTGAAACATGCATATTTATATTGTTTTTTAATGACATAGTTTTAAAAAACATATCAATACAAGTCTTCCAACACATGAAAAATGCAGGCAAATGCAAAGCGGGAGCAACAACCTAGGACTCCACCACCTACCTGCGAGTGAACTCATTATAACATAAGTCAGTTACACACAGGCTGAGCAATTGAGAAATTACCTCACTCATCAAACACATTTTTTGGGTTCACAATGTCTGTGAAAGCCTTTGTACTTCTGCTCCTTATTTTAAGAAACAATTATTTAAGGTGGAGAGGGAAGTGTTTACAGGCAAAGGATCAATGTCTTTGTTATGTCCTGGGAAGTCGTCATTGCCACATACCACTTTTCTCCCAAGATGATCCTTGATATGGCTGTAGACTGAGAACGGGAGCTTGATTCACATGCTGCCTACTACTAACCATACCTGCCCATGTCAGAAGACCGGATGCACTCCACTGGGTCTTGGCAGAGGGTCAATTCTGACAACATAAACATCTCACAGTTAAACCATTCTTGGTGCTTGCACCAGGTACTGAGATGCATCATCAGAAAAGTGCACGAGGCACTGGAGGAAAGCAAAGAGAGGCAAGTGAATTCTATGCCTTCGCCCACTTCCCACATGTGTTAGGTGCTATTGATTGCATTCATGTGGCACTTTAGCCACATCACAATAGGGAACACCTTCAATGCTCAAACTGTCTGTGATGCCATGGGCTTTTTCAGTAATGTGTACACTGCCTTTCTTTGAAGCACACATGCCAGCTATAGTTTCTGTCGGTCACCTCTTAGGCGAACATTATTTACTGGCATTTTCAGGGACATATTTTTCATGTATAAGTTATAAAATCTCACACTATGGCTCCTTACGCTTCTGATAGATGGCATCTCAAACATACTCACTCACTGTTTACTACAACAGAACAGGCACACAGTGCCCTATGACAACATGCATGTATAGATGATGTACTATATTTAGAGTGGGGCATAGAATAGAGAACATTGTCTGCACGTGCAAAATGGGCTAGTCACTTCTTTTTTCACACAAGCTTCTAATTTGTGTGGTGCATGATTATGGATGGACAATGTCCTGCCAATGATGAATGGTTGACTATTACAGTCTGCAAATACCATCCTGACAGAAACCGTATTGCACTAACATAATATCATAATTACACACTCAAACATTTTCACTCAATGTATTAATATACTTGCACTTCCTTTTCCCATTCAGTCTATAGGATTTTCATTTTATGCATAAATAAAAGCATTCACATAGTTTATTCAAGTATGTAAAAGTTGTTTTCCTCTACTACATTTCAACTCTGGTCAACATGTACTCTCCCCCTTTCTGAAGTGGGACAGACACCTACAGTGTTGGGCAGAGATATCCACCAACTACTGTATGCAGGAACAGAAAGTCAGACGTTTTATGGTCATTCTGAGACACCCGTTCACTGCATCACTGTTGTCTTCCAATCCTCACCTTTGGACATCAAACCACTCAAGATGAAGGAATTACAAGAAGAGGGAACCCAACCTTTTATAGATAAGAACTAGAGATTTTTTGCAAAGGGGTCCTCCAGAAGCATTCTCATCTCCTTGTGTGTGCAGAACTCCAGTTGAGCATGGCAGCACACGCCCATATTTGACAAGAGAGTGGTACGCACTGCAGTGCAGTTGGTTTCCACTCCTGTAAAGCGAAAGGAGTGCCGCAAGCTTGGGAGGACCTTCGCTGTTGGGCACTTACTAAGGCCCATTATGTACTCGAAATTTACTCCCATCCAAAATCATGGCATCTTTGACTAACATCACTACACATAAGGATCCTGACAATTGCCTTGTAGACCTGCCATGCTCAGTTGGAAGAATATGAACAGCAGAGAGATGGTAGGCGAAATGAGTGTGATATAATATAAATGAGCATTTTTGTGAAAGTGTTGTCAAGTAATGTGTCCAGTTTATTTCTTTATGTCCCTATTGCTTGTACTGTATGCTATTGCCAAGTCCCCAAACCTGTCTCGGTTTCATTATTTCCAAAAGCAGCAGCAGTAACATGGATACAGCCAATCCTTAAAATAAGGTGTATTCTAATTGAGATAACAATGAGTGAATGCACCTCTCAGGGGGAAGTACAGTGGGAATTAGGGACATAGATTAGGATCTTCTTAGTGTTGTGGAGCCTTATTTAAGCTTTTCCCCCTCACGTGTCCAAAGGCTTCTTCCAATCCTAGCATGAAGTACCTCTTTGTTTTTTTAAGTATGATTTACCATGATGGAATAGAACCACAGTCATTATTCACACTTTGTATATCAGTTCTCTGACACTGTTGAGCCATTTATTACAACTTAATACTTGCTCCATCAGTGGTGAGGGTTTCCTTAATGCAAATCTGATAGAGTGCTTTCAACTGCCTTTGGAGCAAATCATTTGTATTTTTCTCTGTATTCCAGAATCAAAATTCGTTCCTTTTGCTTTCAGTTCTTAAGGAAATCTCACTTTTCTGGTTACCAAGACACAAAGGGGCATATTTACAAGAAAGTGGTGAAGCGTGTCATTAAGCCAAGAAGGCTAACGGCACGCTTTGTCACATTAGAAATGCAGGGCTGCATCATATTTCCTAGAATATGGTGCAGCCCTGCGTTTCCCCCCTGCGCTAGCGCTATATTAAGCTACCTAGCACCAACGCAGGTACCCTTGCACCATACTGCAAGGGTGCCTGTGTCGAGGGGAAGGGGTACCTTCCTGCACATAAACAATCTTTAAATGCTGTTTTGTAACTTTCTATGTGCGCTGCTTAATGCAGCACACATAGAAGTTGCAAAATAGCATTTTTCTTTTTAATTATTGTTTATGTGCAGGAAGGGGGGACTGTCTACACATAAACAATCAGTGGTGTTTTGTTGTTTCTATATGTGCTGCCCAAGACAGCACACATGGAAACAGCAAAAACAAGGAAAAATAAAGCATTTCTACTCGTTTCGCCTGTTTAAGACCAGGTTTCTCCTGGTCTTAATTTTGACGCTGCCTCCTATTTAAGCTGCTCTTGTAAATAGGGGGCAGCATCAGCATCGATGGGTGTTGCAGTGGAACGGCCACCCCAACACCCATTGCCTGCCCCTTTAGCGCTAAGTGTAGCACGAAAGGGGGTCTTATTTACAAAGCAGTGGTAAGCCACGTTAAGTGGCTTAACGCTGCCTTGTGAATAAGGCAAAGCTCCTATTGCCGTCACTAAAAGTGATGTTGTGATGGCGATAGGGGTTTGTAAATATGCCCTAAAATATCAAATTTCTTGAATATTTGCTTCCTTATATGCAGGTTGGATCTTGAAAACCAGTTACTAGACATTGTGTAGTTGCTATCTTCCCTTTGCAGCTATATCCACAATGTTTACATTTGTTTTTTTTATCACAAATAGTTGATAAGCTTTAACTTTCATATGACTTCAAATTGATTGCACTGATGCTCCCCAAAAAATTTTCTCTAGTGTTGTCTTTGCTCACAATTCTCTAGTATTTACCACATCACATTTTAACAAAATCATTAACTTTGTTTATTTATTACATTGACAGAGATCTCAGGAACTTCGATGTGCTTTCCCTTCCGGAGTCCCCGTCCCTGATGGACACACTACTTTTTTATCTGCTGCACGCCACCTGTCGGAAACTGGACCCAACCTTCCCGCACCCAACGCCTACTTTCCCGGCATTAGATTACGGATACACTTCGGCCTCCCCATGAAAACTCGTTACCAGATTGTACGCCCTTACTTTGCTGGCCTCTACTATTTCCTCGTCTCGTGCGCGCGACGCTTGGAGCGCGGACCTCAGAGTGGAGATTTCGGACGCTGATTGGCTTTACTGCTGTAACCAGACCATTAAACTGTCCCCGAATTATTGGCTTCGCTTGATCCACTTTAAAGTTTTACACAGGTTCTATCGCACACCGGTACATCTTCCACGCTTGGGGTTATGCCCAGAGGACTCTTGCAGGCGCAGTTCGGCGCCGGCCGCGGACTATGCGCACTTCTACTGGCTCTGTCCTAAGGTGCAGGAGTTCTGGATAGAGGTCTGTTCCATTATCTCTGCCATTACCAGCACAGAGGTGCATCCGGATTCTTCCATTTGTCTTCTTGGTTTTGTGAAATCCTGTCCTGATGCTTACCCCCGGCTGATCGGCATGCTCCTGGTGCTGGCGAGGCGGCGAATAGCGATGTGATGGGGCCGCCGTCCCGCTCCTGAGATCGCTGCCTGGCTGGAGGACGCCTCCTGTTGTCAAACGCTCCTGTCTGAGTTCTGGGACCTGATGCCGACCTGATAGCGCCCGGTTGACATTTGGGGCCCCCTGGTCACCTATCTCCTCTCCCGCGCCCCCTCTAGTGGTGTTGCCTCCCCTGTGCTCCCTGCTGGCCCTGGGCCCGCGGCAGCTGCTGCTGATGACTGCACCTGACAGCCCTTGCCCACCCTGTCCTCCACCGTGCTGATAGCTAATCCCTACCCGGGCTGTCCCTCCTGCGCTCCCCGCCGGCCCCTGGTCCGCAGTGGCCGCCGGTGCTGGCTCCCGGTACCCCGGTCGGGCATGGCCTCGACCGCCCCACCCTCTCCCCCTGGGGGATCCCGCTTTTTATGTCACCACGCCGAGAATTCTCCTCTTTTCTCTTGTACTTACCAGGCAGCACATTACTGTCAAGCTTTTGTTTTCATGATTGCTTGTTGAATATTTGTTATCTATTGAAATAGACATGGACTCGCTATTGCGTAATTTGTCACCATGCACAATGTACAGACGTGGAACTCTGTTTTGGATTGATTTTGTTGTATTATGTATGCATTATGTAAACTGATGAATACAATTTAAAAAAAATTAAAATTAAAAACTTCGATGTGCTTGACTCATACACAGTAATCAGTGACCTTCGATGTAGCGGGGACGATGACTGGGTAAGTATTGAAGAAGCAAGACACTTCCACTTGGTGCACACGAAAGCCAAGCAACTGACAAGTGCACTGGGCTTGGATTTTATACCTAGCTAGAAATCAAGATGATTGCCATTGTCATGTAGTTCCTATAAAACCTATACAGGATCTGCGCTTTCGGACAGCATACACTGTAGGATTGGTGTCAGACTGATTCTGAACACCCCCACCGGGTATGTTGGCCTTTTGTACCGGTTAGCTCACAGTGCCACTAGAATCTCCTCTTATCAAGGAGAGAATAGTTCTTGGCAACCATCGAACATGACAACCCTGATCCTTCAAGAGCATGGAAACAATGTACTACTTTTCGCTCAGTCACTTGTGCTTACCTAGTCTGTCTTAGAGAGATACACAGAACAGACAGGCTGGGCGTTTTCAATGAGTATTTATTGAACAGTTGTTATTCTGGTGTAAAATAGATGAGCTGCAGCAACTGTTAGACAATAGCAGATACAAATGATTAGAAGTACTATGAAAGTAAACGGATGGTAAAGTTCTACCATCGTGCAGTAATCATGAATACATACAAGTATATAATATACATGATAATAAAAAGATGCGTACTGCTGTGATGCCTCCCTAATTAGTTGTACCTTAGTGTACCTAGCATGTGTGCAGGTGTTAAGCCAAGAATCCCTCTGGGATTAAGTCAACCCCATTAGCTGAAGTGAGAGACTGTGGGACCCCGTCCTGGTCTTGAGTTGGACACCCTGCAAGGGATGTGTTTAGACTACTTCGAACTGCAGTGTCTGCATGCAGGAACCTCAGCGTCTCTGGTCAGTGTGTTGGTCGGGACGTGCTGGTCTCCTTTGTCTATCTTAGCAAGATGTGTTGTACATATATCCATCGGTCTCCCCAGGGGTCCTACCTCACTCTATTACTGTGTCAGACTTAGTATGACGTTGGGCATGAACTTTATACATAGATATTATACAGGAGATGGTAGTCCTGCTGTGCTTCCAAGAATCCTCTTGCATAATGTATGAGATTTTGAAATAGGGAAAACCCACGTTCTGAATGCAGTGTTGTATCTAGGTAAAAGGTCAGTCCTTGTAAACAATTATAAGTGTAATGTAGGGAAGAATATAGGTGAATGGTTACAATGTTACCTGGGCCATATCAGGATACCTATATGGAACGTAACACCATATCATGTGCTAAAGAAATCACATTGAAATCTTGCAATATGTCTCTTAGTCATATACTCCTTATGCCATTTCACAGTTGGCAAGGCCATCATCCCACAGAACAGGAATGGGTTGGTTTTCCAGATCACTCGAGAGGGCACCCTTTAAGGGAAAGTGTTCAGGGAGTGGAGGTCATTAGATGGGTCACAACTTTAAGGTCCTTTCTCACACTTGGGCTCTCTAGGAGGATTACTGGGGGAATCAGTAGAAAACTTTAAGAACATTGATTATTATTTGGGTTGAATGACTACTCACCTCAAGGAATAATCACAGTCCTTGTCAGGGTGAACCCTCAAAGTTGCTAAATTAACCTGAGCTCAACTCCCAGTGCCTATGGCACAGAACACACAGTGGCAATGTGTAAAGTACTTATACAGTACCACAACAGTAATAACGTCAAGACGCAAAACAAATAAAATGTCAACCAACATTAGAATCATAGATTACCATCTAATAAACAAAATGACACTGAAATGACATAATTCCAATATGGGGAACTGACATGAGTTTTCAAAAATCTAAGGAAAAATAGTCCCAAAAACCACAGAGCACCAGTGATAATCTATGGCCAAAGTTGAGTGGGACCCAGGTGCAATATGCGGAACCCTGCAATTGGGTGATGATCAGATACACCAACCAGGTTTGTCCTGGTCAATAATTTTATCCTCTGACTTAGACCTGTTAGTCCCAACTAACCACACTTCTAAGGCCCGCAGGACCTCAGGGAGGCACTTAGAGACTACTACGTTGTCAGTGAGAAGCCGACAGGAGGGTGCATTCCACATCCAATTACCACTGGTGAGCTAGGTAATTCCAGAAAAAAGCCCCTTGTAGCTTATTGTCTCCCTGTAGTCTCAGAGCCACCTGACCCTTGAAATAAACTTATTTTTCCTGGGTACAAGAGAGAGTTCTTCTCCAGTTACAGATAGAAGCTCCAGTTCTCTTCGTATCTTCTGAGGGCCCATGAAGTGTTCTGAATTTGCTACCTGAAAGTGCCACATTTATGACTGCCAGTAGCTTGTTGGACAGGGTGACTCTTATACACACCCTAACCAATGGTGTAGAATGTTCTTGGGACAGCCCTACCGACCTTTTCAGGAGTTCCTGTTTCCCTTACTGCAAACCGATTCAAAATGCCAAGCATTCAGGACATGTTCAAGATTATGAAAAATACCAATAAACATGGGATCTGAAGGCTGGAGCTGTGAGTGGGGAGTGTACTATGGTAGCCCTAGTGTCATCCCACATCTAACTCTAAAATCCAGTTTGTACACAACAAACCAAGAGACAGAAATTTGGTATGAGACAAGTAGGGTCCTACAGCAACTAGACAATGGGTCCAAAATAATTGTATTGGCATCTGTTCTCTTCCCTTCAAGTGTGCCCCAAGTGTTACATGTGACTCAACGGACCTGACAATTAGGATTTAATACTGCAGTGTTAAAAAATGATGTCTACAGCCCTAAAACTGCATATTCTATGGAGTTCAGAGGAGTGCAGTCCAGCCTATTGCTTGCTCCTTGGAGGCATTTCACACCAATTTCACAACAAATGAAGGTTGAGTACACGCTGAATGATGGCAGAAACGTGTGCTAATTAGCCTTTTGACAATTTAGGTAGGCAAATAATTACTTTCTGAAAGTTACTTTCACTTCTTATTTATTAAAAATCAGACTTCGCCATTCAATTGGATTTTAAATAACTATACAAATAGTGGTTTAATAATTTTGTTAGCTGGTCTCGTTCCGGAGATGCAGTATAAGAATTTTTAATCTGTTCATTGATTTTCTACATTGCATATCTAGGCCTGCAAAAGTGAAATTATCACTATCACATTTCTACATAGCCCACCTTTTAATGCAATGAACCCTACCTTTTTGGCTAAAGGACCTGCATAGTAATGACATATTAATATTTAAAAAATAAAGTTTTTTTGCTCTTATCAAAAAAGTTTTATTTTGACAAGACTACTGTAGGGTTTACACTGCAATAGTCACGCTTCATAAGGTAACATGAAGTCACGTGTGCCCTGTCAAGTAGTGAATTGTAAAATAGGTGCCGCAGTCTATTAGTAGCATTTAACTTCCAGACGCTGAGTGCTCTTTCTTCACCATCACCATATACTAGGGATTTAGTGGCAAGTTAAATTTAGGCCAATTAGGAATAAGAAGAGTTAACCATGTTTATATGGGGAGCACAGTAACTCTCCTCATGGTTTTCAGGAATAACGTACACAGAGTTCTACAGCCAGAAAAATATAGGGTGAAAAACCTGAGGTGATAGTACAGAAATGGTGTATTTCCTACTGGGCACTATCATGAAACTTGATTTCCAGGTTGACCATTGCTCTCAGGACAAGACAATTGTCCTATCTATTAAATGAAGGGACTGAGTGATTTATTTTGTTTGCATGCTATTTGGTTATAGCATTTTTTATGGTTGAAAAGTAATATTAGTTTGGCGCAATGGAAATTTATTTCAGCTTAATATATTGGGTGTACTATCCAATTACGACCTTTGAAAACAGGCTGACAGTGTATAACAAATGCAATGTTTTTTTTCTTGGCCCAATTACCGTTTGAGACATTTTGTTGGTCTAATATTTTACCAGTGTACATATTTTTTTTCCAAATTGCAAACAAAATGCAATTCTACTACCTAAATGATTTTCCTGGTAGGCAGCATGCTAGGGGACACTAAGCATGAGTAGTATTGGTTGAAGTTACCAATCCTGTCATATGTGCCTCATTTCCAAGGAAGATATTCTGCATTAAAGGCATGGTTTATGGAATCATGGTTGACCATTTGAAAAAATAATGGAATGTTTACCTTGGACATTATCATGGCAAAGGGTACTTATCATACTTACTTTATTTGGAGTCTTTTTATCGATCCATAAAAGTACATAAAAAAATATATCATACATAAGAATAAAAAACTTCTATCAGTGGATCCAAAAAGTACATAAAATAGAGTAGACATCTTACATAAAATTAAGACTCATTCAATTGATAGTTAAAACTTTACATCTTGTTTTCCTAAATTTTAAAAATTATTACCGGCCTAAAATCATATTTCAATTAGCTTCATTGACTAGATTGCTTAAAGATGCAAGTAAATTCCTTCTTTGTATAGCCTGGCTTATATATCCAGCGACAACTTGGCAAGCTAATTCATTGTTGAGGGTACAAATAAATTTCATGGCATCCTTATAAAAGAAAAGTTTCTTTGCCATAAAGAGTGGCCGTAACAATATTCTACTTATGTCTCGATAAAACTTGCAGAACAGCAAAAGTGCATTGTGGTCTTGATGACATTCCCATCACATGGGCATCTTAAACTATTTCTTGCCATTTTTCATGCTTTAGAAAAGCCACCATTTCAAGGACAGTGCCCAAACGTAACCTTGTCAGGTAAAATCTGTCCTAAGTATTTGTGACTTTGACTAGACAGTCATGTAGACCGGACAGCTTCATACTAGCCATATACCCTGATGGACTTCGTTTTTTCTCATCTCTTTTAGCTCTTTATTGTCTTTGTTTCTCCATGGAAATCTTTTTAATTTCATTGTTGCTGTATTGCAAAATACCTACAGGGTTTTTCACTGATAGGTCTTTATCGATTTCCTTCGGCAGCTTATCCATATATGCTAGCCATGGAATGGTATTAAATTGTCCCAGTGCTAGGCACTTAATTATGTCCCGGGAAAACGTTGCTTCCTCCTTGCACCAGATGTTATACCAAGAGCATAAAGCTCTTACTTGCATTAGGTCGACAACATATGGTGCATCCAATTCTTTGTGTAGGAGGTGTATGGATGTAGACCTTGGTACAGCTAGCATAAGGCAGAAAAAATTATTTTCACAGGATTGTAAAGTATTTATACAGGCGTTACCACATACTGCAGAGCCATAGGTTGCTACTGATAGGCATTTACTGCCATGTAGTACAAGCATGTTGCGAATAGGTTTACTGCCTATCATGTTACAAAATCTAAAGATCGCCTCCATGGTTCTAATTAGTTTAAGTCTTGACTGGTCCATGCGGGGCCCCAGTTACTATTAAAGGAGAATAAAACGCTTAAATAGGAGAAACTTTGGACTTCTGTCAGCTTATGTTTCCTCACACGAAGGCCTTTTTCTTAGCCCTCCCCATCCACAGACCATCACAAATGTCTTAGTAGGATTTAATTTGAGTTTTTTTTGCTCCATATATGAGACTAAAGCTTCAACCGGTTATTGTAATCTGTTTGCAGTTCTAGATATTAAGACTGAATAGTCTGCATATAGGAGCAGTGGGGTTGGATGAGAGCCTATTTTTGGGGCATCAGTGTTCAATTCTTGGAGGGTTTTGTCAATCCCATTAATGCATAGTGAAAAGAAGAGAGGTGCGACAACACAGCTCTGTCTTATTCCTCTGGACACCTTAAACCTTGGAGTGCACTCTCCTTCCCTCCCATACCCTTCTCTTGATGTCAGTTCTGCATAAAGTTGTGACAAAAATGAAACAATATCATCTGGGGTGCCCATATCGATCTTTGCTTACCACAGTTTGGTGTGAATTACACAGTCAAAAGCTAAGCTTAGGTCTGCGAAGCATAAATGGATATGTTCTTCCTCGGCCAGCGTGTATTTGCCAATGATTAAATTCTAATATATGCACTGCTCCACTGTCTCCATCTCCCCCCAAAAGCCATATTGGGATTCTGTCAAGATGCTACTATCATTGACCCAAGTCTCCAATCTTCCAAAGACTATTTGCCCCATGAAATTTACTGATGAATCTAGGAGGGGTGTGACACCACATTATTTCGCATCTCCCCTGTTACCTTTTTAAAAAAATGGGGAAATTATACTATCGGTCAAAGTATAGGGGATGCAGCATTTAGCAGCTGCGTTGCAGACCTGTGTTAAAATGGTGCCCATAACTGCGTATATTTTTTGTATCCATTGGCCGGAACCCCATCGGGTCCCTGGGCCTTACCCTGTTTCATTTTATTAATTACCAGGATCACCTCCTCAAGCCTGATCTGTTGTAAGGGTAAGGGAGCTATAGGGAATGCCCCTCCTATATTATTAGCAGGTATGTTGAAAACTCCACAAAAAATGTGTAAGCCAATAATTTGGGGCAATAACTGATTCATTTATAGGGTCTTGTTCATCTTTCCACATCAGCGAGTTTTCCACCTTCCAAAAAAGGGTACACAATGTCTTAACAGTGTCAGTATGTCACCTATCTAATTATGCACTTAGCTTGAAAGGTGTATGAATGTATATGGAGCAGTGGAAGAATGCACTCATAATTTCTTAATTTTGTCTTCATTCCTTTTCAGAAAACAGAGCAGACAAATCAGCGGGAGAGCAGGGCCAGGGACAAAGAACTACAAGATTGTTGACTGGAAGAACTCTCTTCCACCAATGAGGAGAAGGAACCTAGCCCGGAGCAGGGAGAGTGTAACTTCCAGACAAACTCACTCAACCATAAAGAAACCCTGGTGGGTGGCTGTTGAGGTGTCAGTGAGGGTGGGGGAGATTATACACCAGTAGCCAGGAGGAGGCAGACAACAGGGCTTCTTCAAGCCATGAAGAGGAGATCTAAGGGCTGTCCCTACTGTGCATGGTGTAACCCTTTTGGGCATTTCAGAGGCCCCCATATCAATGGGCCATACAACTGTAATGGCTGCAATCCTTCTCTACTTCCTCCTCCTACTCACACCCAGTGCATCAGCAGAAGATAGATACATTCATAACAGGCCATCCCAAGCCATTATGAGTTTCCCCCCTTCCCCACAATATGTCTCACTGGCAGCACTCAAGGTCAAATGCAGATGGCCAGTTAGCTACTGGGATGTAGGGGAGCTGGTAGGAAAGTTAGGCCTTCCAAGAGGCACATTCTGACCAACCTAGTAATCTATGTTTTCTTCTGGACTTTTTGATTTCAGACATTATGTCTCATCTACCTCCACAACCCACACCAAGTCCTGCTGTAAAGCTCCCAGTTTCAGTTTAAGTGTTCCTATTGTGTATCACTCTACTCTTAGGTACATACTTTCTCAGTGGGTGTCCAGTTGTGTGAAGGGCAGCCCATCATGACTATGTCAGAGCAGAATATGAAAGTTGTGCTGGACAAAAGTGATCATGAGGATGGCCAAGGACTTTTGCCCCCAAAGCTGGTTTTGGGAGTGACTGTATTTATAATGTGGACAATTGACTTTCAGTTAAACATTTGACTTTCCTTTATGAATGTGTAATTGGGCTTTCTTTTTTTTATATTTGTTAGAGTTTTATATAAATATATAAATAGAAGTATGACTTACTACCTCTTGTTTTGTTGATTTTGTTTATATTGCTGTTAGGACTTTGTGCACTTCACTACTAATAAAGTGCTTGTGCTCTCTCCTTCAAACATGATAAAATAGGCCTATTCCTAACTGACACATTTACTTTACTTTTAAGTCCTTAGTAAATGGTACTACATGTACCCATGGCATGTAAATTGAATTTTACTATTGAAATTGCAGCACTTATTGTGCTATCAACAAGCTGTTAAAACTTGTCTCAGGCCTCCACTGCAACCTGTACTTCAGTTTTAATCTGCCATTCTGGCCTGGCAAAACTAAGCTTTGTACAAAACTAAGCTTCTGCCAGGCCTGGACCTTCCTCTTTAATACATATAACTCACACCTCAGGTAGACCTTAAAGGGAAGGGTGCATTGTATTTTGAAAATAAGACAGGGGAATTGAATTGACAGGCACTCTGACACCCTACACACATCTACTTTCCTTTATTCGAGCCTCAACCCGCTTTTGTCTCATACTTCACTCGGCGGTGGGCGCCATCTTGAGTGAGGAAGGCGAGGTCAGCGCTCAAGTCGGGCCGGCCTCCCGCCCTCCCACTGTATTTAGACGCGCCCTGTCCAGCGCTCCCCGCCTTACAGAAGCTCTCCCTAGCGAGGGTACTGGGGCTGCGAGCAGCTGAGGAGACTGGAGGAAGCACGAACTTATGCTTACTGATTTTAGAATTTTATAAATACATTTAGGAGCGATTTTATTAGTTTTTAAAAATTCGCCGCATTTGCATTCTGGGGGATGTTATAGCAAGGGGAATTGAATTGACAGGCACTCTGACACCCTACACACATCTACTTTCCTTTATTCGAGCCTCAACCCGCTTTTGTCTCATACTTCACTCGGCGGTGGGCGCCATCTTGAGTGAGGAAGGCGAGGTCAGCGCTCAAGTCGGGCCGGCCTCCCACCCTCTTCCTCCCTATATCATGTGTCATCCGCCCAGACGGTGCAGCGGGCTGGCGCAGCGGGCGCGCCGGAAGCGCGCCGAAGTCGAGCCAAAGTCCAGCCCGTCTGCGCCCGTCCGCGGCCGGACGGGGCGCGGGGCCACAAACCCTGGCAATTCAGCTCAAAACACCATAAGGTATGGCAGACACGCACTACTTGCTCTTCAACCCGACACACCTGTCGACTGCAAACACGCCATGCCTGCCCAGTCAATTATAAAATGCACGAGGTGCCGCTTTGAACCCCTCCCTCAAATCCCAGACACTAACTCGGGCCCTATCATCAAAGCTGCACTATTGAATTGTAGATCCCTACGGAAGCATGCTCTAGAAATCTATCCTTTACTAGAGGACCAAAATCTTAATATCCTCTTCCTAACTGAAACCTGGCTAGATGATTACTCGGACCCGGATATTATCCAGGCCATGCCCAACGGCTATTCCCTATCTAGATTGGACAGGAAGGACGGCAGAGGAGGCGGCATTGCCATAGCCACGAAAGCTCCTCTAGTCTGTTCCCTAGTACATACTCAGGTTGACCGCAGTGAAGCCGGCACCCTCACAATTAACACTGGCCCCAATCATTCGATCTCTGGCATTTTGATATACCGACCACCAGGTACACTATATGAGTTCACATCGACCCTAATGGAAGCGGTCACTCATCTAGCACTGAGGAAATCCAGACTCTTAGTGCTAGGGGATCTCAATGCTCATTTCGAAGATCATCTAGATAAAAACGCTGAGGATATCCGAATGGAATTGCAATCTGTTCAGCTTGATTTAAAAAATAAAGAACCTTCTCATCAATTAGGACACTTACTTGACCCCGTTTTTGGAAACTGGCAGGGAGTGCATACCTCTGATCCTATACCCATACCTTGGTCGGACCATTATATTATTCCCATCACAATCCAGCTTGACAGAACGGAGATTGTTCGGCATCAATCCCTGCGATACAAACGCAGAAAATGGAAGAACTTCTCTCTTGATTCATTTAAGCAAATTGTTCATGACGAAGGCCCTCCCAAAGGGGTCGACTGTGAGGCAGCTAATGACAATTTAAACAATATCGTCACCAAGGCCCTGGACATCACAGCCCCAAGTCGCACCCTGTCCAATGCCAGGAGGCCTAAGAAAACTGCTCCTTGGTTTAGCCAAGAATTACAGGCCATGAAAACGGCTTGTAAGAAACTTGAGAGAGCTTGGCGCCAGAATCTCTGTGCAGATATTAAAACACAATATAAAACAGCACAGAGAGAATATTATAAATCAGTTCGTCTGGCCAAAGCAGAACATTATCACACCCGTATTATGGAAGCAGGCAATTCCTCCAAGGAACTGTTTCTGATATATATAGAGATATCCATAGTGGACGTGACTTCCCCCGCTCACAATGATTCTGTGGAAGCGTGCAATAATATTGCACAGTATTTTGCAGGCAAAATCCATAAAATCTATACTAGTTTCTCTAACCAGACAGATTCGGCCACGGGCTTCATAGAAAATGACAAACTTGTAAATACACCTGTATGTTTAAACTCTTTTGCAGTTCCTTCTTATGAAATCCTGTCCAAAATGTGCAACAAAATTAAATCGGGATCTCCTAGGGACCCGGCACCCCCGAAAATTTTAGCTGAAGCCTTTCCTGTATTAGAACCCCATTTCAGGCACTTATTACACACCTCCTTTACTACCTCCTGCCTTCCGGAGGAGTGGAAACAGGCAATAGTATTACCCATTAAGAAAAAATCAAACATCAGCATGGACATAATGGACAACCTACGACCCATATCTCTGCTACCTTATGTGGCCAAGTTAGCAGAGAAAATCGCTAACAGTCAACTTATGAAACATCTTGAGACCCATAATGTTTTCCATAAATCTCAGTCGGGTTTTAGAACTGGCTTCTCTACGGAGACAGCTCTTCTGAGGGCCACTGAAACCTTACGTGAGGGAGCAGATAAGGGAAAGACAATGGCCCTCATCATGCTTGATCTCAGTGCCGCTTTTGACACTGTAGCACACTCCATCTTGCTACAGTGTCTAAATAAAGCGGGAGTTACCAACAAGGCACTGGGGTGGCTGAAATCTTTCTTGATTAACAGGACCTTCCAAGTTCAAAGAGGGACTTTCCTCTCTGACAGGGTGATGCTGGAACAGGGGGTTCCTCAGGGCTCTGCCCTGAGTCCCACCCTGTTCAATCTCTACATGGCCCCTCTGGCAGAAGTGGTGCAGTCATTCGGCGTAGAGCTTGTCTCCTACGCCGACGACACACAACTCCTCATATCTCTGACCCATGCCCCTTCTAAGGAAGCAGATAACTTCAACGCCTGCATGTCCAAACTGGCTATGTGGATGAATGAACACTGTTTGAAACTTAATGGGACAAAAACAGAGGTCCTCATTATGGGAGGCAATGAGGTCAAATGGACGACAGAGTGGTGGCCCAGCTGTCTGGGTCCTCTGCCCTCGCCTGCACGAGAGGCGAAGAACTTAGGTGTATGGGTGGGCAATAAACTGTCCTTTGACAGCCACGTAAAGAAGACTGTTGGCAAATGTTTTGGGGTGATGAAAACCCTCAACCGCACCCTCGACCTGTTACCCATTAACTCCAGGCGTACCATGACGCAGGCACTAATAACATCCCGTATTGATTACGGCAATGTGCTACTCATGGGGACATCAGTGAAAAACATAAAAAAGCTACAGGTTTTACAAAACTCGGCAGCTCGCCTGGTGCTAAGGCTTCCACGCCGAGCTCCTTCACGACCCTCTCTAGCAGCCCTCCACTGGCTACCGATTAGTAAGAGGATTGTTTTTAAAGCTATGCTCTGGTGCCATAAAATAATTCATCACAGAGCTCCGGCATATATGTCTGATTTGGTGTCTGTGTATGAACCTAACAGATCTCTTAGATCCAAAGGAATGGGTCTACTCAAAACTACCTGCCCCAAAAAAGCTAAAATGGGTGGCAGATCATTCCGCACCTTAGCTGCCAAGCAATGGAACCTCCTGCCTCTAGATATCAGGTTGGAGAGTAATGAAATCGTATTCAGGAAGAAGCTGAAAACGTGCCTCTTTGCTGTGTGAACTGGTTCTTCTTTTTTCCTCTGCTGCTGCATTCTCTCTCCATAGCGCGGGGACACGCTGGGAGGTGTTACCAAGCACTCTACAAACTCCTTTAAACTAAACTAAACATATTTACTTAGATGTTACATGTCTTGGCAGTCAAAATCTCCCAGAGTTGTTGTTCAATGTTGTAAGGCCTGTCTCTACAATTGATGAACAGTGGGCTACATTTAATAAGTAGTACATTTAGATTGGGGGCAGATAGAGTTAGGCTGTTTACAGCAAATTAATTGTAATATAAAATCCTCTTTAATGGAAAAGCGAAATTGAATGTCACAATTCTGAAAATACTGCTTTTAGAAAGTTGGACTTTTCTCAAAGCAGAACCTCGCATTGCAGCACTCAAAGCTCCTGATCTGAAACAACAAAGCACTGTGGAAAGCTTTGCACCAAGGACATAAGGTAGAACTCTCAGTGGGACCAATTTGGCCCTGTATCTGGCCTGAGTTCCATCATGTTTGGCATGAAGGTCTGACTTTGTCCTGTTCGACTGCAACCAGTTAACCACAGTTGGCACTTCATGCTTTTGGTGCAAATCTCACTAAACAGGTTAAAATTCAATATCTCAAGTTTTACTGATTTAATTTTTGTTGTCCTGATATCATTTTACTTATTCCAAATTGGTGTTGTTTTTTTCACTTTATAGCTGTTTTTGTAGTGCATTAATACTTAGCAAGCTGCCTATGAGTAAAGCCTGACTGCCTTCTTCCAAGCTACAAGATGATCCCACATGTTTTTGCTGGTAGTTTGTTACACATGTCTACTGAGTAATGCGGTTCATGTTTTAATGTGCTGGTGTGATTAAACAGTAAATACATCTCAGCATAAGAATTGCAATGTAAATGCATTAAAAGCAATAAAAGTGATTCAGGCATGCCAGATGATTTCAATGCCCACCACGATGTGATTCTCGGGACCAAGTCAAAGGTTGCCCTCATATCCACAAAAGTTATAAAGATTGTCATTCCTTACGGAAACATACTTGCAGCACAAGGTTAGAAATCCGAAAACCTGGTCAATGGTGCACTAACACTAACTTGCAAATCAGTTAGAATTAGGCGCGGGTGGAGACCTCCGCTCTGCTGGCGGACTGTGTGGAGATTTCCCTATCCGCGCTCCACTGAGAACACAGAGGGATCGATTCTGATCTGGTAAAATGCGCTCCGAATCGTCGTACGGAGCAATTTTCCCCGTACGAATCATACCCGTACACGTCCCCGTACGTACGACGAAGTACGATCCGTACCAGGAGCCAAAGACCGTACGAGTCGTACAGGACTCCGTACGACTAAAATATCCGTACGAGTCTCACTCGGAACCCGCTGTACGTGACATCGCTACGGTTCGCGGCTGGTTTTTACGACCCAGCAAGTACGATTCATGTCAGGTATGCAACGTACAACCCTTTTTTTTACGGGAGCTGGAAACAGCCGTAAACGCATAGTTCGCGCCGAAACAAGTACAGAACGCCCCCCCCGGGGATGCCGCGTACCCCCCATTATCACCGGGGTACGCGCCGTACCCCTGCGATCATGGGGGGTACGCGGCGTACACCCAGCGTACATGGGGTATGCACTGTACCCCATGTACGGTGGGTGTACGGTGCGCTCCCCATGTACGCTGGGTGTACGCCGCGTACCCCACATGATCGCAGGGGTACGGCGTGTACCCCGGCGATCATGGGGGGTACGCGGCGTACGGTGTGTATGTGATTGAGCGCTTTTCCGTACGGATCGCCTTTACCTGACGCGAACCGTACGAATAGCGTCCTGATCACCCGGTCCAGATCGTACTCGCCGGGTCGTACGGTGTGTTTACGAGTCGTACGGAAACGGCTACGAATACGAATCGTACGGGGGATTTTTTTTACCGGATCGGAATCGAGCCGAGAGTAGGGAAAAAATCTCCGACTCCTCAGCAGAGCCGAGTTTGTCAGCCCCCTGTTAAATTCGCCCACCACCTCCAGCCCCCATAGTAAAATAATATTGACAAATTAACTTTAAAAAAGATGTTCTGTGAGGAGGAGGGCAGCCCGGGATGCAGCAGGTAAGTGACTTTCTTTTTTTAAATTAAGTTATCACTATTATTTTATTGGGGGTTGAATGCAGGTAGCGGAGCGGAGCGGAGTTCCACAGAGATTTCAACCAACTGCGGTTCTTCGTGTAGTTGCCCTCCGCCAGTTCCGCCCAGGGTTAGTTAGATAATGATGGGCCAATACATTCCTGCAATTTCTGAAATGTCTGTTTGCAGAAGATGTTCTGAAGATTATGGTGCAAGTGAATTGGTCTATATTAAGTTAGGGTTTCTTTGCTCCTCTTTTTGTATATTGGGATGATTTCAGCTCACTTTCAGTTATTTGAAATGTTGTCTCCTGCTGCAATAGTGCTTGAAATGACATTTTCCTAGTGGATCCAGATCAGGGTTTTAGATCAATCTAAATCTCCCAGGATTTTGTATGGACCTGCAGCTTTTCCTCATTTTTCTTTACTTCTAATGGCATCCTCATTAACCTGTAAGGAGAACACTAGATGAACTAAAGAGTTATCATGTGCTGCTTTATTAGTGGCAGGGACTGCCTCCACATTGTGTAAGGGAATTATACAATTAGACTATGTGTAGAAAGTAGTAAAATGCTTCTTTTTGATATATGAGGCAATGTAAACTTCCCCATGGTTGGTGGTTCTTGTCCTCCTAGGTCCTCTGGCTTTGAATTGAAGATACTTTGTCCAACTTTTTGGCATCTACTACAGCAGTTCTATTATGGTGTCTTACCACCTGTAATAATTTAGAGTTTGGCCACCTACATTCCTTGGTGTTTCAAGATATCTGTTTCTCTTTATAGGTGATGCAGCGAAAGCATTGGGGAATTTTTGTAAGCTCACTTATCCACACCAACCGCTTTATAATAAACA
Organism: Lissotriton vulgaris; assembly: GCF_964263255.1. Lineage (NCBI taxonomy): Eukaryota > Metazoa > Chordata > Amphibia > Caudata > Salamandridae > Lissotriton > Lissotriton vulgaris. The sequence continues at coordinate 896,311,496 of NC_141687.1, forward strand.
GAAACGTAACTTTAATGACGGGCCCATAAGTCATTATCATTCAGATAGCAATATCAAAGGTTCTCGAATGAAACTTTGGTAGAGCTAAAAGGGACTAAATAATAAAAGACGGAATGCTATTTCTCAACCAGGATCTGCAATGAAGAAATACGCTAAACTTTGGTCATTATAAACATTGTCTAAATAACTCAGTAATGAAGACAAACACTATACTTTTCTCTAAGGAACCATTTGAAACATTTGAAGGACAGAAGCACGGGAAAGCACATTTTCTAACAATTCTAAGGCTTACATTATTTTAGCAAAAACACAGAAGAATTACTAAAAGCCTACACTACTTTCATTAAGAGCAAAGCTTTTTCTTTTCATTTATTTTTCCACATTTAGGAAGACAGAATATGCACATTTCATTTGTACACTCTCATATTAAATGTTAGTAATACTGTGCATTTCATTAAAAGCATGCATTAGAGTGGATTTCATCGTGCAGATTTTATTGACAAAAATCGTGCTCCGTCATTTCCGGATCGGATGGCATCCCAAAACAACACAATAGCCCTTATCAGATCACTATCTGATAACATAATTTTAAAATGCAGAGTCCATTGTTTGTATCTGTTTTAATCAAACACTATCTAAATTTTTCAACACACTATATTAAACACCTTTTTTGATCCTCCATTTCTATTTCTTCTCTCTTTCTTTTTCTCGCTCTTCACTTTGCATCTTTTGTTTTATTCTTGCAACATTTATAAAGCAGAAATACTATTAGTATGCCAGTAGCAACCGCAACTATTGGTGTTTGTATTTTTCCTAATAAGCTGTTAGAAAATGTTGAAAAACAATTACCTATAGAAGAGAAACCCATACCAAGTTTCTCTCAAGCACTATCAACCTTCAATTTCGCTAAATCATAATGTAAATGAGTAATGTTGCTGATATATCCTTCCAGATCTCTACTTTTATCAGGAATATGTGCAACATTGTTGAATTTTCAGCATACTGCAGACTAAACCCTCTTTTGCCAATAGTACATCTAGGGCAAGTCTATTTTGTAAAATCATGGTTCTCATAGCAACCGTTTCTGTGTCAATCATTAAAATCCAACGATCAATCACTGTTGACAATTTTCAAAATTTTAATGAATTTAGAATCACCCTAACTGAAGGTACCAATGCTCCAAAAATGCTCCAAAAATATCTCCAGCAATTTCTGCAACCCTAAACTCGCCTTTTACTCTGTGTTACTCTTTTTTCATTGATTCCCTGTTTATCACATACATGGTAAATCTTGGAAAGACTATACCCATATAACAACACACATAGCAATGTGGTGTTAATTTATAATAGGCATTTTTACTACACACATAATAAACTCAGGGAATACAGGATCAGAGCCACATCTTAATCAACAACCCCCTGTTATAAGGAAAGTTTGTTCACATTCACTGGAACCAACAAAATGACTATCATAGTCAGTCTTCTACCTTAGTTAGCAAAGCTTTCCTCTATGAGGCCAATCAAGAGTCATTGCAGCATAAGTCTCACCCTGCTTGTAATTACCTTCTTCTTGTGACCATGCTGGTTTTCTATATTTCTGCTTTGCAGCTCTTTCTTTAAAATTCATATGGCTATCTGCTACTGTATTAATTAATTATATTTCTCCATTATGCAACTTACAAGTCAGATTATTTCAATGTCCATATACTGTCTCTATTGTTTTAGTACAATGGAAATATCTCCCATGTACTCGGCATTCCTATCACTATGCACTATATTCATATTCTTTCTATTAGGAACTTTTGAAAATACTAAGCCATAATTTGAATAAAAGTATTGTAACATCTCTTTGCTATAAAATAAACTTGTTAGTACACTACATGAAATACCATATGCTATTTTGATGGTAAGTCTCCCTCTCAGACACAGACATCGGTAACTGCATGCACAAATAACAATCTCTTGCATCCATTGTATCCACATATTCATACAAAAGTTTAGTAAAGACATTTAGTGAAAAATCATTGATTGATTTGTCTAAATGAAGAACACTACCTCCTAATTTCTTAATATTAGTCTCTGGGTCTTCTTTCAGATCTCTTTTAGCATTAATTGTTACATGCTCATTATTTTTAGTAACATTCACTAAATTAATAAACATAAAATAGGGTACTACAAATTGAAATACAATCATTGTTAACGTAACACATGAAAGACAAAGATTAAGACATCTTTGCATAAATATGCCCTGATTCCGTTTACCAGTCTCAGTTCTAATTCTATCTGTTCTAAAAATGTCAGAACATTAGTCTAAAATTTCTAAAATATAATTACAAAAATTACTAAAACAAATGTATGTAATAAAAGAAATTACTAAAATAAATTTTGCTAGACTAGTTTTAGGCTGTGCCTCCCACACCTTTTAGAGCCTTCAGCTCTCCTTCAGCTCATCTTCTTCAGCTTTTGCTTCAGGACTTTTCTGAATTAATTTATTTTCCTAAATATCCTCTCTCTTTTCCTGCAACCTTTCCAGAAAAACAGTTCAACTAGGGCGGCTTGTGTGAGCAGCGGCTTTTTGAACAAAATTCAAGAAATTCTTTTTCACAATCATTTGTTGAAGTAGTCACCACATATGTCCATTCAGGTGCTCTGTATTTCTTATGTGGTACTTTAATTCTCTTTGTTCTTTGCACTTGTTCTTCTTCTTCCACTTCACTTTGTTCAGATTGGCTAGATATCTCAATTACTGTTTCTGGAACCTTTTTAATTTAGAGAGTATTTTACTCTTTTTACTCCTTTTGGATGTTTGTCTCCCATCTTTTTTCCTTTTCCATTTCATTGTCATTATCATTTGCAATTGATTCAGTGCTTTCTTTTGATGAATACCTTTTCCTTTTATCTTTGTTGTTGTTTATAGGGATCACTTCATTCTCTGCATTGACAATCACAGCATAATTTTATTAGTCCAAGCAACTTGTGCCCACTCTACTTGATTCTCAACTCACACTGGAACATTTATTTGTTTTGGTTGTTCCTCTCAGCAAGTTCTTCACTTTCAAGTGGACTTGGGACTCTTCTACTGTGGCATGCGTGTGTCCAACTCAAAAAACCTCCACACTTAACAGCAGTCGTCATCGCCAGTAATACTTGATAGGGACTATGCCATTGTGGTTCTAGGTAAGACTTCCTTACATGCTTTTTCACAAGCACCCAGTCCCCAGTACATAGATCATGTCCCTGTTCTTGCTGTGTTGTTGTTGCAAATTCTCCAACCTGCTGAGACACAGAACATACCACATCAGCCAATCCTTTGCAATAATCCAATACCAAATCATCAGTAATGTTCATTAGTTGATTTGCTGGGAATGTGGGCTGTCTCATAGCCCTGTCCATCACAAGTTAATGTGGGGACAGTCCAATTCTTTTATCTGGGATACTTCTCAAGCTCATCAATACTAATGGCAGTGCATCAGGTCATTTCAGAGTTGTGGATGCTCGAACCTTAGGCAATCTAGATTTTATTGTGCTGTTCATCTGTTCAACCACACCTGAAGCCTCAGGTCGGTAGGCACAGTGAAGTTGTTGCTCGATTTGTAATGCTGCACAAATCATCCAAATTATTTCATTATTGAAGTGTGTTCCCCTATCAGATTCTGAAGAGGGTGGAAAACCGAATATAGGTATTATCTCTCTAAGAAGCAAGTTAGCAACTGTTAGACTATCATTGTGTCTTATTGGATATGCCTCAACCCAATGAGAAAACAGACAAACAATCACTAGAACATATTTTAGTCCCTGACAAGGAGGCGTCTTGATGAAATCCAGTTGCATCCTGGTAAATGGACCTGCAGCTTTTCCAATTCATCCCATACTAACCACTGTTTTTTTCCCTGCTGACAAACAATACATCTTTGACAGAGATGTTCTGCAATAACACCGAATTTAGGGTTAAACCACTCTTGATGAAACAATCTGATCATTGTATCTCTTCCTATGTGTGTTGGACCGTGATAGACCCTTGGCATCTGTGATAACAGCATGTCTGGTGTTGCTGGTCTCCCATCGGTGCAGATCCACACTTCACCATCCCATCTGCGGGTACAAACTGATTTTATCGATCCATTTTTCATTGAATCACTCACTTATTCCTGCAGGTCCCACACCTCATCCCACATTTCAACAGATGAGAACATCAACCTGCATTCTGTTTAGCCAATTTGTTCATTTGGTTGTTCAACATTAATCGAATATGTATATAAAGCACAAAATCATTCAATTTCATCAGCATATCAGTTACCCAGTTTGATATACTCACAACCGGACCTATGCGCTGAACATTTCACCACCCCAATTTGCGCAGGCAATTGTAGTGCCATCAGTAGATCTTTTACACACTCTACATTTCGCATTGATGAACCCAAAGAGGTCAAATATCCACGTTGAGACCACAACTGCCCAAAATCATGGACAACCCCAAAGCCATACTAGCTATCAGTGTATATTGTTACTCTCATTTGTCTTGCTAAACAACATGCTTTAGTTAGAGCCACTAGCTTAGCCACTTGTGCAGAACTCACCCTCTTCAACCATGATGCTTCAATCGCAATTGCAACTGTGCAGATTGCATATGCAGCTCTGAAACATCTTTCTGAATCTCTTAGACACAATCAATCCACCAACTTAACAACACCAGACTCAGTAAATGGAGCATTTTTGATATCAGGCCTTGGTCTGGTGCACAACTCCGTCACATCCAGGCAATCATGATCAACTTCATCTAAACATCTTCACAGCCTGGTGTTGGTAACAATGTAGCGGGATTAAAAGCTGTATATCTTGCTATTATTACATTGTTAGCTCCTAATATTACATGTTAATATTTTGTTAACCGACTGCTTGGAAGATGCTGGGTGCGAGTTTGTGTTAACAACATCTCAACTGAATGTGGCACATACGCATTCAAAGCATGTCCCATTACAATCGACTCACACTGTTAAAAACTCACACAAGTAGCAGCAGCTGCTTTTAAACACCCCCATAATGCTGCAGTGACTGGATCCAGTGTGTTAAAAGAATATGCCACTGGCCTCCGTGCTGTTCCATGAATTTGAGTTAGAACTGACAGTGCACAACCATCACGTTCATTACAGAACAACTCACATTTTTTGTCAAAATCTGGCATTCCTAATGTTCGTGCTCAACATAAACTGTCTCACAACTCCAAAAATGTTTTCACGCCTTCCACATCTAGATGTATTGGATCTGTTACATCTTTGTGTGTCAATCTCTGTAATGACTTCTCAATCAGTGAAAAATTCATAATCTACTGCCTGCAATATCCAACCATTCCCAAAAACATTTGAACTTCTTTCTGTGTGTTTGGAGGATTCATTTACATACATGATAGCATTGATCAATTTTATGAAACTTTCCAAATTCCCTTTTCAATGATTTGACCTAGATAAAGTACTTCTCTTTTATAGAATTGTAATTTTGCAGGTGACCCCTTATGCCCACCTACTGCCAAATGATTCGGTAGAGCAATTGTATCTGTCACACAGTCTTCTCTCGTTTTCAATGCCACCAAAAGGTAATCAATATATTGAATCAAAACTGAATCTTCTGGCATTACCAATGATTCCAATTTTTTTTCAATATTTGATTGAAAATTGAGAGGCTTTCTGTGTATGCTTGAATAACTCGGCACCATGTCAAAACATGATTCCCGACCTGGAATGCAAATAAATATTGGATATCTGGGTGTAAGGGTATTGAAAAAAATGCTTGACACAGATCGATTACTGAAAACCATTCTGCATCACATTGGATTTGATATAGGATCCCAGCTGGATTCAGTACAATTGGACAACAAGGCATAACAATTTTGTTCACCTTTCTCAGGTCCTGTACAATACTATGGGGCAGATTTATGTTAACTGGCGCATCCCGAGGGATGCGCCAGTTAACATGCGCCACAGTGCGCCACAGCTACGCCACCCATGGTGCGCCGCATTTATGATGCGGCGCACCATGGGGCAAAAACGGCACAGATGCGTCACGCATCTGTGCCGTAAAAGTGACGCATTGCTGGAGTTGCGTCGCAAGCGCGACGCAGCTCCAGCAATGCTCTGGGGGGGCCTATTCTTTCAATGCTGCCTCAAGCCTTACGCCTGCTTCAAGCAGGCGCAGGGTTTTGACGCAGCATTGCCCTGAAAGTGACTGAGTGAAATCTCATAGATTTCACTCAGCCACTTTCAGGAGGCGTTCCTGCGCAGGAACGCCCCCCCCTGCGCAGGAACGCCTCCTCATGGCGCAGTGCTGTACAACGTGACGCATCTCCTAGATGCGTCACGTTGTAAATAGGGCGCAGGGATGCGCCACGTTTCCGCGCCGTTGCGTCACGCAACGGCGGCGTAAACATGGCGCAAGCCCTTCATAAATCTGCCCCTCTATTTCCCATTCGGTTTATAAATTCTCATTATAGGTGAATTGCAAGGACTTCCAAGGATTTCTTTTAATATTCCTTGTTCAATGAGCATATCAATCATAGGGGTTACTCCTGCAATTGGCTAAGGGCTCATTTTGCATTGTGGTGTTATTGTGAAATCTGCATCCGGATTTACTGTTATTAGAATTGGTGAAACTCCTTTCATTAATCCAATATCTTTCCCTTTAAAATCCCACACATCAGACAACACCATATCTCTAAACTCAACAGGCAAATCCTTTGTTGTAAACTATGTATACAGTTCATTCACTTCTGTTTCCTGTCTTAACATTTTGAAAATCACATCTTCATCCTTTGTGTGAAATGCTATTCCATCTGGGGTACAATAAATGGAACAGTTCATTTTACACAATAAATCCCTTCCTAACAAATTAACTGGACTGGTGTCACACACAACAAATTTGTGTAGTTCTTGGAAATTACCAATTTGAACTTTAATTGTTTTTTTCACTGGTGATTAAAATTATTTGTTTGAAACTCCTACAACTTGGATACTTACTCCTGAGAGGGGTAGGATTGGTATTTCCACAGTTCTCACAGTGGAACGAGCTGTGCTTGGGACTCATTCTCCTGGGAAGGCTGGGACTGGTTGATTCGTTTTTTTCTCCTCTTCCCAGCTTTGCTCACAACTTTTGTCACCTTAGCATTTTCACACCTACATGTCAGATCCCTTACCAGGGAAATTGACCTTTGTTCTTGAGTTTTTTCACATTGTGACTTGTGAGCCTAAACCCTTGAGTCTTGTGGGAAGCTTGGGACCAGCTGATTTGATTTTTCCTCGTTTCAGCTTTGCTCTGCACACATTTAAACATTCCCAGACATGCCCCCTCTTACATGAAGGCACTTATTGAGCACACATTTCTCTTGGAATAACCTAAATGCCCTGCTAGGCTAACATAACCTTCAACACTGTCTCACACTCTGACACATCCCCTGTGCCACACCCCCACACAGCTCAGCTCCGATTAGGGCTGCCACACACATATCATATATTGAAACTTTTTGCACACAAGCTGTCACTTTTAAGGACAGAAACACCCTGGCACTTTTAAGGACAAGCGTTTCATGAACCTCACACTGCCACTCTTGGGAGTGGGGAGATTTGGGGAAGGCCTGCACATTCACAGCTCAGCATGCCTAAACACTATCTGTCACAGCACTGCCTTCACAGTTTTAAAACATGCCCATGAAGACACTTTTGCACACACATTTTTCTTTGCACAACCTAAATGCCCTGCTAACCTAACAACTCCTTCAACCCCTGCACCCACTCTGACACAAACCATGTGCCACACCCCACAGCTCATCTCTTCGTAGGGCTGACACACAGTCATCATGTCCCAAAACTTTTTGTGCACCAGCTGTCACTTTTGGTGACACACAGACCTATCAGTTTTAAGGACACAGCAAGGGGGGCGTGGCACCTGTCACTTTTGGGGACATGCATGATGAGTAAAGGTATCCTGACTTTCTACTGATGTGGCTTTTCTAGGAGCCTTTGATCTCTCTAGAGATTCTAATCTTGAATATCATACATCAAGGGATCTTTTATGGATTGCAATTAGGGTCAAGGTTATCCAAGTACAAGTTGAATTGTTCAACCACAGGAACTAACACCTCACCATCCTTTCTCTACATGATGCCTGCTGAGGGAGGTGGCCATATTCACTGTGGTAACAAGTATCTTGGGTGGTATTCTATATTGAATGCACTGTTCATGTTCGTACCACAGCACACCTTTAAACAGGTACATCGGGTGCAAGCATAAACAGTGCACCCAATCACATTGAAAGCGTTGCCCTCAGGTCAAATGTAAACTTGGCATTAAATCATATACAGAATGATTTCTTTAATTAGTTGCTCCGTGTTTCACTGTGCAGATGGGACAGACTGTCTGGGGCTCCACAGTGCTGTCCACAGGGGGTGAACTGACAGTGTGACATCTTTTTGTGGTGCACTTTTAGTGTGCCTCCTGATTACTTCTTTGCCTTTGTGCCCATGTCCATAATACGGCACTGGTGCACCCTTCCCCTACGTCATGCAAATGAGGGAATGCCCTCTTGAGATAGCGCCAGAGCTACGTGTACCAGCACTATCATTATAACAGAAGCGGCTGCAAAAGTGTCCACATGTTCTTCTGTAATCCAAAGTGCCCTGTGGGTGCGCATGGAGGGCGCACAAGTCCATGTGCCCTTTCAGTCCTTTTTGTAATCCGGCCCTGGTATTAAAACACATTTCTTGTGCAGACAGGATTCCTGGTGCCAGCCTTCAGCCTTTTTTCCACACTTTCATCCCATCAGTCAGTGACTGGTGAAAGCCTTCTTGCCTATGCATTTCCTTTATAGATACTGCCCATGTTCCATCTGTAACAAACACAATGCTAATTGACTCAAAAACTGCCCATGACTGATTTCTGCAGGTGTTGTTAGCTGTCAAAGAATGACGCACATTGGTCACGTGGACACCCAACACCCAAGACGTTCACTTTGTGACAATTGATTCAAACGTGAGCTACATTGTTGTGGGAAGTAATTCATCCCTGACGGTAGTTTTGTAATACCCTTCACATTGCATGTTGAAATGACTACTTGTCTTAAACAGATGCCTTGTACATTTTGCATATCCCACATGGAATGAGCTCTCTGACGCCTCTTCCTCCTTCCTCAATGCTGGTTTCAGTCTACTGAGCAATAATCTGATGAGGCCAGATACAATTATATTGTTTGAGGACTCTTATTTCCATTATAGCGAAAATTCTAGTGACCACTTACATTGATACCTACCGTACGCCCGGATTCTGCTGCTTAGTCAAACTGTTAAACACTATAATATCACCTTCGGAGAATGTCTCTTGAAGCATAATAATTTTCAGCGCGTTCCATACCACGAAGCATGGCAGTATGAATGACTGAAAAAAACAGTACATAATTTCATACACATAAACAGACTCTTCAAATTGCACCAGTTCTTTTCAAGACAATTACTCTAAATCTTTAATTCACAAATCTTTTTAGTGTTTACCTGGAACAAAGGGATGGAAACTCAACTCCAGCTGCTGGTGTAAACTGGTGAGAGATCACAGTGGACAGAAACTGCTAGCTTGAGTCCATTAATGAATTGGTCGAGTAGGACAGCTCTATGAACCTTAACCATTAAAGGGTGAGAACGTGGCATAAGGACCAGAGCTGCCGACTTCGGAGCTGGGGAGCCAGTTTCGAGTCTTTGCATTGGTTCAACATCCTGTGATTCTGGGCAAGTCACTTAATCTCCCGTGCCTACCAAAAATGAATGTGTCTTTCCGTAACTTAACTGGTGCTCAGGTAAAGCGCTCCAATACCTTTGGGTCGAGTTAGCTCTAGATAAAACTGCCCCAAAAAATGTTAGCAGTGAGGTGCTTAAGGAAAGCAAGGCAGATGTGGCATGCACACATTTTCTTCATAACCAACCCGGCCAGTCTAATCTCTGGACTTGCATGAGAAAATGTGAGTCAGAACAACTGGTTGTTGAAGCTCCTCCCAGGGACATAGCTTGATAAGGGGTTTATGGGGTGTCCCACCCCCTTAAATAATGCTGACAGCCCAGTTCAGAGAGGCCCTATCAGTTCCGACAGTGCCCGTCAGCGTTCACAGGAGTTGTACCTGTCAGTGGTGGGTGCTCAGCATTGCGACCAATAATCGTTGCAGACTGAAAAAGAAAAAAGAAAGCTTGATTTGGGTTTGTAAAAAGAACAATTGATTGACATAATGCAGAAAAATGTCATACATTCACACCAGTACAGAGATATGGGCCTAAATCCATCTTTTTTTTTCAAGCTAGCCTGGCTGATGAGGGGTGATGTTCCGAAACCGGTCCCAGGATGTTTGTTTCCGGTCCAGGGAGGACCTGACTTGGCAGTTCGGGCTGGACTGTTCACATAATGAACATGGTGAAGACTGATTTGTATATGGCTGGGTCCAAACTGTGGTGGAGAGGTGAGCAAAAGAAAGATGGATTAAACCCATCCTTATGACTCGGGGTGAATATTTGCATTGTTCAGCATTCCGTTCCTCATTTGTTCCTTTTGCATTCAACTTGGGGTTGCAGCGGTGCTATGTATATTTTATTTGTGTACAGATTTTCAGGTGTGCCAATGCTGAAGTTCAAAGTGCACCACTAGGTGTTGCTGGTGGGGGAGGAGAAGCTGGGTTTGATTGGGATGTAAAATAGGCATGGGCACCAAAATAAAAGTGGCCCTCATTAGCAAACCAGTTTACTTAAAAAGTGGAGCACATTTCCAAATCATGCCACTTTTGAATTTCAAAAGGCATGCTATATGGGTATTTTACAAGGAATGCAAGACTGCATGTATCTGAACTTTCTGCAGGCAATGTTTGTGGTAATTTCAGGGAAATCAGCCGTCAAAACCAGCCCTCCTGACCATAAACAGGTCCACAAACGGCCCACACTCTTATCTGTGAGGCCAGCCCATCAGGCACTGCTGAGTTCCCTATAGCCCAGTCCGACCCTGAGGAGAAGAAACTTTAGATGCTTCAAAGCAGATCGTAAAGTGCATTGAAAATGTGGGCATCTTCATTAACACAAAGTTATGGAGGCACAAAAGTTTTAACATGAACACATTGTTTTCTGCTTTCCATGTGCCTGTGACGATGACATTGTAAATGGGCTGAAACTCTACTCCATGTATGATACAGAATGAGCTTCTTGAGCTGTGCTGTGGTACACAGTCTAAATATCGATTCCTAATTGTCGGCCTACACAAATATCGAGTTGGAAATATCGAAGGTACAAAATTTCGATGTCAAGAATATCGTTGGACAGAATATCGACCATAAGGTACGTAATATCGAATTTATTTATCTTTATGTAAGTAATGTCTAAATTAGTAATATCAATGGCATCAATATCGATGTAACTAATTTCGATGTCACTAATATCGATATTTGTATTATTTTTATATATTTAATTATGTATGTGTAATGTTTTTGTTAAGTATTTTAATTTTTTTTAATTATATGTGTATTATTTTTATATATTAATAATGTTATTTTCAAGTAAATTTTATGTTTTAGTACCGGAGCGGGTTGTGGGTTTATAGGGGAATAGGATGGGAAGTAATTTAAATCTAAAAAATTAATTATTAATTTTTAGAAATTATAAATTAATTTTAATTATTTTTTGTTTTTATTTCTGTAGCGGGTTGTGGGTTAGTAGAGGAATTGGGTGGGAAGTAATTTAATTGTAATTAATTAAGGATTTATAATTTTTTTGTTATGGATATTTATTTTATTTATAATTAATTATTAATTGGCAATTATTATTTAAATTGATAATTTCATTTTTTAATTGGTAATTAATGTTTTTAATTGTTATTTCATTTATTAATTGGTAATTCATGTTTGTAATTGGGAAATCATTTTTGTAATTGGCAATTAATTATTTAATTGCTTAATAATTTTGTTAATTGGCAAATAATATTTTTAATTGCTAATTATTTTTATTCATTGGAAAATATGTATAATTAATTGGTAATCAATGTTTTATAAAAAGTATTATTTGGTATAAAAAATAGATTTATAGTTTAATAATTTGTAAATGTGAATCAATTTTAAATAATATTTTTATGTAATAAAAATATTTTATTGTTTAATATGTTTTATTTGGTGAGTGATATTTATTAATTAATATTTATTGGTATTTGTTGTTAATTTATTGTTAATTAATTATTCAAATGTAATTGCTTTTAATAATTATTAATTGTTTGTAAATGATGTAGATTTATTTTAAAATTTAATTATAAATAATTTTTAAATTTAAAATAATGTATAAGTATGTTATATTTAAATTCTACGCTATCCAACGCTTTCCCTACTTCTGCACCCTCTGTAGTTGGAATAGTAATTTTTACCCCTTTGCTATCCAACGCTTTCAGTACTGTTGCCCTCTCTGGAGTGGAAATAGTAATTTTTACCCTTACGCTATCCAACACATTCCCTATTGTTGCACTCTCTGGAGTGGGAATAGTCATTTTTACCCCTATGCTATCCAATGTTTTCCCTACTGTTTCACTCTATGGAGTTGGAATAGTAATTTTTACCCACCCGCTATCCATTGCTTTCCCTACTGTTGCACTCTCTGGAGTGGGAATAGTAATGTTTACCCCTACGCTATCCAACACTTTCCCTACTGTTGCACCCTCTGGAGTTGGAATAGTAATTTTTACCCCTACGCTATCCAACGCTTTCCCTACTGTTGCACCCTCTGGAGTTGGAATAGTAATTTTACCCCTACCCTGTCCAACGCTTTCCCTACTGTTGCATTCTCTGGAGTTGGAATAGTAATTTTTACCCCTACGCTATCCAACGCTTTCCCTACTGTTGCACCCTCTGCAGTTGGAATTGTAATTTTTACACACCCGCTATCCAACGCTTTCCCTACTGTTGCACTCTCTGGAGTGGGAATAGTAATTTTTACCCACCCGCTATCCAATGCTTTCCCTACTGTTGAACTCTCTGGAGTGGGAATGGTAATTTTTACCCCTACGCTATCAAATGCTTTCCCTACTGTTGCACTCTCTGGAGTGGGAATAGTAATTTTTACCCCTATGCTATCCAACGCTTTCTCTACTGTTGCACTCTCTGGAGTGGGAATCGTAATTTTTACCCCTACGCTATCCACCGCTTTCCCTACTGTTGCACTCTCTGGAGTGGGAATAGTACTTTTACATTCTACGCTAACCAATGTTTTCATTACTGTAGTTTTTTATGGACTTTAAATAGTAGTTTTATGTATTTATGTATTTAATATTTTTTGTATTATTTTAGATAAAGTTGTATTTAATTAGGTTTAAAAATATTGAAAGTAAATATATATTTTTTATTTATTAAATATAGTTGTTTATTTTTATTTATGTTAATATTTTATGTGTAGATATTTTTGTAATTTATAGTATATTTTAATAATTTATAAGTAATTAAAATAATTAATAACATTTATTATTAAGGAAGTATATATTATATGTTAGATTTATTTTTAATTAAAATTTTATTATTCAATATGTATTATTTATTAATTTAAAACATTATTAAATATGTTTAAATATGTTCACATTATTTATAAGTATTATTTACTTTATTTTACTTTTTTTTCAGAAAAAAAACTGATATTTTTAATTACGATATTTTTAACATCTATATTTTGGTTTCGATATTTTTTGTCCTTACCATGTTGAAGATAGGGTGTCGATATACTTGCCTTCGATATTCCAGGGTCAATGTTTTGTAGGTCGATATTATGTCCGGCGATATTCTGTCAGAGATTCCTGTGCTGTTTCCATGCTGCTTTTTCAGGAGCAGTGGCATAACTCAAAATGATGACCCCGTATGCAGAATGTGAAAAGGGACACCAGAGCCTCCCCGATCACACAGATATTCGTTTGTTCTAAGGCTTAATGGGTGCCCCCTGAACGCTTGCCCCTTCCATCCCCCAACGCTGCATGGACCTGCTCAGGAAAGCAGAGTGACACGCATTCTGAAAGGCACACAATGGCATGAGGGGGCTCCCTCCAAAAATATAAACCCTGGTGGCCCCCTGCACCACTGTGGCTGTGGGCCCTCCGTTACACCCCCGTTTGGGGGGGGACCACATTTAATGATGACATAGCAGCATGTCTGTGACACCCTTTTTTGTTGACTTACACAGCAGTACTTGTTGAGAAACCTCGGAATTGCAACCCTTGAGTCCCTCTCTCCTGGCACCTCCTCCTACAAGCACAGCAGGTCATAAAGGGACAATTTTAAAGTGACCAGGAGCTTGATTCTTCGTGTAGGTAGACAAGCTTTCTGATTTTAGCCTCACATGTGTTCAGTCCCTGCAGCTTTAAAGAGGAAAAGGTCTAAGTATAATCCGCACTCTTCAGCCTGTGATGGGCTGGTGAGGAACATCGCTTGTCTGTGGAGCGCATGTGCCTCTGATGGGGAACCGCATGTCTGGGGAGCGCATGTACCTCTGGTGGGGGGAACAGGCTTGTGATGGGGGTGATTGGGGTTACCGGTAGTAGAGCAGAGATGTTTTAAGGCATGGGCAAAGAGGGGTCTGGCCCAAAGCCCCAGCCTTTCAGGGGGCCCCCCTCATAGAGCAAGCTCTGTTCTGCAGAGAGCCTTGCCTTGATGACCTTGGATAATTCTTAAACAGATTACTTTAAATAACATTTTACTTTAATTTATTTTTAATGTGGGTGGTGTGTGGGAGTCTATTATAGACATTTTGCAGACAATTGTGTTTATTTGTCATGCAACACAGAAATTCTCATATGAGAAATTGTCACAGAGATTATTTGCAATGTTAGTGAGCACCTGAAGGGTTACAATATTGAAAACACACATTACTAACCCTGAATATTTGCTGTAAACACATTTAGAATTTTGGACAAGTGAGTGTGTGCTCAGTCAGTGATCTGGCCAAAGAGGGCATTAAAGAGCTGAAGCTGAATCATAAATTCAAAGCTGTTCTGAACAGGGGCCCCAAAATACGTTTGGCCGAGGGACCACAAAATCCTTAAGATGCCCCTAGGGTAGAGGGCTTACGTGGGTTCCCCACTGAGCTATTTTACCAGGTTTGGCATGGTCTGTTTCTGGCGTATTTAAAAAAAAATTGACATTGTAGCTCTGTCTGGTTCACCACGCTTCCACTATCTTTTCTTGTAAATGTGGACAACAGCAAACAGCGCGCCTTTAAGATCACAATCGGACACAGGAAATTAAAAGCTGAAAGCAAAGAAATATTTCTGCGTGCATCAAATATATTGAAAAGTATTGTTGAAAGAGTTATTTACAAAATATAAAAATATGATCAATAGGAGGGACCTTCTTTCTCAGACACTTATTATACTGCTAAATTCGTTCCTTCAGAAATCTAAAATTTCTAAATATATATCTAGTGTGGCAAAGGTGAATGAAAATTTGTTATGAGTAGAAAGTAAGATGTATTTATGTTTCATTCACTTATTCTGGTTGTATCATACAAGGTATACAATATAAGGGAAATGCATGTTTAGTATCATCAGGGGATATTTATGTGAAGTGTGTGACGGGGATTTGTGGGCTTATTTGGAACTTTTGGTGGCCTTTCTGGCCACCTTTTGAAGGCTGGGGTGTGCAATGCATCTGCAGCGATAATGACGGCATGAATCTTGCTCCTGACAATGTCCCTGCAGACGCACAGCATGCATGCTTTTGGAGAGTACTGGGGGCCCGACACCAACAGGCAGCTGCATTATGCAATTGCACAAATTGTGGAAGTAGGCCCCTTCCAAAGGGCATATAAAAGGCTGCGCTAACTGTGTGTCTCTTTCTTGGTGGCACAGTAAACATGCGGACCTTTTTTGATCCTATGCCTGCATACGTAATAAAGTTGGGTTACACCTAGAGGCGGGCGAGCCTGCAAATTAACTGGGAGAACCAGCAAGAGCCAAGCTAAGGGTCTCGCTCGGATCTCAAAATCTTATGCACAAGCCGAGAACTGAAATTTTTTTGCTATGTAAAGCAAACAACAAACAACAAGTAAAATATAATAAAGTCTCTTAAAAATTCAAAAACGTGTAATTCTTTCTCATGTGGAAGTGCTGACATTAATCAGTCACATTATAGCACTGAAATGAAACATGAGTTTTCAAACATGAACCATTAGTGGACTAAGAGGCAGGACAATTGTCATGTAAACCCTGTTTGTGGCCCAGATTATTATACAACAGTGTTATAGTCTAATAATTCAAGCACATAAGTTTTGTATGACTAGTATTCTGAACTCACGTTTGAAAGTGGCTTCATACATGATAATCAAGAAAAATAGTTTTTATCAAATAAATCATTTGCCTATGATCACTCAGGTTAAGCAGGGAAGTCGTGATTTATATTGGGTTTCTGCCTTCCCTTTGAACAAATCAGCCAGTAAATGGGAATCGTTGTGTTTTTTTCTAGTTGTTATCTATTGCGAACTCGCCCCAAAGGTATTGGACTGTTTTACATGAGCACCAGTTACAATACACAAGATCATTTTTCATTGTTTATAGGAATGGGAAGATTTAGGGCTAGATGTAGGTAGAAATGATTTACTGATTTTAAATTACCGAATTTTACCGATTCGGTAATTTAAAATCGGTAAATCTATGGGTCCGACATGTAGGTATTCCAGATGTGCTGGAATACCGAATCGGATGAATTCGGTATTTACCGATTCGGTAAATACCGAATCGGTAAATACCTAATTTCACAGGGTGCAGGGGGTGTCACTTTGACACCCTCTGGCACCCCCAAAACAGGCTTGGGTGCCATGTGGCAGGCATACATGCCCTAAGGGCAGGTCTGCCTGTCACATTGCATAGGTGTGCATGCACACATGTGCATGCACACCAGAATCGGTATTTTACCATCAAATTGGATTTGATGGTAAAATACCGATTCGGTAAGGCTCCTGGGACTCTGAAGAGTCCCACCTACATATGGGTGGCTCAGATTCGGTAAATTTACCAAATTGTTATTTTACTGAATCGGTAAAATTACCGAATCGGTAATTTTACCGATTTGGTAAAATAATGACCCCTACATGCCAATCACCTGTTTACCGATCGGTAACGGCCGAAAATACCGATTTTTGGCCATTAACGGCCGACCTACATCGGGCCCTAAGTGATTTGTGCCGAATCAAAGGATGTTGAGCGGACACAGAGACTCAAACTTGGGGGCATATTTACAACAGAGTGGAGAAGCGTGGCCTTAAGCGAACATTGCTTACGCCACACTTCTCCATTTGGAAAACGGATTGTTGTACCATATTCACAAGAATGCAGAGCACCCCTGTATTTCCCCTAGAGCTGGCACTGAGTTCAGCTGCCAAGCACCAACAGAGCCCCCCTTTCACCATAGTGCAAGGGTGTCTACATTGGGGGAAATTATTGTTTATGTGGAAGAAGGTCTCCCTTCCTGTTAGTTTAGAAAATTGGGGCCCCTGCATGCAAGTTAACTTGCCAAGTGCAGGGAAATCATATGTGTTTCATATATTCAGAGAGGTGCTCAGTGGGAACATGGAGGATGCTGATAGTAGTGGTGGTTGAATGTCTTTGGGAACCCCGTCACCTTTCCTACTCATACCCAGAAGTAACCTCAACTAAAAATATGGTTGAGCCTATTCACAAAGGCATCTTTGTCAGGCATTGCCTGATCCAGCCCCCTCGATCTCCCCCCTCCTCACATGACTCTAAGGCTGAGGCTGCGACGACACTCACATCTGGTGCAGGTTGTGGTAACCAATCAATTCTGTGCTGGATGAGATATGGCCTTGCACTTTAGGGCCTTTGCCCCTCAGTGCCTACCTAGATATTCTTTGAGAAGTGTAAGATCTTGTGAGATCACAGGCTACTCACAAGATCTCATGGCCATTTTAGGTAGGGCCTGAGTATTTAAGGAAGCCCCACTGTGCCTAAGTTACTTGTTATCAAGGAATAACTCCTGGGCAAAATCACGCTTTGTTCTGAAGAGGCATATTTCCTTTCATGTTGTAGGAAGAAGAGAGAGCCTTCCCACAAACCCCGATGAGGAAATGCCGGATATTTTCTCCACTCTTGAAGTTCTGAGATTTCAAACGTGTTTATTTGTGGAGCTATTAATGGCCAAATTTGGATAATAAGTTCTGCTATTAAGGGGACAGTAATGTGTACCTCTCAAAGGCAGTGACTTTCAGATATCCAGGGACTCTAATTTCAAAACTATAAAGATGACTGAAACAAAGGTAAAAAATCTTTAATTTCCTCTGGGACAAAAAGGCCTGCAAGACTTAAGCAATTTGGGTCTGCTAGGTTTAGAGGAACAATTGTGTTTTCTTTAATAACGATGATTTGGGTAATTCCCATCTAATTTTCTAAAGAGACTTGAAGAGAGATTTTTTATAAACAACAACTTAGTCCGTAATTCTGAGGCAAGACTTCGCCAATCAGGAAAAGGTTGTTTCTGAACATGAAAATATATTAAGGTGTGTACAGCTAGAAACAAATTGTTGATTTGATTGTGTTTCATGAAGAGGGTAGACTAAGAAGGTTGGTAATTCCATTACCTTTATTAGCCTGTCCATTGTTTTCCAGCAGGGGTTCGGATAATCTCAACCCTGGCATCCTCTTCTTTCTATTACCCAGGGGTGTCTTTGAAGACATCTTATTTTCTCTGGCGAAGCCTCAAGCAGAGCATTATTTACAAAAATATTCCATGGTAGAGAAGAGAGTGGAAGTACACCTTTGGTGCCAGATTTGTCTTCTCTTTTACAGGTTCAACTCCCTGGTGAACCCTTCCCTAACCTCTTATTCTGGTATCTTGATAAAACTGTTGTGGTGGTTCTCATTCCAATGGTGGTAGCAAGGTATAAGTGGCATGGGCTTCATTCTACTCCTGTGTAAGAATTCTGTGTCTTGACATTGTTGTTATGTTGTCATTTTATGTTAGTGTAACCAACACGCATCCCATCGAAGGTCATGGGGGTGGTTCTTTCCAATACAGGGGACACATGATAGAGGGGCAGTGATAGCCCTCCGTGTCTCCCGGTTTTCAACGAAAGCCGGGAGACACAGAGGGTATACTAGGCAAATAGCTGGGGTAGTCCCTTGTGAAAAGTGTGACTATAGTGCGCCCCACCCCGCTCCTGAGGTACTTGACACCTATTAATTGTGGGTGATTCTTCACAAAGACTGCGTATGGGCAAGTGTAATCAATGCCCCTGTATACTTCTTTTGGCACTACTTAGCCATCTGTTAATTTGACCCATAATCCAGGGAGGTACTGATCTGATAACCTGATGAAAGCCCTGGACCTATTTAGGCGTTGGAGTAGGGCTGAAACATGTTGGTTTGATATAGGGTCATAGGACCATAATAGTCCACATTACTGCGTGTTTACTCTCCCCAACAGCTCTATGAATAAAGCGATATTTCGGAGAAGGTGAGGATTTATTTTTATCTCTAGTTAAGCCCCCTTACCACCCTTCTAATAAGTACTACCTGAAATGCTGTCAAGCCCACCTTGACTTTTAGGAATCAGGGTGAACCTAATGATGAAGCATGACACTACTGAAGTGTGTGAGGTTTATATATGAAATTTTTTTTTTCTTCTCCACACTAGTCACGTGGAGCTAGCATACTCACTTGGGGTGACCCACCCCTCTATCCGGTGTCCTCTGTATTGGGAAGAACCACCCCCAGGACCTTTGGTGGGATACTTGTTGGTTAAACTGAATTATTTAGGGGGATGTATCCCTCCATACACCTTTCGCACATGCAACACCCACAGAAGGTCCACCAAGCAGGCTAGCTGGTACAATAACAACGGTGAACAAGAAAGCCCGAACGTGAAAACCCAGACCGGAAAACCCGGGCAGCATTGGTGTCACTGGATCAGGCTGGAACAAGCAGGACCTGCAGACTACAAGCAAGTGGCAAGCTGGGTGCCCAGATGCCTACTATACATAAGAACCTGTGCTCAATAAAAATGGGCAGCCCTATAACCCTAGTAACCAGGGCAAATCAATAATACAGTAAAACACTGGTCCCCTTGGGGGAAGTGTAAGCCTCAACTTCCTTGTTGAATTCAAAAAGCCATCAAAAGATGGCTTTTTGTTAGCGGTGGGCGGAACTCGCCATGTTTCCCTCTGCAGAATTACCCGGTTACATAAAAACTCTGTGAGATTGTGCAAAGTTCCACTAATAGGCAGAAATCAGCAGGTTACGATTTGTAATGCCGGGAGCTTGTTCTACGCTCAAAGATCAGCGCAATTGGCACCATGCAGCACGCCAGAAGATGCTGCTACTAGAGTAGATTTTGTTGCAGCTTGAGTAGATTTTCAATTCGAGCAGCAGCTTTCTCACAGCGATACGTCATGAACACCCGCAGAACCTAGGCATCATTCTGGAAAAAATCTAACCATTCCAAAACAGGTCAACTCCGATCCTCCTCCTGCTTCTCCATCCTCCATATGCTTTGTAAGATATTCCAATGACTACCTCAAAGCACAAGAAGCACCATCATTCAAGCCCTCATCTCCAGCTTACTGGACTATGGCAATGCTCTCTATGCAAGGATCACAACTCACCTCCTCTGACTACAGACAATACAGAATGCTGCAGCCAGACTTGTCTTGTATCTCTCAAGTTAACCCAGGTCACCCCTACCTCAGGGATCTCACTGGCTCCCTGTACAGAAAATATGCCAGTTCAAGCTCCTGAACGATGCATACAAAGGCCCTATACAACTGTGGACCTGCCTACCTGAAACACCACCTACACTCCCATCAGCCTACCAGACACCTCTGCTCTGTGTTCCTTTCTCTAACCCTCACCACCCACATCTGATGTAGTAGATGTGGAGGTCCCTCCTTCTCCTACCTAGCACCAAAGACATGGAACAGGTAAAGTACCTGAAGACATGGCTACTCAGCTAATCAACTGGACCATGCCACCGCCTGGATGCCCTACAGGTGACAAGAAATGCTCTACAAAACTACAAATCTACTGATTGATTGAGAACAGCAGGTCATTCCATGCTTTAGGATTAATATAGGAGAAGGCTTGACTGCCGGATCCGGTTTTCTGTATGGGTGAGATGTGCCCAAGTAGGAGTCCGGATGAATGTAGGTGTGTGGAAGGTTTGTTAAAGCAGACACAATTATTGAGATATGCTGGGCCCGTGTTAAGTATTCTGTAATATGCAGATGGGAAACCATTTGAAAATCTTCCTCAGCATCTTCAGTTAATGGATGCATGAAGAGGTGATGGCTCTGACTTGGGCAGTCAAGTCCCGTTTACTGTCCATGATGATCCCAATATTCTTGGCATCGATGATGAGGGTGCTTATCCGTCCTACCTCTGTTGGCTACCAGGTGGAGTGCCAGGGAGAAGTGCTCTTCCTGAAGATCATGATTTCAGCCTTGTCGGTTTTCATTGTCAGACTGCTGGTCTTCATCTGGGGTCTCTTGAAGTACATAAACTGCTACTCCTATAGTACACTTTTACATGCCTTTGTGTATGGGAAGCCATACATCTATAATGGGAATACAATGTGAATATTAATATACAGCTAGTACAGATATAGAAGAATGTTCCCTCTTTTCACAGTTACTGATAGGCAGTTGGATTTTTCTGGACTGATTCACAAAGACATGTACGAGCATGTAAAAGAGTAGCAATATAGTACCACTTCCTATGCTTGTAACATAAATAAATATTTTTGTGAATTGATCGCTGTGTATGTAGTGCAAGAATACCTCAGGTCTTCCTTGCAGCATGCAGGCTTAGGAGTCTTCAGTAAACTTGTGCTTGTAGATGGTTCAATTTGCAACGTCCTGATAAACATTATAACGGCAAAGCTCTCAAAATCAATACAACATAATTTCAAGAAAATGTGGGGATTATCTGAAATTATTCATGCTTGCCACCTTTACCAAAATGCCTGTGGCAAATCTTCCAGATTGCACAGGATGAACCAAACACATTTGTGTGCCTCTTTAGACATTCTATTATTTGTTAATAACTATTAACATGTTTGAGAAAACTGTTGGTCCAAGTGAAGTGAAACGATAATGTGTATATCAATAGTGTTAGTGACGATCTCTTGTATGTAATGTTTTGGTAAATGAGGACAAGAGCTGACAAATTTATATGAATACTACACAATAAGGCAGCTAGGATTAGAAAAGGAATAATATTATTGGAGTTTTGTATCACAGACTTGAAAATATAATCCTGTTATCTGAAAAGGAAAACTGTGATAACCACTGAACTGCCACTTAACCAATGTCAACCGACTTGGAGCAAGAATTGATGTTGGTAGACAAGAAAGTTCAACATTATTGAAAGGGTTGTTTCATAACAAAAGGGGCATAAATGTAAGAAAGGGCACCAGTGGATATTTTTGTTTTTATTCTAACATCCTCAAAACCAGAATGGCTATTGGGATGGCCTACCTCAATTGCAGTGCTACTCCATTTCACCCTAGGATATGCTCTAATTTTGAGCCCCATTGACTAGATTTATTTTTGACTATGCCATATTGGTGTATATGAAAGTGCAAGGCTCACCTGACTCAATTCTAAATCAAACCAATGAAAAGTTCAACAACTCTAATACAACTATGATCTGGAATCCTGAGTTTGGAATGTGCAGAGGTAGAAAGGAGGGCAAAAAGATGTTGCTCTCATGATTAAGGCACTGTCCTTGCCTGAATCAACCAAGGAACATTTTGCAACTGGCAAACAGCTATCTACTGTGCACACATTTTTTGGGAGGCCTGATTCATAGGACTGGGTTTTGCCCCAACCGTTTCCCATGAATGGTGCATCAAGAACTTCCACCAATCTTTGAGTCTCTGCATCTGTTCCTTTTACAAACCCACTGATCATCAAACACTAATGATGTCTCTGATCACACAGCTTTGACTATCTAAAATGCCTTTCACAACTAAATGGTGATCCTACAGTGTAGAAAATAGTGAACTTGATCACATCTAAATGTAATGTAATGTATAGGCATTTATATAGCGCACTACTTACCCGTAGGGTCCCAAGGCGCTTCGACCGCTGCGAAACCCTTCCTGGCTTCCCTGAGAGATGGTCCCTTAATGGGTATCTCCAGGGTGAGACCAGGCATCCCCGGCGGTCTGGTGGGGCCGTTAGTGAAGATGAGGCAAGCTAATGCCCAGAGTTGCCGAGTGTGATCGCTGATCAGAGTGGGCACCGAGGCGAGAGAATTATCGAGTCCGCTGACCCTGGTCCAGAAACCTGCCGCGCCGGGAATCGAACCCTGGTCCCAGGCCGTCCTCTGCTCTCGGGTCTGCCGCCTCTAACCAGTGAGCCACACTACTAATTTAATTAGGCATGCTGAATTCTGAATCCTATCTTGAGATACCAGTGATGCAGCCTCTTAATTAACATTTAATGGAATTGGTCTGACTGACACCAAAACAATCCAAGATCTGCTTATTCTGTCTATACTTTCCACCACAGGGAAAAGTTCAGTAGTTCAAACATGCACTGAGTGACTGGATGGGTGTATCGAGTGAAGTGTCACTTTAGATTTAATTGACACTGCATGTTGGTCTTAGCCATGGAGCCCAGGGGTCCCCTTAATTTGCAAATGGAAAATACTGGAGTGTATTCCCGAAGCACATGATATTAATGTTCAATCTTTTGAAATGCAGCGGGCTTATTTATGAGCCCTTGCGTCACTTTTGCACCTTCTGTGCATCACTTTTTGTGACGCACCAGCGGCGTAATAAATGCACCAAGTTGCCTCATATTTACAAAGTGATGCATCTAGGTAGATGCTTCACTTTGTAAACCCCTGCGCCACATTATACCTGCACCAGGTATAATTTATGCAGGGTGGGCTTCCAGGCACAAGTAAACCTTGTAGAAAAAAAGTATCACCCATTTCTATAGATCCCTTTTGAGACTCTGGGCCTGATTACTAGTAGACTGTTAATTGTCACTTTCAATAACAATCTAACACTGAGGTGTTTGAAGTTTATCGTACAGTGATAATAATTCCTTATTCTGACTCTTTAGGGAATAACATGCATGACCTTACCGCCACAGGCCTGCATAGTTGACTGACTATCAGGCCCCCCCATCCTCACAAATTGACAGGTCATGCTTAGTTACCTTGAACCACCCAACCATGCTAACAGATTTTCTATGAGAATTTGGTTACCTAATCTAGACAGATGGACGCCATCTTTTAAGAAGCATGGCTCCCCCTGATGCACCCATGGGAAATTGTTTGTAAATGTGGGGCTCTGAACAGTCTCCCTATTTTATTATTAATCCTTCTGACTGAATGATTCAGTTTCCTCACAGACTCAACCCCACCACTGACATCTTGGCACCATTTATGACCAGACGATAGTGCAACCCGAGCATGTCTTTGCTAACCATCCTACTTCCGTCAGTATAGTCTCCACCAGCCCCCTTCTACCTAAGTGTACAGATCATTCTCTCCAAAATGTAAGATAATAATGCTGGGGGGACTGTCTCTTTTGTCTAAAAGGTCCATAAAAAACGTTAGAAATTGTCTGAAGCGCAATCCTCCCTCCCCATGAAATGACACCCTAAAACCAGCAAGCCTTGCCCTGAACTCAAAGTTGCCTGTAAGGAAAAAAGAATTCAAACAATTCATGTACGAATGACCGACCACCCAAAAGACATGCGGTCCTTCCTTGTGGGCGTGTGCTTGATCCTCTGTTGATTGAGGTTGCTGACCTGCCATTGGTTCCCCCCTGTGTAACAGGTTTGAGAAACTGAAATTTGAGCCGAAAAGAGGAACAAGTATCTGAAATATAGTCCAGTATCATGCTTATAACATATGCAGCCGCACATAGTGTTTGTAGCAATTAGAGGACCATCTGCCAATTCTTTGCACATCATTTATATGTAAACCCCTGGCAGCCCCTGTCCAGAATGAATTAGTCCCAAAATTCTCTGGGTCCAGTCCTGCCTTCTGTATTGCCATCTCCATCAATCAATCAATCAATCACAGCATTTGTATAGCGCGCTACTCACCCGGAAGGGTCTCAAGGCGCTTGGGGGAAGGGGTCCGCTAATGCTCGAACAGCCAGGTCTTGAGTTGTCTCCTGAAGGCGAGGTGGTCCTTGGTCAGCCGAAGGTGGATGGGGAGGGAGTTCCATGTCTTGGCCGCCAGGTAGGAGAAGGATCTGCCTCCGGCGGTGGCTCTTCGGATGCGTGGTACGGTGGCGAGGGCGAGGCTGGTAGACCGTAGCTGGCGAGTGGGCGTGTAGAAGGTCAGGTGGTCGTTGAGGTACTTGGGGCCCAGGTCGTGGAGAGACTTGTGTGCGTGGGTGAGGAGCCTGAACGTGATCCTCTGGTCGACGGGGAGCCAGTGTAGGTCCCTCAGGTGGCCGGAGATGTGGCTGCGTCGGGGGATGTCCAGAATGAGTCGGGCGGAGGCGTTCTGGATGCGTTGGAGTCTTTTCTGTAGCTTGGCTGTGGTTCTGGCGTAGAGGGTGTTTCCGTAGTCCAGTCGGCTGGTGACGAGGGCCTGGGTGACAGTCTTCCTGGTTTCGGTCGGGATCCATCGGAAGATCTTGCGAAGCATGCGAAGGGTGTGAAAGCATGATGAGGATACGGCGTTGACTTGTCTGGTCATCGAGAGGGAGGAGTCCAGGATGAAGCCCAGGTTGCGTGCGTGGTCTGTTGGCTTGGGGGCGGTGCCCAGGGCTGGGGGCCACCAGGAGTCGTCCCTGGCGGAGGGTGATGTTCCCAGGATGAGGACTTCCGTCTTGTCTGAGTTCAGTTTCAGGTGGCTGTTCTTCATCCACTCGGCGACGTCTTTCATCCCTCCGTGTAGGCTGGTTCTGGCGGTGTCGGGGTCTCTGGTGAGGGAGAGGATCAGCTGGGTGTCGTCGGCGTAGGAGATGATGTTGAGGTTGTGTTGGTGTGAGATGGCAGCTAGAGGTCTTATGTAGACGTTGAAGAGGCTGGGGCTGAGTGATGATACTTGCGGGACCCCACAGATGACTTCGGTGGCCTTGGATGACTCTTTTGAAGTGAAATTTTGTGAGTGGAGTACCATCCACATGTATTAACAATGGCCCCACCTTGTCCTCAGGCCTCCCCTTCAAAAAGGCTTTGAGGTTTGTGATGGGGCAGCAAGAATTATCCTGCGCCAGATGTAACAGCGCATCCTCCCCTCGGGCGTCCTGGTCAGTTTTGGACTTCTTAATAGATATCAACAAGGAGTTACCTTTTATCTGAACCCAGTCATACTGCAAACCTCGCTGTTTATCTTGTTTGTTTTTTGCTGTCAGATCCCCATTTCTAAGCACATCATAAAAGCCAGTGTAAAGGTGGGGCTGAATAACTGAGCCTCTTCAGTAGAGTGACAAATATGGTGTAGGACCTCGAGTAAAGATACCAGTATATCCACCCCTATCGGCCGCCTCGAGTCTGATTCAACTCTTTGTAAGTGCTGCCACCCCTTCAATGAGCTTTTCTGACTATAAAAGTTCTCGTGGGGTCCTTTTGGCATTCAGTTTGTGCAAAGAAGGAGATCACTGCCATATGTCGCCGAGATGCAGCTGCTGACCTCCTTTCCCTACGCATAAACCCAAGGTAAGCGAGAACCGCCCATGTCATGCCAACTTTTACTCTCATCCAACCCCAAAAATGTACAGTATGACCCGCCCCTTCATATGCCTTCCTAGTCTCAGGGGCTTGGCTAGCTGCCACGAGGTCCGGGAATTGGGGCACCAATCTGCCAAAGTAGTTCTGGGTAGCGCGTGGAATTCTCTGCTGCATTCGGGAGGTGCGCCCTGAAAAACCTGCATCTTGAAGCGAGAAAGTTCATCAGCAGCATGATTCAGCACCCCTGGAATATGTTTAGCCCTGAATTGCATATTCAATCTCGTGCATGACAATGCTATTTCTTTAAACAAATGAAGGATCATTTTACAGCGTGCTGCCTGCTGATTTATGCCTTCCACAACAGTCATGTTATCCGACCAAAAGACCACCCGTTGATTACGAAGTTGCTCTGGCCAGACTGACAATGCCACCCAAATGAGGAATAACTCCAGGAAACCAATGTTGTCTGTCAAACCGCTCTGTACCCACCAAGCTGGCCAACGCTGTGCCACCCACTCAGTACCAAGTATAGCTCCAAATCCCTCACTACCAGCAGCGTCTGTCATCAAACCCAACTCTGCTGAATTAGTGAGGGGACCGGGCCACAATACCCTGCCATTGAAATCTTGCAGGAATGCTAACCATATCCGCATATCCTGCCGAACCATAGCTGACAGCCTGGTGTGAAGGTGTTTTTCTTACAGGCCTGACAGAGCTTGTGCGATGGATCTTGAGAATGGGCGCGCAATAGAGATAACACACAGGGTGAAATTCAGTTGCCCCACCACTTGCTGTAGCTGGTGCAAGGTGACCTTCTCTTTCGCTAAGCATTGCTGCAACCCTGCTTGGAATTTCCTGACCTTCTCTTCTGGTAACCGAAATCAACCTTCAATGGAGTCCAACTCAATTCCCAAGAACTCATCTTTGTTGTTGGCCCAACCGTCTTTCCTGGTGCCAAAGGAACTTCAAAAGCCTGCATGAGCGCGCAAAATTCCTGCAGCACCCACCCACACTCCCGGGAGCCCGGCGTCCCCAGGAAAAGGAAATCATCCAGGTAATGCAAAACATAATGATGCCCTGTCACCTGTCCTAAAACCTATTCCAGAAAGGAACTAAACTCCCCAAAATAGGCACAGGAGACGGAGCACCCAGAGGGCATACACATATCCATATAAAACTTTCCTTGGAACTGGAAACCTAAAAGGTAGAAGTCTGAGGGGTGGACCGGCAAAAGACGGAAGGCTGACTCGATGTCTGATTTTATACTTTACACTACACAAATCTTCACTAATAGCATCATTCAAGGATTCAAGAAGCCGATAGGTTATGAATCAGCCTGAATTCTCTCTTCTCTTTTTTGGGAACTACGCCCAATGGAGAACGGACAAAATTACTAACTGAGATGCGATCAAAGAGTCCTGCCACCCTACCTAAGCACAACTCCTTTTCAATCTTTTTTGCTGCCACACTTGGGTTAGTCCTAACAGAGAGATGATTCTTGCATTTGTGGTTCCTACATAATCAGGCGCTGGAATCCTAAAACTGTAGCTGAATCCTTCTCGCAACAACTTTGCACTTGAAAGATAGGGATATCTATTTAACCATGGTGTCAATGCCATAATTCTAATGGGCGTGCATGTTATCTGTGATGCAAAACCTTCATTCCTGTTTCTTTCTGCCTCTATCTCCCTTTGATTTCTTGAGGCACCTGGACTCAGGGTGAGATGGGTGGGCACAGAAAGAGCATGCATGTTTGAATTTACAAGTGCTGGGGGTTCTAGTACATGAACGCCTCTTGAAATCCCAACATGTCCCTTCCCCCCCCCCGCTGGAACTCGCAGTGAAACCCCTGGGAGAGTGTGGCCGAGAGGGCTGTGAGGACTGTAGGGCCTGCACTTTTGGAATGTCCTGCAACCCTAAACCAAAATTGTCTAACCAGGCAATCATATCAGTTTGATTCCAAGAGAGTGATGGATCAGAAGCTTTTGCTCTCCTAAAAGCTTTGTCATAGTCCTTCCAGCCCACACCCCCATATTTATCATGTGGCCCTGTAATCCTGCCTTGGTAGCATGCCATTTCTGCCTGTAAATTGGGAAAACGTTCTGCCATGATTGGTATATTGATTGAAATACCTCTGACCCAGTTAAAAGTTCTCTTCAATTCTATATTTCAGTAATTCATTGGCCCATTCCCTCTGGAGCATTCAGTATTTCTGTTTCTTAGCCTCTTCTCTTTCAGACTCATCTAGCAACAAGGAAAACATACTAACATAGCTTCCTTTCCATACTCTTTCTTTCACTTTTTGAGTGACATGACGAGCCAAGTGCTCCCTGTTGGTACGAGCCTCCCTCACACCTAGCAATGGCAGTGTTAGTTCCTTACCTACTGAAGCTGCCCCAGCTGGCTCAATCAACTTCTTTTCGACTACTGCTGTGCCCTGGTTGCTTGCTGGTAGCTCTTTGTTATTTTTCACAAGAGTTGCCCCTCCCGTTGGGATGACCGGGGAATGTGAGCCCAGCCCACACCACGGAGTATCTCCATGGCCACCACCTAGCTGATCTACTATCTGCTTCACTGTAGAGAGCAAATCTTCGCCATTAGTGGATGCGCCAGCTGCTGGGGACCAATTTACCACTTTCCCCAACCAAGGAAGAACGGCAGCCAAATTGGACTCCAAATCAAGGGGAGGTGAGTTTGTACTGCCTAGATTTCCCTCCTGTGGATCAACCGGGGCCAGTGGGATTACACCATCCGGAGCTCCCCACAGGGTGCGGGCTATTGGGGGCCATGGGGGCCTGCGGGCTACCCTCCCCAGTATCTGACCGCCCCCCTACCCCCATAGGAAGGATAATTTCTGATGTACATGGCCCCTACCCTTCCTGTCTGGGACACGGCACTGGACCCTGACCCCCTGTTATGACTGGTTTATTAGCTGGTTTCTTCTTAGTCCCGCCCTTTTTGAAAGAGGGGGGAAAACATTTTTGGGGCCTCTATATTACGCCTTGGCCTTTCTTCCACCCCCTCCTGTCCGTCCAGTTTCTCTTGAAGGTCTGCAAGTGCCAAACCCATCTTGTCTACCCTCTTCAATCTATCTTCCATGTTCACCATTTTCCGCATCATGGTCTGCATTAGCCTCTCCATGCGAGAAGGCTTCTCACCTCGCTTTGCTTTACTGGCCATGACCCTTACCAGAAATTGCGCCAAACACCACTGGGAAAGTTCACCAACCCCTGACTTGCTTTAACAACAAACTGTAACGGACACTCCCTACCGCGCTTGCATTGGCTGGAACCTCGTCCAAGCCTTTACTTTACACACGTTGAGGGTACACAAATGACCACTATCACTCATGCTACCAGAGCCACTCCAACACCAGCTAGTCCAGTGGGGTCAGGGAGTATTCTCTACCCGTGTGGCTCCCGGAAGCGTACGAGTGCAGGCCTGGTTATCTCCCTTATCGAGTACCTCCTAAGTTCTGCACAATGATGAAGGTATTTCTGTTAGTTGTGGCTGCTGAATGTCTGCCTGAAAAGCAAAGAACAAGGAAAGTAATGCCTCCAATTGAGGCTAAAACAGGCTGCTTGTTATGCCAAATTAACCAAGTTACAGAACGATATACTCATCAGCACCCACCCACTAAAAGGAGAAAGGTGGTGCCTTATTTGGTAAACCGGGAAAAAAAGGCCCGCTTTAAATCTGGCAAGAAACCTAACACTTGTTTTGCCAAAGCTCGGTTACTGCCTGCTTAACGTCTTGTGCGCAGCTCCTAGGCCCCGTTGCCCAAGCGCCTCGTCGCGACCCGTCTTTATCTACACAGCGCGTGCCCCACCTGTGTTCTGTGAAACTGACTGCACCTCGCCCGACACCGGCTGTTGAAGCGTGCCAGCGTGTCCACGGCTCCTCGCGCTGATGTGGAAGTTTTTTATCGCCTACTCCTCACGCTGATGTGGATGCTGCCGAGCCCTCAACTCGTCGTCAGCTCCTTCCAGCGGTGACCTGAAAATGCCACCAGAAAACAAACCGCACCACCGATAGCGCGCCCAACGGCTCCACGGGCCCGATGAGGAAAGTTTTCACCGCCGCTTCCACTGCTGAGGTCCAAATCACTGACAGCTCCAGATCCTTCCCACAGCGATCTACAGTGCAAAAAAGACGGTAATCAGAAAACATTCTCCTAGCGATACTGGTGATGCTTAAGGCGGGGGAGGGAGCAAAGAGGCAGATTGCCCTGCTCCCCAGCTTTTCATGAGCCCCCGCCAGGTGGGAATTACTTCCGAGTCGGGGACCAGGAACACCCTGTCCAATGGTAAGGGCGGCGGGCTCGTCGCGTCACTACTGTGAGCGACAAGCCCGCCCCTGTTTGACCCTCGGTGGCCGGCCGACTGCCATACCATTGGCGTGTCCGATGCCAGCCCCGCCTTTCAATAACATGCAGGATTTGATGTTTTACCACACCAAAATCCACATCTTGGTAAGTTTTGGACATTTTCTCTTTGTTAAGTTCTGTCATGTTTGACCTGATAAAATTCAATGTAAGGTGCAATTTTTATTGCAGATGGTGGTTAGCGGTGTTGCATTCATGGGACTACTTCTAGTTGCAACCCTTGCACAAATAGGTGTTTGTTCAGGGATAACAATTTAACAGGGCAGGACCTAAGACTTTAATAGGAGGCCAATATTATTTTCTTTTGACTTTCAAGACTTGTTAAACTTCAAAAACCTGATTATGAAAAAGATCCCAATATTCTGAACACTTTGTACTCTGCCATTCATTGTTTCCTTAAAAGTCAAATCTACCGTTGACTAATCTCCAACTACAACTGCCCATTAGACCACCAACTACATGGCAAACTCATTGTTTATGGATTATTTGGGGAAAATATTTTTTTTCACCTGACTGACCAGATGAGCTAATGAAAGATATTTGGTTAAAATCACCCCAAGTCCGTACTTGCGATAGGGCTTGGATTATGTCTTTACAAATATGAGTAATAGTAACATCCCAATGTGCTGCTTACTTCTCTGCAGGGCTCAAAATCAAGACCTCAGCTGCATTCAAACTGTCCTTCATTCTCTTTATTTGGTAGATTTAGCAATGCCAATACCAATGCATTGGCACACTGATTCAGGAGTTTTTCAAGCCATTGAATAGTCATTCTGTTAATTCTCTGACCTCACTCCAGTCCCACGGGTCCCCATGTCAAAAGCGAAATGCAAGGCAAGTAGAATTACCAAAGTACAATGGACCCAGCCTATTCACACCCAAAAAATATCCTAGATAAATATGTATATCCATGTTCTGCGACTGGTATGAAGCAAATAAATGACTAAGGCAATAGTTATTGAGCAAGATGGCAGGATGGACAATCATGGGTGAAGATGAAATTGAGCTTGTCTGCATTTCTTTTTTATTTTTAAATGAAAAAGTTTAACAACTCAGGTTACTCCCACCCATGCCCGAGCAAAACCCGGGTAGCAAGAAATCATGCTAGCAGGCAACCTCCTATGCTTGTTATACTAGCACAAACTTCAATGTCGTAATTTGACAATGATCGGGTTAGCGTTAAGCTTTGCTACACGTATTTTTCCTTTATCTTGACTATAGTTGTTGAACGCCATTTTGTATGTAACGGCGGCCATTTTAGAGAATGCGTTGCCTCGTGGTCAGCATGCCCTTTTGTCCTTCCTCTGTACCACTGACTACTCGAGTTTGCCCAGCAACAGGCTATTTTTAGTAATGAGAAACAACAAATTAGGAAGGGTCAAGGGGATATATATTTATAGACCCTCCATATTCAAACACCCCTGCTTAGACTACGAACAAACAAGAAGAATTGGAGGGTCTGGGAGACAAGACGCTGAGCCTGTAAGATCCCTATTAAGATATCACACTATTGGACTGCACAAAACCAGCCCAAGTGGTCACGCGACACTGAGTGCGAAATCAATATCCTATCCGACCACCCATTTGGCGGAGCCTCGTCATATAGGACACCTGGAACCAGGGTGGTGCGTCAAGGCCTAGATGAATTGGCCATACAGCCCATAGTACTGGTTCAAATGGTGAAAGTGTCCATGCCACTGAATGGTGCTGGTCATGTGCAGTGCAAACAAAAAAGTGAGTGAGTGATGTTTAAAATGACGTTCCAGGCAAAAAAAATTCTTTATTGATATTCACCTGGACGTCAGATTAAAAACAGGTGTAGAACAGTGTGAAAAAATCACTGTTTGCTTAGCTATGTTGTATATCGGCCAATATACAACATACCTTGTAACGTGCCTTGACTCACCACCCTGGTTCCAGGTGTCCTATATGACGAGGCTCCGCCAAATGGGTGGTCGGATAGGATATTGATTACGCACTCAGTGTCGCGTGACCACTTGGGCTGGTTTTGTGCAGTCCAATAGTGTGATATCTTAATAGGGATCTTACAGGCTCAGCGTCTTGTCTCCCAGACCCTCCAATTCTTCTTGTTTGTTCGTATTTTTAGTAATTCTCATTCTCATTCTCTCAAACCAATTCAAACTCATTAATTCGCACATACATAAGAATCATACATGTTCTACAGTCTCCAAATCCCATCCTTTGGTCACCCCCCATATGAGGCTAAAGACAATAGGGTAACTGTCTTGGACCACAATGAACAATGTGATAAGATGGTAATACCATCAACACAAAATCATTTCATTGGATGAAACAACATGTTAATACAATTTTTTTAACAATTCATTGAATGCCACTAATAGAAAATATCAGAGGGGGACATAGAAAACAGAGGACTCCAGCACTGACACACGTTTCGGTGGGTGACCCAAATGGTGGGTCTCACCTTCCTCAGGATGTAATAAGATGTGATGACAAGTAGAGACAAAAAAGAAGCGTCTGGGAAATGTAAAAACAACAACTGTTCAAATACAGCAATAATGACTGCATATAAACTAAGATGGTACAAAAGGGGGTGGTGATGGACGGAGCATCTGAATCAATCAAACGCTCACACCCAGACAACATTGTAGAAAGAATGATAAGAAGGGGGTAGGAAACTGAAGAATAAAAATGTATGCCAAAAGTAAAATTTGGAGGTGTGCATGGAACACGGTGGTGTCGAAGAAAAAATTGAACCAGAAATGCCCATAGGTGAGTAGAATAGATAACTGTGAAAATTACACCTCTTACCAGATTGATTAAAATAAAACATACGTATAAGAAAAGCTTGCCCTTCCCGCTCAACACCGGCAAGTGGATAGAAACCTGAAGAGCACTGGACAATATCTGAGGTAACACAAAATCACTTCCACGCCATACACATTTTGGTACATCACAAATATGAGGCAGAGGGAACAGACGTCTTTTCATGAAAAGCAACAAAAAAAATAAGTATTGAATTCAAACTGGTTCTACCTGAAGTCTATCGGGACAAACACAAGATGCCTGGAATGGACACCCTCTCATCACCCATATCAAGAGGATACAAAAGGGGTTCTTCCACAAAAGATCACCAGCATCAGCCAAATGGATGGATTAAAGGACCTTATCCAGGCCCGTAGCTTCCAGTATTCCGTGGTGCGGGGAAGGATATTCCTTTTGAGAGACGTCCTTAAAGATACAGCTTAGAAAGAAAAAGAAAATACCAAGCGGTCAAGGCCACTAAAGGGGGACTTGCCTAGATCGATAAAAGGGGTAGCCCACCAAGAAATAGAGTTCTCAAACCCCCAAATGTGAATGGGGTGGGAAAATGGCGAGCAATAAGGAGGGCCAAAAGAGGTAAAGAGCATGCAAGATTAAATAAAAGGTTTAAAATTATAACCTTCTCACTACAGCTGGATATGTAGATGCTAGTGGTGGCTTGTACTCCATAGAGAAATAACGACAAATAAGTGACCCTAAAGGAGGCAGCAATAGTCCTTCCGAATATACGCCCGTACTCACAGACCCAACAAACACGTTCAGTTAGAGGCAGTCCTCGCACTTGGGCAGGCATCACTGACCGCGTAGGCCTGCTAAAGTGGAATTCAGTGAAATGACTGAAGTAACTCTGGGAAACGCTCAGGTCCGGGTATGTATGGCGTGGTAAGTCCCCGGGATCACACAAGAAATGAACAAAAAATAAACAATAAACTCCGGCGTCCCAGGGACGGGAGGCCGAACATCCCTCCCAGGCTATCAGGATGGGTATAAACCTCTAACTACACAGCCCCACACTTACCTCCATTGGGTCGGTTGAACGAAGACCCCTCTGCCTGAACAGTTTCTCCTAAGATCCAACTCCACCGGAGGTTCTTAGGATCATGTCCCTCACAGCGCAATTGCCAGAAACAGTGGCGAGCCCTAAATTGCGCCCGGTGTGTCGGACGGTAAGGATTCCACCTTTGTCGCAGCACCAAACATGGGCGCCATGTTGAAATGGGTAAACAAGGATATGAGCATATATTTATTTATTTATTCATGCGATTTTATATAGCGCAGACTTTACCTGAAGGTGTCAGAGCGCTTCACAATAATAACGGTAATGACACATGAGGAGAAAATTACAAGTCAACAAATTACAAAAGCAAACGTTAAGTTACATGAGACAAAAGTGACAATAGTGAACAACCAAAATATAAGAGGTATAATACTGCAATAAATGGCAGACACTCCAGCACGAGAACGTTACGTAGGCAATGGTGGCACTTGTGCAAGTATCTAAAACAAACAAAATGTGAGAGGTAGCAAAAAGTGTGTTACAAGAGAAAAGTGACATGTGCAAGTTACAAAAGGGTACCAAACACAGGTACAAGGATAATACTGCAATAAATGGTAAACACTCCACCCACAAGAACACATTGGGAAGGCACTTCAATAGTCATGGAGAATAGAATTTTCAATAATAGGAGGTCTTCCTTCAGATAATAGAGAGGGCGTGAATTACATTTGGAGGTGTCTTTGTAGGAGGAGAACTTTGAGGTCTGTTTTGAAGGCCTGGGAGGAGGTGGTGGTCTGGAGCTGAGTCGGAAATGAGTTCCAGATTCTCACTGCGTTGCCTGAAAAGGATTGGGCCATCGATCTTTCCTTCTTGAAAGTGGGGGGGTTCAAGCAGTAAATTTTCCGCATTACGAGATGGTCTGGAGCCTCCAGAGAGTTTCAGTTTATTTGCCAAGTAGCGTGGAGAGGAGGAGTGCAAGGCTTTGTGGGTGATACAGGCAGTCTTGTAGATAGCTCTAACCTCGATGGGAAGCCAGCGAAGGGTGGATAACAATGGTGTGATGTGGTCGCTTCTTTTGGCCCCACAAATGAAACGGGCTGCTGAGTGGAGGACAGATTTAAGGGGGAACAGGTGGGATTTGGGGAGTCCAGTAAGAAGAGAATTGCAGTAGTCCAGTCTGGAGAGGACCAGCGATTGCACCAGAGTCTTAAGGTCTTGCTCTGGGAAAAAGCGACGAATTCCCCAAAGAAGGCGCAGTTGGTATCAAGCAGTCTTTGCAATGGAATTGATTTGGGGGATTAGATTGAGTTTTTTGTCGAGTATGACACCAAGGGATTTTGCGCTGTCGACAATGATGGGTTTATTGATAGGTAGATTCATCTGATCCATCCATGATTGGACCGGGGGAGGAGAAAGTGAGGAGGAGAGGAGGGGGAATTCAGTTTTGGAGGGATTCAGAATCAGTTGTGAGTTGACATCCAGTTTTGAATGGAGTCGAGAGTCGAGCTTAGGTTTGCGAGATCGTGAGTGGAGGCAACCTTCAGGTAGATTTGAGTGTCATTTGCGCAGAGATGATAGTGGATCCCGGATTTACTTAGGAGATTTCCCAGTGGTTCTAGGTAGAGATTGAACAATGTGGGTGTAAGTATAGACCCTTGAGGAACACCTTGACCTACCGCCAAAGGAGATGAAAGACTGTTCGCTATTTTAATCATTTGGATCTGTCAGAGAGGAAGGAAGCAAACCATTTAAGCACAGTGCCCTCCATGCCCATTCTCTGTTGCAGAGTGTTGAGGAGAGTGTCGTGATTGACAGTGTCAAAGGCTGCAGAAAGGTCAAGAAGAATTAGAAGACAGGACCCCCCCGAGTCAAGTATCCTCAGCGTGCCATCAACCACTTGCAATAGGGCTGTTTCAGTGCTGCGGTTTTGGATGAAGCCGGACTGACAATTGTCAAGAAGATGGTTGTCCTTGATATGACGAGAGAGTTGTTTTGCTATACACATTTCTGTGATCTTCGCAAGAAAGGGTAGGTTAGTGATGGGGGCGGAAGTTGTTGAGGTAATTCGCATCAGCAGTGTGTTTTTTAAGTATAGGGGTGACCTGCCCAGTTTTGAAGGAGACAGGAAGGGAGCCTTGACAGAGGGAGAGGTTGACCAGAGTGGTCCAATAGGAAAGAGAATGGGAATAGAAGTCAATGGCAATGGCACTGGATATGGGGTCAAGAGTATGGTTGGAGGGCTTTGTTTCGAGGATGCAATTGAGGAGGGCGTCTTCAGAAATGGGGTCAAAGTTCTGCCAAAAGGCTAAGGATTTGTGCTCCTCTGGAGGGGTAGGATAAGCGACCTGAGCCAAAAGGGATTTCACTTTTTTGTCAAAGAATACAGCAAAATCCGCGTCTTTCTTTGTAGAATCCTCCAGCTTGGATGTTGGGGGAGAGCAGTTAGAAATCTTGATGAGATCGAATAGTTTTTGGGTCTATTTTTGGCTGAGTCAAGGAGGGTTCTGAAGTGCAACGCTTTCCCAAGGAAGATGTTCTTGTGGTACTTGGATCTTGCTGAACGAAGCGTGGCCAAATTATCAGTGGAGGGCGCTTGCCTCCATTGTTTCTCCAGGAATCTTAGCTTCTTCCTTTCTTCATAGAGGGATTTGTTGAACAAGGGTGCTGAGGGAGTGGGCCTTATCTTTTTGCTTTGGAGAGGAGCGACATTATTGATTTCGACTGCAAGGAATGTGAGGCATTGGGAGGTAACATCTAGGTTCAGGTCTAGCCTTGGAAGTGATAGCAAAGCTGATTCACAGAGGGAACCAACGTCAATATTTATAGCATCACGGAACCAGGAGGAAGCCCTCTTACGTTGGCCAAGAGTTATAGAGTGTGATAGGTGAATAGAGAATGGGATGAGGAGGTGGTCAGACCAGTCTACATGAATAGGGGTAGCGATAGAAAGCATGTCTGCTTTAGAAATAACATGGTCCAGGTTTGAGCCCTTAGAGTGTGTTGACTCTGTGCAGTGTTGGATAAGATCGTTTGCAGAGAGGAAGGTGGCCAGCGAGTTCGCAGAAGGAAGGAACTGGTATCCCAATAGCAGTTGGAGCACAAAGGGACTCTGAAGAATAAATCACTAAGGCACATGCAGGAAACTTGTCATTACTGGATACACACGACAAATATTGGAAAAATGTTATCAAGTCATATGGACAATTGTAAAACTAATCAATGTTACCAGGTGAGAAACGCTCCCCTCTGATCCAGGTCCCAATACAGTATGGACCATGGGTGATAAAAACTACACTGGGAGAGGACCTTCCTAACATTCCTGTAGCCCCTTAAAATTCAGCAAGCACAACCAAGTTAGAAAATGGTGTTTAAAACAGGCAAAATGGTGAGGCCATCTTAGAAGGGATACCATCAAGTATCGAGATATTTGCGGCAATGCGAGCTGGTTCAAAAAACCCCACAAAGGCTACATTTCTCCAAAGTAGCGGAAACAACCTATCCATAATAGAAAGCTGGAACAGAAAATGCTCAACAATGAACATCAGGGCATTGAGGTCCCACAACTGCTGAAAAAAATATATATAAACAAGATGACAAACAGGCGGCAGAGATAGGGATCAAGATCGTACTCCAAATCAAAATGTAAGAGTGCGGGGGAGAGGGCCGGACCCCGCCCGGAGGATAAAGGCCTGTTTTGCAGCACAGTCCTAGGCGTGTCCTGGTTAGTTACCTTGTCCCCTGCTCCATATTGCCCTATGGCCCTTGCATCCAATAACTATATGCCTCAAGTGGCTGAAGAAGATAGCAGTCCAGTAGATTGATTTAAACCTGTCACATAAAAGCCACTGCTAGATCCATGGTCCACATCTGCCCCCCTATCTTCACCACTCTCTCCTCAACTAATAAGTAATTGGTCACAGTATACTCTGGCTAGTATTTAGTGGTTTAGGACATTGGCAAGGCAGTGTGGAAAATAAAGCTAAGGAAGTGAATACAGTAGCAGGTCTCTAATTTAGGGGATAGACATAGCTAATTGCATAACTCAATGTAAACCAAAAACGGTGCCTTACTGCAACAAAGGCCAGAAAACAAGTGAAGCCATTCATTGTGAATCTGCCCTTCCAGTTCACAAGATTTTTCTCCCCTCCATTTTGAATGTCAAAAAGAGGGGATATGATGACCAACCTACTAAGGGGGGAAATGATGATGAGCTAATCCAGATTCTATGTCAACATTCTTAAAATATACAGTAATGCACAAGAGGTATTATAATTCAGGAATTCTACTTCTTATGTTGATGAGCAGGGGCCAGGAGGTTCTGCCTACACTTGACAAGAAATGTTTGTGTTACTTAGGCCCTCATTATAATGTTGGGCAAACTGCCACTGTCAGGACATTGGTGGCGGTCCGCTCGACATACAGGGCAATGGTCTGTCCGCCGGATTAAGATACTGACAGTTAGAGCGCAGCTGGTGTGGGGAAAGACAACCGCCTCCGACAGGCTCAAGAACCACATTGGGCGGCAGTTGTACAGTAAACCCTACAAGCGGCAACCGTAAGGATTACAATGTCCATTTTCCACAGGCTTTTCGTGGTGGCCCCATGAAAAGGCTTTGGGTCTTTGGGGGGGGCCTACCAGGGCCACTGTCCCATGTTGGCCACCGCTATGTGGCCAGGGGGGGCACAAGTGGTTCCCCCCAAACATCTATGCACCACATGGGCCTGGCACATTGTGCATGGATGGTTGAAAACATGCCTTTCTCTACTATGGTTTGTGCTGTGGTCCTTTTTCATGGCTGCTGCACAAGCCTCAATAGAAAACTGCATGTTTCTGATTGCCTACACAGCGGTCGACTAATAATATGGTGGGTGGAACCCCCAACTACATTTTGGGTAGTTTCCATCTCGCAGCAATGGCGGTCGGATGCTTGTCTGACTGCCATTGTAATGATGCACTTAGTGTCTACTACATTTTGCCTCTCCCCACTAAATGTTATACAGAATAGATAATGTGGTGCCCTAGTGCCAATCCCTTACTGGATTAATATTACCAGTGAGAACATTGATATGACACCTTATCACCAATAGTGGATACACATTCTAGGTTTAGGCCCTGATAACGACTTTGGCAGTGAAGCGCCTGCTCTCTACTGGCATAGCACTTCCAAAGCCACTCAAAAACTTCTGGCCTAATTACGAGTAAACTCATGCAGGCAGACGGTCCTTTGGCCTTTCCCACGGCGGTGCCCTGAAAAAGGGCACCGCATTGGGAGGGGCAAAAATGTTCCGGCACGGCATTAACTGTGAAGTCCATGCCGTGTTGGAATGGAGGATGCAAGCAGACAGGGGGGAACGTGTTGTGCCCTCCTGAATGCATCCCCATGTCTGGGGGGCATGGGGGCTCTGTAGGGCCCCCTTTGGTTCCCCACCGCCAGCCTTTTCATGGCGAGTTCACCACCATGAAAAGGCTGGAAATGGAGGAACTCAAAATATGCTCAGCGGGGCTGCTCCAGTCCTGCTCAGCACAATATATTGCCTCTGTGCTGTGCCACCACCAAGGAACAATGGTTTCCTGGTGCATGCTGGTGGTCCACCACCGGGACGACTCAGAGAGTCGTAATCCGACAGATGGACCAACGCCACCGCGACTCGACTGGTAATCAGGTCCTTTGTGCTTAACATTCTTTCTCACAAATTCAGCTTGTCAACTTCTGTAATTCTTTTTAATTACTACTGATGTTTTGTATAATATGTTGTCTTTATGAAAATGTTGTTTATCCTTTTATCAAAGGCTACGATTATTTAACCAATAAGAACACATTACACTTAACCAAGGCTTCTTTTTCCTGGTTGGGAAGGCAATGGATATTTGGGTAATCACAAATGGTCGACCAGACTGAAGCTTCATTAAAGCCATTGAAGATATCTGCCTTACTGGAACACTACAAATGGGCAAATAAGGATGTCTGATTTCAACAAATGACTTCCAAATGACTTTTGGTAGTGGGAAAGGAACACCCAAATGGCAAAATTTAATTTTGCCTGCTACTGAATATTCATGCAAAGTTTGTAAATGTGGACGTATACTCACAATATTTGTTTTTAAAATAGAACCTTTATGTCTCAAATGTATGCCAAGTATTGGTAATAAAGGACATATCTAGCATATTTCTAGCACAATCTGGGTAGTGTCATAGCTGTTTCGAGGACCCCCGACATCAGCTTTCAATTAAACAAATAAATATAAGCTCAGTTCTTTAATGCTATTGATCTTATTATACGGTTTGGTGTTTTCTCAAAATCTATAGATATGTTTAATTTATATTATTTCCTATTTTTAGGCTGAATGCCCTATCTATTCATGTGTACAATATTTATCAACAAAGTAGTAGGTCATTGTTTTGGGAAGCTTGTATTTGACCCAGGTCTCTATTGAAGATGGCGCACAAACGTTAGCACTGCATGTAGCAACTATACTGCCTCTTTAAAGTCTATGTTGCTATGCCAAGTCATAGACCCTGAGCACATGGTTGTCTATAATATAACATGGATTAACTCAAACTCATTCTGTGCAGCGCATGCATAAGCGCTAAGCGTGACCCATTTTCATGCAGCTATAAACATCTCACCAGTGATTAGTGAACATGCAAGTAGATCATGGTTGTGCAGAAGATTCACACGCTTTAAAGTACCATTACTTCATCCTTGTTATCTTACCCTTTTAGTCATGATCAGGTTTATAGCTAGAAAAGATAAATTGCTGAGCAATTGAGAAAAGCAAGTAGGTAGCTAAGCTTGTGATGCCCCTTTTGATGACCAGTATTATCCTTTGACCAGCCCCGGCCCGTGGAGGGAGTTTCGGTGGGGCAGAAAGCGGGGGGGGGGGGCAGGGTGGTGGGTGCTAGAAACGGGAATATGGATAATTGGATGTAAGTAAACAATTTAATTTAAAAAACGAATTTCGTAGCGCGGGCTGTATCGCATTTTGTGATGCAGGGCGTGTTAGGAAATGCGTTTCATTTATTGAATTGTTTACTTATCTCCAATTATCCATATTCCGGTTTTTAGCACCTACGCCCCTCTTTTCTGCCCCACCGGAACTCCTTCCACGGGCCGTGGCTGCCTTTGAATATTAATGTCCCCTAAAACACAGCCTTTGGGTATAGCAAAATTATTTTAGGGCAATCTCAGCTAAATAACTGTGCTGATGTCTCTGAATTGGAAGCAACATGTCTAAACCTAAAGGAGTCCATAGGTTTGGGGTTCCTCAGAGCTAGCTTCCTCTTCCCAGCCATCTTTTTCCCAGAATCATTGACACCATACATGATCCAAAGATTCACAAATGAACTACAGCAGCTTTATCTTTTATTGCCTCATAATGGGGTCCCTGCTGTCCCTTACTGAAATATTAGAACAAGGTACAGACTCCTTTACACAAAATTATTCCTTGTGGTCCCGCCAAATCAACCCATTCATTTCAGGTGGAAGCATCATTTCACTAATCCAGGGTGTAAACATTGCATAAACTTGCAGGAAACTGTGTGACCATCGTCAAAAATATGTTATCTAATATGCCAGGCCATATTTAGATAGCATAAATAATGCAAGACCATTTTGTCCCAAGTTTTCTTGATCTACTGCTAAAGTTTTTTTTAAATAATGAATGACCGATTCAATATTACCAAAGAAACAAAAGCGGTGGGCATTGATTCACCCTTTGATTCTGTAATGTTACCTAGGTGGTGTACATGTTTTCCTCCACTGGAACAAACGACATTTGAAATTTGTCCTAAAGCGTTCCTCAGAGTCAAAACTTAGATGATGGGTTTTCGCAAATATTTTCCTAGGAGCTAAAAAGATTCATCTGTTATGTGACTGGAAGCTGAATTGGTGGCAACAGGGTCAGACGGCCCGGATTTGCCCGAACTATCTCGGTTTTTCAACAGTTGCCCCGGCAGATTTCGGTAAATTTGGCTCTTGTCCCGGTTTTTGAGAAGGTAAACTGAAAACAATGAGAGGCATTTTTTAGGTGTTCCAAAGCTGGGCTAGTAAGGAGCTGTTATGAGTAAGCAATTTAATTAATAGATATGATGCTGGTTTTAAAAATGACGGTTTATTTATTTTTTTAGTGCCTCTTCTGTATTTCGATGAGGGCTGTCATTCTTTGCCACTTTATTGATGTAAATGTATATTCCTTCCTTTATTTTTGCGAAATCTCCCGGTTTTTTGGTCACGTGACATGGTCACCCTAAACAGTGTGGCAGTGTGGGGGGGAGAGGGTTGTAGGATGTGCCGGTGGGTATGGGAAAAACAACGCCTTTACATCTAAAGGCTGACTCGCACATTGTGATACAGAAAGCCTGGGATGAATCCCAACTTCACCACTTGAACAAATTATGTGATACTAGACTTTTATTTTATTTCAGTTTGTCTCCTCGTTCTTCACTACACATACAAGAGGGCCTCTTAATACATGACTTCAGGATGTGTGCTTTACAAAGCCTCCTCTTGCATTTGATTTAATAATCTATAATGTTGTCCATGTATAAAAGCACCCAGGCCACCCAAAGAGTGCTCATAACTGGCCTTAGTTAACTATTTGCATTGCCACCAGGTGCAAGGTAAGCATAAGTTTTTCTAAATTCAAGTTCGTAAACTATCACTTTTAAAAAAAAATCTTCTCAATGCACTGACATAATCTGAAGAACTAAAGTGAAATGCTTCTGCATGTTAAACTGTAAATGTGTTCCTAAGTTAAGTGGTGCTGGACACTTTAGTTACTTCCTTTCTTTCACTTTAGTTAACCTGTAAATAAATTCTTGACTGTTTATTTGACATCTCTCTGATTGTTAGTGCTGAATCCAGAAAAAAATATCATAGTGCTGTGTTTTACCAGGTGGTCAAATCTAAAGGTCAGAAGGGCTTCAAGCGGCCCCTAGGCCGCACCTTGAATATCACTGACTTAGATCATCATGGAAGTTGCAAAGATTTGTGAGCTTTAAAAAATGTTACCTGGCTAAATGTTTGTGGAAAAAAAAAAACGTTTTAGTAAGATAATTCTTTCATTTGTATTGGAGGTTCACTGTTTTAAATTTTAGATCAAAATGTGCTTTTGCAGAATACTTTTATTATAATTCAATTTGGGCTGCTTTGTAAAGTGCGGGAAGTTTGAAACATTATGGAAGAAAGAAAATTTCACTCTGTTTGCAGAGGAAACGTTTTGCACCTAGCTTTGCTCATAAATTCATCCCCTTTAAGGTGCAGTGGTGGTAATGTATGACAAACTATGAGCCTCATTTATGAGACTCCTTGCACCTACGGAACATTACTTTTTGTGACGATCTGTGGTACAGAAGACTGCATGACATTTATCAGGCAGCACTAAGCCGCTTTTTTAGGCTTAATGCTGCCTGATCAATATCAGTCCCTTTACCACAGTGTTTTGCTTTAAAGGGGCATGCAGTTGGTGTTGCTGGGGGCGTTCCCAGCAACATCCATGGCCTTTTGACACAGCCCCAGATTTACGAGAAATCGTAAATCTAAGGAAGTGTGAAAGCTTATGCCTCCCCAGGGGAGGCGTAAGGGAGGAACATGGAGGAGAATTATCTTTATTTCTCCTCGTTTTTCCTTTTTCTATGTGTGCT
This sequence comes from Lissotriton vulgaris, assembly GCF_964263255.1. Classification (NCBI taxonomy): domain Eukaryota; kingdom Metazoa; phylum Chordata; class Amphibia; order Caudata; family Salamandridae; genus Lissotriton; species Lissotriton vulgaris. The sequence continues at coordinate 896,355,999 of NC_141687.1, forward strand.
GTATTCTGTAGCACACATAGGAAGAGGAAAAAGCCTTTTGTGAATATTTTTGTACAGAAAGGTTTCGCTTCCTGTACAAAAAAAATCACCCCCTCAACGCAGGCACCCTTGCACCATAGTTCAAAGGTGCCTGCATTGGCGCATGGCAGCCCATTGTGCGCTGGCGTAGGGGAAAAGGACAGGAATGCTCTGTAAGTTATAGATACGGCACATTTATGCCCTTTTCTTTTGCCATAGGGTAGTGCAGTAGGCCTTCCTCCTGTGCTGCCCTACGGCAAAACCTCATAAATGAGGCCCATGTGTGCATATTTTCTGTGCAGCATTTTTTTGAGGTGGTGATATGTATGTTTTGTGCTGTTTTGTTTTTTGCTGAATTATGCTATTGTATTATTGTTGTGTTGTTCTGCAAATGGTGTGCGCTGTTTTGATTGTTTTCATTGTGTTGTGCTCTCTTACATTTTTGTTGTGTTATATTGCTTTGCGTTGTCTTCTGTAATGATTTGTTGTTAATTCAGAATTTTTAACAGGGCTAAATTAGAATACACCTTTAAAGTTCCACTCACAATCATTTACTACTGCCCACGGTGCTAAAATGCTGCTAATGCAACTCTTTCACTATTTACCCACCAGCCAGGCCAGAGCTTCCAGAGCTCGCTATATGTTGTAGGGCTCATAGGACTGTATTTCATGAAAATATTGCGCTATTCCTATTTTGCCGTTGAATCTGTCAGGATTTTATAGTTTCTCAGGAATAAAATGTTCTGTGTTTGACGACAGCCCCTTATTGCGCCGTGTAATATATTTTGAATAGTTGCCAGTAGTGTTTCAAGTAACCACATGTTGCAGAGCAAATGAAAGTATTATCAGCAGTTTTGACAGATGGCAAACTGAAATACAGCAGACCCAAAACTGTTTGTGTGACACAGGCCTAAGTTAGTGAGATTTGGGCTGTATCAAGTAAACCCACAGTGATAGCGTAAATCAAATGCATCAGCTGTATTTCCAGTATCACGTAAACTGTGAACAATGTTTGGAATGTGCCAGCATTAAAAGCTACCTATGTGAAAGGTATTTATTTGACTCTAAAAAAATGTGTTTTTATTGAAATACCTCTGGCAGCAATGAAAACCACATACTTCTCTCATGACAGCTCGTGCACTAGCAAAGTGCTAATTAACAACAACAATATGGTTTAATTTGTGTTAATCTCATTCATATTACAATTTACTGTAGACGAATGAAACTACAGCAACAGCTGATATGTGCAGTCACAACTGTTCAAGAATTACCAATTACTTACTAGTAATCTTCATTACTCTTGGTTTTGCTGTTCTTGTCATATTGATTACTAAATGGGATATAACTATCTAGCAGACAGAAAAAGAGCAAAAGGAATTCTGTAGCCCCTATCACACCCCCTCCCATAGGAGTACTTAAGGTTTACTTACCCTACATTTCTTCCAAACTACCAAGCCCAACAGTTGAAGGCCTGCAGTCTGGGAGGAAGGGTGGGGCATAGTGAATGGAAAGGGGCGACCATTCGGTCCCCCCGAACGTATGGTGGAGTACCTCGATCCCCCCGGGAAGCCATCTTGGGCGGGAGGCGAGTCTCGGCTGGTATGCCCGAAGCGGAAGTAAATGGGCATTACCACTAGGTCCATCCTGTCCTCGTCTCATTGTCATGGTCAAACTGCGAGGCAACTGGAAATTGACATTTCGTGTTTAGCATATACGCGCAAATTATGTAATGAGCTGAATCTATCAACTTTGCCTGATTTACCAGACATAATCAGGAAATCGGTGATGGTAAAGGCCAAAGTTTGGTTTTTAGATATTTGCCACCACAACAAATTAATAAGTAAAATGAGCTACAAATGGGAATGCCCAAGACAGCAACCCGGCATTCATGTAGAATGAGAATCCAACAGTATACAATACCTCACCAGGTGATGCACCAAAATAAGTCAAAACACAAACCAGGAGAGCCTAGGGTAACCATGCCGGCTCAAACCGCCGAACACAGGAAGAGCCCACAACAATACGGTACAAGGCTGAAAGGACATCCAACTGAAAAAAACAGCACAATAAGTGACCCCAACAAGCACCTGGCACCCCCAATGGAAGAGTAGCCCAACCAGAGAGCAAGCCAACCAAAACCTTGGGTGTCCCAAGGGACACAGAGGAAGCCCTCATCCCGCCGGGGAGAAAACTCAAACATAAAAAACCAAAAGCAAGGCAGCCAGAAGGAAGACATGGAATCAAGGGCTTGGGTCCCCCTCTCGGGGCAAACCCAGTCCAGTTTGCAAAGCCTACACCAGGAAAAGAAAAACTCCTTGATCGCATGCTGTTCTGCAATGGATGCTGCGAAGGCAATCAACAGAACCCAGTCAGGCCCTCCCCAAGGCCAACAAGGACCCCAGAACCGACCCAACTGACACAGACGGAGCAACCAAGCAGGTCAAATGACCCCTGATAGCAAAGCACCATCACGCCACACCAAAGAAAAGGCCCTCAAAACATGAAACCAGGACCCTGTGGAAAACAAAGGTCCAAACCAGAGACCCCCCAACACCAGAGACTAGGTCAGAAAGGAAACAGAGGCCATACCTGAATTCAGGTGTTAAAAAAACTCCACAGCAACCCTTCTCAAGACATCCACCACAGCTAGGGAGCCCAAGGGTGAAGACAAGCACTAAGGGAAGACACCAGGGCCCAAAAATAAGAAAACGTCAACTGGAGAGTAAATCATCCCACACACCAGCTTAAACCATCTGGGAACATATAAGGGGAAAAACACCACGCACGACCTGTGCTCTGCCTCCCTTGCAGGCCTGAATATGTGTCTCTTAGTCAGCTGCGAGCCACCATGTGACCTGGAAGTCCACGAAGCTCCTCATCATGGCAGCATAAATATCTGCCAGTCCAGCGAGTCAGGGAGAAGCGCACCCCATCTGCCATCACCACCACCATGCTGTGATGACGACCCACAGTCTCCACAGCTGCCACTCCAGACCCCGAGGAGCAGCCCACATATTCAACTCCCCATTCTGTAGGTTGACAGAAAAAAGATCAGAAAGAATGCTGGGTAAGTCCAGCTTAAGTACTCCTGATGCAAAGGGGTGGGATGGAAGTCCCAGTATTCCATTTGTTTTTTTATTTGTCTGCAAGATAGTTATTGCTCATTAATAATGAATGACCGAAGACAGGGGGGGCCTGGGGGTAATTACTGCCACTAGTTGTGAGGCTTGTAGCTGTATCTTGAAAAGTGGCTCATAATTACATTTTTCCACAGTATTCTGTACTATGTAAACCATGGGTGTTTGAAATTGTCAGCTTGAAAAGCTGTCAAAGATGTTGTCCTTTGATGTGTGAATAAATAGAAAATAAAAACTGGTTAACCACGTTGGAGGAAACTAAGTGATGGAAAACCAATTTTAAGAAAAGACAATTTTAAGGAAATATAAAAACATTGATAACTAAAGGAAACATGTTAAAGGAAAGATAATTTTATGGCAGAATCCAATATACATTAAACTTGGGTGGAGTTTAGGACTACAGTGCTTTTTTTTGGTTTCAGGGAGGGGTAAAGTTTAGGGTGATCAGGGATTTTTAGTAGTAAGGAGTATTTAGAGTTTGGGCATAGAATGGGATTTTAGGATGGGTGACGATGGGTCAGAGAACTTAAAGCATCCAAAGTAATTATTTGATGTCCCCAGAAGTAAAGCACTAAAATAAATATATCTGACAAAATGGTTTCTGAAAGTGAGACCTACAGCCATTGCATTTACCTTTATAAAATAAGCATTCAAGAGCAATGTCTTCCAAAAAGACATTCTACGGACTGGTTTCTACGAAAAGGTAATTGCCATTCATTCTGAAAATTTCCATTAAACAGTTTAGGTGAAATGGTCTTCAATAATGGCATTCCATGAAATAATTATTCCATGAAAGCACATGCTGCCATTGTCATTTGTTAGGCAAAATGTGCTTTTAAATACGACTTTCAAGAATGAAAATAAAAGGCCTGGGAGAAATGTAAATTACATTAGCGTTATTTCAGAAATGTTGCATTATGTTTGTTTTGCAATATTCCCAAAAATTTGCCATTCCTCCACTTTACATAATTATGCGCAAGGTGAAACTTTACAGTGAATGAACCGTTCAAGCTAAAAACTTATCCTGAAGGCACAGGAATAGCTGAACGCAACCACTGAAGTACTTGGTGTGTTTTGTTAAAGGTGTCCCGCGCCACTAATTTATGCAAGGACGCATTTTGTGCTAAAATATAGCATGAATGGCTGGGCTTGCATTTTGCGTAATTACGCATAACTTTGTATTAACTTTGCTGTGTGTGCCCTTCACAAAAGCATATTACATGAATTGCTCACATCCATAGAAAATACATGCCTTAAAAATGGGAGGGTCTGCTCTATAAAAGTGCCAATTAACAATAATGTGATTTAAATGATGCTAAAATCAAGCCCAGTGCAATTTACTTTTGACTAAACAAAATGCTGAATACAGCTAATACCATGGAAACATAATTACTCACAAATGCCCTAATCCTGAGTTTGTCGGAGAAGTTGGTGCTATTTATTACACTTGTTCTGCTATTTATTACACTGGTTCTGTATGTTTTGGTATTTATTAGGTGAGATAAATAGCATACATTTCAAGATTTTGGGAAATAACATGCAGATTGCTGTGCTTCCTGTTTGAAAAATCAAATATGCATGCTACAGTAAATATTGCACTTTTCCCCCGTTAAATTCTGGCGGGTTTGATCCGCAGAAGTTTCATGAAGGGTGAGCTAAATCCACAACGAGGAATTCATACCTCCCCTCTCCACCTCCACTACACAAGTGGGAGTTTTCACGGGGGGGTCGGAAAACACCAGCCACCTCGTAATCAGGGCCACCGTTTTAAGAAATTCATGAAAGGAGTTGAGTCAAGCAGCCACAGGCACAAGGAGGCAGTGTGGCATTGCAAATGGCAGCCCACAAAAGGCATAGATTGTAGTGCAGGCTGACAGGACGCCACGGCTTCACCCTGGTGCTTCCTGCCATTCTTGGCACATTCTATGATATGCAACATTTGCACTTATAACGTCTCCACATTAACCAAGAATGACACCTCACGTGTTTTAGTGATTGGATGTTATTGCAATTGCTTGAAGGGATGATGACCTCGTCTGTGAGCTGTTGAAATTGAAAGGCAGATCTCCTGATGTAATCAGTGAGTAACTAAGCAATCTCCCAACTTCCCTCTTAGCTGGCCCTGGGAAATCATCAGGAGTTGCTTTTCTTTAACCGACTTCGCAATAAACCTGTTTTTTGTGGCGTCCAATAGAAGATATTCTATTTAGTATCCTTAATAACACCATGTTTTCAAAGGGTCTCACTGTATGTCGTCCTTTGTCAGCATGAAAAGTAAACTTCGTCAAATTTTCATTTCTCGATGCCATTGTGCTCGCTCCTCTTTCCATACAAACTATAGAAGCATTTATTTTCATTATTTATTATTCCCTGCCCCACTTCTAAGGATTTACAAAAATTCATTTTAGTTACCTGCTCTGCCAACTTTTCATTTATAGGGCTCTTAAAAAGCAGAAGTTGTGTTTTACCCGATTGCTCCTTAGACATGTTTTTTAAGATCCACTAGAAGAAAATGATTTAATATCCTGCATATGTCTATGTCTTCCTTTGTCGCCAAGGCAAACGCCTCCTAGTATTAGCTTACTTGCAGATTTCCTGGTCTCTCTCATACCTTTATTTAATCGCTAATAGTCTATATGATTTTAGGTCTGGATTACATTCATCTTCAGCTGTTTCACAGTTTTTAAAAGAAGCATAATGAAAATATATGCACATGTATGTCCATAGTGGGGCTTTCTTTCTCGGCCAACCCCCTGCATCTATTGGCTTTTTCAGGTGTCATTCACAGGCAGATGGCATGTAACAGTGAGTCAGCCAGCTCTATCAATGGTCTGTTTTTCACTACGAGTGATGGAATTCTTTCCTCATTACATGTGCACAGACCCGTGTAAAGAAGAGCACTTCAGTACCTGGACTGGTGTGTCTAGGCAACTAGGGCGCATCATTATTTTTATGTTTGCCAATGTTTTGAAAATGCATGTGTTTACAGACAAAAGTACAACAACATGCTTACCGATGCTAGTCCCATTGTCTTGCCACTGCTTCTCATTGTCTATAATTCTTTTTTCCACTACTCAGATTTAATAAGTTTGCATTTCATTTGCCAATTCTGAAAAACTAAGCTCCGATTTGCATTGCGTCTGATGCCATCTCATCATTGGCCTCCTGTATTTTGTATATGCCAAAAGCTAGCTTTTTCATCTTTCACTCACCAGGAACCATATACTCTATCTGCGTTTATGGTAGTAGAGTGGTATCTTTTATTTCTGCACATACTATTGAGCAAACTAATTTCTGACACCCTGTGCTAGAAGAGCTGATTTTGTTTATCTGTGGCCTACATTTAATAAACAAGCATCCTTATTTGCATGTGCCTACCCGGATCTATGAGCCAGTGTGACAGGGGCTCAATCTATGCTTCTTAGGTAAGACACAATTAGGCCCGTCTGGTTTTGAAAACTCTTGTCAAGACAAGCAAAGCATGAAGGGATGGAATGTTGCAATCAGCGGGGGCAGGTAAAGGTAAGCGCAGTGAGTCGGGGCAGAGCACAGCGGGGGAAGCCGGCAGATGACGGCATAGGTATTATTTATTTATTTAATTATACCAATTCTGTTGTCTGTCAACTAACCTCACCTCTCACACTGCCCGAGCTGCCCTGCCTCACCGTGTTTACCTGCGCCAGCCACCACTGGTTGCAATTGAATCACCAGTTAGGGTGGACTCAAGAACTTCCATCAATTACTTCCTTGCTATAACCACTGCATCGATCTAAACTCACTGCCTTCTCTTCTAAGTATCCAGATTAAATAGTTGGCAATTTGTCTTTCTTTCTCTGACTTTCTTTATTAATTTCTTACTTTGAGACGTTTGGAAGGGTGCTAACGGTAAACATGTAGTCACTTTGGAACACTGCTTGATAGATAAGTGCCGAATGGCGGGACGATTAAAAGGATAACCCCTTATACTTTGTTCGTTGGAGCTGGTGTCCCAGAGGGAGAAGGATAAAATGCTCCCACTCTGGTTAGCTAGTTGGTGGAGGATATCTCTCAATTACTTTGTGTGCAAAGCTGTTAGTATTGCTTTAGTTGAGCCGGTGGTCTCTGCTTGGCACCGCCACTGGATTCAAGCTAGCCTGGCTGATGAGGGATGATAACCTGAAAACGGTTCTAAGATGCTTGATTCCAGTCCAGGGAAGACCCAGCTTGCCATTTCAGGCTGGACTGTTCTCGTGAAGAGCAGGGTTAAGCCTCATTGGCATATGGTTTGACCCAAAATGGGGTGTCATAGTGAGCAAAAGAACGATGGATTCAACCCAGATATCTTAACTGGGGGTGAATGTTTGATTTATTCAGCATTCTTGAAGCAGCAAAATTGTAGTACACAACACACAAAAACACTTCACCCTTCCACCAAATTACCCTAATGTTCCTTCCCCAATTCACTAATCCCTCCTGGAATACGTTTCTTTGCACCCTGAGTAATGTGCCGTGTTTGGTGTTTTTGAAATTCAAATAAGAAAAGCACATTTAAAGGCCCCATGCTGGAACTGTCTGTCTATCATGAAAATAACCCACCAGCATCTCCTCATAAGTGACCCACGTCCTTCTTTACTATCAGATCTTACTTTCGGCATAATTCATTTCATGCAAAGCTGAAATCCATCCTTCAGCTTATCTGGACACTGTGCAAGGGTACTTTATTGTTTTAACATTTTATGGAGATAAGCCAGTAGGCATACGTCACCAGAGAAAAAGAGCAACACAAGAAAAGCACAAGCCGTAGTAATACCCCAGGTATCACAATATAATAACTTTAAAAGTAACGCTTAAACGATGCACCAAGATAAAAAACCTCCAAGAAAATAAATACATAAAAACAACCCATCCAGAATGACAGCAAGAGTAGAGAAGGGGGACATGTTGTGAGGAATAGGTAGTAGGTGGTGTCTTTCGAGGGAGGATTGCCCAGTGAGCACATTTCAAAACTGGATTCTATTGAAAGATTATAAGAGGTCCTTCTCCAAGCCCCCACCCAAATAACTATCGAGGTACATGCCTCCTATCCCAGGAAAGCGCCTGCTCTGCTTTAGAATCAGCTTTGGAATCAGCATTATTATACCTAGCAATGTTTGCCACCTTCACCTAAGTGATTGAATTCTCCCTGACCTTGTATTTTAACCTAAATTTGGTGCCGATGGGACGCTTCAGAATTCACACGCAACAGGGCATGTTAAGCTCACAGCTGTTGCCTCCGTAGCTGAGATTCAAAGAGGAAATGTAAGTACTCTTCCTATGTTCATGGTGACAGTGTGCTGCTTGTCTGCTATGTGCATGACCTGGTCTCTAGTCTATGCATTGCAGTGATTCACTATGATTGGTCCCTGCAGTGCATCACCCTGGGTGGAGACTCTTATTGAGACAATCTATGAGCATGTAACCACCACACACTGGAATGAGTAACCAAGAGGGACCTCATTCACAAAAACACTTCATCCTTTCAACTAAATGCCTAAGTGTCCTGTTGCGTTGTCATCTCTATGAAAATTGGAATGCTGGCTGGAATGTGGGGGTGGAATGCACTGAGAGTTCCAGATGAGTGTTCGGGGTCCGGCAGTTGTGCGGATACCTTTGAAGCTGGCTGATGTGTCCGGACTGTGCTGTTTGCTACTTTAAATAAAGAAGACTCCAGCATGTTACTTTGGAGCATCATTCCTTGAATGAAGAACCCCTTCTACATTTGGCGAGGATTGGGATTCCTCCAGCATTTTACAGCACTTCCCGGTCACTCCTTACATGACTAAAGAAGAATGTACCCAGTCGACTGAAGCGCCTCACCTTCTCAAGACTGAGGAAACTTGGCAGCAGGTTGTATGGTAAAAATATTTATTTTAACAACCTTACTCTGGGCTCTATTTCAATCAACTTGCAACTGTCACATCCCGAGCACTTAATATCATCTGGCACGTACTTTGGAGCGTGGAATTGTGGGAGGGTCCTTCGATATCAATTAAGTACAGAGCCACAGGTGAGTTTAATACGTTTATTAACCCGGAGCGCCGGGGCAGCGCGCTTTCCTTTGATCCGGCTCGGCGCCTAATGGCCACCTTCCGGTTCCTGCCAACTCCCTTCCGGTTCCGGCCCTCACAAGTAAGACTAGACCATCACTACATATCTCCCCCTTTTAAACATAAACAAACTACTGTAACTGGCACAATAAAGTCTTACTGGATGTTCATGGTAAAGTTCTCGAACTTCTTGGGTATTCTCACAACACGTTCTGCTCGCGTTCACACTCCCTCTGCTTCCTTTCTGCCTCCTGGGGTCCTCAGGGATGTGTGCTGCTCTCGCCTGTCGCTCATCTCACTTCCTGTACCATCCTGTCTCTCTTTGTGCCTTCCTTCCTCTTGTCCCTTCGCCGTTGTATCACCTCCAGTTGTTCCTTCCTCACTGATTCCACCGTCCCCGTTCCCTGTATCCTCTACTTGCTCTTCCTTCCTTCCGACTTGCTCTTGCATCCTTCCACTGACTTCACTTCTCGGTGCTCCCCCTTCCAATCCTGTCTCACTTTCTGTTTCCCATCTCAGGATTTTGTTGCACTTCGCCATCCTGTCTTGTGACCATACTTTGCCGTCGCTCAACAACGCAGACCTGGCATACGGCTCCAGGACTTGAAGGGGTGGCGTGAATTTGCTTTCTCCTTTCCTTTTTAATGTGGCTACTTTCACTCTCACCCAGTCTCCTTTTTCCAGAGACACTGCATGCACATTTCGTCGTTTGTTGTAGTGCTCTGTATATGTATCTTGTGCTCTTTCCAGATTCCTTATTACAATCGCAGGAGACCATTTGCTTTGCACTACCATTTTCTCCACGCAATGTTGTCCTTAGTGAACGGTTCTGTTCCCCTCAAAATTTTGAACTGACTGTAGCCTGTACTTCCAGGTGTGATGTGGTATGCCCACAGCATCTTGGGTAGCTCCTTTTCCCAATCCTGCCCATTGCTTATGGCCGCTTGAATAGTTCCCATTATGACACAGTTGAATTGTTCAGCCAGTCCATTGCCTGCCAGATGGTATATGGGCGTGTGTTCGACTTCAATCCCATTTCTAGACATGAACGCTTCCCATTTGGCTGAGATGAACTGTGGCCCGTTGTCACATGTAATGATCTTGGGGATTCCTTCCTTCGCGAAGATCGCGTTCAGGAACGCCAGTACCATTTCAGTGTCCACTGTTTCTCTCGCTTCCACCTCAGGCCACTTAGAGTACCTGTCCACCAACACTATGGCATATTTCTGTACTCCCTCAATGTTCAAAATGGGTCCTATTATATCTATGGAGACCATTTCCCACGGGCTGCTGAGTACGGGAAACTTGCCCAATTGTGGTCTCACGAGGGTTTGTGTTTTGTCTGCTTTGGAGCACGAATCGCAATCTCTCACATACCTCTCCACTTGGGCATCAATAGCAGGCCACCAATACGATTGTCTTGCCAAGGCCTTTGTCCTTGTTATCCCTTGGTGTCCTTCATGTAAAATCGCCAACAGGTGTCCTACCAGTCCTTGGGGAGGAATGATTTTGTCTCCTCTCAGTAGGAACATGGGGTTCTCTCCTAGGGACATTTCATCTCTCACCTCCCAGTACTTCTTTAATTTCTTGTCTAAGTGCCTTTTCTCTGGGCACCCATTTGTCACGTATCCCTTTGTTGCCTCGATGTCCTCATCTTGCCTGTAGGCTTCGGCCCACTCCTGTTCACTGATCACGTGCTCCACGTCTTGCATGGTCGCCACCATGTACCCCTCCCATCCCGGGGTTTCCTGTTCTTCTGCCTTCACTTTGGTGGCTGCTTTGCTCAAAAAGTCTGCGACTTTGTTCCTGGTTCCTGGCAGGTACTCCACCTCATACACGTAATCCAGGAGTCTCAATGTCATCTTCGCTATCCTCGGGGTTGCATGCCCATGACCGCTTGATGTCAGTACTTTTATCAAAGGCTTATGGTCTGTGTGAACCAAGAACATAGCTCCCCATAGGAACTGTCGGAAACGTTCCATCGCCCATACCACCGCCAGCATTTCTTTCTCGATAACACTGAACTTTTCTTCATTCGGTGCCAAAGTTCTGGATGCGAAACAGATTGTGGAAACTTCCTCACTGTCTGACCTTTGCATCAATAACGCTCCTAGGCCAGGGTCACTGGCATCCGTGGTGAGTATGGATTTTGCTTCTTGGTCAAAGCCCTTGAGTGGTATAGCCTCGCTCATTTCCTTCTTCAGGGCCTCAAATTCTTCTTGTTCCTCTCTGCCCCACTTGAATCCTTTTCTCTCCTTCAGTAGCTGACGCATGTGGTGTGTCTTGGTGGCGAAATTCGGGATGAACTTACTATAGAATTCCGCCATGCCAAGGAACGACCCTACATCTTCTTTCTTCCCAGGGGCCGACGCTTTCCTTATCGCCTCCATGTTTTCTCTCTTAGGCTCAATCACCTTCTCGCTTATTTCATGCCCCAGGTATGTCACTGACGGCATCCCAAATTTGCACTTCGCCCACTCCGTGGTGAGACCGTTGTTTTGTAACACCCTTAGCACTGTGTGTACTTTCTCATTGTGTTCTGGCTTCGATTTTCCCATTATGAGAATGTCATCTTGGAAGTATTGAACTCCTTCCACATTCTTAAACAGCTGGTGCATTAGTTTTTGAAACACCGCCGCTGCCGACGCCAATCCGAACGGCATTCTCACTAATTTATAACACCCAAAAGGTGTTTTGAAAGATGTAAGGTGATTGCACTTGGGATGGAGTGCTACTTGATGGTATGCCGAGGACAGGTCCACTGTTGAGAACCATTTCATGCCTTTTGTCCTCGCGAGCATCTCGTTTATTCGTGGAAGCGGTAATTTGTTGACGAGAATGTTCTTGTTTAGCTCCCTGAGGTCCACGCATAGCCTCACCTTGCCATTGGGCTTCTGTGCTACCACTAAGGGCGACAACCACTCTGCACTTTCAATTGCTTCGATCACGCCTCCTTTCTCCAATCTGTCCAGCTCCTCTTGTACAACCTCTCTGCAGCGAAACGGAATGTTTCGAACCTTGTGGCTCACGGGCGTGGCTCCTTCCTTCAGTCGTATCATGTGCTTGAATTTGGCCAACTCACCAATCCTCCCGCTGAACACGTGGGGGTATTCCCTCTTTCATGCCTCTCCTTCATGTTCTCGTTCCGTGTCCATCAACATCACCTTCTCTATTCCTCCAGGATTTAGTTGGATCCCTAGTGCGCCTTGATCTTTCCAGCCCAGCACTGAGGGTCCTTTCTCCACCACGTATAGCTTACAGTTTGCTCGACGTCCTCTAAATTCGCATGGCAATGGGCAATACCCCAACATGGGTATACTTTGTCCTGTGTAGGTGACTGGTCTTAGGTCCATTGGCCTTAGTTCTTCCTTTATTTCTCTCAAGAAATTCTCTTCCCACACTTTTCTCTGTACTATCGTGATGGGGGCTCCGGAGTAGGCTATGATGTCGACTTTCACGCCTCCTATGCTCATGTTGAGTATTGGCTTGTTGGACCCCTTGCAATCCACGTCCAGGACTTGGTCGTCTACGTATAAGACCTCTTCAAGGTATTCTTCTTCAGCATGAGCCTCTTCCTCTTCGGGGCTGCCCTGGTCGATATATCCTACTGCCGCCCCTTTGGGCTTCCGCCTGCACACTTTTTCATAATGTCCAAACACGCTGCAAAACGCACATTTCGCTCTAAATGCTGGGCACACTTTGTCATTGCCTAGGTGTGAGGTGCTTCCGCACCTGTAGCAACTTGTCCGTCTCTCTCCATTCGTCTTCTGTGATGCACCCGTGTTGTGCTGGCCTCGCTTGGTGTATTGGTACCTAGGTAGCCCTTGTTGCTTGGCTTTGTCTACCTTGTTCTGCATCATCACTCTGCACACCGTTTGAGTGCTCTTGGCCTCTTTTCTGGCTGCTAGCACACATCTTTTGGACATTTCTGCTTTCTTGACCAAAGCCCACACTTCTTTGAGGGCGGCATCGCCATTCACCCATGGCTTCTCTTGAATCGTCTTGTTGGACGTATGCATGATAATTTGATCCCTTACCAGTTCATCGTGCAGGTTGCCAAATTTGCAGGTTAGGGCCAGTTTTTGTAACGCCGCGACATATTTATCTATGCTCTCTCCACTTTCCTGCTTTCTCTGGAATAAATTGGATCGGTCTATGGCCACACATACCACCGGCCTGTAGTGCGTGTCCAAGTCCTCTATCGCATGCCGGAACACATCTGTGTCTGTCGGATCTATCGTAGCTTTTACCAAGTTGCCAAACACCCTCATGCCCTCTGGTCCTAGATTGTTTAGGAGAATTGTTTTCCTCCTCGGGCTGGAGTATTCCGCATCGCTCCCTTCCTCCAAAGCCTCCAAGTAATTCAGGAAGTATCTCTTCCAGTCCTCCCACGGCATCGCGGGTTCTCCTCTCTTTGGGAGGAAAGGCATCATATTTGCGAGGGAAGTGGACGGTGTTGCCATTTTCTCGTTTCCCCTTGGGACCTCCTGGGCGGGAACGTTGCGGTTGGGTGGGCTGCCTGGTGCTTGCCTGGCGTCCGTGTCTTCCCCTTGGTCTTGTCCGCTATTTACGCCTCCCGCTGCACCCCTGGCGTTCAAGATTGCTCGCTGACCGGCCCTGTCCCTTCTGCTCGGCTCCTCACCGTGTGCCAGCCGATCCGACAGCTTTTTGCGATGGTATGTCGGTGGCAGATGTTCCTGTGCATCTGCACCTCCTTCCCTCCTTGTATACTGGGTTGGGCTTTGTCACTGTCCCACCGGTGCCTTTGCGCGTGTCGCGCGCTATTCCTTGGAGCTGCCTCTCTCCCGGCGTGGCCACCCTTGTTACTGCTGGTGGTCCCTTCCTGTGCCTACCCGGCTGGTGTGAGGCTTGTCGGCTCTGCTGCACTCTGGCCTCATGCGCCGCTTTTCCGCCCTCTCCCGCGCTCCAAGTTTGCCCCTGACTTCTCTGTGGTGGCTTGCTCCCCTTCCTATGTATTCTCGTGTGTTTTGGGCTCTAATCGGCGTACATTCTGTTTTTTTTTTTTTTGTAATTCTCCTATCGCCTCGTCGTGTCCCGCCTCGTCGCCATTGTAGGAGGGTCCTTCGATATCAATTAAGTACAGAGCCACAGGTGAGTTTAATACGTTTATTAACCCAGAGCGCCGGGGCAGCGCGCTTTCCTTCGATCAGGCTCGGCGCCTAACCAAAATGGCCGCCTTACAGTTCCTGCCAACTCTCTTCCGGTTCCGGCCCTCACAAGGAAGACTAGACCGACACTACAGGAATCTCCTCACAGCTCCATTCTTGCCCAGCAGCCACGTTCCTTTACATCACCCTGCATGTCCACGTCAGGGTCAAGCAACGTAAATCTACGTGCTGCTATATTGTCAGGCAGCAACGATACTCTCATTTTCAGCGCGGTGTTGCGCATAGCCTTTGAATTCAGCTGTTTCAAGTCTCCAGCTGAGCACACATCGATTTTATTATGCTTGGTGATGCGCACACCTCTTTGCCTTCTTTACGTGCACCCTTTAAAACTGAAGTTACAAAATATTACGCCATTTGTCAGACAGCAACTCTACTAGCATTTTCAGCGCGGTGACATGCACACCTTTTGAAATCCGCTGTTTTCAAGTCTCAAGCTGAGCGTACATCAATTTCTTTGTACCCGGTGACGCACACACCTCTTTGCCTTGTTTACGTGCACTCTTAAAAATTCAAAATTTACTAAATATTACTGCCTCATCATTTTCACGGTGATGTAAACACCTTTTTGCTAATGCACACCCGTTTTTGAAGAAGTTACTGAACCTATAGTGTACATTTGGCCTGTTTTATATTTATTAACAATGCAAAATATAACCTGTCCTCCACATTTTTTACTCAAAACAAAATGAAAGCAATGCTTTAAAGTCCTTGCCAGTTACATAATAGCCTTGGATGGGTCAGAATTTGAGCCAGTCAGAAAATTGGCTCTTCTTTACAATAATTTGGGATCAGAAGGTCAGCGCATTTTTGATCACTTGCCAGTAGCCAATCAACCTGATGAAACCGTTTTGGATCTTTATGAGGAAGCTGTATGCAGGCTTTCTAATCACTTTAAGGATGACACCAGCATGGTAGTTGAGAAACACAAGTTTTACACCAGAAAACAATATGAATTTTAATCTGTTGACATCTTTCTAGCTGAATTGAGAGTTTTAATTGCCACCTGTGAATTTGATGGCAACATTGATTCTTACTTAAGAGACCAGCTAATTGTTAACTGTTTTAACAACAAAGTTCAAGAAAGGTTGCTCTGCTGTAGAAATCCTTCTTTAAATGAAACTCTTGAAATAGCGAGATGTATTGAGAGATCATATGGCCGGGATGCCCGCCACCCCCTCCCAACACCAATTCCCCATGTGAGTAGACAGACACAGGTTTGAACTTTTGGAAGGCGGGGGGGAGTTACCCCCCCGGCCGTATTTAATAAAATGTGAAACAAAATTTAAAACATTAAATTAAAGTTTCATGACTTATGTACAATTTTACTTTTATTACAGTTCGATGAAGACATGTTCTTTGGCTAACCTTAACAGATCTCTAATACAAAGGTTTCCTAGCCGAGTCTAGCATCCTGAAAATGCATACATTCTAAATTAAAATTGTACATCCTAGCGTTAAGGGCCAACGGCAAGGTCTTAACCGGTATCAGATCCCTACTACCAAAATCCCGCCCTCACGGTGTGAGTTGCGCATGGGCAGAGGACTTTACCCTCATTGCCAACTGTAACTTCCCTTGTCGTGGGGGCCCCCTTTTCACTCGACGCCATCTTAAAGGTCGTCCAAGTTCCCGTGTGAGGTATCTGTAGGAAGGACAGCGTGGACTCCCCCCCATCCCCACACTCTCTATCCGCCATCGCGGATATCCGGGCCCCGGGAAATTCGTAGGAGGGGCATCTAGCCACCTCCCCCCTGGGAGGGGCCTATGGCCGTCTCCCCCTAGGCGACCCATCCTTAGTGGGTGCTGCCTCCCCGTGGAAGGGGCCAATGGCCGCCTCCCCCCGGGCGCTCCCTTCCATTCTGGGTGGCACCCCCCTCTAGGGACCTTGAAATTACTGCTCACCGATCATGACCTTACCGCCCGACCAAAAAATAAATACGACAGTTGTTTTACCTACTATAGGAATAAAAAATTCTGACATAGCCTTGATGAGTCATCAACTTCATTTTCCTATAAAGGGAAACATTATCTTAAACGCAGAAGCCACATCATTATATAAGACATTCCTCTACTTCTCTACAAAGGAAAAAAGGCCAATACATTTCTATCTAATCAAACTTTATTCAAACAAACATTGCCATAAGGGGCTGGTGGGTGGGTCAAAAATTGCCGCTTGTTCCGTCGAGGGCTCACGAGCAACGAGTTGGTGCAGCCTTCAGAGCACAGGAACAAGAGGACGCTTCTTCGGATTCCTGCTCTTTTATCCGTCTGCGGGAGGGCGGGGACCCTCCTCCGGTACGCCTACTGGGCGTGGTCTTCCGTGCGGGTGTCTAGGACAACCCCTCCTGGGCAGGAAAGGGCGCGCCCCGGCTACGCCACTTCGGGCATACCAGCAGAGCCACGCCCCCCGCCCAAAATGGTTTCCCGGGGGGATCGGGGCACCCAACCATACGTTCGGGGGGACCGAGTGGTCGCCCCTTTCCATTTGTAGCACAAACAGAATTAAACAAGGGTAAAGTTGATACTGAAGCTGAATATGTCAACGCTAATGGCACCAAGCCTAAAACTACCTATAATAAAACTCAAGTACATGTAAAGCAAAGTGTTTGCTACAGATGTGGCTCCTTCACACATTTAGCCAATGCTAAAAATCGCCCAGCCCTAGGCAAACCTTGTACTAATTGTAAGAAGGTCTTTCACTGTTCACGTGTGTGCAAAAATCCTCACAAGATTGCCACCCTTGAAAATGTCAAAGGTTACAGTAAAGCATTAAGTTACTCCATTGCAATTTTAATTGTCATCCTTGCAGTGGACTTTTCTGCCACCTGATTTCAAAGACGTGTTTCTTCTATAACAAGTAATTTCTTCTCAAACATTTGATTGACAACAATTCTATATTTTTCAACCAAAAATAAGCATTTTTCTGTCTTGGAGGGCTAAAATGTCGAGAACGGAAATAGCTACATCATTCATTGTATTATCTTAAATAGATTAAACTTTAAATTACATTTATCTATTACTACTGTCTCTACATAAATGTGCCAAACTGGAAACCAACATTGCATAACCTATATTTTGTGATTTACCATACACATTTTGGATTCTGTCAGAACTCTCTCCCAAATAATAACAGGAGCCTAAATCAATAAAGACTTAGGGCCCGATGTAGGAGCCCTAATACCGGTCGGAAACGGCCGATTTCGGCCGTTTCCGACCGGTATTTAGGTTTTCTAATGTAGGAGCATGCTTTACAGAATCAGTATTTTACCGAATCTGTATTTACAGATTCGGTAAAATTACTGAATCGGTAAATACAGACTCCGTAAAAATACCGATTCTGTAAAAGCACATGTAGGTAGCACATCTTTGAGTGCCGCAGGCCTTTCAGATTCGGTATTTTACCACCCAATCCAATTGGGTGGTAAAATACCGAATCCAGGTGTGCATGCACATCTGTGCATGCACACCTGTGCAATGTTACACACAGACATGCCCGTAGGGCATGTCTGTGTGTCACATGGCACTCAAGTCCGGAATTGGGGTGCCAGAGGGTGTCAAAGTGACACCCCCTGCACCCTTGCAAAAATCGGAATTTACCGAATCGGTAAATACCAATTCAATATTCACCATTGATTCCTATGGGCTTCAAGGCCCATAGGAATCAATGGGGGATACCGATTCTGTATTTACCGAATCGGTAAATACCGAATCTTACAGATTCGGTATTTACCGATTCTGAAATACCTACATGTGACCCCTTCTATTTTATCACTTCTTAAATACCGAATCGGTAAAATTAGGTATTTTAGAAGTGGTAAAATAGAATTATCTACATCTAGCCCTTAGATAGGTAGCAAATGGGGCCCCAGAAATCTTGGTTTAATCTGTTCCTCTGTTTTGCAGTGATCATCACTGAAAGGTAGGCATACAGAGTGCTGATCAATGAGTGCATAATTTATGTCGCTAATAGTCTCACTTTATTGTTGTCAATCAACTATTAAAATCTGAGATACTAAATCAGTTGGAAGTTTTGGCCCTAGGCGAGGAACTTGCCACGACAGGTTCTGAAATAAAGCTTTCATTGCCACTTGTTTACTTGTCTCTTAAGGTCAGCCTGATTGTGTATAGGGGTGTGTGAATTTGTCAAGTCAGTCAACAAGGAACAGTTACAGGAGCACTTTGTGGAGCAGGGCAGCTCAAGGACTGCTGCAGTTGTCCTTTGTATTAACCAGAGCAGCACTGCAGCATCCCCAAAGCAATGGGCACAAACAGCCCTCAACAGCCCTCTGTAGCCTTCCTCTTCCTGACCTGAGTAATATGGCATCGGCCCTTTTACTCCACCTTGGGAAACATCAGTCTGAACAAAACAAAGCTAAACTAATATCCACAACCTTCTAGTTATAGCTAAATTCTTCACCAATACCTAACTGAAAAGTGAGCTTGTAAACTATACCTAAACTGGTCCCGATGGAGCCCTCTTTGATCAGATTTGAAAACTTTTCTAAAAGTCAGATCTCCTTCAGTAGGGAAAACTACCAAGCTGAGTCCGACCGACTATACAACATCAACAGCTGCAGTCTCTTTTTTTATTGAGAAAAAGGCATGTTACATGGTCAAGGCATTGGTAATCAAGTAAGCATACATGACATACAGTAAATACTTCTTCTTGGTGTACATAATACAATATCTAGTTGGCAGTAATCATTGTGTGACATCAAGGCCCCCGGCAATGTCTTATCTGGCTCCTGGCAGCTCACAAATCTCCCCTCTGTAAGTTTTACACTGTCCCCAGATTTGTGTCTATTTGCTCAGACACCCCGTAGCTTCATAGATGGATTTTTATGTCACCATGCACCAGTCCATATCATTGAACCAGTCCACAATTTTCGGCGGGTGTGGAGCCCTCCAAAGCAGTGCGATGTTCCTTTTAGAGATCATGAACCCAAGCGTGACTCACAATCACTCCTTGGAGTTTAGGTCTGTAATATCCCAAATGTTCAACAGTGCTAACTTTATGTTGCAGTGGATCTGTTGCCCTAGTGCTTCCTCCATTTGGCTTGCCACCCGCTCTCAGTACCCCTGGATTACAGCACATTCCCAGAGAGTATGAATAAATGTGCCCTCTTGCCCACACTGCCGTACACAGCCACCCTCCGGGACATAAATCATGTGAACTAGCAAAGGTCCTGATAGGTAGGATCTATGAAGTAGTTTTCGTTGGGCCAGCCGGAGCCGGGATGAAATGGCCACCACGCAAGGGGAAGCCAATGACGCCCGCCACTCCTCATCCTCTACACCTGCGACATCCTGGTCCCATTTGGCACCCAAGCTGGTCAGAGGTTCTACCATATTGTGAATGGGTTTTTTGTAGATGAGGGATATGGCTTTGTCCGGTAGGTCTCCGTCGAGTATCATGTCTTCAATTAGGGATCGCTACCTGTTGGAAGAACCGCGAGCAGGGCATGTCTGATTTGAAGATATCTAAAGTATTCAGACTGGGCAAGTTTGTACTCCCGCTGTAGTTGGGAAAAGGGCACCACATTGCTCGATTTCCATAAATCGCCCACCCTGGAGATGCCTATGAGGTCCCATTTGTCAAAGCCCTTCGTACAGATCAACCTAAAAGTTGTTCACAGTGCCACAGTGGCGTGGCTTGTGTGAGTCTACCCTCCCAGCCCAGACTCCAATTGGCCTACCACCATATGGTAACTGCGTGCCCGGTCCGGCCAGTCAGGACAGGCCGCAAAGATCGTGCATATAACGCACGTCCGAAGCTACCC
This sequence comes from Lissotriton vulgaris, assembly GCF_964263255.1. NCBI lineage: Eukaryota > Metazoa > Chordata > Amphibia > Caudata > Salamandridae > Lissotriton > Lissotriton vulgaris. The sequence goes on from NC_141687.1 coordinate 896,376,186, forward strand.
CCGAGAGGAGCCACCTGTCTATTTGAAAGGCCGGGTCATCCTGTGATATATAGTTATTAATGGCTGTGAGTTGCTCAGCCCAGTAATAGTTCTTAATATATGGGAGCCCTATACCCCCATCAAACCAACCCAATGTAAGTTTTTGAGTGACAATACGTGGTGGCTTGCCCTCCCACAAGAGTTCTCGAACAACGCTGTTGAGGTCCCTGAAGTATGCGACAGAGACCGAAAGCGAAGTGCTCTGAAATGCATATAAAAATCTGGGAAGAGAGTCAATGGGAGCGATTTCCAGTGTTGGACGTCCGATTTAAGATGCACCAGAGGTGGCAGGAGATTAGTTTAGTAGAGTCTGGTAAGGGCTTTTGAGACCAAAATGTCCAAATATTTGAAGCCGTCAGCCACTTCTGCCAGTTGACAGCTCTGGGGAAGTGAGGGCTGCTTGCCACAAAGGACATGGAGCGCTGATTTAGACCAGTTGATCGTATATCCTTCAAACCTGCCAAACACGCAGAATATGCCCAGGACCACATTGAGGGATGCTGCTGGGGAGGCCAAATAAAGCAGGATGTCATCCACATACAATGAAATGAGGTCTTCCCAGCCATGCGTCCATTGAAGGTCCTTGTTAGCGGAGTCCTGTTGGTCCCATGTCGCCACGGGTCCAGGGCCAGAGCAAAAAGGAGCGGTGACAGAGGCCAGCCTTGTTGGGTGCCTCTTCCGAGAACATAGGGGATTTCCTGTTGTTAACAACCACTTGCGCAAGCAGTTGGCGGTATTGAAGCCGCACCCAGTCGGTAAATTCAGACCCAAACCCCAATTTGCGGAGTACGGAAAACAAGTAGGGCCAATCGATGGTGTCAAAAGCTGATGCAGCATCCAGGGACACCACAACTGCGTCTTTCCTAATCGTGTCCACCTGGCCCAGAACGCCATGAAGCCTGCACAGGTGGAGAGAGGTATTTCTCGCAGGCATGAATCCCGATTGGTCCAGATGGGCAAGGCGGGTGAGGACCCTGAGTAAACGAGTGGCAAGCATCTTTGCCAGAATTTTTGCTTCACAGTTGAGCAGTGAGATGGGCCTATAAGACGAGCATTTGTCGGCAGGCTTGCCCACTTTAGGAATGATGACAATATTTGCTAGTCTCTGATCCTCAGGTAGGATACCCCTTTCCTTACTTTCTCAGTACATGGTGGCAAGAAAGGGTGCATTCTTGCTCATTGTGATTTCAAACAATTCTATTGAGATACCACTAGGGCCCAATGCTTTCCCTCCCCGCAGATCTTTGATGATGTTTTTGGCTTCCGCCACTGTAATGTCAAGATCTAAATTGGAGAGTTCCGCCTCGGTAAGGAGTGGCATTGAAATGTCACGGAGGAGAGAAGCCGCGTCCTCCTCAGTATATGTCGTGCAGGACATGTAGAGGGACTGGTAATTTTGGCCAAACGCGTCTGCTATGTCTTGTGGTGCGTTAAAATGGGGAGGTGAGTCAGTTTTAAGCTCTACCGCAAAGCGTAGGGCTCTATCCCTGCGATCCAACCAGTCCTGTAGTTTACCCGCCTTGTCTCCACATCATAGATCTTTCTGAGCATGGCCAGGTGGTGTGTCTTAGCAGCCTCTGTAGCTAAGTTGGAGAATTCCTTAACTTTAATATAGAGTTTTCTGACACGCTTTCACCTAGTCCTGTATGCAAATTGAATTTTTCCGAGTCTAGGATCTCTCCATCCAAACGCGCCATGTCCCAGATATGGCTACAAATCTTCCCAGAGAGTCAGTGCGAACTGAGGCAACATTTTGGGGGAACGATTTCCGGACCATATGCCCACACCCTGGGAGCAAGAGCCGAAAGCAAAGTGGGCCGCTAAATGAAAACCCCAGAGTGACAGGGCCTTGCATACATTACAGAGCAAGTGAGTCTCTTGTAATAATACAACATCAGGAGAATGGTGCTTTAAATACACAGCCCTCTTAATTTTATCCCCCAGCCCGTTGATGTTCCACAACAGTAACTTAAGCTATTGTCTAGTCACCATGCCCATTAGTCCTTCTGAGAGGAACATAGAGTTCCGGAGGGAACCACCCAGAACGGTTCTCGGAGGGAGTCCACCCCGAGCAACAGGGACCAATAACCAATGGGTACTCCAAAGAAGAGGAAACTACATCTGCCTTCACGTGAGACCTGTCAAATGTCTCATGCCTGTGGAACAAAAATAATTCAATACACATAAAAACAATCCCCCAACCCAAAACACAACCCTTGCAGCCCCCCTCCCCGCCTCCCTGCTTGGTGGTGTCAGAACCTCCCTCCCACCCAAACTAGCAGAGTGCCTATCGCCCACCCCTACCAAACCTGTGGGTGCGTGTAACCAGCCGAGCACCCGTCATGGAAATTAGCGACTGGTAACCACATTTTACAAACTGAGATAGTCTGGAAGCAGCCATTAAAACCCCCACAACGTTGTGGGACCAATACAGAAGGGCCTGGGACCTATGGAAAATCACATTAAGTCTATTGTGAAAAAGTCCCCAATAAAACCTTATCAGAGTTTGATTACAAGATCCGCAGTACTGAGGGGGGGGGCGATGCCCCGATCTGCCCCCAGGTGGAGAAGATGCACATCACACTTAAGGAACTAAACATACAGACCAGTCATTCCGACCCTCCAGTCATTGCCTCCTGCTCTTCAGGCAGGGTGTTTCTGCAGGATACGCCAGTGCCCTCCTCCATTCTCACTCCCCGGAAGCGTTTGTTTCTTGCCATCTGTCCAGCCAGTCCCAGGCCTCCTCGGGGTGGTAAAAAACTGGCCTTCCCTCCAATTCCACCCTCCGTTTGGCGGGAAAGAGCATGGCATATATCAGTTCCTGCTCATGAAGTGCCTTTTTCACATCAAGGAATAGAGGATGAAGTCCAGGAGGAAGGTGATGCAACTGTTCTGGTATTCCACCAGTGCCGCTGACTGGGCACACTGCAGGATGACATCCCTGTCTCGGAAGTTGAAGATCCTAGCCAGAAAGGGCGGTGGGGGGGTCCTCGGTCTTGGTAGGCCGCCCGGTACTCCTGCGCCCTTTTGAAAGAAAAGAAGTTCGAGAGAGACCTGTCAGCTTCAGATAGGTGGTGAACAGTACCTCCACAAAGAGGTCTGCCAATGGCCCCTCTGCCCACTCCGTCACCCCCAATATACAGATGTTATTGCACCGGGAGCACCCCTCGTAGTTTTCCAGCTAGGCCTCCAGTTTTGCGGTGTGGGTCTGCATGGCCTCAATCTTGCACTGCAGGTCAGAGGAATCCTCAACCAGTGAACTCATTTTGATTGCAACGTCCTTCAGACGCGAGTTTATCAATCGCATGTCTGCCTGGATAAGGGACACCTCCGAGGACACACCGTTAATGTGTGATTCCAGCGAAGTGCGCATGGTCGTGATGGCTTCCATGATGTCCTGTAGCATCGGCTCTTTTTTCTTCCCACCCGATTGTGGCGTAGACCCAAAATAAAGCAGTACAAGGCTGTCCCGTGCCAGTGGGGGCTGCCTGAGTTGTCACTCGAACTTTGGCAGACAGGGCCTGACATAGTAGCGCGAGTTAAGGGCACAGATATCCAGGCTCAAGCAGCAAAACAGGCCACGCTCAGCAGATATTGGGATCAACCTCCCCCGCGAGGCCACACATCCATCCGATCCTATCACCAGCTAGGCCAGGCGATCACACAAGACCCCTGAAGACAATAGGGCCCAGCATCTCTCCCGCAATGTCCACTGGTAGTCCACACTAGGCCCAAGACGACTGCCGTGCGAATAGCGTCTCTCACAGGCCCCGCGAGGATAGTCAGACCTGTCAATCTCCCCACGTATGTCTGTGGACTTCACAAAGCATATGTGCAGTCGCTGGTTATAGCGTGAGCCAGCCAGGGAGATATCTTTCAGAGCTCAGGGGACAGGGGGCCCAGAGGGGGAACCATGGCACACCAGCCGGGTCTCTTCATCGGTAATGAAATGCTCCCAGGCTTGGTTATTAGCGCACAGCTTCTGAATACAGTAGGTGGCATATGGGTACTAACCCCAGCACGTTGGGGTATACTGCAGCCCTCACTCACCAAATTATGACTTTTTAAGCCACTGGTTGGCAGTTATTTAGCATTCCCAAGGCAGTGCCTTTAAAATAGGCACCTCAATGAGAACATCAAAGCATGTTCCTGCATGGACCGAAATGCACAATGTTGTGCATTTTTTGCCGTGCAGGAGCTTGGGGGTGCAGGCAGACAGGGGGCACACCATAAGTCCCGTCGAATGCACCCCATGGTGCAACGAAACAAGAGGTCCCTCTTTGTTTTCTCACTCTCACAATTTTCCTGGTAGTTGCAACACAATGAAAAATCGGCGATGAGGAAACTCCTAATATTCTAGGCAGTGCCGCAGCACCACTGCCAGAATATTAGGGGCTTTAGATCGCTGAGCCACCACCAGGAGTCATGAATCCCTGGCAGAAGCATCTGTTTGATGGCAGTCCAACAGCCACATTCCTAAAGTGGTAGGCGGGTCGCCAAGCTAATAGTTAGACCCATAGACTAATTTTATGCTGTCTCCAGATAGCTCTTTATTGTAGTATTGTGAGAACTTGAGCCCCTGCTCTCATTCAATGTTGCCATCATTTAAACATTATGCTTGTGCTGCCTGGGGCTTCTATACTAACAATCAGTAGTTAAATTATGTTAGTTTATTGCACCAGTGCACATACAATTGCGCAGTGTGGTGGTTTCTAAATTGTACATTACTACACGTTTACCAGCAGAGTACTGTTGTCCAAGGCACCTGAAATGGCTTGGCCACTGTATGCAGCTGCATTAAAAACAATGGGCACTATGATGCTATTGTTTTTCAGGTAATTAAAGAGCTTTTCTGCAGACATCTTAGAGTCTGTGAGAAAACTTAACAAGTCCCATAATAAAATGAATTCATTTTAGGTGATTGAATCACTCAAAGAAAACCCTCTCCACCGCTGTAGCTGCTCTAGTGGATGCACTTGCTTGTTCTGTCTTTTTATGAACTTCTATGCATGACCACATTGCTATTGCTATTGGCAATATATGGGTGAGCTGGCACGAATACTATGCCTGGATGGGCCTCCCTCCACAGTATGATTCCTGCTTGCTTTACCCTAGTCGCTGTTACTTGGCAAGTCCTTCACCTGTTAGTAGGCTAGCCTCTGCTCCATTGACGTGCATACTGGCACATGTTGTCTCTATGCTTCTCCAATTGATGGGTAAAGCTGGTGGGCATTCCAATGGATTTCGGCATATTGATGCTTTGTATCATGTATTAATCAGCTTTTTGATGTATCCCTAATTTTCATCTCTTTAGAAATCAGCATGCAGAGGCTGTGTGATTATGAGGACTGATAAAACTTAGGTGATTGCTTTTAGAACCTGCACACGACTTATCTCTTCATGTGTGACAGGATTTCCCACAGTGCACAAATAAGACAATGATGTAACATCCACAGCGGTTTGAGCGGTTTTTAGCTCCTTGCTCACAGGATTGTGTTTGAAGGTCTGCCCTGTGGCATGCACATAAATATATAAGGTAGTTTTATCAGCAAAATATAAGTGATGCTGTTTATCCTTTTCATCACTGAACTTCTCCCGAAGTAGACATGCTATACATTTTTTAAGTCATCAATTTCCACCACCCACAGCACTATTACACACAATCATTATTTCTCGTTGTTATTTTATTGGTGTTTTTATCACCTAGAAAGAATATACTAGTCAAGACTAAGCTACCGATTATGAGTGCCGCTGAATATTGGTTGTGTAGAAAGCGTGAACTCAGTTATCGATTTTGGCCACTATCACCACATTTAAATCTCCCTCTGTTCTGACCAGGTAGTACATGAGAACACGGGTGAGGACAAACCAGTGTGCCCATCCTCCAGGAGAGGACTGGGCAGGTTCTGAGCTGTACTTGTGCTCACAGTCACTGCTGGACCCTTGGTTTATTTTACCAGGTGTATTTCTCACTAGGTAAACACAGGCCTGCTGTTCCCTACCTGCTAATCTTGGGTGCAAAAATACAAGGCCACTTGTATTTCAATGCAATAGTAGCCCAACAGGGGATACCGCTCCTCTTGATATGTAATCTGGCGCCAAGACATCAATTCTTTTAGAAAATTTGGCCATACTACGTTGTCTTGTAAACTTTGAATAAATTCTACTTTTGCATTGATATGAACCATGCCGTGATGGGTTTTGAAATGTTATGTTATGTTAGAATATTTGTAGAGGGCAACTGTCACTCCGAAGAGTATCATGGCGCTATATTGGATTAGTTTGCGAGCAGAGAAAAAGTTGAGAACTGAAGGAAAAAAGTCTAGATGAGTCCTCTGCATAGTGTGTCTGGGGCGGTGAAAATCCAAGTTTTCAAGGATTCCTAAAGAGGGTTTCTGATTGCAAAAAAAAAATCAAACGTAGGTTACTGGGGCGTTAATTCCAGGCTTTTGTGACCGATACTGCAATGGATTTCCCTCCTTTTGAAATACATCTAAATGCTGGAGGTTTCAAAAGGTTAGCATTGGAGGATCTAAGAGTGCAGCATGGTTAATAGCGAACAAACCTAGACCGGAGATACTGAGGGTCTGAGGAGTGAAATCTTCTGAAGGTAATGATCAGGATTTCAAACAAGATTCTTATATGGACAGGAAACAAGTGCAATGCTTTCAGAGTGGCTGATGAAGACAATTTCTTAGGCCATTTTAATACTAGTCGGGCCGCAGCATGTTGAACCATCTGGATTTTGTGTAGGACTGGTTTAGTAGATACTGTATGAAGGCTGTTGCAATAGTGACTTCTGGATGTAATTAAGGCTGTTGGAACTGTCTGTCTGCTGTGATGGGAAGTAGATTGAAGAACTTTTTTAATCATTAGATCAGGTGAAAGCAGGTTTGTGCCAAAGATAGCGCTTGCTGGTGGAAGGACAGAGCTGAACCAAATCTGACCCCCAAATTTCTGGTTGCTGTTACTGTGTTCGGGGGGAGGGGTGGGTAGTATCGGTCGGCCACCATAAACTGGGGCAGAAATAATTCTCTTTCTCTAATTGCATGATTTCAGTTTTTTCTGAGTTACATCTCAGGTGGTTAGCTTTTGTCCAGTGAAAAACCGCAGTGAGACATTGACGAGGTTTTCTTTAGCCAGTGTGGTGTTTTTATCTAAGACCAGGACTAGCTGAGCGTCACACACATATGAGATGGTCTCAATGTTGAAGGACGATATCAAGCCGATCAGTGTGGCCATACAGGCATCAAAAAGCACCAGACTTAGGATAGACCCTTGAGGGACCCCGGAGAGCAGAGGCTTTTCTGCTGACTGGTGTTGTCCAAGAGTGATGACTTGCCTTCGGGTTTTGGAGGAATGATTTTAACGCCAGGGCGAGGTGAGAAATACCATAGGATTCGAAGAGGTCAAGGTGAATATCATGCTAGACCGTGTCGAAAGCAGCTGATAGGTCCAATACAACCAAGACAACACTCTTTTCCTGGTCAAGGAAGGCTCTAAGGGATTCCGCTCTGTGCAGGAGAGCTAATTTCGTAGAATGTTGTGGCCTGATGCCAGATTGATAAGGGTATAAGATATTTGCTCCAAAGAGATAGGTCATAAGTTGTAGGTTTACCCATTTTTCCGTGATCTTACTTAGGCAGGGTAGTGGAAATGTGAACAATGATCAATATTTGCTTCTTCACGCCTCCTGAAGTGGGGGAAATGCTATGCTAGATTATCAGCACTTAGGAATCTTTCTACAAATAATGGACATGTTCCTTTCCAAAATGTTTATTTGTTTTTTTCTAGCAAAATATATACTATTAGAAGTGACAAGAATTCCAAACACAATCAGTATCAGTTGAATCAATAGTTATACATTTCTAAGTGCGCTGGGGATGCCCAGACGTGGGTCCCAGGCACTCCACACCACTGGAGTCAAGCTATCCGGGCTGATGAGAGGTGTTACCTCGAAACCGGTCCGGTCCTCGGATGCTTGATTCCGTTCTAGGAAGGACATGGCTTTTGTAGTTCGGACTGGACTGTTCCCATGGGGCACAGGGTCAGAGCTGATTTGCATATCGCCATTGTCTAACCCAGGGTGGTGTGGAGTGCAAAATAACGATGGATTTGGGCCCAGATCTTTGGACTGGGTTGAGTGTGTGACATTGATCCACATTCGGTCCATCACCTGTTGTGTTTGCATATTCCGCCCTAAGTGCGCTGGGGATGCCCAGACGTGGGTCCCAGGCACTCCACACCACTGGAGTCAAGCTAGCCGGGCTGATGAGAGGTGTTACCTCGAAACCGGTCCGGTCCTCGGATGCTTGATTCCGTTCTGGGAAGGACATGGCTTTTGTAGTTCGGACTGGACTGTTCCCATGGGGCACAGGGTCAGAGCTGATTTGCATATCACCATTGTCTAGCCCAGGGTGGTGTGGAGTGCAAAATAATGATGGATTTGGGCCCAGATCTTTGGACTGGGTTGAGTGTGTGACATTGATCCACATTCGGTCCATCACCTGTTGTGCTTGCATATTCCGCACTAAGTGCGCTGGGGATGCCCAGACGTGGGTCCCAGGCACTCCACACCACTGGAGTCAAGCTAGCCGGGCTGATGAGAGGTGTTACCTCGAAACCGGTCCGGTCCTCGGATGCTTGATTCCGTTCTGGGAAGGACATGGCTTTTGTAGTTCGGACTGGACTGTTCCCATGGGGCACAGGGTCAGAGCTGATTTGCATATCGCCATTGTCTAACCCAGGGTGGTGTGGAGTGCAAAATAACGATGGATTTGGGCCCAGATCTTTGGACTGGGTTGAGTGTGTGACATTGATCCACATTCGGTCCATCACCTGTTGTGTTTGCATGCTAGATTATCAGCACTTAGGAATCTTTCTACAAATAATGGACATGTTCCTTTCCAAAATGTTTATTTGTTTTTTTCTAGCAAAATATATACTATTAGAAGTGACAAGAATTCCAAACACAATCAGTATCAGTTGAATCAATAGTTATACATTTCTAACAAAAATCTTATAACACTCTGAGGGCTTGTCTTCAGAAGCTTCTCATTTAGATTTGAAAATCATGGAATGTATTCACTTAAATTATCTAATTTTTAGCTCCGGCTTGACAGCTTATCTCTTCACAAGACTATTTGTTACCAGCCCTTAAACATGTAGTTAGAGCTGCCTTTGGACTAACCAGAGGAGCATTATCATTTCACTGCAGTATCTATTGCTTGATTGGCCATATCATTTTGCCTGCTTAAGAGTACATTTGGTACAATGTATAAGGGAATATTTGATGTTTCAAATGTTCATAACACATTTATTTTCCTATTTAATATATGAATATCATACAGTAAGAAATTATTTTTGTTTTGTTTTTTCCCACTGGGGCAGGACTCAAAAGGCAAGCCAGATATATTGGTTTTGCCAATGTTTGCTTAAAAACATTGTATCATGGAACAAAGCTCCTAATCCAATTTTGTAGGGAACTATCAGTTTTAGGCACGAGTAAGGCTCTGAAAGTCTGTCATCTTAAAACAATTGTGTAATTTCAATTTCCCAGATTTGCACCAGTGAAAAGAATTCTCCCACTTTTCTATTGGAGTTTTATGGCTGTTAAATTCTCAATCATTCAATCCTTTAATAAATAATCTTTGAATAAACTATCCAGTGAAACAATATACAAAAGGTTCTCTTTGACGTGACACTTTCCCTCTTTTATCATATAAACATTATAGTTTACTTAACGATATTAATTATCATCTCTGACTGAAGAAGGCTGAACGTCGGAGTATGTATAAAGTTAGGCAGTTAAGCTTATCAAAGGGTAGTGCTAAGCATTTGTTGTATTGTATACAATAAATGAGACACACATTAAATTTCCAAGTCATTTTTAAGACCAAGAACTTTGATTTACAGTAGGTAATTTTAGAATTATGATTTTTCTGCGTTCGCAGAATAAATCACTTTTGTGCGCAATTAGGCACCATTGAAGTCAATAGAGAAAAGTGGAAAATGATATTAAAACAGGGAATGCTTTCAGGAAGTTCACCTTCTCATTTTAGGCTGATCGCAGGATGAGGTCCAATGTTCCAGCAGCAGAAGATCGGGAGAGTCCCAGATCCGGCCCGGAGCAGGGTGTGAGGTTGTTGATAGCTGGTGCGCTACGACGAAAGGGGCCTTTTGAAAAAATACTTCACAGGAGGACATAAAGGAAAGTCTAGTGGGTCTAACTCAAAGGAGGAAGATCCAACAGGCTCATGACCACAGGAGCTCAGCTGGGTCATCATTACCTGGCTGGTCGTACCGGGTGCAGAGCAGATACATCAGCTGGGCGCTGTGCGTCAAGATGTTCTCGCGGTCAGGAGCAGGCAACCTGGCGAGGCGATTTCAGGACAGCTGGGCCTCTCACATTGTGGGTCTCAAGGTTCTCGATGTCATTCGATGGGTGCTTGTTTCAGGGAAAGTTGGAGTCCGGAACAGACTCTTCATCTTGCTATTTGCTGTAACGGGTCTGAAACCTTGGATATTGGTACTGTGCGGCTCCAGTAGGTCATGGTGTCTCCAAACAAACTTGGTGGGGAGAGATACCTGACCCTCTGCAACCGTTGTACCTCTTCTGGTTTGGGTGCTGTGCGGGAGTCATGGGGGTGAGCAAGTTGACAAACCAAACTTAATGAGATTGATGCCTGCAATGTGCAGAAGAATGATACCTTCACTCCAAGGGAGGAGCTCAATGTTTTCTTGAAGGCTGCAGGAGCTCTGGGGTTCTTGGAGTCCTCACAGGGTTAGTAAGAGACTACAAAACCACGACTGTCGAGTACTTGAGATAGCAGGTAGGGTTTGGTACCAATTTTCTCTGCAGCAAGGCTTCAGTTCTTGGACAGCAGCTCTTGTTTGTTTGTGTCTATTTCTTGAGCGTTTAATCTAAAATTCTAGGTCTAGGGATGCCACATAAATAACAAATTTAGGAGCATTAAAGGGGGAGACATATAGTAGGCAGTGGGCCTAATGCCTTTAGGTTGTCAACAACCTCTAAGTGACCACTTCTTGTAAGCAAGGGCACTACCTTAGCCCTGATAGTTGTTTTCCCATCATCTCAAGATTTTCAAAAGAGGGTCCACGTCACCTGCCACACCTTATGGGTGATGCTGGCTACTTGTGGACACTCCTCCTCATATAATTAATTTTCCCACCTGTTCTCCTACCAAATGTAGAGCAGGACAGGGAAAGCCTGGATTTATTTCTGGCCTCTGAGAGGTCAAGCTCTCACCCCATGAGTTCAGAAACATGCCTGGTGCTGGCAGGTGATCTATGACTAGTCAAAGACCACACAAGAGCTTGGGGTATCCTGTGTGCATGTATTAATACATCCAACACTGGCATCAGTGAGTATTTATTAAGATAAGATGTTGGGTACCAAATATCTTAGAGTACAGTGTAGCCATCATGGAGCTAGGAAACTTGTAAAGACAAGTTTCTAGCCCATGTGCACTCTATGGCTTCCCTGCGCTCTTGAAATATCCAAGAATGGCTCAGATAATGTAGGGTCATGTATGCTCATGCAGATATGTCTACACATAGGATATAGTGCACCCAGGCTGTAAGGTCTGCAGTAGGGGTAGTTTACCTATTTCTCATGCAGTGCAAGAGGGCATGGCACACTAGGCTGTGTGCCATGTCGACTCTTTGGTTTTCTCTGCACCAAAAGACATAGCCTGCAGTAGCACAATTTGTGCTATAGGCCCAGAGGACCCCTTTCAGTACCCATACCCGAGTTGCCAGGGGAACCTTTTTCTAGGGACTTATAGGACTCGCTGAACTTGCGCCAATTGCGTACAGTTTTGAGAAAGAGGTCAGACACTGGGAACCTGGTTAGCAGGGACCCAGTGCAATTACATTTCAAAACCACACCAGGCATCAAGCAAAAAGGAGGGGCTAATCATGTCAAAAGAGGCATTTTTCTAAAGGATAGAATTCAGAATAACTGTAGTGGCAGAGAGATAGTCAATACTAGTAGCTATGCATTGTAAATGCTGCTACAGTTGCATGGCGACATTTAGGGCATGCAGGAGGAGCAGACATCAGTCCCAGGGGCCACTGAATGTTTCCCCAATGACATTCCTTGCATGCTGATATTGTTTTTAAACCAGCCAATCCTAATAATATCATGGGTGCTGGCAACTTTGAATGGGGTGTAAAGTTCACACAGATTACAGTTGGAACCCTGAGGTTCCACTGAAAAATGAAGCAGGAATTCTGTCTCTGATTTCCCCCAGAATTCCCTCATATCGCCCCTTAGTTCTGCAATAGAGTTCAACAGTTTTCTAGCAGCCGAAGTCTGTGGTTTAAATATAGCAGGTCCATTGCCAGTCGAAGCTCTACTGATGGTAACCCAGTGGTTTTCTAAGCTCTAAATTAGATGGGACAGCTGGGGGTTGCTGCTGTGGGAGGCAGGTCCACTTTATTCCTCCTGCTGTGCCATATTCTAAATGAGGGTCAAACTTCTTACTTTTCAGACAAAGCCTCATCCTTTAGTATGAGTGAGCAAACATGGGGTGAAAGAGTGAGAACGGGTCATTCATTTGATATATTATTACTTTAATGGGGAGTAAAAAAGGGAGAGCAGATAAAACATTGAAAGTAATGAAAGTGAGAAGGTAGGAACCCAAATTTCTATAGGAAAAGTTTGTTTGTGTAAAAGACACATGAGAAATGGGAGTGATTAGCATTTGAGGATGGAATGTAGAAGTAAGAGGTAGGATTATGTGTTTGGTAGTGAGATTGAGTATGTGTAACCACAGTTAGGTTGTGTAGTCAGAGCAACTTTAAAAAGTAAATGTGCTACAGTGGGTGTAATGAAGGTGTGATAATGAATTAGGGGGGAATATCACCACTGGCTTGGACTAATGATGTCAGATGTATTTGTATTCAACAGCTATATGTGACAAAGTGTGCTTTTAACCAACATAACCAAATAATGTTTGACTGTGCAAAAACAAAACGATGTAAATGACTATGGTACGATCATCCATCACGACTTCCAGCTACTCCTGACAATTGTAATATCTTTGCCTGATGCCTATATGAACAAGTAGCAGAGCTCAAGTCTCCAAAAAGTCTAGCTTCACCACTGGATGCTGGAGCAAGCTATATTGATGGAAGATGAGTACCATTGAGTGGTGTACCAATAAACATGTTATTTCAGCACTTAACCACTCTTCATGGTGTAAATGCTCTTTACAAATACATATTATGCCATGTTATATGGATTTTGGTCAATACCTACTGGTTGAAACAAACCATGTGACAATTAAAACAATCAGCTCCATGAGATGACTAAACAAAAGAGCCTATGATGAAACAAATGATGTCTTAATTTTGAATAATTGATTTGTGGAGCGCTTGTATGCAGATGCTTCTTGGTGGATTATAAATACACAACCTTAAAACATAAAAGTGACCAAGGAAAAACCTAAAAGATACTTCATTGTTAAAAATCCAGGTTTTCAGCCGGCATCTAAAAGAGAGTAGATTTGTTCCTGCCTGCCAACTCGAAGGGAAAGAGTATCATAGATTGGCCACAGCTGTAGAAATAGCAAGGTTGGACTGCCAATCTGAAGGAGCATGATGGTTGAGAGAAAGAAGATCTGTTGGGAAGAATTATCAAAGGTGCAGGGCTTTGTGGATGATTGCTAAAGCCTTAAGGTTATCCGAGATGGAAAGCAAGGGTAAAGTTTGCAGAACTAGTGACATATGGCAATTTTATGTGCGTGCTCATACTGATGCCTTCTGACCAAGTTGAATTTGACATAAGATGTATGGAGAGCCAAGGCATATTAAATTAGCATTAAAGATTTAATAAGAGCCTTCGTCACTGGAGTGTGCAAAGAGTAATCAATAAAGGAAAAAAAATGTAAGAGGCAAATTGGGAGAAACATGAGTGGGCCAAAGTAATGGAGTGGTCTACCAGGGATTGCTTACCGACCAAAATAACTAGTAAATTTCATACCACTGTCGTAGGATGTGGGTGATGCCCATTATATCTAGCCTTAAAGTTGTGCCTCATTCCATGGCTGATGAAGTGGAGGTATTTACAATCTCAGTTTTTGTTGAGTTCCTCTTGAGGATGTTTTAGACATCTATCCTCTGATGATTCGGAGGGTTTCTGTTAAAATGCCTCTTCTTTTAATTCGGAAACTCATGCATACCAGATAGTTTCACTATAAGTTTAGTATCATAAGCATACATATAAAAGTGTAGTCTAGAATAGTGGAGCAATAGGTCAAGGGTAGGGGTGGAAGTAATTTGCGTAATTCCATGTAGTGGCATCACATTGAATTACACAGGAGTTCTGCGAGATTACCCAGAATTGTGCAAGAATAGTAAATCTGTGTTTAGCACTTTTTCTTAACACAAACATTACTCATTGCATCCCAAAATGGAAGCGAAGATGTATTTAGTGTTAACAAATATCGCTAAATGCACCAGAACACAAATGATGAGCGCGAGCAGCCACTCGTACCCTCTAAATGTGCTCTTGTTGTAAAATTTGCACCCAACCTACTCCGGATATTTAGTGCTATTTTCTTAGTGAAAAATGCACTCTTGCGTTTAAAATGAATGCAAGGATGCATTTTGCATTGATAATTAGGGCTAAATGCAGCTCAATACAGTGGCCACTTGCTAAATATATTCTTGCAGTAGGAGTTTTCCCTGCGAATTACTCTTAACTACGCAAAGAGGATTGATTGTCTAATTGTCGGTAATTCTGCATCAATTGAAGGACTGGGTTATTCTAAGACCCAGCGGTGCCAGGGGACAACACCTGAAACCTTCGTGGGTTACCTGTTCCGGCGTACAAATCACAGAGACACGGGACACTTCCTTCGGCGTCAAAGATCGAGATTTATTTACTGCAGGGAACACAGAAGTCACAAGAAGTACAACGTGTGTAGGTTCTAGGAGACTGCTTCAAATTGCAATAGTGGATCGCTCCTTTTATACAGATTTCCGTCATAGCACAACATGTCAAACAAAAGGTTACAACTCAATTCCCACAGTAAACTTCAAAAGGGCTGCTTTCATGTATTCAGGATCCCGGAACATAATTACAGTAGCATCGCCGGTTCCCAACTGTAAAAGTACATTATCCCAACATTAAGTACATTCCATTCCGGCTGTAAAACGAGTTTAAGAGAAGACAGAAACAGGTGGAAGGAAGACAAAGATAAACAGCAGATTGGTGTAGGGGCAATATCGGAAACATGATTGCAGGATCAAAGGAGTCGTGCCTAATGAATGCACGGCTGAAACAATAGGCTGGCATGGCAAGATGAGCCTCGAGCGGGGCCATCTGCCTTTGCGATATCATCCCCCTCGTCATAAAGACACCCTCAAAGGAACACGTGTCTTCCGCAAGAGCTTGGGAATCCCAGGGTCACAAAGCGGACAGTGTCCGTTCGCTGGCTACTTGAGGGCAAGAGACAAAATGGATGCCGTATCTAAAATGGAACCCGTGGGTTCAGATGTAGAAACCCACGAATAAGACGAACGATTCAAGTCAGTGTAGTGAAAACGCGTACACCCACTAAACTCGTGATTTGCGGTTCATAGATATCAAACTCGTCCATATTCGAACGAGTTAAAAACACCACGATAATTGTCACGGAACCTCAGACGCTCCTTTTGCCCTCATGTAGGCAAGCACTAGTCGATATCAAAATCGATCTCGATATTCATCAGATCATTCAGATGTTGCTGCAACATCATTCTGTCCATCAATGCTTCCTTGGTAACAGATGGCCGTCTTATACACGTCGTAGCACATAGGCCACATAAGGCAGGACCACACTGCACACAAAGACAACACGTGAACAAAAATGCTACAACAACCCCAATGATCATCAGAATCTTCCAACCCCACGTCGACATCAGGCCCCAAAACCATCCTAGTAGCGTCCAATCACCTACGTCCACGTGTATGGACTCGGAGATCTTGTGCAACTTCGAGATGGCTTGATAGACAGTTGGAGCGTTATCAGGGATGAAAATGCAGCAACTCGAATGGATCACCTTACATACACCGCCTCTATCTGCAAGAACGACATCTAAAACCATACGGTTCTGTAACGTCATAAGCCTGTCCGCCTGAAGCTCTGCTGTCAGATTACCAAGAACACATGCAGTTATATTAGCAGTCGATTCTACCACACGAGTCAACTGTCTCAGGTTCCTACTATTGATCATAGGTCCCCAAAACGGCAGGAAACCCTTAAAGAAGTCTCCTGCTTCTTGACCGGCAGTGTCCTCTTCGCTAATAACACCTCTCACAACTCTAGTCTTGTGATAGTCCGAGCCAACTGTGAAGGTCGGTGGCAACAGATTTGCAATATAACAGGTGCCCGAAAAGTCACGGGGCAACCATGTATATGCGCGATCGTAACATACAAAGTATGTACCCTTGGCAGTCAGAAGAACAGGGGAAGAGAGTGTTGGTAAAACATACGTTTCAGTGAAAGCACTCCTCCCAAGCTGAGCTCGCGGGCTTCGGCCAAGACCTTTCAAGCAGAAATTACCAAGGTGGGGTACGATCCAGATCGGAGACGAGCTTTTAAGCTGTCTATCACCCACTGACATGCTATACTCAGCCTCACTCAAACCCCTGTATGCTCGCACCTCTTCCTCTGGGATAAGCGATGCATCAAAAATATCTCTATCTAAATCAGCAATCGCTCTTGCCAAAGGCTTGTGGTACGGGCCAGGACCATGAACAAAAAAACGTTTTTATTAGTCTTTGTTGTGAGAACGAAGAAAATATCTGCTTCTTCCAGGACGAGTCTGCTCTTCAAATAGTTGTTCAGATTGCGGAACAGAGTCCTGTCGATCAGATGATAGTTCAAGTCTCGAGTTCTCCAATGACAAAGGTTCACCAAATGTATCTGACTGCAATGAAGTGTCTCCTACAAGTTGAGCATCACTGAATGGCACAAATTTTATTGGGGTCCCGGTTTCCGTTGCGGGGATTCCTGTCCTCAATCACGAATCTACTGGTAAAGGAATAGGCACCTTCTTGGTGTGGGTGGCATGCACCCAGTTTTTCCGGCCTTCCAAACTAACTGCAGTTCTCGTGGCAAGGAGGACTTGGAACGGACCAACGAATCTCGACTCCAAATTGCGCTTCCTGCCGAAGTTACGGGACCACCCAGTCACCCGGTTGGAGCCGATGGCCAGGACCCTCAGTCTGTGCTGGTAGAGCTTCAAAGACCTGTTGATGAATTAACCTCAGTTTAGCAGTCAGATCATGAAGATAATCAATTAACATTGGGTATTCAAGACTATCAAAGGCCCTAGGCCTCGGGATCCCCAAATGTTCGCAGGACGGCCGAACACAATCTCATATGGGCTAAGCCCTACTCGAGAGTGTACAGTCGCCCTGGTCGACAAGAGAGCCAGAGGCAAGGCATCAGGCCATGACAGACCAGTCGTAGCTTGAATCTTAGCAAGTTTCAGTATCAGAGTACCATTGTACCCTTCAACCAAACCTGCTGACTGGGGATGATTGGCGCTATGGAATATTTGTCGAATTCCAAGGCCCTTACCCACACTCTGCATCACACTCCCCACAAACTCACTTCCGTTATCCGACCATACAATCCGTGGCATTCCATACCGAGGAAAATATTCCTTCAGTAGGATCTTTGCTGTGGACAAGGCAGTATTATCTTTAAGAGGATAAGCCTCGATCCATCTGGAGAATGCGCAAACCACAACTAAAACGTACTTCAGATTATTACATCTCTCCATATGGATGAATTCCAGTTGGATAACCTCAAAGGGACATGTAGGAAGAGCAAAATGGCCAGGTGGAGTAGGAGTGCCCTTGCCAGGATTGTACATCATGCATACCATACAATTCTTAACCACTCTCTCAGCACACTTAGCGATACCATCATTCTTCCATACAGGGGACAGCAACTTACATATACCTTTCGCGCTAATATGTGACAAGCCGTGAGCCATAGTCACAACGGCTAGCACATATGCATCCGGCAACATCCATCTCTGACTTTCCGACAAATCAATCCAACATCAGTGCGCATCTAACTTTCCCGTGCTTTCTTTCCACTTAGTCTTTTCAGTTTCGGTGGCCTCATTCTGAATCGCTTTCACACTCTCAACAGTGTCCTCACACATACCAGTCTCTGTCGGCCACCTTACTGAACTCGTAACGTACATTCGGGTTGCGAGGTTCTTAGCTGTCTCTTTAGCAATCTCATCCGCAAACGCGTTACCACGACCAACATCATCCGTCACCTTTCGGTGCGCACTACATTTAATAATCGCCACCTGCTTAGGCAATGTAAGTGCGTCCAAAAGATCGTTCACGAGCTGTCCGTGTTGGATCTTCGTACCATGCGATATCATAAATCCTCTTTCTCTCCACAATTGACCAGAGCTATGTGCAACGCCAAATGCATATTGACTATCAGTAAACACATTCACTCGCTTTCCCTTTGACAAAACACACGCTCTTGTCAACGCAATCAACTCTGCCGCCTGCGCGGAATTCTGACTCAATCTCGCAGCTTCCACAACCGTACTCAACGTCACCACAGCATACCCAGTCGTCACATCACCATTCGGCAACTTGAAACACGAACCATCAACATACAAAGTACCATCGGGATCTGCCAATGGAGTGTTTTTTAGGTCAACACGACCCTTCGTTTCTTCCTCAGTTCGCAAATAACAATCATGTGGTGGTACATCATCTGATTCCATATGAGTTGGCAACAACGTCGCCGGGTTTAGTACATTACAGCGCTTTATTTGTATATGACTTGCCAAAAGCGTCAACTCATAACCGGACAACCTTGCGCTTGTCAAGTGTTGGGTTTTTGTACGATTTAAAAGAGTGTCAACTGCATGCGGAACCATCACCGTAAGCATATTATCCATGACCAATCCTGCAGATTGTCGGATGGACACCGCAGCCACCGCTGTCGCTCTTAGACAACTCGGCAACGCTCTAGCTACTGGGTCTAAGGTCGAGGAAAAATATGCACATGGACGCTGCTTACCGCCAAATTGTTGTGTCAAAACACTCAACGCACAACCCTCTCTCTCGTGAACTTATAATGTAAACGGCTTACTGTAGTCAGGAGTACCTAACACAGGAGCCGAACACAACGCATCACGCAATTCAGAAAAACTTTTCTGACACTCTTCAGTCCATGGCAAAGGAGTCGGAACATCCTTGCATGTGAGGGCTACCAATGGCTTCGCTAGCAATGAAAAATTTGGAATCCATTGCCTGCAGTATGACGTGATACCTTGAAAGGCACGCACATCTCTCTGAGTTGTTGGCACAGTCATTCGAGCGATCGCTGCAATTCTCTCCGGGGTCAACCTTCTTCCCTCCTTTGACAATAAGTGACCTAAATAGGTTACTTCTTGACAACAATATTGCAGTTTAGAAGGTGACACCTTATGATGTAAGTTAAAGAGATGCTGTAACAGCGATACTGTAGCAGTTTTGCAGATCTCTTTAGTGTCAGCAGCCACTAACAAGTCATCAACATACTGGATCAAGGCCGCACCAGCCGGTAACACAAACGCATCAAGTTGACTCTTCAGGGCTTGGCTGTAGATCGATGGACTCTCACAGTAGCCCTGAGGAGCGCGTTTAAACCTGAAGCTGCGACCTCCTAATGAGAAGCCGAATAGATCGCTGCTTTCTTCAGCAATCGGAATGCTAAAGAAAGCATTCTTCAGATCGATCACTGAGAACCAAGAAGCAGAGGCTGGAATCAGAGTCAGTAAAGCCGTAATGTCAGGCACCACAGGAAATTGTGGAATCACAATTTTGTTCACCTCCCGTAAATCAATGACAAAACGATACACAGGAGGCTTAGATGGATCAGTGCGTTTCAAAATAGGTAACACAGGACTATTACACACATTTCCCCGAGTTTCCTCGATAACATCTTTCTTGATCAAGTCATAGATGATCGCTAACAACGCTCGTTCACCATCGAGAGAGATCCAATACTGGGGAATACGTGGCAATCGTACATTCGATTTCAATTGGACAACATAAGGTGATATGTCCAGTAGGTCCACATCATTGGGACCTGTTGCCCACAAAGACTCAGGAAGAGAACTCAATTCCGGTGGGAGCTTATCAGTTGACAAATACGTAGGAGAGATCACTCTCTGACCCAAAGTAAGCTCCACTCCCGCAGGAGAACAGTACAGGGTCGCATATAGCCGTTTCAGCAAACCCAGACCCAAAAGATTCTCACCACAACCAGTAGTCAAAATCAAAGGAGCTTGTAGCTCACGAGGCCCAATTGTGAGGGGCAAAGGGCAAGAAACCGGATTGCTAACGGGGGCGCCAGAGAATCCAACAGAAACATTCGTTAAGCCAGACAAAGGTGCGCCAGGGAGTTTCGAATGCATGATGGAACTTTTCGCTGCACCAGTGTCCAACAGAAAAGGCTCAACTACGCCCGATGTGGCAACTGCGACGTAAGGTCCTCTCTGATCAACCGGAACTGATACTACTCCCTCTCTTTGTCTATGGCTGTCCTAGTAGTTACCGTCAATAATATCATGCTCGACATAACAGTCATCCACATGATACTGTGCAGACCTACCTGACGAGGAACCACGCTGATCAAAACAATTGTTTGAATCTGATGAATTGGTAGGATGCTCATTCTGATTTTGAGTAACACCACAACCTCTATCACGTGAAGCCTGTTGAGGACCACTACGACCTCCTCGTACCGAACCACCACTATTTCGGTCGCGCAAAACCGGACAATAAAATTTCAAAAGGCACTCTTCTCTACAGTATGCGCATTGATTATAACCAAGCATAGATCTCGGTGTAGAGGAGTCATTACGCGACTGTGACCTAGAAAACTGTGATTGTGATCTATTTTGCTGCTGAGAGTCATTTTGATTTGAGCGCGGAGGATACGCTTGCTGCAACAATACTTTAGTTTTAAGATCCTTAGTTGTCTTATCCGCACTTTCATTTTCCTCCTTCTCCCTATTTTCGTAATATTGAGCTGTAGCTAATATCTGAGCAGAGGTAGAAACAGCCCACGAACTTTCGGAATTTTTCAACTTGTTGCTAAGATCAGGCAACAAATTTGACACAAATTTATCTACAAATAATTGCTGACCTCCCTCAGTGCTCATATCCTGACCACTATGATCGATGAATGCCTCTTCAAATCTCGTAAAGAAATCGGAGACACTCTCGTCCTTCTTTTGCTTGCACGCAGACAGTTTATCCCAATTGACTCTCATAGCTGGCATAAGCGTTTTCATAAGCGTAATTATCCTCTGGGGCAAATTCTCAATAAGCTGTTCAGGCTTAGCCCCACCAACTTGTCGCCCGTCGGCCGCCGCAAGAGCAGCCCAATCACCGCCCAACTCGGCTACGTGATTCTCTTGACGGATTTTTGCCCAAATTGGTTGAGGTACTACATTACCGAACAACATGTCGATATCGGCAAGGTTCATAATAGTAGCATCCACTAATTGGGATAACTCCTTATAATAACCTGCCGGATTTTTGCGGGGGTCAGGCAACGTTTGTTTCACCTGCAAAACTTCTGATCGCTTCCATGGGAGGTGTATCCAAACTCTCTGGAAGTGTGGCGGAATGATAGGATTAGCCTGCGCATCACCTGGCATCCACACTGGGGGAACTTCTCGCATGGGATACTGACCATGTGTTGCCATCCACTCCTCTTCTGAGTTTCGTCCCTAAACAATACTCGAGGTAGTACAGTAGACCAAAAAGATAGAAGATGTTCTACAGCACGCCGAACATTACTACCCACAATCATACCACTCGAAAACTGATGCTGAAGTTCAGTCACTTCGGGCGGCACATTGTCTACCTCATCATTATCCATCACTTCTCGTAAACATTTACACATTTCCTCAAACACAAATCTCTGTGTGGGCTCATTGAATTGAGAGAAGGTCTCATAAACCAGGCGCGGAGTGTGTTTAACGGGATACCTAATCCAATTACGCGCCATTTTTATTAACGTATCACTCTCCGTACCACCAGGAATTTGACTACGTCTTTGAGGGACATCAGAAACATCGGACCCAAGGATCGGTCCAAATGGAGAGTAAAGATTAGCAACAGCATTAGGTATGCGACTACGAACAGACGGAGAAGAGGAGAGAAGTACAGGGGCAACAACATGAGGGCTAAACGTAGGAGCAGTAGGAGTAGTCAAAAGCAGAAGTAGCGGGAACAGCAGACTGAGAAGGTATAGGCAGTGGAGCAGTGGGAAAAGGAGCAGGTAAGGGAATAGGGATGACTTGGGGAACAAGAGGATTCGGAAGAACAGGACCAGCGACAGGCTGACCAGCAGCTGCCGGAACGACAGGTTGAGGAACAGGAGGAACCACAGGGGCTGTAGTATCCTGTGCGTATGGAGGTGGTGACTTCATTAGGTAGGATAACAAAGGGTCCTCTACTGCTTCCTCTCCCTTCTTGTCAGAACTTGACGGTAAAACGGGATAACACTTATCCACCGCCATATGTTGCAATCTAGCGAAAACTTCCTTTTCCTTCTCTTCTTTGTCTCGCTGAAACTGCTCTGCATTTCTCATCGTCGTAACAATACCTTCTCTCTTATTTTTCTTAATCTGTTTAATTTCTTTCTGCTTGGCCTCTTTTCGCCATAACCGAAAGGAATCAAACATGGCCGGCCTAGATTTCTTTTTGAACAATTTGGCTTCTAGATTATCCAAAATTGCTGTTTCGAAACTACCATGAGGTGGCCAACTAAGGACACCGTCATCTTTAGTGTAGCGGATCCAATAATCATTATATACGATAGGACCCACTCCATGGCGACTATAGAGCTCATAAATCGGAGTTCCAACTGGAGGTATCGGACATGAGTCCTCCAATCGGGAATCCACACCACAACTTTTAAAGCAACTAAACAAAGTACTATGGCCAGGCATCGTGCACACTAACCGAGTTTCACAAACTTCAAGGGTTATTGGATTACGATGTCCTCGCAAAAATGCAAAACCCTCGGTTTTTGGCAATTGCAATCGTCAAATAAAATCCAACAACTAAGAACCAAATACTAAGAACCACAAATGCAATGGAACCATGCAAACAACCAAGTTTCAACAACAACCAAGGACTCTGGGAGCGACCCACAAATACTTAACTGAAAGAGCAATGGCGTCACCAGGAAGGCCCGTCTATCGTCTCGCTGTACAAAGGACTACGCCAGGCGCCAAAAACAGGTCGACAGTCAGGGCATCAGTCCGTCGCAGCCGTCAGGAGGCGGGGATCTTCGCGGGAAAAGTCTTCGGACCACTTATTTCGTCAAGAGGATCGATGAAGCGGGGTGCACCTTCCCTCGGAGATTTCACACGAAGTTCCTCACGATCGTCGGGCTTCGGACCAGTACCACTGATGTCGCCCCACGTTGGGTGCCAACTGAAGGACTGGGTTATTCTAAGACCCAGCGGTGCCAGGGGACAACACCTGAAACCTTTGTGGGTTACCTGTTCCGGCGTACAAATCACAGAGACACGGGACACTTCCTTCGGCGTCAAAGATCGAGATTTATTTACTGCAGGGAACACAGAAGTCACAAGAAGTACAACGTGTGTAGGTTCTAGGAGACTGCTTCAAATTGCAATAGTGGATCGCTCCTTTTATACAGATTTCCGTCATAGCACAACATGACAAACAAAAGGTTACAACTCAATTCCCACAGTAAACTTCAAAAGGGCTGCTTTCATGTATTCAGGATCCCGGAACATAATTACAGTAGCATCGCCGGTTCCCAACTGTAAAAGTACATTATCCCAACATTAAGTACATTCCATTCCGGCTGTAAAACGAGTTTAAGAGAAGACAGAAACAGGTGGAAGGAAGACAAAGATAAACAGCAGATTGGTGTAGGGGCAATATCGGAAACATGATTGCAGGATCAAAGGAGTCGTGCCTAATGAATGCACGGCTGAAACAATAGGCCGGCATGGCAAGATGAGCTTCGAGCGGGGCCATCTGCCTTTGCGGTATCATCCCCCTCATCATAAAGACACCCTCAAAGGAACACGTGTCTTCCGCAAGAGCTTGGGAATCCCAGGGTCACGAAGCGGACAGTGTCCGTTCGCTGGCTACTTGAGGGCAAGAGACAAAATGGATGCCGTATCTAAAATGGAACCCGTGGGTTCAGATGAAGAAACCCACGAATAAGACGAACGATTCAAGTCAGTGTACACCCACTAAACTCGTCATTTGCGGTTCATAGATATCAAACTCGTCCATATTCGAGCGAGTTAAAAACACCACGATAATTGTCACGGAACCTCACAATGTGGATTGCAAAATTACCAACATTACTCCAGCATAATTGAAATTCAGCCCAGGTCTAGGCAAGGGCCCTCATGTACAAGTTAATTATAAAGGGTAAGAAAATTGACCTGTATGGAACCCTGCTGTTGATGCTGTATGCCTTTCAATAGTACAGGGGAAGGGTACCCAGGTGTGATCTCATTGAAAAGAAAGATTGGATCTATTTTTGTACTGCACCAGTCATACCTGCTGCATCCATAGTCTTAAGCAGGAGTTGTGGTCAATAGTATCAAATGTGGTTGACAAGTCTAAGAGGACTAGCGTGCCAGTATCCGCTTTCTCAAGGAGCTGGTGAAGGTAATCAAGAGCTGATAAAACTACTAGATCAGTGCTGTGAGTGGGGTGAAAGCCCATTTATCACTGATCTATTGGCTGGTGTGAATCTGCAAAGTCTTGAAATTGATGTATGTTCAATATTTCTACATGTTTTCCAATTTAAATGAAAAATGAGATAGGTCTAAAATATTTCATATCATTGTTTAGCAGAGGTTTGACTAGGGGTCCCTCCCAGAGGTCTGGAAAACTGCCTTCCTTTAAGGAGTTGTTAAAGACAGTGGGGAGTATGTCAATTTTAACTAAGCAGAGTGGCTTTACATTCAGTCCTGCAACAGGATCATGTGGGGATCCTGAACTGCAGCTGTTAACAAGGTGTACAGGAGTTCCTCTTGCGCAGTTTGTGTGAAGTTGTCTAGATGGCCCTCTGCCTGTAAAACGGTGAGGGGGCATAGGAATTACGTCATTAGAAACAGAAGTGTGCCCTGAGGAAAAAGGGCAATATTTTCAAAAGGACTTGTGATAGTGGCATTTCAGATGTTATCAAGGTCAAAGACAATTCGAAGGAATTGTTTAGAGTTCAGAGACAATGAAAAGGAATTCGGTTGCGAGAAGATGGACATTTTTTCAGTGTTAATTTTCGCTATATATGAGAGCTTTATAGAGTGGTACGCCTACTTATCTGTCTGTGGGTAGTCCTTCTCCATCTCCTTTTGCACTTCTAGTTTAAAGATTTGTATCTTGCTTAAAAACCAGCAAATATTTCTTCTTTGCAGGTGTGCAGATTTTTGTTCCCAGATTGGCAATCTTTTAACCAAGGTTCGAAGGAGGAAAGAGTTGAATTGATGAAGCAAAACTTTAGTGAGGAACCTTTGGGTGGTGTGTCTTGTTGGGCTCATAAATACTAATTATTCTGGTTTATGTAGTGAGCATTAGGGATAGAAATATACAATTTCTATAGAGAACTTCCAACCCAGGCTTGCATCTTCATATCATCCTCCTCTTATATTAACTGTACGCTAATATCTAGCCTTCCTCCACCTGCTAAATAAACGACAATTTCCATATGAATATGATTTTGTCACAGAGCAGATCTATTCAAAATTGTGTGCTCTTTCTTTATCACAACACTGTGTTACCCGAACCACCTCCACAAACATCCAAACTGAAGTAAAACTGCAGTAAACCTGAAAGGTGGACATCAGTGTTTAAGTCCTCCTACATGTTGCTGTTGTGTTCACTACTAGACATGGATTGTATACAACATAGGTAAGTGGTGGATTAATTAGAAAAGAATTTAGCGTTCACATAATAAGGTGTTGCCTTGTAATGTGGCCCAGTTTTGCTTTTACACGAACATCCACTTGCTCATTCCCTTTTTAGGTCAGCGTAGGCAGCGAGCATGTGCTGCTGCAAGACTTGCTGTATCTCCCCTGTGGGCCTTTGGCACGCCTATCATTGTCATTTGTTATTTGTTGTGCCATTTAGAAATGCTGCCTTTTTATTGGTTCAGTCAATGAAATTGTCCCTCCTTTTTTTATTGGCCATCGCCATGCTTCACGCTTCCTTCTGGCCCCTTCTCCCTTATGTGCATTGCCGCCTCAGGATTCCTTCTGATTGTCCATATGTTCCTTTAAATTTTATTTATGTTGCCTTGACTCGAGTGCTTGAATGTTCTGTTTGTTGGCTTTCATCCAAAGCAGACCCCTCCCACTTCCTGTTGCAACCGCGGCTCATTTTATTCACTTTATACTTGGATGCTGATTGAATTACGCTACGGCAGGAAGGGCATTGGAGGTGTGTGGGGAGCACTGAGGAGAGATCACGACTCCAAGTTAGGCACGACTCGCAACAGCATGCTCCAAAAGCTTTTATTATGTATGTACATTTATGTTTGTATTGTTGCATGGTTGACTGATTTGTGAAGAGAATGCTGCTGCAGTGCAGTAACTTCAGCGACAATGGTTTGGTCCATTCTGCCTATTTTGTTTCTAGTGTGCGGCAGCCAAGCTGTTTACATGGTGAGTCGTTTCTTGGCCAAGGGTCTCAACCAATACACCAAAAGGCTTCGGTTTGGGTCATGAATGCAGAAAGTGTTCTGTAACTTCACAGTCCGATTATTTTCCTTTCCTCCACTCGAGAGATGCTACACTGAATTAATGTCATAAAATTGTGTTCCATTAGAAATATGTTGGGTTTACCCAATACACATAATATGCAGGTCTAAGGATTTGTTTCACCCATATTACATCTTTCCTCTCAAGGTGGTAGTATCTGCCTTGCAACTAGCTGCTCTTTTTCACAAACTGGAAAGGGGGCGTTACGCTTACTAGCAGCGCACCCTACTGTGCCCTCATGGCTGACGAGACTCCTTTTACAATCTCATTTTGTTCTTCCCTCCTCCTCTGTGTTTCTGGATTAAAACGTTAGTGAGCTGAGACCCGATGGAAAGTGACATTACAGTTTGACTGTTGTTTTTGACTTTACACAGAGTCGCATTTCAGGCTGTACAGATATATTATCCCTTTGTATCGCTACAGACCCAGAGTGCCACAGAAACCAAGTGTGTGTCAGTGTGTTTTTTTTTATTTACCCAGGCAGGGCCACTGGAATAATGCGATTTTGCATGCTGCTGTGATTTTCACACAATAATAGATTTGCCGATGTTACCACATAATTAGGGCTTCCGGTTTTCCATTTTTACGGATGTTTACATATAAATACAGACGGAAATCTATATTTCCTTTGTCTGTATTCATATTTAGAAACGGAAAAAT
Organism: Lissotriton vulgaris; assembly: GCF_964263255.1. Classification (NCBI taxonomy): domain Eukaryota; kingdom Metazoa; phylum Chordata; class Amphibia; order Caudata; family Salamandridae; genus Lissotriton; species Lissotriton vulgaris. The sequence continues at coordinate 896,403,702 of NC_141687.1, forward strand.
AGTAGAAAATGTTGCCACACTGCCCTGCTCGAATCCAGCTAAGCCCCCTTCCTGCTTCTGGAAATTCCTTCCTGGGCACGCACACAGCCGCACCCGAGTACTTCACAGGTCTTTTGAAAGACCATTTACTTGTTAACAAGGCTTTATTGTTGTTTCACCCCATGATCTAGCCTCCCCCAACACCCCTTACTCCTCCTGTCTCAGGCCCCATAGAGTGCACTGTTTAAGCCCTTCAATTCACAGTGCTGCAGCAGGAGAAAAAAAATACTTGTTCTCATCTGTCACTACTTTATATTGTATGTCGGTCCTGGCAGTGTGAAAACAAGATTGTTTCAAACGCATGCCGTTCGTCCCCTTAAAAGCCCTTTGGCTAGCAAGAGGTGACCTCTTGTAGCATGCACTTCTAAAGTTATGTCCTGTGCTATTCGAAGAGCCTTATGCTCTAATCCATAATTTTATTGACCTGAGCAGCATGAACTGCCGGGATCAAAACGCCCGAGGTGCGGATTAGGGTGAGATTTCGACAGTAGTCATGGCTGAACCCACTGAGCTATTTGTCAAGACCCTGAATGTTACAACCTTCCCCGCTCTCCAGTCTCGGCCGGAAGGTTTTCACAAATGAAAAATTGGCACCAGTCGCTGGACTGGTTCGGTGTTTGCAGAAAAGTACCTGAATGTTTCCCTTGGTTCCAGGGCTAATTAATCCCCTAAATGTGAGTAAAGAGGTCACGGAAGACGGCAGCTCATTATGACTGTGCGGAAGTCCAACTTTGATTAATGATTTTATTGTTCAGAGAAAACGACTTCCTCGGTGCCCTGCTCGGCAAGTGAGTGCACAAGCAGACCTGGCACACGTTGGCAGAGGCGGACGTGCATCCACCAGAGATCTCCCGCCTTTTGCTGCCAAGTGCGGTTTCCCGTTTCCAGGGCGGTGCCCGGTAAATAATATTAATTTATGCACCTACCAAGGACAGAACTTTGGACCTAAGGGAAAATGAACAATCTTATTCCGCATGGGCCTTCATCCCGAGCCAACAGCTCCAAGGTCACGTGGGGTGAATTTGTACGGAGCCGGGCATCCGTGGCAGCACTGGAAATAGAAATGTCGGCTAGTGTTAATTTAGAAACACAGAGCAGTACAGAGGACATTCACCTCACCAACAAGGCTGAACGTCATACCCTGCATCAGAGACCCCCTTACTGGACAAACTATACCCAGCAGCAGCCTACCAACCCTGCACGCCAACAAAGCAGATGTGAATCGGAGCGCTTTCAGGCCTCATCAGTGGTATGAAGTGCTATATACATTCTGCAATACAATGCACAACCATAAGCTGTAGAATAAACCAACCCCCGCTCAGAGGTGCACAGTGTGGTACCCTGAAAAGGGCCAGTCTGTGATGTCGCCATCAGGGTGCGCTGAATGTGGCTGCAGCTATCACTAATTTCACCTCATGTTATTCCCACATGCTTAGTAGTTCTGGCACAAAAAATTACTTTGCTTTCCACTGGTGACGTGGATGGCTGTGAGAATGATATCTGGGCCTTTGTAAAAGGCTAGAATGAGAACAGAAGGCTGTTATTTTTCTCAGGTGGGGGAGATGCAGAAGTGATGGGGTTCTGAGGGTAGTTTCAATACCAAGCTGGCCCATGCTATAAAATGTGCTTTTTAGGCTCGCGCGTGGTCATGAATGATCAGGTAATCTTCTGAGCAGCAGCAGTGTCTGCCTGCCCTCGGTTACTGAAAAATGCAGTCACCAATGTATCTCTGGTTTGTGCTCTTCCACTTCAGGTGCTTTGTATCAGTTTTAAGCTCTTCTTAGAGTTTCTCGTTGCTCAAATGGGTGTAATTTCTGATATTTATATGTTCCTCTAATCTTCATTGCTTGATTTTGCTTGTGAGAATGTGTCACTCATAGTCGTTGAAATGTCACTCATAATTACACTGAATTCATGAAAATGTCACACATAGCAATGTGAAACCTTGGCAGCTATGAGCAGAGAAGGAGCCGACGCTCCCCTCCCGGGGCATTGAAAACAGCTTTTGGCAGGAGAGAGATCCCAAGCTACAAGCCACGTCCTTAATTGAAACAAATATATATATATTATGTATCAAAAGGACGTGACGTGTAGCTTGGAATCTATCTTTCTGTCTATCTACACACAAACACACCCCCACCAATATAGGTAACCTTACGTACTTTCTGTGTGAAAACCATAGACATTTAAAGGCAGATTTCTAGCTGGCTTTAGATGGAAATACAGAAGCACTGCCACATGTTTGCTCCTGATAAGTGCTTGTACTCTATCCTAAAGTGTTTTTATAGCAGAACTGAAAAGCACAGGTACTCTCCTTTTCAAATTACTCAGTACCAGACCATTTAAAGCACTGCTAAAGCCACAACAAATCGCTAGTTTAAGTGAGCGCATGTGTGCATTGTCAATTTAAATAAATGTGGAAAAATGCTAGCTGTAGCATCGTCTTTTACTTGTGGCAAAAATAAATATGGATAAATACAGAAAAAATTCCCAAAAAATAAATATGGATAAATACAGACGGAAATGGCAAAAAAATAACTACCATAAAACCAGGAGCCCTACACATAATCCATCACCTTTCGCATAATCTGCAGATTTTAACAAAATAAGAATTTATTTCTAGCTCAAATGGTTCAAAAGTTACAAAAAATGCGACGACGTGCTGCAGCGCAGTGGGATTACCTTTGCAAAGTTAGTCTGGTCATCTTTCTCTTGCTTATTGATATACCTGAGTGTTAAATTGGTACTAATATAATACAAACAACACCCAGAAAGTGTTACCAAGTTTAAAACTGATGAAATAGTCAAGTAAGGGTGTACAAAATGTGCTGCATTATGCTGCATAATTTGCCTTTTTTGCTGCATAATTTACTCAATCCTGCTGCGTATTTTGGCTCTCTCCTGCCACATAATTCCAGTGGCCCTGTTCACAGATAAAGTTTAATTTGCTGGTCATCGTGATTCAGAGAAATGTGGAGTTAAAGTGGAAAGTTGTGGAAAATCCTGCTGTTGCAAAAGCTGTTTGACAATTTTGGCTAGGGAATGCAGACCTAGATGAAGAGTACAGCTTTGTAAAGGCAGTGAATCGAGTTGTTAATGAAGTCTTCAGCTGTGGCTTTCATCAATAGAATTCATGTTACCGGATGGTAAAGTCCAGGTTATTAACATCAACATTGGAATGTTTCGACATACGCTTTCGAGAAAGTGTTGATCATTCTTTAATTCCTTATGGTGAGAGCAAAGGAGGAACAGTGAAATGCGGTCCTTTTAAATGCTGGTTTACTGGACAGTGTAATGTAGATAAATTAAAAAAGCGCTGTGTTTACAAATTTCAGTGGATGTCTAAATGTAGGGTCAACCTTACGGAACTTCCAAAAAGTTCCCAGACTTCTAGAGCTCTGTGTGCAAGAAATTTGCCTCAAATTATATATATATACTTTTCCACAATGTGCTTGATTTATTGCCATCCACTGTTGCAAACATCACGTTTCTTTTAAAAAGGGAGAAATCCTTTATCTGCAACAATAATCGGTAGTGATTCACAGAGGTGTCTATATATACTTCATGATTTTAACTAACACAATAAATGTATTACACTTGACAAAGGTAATGCCACGTTCTACCTTTTATTAACCCACAGACATTCTCGAGCCACATGGTGAAAATACATTATTAACCTGTCTGAATTTAGAGACCCAGTCTTCATACTCCAAATACGTCCACATACTGATATATATGTGATTTCCATCAGAAAATCTGTTATTATGCAGCCTCTGAACCACCCTCAGATAAATTTTAGTGAGCTCTAGTTACTTTGTCCTACAACTATTTCATACAGTCATTTTAAGGTCGAAGCCTACCAGGCACTGCAGCTGTCTGGTTCGCTAACAACTTCTTTGGGACATTCTGGAAGTTTCCCTGAGAATGTATTCCACCAATTGCTTTGTATTCTGTACTTTACATACTCTTGTTTTCTATTTGCTGCCATTATGTGTTATAACCTGTACAGCTTGAGTTTGTTTCTCCCGTGGAGCACACCCTATTTACTGTATTCTTCTATGAATGCTCGCTTTCTGTAAAAATATATTTAAATCTTCTTCTCATCTGGTCCCAGTTCAAAGGCAGAGGTCAAAAATCCGGCTCTGTTATCCAAGAGAGCTTGGTATTTACTTTTTTTTAACTGTTCCGTTATCCAACCATTGCACCCACACCCCTTTATCCACAAACACCCACCTCCACCCCACTCTGTTACCCACCCTATTTTGTAAGCCAATAATAGCTCGCCAACAGGCGAGGCATAATGGCACGGGTAACGCTTGTTCTGTCTTGTATCATGTCTAAAATCCATAAAGAAATGTATTCTGTCGAAAACAGCGAGCAGTGGATTTCCCCTTTTACCACTCACTGTCTTCATTTCCTGGTTAAACATCTGCATAAATCGACACAGTGCGTATCACAATAAGGAGCTCTAACCTGCCCGCGATTAACGTGTTTTTTTCCTGAGTGAGAGTTCCAATTAATTGGCATTCATCAAGTCTGGCTCATTTAAATATTCATGAGACAAACCAAACCCGGTGCACTGGCAGATGATAAATCCTCTAACGTTGAAGATGCTATTTCTGGATTGGTGCTAAATTGGCCGCAATAATACACAGCACAGTGATGGGTTCAGTGTTGACTTTACATTATTATTCTCAAATTCAATGTGCTTAGTTTCACAGAAGAACCTCCCGCCTTCAACCACCCGCCCCTTCCCTCAAAAAATATATGGATCAGGCTAATTGAGCTCATCTCTATGAACACAGTTATGAGAGCACTAATATTATACATGCGGCTTAATCTACTTAAACATTATTTCCCGTCATGCTATGACATACTCTTCAAATATGAATTTACATTTCTGCACCTTCACCAGATTCCCTTTCACACAACCCGTGTTTAATGGCTGCGGACCGGCCCTGTCCAGAGCTCAATTAATTGCCATTGTCAGACACCTGATTTCAAATATTTGTATAGATGTAGACGAGCACATCATTTTGCTAAGTACCCGATGAGTTCATCCTGCTCTCATAAGCAATTGAGTTAAAATACTAGGAGGAAAAAAATGTAAATAGAAAAGTCACACAGAGGGATTCATCAATAGGGTAATTACACATAATAAATAGGGCACTCGATTAATTCAGAGCTAGGGATTTGGAGGAAATACATTACAGGCCAGCTAAACTGAGAGAGATAGAGTCATGCAGAATACCTAAGAGGGCGTCCTATATTTAGAACAAATGGGAAGTTCCCTTCAATAAATACAGGGCAGGCCTTTCAGCTTATAATCGCTGAGAGATGTAAGCATCCAGCATGCGCTGTATTCGGAGCGTGATTCCTTTATTTTCTTCAATTTGTTTAGTTTATGGTAACCTCCTGCAGGCGCAGAGAACACAACAAAAAACAAAAATAAAGACATTGGGGCATATTTACAACCCCTTGCGCCTCATTTACGCCGCTGTTGCATCACTTTTTTGACGCAGCGGCCGCGCAAATCCTGCACCATGGTGCGGGGTACTTACAACGTGACGCATCTGGGAGATGCGTCACGTTGTAAAGCCCTGCGCCACATAGAGGCGTTCCTGCGCGGGGGGGCGTTCAGGCGCAAGAACGCCTCCTAAATGTGGCTGAGTGAAATCTACAAGATTTCACTCAGTCACTTTTAGGCCAATGCTGCGTCAAAACACTGCGCCTGCTTGAAGCAGGCGTAAAACTTGGCACAGCATTTGAAGAATAAGCCCCAACAAGCATTACTGGAGCTGCGTCACACTTGCGACGCAACTCCAGCAATGCGCCGCCTTTACTGCACAGATGCGTCACGCATCTGTGCCATTTTTGCCCCATGGTGCGCCGCATTGTAAATGCAACGCATCATGGGTGGCGGAGCTGCGGCGCACAATAACTGGCGCATCCCTGCTGAAATGCAGGGATGCGTCAGTAATTGTAAATCTGCCACATCGTGCTGAAGAAGTACTTCCTGCCATACTGGTTGTAAGGCTTGGTAGTTCCAGTCCATAATGTGTTGGAAACCAACAGGAGGTATGTGATTCCCATTCGACTTGTACCTGGCTGGAGGCAAGTGTAAATAGCAAAGAACACGGGGGCATATTATCAAGGGGGTTTATCTTTGCTTTTTTGGCTTTAAAATTCAAGAAAGCGGAGATAAAATTATCTCCCTATTACCTAGCTGTCGCTAACACCAGTTAGCCACAGCTAGTAGGAGATAGCGACCATCTCGGGCCCCACTTTGCATGTCAGTGATATTTATCACTAATGACATGCAAAGTGGGCGTGCCAAGATGTTAGCGACTGAAAACAGTCGCTAACATCGCTATCTCCTATTACCAACATTTGGAGATATTCGCGCTAAGCGCGAACATCTCCAAAAGCTAACACCTGCCCTGAGCAGTTCTTAGCCATGTTATCCAATGGGAGGTGGATAACATGGCTAAGAGCATTAGCTCGGTAATGCATGAATATCGCTGACTTTTCAGCGATATTCATGCATTGCGGGGATTTTTATCACATTTGCGATAAACCTTGGTAATACCAAGGTTTATTTGCGGTAAAAATCGCCGCAGCTCAGCGGTAAATTTTTGTCTCTAACCAAGCAATAGCGATAATTATCGCTATTGCTTGGTAATATGCCCCACAGTTACCGTGAGAGGTTGCAGTTGGTTAGTTAGGAAACGGCAAACCCTGCACAATTATTGAACCTTGAAACAAGAGCCGTGCATTGCCAAACTAATGTGAACTTTGAGCCAAAGGCAAGCCCTTTAGAAAAAAAATAGGCTTTTTTGATATTCAAAACACCTCACTGCAAAATAAAGGTACAACTATACTGTCAAACATAGATCAGCAGAAGTTGGAAGACAAAGCAGAAATGTGGAAATAGCAGCTTTGCAAGTATTGAAGGAACTAAAACAGACCCCTCAGAATATTGCGATTTTGTAGGTCAATATGACATAATTATGTATACAGCACTGGGAAGTTTTGTTTACATCTCAATACTTTCAGTTTCTCTGCCTTCTTCAATGACACTAGAATATGATTGTATCTGTAAATTATAGAACTATTCCAACGTTCTCTTGCAGACTGGTTTCGATTTTCTGGATGTTGTATGCATAGATCTCTTTTTAAGGCTACAAAGTGAACATTGGCAGTCAGCGAGGGCTAAACAACGGTTTTTCTCAGAAAAGTTGATGGAATAAGCATCGAGTGCAATTTCCATAAATTATGACCAAGGCTTCTAGTTGTATGACATTCTTTACACTACCCTCAGTATCCTTATGTATATTTTGATTTCTCATTTTATTGGTATCTTTCTTTTGGAATTTTTTTTGTTGCAACTGAATACATTTTTGTCTATTCTGTTTCCAACTATCCATATTTTTTTCTCCTTTTATTAGTATTTATATTTATGTTTTTGGCCAGCGTATTTACTAAGTTGCAGCTAATATAGTTTCACATTTATTTAATCGGTAAATGTACAGTCACACTTTAATGTGTGTAGGGTTTTACAGTAGCCAGTAACAATGCCGGGGGAGACTGCATTTTGATGTGTTTCATTACCTAGTACTAATTTAATGTCTTCCTGTTGTCGACCTAATATTGTCTTACACCAGAGGGAGTATGACACCTATCACTGTGTGATGGAGAGGGGCATAAGAGGTACTATGTATTATACGTAATAACACCCTGCTGAGTGCCCTGTGGATAGTGAACCTCACTAAAGATGTCTTTGATTAGAAAGTAACTATAGGCCTCCTTAATTGTTTGGTGGATGGGGTATTATGCCACAAATGTGCCCCCGGTGACTCTGCGCCCACTGGCTCCAATGGAGGAACCCATGCACCGATGGCATGATGAAGTTTCGGCTGTCTGTATAAGTACCTCAAACTATCTGCCCCATTGAGAGCGGGAATTCTGTTGTACCTTTTTCTGTTGAGGTCCACCAGGGAAAGCCTGGTCGACCCAAACTACAATAAGAATTTAGAAAAATTACCTCCACACACAGGTTGGAACCCTCCAGAGATTCATGGGCGTTAGTATTTTTTTCCAAAAACAAACTCTTGGATGTTTGTATTTGAAGTACAAACAGTGTTTGCTGTACAGTCTAATAAAACCTCATGGCCTTCAGGAAACTTTCACTACCTAGAGGATCTAATGGGGTTTTACTCCTCTGAAAGTGTAGAGATCTCAGTCAGACAGACAAGGTCTCCAAATATGGCAGGCTGTATGTGTACCAGGGAACCAGAGTTCCTGCCTTTGCTGCCTAGCTGCCCTGGAAGAATGAAATACAGGCCCCAAAATATATATAAAATGCTATGACTTGAGCATATTTCCTCTGTGGGGTCTCAGAACTCCTCTGTGTGTGCGGTATGCCTTTAAACCCTGGGAAAAGGTTCCCCACGGTGTGTTTCAAAGGCCCCCACTGCCCCTGTGGTGTGGGAGGCTGCAAGCTTCAGGGGCACCCTCAGCACAGTACCCTGATCTGACACCTCCCGATTAAGACCCGAGGGGTGTACCTCCGTCTACCTTGCAGGGAGCCCCCTCAAATTTCATTACTCCATTGGTTCCCCAATTAATGAATGATCTTCTACTTAGTTACCTTTACCATTATCTCTCAATAATTCCCCATTAGATACACACCATACATCAACCAATCCTTCCCTGGCATCCTTCTTCATTCATCCCTCCACTCTTCTATCCATAAACCAGTCTCTCAATCCCTTCATTTACACATCTACAAATCCATCTATGGATCAATCCAATATTCTGTCCCTATATCAATCCTTCCATCTATCTAACCCTTTGTTAATCCATTCATCCATCATCCACCCAAGTATGCATCATCCACTACTCATCCATCCAGCCAATTGTCCATCAGAATACTCCAGTGTCATTCCAACTACCCTTCCATGCACCATACTCTCTTCTACTACTTGCTCACCAACCCACTGTCAGACTTCATAGAACAGCTCACCTGTGTGTCATCTGCTCACATTCTTGTATTCCCAATCAATAAAATATATGATTGTAAGAACATGTACGTATACAGAGCATATGTGATTAAAGCCCAAAGACTAGAAAGAACAGGCGCCCCTATTGCACATCTCAATTGCACTGTGTATAGTGCATAGTGAGAGAAGACCCATCGACACCTGCACCAGCTCTTGGGAGTGGGGTTCTCATCCCAGGTGTGCAATAGTGAAATGACTCCTACTTTGCACCAGGTGCAATGGCATTTTACTTTAGCCTCAAGCAGCAGCAGCCCAAAGGTATAAAGGTAAAATGTGATCGATAACCCTCACCTATCTGCTAATGACATATAAATGATTTATTTTGAGACGGAAGAACTATTTGCCTCTATGAGCATATATAGCAATATATTTATGGTGTCCGTAGATTTTATGTTGCTTCATGGTATAACTTATGCTCACAGTCGGATTCCTAGCACTGCCATTCAGTCTCATAATATGAACTTGTCTACATCCACGTGTCTTATTTATCTTTCCAGAAAGCCGGTGGTAGATTGTTGCAGTAAAGTTCTCAGTGGCATGAAGGTTAAATGTCGTATGTGGCCGCATTTTACATGTTTAAGCCAATGGGAGATCGTTGCAGTAAATGCATCAGTGGCATGAACGTTAAGTGTCATACGTGGGCTGCATTGTAAATTAGCAACGCCCACACACATGACTGAAAAATGATGGCTCCGTGGTCACTGTTCTAGCCTGTTGGCAGTAGTTTAAATCATTACAGTAACTAACACATGTTATAGAAAAGGATTCTTCATGTTGACCCCAAGGGGTCGAGCAGAGTTTCCCCAGTGAGCTAGATTGAACCCTAGGATGATTGCGATGTATTGAATTGGTAGCGCAGCCCTTTCCAACTCAATAACCCAGTTTCTCACTGCAATGATATTATCCTATTGTTTAAACTATATTTACTTGCCTAACTTATTATAGAAATATAGAAATCATTTTTTTAAATCGATAGATTATTCCAGCAAATCAAATTGAGTTTGGTATTTTTTGACCAGGTTTCTTAGGTAAAATTAGGATGAGTCACAATTCACTGTTGAAAAACATATTTTACCCCAAATCAGTAATGTTCTATTTTGGGCATGTTAATTGTCTCCAGCTTTAGTAAGTCTCAGCAGAACTTAGTATTATGGAATCTAAGACAAGCTGAGTCCAGGTTGAGTGATAACGTATAATAACCATGTTAATAAGAGCACTTGGAACTAAAGTAGAAAAAGAAACAATAAAGGTTATAACTTGCAAATATCAGAGCTAATACTATTATGCTGTATGTTATTCTTGATTTGATGACCAGTTCCCTTAATTATTTGTTTATTTCACTGTTGGTATCACGCTTGTTTATCTATTTTGCAGAGCATAATCCTACCTCTTCTATCCCATTATTTATTTTTTAAACCGGGGCACCAATGATGCGTTATTGCACTTCATGAATTAGATGAACTATCATCCCAGGCAAATCAATGTGTTCTGTTCCACTTGTACAATTGCCTGTTTACTCTTAGAAATTTTCTGTAAGACATCCACATGACTTCCTAAAAACAGCTGGCCAGCAGCATGAAGTGTGCTATTCACACATTTTTGAAAAGGAGATTCCGGCCACCGAAAATCCAAGCAGGATATCAACAACCCCTCACTGTTCAAACACAATCCAAGTCTGTGTTGAGGGTGCGATACAATGGACAGCACTTGCCCAGTGCATCTTGAGGTGAAACCAGGCTGAAAAGGCCAACGCACATTAATCAAAATTTACAGCAGGGGAAATGGAAAATACTTCATCACTAATGATTCTTCAAAAAATGTCTGCAATTCGGAGGGATACCTATTTTAGGAAAATGAATAACACGTTTTGAAGAATGTACAAACCACAGAACAAAACCGTCAATGTACTATTTTGAGAACTGGTTTCATCCAAGATGTTAGGATACTTTTGCTCATTCAAAGTAGCAAAACAAGTTACATTTTCCAATCCATATTAAACATTTACCAACTAAATAACAAAATATGTATGTGGTGTATAAATCAACCCTGTAGGAAAGAGCCTCTTTTGTCATGTTTGGCCCCCACTTTTTTTCCTGGTGTATGAGGTGATTTTGAATTAAAAGTTCATTTGCTTCCTGCCAACCAGGTTCCTAGTGCCATATCACTTTCCTAAAAATGTACCACGATTGGCACCAATCCAGCCACCTCTGTAAGTCCCTAGTAAATAATTTCCCTGGTACTTAGGGCATTGTTACTGATGAGGGTCCACTGGGGCTGCAGCACCAATTGGGCCACCCCAAAGACCCCTCACCAAGACTATGCAAACGGCCATTGCAGGCTGTGTGTCTTGGTGGAGAGAAATCTGAACAGTCGACATAGCACACAGCCCTGTGTCATACCCCCATACGCTGCATGAGGAATAGGTAAGTCATCCCTACTGCAGGTCCTGCAGCCCTAAGGCAGAATGAACTATATCCCATGAGTGGACATAGCTGCATGAGCAGATATGACCGGATCACTGACACAATATCAATGTAAAAAATATCAATATACAAAAATATTGAGTTAAAAATATAGAATGCCAAAATATCGACTTCCAATCTCCAAACAGGTAAGTACAAAAATATTGAATCAAAAATATTGATGTAAAAAATATAGATAGTCAAAATATCGACTTTTTAAAATAGTTAAAAGTAATTTAAAATTGATGAAATAATAAATACAACTAACTTACAAATACTTAAATAACATTAAAACTAATAAATAAGTAATATCATTTAAAAAATATATATATAATAATAAATATATATATATATATATGCAGTAGGCCTGAAAATGCCAAACCATTACAAACCTCATGGCTGAAGCCCAAAGAAGGATTTCTGAAATGCTCATCATGCAGGGTCTGCAAATTTGGCATTTCTACAACTAAATACAAAACTCCATTCAGCCCACCTGAAACCAAAATCCTGGGGTCATTTGATTGAAAAACTGAGTACGCCGTATACGTTCAAACATGTACATGTGGCCTCCACTACGTGGGCAGTACAAAACTACAGGTACATGTCAGAATCCTCCAACATCTGAGAGCGATTGTCAACAACGATACGGCGTACCCAGTGGCCAGGCACTTCAGAGCAGTACATGGCAACGATTTGAAGTGCCTGCAATACTTTGTCATTGCTACCATCCCAAACAATCCTAGGGGTGGCAACAGAGAGAAGGCAGTCAGGAAACTGGAGTCAAAGTTCATTCTTGAACTTGACAGTAAGCATCCAAAAGGGCTTAAGAACATGGAGGATTTGCATAATTTTCTGTAAAATACTCGCCCTGCGGCCACACAGTCCATATGTTGTGTTGACTGAAGCTAGTATAGAGTCAACAACCCCACATTTATGTGCTGTACATCTATCTATTTTTCCCGATTTCCCTAGAACCTGTTGTTTTTAAACTTCACATTTTTAATATACACATTATCCTTTTTGATGTGTATATCGTTTAACCCTTTTTAGCACATATTTGCACATTTTTGCACAAAATGACGGTACTGTATGATATGCACTTTATAGGCTAATATAATCTATGTGGTATTTGCTTATGGGGCATCTATCTGCCGCCAACTCTCTGCACTAGTAGTACATCTATGAAAACAAACAGTGGGAAACACTCCAATTAGACCATAAGGAATTCATTCTGGCAGGGTGTATGTCCACTGTACAAAAATGAACTGAGTAAACCATGGCTTTATAACATGAATGTTATCATATCATGTATTTTTAAGTTGAAATCAACATATGTATTCAAGAATATTTATATATTTATATATTTATATATTCATAACATGGTTGGTTTTAATGTCTAATTTCTGCAATTTTTGCAACATTTTAGCCTGAGCCTATTATAATATTGTTTTCTCAGTTTTAAGGAAAAGTCTTGCATTCATGCACTATAATTAATTACAACATATTAGATGTCCTTTGTATTATAATGTGTCCATTTAAGTGTATTAACCACAATGATAGCCGCAAAAGTGAAATGTTTCTTCTATGTTCATTTTACCATGTGACGGGGGTAACAGCATCACAAACACAAAAAACACAGTATAAAAAATGAAAGCAGACTGCGTTTCCGCCACTGAACAAGGGTCCTCTGTATCCGAAACGCGTCTGACAGTGGTGGTTAAATAAACTTAGACCTGCTTAACCACAAAATTCACGGGTGTCCATTTCCCGTTTCTTAGCGTGTCCGGCTGGAGCGCAGGAGAGAGAGTTTGGGAGAACAACGAGTCCCTATATATATTATATATATTAAACATAGAATTAATATTAAAATATGCAATATATTTACCATAGGATAGCGAGAGGGTTAAATTTACTATTACCACTCCAGTGAGTGCAACAGTAGAAAAAACATTGGATAGTGTAGCAGTAAACATTACTATTCCCACTCCAGTGAGTGCAACAGTAGGGAAAGCGTTGGATAGCGGGAGGGTAGGAATTACTATTCCCACTCCAGAGGGTGCAACAGTAGGGAAAGCGTTGGATAGCGTAGGGGTAAAAATTGCTATTCCCACTCCAGAGAGTGCAATAGTATGGAAAGTATTGGATAGCGTAGGGGTAAAAATTACTATTCCCACTCTAGAGAGTGCAACAGTAGGAAAAGCGTTGGATAGCGTAGGGATAACAATTACTATTCCCACTCCACAGAGTGCAACAGTAGGGAAAGCGTTGGATAGCGAAGGGTAAAAATTAATATTCCCACTCCAGTGAGTGCAACTGTAGGGAATGCATTGGATAGTGTAGAGGTTAAAATTACTATTCCCACTCCAGAGAGTGCAACAGTTGGGAAAGGGTTGGATAGCGTAGGGATAAAAATTACTATTCCCACTCCAGAGAGTGCAACAGTAGGGAAAGCGCTGGATAGCGTAGGGATAACAATTACTGGGGCATATTATCAAGGGGGCTTATCTCCGCTTTTTTGGCTTTAAAAGCCAAGAAAGCAGAGATAAAATGATCTCCCTATTACCTAGCTGTCGCTAACACCAGTTAGCGACAGCTAGTAGGAGATAGCGACCATCTTGGGCCCCACTTTGCATGTCAGTGATATTTATCACTAATGACATGCAAAGTGGGCGTGCCAAGAAGTTAGCGACTGGAAACAGTCGCTAACATCGCTATCTCCTATTACCAGCTAACACCTGCCCAGAGCAGTTCTTAGCCATGTTATCCAAGGGTAGGTGGATAACATGGCTAAGAGCATTAGCTCGGTAACGCATGAATATCGCGGACTTTTCAGCGATATTCATGCATTGCGGCCGTACCAAGGTTTATCTGCGATAAAAATCGCCGCAGCTCTGCGGTAAATTTTTGTCTCTAACCAAGCAATAGCGATAATTATCGCTATTGCTTGGTAATATGCCCCACTATTCCCACTCCACAGAGTGCAACAGTAGGGAAAGCATTGGATAGGGTAGGCATAAAAATTACTATTCCCACTCCAGTGAGTGCAACAATAGGGAACACGTTGGATAGCGGGAGAGTAAAAATTACTATTCCCACTCCAGAGAGTGCACCAATAGGGAAAGCGTTGGATAGCGGCAGGGTAAAAATTACTATTCCCACTCCAGTGAGTGCAGCAGTAGGGAAAGCGTTGGATAGCGTAGAGGTTAAAATGACTATTCCCACTCCAGAGAGTGCAACAGTAGGGAAAGGGTTGGATAGTGTAGGGGTAAAAATTACTATTCCCACTCCAGTGAGTGCAACAGTAGGGAAAGCGCTGGATAGCGTAGGGGTTAAAATTACTATTCCCACTCCAGAGAGTGCAACAGTAGTGACAGCATTGGATAGCGTAGGGATAAAAATTACTATTCCCACTCCAAGGAGTGCAACAGTAGGGAAAGAGTTGGATAGCGTAGGGGTAAAAATTACTGTTCCCACTCCAGAGAATGCAACAGTAGGGAAAGTGTTGGATAGCGGGAGGGTAAAAGTTACTATTCCCACTCCAGCGAGTGCAACAGTAGGGAAAGCGTTGGATAGCGTAGGGGTAAAAATTACCATTCCCACTCCAATGAGTGCAACAGTAGGGAATGTGCTAGATAGCGTAGGGGTTAAAATTACTATTCCCACTCCAGAGAGTGAAACAGTAGGGAAAGCATTGGATAGCGTAGGGGTAAAAATTGCTATTCCTACTCCAATGAGTGCAACAGTAGGGAAAGCGTTGGATAGCGTAGGGGTAAAAATTACTATTCCCACTCCAGAGAGTGAATCAGTAGGGAAAGGGTTGGATAGCGTAGGGGTAAAATTTACTAGTCCCACTCCAGTGAGTGCAACAGTAGTAAAAGCGCTGGATAGCATAGGGGTTAAAATTACTATTCCCACTCCAGAGAGTGCAACAGTAGGGAAAGCATTGGATAGCGTAGGGTTAAAAATCACTATTCCTACTCCAATGAGTGCAATAGTAGGGAAAGTGTTAGATAGCGTAGAGGTAAAAATTACTATTCTCACTCCTGAGAGTGCAACACTAGGGAACATAAATACTTCATGTATGAATGAAAATTAATTAAATATGAATACGATTTTTTTTAAAGTAATTATTATTATAATTAAATTACTTCCCACCCTATTCCCCTATAAACCCACAACCAGCTAAAAAATATAAATTAATATAATTAACTGATTTATCAATTAATCAATTAATTAATTAAAATGAATTACCAATTACATTTTAATTAATTACCAATTGATAAATAATTAGCAATTAATTCAAAATAAATACCAATAAATAAATTAACATATTTAATTAATGATAATTAAATTACTTCCCACCCTATTCCCCTATAAACCTACAACCCGCTAGTCATTTATATAACGCAAAAATAAAAAAACCATACAAAAAATTATTTAAAATAAATTACAAATTAAATATACACTTTTAACACATATAGTAACATAAAAAACACTTTGAAGAATTAATATTAACTTACTTACCTCTAATTCGATAGTTTTGTTGTCTGTATTCTGTCCATTCTATATTTTGTCCATTCTATATTTTGGAATCGATATTATTGCTATTCCAGTCGATATTTTTGTAGTCTATATTCTGTCCAGTCGATATTGTGTCCATTCTATATTTTTCAATCGATAATAATGCAAATCGATATAAAAAACTTGATATGTTGACTGTACACCGATATGACCCTACCATATCAAGTCCATTCATGGATATTGTCAGTGCACAGGGCAGTTATTGAAGGTACACGGGCTGGATACTTCTCATTACGAGTTTTATAGCTCCATGATAGCTTCACTGTACCCTAAGATGTTTGGTACCAAATATCTCATCTTAATAAATCCTCACTGATGCCAGTGATGGATTTGTTGGTAAATGCACACAGGAGACCATTCTGACGTTCCCCTGAAAACCCACCAACCATGCTGTGGTCTTTGACTATTCTCATCCAACCTGACACCACCAGACATGTTTCTGACTTAATGGGGGGAGGGCCAGCACTCTCAGATGCCAGAAACAAAGCCTGCTCTGGGTTGAGGTTCTTCACAACTCCCAGGACATTATGGCCTTACAAGGCGGTTAGCTCCAAAGGTGATGCTGCCTTTAAAATGCAATCCAGGCAGATCCAGCTAGTGGAAGATGTCAATCCCCCTTTCCTGAGGTACATTTTTTGGGAGTACAGGCAGGAAAATTAGGTTCATGATGGGGTATCCCCCCCATTCAGCCAGCACCAGCCCTAAGGTGGGGCAGGCGATGTGGACCTCACTTTTCATCTTCCTTCATCTTGGTTTGTGAGTGAATTAATCAATTAGAGTCATGGCAGTGACCCTTCCCACAGGAAGTGGTCACTTAGAGGGTGTAGAAACCCTAAAGGTAGGTATCACATTGGTAACTACCTGTCTCTCCAAATAACACCCCTATATTTAGTATTTAGGTGGCATCACTAGAAACTACGCTGAAATTTGATGGAAACAGAGAAGAAAAGAGCAAAGAAGAGCTGCTGACAGGAGGACTGAAGCCCTGCTGCAGGAACTTGACTCCAAACCCTGCCTGCTGCCTTAAGGATCCGACAATCATGGTGTGCTGTCTCGTCCTGCAACTGTGCGGCCTCCAAGAACCCCAGAGCTCCTTCAGCCTTCTACAAATCACTAAATAACTCCCTTAGAGTGGACGTACCGCTCCCCTGCAGCTGCATGCGCCCGAACCACAGAATCCAGTTTTACAGACTTTTTGTTCCCCGATGACTATGATGCAGCACTCAAACCAAAAGCAGCACACCAGCTCTGAGAGGGTAATATCTGTGTGAACAGTGTGAATAATGATGTGTTTTAGACTTATATAGATCTATTCATCACCAATTATTTTCTCCACCACTTCATGTGATCATTCCACTACCAATGAAATTAATATTATCATGATTAAAACATTAAAATGTATTTATTGTCAAATACAACATTTTGAATCAGTGTTTTCATGCACATATTATAGTTACAAATTTTTATTTGTTGTTGTATCAAATTATAATTGATCATCCTAAACATGTTTTTATAATCTGTGACAAACCAGAAGAATTCCTGCTTTCCTCTTTGATCAAATCTGGTAGACAATGATTTTAACGAAGGCAAAGGTTTACTGCTGGGGAGATTCCAGGAACTACTGGAGCCGTGTCGCACCAATACCCGGGGTACCAGATCCCTCTGCAGCATACACGGAGATGAAGAGTCCAATCCGGACTCCTACTGTCCAGGAAGCAACCACTCATTCAGGAATATTAAGACACATGAGACCCACTTTGTGAGTGGTCCAGCTATCCCAGAATCACTTCTCCAAGCTGCCTGCTCCAGACCGCGAGGACATCTTGACCCACAGCACCTGTCTGAGCTATCTGCTCTGCAACTGGCCTATTTGGCCTTGGTAACGATGACCCCCTGTGCTTCCATGATCCTGAGTCCCTTGCAACCTGCTCCCTTGAGTGGGACACCTCGGACATACCTTTAAATATATTTGTGCAGTGTGTTTTCTAATGGCCCTCTTCTTCGTAGCGCACCTGCTACCAACGACCTCAGCACTCTGCTCCCGCCGAATCCGGGACGCTCCCAAGAATCCACCGGTGGAACATTGGGCCTGGCCATGCTACTTACTTAAATCCTGTAGGTGAACCTTGAAATCCAACTGTGTGGTTTTATCTGTATTTTTCTCTTTTCTCCAAATTGATTTCAATGGTGCACAAAAGTGATTTATTTTGCGAACTTGAAAACAAAACTCGTGTTATTGTTATAAATTGGTCTTGAATTGATTCTTGAGTGTATCTCATTTATTGCCTCTGAGAGTACAACAAATACTTAGCACTACACTCTGATAAGCCTAACAGCTCACCCAGCACTACCACAAATAGAGCGTTTGTAGGTAAGACTTCCAAAGTTGAAAATGCAGCACTGTATGTGGGTCACAAGTGGGAAAACGGTGCATCAGTTAGAAAACTTCACCCAACTTCAGCAAAGAGAAGTCTGACTTTGCAGCAAAGGATTGACCTCCATCAGACCACAGGGATCAATGGTCTGATCCAAGGAGCTAGCAGGATTTTCTCTCAAAAATAAATAGAATGACTGGTGTACTTTATTGTAGAACAAACAACCTATGTCTGATCTGAATGTTCACGAGGCCTAGCTATGGTGAGCAACAACAATAGTCAAATAATAATTAAAGACTTGGGAGTTCAGCAAATGGGAGCTAAATGCCATGATTCCTCCACATATCCCACACTAGCATTGCCTTGAAGCATTTACAGTAAATCAGTTTCAGCGAAGAAGGTTCTCTGCTCAAATAGCCTCTGATTCTGTGGCACATCCAGGTGAGGTCAATGTGCTTGTCCATCTTTTTCCTTCTCACACCCCACTTTCATTCTGTTTTATTCTTAGTAATAACTATATGGATCTGGGGGTGATAGGACGGAATCCTTCATTACATCCATATGCTCCTTTTGACCTTCTTAATTACTTACATGAGAGACTTCATGCCTCATAGACAAACAAGAAAAAGTGTGGCCCACAGTCCCGCCCATCCTCCTCACATCCTGTCTTCTTTGTGTCTCCTGAAGACATACCTTCTTGGGTCGTGTCTGAGCAGTGGCTCCAGCAGATTCAGGTTTCTTTTTTAGGCAGTTAGACTGCTGCAGAGAGCGAGTGGCCTCCAGACAAAGGCCGCTGTCGAACTCTGAACTGGTGCTTTGGAGCATGACGGTGGCACAGGCTCTTTGCTGGAGGCTGGGGGACTACTTGTGCGTATTCTGGGTGTCTGCGCTGTCGCCAAGAAGAAAAGCTGATAACATATGGAGACAGTAGTGCATCTTTGATTATAGCAAGAGTGGGAAGGAGCAGGTAAGGAGTGACACTGCATGACCGATATTATGGCTGCAGCCACAATACTGGACATGGTGCACGACACGACACTGAGGTGGCCCAGTGTGGACCACATCCTCAAAGTAGCAGGTCACACTCTGACACATCCATGAAACTGTGAGATGATAATGTACGAGTACAACCGCATATCCGTCATGTAGTCAAAATATCCACTGTCTCCCATTAAATAGCCAGAAGCTCCAAAACAGTCACAATGTACATTGTCATGCTGTCTATCTGGGAACTTGTACAATGCGTCAACATACATGGGACACACTGTTAACCTGCATATCCCATTTACATTGCAGTGGGACAATCAACACCTCCTGCAGACCAGACCAGACATATCAGTGATGATGAAGAGGACACCCTGGTCATCTACACTGACACCCTCCAACATATCGTAGACTGTATTTGCACCCCTCCTCCAGGAGCAGGGCAGCCCAGCTGCATTGAGGGGACACCACCCCGGCACAGAACACACAGCAAGAAGCACACACCACCACGGCTTGCTCACAGTACCGCCACGACCAACACATGGCTTTCCAATGCCATGTGTTAGGGTACCAGGAGAAGATGGCTGATCAGCTGCGGTGGGGTTCAACCTCATGGCAGCCAAACTAGATGCCATACGTAAGTGTATAAATCCCATCAGGGACCATTTACAGTCCCTAATGGACCCCCACTGTCCGCTCCATACTCTCCAACAATCCTTGTCAGACCTCGCTGGAGCCATTACTCGGATACAAGAACTGTCTAGTAAGTCAGGCTCCAGCGATGACAGCACAGAGTTGGCACAGATGCAGAGGACAATGGAGACCATGGAGCCGATGCTGGCTGGAAGTATGGCTGTCACAGCGGAACACCAATGAGATGTAGCTAGGATCTTCCATGCCCTGCAGATTCCCATCTTGCCATTGCTGCTACAGAGCCTGTTCCATATACCTACTGCAGGAACTTAAACACACACAGCTCCACCCCCTGATGTGTCATTGGCACACAGTGATGCAGCCCTACCACCTTCGCCCCCTGATGCGTTAGTGACACACATGATGCAGCCATAACGCCACCACACACACCTGACCTGACACACCAGACACAGAAGACATATCAGAGTAGTAAGATGTGGATGGAAATGACTGTGAGAGGAAGGAGGTAGCATCATCCGTCCCCGCCATATGGCCTATTCCTGCCTGGTTCAGCCCTCAGCATTATGCCCTGGAAAAACACCTCCCACTGTCACTCGAGACACTCTGCGACATTCACCTGGACCCCGACATGGACTGCCATATCTGCTGAGTTTACCAATGACACAGAAATCTGACTGTGGACTGAACTCTTCCTCTTCTAATTAACTTTTCATTCTCCCAAGGACTCTGGTTGGCCCACCACTGGGCAACCATGTAATGTGGGGCTGGCATGGCCATGTACTGCTCAAGCTCCGACACCCCACAGAATTTGAAAAAAACATTAAAAATCACACAGATGTGTCATGTCTATGTTCACTCAAGCATAAAAGTATGGATGTGTGTAGGGACATTTATTGCACTAAAAGTTAAACCCTGTTAAATGAGATCAATGCGTATGTTTGACCCTGACCCACATGGCCAATTAGATGACTGTGAAGTGTGTACCAGCTGTGGCCTCATAGCACATGAACAACAATCTTGCAACCCCCCAACATAGCCCCATGTCCATGTATTAAATAAGGCTGTGTGTAGAAATGTCAAAATTGGTAGCATGCCTGAAGTAGTGTCCCCAATCACATGTGGCAACAGAACATCTCTTGCCATGACCTACTCACACACATCTGTGTGGACCTAGCCTGTTTTGATGGATCTCATTGATCCACATGGCAAGAAGTTGGACACCATACTCACATTGCCGAAGACACATAAGAGCACAGGTCTACCAGCAACTATACCAACCACAATGTCTGACTCACAGAGGTGGAGCTGTCAATAGGGACTCACCCCCAATGTACATGCGGCAGTCTGTCCCTCCCTGTGTACGGACAATGCTCATTGAGGCACACGATTTGTCATACTAATCAACACTCATCACAGTTGAACACTGGTGTAGTTGCGTAGACTGTATTAGAATGTGCATGTAAGTACGGGCACAGCAAGGGCCACAACATGCAGACAAATGCTTAAGACACTTACAGGCAGCATGGGAACATGTCATCACGCAAAAAATGGGGAAGCAAAAATGAACACAAATCATTACGGTTGGCAACGTTCTCAGCCCACCTTGCCTTGCTGGAAGAGTCATGTGATATTTGACGTCTGCGCGTTGCCCCGTGCCAAGGGACACGACTCACAGCCCATGGGATCTGCATAGTGCTGTACCAGCGCACTGCGCCGACTGTTTGCTCTGCTGACAGTGAGCAGGTGAAAGAGTCCAACAAGGTCACATGTCATACTACATTGCCATGTGTGTACTCTACCTCCAGCAGTATGTCAGATTTGGTAACGTTGCCAAACAACGCTGTGCAGCTCAGACCATGGAACTGCATCACCTTGCACAGGTGTTTACCAACAAGCATAGGTGCATGCACATGCATTCTGAGTCTGGGTGAATGCAGACATGTCCACTGTTGTGCTGGGATATGTGACCATTCCTCCAAGATGCAACAAGGTGTTGGGACCTGTGCTCTGGGTGACAATCAGTTGTGGCTGCAGGAACGTAGTCACTCGTCCATGAATGCGAGCGCAGCTTCATGGGCAAATGGGCAATCAGTTTTAAGAGTACGTCATTGTCGAGTTCAACGAACATGAGGGAGAGCCAATCCATTTACTGGTGTAGACAGATGTGCTCCGTCCACGCCGTTTCACCAATCTCCAACACAGCCCAATAGGAGAGTGCCTCGATGTGGTCACTGTACACGATGACTTGTGCAATCTCCCATCCACTACTCCCAGCACACATGCCACATATCAAGGCATCCCATGCACGTATATCCTGGTTTCACACCTGTTCGTGGGCCAACAGGGGGCGCACACACAAGTCATAATCCAGTTCAGCTACCAATGTGTTGGATAGGCAGATCTCCATGGGCCACTCGAATGTGCATGATCGACAGTGGAACCAAGGCTGAACGCATGTGATGTATGCAAGATGGAAGCTCGGAGCAATGAGTTTTAAGTGTGTGCAAAGTTTGGACATATGGGTGTTTTTTTACTTATGTGTCAAGGGCATCCCATGCAGGTGTACCTTGAGCACAGACAAGTGTATGTGGGGTGTGGACACGTTTGTCTTTCCTTAGCGCAGTTCATGGTGTGGGAGTCGTCATTCTGGTGTGGTATCTCACTCAGGGGTGCCAGCAACATTCAAGACCAAGGTTGGAGGTTCGGATGTCCTTCTGCCTTGTGTATGGAGACAAAGAAGCTTTCATACCTAATGTTAGTCTGACTACTGCTTGCATTTCTGATGTGTGATGTGGCCTTCACACTGAAATTGATGCCAGGCCTTAGATTTAGAGTGCATCAATAGTAATACACATGCAACAGTTGCCATGTATGAGCCTGATTGGCCTTGCACTCCTTGTTTAGTCTCTCACTTTTTCTCTCTTACTTTCTCTCTCTCTCTCTCTCTCTCTCTCTCTCTCTCTCTCTCTCTCTCTTTCTCACTCTTTCTCTCTCTCTCTCAGTCCTTTGCTGAGTGCCTGACACACCTTCCTATGTTGGATATTGTCTTGCAGGTTGTGACTTACAGATTGTCCAGGGATGAACCGCCATAACTCTTCCAAATAGTTGTTTGGAGTCTAATGTGATTGTGATATTTTGTTTGGACTCTCAATGGTGAATTAATGTTTCTGCTTTTTTGGAACACACATGAATGTTCTTTCTTGTAATTGTGCGACATCAGGCAAATGATGTTAATGATTTGGTGACGCTGATGTGCAATATGTAGGTCCGGCGGGAGGGAAGTTGCCCGGGGTAGGGCCCGGGGGGGGAGTGGGGGATGGTCCTGGGGGAGGTGGCTGGGTTGTGGTGGCCCTCTTGAGTGTCTGAGCTGCATGATCATTGGCTCCATGGCATCTGTTGCTGTTCAGGTGTAGCTCTGGGCTGGACTCCCTTTTCTGGTGCAGATTGTCATCCGAGTTTACAGCAGGTAAGAGCAGATGTTACGTTCCTGCTGCTAACACACCTTATAACCTGTTTTGTGATCTACTCACAGATCTGGCTGGTCATTGAGAATGTTGTGACATGGTGTTGTTGCGCCTTTTGACACCGGAACGATTACTCTGCATATCACTAGAGTTAGTTGCCGGGTTCATCTGTGGAGAGGTTTTTGGCGGGTGATATCACAGGTAAACTGGTGATGTGGGTTGCTCGCACCAGCTTGTGAATGGGGCCTTCTTATCCCCAAATATATATATTTTTAAGGAATGTTCATTTTTTAAGTGCCTTGAAACGATTACTTTTCCTTTGGGTGCTGGATTCAAATGTTAGCCATGTGCCAGTCTTCACCTTCATGAAGGTTAAATGCAGTCTGACTACAAGGCACGAGACTGCAGTGCAAAGGACCTGCTGACATATTTCACCCTCATTGGAGCTCTGTAAAGCACTGTGGCCAATGCTCAGAAAAAGTACATACACTTAAAGGAATGAAGACCTACAAGGTCTTAGAGAGAACTAAGGATATGAGTAACTTCTACATCACATTAACACAAAATTTAAACTCAATGTAGTATCGAAATAATAATTTTAAAAAATGATTAAAATAATAACCGCTTCGCTGCGGTGTACATTTCCCGCTCTGCGAGCGAATTCCACTCGTGTGTGAATTGGACGGCCCCCGGCCTTCCGACGCGCATGCCCACTGTGACGTCAGACGGCCGGGGGCACAGTAATAATAATAATAATAATAATATTAATAATAATAATGATAATAATAATAATAATAATAACAATAATAATAATAATAATAAATGCCTTGATGCAGTGACATGAACTTTAGGATCAGATTAGTAAGTTCGGTGCACCGAAGGGCATCAGAAAAATCTCATCTAGCATTTAGGGCTACTAAAAGAGTTGTAATTGAATAACGCTGGAAACTTTACACATAATACATTTACCTTCCACATCACCAGCATTATTACCCTCTCAGCACCCATGTTCAACAGAGATAATAATTTATGGAGTATATCTCATGTGATGTATGTGATAAAATTCATCAAGCACTTGTTTTAGTTGTCTGTTTTACTTTTCTCATAGACTAAGCTAGCAATGTGGGGCCCTGTTCAGAAAAACAAAAGTGAATTTTACTATTTCCTGTAGGTTTACTGCTGTATTTGGAGTAAACATAGTAAGTTTGTTATTTAAAATGAGTGCTGCTGCAAAAAGTGCAGGAGTCGCATTTGTCTAGTCAGATGCGCAACTAGAGCCAAATTTCGGTAGGGGGAGGGGCTACTAAAAAATTTTGGGGGGCCTAATTCTTCCAGCAATAGGCAGAGTGGAGACGATGGGGTGTAAAAACAACAAAGCCTCGTTAACACAGTAATGGTCTTTGAAAGACCTGTGAAGTACTCACTGTTTCAGCCCGGCCTGACACACACGAGGGGACGGGGGGACGGGGGAAGGTACTGAAGCCCTTTGAGTACTATGGGCGTCAGAGGCGCAACTAGAGCCAAATTTTGGGGAGGGCTAAGAAAAAATTTCGGGGGGGGGGCTGAACCTTTAATCAGTAGGCAGAGTGGAGCCGCTGGGGCTCTTAGAAGGGGTGAAACAACTGCAAGGCCAAATTAACATTCAAATGGTCTTTTAAAGACCTGTGAAACGTTCGGGTGGGGCTGTGTGTGTGCCCGGGATCTGTCTCATTTCGGGTTGCCACACACGACGGGGGGGGGGGGGCTCAAGCCCGGTGAGTTCAATTGGTGTTGCGCGCCTGATGGGCGTTGTGCGCCTATGTCTAGTGATGGTCATATGGATAAACATTTGTACATGAGTGCATGCTACAGATGTTCCTTTCTGGTATAGTTCTGATCAGCCTAAAATGACTCCCGATAAAAGCAAGTTGGAATGATGCTTTCCTTTGGGAGTGTTTTCCACCTAACATAAGCACATGCTAAGTGGACCGACCCATTTTACACGATTTTCCAAAGGCCCTTTCAATGTCAAAAACACATTATACTTGTCTGACCATTTTTTGGTCCATTGAGCTTTGCTATATAGATATAGATAGATAGATATTTAGATATCGGGAGAAGAAATGCGCCCTTTTGTTCAAGTCTGTTCTTGAATTATTTTGTCTTTTTTTGAGAAAGAATGTTGATTGTGTAAATTACTTTGCATATATATCAAACCACATTAAGTAGAACGGTGGACGATTAGCTCTGTCAATGAGTGCAAAGTGTGACAATTTATTATATTTGTTGAAGTCGATATCAGCAAGTTGCAACCCCACATAAGTGACCTACATGGAGCCCAATGAAACATCCGTTTATTGCGTATTTCGCACAGTTTGTGAGATTTTCAATATTGGAAAATACTTTCAAATGTATGAAATCAAATGTAGATCTTTTGTAGGATTACCACTTATACATCCCCCTCACTTCACTGTCCCTAAACCCTGAATTCCCACCTGGACAAATAGAGAGATCCTTCTAAATCATAGATGGTACACACCCACTCAGATTGAGGGATTTTTTTCAACAATAGCAGTACTAATAATAGAAGAGTATAACATCTACCTCAACTTTCAGAAAAAGGATAGATTCGAGCTTCTACAAGCACTTCACTAGCTGGCAGAGGGAGCCGGTGGTCTGTGGGTCGTATGGCACTCATTCCACTCGAGACACTAGTTGATCAAGTAGGCATCACACATTTGTATTGAGTGCTACAAATGTAGTGGCAGATTTAAAAGCCCCATGCGCCACTTTTGCGACATTTTACCATGTTAAAAAAAGTGACGCAAAAGTGGCGCAAGGGGTTTGTAAATCTGCTCCGTAATCTTTTCTGGTGTGGTTACCAATATTTATAGCTCGGGAGGTGTTTGATTTAACACACGTAGCTCTTATTATAGAACGGTTGAAGCCCCCTTAACAGGCATAGATTTTGCATGATGACCTCTCATGAAACTAATCAATTCACTTGTACTGAGGAATGTGAAGGGCGACCTGTTTTAACTACTAAGAATAAAATAAAGATAAAAACATAGGTGACACCCCACGATTCCGCATTTCATTCCTACCCAATTCTCTATCAAGATCAAATTGACTTGCTTTGCTTTAAAGGAGGCCTTCGTATAAGCTTGATATTATTAATGATGACATCAAATAGGGCTGGCTGTGACCCAACGAATAGGGCGGTTGACCTCTAATCTGGGGAACATGGTTCGAATCTCGGCAAGCAGGCTCGACATCCTGTGATTTTGTGCAAATCATGTTACCTCCCTGTGCCTAACAAAAAAAACATGAATTTGTTCGCCTGTAAGCAACTGGGGCCTCATTTATGAAAAGTGACGCATCGCTGCGTGAAAACAGCGATGCGTCACTTTTCACTGCGCACTCCTTGCGACATTCCTGATGCGTCATATTTAATGTATGACGCATCATGTCGCAAGGAGTTACAGATACGTCAGTATTTCTGACGTATCTGTAAGCGCAAAAGTGACGCATTGCTGGAGTGTGTCACAAAAGTGACGCAACTTCAGCAATGCGTCCTTTCATATGGGGAAAGCCCATATGAAAGCTGTGAGGCAGGCGCAAGATTTTGACGCAACAGCGTCCTAAAAGTGACGCAGTGAAATCTCATAGATTTCACTGTGCACTATTACGAGGCTTTTTGCGGGGGAACGCCCCCTCTGCATACATTATAACTGACGCAGGTATAATGTGGCGCAGGTGTTTAAAAATGGACGCATCTACCTAGATGCGTCACTTTTTAAATATGGCGCAACAAGGCTCATTTTTTACACCGCTGTTGCGTCACAAAAAAAGTGACGCACCGGCGGCGCAAAACTGACGCAAGGCCTTCATAAATAAGGCCCCTGGTGTTCATGTAAAGCGCACCGATACCCGATACCTTCGGGTCGAGTTCACACTATATCAAACTCAGGACAAAAAACATAGCACAAGCAGGTAAATTACTAACTTTAGAAGGCACAGTTTGTGAAATCCCTGGGGTCATCATGGCTAAGCAAGAAATAACTGTATTGATGAACTAAAATGCTTCGTTTTTAATACTGGATTAGTTTTAATATAGTTTTTAATGCAGTGTTTTCTCCCCCCAAAAAACGGGCACATTTTCGTGCATTTTTTATAATCGGTTTTCTGTCTGTCGATATTATTCTGCCAAATTAACAAATGTAGCCAGTTGCTGGATGAGGAACGCAGAGGCTGCCTGTGACACTCTCATGATCAGTGCATGTTGTGCTTTGAAGTCGCAGCTTTTCACTGTGCCGTTTGTGATGCACGTGCCACAAAATTCCGGGTATGCAGGTCGTGACATGGCCAAATGAAACCTCAAACCTGTAAAGACAAGAAGACAATCATGTATAAATATATCAATAAACCATTTACATCTGCAAGATGACGGCCTCGTTGCAAAGTTGGGAAGACATTGCTTTTTCCACACAACATTTAGCTGTACACATTTTTGACCCTTTATATTGATAGTTTACAGAGAGGGAAAGGCGAACGATCGATTAAAGTATGTATTTATGTATTTTAAATAATGTATCGTCCAATTTGTTTATCGACCTATATGTGTAGTTTAGTTCTTTCAGATAATTGACCCAAATGAGGGGTGTATTTGTTTGAGAGCGTGAAGAGGATGTCTGGCTGCATATGTAACAGCGATCACCGATAAATGCAAATTTAGGAGGAAACGCATCCTTCATTATGCATACATACTTGTAAAGATATTCACCTGCTCTTCGAATCAACACTTTTACTCCAGCTCACCTAATTGTGCGATATTATAGATGCAAATAGTTTACCTATTTTCCGTACACTTAATGTGCAATGTGAAAGTCTTCCAGATAACTGCTATTTTTATTCCCTGTGTTGAGGGATATTATGTTCATGGAGATGACATTGACTTTGACTTCTGCCTCTGAGATCTTTTTTTTGTTGTTGTTCGAAAACTTTTTCAGTCGCAATCTTTTCAAAGTTCTCAGATCCACCTACACCTCCACTTAGCTGCAACAGTGTTCTCATTTTGTAAGTAAAACTAAACCCTGCTCAAATGCCTATCACTGTTTTGAAACCTTTCACAGCTTTTCCACATTTACCTTTTCAAGCCTCTATGAAAGGTTCCACCACCTCACCACTCCCAGTCTGACTTGTGCTCCCTCCCAGATTCCATCACTCTCCTCATATTTCATCATTGGAAATTCCTTGGCGTGGTAGTTGGGCGAATTCAAACAAATGCAAAGTTCTCAAATTTGGCAGTGACCTGCAAAGTTAACTTCACCCAGTTCTTGCCAACAGAGACATTTGTGTTTTCTTCCTGTCACCTCAAGAGCTGTTGTGAAACAAAACGACTGCCCCTCAACTGCATCATAGACTTTCCTTGTTCCTAAAAGTCCCACTCCCTTCCTGGGACTTCTGGTAGTGGAGAAAGGAGACGGAGTTCAGTGACTCTAGATAAAACAGGCATTGGCAAAGCCAGTAGGTCTTGCCTATGAGAGAGTTTTCTGGTTTGCCAATGTCTTTTGTCCATGTTGTACAGCAGCATGGCTGCTGTTCGACATGGTTAAACATTAGTGGTACGGCATGGAAAAGAGTTATGTAGAGTGGTGTGGTGTCGAGTCGAGTAACGAAGAGTGGAGTGGCATAGAGTGACGTAGAATGGAGTGGTATAAATTAGAGGGCAGTGGCATAAAGTTGAGTGGCGTAGACCAGAGTGGCATACAATGAAAGCAGTGAAGAGTGGTGTAGAGTAGTGTGACGTAGAATGGAGTGGTGTGCAGTGGAGCAGAGCGGAGTCGCATAGAGTGGAATGGAGCAAAGTGGAGTAGAATGGCATTGAGCAGAGTTGCATAGAGTGTAATGAAGTGGCATACAGTGGTTACAGCAGAGTGGCTTGAAGTGGCGTAGGGTAGCATGGAGTGGCATAATGTGTAGAGGTGTCAGCTAATGTGGAGTGGCATAGAGTAGAGTGGAGTGACATAGAGCAGAGTAGAGTGGCTTAGAGCAGAGTGTTGTAGAGCAGAGTGGAATGGAGTAGAGTGGTTTGGAGTGGCATGGAGAAGATTGGCATAGAGTAGCATGTCATAGAGTGGATTAGAATAGAGTTGATTGGAGTAGAGTAGAGTGGAGTGCATGGAGTGGAATGAAGTGGTGTAAGTGCAATGGAGTCGAGTAGAATGGCGTAGAGTGGAGTGGTGTAAAGTGGAGTACCATGGAGTGGAATGGCTTAGAGTAAAATGGAATTGAGTGGAGTAGAGTGGAATGGTGTAGAGTAGAGTGGCATGGAGTGGGATGGAATGGAATGCAGTAGTGTAGAGTGGCAAGGTGTAGAGTGGAGTGGCATAGAGTTGCATGGAGGGGAGTGGCATAGGGTTGAGTGGCATAAAATAGAGTGGTGTAGAGTGGCATGGGCATGGAGTGATATAGTGTGGTGTGACGTTGAGTGGAGTGGTGTAGAGTGCCACAGAGTAGAATGGTATTGAGTGATGTCTATTGGACTGGAGTAACACAGAGAAGAGTAGAGCAGAATAAAATAGAGTGGCATAGAGTAATACAACTGTGAACGTGAGTAATTAAAGTGTCCATAGAGATGGAAGATAGTGTGAAAGAAACATCATTACTTGTGCCTGAGAGTTGTTTCAATATTACTAAAGAATCAATACAGATGGCAGATAGGGTGAAAGCAACATACATAAGAAGCCAAATGCTAGTGCTAGAAGTAGGAAAGCGCATTGCACATCCAGGAAAAATACCAAAACACTTAAATAAAAATAGTACATTACAAAAGGGCGAAAAACAAAGATGAGGAAGAACACATGTACTGTCAGAGGTTTCAGATATTTGACAGTCAGATTTTATTGAGTGCTGAAATCAAATCAAATACTTTTTTTCTAAGAAATAAATTCTTATAGAAATATTATATTTCCCAATTTATAAAAATAGACAATTTTAAATAACCTAAAACAGCAATGCACATTCTTATAATTTATACAACCGACATTATAAGCATTAACATTTCTAAATAACAAGATTCAGTACAGCCCTCAACCCCAAATCACACGTGTTTAAAACATTTTCGAAAAATTATAAAATGTAGCTAATAGCAAACAATTCATTTTGCCCCAACAAATATTTATAAAGTACAATGCGCATAACAGCTTATCTGCAATATAATCTAATGTCCCAAATTTCACATATTCTAAAACAGTTTAGAAGAATAATATGAATTTAACTGGTAACCAACAATTCATTTGACCCCAATAGACATTAATAAAGTGCAATATTAGGGACTTGGGCCAGGTGTACGACCATTCACTTTAGCGAGTCGCAAATTGCTTCGAATTGCGACTCGCTATTTGCGACTCGCTAAAGTGAATGTACAACAGTGTCTCAGACACAATGTGCATGCCTCATCATAATTCATGAGGCAAGCGCAATTTGAGACCCCGTAGGGAATGGCTAGCACTCCCCTGGATGGGGGCCTGCTGTGGTCAGCAGACCACCATGTCTGTGACTGCTTTTTAAATAAAGCAACTTTTTTTTAAAAATGCAGCCCATTTTCTTTAAAAACTGGATGCATTTCATAAAGAAAAATGAAACTTTTCAGTTTCATTTTTAAAGGGCAGGCAGTGGTCCCAGGGAAATATAGAAAATATTTTTGCACACACCCACTAAGGGGAAGGGGTCCCATGGGGACCCCTTCTCATTTGAGAGTGGTTTATCACCAACTGGAAGTATGTGGTAAACTGTGAGTGTTTTGCAGCCGCAAATGCCGTCGCAAAACAATAGCATTGAGACCCAGTATTAGGAAGGGACACCCCTTCCTAATAGCAAGAGTCGCAAATGCTATTTGGCGAATCAATAAAATAAGGTTTGTACATGCCAGGACCCTATTGTGAGGTTGCAAATGGGCCGATCTCCTGTTTGCGAGTGCCAAAAAGGTTCGTACATAAGTTAAAGATTGGAGGGATTTGTTAGCATGAGCTGAAAGCCATTTTGTATTTCTAGCAGCCATCTTGTTTGCCATGTGCTG
This sequence comes from Lissotriton vulgaris, assembly GCF_964263255.1. Lineage (NCBI taxonomy): Eukaryota > Metazoa > Chordata > Amphibia > Caudata > Salamandridae > Lissotriton > Lissotriton vulgaris. The sequence continues at coordinate 896,435,382 of NC_141687.1, forward strand.
CCATGTGCTGCCATGTGCTCGCCATATGCTCTGTCCTCCCTCAGTGTTGACTGCTCTTGTAATCTGCCTAGAAACTAACTATATTTAGCATCTTCCACCTTCGCACATGCTCAGTTGAGCTTACAGTTGTCCTTGCAGCTGCTCCTAGTCTGTAAATGTCAGGATGTGTTCACCAGAAATAAACACTGTTAGCTCCTCCCACGTTGTGGAGCAAGCAGATCTTGCATGCCCATATTAGTCATTTTGCATCCTTACATGAGCCAGGACTGCCCCTTGGTCTTATGCTGACTATGTAACCCTAAGCATATATAAAGCCTATGTTTTCTGTACTCCTTAGACTGCCTCATTCAGTTGCTAAGGCTTCTGTGTGATGTAGTCTCCCTGATTTGAGGTTAATAAAGATGTTACTTTTATATTTCAGCTTCTGTGCCAATTTCTTCTTTGTTGGTTTAAAAGGATCAAGTATCAGTGAGACCCCTGAGAAGGTTTCTATTTTCTACACATATGGACCACAATCCTCGTCTTCATAAAGGTACAAAATAAATAGTCCTTAAAGGAGATCCTCTCATTGGGCTAAACATCTCCTTGCCAAGTAAAAACACACCCATGCCAGGCTAGTCCTGAAACTCTACAAGGAAGATAATATACTTTAACACAAATATTGACCAATGGCAATGCTACATCCCTAAATCTGAGGTCATAAATGAAACCCAAACCCATTTCTCTTGTTCGAAGAACCTTTTTCCTTTCCTCAATAAAGAATCCATAATCCATCAGTATATGGCTCACTGACTATTTCCTACCTTGCTTACAGAAGCACTGACCATTATTCTTACCAGTTTCAATTTTTAACCCCTTAATATGCCACCCGGGATCGATTCCCACCTTCAAACGCAAGACTTCATCATGTAAACGCCTGTCCTGAATATTATATAAAAAAGGGGTACAGATCTGTGCTCTCTGTGAGGCTAAGAAAGGCATAACAGAGCTCTAAATTTTAAGATAGTGAACATCCTCTCTCCAACTAGTTTCTAAAGCACTTTGCTTAAGTGTACTCTTTCTCAGGCTAATTCATGCTACTTCCCCCTCTTCGGTAAGCATTCTGGGACCTCCAATTGCTTTTGCATTAGTACCAGGGGTTCATTTTATCAGAAACAAATGGCATTAACTCTGGTAAGTTTTGCACTGATAATTTGTCACCAGGGACCCCAATTGAAAGAGAAAAATACAAATGCAAAGCTCTCGCATCCACCAGCACACACCAGGCTACAGATATCAGTTCCCTCCTACAGCTGGTATCATCGTATCGCATTTTTAGAGAGGTGAATGAGTAATTTTAGAGAATTGCCCTCAAGGCCTTCCAATGTGAACCGCCTATTCTAAGCTAGCACCTCTGCTCCATAAAGGGCCTGCGGAATAAACTTACCCTGTATGACTTTACTTAATGGCTCTATGGTATGGCTACAAAACGTCCGCTCAAACCTTTTCACACCGTTCACTTCTGCAGATAGAACATGTATCCAGGAAACCATTTATTTATCTACCTCAAATCATCTGAAAAGGCTAAACACAAGTACTTGTACTCTCTAACCTGCTCTAAGCATGCATTACCTAAGAACCATGTAAATTTCCTTTTCCTCCTAGCAAAAAACATTGTTTTTGCCTTTTAAATATTTATCGTTAATTTGTTTTCAAATCAGTAAGTAGTTAGGGCATTCAATTTTTGTTGCAGCCCTATAGGCGTAAGAGCCATCACCACCAGATCATCCGTGTACGTAAGGCAACTAATGTGCCTACCTCCAACCTCTGGAGAAAAACTATGCATTCCGGGTAATGCATTGGGAGGTCTGCAATGAACAGACTAAACCGAAGGTTGCTAAAACGCACCCCTGTCTCAAGCCATTCTCAAACTGGATTTTCCTAGTAAGGCTTCCAAGCCCGTCGAGGTCAATCTAGACCTAATTCCAACTACGAGGGACAGTCATCTTACAGCTACTTGTACTCCATTATTATAACACTGATAGTGAATTTCATAATTTACTATTAGTGTACTAACATTTTTACAAATAACAAGGCGACTGGAGCCCTGATAAATGTTTATAAGGGTGTTCCAGCCTCTGATTGTGTGACCTCTGAAGCCAGGGGTTACAAATGCAGTGCAGGGGTCAAAAGGGGCAAGCCCAGGGTTGCAGCTGTGACTCCTGGCGACCCCCAAATGAAGTTAAGCTTTTACAAGAAATTAAATGCATTCCTTTATGAACCAATAAACTGTGGATAGAAACTTCAATGCATAGTCAGCACTAAGCCATAAACCAAAAGTTCACACTTTCCATCTGGGTCCAAGAAAGAAGCAGTGTGTGGTCAGTTATCTGAATAATCTAGTCTCCTTTATTTCCTTTAAACTTGAAGCAATATCACAGATCTGCTGTGAGCATTAGGATAGTACACATGTGCTGGTGTTGATTGAGCTCACCTTTTACCAGAACAAAATGGCATGTATTTTTTTGGTTTATAAAATCTTACTCTGCCAGCAAGGGTACTGCGGACTGCCATCCACTACTATAACTAAAAAAGTGCTATGACACAGTTAGCTATAGTTGCTTTTTAGTGCTTTGTTCAAGTTTATCTTTTAATTTTAATGATGTGGTGGACTGCAGAAACCAGTGGATTCTGTATGAGTGTCGAGGAGCGTAACCCCCCACCTGCTGTGAATCACCCATAAATGTGAAAAATGAAACGGCAATGAAATCATTTTGTTGCCATTTTATTTTTTACTGATGTGAGCAGCAGCCGCCATTCTGCCACTGAGCCAGGAGAAATGCAGGGCTGGTCCTCTGCTGCCTATTGTCATTATGGAGGACTAGAGCATTGGCTGGCCAGACACTCCATAGTGCGCATGTCACTATGCCAGGCTTTCTTACGGCAGTCAGACGACATGCATACTTTGAAGTGCTCCAATTTGAGCTGTCTTAGACAGTGGGTGGCAAGCAAGCATAGGCCTCCAGGGCCTGAAGGAACATCCAGCTAACCCACGCCTTCCAATCCTGGCACATCTCTCATGCTGCATAATAGCATGAGAGCAGCATTTGGTTTGGTTAGGGGAGCTCTTCATGCCACAGACTGCAAATAGTTAAATGTCTTTGAATAAGTACCTCTTTCAGAAGGAAAACACTCTTTGTCTACACACCTGAGTGTCCCAAAGGTAGGAGAGGAAATCAAATACCTGCACAATCCCCAACTATTGTGGTCAGCATTAAGTGAGGACAAATGTAGACTGATGCTACATCAGACTCATCTTCTACTACCAGGAAGTGTATGTATGGAATGCAGCAGCAACACCAAGTGTATTTTTTCCAACTTGTCTTGAACACACAAAATTATTATGTGGCTATTTTACACAAGGTTAAATGATTGTTGAGCTTATTCCTGTTCCATAATCAAATATAGAGTTTTTCATAACAATTATTTACATCCAATGTACTGAAATACAACAAGATATATTGCATAACGTATAAAACAGCAAAGCAGTGTTGTTTTACACACACTCTATGTAAAGAAAGTGCAATGTGCTGTTGGATTATGGTGTAATTTTTCCTCTTTTTGACAAGTCACTTCTTGATATTGTTAGACATGACTGATACAGCCAACATGTGTTTCGTCAAATTTACTTCTTCAAGGTTATAAATGATTTCTCGTATCTGGATGGTTGCAACGCCATGCTCTATGGCCTCCAAGACAACCCTTTGCTACCCCATAAGAACATCTAATACATGGTCTAAGAATATATGATCACATCCTAAAGAAACTTCATTGACTCCTCTTGCCAGTCTGCACCAATTCCAAACACAACTGTATCATTTACAAAGTAATCATGACCAGCACCTCCGCTGTCCCGCAGATAAGCTTGCCATCTCCAGTGGTTCTTGGTACACCTGCAGCTTGGACACCATGAGACTGCAGATTAAGAAGTGTTAAAAAAATAAAAAACAGCAGACCTTTTTCATCTGTGCACCCAGGATCTGTAGCAAATTCCCCATATCCATCAGACAGCTCTAACACTGTTCCAATTTATGAAAGAGATGAATATGCACTTCTTTAAAGAACTCTACATCACAAAGCATTAATAGTTCACAAAACAAAACAGCTACCTCTCTTATCACACTTTGACATTATACTTGTCTTTATCTGTGCAATGCTCCGCTGACATGTGGCTGTGTTCACTCTATACAAATACCACATATATACGTAAGACTAGTCACCATCCACAAGTTAACCAAATGCCTTATATATAGCTTTTGTGATAGGAAGCACAGATGATTTAAAAACAGTATACATCATATACTACAGGACCAAAAGCTAGGAACAATAAGAAATATGTTCATAAGCCTGGTGGACCATGTGACATACAGTGTTACCTATTAAGTGATAAGGTGCGCCCAGTGCTATGAAAGATAATGCACCATATTATGATGAATGTGCTGCCCTCAGGGCAGGCACGATCTTGCGCTGCCCACAGGCAGCGCATTTCTGTGAAAAACAGAGCTGCTGCTTGGAAGCAGCTCTGTGTTTTCACAGTGCAGGCAGCAACACACCTGCACTTTGAAGGGGAATACAGATCCCCTTGCAGGGGGTGCAGTGAGTGACTGCATCCGCCTGCAAGAGGATGCCTGGGGGGTCCTGAGAGTTTCTTTACCTCTGTGCCCACGGCACGGATGCAGAGGTGAAGGAATTCCGTCATTTGCATGGGGCATGCCTCCATGCAGATGAGGAAACCCCCTTCGAAGATAGAGCTGGCACTTTATGTGCAACAGCGCTATTGATATTACAGATGGGCCACACTAGCATCTGCGGACCCTTCTATAATACCAAAGTGTCTAAGGGGTGCACAAAATGGGCACAAACACCTGTTGCCCTCCCCCCCGGGATCTTTGTGTATTACAGCCTGTGATGTTCATATGCAGCCTCAATGTGTTTTGGAGTGGAGACATTTCCATGCTACTCTATGCGAGAGGCATGTGTTTGAAAGCTTGGGTTGGTGCTGCTGAGGCAAGTCCTAGTAGCTCCTTTCCAAGAGTGTAGGATGCAGGACAGCTGACCACCTGCCTACCTGGTTTTGTGCTCACCACCAACCACAGTGTATCATCAAGCTTGGAGCAGCATGCTAGGCCATCTAGATCCACCCCTCTCTTCTTCAGTATTGTAAAGAGAGGTTTGGACCCCACAGATCGTGTCATGAAAAATGTGTTTTTAAACCATGGAACCCCACTGCATGAGGGACTCACACTCTCCCAACGTTTCTGCTCTCACAGGAGCCTTGATCACAGGACTAATCTGTGCATTTTGAATCACCCCACGTGGTCCTTTTAAACACGGAGGAACATTTTCCAAACAGAGTGCACAATTGGAATGATGAAAACCTGGCATGGAGAAAATAGCGCTCTTTTGAAAAGTCCATGCGCTAGAAGGCTGAATGGTAGACACAGCGCTGCATAACTTTCCTTCCACTGACAGTTTTTCCCAAAAGTGCATAAATAAGGAGTGTCCAACAATTCATAAAGTTTAAAAGTTCCAGGTTCTCCTTGAAACACAACACAAAAAGCAGTGAAAGCTTTCATCTGCTTCCCTTACTTTCCACACACAAAAACTTCACCTTTCAGGGGCAAGCAGGCCCGGGTCCCACATTAATTCTCCAACTCCAAATTGCCCCGGAAGAGTCCGACCTTCACAGGGCAGCCAGTGCATTAGGCAGAGGAAGCCGGAATATGTCCCACCAAATCTCCTCTCGCTTAAAAAAGAAGTACACCGGCACAGGTCGTGTCATGAAAACATTTGTTTTAATCCATGGAACCCCACTGCATGAGGGGCTCACACTCACACAACATTTCTGCTCTCACAGGAGCCTTGATCATGGGAATAATCTCTGCATTTTTAATCACCCTACGTGGTCCTTTTAAACATGCAGGAACATTTTCTAAACAGAGTGCAGAATGGGAATGATGAAAACCTGGCATGGAGAAAGTAGTAAGTATGGGCGAATTTTGGGAATTCACGGTACGCGAATTCGTGCAAATGAGTACTCGCGCTCCCCAAAATCCGCTAACTTTTGTGAGATTGCAGATTTTTTTTATTTTTGCGTGTTTGCAGGATTTTTTTCAGCAGGTCTACCGCGAAGTTACCCATACGGTTGTACATGGGGGCAGCCAGCTTGTTTTCAGTGTTTGCGTTGCGTATTTCCATTTCCGGGCGCTAGATGAATGCTCGCGTTGTGCATTTCCTATTTGCTGGGCGCGATTGTGTGTTTGCGTCTGTTTTTGCATGCTCACGGGGGAAATATCGCACAAACTTACCCACGTGGTTGCAATGGGCTCGGCCATCTTGTTTTAAATTCATTGCTATGGTTCTGGGCATGCTTTTTCTATCAAGCTTTAATCTTTGTAATCCTTTGTTTGTTTGAACTTTTTTTAAAATCTTTTTTACTCATTATCTATTTCTCTATTTTTCTACACCTATATTTTGTGTTTTTTTAAACTTTTTGTTACTTTAATAACTACCCTTTTGTTTAGCTCTCTCTTTCCTTTTATTTACTTGTTTTCCCTATTCTTTTCTATTTTTCTTTTCTTTGGCCCAGGACCATGGCAAAGGGAACCGGCAAGTGGAAGGGGAAGAGTCCCGCACCCCGTAGCCGGCTCCATTGCGGGTGGATAAGGGAGGAGACAGTAAGTCCTAGGGAGATCTTTAACACGGTGGAGGTGGCCCCACTGGTCTTCTGTGTCCAGTGCCACCTCCCCAAGAACGTCGCGGCAGGCGGCAGGCCCAGTACCGGGTATGTTCTCCGGGAGCGTCACCAGCTATGGGGTAAGGTGTGACGGGCCATGTATCAGGAGTCTGGGGTTCGGCGCACCAACAACCAGGTGATGCACCGGTGGTCTAACATCCTGGACCGGGAACAAGACATGCTCGACTTGCTTGGCGTCGAGATCCCTGGGCTTGGTGAGTACTAGTAGCTTAATCACTACTTTTTTCTTCTGCTCTGTGTTATATTTCAAACATAAGTTATTTCCGATGAGCAAGAATGCTGCTGATTACATTGCAGGTAAATTATGTTTCAAAAGCTTCTGTGATGGCAGGTGCTCGCCTGCTCAGTCAGTGGCGATGCTACTGTGCTTGCTTGTTTTCAATGTTGTGCTCATTTGGCTTGAGTGATTATGTATGAGTGTAGTTTACAGAACTGCATAATGCTAGACAAACTAGAGACTCAAGTCTAGTCCCTCCTTTGTTCTCCTGCCACTAAAATGGACTGTGCCTGTCACTTTGCGTGCTGCTGAGTGCTGCCATTCCTAGTAGAACCTTTTTGTAATTGGTTTAGTGAGTTACATAACTTTCCAAGTAGACGGTCCGCGAATCCAGAATTACTAATATCCTAATAGACCACCACATCAGATAGGTCAATAAATTTAGTGCAATTGTTGTTTATTTCCTAGAAATAATTTGTTATTGTTTTTTTAAATGTTTGATTTAGTTGACAACAATCATCCATCTTTGTGTCTTTCTTTCATGTACATCAGCTCCTCCCAGGAGCAAAAGGACAGAGGTGACAGTGGCGGCGCAGGCAGAGCAGGAAGGCCAGGATCGGTCCACTGAGGGCTCTTCTGCTGGCCCCAGCATGTTTTCCTGTTAATAATAATAATTATACTTCCCTAACTTTTATAGCACCTATTTAATCCAAACGTTCATCCTAATTCTATTTTTTCCTAAATCGTCTTTGACCTTCTTGTAGAGTGTTACTAAATTCTTATTCTGCCTCTACTATGACTCTCTGTGCTACTACTATTTTATTAGTCTGCCTCTGTAGCTAGTTAAACTGGCACAGTTGGCAAAATGTGTTAAACAAAACTCCTATTCAGCAATAGCTCTAGGCACTGAGTGCAGTCCTCTGGGTTGTCCATAATGTCTATTGAAGTCTTCTTAATGTTTATGCTTTGACAGTTCCCAACAATAAAATGTCAATGGCCACCAAGAATAAGATACTAGTTTACTTTTTGATTGGCTAGGAGGACATACTACTACTGTTGCAGGGACTGTTCTGCACATACAGAACTATGGACAAGAAATGGGGCATTTGTGATAATAGGTCGCAGTAAGACTTTCCACATACCTCAGTCATAACAGAAGTTGAACCCCCAATATCCTCACTGACTAGTTAGTGTGTTAGAGTCATTATTTAGCTCCTGAATGCAGCGATGATCCCCAATGATTATACAACCCAGAACATAAGACTACGGAGTCAGAGTCCCGACCTCTCAGAGTCATGGACTCATGCTTGCTAATTGCAAACCCTTTCGCTCACTCTCTCATGACCAAAAACCACAATCTATGTAAGTTTTAAAGCTTTATTAAAAGTAAAACAACTAGCTCTGTGTGTACTCTGTATATTAAATTTCAATTGTGCATTATTTAAAAACATTTATTAACCCCTTCCATGCTCACGACGAGCTCAGCTCATCATGTAGTGGCTATTCATTTCAATGGAAATTACATATAAACCCCCTGAGATGCCCTAGCATCCAAGTGGTTAAAATCAACTTCATATAAGATAAACAGTGAACTCTTGAAAACTCATCAGTGGCTGATTTTACACCTTAATTGTGGAAGAGCCCTCATCTGGTTGGAACTTAAAGTCGTGGTGGTGATGATGACGACTCCGAATAACATATTGCTCTTGTTCGTAGAAGGGAAGCTTCTGTCTGTTATGAAAAAATGGTGCGTGTTAAAGCAAGCATTCATCAGTTGTGCCAAAAAGTGTAGCATGTTATGGCTGAGCATAAATACCAACACCCTCCCCTTACGAAAGGGTAATTTTTAGTTTAGACTAGAGAGTTACAAATAATTACATTTGTTTATGTAGTAACATATTTTTTTATTCCTAGACAAAATAGGGAGTGGTGTATATGGCATCTAAAAATATTAAATGTATTTTCTAGGCGTACCACCATCGGCACAGTCCACCACCAGTGCCGGGGCCAGTGCGGAGGTGGTCACTCCAGGGGCGGATACGGTGCCAGCAGGAATTGCTGTGGGGGATGCCACGGTAGTGGCGGGCAGTGGTAAGCTATTATATTTCTTACTTATTGAGATTGCAGAGTAGGCTTGCTGTAGGGGTGTATATGTTGTACAGTACAAGTACACTTTACTGTTAAGAAGACTTACAAATATAGAACTAAGTTTTTGTCAACCAGGTAGAAGACAGTCACCCTTGACTTCGCATTAGCAATAGCATTAGCGGCGGGAGTTGACGAGTAACCAATGGCCTCCTCTAAATTTGACACCAACTCAGCTGTGAAAGTTTTATCGAGAAGCCAAGTCAAATCGGAGATGAACTTGATGGATGGGATGAACGAAAAGGGAAAGAAGGGTGTAAGGAAGGACTAGCGAGTTAAATTAATGACTGGCAAAGAATGATACATGTTTTTTAATGCAGGCGCAGGTGGCTGGGAATCTGATGCATGGCCGGTTGAAGGCTGAAGCAAGGATAGGGGGAAGGAGAGAGAAAAGAGGACTGCCTGGGTGGGTGAAACAGAAACTGTATGTGTGCGCAATATATCCTTTGGTTCAAATTCAAATGCAAGTCAAGGACGGATGCATGGCTGGCGGTTTACAAAATAAAATAAAAAGGGTGTTCTTCGGTGGGAAAAAGTAGGGTTTGTCCAGTTGAGACATTAAGAAGAATGATTGACATTTACTTTGAATGGATGGATGCCTGGATGGTATCTTCCTCATAGATAGCATAGGTGCATAGGTGTATGTAGATGGAGTAGACGGTCACTGGATGAAGAGTGTTTCTTTGAAGAGCCTGTAACACCGCACGTCCGTGCCAGAGTAGCAAAGCAGAGGAAATTAGAAGTTGTAATTTTTCAGAATACTCCCTTGACTAACAGTAGTTTACAAGCACAGCATATTTGTGTATCTATATAGTATAGTTCACATTATCAAGTCAAGTCACAACTCACAAGTGCCTTCCTCCGGCGATTACGGGGACCACTCATTACCTCTGTTAATAATTTTTTTACAACTCTCCTTCATGTGTGGCCTATAGGTGTTCACGCAATCAATAAAAACAAAGCACCTAAAGTTATTCCTTATATAAGCAAATATCCTGTGAAGGGATCGATGATCATATTATTTATCTTCTTCATTTTCCTTTTGTAGTAGTCAGGGGCAGAAAAGAAAAGTAAGAGCTTCACCACCTGCATGTACTGGACTGGTAACAGTAACGCAAGTCTGCGTCATCATGGCTTGCATCTGTTTTTCTTGTGTGCAAGCTGACTGCGCTGGCATTATGCCGGCTTCCACAAGTTTACGTACTAATTTCACTAAACAAGAGAGAAGAAGAAGACTGGTGTACTGTCTGAGTCTAATATAGTGAGTCCATATAGTGCTAGTAGAATTCCTGAAACTCCCACTAATATTAGAGCAGAGGCCAACGAAGTGGAAGGTTAGATAGATACATGCCACAAATGTTATGTACTTTGCTTGCAAGTTGCTAGTGCTACTGTGGCACAACTTTCTGCTGATCTATTTTGTGTTAATCTTAAAGAGTATTGGTTACAGTATGTTTTTCTTTCTTTATATAGATACTCCTTCTAAACTAACAAGGAAGTAGTTGGCTATCCGGGCCCGGCAAATGGAAGCTGGAGGCAATTGGCGCTGAATATCGGTGGCTGGTGGCTCAGGAGGAGGAGGATGACTTGCAGTCAACATCCACGACAGCTGCATCCTGCTCCACTGCCCCTGGGTCATACAGCCAGTGCAATACTCCAGCGGTACGGCACCGTGGTCCGGCAGCTACCCATCTCCGCCGAGCAGCGAAAAAAACAGCCCCCCAGAGTACCTGCAAGGCGTGTATGCACCGATTGACCCTGCGAGTGGCCTACCTTGAGCAGGAGGTGGCGAGGCAAAAAGCCCTGCTCAAGGACCTCCAGAGGGAGCTGTGTGACCACCTGGCCACAGTAGGACACCGCCGGCGAAAGTAGAGAGACTGTCCCTTCCCTTTTTTTTAAAGACTTTTGGGGGGGAGGAATGGGGCGTTTGGGTTTTGGGACTTTTGGGGACATTTGATCCCATGGACATTGGTTGGGGTTAGGGAGGGGGTGAGTCGGGTCTTGCGGGATAGTTTATTTTTGTTAGGGTCAAAATAATTCTTTATTTTCTACTTAAACATAGCATACGTGTTTTTACTGTTTTGTGGGGGAGGCAGGGGGGGGTTTAACTGTACGTTTGTTTTCCTGAAACTTAACTGGCTGCTTGATTCAAATTGTCTCAGTAGTTGCCCAAATTTTTACAAAAGTGCCACTGACAGAGTTAGTGAATTCAATTGTCCTACTACTTTACTAGTACTGCCGTCAGTCTCTCCTCTCCTCCTACTCCATTCTACTTCCTCCCCCAAAATGCTTATCTTACCTGTGATTTGTGTTTGAGAATTGCGCTAGGTACATGGCTGGCTGCATGGGAAATGGTGATTAAGGTTGGCTATGGAATCCTGGATGGATGAAATGTCATTGTTGTGGTGGTAGTATTAATGGTACACACTGACAGTAGCAGCATATGAAAAAAAAGGAAATGAAACATTGAGTGGCCTGAGAGGAGCATTAGAACAGTACGATAGATAGTACAGTACACAAGAACAGTGCCATAAATTGTAGCCTAAGCAATGCTAAAGTATTCCATCAAAAGTTAACTACTAGTTGTGTGGAGTATGGCTGCTACAAGAAATAGTACTGAAGGACACAGCAGCGTAAGCATTCGTCTCGTGTAGGAGGAAGATGTTGTTGATGATGAATCAACTTGATGGGGCACATGAAATTCTGATTTGATTTGCAAATACTCATGGGTGTGTTTCAAGCAGAATCAGAATATATCCTCGGATACCTTGACCTGCCTTGAAATTGATTTTCTGTTGCTTTTGACCTTATGCTCCCCAGCAAGTGTGTGTAATTATTGTTGTCATTTAGTCGCACCTCAATGAAAACCACACAGTCCGCGGAAAGAGGGTTAGGGTTTGAAAATGGGATGGGAATGGGGGTTTTTGGGAACGTTTTGTGGAGAGAGAAAAAAACACAGCATGGACAAACAACAAATGAAGAAAAACAAATGTTTGGATACGAAGATATCCATAAATCTTTTAAGGGACATAAAGGAAGTGCATACATGAAGTTGGTTGCTAAATGGATGGTTAGGTTACTGAAAAGTAGTACTTATTACAACTTACTAACTATGAATAAACAATTTGACAGTACAGGGCTGCAGTAATTACACAATTTCACTTGCCTATCTGACCTCAGAGAGAATAAACACTTATTAGTATGTTAAACTAGTTTTAAAAATAGCAAAGAAACTTATAAAATAGCTGTAGGGATGAATTTGAAGCAGAGAGCAAACACACAGAGTCGCACTCATAGACGTTCACAACAATAACATTATTTAAAAGATAAGGAGAAGTGAAGAGGATACTGTACCTGTATGCTGTAGTTGTCCTGTTCAATTTGGGAACTTGCATGCATCAAGCCATTCCTCTTATTCGCAGTACTCCTCCATTCCATTTAATGCTCCGTCGATCAACCTTGGTGACCAGACACACTGTCCACTACCTGCCTGGCGGATGCGGAATTGTGGATTGCTACGGTAAGCCTGAGTTAATGTTTTTCCCATCGCACAGGGTAAAAGCAGGCCTGTAATTGTCGATGGAAAAACAGGAAGAGATATTAAAACACCCCAGAGGAAAAATAAAAGGTATGGTGTGTAGTGCAAAAATAACACTTTCACTTTCAGAGGCGACAGTATTACATACAAGCATCATTTCTAAAGTGCGTACTCTGAGTCTCCTTTTCAAGGATAATAGTTAGCACACAGCAGGCCAAGGCCATGCAGACGGTCAAGGCAGGTGCCACTGAGTGAACCAACCTCCATGTAGCATACCTCTTTGACACAGACAGACAAAGCAGATCTAATTTTATACAGCAAGCCACATAGCCGCAATTTTACATGAACTGCTGTCGAAACTCTGGCATAACAACACTACACTGGCTCGACCACTCCATACCACGACTAGACAGACATGTAGTTCTGCTGTGGTTGTTGTTGACTTGTTTACCTGTTTGCCACTCACAAAACGGCCATATTTCCTCCGTAAACCAACAATGATGATCCATCCATCCCAGTGAGTCACTGTAAAGATAGTATGTAACTTTGATCATCAAGACTCATCATCATCATCATGGTATTGTGGCAAACTCAATGTTGTTCATGCAGTCACAGTCTACACACAGTAAGTCCAATGACATTTTCCATATTGAAAAATGCAACGTAGTGGCCCCTGGAGTAGAAGTACAATTTGCATTAAACAAGGTCAAAACAGAGTAGACTTGAGATACATTTAGTGTGTAAAAGATAAAATAATAACAGAACACATAGGATTAATTTCATGGACAACAAACAAACAGCAATTGCTTTCATCCAAGCCAGACAGCCAGTGTTGTCCACTGCATGCCATCTCATCATTCATTACCTGTTCCACTTTTCTTTTTGTCAGCATCTTATTCTTAAGTGAAGGGCCACAGGACAGCCTCTTGTGTTAATTTCAGAAGTAACAGTCAGAATAGCGACAGTTTCTTGATTCTGCGTAATCCGTCTATCTGCCGTGAGGGAAACAAATGGATAGGGGGAGTCTGGAGGAGGAGGATAGAGGAGCATGACTGAGTTGTGAACTTGTGAACTTCAGGAATGCAGACAGCGTCACCTTCAATATGGAAATAAGATGAAGACAGTGCTGCTGATGGATTTGTTGTGATTAGAGTTTTGTTGTGCTAAAATTTGCAAAACAAAGAAAGACACACAGAAATAAAAGTGAATAAGGATGAAAAAAAGTAAGTATTTCAAGCCTAGGTCTCAGGGAAGTAGAGCTCATCCTCAAACTCTGTGAATTGAACCTGGAATAGGTCAGCTAACAGAGAAGAACTTCCGCCACCTAAGTCGGTGTCTTCTTCTTCCTGCGTGGATTCACTTATTTTGTAATCTGGTGGTATGAAGTGCTGATTCATCTTGATCAGTGTTAACCTCTCCACATTTTTGGGCCAGAGGCGGGTCCTTTTTGAAGTTACAATGGCACCAGCAGCACTGAAAACACGTTCAGAAGACACGCTTGCGAGTGGGCAAGCCACATAATTTATAGCCAGCTTGGTGATCATTGGCCATTGAGGCCTTTTCCCATACCAATACACCAATGGGTTCTGATCAAAGAAGACCTCTGTTGGGTCATCCAGATAGGCCTGCACCATCCACTCAAGGTCCTCCATGGGTGCTCCACTTTACGTACCATCTGTTGCCTTTGCATCAACACTGGAACGAGCAAACCCATGATGAGTTATCCAATCCGCTTCCTACAATATTATGGCTGGGCCTGGTGCAGGTGATGATGATACGGTTGCTGCTGTCAGTAACGTCTGTGAGGGAAGTGGACCTTGACGCCGGATGGCCTGCTGCTTCAGTAGTACTTGTGGTGGTTCCTTCAGTTTCCTGCTGCTCTTTTTCGAGCCGAGTGGCTGACAGAACTAGCCAATGTATGCACTTGGAAACATCTGCTTCATAAAAAGGAATGCATGTATTGCTGGACAGTGCCTTTTTGTACCGTGGATCCAGAATAGTGGCACAAAAGTAATGTTGTTCTGAATGTATTGCTTTAAGATTTTCATTGTCAATTAGGCGGCTTAACAAGCTCTCCGCCAACTGATATGCATCTTGTTTTTCAGCATCAACTCAGAACATTGAAGACACCGCCTTCAGTTGGTGCTCTAGCATGTGCAACAGTGGGATAGCTTTGCCCAATGTACAGTCCTCCCTGCTGATTTCATGCGTGAACAACTCAAAAGGACGAAGCATGTCTGTCAGGCTTTTAACTAGGTCCCATTCATCCACCTCTAGCCTCATGTCTTTCATAGAAGCACCCCGTGCGTTAAAGACATACTCATTGATTACCAAGTACTGCTCAAACAGATGCTCAAGCATGTAGAAGGTTGAGTTCCAACATGTTGCCACCTCCTGGATGAGTCCTCTGACTGGCACTCTACGGTCACGTTTAATGATCCTCAGCTGCTTCCGGGCCTTAAAAGAATGGCTGAAATGTGTGCAGATTCTTCGGCAGGTGGTCAGTAACTTGCTGACTGTGTTTTCTTTTTTCAAGAAATCTTGAACAACAATGTTAATACTGTGCATCAAACACAGCACTCTGAAATAGCCACCATCAGACATGGCCTTAACTATATTACTTGTAATCAACAAAAAGAACCAGGGGTCTAAAGGCCAATATTGTGGCGGGCTATCCTTAACTTCAAAGTGGTAAGTTAGTACCTGAGTTACAAATGAAATCCAAGAGAAAAGAAGAACTCATAGAAGGAAGAGAACACTTAAGTGGTAAGATCCAAGCTCATGTATCTAGATTGCCATCAACTTAACCTCGAGATCAGTATTATCATTTGGTCATCCAGTTAGTGAAAGGGTGTGTCTCTCGATCATAGAGACGTACTCCCATTCCAATGATAGTAGGCTGGAATATGCCCACAGTCACTTTTCAGCCAACAAATGAACAACTAAATAGTTAATTGCCAAGGAGAAAGTGCAGTGCAAAACACAAAGAATATGTGGTGTATTAAAATAGAGTGATGTGGCCAAAAATAATACACATTTTATTGAGATATAGACACATCCCCTAGTTAAAAACAGAA
The DNA here is from genome assembly GCF_964263255.1 of Lissotriton vulgaris. NCBI lineage: Eukaryota > Metazoa > Chordata > Amphibia > Caudata > Salamandridae > Lissotriton > Lissotriton vulgaris. Next base: position 896,451,155 of record NC_141687.1, read on the forward strand.
CAGTGCAAAGGGCAGTGTAAACAAATGACTGCCAAAAAGGGCCAACATGTTTTTGCCAGTCGGGCAAATAATCCCTAGGCTTTCGTCAGGGCCTCTGCTCTCAAAGATTGCTTCTGCATATAGTCGTGTTAAATCAAAAAAAATATATGTAAGAGAAAACAACCAATGAAGGTTGGAATGAATACAACCGGTTGTGTACTAATCCTCTGCATCAATGAATGCAGATGGCATCTACAATAAATTAAATAAAACAGAATTAGCAAATTATACCATGCATGTTCTCTTTCTGGTGTGGTTCCTATAATGAAATGTAAAGTACTTAGATAATCTAGATGCTCACCCAGCTTGACCGGGGACTGGACCTCACCTCTCCTGGACCGTGCTCAGGATTTAGAGGCCCGCTCTGTGAAGAGAGAAGGAAGACAAAGGGGAACTTATAGAGCTACTCCTATACAGTCCCTCTATTTGCTCAATCCTATTTAGCCCTTAGTCACTAGCTCTTCCTCCTCAAGAGGGAAGAAATTAAAGATAACTGATTGGGTTCATCATCAAAAACCTCGAATATCACAGCACAACTTAGCACTCAATGTTCAAAGTGAACTTATATACACTCATTGTGTACTAAAAAGAGCAAATCCTAGTACTCTGCAACAGTGGAGCTCTATATGCAGACTAAAAGCGTGTGTGGTAGCCTTGATGGCATTTATGAGCCATATTATTGAAGACTAGATCCAGTGATCCCTAGTCTGAATACTGTTTTAAATGCAAATACTGGGTAGCCATACATTCTATTCAGCTCAATTTACAAAACAATTTAGTTTTCAAAGCCCTCCATAGTACTAGCATTACATCAAACAAGAAGCTAGTACTACTGTGCGCCCCATCTGCCTACCTGTCCGTCGTTGCCTCAAGACTGTCCTGAGTCTTGGCGGAGGAAACAGACGGCAGCAGACACTCTTTTTTAAAAGCGCTATGGGGACTTTTTTCATACCGCACCCATTCTAAAATCAGCCTAGTTATAAAGGGTATATACCTTACTGTATGGGCCTGGAAAGCCTAAGGTGTAGTCTGGCCCAAGCATCCGTAAAGTGAAAGACACAAATAAGCTCCCATATGTAGCACGACAGTGAAAATGAAGATCCCTACCGACTTCGATGTACTATACCGCGAAAATGAGGAAGTTAGTGGACTACAAGATGACGTCATGTTTGTGACGTTTGTAGTTCCTAAAGGAGATCTGTTGGTAATTTATCTCATATTATCCCCCAAACACTAAGCGCCCTCCGAGAAAGTACCCTTGCCTCAACTCTCACATACGGCGCCTCCAAAAGCCGATGGGTTTAAACATACACTCGGTAACCAAGGACTACAGAATGACGTCATAAAAAACTTTATTTCGTGGGCAAATCATTATCAATGTGCCTAACATTCTCTAATCAATCTTTATGGGATACAGTCCTCATACAGACATAATGGACCCCCTGACTCTTGTTGTGTATTAATGCTTACACCAATAGTGTAGAAGAGAGCCACTTTATTACTTAATTCTACCCGAGTATTTAAAATCTTCTTATGACATAAGATGTGGACTCATATCACGGGTTATAAGACACAGACAACCGTTCTTTAGACAGGTTGTAGAATGATACGGTAGTCATCCGCCATCCATGAAGATGTGCAAATGTGGACCCCCTTAACTAATGTAGTTATCATCACTTCAACCACTCAACATTACTGTTGTGTGCCTATTTTGTGACCGACCTAGTAATGTAGCCTATTTATAAAGCAACATGGACTCATATATCATGATGTGTAACAGAGCCAGACAATGCAGTAAACCTTACATAGAGGGGCCGGGTGCGTATCACTCCTTCCCCGCGCCTAGTGTATTGTGAAGCCCGCCTCCACAGTATCAGGTCGAGGTCTACTTAGGATGGTAAACTCTCCTAGTTGTTCTAACAATTATTCTAGGAAACTCCTGTTGATCTCTATTTACCAGTTAGCCCTTTCTTATTAACAGATCTACCACTCATGTCTAAATGTTAGATCGGTACCCCAAGTCTCTCAGCTATCTTACATTGAGTATATACCTCATCTCTCTGCATGACTCGCCCAGTGGGTAAGAGTAGACCTCAGGCTTATAGATTAGACCATGGTATTTCATTATTTAACCCCAGTATGTCTGTGCGGAGCTAAAATATCCGTTTCTGCTCTTTCGCGAGCAGATATTAAGCGATATTACTGATGTGTGATGGTATCAGAGGTTTTTCCAGTACAGTCCACTGAAATTCTTCTTCTCCGTGATGTTTGTCTACAAAGTGTTTCATGAGACTCGTCAAAGTCTTTTTACATTGAAACAAACTCTTGTGTTCGAGCATACGTATACGCACTTTGCGTGTAGTCATTCTGACTTATCTAGTCAAACAGGGGCAAGTCAGAAGGTAAATCAAATTCTCACTATTACAGTTGGTAAAGTGGACTTGTTCCCAAGGGCGATCAGTACCTATGTCAACCGTAGTGGAGTGTCTAGTCTGGGGACAGACAGAACAACTTCCACACGGATGGTGTCCCACCACAGCTGGCAGGATCCACAATGTACCAACCATTCTTTTGGGTGCATCCTTAGGGCGTGTGTTCACCAACCGATCACATACACTGCTTGCCCTCTTGAAGGCAAAAAGGGTTAAAGCAATCATCTCGCTGCTGTGATTTAAGATGCTCCAATGCCGGCAAACTATCTTCTAGATATTGTTTGCTCTCGTACTGAAGGTACTCACAAAGGTCAACCGATCCATGGGGGGTTTGGGTACTGGGGCTCAAGTAAGGCTTCCAGGTTGTAATTCCAGGCTCGCTTCAGCGAGCGTTTGATCAATGAATGCGGGTAGTGTCTCTCTACCAATTGCTTGGACAGACCCTTGGTGTGGTGCTGAAAGGACGTCTCAGTGGAGCAGTTTCTCCGTAAACTAAGAAACTGCCCATATGGCAAGTTATCACGGAGAGCCTTAGGGTGTTGGCTATCATACTGTAGTAAAGAGTTTCTCGCCATAGGCTTCCGATAAAGCTCACTCTGCAACCCTTAGGGAGTGGCATAGATGGAAAGGTCAAGGAATGCCAGTCTTTCTTTGTTTATCTCTTCAGTAAACTTTAGATATTGGTCCCTGGTGTTAGGCCATTGATGGAATTCCAAGATGGATGCACGATTTCCTCGCCCTATTACCAACACGTCATCAATGTAACGTTTCCACCTCCGGATGGACGTGAAAAAGGGATTGGTAGGTATGAGTACATGTTTTTGTTCGAATTGATGTACGTAGAGATTCGCCAGACTCATCGCGAAAACACTGCCCATGCTGGTCCCTGATACTTGAAGGTAGATGGTCTCTTGAAAATGGAAGAAGTTGTCTTTCATTGCTAATTTAGCAAGGCACATTATGAAAGGCACAGGTGTCATTGTGTCCAATGCTGCCTCTCCCAGGATGGATGTTATGACCTCTAAAGTTTCATCCTGGGGGATACAAGTGAACAGAGACTCTACATCGAAAGAGACTAAATAGTCTCTTTCGGAATCACATTCAATCTCAGGTATTACTCGCAACATGCCTTAGTATCCTGTAAGTATGTGGGCATTTTCTGTACGATGGGCCTCAGAAATGATCCACAAAATATTAGTATCTGGTGATCGCGGTGAAGCTGCGATTCCTCTAGGTCACGAGCTGACTTCTGATTGGCTCATAACACTTCAAACCAGGAAGTGTTGGCAGCCATCTTGTGATTCGGTTGAACCGAGTCACAAAAAAAAAGTTAAAATTAAAGAAAAAAGGAGCAGCGTAGGAACACCCTGACCCCCTCGGCCTGCACAAGGGGTCCCACAGAGACCCAGAGGGCCTACAATACCATTTTTAACAATTTTGGGATAATTTGCATAGGGTGCGTGAATCCCACTGAAAATTCAAGAAAAAACAAACAAGGTCTCCTGCGCTTCATTTCTTTTAAGCCCCGGATGGGCTGGGTCCCAGGGCAATGTATATTTATTATGTGGGGATCATGGGTGCCCCCGCAGCCCCAGGGACTTCCACCACATTGGTGCTTTGATAATAATATGCAGGGGGCATGCAGCCCCCGCAAAACAGGGCACTGCCACCTACTCTGTTTTTTTTATTAAAAATGTTCTGGGAGTTCTCCTGCTCCCCGACGCTGCCTCAGGGACCACCACATCTTTATTATAGGTGGAGGCCCTGACGGGCCCCCCAAGCCCCATGGACCACCACCTCCCGGGGCTTCAAATTTTAAAAGCAAGGATGGGGGCTCCTTCGCACCCCACACTGCCCTGGGGACCACCACCCCTTGGGGCATAAATAAATTATGGGCAGGGGTCCATTGTGGACCCACAGCCCGAGGACCACCACCTCATCAGGGCTTTAAACTTGATGAAAGGGGGCCATGCAGCCCCCTCCAGGAGCCCTCCTAGGCACTGGGGACCACCACCCCCCAGGGGTGGCTCCAGCAATGTCCCGGGGTGCCCACCCCTGGACATTGCAGTTTGCTATAGCAGGGCGGAAGCTGTGCTCCTGCCATGCCATAGCAAAAACTGCTTCACTTCATGGAAGCAATAGAAGAAAGATGCTCTTGCTTCCATGAAGCATAGCAGATTTGCTTTTTGGAAAAGGGAGCTGCATGTCAGCAACTCCCTTTATCTTAAAGCAATGCTGGCTCTTGCAGGAGGCATTGAGCCAGCAGGGACGCATGGCATTGGGGCTACCCCGGCAGTCCCTAGCACTGTGACCATGCCCCAGGGAATGGGGTCCACAGTGCCAAAACTGGCCAAGAAAGGGGGTCATGCAGCCCCCTTTATTAAAAAAAAGAAATTGTATTAAAAAAATGGCTAGGCCACGGGGGATGGGGTCTCAGGGCCGAAATTGGCCTGGGGAGGGGGACACATGCCCCCCTCTTCTTTGCTTAAAAATATTAAACCAAGGCCTAGCCCCAGGGGATGGGGTCCCCGGGGCTGTAATCATCCCCAGGAGGAGAGTTGCATGACCCCTCCCTTTGAATTTTTTTTAAAAGTATGGCTCAGGCCCGGGAGATGGGGTCCCTGGGGCCCAAAAGGGTCAAGGGAAGGGGGAAAACACAGCCCCCTTCCTACAATAAAAAAAGAAGCATCAACCAGCATGAGACCCGCCCCCTCAATGCAGGACTCTGCAAACGGGCTTCCTGGCACACTGTGGGTTGGGGGATGAGGTTCCCATTGCTACTGAGGGTCCTTAGGGGCCAACTAACCCACTAGGTACCTCCAGTAAGCCCCACATAGTGGGATTGCAGAGAGGTGGTCCGAGCCCAGGCCCCTTTTTACAATACTCTGCAAATGCGCCTCTTGCAGGCACGGGCCGTGCCGGGCGTTCTACTGGGGCGGTGACATCAGGCAGGGGAGGGTCAGGGTGGGGGGATGTAATATACGGGAAAAGGACCATTAGAGGTAAGTATCGAAAAAAAAAAAATTGTTGCCCACTCTGCATCACATTTGGTGATGCAGAGTGGGCAACGAAATGTGTTTTTTTTCCCCGATACTTACCTCTAATGGTCCTTATCCCGTATTTTACATCCTACCACCCTGACCCTCCCCTGCCTGATGTCACTGCCCCAGTAGAACGCCCGGCATGGCCCGTGCCTGGCCTCTTGGTGCACTGCTGGTGGGGTAATGAGGTCTCCTTGTGTTCTGAGGACTTCAGGAGGACTAAAGTGGACTTCATTCATCAAGCAGCAGTGTGCCAGGAGGCGTGTTTGCAGAGTGGTGTGAAAAGGGGGTGAGACCTCTGACCACTCTCAGCAATTTAGCTGTGTGGGGCTTACTGGAAGTAACAAGAGGGCTAGTTGGCCCACAGGATCCCTCAGGAGGCAAGGGGACTTCATCCCCAAGCCAAGAGCATGCCAGGAGGTGTGTTTGCAGAGTGGTAGAGAAAGAGGGCGTGGCCTGTGTCCACTTCTCAGCAATCCCACTATGTGGGGCTTACCGGAGATAACAGGTAGGTTAGTTGGCCGCTAAGGACCCCCAGCAGCAAAGGAGACTTCAATACCCAACAAAGAGCATCCTAGGGAGTGCGTTTGCAGAGTGGTGGGCAAGGGGGGCGTGGCTTGCTGTGAGAACTTAGCAATCCTGAATTGGGGGACTTACTGGAGGAAATAAGAGGGGTAGTTGGCCCCCAAGGATGTTCTTGGGGGCCAACTACCCCTCCAGCTACCTCAAGTAAGTCCAATACAATGGTATTGCTAAGAGGTCTTCGGAGGCCACGCCCCCTTTGCACCACCACTCTGCAAACGCACCTCCTGGCACACTACTGGTTGGGGGATGAAGTCCACTTTATTCCCGTGGGACTTTGTGGGAAAACAAGCCCTCCTGGTACCTCCTGTAAGTCCTATGCAGTGGAATTCCTGAGCACTGGTCAGAGGCCCAGCCCCCTTTCTCCAACATTCTGCAAATGTGACTCCTAGTTAAAGAAATATGTGCAATGTAATATGTCTCACATTTGCAAGAGTTAGAGCTATTGGCGTTGTAAATGTAAAAGTTTTTCACTAATGTTTTTTGGAGTGGAGTGGATATATGTTGTGTGTAGTGGAATTATGCAGTGAAATTATGTGGATTGAAAGTATGTGGTATTTAGTGTGGTATTTAGTGTATAGAAAATATGTAGAGTGTGATTATGTGTTATGAAGAGTAATTATGTGGTATGGTAGTCTGTGCTGTGGAGTGGTAACCTCAGGTTTAGTCTTCCTCGTTTCCATAGAAGCTTAACTATAGAAGGAACCACTGAGGAGCACTTCTGGACCTAATCAGAGGTATGAGCAGGGCCACTGGAATTATGTGACTGTTAGACTGCACCAATTTTCGTCTAATTATACATTTTCTCCATTTGCCACATAATCTATAATCTGCTGCATAATCTGCAAATTTGAACAAAAAAACTAGTTTCTTGCTCAAATGGCTCAAATGTTACCAACAATGAGGCGACAAGTGTTACAGCATGTTGGAAGGCCCTTTCCAAAGCTGGAATGGTGACCTGTTACTTATTGCTAAGTGTGGGTGTTAAATTGGTACTAATGGTGCACAAACCACTATTGATCTTTCTGTGCCTTTCTTGCCTCTTGCTGCACCTCTCTTGTTTCTTTCTGCAACTCTCCTGTCTCTTTCATCACTTTTCTTGCTTCTTTCTGCACCTCTGTTGTTTCTTTCAGCACTTCTCTGGCCTCTTTCTGCATTTCTCCTGCCTGTGTCTGCACCTTTCTTGTCTCTTTCTGCACCTCTCTTGCTTCTTTCTGCACTTCACTTGTTTGATTCTGCATCCCTCTTCCCTGTTTCTGTACCTCTCTTGCCTCATTCTGCACCCCTGTTCCCTCTTTCCATACCTCTCTTGCTTCTTTCTGTACCTCTCTAGCCGCTTTCTGTACTTCTCTTGCATCTTTCTGCAGCTCTATTGCTTCTTTCTACACTACTGTTGCCTCTATCTGCATTTCTGTTGCTTCTTTCTGTACTTATCCAGCTTCTTTCTGCATTTCTGTTCCTTCTTTCTGCACTTCTCTTGCTGCATTCTACATGTCTATTGCTTCTCTCTGCACTTCTCTGGCCTCTTTCGGTACCCCTGTTGGTTCTTTCGGCACTTCCTTTGCTTCTTTTTATACCTCTCTTGCTTCTTTCTGCACCCTCTTGCTCTTTCTGCATCCTTCTTCCCTCTTTCTGCATCACTCTTGCCTCTTTCTGCACCTCTATTGCCTGTTTCTGCAGTTCCTATGCCTCCTTCTGTACCTCTGTTGCTTCTTTCTGCACTTCTCTTACCTCTTTATCCACCACTCATGCCTCTTTCTTCTCTTCTTTTCACTCCTTCTACAACTCACTTGCCTGTTTTGCGACCTCTACAGCCTCGTTCCTCACTTCTCTTTACTCTTTCTTCACCTCTGTTGCTTTTTTCTGCTCTTCTCTTGCCTCTTTCTGCAACCCTCTTGCGTCTTTCTGCACCTCTGTTGCTTCTTTCTGTACCTCTCTTCCCCTTTTCTGTTCTTATCTTGCCACTTTCTGTACTCCAATGGGAAGTGCAAGCTGTCAAGTTTAAAGGTCTGCCTGCTTTCGTGACTGAGGTATATGTCTATTTGCACCTGTATTCTCACAAGTGTTATGCATCTGAAGATGGTAGGCTAAAAAGTGGGTAGTTTCTCCTACAGGTGGTCAAATCTTCTCAGTTCTGCTCTGTCATTCGGTTGCACAGGCAGACATGTATCATATATATAGGTGTTATCGAGCTCCTCAAATATACTATTGAATGCAGATGTGCCCTGTATTATGAGCAGAAAGAAATACATACACCTTCTTGTACAGATGTTTACAAAGTATGCTGTTTGAAAGACAGGTATTCAAGTATTTTTATGTATATTTTTTGTAACGTCACTAGGTAAAAGCACAGACACACAATTGATACCTTCACATAACCATGATATGGTTAGGATTGCTGTTTTACATTTGGAAGGCCTAACATCCCGAGCAGTAGATGAATAGTGAACTTTCAAGAGAAAAGTGAGGTTTAAGACATCTTGGGAGCAGGCTTCGTTTGTATGAGTCTGTAGAAAATTACAGTTGAAGTAGGCCTTTTACTGTACCTCTGTTGCTTCTTTCTGCACTGCTCCTGCTTTTTTCTGCACCTTTCTTCCTCTTTCTGCACTTTTGTTACCTCTTTCTCCATTTCATTTGCTTCTTCCTTCCTCTTTCTTCCTCTTTCTGTACCCCTCTTGCCTCTTTCTGCACTTCTTTAGCTTCTGTCTGTGCCTTTCTTCCTCTTTCTGCTCATGTCCTACCTATATAGGCATAGAGAGAAATTAGCATTTAAAAAACCTTGAAAATTCAATGAAAAAAACATAGTGTTTCAGGGACGTTATAGTTAGGCTGACATTTTACTCATACAAAACCAGAGAAATTCAGTTGTATTAGTTAACTGAGCTAACTATAACTCACGCCCTCGTAATGCACTGCTGATGATGTCACATTTTACATCACTCATGACATGGTCAGTGACATCACTCATGGCATCTCAAAGGACATCACTGATGACATCATTCAGTGACTGTGAGTGTTTCTACAATGTTTAAGAATGTTATATATATATATATATATATATATATATATATATATATATATATATATATATATATATATATATATATATGTATATATATATATGTATATATATATATATACATATATACATATATATATATATATATATGTATATATATGTATATATATATATATATATATATATATATATATATATATATATATATATATATATATATATATATATATATATATATATATATATATATATACATACATATGCCAAGGTGTGTTGAAGAATGAATGGGTATATGAGTGTCTGCATGGATGATTCAGTGGGTGTGTTACCGACTGTATAAGTGAGTAACTCTACATATCTCAGTGAATATATGGGTGAGTGACTAATCTGTGTGAATGTCTGTATCAGTCTGTCAGTTGGTGTGTAAGTGGCTGCATGGGTTGGTGAGTAGCAACATGAGTAGCTATATGGGTGCCTGAGTGGCTGTGTATGTGTAACTGCTTCCATGGATGAGTGAGTGGGTGATTCACTATGTGTATGGGTTCATGAGTGTGTCTTTGAGAGGCTGTATGGGTGAGTGAGTGTGTGTATGCCTGTATCAGTCAGTGAATGGATGTCTCAGTGGTATATGGGTGAGTTACTGCATATGTGTAAGGCAGTATATGTGAGTGTTGGAGTAGTTAAGTGACTGTATGTGAGTTAGTGATTGTGAGAGTGGCTATATGGTGTGTATAAGAGAGAAAGTATGTGTTACTAATATCTGTATGAATACATGAGGTGGTGTATGTATAACTGTATAGGTGAGTAAATGGCAGTGTAATTTACTCAGAGTGACTGACTAGGTGTGTGAGTAACTCTATAGGTGAGTGGGTGGGTGTGAGTATCTTTATGGGTGTATGAGTACATATATTAGTGGCTGTATTGGTGCGAGACTTTGTATATGGGTGGCTGTATGGCTGAGTGAGTGGATGTGTTTGTAGACCTATGAATATGTGAGTGGGTATGTGAGTACTGGTATTGCTGTGTCTATGGTTTCAAGAAGGGTAGTCTGAAATTTGAAGTGGGTGTATGAAATATTATATTAGGGTGTGAGTAGGTACATCAGATATTATGTAGATGATGTATTCAGTGATGTCATCAATGATGTCCTTTGAGGGGGAAATCACAGCCCCCTTCCTACAATAAAAAAGAAGCATCAACCAGCATGAGACCTGCCCCCTCAATGCAGGACTCTGCAAACAGGCTTCCTGGCACACTGTGGGTTGAGGGGTGAAGTCCCCATTGCTACTGAGTGTCCTTAGGGGCCAACTAACCCACCAGGTACCTCCAGTATGCTCCACACAGTGGGATTGCCGAGAGGTGATCGCAGGCCATGCTCCTCTTTCTCTACCACTTAGCAAATGTGCCGCCTATTGCGTGCTTGGTTGGGGGATGAAGTCCCTTGTTTCTTGTGGGTCCTCGGGGGCCAACTAGCCCTCCTGTTACCTCTAGTAAGCCCCACAGATCTGGTTGGCTGAGAGGTGGTCAAAGGCCATCAGGATGCAAAGGGACCTCATCGTCCCACCAGCAGTGTGCTGAGACGTGTGTTTGCAGAGTGGTGGAAAAAGGGGCATGGCCTCCGACCACCTCCAAGCAATCCCACTGTGTGGGGCTTACTGTAGGTAGCAGGTAGGCTAGTTGGCCACTAAGAGCTCGAACAGTGAAGAGGACTTCATCCTTCAACCAAGAGCACGCCAGGAGGCATACATGCAGAGTAGGGCAGCGAGGGGGCAGGGCTTCAGGCAAGTTGCCTTCTTTGTATTTTATTTTTTATTTTAGGAATGGTTTGGGTGGCCCCCCTTCCCTTGCTCCTTTTTGGGCCCCGGGGACCTCATCCCCTGGATCTTGACCCATTTTTATATCAACATAAAAAGGGAGGGGGCTACACGGCCCCCCTTGTGGTGCCGATTTCGGCCCCGGGAACCCCATACCCGGGGCTAGGCCTATCTTTATATTTTTAATTATAAAGGTGAAGGGGGCTGTGCAGCCCCCCCATCTAGGCCTATTTCGGCCCCGGGGACCTCATCCCCACCAGGTCCGGCCATTTAAAAAATATTATATTTGTTTTAAACAGGACCCCTCAGGAGCCTTTTTTGGACCATGGGACCCCAGCTCCTGTGGCCAGGCCATATATTGAACTTTATTAAAATCATTCTTTCAAGGGAGGGGGCTGGAGGGCTACCCTCCCCATGCCAATTTCGTACCCAGGGACCCCATCCTCCAGGGCTTGCAATTCCTTTTTTTAAATAAAAAAGGTAGGGGGCTGAGCTGGCCCCCTCCAGGGCCTTTTTGGGTTATGGGGACCCCTTCTCCTGGGGCATGGCCAGCTGGTTGGTGGCCGCAGGAGGAGTTTTAAGGCCCCTGCGGTCCCGCTGGCTCCTGCCAGCATTGCTTTTTACCCCCAGGGAGCTACTGACATGCAGCTCCCAGGGGGTAAAAAGCAAAGTTTGATCGCTTTGAACAAGCGAGAGCAAAGTGCTCTCACTTGTTCAAAGAGAGCACACTGTTTGCTATGGGATGGATCCTTTAGCAAACTGCAATGTCCCAGGGGTAGGTACCCCAGAACATTACTGGAGCTGGCCCTGGTGGGTGTTGGTCCCTAGGGCCATTTACAGCTCCATGAGGGGAAGCCGCATGGACCCCCTCCAAATTGGAATGTAGCCCCTGGAAGGTGGTGGTCCCTGGGCTGTTTGGATGGCTTGAGCCCACCCCCACATTATTTCAAACATAGCCCCACAAAAATGGCAGTCCCCGGGGTTGTGGGAGGACAGGAGCCTCCCCATACATAATTTTCTAAATAGCCCTGGCAGGTGGCGGTCCCTGGGGCAGGTAGGGGGCCTCGTAGCCCCACCGCATTCAAAGAATAAGCCCCAGGGATGTGGCGGTCCCCATGGCTGCAGGGGCCCACACAGGTCCCTGCATCTCATTTTTTCACTGCCCCCCGGGACGGGGCCCACTCAGGGGCTTAAAGGAAACAAAGCTGGGAACCCCACCATTTGTTTTTTAAAAACATTTTGTCCAGATTCGCTGATCCAGGTGAATCCCACCAAATTCTTTAAAAAAATGTTTTTTTGCCCTCGGGATCCCTGTGGGCCTAGGGGGTCAAGGTGTTTCTACTCTGCTCCCTTTTTTTGTTTTTTATCTTTTTTAACTTTTTTCTTTCAACCGAATCACAAGATGGCTGCCAACACTTCCTGTAATCAGCCAATCAGATCGCAGGCACGAGATTGGGAGGGTTTGCGGATCCTCCGCGTCCCCAGTTCTATATCTGAGAAATGTTTAAATTGTTGACTATCAGTAGGTAATATATATAAATATATAATATATATATATATATATATATATATATATATATATATATATGTATATATATATTGCATAAACAAAGAAACACGCGGCACACTTCTTGGCAGCAACGATGTTGATTTATTCACAGGTCAATCGCAAAACTCCTACGCGTTTCGAACTAACGTTCTTGGTCACGGCAGTGTTCTACAATTGTCCTTTCTTACTTTCCAAATTTTATACTATCTCCCTTTCGTTAACAGGGTGATGTATTATGGGCCTTGCAATTAATTTCATATAACTTTAATGTCTTTTGTTCACAAATTGTAATAATTGATAGTGTATTCATGTGGGGATATTCTTCTAAAACATACTCACTAATGCGTTAATCCTTTAGTAGGAATTTGTAATGCTTTATTTCCCTTGTCAAGTGTTTCCAATCTTGTTTTCAATCTAGCTTTTGCTTCACTTGTATGATATCTGAGTGCTTGTATCCTCTTTCCAGGAATCGATCTTTAGTGTCTTTAAATTTGTTTTCCATTTCTTCATTGGTTGAACAATTCTTCTTCATACGGAGAAATTCTCCATATGGTATACTTTTTTTCAGCTTTTGAGGGTGAAAACTTGATCCATGTAGGATGCTGATTGTTGCAGTCTTTTTTCTATGTGTTGTTGTGTTTCTATTTTGTTATTTTGCACAAAGACCATTATATCCAAGAATTCAATTTCCTTTGGATTGATTGTATAAGTAAATTTTAATCCTTCTTCGTTGGTGTTCAAGGTATTGAAAAAGGTCTCAAATTCTGCCGTTGTTCCCCACCATAAAAGGAACAAATTGTCTATAAAGCATAACCATAACGCTACTTTGGCCATATGATGGTTGTTTTCTTCTCTCCAAGCCACGCTCCTCTCCCACCAGCCCATCATGAGATTCGTGTAGCTTGGAGTGAAGGAAACTCCCATGGCTGTTCCACAAATCTGCTGGTACATTTTCTGATTAAAAAGAAAAACATTATTGTGCAAAAACATCCTCATCATGTCAATCAGCATTTTTGAATAATCCCGTTCAGTGATTGGTCGTTGTTTAAGGAAAAATTCAATGGCTTTGATTCCAATGTCACAGCTTATGGAGGTGTAAAGAGACACCACGTCTATAGTTACCAATAAATATGACGGTTGGCATTCAGTGTTTATTAGAATCCTTAAGAAATCTCCTGTGTCTTTTATGCATCACCCTGTTAACGAAGGGGAGCTAGTATAAAATGTGGAAAGTAAGAAGGGACAATTGTGGAACACTGCCATGACCAAGAACGTTAGTTCGAAACGCTTAGGAGTTTTGCGATTGACCTGTGAATAAATCAACATCTTTGCTGCCAAGAAGTGTGCCGCGTGTTTCTTTGTTTATGCAATTAACAGAGACACGTTCCTGGTCTCCAACGCGGGCACCGACATACAGAGTTTCCTCTGCGATGGGGACTGTTGAGAAGGAATATACATATATATATATATATTCACTAAAAAAAACATAGGTTATAGACCATATATAGTTAGGAATTAGCATTTACAAAACCTTAGTTTACTCACACAAAACCATTAAAATTCGCATATATAGTTAGTTGCACTAACTATATATCGCGCACCCGCAATCCACTGCTGATCATGTCACATATTACATCATTCATGACATGGTCAGTGACATCACGGATGACATCACTGATGACATCTCAAATGACATCACTGATGACATCACTGATGACATCTCAAATGACATCACTGATGACATCACTGATGACATCTCATTTGACATTACTGATCACATCACTGATGACATCATTCATGTGATAATACGATGAACCTCTTCTGACTCTAATATAATCTTAGATACACTCAGTGTAAACAGACACTCACAGACTGTCACTCATCCATGGAGTTACTCACACACCTAGTCAGTCATGCAAAGAATCAATCACACCTCCATTTCCTCAACTATACAGTTATACACACCTTACTTATTCAAACATATACTAACACATATTTACTCTCTTATACAATCCATGATACAAGTTCACAATGATCCATACAGCCACTCACACATTCACTGGCTCTTATGCACAGTTATTTATATATGTCAACTCTCACATGTACTGTGTTTTACATATGTACTTACTTTGACATGTAGCACTGAGATATCCATTCACTCACCAATACACTCATGCACACAGTCAACCGCCCATACAGCTGTTTCCACATGCACTTTTGAACCCATACATCTAGTGAATCAACTGCTCACACATCTATGCACAGAGTCATACACATCCCAGCCACCCACACACACACTCAGTCTCCCATACAAATACTTGGGCAACCAATCAATAACCCATATAGTTACTCTTATAGCTACTGATCAACACATGCAGCAGTTTACAGAACAACAGACATATCGATGCACAAATTAAGACAGTTTAGTCACTAACCCATGCACTCAGTGAGACATATTTAATCACTCACTCATACAGTCAGTCATACACCTACTAAATCCTTCATCCAGACACTTATACATCCACTCATTCTTCAATATGTAAGACATATTTTAACTTTACAGAAACATACAGTCACTGGCTGTGGTCATCAGTGATGTCATCAGTGATGTCATTTGAGATGTCATCAGTGATGTCATCAGTGCTGTCACTGACCATGTCATGAATGATGTAATATGTGACATGATCAGCAGTGGATTGCGGGTGCGCGATATATAGTTAGTGCAACTAACTATATATGCGAATTTCAATGGTTTTGTGTGAGTAAAATAAGGTTTTGTAAATGCTAATTCCTAACTATATATGGTCTATAACCTATGGTTTTTTCAGTGAATTTTCAAGGTTTTGTAAATGCTAATTCCTAACTATATATGGTCTATAACCTATGTTTTTTTCAGTGAATTTCAATGGTTTTTTAATAGCAAATATCAAAAGCTGTAAAATGTATTTTTCTTTTAAAGGAAAAATATATTTTATATGTATTTAATATAATTTTTTTATGTATATAAATTTTTTGAGGGAACGAATTTATCAACTATCATGCTGAAGAAGAGTGTGGGGAAAAAAACAAAGAGGGGGACTAAGAGGAAAGAACAATCAGTTCAAAAATACTATTGCTTTAAAGCATGAAGTGCTTTTCCACACATTTACATTTAAATAACCCATATTAGAACATACAAAATATCTACAGAGGAGACGGTGTACATTGAATTTTAGACTCTTCATTGGTGCCTACATGTTGGTACTTACATCACCCACACAACACAACAGCTCTATTCAGAGCTACCCTACCTCAAAGCACTCTAAAATATTATTTTACTATTTCCCTTGGTTTTCCCCTTTTTACGCTTTCCGGAACGCTACCCGGTGCGCGGACCGGGCGCTAACCATGCGAAAATTTAAAAAAAAGGTTTTTTTTTTACATAAATGGGCCTCCTCAGCCACCCTCAGAAAACCTAGGGGGTCAGGATATGTCTCCCGTGCCCCCTTATACCCATTCCCAACATTGTTTATCCTCCATCTTGTGACTAAATTCTTCCGAAACACAAGATGGCGGACTCCCGTTACGCTACCGGTGAGCTACCCGGTTCGCGTACCGGGTAGCGCTTCCACCGCGAAAAATCGAAAAAAATGTATTTTATTTTTTTGCCCCGCGGGGTCCTTTAATAGCCCCCACATCAATCCTAGGGGGTCAGGATGGGTCTACCTTGCCCCTTGCATTCATTTCCCCCTTCGTTTATTTCCACCTCTTGTCTCTCGATCCTACCGAGAGACAAGATGGCGGCCGCTCTGGACTGTTTAGAATGTTGAGAGTCACCGGAGAGCCAATCCGCTTCTCCTCGCGAAGTTCCGTTACGCGTCTGGTACGCGAACCGGGGCACTAACCGGGACGCTGCCACAGATATATATATTTTTTTGAACGTTAATTTCTCAAAATCCACTGGAGCACATATCTTGAGACCTAGCAAAGGCACATCGGGCAAACAGTCTCTACAATTTTGCCAAGTTTCATAGAAATCCATTCAGCCGTTCGAGCTAAAAGTGAGTCCAATCGCCCTATGGAAAACTCAATGTTAAAAACACGTTTTGGGACCCCCCTTTTTTCTCGGCCCCCCCTTGACAAAACCCCCCCAAACTCTCAGGGGACGCTCAGAAACAAAATGTGCCATTTTCCTGAAAATTTCAGCCAATTCCGTCCATCAACGCCAAAGTTATTCAACATAGAATTTACAGAAATCCCTATTCAAAAAAATCCTAACTATATACACCTACTGGCGACCGCCAGTAGGTAATATATATATATATATATATATATATATATATATATATATATATATATATATATATATATATATATATATATATATATATATCTATACTACTATTATAAAGAGAGAACACAAACCTTTGAGCCAGGTAAACTCAACAAGTACTGCACCAATCACTACACCCAATACACCATTTGAAAGGGGAGATGTAGCAGAAGGACATAGGCTATAGATGTGGACACCATATACATTAAAAAAGCAAAAACGCCAAAAGTGGGAAAGTAGTCCCTTGTGGGCGTTAGCGTGGGCGTGTCAAAGAAAAGATGTGGGCGTTTAGAGGGGCGTGTCAAACAAAATATGTGGGCGTTTACAGGGGCATGGCCCAAAGTACAAACAATAAACATTTGCCAAACAATTTCACTGATTTCACTTTGCAAGGCACACACTTCACCACACACTTCAATGTGCATAGCGCAAATGCGATTTCAATGATTTCATTGTGCAAGGCACACACTTACCTGTGCATCCCGCGCATTTGCAAAGGGCCGCCTATCACTCGCCTCGACATTCGCGCATTCGTCGGCGTTACCCTTCAAACATTAACGCCTTCGTGGGATGACATCCAAAAAGGGGCGCGCCTTCCATAATAATACAGTGCCACAGGGGGCAGGCTTACAAAAAGGGCAGCCTATCATTCGCGTTGCTTCGCACAGCCCACCAATCACGACACACAATGATTAACACACACGAGTTGCGATACAAAAATATAACAAATGTTTAACCATTTGACAAATGACAACGTTGTCACAGGGGGGAGGAATTTAAACAAATAGGCGCCCATTTCTTAGACAAGAAAGCCAATCGACGGAACATGAACAAGACTTTACTCACAAGGCTCCGAATAATTACGTATGCTGCGGACAAAATTTAAAACTTACACAAACACTTTCAAATTTTAAACACTCTGTGTTATCAGTGGAACACTGCCAGTATTTGCCCCGATAAAAAACAAAAAAAAAACATTAGTAAAGGGATCGAAAACGTAAACAAGGAAAGCCCCTTTCTCAAACAAGCAATTTCAGGCCAAAACATCTGACCGACCACTGTAACACTTGCTGCACTTGCGGCGCAAATTACAACATTTGGGAAACAACATTTGCACACAGGGGGAACACTCTCAACAAAACAAAATTAGGTGTGGCTCAATGAAAACCTGCGGATTAATTAAACACACATTACTGCGCAAACAAAAAGTAAAGACAACACTGAACATGGGCCATCCCTGGACAACGTCGGGACGGGCTGCTAGTATATATATATATATATATATATATATATATATATATATATATATATATATATATATATATATATATATATATATATATATATATATATATATATATTCACTGAAAAAACCACAGGATTCACACCAGTTATAGTTAGGAATTAGCATTTAAAAAACCTATTAAATTCACTGAAAAAAACATAGGTTTCACACCAGTTATAGTTAGCTGGAAATTTTACTGACATAAAACCATTGAAATTCCCACGTTATAGTTAGTTGGACTCATTTTAACTTGCGCGCCTGCAATGCACTGCTGATGACGTCACATATTACATCACTAATGACATGGTCAGTGACATCACTCATGACATTACTGATGACACCATCCAGTGAATGTGTGTCTTTCTGAAAAATAAATATGTTTTATATATGTATATGTAAAAGTCAATGAAAGAATAAATGTTTAAATAAGTGTCTAAATGGATGTTTTTTTTTAAAAAAATTGATTGGTTAACTGGCTTATTAAGTGTATCTTAGTGAATACATATATTAGTGAGAAATGTTTAAATATTTAAATATATGTATTAGTGTTTCACTTTGTGTATAAGTGGCTGCATGGGTTTGTGAGTACCTACAGATGTGTGTATATGGGTTATTATATGTTGTCTTTAGTATCAGTATGAGTGTCTGTATGGTTTGTTGGGGGTATGACTTAGCACATAGATGCATCAATGACTGACTCTCTGTTTGTATGTGTTTTGAACACAACATATGTGCAGGACTGTATGGGTGGATGAGTGTGTATATGTGTGTGTTATTAAGTGAATGACTGTCTCATTAGTGTCTTTATCAGTAACTACATATGTGTTAATCTAGTATATGTGAATATGTGATGTGAGTATATGTGAGAGTAAGAGATTGTAAGAGTTCCTGTTTAAATAAGTATGTGTTTCTATAAGTGATTGTTTAAGAGAATAAGTATGTGTAAGTTTCCTTAAAAGTAAGGTTGTAGTGTGTGTATAGCTGTATATGCAAATAAATGGATGTTTAAAAGTTTATTTGCATTAGTGAGTATGTGTGTGAGCAACTGGTCGGTGTGTAACAGGATGCATAGGTGTTTCACTACATATGATGAGTGAAGATATGTATGAGTGACTATATAGAACTGTTGGTGAATGAGTGGATGTGTATATAGATGGTGGTATTACTGAATTGGTTGTTGTAACTGGTATGGGTATCTCCATTTTTTGAAAATTTTATTTTCTATTTTTGAATATGTGTTTCAGGGGTTACATTACACTGAAAAGAGGTCTGTCACTCTGTCACAAGGATGGTGTCATCAGTGATGTCAGGAGTGATGTCACTGACCATGTCATGAGTGATGTAATATGTGACGTCATCAGCAGTGCATTGCAGGCGCGCAAGTTATAGTGAGTCCAACTAACTATAACGTGGGAATTTCAATGGTTTTATGTCAGTAAAATTTCCAGCTAACTATCACTGGTGTGAAACCTATGTTTTTATCAGTGAATTTAATAGGTTTTTTAAATGCTAATTCCTAACTATAACTGGTGTGAAACCTGTGGTTTTTTCAGTGAATTTCAAAGGTTTTTTAAATTCTAATTCCTAACTATAACTGGTGTGAAACCTATGGTTTTTTCAGTGAATTTCATAGGTTTTTTAAATGCTAATTCCTAACTATAACTGATGTGAAACCTATGGTTTTTTCAGTGAATTTCATAGGTTTTTTAATAGCAAATTTCTATAGTTATGAAATATAATATTTTTTTTATGAATCCTATATTGTATATTTATGTAATACTATTTTTATATGTATATTCTTCATTTTTTTCATTTTTATTTTTTTGCCCTGGAGCGCTCCCAGTGCGCGTCCCAGTGAGCACACCAGTAAGCGCAGTCTTGCGGAGTGCCCCAGGGCGCGTACCGGTGAGCGTCCGTTAGCGCTATTGCCGCAAATGAAAACATAATCGTGACGTATCGCGTAGCTGCGTCCGCGTGATACGCACGGCATAAGCGCACCTGGAAGCATCCTACCTTTTTTCCTCATTCTCACTTTATTCTTTGAGTGAGGAAGACCTGCTTCTATTGATAGAGAAATGGCTACAGTAGCAGCAGCAGCTGGAGCATCTGCACCACCACCACCACCCCCACAAGGACCACCACAACATCACATTGGTGGTGAAGAAGAAGAGGAGGAGTAGGAGGAGTAGGAGGAGAGAAGGCAGTTCCTGTCTGAAGACAATCCCCCATATAAACCTAAGGAGCACTTTATATGGGAGTTTTTTAAAATCCCAAGGGGTTTCCAAAAAGTTAAGGCTGCAAAGGGGACCTGTCTCATCTGTGGCGCGGAACTTTCCAGGCGGAAACCCTGCAAAAAAATATTCATTTGGGAATCACACAATGCTACGCCACATGCAACGAAAGCACCCCAATAACTATTCTGCAGCAGAGGTCAGAGAACTGACCAAAAACCCTCCTCAATCTTCTCTGAGCACCTCTAAACAACCCACTCCATCGGGTCCTGAAACTAGAGAGATGGTCCCATGCATCCAACGCCAGTTTGGAGACTACAAGATTACTTGTATATTTTGTGGGACTACCATTTCTTATGGGGAGCAGAGTATCAAACTTATAAACCGTACTGGAGACAACCACCGGTGCCGAAAGAAGCCTTAATTTTTTCCTGTTTTTTTTGCTCCAGTTGAGCTGTTTACAATTCCCTGTTTTTTGCTTGTCCCCATAAAAAATACAAAAAAAATATAAAACTGTTCATAAAAGCCAAAAAAAGTATAAAATGTTCCAAAAAAATATATATATATATAAAACAACAAAAAGAAGACAAAAACAGTTCTTTTTAGAACTACCTCCAATTTATAAAAAAAGGCTACATTTTTTTAAAACTCTGTCATTATTTTTTCCCCATGGTACGCTCTCCTGTCTGCTCCCCGGTGCCCGCACCGCTGGGCCCTTTTATGGCCCCCACATCAAACTTAGGGGGTCAGTGTGGGTCTATCCTGCCCCCTTTTGGTCATTTCCCTCTTTGTTTTTCCACCTCTTGTGTCTCGATCCTACCGAGACACAA
Organism: Lissotriton vulgaris; assembly: GCF_964263255.1. NCBI lineage: Eukaryota > Metazoa > Chordata > Amphibia > Caudata > Salamandridae > Lissotriton > Lissotriton vulgaris. The sequence continues at coordinate 896,472,289 of NC_141687.1, forward strand.
GATGGCGGCCACTCCGGACTGTTTGGAATGTTTACAGACACCCGAGAGCCAATCAGCTTTCCACGCGCGAACTCGCGTAGAGCGCTGGTTCGCGCCCCAGTGCGCGTACCGGGGCGCGCTTATAGAAATATATATATATTTTGAACCTAAATTACTCAAAATCCACTGGAACACATATCTTGAGACATAGCAAAGGCACATCGGGCTACCAGTCCCTACAATTTTGCCAAGTTTTGTGGAAATCCATTCAGCCGTTCGGGCTAAAAGTGAGGTCGACCACCCTATGGAAATTATCATAGGGAAAACACATTTTGGGACACCCCTTTTTTCTCGGCCCCCGCTTGACGAATCCCCTCCAAACTTTCAGGCAAGGACCGGAGCTCCGCGAGGCAAATTTGAGGAAATTTTCAGGCAGATTCTTCAACCGGCGCCAAAGTTATTCCCAATAGAATGTTGCGATTTCCCTATTGAAAATAATCCTAACTATAACTACCTACTGGCGACCGCCAGTATGTTATATATATATATATATATATATATATATATATATATATATATATATATATTACCTACTGGCGGTCGCCAGTAGGTAGTTATAGTTAGGATAATTTTCAATGTTAAATCTCAACATTCTATTTTGAATAACTTTGGCGCCGGTTGACGAATCTGCCTGAAATTTTCAGGAAAATGGTCTCATGGCGGTCCGGTCCTTCCCTGAAAGTTTGGGGGGGATTCGTCAAGCGGGGGCCGAGATAAAAGGGGGGTCCCAAAACGCGTTTTCCCCATGTTAATTTCCATAGGGCGGTCGATTTCACTTTTAGCCCGAACGGCTGAATGGATTTCCACCAAACTTGGCAAAATTGTAGGGACTGGTAGCCCGATGTGCCTTTGCTATGTCTCAAGATATGTGCTCCAGTGGATTTTGAGTAATTTAGGTTCAAAAAAATATATATATCTATAGCCGCGCTCCCGTGCGCGCACGGGAGTGCGCTCCAGGCGCGACACGCGACTTGCGCGCAGGAAGCTGATTGGATCTCAGTTGTCTGTAAACATTCTAAACAGTGCGGAGCGGCCGCCATCTTGTGTCTCGGTAAAATCGAGACACAAGGGGTTTGAAAAAAAAAGGGGCAAATGACCATAAGGGGGAAGAGTAGACCCCCTCTGACCCCCTAGGTTTGATGTAGGGACTAAAATAGGGTCCTGCAGGGCATTAAAAATTTTTTTTGTTTTGCGCGGGGATATGCGCTCTCCCGTGCGCGCACGGGAGTGCGCTCCAGGCGCGACACGCGACTTGCGCGCAGGAAGCTGATTGGATCATAAGGGGGAAGAGTAGACCCCCTGTGACCCCCTAAATCCAGGACTATATTTATGAAGGCCTTGCGCTGTTAGTTTTGCGCTTCCTGTGCGTCAATTTTTGTGACGCACCAGCGGTGTAAAAAAATGCGCATTGTTATGCAATATTTAAAAAGTGACGCATCTATCTAGATGCGTCACTTTTTAAATATAGTGCAACGAGGTACATTTTATTACACTGCTGGTGTTATGCGTCACTTTTCTGTGCGCACTCCTTATGACGTTCCAGATGTGTCATATTTAATGTATGACGAATCATGTTGCAGATACAATATGGCGCAGAGTTTTAAAAAGTGACCCATGTACCTAGATGCGTCACTTTTTAAAAATAGCGTCAGGTATAATGTATGCAGAGGGGGTGTTCTCCCGCAAAAAGCTTTGTAATAGCGACGCAGTGAAATCTTTGAGATTTCACTGCGTCAGTTTTAGGATGCTGTTGCGTCAAAATCTTGTGCCTGCTTTACAGCAGGTGTTAGACTGAGGCAAGACCTTTCATATGCTGCTTTCCCCATTTGAAAGGACACATTACTGGAGTTGCGTCACTTTTGTGACGCACTCCAGCAATGCGTTACTTGGAATGTCATAAGGAGTGCGCACAGAAAAGTGACGCATTGCACCAGTAGTGTAAAAAAATGTGTTGTGTTGCGTTATATTTAAAAAGTGAGGTATCTAGGTAGATGGGTCACTTTTTAAAATCAAGCGCCACATTATATCTGCGTGAGGTATAATGCATGCAGAGGGGGTGTTCCCCCACAAAAAGCTTTGTAATAGCGACGCAGTGAAATGTTTGAGATTTCACTGCGTCACTTTTAGGATGCTGTTGCATCCTTTAAATATAGTGCAACGAGGCACATTTTATTACACTGCTGGTGTGATGCGTCACTTTTCTGTACACAGTCCTTATGACATTCCAGATGTGTCATATTTAATGTATGACGAATCATGTTGCAAGGAGTTACAGATACGTCAGTATTTCTGACATATGTGTAAACATAAAAGTGATGCGAGGCCGGCGCAAAATTTTGACGCAATAGCATCCTAAAAGTGACGCAGGGAAATCTCATAGATTTCAGTACGTTGTTATTACCAAGCTTTTTGCGACGGATTGCCCCCTCTGCATACATTATACCTGATGCAGATACAATATGGCGCAGAGTTTTAAAAAGTGACCCATGTACCTAGATGCGTCACTTTTTAAAAAATAGTGTCAGGTATAATGCATGCAGAGGGGGTGTTCCTTGCAAAAAGCTTGGTAATAATGACGCAGTGCGTCACTTTTAGGATGCAGTTGTGCCAAAATCTTGCGCCTGCTTCACAGCAAACCTTTCACATGGTGCTTTTTCCATGTGAAAGGACACATTACTGGAGTTGCGTCACTTTTGTGACGCACTCCTGCAATGCGTTACTTTTGTGTTTAGAGATATGTCAGAAATACTGACATATCTGTAACTCCTTGCGAATTGATTAGTCATATATTAAATATGACATATGTGGAATGTCATAAGGAGTGCGTCCAGATAAGTGACGCATCGCTATTTTCACGTAGCGATGCGTCACTTTTCAGAAATGAGGCCTCCAGTTTATTCACTGTGTCATAAATTTCTTTTCTAACACTCACCTTCTTTCAGTCCTCCTACTTCACTTCCTTTCACCTCTCATACCTTTCTGTTCTTTCTTACTCATTCTCCTTTCAATTATCAATGCACTATATTTCACTTACTCTTCATTTTTTAAGATTATAGCTCTTTGATGAGAATTGGAGGTAGTTCTGAAAAGAACTTTTGGTTTTCTTCTTTTAACTGAAGAGGAACAAAAACAGGGAATAGAAACTGCTCAACAGGAGCAAAAAGAAAAGAAAAAAATTAGGGGTGGGAAGGGCAGTGATGGTTCTCTAATGCCCGAACCATGAGCAGGACACTTTGCTCCCCATAGGTGAGGAGTTGATTGCAGTATCTGCATCTGACGACCCCATGGTTGAATGCAGGTTGGATGTTTGCTACCTGCCCCTGAGATTGTTCTCTTCCAGAAGAAGTTGCTCCTCCTGTTGATGTAGAGGCCCCACCTCTGGGAACCTCCTGTGCCAGAGCCCTGACACTTTCTCGGGCAAAATTCTGGGGGTGCCTGGTCTCCACATGGCGAATCATGGTGAAGTTGCCAAAAGAGTATTTTTTTTGGGGGTTACCCCGTGACAGGACCTTTTTGCAGATCCTGCACTCTACTTTTGGTGCATTCACCTTCTTCTGGTCTGCTGGGAATTTAAAGAATTTCCAGATGAAATGTCCCTTCACCTTTGGGGTAGGTGGCTCTTCATCAATGAAGTCATCTTCACTGCTGGATGATCTGGCAGCCATGATGAATCCAGGAATATGGAGCAGCAAAAAAGGCAGGTCTTTCAGTCACAAAAGTGAAAGAAGAAGTGAAGGAAATGGGTGGGGATTTCATTCATTGTAAAAAAAAACTGTTAGCAACCAATGAAAAGTGTTATTTTAGGGTCACATGACCTGACGCGCTTACGATGCGCGCTCGGGTGCACTTCCGGGTGCGTTTACGCAGCGCGATCGTAGGCGCTTCCGGGGCGCACACGTGGCGCGATCGTAGGCGCTTTTGCGTGCGTTTAGGCGCCGCGCACGTATGCGCTTCCGAGGGCACGTACGTTGCGCGCCGAAGTGACGTCATCAATCTTTAATAGAAATGCATAATCATTTTCCATATTAAAAAAAACAAATTTTATTTGTATGGTACGAAATGTTTTGCATTATTATTAACTTTTCATTCATATTTTTTTTTCACGAACGACAGTTGCGCTCTGGGTGCGCTTTCAGATGAGCGCACGGAGAAGCTTACAGGAGAGCTTAGCTGAAAGCTTCCCCGAGCGCGCACCCAGAGCGCAAAAAAAAAAAATTATTAAAAAAATGAATACTTAAAAAAAACAGCAAATTGTAAAAAAAAAAAAGGTTAGAAACTCGATATACAAAGGAATTAGCATTTAAAAAACCTATGAAATACACTGAAAAAACCATAGGTTTCACACCAGTTATAGTTAGGAATTAGCATTTAAAAAACCTTTGAAATTCACTGAAAAAACCATAGGTTTCACACCAGTTATAGTTAGGAATTAGCATTTAAAAAACCTATTAAATTCACTGAAAAAACCATAGGTTTCACACCAGTTATAGTTAGCTGGAAATTTTACTGATATAAAACCATTGAAATTCCCACGTTATAGTTAGTCGGACTCACTATAACTTGCGCGTGCAATGCACTGCTGATGACGTCACATATTACATCACTCATGACATGGTCAGTGACATCACTCATGACATCACTGATGACACCATCCTTGTGACACAGTGACAGACCTCCTCTCAGTGTAAAGTAACCCTTGAGACACATATTCAAAAATAGAAACTGAAATTTTTAAAAAATGGACATACCTATATCAGTTACAACAAGCAATTCTGTACTTCCACTATCTATATACTCATCCACTCATTCACCAACAGTTCTATATAGTCACTCATACATATACTCACTCATCATATGAAGAGATACACCTATACATTCTGTTACACACCGACATTCATCCAAAAGTTACTCACACACATATTCACACGTGCAAATAAACTATTGAACAACCATTTATTTGAAAATAGAGTTATACACACACTTCCACCTTACTTCTATTGAAAATTACACATATTTATTCTCTTAAACAATCACTTATAGAAACACATACTTATTTAAACAGGAAATCTTACAATCTCTTACTCTCACATATACTCACTTATATACATCAATATTCATATATACTAGATTAAAACATATGTAGTTACTGATAAAGACACTAGTGAGACAGTCATTCACTCACTAACAAACACATATAGACACTCATCCACCCATACAGTCCTGTACATATGCTGTCTTCAAAACACATACAAACAAAGAGTCAGTCACTCATGCATCTATGTGCTAAGTAATACCTCCACCAAACCATATAGACACTCATACTAATACTAATAAAAATATCAAATAACCCATATACATACGCATGTAGCTACTTATCAACACATGTAGCCACTTATACACAAAGTGAAACACTAATATATGTATTTAAATATTTAAACATAACTCACTAATATTTATTTTTCAGAAAGACACATATTCACTGGATGGTGTCATCAGTGATGTCATGAGTGATGTCACTGACCATGTCATGAGTGATGTAATATGTGACGTCATCAGCAGTGCATTGCACGCGCAAGTTATAGTGAGTCCGACTAACTATAACGTGGGAATTTCAATGGTTTTATATCAGTAAAATTTCCAGCTAACTATAACTGGTGTGAAACCTATGGTTTTTTCAGTGAATTTAATAGGTTTTTTAAATGCTAATTCCTAACTATAACTGGTGTGAAACCTATGGTTTTTTCAGTGAATTTCAAAGGTTTTTTAAATGCTAATTCCTAACTATAACTGGTGTGAAACCTATGGTTTTTTCAGTGTATATATATATATATATATATTAATTCGAAGCAGTGCCCATTTTCGGAAGAAACCTCTTGGAACAGAAGTTAGAGCTCAATTCATTTTAATAGCAGCTTGCCAGCAGAGAGTATTTCAGGTGAGTTATTTGAGCGACGCGTTTCAAGATAGTTCATCTTTCCAAGCCACTGATGAAAAGATGAACTATACGCGGTTAAAATACGCGCTGACTACCTCTCCCAGAATGCTGAGGAGCCACGCCCATCAGGGCGGGAGTAAGTTGAATAAATAGTCACGCGCCAAGAAACGCTTTTTCCACTGCCTTTCCAAGCCACTGATGAAAAGATGAACTATCTTGAAACGCGTCTGGCAAGATTCGCTGAATAACTCACCTGAAATACTCTCTGCTGGCAAGCTGCTATTAAAATGAATTGAGCTCTAACGTATGTTCCAGGAGGTTTCTTCCGAAAATGGGCACTGCTTCGAATTAATTATTGCCGGCCTGGTCCCAGGTCGTGGAAGGAACCCACTACTCCGGTGGGTCCGTGTCAGTGCTTCAAGAGGCGCTGTGTGAACGGAATGGACGCGGCTGGCCTTGATGCAGTAAGAAGCCAGTCACAGCTCAGATGGCAACTGAAAAGCGGGGCAGAGGATTTCAAGACTGAGGGCATGAAGATTATTGGACATTGAGACTTTGGGAATTGCACCCACAAAGGTTAAAATACGCGCTGACTACCTCTCCCAGAATGCCGAGGAGCCACGCCCATCAGGGCGGGAGTTAGTTGAAGAAATAGTCACGCGCCAAGAAACGCTTTTTCCACTGCCTTTCCAAGCCACTGATGAAAAGATGAACTATCTTGAAACGCGTCTGGCAAGATTCGCTGAATAACTCACCTGAAATACTCTCTGCTGGCAAGCTGCTATTAAAATGAATTGAGCTCTAACTTCTGTTCCAGGAGGTTTCTTCCGAAAATGGGCACTGCTTCGAATTAATAGTAGGTATATATAGTTAGGATTTTTTTCCTATGGGATTTTTGAAAATTCTATGTCTAATAACTTTGGCGTTTGTAGACGGAATTGGCTGAAATTTTCAGAAAAATGGCATATTTTGTTTCTGAGCAGCCCCTGAAAATTTGGGGGGGTTTCGTCAAGGGGGGGCCGAGAAAAAAGGGGGGTCCCAAAAGGCGTTTTTTATCATTGAGTTTCCCATAGGGCGGTTGGCCTCACTTTTAGCTCGAACGGCTGAATGGATTTGCACGAAACTTGGCAAAATTGTAGGGACTGTTAGCCCAATGTGCCTTTGCTAGGTCTCAATATATGTGCTCCAGTGGATTTTGAGAAATTAACGTTTTAAAAAACAGATATATCTATGACAGCATCCCGGGTAGCGCTCCGGTTCGCGTACTTTTCGCATAATGGAACTTTGCGAAGCGAAGCTGATTGGCTCTCCGGTGTCTGTCAACATTCTAAACAGTCCGGAACGGCCGCCATCTTGTCTCTCGGTAGGATCAAGAGAAAAGAGGAGGAGAAAAACAAAGGGGGAATTTAATGAAAGGGGGCAAGGTAGACCCCTCTTGACCCCCTAGGAATGATGTTGGGGTTATTAAAGGGTCCTGTGGGGAAAAAAAAAAAAAAATGATTTTTCGCGGTAGAAGCGCTTCCCGGTACGCGAACCGGGTCGCAAACCTGTAGCGTAACGGGAATTCGCCATTTTGTGTTTCGTTTTAATTAAATCACAAGATGGAGGGAAAACAATGTGGGAAATGGGTATAAGGGGGCATGGGAGACGTATCCTGACCCCATATGTTTTCTGAGGGTGGCTGAGGATGCTCATATATGTTGATACATGTCTTCCACAGGCTGCGCGTGAGCGGAATTTTTTTTTTGCTGCGTGACGTCTGTTAACGTTCGATTCGAAGGAAATCAGGAAGTGTTGACCGCCATTTTGTCACTGCGAGTAAATATATTGTTCATTTCAAAGCGTTGGAACATGGAAAAGGGAGAAGGTAGAGATTGTCTTGCTGCATAGTTTTTCTCAGGGTGTGCAGTAAGGCCCCGGTTGTGCTTATACTCACGGTGGGGTCTTTGAACACTTTAGCAAATGATGAAAGGAGGGTGTCAGTCGGGGGGGAGCAATGGTGCAGTTTTCACTTTCATGTCTAAGTGTTAAAATCTGATGTCAACATAATCGGCGTCACCTTGTCCCCACTCAGGCACGTACGCTCTAGCAAGCAGCAGCCATTTTGAAAGCGCTATGGCCACTCTGCCCCTCGCCGGTCCCCAGCGCGTCTCCCTGGCGCTACGAACACCCCCCTCTCTGACCTCCCCCGTTCTCTCTGTGGAAAATTAATCCGTATTGATAAACATTGTCTGCGCCATCTTGCTTTTTTTCCAATGCCACACTTTTATCATGCACGGCAGCCATTTTAGATGCCTTGACCAGACCCACTCTCTGCACGCCGCCGATCCTCAGCACGGCTCCCTACCCTCGCAAGCATCTCCCCCACGCACTGGTCACCCCGCTCTCTCTCTCATGCATGGGCCATAAACCTCCCCCCATCTGCGCTGCTCTTCCCTGAGAATCACACCCCGTGCCCGCCCGACACCTCCCTTTCACCCTATTCACTACTGCACCCTCTGACACTCCTCTTCCTCTGTGTCCGATTGTCCAGGCCGGTCCCAGGCTATTACGTAGCCCTGCGGAAGTAGTTTATGGCCCCATCTGTAAAGATTCACCTCTCTTCAAAGGAGTTACAGTAGATCAAGGCCCCCACCCCATGAGATCCGTCACACCACACGCATTCCGGGAATCGGCGGAATGTCCTGCTGTTCCTACTATCTGATAATGATCCTGTATTGTGATTGGGGAGGGGATTCTCACTGTAAGGGTGTGTGGGACCAAGCCTGAAGCGGAAGATTCCAGGGATGCCTTTCTGTACATCAAAGTCTTCACAAGAATGTGTCACATTACAAATATATAGCACTCCAACAATGTAGTAGGATTATAACACTTTAATAACTTATGAATATATACAACTCTCCAACAAAGTAAACACATTAAAAAAAACATTTTAAACAACTATTTACATGGCAGCCTGCTGCAACATCCATCTCAAAGCATTCACCGTCCGTTTGACACTGTCCTTGCTCCTCCCTCCCCGGAGTAGCAACAATGGGCTGCTTTGGCCTGTCTTTTAGTCGGCTTTGGGTTATAAAAAGCCTACAAAATCCGTCGGCCTGTGAGGCGGCGTCAGTAGCGGACCGTTGTGCGAATAGGCCGAAGGAAGCACAACGCGCCGAGATCCGGACGGCACCGAGGTGGTGTCCAGCAAGTTGCCGCACTGGTCTGGCCATCCTACAATGCTGCGCCGAAAAACGGCGTGGGGCGCCCGGGGGGGGGGGAGGCGGCGCGAACGGGCCTCCCCCGCCTCCCCAGGTGGAGGCTCCTCAGCTGCAGTGGGGCGCCCCTTGGCGTTTCAGTCGCCATCCAGTTGAGTTGCGCCCGCTCTTGCGGCACAGTGCCTCACCTGCCATCCAGCTGAGTTGCGCCCGCTCTTGCGGCTACAGCGTCTCGCCCACCATCCAGTTGAATTGCACCCACTCTTGCGGTGCAGCGATAGGCGGCTGCCACAGGACTCTCAAAATGGCGGCCGGTTCTTCGGATTTGGGCCTGGTCCACTAAAATGGCCCTGGGACACCTAGGAACTCGGACGTTTGCCTGCTAGGGCATGGGCCCCATTCCCGAAAGCATCGCCTCAGCCTTGAAGATTCTACAAAAGTCACCGGGGCCCCCAACTCCCACAGGCTTCCGGTGGGGAGCGGCTGCCATGATTGCTTGCGGAATGGTCATGACGGAGCCACGAGATGGTGGTGCTCTCATGCTGACACCAGCTTCAGTCTGAAACATCCAGAAACACTGTAGACTACCAATTCGATCAGTTCCGGTGGAGCCCGAACGTGACCCGGTAGGGAAGAACTTGCCCTCCCCTCTTTTGACTGATGGTTCTTGTTGCCAATCTCTTCTGTTGTCTTGAGAAAATAAAAGGTGGGGCTTTCATCATTTGGGAAAAAAAAATGTTCTAAACCAATGAAAAGTGTTATTTTTAGGTCATATGACCAAGCCTTCCATCATTAGGAAACCAAAAGTAAAATGAACCAATGAAAAGTTTTATAAACAAGTCACATGAGCTGTTATGCGGCTTTGGGCTATAAAAAGCCTACAAAATCCGTTGGCCTGTGAGGCGGCGTCAGTAGTGGACTGATGTGCGAATAGGCCGAAGGCAGCACAACGTGCTGAGATCCGGATGGCACCGAGGTGGTGTCCAGCAAGTTGCCGCACTGGTGTGGCCATCCTACAATGCTGCGCCGAAAGACGGCGTGGGGCGCCCCGGGGGGGGGAGGCGGCGCAAACGGGCCTCTCCCGCCTCCCCACGTGGAGGCTCCTCAGCAGCAGTGGGGCGCCCCTTGGCGTTTCACTCGCTAACTAGCTGAGTTGCGTTCGCTCTTGCGGCACAGTGCCTCACCCACCATCCAGCTGAGTTCCGCCCGCTCTTACGGCACAGTGCCTTACACACCATCCAGCTGAATTGTGCCCGCTCTTGCGGCACAGTGCCTCACCGCCATCCAGCTGAATTGCGCCCGCTCTTGCGGTACAGTGCCTCACCCTCCATCCAGCTGAGTTGCGCCCGCTCTTGCGGCACAGCGTCTCGCCCTCCATTCAGCTGAATTGCGCCCACTCTTGCGGTGCAGCGATAGGCGGCTGCAACAGGACTCTCAAAATGGCGACCGGCTCTTTGGATTTGGGCCTGGTCCACTAAAGTGGCCCTGGGACACCTTGGAACTCGGACGCTTGCCTGCTAGGGCATGGGCCCCATTCCCGAAAGCGTACCCTCGGCCGTGAAGATTCTACAAAAGTCACCGGGGCCCCCGCATCCCGCAGGCTTCCGATGGGGAGCGGCTGCCATGATTGCTTGCGGAATGGCCACGACGGAGCCACGAGATGGTGGTGTTCTCATGCTGACGCCAGCTTCAGTCTGAAACATCCAGAAACACTGTAGACTACCAATTCGATCAGTTCCGATGGAGCCCCAACATGACCCGGTAGGGAAGAACTTGCCCTCCCCTCTTTTGACTGATGGTTCTTGTTAGCTATCTCTTCTGTTGTCATTAAACGGAACCTTTTTTGACTGCCGAAAGGTGTTCTGATCCGACCGCTGGTTGGTGGAGACATTTTGACTATATCCTGGACCTGCCCGGCCTCGTCCAAAATGGCGCCTGTATAAATGGGACTTGTAACTCCTTGTTGTGTACTGGTTGCCCAGCCTTGATATCACGAGATACATATGCAGTTTTGAAGCACATGGCGGGCGGGAATGAGTACTGATTGAACATTTGGACATCCCTATTGATATTAAGTTCTGATGTGTTATTGATTACTGTACTATTGAAAGTTCGAATTAATGTCACCCATGGTACTTGCCCGCAAATGTATATCTAGATAATTTTATTGTAACTGGCCCTGTCGTACTTTAATTATAAAATGTACGTCCACCGATCTGTTAGACACCTTAGTTCTTGCAACCTAATGGCCCGCCCGTTACGTTCTTCTACAGTGTAAATGTCCCCTCATCATATACGATTACAGTTTGCTCCATTGCCGGCCCACGTGGTTATAGGCCCGTATTTGTATACTGACATTTTCACAATAAAGGTTTTTAAAACAAAACATGGTAGTAGTACCTAGATTGGTAAAGTTTTGAATAATAGCCACTGTTTTCGAATCAGTAAAAGGCAAGTGAAATAAAGCAGCCCGATTACATGACGGTTAAAAGGTATAATACGCAGGTAAGCAGTAAAGATAAATGGTCAAGGGCTGTTGTGTTTTCCATTCCTGCAACATAAAGTGATCGATAAGAATCCGATATTCAGGCCTATCAGCGACTAAGACAGCAGGCTCAACGGCTCCCTCATGGGACGAAGAAACACCCTTTTCGACAGTTGTAAATTTCCCGGGAAAATACATTAGCCTGGAACATTGTTAGTGATAAACTGTAAATGCATCTGGGTCCTCTGCTTTACATGTCAGAGTGAGAAAAAAAAAGGTGGGGCTTTCATCATTTGGGAAAAAAAAATGTTCTAAACCAATGAAAAGTGTTATTTTTAGGTCATATGACCAAGCCTTCCATCATTAGGAAATCAAAAGTAAAATGAACCAATGAAAAGTTTTATTAACAAGTCACATGACCTGTTATGCTTACGTTACGCGCTCCGCGCCGCGCTTCCGGGAAGCTGCACTTCACGCCTCGCGCACCGGAGTACTTCCGGGTGCGCTAACGCGGCGCATCATATGACGCATTACGCGACAATGCAGGTCCAGAATATAGTCAAAATGTCTCCACCAACCAGCGGTCGGAACAGAACCCCTTTCAGCAGTCCAAAAAGTTCTGTTAAATGACAACAGAAGGGACAGGCAACAAGAACCATCAGTCAAAGAGGGGAGGGCTAGTTCTTCTCTACCGGGTCACGTTGGGGCTCCACCGGAACTGATCAAATTGGTAGTCTACAGTGTTTCTGGATGTTTCAGACTGAAGCTGGCGTCAGCATGAGAACACCACCATCTCGTGGCTCCGTCGTGGCCATTCCGCGAGCAATCATGGCAGTCGCTCCCCACCGGAAGTCTGCGGGAGTCGGGGGCCCCAGTGACTCTTGTAGAATCTTCAAGGCTGAGGGGACGCTTTTGGGAATGGGGCCCATGCCCTAGCAGTCAAGCGTCCAAGTTCCAGGGTTGCCCTGAGCCATCCTTGCAGGCCAGGCCTAAGTCTGTGGAGCCGACCGCCATTTTGTGAGCTCCGTGGCAGCCGCCTGTCGCTGTACCGAAAGATTGGGTGCAATTCCGTTGGATGGCGAGTGAGACGCTGTAATAGCAAGAGCAGGCGCAATTCAGCTGGCCGAGCGAGGCACTGTGTCGCAAGAGCGGGCGCAAGTCAGCTGGTCGAGTGAAGCGCTGGGGTGTAGCTGAGAAACCTTCTAGTGCACCCCACGCCGTCTCCTGGCTCAGGTATATGTGATGGTCGGACTAGGGCACCGCAGGACGTGTCTTCAGGTCAAACGGATTGTGGGACAAGGTCCAGAATGGAAGAGTCATCAAAAGGCAAAACGTTCCGCCTGACCCCGGGAGCCGGCCGCCTATGTCGGGGCGATCTCAGGCCACACCAGGGCAACAAGACTTGGGGAGGGGGCAGGAGCCAAGCTCCCCCTCCGAGTCCGCGCCACCACACCGCCCCTCGGGGGCCTCCGTCAAGCGGTTCAGGGAGGCACCGCATCACATTGCTTTCCAATGCAGTCAGGCCATCAAACAGCCCCTACTTACTTTGAGAATAGTGAAGCTGCAGCAGGTGCAAATGAGCTTCAGACAGTGTTACAAGCGCTGCTCGGAACACTCAACTATGGCACCCAAAATCCAGGACTTATGCCATTTGTGCAAGGCAGTGACATCGAAGCATCTCAGGGACCAAGCAACATACCATATCCAGAGTCCTTCCTACAGCCTCTGCCTTCCTTCTTACCTAGTTATGGTTCTTTCAGTCCCACTCCAGGCTTTTAGTCTGTGGATGGAAAACCATGAACCTACACTCACCTATGAAAATCTTACTATTGATGTTTGACTGAGGCCAAGGCGATCAGAGTGCATGTCTGTGTAAGGTGATGAACCTCTGGGGAGATGATGTTACGTTTAAACGTAGCCCCTGAGTGCTTAGTTCGCTTCTGTTCTCTGTCACTGTTGTTGATTTTGAGCCCCAAATACAAAGGCTTGTTGTTGCTTGTGAATCCCCAAGTGCATATTTGCCCGTACTGATCCATCTCGTAGGCCACAGAGTAGTCGGGGACAAATCCCGGGAATGGCGGCATGCATTTGGATCGATGTTGCAGCAGGCTGCCATGTAAATAGTTATTTAATAAAACGTTTTACCCTGTTACTTTGCTGGTGTGTTGTATATATTTATAATATTTGCATAGGGTTTGTCGTTATTTTGGGTGGGGTGGGCGGCAGAGCCGAGCTGTCTTGCAGCCATCATGGTGTCGAGCTGAGTTCCTCTCACTAGTTTTGTATTTCTCATGAGGGGTTGTTCCTAATGTTTCTATTTTAGCGAGGTCAAAAAGAGATCCCATTAGTGGCCTACTGATTTTGCTTGATTCCTTTTGTTTTTTTAACGATTTTTCACTATCTGCAAAGACTAAACAGAGTATTGCGACTCTGTGCTTGTTTGTAAATAGAGAATGAACCAAAGAAAACCAATTCTAAAACAGTAAATGCTTGGATAACAATCAATCAAATGGAGAGGGAAGCAGGCACGACGCATTATAACGGGGGCAAAGGCCTGCGTTCCCTACCCTTCACTATCTGCAAAGAGAGAATACTCCTAAAAGAAAAGAGGGGGGGGGCAGCGTTCAAAGCACATCAGCGTGCATAAACACAAAAATGTTTTTACCTACCACGTACTTCACATTTTAAAGCTTTTGATATTTGCTATTAAAAAACCATTAAAATTCACTGAAAAAACCATAGGTTATAGACCATATATCGTTAGGAATTAGCATTTACAAAACCTTGAAAATTCACTGAAAAAACCATGGGTTATAGACCATATATAGTTAGGAATTAGCATTTACAAAACCTTATTTTACTCACACAAAACCATTGAAATTTCATATATAGTTAGTTGCACTAACTATATATCGCGCACCCGCAATCCACTGCTGATGATGTCACATATTACATCATTCATGACATGGTCAGTGACATCACTGATGACATCACTGATAACATCTCAAATGACATCACTGATGACATCTCAAATGACATCACTGATGACATCTCAAATGACATCACTGATGACATCACTGATGACATAACAAATGACATCACTGATGACATCTCATTTGATATCAATGGTCACATCACTGATGATATCATTCATGTGACAATACAATGCATCTCCTCACACTTTAATATAACCTCTGTTACATCCAGTGTAAAATACAGAATATAACTTTTTAAACCATTGACACACCAATACTAGTTACTACATAGGCACTCACTGATTTCTATGTCTACACACACATTCACTCATTCACCCATACAATCATTCATACATACAATCACTCATCTTTAGAACACTATCATATGCACTCATACACCTATACAGACACTCACACTCTGCCACTCATCCATGGAGTTACTCACACACCTAGTCAGTCCTGTAAAGAATCAATCACACTTCCATTTTCTAATCAATACAGTTAAACATAGAGTACCTTACATTTTCAAACATATACTAACACATACTTACTCTCTTATACAATCATTGATACAAGAACACATTGATCTGCACAGAGTCACACATCTCCCAGCCAGCCACACACACACTCAGTCTCCCATACAAATTACTTGGACAATCAAACAATAACCCATATAGTTACTCATATAGCTACTGATCAACACATGCAGCAGTTTACAGAACAACAGACATAATGATGCACAAATTAAGACAGTTTAGTCACTAACCCATGCACTCAGTGAGACACATTTAATCACTCACTCACTCATACAGTCAGTCATGCACCTACTAAATCCTTCATCCAGACACTTATGCATCCACTCATTCTTCAATATGTAAGACATATTTTAACTTTACAGAAACAGACAGTCACTGGATGTTGTCATCAGTGATGTCATCAGTGATGTCACTGACCATGTCATGAATGATGTAATATGTGACATCATCAGCAGTGGATTGCGGGTGCGCGATATATAGTTAGTGCAACTAACTATATATGAAATTTCAATGGTTTTGTGTGAGTAAAATAAGGTTTTGTAAATGCTAATTCCTAACTATGGGGGTCATTATGATTGCCACCGCCGGCCCAGAGGATGCGGAAAAACCGCAGCAGACTGACCAAAGACCCACCGCCACATTAGGATGGCTGGTGGGTCCTGGTTTCCGTCCGCAGCTTTTCCACCGCGGTCGGCTTACAACCGCGGCGGAAAAGCTCTAATATGGTGACGGTGTCTTCCAGACACCGTCCACCATATTAGGATGGCTTGTAAATTATGCTTTTCCACGGCGGGCCCCCTAGGTGAAGGAGGGGTTGGGGGTGCACATGGGGGGTACCTATGGTACCCCCCTGCATTTGCATGCAGAAAGCGGCAAGCACCGCACAGTGCCTGCCTCTTACTGCATGCAAATGCAATGCGTGCATTTTTAACATTGCTGCGGGTGCAGCTTGAAGCCGCACCCGCCGCAATGTTAAAAATAGAGGATGTGACCGCCAGGGTGGCGGTCACATCCTAATTGCACAGGAGGGAACTCCGCATGCCATGCGGAGGTTCCCTCCTGCTCTGGGGTCACGGACGGACGCAAATCCGTCCGTGATCATAATGAGGCCCATAATATGGTCTATAACCCATGGAATTTTCAAGGTTTTGTAAATGCTAATTCCTAACTATATATGGTCTATAACCAAGGTTTTTTTCAGTGAATATATATATATATATATATATATATATATATATATATATATATATATATATATATATATATATATATATATATATATATATATATATATATTATATATATATATATATATTTATATATATATATATATATATATATATGATACCCGCCGATCCAATAGATTACCTGATTGGCTGCCACCATAACAACAAAGATGTGAAGGTGTGGCAGCAGCTAATTTTAGTTCTCAGGAACTCAGTCCCCTGTCCCAGAAATTCAGTTTTTTGTAAATATAAGGGGGCAGAGTAGGGGTACCCTGCTCCCCTTGGCCCTGTGGTGGATTCCAGGGGGATCACTCAGGGGGAAAACATATTTTGCTTTCTCAGATCTGCAATGGACATGTTAATCTGCAGCACTAAGAACAAAAAAAAGCAGTCTCCTGCAGTTTTTTAATAAGAGCGCCCCCCCACCCCAGGGTGAGCCAGGGCCCAGGGGTAGCTTTCGATATGTTTTACCCGGGAGAGGGTGTGTGGAACCAGTGCCTCCTTGAGGCCCTGGGAACCATATCCCCGGGTCCTGAGTATAACATTTAGGGCAAGGAGCATGCATCCACCATGATATATTCAGGCCCCAGAGACCCTATCCCCCAGGGGTAAGAGACACTGGAGCAACTCATTTATTATTCACTGATCCAGCATTAAGTGCATATTAATGCCCTGCATGGCCTTAATATTTGAGATTCTCCAGGTGCACTTAGAAGCAACCCCTCAACAACATAAAACAAATCAGTAGTAACTCACATTGTGTTCTCAACCCGTTAGATGCCCACAGGGAAATTGGGTGACGATGAGGAGTTTGGGCTCAAGGACTGGGGACAGCCCAGGCTCTGTATACAACCACATGCTGTGCAGGGTAATCAACATCTTACTTTATATTACAAAAACATAGATATACACTGAAAAGACAAAGCCCATATGATGTTATATTTACGATTTATACTAATAAGTTAATTTACATTAAAACTAAACCTTAGAAATTCACTGAAAGAAAGCAAAGTTAAAGTAACGTTATAGATAGGTAAAAAAAACTGTTAAAACATACTATTTTAAAACATACCAATTTTTAACAAACAAAGCTACTGAAATTCACCAGTTATAGTTATCGCAACTGAGACAACAAAACTGGTAAATTTAATTGGTTTTGTTTGTAAACATTGTATGTTTTAACTGTTATTTTCACCTAACTATGACATCACATTAACCTTTGGTTTTTTTAGTGAATATTTATGAGCCTGTGTCTGCAGTGGCACAGCCAGCAGAAAACAAATAGAAGATTGGAATTTGGCCTAGAATAATTGCCAGTGAGTAAGATTAATTCAAGAATTCCATAATTCACTGATTTGTTTAACCTACTAATGTAGTCATACAGGAGATTTGTGTAATCTAGTCCTTCAACTATTTCAATGAATATGGAAACAGGGATGTACAAATAGAAGCCTCCACTGTCTGCCAAATGGCATTCCACTTTTGGAAAATAGACATCACTGTTTCCTAAAGGTAGTTTGATGTTTTACTAGGAAATTCTAAATCCCACTAAAACTAAAATGATGTATGTATTTTGTATTCATTTTTGAATTTTCAATACTATAATGTCCCAAAAATATGAAAACACAGCATCAAAATGTGTGCTTAATGCGTAATTCTGCTCTAAATTAATTTATAAATAATACGTGGGTCTGTTACCTTGCCCATTGGTACCAATGAATTCACTCAAATATGCAAAGATAGCCCTGTATTCATTACTTCTGAACAGAAGAGTACCCTACAATTATATGCAATAAATCTTGCTTGTGTTCACACACACCTCGAGCAGAGGAAAATTGCTTCAGGTCTTGAATGTCCCGTAGGGTTCCTGCTAATGAGGCTACTGTAGCTTAGCGCTGGGAGGCAATTAAATAATTACACAGATCATCACTAGAGTTGAAGTGAAATTTGGGATGTGCCGTTTTATGAATACAATTAAAGAAAAGAATATGTGCTAGGAAAGCTTAAACCATTTTGAAGCAACTGAAAGGCAAACAGCGGTTTCAGATGGTAAATTGTTTGGCCAACAGCAAATTGTGTGAGACTTGTTTTACTCTGTTAATCTGAAAGAGATTGTGCAGTCATTTTAAATCAATTAATGCTGCTGTAATGAAACTACATTTGCAATTCTCACAAACTGGTGTTATTTGCAACAATGATCAATTAGGCCAATATATAATAAATGAAAAAAAACTTTTGTTTTAGTCATTTTCAATTCATGATCTGTGAAAGTGATGCAGCGTCACACTTGCCACAGTCACCACATTTTTTTCAAAATTTGCCTAGAGATCCCCTATATATAAAACAATAAACACAGATTGACGATATCAGTATTTTGATATGAGCATTCTATAATTCCAAGAATTTTCAAGCAAAATGACAGTGCCTTAATTGTGCCATTGATACTGCCAATATGGGTGACTAGCAATAATTGCCTTCAGTATGTCAGACTGAATTATCTTATGGCTTGATTAACCTAGCCTGACCCCCATCCCCAATATGCCATGGCTGCCAAGAATTACCACCAGTATGTAAATGCCAGCACTTTTCCAAATGTGTTTCCTATATTATAAGAATCTCTTCTGGTATGTCAAGGCCTACATTTTGCAACTGATACACTCCCTTATGCCAGCAACAGCATGCTAGCTCTGGTGCAACCGTATGCCACAATTTCTCTTGACTAAGCCATCACCAGCATAAAACTTGCTAACAAACAAACTCTTACTCACTCACACTCTTGCTCATACTCATTCACTCTCTCCCGCCTCCTTACTCACTCATGCTCTCTCACTTACATTCTGACACATATATATACACCTACTTACTGTCACCCACACACAAACATATCCACATGCACACTATCTGACTCTCGCTCACTGCTGCTAGCATACAGGATACTTTGCTTTAACCCCCTGGTTACAGGTGCTCTGATTTAAGAAATGGGATTCAGTAGGCCTCTAAGAACTTTACGTTCTTGAGCAATTACACTCCTTCCAGAATCTCCCCTTCACTCATTCATTTTAACTCGTACTCCTTCACTCACTCCCTTCAAGAGTAGGTTTATTGAGAGAAGTCAAAATGACAATACAAAGGATAATACAAAACAAAAAAGCATTTCATACATGAGGAGAAAATTCAGAAACAAACATTTTATAGGTATAAAACATGGTAATACATCTTAAAGTAAAGAAAAGATGTCCAGGGTATGCTAGGTAATCGGTGCAAAGGAAGGAACATTTTTATTATTATACAAATGATAAGATAAACTATATAATAACCAATTACTATAATAACAACTTGGGAAAAGTCAAGGGGGTTTAGGGACTTCATGTTGTATTAGGTAAGGAGAAAAGGAACATTTAGCACTCGCATCAAGAAATAGTATAATGTGTAACCATAAGTTTGAATGATTCAGTGCCATGTGGATGGGATAAACAAAATTTGTATCCAATCTATGATTGTAGCATACAGCATACTACTAAGCCTGATATGATAGTTTGGAACAGTCTTTCCAATTTTTGGTTATTTGCTGGAAAGCCACTGCTATCAACAGATCTATGATGTTTGTAATAGAGTTAGATTTCGCCCAAATAGGGGATAAGCTCCCCCCAAAAATGTGATAAGTGGAGAAAGGATAATTGGAATCAAAAATTGAATTGATTTGAGTTCAAACCTTTCCCAAAACATTATGGAAGAGCGGACACGTAAATAGTAATTGGTGTAAATCTGCATGAGGGTGAAGACACATCCAACAAGTATCTGGGAGTGCAGCATGTCTTGCATTCAGAGTAATCGGAGATAGTAAAAGCCTGTTATAAACAAAAAAAGTGTCTGAGTGGTGATAGCTGCTCTAGAAGATTTTCTAATTTTATTGCATATCTTATTCCATAATGTCGTGGGCCAGCAAACCTCTAGATCGTGTTCCCACAATAATTCCACCTTTCTTTTATCACGTGGTGCAACTGGAGCATGTAAGTAGTTATAAATAACAGAAGCTTTGGGATTGAGATGTAGGAGAGTATGTAAATTATTATTACTTGAGGAAGATGCAGGAGCGTTGAGAGAGTCTGATAGTATATATTTTCATGAGCATCTAAAATGGCCTGTTTCAAAAGAAAATATTTAGAGAGATAAGAATTAGGTAAATCAAAAAGTCTGTTAGCTTGTGAAAAAGGCATGATCTCATTTTGTATGTATACTTTATGTATCCATATTATAACGTATTTCCAATATAAAGGTTCATCACAAATCAAATTCATGTTATTTTGCCATAACTTGGAGTTGGAGAAGAAAGTCCAATCCATAGTCATAACTCGATTTTGGGAATTAAAATGTTTGATGTATGTTTAAGTATGGGAGTAGACGCAGACTGTGGTTTGCGGGAAAAAGATAAATATTCTTGAAGATATAAAGGGGATATAAAGGACCGTTCAAATTCAGCCCAGAAGGGAAATTGTACAGTGGAGTCCGCTAACCATCTAGATGCCTGGCACAGTAAAATGATTTGTGGTATACAGGAAAATCAGGGAAGTTGAGACCACCCTCCGACTTTGGACGAATTAATTTTGATAGAGACATACATTACTTTTTGTTGCTCCCAAAAATAAGAAGATAATATAGAATTCATGTTTATAAACAAAAAAAATTGGAAATAGATACTGGAATGTTAGACATTGTGAAGAGGACTATAGGGGACATCATCATTTTTATAGTATCTAGATGGCCCCACCAAGACAAATACAAAGGGTGCCATCTGGTGGATAGGGAAGATAATTTCTGTACACAATTTTCCATACAGCGGGAGACTGTGCCTGAAATCGTAGGGGTAAAATGTAAACCTACTTATTTAATATGCTGGGGACTCCATGCAAAACCAGAAACAAGAAAGTCTTCTTTGAAAGTGTATTTTGTTAAGGGTAAGATTTCGCATTTTTCTCCATTTAGTTTATAACCAGACACAGCTGCAAAGGAATAAACCTCTTGTAAGAATGCTGCGCGCGAGATTTGAAGTTGTGAAATAAAAAGTACAACATCATCAGCATAAGCTGCCATTTTAATTTTGGTATCTTTGAATTCAAATTCATGCATATCATTATTTTGACAAATTCTTAAAAGAAAGGGCTCCAGGGCTATACAAATAAAGGAAAGGAGACAAGGGACAACCCTGTCTGACTAGCCTACCCAAATTAAAATGAGGAGACATACTGCCATTTGTACAAACAGCTGCGTGTGGGTTGGAGTATAGAATTGATATTACAGAAATAATTTTGGGACCAAAACCAAACCATTTAAGTGTGTAAAAAAGATAAGGCCATTCCACTCCATCAAACGCCTTTTCAGCATCAAGGGCTATTGCTGCTAAGGAATGTGGATTGTGAGATGATTTGGACAAAACATCAAAAAATAAATGGGTATTATCTGTGTGAAGATGACCTTTTACAAAGCCCAATTGTTCTCTTCCTAACAAATCCGGCAAATAAGATTCTAAGCCTAAAGCCAGAGCTTTTGAAAAATCTTATAGTCAATATTAACAAGAGAAATAGGCTGATAATTTTTACAATATTGTGGGTCTTTACCTTTCTTAGGACTGAGGCAAATTAAGGCATCTTCAAAAGAGCAAAGAGGTTTATCTGAGTGTAGAATGGAATTTAAAAGATGATGCAATTTGGGGACTAACAGGTGAGTAAAACGCAAGAAAAACTCACAGTAAAACCATCCGGTCCTGGGGACCTGTCTCTCTTAAGTGTTTGTAATGCAGTAATGAGTTCTTTTTGTGAGAGGTCAGATTCAAAAAATGCAAGATCTGGTGAAACATCATAAGGTTGCGGAATGTCTGAGAAAAATTGAGAAATGTGATGTTCTGAATAGGGAGTTTCTGAGGCATACAAATTTTTATAAAATTGGAAAAATGTATTTAGAATATCAGTGTCTTTAGATTTCATTATTTTATGCTCATACAAAATAGACTCTATGTTAAGTTTATTATACTTAACTTTCAGATAGTTAGGTAGTATCGTCCCTGCTTTGTTCTGACCTCCGTAAAATTTTGCGCTGGATTTTAATAAATACGTGAGGCATTATCTGTTGGCGTCTTATTAAACTGAAATTTAGCTTCAGATAGTTCAGATAAATATGCTTTGGGTTTTGAAGACTATTAAGAATGCTCCATTCTCTTTATCTTGTCAAGGAGGTTTTTTGTAAGATCTTTGGATTTTTTGTGTTTTTTGGATATATAACTAATAAGATAATATCTAGCTGCTGACTTAAAAGCGTCCCATATCACATGAGAAGGCAGAGTATCAGACTGATTGAATAAAAAATATTCATTACACAAGGAAACAAAGGAGGATGTACATACAGGGTTTAGAAGTAAGACATTATTAAATCGCCATTTTCTGGGTCTATTGGGATTCTGCAAAACATCAAGTTATATGGTAACGGGAGCATGATCAGATATTAGGATGCATCCAATGTCTGCTGCCATCAACGACTGGGAGATGTTGTGTGAGATAAAAAAATAATTTATACAGGATTGGGTGTCATGAGCAGCGGAGTAATATGTATTATAATGTTAGAACTGGGGGTCTCTAGTTGGCAGGAGTAGGTACCACTGTCCAAATAGGGACCCTTGCTTCTAGTCAAGGTCCGGAGGAAACCCTCTGAGATAACCCCTGCTCACCCTCTAGGTAGCTTGGTACGAGCAGTCATGGCTAATCAGAAGGCAATGTGTAAAGTATTTGTACCAACACTCACAGTAACACAGTGAAATCACCAAAAACTGACTCCACAACAGTTTAGAAAAATAAAGGCATTTAATCTAAACTACACAAGACCAAAACAACAAAAATCCAACATACACAGTTCAAGAATATGGGGAACATCACTTACAACGCATTTTTGACAACGCACTACCATTACATCGCAACCATTACAACGCATACCATTACAACGCATTGCGCTGGGGGGCGCTCTAGGATAGGGAATATATTTAATTTACTATCCAACACCTTCCCTGCTATCCACGGGGACTGGAGTTGGAATAGTAAATTAAATAATTCACTATCCAGCGCCTAATAGCATTATGCGTTGTAATGGAATGCGTGGTAAAAACCGCGTTGTAAAGGCATGCGATGTAAAAGCATGCGTTGTAGTGACACCAATCCCAAGAATATGGTTGCGAAAGAGTTCTTAAGGTTGCGATACAAATAATCCACAGTTGCGTGAAAAGTTCACTGTTGCGTCACGTTTAGTCAACAGTACCTTTAGATGTGACAAAGTTCCAAAAAGCAGAAGCTGGTGCGGTGGAAAACAAGCGATGCGTTGCTCCTGAGACCTTGGGGAGGCGTTTGCGACAGCCCCGCTGCAGCAGCGGGCGTGTTGCGACAAATCCAGTCTGTAGGGGGAGGAAGGCCACTTGTATGGATTCAGGTGCATAGGTTCCGTCGGACGTTTGTTCTCGCAAAGGCACGATGCAACGATCTCATAGGGGCTGCGGCGATCTCCAGGGCGACAATGCGCGATCCAGTGGCGATCTCTCTCTCGCAGCTCCTCGATGCAATAGCTCTGCGACGATGTTCGCAGCGACGTGATGCGGTCTGCAAGCAAGTGGTGCAGTGATCTCATCCAGCGATGACAGGATCTGCGACGACACTCGCAGAGATGATAGTCTTCCCGCACCGGTCTGGTGCGTCCAACAAACGAAGGATGCGATGGCTCTGGCAGCTGCAACAGGTGCTGCGACGATCTCGGCCTTCGTAGCGGCGGGAATTTCCTCGCACTGTCGGTGATGCACTCCACAGCGAGCTATGCGATAACTTTCCTGTAGCAATATCAGTGTATACCTGATATTGTTTCGAGACTCTTGACACTGACTTCTGCACTGTACTTACTGTGAATGTTTGTTTGGCCTTTGCATTTGAATGGTTGTGAAGCGCCCTGATTCCTCCGGGTCTGGGTAGAGCTATATAAAACTTCATAATAATAATAAAGAGTAGAATTACAAAGGCGCCAAGCGTCTATGAGTTCGTGCTGCTTGATAGCTTGAATGAAATGTTTGTGTGCTTTAGGAGACCTGGGAATTATGATCTAAGATGGGATCAAAGACTTGATTACAGTCACCTGTAAGGATGAAATTATCATCTATATAAAGTGTTATTTCTTGAGCTAGGGATGCCCAAAAAGAGGATTCCCCAGAAGTGGGCACATATATGTAAAGTAAAGAGACCGGAGCATTCCCTAACAACAATTTTGTGAACAACCATCTACCCCCTTCATCAGAACTTTCGAGAGCAATTTAACAGGGAGTGATTGACGACAAAGAGTCAAAACTCCATTTCTTTTTTTTACGATTCTTCTGCTGATAAGTGGGATTCTTGTAAACAAGCTATATCAGCTCCAAGTTTAGCCAACTGTGTCAATACTTGCTGTCATTTAAGGTGAGTGTAAACCCTTGACATTCCAAGAAATAAGTTTTAAGGACATAAGACTAGCACAGAAGTAAATATAAAGCACCGTTCACTCACTCCCCTGCACTCACTCCACTTATTCATACTCAAATCTCATGCTCAATTTAGTTGATTCCCACCACTCTTTCACTCTGTTCGATACTCTCAAACACAGTGAACACTCTCACTCTCGTAAAAGCTCATTTACTCTGAATCATTCACTAACACACTCAGAAACGTTTAGCTATCATGCAGACAGACAACACTATTTTTTTACTTAACTTCCTTCCTTTGCTGGCTACTCTGAGGCTTCCTAAAAGTAGCAGAGCAGGACTCGGGTGTTGGACATGAGAGGCAAGGCATGATTCACAACGAGGAACTAGACAGAGCAGTAAGACAAGGATTAGAAAGGAGGCTCATTGGCCTCAGGGATGCACTGATGTGCATCCTGCTGAGCCCAACTTTAGCACCTATACTGTGCTGTCTGAGGCATGCCCAGTGTCTGCCAATAAAATGAATTGTGTCTGTGCGAGGGGCCCGTAGTTGAATGATGTCCCTCACATGCGCAGTTCTTATATCTGCCTGCTGAGTGTTGTTTCTAAACAGCTTTCTTTAGATGGATCATCACACAGCCCTCTTGGCATCCTCCAACATCTATCACCAGTAGCCTGGAGATGCCGAGGGGGCTGACCTGCATACAAGCAGTGTTCAGAAAACATGTCTTTTCATGAACACGCCACATGAAATAATGACGGGTGTGCAAAAGTGAACTGTAGTATACTGTAGGCTCACAGGTGACAGGACTGCAACCTGAATCACCTTTTGAAGAGCTGTCACTGGATGCCTATACAGCTGTCAAAGTAGTAGGTGTCAGGATAGTTTTTCACTGTATGATTTTTTTTAGCTGTTAATTTCATCCTCATGAAAGAGAATTTAGCTGAAGAAAAATCGCTTTTTCATAATGAATTATTTCTGAGCTTAGATTAGCCAGGTTCTTTGGTGTCGAGTTTTGTTTTTATATTTGCTCAGTGTGATTTCATTTCCTCGTCAGTTTTGTAGAAAACCATAAGGCTGACTTTTTGTTTTTTGGGGGTCTTTTCCAGCTCTTTGGAGCACATTTGTCTGCGATCCCCGGCAACGTTTCATTACATAGGGTGGCAAGCTCGTTGACATCCAGATGTGTGGGAATGGTTTGTAGGGCAGTTTCTTTTCTGAAGAGAGGGCATGAGGTATAACATTTCTGTAGTTCCTGGTCCCATGTTATGATCTGATAGGTTGGCCCCAGTTTGTGGTTTTGATGTAGTTCAATAAGAAGATGGTGAGTGAATGGCCAGCCCACTGTACTTGCAGTATCGAGTCAACAGTAAGTATGCCTTCTGGGAAATGAGACGGACTGAGGTACAACCCGTTATGTAATTCGGCAAGGTGTGTTACTAGACAAAGGTGCAAAACTGAGTCAGAGTGTTGTCATTTAAGAAAGTGGATAGTAAGGGACACTGTTGTGTAATTGTCAAAGCAAAATTAATTGTTCAGCTGTTCAGAACGTGCTATTCCCAGGAGGATAGTAGATGATATGAAACCTTGTGAGCTTGGGCGCAATCGATTTCATTTCAATTGATAGATTTTGAAATGATGTGCTCTGTCCTTTTGGAAGATTTCTTCATTTGATGGAGTTTCTGTGGATGACAAATAATACACCGCTGCTATATCAGGTTTGTTAAGATGTATGATGGAGTATCTTTGTGGGACTAGAAATTAGAGTTAGTTGGAGGCCTTCGGTAAGTCAGGTCTCTGTAAATGATCAGTATATTCACGTTGTTCTTCACTGAAATGCTTTAACCCCTCCAAATACACTCCAATTACTTGATATTTCTTTGTTTTAAACCTGCGTTATAATGCAATTCAATATTTAAATGCACACTTAGGCTAAACATATACCCTTTATAATACCAGTAAGATTACTTAGGCACTAGCCACAGTGCATGCACAAACGTGTGTATGTGGTTGTCTCACCTCAAACACACATCTCTTTCAGTAATGGGACAGCTGCCAAAAATCCCATGCTTTAGCTGGAGGTCGGTGAATTGCAGTTCTGGGGATGTCTCTGTTATCAGGAAAAATCCTAATCACCAGTCATTTTTTCAGAAGGCTTCCTTATGTTAGGCTACACAGTTTCATATCTGATTCTTTTTATTCATAGTAGTTCAGGTTAGGAAAAATGCAAGAAATCCCTGTGTGCCACATTTGTTGTTTTCACATAAACTCCCCACTTTAGAGATTTGTCTTTAAAAAACTAGAAATATTGTTGAAAGATCACAATGTCTCTATGGCATGGTTAAGCTGCTTAACCATGCATAGGCCTCAATGAATGCCACCATTGGGGCCTATGAACAAACTGCATTTTGTAGAATGCTCCGCTGCCTTTTGGCTAGATTTGTGGTATCTAAGTACATACATAGGTGCATATAAAGGAGTACTACAGTAGTAGTGCTCAAGTGCTATAACATGCTATTTACAAACCTGCACGTGGACAACTCCCCTCTGCCTCTCCTATCATTTCTGTGTGGACATCTATGTGATGGATTACGAGATCTCGGCGCACATTGTTATTTATTTCAGTAATAATTGTGAGACGGATGAGGGCAAGTGGCTGGAAAATTGTATATTGCATCCCACTAAAATAGGAGGAGTTTAGCGAAAATTAAGAATGGGGATTAGGGAGGGACATGCTAATACAAACACACACCCACAAAAGACCTTTATGTTCATACGTTTTCAAACCTTTTTTTAACTTTGTGGACTTCATGAAGTTTGCCTTCAAATTCAATTTTCTGAAGTTGGAGTAGGTGAAGAATAACAACTTTGCCAGTTTTTCAGTTGCTGCACTGAGTGACAAGTATATTCAGAAGAACCAGATACCAAAGGAGTAAACAGGAGATGTTCAGATTGGAGCTGCTTAGTCCATATAAGTCAGCAGACATTCCTCCTCTACATCATTAGGTGCCTAAATGCAATTGAGTAAACTGAAGCAGTGGGAGCTTGCAAATTCTGGTGATATGACGTCCTACATGTACACAGGTTCTGCCAAAACTATTTAGAGAATATGAATTGAATATGAATAAATATAATACTTAAACTTCTGTAATGTTTCTTACATTCACATTACTAATGATAATTGTTTATATTTTTCATAGAAATAATATTGAAACTATTTATTTTTTGTTTGTAGTTCATGACTTTTAAAAAACGATAAACGTAAATAATGTTCTTGAAATGGAATACATGAGTTTCTAGCTTTTGTTGGTAAATCCAAACAAAAGTTTATAACTAAAAATATGTAGCAATTCCATACCTTCCTCTATCATTAGCTAATTAATTTGCACATCTAATGGTAAATAATATTATTTATTCATATCCAGTGCATTTAATTGCCCTTATTCCAGCGCTATTGCTAATGTATAGTTTAGTATCCTCCCACCGCCCACCAGCAGTTAAATGAATGGTATTTTAGCAAGTGATTGATTGTTCTAACACCAGTGTATTGACTGCCTTTCTACAGCAAACGGATTGTCAATAATCACCTCATTACTCACCTGATCATCATCTGATTGATTTCTCCATGATCAGGTAACTACCTTTCTCAGCTGCTACCGCCTTCCTCTGGCAGACATCTACCTTTTCTAGTCAGAGGTGCTTCTTTTGTCTTCTGATATGGAGTCACATCTCGTAATGGGTATCATGCCATCATACGCCGGCACAACTTATAAATGTGTCACTTGGTGTGAACTGGGTCGAACACTTATCTTCTAGTGAAACATGTATTTTAACAGCAATTAACGTTAGCCATTGCTTTCTTAGGTTGTTCACACAAGAGCTAGATTCTTGTGAGCCACAAGATAAATCCATGTATCTAATAGTGCTACGGTGTAAGGCAGTGGTCTTCAAACTTTTTAACGTCAAGCCCCCCCTATAAAAAAAAATCATTGGCCCCACCTTCAGAATGTTTCACAATTGTTCTAGTCACTTTGCAATTTATACGTATATCTAGACCTTTTTAAACATGAGTTATGTTAAACCTTTTAAAAATTGTTCCCGTCTGCTGTTCATTTTATTTCAGCTAAAAACAAAGCACTGCTATCAGTATGAAGCGTCTTTTGATCAGAGCCTGGAGCCCTCCTTGGGATTAGTTGAGGCCACCCTATGGGTGGGGGGGGCGCTGCCCCCCCCCCACCCCATGTCTGAAGACCCCTGGTTAAGGTATTATGTACACAAGTGTTGTGATCTGTTAGACGAGGCATCAAGATCTTCAGGCCTACATATTCCACCTTTGCGTTAACAATCACCAGCCAGGCTGATATGATGTAGTCTTTTGGGAAATGATTTATAAATAGTCATAGATTACATGGTCAGTCATGCAGCTTGCTACGGCTTCCCTGCTAACATAAATGGCATCTCACAATGGCACTGTCTTCTAAGTGAGGCAGATGGATCCTGTCCAGTGCTACAGAAGATCATTCTTGTTGCTACATATGCATGCAATGGAATGGTAAAATGATGTTTACTTGACTGCACCACAATTATAAGTTTTATTGGCTTGGTTATTCAATAATCATACATGATATAGGATGTTCTGCGGCATTTTGGGTTAGTAGTAAGTCAAAAAAAGAATGGATGATTAACGGAATGCTGAACAAATCAAACATTCAGGGTCAAGATTGATTTGCACATGTCTGGGTCCAACATGGGGTAGCATAGTGAGCAAATGAAAAATGGATTCAACCCTGATCTCTTGACTCGGGGTAAGTGGTTGAAAAGCTTCAGTACTCCATCCATCATCTTATTGTGTTTGCTATGGTCGCCCTAAGTGGGTGAGGGTATGCCCAGACGTGGGTCCCTTGCTTGCTGTGCCACTGGATTTATGCTAACCTGGCTCATGAGGGGTGATACCCAGAAGCCGGTCTGAGGATGCTTGGTTCCGGTCCAGGGAGGACTTGGCCTGGCAGTTTGGGCTGGACTGTTCCCATAGTGAGACAGTCAAGACTGATTTGCATACGGATGGGTCCAAACTGTGGTGACATAGTGAGCAAAAGAATGATAGATTCAACACAGATCTTTTGACTAGGGGTGTGTGCTTGAAAGGTTTCAGCTCTCTATCCATCATCTTGTTGTGTTTGCATAGCAGCAGATCACTCATGTAAGAAGAAACATTTGTTATACCTAGATAACTTTATTGACAATGTTGTCCTAGAGTCATAAGATGAGCAAGGGTGTGTGGGAAGCTCTACTCCGCCAGTGCAGTTCATAGAGTTTTGCCAACCAGCACTCCAGTTTGAACATGGAGTTTGGCATAAACTCTGCAACCACCTACGGAGCGGAGTTTGCCAGAGCACCCACCCTTAATGTGAGTTATGCTCAGCCCTTCACACAATTACTGTGTGAACTGTGACCAAGAAGAATCCTGCGTCCTCCATCTCCTAATGTCTAAACTGAAGATAAGAGCAGCGGCCAACGGGATCTCCTTGGAAGCATGTGCCACCATGTGAGTATCTCCTCATGCAATATAGACAAGTCCTTACACACTGTGAGCAGCAGATGGGTGAAAAGTTTAGCGTCTCACTCACACAATTTGCTGATCACAAAGACTGATATCAGGCAGGCTTTGTGCAGTCCACCCCACCTTTATTCATTCACTGACCACCCAGGAAGGGAGCTGTAGCGAAAACCCACACACCCTGGACACCCCCAGCTTGCACTTAACTTTATATTCCTTTTGTAGCTATTTTCTCTGTTGCCAGAGACTTATAAATGAACTGCTCTGAAGCCAAGTTTGGCAGAGCCGCCGAGAACCGTCTACCTCCAGGCGCGGTGCACTCTGTGCAGCAGCGCCATTGACATACCGGCAGCTCAACTACAAGTATCACAATATAATGGTCCCTGATAGCAGGATTTGGGGCATATTAGTGGCAAACAACAACAGTAAAATGGTGCATCTGCCAGATAGGTTCTACTTTGCAATTTTTACTTGTGTTTTACTGCTTGTGGCTGTCACTGCTGTGATCACATTCTGTTGTTTGGTGTGCAAAGGGTAGGATTGGCACAAAGGAAGTGTGATCTGTGGAGGCAATGAGGATTGACAAGGCTGTGCCTGAGGGAATTTGGAAGGAGCAGCAAGATTTTTGTAGGTATATAAATATGCTGAGGAAGGGATGCTAAATTAATTACCATTTTTGTGTTGCTTTCTACTAGTGATGGTGTGAAGACACTGTGTGCTGGGAGAGGAAAAGGCAGCTCTGTATGGCCCAATCAAGCCTTTCACAGTATTTGGAAGCAGTGGCAGCTGTGGCTGAGAAATACGCTGTTTTGGGGTCACGTCAAGGAGTTCCACATAGCAGAACTCCACAAAGTCGACCAGGAGCTAAAGATAAGGGAACATGCATTGTATAAAGGAGCATGATGAAAGATCCTGAATGTACCTGCGGTATCAGACATGGCTAATTGGCTATTAAGGTAATCAATTAAATTCCTCAACACAGGGGACAAGTAGGTCAAGTGCCTGGTGCAGTAAGCCAGTGTTTGTTTATTTATTTATTTTTATTTATTTATACAATTTTTTAAAGAGCATATTGTAGCGTTCTAGTTTATGCACGTCACGCAGACGTGACGTGTGGCGTCCATGTTGGCGGCGATGCGCGGGCATCGCATTGCGCGCCGAGAATTGCACGGAGAGCAGCGCCGGCCGGCGCTCCTCGGATATGTTATATTCATCTTAAATAAAGCAGAGCTGAATTATAATTACCTGCTGCTTGTGATCATTATAAGAAACATTACAGTGGCGACGAGGTCGGGAGGCACCTTCCAGACAACCAAAACAGGAAAAAAACGGACCCTCCACGTGGGCAGCCTTAAGAAAAATAAAAAATCCAGACACAGCCATCGGGCCCACCCAGACCCGGGCAAGGAACACTGCGCTGCCCTGCCGACGAGACGAATCACCAGGTCACAGCAGGACACACCTGAGGTACGGCGAGTCCGAGGAGCGTGGCAGTGCCACAACTAACCACAGAAGCGGCGAATAGGCCAGAGTGGAGGCGCAAACACCCCACGGCTGCTAGGACACACGCGCGACATTCCCGGGAAACCACGCCAGGGAGGAATAGCGCTGGCTACCAAAGAGGAGGAGGTGGGGACTAACACCAAGAGTCCCCAGGGTGAAACGAGCACAGGGTTCAAGGACAGCACCCCAGGTAGCCCCACCGGCAGAGACGCCAACACAACAGTTACCAGGGAGGTGAAAATGAGTGCACCGGCGGGGTATGCAATAGCACCTGTGCAATTCCTACCGAAACCCGGAGAACCACTGATGAAGTAGGAGGACTGGAAAGAATATATTGATAATTTCATAGGGGTCCTGGAGGACGAAAATGAAGAAAAATTCACCCCCCCAAAGAAAGAAACGCATTCTGTTGCTGAACCCTGTAGCACCAAAGGCGGAAAACGTAAAGGCCATCGCTGAAGCACCGCCCCCCAAGAACAAGGAAGAGGTCAGGTCGTTCTTGGGGATGGCGGAGTACTACAGCAAGTTCGTGGTACACTTTGCTTCAAAGACCCACCACATGAGGCTGCTGACCAGGGAGAGCACTGCGTTCCAATGGACACCGGAAGCTCAAGCAGAGTTCGAAACCATCAAAAAGGACGTCACAGGAGCCGTACCGCTCAAAGGTTACGACCCACAGGGCACCACGGTGCTCACGACCGACGCCAGCGACAAGGGCCTGGGCGCTGTGCTCATGCAAGACCGAGGAAGAGGGGAAATGGAGACAATCAGCTTTGCATCCAGAGCATTGACGGATACCGAGAGCAAATACAGCGTGATTGAAAAGGAAATGCTGGCGGTAGTATGGGCCATGGCGAGATTCCGGCAATTCCTTTGGGGTACCCGATTTCTACTCAAAACAGACCACAAGCCGATGGTAAAAGTCCTGACATCGAGCGGACATGCCAGCGCCACACCCAGAATATCCAAAATGTCTCTAAAGCTACTCGAGTTCAGGTATGATGTGGAGTACATCCCCAGGAACCGGAACCGAGTAGCGGACTACCTGAGTACAGCAGCCGCCATGGAGCCCGGAGAGGAAGACCCTGCAGGCAGAAGGGAGTTGGTAGCTCTCATAGAAGACCAGGAGAAGTTAATCAGCCAACAATAATGGGCAGAGGCATACGAGGAGGACACCGACATGAAGGAAGTGAAGATGCACATCGTACAAGGATGGCCAGACAAAAGAAACGTGAGGGAGAGCCTTAGGCCATACTACGAAGTGCGGGAAGAACTGTCGGTAGGAGAAAAAGGGGTATTCATCCACAGAGGAGACAAGGTGATCCCCCCAAGGAACCTCACCACCAAACTCTTGGACCTGCTACACGAGGGCCACTTAGGCATAGGGAAACTCAAGGCAAGAGCTAAACAAAATTACTGGTGGCCATGTATGGACATAAGGGCCGAAAGGCATGTCAGGGAGTGTCCACAATGTCAAGGAGCGGACAAGACCCTAAAGCCTTTGAGGCCAGCATTAGGGAAGTTTGACCCCCCCTTAAATCCGTGGGAAGAACTATCTATAGACATTTTGGGACCTGTCCTAGATGACCAGGGCACACAGAAGTACGTGTGTGTACTCATGGATCGATACTCTAAGTGGCCGGAGTTGAAAGTGGGCGAGTCCATGGACACAGAGAACATCTTAAAATTTCTGTCAGAGACCTTCACAAGGGAAGGAATCCCCAAGTCCATCCTGAGCGATAATGGCCCCCAGTTCACGTCGGAAAGGTGGAACAAGTTTATGCAAAGAAACGGCATCACCATCAAACACACGGCAATTTACCATCCAGCCGGAAATGGCCTAGTGGAGCGATTTAATAGGGTAGTGATGGGAGCCATACAAGCCGCCATATCCAGCAATAATAACTGGGAGAAAGCGCTAGAGAACATGGTGTGGGCCTACAGAATAACCCCCACTGGCACGGGGTACAGCCCGTTTCAAATATTGAGAGGGCGAGAACCCTTCACGCATGACAACAGGATCTGGAAGGAAAAGGTCATCACCAGTGAATGGTCCCCTGCAGTGGTACGGGCCAACCTGGAAAGAGCACAAACAATCTACACCAACCACTACAACAAACGTAGGAATGTGAAAGGGACAGGCCTGGAAAAGGGAGAGTGGGTGAGAGTAAAGCTAGCCACTCTACAGAAGAAAGGAGACAGCAAGTATAGCAAGCCTATGCAAGTCAAGGAAGTATATGATCGAGCGGCCCTGCTGAGCGACGGAAACGTGTGGTCTCAGGACCGCATGGCCCGGTGCAACAAGGTATTGAGATGGGAACAACCCGGAATGGAATGGGAAGAAGCGGACGAATTGAATGTGGAAAGGGGACAAGGCGGAAGTGAGCAATGCGATGGAGCAAGTGCAGAGAAGGTGCGAGAAGGTGAAGAAGCGAGCGAGAGTCAAGGAGCTGAGACGGACTGGCCAGGGAGAAGCATGAATGATGAAGGAGCGGTGAGCGAAGAAATGGAAGGAACTGGAATGCAGAACCAAGGGACTCCGGGGAACCCTGTCAGGGTTACCAGGAGTGGAAGGCAGGTGGTGAGGCCCTCCAGATTTCGAGACTTTGAACTGGACAATGATTGTAAGTGACTGCTTAAAATTCAGTAAAAGGGGGAGATATGTAGCGTTCTACTTTATGCACGACACGCAGATGTGACGTGCGGCGGCCATGTTGGCGGCGATGCGCGCGCATCGCATTGCGCGCCGAGAATTGCACGGAGAGCAGCGCCGGCCGGTGCTCCTCGGATATGTTATATTCATCTTAAATAAAGCAGAGCTGAATTATAATTACCTGCTGCTTGTGATCATTATAAGAAACATTACAGTTATATACAAGGGTGTCAGATCGATTTACATTGATATACTGGGCAACGGCAGTGACTAGAGCACAAGTCTAATATAATCCAATATTTACATGTAAACACTAAATAGAATAAGGAAACAACAAATAATACCGTAGAGAGAGTGCAAGAGATGGGTGATGTCTAAAATATTAGGAGTTAAAGAGCAAAAGAATTAGGAGTAGTTTATTGCCCTCTTTTGAGGATTACAAGTTAATCTCCTAAGGACAAATTATCCATAGCATCAGACTAATTAGTTATGTAAGTAACTCTGTGGTAGTAGTTGGCTTAGGTTGTTATTAAAGAATTTTAATGGGAGATCACTGTAGATCTCAAAAGCCATCCCGTTTGATATCTTGGGTGCCTTTCCAGAGAAAAAATGGGACTTGTTTTTCAATGTTTCTTAGCCTGGAGGTTTAAGAAGAAGTGATGGGGTGGGGGAGCAACGACATAGAGGTGTTGTGAGTTCAATAGGATTTGTTTCAGCCCATTGGATGATAGCCATGATTGAATGTCTTTTAGGGTATTGTTTAGAGAAATTATGTCTTTCATGGCTTAGATTTTCAGATATAGCTGTGTTTTTTCTGTATGTAAATTGTTGGAGAGGTTGATTATTTTACGATTGAGGATAGCGGTTTCATGTATAGGTTTACATGCGTGACTCCTTGAGTGCCTGGAGGCAGATTTAATAGGGGTTTGTTAAATTTGTTTTGTTGTGAGTAGTCCTTCAGGTAAGAGGACAAATATATATTGCTGTCCCCTCCTCAAGGCAGTTGAGTAGGATGTTGTGTTTCATTGTGTCAACTGCTGCGGTTTGCTTGAGAAGAATGAATGGGCAGGGGACATCCTCATCCAGAAGGTGAACAGTGTCATCTATGATCAGTAGACTAGACATTTCTGTGCTCCAGTCAGCTCTAAAGCCCAGTCATAGATTGTCCAGTAGGTTATGGTCACTGATGTATTGCTTGAGTTGGGTTTAGGTGCAAGTTTTTCTTAAAAATGTGAGGTTGGTCAAGTCACTAGTTGTAAATTGTTAAGGCTGTCAGTAACCACTCCTTGTTTTTTCAGAAAAGGGCTTACCTGTCCAACTTTCAGAATATCAGGGAAAGTCCTTGGACCAGCAATGAATTTATCAGCTAGGTCTAGTATTGGGAGATTTGTTTGTTGATATCTATTATTGTGGTGGGGTAATAAGGTGTCTGCAAAGTGTGCTGCTGATTTAGTTTTGCTATAGTTTTGATCACTTTGTTGTCATCAAATCTTTTGACCAAATCCAATATGCATTCAACATTGGGGCTGTACAGAAGGTTAAGTGGCTGTCAGAGGTATTCACCAGGGACTTTTTGACCTTTTCAATCTTGCCTGTGAAGAAGTTAGAACACCCTCGCTCCTCTCCCTGGATGTGTTGATATCAGACTCAGACGTGGGGCTGGTTTGCTGCTTGATGGTTTCAAATAGTTTTCTGGGGTGGTTTCTGGTCTGGTCTACTTCTACTTGTGCTCTAAAGAAGGGGTATTAAGCTTTAAAGATATGTTTTTTTATACCTTCCTCTTTCGTAGCAAAGAGTAGGCAGTTTCAAGTGTGAGGGGTTTTGTCTCCTCATTCTTTCAATTGATCAACGTTTTTTTAGGCACAGGTGAAATTTGTGTTTTGCCAGTGTATATAGTGTAATTTTGGCAATTTCCTATTACTCTTGTTACATGAAATTCCTGAAATATGCTATTGTGCTACATCGGGTAATCAGTCAAAATTCACTGTACAAGTTTCCAGAAAATGCACAAGCCATCGTATAAATATCTTGCAATGTGCAAAGGATCAGTGTGAACAACAGAGAACAAGCAGTAGCTGTTCATGGGCTTTTATTTGTTTGCACAAGTTTGTTTAACACACAGTGGTTTTTGCATTCAAAGTGACTATGAGGACACATTTCATGCTGAAATACTGCACTAGATACCAGTTTTGCATTTCACATAATTACATGTAATTTTTAATAATTTTGTCGAAATCTTTCTTAATTACACAAAAGCAAAATAGGTGACTTTCCCACACCCCTAGTTATTTGACCCTAAATTTAGCTAATTTTTGTAACATTGTGCAGAGTTTTTAAGTTTTTGTTTTTTTAGTGTCAAGGGTGCAGGATTTTCAATAATGTTGGTCATGTTTTTTACTAATGTTTGGTCTGAAAGGTTTTAGACTTTTCTTCACTCAAGGGTCGAAGTTGTGAGCTGAGTTTAGAGGCCACCTCACTGGTGTTAATTTGTATAGTGTTTCCGATCCATACTTTTGGCTGTGGTCTCAGCCTTTGCTTTGGGATCGTTCAGAAATTAGGTTGAACGGTATGATATATTGCACAAATAGCATTTGATGTCTCTATGGTAGGTGTTTAGGCATGGCATCATCATCAATAGAAATAATATTATCAACAACTTTCCTTGCATAAGTGAGTAAAGTTTAATGAAACTGGTGCCTCGAGGGTCAATGTGAGAGAAACTTGGGGCCTCATTTTTAGTTTTTTCCGGAAGGCAGCATCACAGGCCTTCCTGTTGTGCTGCCATATAGCAAAAGAAAATGGCAGGAATGGGCTGCTTTTACCCTGTGCCGGCGCACAACAGGCTGTCATGCACCAACGCAGGCACATTTACACCATGGTGCAAGGGTGCTTGCGTTGAGGGGATGATTGCACAAATACAATCAAAAGAGGCTTTTTCCTTTTTCTATGTGTGCTTCAGAACAGAAAAACGAGGAGAAATAAAGATATTTGTCATTGTTGTGCCTCACTTATGCCTCTCATGGTGAACGATATTTATCAGGCAGCATTAAACCAAAAAAATGGCTTAGTGCTGCCTGATAAATATTGTGCAGGCGCCTGCGCCATGGAACGTCACAAAAAGTGATGTTCCGGCAGTGCAAGGGGCCTCATAAATGAGGCCCTTTGTGCTGGTTCAAATCAGTAAGTACAAAGATGTGGGGAGCGCGTGATACACACTCCACTCCCAGATGCACTGCGTGTTTTGGATACTAGATCCCACTGTTAATTATCCATTTGACCTTGTTCACATTCATCCGATTTTTATTATGATATTTGCTTTGCTTTTTTCTTTCTTTCCTTTAGCTTAATCCACATATTTGACATAATGTATTTTAGGAAACTTCAAATATTCACATGTGCCCATCCAGGCCTCCTTGAAAATACGATCCCAATACAACAAGTAGTTCAGAGCAGCGTTTCTTTATTCAAAACCTTATGCTTTTAGGGCAATTTCTATCCCTTAGTCAGGGGTAACTGAAAGTCAACAATTAAAAAGATTACATTATTATTTCTACTTTTTATCCATTTAAATTAAATGCATCTTAATGTAGCTTAGCGCATATAACATTTTCCGTGCAATTCAACAATTCCCATTATGTTAATTGGATTACACAGACTGTATCAAGTGTTGAATCTCCATCCCCTACTTAACTCAAAAAACTCACTTTAAATAATCACAGAAAAACGACAAAAAGAAGAAATTATAAAACATGAATACTAATATGTCCTTATGTATACTCTGTGTAATCGGACTTTGCCTATTAAGCGTACATCTTTCTCTTCAACCAAAACTGACATCCGTTAATGCTCTGTCCTGTCTCCCCTGAAGTTAAAATTAATTATAAGCAATTAATGTGTTGCACTAGGTTTCTCTATTCTTTTTCTAATTTTGAGCTTTTACAAAGTATTTGTGGGATGTAGACTGGAGGAAATCATGTTGCGCCAGTTCTTATTATACAAGCTGCTAAATGATGCAAAGGTTTCCACCCTAAATGGCAGCAGATCACAGTTTTGCAATGAGCTATTGTCAACTGTATTGAAAGCATGGAAAGGGGCGACCAACTCGGTCCCCCCGAACGTATGGCCGAGTGCCTCGATCCCCCCGGGAAGCCATTTTTGGGCGGGAGGCGTGTCTCAGCTGGTATGCCCGAAGCGGCGTAGCTGGGGCGCGCTCGTTCCCGCCCTAGAGTGGGCTGGCCTAGACACCGACGCAGCCAGCCACGCCCTCAGGGCAGGCAGGGGCGGGTATACGCCCGCCCTGAAGACGGATAAAAAGGGACGCAAGACCAGAAGACATCCTCTTGTTCTTGTGCTCTGAAGCTGCACCTCCTCGCTGCACGTGAGCTCGGGACAGAACGAAGAGCCATTTTTGAGCGTTTTAATCTCTCCTTTTGTCTTCTAGATACTTCGTCTGAAAAGATGCCCAAGAAAGGCGCGAAGGGAATGTCGACTGACCAGTTGGTTCGGGCCCTCATGAAGGACATGTCCGAAATTAAGAAACGGTTGGCGGAGCGAGACGGCGAGGAGGGATCGGGGCGTCCACCGGCCGGAGGGAAGCCAAAGAGGCCGAGAAGGGGGCCGGTCGGGGGAGACGTCCCGGTTCCCTGTTCCCCGCTCGAGGCGCCAGCCCCGGTACCGGCCCCGGTACCGAAGGAGGGGAATCCGATCCCCGTAGTAGTCACCCCGACATCCACTGAAGATATGCCTCCCGAGTTGGCGGCACAGCTAGCAGCGTGGTTGGGGGACAGTACAGAGGGCGCCACGGCCGCCGAAGCGCAAGCACTCATGAAACAGTTGCGCGAGAAACGTGATGCAGCCAAGGTGCCCGCGCCGGATGCGGTGATAGACAAGCCACGAGGGGCGGAAGTAGCGTCCGGTGCAGGTAAGCGGCCATTGCCGATCGCAAGGGATGAGTCAACACCCTCTCGTAGAGAAAAATTGGGGCAACATGTTCCTTTGCCAATAAAGGAAAAGATTTGGGCGGGGGAATACGTAAACATTTTCTCCCTGCTCGTTGATCACTATGAGGTTGAGACTATTAAGGGTCAAAAGGATCTGATGCATCCAAGTGTTTGGCGCGCCAAAATGGCCGCCTTTAAAGTGAATGAGAATATTGGTAACTGGGGTAATGCTTGGGGAATTTTTACGTCAATTTTGGGGGAACGTAGGCCTGAATTGCTCCCTGAATTTCCAGTATATCAGTCACGAATTATGGGGTACTCGACATCGCACCAAGGTAACCAATGGTTCTGTTATGACAACCTTTTTAGGAAAGCGATGGAGCATAACAAAAGTTTAACCTGGGACTGTTACGATTCTTTGACATGGAATAAAATGAAAGAGTCGGGGATGTTGAAAGTGCCGTTGGTGGGGAGCGCTGTTGGGGAGTCCTCCCGCCAAAATGGGGGGACGCCCTTTCGGTCGGGTACGGGTACAGACGATTACCCGAGACCCGCCGGCAATACAGGGAAGAGGGGTTACTGTTTCAATTTCAACAGAAGTAAATGTACTAGGCCCCCGGGATCTTGTAAATTCAAACACGAATGTAGTGGTTGTGGGGCACCCCATCCTGAGTCCTCGTGCAGAGCCAAGTCGGGTGAA
The DNA here is from genome assembly GCF_964263255.1 of Lissotriton vulgaris. Classification (NCBI taxonomy): domain Eukaryota; kingdom Metazoa; phylum Chordata; class Amphibia; order Caudata; family Salamandridae; genus Lissotriton; species Lissotriton vulgaris. Next base: position 896,512,515 of record NC_141687.1, read on the forward strand.
AATGGGGGTAGAGGGGGCGCCAAACAGGTCTAATATAGTCCGAGGGGCGCCTTTACCAACCCCGATTGATACCCTGGCGATGATTCCCTGGCTCAACGGATACCCAGATCGTACTTCTGCTGGGGTGCTACGAAACGGTTTTTCATATGGTTTCCGCATCCCGGTGGGGAACTTTCAGGGTGTCGGGACGTGCAAAAATCAACTTTCCGTCTTGCAGCATACGACTGTAGTACAGGATAAGATCCGGAAAGAGGTTACCCGAGGTCGGGTTGCCGGCCCGTTCCGTGTTCCCCCGGTACCGAATTTTGTTTGTTCTCCTTTGGGGGTGGTCCCCAAGAAGGACCCGGGTGAGTTCCGATTGATTCACAATTTATCAGCTCCTCATGGCCTTTCTGTAAACGATGCAATTGATCCAGAAATGTGTTCGGTGCGGTACGCATCATTCGATGAGGCCGTAGCCATTTTGAATCGCCTGGGGCCCGGGACGCTGATGGCGAAATCAGATATCGAGTCAGCGTTCCGTTTGCTCCCGGTATACCCGGAAGACCAACGTCTTTTGGGATTCATGTTTCAAGGTTTGTATTACATGGATAGGTGTATGCCGATGGGGTGCTCTATATCTTGTGCATATTTCGAGAAATTCAGTAGTTTTCTACAATGGGTTTACACGAAGAAAACGGGTTTTCAAAATGTGATGCATTACCTCGATGACTTTCTGTTCCTTGGGGCCGCTGGAGATGATGAATGTGCCCGGGCCTTGACTGAATTTTGTGTTTTAATGAATCAATTTGGCGTGCCATTGGCACTAGGTAAAACTGTGGGTCCCACGACTTGCCTCGAGTTTCTCGGGATCGAGTTGGACTCTAGTGAGGGTTGTTTTCGTTTACCAGCTCCCAAAGTGTCGAAATTCAGGACAGCCCTGCAAATGTGTATTACTGCATCTAAAGTTACGCTGCATCAATTGCAGCAATTGGTGGGGAAGTTGAATTTTGCCTTAAGGGTGATCCCGATGGCCCGCCCCTTCTCCCGTTCGATTGCACAGGCGATGGTCGGCCTAAAAGAGGGTCATCATCGCACGAGGTTATCGGCCGAGGTCCGCCAAGACATGCGTATTTGGTTAGCATTTTTGGCGGATTTCAATGGTCGAGTCGTCTGGAACAAACCGGCCTTGTCCTCTGAAGAGCTTGGTCTATGGACGGATTCAGCGGGAAGCATGGGTTTCGGCGCCATCTTCGGCACAAAATGGTCGGCACAAAAGTGGCCAACATGGTGGCACGAGGAGGGGCTGACGAGTAATATTGCTTTCCTTGAACTGTTTCCCATTTTGGTGGCCCTCAGAACCTGGCCCGATGGATTCAAAAATCACTCTGTCATATTTTGGTCTGACAATATGACCGTTGTAGAATGCATCAATAGTCAGGCAGCACGTTGTAAAATGATTTTAAGGCTGCTTAAAGAAATTATCTTACTGTGTATGCAACTGAACGTGGTATTCAGAGCAAAACATGTCCCAGGGGTGATGAATCAGGCTGCTGATGCACTGTCTCGTTTTCAAATGCAGGCTTTCTTGGGTTTCCTTCCCTCAGCGGACCCAGAGCCAGCACCCTTTCCCGAAGCTCTCTGGTCTCTCGGTGCCCCGAACTTCGTTACCTCGTGGGAGAGAGTCTAGCACCAAGGACGAGGAAGGCAATAGAAGGGGCGTTTCGGGCTTATTTAGCCTTTTTGGGGACTGAGAGAGGGGGACTTTGGGGGCATGAGGATTGGGTAGTACATTTTCTGATGTCCTTGCGTAAGGCTGGGAAGTCGGTGGCTACAGCCCAGAGGCATCGTGCTGCCATCTCCTTTGTTGCCAGGGCTCATAATATCCAGGACCCGACAGCGTCTTTCGTGGTACAGAAAGCGCTGCGTGGGTGGCAACGCCTTGAGGGTCGCAGAGTAGATGAGAGGCGCCCGATAGGTCTGGATAGGTTGTCCCAGTTGCTGGCCACACTCCCCGCCATATGCTCGTCTCAATTCGAGGCCTGTTTGTTCCGAGCTGCTTTTACGCTCGCATTTCACGGGGCTATGAGGATAAGTGAGCTGGTAGCAAGGAACAAGCGGGATGTGGCGGGGGGTTTGTGCCGGGAACACGTTCAGATCAGGGGTGAGACTATGACTGTATCCTTTGTCAAGTCAAAAACCGATCAAAGTGGGGTGGGAGACTGCATAGTCATTCGCAGGATTCCAGGGTCTTTCATGTGTCCGGTGAAGTGTTTAGAAGATTACCTGGCACGAAGGGTGGCATCATGGGGGGGGGCATTGTTGAGACACGCGGACGCCACCCCACTGACGAAGTTTCAGTTTCAGCGGGTGCTCGCGATGTCAATCACCGCAGCGGGCTTGGACCCGGGTGAGTTTGGGACCCATTCCTTTCGGATAGGAGCTGCCACCGAAGCTACAGCCAGGGGTCTTAATGTGGAACAAGTAAAACGAGTGGGGCGTTGGTCCTCCAATTGTTATAAGAGGTATGTGCGGTTGCACATGTTGTGAAGCTGTAATAATGTACTCACGCTTCTTGTCTTTTGTTTGGTTTTCAGTTACGCAAGCCTTCGAGGCGGGGCGGACTATGCAGTCGACCCAACACCAGGCCAGCGGTCAGACATCACCGGCTGTGAGAAAGGAGGTGTGGGTCGTGGGCCACTCATACGTGAGGCGTGCCGCAGACGTATTCGAAGCAGGTGACATGATTCACGTAGCTGGGGAATACGGGTACAGAATGTCCTTTTACGGAAGGGGCGGTCTCTGTATTGACCAGTTTCAGGCATTCTTTGAGGGTTTGTTAGGGCGGACGAGGTCACCGCCGTCTATAGTCATAGTACATTTAGGGGGCAATGATTTGGTCACCACCGGTAGACGACTTCTCCTGGAGGCAATGCTTTCCACTGTAAGTTGGTTGGCGAGGAAAGTTCCGGGGTGCATAATTGGGTGGTCTCATATGATCCCACGAAAAGTGTGGCGGGGGGCTATTTCGATCCCTGCTTTGAACCATTCTGTTAGAAAACTTAATAACAAAATGAGTAGGTTGTTTCGTTCCAGGACATTGCATTCTATCTCGCACGGTTGTATTAATGATGACAGTATGTATCTGGGGGATGGTGTGCATTTGTCTCGGGTGGGAAATGAGTTACTCATAGGAGACTTCTTAGCATGGTTAAAAACGTTGGAACATGACCTTTAGCTAGGAGTTTTGTGGGGGGCCCGGATAGCCGGTCAACTATCCGGGCCTGTGGCGGTAAGGTCATGATCGGTGAGCACTAATTAGTAGATCCCTATGAGTGGGCGTCACCCAACACGGATGGGAGCGCTCGGGAGAGGTGGCCATTGGCCCCTCAATGGGGAGGCGGTCCCTTCTAAGGATGGGTCGCCGGAAGTAAAGGAAAGGCGGTCAAGGCCCCTTCCTTTGTAGGAGGGGTTACAGCCCCCTCCTGGGGAATTTCCCGGGGCCAGTGACATCTGCGACGGCAGATGCGGTAAGTTGTGTGGGGTTGGGATAAGGTCCACGATACCTTCTAGATACCTCACACGAGTATTCGAACGACCTTTAACTGGCGTCGAGTTTTTAGGTGCCCCCGTCAAGTCAAGGGAAATTGGTAGTAGTTGCACTTGAGGTACGCCTCCGTGCTGTCGCCCATCCCAAGTGGGAGGGGTAAGTCTGGTTAGGGATCTTGACACCGGTTATGACCTTGCCGTTGGCCCTTAAACGTTAGGTTGTACAATTTCAATATGTCAAGAAATGTTTTGTAGGTTACTAGTTCGGCTAGGAGAACCTCTGTATTAGAGAATCTGTTAAGGTTAGCCAAACATCGCAATATGGTAATGAAATTGTACATAACATGAAACGTTTAATGTTTTAATTTTGTTTTAATAAATACGGCCGGGATGGTCACTCCATCCCACTTCCAAAAACTTCAAGAACTGTTTCCGGTTTCCCTCCTTTTGGGGATTGTGTTGAGAGGGGGTGGCGGGTATCTCGGCCATATGGAAAGGGGCGACCAACTCGGTCCCCCCGAACGTATGGCCGAGTGCCTCGATCCCCCCGGGAAGCCATTTTTGGGCGGGAGGCGCGTCTCAGCTGGTATGCCCGAAGCGGCGTAGCTGGGGCGCGCTCGTTCCCGCCCTAGAGTGGGCTGGCCTAGACACCGACGCAGCCAGCCACGCCCTCAGGGCAGGCAGGGGCGGGTATACGCCCGCCCTGAAGACGGATAAAAAGGGACGCAAGACCAGAAGACATCCTCTTGTTCTTGTGCTCTGAAGCTGCACCTCCTCGCTGCACGTGAGCTCGGGACAGAACGAAGAGCCATTTTTGACCCACCCACCAGCCCCTGAAGACAGCCAGTTGTGTATAATAAAGTTGATTAATTTTGCTTCTGTTTTCGTTTACAGGTTATAGTGCCATGTTGATGTTGAGTTAATAAAGAATGGTCGTTTTTGAGTATGTTTGCCATTAAAGATATTCAGTTTAGTGTTGAATTTTGATGCTTGCTCTTTCGGTCATAGTGGCCAATGTATTCTTAGGTTTATTTGCACTGTCGTATTTATTTTGGTAGGCGGTAAGGTCATGATCGGTGAGCACTAATTAGTAGATCCCTATGAGTGGGCGTCACCCAACACGGATGGGAGCGCTCGGGAGAGGTGGCCATTGGCCCCTCAATGGGGAGGCGGTCCCTTCTAAGGATGGGTCGCCGGAAGTAAAGGAAAGGCGGTCAAGGCCCCTTCCTTTGTAGGAGGGGTTACAGCCCCCTCCTGGGGAATTTCCCGGGGCCAGTGACATCTGCGACGGCAGATGCGGTAAGTTGTGTGGGGTTGGGATAAGGTCCACGATACCTTCTAGATACCTCACACGAGTATTCGAACGACCTTTAACTGGCGTCGAGTTTTTAGGTGCCCCCGTCAAGTCAAGGGAAATTGGTAGTAGTTGCACTTGAGGTACGCCTCCGTGCTGTCGCCCATCCCAAGTGGGAGGGGTAAGTCTGGTTAGGGATCTTGACACCGGTTATGACCTTGCCGTTGGCCCTTAAACGTTAGGTTGTACAATTTCAATATGTCAAGAAATGTTTTGTAGGTTACTAGTTCGGCTAGGAGAACCTCTGTATTAGAGAATCTGTTAAGGTTAGCCAAACATCGCAATATGGTAATGAAATTGTACATAACATGAAACGTTTAATGTTTTAATTTTGTTTTAATAAATACGGCCGGGATGGTCACTCCATCCCACTTCCAAAAACTTCAAGAACTGTTTCCGGTTTCCCTCCTTTTGGGGATTGTGTTGAGAGGGGGTGGCGGGTATCTCGGCCATAGCATCTGACTGCAGTGAGTCAAAACACAAGTGGCTGTGTTCACAATTCCTGCGACCAGGTAGCAAATCAGCAAATGTGTACAATGGTCTAAAAGACCCTCCCAGCCACATGCACTGGTTATCCATGGTGCAGAAGGGAGCTGTGTGGTTGATTTGCAAAACAGAGTAAGATCTGGCAAAACTAATAGACCTGGCTTTAATATATCAATACATATAAAAATAGACATTCACAAACTTTATGTGCGTACATTGCATGTAGAAATCTTGTTTCTCACATTTAAGCCTCGCCTACTGGTTTTGCCAATGATGGAGGGAAAGTATCAAAAAAATGATTGTTTTCTGCACAGACTCCAAATACCAAATAATGAACTAAGTATGACAATCAGTGTGATGATTGAGTGTACTTTACAATGTAACATTGTCTCTCATGAATTCCATTGGGAGGCCTTTCCTGAAGTTTATATGAAACGTCAAACAACCTGAGGTCACAGAGCAATGCTCCTTTGGGTGTAGCCAAAGCCCATTCCATTAATATTTAGGGCCATATTTATGGTTGGGATTGCATCATGCTAGCACCATGCAATGTGGTGCAAGCACAGGTCAAGCCGAAAAATGTGGTTTATGAAGGCACACAAGGCAAGATTTAAGAAACCATTCAGGCTTCTTAAATCTGGAGTAAAGCAATGCAGTGCAAATTGCTGAATTGCGTTACTCTGCCCTAGGAAGGCATTCCATGGGTGTTCCCATTCAACTCCCATGGTTTGTGACTCATTTTCAGATTTACCAAAAGTGGTAGACTGGGGAATGCACCTTCTCAGGGGAGGTGTAACGAGGAGAAGTTTCATTATTTCTTCACGTTGCTTCCTCTTTCTCTGTGTGTTTCATTTTACAGTAGCCCATGGAAAGAGGAATATGCATCTGTTATAAATGGGGTGTCTAGATGGCAGAACTAAGCACCCTGTCCAAGTAGGGACTGTCAATCTAGTCAGGTAAGCTACATGCACACTAAAAGATAGCTTGTGCTCACCCTCTGATAGCTTGGCTGAGAGCAGTCTGGCTTACCTAAAGAGACAATGTGTAATGTACTTTGCAACACACACACACACACACACACACACATAGTAACACAATGAAAACACCATAAAAAGACTCCACACTGGTGTAGAAAAAATGACAATAATTTTTATAAAGAAATCAAGATTAAAACGGATAAAATCCTGTAAGTAGAAGTCGAGATGGGGCGTGGCCTGACAAAATGGACGGATAGAAACGTTTTATCTCAGCTCCTGCCCCAATGTTTTCAAAATCCTACATAATCCTGGTGTAATGGTGTCTTTGTTACTCGATCCAGTGGTGGAAGCCCCCCTGACTTCCACGGTGCTGGAGCTGGGACGGAAACACTGCCCGCAACTGGAGAAATTTGTGTGGCCCGTAGTGGACACGCCGGAGGCCGGGCCCCAATAATGGCGGCCTCCGCACAGCAGTGACGGTGAGGTGCGGTAATGTACTTGAAGAGCCCCGGAGCCTGGGGGTGCTCCCGTTGCAGGAGAAAGGACTTGAAGAGGCCCCGGTTGGAAGTGTAGGCAGCTGGTGATGGTGGTGTGCAGCCGGCTGGCTGAGGGGACTCTGGTGGCCAGGGGTGGAACCCACGCAAGGCCTGCATGCACCCCGGCTACAACTGCCTGGAGGCAACGCAGGGGCCCGCATAATGACTCATGCCTGAAGCAGCCTGCATAGCTGAACTGAGACCCTCCTCCTGAGAAATATAGTACCCTTAAGACACAAGTGCGGTATTGGCGGCCTCTGCACAGCAGTACCGGTGAGGAGCGGTGGTGATGTTTGTTTCCGGTCTAGGGAAGACATGACTTGGCAGTTCGGGCTGGACTGTTCCAATGAGGCACAGGGTCAGACTGATTTGCACATGGGCATGTCTGAACTGGGGTGGTGGAATGAGCTAAAGAATGATGATGGATTGAACCCAGATCAGTTGACTAGGGGTGAGTGTTTTATTTGCTGAAGCACTCCATCCATCATCCCCTTTGATATCACTTTGTTCACCCTGAGTTGGCAGGGTATGCCCAGACGTGGGTCCCTTGCTGACTCTACCACTGGATTCAAGATAGCCTGGCTGAAGAGGATTATGAATCCAAAACCGGTCCCAGGATGCTTGTTTCCGATCCAGGGAAGACATGGCTTGGCAGTTCGGGCTGGACTGTTCCCATCGGGCACCGGGTCAGACTAATTTAATATGGCCATGTCTAAGCACTCTGTCCATCATCCCCTTTGGTATCAGAATATTAAATACTGCTTGCTGTTCCCGACCAGGCTTCAAGTATAACACGGCCACCAGACACACTTCTTGGGTAACCTGTTAGAAGTGGCTGATTGAATGGACTCATTGGGCCTGGCACACAGGGCTGGCAGGAGCAGAGACGTTGGAACGGGCGGCGCCGGAACCAGCAACGTCAGGAGAAAGATCAGCACCCGAGAGCACGTGATCCAGCAGATGGAGGACGTATCACAGTGGGACCGGACTGCACTCTCCTTGCGGAACTGGAGGTTATCCGGACACAGAAATGGTTCCCTCCATTATGTTTGGTACAGGAAACACAGTTGGAGTTGGGAGGTGCCCGCAGCCCTGCTGTAGAGTACTCTGGAGACAAGTGAATGGTGGACCTGATGCTGAGATCGAGGAATTCGGGGTCATGGACACTGAATATTGTTTTTTGACCCATGGGGAACTGGCCGGTCCGGAGAAAATTGCAAAAGAGGACATTGGCACAGTGATTCTGGGAAGGGGGGCTGGAAACCTGTTTTCTAATGAGGTTACATTATTACGCCAAATATAGATTCAATTTGCCGGCGGTACAGTGCTGAGGCGGCCTGGCTAGTCCACTGGTCGGGTGTTACTGCGTGGTGCCAGTCAGTCGGCTGAACATCAGAGTTGGGGGAGAGGGGTTCCTCCTGACTTGAGAAAGTACGTTCTTATGTTTTTTTATTCATTAATTTCAAGGTGAGGGGGTTGTATAGTCCTCTGGCTAGGACCGGGTTATGAGAAAGCAGTACTACAGCCTGTGGGTGGGGGGAGTTAGGGTTTCAAGTTCTGGTTTAGTTGGGGTTGCTGCCCGGTCTAGTCTTAGCTGTCTCATGGGACGCAGGAGAAGTCTGCATCTTGGGGGGGTCACACTACAATATTACGGGGGTCCCTCGTTGGACAGACCAAGGTCCAAAGTTCCACTATGGAGGCTAAACACTGCAGCTTTTGGCGATCCAATCTATAAAGACGCAATTTCACATGGGCTCAAGGCTTATCTGGAGGTCAACTGAGGCTCAGCCAGCACCAGTGCGACCGAATGGGACGTGATGAAGGTGGTGATCCAAGGAATATGTTTGTCCACGGAAGGAGGGGTTAAAAAAGTGCTAGAGCACAATCTCCGGTGGTATGAGGAACGCTTGGTGGCACTGGAGACGGACCTTCCTACAGACAAGAAGAGGCTGCCGGAATGGGCTGCCGTGCATCAGAAGTTGGGGGACACAGGGGACTCGCTTGGCAATTTTCAGCAGCAGCAGCCAGCAGGTGATGATGGTACACAGAGGGCGACAAGGCAGGGCGGTTATTAGCACATCTGATTCGCACGGAAACTCAACCCCACCCGATTCTGGCACTGGAGAATAATCTGGGCCAGACGGTATGTACCCAACAGGAGATCAATAACATATTTTGGACCCATTTATGAAAAATATATTATGAGCCCCAGCCCCCATGGCCCCCGAGGTTGTGGAGGCCTGTCTTGAGGAGTTGCAACTGCCTTGCATAGACACAGACAGTCAGGAGGCATTGGGAGGCCCCCTTAGGGGGGAGAATTCAGGCAGTGGTCGCCCACCTGAAGAAAGCGAAGTACCACGGGATGGACCATATAGCCGCCAAACTTTATTAGGAGTACGGGGTTCCTAATCCCGAGACTGCTCGAAATTACTGAAGAAGCCCAAGACCGAGGTTTGCTCCCAGAGTTCATACGGGAAGCATTGATTGTGATGATCCACAATCCAGGAAAAGATCCCCTCCTTCCCGCTCTTATAGGCCCATTTCAATGCTGAATGTGGATCTTGAAAGTATCAGCCAGGTGCTGGCATGTAGGCTTCTCCCCTATTTTCGGTGGCTGGTCCATGACGAACAGTCTGTATTTATACCGGGCAGAAATACGCTGCGGAATATTCGCCGCCTCGCCCACATTATGCAGTCATTGGAGGGACGAGCCCAGCAGAACACCTTAGTGTTCCTCGATATCGAACAATCGCTCAACTCGATTGGATGGGTCTATCTCTGGCAGGCACTTTTAAAAATGGGATTAGGGGAAGGGTTTCTAAACTGGATAAAACTGTTCTATGCTCAACCAGTGGCCAGGGTTCGCACGGGACATTACGTATCGGACATAATACCCATAACGAGGGGAACACGGCAAGGGTGCCCACCCGCTCTCCCCCTTGCTCTTTGCCCTGGCAATGGAGCCGCTGGCTTGTCATCTTTGCTGGGTACTTGAGGGACAAGGCATACGGGTTCGGGAATATAGAGCATGTCGTATCAATGTACGCCGATGACGCGTTGATCTCCTTGAATCGGCCAACACAGTCATTGCCGACTCTGATGGCTGCACTGTCACAGTTTACGGCTGCCTCTGGGCTTTCTATTAACAAAACAAAATCACAGCTCTATGCGGTTGGATTGGGGAACGACTGGGAGGGTGTCCAACGGCCGGAGATGGGGCTTCCATGGGTCCATGATCCAGTAAACCAGGCACAAGATCAAGGGTAGAGACTTTGATGTCTCTGAGTCTCAAACAACAGGAGGCAAGCCAACAGCCCTTGGAGATCACTTTGGTGCAAGGCAGAGACCAGCTCTTCTTAGCAGGGTCAGAGAGCAGTAGGCAGCAGGGCAGCACAAGAGAAAAGCAGGCAGACCAGGTCAGCTGTTCAGCAGAGTATCAGTCCTTGATGCAGCACAGGGACAGATTCCAGTTGTAAGTTGGTGCTAGGCGGTCATAATGGTGCCAGCGCAGGACTGGAATGAGCCATATTCTTTTAAATACAGTGCATTCTTGCCCTTTCCCTGTCACACAGCACCGCGAGGTGCCTTGCTGCGCTGCGCTATGTAGCATTCTAATAAATATGCCCCTTTGCAACAATATGACAGCAATCAAATGTGCTATCAAATCAGACAAAACAATGTCTCTCTAGTATTTAAATGTCTGTTGGAGAGACTGTAGTGGGCCAGTCGGCTGCTCTGTGTTCCTCAGCAGGAGGATTCTTGGACATGTTAGGGTGACTTAAGATCCTTACCAATCACACATCACTCATCCTGAGGCGACTCTGCAAGGATCATACAAGGGTCAATGTGTGGGTTCACCATCAGCAACAATGACAGTCCACCAAGTAAGAGGTAGGGGATCTTCCCATGGAGGTGTAACTTCTAACCTTGCACCTTTATCAGCATTAATAATTTAGCAAACATGGAGAACTCGGTGCTCTTCTATAGAATTGTGTTTGAATGCATAAAAAAGACAATGTTGGTTAGTGCACAATGAACAGTTAAATTTATAGAATGATACAAAAAAAGCCTGTTTGTTCGAGAAAAAGTTCCAAATATTTCCTTTTAAATGCAAATCTCTCCTTTTGGTGATATGTTTCAAATGGAATGAATAAAGACAACTTAAAACAAATAATGTAATTGTCTTCGCCGCACTGTGAATGCTTCTCAGGTGGGTAGAGCAGGTATGCCCACAGTGAAATAAAAATTACTCACTGGTTTTATGTGTGAGGTTAAAAAAAATGTAAACAATCATTTGTGGTCTGACAGACCATGTTAATTAAGTTTGATTTGTGATTCTGGCAACTGACTTTGCTTGCAACCCTTCTCCCAACCTTTTTGTTGCATCGCCCCCTTGAGTTTCATACAACCCTGTCTCTGCTAACCATTTCGGCTTTAATAGTGAAAGTGCATTCAGCGAGTTTCACTACCATGCAATAGAAATACAGCAAAAGTGCAAGCTTCACTGCAGGTGCGATACAAGCATTCGCTACTGCTGCTCTTTTGCTACCTGTTCAGTGCATTACTCATGACTGTAAAGACATTTTCAATATTGAAGAGAGCAATCTATTTATAAAAGTCAGTGCTTGTTTAAGTATGCATGAAAATATACTCCTGCAAGTTATTTGTGAGGAAACTTGATTGTAAAGTGTTCTTTTACAAGTATTCTTAAAGGAATGTGTTTGCTTTCTGAGAGCGATGCTCTTGAGTGGGTTCAAAGAAGAGAATAGTCACTTGTGCGCCACAGCGCTTCAGTATGATGTACTACTTATTTTAGAGTGGCTCCTAAAATGCTGAAAATATTCCGGATGTGACTACATTCTTTCTCATCTAACACATATTGCTCAGATAGATACTGATTTTATCAATAGCATTACACTTGATAAACTTGAAAATGGTAATAAGGTCAAACGCCTATTGGATACCCCTGATCAAAAATGAGTGTACTCAATTCACAAACCTTTCTTCTGTGAATGCTGGAATAAATCAAGACTATCTCTAGAGCAAGTCATAATCACCTCAAAGAAAGAACTCTATGACTTAGGCCTCGATGCAAAATCATGCCAGTGGCAGCCACATTTCACCATAACCTCTACAATCTCTCCTCTAACATAGCTTCTTTTCCTCCAATGGCCAGGCTGTTGTGGGACCTTCGGTAACCTTCTAACCAAATTATTAACTCACCCTTTCTCTGTTGCCAAACATTGAATAATGAAGCAATTCAAAAAATAGAAGCAAGATTCTAGCTAGAATTACAATTGGAGGATCGATCTTACCAACCCTGACATCAATATAGTCTTTTGTCATCAATCAATGAATCCTACTCAGAGTCATCAGACACATGAATAAGTACAGTTGGAAGGTCCCACAAATCCCATCAACAAAAACCATTGTTACATCCCCTGGTATCACAAACAAAAACATACACCAGAGCCACCCAACTGCATGCAGCTTAAACAGGGGGGTACAGCCCCTGAGTGCACTAGCTTAAAGGGATGGATCTTGCCCATGCATGGCCATCTACAACAACGCAAACCATCTCACAAGTCCTTCTTAAAACAGTCCTTTGAATAGTCCTGAACCCTTGTTATACCTCCGTAAAAAAATGCTGTCCAGAGATTTTTATTTTTTTATTGTTTTTTTTGTATCATTAGACAAGTAATTTAGCTTGGGTAGACATTGTTAATCTGGACCGAATTTTCCTGAACAACATTTTTAAAAATTACAGATGTGTTGCAGTTATAATGGAATATATCAGGAACCATGAAACCAATATACAAATAGTCGTACAGAGACAGAAAATAACTCAGAGCAATCCTTCCACCATTTTCCAAAACTATGACTCTATAATGATGTGTTTTAGCCATCACATTGGGAATTTACTTTAAACTGTTTTTGTTTCAGTTTTACTGTTGATTCAAATTTGCAAACATGAGCATAGCAGGTAGTAGCAGAAGATCTTTAAATCTTGACAGAGTGTTGCTAACTATAAAATCGGAGGACCCCTTCAACAAAGAAAAGTGTGTCATATGCCAAACGAATCCAAAAAAAGCTGATATAAACTGGAGTTGGACAGAAAAGAGTTTGAGATGCTAGAGAAATACACAAGACACAATTCGCAAAAGATTTAAACTGATGGGTGAAGAGAATCAAATATGTTAAGTGCTACAAGTTGTATACAATGGAAAAGAGCCTAGAAACAGTTTGTAAAGAATAGCAGAAACCAGTAAATCATGAAGAGATTCCGAGTCTTTTGAGAAAAAGATACCAACCAAACCCAATGCCCATCCACTAAGAGAGATCGATGGCTACCACACGTTCACCTCCAACAACTGATCAGAAAGCAGATGCTCTCAGTGTGTTAACTGTGGTTTAGCCAGAACAAGGGCCAAAGGGATTGGCGAAAGAACAAAGTACAGAGTATATGAGTCTCAATGGGCAAACTTGTTTGTATCTGCAACTAGTTTTTTCCAAGATTAAGTTTTCAGCCAATTAGCTGATCTAAACAGCAAGGTGAATATTTTTCCTGCGGATTTGAATGCCCACCCAAATTGCGTGCATGTCTACAATTGAAAATATAATTGTACAATGAGTTCACAGCTTCAACGTAACCAACAGCCTTCAGTTAAGTTTGCACTCTTGAGTACTGGCTATGGGTTCACACTCAGTGAGAACAGAGAAATAATAGTTAACATTAATCAAACTGTATTGATCCATAATAATGTAATTAAGATTTTTCTGGTGAGAATGTTCAATGACAGAATTTGTTTTTGTCAGTCTAACAAAAGGAAAGAGCCATTGATGGTTTTCTCAGTTGATTTGACTCCTGAAGTTCATGCTGCCAAAATACAATCACAAGATGCAGTAAAATAGGCAGAAACCATTTTAAGAAACATCTTGAAAGATTTAGATTTTGGGCTTAATGACAAATGTTGTGATACCCAAAAGCTCCACAAATCATGGAAGTCAACAAGAATGCCTGATGTTGTCTTAACATTTTTTACATCATTGTTTATTATCAGCAAAGCAAAACAGTTTCAAACTAAAGTTCTTGACTTAGGAATAGAAGCCAACAACATTGATGATGCCTTTGAAGATATAAGCGAAGATGTGGAAGACAATCCCATGAACCGACAGGCTTATCCTGTGTGAATGTACTGTAATTTTCAAATCATCTTTTATTAATTACATCACGGCAAAAAGAAAGCTCCACTGCACATGATCACTACCCATGCAATCAATGAAAAGTGCAAAAGTAGAGAGCTAATCACTTCAATAAATAGGATTTGTGTATCAACAAGTTATAATAACATCGTAAGGAGCAGAAACTTGTTGGCAACTCATGCTGTAAAATCTTGTAAATCCGACAATACACCAGTTATCAGTCATTTTACCTGGGAAGGATTTACAATTGCTGCTCTTGATCATTTTGATTTTGAAGACAGCTCATCTTAGTCTGGAACATCCAGCACACAATACTTAAGAAAAGCTAAAAGAGGGTGAAATTTGTTGAAGGTACATGGCACTCAAAGATCTATACACATAAATATTGTTTTCCCCTTCTCCTGTTTAGTGCTCTGAGGTAGGGAAATCATCCACTCCCCAATTCAGTGACCGAAGCCAACAATAAATACCAATTATTTGGTCCTCCAGCACACGCTAATATCATCATACAGAATCATAGTCATGTACTTAAATAAATAACATAATATCACCAATCCTGGTTATTCTAGTGTTCTTTAATTTGGTTCTAGGATTCTGGTCTTTAGCCAACACGTGTTTCATCACCTAATGGTATTAACTTGCAACTTCCTAAGGGCTGCTTCATTCTTTGTGTATAATTTTTCTTCATGCAAGATCAAATTCCATCCCGGTTTCCCAAGATATTAAATGTAGGGTGTAGATCTACGGATACAGATAATTAGAAATACTGTTGTTTACGTTTCCTTTGAGTTCGTATTTGGGACTCGTTAAGTTTTGTTTTGTGTCCTCATATGGCCCAAGCGAGTATGCTCTGTTTCTTATTATCTGCATCTGGTGATCTACACCCAATATTTGATATCTTCGGAAACCGGGATGGAATTAGAACCTTCATAAAGAAAACATATGCAAAAAGAATGAAGCAGCCTTGAGGAAGTCGCAGGTTCATACCGTTTGGTGATGAAACACATTTTGGCTAAAGTCCAGAATCATAAGAACATATTAAAGAACACAAGAATAACAAGGATTGTTGATATTATGTTAATTATTTAAAATACATGAATACAATTTTGTATGATGTTAGCGTGTACTGGAGGACCAAATAATAAGCACACATGATACTGCCATGGTGCTTTTTCAAAACTAATGAAGTAGCTGCTGGAAAAAAAGCTGTGTCAGCTGTAGGCATAACCAAGCGAAGTTGCAAATTTATAACAAAACTAACTTGACAACGTATGCAAAATCACTACAAGCCATCAACATGTCCAAGCCTACCAGAAAGTTTCAATGTGGCTGTGGACTTGGATATTGTTTTGCCTGATGCTGCAGTCCACAAAGCTGATTTAACTGATTTTATCATATTTCTTATTTGATGCGGACTGAAGGATGAAGAAAAGTCAGTTCCTCCATGGGCTGGTATTCATGTTCTGATCTCCCAGAATATCGTCCCATTGACGAAGGTTGAGTTTACCAGTTATAACATCTCCAATCACAAACTATGCAACAGTATACACAAATATAAAGAGCTTAAAGACCAGTCTATCCTGTCAATTGTCTGCAAATAAGGTGTTTTCTGAATTGTAACTGATATTTTTTATGGGCAATCCAGTAGAATTTGTTGATCTTTATCCATTGATGGGCATTTCCCACATGACAAAAGTTGTGTTGTGGTGTGCAGGAGGTTTTCTTAATGGATGTGGCATAGACAACACACTGACTGAGGCTGACATCTTTGAAAGCAAAACTGTCTAATCAGTATTGAGCTGAACTCATACTATTTGTATGTTACAAGGTATGCTCATCATATCTGAGGCTATAGAAACATTGCATTGAAATTCTTTCTGGAACAACAATGACAAATTCGGTTTTTGCATATCTTATCTCAGAAGTGAACACCGCACAGGGTGCATTTCATTCTACAGATATAATGAAAAGCCAGGCAATGTTCAATATACTCAGTTAAAAATCAGAAAACCAAGTTTGTAGAGTTTTCAACAAATGTGAAGAAAAATCTCAACGTTGCAAGTACTGGGGAAATGCTTTTACACATGATAGCTCTAGTGAAAAACATTGGAACATGATGATCGGGAATGTGATTTGGAGCTGCACGTCAATAATGTGAAGTCACTGATTACTGTGTTTCGCTAATTTGATTGCATAAACTGTCTGTGTTATGGATACCTGGTATTTGGAAAGAGTGAAGAAGAGGTGGAAAATTTTACCTCTAAAGAAAATTCATCCAAGGAAATGTTCTGATTAATCACAGAGAGGGAAGTTTCAATGATGTGGATCTAGATAAGCAACTGGTACAGATGACACAGAGATCACAGAAAAGCGCCAACAGAATTGTTGGTCAGACACCTAAAAGTGAATATGTTGCTCAGTGGCAGCTAGCATGAAGTCCTTTCTATTTGCAATGCTTTCAGAGAGATGACAAATTCAAAATGAATAGAGCATCGTCAAACTGTAACTCACCATGAACTTGTGAGAAAGATAATGGAAGGTTTTGATAAACATTTTGACAGCCTTCTTCATTTCATACAGCAGCAAAGAAACTCCTTTGAAATGACTCAGCATGTGCACCTACACAACTTTGTGACCAAACAATATGTGGATAACGATATAAAGACACTTCTACAAGATGTCCTGGAATATGGCTCAAAACTATATGCAGAACTAAAGCAGGAGAGATTTCTATTGAAAGAGAAAAAGCTGTTTGACTTAATCACTAAAACCAAACTTCCAAGCTTTAAATGCCATTGTAAGAGTTCCGTCCAACCAGTGACTACAAAACAGGTTACAGAAAATTACTTTTGCAAACACAGAGGGCTGCATGCATCAAAATGTAAATTGTGAATTCATGAGAATCGCAATTAGGTAATCGCAATTTAAAATGCATTAAACTAAGAGTTTCAGATTGCGATTCCTAGGGGATCGCTTATTGCTCTACCTCATCAATATCAATGAGTTAGTTCGCAAACTGCGATACCCTATGTTGCCACTGCCAGCTTTTAAAAATGCTTTTACAACCATTCACAAAGGGGAAAGAGTCCCTTTGGGACCCTTTCCTATTTGCAAATGGGTTACCACCTACTTGCAGTAGGTGGTAATATGCAAATGTTTTGCGACCTCATTTATGGTCACAAAGCATTCATGCATACCATTAGGATTCGGTATTTGGAAGGGATGCACTAAACACACCCCTTCCAAATACCGAATCGCAAACACATTTTGCGATTCGGTAACAGGTTCCGCATCCAAGGATTTTTCGCGTTCGCAAATTGGCCGATTCTGTGAATTGGCAAATTTGTAAAGGCAAAAATGCTTGATGCATGGGCCCCAGAGAGAAATGGATTTTAGCAAAGGAAACTGGTGCTTTCATCAAGGACTTTCTGTTGCAAGATCTTTTCCCAACATATGCATTAGTTGATGGAGATGCTGCAACCAAACCAGTGAAGCACAAACTCATACCAGGGATAGAAAAACAATCTTTCTCCTGAAGAATTTAAAATTGAAAAGGTTCCTCATTGAAAACAGCTGTTGTTGTGAACTACATGTCACAATTGCGAATGGTCAAAATTTCATCCATGTAAAATTTCGGAGAGGTCGTTCAGACTGTTCTACAGATATCAAAGTTAGCTTGGAGCTTTAATTGCTGAACCTGTGAAGTTTCTAAAAAGGATTTGCTGAGACAGACGATGAATGTGACTTTAAAAATGTAGAAAAATACCTTATGCATGTGTGGAAAACTAGATCTGATTGTCACACATTTGATGATCTTCGGTACAGTGAGTTCAAGAGATTAGTCCCACTAAGTGACCTTCCACAGACATCAAATTCTGTGCGCGTACAAACTAAAAGAGTGTTCTACTTGATTAGAAGATGTGTAAATGTTTTTCATGCTCAGATCATAAACATTGCTTGGTGTATACAAGAATGGGTTAAAAACCATTATTATTTGTTTTATTTCTATATATGTCTCTTCTTCATTTACTATAGCTGCGATTTTGGAAAATGGCAGAAGGTTTGCTCTGAGGAGTTTTTTTCTGTCTCTATAAGACTACTTGACATCCAAAACCTCTCTTTCGATACCAAAGATGCAGTATATAGGTCTCATGGTTCCTGAATTATTACATCATCACTCCAACACATCCATCATTTTTTAAAATGTCGTCCATTAAAATTCAGCCAGGATCAGCAATGTCTACCTAAGCCAAATTACCTCTCTCATGATTCAAAAACCCAAATCAAAAATGAAAAGCTCTGGACAAATCTTTTTTTAATGGAGGTATATCAAGAGGCCCGGATTATAACCAAAAAGAGATTTCTGATGTGAAACTTTCATGACTGCAGGACAATCTTGTCCAATAATGTAATTAAGTCATTTTGGGATTGTAAATGAACATTAATGCAGGGTGTGTGGGATCCGCACAGCAGTTGGTGGCGTTGTTTGTTCTTTTACTTCTGGCAGATCGAGAACAGAAGTTATTATGTTAAGAGGCGTACATGAGTTTAATGACACTGTTGATTGACAGCCACCTAACTATCTTTATTAATTGAATCACCTACACTGTGTCAAGCATTTTACAAACGTGTGTATTTTGTTTGCTCTGCATTAGGTATATATTTTAATAACGATCCTAGGTCATAAGTTTCCCTTCCCCAATATTTTAAAGTGTATTTAGTAAGAATTATAGGAAAGTCTCAATTTTCCCTTTTCACAGGATTTACTGTTTTTTTGTTAAAAACTAAAAAACTATAAACCCATATAAACAATGAAATGGCACATATGCCTACTATGACTCAAAATCCTCTATCATGTGAAGTGATCACTACAGAATTCAGTAGTTTGATAGTTATAGTTTGTACTGTTAAAAAAGCTACTAGGCTTAACTAGCAGATGCTATTAGTAATCTCTCCCTACATTGATAGTGATCGAACATGGTTGGGATAAACACATTAAGGGTGGCGGGTTTTTGGACTACCACAAAGTCTACTCCTTAGACTGCTACCTCTAGGATGGGTCAGTGAGTTGAATACTCATCGGTGAGGTGCAAAATTTTCTTCAGGTCATTAGCTTAACTCCCACAAAGGCTGACTACACCATCCATCCTCCACTGATTGATACATTGAGTACCATTACAATGGGTAATCAAAATAACTATGATTCACAGTGCTTAAAATTGGCGAAAGCATGTCATGACACTCTTATTCACATAACAGTTATGATTGCCTGCCTACTCTCTGTTTCCTGACTGGTTTCTGTGACGGAATCCCATAATCATTTATCAAGCATGTCTTTACAATGCAGGCTTTACTCTAACTGCAACGTTACCACATGTCCCTTTAGCACACACGTTGTTACAACGACTCACCAGAGAGGGGCTCTGGACTTTGGAATAGTAACATTTACTATTCCAACTCCAGTGTACCCAGCAGTAGGGGAAGTGTTTGACTTAAAATCCAACACCAATCCAACACACAGCCCCTAATGCAAGTTGTTGTAATGACTTGGGAGGTAAAAGAATGCACAGTAACATCACAGTTGAGGCAGTGACTGGGGTGTAGAGACAGGTTGTGGTGGTGACTGCATGGTATTGGATGTTTCCCCAGGATCTGACCTTGCCTGTCTAGCTCTTGTCTAGCCTAATGTCATTCCACTTTTTAAACTATTTTCGCCATACCCTAACCAAATCATTCTTGATATTTCTCTTCTCAGGGCCTTCTACCCATCTCTCTATTATGGCAGCTGCTATTTCCTTTAAATTTCTTTTACACACTCTCACATCGCTCTACAGCGGGGGTCTCCAATCAGGGATGCGAGCCCCCTGGGTTTTAAGAAGGGATAACAGAACATAAATGCAATGTTCAAATATGGTTAGGTGTGTTTAAACATGCCAGTTTTCTAGAATAATGGTAGAAATATATTTTCACACTGGAGGGAGGCAATGCTTTTATTTTTTTACACCTTGGGGCGTGGCATGAAGATGTTTGAAAACCACAGCTTTTCTTGATTCGCCATTTCTCAGTGAGTTTTAGTTTTTTACTCTTCTCAGTTCCCACCCCTTCAGCTGACTAGTCACTTTCAATGCTTATTGTTAACTTACATTTGTATCCTGTAAGGCTTTACAATTGCACAGACTTGTATGTACTCTCTCCTTGATCTACCTCTTTCTGCTTCATATCCATTGCCATAATAAGACTTCTGCTTCTGTCCCACCTCACAGCTTCCTAGTGCCCTCTCCTGTTAAGCCTACTTGACTATCCCTTTCTCTCCTTTTTGTCTACTCCCCTCACGCCTTCCCTAATTCCTTTTATTAACCTTTCTTGAATCAGTCACAAACGTGGTTTGTAGATTTGGTTTCTTATTCCTTCCGCTGGAAATATCCAAAATATTAAGAAATTCACCCCTCCTGAGCAAAATGTATGCTGTGCGTATTTGGCTACAGGGCTTAAAGTTAATAGCCAATGACTAGGAATCATTTGGGAATCTCCTAATAATAATACAACAGCAGTGTCTAGATAGATGCATCCTACATGCCGTCTTTACGCATCATAAGGAGGGGATTACATAATGCGCATTTTGCCACAAAAACATTAATCTTGGTAAGCCTTGAGGATATTATGGTACCCTGGGCCAGTTGGCCCATCAAAAAAATCAACATGCAATTGTGGAGGAAAAGAACATGAAAGATATAGCTGTTGGTGAGGTATTTAGGGAAAATATTGGAAAAAAATAAAATGTTACAAAAATATTGTGTCAAGAATACCGGGATGTCAAAAATATCAGCAACAGGAGTATCAAAGGGAGTATCAAAGGAAAAAATATTGTTTTAAATGTTGTTTTAAAATATTTCAGTAAAACCTATTGATTTGGAAAATATTGTTGTATTTAATATTGTCTGTGTTAATTAGTATGTCATTTATTGCAGGGTGTTTGCTTCTATAAATTTATTAATTTTTTTAATTTGTGTTTTTTTGAGATATTTTATTAGTTAAGAAAATGTGCACGTAATCGGTATTTACTGAATCGGTATTTAACGAATCGGTAAATACCGAATCGGTAAATACTGAATCGGAGATTCAAAAAACAAGCAATTGCGGAATCAACCAATCCTGTGCATCCACCCACAACCAGGAAGTGGCCAAGCCCATGCAGGTGCAGTCAATCAGAACTTTCTGGAGAGCTGGGAGTGCAGAGGAGAGCAACTGAGTCACTAGCTGAACATTGCTGAGGAGAACTGCAGGATGGAATCCAATGAATCTGAGAGGGAAGGGACAGACAGGAAAAGGAAAATGAAGTTCAGTGCAAGTGAGCTTCAGGTCCTTGTGGAGGAGGTGGTGAAACACCACACACAGCTTTTTGGAAAGCAGTCCCTGCAGGTAGCAGATGCATAAAAAGGAAGATGTGGCTGTCAATCCAGGCGCAGGTGAATGCTATTGGGGTGAGCCCTTGGGACATCGATGTTATGACCCTCGGATCATCACCAAGAGGAAGCTGGCTGCACAGAGGAAACAGGCCAGTCTCACAGGGGGAGGAAGGAGCAGGGTACCTGCCCTCACTGACCTAGAGCAGCTGGTTGAGCCAACCCTGGAGCCTGAGAGTGTGTCTGGAATCGGTGATGCAGAAAGCTCAGCCAGAGCTGCCACAAATCACATTCCCCAATGTGGCTGTGTGACTCATACTCCAGCACAGGTTTTAGTATACACCAGCAATGCATTATGGGAGATGTAGTGAGTGAAACACCCATCATGACAGTCATCACACTAAATAACAAGGCATGCAACACACATCAGTCAGAAGCAGCAGAGGACATTGAGATAGTGTGACAGGAATGTATTTTAATATTGAAATGCAGGGCTGCAGGACCACTGAGCTAATGTCCATATCTGTCCACAGGAGAGTCATCGCACGGGACTGCGCAGGAGAAGGAGGGAAGGGCACCCCATAAGGGAAGAACAGAGGATGCCAGGACAAGTGCAGGTCACAGCACTCCACCACCACCGGCAATAGAGCCAGCCGCAACACCAGAGCCAGCATCAACACTGCTGATTGACTCACCACCACAGCAAGCCTCACAACAACTCTCAGCCTCACCAGCAGCAACATCACCTGTAGCGGTAAGGCCCAGGAGGCATGCTGTTGCCACTCTCCATGTCATGGAGTTATCCTCGGAGGACACAAGGGGGGATGACACACCAACTTGTCCACTGGAGGAAACAAATGCTGGGCTGCAGTCCACTTCCGAGGATGCGCAAGCAGGTGCGAGACGCTGCAGGCCCGGGTGCACAGCACAACTCAGCAGGGTGATGGGGTCTTCGGAGGGCTGGAGGCCAGTATAGTAAAGGTGCAGCGCCTGCAGAGGAAGGCGATTCAGTCAGTGCAGAGACAAATGCGGCACCTAAACCAGAACATGGTTAACATTGACAGGGGCATCAACTCAATGGCGGAGGGCATCTAGGAGTTGGCTGAGGGCATGCTGAACATGTCCGTCTGTGTTGGTGCTGTGTGACAAACTGGACGAGGACAGGGCAAGAAGGCGCAGGGAGAGGCTGTATATGGAGCAGCACACCAGGGCAGTGAACCGCCTGGCAACTGCCACTTCCCTGCTCAGCAGGCGCTCCATGGCAATGCAGGAGGGGCTTGTGCACTGCTGCACTGATGTCTCCAGGGGGATGGGGAAGGGGACATCTGCACTGGAAGTGCTGCTGACCACCCAGTCAGCCAACACTGGTGCACTAGGTATGGGGGAGAGTGATGAGACCACCAGCAGGAGCAGCATTACCCCCCCTGTACCAGACACCCGGAGGAGCAGCAGGCGGCATGCTGTGGGTCCTGGCTCAGCAGACAGTGAGGATAGCCAGATGCAGGCATCCAGCACTGTTGTGCGTGGGCACAGATGTTAATGCTACCCACACATTTATGAACATATTTAGGGTGAAGTAATCTAGGACTACCTGATAAGGCTGTCACCATTTGGACTGCCATGGTGTGTCATTAGTTCATTGTCCTAGTGCCCAGTTATTAAACTACATCATGTACATGCAACGCCTGGTTGTGTCTCCTTACTTACTTAAAAATAGTTGTGTTTGATCTCTACCCGTCTCTGTCTCCCATCTGTTGCTGGCGCCACTCCTGCTGTGTTGGGTTCAGGCTGTGTAAATGCATCATCATTATCATCAATATCTGGTAATTCTACTGCTGTTCCTTTCCTAGTGGCAAGGTTGTGCAGCATTGCGCAAGTTGCAATGATTTTACAGCAGAAGATGGGTGAGTACTGACCTGCGCCTCCGCTTTTGTGGAGGCAGCGGAACCTGCTTTTTAACAGCTCAAAGGTGCGCTCCACGACGTTGCATGTAGATTTGTGTGCCAAGTTGTAACATCTCTCCCTCGGGGTTGATGGGTTCAGGTAGGGAGTGAGGATAAATAAGTGGATGGCATATGCGCTGTTGCCTATGTGGAAAAGAGAGAGCCATTACTCACATGCACAACAACACCTAAATCTGCAATATCTATCAGGGTGTGTCACAGTGTTTTACCTAGCAGGTATCCTTCTCCGAATTCCCCCGCTGCCAGGCATGCGTAGATCCCACTGTTCTGGAAGATGTAGGAGTCGTGAGTGCTTCCTGGGAATTTGGCCACGATGTCTGTGATTATGTTGGCACAATCACAGATTACCTGCACATTTATGGAGTGGATGGACTTTCTGTTCCTGTAGATGTTCTCAGTGGCTGCAGGTGGGCAGATTCGGATGTGTGTGCCATCAATACAGCTGATGACATGTGGGAACTGTGCCATTTGGTAAAAGTCAATCTTGGTCTTCAGCAGTTCCGAATGTGTGTCAGGGAAGCTGATATAATGATGTATTCTCTGCATCATGGCCTCCGGGAACTTCCTGAAGACACGGGACAGGCAGCTCTGGGACACCCCACCGATCGCAGCTATCACCCCCTGGTAACTTCCAGATGCAAGCAGGTGTAGGCTACAGAGCACCTGCACATGTGGTGGTATGGCATGCGCCCCTTGGTGTTGGGTGCTCCAGGAGTGGGTGCAGGTCCCTTATCAAGTCCAGGATGGTGTGGGGGTGTAGCCTGTACCTTTCATGGATCTCTACCTCAGTAAGTTGGACGAGTGTGATCCGCTGTCTGTAGACTAGCTCCTCCTGTCTCCAGATCCTCTCTCCTGCTGCCTGTAGACATAGCCGCCTTGCTATCACATAGAAAGCCATCATTCTGATCACACTGTTGCATTGTGGGGCCTGTTTTATAACCTGCACCTGGTTACCACCTGCTTTCATGGTAATTACCGACTCTTAAATACCGAATTTCATGAAATTCTGTATTTTCGAAATTACCTACATCTCTATTCTCATTTTTACCGTTTCTTATTTACCGATTTGGTAAATAAGGAATCAGTGAATCAGATTTGGTAATTTGGAATTCAGTAATGATGAATCGGTATTTACCGATTCATAATTACCGAATCCTTACTTTTGGCCTCCTACATCTCAAATGCCTAAATACCGGTGCGTAAAGACAAATTTACCGAATTTCTGTTGTTACCGACTTGCTTTTTATTTTTTTATTTTATGATTGTACATTTTTGACTAATATATTGTTCATTCATTTTATTGTTTAAAGTTTAGCAAAGGCAGTTAAGATTTAATAAATTAATTCATTATTTTTAGTAATAACATCTTTTGTTAATGTTTAAACATGAAAACATAAGTTTGCAGTTTCTGTTAGTGTGTGTTTTAGATTACATTTTATTTTATTTTATAGTTAAAAATGTGTGTGAGTATTTCGTATTGAATGTGCATGTAAAACGATTATATTATATTACCTTGTAAAAAAGTCCTGGGCTTTCATCAGGGTGGGATGCGAAGAGGTCACTTCCCAAAGAGACGTGAGTGCACTATTGGTATGTAATTTGACTAAGGCACATTAAATATTCTTGTATGAACAAGTCTAATAGTTGTCGCTGGTTTCTTAAGAAGATTTTCCCCAATAAACAGGGCGTCAGTTCCCAAGTGGGCAGAGGGGGAGGGGCCTTGTAGTCACACATTCATCAAAGGTCCTTCCCAGCCGCAACATACTTTGTGCTCTGCTCCCCTGCTTGTCCCCAAGTGTCTCATTTCCGGAAGTTTACATACCAGAAATGCAAGGGAAATGTGAAATTTTAGGCAAGGTTTGCAGTTTGCAGGGCATTGTGTGTAAGAAATATTTGTGGGATACATGCCACGCATACCATCCTGGATTCCAACGGATGTCTAATTTTCAGCAATGTCTGGGGTTGGTAGCTCCCTGGTGTCAAGTGGGCGTTCTTCCACTGGGATAGATTGGACTTGAAGATCTCTTACCTGCCCCCTGGGTATCAGAAAAACTGTTGTGGGTTATTTGAGGTGTAAGATAGACCCAAGGACAAGGCAGGCCGCCCCTCCCTTTTCTCTACAAATAAAATACCTGGTGTCAATTTTTGTTCTAATGGAATTTTTGCCCCACACTTCGGGCAGATTGGAGGAAAACACTGCCTATCTGCCTCTGACGGGGCATACAGACTGCTCTGGGTCATTTTGGTGGGTTGGGTCTAGGCCAAATGCCTGGCGAGGGGCTCCCCCAGCTATTCTTCTACAAGAAAACAATTCCTTGTGTCTATTGGGAGCAGAAAGACTTGAGGCCTGGTGGGCTTTGGAGAAGCCTTTGGCCATTGCGTGGCTGCCGTTCCAGCTCTTAAAAAATAGTCCATGATTGAGGTAGAAGTTATTTATTTTATGGTTAATGTGGTTAAGAGGTTGTAGTAAATTCTGCTTTCTTTGTTTGATAGTAGGGCATGTATAAAAGGGATATTTGTGTTTTGATATTCACCAAGTATTGAAGGGTTTGGGACACATTTTGAAGGTTGAATCCATCATCAAGTTTTAACATTGGCTTAGTTTTAGCACGTTGTTTACTTTAGGGAATATTAGGATTTGTTTCTCAAAGTTTAAGTTAACATGTAAGAGGTTGGTTCTTCTTTATGTGTTATCGTAGTATAAATTATAGATTATAAATTGCCAGCTTTAGCACTGGCCAGCACCTTTGAGGGGGCTCCTGAGGCGGAAGCTGGGACCCCACTACTGCTCGATTTTTAAAATTTATAATTTACTTTATAAATCAGAATACTTGATTTTAAAACTGGGAAATTGTACTCTGTGCTCGTTTTTACTTTTGGATACTAAATAACCTACCTGCACTGTAAATTGCCACCTGGTATCACCGATCCTCCCGTTCCTCCGATTCAGCCGAGTTCGGGGCTGTGGGGAGACTGGGAAGGACCGGGCAAGAGGGAGACGCCATCTTGGGAGG
This sequence comes from Lissotriton vulgaris, assembly GCF_964263255.1. Taxonomy (NCBI): domain Eukaryota; kingdom Metazoa; phylum Chordata; class Amphibia; order Caudata; family Salamandridae; genus Lissotriton; species Lissotriton vulgaris. The sequence goes on from NC_141687.1 coordinate 896,538,980, forward strand.
GTGCAGGGTCCGCGGACTAGCTGCCGGGAACCCACCTGACCTATTCACCCCATAAAAGAATGACACCTGCCTGGACACGAAGCGGACCGGCGCAGCGGACGCACCTGCGGTGCGCCAAAGCCGCACCAAAGGCAAGCCCGTCTGCGCCCGTCCGTGCCAGATCGCGACAGGAGGCCGACGACACCCAGCTGATCCTCTCCCTGACCAACGACCCCGCCACCGCCAGAGCCAACCTGCACGAAGGGATGAAAGAGGTAGCCGAGTGGATGACGACCAGCCGCCTGAAACTGAACTCGGACAAGACGGAGGTCCTCATCCTGGGCTCCTCTCCCTCCGCCTGGGACGACTCCTGGTGGCCTCCCGCCCTGGGCTCCGCACCCAAACCGACAGACCATGCACGCAACCTGGGCTTCATCCTGGACTCCTCCCTCTCCATGACCAGGCAAGTCAACAACGTCTCCTCGGCATGCTTCAACATCCTACGCATGCTACGGAAGATCTTCTGGTGGATCCCCACCGAGACCAGGAAGACCGTCACCCAGGCCCTCGTCACCAGCCGACTGGACTACGGCAACGCCCTCTACGCCGGTACCACCGCCAAGCTCCAGAAGAGACTCCAGCGGATCCAGAACGCCTCAGCCAGACTCATCCTCGACATCCCACGAACCAGCCACATCTCCGGACATCTGAGAGACCTTCACTGGCTCCCCGTCAACAAAAGAATCACCTTCCGCCTCCTCACCCACGCACACAAAGCCTTACACGACCAAGGCCCGAGCTACCTCAACAGCCGAGTCAACTTCTACGCTCCCAAACGCCACCTCCGATCAGCCAACCACGCCCTCGCCGCCGTCCCCCGCATCCGAAGAGCGACTACAGGAGGAAGGTCCTTCTCCTACCTGGCCGCCAAGACCTGGAACTCCCTCCCAACCGACCTGCGCCTGACCCAAGACCACCTCTCCTTCAGGAAGAAGCTGAAGACCTGGCTGTTCGAGCAGTAGCGGCTCCCCCCCCCCAGCGCCTTGAGACCCTACGGGTATGTAGCGCGCTTTATAAGTGTCACTGATTGATTGATTGATTGATTACCCGAACCCCCACTCCCATACTGAGGGACGAAAAACTTAGGCCCCACTCGTATTCAGGATCAGCCCTCCGGACAATAGGACTAAATATGCCCAAAAAACTTTGTGGGGAGGGGAATTGTTGCTGCACCTTCCCAAACACGTTGGAAGGACCCCTATCTTGTAGCGAATGCCGATTCCAAAGCATGCTAGGGGAAATGCCCACAAGAAATCCACCACAGGTAGATCCACTGAATCGCCTATTGAATCTTACCTATATTTTATGCAATGTAGTGAAGTAGTGTGGCTCACTGGTTAGAGGCGGCAGACCCGAGAGCAGAGGACGGCCCGGGACCAGGGTTCGATTCCCGACGCGGCAGGTTTCTGGACCAGGGTCAGCGGACTCGATAATTCTCTCGCCTCGGGGCCCACTCTGATCAGCGATCACACTCGGCAACTCTGGGCATTAGCTTGCCTCATCTTCACTAACGGCCCCACCAGATCGCCGGGGATGCCTGGTCTCACCCTGGAGATACCCACTAAGGGACCATCTCTCAGGGAAGCCAGGAAGGGTTTTGCAGCGGTCGAAGCTCGGAGATACTCCTCCGGGAGTCGATCCTAGCGCTATATAAACCTGCAATTAATTAATTAATTAATGTTCGATCCCTTGTAAAGCACTCGATAGAGATTTGGGACATGATCTCTATGCTTTCCCCAGATCTATGTTTTTTCACAGAAACATGGCTTAACTCAACCAACATACCGGCCATCAACATAGCCATACCAACAGACTACAAATTCATTCAACTTGACAGAAAGGGAAAGACAGGAGGTGGCATAGGAATCGCCTTAAAAAGGACCTCAAAGTCCAATGGATATCGTCCATTACCAACGATACGATGGAATTAGACATCTTTAAAGTGCTAGTGTCCCCAACAATCTCCTGGGATGGGGCTCTGCCTTATCGGCCACCGGGTCCCAAATCTAAATCTAATTTTTCCACGGCCTTGACAGAAATCATTGCCATGCAGGCCGTGACTTCCAGCACTTTTATCTTGCTGGGGGATTTTAATTTTCATGGTGAGATAGAAGACAACCCAGAGGTGAAGACGCTCTTCTCGAACCTAAGCGACATTGGCCTCAGTCAGATGGTGTCAGGTCCCACACATACGGCAGGCCACACCCTGGATCTTATTTTTACTAATTCAGAACAGCTGAAAGTACAGCAGCCACTTCCGCTGGTCTGGTCAGACCACTATCTGGTTCAATTCTCTCTTCAACTCCAATCAGGGCCAAAATATGGGGTAAATGCCACATATAAAAATGGGAAATATAAAAGACCTTGGCACAAGTTGACTATGGACAACTTTAACAAGCCTTTCATCGAACGATCCATAAAAATTGAGTTAACAGATCAAGATCCATCAGCCATGCTAGCTAGTTTCAACTTAGCCACATGTAAAGTACTGGAGAGGAAGTGGAGGAAGAAAAAATTATCGGAAGATAGGAAAACATATTAAATAGCGCTATCCCACTACCATCACAAAATAAAAAATGCTCGATGTTCCTATATACAAATTCAAATTGAAAAGTCAAAAAACTCGACCATTGTCAAAGACTTCTCCTCCCCTTTAGTATGCAAACAATCACCACCAGAATCTCAGGAATTATGTGATTCCATCGCATACTACTTTTCGCAAAAATCTATGCACACGTTCCTGTCACAGATATTAATAAGACCCATTCAAATAATAAATCGGATAATCCTCCCATACCAACTAGAGCTGCGCTAAATCAATTTAACCATGTCTCGCTGGCGGAAACAAGTAAGCTGCTACTAACAGCTAAATCCGAGTCTCCACAGGATCCATGCCCACCTAGCACGATGGCTCTAGTGTCTTCTATATGTGCCCCAATGGTCCAATGAATTTTCAGTGCTTCAATCGAGACAGGTCTCATCCCGAGGGCTTGGAAAGAGGCCTCTGTGCGGCCTATTCTGAAGAAGCCATCCGCAGACCCCCAGGAGCTAAGTAACTACAGGCCGATATCCCTACTACCCTTACTGGGGAAACTACTGGAATCTAAAATAAACTCCCAACTTAGTCAGTACTTGGAAGCAAATGACATGCTTGACCCTTACCAGTCAGGCTTTCGTCTCGGGTTCAGCACAGAAACAGCAACGCTGGCAGTTACTGATTCGTTGAGACGCATACTCGATGCCGGAGGCTCTTTAATCCTGATCCTCTTAGATCTTTCTGCGGCTTTTGATACGATATCTCATCAGAAGCTAGCGGAGATACTAAGTGAGTGCGGCATCGGAGGCACTGCCTCACAGTGGCTGAGAAACTTCTTAAGGGACAGATGGCAAACCATTACTCTCGGTCCATTTGTCTCCAAAAACAAATTCCTGTTGGATAAGGAGGTGCCACAGGCCTCTTGTCATAGCCCCACCTTCTTTAATATCTATCTGGCTCCCCTGGCTTAGCTTATCCAATCCTTCGGCTTCGAGATTATTTTGTACGCCGACGATACGCAGCTACTGTTCCCAATAGGTAATAGCATAATTGATGAGAAACAGCGCTTTATGGACGGTATGCAGGCGGTCGCAAATTGGATGAGGGACCAGTGTTTACAGCTTAACCCAGGAAAGACAGAGCTAATGCTCTTAGGGAAGTCCACTCACTTTTGGACCCCAGAATGGTGCCCCCCCCAATTGGGTAGGCACCAAAGCCATCTACCTCAGTAAAAAGCCTGGGAATTCAATTAGATGTCAAGCTTGACATGAAAGACAACGTGAAAAACATTGCAGGATCATGCTATTACAACATGCGTCTACTGCGCAGAATTATTCTCTACCTACCACTAGAGCACCGCAGAACGGTAGTGCAGGCTATGATAGGAAGTAGGCTTGATTATGGCAACGCCCAATTGGCAGAGGTAGGAGTCACTACTCTGTCAAAGTTACAAGTGATACAGAACACTGCGGCCAGAAGGGTTCTGAACTACCCCCCTGGACTCCATCCCTCCCTTTGCTCAGACAACTACACTGGCTGCTGATTCAAAAACGCTCCTTGTTTAAAATCTGCTGCCTTTCCTTTAAAGCTCTTAGAGGTGAGGGCCCATCCTATCTCAGGGACAAACTCTTGAAACATTCAAGTAAATGTAATCTGAGATCAAACACCTTAGCCCTCCTGAATATTCCCCGGATTCAGCTAGCCCGCACAGGCGGCAGAGCTTTCTCGTTTGTAGCACCTAAATACTGGAACTCACTTCCTGTGACGCTGCGAAAATCTACCTCCTATCTGTCCTTTAGGAAACAATTAAAACCTTGGCTGTTCTGAAAGGTCTAGACACAACGACATCCATCCGATATCCTCCGACTGCAGTACTCCCCTCTGGTAAGCGCTGAGATGCCCCCGGGTGACTCATGCCCTATATAAAAGCCACCAACATAACATAACATTGCTAAATGTTCAGGTATTTCTATGTCTTGGTACCTTCCAGGGACAGAAGAAGTATCTTTTGTGTTTTTTTGAGCTAATGCAACAAAAACCTTTTTTAAATGGGTATAGGTGGTAGATGGCCTATGATATGACTGGAGACTTTAGTCAGTACATATTTTAGGATTCTACTTTGTGAGTTCTTGGAAGCTAGTGCTTGCCTCTCTTACATCCAGCAATAACTCCCTTACTTCTATTTCTCTCACATTTTGGAGGTGGTTGTGCTCTCTCACATGAATTACATCATATAGTAGAGTTTCCCACCCATAGCATGCATTAGAATAATATTTGGTGCATTTACAATTCATATTATCAGTTGAAACACTTTCTTGGCTGTAGGTGTCGCCCGTGTGAATTAGTAACTGCTTTCCTTTCTGTGAGCTAATGTACCTTCTGCCTCTGTACTGTAATAGTATAAATATATACAATATATTAAAGTTTGCACGTTTGGTATTTACATGTAAAATTATGCAACAACTTCTATTTTGTATACATTCTTTTCTGTTGGATTTAAAACTGTTGTTTCATTTTAAATGGCAATTTCTTAAGTATATTGTTGAGCTCATTAGGTTTATTTTTACTTGCTATTTGGGAGAGTTAGTAATTTTTTAATAATTAAATAATAAATGATGCTTACTCTCTTTAATCTTTTTACTGGTTTCTGATCATTATTTATTTACTGGCAGTCTATCAGACGCAATGTTTTCTTTTACGAAGTCTATGTAGAGAGATAGAAGTTAGAGAGCGTTTTATTAATTAATGCATATTAATGCATATTTTACAATCTCACATTCCTAAACAAATATTTTTAGTTTAAATATAAGTTTTACTTACTGGGTTAGGTAGTTATTGCAATGTATATATTTGTTCTGTAATGGTCTGATCAAAAATTCTGTCAGAGGTTCCTCATTTTGCAGTGTTTGGCTTACTTAGGGGCACATGCATCAAACTCCTCATTTGCGATTACCAAATAGCATTTTTTAAGGATTCGCTATTTGGTAATCACAATATAATTTTTGATTCCTTAACATTAGCCAATAGTGACTCATAAATTGTGAATCGTTATTAGCTAATGTGACTCCATTCATTCCTAAGAGCCTACGTGCCCATAGGAAGGAATGGTAATGCATTCGCAAGTTGTGATTACTAAGTTGGTAATCGCAAATTGCGAATGCAAATCCAAGGGTTTCCAGGGGCCTAAGGCCCCCCTGAAGGATCCCCCCAAGAAAAGGTAAGTGTGCATATGTGAAGCACACAAAAACCGCAAGGGCATTTTTGCGCTATATGGCACTTTGAAAAATAATTTTTGATGCATTTTTCAAAGCATGCACAATTACCATCAACTTGAAGTTGATGATAATTTGCATTTCCTAAGTGCACAGTTCACATTTAGGAAAGGCTACATGCATCAGCAAATTGGGATTCGCAAATTGCGATTCCCTAAATGCATTGGCAATTTAGGTAATCACAAAAAAATTGTGATTACCCAAATTGCGAATGACAAAATGTACATGCATCTGAATAGGGTTTTTTCCATTTGGCCTATTTGTAAACGGAAAAATGCTTGATGAATGTGCCCTGTAGTACTTTAAATTAGTGTGCTTTTTATATTATTGATTTCATTGTTTGTCTGATTCTAGTTGGTTATACTTTGCTTTTATTCGCTGGTTTAGTTTTAGATTGTTTTTTTATCACTCATATCCTTCAATGGCAACACTAATTTAGGTTGTATTTATAATGTATGATGTATAGTTTGGTACTTTTGATTACAAAGCTTGAAGTTAATGCTAATTTGTTTTGGATTGCTTTGTTATGATTGAAGGTATATCATTGTTTGGGGTGACTGATAAATATGTTGGTGATATAATACATTGACATTTCATTTAAACTTGGGTGTAAAATGTTTTAGGTTTATTTCAAATATTGTACTTAACATAAATGTGATTTTTGATAATATTTATTCATGATAATGTAATTATTTTGGCAATATTATTGTAGCCTGTATTGTGTGTGTTGATATTGTTTACATATTATATGTTTATTTTAAAGTGATGATATTATTCTTTTACATATTTGTATTTTCAATACAATTTTAAAACAATATTTTAAATAACAATGTTTTTGTTCTTGATTTTTGTTGCTTTAGAAGTTGAGTATAAGAAGTCGATATTTTTGTATCAATACTTATTTGCTGTTATTTTTGTTTTTCAATATTGTTCGCATTGATAATATGTAAGTGATCCACTGGTGGTGAGAAAGAAGTTGTTCATCTGATAGAAGGAGGTAGTAGTGAGGAAGAAGTGGATTTCAGCGTTTTCCAAAGCAGCCTTAATTATTACTTTTGCTTGTACTGTGAAGTTATGAGCCACAGTAACCTCAGAATGGCACAAGAGGCAGGCTACTTGTTCCTATTGGTGACTTACTGAGGTATCATGAAGAAAGCAGTCAAAACAAGCTACTATCAGGACTATGTTCACCTAAAGGTTGCTATATCACTGAACCCATGAGAAAGTGGAATTATATGATAGCAAGTTGGCCAAAATGTTAACACTTGAAATCCTCCCTTTTTTGTGAAAGGAGAGGGGGTTTATAAATGTTTGTGAGATTTTCTGCCCAAAATGCAAGATTCCAATCCAGATTTTTTTTACCCCTATTAATGTCAACTTCATGTTCTGCAATTGGTTATGAAACTATGAAGGTGAGAGCTGTTCAGTCCATCGACCTCGTGACAGACACGTGGTCCAGCTGTGAAACAACAGATTATCTATGCATCACTAAACACGGGTCAACTGTAAGGGAATTAAACATTGGTTGACTAGTGGTCTCACCACTGATAATGCTTTTCAGGACATTCAGTGGCAAAAAACAGTTGTGATGTTTGCAATGGAGAAATCGCATACAGCTGCCAACATATTGGATGAATTCAATACCAACGTGTAAGAATGGCTTGAAACCCTACCTTTCAGCATTTGATTTGTTGCCACTGACAATGGCATTAATATTGTCAAAGCCATGACTGACAGAGGATACTTCAGAGTCCGGTTTTTAGTGCATTGCATAAACCTAATATTTGGAAACTTCCACCACAAATGTAGTTGTAGGCAAAAACATACTGATCACCTATCACAAAATTTGTATTTATTTTGGTGATTAGTTCAAAGCCTGGAACTAGCTGAGGATCATGTAAAATAGTACTAGAGTAACTGTAAAAGCCCTCATGCAGGAAATCTGTCTATTTCATGTTACAATGCTTGTCTGAGCAGCATAGGCCCATCAATGATTATGAACTTCAAAGGAGAGGAGATACAGCTGCTGAAGCTATGATGATGAAAGTGGACAAATTGGGGCCATAATTAGATGGAAATTCAGCAAGAGAGAGAGAGTACTGTGGGCCATGCAATCATGTTGCTGCACCTTCTACAGGAACAGTTGCAGATGTTGGAACAAGCATTTAGAAATGTCAGTTAAGAAGCGGCTGCTTTCGTCAAAAGTTCAATCATTCACTTCAACCCAATACAAGTGCTGCCAAAAGAGATTGTTTCTTCCAAAGAATGCACCTGGCACCACGGTACAGAATAGCTGTGGCCACTTTATCATCATTGGATGTCTCTATTTAGAAGAGTGCAGCCTTCATTCTCTGGAGAGGGTGGTGGTGTTGGCTCTGAGTCCTTCAGAAATATGTTTCATAGCTGTAGTAGCATTATTCAACACCATTGTTGGCTATTACTAAACCAAACAGCAACAACAGCCTCACTTTGAATATCTGTAATGGGTTGGTTTAAAATGGTAGGACTTAAATCAAGTTCCCAGGCATGGCAGGCCCAGTAAGTAGCAGCAAGATGGACAATTGAGAAGATGGGACAAAACTATCAGGATGACCTAATAGAGGCACACCTGGATCAAGACCCATTGACCTAGTGGCATTGGAAGAAGGAACAATGGCCAAAACTCAGAAGGCTCTCAATAAAGTATATAGTATGTTCAGTAGCCAGTGTGTGTTCAGAGCATGAGTTAAGTGCAGTTGTGACAGTTGTCAAATAGCCTTTCTCCTCGAAACATGGAGAGACTGTCAATGATGAAAATGAACAAACATTTCATCCCCAAACATTATCAAGCTATGGAAGACACAACCATGAATGAGGGCACTTGGTCTGAGATCATAATTGGAGCAAATGATCATCCTTTGTATGATCAAAATGAGTTTCAGGGTAAACTCTACTTTCCTCATTGAATACATAACTCAACAGATATTGCTGCTTACACAAATTACATATATGTGGTGTGTGATAGTAGAGCTTACACTGGCCATTATAAATGTACTTAAATTGACCAATGTACATAGCACCGATCACCAATCAAGGAGGACTCAGACATATGTTGGTACAGCTAACTGAGCGATGTGAGATTGAAAGACGAGGTTAGCCTTTGAATAAACAGTAGACTTTTATCCTACCCAATAAATTTGCAAGAATGTACATTTTGTTGAGTGCGATAAATACAGCAAGACACTCTAGGCTGCACATAATGAGGGCCTTAGAGTCAGTACTAAAAGTAACATTTTTGATGGTCTAATATGTGAATAATGACATCCACAACAAAATGCTAAGTCAATAATAATGTGAAACACCATACATAAGCCTTATTTTATGTATTTTTAGTTTTGAGACACATTGAAAAATTAGAGACAAAGCCAAACGAAGCCCCACCCCCAACATGAGGAATCAGCCTGACAGTAAAGAGAAAATAAGAGATAAACAATAGTTTAAGAAAACTCTAAAACCTTAAAATCGGAATTTACCAATGAAATAAAACTGCTGTGTCTGAAAGTCTTTGACTTCCTGGCTCCTATTTTAAAAGTCATTTTGTCTTTTCTGAACTTCTGCTCAAAAATTATGAAACTGGATTCTTGTCCACTGGAACTAGAAAGAGAGTGAAGAATTCACCGGAAAACATAGCTTTTTGGAAGAACAAGTTAGCCACTACTAGTTTTACAACAAAGGCTTATGGTTTTCTCTGCCAAAAAACATGGTGCCGTTGAAACTTGTGCCTCCCCATACAGGCTGAATTATTTGCAATTTACCCACTGCTCTGTTTGGTGGCGGTAGGAAATGAATAAACAGTAAGAAAAATCACAGCTCTCCAAGCAGAGGCACAGAGTGATCATCAGTTTCAATAGAATGAAGAGGAACAGGGGTTCTGGGTGATTACCACCTTCTAAAGAAAACAGAGTCACAATAGACAACCCCCTAATACCTCAATGCAGAGGGATCAAGGGAGATTCAAAACTACTTTAGGACCATGTTATCCACTCACAATTCCATTCTCTTTTTTGCTTTCAGAACACAACCCATCTCCAAGGCTGTGTAGCTTACTTTTGCCCCCTCCCCCCCCAGAATTACAGATAATTCATGCAGTCTAATATGCAAGAGGGTTGAAAAGGAAACTGCATAGATGAGGTATACTCCATAGGAAAGTCACTTGCACAATGTGTGCAACAGTGGCTTTCCAATGGCATTTTCACCCAGATTCGAACGAGTGCAGTCACAGGAAACAAAAGTGGAAATATATTCAAAAGTGGCACAGTACTGAGCCAAAGTTGATGTGCTATGTTGTGTCAAAGGGAGAGGCCAGAAAGGAGCCATATCTACTTAGATATGATGCTGTTGCTCTTTCCCCTTGTGTCAATCCACACACCCTTTCACCATATTACAAGGTTGAATGCATGATGTCAATCATAGGTTTTGTACTGGAAGTGGTGCCCTTCTAATATATAAACTGTGCTTAGACATGGCTTTCCAACTGCCTCTAGATGATGCAATTGCCTGACACAAATCCCTTTGTTTTAGTAGATAAGGATTTGCTTCAATACCCACGGGTGGTTGCATGGTAAAGCGTATGTAACACCTATGGTACGCCCCCTAGAAGCAAAGTAGCACATAACACTTCTTTGTGTTACTTTAGGCTGCTTTCCAATACAAATCAGGATTTGGGCTGGAAAGAGAATCCCATATAACATGATCTGAGTTAGCATCGCTTTTGTGATGGGAATTCAGAGCAAAGTTAGTAAATCTCCCCCATTGTGTCCAGATTATCCTAGAGTAAATGAGTACCTTTTAATTTCATATACCACTGTCCCAAGTACTTCAAATTACGGTGTAGTTATCCAGAGGAAAATGAGTAAAGGAATTCAGAAAGCTAAACATACTCACTAGGAGCTAGTTTAAAAAAGTAAAACATATATATATAAAATCAAAACAGTTCTTATTGGGGTGCTGTAAAAGGGGTAAGACAATCAGTGACCAAAGACCCGATTTGTCGTGTTTACACGACCTTACCCGGACCGCATGGACAGTTTCTTGTCTTCCGAATCCAGCGCCCGATCGTCCTCTTCTCTTCGTACTCCTCGTGGCACTCCTGATGGTTCCCAGTCAGGACCGTAGATCACTCGAGAGAGGTCCGTTCGGAACCAGTGAAGTTCGGATGATCGGCTGTCAGACGAGGGTCTATCGGACAGGGTACCTTCCGATCGTTGCAGTCGTTCACTCTGTCGTCAGGACCTCTCCCACTGGATCCACGAGTCGCTGATGGGCCCCACGCTTGGGACGCCAATTGTAAAAGGGGTAAGACAACCAGTGACCAAAGACCCTTTAGTGTTGCCCGGCGATGTCGCCTCAATGACCCACCAATATTAATCAAATGAAGAAAGCAGGCGCTGGAGACTGAAAGGCAGGAAACGAGGGTTTTAATCTCTCCGGAGGAGAACACATCAAATCGGACAGCAAGTATCGTCACGAGGTGCTCTAACCGCATCTCTGAGGCCTGGCCTCTTATACTCAGGTTTACTGCTTTATTACATGAAACACATATTTGTCAGTACTTTGATGTACGGAAAAGCATCCTAGGAATCCCCGCTTCAAGCCCGTTCCCACACATTTACAGTTGAAGTCCCTACCCCGGTCACAACAGGTGGTGATTATCGCGCAGCTGGACATTCCGCCGATTCACGGAATGTGTGGAGTTGATCGGATCTCATGGGGTGAGGGGTGTTCGATCGACCCGAAGGTCCTTTGATAGGGGGATGCTTCCTACTGTACGGGGGGTAATAAACAGTGTCCGTAGGGCCAGGTGGCGGCTTGGGAACAGGGGAGACAGACGGGCACACAGGAAAAGGGGGTTTGCATCAAAGGGCCTGAGGCTATGAAAGGAATGAAGGGAGGTGTCCGCGCTGGGAACAGGATGGGATTCTGAGGCCGATCTGCGCTGAAGAGGGGTTTATGACCCAAGGCATGTGAGAGCGAGGGGGTTGTCAGCGTGCGGGGGATGCCTGTGAGGTTGAGAGAGAGTGAGAGACGCGCTGGCTATCAGCGAGGGGCAGAGGGGCCATGGTGCCTAAAATGGCTGCCGCCTACGCGCACGAATGAGCTTGAAAGGGGCAAGATGGCGCCGATAATGTTGACGTTTTCAGTCTAATCTTTAACAGTCCTCCCTTTTCAACATATCTTAGCCAATCTTGCCTACTCAATGTCAATTTTCATCAAATTCCTAACCTCGGCATCATATAGTGCTTTCATACGTTCGTTTCCAGAGTCCACAGTCTTAGGGCAAATACAATTTACGCATAATGTACACAGAGGTGGCAGACATTGAATTCCTAAGCATAAACCGCATATCACAACTACAGGAATCAGGATAATGGTGAATAGTCTCCAGCCCCAGTTCTTAACGGTGTTCCAGAACCAACCACCAAGCGACCATTCTTCTTGTTCTTGGTGGACTTCTGAAGAGAGTCTATGAAGATGTTCGATGGCTTTGTACACTGAGGGTGAGTTGTCCGTTATGTACGTACAGCAGCTGGAGCCGATAATGCGGCATGCTCCACCACGGTCCGCAAGAACCACATCTAGGACAAGGCGGTTCTGGAGGGCCACCAAGCGGACCGCTTGAAGCTCGGCGGTGTTATTAGCAAGGATCCCAGCTGTGATGTTCATTGTTGTCTTGACTGCTTGGGTCAGATGTCGGATGGCACGGCTGTTTGCCATCGGGCCCCAGAGGGGGACAAGTCCCTTCATAGCATCGAGGAACTGTGCTCCTGTTGAGTCGGCTTGTTCAATGTCCTTGGCTCGTTTTTGTCTGTGATGATTTGCTGGTGCCACATATGTCGGAGGAAGGATGAAGGAAATGAAACAAGTGCCCCCCCAGCCTTTGGGGAGCCAGGTGTAAGCTTTCGTGCCGCAGACGAATACATGTTTGGGGATGCCACAAAGGAAGGTGGGTCGGTGGAGTCCAGAGTTCTGGAAAACCGGCAAGCACATGTGGCCGGTGACGTTGATAACTGACAGGGCCACAGTCAGAGTGGCAGCCGTTCGTTTTCGCAGGTAGGAGAAGGTGGTTCTGGTTGGATTATTGAACACCTGCATTTCAATTTGCTCTTTAGCAGGAATGTCCAAGTGGATTGTGTTGTTGTTGGTCTGCGGGCAGAAATGTGTCTTTGTTCTGTTCCGCCAGGCCCCGTGGTAGAAATGTGTTACGGTTTTGCTGGAGGTGGCATTGTCCTTATAGCTTTCTTGCAGAAGGATCAGCCAAGCAAGACAAGAGCCGTGAACTGAGAAAGGTGAAGGGATGAATGGTATCGAGTGTCCAGTGGCGTGGGGTAGCAACCCACAGATCCAACAGTTGGTGGCATTGGTGGCAAGGTTGTGCTGGTGAAGTAGTTGTATGAAAGAGTTATTCCAAAATTCCTTTCGCCTCTCTCTGAGTTGGGGAGAGAGCGAAATCAAATAATGTTCCTTCATGGTGGTAGGCTGAGCAGTAGTCAGGAATGTTTTGTGAGCAGGTGTATTTTCTTCCACAATCCAGAGTGTGGTCATGAGGAGAAAGCAGAAAAGGATTGTGATGAAGAGTGCAATTGTCTTTGAGCTGAGGAGTCTGTCTGCTCTTGGGTTTCTGTAGTGGGTATTTCCTGTTGCTTCCATCATCTTCCTATTTGGCGCTTCCATCATCTTCTTATCTGGCGCTTCCATCATCTTCAAGGTGCTCGGTGGTGGGCAGAACCTCAGACTTCGTTTAGCTTCTCTCCCGGTAACCCTTGGTTGTGTTTAGGTCACCGTTCTGAGATTCAACTTAGTCCGTGGTCTGCTTAACCGGAGCTCCCTCCCTTCGGCGCAGGAAATACCCTTCTCTGGATGGTACAGTAGGATCAGAGAATTTTGAGAGTTCAAGTGCTTCGGTATCAGGATAGCAGGTCAGTGACGGTCGGTCCTTGTTCAGGAGCTCTTCTTGGTTGTCGATGTTTTCTGTCGTGGCCAGGTTCTTACAGTGGTGCGCATGCACCCAGTTGCGTTTTCCCTCCACTCGAAGTGCTGTTCGGGTGGTGATGAGGACTTGCCAGGGGCCCGTCCACCTGGGTTCCAGACTCTTGGTACGCTGGAAATTCCGGATCAGGACGAACTCCCAAGGTTGGATGGTGTGTCCGGGACCCCTGGAAGTGTCAGGGATGGCATGCAGCACCTGTTGATGGATAACAGACAGTGTTTTAGTCAGCTGGCATAAGTAATCAGACATTAGGACGTCCGGGACGTCATGAATGGAAGTTGGTTTCGGTGCAGACCAGACATTCATAGGTCGGCCGAATACAACCTCGTATGGTGTCAAGTGGTGTTTGGTAGGGGTGGAACGCATTGAGAGCAATGCCAGTGGGAGTGCGTCCGGCCATTTCAGTCCTGTGGTAGCCACTATTTTGGCCAATTTTAGTTTCAGTGTGGCATTATGTCGTTCAACTAGACCAGCAGATTGGGGGTGGAAGACTGCGTGGAACCTTTGTTTTACACCCAACCCTTTCAAAATAAGTTGGATAACTTCGGCTACGAAGTGGGGGCCATTGTCGCTCCACAAAATTCGACAAAGGCCGTAACGGGGGAAAAACTCCTTCAACAGAACTTTTGCTGTGGCCATAGCAGTGTTGTCACGGGTTGGGTATGCTTCCACCCATTTGCTAAATGCGCATACCACAACAAGTACATATTTCAGGCCTTGACATCTGTCTAGTTGGATGTAGTCCATCTGCAGGACTTCAAACGGGTGATTTGGGACCCCAAACCCTACCCGGGGTACTACAGTTCCTTTCCCGGGGTTGTGTTGCAGGCATATCAAGCATTGCTGAACCAGACGTTTGGCGGAGTCCGTGATTTTATCGTTGTGCCAAACCCTGGAGACAAGTTCAATCATGGGGGCTGATCCTATGTGGGCAGGGGAGTGTGCCATAGTCAGTATGGGAATCAGGTACGAGTCAGGTAGCAACCATTTGTTTGTGTCTTTTGTCCGCCAGCAGCCTTCGTCATCTTTTAATCCCACCCGTGTCCATTCTGTGAGTTCGTGTTGTGTGCTAGCCATTTGAATGTCCCTAATAGTGTCCCTAGCATCAGTCCATTTTTCTGCTTGTGACCTGGTCACGTACATATGTGTTGTCGTCCTACTTTCGGCTGTCGTTCGGGCAGTGATGTCAGCTAGTGCATTTCCTTGTCCTATAATGTCCGTCACCTTCTTGTGTGCCTGGCATTTGATGACTGCAAGCTTTTTGGGGAGAAGGACGGCTTCGATCAAGGCGGAGACTAGGTCCCCGTGCAGAATGGGGGTGCCGTGTGAGGTCAAGAATCCCCTCTCCCTCCAGAGGAGCCCAAAATGGTGAACCACCCCAAAGGCATACTGGCTGTCGGTGTAAATGTTCGCTGTGGTTCCTGCTGCTAGAATGCAGGCTCGTGTTAGGGCGATCAATTCCGCTGCCTGGGCAGATCGTTGCGTGATGCGGGCTGTCTCGACTACAGTTCGAGCCGTGGTGACTGCATAGGCAGCTGAAGTGGTGCCATCGGGGAGTTTGATGCAGGAACCGTCCACCCACAGCTCTCCGTCAGGGTCAGGAAAAGCCGTGTCTCTGAGGTCAACCCTGCTTCTAGTCTGTTCATCCGTAAGGGTCACGCAGTCATGCACAGGGTGCACATTGGGATCGTTTTCTGGTAAGGGTAGCAGAGTTGCCGGGTTCAGTGTGGTGCATCTCTTCAGAGTGATGTGGGGTGCGAGCAGAGTCAGTTCGTATCCAGTCAGTCGGGCACTCGTCAGGTGTTGCGTCTTGGTTTGGTTTAGGAGGGTGTCAACTGCATGGGGTACCAGTACTGTGAGGGAATTCGAGAGCACGATCCCCTCACTCTGTCGGATAGAGATCGCAGCAGCAGCTACAGCTCGAAGGCAGGCAGGCAAGGCTCTGGCTACAGGGTCAAGAGTGGCAGAGAAGTAAGCGCACGGTCGTTGCTTTGGGCCAATGGACTGGGTCAGGACAGATAAAGCGCACCCTTCCCTTTCGTGAGTGTAAAGGGAGAAGGGCTTCGTGTAATCGGGAGTACCTAACACAGGGGCCGAACAAAGGGCGTCTCGTAGTCGCGTGAAGGAGGTCTGACACTCAGAGGTCCAAGGGAGTGGGAAAGGGACGTCTTTAGCTAGCAGTGCAAGCAGTGGTTTTACTGTGAGGCTAAAGTTGGGTAACCACTGTCGGCAGAAGGAGGTGAGGCCAAGTAGGGAGCGAACCTGTTTCTGAGTCTTAGGGATAGGAGTTTCGAGAATGGTTTGGATCCGGTCGGGAGTGAGTTTCCTTCCGTCTTTGGACAAAAGGTGGCCTAGGTAGGTGACCTGGGGTTGGCAGAATTGCAACTTCTTCTTGGAGACCTTGTGGCCATTTTCTGCAAGGAAGTGTAGGAGTTGAATGGTGGCTGTGACAGCTAATGGAGTGGTATCGGCTGCCAAAAGGATGTCATCGACATATTGCACTAACACCACTCCATCGGGTAACTCGACTTGATCCAGTTGTCTCTTGAGGGCTTGGCTGTAGATGCTGGGGCTTTCTGTGTAGCCCTGGGGTGCTCGGCAGAACCTATATGAGCGGGCTTTGAGGGTGAAGCCGAAGAGATATCGGCTGTCTGGGTGGATGGGGATGGAAAAGAATGCGTTTTTAAGGTCAATGACAGTGAAGGTGGTGGCAGTAGAGGGAATCAAAGTCAGGATGGTGGTGATGTCTGAGACCACGGGGTACTGGGGTACCACCACCTTGTTGATCTCTCGAAGGTCAATGATAAAGCGGTATGCTTTCTCATCTCCCTCTCCTTGCTTTTTGATGATGGGCAAGATTGGGCTGTTGCAAACGTTGCTAACCACTTCCTCTACCACTCCTGTGTCTATCAGTGACTGAATGATCTTTACCAATGCCTTCTCGCCCTCGGGCGATATCCGATATTGTGGAAGTTTTGGGAGTGTTGCACCTGGTCGGACAGTAATGTGCACTGGGTCAATCATCATGCGCCCTACATCCGAATCCGTTTTGGCCCACAGATACGGAGGCAGAGTGTCAAGCAGGGATGTGTCAGCGTCGGTGATGGAAAACATGCATCTGGGAGGGCAATGTCTAAGCAGAACGGGGTTGTCGTAAAGAAAAACTCGAACTCCGTCTTGAGAACATCTAATTGTCGCTCGGAAGTGTTTCAATAAGTCAAGTCCCATAATTGCGTCAGGGCTATTGGAGGAAAGCAAAAACGTGGTGTCAGTGGTGTTGTTTTCTAAGTCGAAGAGGATCGGGGCGGACAAAGTGTTAGTGGAGGGCGTTCCATCGAAACCTGTCGATGTTATTAGTGAGCCAGACAAGGGTGCCCTTGGAATCAGTCGTTTAGATAACGCACTACGTGTTGCGCCAGTGTCTACCAGGAATGGAGACTTTGTACCCAAGACCTTAGCAGTGACGTAAGGGCCTTGCTGGTCAACATGGAGCTCGACTGGATCCCTCCCTTGCCCTAGGCAGTCCTATGCAAAGTCGTGAACGTCATCGTAGTCAGATTGCTGGCATTGGTTCTGTCTAGGTCGGTCAAATGTGTTTGGCCTGCCTGATCTATCGTTAGTTGCGTCATTTGGGGGCCCTCGCTGCGGTCCCCTATTTCTCGGCCCACTTGCTATGTCCCTAGGATCTTTATTTCTGATGATTTCCAAAAGAACTGGGCACTGAGATTTCCAATGGCCCGTTCCTTTACAGAAAGCACACTGGTCCTCTCTAATGTCTGTACGTCCAATGTGGGGAGTCGAAGTGCGGTCCCTGGGAGGTGCAGTTTTAGGGAGGTTCATCTGATGGTTTCCCCGGTATTGGTCTCGTCCTATAGCCACCCCTTGCAGTTGAGCAATCATCACCCTCTCTTTTAAGTCCTTCTTCTTTCTCTCTGTTGCTCTGAGGTAATATAAATTTTATGGTCATGTTGTGTTCCCTAGCGAGTACCCCACCGACTCCATGTACGAGTTAAAAGTGCATGTAACTTCCCTCCTGTACCAGCTATGAAGACGCAAATACATTTGCGTCCAACGTTAACTTGTCCTCTTTCAGACCCACCATGAATGGGTTTGATGGTCCGTTCCTAAGTATGCTATGCCAACGTCTTTTCGAAGTGTACTCCTACGTTTTTCAGCCTGGCTGAAAGTAGGCCCTGAATCTCTGCCACCGAGCCTCTTCTCTGGCTTCTGACTGCGAGGGCCTCTGCCCAAGCAGCCCCCGTACCCGTGAACTCTGACTTACTTCTAGCGCGGCCCTCCGTGCTCAGCTCAGCCTGCTGCCTGCCAAGATTGACTATAACCTTCGAGTTATCTGTTTTCCTCCCCGAAGATACATTCCAGCCTGCTAGCTTCAGTAAACATCCTTACTCAGCTACAGGGCTAAAGGGCCGACCTGTCTTTATGCAAGTAATTCATAGCCTCTGTTGCCATGCTTCCATGGAAGGCCCCATGCCCCCACGCTTCTCATACAGACACTCAGGCGCTTATACACGCACTCACAGTAAGTATAGAATAGCTTCTGCTCTAGAGACCTTTCTGCCCAGATAGCTTAGTTCCTAAACATCAGATATCAGATATGATAGAAGCACAAGTTGATCTGACATGCCAGACTTCTGTCTCTTTCCGTCAGTGTAAATGTCAAGTCCCCTGCACCCCGTCTATCACACGTCATGCAGCTGCGCGCGCATCCAAGCTTCCGATTTCTGCTGACATTGCAACATTCTGTTAGCACCACCCCTTGGTGCCACCCACTTGCGTCACCTATCAGTGACGTTTCTAGCACACGCCCTAGTTCACGCCTAGTTTACGCCTCTTGATGATGTATTAGCACCACGTGTATACTGTTATCTTGTCTTCTCTCAGCTGTTACGCCTCTTACATTGAACATTATGATGTAAATCAAGTATATAAGCTATGTATTGTTAATAAACGACAGCGCGCTCATCTATCCCTTCTGACATCCTGTGTGGTGGTCAGAACATGATATCCTGATTCCTTTATGAGGAATAAAACCCTTAGAAACTCTACACCACGGACTCTGTTTTCCTTCATTTCGATTGAGTTATTATTGATTAAGTACTTACCTGCATAGAAATTAAGAGAGTAAATTAATTATTTACATCATTTTGGCGCCCGAACAGGGACCCCTCCCCCACCTCACGCGCCGGAAGGTGCGTTGCAGTCCGTGTCCCCTGCCATCAGTTAGACGGACAACACGTGTACTGGCAGGATTTCCTGCATCCCCCTCTGACACACGGAGGTGACGAAGACTGCGATCAGTGCCCAGACGAGGCGGTGAGGAGTGCGGAGGATCCCGACCAGAGCCCAGCCGAAGGAAGCAAGGTCCGAGGTGTGAAGAGACCCGCCAGTTTTCCGAAGTTTTCCGAAGTTTTCCGAAGTTTTCCGAAGTTTTCCGAAGTTTTCCGAAGTTCCGAGTCGAGTCCAGTCGAGTTTCCGAGGCCTTCTGTTTTCCGTGCTTCCCGGTGAGTACCATTGCTGGGTCGTATCTAGACGGGTTTGGGTACGCAAGTCCGGTCTGCACTGTTTTTAGGCAGTGTATCTGTACTGTTTAGCAGTATATACAGTATTCCGAATTTCTGCACTGTTACAGCAGTGTATCTGTATCGTTGAGCGGTACATTCAGAGTAGGGGGAAGTTAGCTATGTCTTTAAATGTTTCATGTGATTAATGTCGTGGTATGAATGTGATTGTTTTTTGTGCATTATTGTGTTTTTGTATAAATAGTTACAGTTGACATTAAGTATCAAGGATCAAGCATTCCAGTATCAAGTAGGCACAATGCCGTTTTTCAACAAATTAAAGCAGATAGGAACTAGGAAAGGGATGTTAGAGGAAGAGATTCCAATCCCCCCTAGGGACACTCCAGGTAATTTTATGTACAATAAACATGGCATAGACGCCATCCTGTATCTAGAGTTATGGACCGATTATACCAAGCACTTAGAGGAAAGATACCGATGGCCAGTTAACGGAACATGGGATGCCGAGTGCATCATAAAGGTAGAAGAAATATTACGGAAAAAGAAAGCTAGACAATCTCAGAAAGACGCCATAGAATTTTGGCGTAAGGAATCACGTAAACGTGCTGATAGAGCACTCCGTAGAGAAGACAGGCTTAAAGAATCAGAAAAGGCCCAAGAAAATGAATTAGTTACTGAGGGAATTCGAGTAAAAGTAGAACAAATAGATCGTATCCAAAATGGCAAAGTGAACAACATGTATCTTTTGGCCGATGGTACCCCTGACGCCATTTCAGAAATACCGAAAAATTTGCCGTCACCATTAGTTCCAACTAAAGTAATGCATAAGACTACTAAAGACATATTCCTAAATTCATACCTCGAAGATGTAGCGCCAGCCTACACCAATCTGCCTGTTCGTGCCCTGCCTACTGACGGGGCCGGGGGTGGTACTGCCCCCCAAGACCACTCTCAGCCGACACCGAAAAAGACTAGTTCCGTTCCGCCAGCTCCGCCACTTCCCTCACCTAAAACTGATTTACCGAAACCACTTCAATCAGATCCTACTAAAAGACAAATTCAGATACTGACTACACACAGAGATAATGCCCAAGCTTCCGCTTCAGGAGGTGCGACCGCGGGTCTCCAGACCCCGCCACCGACTCACAGATTAAATCTCAGAGGTATGCAGAGTCCTCTTACGCACAGATCCCCCCGTTCTTCTAATTCATCCCGTCTTGATGCACTAAAAGAAAATATGTCAGTTTGTAGATATGATCCAGAACCTGGACAGGACGACTTAATGGTATTAGCGTCTTTACGGTTAAGATCTGCTACTGATAGTTTGTTATGTTATGCAGGAATGAAGGAGCGCCTAGATAGAATATATGAGTTCGTTCAAACGGGAAAGGACCCCGACAGTATTAAGGATGCCCTGGAGAAACAGAAAGTTAACATGCAAGCACTGATACTACGATTTTTCATAAATTGTCTAATAAGAGAACGAGACAGGCCCGGAACAGAGCAGAGTGAATTAGATGCATTGAGCAAGTGGGGTCAAAATATAGCTGATGGAAAACATGACAGACAAAATTGCATAGAGGCCATGTATAAAAAAATTAAGAAAGCAGTGATAGCAGTACACGAGAAAGAGAAAGAAAAGGCTCCCTCCGAGGAGGAAGAAGAATCTGAAGAACCAGAACCAACTACAAGTACTATAGCATATGTAGGTAGGGGAAACTACCTTAGGAAAGGTGTCCGTCCGGAAAGCAAGAGAGTTTTCTTCTCTGCCCTAACGAATCCGAATTCTGCTGAGCATCAGTTCCAGGAAACTGATAAACGGCTTCGAGATCGAGTTGGGTACCATGTACTCAATTCTATGGATGAACAAGAATTAGCCCGATCAGCGGTATCATGGGCCGAAAATGCAGACATATATAATGATGACACCGTAGCACAGACATTTCTGAACCTCTCCCCCGACGAACAGAAATTAGCAGGGGTATATATGATTCAGCACCTTCTCATTAAGTACAGAAAACATTATTCCGATCCAGGTCCTTTACATGAGACACTAGAAGCACTACTGATGGATAGATGGAGAGGCCTAAGCACTAAATTAGTTCAAATAATTCTAGAACAACGACGCAGATATGATACCTTTGTAAGTCCTGAATATGTTCCCGCCCCACCCCCAGAAAGGAAAATGTACCATATGCAGTGCGGGAGTGGTATAGAAAGTCAGAACCCCTTGCGAGAAGTGCACCCTGTTATGGGTGAGGATAAAATTTTGAAACGCGTGTATGTGCACACGCCTCTGACTAAATTAGAACTGTTAGAAATGAAGAAACTAGTACCATGCCATGATAAAGACCCTGCAGGTTTCCATAGAGAGCTTAAAGACATGTTATTAATGGGGGACTACACATATGATGATATCATGAAAATGTTGAAAGTATTATTGCCTACGGGAATATTCGAGAAATTAAAGGAAAAGGAATGGGAGGTGGGAGACACAAAGATTGCCTGGGCAGAAATAGAAGACGAAGAGAAAAAACGGATTCCAGGGTTAGGTCTTGGGGACAGAACGAAAGCATTACCAGGTTTAATAGTACAGGTCCTGCCCAGATTATTGACAACTAGAAAGGAGGATTGGGATGCAATCTCGTCCTGTAAACAGAAACATGATGAAGATACTAGCGACTTTTATTCAAGATTCGAGAAATGTTTTATTATCAATAGTGGCCTCCAGCCAAGTAGCGAGTCGTACCCACATCTTTTTGTATCAAAGTTAGTCGAGAATTCCCTACCGTTAGTTAAAAATAGAGTGTATAAAGTCGAGAGTACATGGCAAGCAAATACGCCATCCCAGATGTTACAAATGTTACAATATCACCAGAATAGAATTAGGGAAGAACAAGATCAGGAACAGAAGCGCATGAAAGACACGAAAATGAAAATGTTAGTAGCCCAGACGGTCCCATCCGACAGTCACAGGAAAGGTACGACCCAGACAAGTCACGCTGCAGCTCCTGTTAAAGGGACATGCAATTATTGCAAGCAGCCAGGTCACTACGTACACGAATGTGCAGTTCTGAAACATAACATAGCGACAGGTAAAACTAAAGAAAGACCGCATCCTCCTAGACAAGACCATAACCAGCATCAGTCTACACAGAATACACAGCCTATGCATGCATCTGCACAGACAGCACAAACCGTAGCAGTACCACAGCCACAGCCCATTGCTGCAACTCAGCAAGTCTCACAACAGATGTACCAGTATGCCCAGTCTGCTTACCCCGAATATTCCCGATATACATGAAACAGCCTAGAGAGGGAAGGTGGCTTGCCTCTTATCGAGATTCCTGTAGATCAAGAAGGTCCTTATGTACACAGTCAAGTATTGGGGAAAGATAGAAAGTTTTTAATTGACACAGGGGCAAGTCGCACTACAATAAGTCATGACGAAGTTCCAGGGGCACCCCTCTCAGGCTCACAAAATGTTTCCCTTGGTTTTTCAGGACAACCTATTGTAAATGAAGTATCAGAACCAGTTCCCCTGGCTGTGGGTCCATTATCACGCGTTACAGACCTGTTACTAACAAAATCATGTCCGGAAAATCTGTTAGGAATTAAAACACTGAAAGCTCTAGGAGCTATAATATGCTGCTCCCCGGAGGGGGTTAGACTCTTTCTGCGGGATTTCAAGGGTCATTACGTCCTTCGTGAGTTTGACGTCAGATTGAAAAATGTACCTGATTACTTGTGGGCAAAAGGCCCAACTGATGTAGGATGTATGCACATTACACCATACCGCGTTACCCTCAAGGCAGGTGTTGTATTACCCAGAATCAGACAATACAAGTTACCACCCGATGCTGTAGCGGCTTTACTGAAAATCATTGAAGAGCTCATTGCCCAAGGAGTGGTCGTCGAGACCGACTCCAATATCTGTAACTCACCCATCATTCCGATTCTTAAACGTACTGATCCCAATGCACCGCCAGTATATCGGCTGGTGATTGATCTCCGAGAATTGAATAAATGCATTATCCCACAGTATCCTGTGGTCCCCGATATATCATCTCTCTTGACTGCTATTGATTCAGAAGCAACGTTCTTTACTGTAATTGATCTCAAGAACGCCTTCTTCAGCGTGCCTATTGATCCAGAGAGCCAATATCTCTTCGGATTCTGTTTAAATGGACGCAGTTTCAAATTTTCGCGCGCACCTCAAGGATTCACAGAAAGCCCCAGCATCTATAGTCAAGCACTGAAAAGACAACTAGATTGTATTCAAATGCCAGTTAACACCGCTTTACTACAATACGTCGATGATCTGCTGATCACCGCACGAAGTGAGCCCGAATGTGAAAAAGCATCACTGACAGTTTTACATTTCCTGGCCGACAAGGGACACAAGGTGTCTCCTTCGAAGCTACAATTCTGTGTTCAGCAAGTTGTGTACTTGGGTCACTTACTGTCCAAAGTGGGGAGACAGCTCACTCCCGATCGCATTCAGTTAATTGTGAACATGCCGCAACCCAAGACACAAAAGGAAGTGCGGGCCTTCATAGGCCTCACCTCGTACTGCAGACAATGGATTCCCCAGTACGCATTTCTAGCTAAACCACTCATCCAGTTAACGACACAGGAGGCAGCGACTTCGACTGTCCTCCCTTGGACTCAGGAACACACACAAGCTTTTGAAGAATTAAAGAAAGTTTTATGCCAAGCACCAGTTTTAGCGACACCATGTTACAGCAAACCGTTTACACTTTTTGTTACAGAACGTGATGGCACAGCGTTGTCTGTCCTCACTCAAGACCAAGCAGGTTCACATAAGCCTTGTGCTTATTTTTCTAGTACATTGGATTCAGTAGCTCAAGCACTCCCTGCGTGCTTAAAGTCAGTAGCAGCAACAGCGTTAGCAATAAGACAAAGTGATTCAATTGTTTTAGGTCATCAGTTAACAGTTCAAGTACCACATTCTGTAGAGGTTTTGTTAAACAGAACCCAGACTCAACACTTAACTATAGCACGACTGACAGGTTATGAATTAACACTATTCCAGCCACACATAGAAATCAGACGTTGCAGCATCCTGAACCCAGCAACACTGTTACCTACAGTTATGACAGATCCAGCTCCGCATGATTGTATAGAAATAATTAATGCAGTAACTAAGCCTAGACGAGACTTAACAGATGTCCCATTGACAAATCCAGACCTGACACTTTATGTGGATGGTTCATGCATGAGAACAAGTACAGGAGAATTAGTGGCCGCGTACGCCGTGACCACTGAAACTGAAATTAAAGAAACACATCGTATTGACACACTGTCTGCTCAAGCAGCAGAGCTCATCGCTCTGACTCGAGCCTGTATTCTAGCCAAGAACAGAAATGTTAACATATACACAGATTCCCGCTATGCCTTCGGAGTTGTGCACGACTTCGGAGTCCTCTGGCAAGAACGAGGTTTTCTGACTTCCCACGGGGCCAAGATCCAACATGGCCCCCTCATTCAAGCACTGTTAGAAGCAATACATTTGCCCTCGGGCATATCAGTCATGAAGTGTAAGGCACATACTAAAGTCACAGATTCTGTTTCCCAGGGTAACGACCTGGCAGACCAGACAGCAAAGCATACAGCACTGACTCACACCCAGACTACTGATGTGACAAAGACAATAGTCCAGACCCAGTGTATGGCAGTTAGAGATCCCGCCCTAGATGTAATTGATATCCAGACACATGCTACTCCAGAGGAGATAAAGAAATGGACTGAACTAGGAGGGATTCAGACAGATCAAGGTTGGGTGACGAAGGGAAAATCTATATGGTTTCTCCCCGACTCAATGGTTCAAGTCATGATAAATACAGCACATAGTCCTGCCCATCTTGGAGAGAAAGCCATGTTAGACAGTTTACAGAATCTCTGGTACAACAAACACTTACGAGCAGCAGCAAAACAGAAAGTGCGTACTTGCATGATCTGTTGTCAGTTCAATCCAGGTAAAAGTGTCCCTGTTGAGCAAGGTGGATTCCATCCTCCCGATCACCCTTTTGAAGTCCTCCAGATGGATTATATCCAGATGAATAGCTGTAGAGGATTTAAGTATGTCCTTGTAATTGTTTGTGCTCTGTCCCGCTGGACCGAAGCATACCCAGTCCCAGACTACACTGCTCCGACCACTGCCAGACAGTTGGTTCGTGAATTCTTCCCACGGTACGGTTTGCCCCGTGTCGTGTATTCAGATAACGGACAGCCGTTCTCGTCCGAGCTGATGAAACAAGTTTCCCTCTTGCTAGGATATCAGTGGAGGTTCCACTGTGTCCGACATCCCGAAGCAGCTGGCCTTGTAGAAAGGCATAATCAGACACTAAAAATCCGTCTTGCCAAGATCTGTCAATAAAAAGGGGTCGACTGGATAGTCGCCCTGCCCGTGGCGCTATTCTACATGAGAATGGTCGCCCACTCAAGATCAGGGCTATCCCCGTACGAAGTGGTCTTTGGCAGACCACCGAATATGTGGGGGACGCCCGTTCCGAAAAAGATCACTGATATTGATTGTAACATGTTGACAGATTACCTTGCCTCCTTGATGTCTGCACTCCAATCATGTCGTTCACAGGTTGCCGCAGCCTTTCCTGACAACACCGATGTAAAGACGCATGAGGTCCGTCCAGGGGACCTGGTAGTCGTCCGGAATTTCGACCGGAAAAGTCCGCTGGAGCCCCGCTGGAAGTCTCCAAAGACCGTTCTGCTTACCACCAGGACCGCCGTGAAAATCGAGGGGAGAAAGGGGTGGGTCCACACGAGTCACATCAAGCTATGCAATGAACTAAAAAACGGACTGAAACAGGACTCTGACTCGTCCACCCCCACCAAAGACTGTGTTGAAGCACAAGACGTTACTGTGCCTAAAAGAGAAAAGACTCCTCAAGAACTTTACCGTATGAAGCTTCGATCTAGCAAGTCAGACAGTTTAATTGTTTAAGTCCTCCCCTAGGTGAATCGGTTAAATAGTTTCTGACATGTATCCCCTAGATCGAGTTAGAGAGAGAGAGGAAAAGAGAAGATCATATTGCAAATCACTTCGTAGTCACTGCATAGTGACACTAATAATCATGTTTATTCTGAGCATTCTAATTATTATTGCCAGCATTCTGCTTCCTATGTACTGGCCTATTTTCAGGCGTGAACAATCTGCTTACAATGTCTCTGCTGAACACACTTTTAGTGAACTTCCCGCACATGAACTCTCTTACAGACTTGCGCTGCGCAACAATACATTCATTAGTATGTTACACCATTCCCATCAGACAAATAATGCTACAGACTGTTGGATATGTGGCCGACTCCCTCCCTACCAGAATTACAAGGGAGCTCTGCCTCTCTTTCCGTACCCATTCACTCACAATGGCTCTTGTGGAGCATGGTTTAAAATAATTAACTCTTTAGATCCTGATATTGCTGTTTTCGATGGGGGCTGGGTTTGGGGAAACTTGAACTTAGTCCTGCTCAACGTCTGTTATCCTGATAAAGAGGGACTTCCCACTCGAACAGGAACTGATCTAGAAAATGAAGTATATGGATTAGGTAATTACACAATCAGCCTTATGATCCTCACTGTTGAATCTGAAACTGCTCCAGTTCTGCCCCATATGTTAGTACTACCAGTCACGGGTGAATTATGTGTTAGCAAGAAAGGTTCAGTACACGTAGGTCATAGTAAATGCACTACTGTGGTCAAGTTCAGTGACCATGGTAAATCGTCCTTTAAAGCTACCAGTCATTCCTACTTTGTTTGTGGTCATACCGCATACATACGTTTGCCTCCAGATTGGGATGGTACCTGTTACATTGCATTCCTTCTGCCACCTGTTTTTCTAGCTCCCCCTGATTACCATAGAAATACGAATCTAGCACCAAATAGACCCAAAAGAGATACCCCCCTTGTCGACTACACAGAAACGGCATGGGAACAGTACACTGATTTCAATAAAGGATTCTTTTTCTTCCTAGGTCCTGTCCAAAACAGTAAATTAATACGCAGATTAACGAGAACACTTGAAGCAGTAGTGAACGAAACTGCCTCCGCTCTAGGTAACTTAACAGAGGAGCAGTCTGCTATACGGACTGTTGTCCTTCAAAATCGTCTTGTGATTGACGTCATCTTGGCAGATAGAGGTGGAGCTTGTAAGGTCATCGGGTCAAGCTGCTGTGTTTTCATTCCACAAAATGCACCATCTGTCTATCAAGCTATCACCCGTTTACATAAAATTGCAAATCAGATACATCAGAATCCAGGCACCTGGACTTGGTCCGGTTGGTTCTGGACTACGTTAACAGCTTGGGGATGGAAGATCTTATCCTTCCTAGGCATTGGTCTTGTTATAGTATTCAGTTGTTGCCTATGCCTGCAGTGTGGGCCAGCGATATGTGGACTGTGTGCCACATCCTGCATTGAGCATTCCAGTTGCCTCTCAAACAGTCAAAGAAAGAAAGACGAACATATAATGTTACAAGAACAAACCGATCGATTTATGAGGATCGATATATCATGAAGGGTCCGTAGGGAACAAGGAGGGAATGAGGTAATATAAATTTTATGGTCATGTTGTGTTCCCTAGCGAGTACCCCACCGACTCCATGTACGAGTTAAAAGTGCATGTAACTTCCCTCCTGTACCAGCTATGAAGACGCAAATACATTTGCGTCCAACGTTAACTTGTCCTCTTTCAGACCCACCATGAATGGGTTTGATGGTCCGTTCCTAAGTATGCTATGCCAACGTCTTTTCGAAGTGTACTCCTACGTTTTTCAGCCTGGCTGAAAGTAGGCCCTGAATCTCTGCCACCGAGCCTCTTCTCTGGCTTCTGACTGCGAGGGCCTCTGCCCAAGCAGCCCCCGTACCCGTGAACTCTGACTTACTTCTAGCGCGGCCCTCCGTGCTCAGCTCAGCCTGCTGCCTGCCAAGATTGACTATAACCTTCGAGTTATCTGTTTTCCTCCCCGAAGATACATTCCAGCCTGCTAGCTTCAGTAAACATCCTTACTCAGCTACAGGGCTAAAGGGCCGACCTGTCTTTATGCAAGTAATTCATAGCCTCTGTTGCCATGCTTCCATGGAAGGCCCCATGCCCCCACGCTTCTCATACAGACACTCAGGCGCTTATACACGCACTCACAGTAAGTATAGAATAGCTTCTGCTCTAGAGACCTTTCTGCCCAGATAGCTTAGTTCCTAAACATCAGATATCAGATATGATAGAAGCACAAGTTGATCTGACATGCCAGACTTCTGTCTCTTTCCGTCAGTGTAAATGTCAAGTCCCCTGCACCCCGTCTATCACACGTCATGCAGCTGCGCGCGCATCCAAGCTTCCGATTTCTGCTGACATTGCAACATTCTGTTAGCACCACCCCTTGGTGCCACCCACTTGCGTCACCTATCAGTGACGTTTCTAGCACACGCCCTAGTTCACGCCTAGTTTACGCCTCTTGATGATGTATTAGCACCACGTGTATACTGTTATCTTGTCTTCTCTCAGCTGTTACGCCTCTTACATTGAACATTATGATGTAAATCAAGTATATAAGCTATGTATTGTTAATAAACGACAGCGCGCTCATCTATCCCTTCTGACATCCTGTGTGGTGGTCAGAACATGATATCCTGATTCCTTTATGAGGAATAAAACCCTTAGAAACTCTACACCACGGACTCTGTTTTCCTTCATTTCGATTGAGTTATTATTGATTAAGTACTTACCTGCATAGAAATTAAGAGAGTAAATTAATTATTTACATCAGCTCTATCGTTTTCGTTTTTCTGATGTTCATAATATTGGGCCATCTGGAGGATAGCCGTAGGTTTGGAGGCTGCCCAGCTACTCTCGCTGGCCTGCAGTTTCTGGGAGACCTCTGGTGATAGACCCTTAACGTAATTCTGGACAAACAGATGGTGTCCGGTTGCAGTGGTCAAGTCCTGGCCGCTGTAATCGGAGAACCCCGTTTCAAACCGGGAGAAGTAGTCCGATACATCCTCCTGAGGTTTCTGGTGACAGGCCGTTACTATCGACCAGTCCACTTTCTTTTCTGGGATCAGGGTTTTTAATTTCTGTACGATTTTATCCGGGAGGTCTAAAATGGCTTTCAAAGGCTTTTGTCCGGGTTCTCGTTGTTTATCTATGCCATTGAGTTGTGACCAGTTATGTCCAAACAGCTCAACGTGGTCGACTTTCCGGATTTGCTTCCACACATCAGCTGGTAGGCATAACCCGAAAAACAAGTCGATGTCAGCCAGGGTCATAATCGTCGATCCTAGGGCTGTACCCAACTCAGTATAGAAGGCAGTGGGGTTTTTACGTAGGTCAGGCAGAGATTTCCGGAATGTCAGAATCTCTTGCCGGTCCCATGGCTGGTAGACCCAGTTGTACACTACCCTCCCTTTTGCATCTTTGTTGTTTGCATCATCGTGAGTCCCTTCACCTCGTGGAGGGACCCAGTAAGGGGCAGCCTCTCGTATCGGCATCATGGCGTTAGATTGTTCAGTCTGAGGTTCGGTCACTACAGATGCCGTAGGTTCAGTCGTCGGTTTTCGTTCAGTGAGGTGGCGGAAAACCTCAAGCGTACGCGTAAGGAGGTCCGTCACATCACACTCACCCTCATCCCCGATATCGACCTTCCGGTACAGAGTCGTTAGGCTCTGGGGACCTTTGTCTCGATATCGGTCCTCGTATGCGTTCAAGACATGGTAACACAGTTGTACAGTAAAGTGTCGTCTGTGACTCCCTGTATACGAGTTAAACACATCCGTGATGTATTCTTCATCTTCCCTCCTTTCTACCAGTGTCCTTGCTATCTTATCAACCCCTGCTCGCTCATCTTTGCTTAGTCTGTTTGTTCTTGCAGAACCAACCCTTCGGGCCTCGGGGTCGCCTAACGTTGTTGTTTGCGTAGTATCTAATGCAAGGGGTCCGGCCGGTACAGAGGCACTGGGGGCCGAAGCTGTGGCGCTACTCTCGCTTGTACCTGGGGGTGGTGGGTGCTGTGCTAAGGGTTGGGAAGGGGCATATGGAGGGGGCATGTAGATGATCGGAGGACCTAGCAGCAGATCATCGTTGGCTCGTTGTTTCGAGGGTAATTCAGGGTAGAGCGTGGAGGATGTTCTAACCGGACACTGGCTTGACGTTTCTATTTCTAGTTTCAGTTTGGCTTCCTCTCTTTCTTTTATCTTTTCTTCTAATTTCTGAGCCGCTAGGTGGGCTACTTTCCGCAGCTCCTTTCCCAACCTACTCTCAGTTCTCTTTTTACGTTGTTCAGTTTCTTTGCGCCACATGCCGAAACTATCAAGCATAGTGGGCGTCGTCTTGTTTTTACCAAGGGCTGTTTCTAGTGCGTTTATTTTATCATCATCGAAGGATCCTATCAGTGGCCACTGACTTTCTCGATCCTTTTTCGTATATTTATGCCACAGCTTGCTATAGGCTATAGCGATCAATCCATGCTTCATGAACATGTCCTTATTAGGGGTGCCTTCCAGCGGAGCCGGATGGTTCATCTCTAATAAGCGGTCCGGGCTAAACAGGCTACTAACCAGTGGGGAGAAGACAGGCATGACGGATCGCGAAGGGGATAATAGTCAGCACTACCTATCTTATCACTGCGTGCAAAGACTAGACAGAATATTTCTATTCTACATTGTTTGCAGGCAGTGAATACCTCAAGAACCAATATCGGGCAATCAGTGTTTGGTCAATAAATAAAAAATAAAAAATGGTCAATGGGGAGAATAAGTAGGCCCGCAAAGGTCTGCGTCACCTACCCTTTCACTATCTGCAAAGAGGGGGACCTATTCTTTCCTGTTTGCAGACAGAGAATCTCCAGAAAACAATCCGTAACAGTTAATCAATGGGGAGGGGCAATTGATCAGTGGGGGAGAAAGATAGGTCCAACGGACGCGTACCTATCCTTCACTGTTTGTAAAGGGAGAGCCTGTTGTTTCTCCGTTTGCAGACAGCGAATCTCCAAATAAATTAACAAAAAGTAATACTAGTATTTTTCATCAATTATCAATCATTTCGCGATTTGTCGTGTTTACACGACCTTACCCGGACCGCATGGACAGTTTCTAGTCTTCCGAATCCAGCGCCCGATCATCCTCTTCTCTTCGTACTCCTCGTGGCACTCCTGATGGTTCCCAGTCAGGACCGTAGATCACTCGAGAGAGGTCCGTTCGGAACCAGTGAAGTTCGGATGATCGGCTGTCAGACGAGGGTCTATCGGACAGGGTACCTTCCGATCGTTGCAGTCGTTCACTCTGTCGTCAGGACCTCTCCCACTGGATCCACGAGTCGCTGATGGGCCCCACGCTTGGGACGCCAATTGTAAAAGGGGTAAGACAACCAGTGACCAAAGACCCTTTAGTGTTGCCCGGCGATGTCGCCTCAATGACCCACCAATATTAATCAAATGAAGAAAGCAGGCGCTGGAGACTGAAAGGCAGGAAACGAGGGTTTTAATCTCTCCGGAGGAGAACACATCAAATCGGACAGCAAGTATCGTCACGAGGTGCTCTAACCGCATCTCTGAGGCCTGGCCTCTTATACTCAGGTTTACTGCTTTATTACATGAAACACATATTTGTCAGTACTTTGATGTACGGAAAAGCATCCTAGGAATCCCCGCTTCAAGCCCGTTCCCACACATTTACAGTTGAAGTCCCTACCCCGGTCACAACAGGTGGTGATTATCGCGCAGCTGGACATTCCGCCGATTCACGGAATGTGTGGAGTTGATCGGATCTCATGGGGTGAGGGGTGTTCGATCGACCCGAAGGTCCTTTGATAGGGGGATGCTTCCTACTGTACGGGGGGTAATAAACAGTGTCCGTAGGGCCAGGTGGCGGCTTGGGAACAGGGGAGACAGACGGGCACACAGGAAAAGGGGGTTTGCATCAAAGGGCCTGAGGCTATGAAAGGAATGAAGGGAGGTGTCCGCGCTGGGAACAGGATGGGATTCTGAGGCCGATCTGCGCTGAAGAGGGGTTTATGACCCAAGGCATGTGAGAGCGAGGGGGTTGTCAGCGTGCGGGGGATGCCTGTGAGGTTGAGAGAGAGTGAGAGACGTGCTGGCTATCAGCGAGGGGCAGAGGGGCCATGGTGCCTAAAATGGCTGCCGCCTACGCGCACGAATGAGCTTGAAAGGGGCAAGATGGCGCCGATAATGTTGACGTTTTCAGTCTAATCTTTAACAGTGCATGTTGGAGTAAATAGAAAGTTGCTTCAGACATGTGGTAGGTTTTTGAGTGGTAAACAGGCCTAACTTAAGGGCAGAGGTAGACCCTTGTTCTGTTCATGTTCTGCCATCTACCACCGCAGTGACACTGTGTATTTCTCTTTAAAACAAAGACCAGCATTGTAATTAGGTGGGGCCTGAGATTTGTTTTTAGAGGCACTAATGTACGTAACACAGAAGTTGTTAATGGCACCTAACATGTAGGATTCCAGTACAATATATACTCTTGGGATCAAAATGGAGGCACAGAAAAGCAAAGGTTCTTGGGGTTCAGCAGCTGGATCTCCCACACCAGCTCGACAAGAGCCTGGGTGTGCTCATTATGATTCAATCTGCAGTCATCAAAGATTGCCACAAGAGAAGCGCTTACCCAGTGAGCAATTTTAACACTGCATTAGAGAAACATGTTGGAGAATTGTCATTGATGTTCCCTTTGCATGGGAATTGTCTTTCTTATTTCTCTTGTTTGTATTCTAGATTTACATTCAAAATGATTTCAACAAAAATATTACAAAGTGATTTTCCCTCCAGCGAAATAATATGTTCAAAAGTATCCGAAAAACATGTTTCCCTTATCAGTCAGAGACATCAGGTAGGGTGCATTACGGTGGGGTCTGCATCTTTGGTTGCTTATCCGCAAAAATATTTGCCTCACATGAAGAAAAGAGACTTAATTTAAAAGAATCGGGTGCTTTGTGTCTTCTCAGTGGGTTCACAAAAAGTCACTCAATTTCCGTCAATTCATACAACGAATCAATGCAGTTATTATCGCTTGTCGGTATTTTGTTAATATTTTAATTAAAGAAAAATCTCAGAGGGAATGATGGGCACCTTTTAGGTCCCTACGAATATGCGTGTTTCCTATGTTTTTATATACTACTATGTAAACAGGTAGATAGCATTATCTGCTGACGCTCCTTTGATTTAGAAAAAAGGTTGAGCAGATAAATAAATTGATGTCATGGCAGTGAAAATAAATGTGGCACAATAACACATGATATTTAGAGTAACTGCAGTAATAAGCACACATTCACACCGGTATCACTACAATGCAAAGGTCAAATTTGAGTTTTTTATTGCAGAATAGCAATATTGGCATGAGAAAAACACTTTTACTGCCTCACATAATGCATGTAAGAATGACTTTACACAATGAAACAACTCTCCTATCTCTTCAGTGTGATTCAGTGTGAAGTGAGCACATTTAACCCCTTGCATAATGGTTTTAAATACTTTTTATTAATATAAATATTTTTTTTAAAAGCCATGATATAATTTATATATGCAGATGTGCAGAGTGTTATATACTGTTCATTTTCATTTGTAACTTTATTTTCGGTCACGGAGATCATAAAAGTGCATTCTTCATTTTTAAAAGAATACATATTAATTAAAGACCTACAAGTGGATAAAAATGCAATAATGTATAATACAGCAATAAAACAATTGCAGTTATAATAGAAAAAATCAGGGCATTCAGGAACACGAACCATCAGTATGAAAAATAATAGGCTTAAATAATAAGTTCTTGTACCGTGCTAATTGTAGATTAACAACAGATTGCAGTTCATGTTTGAAAATAAAGTGACCAGTGTAGTGCCAATTTCTCTAACATTAAGAAAAACGTAGATTCTTATTTCCTGAGATTGTTAAAATTGAAAACAGTAAAAAGAAACTCTGTAATCATACCCTAACACATACAAGAATTAAAACATGTGGAACACAGACATACTTGTTACATTTGTTTTGTTCTAGGGCATTAGCAGCCATATGGTAGCATCTTGCCCCTCTTGCTGCTCTGAGATGATGTAAATAAAAAAATTGCCCACAGACACATAGCGAGTCTCAACCACTCACCTCACTAGTGCCATTAGATATTTTGAAAAAACCAAACATAGGTACTCCCCTTGTGTTGGTTTGCAAAACCCTAAGAGCATCTAATTGCCTCCCGGTGCCAAAGTTCTTACAAAGAAGCGCAATCCACTTGAACCGGAGGTTGTGATAGTGAGGACAGTAGAACAAAATAAGCTCCAATGATTCTATATCACCCAGACACTGATCATCCACCTCACCCTCGTCGTGCCATTTAGAGCTAAATTCTTTAATGGAAAGGGTACCTTATGTAAACTGGAGAAATAACTTAGGAGCTAGGGGTGGAGCAATTTCATCAATGGTTGCCTCGTAGGCGCACAGGGTTTTGCATCAATGAAACTTACTGTTAGTCTTCCTTTACACTGTGTCACAATTTCAACTGCTACGGACTCCCAGTAATGACATTTGTTCATATTTCAAGGGGACAATCTCATCGACTCTGGGGAGGTCCAATAGTTTCCGGCCCTAGTTTCTGCACTAGTGACTATGGGGCCATGAGATCACGGGTGCCTTCCTGATAGGTTTCAAGGGCTGGGTAGTCCACAGCCAATGCCAGAAAATGAGAAATCTGCATTCTATTTTGTGAGAAATATACCTTTGTGCCAAGTTCCCTGGTGTGAGGGGAGTACTTGAGGGAAGAGTTACTATAGTATCAAAAACCTATGTAAGTTGCTAGTGTTGGAACAACCCCAAAGTTTGGCACCATAAATTACAGACCCTATTGCCTTTACATTATACATTTCCTTAGCTGGGGCTACCCTTCTAGATACAGGCCTACGGAGGGTTTTGGCTATATTTGTAGTCTGCTGGATAAGGGACAAGTGGGCCTTCTCCAACTGAGGGGGACCAACCCAAGTTGGTTGTGAGTCTGCTACCCAAGTAATTAAAGGCAGCTATCTGATCTAAAGGGGTATTACCAACTAAAATGTGTCTATTCCAGTGGCTCACTTTGCGATTAGTAAAGCATACACTTGGTCTTGAAGCTCTTAAGCTCCAAGCCCGCTTATCACAAAAGAAATTAAAGAGCTGAAGCCTCTGCAGTGACTTAGAAATCGTCTGTGAAGAGATGGGCCTGTATCCTCTTCCCTCCAAGTTTGGGTGCACCCCACCAGTCCATGCATAAATACTCTATCACCCTGTTGATAGAAAGGGAGAACAGTGTAGGGGCAAGGACTCATCTCTGTCTGACTTCACGATCTACCTTGAAAGGTTTGGGCACATGCCCATCCTCCCCCATCTGACTTGGACCATATTATCGGCATGCAGCTTTACCAAGATGTTCAATCGGGGAGCAGAGATGCCCATTTTCTCCAACACCCTCCATGGTTTCTCCCTCGGAACCAGGGCGAAGGCTGTGTGTAAATCAACAAAGGCGATAAAAAGATTGGCCTTGGTGGTTAATTCCTCCCGCCAATAAATTAAAGAAAACATGAAGACCTGATCTAGAATGTTAAAGTTGGTTCAACAGCCTGCCTGCAAGTCAAACAGGACGCGCTCTTCTGACACCCAATCTTGCAGATGTACCAACACTTGCTTGCAAAAGATTTTTTGGATGGAGTAGATCAGTCCAATGGGTCTATAGTTCCCAGGGTTAACCCAGTCCCCCTTCTTATGAATTGGAAGGACGCCTGCAGGGGAGGGAATATCCACTCCAGAAAGGATAGTGTTGCATAGGATATTTATGTAGGACATTTATGTATGGGCCCCACACTACTGGCTGCACCTTGTACAAATTACGAGTATCCGGTCCGGATTCGGGGCACTGGCGGGAATACAGGATTGCATTTAAAGAGAATGCAAGTGTATTTGACTCCTCTGTAGGCCTGGACAATGTTCGATAAGTTCTGCTGCGTGGAGTTCTGTGAACTGCTGAAAAAACTCTGCCGCACTCCTTGGAGTTCCGTGAGCGGCAGAGTGCAGTAAATCGTGCTGCTCATGCTGATTTTTAGCACCAGCAGTTTGTTCCAGACTGTAAAATGTGCGTAAACAGCACCACCTGCAATGCAGGTGGAAGCTGCTTCTCTCTGCCACTCCAGTAGATGTTCTACTTGAGCAGCAGCGGGAGAAATGGCAGGTTTCTCAATGCCAGCGGTAGCAACCTGTCGCTACCGCCCACATTGAAAAATCTCATCAGGAGGTGGTCTACCGTATGATTTTTATCTCTGGTGCTCACCAACTTATTGCTAGAGAGCCGCGCAAGAGGAAAACCTCTGATACAAGCCACTTTGCATAGTTTTGCAGTACTCCATGCGGATTGGGATAAAACTCAACAAACTATGACGTCGCCCATCACTAGTCACCCACATCTAAGAACATTCCTCCACCTTACTCCTATTTGTGTACAGTATGCTAAAATGGGCCACCCACTCATCTGGTTGAACACAAAAATCGAACTCAGTTTTAGGGCCCTTAAAACAGACTGCTGCAGAACTCCAAAAAGATTTATCTTTTACAATCATGGCTTCATGTAGAAAAGACCAGAGGAAGTTCTCCCACTCCTTTTTAGCTAGAGCGAGAACTTGCCCATACCTGACTCTACACCTCATTGTATCTGGGCAGGAGTTATTGTTTTGTGCAGTTAGGAGCTTCCTTTTATCTAGCTTGTATTCACGGTTGTACCAGGAAGTCGACTTAGGCCCCTTCTTCTCCCCTCGTGGGGTTTTACCTAGCAATTTCCTGACTTGAGAAAACAGAGAAACATGGCTTGAGTGCATCACTACCCTCCTATGCTCCACAGGGAGTTGGGACAGATGGTCTACCTCCTTCTGCGCTCTGTCTTTGGTTGCCTTTAGTATTAGAGGATTTTATACCACCCAATTCCACTTAATAGACTTCCTATTGTTGGTCGGGGAAAGGCCAACCAGATCCATGTTGCCCCTAAGTATTGGTTTGATAACTGAATTATCTTAGCGCATGATGGCCGTTGTTGGATCTGTCTACCACTACCATATCTAACACTGCTGGCAACATCTTCACATCAACCAAGAAATTGTCAATTCTACTGTGATGGCCCGTCCTATTAAATGTCATTCTACCTTGTCGGTCTGTGAGAGTCCTGCAATTTGTAGCTCTTAAATTCAAAATTGGGTGTTAGTGCTAATGCCTGGGCTGCTTTGTGGGTCCATCTCACACATGGCAAATCTAAATGTGGAATGCCCCACTTGTGCTCCAATCCTCTACTAAATCAGAGGGGATGCCTGTTAGGGGCTCAAATCTGTTGTTAAGATCTCCAGCCATCAACAGTAGATCGTTCCCTGCAAACTCAGAAAGGGATTATACTAAAATATTTAAAGTCCTGGTGTCTGCAGTGCTAGTTCCCACTCTATTATAAACATTAAAAACATTTAGGGACAGCCCCAATGGGAGCAAGCGCCCAACTGCCAGTCAAGAAAGTCAATGGAGATTTCCCTGATTTTACACTGAAAGGCTATTTTGACCCAAATTTCCTGCCCCCGAAAAGGTCTACCCCTGCCACTCTGAACCCCATAAATACCAAAGAAGTGAACCCACTCCTGTGGAAGGGGGGCATGATGTCTCTTGGAAGAGGCAAATGTCGGTCTGACATTTGCAAATGTCATGGGAATCCCAATTCCACCTCCGAAAGCAATCTGGACATCCCTGCTAATTTTCATGACAATATTTTTACCAAGGGCAGCCGGGACAAAGTCAGGGTAAGGGGATCTCCAGTCATCGCCTCACCACCTGGATTGTTATTTACTTGCGCCCCCTTGCCACTACTCTGAATGGGCCGCCAAGGAGCCAATGAATAGGTTATGGATGGATTTATGGATCCCCCCCAGTTTAAAAGTAAAAAATATATAGCGGGGGATGAAAGTCTTATTGGCCTGACCATCATCAACAGAGTTCTCTACCATAGCCACCATTACTGGGCAACAACATTTAGATCAGGAAGAGATGTAGGGGACCCGCTATCTGTGTCCCCTGCAACTTGGGTAGCAGCACCTATGTCCAGACTGACTTTAGCTGCAGGGGCACAGTAATTAATCAAGATGGAGGTGTTGCCTTGGGGGATAGATCGGAAATCTATGGCTCTAAGAACATCAACTATGTTTATATGAGAGAAACATACCTTTACATTTTCAAATTGTTCACCAGGGGGCAAGAGCCTTTCTACACCTGCTTTGTGACTTTAATTATAAATAGCAGTGGTGAACTTCTCAGAACAAGTGTATTACTTTGTTGATAAGTGAATCACAATCTTCCCTGGCACTTACTATCAACTTGGAGATCTGGGTAAGGTAGAATATGGCCTGGTGAGACCCTGTCTGCCTGGGTATATAAAACCCATCCCGGTAAATTGTGCCTTATGGAAGCTCTCCAAGGGGGGCCAGACACGTTCTTGGCTCTTGGTCGCCACTTTGACCCTACTCTTGACTCCTTCCTTTGGGATCCCACCCCGGGGAAGCCAGACTGATGTCCCATATCCATAGAGCTATTACTTTGATGGGGGAAGGGGTTAGAGAGAATCTGGGGAGATTGGGTGGTATTTCCCAGGGGGCTGTTGGGTGGTGACAGTATGCAGCAAATAGTTGGAACCCCCATTTCTGCTTCTCAGTTGGTTTCCCACCTTTTCGCCGCCCCAATGCCGTACTTTTAACAGGATTAGAGTTTTGTGCCCCACGTTCCCTCTCCTCAATACTCTCCACTGCCTTCTTCACAACCGCAATCTGCTCCGTTAGATCCCCAATTACACTCATCAAACAAGGAAGGTTTGAGTAACACTCAGCTAGTAGCACTGGTCGCATCAATGCTAGTTCTTCATTTAAATCAATGTGAGGACAAAGAATCAAGAAGCAGTTTCAGCACTCATTTAATGCCTCTATATATATACACAAGCACTCCTCGATGACACAAGCCTAAGGGCGCAATGCTCCCCCCCCAATTGTGATCTGTTATACACCTGGGTTTTGCAGAACATATGGGCTTGATGAGCGCAGCTATCATAAGATTGGTAGCATTACTGCTGGAGGATAGGTTTGAGTTAATGATATCCTCACATTCAGATATTAGATTATCAATTTGGTATATAACATAGTTACCAGCAGCCTAGGATAGGGACTTCTTTGTTGATTTTGAGGATGTCAGGACCCCTTCCACTGCCTTCCTTTTGTCAATTTTAGAACTGAGAAGTAACCACAATTACTGGCCCACCAAGCTGAGTTGAACTGGATACTGGTGCACTTTGAAACCACTCTTTGAAGTTTCCCCCACATCAAAGGCACAAGTTGGGTGTAAGTACTAGGGCTCTGACACCATCAAATCAGACACTTTCGGATCTTGAACTGATTCTCTGTCAGAAGAACTGCTGTGCTGCTCTAATGGCTTTTCTGGGAGGACTGCTGCCTGTTTGTTGCATGATGCCTGCTACTTGCTTCTGTTTGACTCTGCTGAAGGAGAGATGAAATCTGCCTTCCATCCAAAGTGATTTCCTAGGGCTGGTCAGGTTGCCACCTGTTTCTGAAGTCTCAGGGACACACAAGACTTCCTGCAATACTGCTGGTCCTCCCCTTGCCTGAAGTGTCCCCTCCACGTTCTGCACCTCAGAAGTGTGTCTGAAGCTGATTTGTGCATAAACCAATGTGAAGCCCTACAAAGCCTTGCCGCACAGCAGACAGCTTCTCAGAACCGACATCAGATGACATGAAGCCTTGCAAAGCCTCACCCCAAAGCCTCTTGGAACAGAAATCGGAGGACACAAAACCTTGCAAAGTCTTGCAGCGCAGCTAACATCTTCTTGGAAGCTATGCTGAATGATATGAAGCCTTGCAAAGCCTTGCTGCACAGACTCTTGGAACCGACGCTGGACAAGGCAATGCCTCGCCATGCAGATTGCGCCTCAGGACCCAAAGTACTTTGCTCAGCGGGCCCAAGTGGGTCCCTGCAGCTAGCCCACTCTCCCTTGTGTTTGGCCAGAACTTTCGATTTGCACCGGTCCCTCGTGACCTAAAGTCACCTCTTTAGTGCTACCTGCTTCTAAGCGCTTTATTTAATTAATTTCTTCAAAACGCAATATCTCGACTTCTACTTGACAGATTTTTTTGTCAAAATCTTTTTATTTGAGTTTTCGTTTGAGACTGATACAAAATGCTGTACACAGGCAACAAACATTCGAGCAAACCAAGAGTTACAGATTACATATGATGGTTCCAGTTAGTTCACGAGGTCTATGGCATAGCAATCTGGTAAGTATGACAACCCAAACTTGTTGCCTCCATTGTCCACACATGTTAGGCAATCCCCCCTCCCATGAGGGTAACTTAAAAGGAAACCTAACATGTCTATAAAACCTAACAAAGCTGAGATGTCATGGTACAACTAAACAAATAAATGTGCCATCTGCTTTGCTGTGTGATTAGATAAGAAACCAATTGAGGGCCCGGAATCTTGGAGCGCAGGCCATCAGAGGAAGCCCTTCTGACAAGTAGCTCACCAGTGGAGACTATATATAGTCAAAGCCTTTTCTGGCTTCGTCCATGATGTCAGCCATGTGCTCCATCGCCTGTGCCTTCCACAACCTCGCGTGTCATTTTGTTAGGGATGGTGCCTCTTGTTTTTTCCACGCTGCTGCTACCGCCATTTTTCCCACCCCGAAACAAAGCCACATGACCTACCTGTTGCCTTGTGTTTCACGCTTCAAGGCTGGGTCTCTCGCCCCCAACAACATGCGTTCTATAGACATAGGTATTGGGTAGCCCAGGATAAGTTTAATTTAGGATAGGATTTCTTTCCAAAACGATTGTATTGATACAGTCCCACCAAATGTGGCGAAAATCGGCAAGCGTGCCACAGCCCCTCCAGCACCTTTCTGAAATGCTGGGAAAGATCCTGTGTAACTTCTGGGGATAAAGATACCAATCGTATATAAACTTGTAGTATGCCTCCTTCAGGTACATCTAGCGGTTATACTTTACTACATCCCTACTCAGGTGCTCCTACTGTTTTCCCCCAAGCGGGGTATTCAAAAAGCTGTTTGTGTCACTCTAGGGCTCAAGGCTTGTATGAGAGCATACAGAAAGGAGATGCATCCCTTAGAGGTGGATCCAGATTGGGCAAATTTCTCTACAGGGAACAGGACCCTGGTGGTGGCCAGTTGCACCAGGGGTTGCTGAACCCAGTTTTTGAGCTGCAAATAATGGAATTCCTCCTTGTCAGTCAACATGAACTGTTTCTTACGCTCCTGAAACGTGAGGAGCTCTCCTTTGTCAAATAGGTGAGATATCACCCAACACCCTCCTTCCCGGCATGCCTCGAAGGGGCCCTCTTGAAGTGCCGCGGGGAAAGCCGCATTAGAGTGTAAGGGCATTTAGGGGGAGGGGAAAGTAGTGAGCTGCAGCTGTCGATCCCTATAAAAGTCTCACTTAATCCAAACCTGTTACCTCTTTCTACACCTCTCCTGGCCTCTCCTGCCTTTCCTGACCTCTCCTGATCTCTTCTGCCTGTTTCGGCACCTCTCTTGCCTCTTTCTGTACTTCTCATGCCTCTTTCTGCACGTTGCTTCATTCTGCACATCTCTTCCTTCTTTCTGTAATTCTCTTCCCTCTTTCTGCAATTCTCTTCCCTCTTTTTGCACCCCTCTTGCCTCTTTCTGTTCCTCACTTGCCTCTTTCTGCAACTCTCTTTCCTCTTTCTACAACTCTCTTGCCTCTTTCTACACCTCACTTGCCTTGTTCTGCACCTCTCTTGCCTCTTTCTGTACCTGTCTTGCCTCTTTATTCACCACATTTCCTTTTTTCTATACCTGTCTTGTTTCTTTCTGTAACTCTCTTGTCTGTTTCATCACTTCTTTTGCCTCTTTCTGCACCTCTGTTGCTTCTTTCTGCACCCATTTTGCTTCTTTCTGTACCCCTCTTCTGTCTTTTTTTACCTCTCTTGCCTCTTTCTGCAGCCCTGTTCCCCCTTTCTGCACCTCTATTGCTTCTTTCTGCACTTCTCTTGCCTCTTTCTGCACCGCTCTTGTCTCTTTCTACACTTCTGTTGCTTCTTTCTATACTTCTCATGCTTCTTTCTGCACCTGTCTTGCTTGTTTCTTGATCTCTCTAGCCTCTTTCTGCACCTATGTTTCCTCTTTCTGCACGTCTCTTCCTTCTTTCTGTACTTCTCGTCCCTCTTTCTATACCCCTCTTGTCTCTTTCTGTGCCTCACTTGCATATTTCTGCACCTCTTTTGCCTCTTTCTTTATCAGTCTTTCCTCATTCTGCATCTCACTTGCCTCTTTCTTCACTTCTCTTCCTTTTTTCTGAACCTTTCTCGTTTCTTTATGCAACTCTCTTGCTTGTTTCATCACCTCTCTCACTTCTTTCTGTACCTCTCTTGCTTCTTTCAGCACTTCTCTTGCCTCTTTCTGCAACTCTCTAGTCTCTACTTCATCATCTTGCTTCTTTGTGCACCTCTGTTGCTTCTTTCTACACACCGTCCCTTTTTCTGTAACCCTCTTCCGTCTTTCTGTCCCTCTCTTGCCTCTTTCCACACCCCTGTTCTCTCTTTCTGCACCTCTCTTGCCTCTATCTGCGCTTCTCTTGCTTCTTTCAACACCTGTGTTGCTTCTTTCTGCACCCCTGTTCTATCTTTTTGCTCCTCTCCTGCCCGTTTCTGCACATTTCCTGCCTCTTTCTGAATTTCTCTTGCCACTTTCTGCACCTCTCTTGCTTCTTTCTGCACCCTTCTTGACTCTTTCTGTATGTCTCTTCCTTCTTTCTGCACTTCTCATCCCTCTTTCTACACCCCGCTATCTCTTTCTGTACCTCACTTGCCTCTTTCTGCACCTCTCTTGCCTCTTGCTGCACCTGTCTTGCCTCTTTCTGCATCTCACTTGCCTCTTTCTTCACTTTTTTCTGCACCTTTCCTGATTCGTTATGTAACTCTCTTGTCTGTTTCATCACCTCTCTTGCTTCTTTCTGCTCCTCTGTTGCTTCTTTCTACACCCCTTACCTCTTTCTGCACCCCTCTTGTTTTCTGTCCCTCTCTTGCCTCTTTCCACACCCCTGTTCTCTCTTTCTGCACCTCTCTTGCCTGTTTCTGCACCTCCCTTGCCTCGCTCTGCACTTCTCTTGCCTCTTTCTACACCCCTCTTGCTTCTTTCTACACCCCTCTTGCCTCTTTCTGTACCCCTGGTCCCTCACTCTGCACGTCTCTTCCCTCTTTCTGCACTTTCTTCCCTCTTTCTGCACTTCTATTTTCTCTTTCTATACCCCCTTGCTTCTTTGTGTACCTCACTTGCCTCTTTTTGCACCTCACTTGCCTCTTTCTGCACCTCTCCTGCCTCTTTCTGCACCCGTCTTACCTCTTTCAGCACTTCTCTTCCTTTTTCTGCACCGTTGTTGTTTCTTTCTGAAACTCTCATGTATGTTTCATCACTTCTCTTGCATCTTTATGCACCTCTGTTGCTTCTTTAAGCACTTTTTTTTCCTCATTCTGCACTTCTTTTGCCTGTTTCTGCAACTCTCTTGTATCTTTCATCACTTCCCTTACTTCATTCCGTACCTCTGTTGCTTCTTTCTGCACACCTCTTACCTCTTTCTATACCCTTCTTTGTTCTTTCTGTACCTCTCTTGCCTCTTTCTGCATCCCTGTTCCCTATTTCTGCACCTCACGTGCCTGTTTCTGTACCTCTCTTGTATTTTTCTGCACCTCTCTTTCCACTGTCTACACCTCTGTTGCTTCTTTCTGCACTTCTCTTGCTTATTTCTACAAATCTTGTACCTTTTTCTGCACGTCTCTTGCCTCTTTATGTACCCCTCTTCCTGCACCTCTTTCCTCTTTCCGCACCCCTCTTCCCTCTTTCTGCAGTTCTCTTGCCTCTCACTGCACCTCTGCTGCTTGTTTCTGCACTTCTCATGCCTTTTCTGCACTCCTCTTGCCTCTTTCTGCACCTCTGTCGATTCTTTCTGCATTCTTCTTGCTCTTTATGCAACTCTCTTGCAAATTACTATACCCCTCTTGCCTCTTTATGCATGCCTGTTCCCTATTTCTGCACTTCTCTTGCCTCTGTCTGCCCCCATGTGACATCATGCTGCCGTACCTTGTTTGCCTGTTTGTGCAACTTTCTTGCCTCTTCTTTAGGTTCTCATGCCTCCTCTGCACCTCTGTTGCTTCTTTGTGCACCCCTCTTGAGTCTTTCTGCAGCCATTTTGCTTCTTTCTACAATTCTCATG
Source organism: Lissotriton vulgaris (assembly GCF_964263255.1). NCBI lineage: Eukaryota > Metazoa > Chordata > Amphibia > Caudata > Salamandridae > Lissotriton > Lissotriton vulgaris. The sequence continues at coordinate 896,583,727 of NC_141687.1, forward strand.
CTTCTTTCTGTAACTCTTTCTTCTTTCTGCACCTCTGTTGCCTCTTTCTGCACCCCTCTTCCCTCTTTCGGCACCCCTCCTCCTACTTTCTTTACCACTCTTGCCTCTTTTTGCACTTCTCTTGTCTCTTTCTACATCCCTCTTTGCTCTTTCTGCACCTCTCTTGCCTCTTTCTACACCCCTCTTTGCTCTTTCTGCACCTCTCTTGTCTCTTTCTGCATCCCAGTTCCTTCTTTCTATACCTCTATTGCCTATTTCAGTACCTCTCCTGCTTCTTTCTGCACCTCTCTTTCCTCTTTCTATACCTTTGTTCCTTCTTTCTGCACCTCTCTTGCCTCTTTCTGTACTTCTCTTGCCTCTATCTACACCTCTATTTCCTCTTTCTATACCTCTCTTGCCTCTTTCTGCACCTCTCTTGCCTCTATCTGCACCTCTCTTTCCTCTTGATACACCTTTGTTGGTTCTTTCTGCACTTCTAATGTCTCTTCTGTAACTCTTTCTTCTTTCTGCACCTCTGTTGCCTCTTTCTGCACCCCTCTTCCCTCTTTCGGCACCCCTCCTCCTACTTTCTTTACCACGCTTGCCTCTTTTTGCACTTCTCTTGTCTCTTTCTACATCCCTCTTTGCTCTTTCTGCACCTCTCTTGCCTCTTTCTACACCCCTCTTTGCTCTTTCTGCACCTCTCTTGTCTCTTTCTGCATCCCAGTTCCTTCTTTCTATACCTCTATTGCCTATTTCAGTACCTCTCCTGCTTCTTTCTGCACCTCTCTTTCCCTTTTTCTATACCTTTGTTCCTTCTTTCTGCACCTCTCTCGCCTCTTTCTGTACCTCTCTTGCCTCTATCTACACCTCTCTTTCCTCTTTCTACACCTCTCTTGCCTCTTTTTGCACCTCTCTTGCCTCTATCTGCACCTCTCTTTCCTCTTGATACACCTTTGTTGGTTCTTTCTGCACTTCTAATGTCTCTTTCTGCACCCCTCTTGCCTGTTTCTGTACCTCTCTTGCCTCTTTCTGCACCACTCTTTCCTGTTTCTACACTTCTGTTGGTTCTTTCTGCACTTTGCTTGCCTCTTTCTGCACCTCTCTTTCCTCCTTCCGTACCCTGTTCCCTCTTTCTGCAGTTCTCTTGCCTCTCTCTGCACATCTGTTGCTTGTTTCTGCACTTCTCTTGCCTTTTCTCCACTCCTCTTGCCTCTTTTTGCACCTCTCGCACCTCTCTTGCCTCTGTATGCCCCATGTTACATCATGCTGCTGTACCTCATTTGCCTGTTTGTGCAACTTTCTTGCCTCTTTATGTGGTTCTCTTGCCTCCTTCTGCACCACTGTTGCCTCTTTGGGCACCCCTCTGTCTCTTTCTGTACCCATTTTGCTTCTTTCTGCACTTCTCTTGCTTCTTTCTGTACCCCTGTTTCCTCTTTCTGCACCCATCTTCCCTCTTTCTGTACCCATCCTCCTACTTTCTTTAGCACTCTTTGCTCTTTCTGCACCTCTCTTGCCTCTTTCTGCATCCCTGTTGCTTCTTTCTATACCTCTCATGCCTATTTCTATACCTCTCCTGCCTCTTTCTGCACCTCTCTTTCCTCTTTCTACATCGCAGTTGGTTCTTTCTGCACATCTCTTGCCTCTTTCTGCACCCCTCTTGCCTCTTTCTGTACCTCTGTTGCTTCTTTCTGCACTTCTCCTGCCTCATTCTACACCCCTCTTCACTTTTTCAATATCTCTCTTGCCTCGTTCTGCATCGTGTTCCCTCTTTCTGCACCTCTCTTTCCTGTTTCTGTACCCCTCTTGCCTCTTTCTACACCTGTTTTTTCTTTCTGTACTTCTCTTGCCTCTTTCTGCACCCCTCTTGTCTCTTTCTGTATCCCTCTTCCCTCTTTCTGTATCTCTCTTTCTTCTTTCTGCACCTCTTTTTCTACACCTCTGTTGTTTCTTTCTGCCCTTCTCTTGCCTCTTTCTGCACCCTGCTTGTCTCTTTCTGTATCCCTCTTTCTGCACCTCTTTTCCTCTTTCCGCACCCTGTTCCCTCTTTCTGTAGTTGTCTTGCCTTTGCATATCTGTTGCTTGTTTCTGCACTTCTCATGCCTTTTCTGTAATCCTCTTGCCTCTTTCTGGACCTTTGTTGGTTCTTTCTGCACTTATCTTGCCTGTGTCTGCACCTGGGTTCCATCTTGCTGCTGCACCTTGTTATCCTGTTTGTGCAACTTTCTCGCCTCTTTCTACAGTTCTCTTGCCTCCTTCTTCACTTCTGTTGCTTCTTTGTGCACTCCTCTTGTCTCTTTCTGCATCCATTTTGCTTCTTTTTCTACTTCCTTTCTTTCTGTACCTCTCCTGCTTCTTTCTGCATCTCTGTTGCCTCTTTGTGTACCCCTCTTCCCTCTTCATGCACCCCTCTTCCCACGTGCGTTCCTCCCTTGCCTCTTTCTGCACGTATCTTGCCTCTTTCTACATTTCTGTTACTTGTTTCTGGGATTCTCTTGCCTCTTTCTGTACATCTCTTGCTTCTTTTGTCATCTCTATTGCATCTTTCTCCACCCCTTGTCCCTCTTTCTGTACCTCTCTTTCCTCTTTCTATAGTTCTCTTGCCTCTTTCTGCACCTCTCTTGCTTCTTTCTGTACTTCTCTTACCTCTTTCAGTACCCCTATTGTCCCTCTTTGCACCAATGTTGGTTCTTTCTGCAGTTCTTTTTCCTCTTTCTGTACCTCACTTGCCTCTTTCTGCACTTCTCTTGCTTTTTTCTGTGCTTCTCTTGCTTCTTTCTGTACTTATCCGGCCTCTTTCTGCACTTGCCTATTTCTGAAGCCTTCTTGCCTCTTTCTGTACCCCTGTTGCTTATTTATGTACTTCTCTTGTTTGTTTCTGTACCTCTCTCACGTATTTCTTTACCCTTCTTGCATCTTTCTGCACCCTCTTCCCTCTTTCTGCATCACTCTTGCCTCCTTCTGCACCTCTCTTCTCTATTTCTATAGTTGTCTAGCCTCTTTGTGTACCTCTGTTGCTTCTTTGTGCACTTCTCTTGCCTCTTTCAGCACCCCTCTTGCCTCTGTCTCTACCTCTGTTGGTTCTTTCTGCAGTTCTCTTGCCTCTTTCTGCAATTCTCTTGCCTCTTTCTGCACTTTGTTTGCCTCTTCTGTACTTCTCTTGCCTGCTTATGCACTTCTCTTGCCTCTTTCTGCACTTCTCTTCCCTCTTTCGATACCTCTCGTCTCTTTGTGCACCTCTGTTGTCTCTTTCTATACCTCTTTGCCTCTTTCTGAACTTCTCTTGCCTCTTTCTGTACCACTGTTACTTCTTTCTACACTTCTATTGCCTCTTTCTGTACTTCTGGTACTTCTTTCAGTACTTCTCTTGCCTCTTTCTGTACCCCTATTCCCTCTCTCTGCATGTCTATTGACTGTGTCTGCACCTCTCGCCCCTTTCTGCTCCTGTTCCCCCTTCTTGTACCTCCCTTGCCTGCCTCTGCCACTCTTGTGCCTCTTTCTGCAGTTCTCTTTCCTGTTTCTGCACCTCTGTTGCCTCTTTCTGCTCCTCTCCTGCCTCTTTCTGCACTTCTCTTGTCTCTTTCTACACTTGTCTTGCCTCTGTCTGCACTTTTCTTGCCTGTTTCTGGACATTTCTTACTCTTTCTGCACCTCTGTTGTGTTTTTCTGCAATTCACTTGCTTCTTTCTGTTCTTCTCTCACCTGTTTCTATATTGAAATGGAAAGTGCAAGCTGTCACGTTTAAAGGTCTGCGTGCTCTCGTGACTGAACTATATGTCTACTTGTACATGTATTCTCATATGTGTTATAGATCTGAAGATGGTAGCTTAAAAAGCGGGTAGCTTCTCTTATAGGTGGTCAAATCTTGTTAGTTCTGCTCTGTTATTTACTTGCAAAGGCAGACACGTGTTATGTATATAGGTGTTATAGACCCCTTCAAATGTACTATTGAATAGGCATGTGCCCTGTATTAGGAGCTGAAAGAAATACATGCACCTTCTTGTACACAAATTTACATAGTATGCTGTTTGAAACACAGATGTTCAAGTTTTTGTATGTTTATTTTTATGTAACATGTCACCAGGTAAAAGCAGGGATACATGCATGCATACCTTCACAAACATGGTCAGACGTATGACAGTGATATTGTTGTTTTATATGAGTAAGGCCTAATATTCTGAACAGTCTATGAATAGTGAACCTTCAAGAGAAAAATGAGGTTTAAGACATCTTGGGAAAAGGATTAGTGATTAGACTACTTTGTATGAGTCTGTGGAAAGGTACAGTTGAAATAGGCCTTTTTCTGCACCTCTGTTGTTTCTTTCTACACTTCTCTTGCTTCTTTTTGCACCTTTCTTCCTCTTTCTGGACTTCTGTTGCCTCTTTCTGCACTTCTTTCTTCACCTTACTGCACATGTCCTACCTATGCAGGCATATTTAGAAATGATCTTTTAAAAAACCTTAGAAATTCACTGAAAAAAGCAGAGGCTTCAGGGACGTTATAGGTAAAAATGAGCAATAAAAAAAACCTTCGAAATTTAGTAAAAAAAAAGGTTTTAGGGACATTATAGTTAGTTGGATATTTCACTCATACAAAACCAGAGAAATTCGACTGTTATAGTTAGTTGAGCTAACTATAAATTGCACCCCCGCAATGCACTGCTGATGATGTAATATATTACATCACTTATGGCGTGGTCAGAGACATCACTGATGACATCTCAAATGATATCATTGATGACATCATCAACATTTTCTTGAAACCATAGACACACCAATTCCACTTAGTATATATCCATTCACTGATTCATAGGTGTACACTAATCCACTCATTCATCCATACAGTCACTCATTCACGCAGTCACCGATCTATACAGCCACTGATATATTCAATCATATACCCATACAGATACTCACACACTGCCATTTACCCATAGAGTTACTCACACACCTAGTCAGTCATGCAAATAATTAATCCTTTTGCCATCTACACACCTATAGAGCTATACACACACTACCTCACTTGTTCATACAGATACTAACACAAACTTGCCTCTTTCTGTACACAAACTTACTCTATTATACAATCTTGGACAAAAGTATACACTCATCCATACAGTTACTCTCACAATCCTTACTCTCACATAGAGTCACTTATATATTCCAATACTTACATATACTGCCTTTCACATATGTAGTTACTCACTGAGATATCCACTTACTCCCAAACACAGCCATATGCACAGTCACTCACCCATACATCCCTTTGCACATGTACTCATGAACCTATATACCCAGTGAATCACCCACTCACACATCCAGGAAAGGAGTCTCCCACCCTTCCACCCATTCACACAGACACTCAGGGAGCCAATCATTGACCCATATAGACACTCATGTAGCTACTCACCAGCACATTCAGCCACTTACATGCCAACTGACAGACTGATACAGATATTCACACAGATTAGTCATTCACCCATGCATTCACTGAGACACGTTAATCACTCACTTATACAGTCAGTCATGCACCCACAAAATCATGCATTCAGACACTCATACACCCAATCATTCTTCAATACACCTTAGCATACATATATGACATATTTAAACTTGTCAGAAACACAAAGTCACATGATGATGTCATCAGTGATGTATTATATAAAGCAGAAAGGGAGGTCTCCTCTCAAATCCAATCCAGGGACGAGGAGTGAAGGGACTACTTGGTTTTTTATAAAATTTGCTGTTTTTAAATTGTGTATTGTGTATACCTAAGAGATGTACATCACTTTTGCATGATGCTGACACTCTTTTTTAATATTTTTCTGTGACACAGTTATTTAATGTTTAGTATTGTCAAAAATTTCTTTTAATAAATGATTGAGATATTTTATTTGAATTTGTTGATTTTTATAACTTGGTATAAACTGTTATGAGTGGCATGAAATTGTAAAGATCTCGTGAGTTACAGTGGCATTATAGGAGCAAGTGCTATCCCCCCCTTTTTTGTTTGAGTCAGTAAGAGGGACTACCTGGTTTTTCTTCTGTCATCAGTGATGTCACTGACCATGTCATGAGTGATGTAATATGTGACTTTCTAAGGTTATTTAAATGCTAATTTCTAACTTGTTTGATGAGTGAATATCATTATGGGTGAGATGATATATATAAATATATTTCTCATTGATATATGTCCAACAAAGTAGAAAAATAAAAGGCAGTGTATGTGACAGTTCTTGTATATAAATAAGAATATATAAGACTCAGTGATTGTATAAGTGACTGTATGGACAAGTGTATACTTGTAATAGTGATTTTATAACACAGTAAGTTTGACTTTCTATCCATATGAATAAATAAAGTAGTGTTTGTATAAGTGTGTAGCTGAGTAAATGTAAGTATGATCAATTGTTTGCATAAGTGAGAAGAATGGCTGCACAAGTGAATAGGATGTATGCTGGTGTGTAACAACAATATAGTTGTATAAGTATATTTAATAGGGTACTTTTGATATTTGTCAGCATGTATGAGTGAATCTATATGTAAGTGTTTAGATGTGTGTGTAGTTCTACAAATCAGTGAGTGGGTTTTTAGAAAGTTGTATTGGTGTCATTGTTTTAAACATGGTACTCTATAATTTATACTTGTGTATGATAAGGTGTATCAGATTGTCACCTGGATGATGTCATCAGTGATATCATCAGTGATGTCACTGACCATGTCATGAATGATGTAACATATTACATCATCAGCAGTGGATTGCGGGTGCGCGAGTTATAGTTAGTACAACTATAACAAAGGAATTTCAATGGTTTTGTACGTGTGAAATGTCCAGCTAACTATGACACCCCTAAAACCTATGTTTTTTCTGTGAAATTCTAAGGTTTTTTAAATGCTAATTCATAACTATAACATGTCTGAAACCTGTTTTTTTTCAGTAAATTTTAAAGGTATTTTTAAATGCTTATTCCTAACTATAACATGTCTAACACCTATGGTTTTTTTCAGTGAATTTCAAAGGTTTTTTCAGTGACCATTTTTTAATGTATTAATTATTATATTTTTTTCCATATTGATTTCATAATTTTTTTAAACTATTTTTAGATATTTTATTTTTAAATTACATTATATATTTGTAATATAAATTAAAAAAAAATTAAAAAATATTGTAGTTCCAAGATTTTTTAAATGTTATATTTTTTTAATGTATTTATATTATTTTCTTTATTGTTTTTTTGTAAAAAATGTTGGGGAGTCGCGCACCCAAATCGTACCTTTCTCGAACACTGCGTGGAACCTAGCCGCCATTATAGGATTCTTGTGTAGGATCCGCGTAGTGTGTGCAATGGGTGTGTATATTCCTGCATGATTGCTATGCGACCGGTACGCAACTCCTGGTGCATATGCAACATATACGTATTACGTTACGCGATGCTCATGCGCTTCAGCGTGACGTCATTTACATGTTGGACGCGGTGGGTGCGCGACTTCCCTAAATTTTTTAATGTCTAAAAACATATCTATATATATATTCACTGAAAAAACCATAGGTTTCACACCAGTTATAGTTAGCTGGAAATTTTACTGATATAAAACCATTGAAATTCCCACGTTATAGTTAGTCGGACTCATTATAACTTGCGCGTGCAATGCACTGCTGATGACATCACATATTACATCACTCATGACATGGTCAGTGACATCACTCATGACATCACTGATGACATCACTCATGACATCACTGATGACATCGTCCAGTGAATGTGTGTCTTTCTGAAAAATAAATATATTTTATATATGTATATGTTAAGGTCGATGGAAGAATAAATGTTTAAATAAGTGTCTAAATGGATGTTTTTTTAAAAAAAATTGATTGGTTAACTGGCTTATTAAGTGTATCTTAGTGAATACATATATTAGCGAGTAATGTTTAAATATTTAAATATATGTATCAGTGTTTTACTTTGTGTATAAGTGGCTGCATGGGTTGGTGAGTAGCTACATGTGTGTGTATATGGGTTATTAGATGTTTTTTTAGTATCAGTATGAGTGTCTGTATGGTTTGGTGGGGCTGTTACTTAGCACATAGATGCATCAATGACTGACTCACTGTTTGTATGTGTTTTGAAGACAGCATTTGTGTAGGATTGTATGGGTGGATGAGTGTGTATATGTGTGTGTTAGAGAGTGAATGCCTCTCTCACTAGTGTCTTTATGAGTAACTACATATGTTTTAATCTTGTATATATGAGCATTGATGTATATAAGTAAGTATATGTGAGAGTGAGAGATTGAAAGATTTCCTGTTTAAATAAGTATGTGTTTCTATAAGTGATTGTTTTAGAGAGTAAGTATGTGTAAGTTTCCTTTGAAGTAATGTGCTAATGTGTGTATAGTTGTATATGCAAATAAATGGATGTTTATTAGTTTATTTGCATGTGTGAGTATATGTATGAGTAAGTTTTTGATGACTGTCGGTGTGTAACAGAATGAATAGGGGTATCACTACATATGATGAGTGAGTATATGTATGAGTGAATACATAAAACTGTTGGTGAATGTGTGAATTTGTATATAGATGGTGAAATTACTGAATTGGTTGTTGTAACTGGTATGGGTATATCCACTTTTTTGTTAATGTTAGTTTCTATTTTTGAATATGTGTTTCAAAGGTTACTTTACAGTGAAAGGAGGTCTGTCACTGTGTGACAAGGATGGTGTCATCAGTGATGTCATGAGTGATGTCACTGACCATGTCATGAGTGATGTAATATGTGATGTCATCAGCAGTGCATTGCACGCGCAAGTTATAGTGAGTCCGACTAACTATAACGTGGGAATTTCAATGGTTTTATATCAGTAAAATTTCCAGCTAACTATAACTGGTGTGAAACCTATGGTTTTTTCAGTGAATTTAATGGTTTTTTAAATGCTAATTCCTAACTATAACTGGTGTGAAACCTATGGTTTTTTCAGTGAATTTCATAGGTTTTTGAAATGCTAATTCCTTTCTATATCGAGTTTCTAACCATTTTTTTTTTTTTACAATTTGCAGTTTTTTTGTAAGTATTCATTTTTTTTAATGTAATTTTTTTTTTTTGCGCTCTGGGTGCGCGCTCAGGGAAGCTTTCAGCTAAGCTCTCCGGTAAGCTTTCCGGTGAGCTCTCGTGAAAGCGCACCCAGAGCGCTACTGTCGTTCGTGATAAAAAATATGAATGAAAAGTTAATAATAATGCAAAACATTTCGTACCATACAAATAAAAGCAGTTTTTTTTTTATAAGGAAAATGATTATGCATTTCTGTAAAAGTTTGATGACGTCACTTCGGCGCGCAAAGTAAGTGCCCTCGGAAGCGCCTACGTTCACGCCGCGTAAAAGCACCCAGAAGCGCCTTCGATCGCGCCACGTTTGCGCCCCGGAAGCGCCTACGATCGCGCTGCGTAAACGCACCCGGAAGTGCTCCGGAGCGCGCAGTGTAAACGCGTCGGGTCATGTGACCCTAAAATAACACTTTTCATTGGTTGCTAACAGTTTTTTTTACAATGAATGAAATCCCCACCCATTTCCTTCACTTCTTCTTTCACTTTTGTGACTGAAAGACCTGTTTTTTGCACCTGGATCTTTTGTGATTTACCATGGCTGCCAGAGAATCCAGCAGTGAGGATGAACCTGAGTTCATCAATGAAGAGCCTCCTACCCCAAAGGTGAAGGAACATTTCATATGGAAATTTTTTAAGATTCCAGCTGACCAGAAGAAGGTGAATGCACCAAAAGTGGAGTGCAGGATCTGCAAACAGGTCCTGTCACGGGGTGACCCCCCAAAAAAGTACTCTTTTGGGAACTTTACGATGATCCGACATGTGGAGAGGAGGCACCCCCAGAATTTAGCCCGGGAAAGTGTCAGGGCTCTGGCACAAGAGGTTCCCAGAGATGGGGCCTCTACATCAACCGGAGGAGCAACTTCTTCTGGGAGAGGGCAATCGCAGGAGCAGGTGCCAAACATACAACCTGCTTTTAACCATGGTGTCCTCAGATGCAGATACTGCAATCAACTCCTCACCTATGGGGAGCAAAGTGTCCAGCTCATGGTTCGAGCATTGGAGAACCATCGCTGCCCTTCCCACCCCTAATTTTTTTTGTTTTCTTTTTGCTCCTGTTGAGCAGTTTCCATTCCCTGTTTTTGTTCCTGTTCAGTTAAAAGAAGAAAACCAAAAGGTCTTTTCAGAACTACCTCCAATTCTCATCAAAGAGCTATATTCTTAAAAAAATGAAGAGTAAGTGAAATATAGTTCATTGATAATTGAAAGGAGAATGAGTAAGAAAGAACAGAAAGGTATGAGAGGAAAAAAGAAGTGAAGTAGGAGGAATGAAAGAAGGTGAGTGTTAGAAAAGAAAGTTATGAGAAGAAGAGTGAATATGGGGAATGTTGATATTCAATGAAAATGTTGAAAAAGAACAGGAGTGTTGAAGGATAAGAAAAGATGCATTGCTGGAGTTGAAGGTAGAAGGCTTCATTTATGAAGCCATGCGTCACTTTAACGCCACCAAAGCATCACTTTTTGTGACACAACATTCCAATAAAAAATGCACCTTATTTATTCATATTTACAAAGTGGCGTTTCTTGGTAAATACATCACTTTGTAAACCCCTGTGCCACATTATTCCTACGTCAGGTGTAATGTATGCAAAAGGGACGTATTGACGCAAGAAAGGGTCGTAGAGGTGACACAGTGAATAAACTGGAGACCTCATTTCTGAAAAGTGACGCATCGCTACATGAAAACAGCGATGCGTCACTTTTCTGGACGCACTCCTTATGACATTCCAGATATGTCATATTTAATATATGACTAATCAATTCGCAAGGAGTTACAGATATGTCAGTATTTCTGACGTATCTGTAAACACAAAAGTAACGCATTGCTGGAGTGCGTCACAAAAGTGACGCAACTCCAGTAATGTGTCCTTTCACATGGAAAAAGCACCATGTGAAAGGTCTGCTGTGAAGCAGGTGCAAGATTTTGACGCAACAGCATCCTAAAAGTGACGCACTGAAATCTCAAAGATTTCACTGCGTCGCTATTACAAAGCTTTTTGCGGGGGAACACCCCCTCTGCATGCATTATACCTGACGCAGATATAATGTGGCGCAGGATTTTAAAAAGTGACCCATCTACCTAGATGCGTCACTTTTTAAATATAGCGCAACGAGGCGCATTTTTTTACACCACTGGTACAATGCGTCACTTTTCTGTGCGCACTCCTTATGACATTCCAGATATGTCATATTTAATGTATGAGGAATCATGTCGCAAGGAGTTACAGATATGTCAGTATTTCTGACGTATCTGTAAACACTAAAGTAATGCATTGCTGGAGTGCGTCACAAAAGTGACGCAACTCCAGTAATGTGTTCTTTCACATGGAAAAAGCACCATGTGAAAGGTCTGCTGTGAAGCAGGCGCAAGATTTTGACGCAACAGCATCCTAAAAGTGACGCAGTGAAATCTCAAAGACTTCACTGCGTCGCAATTACAAAGCTTTTTGCGGGGAACACCCCCTCTGCATGCATTATACCTGACGCAGATATAATGTGGCGCTTGATTTTAAAAAGTGACCCATCTACCTAGATGCGTCACTTTTTAAATATAGCGCAACGAGGCGCATTTTTTTACACCACTGGTGCGATGCGTCACTTTTCTGTGCGCACTCCTTATGACATTCCAAGTAACGCATTGCTGGAGTGCGTCACAAAAGTGACGCAACTCCAGTAATGTGTCCTTTCACATGGAAAAAGCACCATGTGAAAGGTCTGCTGTGAAGCAGGCGCAAGATTTTGACGCAACAGCATCCTAAAAGTGACGCAGTGAAATCTCAAAGATTTCACTGCGTCGTTATTACCAAGCTTTTTGCGGGGGAACACCCCCTCTGCATGCATTATACCTGACGCTATTTTTAAAAAGTGACACATCTAGGTACATGGGTCACTTTTTAAAACTCTGCGCCACATTATATCTGCGTCAGGTATAATGTATGCAGAGGGGGCATTCCCCCGCAAAAAGCTTGGTAATAACGACGTACTGAAATCTATGAGATTTCTCTGCGTCACTTTTAGGATGCTGTTACGTCAAAATCTTGCGCCTGCCTCGCGTCACTTTTATGTTTACAGATATGTCAGAAATACTGACGTATCTGTAACTCCTTGCAACATGATTCGTCATACATTAAATATGACACATCTGGAATGTCATAAGGAGTGCGCACAGAAAAGTGACGCATCGCACCAGCAGTGTAAAAAAATGTGCCTCGTTGCACTATATTTAAAAAGTGACGCATCTAGATAGATGCGTCACTTTTTAAATATAGTGTAACAATGCGCATTTTTTTACACCGCTGGTGCGTCACAAAAATTGACGCACAGGCGGCGCAAAACTGGCAGCGCAAGGCCTTCATAAATATGGTCCTGGATTTTCCCCGTGCTTGGCTTCCCGGTGCGCGTACCATGCGCTTCCCCCGCGCAAAACGAAAAAAAAAATAAAAAATGTAATGCCCCGCAGGACCCTATTTTAGCCCCCACATCAAACCTAAGGGGTCAGAGAGGGTCTACTCTTCCCCCTTATGGTCATTTGCCCCTTTTTTTTTCAAACCCCTTGTGTCTCGATTTTACCGAGACACAAGATGGCGGCCGCTCCAGACTGTTTAGAATGTTTACAGACACCCAAGAGCCAATCAGCTTTCTGCGCACAAGTCGCGTGTCGCGCCAGGAGCGCACTCCGGTGCGCACACCGGAGAGCGCCTATAGATATATATATTTTTTTGAACCTAAATTACTCAAAATCCACTGGAGCACATATCTTGAGACATAGCAAAGGCACATCGGGCTACCAGTCCCTACAATTTTGCCAAGTTTGATGGAAATCCATTCAGCCGTTCGAGCTAAAAGTGAAATCGACCGCCCTATGGAAAGTAATATGGGGAAAACGCGTTTTGGGACCCCCCTTTTATCTCGGCCCCCGCTTGACGTATCCCCCCCAAACTTTCAAGGAAGAACCGGAGCTCGACGAGGCCATTTTCAGGAAATTTTCAGGCAGATTCGTCAACCGGTGCCAAAGTTATTCCAAATAGAATTTTGAGATTTAACATTGAAAAAAATCCTAACTATAACTACCTACTGGCGACTGCCAGTAGGTAATATATATATATATATACATGTATTTAACATAAATATTGTGGCAAGACATCTGATGTAATCATAAAAATATTATACTTTTACTTTTAATAATCCTATATTACATTTAAATACAATTTCACGAAGTTTGGTTGGGTGCGTGCTGTGTGTGCGCACCCAGCGCAGGATTTATGTATAAGCTACACAAGCTATAGCTTGGGGCCCCCACTTTCTTGGGGGCCCCCCAAAAATATTATTAATCCCAATGCTGCACGTCCGGGATGTCTCTTCACCCAATTTTTTTAGCGCGTCTTTTCGAAGAACAAAGCGCTATTTGCCTAGGGCAAGGCAGGGCAGGGTCTCCAACTCCAACCGGTCGATCGCGAGCTACCGGTAGTAGCTCGCCGACCCTCTGAAAGTAGCTTGCGCTGCTATCTAATTATTGAGATGTTATATAAGGCTTTATAAGCATTGTATTTTGTAATCCTTCATTGTCTTTCACAGCTATCATCGAGCTTGCCCGCCCTCACACAAACCAGCTGCTTCGATTGGCTGAACTGAGCTTAGCTGGAGCAGGCCGGGCTGAAGAGCGTGATGTTCTTCCTCTTAGTCATGCGCCACTTGTCATTTACGGGCTGGCTCCGCGATTTTCAGCCTGAAACAGTACATCGCAGCCTGGAACCGCACTTCGCATTTGTTTTTGATCTGGGCCGCCAGGAGCAGCTGTGAGTTCAGTTGGCCCCTAATCGAGCAGTTGCAGAGTCTGTAAAATTGGGCAGTTATGAGGTAAGTGGACCTCTAACTCAGCCGTAGCAGCGTTGATAAAATTTAAGGAATGCCTGAAAGGCCCCTTGATTTTAACGTTGGCTGCCTCTGCGCTTTAGATCTGCCTTCAGTAATAGAGCTAGCAACGTTAAAATCAAAAGTCCTTTTAGGTACTGGGCATCCGATGTTAAATGCAAGTTTCTTGCCTGCACTAATCCGCTTTCATTGACTTAACCACGTTTTCATTTGCCTTTGCGTAGTAGTCGGTGAAAGCGGCTCAGTGCATGCAAGTACCTTGGATTTTAACATCGGCTGCCATGCCACCGTGCATTACATCTGCGTTAAGGAATAAAGCATGGTGGAAGCATAGGTTAAAATCAAAGGTCCTTGCAGCCAGGCACTTTCCGTTAACACAGTGGCCGCCAATGTTAAATCCAAAGTGCTTGCCTGGTTAAAATTTATGGTTCCAAGGTAATTCCTGCAACTATCTACGGTGCCGAACTGTGGGGGTATAGTGATTTATCCTCTTTGAGGGTGGCTCAGAATAGGTTCCTGAGAATGGCAACTGGTCTCTCACAATCGACACCCTGCTTACCCCTGCAGCTAGACCTAGGTGTCAAATCCATAGAGGATGAGGTACGGTATAGACCACTGGCGTTTTGGCAGCGCCTGTGGACTACACTGGAATTATCCTTGTTTGCTCAGGCCATTGACGATGTGAGGGGACTTGAAGGGTCTTACAGGGTACCCTGGTTCAGTCACCTCAGGAGGCTCTTGAAAAATCTAAACCTGGAGGCATTATGGGTTGATCCAGCACGCGCGACCTTTCCCTCAAAGAAGGCACTCAAAGATATTTACTGGCATTGGATCACTGAGAGGAGATCCGCTATGGTTGATGGTCCTACCATGACACTGGAATTTCTGGTTGTAAAAGATATCCCTAAATATGAAGCCTATTGGGACTTAATCACCAAGCCAAAGGATCGCAAACTGTACCACCAACTACGAGTAGGCTCGTTACCTGTGCGGGGGCTTACGCACTCTTGGACTACTGGTGGTAGTGATAAGTGTCCCTTCTGTGTAACAGCAGTGGAAAATATTGAACATCATTTTTTCTGCTGCCCTATGTATTTGTTACCCAGGAAAGTTTGGCTTTTACCAGTCTGTCGGTTACTAGGCACCAGATCTGCTGTTGCAGCGTTTAGGATACTTAAAACTGATACTTCCCCCTCCATCGCTATTGGTGTAGCAAAATTTGTGAGTTGGGCGTGGTCAATCCGAACCCGTAACCTTGGCAAATAATGTTTTTATTGTATAGTTTTTATGACTATTTGTTTAAAGTAGCACTGTTTTTATGTATCAAGGGGTCTTCTCATTCATCAATGTCTAAAAAATTTATACTTTTTTTAACTTGCTTTTAAATGTAATGTATTTATTATCTTATATGTAAAATGAATCGTTTTTTTTAAATCTATATGTATTTGTCTTTTATGATGTGAATCGAATAAAGACCTCTTGACTGACTGGCTTGCCTGCTCTTATAGCATATATATTTTTAACGTTTTTTTTGTCAGTATAATAACAAATTGTAAGTTTAAAAACATAAACTTACAATTTATTATTAAATATATATTTGAAAGAACTGCACATTACAAAATACATATTCTTTTGTTTTGATTGCATTAAATTAAGTATATGTTAATTGTTTATTTTCTTTGTTAATTTAATTAATTAAACTAATATTAAAACTTGAGAGGATATTGTTAATTTTCTTTTTGCATGTTTATTTATTATGAAAATATCGCTTTCTGGTAAGTAGTGTTAATATCACAGGAAATTTTCAATGAAAAAAAAATGTCATGCATTATATTACTTTTAAATGTAGTATGTTTATAGTTATATTAAATATTCTGCCCACATTTTGCAAGATGTCAACTAGAAGTTATAAAAGTGGTGCTCAAAAGAGGAAAAAGAAGCATAGAGCTGAAGAAGATCTTAGCAAGTTAACAAAATTAGATAGTTTCTTAACAAAGAAGAAGATAGATATGGGGCCTGATGAACCAAAAGCCTCTACCACAGTGAGTCAGTCACAGGATATTCACCCTATTCCTGATACAGAGCCTGGTACATCTTGTGTATAGAATCTACTTCAACGAATGAAGCAACAAATATTAAGATTTATAAACCAGAGAGTAGTACAAGCACAGAAGATTCAGCATCAAAAAACAAACAGAATGATGTTGGGGTATGGGGTGATTTAAGTAAAGATGAGATTTTATACTGGGTAGAAAAAGGTCGGTCAGAATGTCAGCACTCAAATGGCTCATTTGAAAAATCAAAGAAGCTTTTTGAAAACCAAGACAGATATTGCTCGAAAAGCTTGTTCTATCCCAAAAGGGCTAATGGTGAAAAATATTGCAGAGAATGGTAAGTATATTCGCCAGCAACTGGTCGTGTGTAACCTCTTTTCAAATTCTTCTACACCGTTACCATCCGATGGATTTTGTGATTGGCACAACACCTATTTAGTTCAAAGTAATGAAAACTCTGTAGACCATAGAACAGCTTCGATAACATATCTTACAAGAAAACGTGGCTCAACAATTGACTGCCAACTAGTAGATCAGATAAATAATAAATGGCAGTACTGGAAAAATGTTCTTGAACGAGTTGGGGCAGTCATAATTACTATGGCAGAGCGTGGTTTACCTTTCAGAGGAGATAAGGAAACATTTGGTTCTCCTCACAATGGCAATTTCCTTGGATTACTCGAACTTATAGCAAAATTTGATCCTTTTCTAGCAAGCCATATAAAACATTTGGGAATAAAGGATCAGGTGTCACATCTTATCTTTCTAAAACAATATGTGATGAATTTATCCAAATTATGGCAAATAAAGTAAGAGACTCAATCTTGGATGATTTAAGAACTACAGGGTATTTCAGTTTATCTGTAGATTCCACTCCAGACCGGTCCGATATTGATCAGCTTACTGTTATTGTGAGGTATGTTTCACCAGATGATGGGCTCCCTATAGAACATTTTCTAACTTTCTTAGAGATAGGTAGCCACACAGGGGGAAGTAGGGCTAAGATGGTGCACAACTACCTTAAAAATGAGTGCAAAATAGATTTTAGTAAGTGTCAAGGCCAGTCATATGATAATTCTGCCAATATGTCTTGAAAATACAAGGGTATGCAAGAAATAATATTGAAGATTAACAAGTATGCTATGTATATTCCATATGCTGGTATTTCCCTGAATCTTGTTGGTAGAGCAGCAGTTCACTGTTGTTTAGATGCAGTAAACTTTTTCGGAATTGTTCAAGAAATATATAATTTCTTTTGATCATCTACACATAGATTGGCAGTACTGTTGTCATTCTTCAAAGATGATTCAAAAGTTCCAAAGTCTTTTTCAAAGACTAGACGAGAAGCACTTTCAATAGCCACAAGTGCAATACTTGATAGTTATGATGGAATAATTTCTGCAATGCATCAGCTGCATATTGATACTACAGGGAAAGAGGAAACAAGAAATCAAGCCATAAACATTTTGAATAAAATAGAGGAGTTTGAAGTTATGGTATTGTTATATTTGTGGAGTTACTTGCTGGATGAATTTCACAAGACTAGTCAATCACTGCAAGACCCCCAAATTAGTCTAGATGTATGTAGGAAATTGTATGCTTCACTTTCGGATTGTGTTAAAGGTTCCAGGGATCTTTTCGATCATTTCGAAGAAGAAGCAAAGAAAAAATTCCCTGATGTTGATTACAAGAAAAGAAGATATAGAAGAAGGCATATCAATGATGATGAAGATGATGCTTTAGAGAACCTTGAGCCAAGTTCAGAATCAAAATATTTATACCTGTGAGGAATGCATTAGAGTCAAGTCTGGCACAGAGGGCCTCAGTGTACAATGATGCTGCAAAAAAGTTTTCATTCTTAACAAAACTAGAAGCTACAGAAGAAGAGATTCATGAAGGAGTTAGTGCTTTATGCCAAACATATCCTGAAGATGTGGACATGAATCTTGTAGGAGAAGTCAAGCATTTTCATCAATATGTTAGACATAGTCAAGCCCATGGTTCAGTGGAACAAGATAGTCTGACACATCAGGATCTGTATAGGGTAATATTTAACGATCGTGTCCAATCAGCATTCCCTAATGTAGAAGCAATTTTGAGATTGTTTCTTAGTATGATGGTTGCAAATTGCTCTGGCGAAAGATCTTTTTCTCAGCTGAAGAGGATAAAAAATGAATTTAGAACAACAATGACTCAAGATAAATTATGTTCCCTCAGTCTCATGTGCATAGAAAGCAACAAACTACGCAGTTTATCATTTGATGATGTCATCAGTGACTTTGCTCTGGCAAAGGCAAGAAAGAAAATATTTAGTTTAATATAATTTCTTAATCCTTATAACATGTTTCAAGAGATTAGATAATAAGCCTTTGTAACTTGTGCCTTTTAAAAGAACTTTTGTTTCTTTTTAACAGAGTTTGCATTTTTTAAGTTTGTTATGAATAAAAATTATTTTAAGTTAAAGATTTATTATTTCACTATCAATATACTTCCTAATTGTATTTCGGTTTAACCCTCTAGGTATCCAAAAATCATATTTGTCACTGACATAGTCACATGGACTTATAAAGGGCCCCCTATTTCAAATAGCTTAGGGCCTTATCAAGTCTAAATCCGGCCCTGTGCGCACCCTAGCAGACTCCATGTGACCAGGAAAAAACAGATTTGATTGGTTCATAACACTTCCTATTCTAACTATAGAAGGACCCCACCCATTTCAATCATTCTTCTTAGACCTTCTTTGGAGGAACACCTCTACTAAGAAGAACCTCATTTGGTCCTGATTGGACACCTGGTTTTCCTTTCTTTGAGTTAAAATGGCTTCAGCACAGCAAGAATCTTCAGAGTCAGAACACTCCACTTCAGAAGGATTTGTAGAAGAACCTCCACGCACTCTAAAATATACTTCTATTGTCTGGAAATGTTTCACATTTCCAGAAGGACAGAAAAGAGTAAACGCAACAAAAGTCACGTGCAAAATGTGTAAAGTTGTGTTATCACGTGGAGACCCAAACAAAAAATACTCTTTCCGGACCGCAAGCATTCTCAAGCATCTAAAATCACTTCATCCTGTTAACCTGGCACATGAGGAGTGCCGAAGACTGCGGGAAAATCCACCATCAACAGCAGCAGTACCTAGCACTTCGGGGCATCTCCTTCAAATGCACCACTGGACATACATCCCCAACTTGGATATGCCAAAATACACTCTGTTAAGTGCAATAGGTTGCTCTGCTATGGTGAGCAGTCTGTCGATTTTGTTTGCAGGGCAATCGATAATCATCAATACTAGATTTTTTTCCCCCCTAAAGTTTGTTGTTTTGTTTTTCCAGTTGTCTTTTTTTCTATTAAAAAAACCCCAAAAATCAAAAAATCGTTCAAAAATTCAAAAAAATATATAAAACTACAAAAAACAAAATAAAAGTTCAATTCAGAACTAACTACTCTGGTTAAAAAAAGAGCTATATTTGTATGATAGTGTGTTAAAGTTTAGAGGAATGTATGTGTAGTGCATAATTGACTGAAAGAATGCATTTGTGGTGTATGGTTAATGTATAAGTGCAGAACTATAAGAAAGTGCTGCAGCATGACACTGTAAGCTCTTTAGCTACAGCATGCTGCGGTACTTCCGAAGCACAGGGATGCACCATATGTACATAAATATGTTGCACGTCTATGCTTCCCTCTGCCCTGCTGCTTAAACTGCAGCCATGTGGTGACACAGGCACCCTTGCACCATGGTGTAAGAATATCCATGTTGTCTAGAGTTTGTTTTTGTGCAGAAAGACACACCTTCCTGCACAAAAACAATCAGTGAAGGAATTTTTCTCCTTCAGTGTATGCTGTGCATTGTAGCATATATTGAAAGAGAAAAAATGAGGAGAAATGAAAACAATTCGCCTTGTTGTGCCTTCCTACAGCAATTGGAGGATGGTGCAGTATTTACACACATGTCCAGATTTATGATTTCTGCTAAATCTAGAGTGGAAAGGGGCGACCAACTCGGTCCCCCCGAACTTATGGCAGAGTGCCTCGATCCCCCCGGGAAGCCATTTTTGGGCGGGGGGCGCGTCTCGGCTGGTATGCCCGAAGCGGCGTAGCTGGGGCGCGCCCGTTCCCGCCCTAGAGTGGGCTGGCCTAGACACTGACGCAGCCAGCCACGCCCTCGGGGCAGGCAGGGGCGGGTATACGCCCGCCCTGAAGACGGATAAAAAGGGACGCAAGACCAGAAGACATCCTCTTGTTCTTGTGCCCTGAAGCTGCACCTCCTCGCTGCACGTGAGCTCGGGACAGAACGAAGAGCCAATTTTGAGCGTTTTAATCTTTCTTTTTGTCTTCTAGATACTTCGTTTGAAAGATGCCCAAGAAAGGCGCGAAGAGAATGACGACTGACCAGATGGTTCGGGTCCTCATGAAGGAGATGTCCGAAATAAAGAAGCGGTTGGCGGAGCGAGACGGGGAGGAGGGATCGGGGCGTCCACCGGCTGGAGGGAAGCCAAAGAGGCCGAGAAGGGGGCCAGCCGGGGGAGACGTCCCGGTCCCCAGTTCCCCGCTCGAGGCGCCAGCCCCGGTACCGGCCCCGGTACCGAAGGAAGGGAATCCGATTCCCGTCGTAGTCACCCCGACATCCACTGAGGATATGCCTCCTGAGTTGGCGGCACAGTTAGCAGCGTGGTTGGGGGACAGTAGCGAGGGCGCCACGGCTGCCGAAGCGCAAGCACTGATGAAACAGTTGCGCGAGAAACGTGATACAGCCAAGGTACCCGCGCCGGCTGCGGTGATAGACAAGCCACGAGTGGCGGAAGCAGCGTTCGGTGCAGGTAAGCGGCCATTGCCGATCGCGAGGGATGAGTCAGCACCCTCTCGTAGAGAAAAATTGGGGCAACATGTTCCTTTGGCAATAAAGGAGAAGATTTGGGCGGGGGAATATGTAAACATTTTCTCCTTGCTTGTTGATCATTATGAGGTTGAAACTGTTAAGAGTCAAAAGGATCTGATGCATCCAAGTGTTTGGCGCGCAAAAATGGCCGCCTTTAAAGTAAATGAGAATATTGGCAACTGGGGCAATGCATGGGGAATTTTTACGTCAATTTTGGGGGAACGTAGGCCTGAATTGCTCCCTGAGTTTCCAGTATATCAGTCACGAATTATGGGGTACTCGACATCGCACCAAGGTAACCAATGGTTCTGTTATGACAACCTTTTCAGGAAAGCGATGGAGCATAACAAAAGTTTAACCTGGGACTGTTATGATTCTTTGACATGGGATAAAATGAAAGAGTCAGGGATGTTGAAAATGCCGTTGGTGGGGAGTACTGTTGGTGAATCCTCCCGCCAATATGGGGGGACGCCCTTTCGGTCGGGTACGGGTACCGACGATTATCCGAGACCCGCCGGCAATGCAGGGAAGAAGGGTTTCTGTTTCAATTTCAACAAAGGTAAATGTACCAGGCCCCCGGGATCGTGTAAGTTCAAGCACGAATGTAGTGGTTGCGGGGCACCCCATCCTGAGTCATCGTGCAGAGCCAGAACGGGTGAGAATGGGGGTAGAGGAGGCGCCAAGCAGGTCTAATGTAGTCCGAGGGGCGCCTTTACCAACCCCGATTGATACCTTGGCGATGATTCCCTGGCTCAGCGAATACCCAGATCGTACTTCTGCTGGGGTGCTGCGGAACGGTTTTTCATATGGTTTCCGCATCCCGGTGGGGGACTTTCAGGGTGTCGGGACGTGCAAAAATCAACTTTCCGTCTTGCAGCATACGACTGTAGTGCAGGATAAGATCCGGAAAGAGGTTATCCGAGGTCGGGTCGCCGGCCCGTTTAGTGTTCCCCCGGTACAGAATTTTGTCTGTTCTCCTTTAGGGGTGGTCCCTAAGAAGGACCCAGGTGAGTTTAGATTGATCCACAATTTATCAGCTCCTCATGGCCTTTCTGTGAACGATGCAATTGATCCAGAGGTATGTTCGGTGCGGTACGCATCATTCGATGAGGCCGTAGCCATTTTAAATCGCTTGGGGCCCGGGACGCTGATGGCGAAATCAGATATCGAGTCAGCGTTCCGTTTGCTTCCGGTACACCCGGACGACCAGCGTCTTCTGGGATTCATGTTTCAAGGTTCGTATTACATGGATAGGTGTATGCCGATGGGGTGCTCTATATCTTGTGCATATTTCGAGAAATTCAGTAGTTTTCTACAATGGGTTTACACGAAGGAAACGGGTTTTCGAAATGTGATGCATTACCTTGATGACTTTCTGTTCCTTGGGGCCGCTGGGGATGACGAATGTGCCCGGGCCTTGACTGAATTTTGTGTATTAATGGATCGATTTGGCGTGCCATTGGCACCAGGTAAAACTGTGGGTCCCTCGACTTGCCTCGAGTTTCTGGGGATCGAGTTGGACTCTAGTGAGGGTTGTTTTCGTTTACCAGCTGCCAAAGTGTCGAAATTCAGGGCAGCCCTGCAAATGTGTATAAATGCATCTAAAGTTACGCTGCATCAATTGCAGCAATTAGTGGGGAAGTTGAATTTTGCCCTGAGGGTGATCCCAATGGCCCGCCCCTTTTCCCGTTCAATTGCCCAGGCGATGGTCGGCTTAAACGAGGGTCATCATCGCACGAGACTATCGGCTGAAGTCCGCCAAGACATGCGTATTTGGTTAGCATTTTTGGCGGATTTCAATGGTCGAGTCGTCTGGAACAAACCAGCCTTGTCCTCTGAAGAGCTGGGTCTATGGACGGATTCAGCGGGAAGCATGGGTTTTGGCGCCATCTTCGGCACAAAATGGTCGGCACAAAGGTGGCCAACATGGCGGCATGAAGAGGGGCTGACGAGTAATATTGCTTTCCTTGAACTGTTTCCCATTTTGGTGGCCCTCAGAACCTGGCCCGATGGATTCAAAAATCACTCTGTCATATTTTGGTCTGACAATATGACCGTTGTAGAATGCATCAATAGTCAGGCAGCACGTTGTAAAATGATTTTAAGGCTGCTTAAAGAAATTGTCTTACTGTGTATGCAACTGAACGTGGTATTCAGAGCGAAGCATGTCCCAGGGGTGATGAATCAGGCAGCTGATGCACTGTCTCGTTTTCAAATGCAGGCTTTCTCGGGTTTCCTTCCCTCGGCGGACCCAGAGCCGGCACCCTTTCCCGAAGCTCTCTGGTCTCTCGGTGCCCCGAACTTCGTTACCTCGTGGGAGAGAGTCTAGCACCAAGGACGAGGAAGGCATACGAAGGGGCGTTTCGGGCTTATTTAGCCTTTTTGGGGACTGAGAGAGGGGGGCTTTGGGGGCATGAGGATTGGGTAGTGCATTTTCTGATGTCCTTGCGTAGGGCTGGGAAGTCGGTGGCTACAGCCCAGAGGCATCGTGCTGCCATTTCCTTTGTTGCCAGGGCTCATAATATCCAGGACCCGACAGCGTCTTTTGTGGTACAGAAAGCGCTGCGTGGGTGGCAACGCCTTGAGGGTCGCAGAGTAGATGAGAGGCGCCCGATAGGTCTGGATAGGTTGTCCCAGTTGCTGGCCACACTCCCCGCCACATGCTCGTCTCAGTTCGAGGCCTGTTTGTTCCGAGCTGCTTTTACGCTCGCATTTCACGGGGCGATGAGGATAAGTGAGCTGGTGGCAAGGAACAAACAGGATGTGGTGGGGGGTTTGTGCCGGGAACACGTTCAGATCTGGGGTGAGACGATGACTGTATCCTTTGTCAAATCCAAAACCGATCAAGGTGGGGTAGGGGACTTTAGGTAGGAGTTTTGTGGGGGTCCGGATAGCCGGTCAACTATCCGGCCTGTGGCGGTAAGGTCATGATCGGTGAGCACTAATTGGTAGATCCCTATGAGTGGGCGTCACCCAACACGGATGGGAGCGCTCGGGAGAGGTGGCCATTGGCCCCTCAATGGGGAGGCGGTCCCTTCTAAGGATGGGTCGCCGGAAGTAAAGGAAAAGGCGGTCAAGGCCCCTTCCTTTGTAGGAGGGGTTACATCCCCCTCCTGGGGAATTTCCCGGGGCCAGTGACATCTGCGACGGCAGATGCGTTAAGTTGTGTGGGGTTGGGATAAGGTCTACGATACCTTCTAGATACCTCACACGAGTATTCGAACGACCTTTAACTGGCGTCGAGTCTTTAGGTGCCCCCGTCAAGTCAAGGGAAATTGGTAGTAGTTGCACTTGAGGTACGCCTCCGTGCTGTCGCCCCTCCCAAGTGGGGGGGGTAAGTCGGGTTAGGGATCTTGACACCGGTTATGACCTTGCCGTTGGCCCTTAAACGTTAGGATGTACAATTTCAATATGTCAAGAAAATGTTTGTAGGATGCTAGTTCGGCTAGGAGAACCTCTGTATTAGAGAATCTGTTAAGGATAGCCAAACATCGTAATGTGGTAATGAAATTGTACATAACATGAAACGTTTAATGTTTTAATTTTGTTTTAATAAATACGGCCGGGATGGTCACTCCATCCCACTTCCAAAAACTTCAAGAACTGTTTCCGGTTTCCCTCCTTTTGGGGATTGTGTTGAGAGGGGGTGGCGGGTATCTCGGCCATATGGAAAGGGGCGACCAACTCGGTCCCCCCGAACTTATGGCAGAGTGCCTCGATCCCCCCGGGAAGCCATTTTTGGGCGGGGGGCGCGTCTCGGCTGGTATGCCCGAAGCGGCGTAGCTGGGGCGCGCCCGTTCCCGCCCTAGAGTGGGCTGGCCTAGACACTGACGCAGCCAGCCACGCCCTCGGGGCAGGCAGGGGCGGGTATACGCCCGCCCTGAAGACGGATAAAAAGGGACGCAAGACCAGAAGACATCCTCTTGTTCTTGTGCCCTGAAGCTGCACCTCCTCGCTGCACGTGAGCTCGGGACAGAACGAAGAGCCAATTTTGACCCACCCACCAGCCCCTGAAGACAGCCAGTTGTTTGTAATAAAGTTGATTAATTTTGCTCCCATTTCGTTTACAGGTTGTGGAGTCATGATGATGTCGAGTATAATAAAGAATGATCGGTTTGAGTACGTTTTGCCATTAAAGAGATTCAGATATAGTGTTGAATTTTAAGTATGCTCTTTCGGTCATAGTGGCCAATGTATTCTTAGGTTTTGTTAGCACTGTCTTTGTTAGCACTGTCGTATTTATTTTGGTAGGCGGTAAGGTCATGATCGGTGAGCACTAATTGGTAGATCCCTATGAGTGGGCGTCACCCAACACGGATGGGAGCGCTCGGGAGAGGTGGCCATTGGCCCCTCAATGGGGAGGCGGTCCCTTCTAAGGATGGGTCGCCGGAAGTAAAGGAAAAGGCGGTCAAGGCCCCTTCCTTTGTAGGAGGGGTTACAGCCCCCTCCTGGGGAATTTCCCGGGGCCAGTGACATCTGCGACGGCAGATGCGGTAAGTTGTGTGGGGTTGGGATAAGGTCTACGATACCTTCTAGATACCTCACACGAGTATTCGAACGACCTTTAACTGGCGTCGAGTCTTTAGGTGCCCCCGTCAAGTCAAGGGAAATTGGTAGTAGTTGCACTTGAGGTACGCCTCCGTGCTGTCGCCCCTCCCAAGTGGGAGGGGTAAGTCGGGTTAGGGATCTTGACACCGGTTATGACCTTGCCGTTGGCCCTTAAACGTTAGGATGTACAATTTCAATATGTCAAGAAAATGTTTGTAGGATGCTAGTTCGGCTAGGAGAACCTCTGTATTAGAGAATCTGTTAAGGATAGCCAAACATCGTAATGTGGTAATGAAATTGTACATAACATGAAACGTTTAATGTTTTAATTTTGTTTTAATAAATACGGCCGGGATGGTCACTCCATCCCACTTCCAAAAACTTCAAGAACTGTTTCCGGTTTCCCTCCTTTTGGGGATTGTGTTGAGAGGGGGTGGCGGGTATCTCGGCCATAATGTGTGTTGTTCTATGACTCTTGTGTGGAAACAGAGTAGTACATGGAAAGACACTGGGTGAATTTATAATTGGTGGAGTTGTGAATGTATTAGTACATGGTGCTGAAAGAGTCACTATGGGATTGCAACAGCAGTCACATGGTGTTTGCTGGCGTATAAGGATACTGACTGGGGAATTGTAGGCCTGAAACACAAGTGTGAAGGTGGATAACCAGTATATGCATAGAGCATAGGAGTTTGAAGCAGTCCATGTCCTAAGGCCTGGCTCACTGCATGAGTACATGCATACTGACTGAATGATTACAGTACTATACGGAGAGACACTGGGTAAATTCATAATTGGTTGAGTTTTACTTTAGTGAATGAATTAGTACATGGTACTGAAAGAGTCACTATGGCATTGCAAGAGCAGTCACAGGGTGTTTGCTGGAGTGTATGGATACTGACTGAGGAATTGTAGGCCTGAAACACAAGTTTGAAGGTGGTTAGACCACTACATGCATACTGACTGAATGATATCAGTACTATAATGAGAGACACTGGGTGAATTTATATTTGTTTGAGTTTTACTTTAGAGAATGGATTACTGGATGGTACTGAAAGAGCCACTATGCGATTGCAAGAGCAGTAACTGGGTGTTTGCTGGAGTGTATGGATACTGACTGGGGAATTGTAGGCCTGAAACACAAGTGTGAAGATGATTAGACTCACAAATGAATAACTCACCTTTCAAATTGATTTGTAGATTAAGAATATATCAGTGACACACCAGATGCTCTTATACAGAATCTCTGTATTATACTGCTTTCATGAAACCAAAGAATGGCAAACGTTCCCTCTCATTCTGCACACATATACATGTAAATATCAAATCACATTGCTTCCCACATTAATTCAAAAGCAAACACACATTTCTATTGGTTACACATTTCAACCCTTTCCATTTCACATAATTTTGAACCCTACCCCCAATTTGCCTTCTGCCTATTACCATAGTAACAGTTCATGGAACACTCAACTCTGCACACAGGTCACAAGTTCAGCACACAATGTTGCTAATCAAAACAGCAAGTGTGCTTGACTTTTTAATATATCAGCGCATCCTATGTAATGTTCCTTTCAAACAGTTTTTGTTACCCAATAAGAAACATGCTTTTAAAAAACAGAAACAAGCACCCTAATTTTCAGTCTAGAATGTTCTCAAACAACCAATCCTTTCTCTTCTTTTTTCAAAACTGCATCTTATCCACCATTTTAGAAAAATCTTAGTTTTCAAATTGCCATTTCATTTACAGAGACCATCTGAGTGCACCCAGACCTCCTTTCAAGATGCTTAGAGTGTGGATTGTCGGACACAGCTATATTTTCTGGAGCCAAAGGAATGCAGAAAATAGAGGCATGGACAAAGACCTAGCTTTGCCAAATGTAGACATTAAATGGATTGGACAGAGAGGGTTAAAGTGGCACCAATGTATGCCACTGGTTAAATCCTTTTTACATCTCCAACACCCTGACCTCATAATTGTGCACTGTGGTGGCAATGACCTAGTCACTTTTACTGGGGTAGGTCTGAAAATGCTTATGAAGGACACCTTTGGAGAACTGATGTCACTTTTCCCCCAAACTGCCTTTGTCTATTCTAACATATGCCGAAGGCAGAAATGGAAGTTGGAACTGGTCCAATCAATTTTGTCCACAGATTGAGAAAGCTAGGAAACATGTCAATAAATCTGTTTCTGCTTTTTTCCGAGATTATAGGATGGGGCCCATTTACCACAACAATCTGTGTTTCAATATGAATGGCATCTATAGGAGATATGGTGTACATTTTACAGATGAGGGTAACAGAGTTTTCTTAATCAACTTTAGACTCTGCATAGGTACTTACTTGTAGGGACCCAAATCTCTCAATAAACACAAGGGCTCTTTTTAGAGCCACCCAAGATCTAAACACATAAGCTTGATGTATATCTAAAAAATAATATTGTTTTGCTTGGAGTTGCGCACCCAATGCGTCAGAGTCATGCACCCAACGAGTAGAAGTCGTGCTCCAAACGCGCTGGAGTCGAGCACCCTTCACGTTAGTAATCGTGCATCCAATGTGTGCACTCCAGATGGGCAGCACTGAGTGCCGGGCTGGGGGCGCAACTCCTAATTTTACAGTAAAAAAAACCCTATCACTAATTTCTATTATCTCCGGGGACCCTATCCCCCAGGGCTTATATAAAACGTTGGGAATACCATAGAATGCATTTTCTATGGAAATGTGGTCTTAACAATAACTATCCAATGGGGTCCCAACTGGGTAGCGCACGTAGACATATGGAAATTGAGTTTTGGGACCCCCTTTTTTCTCAGCCGCTGCTTGACTGCTCACCAAAAACTTTCCAAGAAGGAGCTGAGGTGAATGAACTTTTTGTGGGAAAGTTTTGTCAAAAGGCGCCATAGTTATTAGCAAACCAAAAAAATATTCTTCCTATGGTTACTAAGTCCTATCTATAACTACACAGCGGCAACTATTGCTGCGATCTATCTATCTATCTATCTATCTATCTATCTATCTATCTATCTATCTATCTATCTATCTATCTATCTATCTATCTATCTATCTATCTATATAACTACATATATATATATATATTTTAATTTATTTATTTATTTTCAGTGAAAAAAAACACAGGTTTCAGGCTTCTTATAGTTAGCTGGACATTTCACTCGCACAAAGCCATTGAAATTAACCCTGTTATATAACTCGCGCCCGCAATCCACTCCTGATGATGTCCCATATTACAACATTCATGACATGAATGATGTAATATGTGACATCATCAGGAATGCCTTAAAACCTGGCTTTTTACCCTTTAGTATATGTCACTCTGCTGTTTAGGATTGTTTTTAGTTGTTATGTTTTTCTGTCTTATGAGCTGCCAATATAAAGCGCCGGGACACTCCAATGGAGTAGCCGTGCGCTATAGAAATCAAATTTAACATAACATAACATAACATAACATGGTCAGTGACATCACTGATGACATCACTGATGACATCTCAAATTACATCACTGATGACATCACTGATGACATCATCCAGTGAATATGGTTTGGTTTGATATATAAATATGTATTATATATGTATATAGCAATCTGCCTTGAAGTCTGAATTGATGTATAAGTGTCTGAATGGAGAATTTAGTAACAGAGCGAATGACTATCTAAGTGATTAATTTAAAGTCTCTCACTAAATATATGAGATACTGATTAAAATTTGTGAATAACTGTATCACTCTACATCTCGATGTGTAAAGTACTACATATGTTGGTTACTAGCTATGTGAAAGTGTATATTAGTTAATAATTAGTTAAGTGAGTATATGTATGTAATAGTGAATTAAAGTGTGTGTGGTTGGGTTGGAGGTGTGTGACTGTCCAAAGATGTGTAAATAAATGATTTAGTAGGTATATGAGGTTAAGACTGTATGTGGAAACAATTGTTTGGGTGAGTGAATCTCTTTATGGGTATGATGATGAGTAAATATATTTCTCAATAATACATGTCCAACAAACTAGAATAGAAAAGGCAGTGTATGTGGCAGTTGTTGTATATAAATAAGTAAACATTAGACTCAGTAAATGTATGAGTGTCGTATGGATAACTGTATACTTGTAATAGTGATTTTATAACACACTAAGTATGAGTTACTATCTACATGAATAAATAAAGTGGTCTTTGTGTAAGTGTGTACCTTAGTAAATATAAGTATGATCAATTGTTTGCATATTCGAGTAGTATAACTGCATAACTGGATATGATGTAAGCTGGTGTGTAATGTTGTTGCAGGTGTATAAGTATATTTAATAGTGTTGTATTGATCTTTGTTACCATGTATGAGTGAATCTATAGGTAAGTATTTAGATGTATGTGTAGATCTAGGAATCACTAAGTAACTTTTTAGAAACTTGTATTAGTAAGTCAATGCTTTAAAGTATGGTACTTCATATTTTATAATGAGTGTTAAAAAGTTATACTAGTGAATGATAAAATGTATCAGATTGTCACGTGGAGGATGTCATCAGTGATGTCATTTGAATTGTCATCAGTGATGTCACTGACCATGTCATGAATGGTGTAATATGTGACATCAGCAGCAGTGGATTGCGGGCGCGTGAGTTATAGTTAGTACAACTAACTATAACAGGGGAATATCAATGGTTTCGTATGAGTGAAATGTCCAACTAACTATAACACCCCTGAAACCTGTGTTTTTTCAGTGAATTTCTGAGGTTTTTGAAATGCTAATTCCTAACTATAACATGCCTGAAACATATGGTTTTTTCAGTGAATTTCAAAGGTTTTTTAAATGACAATTTTTAAATATATTTCTTCTTATATTTATTTATTTTTTATACTGATTTACTAATTTTTTTAAACTATTTATTTCTAGATATTTTATTTCTTAAATTACATTACATTGTGTGGCCCCCCTTCCTTTTACTTTTTTTTGGCCCTGGACACCATCCCCTAGAGCCTGTTCCGCAAATCTAAATATAGTCACTTTTTTTTTTTACAGGAAGGGGATTCCTATGGAAGAAAATACAAGTTACTTGTAAGTATGCTTAGAACTACTTTTCAGGGTCAGTGCTGGGCTAAAAGATGCGGTACAGGGCTGGACTGTTCCCATGAGGCACAGGGTCAGACTGATTTGCATATAGCCATGTCTGAACTGGGGTGGCAGAGTGGGCTAAAGAACGGTGATGGATTAAACCCAGATCTTTTGACTGGGTGTGAGTGTTTGATTGATTCAGATGCTCCATCCATCACCACCCCCTTTTGTACCGCTTTTGGCCGCCATAAGTGTGGCAGGGTATGCTCAGACGTGAGTCCCTTGCTCACTTTGCCACTGGATTCAAGCAAGCCGGGCTGAAGACGGCTGGGATGCCAGAAACCAGTCCTCGGAAGCTTGTTTCCAGTCCAGGGAAGACATGGCTTGGCAGTTCGGGCTGGACTGTTCCCATGAGGCACAGGGTCAGACTGATTTGCATATAGCCAAGTCTGAACTGGGGTGGCAGAGTGGGCTCAAGAACGGTGATGGATTAAACCCAGATCTTTTGACTGGGTGTGAGTGTTTGATTGATTCAGATGCTCCGTCCTTCACCACCCCCTTTTGTACCGCTTTTGGTTGCCATAAGTGTGGCAGGGTATGCTCAGACGTGAGTCCCTTGCTCACTTTGCCACTGGATTCAAGCTAGCCTGGCTGAAGACGGCTGGAATGCCAGAAACCGGTCCTCGGAAGCTTGTTTCCAGTCCAGGGAAGACATGGCTTGGCAGTTCGGGCTGGACTGTTCCCATGAGGCACAGGGTCAGACTGATTTGCATATAGCCATGTCTGAACTGGGGTGGCAGAGTGGGCTAAAGAACGGTGATGGATTAAACCCAGATCTTTTGACTGGGTGTGAGTGTTTGATTGATTCAGATGCTCCGTCCATCACCACCCCCTTTTGTACAGGTTAAAAGATGCAGCACTGGTTTCTCTCCTGATAACAGGTGAGTAAATGGGAATTTGTTGTTCGGATGATTTTAGATGAATATTTTAAAATTTCAAAACTCCACACTTAGAAGAATTTGCAAGTGCAACCAGTCAATGTTAGCCTAAGAAAGAAAATTCACTTAGTAGGTAAATAGTGTTATTGTTACCTTTTCTTACTCTATGGTGCATCCTGCATCCAGCACTGCTGCGTCTCCTCTAAACAGTTGAAAGAATGCAAATTACCAAAGACGCGCGGAAGCCCACGTCTCTCTTTTTTTTTTATATCGCTAGAATGCGCGGATCATATGTGCACCACGCGATTTTACCTACAAAAAAAGAAGAAATTAGGGGCCCTGGGGGTCCTTGTGGGATCCCCTGAGCAGACCTAGAGGATCAGGGTGTGTCTACCCTCCCCCTTTTCACATTTTAAACACACATTTCACATGCTTCTTCAGCTTCCCTTGTACCGAGGCATAAAGTAGTTGATACCAGTTCCAGTTTCGAATGATGACAACCACTTGACAGCCAATTAGCCTTCAGCGCAGGATCGAAAGGGTGTTCTTATGGTACGATGACAATAAGCGGAGTATCCGTATTCAATTTTTTTATGGGAAGGGGGCCGTGTGGTCCCCTCCCATGGCCAATTACGGGCACCAGGGTCCCCAGCCCCCGGGGCATGGCTAATTATATATTATTATTTTATGAAGGAGTACTGCATAGCCCCCCTCCTGAAGCCACTTCAAGGCCCCAGGGACCCAATTCCCCAGAGATGGCCTTTTTCTTTTTCATTTATTTTTGCTGTTACCATTGGGGACCGTAGGAGGGTCTTCAATTCCCCCACTGTCCTGCCGGCTTCCCGCCTCCTGCGGGAGCCGGTGTTTTATCGACATCCAAACTCAGCGTCTGATTGGTAATGCGGGCACTCGGGCAATGCCTGAGGGGCCGATGTCCAGTCACAGCTGTGGGCTGCTTTTTTTTAGCAGTCTGGGGACGATTTGGTAGTTTCTGAGTTATTCAGATGCCGCCAGCAGCCCAGTGGGTGCCTAAGTGGCCTTTCTTGAGGCAGATGAGCCTCAATTACTTCTCTTTTATCAATGGGCAGAGGTTTTATTCCCTTTCTCTCGCTGGAGCAGGCCCATTAACATATGCTTATTGAGTGGGGGCAGGGAGCCTGACCAATAGCGGCCTCACTTGTATACAGGTGTGTTTCACGAGTGCAAGCTAATCCATGCATTTTTCTTAACACCCTTCTTTATTTTTTTACAAAACTTCACTGAAGCAGTGTTTTGCAAAGGCCATATGCAAATGTGGACACAAAACAAGAGGGGTGTTCCTACAGTGGCCGTATAATTCAATAACGTGTATACATCTCTAAGTAATCACAAGGGGCATATGCAAATGTGGGCCACTTTTTTTATTGTGCCGAGGCCGATTTTTAATCCCAATCCAACCCTGTCCGAACTCCATCTGTGTATGTACCCCCAAGGAGTTGCCTTCACTTTGCGCATGCATGTTTGTGGTAGCGCATGCGTGTTACTGTTACACATGCTCACAATACGTCCCACCGTCTGGCTATATACCCCTAACGTATTTCATTTTATTTGCGCATGCTTAATTACAGCATGCCCAATCACAGTTCTCACACCCAGTGACCTCATGCTCAACCAATCATCCTTCTGCAAAGCATTTATAACCTATCAACCTCTTGAACTTTCCCTATTCCACAATCACAGCCATTGATAGTGTTTGTATCCACTTCTTCGTAGGTGAGCATTTTTTTAAGATTAATTGGATTAATTAATCTGAACGATTTTTAAATACCGCGTAAATGCAATTTTTTTTTTATTTGACAATGTTTTGTTTCTGGGCAAATCACTTAATCCTGCCATGTTTCTTTAATTTGGCAAGCGCCACGTGGCCGTTACCGCACAAGTGTGCTACTTGCTGTTCAACTTAATGCAATGTAGTTTTTCTCGTGTAAGTAGTGCGTCATGTGCCCCATGCATTGCAAAAGTAATGTTTTCGGCAATAGTGTATTTTAGCACGATTTCCAGCTCTTATACCTTCAGTATCTTGCCTTGGTAGGCGATGTTTCTGGGCAAATCACTTAATCCTGTCACCTTTCATTTTTGAAAGTAGTGCGCCAAGTGCTGCTCCCTCCCCATGCACTGCACATGTAATCGATTGGCCAATGTTGTATTTTAGCACGCTCTCCATGTTTTTTAATAACGTTAAACTTGATTTGCTATCCTTTGTTCTGTGCAAAGCACTTAATCCGTCCACATTTCTTTAATTTGCCAAGTGCCACGTGGCCGTTCCTGCAGCAGTGTGCTACGTGCTGTTCAACTTATTGCATTGTAGTTTTTCTCATGTAAGTAGTGCGTCACGTGCCCCATGCATTGCAAAAGTAATGTTTTCGTCAATGCTGTATTTTAGCACGTTTCCAGCTCTTATACCTCCAATATCTTGCCTTGGTAGGCGATGTTTCTGGGCAAATCACTTAATCCTGCCGCCTTTAATTTTTGAAAGTAGTGTGCCACGTGCTGCTTCCTGCCCATGCACTGCACATGTAATCGATTGGCCAATGTTGTATTTTAGCACGCTCTCCAAGTTTTTTAATAACCTTAAACTTGATTTGTCCCCTGTTCTATCTCTTTATACAGATATCTCAACCATGGGACGTACTGGTCGCCACAAGCTGTTTATTCCTGCCCCTGCACTATACCTGATGGTGGTCAACCACTCGACATACCAGATCCACTGACTTCATATGCTATCAGCCAAAAATTGCAATGGACCTAATGGAGTTATCAGTTTTGACTTCAACATTTCATGATAGAAAAGCATTCTGAGCTGCGCATTTGTGAATTTCATGTGTTTGCAGACAGATAACTGTGCTGTTGTCATGTTCTGATATCACGAAAACGGAAAAATAAGCAAGTCCTGATGATTTTATTGGCTAAATATGTAATATCAAATTAAAAAATGTATGAGTTATCATTTTTCTTGCTTCTACAAATATTTTCATAAAAATATAAATCTCCATTGTGATAGTCTTATAGATGTTTGTTTATGAAACCTATATGTTTCTCATTTAAATATTTGTTATAAGTTTTCAGCCTGCACTTCAAATACAAAGTGAAAATGTTGTTTTGAATTTTTTTTATTTGAAGACGTGTCTTTCAATTTTTCTTGATGTTTATTTCTCAATTTCTAGATCATGGAAGTCCAAAAAGTGTTCTATCAGATCAAGTCCAGGAGTTTGTAAATGAAGTGAGTGACCAATCTCGGCCTAACATTTGTATAATGCAATGCTATTTCCTATTTTGCTTGCCAAACATAGCCTCTGATGATTGGTTTTCAACCCCAATCCTATTGAGAACAAATGTTTTTATGTGTGTTAAAATTATTTTTTAGACATATGTACAACATATACATTTTTAACTATTTTTTAAGTTAGCAAAATGTTACATAAGTCAGCAGCAAATTGCCGAAGTTGAAGAAAGTATATCCTCCTGTTCCAGCTGATTACAACAATGTCTCAAATATAGCATGAACTAGTTGTCTGAAGCCATAGAGATTTACACATTTTTAACCGATAACGTTAAGGTAAATACTCTCAATATGACTTGTCGACGAAGTTCAAAAGTAACAGATATAAGCACTTGAGAATTTTTGGTGGCAGATAATGTCCAATTCACACTTGTATGGATTGGTCTGATACAGGGTGGATCTCTGTATAACTAATGGATGATTAGGTATTAGGATGGCATACAAAGCTCCCAACCTTCTTACTTTTTCTCTTAAAGGGTTCCAAATTGGGGACGAATATTAGGCTGTGCAGTAGAGGTTGATGGTGTTGCTCCACTGGTTCGTGGGCCTTCTCATGAAGCAGAAGGAGCTTCTCTCAATCTCCTTAACTTTTCCCTTCCAAAGTTGACCGGATTCTTAGTCTGCAAGTGCTTCCGCATGCTTGCAGTTCCACACCACTACTCTTTATTGGGGTCTCCTCTAAAAAGCAGTCTTGCATATCCGGCAAGTAACCAACCAAAGCTGAGTTCAAGTTGTGAACTCTGTTGGCCACAGTGTTTACACAAGGTAAGCAGATAGATATACAAAACCTCTAATTAAATGCATTAGAAATAAAAGAGCTTATTTACCAACCACTTGCGCCACTTTTGCGTCACTTTCAACATGGGAAAAGTAACACAAAAGTGGCACAAGAGTTTTGTAAATAAGCCCTAAAATATATTGGCCTGCATAATGACTTGATCTCTAACCTAATTATGTCTCATCTCTGAATCATTTTAAAGACCTGTTCATCTGTAATATAAATATGACACAGTAGGCACTTCTATACAGACACTGTTTGAATGCAATCCTATAAGATAAGTGAAATCTATCGGGTACACTGCACACATTAAAAAAATAGTAAAGATTGTCAAGTGTTACTTTGACTTGTAATGTTTGATCTCATTTAGTCACATTGATCTAATTTTAAACACTAATTTTCTTTTTTGTTTTGCAGATTACCTACAGTACTTGTATTGGAGCCCATATTATATGTTGCTTGTTATATTGCTTTTTTAAAGTTATGGTGCTAGTTATTTATTGTATTGTTATCCTTTAGTTAGATTTCCAGTTCTTTATTGTTTTAATAAAAGTTAATTTAAAAAAGTACATACGTCTTTTTATTTTGTGGGGATAGCAGTCCTCAATAGAAATGATATTTATAATTTGAAGTATATTTCTGAGGCTAACTCTTCACCAGATCTTTACCATAGTTACAACTTATGGTTCCAATTCAAAGGTTTTAAAAGTACAACGCCATTAGCAACATAGTGTGGTGAACTTCTAATCTCTGTGCTCACGTAAGTGTTCCATGAATTGTTACTATGGTAACAGGCAGAAAGCCGTTTGGGGGTAGGGTTAACAGTTACTGGCTGTACAGAAGCTGTTATATTTACCCTGGATCCCCTACATGACAGAAAGGAAAGCAAAATAAAACAAAACACTGTGTACCAGATTTACAACCCACTTGCACCACTTACGCATCTAGCCCCCCACAAAATTACAAGTATGTGAGCCTCAACGACCCCCTCAAGCTCCGGGAATCACCACCCCCAGGAACTTGTGTATTACGGGAGGCAGACTGCGTGGCCCTCCACCTGGTGCCCTCGAGGGCCCTGGAAACTATTACGACCCGGCTCCTGCAATGTCCCGGGGAGCCTAACCCCGGTATACTGCTGTTTGCTTTGACAGAGCGGGACTCTCACGACTCCCGTCCTCCCATAGCAAACATAGTTTGCATTTTGCATTTTGAAACACAGAGCAGTGAAATCTGTTCTTGCATTTCCATATACAAATTAGCATCTACCCATGCCAAAAAGCAATATTGGCTCCCAAAGAACGCAAAAGTTCATCACAAAATGTTGCTAAAAAAACAGCAAGTGTGCTTGACTTCTCAATATACTACCTTATCCTATGTAATGCTTTTTTCAATCACGTTCCGATAACCAATAAGAATCATACTTTTAAAAAACAGAAACATGCACCCTAGTTTTCTGTGTAGAATGTTGTCAAACAACCAATCATTTCTTTTCTGTTTTAATTTCACTTTTTCCCAAACTCCCTTTGTCTATTCTAACATATGCCAAAGGCAGAAATGGAACTGCTCCAATCTATTTTGTCCAAAGATTGAGAAAGCTAGGAAAAATGTGAATATATCTGTTTCTACTTTTCTCCAAGACTATACAATGGTGTCCATATACCACAACAATCTGCGTTTCTATATGCATAGCATCTATAGACGAGATAGCGTGCATTTTACAGATGAAGGGAACAGAGTCTTCCTCATGAACTTTAGACTCTGCATCAGTACTTACTTGTTAGTACTAAAATCTCTCTATATACACAAGGGCGAAATACGCTCATCCTGCGACTTTTTTTGTAAAGAAAAAAGTCTTACTTTATTTGCCCTACAGGTCCTCATGAGACCCCATGAGCAGGCCTAGGGGTTATGGGTGTTTCTACCCACATATTTTGCACACATATTTCACTGACTTCAGCAGCCTTGCTTCTACAGAGGCACAAAATGGCTGCCAACAATTCCTGGTTTCGAATGTTTACAACCGCTTGACAGCCAATTAGAATTGAGCGTGTGATCGGGACATTGCGCTTATATGAGGCCAATCCTCGCACAATCCGTGCGTTATTTCAGTGAATTTCATTGGTTTTTAAAATGCTAATTCCTAACTATATATAGGGCCTCAAACCTATGTTTTTTTCAGTGAATTTCAAAGGTTTTTTAATAGCAAATTTCTATAGGTATGAAATGTAATATTTTTTATAATGAATCCTATATTGTATATTTATGTAATACTATTTTTTTTATGTATATTGTTCATGGTTTCTTTTTTTTGCCCTGGAGCGCTCCCGATGCACGTCCCAGTGAGCGCACCGGTAATCGCGTACCGGTGAGTGTCCCGTTAGCGCTTTTGCCGCGAACGAAAACATCATTGTGACGTATCGCGTAGCCGCGTCCGCGTAATACGCATGGCTTAAGCGCACCCGGAAGCACTTGAGTGCATACGATTACGCTATGTAACCATCCGACGCGCTTACGCGACGCGCCCCTGGGCGCGCCTCGGGGCGCGTAGCATAAGCGCGTCGGGTCATGTGACCTAAAAATAACACTTTTTATTGGTTCAGGACAGTTTTGGTTTCCTAATGATGAAAGCTCTGGTCATGTGACCTGAAAATAACACTTTTCATTGGTTCAGGACAGTTTTTTTTTCCTAATGATGAAAGCCCCCACCTTTTTTCCTCATTCTCACTTTGTTCTTTGAGTGAGGAAGACCTGCTTTCATTCATTGAGAAATGGCTACAGTAGCAGCAGCAGCAGGAGCATCTGCACCACCCCCACCACCACCACCCCCACAAGGACCACCATAACACCACATTGGTGGTGAAGAAGAGGAGGAGGAGGTGGAGGAGGAGGAGAGGACGTTCCTTCCTGAAGACAATCCCCCTTACAAACCGAGAGAGCACATTGTGTGGGGGTTTTTTAAATTCCCAAGAGGCCAGAAGAAAGTCAATGCGGCAAAAGTGACTTGTCTGATCTGTGGCTGTGAACTTTCTGGGCGGAACCCTACAAAAAAATATTCTTTTGGTAATCACACCATGATTCGCCACATGCAACGCAAGCATCCTAACAACTATTCTGCGGCCGAGGTGAGAGAACTGTCCAGAAACCTTCCCCAATCTTCTTCCAGAACCTCAGCAAGCAAAGAACCCACTCCATCGGGTCCAGAGGCAAGGGAGATGGTCCCAAGCATCCAAACCAAGTTTGGATGTTTTAAAATTGTTTGTATCTATTGTGGGACTACAATTACATATGGCGAAAAAAATATGAACCTAATCAACCGTGCAGGAGATAACCATATCTGTAGAAAAAAACCTTAATTTTTTTCCTGATTTTTTTTGCTCCAGTTGAGCCGTTTACAATTCCCTGTTTTTTGTTTCTCCCCATAAAAATTACAAAAAAAATATAAAACTTCATAAAAGCCAAAAAAAGTAAAAAATTTTCAAAAAAACAAAAAAGTATATAAAACAACATAAAGAATTAAAAAAACAATTATTTTTAGAACTACCTCCAATTTATAAAAAAATGCTTCATTTTTAAAAAAATCTGTCATTCTTTATTCCTTATGGTACGCTCCCCGGTACGCTCCCCGGTGCACGTACCGGGCGCTCCCCCACGCAAATCGAAAAAAAATATTTATTTTTTTTGCCCCGCAGGGCCCTTTTATGGCCCCCACATCAAACCTAGGGGATCAGGGGGGGTCTACCCTGTCCCCTTTTGGTCATTTCCACCTTTGTTTTTGCCACCTCTTGTGTCTCGATCCTACCGAGACACAAGATGGCGGCCGCTCCGGACTGTTTGGAATGTTGACAGACACCCAAGAGCCAATCATCTTTCCGCGCGCAAACTCGCGTAGCGCGCTGGTGCGCGCCCCGGTGCGCGTACCGGGGCGAATTTATAGATATATATATTTTTCTAACCTAAATTACTCAAAATCCACTGGAGCACATATCTTGAGACATAGCAAAGGCACATCGGGCTACCAGTCCCTACAATTTTGCCAAGTTTGGTGGAAATCCATTCAGCCGTTCGGGCTAAAAGTGAGTTTGACAGCCCTATGGAAATTAACATGGGGAAAACACGTTTTGGGACCCCCTTTTATCTCAGCCCCCGCTTGACGAATCCCCCCCAAACTTTCAGGGCAGGAGCGGAGTCCCGCGAGGCAAATTCGAGGAAAATTTCAGGCAGATTCCTCAACTGGCGCCTAGGTTATTCCCAATAGAATGTTGCAAATTCCCTATACAAAATAATCCTAACTATAACTACCTACTGGCGACCGCCAGTAGGTAATGTATACATATATATCTACACAGTGACGATATGTTCCAAATCAGCCAAGAAACAGGCACACTCACATATTCTTTAAGGTAAAATACTTTAACACGTGTAAGCCTCCAGCACTGGTAGACGCATTTCGGAGTTAAGCCATTTTTGATGTCAGTTACCACTTTGTCACAGAGCCATTTTAATCAAACATGTGCATTATGGTGTGCTTCTAAACAGAGAAGATGGCACTCCGATCACAATCAATTGCCAGAATCATGGTGGCCCTCTTATAATGTGGAAAAACCAAAGGGGATGATGGACATAGTGCAAGCACTCACCCCCAGGCAACTGATCTGGGTTTAATCCATCATCATTCTTTAGCTCAGTCCGCCACCCCAGTTCAGATATGGCCCTATGCAAATCAGTCTGACCCTGTGCCTCATGGGAACAGCCCAGCCCGAACTGCCAAGCCATCTTATAACATGCTCAAAAGCAAAAATATGTGTCATAAAAGTGCAAATAAATAATATAATAAATAATTGTAGACATTTCAACATACTACTACTCACACACTTAGACACTCACACATAAAGTCAATCATACAACCACTTTCTCACCAAAACAGTTACACACACACTTACTTACTTACTCATACAAATATGAATACATACTCACTCAGTTATACAGTCACTGACAGAAGCATGCACTCATCTACATAGCCACTCCTACATTCACTCACTCATGCATTGAGTCACTTATATAACCCGACACTCACATATACTTCCTTTCACATACTCAGTACCTCACCCATACTGGCATATGCAAATAATCACTGACACAGCCAAACACACTCTCTCACTCATACAATGTTTCACACACACAACAGTACCCCATACCACCACTGACTCACCCATTTACTGATCCATACAGGCAGTCACACACCTCTTCACCCACAAACACAGACACCCAAACAACCATAGACAATCACCCATATAGTCATTCACATATCCAATAACACATTCATACACCTACTTAGACATTAAGTGACAGACAGATACACACATTTACACAAGTCACTCACCCATACATTCACTGAGACACCTAATCCCTCACTTATACAGTCAGTCACACACCCACTGAGTCATCCATACAGTCACACATAAACCCACTGATTCACCAATAAATCTTGGTATATATATTTAACGCTCATAAACTTTTAAAAATCACTCACAGTCACTGGATGATTTCATTAGTGGTGTCTTTTGAGATGTTGTGGGTGATGTCATAAGTGATGTCAGTGACCATGTCATGAGTGATGTAATATATGAGATCATAAGCAGTGCATTGCAGGAGTGAGAGTTGTAGTTACCTCAACTAACTATAACAGCTCGATTTCTCTGGATTTGTACGAGTGAAATGTCAGACGAACTATGACATCAGTCTAACCTTTGGGCTTTTTCTTTGAATATCTAAGGTTTTTTAAATGTCAATTTCTATATTTATATATATATATATATATCTTACCAAAATGTTCCTTACAGAAGATGAACAGAGGATGCTTAGCCTGGGACTATCATCCTGCCCAGGGGCAGATTTGGACTATGTGCAAATGAGAATAGACCTGTTTAAGTTCATACGAACACTAAAATGAAAGAAACACTGTCTCATGAACCCTTCCCAGAGACATTCAGAAATGCCTTTGACTCATGTGGCACAACAAGGCGAATTGACTGTTGACGACATGAATTTGATGATTGCATTAAGAGAACTAGATATTGAAACTACCATGGTAGGAACTGTGGGGGTGCACCAACAGTAGCCCTAGAGAAAAGCATAGCTTTAAGTGAAGGAATACCGACAAGTTTCAGACCTAACTCATGATTCATACCAGCCACAGCTAGAGATGTGACAGATTTGTTTAATGATCTAGTGGTTAATGAACTTAAACATTTGAGCTCACACATCAGCAAGAATAAAAAAATAATAAATATTCCCCTTATGCACAACAACAAAAGGCATATCAAGTGTTAATTAAAAAATGGAATGATAATGATGACTGCATAGTAAGAAACGCAGCTAAAGGAGGCAATGTAGTCCTTGGGGACAAACAATTGTACCTGGCTGAAGAGTATAAACAGCTGAATAACAAATCATGTTATGTTAAGATCACAGAAATTGAAATGTTTACATGTTATCAACATTTTAACACTATTTCGAAACAATGGTATGACCAGTGTCTTTTAAGCCATGATGAATTTATGTTTTTTAAAATGTATAATCTAGTCACACTTGTGTTTTATCTAATCTCAAAAGTTCATAAAAATGCAGAAAACCCTCCAGGGCGTCCAATTATTCCTGCAATAGGGAGTACATTTGAAAACACATCGAAATTTGTAGATTCTTTTTTGAAGAAAGAGGTACAGGCATTACCCTTATATCTGCCAGATACAGGGGATTTCCTAAAAAGAAGTTATGATCTCTCTTGGGAAGAGGATTACTTGATGGTCAATATTGATGTGACCACGCTGTATACTAGTATTAGACACACAAATGAGCTGAGAGCCATCAAACACTTCTTGGGAGGAAGACCAATAAGACTTTGGGCACATACTGAAATGATTGTGAAAATAGTGGAAACCTGTTTGACGAATAATTATATCCTTTATGGAGAAGATCTTTACCATCAGATATCTGGTACTAGTATGGGCACTTGCTTCGCCCCCAGCTATGCAAATTTGCATATGAGCTGGTGGGAGGAGCAGGTGATCCGGACGCAGTACCAAGTGGAATGGGATGAGATATCATGCACTGGAGTCGCTTTATAGATGACTTGTTCCTAGTGTGGAAGGGATCAGAGGAGCAGGTCAAGGCATTCATTAATAACATCCAAAAGAATACATTGAACTTGTCTTTTACGTGTGATGTAAGTAAAACCAGTGTCAATTTTCTAGACCTAATGGTGTACATCAAAGAGGGGAAAATTGCAACACAATTATACAGGAAACCAACTGCAGCAAATACGTTACTTCATGCAATGAGTTTCCACCCAACCAATTTAAAAAGAAGTATTCCATTTGGGGAGTGTATAAGAACTAAACGCAATTGTAGTGAGGAAGAGGAAACACAGTTGGAACTTGAGAACTTAACAAAAAGGTTTCAGAGTAGGGGTTACCCTGACAAGTGGATTAATACAGCAGTCCTGAAAACATCCAGAAAGAAAAGGGAAGACATTATTTTTACTACAGAAAAGAAAAAAGTTAAGGACACAAGTAATCAGTGTCGAATAAGAAAGTATAGTGTTCACAGGACAAATTGAGGAGTATTCTCAATCAACATTGGCACATAATAAAAAATTATCCAGTCTTAGGGAAGGCGGCACCACGTAGACCAGTAGTGACTTTCAGACGTGCAAGGTCCTTTAAGCAATCTCTGGTAAAGAACATTCTAAAGAAAAAACCAGTGAAGGAAACATGGTTTAAGCAATAAACAGGGCTTCCTTAAATACACAAAGCATGCCGTCATCTAATCAATACTGATCAGTATAGATTAGGTGTGCCCTGTGAGATGCGGAAAATAAAAGGCTGATTCAACAGCAAGACGGATGTTGCTGTCTACGTGTTGCAGTGCACGTGTGGCCTGCAGTACATAGGCAGCTCAATTATGAAAGTGCCTAAACGAGTTTTGCAGCATTTGAGGGCAATCAAAAATGGAGACCGTACTTATACAGTGGCTCACCATTTTGAAAGATTCCACAACAAGGATGTGAAAGGATTTTCATATTTTGTGGTTGACTCAGTGGCAAAAGATATTCTTGATGGGACTCGGGAAAAAAAACTTCAGAAATTAGTATCCCACTACATTATTGAACTAAGCATTAAGAAACCGGAAGGCCTTAATGTGGAAGAAGGTTAGTACACACACTTGTAGATAGATCACGAGGAGTAGGTAAAGGCATTCATTAATAACATACAAAAGAATACATTGAACTTGTCTTTTACATTTGATGTGAGTAAAACCGGTGTCAATTTTCTAGACCTAACGGTGTACATCAAAGAGGGGAAAATTGCAACAACGTTTTACAGGAAACCAACTGCTGGGAATACTTTGTTTCATGCAACATGTTTCCACCCAACCAATTTAAAAAGAAGTATTTCATTTGGGGAGTGTTTAAGAACTAA
The DNA here is from genome assembly GCF_964263255.1 of Lissotriton vulgaris. NCBI lineage: Eukaryota > Metazoa > Chordata > Amphibia > Caudata > Salamandridae > Lissotriton > Lissotriton vulgaris. Next base: position 896,627,724 of record NC_141687.1, read on the forward strand.
ACACAATTGTAGTGAGGAGGAGGAAACACAGTTGGAACTTGAGAACTTAACAAAGAGGTTTCGGAGTAGGGCTTACCCTGACGAGTGGATTAATACAGCAGTCCTGAATAAATCCAGAAAGAAAAGGGAAGACATTCTTTTTACTACAGAAAAGAAAAACGTAAGGACACAAGTTATCAGTGTCAAATGATAACAAAGAATATTGTTCAACAGGACAAATTGAGGAGTAGTCTCAATCAACATTGGCACATAATAAAAAATTATCCACACTTAGAGAAGGCGGTACCACGTAGACCAGTTGTGACTTTCAGACGTGAAGGGTCCTTTAAGCAATCTCTGGTAAAGAACATTCTAAAGAAAAAAACAGTAAAGGAAACATGGTTAATCAATAAACATGGGTTCCTTAAATGCACAAAGTGCAAAGCATGCCATCATGGAATCAATACTTATCAGTATAGATTAAGTTTGTCCAATGAGATGCGGAAAATAAAAGTCAGATTCAACTGCAAGATGGATTTTGCTGTCTATGTGCTCCAGTGCCCTTGTGGCCTGCGGTACGTAGGCAGCACAATTTTGGAAGTGCATAAAAGAGTTTTGCAGCATTTCAGGACAATCAAAAATGGAGACCAGCCTTACCCAGTAGCTTGCCATTTTGAAAGATTTCACAACAAGGATGTGAAAGGATTTTCATATTTTGTGGTTGATTCAGTGGCAAAAGATATTCGCGGTAGGAATCAGGAAAAAAAACTTCAGAAATTAGGATCCCGCTACATTATCGAATTAAACACTAAGCAACAGGAAGGCCTTAATGTGGAAGAAGATCTGTTCTTGTACTTGTAGATAGATTATGTAAATATTTGAAGAGGTCTGCCTGTAAAATCGTGATACAACAATGATAATGGTTTTAGTTTTTAATCACTCATAAATTCACTTAAAAGACACAGTAGTTCGAAGATATATCCTTACGATAGATACAGTATGTGTGCCTAAAGTGGCAGATGGAATGCATGTCAAATAGCCCACATGGGCTTAAATGAGAGGCTTTGGTTGTCAATTAGGCCCAATAGGGCGATACACGTAAAACCTAAATGAGAATTTTATCAATGAATTTTATCATTGAATACGACCACACGAACCTGTAAAAAAAACACCGTTTCCTTTTTGTTGTTTGGAAATTAAAAACAATTTGCCTAATGAATTTTTGAAAGACAAGATCATTTTAAATAATCATGTATTTTTGTAATGAAGATAACCTTTTTAATGCAAATAACGCTTACGAGTACTGGGTAAACTTGTACAAAAAACTGTAAAGACTACCAGTCTGTTTACACTGTTTATTGTGTTGTAGTTTTCACGTGACACGTAACAATCACGAAGTATATGTTTCAAATGGCTGCTCTCATTACTTAAACTATTGGTGAGCAAGGCTGCTGGACTGCTGAAACTTATTTGATGGGGTTGAAAATAAAGTAATTTTGGACCAGCTACACAAGGCGTTGTCATCCTTTTGTTTGAAAGGATTATTGGTGGATATATATATATATATATACAACCACCAGTTCCGGTTTTGAAAACAGGCTGTCACAGGGGTGGTCCCTGCTGCTCCATACGGAGTAGCAGGAAGACATATATATATAGATATATATATATTAAGGTCCACAAACTGCCATTTGCAGGGTGCACTCCTATTAGGCGTTCATAGGGTCAGGGAAGGTCTTTCACACAGCCTGCGCCCGCAGCACTTGACACGTTTCTGGCTCCGCCCTTCATCAGAGGTTTGCTGCAACAAAGAAGTGCCAACACGTGACTTGCCAATAAATACCCTTTACTCTTGCTTACAATCAAACTCAGGTGAGTATCAACATTGTATACTGGGATTGGTAGTCCAAATCAAACTCAAGTGAGCTGGCAGCACTTCCTTGTTCAATAAAGTTTGTCTTACACGGATGTGTCAAAGGTGGCTTCCCCCATTCTGCCACTCGCCTGGTAGTCCCGTTGTGCTATCACCAAAGACAGCCACGGAACCGCATGTTGTGCGGCGGTGCTCCCCCCGACCTGGCTGGCCAGAATAGATTAAGGTCCACCAACTGCCACTTGCAGGGTGCACTCCTATTAGGCGTTCATAGGGTCAGGGAAGGTCTTTCACACAGCCTGCGCCCGCAGCACCTGACGCGTTTCTGGCTCCGACCTTCATCAGAGGTTTGCTGCAACAAAGAAGTGCCAACACGTGACTTGCCAATAAATACCCTTTACTCTTGCTTTTCTTTGTTGCAGCAAACCTCTGATGAAGGGCGGAGCCAGAAACGCGTCAGGTGCTGCGGGCGCAAGCTGTGTGAAAGACCTTCCCTGACCCTATGAATGCCTAATAGGAGTGCACCCTGCAAGTGGCAGTTTGTGGACCTTAATTTATTCTGGCCAGCCAGGTCGGGGGGAGCACCGCCGCACACCATGCGGTTCCGTGGCTGTCTTTGGTGAAAGCACATCGGGACTACCAGGCGAGTGGCAGAATGGGGTAAGCCACCTTTGACACATCCGTGTAAGACAAACTTTATTGAACAAGGAAGTGCTGCCAGCTCATTTGAGTTTGATTTGGACTACCAATCCCAGGATACATTGTTGATACTCACCTGAGTTTGATTGTAAACAAGAGTAAAGGGTATTTATTGGCAAGTCACGTGTTGGCACTTCTTTGTTGCAGCAAACCTCTGAAGAAGGGCGGAGCCAGAAACGCGTCAGGTGCTGCGGGCGCAGGCTGTGTGAAAGACCTTCCCTGACCCTATGAACGCCTAATAGGAGTGCACCCTGCAAGTGGCAGTTTGTGGACCTTAATCTATTCCGGCCAGCCAGGTCGGGGGGAGCACCGCCGCACAACATGCGGTTCCGTGGCTGTCTTTGGTGATAGCACAACGGGACTACCAGGCGAGTGGCAGAATGGGGGAAGCCACCTTTGACACATCTGTGTAAGACAAACTTTATTGAACAAGGAAGTGCTGCCAGCTCACTTGAGTTTGATTTGGACTACCAATCCCAGGATACATTATTGATACTCACCTGAGTTTGATTGTAAGCAAGAGTAAAGGGTATTTATTGGCAAGTCACGTGTTGGCACTTCTTTGTTGCAGCAAACCTCTGATGAAGGGCGGAGCCAGAAACGCGTCAGGTGCTGCGGGCGCAGGCTGTGTGAAAGACCTTCCCTGACCCTATGAACGCCTAACAGGAGTGCACCCTGCAAGTGGCAGTTTGTGGACCTTAATCTATTCCGGCCAGCCAGGTCGGGGGGGAGCACCGCCGCACAACATGCGGTTCCGTGGCTGTCTTTGGTGATAGCACAACGGGACTACCAGGCGAGTGGCAGAATGGGGGAAGCCACCTTTGACACATCCGTGTAAGACAAACTTTATTGAACAAGGAAGTGCTGCCAGCTCACTTGAGTTTGATTTGGACTACCAATCCCACGATACATTGTTGATACTCACCTGAGTTTGATTGTAAGCAAGAGTAAAGGGTATTTATTGGCAAGTCACGTGCTGGCACTTCTTTGTTGCAGCAAACCTCTCATGAAGGGCGGAGCCAGAAACGCGTCAGGTGCTGCGGGCGCAGGCTGTGTGAAAGACCTTCCCTGACCCTATGAATGCCTGATAGGAGTGCACCCTGCAAGTGGCAGTTTGTGGACCTTAATCTATTCCGGCCAGCCAGGTCGGGGGGAGCACCGCCGCACAACATGCGGTTCCGTGGCTGTCTTTGGTGATAGCACATCGGGACTACCAGGCGAGTGGCAGAATGGGGGTAGCCACCTTTGACACATCCGTGTAAGACAAACTTTATTGAACAAGGAAGTGCTGCCAGCTCACTTGAGTTTGATTTGGACTACCAATCCCAGGATACATTGTTGATACTCACCTGAGTTTGATTGTAAGCAAGAGTAAAGGGTATTTATTGGCAAGTCACGTGTTGGCACTTCTTTGTTGCAGCAAACCTCTGAAGAAGGGCGGAGCCAGAAACGCATCAGCTGCTGCGGGCGCAGGCTGTGTGAAAGACCTTCCCTGACCCTATGAACGCCTAATAGGAGTGCACCCTGCAAGTGGCAGTTTGTGGACCTTAATCTATTCCGGCCAGCCAGGTCGGGGGGAGCACCGCCGCACAACATGCGGTTCCGTGGTTGTCTTTGGTGATAGCCCAACAGGTCTACCAGGCGAGTGGCAGAATGGGGGAAGCCACCTTTGACACATCCGTGTAAGACAAACTTTATTGAACAAGGAAGTGCTGCCAGCTCACTTGAGTTTGATTTGGACTACCAATCCCAGGATACATTATTGATACTCACCTGAGTTTGATTGTAAGCAAGAGTAAAGGGTATTTATTGGCAAGTCACGTGTTGGCACTTCTTTGTTGCAGCAAACCTCTCATGAAGGGCGGAGCCAGAAACGCGCCAGGTGCTGCGGGCGCAGGCTGTGTGAAAGACCTTCCCTGACCCTATGAACGCCTAATAGGAGTGCACCCTGCAAGTGGCAGTTTGTAGACCTTAATCTATTCCGGCCAGCCAGGTCGGGGGGGAGCACCGCCGCACAACATGCGGTTCCGTGGCTGTCTTTGGTGATAGCACAACAGGACTACCAGGCGAGTGGCAGAATGGGGGAAGCCACCTTTGACACATCCGTGTAAGACAAACTTTATTGAACAAGGAAGTGTTGCCAGCTCACTGGAGTTTGATTTGGACTACCAATCCCAGGATACATTGTTGATACTCACCTGAGTTTGATTGTAAGCAAGAGTAAAGGGTATTTATTGGCAAGTCACGTGTTGGCACTTCTTTGTTGCAGCAAACCTCTGATGAAGGGCAGAGCCAGAAACGCGTCAGGTGCTGCGGGCGCAGGCTGTGTGAAAGACCTTCCCTGACCCTATGAACGCCTAATAGGAGTGCACCCTGCAAGTGGCAGTTTGTGAACCTTAATCTATTTCGGCCAGCAAGGTCGGGGGGGAGCACCGAAGCCCAACATGCGGTTCAGTGGCTGTCTTTGGTGATAGCACAACAGGACTACCAGGCGAGTGGCAGAATGGGGGAAGCCACCTTTGACACATCCGTGTAAGACAAACTTTATTGAAGAAGGAAGTGCTGCCAGCTCACTTGAGTTTGATTTGGACTACCAATCCCAGGATACATTGTTGATACTCACCTGAGTTTGATTGTAAGCAAGAGTAAAGGGTATTTATTGGCAAGTCACGTGTTGGCACTTCTTTGTTGCAGCAAACCTCGGATGAAGGGCGGAGCCAGAAACGCGTCAGGTGCTGCGGGCGCAGGCTGTGTGAAAGACCTTCCCTGACCCTATGAACGCCTAATAGGAGTGCACCCTGCAAGTGGCAGTTTGTGGACCTTAATCTATTCCGGCCAGCCAGGTCGGGGGGGAGCACCGCTGCACAACATGCGGTTCCGTGGCTGACTTTGTTGATAACACAGCGGGACTACCAGGCGAGTGGAAGAATGGGGGAAGCCACCTTTGACACATCCGTGTAAGACAAACTTTATTGAACAAGGAAGTGCTGCCAGCTCACTTGAGTTTGATTTGGACTACCAATCCCAGGATACATTATTGATACTCACCTGAGTTTGATTGTAAGCAAGAGTAAAGGGTATTTATTGGCAAGTCACGTGTTGGCACTTCTTTGTTGCAGCAAACCTCTGATGAAGGGCGGAGCCAGAAACGCGTCAGGTGCTGCGGGCGCAGGCTGTGTGAAAGACCTTCCCTGACCCTATGAACGCCTAACAGGAGTGCACCATGCAAGTGGCAGTTTGTGGACCTTAATCTATTCCGGCCAGCCAGGTCGGGGGGGAGCACCGCCGCACAACATGCGGTTCCGTGGCTGTCTTTGGTGATAGCACAACGGGACTACCCGGCGAGTGGCAGAATGGGGGAAGCCACCTTTGACACATCCGTGTAAGACAAACTTTATTGAACAAGGAAGTGCTGCCAGCTCACTTGAGTTTGATTTGGACTACCAATCCCAGGATACATTGTTGATACTCACCTGAGTTTGATTGTAAGCAAGAGTAAAGGGTATTTATTGGCAAGTCACGTGTTGGCACTTCTTTGTTGCAGCAAACCTCTCATGAAGGGCGGAGCCAGAAACGCGTCAGGTGCTGCGGGCGCAGGCTGTGTGAAAGACCTTCCCTGACCCTATGAATGCCTGATAGGAGTGCACCCTGCAAGTGGCAGTTTGTGGACCTTAATCTATTCCGGCCAGCCAGGTCGGGGGGAGCACCGCCGCACAACATGCGGTTCCGTGGCTGTCTTTGGTGATAGCACATCGGGACTACCAGGCGAGTGGCAGAATGGGGGTAGCCACCTTTGACACATCCGTGTAAGACAAACTTTATTGAACAAGGAAGTGCTGCCAGCTCACTTGAGTTTGATTTGGACTACCAATCCCAGGATACATTGTTGATACTCACCTGAGTTTGATTGTAAGCAAGAGTAAAGGGTATTTATTGGCAAGTCACGTGTTGGCACTTCTTTGTTGCAGCAAACCTCTGAAGAAGGGCGGAGCCAGAAACGCGTCAGCTGCTGCGGGCGCAGGCTGTGTGAAAGACCTTCCCTGACCCTATGAACGCCTAATAGGAGTGCACCCTGCAAGTGGCAGTTTGTGGACCTTAATCTATTCCGGCCAGCCAGGTCGGGGGGAGCACCGCCGCACAACATGCGGTTCCGTGGTTGTCTTTGGTGATAGCCCAACAGGTCTACCAGGCGAGTGGCAGAATGGGGGAAGCCACCTTTGACACATCCGTGTAAGACAAACTTAATTGAACAAGGAAGTGCTGCCAGCTCACTTGAGTTTGATTTGGACTACCAATCCCAGGATACATTATTGATACTCACCTGAGTTTGATTGTAAGCAAGAGTAAAGGGTATTTATTGGCAAGTCACGTGTTGGCACTTCTTTGTTGCAGCAAACCTCTGATGAAGGGCGGAGCCAGAAACGCGCCAGGTGCTGCGGGCGCAGGCTATGTGAAAGACCTTCCCTGACCCTATGAACGCCTAATAGGAGTGCACCCTGCAAGTGGCAGTTTGTGGACCTTAATCTATTCCGGCCAGCCAGGTCGGGGGGGAGCACCGCCGCACAACATGCGGTTCCGTGGCTGTCTTTGGTGATAGCACAACAGGACTACCAGGCGAGTGGCAGAATGGGGGAAGCCACCTTTGACACATCCGTGTAAGACAAACTTTATTGAACAAGGAAGTGTTGCCAGCTCACTGGAGTTTGATTTGGACTACCAATCCCAGGATACATTGTTGATACTCACCTGAGTTTGATTGTAAGCAAGAGTAAAGGGTATTTATTGGCAAGTCACGTGTTGGCACTTCTTTGTTGCAGCAAACCTCTGATGAAGGGCAGAGCCAGAAACGCGTCAGGTGCTGCGGGCGCAGGCTGTGTGAAAGACCTTCCCTGACCCTATGAACGCCTAATAGGAGTGCACCCTGCAAGTGGCAGTTTGTGAACCTTAATCTATTCCGGCCAGCAAGGTCGGGGGGGAGCACCGAAGCCCAACATGCGGTTCCGTGGCTGTCTTTGGTGATAGCACAACAGGACTACCAGGCGAGTGGCAGAATGGGGGAAGCCACCTTTGACACATCCGTGTAAGACAAACTTTATTGAAGAAGGAAGTGCTGCCAGCTCACTTGAGTTTGATTTGGACTACCAATCCCAGGATACATTGTTGATACTCACCTGAGTTTGATTGTAAGCAAGAGTAAAGGGTATTTATTGGCAAGTCACGTGTTGGCACTTCTTTGTTGCAGCAAACCTCTGATGAAGGGCGGAGCCAGAAACGCGTCAGGTGCTGCGGGCGCAGGCTGTGTGAAAGACCTTCCCTGACCCTATGAACGCCTAACAGGAGTGCACCATGCAAGTGGCAGTTTGTGGACCTTAATCTATTCCGGCCAGCCAGGTCGGGGGGGAGCACCGCCGCACAACATGCGGTTCCGTGGCTGTCTTTGGTGATAGCACAACGGGACTACCCGGCGAGTGGCAGAATGGGGGAAGCCACCTTTGACACATCCGTGTAAGACAAACTTTATTGAACAAGGAAGTGCTGCCAGCTCACTTGAGTTTGATTTGGACTACCAATCCCAGGATACATTGTTGATACTCACCTGAGTTTGATTGTAAGCAAGAGTAAAGGGTATTTATTGGCAAGTCACGTGTTGGCACTTCTTTGTTGCAGCAAACCTCTCATGAAGGGCGGAGCCAGAAACGCGTCAGGTGCTGCGGGCGCAGGCTGTGTGAAAGACCTTCCCTGACCCTATGAATGCCTGATAGGAGTGCACCCTGCAAGTGGCAGTTTGTGGACCTTAATCTATTCCGGCCAGCCAGGTCGGGGGGAGCACCGCCGCACAACATGCGGTTCCGTGGCTGTCTTTGGTGATAGCACATCGGGACTACCAGGCGAGTGGCAGAATGGGGGTAGCCACCTTTGACACATCCGTGTAAGACAAACTTTATTGAACAAGGAAGTGCTGCCAGCTCACTTGAGTTTGATTTGGACTACCAATCCCAGGATACATTGTTGATACTCACCTGAGTTTGATTGTAAGCAAGAGTAAAGGGTATTTATTGGCAAGTCACGTGTTGGCACTTCTTTGTTGCAGCAAACCTCTGAAGAAGGGCGGAGCCAGAAACGCGTCAGCTGCTGCGGGCGCAGGCTGTGTGAAAGACCTTCCCTGACCCTATGAACGCCTAATAGGAGTGCACCCTGCAAGTGGCAGTTTGTGGACCTTAATCTATTCCGGCCAGCCAGGTCGGGGGGAGCACCGCCGCACAACATGCGGTTCCGTGGTTGTCTTTGGTGATAGCCCAACAGGTCTACCAGGCGAGTGGCAGAATGGGGGAAGCCACCTTTGACACATCCGTGTAAGACAAACTTTATTGAACAAGGAAGTGCTGCCAGCTCACTTGAGTTTGATTTGGACTACCAATCCCAGGATACATTATTGATACTCACCTGAGTTTGATTGTAAGCAAGAGTAAAGGGTATTTATTGGCAAGTCACGTGTTGGCACTTCTTTGTTGCAGCAAACCTCTGATGAAGGGCGGAGCCAGAAACGCGCCAGGTGCTGCGGGCGCAGGCTATGTGAAAGACCTTCCCTGACCCTATGAACGCCTAATAGGAGTGCACCCTGCAAGTGGCAGTTTGTGGACCTTAATCTATTCCGGCCAGCCAGGTCGGGGGGGAGCACCGCCGCACAACATGCGGTTCCGTGGCTGTCTTTGGTGATAGCACAACAGGACTACCAGGCGAGTGGCAGAATGGGGGAAGCCACCTTTGACACATCCGTGTAAGACAAACTTTATTGAACAAGGAAGTGTTGCCAGCTCACTGGAGTTTGATTTGGACTACCAATCCCAGGATACATTGTTGATACTCACCTGAGTTTGATTGTAAGCAAGAGTAAAGGGTATTTATTGGCAAGTCACGTGTTGGCACTTCTTTGTTGCAGCAAACCTCTGATGAAGGGCAGAGCCAGAAACGCGTCAGGTGCTGCGGGCGCAGGCTGTGTGAAAGACCTTCCCTGACCCTATGAACGCCTAATAGGAGTGCACCCTGCAAGTGGCAGTTTGTGAACCTTAATCTATTCCGGCCAGCAAGGTCGGGGGGGAGCACCGAAGCCCAACATGCGGTTCCGTGGCTGTCTTTGGTGATAGCACAACAGGACTACCAGGCGAGTGGCAGAATGGGGGAAGCCACCTTTGACACATCCGTGTAAGACAAACTTTATTGAAGAAGGAAGTGCTGCCAGCTCACTTGAGTTTGATTTGGACTACCAATCCCAGGATACATTGTTGATACTCACCTGAGTTTGATTGTAAGCAAGAGTAAAGGGTATTTATTGGCAAGTCACGTGTTGGCACTTCTTTGTTGCAGCAAACCTCGGATGAAGGGCGGAGCCAGAAACGCGTCAGGTGCTGCGGGCGCAGGCTGTGTGAAAGACCTTCCCTGACCCTATGAACGCCTAATAGGAGTGCACCCTGCAAGTGGCAGTTTGTGGACCTTAATCTATTCCGGCAAGCCAGGTCGGGGGGAGCACCGCTGCACAACATGCGGTTCCGTGGCTGACTTTGTTGATAACACAGCGGGACTACCAGGCGAGTGGAAGAATGGGGGAAGCCACCTTTGACACATCCGTGTAAGACAAACTTTATTGAACAAGAAAGTGCAGCCAGAGCTCACTTGAGTTTGATTTGGACTACCAATCCCAGGATACATTGTTGATACTCACCTGAGTTTGATTGTAAGCAAGAGTAAAGGGTATTTATTGGCAAGTCACATGTTGGCACTTCTTTGTTGCAGCAAACCTCTGATGAAGGGCGGAGCCAGAAACGCATCAGGTGCTGCGGGCGCAGGCTGTGTGAAAGACCTTCCCTGACCCTATGAACGCCTAATAGGAGTGCACCCTGCAAGTGGCAGTTTGTGGGCCTTAATATCTATATATATATATATATATATATATATATATATATATATATATATATATATATATATATATATATATATATTCACTGAAAAAACCATATGTTTCACACCAGTTATAGTTAGGAATTAGCATTTAAAAAACCTATTAAATTCACTGACAAAACCAGTTATAGTTGGCAGGAAATTTTACTGACATAAAACCATTGAAATTCCCACGTTATAGTTAGTTGGACTCACTATAACTTGCGCGCCTGCAATGCACTGCTGATGACATCACATATTACATCATTCATGACATGGTCAGTGACATCACTCATGACATCACTGATGACACCATCCAGTGAATGTGTGTCTTTCTGAAAAATAAATTTGTTTTATATATGTATTTGTAAAGGTCGATGGAAGAATAAATGTTTAAATAAGTATGTAAATGGATGATTTTTAAAAAAAAATTGGTTGGTTAACTGGCTTATTAAGTGTATCTTAGTGAATACATATATTAGCGAGTATTGTTTAAATAGTTAAATGTTTGTATCAGTGTTTCTCTTTGTGTATAAGTGGCTGCAGGGGTTGGTGACTGACTCACTGTTTGTATGTGTTTTGAAGACAGCATATGTGCAGGACTGTATGGGTGGATGAGTGTGTATATGTGTGTGTTAGTGAGTGAATGACTGTCTCACTAGTGTCTTCATTAGTAACGACATATGTTTTAATCTAGTATATGTGAGTATTGATGTATATAAGTGAGTATAGTATATATAGTGAGAGATTGTAGGAGTTCCTGTTTAAATAAGTATGTGTTTCTATAAGTGATTGTTTAAGAGAGTAAGTATGTGTAAGTTTCCTTAGAAGTAAGGTGGTAGTGTGTGTATAAATGTATATGCAAATAAATGGATGTTCAATAGTTTATTTGCATGTGTGAGTATGTGTGTGAGTAACTTTTGGATGACTGCGGATGTGTAACAGGATGTATAGGTGTATCACTACATATGATGAGTGAGTATATATATGAGTGACTATATAGAACTGTTGGTGAATGAGTGGATGTGTATATAGATGGTGGAATTACTGAATTGGTTGTTGTTACTGGTTTGGGTACCTCCATTTTTTTGAAAATGTTTGTTTCTATTTATGAATATGTGTTTCAAGCGTTACATTACACTGAAATTAGGTCTGTCACTCTGTCACAAGGATGGTGTCATCAGTGATGTCATGAGTGATGTCACTGACCATGTCATGAGTGATGTAATATGTGATGTCATCAGCAGTGCATTGCAGGCGCGCAAGTTATAGTGAGTCCAACTAACTATAACGTGGGAATTTCAATGGTTTTATGTCAGTAAAATTTCCTGCCAACTATAACTGGTTTTGTCAGTGAATTTAATAGGTTTTTTAAATGCTAATTCCTAACTATAACTGGTGTGAAACCTATGGTTTTTTCAGTGAATTTCAAAGGTTTTTTAAATGCTAATTCCTAACTATAACTGGTGTGAAACCTATGGTTTTTTCAGTGAATTTCAAAGGTTTTTTTAATGCTAATTCCTAACTATATAAGACCTGAAAGCCCACCAGGAATCTCCAGTATGCGCCAGGGGACTGCATTGCAGAGAGGTGTAATGAAGCCAGAACCCTTTTTACACCTCTCTGCAACGCAGCCCCAGTGCATGTTTGAAGAGGGGGAACTAATTCCCCTTGCATACTGGGGGCCCCTGGGGGCCAACTAGCCCACCTGGAACCTTCAGTATGCGCCAGGGGCTGCATTGCAGAGGTGTAATGAGACTATGCCCCTTGTTACACCTCTCTGCAACGCAGCCCACTGCCGCGTTTGCAGAGGGGGAACTAATTCCCCTTGCATACTGGGGGTCCCTGGGGTCAACTAGTCCACCAGGAGCCTCCAGTATGCGCGAGGGAGCTGCATTGCAGAGAAGTGTAATGAGGCCACACCCTTGTTACACCTCTCTGCAATGCAGGCCACTGGCGCGTTTGCAGAGGGGGGACTAATTCCCCTTGCATACTGGGGGTCCCTGGATCATATCTGCCCAAACACCGATATTCCGAACGATTGTAAATGACTTTTCTTGAGAAACATTTGGATTTGGATTATCATGTCCTATACTTTGGAATTTTTGAAAGACTGACTTTGAGGATGCTATAAATTACTCAAGTCTGCCCGAATTGTGTGGGTAAAATTGATACCTAGTCACTTTGAATAAGAATATACTTATGTCTCGTCTAACATTTGGAAGAAATATCTAGTTATATGACAACTGGATACCGACATAACTTGAAGGAAATAAGAACGCCCTGAAGAAGTTCTGTTGCACAGAACGAAACCTTTCGGCTGGCTGTGGTACATAAACTTAAGGAAAATAAAAGCATTTGAATATACACCAAGATTCAGCGCTTCAATAAGGACTCTAAGTGATATGATTTGATTGGACTCATTGTGAAAGTGGTGCTGTGCCAAACTTTGGAATATTCTCCACTACTCTCTACTACTTACTCTCTCCGACTCCACTACTCTCAAATACTCACTGTCTACTACTCATTCTCTACTACTCTACTACTCTCTACTACTCTCTCTCTACTACTCACTCCCTACTACTCGCTACTCGCTACTCCCTACTACTCACTATCTACTACTCTCTACTACTCACTCTCTACTACTCACTCTCTACTACTCTCTCCCTACTACTCACTCTTTACTACTCACTACTACTCTCTACTACTCACTCTCTACTTCTCACTCTCTACTACTCTCTACTACTCACTCTCTACTACTCTCTCTCTACTAGTCTCTACTACTCACTCTACTACTCACTCTCTACTACTCACTACTATTCTCTCTGCTACTCATTCTCTACTACTCTCTACTACTCACTCTCTACTACTCACTCTCTACTACTCACTCTTTACTACTCTCTACTACTCACTTTCTACTGCTCTCTACTACTCACTCTACTACTTACTCTCTACTACTCTCTACTACTCACTATCTACTACTCACTCTCTACTACTCTCTACTACTCACTCTACTATTCACTCTACTATTCACTCTACTATTCACTCTACTACTCTCTACTACTCACTCTCTGCTACTCTCTCTACTGCTCTCTACTACTCTCTACTACTCACTCTCTACTCTCTATTACTCACTCTCTACTCTCTACCTCTCTACCTCTCTCTTCTTCTCTCTCTACTAATCTCTACCTCTCTACCGCTACCTCTCTACCTCTCTACCTCTACACCTCTACCTCTCTACCTCTCTCTACACGCACACATATACACATATATGCATATATATATGTATGTGTATGTATAAAAAAACAACAAAACATTTTTTTTTTAAACAGCTACTTATAAAACTGTCATTCTTTTTCCCCATGGTACACTCCCCGGTACGCGCACCGGTGCGCGCACCGGTGCGCGTACCGGGCGCTCCCCCCGCGAAAATCAAAAAAAAAATTATTTTTTTTTTGCCCCGCGGGGCCCTTTTATGGCCCCCACATCAAACCTAGGGGGTCAAGGGGGGGTCTACTCTGCCCCCTTATGGTCATTTCCCTCTTTGTTTTGGCCACCTCTTGTGTCTCGATTTTACCGAGACACAAGATGGCGGCCGCTCCGGACTGTTTAGAATGTTTACAGACACCCGAGAGCCAATCAGCTTTCCTCACGCAAGTCGCGTGGCGCGCACGGTACGCGCACCGGTGCGCGTACCGGTGCGCTGCTATAGATATATATATTTTTTTGAACCTAAATTACTCAAAATCCAGTGGAGCACATATCTTGAGACATAGCAAAGGCACATCGGGCTACCAGTCCCTACAATTTTGCCAAGTTTGGTGGAAATCCATTCAGCCGTTCGGGCTAAAAGTGAAATTGACCGCCCTATGGAAATTAACATGGGGAAAACGCGTTTTGGGACCCCCCCTTTTATCTTGGCCCCCGCTTGACGAATCCCCCCCAAACTTTCAGGTAAGGACCGGGGCGCCGCGAGGCCATTTTCAGGAAATTTTCAGGCAGATTCGTCAACCGGTGCCAAAGTTATTCCAAATAGAATTTTGAGATTTAACATTGAAAAAAATCCTAACTATAACTACCTACTGGCGACCGCCAGTAGGTAATATATATATATATATATATATATATATATATATATATATATATATATATATATATATATATATATATATATATATATATATATATATATACATATATATATATACATATTCACAGAAAAAACCATAGGTTATAGACCATATATAGTTAGGAATTTGCATTTACAAAACCTTGAAAATTCACTGAAAAAACCATAGGTTATAGACCATATATAGTTAGGGATTAGCATTTAAAAAACCTTATTTTATTTGCACAAAACCATTGAAATTCCATATATAGTTAGTTGCACTAACTATATATCGCGGACCCGCAATCCACTGCTAATGATGTCACATATTACATCATTCATGACATGGTCAGTGACATCACCGATGACATCACTGATGACATCTCAAATGACATCACTGATGACATCACTGGTGACATCTCAAATGACATCACTGATGACATCACTGACATCTCATTTGACATTACTGATTACATCACTGATGATATCATTTATGTGATAATACATCTTCAGACTCTAATATAACCTTAGATACACTCAGTGTAAACAGGCACTCACAGACTGTCACACATCCATGGAGTTACTCACACACCTAGTCAGTCATGCAAAGAATCAATCACACCTCCATTTCCTCAACTATACAGTTATACACACCTTACTTATTCAAACATATACTAACACATATTTACTCTCTTATACAATCCTTGATACAAGTTCACAATGATTCATACAGCCAGTCTCACATTCACTGGCTCTTATGTTCAGTTATTTATATATGTCAACTCTCACATGGAGTGTGTTTTACATATGTACTTACTTTGACATGTAGAACTGAGATATCCATTCACTCACCAATATACTCATGCATACAGTCAACTGTCCATACAGCTGTTTCTACATGCACTTTTGAACCCATACACCGAGGGAATCAACTGCTCACACATCTATGCACAGAGTTATACACCTCCCAGCCACCCACACACATACTCAGTCTCCCATACAAATACTTGGGCAACCATTCAATAACCCATATAGTTACTGATATAGCTACTGCTTTAAACATGCAGCAGTTTACAGAAGAACATAAATAATGATTGCCAAATTAAGACACTTTAATCACTAACCCATGCACTCAGTGAGACACATTTAATCATTCTCTCATACAGTCAGTCATGCACCTACTACATCCTTCATCCAGACACTTATACATCCACTCATTCTTCAATATGTAAGACATATTTTAACTTTACAGAAACATACAGTCACTGGGTGTTGTCATCAGTGATGTCATCAGTGATGTCATTTGAGATGTCATCAGTGATGTCACTGACCATGTCATGAATGATGTAATATGTGACATCATTAGCAGTGGATTGCGGGTCCGCGATATATAGTTAGTGCAACTAACTATATATGGAATTTCAATGGTTTTGTGCAAATAAAATAAGGTTTTTTAAATGCTAATCCCTAACTATATATGGTCTATAACCTATGGTTTTTTCAGTGAATTTTCAAGGTTTTGTAAATGCAAATTCCTAACTATATATGGTCTATAACCTATGTTTTTTTCTGTGAATTTCATTGGTTTTTTAAAAGCTAATATCTATAGCTGTAAAATATATTCTTTATTAAGTGACGTATCACGTAGCCCGTGAGACGCCTCATGATGCATCGCATAACCGTGACGTATCGTCTCTGCAGCGCAAACCAAACCCAAAACGTAAGCGCGCCAGAACACTCTTAAAGATATATATATATTTTTTTAACCTTAATTAGACAAAATCCACACGTGCACATATCACAAACGTTCAAAAAACACAATATGTCGGACTCCCGTTACGCTGCCGGTTAGCTGCCCGGTTAACGTACCAGGAAGCACCTTTACCGCGAAAAATCGCAATTTTTTTTTTCACCCCCCAGGGAACTTTAATAGCCCCCTCATCAATCCTAGGGGTTCAGGAGGGGTCTGCCTTACCCCTTTCATTCATTTACACCTTTTTTTTTTCCACCTCTTGTCTCTCGATCCCACAGAGAGACAAGATGGCGGCCGCTCCAGACTGTTTACAATGATAACAGCCAATCAGCTTCTCCTCAGACTCCCGTTACACTGCCGGTTACCTTCCCGGTTAGCTGCCCGGTTAGCTGCCCGGTTCGCGTACCAAGACGCGTCTCTACGGCGAAAAAATCGGATTTTTTTTTTTTTTTGGCCCCGCGTGGCTTTATAATATCCCCATCAATCCTAGGGGGTCAGAAGGGGTCTACCTTGCCCTCTTTCCTTCATTTCCCCCTTTGTTTTGGCCTCCTCTTGTCTCTCGATCCTACCGAGAGACAAGATGGCGGCCGCTCCGGACTGTTTACAATGTTGACAGCCAATCAGCTCCTCCTCAGACTCCCGTTACGCTGCCGGTTAGCTTCCCGGTTAGCTGCCCGGTTCGCGTACCAAGACGCGTCTCTACGGCGAAAAAATCGGATTTTTTTAAAAAAAAATTTTGGGCCCGGCGTGGCTCTATAATATCCCCCTCATCAATCCTAGGGGGTCAGAAGGGGTCTACCTTGCCCCCTTTCCTTCATTTCCCCCTTTGTTTTGGCCTCCTCTTGTCTCTCGATCCTACCGAGAGACAAGATGGCGGCCGCTCCGGACTGTTTAGAATGTTGACAGACACCGGAGAGCCAATCAGCTTCACTTCGCAAAGTTCCGATACGCGAAAAGTTCGCGAACCGGAGCGCTGCCCGGAGCGCTGTTACAGATATATATCTTGTTTTAAACGTTAATTTCTCAAAATTCACTGAAGCACATATATTGAGACCTAGCAAAGGCACATCGGGCTAACAGTCCCTACAATTTTGCCAAGTTTCGTGGAAATCCATTCAGCCGTTCGGGCTAAAAGTGAGGCCAACCGCCCTATGGAAATTAACATGGGAAAAACGTGTTTTGGGACCCCCCTTTTTTCTCGGCCCCCCCTTGACGACCCCCCTCCAAATTTTCAGGAGCTGCTCAGAAACAAAATGTGCCATTTTCCTGAAAATTTCAGCCGATTCCGTCCACAAACGCCAAAGTTATTGGGCATAGAATTTTCAAAAGTTCCATAGAGAAAAAATCCTAACTATATATACCTACTGGCTATCACCAGTAGGTAATATATATATATATATATATATATATATATATATATATATATATATATATATATATATATATATATATATATATATATATCGTACGTCGTCACCTTCAAACGTTTCTTCAATCCAAAAAAAATGACGAAGAGCAGACCCAGAGTTTAGTGCAGAATTTAGAGTGCTTTTATTTCGCCCAGTCTGTCCGCCATAACTTTCGCTTCCCCTGAAGCTTGATCACATGACATGTCGCATTAGGATGCACCAGTATTTAAAGTGCAAGTGCTGATCAATCAGAGTGAAAGCAGTCATTGACATAGACAAAATACTACTATCCTGTAGCAGTTGATGACCTCATCCTTTTAGAAGTACATCGAGCTTGTACATAAATGTTTAAATAAATATAAATATAAATACAATATTTCAAATTCATGTTTGTATCAAAAGTTCTTAAAAACCACATTTGTTTGATTCTAACAAAACCAATTTGATAAACAATCCGCCAAAAATTTTTTTTGAAGCAGTACCGCCTTGAACAGTGCAAATTAAGTGCAAAATACAGATATGCTGTTCCTATTCGCTACGTCAGTGGATAATTTAGAATCCAATGCCCTGTTTGTAAATAATGCCCGAGTGGGCTAAGACAAAATCACATTGATCATATACTCTGATGAAAAGCTGTACCCGTATACCCAGTCCTAAAAGATCCATTAGTGAAATCTTAATATGAAAAAAGTGCCTGAGTGCTCGTGCAAAAATATACAATTAAAGTGCATGTTCAAATTACATCTGGTTTTTTAAAAACTCCTAAAATTACCCAGAGGCGCAATTAATCAAGTTTCCTGCAAATATCAGTATTCATTCTATTACTTCATTTTTTACACAGTTACATAACCAAGCCCCATTGATAAAACACAGACTGAAAGGAACTCCTGAACCTTCTCAACTCTACCTAATTACAAGCAAGTGTACAAGTCTTTGCTTGCATTCAGCCCATTAGGATTTTTGCTGTCTAGTTCTAATATGTAGCGCGTTTCGAGGAGGCGAAGCTTAGCTTCCCTGTCTCCTCCACGCCTTAAGGATAATACTGTATCTCTCACATAGTACTGGAGATGGGCTGGATTGGCCTCATGAGTTGTTTCGAAGTGTCTAGCCACCGGATAGGCTTGATCTTTGCCTGTTATCACCCTTATATGCTGGAGTATCCGTTTGTGGACGGGCAACCTGGTACTGCCAACATACCTCAATCCACATGGACACTCCAGCACATAAACCGCGAAATCTGTTTTGCATGTTACTCTCTTAGTGATTTCCAGCGGACTTTGTTTAAAAGGGCTATTATAGCTGGTCTTGTTGCATTCGTAACGGCAAGCCTTACATTGGGAACACTTCTTAAATCCTTTACTCAGGGCCATCCAAGTGCTAGAGATGAGAGGTTCTAAGTTATTCTTGACCAAAGCCTTGGCCATTGAGGGACACCTCCTGAAAGTAAACATAGGTTTGTCTGGGACATGTTGGCTAATAATCGGATCCCCTTTAACGAGATTCCAATTACGATAAAAAATTCTCCTCAAGTCTAAGTGCTACCTACTGTAAGAAAGAATCATGCATGATTGTATATCCTCATTGTTGTGGGCATTCTGTTTGTCCTTAGACTTGGATGTTAGCGCTTGTTGTCGGGGCATATTGCGAGTCCGAATGATAGCAGACTTTATAATATCATTAGAGTATCCCCTGACCAAAAATCTCAGTCTGCCGGCGTTCTGTTCCCAGGGGCCTCCGCATAACTTTAGCACCTAGTTACGACAATCCTGATCCGGAGATGTTGGAGGAATGGGCTGCTGCTAATCTGGAATCCTCTGCCAAACTTATGGGGATCCTGGTAAAATATGCGGAGAGCGATAGAAAAAAGTTACAAACTGAAATAGAAAGTATTGCGGATGAACTGGATAAAATGGAAAAAGACGATAACACAAAAAAAATGAGGGAAGAAATGTTGGCAGATTTGGCGAAGGAGACGGACATTATAAAAAAGGGTAAAGCTTTCAAATTTGAGAGAGACAGACTTGACTATTTAAATGGTCAGATTTTTACCTTCGCCCGAAGGTATGATAATATCAAGGCGAGAGTGGGCTGAGCAGGACAAAAAGCACGAGGAACAGCATCAGTGTCTGTATCTTCGACGGACTTGAGTTTGGCAGCAGAGAGTGATACAGATGGTGATCCCACAAAGACACAGAGGTTGGGGTTTACCAAACTCTCCCTTGCCCAGGAAGTGAATTGCCTATGCGAAAATCGCTGAGACACCCTGAGGCCAAGGATAAAGGAGAATGCCAATGCCACTCAAAGCGACAAAGGACCTATTGCAAGCGGCTCGAACGCCGCAAGTGCCACAAAAATAAATACGGGCGGAACAAAGAAGGGCAAATGCGGAAAATGGAACAAAGTACAAAACCAGGGGCAAACCCAGGTGCAACATCAATCATAAACCTAACAAATATTGTTTGCCCACCTAAAGATTTCAACTATGCTAGTACACAAATGGACGCCTTTATGTTTATAAGGAAACTTAAACTGAGCAAATTCCACCGCTTACAGCCCTACAAAAAATCTAAAACCTCAACCCTTAAGAGTCCATCTCTCTTAACAGCAGGTGATGAACCTTCCTTTCAAGAAATTTGGACACTGCAACAGGAAGGGGCCGACGTTAGCCTAGTGGAAACAACTCAAACTGAAGGCGGTACCGGGATAGGAACTACACCATTCAAAGCCAAGTCAACTTTCTTTCCAATTATGACCCATGATAATCACGATGTTTATCACGACTTCATCACGGAAGATCTAAAAAGGTTATATATAGCCACAAATAAAAAGCACTCTGCCATTAACCGCCAAAATCAGAGCTATAATAATTTGATGAAAAAACTTAACACGAACAAGAATGTGGTAGTGAAACAGGCGGACAAAGGAGGAACATTGTCCTGTGGGACTTCAACCTTTATCTAAAAGAAGCTGAAAAACAACTGGGGGACCAAACCTGTTACAAAAAAAGAAAAAGTAATATAGGAGTGATCAGGACAGCCTGGAATGAACAAAACTCTAAACTAATGGCATGGAGGAGCAGTGGCTTAATATCCAAGGATGAATTTCAGTTCCTGAAAAAAGAACACCCTGTTATCCTAACTTTTTACCTTTTACCCAAGGTTCATAAGGATGTCTCAATACCACCTGGGAGGCCGATCATTTCAGCCATTGATAGCTCGACGGAGAATATCTCTAGATATATCGAATATTTCCTGCAAGAATGGGTAACAAAACTGAACTCATATGTAAAAGACACTACAGATTGTATTTGCAAATTTAAGGGGATTGATTGGAATGATGATTTTTTACTAATGACTCTGGATGTCAATTCATTGTATACTTAGATCAGACATGTTGATGGTGTAAAGGCAGTAGAATACTACCTGGATAAGCGTCCTATGAACTATACACTTCACAACAGCATGATTGTCGGAATGTTGAAACTATGCCTAGAACAGAATTTTTTCATATGTATTGGTCAAATATATCAATAGATGAGAGGGGTGGCCACGTGTTTACACATGGGGCTGTGGGAGGAACGGGTCCTCATGGACCACCACAAGGCCATAATGTCCAACAATGTGGTGCTGTATTTAAGATACATAGAAGACCTTTTATTGATTTGGAGGGAATCGAAAGAGGAGGCCACCAATTTCATAAAGAAACTGAACGTTAACACCTATAATTTACAATTCACATCAGAAATTCATAGGGAAAGAGTCAGATTTCTGGACGTCGAGGTATATATCAAAAACAACAAATTGGAAACAAAACTGCACAGGAAGGCAACTGCGGGTAACACTTTGCTGCATGCAACGAGTCAGCACCCGCAGCACCTAATCTGCAGCATCCACTATGGGGAGATGCTGAGGCTGAGGAGCATTTGCAGGTCTGATTTTGACTGTGAGCGGGCCCAGAGAGAGAGCAAGATATGTTTCTTGGAGAGAGGGTATAGTGAGAACATTAAAAATATTGCTATCGAGCGTGCTCAAAATATCCCGAGAGACCAGGCACTTATACCCAAAATTAAAACCGTAGAAACTAACCCTGAGATCATACAATCAAGGGCCATTGTAACCTACAGTATGCAACATGCGGAGATTAGGAAAATCTTTAGTAAAAACTGGAACCTAGTGAGAGGGGATCCGGTCATAGGTAAACTTGTGGCAAATAAACCAGAACTTACATTCCGTAGATCACCTACAATGGCCAACGCTCTGGTTAATAACAGTTTGGACACACCAATCTCAGAAACTTGGATGGCTCTGAGTAAGGGGTTTAAAAAGTGTCTATTTTGTAAAGCGTGCCGTTACGGAGTGAACAAATCCCACTATTCCATCCCTTTTCATGATAAATCTATTGCAATTAGGAAAAGACTCACATGTAAAACCGAATATTTGGTCTATGTGCTGCAATGTCCGTGTGGGCTCCGATATGTGGGCAGCACACGATTGCCCACCCACAAACAGATACTGCAGCACCTAAGAGCCATTTCGGGAAAAGACCAAACATATCCCGTAGCTCGGCATTTCGAGTCAACTCATAACAGTGATCCTGAGGGCCTCGAATATTATCTGGTTGATACGATCTTACCCCTGAAAAGGGGTAGCAACAGGGAGGCCAAGCTACGGTTGTAGGAAACGAGGTACATCCTTGAATTCAACAGTAGGAATCCGGGAGGCCTCAATGCCAGTGAGGATATGTACACTTGCCTGTGATTAGTTCAAGTTAAAGTTTTTCAGAAAACCGATCTTTATACCAATCTGTCAGAATGCAACTTAGGCACCTGGGACCAGGTGCCGTAATGGTTGTATGACTTGAGGAATATGATTCATATTGGACGCAGATTCGTTATCTTCCACATTATAATAAGATAATGTTTTTTTAATATTGCACTTGCACTTTATCAAACACATCACTTTATCTCAGCACCCCTATTTGGGCATTTTAATATATTAATACAGCGAAAAATTATTTTTTTTGCAAAACCTAATTACCCACAAGGGTTACATGAACGGAACCACGAGAATTTGCACTTTAATAATGGGGTATGAGGATTGTGAAGTAGGATGTTGGTACGTCATATTCATCCACTCTCGCAAATACTCCAATACGAAACTGATTACAAAACCAATGTAAATATATGGTTGTATAAAGAATATGGATTAATCCTTGTATATAAACATGTAAAATTGGTTTTATATTGTAGAAATGTTTTTAACATTTTTCTAAATTATGTATATTTATATTTTTTTTTTTAAACATTTGGGAGAAATATGTTTACATTGTCAATCGGTCACTTTGCCTTATATGAAATACTTACTGCCGAAAAACATCTGCAGTATTTTTTCTCTGTTCATGGTCGAATTGTAAACAGCTGTTACATTGCACTGAATTTGACTTTAAAATGCCCTTGTTTGTGTTTACGGCACATCATGTGATCAAGCCTCTTTGGAGGCGAAACGCGTCATGGCAGATTGCTGGCACGATTCTGCACTAATAAAGCACTAAGAACTTAGCACGAAATTGTGGTTTCACTCTACGTTATTCGGCCTCTGTGGGAGTAGGAGACATGGTGAATGGCGTTTTTTCTGCATATATATATATATATATATATATATATATATATAAATATATATATATATTGCAACACATCCAACTATCCAGTTGAAGAAATGGCAAGCACACTGGAATCCGCTATGAAAATTCATTAATGCAAACCCCCCTTCACCCCTGACAGACGCGTTTCGCTAATCCAGCTTCTTCAGTGTCAGTTTGTGTTTGTAAAGTGACGCCATTTTAAAGCCAAACGATGGAAACTACAATCATTGACATCGAAAAAAAAATTATATATATATATATATATATATATATATATATATATATATATATATATATTACCTACTGGCGGTCACCAGTAGGTGTATATAGTTAGGATTTTTTTGAATAGGGATTTCTGTAAATTCTATGTTGAATAACTTTGGCGTTGATGGACGGTATACTAGCAGCCCGTCCCAACGTTGTCCGGGTATGAATTGCTGCCGGCCAGTAGTATATTGTTTTGTAGGATTTAGTTTAGATAGCATTTCTTATCTGTGACAGGCCTGTGAAACTCTACGATTCACAGTGCACTGCTGGTGCACTTAAGAGTGCGCGTTCAGTAGTGTGTGAACTCGAGTTTCCCTACTTTATTTTTCCTTGCAATATTATATAGCGCGAACTCGACAACATGGCTTGAGCACAATTTACATTACAGAAGAACACATTCATTTGTGGTAGGCACTGGGAGACAAAGCGATTTGCCTGGAATCACAGGATGTTGAGCTCATGCCGAGATTCGAACGTGCTCCCCAGCTCTACAGTTCGCAATTCTAGAACTTGTGGCGGGAGGTGTGTCTAAAAGTGTATGTTGGTGCTGGCACTCAATGAGAGAGACCTGTGCATTTTTCAAATGGGTGGTGAAAAAATATGAGTATGTTGCTGGAGATGTGGGCCGCCGTGCCACCAATGTACTTACCGGGGGAGGGTAAACACCCAATATTCCGCAACTTTCTTTCTGCACACCATCACTCCGCATACTTTCATTACGTAAGTACCATGACTCCGCAATGCCATTATAATGCATGGCATTACATTTTATATGCTTTTACTACACATACATTTACAACGAAATTTGTTGTAAATGCATGAATGGTAAAAGCATGTTTTTTTAATGTTTGGATAAGGTAAGTATGGGTATAGGAGTATATGTTTTGGGGTACTGAGGTATATGTTTTGGCGTGTTTGGGTATTTTAAGGGTTCAGATATCGTTTTGGGTTATGGGGTACAGGGGTATTTTAAGGGTTCAGGGCTAGGTATGGGTTTTGGGGTACAGGGGTATTTTTAGGGTTCAGGGCTAGGTTTGGGTTTTGGGGTACAGGGGTATTTTAGGGTTCAGGGGTAGGTTTTGGTTTTGGGGTACAGTGTTATTTTTAGGGTTTAGGGCTAGGTTTGGGTTTTGGGATACAGGGGTATTTTTAGGGCTCAGGGGTAGGTTTGGGTTTTGGGGTACAGGGGTATTAAGGGTTCAGGGCTAGGTTTGGGTTTTGGGGTACAGGGGTATTTTAGGGTTCAGGGGTAGGTTTGGGTTTTAGGGTACAGTGGTATTTTTAGGGTTCAGGGCTAAGTTTGGGTTTTGGGGTACAGGGGTATTTTTAGAGTTCAGGGGTAGGCTTGGGTTTTGAGGTACAGGGGTATTTATAGGGTCCTGGGCTAGGTTTGGGTTTTGGGGTACAGGGTACATTTATAGGGTTAAGATGGGTTAGTGTTTAAGGGTGTTCGGGTATTTTAAGGAGTAAGGGTGGGTTATTGTTATTGGGTGCAGGAGCAGGGTGGGATTAGCACACGATATGAGACATGGCATGAAGGGCGGAACGTACCACATGGCCCCAGCGTTTGTCACGCCCCCAGCACACGCCCACAGCACAACGCAGACACGCCCACAAGGGACTACATGGTTCTTTTACCTTTTAAATGTATATGGTGGGCGTCTGCATAGCCTATGTCCTTCTGCTGCAACTGCCCTTTCCGTTGCTGTATTGGGTGTTGTGATTGGTGCTGTGGTTCCTGAGATTACCCGCCTCAAAGGTTTGGGCTCTCTCTTTATTATATTAGCATGGACGTGTTTTCTCCATGTTAATTTCCATAGGGCGGTCGACCTCACTTTTAGCCCGAATGGCTGAATGGATTTCCACCAAACTTGGCAAAATTGTAGGGACTGGTAGCCCGATGTGCCTTTGCTATGTCTCAAGATATGTGCTTCAGTGGATTTTGAGTAATTTAGGTTCTAAAAAATATATATATCTATGAAAGCGCCCCGGTACGGGAGCGCCACGCGACTTGCGCGCAGAAAGCTGATTGGTTCTTGGGTGTCTGTAAACATTCGAAACAGTCCGGAGCGGCCGCCATCTTGTGTGTCGGTAGGATCGAGACACAAGAGGTGGCCAAAACAAAGGGGGAAATGACCATAAGGGGGCAGGGTAGACCCCCCTGATCCCCTAGGTTTGATGTGGGGGCTATAAAAAGGCCTCGCGGGGCAAAAAAAAAAACAACTTTTTTTTCCGATTGTCGCGGAGGCTAGCGCCCGGTACGCGCACTGGGGAGCGCACCGGGAAGCGCACAACAGAGAAAAAAGAATGCCAGAGTTTAAAAAATGTTGGCAATATTTTATAAATGGGAGGTAGTTCTGAAAAGAACTTTTTTTTAAATTCTTTTTGTTGTTTTATATTTTTTTTATTATTTTTCTGAACATTTTTTTATTTTTTTGTGTTTTTGAACAATTTTATATTTTTGGTTTTTTTTTAAGGGAACAAACAAAAAACAGGGAATTGGAAATGGCTCAACAGGAGCAAAAAAAAAGAAAAGAATTACTGTTTTCTTTCCTTGCTGCATTTGTGGTTGTCTATAGCATTATTTATTAAGGTGACGCTAAGTTCACCATAGCATAATGTTTTGCCACAGAAAATGCAAAGAAATTTGACCTTGCCAAATTTTGGCTGAATATTTGGCACCATTTGCCGTTCTTCAGGACCAGAAAGTGAGGGTACTGAAGAGGAAGTGCTGGCCACAGGGGGTGGGTTGTTCCGAAGTTCCTGGACTTCAGCCTGGGCTAAATTATTGGGATTCCACCTCTCCATGTGGTGGATCATGGTATAATTACCAAAAGAATATTTCTTTGAGGGATTGCCCCCGGAGAGAACTTTGTCACAAATAAGACAGGTGACTTTGGGGGCGTTCACCTTTTTTTGGTCATCTGGAAAAGAAAAAAATTACCAAATGAAGTGCACTTTAACGTGCCTTTGTCTTGGTTCTTCTGGGAGGAAGCGCCTTCGTTGTTGATCCTCCTCCTCTTCTTCCTCCTCTTCTTCTTGTCCTCCAAGAAACTGTGGTGGTGGACCTTCTTTTCTTGGTGGTGGGGTTGGTGGTGGGGGTGCACCAGCAGCAGCAATAAGTGATGCCATTGTTTCCTCCAAAATAGCTCTTGCTCTCTCTATGAAGAAAGTAAGAATGAGGAAAAAAGGAGGGTGCTTTCATTATTTGGAGAAAAAAATGATGAGAACCAATAAAAAGTGTTATTTTCAAGTCACATGACCCGATGCGCTTACGTTACGCCTTCCGGCGCGCTTACGTTACGCGCTCCGGGCCGCGCCGCGGAGCGCTTCCGGGTGCGTTTACGCAGCGCGTCATAAGACGCATCACGCGGCTACGCGATACGTCACGCTTACGCGACGCGTCACGATGTTGTTTTCGATCGCGACATTGGCGCTAACGGGACGCTTCCCGGTTCGCGCACCGGGGCGCTTCAAAATACTACGCTTTCCGGGCGCTCACCGGGGCGCGCACCGGGAGCGCTCCTAGACAAAAAAAATAAAAAAAAAATATATATATATTTAAAAAAAAATGAAAAATTGTAAGGACTGGTAGCCCGATGTCCGTTTGCTATGTCTCAAGATATATGCTCCAGTTGTTTTTAAGATAATTAACTTTAAAAAAATATATATTGGCCTACTTTGGGCTTTATATATGTTAGAGCCCAAATGTAGCCCAAATGTAATCCAATGTAGCCCAATGTAGCCCAATGTAGCCCAAAGATGGCCACCAGAGACAAAAAAATACAAATGTAGCCCAAATATCAGCCAGATGTAGCGCAACTATAGCCCAATGATAGTATGTACCAAAGTGTTCTAAAGAACAACTAGAGCGCTAACAGTCTTACTTATAAAGTGAGACTTTTAGTTAGGAAGTAGCATTAAAAAAAACTTTGAAATTCACTGAAAAAACAATAGGTTTCACACCAGTTATAGTTAGGCATTAGCATTTAAAAAACCTATTAAATTCACTGAAAAAACCATAGGTTTCACACCAGTTATAGTTAACTTGAAATTTTACTGACATAAAACCATTGAAATTCCCACGTTATAGTTAGTTGGACTCACTATAACTTGCGCGTGTAATGCACTGCTCATGACATCACATATTACATCACTCATGACATGGTCAGTGACATCACTCATGACATCACTGATGACACCATCCTTGTGACAGAGAGACTGACCTCCTTTCACTGTAAAGTAACCCTTGAAACACATATTAAAAAATAGAAACTAACATTTTCAAAAAAGTGGAGATACCTATGCCAGTTACAACAACCAATTCAGTAATTCCACCATTTATATACACATGCACTCATTCACCAACAGTTCTATAAAGTCAGTCATACATATACTCACTCATCATATGTAGTGAGACACCTATACATCCGTTAACACACCGACAGTCTTCCATAAGTTGCTCACACACATATTCACACATGCAAATAAAATATTGAACATCCTTTTTTTGCATATACAGCTATACACACACTACCACCTTACTTCTAAGGAAACTTACACATACTTACTCTCTTAAACAATCACTTATAGAAACACATACTTATTTAAACAAGAACTCTTTCAATCTCTGACTCTCACATATACTCACTTATATACACCAATACTCACATATACTAGATTAAAACATATGAAGTTACTGATAAAGACACTAGTAAGACAGTCATTCACTTACTAACATATACATATACACACTCATTCACCCATACAGTCCGGCACATATGCTGTCTTCAAAACACATACAAAGAGTGAGTCAGTCATTGATGCATCTGTGTGCTAAGTAACACCCCCACCAAATCATACAGACATTTATACTGATACTAAAAAAACATCTAATAACCCATAGAAACACACATGTAGCTACTCACCAACCCATGCACTCACTTATACACAAAGTGAAACACTGATACAAACATTTAAATATTGAGACAATACTCGCTAATAAATGTATTCACTATGATACACTTAATAAGCCAGTTAACCAATCATTTTTTTTTTTTTAAAACATCCATTAATACACTTATTTAAACATTTATTCTTCCATGGACCTTTATATATACATATATAAAACATGTTTATTTTTCTGAAAGGCACACATTCACTGGATGGTGTCATCAGTGATGTCATGAGTGATGTCACTTACCATGTCATGAGTGATGTAATATGTGATGTTATCAGCAGTGCATTACACACGCATGTTATAGTGACTCCAACTAACTATAACGTGGGAATTTCAATGGTTTTATGTCAGTAAAATTTCCAGTTAACTATAACTGGTGTGAACCCTATGGTTTTTTCAGTGAATTTAATAGGTTTTTTAAATGCTAATTCCTCACTATAACTGGTGTGAAACCTATGGTTTTTTCAGTGAATATATATATATATATATATATATCCTTAAAGTCGTCTCACCCACAGGAATGCGATCTACAAAGAGACGACACAGACCCAAAGTCGTTCTGCAATATTTTTATTATATTTCACCCAGCACCTCCGCCATGACGCGTTTCGGTCCTCCTCGGACCTTGATAACATGACAAGTCACATGGGGAAGCTTCATTCAATTTAAAGTGCAAGTGCAAATTAAAGTGCAATAGACTGAGCGTCAACCACTGCATTATTATATCTGTAAAATACAGAAAACTGCATGTGCAAATGTCTACAAATGTGCAAAGTGCATGACATAAATATTTATAATAAATATTTAAAATCATTATAAATTCAATTATCAAAGCCATACAATAGGAAAACTAATTTATTAAACACGATTAATTAAAATCTGTGCTTGGAATTCCTAGTCGACCAAAGAATCGCAGTATATTACTAAAGCACGAAAATCAGCGCACATTTAGAAATAGCAGCATCAAATACATATGTGGCAATGACACAAAATCAATAAAGCCCAAGTGGGCAATACAAGGATTTGTCCAAGTAAAGTGCCAGTGTAAATAATGTGTATACCAAAACCTAAAATAAAATATAATAGTGAATAAAAACTATGTTAAATATATATTTTTACAGTAAACGGCAAATTATGAATTCATTGATGAAAAACACTCAAAGATATTTACATTTTAAAAACAGAATCATTTCATAAAAATTTAAAAAAATCTTCGGTGGAATTTAATCCATTCGGACTTTTGGTGTCCATCTCCAGTATATACTTTGTCTCTAATTTTCTCCGTTTGGCATTTCTCTCCCCTCCTCGTCTTAATGGGGGAATGCAATCCACATCCATAGTATCTCAATTCATCAGGGTTCTTGGAATGCATAGCCTCAAAATGCCTGGCTACAGGGTACGTATCATCACCATTTTTGATTGCTCGTAAGTGCTGGAGTATCCTTTTGTGGCATTGGGGTTTTGTGCTCCCCCCTTATTTTAAACCACAAGGACACTCCAGCACATAGACGGCATATCAGTGCGGCATGTCAGTTTTTTATCTATTTTAGTTGGTTTGTTTTTGAAGGGGCTATGATATTCGGTTTTGTTGACCCCTTGTTTGCATGCCTTGCATTTTGCGCACTTTATAAACCCTTTGCTTTCCAAGATCCACAGATCACTTGTTTTTAGTTCTGGGCTACTAGTGACTAGTGTGTTGCTCATGGCACTGGCTCTTCTAAATGTCAAATTGGGAGAACGTGTACGTTTCTCCCCTAAAATGGGATCATTTCTAATCAGAGGCCAATTCTTTGTGATGATTTTTCTGATTGCCTGATGTTGATTGCTATATGTTAGTAAACGCCTTAACGGTTGATCCTCACTGGGCTAGTTCTGGCTACACATCTAGTCACTAAAGCCTGAGATCTATCTTGTGTGTTTGCTCTTTTTGTTGCTTTGTCGATCATGAGAGGACTATATCCTCTCTCAATAAATCTTGACCGACACTCCCTCTGTGCTTTAAAGCAATCTGTGTCCAAGCTGCAGATTCTCTAATCCACAGCATTTCCCCATAGGGAATGCTGCGGATTAGGTGTGCAGGATGATTACTCTCCGCATGAAGCAGGGAGTTGACTGCCGTGCTTTTCCTGTGCAACCTGGTGTTGAGGAGGTTATCTGAGACAAATATTTCCACATCAAGAAAGAACACAGAGGACTTGTATTATGGCTGGTAAAGTGCAAATTCATGTTGTTGATGTTCAGAGAGTCAATAAAGATTTCAGCTTCACTCTCTGTGCCTTTCCAGATAAATAGCAAATCATCTATGTGTCTGAACATGTGAGCAATATGGGTATTAGTGAGTTGATTGTCTTCTGACATTAATACCTGTCTTTCCCATAGCCCCATGTGCAGGCAGGAGTAGCTAGGGGAAAAACATGCCCCCATAGCTACGCCTCTGATTTGCTGGTATACCTGTTTGGCAAACAAAAAATAGTTATTTTCAAGCCACATTGTGATAATAGCCATCAACATTTTGTTATGTTCTAAATAACAAATTGGACGTTTCCTAAGAAAGTGCTCTACTGCCTTAAGACCATACCTATTCTGTATGCTGGTATATAAGGAAGATACGTCCATAGAGATTAGTAGCATATCATCACTCCATACCATATTCTTCAATTTGTGTAGCAAGTCACCAGTTTCCAATATGAATGAAGGCAATGTTCGTATAGATTCTTGGAGGAAGTAGTCAACATATTTGCTTGCATTCTCCATAATGCTACCACATGCAGATATTATCGGCCTGCCCGGGGGATGGGTCTTATTCTTGTGGATTTTAGGTATAAAATATACCACTGGCATTATCGGATTGTCAATTTTGAGAAAGCGAAACTCATCAGTTGATAACAGTCCGGTACTTTTCCAAGCTATCAAGCTCAAATAGAAGTTGTCCCATGAGGCTTTTACTGTTCTCATGTCACTACGCCTGTAACAGTCCATATCACTTAGCTGGCTCATTGCCTCCTCCATATACATACTGTATGGCCAGAGAACGATGTTTCCACCTATATCAGCTTGGCGTATAATTAGGTTACTTATTTGATTTCAACTTTTTCATGAGCTTAAAATATGCATCATCTCTTGCCGTATACCTTCTTTTGGCTTTGTTCTGTTTTTTGTACAAAGTTTTCAGTTCTTGTGTTACCTTATCGTGAAAGATGTCGATATTATCACGTAACATTACTGGCCAGAATTTAGATTTAGGTTTGAATTTTGTCAATGGCCCTTGTGCATGTTCACTAGGCATTTGGCTGAGAGGTTCCAGCGTGATATTACCTTCATCTCGGAGATCATGAAGATCTCGCATTAGTTTTGCATCCTGAACTGTTATGCCTGAAGGTATTGCCCCTGTTATGGCCAAAGGTGTTTCTAGTTTCCCAGTGCCTTGTAACAAATGGAACTTTTTTTAATTTGATCTTTCTTATAAACTTGTACATATCAATCCGGCAATCTGCATAATTAAAATTTCCCTTAGGACAAAATGACAATCCCAATGAAAGGATAGATGTTTCACTCCCAGTTAGGTGTGTGTCCGTTAGATTTATGACCGTTTGTACCTCCTCATCTTGATCAGTCCTCACATTTACCGACTCCATTGTTTCTTGGTTTTCTTGATGTACGTTTTTTTTGGTACTGTGCCGCTCTTTGTGGCATTGCCGCCGCTCCCATCTCTTGTGATTATATAGATGCATATATATATATATATATATATATATATATATATATATATATATATATATATATATATATATATATATATATATATATATATATATATATATATACATATACATATATACATATATTTAGGTCTGTGTAGAAGATCTTTCCTGGATGTTTTAAGATGATTTTCAGAATGAATTCACAATTATGAAATCGTTAGAACTAGTGAACTGAGTGAGCGGTTGTATTTAGTTTAAGAGTTGTATTTCAGAGATTCAATTATTGCTTCATTTTCCCTTTCTTTCCCTTTGTTTATGTAAGTGGTCAAGTATTCATCAGGGTCCATTAGTGATGAACAATGTGCCCTTTACATATAATTTAGTGGCCGTTGATGGATTGAGAAATGAGCGGAAATTCCATACTGTTTCTATTGAGTATGATGTCTGGTTTTTTGAATCTGTTGAAGATTATTTGCACCAGCACATTTTCCAAGGTTGATTGAATATACTTTTTCCATTTGGTAGGTTGTCTGCTTACTTACATTATTGAAAATTATTTGCACCAGAACTTCATCCAAGGTTGGATTGAGTATACAACCCTGAGTGTTGTGTTTGGGGTATTACTGTGTGGCTTAGGCAGATTTGGCATTCATTTAATATATAAGGTTGAGGAGTTGGCTCTTCTACATCATTCAACCATAACGGGTTGTTCTGCAATGCTTGTTTTGAACATTGCCCTTTTATGTAAAAACAAAATATGGCACTATTGTGGATTCACCCAGTACAAAATAATTGCCTAGAAACTGGAGAAGAGGTCATTTGAGAGCTGTTGGGTTTAATTTAGTTTGAAATGTAAGCAGATTGTGTACCACCTTAAAATAGTTTAGACAAGCACACCACCCAGAACTGAAAATAGTATCCCCGGTGACATGGAGACATCCACTAACCATATGAGTGAAGGGTATGGGAGTCGTAAACTCATACGCTTACAAAACTGATTTCAGACTAAGGACTAGCACTCCTATCAGAGATCTTTATCCCATCCAATAGTGTGCTGCTCGTCCACACCATCCCACTCTTGGAATCTTGTACTTCTTGAGTTATTACTTGTTATACAAAGCAGGACTACAAGTACCAGAATGGAAAGGGACAACCAGGACAAAATACTCACACCTGAGAAAAGCTGCCCTCAGTTGATTGTGGAGTCAAGTGTAATAGAGCATGGTGTGCCCCTGTCATTTTACTCCTCACCATGAACCCCCACCCCGCACAGATTGATGGGTATTCGATGTCAGCTGAGATGCAAGGAGCTGAAGTCAATATAAATTATTTTCATTTTTCATTTCTTTTAGTTAAGTCAATAAAGAGAGTTAAGTTGCGTTAAAAAAAATTATTTTCCATTCTTTTAGTTTCTCCTTCTCTATTAAAGTATTACTTTCAAGTTTCGTCATTACAGGGTAACATAATCGATAAATATTTAGCAATAAGGTAAATCGATTTAGCAAATTAAATACGCATGAATACAATTAAATTTAACTATCGTGTTCCATAAATATGGCCGGGATGCCTGTCACCCCCTCCCAACACAATCCCCAAGGATGGGAAGACGGGCGCAGTTCTGAACTTTTGGAAGGCGGGAGGGAGTTACCCTCCCGGCCGTATTTATTAAAATATGAAACAAAATTAAAACATTAAAATAACAGTTTCATATCATGTACAATTTTCATTTATTACATTACGATGGAGACACGTTCATTGGCTAACCTTAACAAATCTCTAATACAAAGGTTTTCCTAGCCGAGTCTAAACATCCTGTAAATGCATACTTTCTAAAAATTGTACATCCTAGCATTACGGGCCAACGGCAAGGTCGCAACCGGTGTCAGATCCCTACTACCAGAACTCCCCCCTCACGGTGTGAGGGGCGGGCGCACAGAGGACTGGACCTCTGTGCCAACTCCAATTTCCCTTGTCTTTGCGGGGGCCCCTATTTAACTCGACGCCATCTTAGTGGTCGTCCGAGGACTCGTGTGAGGTGTCTAGAAGGTAGCGTGGACCCCCCTCCCAACCCACACTGTTCATCACATCCGCCGTCGCGGATATCCTGGCCTCGGGAAATTCCTGTAGGAGGGGCATCTAGCCGCCTCCTCCCCTGGGAGGGGCCTATGACCGCCTTCCCTTAGGTGACCCCATACTTAGTGGGTGCCGCCTCCCCGTGTGAGGGGCCAATGGCCGCCTCCCCCCGGGCGCTCCCATCCATAATGGGTGGCGCCCCCCCTCTAGGGACCTTGAAATTACTGCTCACCGATCATGACCTTACAGCCCGCCAAAAAATAAATACGACGTTTTATTAACCTAATTAAGAAAGAAAATCAACTTCA
Source organism: Lissotriton vulgaris (assembly GCF_964263255.1). Taxonomy (NCBI): domain Eukaryota; kingdom Metazoa; phylum Chordata; class Amphibia; order Caudata; family Salamandridae; genus Lissotriton; species Lissotriton vulgaris. The sequence continues at coordinate 896,662,429 of NC_141687.1, forward strand.
CATTGCGAGTTTACCTTCAACTAGACTGTTATACTCCGCACTACTAAGGAAGGAAATGTTATGAAGCAACTCATTTTATTGCAATATCAACATCGACATTTTTATTAACTACTAAACCAGGATTAAAAAAGACATTATCAAAGCCGATCAATTTCACTGCAGCACTAACATTTTGCCATAAGGGGCTGGTGGGTGGGTCAAAAATTGCTCCTTGTTCCGTCGAGGGCTCACGTGCAACGAGAGGGTGCAGCTTCCAAGCACAGGAACAAGAGGATGCTTCTTCGGGTTGCTGCTCCTTTTATTCCTCTTCGGGAGGGCGTGTACACTCCTCCGGCACGCCTACGGGGCGTGGCCAACGGTGTAGGTGTCTAGGACAACCCCTCTTGGGCGGGAAAAAAGGCGCGCCCCGGCTACGCCGCTTCGGGCATACCAGCCGAGACACGCCCCCCCGCCCAAAATGGCTTCCCGGGGGGATCCGGGCCCCCAACCATACGTTCGGGGGGACCGAGTGGTCGCCCCTTTCCATATGGCCGGGATGCCTGTCACCCCCTCCCAACACAATCCCCAAGGATGGGAAGACGGACGCAGTTCTGAACTTTTGGAAGGCGGGAGGGAGTTACCCTCCCGGCCGTATTTATTAAAATATGAAACAAAATTAAAACATTAAAATAACAGTTTCATATCATGTACAATTTTCATTTATTACATTACGATGCAGACACGTTCATTGGCTAACCTTAACAAATCTCTAATACAAAGGTTTTCCTAGCCGAGTCTAAACATCCTGTAAATGCATACTTTCTAAAAATTGTACATCCTAGCATTACGGGCCAACGGCAAGGTCGCAACCAGTGTCAGATCCCTACTACCAGAACTCCCCCCTCACGGTGTGAGGGGCGGGCGCACAGAGGACTGGACCTCTGTGCCAACTCCAATTTCCCTTGTCTTTGCGGGGGCCCCTATTTAACTCGACGCCATCTTAGTGGTCGTCCGAGGACTCGTGTGAGGTGTCTAGAATGTAGCGTGGACCCCCCTCCCACCCCACACTGTTCATCACATCCACCGTCGCGGATATCCTGGCCCCGGGAAATTCCTGTAGGAGGGGCATCTAGCCGCCTCCTCCCCTGGGAGGGGCCTATGACCGCCTTCCCTTAGGCGACCCCATACTTAGTGGGTGCCGCCTCCCCGTGTGAGGGGCCAATGGCCGCCTCCCCCCGGGCGCTCCCATCCATAATGGGTGGCGCCCCCCCTCTAGGGACCTTGAAATTACTGCTCACCGATCATGACCTTACCACCACAGGCCGGATAGTTGACCGGCTATCCGGACCCCCCACAACTCCTACTAAAGGTCATGCTTTTACAAACCCTTCAACCATGCTAAGAAGTCTCCTATGAGTAAGACATTCCCTTCCCGGGACAAATGGACCCCATCTTCGAGATACATGTGCTCCCCCCAAATACATCCATGTGGAATACAGTGTTACTGCGCCGAGCGAAACAACCTACCAAGCTTGTCATTAACTTTCTTTACAGAATGGTTCAGTGCTGACACCGAGAGGCCCCTCCCGCCTTGCTTTCCTGGGAATCATGTGGGACCATGCTATCGTGCACCCCGGGATCCTCCTCGCCAACCAGCTAACGGTAGACAGAACTCGCTCGAGTAGTACTCGCCGCCCGAGTGTCACCAAATCATTGCCTCCCAGGTGTACTATGATTACAGACGGCGGTGACCTTGTCCGCCCTAGCAGTCCCTCGACAAAACATTGAAATTGGTCAATACAGAGCCCGCCCCTTCCGTGGAAGGTCACCCTGTACCCGTATTCCCCAGCTGCGTGAATCATGTCACCTGCTTTGAATATGTCCCCGGCCCGCCTCACGTATGAGTGGCCCACGACCCACACCACTCTTTCCACAGCCGGTGATCTCTGACCGCTGGTCCCCAGGTGTCGGGTCGACTGCTCAGTCCGCCCCGCATAGCATGCTCGCGAAACTGTAAACAAACAGAAGACAAGAAGCGTGAGTGCATGACATTGGCTTCACAACATTGTCTTCACAACATGTGCAACCGCACATACCTTTTATAACAGTTCGAGGACCACCGTCCCAATTGTTTCACCTCTTCAACACTCTGACCCCTGGCTGTAGCCTCTGTAGCAGCCCCTATCCTAAAGGAATGGGTCCCGAAATCACACGGGTCCAAGCCCGCCGCTGCGATTGCCATTGTTAGCACCCGCTGAAACTGAAACCTTGTCAGTGGGGTGGCGTCAACGTGTCTCAGCAAGCTTCCCCCCCATGCTTCTGCCCTTTGCGCTAAATATTCCTCAATGCACTTCACCGGGCACCCGGGGGACCCTAACATGCGCTGGACAACAATACTGTCTCCCATAGCACCCTGATCGGTCTTGGACCTGGCTATTGTTACCACCATTGAATCACCCTTGATCAAAATGTGTTCCCGACACAGACCTCCCTCCACATCCTTCTTATTTTTTGCAACCAGCTCGCTCACCCGCATAGCCCCATGGAACGCTAATGCGAAAGCGGCCCGGAACAGCACTGCCTCGGACTGGGAGGAACATGTCGCGGGGAGTACCGCCATCAGCAGGGACAACCTTTCTAACCCAATCGGGCATCTTTCATCTACTCTGCGACCCTCCAGGCGTTGCCAACCACGCAGGGCCTTCCTCACCAAAAAGGACGATGTGGGGTCCCTGATGCCATGCGCCTGCGCCATGAATGCAATGGCGGCCCGGTGCCTATTGGCCGTTGCCGCTGATCGGCCTGCCCTGTGTAGTGCTACTAAAAACTTTAGGACATACTCCTCCTGCCCCCATTTGTCCCCTCCCGCTGGACCCAAAAATGCACAATAGGAACGAAACGCTCCTTCGTATGCCTTCCATGTCCTGGGGGCTAGGCTTGCTCCCACGAGGTCCTGTAATCCGGGGCACCGAGTAACCAGAGTGCTTCGGGGAATGGTGCCGCCACTAGGTCCGCGGAAGGTAGATAACCCCTGAATGCCTGCATGTGGGAATGAGAGAGTGCATCAGCCGCATGGTTCAGCACACCCGGCACATGCCTCGCCCTAAATTGAAGGTTCAGTCTCATGCAAAGTAGTACAATTTCCTTCAATAATCTCAGTATCCACTTGCAGCGTGCTGCCTGATTATTTATGCATTCGACTACGGTCATGTTGTCGGACCAAAACACCACTGAGCGATCACGAAACTCCTCCGGCCATGCCTTCAGAGCCACCAAAATGGGGAACAACTCCAGAAACCCAATGTTACCTGTGAGCCCACTGGTGTGCCACCACGTCGGCCATGTTTGCGCCGACCATCGATTACCGAAGATGGCGCCAAATCCCACGCTCCCTGCCGAGTCGGTCCATAAACCCAGCTCGTCCGAGGACGCTGGTGGCTTGCCCCACACCACTCGACCGTTGAAAGCCGCCAAGAATGCCAACCATATGCGCATATCCTGGCGAACCTCTGCAGACAGTCTTGTGCGGTGGTGCCCTACCTTGAGACCAACCATTGCTTGAGCAATAGATCGGGAAAAGGGGCGGGCCATCGGTATCACTCTAAGGGCAAAGTTAAGCTGGCCCACTGCCTGCTGCAACTGATGGAGAGTAACCTTCTCTTTGCTAATACACAGTTCGAGAGAGGCCCTGAATTTCGCTACTTTGTCCCTTGGCAAACGGAAGCATCCCTCCACTGAATCGAGCTCAATTCCAAGAAACTCTAGTGAAGTAGATGGTCCCACCGTCTTGCCCGGTGCCAATGGCACGCCGAACTGCTTCATGAGAATGCAAAATTGCCGTAACGCCTGCGCACATTCCGTGTCACCGGCTGCCCCCAAGAACAAAAAATCATCTAGGTAGTGCATAACCTGTGTATGGCCAGTAGCTTTGGTAAACGCCCATTGCAGAAAACAACTGAATTTCTCAAAATAAGAACAAGAAATGGAACAACCCATTGGCATACATCTATCCATGTAATAGCGTCCTTGAAACACAAAACCTAACAGACGCTGATCCTGCGGGTGTACCGGGAGCAACCGGAACGCTGACTCGATATCTGACTTCGCCATCAGCGCCCCGGGCCCCAGGCGATTTAACATGGCGACGGCCTCATCGAAGGATGCGTACCGTACCGAACAAACTCTTGGGTCAATTGCATCGTTCACTGAAAGACCCCTAGGAGCCGACAAGTTATGAATCAACCTAAACTCACCTGGGTCCTTCTTGGGGACTACTCCCAACGGTGAACAAATAAAATTAGTGACTGGAGGGTGCCTATATGGGCCGGCGACCCGGCCACGGGCAACTTCCTTTGCAATCTTTCCTTCTACCACCCCCGGGTTCTGCTGAACGGACAGTTGGTTCTTACACAGTGGTTCCCCCCGAAAATCCCCCGCCGGGATGTGGAACCCATACGAGAAGCCGTCCCGCAACACCCCAGCGGAGACATGATCAGGGTATTCGTTTAGCCAGGGGATCATTGCCATGATATCTACGGGGGTAGGCAGCGGTACCCCGCGGTCGGTATTAGACCTGTTTGGCACTTCCTCTACCCCCGGTATCACCATTCTTGGCTCTACACAAACTCTCAGGGTGTGAAGAATGTCCGCACCCTGCACACTCATGCCTGAACTTACATGTCCCTTGAGGCCTCGTGCACTTGCCTCTGTTAAAATTCCGATTCAGAAAAGGGGGTGGTGATGAACAGAGTGTCTGAATTAAGCAGACCACTCTTACCCAGTCCAAAGATCAGGGCTTGATCCATCACCGTTATTTATCTCACTGCACCATCCCAGCTCAGAGCCTGGCTATATGCAAATCAGTCTGTCCCTGGCCCAGTGCATCATGGGAAGAGGGCAGACTAAACTACCAAGCTAATTCTTCACCAGAAAGGAGACAAGCTACCGGGGACCGGTTTCTGGCATTTCAGCCTTCTTCGGCCTGGCTTGCTTGAATCCTGATGGTGCAGTGAGAAAGGGACTCATGTCTGAGTATACCCTGCCACACCTATAGTGGCCAAAAACGATTCAGAAAAGGGGGTGGTGATAAACAGAGTGTCTGAATTAAGCAGACCACTCTTACCCAGTCCAAAGATCAGGGCTTGATCCATCACCGTTATTTATCTCACTGCACCATCCCAGCTCAGAGCCTGGCTATATGCAAATCAGTCTGTCCCTGGCCCAGTGCATCATGGGAACAGGGCAGACTAAACTACCAAGCCAATTCTTCACCAGAAAGGAGACAAGCTACCGGGGACCGGTTTCTGGCATTTCAGCCTTCTTCGGCCCGGCTTGCTTGAATCCTGATGGTGCAGTGAGAAAGGGACTCATGTCTGAGTATACCCTGCCACACCTATAGTGGCCAAAAACGATTCAGAAAAGGGGGTGGTGATGAACAGAGTGTCTGAATTAAGCAGACCACTCTTACCCAGTCCAAAGATCAGGACTTGATCCATCACCGTTATTTATCTCACTGCACCATCCCAGCTCAGAGCCTGGCTATACGCAAATCAGTCTGTCCCTGGCCCAGTGCATCATGGGAACAGGGCAGACTAAACTACCAAGCCAATTCTTCACCAGAAAGGAGACAAGCTACCGGGGACCGGTTTCTGGCATTTCTGCCTTCTTCGGCCCGGCTTGCTTGAATCCTGATGGAGCAGTGAGAAAGGGACTCATGTCTGAGTATACCCTGCCACACCTATAGTGGCCAAAAACGATTCAGAAAAGGGGGTGGTGATGAACAGAGTGTCTGAATTAAGCAGACCACTCTTACCCAGTCCAAAGATCAGGGCTTGATCCATCACTGTTATTTATCTCACTGCACCATCCCAGCTAAGAGCCTGGCTATATGCAAATCAGTCTGTCCCTGGCCCAGTGCATCATGGGAACAGGGCAGACTAAACTACCAAGCCAATTCTTCACCAGAAAGGAGACAAGCTACCGGGGACCGGTTTCTGGCATTGCAGCCTTCTTCGGCCCGGCTTGCTTGAATCCTGATGGTGCAGTGAGAAAGGGACTCATGTCTGAGTATACCCTGCCACACCTATAGTGGCCAAAAACGATTCAGAAAAGGGGGTGGTGATGAACAGAGTGTCTGAATTAAGCAGACCACTCTTACCCAGTCCAAAGATCAGGGCTTGATCCATCACCGTTATTTATCTCACTGCACCATCCCAGCTCAGAGCCTGGCTATATGCAAATCAGTCTGTCCCTGGCCCAGTGCATCATGGGAACAGGGCAGACTAAACTACCAAGCCAATTCTTCACCAGAAAGGAGACAAGCTACCGGGGACCGGTTTCTGGCATTTCAGCCTTCTTCGGCCCGGCTTGCTTGAATCCTGATGGTGCAGTGAGAAAGGGACTTATGTCTGAGTATACCCTGCCACACCTATAGTGGCCAAAAACGATTCAGAAAAGGGGGTGGTGATGAACAGAGTGTCTGAATTAAGCAGACCACTCTTACCCAGTCCAAAGATCAGTGCTTGATCCATCACCGTTATTTATCTCACTGCACCATCCCAGCTCAGAGCCTGGCTATATGCAAATCAGTCTGTCCCTGGCCCAGTGCATCATGGGAACAGGGCAGACTAAACTACCAAGCCAATTCTTCACCAGAAAGGAGACAAGCTACCGGGGACCGGTTTCTGGCATTTCAGCCTTCTTCGGCCCGGCTTGCTTGAATCCTGATGGTGCAGTGAGAAAGGGACTCATGTCTGAGTATACCCTGCCACACCTATAGTGGCCAAAAACGATTCAGAAAAGGGGGTGGTGATGAGCAGAGTGTCTGAATTAAGCAGACCACTCTTACCCAGTCCAAAGATCAGGGCTTGATCCATCACCGTTATTTATCTCACTGCACCATCCCAGCTCAGAGCCTGGCTATATGCAAATCAGTCTGTCCCTGGCCCAGTGCATCATGGGAACAGGGCAGACTAAACTACCAAGCCAATTCTTCACCAGAAAGGAGACAAGCTACCGGGGACCGGTTTCTGGCATTTCAGCCTTCTTCGGCCCGGCTTGCTTGAATCCTGATGGTGCAGTGAGAAAGGGACTCATGTCTGAGTATACCCTGCCACACCTATTGTGGCCAAAAACGATTCAGAAAAGGGGGTGGTGATGAACAGAGTGTCTGAATTAAGCAGACCACTCTTACCCAGTCCAAAGATCAGGGCTTGATCCATCACCGTTATTTATCTCACTGCACCATCCCAGCTCAGAGCCTGGCTATATGCAAATCAGTCTGTCCCTGGCCCAGTGCATCATGGGAACAGGGCAGACTAAACTACCAAGCCAATTCTTCACCAGAAAGGAGACAAGCTACCGGGGACCGGTTTCTGGCATTTCAGCCTTCTTCAGCCCGGCTTGCTTGAATCCTGATGGTGCAGTGAGAAAGGGACTCATGTCTGAGTATACCCTGCCACACCTATAGTGGCCAAAAACGATTCAGAAAAGGGGGTGGTGATGAACAGAGTGTCTGAATTAAGCAGACCACTCTTACCCAGTCCAAAGATCAGGGCTTGATCCATCACCGTTATTTATCTCACTGCACCATCCCAGCTCAGAGCCTGGCTATATGCAAATCAGTCTGTCCCTGGCCCAGTGCATCATGGGAACAGGGCAGACTAAACTACCAAGCCAATTCTTCACCAGAAAGGAGACAAGCTACCGGGGACCGGTTTCTGGCATTTCAGCCTTCTTCGGCCCGACTTGCTTGAATCCTGATGGTGCAGTGAGAAAGGGACTCATGTCTGAGTATACCCTGCCACACCTATAGTGGCCAAAAACGATTCAGAAAAGGGGGTGGTGATGAACAGAGTGTCTGAATTAAGCAGACCACTCTTACCCAGTCCAAAGATCAGGGCTTGATCCATCACCGTTATTTATCTCACTGCACCATCCCAGCTCAGAGCCTGGCTATATGCAAATCAGTCTGTCCCTGGCCCAGTGCATCATGGGAACAGGGCAGACTAAACTACCAAGCCAATTCTTCACCAGAAAGGAGACAAGCTACCGGGGACCGGTTTCTGGCATTTCAGCCTTCTTCGGCCCGGCTTGCTTGAATCCTGATGGTGCAGTGAGAAAGGGACTCATGTCTGAGTATACCCTGCCACACCTATAGTGGCCAAAAACGATTCAGAAAAGGGGGTGGTGATGAACAGAGTGTCTGAATTAAGCAGACCACTCTTACCCAGTCCAAAGATCAGGGCTTGATCCATCACCGTTATTTATCTCACTGCACCATCCCAGCTCAGAGCCTGGCTATATGCAAATCAGCCTTTCCCTGCCCAGTGCATCATGGGAACAGGGCAGACTAAACTACCAAGCCAATTCATCACCAGAAAGGAGACAAGCTACCGGGGACTGGTTTCTGGCATTTCAGCCTTCTTCGGCCCGGCTTGCTTGAATCCTGATGGTGCAGTGAGAAAGGGACTCATGTCTGAGTATACCCTGCCACACCTATAGTGGCCAAAAACGATTCAGAAAAGGGGGTGGTGATGAACAGAGTGTCTGAATTAAGCAGACCACTCTTACCCAGTCCAAAGATCAGGGCTTGATCCATCACCGTTATTTATCTCACTGCACCATCCCAGCTCAGAGCCTGGCTATATGCAAATCAGTCTGTCCCTGGCCCAGTGCATCATGGGAACAGGGCAGACTAAACTACCAAGCCAATTCTTCACCAGAAAGGAGACAAGCTAAAGGGGACCGGTTTCTGGCATTTCAGCCTTCTTCGGCCCGGCTTGCTTGAATCCTGATGGTGCAGTGAGAAAGGGACTCATGTCTGAGTATACCCTGCCACACCTATAGTGGCCAAAAACGATTCAGAAAAGGGGGTGGTGATGAACAGAGTGTCTGAATTAAGCAGACCACTCTTACCCAGTCCAAAGATCAGGGCTTGATCCATCACAGTTATTCATCTCACTGCACCATCCCAGCTCAGAGCCTGGCTATATGCAAATCAGTCTGTCCCTGGCCCAGTGCATCATGGGAACAGGGCAGACTAAACTACCAAGCCAATTCTTCACCAGAAAGGAGACAAGCTACCGGGGACCGGTTTCTGGCATTTCAGCCTTCTTCTGCCCGGCTTGCTTGAATCCTGATGGTGCAGTGAGAAAGGGACTCATGTCTGAGTATACCCTGCCACACCTAAAGTGGCCAAAAACGATTCAGAAAAGGGGGTGGTGATGAACAGAGTGTCTGAATTAAGCAGACCACTCTTACCCAGTCCAAAGATCAGGGCTTGATCCATCACCGTTATTTATCTCACTGCACCATCCCAGCTCAGTGCCTGGCTATATGCAAATCAGTCTGTCCCTGGCCCAGTGCATAATGGGAACAGGGCAGACTAAACTACCAAGCCAATTCTTCACCAGAAAGGAGACAAGCTACCGGGGACCGGTTTCTGGCATTTCAGCCTTCTTCGGCCCGGCTTGCTTGAATCCTGATGGTGCAGTGAGAAAGGGACTCATGTCTGAGTATACCCTGCCACACCTATAGTGGCCAAAAACGATTCAGAAAAGGGGGTGGTGATGAACAGAGTGTCTGAATTAAGCAGACCACTCTTACCCAGTCCAAAGATCAGGGCTTGATCCATCACCGTTATTTATCTCACTGCACCATCCCAGCTCAGAGCCTGGCTATATGCAAATCAGTCTGTCCCTGGCCCAGTGCATCATGGGAACAGGGCAGACTAAACTACCAAGCCAATTCTTCACCAGAAAGGAGACAAGCTACCGGGGACCGGTTTCTGGCATTTCAGCCTTCTTCGGCCCGGCTTGCTTGAATCCTGATGGTGCAGTGAGAAAGGGACTCATGTCTGAGTATACCCTGCCACACCTATAGTGGCCAAAAACAATTCAGAAAAGGGGGTGGTGATGAACAGAGTGTCTGAATTAAGCAGACCACTCTTACCCAGTCCAAAGATCAGGGCTTGATCCATCACCGTTATTTATCTCACTGCACCATCCCAGCTCAGAGCCTGGCTATATGCAAATCAGTCTGTCCCTGGCCCAGTGCATCATGGGAACAGGGCAGACTAAACTACCAAGCCAATTCTTCACCAGAAAGGAGACAAGCTACCGGGGACCGGTTTCTGGCATTTCAGCCTTCTTCGGCCCGGCTCGCTTGAATCCTGATGGTGCAGTGAGAAAGGGACTCATGTCTGAGTATACCCTGCCACACCTATAGTGGCCAAAAACGATTCAGAAAAGGGGGTGGTGATGAACAGAGTGTCTTAATTAAGCAGACCACTCTTACCCAGTCCAAAGCTCAGGGCTTGATCCATCACCGTTATTTATCTCACTGCACCATCCCAGCTCAGAGCCTGGCTATATGCAAATCAGTCTGTCCCTGGCCCAGTGCATCATGGGAACAGGGCAGACTAAACTACCAAGCCAATTCTTCACCAGAAAGGAGACAAGCTACCGGGGACCGGTTTCTGGCATTTCAGCCTTCTTCAGCCCGGCTTGCTTGAATCCTGATGGTGCAGTGAGAAAGGGACTCATGTCTGAGTATACCCTGCCACACCTATAGTGGCCAAAAACGATTCAGAAAAGGGGGTGGTGATGAACAGAGTGTCTGAATTAAGCAGACCACTCTTACCCAGTCCAAAGATCAGGGCTTGATCCATCACAGTTATTCATCTCACTGCACCATCCCAGCTCAGAGCCTGGCTATATGCAAATCAGTCTGTCCCTGGCCCAGTGCATCATGGGAACAGGGCAGACTAAACTACCAAGCCAATTCTTCACCAGAAAGGAGACAAGCTACCGGGGACCGGTTTCTGGCATTTCAGCCTTCTTCTGCCCGGCTTGCTTGAATCCTGATGGTGCAGTGAGAAAGGGACTCATGTCTGAGTATACCCTGCCACACCTAAAGTGGCCAAAAACGATTCAGAAAAGGGGGTGGTGATGAACAGAGTGTCTGAATTAAGCAGACCACTCTTACCCAGTCCAAAGATCAGGGCTTGATCCATCACCGTTATTTATCTCACTGCACCATCCCAGCTCAGTGCCTGGCTATATGCAAATCAGTCTGTCCCTGGCCCAGTGCATCATGGGAACAGGGCAGACTAAACTACCAAGCCAATTCTTCACCAGAAAGGAGACAAGCTACCGGGGACCGGTTTCTGGCATTTCAGCCTTCTTCGGCCCGGCTCGCTTGAATCCTGATGGTGCAGTGAGAAAGGGACTCATGTCTGAGTATACCCTGCCACACCTATAGTGGCCAAAAACGATTCAGAAAAGGGGGTGGTGATGAACAGAGTGTCTTAATTAAGCAGACCACTCTTACCCAGTCCAAAGCTCAGGGCTTGATCCATCACCGTTATTTATCTCACTGCACCATCCCAGCTCAGAGCCTGGCTATATGCAAATCAGTCTGTCCCTGGCCCAGTGCATCATGGGAACAGGGCAGACTAAACTACCAAGCCAATTCTTCACCAGAAAGGAGACAAGCTACCGGGGACCGGTTTCTGGCATTTCAGCCTTCTTCAGCCCGGCTTGCTTGAATCCTGATGGTGCAGTGAGAAAGGGACTCATGTCTGAGTATACCCTGCCACACCTATAGTGGCCAAAAACGATTCAGAAAAGGGGGTGGTGATGAACAGAGTGTCTGAATTAAGCAGACCACTCTTACCCAGTCCAAAGATCAGGGCTTGATCCATCACCGTTATTTATCTCACTGCACCATCCCAGCTCAGAGCCTGGCTATATGCAAATCAGTCTGTCCCTGGCCCAGTGCATCATGGGAACAGGGCAGACTAAACTACCAAGCCAATTCTTCACCAGAAAGGAGACAAGCTACCGGGGACCGGTTTCTGGCATTTCAGCCTTCTTTGGCCCGGCTTGCTTGAATCCTGATGGTGCAGTGAGAAAGGGACTAATGTCTGAGTATACCCTGCCACACCTATAGTGGCCAAAAACGATTCAGAAAAGGGGGTGGTGATGAACAGAGTGTCTGAATTAAGCAGACCACTCTTACCCAGTCCAAAGATCAGGGCTTGATCCATCACCGTTATTTATCTCACTGCACCATCCCAGCTCAGAGCCTGGCTATATGCAAATCAGTCTGTCCCTGGCCCAGTGCATCATGGGAACAGGGCAGACTAAACTACCAAGCCAATTCTTCACCAGAAAGGAGACAAGCTACCGGGGACCGGTTTCTGGCATTTCAGCCTTCTTCGGCCCGGCTCGCTTGAATCCTGATGGTGCAGTGAGAAAGGGACTCATGTCTGAGTATACCCTGCCACACCTATAGTGGCCAAAAACGATTCAGAAAAGGGGGTGGTGATGAACAGAGTGTCTTAATTAAGCAGACCACTCTTACCCAGTCCAAAGCTCAGGGCTTGATCCATCACCGTTATTTATCTCACTGCACCATCCCAGCTCAGAGCCTGGCTATATGCAAATCAGTCTGTCCCTGGCCCAGTGCATCATGGGAACAGGGCAGACTAAACTACCAAGCCAATTCTTCACCAGAAAGGAGACAAGCTACCGGGGACCGGTTTCTGGCATTTCAGCCTTCTTCAGCCCGGCTTGCTTGAATCCTGATGGTGCAGTGAGAAAGGGACTCATGTCTGAGTATACCCTGCAGCACCTATAGTGGCCAAAAACGATTCAGAAAAGGGGGTGGTGATGAACAGAGTGTCTGAATTAAGCAGACCACTCTTACCCAGTCCAAAGATCAGGGCTTGATCCATCACAGTTATTCATCTCACTGCACCATCCCAGCTCAGAGCCTGGCTATATGCAAATCAGTCTGTCCCTGGCCCAGTGCATCATGGGAACAGGGCAGACTAAACTACCAAGCCAATTCTTCACCAGAAAGGAGACAAGCTACCGGGGACCGGTTTCTGGCATTTCAGCCTTCTTCTGCCCGGCTTGCTTGAATCCTGATGGTGCAGTGAGAAAGGGACTCATGTCTGAGTATACCCTGCCACACCTAAAGTGGCCAAAAACGATTCAGAAAAGGGGGTGGTGATGAACAGAGTGTCTGAATTAAGCAGACCACTCTTACCCAGTCCAAAGATCAGGGCTTGATCCATCACCGTTATTTATCTCACTGCACCATCCCAGCTCAGTGCCTGGCTATATGCAAATCAGTCTGTCCCTGGCCCAGTGCATCATGGGAACAGGGCAGACTAAACTACCAAGCCAATTCTTCACCAGAAAGGAGACAAGCTACCGGGGACCGGTTTCTGGCATTTCAGCCTTCTTCGGCCCGGCTCGCTTGAATCCTGATGGTGCAGTGAGAAAGGGACTCATGTCTGAGTATACCCTGCCACACCTATAGTGGCCAAAAACGATTCAGAAAAGGGGGTGGTGATGAACAGAGTGTCTTAATTAAGCAGACCACTCTTACCCAGTCCAAAGCTCAGGGCTTGATCCATCACCGTTATTTATCTCACTGCACCATCCCAGCTCAGAGCCTGGCTATATGCAAATCAGTCTGTCCCTGGCCCAGTGCATCATGGGAACAGGGCAGACTAAACTACCAAGCCAATTCTTCACCAGAAAGGAGACAAGCTACCGGGGACCGGTTTCTGGCATTTCAGCCTTCTTCGGCCCGGCTTGCTTGAATCCTGATGGTGCAGTGAGAAAGGGACTCATGTCTGAGTATACCCTGCCACACCTATAGTGGCCAAAAACGATTCAGAAAAGGGGGTGGTGATGAACAGAGTGTCTGAATTAAGCAGACCACTCTTACCCAGTCCAAAGATCAGGGCTTGATCCATCACCGTTATTTATCTCACTGCACCATCCCAGCTCAGAGCCTGGCTATATGCAAATCAGTCTGTCCCTGGCCCAGTGCATCATGGGAACAGGGCAGACTAAACTACCAAGCCAATTCTTCACCAGAAAGGAGACAAGCTACCGGGGACCGGTTTCTGGCATTTCAGCCTTCTTTGGCCCGGCTTGCTTGAATCCTGATGGTGCAGTGAGAAAGGGACTAATGTCTGAGTATACCCTGCCACACCTATAGTGGCCAAAAACGATTCAGAAAAGGGGGTGGTGATGAACAGAGTGTCTGAATTAAGCAGACCACTCTTACCCAGTCCAAAGATCAGTGCTTGATCCATCACCGTTATTTATCTCACTGCACCATCCCAGCTCAGAGCCTGGCTATATGCAAATCAGTCTGTCCCTGGCCCAGTGCATCATGGGAACAGGGCAGACTAAACTACCAAGCCAATTCTTCACCAGAAAGGAAACAAGCTACCGGGGACCGGTTTCTGGCATTTCAGCCTTCTTCGGCCCAGCTTGCTTGAATCCTGATGGTGCAGTGAGAAAGGGACTCATGTCTGAGTATACCCTGCCACACCTATAGTGGCCAAAAACGATTCAGAAAAGGGGGTGGTGATGAACAGAGTGTCTGAATTAAGCAGACCACTCTTACCCAGTCCAAAGATCAGGGCTTGATCCATCACCGTTATTTATCTCACTGCACCATCCCAGCTCAGAGCCTGGCTATATGCAAATCAGTCTGTCCCTGGCCCAGTGCATCATGGGAACAGGGCAGACTAAACTACCAAGCCAATTCTTCACCAGAAAGGAGACAAGCTACCGGGGACCGGTTTCTGGCATTTCAGCCTTCTTTGGCCCGGCTTGCTTGAATCCTGATGGTGCAGTGAGAAAGGGACTAATGTCTGAGTATACCCTGCCACACCTATAGTGGCCAAAAACGATTCAGAAAAGGGGGTGGTGATGAACAGAGTGTCTGAATTAAGCAGACCACTCTTACCCAGTCCAAAGATCAATGCTTGATCCATCACCGTTATTTATCTCACTGCACCATCCCAGTTCAGAGCCTGGCTATATGCAAATCAGTCTGTCCCTGGCCCAGTGCATCATGGGAACAGGGCAGACTAAACTACCAAGCCAATTCTTCACCAGAAAGGAGACAAGCTACCGGGGACCGGTTTCTGGCATTTCAGCCTTCTTCGGCCCGGCTTGCTGGAATCCTGATGGTGCAGTGAGAAAGGGACTCATGTCTGAGTATACCCTGCCACACCTATAGTGGCCAAAAACGATTCAGAAAAGGGGGTGGTGATGAACAGAGTGTCTGAATTAAGCAGACCACTCTTACCCAGTCCAAATATCAGGGCTTGATCCATCACCGTTATTTATCTCACTGCACCATCCCAGCTCAGAGCCTGGCTATATGCAAATCAGTCTGTCCCTGGCCCAGTGCATCATGGGAACAGGGCAGACTAAACTACCAAGCCAATTCTTCACCAGAAAGGAGACAAGCTACCGGGGAGCGGTTTCTGGCATTTCAGCCTTCTTCGGCCCGGCTTGCTTGAATCCTGATGGTGCAGTGAGAAAGGGACTCATGTCTGAGTATACCCTGCCACACCTATAGTGGCCAAAAACGATTCAGAAAAGGGGGTGGTGATGAACAGAGTGTCTGAATTAAGCAGACCACTCTTACCCAGTCCAAAGATCAGGGCTTGATCCATCACCGTTATTTATCTCACTGCACCATCCCAGCTCAGAGCCTGGCTATATGCAAATCAGTCTGTCCCTGGCCCAGTGCATCATGGGAACAGGGCAGACTAAACTACCAAGCCAATTCTTCACCAGAAAGGAGACAAGCTACCGGGGACCGGTTTCTGGCATTTCAGCCTTCTTCGGCCCGGCTTGCTTGAATCCTGATGGTGCAGTGAGAAAGGGACTCATGTCTGAGTATACCCTGCCACACCTATAGTGGCCAAAGACGATTCAGAAAAGGGGGTGGTGATGAACAGAGTGTCTGAATTAAGCAGACCACTCTTACCCAGTCCAAAGATCAGGGCTTGATCCATCACCGTTATTTATCTCACTGCACCATCCCAGCTCAGAGCCTGGCTATATGCAAATCAGTCTGTCCCTGGCCCAGTGCATCATGGGAACAGGGCAGACTAAACTACCAAGCCAATTCTTCACCAGAAAGGAGACAAGCTAAAGGGGACCGGTTTCTGGCATTTCAGCCTTCTTCGGCCCGGCTTGCTTGAATCCTGATGGTGCAGTGAGAAAGGGACTCATGTCTGAGTATACCCTGCCACACCTATAGTGGCCAAAAACGATTCAGAAAAGGGGGTGGTGATGAACAGAGTGTCTGAATTAAGCAGACCACTCTTACCCAGTCCAAAGATCAGGGCTTGATCCATCACAGTTATTCATCTCACTGCACCATCCCAGCTCAGAGCCTGGCTATATGCAAATCAGTCTGTCCCTGGCCCAGTGCATCATGGGAACAGGGCAGACTAAACTACCAAGCCAATTCTTCACCAGAAAGGAGACAAGCTACCGGGGACCGGTTTCTGGCATTTCAGCCTTCTTCGGCCCGGCTTGCTTGAATCCTGATGGTGCAGTGAGAAAGGGACTCATGTCTGAGTATACCCTGCCACACCTATAGTGGCCAAAAACGATTCAGAAAAGGGGGTGGTGATGAACAGAGTGTCTGAATTAAGCAGACCACTCTTACCCAGTCCAAAGATCAGGGCTTGATCCATCACCGTTATTTATCTCACTGCACCATCCCAGCTCAGAGCCTGGCTATATGCAAATCAGTCTGTCCCTGGCCCAGTGCATCATGGGAACAGGGCAGACTAAACTACCAAGCCAATTCTTCACCAGAAAGGAGACAAGCTACCGGGGACCGGTTTCTGGCATTTCAGCCTTCTTCGGCCCGGCTTGCTTGAATCCTGATGGTGCAATGAGAAAGGGACTCATGTCTGAGTATACCCTGCCACACCTATAGTGGCCAAAAACGATTCAGAAAAGGGGGTGGTGATGAACAGAGTGTCTGAATTAAGCAGACCACTCTTACCCAGTCCAAAGATCAGGGCTTGATCCATCACCGTTATTTATCTCACTGCACCATCCCAGCTCAGAGCCTGGCTATATGCAAATCAGTCTGTCCCTGGCCCAGTGCATCATGGGAACAGGGCAGACTAAACTACCAAGCCAATTCTTCACCAGAAAGGAGACAAGCTACCGGGGACCGGTTTCTGGCATTTCAGCCTTCTTCGGCCCGGCTTGCTTGAATCCTGATGGTGCAGTGAGAAAGGGACTCATGTCTGAGTATACCCTGCCACACCTATAGTGGCCAAAGACGATTCAGAAAAGGGGGTGGTGATGAACAGAGTGTCTGAATTAAGCAGACCACTCTTACCCAGTCCAAAGATCAGGGCTTGATCCATCACCGTTATTTATCTCACTGCACCATCCCAGCTCAGAGCCTGGCTATATGCAAATCAGTCTGTCCCTGGCCCAGTGCATCATGGGAACAGGGCAGACTAAACTACCAAGCCAATTCTTCACCAGAAAGGAGACAAGCTAAAGGGGACCGGTTTCTGGCATTTCAGCCTTCTTCGGCCCGGCTTGCTTGAATCCTGATGGTGCAGTGAGAAAGGGACTCATGTCTGAGTATACCCTGCCACACCTATAGTGGCCAAAAACGATTCAGAAAAGGGGGTGGTGATGAACAGAGTGTCTGAATTAAGCAGACCACTCTTACCCAGTCCAAAGATCAGGGCTTGATCCATCACAGTTATTCATCTCACTGCACCATCCCAGCTCAGAGCCTGGCTATATGCAAATCAGTCTGTCCCTGGCCCAGTGCATCATGGGAACAGGGCAGACTAAACTACCAAGCCAATTCTTCACCAGAAAGGAGACAAGCTACCGGGGACCGGTTTCTGGCATTTCAGCCTTCTTCGGCCCGGCTTGCTTGAATCCTGATGGTGCAGTGAGAAAGGGACTCATGTCTGAGTATACCCTGCCACACCTATAGTGGCCAAAAACGATTCAGAAAAGGGGGTGGTGATGAACAGAGTGTCTGAATTAAGCAGACCACTCTTACCCAGTCCAAAGATCAGGGCTTGATCCATCACCGTTATTTATCTCACTGCACCATCCCAGCTCAGAGCCTGGCTATATGCAAATCAGTCTGTCCCTGGCCCAGTGCATCATGGGAACAGGGCAGACTAAACTACCAAGCCAATTCTTCACCAGAAAGGAGGCAAGCTACCGGGGACCGGTTTCTGGCATTTCAGCCTTCTTCGGCCCGGCTTGCTTGAATCCTGATGGTGCAATGAGAAAGGGACTCATGTCTGAGTATACCCTGCCACACCTATAGTGGCCAAAAACGATTCAGAAAAGGGGGTGGTGATGAACAGAGTGTCTGAATTAAGCAGACCACTCTTACCCAGTCCAAAGATCAGGGCTTGATCCATCACCGTTATTTATCTCACTGCACCATCCCAGCTCAGAGCCTGGCTATATGCAAATCAGTCTGTCCCTGGCCCAGTGCATCATGGGAACAGGGCAGACTAAACTACCAAGCCAATTCTTCACCAGAAAGGAGACAAGCTACCGGGGACCGGTTTCTGGCATTTCAGCCTTCTTCGGCCCGGCTTGCTTGAATCCTGATGGTGCAGTGAGAAAGGGACTCATGTCTGAGTATACCCTGCCACACCTATAGTGGCCAAAAACGATTCAGAAAAGGGGGTGGTGATGAACAGAGTGTCTGAATTAAGCAGACCACTCTTACCCAGTCCAAAGATCAGGGCTTGATCCATCACCGTTATTTATCTCACTGCACCATCCCAGCTCAGAGCCTGGCTATATGCAAATCAGTCTGTCCCTGGCCCAGTGCATCATGGGAACAGGGCAGACTAAACTACCAAGCCAATTCTTCACCAGAAAGGAGACAAGCTACCGGGGACCGGTTTCTGGCATTTCAGCCTTCTTCGGCCCGGCTTGCTTGAATCCTGATGGTGCAGTGAGAAAGGGACTCATGTCTGAGTATACCCTGCCACACCTATAGTGGCCAAAAACGATTCAGAAAAGGGGGTGGTGATGAACAGAGTGTCTGAATTAAGCAGACCACTCTTACCCAGTCCAAAGATCAGGGCTTGATCCATCACCGTTATTTATCTCACTGCACCATTCCAGCTCAGAGCCTGGCTATATGCAAATCAGTCTGTCCCTGGCCCAGTGCATCATGGGAACAGGGCAGACTAAACTACCAAGCCAATTCTTCACCAGAAAGGAGACAAGCTACCGGGGACCGGTTTCTGGCATTTCAGCCTTCTTCAGCCCGGCTTGCTTGAATCCTGATGGTGCAGTGAGAAAGGGACTCATGTCTGAGTATACCCTGCCACACCTATAGTGGCCAAAAACGATTCAGAAAAGGGGGTGGTGATGAACAGAGTGTCTGAATTAAGCAGACCACTCTTACCCAGTCCAAAGATCAGGGCTTGATCCATCACCGTTATTTATCTCACTGCACCATCCCAGCTCAGAGCCTGGCTATATGCAAATCAGTCTGTCCCTGGCCCAGTGCATCATGGGAACAGGGCAGACTAAACTACCAAGCCAATTCTTCACCAGAAAGGAGACAAGCTACCGGGGACCGGTTTCTGGCATTTCAGCCTTCTTCGGCCCGGCTTGCTTGAATCCTGATGGTGCAGTGAGAAAGGGACTCATGTCTGAGTATACCCTGCCACACCTATAGTGGCCAAAAACGATTCAGAAAAGGGGGTGGTGATGAACAGAGTGTCTGAATTAAGCAGACCACTCTTACCCAGTCCAAAGATCAGGGCTTGATCCATCACCGTTATTTATCTCACTGCACCATCCCAGCTCAGAGCCTGGCTATATGCAAATCAGTCTGTCCCTGGCCCAGTGCATCATGGGAACAGGGCAGACTAAACTACCAAGCCAATTCTTCACCAGAAAGGAGACAAGCTACCGGGGACCGGTTTCTGGCATTTCAGCCTTCTTCGGCCCGGCTTGCTTGAATCCTGATGGTGCAGTGAGAAAGGGACTCATGTCTGAGTATACCCTGCCACACCTATAGTGGCCAAAAACGATTCAGAAAAGGGGGTGGTGATGAACAGAGTGTCTGAATTAAGCAGACCACTCTTACCCAGTCCAAAGATCAGGGCTTGATCCATCACCGTTATTTATCTCACTGCACCATCCCAGCTCAGAGCCTGGCTATATGCAAATCAGTCTGTCCCTGGCCCAGTGCATCATGGGAACAGGGCAGACTAAACTACCAAGCCAATTCTTCACCAGAAAGGAGACAAGCTACCGGGGACCGGTTTCTGGCATTTCAGCCTTCTTCGGCCCGGCTTGCTTGAATCCTGATGGTGCAGTGAGAAAGGGACTCATGTCTGAGTATACCCTGCCACACCTATAGTGGCCAAAAACGATTCAGAAAAGGGTGTGGTGATGAACAGAGTGTCTGAATTAAGCAGACCACTCTTACCCAGTCCAAAGATCAGGGCTTGATCCATCACCGTTATTTATCTCACTGCACCATCCCAGCTCAGAGCCTGGCTATATGCAAATCAGTCTGTCCCTGGCCCAGTGCATCATGGGAACAGGGCAGACTAAACTACCAAGCCAATTCTTCACCAGAAAGGAGACAAGCTACCGGGGACCGGTTTCTGGCATTTCAGCCTTCTTCGGCCCGGCTTGCTTGAATCCTGATGGTGCAGTGAGAAAGGGACTCATGTCTGAGTATACCCTGCCACACCTATAGTGGCCAAAAACGATTCAGAAAAGGGGGTGGTGATGAACAGAGTGTCTGAATTAAGCAGACCACTCTTACCCAGTCCAAAGATCAGGGCTTGATCCATCACCGTTATTTATCTCACTGCACCATCCCAGCTCAGAGCCTGGCTATATGCAAATCAGTCTGTCCCTGGCCCAGTGCATCATGGGAACAGGGCAGACTAAACTACCAAGCCAATTCTTCACCAGAAAGGAGACAAGCTACCGGGGAGCGGTTTCTGGCATTTCAGCCTTCTTCGGCCCGGCTTGCTTGAATCCTGATGGTGCAGTGAGAAAGGGACTCATGTCTGAGTATACCCTGCCACACCTATAGTGGCCAAAAACGATTCAGAAAAGGGGGTGGTGATGAACAGAGTGTCTGAATTAAGCAGACCACTCTTACCCAGTCCAAAGATCAGGGCTTGATCCATCACCGTTATTTATCTCACTGCACCATCCCAGCTCAGAGCCTGGCTATAAGCAAATCAGTCTTTCCCTGGCCCAGTGCATCATGGGAACAGGGCAGACTAAACTACCAAGCCAATTCATCACCAGAAAGGAGACAAGCTACCGGGGACCGGTTTCTGGCATTTCAGCCTTCTTCGGCCCGGCTTGCTTGAATCCTGATGGTGCAGTGAGAAAGGGACTCATGTCTGAGTATACCCTGCCACACCTATAGTGGCCAAAAACGATTCAGAAAAGGGGGTGGTGATGAACAGAGTGTCTGAATTAAGCAGACCACTCTTACCCAGTCCAAAGATCAGGGCTTGATCCATCACGGTTATTTATCTCACTGCACCATCCCAGCTCAGAGCCTGGCTATATGCAAATCAGTCTGTCCCTGGCCCAGTGCATCATGGGAACAGGGCAGACTAAACTACCAAGCCAATTCTTCACCAGAAAGGAGACAAGCTACCGGGGACCGGTTTCTGGCATTTCAGCCTTCTTCGGCCCGGCTTGCTTGAATCCTGATGGTGCAGTGAGAAAGGGACTCATGTCTGAGTATACCCTGCCACACCTATAGTGGCCAAAAACGATTCAGAAAAGGGGGTGGTGATGAACAGAGTGTCTGAATTAAGCAGACCACTCTTACCCAGTCCAAAGATCAGGGCTTGATCCATCACCGTTATTTATCTCACTGCACCATTCCAGCTCAGAGCCTGGCTATATGCAAATCAGTCTGTCCCTGGCCCAGTGCATCATGGGAACAGGGCAGACTAAACTACCAAGCCAATTCTTCACCAGAAAGGAGACAAGCTACCGGGGACCGGTTTCTGGCATTTCAGCCTTCTTCAGCCCGGCTTGCTTGAATCCTGATGGTGCAGTGAGAAAGGGACTCATGTCTGAGTATACCCTGCCACACCTATAGTGGCCAAAAACGATTCAGAAAAGGGGGTGGTGATGAACAGAGTGTCTGAATTAAGCAGACCACTCTTACCCAGTCCAAAGATCAGGGCTTGATCCATCACCGTTATTTATCTCACTGCACCATCCCAGCTCAGAGCCTGGCTATATGCAAATCAGTCTGTCCCTGGCCCAGTGCATCATGGGAACAGGGCAGACTAAACTACCAAGCCAATTCTTCACCAGAAAGGAGACAAGCTACCGGGGACCGGTTTCTGGCATTTCAGCCTTCTTCGGCCCGGCTTGCTTGAATCCTGATGGTGCAGTGAGAAAGGGACTCATGTCTGAGTATACCCTGCCACACCTATAGTGGCCAAAAACGATTCAGAAAAGGGGGTGGTGATGAACAGAGTGTCTGAATTAAGCAGACCACTCTTACCCAGTCCAAAGATCAGGGCTTGATCCATCACCGTTATTTATCTCACTGCACCATCCCAGCTCAGAGCCTGGCTATATGCAAATCAGTCTGTCCCTGGCCCAGTGCATCATGGGAACAGGGCAGACTAAACTACCAAGCCAATTCTTCACCAGAAAGGAGACAAGCTACCGGGGACCGGTTTCTGGCATTTCAGCCTTCTTCGGCCCGGCTTGCTTGAATCCTGATGGTGCAGTGAGAAAGGGACTCATGTCTGAGTATACCCTGCCACACCTATAGTGGCCAAAAACGATTCAGAAAAGGGGGTGGTGATGAACAGAGTGTCTGAATTAAGCAGACCACTCTTACCCAGTCCAAAGATCAGGGCTTGATCCATCACCGTTATTTATCTCACTGCACCATCCCAGCTCAGAGCCTGGCTATATGCAAATCAGTCTGTCCCTGGCCCAGTGCATCATGGGAACAGGGCAGACTAAACTACCAAGCCAATTCTTCACCAGAAAGGAGACAAGCTACCGGGGACCGGTTTCTGGCATTTCAGCCTTCTTCGGCCCGGCTTGCTTGAATCCTGATGGTGCAGTGAGAAAGGGACTCATGTCTGAGTATACCCTGCCACACCTATAGTGGCCAAAAACGATTCAGAAAAGGGTGTGGTGATGAACAGAGTGTCTGAATTAAGCAGACCACTCTTACCCAGTCCAAAGATCAGGGCTTGATCCATCACCGTTATTTATCTCACTGCACCATCCCAGCTCAGAGCCTGGCTATATGCAAATCAGTCTGTCCCTGGCCCAGTGCATCATGGGAACAGGGCAGACTAAACTACCAAGCCAATTCTTCACCAGAAAGGAGACAAGCTACCGGGGACCGGTTTCTGGCATTTCAGCCTTCTTCGGCCCGGCTTGCTTGAATCCTGATGGTGCAGTGAGAAAGGGACTCATGTCTGAGTATACCCTGCCACACCTATAGTGGCCAAAAACGATTCAGAAAAGGGGGTGGTGATGAACAGAGTGTCTGAATTAAGCAGACCACTCTTACCCAGTCCAAAGATCAGGGCTTGATCCATCACCGTTATTTATCTCACTGCACCATCCCAGCTCAGAGCCTGGCTATATGCAAATCAGTCTGTCCCTGGCCCAGTGCATCATGGGAACAGGGCAGACTAAACTACCAAGCCAATTCTTCACCAGAAAGGAGACAAGCTACCGGGGAGCGGTTTCTGGCATTTCAGCCTTCTTCGGCCCGGCTTGCTTGAATCCTGATGGTGCAGTGAGAAAGGGACTCATGTCTGAGTATACCCTGCCACACCTATAGTGGCCAAAAACGATTCAGAAAAGGGGGTGGTGATGAACAGAGTGTCTGAATTAAGCAGACCACTCTTACCCAGTCCAAAGATCAGGGCTTGATCCATCACCGTTATTTATCTCACTGCACCATCCCAGCTCAGAGCCTGGCTATAAGCAAATCAGTCTTTCCCTGGCCCAGTGCATCATGGGAACAGGGCAGACTAAACTACCAAGCCAATTCATCACCAGAAAGGAGACAAGCTACCGGGGACCGGTTTCTGGCATTTCAGCCTTCTTCGGCCCGGCTTGCTTGAATCCTGATGGTGCAGTGAGAAAGGGACTCATGTCTGAGTATACCCTGCCACACCTATAGTGGCCAAAAACGATTCAGAAAAGGGGGTGGTGATGAACAGAGTGTCTGAATTAAGCAGACCACTCTTACCCAGTCCAAAGATCAGGGCTTGATCCATCACCGTTATTTATCTCACTGCACCATCCCAGCTCAGAGCCTGGCTATTTGCAAATCAGTCTGTCCCTGGCCCAGTGCATCATGGGAACAGGGCAGACTAAACTACCAAGCCAATTCTTCACCAGAAAGGAGACAAGCTAAAGGGGACCGGTTTCTGGCATTTCAGCCTTCTTCGGCCCGGCTTGCTTGAATCCTGATGGTGCAGTGAGAAAGGGACTCATGTCTGAGTATACCCTGCCACACCTATAGTGGCCAAAAACGATTCAGAAAAGGGGGTGGTGATGAACAGAGTGTCTGAATTAAGCAGACCACTCTTACCCAGTCCAAAGATCAGGGCTTGATCCATCACAGTTATTCATCTCACTGCACCGTCCCAGCTCAGAGCCTGGCTATATGCAAATCAGTCTGTCCCTGGCCCAGTGCATCATGGGAACAGGGCAGACTAAACTACCAAGCCAATTCTTCACCAGAAAGGAGACAAGCTACCGGGGACCGGTTTCTGGCATTTCATCCTTCTTCGGCCCGGCTTGCTTGAATCCTGATGGTGCAGTGAGAAAGGGACTCATGTCTGAGTATACCCTGCCACACCTAAAGTGGCCAAAAACGATTCAGAAAAGGGGGTGGTGATGAACAGAGTGTCTGAATTAAGCAGACCACTCTTACCCAGTCCAAAGATCAGGGCTTGATCCATCACCGTTATTTATCTCACTGCACCATCCCAGCTCAGAGCCTGGCTATATGCAAATCAGTCTGTCCCTGGCCCAGTGCATCATGGGAACAGGGCAGACTAAACTACCAAGCCAATTCTTCACCAGAAAGGAGACAAGCTACCGGGGACCGGTTTCTGGCATTTCAGCCTTCTTCGGCCCGGCTTGCTTGAATCCTGATGGTGCAGTGAGAAAGGGACTCATGTCTGAGTATACCCTGCCACACCTATAGTGGCCAAAAACGATTCAGAAAAGGGGGTGGTGATGAACAGAGTGTCTGAATTAAGCAGACCACTCTTACCCAGTCCAAAGATCAGGGCTTGATCCATCACCGTTATTTATCTCACTGCACCATCCCAGCTCAGAGCCTGGCTATATGCAAATCAGTCTGTCCCTGGCCCAGTGCATCATGGGAACAGGGCAGACTAAACTACCAAGCCAATTCTTCACCAGAAAGGAGACAAGCTACCGGGGACCGGTTTCTGGCATTTCAGCCTTCTTCGGCCCGGCTTGCTTGAATCCTGATGGTGCAGTGAGAAAGGGACTCATGTCTGAGTATACCCTGCCACACCTATAGTGGCCAAAAACGATTCAGAAAAGGGGGTGGTGATGAACAGAGTGTCTGAATTAAGCAGACCACTCTTACCCAGTCCAAAGATCAGGGCTTGATCCATCACCGTTATTTATCTCACTGCACCATCCCAGCTCAGAGCCTGGCTATATGCAAATCAGTCTGTCCCTGGCCCAGTGCATCATGGGAACAGGGCAGACTAAACTACCAAGCCAATTCATCACCAGAAAGGAGACAAGCTACCGGGGACCGGTTTCTGGCATTTCTGCCTTCTTCGGCCCGGCTTGCTTGAATCCTGATGGTGCAGTGAGAAAGGGACTCATGTCTGAGTATACCCTGCCACACCTATAGTGGCCAAAAACGATTCAGAAAAGGGGTGGTGATGAACAGAGTGTCTGAATTAAGCAGACCACTCTTACCCAGTCCAAAGATCAGGGCTTGATCCATCACCGTTATTTATCTCACTGCACCATCCCAGTTCAGAGCCTGGCTATATGCAAATCAGTCTGTCCCTGGCCCAGTGCATCATGGGAACAGGGCAGACTAAACTACCAAGCCAATTCTTCACCAGAAAGGAGACAAGCTACCGGGGACCGGTTTCTGGCATTTCAGCCTTCTTCGGCCCAGCTTGCTTGAATCCTGATGTTGCAGTGAGAAAGGGACTCATGTCTGAGTATACCCTGCCACACCTATAGTGGCCAAAAACGATTCAGAAAAGGGGGTGGTGATGAACAGAGTGTCTGAATTAAGCAGACCACTCTTACCCAGTCCAAAGATCAGGGCTTGATCCATCACCGTTATTTATCTCACTGCACCATCCCAGCTCAGAGCCTGGCTATATGCAAATCAGTCTGTCCCTGGCCCAGTGCATCATGGGAACAGGGCAGACTAAACTACCAAGCCAATTCTTCACCAGAAAGGAGACAAGCTACCGGGGACCGGTTTCTGGCATTTCAGCCTTCTTCGGCCCGGCTTGCTGGAATCCTGATGGTGCAGTGAGAAAGGGACTCATGTCTGAGTATACCCTGCCACACCTATAGTGGCCAAAAACGATTCAGAAAAGGGGGTGGTGATGAACAGAGTGTCTGAATTAAGCAGACCACTCTTACCCAGTCCAAAGATCAGGGCTTGATCCATCACCGTTATTTATCTCACTGCACCATCCCAGCTCAGAGCCTGGCTATATGCAAATCAGTCTGTCCCTGGCCCAGTGCATCATGGGAACAGGGCAGACTAAACTACCAAGCCAATTCTTCACCAGAAAGGAGACAAGCTACCGGGGAGCGGTTTCTGGCATTTCAGCCTTCTTCGGCCCGGCTTGCTTGAATCCTGATGGTGCAGTGAGAAAGGGACTCATGTCTGAGTATACCCTGCCACACCTATAGTGGCCAAAAACGATTCAGAAAAGGGGGTGGTGATGAACAGAGTGTCTGAATTAAGCAGACCACTCTTACCCAGTCCAAAGATCAGGGCTTGATCCATCACCGTTATTTATCTCACTGCACCATCCCAGCTCAGAGCCTTGCTATATGCAAATCAGTCTGTCCCTGGCCCAGTGCATCATGGGAACAGGGCAGACTAAACTACCAAGCCAATTCTTCACCAGAAAGGAGACAAGCTACCGGGGACCGGTTTCTGGCATTTCAGCCTTCTTCGGCCCGGCTTGCTTGAATCCTGATGGTGCAGTGAGAAAGGGACTCATGTCTGAGTATACCCTGCCACACCTATAGTGGCCAAAAACGATTCAGAAAAGGGGGTGGTGATGAACAGAGTGTCTGAATTAAGCAGACCACTCTTACCCAGTCCAAAGATCAGGGCTTGATCCATCACCGTTATTTATCTCACTGCACCATCCCAGCTCAGAGCCTGGCTATATGCAAATCAGTCTGTCCCTGGCCCAGTGCATCATGGGAACAGGGCAGACTAAACTACCAAGCCAATTCTTCACCAGAAAGGAGACAAGCTACCGGGGAGCGGTTTCTGGCATTTCAGCCTTCTTCGGCCCGGCTTGCTTGAATCCTGATGGTGCAGTGAGAAAGGGACTCATGTCTGAGTATACCCTGCCACACCTAAAGTGGCCAAAAACGATTCAGAAAAGGGGGTGGTGATGAACAGAGTGTCTGAATTAAGCAGACCACTCTTACCCAGTCCAAAGATCAGGGCTTGATCCATCACCGTTATTTATCTCACTGCACCATCCCAGCTCAGAGCCTGGCTATATGCAAATCAGTCTGTCCCTGGCCCAGTGCATCATGGGAACAGGGCAGACTAAACTACCAAGCCAATTCTTCACCAGAAAGGAGACAAGCTACCGGGGACCGGTTTCTGGCATTTCAGCCTTCTTCGGCCCGGCTTGCTTGAATCCTGATGGTGCAGTGAGAAAGGGACTCATGTCTGAGTATACCCTGCCACACCTATAGTGGCCAAAAACGATTCAGAAAAGGGGGTGGTGATGAACAGAGTGTCTGAATTAAGCAGACCACTCTTACCCAGTCCAAAGATCAGGGCTTGATCCATCACCGTTATTTATCTCACTGCACCATCCCAGCTCAGAGCCTGGCTATATGCAAATCAGTCTGTCCCTGGCCCAGTGCATCATGGGAACAGGGCAGACTAAACTACCAAGCCAATTCTTCACCAGAAAGGAGACAAGCTACCGGGGACCGGTTTCTGGCATTTCAGCCTTCTTCGGCCCGGCTTGCTTGAATCCTGATGGTGCAGTGAGAAAGGGACTCATGTCTGAGTATACCCTGCCACACCTATAGTGGCCAAAAACGATTCAGAAAAGGGGGTGGTGATGAACAGAGTGTCTGAATTAAGCAGACCACTCTTACCCAGTCCAAAGATCAGGGCTTGATCCATCACCGTTATTTATCTCACTGCACCATCCCAGCTCAGAGCCTGGCTATATGCAAATCAGTCTGTCCCTGGCCCAGTGCATCATGGGAACAGGGCAGACTAAACTACCAAGCCAATTCATCACCAGAAAGGAGACAAGCTACCGGGGACCGGTTTCTGGCATTTCTGCCTTCTTCGGCCCGGCTTGCTTGAATCCTGATGGTGCAGTGAGAAAGGGACTCATGTCTGAGTATACCCTGCCACACCTATAGTGGCCAAAAACGATTCAGAAAAGGGGTGGTGATGAACAGAGTGTCTGAATTAAGCAGACCACTCTTACCCAGTCCAAAGATCAGGGCTTGATCCATCACCGTTATTTATCTCACTGCACCATCCCAGTTCAGAGCCTGGCTATATGCAAATCAGTCTGTCCCTGGCCCAGTGCATCATGGGAACAGGGCAGACTAAACTACCAAGCCAATTCTTCACCAGAAAGGAGACAAGCTACCGGGGACCGGTTTCTGGCATTTCAGCCTTCTTCGGCCCAGCTTGCTTGAATCCTGATGTTGCAGTGAGAAAGGGACTCATGTCTGAGTATACCCTGCCACACCTATAGTGGCCAAAAACGATTCAGAAAAGGGGGTGGTGATGAACAGAGTGTCTGAATTAAGCAGACCACTCTTACCCAGTCCAAAGATCAGGGCTTGATCCATCACCGTTATTTATCTCACTGCACCATCCCAGCTCAGAGCCTGGCTATATGCAAATCAGTCTGTCCCTGGCCCAGTGCATCATGGGAACAGGGCAGACTAAACTACCAAGCCAATTCTTCACCAGAAAGGAGACAAGCTACCGGGGACCGGTTTCTGGCATTTCAGCCTTCTTCGGCCCGGCTTGCTGGAATCCTGATGGTGCAGTGAGAAAGGGACTCATGTCTGAGTATACCCTGCCACACCTATAGTGGCCAAAAACGATTCAGAAAAGGGGGTGGTGATGAACAGAGTGTCTGAATTAAGCAGACCACTCTTACCCAGTCCAAAGATCAGGGCTTGATCCATCACCGTTATTTATCTCACTGCACCATCCCAGCTCAGAGCCTGGCTATATGCAAATCAGTCTGTCCCTGGCCCAGTGCATCATGGGAACAGGGCAGACTAAACTACCAAGCCAATTCTTCACCAGAAAGGAGACAAGCTACCGGGGAGCGGTTTCTGGCATTTCAGCCTTCTTCGGCCCGGCTTGCTTGAATCCTGATGGTGCAGTGAGAAAGGGACTCATGTCTGAGTATACCCTGCCACACCTATAGTGGCCAAAAACGATTCAGAAAAGGGGGTGGTGATGAACAGAGTGTCTGAATTAAGCAGACCACTCTTACCCAGTCCAAAGATCAGGGCTTGATCCATCACCGTTATTTATCTCACTGCACCATCCCAGCTCAGAGCCTTGCTATATGCAAATCAGTCTGTCCCTGGCCCAGTGCATCATGGGAACAGGGCAGACTAAACTACCAAGCCAATTCTTCACCAGAAAGGAGACAAGCTACCGGGGACCGGTTTCTGGCATTTCAGCCTTCTTCGGCCCGGCTTGCTTGAATCCTGATGGTGCAGTGAGAAAGGGACTCATGTCTGAGTATACCCTGCCACACCTATAGTGGCCAAAAACGATTCAGAAAAGGGGGTGGTGATGAACAGAGTGTCTGAATTAAGCAGACCACTCTTACCCAGTCCAAAGATCAGGGCTTGATCCATCACCGTTATTTATCTCACTGCACCATCCCAGCTCAGAGCCTGGCTATATGCAAATCAGTCTGTCCCTGGCCCAGTGCATCATGGGAACAGGGCAGACTAAACTACCAAGCCAATTCTTCACCAGAAAGGAGACAAGCTAAAGGGGACCGGTTTCTGGCATTTCAGCCTTCTTCGGCCCGGCTTGCTTGAATCCTGATGGTGCAGTGAGAAAGGGACTCATGTCTGAGTATACCCTGCCACACCTATAGTGGCCAAAAACGATTCAGAAAAGGGGGTGGTGATGAACAGAGTGTCTGAATTAAGCAGACCACTCTTACCCAGTCCAAAGATCAGGGCTTGATCCATCACAGTTATTTATCTCACTGCACCATCCCAGCTCAGAGCCTGGCTATATGCAAATCAGTCTGTCCCTGGCCCAGTGCATCATGGGAACAGGGCAGACTAAACTACCAAGCCAATTCTTCACCAGAAAGGAGACAAGCTACCGGGGACCGGTTTCTGGCATTTCAGCCTTCTTCGGCCCGGCTTGCTTGAATCCTGATGGTGCAGTGAGAAAGGGACTCATGTCTGAGTATACCCTGCCACACCTATAGTTGCCAAAAACGATTCAGAAAAGGGGGTGGTGATGAACAGAGTGTCTGAATTAAGCAGACCACTCTTACCCAGTCCAAAGATCAGGGCTTGATCCATCACCGTTATTTATCTCACTGCACCATCCCAGCTCAGAGCCTGGCTATATGCAAATCAGTCTGTCCCTGGCCCAGTGCATCATGGGAACAGGGCAGACTAAACTACCAAGCCAATTCTTCACCAGAAAGGAGACAAGCTACCGGGGACCGGTTTCTGGCATTTCAGCCTTCTTCGGCCCGGCTTGCTTGAATCCTGATGGTGCAGTGAGAAAGGGACTCATGTCTGAGTATACCCTGCCACACCTATAGTGGCCAAAAACGATTCAGAAAAAGGGGTGGTGATGAACAGAGTGTCTGAATTAAGCAGACCACTCTTACCCAGTCCAAAGATCAGGGCTTGATCCATCACCGTTATTTATCTCACTGCACCATCCCAGCTCAGAGCCTGGCTATATGCAAATCAGTCTGTCCCTGGCCCAGTGCATCATGGGAACAGGGCAGACTAAACTACCAAGCCAATTCTTCACCAGAAAGGAGACAAGCTACCGGGGACCGGTTTCTGGCATTTCAGCCTTCTTCGGCCCGGCTTGCTTGAATCCTGATGGTGCAGTGAGAAAGGGACTCATGTCTGAGTATACCCTGCCACACCTATAGTGGCCAAAAACGATTCAGAAAAGGGGGTGGTGATGAACAGAGTGTCTGAATTAAGCAGACCACTCTTACCCAGTCCAAAGATCAGGGCTTGATCCATCACCGTTATTTATCTCACTGCACCATCCCAGCTCAGAGCCTGGCTATATGCAAATCAGTCTGTCCCTGGCCCAGTGCATCATGGGAACAGGGCAGACTAAACTACCAAGCCAATTCTTCACCAGAAAGGAGACAAGCTACCGGGGACCGGTTTCTGGCATTTCAGCCTTCTTCGGCCCGGCTTGCTTGAATCCTGATGGTGCAGTGAGAAAGGGACTCATGTCTGAGTATACCCTGCCACACCTATAGTGGCCAAAAACGATTCAGAAAAGGGGGTGGTGATGAACAGAGTGTCTGAATTAAGCAGACCACTCTTACCCAGTCCAAAGATCAGGGCTTGATCCATCACCGTTATTTATCTCACTGCACCATTCCAACTTAGAGCCTGGCTATATGCAAATCAGTCTGTCCCTGGCCCAGTGCATCATGGGAACAGGGCAGACTAAACTACCAAGCCAATTCTTCACCAGAAAGGAGACAAGCTACCGGGGACCGGTTTCTGGCATTTCAGCCTTCTTCAGCCCGGCTTGCTTGAATCCTGATGGTGCAGTGAGAAAGGGACTCATGTCTGAGTATACCCTGCCACACCTATAGTGGCCACAAACGATTCAGAAAAGGGGGTGGTGATGAACAGAGTGTCTGAATTAAGCAGACCACTCTTACCCAGTCCAAAGATCAGGGCTTGATCCATCACCGTTATTTATCTCACTGCACCATCCCAGCTCAGAGCCTGGCTATATGCAAATCAGTCTGTCCCTGGCCCAGTGCATCATGGGAACAGGGCAGACTAAACTACCAAGCCAATTCTTCACCAGAAAGGAGACAAGCTACTGGGGACCGGTTTCTGGCATTTCAGCCTTCTTCGGCCCGGCTTGCTTGAATCCTGATGGTGCAGTGAGAAAGGGACTCATGTCTGAGTATACCCTGCCACACCTATAGTGGCCAAAAACGATTCAGAAAAGGGGGTGGTGATGAACAGAGTGTCTGAATTAAGCAGACCACTCTTACCCAGTCTAAAGATCAGGGCTTGATCCATCACCGTTATTTATCTCACTGCACCATCCCAGCTCAGAGCCTGGCTATATGCAAATCAGTCTGTCCCTGGCCCAGTGCATCATGGGAACAGGGCAGACTAAACTACCAAGCCAATTCTTCACCAGAAAGGAGACAAGCTACCGGGGACCGGTTTCTGGCATTTCAGCCTTCTTCGGCCCGGCTTGCTTGAATCCTGATGGTGCAGTGAGAAAGGGACTCATGTCTGAGTATACCCTGCCACACCTATAGTGGCCAAAAACGATTCAGAAAAGGGGGTGGTGATGAACAGAGTGTCTGAATTAAGCAGACCACTCTTACCCAGTCCAAAGATCAGGGCTTGATCCATCACCGTTATTTATCTCACTGCACCATCCCAGCTCAGAGCCTGGCTATATGCAAATCAGTCTGTCCCTGGCCCAGTGCATCATGGGAACAGGGCAGACTAAACTACCAAGCCAATTCATCACCAGAAAGGAGACAAGCTACCGGGGACCGGTTTCTGGCATTTCTGCCTTCTTCGGCCCGGCTTGCTTGAATCCTGATGGTGCAGTGAGAAAGGGACTCATGTCTGAGTATACCCTGCCACACCTATAGTGGCCAAAAACGATTCAGAAAAGGGGGTGGTGATGAACAGAGTGTCTGAATTAAGCAGACCACTCTTACCCAGTCCAAAGATCAGGGCTTGATCCATCACCGTTATTTATCTCACTGCACCATCCCAACTCAGAGCCTGGCTATATGCAAATCAGTCTGTCCCTGGCCCAGTGCATCATGGGAACAGGGCAGACTAAACTACCAAGCCAATTCTTCACCAGAAAGGAGACAAGCTACCGGGGACCGGTTTCTGGCATTTCAGCCTTCTTCAGCCCGGCTTGCTTGAATCCTGATGGTGCAGTGAGAAAGGGACTCATGTCTGAGTATACCCTGCCACACCTATAGTGGCCAAAAACGATTCAGAAAAGGGGGTGGTGATGAACAGAGTGTCTGAATTAAGCAGACCACTCTTACCCAGTCCAAAGATCAGGGCTTGATCCATCACCGTTATTTATCTCACTGCACCATCCCAGCTCAGAGCCTGGCTATATGCAAATCAGTCTGTCCCTGGCCCAGTGCATCATGGGAACAGGGCAGACTAAACTACCAAGCCAATTCTTCACCAGAAAGGAGACAAGCTACCGGGGACCGGTTTCTGGCATTTCAGCCTTCTTTGGCCCGGCTTGCTTGAATCCTGATGGTGCAGTGAGAAAGGGACTAATGTCTGAGTATACCCTGCCACACCTATAGTGGCCAAAAACGATTCAGAAAAGGGGGTGGTGATGAACAGAGTGTCTGAATTAAGCAGACCACTCTTACCCAGTCCAAAGATCAGGGCTTGATCCATCACCGTTATTTATCTCACTGCACCATCCCAGCTCAGAGCCTGGCTATATGCAAATCAGTCTGTCCCTGGCCCAGTGCATCATGGGAACAGGGCAGACTAAACTACCAAGCCAATTCATCACCAGAAAGGAGACAAGCTACCGGGGACCGGTTTCTGGCATTTCTGCCTTCTTCGGCCCGGCTTGCTTGAATCCTGATGGTGCAGTGAGAAAGGGACTCATGTCTGAGTATACCCTGCCACACCTATAGTGGCCAAAAACGATTCAGAAAAGGGGTGGTGATGAACAGAGTGTCTGAATTAAGCAGACCACTCTTACCCAGTCCAAAGATCAGGGCTTGATCCATCACCGTTATTTATCTCACTGCACCATCCCAGTTCAGAGCCTGGCTATATGCAAATCAGTCTGTCCCTGGCCCAGTGCATCATGGGAACAGGGCAGACTAAACTACCAAGCCAATTCTTCACCAGAAAGAAGACAAGCTACCGGGGACCGGTTTCTGGCATTTCAGCCTTCTTCGGCCCAGCTTGCTTGAATCCTGATGTTGCAGTGAGAAAGGGACTCATGTCTGAGTATACCCTGCCACACCTATAGTGGCCAAAAACGATTCAGAAAAGGGGGTGGTGATGAACAGAGTGTCTGAATTAAGCAGACCACTCTTACCCAGTCCAAAGATCAGGGCTTGATCCATCACCGTTATTTATCTCACTGCACCATCCCAGCTCAGAGCCTGGCTATATGCAAATCAGTCTGTCCCTGGCCCAGTGCATCATGGGAACAGGGCAGACTAAACTACCAAGCCAATTCTTCACCAGAAAGGAGACAAGCTACCGGGGACCGGTTTCTGGCATTTCAGCCTTCTTCGGCCCGGCTTGCTGGAATCCTGATGGTGCAGTGAGAAAGGGACTCATGTCTGAGTATACCCTGCCACACCTATAGTGGCCAAAAACGATTCAGAAAAGGGGGTGGTGATGAACAGAGTGTCTGAATTAAGCAGACCACTCTTACCCAGTCCAAAGATCAGGGCTTGATCCATCACCGTTATTTATCTCACTGCACCATCCCAGCTCAGAGCCTGGCTATATGCAAATCAGTCTGTCCCTGGCCCAGTGCATCATGGGAACAGGGCAGACTAAACTACCAAGCCAATTCTTCACCAGAAAGGAGACAAGCTACCGGGGAGCGGTTTCTGGCATTTCAGCCTTCTTCGGCCCGGCTTGCTTGAATCCTGATGGTGCAGTGAGAAAGGGACTCATGTCTGAGTATACCCTGCCACACCTATAGTGGCCAAAAACGATTCAGAAAAGGGGGTGGTGATGAACAGAGTGTCTGAATTAAGCAGACCACTCTTACCCAGTCCAAAGATCAGGGCTTGATCCATCACCGTTATTTATCTCACTGCACCATCCCAGCTCAGAGCCTTGCTATATGCAAATCAGTCTGTCCCTGGCCCAGTGCATCATGTGAACAGGGCAGACTAAACTACCAAGCCAATTCTTCACCAGAAAGGAGACAAGCTACCGGGGACCGGTTTCTGGCATTTCAGCCTTCTTCGGCCCGGCTTGCTTGAATCCTGATGGTGCAGTGAGAAAGGGACTCATGTCTGAGTATACCCTGCCACACCTATAGTGGCCAAAAACGATTCAGAAAAGGGGGTGGTGATGAACAGAGTGTCTGAATTAAGCAGACCACTCTTACCCAGTCCAAAGATCAGGGCTTGATCCATCACCGTTATTTATCTCACTGCACCATCCCAGCTCAGAGCCTGGCTATATGCAAATCAGTCTGTCCCTGGCCCAGTGCATCATGGGAACAGGGCAGACTAAACTACCAAGCCAATTCTTCACCAGAAAGGAGACAAGCTAAAGGGGACCGGTTTCTGGCATTTCAGCCTTCTTCGGCCCGGCTTGCTTGAATCCTGATGGTGCAGTGAGAAAGGGACTCATGTCTGAGTATACCCTGCCACACCTATAGTGGCCAAAAACGATTCAGAAAAGGGGGTGGTGATGAACAGAGTGTCTGAATTAAGCAGACCACTCTTACCCAGTCCAAAGATCAGGGCTTGATCCATCACAGTTATTTATCTCACTGCACCATCCCAGCTCAGAGCCTGGCTATATGCAAATCAGTCTGTCCCTGGCCCAGTGCATCATGGGAACAGGGCAGACTAAACTACCAAGCCAATTCTTCACCAGAAAGGAGACAAGCTACCGGGGACCGGTTTCTGGCATTTCAGCCTTCTTCGGCCCGGCTTGCTTGAATCCTGATGGTGCAGTGAGAAAGGGACTCATGTCTGAGTATACCCTGCCACACCTATAGTGGCCAAAAACGATTCAGAAAAGGGGGTGGTGATGAACAGAGTGTCTGAATTAAGCAGACCACTCTTACCCAGTCCAAAGATCAGGGCTTGATCCATCACCGTTATTTATCTCACTGCACCATCCCAGCTCAGAGCCTGGCTATATGCAAATCAGTCTGTCCCTGGCCCAGTGCATCATGGGAACAGGGCAGACTAAACTACCAAGCCAATTCTTCACCAGAAAGGAGACAAGCTACCGGGGACCGGTTTCTGGCATTTCAGCCTTCTTCGGCCCGGCTTGCTTGAATCCTGATGGTGCAGTGAGAAAGGGACTCATGTCTGAGTATACCCTGCCACACCTATAGTGGCCAAAAACGATTCAGAAAAAGGGGTGGTGATGAACAGAGTGTCTGAATTAAGCAGACCACTCTTACCCAGTCCAAAGATCAGGGCTTGATCCATCACCGTTATTTATCTCACTGCACCATCCCAGCTCAGAGCCTGGCTATATGCAAATCAGTCTGTCCCTGGCCCAGTGCATCATGGGAACAGGGCAGACTAAACTACCAAGCCAATTCTTCACCAGAAAGGAGACAAGCTACCGGGGACCGGTTTCTGGCATTTCAGCCTTCTTCGGCCCGGCTTGCTTGAATCCTGATGGTGCAGTGAGAAAGGGACTCATGTCTGAGTATACCCTGCCACACCTATAGTGGCCAAAAACGATTCAGAAAAGGGGGTGGTGATGAACAGAGTGTCTGAATTAAGCAGACCACTCTTACCCAGTCCAAAGATCAGGGCTTGATCCATCACCGTTATTTATCTCACTGCACCATCCCAGCTCAGAGCCTGGCTATATGCAAATCAGTCTGTCCCTGGCCCAGTGCATCATGGGAACAGGGCAGACTAAACTACCAAGCCAATTCTTCACCAGAAAGGAGACAAGCTACCGGGGACCGGTTTCTGGCATTTCAGCCTTCTTCGGCCCGGCTTGCTTGAATCCTGATGGTGCAGTGAGAAAGGGACTCATGTCTGAGTATACCCTGCCACACCTATAGTGGCCAAAAACGATTCAGAAAAGGGGGTGGTGATGAACAGAGTGTCTGAATTAAGCAGACCACTCTTACCCAGTCCAAAGATCAGGGCTTGATCCATCACCGTTATTTATCTCACTGCACCATTCCAACTCAGAGCCTGGCTATATGCAAATCAGTCTGTCCCTGGCCCAGTGCATCATGGGAACAGGGCAGACTAAACTACCAAGCCAATTCTTCACCAGAAAGGAGACAAGCTACCGGGGACCGGTTTCTGGCATTTCAGCCTTCTTCAGCCCGGCTTGCTTGAATCCTGATGGTGCAGTGAGAAAGGGACTCATGTCTGAGTATACCCTGCCACACCTATAGTGGCCAAAAACGATTCAGAAAAGGGGGTGGTGATGAACAGAGTGTCTGAATTAAGCAGACCACTCTTACCCAGTCCAAAGATCAGGGCTTGATCCATCACCGTTATTTATCTCACTGCACCATCCCAGCTCAGATCCTGGCTATATGCAAATCAGTCTGTCCCTGGCCCAGTGCATCATGGGAACAGGGCAGACTAAACTACCAAGCCAATTCTTCACCAGAAAGGAGACAAGCTACTGGGGACCGGTTTCTGGCATTTCAGCCTTCTTCGGCCCGGCTTGCTTGAATCCTGATGGTGCAGTGAGAAAGGGACTCATGTCTGAGTATACCCTGCCACACCTATAGTGGCCAAAAACGATTCAGAAAAGGGGGTGGTGATGAACAGAGTGTCTGAATTAAGCAGACCACTCTTACCCAGTCCAAAGATCAGGGCTTGATCCATCACCGTTATTTATCTCACTGCACCATCCCAGCTCAGAGCCTGGCTATATGCAAATCAGTCTGTCCCTGGCCCAGTGCATCATGGGAACAGGGCAGACTAAACTACCAAGCCAATTCTTCACCAGAAAGGAGACAAGCTACCGGGGACCGGTTTCTGGCATTTCAGCCTTCTTCGGCCCGGCTTGCTTGAATCCTGATGGTGCAGTGAGAAAGGGACTCATGTCTGAGTATACCCTGCCACACCTATAGTGGCCAAAAACGATTCAGAAAAGGGGGTGGTGATGAACAGAGTGTCTGAATTAAGCAGACCACTCTTACCCAGTCCAAAGATCAGGGCTTGATCCATCACCGTTATTTATCTCACTGCACCATCCCAGCTCAGAGCCTGGCTATATGCAAATCAGTCTGTCCCTGGCCCAGTGCATCATGGGAACAGGGCAGACTAAACTACCAAGCCAATTCATCACCAGAAAGGAGACAAGCTACCGGGGACCGGTTTCTGGCATTTCTGCCTTCTTCGGCCCGGCTTGCTTGAATCCTGATGGTGCAGTGAGAAAGGGACTCATGTCTGAGTATACCCTGCCACACCTATAGTGGCCAAAAACGATTCAGAAAAGGGGGTGGTGATGAACAGAGTGTCTGAATTAAGCAGACCACTCTTACCCAGTCCAAAGATCAGGGCTTGATCCATCACCGTTATTTATCTCACTGCACCATCCCAACTCAGAGCCTGGCTATATGCAAATCAGTCTGTCCCTGGCCCAGTGCATCATGGGAACAGGGCAGACTAAACTACCAAGCCAATTCTTCACCAGAAAGGAGACAAGCTACCGGGGACCGGTTTCTGGCATTTCAGCCTTCTTCAGCCCGGCTTGCTTGAATCCTGATGGTGCAGTGAGAAAGGGACTCATGTCTGAGTATACCCTGCCACACCTATAGTGGCCAAAAACGATTCAGAAAAGGGGGTGGTGATGAACAGAGTGTCTGAATTAAGCAGACCACTCTTACCCAGTCCAAAGATCAGGGCTTGATCCATCACCGTTATTTATCTCACTGCACCATCCCAGCTCAGAGCCTGGCTATATGCAAATCAGTCTGTCCCTGGCCCAGTGCATCATGGGAACAGGGCAGACTAAACTACCAAGCCAATTCTTCACCAGAAAGGAGACAAGCTACCGGGGACCGGTTTCTGGCATTTCAGCCTTCTTTGGCCCGGCTTGCTTGAATCCTGATGGTGCAGTGAGAAAGGGACTAATGTCTGAGTATACCCTGCCACACCTATAGTGGCCAAAAACGATTCAGAAAAGGGGGTGGTGATGAACAGAGTGTCTGAATTAAGCAGACCACTCTTACCCAGTCCAAAGATCAGTGCTTGATCCATCACCGTTATTTATCTCACTGCACCATCCCAGCTCAGAGCCTGGCTATATGCAAATCAGTCTGTCCCTGGCCCAGTGCATCATGGGAACAGGGCAGACTAAACTACCAAGCCAATTCTTCACCAGAAAGGAGACAAGCTACCGGGGACCGGTTTCTGGCATTTCAGCCTTCTTCGGCCCGGCTTGCTTGAATCCTGATGGTGCAGTGAGAAAGGGACTCATGTCTGAGTATACCCTGCCACACCTATAGTGGCCAAAAACGATTCAGAAAAGGGTGTGGTGATGAACAGAGTGTCTGAATTAAGCAGACCACTCTTACCCAGTCCAAAGATCAGGGCTTGATCCATCACCGTTATTTATCTCACTGCACCATCCCAGCTCAGAGCCTGGCTATATGCAAATCAGTCTGTCCCTGGCCCAGTGCATCATGGGAACAGGGCAGACTAAACTACCAAGCCAATTCTTCACCAGAAAGGAGACAAGCTACCGGGGACCGGTTTCTGGCATTTCAGCCTTCTTCGGCCCGGCTTGCTGGAATCCTGATGGTGCAGTGAGAAAGGGACTCATGTCTGAGTATACCCTGCCACACCTATAGTGGCCAAAAACGATTCAGAAAAGGGGGTGGTGATGAACAGAGTGTCTGAATTAAGCAGACCACTCTTACCCAGTCCAAAGATCAGGGCTTGATCCATCACCGTTATTTATCTCACTGCACCATCCCAGCTCAGAGCCTGGCTATATGCAAATCAGTCTGTCCCTGGCCCAGTGCATCATGGGAACAGGGCAGACTAAACTACCAAGCCAATTCTTCACCAGAAAGGAGACAAGCTACCGGGGAGCGGTTTCTGGCATTTCAGCCTTCTTCGGCCCGGCTTGCTTGAATCCTGATGGTGCAGTGAGAAAGGGACTCATGTCTGAGTATACCCTGCCACACCTATAGTGGCCAAAAACGATTCAGAAAAGGGGGTGGTGATGAACAGAGTGTCTGAATTAAGCAGACCACTCTTACCCAGTCCAAAGATCAGGGCTTGATCCATCACCGTTATTTATCTCACTGCACCATCCCAGCTCAGAGCCTGGCTATATGCAAATCAGTCTGTCCCTGGCCCAGTGCATCATGGGAACAGGGCAGACTAAACTACCAAGCCAATTCTTCACCAGAAAGGAGACAAGCTACCGGGGACCGGTTTCTGGCATTTCAGCCTTCTTCGGCCCGGCTTGCTTGAATCCTGATGGTGCAGTGAGAAAGGGACTCATGTCTGAGTATACCCTGCCACACCTATAGTGGCCAAAAACGATTCAGAAAAGGGGGTGGTGATGAACAGAGTGTCTGAATTAAGCAGACCACTCTTACCCAGTCCAAAGATCAGGGCTTGATCCATCACCGTTATTTATCTCACTGCACCATCCCAGCTCAGAGCCTGGCTATATGCAAATCAATCTGTCCCTGGCCCAGTGCATCATGGGAACAGGGCAGACTAAACTACCAAGCCAATTCTTCACCAGAAAGGAGACAAGCTAAAGGGGACCGGTTTCTGGCATTTCAGCCTTCTTCGGCCCGGCTTGCTTGAATCCTGATGGTGCAGTGAGAAAGGGACTCATGTCTGAGTATACCCTGCCACACCTATAGTGGCCAAAAACGATTCAGAAAAGGGGGTGGTGATGAACAGAGTGTCTGAATTAAGCAGACCACTCTTACCCAGTCCAAAGATCAGGGCTTGATCCATCACAGTTATTCATCTCACTGCACCATCCCAGCTCAGAGCCTGGCTATATGCAAATCAGTCTGTCCCTGGCCCAGTGCATCATGGGAACAGGGCAGACTAAACTACCAAGCCAATTCTTCACCAGAAAGGAGACAAGCTACCGGGGACCGGTTTCTGGCATTTCAGCCTTCTTCGGCCCGGCTTGCTTGAATCCTGATGGTGCAGTGAGAAAGGGACTCATGTCTGAGTATACCCTGCCACACCTATAGTGGCCAAAAACGATTCAGAAAAGGGGGTGGTGATGAACAGAGTGTCTGAATTAAGCAGACCACTCTTACCCAGTCCAAAGATCAGGGCTTGATCCATCACCGTTATTTATCTCACTGCACCATCCCAGCTCAGAGCCTGGCTATATGCAAATCAGTCTGTCCCTGGCCCAGTGCATCATGGGAACAGGGCAGACTAAACTACCAAGCCAATTCTTCACCAGAAAGGAGACAAGCTACCGGGGACCGGTTTCTGGCATTTCAGCCTTCTTCGGCCCGGCTTGCTTGAATCCTGATGGTGCAGTGAGAAAGGGACTCATGTCTGAGTATACCCTGCCACACCTATAGTGGCCAAAAACGATTCAGAAAAGGGGGTGGTGATGAACAGAGTGTCTGAATTAAGCAGACCACTCTTACCCAGTCCAAAGATCAGGGCTTGATCCATCACCGTTATTTATCTCACTGCACCATCCCAGCTCAGAGCCTGGCTATATGCAAATCAGTCTGTCCCTGGCCCAGTGCATCATGGGAACAGGGCAGACTAAACTACCAAGCCAATTCTTCACCAGAAAGGAGACAAGCTACCGGGGACCGGTTTCTGGCATTTCAGCCTACTTCGGCCCGGCTTGCTTGAATCCTGATGGTGCAGTGAGAAAGGGACTCATGTCTGAGTATACCCTGCCACACCTATAGTGGCCAAAAACGATTCAGAAAAGGGGGTGGTGATGAACAGAGTGTCTGAATTAAGCAGACCACTCTTACCCAGTCCAAAGATCAGGGCTTGATCCATCACCGTTATTTATCTCACTGCACCATCCCAGCTCAGAGCCTGGCTATATGCAAATCAGTCTGTCCCTGGCCCAGTGCATCATGGGAACAGGGCAGACTAAACTACCAAGCCAATTCTTCACCAGAAAGGAGACAAGCTACCGGGGACCGGTTTCTGGCATTTCAGCCTTCTTCGGCCCGGCTTGATTGAATCCTGATGGTGCAGTGAGAAAGGGACTCATGTCTGAGTATACCCTGCCACACCTATAGTGGCCAAAAACGATTCAGAAAAGGGGGTGGTGATGAACAGAGTGTCTGAATTAAGCAGACCACTCTTACCCAGTCCAAAGATCAGGGCTTGATCCATCACCGTTATTTATCTCACTGCACCATTCCAACTCGGAGCCTGGCTATATGCAAATCAGTCTGTCCCTGGCCCAGTGCATCATGGGAACAGGGCAGACTAAACTACCAAGCCAATTCTTCACCAGAAAGGAGACAAGCTACCGGGGACCGGTTTCTGGCATTTCAGCCTTCTTCAGCCCGGCTTGCTTGAATCCTGATGGTGCAGTGAGAAAGGGACTCATGTCTGAGTATACCCTGCCACACCTATAGTGGCCAAAAACGATTCAGAAAAGGGGGTGGTGATGAACAGAGTGTCTGAATTAAGCAGACCACTCTTACCCAGTCCAAAGATCAGGGATTGATCCATCACCGTTATTTATCTCACTGCACCATCCCAGCTCAGAGCCTGGCTATATGCAAATCAGTCTGTCCCTGGCCCAGTGCATCATGGGAACAGGGCAGACTAAACTACCAAGCCAATTCTTCACCAGAAAGGAGACAAGCTACCGGGGACCGGTTTCTGGCATTTCAGCCTTCTTCGGCCCGGCTTGCTTGAATCCTGATGGTGCAGTGAGAAAGGGACTCATGTCTGAGTATACCCTGCCACACCTATAGTGGCCAAAAACGATTCAGAAAAGGGGGTGGTGATGAACAGAGTGTCTGAATTAAGCAGACCACTCTTACCCAGTCCAAAGATCAGGGCTTGATCCATCACCGTTATTTATCTCACTGCACCATCCCAGCTCAGAGCCTGGCTATATGCAAATCAGTCTGTCCCTGGCCCAGTGCATCATGGGAACAGGGCAGACTAAACTACCAAGCCAATTCTTCACCAGAAAGGAGACAAGCTACCGGGGACCGGTTTCTGGCATTTCAGCCTTCTTCGGCCCGGCTTGCTTGAATCCTGATGGTGCAGTGAGAAAGGGACTCATGTCTGAGTATACCCTGCCACACCTATAGTGGCCAAAAACGATTCAGAAAAGGGGGTGGTGATGAACAGAGTGTCTGAATTAAGCAGACCACTCTTACCCAGTCCAAAGATCAGGGCTTGATCCATCACCGTTATTTATCTCACTGCACCATCCCAGCTCAGAGCCTGGCTATATGCACATCAGTCTGTCCCTGGCCCAGTGCATCATGGGAACAGGGCAGACTAAACTACCAAGCCAATTCTTCACCAGAAAGGAGACAAGCTACCGGGGACCGGTTTCTGGCATTTCAGCCTTCTTCGGCTCGGCTTGCTTGAATCCTGATGGTGCAGTGAGAAAGGGACTCATGTCTGAGTATACCCTGCCACACCTATAGTGGCCAAAAACGATTCAGAAAAGGGTGTGGTGATGAACAGAGTGTCTGAATTAAGCAGACCACTCTTACCCAGTCCAAAGATCAGGGCTTGATCCATCACCGTTATTTATCTCACTGCACCATCCCAGCTCAGAGCCTGGCTATATGCAAATCAGCCTGTCCCTGGCCCAGTGCATCATGGGAACAGGGCAGACTAAACTACCATGCCAATTCTTCACCAGAAAGGAGACAAGCTACCGGGGACCGGTTTCTGGCATTTCAGCCTTCTTCGGCCCGGCTTGCTTGAATCCTGATGGTGCAGTGAGAAAGGGACTCATGTCTGAGTATACCCTGCCACACCTATAGTGGCCAAAAACGATTCAGAAAAGGGGGTGGTGATGAACAGAGTGTCTGAATTAAGCAGACCACTCTTACCCAGTC
Organism: Lissotriton vulgaris; assembly: GCF_964263255.1. NCBI lineage: Eukaryota > Metazoa > Chordata > Amphibia > Caudata > Salamandridae > Lissotriton > Lissotriton vulgaris. Next base: position 896,706,517 of record NC_141687.1, read on the forward strand.
CAAAGATCAGGGCTTGACCCATCACCGTTATTTATCTCACTGCACCATCCCAGCTCAGAGCCTGGCTATATGCAAATCAGTCTGTCCCTGGCCCAGTGCATCATGGGAACAGGGCAGACTAAACTACCAAGCCAATTCATCACCAGAAAGGAGACAAGCTACCGGGGACCGGTTTCTGGCATTTCTGCCTTCTTCGGCCCGGCTTGCTTGAATCCTGATGGTGCAGTGAGAAAGGGACTCATGTCTGAGTATACCCTGCCACACCTATAGTGGCCAAAAACGATTCAGAAAAGGGGGTGGTGATGAACAGAGTGTCTGAATTAAGCAGACCACTCTTACCCAGTCCAAAGATCAGGGCTTGATCCATCACCGTTATTTATCTCACTGCACCATCCCAGCTCAGAGCCTGGCTATATGCAAATCAGTCTGTCCCTGGCCCAGTGCATCATGGGAACAGGGCAGACTAAACTACCAAGCCAATTCTTCACCAGAAAGGAGACAAGCTACCGGGGACCGGTTTCTGGCATTTCAGCCTTCTTCAGCCCGGCTTGCTTGAATCCTGATGGTGCAGTGAGAAAGGGACTCATGTCTGAGTATACCCTGCCACACCTATAGTGGCCAAAAACGATTCAGAAAAGGGGGTGGTGATGAACAGAGTGTCTGAATTAAGCAGACCACTCTTACCCAGTCCAAAGATCAGGGCTTGATCCATCACCGTTATTTATCTCACTGCACCATCCCAGCTCAGAGCCTGGCTATATGCAAATCAGTCTGTCCCTGGCCCAGTGCATCATGGGAACAGGGCAGACTAAACTACCAAGCCAATTCTTCACCAGAAAGGAGACAAGCTACCGGGGACCGGTTTCTGGCATTTCAGCCTTCTTTGGCCCGGCTTGCTTGAATCCTGATGGTGCAGTGAGAAAGGGACTAATGTCTGAGTATACCCTGCCACACCTATAGTGGCCAAAAACGATTCAGAAAAGGGGGTGGTGATGAACAGAGTGTCTGAATTAAGCAGACCACTCTTACCCAGTCCAAAGATCAGTGCTTGATCCATCACCGTTATTTATCTCACTGCACCATCCCAGCTCAGAGCCTGGCTATATGCAAATCAGTCTGTCCCTGGCCCAGTGCATCATGGGAACAGGGCAGACTAAACTACCAAGCCAATTCTTCACCAGAAAGGAGACAAGCTACCGGGGACCGGTTTCTGGCATTTCAGCCTTCTTCGGCCCGGCTTGCTTGAATCCTGATGTGCAGTGAGAAAGGGACTCATGTCTGAGTATACCCTGCCACACCTATAGTGGCCAAAAACGATTCAGAAAAGGGTGTGGTAATGAACAGAGTGTCTGAATTAAGCAGACCACTCTTACCCAGTCCAAAGATCAGGGCTTGATCCATCACCGTTATTTATCTCACTGCACCATCCCAGCTCAGAGCCTGGCTATATGCAAATCAGTCTGTCCCTGGCCCAGTGCATCATGGGAACAGGGCAGACTAAACTACCAAGCCAATTCTTCACCAGAAAGGAGACAAGCTACCGGGGACCGGTTTCTGGCATTTCAGCCTTCTTCGGCCCGGCTTGCTGGAATTCTGATGGTGCAGTGAGAAAGGGACTCATGTCTGAGTATACCCTGCCACACCTATAGTGGCCAAAAACGATTCAGAAAAGGGGGTGGTGATGAACAGAGTGTCTGAATTAAGCAGACCACTCTTACCCAGTCCAAAGATCAGGGCTTGATCCATCACCGTTATTTATCTCACTGCACCATCCCAGCTCAGAGCCTGGCTATATGCAAATCAGTCTGTCCCTGGCCCAGTGCATCATGGGAACAGGGCAGACTAAACTACCAAGCCAATTCTTCACCAGAAAGGAGACAAGCTACCGGGGAGCGGTTTCTGGCATTTCAGCCTTCTTCGGCCCGGCTTGCTTGAATCCTGATGGTGCAGTGAGAAAGGGACTCATGTCTGAGTATACCCTGCCACACCTATAGTGGCCAAAAACGATTCAGAAAAGGGGGTGGTGATGAACAGAGTGTCTGAATTAAGCAGACCACTCTTACCCAGTCCAAAGATCAGGGCTTGATCCATCACCGTTATTTATCTCACTGCACCATCCCAGCTCAGAGCCTGGCTATATGCAAATCAGTCTGTCCCTGGCCCAGTGCATCATGGGAACAGGGCAGACTAAACTACCAAGCCAATTCTTCACCAGAAAGGAGACAAGCTACCGGGGACCGGTTTCTGGCATTTCAGCCTTCTTCGGCCCGGCTTGCTTGAATCCTGATGGTGCAGTGAGAAAGGGACTCATGTCTGAGTATATCCTGCCACACCTATAGTGGCCAAAAACGATTCAGAAAAGGGGGTGGTGATGAACAGAGTGTCTGAATTAAGCAGACCACTCTTACCCAGTCCAAAGATCAGGGCTTGATCCATCACCGTTATTTATCTCACTGCACCATCCCAGCTCAGAGCCTGGCTATATGCAAATCAGTCTGTCCCTGGCCCAGTGCATCATGGGAACAGGGCAGACTAAACTACCAAGCCAATTCTTCACCAGAAAGGAGACAAGCTAAAGGGGACCGGTTTCTGGCATTTCAGCCTTCTTCGGCCCGGCTTGCTTGAATCCTGATGGTGCAGTGAGAAAGGGACTCATGTCTGAGTATACCCTGCCACACCTATAGTGGCCAAAAACGATTCAGAAAAGGGGGTGGTGATGAACAGAGTGTCTGAATTAAGCAGACCACTCTTACCCAGTCCAAAGATCAGGGCTTGATCCATCACAGTTATTCATCTCACTGCACCATCCCAGCTCAGAGCCTGGCTATATGCAAATCAGTCTGTCCCTGGCCCAGTGCATCATGGGAACAGGGCAGACTAAACTACCAAGCCAATTCTTCACCAGAAAGGAGACAAGCTACCGGGGACCGGTTTCTGGCATTTCAGCCTTCTTCGGCCCGGCTTGCTTGAATCCTGATGGTGCAGTGAGAAAGGGACTCATGTCTGAGTATACCCTGCCACACCTATAGTGGCCAAAAACGATTCAGAAAAGGGGGTGGTGATGAACAGAGTGTCTGAATTAAGCAGACCACTCTTACCCAGTCCAAAGATCAGGGCTTGATCCATCACCGTTATTTATCTCACTGCACCATCCCAGCTCAGAGCCTGGCTATATGCAAATCAGTCTGTCCCTGGCCCAGTGCATCATGGGAACAGGGCAGACTAAACTACCAAGCCAATTCTTCACCAGAAAGGAGACAAGCTACCGGGGACCGGTTTCTGGCATTTCAGCCTTCTTCGGCCCGGCTTGCTTGAATCCTGATGGTGCAGTGAGAAAGGGACTCATGTCTGAGTATACCCTGCCACACCTATAGTGGCCAAAAACGATTCAGAAAAGGGGGTGGTGATGAACAGAGTGTCTGAATTAAGCAGACCACTCTTACCCAGTCCAAAGATCAGGGCTTGATCCATCACCGTTATTTATCTCACTGCACCATCCCAGCTCAGAGCCTGGCTATATGCAAATCAGTCTGTCCCTGGCCCAGTGCATCATGGGAACAGGGCAGACTAAACTACCAAGCCAATTCTTCACCAGAAAGGAGACAAGCTACCGGGGACCGGTTTCTGGCATTTCAGCCTTCTTCGGCCCGGCTTGCTTGAATCCTGATGGTGCAGTGAGAAAGGGACTCATGTCTGAGTATACCCTGCCACACCTATAGTGGCCAAAAAGATTCAGAAAAGGGGGTGGTGATGAACAGAGTGTCTGAATTAAGCAGACCACTCTTACCCAGTCCAAAGATCAGGGCTTGATCCATCACCGTTATTTATCTCACTGCACCATCCCAGCTCAGAGCCTGGCTATATGCAAATCAGTCTGTCCCTGGCCCAGTGCATCATGGGAACAGGGCAGACTAAACTACCAAGCCAATTCTTCACCAGAAAGGAGACAAGCTACCGGGGACCGGTTTCTGGCATTTCAGCCTTCTTCGGCCCGGCTTGCTTGAATCCTGATGGTGCAGTGAGAAAGGGACTCATGTCTGAGTATACCCTGCCACACCTATAGTGGCCAAAAACGATTCAGAAAAGGGGGTGGTGATGAACAGAGTGTCTGAATTAAGCAGACCACTCTTACCCAGTCCAAAGATCAGGGCTTGATCCATCACCGTTATTTATCTCACTGCACCATTCCAACTCAGAGCCTGGCTATATGCAAATCAGTCTGTCCCTGGCCCAGTGCATCATGGGAACAGGGCAGACTAAACTACCAAGCCAATTCTTCACCAGAAAGGAGACAAGCTACCGGGGACCGGTTTCTGGCATTTCAGCCTTCTTCAGCCCGGCTTGCTTGAATCCTGATGGTGCAGTGAGAAAGGGACTCATGTCTGAGTATACCCTGCCACACCTATAGTGGCCAAAAACGATTCAGAAAAGGGGGTGGTGATGAACAGAGTGTCTGAATTAAGCAGACCACTCTTACCCAGTCCAAAGATCAGGGCTTGATCCATCACCGTTATTTATCTCACTGCACCATCCCAGCTCAGAGCCTGGCTATATGCAAATCAGTCTGTCCCTGGCCCAGTGCATCATGGGAACAGGGCAGACTAAACTACCAAGCCAATTCTTCACCAGAAAGGAGACAAGCTACCGGGGACCGGTTTCTGGCATTTCAGCCTTCTTCGGCCCGGCTTGCTTGAATCCTGATGGTGCAGTGAGAAAGGGACTCATGTCTGAGTATACCCTGCCACACCTATAGTGGCCAAAAACTATTCAGAAAAGGGGGTGGTGATGAACAGAGTGTCTGAATTAAGCAGACCACTCTTACCCAGTCCAAAGATCAGGGCTTGATCCATCACCGTTATTTATCTCACTGCACCATCCCAGCTCAGAGCCTGGCTATATGCAAATCAGTCTGTCCCTGGCCCAGTGCATCATGGGAACAGGGCAGACTAAACTACCAAGCCAATTCTTCACCAGAAAGGAGACAAGCTACCGGGGACCGGTTTCTGGCATTTCAGCCTTCTTCGGCCCGTCTTGCTTGAATCCTGATGGTGCAGTGAGAAAGGGACTCATGTCTGAGTATACCCTGCCACACCTATAGTGGCCAAAAATGATTCAGAAAAGGGGGTGGTGATGAACAGAGTGTCTGAATTAAGCAGACCACTCTTACCCAGTCCAAAGATCAGGGCTTGATCCATCACCGTTATTTATCTCACTGCACCATCCCAGCTCAGAGCCTGGCTATATGCAAATCAGTCTGTCCCTGGCCCAGTGCATCATGGGAACAGGGCAGACTAAACTACCAAGCCAATTCTTCACCAGAAAGGAGACAAGCTACCGGGGACCGGTTTCTGGCATTTCAGCCTTCTTCGGCTCGGCTTGCTTGAATCCTGATGGTGCAGTGAGAAAGGGACTCATGTCTGAGTATACCCTGCCACACCTATTGTGGCCAAAAACGATTCAGAAAAGGGTGTGGTGATGAACAGAGTGTCTGAATTAAGCAGACCACTCTTACCCAGTCCAAAGATCAGGGCTTGATCCATCACCGTTATTTATCTCACTGCACCATCCCAGCTCAGAGCCTGGCTATATGCAAATCAGTCTGTCCCTGGCCCAGTGCATCATGGGAACAGGGCAGACTAAACTACCAAGCCAATTCTTCACCAGAAAGGAGACAAGCTACCGGGGACCGGTTTCTGGCATTTCAGCCTTCTTCGGCCCGGCTTGCTTGAATCCTGATGGTGCAGTGAGAAAGGGACTCATGTCTGAGTATACCCTGCCACACCTATAGTGGCCAAAAACGATTCAGAAAAGGGGGTGGTGATGAACAGAGTGTCTGAATTAAGCAAACCACTCTTACCCAGTCCAAAGATCAGGGCTTGATCCATCACCGTTATTTATCTCACTGCACCATCCCAGCTCAGAGCCTGGCTATATGCAAATCAGTCTGTCCCTGGCCCAGTGCATCATGGGAACAGGGCAGACTAAACTACCAAGCCAATTCTTCACCAGAAAGGAGACAAGCTACCGGGGACCGGTTTCTGGCATTTCAGCCTTCTTCGGCCCGGCTTGCTTGAATCCTGATGGTGCAGTGAGAAAGGGACTCATGTCTGAGTATACCCTGCCACACCTATAGTGGCCAAAAACGATTCAGAAAAGGGGGTGGTGATGAACAGAGTGTCTGAATTAAGCAGACCACTCTTACCCAGTCCAAAGATCAGGGCTTGATCCATCACCGTTATTTATCTCACTGCACCATCCCAGCTCAGAGCCTGGCTATATGCAAATCAGTCTGTCCCTGGCCCAGTGCATCATGGGAACAGGGCAGACTAAACTACCAAGCCAATTCTTCACCAGAAAGGAGACAAGCTACCGGGGACCGGTTTCTGGCATTTCAGCCTTCTTCGGCCCGGCTTGCTTGAATCCTGATGGTGCAGTGAGAAAGGGACTCATGTCTGAGTATACCCTGCCACACCTATAGTGGCCAAAAACGATTCAGAAAAGGGGGTGGTGATGAACAGAGTGTCTGAATTAAGCAGACCACTCTTACCCAGTCCAAAGATCAGGGCTTGATCCATCACCGTTATTTATCTCACTGCACCATCCCAGCTCAGAGCCTGGCTATATGCAAATCAGTCTGTCCCTGGCCCAGTGCATCATGGGAACAGGGCAGACTAAACTACCAAGCCAATTCTTCACCAGAAAGGAGACAAGCTACCGGGGACCGGTTTCTGGCATTTCAGCCTTCTTCGGCCCGGCTTGCTTGAATCCTGATGGTGCAGTGAGAAAGGGACTCATGTCTGAGTATACCCTGCCACACCTATAGTGGCCAAAAACGATTCAGAAAAGGGGGTGGTGATGAACAGAGTGTCTGAATTAAGCAGACCACTCTTACCCAGTCCAAAGATCAGGGCTTGATCCATCACCGTTATTTATCTCACTGCACCATTCCAACTCAGAGCCTGGCTATATGCAAATCAGTCTGTCCCTGGCCCAGTGCATCATGGGAACAGGGCAGACTAAACTACCAAGCCAATTCTTCACCAGAAAGGAGACAAGCTACCGGGGACCGGTTTCTGGCATTTCAGCCTTCTTCAGCCCGGCTTGCTTGAATCCTGATGGTGCAGTGAGAAAGGGACTCATGTCTGAGTATACCCTGCCACACCTATAGTGGCCAAAAACGATTCAGAAAAGGGGGTGGTGATGAACAGAGTGTCTGAATTAAGCAGACCACTCTTACCCAGTCCAAAGATCAGGGCTTGATCCATCACCGTTATTTATCTCACTGCACCATCCCAGCTCAGAGCCTGGCTATATGCAAATCAGTCTGTCCCTGGCCCAGTGCATCATGGGAACAGGGCAGACTAAACTACCAAGCCAATTCTTCACCAGAAAGGAGACAAGCTACCGGGGACCGGTTTCTGGCATTTCAGCCTTCTTCGGCCCGGCTTGCTTGAATCCTGATGGTGCAGTGAGAAAGGGACTCATGTCTGAGTATACCCTGCCACACCTATAGTGGCCAAAAACGATTCAGAAAAGGGGGTGGTGATGAACAGAGTGTCTGAATTAAGCAGACCACTCTTACCCAGTCCAAAGATCAGGGCTTGATCCATCACCGTTATTTATCTCACTGCACCATCCCAGCTCAGAGCCTGGCTATATGCAAATCAGTCTGTCCCTGGCCCAGTGCATCATGGGAACAGGGCAGACTAAACTACCAAGCCAATTCTTCACCAGAAAGGAGACAAGCTACCGGGGACCGTTTTCTGGCATTTCAGCCTTCTTCGGCCCGGCTTGCTTGAATCCTGATGGTGCAGTGAGAAAGGGACTCATGTCTGAGTATACCCTGCCACACCTATAGTGGCCAAAAACGATTCAGAAAAGGGGGTGGTGATGAACAGAGTGTCTGAATTAAGCAGACCACTCTTACCCAGTCCAAAGATCAGGGCTTGATCCATCACCGTTATTTATCTCACTGCACCATCCCAGCTCAGAGCCTGGCTATATGCAAATCAGTCTGTCCCTGGCCCAGTGCATCATGGGAACAGGGCAGACTAAACTACCAAGCCAATTCTTCACCAGAAAGGAGACAAGCTACCGGGGACCGGTTTCTGGCATTTCAGCCTTCTTCGGCTCGGCTTGCTTGAATCCTGATGGTGCAGTGAGAAAGGGACTCATGTCTGAGTATACCCTGCCACACCTATTGTGGCCAAAAACGATTCAGAAAAGGGTGTGGTGATGAACAGAGTGTCTGAATTAAGCAGACCACTCTTACCCAGTCCAAAGATCAGGGCTTGATCCATCACCGTTATTTATCTCACTGCACCATCCCAGCTCAGAGCCTGGCTATATGCAAATCAGTCTGTCCCTGGCCCAGTGCATCATGGGAACAGGGCAGACTAAACTACCAAGCCAATTCTTCACCAGAAAGGAGACAAGCTACCGGGGACCGGTTTCTGGCATTTCAGCCTTCTTCGGCCCGGCTTGCTTGAATCCTGATGGTGCAGTGAGAAAGGGACTCATGTCTGAGTATACCCTGCCACACCTATAGTGGCCAAAAACGATTCAGAAAAGGGGGTGGTGATGAACAGAGTGTCTGAATTAAGCAGACCACTCTTACCCAGTCCAAAGATCAGGGCTTGATCCATCACCGTTATTTATCTCACTGCACCATCCCAGCTCAGAGCCTGGCTATATGCAAATCAGTTTGTCCCTGGCCCAGTGCATCATGGGAACAGGGCAGACTAAACTACCAAGCCAATTCATCACCAGAAAGGAGACAAGCTACCGGGGACCGGTTTCTGCCATTTCTGCCTTCTTCAGCCCGGCTTGCTTGAATCCTGATGGTGCAGTGAGAAAGGGACTCGTGTCTGAGTATACCCTGCCACACCTATAGTGGCCAAAAACGATTCAGAAAAGGGGGTGGTGATGAACAGAGTGTCTGAATTAAGCAGACCACTCTTACCCAGTCCAAAGATCAGGGCTTGATCCATCACCGTTATTTATCTCACTGCACCATCCCAGCTCAGAGCCTGGCTATATGCAAATCAGTCTGTCCCTGGCCCAGTGCATCATGGGAACAGGGCAGACTAAACTACCAAGCCAATTCTTCACCAGAAAGGAGACAAGCTACCGGGGACCGGTTTCTGGCATTTCAGCCTTCTTCAGCCCGGCTTGCTTGAATCCTGATGGTGCAGTGAGAAAGGGACTCATGTCTGAGTATACCCTGCCACACCTTTAGTGGCCAAAAACGATTCAGAAAAGGGGGTGGTGATGAACAGAGTGTCTGAATTAAGCAGACCACTCTTACCCAGTCCAAAGATCAGGGCTTGATCCATCACCGTTATTTATCTCACTGCACCATCCCAGCTCAGAGCCTGGCTATATGCAAATCAGTCTGTCCCTGGCCCAGTGCATCATGGGAACAGGGCAGACTAAACTACCAAGCCAATTCTTCACCAGAAAGGAGACAAGCTACCGGGGACCGGTTTCTGGCATTTCAGCCTTCTTCGGCCCAGCTTGCTTGAATCCTGATGGTGCAGTGAGAAAGGGACTCATGTCTGAGTATACCCTGCCACACCTATAGTGGCCAAAAACGATTCAGAAAAGGGGGTGGTGATGAACAGAGTGTCTGAATTAAGCAGACCACTCTTACCCAGTCCAAAGATCAGGGCTTGATCCATCACCGTTATTTATCTCACTGCACCATCCCAGCTCAGAGCCTGGCTATATGCAAATCAGTCTGTCCCTGGCCCAGTGCATCATGGGAACAGGGCAGACTAAACTACCAAGCCAATTCTTCACCAGAAAGGAGACAAGCTACCGGGGACCGGTTTCTGGCATTTCAGCCTTCTTTGGCCCGGCTTGCTTGAATCCTGATGGTGCAGTGAGAAAGGGACTAATGTCTGAGTATACCCTGCCACACCTATAGTGGCCAAAAACGATTCAGAAAAGGGGGTGGTGATGAACAGATTGTCTGAATTAAGCAGACCACTCTTACCCAGTCCAAAGATCAGTGCTTGATCCATCACCGTTATTTATCTCACTGCACCATCCCAGTTCAGAGCCTGGCTATATGCAAATCAGTCTGTCCCTGGCCCAGTGCATCATGGGAACAGGGCAGACTAAACTACCAAGCCAATTCTTCACCAGAAAGGAGACAAGCTACCGGGGACCGGTTTCTGGCATTTCAGCCTTCTTCGGCCCAGCTTGCTTGAATCCTGATGTTGCAGTGAGAAAGGGACTCATGTCTGAGTATACCCTGCCACACCTATAGTGGCCAAAAACGATTCAGAAAAGTGGGTGGTGATGAACAGAGTGTCTGAATTAAGCAGACCACTCTTACCCAGTCCAAAGATCAGGGCTTGATCCATCACCGTTATTTATCTCACTGCACCATCCCAGCTCAGAGCCTGGCTATATGCAAATCAGTCTGTCCCTGGCCCAGTGCATCATGGGAACAGGGCAGACTAAACTACCAAGCCAATTCTTCACCAGAAAGGAGACAAGCTACCGGGGACCGGTTTCTGGCATTTCAGCCTTCTTCGGCCCGGCTTGCTTGAATCCTGATGGTGCAGTGAGAAAGGGACTCATGTCTGAGTATACCCTGCCACACCTATAGTGGCCAAAAACGATTCAGAAAAGGGGGTGGTGATGAACAGAGTGTCTGAATTAAGCAGACCACTCTTACCCAGTCCAAAGATCAGGGCTTGATCCATCACCGTTATTTATCTCACTGCACCATCCCAGCTCAGAGCCTGGCTATATGCAAATCAGTCTGTCCCTGGCCCAGTGCATCATGGGAACAGGGCAGACTAAACTACCAAGCCAATTCTTCACCAGAAAGGAGACAAGCTACCGGGGACCGGTTTCTGGCATTTCAGCCTTCTTCGGCCCGGCTTGCTTGAATCCTGATGGTGCAGTGAGAAAGGGACTCATGTCTGAGTATACCCTGCCACACCTATAGTGGCCAAAAACGATTCAGAAAAGGGGGTGGTGATGAACAGAGTGTCTGAATTAAGCAGACCACTCTTACCCAGTCCAAAGATCAGGGCTTGATCCATCACCGTTATTTATCTCACTGCACCATCCCAGCTCAGAGCCTGGCTATATGCAAATCAGTCTGTCCCTGGCCCAGTGCATCATGGGAACAGGGCAGACTAAACTACCAAGCCAATTCTTCACCAGAAAGGAGACAAGCTACCGGGGACCGGTTTCTGGCATTTCAGCCTTCTTCAGCCCGGCTTGCTTGAATCCTGATGGTGCAGTGAGAAAGGGACTCATGTCTGAGTATACCCTGCCACACCTTTAGTGGCCAAAAACGATTCAGAAAAGGGGGTGGTGATGAACAGAGTGTCTGAATTAAGCAGACCACTCTTACCCAGTCCAAAGATCAGGGCTTGATCCATCACCGTTATTTATCTCACTGCACCATCCCAGCTCAGAGCCTGGCTATATGCAAATCAGTCTGTCCCTGGCCCAGTGCATCATGGGAACAGGGCAGACTAAACTACCAAGCCAATTCTTCACCAGAAAGGAGACAAGCTACCGGGGACCGGTTTCTGGCATTTCAGCCTTCTTTGTCCCGGCTTGCTTGAATCCTGATGGTGCAGTGAGAAAGGGACTAATGTCTGAGTATACCCTGCCACACCTATAGTGGCCAAAAACGATTCAGAAAAGGGGGTGGTGATGAACAGAGTGTCTGAATTAAGCAGACCACTCTTACCCAGTCCAAAGATCAGTGCTTGATCCATCACCGTTATTTATCTCACTGCACCATCCCAGCTCAGAGCCTGGCTATATGCAAATCAGTCTGTCCCTGGCCCAGTGCATCATGGGAACAGGGCAGACTAAACTACCAAGCCAATTCTTCACCAGAAAGGAGACAAGCTACCGGGGACCGGTTTCTGGCATTTCAGCCTTCTTCGGCCCAGCTTGCTTGAATCCTGATGGTGCAGTGAGAAAGGGACTCATGTCTGAGTATACCCTGCCACACCTATAGTGGCCAAAAACGATTCAGAAAAGGGGGTAGTGATGAACAGAGTGTCTGAATTAAGCAGACCACTCTTACCCAGTCCAAAGATCAGGGCTTGATCCATCACCGTTATTTATCTCACTGCACCATCCCAGCTCAGAGCCTGGCTATATGCAAATCAGTCTGTCCCTGGCCCAGTGCATAATGGGAACAGGGCAGACTAAACTACCAAGCCAATTCTTCACCAGAAAGGAGACAAGCTACCGGGGACCGGTTTCTGGCATTTCAGCCTTCTTTGGCCCGGCTTGCTTGAATCCTGATGGTGCAGTGAGAAAGGGACTAATGTCTGAGTATACCCTGCCACACCTATAGTGGCCAAAAACGATTCAGAAAAGGGGGTGGTGATGAACAGAGTGTCTGAATTAAGCAGACCACTCTTACCCAGTCCAAAGATCAGTGCTTGATCCATCACCGTTATTTATCTCACTGCACCATCCCAGTTCAGAGCCTGGCTATATGCAAATCAGTCTGTCTCTGGCCCAGTGCATCATGGGAACAGGGCAGACTAAACTACCAAGCCAATTCTTCACCAGAAAGGAGACAAGCTACCGGGGACCGGTTTCTGGCATTTCAGCCTTCTTCGGCCCAGCTTGCTTGAATCCTGATGTTGCAGTGAGAAAGGGACTCATGTCTGAGTATACCCTGCCACACCTATAGTGGCCAAAAACGATTCAGAAAAGGGGGTGGTGATGAACAGAGTGTCTGAATTAAGCAGACCACTCTTACCCAGTCCAAAGATCAGGGCTTGATCCATCACCGTTATTTATCTCACTGCACCATCCCAGCTCAGAGCCTGGCTATATGCAAATCAGTCTGGCCCTGGCCCAGTGCATCATGGGAACAGGGCAGACTAAACTACCAAGCCAATTCTTCACCAGAAAGGAGACAAGCTACCGGGGACCGGTTTCTGGCATTTCAGCCTTCTTCGGCCCGGCTTGCTTGAATCCTGATGGTGCAGTGAGAAAGGGACTCATGTCTGAGTATACCCTGCCACACCTATAGTGGCCAAAAACGATTCAGAAAAGGGGGTGGTGATGAACAGAGTGTCTGAATTAAGCAGACCACTCTTACCCAGTCCAAAGATCAGTGCTTGATCCATCACCGTTATTTATCTCACTGCACCATCCCAGCTCAGAGCCTGGCTATATGCAAATCAGTCTGTCCCTGGCCCAGTGCATCATGGGAACAGGGCAGACTAAACTACCAAGCCAATTCTTCACCAGAAAGGAGACAAGCTACCGGGGACCGGTTTCTGGCATTTCAGCCTTCTTCGGCCCGGCTTGCTTGAATCCTGATGGTGCAGTGAGAAAGGGACTCATGTCTGAGTATACCCTGCCACACCTATAGTGGCCAAAAACGATTCAGAAAAGGGGGTGGTGATGAACAGAGTGTCTGAATTAAGCAGACCACTCTTACCCAGTCCAAAGATCAGGGCTTGATCCATCACCGTTATTTATCTCACTGCACCATCCCAGCTCAGAGCCTGGCTATATGCAAATCAGGCTGTCCCTGGCCCAGTGCATCATGGGAACAGGGCAGACTAAACTACCAAGCCAATTCTTCACCAGAAAGGAGACAAGCTACCGGGGACCGGTTTCTGGCATTTCAGCCTTCTTCGGCTCGGCTTGCTTGAATCCTGATGGTGTAGTGAGAAAGGGACTCATGTCTGAGTATACCCTACCACACCTATTGTGGCCAAAAACGATTCAGAAAAGGGTGTGGTGATGAACAGAGTGTCTGAATTAAGCAGACCACTCTTACCCAGTCCAAAGATCAGGGCTTGATCCATCACCGTTATTTATCTCACTGCACCATCCCAGCTCAGAGCCTGGCTATATGCAAATCAGTCTGTCCCTGGCCCAGTGCATCATGGGAACAGGGCAGACTAAACTACCAAGCCAATTCTTCACCAGAAAGGAGACAAGCTACCGGGGACCGGTTTCTGGCATTTCAGCCTTCTTCGGCCTGGCTTGCTTGAATCCTGATGGTGCAGTGAGAAAGGGACTCATGTCTGAGTATACCCTGCCACACCTATAGTGGCCAAAAACGATTCAGAAAAGGGGGTGGTGATGAACAGAGTGTCTGAATTAAGCAGACCACTCTTACCCAGTCCAAAGATCAGGGCTTGATCCATCACCGTTATTTATCTCACTGCACCATCCCAGCTCAGAGCCTGGCTATATGCAAATCAGTCTGTCCCTGGCCCAGTGCATCATGGGAACAGGGCAGACTAAACTACCAAGCCAATTCATCACCAGAAAGGAGACAAGCTACCGGGGACCGGTTTCTGCCATTTCTGCCTTCTTCGGCCCGGCTTGCTTGAATCCTGATGGTGCAGTGAGAAAGGGACTCATGTCTGAGTATACCCTGCCACACCTATAGTGGCCAAAAACGATTCAGAAAAGGGGGTGGTGATGAACAGAGTGTCTGAATTAAGCAGACCACTCTTACCCAGTCCAAAGATCAGGGCTTGATCCATCACCGTTATTTATCTCACTGCACCATCCCAGCTCAGAGCCTGGCTATATGCAAATCAGTCTGTCCCTGGCCCAGTGCATCATGGGAACAGGGCAGACTAAACTACCAAGCCAATTCTTCACCAAAAAGGAGACAAGCTACCGGGGACCGGTTTCTGGCATTTCAGCCTTCTTCAGCCCGGCTTGCTTGAATCCTGATGGTGCAGTGAGAAAGGGACTCATGTCTGAGTATACCCTGCCACACCTTTAGTGGCCAAAAACGATTCAGAAAAGGGGGTGGTGATGAACAGAGTGTCTGAATTAAGCAGACCACTCTTACCCAGTCCAAAGATCAGGGCTTGATCCATCACCGTTATTTATCTCACTGCACCATCCCAGCTCAGAGCCTGGCTATATGCAAATCAGTCTGTCCCTGGCCCAGTGCATCATGGGAACAGGGCAGACTAAACTACCAAGCCAATTCTTCACCAGAAAGGAGACAAGCTACCGGGGACCGGTTTCTGGCATTTCAGCCTTCTTTGGCCCGGCTTGCTTGAATCCTGATGGTGCAGTGAGAAAGGGACTAATGTCTGAGTATACCCTGCCACACCTATAGTGGCCAAAAACGATTCAGAAAAGGGGGTGGTGATGAACAGAGTGTCTGAATTAAGCAGACCACTCTTACCCAGTCCAAAGATCAGTGCTTGATCCATCACCGTTATTTATCTCACTGCACCATCCCAGCTCAGAGCCTGGCTATATGCAAATCAGTCTGTCCCTGGCCCAGTGCATCATGGGAACAGGGCAGACTAAACTACCAAGCCAATTCTTCACCAGAAAGGAGACAAGCTACCGGGGACCGGTTTCTGGCATTTCAGCCTTCTTCGGCCCAGCTTGCTTGAATCCTGATGGTGCAGTGAGAAAGGGACTCATGTCTGAGTATACCCTGCCACACCTATAGTGGCCAAAAACGATTCAGAAAAGGGGGTGGTGATGAACAGAGTGTCTGAATTAAGCAGACCACTCTTACCCAGTCCAAAGATCAGGGCTTGATCCATCACCGTTATTTATCTCACTGCACCATCCCAGCTCAGAGCCTGGCTATATGCAAATCAGTCTGTCCCTGGCCCAGTGCATCATGGGAACAGGGCAGACTAAACTACCAAGCCAATTCTTCACCAGAAAGGAGACAAGCTACCGGGGACCGGTTTCTGGCATTTCAGCCTTCTTTGGCCCGGCTTGCTTGAATCCTGATGGTGCAGTGAGAAAGGGACTAATGTCTGAGTATACCCTGCCACACCTATAGTGGCCAAAAACGATTCAGAAAAGGGGGTGGTGATGAACAGAGTGTCTGAATTAAGCAGACCACTCTTACCCAGTCCAAAGATCAGTGCTTGATCCATCACCGTTATTTATCTCACTGCACCATCCCAGTTCAGAGCCTGGCTATATGCAAATCAGTCTGTCCCTGGCCCAGTGCATCATGGGAACAGGGCAGACTAAACTACCAAGCCAATTCTTCACCAGAAAGGAGACAAGCTACCGGGGACCGGTTTCTGGCATTTCAGCCTTCTTCGGCCCAGCTTGCTTGAATCCTGATGTTGCAGTGAGAAAGGGACTCATGTCTGAGTATACCCTGCCACACCTATAGTGGCCAAAAACGATTCAGAAAAGGGGGTGGTGATGAACAGAGTGTCTGAATTAAGCAGACCACTCTTACCCAGTCCAAAGATCAGGGCTTGATCCATCACCGTTATTTATCTCACTGCACCATCCCAGCTCAGAGCCTGGCTATATGCAAATCAGTCTGTCCCTGGCCCAGTGCATCATGGGAACAGGGCAGACTAAACTACCAAGCCAATTCTTCACCAGAAAGGAGACAAGCTACCGGGGACCGGTTTCTGGCATTTCAGCCTTCTTCGGCCCGGCTTGCTTGAATCCTGATGGTGCAGTGAGAAAGGGACTCATGTCTGAGTATACCCTGCCACACCTATAGTGGCCAAAAACGATTCAGAAAAGGGGGTGGTGATGAACAGAGTGTCTGAATTAAGCAGACCACTCTTACCCAGTCCAAAGATCAGGGCTTGATCCATCACCGTTATTTATCTCACTGCACCATCCCAGCTCAGAGCCTGGCTATATGCAAATCAGTCTGTCCCTGGCCCAGTGCATCATGGGAACAGGGCAGACTAAACTACCAAGCCAATTCTTCACCAGAAAGGAGACAAGCTACCGGGGAGCGGTTTCTGGCATTTCAGCCTTCTTCGGCCCGGCTTGCTTGAATCCTGATGGTGCAGTGAGAAAGGGACTCATGTCTGAGTATACCCTGCCACACCTATAGTGGCCAAAAACGATTCAGAAAAGGGGGTGGTGATGAACAGAGTGTCTGAATTAAGCAGACCACTCTTACCCAGTCCAAAGATCAGGGCTTGATCCATCACCGTTATTTATCTCACTGCACCATCCCAGCTCAGAGCCTGGCTATATGCAAATCAGTCTGTCCCTGGCCCAGTGCATCATGGGAACAGGGCAGACTAAACTACCAAGCCAATTCTTCACCAGAAAGGAGACAAGCTACCGGGGACCGGTTTCTGGCATTTCAGCCTTCTTCGGCCCGGCTTGCTTGAATCCTGATGGTGCAGTGAGAAAGGGACTCATGTCTGAGTATACCCTGCCACACCTATAGTGGCCAAAAACGATTCAGAAAAGGGGGTGGTGATGAACAGAGTGTCTGAATTAAGCAGACCACTCTTACCCAGTCCAAAGATCAGGGCTTGATCCATCACCGTTATTTATCTCACTGCACCATCCCAGCTCAGAGCCTGGCTATATGCAAATCAGTCTGTCCCTGGCCCAGTGCATCATGGGAACAGGGCAGACTAAACTACCAAGCCAATTCTTCACCAGAAAGGAGACAAGCTAAAGGGGACCGGTTTCTGGCATTTCAGCCTTCTTCGGCCCGGCTTGCTTGAATCCTGATGGTGCAGTGAGAAAGGGACTCATGTCTGAGTATACCCTGCCACACCTATAGTGGCCAAAAACGATTCAGAAAAAGGGGGTGGTGATGAACAGAGTGTCTGAATTAAGCAGACCACTCTTACCCAGTCCAAAGATCAGGGCTTGATCCATCACAGTTATTCATCTCACTGCACCATCCCAGCTCAGAGCCTGGCTATATGCAAATCAGTCTGTCCCTGGCCCAGTGCATCATGGGAACAGGGCAGACTAAACTACCAAGCCAATTCTTCACCAGAAAGGAGACAAGCTACCGGGGACCGGTTTCTGGCATTTCAGCCTTCTTCGGCCCGGCTTGCTTGAATCCTGATGGTGCAGTGAGAAAGGGACTCATGTCTGAGTATACCCTGCCACACCTATAGTGGCCAAAAACGATTCAGAAAAGGGGGTGGTGATGAACAGAGTGTCTGAATTAAGCAGACCACTCTTACCCAGTCCAAATATCAGGGCTTGATCCATCACCGTTATTTATCTCACTGCACCATCCCAGCTCAGAGCCTGGCTATATGCAAATCAGTCTGTCCCTGGCCCAGTGCATCATGGGAACAGGGCAGACTAAACTACCAAGCCAATTCTTCACCAGAAAGGAGACAAGCTACCGGGGACCGGTTTCTGGCATTTCAGCCTTCTTCGGCCCGGCTTGCTTGAATCCTGATGGTGCAGTGAGAAAGGGACTCATGTCTGAGTATACCCTGCCACACCTATAGTGGCCAAAAACGATTCAGAAAAGGGGGTGGTGATGAACAGAGTGTCTGAATTAAGCAGACCACTCTTACCCAGTCCAAAGATCAGGGCTTGATCCATCACCGTTATTTATCTCACTGCACCATCCCAGCTCAGAGCCTGGCTATATGCAAATCAGTCTGTCCCTGGCCCAGTGCATCATGGGAACAGGGCAGACTAAACTACCAAGCCAATTCTTCACCAGAAAGGAGACAAGCTACCGGGGACCGGTTTCTGGCATTTCAGCCTTCTTCGGCCCGGCTTGCTTGAATCCTGATGGTGCAGTGAGAAAGGGACTCATGTCTGAGTATACCCTGCCACACCTATAGTGGCCAAAAACGATTCAGAAAAGGGGGTGGTGATGAACAGAGTGTCTGAATTAAGCAGACCACTCTTACCCAGTCCAAAGATCAGGGCTTGATCCATCACCGTTATTTATCTCACTGCACCATCCCAGCTCAGAGCCTGGCTATATGCAAATCAGTCTGTCCCTGGCCCAGTGCATCATGGGAACAGGGCAGACTAAACTACCAAGCCAATTCTTCACCAGAAAGGAGACAAGCTACCGGGGACCGGTTTCTGGCATTTCAGCCTTCTTCGGCCCGGCTTGCTTGAATCCTGATGGTGCAGTGAGAAAGGGACTCATGTCTGAGTATACCCTGCCACGTCTATAGTGGCCAAAAACGATTCAGAAAAGGGGGTGGTGATGAACAGAGTGTCTGAATTAAGCAGACTACTCTTACCCAGTCCAAAGATCAGGGCTTGATCCATCACCGTTATTTATCTCACTGCACCATTCCAGCTCAGAGCCTGGCTATATGCAAATCAGTCTGTCCCTGGCCCAGTGCATCATGGGAACAGGGCAGACTAAACTACCAAGCCAATTCTTCACCAGAAAGGAGACAAGCTACCGGGGACCGGTTTCTGGCATTTCAGCCTTCTTCAGCCCGGCTTGCTTGAATCCTGATGGTGCAGTGAGAAAGGGACTCATGTCTGAGTATACCCTGCCACACCTATAGTGGCCAAAAACGATTCAGAAAAGGGGGTGGTGATGAACAGAGTGTCTGAATTAAGCAGACCACTCTTACCCAGTCCAAAGATCAGGGCTTGATCCATCACCGTTATTTATCTCACTGCACCATCCCAGCTCAGAGCCTGGCTATATGCAAATCAGTCTGTCCCTGGCCCAGTGCATCATGGGAACAGGGCAGACTAAACTACCAAGCCAATTCTTCACCAGAAAGGAGACAAGCTACCGGGGACCGGTTTCTGGCATTTCAGCCTTCTTCGGCCCGGCTTGCTTGAATCCTGATGGTGCAGTGAGAAAGGGACTCATGTCTGAGTATACCCTGCCACACCTATAGTGGCCAAAAACGATTCAGAAAAGGGGGTGGTGATGAACAGAGTGTCTGAATTAAGCAGACCACTCTTACCCAGTCCAAAGATCAGGGCTTGATCCATCACCGTTATTTATCTCACTGCACCATCCCAGCTCAGAGCCTGGCTATATGCAAATCAGTCTGTCCCTGGCCCAGTGCATCATGGGAACAGGGCAGACTAAACTACCAAGCCAATTCTTCACCAGAAAGGAGACAAGCTACCGGGGACCGGTTTCTGGCATTTCAGCCTTCTTCGGCCCGGCTTGCTTGAATCCTGATGGTGCAGTGAGAAAGGGACTCATGTCTGAGTATATCCTGCCACACCTTTAGTGGCCAAAAACGATTCAGAAAAGGGGGTGGTGATGAACAGAGTGTCTGAATTAAGCAGACCACTCTTACCCAGTCCAAAGATCAGGGCTTGATCCATCACCGTTATTTATCTCACTGCACCATCCCAGCTCAGAGCCTGGCTATATGCAAATCAGTCTGTCCCTGGCCCAGTGCATCATGGGAACAGGGCAGACTAAACTACCAAGCCAATTCTTCACCAGAAAGGAGACAAGCTAAAGGGGACCGGTTTCTGGCATTTCAGCCTTCTTCGGCCCGGCTTGCTTGAATCCTGATGGTGCAGTGAGAAAGGGACTCATGTCTGAGTATACCCTGCCACACCTATAGTGGCCAAAAACGATTCAGAAAAGGGGGTGGTGATGAACAGAGTGTCTGAATTAAGCAGACCACTCTTACCCAGTCCAAAGATCAGGGCTTGATCCATCACAGTTATTCATCTCACTGCACCATCCCAGCTCAGAGCCTGGCTATATGCAAATCAGTCTGTCCCTGGCCCAGTGCATCATGGGAACAGGGCAGACTAAACTACCAAGCCAATTCTTCACCAGAAAGGAGACAAGCTACCGGGGACCGGTTTCTGGCATTTCAGCCTTCTTCGGCCCGGCTTGCTTGAATCCTGATGGTGCAGTGAGAAAGGGACTCATGTCTGAGTATACCCTGCCACACCTATAGTGGCCAAAAACGATTCAGAAAAGGGGGTGGTGATGAACAGAGTGTCTGAATTAAGCAGACCACTCTTACCCAGTCCAAAGATCAGGGCTTGATCCATCACCGTTATTTATCTCACTGCACCATCCCAGCTCAGAGCCTGGCTATATGCAAATCAGTCTGTCCCTGGCCCAGTGCATCATGGGAACAGGGCAGACTAAACTACCAAGCCAATTCTTCACCAGAAAGGAGACAAGCTACCGGGGACCGGTTTCTGGCATTTCAGCCTTCTTCGGCCCGGCTTGCTTGAATCCTGATGGTGCAGTGAGAAAGGGACTCATGTCTGAGTATACCCTGCCACACCTATAGTGGCCAAAAACGATTCAGAAAAGGGGGTGGTGATGAACAGAGTGTCTGAATTAAGCAGACCACTCTTACCCAGTCCAAAGATCAGGGCTTGATCCATCACCGTTATTTATCTCACTGCACCATCCCAGCTCAGAGCCTGGCTATATGCAAATCAGTCTGTCCCTGGCCCAGTGCATCATGGGAACAGGGCAGACTAAACTACCAAGCCAATTCTTCACCAGAAAGGAGACAAGCTACCGGGGACCGGTTTCTGGCATTTCAGCCTTCTTCGGCCCGGCTTGCTTGAATCCTGATGGTGCAGTGAGAAAGGGACTCATGTCTGAGTATATCCTGCCACACCTATAGTGGCCAAAAACGATTCAGAAAAGGGGGTGGTGATGAACAGAGTGTCTGAATTAAGCAGACCACTCTTACCCAGTCCAAAGATCAGGGCTTGATCCATCACCGTTATTTATCTCACTGCACCATCCCAGCTCAGAGCCTGGCTATATGCAAATCAGTCTGTCCCTGGCCCAGTGCATCATGGGAACAGGGCAGACTAAACTACCAAGCCAATTCTTCACCAGAAAGGAGACAAGCTACCGGGGACCGGTTTCTGGCATTTCAGCCTTCTTCGGCCCAGCTTGCTTGAATCCTGATGGTGCAGTGAGAAAGGGACTCATGTCTGAGTATACCCTGCCACACCTATAGTGGCCAAAAACGATTCAGAAAAGGGGGTGGTGATGAACAGAGTGTCTGAATTAAGCAGACCACTCTTACCCAGTCCAAAGATCAGGGCTTGATCCATCACCGTTATTTATCTCACTGCACCATCCCAGCTCAGAGCCTGGCTATATGCAAATCAGTCTGTCCCTGGCCCAGTGCATCATGGGAACAGGGCAGACTAAACTACCAAGCCAATTCTTCACCAGAAAGGAGACAAGCTACCGGGGACCGGTTTCTGGCATTTCAGCCTTCTTCGGCCCGGCTTGCTTGAATCCTGATGGTGCAGTGAGAAAGGGACTCATGTCTGAGTATATCCTGCCACACCTATAGTGGCCAAAAACGATTCAGAAAAGGGGGTGGTGATGAACAGAGTGTCTGAATTAAGCAGACCACTCTTACCCAGTCCAAAGATCAGGGCTTGATCCATCACCGTTATTTATCTCACTGCACCATCCCAGCTCAGAGCCTGGCTATATGCAAATCAGTCTGTCCCTGGCCCAGTGCATCATGGGAACAGGGCAGACTAAACTACCAAGCCAATTCTTCACCAGAAAGGAGACAAGCTAAAGGGGACCGGCTTCTGGCATTTCAGCCTTCTTCGGCCCGGCTTGCTTGAATCCTGATGGTGCAGTGAGAAAGGGACTCATGTCTGAGTATACCCTGCCACACCTATAGTGGCCAAAAACGATTCAGAAAAGGGGGTGGTGATGAACAGAGTGTCTGAATTAAGCAGACCACTCTTACCCAGTCCAAAGATCAGGGCTTGATCCATCACAGTTATTCATCTCACTGCACCATCCCAGCTCAGATCCTGGCTATATGCAAATCAGTCTGTCCCTGGCCCAGTGCATCATGGGAACAGGGCAGACTAAACTACCAAGCCAATTCTTCACCAGAAAGGAGACAAGCTACCGGGGACCGGTTTCTGGCATTTCAGCCTTCTTCGGCCCGGCTTGCTTGAATCCTGATGGTGCAGTGAGAAAGGGACTCATGTCTGAGTATACCCTGCCACACCTATAGTGGCCAAAAACGATTCAGAAAAGGGGGTGGTGATGAACAGAGTGTCTGAATTAAGCAGACCACTCTTACCCAGTCCAAAGATCAGGGCTTGATCCATCACAGTTATTCATCTCACTGCACCATCCCAGCTCAGAGCCTGGCTATATGCAAATCAGTCTGTCCCTGGCCCAGTGCATCATGGGAACAGGGCAGACTAAACTACCAAGCCAATTCTTCACCAGAAAGGAGACAAGCTACCGGGGACCGGTTTCTGGCATTTCAGCCTTCTTCAGCCCGGCTTGCTTGAATCCTGATGGTGCAGTGCGAAAGGGACTCATGTCTGAGTATACCCTGCCACACCTATAGTGGCCAAAAACGATTCAGAAAAGGGGGTGGTGATGAACAGAGTGTCTGAATTAAGCAGACCACTCTTACCCAGTCCAAAGATCAGGGCTTGATCCATCACCGTTATTTATCTCACTGCACCATCCCAGCTCAGAGCCTGGCTATATGCAAATCAGTCTGTCCCTGGCCCAGTGCATTATGGGAACAGGGCAGACTAAACTACCAAGCCAATTCTTCACCAGAAAGGAGACAAGCTAAAGGGGACCGGTTTCTGGCATTTCAGCCTTCTTCGGCCCGGCTTGCTTGAATCCTGATGGTGCAGTGAGAAAGGGACTCATGTCTGAGTATACCCTGCCACACCTATAGTGGCCAAAAACGATTCAGAAAAAGGGGGTGGTGATGAACAGAGTGTCTGAATTAAGCAGACCACTCTTACCCAGTCCAAAGATCAGGGCTTGATCCATCACAGTTATTCATCTCACTGCACCATCCCAGCTCAGAGCCTGGCTATATGCAAATCAGTCTGTCCCTGGCCCAGTGCATCATGGGAACAGGGCAGACTAAACTACCAAGCCAATTCTTCACCAGAAAGGAGACAAGCTACCGGGGACCGGTTTCTGGCATTTCAGCCTTCTTCGGCCCGGCTTGCTTGAATCCTGATGGTGCAGTGAGAAAGGGACTCATGTCTGAGTATACCCTGCCACACCTATAGTGGCCAAAAACGATTCAGAAAAGGGGGTGGTGATGAACAGAGTGTCTGAATTAAGCAGACCACTCTTACCCAGTCCAAAGATCAGGGCTTGATCCATCACCGTTATTTATCTCACTGCACCATCCCAGCTCAGAGCCTGGCTATATGCAAATCAGTCTGTCCCTGGCCCAGTGCATCATGGGAACAGGGCAGACTAAACTACCAAGCCAATTCTTCACCAGAAAGGAGACAAGCTACCGGGGACCGGTTTCTGGCATTTCAGCCTTCTTCGGCCCGGCTTGCTTGAATCCTGATGGTGCAGTGAGAAAGGGACTCATGTCTGAGTATACCCTGCCACACCTATAGTGGCCAAAAACGATTCAGAAAAGGGGGTGGTGATGAACAGAGTGTCTGAATTAAGCAGACCACTCTTACCCAGTCCAAAGATCAGGGCTTGATCCATCACCGTTATTTATCTCACTGCACCATCCCAGCTCAGAGCCTGGCTATATGCAAATCAGTCTGTCCCTGGCCCAGTGCATCATGGGAACAGGGCAGACTAAACTACCAAGCCAATTCTTCACCAGAAAGGAGACAAGCTACCGGGGACCGGTTTCTGGCATTTCAGCCTTCTTCGGCCCGGCTTGCTTGAATCCTGATGGTGCAGTGAGAAAGGGACTCATGTCTGAGTATACCCTGCCACACCTATAGTGGCCAAAAACGATTCAGAAAAGGGGGTGGTGATGAACAGAGTGTCTGAATTAAGCAGACCACTCTTACCCAGTCCAAAGATCAGGGCTTGATCCATCACCGTTATTTATCTCACTGCACCATCCCAGCTCAGAGCCTGGCTATATGCAAATCAGTCTGTCCCTGGCCCAGTGCATCATGGGAACAGGGCAGACTAAACTACCAAGCCAATTCTTCACCAGAAAGGAGACAAGCTACCGGGGACCGGTTTCTGGCATTTCAGCCTTCTTCGGCCCGGCTTGCTTGAATCCTGATGGTGCAGTGAGAAAGGGACTCATGTCTGAGTATACCCTGCCACGTCTATAGTGGCCAAAAACGATTCAGAAAAGGGGGTGGTGATGAACAGAGTGTCTGAATTAAGCAGACCACTCTTACCCAGTCCAAAGATCAGGGCTTGATCCATCACCGTTATTTATCTCACTGCACCATTCCAGCTCAGAGCCTGGCTATATGCAAATCAGTCTGTCCCTGGCCCAGTGCATCATGGGAACAGGGCAGACTAAACTACCAAGCCAATTCTTCACCAGAAAGGAGACAAGCTACCGGGGACCGGTTTCTGGCATTTCAGCCTTCTTCAGCCCGGCTTGCTTGAATCCTGATGGTGCAGTGAGAAAGGGACTCATGTCTGAGTATACCCTGCCACACCTATAGTGGCCAAAAACGATTCAGAAAAGGGGGTGGTGATGAACAGAGTGTCTGAATTAAGCAGACCACTCTTACCCAGTCCAAAGATCAGGGCTTGATCCATCACCGTTATTTATCTCACTGCACCATCCCAGCTCAGAGCCTGGCTATATGCAAATCAGTCTGTCCCTGGCCCAGTGCATCATGGGAACAGGGCAGACTAAACTACCAAGCCAATTCTTCACCAGAAAGGAGACAAGCTACCGGGGACCGGTTTCTGGCATTTCAGCCTTCTTCGGCCCGGCTTGCTTGAATCCTGATGGTGCAGTGAGAAAGGGACTCATGTCTGAGTATACCCTGCCACACCTATAGTGGCCAAAAACGATTCAGAAAAGGGGGTGGTGATGAACAGAGTGTCTGAATTAAGCAGACCACTCTTACCCAGTCCAAAGATCAGGGCTTGATCCATCACCGTTATTTATCTCACTGCACCATCCCAGCTCAGAGCCTGGCTATATGCAAATCAGTCTGTCCCTGGCCCAGTGCATCATGGGAACAGGGCAGACTAAACTACCAAGCCAATTCTTCACCAGAAAGGAGACAAGCTACCGGGGACCGGTTTCTGGCATTTCAGCCTTCTTCGGCCCGGCTTGCTTGAATCCTGATGGTGCAGTGAGAAAGGGACTCATGTCTGAGTATATCCTGCCACACCTATAGTGGCCAAAAACGATTCAGAAAAGGGGGTGGTGATGAACAGAGTGTCTGAATTAAGCAGACCACTCTTACCCAGTCCAAAGATCAGGGCTTGATCCATCACCGTTATTTATCTCACTGCACCATCCCAGCTCAGAGCCTGGCTATATGCAAATCAGTCTGTCCCTGGCCC
Organism: Lissotriton vulgaris; assembly: GCF_964263255.1. Taxonomy (NCBI): domain Eukaryota; kingdom Metazoa; phylum Chordata; class Amphibia; order Caudata; family Salamandridae; genus Lissotriton; species Lissotriton vulgaris. The sequence goes on from NC_141687.1 coordinate 896,732,486, forward strand.
AGTGCATCATGGGAACAGGGCAGACTAAACTACCAAGCCAATTCTTCACCAGAAAGGAGACAAGCTAAAGGGGACCGGTTTCTGGCATTTCAGCCTTCTTCGGCCCGGCTTGCTTGAATCCTGATGGTGCAGTGAGAAAGGGACTCATGTCTGAGTATACCCTGCCACACCTATAGTGGCCAAAAACGATTCAGAAAAGGGGGTGGTGATGAACAGAGTGTCTGAATTAAGCAGACCACTCTTACCCAGTCCAAAGATCAGGGCTTGATCCATCACAGTTATTCATCTCACTGCACCATCCCAGCTCAGAGCCTGGCTATATGCAAATCAGTCTGTCCCTGGCCCAGTGCATCATGGGAACAGGGCAGACTAAACTACCAAGCCAATTCTTCACCAGAAAGGAGACAAGCTACCGGGGACCGGTTTCTGGCATTTCAGCCTTCTTCGGCCCGGCTTGCTTGAATCCTGATGGTGCAGTGAGAAAGGGACTCATGTCTGAGTATACCCTGCCACACCTATAGTGGCCAAAAACGATTCAGAAAAGGGGGTGGTGATGAACAGAGTGTCTGAATTAAGCAGACCACTCTTACCCAGTCCAAAGATCAGGGCTTGATCCATCACCGTTATTTATCTCACTGCACCATCCCAGCTCAGAGCCTGGCTATATGCAAATCAGTCTGTCCCTGGCCCAGTGCATCATGGGAACAGGGCAGACTAAACTACCAAGCCAATTCTTCACCAGAAAGGAGACAAGCTACCGGGGACCGGTTTCTGGCATTTCAGCCTTCTTCGGCCCGGCTTGCTTGAATCCTGATGGTGCAGTGAGAAAGGGACTCATGTCTGAGTATACCCTGCCACACCTATAGTGGCCAAAAACGATTCAGAAAAGGGGGTGGTGATGAACAGAGTGTCTGAATTAAGCAGACCACTCTTACCCAGTCCAAAGATCAGGGCTTGATCCATCACCGTTATTTATCTCACTGCACCATCCCAGCTCAGAGCCTGGCTATATGCAAATCAGTCTGTCCCTGGCCCAGTGCATCATGGGAACAGGGCAGACTAAACTACCAAGCCAATTCTTCACCAGAAAGGAGACAAGCTACCGGGGACCGGTTTCTGGCATTTCAGCCTTCTTCGGCCCGGCTTGCTTGAATCCTGATGGTGCAGTGAGAAAGGGACTCATGTCTGAGTATATCCTGCCACACCTATAGTGGCCAAAAACGATTCAGAAAAGGGGGTGGTGATGAACAGAGTGTCTGAATTAAGCAGACCACTCTTACCCAGTCCAAAGATCAGGGCTTGATCCATCACCGTTATTTATCTCACTGCACCATCCCAGCTCAGAGCCTGGCTATATGCAAATCAGTCTGTCCCTGGCCCAGTGCATCATGGGAACAGGGCAGACTAAACTACCAAGCCAATTCTTCACCAGAAAGGAGACAAGCTACCGGGGACCGGTTTCTGGCATTTCAGCCTTCTTCGGCCCGGCTTGCTTGAATCCTGATGGTGCAGTGAGAAAGGGACTCATGTCTGAGTATACCCTGCCACACCTATAGTGGCCAAAAACGATTCAGAAAAGGGGGTGGTGATGAACAGAGTGTCTGAATTAAGCAGACCACTCTTACCCAGTCCAAAGATCAGGGCTTGATCCATCACCGTTATTTATCTCACTGCACCATCCCAGCTCAGAGCCTGGCTATATGCAAATCAGTCTGTCCCTGGCCCAGTGCATCATGGGAACAGGGCAGACTAAACTACCAAGCCAATTCTTCACCAGAAAGGAGACAAGCTACCGGGGACCGGTTTCTGGCATTTCAGCCTTCTTCGGCCCGGCTTGCTTGAATCCTGATGGTGCAGTGAGAAAGGGACTCATGTCTGAGTATATCCTGCCACACCTATAGTGGCCAAAAACGATTCAGAAAAGGGGGTGGTGATGAACAGAGTGTCTGAATTAAGCAGACCACTCTTACCCAGTCCAAAGATCAGGGCTTGATCCATCACCGTTATTTATCTCACTGCACCATCCCAGCTCAGAGCCTGGCTATATGCAAATCAGTCTGTCCCTGGCCCAGTGCATCATGGGAACAGGGCAGACTAAACTACCAAGCCAATTCTTCACCAGAAAGGAGACAAGCTAAAGGGGACCGGTTTCTGGCATTTCAGCCTTCTTCGGCCCGGCTTGCTTGAATCCTGATGGTGCAGTGAGAAAGGGACTCATGTCTGAGTATACCCTGCCACACCTATAGTGGCCAAAAACGATTCAGAAAAGGGGGTGGTGATGAACAGAGTGTCTGAATTAAGCAGACCACTCTTACCCAGTCCAAAGATCAGGGCTTGATCCATCACAGTTATTCATCTCACTGCACCATCCCAGCTCAGAGCCTGGCTATATGCAAATCAGTCTGTCCCTGGCCCAGGGCATCATGGGAACAGGGCAGACTAAACTACCAAGCCAATTCTTCACCAGAAAGGAGACAAGCTACCGGGGACCGGTTTCTGGCATTTCAGCCTTCTTCGGCCCGGCTTGCTTGAATCCTGATGGTGCAGTGAGAAAGGGACTCATGTCTGAGTATACCCTGCCACACCTATAGTGGCCAAAAACGATTCAGAAAAGGGGGTGGTGATGAACAGAGTGTCTGAATTAAGCAGACCACTCTTACCCAGTCCAAAGATCAGGGCTTGATCCATCACCGTTATTTATCTCACTGCACCATCCCAGCTCAGAGCCTGGCTATATTCAAATCAGTCTGTCCCTGGCCCAGTGCATCATGGGAACAGGGCAGACTAAACTACCAAGCCAATTCTTCACCAGAAAGGAGACAAGCTACCGGGGACCGGTTTCTGGCATTTCAGCCTTCTTCGGCCCGGCTTGCTTGAATCCTGATGGTGCAGTGAGAAAGGGACTCATGTCTGAGTATACCCTGCCACACCTATAGTGGCCAAAAACGATTCAGAAAAGGGGGTGGTGATGAACAGAGTGTCTGAATTAAGCAGACCACTCTTACCCAGTCCAAAGATCAGGGCTTGATCCATCACCGTTATTTATCTCACTGCACCATCCCAGCTCAGAGCCTGGCTATATGCAAATCAGTCTGTCCCTGGCCCAGTGCATCATGGGAACAGGGCAGACTAAACTACCAAGCCAATTCTTCACCAGAAAGGAGACAAGCTACCGGGGACCGGTTTCTGGCATTTCAGCCTTCTTCGGCCCGGCTTGCTTGAATCCTGATGGTGCAGTGAGAAAGGGACTCATGTCTGAGTATACCCTGCCACACCTATAGTGGCCAAAAACGATTCAGAAAAGGGGGTGGTGATGAACAGAGTGTCTGAATTAAGCAGACCACTCTTACCCAGTCCAAAGATCAGGGCTTGATCCATCACCGTTATTTATCTCACTGCACCATCCCAGCTCAGAGCCTGGCTATATGCAAATCAGTCTGTCCCTGGCCCAGTGCATCATGGGAACAGGGCAGACTAAACTACCAAGCCAATTCTTCACCAGAAAGGAGACAAGCTACCGGGGACCGGTTTCTGGCATTTCAGCCTTCTTCGGCCCGGCTTGCTTGAATCCTGATGGTGCAGTGAGAAAGGGACTCATGTCTGAGTATACCCTGCCACACCTATAGTGGCCAAAAACGATTCAGAAAAGGGGGTGGTGATGAACAGAGTGTCTGAATTAAGCAGACCACTCTTACCCAGTCCAAAGATCAGGGCTTGATCCATCACCGTTATTTATCTCACTGCACCATTCCAACTCAGAGCCTGGCTATATGCAAAGCAGTCTGTCCCTGGCCCAGTGCATCATGGGAACAGGGCAGACTAAACTACCAAGCCAATTCTTCACCAGAAAGGAGACAAGCTACCGGGGACCGGTTTCTGGCATTTCAGCCTTCTTCAGCCCGGCTTGCTTGAATCCTGATGGTGCAGTGAGAAAGGGACTCATGTCTGAGTATACCCTGCCACACCTATAGTGGCCAAAAACGATTCAGAAAAGGGGGTGGTGATGAACAGAGTGTCTGAATTAAGCAGACCACTCTTACCCAGTCCAAAGATCAGGGCTTGATCCATCACCGTTATTTATCTCACTGCACCATCCCAGCTCAGAGCCTGGCTATATGCAAATCAGTCTGTCCCTGGCCCAGTGCATCATGGGAACAGGGCAGACTAAACTACCAAGCCAATTCTTCACCAGAAAGGAGACAAGCTACCGGGGACCGGTTTCTGGAATTTCAGCCTTCTTCGGCCCGGCTTGCTTGAATCCTGATGGTGCAGTGAGAAAGGGACTCATGTCTGAGTATACCCTGCCACACCTATAGTTGCCAAAAACGATTCAGAAAAGGGGGTGGTGATGAACAGAGTGTCTGAATTAAGCAGACCACTCTTACCCAGTCCAAAGATCAGGGCTTGATCCATCACCGTTATTTATCTCACTGCACCATCCCAGCTCAGAGCCTGGCTATATGCAAATCAGTCTGTCCCTGGCCCAGTGCATCATGGGAACAGGGCAGACTAAACTACCAAGCCAATTCTTCACCAGAAAGGAGACAAGCTACCGGGGACCGGTTTCTGGCATTTCAGCCTTCTTCGGCCCGGCTTGCTTGAATCCTGATGGTGCAGTGAGAAAGGGACTCATGTCTGAGTATACCCTGCCACACCTATAGTGGCCAAAAACGATTCAGAAAAGGGGGTGGTGATGAACAGAGTGTCTGAATTAAGCAGACCACTCTTACCCAGTCCAAAGATCAGGGCTTGATCCATCACCGTTATTTATCTCACTGCACCATCCCAGCTCAGAGCCTGGCTATATGCAAATCAGTCTGTCCCTGGCCCAGTGCATCATGGGAACAGGGCAGACTAAACTACCAAGCCAATTCTTCACCAGAAAGGAGACAAGCTACCGGGGACCGGTTTCTGGCATTTCAGCCTTCTTCGGCTCGGCTTGCTTGAATCCTGATGGTGCAGTGAGAAAGGGACTCATGTCTGAGTATACCCTGCCACACCTATAGTGGCCAAAAACGATTCAGAAAAGGGTGTGGTGATGAACAGAGTGTCTGAATTAAGCAGACCACTCTTACCCAGTCCAAAGATCAGGGCTTGATCCATCACCGTTATTTATCTCACTGCACCATCCCAGCTCAGAGCCTGGCTATATGCAAATCAGTCTGTCCCTGGCCCAGTGCATCATGGGAACAGGGCAGACTAAACTACCAAGCCAATTCTTCACCAGAAAGGAGACAAGCTACCGGGGACCGGTTTCTGGCATTTCAGCCTTCTTCGGCCCGGCTTGCTTGAATCCTGATGGTGCAGTGAGAAAGGGACTCATGTCTGAGTATACCCTGCCACACCTATAGTGGCCAAAAACGATTCAGAAAAGGGGGTGGTGATGAACAGAGTGTCTGAATTAAGCAGACCACTCTTACCCAGTCCAAAGATCAGGGCTTGATCCATCACCGTTATTTATCTCACTGCACCATCCCAGCTCAGAGCCTGGCTATATGCAAATCAGTCTGTCCCTGGCCCAGTGCATCATGGGAACAGGGCAGACTAAACTACCAAGCCAATTCATCACCAGAAAGGAGACAAGCTACCGGGGACCGGTTTCTGGCATTTCTGCCTTCTTCGGCCCGGCTTGCTTGAATCCTGATGGTGCAGTGAGAAAGGGACTCATGTCTGAGTATACCCTGCCACACCTATAGTGGCCAAAAACGATTCAGAAAAGGGGGTGGTGATGAACAGAGTGTCTGAATTAAGCAGACCACTCTTACCCAGTCCAAAGATCAGGGCTTGATCCATCACCGTTATTTATCTCACTGCACCATCCCAGCTCAGAGCCTGGCTATATGCAAATCAGTCTGTCCCTGGCCCAGTGCATCATGGGAACAGGGCAGACTAAACTACCAAGCCAATTCTTCACCAGAAAGGAGACAAGCTACCGGGGACCGGTTTCTGGCATTTCAGCCTTCTTCAGCCCGGCTTGCTTGAATCCTGATGGTGCAGTGAGAAAGGGACTCATGTCTGAGTATACCCTGCCACACCTATAGTGGCCAAAAACGATTCAGAAAAGGGGGTGGTGATGAACAGAGTGTCTGAATTAAGCAGACCACTCTTACCCAGTCCAAAGATCAGGGCTTGATCCATCACCGTTATTTATCTCACTGCACCATCCCAGCTCAGAGCCTGGCTATATGCAAATCAGTCTGTCCCTGGCCCAGTGCATCATGGGAACAGGGCAGACTAAACTACCAAGCCAATTCTTCACCAGAAAGGAGACAAGCTACCGGGGACCGGTTTCTGGCATTTCAGCCTTCTTTGGCCCGGCTTGCTTGAATCCTGATGGTGCAGTGAGAAAGGGACTAATGTCTGAGTATACCCTGCCACACCTATAGTGGCCAAAAACGATTCAGAAAAGGGGGTGGTGATGAACAGAGTGTCTGAATTAAGCAGACCACTCTTACCCAGTCCAAAGATCAGTGCTTGATCCATCACCGTTATTTATCTCACTGCACCATCCCAGCTCAGAGCCTGGCTATATGCAAATCAGTCTGTCCCTGGCCCAGTGCATCATGGGAACAGGGCAGACTAAACTACCAAGCCAATTCTTCACCAGAAAGGAGACAAGCTAAAGGGGACCGGTTTCTGGCATTTCAGCCTTCTTCGGCCCGGCTTGCTTGAATCCTGATGGTGCAGTGAGAAAGGGACTCATGTCTGAGTATACCCTGCCACACCTATAGTGGCCAAAAACGATTCAGAAAAGGGGGTGGTGATGAACAGAGTGTCTGAATTAAGCAGACCACTCTTACCCAGTCCAAAGATCAGGGCTTGATCCATCACAGTTATTCATCTCACTGCACCATCCCAGCTCAGAGCCTGGCTATATGCAAATCAGTCTGTCCCTGGCCCAGTGCATCATGGGAACAGGGCAGACTAAACTACCAAGCCAATTCTTCACCAGAAAGGAGACAAGCTACCGGGGACCGGTTTCTGGCATTTCAGCCTTCTTCGGCCCGGCTTGCTTGAATCCTGATGGTGCAGTGAGAAAGGGACTCATGTCTGAGTATACCCTGCCACACCTATAGTGGCCAAAAACGATTCAGAAAAGGGGGTGGTGATGAACAGAGTGTCTGAATTAAGCAGACCACTCTTACCCAGTCCAAAGATCAGGGCTTGATCCATCACCGTTATTTATCTCACTGCACCATCCCAGCTCAGAGCCTGGCTATATGCAAATCAGTCTGTCCCTGGCCCAGTGCATCATGGGAACAGGGCAGACTAAACTACCAAGCCAATTCTTCACCAGAAAGGAGACAAGCTACCGGGGACCGGTTTCTGGCATTTCAGCCTTCTTCGGCCCGGCTTGCTTGAATCCTGATGGTGCAGTGAGAAAGGGACTCATGTCTGAGTATACCCTGCCACACCTATAGTGGCCAAAAACGATTCAGAAAAGGGGGTGGTGATGAACAGAGTGTCTGAATTAAGCAGACCACTCTTACCCAGTCCAAAGATCAGGGCTTGATCCATCACCGTTATTTATCTCACTGCACCATCCCAGCTCAGAGCCTGGCTATATGCAAATCAGTCTGTCCCTGGCCCAGTGCATCATGGGAACAGGGCAGACTAAACTACCAAGCCAATTCTTCACCAGAAAGGAGACAAGCTACCGGGGACCGGTTTCTGGCATTTCAGCCTTCTTCGGCCCGGCTTGCTTGAATCCTGATGGTGCAGTGAGAAAGGGACTCATGTCTGAGTATATCCTGCCACACCTATAGTGGCCAAAAACGATTCAGAAAAGGGGGTGGTGATGAACAGAGTGTCTGAATTAAGCAGACCACTCTTACCCAGTCCAAAGATCAGGGCTTGATCCATCACCGTTATTTATCTCACTGCACCATCCCAGCTCAGAGCCTGGCTATATGCAAATCAGTCTGTCCCTGGCCCAGTGCATCATGGGAACAGGGCAGACTAAACTACCAAGCCAATTCTTCACCAGAAAGGAGACAAGCTACCGGGGACCGGTTTCTGGCATTTCAGCCTTCTTCGGCCCGGCTTGCTTGAATCCTGATGGTGCAGTGAGAAAGGGACTCATGTCTGAGTATACCCTGCCACACCTATAGTGGCCAAAAACGATTCAGAAAAGGGGGTGGTGATGAACAGAGTGTCTGAATTAAGCAGACCACTCTTACCCAGTCCAAAGATCAGGGCTTGATCCATCACCGTTATTTATCTCACTGCACCATCCCAGCTCAGAGCCTGGCTATATGCAAATCAGTCTGTCCCTGGCCCAGTGCATCATGGGAACAGGGCAGACTAAACTACCAAGCCAATTCTTCACCAGAAAGGAGACAAGCTACCGGGGACCGGTTTCTGGCATTTCAGCCTTCTTCGGCCCGGCTTGCTTGAATCCTGATGGTGCAGTGAGAAAGGGACTCATGTCTGAGTATATCCTGCCACACCTATAGTGGCCAAAAACGATTCAGAAAAGGGGGTGGTGATGAACAGAGTGTCTGAATTAAGCAGACCACTCTTACCCAGTCCAAAGATCAGGGCTTGATCCATCACCGTTATTTATCTCACTGCACCATCCCAGCTCAGAGCCTGGCTATATGCAAATCAGTCTGTCCCTGGCCCAGTGCATCATGGGAACAGGGCAGACTAAACTACCAAGCCAATTCTTCACCAGAAAGGAGACAAGCTAAAGGGGACCGGTTTCTGGCATTTCAGCCTTCTTCGGCCCGGCTTGCTTGAATCCTGATGGTGCAGTGAGAAAGGGACTCATGTCTGAGTATACCCTGCCACACCTATAGTGGCCAAAAACGATTCAGAAAAGGGGGTGGTGATGAACAGAGTGTCTGAATTAAGCAGACCACTCTTACCCAGTCCAAAGATCAGGGCTTGATCCATCACAGTTATTCATCTCACTGCACCATCCCAGCTCAGAGCCTGGCTATATGCAAATCAGTCTGTCCCTGGCCCAGTGCATCATGGGAACAGGGCAGACTAAACTACCAAGCCAATTCTTCACCAGAAAGGAGACAAGCTACCGGGGACCGGTTTCTGGCATTTCAGCCTTCTTCGGCCCGGCTTGCTTGAATCCTGATGGTGCAGTGAGAAAGGGACTCATGTCTGAGTATACCCTGCCACACCTATAGTGGCCAAAAACGATTCAGAAAAGGGGGTGGTGATGAACAGAGTGTCTGAATTAAGCAGACCACTCTTACCCAGTCCAAAGATCAGGGCTTGATCCATCACCGTTATTTATCTCACTGCACCATCCCAGCTCAGAGCCTGGCTATATTCAAATCAGTCTGTCCCTGGCCCAGTGCATCATGGGAACAGGGCAGACTAAACTACCAAGCCAATTCTTCACCAGAAAGGAGACAAGCTACCGGGGACCGGTTTCTGGCATTTCAGCCTTCTTCGGCCCGGCTTGCTTGAATCCTGATGGTGCAGTGAGAAAGGGACTCATGTCTGAGTATACCCTGCCACACCTATAGTGGCCAAAAACGATTCAGAAAAGGGGGTGGTGATGAACAGAGTGTCTGAATTAAGCAGACCACTCTTACCCAGTCCAAAGATCAGGGCTTGATCCATCACCGTTATTTATCTCACTGCACCATCCCAGCTCAGAGCCTGGCTATATGCAAATCAGTCTGTCCCTGGCCCAGTGCATCATGGGAACAGGGCAGACTAAACTACCAAGCCAATTCTTCACCAGAAAGGAGACAAGCTACCGGGGACCGGTTTCTGGCATTTCAGCCTTCTTCGGCCCGGCTTGCTTGAATCCTGATGGTGCAGTGAGAAAGGGACTCATGTCTGAGTATACCCTGCCACACCTATAGTGGCCAAAAACGATTCAGAAAAGGGGGTGGTGATGAACAGAGTGTCTGAATTAAGCAGACCACTCTTACCCAGTCCAAAGATCAGGGCTTGATCCATCACCGTTATTTATCTCACTGCACCATCCCAGCTCAGAGCCTGGCTATATGCAAATCAGTCTGTCCCTGGCCCAGTGCATCATGGGAACAGGGCAGACTAAACTACCAAGCCAATTCTTCACCAGAAAGGAGACAAGCTACCGGGGACCGGTTTCTGGCATTTCAGCCTTCTTCGGCCCGGCTTGCTTGAATCCTGATGGTGCAGTGAGAAAGGGACTCATGTCTGAGTATACCCTGCCACACCTATAGTGGCCAAAAACGATTCAGAAAAGGGGGTGGTGATGAACAGAGTGTCTGAATTAAGCAGACCACTCTTACCCAGTCCAAAGATCAGGGCTTGATCCATCACCGTTATTTATCTCACTGCACCATTCCAACTCAGAGCCTGGCTATATGCAAATCAGTCTGTCCCTGGCCCAGTGCATCATGGGAACAGGGCAGACTAAACTACCAAGCCAATTCTTCACCAGAAAGGAGACAAGCTACCGGGGACCGGTTTCTGGCATTTCAGCCTTCTTCAGCCCGGCTTGCTTGAATCCTGATGGTGCAGTGAGAAAGGGACTCATGTCTGAGTATACCCTGCCACACCTATAGTGGCCAAAAACGATTCAGAAAAGGGGGTGGTGATGAACAGAGTGTCTGAATTAAGCAGACCACTCTTACCCAGTCCAAAGATCAGGGCTTGATCCATCACCGTTATTTATCTCACTGCACCATCCCAGCTCAGAGCCTGGCTATATGCAAATCAGTCTGTCCCTGGCCCAGTGCATCATGGGAACAGGGCAGACTAAACTACCAAGCCAATTCTTCACCAGAAAGGAGACAAGCTACCGGGGACCGGTTTCTGGAATTTCAGCCTTCTTCGGCCCGGCTTGCTTGAATCCTGATGGTGCAGTGAGAAAGGGACTCATGTCTGAGTATACCCTGCCACACCTATAGTGGCCAAAAACGATTCAGAAAAGGGGGTGGTGATGAACAGAGTGTCTGAATTAAGCAGACCACTCTTACCCAGTCCAAAGATCAGGGCTTGATCCATCACCGTTATTTATCTCACTGCACCATCCCAGCTCAGAGCCTGGCTATATGCAAATCAGTCTGTCCCTGGCCCAGTGCATCATGGGAACAGGGCAGACTAAACTACCAAGCCAATTCTTCACCAGAAAGGAGACAAGCTACCGGGGACCGGTTTCTGGCATTTCAGCCTTCTTCGGCCCGGCTTGCTTGAATCCTGATGGTGCAGTGAGAAAGGGACTCATGTCTGAGTATACCCTGCCACACCTATAGTGGCCAAAAACGATTCAGAAAAGGGGGTGGTGATGAACAGAGTGTCTGAATTAAGCAGACCACTCTTACCCAGTCCAAAGATCAGGGCTTGATCCATCACCGTTATTTATCTCACTGCACCATCCCAGCTCAGAGCCTGGCTATATGCAAATCAGTCTGTCCCTGGCCCAGTGCATCATGGGAACAGGGCAGACTAAACTACCAAGCCAATTCTTCACCAGAAAGGAGACAAGCTACCGGGGACCGGTTTCTGGCATTTCAGCCTTCTTCGGCTCGGCTTGCTTGAATCCTGATGGTGCAGTGAGAAAGGGACTCATGTCTGAGTATACCCTGCCACACCTATAGTGGCCAAAAACGATTCAGAAAAGGGTGTGGTGATGAACAGAGTGTCTGAATTAAGCAGACCACTCTTACCCAGTCCAAAGATCAGGGCTTGATCCATCACCGTTATTTATCTCACTGCACCATCCCAGCTCAGAGCCTGGCTATATGCAAATCAGTCTGTCCCTGGCCCAGTGCATCATGGGAACAGGGCAGACTAAACTACCAAGCCAATTCTTCACCAGAAAGGAGACAAGCTACCGGGGACCGGTTTCTGGCATTTCAGCCTTCTTCGGCCCGGCTTGCTTGAATCCTGATGGTGCAGTGAGAAAGGGACTCATGTCTGAGTATACCCTGCCACACCTATAGTGGCCAAAAACGATTCAGAAAAGGGGGTGGTGATGAACAGAGTGTCTGAATTAAGCAGACCACTCTTACCCAGTCCAAAGATCAGGGCTTGATCCATCACCGTTATTTATCTCACTGCACCATCCCAGCTCAGAGCCTGGCTATATGCAAATCAGTCTGTCCCTGGCCCAGTGCATCATGGGAACAGGGCAGACTAAACTACCAAGCCAATTCATCACCAGAAAGGAGACAAGCTACCGGGGACCGGTTTCTGGCATTTCTGCCTTCTTCGGCCCGGCTTGCTTGAATCCTGATGGTGCAGTGAGAAAGGGACTCATGTCTGAGTATACCCTGCCACACCTATAGTGGCCAAAAACGATTCAGAAAAGGGGGTGGTGATGAACAGAGTGTCTGAATTAAGCAGACCACTCTTACCCAGTCCAAAGATCAGGGCTTGATCCATCACCGTTATTTATCTCACTGCACCATCCCAGCTCAGAGCCTGGCTATATGCAAATCAGTCTGTCCCTGGCCCAGTGCATCATGGGAACAGGGCAGACTAAACTACCAAGCCAATTCTTCACCAGAAAGGAGACAAGCTACCGGGGACCGGTTTCTGGCATTTCAGCCTTCTTCAGCCCGGCTTGCTTGAATCCTGATGGTGCAGTGAGAAAGGGACTCATGTCTGAGTATACCCTGCCACACCTATAGTGGCCAAAAACGATTCAGAAAAGGGGGTGGTGATGAACAGAGTGTCTGAATTAAGCAGACCACTCTTACCCAGTCCAAAGATCAGGGCTTGATCCATCACCGTTATTTATCTCACTGCACCATCCCAGCTCAGAGCCTGGCTATATGCAAATCAGTCTGTCCCTGGCCCAGTGCATCATGGGAACAGGGCAGACTAAACTACCAAGCCAATTCTTCACCAGAAAGGAGACAAGCTACCGGGGACCGGTTTCTGGCATTTCAGCCTTCTTTGGCCCGGCTTGCTTGAATCCTGATGGTGCAGTGAGAAAGGGACTAATGTCTGAGTATACCCTGCCACACCTATAGTGGCCAAAAACGATTCAGAAAAGGGGGTGGTGATGAACAGAGTGTCTGAATTAAGCAGACCACTCTTACCCAGTCCAAAGATCAGTGCTTGATCCATCACCGTTATTTATCTCACTGCACCATCCCAGCTCAGAGCCTGGCTATATGCAAATCAGTCTGTCCCTGGCCCAGTGCATCATGGGAACAGGGCAAACTAAACTACCAAGCCAATTCTTCACCAGAAAGGAGACAAGCTACCGGGGACCGGTTTCTGGCATTTCAGCCTTCTTCGGCCCAGCTTGCTTGAATCCTGATGGTGCAGTGAGAAAGGGACTCATGTCTGAGTATACCCTGCCACACCTATAGTGGCCAAAAACGATTCAGAAAAGGGGGTGGTGATGAACAGAGTGTCTGAATTAAGCAGACCACTCTTACCCAGTCCAAAGATCAGGGCTTGATCCATCACCGTTATTTATCTCACTGCACCATCCCAGCTCAGAGCCTGGCTATATGCAAATCAGTCTGTCCCTGGCCCAGTGCATCATGGGAACAGGGCAGACTAAACTACCAAGCCAATTCTTCACCAGAAAGGAGACAAGCTACCGGGGACCGGTTTCTGGCATTTCAGCCTTCTTTGGCCCGGCTTGCTTGAATCCTGATGGTGCAGTGAGAAAGGGACTAATGTCTGAGTATACCCTGCCACACCTATAGTGGCCAAAAACGATTCAGAAAAGGGGGTGGTGATGAACAGAGTGCCTGAATTAAGCAGACCACTCTTACCCAGTCCAAAGATCAGTGCTTGATCCATCACCGTTATTTATCTCACTGCACCATCCCAGTTCAGAGCCTGGCTATATGCAAATCAGTCTGTCCCTGGCCCAGTGCATCATGGGAACAGGGCAGACTAAACTACCAAGCCAATTCTTCACCAGAAAGGAGACAAGCTACCGGGGACCGGTTTCTGGCATTTCAGCCTTCTTCGGCCCAGCTTGCTTGAATCCTGATGTTGCAGTGAGAAAGGGACTCATGTCTGAGTATACCCTGCCACACCTATAGTGGCCAAAAACGATTCAGAAAAGGGGGTGGTGATGAACAGAGTGTCTGAATTAAGCAGACCACTCTTACCCAGTCCAAAGATCAGGGCTTGATCCATCACCGTTATTTATCTCACTGCACCATCCCAGCTCAGAGCCTGGCTATATGCAAATCAGTCTGTCCCTGGCCCAGTGCATCATGGGAACAGGGCAGACTAAACTACCAAGCCAATTCTTCACCAGAAAGGAGACAAGCTACCGGGGACCGGTTTCTGGCATTTCAGCCTTCTTCGGCCCGGCTTGCTTGAATCCTGATGGTGCAGTGAGAAAGGGACTCATGTCTGAGTATACCCTGCCACACCTATAGTGGCCAAAAACGATTCAGAAAAGGGGGTGGTGATGAACAGAGTGTCTGAATTAAGCAGACCACTCTTACCCAGTCCAAAGATCAGGGCTTGATCCATCACCGTTATTTATCTCACTGCACCATCCCAGCTCAGAGCCTGGCTATATGCAAATCAGTCTGTCCCTGGCCCAGTGCATCATGGGAACAGGGCAGACTAAACTACCAAGCCAATTCTTCACCAGAAAGGAGACAAGCTACCGGGGACCGGTTTCTGGCATTTCAGCCTTCTTCAGCCCGGCTTGCTTGAATCCTGATGGTGCAGTGAGAAAGGGACTCATGTCTGAGTATACCCTGCCACACCTATAGTGGCCAAAAACGATTCAGAAAAGGGGGTGGTGATGAACAGAGTGTCTGAATTAAGCAGACCACTCTTACCCAGTCCAAAGATCAGGGCTTGATCCATCACCGTTATTTATCTCACTGCACCATCCCAGCTCAGAGCCTGGCTATATGCAAATCAGTCTGTCCCTGGCCCAGTGCATCATGGGAACAGGGCAGACTAAACTACCAAGCCAATTCTTCACCAGAAAGGAGACAAGCTACCGGGGACCGGTTTCTGGCATTTCAGCCTTCTTTGGCCCGGCTTGCTTGAATCCTGATGGTGCAGTGAGAAAGGGACTAATGTCTGAGTATACCCTGCCACACCTATAGTGGCCAAAAACGATTCAGAAAAGGGGGTGGTGATGAACAGAGTGTCTGAATTAAGCAGACCACTCTTACCCAGTCCAAAGATCAGTGCTTGATCCATCACCGTTATTTATCTCACTGCACCATCCCAGCTCAGAGCCTGGCTATATGCAAATCAGTCTGTCCCTGGCCCAGTGCATCATGGGAACAGGGCAGACTAAACTACCAAGCCAATTCTTCACCAGAAAGGAGACAAGCTACCGGGGACCGGTTTCTGGCATTTCAGCCTTCTTCGGCCCAGCTTGCTTGAATCCTGATGGTGCAGTGAGAAAGGGACTCATGTCTGAGTATACCCTGCCACACCTATAGTGGCCAAAAACGATTCAGAAAAGGGGGTGGTGATGAACAGAGTGTCTGAATTAAGCAGACCACTCTTACCCAGTCCAAAGATCAGGGCTTGATCCATCACCGTTATTTATCTCACTGCACCATCCCAGCTCAGAGCCTGGCTATATGCAAATCAGTCTGTCCCTGGCCCAGTGCATCATGGGAACAGGGCAGACTAAACTACCAAGCCAATTCTTCACCAGAAAGGAGACAAGCTACCGGGGACCGGTTTCTGGCATTTCAGCCTTCTTTGGCCCGGCTTGCTTGAATCCTGATGGTGCAGTGAGAAAGGGACTAATGTCTGAGTATACCCTGCCACACCTATAGTGGCCAAAAACGATTCAGAAAAGGGGGTGGTGATGAACAGAGTGCCTGAATTAAGCAGACCACTCTTACCCAGTCCAAAGATCAGTGCTTGATCCATCACCGTTATTTATCTCACTGCACCATCCCAGTTCAGAGCCTGGCTATATGCAAATCAGTCTGTCCCTGGCCCAGTGCATCATGGGAACAGGGCAGACTAAACTACCAAGCCAATTCTTCACCAGAAAGGAGACAAGCTACCGGGGACCGGTTTCTGGCATTTCAGCCTTCTTCGGCCCAGCTTGCTTGAATCCTGATGTTGCAGTGAGAAAGGGACTCATGTCTGAGTATACCCTGCCACACCTATAGTGGCCAAAAACGATTCAGAAAAGGGGGTGGTGATGAACAGAGTGTCTGAATTAAGCAGACCACTCTTACCCAGTCCAAAGATCAGGGCTTGATCCATCACCGTTATTTATCTCACTGCACCATCCCAGCTCAGAGCCTGGCTATATGCAAATCAGTCTGTCCCTGGCCCAGTGCATCATGGGAACAGGGCAGACTAAACTACCAAGCCAATTCTTCACCAGAAAGGAGACAAGCTACCGGGGACCGGTTTCTGGCATTTCAGCCTTCTTCGGCCCGGCTTGCTTGAATCCTGATGGTGCAGTGAGAAAGGGACTCATGTCTGAGTATACCCTGCCACACCTATAGTGGCCAAAAACGATTCAGAAAAGGGGGTGGTGATGAACAGAGTGTCTGAATTAAGCAGACCACTCTTACCCAGTCCAAAGATCAGGGCTTGATCCATCACCGTTATTTATCTCACTGCACCATCCCAGCTCAGAGCCTGGCTATATGCAAATCAGTCTGTCCCTGGCCCAGTGCATCATGGGAACAGGGCAGACTAAACTACCAAGCCAATTCTTCACAAGAAAGGAGACAAGCTACCGGGGACCGGTTTCTGGCATTTCAGCCTTCTTCGGCCCGGCTTGCTTGAATCCTGATGGTGCAGTGAGAAAGGGACT
Source organism: Lissotriton vulgaris (assembly GCF_964263255.1). Taxonomy (NCBI): domain Eukaryota; kingdom Metazoa; phylum Chordata; class Amphibia; order Caudata; family Salamandridae; genus Lissotriton; species Lissotriton vulgaris. Next base: position 896,749,191 of record NC_141687.1, read on the forward strand.
CATGTCTGAGTATACCCTGCCACACCTATAGTGGCCAAAAACGATTCAGAAAAGGGGGTGGTGATGAACAGAGTGTCTGAATTAAGCAGACCACTCTTACCCAGTCCAAAGATCAGGGCTTGATCCATCACCGTTATTTATCTCACTGCACCATCCCAGCTCAGAGCCTGGCTATATGCAAATCAGTCTGTCCCTGGCCCAGTGCATCATGGGAACAGGGCAGACTAAACTACCAAGCCAATTCTTCACCAGAAAGGAGACAAGCTACCGGGGACCGGTTTCTGGCATTTCAGCCTTCTTCGGCCCGGCTTGCTTGAATCCTGATGGTGCAGTGAGAAAGGGACTCATGTCTGAGTATATCCTGCCACACCTATAGTGGCCAAAAACGATTCAGAAAAGGGGGTGGTGATGAACAGAGTGTCTGAATTAAGCAGACCACTCTTACCCAGTCCAAAGATCAGGGCTTGATCCATCACCGTTATTTATCTCACTGCACCATCCCAGCTCAGAGCCTGGCTATATGCAAATCAGTCTGTCCCTGGCCCAGTGCATCATGGGAACAGGGCAGACTAAACTACCAAGCCAATTCTTCACCAGAAAGGAGACAAGCTAAAGGGGACCGGTTTCTGGCATTTCAGCCTTCTTCGGCCCGGCTTGCTTGAATCCTGATGGTGCAGTGAGAAAGGGACTCATGTCTGAGTATACCCTGCCACACCTATAGTGGCCAAAAACGATTCAGAAAAGGGGGTGGTGATGAACAGAGTGTCTGAATTAAGCAGACCACTCTTACCCAGTCCAAAGATCAGGGCTTGATCCATCACAGTTATTCATCTCACTGCACCATCCCAGCTCAGAGCCTGGCTATATGCAAATCAGTCTGTCCCTGGCCCAGTGCATCATGGGAACAGGGCAGACTAAACTACCAAGCCAATTCTTCACCAGAAAGGAGACAAGCTACCGGGGACCGGTTTCTGGCATTTCAGCCTTCTTCGGCCCGGCTTGCTTGAATCCTGATGGTGCAGTGAGAAAGGGACTCATGTCTGAGTATACCCTGCCACACCTATAGTGGCCAAAAACGATTCAGAAAAGGGGGTGGTGATGAACAGAGTGTCTGAATTAAGCAGACCACTCTTACCCAGTCCAAAGATCAGGGCTTGATCCATCACCGTTATTTATCTCACTGCACCATCCCAGCTCAGAGCCTGGCTATATGCAAATCAGTCTGTCCCTGGCCCAGTGCATCATGGGAACAGGGCAGACTAAACTACCAAGCCAATTCTTCACCAGAAAGGAGACAAGCTACCGGGGACCGGTTTCTGGCATTTCAGCCTTCTTCGGCCCGGCTTGCTTGAATCCTGATGGTGCAGTGAGAAAGGGACTCATGTCTGAGTATACCCTGCCACACCTATAGTGGCCAAAAACGATTCAGAAAAGGGGGTGGTGATGAACAGAGTGTCTGAATTAAGCAGACCACTCTTACCCAGTCCAAAGATCAGGGCTTGATCCATCACCGTTATTTATCTCACTGCACCATCCCAGCTCAGAGCCTGGCTATATGCAAATCAGTCTGTCCCTGGCCCAGTGCATCATGGGAACAGGGCAGACTAAACTACCAAGCCAATTCTTCACCAGAAAGGAGACAAGCTACCGGGGACCGGTTTCTGGCATTTCAGCCTTCTTCGGCCCGGCTTGCTTGAATCCTGATGGTGCAGTGAGAAAGGGACTCATGTCTGAGTATACCCTGCCACACCTATAGTGGCCAAAAACGATTCAGAAAAGGGGGTGGTGATGAACAGAGTGTCTGAATTAAGCAGACCACTCTTACCCAGTCCAAAGATCAGGGCTTGATCCATCACCGTTATTTATCTCACTGCACCATCCCAGCTCAGAGCCTGGCTATATGCAAATCAGTCTGTCCCTGGCCCAGTGCATCATGGGAACAGGGCAGACTAAACTACCAAGCCAATTCTTCACCAGAAAGGAGACAAGCTACCGGGGACCGGTTTCTGGCATTTCAGCCTTCTTCGGCCCGGCTTGCTTGAATCCTGATGGTGCAGTGAGAAAGGGACTCATGTCTGAGTATACCCTGCCACACCTATAGTGGCCAAAAACGATTCAGAAAAGGGGGTGGTGATGAACAGAGTGTCTGAATTAAGCAGACCACTCTTACCCAGTCCAAAGATCAGGGCTTGATCCATCACCGTTATTTATCTCACTGCACCATTCCAACTCAGAGCCTGGCTATATGCAAATCAGTCTGTCCCTGGCCCAGTGCATCATGGGAACAGGGCAGACTAAACTACCAAGCCAATTCTTCACCAGAAAGGAGACAAGCTACCGGGGACCGGTTTCTGGCATTTCAGCCTTCTTCAGCCCGGCTTGCTTGAATCCTGATGGTGCAGTGAGAAAGGGACTCATGTCTGAGTATACCCTGCCACACCTATAGTGGCTAAAAACGATTCAGAAAAGGGGGTGGTGATGAACAGAGTGTCTGAATTAAGCAGACCACTCTTACCCAGTCCAAAGATCAGGGCTTGATCCATCACCGTTATTTATCTCACTGCACCATCCCAGCTCAGAGCCTGGCTATATGCAAATCAGTCTGTCCCTGGCCCAGTGCATCATGGGAACAGGGCAGACTAAACTACCAAGCCAATTCTTCACCAGAAAGGAGACAAGCTACCGGGGACCGGTTTCTGGAATTTCAGCCTTCTTCGGCCCGGCTTGCTTGAATCCTGATGGTGCAGTGAGAAAGGGACTCATGTCTGAGTATACCCTGCCACACCTATAGTGGCCAAAAACGATTCAGAAAAGGGGGTGGTGATGAACAGAGTGTCTGAATTAAGCAGACCACTCTTACCCAGTCCAAAGATCAGGGCTTGATCCATCACCGTTATTTATCTCACTGCACCATCCCAGCTCAGAGCCTGGCTATATGCAAATCAGTCTGTCCCTGGCCCAGTGCATCATGGGAACAGGGCAGACTAAACTACCAAGCCAATTCTTCACCAGAAAGGAGACAAGCTACCGGGGACCGGTTTCTGGCATTTCAGCCTTCTTCGGCCCGGCTTGCTTGAATCCTGATGGTGCAGTGAGAAAGGGACTCATGTCTGAGTATACCCTGCCACACCTATAGTGGCCAAAAACGATTCAGAAAAGGGGGTGGTGATGAACAGAGTGTCTGAATTAAGCAGACCACTCTTACCCAGTCCAAAGATCAGGGCTTGATCCATCACCGTTATTTATCTCACTGCACCATCCCAGCTCAGAGCCTGGCTATATGCAAATCAGTCTGTCCCTGGCCCAGTGCATCATGGGAACAGGGCAGACTAAACTACCAAGCCAATTCTTCACCAGAAAGGAGACAAGCTACCGGGGACCGGTTTCTGGCATTTCAGCCTTCTTCGGCTCGGCTTGCTTGAATCCTGATGGTGCAGTGAGAAAGGGACTCATGTCTGAGTATACCCTGCCACACCTATAGTGGCCAAAAACGATTCAGAAAAGGGTGTGGTGATGAACAGAGTGTCTGAATTAAGCAGACCACTCTTACCCAGTCCAAAGATCAGGGCTTGATCCATCACCGTTATTTATCTCACTGCACCATCCCAGCTCAGAGCCTGGCTATATGCAAATCAGTCTGTCCCTGGCCCAGTGCATCATGGGAACAGGGCAGACTAAACTACCAAGCCAATTCTTCACCAGAAAGGAGACAAGCTACCGGGGACCGGTTTCTGGCATTTCAGCCTTCTTCGGCCCGGCTTGCTTGAATCCTGATGGTGCAGTGAGAAAGGGACTCATGTCTGAGTATACCCTGCCACACCTATAGTGGCCAAAAACGATTCAGAAAAGGGGGTGGTGATGAACAGAGTGTCTGAATTAAGCAGACCACTCTTACCCAGTCCAAAGATCAGGGCTTGATCCATCACCGTTATTTATCTCACTGCACCATCCCAGCTCAGAGCCTGGCTATATGCAAATCAGTCTGTCCCTGGCCCAGTGCATCATGGGAACAGGGCAGACTAAACTACCAAGCCAATTCATCACCAGAAAGGAGACAAGCTACCGGGGACCGGTTTCTGGCATTTCTGCCTTCTTCGGCCCGGCTTGCTTGAATCCTGATGGTGCAGTGAGAAAGGGACTCATGTCTGAGTATACCCTGCCACACCTATAGTGGCCAAAAACGATTCAGAAAAGGGGGTGGTGATGAACAGAGTGTCTGAATTAAGCAGACCACTCTTACCCAGTCCAAAGATCAGGGCTTGATCCATCACCGTTATTTATCTCACTGCACCATCCCAGCTCTGAGCCTGGCTATATGCAAATCAGTCTGTCCCTGGCCCAGTGCATCATGGGAACAGGGCAGACTAAACTACCAAGCCAATTCTTCACCAGAATGGAGACAAGCTACCGGGGACCGGTTTCTGGCATTTCAGCCTTCTTCAGCCCGGCTTGCTTGAATCCTGATGGTGCAGTGAGAAAGGGACTCACGTCTGAGTATACCCTGCCACACCTATAGTGGCCAAAAACGATTCAGAAAAGGGGGTGGTGATGAACAGAGTGTCTGAATTAAGCAGACCACTCTTACCCAGTCCAAAGATCAGGGCTTGATCCATCACCGTTATTTATCTCACTGCACCATCCCAGCTCAGAGCCTGGCTATATGCAAATCAGTCTGTCCCTGGCCCAGTGCATCATGGGAACAGGGCAGACTAAACTACCAAGCCAATTCTTCACCAGAAAGGAGACAAGCTACCGGGGACCGGTTTCTGGCATTTCAGCCTTCTTTGGCCCGGCTTGCTTGAATCCTGATGGTGCAGTGAGAAAGGGACTAATGTCTGAGTATACCCTGCCACACCTATAGTGGCCAAAAACGATTCAGAAAAGGGGGTGGTGATGAACAGAGTGTCTGAATTAAGCAGACCACTCTTACCCAGTCCAAAGATCAGTGCTTGATCCATCACCGTTATTTATCTCACTGCACCATCCCAGCTCAGAGCCTGGTTATATGCAAATCAGTCTGTCCCTGGCCCAGTGCATCATGGGAACAGGGCAGACTAAACTACCAAGCCAATTCTTCACCAGAAAGGAGACAAGCTACCGGGGACCGGTTTCTGGCATTTCAGCCTTCTTCGGCCCAGCTTGCTTGAATCCTGATGGTGCAGTGAGAAAGGGACTCATGTCTGAGTATACCCTGCCACACCTATAGTGGCCAAAAACGATTCAGAAAAGGGGGTGGTGATGAACAGAGTGTCTGAATTAAGCAGACCACTCTTACCCAGTCCAAAGATCAGGGCTTGATCCATCACCGTTATTTATCTCACTGCACCATCCCAGCTCAGAGCCTGGCTATATGCAAATCAGTCTGTCCCTGGCCCAGTGCATCATGGGAACAGGGCAGACTAAACTACCAAGCCAATTCTTCACCAGAAAGGAGACAAGCTACCGGGGACCGGTTTCTGGCATTTCAGCCTTCTTTGGCCCGGCTTGCTTGAATCCTGATGGTGCAGTGAGAAAGGGACTAATGTCTGAGTATACCCTGCCACACCTATAGTGGCCAAAAACGATTCAGAAAAGGGGGTGGTGATGAACAGAGTGCCTGAATTAAGCAGACCACTCTTACCCAGTCCAAAGATCAGTGCTTGATCCATCACCGTTATTTATCTCACTGCACCATCCCAGTTCAGAGCCTGGCTATATGCAAATCAGTCTGTCCCTGGCCCAGTGCATCATGGGAACAGGGCAGACTAAACTACCAAGCCAATTCTTCACCAGAAAGGAGACAAGCTACCGGGGACCGGTTTCTGGCATTTCAGCCTTCTTCGGCCTAGCTTGCTTGAATCCTGATGTTGCAGTGAGAAAGGGACTCATGTCTGAGTATACCCTGCCACACCTATAGTGGCCAAAAACGATTCAGAAAAGGGGGTGGTGATGAACAGAGTGTCTGAATTAAGCAGACCACTCTTACCCAGTCCAAAGATCAGGGCTTGATCCATCACCGTTATTTATCTCACTGCACCATCCCAGCTCAGAGCCTGGCTATATGCAAATCAGTCTGTCCCTGGCCCAGTGCATCATGGGAACAGGGCAGACTAAACTACCAAGCCAATTCTTCACCAGAAAGGAGACAAGCTACCGGGGACCGGTTTCTGGCATTTCAGCCTTCTTCGGCCCGGCTTGCTTGAATCCTGATGGTGCAGTGAGAAAGGGACTCATGTCTGAGTATACCCTGCCACACCTATAGTGGCCAAAAACGATTCAGAAAAGGGGGTGGTGATGAACAGAGTGTCTGAATTAAGCAGACCACTCTTACCCAGTCCAAAGATCAGGGCTTGATCCATCACCGTTATTTATCTCACTGCACCATCCCAGCTCAGAGCCTGGCTATATGCAAATCAGTCTGTCCCTGGCCCAGTGCATCATGGGAACAGGGCAGACTAAACTACCAAGCCAATTCTTCACCAGAAAGGAGACAAGCTACCGGGGACCGGTTTCTGGCATTTCAGCCTTCTTCAGCCCGGCTTGCTTGAATCCTGATGGTGCAGTGAGAAAGGGACTCATGTCTGAGTATACCCTGCCACACCTATAGTGGCCAAAAACGATTCAGAAAAGGGGGTGGTGATGAACAGAGTGTCTGAATTAAGCAGACCACTCTTACCCAGTCCAAAGATCAGGGCTTGATCCATCACCGTTATTTATCTCACTGCACCATCCCAGCTCAGAGCCTGGCTATATGCAAATCAGTCTGTCCCTGGCCCAGTGCATCATGGGAACAGGGCAGACTAAACTACCAAGCCAATTCTTCACCAGAAAGGAGACAAGCTACCGGGGACCGGTTTCTGGCATTTCAGCCTTCTTTGGCCCGGCTTGCTTGAATCCTGATGGTGCAGTGAGAAAGGGACTAATGTCTGAGTATACCCTGCCACACCTATAGTGGCCAAAAACGATTCAGAAAAGGGGGTGGTGATGAACAGAGTGTCTGAATTAAGCAGACCACTCTTACCCAGTCCAAAGATCAGTGCTTGATCCATCACCGTTATTTATCTCACTGCACCATCCCAGCTCAGAGCCTGGCTATATGCAAATCAGTCTGTCCCTGGCCCAGTGCATCATGGGAACAGGGCAGACTAAACTACCAAGCCAATTCTTCACCAGAAAGGAGACAAGCTACCGGGGACCGGTTTCTGGCATTTCAGCCTTCTTCGGCCCAGCTTGCTTGAATCCTGATGGTGCAGTGAGAAAGGGACTCATGTCTGAGTATACCCTGCCACACCTATAGTGGCCAAAAACGATTCAGAAAAGGGGGTGGTGATGAACAGAGTGTCTGAATTAAGCAGACCACTCTTACCCAGTCCAAAGATCAGGGCTTGATCCATCACCGTTATTTATCTCACTGCACCATCCCAGATCAGAGCCTGGCTATATGCAAATCAGTCTGTCCCTGGCCCAGTGCATCATGGGAACAGGGCAGACTAAACTACCAAGCCAATTCTTCACCAGAAAGGAGACAAGCTACCGGGGACCGGTTTCTGGCATTTCAGCCTTCTTTGGCCCGGCTTGCTTGAATCCTGATGGTGCAGTGAGAAAGGGACTAATGTCTGAGTATACCCTGCCACACCTATAGTGGCCAAAAACGATTCAGAAAAGGGGGTGGTGATGAACAGAGTGCCTGAATTAAGCAGACCACTCTTACCCAGTCCAAAGATCAGTGCTTGATCCATCACCGTTATTTATCTCACTGCACCATCCCAGTTCAGAGCCTGGCTATATGCAAATCAGTCTGTCCCTGGCCCAGTGCATCATGGGAACAGGGCAGACTAAACTACCAAGCCAATTCTTCACCAGAAAGGAGACAAGCTACCGGGGACCGGTTTCTGGCATTTCAGCCTTCTTCGGCCCAGCTTGCTTGAATCCTGATGTTGCAGTGAGAAAGGGACTCATGTCTGAGTATACCCTGCCACACCTATAGTGGCCAAAAACGATTCAGAAAAGGGGGTGGTGATGAACAGAGTGTCTGAATTAAGCAGACCACTCTTACCCAGTCCAAAGATCAGGGCTTGATCCATCACTGTTATTTATCTCACTGCACCATCCCAGCTCAGAGCCTGGCTATATGCAAATCAGTCTGTCCCTGGCCCAGTGCATCATGGGAACAGGGCAGACTAAACTACCAAGCCAATTCTTCACCAGAAAGGAGACAAGCTACCGGGGACCGGTTTCTGGCATTTCAGCCTTCTTCGGCCCGGCTTGCTTGAATCCTGATGGTGCAGTGAGAAAGGGACTCATGTCTGAGTATACCCTGCCACACCTATAGTGGCCAAAAACGATTCAGAAAAGGGGGTGGTGATGAACAGAGTGTCTGAATTAAGCAGACCACTCTTACCCAGTCCAAAGATCAGGGCTTGATCCATCACCGTTATTTATCTCACTGCACCATCCCAGCTCAGAGCCTGGCTATATGCAAATCAGTCTGTCCCTGGCCCAGTGCATCATGGGAACAGGGCAGACTAAACTACCAAGCCAATTCTTCACCAGAAAGGAGACAAGCTAAAGGGGACCGGTTTCTGGCATTTCAGCCTTCTTCGGCCCGGCTTGCTTGAATCCTGATGGTGCAGTGAGAAAGGGACTCATGTCTGAGTATACCCTGCCACACCTATAGTGGCCAAAAACGATTCAGAAAAGGGGGTGGTGATGAACAGAGTGTCTGAATTAAGCAGACCACTCTTACCCAGTCCAAAGATCAGGGCTTGATCCATCACCGTTATTTATCTCACTGCACCATCCCAGCTCAGAGCCTGGCTATATGCAAATCAGTCTGTCCCTGGCCCAGTGCATCATGGGAACAGGGCAGACTAAACTACCAAGCCAATTCTTCACCAGAAAGGAGACAAGCTACCGGGGACCGGTTTCTGGCATTTCAGCCTTCTTCGGCCCGGCTTGCTTGAATCCTGATGGTGCAGTGAGAAAGGGACTCATGTCTGAGTATACCCTGCCACACCTATAGTGGCCAAAAACGATTCAGAAAAGGGGGTGGTGATGAACAGAGTGTCTGAATTAAGCAGACCACTCTTACCCAGTCCAAAGATCAGGGCTTGATCCATCACCGTTATTTATCTCACTGCACCATCCCAGCTCAGAGCCTGGCTATATGCAAATCAGTCTGTCCCTGGCCCAGTGCATCATGGGAACAGGGCAGACTAAACTACCAAGCCAATTCTTCACCAGAAAGGAGACAAGCTACCGGGGACCGGTTTCTGGCATTTCAGCCTTCTTCGGCCCGGCTTGCTTGAATCCTGATGGTGCAGTGAGAAAGGGACTCATGTCTGAGTATACCCTGCCACACCTATAGTGGCCAAAAACGATTCAGAAAAGGGGGTGGTGATGAACAGAGTGTCTGAATTAAGCAGACCACTCTTACCCAGTCCAAAGATCAGGGCTTGATCCATCACCGTTATTTATCTCACTGCACCATCCCAGCTCAGAGCCTGGCTATATGCAAATCAGTCTGTCCCTGGCCCAGTGCATCATGGGAACAGGGCAGACTAAACTACCAAGCCAATTCTTCACCAGAAAGGAGACAAGCTACCGGGGACCGGTTTCTGGCATTTCAGCCTTCTTCGGCCCGGCTTGCTTGAATCCTGATGGTGCAGTGAGAAAGGGACTCATGTCTGAGTATACCCTGCCACGTCTATAGTGGCCAAAAACGATTCAGAAAAGGGGGTGGTGATGAACAGAGTGTCTGAATTAAGCAGTCCACTCTTACCCAGTCCAAAGATCAGGGCTTGATCCATCACCGTTATTTATCTCACTGCACCATTCCAGCTCAGAGCCTGGCTATATGCAAATCAGTCTGTCCCTGGCCCAGTGCATCATGGGAACAGGGCAGACTAAACTACCAAGCCAATTCTTCACCAGAAAGGAGACAAGCTACCGGGGACCGGTTTCTGGCATTTCAGCCTTCTTCAGCCCGGCTTGCTTGAATCCTGATGGTGCAGTGAGAAAGGGACTCATGTCTGAGTATACCCTGCCACACCTATAGTGGCCAAAAACGATTCAGAAAAGGGGGTGGTGATGAACAGAGTGTCTGAATTAAGCAGACCACTCTTACCCAGTCCAAAGATCAGGGCTTGATCCATCACCGTTATTTATCTCACTGCACCATCCCAGCTCAGAGCCTGGCTATATGCAAATCAGTCTGTCCCTGGCCCAGTGCATCATGGGAACAGGGCAGACTAAACTACCAAGCCAATTCTTCACCAGAAAGGAGACAAGCTACCGGGGACCGGTTTCTGGCATTTCAGCCTTCTTCGGCCCGGCTTGCTTGAATCCTGATGGTGCAGTGAGAAAGGGACTCATGTCTGAGTATACCCTGCCACACCTATAGTGGCCAAAAACGATTCAGAAAAGGGGGTGGTGATGAACAGAGTGTCTGAATTAAGCAGACCACTCTTACCCAGTCCAAAGATCAGGGCTTGATCCATCACCGTTATTTATCTCACTGCACCATCCCAGCTCAGAGCCTGGCTATATGCAAATCAGTCTGTCCCTGGCCCAGTGCATCATGGGAACAGGGCAGACTAAACTACCAAGCCAATTCTTCACCAGAAAGGAGACAAGCTACCGGGGACCGGTTTCAGGCATTTCAGCCTTCTTCGGCCCGGCTTGCTTGAATCCTGATGGTGCAGTGAGAAAGGGACTCATGTCTGAGTATACCCTGCCACACCTATAGTGGCCAAAAACGATTCAGAAAAGGGGGTGGTGATGAACAGAGTGTCTGAATTAAGCAGACCACTCTTACCCAGTCCAAAGATCAGGGCTTGATCCATCACCGTTATTTATCTCACTGCACCATCCCAGCTCAGAGCCTGGCTATATGCAAATCAGTCTGTCCCTGGCCCAGTGCATAATGGGAACAGGGCAGACTAAACTACCAAGCCAATTCTTCACCAGAAAGGAGACAAGCTACCGGGGACCGGTTTCTGGCATTTCAGCCTTCTTCGGCCCGGCTTGCTTGAATCCTGATGGTGCAGTGAGAAAGGGACTCATGTCTGAGTATACCCTGCCACACCTATAGTGGCCAAAAACGATTCAGAAAAGGGTGTGGTGATGAACAGAGTGTCTGAATTAAGCAGACCACTCTTACCCAGTCCAAAGATCAGGGCTTGATCCATCACCGTTATTTATCTCACTGCACCATCCCAGCTCAGAGCCTGGCTATATGCAAATCAGTCTGTCCCTGGCCCAGTGCATCATGGGAACAGGGCAGACTAAACTACCAAGCCAATTCTTCACCAGAAAGGAGACAAGCTACCGGGGACCGGTTTCTGGCATTTCAGCCTTCTTCGGCCCGGCTTGCTTGAATCCTGATGGTGCAGTGAGAAAGGGACTCATGTCTGAGTATACCCTGCCACACCTATAGTGGCCAAAAACGATTCAGAAAAGGGGGTGGTGATGAACAGAGTGTCTGAATTAAGCAGACCACTCTTACCCAGTCCAAAGATCAGGGCTTGATCCATCACCGTTATTTATCTCACTGCACCATCCCAGCTCAGAGCCTGGCTATATGCAAATCAGTCTGTCCCTGGCCCAGTGCATCATGGGAACAGGGCAGACTAAACTACCAAGCCAATTCTTCACCAGAAAGGAGACAAGCTACCGGGGACCGGTTTCTGGCATTTCAGCCTTCTTCGGCCCGGCTTGCTTGAATCCTGATGGTGCAGTGAGAAAGGGACTCATGTCTGAGTATACCCTGCCACACCTATAGTGGCCAAAAACGATTCAGAAAAGGGGGTGGTGATGAACAGAGTGTCTGAATTAAGCAGACCACTCTTACCCAGTCCAAAGATCAGGGCTTGATCCATCACCGTTATTTATCTCACTGCACCATCCCAGCTCAGAGCCTGGCTATAAGCAAATCAGTCTTTCCCTGGCCCAGTGCATCATGGGAACAGGGCAGACTAAACTACCAAGCCAATTCTTCACCAGAAAGGAGACAAGCTACCGGGGACCGGTTTCTGGCATTTCAGCCTTCTTCGGCCCGGCTTGCTTGAATCCTGATGGTGCAGTGAGAAAGGGACTCATGTCTGAGTATACCCTGCCACACCTATAGTGGCCAAAAACGATTCAGAAAAGGGGGTGGTGATGAACAGAGTGTCTGAATTAAGCAGACCACTCTTACCCAGTCCAAAGATCAGGGCTTGATCCATCACCGTTATTTATCTCACTGCACCATCCCAGCTCAGAGCCTGGCTATATGCAAATCAGTCTGTCCCTGGCCCAGTGCATCATGGGAACAGGGCAGACTAAACTACCAAGCCAATTCTTCACCAGAAAGGAGACAAGCTACCGGGGACCGGTTTCTGGCATTTCAGCCTTCTTCGGCCCGGCTTGCTTGAATCCTGATGGTGCAGTGAGAAAGGGACTCATGTCTGAGTATACCCTGCCACACCTATAGTGGCCAAAAACGATTCAGAAAAGGGGGTGGTGATGAACAGAGTGTCTGAATTAAGCAGACCACTCTTACCCAGTCCAAAGATCAGGGCTTGATCCATCACCGTTATTTATCTCACTGCACCATCCCAGCTCAGAGCCTGGCTATAAGCAAATCAGTCTTTCCCTGGCCCAGTGCATCATGGGAACAGGGCAGACTAAACTACCAAGCCAATTCTTCACCAGAAAGGAGACAAGCTACCGGGGACCGGTTTCTGGCATTTCAGCCTTCTTCGGCCCGGCTTGCTTGAATCCTGATGGTGCAGTGAGAAAGGGACTCATGTCTGAGTATACCCTGCCACACCTATAGTGGCCAAAAACGATTCAGAAAAGGGGGTGGTGATGAACAGAGTGTCTGAATTAAGCAGACCACTCTTACCCAGTCCAAAGATCAGGGCTTGATCCATCACCGTTATTTATCTCACTGCACCATCCCAGCTCAGAGCCTGGCTATATGCAAATCAGTCTGTCCCTGGCCCAGTGCATCATGGGAACAGGGCAGACTAAACTACCAAGCCAATTCTTCACCAGAAAGGAGACAAGCTAAAGGGGACCGGTTTCTGGCATTTCAGCCTTCTTCGGCCCGGCTTGCTTGAATCCTGATGGTGCAGTGAGAAAGGGACTCATGTCTGAGTATACCCTGCCACACCTATAGTGGCCAAAAACGATTCAGAAAAGGGGGTGGTGATGAACAGAGTGTCTGAATTAAGCAGACCACTCTTACCCAGTCCAAAGATCAGGGCTTGATCCATCACAGTTATTCATCTCACTGCACCATCCCAGCTCAGAGCCTGGCTATATGCAAATCAGTCTGTCCCTGGCCCAGTGCATCATGGGAACAGGGCAGACTAAACTACCAAGCCAATTCTTCACCAGAAAGGAGACAAGCTACCGGGGACCGGTTTCTGGCATTTCAGCCTTCTTCGGCCCGGCTTGCTTGAATCCTGATGGTGCAGTGAGAAAGGGACTCATGTCTGAGTATACCCTGCCACACCTATAGTGGCCAAAAACGATTCAGAAAAGGGGGTGGTGATGAACAGAGTGTCTGAATTAAGCAGACCACTCTTACCCGTCCAAAGATCAGGGCTTGATCCATCACCGTTATTTATCTCACTGCACCATCCCAGCTCAGAACCTGGCTATATGCAAATCAGTCTGTCCCTGGCCCAGTGCATCATGGGAACAGGGCAGACTAAACTACCAAGCCAATTCTTCACCAGAAAGGAGACAAGCTACTGGGGACCGGTTTCTGGCATTTCAGCCGTCTTCGGCCCGGCTTGCTTGAATCCTGAGCTGGGATGGTGCAGTGAGCTAAAAAACAGTGATGGATCAAGCCCTGATCTTTGGACTGGGTAAGAGTGGTCTGCTTAATTCAGACACTCTGTTCATCACCACCCCCTTTTCTGAATCATTTTTGTCCACCATAAGTGTGGAAGGGTATACTCAGATGTGAGTCCCTTGCTCATTGCACCATCAGGATTCAAGCAAGCCGGGCCGAAGACGGCTGAAATGCTAGAAACCGGTCCCCAGTAGCTTGTTTCCTTCCCAGTATAAGAATTGGCTTGGTAGTTTGGTCTGCCCTGTTCCCATGATGCACTGGGCCAGGGTCAGACTAATTTGCATATAGCCAAGTTCTGAGCTGGGATGGTGCAGTGAGCTAAAAAACGGTGATGGATCAAGCCCTGGTCTTTGGACTGGGTAAAAGTGGTCTGCTTAATTCAGACACTCTGTTCATCACCACCCCCTTTTCTGAATCATTTTTGTCCACCATAAGCGTGGAAGGGTATACTCAGATGTGAGTCCCTTGCTCATTGCACCATCAGGATTCAAGCAAGCCGGGCCGAAGACGGCTGAAATGCCAAAAACCGGTCCCCGGTAGCTTGTTTCCTTCCCAGTATAAGAATTGGCTTGGTAGTTTGGTCTGCCCTGTTCCCATGATGCACTGGGCCAGGGTCAGACTAATTTGCATATAGCCAAGTTCTGAGCTGGGATGGTGCAGTGAGCTAAAAAACGGTGATGGATCAAGACCTGATCTTTGGACTGGGTAAGAGTGGTCTGCTTAATTCAGACACTCTGTTCATCACCACCCCCTTTTCTGAATCTGTTAAAATTCCAGCAGACCCCTTTTCTACCCCCATTCCCACCATTCCTCGGTTGTTGGTCACCAGCGGGGGCGGCTCGAAAGGGCGCCGCCGATTGATGGCGGGAGGGCGCCGACCCATTCCCGCCAGGCGAAGACGACTTCGTCGTGCCCGGCAGGAGCTGCTTCTGCCAAGAGATGGAGTCGAGACAGTCCCACGTCAGAGATGAATCGTGCTCCTTGGCCTTACGGAACTTACTATCATAACCCCTCCATTCATCGCCCTCATATGATTCATAGAAATCCATTATACGCGCCTGATAGCAGGCCAATTCGGTCAAAATTTCGGGCTTACGCTCCCCCATGACTGCAGTAAACATTGCAAAGGCCTTGGCCCAATTTGAGATCGTCTCATCAACCCTGAACCCCGCCATTTTTGCGCGCCACACACTCGGGTGCCAAAAATCCTTCTGAGCCTTAACATACTCTATCTCGTGATGGTCAGTTAAGAGAGAAAACATATTCACATATTTATCAGCCCAAATCATTTCTTTCGTGGCCAGCGGAATATGTTGGACTACTTTTTCACTTCTCGAGGGTAAAGACCCCTCCCTTGCCATTGGCAATGGCTGCTTACCCGACTCCATAGCTGATCCCATTGTTTTTCCACCGCCAGCCGTAGGTCCTTCTGATGAAACCTGTGGGGTGACAAGAGGGAGATTCGCCTTCGCAGCATTTCGTGATTGCCGCAACTGCTTCATTAGCAACTTGGCCTCTTCGGCCGTATCTCCAGGTGCAGCAGCACCCCCTGGACTTTTTCCAAGCCATGCGGCCAACTGGGCGGCCAATTCCGGAGGCATATCCTCCTTGTTGGTGGGCGTAACTACAACCGGAATCGGTTGGCCCGCGTCCGGGCTCGGTACTGGGGCCTCAACTGGACTAACCGGGCTTGCCGGGGGTGACTCGGGAACTGGGACCTTCCCCCCTGTTGCCCTATTCCTGGCCCTTTTACCTCTCCCTGCGGGGATGATTCCCGGCAATGCTGGGCCTATGACTTTCTTCGGTCTGCCCGAATTGTTCATTGCCGCCATCTGCTTTTTCATGCTGGCCATATCCTTTATCAGCATACGGAGCATCTGGTCCATCCCTGCCTTCTTTCCGGCCTTCTTGCCAGGCATCGTTGTCGGATGTTCGATCCTTGGCGTTCAACGTGGTCCTGGATCCGAAGGTTCGGAGTCGCTGGAAGAGAAACACAACAATTACAAGTTCTAAAAAATTGCTCCTTGTTCCGTCGAGGGCTCACGTGCAACGAGAGGGTGCAGCTTCCAAGCACAGGAACAAGAGGATGCTTCTTCGGGTTGCTGCTCCTTTTATTCCTCTTCGGGAGGGCATGTACACTCCTCCGGCACGCCTACGGGGCGTGGCCAACGGTGTAGGTGTCTAGGACAACCCCTCTTGGGCGGGAAAAAAGGCGCGCCCCGGCTACGCCGCTTCGGGCATACCAGCCGAGACACGCCCCCCGCCCAAAATGGCTTCCCGGGGGGATCCGGGCCCCCAACCATACGTTCGGGGGGACCGAGTGGTCGCCCCTTTCCAGAAACTTCCATATTCTAACCGAAGTCAAGTACAATGCAAGAAGGATTAAAGGTGCCAGTTCAGATACCCATGGAGGGTTCTGATGAGAGAATAAAGCATAAAGATTTGTCAGAATTAGCTGGAAAGTATTCTCAGCTCAAATAACAGCAAATAAAGAAACAAACTAAGACTTCTCACAAAGAGATGATCAAGAAAACTCAGTAAAGAGTCTTCTCTCAGAAAGTAGGGAAAAAGGAAAACAGAACAAGATGCTGCTCTCAATCTAACGGAAAAGGATGAGTGGAAAAGCACATTTAATCTGCCATGCCTGGTCAAAGAACATGCCTAATACAAACAATTGTTTTCTGTGTTTCAACATTAATATTCTTTCTTAATCTTGTTGAGCAATAAGATTTCAGCACGTTCCCAGAAACGGATTTACCACCCATCTTCTAACCAGAGTAAAAAAGTCTTTTAACCATGTGTTCTTGAATGTTGCAGCACATTTTCAATGATCATTCATCTGATGAATCATCCTTCCTGTCATCTACATCATTTGCATTGAAAACCTCACCATCAGTCTTCTAATACAATAAATGTCTATTCATTAACTAATGAACTATAGCTTCCTAAATCTCAACTTCTGCAGCACCAAAAGAAAACATTCTTGCACAACGGTTGTTTAAATTGAAAAACAAGCATTTCAGCATTAATAGGTCTTCAAGTTAAATCAAGAATACATGCTTCATTACTATATTGCAGGCTTAAAGGTTTTAGGGAGGGTTGCCTGCTACACTTTTTGATTTCAACATACTTTACTTTTAAACATAAATTCTGCACATTGCATTTTTAATAAAGCGTTTTGTAAATAATAATATTCGCGTTAACAAATGTAAACACATGAACTATAGTAGCCATTCTGACTGGGATGAAAAATGAAAGAGGTCTGCCTGCATCCTTTCTCCTGCAGAATAGATGCTGCGTGCAGGTGCTCCAAGGCAGAGCCAGGGTAAGAATGATCTATATTTTAAAGGAAAATGGATTTGGAGTCTAGTTTCCAGATCAGGACTAGGGAACATAGACTGCAAGTTCCCCTAGTCATCCCTTGTGACACCCATATGCCATTTCTGGATTTTAATCAAAAGTACTATGCATGCTGGGATTTGTCGTTTTCTCACTATCAGACGAATGGGAGTAGACACCTTGATGGAAATGTGCTTTTGGCTGAAATGTCAGGCCTGGATGAACATGTCACAAATGGTTTGGTGGCACTTGATACCTATGACTGAGTCGGCATGCAATTCACACGAAGTAGCAAAGAGTACAGATATCAGATGAAAAAAATCATAAAGAAAGTGAGATTTGCTGGCGTAAACCTTCATCAAAAGAAGGTTTGAAGGTCAATTCTCCCACTATAATAATATGCAGCTAAAACCTGTTTTTGTGAAGTGTTGCAAAGGTGACAATACTGCAATATCTTGATGTTATAAAGTTAATCAACTTGGTATGATTACCCTATCACAACTACAGTTTCACTCAGCCCTAACTTACAAGCACTCTTTTCTCAAAAATCAGTTTTCTACTTCCGATCATTTCAAAAGTTGTGATTGTGTGCACCTGAGAAATATCATTTGGATTAATCACTTTATTTGTGATGCATTAAATATAGGATAGATTTTATAAAAACATAAGTCAAAGCAATGGAGCTAAGGAATAGGTGGACACTGCCAGCTCCCAAGGGGCATTCCCAGCTCATGAGTGAAATAGACACTTCCCAAAGAACGTAGCCCTTTTTAAAGGAGAGCCTGTGCATATGGAACATACCCATCTCCTGAGAGACATAGCTCGCTCCTGATCTAACTTTATTTGACTTTTATGAAGTACGAATGTTACAGAAGAAAGGTGGACTGGCACAATGAAGAAACGGCAACATGGTGAGTAGTATTTCAGTTGAAATAGCCGTGTTTTCAGGTGTTTTAGATCTTGTCTACCAGACAGCCTCTGCTACAAAAATACCTACTACCAACTTACAGTGCGCCTAGAGCCTACCCATTGCTTACCATTGGTTGGCCTTACTGTAACTTTCATTTGCTTACTTTTTATTTGTCAGTTTGTGAGGGTACCTTCCTTTTCTTATGTTTGTCCCTCCCCTGGAACATGGATGCATTGTTTGCTTTTCAAACACTACTTTTAGGTTTGAGCCTATTAGATAGCAAAGGCTGCTTAGCCTTCGCTGACTAATTTTGTTTGAGCTTACCAAGAACATACAAAGATTTGCAACCCACCCTCCTTTGCCTACTTCTTATTTGTGTCTCAGTATGTCAATCTTGTGTTGATCCCTCCCATGAAACATAGCCTCTGTATCATCTCTTTGATTGGCTGGCTACTATGCTTCTTCTGCTTGCTTTTAAGGGGTTTCTTTTTTATTTTTGTCGAAGCACTCCGTAAAAGTGCATGTATTTTGGAGATGTCTCCTCCATTCCCTCCATGATGCACTTGTTCCAATGTAGTTTTCCCCTCGCTTTCCTGTCTCACCTGTGTGCTTCTCCCTTGCCAACTTCACGTTCCTCTCTCTCACTCATTGCTTCCCAACCATCCACCTACTCCAGGTTGCTTTGCTCCCTCCAACCTCTGTGTTGCTTCCTGCCACCCAAGCATGCATTGTTGTTCCCCCGACCCATGCCCTCCATATTGATTCAACCCACCCACGCCATCCATGTTGATTCCCCAGTCACGTCCTCTATGATTTTTCCCCCACCCACACTCTATGTGTTGTTACCCAGAACTTGCACCCACTGTGTTGTTTCCCCCAACCTCATCTTTTGTGATGCTTCCCCACTCCTGCATCCTCTGTGTCACTCCCATCACCTGTGCTTCACAAATAGCCCAAAAGGTTTTTGAGCTACTTATTTTTTGATTTTCCTATCCAACTCTATACATTTAAAAAAAGCATTTGTGTCAATTCGTAGGCGCATGCATGGTACATACAAAATGATGTGGCCACTTAGTCATAGTGCCTAGTTTTTGTTTGTTTCTTTAGCCACGATGTGCCACAAATATATTTGTCAATACTTGCTTTTTTACTAGTTTGTGGTCTTGTTTTATGTTTTTTTACTGCTAATTTCCCAATATTACCGCAAACATTGGCTGCAGAAAGCAGAAATGCTTGTAGTCTCCCATTCCCTGCAAAATACAGATACAGTATACAAGTGACCTGATTTGCAAATGTGATCCACTTTTTTAGCTATCTGGTTTGCTAACGGGGGCCACTTTTATTTTGGCCAATTTTTTCCCCAGTCTGGCCCTTACAGCAAGAACACCGCACATCTCCTGCGATACCTCTTCTTGGCCTCGTAGCCCTTGATATAACACGTAAAAATATTTAGGGATAGGGAGCCATTCGACATCCAATGTATAAATGTTTTGTAACATAAAAGAATTCTTCATATTTTGTTACTTGTTTTATGTTTGCCTAAAGCAGTGTTGCTCCATGATGTATTGACATACAATACATACAGTTTTCGGGACTAGAGTGCAAAATGTGAAAGCCCGAGCAGTACAGAGTTAGAGATGAACATTTCATAAATTGAGATATATTGGAAATACAATATTATTAGGATTATGCTTCTGCTGTTAATTTGAGACCGAGCTGGAAGAGATGATTTGTTTCTAGTTTTGTGAAGGATGGTAGAGTTCTGACCTTAGGAATAGAAATCAGGACGGCTTCAATGCAAGAGACATTTTGAATTTTGAAATTTCCAGATGAAGTGAGTCATTGATCCTGAGGCCTCAATGTACTCCAGAGATGGTGTAAATGTTTGAACCCAAGAATCTTTTTGAAAATTATAGTTGGGTGAAATAATAATTTTGCAAAAAAAGTTTCGTTTGTCAACTTAGTGCAAAGTTCGTCATTTTTTGTTACTGTCACCAAACCTTGCTTACAGCTGAAAAAACGTTTATATGGTAAGAAGTTTCTTACAGATAGCTTGTCAATAAATTCTCCCACTAAAAGTAGGTTGTAGCTGAATGTTTGTTTTTATTTGAAAGATAGTTTTGTAAAAATAAAACTTGCAGTTTAAATCTTAGCAACCTTCAAAAAGTACAAAAAAATGGGGGAAAACGCACGTTAAGAAAACCTTTTGCTATTGAAGTGAGAACACAACTAGATTGACCTGTCAAGGTAGGCTTATTAATGTAATCTCTTAAACTTCAAATTGTCAGCAAAAGTTTGGAAAAAACACCTCCTCCATATTACTCCATTGGCTCCTTATTAGTCAATATAGTATATAAAATTATGAATTATATACACCAAGCACTGGGGTTTGAGGCTATAGGATATTGCACCTATCCACTAGTGTCACGTTTATATTCTTAATTTTTAGGTGCTACGGACAGGAGATCCAGACCCCTAGGTCTCCCTGAGACTAAAAAGTCTCAAACATACAGAATTTAACACAATGTCCAGCACTCTACAGAAGTGTGAAGTATCTATTTCTATGTGGTATGATAAACAAGAAAAAAACAATGTTCTTTATGGAATCTACACCATATAATCACAGCATTATATTCATGCAATCCAGGTGAGTCAAGAGTCTTCAGTGGTTGGGTAGTAAATTCTTTATTCGGATCAAGAGTGCATGGATTCTATCTTCGTAAAAACAATGTTGTAGCCGGCTATTATTATTTCACCCAACTATAATTTTCAAAAAGATTCTTGGGTTCAAACATGTAGAGTGCTGGATATTGTGTTAAATTCAGTATATAAAATTATGTCAGCTCATTGTGACCATTTAACATGCAGTGCGAAATTTGCTTGCTAGATGCTAGAAACGGGATATTTCATTATTTTCTACAACAGTGAAAGAATTAGGCTGCTGCTTAGACCCTAGTTAAAGACAACTGAAATTGATAATACACTGCCATAAATATCATTGACCTAGAAGCACGGGCATGTGTCTGTTTTTGAGTTAGAATATGTTCGCCACATTCAATAAACATGACCGAGCGCGCGGTCTTGTAATTCCGATTGCTAAAGCATCATTTCATCACGCCTGTTACCACTTTGTAACATGTCATATTCCCATTAAAAACCTGCTCCGCGCTTTAACGTCGCCTGCGTGCCAGATGGACTGACAGTTGATGCTGCCTTTACAAACAGATTATCATGACCTCATTAATTCTTTCATCATATCCCTCTAGGTACCAGACTGCAATAAACAGGATGATAGCCCTAATTATACAGAATCACATACACCCTTCCTGCTTTATGGAGGGAAATATAGAAGCATGATATTGCTTTAATAATACTAAATGGGTCAATTGGAGGAGGGTACCTCATTTGCATATATTATCATATCTTTCTATTTTACTTTCGCGTAAGATATTTTCCCACATTTTAATTTGATGCATTATTTCTTAGCAGGACCAACTAGTTTAGGTCGGTTTACCAAAAATCAATTACCTCACTACCAGAATAGAGAGTCATTTTTACAAGCATAATGCAGGATGGAGAGAGATAGCATTCTTAACAAACTCTTAACACATGACGATAAGTAACTCCCCAATTGCATCAATGGCATGTTTCTTAACTGAGGCTGGAGAGTCTGTGGTCTCTTTATTTAATGCTTGTTTTATTGTGCATACCTTTCATTAACTGTAGGGGAAGTTTTAAAGTTTGCAGTCAGAATCCACTGTATCACAGACTATACTCCTAGTGGATAAAACATAAAGCAGTTTGTGTTTTTAATAGGCTATGATTGTAATTCATGATGCCTAGCAAAGTTAAAACATCATGTCAAGCCATAGCTTGGAAGCATCTGAAAGATTGGCAAGGCAGCTTGATCAACCGGTTTTAAAATAACATTATTTAAACATGGAGACTTCAGACCTCGCTTATTTCGAATTTTTCCCAGTTTGACTCCTTGTTAACAAACTTTGGCAGCTAAGTGTACTCTAATAAATTCTCCACATCAGCCTGTCGCACAATCCACCTCAAGTATCTAACAAAGATCCGGGAAAGTAGGTGAATGACATGTTCATAGGATAATAAGATGGCTCTCTGGGAGGTGACACGGCTTTGTTGATCTTGAGGTCGTTCACTACACATAAAGTGGGATTATAGGAAGAATTGCATATAGTTTTTCAGCATCAAAAGAAGCCAGACATCACCAGTTTGGAGATAAGGATCAACAAAAAAAGAAAAGAGCCTGCAAACAGGTCTATTTCATCCTTGTGCCGGGAATATGGAACAACGCTCTTTTATGACCACAGGTCATTCTCATCCATTGCCTACCCAGATCAAGATAGATTTAAAACATATAGAGGGTATTTTGAAGTCAGGTGGTTGGCCTGCAGGCCTTCCAGCTGAGTGGATACTATGGCCTTCAGACACCCTTGCAAAGACTGCCCACCCAGTTTAGAGATCCTCGGCTGCATGTTGTGCATCTCTAAAGCCTAAATTGGAGCCATCAGTGGAAAGGTTGCTCTGACTTCATCTGTCCAGAATTTTGTTTGTTTTTTAGAAACAAACTCAAAACAAAAAATCAGTTCTCATGTTATGCAGGGACATTTATTCCTGAGCATGAGAACCAGTATTTATTTTCCCTTGCCGGGAACACTTTGCCTCTCATGGAGGCTCAAGGAAGAGAAATCTAGTGACGTTCGTACAGAAATAGTGCATGGTGACCACCACTGTGACCTGAGGTCCCTGTGGTGGATGGGTTGCCAGGTCACAGGTTTCTGTTGGCTCAATCTGCTGAGGCTCCACCATAGGAAACCCTGGCGTAGCTCCGACTCAAAATAAGGTGGGGGAACAGGAAGAACCGCATGCTACCAAAGTCCAAATTACTCTTATTCTCTCATAGGAGCTGCTAATCAACTACTTTCCCTTCATTTCCAGGGGATTACAAGAATCCTTTGCCAGTTCTGGCTTTGTACTTGGTCTTAAATTGTCCCCTTTTCCCTCCTTTTACACATGAATGCCTCAGTGTACAGAACTATGTTGCTCTCATCTAGACGTGTGCAATGACATTCTTGTGCGCACATACATGTATTCCAAAGATGAAAAAGCAAAGACATGCTTTCTAGAGAAAACACTACCAAACATTTAATGGTAAGGCATCAGAAATCGAGATAAATTAAATAGCCTATTTTTAGCAGAATGCATTCCATGAGAAATCTCTTCTAAGTGAAGCCTATAAACTTTATTAACATGCTAAAAGAGGCAGTAATGTGATCTTGGAGAATGTCTATATCAACTTCACTTAGTGATTAACAGTTAGTTCCCTACTAAAATAATTTCAGGTTGAATAGTGATGTTTTTGGACCTGTAAAATACGAGGGTCCAAATCACAAAGAAAAAATAAAGTTCCGAAAAATATACGTACCCACACACATGCACCTATCTCTGTGCATACATATCTGAACATAGGGTATTTAAAACAGACATAGATTTATATCAAAGTGAAGGCCTATCTGCACAGGTTCTCTTGAAACAATACAAATCATGGAAAGTGTACTTGTGTGTCTAGAGGTATGAATGTATTGCTAAAACACATAAAGGACACATTCGTGTTGTATATCGGAATAATGCCCTCCAAAATAACGCCTGCCATTCATTTGGTGTCCTAAATATTATTTGCAAAAAATATTGTTAAATTAGGTGTAGATGCTCTATTTTTAACTCTAAGGGGATGACATTTTTGAAAGCAATATTTATGAAACAACATTTATGTCAACCGATATTCTGACAATATGCATTGGTACCACAGCAACATTTCATTTGCAGATTGTGCATACAACCACTAATGCTATGGAGTAACGATTTACCTTGCACTCGCTGCATCGCTAACACGGCGATGCAGTGAGCGCAAGGTAACTTGTTTTATTTATTTATTCAATTGGTTTACTCGTGGATGGCGTATGTCCGACTCCATAACCCCCTCCCCCTGCCCTTCCCCCACCCCACTCCACCGACCCGCAGCACTCCCACTGTGAGCCTCCACTGCCAAGGTGCATTGGCAGTGACATGTCATTCTCAAGGAAAGTGTGATGAGAAAGGAACATGCAGATGCCCGGATGAGCAAAGACTTCATCATTCCCATAAGCAAATGGGAGTGGGTGAGGCAAACAAGACAAATAAATAGGTCCAAGAGCTGACCCATTCTCCAATCATTCCATCGAGAGGGAACAATATTCATCCCACCAAAAAAACACTTCGCAACACAAACCACTCACAACATACGCAGAACCACTCTCAATATTCATAGAGTTAAGAAACCATCTAGAGAGCCCAAAGGATGCACTGAGGTGATTGACTTAATTGCTTTGTAAGTGGGGGCAGGAGAGTGGCATGTCCTGTAGGAGAAGACATTGTTAAATAGGCAAATCAGAGGTTTAACTGGACTGGACAAAAGTGAGATGCCAGGAACTTGCCTGGAGGAGACAGGAAGCACTGGTTTTCCCTCTCACTACATCGAGAGAAGCGGAGGGAAGAAGACGTGTGGAGAGTAGCTCAACATCAGTAGGCCATGTATTAGAGGTGAGGAATTAATAAAGATGGATTGTATTATGTCAGGTGCTGTCTTTTATGCAGAGTGTTACGCTTGCCAGGGCTGTGAATAGAACCCAATCCAGAACAGGACACCTGGCTCAATTGCACAAACTTTGAGGGCTTTGGACACAAACCTTTACTGAATGCCCAGTCACATGCTCACCCTCAAGTAATATACAACAAAGACTGTGTGGTAACAGCTCTCTCGTCTAAAGAAAATGACTCTGTTTCTTCCAGGAAGCAACTTTAGAACTAATGGCCATTGTATAAAATATATTCGAGTAATACTCTGAATTTTGAACCAGCAACAATTAAGAATCCCTCCGTATGATAGCTGTGGGAGAGGTTCGAGTCGCAGTCACCAGTTCAAATGGCTTGTAGTGAAGTAAGAAGAAAAGTCGTAAAAACGACTTTTTATACAATGGCCATTCATTTTATTAGCCCATTATGAAGCGGTCTTCTTATATACTTCCTGACAGACTTTAAGAACGGATACAGGTCCAGGGAATTCCGCCTTATAAAATAGCCCTGACGAAGTTCCTTGTGAACCAAACGCGTTGGCTGAGGAGTTTTGTTTTTTTTGGAACTGAATAAAGGAATTGTCTAATACGACTTGTAGCTCTTGGTATTTTTCTCTGGTGCACCATCTTTTTGTACATGAACATTCCAGACTCTACATTGGGACCCCTAAAAGGCATCCTACGCACCACAGGATATCTCCTCCATGGCCTGAAGAAATATTATCACATCACCCCCATTGTGGTGGAAATCCACTGGCTTCCCTTGCCAGCCAACATCATCAAACCAGGTGCATCATTTACAAAGATATTACCACCTCACCATCTGTGGTTGTCCACAGCACACTCACAGCCAGGACACCATCAGACTGCAGACTAAGAAGTGTAAAAATGAAAAAAGAAAAAAGGCAGCAGGCCTTTTCGAAGTATGCACCTGGGATCTGCAACATCATCTGTGTACCTATCAGGACCGC
The DNA here is from genome assembly GCF_964263255.1 of Lissotriton vulgaris. Classification (NCBI taxonomy): domain Eukaryota; kingdom Metazoa; phylum Chordata; class Amphibia; order Caudata; family Salamandridae; genus Lissotriton; species Lissotriton vulgaris. Next base: position 896,774,874 of record NC_141687.1, read on the forward strand.
TCCAATGGTACCCCAATTAAGAAAAGTGTTGAAGACACACCTCTTTAAAGAACAGCATCAGAATGAAGTTACCACCCGTTACTCAGCTACCTTTCTCTCCTGTCACTCACTGACATTTCTTTGACCCTATTCTGCCCTTCCCTGCCTTTTGGATAGGTGTGCACTATGGAAATACCAAACACATACATACATACATCAAGAGCGGCTCTAGGCTCATGGTGGCCCTGGGCAGGGAGCGTAGGTAGGGGGCCCCGGAAGATGGGGTCCGGGCGGGGCGGAGCCCACCAGAGCTCAGGAGCGGGTGGTCAGGGTGTTAGGAAGTGGAACAGAGCCAGAGGCCGCCAAATCCCTGCCAGGGGCTGCCATGCAAATATGTATCCATCCTCAGAGGATTATTATATTAAAGATATATATTGGCGTGGTGGCCCTGTGCAGGTGCACAGCTTGCACATCCCTAAGGCCGCCCCTGCATACATACATACAATTTGATATAGTTTAGTTTGAGCAAGTAAATTCCGCTCTAGATTCACCCAGTGGATTCTTGCCACTAGGACTATAAGACAGACACAACAAGAAACACAGCAAAACAGTGTCATGCATTTGTCCTTGCGTGTAGGGGTGGGTGGGAGGTAAAACGCATAACCCTATGACTTAATGTCGTTGATGTCAGAGCTTGCTGAAAATCTCTTTTGATAAGGGGTGCTCTGGCTAAAATATTCTTCTCATACCTACCTTTAGGAATGAGGACATCATTTTTTCTCCCGCAGGCTGAAGCACCAAAGGAAACGTTGAAGCATGTAGACCATAGAGTGTAGTAGTGACCTGTTTTGTTCTGTCTGAATTGAAACTTCTTTTTTTATGTTCTCTGTGAGCAGTGAACTTTTTCTAAAGGGGAACTGGGCCTTATGGGAAACAGGTAGAAAAACATTAGTTGATTACTTTCAAAGAATAAGCACAAAACACAACATGTATTTTCAATTTGGCTCAATTGAACTTATTTAATTCTAGATGTAAATTGTAGTTTAAAAAAAATGCACAAGTAACTTGGACATTTTAAAGTCAGTGCTAATTGTTTCTAATTTAGACTGAAATAGAATAATCTGCACATAACAGTTTATACATGTATTTAGAGAGATGGTACCCCAGTGTTAGGGTCTCACTGGCAAATATTGCCAGACAGCACAAATGACACCTTATTTTATACCAGTGACTATGTATGAATAACTCTGTATTTTTATTAATACTAAGGCATTAGTGTATGACATCGACTTTCAAAATGGTGTTTTTGGCACAGTAGGAGAATGATGTGCTCTCGTCAAAGATTTGCCCAATGTGCCATGATGCCATGATGCCATGATAGACTTATAGAAAAAACAAGGCAGCTGACCTTGTCCATCTACACTCCCAGGATCTAGAACAACACCCCATTATCCCTCAAGACCAACTCAATGCTGCTCCAGAGTAGTACAGAGCAGAATGCTCAACTCATTAAGGAATACTACAACACAATACATTAACAGTCCAACAACTAACTTCCTCTTCTATCTCTGTCCCTGTACAGCACTCTGCTGCTTTTTTGCTAGATTAGGGCTACAGAAATTCTGCATACCTACACATACAAACACTGCTGTTGCTTGTTCGACTGTTTCACAGACAATCCGGTATGCAATATTCCATTACCTTTGAGGTTCGGGCTAAGCTTACCTCTCAAGGAGGGATAAGGACTACTTAGGGGAAGACACACTAAAGCATGTTTAGAAAGAAGAAACATGGGGACATATTTCCAGCAGAATGGAGAAGTGTGGTGTTAAAAAAACATTGCTAATGCCACGCTTCTCCATTCTGAAGATGCAGGGATGAGCCGTATTCACAAGAATGCGGCGCACCACTGCATTTCCCCTAGCGCTGGTGCTGAGTTCAACTGCCTCGCACCAACGCAGGTCCCCCTTCCTGCACATATACAATCTTTAAATGCCGCTTTGTAACTCCTATTGGTGTTGCTTAATGCAGCACACACAGTAGTTGCAAAACAGCATTTTTTCAAAATGATTATTTATGTGCAGGAAGGGGGACCTTCCTGCACATAAACAATCATAAGCAATTTGCTGTTTCTTTCTGTGCTGCACAAGGCAGCACACAAGGAAACAGCAACAAAGAGAAGAAATGAAGCATTTCTCCTTGTTTTGCCTGTTTACGGTCAGCTTTTCCCTTGTCTTAATTTTGCCACTGCCTCCTATTCACGCTGCCGTCGTAAATGGGGGGCAGCATTAAAATCAAAGGATGTTGCAGTGGAACGCTCACCACATCACCCATTGCCCTCCCCTTTCACGCTAAATACAGCTGGAAAGGGTGCATTATTTACAAGGCAGCATTAAACCATGTTAAGTTACTTAACGCTGCCTTGTAAATAAGGCGAAGCACTATCGCAACCACAATGTCACTGAAAGTGATGTTGTGGTTGTGATAGGGGCTTGTAAATATGCCTCATGGTGTGCACTGCTGTACGTCATGTAATTGTTCAGGATGGGAGAACTTGGGAATACTCAGGGGGAGATTTTTAAACCATTTTCACTGGTTTAGCATCACAAAAGTGACGCTAACCAGCCCAAATGTTTTTTTTTGCCATTTTCTTTCCAGTGAAAAACTTGTTTTGCGCTGGAAAGCACCCTCTTATTGCAAAGCAGCACGAAGCACTGCTTTGCATTACTTTGGCCGAGGGAGCGTTATATGGGTGGTATGTGGAAATTTCAATCGTACCACCCATACCTTTTGAAGCAAAACCATATTTACAAAGATATGTAAACATGGGTTTGCTCGAAAAGTTAACGCCCCTTCAAAGGAGGCGCTAACAGGAGGAATGCTTTCATTTCTCTGTGCTTTTCCAACTTTCAATGCATGACACTGTGTGAAGCAAGTATGCAAAGTAGGAATATCTTTTCTTCGTGCATAGCATAGTATTTTGTGCAGGAAGGATAGCCTTCCTGTCCAAAACCTATGCTACACTCATGCACATACCCTAGTGCTGCGGCGCTAAGGTATGTGCATGACGCACGGCAGCTGAAATCTGCGCTGGTACAAGGGAAAGGGAAGGGGAGAGCCATATATCTGAAGATATGGTGCTCTCCCAGCCGCGGCCAGTAGTGAGAGTACCTGCCGGGCGGTGACGTGGGGAGGGGAATGGGCAGGGTGGGGGATAGTAATGTATGGATTACGGCCCTTAACAGGTAAGTAAACATATAAATAAATAAAAAGAATTCCGTTGCAAGCACTGCATCACCAAACGCAGTGCACGCAACAAAATTTGTTTTATTTATTTATATGTTTACTTACCTGTTAAGGTCCGTAATCCATACATTACTACCACCAACCCTGCCCCTCCCCGTCCACTCGTCACCGCCCTGCAGGTACTCCCGCTACGGACCACGGATGTGCTCTCCTGCTCCATGTCACACAATGCAGCTCAGCCTCTTGGGGGGCTGCGCTGCATTGTTTGACTTTTTGGAAAATCTCCCCCTCAGTGTGATTCCACATAATGAGACTTTGTTTTGAGGTAGCCATGTTGCTATTGAATACATCTTTATGATAGGGACCTAATGTAGTCATAAATTACGATTTCAAGTTTAAACATTAGATTTTTCAACTTGCACGGCTGTGTTTGAACAATGAAGAATTTTACAGCAAGGAGGATCATGTGGCATAATTATAAGCGCTTAACTTTTAAACTTTTCTGACAAAAATAAAAATGTTGACATTAACATGAATGAATCCGGCACAACTATTTAGAGAAAATTGAAGAGAGTTTGAATGCCCTTACAAGCCGTGTTTTTTTAGAATGGGAGTATTCAACTCCTTACAGTAAAACAAATCTACATTTATTCAATGAATAACAAGATCTGGCATTGTTCACTAGGTTCTACTAATCCTCCAACTCTATCATTCCTTGCACACTTTTTTCCACAAGTGCTGCTTCCTTTGTCTTTGCCCCTTTACAATAATATGTATGACAATTTCTAGGCTTTATCACAAAAATGTAACATATTTCTCCTTGTTCCCAACTGTCATATCGTGACATTCAAATAAGGACAGACGCTTCGCCTATGCTTTATATTACTGAGCTTTATTTATACATCTGCTCCAGTCCCTGTCCCTACTCTAACTGTCCCTTTCCTGTGTCCACTCCTCCCCTTCCTCTGGCCCCCTAGCTCCGCCCACACCCAGCTACTAGAATGCATCCCAACATTACATCTCCCCCCTTGTTAACGAAATGAACTTAGCGTCCAACATATTTAGAGTTGCTAAATCAGCCATACGAGTCCGCGGGCTGTTCGCTTGAGCTATGGAGACACATCTCAGCTTGCGTTGTGTGGCCTTCTGCCTCCTCGACGAGAGCATCCTTTATTACAAGAGTGCATCTTTGCACTTGCACGAATTCTCGTGTGATGTGCATCTGTTCAGATTCATGGTGGTTGTCACTCAACTTCTGAGTGATCCACTCACCTTCAGTGTCTGAGGTGTCTGTGGAGAGCTCAGCTTGATATCGGCAGTCTGTCCTCCTTTGTGACTCTTGTTCAAGTGACGGTCGACCTCTTTTCTGAGGGGATGTTGTTCTGGTTCCCTTCCGAGCGCCTGCATGTATTTTTACTTCCTTTGGCTTTGTCCGGTCGAGAACAACACTGTCTTCCTGTTGCGAATCCTGGATACCAGCCGGTAGGGTAAGAACTGCGGAGATCATCTTGGTATGGCTTGGGGACTGAATTGCTGTCTCTGGTTGTCTCACCCACTCCCGCTCGCGCCTGGAACAGGCGAACCCTAGGACCGGCTGGGTATTTGTGTGTTTCATTCTTATCCGATGATGACTTGTCTCTATTGACACGTCTGGCTTCCCTTGCAGATCGACTGGTTGGTCTGTTTTTATCTGGGTGCTAATGGGCACTATATCCGTTTTCCTTTTCATGGGACCTTCGAGTCAACCTCGCTGCCCCTATCCGGGATGACGGTGTAGTATTTGTGTCTTGATGCACCTGTGATTGACATGACAGGTTGTCTGGTGGAGTGATCGAGTGTGCATTGACATTGGTGTGAGACGTGTCGCTCTTGACGGGAAGAATGTCCCTTGGTTCTCTGATGTGTTCGGGTGATTGGCACCGTGGCCGTTGTCGGGACCACGACTCTGTCGACTCGAAGGATCGGTCCGACATGCTTTCTGAATCAGAGGAGTTCTCTGTCAATTCCCTCTGAGAACGTTCCTTTGAGAATGTCTTAACGGGTGGACTTCGAAACTGGGTAGTCCATGACGAGTTGCTTTGCATGCCAGAGCTGTCTTTGAGGTGTTTCCCCGGGTATCTTTCTCGAGGCGTCTTCGTTGTCAATTCACTGGAGAGGTTGTTCGATAACCACGTACTCACGTCTTGAGTTTGATCCCAAGGTATTTCATTTCTGTCTCTCTTGCATGATGATGATGACCTCCTCTCCGTTTCTTCATTATTTTGAGTGTCATGCACACTTTTGTCTTCCCCCTTTCGTTGTCTGGATGAATCAGTCAACCTTATGCGGTGCACTTCCTCTTCACACTTGTTTGGTGTACTGACATCTGTATTACCGGTGTGGTGTGTTTTCCTGTTTGACGTCTCCTCGGACTCGTCTCTCGAACAGCGAGATGCTTGTGTGTGGTCGTGTACCGATTTCCAGGGTTGACTTGATTGGTTCAGTCTTCTATGTTTTGCCTTTCTTGCTCGTTTGGTGGACAGACTGTCATTTGGTCCATTGGTGCGATCTGAACCACTTGACACTTCCTCCGCTTCAGAACCGTTTGCACCATCTGTTGACTGACTCCTTGAGATTGAATAACTCCTTAAGGTTATATCAGTGTCGCTATCACAATCCAAACTCATCCTGGTCTTTCGGGTTGGTGACTTGGAGTATTTCATGACGCTTTGTCTCTTCTTTTGTCTTGGCTCTGATCTGCCTTCAGCTTCCCTTTTTTTTGTTTTGTTTGATTTGTCTCTTACTTCGACCCGCACTCCAACCTCGGCCCCTCTGATGATTCTCCTTAGCGACCACTGCCCCTGAAGGATCTTGCGCTTTGTGTCTGCATTTGAACAGCCTTCGAGTAGCAGCCGGGTACCAATCTTTGCAATCGGGCAATGAATTTTGGCAGTGGTTCTCCTGGTTCCTGCCGTGCTGTGGTGAAGGCGATGTGAGCATGATCTACGTCTACCGGTGCATGGAAATGGGTAAGTAGTTTCTTTTGGAGTCTCTCATAGGTCTCTGTATCCTTTTCAGGGAATGTTCTGACTAAACGTCGGCCCTCATGACCTATCAGCTGGAGAAGTAGTGTCAGACATTTTCTATCTGTACGTTCACCGATTGCGTCGAGGAAATCGTCCAATGATTCCAGCCACCGGTTCCATTTGGGGCCCAAACTCTGACTGTCAGTCTGGGTCACTGGGGGCGGTACTTCAATGCAGAGATTGGACTGATGCGTTGCTGTAACCACCGCCATGAGGGAGGAAAGTTTCCGTCTGCTACCGTCGCAGGATTGTTCACTTTGCCTCCCATCTTATTTGCTGACCTTCTTCTGCCGAGGTCCTGTGTCTGGTCATTTCCTTTGATTCTGGGAAGGTTCGCCACTCAGCTACACCATGCGTGTCTCAGCAAATCCCTACTTTCTTTTGAGTTGCCTGCTAGCTGCAGGTGATTTGGGGCTCTTCCGCGATGATACGTGACACCAGTGACATCTCGTCCTTGTGCTTCTTTCGGCCTGGCACAGGTTATCCAGTGGTTTCAAATGATGAGAGAATGCTTCCTTGATGTTCGTTTACTCATGTTTCTGGATTATTTTAACTCCTTAGCTCTTCTTACTCTTGACCATTTATCTGCGTGTGGTGCTGAAAGTTTACTTTGGTACTTGCCTTTAGCTCGTGTTTGTTACGTTCGGGATCTGCATTTGCTTGGTGCATTCAGGATTTGCACTTGCTTGTGCTCGTCGACTTCGGAACTTGTATTCGTCCGTGCTTGGTATGCTCGGATTTGTCTTGGCTCGTGCTTATGGTGTTTTGGATTTGCATTTGCCGCATTCGATATTTGCGTTGGCTGTGCGTGTCTACGTTGAGGCTTGCATTCGCTCGGACTTGCGTATACTTGAAGAGTGCGTTTGATTGTGCTTGTTGCACTGTAAATCTTGCCTTTCGCCAGCGCTTTTTGCTAACGGTCACTTTTGTTCATTCCACTTTCGTTGCTTACAACAGTGCTTGTTTGTGCTCACCATTGTCTTCATTTGTCTTTTGCATTCGCTTATGCTCGTTTCGCTCCTCTGCTTGCATTAGCTTATGCTTGTTCTCTCGCATTTGCCAATGCTTGTTGTACTATTTCTCTCCTTGTCTTTATCAATGCCTGTCTTCTTAGACTGCTTCTTGCATTTGCATGTGCTTGTTTGTCATTGTCTTTTCAGCGCTTTATTATTCTTCACTTGCATTTGCCAATGCTTGTTTGCATGTGTCAATCCTTGTTTTGTTACAGTCAGCAATGCTTGTTTCATTTACAGTTGCCAATGCTTACTTCATCACAGTTGCCAATGCTTGTTTTTCCACAGTCGCCAATGCTTGTTTTGATTCAATCTGCCAATGCTTGTTTCCACCTCAGCCTGCCTGACCTCAAAATGGCCGCTCTGGATACTTAACAGGGTTTGGGACAAAACCCACCTGACTCCAAGATGGCCGCCCTGAAATCTCACTCTCCACGAGATTTGAGATACATTCAGTCTCCAGCTCACCGAGTCACACCAGACACTCACCGGGAGCTTCTTACATGTCCAGCAGGTCTTTTCCAGCGCAGTCCACGATCTTTGGCCACTTTCCACCCTTCAGGTAGGCCAGGGATAACTCCCGACGTCTTTCTTTTGTCCACGTGCCGTCCCTCACGCATCAGGGGTGAGCCCCGATGTCGGGAAAATCGGCGCTTTTCTTCCGGCGCCTGCACATGGGTCCCTCGCTTCTCTGGACACCCCTCACTCCTCAGGGCGCTTCAGGAGGGCTGGGGTGGGCTCCCAGTTTCCTCTTTGACCTCAAACCCTCCAGGGGTATTCATGGTGCACTCGCGCTGTTTTGGCGCGAACCAGCGCACTCGGGGCTATAGTTGCAGCGCTCAGCCACGCTGGTGAGAGAGCGCAATTTGAATAAAATGTATATCCGAGTCATATTTAGAAGTATATTGTATAAACGTAGGAATGAAATGTATATCGTGAAGTGAAGTTGACGCTTATAGCATAAAGTTAACAGACGTAACCAAAGTAATATAGGAAATGTAACTGTATTCACTTTAGAATGTATTAGATTTAGAAGGCCCGTATACGTAGTGGGCTAATGTAGAAATGCTTACGAACAGAAGAACGTGCAAAGTAGAATTCATGTGCGTGTGTAATTTTAAATGCAGAAACAGCGAGAAATGTAACATGGAGAAATGTGCAGAGAGCATACACATAACGATGTAACAAATGAGAATATAAAATTATATTCTACGTAATTGTATTCTATGTAAAATGTATTCACATATGAGCAAGGGATTTGCTAAATGCGATCATGTATAAATGTATGTTAAAGGTTATACTGTGTAGAAGAAGTTTGTAGGAATGTTAGAAGGGTTTTAGGTCATTTGTGATTATAACCTGACAGACCAAGGGTTCGCAGGAGTGTAGTCTGCTGTTGGTAATTTAGTGGACTCACAGGAGTCGTGAATAGCCTTCACTTGAAGGTGCGAGCCGAAGAGTCTAGTTCTTGTTAGATTTAAGGTGACAAATGTCGAACGAAGTTTATTGCCTAAACATGAGAGGAGACGATTGGAATTTGAGTCTTGTTTTGGAATGACCATTCACAGGACCAAATGAGGTTAAAGGTACAGCCGTAAAGAATAAAAGTTCTAATAAAGTGATAGATTTTACTCCGAAAATGTCAAAGGTAAAGTTGAATGAAGTCACCAGCAAGAAGACGAAGATGGCGTCTAAGGAGAAAGGTCAACTTAACGGACGGCGAAGAGACGAAGCCATGGAAAGAGCTAGAAGATGACCTCACGGGGAAAGTCCGTGGTGGGCGTCGAAGGGGCGTTCCACCCACACTGTGATTGTGTATTTTAGGGACAGCACCCCGGGGAGAAGATAGCGAATTGCTCAGAGAGAGAGGCAAGTCAGAAAGAGCAGATGACTTGAGCAGATGCGCTGAGAAAGATCAGAGCGCAAGGGAGCAGTAGGCCGAGGACCCTTAGAAGAGCGGATGGGTAGGCAGAGAGGGTACTGCTTCTTAAACTTAAGTTACCTTTAGAGGCTAAGAGAGTTGAACTTCTTAGGGAGTCAACTGCTGACACCTTTTTAGGGTTTTAGAAACTTGCGAAGTAGGGATGTCACCTAGTATAGAGTAACCGTGGGCGGACAGCTACGCTCCGTCTGCGGAGTGTGCGTAGTTCCGCCTACTCCGCATTTTGCGGAGCTGGCGGAGCCAGGCGGCACTACGCACGCTCCGCAGACGGAGCGTAGCTGGCCGCCACCCGCCTCCCTCCCGCCCTCCCTAAATACTTTAAAATAAAGGAACGCAATAATTTTGAAAGCACTTACCTTGCCGCTGCTGGCCGCCGCGTTCCCCGGGGCTCGTTCTCTTCCGTCTTCCGCATTTTGCAGTAATGCGCATGCGCGGACGGCCGCGCATGCACATTTTCACGAGAAAATGCGCATGCGCGGCCACCCGCGCATGCGCATTACTGCAAAATACGGAAGACGGAAGAGAACGAGCCCCGGGGAATGCGGCGGCCAGCGGCGGCAAGGTAAGTGCTTTTAAAATTATTGCGTTCCTTTATTTTAAAGTATTTAGGGAGGGCGGGAGGGAGGCGGGTTGCGGGGCTGCCGGCCAGTGGTTTTGCGGAGTGGGGCTACGCGGAGTGCGGAGGTGGGCGTAGTTTCTCGCCCACTTCGCGTAGCTCCGCGAAGCCCCACTCCGCGAACTCCGCCCAGGGTTAGTATAGAGTAGGGACAGATTTAACTTGATTATTTTTCTCTTTCTGTAGATGACGCAGAAGAACCACTTCATATCGATGCTTTTTAATTTGCTGATTTTGGAACTGACTTTAATTGTATTCGTTTGTAGACTGAGGTTCTTTAGGGAATATATGTTCCTATTGGTTCCTGTATATTTGATGAATTTGATCCTGAGAGGATTGTATATGCAACTTTTCTTAATTTTATATTAAACCTTTTAAACTTTATCAGTTGTAAGTGGTTCTTCAGAGTGGCGTCAGTTAATGGGGTTTATCTAACCTATGCAGGGGTTTGTCTTTTACTCAATGACAGAAACCAATCGATCCAAAATTGTTGAATGAGATAAGTTATCAAATTGATCATAAAAGATATTAAAATCTCATTCCCCGCAGTTGGTAGCAGAGGATGGTTTTCTTCTTGAGGAAGACAACCTAGGTCAGGTTTAGTTTACCCCAAGGTCCCTAGTCATCGACGACCAGAAGAAGAATCCCTGCCGAAGAAGGTGCTGACGGTGCGTCGAGAGAAAAGCAGCAGAATCGGTCGAGAGTGAGTATAAGGGTCATGCGTTGTAAGATTGCGGTGTTTTATGTTGTTCTTGTGTTGTAATGTCAAGCGGAGTTGAATGCCTGTAGTATGATTGAGGGAAGGTTGTGAGCGCGCGCAACCGGATAAAATCTTATGTCCAGAGAGGGCTTAAGTGGTTCGGGTGTATCGAACACCCAGAGTAATTTGTCTACCATTTAAAGGGGGTCATGAGGTACCATTGATCGCCCGCAGACCGATGATAGGGGGAGCGTTTGAGTGAGTGTATGAGTAAACGCATGCTGGTCGTACGTTTACTGTGTGTAAGTAACCTATCAGTTAAGGTGAGCGTCTGACCGTAAGAGGAAGACGTTTCGCCAGTTGAGGTAGCAATTACAGTTAGACTGTGGCCGTACAGTCAGAGAAAAGTGATCGCTTGGACGGAAGTAGTCATTTTTCGGCGTATGAATGAAACGCATGTAAAACCGCGAGACGAGTTGAGAAACGAAGGAAACTGCTGCAGAGGGAACGAGTGACGTCAGCGTAGAGTCGCGCTGAGATTGGTCGGTTAGCGTAGAACAGCGTTGGGATAGGCTGATTAGCGAGAGTCGCACAGGGATTGGTGGTTTGTCATCGGGACATAAACAAGGAAGAGAATTAATAAGAGAAAATCGTAGATTATCAAAAATGAAGTGCTTTAAGGGTTTAAGAAAAATCTTTAGGAGGAATAGAAGAAACTTATATGCTGGAGAAGAAGCTCCACCAGAAGGCACACCAGCTTATCATATGGCAGTAAATGTAGGCTTACACTCGATAATGTGGATCTCCGAGTGGAATAGGCTAACGGAAGGGGAAAAGGAGCTGACGTTTCCGAGATTCGGAACATTTAAGCTAGACGTGTTGAACCAACTGAAAGCGGTAATGCTTGCAACAAGACCTCTACCGAGGCCAACACAATTCGAAGCACTTAGTGCATGGTTTAGAGCAGCTCACGAGAAGAGTTTAAAGAGACGTCAAGAAAGAGTAAGACGATCAGTAAAGGCAGTACAGGATGCCAAATGGGATGAAGAAGCTAAGAAGTGGAGAGTGCAAAAGATAGAAGCAGACAAACTGTTCACCATGATAGAAGCCACGGGAGAAAAGAAACCTCTAGAGGAGGAAGATGAGGAAAGCGAGACGGAGGAGGATCTGATAGAGAGGCTATTAACAGATAGACCACCTCCGTACAACAGCGAAACCGCAAGTCCCATACTACGGCAAGGGGACGGAGCTAGATGGGGGGAATATAAATCGATCCCAGTAACAGAGTGGGACTCCAACAAGAGTGAGGAAATACCCCAAGCTAGTTCCGAACAGAGAGTAGTGGGAAGATTTGTGGTCCAGAAGGTGCCAGAGACGCAATGTGCAAGGTCGTACCAAATGCCAGACGCTCTACAAGTACCTGTTACCATAGGCCCTATAGTGTCAATCTACAACCCAGAGGGGGTCCAGCAGGAGGAACAGGCACGATGGGACAGGGAAAGGGCAGAGATGGAGAATAGGAATAACACGATGAATTCTCAGAGGCAGATACTAGCACCAGTGAGTCGGAGTACCCCATTAGATTCCGCAACGGGTCCCTGGATAGAACAAGGGGGTCAAAGAGGATCAATGGATTTGAGGGGACCAAAACCGAAATCCTATAAGGAATTAAGGGAATATCTGAAAGAGTGGGATACTGCCGAAGAGGCTCGGAATAAAAGTTTAGAAACAGGAGCAGAGTGGAGAGACCAGGATAACAAGATCCTCTCTCATTGTGGAGCTGGCGAAAGCAGCCCGGAGTGGGAGAGAGGGAGTCAAGGAAGCAGAGGAGATACTTACCCTACTACTAGTGGCAATAGGCTAACGTGCAACGACAGGAGTGCAGGGTGTGGGGAAGTGCCTCGCGTCACCTTTAGTGAGGGAGAACGAAGGACGCAGGAGTACCGAAACACTTTCAGATGCACACACCATACTCCGGATGAAAATGTGCAACGTTGGAATCACGGGAACATGGAGCGTCGTGAAACGTCTCGACATGCCTCCGGTGATTACGGACGGAATCACGGGTACATGGAGAACCGCGAAGGGTCTCGCCATGCGTCCGGTGAACAAGAACGAAGTCACGAGAATATAGGGAGTCGCGAAACGTCTCGCCATACATCCGGTGATCACGAACGAGATCGCGGGAGCATGGAGAGCCATGAAGGTCCTTATCGTTTGTTGAGTGATACCAGACAGCAAGCGAGTTACAGTGGTTTAGAACAGCACGGAGGATCTTATCTCGTATCTGGAGAAACCGAGTCAAAAAGACGGAATGTAGGGTTGAGGGATGGAGCATTGTTCCACCACACCCCAAGGGAAGATGGAAAGGCTTGGGATCTAGAGAGGTGGGAACAAAGAGATGGAAGAAAAATTCCTCATAACTCACCTGTGCTTAGGCGTAGGGCGCATAGTGGAGGTGAGAGGGATGTAAGAGAACAACCTAGGACTGACGTACTGAGAGCTGAAATAAAAGCAAGACGCATAGATGTAATGAGTTTAAAATCAGACTTGGATGAAATAATTGACGGCACAGTGGCAATTGAGAGGTTAGAGCTGTACGCACCAGATGAGATTCTGTTTTTGTCTAAAGACGTTACTCGGAAAGCGAGAGCAGCTCATGAAAAGTTATCTGAATTGGCAGAAAAGTACATGATAGACATATCACGAACTAAGGCTTTACAGGCCAACCATAGGCTGAATTGCACGGATCAAGATCTAGATGAGCGCAGAACGATTGGGCTAAGAGTACACATAAGAGAATTGGTCATGTGTATTAGGATATGGAGAGATCTGGATAGATGGGAGGAAAGATGGTCCAAGAAGGGATCTGTAAGACGGAGTACACTTGTAAAGTCTCAGGATACAGACTTAATGCGAATGGAAGCTTTCCCTTTGCGAGAAATCGCGAACGGAAACTACGTGCATGTACCATGGAGTAGGGGGGACTTAGCGGCATTCACAAATTCCTTCCCGAAGCTCAGAGAAAATCCCGTAGAGTGGTACAAGCAGGTAGAGAGATTCGTGAAAATCTCTAAGGTACTGTGGATTGATTTGAACACATTGTTCGATATCGTAGTACCCGGAGATTTGTGGACGGCATGCAAACATAGTATTGAATGGCCCGCTTGCGAGCCTCCGAGGGATACACAGACGAACGGTCCATCAGACAGAGTCATGGAAAAATACGAAAGAGTAATAACATGGCTAAAAGAGAAAGTGCCGGTGCAAGACATAGACTGGGTTAAGATAGATCGAACAACTCAGGAGCCTAAAGAGACAGTTCACGAGTTTTATGAGAGGTTATTGAAAGCATTTAAACAGTACAGTGGGTTAGACGTAATGGATCCTAAAGACATAGGACAGTTTGTGTCGAAGTTTGTTCTCGGATTGAGACCAGACATAAGCCTGATGATTCAACAGCATTTAATTTGCTGGCAGAACAAACCTTTAGATGAGATTCTGAGGTATGCAAGGTACTGTAGCGATGATATAGATTCGAAGGCAAAGAAGCTCAAGGAAAAGCTGATGTTGGTACAGATGCAATCAGCTGGAAAGGGTGGACAGCGACAGCAGGGAACAGGAACGCCAGCAAAGAAACAGAATAATCAGAGCAGAGATGAGGAAGAAAGACAGAGACCGAGAATGGATATTGCGACACTGAAAAAGACAACGAGGTGTCATCAGTGTAACGAGGTGGGACATTGGAGACGCGAGTGTCCTTATAATGTTGAAATAGGAGAATTAGAACCGGAGGAGGAAGAGGTACAGAACAACGTGGTTAAGGGAGCGACAGTCCCGAAGGGGAAGTTTATCAAAGGGGGGACTCAGACTCCTCGAGCCCCGTTTCCTCAACCGCCTCGAATTACGAATGGAGGGAAAACCTATAGACAAATGCCATTATTCGTAGGAGGAGAAGAATGCTACTACGTTGATCCTCTTACAGGGCAACGAGTGAGTAGGGAAGAAGACTGTACTTTAGGAGCAGCCCTGGAAGTAGATCAGAGAGGACCATACGTAGAGGCTGAAGTAGCTGGATGTCCTACGACCTTTTTGGTGGATACGGGAGCCACTAGATCCACGTTGAGATCAGCGGTAGTCCCAGGTCTGCCAATATCAGGAGAAATGATTCAGGTGGTAGGAGTCGCAAACAAGAGGATGACGAATCCTCTGACAGAACCAGTGTCAGTGAAGATAGGGAATTACAGTGACGAACATCAGTTTGTGATCTGTGATTCTAGCCCGGTGTGTTTGTTAGGAAGAGATCTGTTGTGTAAACTGAATTGCACAATACATTGCACACCTGAAGGAGTAGAAGTGCAGACCAATGATGAAGATGCCGATTTTAAAGTTGTAAACTCGCAGGAATGCGTGGAACTATATCCTACCTTAACAGTGGAGGAGCTTCCACAGGATTTGAGGGAGAAAGTGTCAGCTGAGGTGTGGGATTTTACTGGAGAAGAAATAGGACTGATCAAAGGGGTAGAACCAGTAAAGATCATGGTAAGACCCAATGCCGAGTACCCAAGAACACCACAATACAAGTTGACACCGGAGACGA
The DNA here is from genome assembly GCF_964263255.1 of Lissotriton vulgaris. NCBI lineage: Eukaryota > Metazoa > Chordata > Amphibia > Caudata > Salamandridae > Lissotriton > Lissotriton vulgaris. The sequence goes on from NC_141687.1 coordinate 896,790,035, forward strand.
TTGCAGGAATAAAGCCTGTGATCGAATCCATGATTAAACAGGGAATACTGAAGGAGATCGTGGGTAGTCCATGTATCTCACCGATTATGGGTTTGCAGAAGCCTAGTGGAAAATACAGAATAGTGCAGGATCTTCGAAAGATTAATAATATTGTTGTCTCATGTTGTCCAGTGGTACCGAATCCATCAGTGATATTGTTTCAGATACCGTTCCAAGCTGAATGGTTCACCGTGATAGATTTGTGCCAGGCTTTCTTTTCGATTCCTTTAGATGAAGAGAGCCAGTATCTTTTCGCTTTTAAGCTGGAAGATCGCGTTTTAACATGGTGTCGTATCCCTCAGGGGTATATAGAAAGCCCATCGATTTTTAACCAGCTATTAAAGAGAAATCTTGAAAGTCTAGTACTGCCCAAGAACTCAGTTCTAGTCCAGTACATAGACGACCTCCTAGTTGCGTCAGAAACAGAGGAAGCTTGCAGAGTAGACACCATCACCTTGTTAAATCACTTGGCCGAGAACGGGCACAAGGTGTCTCCAAGTAAATTGCAATATTGTCTTACCGAAGTGCAATACTTGGGCCACAGGATTGAAAAGGGGAAACGGAAGGTGTCTCCAGACAGAATAGAGGCGATTATGAAAATGAACGCGCCTACAACACAAAGAGAGGTCAGGATGTTTCTAGGCATGGTCGGTTATTGTCGACAGTGGATAGCCAACTTCTCACTGAAGGCAAAGCCGTTATTACAGCTGACGCACAAAGGAGTGAGTGATCCGGTACCATGGGACAAAGATTGTTTGATGGCGTTTTTGCAGCTGAGGGAGGACTTATGTCGCGCCCCGGCTTTGGGAATGCCTGATTACACAAAACCATTTTTGCTTTACTGCTGCGAAAGAGAGGGATGCGCTTTAGCAGTTTTGGCCCAGATTCATGGAGATGCGCGTAGGCCAGTAGCGTATTTTTCGGCTACATTAGATCCAGTAGCCGCAGCGTTGCCCGGATGTCTCAAATCCGTTGCTGCAACGGGTGTCAGCATTGAAAGATCTGAAAGTGTGGTAATGGGACATCAGTTAGTGGTGTACGTACCGCATTCTGTGGAATTGTTAATGACCAGGACTAAGACTCAGCATCTGATGAATAGCAGGCTCACACGCTACGAGCAAGTCATACTGGCTGCCGAGAATGTGACCCTAAAAAGATGCTCCGTCTTGAATCCTGCAACTTTGATGCCACTTCCAAATGAGGTGGATGATGAAATTTGTACAGATCATGATTGCCTTGATGTGACTGAACTATGCACCAAACCGAGACCCGATATCGTAGATGAGCCATTGACTGACCCTGATGAAATTTTCTTTGTTGATGGTTCATGCGTAAGAGACGATATTGGTCAGCTGAGAGCAGCTTATGCAGTTTGTACAATTACCAGAGTTGTAGAAGCTGCTTGCCTGGAAGGAGTACACTCCGCTCAGGTAGCTGAAATTATTGCTTTGACGCGTGCCTGTTTAGCAGGTAACAAAATTCGAGTCACCATATACACCGATAGCCAGTATGGTTTCGGGGTAGTTCACGATTACGGGCAGTTATGGTCTCAAAGAGGTTACATGACCTCCTCGGGTTCTCCCATTAGGAATGGAGAATTCGTGAGATTATTGTTAGAGGCATTGCAAAACCCGACAGCTATCGCAGTAGTCAAATGTGCTGCGCATACAAAAGGTATAGATTTTGTGTCACAAGGCAACCGCTATGCGGATGAAGTAGCGCATTACTGCGCAGAGCAAGGATATTCTCACACTGATGTGAAAGTGGGGGGAACTCAAGAAAGAACTGAATTGACAATGTTGTTAGACACTGTAGATACGTGGGATGAGCTAAGGAGTGTTCAGGAGAATGCACCAGAAGATGAGAAAAAGGGCTGGGAAACAGCTGGGTGTATAAAAAGCGAGATGAATTTTTGGATCTCTGCCGATGGGAGAGCAGTCTTACCAAATGAACTTGTTAGTCCAATGGCAAGGAAATTGCATGGATCAGCACACATAGGTAGAGATGCCATGGTGAGAGTATTCAGACAAACGTGGTTTAATCCTAAATTTAGAGTAGCGGCAGAAGCAGTATGTCAGCGATGTGCGATCTGTCAGCAACTAAACGTAGGAAAGAGAACACCAGTCACATTGAGTCACATTGGGAGGTCTGGGGGGCCTTTCAATAGAATGCAGCTTGATTTTATAGAAATGCCTAAATGCAACAAACTTAGATATGTTTTAGTGATTGTCTGTATATTTTCTAGATGGGTTGAAGCTTACCCTACACGTAGATGCGATACACTTACAGTAGCAAAACTGTTACTTAGAGAGTTAATACCGAGGTTTGGGGTGCCATCCTCTTTGGAATCGGACAGAGGAACTCATTTCAACAGCGAAATAGTGAAGATGTTGTGCTCAGCTTTGAGTATCGATCAGAAGCTCCATTGCAGTTATCAACCAGAAGCTTCAGGGATAGTAGAGCAAATCAACAGCACAATTAAGTCCAGACTTGCTAAAGTTTGTTCATCAACATCCCTGAGTTGGCCAGACGCACTACCAGTGGTTCTTATGAGCATACGTAGTACACCAGATAGAAAAACAGGTCTCTCTCCACATGAAGTGCTAATGGGGAGAGCTATGAGATTGCCATCGGTTCCGACTGCAGCGTTATTGAACATCACAGACGACTTGATCTTGGACTACTGCAAGGGACTATCTGATGCCATTAATTCTGTGTCCCTCCAGGTCCAGGCTGCAGAGGTTCCATCAGCACAAGACTTGTGCCATGATCTGAGTCCGGGGGACTGGGTCTTGGTGAAAAAGCATGTCAGGAAGAACTGCTTAGACGTGCGTTGGCGAGGACCATTTCAAGTCATACTTGTCACGATGCAGTGAAGTGTGGAGGCCTGCCAAATTGGATACACGCTTCACACACTCGAAGAGTGCCAACACCTCTAGAAGAAACAGCTCCTCTCTCGGATGAGAATGCAGCGGAAAGTGGAGAAGCCACAGAGGGGGAAAGCCAAGCTGTAGAGGTGATCGAAGAGGCTGAGATTGTGACAGAACAGGCCGACGAAGGTCAAGATACTAGTGAGACCGAAGTCGCCTCAGGAGAAGAAAGTAACTGGGAAATTGAATCGGATACTGAACAAGCTGAGAGTGACCAAGACTAGAGACAAGTCCAAGAACAAGGAGCAGGAGGACAAGGAGTGATGAAGCCAGTTGGCCAGAGAGAAGAAGGAGGCCAAGCTTAAAGGCACAACCGGAGAAAACTCTTGTCCCAATCTCTGAAGAGTCAGATCAAGAAGAAGAAACTACAGACTCAGGCACTGAGAGTCCAAGAAGATCGAGAAGGGTACGTGTGCCCTGCAGAAGGTACGCCACCCCAGAGTGGACTTATCTAGCAGATGTCTTGGGGACAGAAATCTGGGAGAGTGAAGAACGTGAAAGTAATCGATCTCGATCCATTTGTGGCAGTGGAGATATGGATGTTGACTCCTGGACTCGAGACTGAGGGATTACTGACTTTCACACTTCCCATACCCCCATACTTGAGACAGATTAAAGATTTAGTGCTAAACAGATTACAATTTCCAACATTTGGTCATCAAATTCCGGAAGAAGAAGAAAAAGTCATTTGGTTTGAATTATTGGAACTTGTTGCAAGAGCTGCAGGTACAAGAATAATTGTTGATGTATAAAGACTGTTGTATATAAGTTATAAAGAAGAAGATAACCTAGCGCCGAGTGGAAAGAAGAATAAAATTAGGGATTGCATTTAGAGGACGGAGAAGGGTTAGGGTTGTCTGTTGTTAAAAATAAAGAGACATTGTTGCGAAAAAGAGACTTTGTTGATAAAGAGCACTTTACAAACTGAGAAGAAAACAAAGCAAACAAAAGACTGGAAAGGAAAAGAAAACTTTTTCGCAAAAGGAAGAGTTACGCTGTGTTTGGTAACATGGAGAACGGCAACCCAAACAGAAAAGCTAAATGTATAATAGGTACACTTATAGCAGTAGTAATTTTTCTCATAATTACAGTAGTGACAATATCATACATAGTAGGACATGAAACTGATAAAGAATTAGCAGATGTTAAGCCTGTAACGACTTTGAAACCTGCTCTTGAAGGGAAGGAGGAGAGCAATGTTATACGTGAAAAAGCGTTATTGGCAGATGAAGCTCGTAGATTACATGTAGACGAGTCGCAGGGAAACTTTAGGTCAAACGCATATGCTAAACTGTTATACGAATATATCGATGCCATGGAGGCCAAAGATTGCTACGTTTGTATGCAATTGCCGGCTTCTGGAGATGAGGGCATTAGATATCATCATCTCCCATTGACTTATGGGATAACATGTAGTTTACTGCTTAGTATATTTTATGGTAGAGAAGGATTTGAGTACTACTTTTCAAATTATGATTCGGTACTGCCTGAAGTTCCGAATTATAAACAAACGAATAAGTGGGACTATTACAAAAAGGAGGATAGACTAGCCAAATTCTTTCTTCCTTGGGATACATTAGATACATCATACGCATGCAGAAATAATCTGACTTGCAAAGTGTCAGAGATTGAGAAAAAATTCATAGCACAAGTAGATGACTGATACAGAAGGCAGAAGATTCTAAAAATGTCAGGACAGTGGAAAACTGATTGGACCGAAGAAGAGAAGGCACATAAAAAGAAAGGTAGCAATGGTCCAATAGTATTGGATAGAACGCAGAAAGGAAAGTTATGTTTGACTCGAAGCAAGACATATTATGAAAGTGTATTTGTAGGTGAAGTAAATTCCGAACATGCTTTTCGATTAGAGTACTACACGAAAGATTTCATGAAGGAGATGCAGGTGATTCCTAATGTCTATTTTGTATGTGGGAGAAATGCCTATGTAAAACTGCCTGACAATTGGTATGGTTCGTGTTACTTGGCAATTGTCTTCCCCAAAATATACCATGCAAAGGATTTAGCGATCATAGAAGGAAAGGCTTCGACAAGAATGAAAAGAGAAGTAGGAGATGCAGAAGTAGTAGGAGACGTATTTGGAGCGATGTTTCCTATGTTAGGTTTAATACTTAACGATGTTAAGATCAGGAGACTAGCTACAGTTGTAGACAGATTATCTGCAAGTACTGCAAGGTCATTAATGCTAATAGAAGGTGAGATGCAATCGATTAGAGCAATGGTTCTTCAGAATCGACTTGCTCTTGATGTGCTATTAGCAAAAGAAGGCGGAGTTTGTAAGGCGTTGAAGGTCCAGGAATGTTGTACTTATATTCCTGATAATTCAAAACCACTTGAGAAGGTCATAAGAAACATTACACAGATTCATCAAGAAATCGAAGATATGACAAAAATAAATGTTTGGGAAAAAGTAGGTCATGGAGTAGGAAAAGTTGGAAGTTGGTTTACCAACCTTGGTAAAAGTATAGTATGGTACATATTAAAACCTGTATTAATAGTATTAATTTGTATGATCACATTGTTAGGATTAGTAAAACTATATAAATGGTATAGGACGAACTGTTTACAAAGGTCTATGAGAGAACAAGAAAGGAGATTAGCTGCCTTACGAGATCAACAGTATAAAAGTTTGAGAGCACTTGAAATGATGAAAAGAGGGAATGATGTAACTAGTTCTATTTAAAGGTGATATTCAAATTGCATTTAGTGATGACTCCTAAAAGTCATCAAAGGGGGGAACTGAGAGAGCGCAATTTGAATAAAATGTATATCCGAGTCATATTTAGAAGTATATTGTATAAACGTAGGAATGAAATGTATATCGTGAAGTGAAGTTGACGCTTATAGCATAAAGTTAACAGACGTAACCAAAGTAATATAGGAAATGTAACTGTATTCACTTTAGAATGTATTAGATTTAGAAGGCCCGTATACGTAGTGGGCTAATGTAGAAATGCTTACGAACAGAAGAACGTGCAAAGTAGAATTCATGTACGTGTGTAATTTTAAATGCAGAAACGGCGAGAAATGTAACATGGAGAAATGTGCAGAGAGCATACACATAACGATGTAACAAATGAGAATATAAAATTATATTCTACGTAATTGTATTCTATGTAAAATGTATTCACATATGAGCAAGGGATTTGCTAAATGCGATCATGTATAAATGTATGTTAAAGGTTATACTGTGTAGAAGAAGTTTGTAGGAATGTTAGAAGGGTTTTAGGTCATTTGTGATTATAACCTGACAGACCAAGGGTTCGCAGGAGTGTAGTCTGCTGTTGGTAATTTAGTGGACTCACAGGAGTCGTGAATAGCCTTCACTTGAAGGTGCGAGCCGAAGAGTCTAGTTCTTGTTAGATTTAAGGTGACAAATGTCGAACAAAGTTTATTGCCTAAACATGAGAGGAGACGATTGGAATTTGAGTCTTGTTTTGGAATGACCATTCACAGGACCAAATGAGGTTAAAGGTACAGCCGTAAAGAATAAAAGTTCTAATAAAGTGATAGATTTTACTCCGAAAATGTCAAAGGTAAAGTTGAATGAAGTCACCAGCAAGAAGACGAAGATGGCGTCTAAGGAGAAAGGTCAACTTAACGGACGGCGAAGAGACGAAGCCATGGAAAGAGCTAGAAGATGACCTCACGGGGAAATTCCGTGGTGGGCGTCGAAGGGGCGTTCCACCCACACTGTGATTGTGTATTTTAGGGACAGCACCCCGGGGAGAAGATAGCGAATTGCTCAGAGAGAGAGGCAAGTCAGAAAGAGCAGATGACTTGAGCAGATGCGCTGAGAAAGATCAGAGCGCAAGGGAGCAGTAGGCCGAGGACCCTTAGAAGAGCGGATGTGTAGGCAGAGAGGGTACTGCTTCTTAAACTTAAGTTACCTTTAGAGGCTAAGAGAGTTGAACTTCTTAGGGAGTCAACTACTGACACCTTTTTAGGGTTTTAGAAACTTGCGAAGTAGGGATGTCACCTAGTATAGAGTAGGGACAGATTTAACTTGATTATTTTTCTCTTTCTGTAGATGACGCAGAAGAACCACTTCATATCGATGCTTTTTAATTTGCTGATTTTGGAACTGACTTTAATTGTATTCGTTTGTAGACTGAGGTTCTTTAGGGAATATATGTTCCTATTGGTTCCTGTATATTTGATGAATTTGATCCTGAGAGGATTGTATATGCAACTTTTCTTAATTTTATATTAAACCTTTTAAACTTTATCAGTTGTAAGTGGTTCTTGAGAGTGGCGTCAGTTAATGGGGTTTATCTAACCTATGCAGGGGTTTGTCTTTTACTCAATGACAGAAACCAATCGATCCAAAATTGTTGAATGAGATAAGTTATCAAATTGATCATAAAAGATATTAAAATCTCATTCCCCGCACTGGTCATGCGGGGGCTCTACACGATCACCTGATCGTGGGGCTACTCGTTTACAGCTGGCCTCAGTCTATGGGCGGCAGCTTCGTGGGGCACACGGGTCGCGATGGCGACCACGTCCTTGCTGGTGCCCGGGACAGGGCTTCTTTCTTGTTCTGCAGGGGATGGCAGGTCACCTTATCCCACCCTCGTCGCCAGTTGTCATATCGTGACATTCAAATAAGGTGCCGCTCGCAGCCTTGTTGGGACATTCCTGAGGACTTTGGATATTTTAACCCGTTTTTACTTTGCTGGTAACTTTCCCTGCTTCCTGGACACGAGGACTGGGGACCAAAGTGGACGCTGCCGGGGCCGGGACTGCGAGAGCCAGGGTGCACAGCGCTTGAAGATCCCAGCGCACCTGGTGTCTCTTCCCGCCCCCAGCCCTCCGCCCTTGATTGATCACACCGGCTATTTAAGGCTCGCGGCCCCCGCTCCGCGGGTGCCGCTCGCAGCCTTGTTGGGACATTCCTGAGGACTTTGGATATTTTAACCCGTTTTTACTTTGCTGGTAACTTTCCCTGCTTCCTGGACACGAGGACTGGGGACCAAAGTGGACGCTGCCGGGGCCGGGACTGCGAGAGCCAGGGTGCACAGCGCTTGAAGATCCCAGCGCACCTGGTGTCTCTTCCCGCCCCCAGCCCTCCGCCCTTGATTGATCACACCGGCTATTTAAGGCTCGCGGCCCCCGCTCCGCGGGTGCCGCTCGCAGCCTTGTTGGGACATTCCTGAGGACTTTGGATATTTTAACCCGTTTTTACTTTGCTGGTAACTTTCCCTGCTTCCTGGACACGAGGACTGGGGACCAAAGTGGACGCTGCCGGGGCCGGGACTGCGAGAGCCAGGGTGCACAGCGCTTGAAGATCCCAGCGCACCTGGTGTCTCTTCCCGCCCCCAACCCTCCTAATCAACGCACTGGTGAGCGCGCACGCGGGACGCGCGCGGGACACAGCCCGGGGCTAAGCCCGGGCAAAGGGCGGGCCCTCTGAGGCCCTCCGAGGACCGAAAGGACTGAACTGGCGGTACCCCCTAGTGTATAATTAGACTATTCCTGTTGTTACAAAGCCACTATTTAACTGTGTTTGTTTTTATTTTTTTATGTTTGGAGTGTTTGGTTTAACTCTTGTTATTGATAGTGTATTGGTTTATCGTAGGATTCTTGTGATCTTTAGGGGTTAGCTTTAAATCCGAGGTCCCCCACCTTTTTCCATAGAGTATCACTGACAGTAAGTGTTGGAGTATTAATGTCTACACGGACAACTCGAAGCCAGGTGGGGGCAGGGATAAAAAACATCAAAACCAAAAAACTGACCAATACTCTGGATAGTTTTATCCTCCGTACCCACACTCTAATTGACGTAGGTATTACTTTGATGGAACGGAGGGTTTCCCAAGATTTGCTTCATGCCAAAAGATCGTCACTGGGTAATATAGCCCTGGCTCGTACCCCGACTAAAGACCTGCCCTTACCAGTTACGCCTCAATTAATACCTACACATGAGACACCAGTACTGACTATGGCCCAGCCCCAATGCTTAAATGAACCCTCGGTCCCCTTATTACCAGTATCCCTAATTGAGTCTGCTACCCCTGCTACTCCACTCGTTACTAATGTTATTATGCATGCAGTTACTCGAGAGTTGCAGGGGTTTCCTGTAGTAGGTCCAATATCCTCCCCAAAATTAACCGCCCCCAAGGTGCTTGGTGATAATATACCCTGTTTGGAGAATATGGCCTCTACGGGAACTGGTGCACAGGAGGGAGGATTAGGTGTGGACGCTACAGTTGACACAGCTAGGTTACATCGTGTATCGCACCCCCTGCCCCTAGAGTTGCCTGATGTAACTGTATTGGATTCTAGCATAGATAGTATTCTTAATAATGGTAGCCCTAATGTATCTACAGAGAGTGAAGAGGATGCGGACGCGCCCTTCTTTGATTCCTTAGCGGATCTCATTAGGTCTTTACTTTTGCCCCTTGAAGTCAGACTCCAGGGTATAGAACAACAACTTGGAATTATATCAAAGGAGTTGGAATGCAAGGGGGGGGATAAAACTAATGTAACCCAGAAGATTACACCCGGTATATCGGGAACTTTATTGCCAGTGGTTGGGAATTCTTTAATAGCACCCACCCAGCAAACCAAGACCTGTCCATCTACCACAATTGTAGAGAAGGGTGATAAAGTGGTCACTAAACCAGTCTCTGTAGAAGTTAAAAAACCCCCGGTGAAAGTAGATCAGGCCGCATCCAGCGCTACTCCTCTCTTACCCCCTGTAAAGACACCAAGGGCTCGGCGGAATATTAGCTTACCATCTGACGCCTCCCCATTTGTGATTGTGCTAACTGGTGTCCCTGAGCCTACCCCTGACACTCCCGAAACATTTTGGAGCCTTAAAAATAAAGTTTGTTACTGGCTGGACAGGAACTTTCCACCACCCCCAAATATTAATAAGAATATTCTAATGGTGGAGAGAGCCCCATGGGTTGGAGAAAAAAAGAAACAGTTCAAAGGCGATTGTGTGGTGATCACATTTGAAGATCCCTGCATAGTAGAGTTTATTTTTTCAGGGTATCACCGTAACACTGACTCAGGGATTCTCGTCAAACCTCTATCATATTTTTATATGCCTGAGGGTAATCACGATAATAGATGGAGTTGGCTTAGGGCTTCCACGCATGAAACCGGTTGGAGGAGACCTGTAAACCAAGGGAACCAGCGCTATAATAATTGGGGAGGGGCTGTTAGCGACGATTGGCAAGAAGTACGCAGAGGGAGAGGTAGAACTTATAATGGGGGAAATAGGTTCAAGGAGGGATGGTTGGGTCCACAGATGGATTATCCTATCCAATGTTATAACCGTTTCAACGGCCTGGAGGAAGTCGATTGACTTACTAACGGGTCTATTGAGCGTTTGGGAGGAGGGGTGTTGCATCCCTTACTGGAAGATCAAGCAAATCTGCCCGCAGACATAGTGGTTAACGCTGGCTTTAGTTCAGATACAATTGTACCCATGGTAGTAGCTGGTAACTGTACTCAGGATATAGTCTCTGTAGGACAATCGGGAACTAAGGAACTGGGTTCTTCAATTAATATTTTATCATGGAACATTGCTGGCTTAAAGAAAAACGTAGCAAATCCTGATTGGAACACCTTTATTAACCTATATGATATTTGTATGTTTCAAGAAACGTGGTGCAAACTCCCTGAATACATGAATGGTTATTCTACCTTTTATGTTCCAGCTGTTTCATTGGGGAGAGGGCGCCCTTCGGGTGGGCTACACATTTGGGTAAAAATATCTCTGAACTGTAGTGTCACCTCCAACAAGTATGTCTCTAATGACATCTTGCACATCACTTTAAAGAACAGTGTAGGAGGTCACAGCTATGAAATCTTCTGTATCTATGCTAGAGGTCTCCAGGGAGGGCTTGCTTCTCCAGTATTAGAACTGTTGGATGAGGAGTTGTCTAAACTCCCGGCTAGATCTAAAATAATAGTCGGGGGAGACTTCAATTGCACGTTTGAACCGTTAGATATGGAAGAAGAATCAGGTCCCAATGTAGTAGAAGGAAGATTATCTATACCCCCACTAACTCTTAGCCCAATTAAGAAATGGTCATCTAGGGTCATTCAGTTGAATGCTTTGGTGTTAGATTACAATCTTTGGGCTCTTAATGGCCGTACAAACTCTGATCGCGAAGGAGCAATGACTTTTAATAGGCTGGGGTGCCCCTCTCGTATTGACTACATCCTTTTAGATGAATATTCCTGGCCTGACCTAATAGATATGGTGGTTAGGGAGTCTACCTATAGTGACCACAACCCCTTATGTATGCAACTCAAATGGTTAAGTGGCCGGAATTCTAGACAGGAAGTGGAGATGATAACCAAAGAGGTCTTCCCTGTAAATAAAAATCGGAAGCTAAAATGGAATGTGGTCAAATGCGATGAGGGGAAGCTTCAAAATATCAAAGACCTAGTATCTAAAGAAATTATTAGTTTGGCAGCCTTAGAGTCTGTTCCAGTTAATCTAGCTGATCATAGTTTGTCGGTCTCCTATAGTAATTTAATAGGTAAAGTGGGAGCCCACTTTTGTAAGAAGCAACCAGGAAAATCCCGCCCTAACGGTACCAAATTAAATAGTAACCCATGGTATACGAGTAATTGTAGGAATAAAAGGGAAGCAATTACTAAAGCAATACGTAGTAAGGACTCCATGGCCGTGCGGTTAGCCAGGAAAGATTACGCGTGTAGTATAAAATCTGCCAAAAGAGAATGGGAGGAAGAGCATTGGCAACAGTTGAAAGAAGCAGCTTGTGGTAAAAATACTGTTGCCTTTTGGAAATTAATTAATGCACTAGATAGAAAGGGAGCAGATCCTATTTTAAATCATATTACGGACCAGGAATGGTATTCTCATTTTTTTAAACTATATTGTGAGGAGATTGTGGATAGCGTGACATTATTATCAGCTAATACCCCTGAAAGCACGCCTCATGGTAATTTTAATTATAACATAGATCCATTTACTCAGAGAGAAGTACTAGATGCTATCTCTAAATTATTGCCCGGGAAGGCCCCAGGCCAAGATGGTCTTCCAGGGGACTTGTTAAAGTACGAATCGAATGTGTGGGCTAAATACATATCCAATCTGATGAATTTGATACATGCTGGTCATCCTGTTCCCGATTCCTGGAAAGGTGCCGAGGTAATAACCATTTATAAAAAGGGCGACAGGGACGACCCTTCCAATTACAGACCGATAAGTCTGATAGATACTATTCAGAAGGTGGTTGGAAGGGTAATCATAAACCGTACAGAAGTATGGCTTGTGGATAAGAGTATTTTGTCCCATTTCCAGGCCGGGTTTAGAAGCAATATAGGTGCAATAGACCAGGTATTTAGATTCTGTGCAGTCTGTTGGAAGTCAGTGTTAATTACTAAGGGAAGTCTATACCTGGCTTTCATAGACTTGAAGACAGCATTTGATGTAATTCCACGGAATAAGCTCTGGTCGGTCTTATCCGATATGGGTTTTCCCAGTTACCTCCTACAATTTATTATTAAACTCCATGAGGGGAATTATGCCAGGATTCGATGGGGATCCCAGGGTCAACTGACAGAGAAGATCCCGGTGAATAGGGGAGTGAGGCAAGGATGTGTGATGGCCCCAACCTTGTTCTCCCTCTTTATTAATGGGGTTGTTGCCCATTTGAGGGAGGATCCGGCTGATGCCCCCGTCCTTGCTGGAGAGAAAACACCCACTCTCCTCTTTGCCGACGATACCTTGCTCATGTCAAAATCCCCCATGGGTTTGCAAAAACTACTCGATCGTTTTTGCAGTTTTTGTATAGATAGGGGGTTGTCAATAAACACTTCAAAAACAAAGCTGATGGTGTTATCTAATAAAAAGAAACTTAGGAAGGTAAACCTCAGGCTGAATGACACCCCGTTGGAGGTGGTAGAGGAATTTGATTACCTCGGGGTGAGACTTTGCAATAACTTGAGCTGGTCAGCCCATATCGCCAAAATGGTTTTAAATCTCAAAAGGGTTGCAGGAGTAATTCTTAAGAACCAGCGTCGATCTTTCAGTCGTCCCATAGCCCCCACCCTGGCAATTTATGAAGGGAAAGCTTTGGCAGCGGCAGTTTATGGCTCAGAACTTTGGGGGGCGGAAAATACAAAAGTTTTAGCGGTGGCCGAGAATAAGTTTATTAGAGATATGGTCTCGCTACCCTTATCGTCCCCTTTGAAACCTCTTTTTTTGGACATGGGTAAAAAATCGGTTGTGGATCTAGTGCAAATTCGCCCCTTGTTATTCTGGGTTCGTCTTAGAAGGACCCCAGAACTTTATAATTATGCTAAGGTTCTGGATGAGCTTATTAGTTTAAATGTAGCAAACAAAATTAAATGGCTCAACAATTTAAAGAGACTTGTAAAATCAATAGGTCTGGAGGAGAGTTGGATCTCGCAACTGCCACCCCCAAAAGCAATTGTCAAAAAACTTTATTGGGATTGGGTTGTTGCCAAAGAACACAGGAATCCAAACTGGGGTCATTTAACTAGTACCTTCCTTGATCACAAGCCCCTTAGGAAGTTAGAGCCCTTTTTGGATTTTATCCAGGTCCCTCGTGATAGAACATTGTATCTGAAACTCCGATATGGTATTCTACCCCTTAACTCATTCAAGGCATGTTGGAAGGGACATAGAGGAACAGAGGACAAATGCCCAGGTTGTTCCTGCCCAAAAGAATCCTTGGGCCACTTCCTATTTGCATGTGTAGCATATAAAAAACCTAGAGGAAGGTGGTTGAAACCTGTCTGTAGGAACCTAGGGGTGAAGGACCATAGATTAGCTATGCGTATTTTTTTAACGGATGTTTCTTCAATGTATATGGTCTGTGGGGTGGCTAAATATGTGGCGAATGCTTGGCTCATTAGGTCAAAACTCGTACCTACTGTCTGAATTGTTTTATGATTTGTTTTATGTACAGTCTATTATGGATTTATTATGGATACTGTATATGTACTTTTATGAAATTTTGTTTCGAATAAAGTATTTCAATGAATAAGGACAGACGCTTCGCCTATGCTTTATATTACTGAGCTTTATTTATACATCTGCTCCAGTCCCTGTCCCTACTCTAACTGTCCCTTTCCTGTGTCCACTCCTCCCCTTCCTCTGGCCCCCTAGCTCCGCCCACACCCAGCTACTAGAATGCATCCCAACATTACACCAACCTCTACCTCTGTTGCATTTAATGTTCTAGGACCACTGAGGATGGATGCTCACAGTATATTACCCCCTCACTGATGACATTTCTGTACTAAATTCCACTTTCTGAAAATTGATTTTAAAACAGATTTTATGCAGATTACCACTCCATGATTGACTCACATCCTGTACAGAAATCAGTGGAGTATATCAACAGTGCCCATCATCTGTTTCCAGTCTCCATGGTTCTCTAAACTTCTATCACTCTAGCGCCGCTCAGGCATTATTTCCCTCAGACACTATCTGCCTCCTTAACTCCGGTACCGATGTAGGAAGTATTTTTTACACGATGCTGCTCTACGTCACCACCTTCCAGCCTCGACCTGACTGTGGAGTTGTTTCCTCTGTCCGACTTGTCTGTGAAGAAGGTGTCTTCATTTACCAATGCAGCAAAGAAGCCACCCGTGCTGCAGTGTCCGCAGCGTAATTACTGCATGCAACTTCTGAAAAGAGTGTCAATCATAAGAATATTGCAATAAAATCCTAAGCCTTTCCCGTCTGTTTTCTGAGTATTACAGCAGTGTAATGCATACAAGATTGCCATATCAGTGTAACATGTCATTCTATTGTCTAAGTTAAAAATGTGGCTTTCATATGCAAATTTCAGAGGCTTTAAAATATTCTATTATTGTTGGCAATTCAGTTTGGAAATACCTCTTAATGTTTATGTAAAACCTAGTATGATTGAATGTTTACAAGTCCCTTTCCCCCTTAGGGATAGGTATAGTGTTTCTGTCTTTTGTTTAATCTGTTAAATACATGGGAAATGTATTGTGCATGAGTGATTGACAAATTAATGATATCCTACCATACGATGGCAGTTTAATGTTATAAAGAAAAGGGAATTGCGGGTAAAACTGCAATTATTTTAGCTCGGCTAAATACCTAAAAGCTAATGTTATTAACATCTCCAGGAAACTTGAAATGCTAACTTACTTTAACAACTGCAGAAATAGAATTACTGTCAGGGAGACAGCTCGGGTTATGAAATATTTACTTGAAATTGCTCACAGTGACGGCCTCATGTAAGGAAGTAACAGGAGATTGTTCTAACATGTTGAAAGTAAAGAAAACCGAATGTGCGCACCTCATCTTTAAAATTGGGCTTTCATTAAGGGGAATATTTTCCACTTAAACTGTTGAGTGCTTTTGCTTTCAAACCTTGATGAGCGTGAGTTGTATTTTTAGGAAGAATTGCTTTTGTTGGTGAGGTATATTAACTGCAAGCATACAAATAATCGAATGATATACCTGCCCCTTTGATTATATACATTATGTGTGGCCACTTAGGTCGGGTATCCACGACCGATTTTCAAATTTTTTTACTTATCTTTAAATGCAATATGTTTACATTTTCAGCGGTTATCGTGAAAATGTGGCATGGATCCAGCTATCCTAGTACTACACTGGACACTCAAGGACCACTACTTATGAGTGCAAAGCATTACTATAGCGGGGAAGGGTGCCTATCTGGGGAAGGCACCAAGTGACCAAAACGTCATGGCCAACTGAAGGCCTATATCACCCTACCCAACAACTGGAAAGACGCAGAATACTAACCCCTCCTCAAGAAGCACTCTACAGATCCGATGGACTTTAAGTACTACAGACCCATATCTCTCCTCCCCATCGCCACCAAAATCACAGGGAAGATTATCAAGAACCATCTCATGAACTTCATAGAATCGAACTTGATCCTCGACTATTCTCAATCCGGATTCCGCAGCAAACACAGCACAGAGACCACCCTCCTAGCCACCACACACGACATCTGCATCTTCCTCGACTAAGGCCACATGGCAGCCCTCATTATACTAGACCTCTCAGCAGCCTCCAACACTGTCTCCCACCGCACACTAACCGCCGACTCAACGACGCCGGCATACAGGGACCTGCCCTAGACTGGATTTGCTCCTTCCTCACCAGCCTAACTCAAAGAATCAGCCTCCCGCCCTTCCTCTCCAAACCCACAGAGATCAGACGCGGAGTACCCCAAGGATCCTCCCTCATCTCCACGCTCTTCAACATCTACATGGCCCCTCTCACAACCATTGTCAGAAAACATGGACACAGCATCGTATCCTATGCCAATGACACCCAGATCATCCTCTCCCTCACCAAGGAACCCAACATCACGAGGCAGAATCTCCAGGAAGGAATGAAGGATGTTGCATCCTGGAAGAGCAGCAGCTGCCTGAAGCTCAACTCAGAGAAAACAGAAGTCCTCATCCTTGGATCCACCGCCTCTGCGTTGGATGGCACCTGGTGACCCCCATGTCCTCGGCAAACCCCACACATCCATGGACCACGCCCCAACGTGGGCATCATACTCAACTCTTTCCTCACCCTTAACCAACAGATCAATGCCGTATCTTCCACTTGCTTCAACACCCTCCACATACGCCGCAAAACCTTCAAGTGGATGCCCCCGAATCCAGAAAGACCATCACCCACACACTCATAACCAGCAGACTGGACAATGCAAACACCCTCTACCAGAAGCAGAAAACCTCTACTCCACAAAATCCAGACCATCTAGAACACCGCAGCCAGACTCATCCTCAACATCCCGCAAAATGACCACATCACCAAGAACATACGAGACCTCCACTCGTTCCCCATTGAAAGGAGAGTGACTTTCAAGCTGCTCAAACACCTACAAATCCCTCTACAACACCGGACCCCAATACCTCAACGAAACAATATCCTTCCACGCCCCCAAGAGAAACCTTAGCTCCACCGACCTCACCAGGTAGAAATCCCTTGCATCCAGAGTGCCAGAACAGGAGGATGAGCCTTCTCCTACATCACGGCCAAGCCCTGGAACAAACTCCCCCTCAGCATCAGATGGACCCCCATACAGCGAGCATTCTGGAAAAGCCTCAAGTCCTGGCTTTTCAGATGAGTCAGAGCTGCCTGATATCCCCCCAGCTCCGTTAGACCCTCACAGATCAGTAGTAAGCTATACAAATCCCTGATTGATTGATTGATTGATTGATTGATGTTGCTACATACCACAATCTTGACCAGAACATAGATTCATATACCATGATACCTTCAAAACAATGAACATTGCCACCAAAACTGACCTTCTGATCATCTTAGTCTTCCAACAACTCCTCACCCAGGCCAAAAGAGTGCAGCCTCCCATTCTGAGTTGGCAGACAGTGCAATAGAATCCGTTACTCTCCTCCGGCATGGGCAGGAGCCAGTAAGTTGTCAAAGACAACATGGGTCCTTGGGAGTTATTTTTTCCTGTATCCGAGGAACTCAACAAAGGGGTACCTTTCCACATGAAAACAATCAATAGAGGCTCTTTCCTCTTTTATGTGGTCTGCAGAATGCAGCATTCTTAGCAAGAGGAAACAACAAGAAGAAATAAAATATTTCTCCTTGTTTCATCTCTAACAGGAAGGCGTACAATTCCGACACATTCCCAGGTCTACCAGTATTGGTAAATCTTGTATTGTATAAGAATACATGGGTGGATGCATGGAAACACACACGCCCCACCCATGTAACACCTTCCCGGTGCAGTGTAACAAAAGTTATTGGCTTGAGCTTCCCTGCGTTACAGAAGTTTAAGCAAGTCACTCAGGGTCACACAGGGTTCTCATTTTAGGATTTGCGTCACCCTGCATCACCTTGCATGGAGCAAGGTTTACGCAAAACCTTGATAAATCTAGTCTCTTGTATATTGCTGAGAAAGATAGAATCTGACTCTGAAACCAGGCAAAATCTCAACACTTCTCAAAAAGGAAGAGGACTTAGTCCATCCACAACACTGTATGACTTCATAGTCAATGGCTGCTGGAAACAGTGGTTCATTTACGGCCAGTAGATCTCAATTGCGATATTTTGTGAAAGAGCCAGTAAGTCCTATATATTCTTCAGATTTATATAGTGTATCACAGGCAAGTATGGGTCAGGACACATGTAAACATTGTAAAGCAATTAATTTATTCATTGCACAATATTATTTCAATTTGCTAAGAGGTTTATAGATCTAATGCTCACATGTAAGTGAAAAAGGCATGCTGTGGTGTGTGAGAAGACATTAAAAACAAGCACCGAATTAACAAGAAGAAGAACCTCCTTTTGGGCACTTTTTTTATATAACAAAAAAGGAGCTAAGTTGTACTATGGTCAACAGCATTTTGATCTCATACAATGGGAAACAACACTTACAGCGCAACTTTTACAACGCACTACCTTTACAATGAAACTTTTACAACGCAACATCCATTACAACGCATGCCATTACAACGCAACCATTACAACGCATAACACTACAATGCATACCACTACAACGCATACCTTTACAACGCAGTCATTACAACGCATACCATTACAACGCATACCCACACTATCCAACACTTACCCTACTGTTGCACCCCCTGGAGTTAGAATAGTAATTTTTACCCTTACACTATCCAATACTTACCCTACTGTTGCACCCCCTGGAGTTAGAATAGTAATTTTAACCCCTACACTATCCAACACTTACCCTATTGTTGCACCCCCTGGAGATAGAATTTCATTGTAATGGCATGCGTTCTAATGGAATGCGTTGTAATGGATGTTGAGGTGTAAAAAATGCGTTGTAAAGGTAGGCGTTGTAAAAGTATGCGTTGTAACGACATACATCCCATACAATGGAGATCTTTATATGGACAGGTGTGTGAGCACCTAATATCAAGTATTCGAGGGTGAGTCAAAGGTGAGTCAGACGTAGTAGCAAAACGATCCACAGGAATTCACAAAGTGATGGGTGATGGTGGGACACCCAAGGGGGGCTGTCAGTATGAATCAAAAGTCTGTGGTAGCCGTGAGACTTCGGCAAGGTGCCAGAATAAAGTGTGTCCCTGGTCAGGGATGGCTGGATTATAGGGTAAATCCTTATATTTAGTTCAATCAAACAGGGGAATTAATAATAGAACAGCCCTCTGTTTAGGAGTAAGGAATCAAGTGTGGATCGTTTGGTTCAGAGTCAACCAGTCACCTGGGGAATGAATGAGGAGGTTGGGCGGGAGCTTCGGAGACCTCAGGAAATTGATGCGCCTTAGTCAATTACACATCTTTTAAATTTTTCAGTCATTGTGGGACACCCCCACGCCGCACACCCACCAGCTGCTGCGTGTGCCCCTTGCCTGCCCTCTGCCTCGCTGCCTGCCTCGTTGCCGGCTGCCGGCTGCCTCCGCTGTTGTTGTTTTTGCCTTGTTTTTACTGTAATTTGTGCCTGTATTCCTTTTCTGTGCCCGTGTTAGCGTCTTATTTTCATTTGGCATTGTTATCGTTTTTGTTGCGCTTTTCTTCCTGTCAGCCCGCCTACCTCGCCGCCCTCCGTCTTCCCTCCCCGCTTCCCGCCATCACCGCAGACCCCGCCCCTTTTTTCCTTCTGTTCCCTCCCCGCTCCCGCCTCCCAGCTGCCCGGCCCACCCGCGAACTTGGCCTTATATGGCGACCGTGCGACGCAGGTGAGTGTGACCCACTTGTGGGACACCCCCGCGCCGCACGGCCACCAGCTGCTGCGTGTGCCCCTTGCCTGCCCTCTGCCTCGCTGCCTGCCTCGTTGCCGGCTGCCGGCTGCCGGCTGCCTCCGCTGTTGTTGTTTTTGCCTTGTTTTTACTGTAATTTGTGCCTGTATTCCTTTTCTGTGCCCGTGTTACCGTCTTATTTTCATTTGGCATTGTTATCGTTTTTGTTGCGCTTTCCTTCCTGTCTGCCCGCCTACCTCGCCGCCCTCCGTCTTCCCTTCCCGCTCCCTGCTTCCCACCATCACCGCAGACCCCGCCCCTTTTTTCCTTCTGTTCCCTCCCCGCTCCCGCCTCCCAGCTGCCCCGCCCACCCGCGCACTTGGCCTCATATGGCGACCGTGCGACGCAGGTGAGTGTGACCCACTTGTGGGACACCCCGGCGCCGCACGGCCACCAGCTGCTGCGTGTGCCCCTTGCCTGCCCTCTGCCTCGCTGCCTGCCTCGTTGCCGGCTGCCGGCTGCCTCCGCTGTTGTTGTTTTTGCCTTGTTTTTACTGTAATTTGTGCCTGTATTCCTTTTCTGTGCCCGTGTTAGCGTCTTATTTTCATTTGGCATTGTTATCGTTTTTGTTGCGCTTTCCTTCCTGTCTGCCCGCCTACCTCGCCGCCCTCCGTCTTCCCTCCCCCCTCCCCGCTTCCCGCCATCACCGCAGACCCCGCCCCTTTTTTCCTTCTGTTCCCTCCCGGCTCCCGCCTCCCAGCTGCCCCGCCCACCCGCGCTCTTCGCCTCATATGGCGACCGTGCGAACGCGCAGCGGTCACGCGCAGCGGGCGCGCCGATTGTGCGCCGAAGGCGCGCCAAAGGTAAGCCCGTCTACGCCCGTCCGCGCCTGGACCACGCCCAGTGCCAGGACCCCTGGCCCACGAAGACCCCGACCTACCCGCCTGACGTACTCCGCCGCCACCCTCATTGCTCTCAACACCGGCCGACTCCCAGAATGCCACCGAGCCACACCACGACGCACCCACGGACCCTTCAGCTGCCACGCCTGCAAATTCACCTGCATCCGGACCTGCCTCGCACCAGCACCCGTCAAGTCGAACACCACCAGCACCCACCTGAAGTGCATCCTGCTCAACACCCGCTCCGTCCACAGACACGCCATCGAACTCTGGAACCTCCTAGACGCCACAGCCCCAGACGTTGCCTTCCTCACAGAGACCTGGATGAACGCCTCTTCAGCCCCCGACATCGCCATCGCTATCCCAGAGGGCTACAAGATCGTCCGGAGGGACCGCAACACCAACCAGATGGGAGGAGGCATCGCTATCATCCACAGGAACACCATCCGCCTCACGACCAGCACCGACAACACCCTGACCACCGCCGAACACCTGCATTTCCAGATCCACACCGACCCGAACACCACCCTCAGAGGCACCCTGATCTACCGACCCCCGGGACCACGCACACAATTCAGCGAGGACATCGCCGACTTCGTCAGCCCGCATGCCCTCCCCTCCGCCGACTACATCCTCCTGGGGGACCTCAACTTCCACCTGGAGAACAACAACGACCGCAACACCAGCACCCTGCTCGACAACCTCGCCAATCTTGGACTCAAGCAGCTGGTGTCCACCCCCACCCACCTCGCCGGACACACACTCGACGCAGTCTTCTCATCCTGCAAAGACATCGTCTTCAACCACGCTACCGGACTCCACTGGACAGACCACAGCTGCGTCCACTTCACCTTCAAGAGAACGACGACCCACCACCACCAGCAACAGGCCGCCCGCAGAAGCTGGAACAAGATCACAGCAGACCAGCTCGCCACCTCCCTGAGCCAGCACCCTCCTGCCAGCTCAGCGAACCCCAGCCAGGCCGCCGACATCCTCACAAAGTGGATCAGCAACTGCGCGGATGAACTCGCCCCGCTGAGGACCCCGCCCAGCAGATCCGGCAGCAAGAAAGCCCCGTGGTTCACCGACGAACTCAAGAGCTCCAAGAAGAACTGTTGAGCCCTCGAGAAAGTCTGGAGAAGGGAACCCACACCGGACAACAGGACCACCTTCAAGCTGGCCACCCGGAAGCACCACCAGATGATCCGCGCTGCCAAGAAAACCGCATTCAAGGACCGGCTGGACAACAACGCACACAACTGCAAGGAACTCTTCAACATCGTGAAAGAGCTATCCAACCCCAGCGCAGGAAACAACGACATCATCCCATCGCAAGACCTCTGCAACTCCCTCGCTTCATACTTCCACAACAAGATCGCGGACATACACAACAGCTTCAACAACCAACCAACGCACACCAAGACCGAACAACCACCCCCCACCACCACCCTCCACGCCTGGACCCCGATCAGCACCGAAGACACCATCCGCACGATGAACTCCATCCACTCCGGATCACCGACCGACCCCTGCCCTCACCACATCTTCAACAAGGCTGACGCCGTCATCGCACCCCACCTACGAGACATCATCAACACATCCTTCGACATCGCCACCTTCCCTGAGAGCTGGAAGCACGCCGAACTCAGCGCTCTACTCAAGAAACCCACAGCGGACCCCACCGAACTCAAGAATTACCGCCCCATCTCGCTCCTCCCGTTTCCAGCCAAAGTCATCGAGAAGACCGTCAACAAGCAGATGGCCGCCTTCCTCGAGTCGAATGGATCCCTCGACCCCTCACAGTCCGGCTTCCGAGCCAATCACAGCACCGAGACCGCCCTCATCGCCGCCACCGATGACATCCGAGCCCTGATGGACAACGGAGAAACAGCGGCCCTCATCCTCCTAGACCTCTCCGCGGCATTCAACACTGTCTGCCACCGCACCCTAGTACAGCGCCTCAGCAACGTCGGAATCCAGGACAAGGCGCTGGAATGGGTCATCTCCTTCCTCGACGGAAGAACACAGAGAGTCCGCCTACCACCGTACAAGTCAGAAGCCACCGAAGTCATCTGCGGCGTCCCTCAAGGATCCTCTCTGAGCCCTACCCTCTTCAACGTCTACATGAGCCCCCTCGCGGCCATCGCATGCCAACACAACCTCAACATAATCTCCTACGCCGACGACACCCAGCTGATCCTCTCCCTGACCAACGACCCCGCCACCGCCAGAGCCAACCTGCACGAAGGGATGAAATAGGTAGCCGAGTGGATGACGACCAGCCGCCTGAAACTGAACTCGGACAAGACGGAGGTCCTCATCCTGGGCCCCTCACCCTCCGCCTGGGACGACTCCTGGTGGCCTCCCGCCCTGGGCACCGCACCCAAACCGACAGACCATGCACGCAACCTGGGCTTCATCCTGGACTCCTCCCTCTCCATGACCAGGCAAGTCAACGCCGTCTCCTCGTCATGCTTCAACATCCTGCGCATGCTACGGAAGATCTTCTGGTGGATCCCCACGGAGACCAGGAAGACCGTCACCCAGGCCCTCGTCACCAGCCGACTGGACTACGGCAACGCCCTCTATGCCGGAACCACCGCCAAGCTCCAGAAGAGACTCCAGCGGATCCAGAACGCCTCAGCCAGACTCATCCTCGACATCCCACGCACCAGCCACATCTCCGGACACCTGAGAGACCTTCACTGGCTCCCCATCAACAAAAGAATCACCTTCCGCCTCCTCACCCACGCACACAAAGCCCTACACGACCAAGGCCCGAGCTACCTCAACAGCCGAATCAACTTCTATGCTCCCAAACGCCACCTCCGATCAGCCAACCACGCCCTCGCCGCCGTCCCCCGCATCCGAAGAGCGACTACAGGAGGAAGGTCCTTCTCCTACCTGGCCGCCAAGACCTGGAACTCCCTCCCGACCGACCTGCGCCTGACCCAAGACCACCTCTCCTTCAGGAAGAAGCTGAAGACCTGGCTGTTCGAGCAGTAGCAGCACCCCCCCTTACCCCCAGCGCCTTGAGACCCTACGGGTATGTAGTGCGCTTTATAAATGTCAGTGATTGATTGTTATGATCAAGAGATGCTAGCACACAGATTGCAAAGAGTTAGTCATTTTATACTAGTAATACCAACAGCATCATTAAAATGTTGCTAGAGTTTATGCCTGTTACACTTGGATTGGTGTTTGGCTCCCTTGTGTTATCCTTGTGACTACATGTCCATAGATGTTGTAGAGGCAATTCTTCAAACAGAATTCAAAGAGGACTCTGAGACCTTGTTTATGGTCTGTAGGGTTACAACCCTTTAGCAGCAAAAGGAGGCTTTTGATGGTCTAGTGTGTGACAGTGAGCAGAAATCCTTCTTTAACTTTTCAGCATGTCTTAAGTGGAGAAAAGAGTAGAAGATAAAGGTGTGAACCTTTCTTCCCTAATCTTACATGAGAAACCAATCCTGTGATGCCCCAATACGTACAGAAAAGGAGATCTTCCTAGGTGCCTGGCCCTCAGACCACGACCGTTAGCTCTATTTTCTTCGGACCTCCTATTCTCTGTGTGACAGCTTCCTCTTAGAAATGCATTAACAGTGTGATCTCTATAGTGAAAGGCTGATGGCTAAAACCA
This sequence comes from Lissotriton vulgaris, assembly GCF_964263255.1. NCBI lineage: Eukaryota > Metazoa > Chordata > Amphibia > Caudata > Salamandridae > Lissotriton > Lissotriton vulgaris. Next base: position 896,814,244 of record NC_141687.1, read on the forward strand.
CTTTAAAAGAAGCTTAGAAAACAAACTGGTGTACTTAATTAAAAAATACACTGATGTGGCACTGAACACCACCTAAAGCTCTGACCACCCTGGGCCCCATACTAATTCACAACCTGGGCAGCCTTGTCTATCTTGCTTGCCTTTTGCTTCTGTTCCCTCTGACTCAAATAGGGGGATAGTGTAGACCATGGTTGGGCCCCAAAGACTCATAGACTTCATGGTCCTTTGTTGCCATAGGGGAAGCAGCAACATGTACCCAAAGGCTTCAGTGGTACTGCATTTATCAGTTTAAACCATAGAGGCAGATGCACAGCAACACTGAGGGCATACCTGAGGATCAACTGGTCGTCCTGATCATTTGAGGTCATACAGGAATCTTTATTTGGTCATTTGGAGGCTGTGACTGGACAAATGACCATTGTGATCTATCATTTTGTTTGGTCTCTAGCATATCCTAGTAACTCCTTAATGACCAAACTGGTGAAAAGAAAAGTTTATCCTGTTTATGTATGCATTACATGAGTAGGTCAAACCTAGTCATAATGCAGTTCAGTACTACTTAGGGTCGAAGATAACAAAACAGTTAATGAGTGAAAGGATAGTTGGGTTCTGAGAGAGAAAGTGAACTGTTTCTTCATTGTGATGTAGAGGTGCATATTTTCTAGATAGGTGTAATGTGTAATGTTGAATGTAGTCTGATGGACATGGAGATGTTCCAGCTACTGAGTGCTTACACGGAAAAGGCCTACTAAATTGTGTTTTTCTTTTTTTACACTTCATTGATGAAGTGTGGTTGTGGGTGCATTGAGAACTAACAGAGGTTATGTACTTGTTATCTAATTTGGAGTAATATGCTGTTGATTACTTTGTAGATGCTGCTGCTGATGTTGAAGATGGGGAAGGACACCATCCGTGCATATGCATTGTGTTCCTGAGCTGTCATGTTGTCTCATGATGATTTCAGAGACTGGGCAGTTGAGAAGTGATGATTTCTTAGCCACAATTCACTGAATGGTAAGCATTAACCCTGGGCGTAGTACGCGTAGTCGCACTACGCAAAGCTACACAAAGACGTTCTTGCAGTACGTGAGCTTCGCGAGCGTGCGTAGTAGCTTGCTGGACCCGTTCACGAGCTGTTTTTCTTGCTCGGGAGCGCATTGTGCATGTTCGGGGCGCTGTCTGCATTTTCGGCGGATTGTAGCGTGCGACCTTACCCATGTGGTGGGCTATGGGCGCGGCCATCTTGTTTTTTCAATTGTCCCGCTCGGTCGCGTCCCATATTTCCTCTTTCGGGTCGCGTATAACGTGTTCGCGTGGTGCACGTTTTGTTTGGGAACACAACTACTTATTCACGCTGACAAAGTGCGTGTTCGCGTGAAATCGCGCGCGAACTTACCCACGTGGTCGCGATGGGCGCTGCCATCTTGTTTTTCACACTCTATGCTATAGTTCTGGGCCTAGTTTTCTATCCACCTTTTATCTTTGCAATGTTTACCTATTTTCACAGTTTTTCTTACTTTTTTTTACTTATCATCTATCTCTCTGTGTCCCTAAGTTTCTATTTTGCATTTTATTTCTACTTTTCCACCTTTTTTTTTAACTTTTCTACTGTTTTATTTTACTTCTTTATTTAAGCTCCTACTTCTTCCGACCTAACTTTTTTTCATTTTGTTCTAACTTTTCTTTTCCACCTCTACCCCAGAACCATGGCAAAGGGGAGCAGCAGAACCGGCTCGAAGGGCAAGGCGCCTGCGCCCAAGAGCCGGCTGCCTTGCAGCAGAATGCGACCTGCAGGGGTGCAGGCTTGGAAACTTTTCGGGGAGGCGGAGGTTGCCGCCACGGTTTTTTTCATCCAGCGTCACCTCCCCTTGACTTTGGCAGCAGGCGGCAGGCCAGGCTCTGGTTACCTTCCAGAAGAGCGTCACCGCCGGTGGGCCAAGGTGCGCTGGGCAGTCTACCGCCACTCGGTTATCCGGCGCACCCACCAGCAGCTGGCCCACCGGTGGGCAGATATTCTAGACAGGGAACAAGACCTGTTGGAGCTGCTAGGTGTCGAGAACGTGGGGCTTGGTGAGTAGCTAGTGATATTAATAATTTAATATATAATATAGTAGTATAAATTATACACAATACTTATACTACTATAAGTAACGACGAATAAGTAACACGATTACTGGTGCGCTTAGTTACATTGCAGATCAATTCCGTCTCAAAATCTTCTGTTATTGTATGACACAGGTGCTGCTCGCCACTTCTCTTACTGGTTTGTAACTTTGCGCTAGCCTGGGCTGGTGATTATTGATGTTGGAGTTTTTAGAGAACTGAAGTTACTTAATGCTATTGCTAGAGTCTAGTCCTTACATTTTCCTTTAGTGAAATAGTGGTGGATGGATAGTATTAATTCATATTTTTATAACGGTCTGCATGGCGCCTCCTCTGTCACTGAATGCTTAGTTCTTATTTATCCCACCCCTCCATAGAACCGGTTTGAAGTTTGTTTACTGAGTGGTAGGCTTAGCAGCAATAGCATGGCCACGTCAGTCAGTAACAGTTCATATGACGCAAGCAACCAACAATTCCATGTATGCACAAATTTATGCATGTGTCCTCCATCTCATCTATGCATGTTTGCGGGCAAAAATAAATTGGAAATGCTGACTTACTGAACAATTGGCCCGTCTGGATTCTTGAATAGGTGGTGTAGGTCAGGTGGTACTGGCTACGTTAGTATATTCTGCAATCAGAATGTTTATGGAACATTTGATTAGCGTTCTATAAGTAGACTGTCTGTGAATCCTGCAAGCCAGTAGTCATTTATACTTTGAAGTCAATTTTATTGGAGTTGTTGTTTCCTAAAATGTTTGAGAGGATTTTTTAATGATGTCTTTGTTTCACAGCACTTAATGTTTCTCTTCCTTTATTATTTCTTACATGATCAGCACCACCCAGGGGCAAGAAGACAGGGTCCGAGTTGGTGGGGCAACCACGAGAGGAACGCTCCTCTACCGAGGATCCTGCTGCTGGCCCCAATAAGTCCTACAGTGCTTATATTATTAACAATTATATTTCCCTAACTTTTTAACGCACCTTATTTTTTCCAACCTATTAAGCCTCCTTCCTAATTCCATGTTAGCAAAACCTTCTTTGGTCTTCAATTTGTTTTCCAAATTTTGGGTATCCAATGCAATCCCTGACTTTCAGTTCCTTCAAACTGCCTCTGCCCTATGACTCTCTGTGCTACTACTATTAGACTGTGTGTAGCTAACCTTGCTCTGTTGGCCACTCTTTAGTTAAGGTATTCTTTTGAATAAAGCTGTGATAGAATAGCTGTAGCCACTGGGTCCACTCCTGTCTTTTCCGTTGTCCTCTGTAATCTCTAGTCTTTGTCAATTCCCACCAATAAAATGTGCAACCAGATGTTTGCCTACTAATTTTTGTTCTGTTAGTATACTACTACTACTGTTGTGGTTATTATTCTCTGCACATGCACATACGGAACTATGCACAAGAAAATAGGATGTTGGTGATATGGAGGTTGGACCTTACTTACACCTTACACCCTAGTCACAGAACCCCAGTCAGAAGAACCCACAATCCAATGACCGTCTACCTACCTAAGTGTCTCAGCCATAGTCATTTGTCCCACTCCCGACCCCCACACGAAGATAGTTAGATATATATACCCAATGATTTTATTACACAACCCAGAACAGAAGAACACCCTTTCGCTCACTCACTTGTTTCAGCCCACAACACCCCAGACACTCAAAATATACCACAGAGTCTATGTGCAAGTTCAAAAACTTTATTTTTTTAATAACAAGCTTTGTATTGTTGTAACTTGTAAGTTTTTCCATGAAAAACATCCAGCTCCACCATGCAAAATGAAGAAGATTAAATACTATACATTTTGTACATCTAGTGCACGATAGAGAAATGTGTGAATTGTGGGAGACCCCTCACCGTTGAACATATACTGGTTACACATGCATCTTTCAAAAGCTCTGCAAATCTCTGGTTCGTAGAAGGCAATATTCTCATCTGCCTATGAGAAAAATGTTGCATGTTAGACAGTGAATACAACTATGCCAGTTTTTAGCAGTCATGGCAAAAAGTGCAACATTATGGATAAGCAAAAGTGACTAACAATACTGGTTTGTCAACCTCTTTTGTTGTATGCAACACTCATGTGGCCTCAAAGGTGTTTTTCTTACTGTGCAACAAGCTGCGAGGTAACATGGGCAAAGCAGTAGACCCAGATCTAAAATGGTTATATGGCTCAGGCTAACTTTCCAAAGACTAGAGTGGGAGTGGAGATTAGATGACCCTAGGGACCATCTGATAAATTAAAACTAAACTCGGTCTAATGTGACTGCTGTACAGTAGGACGCAATTTGGACAAGTTACAACGATTTATGTTGTACGTATCTGTTTTTCAATCTTCCTTCCTGGTGAAAAAAGTACAACTAGTATAATAGGGGAAGGTGTGCAGGCATCTAAAAAGGTGTACCTGCTTTCATAGGTGCACAATCACTACCAACCACCAGTGCCGACGGGGCCAGCGGTGATGCGATTGCCATCCAGGAGGGGACAGTGGCTGCGGCACCTGCAGGGGCATAATTGGGGGAGTAAACTTCAGTGGTGGGCGGTGGTAAGTTATATTCATTACTTATTTGCATTACTAGATGGAAGGGGAACATTTCACTCACTGTGCTATGAGACTTATTAAGAAAGTATGAATTTGAAGTTGTACTGGACAATATATAATGGTTGAAGAAGACACCCTTTGCAGAATTACCAGTGTGAGTTGAGTAAACAAGGCCTCTTCTATCAGACTCCAACTCAGCTGTGAAAGTTATGGAGAAGACTAAAAGTCAGATCAGATGACCTTGAGGGATGTGTTGAAAAAAAAGGGAAAGAAGTGAACTAGGGTGGAAGGAGGAAGGACTAAAGAGATGTAATAATAAGACTACCATAGTAGGATACTTTGGAAGGTTCATGCACGTGGCTGATATGAATTCGATGCATGGGTTGTTGAAGGATGGGTAGAACTGGAAGGTGAAAGAAAATGCAGGCCTGGTTGGGCAAAACAATATGGGTGCATGGATATAGTTGATAGCAAGAATCATAAGCGTAGTTTGTGTCAATGAAACCCAAGGCAAGGAAGGAGTGGACACATGGGTGGTTGCTGGTGAAAGTTAAACCAGCTAAGGCGATAATAAAGAATGATAGACATTTACTTTTAATGGGTGGATACCCCCTAAATCTATTGTATTCATCATAGGTGGAGACTGTCACTGGAAGCAGAGTCTTACTTTGAAAATATAAAAGGAGATACAAAAAAGACTGGTGTTCTTCTGTGTACTCAAGTCCACCCATAGTACTAGCGCAAGTATAATGCCGGAAAAAACTTCAACAAATGCTACAGGCAGGGGAAGCAGGAGGATAGATTAGATAGAAGTTGCCACCAATTGTATGTACTGCTCTTGGTAGTGCTACTATGCCACAATGTGTTGCATTAATTTTGAAGAGTTTCAGTTACAATTCTGTTTCTTTTTTTATAGATACTCATACTCCTTCCCAAAAACCATCACGGAAGGAGTTGGCAGCCAGGGCCTGGCAAAGGAAACTGCAGGCCATTGTGGAGGAGTACCGCCGGCTGGTGGCTGAGGCTGAGGAGGAGGAGGAAGAGGCGGCGGCAGCAGCTGCTGCCTCTTCCAATGCGTCTGGCCCCAGCAAGGCCCCACCTGCAGGAGTACGGCGCCATGGCCAGGCAGCCGCTCACCGCCGGCATTTAACATCTGCCACCCCCTCACAGCATGGATGCAAATGTAGGTGCCGTGCATTTCGGCAACAACTTCTCCTCCGGGTGGCCAAGCTGGAGGACCAATTAGAGGAGCGCATAAAGATCATTGTGGACAAACACCTCAAAGCCCGCCACTTGTAATGGACCCTGTTGATTTGCCCCTTTTTTAATACTTTTGTTGGTGGGTGGGAATTGGGTGTTGGGGTTATTTTTGTGGGACATTCTTTGGACTTGGACATTGGTTGGGGTTAGAGTAGGGATAGGGGTGGGATAGGACTAGGAGGATATTTTTTTACATGAATAAATGTTATTTATTTTCAACTTACACATATGATGTTGTTTTGTGGTGGGGTTACTGTTGTACGTCACAAGGTTTACTCTAGATGCAGGGCAGCGGCCAGTGTTTGATTAAAATAATTTATTAATTGACCACATGTGTAACATGCAAACAGATAGATACGGTACCCCTCACTCAGTTATATTTGTCCTATTAGTACTACCAGCCTCTCCTCCATTATACCTCCCAGCAAACTTCTCTTCTTACCTGTGATTGATGATGATTAAGTTTGGCACCGCAAGGGCTGCATGGTTTCCCAAGACAACGGAGAATATGCCGTGGTTGTCTGATGGTAGTAGTACACTAGACACTGGCACTAGCATTGGCAAACAAAAACAAAGAGACAGTCATTTGCCTGAGAGAGAATGTGGGAGAAGTAGAAAAATACAGGACATAAGACTGACAAAAAAACACAAGCAATATTGCAACTGCTAAACGAACTCAAAGAAATCAATGGTGTTGAGGACTACCAAATACAAGAAGATAACTGTAGTTGTGTTGGAGTCAGTAAAACGCAATCCAATTCGTAAACTTAAATGCTCTAAAATTAAATTCAAACAATGCCAGCATTTATTTAGATTTATTTGTTGGGTCACTTTGGGAAATTAATAGCCTTGTACACTAGTACATAAAGTGAGCTTGGGTGGGCAAGCAGAAGAAGATCCTCGCCCTGCCTCGTTGAAATTTGATTTCATTAGTGTTGCTTTTACCACATCTACCCCAGCAAGTGTGTGATCAATTGTTGGTGTAGATTTAATGTAGTAACATCACACCTCAATATAAAACCACACAGCCCGGGGGAAGAGGGTTAGGGTTTGATGAATGGAAGGGAACGGGGTTTTGGGAAAAGGTTTGACAAAGAAAAACAGTACGCATGGAGACAACAAAAGCAAAACAATGAAGACGATGATTGATGATCCACTACTATAAATCTAAAGTTCAGAAAATCGAAATGCATGCATGATGAAGATAAGTTATAACTTGATGGTTACTAAAAAGTGGTACTTAACTACTACTACACAATTCAAAGGAAGTATTTCTAATATATGATATGAATATGACTTTTGCCTAGGCTGTATGCCCTCTGAGAAACCGTAATACCTGCTGTAGCGGGCTGAAAGCTAGCAAAGAAAAGTAAGTAATAGTTTAAGTGAACAATCAATTACCAAACACAAGCGTAAAATAAATGAAGAGGAAAAAGGAATCCAAAAAAATTACGAAAATGATACTAAAGTTAACGTATTATCCAGGTCCAAATGTGTAGTTGTATCTCGTCATTCATCTTTGTCCTCCCTTCCATGGACACTGTGACTGAATATCATTCTTGGGCACCTCTGGCTGGATGATGAGGAATATTGGTGAAAGGCCGGCCTGTAAGTGTTGATGAAAAAAGAAATGGGGTATTCCAAATTAAGTTAACTGAATGAAAACATTTAAAAAAATCAATTACAGTGTAGTGCAAAAAAGAAAAGACAAGACTCGTGAGCGAGAAGATTTTCAGACTGAGGCGGCTTGGATATATTGATTAACTCTACTCTTCTAGTTGCACAGCAGTCATCGAAAAGAACAACAAGATAGGAGCCAGCACAAAACGATTACAGGACTACACCACAAGACCGGGCCGTGGTTCTGTGGCCCAAACTCCATTTACCTAAATTTTTCACAGTTCCAGACAAAATGCATTTACAGCAACCTAGCATTTGCCAAATCAAGTGATTAAATCAATGCGCCATTGTCAGTCAATCATACCACTATTCTATTCCACCACTGCAAACACATGTAGCCTAGGTCTGCTGTGATTCTTGTTGATTGGTTGTGTTTACCTTGTATTCCACTTCCTGAACATATTCCATCAATCATCACAAATCAAACTGACTGACAGCGTGTAAAGATGGTATGGTGGTCATCATCATCCGGTGTGGCACGTGTACGTGTTGTCCAACAGACCACCAACAGCAACTCAGTCTGTAGTGAGTGACTACAATTAAGTCCAGACTGCACCTGCAGTAGTAGGAGTACAATTGGATACATATTATTAAACAACATGGAAACATTGACCATTACTTGAGACACAAGTACTTTGTTATATTATATTAAACTACTAGTATAGTTCTACTTCATGCACATTTGCTCTTAGTCAGCAAGCATCCAATGCAATGTATGGCATCATTCATTTCATATACCTGCCTTTCTCTTCTTTGTGACTGTCAGATCACAGATGCAGCAGAGCCTTCTGAAAGTGATGTCAAGTTTACCTTAATTTTGGAGCCCTGCTCAAGTTCTGACATTGAAGAGTTGTGTATGCCAGTGCAGACAGAGGTGGTAGCCTTAAGACAGTGATGCGTTTCAGATTGGAAACAAAACAGAAGATGGCTATAGTCACGTACGTTTCACTTGTTATGGAGGGACTGTTAGACGCTACATTATTGTACTATTCTCCATCTCCATCCAATGTATGGCAAGATGGAAATGTATTTAGGGTGAGTCAGGAAGATAGAGCAGGACTGTGAGGAGTGGGGTGCACAGTTAAATGCACAGATGTGCGACTCCAATAGGTAATTAAAAAAGTAAAAGAAAGGATGGTGTTTTGAAGTTTGAACCAGAAAGACAGATACACACAAATAAAGGAAGGGAGAATGTAACAATTTACAAGCCTAGTTGTCAGGGAAGAGGAGCTCGTCCTCAAACCCTGGTGGTTCTTCTGACAGAAGTAGGTCATGTAACCCAGTAGTTATGTCTTCCCACTCGCTCTCCTCTTCCAGCTGTGATTCACATATTTTATATTCTGGTGGTATGATTTGCTGATTCATTTTGATCATGGTTAACCTCTCCACGCTTTTGGGCGAGAGACTGGTCATTTTCACAGTTACAATGGCACCAGCAGCACTGAAAACACACTCAGAAGAGACACTTGCAACAGGGCAAGCCAGATACTTTATCGCCAGCCACTGAGCACTGGCCAGTCGCTTCTTTTCCTATACCAATACACCAATGGGCTTTTCTCCATGAACAGTAACACCTCTAATGTGTCATCCAGATAGGCCTGGACCATCCGCTCAATGTTCAGTGGTGCTCCGGTTTGCTTTTCCTCTTTTTGCTTTGTGACAGCACCGGACTTACCCATCCCTTTCTGTAGAAATCAAACAGCATTTTTTTTGGTTGTGTCTGATGAATCAGATCCTGTTGGTGCTGTTGTTGTTATTGGTAGTGTTGGTGACTGCTGTGAAGCAAACGCACTGCTCTCATGCTGTGAAGAGGAACTTGACTCTGTAGGATGCTCAGTAGTACTTGCACTATCCTGGGCTGGCACTGGCAGGCCTTTAATTGAGAGCCGTTCTTTTTCTAAATCAGTGGCTTCCTCAGCTATTACAGTTTTGTACTTGGCAACATCCCCTTCTGAAAAAGAAATTACTGCATTACTGTTCACAAATAATTTGTATCGTGGATCCAAAATTGTGGCAGTAATGTAATGTTGATGTAACACAATCTTATTTTGAATCCTTGTATTCTCAGATAAGCGTCCGACTAAGGCCTTCTCCAAATAACATGCTTCAAGTTTTCCTTCAACACCTTCGTATGTTTCAGACACCTCCTTCAGCTCTTGCTCTAGCATGTACAACAATGGGATAGCTTGGCCCATAGTATAGTCCTCCCTGCTGACTGTACATGTGGATACTTCAAAAGGAAGTAGCATCTCTGTCAGGCATTTAATGAGGTCCCATTGCCACATCTCAACGGTCATGGCTTTAACAGTAGGATCCCCTGATCTTCTTGTCATGAAATAAGCATTAAGAGGTATGTACTGCTCAAACAGCCGATCAAGCATGTAATAAGTAGAGTTCCAACGTGTTGGGACCTCCTGGATGAGTGCTTTGACTGGCATTTTATAATCACTTTGAATGACCTGTAGCTGCTTCCGGGCTTTAAAAGAATGGTTGAAATGCGTGCAGATTCTTCTGCAAATGGTCAGTAAGTTGCTGACTTTGCTTTAATTTTTCAGAAAGTCTTGAACAGCAATGTTAATACAGTGAGCCAAACACGGACCCTGAAATAGCGACCATCTTCCATGGCCTTAACTACATTACGGCCATTGTCGGTGGCAACAAAACCAATGTTAAGGCCTCTTGGTTGCAGCCATTCAAAGACCTTGCTGTTAAACAAAATGTTAAACTCAGCCAAAATGTTTGCAGCAGTGTGCGATTTCTCCATAGCAAAAATGGCTACAGTTGCATTTCTGCGAGTATCTTTAAAAATCTCAGCAGTGTCAATGCCTGCAGATACCTTGTCTCTAACACCTGAAAAAGAGATCCAGTGTGCAGTGATGCACATGTAATCAGTGGCTAGGCAACTGGTCCACATGTCTGTTGTCAGGTGGATACTATGAACAACACTTGGCTCCAAGGCTTTTCCAAGCAATTCCAGCACGTCGTGGTGTAGTGCTGGAACAGCAACTCTGGCAAAATAGTAGCGGCTGGGAAAATTCTATTTTGGACAGAGGGTTGTCACAAATTCCATGAAACCCACCCCTTCAACAAAAGAAAAAGGGAGAAGGTCCAGTGCTAACATTTTAGCAAGCTTAGCATTGTACAAACGTGCTATTGGGTAGTTGCGCTCGTACTTTCCCTCCTGCCTAAGAATGGTTCGCTGCTTGGTATTTCCTTCAGTTATGCTCGATGCAGTACTTTGCGTCGCAGACTTCGCACCCGTGCACCTTGGTGTCTCCGGGTTAATCTTACTCTGGTGCCACTGAGATGTTGCTGATGCGGAGGATGTGGGCTCTACCACTGCAGTGCTGGGAACAGGGGTACATTGTGTACCACTACCAGATAGAATATCTACCTCTTCTTCCTGTTCGACCGTGAGTGGACCTTTTACTACTTCCCCACCAACATTAATGGTTCCTGCTTTCATGCTACGTAGGTGGTTCTCCGCACTGGATTGCGTGGTGTTTTTTCAAATGGGTCATTTGGCCTCCGGTACCATAGTTTGTACCAAGCTTACGACGACTAACAGAGGAATGACAAATGGAGCATATAGCAATGTTGTCCTCATTTGCCCTAACTGTAAAGAAGTCCCACACTGGGGAGCTTAACTTTTGTCTTCTGCTAGAGGTGCCATTTCCAATGCCAGGTGAACTGGAGGTTGTGTGTTGAAATTCACTATGTGGCTGCGCAGTAGTACCACGACCTACTTCTGCTGAGGTGGAACTTGTGCTGGATGTAGGACACTGACGGCCCTGTGCAAATGTAAAAATGGAAGCTGGAGGTAGTTTTGGTTTTGGTGTGGCCTGTGTTGGAGGTATACGCGCTACATCCCTACTAGTCACAGCCATTCTTGCTAGGGTTAAAATGTTGGTCTCCATGTTCTCAGGCCCAGGAGTAATGCTTGTGATGACTGGGTTTGACTCGTCATCACCATCATTATCCGGCTGTTCAACATCGCACTCCATAAGTGTAAGGCTTCCAGGTAAGCATGGGCGGAAAATCCGTTACGCTTGCGGATTTTGCGGATTTTCGGGAAATCCGCAATCCGCGAGATTTGCGGATTTCCCGCAAAATCCGCAAATTCGCGCGCAGCGGATTTTTTTGGCGGCGCGCGGCGTTGGTGATACAATTTTTGCGGCGCGCGGCGTTTATCATCGTTTGCCGAGTTGTTTTTTTCGATAGTTTGCGAGTGCTGCGCCATTTTGGATCTTGCTGTGTGATCCCGCGGGAATTGGCGAGCGCGATTACGTCATCGCGGCTTGCCAGCGATAGTTTGTCAACGCGAGTACGGCGAGATCACGTCTCGCGGTACTTCGCAATTGCGAGATTTGAGATGCGGCGAGCGAAAATATAAATTTGCAATTCTGCACAAGAAATCCACCAGCAAGCAGCATAAACCTTCTAGAAATGATGATTTTTATGTGAATAACTCCTTAGTTTGACATTTGCCTGCACTTTTTTAGCGAGGAGTCCATTTTGGGGAGGGGGGCAGGGGGGTGGGAGGAAGGAAGTGCCCCATAGTCTTCAACTTCCTGTTCCTGTTCAGCAGGCTCCTCCCAGTGCTTTGTCCATCTCCTGGTCACTTTTCATTTGGATGTGGAGCTGGAAGGATTACTTTTTGTGGATGCTGCTGGATCTTTGGATTTGAGGCCTTTTTGACTTTCTTTGGATCACTGTTGGATTAGAAATTTTACAAGTAAGTTTGTTTGGGGCATTACAGTTGCTGCAACTAAAATTTTGGAATTTTCGATTTTTGGGCTGTTTTGGGGCCTTTTGCCCAGGGGTACTCAGTGGTGGGTGGACTGATTCTTTCTGTGGGTTGTCTTGAACTTAAACATCATGGAGGCCATAGATGAATTGGGATTGTGCTGATTTTTCTGTGTTTTTCGATTTTTGACCTATTGTTGGGGCCTTGACCAGGGGTAGTGAGTGGTGCATGGGCCTAGTCTTTCTGTGGGCTGTCTTGAACTTAAACATCATGGAGGGCATAGATGGAATGGGATTGTGCTGATTTTTCTGTGTTTTTCGATTTTTGACCTGTTGTTGGGGCCTTGACCAGGGGTAGTGAGTGGTGCATGGGCCTAGTCTTTCTGTGGGCTGTCTTGAATTTAAACATCATGGAGGGCATGGATGGAATGGGATTGTGCAGATTTTTTAGTGATTATCGTTTTTTGGGCCTGTACTTGTGGCCTTTTCACCAGGGGTATTTGATTCTAGCATGGGCCTAGTCTTTCTGTGGGCTGTCTTGAATTTAAACATCATGGAGGGCATGGATGGAATGGGATTGTGCTGATTTTGCAGTGTTTTTCGATTTTTGGGGGTGTTCATGGGGAGGGACATGCCATGTGGCTGGTGGCCATTTTGAGTGCAGCTACAGGCACTGGCCATGTGCTGGCAGGCAAGTGGCCATTTTGAATGCAGGCTTTGTTGTTAGGCCTCCAACCATTTTGCCTACTTTTCAACCTTTATTTATGCCCAGGAGTAGTGAGTCTTGCATGGGCCTAGTATTTCTGTGGGTTGTCTTGAATTTAAACATCATGGAGGCCATGGATTGAATGGGATTGTGCTGATTTTGCAGTGTTTTTCGATTTTTGGGGGTGTTCATGGGGAGGGACATGCCATGTGGCTGGTGGCCATTTTGAGTGCAGCTACAGGCACTGGCCATATGCTGGCAGGCAAGTGGCCATTTTGAATGCAGGCTTTGTTGTTAGGCCTCCAACCATTTTGCCTACTTTTCAACCTTTATTTATGACCAGGGGTAGTGAGTCTTGCATGGGCCTAGTCTTTCTGTGGGTTGTCTTGAATTTAAACATCATGGAGGCCATGGATGGAATGGGATTGTGCAGATTTTTCAGTGATTTTCGTTTTTTGGGCCTGTACTTGTGGCCTTTTCACCAGGGGTATTTGAGTCTAGCATGGGCCTAGTCTTTCTGTGGGCTGTCTTGAATTTAAACATCATGGAGGCCATGGATGGAATGGGATTGTGCTGATTTTGCAGTGTTTTTCGATTTTTGGGGGTGTTCATGGGGAGGGACATGCCATGTGGCTGGTGGCCATTTTGAGTGCAGCTACAGGCACTGGCCATGTGCTGGCAGGCAAGTGGCCATTTTGAATGCAGGCTTTGTTGTTAGGCCTCCAACCATTTTGCCTACTTTTCAACCTTTATTTATGCCCAGGGGTAGTGAGTCTTGCATGGGCCTAGTCTTTCTGTGGGTTGTCTTGAATTAAACATCATGGAGGCCATGGATGGAATGGGATTGTGCTGATTTTGCAGTGTTTTTCGATTTTTGGGGGTGTTCATGGGGAGGGACATGCCATGTGGCTGGTGGCCATTTTGAGTGCAGCTACAGGCACTGGCCATGTGCTGGCAGGCAAGTGGCCATTTTAAATGCAGGCTTTGTTGTTAGGCCTCCAACCATTTTGCCTACTTTTCAACCTTTATTTATGCCCAGGGGTAGTGAGTCTTGCATGGGCCTAGTCTTTCTGTGGGTTGTCTTGAATTTAAACATTATGGAGGGCATGGATGGATTGGGATTGTGCTGATTTTGCAGTGTTTTTCGATTTTTTTGTGCTCTATAACTGAACTGATGTTCCTCTGTCTTCCATTTTTTTTAGGTGCACAAGACTCAAGAGAACCACCAGTGCCAGGAAGAAGTCCTGCAGCGGTGTGTGTGTGCAGCATAACGTCACGCGACGTCACGTCTGGCCTCAGACAACTCTACAATTCGTGCAACTGCGGCCTGCTGTCTGACCTGCTCTGAAGAAGATGGCCCCGCCCCCAAAGAAAGTTCTCCGTAGCTCCTCTAGCAAGAAAGTTGCTAGTAAGGAGCAGAAGAAGCAAGTTACCAAGGAGGCTGGTGTGCCACCGCCACTTTTTTTGGGAGCAAAAAAAAAAGTACGCCTGCAGCAGCAGGATCTGCTGGGGACCAAGCTGGGAGCAGCACCCCTGCTCCATTGGGTTCAGTGCCTCCACCACCACGCCAACTTAAGTCAAAGCCCTTGAGTGCTTCAGAGGCAGTCAGTGTACTTCTCCAATCACCATCGACCAGTGATGTTGGCTCATCGCAAGAAAGTAGCAGCAATGTCCCTGAATCAACACAGGTTGTTGTAACTCATCTGACAAGTGTTGAACAACCACAGCCGCAACAACAACACCATGTGCAAGTACACGCCCAAGTACATGTGGAAGGAGAGGCAGCAAAAGGAGATGCGCAAGCAAAGGTGCATGGAGGTTCACAAGTGCCCACAATAGTTGTTCCTCCCGAAGTAGGGGCACATTTGGAAATCGACAATGAAGCCGAGGTATCATTGGAAGCCACTCCTCATGATGATCATTCATTGTCTTCCACATCCCTAGCAAGGAAAAGATCAAGGGGGGTGTCTACATCTTCTTCAAGCCCACCTCGTTCTGATGCAAGTGATCTGTCTTGGGAACCACAACTGCGGTCTGACAGTGAGGCACACCATGATCTGACACCTGTACCTAAGCGTAAAAGGAAGGTCGTCCAAAAACTCAAACCTATGGAGTGTGATGAGGCTCAACAAGAAGTGACAGATACTGCTGGTGATGAAGCCTCTCACGATGACGACGAGCCAGTCATCACAAAGGTCACTGCAGCCCCACCGGGCATGCAGCAAAGAGACATTTTGACCCTATCCCGAAAAGCTGCTGAGCGTGATGATGATGTCGGCGAGGAGGCAATGGAAATGGAATCATTAGATTTGGAGTTAAGTAGTACACCAAAACCTACCGCTTCCATATTTCTTCGCAAGAAGGTACCCACCTCGTCCTCGACCTCAATTCGTGGTGGTGAAAGTGCAAAACGTACTGAAGTTCGGCAATCCACATCCTCCACTTCATCTGGCATTAGCAGCAGGACAACCACCACCAGTATCGCCGCCTCCTCCGGCCCCCGAAGACATTTCAAGTCTCCAGTTTGGGACTTCTTTAGTGTTTGGCCAAAAAAGGAAAACGTAGCCATTTGTAGCCTTTGTAAGCTTCGATTTAGTCGTGGTAAGCTTGGTTCTAACTATGGTACCGGAGGCCAGAGAGGTCATCTTGAGAGAAGGCACGCTGTCCAATGGTTTCCGCACCTAGAGGCGGTCAAGAAAGCCGGAATTGCACGTAATGAAAACGTTGATTTTTCATCTGCTGATGACGAGGAGGTAGAAGAAGACGATTCAAACACTTCACTTACACCCAGTTCCCATGTCAGCAGCACACCCCATGGGAGCCACACTAGGAGTGTGGGAGAGAGTGAGACATCAATGCGGAAAAGTTCATCAGCGAGCGTAACTGGGTCGAAGAGATCATCATCATCCCGTAAATCATTGGTCCAGGGCAACATTAAAAAGATGTTGTTTACAGAAGCGCAATATGAACGCAACCACCCAATGACCCGTCTGTATAACACTAAGCTGGCTAAAATGCTAGCTCTGGACCTTCTCCCTTTTTCTTTTGTAGAAGGGGTTGGTTTTCTAGAATTAGTGACAGCGCTCTGCCCTAAATGGAAGGTGAGCCGGTTCTATTTTGCCCGAGTTGCGGTTCCAGCACTACATGAAGATGTTCTGAAGGTGATTGGGGCAGCTTTGCAGAAGAGTGCTGTTCACACTATACATCTGACAACAGACATGTGGACCAGTGGCGCAGGCGCTGATTACATGTGCATCACTGCACACTGGGTCTCTTTTTCAGGGGCTAAAGCAAAGCTAAACTCAGGTGTTGACACTAACATTGTTTTTAAAGGAGCTCGGAAACATGCAACACTAGCCATGTTTGGTTTGGAGAAACGTCACACAGCAGAAAACATTTTGGATGTCTTTAACACAAAGGTCCTTAACTGTCTGTCCCCACTAAAACGCAAGGTTGGTTATGTTTCCACGGACAATGGCGCCAATATAGTTAAGGCCATGAGGGACGGTTACTATTTCAGAGTGCCGTGTTTGGCGCACTGTATAAACCTGGTTGTCCAAAAATTCTTGGGTAATAAACGCAGTGCAGCGTACAGTGTATTGGAGACCTGCCGAAAAATTTGCAAGCATTTCAGGCATTCTTTTAAGGCCCGGAAGCAGCTGAGGAGCCTGCTATATCAACGTGAAATGCCAGTGAAAGCACTCATCCAGGAGGTGGTAACACGTTGGAACTCAACCTTCTACATGCTTGAGCGTCTGTATGAGCAGTATACGGAACTCGATCAATATTTCTTGAAAGAGGGTATAGAGGAGCTGAGGATGGGTGGGCCGCAATGGAACATAGTTGAAAGCCTGACACGCATGCTTCGTCCTTTTGAGTTCTTCACGCGTGCAGTCAGCAAGGAGGACTCTAATTTGGGAAAAGCTATCCCATTGTTGTACATGCTGGAGGACCAACTGAAGGAGGTGTGTTCTGTGTTTGGAAAAGATGACAAAAAGCAAGACTCTTTGCTTCTGGCTGAGCAATTATTAGAGCTCCTACAAGGTGATGAAC
This sequence comes from Lissotriton vulgaris, assembly GCF_964263255.1. Taxonomy (NCBI): domain Eukaryota; kingdom Metazoa; phylum Chordata; class Amphibia; order Caudata; family Salamandridae; genus Lissotriton; species Lissotriton vulgaris. The sequence goes on from NC_141687.1 coordinate 896,831,337, forward strand.
GTCTTAAAAAGATCCACTCAGAACAGCATTACATTTGTGCTACTATTCTGGATCCACGCTACAAAAAGGCGCTGGCAGGCCAAGCATTCTTTCCTTTTGATGATGAACATGTTCTAAAGTACAAACGTTGGCTAGCCTTGTCAGCCAAGAAGTTTGAAACAGAACGGCTGGAAATTGAAGGAAATGGCAGTACATCAGCAGGCCATCCCCAGTCAAAACAATCCACTTCTGCACCTGTGGCTGTGGCACAAGTGACCTCTCAGCCGTTAAAGACACCGGCAACCGGATCATCTGCACGAAAGACAACAGAAACATTGGAGGCTGAAGAGGATTGGCTAGCTCTGCGTGGGTTTGGTTCTCAAAAGGTCAGAGGCACAGCAAGAGCTAAGCAAAGTGGAGGAACCTTGGATGAGGACCTTGAGTCGATGGTGAAGGACTATCTGAATGACTCAACAGAGGTCTATGTTAATTCTGACCCATTGGCGTATTGGCATGGGAAAAAAGAATTGTGGCCACAGCTCACCAACCTGGCTTTAAACTACTTGTCTTGCCCACTCGCAAGTGTGTCTTCTGAACGGGTTTTCAGTGCGGCTGGTGGGATTGTAACTCCCAAACGGAGCCGCCTCTCGCCCAAAAATGTGGAGAGGTTAACAATGATCAAGATGAATCAGCACCTCATACCACCAGATTTCAGAGTACGAGAGAGCGTGCCGGATGAAGAGGAGGTGGCCAGCAACATAGATGAGGGAATTTCTACTCTGTCAGGAGGCACTGACCTTACCCTGCCTGAATTCGCAGAGTATGATGACGAAGCCTTATTCTTATTCCTGGACCGTGATACCGACTTCGAGCCCTGAAAATGAGACAACGAATCAATAACTTTCTTTTTCATCCTTATTCACTTTTATTCCTGTGTGTCTGTCTTTCTTTGTTGTGCACAGTTAATATAATTCAAACTTTAATCAGATAATCACAAAAACAAGCCCATCAGCAGAACTGTCTTCACTTGTTTGCTAATTTATTTGAAGGTGCCGCAGTCTGCATTCCTCAGGTTCACAAGTTCAGAAGAACATGCTCCTCTATCCTCCTCCTCCAGACTCCTATTTCCATCAAAGCAGAGGGCTGGTTTACGCCCAATGAAGAAAGACTCAGCACTTGTGGGGGTGTTGTTCTACCTCTTTGCAGGTGAGTTGACGGGTCTGGGGCCATTGCTGGGAAGCACTAAAAGTGGTTTGGACCAAATCCGAGGCGGAACATTTTTTGTGTTTTTGATGACTTGCTTGCCTTTGAGGTGCTCTTAGGGGGGGTTCCGTCTGTTTGTGGGTGAGTTTCGTGGTCTGGGAGCATTGCTGGGACACTCTAATCTTGATTGCATTTGCTTTTCAGGAAATCCGTCGTGCCAACCCCGACTTATGGCCTAGCTACGCAGCGCGTTTGGACCGAAGGCCCAGAAATATTGCAAGTATGAGATTTTGCTTTTGGCCTGTTTGGGGGTGTTATGCTTCTTGGCGGGTGGGTTGACGGGTCTTGGGGCATTCCTGGGAAGGTCTAATACCGGGTAGAAGTGGTTGGGACAAAATCCAGGCCGATTTTTTTTTTGGGCTATTTCTGACATTTTGCTCTATGTAGCGTTTTCGGGGGTCCTGTTTGGGGTGCTTCCTGGTGTTTGTGGGTGAGTTTCGTGGTCTGGGAGCACTGCTGGGACACTCTAATCTTGATTGCATTTGCATTTCAGGAAATCCGTCGTGCCAACCCCGACTTATGGCCTAGCTACGCAGCGCGTTTGGACCGAAGGCCCAGAAATATTGCAAGTATGAGATTTTGCTTTTGGCCTGTTTGGGGGTGTTATGCTTCTTGGCGGGTGGGTTGACGGGTCTTGGGGCATTCCTGGGAAGGTCTAATACCGGGTAGAAGTGGTTGGGACAAAATCCAGGCCGATTTTTTTTTTGGCTATTTCTGACATTTTGCTCTATGTAGCGTTTTCGGGGGTCCTGTTTGGGGGGCTTCCTGGTGTTTGTGGGTGAGTTTCGGGGTCTGGGAGCATTGCTGGGAAACTCTAATCTTGATTGCATTTGCTTTTCAGGAAATCCGTCGTGCCAACCCTGACTTATGGCCTAGCTACGCAGCGCGTTTGGACCGAAGGCCCAGAAATATTGCAAGTATGAGATTTTGCTTTTGGCCTGTTTGGGGGTGTTATGCTTCTTGGCGGGTGGGTTGCCGGGTCTTGGGGCATTCCTGGGAAGGTATAATACCTGGTAGAAGTGGTTGGGACAAAATCCAGGCCGATTTTTTTTTTTGGCTATTTCTGACATTTTGCTCTATGTAGCGTTTTCGGGGGCCTGTTTGGGGGGCTTCCTGGTGTTTGTGGGTGAGTTTCGTGGTCTGGGAGCACTGCTGGCTATATATACTTTACTTTGCAAGAGGTTTGAAGCAAATCCATGGTGGCAGAGGGGACTTAGGGCCTAGCTGCAGAGCGCGCGCGGAGTGATTTGGGAAATTTGTGAAAAATTGACTGTCCCCATTTTTGTACTTTTGCTCTTTGGCTGTTTGGGGGTCTTCTACTCGTTTTCTCCTGGGTTGACGGCTCTGGGGCCATTGCTGGGAAGCTCTAATACCGGATAAAAGTGTTTTGGACCAAATCCGAGGCGGAATTTTTTTTGTGTTTTTGATGACTTGCTTGCCTTTGAGGTGCTCTTAGGGGGGGTTCCGTCTCTTTGTGGGTGAGTTTCGTGGTCTGGGAGCATTGCTGGGACACTCTAATCTTGATTGCATTTGCTTTTCAGGAAATCCGTCGTGCCAACCCCGACTTATGGCCTAGCTACGCAGCGCGTTTGGACCGAAGGCCCAGAAATATTGCAAGTATGAGATTTTGCTTTTGGCCTGTTTGGGGGTGTTATGCTTCTTGGTGGGTGGGTTGACGGGTCTTGGGGCATTCCTGGGAAGGTCTAATACCGGGTAGAAGTGGTTGGGACAAAATCCAGGCCGATTTTTTTTTTGGCTATTTCTGACATTTTGCTCTATGTAGCGTTTTCGGGGGTCCTGTTTGGGGGGCTTCCTGGTGTTTGTGGGTGAGTTTCGTGGTCTGGGAGCATTGCTGGGAAACTCTAATCTTGATTGCATTTGCTTTTCAGGAAATCCGTCGTGCCAACCCCGACTTATGGCCTAGCTACGCAGCGCGTTTGGACCGAAGGCCCAGAAATATTGCAAGGATGAGATTTTGCTTTTGGCCTGTTTGGGGGTGTTATGCTTCTTGGCGGGTGGGTTGCCGGGTCTTGGGGCATTCCTGGGAAGGTCTAATACCGGGTAGAAGTGGTTGGGACAAAATCCAGGCCGATTTTTTTTTTGGCTATTTCTGACATTTTGCTCTATGTAGCGTTTTCGGGGGCCTGTTTGGGGGGCTTTCTGGTATTTGTGGGTGAGTTTCGTGGTCTGGGAGCACTGCTGGCTATATATACTTTACTTTGCAAGAGGTTTGAAGCAAATCCATGGTGGAAGAGGGGACTTAGGGCCTAGCTGCAGAGCGCGCGCGGAGTGATTTGGGAAATTTGTGAAAAATTGACTAAGTCCCCATTTTTGTACTTTTGCTCTTTGGCTGTTTGGGGGTCTTCTACTCGTTTTCTCCTGGGTTGATGGCTCTGGGGCCATTGCTGGGAAGCTCTAATACCGGATAAAAGTGTTTTGGACCAAATCCGAGGCGGAATTTTTTGTGTGTTTTTGATGACTTGCTTGCCTTTGAGGTGCTCTTAGGGGGGGTTCCGTCTCTTTGTGGGTGAGTTTCGTGGTCTGGGAGCATTGCTGGGACACTCTAATCTTGATTGCATTTGCTTTCCAGGAAATCCGTCATGCCAACCCCGACTTATGGCCTAGCTACGCAGCGCGTTTGGACCGAAGGCCCAGAAATATTGCAAGTATGAGATTTTGCTTTTGGCCTGTTTGGGGGTGTTATGCTTCTTGGCGGGTGGGTTGCCGGGTCTTGGGGCATTCCTGGGAAGGTCTAATACCGGGTAGAAGTGGTTGGGACAAAATCCGCGCGGAAAAGCCTTTAGTTTTGGCACTTTTTGTAACTTAGGGTTCGTTAGGGTTAGCCCTAGCAGCAGGATTGCATGTGTTTCGGGGTGTTCTAGATTTTTCCAACTGAGTTCTGGGGTCTTAGAGCACTCGTGAGAATGTGTAATTTTGGTTGCAAGTCATTTGAAGAAAATCCATGGTGGGAAAGGGGGGATTTGGCATAGTTAAAGAAAGCCTTTGCCACTATTCTTAACTTAGGGTTCGTTAGGGTTAGCAGTATTTCTATTGCATGTGTTTGAGTGGGGGGGATTTCGAGTCTTGGAGCGATGCTGGCTATGGCTACTTTTGCTTGGTTGCTTGCAAGTGGTTTGAATGCAATCCACGGTGGGTAATGGGTAATTAGGAAGGGGGTACTTCGGCCTACTTTTACTTTCAAAGTAAGTTTTGTCACCAGTTTTCTGCTAGGCCTCGTTTTTTGAGATTTGATTGGGGGTCTTCTACATTTTTGCGACTGGCTTTAGTAAGGGTCTGGGTGGGAGCACTGCTAGGAAGATCTAATTTTGTTCTAAAACACAGTTTACAGTACACCTAGCTTGAGGGGCAAGATCCGCTACATTAATTTGCCCATACTTATTTATCCTTCAAAAGGTGACTCAGAGTACGCACTTTCAAAAATATTGTACTGTCTACTAGGAAAATCAAATTGTGACTTTTTGCACTCCACAGCCTACATACCTTATATTTATTTATCAGTGGTGTTGTAATATTATATCACTTCCTGTTTTTCGTTGAATAATTACAGGCCGGGTTTCAGTCTCTGCAATGGGGAAAAAAGGATGGAGTCAGGCTTCACAGTAGCGAGCCACAATTCAGCATCAGGCAGGCAGTGGACAGGGTGTCTTCTGGTGACCAACATCGATGGACGAAGCGTCGGCTGCAATGGAGGAGTGCCGCTAATAGGAGGATTTATTTTCTGCTGGCAACTTACTTACCACTTCCAACAGGACCACTACAACCACATAGATACAGTATCCCTTGCCTTTTTCTCTGACTGTGACTGCATTTCTTGGCTCTCTCTCGGCTTCTACATTGATCCCTTAACACATCACTTAGTCCACTCCACTATCACATCTGCACCACACATAGTCATTTGTAAGTGCTCCTACGTAATTCGCAAGTCGCAGCACGCCCCAGGCCGTAGAGGACTGGGATGGCCCCAATGATGAAGCATGTCACCAAGGGGCAACCCTGGTGAGTGAGGGGACACCTAGAAAAAAAGCAATTTCTCCTTTTCTATCTACTATACCTTCCAGACCAACCCCACTGAGTGTTGTTGTGAATGGATTTATAGTGACCAGCAAGGCTCTCGGGTATCTGGCTACAGAGACCTTATGTTGAATATCGTTATCAATAATTTACACATAGGCCCTTTACTGTTGCATTCTTTCTTCCACAGTTGTCGAATGTACTACTTACTTTTCACTGACATGCATGCAGTAGTGCATGCACTTTCAAAGATTGATGTATAGGTTTGTACCCAAAGAATTGTTTATGTTCAATTGTTTGTCTATGCTGTGCTTTTTTTTACAGGGTGTCTTCTGGTGACCAACATCGATGGACGAAGCGTCGGCTGCAATGGAGGAGTGCCGCTAATAGGAGGATTTTTTTTCTGCAGGCAACTTACTTACCACTTCCAACAGGACCACTACAACCACATAGATACAGTATCCCTTGCCTTTTTCTCTGACTGTGACGGCATTTCTTGGCTCTCTCTAGGCTTCTAAATTGATCCCTTAACACATCACTTAGTCCACTCCACTATCACATCTGCACCACACATAGTCATTTGTAAGTGCTCCTACGTAATTCGCAAGTCGCAGCACGCCCCAGGCCGTAGAGGACTGGGATGGCCCCAATGATGAAGCATGTCACCAAGGGGCAACCCTGGTGAGTGAGGGGACACCTACAAAAAAAGCAATTTCTCCTTTTCTATCTACTATACCTTCTGTCAGGTTACGCAGCCCCTAAGCGCCTACCGTACTATGAAACTACATTTCCCATGAGTAGGCGGGAGACTTGCAGGAAGTTTATCTGGGGAACAGACGCGCTTCCTGTTGCGCGTTATTCTGGTTTCTGTTCTGCACCGGCATGAGAGCGGACGCTCTGCATGCTTTTCTATCGTGTCTCCTGTGGACTATCACCTTCCCCCCCCCCCCCCCGAGGCTCAGTGGGGAGCGCTTCCGTGTTCTGTCCTTGGCGGTAGACGGACTTCACGCGTCTTCAGGTAAAGCCGCTCTAAACTCTTCGGCCACCCGTGCGGTCAGCTGATTACTGCCTGAACGGATTGTTAAGGGAGGTTCTGTGACTGTTTTCTAACAGAATTCTACCTTTGATGAATTCCTGTTTGGTTGAATTGTGTGTGGCGGAGCACAGTGGCGGTCTATACCACGTGTTAGCGTTCACATCGGGGATCGTTTTTGTACTATTAAAACGGAGCGCGGTAGTAAGGACAACTACGCGTCTCCGTTGTATAACTGTGTATTTCAAAGGAACTCCATAACTGGGCATGTAGTGAGGTAACTACAGGCTACCCCAGTTCTCTTTGTGTAGTGCACCGTGGGGTGTGTTGGCAGAATTCAGTGGTGGTCGCAACTACGTTTTTCTGTTTGACCTTCACCAAAGATTCTCTACTGGGTCATTACTTAGAGAGCGCAGTGTTGTAGTTCTTGCTTCCTACACACTACCGTTTCCCTCTTCCTTTTTGTTGGACCATACATCTTTGCTTTGACTATTTGGAACCCCCTTTGTACATTGAGTCCTCTACCATGTTTGTGGTATGTTGTGAGTAGTGGGTTTGATGTCTTAGTATAACGCGAGTGTGTTTGGTGCGACAGGAGTGTGTTCGTTAACTATATGTTTATGTGTTTCTTAGGCCTTCCTCACAGATTGTGGCAGAAGGGCTATAGTATTTCCTATCCAAGGTCATGTTTTCTTGGTGCTCAGGTACTTGTCTACTTCCTTGGTTATTTAGTGAGACTATATGAGAGTACCCTTGTATGTTAGGACAGCACTTCACTGATGCCTGTCTTGTCTTCTGTTACAGGTATCCTTTCCCTGCTGACCCTACCTTTACCCATCCCACATTTTTTATTTTAGTTTGTTATTTTTCTCCCCCGCCTAATGGCTCGAACACCCTGTGTTTACACTTCTGGGTGTTGGTGACATTTGGAGGTGGAACCATATTTGCATCGACTGGATCACGGGGAGTAAACCTGACACCTTCCAGACCAACCCCATTGAGTGTTGTTGTGAATGGATTTATAGTGACCAGCAAGGCTCTCGGGTATCTGGCTACAGAGACCTTATGTTGAATATCGTTATCAATAATTCCACACAGGCCCTGTACTGTCGCATTCTTTCTTTCCACAGTTGTCGAATGTACTACTTACTTTTCACTGACATGCGATGGGTGACCTGGCTGTAGGTGCGCTGGACCCCGTAGAGGTGGGATATGGCCCAGCACACCTTCTCCCACCGCTTCCGGCGCTCCCGCATGTTGTAGCCGCCGGCCGCGATCCTGCCGCCTCCCGCGATGGTCCTGGGCAGGCGGCGCTGGACGAAGTAGACCAGCGCGCCCACTTCCTCCGGGCTGAAGATCTCCCGTCGCGTCACCTGCTCCCCCCTCAATCTCCCGCATGCTGTCCTGCCACTGGGTCCAGCACTACTCCCCGCCGCCGCTGCGGCCCTCAAGTGCCTGGGCAGCTGCACGGCGCCTGGCTTGACCATGGTCTGGGCAGGTAAGGTAGGAAGAAGTAGAAAATTAAGAAAGAATAGGATAGGGAAGAAGAAAAGAAAAGAGTTTAAAAAAGTAGTTTAAAAGTAAAGAAAAATAGCAGAAAAGACAAAAATATACAGCTAGGAAAAGAGAGGGATAGATAAGAAGCAAAATCGTAAAAAAAAAACTGAAAACAAGCAAAGGATGGCAAAGATACCAAGAGGATTAAACACCATGCCCAGACACAGGAAATGAATGAAAAACAAGATGGCCGGCGCCCGTTCACGAGCGCGAAAGTAAGTTCGCGCGAGATTTTCCTCGCGATCTCGTGCGAACCTCTAGATTTCCCGCGCGATCTCGTGCGAACCTCTACTCGCAATGCGCTTACTGCGCGAGATTATACATAGCGGGCGGAAACGGAAATACGTCACGCAAACAAAATGGCCGCGCCCGTACTCGACCTTGGGGTAAATTCGCGTGTTGCGCTGCAAGCGGCTCGCGAATACTGCAAAAAAACTCGCGAAACAACAAGCCGCAAAAAAATAAAATGCTCATTCGCACGAATTGGCGGCTTCCGCGGTCGGTTTCGCACGACGCCGCGCCCCGCGAATAGCGCGAAAAAAACCGAAAAACGATTTCAGCAAAAGCAAAAGCAATGAGCAGGTGCAAAAGGTCAACCTCATGATTTGTAACGATTCTTTGTAGTGCTTCCTGAGGGGGCCCTCCAGAATTCGGTTGCCTGCTTGCAACTATTGTGTGACCCTGCTCTGACCTTAACTGTATGCCACAAAGGTCCTGATTTACAGCTAAAGGAGCAGATAAGCAGATGCCAGGCTGGAACTTTAAATTCTTTCAGTGACACATTAATTAGCCCCTAATTCATTATTGTCAGTTGGGGCAGGGCAGGTGTTGTTAATAAACTAACCCCAAATTAATTCATGTCAGTTCAAGCAGGGCAGGTGGGCTTGCTTTTCCCCCCCATCTTCTACAGTGATGATGAACCAGAGGGTGGCATTGATGTAACAGAGGGTGGCATGGGTCAAAGAGAGGGTGCCAGTGGTAAAACAGAGGGTGCTGGGAGGCTGTGATGATGAACCAGACGTAGAAACAACATAGTCGCGACCGTTGCGAGCCGACAAGTAAGTTCGCAATTGCGAACTAGTACCAAATCCTCGCGAACTGGCAGAAACAATTGCGAACACACAAAAAAAAAAAAATCCGCAAATTCGCGGGAATTCGCGGATTTTGCGGATTGCGAGTTCGCAAATCCGCAAAATTCGCGAACGCGAGATCCGCAAAATTCGCCCATGCTTACTTCCAGGAACCTTCCTTTTCCCTAGCCTGGTCTTCTTGGGATGTCTCTCCCTCTCATGCTCAGATTGTTGTGGCTCCCAATTGAGATCAAGATCATCAGAAGGGATGCTTGGCGAAGAACTCGATGGACTAACCCTCCTTTTCCTTGGTGGGGATTTGGAAAACAATAGATGTCCTGCATCAGGTGCTTCCTCTTCTTCTTGCTCTGCATCAGGCTCAATTTCCTGAACTGCCCCGACTTCGGGAGGAACAACAACTACTATTGCGGGTGGTGGTTGTTGAACAACAACTATTGCAGGCGGTGGTTGTGGTTGTTGTTTTCGAGGAACATCTACTATTGAGGGCGGTGGTTGTGGAACAGCTACTATTGCAGGCGGTGGTTGTGGTTGTTCTTTTCGTTGAGCATCTTCTATTGCGGGCGGTGGTTGTTGAACAACTACTATTTCGGGCGGTGGCTCAGGTTGAACATCTACTATTGCGGGCGGTGGTTGTGGATGCTGTTTTGGAACATTTACTATTGCGGGCGGTAGTTGTTGTTCACCACTTTTCTGCTGTGTTCCCTCCTGCATGGATTGTGTACTACTTTGAGATAGCGCTAAGTTTAGGTCAGGCTCAGTATCACTGCTTTCCACAATTAGGCTGGCTACCTCTTCCCCACTCATCTGCTTGGGCCTGGGTTGGTGGTTTGGGCCCACTGATGCGGAGGTGCTGTCCCCAGCTTGGGCCCCTGTCACCGCTGCTGCAGGCGTACTTTTTTTTCCCAAAAAAGGTTTTCGGGTCAACACCAGACTTAAGTGTCACTTCCTTCTTCTGTTCTTCCTTCTTCTCAGCAACTTTCTTGGTCTTGGAGGACCTGGTATTTGCTTTCTTTGGGCCCATCATCTTCAGATGTCAGCAGCAGCACTCAGTTGCACAAGTTGCTGAGAATGATGTCTGGTCAGGTGAGTCACACCACACTTGACGTAGTACAGAAGGACGTTCGTCTGGCAGTAGAACAGGTGATGAATGATAAATGGACACCTCCTCTCAGTATTCAGTCTTTTGTGCACCTACAAGCAAAGAAGGCAGAATAACATCAGTCGAATGTGGATTTTTTTTAGCTTTAATTTTAATTACTACTAGAAGTATTAGTACACTCAGTAAGAGTAAGAATAGCAAATAACTAAAAAGCAAATGTAGTGGAAGTGGAACTTGTTTATCCTTAATTTGTGCATCATTTAGTATGGATGCAGCATCAATGACCTGCAGCAGATAGCAATGGGGATGTGAACAGTAGTAAGCCAACAGGAACAATGGCAAGACACAGGCCAATTTGTCACACACAAAACAGCACACTACCACCACAGCTCCCAGCCACATGGGCACATATCAAAGGTACATGGGTAAAGGCCAGAAAACAATAAACTCAAGCAGGCCTATATACCTATATGGCCAGAAAAAGGAGGATGCCTGTTACACATCACATCTTCATGTACAAAGAAGAAAATCCCCATGGCTAAAAGGTTTGAAAGTTACACAACAACAACACAAACAACAAAGGCATTTACCGTTTTTTTTACACATACCCAAAAAGTTAACTACACCCAAAACCCCACATTTGGGAATTCAATGTATTGCCATCCACGCCCTAAATGATGTTAAATTCAACAGACAAAATGGAAACCGCTACATCAAGCACCCCCGCTGCGCTGACTACCTCTGGGACTTTAGGCCGACTGGCAGAAGAAAATCACAAGTTTGTAGGCCTGCGACAAAACTAAAGCACAATGGAAGGTCAAACAAAATGACTGCCCCCACATGGCCTGGCCATCCCCAACAACATGAAAAGAAAGAGAAGATAGACAATACATGCCTACGGCAAAAGGACAATGCTTGGTGTCACAAAATGGCCGCCACATGGTCAGGCCACCCTCAAACAACAAAGTACATAGAGGACAGAAACAGTAAGTGGTCCATGCTCCAAAAACTACAACCAAATGACAACCGGAGGAGTTTCTTTAGCAAAAATGAACAGCATCAACATTTTCGAGAAGGTTTTATGCAACTCGAGACATATTGTTTGCTAGATTGCAAAATCGGCATGTTCCGCAGCGCAAATTGTAGAAAAAGTTGTTATTGCGTGCCCGAGCACGCACATTGAGCGCACGAAGAAGACAAAAACTCTAAGGTCGCATTGTCACACTGTGCAAAGTTACCAAAACTACGCGAGCTGAATTCTAGGGTTACCTAGTGCCCAGAAAAAGCCATATTATTCAACACACACCCAAAACCTGCAATTCAACAACAAACACATATTTTTCTAATCATCTAATCAATCCAAAGCCATCTATGACCTTCATGATGTTACACTTACAACTTAAACACCACAATAACAGTTGAACAACTTTCATGCACCCAAGATGATGACTCTAGTAATACCCTTGGGCCTACTGGCAGAGTAGGCCACAAGCTTGGAGGCCTATGGCAAAAACGCAGTGGCTTAAAACACAAAATGGCCGCTACCACCTGGCCAAGCCACCCACAGAAAGTAAATGAACTCAAGCAGGCATACACTAACTACATAAACTACTAGGGTTACCTAATTTTACAAAAAAAAATGAAATTCCACTACAACAGAGTTTGCATTTGAATCCAATGCCATCCATGATGTTTTACAGACACCACAGAAACATGGTTGGACCCGTGGGTACCTCTAGGCTTACTGGATGAAATTTCAAAGACATACAACTTGGCCCCTCATGAAAGTACAGGCCTCCCTCAATAATAATTTTTAAGAAAGATTGAGAAGCACAGAAAACTGTAGTTAAAAAAACCCAAACCAAACAAACATTTACAGTACACAAATTCTCAAACTTACTTGTAAAAGAAAAGTTCAAATCCAAAATTCCTCTATAAATCCAATCAAATGCTATGATGCAGAAGACATACACAAAACGTAAAGCACTGGGAGGAGCCTGGTGGACAGGAAGAGGAAGTTGGGGACTCAGGGGCACTTCCTTTCTCTTGAAAAAAAAGTAGAAACAAAAAGAGGATTTCTTGCCCAAAAAAATACAGCCAAATCACAATCGGAGGGGTTTTCCTGAGAAAAATGATCATTTTTTAGAAGGTTTTACCATGCTCGAGCGATATTCTGTGCCAGTTTGCAATTTCTGCGTGTTCGGAAACGCGATCTTACCTACATGGCGCTGCAAGGAAGATCGCGCGTCCTAATGACATGTTCGCGCGTCAAAATGACGTTATCGCGTTCTCACAGTCGGGTGGGATTGTGCGGCCGGATTCCAAACATCGTAGCGAACGCGAACGGGAGAGAAAAGCGAGAAAGCGAACGCAGAACCACGGTAAGTCATTACCGCGCACGCGTGAATGCTATTGAGCGGCTGAGGAAGAAAAACTACTATGCTACGCTGTAGATTGCGAAGTCACCGAAAATTCGCAAACTCCGCGAACGGAGCGTAGTTCTCCGCCCAGGGTTAGTAAGCATGAACTTTGCTGGGATACTTTCAGGACTTATAAGAATATAACATCTGTTTAATAGAGAACCCCTGTGGGTGGCTGGTCTCTCACCCAAGATGGATGTCTCTGGGTTATGCTGATATGAGTCTCAAGATTTGAGGACTGTAGGTTTCATAGAGCTATTTTGAGCAGACTGTAATATAAAGTAGATATTGTGCTAGGATTCTGTGGATGAGTACTCCTACCTCTGCAAATACTGATACTAAAGAATGGAAGTGTTCCTTGAGTATTTCAAGGCATATGTTATTGGAACTAGAAGTTGGGAAAATAAATATGGCTCTGGTGTTTAAAGCTAAGAATATAAAGTAGGAGATGATCTTTCTGAGGAGCTGGAAGTCTAGGATACAGATGTTTTGCACCAAATGTTTCTTAAGTATAACAATTCAAATGACCTAACTTAGTATTCAAGAACTGGTTTCCGTTGGCTATTCTGTTCACTGAAATATTTTACTTTTGTACTCATATGTTTGAACTGACTGCTCCCAGTGTCTGATCACTATATAGGATGACATCAAAAGATGTAATAGTGTGTGGACATGCACCATGGGTACATCACTGCAGTCACCATTGTGAAGAGGAAGTAGACTTGCCTGAGAATTCTCTTCCAAGCCATAGTAGATACCTGGGACGGTACCGTATCATTTGACCTGGCATCATTGGCGTGGGTTTCCCCTGTATTTTTATGCCTTTGCCTCCAGTTATTTTGCTGTGTGACAGAGTCTCAGGGATAGAAAAAGACTTCAAAAATTATTTCTCTGATTCAAGAGGAACCTTTGCCCAGGCAAAGAGCTGGAGAAACTGAGTAGAAGTGTTGCTCCTGTGCTGTGTGCTTTCTGGGGCTGGCCTACAGTGGCTATTTATGCCAAGTAAAGGACAAGGACTTTGCGGTGTGCTGGCCCCTGCTTGAGGAAGATGTCCAAGGGCTTGAAGTAGAGCTTGGTTCCTGTTTTTGAAGTCTCAGGGAAACAAAGACATCACCCCCTGATCCCCTTAACTCCCTTGCTGGGAGTTCTGACCTACCAAGAGATGCCTGCTGCTATTCTGTGCCTCTGGAGGTTGTTCCTGCTGTTGGGAGCTAGAAAAGTTATGCAAAGATGAGAAGCACGATGAGTCTGCACCTGTTTCGGATGCCTCGCTGTAGCTGGAGAAATTACCGTTCGATGCATCGAGTTCTTCGATGTATGAAAGCCAAGATCACCGCACTAATTCCGACACAGGACCTGCTGTACAGCTGCAAGAAGCAACGCATCGTGGGACAGTGGCTGCAGAAATCAGTGCATCGATGTTGCCACCGCCACATCAAGAGCTGACACACCCCCAATCCTCACGCATTGCACCCGGGCGTCAAGTGGACATCAACACTGGGACTGCAGTAAGAAACCACGCTTCACCTCCCTGTACAGTAAGAATCCGACACATCCCTTCTGCTTTAGTAAGAAACCGAAACATCGTCGCCCCTGCATAGCATTAAGAAACTGATGCATCACCTCTCCTGGAGTAAGGAACCAACGCATCACCTTCCCTGCGGCTGTTTTTGTTTATGATTTCGACACATTCAAGGTATTTTCTGTCTAAAGTGTCACATCTATAGTTTGCTATGAACAGATCTGTTTCTACCTTTTAAAAGTCATATTTTTATAACTGTATTGTGGATTTTTGTCATTTTGGTCTTGTTTGGTTTAGATAAAGATTTTTTTTTTCTAAACTGGTGTGGTGTCCATTAGTAGTGTTTTCACTGTATTACTGTATGTGTGCACAAATGCTTTATGCACTGCCTTTGAGATAAGCCTGTCTGCTTGTGCCAAGCTACCAACGGGGTAAGCAGGGGTTATTTTAGAAACGTATCCCCTAACCCTGACTAGGAAGAAGAGTCCCTACTTGGACAACCGTGCCAAACATTGCCAACTAGATACCCCCATTTCTAACAAGTATCATTAGTCTTTGAGATTTACAAATTCCTGTAAACACAATTCAGCCTTACATAGCATATAATTACAGCGCATAACAGATATGAGGAATGAAAACATATAATACAGACAAGTTTTTCAGATATGAATATTGACCCTAGCCATATTCACAACACTATAAAGGGGAGAGGGGGACATAGGAGTATACCACCAGCACATGTTGAAGGCATTGGGGAGAAGCATAGGCATACAAAGATTTTTTTCAGTGCAGTGAATTTTCCAAATAGATACGATATCTATGAAGGAAATGTAGTACGTTAGTACAAAGAGACAGCTCAGGGCGGGAATTCAAAGGCAGGGCCTACTGTGCCCATATGCCAGGGATGATCAAAAATGTGCTCTACAGTGCAACAGGGGCAGGCATCTCAACACATTCACTTTATGCTGTTTTTAAGCCTAAGCCCTCTGGTATGAGGGGGGTGTTTGGTTCTTACCTCCTGGGGAGAATTGAGTCACTTGGTCGACTTGATTTGGTAATTTCAGTGAGGAATTTCCTCATAAGAATGATTTCCATTTCTTTTCTGTATACTATCAGGTACCTCGTCTGGAGCAGGACAGGATGCAGGATTATCCAGAACCTAGTAGAGTTTACAGAATAGTATTGCTACAGGAATTGTTGTCTCCTAAAGCTCGGAGTATCTGCACAGTTCCTTGCTGAACATCTCCTCTATAAACATCACTGAGATGCCCCTGGAGAAGCTGAGCTTGCCAAAATGGTGATGTGGGGGCTCTGGTGGACCAGATCTGATAGGAAATAGAATTATCTTAGGAGCTCTGTCTTTAATGGACAGAAGTGTCACTAAGACATCCATAATAAAGCATATTTCTGGCAAGCTTTATTGTGAGAGATGTCACCTTCTGTTAGGACCTTAAGTTAATGGTGAGTATTGCAAGCTTATTTGTGCACATTGCATTTGTATTTGTGTAATTGTATAAAGTACTTTTACCCAGACCCATCATGATGCTGTTGGGCGGACCTGTCGTAAACTTACATTCATAAGCAAAGGGCCTGCTGGGGCCATTGTCCTATGCATACAGGTGACCTATCTGGGCGGGCCTGCTCCTTTTATTATCACTTTTAGAATAATTTTAACTTCATTGCTGATTCACATTTAAATGTGATCGCTTGCACATAAGGGTTTTAAGGAAGTGTACCTATTGGAAGGCTATGTTATGACCTTATGCAAATATTGCAAAAACATGTTGGTGGCTTATCTAAAGGGATGAACGACCCTTCTTTGGCTTCTCTCTCACACATGGGGTAATGAGTTAATAAGGTTTCTTTCTACTATTTACCTTTTAGATTGTTGGTCTCTTTTACTTTTTAGATTGTTGGTCTTTTCTCTTTTGAGTAACCCTTGTTCATTTACCTACATATACCCCCGCCCACTCACCTAAAAGTAGTCAAATGGATGGACCCGATGAAGGTGGAAGATAATTGCTATGGCACACCAAAACAGAGTCTCTTGTAGCTAAATAGACCAACATGTGTAGAAAATGTCATGTTATGCCGGCAATCTTCTTCGACTTTCAACTGATGATAACCTTTAGTTGAACCAAGGCAAGAGAACACAGTTGCACCACTGAGCTGGGTTATCAAGTCAACAATATGTGGATCTGGATGTTGTTTTCTTTCAATTGCCCTGTTTGACTGACACATGTCAACGCATATGCGTACAGCTACAGCTCCTTCACTGTCCTTTTTAGGCACTACGACTATGGGAGAAACCCATGACTTCAGACCAGTAGAACTCTTAATAATGTCATGCTTTAATAAAGATTCAAGTTCTCTTTCAGCTTCCTGTCTATTTCTCTGAGCAACAGGATATACATCTTCGTTAATATGCAATTTCACTTTCATAGTCTTATGCTTTCCTAACCCATGAAACGATGAATTGACTTATTATTTCATGATGAGTATTCATATTGTAATTCACCAAAATCAGTCCCATAGCAGCAGCTGTGCTGAAAGTGAGTAGACAAGCACTTGACACTGTACCTTGAAGCACATGGATGGGAGCTTGCATCTTCGTTTTGTTGTGTTTCACGGTCAAGAGAAACGAATCTTGACTTTGTATGAGAGTCGATGCAGCCATGTATACACTTTTGTTTTCGATGGCATAAGTTGCAGCAATGGAGACAGTTCATTATATTTCTCTTCAGGGATTATGTTTATTGAGGCACCACTGTTGATTATCCATTTATTTTCAATGTAATCTTTGGACAAGGTTTATATAACGTTGGTACTTTATCATCTCAATTTGTATGTGACTGACTTCTTTTCTCAGATTCGTCCAGTTCAACATGCGCACGTTTCTCTGAGGTAAACATCAGCATGGCACAGCCATCTCCTTCACTTTCACTCAATATTGAGGCAGATGAATAGTTTGACGATGATTTAGATGATGATCGACTTTGTTCAGTGTTGATTTGCCTCAACTGATTTTGCTGCTTAGTCTTGTGGGCATGCGTCAAAAGTTGCTTCAGGCAGGTTCCAGCGCCCATTTTTTCTTTGCGCCATGACGCACTTACTTATTCCCTTTTCCTTTGCAAACTGTCACAAAATGGTTCTTCTTCACACAGCCTGTAAATATCTGCCCAATGGTGGGACATTTACCTTCATGTGATAACAAAAATCCTCATCTAAAACATAGCTTCTTTTGAAGTGTAGACATCCATTTGTGTCCTTCTGTCTTTTGCTTTGGCTTACTTTTTACGCGTATGACTGACTCCCTCTGAGTACCTCTGGCCTTCATTTCAGTGACTTGTCTTTCAGCAAACTCTTCCACTCTAGCAGCAATCAACACTTGCGCCTGACTAATATTTTTTCTCAGCATTCATCATCTCAATATATCTGATAGGCATCCATCTATAATTCTAAGATGCATGGCTTTTTGTTCAGTGACTTTATGTAACTTACAGTGTCTGATGAGGGCATCAAGTCTCTTCATCAATGGTTTCACCAACGCTTTGTCGTTCTTGACTAAAAAGATATCTTTCATAAACAACTTTTGTTACTGGATTAAAGATAAGATTCAAAGTCTCTTTAATCTGACGGTATGTGATTTCCTCATCAGTTCGCTGCATTTTCTTTATGACTTCTTTCACACCATCATCAGCAAGACTTTTGAGTTACGTGATAATCTTTTTGATATCAGTCTCTTCAAGTGCATCAATAAAATCTTCAAATGTTTCTAGCCAAGCAGTCTATCTATCACTAACATTTCGCTTTTTGGTTGTATCAAAAGGGGGTGGGGGTTTCAAGAAGGCGGCCGTGCAATAGACCAGTCGGGAACTTGAGAGTAGTGTGTTCCTGGATGGTGTTCCTTGCTCAATACCTCTGAGATCTTGTGACATACTAGCTTCAGGATCATCCTTGACAAACACCAAAAATGTGACTTTCTTCTTGGTCTCCATCAGAGAAATAACCTTTCACTATTTCAACAAACTCAGAAGCTGTGATGTAGCGTTGCAACTGTCAAACACAACTCATGTCAGCTCTGGGTTGCAACACCTGTTGCTACGGTCATATGAACTATTGATTCCTTTAAGACCTATGAAGTTGTTCTGAGCCCCACTCTGCAACTTTGTGGACTCCCATTTTGAGCATGGATGGCTCCTTAAGCACAACCTCGGGCACTTCTCCCTGAGCCACTTCACCGCTTGCTATGCTACAGTGACTCTCTTTAAAGAATTCTATGTCATTTGTTTCATTTGTGTCTTTTTCTTATGAATGTCATTTTGTATATTCTACCACCTGTTGAATCTGCCTACAGCGTTAAACTCCGTACAATGTACCATTCTATCTTGCATGGCAGCACGGCACCTTCATGTATGGCCTGACCAACAGGTTCTCGGCCAACGACGTGTAGACTCTTTGCACTGTTTTTGTAATCCTCACCTGCTTCATAACGGCTGTAGCTGTGCTTTGATTCCACATGAATTAGGTATTGATTTTGTACTTTGACAGCAGTACATGTGTCACGCACCAGCAGTCTGCCTCGACCAGGGAAAACTCTCTGGGACATGCATTGGTCATTCTTCGGGTCACTTATCCCATATCTTATCACCAGTAGTAGCATCCACCCCAGCCTGGGTATCCGCCAATGACTACGCCACACACTGAGCTTAATATTACACGTCTTTATTCTTTTGATGTAAATGCAGATCCAAAATTCTAATCAAGCTTTAATTTCAATATGCTCTAACACCTACTTCACAATTCTACAGAGTCCAGGAGGAAAGAAAAGGGGTTCCGTCATAAAAGCTTGTAAGACACTATGGTCACATGGTTGTAAATCTTGCTCTTTTACCTTTTTAAGTTCCCATGTTAGCTCTCTATTCAGTGATCTGTGCTTAAAAGTCTGCGCATCTGCTTTAAAGATCTTCACAACATCAGCCTCTCTGCTATAGTATATCTTTTTAGCATTATTTCCCAAAACAACCAATTTGTTCTCAAGAAGACTTTCTGTGTTGCATCCAAAACATAAAAAGAGTAAGGTAAGGTTGCCCTTTATTTTGGGGCTACGTCACATTGGAATGCTCTGCCACCTCGAGATTCTGACCTTTTCCTTCCATTTGAAGTTTTGTAAGTCCACTGATGGTGCAAGCTCAAATGGCATCCTCTTGAATTGGTAAACACCATCCAGCAATATGAAGGCTGTGAAGTTCTGTGACTCTTCGTACAGCTTGTTAATATGCTGACCTCAAGTCTAGTTTGCAAAAAGTCTTGGCATTTCCTATCATGGCCAAAATGTCATCAATTTTCGCAGGAGCATATCATTAACCCATATAGGTGTGTTACACATGGAATTCATTATTCTTACTTTTGCTAGTGATGCTAACTGGGGCCAACCATAGTGAAAGCACTTTTGAGTCAATTACGTCACCTCAGCACGTACCCTCAATGACTTTGCAAAGATATTTTCTAATACTTAGTGGCACCACTCTTAACTTGCAGTTAGAAAATAAGGTCACTATTTTTCACTTGAGTACTTGCTCAAAATGATTCAACTTTTCTATTTTTGTCCTGAAACAATTCACAATGCCTGGGTAAAATTTCTTCTGCAGCTCTCTTTCTGTTATTGCTTATCAGGAAGCATGACAGGATGGATGGCTTACCAATTATGACTCAGTGGACGAAGGGAACTCCAGCTGACTCCAAATAAAGTAAAGAAATGCTTACTTATCCATCAGTATGTCAGAGTAAGGCTTTGAGTGTGATGGAATGTTCTACACAATAGTAACACCCACAAAAAGCTACATCACCCGCAACCCATGGTCCCTCACATACTGTGGAGACACAGCAGCCATCATGGAGCTGTTTGAAGGACAGAGAATTGTTCTGGAGTTGGGTTGTAAAACTCTAGGCTATTCTGAACATTTATCTTGAACTTTTTTAGAGAATGCAAGATTGCCACATTATACTTGAGATCATTTTGTGATGGAACAAGAGGGATTCGTACATAAGGAACATGTTTCACATGCCATGTATAAATGATTATGTTTGTAAGAGTTGCTACATTAGGAATCACAGGATATCTTTGGTTGCTTCCACTTTGCTAACACAGTGGGGGAGATGATATTGCTTCCTTTTCATTCAAATGTATCCACTAACTTGCTACATTTTATTATATCTGTTTATATCACTGTTTGTATCTGGAAATGTGAATGTGTAGCATTTATAAAATAAGGCAAGGTTTGTAGGCCACCATTTAGATGGCCGGGTGGATGAAAGGCCACCTCAATCAATCCTTAAACATTTTTCTGACTTGAGCATTAAATGATTCTTATTCAATCAGTCCAGAACAGTAAACATTCAAGTTTGGAATGTGGCTTGAGCAAATGATGAATTGGGGTCCAATCTCAAAATGATTTGATTATAATTTACTTACACATAAAAAAGAGATCAAATTATCTTACTAACAAAGCCTGAGAAAAGACACAAAGATTAAAAAGTTTTATGAATTGAATTGATTAAAAATGTATTAAAAAGTGTGATCTGTATAACAAGCATTAGAAATGCAATAGGTTTCACATTTTTTGAGTTAGAGCTATGGTATAGCTCAACAGCCACCGGACAGAAATTGCCACTTTGCAGGTGCCCAATAGAGCATTGCTCTGTGAAACGGCCAAAAAGCCTAAAACGATGTTGATAGCCTACAAAATGAAAAGGCAGATCAGGATGCCCAGGAGGCGCCACAGACGTATTGGCGTGGCCAACACATACAAACAAAGAGTGAAATCGCCTGGGTGTGACCCAAGCACGCAAAGACGGAAGAATCAGACCCAATGCACCAATAAAAAAACATATTCTGAATAGCACAGCAATGAACAAATGGCAATTCATGGGCATGCCAAAAGCTGATAGAGGAGATACAACAGGTTTTGCAGACAGGGCATGCACCCTGCCTAGGCTGAAACTAAATAGATGATAGCTAACAAAAGCCTTGGATAGATAGTGGTCTCGTGTACCCAAAACATCACAGTTTCAGGATGAAAAGTATCAAAAGCTGTGCAGAGCTCATGCAAAATAAGACCAATTTGTAATATCACTAAGTTAGTTGAGCAGTGGATTAAAGAGAGAAGAGCTACTTTGATTTTACAGATGGCCCTGCAACCTTCTTGGGATGCATACTAAGTATTATTGGAATTGATAAAGACTGAGGACCAGATTTACTAAAGGATGTGTTGCCCTTGTGTCATGCACGGTGACGCAAGGGCAACGTCATCCTTAAAACAGATTTACGAAGCCAAGCAAAGCAACTTGCATGATGTGGCTTGGTAAATCCAGAGCAATGCAAGGCAGAGAAAGTTGCTGCTTTGCACTACTTTGCACTGGGGAAGCATTACATGAGTGCAGAGTGGGTGTACAACGTATCCATCCATGCTTTTTGCCACATGCTCTGATTTACTAAAAATAGTAAACCTGGGAATGATTCAGATGTGTACGACTTTCTGGTAGAGGTGCAATGAGGAGAAATAGCTTCATTTCTTCTTGTTGTTTTCTCTTTCTAAGTCTGCTTCATTCTGCAGCACACTTAGAAACAGAAAACGCCTCTCAGGATTGTTATTGTGCAGGAAGGTGTTCCTTCCTGCACAAAAATAATCCTGTGTGAAATGCAGGTACCCTTGCACCATGCCCCAAGGGTGCAAGCATTGGCCCTAGTAGTGCATAGTCCACCAGCTCAGTGAGAGAGCAAGAATGAGCCATATCTTATATCTTAAACTATGGCACATTCCTGTCCCCTACATTTGATGCAGTGCAGCAAGTTGTCCTGCTACATTGAATCAAAAGTTATCAAATCTGCCCGTGAGGGTTGCTAAGTAATTTTTTGTCTGTTGCGACAGCCACCAAGGAAAGTAGTGAAATAGAAGGAATGGAAGTTGCTAAGAGTCCCATAATCAGCTTTTCTTGACTAAAGGCACTGTACATGCTTTCATCCAAACAACAATTATTATTGAACAGTGGAATATGTGAATCATCAGATCACACAGACAAGGGGCTAACATATCAACAACCACATGGATGAGCCATGCCTGCCAGGGATCTAACAGGATTGCCAACTTGCTGGAATCTAAACAAAGTCTGGTTTCCCCCAATGAAAGATGAGTACGTTCATTTAATACTCCAGCACTGGAAGTTGGTGTGTCAGAAGACATGATAATAAATTAAAACAATAAAAAGTCTGTAAAAAGCACTACCTCGTGAGTAGGGACACATTGAAGAATGCAGGGTAAATGTAAAACACATGGTATACAACTGTTAGAGCGTCATGATATTCTGAAAATTGTAGGGGTACATCATAATCATGGATAGTCTGCACCCGCATATAGTCTTGTGTTGTACTAAAAGATGATCATTAGAAATGTGGGGTAATAACGAAATGTGTAAGAGTAATGATAGAAAATTAGTTTGTGTCATGCGAGAAAGAAAATGACATCTAAGTCCAATTATATAATCCTCGATGTTCCTTGCAAAATCTTGATGAAGTAGCTTACGTATAATGCGATGCATTAGATTTAAACTTGCACCATATTAAAGTTGCACATGTAGGAACGATTAATTGTGCTTTAACGTGAGGAAATGTAGTGCTTGCAGATGTAACATTTATTAATGTGTGTAATTCTTGTTGTGTAAAGGCCTATAATGAATGTTCATGTTTTGCTATGAAAGGCCTATTCGTAATTTTTTATGTTAGCTGTGTGTGTAGGCCGAAATGTGCTCTTCCTGGTAAAGCTCTCATTTGAAGGCAGTCAGTGAAATCCATGTGCGTGCAAGGTTGCTCTGTTCTCATGCTTCTGTTGCAGGTGCAAGGACACTGTTCTTGTTAGTTAGACTGACACCTTTTGTTTTAGAAGTTAGGTATGAAGGAGGCCTGCAACAAAGTATCCTGGAATGCCGATAATTCGGAGAAGCCTGAGACTGAAGGACAGACCAACCGTTGCTGGACTGAGTGCAAGTTTTGGTGGAAACTTACCTACGAGAGGTGCCTGGTCAGAGGATGTGTTTCAGGGGCGTGCTCTGTTAAGTGTTCAATTTGTATTGGGGACAGTGCCCAGAGGGATGAGTTAGCAGAGAGCCGTTAGGGGGGTTGAAGAAGGAATCGATTTTTAGAAGGAAGGCTTAGCAAAAGTCTACTGACCCTTGCAATGTGAATGTACTTCTTAGGAAGTCTTCACGAGTCGACACCTTTTCTTGATCTTACCTGGGAAATGCTAAGCAGGGATGCCACTTTAGTGATAGAGTAGGGACAGATTAACAGATTTCTTTTGCAGCCACTAATGAAGACTTAGATGTTGGCGCAGTTTTTGCCTGTTTAGTATTTTTGGAGTTGCTCATTCTTTTTATGCTACACCGTATCAAACTGGTGCGTAGGATGAACTTTGTATTGGTGCCCATGTATTTCTTCAACCTCGTCATGAGGTTCAACTATTTTTGGCTTTGTAATAAACCCCTAAAAATAAAATGAAGACAGAGTCAGTGATCTTTTCCAAGTCTAAATTAGTTAGTTTGTATTGTTGATTTGTGAATGGATTGGTTTCTTCCCTTTACACTTTTCATCAGGTAATAAAGATCCAGTTGACCAAGGATTCTTAGAGAGATTTAAAGATAAGAATCTGGTGCAATCACAACTATACTGAAAACATTACATTGTGTAGTACAACATCTATAGAAGTTAATACTCTAAGTGACAGGTACATATTGGATCATCTATACCTTTACTGATTGAAATACATGTCAACATATTAAATACTGTTTTGTCCATTATATACAAGAGCAAAGCAATACAGCCAGTAACATGTACTGTGGTTGCAGCTGCCTGACTTCGTGAGTTGGACCTGAGTTTGACTCAAAAAAAATCCAAATGGGTACTACTGCATTCGTGAAAGGGTGCCTATGTACACTGTTTCCATTATGGTAGCATCCATTAGCACACTGTTACTAAATGAAGTTTATATACAGGGCCAGCATGACATCAGATGTAACTGTGATTAACATTTTGATTGTTTGCATTGTCGGTGCATGTTTTCACTTTTCATCTATTGTTAACCACAAGCTTTGGGCTATCCCATGCTGTGAAGTGAAAAATTATGGGAGCTACTGGTACTGGACAATGCACATATGTGCACGCCTCAGCCTCCATATGCCCTGTCAGTTTTGAAGAGGCTGCCATTCTTAGGTTTGCAGAGGTGTTTGCAGCATTTTTGCAAGCATCAGACTGGGTCCATTTTGAAGGCAAACATTGAAGCTTTATTCCTTTTCACCACATGGTGAAATGAGAGCTCTTGTGCAACACCACTCAAACTTGTCTCTGTTATTGATTTGGTGTATGGGAGAAATTAAAGGCCACAGATTATGTGTGTGCTTCTGGTGAGTCAGCATGAACTTCAGTATTTCTGGTGGTCATTTTAAGAACATCTCTGGAAGAAACAGATATTTAAGAATACATCTTAATTCCTTCCATTCACAGGAAATTGAAGTATCTCAACAGGCATGATCCCACATCACTATGGACACTGATTATAAAAAAATGCTTCTTTATTCTTATTGAGCTCAGTTAAATATAACAAAACATAGAAAACTTCCCTAAATCATAGGATACATGATCTCAGTCCTACATAGACCCTGGTAAGTACTCCAACTAAATGATTCATAATATATAAATTAAGAAGTTATGACCACAGAACATTTGTAAACTTAAAGTGCGTAAATAACAATTTTGTCCTACCGTAGTAAAAGAAGTACAGTGTGATCGAAACACAGTAAGGAACAATCGCCACAAAGAAATAGTCAGAGCATTCCTCATTCTGGTTACCCCAGACCACTAGGATGTCCTCCAAAAAATTGCCAAAACAGCAGAATGGTTAGTAATCCAACTAAGATGCATATTTGTTTGCACAAAGCAGTTGTGGATTAAACACAGAGGTAGGTGTACCTAAGAAATGTTAGTGGGGCAGTGGCTTAACAGCAGAAGGGAATGACTGCTTTCTCTTAATGTTCTCTGCTACTGGATCCCCTAAAGGACCTTCCCTCTTGATTCAGCTGGCAATAGTAACATGGGGTCTGGGAGACCAGTCGACCCCTCGTCTATCCATCTGCTCTTTGTATCTCTCCCTGAAGAGCCAGAGACACGTATTCGAAGAATATATAACGTTACAACGCAAAAAATTCCATCGCAGGCTTTTACAAAGTGTTTTTTACATCGCAACTACCATTACATCGCATGATTTTACAACCATGACATTACAAGGCAATTTTTAAAACTATCATTACAACACATTCTATTACAACACGTAATACTTTTAGGGCAACAGTAGGGTAAATATTGGATACTGTAGGGGTAAAAATTACTATTCCCACTCCAGTGAGTGCAACAGTAGGGAAAGTGTTGGATAGTGTAGGGGTAAAAATCTCTATTCCCATCTACCCCAAAACCCATACCCACCGTAAAAACAAAAAAATCCCCATTACTTACCTTATAATGCATTGTAATGGCATGCGTTGTAATGGCATGCGTTGTAGTGGCATGCGTTGTAAAGGTATGCATTGTAATGGCATGAGATGTAAAGGCAGTTGTGTTGTAATAGAAATGCGATGTAATGACTACATTGTAAAGGAAGTTTCCCCTATTCTAGATGTCAAGTTTGGAGCATACAGAAGATTGATTCTTCCTCCCTTACTATGATAGGACACATGATCCGAAGTTGTCCATCACATTGTCAATAACATACCTAGGCTGGAAACATTTTCCTTGACCACCACCATAACCACTTAGATGCAGGAGTTTATGACATTTTGGGTAGATCTTGAAACCACAATTAACAATGTGGTTGTCAGTATAATCTCAAAATTCACAAAGTGGAAAAGCATGAGCAAGACTTTAGGCCCAATTCACAAAGGTAAACTTATATCAAAAGTTGAGAGTTTACAACGTTCGTTATTCACATGGTAAACTTAGACCAACACTCCAATTTCATGACTTTCGGTATTCACAAATGCACACTTAGACCAAAAGTCTAAGTTTCTGACTTTCTGAATTCACAAAGGTAAGTAACGAGTAGTAACTTTACGTCCGCACTCAGGGTGGTGCAAAATTACTACACGTAACTTACCTTTGTGAATACCGAAAGTCATAAACTTAGACTTTTGGACAAAGTTTGCCTTTGTGACTCGGGCCCTTTGAATATAACTTTGATGTTTTGGAGAAACAGTAACAAAGGTCCAATATAGGTAATTCAGCCTGAACAGGTGGCCACTGGAGAGGAATAATACCACAATAACTCATATATCATACCACATAAATATTGTACCAGAACATAGACACCATTTTGCAAGTATGTATAGGTAAGTGTTGATTTACTACGCCTAACACCACATGTATACACTTTAAGTATAAACATGTTGTCAATATATTAGAGACTGACCCTACTTCTTCAATAGAAACACAGACCCAGAGTCAATAATCTAAAGTGAAGGGGCAGTGGGTTACCATACAGAGGAAGCATCACATATTTAATATCAATAGGAGGAAACTCAGTACACCTTAATCAGACAGTTCTGCTTCTTGGCTTTTCTGTTATGATATTGGTACTGCCCACGTTTTAGGTCCGGTGTTTGCCAAGACCTTTTGATTTTACTAAAATAATATGTATAATATATTTACATATAGGGGGTTTCAGACACCTATCTTCATCCATTGGTCTGTTCTTGGGTCACTCACATGTTGCTTCCACCCACAACAGCATACAGCATGGGATAATGGGTCAGCCTACTTCAGCAACTGTCTAACTTTACTTTGAGTGAATCCATTTTGCTCTCTCACAAGGAACACATCCACACACAAGGTAGTTCCCTTCAAAGCCAATGTTTTTTATTTTTACTTTATTATTACTTTAGAGTTGCCTTTGTTTGAAGATCAACTAGATGAAAGCACAGGGCACATTTCAGCGTTATCAGTTCCGGTCTCCTGCCAATGCTGTTGTAAATTCCTTTTGAGGTGCCCTACGTTTCTTTATCTGAATACTGCTTTTTCACACCATACCATCAGCTTACACGAACTCTGAAGTCATTTTCTTTCTTTCTTCCCTTCTTTCTTCCTTCCTTTTTTTCTTTCTTTTTTTCTTTCTTTCTTTCTTTCTTTCTTCCTTTCTTTCTTTCTTTTTCTTTCTTTCTTTCTTTCTTTCTTCCTTTCGTTCCTCTTTCTTTTTCCTACTTTCTTTCTTGTCTTTTTCTCTTTCTTTCCTTCTTTCTTCCCTTTTTTGCTTTTGCTTTCTACTTTTATCTTCCTTTCTTTCTTTCTTTCTTTCCTTTTTCTTTCTTTCTTGCCTTCCTCTTTAGTTCCTGTTTTCCTCCCTTTTTTTCTTTCTTCCTTTCTTTCTTTCTTTCTTTCTTTGTTTCTTTGTTTCTTTCTTTCTTTTTTCTTTCCTTCATTGTTTTCCTTTTTCTTTCCACCATTATTTCTTTGTGTTCTTTCTTTCTTTTTTCCATTCTTTCCTTCTTTCTATCCTTCTTTCTTTCTTACCTACTTTCATCCTTTCCTTATTTCCTTCCTTCCTTTTTTCTTTTTCTTTCTTTCTTTCTTTCTTTCTTTCTTTCTTTCTTTCTTTCTTTCTTTCTTTCTTTCTTTCTTTCGTTCTTTCTTTCTTTCTTTCTTTCTTTCTTTCTTTCTCACCTTTTTCCCCAAAATCAAGTGGCTGGAAGCCAATACCAGAACAATTGGATAGTTTCAAGTATGTGTTAGCTAAGACCTTTTGATTTTTCAAACGTTTTGTGCATAACTTGGTTACCTGTAGTAGCTTTCAGGAAGACTTTGTCATTTATCTGTGGGTATGACATTCACATTTTTCTTCCACCCACTCCAGCATTCATAAATGGGCAGTGTGTCAGCCAACTTCAGCCACTGACTGATTACACTAAGAGTTACAGCGTCCTGCCCTTGCATGAATAGCACATCAACACACAAAATAGTTCCCATCAGGGCCAGGGAGTACTATGGCAATGCATGCTTTTTTGGGACCAAGACAACAGTTCTGCCTTTAGCTACAAGGGCACAGCAGCTTCCTAAACAATAACATTTTGGAAAAGCATGACACAAAAAAACAATATTTGCCAAAGGGCTAGTGGTCAATGCCAGACCAATTGGCCTTGCCAATGCTTGTTTTGATTCCCCATTATGGCAGCTTACTATTGGTCGACACCAGTTTTTCTCATTACCTGGACATCTGCCATAAAGGGGGGAAGTGTATAGTGAGCAATTCCCATGTTTTCATGAGATAAATCACTGAGTAGTAAGTCATTACTACCTCAATGCAGATGTCAGTGTTAATGCTTAGGGAATACTAAAGGGTGTTAATGAGCAGGGCATTAGTCTCCAAATGTTCTTGGCATGAGTTCCTACTGCTCCTGGCCACAACATGTCCCAGATATAAGAACTTGTTTGTCCATTATTAAGTGAGGAATTTGCATTCTTCTTTCATTGGTTAACCCTAGTTGGTATTTTACCCAACTGACCTGCTATTTTATATCATAACTAGTAATGAAAAAGGGGAAATTCTGCAAAATCTGCCATTTTCCCACTACAATATGTAAACTGAAAACAGCAATTACTTGATGAAAAGTGTTTAAAGCTGGCTTAACTATTTCTAAAAGATTGCGAAAGCATAAACATAAAGAATTGCACTGACATAAAGAATGCAGAGGCTTAAAAAAATAGTATTCAAATACGACATAATGACCTATCTAGACACTACATAAATCGACCACTAGCAAGTATTTTTTCCTGAGAAAAGTGGTACCTCTAGGTATGCAGGCTGCTGCTCTGTGCTAACCAGACAGTGTCTGTGCACAAGCACCTCTGCTGTGTTCTGGTATCAGCAAACTTCACCTGAACATTTTCTGGGAACAACACAGACTCTGAGACATCTCAAGAATAGCTGCCAATCTGGAATTCGTGTTAACTACTCCAAAATGTGGAGGTCTGACACCCTGCCCAGAAGTTATGAAAAAAGTATTTTGAGCTGGATTAAGGCTCTTCTTCTCATTAAGCTGTTGTTGCTCCACAAGGTACTTTTTCAGGGGTACCCGGTGGTCTTAACCAACAACTTGATCCCTTCTTCAATGTTATTTATTTATTTGGTTGCCAGCAACTAGCACTGGCCTTGGGGTAAAAATAAATAATTTAGTCCATCACATAGGAATAGTTCAACTGAGAAAGCAGCCTTTATCCTTAAGAGCGAATTACTTAAAATTACTTACTCTATGTGTGGCAGTGGTGGAGAATTTGAAAATGCTTGTCATACTTACTCTGCTTATCCTGCTTTTCTATCTATCAAGTTTAAGGATTACCGGCAGGCCCTCATCTCCAGCCCTTATTCAGCTGGATGTTTAAGGCTGTTTCAATTCTCTTGTAAAATTGTTCAGGTAGCTTGATGGCTTTTTCTTGATATTGCTGGCACAGTGAAATCGATCAAATGCTTACAATTCTCATTTTGTATCTTTCCTAATATCTATTCACTCCCTCTGTACTCTATCCTGTGCAAAACGTGAATAAAGTGTATAAAGTTCTGCTTTGAGCTTTATGACGGAAAATTAGTTTTATCTTTCTACCCTTTTTGAGTTCTTGAGAATAATACTGTATGGCAATTAAAAAGGTGTTTCATTATATAAACCTGCTAAATAAAAATCATTGAAAAAAGAAACGCTAAAAGGATTGTGTACTCAGAAGTAGATGTGTTAGAGATGGCCCTTTTTTGCAGGTTTATCTCCAAACGTTTGCCTTTTGCCTCTTATTACTCTGACCCTGTTTTTGTTGGCTACAGGATTCTGGGCACTTTACCACTGCTGATCAGTGCTAAAGTGCATATGCTCTTTATATAAATTGAGATTTGATTGGTTATCCATGATTGCCATATTTGATTTACTGGTAAGTCCCTAGTAATGTGCACCATGTGCAGTAATGTCGCCAACTTCAGACTGAAGCAACTCGTCACATTGCCCACCCACTCCGCCGGCTGATGTCTTATAAAAATAACATAAAGGACTATACCTACCAATAGCCCCAATCCCATTACCAAATAATCAGTCAGCTGGCAGTGAAGAAAGTTCAATCGTTTATTAGGCAAAATACTCTATAGAGGAGCCTCTCTAACCCTCACCCATCAGGTGCGCAGAGAAGACTGTTGGCTCGTATTCAAACATGAGGTTATATACTTTTCGGTTCAACACATATAATCACTGTAAAAGGAAAAACACCAGTTGGCCCTCGAGCTCCAGGAAAGGACCATATATGGCACACATGACCAGTACAAAGCTTAACTATTTATTACTGGGAATGTCAGGAGGGGGTGACTCCCTTTCGTCTTGGTGCCTGGGAGTGTAGGCAGGGCACCTCCAGGAATGCGCTTATCGCTCCCAAAGCCAGATGCGACCTTGAGTCTCAGGACAGTCGAGTAAACAGCCTTATTTCAGCTGCTCCCAGTAACTCAGATGAACTGGGGCTTGACAATTGCCAGAGATTAACACAAGATCACAGCCCGTGTTCGAGCATAGGTTCGAAAAAATGCCGTCTGTATGGTTCTCGGCCTACTCTGTTAGCAGTAGATACGCAAGGAGCGAATAAATGTTCTCCTCCCTGCAAAAGCATATATATATAAAGCAAAAGAGGGTACGTATAGATGCATTATGCTAACAAAATATAGGTCCGATACTCCTTATGTATGAGAAATCTTCTTTTTTACCCCCCAGAACGGCCCTTTTAGCATGATGTAGCTAACTAAAACAGCTCAATCTTCAAATATTCCCTCATCAATCTGCATTAAATCTTTGAGCTCCTGCTGAACTAACTGAGCTTTTCCTGCTGCTGGGGATGGACCAAACAGAAAGAAGGTGAGTTTAGTTGTGCAGTGAGAGCAACATGCAGGTCCACATTGTACACAAAGGCAACACGTGAATATGATACCGGCTATAGATGCAAGCACCATCATCATTTTCCATCCTTAAGTAGACAACAAACCCCAGAACCAACCAGAGAGGGACAACGTACCAGTCTCTTCGTGTATTTCGGAAGCCAAACGATGTAGCCTCTGAATAGCCAAATTAACGGAGGGAGCAGAGTCAGGAATATAAACACAGCAAGAACTGCCGATCACACAGCATGCTCCTCCTCGATCTGCCAAGATAACATCCAAAACCATACCCTTTTGAAGCAAAACAAGTCTGGTGCCTGTAGCTCTACTGTTATATTAGTCAATATTCCTACAGTAGTGTTAATTACCCCTTCAACTACTCTGGACAAATGCAGTACTTCTTTGCTGGTTATTATAGACCCCCAAAAGGGAAAGATTCCTTTCATAATTTCAGTAAAATGCTGCAGTGGAGTATCGGTCTGCTCTATATCAGTAGTATCTATCTCCCTTCGATTTCTCCTAACAAGCACACTTTGTTTATCTAAGCGGTGATCCTTGTGATAATTAGAAGGGGCAATATAGACTGGAGGATACAGGAAGGATAGGCAGCAACGTCCAGCCCAACCTCGTGGAAGCCAAGTATAGGCATTTCCTCCTCAGAAAAAAAATACATTAGGAGGGGTTAACAAGGGAGGGCTGCTAAAAGTACGCAACTGATAAGTGTAATTACATCGGCTCTCTCCTACTGATATGTACCCTACTCCCTGAACACAGAACGTAGAGGTACTATTTAGTACATGCACTGGAATAGCCCTATCTTCAGTAATGTTACGGGCCTGAAAAGTTCGATAATACTGAGTGAAATTAAACTCGACAAAATCTCATTTTTCAACCAAGTGGTATTTTCATGCGTTGTATACATATTCATACATGCATTCGGATCTAAGGCTCCCTCTCCATTATTCCCATCGGCGTTGAATCCTTGATGAACCTCAATATATGCTAGAATCATTTCATAATCTCTTTCCAAAAACCTTCGAGTGTCCACAGTGTAATGCATATAATAATTAGTAAAGTAATTTAAACCAAGCCTCGCAACTCCCCAGATGAGATAAGGGTAAGGATATGAATAAGTCGTGCTTGTGCATAAGAGATGGTAAAAGACCACAAATCCAACAATTTGTAGTATTGGTGGCACAGTGTGCTTGATGAAGCATTTCAATAAATACATTTTTCACATAAGTCTGGCGATGCCTTTCCTTATGTGGGATTCAAGTATGAAACACATGTTCCGGAGGTGGGGCAGTTGTTCCTAAAACAATATGCATTGGGTGGCAAAATTCTAAATATATGAATACTCCCATTAATGTGATTAGCAATATTGCTATTGTAGCAGGGTTTCCGTTCTCCCACAGAACTGTGCATAGAGATCTAGAACCTCAGTGAGTTAGGATGATCCAAAACTCATCTCAGTGTCAGAAATCTCCTTACCTAGCTAGCTACAGTGTCTCATGGATCATTATGTAATGAACCATGTCTTAGACAAACCAGAACATGATCTTTAGAATACCTCAGGAATCGTGGAACACATGAACACTCTTTCGTTATATAATCATTTCAAACCAAAACAGGGAGTCAAAGAACACAAATGCAAGTTTGAAATATTTATTATTCAATGCAAAGTTCTCAAACGCAGTATCTTGTATAATACCAAAATGCAGATTATAAAAATCAGAGTTAGCAGCATAGTCACTAATCCATAGTAAGCAAAAGGTGCTAGCATGTTATAATGCAAAACCTATAGAATCGATATCACCTATATTTCGCGCACCCTATCTAGTATATTATTTTATATCTAAGAAGGTCTCATTCGGGCTTTAGCAGGGCGGCCCCATACCTCTCAATGTCAGTAGGAGCAGTTCACATCAACAGCTACCAGCTCTCTCCATGCGCAGCACCAAGTGTCTACGTTCATTCCGTGTAACTCTATCTTAAACCCGCGTAGAGCCCAAAATGTTGGCATCAACATTATATGTGTTATGTCTAATGTCTAATGTGGTGCGAGGATCAGACTTCCCAGCAACCTTGTGTTAGGTTAATCTTAGAGTGTGCAGCTCTCAGTGTGCAGACAGTTGTACCAAGTGTACGAGGCAAAGCTGATAGCATAGGAATAACATATTATTCTCAAATAAAACACCTCACCGCTTCTAGGGTGAAAGCTACAACAACAAGTACGTGTCGTGTGCAAAACTGAAGCCGAAGGCAAAGCGGCTGTTTAAACATGTAATACACTCATGCTAACTTAACGCAATATATGTAATGAAGTATCCATATGACACCCCCCCATTGGTCCGAGCACCGCCAATCATAAGGGAAAAGGCAATACTAAATCAGATACAAAAATTGAAAGCAAAATTCAATAATTTTGAGCTAAAATAAGCTAAAAATATGTATGAATGAATATGTATGAATGAATATGTATGAATGCCTACAGTGGCCTCAAATCTAAAAAAAGAACAAAAGTCTTGAACCAAAAGTCTACCGCCAGGTCCAAAAATTATGAAATGTATGACCAGGTCGCATCCTTTCAAATGTTTGTAAGAGAAAAAACCAAGGCACTTATCCGATATCCAAAGTCATGTGCCACCTAGACGTTATCTCCAGCGACATCACGGAGTGAACTTTCCATCAGCTGAACATAGTCCATCCCTCCACTTCAGCGAGGGGAAAGTTATATATCACCACAAAGCATTCCCTCCAGGCATCTCACGATTGGAAAGTATATGCAAAGAAAGTTGCAACAGCCTCCAGTATGAAATCACTGCCATCATCCGAAAATAGTTCAGCCATCCAATTTAGCAATGGGAAAGAACATACGTGCTCCTCCAGCATCGGATCCTCCTGCAACGTCAGAGGACAACTCGGTGGGTTCACCAGCTCGCTGTGTGTCAGAAAGGCATTCGCCGCTGCAGAGATCTCCCATTGGCCCAGAACTCCATTTATTGCTGCCAAGGCCATAACTCTCTCGCCAGAACAGATCAGCTCGTGAGCCACAACGGGACGCATTAGCTGATCAAAATCGACGTCAGGAGCAGTCCTCAAGCATAGGCATAAATCAATGGCCCAATCGAACTCGCAGCTCAGGCAGTGAAAGACAGGTTGGACACACGTGAAGTCGGTGAACCGAAATGACAATCTATAGGCCGTGCTTAATGCTGCAAGCGGCAATGTTCCATAGTAATTGAGCATCCGATTACGACACAGGGTCAGGAGGCGTTGAACGTCGTCTTGCGCAGGATGGGCATCCATGTTTTATAAAGAAAAACACCAACAGAATGCCTGCGGCCACAGCCAGTAAAACAGGTAGTCCACCAAACAAACTCGAAAAAATAGTGTGGAAAAACGTGGGAATGATACCAAACACTTTTTCAAACGTAGTCACGAGGCCACTGCTTACTAGTTTAAAAAAATGTGCAAGGCCAGTCGTTGAAGAAGCATTAAAAATCTGGTGTACCAGCTCGCAGAAATGAAATGGCAAATCAGTGTTTAAGAGCGCCTGCACCTCTGTGCGGGTGTTGGCTATGTGAAGGACATAAGTTTCCCGGGCCGAACTCAGGGTCACTTGTTTTTAAAACAAAAGGGCCCTTATTCTGCTTAAACCATTGAATTTCGCTTCCAAGGTTGGGATCCGTGGCCAGATGGAGACATCTGAAGAGCCATGCGTGGGTGGGTATAGCACGTTCTTGCAGCACACTACACGCTCTGATATAGTAACTATATAAGCCACACCAATTAATAAACCACAACATAATTCGTTGTTTAAAAGCAAATAACTCCCATTAGCTAATAATGTAAATGTGGGCACTACTGCTGGAACTGGCGTGCCTTTTAAAACACATGCTAAATTTGGGCGGTCCTGATTACAAGAACCGTGTAACTGAATGTGTCTGCATATTAATGAATGGTCAGGTGACTGTGTGCATTCCTCACCATTAAGATTAACCTCTTTTCCATCTTTCAGACATCTGTATGTGTATGGTAATGACCATGCCTCATGTAGGAATGCATTGCCTAGCGGTTCATATCGTCCTATAGCAATATAACGCATACAGTTAGTAAATTTATATAAAGGGAATGGTAATGTAATTAATCCATGAATAAGCCACGTGGCAGTAGTGGTTTCAGCAACAGAGAAAGGCAAGGACTCTAGCTTTTCAATATGTAGCATAGAAAATGAAGCATCACGCATTGAAAGCATGCGCTGTTTCTCAGTAAGATTAAAAGGAGCAAAAAGGGATGAAACGTTCAATGAGGTCCAGGGAACTCGACCAGCCTTAAGAGTCTGTAGCGTCCATGCAAACTGCATCACAGAACGCAATTGATTTTGACCATGGTATAACGTGGACACTTCATCATGTACAATATCAACAACAGAAGAAACAATATTATCCAATGTGTAAATTCTGGAAGAAAGCATGTTAATACTGTTATCGACCACTGCAAGCACTTTTTCCAAATTTGCTTGATCAATAGCTCTCAGGCGCTTTGCTGCCTCAACTTGTGAAAATTTCCAAATCTCATTGTATATAGCATAAAGAAAGCGTTTAGATCTACCCCCAGCTGGGCCTTTTATAAAATCATTTAGGTCTATATTTTCATTCAACTGGGACAGATGCAGTTTAACTGCAGCCAAAGTGGAATGTTGTAACCAGTTCTGACACAATTTTCCTACTGAATAAGTAGTAACAGTGTGATCTGTTTCAAACCTGGGATCTGGCCTGACGTGTGTAAACCCTTCAGACAAACCCAAAAAACGACGTTGGCAAGCATCAGAGCTCCTTTGCCACAAGAGCCACCCCTCCGGGTCGAAATGGGAAACATTAAAGGAGGAGTTCTGCAAAAGTGCTTGTATCTCACTGATGGACAATGTACTGAAATTACTCCAACCTGAATATTCTTCCAAATCAGGGATAGCAGGGGTATTTAACTTTTTAGATGTAGCCAATCCAAAACATGTTGTTTGGGAAATAGATGAATTTAAAAACAACATGTGATTCGGGATGAGACATGCACGATGCAAAGCCTCAGTGCCTTGTACCTGCCAATCTTTGGTACCCCAAACCGATTTAAGGTCAATAGTATCCTTCCATAACTCATAGCCATCTACAGATAACCTTTCTAGAAAGGACTTTGAATACAGCAATTTTGTATCAGTAAGTCTGACTTTGGGCATGAATTTCTGGTTTACTTTAAAATAAAACGACTCAGGATTTGATTGATTAAAGTCTGTAAAATAAGAGTATTTTCCCAGAAACGTACTTGAGCTCCCCTGTAAAGGAGCAGGGCAATGTTCCCACTGAGTGTAATTCACAGGAACCCTCCTGGAACTTGTCTTGTGTAAGAAATGATTCCCATAATGTTGAAAGCAAAACAAATCACCATAATTGACAGAATCTAAGTACAAATCCTCAGCATCAAAGGCCGCATAATATTTCAAATCAGAGAATAATGCTTCTACAGCCTGAAGATCCCAGTCATCAGAATGAATATTTTGCTTAATCACATCTCCCATGTTTACTCTAAGCACATTAGGAACATTAATAACTTCTGTGGGGCCATGTATCTGAAACCTAACCGCATCCCACACAATCCCATCAAGGACTGGCCAAGCAGTAATCTGTACTGAATGTAAGTCTCTCTTTAGTCTGTGTACTGAATGTGAGGAGGACAGAGGGGCCAATGTTCCATTAAGGTACCGAATTCCTGTTCTTTCTATCACATAATGGCCATCGATCATGCGGAAAAAATAAAACACAAAACCAATTGACATAAAAAGATAAAATGAAAATAGTATCAGCCAAATGTATGTCCAAGGTGGAATTAGAAAATGTTTTTTAAACAACGTGGCATATTTTGCAATAGTTGATGGTTTCTTTGAAAGTTCCGAATCAGAGTCAAAAGAGAATCTGGACTGGTTAGCCAAACGGGCATGTAGGTCGGACATAGATAAATCAGCAGGATCTGCATAGGTCAGCTCATCAATGTTAGCAAGAGGAATAGTATTTAATAAAGGATTGGATAAAGCAGGCATCTCGAGGGACACCTCCTGATCTGTACCAGATGTAATAGCCAGCACAGAGTTCCTCACCATGGAAGGACAGGATGCAGCCGGTGTCATGCTATGAAGAATCGGCCACCCTGTGTGTCTTGACATTGTTAATAGAAATAAATCTGTTTTCTTTACGACCTGGAAGTGGTGGTAAAATGACTGTTCTTGTGCCCTTCACTCCAAGGACTCGAACCGGCGGTCGATATGAGGGACCAAACTCTTTCTTGTTATCGATCTTCTCTCGAACCAGTTCTCCAACTTGGGGTAGCCAGCCAACTACCGGGATCTGCAACGCATCATCCGATGTGGAGGGCAAGTGTTCCTTTGCAAGACTGTCTCTGGTCTTTTGTAGATCCTGTAAAACATTGCAATGTTCATCTACGTCAAAGGCCGCGGCCTGGGCCTGGCAGTCTGCACCATCAAGGTCAGGGACGTACATCTTGATACCAAAGAGCATTTCGTATGGGGTCCGCCCACCCAGAGACCTTCTAGGGAGATTATTAAGCGCACGCTGCACGCCATAGAGGTGGGTCAGCCAGTTTCTACCAGTGCCTATAACACGGGCTGTCAAAGATTGCTTTAAGTCGCGGTTCATTCTTTCTACTACAGAATTGCCCTCAGGCCTGTAGGGGCTTGAAAACTTCACCTGTACTCCCAACGAAACCATAGCATCCTTATACGCCTTAGAGGCGAAAGCCGGACCCTGGTCCGAATGGAAAGTACCACAAGCAAAGATTCCCACAAAGACACGCAAATCCTTAATGACAGTTCGCGAATCAGCGCTTCGATGCGGCCATACCCATACAAAGCGTGTGCATGAGTCAACTGCTACTAAGATGTATTTACAAGCAGTATCAGAAGAAAAAGGACCGCAGTGATCCAAATAAACGCAACCAAGCGGTTTATTAGAGATGCACAACTGTGTCTGAGGCGGACGCGCAGCAGTAGAAGGCTTAATCTGCTGACAAATGTCACACATAAGGACATAATCGCGCGTCTGTTTGTACAGTCCCCGCCACCAGAACCTCTGTTGTAGCTGAGATACAGTGGCTGAGACGCCCGCATGCGCAGACGCCACACCTTCATGAGCCGCTGTAATCAGAGAAGCTCTGCGATCCGAGTTGGGAACTAAACGCTCTCCAACCTCAGGAATTTTCACATAAGGAACCTTATCGGGACTTAAGTGGTATGTGTACTTCGAAGGGAACCCCGCAGGATATTTACCTCCCTTCGCTGTGGCAGCAACAGCCGCCAAGATGTCATCATCTATTTTGCTTTTGGACCTCGTGACCGCTGCAACTAAGTATTTTGATACCGCTGACTTCGCTGCTTCATCAGCAAGCGAGTTGCCAACAGCGTGGACTCCCACGCGCTGGTGGCCGAGAGTATGAATCACAAACACGAGCGGCAGTTTCTCTTTAAGTTCCGCCACTCGGACCCAGATCATTTTATGTTTTATTGTGCTACCCTTGGAATCACGAAAATCATTCTGAATCCAAAAAAACAAGTTCTCATTGTAAGACTGGACACAGTAGTAAGAATCACTTACGATTAAAGTCGTCACACAAGGATCAGCGTACTCCAATGCAAGCATAAGAGCACGAAGCTCTGCCAACTGTGCGGTGCAGTCCCCTAGCGTTTGTGTGTGCACAACACTGGACTTGAACTCATCGTTCACCATGGCACCGACCACAATGGCGCAAGCGGAAACGTAGGCATGTTTAGAGCCATGCGCAACCTGCGCCGAACCATCCATGTAAATGATACAGTGGAAATCCTCCAACGGTCTCATTGCTAAAGGAGCAGGATGAACAAATTCATACTGTAAATACTCCTGCGACCGTAAAGCGGCGTCAAAAATAAACGTGACATCCTGAGATGTCAAGGATGTCGCCCACTGAATCCACCGAGGGTGCAAAGCTTTAGAATTTGGTACACTGGCTTTCGTGACCGCCTCCAAGGCTGGACACGGGGTGACAACCAACATGCGCTTTCCCTGCGACAGGGCACGTTCCTTAAGAATTGCCATCTGCACAGCCGTTAAAACTTTCTCCACAGTGGAAAAACGCAGTTCAGCCGAAGTGTACAAGTGTGACTTGTAAGCAATAGGTACAGTATCCCCTTCATTAAAAGTCAGGTACGTGAAACCCACCGTCCCAGGGATAATTCTTATCACCAGGTTGGTCTGGTTATCACGAGTCTGTAAGTAGTCAGAAGCTAGCATATCAGCCTGCAAGGACTGCAGAATGGCTGAATGCTCAGGCAGCCAGCATGATTTGGAAAAAGATGGTTGTACCAAGGCATATAAAGGCTTGATACGCTGGGCATATTCCGGAATGTATGTCCTCCCGAAATTTAAAAAACCCAGCAAAGACTGTAATTTTTTCAGCGTTGTCGGAGAGCGCAACTGCGCGCACTTCTCCAGGAACTGAGGAGCCAATCCCTTTCCTTCATGGTTAAGTTCATAACCTAGAAACAACACTGTGTACTCCGCAATGTGCGATTTTGCAAAGTTAAACTTGTAACCCATATCTGCAAAGTTACAAATTATGCTGTTTACTCGACACAGATGCACCCAAAGCTCGTCGTCTGTGAGATAAATATCATCCACATATGAACATGCAACTGGATCGAAACTCTCCAAAAGAGAGACTATGCGGGCGGAAAACACTCCAGGACTATTTTTATATCCCATTGGGAGTCGATTAAACTTTTTTTAGTACGCCGCCGCACGTAAAACTGGTCCATTGGGAACTCAGACCATCTAATCTATGTGCATAAAAACCATTTGAAATGTCAAGCGTGGTTTTGAACCGTTTACGCTCAAGACTATTCACTAGGGCAGAGCCGTGAGTATTCTGTACTGCACAGTTACGGCAATGCGAGTTCAAATGCCGGTAATCCAAAACCAGACGATATGATCCGTCCGGCTTGTTAACAGTAAAAAGGGGATTATTCATCGGTGACACACACGTTTCAATTACACCTTGATATTCCAATTGTTCAAGGATAGCCGCGACTGAAGCCTTAGCTTCACGTCGTATGGGATATTGGGGTTGTGGCTGCGGCTGTGACCGTAACGGAATCTCATGGCTCGGGGATAATTTATCCCAGCCACACTGATTCCGGTACACAGCCGGCGCAAGCGCCAGAGCCCACTCTTCTGC
Organism: Lissotriton vulgaris; assembly: GCF_964263255.1. Lineage (NCBI taxonomy): Eukaryota > Metazoa > Chordata > Amphibia > Caudata > Salamandridae > Lissotriton > Lissotriton vulgaris. The sequence continues at coordinate 896,871,597 of NC_141687.1, forward strand.
AAAATGCAGCGCTTCCACTCTTGGCACAGTGTGCGCGAAACTGGGGAGGATTACCTCCTCCCCTCGCGGAGCTGCGAGAACAAAAGGTGGGGGCCAGTCAGCCTCCGAAAGCAAAATATCATACGTATCCGAAAGATTTTCCCAAAATACCCCTTTTACAGTTCGCTGCATGTCACCTTCAATTAACAGGACAATTTCAAAAAGTCTTTCAGGGGGAGCAACATGTGTATCAGCTGTTTCAATCACAATAAAAGTCTCAGTCGCTGTCACCTTCAACAGTGGACGGAGGGCCTCTCTCACTATGGTAATCTCCGCCGCGCTGTCCAGCAAGGTCAGAGCCCACGTCAGATTCCGAAGCCGCGTTCTCACTATCTGGGGCATATCGATGCGCCGTTAAGGCAGCGACTTTCTTCTTGGCAAACTGCGGTCTCTTTGGCGTAGAGTCGTCCCGCTGATCCCCTTCACTTCGTGTGCGGGGCTGGCCACGTCCTTGCTGGCCACCCCTGCCCCTGCCGCCCCCTCCACCACCGGTTGACGGAGCCGATGAGTCCTGAAAGGAACGAGGAGAGCGTTGGTCAGATGCCTGATATCTTTCAGGCGATTTAATCGTAGCGCGATCGCGCAATTCATAAACTCGCTCTGACTGCGCAGGTTGTGAAGGCGCCGGACTCGAAACCTGTGTCTGTTGTTGTTGTTGCTTACCCTGATTCTGCTTTTTAGGCCAATTTTGTTTTTTGGACTTGGGCTGTCCACCTGTTTCCGAAGACTGTCCCTGGGGCTGCTTCTTTTCTTTTTCAAGAAAAACCTTTGCGCCCTTAGAATTGCGGCCAACCGTTTTATAAGCCGCCACAATAATTTTTGCCAGCTGACGGGGTTTCTCGGCATCGGGAATTAACGCCAGACCATTGGCCACTTGAAAGTTCACAGCATCCCCTTTTACATTGGCAAGGATAATACCGCAAACTGTCTCAAATGAACCGTTCAGGCGCATACCCAACTCAACCGCCGACTCAGGTCCGTGATCATCTTGAACACGTTTGAGGATCGCAGACAGGTTCGACACTGTCGGTGTGCCAAAGCACCTCGAGTAAACCGCTGCAAAAGTCTTACCCCATGTTTCACAGTCAGCAAGTTCAGGGGCTAAATCCTTCGGTAAACTAAGCGTAAGAATCCGGTGTTTTTCACCCGGAGTCGTATTAGGAAACACAGCCTCTAGCTGGTCGAATTTCTCGGCAAGCCAGTAAGGAAAATCATCCTTATTTTCTGGCTTTCTGCCCATTACGGAATTCACCATGACAGGACTGATTTTCAAACCAGCCTGTTCCGCTCGAAGCTGCGCACCTGCGGGGGCAGCGCCATGTATATTACGACCAATGTAATGAACAAGCGCTCTAATCACGTCAACCGCGACATCATGCAGACGTCGCAAATCAACCACATTACAAGTGGCGCGATTTGGATGAGGAGTAAATCCGCCCAAGGCGGGCCAAGCTGTGCCCGGAATGGACAACGGACCTAACCTCGGAGCCGTTAAAGAGTGGGGTAGGACGCCACCAAACCAAACTCCGTGCTGCCAAGCATCGATAGGTACTTCCAGTGCTCTGTACGGAGCATAAGCCGCCGGAACAGCCGAGGCAGTGTACGAGTGGTAGACGCCCGAATTAGCGTTTACTTCCGGAAACGTCACCCAGGAATAAAACAATTCGTACGGGTACGCATGTTCCGCACTCACCACTAGAACCACAGCCAAACCTTCCGCAGGGACATTATATGCCCTCAAGTGGTTGCGAACCGCGACGCGGCTATGCTGCGCTATTTCCACGGCCATGGTAGCACCGGAAGTGAAAAAAGGACAAAGAACACTTTGTAGCACAACTGGGTAGTAATTCAAAGAAACCGTTTAAATGTAGAATTCAAGCTTGAAAAGACCTATGTCAAAAATAGGTAGGTTTTTCCGACACCACCGTTTACCGGAAACGGGAATGAAGGTGTTAAGGTTTGAATGATATACTACTCGAGTGTCATGAAATACGGCCAACCAATACGTTGGGCGCCATGTATCAGGGTTTCCGTTCTCCCACAGAACTGTGCATAGAGATCTAGAACCTCAGTGAGTTAGGATGATCCAAAACTCATCTCAGTGTCAGAAATCTCCTTACCTAGCTAGCTACAGTGTCTCATGGATCATTATGTAATGAACCATGTCTTAGACAAACCAGAACATGATCTTTAGAATACCTCAGGAATCGTGGAACACATGAACACTCTTTCGTTATATAATCATTTCAAACCAAAACAGGGAGTCAAAGAACACAAATGCAAGTTTGAAATATTTATTATTCAATGCAAAGTTCTCAAATGCAGTATCTTGTATAATACCAAAATGCAGATTATAAAAATCAGAGTTAGCAGCATAGTCACTAATCCATAGTAAGCAAAAGGTGCTAGCATGTTATAATGCAAAACCTATAGAATCGATATCACCTATATTTCGCGCACCCTATCTAGTATATTATTTTATATCTAAGAAGGTCTCATTCGGGCTTTAGCAGGGCGGCCCCATACCTCTCAATGTCAGTAGGAGCAGTTCACATCAACAGCTACCAGCTCTCTCCATGCGCAGCACCAAGTGTCTACGTTCATTCCGTGTAACTCTATCTTAAACCCGCGTAGAGCCCAAAATGTTGGCATCAACATTATATGTGTTATGTCTAATGTCTAATGTGGTGCGAGGATCAGACTTCCCAGCAACCTTGTGTTAGGTTAATCTTAGAGTGTGCAGCTCTCAGTGTGCAGACAGTTGTACCAAGTGTACGAGGCAAAGCTGATAGCATAGGAATAACATATTATTCTCAAATAAAACACCTCACCGCTTCTAGGGTGAAAGCTACAACAACAAGTACGTGTCGTGTGCAAAACTGAAGCCGAAGGCAAAGCGGCTGTTTAAACATGTAATACACTCATGCTAACTTAACGCAATATATGTAATGAAGTATCCATATGACACTATAATAACTATAAATGCAATTTAAACACTTTGGGTCCAACTAGAAAAGAAAGGCATATATGCAGAGAAATAGCGCAGTACAAAAGGACGATCTTCTTCAGGAACAAAATGAGCAAAGGGATACATACTAACTAAAAGTCCAATAATAAACTAGGGCGATGCAGTCCAACCTGCCGGAGAGTGCTTATTTCCTGTGTCCTTTTAGAGCCTCACAGGCAGGCTCCTGTTGTTCATCACAGATAATACCAAATCAAACTTCTCACGTTGGAGTTATGTTCTCACACAACCCTTGAAGAAAACACAACCTGGGCCTCTTTAAACAAGTAATTCAGTCTTTCTTTCTGAACAGAGCAAGCAAATGTTCAAGGCTCTCAGCGCATTCAGTCCAGTGTCTCGCTCAGTACCCCAGAAGCGTATCTAACAGACATTCGTAGAACAGGTCTGTACCCTATCACTCAAGTCTCTCCCTATCTCCTACCATGTTCACCTGGGGTACCACGTTGTTTTATGGGCCACAGGTTGTATCGAGCATGGCCAGGCACTTCTTGATCAGAGAACGAAACAGAGGATGATGAATCCGATGAAACAGGGGTACTGCGAGCCTCTCGTTCAACTGTAGGGGCAAAAAATCTGGGACAATCACTTGTGCTGATGACAGAGCCCATTCCGAGCCCGGGACACTTTCTCCTTGCCCTTCTCCAGTTACCTGGGTGTCAGAAAAAGGGATGAAACAAGGAACTCGCTCACTTTCCTGGGTCAGGACCCCTTCCTGGATTCTATGATCACATGGAAGCGGGAGGGGTAGCTTTTTTAGATGCGACAAATAGATCCAGTGTTGCTTGCCGTTTGCTTTTACCGCCGTCCGCGTGGCCAACAAGACCTGAAACGGTTCAGACCAACGGGGATCCAAGCTGGATTTTCGCTGATAATTACGGACCAGAACCCATCGTCCTGCTTCCAAGCGATGTCCGGGACCCTCCGGCAGGGGCTGCAAACTGCTGAGACCTATTGATGAATGGAACAGAGATCTTTAGTCAAAGCATACAGATAGTCGGTCAACATAGGATACTCTATATCACGAAATGTTCTGGGTCTCAGGACACCCCAAACATTAGCAGGGCACCCAAAAATGACCTCATACAGAGATAATCCAGAACGAGAATGTGGGGTAACTTGTATTGACATTAATGCCAGCGGCAGGGCATCTGGCCACTTCAATCCGGTACTTTCTTGAATTTTTTCTAGTTTGAGCTTCAGTATCCCATTATAATTCTCGACCAACCCAGCGGACTAGAGGTATCGAGCCACATGGAATTTCTGTTTAATCTGCAGTCCATTACAAATGTGACTGAATTCTGCATTAAAGTGTCCCCCGTTGTCACTCAAGATTACCCGAGGCAATCCGTAGCGAGGGAAGTATTCCTTTACCAACGCTTTTGCCATTGCCAAAGCAGTATTTTCTTTGGTCGGGTAGGCTTCCACCCATTTACTGAAAGCGCACACCACAACCAGGACATACTTCAAATTGTTTATGCGCTCAAGCTGGATATAATCCATTTGGAGCACCTCAAAAGGCAAAAATGGTGGTGCAAAGTTTCCACTCAGAACAGGCTCCATGCCCCCAGGATTATGTCGTAAACAAACCATGCAACATTGCACCAAATGAGCAGCGGTCCTTGAAATATTGGGATTGTACCATGCAGGATCTAATAATGCACAAATACCTTTTTCCCCAATATGAGCTGAACCATGTGCCATTGTCACCACCGCATTCACTAATGCATTAGGCAACAACCACCGCTGTTTTTCTGTCAAATCAATCCAACAGCCGTCTGCACCTAATTTCCCCATTCTCTCTTTCCAGTGAGCCAGCTCAATAGGGGTAGCTTCTCTCTGTATTTCTCGGACACTCTCCATGGTGATATTAAACATCTCTGTTTCAACACCCACCTAGCAGAGCTAGTCACAAACATTGAGGTCAATTTGTATTTCGCAGTTTCCTTAGCTACTTGATCAGCAAAGGTATTACCTTCACCCAGTGCATCAACCACTACCTTGTGTGCACTACATTTAACTACAGCCACCATCTCTGGTAACGTCAATGCTGTCAGCAATCGCAAAATCAAGGGGCCATGCTGTATTCGCTGACCATGGGAAGTGAGAAAACCTCTTTCAGCCCAAAGTCGGCAGTTTCCTTAGCTACTTGATCAGCAAAGGTATTACCTTCACCCAGTGCATCAACCACTGCCTTGTGTGCACTACATTTAACTACAGCCACCATCTCTGGTAACGTCAATGCTGTCAGCAATTGCAAAATCAAGGGACAATGCTGTATTCGCTGACCATGGGAAGTGAGAAAACCTCTTTCCGCCCAAAGTCAGCCGAAACTATGAGCCACGCCGAAGGCGTACTGGCTGTCGGTGTAAATATTTACTCTCAATCCTTCACTTAAGTCACAGGCTGAAGCAATGCCACTAACTCAGCTGCCTGTGCTGATTGATAGGGTACTCGAGAAGCCTCAACTACAGTGTGAAGTGTAGTTATCGCATATGCAGCGGTTGTAGTGCCATCTGGTAATTTGAAACAAGAGCCATAGACATACAACTCCCCTTGAGGGTCAGATAGAGGAGTGTCAGTCAGGTCTACCCATCCCTTTGTCTCTCTTCCTCAGTCCAAAATATATAATCATGAACATCATTGTTCATTTCTTTCGAAGGGAGGGGTAGTAACGTAGCAGGGTTCAGAGTGGCACATCGTTTAATCGTAATGTGTGGAGCAAACAAAGTCAATTCGTACCCTGTAAGACACGCACTTGTAAGGTGCTGGGTCTTTGTTTTGTTTAATAATGTATCCACAGCGTGCGGTACCATCAGTGTGAAGTCCGTATTCAGAATGAGCCCCTCCGACTGTCGAATAGCAACTACGACCAAAGCAGTAGCTCTTAAACAGCTAGAGAGTGCTCTGGCGCCGTTATCCAACACCGCCGAGAATTAGGCACAAGGTCTCTGATTACCGCCAAATCCCTGTGTTAACACAGAAAGCGAGCAACCATCCACCTCGTGTACATAAAGCACAAAAGGTTTTTGGTAGTCAGGAGTACCAAGAACGGATGCAGAGCAAAGCACAGATTTCAAAGAGTCAAAAGCATTTTGGCAAGCAACAGTCCAGGGTAAAGGTTCATGCACATCTTTAGTGGTTAAGTACAGGAGAGGTTTAGTGAGAAGGGAAACATTAGGGATCCATTGGCGACAGTAAGAAGTTATGCAGAGCAATGCACGAACATCACACGGAGTACGAGGCACAGACATATTAAAAATGGTACTCACAAGCTCTGGGGTTAGTCTCCTTACCTCTTTCGACAGTAGATGACCTAGGTAGGTCACCTTCTGTCGACAATATTGGAATTCAGAAAGAGATACTTCATTACCATTAGCCGCCAAATGAGACAATAATTGCACAGTGGCTTTCTAACAACCTTCCTCAGTATCAGAGGCCACTAACAAATCATCAACATATTGCAAAAGCACATTACCAGGGAACAGGACCAAATCATCCAACAATGTTTTCAAAGCTTGACTATAAATACTAGGACTCTCCGTGTACCCCTAGGGAGCGTGGCAGAACTGGAAGCTGCGACCAGATAATGAGAAACCGAAAATATGGTGGCTATCGGGATGAATCAGAATGCTAAAGAAAGCATTTTTTAAATCAATCACAGAGAAATATTTTGCAGTGGGAGGAATCATAGTGAGAATAGTAGTGATGTCAGAAACCACAGGGTATTGGGGCACCACTATTTTATTAATTTCACGCAAATCAATCACAAAACGATAAGTATCAATATAGTCAGGATCACTTCCAACAGGGGCTTTCTTTAGGATAGGCAAAATGGGGATGTTGCATACATTAACAGCCGTCTCCTCCACCACACCCCTTTTGATCAAATTTTGTATGATGGAGATCAAAGCCTTCTCACCTGCCAGATACATTTTGTACTGAGATATACGTGGAAGCTGAGCATTTTGCTTCAAAGTAATAGAAACGGGTGGAATCCTTTATAATCCTACATCTGTGTATCCGGTGGCCCACAGTGTCGCTGGGATAGCAGAAAACTCAGGAGGGAGGGGTTCATTTTTGGTGAAACACTGCAAAGTATGCTTGCCAAGGGAATTGATAGTCAAATAAACACGATCAGGTGAACAATGAATTTTAGCATGTAATTTCTTCAACAAATCCAAGCCCAATAAGTTTTCGTCACAATGGGAAGTCAAAAGAAACGGGGAGTCTATCGTAACCGGACCAATTGTAAAAGGAATAGGTTTGGAAAGGGGGCTCACCACCGGAATTCCAGAGAATACCACCGAAACATAATTTTTCCCGGACAGAGCAGCCCCTGGGACCAGAGAACGAGAAATAGAACTATTCATCGCACCCATATCAACTAAAAACTTTTCAGATGTCCCCATCAAATGCGCTTCTACATAAAGACCTTGCTGATCAAGGGGTACTGACACCTGGCTCCCACTCTGTCCTTGGCTGTCCTATGTATAGGCATACCCTTTGGTTGCATCCATCGCACAGTCCTCATTATAATATTGCCTACCTCTTGGATTATCGAAATAATTCTTTTCTGATCCAACGTGCGTAACCTCCTCTTGTCACATATCACTGCTATCCACACCTCCTCGGCCTCTTCCTCTACTTCTCATAACCCCATTCTGAGCCAGCAACAATGGACACTGAAATCGCCAATGCCCTTCCTCCTTAAAATAAGCGCACTGGTTTATTCCCAAAACAACAGAAGGCCCTCTGCCTCGTCCAGCTCCCGCCCCCCTCGGGACGTACCATCTACCACCTCTCTCTATGCCTCATCCTCAAACAACTTGTTGCAACAACACCTGTGTCTTAGGATCTTTAGTTTTCTTTTCTGTCTTATCCTTACTCTCATTTTCTCTATGTTCGTAATATTGGGCCATACTCAATATTACAGAGGGCGTAGAAGTGGTCCAAGTACTTTCAGCAGATTGTGGTCGCGCAAAGACTTCCCGTAACAAATTGGTCACAAAACGATTAACAAATAATCGTATACCGCCTTCCAATGATAAATCCTGTCCACTAAAATCAATGAATTCGCTTTCAAATCTAGTGAAGAAATCAGAAACAATTTCGTCTTTCTTCTGCTGACATGCTGTCAATTTGTCCCAATCCACCTTACGAGGAGGAATTAAGGACTGCATGTAAGTAATAATACAGCCAGATAACGCCAATATTTCGGGTTTCAGTTTATCACCAGGCTAACGTTACTTATCCCAATCTCTTATCTGCTCCCATGGTCCGCCCAACTCTTAAACATGGTCCTGAACATGCACCTGACACCATACATCAACAGGGACTAGCAACGCAAAAAATAGTTCTATGTCAGCTAGGGTCATAACAGCTGAGGCGGCCACTTCTGTGAGTTCTTCATAATAAGCCGTGGGATTCTTACGGGGGTCAGGTAGTTGTGATTTTAGCGAGAGAGAACTTCACTCCTCTTCCAGGGGGTGTAAAGCCATTGTTCCTGCACTCGTGTCTCTACATGAGGTCTAGTCACAGTGCCCTGATCATTCTTTAATTCCGGTAATTCGGGATGAAAGATAGGATGAACTTCTCGCATAGGGTGCTGAGAGTCCCATGAGGGACACTTTTGGTGCATCCGCCCTCGATAACATATTAAAACCTCAACATTTTTTTACACTTCCTCTAGTCTAAGTTCAGACTTAGGAGCCCTGTCCCGAATATCATACATCACTTGGGGGGTCCTCTCTCCTGCAAAACACTGTTCCCATAAAGTAAGAAGGCATGTAGCTATGTGTTTCAGGGCATGTTGCTGCATAACAGGCTCAAAGTCTTGAAGAGTGTCCCATATATCAGTTATAGTATAAATAGACTGTCACATCCACTGGGATGACTGATTTTCAATCATCTGTTTCTCATTTAGTCCTACACCCGAACGAGTAAACAACTTCCGTGTGTCGAAACCCGCCGGAGCACGAAATGGAGTTGAAGCAGCTAGGGATGGGGGGAGACAAAACAGCTGTGGACATAACAGAAGACGGCGGTGTAACAGGCCATAAGGTAGCCGTCTCAGACACAGAGGGTGATAAAACAGAGGACATTCCCGGAGAGACAGGGAAAGAGGAAACAACAGGGGCAGAGGCTGAAGGGGCAGGTACTGGAGTTGGGGGAACAACTGGATATATACGCTGTGGAGCATAAGGTGGAGGTGGACGAGTATCCAATAAATCTTCTATCTATTCCTCCCCTTCAGTCCTAGCCACATAGGTCTTATCCACTTGCAATCTAAATTGCCTATCTTCACAATCAATTCCCTGTTCGGTTTGAGCCTTATCATAAGCAATGGTTTTCTGCATATTCATCTGACCTCCTTTCATCCTACATACTTTCTCCTCCTGCATTGGTCTACGCTTTGCTTCCTTCTGCCACAGGTTTAGGGAATCAAACATTGACTGTCGACTACATTTAGAAAACTATTGATCCTGCAGAAAATGTATCTTTTTCTCATCAAAAGACCCGCTTAAGGGCCATTGCAACTCTACATTATCCTTAGTATATATATGCCATAGTGTATTAAACAAGAGAGGTGTAATATCATGCTTTACATACATATCATAACTTGGACTGCCCTCAGGCAGGGCAGGTTGACTTTCAGCCAAGCGCGTATCATTAGGGCGGTAACAACATCCAAAAGAACTCCATTTGCTAACACACGGCATAGTGATTATCGTCATGTATTCCTCATTCGATCATCAAAACAAACTTACAAACATGGCCATGTTCAAACATTCACAAAATATCCAAACTCACTCTTATTCGAACATACACAGAGCAGTAATATATGTACATACAAAGATATTCAACACAACATGTCTCTTTTTTCTTTCCAAACAAAGAACAGAGCCTGTCAACTCCTGTTCATGGAGAATCAATCAAAGACCACCAAGAGACCGTCGGACAGTTATAACCACAGACTGTCCTACAGACCATCCTGCAGCCTTCCTGGTTCACCCCTGGGACTATTTTGACTAAGCCCGCTTCATTAGCACCACTTCAGATATGTCCCCAAGGCTACCCAGGTACAACCACAGGCCTTTAGGAGACCAGTCCGGCGGATGCGCACCACACGAGCCACACCAGGGCGTCCGATCGGTGTCTCTATTGTTCACAAAACAAGTCCGTGGAGCATCTACCCGTGCAGCCACAATGCTGCCCCGTCAGACCCCCAAGATTCTCTCTGGTACACTGACCACCAAATACTACACAGTTAACTGCTTCATAGGTACTGCTCAACAGTGCGTTCCAAAAAACACCAAAAACAATCCACTCATCTGGTGCACACAGGTACAATTGGGTATTCTCCACTGCCAACTCCTGAAGACCAACACCGTCAGCTCCTGGGTTACTCCCGTAGGACTCCGGCGAAGGGTCACTAGCAGCTGCGGCACTCTGATCGCGAGAGCGGTGTAACTCAAAAATGTCCCCTCCGTCCACCCAGTCGACCAGAGCTCCCCTTCTTTGTCCTTACTACCCGGTTACCAGGAGGACGACCCTATCACGGAGTCCCACCAGAGTAGCCAACTGATGTATTATAAAAATACAATAACGGATTATACCTACCAATAGCCCCAATCCCATTACCAAACAATCAGTCAGTTGGCAGTGAAGAAGGTTCAATCGTTTATTAAGCAAAATACTCTATAGAGGAGCCTCTCCAACCCTCACCCATCAGGTGCGCAGAGAAGACTGTTGGCTCGTATTCAAACATGAGGTTATATAATTTTCGGTTCAACTCATATAATCACTGTAAAAGTAAAAACAACAGTTGGCCCTAGAGCTCCAGGAAAGGACCATATATGGCACACATGACCAGTACAAAGTTTAACTATTTATTACTGGGAAGGTCAGGAGGGGGTGACTCCCTTTCATCTTGGTGCCCGAGAGTGTAGGCACAGCGCTTCCAGGAATGTGCTTATCGCTCCCTAAGCCAGATGCGACCTTTAGCCTCAGGGCAGTTGAGCAAACAGCTTACTTTCATCTGCTCCCAGTAACTCAGATGAACTGGGGCTTGACAACTGCCAGAGATTAAAACGTGATCACAGCCTGTGTTCGAGCATAGGTACAAAAAAATGGCGTCTGTATGGGTCTCGGCCTACTCTGTTAGCAGTAGATACGCAAGGAGCGAATAAATGTTCTCCTCCCTGAAAAAGCATTTATATATCAAGCAACAGAGGGTACGTATAGATGCATCATGCTAACATAATATAGGTCCGATACTCCTTATGTATGGGAAATCTACTTTTTATCCCTCACGCCCACACGCTCGACACCGTCTTCTCCTCAAGCCTGCACGTCTCCGTCAGCCACACCACCGAACTCCTCTGGATCAACCACCGCTGCATCCACTTCTCCTTCCAGAAACCCACCACACACCACCGCACCCAACAGATCCCCCACCGTTACTGGAGCAAAATCACCGAAGACCAAGTACACGCAAACCTCGCTTTCAGCCCACCCACCGAACCCTCCAACACCGACGACGCTGCCCACAGCCTCAGATGCTGGATCGAGGACTGCATCAACACCCTCGCCCCGCTTAAGAAACCCCCCCACAGAGACACCAGCAAGAGGGCCTGCTGGTACACCCCAGAACTCTTAGCCTCCAAGCAAGCCTGCCGGAAACTAGAGAAGAAATGGCACATTGAACAAACTCCGGACAGCCACACAGCACACACGGACACCATCCACAACCACCACCACCTCATCAGGGCGGCCAAGAAGACCTCCTTCAAAGAACGCCTCAACAACAACGCACACAATAGCAAGGAGCTCTTCAACATCGTGTAGGAACTCTCCAACCCCAGCTCCAACAACAATGACATCCCGCCTTCTTCCACCGCAAGATAGCAGACATCCATGACAGCTTCAACACCCAGACACCCCCAACACCCCCTCTACCTGGACTGCTCGTAATTGACGTCCCGTGCCCGTGACTGACAAATAACTTTGAACGTCTGGAACAGTATCGCGAATTGAACAAATTACCAGAACCTGTTCACTGCAATACTGCTGTATGCACAAGTGCTTGACACTCATAATTGAGTGTGCACACTGCCCGCTTCCAAAAGAAACTAGCGGATGCCGTCACTAAAGCCTAAAATTGTCGTGACTTGGAACTAAAAAAGGGTCAACCATTGTATATAGTACTACTCCGTCCTGATGATGGTCTTGTAAATGATCAAGATAAGACCGAAACGTCGACCTACCTAGTCCAATTCTGCGCAGTTTGATTTGTATCGACATTTGATTTTCTCCTGATTAATAGTGGAAATCTAGTTATCACCTTTGTTTAGCAGTCTGGACTGTTTTCTTGGATATAGTATAGGAAAAATAACCAATACCTTAAATATCCATTGTATATCTTTGTATGTACCCTGCCTAATTTTACAGTTCATTTTTTGTACAGAACTTTGTCTTGAATTCAAAATAACAACCTTTCAGACAAACAAATTATCCTGGTTTGATGTTTTATTATTCATTTACTGTACCCATGATGTTAGTGTGGTAACATCTTTTGTTTCCCAGTGTTAGAAACTTTTAACTTTATTGAACAGCCGCTGATTAAACTCAGATTTAGGTACTTTGATTGCCTTTCATCAGGTCCTAACTAGTGCTGCAACTTTATACAAATAAAATCCCTTGCTGGCCATCTCATATTATACTACCCCCAACAGACAGCAACACAACAGACCCTCCGTACACCATCGACCACAACCCCCTGCTCGCTTCGGCCAGCATGAGCATCGATGACGCCATCAAGACCATGTGCACAATCCACTCCGGCTCTCCTACAGACCCATTCTCGCACCACATCTTAAATAGAGCAAGCAGCTCCAACGCACCCCACCTGCGCAACGTCATCAATCTCTCCCTCGGGACCGCGACCTTCCCAGAGATCTGAAAACACGCCGAGATCAACGCCCTACTCAAAAAACCTAATGCAGACCCAAGAGACCTCAAGAACCTCCGGCCCATCTCTCTGCTCCCCTTCCCGGCCAATGTCATCAAGAAAACCGTCAACCGACAGCTAACCCGATACCTCAAAGAAAACAGAATCCTGAACCCTTCCCAGTCAGGCTTCTGCAGCAACCACAGCACCGAGACTGCCCTCAGCGCCGCCACTGACGACATCAGGACCCTGCTGGACAAGAGCAAGACCACAGGATTCATCCTCCTAGTACTTTCTGCCGCCTTCGACACCGTCTGCCACCGTACACTATGCGCACGCCTCCACGCCGCAGGGATCCGAGATAAGGCTCTGGACTGGACCACCTCCTTCCTCTCTGGCAGAACCCAGGCGTCCGCCTCACCCATTCAATTCCAAAGCCTCCGAGATCATCTGCGGTGTACCCCAGAGACCCTCCCTCAGCCCGACGCTGTTCAACATTTACATGGCCCCGCTCGCACACGTAGCCGTACAGCACGACCTCAACATAATCTCTTACGCCGACGACACTCAGCTGATCCTCTCCCTTACCAAGGACCCCGTTACCGCCAAAGCCAACCTCCACAAAGGAATGAAGGCCGTTGCGGACTGTATGAAGACCAGCTGTCTGAAGCTGAACTCGGACAAGACAGAGGTCCTCATCCTAGGCTCCAACCCTTCAGCCTGGGACGACTCCTGGTGGCCGACGGCACTGGGGGCAGCCCGACACCCACCGACCACGCATGCAACCTGGGAATCCTCCTCAACTCAACGCTCTCAATGACCAAGCAAGTCAACGCCGTCTCCTTCTCCTGCTTCAACACCCTGGGCATGCTCAGCAAGATCTACAGATGGATCCTGACAGATACAAGAAAGACAGTCGCTCAGGCCCTTATCAGCAGCAAACTCGACTACGGAAATGCCCTCTACGCAGGAACCCCAACCAAGCTCATCAAATGACTACAACGCATCCAAAACGCCTCGGCATGACTGATCCTCGACGTACCACGCCGCGGCCACATCACTCCCCACCTGAGAAACCAACACTGGCTCCCTGTCAACAAGAGGATTTCCTTCAAGCTCCTCACCCACGCACATAAGGCACTCCACAAGACCTGCCCAGCCTACCTCAACAGACGGCTCTCCTTCTACATCCCCAACTGCCAGCTACACTCCGCTGACCTCTCACTCGCCACCATCTGGCGCATCCAAAGAACAACCACCGGTGAGCGATCCTTCTCCCACCTCATCGCCAAGACATGGAACACCCTCCCACTGAGCCTATGACAGACCCAAGACCTGCTGACTTCCAGGAGGATACTCAAGACCTGGCTGTTCAATCAGTAGCGCCCCCCCAGCGCCTCGAGACCCTTGCGGGTATGTAGTGCGCTTTACAAATGATTGATTGATTGATGGTGTGCCAAGGTCAGTAATTCAAATGCTACTAATGAGCATGCAGCACTGGATGTGTCAATGTGTCTCAGACCTACCATTGTAGTATCTGCGAATGCAGTCTTCAACTGCCATGTTGACCTGGCTGGAGGCCCAAACCTTTTCTTTCCTTACATGTAAAGAACCTTAAAAGTAGGCCCAAGGTACCCCCATGGGCAGGGTGAACTGTATGTTAAAGGTAGGACATGTACTGGTGTGTAACTTGTCCTGATAGTGAAATACTGTATATTTCATTTTTTCATTGTTGAAGAGCTGTTTGTCCCATGGGCTATCATTGGGGCTAAACTGTAACAATTGTTTACATGTGCACCTTTCAATAGGGATAAAACAGAAAGATTGAGTTCAGACCCTCTAAACTCAGAATGTATTAACTCACCTTTTGGTAACGTTTTTTTTTAATCCTGTGTTTGAAAGTGTCACTTTTCGAAAAAGCGTACTTTCTTCTTTAACCATTCTGATGTACCTCTGCCTGTTGTGTATTCAGCATCTGGTTTTGGAGTGACAGGATCTGGCGATGTGCATTCACTCTAGACAGACACAAGGGGGTTGAGATGTGTCCTGTCTTGCATGGATGACTCATCCCTGGGCTGAATCAACCTGGTCTGCATTTAGAGTAGTGGGAGGAGTTTTGCTTCTACCTAAATAGGCTGTTTCTCCTTTGCACAATGCTGTCTCCACCCCCTGTGGTCATGCTGCACCAGGGAGGACTGGGCTGGTTTGGCCTGAGTTCAGAGACCCTTGCCACAAAGAGACCGATTACAAAATGGGGTATAAGTATGAGACCTAAAACCCCAAGACTTTAGATTACTTCAAGAGACAAGAGGACCCTGCCAAGAAGAAGAACAGAAGAAATGTGAGAAGAGCACTGCCTTGTCCGTGGTGGAGGAAAATGGCTTTTTGCCCTGCTGTTGTATCCTGATTGAGAAGAACACTCCAAGGGCCTGTATGCGCTGACATCTAGTTTTAGAAGACTCAGGGACATCAAAGTCTTCCGTCTGGTGCTTTCACTTGGATTTGCCAAGTTCTGGTGCTTTTACTTTAATTTGCCATATTCTGGTGCTCTTACCTTACTCTGCACAGTCCTTGTGCAGGTGTGGCCTTCGATTACCCTCTGCATGCTGTGGAAAGCCGGAGCCCTTGTGCCTCCCTCCCCCTTCTACTAAGATCAGCAGCGACCGTGGCGCTGCCCGTCTTGCCCTGCGGTGAGGTATCTGACCCCAAGAAACTGACGTGCGGCCTCTCCCTCGCTGGAAAGCGCAGCAGGGCCACAAAGCATTGCCTGGCAACCAACACTGGAAGATCTCCACAGCAGCCGGCAATGCTTGTCCAGACCGTTTGAGGCTCCCAAAGCAAGCAGAGAGAGAGACATCCTCTGCAGCAGTACCACCCACCTCCAGTCCCCAGCCCCACCAATCGTCGGACGGAACCTCATGGACTCAGGGGAGCTAGGGAGATGAACGAAGGACCGAGAGCGCATCCTGCTGCTTCTACACCAGGCCAAAGCAGGCCCCTTTGTTTTTCACCAAGGCCAGTCAGACGATTGGGGAGGAATCCTCAACGGAAGTCCCACTTGGCCAAATCTTTCAAAGGTACTGCTGTGATGGCCCAGCAACCAGAGCAGCGGTAGCTTACCCAGGTGGTGTGCTCGGGTAACAGTTAGCACTGCCGTACTAAACCCAGGTGGGGATAAGAGCATTTCTTCCCCCCACAGTTCATACCTCATTGTGGTTGATGCCATTTTGCCGGCTTTTGCGGAACCCAGTAGAATACAGTTCCCGGTAGCAGAAGCAATTCATGAAAAATGCAATCTAGTAATAGGTTCATGTCTTGCCCTGAATGTTATGTGCAAGAACTGCCTGAGGATATTCTCAGTAATAGTTTGTATCATGGTAAATACTTTCTTTTTACATGTGCAACTGATATATATGGACATAGTGCACTAACTGTTATGTTTATGACCATTGCCTTATGGAAAAGTGATTTATAATCTATGCATTATTCTGACAATTGCCTAGTGGCAAGGTGATTTATGTGATTGTGGTCTTATCCCACCCGGAACACCTATGTATATGCATATCTAAGATGCATGAATATAATGCTATGATAAAAAGAGAAGTAAACCTTCCAAATTGTTTTTCTTTAATTTTGTGATATGGGTGATGTGATGATTGTGTACTAGGCTCTCCACAGTAACCACCTGTTTTTTGTAATGACTTTGACCCAGGTCCTGTGGCCGTTTTGGGGTTTTCCCTATTGAAGTGTAACGTTTACATCAGTATAGGTCAATATATATATTTACACTTATCTGAATTAGTTTCACTTGCACCTTTTAGTACAGGTTTTGTTTCCATTTTCCTGATGTGTTATGGTCCTTGTAGTGCCCTCTGTCTCTAGACCCTTCCTTGATCACATCCTGGTGGTGTTTCCCCTGTTCACTAGCTTTGTTCCTGATTCCTATGGTTATTCTGACACCTTTAAATCTGCATTCTGGACGTCTCTCTTTCTTGGCTCACATCCACACTCCATTCTAAGTTTTCCTATTCCCTTTCTTGTGTCTCCTGGTTCCCCTGCTCTTCCCTTCTCTGGGTCCCAGTTCAGCCTTCCCTTTCATTGGTGATTCCCTGATTCCCTCCACCTGATTAAGTCCTTGCATCTGGCTTTCTCCCTGCACCTGTGCTGCTCCCCTAATCCTCCAGCAGTTTCAGCCCTGTAAGTGCATCTGCTTGCAACTGACTTCTGTTGTGCCTCCTTGTGTTCTGTAATGTTCCTACTGCTGTTATCACAAGCTTGTTCTTTGATTCTGTTTCTTTTTTTTTCCTTTACCGATTTTCCTGTCTCCTGGCCAGTTAGTATTGTCTGTTTCTGTCCCTTGTTTTCCTACATCCCTGTTCCTGTGTTAGCCATTGTTCATATTCTCCTGTTTGTATTCTTGATCTGCTCTGCTATATGCAGACTGCTTGCTCTGTGTTCTGTCTTCCTGTTTTCTGCATATCTCATCTTACTTCTTTGAGTGTTTATTTTTCATAGCCTTCTTTTCACTATTTAGCTCTGTGTGTTCCAGTCCAGGTCCTTACCCTGATACCAGTCCAGTTTTTCCTGAGCCCAATTTCTGTTTGTTGTTTCTTGTTCTGTTCCTTGTTGTTCTTGCTTGTGGTTATATTGTAATTTTGATCGTCCTAGCTTTCAAGGGTGCCAGTTAGACTTGAAGGCGTGTGCCCTTGGCACAGAGAACCACCATGTGCTCCATCTCAATCGGAGCTTCTTGGTGTCTCCCCCAAACTCTGTGAGACTAATCTGATCCTTGCTTTTGCATAGGATCCTTTTACCTCACAGAAAGACCACTATCCATGGGGCACACAAACTAACGTTTATGATACCTTGACTATCGTCTTTCTTGTTTCCCTTTGTTGTAGAATTGGTCTTAATTTATCGGTTCCCTTTCCAGACTTTCAGTTTCCTAATCAAAGCCTGTCTCTACTTACTCCAATCAACAGCCTTTGTGCCCCCTTCATTCCCAGCCTTCTGGTGCTTACTTGTATATGATTTACCCCAGCACTGGAGATACCTCTTTACTATTGAAAGCTTACAGTACCTATTTTGCAGTCTTGTCCAATCCCATGCTGCTAGACCCCTGACACCCCACTTCCAAAATGGGCACGAGGATTCATTTTGAAGAAACAGTGCTAAATGAAGCAGAACACAAATAACGCAAGCGAGGGGCCATTGGAGCTTGCTAAATGTGCCCTCGATGTAAGAATTTTTTCTCCCATATGACTCTTAATTATGCAAGGAGGAGTAATAGCATAAGTACTGGTAATTCCATGTCAAAGAGTAACGTGGAATTGCTCAAATTACTCCAGTTTCTCTGGCGTAATTGAAATTCTGCCCAGGCCTAGTTAATAACTGAGGGCCAGATGTAGGAGAGAAAATACCGGTCGGTAAAAGCCGATTTCGGCCGTTACCGACCGGTATTTAGGATTTGGCATGTAGGGGCCATCATTTTACAGAATCGGTAAATGTACTGATTCGGTAAATTTACTGATTCTGTAAAGTACCGATTCGGTAAATTCACTGATTCTGTAAAATACCGAATAGGTCATTTTACCGATTCGGTAAATTCACATGTAGGTGACACTCCTAAGAGTGTCACAGGCCCTTAAGAATCGGTACTTTACCACCCAATCCAATTGGGTGGTAAAATACCGAATTCAGGTGTGCATGCACATCTGTGCATGCACACCTGTGCAATGTGACACACAGACATGCCCTTAGGGCATGTCTGTGTGCCACATGGCACACAAGACCGGAATTAGGGTGCTAGAGGGTGTCAAAGTGACACCCCCTGCACCCTTGCAGGATTCGGTATTTACCGATTCGGTAAATACCGAATCGGTATTGCCCATTGATTCCTATGGGCTTCATGGCCCATAGGAATCAATGGGCAATACCGATTCGGTATTTACCGAATCGGTAAATACCGAATCCTACCGATTCGGTAATTCTTAAATTCGAATTACCTACATCTCCCCCCTTCATATTTACCGACTCTTAAATACCGAATCGGTAAAATTCGGTATTTAAGAGTCGGTAAATATGAATTACCTACATCGGGCCCTGAATTACTATAAACCTTTAAACACACCAGTGTCTTATTTTTATGCCACAAATAACAGTGTGTTGGTTAATAGCCATTAAAAGGGGGGTAGTCAAAGTCTTCCAGTAATAAAGTTACCAAGCATGGACAATTCCTGTCTCATAATAAAATAAGGTAAAGGAACTGCAAACATGGCCCTCATTACCAGTGGCCCGGTAATTAGGGTGATATTTATCGCAACTCATAAAATCTGACTCTGTTCATGTGTGATAAAAAGTAGTACCACATAATTTTGTATTTTGGGCCAATTCAAATGCAGATTGTTTGAGGTTACTGCACAAAAAACTAAACTGATATTCCGGTAAATAGAAGGCAACTGTATCCCAATAAACTTGCCGATATTTATCGCAAAACTTTTAACTGCAAAAAGTGCAGTAATTGCAGCTGCAGCTTACTGTTACCTCACATACCACATTAACTGGACTGCTCCTAAAGAAGGCCTAAAACTCTCCTCATGAGAGGAAATGCAAAGCATAGATTACACCTAAAAGAGAGCAAGCAACCAGTAATAATTACAGCTTAGCAATATTAAGATCATGAGTGCATAGTAAGATTTTTTTAAAGAAATATTCTCACCAGTGCTCTGCATCAGAACTCCCCTTGCTGCCCCCACTCCTGCAAAGTAATGAATCCACCGGAGGAAAGGAATCGGAACGGGGAAAGGTGCTGCCCGGCACCCAAGAGGAGAAACCACCCTCCCCTTGCTGCCCCCACCCTAAAAAAGAATAACTGCATTCAAATGCGGGTGAAGGAGCCGCCCGGCCCCCTGGGAAGGAGCCCGGGGGGAGCACTCACTCGGAACTTTTGGACTGGAAACACGTGTGCGCCCCGCCATTATGGGACCATCTCCTGTTGTCGCTCTTGTCCTTGGTCCACCATCTTGCGAAACAGCAGACATTCTACTGCCCTCCCTTGGTGCTGTGTCTGCATCCCCCCTCTGACCCCCTTAATGGTACTCTGCTCCCCTTGTTTTTTGGGTCCTGACCTGAGAAAATCTACTATTTGTATATATAAATATATAGACATAACTCTAACCACTAGTATATGTAGTAGACCTTTATACTCTCTACCATTCCTATCTGACTCTCAGAGTTTGTTTATCCATTTGTATCTCTTCCTTGAGTGTCTTTACAACTTGTACATTTGCAAAAAAAATTCTCTTTATATCTCCTCCTTGTGTGACTACTACAATTTGTACATTTGCAATTTGTTTCTGTTTCTATCTCTTCCTTGTGTGACTTTACAACTTGTACATTTGCAATTTTTTCCGTTTGTATCTTTTATGTAACTCATGTAATCCTAAATCCTTATGTATCGCAACTGGTTCTTATGTAAAGCGCTCTGACACCTTCGGGTAATGTTCGCGCTATAGAAAATCTCATTAAGTAAAATAAATAAATAAAATAAAAAATAAAGATATCAGCACTGATAACAGCGCCAGCACTTAATTGATGATATCGGCACTTATGACATCTACCACATGGTGGCGCTGTTAGTATAATTTAGAGATGAACAGAATAGCAATTATTTATTAAGTCATTATTCATTAAAAACTACTCAAACCTGCCGCCAAAGCTATTTTTATCGCTTTGTGGTCCTGGAATAGTCTGAATTGTCACACGTGTAGCAGCGTGCTGGATAGTAGTTGTGTAGGTACTGTTATTGGCAAAACTGGCAGGGGCAATGGGTGGAGCATGCCGCCGAGGCCTAGTGACTAGAGCCCTGGCACTTTCTTTGGGTTGTTTTTGGCAAATTAAGTTGAAGTTTGCAAATTGGTGTTATCATTGCGCAATCGCACCTCGGAATTCTTGGCTCGCAGTCGTTCCGCTTGTTTTGACTCTTTATTGTATTGGCCGCCCCTTAGTCTGTGACCTTCATTTTTATTTCCTATTTCTCGCTGTCACGCTCGAGCTGCTCTCTTAGCCGGCACCCTGTGGCGTATATGTATTATCTGCAAAGCAGGACACCGCCATCTGCAAATACAAGTGGGCGGAGGGGAGCGGGCGCCCTCCAGCTAAGTCGAGGGCTTTTTCTCCCCTGATTCAGAATTCTCTGCCACCGGAGGGAAATTGTAATACTTTTTAAGGGAGGTGCCTTCACGTCTTATTCCCCTTCGTTCAAACACAATTTGAAATCTACGATGAAAAATCACATATACTCACACGCACCGCCGGCAAATTCATCGATATTTTAAAAGCTTTCAATTCAATGGGAATTGGCTCCAAACAGGGCGCTTTGAAGAGAAGCAGCAAAGAGGACAGTCAGCTCCAGAGGTTTTTACATGACAATAAAACGCGTAATCTTATGTTTGTTCAAGCATGGCAAAATGATTAACATACTGTTGAGGATGGAGACATGTCTGATATTTAAAGAGGGTCGCACAATAGCCTTCGAAGATTGCACTGTATGGATAAGGTGTGTTCGTTTATTTTTAATCATAGTAGTAAATGAAAATGGGGATTTTTTTTGTAAACTGTTTTCAAACTTATTTTGTGCATTGTAGCCTCAAAAACTGCACTATATAATTATGAAGGAACAATTGTAATAGTTAGGAGCATGCGCATGGTGGAGGGGGGTTTATTACAGTATCTGATTTAGCTTTCTAATCAGAATCCTGCATATGAATATATAAAATCATATTCTTGGACTTCTGTCTGCTATATTCAGGACTGCAGAAGAGTGGGCACGAATTTATCCTTACAAAATAACCCAGGTGAAACAAATTCACAAATTATAATTTAGTGAAATATATCATAAACAAATATTTGTATTGAAAGCTATAAAAGAATTTAGGGGGAACTGGCCATAGATTCAAATAACTCAATTAGTAGCAATACTGTTAAAGAGATGCGAACTGCAGGGAGCCTGTGGTCCATTTCAGAATATATTCTTTTTATATATATTATTTTATCAATCACTTTTATTTCAATATTGTAAAACTTCTCTTAAAAGTGAACGTCTCTGTTCTATTGTTCTATTAATATGTGATTTTACTATTCGCTTTTAATTTTATTTAAAAAATCATATGCTTTATTGTTTGGTAATCATATTTACTGGGATGAATACACTGAAGACATCTTTGCTACTTAAAAGTTGAACAGTGGATCGCTCCTGGTTTTATATTGCCAGCACAGATAATGTATTAACTTTTTAGGTAAAAGCATGTCAAACTGGATTGGTATGTGTGGTGTGTAAGAACATTGAATAGAAGTATACCTATTTTACTGCGAGCCCTGGTTAACATGAACCAATATTGTTTAACCATTCTATGTGATTTTTGTCACAGAATAGTTTTCCATTTGAACTGTCCAGCATGGCTGGGTGAGAGTCAGAACAGTTACATGTACCCTGTAAGGTAATTCAGGGTTTGAATGTATGGCAAAAGTAATGGGTTTGTACCAAGGAATGCTTGAAGATGAAACCCTGCTAGGTGGTGCAGACAGTGTACCATTTAGGGAGTCACACAAGTTCCATGAGAGATCTATGATAGCACAGAGTACAAAATGATTAAAAACTAAAATGCCAATGACTACATTCATATTTGTGAGTGTGGAAAATTGCATCCACAAAGTTTTGCAATGATCACTAACAAAGCAACTTGATACATTTACAAAGCTTCCACTTTTTCAAAACTTTGCCTAACAAATCATTTTTAGATCCTTTCCATGCGAACACGTTTTTCGGAGTACTCCCAATGTAATTTTTTTTTAATTAAGGTATATTTGGGAACATCATATTCATACTGTAACAACAATCAGGTGAAAAACTCTGAAAACAGCACACTTTGAATAAGCCCCCAAGGCTCTCATTATGAGTGTCCGGAAATTCCGACTGGCAGAGTAAAATGAGTTTTTGGACCAATAATGTGAGTGGAAACACCACTAGTAAGTGGTATTCTACCCAGAGATTTCATCTGCAGCAGTCAAATTCTCTGGGTGAAATACTGGGGAAAACATGTGGTATTCGGCATGTCAAGTGTGATTTCTTCATGTTATTCCCCAAAAACTCACAATTTCTGCTGTTGTCAGGCCAACCCCTGATTGACCCTTATAGCATTAGTGGGGAGCAGACAAAAACCCAAGCCCTTTGATATCACACCACCAAAATCCAACAGTAAGGAGGGCCTAACATGTGAGTTCACTTAGCGCCAATTTGCATGCGAACTGGGAACAGCAGCCACACATACTTTTGCTATAAAAAAAAATCTGGAATGAGCAATGATCGTGATTCATAATGTGGAAAGCTAATTTTAAATATAGTCACCACAATAATACAATTAACAGGGCATTAAATGTATAACTGTTAGAAATGTGAATTAGACAATAAAGCAACTTTCAGCACTTCACATGCATGAGCCATGATGCTACCGGCAACAAGCTAGAGGATAATCAGTGAGCTTGGGAATCAAAGAATTGGGAAGGGATATGGAAACCACAAGAACATTGTCTGTAACTATGGCTGGTGTACAGGACGGCCACATTAGGGTGCTGTTTTAAGGCTGCACCACTGAGGGCCAAAAGAGGGCATAAGGCTGACACAACTGACCTCAAAATGGCATTTTTTCTAAGGGTGGATGTAAAGGCAACACCAATCCCAATGGGAGGAGACAGACACAGTTTTGAATTTTTGGAAGGCAGGGGGGCCTTATGGCCCCCCCCCCCGGCTGTATTTATTAAAATATGAAACAAAATTTAAAACTTTAAATTAAAACGTTTTATGTATCATGTACAAATTCAACTTCAATTACATTTGATGAAGACAGGTATTCAGGCTAACCTTAACAAATCTCTAATACAAAGATTTCCTAGCCGAGTCTAACATCATGACAAATGCATTACATTCGAATTTGTACATCCTAACATTAAGGGCCAACGGTAAGGTCTTAACCGGTGTCAGATCCCTATCACCAAATTCCCGCCCTCACGAGTGAGTGGCGCATGCGCAGAGGACTTTACCCTCGCAGCCAACTGTAACTTCCCTTGTCCTGGGGGCCCCCTTTCACTCTACGCCATCTTAAGGTCGTCCGAGTTCCCGTGCGAGGTATCCGTAAGAAGGACAGCGTGGACTCCCCCCCCCTTTCCCCGCACTCTCTTCCGTCGGAGCGGATATCTGGCCCCCGGGAAATTCTGGGGAGGGGCATATAGCCGTCTCCCCGTGGGAGGGGCCAATGGCCACCTCCCCCCGGGCGCTCCCATCCATAGTGGGTGGCGCCCCCCCCCCTAAGGACCTTGAAATCACTGCTCACCGATCATGACCTTACCGCCCGACCGAAGACTAAATAAATACGACAATTAGTTACCTACTATGGGAAAGAAAAACTATGCTTACTCTTGTAAACAGCTGGATATATCCACTGACTTCAACATTGCTACAAAGGAAAAAAGGTCCTAAAGCTCAGAACAATCTTTATTGCATCCATTACTTAATATTTCTACGAAGGAGAAAAAGGCCTATAAGCAAGTATTCAATTACATGCATACTTTTGTCATCAATTCACGATGAAAGCAACGATTCCAATAAACATGTTTTATTACAATCAAATAGCAACCTACGACTTTATTCGTTTCAAATATTTTGCAACAGGGGCTGGTGGATGGGTCAAAAAAATGCAGCTTGTTCCCTTGAGGGCTCACAAGCAACGAGTGGTGCAGCCTTCAGATCGCAGGAACAAGAGGACGCTTCCTTGGATTCCCGCACCTTTTATCCAGAAGCGGGAAGGCGGGGCCGCGCCCCCATCATGCCCATCGGTACACGGACTTCCGGGCGGGTGTTTAGGACAACCCTTTTTGGGTGGTAGGGGCGTGCTCCGGCCACGCCGCTATGGGCATACCGGCCGGGACACACCCCCTGCCCGCAATGGTTTCCCGGGGATTCTGGGCACCCATTCATACGTTCGGGGTGACCGAGTGGTCTCCCCTTTCCATATGGGCCGGGATGCCCGCCACCCCTTCCAACACCAATCCCAATGGGAGGAGACAGACACAGTTTTGAATATATGAAACAAAATTTAAAACTTTAAATTAAAACGTTTCATGTATCATGTACAAATTCAACTTCAGTTACATTTGATGAAGACAGGTATTCAGGCTAACCTTAACAAATCTCTAATACAAAGATTTCCTAGCCGAGTCTAACATCATGACAAATGCATTACATTCGAATTTGTACATCCTAACATTAAGGGCCAACGGCAAGGTCTTAACCGGTGTCAGATCCCTATCACCAAATTTCCGCCCTCACGTGTGAGTGGCGCATGCGTAGAGGACTTTACCCTCGCAGCCAACTGTAACTTCCCTTGTCGTGGGGGCCCCCTTTCACTCGACGCCATCTTAAGGTCGTCCGAGTTCCCGTGTGAGGTATCCGTAAAAAGGACAGCATTGACTCCCCCCCTTTCCCCGCACTCTCTACCGCCGGAGCGGATATCCGGCCCCTGGGAAATTCTGGGGAGGGGCATATAGCCGTCTCCCCCTGGGAGGGGCCTATGGTCGCCTCCCCCTGGGTGACCCATCCGTAATGGGTGCCGCCCCCGTGGGAGGGGCCAATGGCTGCCTCCCCCCGGGTGCTCCCATCCATAGTGGGTGGCGCCCCCCTAGGGACCTTGAAAATCACTGCTCACCGATCATGACCTTACCGCCACAGGCCAGATAGTTGACCGACTATCTGGCCCCCCCACACCTCCTATAGGTCATGTCTCCTCAAACCCACTAGCCAAGCTATCATGTCTCCTATCAGTAAGTCATTACCCACCCTGGACAGGTGTACCCCATCATCAGAATAACAGTGATCGCCCCAGATGCACCCATGAGATATGCTTTGGAGATGAGCAGAGCAAAACAATTTCTCCATTTTATTGTTGACCCTCTTTACCGAATGGTTCAACGCTGTCGTGGACAAACCACCCCGCCATACCCTCCTGGGAATCATGTGAGACCAGGCAATCGTACATCCCGGGGGGCCTTTTTGCTAACCAGCTAACTACAGAAAGTATGTGCTCAACTAAAGCTCGTCTGCCCAGTCTTACCAAGTCATTGCCTCCAATGTGCACTATGACTACAGATGGCGGTGACCTGTGCCGCCCTAATAATTCCTCCACAAAACTTTGCAGTCGGTCAATACAGAGGCCGCCCTTCCCATGGAAGGACACCCTGAACCCATATTCCTCAGATGTGTGGATCGCATCACCTGTCTTGAATATGTCCCCGGCACGCCTCACGTATGAGTGGCCCACGACCCAGACCACCCGTCTTCCATTCCGTAATCCTGATGCAGTGGTTCGCTGATACTGGGCCGGTCCCAATTTCCGCCCTGCGTCACTGGCTCGTGAAACTGTAATCCAAACAAAAGACAACAAGCGTGAGTGCACTTCATCAGTAATTCACAACATGTGCAGTCGCATGTACCTCTTGAAACAATTCGAAGACCAACGGCCTAACTGCTTCACCTCGTATGCCTGCAGACCTAGAGCCGTAGCTTCTGTAGTGGCCCCTATCCTGAATGAATGAGTCCCAAAATCACTCGGGTTCAAGCCAGCTGCTGCAATCATAATTGCCAGCACCCTCTGAAACTGAAACCTTGTCAAAGGGGTGCCGTCCGTATGTCGTGTCGCAGCAAGGCCCCCCACGTTGTCAACCTTTGTTT
The DNA here is from genome assembly GCF_964263255.1 of Lissotriton vulgaris. Classification (NCBI taxonomy): domain Eukaryota; kingdom Metazoa; phylum Chordata; class Amphibia; order Caudata; family Salamandridae; genus Lissotriton; species Lissotriton vulgaris. The sequence continues at coordinate 896,898,390 of NC_141687.1, forward strand.
GAGGTAGGCCTCAACATGCCTCACAGGACAACCGGGACTACCCGGAGCGCGCTGCAACACAACACTATTCCCCTGGGCCTCCTGGTCCGTCTTTGACCTGGCTATCGAGATCAGCAGAGAATCCCCCCTTACTTGGATGTGATCCCTGCGCAGACCTCCTTCCGTATCTCTCTTATTTGCCGCCACTAGTTCGCTCACCCACAGGGCCCCATAGAACGCCAATGCGAACGCTGTCCGGAATAGTATTACCTCGCTAGGCGAGGAGCATGTCTCTTCTAGTTTAGCCAGCAAGGTGGTCAACTTATCAAATCCTATTGGGTGCCTGTTATCCTTTCTGCACCCTTCTAAGCGCCGCCAGCCGCGCAGAGCCTTCCTGACTAGAAAGGAGTCCGTCGGGTCCCTGATCCTATGGAGCTGTGCCATAAATGATATGGCGGCCTTATAACGAATTGCGGTTGCCGCCGACCGGCCTTCTCCATGAAGTGCCACTAAATATTGGACAAAGGACTCCTCCTGCCCCCATCTATGCTCCCCTGCCGAACCCAAAAAGGCGCAGTACGAGCGGAACGCCCCTTCATAAGCTTTCCTTGTCCTGGGCGCTAAACTGGCTGCCACGAGGTTTTGTAGTCCGGGGCACCGATTTGCCATAGTGCTTCGGGAAATGGTGCCGCCACTAGCTCCGCTGAGGGTAAACAATCCCTGAAAGCCTGCATTTTGAAATGAGAGAGCGCATCAGCTGCATTATTCAGTACACCCGGCACATGTTTTGCCCTGAACTGTACGTTTAATCTCAAGCATCGTAACACAATTTCTTTCAACAATCGCAATATCCATTTGCAGCGTGCTGCCTGCTGATTAATGCACTCAACCACAGTCATGTTATCGGACCAAAATACCACCGAGCGGTCTCTGAAATTCTCCGGCCATGCCGACAGAGCCACCCAGATGGGGAAGAGTTCTAGAAAGCCAATGTTACTCGTCAAGCCGTTTGTTTGCCACCATGCCGGCCATCTTTGTGCCGACCAACGGTTTCCGAGGATCGCACCAAACCCCACGCTGCCCGCCGAGTCGGTCCATAAGCCGAGTTCCTCCGACGAGGCTGGGGGCTTGCTCCAGACCACTCGGCCGTTGAAGTACGCCAGGAATGCCAGCCAAATGAGCATGTCCTGGCGAACCTCCGCCGACAATCTTGTGCGGTGGTGCCCTTCCCTGAGTCCTACCATGGACTGGGCAATGGATCGAGAGAAAGGGCGAGCCATCGGTATCACCCTTAATGCAAAAATAAGCTGTAATTGGTGCAATGTCACTTTTTTGGTCCGGAGACACTGCAACAAGGAAGCCCTGAATTTGGCGATCTTCTCCACCGGCAGACGGAAGCACCCCTCCACGGAGTCTAGTTCTATGCCCAAAAACTCCAGGGAGGTAGTCGGCCCCACTGTCTTACCTGGCGCCAATAGAACCCCGAAACCCCGCATGAGCACGCAGAAGTCCTGCAATGCCAGTGCACAGTCCCGAGTGCTCGCTGGGCCGAGAAAGAGGAAATCATCAAGATAATGCATCACATGTTGGTGCCCTGTGGCCTTTGTGAACACCCACTCCAGAAATTAGCTAAACATTTCAAAATAGGCACATGAAATTGAACAACCCATTGGCATGCACATATCCATGTAGTATTTCCCCTGAAACGTAAAACCCAACAAGCGCTGATCTTGGGGATGCACCGGAAGCAACCTGAATGCAGATTCAATGTCAGACTTTGCTAACAATGCACCGAGGCCTAAGCGATTCAACAGCACCACTGCGTCATCGAAAGATGCATACTTTACTCTGCAAATCTCAGGGTCGATCGCCTCATTGACAGAAGCCCCCTTTGGTGCCAACAAATTATGAATTAGCCTGTACTCCCCCGGGTCCCTTTTTGGCACCACCCCCAATGGGGAGCATACAAAGTCAGCCGTTGGTGGGTCACAAAAAGGTTCTGCCACTCGGCCCAAGCTAACCTCCTTGGTGATCTTTTTGGCGGCAACCGCCGGGTTGTGCTGAACGGACAGTTGGTTCTTACAAGAGGCGGTCCCTCGAAAATCACCCGCCGGGATCCTGAAGCCATATGAGAAGCCATCTCGCAGAATCCTGGCGGACGCATGATCAGGGTATCTGTTCAGCCAAGGGGTCAAAGCCAAGATATCTACGGGCGAAGATGTGGACTTCCGGGGCACCGTATCAATCCTGCTTGGTACCCCCTTTGCCTCCGGTGCCATTGGCCCTGGATCGGCAGCTAGTTTCAGGGTGTGAGGTGTTACCACAACCAAAGCACGCGTGCCTGAACCTACACGTTCCATGCGGCCTGCTACACGTTCCCTTATTGAAAGCCCAACGCACCCCTTGCTTATTTCCGTTCCCGCCCGATCTAGGCTTAGACTCCCCCCGTAGTTCTGACGAAAGGGCTGTGACTGCCTCTGTGGAAATGTCCTGGAGCCATTCTTGCCTGACCCCGAACCACCCGCTGATCCTGGCAAGAGCTGTGCATGCCATGATACCGTATCCAAACAATCCCAAGTCAATGCTTCGTTAAACTCTTTCGCTTTTCTAAAAGCCACGTCATACCCTTTCCACTCCTCACCTCCATGCTTCTCATGGAAGTTCGTGATCCTGCTCTGATAACAAGCCAAGTCACTCAACAGTTCTGGTGTACGTTCAGCGATAATTGCCACAAAGATTGAAAAGGCCCTGATCCAGTTCATCATCGACTCCTCGACCCTGAATTCCGCCATTTTTGCCCGCAATACACTGGGGTGCCATAAATCTTTCTGGGTCTTGGCATATTCTAACTCTCGATGATCAGTCAACAGTGAAAACATATTAATGTATTTGTTGGCCCACACCATCTCTTTAGTAACCATGGGAACATGTTGCGCCAAGCTCTCCCGCCTTGAGGGTACCACGCCCTCCCCGGTCATCGGTAGCGCTCTCTTACCGGCTCCCGCCGCACTTCCAGCCGTGTCCGTTGCCTTATCCTGGTTATCTGCCGGGACCACCTTCGCCACCTGTGGTGAAATAGAAGGCACGTTCGCTGTCCCAGCATCCCCTGTCTGCCGTAACTGTTCAATAATCAGTCTAGCTTCCTCGGCCGGGTCTTCCACAGCCGCGGATCCCCCGCTCCCTTTTACCCTTCCAGGGTAACACAGCCGCTAACTGAAGCGCTAATTCAGGAGGCATTTGATCGTCCTCCAGCTGTGTGATAACCACAGGGATTGGCAAACCACCATCCGGTGTGGGTACCGGGCTGGCCGCTGGCGCTACTGGGATCGGTGGTACCTCCATCGGGACTGGGGCCTCGCTAGGACCCGCTTTCACCCTCCTCTTTTTCCCCTTATACCCCCCTGGGGTAACGTTTGGCAAAGCCGGCCCTATGACTCTCTTAGGTCGCCCTGAGGGGCCAGCTTGAGCCTCAACTTGTTTCCTGAGGGCCGCTAAGCCGCGACCAAGCTGGTCTACTTTACCGAACTTTCGGTCCATCGCCGAAACCTGGTTCACCAATGTACGCAGCATACGTTCCATATCGGAGCTCTTTCCAGACTTCTTGCCAGGCATGTCCGCGTTCAACGTGAGCTCAGCCTGTCTTCCCGAAGTGACTCGAACTCCAGCTACGCCTTGATGACTGAAACAGAAAAACAACGATTACAAGTTCAAAAAACTGCAGCTTGTTCCCTTGAGGGCTCAAGGGCAACAAGTGGTGCAGCCTTCAGAGTGCAGGAACAAGAGGACGCTTCCTTGGATTCCCGCGCCTTTTATCCAGCAGCGGGAAGGCGGGGCCGTGCCCCCATCACGCCCATCGGTACACGGACTTCCGGGCGGGTGTTTAGGACAACCCTTTTTGGGCGGTAGGGGCGTGCTCCGGCCACGCCGCTATGGGCATACCGGCCGGGACACGCCCCCCGCCCGCAACGGTTTCCCAGGGGATTGGGGCACCCATCCATACGTTCGGGGTGACCGAGTGGTCTCCCCTTTCCATTTTGGTGGGATGCTAAAAATCCTTGTACCTGAGCAGCCTATTAAAAAGAAAACACAACATTGTTAACATTTATACAAACAAATGTTGTCATGGATGACATCAGCATACTGTAGTCAAGCAATCAATCAGTCACTCGTTTGTACAGCCAACTACTCACCCGAAAGATGCTTCAAGAACAATGAGAGTGTAGGTGTCTGTCGGAGGTGGAGAGGGAGGGTGTTCTAAGCCTTGGCTGTGAGGTAGGAGAAGGAACGGTCTCCAGTTCGGATCTTTTTGATGCGTGGCACCGTCACAAGGGAAAGCTGGCCTAAGCAGAGGGATCTTTTCGGAGTGTGGTACGAGAGGCGGTGTTTCAAGTAGGCGGGTCCGGTGTTTTGGAGGGTTTTCTGGGTGTGGGTGAGAAGCTTGAAGGTGATTCTCTTCTCAACGAGGAGCCAGTGTAGTGTTCGCTGGTGTTGGGAGATGTGGAAGTGGTGCCAGTAGATTGTGGACTAGGCTGGCGGAGGCATTCTGGACATTCTGGAGTTTGCAGGTGAAGTTCTTGTTGATCGAGTGCGTTACCGTAGTCCAGTCTGCTGATGATGAGGGCATGTGTGAGGGTCTTCCTATGTTCAATGGGGATCCAGTTGAGGGTCTTTCATAGAAGACAGAGGGTGTGGAAACAAGAAGGGGTGACAGAGTTGATTTGGTTGTAAATTTTGAGTTCGGAGTCCAGGATGATTCCGAGGTTGCGAGCATGGTCCATGGGGAGGGTGGGTTTCTGATGGTGACGGGCCACCAGATGTCGTTCCAGGCATTGGAGTGTGGGCACATGATGAGTACTTCGGTTTTGTCTGTGTTTAGTTATAGGCAGCTGTTCTTCATCCACCTGGGGACTGCTTCCACTCCTTCTTGAAAGTTTTGTTTGGAGATGTTGGGTTCGTTGGATAGGGTGAGGATAAGTTGGGTGTCGTCTGCGTACGATGCGATGTTGAGTCCATGTGATCTGACAACAATGCCAGGGGGCCAAGTAGACATTGAACAGGGTGGGGCTGATGAAGGTTCCTTGGGGGACTCTGCGGTGGTCAGTGGGGGGTCCTAGAGGAAGGGAGGTAATCTGACCCTCTACGTTCTGCTGGAGAGGAAAGAGCGATAGTCATTAGGGGTGGGCGGAACGTTTCGGGCTGCCCATGGAATTGGCATAATTTATCGTCTCTGCATTACTCTTGTAACGCAGAGTACTGTCAAATTCCACCATCTCGCTGTGTGGCGGACTATTTTCCTCAGAGACTCCAGAAATGTATCTGATATTTGGCAATCCCTAGAGCCATTTTCTGACATGTGTGGTCACTGTTGGTCATGGTCTGAGGGCTGATGCTCGACTAGATTTAGTGCAACTTGAGTAGATTTTCTACTTGAGCGGCTGCAAAATCAACTCAAATGGCGGCTGCCACATACAAATAGTGGTGTAGTGAGGGGAACACAGGAGGGGCCGCAGGAAAGGAAGATGAGGGACCATAACAATAATAATTAGGAAACTTAAGTTTCCCGCTTCCCGCGTCGCGCCTCGGTGCTCGGAATTCCTTGTCCCAGCAGACACTGTGACCACGTTACAGACTCCCTGTCCAATCCTCGCGCTGCAGAGCAGGGCAGGGATTGGTTTGAATGGACCAGAAAGATGCTCCGCTCAGGTCGGGGAGTCTGTGGGGTTCCTCTAAACCGGCTGTTCAATAAAGCCAGGTTAAAGAAACATAAGTGTGCATGTGTGTTTTGGTCAGCCTGAGACAGCTGGTGAAACACACATGAGCAATTAGGCAGTGTTCATAGAAATCTTCCTCCCCGGCTTAGCCTCTCCCTGCACACGCTGACTGAGCGGCCGATTAAAAATAAAACAATGATGAAATATTGTTTTTTTTTGTTTCTGCTGGCTCTAAGCCAGTGGGGCGGCGCTCCCCAGCCATTGCCCAATGCTCAAATGGCATTGCGCTCTTACACACCACATAGTGCCGTCCGTGGAGATTTTTCATCGCTGATTTCATTACATTTTAGTGCCAGCAGTGCAACATGTATATTTACGCCCATTGGTGGAACTCCATGAACTCTCACCAAATTTTGTGCAACTCCTTGGAATTTAACATAGTTAAACTCTGCGAGTTTCACTCACACCGAGTAGCCATTTGACTGTACCAATATTTCCACTTCTATTTTACATCTACCAAGCGATCTAGATTCTTTCTGAGTACAGGGACTGAAACTGCGCTACACTTCTGAGCTTCCAGGTGTGGAAGGTTAGGGACATCAAAGTTGTGATTTAAAAAATTCTTACTATCAATGAAAGGTCGAGTATTTTTTAAAGGGTGACAACACTCAACAACCATTTGACTAAGCTCGTGCAATTGTACTGAGAATATAGCAGTTGTCAGAAGCACCAAATGTTATAAAAACATTATGCATCTAAAAAATCAATTTACAGACATTGTCAACTTTTTTGAAACTGGGTGAAATGTGGGCAAAGCTATTCTTTCAAAGTTATATTTTCAGAGTTTTTAAAATATTTGAAGTTAGGACTGGAATATTGTCAGCAAAATTGGTTATAGAAAAGGGCTGAAACATAATTGTCTGCCATTGTTAAAGGAATTCCTTAGTTATCCTAGATGTTTGACTGAGCCGATGAGAAGTTCTCTGCTGCCTCCATTATTTTCAAACATGAATCCTTGTCTCCAGTTTTACTGCTGTGTTGCTTTTCAGTTATCCACACTTACAAGCATGAGTATGAATATTCACTTAGCAGAAAAAGGCAAGTAAAACACATCACCTCTAGAAAAAAAAGAAATGTGATGGTGTTCAAGAGTTTATTTGGGAAAGGGGGTGTAGTCAAGATGGCGACGAGAGTGGTCGCAGGGCCGCTGAGCTCTGCTCTGCGGCTGCCGAGAAAAATCCTGATCTCTCGTTGCCTGGCCCACTATTTTGCAGGGGAGCGGAGGCGGGAAGCTCCCTGTACCACTCCCCGCTGATTTTTGTGCCTTCGGCGGCTGCTGAGATCTGCTGCTAGCTTAGCATCTTGACTGCACTGGTGAGGCACTCCAGAGGCCCAAGGCTACCAGGCATGGCTGAGCCAATTTAAGGCGGGCCATTGCCCGATTGGCCAGAGTGTGAGCCCTGATGGCGGACAGGACTCCAGATGTCCCCACACTAACTGGCACGACACCAAGACCTGGATCGCGACACAGGCAGCTCTCTGCCTGCAGAGAGCGGTACAACTAGAGGCGCCATTTTGTGGCCTTGAGCTGCAACGCTGGGCTGCTCGGCTATGTGACTGGCGCTGATTGTGACTCACCCCTAGGTGAGAGGAGCTCTGAGATTGCCAGGAGACTGCGGGCCCGCTGGGCACCTCTGTGCAGACGGCGGGAGAGCACCTGGGCCCCTGCCCCTCCTTGAATCCAGGATGGGAGAAGTGCTCTGGGACTGGGCCCTCCCATGCACCTGACTACACACGGGGAGCCTGTGAGAGCTGCACGCCCCTCCTGAGACCCGTAAACTACTCACACCCGACTGGGGCACACGGGGGTGCCCAACACAAAACATCCTGTGCCACGTTTAGGCACCGCGTGAGGCGAGACCAGCGAGCCAGTGGGAGAGGCCTACACGCTCCCACTCCAAAGAACCTTACAGTCTGGTCCCCCTGCTGGCATTGCATGGTGCGTAGAGCCCCAGATATCCTTTCCTGATACGACAGCGGCTATCAGAGTGGCCTGTGTTGCACAGCACCTCAGGTCAGATAACGTGTGTGTACCTGATCCAGCCCACAGGTACCATGTCTCAGGAACTTTGGGAGCTCCAGATACAGTGGGAGAAGCACAGACCAGTATTTGGCCCACCTGCCCTCTGCAGACGGTGCAATAGGCAAGCTCACAGAGGAGAAGCCCCAGCAACACCCCTGGAAGTGGAGACAACCCCTCCGGTTGCTGGGAGTGCAGATCACCCGGACCTCCTTCTCAGGGAGACAGGAGATATCATTTGCACCACTTCGACGAGCTGCTGGCAGCGAAACTTGACATCAGAACCACCCTGGAGACGAAGATTGACTCTCTCAGCATCGATATGGGGTACCTGCAGGAAGAACACAAGAGACTGAAGGGACGAGTAGATGAATCCGAGTCTACACTTGAGTCGATACGACCCACTGTAACCAATACATAAACGCAAAGGTGCACCACACAGTTTTTAAACTACAATACTAATAATCACAGACGTGGATTATCTTAGTTGTGATTTTCTTTATTCCAAAACGGTGTACAATCAAAACATGGGTTTTCACAGCCGACGCGTTTCGTCCTTTAAGGACTTCTTCAGGCCGAATTCTTTTGAACACGGATAGTCGTCTAACTAAGTAGATTTTTCTTTCTTTTTGGCTCAAACGTCTCAAGAGGTTTCTTAAATAATAATGCTGTGATGCCACATATATTTTATGATGTGTGCAAAAGTAGTCCAAAGAAAGGAGTCTTCAAATATTTAACAAGATGTTTACAGTCAGTCCTCTATAATTGCTATATAATCTAAAGCTCAGAGGAAGATGGTCAGAGAAACGGTTGTACCAGCATGGTGGTTAATAAAGTCCCATGCTCCCTACATGATCCTTCTTCGTTCCGCACCGCGTGAAAACGGCTTCCTTCCCGGATTAGGGCAATGCGGGAAGGCTGTGAAAACCCATGTTTTGATTGTACACCGTTTTGGAATAAAGAAAATCACAACTAAGATAATCCACGTCTGTGATTATTAGTATTGTAGTTTAAAAACTGTGTGGTGCACTTTTGCATTTATGTATTGACTACTTGAGTTCTTTGATGAACTAACACTGTGACAGTGGGTGTTAACCAGTGTGGACACACTTCGCCCATACAAACCATTGGGGGCAATTTAAAAATGGGAGTGACTTGGCTTAGGTGCTATAAATTAGGAAGGTTCCACTGTCTTTCTTTCTCTTTGAAACGACCCACTGTAACAGTGACGGCTACCCAACTGCAATCCCTCCAGCAAGAGGTGGACTTCCTGAGGGCATGAGTTGAGGACCAGGAAGGGCGCTCGCGTCGGAACAATGTACGCATTGTGGGCCTTCCTGAGCTGGCGGAGGGCCCAAAATGGAACTCTACCTCAAGGACTGGTTCACACAAGACGTCCTACATGGTAATATGTCGAAATTCTTTTCAATTGAGCAAGCGCATAGAGTACCGGGGGGGCCCCCTCGCACCGGGAAACTTCCCCAGACCAGTGGTAGCAAGATTTTATAACTACCATGATAGGGATCACGTACTGCAAGTCACCAGCACCAGGGGCCCTTGGCAAATTGACACTGCTACGGTTCACATCTACCCAGATTATACTCTGGCTGTGCAACAATGCCGATCCTTGTACCTGGAGGTCAAGAAATGCTTGAGGGACCATGAAGTCCAAGACTCCCTCCAAAACCCGGCACGACTTCGCATCTGACACAAAGAGAGTACAATCTTCTGTAATACACCAGAGGAGGCATGGGCCTGGATCAACCAACAGGGCCTGGCTCATGAGCCCCCCACATTATTGTCTGACCCCTCTCACTCCTGGACATTAGCCGGGCTGTGTAACAGCTGTTGCAAAGGCCGGCTGCGTCATCCAACAAAAGTGCAAGCTGCCCAGGAACACATCGGATCCCCCGCTTCCTCTCCTAGACAGGACTCGGACTCCGATATACATATGGACTGGACACTGCTCATCATGGCCTTGCCACTTGAGGTGTTATCGGGAGACGTTCCGGCCCTCACCCCACAAACTGTAAACACACTGGATTGACAGTTGCGGACTGTGGATAACCTTAATTACAGCGACCTGACAGCCTACACATGCTTGCTAGGCGACAGGCTGATTTATGAGAGGCGGCGGCGACACTGTTCTACTACACTGCTGCACCCTCCCCAATGAGCGATAAGTAGCTGATACAGCAAATTATTTGTTCTTATTTTGTTCTATGTTATATCTAGTGATTTCCCTGACCTGCATTTTAGTGCGAATGGCCCATTGCCTGTTGGCAAACAGGCCTGGGGTGGCATGTTGGTAATTTTTGTATATTATGTTTATCTCGCTGTATGCTTACATGCAGTGGGGCTTGTGGATTCACCAAGCCTGGCCATCATCACACGAGGCGGGTGTACACAGGGGAGGAGGAGACTATCAGCCAGTGGTCTTCAACACAGCACGTTTTCACACTCAAACCGGGTAATTGGCATCTGGGGATTATTCACTACTGACCTGGAATATAAAGGGACTGGCTTGATGCGACACAAAGTATATCAATACTTACGCTGCCACGGGATCATGTTTGCACTACTTCAGGAGATGCATCTCACAACACAAACACTTACATCGCTAGGCAAACACTGGAGGGACACGGCCCTGGGTACAACGTTTTCTGGATATGCCTGGGGAGCACTTATAGGGGTTACACCAGAGACTCCACTGCAAATCACACAATCCAGAGGGGACACACAGGGCCGTTTCATCACCATGGAGGGCCTCCTGAATGGGTCCCCCATAGCACTGGTTTCATTCTATGCCCCAAACTCAGGTCAGTTCACATTCCTCCAAATACTCACACCATCCTTACTCATCCATCCCAAGACCCCCATGTATTGGGGTGGTGATATTAATGGCATGCAGGACCTTGACATGGACCACTCATGCCTTCCCCTCCCGGGGGCACAATCTATTAAACTAACACAGCACATGGCAGAGTGGGTATTTAACATGCACGTTCATGATGTATGGCACAGGATGCACCCCAGGCACACACTTATTCACACTATTTGACACTACATTTGATACGATATTCTGTTCAGACAATGCCCTTCAACTCGTATTACATGCCGATTATTTGGTGTGTGCACTTTCCGATCATGCCCACTGCAGCTGCGTTTGTCCTGGGGCATGAAGTGCCCCAAGATCTAGGCCTGGTACCTGCCAAGTGCCACACTCGCTGACTTGTCCTTCCGAGCCTCCTTCCTGGAATCAATTGAATCCTATTTTGCAATGAATGAGGGAACAGCCTCATCAGCAGGAGTGGAATGGGACGCCTTTAAGGCTGTCCTCTGAGGGCACACTATCAAGACCATATACGGCACCCAGAAAACGCTGGTCGATGCACTCTGCACCCATGAGTTAGTGATACAGAGCTGCGAGCAGCGCATCCCCACCGACCCCCAGATTGGCCCCTCACTAGCCCAGGCCTGCTTGGCATATAAAAGCGCGATGGATGACCTTTGCGCGTTAGATTACACAAATTACCTGGCACGCAGATACGAGGAGGGTGATAAGCCGGGCAGACTGCTCGTGTTGCTATTGCAGTCAGACACTACTCAACCGCCTATCACTGCCATATACACATCTACTGGGACTCCAGTGAACACACAGGAGGCCATTAATCAATCATTTTATGAATACTATATGAAGTTGTACACAGCCCTGGCAATACAGGACCCCACTATCATTCCGGACTTCCTCACAGGGATACAACTCCCAAAGATTACACCACACTATGACACCTTAGGGGATCCCATCGCGCTTGATGAGATCACAGATGCAATTGTCCAGCTAGCATCGAGTAAGATGCCGGGGACTGATGGGTGGCCATCAGAATTGTTCTCCACCTTCTCCACGCAACTAGAACGTAGGCAAGCCAAGGTGTACACTTAAGCCTTTGAAACAGTTGCATTGCCACCCACTTTACGAGAGGCGACACTAGTGATCCTGCCGAACCCAGGCCGCGGCCCCCTCCAAATGGCCTCCTATCGCCCATTGTTGATGTTGAATGTCGACTATAAGGTCCTTGGGAAATTGTTGGCAAATAGGTTGTTCACTGTTGTCCCACTGCTGGTCCACGAAGACCAAAATGGCTTTATACTAGGCCGTAATATGGGTCCTAATCTGCACAGGCTGTATGCTCTGCTGGACTGGGCACAGGGTGAGGCGGAGAAGCCCTGGGTTGCATCCTTGGATATTGAGAAGGCTTTCGACACTCTGAGCTGGGCTAAACTCATAGCGGTACTGGAGGGGTTCGGGATCGGTCCCAATTTTACACAATGGATAAGCTTGTTATACTCCAGACCGCAAGCCAGAGTGAAGACGGGAAGCACTTTCTCTCCGCTTTTCTCAATAGCATGCAGCACACGCCAGAGTTTGGCTGGATCCAAACTGAGGTAACATGGTTAGCAAAAAAATGATGAATTGGGATGTGGCCCGAGCGATTGCCAGTGTGGCAGATTAATTCAAGCATTCCATCCATCACTTTGTTCTTTCATTTGATGACCTAGAGCGACAGGTATGCACAGACATGGGTCCTTTTTCACTGTGCCACTGGAGTCAAGAAATACCTGGCTGCTGAACCATAGTCAGGGCAAACGTGGTCCTAGGTTGCTTGGATTTCGGTTCAGAGAGTACCTGGCTTGGTAGTTCTAGCTGGACTGTTCCCATTGGAACAGGGTCAACACTGATTTGCTTATGGCTGAATCCAAACTGAGGTGGCATGGTGAGCGAAAAATGATGGATTAGGATGTGGCTCAAGCGATTGTCAGCGGTTGGGATTAATTGAAGCATTCCATCCATCACCTTGTTATTGTTGCACCTTATGCCCTAAGTAGGCTGTGGGTCCCATGCTCACAGTGTCACAGGAATCAAGCTACACATGGCTGATGAGCCTTCATCAGTGCACAACCAGTCCTTGGTTGTTTGAATTACCTTACCTTTCAGGGAGGACCTGGCTTGGCAGCTCCGCCTGGACTGTTCCCATTGATGCTGGGTCAAGACTCATTTGCATATGGCTGGATCCAAACTCAGTTGGCATGATGAGCAAATAGCGATAGATTGGGATGTGGCCAGAGGGATTGCCAGTGGCTGAAATTAATTCAGCACTCCACCCATCACCTTGTTATTCGATGTAAATTCAGCCACGACTTTTCCTACCTGCAAGGTGATCCCAAACTGGAAAATAATGTCACCGTTCTCCCAGCGCATCAGGGGCATTTATTTAGAATTTTACAAAATCAAACCCGCCTTTTGTAAGTGTAAATGTAAAAAAAAATACTAACGTCTTGCCACCATTTCGAACCACACACCTTTATGCACATCCATAAGAAGTGATCCTGCTGCATCAGCAGAAGCCCTAAGATTTCAAAACCCCACAAAGCATGTGGGAAATTCTTGATTTGAGGAATACAACACCACAGAGCTGACATAGTCTGCAGCTCCAGTGGCTTAGTGGCCCACAAGCCAATATTTAAATGAAGTCCTCACGTAGGTGGAAACATCGACCATTTAGGTCGACTTTTCCATATGAGTAAGTAGAATTTCGTATGGTGAAAGAAGCATGAATCTTAATGCTGTGAATCTGTATTTAGAATTTTTATCATAAATTCAAATTTGTAGTGCACCTAAATGACACATTGGTGCACATGAAGTGTAGTGCTTTCAGCCCACAGCGTTTCACTCTGTTTGTGTGTCCCAGTATTGAAGCTTCAACACTTTGGCCCACATGCATCATTGTTAGAAATTGCGATTTCTTAATTGCGAATCACAAGGAATCGCAATTAAGAAATCGCAATTAGCTATTCATCAATTTTTTCGCATTTTTTTAGCGATTTGCTGAAAATCGCAATTTATAGCGAATCGCATTTAAAATGCGAATTCTTAATTGCGAATTCGCATTTTGCGAATTCGCAAATTGCGAAAAACCCCACATGCTGAATTGCATTATTCTGATTGCCAGGAAGCCAGTAAGGCAATCACAGGCACCTGTGAAGTGGTTTGAATGTGGCTCTGGCAGTTGGATTCAGAGGCTGTTTGGAGAGGTTGCTGCTGCAGTCTGTGTGCTTCACTGTTGAGGAGAAATACAGATGGAAAATCAACAGGAAGAGGGGCCCTCAAGAAAAAGGAAAATTAAGTTTTCTGAGAAGGAACTTGAAATCCTAATTGAAGAGGTGACTGACAAGCATGATCAACTGTTTGGCAAGTTGTCACATAAGGTGCCAGATGTAGTGAAAAGAAATATTTGGCTCAACATACAAACCAAGGTAAATGCTGTTGGTGTTGCCCACCGTGAAATCAGCAACTTACAAAAAAGGTGGTACGACTTGCGCAGTCGCGCAAAGGAGAAGATTGCGACTAGAGTAAAATCTGCAAATAAAACTGGAGGTGGACCCCCTAAAGACATACCTACAACCCCTTTGGATGACCTTGTTGAAGGGACACTTTTGACTGAGGCAGTTGTGGGTGTACACAACATAGACACTTCTGATCTCATTACCCCTTCTGAAGGTAAGTGTGATTTAAAAATGTTACAAAACCTACTTTTATTTAAATTGTGGCCTTTGCCAAAGTGCAAACTGGGAAAGCGTGTTTATAAAAAATCCATTTACTCATTGCATTACATTATGTGAAGTTGCCTGCTTCAGAGTACAAATATATTCAAGCTTAAAGCAATGCATCTTGGGAAATGTAGTTTTTTTAAAGATGTTGTGGGGTCAAAGACATATCAGTAGCCTTAAGTGAGACACAGAGCAATTTCTATTTTAATGAAATCATGTCAAGGAAACAAGTAAACATAATGTAAATTCTTTATTAATTTTAACATTTCAAAAGCAACATGGAAAGTAAAATATATCTTTCACCTTTTTTCAAACAGAATTACTTCAACAATTGATAGAGCAAGATTTGCGGGATTTCAGTACACTAGAAATAAATGTCATTGAAGAGGGGAATAATCCAAGCACTTCCACTGCTAATCTGCCAGTGAATGAAAGGCAAAGAGTCCGCCAGTTATTGCAAACTGATTCAGAGGAGGGTAACAGTGAACAAAATCCAGTGTCAAGATCTGAACCCAGATCAACAGTCACCAATGCAAGGCCTAGTAGGCGAAGGAGGCAAAGTCAATTCTATAGGCGACGTCCCAGAACAACAAACTTGCTCACATTTGAAGACGGGACATGCACTGGCAGTGTTGTTGAGGACAAAATTTTGAAAATACAGCGCCTGCAAGGCAAAGATGTCAGAATTATTAAAGGCAAAATTGGACATATGTCTAAACAGCTAGGTGGAATTCACAGCACTATGAATAGGATGGTTGAGGCATTAATAAAAGGCCATGAGGCAACTGCTAAGAAACTTGGCAGAATTGCTAAGTCTTTAGAATCAATGTGCACTGTAATGAAAATGCAACATCAGGAAAGTATGAATAGGCACCTGAGGCTAATGACCAGCTTACATGGTCAGAATAGACAGTTGTCACGTATTTCAAATGTAGCAGCACAAACCAGCAAACAAAATGTTGTCATGCATGAAAAATTAAATGATGTTTTGGTTGAAATTTCAAGGGGAATGGTGAGAGGGAATGATTTAGTACAAGCTACAAACAGTTGTGAAGCACCAGGGATTTCTTTATCAAATGTTAACAGTGTTGAGGGTCCACAAAATGTAGACCCACCAGAGTGTTCCAATTCTGGAACAAGACGTAGCAATAGGAATGTAAAAGAAGGTAGCATGTTGGTTTTGGAGAAAGATAAAATTGCTGGGAAGGCTTTAGGTCTGCGAGGCCGTAAAAAGTAAAATGAATTCTATTTTTTTTCAATGCATGACTATTTGAAGAATGTTGCATTTACCAACAGTTCCATATTTACAAGATTTTTTTCCATGTAAGAATGTCATCATTTGATTTGGTTATTGGCTGTAAAAGCTACTTTGCAAGCACATCATCTTATGTTTTCTTGAAATGCATATCATTCAAAGAGTAAAATAAAGCATTGTACCTCATTCAAAAATAATTTTGTGTAATCTCAGCTCTTCTTCTCCTTCCTTCTGTGGCTTCTGGTCCATGTTGTCTGGCTGGGGGTTGCTGTGGTTGATTGTTATTTGGTGGTAGGAGATCTTCTTCCTCCAAATGGATGCCTCTCTCAGTTGCCATGTTGTGTAGCATTGCACAGACAGCAACTATTTTACAGCATATTTTGGGATTATACTGCAAACTTCCACCGGTCTTATGCAGTATGTGGAACCTTGATTTTAAAACACCAAAGGTCCTCTCAATGACATTGCGAGTTGATTTGTGAGCTTGATTGAAATGTTGCTCCTTTCTAGTTGCAGGGTTGAGGTATGGAGTCAAAATATAAGACCGGACACCATAGGCACTGTCACCTTTTAAAAAACATGGTTATAAAAATGTAATTACCAAAACAATGACAGTATTTGACTGTTGAAAAGTTAATCACAATAGATTTTTCATATTTACCTAGCAAATAACCATCTCCAAACTGTCCAGCAAGAAGTCTTGCATGTATTGCGCTGTGCTTAAAGATGTATGAGTCATGGGCACTGCCAGGGTAACTAGCCACTATGTCAGTGATAATGGTATTTGCGTTACATATCACTTGAATATTAAGAGAGTGGAAAGATTTCCTGTTACGGAATATATACTCATTTTCTGAGGGCGGACATATAGGTACATGTGTGCCATCCACACAGCCTATTACATGTGGGAATTGTGCCATACTATAAAAATCTACTTTGGTTTTCAACAGTTCCTGTTGAGTAGTAGGAAACTTAATATAATTACTTATTCTTTGCAACATAGCATCCAAAAAAGCATAAAAAAATCTAGAAAGGGAGCTCTGGGAGACACCACCAGCAATGGCTACTACTCCCTGAAAAGAACCAGAAGCTAGGAGGTGTAGAGAGCATAGGACTTGTACATGGGTAGGTATTGCTTTTGTCCTTCGAGTCTCCCTTTGTAAAATAGGATCTAAATCATTAATTAGATCTAAAATTAAATTACCAGTGAGCCGGTACCTATCATAAATCTCATCATCAGTTTGCCCAAGCAAGGTTATGCGTACTCTAAATATTCGCTCTTGTATCTGCCTTCTCCTCCATCCTGTTGCTACTCTCAATCTGTGGCGGCGTGCCAAAAAGAAAAGTGCTGCCATTGTACAATGCTCCTCGAGGTTCTGTGAAGCCAAACAAAAGAGGGAACTTGAAAGACACCAGCCTTATATAGTGTGACTGCCAATCAGCAAGGCACTTGTGAGATGTGTTCTGCTTTCAAGGGCAGTACAAATGAATGTGATTTTCCTAACTACACTTACACACCCAAATGTCTATCAAATGTTTACATCAGCAATTCCTACGCAAAAAGTGTTTTATGGTAGTAGCAGCATTAATGTATCAATACATATGTACAAGTTTGCCTACCAACACATCCAAAAAACATCATTGTGTAAGGTTTTGAAGGAACATCAGAACATTCCTCCTGTTACATTATAATTTATAACACACCATTGTGTGCATGTGTCAGGTCACACACCCTCAACATTTCACATATTTGATATATGGCCTGTTTTAAATTATGTTATAAAAATTAGGAATGTTTGGAAGGCTACTTCCACTTCCATGAAGGCCCTACACAGCAGTTTTCATGTAGAAAACTAGTTTTCCAAAGTCTGCGAATATTTAACACCAAGTCAGACTTCTTCTAATTTTTGGAAATGCAATTTGCGATTTTATGTTAAATCGCAAATTACGAATTTTGATGCATTGGGTAAAATCGCAATTAAATGCGATTCGCATTGATTGCGAGACATTTAAGGAATCGCAAATGAAATTGCTATTCCTTAAAAAGCGAAAAACTACAAAATGATTCATGCATCTCAAATACACAGATTGCATTCGCAAACGGGTGAATAATGCGATTCGCACCGAATGCGAATGCAATCTGCTTTGATGCATGTGGGCCCTAATATCAGCCTTCTGACAGCGCGATTGGTCTGTTGTTAGTTCGTAATATTTTTAGCATCGATATTTCTTTCCTAGGGAATCTTTGGTATTGTTATTGTCACAAAAGTGCAATAGTACAAATATCCCTAGAAAGGAAATGTATCAAAACGTATAAGAGCTAACAAATGCGCATCAGTCTCCGGAAATAACACATATTAATATTCAAAAGTTTCCATGCCAACTTGACCTTCGGACTTAACAAAGGCCTACATTAGAAAACAAGAGCTGAGCATCCTTCTCAGGCAAGTGCTTTATTGTGAACACAGGCTTCAGTGTTTGCCACAGCGGAGTCTATGAATATAGTTTTCAGAAGCCTTGCTTGAAGAAACTGGAGTCACTCCAGCCCTAATGGGTGAGAGGCAGAGAGCTGCTTCGAAAACCATTTTGCAAACACTTAGAATGGTTATCTCTACAATCATCCATTTGAAAGTAATTGTATTGCTTGTGTAGGGGTCACGACATCTCCTTTAACGCAATAAGCATGGATATTTCTCAAATTTGAAAACTGAGTGTTGTTTATGAGGACAATATTAAGGTTTTCTTTTGCATGGAGGTATCAAAAAAGGCACAGCCAGAATATAATCATAATAAACACACCAGGACATTGGTTATTTGGAAAGCTGGACAAAGATGTGGTATGTACTATCAGTGCTTAATTATGTGGTTTCCGGTGGTGGTCACAGGGCGGCTCATCTGTGAGAGCAGAGGAGCATTGCTCTGCCACCTAAATTGCCCCTAATAGCCCCACAGATGAAAATTAAAATGATAATAAAGTTGGGGGAAACTAACCACAAGGAGGTGTGACCCCCCCCTCAGGTTTCTGGGCCAGTGGTGTAGCCCCCAATTGGGCTCTTTTGGGCTATAACCAATTTTGGCTGGTAGCCCAAGTACTTAACCGGACGTTTTCCACACTATCACTATTTTAGTAAGGTGACAAGGTAGCCGGTATCAATTTGGTGTCAGAAGGGTGTTTCGTAAGGAAGGTTTTTCTGGGGTCTTGCGGCGCCGATGGACCACCGCGTACAGGAAGCCATGCACTTGCTGCCAGAGGCAGGGTGCATGGCCCTACTTTTGGCAGGCACAAGGGTGTTGGCCTGTCCAGCACATCATTGCCATGGCTGTGGCAGTGTGAAAGTGCTCACCGCTACAGCCAGGGTCGGATTGGGATCACAATTCGGGCCGGGCACTGACGAAAAAAGTGGCCCACATTCAAGAGGCGTGGCCCATATTTAAGGGGCATGGCCCACATTCAAGGGGCGTGCCCTTTCATGAAACACCATTTGCACAGACAAGGAATGAAAGTGGGAGGATACTGTTCGTGCACACGACACAGGGCCAAGGTACCAATGGCCTACATGCTCAGCAACTAAAAAAAATAGCAAGGCCCCTTTTTGTCACAAAATTATTCCAGCCCTCCAGCACAGGAGCACCTGAAAAGCAGCAAAGCCCCTGCTATTACTAACTTACTCAGCCCTCCCCAGACCTTCAGCTCAGGAGCACATGAACAGAGGTAAGGCCCCTGCAATTAGTAAATTAATCAACCCTCCAGGCCTTGGGAAAATGTCCTGGCAGGGGAGCACAAAACACAGCTTTCTGGGTCATCCAAGGTAGCCAGGTAGCCAGGGGGGGGCTGAGGTGAAGCCAGTGCATGGGAAGTGCCATCCCAGTGTGTTCTGGCAGTTTGAGTATTTACCATTTACTGTAGTATTACCCTTGTACCTGTGTATGGTACCCTTTTCTAACTTGCACACGTCACTTTTCTCTTGTAACACACTGTTTGCTACCTCTCACTTTTGTTTGCTTTAGATACTTGCACAAGTGCCACCATTGCCTACGTAACGTTTGTTCTTGTGCTGGAGTGTCTGCCATTAATTGCAGTATTATACCTCTACTTGTATTTTGTACGCTTTTGTAACCTGCACACATATCTCTTTTTCCTCCTGTAATGTATCGTTTGCTCCTCTTGTATTTTGGTTGCTCACTATTGTCACTTTTGATTCATGTAACTTAACCTTTGCTTTTGTAATTTGTCCACTTATAATTTTCTCCTCATGTATTATTGCTGTTCCTAGTGTGAAGTGCTCTGACACCTTCGGATAAAGTCTGCGCTATATAAAATCGCATAAATAAATAAATAAAACAAAAAAATTCCAAACATCACCAGGCCCCCTCAGCAAGACCCATTCTTCCTCGCCCACTATGCCCTGAATGTGAAGGGCTGTGGGCGAGATGTTAAGACTAACACCGTTTCTGGGCTGCATGGGCCCCAGGGGGGCCGAGGTGCAAATAGCTCAAAGGCCTGAGAAACACCTGGCCCCCAGGGAGGCCGATTATTGCAAACAATCACCCCTCCCCAGCCCAGCCTCAGCTTGATTGCTTGGCAGGGCAGGGGTGAAGGAGAGCCCACAGCTGACAATCGCTGTCTGGCCGCACAGCGAGGCTGCTTTCATTTTCTACATCTCTGTCTCCGTGCACTCTGTGGGCCGGTTTTTTTTCTCCCCTTTCCTAGTCCACTCTCTGTGGACTGGGACAGGGGAGAAAAAAAAACGGCCCACAGAGGGCACTGAGGCACCGGCCCTTCGGCCCATTCCCGAATGCCCGCCTTGCCAATCCGCCCCTGGCTACAGCCCACACACAACGCAGGACAGGTACATTCCAGGGGCCGCTTTAGAGTGAACAGAGCAGCCCTTGGTGTGAGGGAGCTAGAGGGCAAAAGGGCGAGGTGCCACGTAGCGTCCTGCTCTGCAATTTATAGAGGGGAGGGGCTAGCACGAAATAGCCAATGGCACAAGGGGATTGGCTGCAAGGACAGCGGCCTACGAACAAGGAAATAAGAAACATGAGGGGGGGGCACATGAGGAAAGACGAGAGGAGCAGGAGTTGGGGAAAGTGCCCTTGTACAGGCCATCAGAAACAGGCCTTGTCGCAAACATTTGGAAAGGACAGGGTAGGAGACCCCATGGAGATTAATAGCATTCCTATGGATACAGACAATGTCAGCAAGGAACAGCAGGGAGATAGGGAGAATAAGGTTGAGGGATGGAACAGGGAGACTGTTTGAAGGACAGAGGAAATTGCAGGCCACAGTGGGAGTCCCCCAATTTCACTGACATTGAGAGGGTGACTGGATAATGCCGGATGGGGGCTGCAATCATGCTGGTCAGAAGACAGGGTGTGGCAAAAAGATGCGTCCCCGGCCACAAGCACCCTTGAAGTGGGGTGGAAAAAGGGATAGCTGCAGGCACTGCAAAAGTTCAGAAGGTGTGCCCAACAGCCTCACTAGTGGCGACAATGTTAGAATGGAGTGAGGAGGAAGAGCAGGGTGGTGGGCTGGTGAATGGGCAGGAAGGGGACAACAGGCCTCCAACCAAGATATATATGGGCAGATAAGGGCATAGTGCCATTGTGAAGCGGGGGCAAACTGCAAGAGTTGGGAGGCCGAGGGAGGAAGCACTCTCATCAGTAGAGTGACAGGTAAGTGAGTGGAGAGAAAGGGGAGCAGAGGAAGAGGACCAGGTCAGTGGAGGGTGTTGGCAATGGATACCAGTGGAAAGAATGGGGCAGCCAGGTAGGGAAAGTAATCCCAGATTGCTGGACCTTACTTTTGCATTACAGGAGCATCAAGTACATGGGCATGCAGACTCGGTAGAGTCTGAGGGGAAGGAGAGTCAGGGTCTAGTGCAGCCAGCCAAATTCTGAGTATGGACGGTTAGGACGCTGCCACATGAAGGTCTTGGGCGGCCTCAGCAGGGCACCAACCTGGATGGCTCAATGCAGCCTCTGGGTCAGATGGAGGAGTGGCAGAGGAATAAGGGAGAAGGCATTGACCAGGAGGGCGTTCTGCAACCTGCTGGTATCAAGTTGAAGGTAATGAGAGGTCTATTCAGCAAGGGCAAAACAGTGTGGAGTGACAGGATGAGATGCACGCAGGGTCCTTGGAAGTAGGAGGAGAAAATACGCAGTTGATTTATGATGAAAGGAACTTGATAGAAGGGAAAGTACTGGAGGATGAAGCCACTGGGGGAGGTAAAGCATAGGCGGTGGACAAACAGTGCATGTGGGGGGTTCCAGTTATGAGCTTGTGCACATTCTGTCACAGGATTGACAGGAAGAGAAAGGAAACCTTGCACTGGCTGAAGTGGTTGGAGCCCCTTCATGAATTGTTAGATGGCTGGATCCAGAGCGGAGGCCAACCTTGATGCCAGGTAAGAGCATTGGGGTGCTGGGGCTCGGAGTTGCAAGATACAAAAGGTGTTCGTAGGGGTGAATGAGGGGGAGATGGGGACAGGAAAGAGATACACCTCAGGAAATGTTTGTATGTAAAAGACACAGGAGTGTGTTCATAGGCACAGGTGGCTGGAAAAGTGATGGAGGTGGGTCAATCACACATACAGTTCAAAGGGGGACAGACACCACAAGTACTAAATTCAGATACAGGGGCAAAAGGGGAGAACACTCAGTAAGAAAAGAAACATGATGTGGTAGAAGAACAGGCCAAAGCAGGGGTGCAAGGAGATGGGACAAAAGAAAATAAGGAACTTAAACTTTTTAAATTACCTTATATTGCAGTGGAACCGCCATTGGGTGCTCACCTCATGTTGTTGACCAACGAGAAAATATGGAAAGTGGAGTATGTAGAGATGTTAACATTTCTACAGAGAGAACTAAGGGTCAAAGAAGGGTCAAAGGAAAAAGAATTTGAATTGTCAAAATGGCCTAATGTGCCAATGACCATAGAAAAGTGGACTGTGGCTTTCCTAATAAATACCCGAAAGGTGCTTATCCTTGTTCAAATACATAGATGTGATCAGAAGAGTGCAGATCACTTTTTGAGGGGTACGAGTGGTCACATTATGGTGAGGAATTTGGGCAACAGTTAGCAAGGGACACAGAAGCCAAATGGGGGGAGATTGATACACTCTATCAACAGACAATGAGTTATGTTTAATTCGGGAAGACCACATTTACTGCAAGGAGCCTACCATTCGTTTACTGGCCCTTTCAAACCCACCTCATCTGCGGGGCAGGCGACTGGACCAAGGAACTAGGGAGGAGTTCAGGGCTCATGTTGGGATTTTACTAAAGGTCTCTGCACTTGACAATAATGTAGATTTCTCCATGAGTGATCTAGGTGCACGGGAAGCCATCCACTCCAGCAGTGCTTTGGAGTTGGGCATAGTGGTCAAGGAGATCAGGCAGAGCAATGGAATCAGCAGAAAAACATGTACAGCAGAGAGCAAGGGAATCAGACAGCAGTGGTCACGGAAGGATGTGAAGCACATGGAAATATGGGCAAAAGCTTATTCACCAATTAACACAATGTCTAGATGCATGGCTGGTGCACTACCCCATCAGAGAGGATGCCATTTATTAAGCAATGTTTTTTAGTAGGGATTCAGATTAGGATACGAGGGTCCAAGGTCCAGTAGGTGGGCAGAGAACTTAAGGTCTGCTCATTCACATAAGCAGGTGGTGCAGGGAAAACTGCTAAAAGTAGTTTAGGAGGGAAGAATAACTGGGCCATTTAATATATGGCCAATGACTGATCTGAGCATCTCACCCATTGGGGTGGTTCAACAGATGGAGAGGTATTATTTTGCCTCATACAACACTTGTCTTGGCTGGAAAGAGCAACTTTGAATGACTTTATATCAGAGGACGTAACGTCAGGGTAGTATTCATCAGTGGATGTTGCCAGGGCTCTGGCTGGAAAGGTGGGAAAGGGGGCACAGATGGTAAAATGTGACATAACATCGGCTTTTAGGCTGTTGATGGTACATCTGGAGGACTTTCAGTTGTTTGGGATTCCATTTGAAGGACAATGGTTCATTGACAAAATGTTACCCAAGGGATGTTCCATCTCTTGTGCCCTGTTTGAGTGTTTTAGCTCTTTCTTTCAGTGGGTTTTCACATGGCAAATGGACAAGGATATGGTGACACACTAACTTGGTGACTTCTTTCTGGTAGGTTAACGCAGTTCAATGGACTGTGAACAGTAGTTCACAAGGTTTCACAAGCTCATGGGTGACCTAGAAGTGCCCTTAGGCCAGAAAAGACACAAGGTCCAAGCACAATGCTGTCATTTCTGGGAATTGAACTGGATTCAGTGGCTATGGAGGTACGCCTCCTGGCAAACAAGAAAGTGACAATTAAGGAAGTACAGGTACTGTTAGGACATCTAAACTTTGCATGCAGACTAGTGAGGACATTTTGTAGGAGACTTAGCCTGTCTTTAGCGGGTCTCTCGCTACAACACCACCACATGCACTTGTTAATGGTTATTATAGAAGACCCACCCATGTGGCGCACATTTCTGGAAGATTTCAATGGCATTCCAATGATGTCCCAAAGGAATGTGAGTGGGGCGTACAGATCAATTCTGACACTGCAGGGGGCATGGGTTTTGGGTTTTACTGACCAGGTGGGTGGTGTGCCAAAGAGTGGTCAGGGAACTTGAAGCATGGCACAGGAGCATTGCCTTCCTAGAATGATTTCCTCTAGTGGCCACAGTCACACTCTTGGGGCAGGTGGCACTTAGGATGGTCATCTTCAGAGTAGACAACATGGCGGTGGTATATGTGATAAATAAACTGTCAGCAAGGGATTCAAAGGTGTGTAAGCTGCTGCTGGTCTTCGCAGTGAGCTGTTTGAGACATGATGTAGCATTTAAGGCCAGACATGTGCCAGGGGTGGATAATGATATCACGGATGCTTTGTCTCATTTACTGTGGAAGAGATTCCATGGGCTGGCTACAGAGAAAGATGAAGGCAAGACACCAGTGACAGTGGGAATGTGGACCATAGGTGAGAAAGGATGCTGAAGTTGGTGGTAGGGTCTCGGGCAAAATCCACTAGGAACTCATACAGCAAGCTTGCCAGGAGTTTTTAGACAGTGGAGCTAAACTGAAGTCAGAGGTTAGGGCCAGGCAAGAAGATGTTGTGCAATTTTTACAGACGTTGATTGAGAAGGGGTTATCTCGGATTATGATTACTAGGAAGCTGGCAGATATTGCTTTCATGGGCAACTTGTTTTGGGGTCAGGCACAGTCAGTATGGGGAACTGGGCAGACGTATGGTAGAAGGATGGGCAAGGGAAACAGGTAGCAGGGTATAGGTCAGAAAGACAGTGTCAAGGGAACTTTTTGTTGGCATACTAGGAGTACTGCTCAAGATATGCGGAGGGAGGGGGAGACAGTCTTGTTTTCCACATTAATGTCTTGGATGTTTTTGGGGACTTTAAGGGTGTCAGAGCTATTGGGGAGTAAAGAGAGCCGGGTTGGATTGGACAGAGGTGAGGTTAAGAGAGCTGGTGGGTAGCTTAGAGGTGCGACTTTGACAACTTAAGGAAAACCAAAGATGTAAGGGGAAGACAGTGTTGTTACATGCTTTCTCAGGTGCGGGCTTATGGACAGTCAGGTGGGGAGTTTTGCTGAACTCAATCAGGGGTATTAGTCACAGAGTGATTTTTGTCAAGAGAATGGGGAATTCGTGACTCCTAGTCAGTTACTTTGGGTCATGCAAAAGGTACTTACAAAGCAGGGGAAAGCCCCAGGAGACTAAGGAACACACTCGTTCAGGATTGGGGTGGCCACCAAGTCAACGCACCAAGGTTGGGGCAGGATAATGCAGTTGAGACGTTGGTCATCGATTTCTTTCACTGGTATGTTCAGTAGAAGACACCAGTGTATTGATGAAGATGTAAATTGCTGGTTCTCATGTATGTGTTCTTTTCAGGTGCTGTGGTAGTGCCGGAAGCAGATGAATTGTCTATTTGGATCATAGGACACTCATTCATAAAATGGGCCAAAAGGCATGAAATCCAGATAGGGAAAGGTTTGATCTCAGGCTTGATGAATCATTGTTTTTATGTCACTTGCCAGGGCAAAGGTGGGATGAGATGGCAAGAATTTATGGAATGACTAAACAAATTATTGAAGCATCACACTTAAATGGATGTATTAATCTTACATTAAGGGGAAAATTACTTAGCGGTATGTAAGGGTTTAGCTTGCTAAAACATTTGAAGAGGGACTTAATGGAAATCAGACAATAATGGTCCAGTTGTTTTGTCCCGTGGACATAATTTATCCCAAGGAGGCAGTGGAGGGGTCGTGAAGCCCTCAGCTTCACCGACCCCTAGGCAGCAAGTTAAGAGAAACATGCAAATTCTTTGTAGGGACGAAGGTTTTAGTCCAGTGGAAGTATGAGGTGGTTGATTTCCTTGGGGAGATGGGGATCATTTGTCTTGCCATGGGATGGAGCTTTATTCAATGCAAGTGAAGGAAATGCTGAATAGGACCTTGAACATCAGAAGGTACTATAGCTGTGGCTAAATGGGGGGGGACAGAAAAGTCTGAGAGAAGGGGATGGCCTTTTCAGAGTGGCTGTTGGTAGCTACTTTGACATGGTTATAGGTTAAGATTAGGGTTTTCGTTTTGCTTCTCTATCTTTGCTGTATAAATTCACAGCAGCCAATGAGAACAATACAAAAGAAAAAAACTACAAACCCACGAACCATCAGGCCATAAGTAGTCACATGCACCAATCACTGGTAACCTGCAGCCAGATTCATGAAGTCGAAATCGGCTTGCAAAGGGCCAGATTCTGAGAATCTGGCCCTTTGCGCGCGCTATTTTTGCATTTAGGATTCATCATCCCAAATGCAAAAATCGCAATTCTAAAAATCGCTAAATTGCGAATAATTGCATTTAAGGAATCTCAATTTGAGATTCCTTAAATGCAATTTATGAACAACTTAAAAATTGCGAATTCGCAATCTGGGGCCGCTATTTACCACAAAGTCTAACTACGTGGTAAATAGTGAAAACTTAGAAAAATGCACACGGCATAGATACCGGCATATATAAAAAGTTTATGACGTGGTTTCACAGGTCCTTGGAAGCTGTCCCTTAAATCAACGCAATCTTTAAGTAAAGATACCTGTTGTTTTACTTCATTTAGTGTAGATTTTTGTAGCCACTAAAGGCACAGTTTTCCCACACGGTATGATGTTACTATTCCTGGATGTTGTCTCTGGACATATCTTGGATCTGGCCTAGTGAATGTGAACTCCTGTGTTTTATTCAGGAATTTATCGTGACAGTTGTTTGTGTCCGTGGGCCAGATTAACCATTTTTTCCAATCAGGATCTGTTCTGTTGTTAAGTAAAATAGTTTTTACGTGGACCACCCCCTATGAAGTGTGACTGCTTTCAGGTGTGGGTGAAGTTACTGACGGTTTGTTTAAATCTTTTGTCTTAGCTAATCCAAGACAAGATGTCTGTTGAACAGTGTCATTCAAAAACATTATTTGTTCTGGGATAATGCAGGCTCCAAATAAAGCTTCTACGCCCTGCACCTGCCAGTCTTTTGTGCCTCAGACAGTTTTTGACTCAATAGTGTCTTTCCAAAAGACAAAACCTAATGTAAACAGCTGAGCATAAAAGGCTGCAGAATAAATTTGCTTTGTATTTGTCAACATACTTTTCATTCCTGTCCTATTAACATTTTAAAGTAAAATGATTCTGGATTGGAAATATAAAAGCCCGAAAAGTACGGAAATTTGTCATAAAATGTTTTTAGCTACCTTTTGGTGGCATTGGACAATGTTCCCATTGGTTATAAGTAAAAATATTTCTAGGGTTTGCAGATCTATGCAAGAAATGATGACCATAGTGATTATAACAGTACATTTGATCATAATCTGATGAACCTTCTAAGTATTCATGATTTGTAAATTTTGCAGACATTTCAAAGTCTGACATCATATTATTAACAGTCTCAAATCCCAATCATCAGAAAATGTGCTGGGTGAAACAAAGTAACTCAAGGGAAACTTGAATTGGTGTGGAATCTTCAACAGCTCCGCCGGACCAAGAATATCATATTCAGTTTTGCCCCAAGCTATACCACCTGGTATAGGAATGGCTGTGATGTTTACTTCTGACAAGTCTCTTTGTCCACCATGGGATGATTTATGCGGCTTGAGGGGTAAGTTAATGTTCTTTCTTACTGTCTCCTTTATACTATATTTCCCACTGATCAGCATTCCCAAGGTAAATACCATATTCAACCATAGTACAATAAAATGTACACCTGAGACAATCCATACTTCCACCCATGGTGAAACCAGATATGTTTTTTCCAGTTGTTGAAAGAGATCTGTCATTTGTTTTTTGAACTTTGTTTAGCTGGCGGCGTTTCAGGTTCAATCCGATCCTCGGAAAACGTATCAAAGTTAATGAAATAGCCAGAGGCAGTTCTGTCAATTGTAGGGATTGCTTTGGGATTCGATGAAATTGCTGGAATCACTTGATCACTTGTCATATTAGTATACTCGGATGCTATATCATCGTAGACAGGTGTTTCTTTACAAACTCTTATTTGGGTCTCAAGAGGCACAAGTTCCATGGCTTTGTTACATAGTCCTTTGTTCTGTGCTGCAGTGTCTTCGAATGTTATCAGTCTCTCATTCTGAACCTCTTGGATTGTAGCCAGATTCGGGCGTCTGCTAAATCTTTTGAGTCCAGTCGGCCTACTACTTATGATTGGCCACATGATGTGGTTTTACCAGGTCGATGGATACAAACCTGTTCTCCTTTCTTCCAGCAAGGGGTGGCAGTAATACTATTTTTGATCTGTGAATTGCTAAAACAGGTACTGGTTGTCTGTATGAAGGCCCAAATTCCTTCTTATCTGCGATATTTTCTCTGACCAGATCCCCAATCTTTGGAATCCAGGCAGGCCTTGCTGGGACGGGTTTTTTGTCTTCAGTGGTCGTTGGCTTCAGGAATACGTTGATTTGACTTTTTCTTATTTCATTTAAGTCCTGCAAAACAGCCAAACGGTCTTTGATATCTAAAGGTTTTTGTTATACCACTGAAGTGGGACGATCAAGGTCCTTGACAATCATTATAGTTCCAAAAAGGATTTCATATGGAGTGATTCCCCATAGAGAACTTCTTGGCAGATTGTTAAGACTACGTTGGACACTTATTAGATGTTTGACCCACCCGTCACCCGAGCCTAGTACCCTAGCTGTTATAGATTGCTTTATGTCCCAGTTTTTTCTCTCCACAACCAAAGTTCCTCAGGATGGAATGGACTAGAATACCACAATGCAACGCCCATATTGACCATGGCCTCCTTGTAAGCTTTTGAGCTAAATGCAGGAGCCTGGTAAGAATGTAGCGTGCATACTGCGTATGTGCCGATAAAGGCTCGCAAATCTTTTATAGTAGTTCGGGCGTCAGCCGAGCGCTGGGTCCACATCCAAATAAATCCAGTCTTAATATTTGTGGGACGGCATTTTTCCATAGTGACATCTGCGTGTGGATAGTCTAATGCTGTCTAACAATGGTGTCTGTAATGGGCTGGCTACACTGTAGTCAGGTATCTGGTGGCGTTCTATGCTGCAATCTCTGTTGCAGTCATGGCAATTAATTGAAAATGTGTAAATGTGACTATTCATCCCTGGCCACCAGTACGTCTCTTTTAATTCTAGTATAGATTTAGAGATCCACTGATGCATCAGACCCTCTCCCAAATGAGCTTCGCCTATCAAAGCTACTCTACGTTTCCTGTTTGGAATTACTCTATCCCCCACTCCAGGGATTTGAGCAAAAGGAACGGAGTTGGCATCAATTGTGTATGACTATTTGAGTGGAAAACCCTTTGGTAATGTTTTACCACTGTCTTTGCTTGAAGCATTTTGTACAGCTGCCTTTGCGGCTTCATCAGCCAATGAATTCCCTGCAACGAGAACGCCATCACGTTGATGACTCCATGTATGGATCGCATGAGCTTTTTGTAGTTCTTTTCGTAACTGAACTACTTGTTCCCAAAGCCACTTATGCTTGATTGTGCCACCTTTCGCATATTTGAAACCGTTTTCAATCCAGTTCTGCAAGTATTCATTATAAGATTGAACGCAATAATAGGAATCGCACACTATGAGTGTGGGGAATTCGCGATCTGTATTTTCGAGCGCCATCTTGAATGCCTGTAGTTCAGCTCGCTGAGCTGTACAATCTCTGAGAGATTGTGTTTTTGTGACCATAGGGCAGAATTTACCATTGCGCCAGCAACCTTTAATGATCGCACACGTAGCACTGTAAGCTTGTTTACCCCCAATTGCGGGTTGTGCTGATCCGTCAGAATAAATTATACAATCATTCTGTTCAAGAGTCAGAATCTCAGCTGGCAGAGGACATTCTTGTTCGTATTGTAGAAATTCTTGTGTTTTCAAATACAGGTCAAAAACGTATTCAACATCTGTTGCAGCAAGAGAATTAACCCGTTGTATCCAATTTGGATGTAAAGCCTTTGCATTTGGAATGCTCGCTTTTGTCACTGCTTCTAAGGCAGGTATAGGAGTAACAACCAATATGCGTTTTCCCTGTGCGAGGGTTCTCTCTTTTGCTACTGCAGTTTGAACTGCTGTCAGGATTTTTTCTGTAGAAGTAAATTTCATTTCTGCTTGTATAAGTGTGATTTATAAGCAATTGGTACTCTTTCCCCTTCTTTAAAGGTTAAGTACGGGAATCCGCATTTTCCTGGAATAAGACAGATTACTAGATTGCATGTGTTTACGTGTGTTTGTAAATGTGTGGTTGCTAACATGTCAGTTTGCACTGAACGCAAAATTTCTGTGTGTTGTTGAGTCCAATTAATTTGTTTGAAATCTGGTTTGATTAATTCGAGAGGTCTAAACCTTTCTGCGTAATTTAGAATGTAAGTTCTTCAAAAATGTAGGAAACCTAGAATTGACTGTAAGTTTTTCAGTGTTTTTAGAGGCTGGAGCAGCGCACATTTCTCTAGAAAGTTTGCTGCCAGGCTTTTGCCTTCACTTGATAATTCATATCCTAGAAACAGGACGTTGCGGTGGGCAATTCGTGATTTTTTTTATTGAATTTGTACTCCTTAGAGGCAAAGCCCAATATTATGGTGTTCACCCTGTTTAAGTGCCTTCGTCTGTTAGATAGATGTCACCGACATATGATAATGCTTCATCATTATACGTTTGTAGTAACTCTGTTACTCTGGCTGAAAATAACCCTGGACTATTCTTGAATCCCTGGGGGAGACGACAGAATTGAATCTGTGTCACCATACTTGATAAAGCTGTCAAATACCTGCTTTCCGGTGCAATATCTTGACAGAAGAAACATTTAGAAATATCTAATGTAGTTTTATATTTTTTACACAAAATGTCATTCATTAATGCTGCAATGTGAGCATTTTGTACAGCAAAAGTTTTGCAACAGGAGTTTAATTGTCTGTCATCCAAAATTAGACGACGTGTATTGTCTGGTTTGGATACAGGAAACAAAGGATTGTTCATTGACGAGGTGCATGTTTCAATCACCCTTTGGTATTCAAGTTGATCTAAGATCTCCCTTACTTGTTTTTTAGCTTCTTGCTTAACAGGATACTGCCTTTGTGCAGTTGGTTGAGTTTTTAACTGGATTTCATGTTGAGAAGATTCCTCATCCCATCCCACGTGATTTTTATATAAAGCAGGTGCCTGAGCGACTTGCATATGTGTATTTTTTCATGAATTGGAATATGGTTGGAGAAGGCTGACATAATGATGTCTTCGCCATGTGGGAACTTCCTGATGAATTCAGGCGGCCAGTCTTGTTCAGCTAGAAGAATGTCATAACCCTTAGAGAGCTTCTCCCAAAAGAGTGCTCTTATTTTTCTAGTTATGTCCCCCTTCATCCAGAGTGTTACTTCATATAACTTGTGTGGGACACTAACCCTGGTATCAGCAGTTTCAACTAGGATGTACTCATTCAAGTCTACTGTTACCAGATGATCCTTCAAGATCTTGCAAGTTACAGTTACTTGTGCTGCTCTGTCCAACATTGTCTAAGCCCACTCCCCGTTCTTGAGTTGTGTCCTCAAGATCCTCTATATGTCTGATTTTTAGACCTGCTACCTTCTTTTTGGTGAATTGAGTTTTCTTATTTTTTGGAACGTGTTCATCCTCTTTGGACTTCACACGTTCTTCCTTTTGTTCTGATTGTCCTCTTCTTTGCAATTTCTTTGATGAAGTCAGAAAGGTACAAGAGAAACGTGTATCAGTATCCTGATATCTATCAGGTTTCTTAAATTATCCTTATTTCTGAGGTTACACCTCCTTTCAGAGGGTTCCTTTTGAGAAGACCTGCCTCGGGATTGAGAACGCTTATCTTTAGAAGTTTGTTTAGTGTTGTCCCACTTCTTTTAAGTAACAGTGAGAGATATTTTATTAAAGACTTTTTCAGGACTTTCAGTCAGCTGGGGTTTTACTGGTTTTCCACCCAAACTGTCTCTACCTAGTTCTTCATAGGATTTTTTGATTATTCTGGCTAGTTCTTGAGGTTGCTCAGTTACATCAAATTCTCTTAACTTTTGGCGGATCACCACTGATGCTGCTTCACCTTTAATAATAGCTAATATTATTGTTGAGACCTGTTTGAAATCTTTCAGTAATTTCATACCTAAATTTGAAACAGGCTCTGCCTCGTATTCATTTTGAATATGTTTCAGGACGTCTGATATTACCACCTTTGATGGAACACCATGTGTTTTTGTGTAGATTGCAGCAAAGACTGTACTCCAAGTGTCGCAGTCCTCCAGGTGTGGTGCAATCCCAATTGGTAAACAGATATGTTAAAATCATGTGTTTCTCCTAAGGGGAAGTATCAGGAAAAACTGCCTCTATTTGAGTAATTTTTTTAGCTATCCAGAATGGAATTTGTTCCCTTTTTTCAGGTAATTTATCAATGACTGATTGTATAGTATGTGGTGTGATTTTATTTGTGTTCCCCTGGTAAGGGGTGTGTTGTGAATTCCTTATAGGAGGTTGGACTGTTGGAGTTCACTTGACTTATTGAACCAATTTTCTATGTATTTTGATCAGTTATTTTAGTTTAACTAATAGTTCTGCACCTGTCATTTCTTCAATGTCAGGATGTGGTGTATAGCTGGCTAGTACCGGCCATGTTGCTCCTGGTCTACCTAGTGGACCGAGCCTGGTAATGTGATTTTGATGTTGTAGGGCGTCCTTAAACCAGAGCGCATGCACTTGGTAAGTTAGTGGAATTTCAATGTCCTCGAAAGTAACGTATTCCGTTGGATGTTCCTCTACTTTGTAGAAGTGAAACACATGTGTTACTGAATCTGCTTCAGGGAAGATAATCCTGGAAAATAATACCTCTGTCTGCCGATATTCGTGTTCTTCAATAACAAAAATTACCCTACCACCTCTGGATGCTAGGCCATTTGTTATACGTTTTATAGTGATGGTTTTCCTTAACTTTTCTGGGATGATTATAGCATCCGGGTCATCTTGTTGAAAACCTGTAATGTCTAAGCCTGGTAGGGCTGTAGCTGCTGCAGCTCCACAGGTTGTGTTGTTGGTGCCGTTAACCGACATTGTTTAATGAAAGTTGCAGAGCAAGTTTCAAGGAAACAAAGATAAGGTGCACAATATTTCAGAACACTGTATCCTTCAACGTTGAACAAACCAAAAACGAATATATAGGATTTTCGTCCTACTCCGTTATGACGGTTATTTATCCTTTTACCCACTCCAGATGTCTATTGGAGTATTTTACATAAAAAAGGGTCTATGAGAAAGGCACGGCTGAGTTACTTTAGTATCTAGCGTTAAATTAGTGCCTTACCAAACGTTAGGCGCCATGTAGTGTAGTTCCTATATTCCAAATAGGCTCTGCGCATTGGAAGAACATATCCTATAGATTAGACGTAGGACCGAGGTTGACTAGGTCTCTATTGAATATATTAAACTTAATAGTGAATACCATCTATCTCAGAGGTCACTAGAAACTTTTTCGAATTCACAAGAAGGGATTAGTTTCTGACAACCGCATAAACGTGACAACTTTGTATCCCAAGAATAGGAAATGTATCTCTAGAGCCACAGAAACAATAGATAAGTATTTCAATCAGTCACTCGTGCATGCTTTGTTTCTACAGAGGTGCAGAGAAATAGAGAGACGGGCGTTTTCAATAAAAGGTTTTATTGGACAGTCTTCTTTCTCATGAAAGTAAAGTGAGCTGCTACAAACGTAATGCAGACTCAAAGTATAATGTGTACAGCGAGAACAATATTATAAAATAATACTGTAAGAGCATTGTATGGTTTTCTAAACCATATATAAATACATACATAAATAACAATGGCCAAAAGTACTCAACTGGTGCTTCTACAAATATGCCTACTCCAATGTACCTAACCTAAGTCTAGTACGCGGGAATGAGTAAATGTGGTGTAGCATGGGTTTAGTTTTTCTTTGCCAAGAATCTATCCAAGGTTTCTCTAGGTTCTAATCAGCTTCATACCTTTAGTTTAGAATGAAGGAGGTCTGGTATCTCAGTCTTGGGACTCGATTTCCCAACACCCCGCAAAGGGAGCTTGGAAACACTGGAGCTGGATTCTCGCTGAGAGAAATGCAGTCTCTCGATCAGTGCGTCAGCTGGAGGGTCGGCTTCCTTCGGCACTTGCTGTAGCCAGTTGTGTCGGGCAAGTAGATAGTTGAACTGCTCCAAACCACTGTGTCTTGCTAGAGCAAGTGAAGGCATATTTATACCTTGAAGGTGTCTAGTTTGACGTAAAGTCAGGCATGGGCGGAATTTGCAAAATCGTTTTATGCAAACCTCCCCAAAACGGTAAAAAATCTCTGCGAACAAGCAGAAATTCCACGAACACGCAATTCCGCGTGTTCGCGGAGTTTCTGCGTGTTCGCTGAGATTTTTTCCTGTTCGCAATTGCTGATTGCGTGCTCTGGGGAAAATATCTTGCAAACACGCATTTTGAGAATGCGAACAAGCAAACAATTTTGCGAAGTCACGGAACGCAGACTTATGGGCAATTTAGCATTCTCCGCAGAACTCGAAATTAACCAAATTCCGCAAATTCCTCGAGCGGAACGGAATTTACCGCCCAGGCCTAATAATAATGTCAGGAAAAAACCCACAAGGGAATAGTAGTTCTTTGTAAAGTACATGAGTTCTTGGACAA
Source organism: Lissotriton vulgaris (assembly GCF_964263255.1). NCBI lineage: Eukaryota > Metazoa > Chordata > Amphibia > Caudata > Salamandridae > Lissotriton > Lissotriton vulgaris. The sequence continues at coordinate 896,933,257 of NC_141687.1, forward strand.
ATCAATATTCAAGCAAGGGAAGGTCCCTGACTGCTTAAGCTGATTTTCCAAGAAATCGTTGTGACGTTTTGGTACGGGTGGAAGTAGCCATCCCGGTATTTGGTCTGCATGGGCTATGTCTAAATAAGGGAATGATTTCTATGCCTATATTCGGGCAATGTTAACCTCATAGCTGCTATGGAACGTCCAGCTCCAGTGCAGGACGTTCCATTGCGCAGGTGAGGTTCGAACGTTCAACGGCCGATCGCAGCACTACGGAGGTAGTGGTGCCGTCAGCCGCCGAACGTGCACAGCACCTAAGGGGTTAATTGTACCTATATAAGGGCATGAATCGGGAAAATTCAGTTGGATCCTAAAACACCATACAACACTAGGACAGATAGTGCACACTTCGATACACTCTAGGAGTGTCTAACACATAACATTTTCCTAGTAAACTAGTTCGAATCTGTAGACAAAACACAGCAGAATCACAAGCAACACATAAGTTATTCACAATGTCTCAGTAATTGTCTTTAGCGCTGTGGATTGGTTTCTTTCTCGTCATATATTGTTCAGAAAATTAAGTGTTAGTCACTCCTAGGGGGGTCATTAGAATGGGACCGCCCGCCATAGGTGCGGGGGTCCCGTTGCAGAGATTAGGATGCGCCTGACACACTGGCGGGCACATTCTGCATTTCTGACATTGTGGCGGGCGGTGAAATTAGCACTGCCCGCCACAATGCCAGGAAGGCATGTTGTGCACTTCCATGCACAACATGGCAGGTACTGTATGGTGCCTGCCATGTTGTGCATTGAACTGCGGTACCCCCCATGTGCATCCCAGCCCCCGGAGTCCCTGGGGGCCCACAACGGGCTCCGCAGGCAGATATTGCATGCCTTTCCGCATGTCCCAGCACACATTCTAATATGGCTGGCGGTGTCAAACAGTCACCGCCACCATATTGAACCCAATTCCGCCCGGTCGACTTGTCAACGGGGCGAAAAAGCGAAGGACCATCTTTCCGTCCGCCGCGGACCCCCCAGCCATTGTAATATGACGGGGGGTGTTTGTTGCGAGGATGGCGGGCGGTTCGCCCCCGCCGGGCCGGCGGTGACTACCATCTGCCGGACGGGGGCGATCCGCACTCCATCCTAATTGGGCCTCTAGTGTGTATCGAGTAGTGCACTTTCTGGCTATGACTTCTGTCCTACTTTTCCTCTTCAACTTTCTAAAAGTGCAATTTTCAAAATTACAATTCAAAATCCAACTTTAAACTTATAGAGGATTTTTCATTACAATTCCAAAGACACCAAGCATTAACTGTTTACCTGCCCTCACTTGGAAGTTACAGCTTATTTAATGTAATATCGTACCTCGAATATTATCCTACTAGAGAAGCAGGACTTGCAGTAGTTATAAACAAATGTGAGAGTTTTTCACTACCAGGACATGCAAACCTTACACATTACAGGTCCTACATTTTAAATATACTGCACCTTGCCCTGTTAGCTTTTTAGGGCCTACCATGAGGGTACTTATATGTTTTTAAAAGGCAGTTTTGAGCCTGGCAAAAGGTTTATTTTGTCAGGCGAAAATGGCAATTTGAAACTGTGCGCACAGGCTGCAATGGCAGGCCTCAGATAGGTGTCTAAGGCTACTTAAGTGCTGTAGGCCCACTGGTAGCATTTAATTTACAAGCTCTAGGTACATGAACTACCACTTTACGACGGACTTATCAATAAATTAAATATGCCGACTGGGGAGAAGCCAGTGTTGCCATGTTTAAAGAAGTGTTTTTGGACACAAGGGAACCCAGTAGGGGACCTTCGGACCGTGGGTTACTTAACTTGTTTTAAAGAACAGGGGTCCTAAGGATTCACAATATGACAAGAAGATAACAATATAGACTACAATCAGTGCTATATTTTTGAAAAAACGCCCAGCCGGACGTAAGTTTATTCAAAAGATAATGTAGAGTTGTGTTGGCCCAAGGAGGGGCCAAGGTTAGTAGCAAGATAGGGTACAGTCCTGTACCTATCCCGAAAAGTTTAGAAGAGATAAACCAGGAAGAGGGAGATAGAACAAGGAAGAAGTTTTTCAGGCAAGCGAAAAGTTTTTGAGCCAGAAGGTGACTTGTAGTTACAGTAAATGCAGTTACAACAAATTCACCCTGCAGTGTCAACAATTTCAAATATACATATTAAGTCATATGCTACACTGCATATTGCGTCGACGTTTCGATCCCTAAGGGCTCATAATACACTGGGATCATCATCAGGACAATTTTACAGTTAGTGCCTGCAGTAAATTAAGAAAGCCTGGCGCTACTGATAGCAGTCGCCTTTGGTTGGGATAATTCTTCTCACCGGAGGAAAGGTATTTCCACCCGGTTCGCAACATCAATTGCTGGCCACATTTAGTGTAGCCGTGTGGGGGGGAGTCTGTTATTTTCCGTTTTCGGAGGTCTCCTTCTGATGGATTCTCGTGGTTGCTAGCTACGTTTGTTGTAGCCGAAGGAGGGGAAAGGAGTAGGCGCTCTTCGTTTAGGATGCAGCTTCAATTCACTCCGTGAGGTTGCTTGCTTCTGGATGGAAGCAGCGGCGGGTTGGGCGAAGCTCGATCAGCTTCTGCCCCCTTCACAGTGGCAACGCAGGTCCTGCGTTGCCACTGTGAAGGGGGCAGAAGCTGATCGAGCTTCGCCCAACCCGCCGCTGCTTCCATCCAGAAGCAAGCAACCTCACGGAGTGAATTGAAGCTGCATCCTAAACGAAGAGCGCCTACTCCTTTCCCCTCCTTCGGCTACAACAAACGTAGCTAGCAACCACGAGAATCCATCAGAAGGAGACCTCCGAAAATGGAAAATAACCAACGCAGGACCTGCGTTGCCACTGTGAAGGGGGCAGAAGCTGATCGAGCTTCGCCCAACCCGCCGCTGCTTCCATCCAGAAGCAAGCAACCTCACGGAGTGAATTGAAGCTGCATCCTAAACGAAGAGCGCCTACTCCTTTCCCCTCCTTCGGCTACAACAAACGTAGCTAGCAACCACGAGAATCCATCAGAAGGAGACCTCCGAAAACGGAAAATAACAGACTCCCCCCCACACGGCTACACTAAATGTGGCCAGCAATTGATGTTGCGAACCGGGTGGAAATACCTTTCCTCCGGTGAGAAGAATTATCCCAACCAAAGGCGACTGCTATCAGTAGCGCCAGGCTTTCTTAATTTACTGCAGGCACTAACTGTAAAATTGTCCTGATGATGATCCCAGTGTATTATGAGCCCTTAGGGATCGAAACGTCGACGCAATATGCAGTGTAGCATATGACTTAATATGTATATTTGAAATTGTTGACACTGCAGGGTGAATTTGTTGTAACTGCATTTACTGTAACTACAAGTCACCTTCTGGCTCAAAAACTTTTCGCTTGCCTGAAAAACTTCTTCCTTGTTCTATCTCCCTCTTCCTGGTTTATCTCTTCTAAACTTTTCGGGATAGGTACAGGACTGTACCCTATCTTGCTACTAACCTTGGCCCCTCCTTGGGCCAACACGACTCTACATTATCTTTTGAATAAACTTACGTCCGGCTGGGCGTTTTTTCAAAAATATAGCACTGATTGTAGTCTATATTGTTATCTTCTTGTCATGTTTAAAGAAGTGAGCACACACACTTTTGCTCTGGTTAGTTTTGGTAAATTCCTAAGGCCAACAATAATGAGATCATAAAAATATGGAAGAATAAGGAAAAAGTTTACAGCAAGACCATTCTAAGGCTGACAAGTGTGACATGATGCTATGTGTATTTTGTATAGTGCACAACTCACTCAATAGGGTATCCAGGCACTGAAGTAGGCACTGTTGGGCAGAGCCGGGTCTTCTGTTTCTTGTAGAATTCGAGAGCTGAGGAGAAGGCTTTTAAGTTCAGTCACTGCAGACTTTGGGATCGAGGTAGGAGAAGGCATGACCGCAGGACCTGGTTCTGCGTATCTGAGGAGGTGGTGTGGGGGTGCAGAGTCTGAAGGAGCGAATGTATCTGGTAGGTTTGTGAAATTTTATGTTGTTGTTGAGGTACGTGGGGCCAATGTTGTGTAAGTTTTTGTATGGGTGAGTAAGAGTGCTCGTTTCTGGATTGGGAGACAATGGAGCTTTTTGAGGTGCGGGGTTAGGAGAGTGTGGAGTGCGAGGTTCAGGATAAGCCTAGCCACTGAGTTTTGTATGGTCTGGAGTCTTCTGGTCAGTTGAGTGTTGATTCCAGCAGAACGTTTGCAGCAGTAGTCCATCGTGCTGGTGATGAGGGCTTGAGTGCTGGTGGGCAGCCATTTGAAGATCTTCTTGAGCAGCTTGAGTATGTGGAAGCAGGAGATGGAGACTGCATTCACTTGGATGGTCATGGTGGGTTGGTTGCTGCTTACTATTCTGAGCTTCTTTGCGTGGGGTGCCGAGAGGAGTGTGCTTTAAGTTTGACAGGTCAACAGGTGAGTCCCAGATTGCAGTGCTTTTGCCAAAGATTACTTCTTCTTTCTTGTCTGTATTGAGTTTGAGGCAGTTCTTATCCATCCACCTGGTGAATTCGGTCATGCAAGCAAAGAAATTGCCATCTTGTCAGGGAAGAGTGTTGTCCGACAAGCAGGGTGTTGTGAGTAAAGGGTATGATGTTTGATTCTGCGTGTGTGAATGAAGCTGGTGAGAGGACTCATGTGGGCATTGAACAGAGTGGGGCTGAGTGAGGTTCCTTGTTTGCAGATAAGGTTGATGGCGTCCGAGGTGAAGGGGGTCAGACTCACCTACTGAGTCAATCTGATTTGTTGTCCCACAACCCATTACATTTGTCTCTGCATGTAGGCCAATCTCATTTGTCGAAGAGTGGACACACATATGAATTGAAATGCACTACAGCCTTCATGGACTATGTTTTTGCCAGGAAAGGCAACACGGGATCGGCTACCTGTTAAATTCTAACACCAGTACACAACTGACTGTGACGTAAACAGCTGGAGGCAAAAGTCAATACATTGTGCTTTTCTGCTCACCCCATTGCTGATAAATGGCTGCAGATAAATGTGTAGACTGATATCATATTAAACCACCACACCCAGAAGGATGAAACTCTTTCTACTGTATGTGATGGAGTTAACTTATTTTTAACCTAGAATATATGCCCAATATATTAGTTGTTTTGTTAGATCTCTTTCCAAGATGGCACTTGTGGCTGCCTCAATTGATCACAATTGATCTGCCACATGTGGGCACTGTCCATTTGGTCAGATTTACTTTCACTCTTGCTCAACTTTCTAGTCAAATGAAATGCCAGAGTGTGGTGGCAATGATGAAGCATTAGGGGCCTTATTTATGAAGGCCTTGCATCAGTTTTGCGCTGCCGGTGCGTCACTTTTTGTGACGCACCAGCGGTGTAAAAAATGCGCCTCGTTGTGCCATATTTAAAAAGTGACGCATCTAGGTAGATGCGTCACTTTTTAAACCCCTGCGCCACATTATACCTGCGTCAGGTGTGATGTATGCAGAGGGGGCGTTCCCCCGCAAAAAGCCTCGTAATAGTGAAATCTATGAGATTTCACTGCGTCACTTTTAGGACGCTGTTGCGTCAAAATCTTGCGCCTGCCTCACAGCAGGCGTAAGACTGACGCAAGCTCTTTCACATGGGGCTTTCCCCATGTGAAAGGACGCATTGCTGGAGTTGCGTCACTTTTGTGACACACTCCAGCAATGCGTCACTTTTGCGCTTACAGATACGTCAGAAATACTGACGTATCTGTAACTCCTTGCGACATGATGCGTAATACATTAAATATGACGCATCAGGAATGTCGTAAGGAGTGCGCAGTGAAAAGTGATGCATCGCTGTTTTCACGCAGCGATGCGTCACTTTTCATAAATGAGGCCCCAGGTGTGGATCAAGGTCTCTGGAAAGGCAAGAGGACTACACACGTTGTACTTGGGATCCTGCAGCTGAATTTTATACAGAGCACAAATATTCATATCACTTACTACATGCCGAGGTAGCTGACAACAGCCCTCTGAACTATATAGCTTAGGCCAGAAACGTGATAGATTCCTGTCGCCCCCAAAGATCACCAAACAAAAGTCGATTTAGAGCACAGCTTCATAAGGGACAGCCTACCTCCAGGAATCGGTTCCAACAAATATGTTATGTCAAATATTTTATGATTAATGTTTCGCCAAGAATGGCTTTTACCAGGTATACTAAATAAACCTGGCGAATTGTCATCTTGGAACAAGTATTTTCTTATAAGATGTTTTTTTTTATTTAAAGGGGGTGACCCTGTTTTTACCCACTTCTTCTCAATTTATCTTTCCTTTTAATTCCTCTTCTTAAAGTGGGTATACCGTCAACCTCCTTATTTTTCTCTAACCTCACCTATGATCCTTCCCTTCCCCTGTTAACTCTGTCTCCAGTTACCATCCTCACCCACTCATCCCCAGACCCTTGACAGTAGGATGCCCTGTCTTTTTCCACTCTATTTTTTTGTAATCCGAGCTCCCAGCTGCCTTGTTCCTATATAATTGTTTTTGTCTCCTGTCTCTTTTCTCCTTTTTATGTTTTTGTATTTTTATTTTTACTTTCCTGTCATCTTGTTTTCTTTCACCCAGTATACATTTATGACCAACATCACAGAATTTTCATGAAAAAGTTATTTCTTCAATATGACTATTCCCCAAAATGGAGGTTCGTCAGTCTGATTTTGTTAGTCTGACTTTCTTCATTTTGGGTTTTCTACATGATGACAAAATTTCCGCAGCACTATATTACACATGCATAAGAATTCATCAGATGGATAAAGGCAGTTAAGCCAATCAAAAGAGTGATTTGACTGTGAGACAAACAAATGAGACGAATAAACAATGACATCTATCAACCCAGGATTTAACACACAAAGTAGGAACTCTTTGCAATATGAAACTACTATTTGAGACATTAAGATGTATTTCCCTTAGTTCATATGTGAATGAGATGACGTTTTAGGCAACATATCGTAAAATACCCTTACACGATTAAAGAAAGAAATACTTCGCAAAAAAAAACGTCCTGATTGTCGCCAAACTATAGATCAACAAGAAATCCAGATGTAATGCAGGGGTTTAAGGTAGGCCAAGTGGCTAATACACTAAAAAGAAACCCTTAAAATAGTGAATACTACACATATCGATACTTTTCCTAATATACAAAAATGTGCTCAATCGGAGAAAAAAAAACATAATAACATTCAGTGACGGTTTTATTTCAACGTACAATTTTATAACTTTTTTAAATATGTTAAGTCTGGAAAATTATTTTTTCAGTTTCACTAATGTGAGGGTACTAGAAATAAATCAGAAGAGCCTGCATTTTATATTGTATTAGATGATTAGTTGTTAAATCATTTACGGGCATTTTAGGTCCAGGGAGGTACAATTAACTGTTTAATATATGTATGTCTGCACGGATGACCATTAGAGGTTTGCACAAAATGTAATTGTAATTCATCCAATTAAGTATTTTTACTTTTAATTGCATGGAGAATTTCAGTACTGATAAACCAAGGGGGAGATGTGAAATTAACAGTATTAATTAAAATCATAAAAAATGTAAATTATAGACCATGTGCTGGTTCATCTTATTTTGTTTAGCCTTCTGACATTTTATCTTGCAACAAACTATTTTTCATTAGCTACGTAGTAAGTAGCAACTAAGTCGTTTTCCACTCAAGTTGTCATGTCCAATTCTTATGCAATGTAGTGCTTCATGCAGGTAGTCCTGAAAAGCAAAAGAATATTTAAAAATGAGGTCTGTCTGGCGCCTGTAATCCTCCTGTTTATACTGAGACAAGCAAGAGCACAAACAAGGATGGTTTACTCATTGCTTTAGCTTGGCCTGTAGAATCTCTTTCTCTCCTTCATTCAGTCGTGGCTGCTACCTAGAAACAGCATTGGGGCGGGTGGGGGCAAAGGGGCAGGAGGGGGATATCGGGTAAAAAAACAAATTATGTACCTCCCGGCCGGCTGCCTGGTCGGCCGCTGCCACTTCTCTTTCTTGCCGTCCCGTGCTCTTCCTGGTCTCTTGTGAGGAAGCACCAAGGCTTCCACGCTCCCTGCAGCCAATCACAATGCTGCAATGCAGCGTTGTGATTGGTCTAAGCGCTGTGACACAGTGTTCAGCCAGGGGCTGGAGGGGTGGGCATGTTATGGAGCACAGGGAAGTGTGCATGACTGTTTTGTGTGGCCTGAGAGAGGTGCCAAACAGTCATTGCGCACATGAGTGTTCTACCACCCCTCCCCTGCTTTGCAGCTCTGCCCCACCCCCTCACGAATGCTGCCACAGCAGGAGGACAAAATAAAATGATAATAACATTAAGGAATATCATTCTAATTTTTCCTTTCTTTTGCTGTTTTCTGGCAGCGGGGCGACACTCCTACGCCCTTAGCAGAGGAGCCGCACTGCCCTCATTTGCTGTTGTTCACCATCATAGAAATATATTTGTCATTTACAGTAACTGAATGAGGTCAGGTGTTGTGTGTGTGAACTCTTTGGTCCATGGAAAAGGACAACATATTATTTATGATGACTTTCATGTATTTAGATTTCCTTACAACACCTTTTCAGTACTCCACAAACGACATACCTTTTTTATAAAACATGTCTCGTTGTGATATTTGCTACTGTTCAAAAAATGTTTTATCTAATTTATTCATGTCCCTTGATTGATTTTCTTTAGGGGTGGCCGGTAAACTCCGCTACACCGGCAGAGTTTGCGAAGTTTGGCCACTTCCCTCTGCGTGGAGTTTGGCAAGAACTCCACCAACCGCTGGCAGAGCGGAGTTTATTGTCATGTTCACACCTAGATTTCACCCCCAATAGTAGTGGGCACGGAAGGGGCAGTTGCAGAGTGGTTGAGAAAGGCGGACAGGTCATCCAACGAGGTCTTAGCAATCCTGACTTACTTGTGGCAACAATAGGATTTTTTGGACCCCAACAACCCTCAGCAGCCAAGGGACCTTCATCCCCCAACCAGTAGTGCCCTGTAGGCCCCTTTGCAGAGTGGTTTGGAAAGGGGGCAGGGCCTCCGGCGTGGTCTCAACAATCTTACTGTGGGGGCCCTACTTGTGGCAATAATAGGGTTTCTTAGCCCCCAGCGACCCTCAGCAGCCAAGGAGAATCCCCCAACCAGTAGTGCACAGGGAGACCCACTAGCAGAGTGTTTGAGAAAGGGGGTGCGGCTTCCAATGAGGTCACAGAGATGCCACTGTGGGGGAATTACTTGTGGCATCAATGGGGGTTCTTGGCCCCCGAAGACCTTCTACCACCAGCAAGAGGTCATCCCCAACCAGTAGTGCACTAGGAGGTGCATTTTCAGAGTGGTTGAGAAAAGGGTAGGGGCCTCTGACTAGGTCTCAGTATTATCAATATGGGAGAATTACTTGTGGCACAAAGGTGGTTCTTGTCCCCCAATGACCCTCAGCATCCAAGGAGACTTTATCCACCAATCAGAAGTGTGCAAGGAGGCGTGTTTGCAGAGTGGTTGAGAAAGGGAACGGGGCCTCCGATGAGGTCCCTGCAATCCCGCTGTGGGGACTTACTTGTGTCAAAAATAGGGATTCTTGCCCCCCAAAGACCCTCAGCATCCAAAGGGAGTTCATCTTCCAACCCATAGTGCACCAAGAGGTGCATTTGCAGAGCGGTTGAGAAAGGGGATGGGTCTCAGACGAGGTCTCAGAAATCCCTCTGTGTTACTTGTGGCTATAATGGGGGTTCTTGGCCCTCACGATCCTCAGCAGCCTAGGGGGCTTCATTCCCCTACCAGTAGTATGCCAGGAGGTCCCATTAAAGTAATGGCTATGTGAGGCAGGTTATGGGGGAGTGAGGTAAAGGAGGTGTGTGTTTAAAAATACCTGGCTAGTGGGTGAAGCTAATTTGTTTGTACCCCCAGTCGGTATGTATAAAAAACAGGGAAACAACTTAGGACTCATGGGTTTTAATGTGTCCAAATCCTAATGGTCGACATGTTTCCAGCCTGCCCCTAAACCCAACTCAAATACAGTGCCACAATCACACAATTACACTCAGGTGCTATACAAATCTGCTCAAGTTGATATCCCTATACATAGGATATAATGCACCCTGCATTAAGGCTAAAGGCCTGCAGTATGGATAACTTAACTATACGTTATGCAGTATATGGGGGGCATGGCACACAGGGCTGTGTGCCATGTCAACTCTTCAGATTTGCATAACTTTGGTGATGGGTCCCTGGGGTTGCAGAACCAGTGCTGCAACCCCAGTGGACCCTCTCCAGTGCCTATGCCCTAGGTACTAAAGGCTGCATTTTCTACAAAACCTACAGGAGTAGTTGTATTTATTTATTAACTGTTCAATTAATTAAAATCATTACAGTAAAAACAATCAGCATATAAAGCTAAAACCATGATCTAAAAACATCTGTTTATATTTCGTAAAATTGTGCGCCCTTCCCCGTGCCACCATGATTGTCCCTGCCCGGAGGTTATAGTCTGTGCCGTGTGGCCTTACGTGCTTTCATGATGTCCCCTATGAGCCTCGTTGGGTGAACAGCAATACGGGATGATGGATGTCACCTCTTTCATTCTTTTTAGCCCTCGCTGATGTTAGCGTTGTCATTAAACTGGCGGGCTCAGGATGTTTAGGGTCGCTAAGCTAGCTTCCACTGTATTTTAAAGCCCTTCGCCAGTGATTTGTTGCTTTCATTGGCAGCTTTTATAGCATTCCTAATCTGATGGATTAATTTTGACAGTCTTGCAAGTGTCGTGTCGGTGGTGGATAGGCACAAAACTGACGCTTCACTGCAGGTCTCTATTCCATTCGTAATGCAGATTGGGCGCAGCAGTCACCAGCGGTCATTGTTAAGATACGGGCAGCAACAGAGAAGATGCAGCCAAGATTCCCTCGTATAGGGGCATAGTCTGCAGTTTGTTGATTCCCTCTTGCGTGCCCATGTGGGGTTGCAGTCAGCAATACCTAGTGTAGTTAGCCTCATGTAGACTATTTTGTTTTGGGCCGATAGAGTGAGGGCCTCACTTAGGTAAGATTGTGCTTTGCCTACTTTGCAGGAGTTATTCAGGGGATCTAGGTGGGCGCTTGAGCGGAGGGTTTTAATGTCCAGATCAAAGAATGTTTCGCTTGCTTGCTGGTTTATAGATCTTTTCCAAGCATTCAGGGGGATGTCCAGCCGTGGTATGCTGTCTTCATTGATCTTCAGTGCTTTAAACGCTTTTTCTAGGCTAATGTGCCAGGCTGAGCCAGACCCCTCAAAGATCATTCTCAGGTGGTGTTTCTGGGAATGGGCTGGTGTCCTTAAATGTGATTTTATGATCTCCCCCAGGTATATCAGGTCTGGCCTTGCCAAGCCTAGCTCCAGTCTTAGCCTTGCGTTCCCTGCTGACCTTGGAATATGGAGCACAGATTTGTATGCCTTTACTTGGGCTGAGTTAAGGACGGTATCCAGTAGCCCGGGGAAGGCCTAGTGGCCATAGCTAATGGCTGGTAATAGTTTGACTTTCAAGACCGTTACTATTGGGCCAGCAGTTGGGCTGATCAGATGATGGCTTAGTTGTTTTAATAGGTGTGTGACCTTGCTGGCCTTGGAGCTCAGTTGTTTCAGGTGGGCCTTCTCCTTGGCCAGCTCCGTGAGCCAAACTCCTAGATAATTGTATGCACCCACAGTGTTGATTTGTAGATTGGCCATTAACCATTGTGTATTCTTCTTCCGATGGTATGTCCCAGAAATGACCACCTTGGTCTTTCCTTGATTAATTGTCAAGTTGTTGATGTTGTTGATACAGTTTAGTGCATTTAGGGCTCTTTGTAGGTCCACTCTTGTATGATCCAATATAGCTGTGTCATCGGCATATTGTAGCACCAGCAACCTCACGCTTCCACATCTGGGAACTACTAGACTAGCTCCTTTTATGGTCTCACCCAGGTCTGCTGTGCATAGATAAAACAGGATGGGGCCAGCACGCATCCTTGCTTCAACCCATTATCCGTGTATATTTTAGGAGAGTAGCTGAAGTTGTGCCAATCATGGTACAGTGTTCTAGCACTGGGTACCTGGTTAGCAGGGACCCAGTGCAAGTGAAAGCTAACCATGCAAAAATAGGTACTTTCCTACATGACCTCACCCAAATGAAGGAGGAAGAGACTAACCTTCCCAAAGAGAATCTTCATCTTCTAAGTGGAAGAACCTGAAAAGGCCATCTGCATTGGCATGGTAAGTCCCAGGTCTGTGTTCCACTACAAAGTCCATTCCCTGTAAGTATATGGACCACCTTAACAATTTTGGTGTTCTTCCTTCATCTGCATGAGCCATCTGATAGGTTTGTGCTCAGTTTGGACAAGAAAATTAGACCCAATCTCATGCTCAGAGGCATCTGTCTACACTATGAACTGATTGGTATAATCTGGAGCTTTCAGAATGGGTGCTGAGCACATTGCTTCTTTCAAGGTGTCAAAAGCCTTTTGACATCTCACTGTCCAGTTAACCTATTTGGGCATTTTCTTAGAGGTTAATTCTGTAAGGGGGCCATAGTGGACACAATTCCTCTGCACAAAACTCCTGTAGCACCCAGTCAAGCCAAGGAATTCCCTAACTTTGGTCTGGGTGGTTAGACCCCCCCCCCCCAATCCCGAATGGTCTGGATTTTGGGCTATAGTGGCTGAACCTGGCCTCCACCCACGAGGTTGCCCAAGTACACAACCTTGACCTGCACTATCTGGCACTTGATTGTCTTAATAGGGATGCCTGAACTCTGTAGAGCCTTCAGGAACTTTTGAAGGTGGATCAGGTGATCCTACCAGGTTGAGCTAAATACAGTACTATCAAGATAAGCTGCACTATAGGAATGCAATACAGCAAGGACTTTATTCGCCAACCTCTGAAAGGTGGCAGGGACATTATTCAAACCAAAGGGCAACCCAGTAAAGTGGAAGTGTCCAACTGGAGTAGAAAATGCTGATTCTTCTCTTGTTCGATGGGTCAGATCTATCTGCCAGTACCCTTATGTGAGATCAAAGGTACTCAGATATATGGGTGCCTCCAACATGTTAATCAACTCATCAACTGACCCATATTTAGGGTTGTGGGAAAGGAAATCAAGGAGTGGCTCACTCTCTGTCTCCTGTTCCTCATCTGTAACCATAAGCATGGTCACATCTGCCCTGTCATTGTATGGTATAAGTCAATTTACATGTTTTACCTAATTGGGGTTTCTACATGTGCTAAGGTCAACTAAATAGGTGACTTTCCGTTTTCACTCAAGGATAGGGTAGGGCCCAGTCCATTTTTCCTGGAGGGCCATAGGTGCCACAGGCTCCAAAACCCAAACCGTCTGCCCTGGATGAAACTCCACCATGCAGTCTTTTGATCAAATCAGAGCTTCTGGAGTATGTCGCTGACATCAAGGTTTTTGTTATCTCTTTTAATATACTTAGCCTTCATTGAAAGGAGGCCAAGCACATAACCCACAATGTCTTCCTGTTGTTCCTGGAGGGGTCTTTCCCATCCTTCCTGGACAAGACAGAGGTGCCCTCTTACAGATCGTCCAAACAAAAGTTCAAAGGAAGAAAACCTCATTCCCTTTTATGGCACCTCTCTGTAAGCAAAAAGTAGACAAGGTTGTAGAACATCCCATCTCCTTCTGAGTGTTTCAGGGCGTCCGCCAATCATACCTTTTAGGGTCTTATTAAATCTTTAAACAAAGCCATTTGTCAGTGGGTGATATAGTGTAGTAAACCTGTAGGCTACCCCACACTCAGCCCACATGTTTCAGGTATACAGACATAAAGTTTGTACTTCTGTCTGACACTACCTCTTTAGGGAAGACAACCCTGGCACAAATACAAAGAAGGCCTTGGCCACTTCAGGTGCAGTGGTGGTCCTTAGGGGAATTGCCTCAGGGTAGCTGGTGGCATGATCAATTACCTCCAGAATAAACGTATTCCCTGGTGCTGTTGGAGGGCCAAGGGGACCAACAATCCCAATCTGTACCATTTCAATTGGTATCCCAACCAATGGAAGTGGAATATAGGGGGCCTTCATGTGGCTGCCTGTCTTGTCAATGGCCAAACAGGTAGCATAGGAGTTGCAAAACTCCTTCACCTTCTGGTCCATTTCTGGCCAGTAGAGGTGATAGACTAACCTACCCAGGGTTTTGTCTGGGCAAGATGCCCGGCTAGGGGAACGTCATGGACCCATGTGAGGAGAAACTCTCTAAACTGCTGAGGCACTATCACTCTTCTAGTGGCATCAGATTTGGGGTCTCTGGTCTCTGTGTATAGGAGTCCCTCCTCCCAATAGGTCCTGTGGGAACCAAAGACACTTTTCTTTTTCTGATCAGCAGCTTACTGCCTCAGACTTTCAAGAGTGGGGCAAGTTTTCTGCCCCTGGCACAAATCTTCCCTAAAGGGTACCCCTAGGTCCAAGAGCTCTGCCATGTAAGGCCCACGTTTCTGGGGCTCAGTTCCCTCTGGGCCTGACAAGTCTTCTCCTGAGGAGAGAGTACTGGGTCTGGTGTCTGTTTTGAAAATGCTTTCCCATGCTTCCTGCCCTTTCTCTTGCAAGGTTGGTCTATAATTTCAGGCTCCAACATTTCTTTTTTTTACCCTGGGTTTTGCATTGCGCTCTTATTTTTACACACACCCATTCACGTATTCCCAGCATTGATGCATGTGTTTTCCTCCCTACCCCAGCCCATGCTGAGTACTCCAAATCATTTCTAGGCAGACACTGTACAGGGATAGCAGAAAACACAACTACCATTTTTAAGCCACAAACCCCTCCTAAATCTAAGGTCACCAACGCCACTGAATGTTCCTTAGCCTGATTATCAGTGTTCAGGACTATAGGTTGTCCAAGGATATATTGATTTGGAGACACCATGGTCTCCGCCACCATTGTGATACAGGCACCGTGTCCCTCGGGGCCTCCACCCTAATCCCAATGATATTTAGCTCTTGTCTGTATCTCTCCAGGTTACTGGGCCAGACAGCCAGGGTAGCAACCCCTGCCTCTGAGACTTGAGTGGCCTCTGTGAGCACCTTGACATGGTCAGGGCTCACCTGTGATCCCATCTGGAGACTCACACCTGCATTTACTGCCTATGGGCTAGAGGCATTCCTATTGTTTTTACAGCTAGTGTCTCCACTTCGGTGTCCAGGTGCCTTACAGTCATGACACCAAGTCTTTTTGGGATCCTAGTTCTTACACTGATCCCTACCCTTGGGCTATGAAGGGTTTCTCGGCCCACCCTCCTTAATAGGTTTCTGGGGGCCTGAAGAAGACTCACTTTTGTTTTTGTCTTTTTGGTCACCATCTTTCCTTTGGGGAGTCTTTTTGGCCTCTTTCTTTTTGTCACCCCACCAGTGGTAGTTTTAGTCACCCTTGTTTTGACCCAGTGGTTTTCCTTCTTCCCCAACTCTAGAGGAGAAAGTGGACCTAGGTCAACCAAATGGTGATGTAACTTCCCACTGTAACAATTTCTTAAAC
The DNA here is from genome assembly GCF_964263255.1 of Lissotriton vulgaris. NCBI lineage: Eukaryota > Metazoa > Chordata > Amphibia > Caudata > Salamandridae > Lissotriton > Lissotriton vulgaris. The sequence continues at coordinate 896,948,773 of NC_141687.1, forward strand.
AATGCTCCTTCACAATTATATAGTAAAGCCCTTCATATTCATTCACATTGTTACCTGTCAACCAAATCACATAGGGGCAGATTTACAAGCCCTTTGCAGCGCTTTTGTGCCGCCATTGCATCACTTTTTGTGACGCAGCAGCGGCGTAAGCAATGCGCCACGTTGCAGCCCATTTACAACTTGATGTAAAGCTCTGCGCCAAATTTTACCTATGTCAGGTATAATGTATGGAGGGAGGCTGTTCCCATGCAGGAAAGCCTTGTTGAAGTGATGCAATGAAATCTACAAGATTTCCCTGCACCACTTCTGGGACGCCACTGCATCAAAACTCTAAGCCTGCCTGGAGCAGGCATAAGGAGTGATGCAGTGTATTAGGAATAGGTCTCCCCATGTATTTCTGCCCATAAAGGCGTCAACATTTCTGACGCACCTGTCATTCCTTGCGCAATGCTGCAACGTATTGTAAATACAGTGCATCCATGGTGGCGCAAGGATTGCGCGCGCATGCACAGGGAAAGTGACGCATGTATACAGATGTGTCCGTTTATAAGCCTACTAGTGTTTTCACTAAGAAGTCAGCGAATTCCACCCAAGTCTCCCTGCTTCTTATTCTTTACTCCTCAGTGGTGAGTTCAAAGCCCTCAATTACGGTATTCTTCATGAGTTCATAAGACTCAGCATCTTCCTCATTCAATGTCAGGAGTATATCTCTGTATTTTATTGAGAATAGTTACCACATGCAAAAAGCCCATTCTTTTCTAGCTACTTATCTTGATACATAGACTCTCTTAAAAGCAGTGAACCATTTGGTGATTTCATCACCTTCTGAATATTTAGGGACAATCTCTTTGGGGAGTTTTGAGTCATAAGAACCTTCACCCTTCTTATTCATTTGTATGCTGCCACCAGAGACGGGTCCTAGGCCCATCTCTTTTCTTTGACTTTCTATTTTCAGCAGCTGAGCTTTTAAGTTCAGTCTCCTGGTCAATCTTTCTAGCATGATGTCCTTATCTGAGGGAGCCTCAGCTGTGACTGAGCGGACTGACTCCTGTCCATTCTTAGCATCATCTTCATTAGCAGGCTCATCATCCTCATACTGAGCTACTAGTTCTGGATTATCTCTTTCAAACTGACATCTCAGTTGTCTGAAATATTCCCTCCTGAGACTTATGCCCGGTTTAATACCATAACCCTTAAAGGGGGCCCTACACTGAGCATGACTTAGGCCCATGTAAGGGGTCATGTCAAGCTCCTCAGCTTGGCTATTTGTATCAGGCAATGTTTCACTAAAGTGTAGACTTTTTTATGAAGTTAAAAATAAAATAACAAACCACTATGGCGCATATTATCAAGCACAGCGTTAAAATTATCGCCGCTGCTGATAATGGGCTTGATAATATGCCCTTGAGAATTCCAATAGAAGCCCATGTTGACACCAGAACATGGACTTCTATTGGAACTCTCAAGGGCATATTATCAAACTCATTATTGCCGCTTTAGCTGCAGTTTTCTGCCGCTAAAGCGGCGATAATTTTAACCCTTTTTCTTGATAATATGCCCCTACATACTTTGTCCTAACTATAGCATAGATTTTTACATTTCAAATCAGTTAGTTTCAGGGACTTAACCAGGACCCTAGGAGTTAATATTAGAAATTTTGAAAAAATAGACCGATAAAAAATATTTGGATTTACTCATGTGGTCACTTATTGACAATGTGTTCCCAACAAATGCAAAGTCTTCTATCTCACCACTGCCACCATATATAGGACGCTGGCTCTCCATATAGTGTATTAAAATCAAGTACACTCTTCTGAGAGTCCAGAGAATTCCCAAATGTTATACAGAGGTAAATGCAGATAATTCTAATACTTTTTTTGTGGTAGTGTGAGAGAGTAGTTGGGCTTATCAGAGGGTTGTGCTAAGCATTTTTGCACTCAGAGAGGCAATACATGAGACCCACAATTAAGAATAAATCCAACAACAATTATTAAATTGTGTCTTCTTCTTGGTGTTTGCTGTTGTAGGTCCGGTATCATGGGTATTGATATGCTGTGGCTCCAGTAAGTCCTGGTGTCTCCAAACTTAGGGGGTCATTAGGATTGCGGTTTTTCCGCATCCTCGGGGCCGGCGGAAGCCACCGCCGGCCCCGAGGATGCGGAAAAACCGCAGCGGACTGACCAAGGACCCACAGCCACATTAGGATGGCTGGTGGGTCCTGGTTTCCGTCCGCAGCTTTTCCGCCGCGGTCGGCTTACAACCGCGGCGGAAAAGCTCTGATATGGTGACGGTGTCTCTCAGACACCGTCCGCCATATCAGGATGGGATTTTAAAAGTGCTTTTCCGCGGCGGGTTTTCCGCCATGGAAAAGCATACGGATCTTCACCTAGGGGGCCCGTTGCGGGCCCCCTAGGTGATGGGGGGGTGGGGGGTGCACATGGGGGGTACCTATGGTACCCCCCTGCATTTGCATGCAGAAAGCGGCAGGCACCGCGCGGTGCCTGCCTCTTTCTGCATGCAAATGCAATGCGTGCATTTTTGACATTGCCGCGGGTGCAGCTTGAAGCTGCACCCGCGGCAATGTTAAAAATAGAGGATGTGACCGCCAGGGTGGCGGTCACATCCTAATCGCTCAGGAGGGGACTCCGCAGCCCATGCGGACGTCCCCTCTTCCTCAATGATCGCGGACGGACGCAAGTCCGTCCGCGATCATAATCGGCCCCTTAGTGTGGAGACAGACCTCATGCTGTGGAGCTGTTGTACCTTTTCTTGCTTTGGTACTGCGTCAAGGTCATCAGCTAGCAAGTTGACAAACCAGACTTCACTGGGTCGGTTCCTGCGGAGTGCAGGGGAGTGATACCTACACTCCAAGGGAGCTTCTTGGCAATTTCTGGCAGGCTTGAAGAAACATCCACGGTTCTTGGAGTCCTTTCAGGTTCATGATTACACAGCAGGCAGAGATTGTTGAGTCTTTGAGATAGCAGGAAAAGTTTACACCTTTTTCTTCTGCAGCAGGGCTTCAGTTCTCGTTCATGTCTAGTCGGTCTTCTTTGTCTTGGTCTTATTGTGTTCATCAAATCTGATCAGCTAATCAAAAGTGGAAGGATCACTTATCCTGCATTGGAGGATCACTTGTCCTGCATAACATTGGGTATGCGGTCTCGGTACTAGTCCCAATAAAAAACCCTCATTAACGTGTTGTTTTTGTGGTTGTCTCTGAGCGGTATATTTTCGTTCTCCGCTTCTCACACACGTTTTTGCAAAATCATGGGGTTTAGTGGTTTTGCAACCTCCACCAGGAGGTAATACCCTTTGCTATAACAGTAGTGACCAGAGATGGTGCTCGTGAAATAGTGAAGTGAATTTAAAAGTCTCTCGGTTCCGGGTATAACATTTTTATTCGTTCCGGGGTCTTTTGAGACAGTAAAACTATTGGAGGTGATTGAAGAGCTTGTTATGGCTCTATCACACAATGTTTGTGAATAAGGTCGACATGTTTCAGCCCTTGTTCGCCAACAGGTCGGGTGGGCTTTCTTCAGGACCAGGGTGAGGTGAAAAGGTGAAGGATACTCCTAAGAATTACTCGGTGTATCTCAATTCTGAACGTCATTCATTAAAGTTCTGACAAGGTCCTTTACTGGTACCTATGGGAAAAGGATGTATAGAATGTGATAGCTAAAGTAAACTAAAATGTAACAAAGGGAGGGGGTATGGGAAAACTGTTACGTTATTTACAAATGCATACACTATCCAGTGTGGTAGGGTATGGTCGATTTTATGCTCGCTCTCCAACCCCTGTGTAGTGGGTCAGGTCAACTCTCTCGATAACTCAGGCAAACTGAATCTTATGGCAGTCCGGTTGTTGCATGGATACTGACTGTCTCAATGTTAGGTAAAAAATGACATTCATAGATTTTCATCAGTCATTCACTCATTCATTTGCAGGCTCGAAGGCGTATTTCATGTACCTTCTTTTTTATTTCATTCATCCACCATATATTCTGGGAAATGCTTCAAACATCAACAACACCCTTTGCAGTGAGTGTCATTCCAGCATGCTATTAGCTCCGTCGTGCTCATATTGTGCATCATTTTATTTTCAGGGCATGCGTATTGTAAAGGCATTCAAGTGCGTGATTCTGCGCGCAAATATAACGCGTGCTCTTAATATGCACATACCTTTGTTTTGGTCTACTTAGACCCCATCGGAATCTGTGTGGGTCAGCGGAGGCCTACTACAATAAAATAGAACTCAGTATATTTTGTTTTCAGGGTAATACGTTACGGTTTTGTAGCGGTCGTTCTCTCTGCTACCTTCGGCCACCTCGTCACTCGACTTGTGCTGACTCTGCCACTGCAGTCCCGGGAACTAGTTCCACTTCCGGGTTCAGTGTTTTAATTCAAGTTTGAGGATGGATATAGTAAACAGACTGCGCTGAGTCCTTTTTTGGGGGGGTATTTGTTCCAAATTGTTTTTATATATTAGGATATTTTTATATATTTATTAAAAGCTTGTGCTTTTAGTTAAAAATTGTTTTTGAGAGATGTTCAAGGAGCTTAGATCTCTGGAGCCGGTTGTTGTTGAATGCCTTTACAATACGCATGCCCTGAAAATAAAATGATGCACAATATGAGCACGACGGAGCTAATAGCATGCTGGAATGACACTCACTGCAAAGGGTGTTGTTGATGTTTGAAGCATTTCCCAGAATATATGGTGGATGAATGAAATAAAAAAGAAGGTACATGAAATACGCCTTCGAGCCTGCAAATGAATGAGTGAATGACTGATGAAAATCTATGAATGTCATTTTTTACCTAACATTGAGACAGTCAGTATCCATGCAACAACCGGACTGCCATAAGATTCAGTTTGCCTGAGTTATCGAGAGAGTTGACCTGACCCACTACACAGGGGTTGGAGAGCGAGCATAAAATCGACCATACCCTACCACACTGGATAGTGTATGCATTTGTAAATAACGTAACAGTTTTCCCATACCCCCTCCCTTTGTTACATTTTAGTTTACTTTAGCTATCACATTCTATACATCCTTTTCCCATAGGTACCAGTAAAGAACCTTGTCAGAACTTTAATGAATGACGTTCAGAATTGAGATACACCGAGTAATTCTTAGGAGTATCCTTCACCTTTTCACCTCACCCTGGTCCTGAAGAAAGCCCACCCGACCTGTTGGCGAACAAGGGCTGAAACATGTCGACCTTATTCACAAACATTGTGTGATAGAGCCATAACAAGCTCTTCAATCACCTCCAATAGTTTTACTGTCTCAAAAGACCTCGGAACGAATAAAAATGTTATACCCGGAACCGAGAGACTTTTAAATTCACTTCACTATTTCACGAGCACCATCTCTGGTCACTACTGTTATAGCAAAGGGTATTACCTCCTGGTGGAGGTTGCAAAACCACTAAACCCCATGATTTTGCAAAAACGTGTGTGAGAAGCGGAGAACGAAAATATACCGCTCAGAGACAACCACAAAAACAACACGTTAATGAGGGTTTTTTATTGGGACTAGTACCGAGACCGCATACCCAATGTTATGCAGGACAAGTGATCCTCCAATGCAGGATAAGTGATCCTTCCACTTTTGATTAGCTGATATTTATACAAGGGAATTGAACGGATCACGGATTCCTTCCTCCCTTACCATTGATCAAGAACATCAAATCTGATGTTCACATCTCAGGGTGTCACCTAACTACTGAATTAAGGGGCATTACGAGGAAAGATAGGGAGTAGCCAACGGGCTACCTCCCTTTATGGTGTCTATACCCTACAGTGCCCCCTGCCTGTGGGAAGGGAATCTACCATAGCCCAGATAGGTTGTTTCTCCACCATCTTAAGATGGTGGAATTTCAGGAAAAGGGGTTCACAGTGCCTACCCCATCCTAGGGGTGGTGTAGGCTGAGTGGTGACCCTCCTCCTAATCTCACAAATGTTCCCAGGGTTCTTCCTGTCAAAAATGGAACAGGAAAGGGGGTTTGGCTTACCCCACTATCCGAAGGTTCCTAGGTTGGTTTTCAAAAGTGGCATTTCCCTTAAAGAATCTGCCCAGCAAGGCCATCCAGTGCTGGTGGAGGTGTGAAGCACCTCCACCTAGAGCAGGCTTTTTCTCTGTCCTCTGAGAGCACCGGCTCTCACCCAATGAGGTCAGAAACATGACTGGTACTGGCAGACTGATGAAAACACGTCAAAGACTACACCAGTCCTTAGTACGTTTTCAGGGGACCCTATAAATGGGTCTTCTGTGTAAATTCATTATTAAATCCAACATTGGCATCAGTGAGGACTTATTAATACAAGATGCTTGGTACCAAACACCTTAGAAATCAGTGAAGCCATCATGGAGCTCCGAAACTCGTGTTGACAAGTATCCAGCCCTTGTGCTGTTTATTGTAATTGTATTTATATAGTGCTTGGGATGCACAAAGGAGAGATGGAGGAGGGAAGTCTCTCTAGAAAGTAATTATGGAAATCATAGTAGTAAAATGAGGTTTGGGATGAGTCAAAGGAGGAATTCATAAGGAAAGAATTTAGACATAGTTGTTGTTTTGGGAGAGAGCAATAGTACGATGAGGCTTAGGGTGAGACATGGAGAGATAGAGGAGGGAAGAGTCCATAAGGGGTTATTTTGGAGATCATAGAAGTAGAATGAGGTTAGGGAGGAGTCAGAGAGTGGGGGCAGAGGTTACATTTAGAGAGGTATATGATACAACAGAGTAGTGCATTTGAGAGAATCAAAGTGTTGTAAAGCAACAAACACACAGTTAATAGTCACAAAGACAGGATATACATGTATAAGTTAGACAATACCTAGAGATTCAAAGTTTTATTGCGTAAACTCAGACCTCAAAGTGCTGCACTTCAAGCCAATTCATCAGTGCATTTTTAGAACTATTTTTTTATTTGTATTTTATCTTTTCCTCAACACCTCAAGAATGAAGCACCTGTTGGAAAAATAGCCGTGACAATATTTACATACTGTGACATACACACATAACAGAGACCCAACAGCATCCAATAAAACAACACATATGAAAACTATGTAGTGACCCCCAAATATGTCAAGCATAGAGCTATCAGTTGTCAAGCAGATCCAAAGAACACCTATATGTTTAAAAAACCATGGCCATTATACACATGTTCACAATGAAATACACACATCTAGATTCATACATATAATCAAATGCCTAACGGCCCAACGCCTTGCTCACCTGTTGGTCAATTGTACTTGCTGCCTAATCTTTGACAGTATCTTTATCAACTTCATGATGCATGATTGGTGGAGACCAGGACTTATCCTGCAGCAGTGAATCCTCCACAAACCCTGGAGGGTTGCCAGCACATCATTAAGCAGCCAGCACCTCCCTTGGAGTAGAGGAGCTACTCCCCTGCAGGCACGAATAGAAACATCCAGTTTAAAGAAGCTGCTGTCCACTGGAACCAGCAATCAGTAGCAGCCCAGATGAAGGTTGGTGCACTGAAGGAGGTGCGACCAGTCTTCCTGCCAAGCCTGAAGATGCTAGGACCACAACAAGCCATCCTGCGCCAATACTTGTGGTACCAGACCCTTGCAGCGACGAAAGCTTGTTCAAAGTCCAGTTCAGACTCCAACAGGATCACCCATGACTGGCTGATGAGGGACGTCAGAACCAGAGAGGCCAGCACTGAGAGTGGCCCAGATGTCCTGTGTTTGACCCCCTTGCTGCTCCAGACTGACAACAGTGAGCACCTTGATACACAAGAGCCAACCGACCACAAACAATGTGCAACTGAACCAACCAGCCTAGGCCTAGGGTAACAGACTGCTCCCAGGACCCTCACGACCAGAGCCCCCAGTTGGAAGCTCCTGGACTTGTCGCCAAGTCCCCCTTTGCAGCCGATTCCCAGGTAGCACTCTCCTTCCTACCGCGTAGAGTGCAGGACTTCCAACATGCCCATCACCTCTGCACCCAGACTCAACCGATCTGCTAATGGAACTTTGGTCCTAGTTCTTCTACCACCTCATTATCTAAATAGTTCCCACAAAAATGCATTGCAAGTGTATGCTCTGAATGTTCCTTCTCCCTTAGGAAAGCATTACACATAAAAGCACACTGTTGGTTCACATTGCTAAAACTGTAAAAAGTATATTATAGTCTTCATGGCTTCCATATGCACTTAGAAAATCTCAGAATTGACAGGGAATTGTAGGGGCATATCTGCTCATGCTGATATGTCCACACATAAGATATAGTGCACCCTGCCCTAGGGCTAAAGGCCTGCAGTAGGGGTGATTTAACTATATCTTATGGAGTGTTTGGGGGGCATGGTACAGGGATGAGTGTCATTTCGACTCTTTGGATTTCTCTGCACCAAGACACGGACCATGTGATGAAAGAGTGCATAGCCTTGGTGAAGGGGCCCTGGGGTGGCAAAACTTGTGCTGCAGCCCCATAGGCCCCTTTTCAGTCCTATGGGCTAGTTACCAGGGTTACCATTTACTAGGGACTTCCAGGGGTAGCTGAAGGTGTGGCAATGGTGATAAAGTGTTAGGATAAGAGATCTGGCACTCGGAACATGGTTAGAAGGGACCAAGTGCACTTACAATTCAAATAACATCAGGCATCAGGCAAAATGTGAGGCTAACCATGCAAAAAGAGGCACTTTCCTACAGTTACCTTCATAAAGTCCAGCAGAAAGAGTTCTATCTGTGGTGGAAGAGGCCATGAGGAGCAGGTACAGTGTCACAGAGGGTCATTACTGTAGCACAAGGAGCAGGCTGGGAAGCACTGACCACAATCGATGTAGCTTGAAGAGCTGGTCAGGCATTGCGGAGAGTCGCAGCTGGAGCTTTGGGTTGTCAGTCTTGGAGGGATGTCATTGCTGGACCGGTCTTACTTCTCAGAAAACAAGGCAGTCTTTAATCGGTAGGGCATTCATCTGGCAGCAAGGCAATCCTTCTTCTGTAACGTTCAGAGGTCCAGGAGTGTTTTGAAGAGTGACTCTGGAGGTCCAATAATAATACCTGGTATCATCTTTTGTGTATGGGGGTCAGCCTGTCCTACCCCCCACATCTGTTTCTGGAAAGTTCTTTCCTTCCCCTGTTAAGGCTCCAAGGTGTTTGGGATGCCAAAAGGCAGATGCCAGGCTCCTTTATGTGTGCTGGAGTCAAAACCTTTGAAGTGCAAGTGGGCCAGGACACAGCCATTACTAGTCATCCTGCAAGGATGACCCATCATGTTGACACCCTTTGTGTTTCTGTCTGGAACAAACACACAGGTCCCAAAAGCAGAGCCATTCACAGTCATGTGACCCAGGACACTACCAGAAGACATAAATGGCTAGGACACGAAAATAGCAACTTACTAAAAGTAACTCACAAAAGAGGGTGAGGGGTCTTTTTAAGGTCCAGCATACATGCTCCTATAATGATAATGATCAATACAAGAAGGTATGCCGTTCCTAAGAGTAAAGGAGGGAGATGGTCTGAATAAGGGCGGTGTCTCAAGTGCAGCACTAAAATGGATACAATCATTTCTGACGGAACGTAGCTTCCAAGTCAGGCAAGGTGCCCATTATTCTAGAGCTGTGAAACTGGATCAAGGTGTGCCCCAGGGCTCTTCCCTGAGCCCCACCCTAGTTAACCTGTACGTATCTCCAGTGGCAAGTATAGTGGAGGACTTTGGAATATGGATTGTGTCATATGCTGATGACACACAGCTGGTTGTCTCACTATCGCGGGCGCCGGGTCTTGCTGCATCCAACTTCAGAGCTTGCATGCAGGAGCTTGCTTCCTGGATGGCCAACAACTGCCTGAAGTTGAACGGGAGCAAGACAGAGGTGCTCGTGGTGGAGGGGAACCCTTCTGTGTGGTCATCGGCATGGTGGTCTCCTTGCCTTGGCCCAGTCCCCATTCCGTGCCCCCAGGCTAAGAACCTGGGTGTATGGGTAGACTCAGACCTCTCATTTGAACCCCAGATTAGACGTGTGGCGGGAATATGCTTTGGCGTCCTCAAGGGCCTTCGCAAGACTATGGACCTTCTTCCTATTGAAGCTAGGAGGACGCTGGTCCACGCACTTTTCACTTCACGACTAGACAATGGCAACATATTGTACTTAGGTGCCACAGTTAAGAGTCTCAATCGGCTTCAGGTGCTGCAAAATGCGGTGGCCCGGCTGGTCCTTAGGCTTCCTAGAAGGACCACTTCAAAAAAGGCATTGGACGCTCTTCACTGGCTTCTTGTCAGGAAGAGGATAGTGTTTAAGGCCCTTTGCATGTGCCACCGGATCACTCAAGGAACTGGGCCAAGGCATTTGCAGAATCTCATCACTTGCTACAGGCCCGTCCGGTCTCTTAGATCGACCGGAACTGGTCTGGTGATGATTCCTAAAGTCAGAATGGCCCGTATGGGTGGTAGATCATTTTGGCTCTTGGTGGCAAGGAGTTGGAACAAACTCCCTATTGAGCTTCGGCTTGAACCGTCTGAGATCAGGTTCAGAAGAGAGCTTAAAACTCATCTGTTCCATCACTAATAGGCCTAGGTACTTCAGTCAGGGTATGGGGTTCTGAATCTCTCACTTACTACAGCGCGGGGACACGCCGGTGGGCGTAACCAGGCGCTTTATAAACCTCCTTATTATTTTTATTAATATTATGGTACGGAGGGACTAGGTGGTGTTTTAGTCCCAAGAGTTACAGAAGGGATGAGGACTTCCTCCTGTTGGAATTAGGGCCCTCACACACCGGGCAGGGTGTCATGCTTCATCATAGCACCTGCTCCTCATTAGGTCGGGCTGCAATACCTGACGGGCTCCCTATGAGGGGCTCTTTGCCGGAGATCTTTTATTCCAAAGTGCCGTTGGGTGCCGTAGGGGTGAGGAGCCTAGGTGTGTAGATGAATGTGGTGTAGGTGAGTGCTCCGAGTGAGTATTAAAACAGGAGATGGAAGTTCTCCAAAGTATTATTTTAATCAGCAAGACTTCCAACCTGATTAAAAACAGGGTGGCGCTCTACATAATAATAATGTTTCAGGGATGTGCCACTATCAAATGGTCAACATGTTTCCTGCCTGTATAGTCTTCCGGTCTAGTGGCAATTCATCAGGACCGAAGTAAAAAAGCTATCTGCATAGTGGTTGGTTGTCTGGTAATGTGACCCTGATTAACAAAACCTAAAACTTACAGTGTGGTACCTGAAATTCAATGAACGACCTATTAAAACAAAACATAGTGCATTAGACATATAAATCATTGATGTAGTCCAAAGCAAATCATGAACAATCTTGAGTGTCCTCTCAAAATATGTCATGCTATAAAGCCATTTTGAGCACATTCAAAGCAAGGTGACAGCCACGTGAGATAAAACAAGCTCATTTATATCTGGCTCGAGAAAAAAGTATGGTGAGACAACCACCGTGGTAGCAGAAAATGGAACTCATCCCATTGAGGTTGGTAACAATCGTCAATAACTCTCGGCAGTAAAAACACTTGGAATTACCTAGTGTCCTGAACGGAGTAGTGCAGGAAATAAAAACAGCATGAAATGAGCACGTTGCAATGAAAGAACGCGGGAAGCAAGGAAAAGAAAAAAAAGAAAAACTGCAACTGCCACGGAGGCTGAAAGTGTAGCAGGGGTACTCACGCTTGCTCAGTGGCAAGTACGCTGACAGACCTACCCACTCACTGCCTGAATTGGGGTGGTAAAGAGCAAGTGTATAGTTGCACATTTTATACTCCGTAGTCTGGAGAAAGTGGGAGGAAACTCCTCATAAATACTCGAATCACAGTATAAACTGAAATGCGTGGAGAGACACACACCCAGGGGTAGAAATGGCCACCATCTTGGGGTGTGTTGTGGAATTTCGCTGTAAGTCAATAAACAGAGATATAACAGGACACAATGTCTTGGTATTTCTGTATTGTAGGATGCACAATGTATCTTGGGGAACACACCACCCACCGACCCACATCCACCCAATGGGGTAATGAATTTAATCATTGGACATTTTGGTTTTCCCCTGGTCGAATCAGGAATTTTGTGTTTCTGTTTGTCAGCTTGGATATGATAAAGTGAGAAACCAATTATAGGTTATACATAAATTGGTATAAAATGATCAAAGATGTATCAAAGTTATGATTTAATCTTCTTTAAAGGTGTAATACTTATAATAGGTACTATATCTGCAATTTTTGCTTCTAATGAACCATGGTAACAGAACAAATAACATGTTTACCGCTCACTACGGTAACTTGACATTGATTGTCTGCCCCCTCATTTACATATTCATTGTTTATACATTTTCAGATACTGTAGTGCACCCTGTTTTTACCCTGTCCTGATGAAGACCCCAATGTAAGGCAACAAATACGCCAACCAATGTAGCGTGGGGTCGAAACGTCGACGGCTACTTCACCTCTTGTTCAGTTGACACGCCCGCATTGATTTGGATAGTTCTGTGTCAATAGAGATTGCTTTAAATATTACGGGATATGTTATGATCCCCCATTTCGGCTCAGGGATCTGAAGCCTTTGAAATTTAACTGCATTTCGAATGAATTTCGATACTCATAAGTTGTCACTAACTTTATCCCTTCACTGTCCTTTTCCTTCACAGCATCACGCTATCCCACTCCCAATTTCCTCTCTTGGGGCACTGTTATTTACCAAGTGATTTGGTTCATTCATTGTGATTAATTTACAGTGTGTGTATATGTTTTTGATTTTACTTTCTGTAATAAATTCAAGTAAAGATACACTGTTCTACAGGGACCCTTTTTTCATACACCATATAGCGCCCAGGTCCCATGTGGATTCCATTGGGTAAAACCCCCCTCTTAGATAAATAAACTGGATTCAAGCAAGCCGGGCTGAAGACGGCTGGAATGCCAGAAACCGGTCCTCGGAAGCTTGTTTCCGGTCCAGGGAAGCCATGGCTTGGCAGTTCGGGCTGGACTGTTCCCATGAGGCACAGGGTCAGACTGATTTGCATATAGCCATGTCTGAACTGGGGTGGCAGAGTGGGTTAAAGAACGGTGATGGATTAAACCCAGATCTTTTGATTGGGTGTGAGTGTTTGATTGATTCAGATGCTCCGTTCATCACCACCCCCTTTTGTACCGCTTTTGGCCGCCATAAGTGTGGCAGGGTATGCTCAGACGTGAGTCCCTTACTCCTTTGCCACTGGATTCAAGCAAGCCGGGCTGAAGACGGCTGGAATGCCAGAAACTGGTCCTCGGAAGCTTGTTTCCGGTCCAGAGAAGACATGGCTTGGCAGTTCGGGCTGGACTGTTCCCATGAGGCACAGGGTCAGACTGATTTGCATATGGCCATGGCTGAACTGGGGTGGCGGAGTGGGCTAAAGAATGGTGATAGATTAAACCCAGATCTTTTGACTGGGTGTGAGTGTTTGATTGATTCAGATACTAAGTCCATCACCACCCCCTTTTGTACCGCTTTTGGCCACCATAAGTGTGGCAGGGTATGCTGAGACGTGAGTCCCTTGCTCACTTTGCCACTGGATTCAAGCAAGCCGGGCTGAAGACGGCTGGAATGCCAGAAACCGGTCCTCGGAAGCTTGTTTCCGGTCCAGGGAAGACATGGCTTGGCAGTTCGGGCTGGACTGTTCCCATGAGGCACAGGGTCAGACTGATTTGCATATGGCCATGTCTGAACTGGGGTGGCAGAGTGGGCTTCAGAACGGTGATAGATTAAATCCAGATATTTTGACTGGGTGTGAGTGTTTGATTGATTCAGATGCTCGGTCCATCACCACCCCCTTTTGTACCGCTTTTGGCCGCCATAAGTGTGGATGGGTATGCTCAGACATGCGTTCCTTGCTGAGTTTGCCACTGGATTCAAGCAAGCCGGGCTGAAGATGGCTGGAATGCCAGAAACCGGTCCTCGGAAGCTTGTTTCTGGTCCAGGGAAGACATGGCTTGGCAGTTCGGGCTGGACTGTTCCCATGAGGCACAGGGTCAGACTGATTTGCATATAGCCATGTCTGAACTGGGGTGGCAGAGTGGGCTAAAGAACGGTGATGGATTAAACCCAGATCTTTTGACTGGGTGTGAGCGTTTGATTGATTCAGATGCTCCGTCCATCACCACCCCCTTTTGTACCGCTTTTGGCCACCACAAGTGTGGCAGGGTATGCTCAGACGTGAGTCCCTTGCTCACTTTGCCACTGGATTCAAGCAAGCCGGGCTGAAGATGGCTGGAATGCTAGAAACCGGTCCTCGGAAGCTTGTTTGTGGTCCAGGGAAGACATGGCTTGACAGTTCGGGCTGGACTGTTCCCATGAGGCACAGGGTCAGACTGATTTGCATATAGCAATGTCTGAACTGGGGTGGCAGAGTGTGCTAAAGAGCGGTGATGGATTAAACCCAGATCTTTTGACTGGGTGTGAGTGTTTGATTGATTCAGATAATCCGTCCATCACCACCCCATTTTGTACCGCTTTTGTCCTCCATAAGTGTGGCAGGGTATGCTCAGACGTAAGTCCCTTGCTCACTTTGCCACTGGATTCAAGTAAGCCGGGCTGAAGAAGGCTGGAATGCCAGACACCGGTCCTCAGAAGTTTGTTTCCGGTCCAGGGAAGACATGGCTTGGCAGTTCGGGCTGGACTGTTCTCATGAGGCACAGGGTCAGACTGATTTGCATATAGCCATGTCTGAACTGGGGTGGCAGAGTGGGCAAAAGAACGGTGATGGATTAAACCCAGATCTTTTGACTGGGTGTGAGTGTTTGATTGATTCAGATGCTCCATCCATCACCACCCCCTTTTGTACCGCTTTTGGCCGCCATATGTGTGGCAGGGCATGCTCAGACGTGAGTCCCTTGCTCACTTTGCCACTGAATTCAAGCAAGCCAGGCTGAAGACGGCTGGAATGCCAGAAACCGGTCCTTGGAAGCTTGTTTCCGGTTCAGGGAAGACATGGCTTGGCAGTTCGGGCTGGACTGTTCCCATGAGGCACAGGGTCAGACTGATTTGCATATAGCCATGTCTGAACTGGGGTGGCAGAGTGGGCTAAAGAACAGTGATGGATTAAACCCAGATCTTTTGACTGGGTGTGAGTGTTTGATTGATTCAGATGGTCCGTCCATCACCACCCCCTTTTGTACCGCTTTTGGCCACCATAAGTGTGGCAGGGTATGCTCCGACGTGAGTCCCTTGCTCACTTTGCCACTGGATTCAAGCAAGCCGGGCTGAAGACGGCTGGAATGCCAGAAACCGGTCCTCGGAAGCTTGTTTCCGGTCCAGGGAAGACATGGCTAGGCAGTTCGGGCTGGACTGTTCCCGTGAGGCACAGGGTCAGACTTATTTGCATATAGCCATGTCTGAACTGGGGTGGCAGAGTTGGCTAAAGAACGGTGATGGAATAAACCCAGATCTTCTGACTGGGTGTGAGCGTTTGATTAATTCAGATGCTCTGACCATCACCACCCCCTTTTGTACTGCTTTTGGCCACCATAAGTGTGGCAGAGTATGCTCAGACTTTAGTCCCTTGCTCACTTTGCCACTGGATTCAAGAAAGCCGGGCTGAAGACGGCTGGAATGCAAGAAACCGGTCCTCGGAAGCTTGTTTCCTGTCCAGAGAAGACATGGCTTGGCAGTTCGGGCTGGACTGTTCCCATGAGGCACAGGGTCAGACTGATTTGCATATAGCCATGTCTTAACTGGGGTGGCAGAGTGGGCTAAAGAACGGTGATGGATTAAACCCAGATATTTTGACTGGGTGTGAGTGTTTGATTGATTCAGATGCTCCGTCCATCACCACCCCCTTTTGTACCGCTTCAATCCTCAGCAGGCAGAGTCCATCAACCGAGGCATGCACACGATGGGCCTGATTCACAAAGAGCTTTCACAGGTGTGGCTAAGGCTCTGCAATCACGGCGGAGTCTCCACACTTGTTGCTAAATTTCTGCTAAGAGAAACTACAGTGTGGAGAGTCTGTCACAGCTGCAGAGGCTCCTTGTGAACCGGGCCCTATGTTGTGTGAATAAAAATGCAACTACTTTGCGTGCATTTTCTGATTTGTATTGGGAAGCTTGCTGTTCACTGAAAATGTAAGCTACAAAGATTAAAAACGCACTCTACACTTCGAGGTCGATTACACTTCCCAGGTTAAATCTGCCTTTGCTATGTGAAGTGTGCAAAGTTTCTATGAGCATTTCAAGATAGTTTTCACGGCTTTGTGACATAATTTTCACTCTAATCGAACTCAGCTGAATAGCAGACATTATCTCTGCAAATTTACCTTTTTTCAGATATGTTCTATGCACAATGGCAAATGAATGCTGATGTTTTCTCCTCAAGTTTAACTTTTACGACATAAATTATCACAAAAGTATAACTTTCATAATAATGTGTACAGATGTAAAATTTGTGAGTTGCAAACTTTTCTATAAAATTTAGCAAAGGCTGCAAGAAAAAAAAACTTTTTGACTTTTCATACCCCTAGTCTAACTACTACACAGCTCAGGGCCCAGTTACACATCAGCCAGATTTTGATAGGTGTCTGGATAGCTGGTGTCTTGAAATATAGTTAATGGCCAGAATGCCCTCCTCAAGACACATCTAGGGCCCCATTCCCCAACATCGTTTGGGAACTGGAAGCCAACAACCTCCTGTCGTCGGTTCCAGCACAGCAAGTTGGATGCAGCTGAATCCTGTTTGTTCCCAATCCTATCCTTTACAATGGGAGCATGCATTCCAAACAGAATGCATGCTCTAATTGCAAAGAGCAGATGTGCAGTTCATCCCTGCACCCCGTGGCAGGCACCTCAAGGTTCCTGCCACCGGGTGCAGGGATCAACAGGGTGCCCCCTAGGCCGCCATTTGGAAGACTTGCACCAATGGGGGCCCTGCTGGGGGCCACCAAAGTATAATTCCCACAGCCTTTCTGTGTCAGAAATAGGCCCCCTAATATGAGTTATTCAACGCAGAACGGATTTAACTAGTCTTGTAGGAAAGTAGGATCGGCTTCTTATGGTAACCACCACTTTTTGCTGGTGTCTTGCTGTTTTTGGGCTAGTCTGACTGGAATCCTGCTATTCAGGACCCCAGTCTATCTGCTTTTTCCCTTAATTTGCTATGTATGTACTTTAGGTACACTCCAGATTGGAAACCGGGGTACCCTTATAAGTCCCTAGTATATGGTACAACATGTACCCTGGGGATAGGTACCCCAAGGCCTCCCAGGGGCTAAAGCATGTATCATGTCACCTATGAGAGGCCATTCAAAATGAAACAACAGGGCTGCTACTGTGACCTGTGTAAGAAGGTGCTTGCATCACTTACTTAGATATTGGTTCACTATGTCTATGTATATCACTACACCTAAAAACCTATCAGTCATCCCTATGGCAGGCTTTGTCAATTCTGAAGGCAGGGTGCTGGGTTTTACATGATAGGGTGCCCCTGCATGAGTGGGGCCCTTCTGCAGCCTACAGAGACCATTCTCAGGGGTTGTGTTTAATGCAGCCAGACATATAGGTTAAGTTGCATTATAACCTCGCAGTAAATGCTAATTTTAGAACAGCTGCTTAGAAACATGTTATGTATGGTGTCAAACACCTTGGAATCATACCTCCACACCAGTAACTGGTGTGGGAGGGATGAGTCCACCCTTCAGAAGTAACCTTCATATGTCAACAAAATACCCTGTACCAGCTTTCTTGAACTGGGCAGCACAAAATGGATGCTGCCAGCCACAGACATGATTCTGCTCTCCTGCTGCAGAGCCAAGCTCGAGCAGAGGAAGGCATGACAATAGGTATCCTGTCACAAGGAGGTGTAACCACCTCCCAAAAGTGGTCAGTTCATTGGGGCTGGGTGGGTGCACTCTGAGAGTGATTATATATTTGAGGGGTTGTTGCTACCTGTTTTCATAATAGTATTTTTTTTTACTTTATTATTCTAAGAATGCACTCAAACAAGGTCATGCATGCAGATGCAATCGTGCAATGCCCCCACTGCACTTCTTCGATAATTTACAAACAAGTGGAGCGCGTGTAACGTTCCACATACACGTCGCACAGTTAAAGAATTATTGATAACTCTAGTATATTTATTATTTCATTTTAATCACAAATGTATCCACAATTTCATCCATAAATGAATCAGATTTTAATCCATACAAATCCGAGACTTTGTCAATCCCATAGTTTCAAGTGCTGAGGAAATGCCTATACAAGCCTTTTCCAAAGCAATTAGGGAGTACGCAGTCCCAGGCAGCAATGTTAATAATGACCCAATGCATGACTTATCAATAATTATTTTGCTGTGCGGTGTGTACGTGGAACTTTACACATGCTCCACTTGCTTTCACTCTGAGAGTGCCAGAAAGTCTGCAATGGGGGCATATTTGGTGTCCCTGTGCATAGACTAGCTCAAACCAGTTCTGGGAGCGATTGTCTCCTGCTCTTGTGTGAAACTGGACAAAGGACATGGGCGTAGCCACCCCTCTGTCCCTCCCCTCCGCTAGGAGAGTCCACTAAATCTGCCCAACCCTTTCCTGTGGGTATACAGTGAGTTACCTGGCTACAGGACTTTAGATTTTCCTTGGACAAGATTCTACTAAGAAGAAACCAAGTACTTTGACTGTCTGCACAATGCTGGACGACTGAAGAATCTCCCTTGGAGTTACTCCCCTGCACTAGCAGGCACCTAAGCGCATCTAACCAACTTGCTGCTCCTGAACTCATGAGGACTCTGAAGTTTTCTGCAAGATAGGAGGTGGGTTTCCGAAAGTCCCTGAAGTTGATCTGCCCTGGCAGCAATTCTGAGGCCAGTATCCCTTCCGGGGAACTGCATGACCTGATCCCCTGTGCACCGCGTACACTTGCAAGAGTATATGCTTGCTGGTGATTCTCGAGCTTGTGCATTGGAGTCCATGTAGTCCTGACTCCGAGCACTATTTGCCTCACAGAGCAGTAATACAGGCACACAGAGCAGTAAGTGCAGAGAAGTGTCCACTTTCTAAAAGGGGCATTTCTAAAATAGTAAAGTTAACTCCAATACCACCAGTAAGTACAATTTATCAATACCATTCCAAACATATGAAACATCAAGAAGCTACTCCTCTCTCTTCTGGACTTACAGTTTAATAGATTAGTAAGGGATTCCCAATGCTATTATATGAGAGGGATAGGCCTCACAGCAGGGAAATACAAATGAGGCTGTCTTTACCAGGAGATGCAAAAGATAAAGATGCATGTCCTACTTTTTACTTACATTGCACCCTGCCCTTAGGGCTACCTAGGGCCTACTGTAGGGTGGCTTATATGTAATAAAAAGGAGAGTTTAAGGCTTGCAAGTAGGTTATTTCAATGCCAACTTGAAGTAGCAGTAAACTGTGCACACAGGCACAGCAGTGGCAGGCCTGAGACAGGTTTGAAAGGCTACTTCCATGGGTGGCACAATCAATGATGCAGCCCACTACTAGCGTTTAACATAACATACAAGCCCTGGGTACGAGAGTTTGTACTTTCTAAGGTACTTACAAGTAAACTAAATATACCAATCAGGTATACACCAATCACAACATGATTAGGGAAGAAGCACATACACTTAAGCACTTAGCAGTGGTAAAGTGCTCAGAGTACTAAGGCCAACATACACAAGATCCGAAAAAGAGGAATAGGAAGGCAACACGTTTGGGGTAACTCTGCAAAAAGGTTCATATCCAACATTCTTCAAAGTATAAACAAAGAATATTAGATTCACAAGATATTGAACAAATTGATGATTTCATTTAGAAAAAAGAACAGTAACTGTTTCGAAGAACATAAATCTCTCTAGTTCTATGTTCTCAGGCACTGATTGTAATGGCATATCATCCTTTTGTTCATATCATGCAGATAAGAAGTTTTCATGATATCAGTTACACTCTCAGACATGTGTGTTTGTGAAATTGTATGCATGGTTTAACCTCTCGCCCTCCCCCCACCCTCCCCCCCCCGCCCCAGCCCCCACTCCCATTGCAACCAAAAGCCCCGAATAAATTAGAAACTTGTGGAAGATGTGCAACACATGTTTTAAATTATACTAGCACTGACTAATCAAAGCAAAAACAATTCCCAAGCCTAGCACAAACCCATGGTTGTGCAACAAATACAATGTAACCCTCTGGTCATTATCAGGGCCTGAGTGATGCAGAAATTGCATGTCTATGTACACAAGTTGATGCCAATTTTGGAGCAAAATTACTCAACATCAGGTGTGCACTATGAATTGAGGGCTTGAGCGGATGGAGTTTTTTGCAATTTTCTTCTAGGCACCTTCGGACGAGTTAATGTTTTCCGGAACGATTAATTTTCTCGGCTCTCAATGCATCATGTCCATGCTTAATAGTGACTACCTTTCCAGGAATAGACACCTCGCAGATACCTCTCCGTGGAATTCCCTCGTTACCAGAAAGAAATCTTCTTAGAAGAAAAGCAATTACCGCTCAAAGCATAGAAGAAGTGAGGTTTTCAAAAGGTGTTCTCCTTTCGCTGAAATTCCATGTAAGAAGGAGCTTTTTATTTAAAAAAATGTAGGGGTGAAGTACCGCACCTCTGAGAGCATACCAAGAACAATACTTTATTTGCAAAACGAAGTAGGCACGGCCGTCTTATTTATGGAAACACGTAAACAAAGCGGACCGGACTTGACAGTTTAACTGTTCAAAGTTTTGTAAAATCGCATTCAGGATGTTTATATAGCCGCACAAAGGCGAGGCTCTGGCGGTGTACCTGTTTCACGTTGGCGCTTTGTGCTACACGCTCACCAATCAGCGTCTGGAGGGCCCTTCTGCCGCACTTGCCTGCCCTTGATTGCCCGGGAAAGAAAAGGCCCGTTAGTGAATCACTGGGAAAGCATTCCCCGGCTCCCCGCGCTTTTAATGAGGGTCACCAATGGCGCAGCAGCGGTTACAAGGAACGTGTGCGTGTGTGGAGGGCAGGCGAAGATGTCGCTCTGTTGTCGAACTCTTTCGTGCACACAATAGTCGAGGAGAAAGCCAGACACCGGGCCTTTGTGTGCAAATTTCCCACCAGAGCTAAGCCCCTTTTTCATTCTTTTTTTTTTCAATTTAATTAAGTGGGTTTGGAGTCCAGAGCTGGCCTAACAAGCTATTCTTTATGAATGAAAGATTTGTTCCTGGCAGCGAGGCAAGAGTCCAAATAATGTCAAACGCAATTACTGCCGGCTCTGTCCGTTTTAACTGCTCGCTTCGGCGTATGAGGATGTTGGGTGGACATTTCTGCGCAGTGGAAGAAGGAACCAGTCCATCTGGTGCTCATCTCACCTTTACCAGGGGACGGATGACGCCAACCTGCTCTCTGGACCCATTCGCCCCCAACTCCCAGAAGCCTCTGCGCTATGCTCGGTCAAAGTCCATTAATAATGAACAGTCATAGGAGCACGCAGCCTTTTGTAGTCCTGCAAAGCTCCATGCACGTGGAATACTTTTCAGCAATGTCATGGCCAAATAACTCCAAAGCCAAATCTTGGTAACGACTGATGAACTAAAACAGAAAACCGTATGCATGGGAGTTAATGAGACATATCAAGGGGGCTGCATCGCCAATATTGTTTTTATGACTGCACTGTTGCAAAAATATTATCGAAACAATGTTTACTTTTTGAAAACTCCAGTCTTAACAGAATCCAGTGTACGGTATATATTTGGCAAAGTCGTATTGTCCTATCATTTTTTTGCAAAGGTTATCATCACTAAAGAAGGAGCAACTTTGGTCACATTTTACATATTCAAGGATTATTTTTTGCAGCAGTCAAATATGAGTGGAGTTTTCTTTTTTTTGATTTAAAGATTTTTATTGAAAAAATAAAGTGGCATATACATTGGCAGTTTTACAACAGTGCTGAAGAGAGAGAGGAAGGAAGAAGGAAGAAAAAAGAGAGGGGGGGGGCGGGGGGGGGGGGGAGTTAGTGTGGCTTCTTTAAATGTTCGTCGAGTTGTTTCCACATGTGCTCTTGGGGCGTGTGTTCTTTCGAGAGGTTGCCCGTGATGTTGTCTACTCCTCTTAGGAAGGTGACCCAGTTGATCCATGTTTTGAAGTTTGCTTTCGCCGTGTTCTTCCAGTTCGTTAAGATTATCTTCAGGGCTGCTGTCAGGAGCAGGTCTAGGAGGTCTCTTTCTTCCCTGCCGTTCAGGTTTGTTGTTACATGCCCTGTCGCCAGTGTCACATAGTTTAGTATTAAGTCTGTTTGGAACATGTCATTTATGAATGCGTTTATTTGGGCCCAGAACCTCTTGACTTTGACGCACCCAAAGATAAGGTGTTCAAGTGTGCCCTCCTCTTTCTGACAGTTCCAGCAGTCGCCTGAATCTGCTATTCCGCTTTTGTGGAGTCTTGATGGGGTCCAGTAGGCTCTGTGGAGAAGCCAGTATTTTGTTTGTGCCAGTTGCGGGGTGATCTTGCTTTTTGTGGCTGAGGCCCACATTTGCGCCTGTTCCTTTTCGTTTAGCTGTCTGCCCAGGAGAGTAGCCCATGAGTTTGTTGTCTTCTTGTTTAGAGACAGGGTCGTCGGGGCAAGCAGTTTGTAGATCTTGGCGGTCTGGTGTCCCGCCGAGTTTAGCATTAGCACGTACTTGACGATTTCCGGTTCTTCTCGGGTTAGGTTTGCTCTTGTTATGGCAGACCTTATTTTCAGAAATGTGTATAGCTCTTTGTTGGGGAGGTTGTGTAGTTGTTGTAGGTTTGAGAAGGTTAGCTGCTTCCCCTTTGTTTCTATTTGTTTGGGAAGGCTTATCCCTTTTTTGATCCATGCGTCATAGTCTATTACTGCCCCTTGGTATGATATTTTTGTGTTGTACCAGATGGATTCCCATGTTGTACCTCTCAGTTTCTGTGCCATTCGCTTGTCCACCTTCATCGGCGCTTCTCTGGTGTGCTTCAATATGGTGTTGGACCATAGGGGGTGTTTGTTTGCAGTTAAAATCGCTATCGGGTGTAGGCCTCCTAGGAGCTCGCTTTCCAGTTCCAGCCAGACTGGTTTGTATTGTTGTGTTTCGTCGATCCATGCGAATCCTTGTTTGGCTAGGCAGGCTGTCTGGTAGGTTTTGAAGTTTGCCAGGTTGAGACCACCCAGTTCCTTCGCTAGCCTCAGTTTGGGTAGGCTAATTCGTGGTTTTTTGTTTCTCCATAGGAAGGTGTTGATCAAGCCGTCTAGTTTTTTGTGGAAGCCTTCCGTCATTTGGATCGGTAGCATGTTTAGCGTGTAGTTTATTGCGGGTGTGATCATCATTTTTATCGTCTCTATCCTTCCCCACCAGCTGATGTATTTGGGCGACCACAGTTCTAGTCTGTCTTTGACTTTTTTTTGCAGTGAGTCTTCGTTGTGCTGTATCGTTGATGTTAGGTCCCTTCCGAACTGTAGGCCAAGGATGAGTGGAGTTTTCAGCCATGGCATTTGAGGAGAGTGTAGAGGAACTATCTTGCTGAAGGTTTTCTCACTCCTGGCACCTATGTGTGCCAGTTTTTTTTTTGGGGGGGGGGGGGGGCTTTTTTCACATACTCATTTTCTATTTTTTGTGTTTAATGTCTAACTAAAGGAATGGATATTTATATTAAAGAATGCAACTGTCAATAACAAGTAACAGCCTTTAGCTTGCAAAATGTTATCAGATGTACTTAACCAAAACATATCATATTTTTAGTAATATTGGAAGGTTCTGTCCTTTTGGAGATATACTTTATTCTTCATATTTTCAGTAGAACATTCAGTTAATTGGTAATATCAAAATGGCGGCTTCAGTAGTTCAGGAAACCTCTAATGATAGTGTATCTCAGGAATTGCTCCATTTGCAACAATGCTGAAACCATGACAGTAAAATCTCTATATATTCAGAACGAGATGCCACATTCAGTGGCTTTAGGATTCCTTCACTGGTTGCTAAACTTTGTTGAAGTTCAAGATTCTATGGCACATACACAGTTCTGCGTTGTCTAAAACAAGCACTCCAGGATAAATTGTGTCCAATACATCACTGTATTTATTTGGATTTCACGGCCCTGATCAGAGGGCGGTACCCACCGGCACCCTACACTAGATTTACTTTAAAGATTAGTAACACAATTCGCTCATGAGAGAGTGCCACAATTCAAATATTCCCATGCACAGTTCTTACATACAAAGCAATCCGGCCACTAGTACATCTTTGTTTGCATGAGATTCAGGCAATTCATTGCTGCCATGTCTTCACAATAATGAGAGGGAGCTTCACTCACACCTTGAACCTTAATGGATGCATGGTAAATTACATCAAATGACCCAAATACAAGGCTCATTGGGAAATTGCTTTGGCACACACCTGCATGGCTAAGTGGACTTTAACTCTTGAGCTTTAGAACCCTCTTTGCTTTGCTCTTTGTAATCCTGTATCTGTTGTAGCCGTTTAAAGGGTACTAGGTGACATGGTGCTTTATACAACATATACATTATAAAACAAAGGCTTATGCTCTAGAGCTAAAACCCCTTTCACTATGCATATTTCCAGGCGCACAGTGAATACCACCCCATTAAAGCATAAAACAAACCACGCTGCAACAAGAATATTTTAATGTCCCTTTTTGTGTATACTGTTGCCCATTGCCTCTCCAAGATGGCCTACTATAAAACCAAGTTACATATCTTTGTTACTTTTACAAGTTTTTTTCGCAAGAACTAAAATAGCTCAATTCTATTGAGTTTGTGCAACAAGGTCACGCTAAAATTACTATTATGTAACGCAAAATCTACATTTTATTTTTGAGTGTAAATGTAAATGTAGGTGTACTTATATAGCGCAACCTGTCACCCAAAGGGCATCCTGGCGCTTGCTTAGGGAACCCGTCCTGGTATTCCCCTGTGAGAGGCCCCGGCAGGTGTCCACAGGGTGAAAGCCAGGCATCCCGCCGCGAGGGGCCGTAGTGGAGATTAAGCGAGTGAGACCCCGTGAGTCGAGTAGGCACCGGAGCGAGAATTGTCGAGGCCGTGGAATTTTGAGCCCGAGACCCGCTGAGGCGGGGAATCGAACCCTGGTCCACGGTCGATCCCAGCTTCCGGGTCTGCCGCCTCTAACCACTGAGCCACACTTCTCCACTAACTATGTATTTATGCTGGCTTGCGGTCTGCTTTGATAGAACTGAAGTCCTCCATGTTTACTTTTTTCATTCGCCTGCCCTCTAGAGAGCATTTCTACTTTACTAAAGGTGCCACAGCAGCTTGAGCTGTCTAGCCTGTAAAACTGATTGCTAATATACGTATTTTGCTCTTACGCAATCTCGACTTCTCTTTTGCTGGAGGCTCCTTTTAAATGAGCGACTGCCTTTGCCCATGAACTTGCATCAATGTGGATGCAAGGCCGACCAGATATTTGAGAGGTGCACTGACAAATCAATGTGCTCCACAAAAGCATCTATTTAGAAGTGGCCCCTTTAGAAAATCCCCCAAACGCAAGTTCAGTAATACACTTTTCTTACTTGTGGGAGTTGTGGGAGCCCTAACCCCTCATGGAACAATGTCAGTCTGCAGCCTTAGCTACATACATTGCAACGGTATGAAATCACTTCGCCTTATTGTCACTGAAGCGCTCTCCTCAGCAAAGGCAAATTGGGGGTACTGCCTTGTCTGACCTGGGCTTGCACAATAGAGGTGCATCATGAAACAGAACGGGCAGTGCACATGATACGAAATCAAGCGACAGCTGGTGATACTATTTTTATTTGTTAATGACTCTCTGGACCACAACATAGAACTTTCTATTTACAATCTTCATCCAGCAGGCTTCCGCATCCAAATACCAAGCACAACTTGCCGCTCATCAGTACAGTATAGCACTCAGGAATGGGTATGGAATCTTTTATTTTGCCAATGCGTAAAGACTATGTGCTCTTGTGTAGTTTTGCTAAACTAATTTTTCCTAGTCATATATCTATTTCTTTTATTATTATTATTTTATTATTGAGCGGATTGCAACAAAAAGGAAAAACATCTCAATTGCATAATACAGCTTGCATCAATGAAACAAACAATGTCTGCATAAATACATTAAGCAATAGAGTGATGTATATATAATAAAGTACTAAAAGTGCATCAGGAGATATCAAGAAAAACTAAGCAGCTTATGTGCAATTGGATAATCAGTCCATAGTTAATAAAGTGCTAGTGCTATGGGACAAAAATGCTGATATCATATCAATAAAGTGCTGAAATTGAAAAACCTGCAATACCGATAACATAGGAAGCACCACAGCATATAATCAATACAAGCATCCATTCATGAATACATCAATAAAGTGCTGATGCTATAGAAATAAAGTGCTATCAGTGAAAAATCAGACAATCCATCAATAGCAGCAACGTATTTATACCCTGAAATAAAGTGCAAATAATCAAATACCACATAGATAATAAACAAATTTCATAACACATTGAAGGTATAAATGACTATAAATATTTTAAAACGCATTATTGAAATTCCCTGACCAAATCGCTGCAAATCTTCTGGGAGACCCAAGTCATATATCTTGCAGGTCTGCACCTCACAATAAAGTGGCTTTGCACAATTTCTTTAATTTTTAATAAATATAGAATATGTTTCTTTTAACATAAGAACCACAAATAAGATTGTTTAGTGAATGAAATATACAACTAGCTGCTTATAACCGCATGCATATCTTACCCAACCAAGAAAAAATGTTCTGATCCATTTCGCTGCTGTGGGCACATCCATCCATCCTCCGATACCAGTACTAGCCAAACCTGGTTGCTTTCATCGATCATCCAATCTTACATCCTCCCCATATCAATTTGACCAACTAACTACAAACCTGCTCATTAACCAGTAGTTTATTCATTTATTCCTTCCATACCATTCATTGATAACTGTTCATTCACAGTTAAACAACTTTACATGATTTAATTAAGTAAGCAATATCTATAGAGTGCAACAAATTCCCAAAATTGTGTGTGCTTGTGGTAATGTGATAGAACAAGAATAGTCAAAATGACTACTAAATTTGAGACCACTTTGGAAGGGGATTGCCACCAAGAGAAGGACCAGATGAGCCTTTCCCTAAAGTGAGGACTTCGGTCTCCTTGCAGTTGAGCTTTAGGAAGTTTTGTTGCATTTAGTATGTGACAGAGACGACATACAGCTTTTCTTGAGTGGTGGCTGCAGAATCGTTGGATATGGAGCCCACATTCAGAGCCATTTAAGTGCTGAGTCATGGCAACCAAGAAAAGCTAGGGAAGGGATTAGGAGGATATGTGTTGATGCAGTGTTGAAAATAGCAGAGAGATCTAGAAGGAACAGGGCGGCAGGGCCCTCTTTCTTCAGAACCCTCCTGAGATTGTCTATTACTGAAAGCAGGGCAAATCTCCGTTGTGGTGCTCCTGAAAAACCAAACTGGCCAAGGTCCAGCAGAAATTGAGATTCCAGAGATTTAGGCAACTGAAGATACACAATGTTTTTAGATGCTCGGAACGGTAAAAGAAAAATGGGCCGATATTTGCGGGTAGTAGAGGGGTCAGCTATGACCTGGCAGCTCCCATCTTGGTGTACTGTGAAAATATGACAAACTAAAATAAATGCCTGAATATTAAAAGATACAATTAATTAGACATTAAGGGGGCGATTCCGATTCGGTAAAATGCCCTCTAAATAGCCGTACGGAGCATTTTTCCAGTACGAATCGTATGCAGAACCGTACCCGTACGTACGATGTAGTACGATGTGTACCCAAAGCAGTTCTCCATACGAATTGTACCGAAGACCGTACAACTCACTAATCCATACGAATAGCAATCGGAACATGCAGTACGCGATGTCTGTACGGATCGAAGCTGCATTTTCCGACCCAGCAAGTACGAATTGTATCAACAACACTCCGTACGACTCTTTTTCTCCGGAAGCTTAAAATGTCCATAAAAGTAGATTTTGCCTCAAAATGCATACAAAATGGCCCCCCCGGGTACGGTGCATACACCCAATGGTTGCAGGGGTATGGTGCATCGGGGTATGGTGCGTACACCCCTGGATTTCAGGGGTACGGTGCGTATGTCCCCGTGCGTACACCCCATGATCGTAGGTGTACGGACCGTAGGGGTACAGTTACTACACCCAAGTGTGGTAGGTGTACGGTGCATACACCTCGTGCGTACACCCCTTGATTTTAGGGGTACGGTGCATATGTGATGGTGTTGCCCTCTGTACAAATTGCTCATACGCGACGTTTACCGTACGAATCGCGTACTCATTCCCCGGTCCGGATCGTACTTGGCGGGTCGTTTGGCATTTTTACAAATCGTACGGTTCACTGTGCGGGTCGATGTCGTACGGATTTACCCTTCATTTTCATACGGTTTGCAATGATTCAGACTTATTTTATCGGAACGGATCGTACTACGCGATTCGGATGGATTTGTACGATTCATACGGAAACGGCTACGAATACGAATCGATATACAGATTTGTTTCCCGAATCGGAATCGACCCCTTAATGACAGTTCAAAGAGTATGACCCGATGAACAAAATTATTTTGCGGTCACAACCCCTGTGATTTGTAAAATCACAGGCTTTTTGACAGCAAAGGGGCTTTTCTTAATGTACAAAAATGTTTGTGGCTGATAAATAGGCTTTTGCAATCCTTTCTGAAAATACAAATGGGAGAGGCCTGAAAGCTGCACCATCCTCTACCTGTGATTTGGAAAGGAATGTATTAACAGTTTGTGACTACATCTGCGGTCATTAACCGCTCAAGAGTTACTGACCCTCAAGCTGGGATTGGAACTGATTGGTAAAGGGAAATGTGACTGCATGACTCCTTCCCATTTGAATCATGCCAATAGCTTGTTCTCCCCCTAGTCTTCCCAAACAGAAAGATTTAAAAAAAAGCAGCACCTGTACTTTAATGGACATGGGTTGCTTTTAAATTAATGGATAATGGCTACTTATAAAAAGAGTGTTTCTATTTTGGGAAAACAAAGCAGGTGTGGAGGTGTGATATCTCTGAAAGGCCACCGTCTCTACAGTGGCATTCACACATAAGTTTTCAATATTTGTGAACTGTCTAGTCAATATTCATTAGGCAGGTATTTATGCAAATAGCCAATTTGTAATACAACTTATTAGTACACAGGGTTGCATCGTAAATTGCATTCCCATTTGTAAACCAGTTGATGCAAATTGCACATCCAAGGTTTGCAAATAAGAATGATACATTTTGTCTCAAATGACATCCTTCTAAAGGAAGGCAAAGCAAATAGTATTACAATATGAAGAAAGTTGGAACATAAATATTGTACCTTCAGTGCCTTCCATAAAAAAAGGGGATTGAGGTTTCCAATTCACTATTCGTTGTAAAAATATTTGCTTTATTCAGTTTTTCTAAAAAAAATCCTTACAGCATTATTTCTCCTTCCTTCACTAGCTTCAAATCTTCGTCCAAGAAAAAAAACATTCTAGAACAAATTGAGTGGAAAACATATTTTGAAAAATGCGTGTTATTTTGCAAAAATTTGTGTGGACATTAAAGTAATCAAATTACTTCAGGTTATGCATTATCTTTTTTTCATAAATAAACAGCTGCGCAAAAAGCACAGCCTGTCGCTAAATGCAAGGATGCAAATTAAAGAATTGTGCATTTATTCAATTATTCCAGTAGCCAACAGAGGGAAAATGTTGTTAATGTACAAGAAGTGTTAATGTACTTTGAAGCATATGCTGTAGTCTATTAAGCTTGTACCTCAGATACAAAAGTAACAAAAGAATTGTAACAAATTTCAGGATCTCGAAGAGGTTCTAAATGTGCAGAGAACTGTGCAAATTCACCCAGGTCGGGTGGAACCTCCCAGAATCCTTTGAGTTAGTCGAATGAAAATACTTGGTGCGTTCACGAAATTAGCAACTGGATGTTTTCGAGTGTGGGTGGCGGGGCCTAGGGTATGCAAACAAGGTGGAAGGAAACTTTCCTATGCTTCTTAAGTCTGGAAACCGATGGCGTTTTGCCAATATACTGATGGAGTGAAAACTGAGCATCTATGTAATATTTTATATGCTGAATATTCAGTAGTTCTATTTGCATGGGCTGATGGCCAATTACATTATTTGTTAGAGAGCTTCATATTAAAATCAGCGACTGTCAGCACTTTTAGTGGGGGGGAGCAGTCGGGGCACAAACACATACAAACACTCACAAACACTCATGCATTCACGCACGCATGCAAACACACATCCATTCACAAATCTCCCACGCACATATTCACAGTAGCGGTCGGTGGTGGGAATCGCTGCCGGGCGATGACGTGGGGAGATGCAGAGTGGGGGGTAGTAATCTATTGATTACGGAGGATTACAGGTAAGTAAACATATACATAAATAAAACAAATGTTGTTGCATGCACTGCATTCCCATATGAGATGCAGTGCATGCAACAAAATTTGTTCTATTTATTTATATGTTTACTTACCTGTAATCCTCTGTAATCCATAGATTACTACCCCCCACTCTACCCCTCTCGCTCCCTACATCACCGCCCATCAGCTACTCCGACCACCGACCGCTTCTGCATATTAATGCACATGTGCATACACCAAACATTAAAAATAAAATTATACTTACCTGCACAGCTCTGAATCGGAGATCCAATGAAGATTGGGACTGCTGCCTTCCCTCATTGCCTGACATATGGTCAGCTAATGAGGGAAGGTAGCAGTCCCAAGCCTCAGAGGTCCCAAGAGGGTTGGGACTGCTACCTTCCCTCATTGGCTGACCCAACGGAAGGGAGCAGTCCCACACTCGTCAGTGGGATAGGGTTTTTGAAACTGCTGACTTACCCAACACTGTGATGCAGTTTCATTGAATAAAACTCAGCCAAGAACACTTCAGGGCTTAGAACTGAATTCTCCGGGTCTGAGACAATCAGTGACACTAGCCCTTGTCATAAGCACGAGGGCCTCGAGGTGCTTTGCCAGGCTGAAGAGGACCCGCCCCCAAGAACTGTGACTTCTTCAGCCCAGCAAAGTTCAACTCAGGCAGACAGGAGCCTGCACATTTAGCACAAGTTTATCTCCTGGCTGCCTGACCTGAAATAAAGAGTGTCTGTCAGGCTAACCCAGTGGCGTCACTAGGGTTGGTGTCACCCAGTGCGGGGTAACTCATGGTGTCACCCCCTCACGACTTACCCCATGGACCTCTCCTGTGACAGAGCCAAGGCTGCCTCGTCCGGCACGCCTTCCCGGTGGTCATTCTGCCTCCTGCAGACCTCCCGTTCGTCCACGTCCTAGGTCAGGGTGTCCCTTCTGGATCTACCGGCCTCTGGTTGCGCTGGTTGTTCTCCCACCGCTTTCTCCTCCGTAGCGTCCGCTACCGTGTCCTCCTTCGTGTTGTACTCTTCTGCTCTCCTGCTTTCACCTCCTTGCATCCGAGTTCCCTACGCAGTTCCGGGCCATCGGAATATAAAGTCCCTCCTCCCTCTTGCATCGAAAGTATTACACCAGCAACAGAGGAAGAGACCAGGAAGCAGGACTCCTTGGTGCCCCCGGGGCCCCCGCCACAAGCAATATATATATATAAGCAATGTTTAAAATACCAGTAGCCGGTCTATCAGTGACGTCCCTATAAGTGAATATTAGGGTGGAAGACATAAAGTCACAAATAAACTGATGCTACACCTGAGTGCTCAGACTAAGGCATTAAATGGAAAAAGTAACTGCCAGTCTCATACAATGGTGGATTAACCTGCTGTGCCAAACTATACATAACAAGGTTCATCTTCAACTTTTGGTGGTTACATTTAATTTGCATCTGCACATCCTTTACAAACCTACTCCCTTATTTAACCGCGAGTGACGGAAACATTCACTCGGTCCCTAAAGTAAATTTTTTATTTTAATAAAAATATTGACAATTTTATAATAAAAAAATGAACACAACTCGGTTTTTATTGTGCATGTGTCTGGAGCATGCACATCCAACAAGAATTACTTTTTTCTCTTTGACGCTAAAGGGATCAAGGAAACCTCTGCTAATGCCAGGTGAAAGGAGGAGGCTACGATAAAAGTACTTTTACAGGGTGGGTGGTGACCGCCTGGGAATAGGCCTTGTGCGTACCCCTCACCATTCCGTGCAAGGGGGGAGGGGGGCTCTAAGGTTTTGTTACACCACTGGAGTTAACATCAGTATTAACAGGTATTCACAAATATCAGCATACTACCATAACTACACCCTCGTATTCCTGATACTGTACTGAGTAAAGGACGGTGCGTAGCGTTTAAGACAGGGTCACAGACACTCAGAGGAACATTCCACACCTCAGCAGTAACAGACACTCATCTGCTTTTCCTGGAGCAGCAAAGGGAGCTCGACTAGGCACAGATGCTCCGGTAAATTCCAGTGCGTGGAGGGAGTTCAGTTGACTGCATCAGTCTGTCCGCACTTCACCCGCCTGCCCTACCCCGGCTGCTCTTGGCTCTGGCAGGATTTTTGACCCCTGCGGATCGCCGTCTGCCCCCTCTCTCAGCCTGGTGAGCTTCACTGGGGAGTTACCGGCCACCAGCTTCTCCTCCGTGCTAGGGAGATTCAGTACGAGGTCAGCCCGCTGTCTGTCTGTCCTGTGCGTCCTGTGCCCGGTCCCGCGCTGCTCTAGGCTTAGTAGGAGTCCACACTGCGTCTGTCTGTCTTTCCTCCTCTGTTGCCCAGCACCAGGACCTCTGAGGCAGCAACAGCTTCACATATCACCGGTGCATTCTGGTACACGTGGTCCAGATGCTCTCTGTTAAAGCCTCAGTACACCTGGCAGAGGCGAGGCTGCAAAGTTGGACAACGCAGCGTATTGGTGTCACCCCGTGCTGGTGTCCCCCGGTGCGGTCTGCACCCCCCCCCGCATCCCCCTAGTGAGGCTACTGGGCTAACCTTTGCTCAGCCTGACATTCATTCATTATATTGCTCAAATGTTCAGAGGTCGTGACTCCTCAGCCTATTAGGATGGGCCACAGCTGATTAAAATGTTTAAGTTTGAACTCCAGTAGTCTTGATAGCATGTAGAAGGTGGTATAGGATTTATTACCATATACAAATAGTTATCTCTTCCTACCAACTACTTGATTCCAGTGGTTATTGGGTTTCGTCTTGGCAAAGAAAATGGTGTAGAATAATGATTGCTGATTTATATTTCTCTAAGCAATTCTTTATTTTTTGTTTTCTTAAAATCACCATTTTGTTCTAATATGGAGCATCTGAATTAGTAGCTTGTAGCTCTCCAGATACTTGTAAGTAGCGCTACTGTGTGCAGCCCAGGCATTCCTAATTGACAAAGTCTAATGTTTACATTATTGCTGACAATCTAGCCTGATGTACAGTGGTGATCACTACCAGTAATCTTGCATCGGTTGGCCATTTATGTAATTTCAGGGTGATTTTCAATGATCATAAGCTACTCTTATTCCAGAAAAAGTTGGAACCCCTGATTTAATCCATTAACTGTATTGGAAACTGAGATACAGGGATGTATGCACTGAATGATGTCAGTAAATTACAATGCTCATAGAAGCAGTATGCTAATGCAATGATCTGGTTAGGGAGAACAGTGGAATGAACTCAACATATGGAAATCTGTGGTCAACCTTCAAGTTTCAGGTTCCAGTTGCTAGCGCAGGCTTCACTTTTTTGTAGCTATTGGTAAATGAGTATCATTGAACTGCTTAATAGTGTGTGATAAACTTGGTATAGGTAAAGCACTATGCAAAATTGGGTTAATAAGTTGGATGGCCTCTTTAAAATTCAAACCTGTGCCTTCAAATGGACTGGGTCTCTCCCATATTGTTACAGTGGTCCTGAAGCATGGTTCATAGGGCGGATGATTCAACAGAGCTGGTCAGTGTAGGTTGAAATTTGTGTCTTACTTCTCTTTAATGAAGTTTTAGCTCTTCAACCACATTAAAACTTTACGCCCTGACGATGGCCTAGTGTTAAATTCAAACCCAAAACAGGAGTTTGCGCATAGGGGAGAGGATGTAGCCTAATGCTTAGGTTGATCAATCTCAAATCTGGGGAACCGGGGTTGAGTCTCGGCAATGGCGCTTAAAATCCTGTGATTCTGGGCAAATTACTTAATCTCCCCATGCCTAACGAAAATTAATGTGTCCTTGTGTAACACCACTGGGGCTCATGTAAAGCTCTCTGATACTTGGGGGCACATTAACAAGGGCTTTTTCTCATCTTTTCTGGCTTTAAAAGTCAAAGAAGCAGAGATAAAAATATAGCCCTATCAACAACAGGGTGCTACCATGCAAAATCGCATGTTAGCACCCTTTTCACTAGCTTCCCTTTGCATCACTAATGAGATGCAAAGTGGGCGTTCCAGTGCAAAATAATAAGAGAAATGTCGCTAAGCGACATTTCTCCTATTATCAAGCTTCACGCTAACCCTGTTAGAGACAAAAAAAGCAGCGCTAACCACGGTTAACGCTGCTTTTTTACGTTGACTAATTTTCAGACTTAGCCATGTAATCAAATGGGAGATGGATTACATGGCTAAGTCCACCATGGGCTATCAACAAGGATATCCCTATCCTTGTAGTTTTATCGCTGCATTACCAGCGATAACCTCCCAAAATGCCGCTATCGCTGGATTTTTTATCGCCTAGGCGGTTAACATTGTTAATAACGCAATAACCAGGCGATATTATCCAGCGATAGAGGACATAAAAAAAATGACAGTTAAGCGCCCTTAGCGTTAATTTTCCCTGTTCCTTGTTAATATGCCCCTTTATACTTTCGGGTCAAGTTTGCACCATATAGGACTACGAAAAAAAGAGGTCACAAATTCTGTGATAATTATTGCATCCCCTCAAATATTCTTTTGGACCTAACAAATATAACCAGGTAAAACCTTATTAAATGTATCGGGGGACAGGCCCACAGAAAAGTAAAAACATGCAGGTTTTGGTGAAATAACTGCGACATCCACAAAAGGGGTGTGTGAAGTTGCATAATATTTTATTTTATCCTAAAGTTTGGCTAAATTACAAGAAATGTTAGTATAATTGCGCTTTAGTAACTAATTAGTAAATAATTGTGGATTGGTGGTATCTTGCTTCACTTGTTTTTACCTGAACACATGCCTTGTGTAAAAAAAAAATGTCTTGCAAGACACCATCTGTAGATGGGTTTGACCTAAAAATATCTCTTGCGAGTCACTGTCTGTGCAAACTAGTCTCCTGCTGGTATCTTGGGAGACTTTCTTTTAATCCAGGTGTGTGCCTTGGTTAAAAACAAAAAAGTTATACAAAATCACGAAATGTAAAATTTTAAGACATTTTGTGAATTTCACATCAACATAAGTTTGTGAAATTTGTTCATTTGGCTATTGCCCTTAGGATTTCGTCCCGTCCTGTATTATGTTTTGTATCATTTATGATAAGCAGCTCAGCAGGACGCATCGGTACTTACCGAGTGCGGTGAATTACCTGCCCCAACCCCGGCTACTTTATACAGTCAGAGCATTAGTGCATTTCAGGAGTGGCGATTTGGCTCGTGGTTCAGGAAGGAGCCTCATAGGTGGCAGAAAGAATCTCCATTCCGTTGTGACGCTCACACTTACATATACATGTGGATATTATTACTGCCATATTATTATTATAATCATTTCGATGATGCAGTGCCTGACCTGAATCTGCCATTAAGAAATTATTCAGACGAGACACAGCGTGCTGTAAAATGCTTCCCTCTTTTATGCTGGTAAAAATAATTCAAATATTGAAAATCTACCGACCACACAGTCCTCTTAGAGTCCCGTGTTAAGGTAATTCATTCGCCTGGTGCTTGATTGAAGCCCGTGGTTGCAGGTGGGGCCAACGGAACTCATTTTTGGGGACTGACACTTATTTGTCTCCACTTTCCATTTCCGGGAGTAAGAAGAGAGGCAGAACACACAGAGGAGAGGAGGAAAAGAAAGACAGAAAAACGTCTCAAAAGGAGAAAGCAGTGGACTTCAAACGTGAGATGAAGGGGCGGGCGGTGCCTGGTAGTGGCTTAGAGAGGCAAGGGGTGGATCCGATTGAAGACAGTGCAGCCTTTTTAAATGGTGGACTGCGGGCTTCGGGGCAGAGTAATGGGCACCAGCACTCATTCTCTTACAAGTTAAGCACTGAGTGCCCCCTATAGTCAAGACCCTGCCAGAAGATGGGGGAGGGTGACTCCTTACCAGGGCAGGCTGACTTTCCAGCCCCAGAGACTCTAAACAAGGCTCAGACAGACTTGAGGCATGTTCTAGACAAAAAGGTATCTTCAGAGGTGGCTGTGTTAACCAAAAACAGGGGTATCCAGGGTTTTAAGTGGGATGAAAAAACTAGGGGGGGGCGGGGACTCTCAAGGGGGCGCAACCAATGTAATTAAGGCTGTGGCTTAAAAACACATAGGCTAAAATTTTGTGCTTAGCATAGTGTGCTAAAAAAACTGCCGGTGCTCAGACCCGTGAGACCCAGCCTACTTAAAGCCCTGGGGGTATCTCAAAGGAGTTCAATAATATGAAAGTCATACATTTCACCTTGCTTAGGGTGTGAATTATCTGACATGGTTTAGGAGAAATGAAGGGAGTGGCAAATGCAATCCACCCTAAATGTGTGGAATGAAAACTGAACAAGGCTCTCGGCATGAGGTTTCCAGCATAGTTCAAGGCAACGTGACATCGGCTGCCTGTAGGGAGCATCTCGGGCAGCAGCTGCAGCCCGCTGCCTAGTCCCGCACTATCTAAACCCACCCCTGCATGTTTCTCAACCATGCATCAGTCGCTGCAGGCTTCGGCCAATGTTATCTCCCCTGAGAACGGAAATGAATATCATCTGTCCAAAACATGAAAAAAACGACATGCAACGGCATATTTACAGGCCCCTGTCACCACCACAACCTCACTTTCCTTGGTGATAAGGGCCTCGCCTTATTTACAAGGCAGCCTAAAGCCACTTAATATGGCTTACCGCTGCCTTGTAAATAAGGCACCCTTTCACGCTGTGCTTAGCGTGAATGGGGCGGGCAATGGGTGTTGCGGTGGGAGTTCCGCCGCAACTCTTATTGAGTTTGACACTGCCTCTTATTTACAAGGGCAGCATAATTAAGAGACAGCACCAAAGTTAATAACATTGAAAACCTGGTCTTAAACAGGTGAAACGAGGAGAAATGATTTATTTCGCCTCGTTTTTGCTGTTTCCATGTATGCTTTGCAGCACACATCGAAGCCGCAAATTGCATGTAATTGTTTATGTGCAGGAAGATCCTCTTTCCTGCACATGAACAATCATTTTAAGAAAATGCTGTTTTTCCTATTCTATGTGTGCTGTAATAAGCAGCACACATAGAAGTTACAGAAAGGCATTTAAAGATTTTTTTATGTGCAGGAAGGGAGACCTTCCTGCACATAACACATAGACAATCTTCCTGTCAATACAGGCTCCCTTGTACTGTGGTGCAAGGGTGCCTGCGTTAGCGCTAGGCAACTTAATTTAGCGCCAGCTTATGGGGGAAATGAAGGGCTGCACCATATTCTAGTAAATATGTTGCAGCCCTGCGTTTCTAAAGGGACGAAGTGTGTCGTCATTTTTCTTGGCTTACCGCCAGCTTTGCCACTTTACTGTAAATATGCCCTGAATTTTCATATGGTTTCACGAAACGTGGTTTCTGCTTTTTGTGCTTGCTTTCACTTTGTATTAAAATTTGCGTTCAGTTGGCAGTGTTTAAACTGGTGACAACTTAATATAAGGTACTGACCACAACTTAGTAGAAAATGACTGCCTTTTTCTTTATAGGTCGTGGTGACTTCCTTTCATATCTCTTGCTCCAACCTTTCACTCCTCCCCTGAAAAGTGGGAATTCGGTTCAGTCCAGTAAAAGTTTCTTAGTTTGTTTATTTCAATCAGCATGACATCACAGTCTATCATGAACGCGTCAAAAACAAATGCTGTTTATGTTTACTACTGCTCCGCTTATTGTAAGTATTTTCATAAATATTGAGATTTCTAAGGATTCCTTACCTAAAAAATCCGTGAAGGAATTGGGCTTTCGCTTCATTTCAATTTAATTTTTGAAAAGTTTATTTCGGTTTATAACAGTCATAACCACATACCAATCAATCTGTAATTTGAATCAAGACAGTACATTTCGTACAAGTTAAAAGTACATTAATTTCACAAGTGCAAACGAATGTTTTTTTAAACCTAAATCAGGTGCTCTGCTAGGGAGACTTTTATTTCGATTTACAGAGGTGTGAATGTTTGTGCTAGTTTTAACCATGTTAATTTCTAATTTTTCTGGATTTACAGTTGCGCTTTAACCCAGACAAAATGTATTTGTTTGCGCTCTGCTCAAAATAGAGTGCAAAAAACGACTTCTTATGCTGTTTAGCACGCCAACTTTTGCACTACCACGAAGGTCTGAATGACGCTTCAAATCGCTTGTTTTTTTAATTTTCTTTTTACAAGGAAGCACAAAATGCTTTTCATTACTTGCTAATGTACAACCATTTCTTCTCATTCTTTTTCAATAGAAATGCTCACAAAGGGTTTCCCAAGCACTTACGAGATGCAAAATCCAACCTGTAAACACACAACACAATTTAGAAAATCTAGTGCTTTTATAGCAAACATACATTACATCAGGAGAGATTAAGTGCATTCATTAAAACAGCAGCTATTCCATTGTTCCATCAATGAAGAATTACTCTACCTTATTTTTTCACAAACTGTGTATTTTTTTAGTCCAATTATTACAACAGTATTTAATTTTAAGGACAGCAGCCCACATTCCATTTTAAAGTTAGCATGAAATCAATATGTAATAAAGCTTTCTAACTGTCAGCTATTTTTTTAATGCAATTAAAGTGCCTGATGTTGTTTCAGGTTTTTCCCTGGTGAACTTAAATAGCTATCCATTATAAAATGAGCCCTACAATGAATGGACTTTTAGTTTGTGGTTCTCTCGTGTTTGATGTTTCTTAACATCCCTTTCAGTCTGCTTAGATTGTAGTTCCATTTTAAATATTAGGGAAAAAAACTGCAAAATGTTGCATTGATTATCTACAGTCATATATAAAAAGTAAGCTAATGTATTTTTCTAAGCTTAATTCAAAATGAAATCCTTTGCTTTAATACGTTCATAATAATTATAAAATAAATTTTTCTATAGAGTTTCTCTTACTAAGTTCCTCTTTTGAATGAATGTTCAACAATGGAAGACTATTACTTCATCTAGATTAATCAATTTATTGGCACTGAAAAAATAACATTTTAGAAGGATTTCTGCAGTGAGTATAAGACTCTATGAACCTGTTTTCGATGTCGACCAGAAAGCCTCCGACCACCGACTGACATCGTAGGTTTGAACCCTGACCGCTTTTTTACAAAGACGGCAGTCAGAGTTCAAACAGGCCGGGCAATCCGACTCCTGGTCTGACAGGCTCAAGGAGCCCGACGGCCAGTCGGAAGGGCCGCATAATCCCTAATGTATGACATTTCTACAGTCAGGATTATGATGACACTTTCTGACAGCAGTTCCATGTCGGCCTTTCCTACAAGGAACTGCCATCAGAAAGTGTCTTTCTGCCCTCCAGTTGTAGTCCTGGTGGGCCCCTTTGGTGCCACCCTGAAAATCCCTGCACTGTGTGGCAGGCACCACATGGTGCAGGGAGTAACACAAACTTCTATTTCTCAATGGAAGCTTGTGTTGCGGGCAGTTTCTAACGCCACACAAAGTCCCATAGAGAAATGAGAGTTTGCAAGCGACATCGAAATCAGGCCCTAAGCTTTTTAACTGGCCATCTCAGGGGAAGGTCAGATTTCAAGGTTCATCCCCATTTGCTTTACTACACTTTATGCCTCATTACCAGGTTCCTAGTGATCTTGATTTATCTGGTAATTCGAATAACTTGTTAACTTGAATTGAAAGATCTGTGATAGCTCTGTAGATCTGTGGTGTTTTACCCAGAGGCTCCATCCGTTGAAATATTGGGGGAAATGAGGTAGAGAGGTAAGTTTGATTATTAGTGAAAACAACCTATAAACAATTATACAAAATAAGTCATATTAATCAACTCTATCTCACATAGACGGCCGTCATTGATACAGCGTTTGCAAGGCCAACAATAAGAAAATCTAACCTTTAAGTGCAAAAAATGCTTACATTGTCTAAAACTGGGAAGGCCTAAGCAATGTACAAATTTGCAGAGAAAGTGCTGATATTTAACCAAGGGAACATTTGGGCATAGGTTTTTGATGCAAAGTTACTAGGGCTGCAATAAGGAAATCTACTCCAAAGTGCCAAAGTGCCAAACATTGGTATCTAAACCGGAGAGACCTAGACAATGTGAAAATTTGTGGAAAAGGAGCTGATATTTGACCATGGTAATATTTGGACAATAGTCCTTGATTCAACAATACTAGGACTAATATAGGCAATAAAAAGGGCTGATATTTTTCCAGGGTACCATTTGTGCATCTGGTTTTTACAGTTAATGTCTAGCTCATTGTCCTCTGCATATGTGAATCAAGACAATTTAGTGTCCTCTGTAGGCCTTTTCTGGTATTGCTAAGAAGTAGCAAGTCTTCAGCATACAGGATTTTTGACAGTTGCTCACTACCCAGGCACGCAGCGTGGGATATCTGCCCACCCAGTAAAAAGGAGAGGTGCTAAAAACAGCCTTGTTTTAGACCGGTTGATGTTTTCACTTCTCTTGATAGGTCGGTACCATTCCAATCCTTATCTTGACCTACGTATCTGAGTACAGCAGCCTGATTGTTGGCAGGATATTAGATGGAATTTCCCATTTTTTAAGTTTGGCCCACATCCTGTGGTGCAGGACACAGTCAAACACTGCCTTGAAGTCAATAAAGCACATTTACAGGGGGTACCTGTGGCTTTTGTTCTCCTAAGTATTAGATCCACTGCCATAACATTTGTTAAAGTGCCTTGATTATCGGATTTGTGGAGCGCACGAATGCCCGTGGGTTTGGTTGAATGGGAGTCTACCGGTATCCTGTGCACATGTCATGAAGTAGCAGTGTGGATCAAAAATTACGATCGATGGCCATCAGCGCAATTAAATGATAATTGTTTAGTGAAGCTGCCACTCCTTCTTTAAAGATAGGGTGGATTATTGAGCCTTTCCAGCTTTCTGCAATGACTGTTTTTGCCTGAACATTGCTGCCAGAAAGGTTGTCCATCTTGATGTTGAATGTTTAAAAAGTGATTGGGGTATACCATTGGAGCTGGGGGCATAGTCAACCCTTGCTTTTTTAATAATCTTTGTTAACTCCCTGGCATATATGCTAGTTTGCGCCGATGACCCAGCGACCTCGTTATCATTGTGGGACCGGCCCAATCTAATGACATCATGGGCACTTCCTTTAAAATGCGATTTCAGAAACTCCAACCAGTCAGACTTGCTTATGTTTGCATTATAGTAACTGAGGAATTACCAGGAGACAGGACTAGAAATTTTAGTTTGTCTGGTAATTCCTAGATCCTTAGAGTCCTGAATGTTATCCTCAATAACTCCGACCTCTGGATTTACTTTTGCTACTGCTGTTACTAATTATCCCAGTACTTTAACTTAAGTGGGCAGAGTAAGCAGGGGAGCGCACAGGGAGAGCACGGAGATCACTTAATGATACATTCAGTGTAATACAGCGGTACGCATTTATTTTGTTTTATGCTTATGGAGTTTTATGTCAATCACAACTTATGCATTTCGTGAAGCTCAATAATCTTCTCAGTTTTCCCCTACATTTACCTTTTGAAAGATTGTGGTTTACATACTTGCATGTTTGCAAGGAAATTCCTTGATGCACAATGTATGCAAAATGTTTTGTTTTTCTCAGAGTTTTCAGTGCACAGTCACAGTGCAGAGACAAATAAAATTCCCTGCAAACGGAATCCTTGGAGAACACTTTTATAGTGTTAAACATGGATATACCAGGCAGACATTCTAGCGATTTTCACCAGGATATCTAAAAGTGAAAATATTTGCAAAGTGCGCAAAACTTCACAGGTTTTCATTGATTTGCAAATTTGCGTACTCTGCAAATTATTCTACTGGTCTTCACTCAAGTTGCAAAAACCTTTTGCATTCCTTCCACATGCATACCTAAATGTCCTACCATGCAAAGTGGTGTTGATGTAAAAGATAGGGAAGCTGAAGGTGTCGCACATTACGTGGACATAAAGCCACTGATGGCGAGGGAGGAATCATTTGCTTTTACTCTTTTCCATAACAGTGCTAACACAATCCAGTTAAAAGAAGCAGGTTTACTGCTTTCTTTTCACCAGACTTCCAACATCCTGAGTCATTGATAAATACATTGATTTGGGTTCCGCACTCTATCATTTCCCTCACAATCCACCTGATTTTATGTTACGAAACGGTAGTTGGAGATTTTTAGATCTGATTTTCAAAGGTATGCAGGGAAATGCAAGTATCAGGCAGATCACAATGATGCTTATGCATGCTCAGAACCTAGGAATTCGTTTTGTAAATTGACATATATTTTATTGGGACCTTTGTGTACCGTACGGATTGTAAAAAATAATGTCAAGCTTAGAAGCTTCTGTAATAATATTTTTTTTAATTGAACATGTATTTCCTTCAAGAGCAGCATATTTTCCTTATATGCATTTTAATTTATTAGTGCACAGCACTCTGTATTCTGCTCCATTTCACTGACTCATGGGCATGGGTAAAAGTGACACAGGGAGAGGTGTAGGATGTACTCTACCTAGGAGGTGTGTTACATTTAGCAAGCTTAATACGACGACCATTAGGAGTGAGGCAGAGCAATAGACCCCTCTGCACCCTCCACCTTTCCCAGTGTCCATGCACGGTCACTGGCACTGCAGCAGAGGCAAGGCTTTGTGCATCTGTGTAGTGGCGTCTTCACCGGGACATGAACTCCCCGAGGGGTCCACCCTTGTGACTGCACCATCTTACATGTGTAGCGTTAATTCCTTCATTCCAGAGTCAAGCTCACAAACTCATTGCACATCAGCATTCATTTTTATTAGGTATGG
Organism: Lissotriton vulgaris; assembly: GCF_964263255.1. Classification (NCBI taxonomy): domain Eukaryota; kingdom Metazoa; phylum Chordata; class Amphibia; order Caudata; family Salamandridae; genus Lissotriton; species Lissotriton vulgaris. Next base: position 896,991,827 of record NC_141687.1, read on the forward strand.
CATTTACCAAGACATTTCTATTTTATTAAAATTACATATATAATGTACATACCAATAGGGGCTTTCAGCCAGCTATCTTTATTCATTGGTCTCTTATTGTGTCAGTCACATTGTTCTTCCACCCACTACATCATGCATCATTGAGCATTGTGGCAGCCCCCTTCAGACATTGTCTAACTTCACTGTGAGTGATGGCATTCTGCCCTTTCACACAGAGCACGTTCACACACTAAGGGGCATATTCACAAGGAGCTATCTCCAAATTAATGGCATTTTAGAGCATCCAAAGCTGGTGCTAACAGCCCATAGCACCAGTTTACCAGCAATAGTAGCCACAAAAACCATCGCCACAGAGGACCCCCCCAACTATCGCTAATGAGATGCAGAGTAGGCGTTACTGTGGCAAAAGCCACAACAACCCACACCACAACATTCACAACAACCAGATAGAACAGTGATAAGAACACAAAACAGGCGATAAAGGCACGTTAGCAGCAGGAAATTAACACCTGCTCTGACCTGGTGTAAAGTCGGACGACAGTCTGCACCACAAAAGGGAGCACAGCCCAGAGCCACACATGAAGAACAACAGATTCCACTGAGCAACTGAACATGCAGCGCGGACACCCAAGAGAGCCACAACACCAACGGACACCAAACCCAGGCCTGCAACAGCCCCCCGGGCCCACCTCCAACCTTGGACCAAGAAACTGCACACCAACACCAGGAATTCCAAAACAAATATTTTGCCAGATGTTGCACAAGCAGGAAAATCCACATACATGTGGAGTCAGAAAATGGAGAATCAGTCATACAGTAATGCAATCACCAACACAAAACACCATAAAACAAAAGTCAAAACAACCATTTGTCCTAACGGGTCCTCACTGGACAATCCGTAGGACACAGCCTGGAAGACTAAATCCAAGAGAAGAAGGTGTGCCATGCGCCTAACAAAGGAAAGAGAGGTAGAGAGTGAGGGAGAGAGAGAGAGAGAGTGAGATTGCACAAGCAGCGCAAGGCCTTGCAGGGCACCTGGCTCCACATGCCAACATGAGTGAGTGTATTGCCATCCGTACATTATGAGCCAAAGGTTGTGTTCCAATCTCAGTGCCAAAGCCACATCACAGTCCGAAACCGCAAGTAGTAGTCAGACAAACATCAAGGTTGTAAGCTCCATTGTTCCAATGCAGAAGGCGGGAGGACACATGCACCTCTGACCTTGGTCCAGAACGCTCCTGGAACACTCTGAGAGAGATACCATGGCAGATGTGGACCACTCCCACACCACGCATTGTGCAAATGAACTATCTGACTTATCCACACCCCACACACAGAAGCCCCGGCCTGATGGAATCCGGCATGGGATGCCCTTAACACTCACAGAAACAGCAACACATTCAGCCTAACATTGCACACACATTCAAATCATTGCCCAGAGCTGTGGTATATCCTCCACACAACTGCCGCAGTTCAGAAGAGTGCCAGTTCCATGAGAAGCATCAAAGCAATGGCAGGCCATACCGGGCACATGCAACAACCCCCGTCATGTGGAACACTACCGTGCACATATGCTGCAATTACTGGGCGCAGTGCCACTGGCAGTGCTGCGGATCAGTTACCAGCTTAGCTTCCGCATTGCCTACGTCACTGCTAGCCCTGGTTCCACTGCCAAACATGCACATTCAATTGTCCCATGGACCTCTGCCTGTCCAACACAACCGTAGATGAATTGGACTATGATTTGTGTCGGCGCTCCCTCTTGGTTCACGAACTAGAATGTAACTGAGACAGCCGTGCATGGGAGGCCTTGACATACTGCATATGTATTGGCAGTTGTGCATGGGAGATTGCACAATTCCTCGTGTGCAGTGACCACATTGATGCACTCCTCTATTGGGCTGTGTTGCGAATTGGTGAAACGGCGTGGTCTGAGCACACCTGTCCGGACCCGTTAATGAATTGGCTCACCCTGTTGTTCCATAAACGCGACAACAACATAATATTGGAACACATTGCACATGAAGCTGTGCTGGCATTCATGAACGAGTGACTTTGTTCCTGCAGCCACATCCGATTGTTACCCACAGCACAGGTCCCAACAACTTGTTGCATTGTGGGGATTGCTCACATATTCCACCACAACAGGGGACACGTCTGCCATTGTCCGGACTCTGGATGCATGTGCGTGGAACAACACGTGTGTACATACACCTGTGCAAGGTAATGCAGGTCCATGGTCAGAGCAACACAGCATTGTTTTGCAACGTTGCCAATTTGGACACACTACTGGGGGAGAGCACGCACATGGCAATCTAGCACAACATGTGAACCTGTCGGACCCTTTCACCTGATCATTGTCAGCAGAGCAGACAATTGGTGCACTCCTTTGGCAGAGCACTATGCAGATACCATGGGCAGTGAGTCATGCCCCCTCACAAGGGGTAATGGGCAGACGCCAAACAACACATGACTGATCCAGCAAGGCAAGGTGGGGTGGGGCATTGCAATCTGTGATGATTGTTGTCCATTTTCGCACCAACGTTTTCTGAACCTCAACATGTACCCGTGCTGCGTGTAAGTGTCTTAAGCATGTCCCTGCCTGTTGTGGTGGTTGCCTCGTCTGTACTGACACGCACATTGCCAATAAAGTCTATGCCAACTCACTGGTGTCTAACTGTGAGGTGTGTTGATTAGATTCTCCACTTGTGTGCCACAATGAGCATCGTCCCTACACAGGGAGGTACTGACTGATGCATGTGCAATGGAGGTGTGTCCCTTTTGCAAGCTCAACCTATGTGAGCCAGACATTGTTTTGGGATAGGTGCTTTGCCGACATGTGCACTTACGTGACTTCAGCAATGTGAATCTGGTGTCCAACCTCTGACCATGTGGAGCAATGTTATATATCATGACAGAATGTGTCCACAAAGATGTGTGTAAGTAGGTATGCATCATGATGTTCTGTTGTCACAGGTGACGTAGGACACCACTCCTGGTCTGCTACCGATTTGGTCACTCCTACATACAGCCCTATTTAACAAATGGACGTGGGACAACTTTGGGGGGTCGTGAGATTGTTGTTGATGTGCAATGGGGACACAGCTAGTACTCACCTTCACAGTCATCCAATTTGCCATGTGTCTCAGGGATACACATGCACATAGATGGCAGGTACCATGGTGTACCTTCATGTGCAAACATTGTCCCTACATCCAGCCATACTATCATACGTGAGTGAACATAGTAATGACACATCTGTGTGATTTAGAATGTTTTATTGACATTCAGGTAATTGACGTAGCTTGAGCTGTACATGGCCATCAAAGCCCACATTACATGGAAGCCCAGTGGTGGGCCAACCAGAAACCTTTGGGGATTGTGAAGTGATTATGAAGTGGGAGAGTGCAGCCTGCAGCAGGATTGCTGTGTAATTGGCCAGCAGTGATGAAATGGTAGTCTGTGTCTGGGTCCTTTGTGAATGTCGCAGAGTGCTCCGGGGATCAGTAGAAGGTATTTACCAGGGCATGATGCATAGGTCTTAACCAAGGCAGGGTCAAGGCATAAGGCGGTGATGGATGCTACTGCCTCCTTCGTCACACAGTAATTCCTATCCCCTTTCTACTCCCCTGAGATGGGTTCTGTGTCCTGGGTGTCTGGTGTGTGTGGCAGGGTGATGGCTGCATCACTGTGGTGGTCATAACTGTGTGTGTCGATGTTCCCACTGTGGTCATCTTGGAATGGCTCAGTGGCAGCAATGGCAAGATGAAGTACTGCAGGGTATTGAAGTTCCCAGACACTATTTGCTGTTGTCCAGCCATGACAGACTTACTTCCAGCCTGCATCTGCTCATTGTCTCCATTTACCTCCGCATCTGTGTGGAGATCAACTGTGCCAACCCTGTGCTGTAATCGCTGGTGCCTGTCTGACCTGAAAGTTCTTGTATTCGATTCATGGCCCCAGTGAGGTTAGCCAAGGTCTGTGGCGGAGCATGGTGCATACAGGGGCTGTCCGATAGGGACTGTACGTGGTCCCTGAAGGGACTCGGACAGCCACGTATAGCATCGAGTTTGGCTGCCACAAGTTCGAAACCTACCAGCAGCTGTTCAGCCAACTCACCTGGCAAGCCCACACACATAGTTGAAACTCCATGTATTGTTCGGGGGTGCTGGGAGACAGCCATGATGGTGTGTGCTTCCTGCTGTGTGGTCTGTGCAGGTGATGGGCTCACCTTGGGCCAGCTGGCCTGCCCTGCTTCTGAAGAAGGGGTGCGGAGGCGGTCCCTTATCTGTTGGAGGGTGTCTTGACAAATGTGCAGGTTGTCCTCTTTATCGTCAATGATGTGAAGTGTGGTGTGCCCTGCAGGAGGTGTTGTTTGTCCCTCTGCAATGTGAAAGGGGAGATGCAGGTTAAGAGAGTTACACATGTATGTCGAGGATTTGCAGATGTTTACATTCAGACTGCATGCCAATGTACATTGTCACTGTTTTGGTGGGGCTAGATATTTGATGGCAGCCAGTGTGCTTTTCGATTACATGACGGATGTGTGGTAGTACCCATGCATTATCATCACACAGTGTCAGGTAATGCCAGATATGAGTGGGCAGTTACTACGCATGTGCGAGACCTGTTGTGAGGCATGTCCTGTGGTGTTGCACTTTGTACCTCATTGCCGTCATTGCTGATGTACTTTGATTGCCGTGTGTGTGCTGCATTGTGGGGGAGTTGCCCCTGCATCTCTGATTTCATGTAGCCTTCTCCCTTTGAGGTGGAGTGCCTTTGAATTATGTGCTATTTGGGGCCTAATTTGTTTTTGACTTGGGTCATATGTGCTCTTGGACAGATTTTGTGGTCTGATGCATTGTTGTGTACGGCATGGGTTGTGTGTGCACGTGGACATGTCAGAGTGTGACCTTCTCCTTTACGGATGTGATCCGCACTGGGCTACCTCCATGTCGATTCGTGGGCCATCTCATGGGCATGCAGTGTTACTTGCATAGTCAGTGTGGATCACAAAGCTGCTGCTTTGCTGCATTCAGCACATGTGCATGGGTCGGTTGTGATATGGAGGGGGCCCCTATGTGGACATTGTGGACGGGGGCCTACTTGGTGTTTCTATGTGTGCACCAGTGTGCCAAGGGTATCAGTGACATGTTCCACGATCATTGTGGGTGTGCAGTATGCTACACATTATTTTGCATGCGTGCCATTGTGCCCATCGCCCCCAGTCCCCCGTCCCTAGTTGTTACTCAACCTGTTGCTGTTGGGTCCGGTCGTATTGTGCTGTGTCCAGGCCCCCAATTTCTGCCATCGTCTCCACACTGCTGATTGTGGCTGCCATTTCCTCCAGCTCATCAATCTCCTCCTGTGTCGTAGGACTCCCACCTCCAGTCACCCTTGCTGCCTTCCTGTTTGCGGAGAGCTTCGCCTTGGTTTGGCTGTGCACTTCATGCCAGCACCTCTTGACCTCCTCCAATGACCTCCTCGACACTCTGACTGCATTGACTTTGGTGACGATGGCCTGCCATATTTCCATTTGGGTTGCCAGTGCCGCAGTGGAGGTGCCGAACAGTTGTTGATGGTATTCTATCACCTCCGTGATAATGATCTAGTCTTCCTGCGGACTGAACCCCATCTTCCTCTTCTTCTTTTCCTTGCCCTTCCACGAACACGGAGTTCCTGGCACTAGCTCCGTGGGCCTTGTGGAGTTTGGCTTGTCCTCTGCACTCGGTCCAGGTGCATCCATGTTGCAGCTTAGTTTGAATTGTTTTTTTTTCTTTCTTTGTTTCTTTTATAGTTTATTTTCCCGCTAGATGCGAGGGATTTGCAAGCCTGTGGCTGTTTTTCTCTCATTTTTGTACCGCGATTGCCTTAATCGCATGTTTTTTTTGCGTTCGCGTTTTGCATTTCTGTGGTTTGGTGTTGATTTTCACACAGACATTTGACGGGTTATCTGGTGACTATTGCATGCTTTCGCCTTGTTGTGAATTCCACATTGACATGGGGTTATTTTCCCGCGATGGGTGCGATGTTGAAAGTTGCGTTACGCTACTCTTGCTGTAGTTATCACACGTTCTTGTGAATATACCCTTAAGTAGTTTCCTTTATTTCCATGGGCTACTAGAGCAGTGTGCTCTTTTCGAGACCAATAAATATTTTAGCTTTTAGTCAGTTTGTTTTATTTTGGTAAGGGCCCAACAGCTACTCCTAAAATTAACCTTTGCAAAAAACATGACAAACGAAAGCAGTTTTGACAAAACCAGAAGGCTGACAGTCAACATCAGAGCTATTGACTTTGCAAATACTTGTTTTATTCATTTCTTTATGCAGTATTGAAAATGTGTTTTTTTATCAGTGGGTGCAGTGCTCTAGGGTTGCCAATAGTGTGCCCGTTTTGGGTGCATCCGTGCATAAACTAGGGTCGTGCACTTCTTTCATATTATTCCCCTGCATTTTTTTCCTTAAGCTATCCTTTACACAAAAATGAAAGTAGCACATGGCTACACTCTGGTCATAAAGATGTATAGCAAATGAAACTTGATAAATTCAGCAGTATATATGGCCCACGTGGAGAGTTCAGGAGGAGGAATCAATTCACAAAGCAGTGAATGATGGCAGAAGATTTTCTAGTTATTTGAGGACACACTCAAGTAATTAAAAGAGGGAGTGGAAACAATTAGAATGAGTGGCAAATAAACAGACTGTCACGTGTATTTCAGAAATTAATAAACTCGACTACATTACTCCTGTAATTAGTAAGTCATAACCTTGTGCCTCCTGAATCGAGGCTGCTGTGCACCTGTGCCCTCACAAGGACGAGGACGCGATGGAATTTGACTATAGCTCATGTAAATGTCATTCTTTTTCTGTTGATTTCTGTGCCGGTCGTTTAAATATTTCCCAGCATTGTGGAAAAGGCTGAGATAATGCTAAAATAATAATACAGTCATTGGGCAGTATTATAGATTTTGCTTGTGTAGCACTTTTCATACTTATTTAAATTATTTTTAAGCGTAAACACATCCATTGATTGTTGGGAACAATTTGACATTGAAACAAAAATGACATGGCCTCTAATTCACAATTTCTTTTTAACAGTCAGTAGCTTAAATAAGAAAGGTCCATTGCTGCAGTAAGGAAGGACAGGCTGTTTCCTGGACCGGGAACAGTGGGTTCACAAAGTGTCATGATGAAAGTCTTCATGAACAAAAAAAAACCACCCACACAGGATGGCTCTAATCTTGATCTTTAGTCCTTGTGTGTATCAGACATACAATTAGAAAGCTCATTGTGCGATGTTCAAAGTCCCTATGGATAGTGTGAGATGTAGAAGTCTGAGGGGGTCCCTCACCTTCCTGTGCAGTGGGAACCATCATTTTGCTTTCCATCACTGCCTCCAGGGAGCTAAACTTTGAAGCACCGGTTCACCATCTCCCTTACAGACCTTTAACAGCTTGTAGAGGAGAAAAATGCGTGGCTGTTTTCCCACTGTACTGGTTCTCTTGCATCTGACTGTGCATTCTGTTTCCAGCCCCCTGAACCCTCTCCCATGGCATGTTTAGCTTTCTACGACACAACAGCAATTAACATCCTAGAATGTCAAGCTTTGAAATCAAAGTCCAGGCTTTTTGGCATCTTGGGAGACACACTCCACAAACTTAGTAGTTTTTTAAAATAATTTTTTGTATCCAGGCCCATTAGAAGCGGTGAGCACAGGGATCATATACCACAGGCCCGCACTTTCTTAGCACCCAACACCCATGTTGTCCTATATATTTATTTATTGATTGTGGAGCAAAGCTCCAGTGTTTAATAAAGATGGAGTAGCTAGCAGCTAATTCCAATAGATGGTGCCAAATACTTTCTCTTATCGACAGGATGCTTATAAAGTTCAAAACAGTTCATCCTCCAATGAAGAGTCTCAATTCAATTTGATGGTCTGGGCCCACAAAAATTTCTGCCATGCATGCTTTTATCTACGGTGACGCTAGATCCCCAAAATTGTAGGGTGACGAATTCCACTGTCTTTAACCTGGTGTACAAAGTGCGTAGTGTCTGGAAATTGGACTCTTCTTGACAAAGTTGCACAAGGTGATATCCAGAGGGTATGTGTAAAAATCTACAGAATGTGAAAATGGTCAACAACAAAGAAGCCGAATGTTGAAAGGTCTACAGCGCCCAAAGGGTAGGAGGAGTGGATAAAGCCAAGGAATAGTTACAGTTCATATAGGCTTCTAGGTTGGCGCAAAGAAAGGGAAAATACCTGTGCAAGCAAGTGTTTGTGTTCACTTTCTACACGTTATTACTACACTTTCCTGTTTAGCTTTCGGTGTTAACACCAACTGGCAGATGGTGTTAACAACAAGCCCAAAAAACACTTGTTTAAATTGTCACAGCAATGAATATAAAAATGGTTTTCCAACGTTTTTGTATGTCTTTTGATTTTCAATGAAAGGTACTTCAGTAGACATGAGTAGGGGTGGGCAGAATTTGCGAAATTGACTGTCGCAAACTATCGTAAAATTGCTCAAAATCTCCGCGAACATGCAGAACTTTCGTGAAGATGCAGAGATTGCTTTTCCCGCCCGTTCGCGATGTGTTTTTGCAGGTTCACGGAGAAATGTATCTCTTACTTGCCCCTGCGGTCGCTAATGGGCACGGCCATCTTGCTCACAATGCTTATTTCTTGTTCCGGGTCGAATTACACGTTCGCGATCGCAAACTCTCGCGGGATAGCGCGACCGGCTACGAACAATCCAACATCTCATGGCACACGCAAACGGATAGGAAAACTCATCTGTGAACGCAGGGACCCGGTAAGTCGCTAACGCGCGCCTGAGAACGCATTTTTAAAGCGTGAACAAGAAAATACTTCTGTTTCGTGGCAGATTGTAAAAGTTTTGACATTTTCGCGCTCCCTGGAAAATGCGAAAATGTCAAAATATTGCAAATTCCGCAAGCCAAACGTAATTTACGCCCAGTCCTAGACATGGGGTGTCCCAGAAGATCAAAGAACTGGTGAACAGCCATCAAACTTTAACTTTCTAGTAAGTAGACTCATCTGTAAACGCCTTTCCCACACTTTTCAATAAATGTAACATATTTTAATTAGACCTATACGAGTGTTGCAGTAAGTGTGGTAAAGTGAAACAAACTCTGTAAATTTGCTAGATGACTCCAGGAAGGGGAGACGATTAAGAGAACAAAATGTTTAAATAAAGAAAAATGCAAATAAAAGAACAAAAGGGAAACTCCAAATCCTATACACACAGAGACATTCGCATTCATGCATGCATTTCCATGAATGAGTATATACATTTCATTCATGAATAGAAACAACGGGTGAAATGTATGGACATGCTTTTGTATAATTTCTACATGCCTATTTTTGTTAAAGAGCCCCTTTTGTTTTCGAACTGGACTATAGCTCCTAACCACTCCCACCAACTAAATTAAAATATTATAACCTCTGCCCTCTAATTTAAAATGTAAGTATACCAGTTCCTCTGGATTATTCGCAATGCATTTAGATGTAAATGATAACATTTGTCAGAAGCTTCCTAGAGTGCTGGAATGCATATAGGGCCATATTATCAAGAATGGCGCAAACATTATCGCTGCTTTAGTGGCAGGAAACTGCTGCTAAAGTGGTTATAAGGGGCTTCATTATATGCCCTGGAGAATTCCAATAGAAGTCCAGGTTTGATGTCCTTGACACCAGAACCTGGGCTTCTATTGGAATTCTCCAGGGCATATTATCAAGCCCCTTATCACTGCTTTAGCGGCAGGAAACTGTCGCTAAAGCGGCGGTAATGTTTGCACTTTTCTTCATAATATGGCCCTTAGTCTTTTTTAAGGTGATAACAAATCACAAGAAAACCATATCTTTTAAACTCCCCAGTGCAGGCAACAATCACCAACAACAAGGGTTGTGGATTGTCCCTTTCTCTAATGATGCCTGGATAGATTATGATACAACAATCCTGATTTTGATTTGGGTGGTGAGGGACAGGGCCAGACTTACAATATATTCAAGCCGGCAATTCCCTGGAGGGCAGGAGTGATTGAAGGCTGGCTTTTGACGGTCAAGGACCTTTTCTGATGTCTCTGGTTCTTCATCCATCTCCCCATGGTTAATTGCAGCAGGATCAGAGCAACATCAGAGATGGCGATCAGAGAGCAAGGAGAGAAGAAGAGTGGTGGCAGTGCGTCCATTAGGGTGCTGGGGCATTGACCCACTAGCTGCTCCCGCCGACTTTAGCAGACAGGCTCTACGCTGAGGGAGCTGAGCCTCAGGTTAAGCTCCCTCAGCAGCTCTGTCTGAAGGGGATGGGCGTGGCATCCAGCAGGTTGACTCCCGGTGTCATGCTGACTGATATGTCATTGTCAGACTCAGCAGGCCAGCGTGTGGCGCTGAGCATAGCAGGCAGCAGTGCACATGTTGGGTTTGGGTCGGAGAAATTTTTTTGACCAGCCCAGTCATGCGCTCAAGTGTTTGCTGGGGCTGATGGCTGCGCATTAGTAGAGCGAAGGTTGATCAATGCCGCATCCCTCGGTCTCCTAATGGGCTGCGATTATCCCTGCTAAGCCAATCCTGGCGCTGCTGGAGCAGCGTCTGTATTGGCTGAGAGGGGTTGCCACACTCGTGCCAGCGGCCTCTCGCAGTACGCAATCGAGGGATTGGGCCCTGGGGTGCCATTGGCTGAGGGAGGAGAAGAGGCCTGGCTTGGCTGACAATGATTGAGTTCAGCGCAGTGAAGAAAGGAGGGGCGTGGGGGCTGTGCTGCTGCTGCTGGAGCCGCTGGTGCGCGTGGAATGCTCTGCTTCTTTCGGGCTCCGGAGCCGTTGCAGGGCTGTGGCAGTTTCAGCAGGTGGGGCTCAGGCTGCACTGGAGCACCTCTTGGGGATAGGGACATGCAGAGGGACGCGCTGATTCCGGGGAAAGTTTATGTGCGGAGGCAGAACAGAGCTGTGTGGGCAGGTGAAGGTGGTGCACACGTGGGTCGCGATGTCGGGGTCTAGGGTCGGTAAAGAAGGCAGGGGGCGAAGCATAATTTGTACAGAAAGGGCAGATTTCAGGGACATAGAGTTCAATGTGCACTGTGGGGCTGGGGCAGTAGCATGCTGTTCTCTGGGCGGGGGTATGTGTGCACTCAGATCAGGCTACAATAACCCCATGCTGTTGTGGGCTCCGCGCTGTGGGGCAGGGTGCCTAGAGGACATACGGGTTCGCAGTATGGCTATTGTTTTACGCCTCACCTCTTTTGAATGTCACCAGCCGCCACTGAAGAAGGGACATGAAGAATGGATGGCAGGGGAGGGAGAGAGAGATGAGGAAGAGAGAAGGGGTGGTTTCAACATTTTTCTCAGGGGTGATTTTGGTTACCAGTCAGTCCTGGTAACAGAAAATCCAACTGTTTCTGGAGGAAGTGCTAAATCTGGAGAAGAATCCACTGCATTTTCCTCCTTGATGAGAAAGTTCAATGGTGGAAATTCAACTGTTGGAGTCTCAGCGGCATCGTTGGGTGGGGGATCCACCCCAGGCAGCCCCATTTGGGGGCGGCGGCGAGCGCAAGATACCTTTTCTTTTTTTAAATGTCCTTTGTCGTCTGTCACCTCTCCCCCCCTGCTCTGCACTGCACCAGCCGTCACTGGGCGGCAAACTCAGGGACTGCACCGGGCAGCCAAAGCTCTAGCTGCCACTGTGGAGTCTTCTTACTCTAACTCAAACCGCTGCTGCGACATCACCCTTTCCTGGATCCTGCCTTGATTCTGCGCCTATCAGTTCTGCATTTGCAGCAGCACTTAAAGAAAAAAAGATAATATTTCCTGCCTTGAACACCAAGGACAGTGTAACTCATTTCCCTGCTGTTGTTGATTAACTCTTGTAAATATTGACGGTCATTCACAAGCATAGAGAGCAGTGCCTGACTTGTGCCAGAGGGTGCAGGTAATGGGCTTCGGCAATCATCTGAGGACCATGGCTTCTTTTTCATATTGAGATTTTGACCCAAATCAAGAGAAATGGACAGACATAAATCATAGGAAGAGAAAAAGAGGAAAACATAGACAATGGTGCTGGGAGACCATGAGATGATGAGAAAAAGGGGCAGGAGATGTCAAGTGGTGGAAGAAAGAGGAATGAGATGGTATCAAAGATAGTCACTCTTTTCATTAGGTAAACCCAGCATTCTGCAGCGCTGGTGCTGGGCTTTTATGAAAATGTTAGGCACCTGAATTCATTTTTTTAAATAAATAAAGCCAATTTGAAATAGGGTGACCAGACGTCCCAGTTTGCCAGGACAGTCCTGGTTTTTCGCCATCTTTCCTGGAAAATTCAACTGAAACTCACGTCCTGGTTTTTAAGGAGTATAAAGTGAACAAAGAGGGAGACATGCTTTCATATGTTCCAATGCACAATCTGTGTCGAGCCTTTTCAGGAATCAATTTAATTAACACATATAATTCTCTGTGTAAAACCCGCATTTAATTTATACTCCGTGTAACTCTTTGTCTGTGTTGTCTATGTCCGTGAGCGCCATCTGAAGTCATTCTGTGGCCCTCGGTCAGTTCAAACGTTGTAGTCCTACTTCTATGTTTATTAACGTCCGGGCTTTTTTCAATCTTGTCACCCTAATTTGAAAGCATCCTCTCAAAGCGCATTTTTAAATAAGTAGCGCTTCAGTCAGAATCGTCAGCTCGTGGATGGCAGCGCCCTCTCTGAGGCTGCAGTGAAAGCCGCTGCAAATGAATCCCCCAGCAGGCTGCACTAGACGCCAAGGAGAAGCACACACGCCTCTTCCTGATGCAAGACACAGCACTATTCCAGGGCAACACCATGCAAAGAAAGCCTGCATTGCATCAGAAGCTGATTTTAGGCGACATTATAAAAACAGCTATTTAAATAAAAAAAAAAACATATGTAGGAAGAACAAAATACATAGATAATAGAGCTCTGTTTATTTAGGGGAGCATGCACATTTAAGCAAATATTCTGCAGATGGCATTCATATGTATTACGCTGCATCGATTCCAGCACAACGGTGTTGGCGTTATGTAAAAATTTGACCAGCAAAATGAGTATAAAATGAAAAACTAGCTTAGTGTTTGATTCCACAAATCCGACTCCCCGAAAAGGGTCTGGTCTGTAGGCTGGATTTAGTGTAAGAAGGGAACACAAAATGCAGCACAAGAAAACCAACACGCTGCATGCTTGTCTTCTGGCTTACAGATATTACCGTGAAAGGAATTTTGCAGGTGGATTGTCCCCTGGATATAGCATTTTCTCCTCAAATCAGATCATTTTCTTTTACAACTTAGATCCATTTTAGGTCCTTTGTTTCTCGAAATCTAAAGCAATCTTCCAATTGCTGCACTAATTGCTAGCATGCATGATGCTTGCTGGATTAAAATATATTTCCATCAGAGCCTAAACTAGTTCCCTAACAACTTTCACTTTGATTAATCAGCAGCTGGTGCTCCAAATCTTGATGAAGCTAAAGATGTCGATTTGTGCTTAATGGAAACCGCCGCACTCCCTTTTTTCAATGGAATTCATGCAGCAATTTGTCAGGGGCTCTTTCTGAGTGACTGACAGGGGTTTTAAATTTAGCACGGCGGGGTGTCTACTTATTTTGTGTGTTTACGTATTTATAGTGCACTCAGTGTGAGGGGACGCATGTACCAGAGCATTATTTTACCATAACTGGGCACTCAACTAAAATTAGGCAGATTGCTTTTTTTGTACAATTTTTATGGAGTTACATACACATCCTACTGCATAATAAATTTGACAAACGGATGAACACCTGGGGTTCAGATCAACTAGACATTGAAATGTTATTTTTTTCCACTTGACTTCAAACGGCGACTTAAAAATTAAAATTATATTCTGCTAAGAATGTCGGAGTGCATTGTTTAGTTGTAGTAAAAACATTCCCGCCTCCCAAATGGCGATTCTTGGGTAGTACGAAATAAGTTTTGGCAATGTATTTTTGTGTTCGAAAATATTACCTACATCTTCTAAGTACATCGCCCAGCTAATACAACAATTTGTGAATCAAAATTACTCCAGACCAGACAGGAACAAATGCCTCAGGCAAAATCTAACCCTAACCAGATACCCTTGAGCAAACAAGCCATCCTCTCAAAAATAATAGATTTTCAGTATATCCACAATCAGAAATAAGTGATTTAAACAGTAATTCTTTATTTTGTATGTGTGTATCCCGGGACAAAAGCTTGAATCCATCCCCTTTTGACTAATCTTGGAAAATATTTCTGTACATTAACCCTCGGCAACCTAGTGCCAGTACACATCCTGTTTATGCCCCCATACGCAGAGGATCCACAAGGGGGCACAGCTTGCCCCATGTCAACCCGTTCAGAAGTGTTTTTCTCAAGGCCAAAGTCTGATACATCACTAGTGGTGGTGGGCAAAATATTTCATTCGGCCGGTAGAATTGGCTGAGTTTTGACGACTTTGTGTTACTCTTGTAATGCTGAGTTCTGGCCAAATTCTGCCAATCACTCTTTGGCAGAATTTCTTCTTGCGTATGGGCTCCAGGATAGTAAGTTAGGGAGCGAGATTTGGCATTCCCTATCATGATTTCTGGGCGCTAGGAGGAAAATCAATGAGATCTTTTAATGTGGCTAGTGTGACTGTTTGCAGCCAGAAGGTTGTCGCTAAGGTAGGAAATTACTCGAGTAGCAGCAAAATCAAATTGAGTAGATATGCTTTCTGCCGCACCACGTGGTCCCTGTCACACTGATTTTTCATTGTGGATTGTGCTCCCGGTGCTAAATCACTGGGTGAGCAGAATGACGTGCCTTTCTCTGCCGGTTGGAGGAACTCCACGGAATCTCAAGGAGTTTTTATGCAACTCAGCGGAATTCAACGGAGTCAAAATCCACAATTTCGGCCCATCCCATATCTATAGGGTGCAGACCACAATATTCTCTGACACAATCTACCCAAACCATGTTTTGCGTGAAACATGACACTTGGCACCAACCTCTTCAGCTGCAACAGTAAATCATGTAATCTGCAAGGCTGCACGGCACATTGCTAGCCTGCAAAGCATCCTCCTGAGTGGTAATGCTGGAACCAGTGCTGGACTGGGAACAAAAACCGGCCCTGGCAAAGTGCTCGGCCGGCCACCGGGGGATTGCCCCGGTGCCCGCAATGGTCAGTCCGGGCCTGGCTGGAACAAAACCAAAATGGCTCCCATTAACTGCTTTCCCTTTGCTCTGTCTTAATACTATGTACCCCTTCCCTAATCTCCTGTTCTTGTTATTTGTAATTACAACATGGTCTATATAAACATGAACACGTGCATGCAACTATTTTGACATGTTGCACTACCGAGAGAATTTTGTGTGACATACAAGAGAGCGCAAAAATATGTTATATTTTTTATGCACATTTTGTGAGTTGGGGCACGGGCACAGTTAGTGCCCCTATGATGGCATTCCAGGAACACCCTAGCAGTTGGAAGCAGGCCCACGTTGCACCGTCTGCAAGGCGGTCCCTGCTTCCTTTTCAAACACTGCCAGTCCAATGTTTCCAGTGACATATGAAGCAGCGGTTTAAAACCAAAACTTGGCATGGTGTTGCGGCAATTTTTCCAGCACATATCAGTTGTCGTCTTCTCTGTGCACTGCGCATTCTTTTCATAATCCCTGTGCTTTCTTTCACAATGTCCACACATTAAAGATGCACCTCAGTGCAGACCTGGAAAGGGCTCCCAATGCATAATCTGGTCACCAGTGCGCTCACTGTCCATCTATCAACAATTTTAACTATGAAGAGTTGTATTTGTTTAACATTTCCCTTTCTATTTATACATTTTCCTCCTCCTTAGAAAGAAACCATATTACTATCGCACTTCCCGGCCTCTAATAGTGTATTTGTTCAGTGTGCTTTGTCACCAGGGGATTGTGGCTCTATGTCTTAATCCTTACACTTTCCCCCCCTTTTCCTAGGTGTACATGGTTCATTGTTTTGGTAAAGTGAACCTTCCTCAAAACGATTTTTCATCATCTATGTTTTGCCATTGCCTCTTCCAATATTATGGTTTGTGGAAAGCATTTTTTCTAAATTTACAACCTGTGTTTGGGTCTTGCCTCTTCTCCATAAATTATGTGGTGAATGTGCAGCAGTTCTCACAAAATTATCTGTCTGCAGGAAGGTCCTTTATTTAAACTCAACAACTGCACAGTCAGTGAAGATGAATTCTGCCTGCCTTGATTTGCAGTTTGACACAGCTATTATTACTAGGAGTGCCAAACTCACTTCTGGGTTTGCATGGTAATATCACAAAAACCAATTATAATAACAACAGGAAGACAATTTGGTCAGCAGTGGTCTCAGTACAACAATCATCAAGAACAATAACTGTAAATAATTAGAATAAAAGAATACCGGGGTTGTGCACTGCTTTCTCTTTGTTTTTCCTGCAGGCTCTGGTTAACAATGTGAACTTTAATTATATGTTGCTAAACCTGCAGCTTCAGATCCACTTGAAAATATTGAAGTATCTTAATCCCTTTGGGAGAAGGTGATTCCATCTAATAAATGTAATATCTTGGCTGTCAACACCACACTGCAGCAACACGTTTCAGCAATTAGGTAAATGTCTTAAATGGATCAAGTTTGTATGAACACCGGAATTCTCGACATCATTTATGGATGTGATCCAGCGGAAGCATACTTATAAATATATATATATATATATATATCACGCTCTTGCTTGTACCAACAGGCGGGAGGAACGAGAGCACGGTCACGGGCCTCAAGCTGCAGCCCAGTCCCAATCCGTGATCTAGAAGCTGCCTGCTTGTCACATCCGTTAGCAGCCCCAGACACCACTGCCTGACGCGTTTCGATAAGTCTTCATCAGAGGCTTGGGTGAAGGAGAAAGACACGCATATGCCGGTACTGCAGTTATGAGCTTTATTATTGGCGCGCTGTGGATCAGCTGATTGCGCATTGATTGCTGGTACCTGCAGTCCTGAGGAATATAGATATCTCCTCTGCATATGCGCGGGCAAATGTTCTGCTGGCAATTTCGGCCCCCCAGTGGGCCCCGGCAAACAGGTGGGTTCTGCATTCAGTGTCCGTGAATCCACGAATCCACGTTCGGTGATGAGGAATTCCAGCCTTGCCCCCGCCGTATGTAAACCCTGTGTCTTGGGGGTTGCTGCAGTTAGGGGACGCGAGGAGGCAGCTGACATTCAGAAGGGTGCATTCCCTTTGGGGGTAACTGAACTTGCTGATGGCAGACCCACTCCCGCCACACCAAACCTGCCATGGATGTTGCATTCTGGGACTTGCAGGCCTCGCTCTACACGCAGCCAGCAGGATAGGTTTTGATTGGGACTTACCTTGGGGGTGGAGCCTCAGCTTCAACATTAGGACGAGGCAAGATACTTAAACCGGAATGGGAGCCTGTGTCCTGAGCATACCCCTGGCGCTGAGGTAGGCAACAAAGACGCCGAAATGCATTCGCCACTTCAAGGGTTCATCTCTTTTTGAAGGAAGGTGTCTCCCTCAGCTTCAACATCAGGACGAGGCAAGATACTTAAACCGGAATGGGAGCCTGTGTCCTGAGCATACCCCTGGGGCTGAGGAAGGCAACAAAGACGCCGAAATGCATTCGCCACTTCAAGGGTTCATATCTTTCTGAATAAAGGTGTCTCCCACTGTTTCCCCGCTTGTGGCCTCTCTCCTTCGTTTGGAGGAGCTCCTGTGCATATTTCAGCGTGTATACCAGAGACGCGCGGGTGAGGTCCCCGCAATACCAAGTTGGTCTTGGCAAACACTGGCCTCCGTCTCGGCGGAATTTTGCAAAATCCACAGTATTAGAACTGCCAAGGCCCACCTTCAGGCTTAGGAGAAACGCGTCAGGCAGTGGTGTCTGGGGCTGCTAACGGATGTGACAAGCAGGCAGCTTCTAGATCACGGATTGGGACTGGGCTGCAGCTTGAGGCCCGTGACCGTGCTCGCGTTCCTCCCGCCTGTTGGTACAAGCAAGAGCGTGATGTTTTAGCGGCCGCCAAGCCGCTGGGAGCGAACCACCCCTCGAAACCTGGGGGCCACAGGGGAGTGCACCCAGCACCCCCCTCTTCGTGGATTCACGGACACTGAATGCAGAACCCACCTGTTTGCCGGGGCCCACTGGGGGGCCGAAATTGCCAGCAGAACATTTGCCCGCGCATATGCAGAGGAGATATCTATATTCCTCAGGACTGCAGGTACCAGCAATCAATGCGCAATCAGCTGATCCACAGCGCGCCAATAATAAAGCTCATAACTGCAGTACCGGCATATGCGTGTCTTTCTCCTTCACCCAAGCCTCTGATGAAGACTTATCGAAACGCGTCAGGCAGTGGTGTCTGGGGCTGCTAACGGATGTGACAAGCAGGCAGCTTCTAGATCACGGATTGGGACTGGGCTGCAGCTTGAGGCCCGTGACCGTGCTCGCGTTCCTCCCGCCTGTTGGTACAAGCAAGAGCGTGATGTTTTAGCGGCCACCAAGCCGCTGGGAGCGAACCACCCCTCGAAACCTGGGGGCCACAGGGGAGTGCACCCAGCACCCCCCTCTTCGTTTATTCACGGACACTGAATGCAGAACCCACCTGTTTGCCGGGGCCCACTGGGGGGCCGAAATTGCCAGCAGAACATTTGCCCGCGCATATGCAGAGGAGATATCTATATTCCTCAGGACTGCAGGTACCAGCAATCAATGCGCAATCAGCTGATCCACAGCGCGCCAATAATAAAGCTCATAACTGCAGTACCGGCATATGCGTGTCTTTCTCCTTCACCCAAGCCTCTGATGAAGACTTATCGAAACGCGTCAGGCAGTGGTGTCTGGGGCTGCTAACGGATGTGACAAGCAGGCAGCTTCTAGATCACGGATTGGGACTGGGCTGCAGCTTGAGGCCCGTGACCGTGCTCGCGTTCCTCCCGCCTGTTGGTACAAGCAAGAGCGTGATGTTTTAGCGGCCGCCAAGCCGCTGGGAGCGAACCACCCCTCGAAACCTGGGGGCCACAGGGGAGTGCACCCAGCACCCCCCTCTTCGTGGATTCACGGACACTGAATGCAGAACCCACCTGTTTGCCGGGGCCCACTGGGGGGCCGAAATTGCCAGCAGAACATTTGCCCGCACATATGCAGAGGAGATATCTATATTCCTCAGGACTGCAGGTACCAGCAATCAATGCGCAATCAGCTGATCCACAGCGCGCCAATAATAAAGCTCATAACTGCAGTACCGGCATATGCGTGTCTTTCTCCTTCACCCAAGCCTCTGATGAAGACTTATCGAAACGCGTCAGGCAGTGGTGTCTGGGGCTGCTAACGGATGTGACAAGCAGGCAGCTTCTAGATCACGGATTGGGACTGGGCTGCAGCTTGAGGCCCGTGACCGTGCTCGCGTTCCTCCCGCCTGTTGGTACAAGCAAGAGCTTGATGTTTTAGCGGCCGCCAAGCCGCTGGGAGCGAACCACCCCTCGAAACCTGGGGGCCACAGGGGAGTGCACCCAGCACCCCCCTCTTCGTGGATTCACGGACACTGAATGCAGAACCCACCTGTTTGCCGGGGCCCACTGGGGGGCCGAAATTGCCAGCAGAACATTTGCCCGCGCATATGCAGAGGAGATATCTATATTCCTCAGGACTGCAGATACCAGCAATCAATGCGCAATCAGCTGATCCACAGCGCGCCAATAATAAAGCTCATAACTGCAGTACCGGCATATGCGTGTCTTTCTCCTTCACCCAAGCCTCTGATGAAGACTTATCGAAACGCGTCAGGCAGTGGTGTCTGGGGCTGCTAACGGATGTGACAAGCAGGCAGCTTCTAGATCACGGATTGGGACTGGGCTGCAGCTTGAGGCCCGTGACCGTGCTCGCGTTCCTCCCGCCTGTTGGTACAAGCAAGAGCGTGATATATATATATATATATATATATATACTGGCGATAGCCAGTAGGTATATATAGTTAGGATTTTTTTCCTATGGGATTTTTGAAAATTCTATGTCGAATAACTTTGGCGTTTAAGGACAGAATTGGCTGAAATTTTCAGGAAAATGGAACATTTTGTTTCTGAGCAGCCCCTGAAAATTTGGGGGGGTTTCGTCAAGGGGGGGCCGAGAAAAAAGGGGGGTCCCAAAACGTGTTTTTCCCATGCAATTTTCCATAGGGGCGGTTGGCCTCACTTTTAGCCTGAACTGCTGAATGGATTTACACCAAACTTGGCAAAATTGTAGGGACTGGTAGCCCGATGTGCCTTTGCTATGTCTCAAGATATAGGCTCCAGTGGTTTTCACAAAAATTAACTTTGAAAAATATATATTGGGCTACATTGGGCTATATATATGTTGGAGCCCAAATGTAGCCCAATGTAGCCCAATGTAGCCCAATGTAGCCCAAAGATGGCCACCAGAGACAAAAAAAACAAATGTAGCCCAAATATCAGCCAGATGTAGCCCAACTATAGCCCAATGACAGAATGTCCCAGAGTGTTCTAAAGAACAACTAGAGTGCTAACAGTCCTACTTATTACAAAGGTATGGCACACCTGAAGCCATCTTGATTGGAATAAAGTGGTAACTCTTAAAACATTTAATTTAAAAAGGAACAAAATGAGGGGGTTCATTTTGCCATAGAAAGTATGATTAGCGAATATATGACGAAATCCTGCATGTACTATTAGGCCGCAAATTAAAATAACGAAAACTTTTAGAACGAATATGCCTTTAGCATACACTAAACAACTAAACTACCCTAAACCCTAAAACACTACCCCCAGCATGACCCTACACTACACAAACAGTACAACACTACCCTAAACCCTAAAACACTACCCCCAGAATGACCCTACACTACACAAACACTACAACACTACCCTAAACCCTAAAACACTACCCCCAGCATGACCCTACACTACGCAAACACTACAACACTACCCAAAACCCTAAAACACTACACCCCAGCATGACCCTACACTACGCAAACACTACAACACTACCCTAAACCCTAAAACCCTACCCCCAGCATGACCCTACACTACACAAACACTACAACACAACCCTAAACCCTAAAACACTACCCCCAGCATGACCCTACACTACGCAAACACTACAACACAACCCTAAACCCTAAAACACTACCCCCAGCATGACCCTACACTACGCAAACACTACAACACTACCGTAAACCCTAAAACACTACCCCCAGCATGACCCTACGCTACGCAAACACTACAACACTACCCAAAACCCTAAAACACTACACCCCAGCATGACCCTACACTACGCAAACACTACAACACTACCCTAAACCCTAAAACACTACCCCCAGCATGACCCTACACTACGCAAACACTACAACACTACCGTAAACCCTAAAACACTACCCCCAGCATGACCCTACGCTACGCAAACACTACAACACTACCCAAAACCCTAAAACACTACACCCCAGCATGACCCTACACTACGCAAACACTACAACACTACCCTAAACCCTAAAACACTACCCCCAGCATGACCCTACACTACACAAACAGTACAACACTACCCTAAACCCTAAAACACTACCCCCAGCATGACCCTACACTACACAAACACTACAACACTACCCTAAACCCTAAAACACTACCCCCAGCATGACCCTACACTACGCAAACACTACAACACTACCCAAAACCCCAAAACACTACACCCCAGCATGACCCTACACTACGCAAACACTACAACACTACCCTAAACCCTAAAACCCTACCCCCAGCATGACCCTACACTACACAAACACTACAACACAACCCTAAACCCTAAAACACTACCCCCAGCATGACCCTACACTACGCAAACACTACAACACAACCCTAAACCCTAAAACACTACCCCCAGCATGACCCTACACTACGCAAACACTACAACACTACCGTAAACCCTAAAACACTACCCCCAGCATGACCCTACGCTACGCAAACACTACAACACTACCCAAAACCCTAAAACACTACACCCCAGCATGACCCTACACTACGCAAACACTACAACACTACCCTAAACCCTAAAACACACCCCCAGCATGACCCTACACTACGCAAACACTACAACACTACCGTAAACCCTAAAACACTACCCCCAGCATGACCCTACACTACGCAAACACTACAACACTACCCAAAACCCTAAAACACTACCCCCAGCATGACCCTACACTACGCAAACACTACAACACTACCCAAAACCCTAAAACACTACCCCCCAGCATGACCCTACACTACGCAAACACTACAACACTACCCAAAACCCTAAAACACTAGCCCCAGCATGATACTACACTACGCAAACACTACAACACTACCCAAAACCCTAAAACACTACCCCCAGCATGACCCTACACTACGCAAACACTACAACACTACCCAAAACCCCAAAACACTACACCCCAGCATGACCCTACACTACGCAAACACTACAACACTACCCAAAACCCTAAAACACTACACCCCAGCATGACCCTACACTACGCAAATACTACAACACTACCCAAAACCCTAAAACACTACCCCCAGCATGACCCTACACTACGCAAACACTACAACACTACCCAAAACCCTAAAATACTACCCCCAGCATGACCCTACACTACGCAAACACTACAACACTACCCTAAACCCTAAAATACTACACCCCAGCATGACCCTACACTACGCAAACACTACAACACTACCCAAAACCCTAAAACACTACCCCCAGCATGACCCTACACTACGCAAACACTACAACACTACCGTAAACCCTAAAACACTACCCCCAGCATGACCCTACGCTACGCAAACACTACAACACTACCCAAAACCCTAAAACACTACACCCCAGCATGACCCTACACTACGCAAACACTACAACACTACCCTAAACCCTAAAACACTACCCCCAGCATGACCCTACACTACGCAAACACTACAACACTACCGTAAACCCTAAAACACTACCCCCAGCATGACCCTACACTACGCAAACACTACAACACTACCCAAAACCCTAAAACACTACCCCCAGCATGACCCTACACTACGCAAACACTACAACACTACCCAAAACCCTAAAACACTACCCCCCAGCATGACCCTACACTACGCAAACACTACAACACTACCCAAAACCCTAAAACACTAGCCCCAGCATGATACTACACTACGCAAACACTACAACACTACCCAAAACTCTAAAACACTACCCCCAGCATGACCCTACACTACGCAAACACTACAACACTACCCAAAACCCCAAAACACTACACCCCAGCATGACCCTACACTACGCAAACACTACAACACTACCCAAAACCCTAAAACACTACACCCCAGCATGACCCTACACTACGCAAACACTACAACACTACCCAAAACCCTAAAACACTACCCCCAGCATGACCCTACACTACGCAAACACTACAACCCTACCCAAAACCCTAAAATACTACCCCCAGCATGACCCTACACTACGCAAACACTACAACACTACCCTAAACCCTAAAATACTACACCCCAGCATGACCCTACACTACGCAAACACTACAACACTACCCAAAACCCTAAAACACTACCCCCAGCATGACCCTACACTACGCAAACACTACAACACTACCCTAAACCCTAAAACACTAGCCCCAGCATGACCCTACACTACGCAAACACTACAACACAACCCTAAACCCTAAAACACTACCCCCAGCATGACCCTACACTAAACAACCACCACAACTCTACACTACACTAACACAACACTACACTACACAACACTACACTACACTACACAATCACTAACCCACGAAAAAATTAACACAAACCCACTTACCTCTCTCGTCATCGTGGTTTTCACAACGCAAATGCATTTACCATACATGCCTTTAAAACGTAATTCTTTGTAAAGGCATGCGCGATAAATGCACATGCGTTTTGAAACAATGCGGGATAATGGTATGCGAGGTCAATGACCTTGCGGGATAATGGTATGCGGACTGAAAGTCTGCGGGATAAAAAATGCGGGAAAATGGCTGCAAACCATGATTAGCAGCAGACTTCCCTGGTGAGCACTAGCTTTACTACAGTGATCTAATGAGCAACTAGAGTGCTAACATTCAGAATTTATGGCAAATGTGTGACACATCTGAATGCCTTCTTGGTAGAACCAAAGTAAACAAGCATTGAAAATGCAATAGATCTCGCCCTCGTTTAAGTTAAAGCCATTCTGTTTGTAATGAGGTGGCTTTTTAGCTTTGCTTTTATTAGTGTTTTTAAAACTTTCATGTAAATAACATGCATATGTATGCATATATGTATATGTATGCATGCATTTATATTTATATAGATATGCAGATTATATATGTTTATATATGTATATTACCTACTGGCGATAGCCAGTGGGTATATATAGTTAGGATTTTTTCTCTATGGGATTTCTGAAAATTCTATGTCTAATAACTTTGGCGTTTGTGGACGGAATTGGCTGAAATTTTCAGGAAAATGGCACATTTTGTTTCTGAGCAGCCCCTGAAAATTTGGGGGGGGTTCGTCAAGGGGGGCCGAGAAAAAAGGGGGGTCCCAAAACGCGTTTTTCCCATTCATTTTTCCATAGGGCGGTTGGACTCACTTTTAGCTCGAACGGCTGAATAGATTTACATGAAACTTGGCAAAATTGTAGATATGGTTTGCCCGACGTGCCTTTGCTATGTCTCAATATATGTGCTCCAGTGGATTTTGAGAAATGAACGTTTAAAAAAATATATATATCTGTGACAGCGGTCCGGTTAGCGCCCCGGTTCGCGTACCTGACGCGTAACGGAACTTCGCGAAGCGAAGCTGATTGGCTCTCCGGTGTCTGTCAACATTCTAAACAGTCCGGAGCGGCCGCCATCTTGTCTCTCGGTACGATCGAGAGACAAGATGTGGTGAAAAACAAAGGGGGAAATGAAGGAAAGGGGGCAAGGTAGACCACTCCTGACCCCCTAGGATTGATGAGGGGGATATTAAAGTGCCCCGCGGGGCAAAAAAAAAAATCTTTTTTTTTTTGCGATTTTACGCCGTAGAGGCGCGTCCCGGTACGCGAACCGGGCAGCTCACCGGGCAGCTCACCGGGCAGCTCACCGGGCAGCTCACCGGGCAGCTAACCGTCCCTAACCTAAGCGTCCCGGTAAGCGTAACAAGGGGAAAACCAAGAGAAACAGTAAAAAAAAAATTAAGGGAATAGATTTCCAGCAAACTTGGCAAAATTGTAGGGACTGTTTGTTTGATGTGCCTTTGCAAGGCCTCAAGATATGTGCACGTGTGGATTTTGTCTAATTAAGGTTAAAAAATATATATATATCTGTAAGCGTGCTCCGGCACGCTTACGTTACGGGTTTTATTTGCGCTGCAGAGCCGATACGTCATGGTTATGCGACGCGCCATGAGGCGTCTCACGTGGCTACGTGATACGTCACGTAATAAAGAATATATTTTACAGCTATAGATATTAGCTTTTAAAAAACCAATGAAATTCACTGAAAAAACCATAGGTTATAGACCATATATAGTTAGGAATTTGCATTTACAAAACCTTGAAAATTCACTGAAAAACCATAGGTTAGAGACCATATATAGTTAGCTGGACATTTTATTGACATAAAACCAATGAAATTCCATATATAGTTAGTTGCACTAACTATATATCGCGCACCCGCAATCCACTGCTGATGATGTCACATATTACATCATTCATGACATGGTCAGTGACATCACTGATGACATCACTGATGACATCTCAAATGACATCACTGATGACATCACTGATGACATCACTGATGACATCTCAAATGACATCACTGATGACATCATGACACACCAATACCAGTTACTACATACGCACTCACTGATTCCTACGTCTACACACACATTCACTCATTCACCCATACAATCACTCATACATACAGTCACTCATTATTACAACACTATCATATGCACTCATACACCTATGCAGACACTCACACACTGCCACTCATCCATGGAGTTACTCACACACCTAGTCAGTCCTGTAAAGAATCAATCACACTTCCATTTCCTCATCTATACAGTTAAACACAGAACACCATACTTCAGTGACATCACTGATGACATCACTGATGACATCACTGATGACATCTCAAATGACATCACTGATGACATCTCAAATGACATCACTGATGACATCATGACACACC
Organism: Lissotriton vulgaris; assembly: GCF_964263255.1. Classification (NCBI taxonomy): domain Eukaryota; kingdom Metazoa; phylum Chordata; class Amphibia; order Caudata; family Salamandridae; genus Lissotriton; species Lissotriton vulgaris. The sequence continues at coordinate 897,018,089 of NC_141687.1, forward strand.
AATACCAGTTACTACATACGCACTCACTGATTCCTACGTCTACACACACATTCACTCATTCACCCATACAATCACTCATACATACAGTCACTCATTATTACAACACTATCATATGCACTCATACACCTAGTCAGTCCTGTGAAGAATCAATCACACTTCGATTTCCTCATCTATACAGTTAAACACAGAACACCATACTTTTCACACATATACTAACACATACTTACTCTCTTATACAATCACTGATACAAGTACACATTGATATGCACAGAGTCACACACCTCCCAGCCAGCCACACACACACTCAGTCTTCCATACATCCACTCATTCTTCAATATGTAAAACATATTTAAACTTTACAAAAACACACAGACACTAGATGATGTCATTTGAGATGTCATCAGTGATGTCATCAGTGATGTCATTTGAGATGTCATCAGTGATGTCATCAGTGATGTCACTGACCATGTCATGAATGATGTAATATGTGACATCATCAGCAGTGGATTGCCGGTGCGCGATATATAGTTAGTGCAACTAACTATATATGGAATTTCATTGGTTTTATGTCAATAAAATGTCCAGCTAACTATATATGGTCTCTAACCTATGGTTTTTCAGTGAATTTTCAAGGTTTTGTAAATGCAAATTCCTAACTATATATGGTCTATAACCTATGGTTTTTTCAGTGAATATATATATATATATATATATATATTTATCTATTCTCATTTAATCCTCCAACCATTCTCGATCCTTTATGATTAGATTATCAATTGCATTCTCCGCAGAAGCGATTTTCTTCTGATTAATCTTTCTCCACTGATAGGAGGGGTGGAAATTAGGGTGATTAAACTCACGGTTGGCTGTCAAATTCAGATACACCACTCTCAAAACCATACGGTAGATATAAAGAATAGCAACTGGAATTTCCAACCTCCTAAAGAAGTTAAGAGTAGTACGAATTATACAAACTAATAGCTCTGCAGTCGCAGCACAAAATAAAATAAGCAATATCTGTTGTTCTGTCATGGCTTGCTGATTCTTTCTACAATGCTTGTGAATCATCAATATTAATCAAATGACGAATCAACAAGACTCAATAATAGACTCAGGCAAGTTTAAAATATGAATTATTGTATTTGAGACGCAAAGTTCATCATAATCAGCAATTGCTTCAGCAGCCCAGTTTGAATTATAACAGCTTTAATAAGAATGACAAGCATTAAGTAGGCGTTTGAATCAAAACTAGCCACACATTTGCAGAATACCAAATAGGCAGAAGGAAAGTTCGTAGACTAACAGTTCAATTCTAAGGGATGGAAGGACTCCATTAGAGTCCTTTAGGCGCGAGTCCAGTAGCATAATGCTTAGGAAATGTTTGGGAGAAGTATAATCTATATGCCACCGACAGTAGCATCGACTTATCAGTCCAAAATTAGTAAAGTTCAGAAATAGAATATCATTCATATCTGTCCCAGTCCATAATGCAATATTAGCATGCTCTAAAATAAGAAGTTTGCATTCTGCATTAAAGGTAAAAAGGTATGCCAAATGTGAAGCTATTAAAGGATCTGTGTGGGCATAAAAGGAAAAAGAATGTTTTGCCCCTCCTTTGGAGTTTTTATAAGTTATTTAGTAAAGTCTTAATGGCGTAGCATCACCTTACCATCAAAAGACCATCACATGGATATGCTCACATCATGTCACATAAAATGGTTGAAGCATCGAGCTGGTTTCCCTTGCCTGTCAGGAGAAACACAACTTAGAAAGTCCACATGGCCCTAATATTGCTAAAAGGAAATACAAAGTTACAGTTCATGGTCAGAGTAGAAATGTTATTCCCACATTAACATTTCACTGTCAATATTCGAAAGTACATTAGGAAACAGTGTTGTACAGATCAAACAAGTTACATTTCTCGTGTAAAGAACGATTCTTTGTATTAGATTTATGGGAAAGGGTAATGCCTGTGAAAAAGTATCCTGAATGAAGGAAAATAAAGAAATAAAGGTCTTTACGTTAGCATTGCATGGATAAATAAAATAAGCTTTAACTCTACCTTTACTTGAAATTAATTTCAACTAATTCACATAAAAATGTATGAACTTTCACAAGCATTATTATATGAAATGTCTATTGTCAATATGACCTACTTACACACATTTTTCACGGTAATTTTGTAAATGCACAATTTTCAAAACACAATATTCTAATCTCATTTGAATGTCTTCATATTCTATAGCATTTCTATGTACATTATCAAGTTCATATTTAATTTCTAACACAATAAAGCATTGATGTGTTGGGTATTATACTTCTCAAAGTCTCATTGCATCAGTTGTATGTTACTATATTGATTACAATATCAACCTACCATTTCATTGACACTTAGACCTACCATTATTTTCACTCTCTGTAAATTACACATAGGTGCAATTACTTAAGCATTGACCAATGCCGTGGCCTTACCTGCTTATAAACTATCACCAATTCCAATTCCAATCCAATTATTTACCATAATGTCCACCCTAATCTCACTCATACCTGAGTGAGTACCCAAAACCATAAGGCTATTAGCAATCTTAATTCTGAAAAGCCTAATTGATGAAAATATGAATGCAATTAAATTAAGCTATACCAAATAAAATCACAAGTGTAAATAGAATAAAACCCAGGAAAATAATCTTTTTCATTCAATTAATTTATTTAAATTAAAATAAATTAAATGACAGTATAAATATTGAACTCTAATGTTAAACCCAAATCTTTTACATTGTTAAATGTAAACAAATTAAAGATTCGTCTAAATTAACGAAATAAAAACTGAGGAAATATGCACAAGTTAAAATATGTTTTTAATGTGAAGAATTATATACATATTGTAAACGTACTACTTAAAATTGTAGATTTTTGCTACTGATTTTGTGTCTGGCAGAAGGGGTATTCAGTCCAAATGTGACGGATATGCCATGTAGCTTATTTCAAGTGCCATAGGATATAATGCACTCCTTCCTCTACTACTGCCAGGAGAGTGATCGCCGTACTGTATTTAGATAGGAACCCTGTCTGTGCAGGGTGCAGGATGATGCGGTTTTCTAGAAATATCTGAGAGGTACAGATTGACATGTTTTCCCAACACTTTACTCAAACCAGAAAGTAGTGAAGTTGTACTGTAGTTTTCTATATCAAGAGGGTCCAGGTTGGACTAATTTAAACGTGCTTTTACCATGGCATGTTTTCACGCTGAAGGAGCTCTTCCTTCAGCTAAGGAGAGATTTAGAATTTCTAGTAAAGTGTGCAAGATGTGTTCTGCTGCTTTAGCTAGAATGTGTGGCAGGGCCGGATCCAATGGTGATCCTTATTTGACTGTGCTGAGGGGGGAAGAGACGATATCTAGCTTGAATGTAGGGGATTCGGTGAGGGCGATGTTGCTGCTTTCTCTGTTGGGCCTGAGATTAGTGTCTCTAACAGGCTCTTGGAAGGATCAGATAAATATGGATTTTTAAAAAAGAATCTTGCAAGGTCATTGCACAGATATATTGAGGGTTTGGAGTCAAGCTATTGGGGGGGGGCGGGGAGGGGGGGGCTCTAGTATGGATTTAACAATCCAGAGCATTTAGTGTGGGGAGGCCTGATTGATTTTTTCATCGTAGTATGCAGCCGGGGCAATTTTCGGAATGGTATTGTCTGATAGTGCCTGAGTGTTTAGATTTGCTAGTGTCCTGTATCTTTCTTTACACTCTTGCCTTAGTATCCAGAGGTTTGGGTATACCAGGGTGCAGATGTATGTTTGGCACATCTGGTTGGGTTTTTATTGGGATTACTTAGTCAAATGAGTGTATGATCCACTGAGAGAGCTTCAAATTTGGTACTGGGGGGTCTGAGCCAAGGTCAGGTCTAATATTATTTAGAGCCTGTTTCCATGTATCACCGTGTAGTTTAGACCAGCTTCAGTCTTTCCAGGTAGTTGGTTTAGGGGGTGGGGATGAGCATGGTAATTCCAAGACAAAGAGGATCATGAAATGATCCAACCACATTACTGAAATCAGGTGATGTACTCTTATCAGTGGTTCATGTGTGAGAATGGGGTGAAATAGAGGGCTTTTTTCGTGTGCGTAAGTGGACACAGCAAGGGCATAGACAACAATGATTGCAATATAATCAGAGAGTGCCAGATTTGAAAAGAACTTGTTTTCCTTGCGTGTTGCAGGTTGTCACAAGGCAATGCAAGTCCTTAGGTAAGATTTACAAAGCCATGCAAGGGGCGATTTGTGCCATGTTGCGTGACTTTATAAAGAAAGGTAATGCAACATTTCATTGTGGTGAGGTTCCATGGGTGGAGTATTGGCTTTCCCATGCACCCATCTGTGACATTTGTTCCAATCTTAGATTTACTAAAGCCAGTATACCTGGGATTGATCCATAATGGTGTGCCTGCCTCAAAGAGGTGTAACAAGAAGAAATACTTTTTTCTCATCATTATTTTCTCTTTCCATGTGTGCTGCTTTCTGCAGCAAATATGGAAAGAGGAATACACCTGTAATGAGTGTTTGTGTGCAGGAAGGTATTCCTTCATGCATGTTTGAAATTGGGGTTTCTAATTGGCAGTGGCTTGCATTCTGTGCAAGTAAGGACCCTTTCTTCTAGTCAGGTTCAGGAGATAACACAGCTAGGATAACCTCTGCTCCTTCCCTTAGTAGCTTGGTATGGGATGTCAGGCTTATCTTGGAGGCAATGTGTAAAGCATTTGTACATAAACACATGGAAACACAGTGAAAACACTACAAATGGACACCACACCAGTTTAGATAAATAGCCAATCTTTATCTAAAATAAACAGAATGAAAACAAAAAAGATACATATATCAAGATATCACTTATATATAAAACAATGAATGTTTGTCCCTTTTAGCACAAAGTGCCTGAAATGTTTCCAAATCAAACACGAAAACAGGTGCAGGCGAGGTGAGGTTCTGAAAAGCAAAATAATGAGCCAGTTCCTTACATACAGAGATGGGGAAGTGTCCATTCCTTGCTCCCGGGGGAGGTGATGTGTTGATTCCTTACTACTAAGCCTGGGAGGTGATGCGTCAGTTTCTAACTGTGGGAGGAGGTCATGTGTTAGTTTCTTACTGCGCAGGGAGGTGAGGGGTCGCTTCTCCAGACACATGCCCTAGGTTCCTTACTGAAGCCCAGGGTAACTGGAGTCTTGACACACAGGTAAGATGGGTGGAAAATGTGGATACACTGGAGTCAATGCATTGGCAGTAAAACAGGCACTGCGTTGATTCTTCCATCCGCAAACAGGTGATGCATTAATTCCTTCAGCCGCACAGCAGGGCCTGCGTCTGAGTCAGAGCGGGAGTCTCGGATGTTGGAGACATGGTGCTCTGGATTTGGGTTGCAGCAGTTCTCTCAGCCACAGACAAGCGCTGCATAGATCTTTTGTGCTGCAGCATGGCTATGCTTGTTTTTTTGACCGCATAGCACGCTGCAGTGGGAAAAATGGCGCTGAAAGGCGATGTGCGGAATTTCAGCTCTTCTGGCAGTAGAAGCCATCTCCAAGGGCCAAGAACTGGAATTGGCACCACTTGGCAGGTCGGAACTCCCAGCAAAGGACTTCAGGGGCTTTGATGGCCATAAGACTTCTTAACATGAGGCAAGCACTCACGCCATTGGAGAATCTTCTTAAGCAGGATACCAAAGCAAAAGTCTAGTCCTTAGTCTCCCCAAGACCGAAGCAGCAACTGCAGGCCAACCCAGCAAAGGGGCAGTACAACTACTAATAGCTCTCCAGCTCTTCTTCTTGGCAGAGTATCCTCTTGATCCAGAAGTGTTCTAGAAGTCCAAAGTTACAGGACCAATACTTACACCCATTTTGGCCATTGAAGTAGGCATACTTCTAAGGATAGTCTTTGCAGTGCACAGATCTCACCTTGCCTTACCCTGGACCCAGACACACTACAGGGGGTGGAAACAGCATTGTGATAGGACAGGCACAGGATAGGCACATCCCTATTCAGGTGTCAATGACAACTCTCTCCACTGCTCTAGCTCAGGAAAACCCATCAGCCGTTGATGGGTCATGAGGATATGCGTGGCACACCTCAGGTCCCTTTGTGTGACTATACAAACAGCTTAACTGTCACTCTAAACCAGCCATGGATTCCACAGTCAGGTAGAGGCCCAGGGTGATAAAGCAAGCAACTTTGTAAAAGTGGCATTTTCAAACACACAATTAAAAAACCTTACTCACTAAAAGATGTATTTTTAAATCCTGAGATCTGGGAGCCTTGATCTTTTCCCAATTGAAAGTTACACTTGCAGAAGAAGGCAGCTCAAATGATACCCTATGGCAGAGATGGTCATTGCAATAATGAAAAATGAAATTAAATTTCAGTATTTCACTCTCAGAACATGCAAAAACCCCTAGCACATGCCCCACCTTTCACATACACTGCATCCTGCCCATGGGGCTATCTTGGGCCTACCTTGTAGGTGCCTTACATGTAGAAAAGGGGAGGTTTGGGCCTGGCAAGTGGGTGCACTTGCAAGGCCGACATGGCAGTTTAAAACTGCCCTCACAGACACTGTGGCAGGTATGAGACATGTTTGCAGGGCGAATCATGTGGGTGGCACAATTGTTGCTGCAGGCCCACTAGTAGCATTTGATTTACAGGCCCTGGGACCACAAAGTGCACTTTACTCGGGACCTACCAGGAAATGGTTTTGGTTTGGAGTGGGAAAGTGTCCAAATATATTGGATTGGAATGTGGCCCATCAATGTTTGAGAAATAATCTACAAAGCTGTGCAAATTGCATGAAATTTACTACAATTTAAGCTAAAAGTGGAGTAAGGTAGTTAGATTTTGATTTACAATAAAAAAAAGCCTTAGAAATTCACTGAAAAAACAAAGGTTAAAGTCAAGTTATACATAGGTCATGTAATATTACAAAAACTACAGTTTTAAAACAAAACTCCTCTGAAATTCACAAGTTATATGTAACTGCCATAGGTATGATGTAATTTGAGATGTCATGAGCGATGTATTATGTAAGGTCATAAGCATTGCAGAGCCTTGCATGCATGATGCACATGTATTATCAATGCCTTGTCTCCTGACTGAGCTAAATTTACATTTCCTCTGTATTTTTATCCCACCGTTAAACGGAGGGGCTTATGTACAAGGACTTAACACCACAGAAGTGTTCATTTTTTGGCGTTACAGCGGCTATTTTTTAATTGCCTTGAATACAAGTTGCAGCTACCTCCAGCACTTTTCTGGCAAAAACATGAATTTTAAAGATCGCCACTTGACTGGCGGAGAAGACGGGGTCGAGCGTGTGTCCAGCTATGTTGGTTGGTGCGGAGACTAGCTGCTTGAGTCTGATGTTGGCAAGGTTCGCCAGGAGGGTGGTGCTATTCTGGTCTCTGAGGTTGTCCAGGTGGAAGTTGAGGTGTCCGAGTATTATTATTATTATTAAATGAAATTTGTAGAGCGCACTGACACCACGAGTTTCCTGGCGCTAGTAGGATGTAGTTAGTGGATGGGAGAGCCTGGGGTGCAATGAGGTCTACAATGGCATTGATGAATGGGGGTTCATGGGCTGGGGGGCTTGTAGACGAGGGTGCCACAGAGGGTGGGATTGGAATTGGTCCGGATCTGGAAGTGGAGGTGTTCCATGGTAACCGTTGGGTCATTAGAGTGTGTGGTCAGTCAGAGTGTGCTTTTTTAGACAATGGCAATGCCTCCTCCTGGGTGCTCAGGGTGGTCCATGCAGGTGAATTCGTAGCCGTCATGGATGGGGATTGCGATGTCACGTCCGGCGCAGAGGTTGGTTCCAGGTTTCCATGAACAAGGCGATGTTAGAAGGGGTGGCGTCAAGGAGGACCCAGAGTTCTGTGGCATGTTTGTAGATGGACTACACATTAAGGAGGATGCAGTGGAGCCGGTCAGCTGCGCTCTGGTCGGCTGGGTAGCAGGAGGCGCTGGTGTGCTGATGTGGCAGACGGTGCGCTTGCAATTTCGGCAGCCACAGGGTGCAAGGGAATTCTATAGTGATGCTAGATGGCAGGTGGTGTGGCATCCAGGGCTGATGGCGAGGAGGGTGCTGGTGTCAAAGCTGTGGAGCTTCCAAGAGGAAGGGTCCTTGGTGCTGGGTGCGGTCCAGGGGCGGACGGATGCAGATGGGCTTGCATTTGGAGTATGAGTGGTACGCCCACTGCGTAAGGCTGCACAGCGGCCACCATTAAGTAGTGCTGCGGGAGGGACTGGAGAGCTGGGAGGCGGGAAACATGGGAAAGGACACTGGAGGGGGCAGCGGGGTTGTAAATATATTTTAAATAAAATCTTACCTCGAGGCTGTGTCCCACGTCTTCTGTGCTCCTGCTCTCCTGAGTCTGCTTCTAGCCAGGCTCTCTTCCCTAAGCCAATCACAACACCCCAATACAGAGTGGCGATTATTCTTGAGTGCCATGACAAGACATTCAGCCAGGGTCTGGAGGGGTGGGCATTTTCTCCATGCAGGCTGTAGTGCAGCCTGTATTGAGAACAGGGAAGTGCGCACAACTGCTTTGGGCAGCCTGAGAAGGCTCGACCCAACAGCCATTGCGCACAAAGAGTGGGCATTCCACTCCACCCTTGCCCTGCTCCCTGAGTAGAGCAGCCCCATACCCGCCCACCCTCCCACCCGCAAAGGAAACATAGCATGAGATTATCAGAAAGTTATCATCATGTTATGTTACCTCTTCTTGCACTGCTTGAAAGCAGTGATGCGATGCTCTTCCGCCATAGCTGAGGAGCAGCCACTGGGGAAGCATCACCCAAACGCCCTAGGCCTGTGCCCGACTCGACCCCTGGGCCTCCTCTGATACTCGTCCCAGATTCTCCTCACCTGGACATTGACATCATGGCACAATCCACTGCATTCTATCCAAATCTGTGACTCAGCCAGCAGGAGCCTCAGCCAGGGGGGATTTCACAAGCCCGGGTACAGCAGTTGCCACCAAGTCCACTGGGGAACCTCCCGATGCAGGTGATGCAACCATATGTGTGAAGTTGCATCACTCCCAACACACATGTTTGGCACACATCAGAGGCCTCACCCTCCACAGCATCCGGTCAGTGCAACATCTTCTGCCTTATGACAGGGTATGCTCAGACGTGAGTCCCTTGCTCACTTTGCCACTGGATTCAAGCAAGTCGGGCTGAAGACGGCTGGAATACCAGAAACCGGTCCTCGGAAGCTTGTTTCCGGTCCAGGGAAGACATGGCTTGGCAGTTCGGGCTGGACTGTTCCCATGAGGCACAGGGTCAGACTGATTTGCATATAGCCATGTCTGAACTAGGGTGGCAGAGTGGGCTAAAGAAAGGTGATGGATTAAACCCAGATCTTTTGACTGGGTGTGAGTGTTTGATTGATTCAGATGCTCCGTCCATCACCACCCCCTTTTATACAGCTTTTGGTCACCATAAGTGTGGCAGGGTATGCTCAGACGTGAGTACCTTGCTCACTTTGCCACTGGATTCAAGCAAGCCGGGCTGAAGATGGCTGAAATGCCAGAAACCGGTCCTCGGAAGCTTGTTTCCGGTTCAGGGAAGACATGGCTTGGCAGTTCGGGCTGGACTGTTCCCATGTGGCACAGGGTCAGACTGATTTGCATATAGCCATGTCTGAACTGGGGTGACAGAGTGGGCTAAAGAACGGTGATGGATTAAACCCAGATCTTTTGACTTGGTGTGAGTGTTTGATAGATTCAGATGCTCCGTCCATCACCACCCCCTTTTGTACCGCTTTTGGCCGCCATAAGTGTGGCAGGGTATGCTCAGACGTGAGTCCCTTGCTCACTTTGCCACTGGATTCAAGCAAGCCGGGCTGAAGACGGCTGGAATGCCAGAAACCGGTCCTCGGAAGCTTGTTTCCGGTCCAGGGAAGACATGGCTTGGCAGTTCAGGCTGGACTGTTCCCATGAGGCACAGAATCAGACTGATTTGCATATAGCCATGTCTGAACTGGGGTGGCAGAGTGGGCTAAAAAACGGTGATAGATTAAATCCAGATCTTTTGGCTGGGTGTGAGTGTTTGATTGATTCAGATGCTCCATCCATCACCACCCCCTTTTGTACTGCTTTTAACCGCCATAAGTGTGGCAGGGTATGTTCAGACGTGAGTCCCTTGCTCACTTTGCCACTGGATTCAAGCAAGCCGGGCTGAAGACGGCTGGAATGCCAGAAACCGGTCCTCGGAAGCTTGTTTCGGGTCCAGGGAAGGCATGGCTTGGCAGTTCGGGCTGGACTGTTTCCATGACGCACAAGGTCAGACTGATTTGGATATAGCCATGTCTGAACTTGGGTGGCAGAGTGGGCTATAGAACGGTGATGGAGTAAACCCAGATCTTTTGACTGGGTGTGAGTGTTTGATTGATTCATATGCTCCGTCCATCACCACCCCCTTTTGTACCGCTTTTGGCCGCCATAAGTGTGGCAGGGTATGCTCAGACGTGAGTCCCTTGCTCACTTTGCCACTGGATTTAAGCAAGCCGGGCTGAAGACGGCTGGAATGCCAGAAACCGGTCCTAGGAATCTTGTTTCCGGTCCAGGGAAGACATGGCTTGGCAGCTCGGGCTGGACTGTTCCCATGAGGCACAGGGTCGGACTGATTTGCATATAGCCCTGTCTGACCTGGGGTGGCAGAGTGGGCTAAAGAACAGTGATGGATTACACCCAGATCTTTTGACTGGGTGTGAGTGTTTGATTGATTCAGATGCTCTTTTCATCACCACCCCCTTTTGTACCGCTTTTGGCCGCCATAAGTGTGGCAGGGTATGCTCAGACGTGAGTCTCTTGCTCACTTTGCCACTGGATTCAAGCAAGCTGGGCTGAAGACCGCTGGAATGCCAGAAACCGGTCCTCGGAAGCTTGTTTCTGGTCCCGGGAAGACATGGCTTGGCAGTTCGGGCTGGACTGTTCCCATGAGGCACAGGGTCAGACTGATTTGCATATAGCCATGTCTGAACTGGGGTGGCAGAGTGGGCTAAAGAACAGTGATGGATTAAACCCAGATCTTTTGACTGGGTGTGAGTGTTTGATTGATTCAGATGCTCCGTCCATCACCACCGCCTTTTGTACCACTTTTGGTCGCCATAAGTGTGGCAGGGTATGCTCAGACGTGAGTCTCTTGCTCACTTTGCCACTGGATTCAAGCAAGCCAGGCTGAAGACGGCTGGAATGCCAGAAACCGGTCCTCGGAAGCTTGTTTCTGATCCAGGGAAGACATGGCTTGGCAGTTCGTGCTGGACTGTTCTCTTGAGGCACAGGGTCACACTGATTTGCATATAGCCATGTCTGAACTGGGGTGGCAGAGTGGGCTAAAGAACGGTGATGGATTAAACCCAGTTCGTTTGACTGGGTGTGAGTGTTTGATTGATTCAGATGCTCCGTCCATCACCACCCCCTGTTGTACCGCTTTTGGCCACCATAAGTGTGGCAGGGTATGCTCAGACATGAGTCCCTTGCTCACTTTGCCACTGGATTCAAGCAAGCCGGGCTGAAGACGGCTGTAATGCCAGAAACCGGTCCTCGGAAACTTGTTTCCGGTCCATGGAAGACATGACTTGGCAGTTCGGGCTGGACTGTTCCCATGAGGCACAGGGTCAGACTGATTTGCATATAGCCATGTCTGAACTGGGGTGGCAGAGTGGGCTAAAGAACGGTGATGGATTAAACCCAGATCTTTTGACTTGGTGTGAGTGTTTGATTGATTCAGATGCTCCGTCCATCACCACCCCCTTTTGTACCGCTTTTGGCCACCATAAGTGTGGCAGGGTATGCTCAGACATGAGTCCCTTGCTCACTTTGCCACTGGATTCAAGCAAGCCGGGCTGAAGACGGCTGGAATGCCAGAAACCGGTCCTCGGAAGCTTGTTTCCGGTCCAGGGAAGACATGACTTGGCATTTCCGGCTGGACTGTTCCCAGGAGGCACAGGGTCAGACTGATTTGCATATAGCCATGTCTGAACTGGGGTGGCAGAGTGGGCTAAAGAACGGTGCTGGATTAAACCTAGATCTTTTGACTGGGTGTGAGTGTTTGATTGATTCAGATGCTCCGTCCATCACCACCCCCTTTTGTACTGCTTGTGATGCAGAGAGGCACATCCCACCACTGGTAATCCCCTGTACTGGCGTTGTATTGTTGCGATGCAGACCTCCCTACGTTGGTGTGCATGAGCGCCTGTACAGTTCACAGCTCCAAGGGGCACTAGACTGTCTTCACACACAGGTCAGCAATGTGTCTCCATGTAACCTGGCAGATTTCACCACCAGATAAAGGCGATCAACGATGCCTCAATGTGTACCGCCACAGCCTAGTGTCTCCACAGTACCTACCCACCCCACTCTGGGTCCCAGCCGCAGGCACATTGTGGCATCAGGGCCCCAGGGACTGTCCATGCTTTCAAGGTTTTGGCTGCATTGGTGTTGCAAGGAGGGCACTATGAAAAGTGATGCATCACAGGTTTTCCCCAGCGATCCGCCTCTTTTCATATATGTAGCCCTGATCCCACATTTCCTCTTCCCCCAGGACTCTGGCTGGTCATCCTGGCTGTTGGGGGATTTGGGGAGGTTTTTGATCTGTGCTGCACTTGTCCCTGGTTGCTCTATTCTGCATTCCATTGTTTTTCTTTTTTTTTATTGGCGGTTGACTTAATGGCCATTTTTGCCTCTAGAGGCAAAAAAGGTGAAGTTCTTCTGACTATGCTGAGTTTTTGCTTGCAAATTGGCCTTTCGTCAATTTTTGACAGATAAGGTCAGAATTTGTATCGCCTTCAAACTGGTGTTAGCAGCAGTTTTCACTGCGGCAACCTGAAACTATTGCCATGCAGCGACGTACTGTAAATAAATTGCTAACAGGGCGATAGTTTTTGGTGATAGGCCGCTTTAAGAAAACTGCAGCTAACTAACGCTAACGCTAAGTCTAGTTAGCGGCAGTTCTTGTACATATACCCATGAGTTTTTTAAAACAGTTGACAGCACTCTGGTACTTACAACAAAATCTTTTAGTAACGTTGTTTAAGATTTTTCCCCATTGGTCGAATGGATTTTTGTTGGATGACTTAAAGAGCTGTAAGGGAGAAAAGTCATCAGCAATACATTTCGAGCTTGTAAAGACCATGTGACTCCACAAAAAGGACAAGGAATCCCGAAATATGGTTAAATAGGTTCAATCCCATATGTAAGTAAACATTAATAAGTTCAAAAGATACAACAATGCAGCTGGTAAGCTGAAATATCTCAGTAGATTGTGTCATAATAAAATGAGATACAGAATAGTAACAGCTACAACATTAAGGAAACAAATCTAAGTGGACTGATGTTCCATAAATAAACTTCCCTTCTCTCTGCTAAACATAAAAATACTACAGAAATATATACCTAGTAATTTTAATTAGGGAGCATAGAAGATGTCAGCATGCTATTGGAAAGGGGCGACCATTCGGTCCCCCCGAACGTATGGTGGAGTACCTCGATCCCCCCGGGAGGCCATCTTGGGCGGGAGGCGAGTCTCGGCTGGTATGCCCGAAGCGGCGTAGCCGGGGCGCGCCTTTTTCCCGCCCTGGAGTGGGTTGTCCTAGACACTGACGCGGCCGGCCACGCCCAGGGAGGCAGGCGGAGGCGGGTTTACGCCCGCCCGAAGACGGATAAAAGGAGCAACAAGCCAAGAAAGCATCCTCTTGTTCCTGTGCTCTGAAGCTGCACCTCCCCGCTGCACGTGAGCTCGAGACGGAACGAAGAGCCAATTTTGAGCGTTGTAATTTTTGTCTTTGTTTTACAGATATCTTCGTTCGAGAATACCGGGCAAGAAGGTCGGAAAGCGGGTCGGGACCGATCAGATGCTCCGCATGCTCATAAAGGAAGTAGCCGATTTGAAGAAGCAGATGGCGGTAAAGAATGGGGAGGGAGGACCGAAGCGAATCGTCGGACCAGCATTGCCGGGAGTAGTCCCTAGCGGGAGAGGCAAGAGGTCCAGGAGGGGGGCACCTGGGGGGGAGGCCCCGGTTCCCGATACACCGATAGAGGAGCCTACCCCGGTTCCGAAGGAGGGGCATCCAATCCCCGTGGTAGTCACCCCCGTGAACGGAGAGGATATGCCTCCCGAGTTGGCGGCACAACTGGCAGCGCACTTGAAATTAAGGAAAAGATTTGGGCCGATAAGTATGTGAACATGTTTTCTTTGCTTACTGACCATTACGAGATGGAGCATGTGAAGGGCCAAAAAGAGCTTATGCATCCGAGTGTTTGGCGCGCAAAAATGGCCGCCTTTAAGGTCGACGAAAACATAGGTACTTGGGGCAGAGCGTTTGGCATTTTTACCTCCATTATGGGTGAGCGAAGGCCTGAATTGTTGACGGAGTTGCCTATTTACCAGACACGTATGATGGAGTATTCTCTAGCATACGAGGGCAATCAGTGGTTTTGTTATGACAATCTTTTTAGGAAGGCTAAGGAGCACGACCCAGCTCTAACATCGGATTGTTATGACTCCATTTCTTGGCAAAAAATGGAGAATTCAGGCATGTTCAAAGTACCATTGTCGGGGAGTAACGGGGGTGAGTCTTCCCGCCAATCCTCTGGGACACCCTTTCGGACGGGTGCAGGTAACGAGCACCACTCGAAGTCGAGTGGCAACGCAGGTAAAAGGGGGATTTGTTGGAATTTTAACAGGGGAAAATGTACAAGGCCCCAAGGGTCATGCAAGTTTAGACATGAATGTGGGGGGTGTGGACAATCCTCCCATCCTGAGACCATGTGCAGAGCCAAAACGGGTGATAACGGTGGTAGGGGAAGCGCCAAACAGGTCTGAAATAGTCAGAGTGGCGCCTTTACCTACCCCGATTGATACCATGGCAATGATTCCTTGGCTCAACGAATACCCGGACCATGTCTCCGCTGGGGTATTGCGAGACGGTTTTTCATATGGTTTCCGCATTCCAGTGGGGGATTTTCGGGGTGAAGCAAGTTGTAAGAACCAACTGTCGGTCCTGCAGCATACGGCAGTGGTACGGGTAAAGATTGGGAAAGAGGTGACTCGAGGGCGGGTTGCCGGTCCATTCGATTTTCCACCAGTTCCTAACTTTGTTTGTTCCCCATTAGGGGTGGTCCCCAAGAAGGACCCGGGTGAGTTTAGGCTAATACATAACTTGTCAGCCCCACGAGGTCTTTCCGTGAATGATGCGATAGACCCGGAAGTGTGTTCGGTGCGGTACGCATCTTTCGATGAGGCCGTCGCCATGTTGAATCGCCTGGGGCCCGAAGCGCTGATGGCAAAATCAGACATCGAGTCAGCGTTCCGGTTGCTCCCGGTACACCCAGACGATCAGCGTCTTCTTGGTTTCATGTTTCAGGGCCGCTATTATATGGATAGATGTATGCCAATGGGATGCTCTATATCTTGTGCTTACTTTGAAAAGTTCAGTTGTTTTCTACAATGGGTATTCACAAGAAAGACGGGTTTTCAGCATGTTATGCATTATCTCGATGACTTTCTGTTCCTGGGGGCAGCCGGGGACCCGGAATGTGGACAGGCTTTAAACGAATTTTGTGCCTTAATGAAGCATTTTGGTGTGCCATTGGCACCAGGTAAGACTGTTGGCCCCTCGACTTCACTCGAGTTTCTGGGGATCGAGCTCGACTCGGAGGAAGGTTGTTTTCGGTTACCCAAAGAAAAAGTGTTAAAATTCAGGGCATCCCTTGAAACATGTATTCGAGTGTCTAAGGTAAACCTGCATCAATTGCAACAAACAGTGGGCCAGTTGAATTTTGCTCTCAGAGTAATGCCAATGGCCCGCCCCTTTTCCCGCTCGATTGCACAAGCCATGGTCGGCCTGAAGGAGGGACACCACCGCACGAGGCTCTCGGCAGAGATTCGCCAGGACATGCGCATTTGGCTGGCATTCTTGGCGGATTTCAATGGTCGAATTGTCTGGAACAAACCGGCGGTGTCCTCCGAGGAGCTGGGGCTGTGGACAGACTCGGCGGGGAGTATAGGTTTTGGCGCCATATTCGGTACGCAATGGTCGGCTCAAAAATGGCATTCATGGTGGCACGAGTGCGGGCTGACGAGTAACATTGCTTTTCTCGAACTCTTCCCAATTTTGGTGGCCCTGAAAACATGGCCTGAAGGGTTCCGGGATCACTCTGTGGTGTTCTGGTCTGATAACATGACCGTGGTTGAGTGTATCAATAGTCAGGCAGCACGTTGCAAATGGATTCTGAGACTGCTCAAGGAAATTGTGTTATTGTGTATGCAGTTGAATGTGCTCTTTAGGGCGCGACATGTCCCGGGGGTGTTGAATCAAGCGGCTGATGCACTTTCTCGTTTCCGTATGCAGGCCTTCTGGGGTTTTCTGCCCACAGCGGACCGGGTGGCGGCACCCTTTCCCGAAGCTCTCTGGTCTCTCGGTGCCCCGAACTACAAAACCTCGTGGGAGAGAGTTTAGCACCCAGGACAAGGAAGGCATACGAAGGGGCGTTTCGTTCCTATTGGTCCTTTTTGGGTTCTGCTAGGGGGGAGCTTTGGGGCCAGGAAGAGCTTGTCGTAAAATTTTTGCTGTCTCTACATCGGGCAGGCAAATCAGTAGCTACGGCCCAGAGGCATCGGGCCGCCATTTCCTTTATGGCAAGGGCTCATGGGATCCGGGACCCGACAGCGTCTTTCGTGGTGCAGAAAGCGCTACGTGGGTGGCAACGTCTGGAGGGTCGCAGAGTAGATCGGAGACACCCGATAGGCCTGGATAGGTTGGCCCTGTTATTTTCTGTACTCCCTGCGACATGTTCATCCCGGTATGAAACAGTGTTATTCCGAGCCGCTTTTGCGCTAGCATTCCATGGGGCTATGCGGGTAAGCGAACTGGTGGCGAAGAACAAGCAGGATACGGTGGGGGGACTGTGCCGAGAGCACATTCAGGTTAAGGGGGAGACAATGACTGTCTCGTTTGTCAGGTCCAAGACCGATCAGGGTGCGATTGGGGACTGCATAATCATACATAGGATTCCCGGGTCTCCCATGTGCCCTGTTGTTTGCGTAGAGGAATATTTGGCGCAGAGGGTGGCATCATGGGGGGGAACCTTGTTGAGACACGCTGACGCCACCCCACTGACGAGGTTTCAGTTCCAGCGGGTGCTTGCGATGTCAATTTCGGCCTCGGGCTTGAACCCCGGCGAGTTCGGGACCCATTCCTTTCGGATAGGGGCTGCTACTGAGGCTACAGCCAGGGGTCTGAGTGTGGAAAAAGTGAAACGTCTGGGGCGTTGGTCCTCGAATTGTTACAAAAAGTATGTGCGGTTGCACATGTTGTGAAGCTGTAATGATGTACTCACGCTTCTTGTTTTTGTTTGGTTTACAGTTTCGCAAGCTCACGAGGCGGGGCGGACTGTGCAGTCGACCCGACACCTGGGAACCAGCGGTCAGACATCACCGGCTGCGGGAAAAGTGGTGTGGGTCGTGGGCCACTCATACGTGAGGCGTGCCGCGGACGTATTCAAAGCATGTGACATGATTCACATGGCTGGGGAATACGGGTACAGGGTGACCTTCTACGGAAGGGGCGGGCTCTGTATTGACCAGTTTCAATCCTTTTTCGAGGGTTTGTTAGGGCGGACAAGGTCACCGCCGTCTATAATCATAGTCCATCTTGGGGGCAACGATTTGGTGGCCACTGGTAGACGACTTCTTCTCGAGGCAATGCTCTCCACTGTAAGTTGGTTGGCGAGAAGAGTTCCAGGGTGCACAATTGCATGGTCCCATATGATTCCACGGAAAGTGTGGCGGGGGGCGAATTCGGTTTCTGCTCTGAATCACTCAGTGAAGAAAGTAAATAATAAATTGGGTAGATTGTTTCGTTCAAGTACACTGCATTCTATTCCACATGGTTGTATTAAGGGGGACGGTATGTACCTGGGTGATGGGGTCCATTTGTCCCGGGTGGGGAATGAGTTACTCATAGGAGACCTCATAGCTTGGCTAAAGAGTTTAAAACATGACCTTTAGGCAGGAGTTGTTGTGGGGGGTCCGGATAGCCGGTCAACTATCCGGTCTGTGGCGGTAAGGTCATGATCGGTGAGCAGTAATTGGAAGATCCCTATGGGGGGGCGTCACCCATTACGGATGGGAGCGCTCGGGGGAGGTGGCCATTGGCCCCTCAACGGGGAGGCAGTCCCTTCTAAGGATGGGCCGCCGGAAGGAAAGGAAAGGCGGTCAAGGCCCCTTCCTGGATAGGAGGGGCTACGGGCCCCTCCTGGGGAATTTCCCGGGGCCAGGACACCTGCGACGGCAGATGTGGTAAGTTGTGTGGGGTGGGGAGGGGGTTTACGCTACCTTCTAGACACCTCACACGAGTCCTCGGACGACCTTTAAATGGCGTCGAGTTCATTGGGGCCCCCGTCAAGTCAAGGGAAATTGGTAGATGCACTTGAGGTACGCCTCTGTGCGGTCGCCCCTCACAAGTGGGGGAGGTATTTCTGGTTTAGGGATCTGACACCGGTTGCGACCTTGCCGTTGGCCCTTAAAAGTTAGGATGTACAATTTCAAGTTAAATGTTTTGTAGGATGTTAGTTCGGCTAGGAGAACCTTTGTATTAGAAATATGTTAAGGTTAGCCAAACATCGTGATGTGGA
Organism: Lissotriton vulgaris; assembly: GCF_964263255.1. Classification (NCBI taxonomy): domain Eukaryota; kingdom Metazoa; phylum Chordata; class Amphibia; order Caudata; family Salamandridae; genus Lissotriton; species Lissotriton vulgaris. The sequence goes on from NC_141687.1 coordinate 897,036,762, forward strand.
AATGAAATTGTACATAATATGAAACTGTTATTTTAATGGTTTGATTTTGTTTCATATTTTAATAAATACGGCCGGGAGGGTCACTCCCTCCCGTCTTCCAAAAGTTCAGAACCGTTTCTGGTTTCCCATCCTTGGGGATTGTGTCGAGAGGGGGTGGCGGGTATCTCAGCCATATGGAAAGGGGCGACCATTCGGTCCCCCCGAACGTATGGTGGAGTACCTCGATCCCCCCGGGAGGCCATCTTGGGCGGGAGGCGAGTCTCGGCTGGTATGCCCAAAGCGGCATAGCCGGGGCGCGCCTTTTTCCCGCCCTGGAGTGGGTTGTCCTAGACACTGACGCGGCCGGCCATGCCCAGGGAGGCAGGCGGAGGCGGGTTTACGCCCGCCCGAAGACGGATAAAAGGAGCAACAAGCCAAGAAAGCATCCTCTTGTTCCTGTGCTCTGAAGCTGCACCTCCCCGCTGCACGTGAGCTCGAGACGGAACGAAGAGCCAATTTTGACCCACCCACCAGCCCCTGAGGACAGCCAGTTGTTTTAAATAAAGTTTTGATGTGGTAACTCTATTTCTTACAGGTTGTGATGATTGTCGTGTTATTTTGAGTATGCAATAAAGAATGGTCATTTACAGTATGTTTTTCCAATAAAGTGATTTTGCACTAGTGTTGATCGGTAATCATACGTGAAATAGTTAGGGTTGTTTGGTAATTAGTAGTTTTAGTTAAATTGTCGTATTTATTTTGGTCGGGCGGTAAGGTCATGATCGGTGAGCAGTAATTGGAAGATCCCTATGGGGGGGCGTCACCCATTACGGATGGGAGCGCTCGGGGGAGGTGGCCATTGGCCCCTCAACGGGGAGGCGGTCCCTTCTAAGGATGGGCCGCCGGAAGGAAAGGAAAGGCGGTCAAGGCCCCTTCCTGGATAGGAGGGGCTACGGGCCCCTCCTGGGGAATTTCCCGGGGCCAGGACACCTGCGACGGCAGATGTGGTAAGTTGTGTGGGGTGGGGAGGGGGTTTACGCTACCTTCTAGACACCTCACACGAGTCCTCGGACGACCTTTAAATGGCGTTGAGTTCATTGGGGCCCCCGTCAAGTCAAGGGAAATTGGTAGATGCACTTGAGGTACGCCTCTGTGCGGTCGCCCCTCACAAGTGGGGGAGGTATTTCTGGTTTAGGGATCTGACACCGGTTGCGACCTTGCCGTTGGCCCTTAAAAGTTAGGATGTACAATTTCAAGTTAAATGTTTTGTAGGATGTTAGTTCGGCTAGGAGAACCTTTGTATTAGAAATATGTTAAGGTTAGCCAAACATCGTGATGTGGAAATGAAATTGTACATAATATGAAACTGTTATTTTAATGTTTTGATTTTGTTTCATATTTTAATAAATACGGCCGGGAGGGTCACTCCCTCCCGTCTTCCAAAAGTTCAGAACCGTTTCCGGTTTCCCATCCTTGGGGATTGTGTCGAGAGGGGGTGGCGGGTATCTCAGCCATAAAACATTTATAGGACCACAGGGGAAATGAGAATCATTGTTTTGCTTAAGGCTTCACACTTTTTAGAATAAGGCAAACAGAGAGGTCTTCACCTTCACCTAGAAGTCAAAAATTATTCTGCATCTGCTACCTGTGGGAACAGAAAATTCAGAAACATCCTTATCTCCTTTCACACCACCAGAAACCAACTAAATTATTATTTGAGAGGAGTAATTGCAACCTTCAACAAGTGTCCCATAGTATTGAACTTAGACTGTGAATCACAACCTTGAACATCTGATCAACCTGGTACATGATGAACAGAAGGTCTCTTCTGACCATTAATTCTCCACATTCACTGCCAAAGTCTCCCCTTCAGGCCTCACTATCAGCAGTCTAATACAAACAATAACCTTTCACTAGCTAGCATGAAACATGATAAGGAATCTGCATGAAAAGAAAGTATAATCTGGCATGCCTAATGCATTTCAATTGAGGCCTGTAGCCAGGCTAAGTTAACTCATCAGTTAATTTGAACTACAAATACATAATTATACAAACACATGTATAACTTGAAGAATATGTGTAAAACATGAATAAAGAGTTTACTGAACATTAGAGCACTCATATATACATATCTAATCCCTACAATGATTAATCTCATTAATTCCTTGACATGCTGTATACACTTTAATCAAGTCAAGGCACACTGCAAGAATAAAGTTTAAAACAAGAATATAACTGTAAAACTGTGATGTATAAGAGTGGGGCCTACATTGTGCTGCTTCACAGTCTTGGGAATGAAGCATAAACTGAAAATTTTGAAAATTGACGAAGTTGTGCAAACGTACTTTTGGGAATGACTGGGAAAATGTTCAGTTTGGGCAAACAGCTTCAATTTTCATAACCTTCTTAAATATAATACAAATTATGATGCAAACTATTGTACTATCATAAATGACACATAACACCAGTAAGGCATTATAATACACAAATCGGATAGTGACCCATTAGTACAAAATATATTCCCTTATGACTCCAAAATCTTTTTTAGGAGAAGTTGCAAGTCCATATTATTCTCTTTTTGTCTCGAGATCAATTTGCCTTTAAATTGATCCAGATAACATTGATTACATTTATTTGAAAGTGCATAAACTGGAAACAATAGAAAATGTAGCCGCTGATCTTTACAATATAGATCATCGTGTAAATAGAGTAATTTTCTTGTGGGCGACGATTCTTTTGAGCTCTAGTGTATCTCTAACAAGACCTGCATTCAAACGAAATTAGACTTAAAAGCTGTGAATTTACATTGGAGATGGGCATTTCCATTCACTGATAATTCCCATCTTGACATAATGGCCCTGTTCATAAACTTACTCCAGCATCAAAATCTTAGTTATTTTTCTCTGCTTCTTAGAATACGCTGATGTTTTCTTCAGGTATAATACTCCTTCCCACACATGCTCTATACTGCTAACCTACCGCGATTTATGTGTAAATGCATCTCTAAAGTAATATCACAGGCAGCACTGGTTAAAAAATAAAGCTTTTTTGACAGGAGTTACCTTACAGACCAAAATTACAAAAGAAAGAAGCAATGGCAGATAGTTTGTAATCTTTGTGTACACTTGTGCATGTTTTTGATTACTACTCCAGTCGTCCTTGTTGATGCCCTTGAAAGATGGCGATGAAAATGAGGAGTAATGTTATAATATGGGACAAACGATCAAAGGTGAAGGTGCTGATTAAATTCCTAGGTGTAGATTTACAAGCCCTTTGCGTGACCTTTGCGCCACAGTTGCGCACTTTTGTGAATGTTGTGGCCCATTTATAACTTAGCGCATCTAGGGAGATGCTTCACATTGTAAAGCCCTGAATCACATTATACCTGCGTCAGGTATAATGTATGCAGAGGGGCATTACCACTCAAAAAGCCATGTAACACGGATGCATTGAAATCTACCCAATTTCACTGCGCCACTCTAAGCCTTCACTATGTCAAAATCTCGACGCCTGCTCATACGAGGCATAAAGAATGATGCAGGGCTTTTTAAATGGGTCTCACTTTTCTGTTGTGGCACACTACTGGAGTTGTTTCACTTTTATGAGCAACACCAGCAATGCGTCACTTTTGCGCCAAAAGATTTGTCAGAATTTCTGACGCATCTGTTAATCCTTGCGCCATGGAGCACTATATTGTAAATACAGTGCGCCCATTGTGGCGCAAGGACATTCCGCGCTGACGCAAGGAAACTAATGTATCTATGAAGATGCATGCGTTCCTAGTAAATCTGCCCCCTAGTTCTCCCATGAGGTGTTAATTTGTCTGAAGCTTTTGAACTATCTGTGGTTTTCTTCAGTTGTATTTGGTTACTGAATGAAAGATTGGCAGTGTAGACAAGTATACTTTTTTCAGTTTAGATATGTTTATTGAGAAAATTCAAGATGACAATACAAAAAACAATAAAAACAGCAAAGAATTTCATCAATTAAACTAAAATTCAGAATAAAAAAATATTAAATGTATGAGTCAGTGTAACACATTTTGAGATAAACTAAAGAAGGAAGGGGTATGCAAGGTAAACAGTGCAGAGAAAAGAAAGATATAATTCCTATAAAAATCCTAATATACAGTATAGAATAACCAATTACTACAATGACAACTTAAGGAAAATCAAGGTGGCTTGCAGACTTCTTGTTGTGCTAGACTGGGGTTGAGGTAGCGTTTAGCACTAGCATCGATGTGATAGGTAACCATACGTTTAGTTTTTTTTTATGTGAATAGGGTAAACAAAATTTGTATCCTATCTATGATCATAGCAGACAGCATAAGCATACCACCATACTTGACATGATAACTTGGTAAAGTCTTTCCAATTTTTTGGTTATTTGCTGTAAAGCCACAGCTAACAGTAAGTCTATAATCTATATATTATGTTTAGATTCCGACCAGATAGGAGATAAGCTTCCCAAAAATATGTGAGCAGTAGAGCAAGGATAATTGGAGTCCAAAAAATGAATTAATTTGAGTCCAAACTTTTTTTCAAATACTATGAACCAGGGGACACATAAAAAGTAAATGATTAAAATCCGCATGAGGATAGAGACATGTCCAACAGACGTCTGAGAGTCCAGCTAGTTGTATATTTAGAGTGAGCGGAGATAATAAAAACCTATTGTATGCAAAGAAAAATGTCTGTGTGTTGTTTGCTGCTCTAGAAGATTTTCTAATCTTGGTCCATATCTTATTCCAAAGTGTTGTGGGCCAGTAAACCTGTAAATCATGTTCCCATGATAATTCCACCTTAGTTTTTTATCGTGTTTTATCTGAAGTATGCAAATAATTATAAATAACAGAGGCTTTAGGATAAACACGCAGGAGAGTATGCAGGTTATTATTTGAAGAAGGTGTCTGAGTGTTAAGAGAGTATGTTAATATGTAATTGGCGTAAGCGTTTAGAATGGCCTGTTTCAAAAGGAGATATTTAGGGAGGTAAGATGTAGGTAAAACAAAAAGTCTACTAGCATGCGAGAAGGACATACTCCCATCATGTAGGTTTAATTGATGTAACCATATTAGACCTTTTTACCTCCAGGATTTCCAATACAAAGATTTATTGCAAATTAAAATAATGTTGTTATGCCATATTGTGGAATTAGAGAAGGAAGACCAATCCGTAGGACCTAACGGAGAGATGGGGGTCAAGATTTTTTATGTGTATTTCAGTATGGGAGTGGATATAGATTGTGGTTTTTGAGAGAAAGATAGATATTCTTAAAATGAAAAAGAGGAAAGAAAATATTGTTCAAGTTCAATGGGGAGGCTCCACACTGGGATCAACTAGCCACCTTGATGTTTGGCGGAGTAAAAAAGCTTGTGGTATGAAGGGAATTCAGGAAAGTTGACACCACCCTCTGACTGTGGACGGATTAATTTTGATAAGGACATACATTCTTTTTTATTGCTCCATAAAAAAGAAGATAGTATAGAATTAATTTTTGTAAAAAAATGTAGGGAGATAGATACTGGGATGTTGGAAATCACCTGAAGAACTATAGGAGACATCATCAATCTTTATGGTATCCAAGCAATCACACAAAGATAAATACAGAGGGTGCCATCTGGTGGTCAAGGAAGATAATCTCTGTACGCAATTTTCCATACATCGAGAGACTGTGCCTTAGATAGAGGAAGTAAACTGTAAACCTAGATATTTAATCTGCTGGGAGCTCCATGTAGAACCTGAAATAAGGAAGTCCTCTTTGAAAGTATATTTTGTTAGTGTTAGAATTTCACATTTATCCTTATTTAATTTATAAAAAAATACCGCAGCAAAGGAATCAACTTCTTTTATAAATGCGAGAAGAGAGGTTCGAGGTTGTGAAATAACTAACAAAACATCACAAGCATAAGCTGCCAATTTAGTTTGAGTGTCTTTGAAGTCAAATCCATGAAGATCCTTATTTTGACGGATTTTTGAAAGGAAAGGCTCTAGGGCTAAATTGAAAAGGAAAGGAGATAATGGACATCCCTGTCTGACACCCCTGCCCAAGTTAAAATAAGAAGATGTACTACCATTCACACAGACAGCTGCCATTGGGTTAGACTATAGAATTGATATTAAAGAGATAGTTTTGGGGCCCAAACCATTTAAGTGTATGAAAAAGGTACAGCTATTCCACCCTATAAAATGTCTTTTCAGCATCTAAGGCTATCGCTGCTAGGTATTGATGGACATGAGAGGATTTGGATAAAATGTCAAAAAGTAGGTGAGTATTACCTGTAAGAAGACGACTTTTTACAAAACCAGATTTTTCTTTCCCTAATAAGAAAAGTAAGTAAGATTCTAGGCGTATAGCTAGGGCTTTTGAATGTTTTTAATAATCAATATTACCTAGGGAAATAGGCTGATAATGTTTACAATATTGTAGGTCCTTGCCTTCCTTAGTTATAAAAACAAATTATTGCATCTGAGAAAGAACCAAGGGATTCATTTAAACGTAAAAAAAGAATCTAAGAGATTATGCAATTTGGATAACCAGTGAGCAAAGTGTAAAAAAAATAACAGCAAAACCATCTGGAGCTTTATCTTTCTTAAGTGTCTAAAATGTGATGAGAAGTTTTTTTGTGTCAGGTCAGATTCAAAGAGTACAAAATCTGGTGGATTAGCAGAGGAATGTTGAATATTAGAAAAAACATTGAGAAATATGATGCTCTGAGGGAGGTATTTCTAGCGTGTAAAAGTTCTTATAAAATTGGAGAAATTCATTTAGAATATCAGTATCCTTAAATTTCAGTATGCGATGTTCATCCATAATAGACTCTATGTTGAATTTGTTATGTTTGACTTTCAAATAATTGGCTAGTATTATCCCTGCTTTATTCTGACCCCCATAACATTTCAGAGTAGATTTTAATAAATACGTTGAGGCATTATCTGTTGATTCCTTATTAAACTGAAATTTAACTTTTATGAGTTCAGATAAACATGCTTTGGAAGAGAAATAAGGATGCTCCAATCTCTTTATCTTATCTAGGAGGTCTTGTGTGAGTTTTTGGGGATTTTTTACGCTTTTTAGAGACATATCCAATAATAAAATCTCTGGCTACTGCTCTTAAAGGTAAAGAATCAGACTGAATAAATAAAAAATATTCATTAGAAAATAAAGCAAAAGAAGAGGGAAATGCAGGGTTAAAAGTAAGGCATTAATAAAACACCATTTCCGTGGTGTATTCGGCTTTTGCAAAACATCTAATTGAATAGTGGGGGGAGCATGATCGGATATTAGAATGGAACCAATATCTTCCTCCATCAATGACTGAGAAATATTGTGTGAAATAAAAAAGTAATCTATACGAGATTGGGTGTGATGGGCCGGGGAGTAATATATATATTGCCTTACAGTAGGATTGCAAGGCCTCAATGCATCTATAAGTTTGTGCTGTTTATTAGCTTGAATAAAAAGTTTGTGCGCTTTATGAGGGACAAAGGAAACCTGTGAATTGCGATCTAAAAAGGATCAAAAAAATGGTTGCAATCTCCTGTAAGGATAAAGTTATCATCTATACATTGTGTAATTTGTGGAGCTGTCGATGTCCAAAAAGGTGAATCTCCAGCGGTTGGTGTGCATATATTGATTAAAGAGATCAGAGCATTTACCAACAACAATTTAGTAAACAACCATCTGCCATTTTCATCAGAATATTGTGGGAGCAATTTAACAGGGGGTGATTTACGACAAAGAGTTAAGACTCCTTTACGTTTACCATCTCCAGGTTAGTAAAAAACCTCCCTCACCCAACCTCTATTTAACTTTAATGATTCTTCTTCCGATAAATGAGATTCCTGTATACATGCTATGCCTGCTCTCAATTTATCCAAATGTGTTAACATTCTCTGTCATTTAGTACATACGTTTTAAGCACATAAGGCTAACTTAAGATTGGAAAAAAAGCACTAATTAGAGTTAGTCAATAAACAATGAAATGCATACTAGAGAGATAACTACATACAAAGTTTGTTAAAATAAAAAGAAAAAACAGAAAGCATGTGCAGATATGATATTAGAGAGATTAAGGAAAAGCAGAAGGATATATGGATATGAGTAATAAAGGAATATTGTAAGTAATTAAAATGAAATTTATGAAAAAACTTGTAAATGTAAGAACATGAAATGCAGTTTAGAAAAGAACAGAGACAACAATGAGAAAGGAAAGGAAAAGAGAATAGTGTAAGTAACGAAAGAGAAAAGGTTAGTATGAGATAGGATGGTAGACACAAATAACATACTTACAAAAAATCCAAGACATACGTGAGGTCGGGGGGGATTAGGCCGCATGGGATAATGACGAATCCAGTCTCCAGAATGGAAAGGCAGGGAGGACAGCAGAACTGACGGGCAATACAACATAGGGAAACAAGGAGATAAAACCTGCAAGGGAAAAAGACTATTTATAGATATTCAGAACAACAACCAAGGAATAAGAGAAGAAACAGCAACCTCAAACATTTTAACCAGAGGATAATTGTGAACAATACGGAGCGAATTATTACTACTTATTATGTAACGAGGACGTGTCCTTAGACTCCTAGCAAATCTCTTCAGTTTTATGGGGTCTTCATAGCTAGCAGTCTTATTATTTAAGAGGCATGGGTGAAAAAGATCATATCCCGCACCCATGGTATGTAGATGTGGTCTGATAGCCTGAAATTCTCTGCATCTGTCAGCTGTGGGCTTTGAGTAATCCTGAGAGAAGAACAAAGGATTACATGACCAGGCAATATTATTAATAGCTCTGGAGGCTAATAGAATCTGGAGGAGGGCAGTATTTTCCAAAAAGTATAAGATGCAAACTCTTGTTTTCCTCATGGTGGAGGAAGACAATGTAGGAGTAGGGCCCAGTCTATATGGCCATTGAATGTTGAGAAAAGTATCCTATTATAACTTTGGGAGAAAAAATTTGAAGAAAGCAATGGGATCAGAGCCTTCAGAACCCTCTGGCAGTCCCTCAATGCGTAGATTATTTAGTCTACTCTTATTTTCAAGATTTTTGACTTCTTTTTGGAGCAAAAACACTTGAGAGTGAAGGGCTTCCACATTAATATGAGAAGAGGATAGAGTTTCGATGTTCTGCACTGCTGTCGTAACTGTCTTCCAAACTTGACATCTGTCAGTTAAAGTTTGTATTTTAGAGTTGGTTTCCTCGTCAAATGGACAATGGGCTCTGATCTCCTCCAGCAACAGGTCCAAGGATACTGAGGAAGGATGTTTGGGAGGAGAGGGAGGGTCCTTTTTCAAATGTTTGCTTGTCACTTTATTGCTACCAGATGAGGTCGAAATGGTAGATTCCATGACACTCTTAGGTGAGGTGTTTGTTGAATCCTCAATTGAGGTGCAATCCAAGCAAGGGTTAGAACGAAGTGAAAAGCAGCGTGACCGAGGCAATGAATGAGATAGGACCTTAATTAGTTTGCCCATGCACTTAAACAGGAAGTAGCTGGAATATTACTTTTTTTTATATAGGAGAACTATTCCTGGTAGAGACACCTCTTATGTAGAGATAACTTCTCAATAACTTTTGTGTGCACACTATTCTTGTATTTATCAACAGAGCATAAACTGTGTGAATATTTTATGCGCAGCTAAAGTTTGATATGTTGTAAAAAAACTTCACTCAAAAATGATATCACACATTAGTAAGAACATCTGGTGAAGTATATTCTAGTTGCAGCATTCACCACATCACATAAGAGATGCGCAGTTGCCCATTAATAAATAAGAAAAAATAGTGTCTTCAAAGGTATCAAGTGTGCCATATGGTGTCATAGAGTTCCTGATCTGAGAAGAAATATCCAATGTGCCCTTCTAGAATAACAGAGTTGTCCAAAGGAAGAATGCCATGAGTACTGCATAAAACACAAGTTTTATTTGCAAATAAGCCAAGGCAAGAGTGTGAGAAAAAAAAGAAATTCAACCGGCAACGTTTGTGACTGAAATTCTTCACAAAGCGTGGATCAAAGATCTAAGTTCGCCACCTCTCATATCACGGATCTGGTCTGTGCAGGTAATGAGAGAAAGCACTACTTACGTGGCATTTAAGCGCTTGCAGGTTGGCTCCAAGTGAGCAGGGCTGCTAGGAGAAGTCAGGCAATAATTTCTAATTGTGTGCAGGCGGTAGGTGTCTCATTCCGCTCACCGCCGTCGCCGCCGGTACTGAGAGTCAAACATTATCTGCCAACTCCCTCGGGCACTACCAAGCCCCGTGGTCAAGTATACTTGATCAGTCAATAATGTGCAATATTTACAATTAGATTCACAGAAACAACTGGGTGAGGTCAGGGCAAAAATTCTATAAAGAGGGAAAAAGCTGCACTTCACTGATGATGCCCAACAAGGCAAATAAAATGTCAGGGTTTCTTCTGTTCCCATTTTGGCGGAATGTGGCATGCCAGGTAGAGCTATACTCTTCCAATGGAAGTAGCACCCAGGGTGATTTGCATGCTTTCAAGCAAAAAATGATGCAGTGGAAGGTGACCCAGACTAATTACCTGTCTAAAATGAAATCAAGTATTTCACTTATCATTTATTTATTTTTCGCAGTGAAACACTTTGCGAGCAAAGGCTATTCCAGGATTTAGGCATGGTGCTCACTATGCTGTAGGGCTCAAACTGCACCTCACTCGTGAGGCCAACAGAGCCCGACTTACTGAAGTTGCTTTAGATCCCTTTGACGTAGCCTTCCAGTTCAGCTCGAAATTTAGCTATTTGGGGCAGAACCGGCCACTTTCTAAAAGGATGATTTGCTTTGGAGTGTTAAAGTGTCGACATATAATATATGGACTGGAATGGGGCCCAGAATTATTAGCAGTGGCTCAGGTTAATTCAAACATTAAAGCAATCACAGTTTTGTTTTACTCAATAAATAAGGATTCAAAATAACTATAGCCCATTTGTGAGGTGAGATCGGTCCCTTTGGTGCAAAAGTGTGTATCAATGTTTCAGCAATTTTTAGCAATTTAAAAAAAATAATCCAAATGAAATTTACTACAATTTAAGCTAAAACTGGAGTATGGTAGGTGCATTTGGTTTACATTTTAAAAAAAGCCTTAGAAATTCACTGAAGAATTGCAAATATTAAAGTTAAGGTATACATGGGTCATACAAAAACTACAGTTTTAAAACAAAAATCCACAAAATTTCCCCAGTTATACCTAATTTACATAAGTATTATGTAATTTGAGATGCCATGAGTGGTTTTATATGTAAGGCCATAAGCAGTGCATGGCAGGAGTGCAAGTTATAGCTCACTGAATTAAAACTTGTGAATTTCAATGTTTTCCTTTTTCGATTTATCAGTGTTCATTTGAGTCCATTCCAATACTTAACTTTAACATCACTTTAACTGATGTTTTATCAGTGAATTTCTGGATGTTGTTTTGCTGTACTTTAACTTCCGTTTGTTTTAATGAATGTATGATTTTTATCATATTCAGTTATGCACAGCGGGTGATTGCTCAGGCAACCTCACATGGCTGGTCAACCCACAATAAGCTGCCCTCCATGGTCAGCTTGTTGGCCCTGCCCATTTTGGCCTGCCCTGAAGAGTCAGCTTGCTACTCCTTTTCCCTCCTGCCCTTACTTTATTGTCAGGTGGGCCTCTGCGAGTTTACCCTCAGTGGTTAGGTTGCTTCCCTCCCTTCTGCTCTACGTTCTCTGTATGAAGGCCCCTGCTCCCTCCTTCCTGCCCTTCATGGACCGTCATACTTCCCCTGCCTATGCTAGCCTGCCCTCCATGTTCAGCATACTGCCCCTAACCCCTGCGCTCCATTCTCCATGTGTGAGTTCCTGCCCCCTCCCTCCTGCTCTACGTTCCCTGTGTGCATGCCCCTGCCACCTCCTTCCTGCCCTCCGTTACCCCTTTTGCTTCTTTTGCCAATTCCAGCCTGCTCTTCATGTTCAGTTTCTTCATCCTGCGGCTGCCATCCTCCCTGGTCCACTCCTGCCTGCTCTCCTTGGTAATCTTGCTACCCCTAACCACCTGCTCTATCCTTCATTGTGTGTTTGAGTGCTCCTGCCCTCTCCCACTCTCCTGCCATGGTCACTTGTTCTGCCCCTGCTGACCTACGCAGAATTGTCTGCCTGCGGCCTTTCTCCTGGTTTCTGTGGTCAGATTGCTGCCCTTGTCAGCCTGCCCTCCATGGTCAGCATGCTGGCCAGCCCTTTGTCACCTAGCCGTGGTAAATGACCTGTGTAGCGTTATCCCAGCCCTGGACCATGTGAATCAGATACACTACACATGGAGCTAATTCATATACATCTGTATTCTCCAACATACAATCACACTCTGCTTGATAACATCATACTTCTGTGATTCAGACCTTAACTCTTCCCATCACATTATGTAGTTCCTGCACAGAGTCCGCCTTGTGCCCCATGGGTCCTAGTGCGTACCTCATTGAAATTCGCCATCTACCCCTTTTTTAAATAAAACCTCCTCAATTAGTTGGTGAGGCGCTTGCACTTTCCTGCCTGTTTGGGTGACCTGAGATGGAGGAAGTTCACCCTGAACAGGTGCCGGTGACACAAGTTCAGACGATCAAGCAAGACCAGTGAGCGGGTTGCCTCACTTGTAGCCTCAGGTGTTGACAACTGTTGAGGTAGGTGTTTGAAGTGTGATGTATCCCATGTTATGTACCCGGGATGATGTGTTGTCACCATGTGTCCTTTGTTTGTCATAACCCATGACAGGTCAACGTCAAACAGAGTGTTAGTTTTCTCTTTCTGTCTCTGTTTAACCAGAGCCCAGTCTCCCTTGTTAAAGACTGTTTCCTGGGTGTGTCAGCACTTGTCAGCATGTGCTTTCATTTTACTTTTCTCAGTTGTGTCGATTACATGAACCTTAGCCTCATTTACTGATCGATTCATTGTCTATTGATCAGTTTTGTTTTGATGGCTCTCCCAAGTAGTAATACGGCTGGACTCGCACAGTCTTGGAATGAGGAGTTGTTGGATGGATAAGCTCAAAGTACTGGCACTGGCATCATTCAGATGGATTCCTTCCATCAACGCTCAATGAATCACCGTCTTGAAGGTGCCCATGAATCACTCAATGACCTCTTTTGCTTGGGGCCAGAGTGATGTGCTGTTTTAATGTTTTACATTTAGCCAAACATTAAATTCTTTGAACTCTTGGCTATTGAATGTTGGGCGAGTATCAGATTTAAGAATTGCTAGAATATTCCAGGTTGCCAAGATTTCTTTGGGCCATTCTATAACTTTGTCATGGGTTGTTGAAGATAGGTCTTCTACCGGAGGAATATGCAAATATTTATCAATGACAATCATGAGATTATGTCTGTTTCTTAGGGACCCAAAAAAGACAACTGCAACTCTCTCGCAGGGATGAGCCGGAAGATTAGACATGGCTACTGTGCGCTGCATCACCCTTGGAGAAAGACATTTGACTTGTGAGACATTTTTAATTCTTCCTCAACTTACTCTCCAACTTGAGGGAACCACAGTGGATGTCATAGAGCTCTTTTGGTGACTACAATGGCATGGTGTCTCTTACGAGCCAGTTTGATGACCTGCTTTCTTAGACTCTCAGTTATGACAATTCTCAAGCCTCTCAATATTATACTTTCTTGGGTGAATGCTAGCTTGTCTTGTACATTCTTACATTTTGGAACTCAAAGTCATCTGCAAGAGGTCGAGTGCTTGTTCTAAAGTATTGGGTTGTAATGAGGTTTTTAATAATGATCATTTCTTAGTCTGGATTGGTGGCACCAACGATTTGTTCCATGTACGGAGCCACTGGAGTGCTAGACCTCACAATGAAGTTGATATATTCTTCAGCCATTTTAGATATTGAACTTTGTTGATGTAACAACACTTGTGAAAAGTAGTCTGGAGGGTTTTGATTTTTCCATGGCTTGTGTATGATATAATGGTCATACTCTTGCATTTTCACCCCCACCTCTTGATGCAAGGAGACATCTTGGTGTCTAGGTTTCCAAAGATATTGAGCTAGGCCTAGTGGTCTGTTTTGATGGTAAATCGTTTTCCATAGAGAAATACATGAAAATGTTTGCAGGCTCACACTACAGCCAGACTTTCCTTCTCCTGCTGAGAGTAAGCATGTTCTGCTTCAGACAGGCTTTTACTGGCATAAGCCACAATGTGTCATTTAGCTTCTGGACGATCATCATGTTGGGAAAGGATTGCTCCCAGCTTCACCGGCCTCCCACCTACTGTGATCTCAGTATGTGTAACATGGGATCAAAATAGGCCATTTCAGTTTCATTCTACATTTTATGCTTTTATTTTTTTAGACTTTGGTTGCACTCAGGAAACCGGTAGACTGGGACATTTTTTGTCAGGTCTCTCAAGGAAGCACTCACAGTGGCAAATTCGCAAATGTATTTTGTGCAATAACTGACCATGCCTAAAAAGGATCTCACCATGCTAACGTCTTGGGGGGGCAGGTGGATGACAGAGCTTGCACCATGTCTAGATAAGGAGTCATTTGTTCTCCTTATTTACAAAGAGGCGTTAAGTCCCTTTTCACGCTTCACTTAGTGTGAAAGGGACGTGCAATGGGTGTTGCAGTGGACATTTCCCCGCAACACCTTTTGCTTTTTGACGATGGTCCATATTTACAAGACTAAGGGCCCGATGTAGGAGCCCTAATATCGATCGGAAACGGCCGAATTCGGCCGTTTCTGACCTGTATTACGTTTTTCTTATGTAGGGGGCTACAGAAGTACAGATTCGGTAATTTTACCGATTCTGTACATTTACCGATTAGGTAAAATACCGATTCGGTAAATGTACAGATTCGGTAAATAGTGATGTAGGTGGCACTCTGAAGAGTGCCACAAGCCTTCAGGAGTCGGTATTTTACCACCCAATCCAAGTGGGTGGTAAAATACCGAATCCAGATGTGCATGCACATCTGTGCATGCACACCTGTGCAGGCTTGTGTGCCATGTGACACACAGACATGTCCTTCGGGCATGTCTGTGTGCCACATGGCACACAAGCCTGTAATTGGGGTGCTAGAGGGTGTCAAAGTGACACCCCCTGCACCCTTGCAAGAATAGGTAATTACCGAATCGGTAAATACCGATTCGGTATTCCACATTGATTCCTATGGGCTTCAAGGCCCATAGGAATCAATGGGGGATACCGATTTGGTATTTACAGAATCGGTAAATACCGAATTTTACAGATTCGGTATTTACCGAATCAGAATTACCTACATTTCCCCCCCTCTAATTTACCACTTCTTAAATACCGAATCGGTATGATTCGGTATTTTAGAAGTGGTAAATTAGATTTACCTACATCGGGCCCTAAGGCAGCACCAAAAATGAAGACCAGGGAATACCTGGTCTTAGAGTGCCGATACGAGGAGAAATGATTAATTTCTCCTCGTATTTTTCTCTTTCCAATTGTTCTGCATTCGCAAGCACACATAGAAAGCGTAAATTACCTTTCAAGATTGTTTATGTGCAGGAAGATGTCCCTTCCTACACATAAACATTCTCCCCTGCAGCGCAGACACCCCAAGGGTGCCTGTGCATGTGCTAGGCAGCTTTATTAGAGCCAGGAGAAACATAGGAGTGTGCTGTATTTTTGTAAGTACGGCGCCTCACTGTGTTTTAAAAAAGTCGGAACGCAGCATTACCAATTTTAGAATAACACTGCCCTCTGGCTTTGTGTTGTAAATATCCCCCTATGTGCCTAAAAAACTTGATTTGTTTTTTGAAATTCACAATTTGCTACATTTAGAGGGAGATTCGTATCTGCAGGTAACTGGCAAACCTGGGTAAGGGCCTTATTGTGTTCTTTCTGTGTTCTCCCCAAAAACAATATATCATCACTGTAATTGAAAGAATGTGTAACAGGCGTCGTTACTCGGCGAATAGCAACCTGAAATATCTCAGCAGCCAAAGACACTCCACAACTCAGTCTCCCATATCCTTATACTTAATTCTTTATTGTATAGTTAATAAAAACCATTAAAAAATATAAAATACCACAATGTTTAAAAAGCAGAGAGTTAGCATTGCTATATGAAAGATAATGTTTATAAAATGAAGATATCATTCGAACTTCAGGATAAACTTGTCAAGGACCATGGCTCAGCCACATAGATAAAGAGTTCATGTTGCTGGTTCAAGTCTTTGCCAATAGCCCTTGCTTTTCTCAAAATTGCCAATAAATTTAACTGCTCTGCAGATGAATTGAGGATCCGCTGACCATAGGATTTGTACGATCGCAGACCAACACGTGCGAATTCCATGTTCCTTGAACTTGGCCTTTAGCCAGCTCCGACATTCCTGATCCAGGACAATTGCAAATCAGATGGATGAGGTTTTTTCTTCCTGCGCCACATAAATCGCAATCCTTACTTTCTTGGGACCTCCATTTCGGTTAATCCGCATTTGTTGTGAGGTTGCCCAGCCTTAGATTTAGGTATTTACGTTTAATAAATGGCGAGAAAGCGAGGTCTAGATAGGCTGCCGGTACAGACTTTTTATATGATAGAATTGTCATCCAGGCGTGGGTTCGATGACTAAAGATTAACTTGTCGATGAGCAACGAGTGCCTGTTGGCAGCCTTCTTTACCACCGGTTTAAACGATAGAACTGGAAGCTTGGTTTCCCAAAGTGCTGCCAACTCGGTCTTTTCTAGTGATAGTCTTAAGTACTTGGCATAGTGGGAGTTGGGACTTTTATGGATTGCTTCCCACATGGCGCGATAGACCTCAATTTCCTGATTCATCCAGACATCATACCAAAATTTGACGGTCTCATACTTTTTCAGCAGCACTTGGGATTGTAAACCGAATTCAAGTTTTACTTGTGCAGGTGATGCGTTGTTTGTTAAGGCGAATACACGCTTGTAGACTTTCATTTGTATTTTGTCCATGAGCTGTGCACTCTTACCATGATGTAATACACTCCCGTATGCTATTGTTGGGAGTAGTTTGGCTTTCATTACAGTTAGCAGGGGGGTAACCAGAGGGCCTTTGAGTTTGGTCGCGAAGTTGCTGAAAGCATGCAGCAGAGCAGTGCCCTTCTTTTCAATGCCGTTGAAGCGCGTAGAGAAATGAAGGCGCTTGACCAGTTGTATCCCCAGGTACTTATAGCTTTCCACCACTTACAGTTTAACGTTGTCTATTGTGAAAGTTGGTGGTGCTTTGTGGCGTCGAGTTATAACCATGATCTTTGTTTTCTTGCTATTTATTTCTAGCAAGTTCTGTTTTGTGTATCTGGTCAGTTCTTGCAATAGACGTTGCAAGCTTATTCTCGTCTGGCTAAGAAGAACCACATTGTCGGCATAGGATAGATGTGTTACACGGAGATTGCCTAGCCACGGTGGATGAGCATTGGTCTGGTCAAGGCCTGCTGTCAAGTCGGCCATAAATAAATTAAAAAGGTGGGGGGCCAACAGGCAGCCTTGTTTTAGTCCATCAAAGGTACTGATCTTCCAGGTTAACCGCTGTCCGTTGTCAATCTTTACCTGCATCCAAGTGTTGGTGTACAGGTCGATGATTGGCGTTAGGATTGAGTCTGGCACACCCTGCTGCTTCAATTTTGTCCAAAGTAATTGCCTGCTGACACGGTCAAAGGCCGTCTTGAAGTCCACGAAACAGTTGTAGAGTTCCTGATGGTTTTGTAGACTTTTTTCAGCGATCAGGCACAGTGCAATTGTATTTGCCATAGTGCCCATGCCGCAACGAAACCCTGTCTGATTTATCGGGATTTTGTTGTTCATATCGGACCATTGAGCAAGATCAGCTAACACCAGGGATGCATAGTATTTTGCTTCAGCATCGATGAGGGCTATCAGGCGATAATTAGTTGGGTTTTTGCAGTCTCTGCCTTTATAGATTGGATTGATGATAGCTCCCCTCTAGCTTTCTGGGATTCGACCTGTGTTGCTTATTGATCGAAACAGGAGATTGAATTTACAGGCCCAGTACTGGGGGTCCTCTTTGTAAATTGCCTGCGGGATGCCATTCGGTCCTGTTGCACTGTCTTGCCTGCTTTTCTTGATTATTTGTAATATTAAAAGTTCATCACCTGTCCACAACTGTTGACCCCTACATTCCTGATGGTTGATCGAAGTGTTTGACCAAACACAAGCCATGCCTCCCTGGTCCACTATTCTTGGTGTTTCACTTGCAATTGTTGCAGTTGTTGTCAGGTGTGTCGATGACTTTATTGAAAAGGTATTGACTATATGTTGGGCCCATACAATTTCCGTGATGCGGGTCATACTTATTGGTTGTGCTGATCTGTTCATAGAGTTGACTTGCAACCAGAAAGTCCTGGAATCTGATTTTTTTATGTTGTGCAACAGTTTGGTCCAGAAGTCATTGGCTTGGTTTTTTTCCCGTCCAAATCAGTTTCTTATAATGTTTCCTTGTTGTTCGAACTTCTTGCCAGATACTTGGATTAATCCTGTGACCTTGCGCTCGTCTTGTGAGCTTCTGCAAATGTCTCCTCAAGGAGAGTGTGGTTTTTGTGAAGTTGGTGTTGCTCTTGAAAAAGGTCTTCTTTTTAGAGTTATTACTGGTCCTGGGTAGCATTTCCAGAAAGTCAGACCAAGTTTCTGAGCACTAGTCATTCTCTTGAGTTGACGTGTGGAATAGCTTCTTGGCGTCCTGCGCTATTTGAGGAAGTGTGTTGCTCATCCACCTTAATCGCTTCAGATTGATTGTTGAGGTTTTACCTGCTATCGTTGGTGCTTGTAAGTACCTAGAAGAGGTCAATTTCATCTCAATGTGTTGCATTGAGTGATCAATGTCTAGAGAGCAGATTATTTGATATTTTTATTAGACTTAGCAAGGGTAATGTTACTATTGTATAATCCAGGATTGAGCTTGCACTGTGGCCTGTATAGGTGGTGGCGGGGGGTTTATCCTGGTTGGTTCTTCCATTTATTACCCGTAGTCCAAGGTGCTCAAGGTCCCACATCAACTGCCGACCCACTTTATCTGTCTTCTTGATCGGTGGAATCTCCTGGGGTTCAACGTCCCACAGATCATTTGCAACGGTAATATTGTCCTCATCTTCCGGATGGTGTAGGAGATTAGTATTGCAATCGCCGGTGACGATAATCTCCCATCTTAGTTGTTTAAGGCGGATATTGGATACAACATTAATGACACGTTGGAAGAGCTCATTTTGGACTGTGCTTTTCGGGCGGGCATATATGTTGATTAAGATGATAGTTCTAGTTTTGCCCTTTGTTGTGCTCTCAAATTTGATGATTTGCATATCTGGTGCCGATGTGGCCAATTGTGAGGCATTGATCTTCAGCACATTGGTTATGTACACCGAAAGTCCCCCCCTTGAGTGCCCATAACGCTGAGGGCGAGTCGCACTTACGTGGAAGCATAATCTGCCTGGTACATCAATTGGCTCCGTTAGCCACGTTTCCTGTAGGGCTATGATGCCGTATGTATCCCTGGTGGCTGTCTTTCTGCTATTGTTTAAGATGTCTTTTGCTCCTGCGATGTTCCAGGAGAGAAGTTTTATTAAATTTCCTTTGATCTCGCCTGCCTGGCAGTGGGTTCAATTACCGTTGGTACACAATTTCTGTCTCAGGTGTTCGTTGTTGACTGATTCTGCCCCCCTGGCACCTTGAAGTACTGAGTTTGTGGATCGACTTATCCGCGTGTGGTCTTCTCTTTTGCCACACTTTCTTAACAGGGAAGACGGATAACCCAGTTTTACTTCTTCTTTCAGAGTAATTCCCCACTCTTCAAATTTAACTATTTCAGTAAGAATGCTTTTTACTATTCCTACGTTCCTCCAGGTTGCAAGTGTGCTTCCTTTGCCACGTTGTCCTCTAAAGTAATAAATCTGATTGATAGTAGATCAGCTCCACAACTCAGTCTCTTGTATTTGAACAAACCAACATGAGTTGAAAAGTACTAATGTACTTGAAGTTCTCTTCTAGCTTGAGTTGATAGTATCTTTTATTCAAGCCAAAGCAGGAAAAGACTTTGGTTCCTTTGAATTGCATGATCATGTCCGCTATGTGAGGACATTGGCCTCTCTCCCACACAGTTGCTTTATCTGCCTTGTGCATATCAATGCAAATGCACACTGCTAAACTACTGCCCTTTTATGGTCCGACTATGGGTGAAATCAATGGCATGGGACCCGTCAAAATGTTCAATCATGTTACGTTTTAGCAGTGCTTTTAACGCTGTGCAACAGGGAGAATATCCTCATAAATGTGCAGCTGCACTCTCATGTTCTTTAATCATTCTAGATCATGAGACAACGGGAACTAGTTTACAATTTCAGACTGAGCACTGATGTAGTTAAGGGATTTCAGCAATGGTGGTAAAGTTGAGCAAACATGCACTTGATGCAGTTCATTATATTACCTGAATGATGACTTGCACTGGCATATTTTTGTGTGGCATGGTCGCTGTGAATGACCCTTGACTTTGTAATATGCCTGGGTTAAGAGTTCATGGAGGCATGCTATATGGAAATCGGTGAAGTGCTGAAAAACTCTGCTGTGCTACGCTGAGTTCTGCAAGCAACGCAGTCCAGTACATCGTGCTGTTCACGCTGATATTTAGAGCAAAGAGTTGCTCCTATGCTGTAAAATCAGCATGAACAGCATCTCGTGGAGCGCCAGGGGGTGTCTCTCAAAATGCGCCTTCTAGAGGAATCTAAGAGGCAACAATCGATAATTCTGAGATGCGTGGCTTCTTCCTCATTAAAGTCTCGGAACATATATAGTGCTGAATAATAGCGTCAAGTCTTTCAACAAATTCATCCATTGTTTCAAACGACCATTATTTCAAACAAATTCATCATTGTGTGCTTGATTGAAGATGTATCTTAACTTGTTGGCATTCAGCAGAGGATTGAATTTGGCTTCTAGCACCTCTTTTACCCTTCGGTATGATGTTGCATCAGTTTGTGAGACTTCTTTTACTCCATCACTTGCAAGGCTTTTCAAATATTTGATAATTTCTTGTTGTTTTCTTCCAGCCCATCTATGAACTCGTCAAACTTTTTGATCCATGCAGTTCACCTGGCACCCATGTTCTCCTTTTTGGAAGTGTCAAAGGGTGGTGGCATCTTCAGGAACATGGCTGCGATATGTTTCTCACTCTCTTCTTCTGCCATCTAGAGCATGTGTTGCTCAGACAGCTTTTCCTGTATCCAGAAGACTATTCAACATCTGTAAACACTACCCAGGTGTTTGAATTTGGGTCTCCATGACTGGTCCGAGGTCATATAATGTTTCACTTGTCTTTTAAGATGAGTACATTCTCTGTTTCTCGTACCTGGATGTTGCTGCTCTTATCTTTCTACTTCGTTTGAGTAATTGCTCCTTAGGCAGTGCAAAGCACAGTGTTTCTGTAGAATGCTTCATAAGTGGTTTTGGTGAATGTTCTGAGGCCGTGCCACACTGCATCGATGTAGGCACACGTGGCATGCCCAAGCAGTTGCGTTTCTTTGCAAACTCTCCAGAAGAGCATCTTTTGTAGTCTTCGGGGTATGTATCCCATCCTGATCTCCAGTTGTAGCATCTTCCCCAGCCCTGGAGCTTGTGAATAAGATATGCTACACACAGAGCTGATTCATAGACGCCATTATTCTCCAACATAGAATCATACCTTGCACAATAACATCACACTTCAGTTAACCATACCTTAACACCTCCGATCAATTTATGTACTTCCTGCACAGATTCCGCCTAGATCTGCATGAGTCCTAATGGGTGCATCATCATGTGCCTGCTCTCCGTGGTCGCCTTGCTGCCCTTCACCTCTCTCCTATGCCTTCTGTGGTTAGCATGTTCTACATGCCTCCTCTTGCTGACTCTCTGTTCACCATCTGGATACCCATTCCCCTCCCACCTGCCATCCATGGTCAGCCTGCTGCCTCTGACCCCGTTCCCCCACAATCCATACTCCATGTGCATGCCCTGAACGTCTCCTCTGCCCACCATGATATTTTGTGCTGCCACTGTCCATGCTGGCCTGCCTCCTGTGGTCAGCTTACTTCCTAAACCCCTGCCCTCCTTTGTCTGTGTGCATGCCCCTACACTATCCCACCTGCTTTCCAGGGTTCATTGTCCTAATCTCAGCTTTCTAGAACACTAATTATAATTTCTATGGTGAAAATAACTCTTTCATTTTATTCATTTTTAAAGGAAATGCTTTAAGTATTAAAGCTTTGATTCAATCAATGTGGCTTCAGGTGTACCACACTTTTGGAACAAATACAAATGTTAGCATTCTAGTTGTTTATTAGAGCACTGTGGGAAGCTACAGTAGCACACTGGGGAGTTAACTGACAGACTGCTGCAGGTGTTGAAAATACATTTCAGACTGTCAGAATATTTTACTGATGTAGATGTAGATGAGAAATACATTAAAGAACTAGTACAAAATGCATCCTCATTTTAGTTTTTGAGAGAACAAACCATAATTTCTATGATAAAACAAACTCCACCTTTTGTTCATTTATTAAGGAAATGCTTTAGGTTTTACATCTTTAAATCCACCAAGATGGCTTCAGGTATGCCACACTTCTATCATAAATACAGAATGTTTGTTCTCTAGTCAGTCATTAGACTACTTAAGAAGGCTAAAGTACAACTGTGGGGAATCAACTGACAGGCAGCTGCTTCTTTTGGAAGTACATGTTATAACTCAGAATATCAAACTTTATTCTCACGTGACTGAAGAAAATAGTTTAAATGCATTGAATTTGTGCTCTTAGTTTAGCACCTAGACATCTATTTTGCCACTTGCCTGTGGCCTCCAGTTCCTGCTTCTTCAAGACTGGTCCAGTGATACTGCAGCTGCCCTGGTTTTCTCACTGGTGTTTTCCCCACTGGGTATTCCCATGAATTGAACTTTCCCGCCAACAGAAGCCCCACCCATCCCAGGATCTACAGTGGACACGTGCATTGAGTGTGCTGCTGGCATACTGCTAGTGTTCCAGAGGCAAGCCTATCTGTACCTGTCGGTGCCTGGACCACCCCCAGTGCCACGACCACTGGCCCTCCTAACCCGCAGATATACCATCGCGGAGCTCTACACCCTCAGCCCAGAATGCTGAAACAAACACAGCCACTGTTCTAACCCATGCTCAACGGTAGGAGCTTTCTCCTGCACCCTCTGCCACTTCACCTGCCACTGCACACATACCTACCCACCCACCAGCTCCACCCTAAACACACCAAGGACATGACCTGAACAAAAGCACCAGCTCACATGTGCCTTTCTCAAAACACACTCACTATGCAAGTATTCCACTGAATTATAGGACCTCATTGCCACCCAACCACGCACCTGGCATCATCTTCCTCACTGAGACCTCGCTCAACTCTAAGCATGGGCGGAAAATCCGTTCCGCTCGCGGATTTTGCGGATTTTCGGTAAATTCGCAATCCGCGAACGCTCGCGAATTTGCCGAAAATCCGCAAATTCGCACGCAGCGGATTTTTTTTTCTTGGTGATACAATTTTGCGGCGTGCGGTGTAAGTTCGCAATTGCGAACATATAGGTGCGGCGGGCAGCAACAATCTCGCACTCGCGAAATTACAAAAATTGCAATTCTGCACAAGAAATCTACTAGCTTCTGAAAATTATGATTTTTATCAGAATAACTCCTCAGGTTGACATTTGCCTGCACTTTTTTGGATTTGAGGCCTTTTGATTTTCTTTGGATAACTTTTGGATTAGAAATCAACTTTCTCATATACGCTTGTTTGGGGCATTACAGTTGCTGTAATGCTGTTCTGCAGAAAAACGAGTTTTGCAAAAGTGAAAGCAGGTTCAAAAGTTCAAACTCATCATTAGTAACCATTCCCTGTAGTGCTTCCTGACAAGGGCCCCTCCAGAGTTCAGTTGATAGTTGCAACAATTGTATGACCCTGCTCTGACCCTCACAGCAGGCTCATAGAATAGCTACAAGTAGGCCACAAAGGTCCTGGAAAAAAAAATTGCACTGCAACAGAAAGCAAATTACAGATAAGGAAGCAGGTGCCAGACTGGAATTTTAAAACAGTGACACATTAATAAATCAACCCCAAATTAATTCATGTCAGTTGAAGCAGGCAGGTGTGCTTGCTTTTCCCCCCAATAATCTACAGTGATGATGAACCAGAGGGTGGCATTGATGTACCAGAGGGTGGCATGGGTGAAACAGAGGGTGGCAGGGGTGAAACAGAGGGTGCTGGGAACCTGTGATGATGAACCAGACGTAGAAACAACATAATTGTGACCGCTGCGAGCCGGCATGTAAGTTCGCAATTGCGAACTGGTACAAAAACCTTGCGAACTGTCAGAAATCCTTGCGAACTGTCAGAAATCCTTGCGAACACAAAAAAAAAATCTGCAAATTCGCGAGAATTCGCAGATTTTGCAGACTGCGAGTTCGCAAATTCGCAAAATTCGCGAACGCCAGATTCGCAAAATTCGCCCATGCTTACTCAACTCCACATCCGCCCCAGAAATTGCCACAGCGATCCCCGAGGGTTAAAATATCACTCACCAGGACCGTATCAACAAGCCGGGATGAGGAACAGCCATCATCCACAAAGAGACCATACAGTGCACCACTTCTACCGACAACACCACCACCCCAACTGAACATCTCAACTTCAGGCTCCCCACGGACAACTAGACAAGACAACCATCAGAGGCTTCCTTGCATACGACCCCTAGGGTAGAGTTCAAATTTCTGCAACATTATTGCAGACTTCGTTGCACTCCTAACACTAGACTCCAAGGACTACATCTTTGGCTACACTTCCTCCACAGTATGAGCTGCCTCAGATTGATCCACATCATTGATGACCCTACAAACACCGCAGGATACACGCTGGACCCAATTTTCACCTCCAGCAACCACCAATACTGCCATGTCACAGAACTCCCATGGACTGATCAACCTATTGTACACTTCAGCATCTCCAGTCCTTGCATCGCCACAATCAAGATGACCAATGCCCCTCCTCGGCGGTGAACAAAATCTCAGAGACCAGCTTGGTGAACGCCCTCAACACCTCCAACCCTTCTACCACCACCAACCTTGAACCGGGAGTAAAAAGCATCAACGCCTGGATGACCAAGCAAGGAAATCAAACAACAGGACATCCTACATGACCTCCCTCAATCTCTATCACCACCTGCTGAGGGCAACAAAGAAGACAGCCCTTGCCACTTGCATCAAAAGCAGTGCCAACAACACCAAGGAACTTTTAAACATCGTAAATAAATTCTCTAAGCCGGCTGCTAGCGAAAACAACAAGACACCCTCAGAGGACTGTACAACATCCTCACCCACTTCTTCCACAACAAAATTGCAACCATATGCAGAAACTACGAACCCTAATCCACACCTACGGACTTCCATGACAGATACACCACCACCATAACTGACACGAACCACACACTGACCACCTGGAACATCATCTCTACCCAGGACACCACCTCCACCATGAAATCTATCTACTCAGGAGCTCCCACAGACCAATACCCGCACCACATCTTCAACCTCAGAAACCAAAGGATCTGCCAGGAACCTACCACCCTAATCAACACTTCTATCATCACTGCAACATTTCCCGATGCCTGGAAACACTCCAAAGTCAGACCACTACTCAAAAAAACCTAAGCCGATCCCAGAAAGTTAAAAAACTACTGGACAATCACCCAGCTCCCATTCCCAGCAAAGGTATTGGAAAAGATCATCAACAATCAAATCAATTCCTCCCAATCCGACTTCCATCGCATCACAGAACCAAAATTGCCCTGATTGCAGCCACCAATGACATCCAAACCTCCTCTGAGGAGAACAGCAGCTTTTATCCACCCAAACTTCTCAGCAGCCTTCAACACTGTATCCTACCACAAGGTGATCTAAAGACTCCACCACATTGGCATCCAAGGTGATACACTTGGATGAATCACCTCCTTTCTCACCAGAAGACCCCAGAGAACTCAACTCCTACTTTTCACCTCTGAACCCAAGGAGTTTACCTGTGGTGTTTCCCAGAGCTCATCCTTCAGCCCCAGGCTCTTTAATGTGGGAAACAACCATTACATTGTGGTCATTACAATGCAAAACCTTCACAACACGGTTGTAACAACGTAAATGGTGTTACAACGCAAGGCCATCACAGCACAATTTGTTACCACGCATAGGCATTTAAAAACCATGCCTTTACAACACATTTTGTGGTAAAGGCATGAATGGTAAAGGGATATGCATTTCAAGTGTAAGTATTAGGTAACTATGGGTAATTTTAAGGCTTATGGTGGTTATGGATTTTGGTGTAGCATGCGTAATTTTAGAGTTTAGAGTTGGTAGGGGGTTTGGGGTGGCAAGGGCAATTTTCGGGTTTAAGGCTGGTAGGGACTTTTGGGGTGGGAAGGGTAATTTTAGGGTATAGGGTAAGTAAGGGTTTTGTGGTGGAAGGATAGTTTCAGGGTGGATAGGGGTTGTTGGATTTTTAGGAAATGTATGTGTGTGTGATGTGTGTGTATATATCACCATGTTATGTGATCAGGCGCTCTCTGTAGTGCAAACCGCGTCATGCCGACCTTGCACGAATAAACACATCAGCACGAATTTAGTGGTCCGTGAGTGCGTCCTGGAGTAGCTTCGCAGCATTGTGGTGAGCGACCGGGGTTGAGGGCGAGGAGCGTTGCGGTATCATATTTGACTTTCGTGGGCTGGGAGCAGCGGAGACTAGGGGGTTTGGCGCTGGGCGCGGTCCAGGCGCGGACGGGCGTAGACGGGCTTACCTTTGGCGCACCTTTGGCGCGGCCGCAGCGCGTGGACGCTGCACGTAGGTTCATCTGCTTTAAATGGAGAGTGGAGGGGGGCGGAGCGTGGGAGGGTCAGCTGGGAGGCGGGATCTAGGTGCAGGGAGGGTCTGGGACGGGCCAAGGGGTCAATACAAAATGGCTGAAAGATAAACAAATGCTCTGACAACAAGAGCTCAATCTAAGAGGAAGCGCTATGGGGCAGATATTCTAACACGGCTGCACTTGTAGAGCGCTGCTTAAATAAATAGCGCTACACACCTTGAGGTGCACCACAATGAAAGCGCAAGCGGAATTAAATGCGAGGCAAGTAGCATTATCGAGCACTGCACAGATAGCTATCAATTACCAATAGCAGTTGCCCAATTCAACACCAGGTCACGAGCACTGCACAGAAAGCCTTTTAAATATCAGTTGCAGTACTACAAAAGCACACAGGTCACAAGCGCTGCACAGAAGCCTTTTAAATATCAATTGCAGTGCAAATGTTGACACATGTTAGTAAACCTATTTCTGCACTTTAGACATGGATTGTTTTGCACTGTATTATTCACTTTGAATTGCACTTTCCCATGCGAGTCCTCCTTATTAATATGTGGTGTTCGCAAATCTATAAAATCTTTCTAACTATTGCTAAGCTTTAATCTTTGGCAGTTTCATTGCATTTCAGTGTATTTTTTAAATTATTAATAAAAAATGTGTTTTAAATCATAGAGTACAGTGTAGTGGAGTGGAGTTTTGTTATGTGAAATATTGTACAATAGAAAATTGTAATTGTAATTGTAAAAATATTTATTAAGCGCGGTTGCTGCCCGCAGGCGTCCAAGCGCTGGGTAGATGGGAAAGTGATGGGAAGAGGAGCTAAGGTACATAGGATTGAGCAAACAGCAGTGTCTTTAGGTTTTTTTCGGAATGCGAGGAGGTCTGGGTTGGACCGGAGTGAGATGGGGAGAGCATTCCAGAGCCTGGCGGTGTTCAAAGAGAACAGCCTACCTCCAGACTGTCGTACAGTGTCAAGTGCAGTGTCGTGGAGTGGAGTAGAGTGGAGTGGCAGAGAGTAGAGTATAGTGGAGTAAAGTTTCATAGAGTGAAGTGGTGTCTCGTACAGTATAGTGGTGTGAAATAAAAGAGAGTGGAGTGACTTGGCACACAGTTGAGTGAAGTATTGAAAGTGGCAAAGAGTGTAGTAGAGCTTTGTAGAGTGGAATTGTATAAGGTGTAGGAGAGTATCGTAAAGGGGACTTATGTAGAGTGTAGAGTATTGAACAGTGGTGCAGAGTGGGGCAAAGTATAGTACAGTGGAGCAAAGTGAAGTGTAGTCAATTGGGGTAACTGGACATAATATCGACTACATAATATCGAATGGACAAAATATCGATGTAAAAATATCGACATTAACAAAATATCGACTATAGGAATATCGTTGGACAAAATATCGACTCAAAAAAAGACAAAAAAATATCGTTTACAAAAATATCGACTCAAAAATATCGACCAGACAAAATATCGAGAAATAGTCAAAGTAAAAAATATCGTGAATAAGTTGAAAAAAATTAAAAATAATAATATAAATTTATTATAAAAAATATAATTTGTAGTTAATGTTTAGGAGCGGGTTGTGGGTTTATAGGGGAATAGGGTGGGAAGTAATTTAATAATAATTAATTAATTAATATATGTTTGTTAATTTTTTTTAACTAGATTATAATTGGTAATTAATTAATATTAATTAGTTATTTATTTTATTGCATTTTTGCATATTTGTTTAATTAATTAATTGGTAATTAATTAATATTAATTAGTTAATTATTTTATAAATTATTTGCATAATTATTTAATTAATTAATTGGTAATTAAGTATTATTAATTGGTTAATTAGTTTATTACTTTTTTCCATATTTTATTAATTACTTAACTGGTAATAAATTAATATGAATTATTTTATTATTTTATTATTTTTTTGATTATTTGTTTAAATAATTAATTGGTAATTAATTTATTTAATGAAGTTAATTTTATTAATTGCAGTAATGTTATTATAATGTATAATTTTTGGATAATGTTAATTAATTAATTTTAAATAATTAATATTAATTAATTATTTCTAATAATTACAGTTAATGTGCTAATAAATTATACATTTTTGTTATTGTTAATTATTATTTAATTGTTAATTAAATAGTAATCTTTAATGTTGTGTAAAATAGTATTTTGAGGGTTCAGGCTCAGTTTTAACATCTTTGTTAAAGGGGTATTTTTTTGGGTTCAGGGTCAGTTTTCAGTTTGTGGGTTAAGGGGTATTTTAAAGAGTTCAGGGTCAGTTTTCTGTTCTTGGTTAAAGGTGTATTTTTTGGAATCAGGGTCAGTTTTCAGTTTGTGGGTAAAGGGGTTTTTAAAGGGTTCAGGGTCAGTTTTCAGTTTGTGGGTAAAGGGGTATTTAGAGGGTTCAGGGTTAGTTTTCAGTTCTTGGGTGAAGGGGTTTTTTTTGGTTGAAGGTCAGTTTTCAGTTTGAGGGTTAAGGAGTTTTTTGAGGGTTCTGGTTCAGTTTTCAGTTCTTGGGTAAAGGTGTATTTTTTGGGATCAGGGTCAGTTTTCAGTTTGTGGGTAAAGGGGTATTTATAGGGTTCAGGGTCAGTTTTCAGTTTGTGGGTTAAGGGTTTTTTTAAGGGTTCAGGGTCAGTTTTCAGTTCTTGGGTAAAGGTGTATTTTTTGGGATCAGGGTCGGTTTTTAGTTTGTGGGTAAAGGGGTATTTATAGGGTTCAGGGTCAGTTTTCAGTTTGTGGGTAAAGGGGTATTTATAGGGTTCAGGGTCAGTTTTAAGTTTGTGGGTAAAGGGGTATTTCTAGGGTTCAGGGTCAGTTTTCAGTTTGGGGGTAAAGGGGTATTTATAGGGTTCAGGGTCAGTTTTCAGTTTGTGGGTAAAGGGGTATTTATAGGGGTCAGGGTCAGTTTTCAGTTTGTGGGTAAAGGGGTATTTATAGGGTTCAGGGTCAGTTTTCAGTTTGTGGGTAAAGGGGTATTTATAGGGGTCAGGGTCAGTTTTCAGTTTGTGGGTAAAGGGGTATTTATAGGGTTCAGGGTCAGTTTTCAGTTTGTGGGTAAAGGGGTATTTGTAGGGTTCAGGGTCAGTTTTCAGTTTGTGGATTGTGGGTAAAGGGGTATTTATAGGGTTCAGGGTCAGTTTTCAGTTTGTGGGTAAAGGGGTATTTGTAGGGTTCAGGGTCAGTTTTCAGTTTGTGGATAAAGGGGTATTTGTAGGGTTCTGGGTAACATTTCAGTTCTTGGGTAAAGGGGTATGCTTTGTGGTTTAGGGTCAGTTTTGGGTTTTTGGGTGAAGGGGTATTTTTAGTGTTCAGGGACAGTTTTGGGTTTTTGGGGTACAGGGTAAAAAAAATTATATACTTTAAAGCTATTACAGGCAAATACAAATAAATATAACATTACATTATTAAGTTTTACATTTATCTAAAAAATATATGTATTAGCAACTTCACAGAAAATAGCTAGACTGGAGTTGGAATAGTAATTATTGATTGGTTAGTGTCCAGCACCATCACTGATATTAGCTACACTGGAGTTGGATTAGTAATTAATCATTGGTCAGTGTCCACCACATTTAATGATATTAGCTTGACTGGAGTAGGAATAGTGAATAATTATTGGTCAGTGTCCTGCACCTTCAATGATATTAGCTTGACTGGAGTAGCAATAGGACATATTAAATTGGTCAATGTCCAGCACATTTGCATACATTTTTACATTACTGTCTTATTATATCATTAAATAAAGCAACATGGATGTTTGAAAAAAACTTTATTAACCATTTTTGAAATTTTAATTGTGTACTACAATATAATCACAAACAAAAATAACATAACAGTATTTTGAATTTTATTATTCGCAGAATAATACATTAACTTTTATATACATGTTGTCAATTATAAACACAAATTTGTTCACAACATTATTTCTGTTAATATACAATATTCCTTTCATTAACTTTGAGTTACAAGTATTTATATTTAAAGAAATAAAACAAACAATTTTTTTTAAATTTCTACTACTAATATTTAATATTGTTATTATTAAATATTAATATTAGTATATATATATATATATATATATATATATAAAAACATTTATAATTTAATCAAGTAACATGACTATTATTACATTTGTTCAAGAAATAGAAATACAAAATAATATTTTTGTTGATACATATTTCAGACAATGTTGTTTTAAAATGAAACATATAAATATATTATGTTGTAAACTTTATCACAGTATAGGGGAACAATATGTTTAATAATAATATCTGGTATTGCCAAAATATTATTTTAGCAATTATATACTTTTCTTATAGTTAGACATTATTATAAAACATTTTGGAATTATTAATAAAAATAATAACACATTTATTTATTATTATTATTATTATTAATTAATACACATAATCATTCTTTAATTATTTTCAGATAAACATACATTCTGAGATTAAAAAAAATATTATTTCTGGGCATTGTTCATATATTAAATGGTTATAATTTTGATATTAATAACAATAAATAAGTTATATTATTTATTATTATTAATCATTACCATAAACACTTATAATGTTCACTTAAAAATAAACACATACTTATTCATATTAATGTACACAATAACAAAATATTTATATCTTTTATTCAAAGTATTACATAATTTTTTAATATTATTAATATATAATAATTATTATATATTATTTTATATTAAATATATTTCTATTTCTTAAATAAGTTTAATTATAATGAGTATAGTCTATTAATTTTTAACATTATAAATGTGTATGTATTATATCTTTTTTACTATAACATTGTATTGTCTATGATACTTTTACACAAATGGTTTAAGGGGACTACTTTTTTACCGCGTAAGCTTATTGCGCTTCATTCTGGACTGGAGAAGCTCGCGGTTGGGAGTTGCTTCGCGTGGAGAGAGGTAAGGTTATTTTTACATACAAATTATAAGTAAGTGGTCATGTTTGAGGGTATAATCGAACTTTCTAGTGTTTTTTGGTGTATGTATGAATTGTTTAAGTAGCGTTTTGGTGAAATGTCTTCGTTACAGATGCGTCGTGAATGTTTTAGTTCTACTGTTATTTTAAGTGTTCGGAAATGTCTTCTTACATGGTTACTGTTAATTGTGAGTGTATTTACAAAGTTTTTGGGCTATTTGTGGGTGGGTTTCGCTATGTGTGTTATTTTACAGGTTCCGGTTCCTCGCATGGAAACTACATGGAAGGAAGCGTGTTTTTTTCCAGTGAAACTAATGTTTGACTTATTATGGATATATTTTTACATTTATCTCCTATTTTTCGTGTTTGCCAGGAGCGGTTTTTACACATTTACGACATTTTTCGGGTTTTTGGAGGGTTTCGAATTGGATTGATACGTTGATATGCGTGACCGTTTTTTAAAAGTTGTGTGTATATCACTTTAAATACTAAAGTGTCCACACTACTGTTTTCGGGATTTCCTGGAGCGTTTTTTTCATTTTTTAACTTTATTTTCGGGTTTTTGAGGGTTTCCCAAATTGGATTTGTACTATATTGGATTGGATTGTATGGATTGCATTTTGCTTCATTGCGTCTTTCTCATCTACAAAAATTGTAAGTATTTACATTACAATTTTTATTGGGTGGGAAATGTCGATTTTTATGTAATGTGTATGTGTGTTGTAATTATAAACAATGCATATTTGTTAAAAAATAATTTTCGTAATTTTAATAAGTTTGTAAAACAAATATGTATTTTTTATAATTATTTACAAATGTTTATGAAATGTAATTTTAGCATTATTGTAAGAAGACATTAGTATATTTTGTGGACATTTTTATAGTAGACTTTTAGCTATTATTGACAGGTATTCTAATCCTCTAGTTGTAGGGTATAGTGTGACTTGACTTTGCAGTAGTCGGAACATTTGTTGAGTTTGTTAAGTGAGTTTTGGACCTATTTGGGATACAGATTGTTCCATTCTTAGTTCCTGATAGCTTTGTTCTTTTTTCAAAGCTTCTAGAAGGTTATGGAATGTTGGTTTGCCTCTGCTTGTGGTTGCTTGGAAAGCATGATGCCACCCTTCTACACTGTTGTTGGTTTTAGCCTCTTGGTTTAAAGTACTAAGATAGACATTCCACCAAGGGATTTGGAATTTGGGTTGGCGTCGATGTCCAGACCTGTGCAACCTTCCCACCCAAGTATCTTCGAAATAGTCCAGTAATGGGGTTAGTTTATCTTCATTCCTCTTGTAATATGTGCTGTCTATTAATAAATTGTAGTGTTCCGCTACATCTGTAACAGGGACGTAGGCCAGGGCTATCAATTTTTTTACTTGATAGGCAAAGGTGCTATCTGTTGAGTATAGTATATTTATACTTGATTTTTGGAGATGCCTCCATATGCTCTGATTAAAATGATAATAGCAACCCTGGATTGCTGTGTGGGGAAATGTTCTCAAAATGCTATTAATCATAGCTAATTCGAAATCAATAATTATTTTTTCAGGAAAATAATTATTGATTTCAGTTTTGAGAACATTTAATATTTCTGTATAAGTGTTTTGCTGTTTGTTGGGTAGCAAACAGTAAATGAAAGGTATGTTAGAGTTATGGTATAAACCGTGGATGGAATACAGTTGATAAAAAGGTTTTGGGCATGGTTTAAATGTTCCATCCATCATCCATTGGGGACACTGTTGGATTTTTCTTAAATTACTTGCAGTTGCAAACATAATTATTCTGTTTGTACTGCTTTCATTGTCAAAAATGATAAATTTGTCTTTATTGTGTGTGATGGCCATTTCTGGTGAAATAATAATTTCCTCAAAAGTAGTTGGGTTGGGTTGGGTTGTGCTAGTGAGTCTTTTAGTGCGTGCTATTGTGCGTTTCAGGGAGTCAATAGAGGGTAGTTTACCTGAAGCATGGGCTGGGACTTTTACCAGTTCTTCTTTAAGGATTTGTGTTGTTGGTTTTTCACTTTGTGTGCTAGCTGTTTTAATACTTTCTAAAGCATCTCTAATTTCAATTTCTGTGACATTTGGGGGATGATTGTGTTCCCATGTAAATAACACATTAGTTTCCTCAGTAGTAGCCCTCCCATAACATTTGTTGGAGTAATATTTGGTACACTTCCAAAAAACTTTTCTACCACTTTGTCCTTCCTGATTATACACATAACCCATGTAACATAATAGTAATTTATTTTTCTGTGACATAACAAATTCTGCACCTTCTGTCATTTTGTTTTACTTGTTCTAGGAAAGAGTAGAAAGAAACAAAATCAAAACACATATATTTCACTTTGTGGTGCTAACATCATTAATGATATATTTATACTTACTGTTACTCAAAGTAGTAATCACAAATGCAGAACTGTATTTTGAAGGATTTCTTGTATGTATTTCTTTATTTACTGTTGGTATGAAAATATAGAAATGGCAAGTTAATGTTTACACATAACAAACGTTTTTCCTACAAAAAAGCAGTTGTCAATTTTGCTTACTTGTACATTTGCTATAAACATTACATATACTTACTTGTTTAAATAGTAGACTTGTAGTAATTGGTGGAGTACATCAAGGTAGTAAAGTTCAGATCTGTAGAGAAGATAGAAGAAATTAATGAAAATTATTAGAATTCATTATTTGAAACCTTGGGAAATGGGAAATATTTAAAAGTATACTAACTTCTAAATAAGTCGTTTTCTTTGCTGTAGGCAGAATAGCTGTATGATGTATTCAGAATATCTGTAGAGGAAATTTAAAATATATAACATGTTGTTAAGGACATAGTTTGCGTTAATTTCGGCAGTTTTAGACAAATTACAAGTATACTTACATTTTTTACAAGGTTAGTCTTGTCTTTTGGTATAGTTTGTGTTGGATGTTTTTATAGGATCTGTAGAATAGATGTATGATGTATTCAGAATATCTGTAGAGGAAATTCAAAATATATAACATGGTGTTAAGAATATAGTTAGCGTTTTTTTCAGCAGTTTTAGACAAATTACACGTATACTTACATTTTGGACAAGGGTAGTCTTGTTTTTTGGGATAGTTGGTGTAGGATGTTTTATATGATCTGTAGGGAAGATGTAATATGCAAGATATGTTGCTTAGAAATTTGCAATTATAAAATTGGGTGTTTAATAACAAAACCATCTATACGTACATGTTTAATTAGTGTAGTTTTATCCTTTTTTGGGTAGAAATAGGAAAATCTCAGTATATCTGTAAATATAATGTTTAAAACAAAGAAATAGTGTTGTGAAATAGTGTTTAAAAACAGCAGTTGTTGTATAACAGAGCATTAATATATACTTACAATCTGATTTTCCATGTGAAGAAATATGACCATGTAATAGGAATTGTTTTAGAGTAGTTTCTATCAGAAATGTAGGAAGAGATTAAAATAAAATAAGTGCAAGAGTTAGGATAATTAAGTAAAATAGTACATTTCTAATTTAGATTTCTAAATAATGCAGTGTTACTTACTTGAATAATTAGCTAATGAGCTGGATCTTGAAAGATGTTTCTTCAGGAACAAAATCTTCTGAGTGTTGGCATCTACTTTCCATAGAGTTAGCAGCAACAAATGGTAGAATGCATGTATCCCTTTTATAGTATGTGTATTTTGTGTGCTTTGATTTGATTGGTTGTAGGATGTAATGAAGCATTGTATAGGCTAGTTTGAATTTTTTTTTGTTAATTGGTGTGTTTGCTGATGTGAGAATGGTGGTATGTGGTGATTGCCGTATTAAAGCAGGTTAGTTGTTAAATGAAATAGATTTTTTAAGTTAAAATAAGTAATGAAAAAGATTGTTAAATGCAAAGAATATTCAGAAAATGATATAATGCATGTAATAGAATGTATAGCAAATGTTGATAAATAGGAATTTTTTAAAAGTAACAGGTATTATATGTAAAATGTATTTTGTATATAGCAATGACTTTTATCGATGATTAATATGGTATTTTAGACATGAAAGTGTACAAAAATGAACTCGATATTTTTTTTTCTCGATATTTTAGTAGTCTATATTATTTTAGTCGATATTTTTGTAGTGTTAGGGCTAATTTCATGTACAACGATATATTTGTAGTCGATATTTATTAAAGCAATATTTATGTACTCGATATTGTACATACTCGATATTTTTTACTCGATATTTTTTTCATTTGTGTTATAA
Source organism: Lissotriton vulgaris (assembly GCF_964263255.1). Classification (NCBI taxonomy): domain Eukaryota; kingdom Metazoa; phylum Chordata; class Amphibia; order Caudata; family Salamandridae; genus Lissotriton; species Lissotriton vulgaris. Next base: position 897,072,799 of record NC_141687.1, read on the forward strand.
GTATAGAAAGTCGATATTTTTGTCGTCGATAATTTGTCAACGATATTTTAGCAAGTCGATAATGTGACCATCGATAATATTTCAGTGATCCGTCAATTGGAGTTGCGTACAATAAAGTGCTGTAAAGTGTCATAGCGTGATGTGCTATGTTATAGAATAGAGTGGCGTGGAGTGGAGTAGAGAGGCCTGGCTAAGCATACATTGGAGTAAAGTATCATAGAGTGGAGTGGTCTGTCATACAGTGGAGTGGCATGTTGTAGAATCTTGGAAAGTGTCAACGAGTGGAGTAGAGTGGAATGGCACAGACTTGATGATAGTGTTGTACAGTAGAGTTGCATGGAGTACCTTAGAGTGCAGTACAGTGTGATAGAGAGGAGTGGCATTGAGTGTTGAAGAGGTTAGTGGCATAGAGTAGCATAGAGTGGAGTGGTGTAGTGTGGAGTTCAATAAAGTAGAATGGAGTAGGGTGTCATAGAGTTGAGTGCAGTAAATTGGGGTGGATTGGCATAGAGGGAGTTTCCTAGAGTGCCATTCAGTGGACTAGAGTGTCATACAGTGGCACAGAGTAAACAAGAGATCCATACACTTGCATTGACTTGAGTGTACTGTATTACAGTGAAATGCTAAAAGGTGTAATTTTGTGTGGTAGAGTGATGGTGCGTATAGTGTCCTTGAGTGGAGTAGAGAGTCATAGGGCCATATATATGAAAGGGTTTTACGCATTCTGTGTCAATGAGTAAATGTGTTCATATAGATGGCCTATAGAGTGGAGTGTAGTTGGGTATAGTGGAGTGGCATGCAGTAGAATAGTGTAGAGTGGAGTGGGATAGTGTGGGTGGCATAGAGTGAAATGGTGTAGAGTATAGTGATGTACAGTGGAATACTATTGAGTGAAGTGTGGTTTAGTGGATTGACATGTTGTACAGTGTTGGAAAGTGTTGTAGAGTAGAGTAGAGTGGAGTGATATACAGTCACATGCATCAAGTTAAAACCGGTCGCAAACGGGCAGATTCTCAGAATCTGCCCATTTGCGACCGGTATTTTTGCATTTGGGATGCATCATCCCAAATGCAAAAATCGCAATTGAAGGCATCTCTAAATTGAGATTCCTTAAATTGCGATTGCATTTAAGGAATTCCAAATTGAGATTCCTTAAATTCAATGCATCAAAGTCAAAAAATTTGCGATTTCGCTAATAGGAGTAGCAAATTACCATGAAGTTGAACTTCATGATAATTTGCAAAAACTTTCGGCATGTGTGTGCGCAACATATGTGCACAGATCAATTTCAGGGGTGCAACAGGGTGTCCTTTTGACACCCTGGCACCCTTGAAATTGCATTCTCAATTTGTGATTCTCTAATTGAGAATCGCATATTGAGAATGACTTCCCATTCATTCCTATGGGCCTCTAGGCCCATAGAAATAAATGGGGAGGAATTCCTTAATTGTGATTCACAATATGCGAGTCGCAATTAAGGAATGTTAAGAAATCGCTATTTTTTAAGCGATTTCTACATGCACAGGCTTTTGCGATTCCTTAATTGCGATTCCTTAAAAATCGCAATTAAGGAATCGCAAAAGCCAACATTGATGCATGTGCCTGTTAGAGTGGAGTAGAGAATTGTACAGGCAAGTGGCATGTATACAATGTTGTGGAGTGTGGTAGAGTGGAGTTATATATAGTGTTATGGAATCAAATGGCATAGAGTGGGTTACTGTATAGTGGCATACAATGAAATAGTGGAGTTTAGTGAAGTAGAGTAGAGTAGTGTGTCATAGAGTGGAGTAAAGTGGGCGTAGTGGTGTAGAGATAGTTGTGTAGTGTGTCCTTCAGTAGAGTACAGTTTGCAGAGTGACACACAGTGAAGTAGAGTGTCGGTCTGTGGCATTTAGTGGAATAAAGTGTTGTGCAGTGGAGTGTAGGGACATTGAGTGTAGTGGAGTGTTGTATATTGGTATAGAGAGGCATAGAGTGTTGTAGAGTACATTGGAGTGGCATAGAGTACAGTGTGCTATAACAGCATAGAGTGGGTAAAAGTGTCATACAGTGAAGTTGGGTGAAGTGGTGTAGCATTGAGTAGAGTAAATTGTTATATAGTGACCTTCCATGTTGTACAGTAGAGTGCCATGGAGTAGAGCAGAATGGTGTAGCATAGAGTGAAGTTGACTTTTACAGGGTAGAAAGTTGTGTGGTAAAGTAGAGTAGCTTAGAGTGGAGTAAAGTGGAGTGGTTTAGAGTATTGTCGTATAAAGTGTAAAAAATTGAGGGATGTGTTATAGAGTATCGAGTAGAGGTGTGGCATGTTGTAGAGTTCAGTGAGTGGCATACACTAGAGTAGCAGATACTGGAGTGGCATTGAGTTCAATAGCAAGCTGTGTAGTTGAGTCGAGTGGTGTTGAGTGGAATACCACACATTGGAGTGGCGTTAAGTGGAGTGGTGTACAATAGAATGCAGTAGAGTGGAGTGGCCTAAAGTAGAGTGGTATAGAGTGGAGTGGCATAGAGTAGAATAACATGGAGTGCAGTGGGGTACAGTGGACTAGCGCAGCCTGAAATAGTGTAAAGTTGAATGGAGTGGCCTAGAGTGGAGTGGAGTGGTGTACAGTGGAGTCGTGTATATGGAGCTGCGTACAGTGGGGATGCATAATGTCATAAAGTGGAATGCTGTAGAGTGCAGTGGCATAGAGTGGAGTTGTTTAGAGCGGAATGACACAGTGGAGTGGCATACAGTGGAAGATCATAGAGAAGAGTGGGGTGGACTGTAGTAGCTTACAATGGAGTGGCAGCAGTTGAATAACATAAAGTAGAGTGGTATAGACTGCAGTGGCGTACAGTGTATTTGGATGCTGTAGAGTAGAGTTGAGTGGATCAGAGTGGAGTGGTGTGTTGTAGGGTTGAGTGGTATGGTGTGGCATACAGTGGAGTGGCATAGATAGGAGTGGCTTACAGCTTTGTGTTTTGTGGAGTAGAGTGACGTGCTGAAAAGTGGAATAGTGTAAAGTGGAGTGGTGTGCAAAGGAGTGGCATAGAGTCAGGCAGCAAGTTGTACATTAGAGTGGATTTGTATAGAGAGGAATAGCATAAAGTAGAGTGGCATAGAGTGGATTGGTGTACAGTGGAATAGTGTACAGTGGAGTGGCAGAGAGGGAAATGCTATAGAGTGGAGTGGCGTACACCAGAATAGCATACAGTGGTGCTGCATGCGGTGGAGTGGTGTAGAGTGGCATTCAGGGGAATGGAATAGAGTGGAATGGTGTACAATACAATAGAGTAGAATAGATTTGCATGCAGTGGTGTACATTGGGGTACACCACTGCACCACACTCAGAAGCATGCTTTTTAAAAAAAAGGTACTTAAAAAAATATTGTAAGTAGCTCAGTAATTTATAGGTATTACCGTGGTACTGCATGGATTTTTAAAAGGAATTGAATATGTAAGAAATTACAAATACACTGTAGTACACTATTTTTGTAAAATATCGTTTTTTTGTATTTTTTCAATCTCTTTACATATTTACATTTCTTTAGTGGGTAAATGGCTGTAGGCGAAATTAGGCAGGAATTTGCATGGAGGTATCCACTCCGTAGTTTTAGTTAAGCTTACCAGAGATAGGAATTCCTCAGATATTTGACTGCTAATAACTTTGTGCCATTGAGTTGATTGGTGTACAGAGGAATAGTGTACAGTGTTGCCACATTCGGTGGAGTTGTGTAGAGTGGCATTCTGTGGAATAGAATAGAGTGGAATGCTAAAGCGTGGTATGGCGTACACCAGAATAGCGTACAGTGGTGCTGCATGCGGTGGAGAGGTGTAGAGTGGCATTCAGGGGAATAGAATAGAGTGGAATGGTGTACAATACAATACAGTAGAATAGATTGGCATGCAGTGGTGTACACTGGAGTGGTGTAGAGCGGAGTAGCATTTAGTGGTGTGTAAAACAGTGGAATTACATAGAGTGGAGTGGCATACAGCGGAATAGCGTGGAGAGGCATACAGTGCAGTGGGGTAAAAGGGAATACCATATAGTGGAGTGATGTATGGTAGAGTGTAAAAAAAATGTATGGTAGAGTGAGGTAGAGTGGAGGGGTGGAGAGTGGAGTGGTGTACAGTGGAAATGCATAAAGTAGAGTGATGCAGACTGGAGTGGTGTAGATCTCAGTGGAATAGAGTGGAATAGCATAGAGCAGAATGACATAGAGTAGGCTCAAGTGCTGTGTCATAGAGTGGAGTGGCATGAAGTGTCACGAAGTGGAGTGGAATTTTGTGGAGTTGAGTTGTGTTTCATAGAGCGGAGTGTCATGTCATACAGTGAAGTGGAGTCCGGTGTTGTACAGTGGAGTGCCATGCAGTGGAGTTGAGTGGCATGCCATTTCATACAATGTAGTTTAAAGTGACGTAGTGTGAAAATGGTTAAATGGATGTTCATACAATTTAGCAGGAATGTAGAATATGGTGTGCAGAGTAACACAAGGCATCATTTTGCGCTGCCTTACATTTCCCCAGATTTATAAAGCATTACAGGGCAATGCATGGTAAACCTGACTTAAGTACTGTGTTGCCCAGGCAACATTATATGTGAGGCAAGGATAGCGCAATACAATGGTAAATATGTTCCTTAGTAATATATCGTGTGATGGTATACCAAGGTAAATTTGCAGTATACCTTGGTACATGCTGGGGACAAGGAAGAATATGATTGGGTAATGTCTGCCTTTACAAAAGTAAAAGGAAGCTATATTATTGTTAGAAGACTTTGGCTTTGTTCTAGGTGTAATAATGTCCCCTACCTGTTACCACTTTAATAAGTTGGAAATAGGTATGGAAATGTATTTATATTTATCTATCTCTTTCTAACAGTTTACAGAGAGAAGGGCTAAAACCTACTCAGTAGCATGCTTTTTAAAAATAGGTACTTAAAAAAGAGTGGATTGGTGTACAGTGGAATAGTGTACAGTGGAGTGGCAGAGAGGGAAATGCTGTAGAGTGGAGTGGCGTACACCAGAATAGCGTACAGTGGTGCTGCATGCGGTGGAGTGGTGTAGAGTGACATTCAGTGGAATAGAATAGAGTGGAATGTTGTACAATACAATAGAGTAGAATAGATTTGCATGCAGTGGTGTACATTGGGGTACACCACTGAACCACACTCAGTAGCATGCTTTTTTAAAAAAAGGTACTTAAAAAATAATGTAAGTAGCTCAGTAATTTATAGGTATTACCTTGGTACTGCATAGACATTTTTTTTATAAATAATTAAATATGTAAGATTACAAATACACTGCAGAACACTATTTTTGTAAAATATAGTTTCTTTAGTATTTTTTCAACCACTTTACACATTTAAATTTCTTTAGTGGGTGAGTGCCTGTAGATGAAATTAGGCAGGAATTTACATGGAGGTGTCCACTCTGTAGCTATAGTTAAGCTTACCAGAGAAAGGAATTCCTCAGATATTTGACTGTTAATAACTTTGTGCCTGTTTGATGAATCTCCATGAAACTTTGCAGACTTATTTCTTGTCCTACTTTGGTGGATAATGCAAGCTTTTGTGGTGATTGGTCAATGAGGTGCAAACATAAAAAGGGGGTATCAAAATGGAAATACCAGGACCATATAGAAGGACCTTTAGAGGGTGATGAGGGTGGGACAGATAGAGAAGGAGTAGGTTTATATGATAGGTTGTAGGGGTTTGGGGAGGAAGTGGGCCAATAGTGTGTGGTGAGGGTAAGACAGCTGGGAAAGGCGATGGTTTACTAAGCTAATCTTTTGAGGTCTAGTGGGTAGAGTGGGTGGTTTTTATTAAAAAAAATATTTTATTAGTTCCTACTTATGGGATTTTATTGATTATTATTGTGACTGATTATTATGCGTATGGTTAATTGTTAATTGTTAAGTTTGTTGTACTTTTTACTATAACATCTGCAAAATGAAAATGTAAATGTAATTTGGATTTGTATAGCGCCTATCACCCAGGCGTCTCTAAGCGCTATATGAATACCGCTGTGGAACCCTTCCTGGCTTGTTCCTGTGAGGTGTCCACTCCTGGGCACCCCCAACGTGAAGCCCGGCATCCTAGCGTTGTTAGGGCCGGTGTGGAGATTAAGCAAGCTATTGCCCAGAGTTGCAGAGTGGAACCCATGATTAGAGTAGGGACCGAGGCGAAAATTATCGGGTCCGAGGACATTGAGCCCAAGACCCTGCTGCGACGGGGATTGAACCCTGGTCCGGACCAGACCTCTGCCTCAGGGTCTGCCGCTCTAATCGGTGAGCCACACTTCTCCTCAAAAGAGGATGCTTCATCTGCCTAGCTTCAGAGAAGATAGTGAGCCCCTAACCTGGCCTATCTAGGATACATTATCCAACCTCCCGTACTCCTCATCCACTCTCTAGCCTGCTCTCTAGTGTATCTTTGGCTTGACCTCACTTACCTCCAGGCTAACCCCATTGCATGCCTCCAGTCCGCCCTCTTGCAATCAGTTATTGTCTCTCCCAAACATGAATTGAGATAATCCTGGCAGTGCCCACCCTCCTATGAGTCAATATTAGTAATATCTATGCCCTGCTGTTCCCTCCATACCTAAGTCATCATTCACTACTAAGGACGAACAATACAACAAACAAAGGAATAAAGGAGGTGTCATATATTATGTATACTGCAAAGTCCTATTCAAACTCAAACCTAACCAATCCTTCCTTTCGGTTATAACCTGACTAGAAATGTAAAGTTTGCCACTTTCCCCAAAACTTGCGGATGATGCAGGGTTTTTTCTAAAAGGGGTTGCAGCTATTGGCCCAAACAGGCCCAAACAGGGAAGACGAAAAAGGGTAAAAAGGTTCTTCTTATTCCGAATGGAACAGGAGAAACAATACTGGAATATCATTCTGCTACATGAAACAAAAAGAAACAACAGTGAGTGGAAAATCCAGGAAACTAGACCAGCATACTTCAACACAGTCTATAGGAGAAGTAATATAGTCAAGAAATTGTAATGAACATTCAAGTCACAGAAAAGGTTAGTTTTTATGGAACCACCAGTTAGATTGATTCTCTGTGGGGTGTAGATTGTAGAAAAAGTACACATTGTGTACTGTTATAATTTAGTCTCTGCACAATTATGTACCTTCCTGTCCTAAATCTGGTTGATGATGTGGAAAAATTAGCAACCAATCTGTAAGAGTTCAACAATGCTTGCATCATATCAGCCCCACAAAAAGTGTGATCTGTTGTTCAAAATAGATAGCAATACAATATATATCACAACTTTTAGGAGGAGGGTTAGGGTGTCAATAAGTTCATTTCTAGAGGAAAATAGGAAAACATTTAGAGAGGCAAATAGCGCATTCAGCAACTCTAGCTGGGACCTTAAGAATAAAGAAGCCCACAAACTCCTTGTCAGGAAATATAAGGCTGAGATTGTGCAGGCGAAACAAGATTACTTTGTAACCCTGACAACCTCGCTCTCCTCGCCGAAGGAGCTTTTTAAAATTGTCGACTCTCTAGTCGACCTACAAACCCCTGACCTCGTCACACCTTCGCAGGACCTATGTGATAGAATTGCCTCATTTTTCCACACTAAAATTCTGGATATCCATCTAGCTCTTGAGAAACAAAGAGCTTGTATTAGTGTGCCTACTGATCGGGTTGAGACGAATACGTTCACCATTGATGTCTCCCCATCGGGAACCCTGGACTCCTTTGCACCCCTAGATCCGCAGGATCTTGAAGTCCTACTTAATAAGATCAAATCTGGTTCCCCCCTGGATACTTGCCCTTTGAAAATTATCAAGCAGTGCAGGGAGACCCTCCTGCCACCGCTGCTAGAAATAATGAATCTAGCTATAAGAGACGGTGTCTTCCCCTTGGAATGGAAGAAAGCAGTAGTAAAACCCCTGATTAAGAAGGCCTCCCTCGATCCGGAAGTCCTAAAAAACTTCCGCCCAATCTCGCTGCTTCCTGCCCCGGTGAAGATGCTTGAGGCACATCTGAACAAGCATCTCGCTGCTTTTGTGGATAGCTCGGGCTGCCTTGACTCTTCCCAGCACGGATTCAGGAGGGAACATAGCACTGAGTCGGCCCTCACCGTCGTGCTTGACAACATCCGCACGACAGTGGATATGGGCCAGACCACCCTCCTGGTCCTGTTAGACCTAACTGCGGCCTTTGACACCCTCTCCCCCTCAGTTCTTACATCTCGCCTGAGGGATGTGGGGGTGAAGGGCGCAGCTCTAGATCTCCTGGCCTCCTTCCTTATTGGGAGGGAACAAAGAGTCAAGATGGGTGAGTTTCTATCTCCATCCCGACCTGTGCTATGTGGGGTCCCACAAGGGTCGGCTCTTAGTCCGACCCTATTCAACATCTATGTGACCCCACTGGCAAGATTAATAAGAACTTTCGGGATGGAGGTAGTCTCCTATGCGGATGACACCCAAATACTCGTCTCTCTCTCCCATTCAGATGTGCAGACCGCCTCCAAGTTTAGATCCTGTATGGAGGCGGTTGGTCACTGGATGATTCAGAACTCCCTTAAACTGAATGGGGAGAAGACTGAGGTGATGGTGTTTGGTGGGAACGAAAACATCTGGTCATCTAGCTGGTGGCCTGATTCACTTGGAGTGTGCCCTTCCCCCACAACATCCGCAAAAAATCTTGGGGTGATGATAGATCCTGCCCTGGATATGGGCAGACAGATGTGTAGAACCATCTCCACCTGTTGGGGCCTAATCCATACTCTGCGAAGGATCAGGAAATATCTCTCTGTGCAGTCCAGAAAGCAAATAGCCGTCGCACTCATTGGTTCACGTCTGGACTACTGTAATGCGCTGTATGCGGGGCTAAACACGAGCCTCCTGCAGCGCTTACAGGTAGTCCAGAATGCCACAGCCAGATTTGTTCTGGATGTTCCCAAACGCTCCTCGGCCACGTTGGCCAGAAAAACGTTGCACTGGCTTCCGGTAGAATACCGAGTACGGTTCAAGGTCCTGTGCATGACATACAGAGCCATTGCAAAAAACAGTGACTCTGGAGTGGGTTCTATCATCTCCCACTACACTCCCGGAAGGAATCTGCGTTCCTCCGGGAAATTGCTTCTGTCAGTCCCCCGTATTCGAAGAGCCAAATGGGGTGGCAGGGCTTTTTCCACTCTAGCTCCCAAATGGTGGAATGATCTCTCTTTGGACCTTAGGTCCCTGCCTTCCTTACAGACATTTCGCAGTGCCCTAAAAACTCACCTCTTCTTACAGGCCTATGTGTAAGGATGAATGGTTCAGACTTTTGATTTTATTGTTAGGCGCCTTGATACCTGCGGGTTATTGTTCTGCGCAATATACATTTTTATCAATCAATCAATCAATCATTAGTGCAGCACATCTGCCAGAAAGGAAGCTGCCAGTTGAATTAACCTACCCAGTGTTTAGCAGTCAACATACTCCCAGGTAGGCTGAAGTCCAAAATGGCATTGATCAATATAGTTAAAAATATTTACAAAAAGTTTTGATAAAATGATATAGAATACAAATGGAGCATGGGTGAACTGCAGGCCAAAAGAACGTTCAAGGTGACACTTCTTCGCAGAAGAGACGGTCTGTAGAGTAAAATAAGAAAATTACATTTGAGAGTCAAGGTAAAAATGTTTTGTGAGGAATTAGAGGCTGGAGTATAAGCTAGCATACGATCAACTAAGTGCCACTCTAGTACTACCAATTCCAGACAACTAGTTTGAAGTGCCCCGAATGTTTGTTCACTGAAACAATAAACATGTGTACCTGTGCTTAGTGTCATCATATCCAACACACGTTGAAAACCACTTAGGATTTGCCACTCAAGCTGCTAGTTTTTGTTATTATAAATTTGTTTTTGGCACTCGAGCCACTAATCTGCGTTATAAATACCTCATCTCCTTCCAGTTAACAGGGGTAAAGCTATTTGAGTCATCTTGTGTTGGAGATAAATAAGCATTGGTTCTTCTTTCGCATGCTTCTGTCAAGACTTGCAGATTGGATTTCTTCTACCAAAAACGGTTAGGGCAGTTGAACAACAAAATAGAAATAATTTTTGTCCTAGTCTACTTAAGGTAAACTGGGAAGTTTCAGAGAAACTAAACATTGCTGGCATGCAAATTATCAAAATGCTAATAAATCAATAGTCCCAGCAAGTTTACCTAAACAAAGCACTTCTCATTTACCACATTAATCATCATTTGGCATTCATTGGTCTTATCTGTTCTAAGTGTGGTATCCATCTACCTATCTATGATTGTATTTTTTCATGAAAGAAACATACATAAGCTGTGCGGTACAATCTTTTGCATCTTCACTTACAACTAAGCATCGGAATGCAGGGTGCAGGGTTAAGCATGGGAGGCATGCGTCTTGTGTTTTCAAGGAATGGTCCGGTACCATCCATTGTTGACTTAGGGTCAGGTCTAAATTTTGACGTACAGAGTATTCTCCATCAGCCTGATGGAGGACTTATCTTCTGCCAGGTCAAGAATACTTTACCTGCCAAATTTAGAATTGACCCGCAAGCTAGTGGTCATTTCAAAACCATTGGAAGTAACTGTCGCCATGGCATTTCCTGACAATGCTTTTTAAGTTTTTAATCATGAGTCCATCACCTTATTTATTTTTTATTTTCAAAAAGAAAGTCTCAAAGTGGGATTTTCTTTTTGAGAATAAATAAAATGTCCCTCTCTCGCCATGGAACTTATCTTCCATGTTGTGGGGGGCATTAGACAGGTTTCATTGCCCCTTACCAATAAGGTTTCCCTGGCGGTGACGGGCAGTAAAAACTGCCGTGTATGTCCCTGCATTTAAATTTGGTCAGCGGACATAGAGGTTGCTAAACTTCATGTACAAACGACTCGCAATTTGAGAGTATGCACAAAAAGGCCTGTTTGCACATGCAATTTACCATAAAACCAAAACATGTGGTAACAAGGAGCAACCTATTAAAACAGGCCCAGAATGCATCAGAAATCTTTCAACAATGGCTGCTCTGTACATGATAGCGAGCATGATGTGGATTGTGGCTGCTCAGCAGAGGAGGCTGAGACAGGAGAGTATATTCAGAATCAGGCTAACCATGTTTGAGAAGACAGAGGGTGTTGTGCTCCCTCCACCTATTGGCTAGTGGTAGTTACCAAGATGTCATTGCAGTGGCAGGAGGGGTGTCTCAGAGGGGGCTTTCATGTTTCTTTTGCAATTTCTTAGATGCCATCCTCCATCACATACAACGACACATCTAACTGCCCAGGGATTATGTAAAACAACAAAATACTAAAATAATTCGATTGGATAGCAAGATTTCCACAGGTCATCGGGTGCATAGATGGGACCCATGTGCCCATATGTCCCCCAACTCGTCTAGAATACATATTCCAGAACCGAAAACACACATTCCCTCAACATTCAAGTTGTCTGCAATGCATATGACATCATGAAGGACATTGTGGTGAAATATCCACGGGTCACCTATGACTCCTACATCTTTAGACATAGTGGCATATACCACCAACTAGAAAGAGGGGAATTTGAAGAAGAACACCTATTAGGTACTGGAATGTCATGTCCACAGTAAAATGTATTGTCACATATTCATTGCTGTCTGCTTGTTGTCTCACCCTTATATGTTTCTCATCAGGTGACAGTGAGCATACCATGCAGTCATGAATGCTCACACCATACCTGTCTCCCAACAACCCACATAATAAGGCATTACAACATTACACATAAGTAGGGGTGGGCGTAGTACTACGCTCCATCCGAGGAGTGTGTGTAGTGTTGCCTACTTCGCAAGTCGCAAAGTAGGAGTAGTATGCAAAACTACGCACACGCCATGGAGGAGCGAAGTTGCCTGCCACCCGCCTCCCTCCCACCCTCTTCTAAATGCCCTTAATATAATTTTAAAACATTCTAAAACTAGAAAATGACTCACCTGCGATGTGGCGTCCCAGGGCTCCCTCTTCCTGATATCTTGCCGACTTCTTCCTCACAAATGCGCATGCGCGGGTGCCCGTGCATGCACATTTCTTTCGAGAAATACGCATGCGCGGTCGCCCACGCATGCATATGTGAGTGGTCCTGATGCTGAGGATACATGCAAAATGTACTCAAAGGATGATCCAGTTGTGGTGCAGTCAACTGGGGTGTCTTTGTGGTGGTCCCTTGGCAGATGGGTGATGAGGGGTGACCTTTGCCTCAGAGTTTGTGGTCATTTGGAGTACTTTACATTGCAGTAGCAGGCTAGTTGATGCTGGGCTACTGATCTCCTTGTACCTCAGTTGGGACAAAATCCTTAGGTTAGGCTAGTGCCCCTTCAGTACGATGAATACAGACTTTAATAGCATTCTTGGGCATGGAAACCACAGGTGAAACCGTTTGCTATCTCAGATTAGTCCTTTTGTGCCACAGGCGACTGGTAGAGGCAATACTTCTGTAGTGGCTACCAACTTGTCAGTTTGGGCTTTTTCAGGTCCCTGTAGCTGGTTCCAGGTAATCAGCTGACTTCTTCTTGGAGTCACTGCTGTAGGTTGTGCCTGAGAATCAACTTTTTCCCGAGCGAGGAGCAGCAGGCTCAGTCCAAACTTTGCTAACCTACAGTGCAGCAGGTGCTGTCACTCCAAAGGTAAAGCCTCTCTTGTGCACTTTAAAGAGCAGCAGGGCAACCCTCTTTGGTCCTCTGATTTCAGTGTTATCTGAGAGCAGGGGACCAGGGGTGCCACATTTATCTCAGGGAAAAATCCAGAAGGGGCCACACAGTCACCTGTCAATGGGCTACTGGGTTCCCTCTTTCCTAGTGATGTTTTTCCTGCAATGTTTGGAGTCTGGATCTAACAGAGTGTCCCATTCTTGCCCCTTTCAAAATGGTATGACATTTTCTTGGGCAGCAGGAGTACAGTAGGTGTGGGTACCAGTGGGCTACATGCACATGGTAAAATCTGTTTGGGGATGGGCTTTCCCTCTCTGGCTCTGTCTACAAATTGTCTGCAGGAACAAAAGACATCCTGCTCAGGGTTGTTGTCACAGTCAGCCCTTCAAAGGCAGCTCCCTTTTGAACTCAACTTTTGGGCTAACACCCTGAGTGGCCATCCTGAGAGAGTAGGTCTCACCTCAATGTGTGGAAAATCCCTTAGTTCCTGGGCTTGGAAGTTGTTCACATGTCTCCCAAGGCAGTAAGAAACCTGTCTGTTTTTCAGGGCCTTTGTGAGACTACTGGACTAGCTGGAGTACAGAATTTCATCTTTCTAAAAGTTGTTAACGTTAATAGCGATCCCAGGCAGTAAGAAACCTGCCTGTTTGTCAGGCCCTTTGTGAGACCACTGGACTAGCTGAAGTGCAGAATTTCAACTTTCTAAAAGTTGCTAACGTTAATAGCGATCTTAAATTCGACCTAGGCATCAGCTTAGTTTTAATGCCATGATTGATTTGATACCTTACTTGATCCTGTTAGGTAGTCCCATTCAGAGGTTAGCCAGGTTATGATGTAAACGGGTAACCCTGTGTTAGCCAATGGGGTTCGGAACCTTTGCACAGCAAAATAAAAATTTAGAAGTGTGGCTGTTAAGACATATCAAAATGATGCTGTATTTAATAATATATAGCTCCCTGCAATAGGCCTTCCTTAGGGGAGACTTACATATATCATTAAGGGATGTGGGGGTTTTGCAATTAGTTGTAATGGCAAAGTCCTGCTAGCAGAGCAAATGTTGCTCTTTTGGTCGGTCCACATTGACAGCCTGGGCTCCATTTTGTCCTTGTCATGTTCAGGGTGGCGCAACTAGTGCTGCAACCCTAGGTCAACACTCTGTCTAACATGCCCTGGGTACCCGAGGTACCCTATATTAGGGTACCCGGGGTAAGAATTCTGGCACTGAGCTCTAGTTAGCATGCCTAAGTACACTCTCAGTGTCAGAACACGAGCAGCATCAGTCCAAAATGTTGGGGCGAACATGCAAAAAAGAGGCATTCGATTACAGTGATGTTTTCTTACTGTATAATGTTGTCACTGTAGAGTCGTAACAACATAGATTTGCTTAGTGCACAAGTAAACCAAGTAATATACTTTAAATAGCAAATTATGAAGCTAACCAATGAAATACTGATAAATTGGTAAGGTTTCAGAATATGGTCTGCTTAAAATTGTATGACAAAAAAATGATGTACTATTCTTGTTGCTGTCTTATACGGCCATTCTTGGAATTGATAATAGAAACTCGTCACCTAATGAAGCAGTATTTTTGTACATGATATTTAAGCAACAATACATGTCAGACAACATTGTTTGTTACACCCTTAACTGCTTGTCCTTTTCACCCGCCCAGTGCTGATCTCTTTTTTTTTTTTTTTGGGTAGTTCAGGCTTAGGCTTCCATATCATTTTTTCCATATTAGGCATACATGCCTACTTTGCATCTTTTTTCCAACATCCTGGGAATTCTAAAGATACCCAGGGTTTTTCAATTCCCCTGGAGGTGACCAAGAAAATAGGCACTTTGCATTTTTGGGGAAAAAAGTGTCTATTTCCCCAACAAAATGTTTGCTGTGCTAAAGTCAATATCTTCCCAGCATTCATGAACATGCAGAGATGAATCAAAAAAGAATTTAAAAAAACCTAGGGGCATATTTACCAAAAAGTGACAGTGTGTGGCGTTAGCCTTCTTAGCTTAACGCAGCGCTCCGCCACTTCTGAAATGCAGGGATGCACAATATTTACAATTATACAGTGCAGCCCTTCGTGTCCCCATGCACTGGCTCGAATTTGACTTGTAAATCTGCCCCCTAGTTTTTACTGTGGTTTCGGTATTTTTCATAGAGGTAGACTATTTCTCTTATTTCTTCTGCTTCTAACATTCTTCCAGTTTGTGGTGGAAATCAGTGTGAAACAGGTGGGTGATCCATGAAAGCTATAGATTTCTGAAAAGTAGAAAACATTTCAAATTCAGCAAAGGTGCATATGTGTAGATCCCCACGCTTTCCCAAAAGAAACTAACTGTTGAAACAAAGAAATATTGACAATGAGTAGAAAGGAAAAACACATTTGTGGAAACGTTTACATCTGTAACTATTTGTCATGATGAGCGATTCACAAAAGCAATAAGCCATTACATCTGCTAAACCCTTCTGGTTGTGTGGATAGCTACGGTCTGTAGGTTATGCAAGAACTCGAGTTACCCAGAGCCATCAACTTACAATGGCTGTTCATTGTGTACCAAGTATAGGCCAATTCATACGGTGAAGTATGTGGAGTGAAATACGGGTATCAAGGAAATATATGTACTTCGAAAATGGGCACAAGATATGGAGTTTAGGAGCAATGGTAAATTGAACATCTCTGAATTTTCAGGGACCCACACCAGCATATAATATACAGGGTACTTAAAAAATGTCTTCTTTCTTACACACTGGTCTAAATTTGAAAGGCACAAATACAGTGAAATCCAATTTGTAATATCAAAAATATTCTATTATTAAGTGCTCCATATGTCTTCCGATAATAATTTTACCTCATTTGCATGAGTAGGCCTAGGGACAGCGATAGGAAATGGGCCAAAATGCAACATGGCTGCATCACATTTTTCCACTGAAAACTGTCCCTTTTTTCCAATGTAGGTAGCTGTGGATTTTGGGTCCTAGCTCGGGCAGCACCTTCCAAAACCTGGAAAACCTGAACATTTTCAGAAACTAGACACCTATAAGAATCCAGGGTGAAGTGACTTGCATGGCTCTCACCAGAGTTTTTTTTTACCCAGAATCCCTTCAAAACTTAAAATGTGACGAAAGAACACATTTCCCTCATTTCATGTGAAGGAAAGGGGGAAGATTGTTTACAACGCATGCGTTACAACGCATCATTACAATAAATGTTTTACAATGCGAAATCTATTACAACGCATGTCATTACATCGCATAATCCATTACAACGCATTCTCCAAAGTAACTCCCCGGAGACCACATCCTGGAGAGATTTGTCAAAGTGGGCAATCACCGCAGGTCACTACCACTTACGCTGAGAAACCTGCTGCTCGTGTTAAAGAAGCTTTTATTTGAGTAGAACATCTACTTGAGCGACAGAAATAAGCAGGGCCCTCTTGTGCTGTGTGTGGTGTTCATCCTGATTTTACAGTGTGGGACAAACTCCCAGTGCTAAAAATCAGCACAAGCAGCGTAATGTACTGCACTCTGCCACTTGCAGAACTCCACAGAGTGTGGCAGACTTTTTCAGCAATTCTTAGATTTGCGCAAAGCAGAACCCAGCAAGTTGGGTAGCTGTAGATTTTGGGACTAGCACATCCAGCACCCAGGCCATCCTAGGAAACCTGCACATTTTTGAAAACTAGACAACAGGGGGGGTCCAGCAGTGCATGACCTGTGTGACTCTCACCTGAATATTTTACTCAGAAGCCCTAGCAAATGTAAAACTTTAAAAAGAAACACACATTTCCTTCACATTTTTGTGACTGAAAGATCTGGATTCTGCGTGGAGCCACATATTTCCTGTCACCCTGAGTTCCCACATGTCTACTGATATGAACTTTACCTCACTGTTATAGTTAGCCTGCTTTTCCATAGAAAGAGGGTTTTGTTGGTTTGCTAATAATGTTCGCCCCGTTCGATGACTCTTAACAAAACTTTTCCAAAAGGTCCATCTACCTTACCTCATTTCTGGAAAGTTTTAGAGTGATCTGTCAAGTGAGGGTCAAGATAAACGGGGTCTCAAAATGCAAAATATGAGAACATTTGCTGCCAGCCATTACCGGACTCTGGGACTTAGTCCCCTAACCAGAGCTTAAAAACAATAATAAAATAAGGAGATAGGGTAGTGAAACCCTGACCCCTAGGTCGGGGGTGGCTGAGAGGGACCTCCTTGGGGCTAAAATGAAAAAAATAAGCAGAAAATGCAGGGATCCAGAAAGACTCTTGCAGAGTCAAAAATCCAAAACAATTGCGGACGGGCGGCATTCATTGGTTTATACCCTGGGAAGCCCAACACTGGCAGTTTTATAAAGGGAAGGGGGTAAGTGGCCTGCCTCCCTGAGCTGCCAAAGGCCCCAGCGAGCCTACAACTGGGCAAAAATGACCTTTTGTGGGGAGAATGGGCCTCACTCCCCCTACTCATGCATCCAAAGGCTCCAGTGAGCCCAACAGGGGGTCATTTACTTTAAGAGAGGGGAGTCGCATATCCCCCCTCCTTGAGTGATTGATGATCCCAGGGACCCCATCCCTTGGGAACGGCTAACAGGCTATGGCTTGGAGGAATATCGGCTTCCCTGCCCACAGAGGCATGGGCAGGGAAACCTGTTACTGAAAAAAACAAAAGCTACGCGGACTTTATAGTTAAGCTCAGATTCTCTTAAACAAAACCAGTGAAATTCAGCAGTTATAGTAAGCTGAACTAACTATAACTCTCACCCTGGCAATGCACTGCTTATGACCTCACATATTATATTTATTTCCTCCATTTTCTAACTATAATGTCTGTGTAATCTTTCTTTTTTTCAGTCCATTTCTAAGGTTTTTAAAAATGCTAATTCCTAACTATAATGTCACTGTAACCTTTGACCTTTTCAGTGAATTTCTAAAGCTTTTTAAACAGTAGCTGTGTTTCCATAGTGTTGGAGAAAGGGGGCTGGGCTCTCAACAATTTCACTGTCTGGGACTTTCCGGAGCTAAATGAAGGGGTTCCTGCCCTCCAAAGAGAGTCAGCATCCAAGAAGACTTAATCCCCAAACCAACAGTGAGCCAGGAGGCACATTTGCAGAGAGGTTGATAAAGGGGGCATGACCTTCGAGAACCTCTCATCAATCCTGCTCTGTGGGACTTACTGGAGGTAATAGGAAGGGTAGTTCTCCCCCAAGTACCCTCACCAGCCAAGGGGACTTCATCCCCAAACAAGCAGTGCCCCAGAAAGCACATTTGCAGAGTAGTGGAGAAAGTGGGCATTGCCGACGGAGACTTCTTAGCAATCCCGCATTGTGGGACTTACTGGAGGTAACAGGAGAGGTAGTTGGCCACCAAGGACCCTCTGGAGCCAAGGGGACTTAATATCCCAACCAGCAATGTACCAGGAAGCGTGTTTTCGTAGTGGTGAGAAAGAGTGCATGGCCTTGGAAGTCATCTCAGAAATCACATTGTTTGTGACTTACTGGAGGTAACAGAAGTACTTGTTGGCCCCCACATTAAAGGAGACTTCAGCCTCTAACTCGTAGTTCACCAGAAAGTCACGTTTGAGAGTGGTGAAAAAAGGGGGCGTGGCCTCGACCACCTATCAGCAATCCCACTCTGTTGGACTTACTGGAAAGAACAGGGGTTTCTGGCCCCCATGGATCCTCAGGAGGCAAGGAGACTTGATCCGCCAACAAGTAGTGCGTCAGGAGGCATATTTGCAGATTGGTGAACAAAATGGACAGAGCCCTGTGAGTGTTTCATTTATTTTTTACGTATTTGGGGAGGGGGCTCATAGCTCCCCCTTCCATGGACTAATTTGGCCCCAGGGACCCCATACCCTGGGGCGAGGCCTATTTTGAATAGGGAAGGGGGGACCCCATCCCCTCGGGTCCAGCATTTTAAAAAAAGTGTTAAGTTAAAAGGGAGGGGGCCCAACTGCCCTTCTCCTGGGCTGATTTCAGCCAATAGGAGCCCATCCTGACCTCTTTTTTTTAAATGAAACAAATAAATAAAAAATAATGAGAGGCCGATTTCTACCCCAGGGACCACATCCAACTGGGACCGGCCTTTAAAAAAAAAAATAAAGAATGGGAGAGGGCTGCTGCGGCACCCCTCCTGGGACGACTTTGGCCCCAGGGACCCCATCCCCTGCGGCACAGCCTCTATTGTGGTTGCTCTGGTAACATCTAGGGTGCCCACTTTCTAATGTTGGGGACCATGGAGGGAGTCTCAAAGCCCCTGTATCCATGCCGGTATCCCGCCTTCTGCGGGAGCCAGTATTTCTTTGACACAGAGGGAGCTGCTAACAAGCAGATCCTAATAAAATTTGACTGGCTTCCAATACTTCAAACAGGTGTTGGCAGCCATCTTGAGTCTCAGTTTGAAGCACAATCTCACAAAAAAGTGAATAATAAAGAAAAGGGGACAAAGTAGGAATACCCTGACCCCCAGGTACGGTGGGGGGAGGGGTTCCCACAGGGGTCCCAATGCATTTGTTTTATTATTTCAGTGCTTGTGGGTCCACAAATTCATGACATCATTTTTTTTTAAAAGACACGCAGGCTCCTGTGCATCTTCTGAATGAACTGAAGCACCCTGTTGGACCAAAAAACCTGGGGGCATGATCTAAAACATATTTGGGGGTACTCGTGCAGGCTGCCACCTCCCCGGGGCTAACAATAATAAATGTGTTGGGAGGTTCGCACCCACCGTAGCCCTGGGAAAACCCAACACCCCGGGTCTATTTACTCAAGTTGTGTGGGGGAGGCCCATATGGCCTCCACCGCAGCCCCAGTGTCAATCACCCCTCTTCAGGGGTAATTACAATAAAATTGGGTGACCTCTGGGGATTTGCATTTTTTATATGGGGATCACACATACCCCTCAGGGTCTACATCCCTGAGGCCAAAGTGTTTTTCAAGAAATGGGAAGGGGGCCATGTAGCCTCCCTCTAGGGCCATTTGGACCTCCACCTCTCTGAGACAGGCCCATATTCAAGGAAGGAGGCAGGCTGCATAGCCCCCCTCCTGGAGCCATGCAATGCCCTGGGGATCGGCACTTCCCATGTCAGCTACTGCTATGTCCCGGGGCACCCACACCTGGGACATAGCTAGTTGCTATGACTTGGAGGGATATTTACTGCTCCCACCAAGCCATAGGAAATTGCGCTCCGTTTGGAGCAAGTGAGAGCATTTGACTCTTTCTTGCTCAAATCAAAGCACAATTTCTTTTATACACAGAGTGCTGCATGTTAGCAGCTCCCTGTGTGTAAAAGCAATGCTGGCCCCCGCAGGAGACGGGGAGCTGGCAGGGACCAGGGGCCTTCATACTTCCCCAGTGACAGAGCACCCACATTAGAAGCTGGGCCCCAGGGAATGGGATCCCCAGGGCAAACATCGGCCCGGAAGTAGGGTTGTGAGGTCCCTCTCCCATCAGTCAATCTTTTAAAACATTTTTAAAATGAGACCAGGCCTGGGGGATGGGAGTCCCGAGGCTGAAAATGGCCCTGGGAGTGGGGCCATTTGGCCCCCCTCCCAGATTCTAAATAGGCCTTGCCCCAGGGATCGGTCCTTGGGGTACAAATTGACTTAAGGAAGGGGGATCATGTGTCCCCATCTCTGAATAAAGAAAAAAAGAAAAAATAACAAAACCATCAAAACACCGAGGCTCGTCCCTTTTCTCAACCACTCTGCAAATGTGCCTTCAGGTACATTGCAATTTGGGGGATGAAGCCCCCTTGGGTCCAGAGGCCACTAGGGGCCAAAAAGCCATAGTGTATCTCCCGTAAGTCCCACAAAGCCTGATTGCTGAGAGGACTTTGGACGCCACATCCCTTTCTCCACCACTCTGCAAATGCGCCTCTTGGCGCACTGCTAGTTGGGGAATTAAGTCCCTTTGGCTTCAGTGGGTACCCCTCCTGTTACTTCCATTAAGTCCTGCACAGTGGAATTGCAGAGAAGTCTTTGGAGGCCACACCCCCTTTCACCACCACTCTGAAAACACATGTCCTGGAGCAATACTGGTTGGGGATGGAAGATTGTTGAGAGGACTTGAAAGCCATGCCCCCTTTCTCCGAAACTCTGCTAACATGGGGAAAACATGTTTAAGGGCCACCACCTTTTTCTCACTTGCTTGACAGATCACCCCAAAATTTTCAAGAGAGCAGTTGAAGTTAATGTAAAATTCGTTTTGAACATTTTGCGAAGATTGGTTAAACAAGTCCGAAGTTTTTGGCAAATCAAAAAACGTTCTTCCTATACTACATCCTAACTATAACTACCTACTGGCAAGTAGGTAATATATATACACCAAAACGCATCTCAGGGCCTTCTGTGCAGTTAATTCACTGTGATTTCACTCCAGGGTGTTTCTCTGATCAAGGCGAGGATTGGTGTTGCTATATATATATATAAATTACCTACTGGCGGTCACCAGTAGGTAGTTATAGTTAGGATCTACTTTCCATAGGAAATCCGGAACATTCTATTGGGAATAACTTTGGCGCCGGTGGACGAATCTTCGCGAATTTCTCAAAGTTCGTGCCCTGCTCCACTCTGCTCCTTCCATTTCAATGTGGGGGGGATTCGTCAAGTGGGGGCCGAGATAAAAGGGGGGTCCCAAAACGTGTTTTCCCCATGTTAATTTCCATAGGGCGGTCAAACTCACTTTTATCCCGAACGACTGAATGGATTTCCACCAAACTTGGCAAAATTGTAGCGACTGGTACCCCGATGTTCCTTTGCTATGTCTCAAGATATATGCTCCAGTGGTTTTCACGAAAATTAACTTTGAAAAAATATATATTGGGCTACATTGGGCCATATATATGTTAGAGCCCAAATGTAGCCCAATGTAGCCCAATGTAGCCCAAAGATGGCCACCAGAGACAAAAAAAACCAAATGTAGCCCAAATATCAGCCAGATGTAGCCCAACAATTTGCTATTAAAAAACCTATGAAATTCACTGAAAAAAACCATAGGTTTCACACACGTTATAGTTAGGAATTAGCATTTAAAAAACCTTTGAAATTCACTGAAAAAACCATAGGTTTCACACACGTTATAGTTAGGAATTAGCATTTAAAAAACCTTTGAAATTCACTGAAAAAACCATAGGTTTCACACCAGTTATAGTTAGCTGGAAATTTTACTGACATAAAACCATTGAAATTCGCACGTTATAGTTAGTTGGACTCACTATAACTTGCGCGCCTGCAATGCACTGCTGATGACGTCACATATTACATCACTCATGACATGGTCAGTGACATCACTCATGACATCACTGATGACACCATCCTTGTGACAGAGTGACAGACCTCCTTTCAGTGTAATGTAACCCGTGAAACACATATTCAAAAATAGAAACTAAAATTTTCAAAAAAATAGAGATACCCATACCAGTTTCAACAACCAATTCAGTAATACCACCTTCTATATACACATCCACTCATTCACCAACAGTTCTATATAGTCACTCATACATATATTCACTCATCATATGTAGTGAAACACCTATACATCCTGTTACACACCGACAGTCATCCAAAAGTTACTCACACACATAATCACACATGCAAATAAACTATTGATCATCCATTTATTTGCATATACAGCTATACACACACTACCACCTTACCTCTAAGGAAACTTACACATACTTACTCTCTTAAACAATCACTTATAGAAACACATACTTATTTAAATAGGAAGTCTTACAATCTCACTCTCACATATACTCACTTATATACATCAATACTCACATATACTAGATTAAAACATATGTAGTTACTCATTAAGACACTAGTGAGACAGTCATTCACTCACTAACACACACATATACACACTCATCCACCCATACAGTCCTGCACATATGCTGTCTTCAAAACACATACAAACAGTGCGTCAGTCATTGATGCATCTTTGTGCTAAGTAATACCCCCACCAAACCATACAGAAACTCATACTGATACTAAAAAATATAAAACAACAAAAAATAATAAAAAAACAGTGACACCATCCTTGTGACCGAGTGACAGACCTCCTATCAGTGTAATGAAACCCTTGAAACACATATTCAAAAATAGAAACTAAAATATAAAACATATTGATTTTTCAGAAAGACACACATTCCCTGGATGGTGTCATCAGTGATGTCATGAGTGATATCACTGACCATGTCATGAGTGATGTAATATGTGACGTCATCAGCAGTGCATTGCAGGCGCGCAAGTTATAGTGAGTCCAACTGACTATAACGTGGGAATTTCAATGGTTATATGTCAGTAAAATTTCCAGCTAACTATAACTGGTGTGAAACCTATTGTTTTTTCAGTGAATATATATATATATATATATATATATATATGTATATATATATATATATATATATATATATATATATATATATATATATATATATATATATATATATATATATATTGCACACCAGTCCAAACTTTGTATATCAAGAAGGCGCTGACTCCATGAATAAGTTCCAAAGTAATGTTTCTTTATTCGGATTGCAGCATAAGACAGGTTTCGGCGGTATTCAACCGCCTTGCACTCACATAATCCACTGTTAGAAATCTGTTGAGTTTGACAAGTTTCAACTGGTTCAGCATGTTGTTATGGCAATGAGTCATGTCACTACAAACAACATATAAGAGTTCTTCTATGACTTAACGTGGTACATGGAAATGTTATATGTACATAATGCTATGTAAAGTCTGAGTTAATGTTTCTTCACATTATACCTAAATGAGGCTGTACTGAAATCTATAAATAAATAAAATTAATTGTACAAAAATTGAATACATTTACACAAAATATAAGGTGTATGCTAAACATAAGAAGAATACAATTAGTTTTTTGACACTCTCTTGGGTGCGTGCGCGCTCAGTCCTGTCTCCCACAGTTTTACATGTTAGTTAGCCCTCTACGGAATGATCGAGTTTAAGCCACAGCTTGGTGATGAGTAGTTTTCCCATAGTGGGTGTACACAGTGGTACTCATGTCAAATTACTTAAAATGCCTCGCTCAGATGTGTTGCCAGCCTGTCGTGCATTTCTGTTTACAACACTGCTCACCTGTGTGTCTGTGCCATGCAGGTTAACTCGATCGGGGCGGTTGTACAGGGCATGTGTCCCCAAACCTGCCTGTGGTATCTTACCCCTGTGGGTCTATTTGCATACTTATTTTCATGGATGATCAGTGACAACCTTGTGAAAAAGAGTGAGGCTAATGGTGGGTAAAGGAGCGCTACTGTGGCTGCTAGAGTCTAACACTACGTGTGTATCTAAGTGGTGCAATTCTATTATGCTAATTAAGTGACTAGGGTGTTGTGTCATGTAGTGTGGGTGTACGTCAGTTGTATAACGGAAAGGGTAAAAAAATACGGGACAGGCAGACTAGGACTAGAGGTGCACATTAAGCGCCTCATCCGCATTTACCCTTTAGGGATCTTAGAGTCTAGTAAGATGATAAATCCAGACTCCAGTCGTCTCAATGATAATTGTCGATTCCCTCCTCTGATATTCTCGGGTATACTGTCGATGACAAAGTATTTTAAGTAATTTGTGTTTCCTGCATGTTGTGAGTTGATGTGTCTTGCCACTGGATATACCATGTCATCATTATGATTGCCCTGAGATGCTTAAGTATTCTTACGTGTGCCTGGTGTATCGTGCTCCCCACATACCTTTTGCCACATGTGCATTCTAGCACATACACGGAAAATTCAGTTTTGCACGTGTAACTCCCTCTGATGTTGTAAGATGAGTGTCCGAAAGGTAGCCTGACTATGGTGGTATTGGTCCCCTGTTTACAGTCTTTGCACTTGGTGCACTTCCAAAATCCTTTCTGGGTTTGAAGCCACATGGTTGTTTTGATATTTGTGGGAGCATTGCACACTAGTTGGTTCCTCATGGATTTCGCTTTCCTGATTGTTACTGAAGGAGACTTGTCACAGATGGGACCTAGCGTTGGATCGTTACGTATCAACGGCTAGTGCCTGGTCAGAATCTTACGTAGATTGGTGTGATACGTGTTGTTGCTTGTTATAAGTCTGGGGTTATGTCGTGTGGTTTGCTCCCTGGTGTTTGTAGTGCCCTCTTTTTTATTGTTAAAAAGGAGATCTTTCCTGTCTTTTCCCCCACACTTTTGTTCTGCTTTCTTCAGTGTTTAATAAGTGTAACCTCTAATCCTTAGTCACATGAAGAGGTTTTCTTTGGCATCCGCCAAATCCTCCTTCCTGCTGCAGTTTCGCGTCATTCTGAGACACTCTGCGTATGGTATTGATTCCTTCAGTTTGGTCGAGTGAAAGCTCTGCGCATGTAATATTGTGTTACCCGCTGTGGGCTTCCTAAAAGTACGGGTTTGAATTTTATTGTCTACCACAAGGAGTTCTAGGTCAAGAAACTGTATTGTAGAGGTGCTCGTGGTGCAAGTACATTTAAGGTCCAAGCCGTTGTCATTAAGCTGTGTTGCAAAGAGTACCGCACTCTCTGTGGAGCCCTCCCATAAGATGAAGATGTCATCTATAAACCTAGTGTACAGTTTGACATTGTTCGACAACTGATGGTGGTAGGTCACCCCAAGTACTTGCTCCTCCCACCAGCCCATGTGCAGGTTAGCATAGCTGGGGGAGAAGCAAGTACTAAGGGTGGGCGTAAAATCCGTTTCGCGGGCGAATTTGCGGATTTTACGCAATTTCGCGATCCGCGAATCTCGCGAAATCGCGGCAAAATCCGCGAATCAGCGGGGACGAATTTTCAGCCAAGCAAGGGTTACAGCAGCAGGTGTAAAAGTTGAACCTAATTTCTTTGTAACCTTTTACAAAAGGGTTACAAACAAATTAACTTCAACTTGGACACCTGCTGCTAATTGCTTCCTGGCGCCTCGTTGCCTACTTGCAACTATTGTCTGACCCTGCTCTGACCCTTGAAGCAGGGTCAGAGAATAGTTGAAAGTAGGCAACGAGGCACCTGTCCAAGGAATTAAACCTTATCAATAAGCACTTACAGATATAAAAAACAGGAAGAAGGGAGAGGATGGCAAATACACCCATTTTGAGTTGTCAGGAGGGGTTAAACTAAAAGAGACCTTTACAGCACAATTTTCTTATGCATTTTGCTAAAAATAAAAAGCTGTATGTTCTGTAGGGGCAACTCAGGAATCTGGCCCTTCAGAGATCCGGCCTCTCTTTCTTTCTCTCGTTCTCTCTCTCCCTCTCTCTTTCCCTCTCTTTCTCTCTCTTTCTATCTATCTATCTATCTATCTCTCTCTCCCTCTCCCATAAACGACTGCATGGGTAACTTCGCTATGCAAGCGGCTCGCGAAAACGCAAAAATCCCCGCGAACACGCAAAAAACCCAGCGAACATGCAAAAAAACAAAAATCCGCAAATTCGCACAAATTCTGCAATTTCGCAATCCGCGAATCTCGCGAAATCGCGGCAAAATCCGCGATTCAGCGGGGACGATTTTTCAGCCAAGCAAGGGTTACAGCAGCAGGTGTAAAAGTTGAACCTAATTTCTTTGTAACCTTTTACAAAAGGGTTACAAACAAATTAACTTCAACTTGGACACCTGCTGCTAATTGCTTCCTGGCGCCTCGTTGCCTACTTGCAACTATTGTCTGACCCTGCTCTGACCCTTGAAGCAGGGTCAGAGAATAGTTGCAAGTAGGCAACGAGGCACCTGTCCAAGGAATTAAAGCTTATCAGGAAGCACTTACAGATATAAAAAACAGGAAGAAGGGAGAGGGTGGCAAATACACCCATTTTGAATTGTCAGGAGGGGTTAAACTAAAAGAGACCTTTACAGCACAATTTTCATATGCATTTTGCTAAAAATAAAAAGCTGTATGTTCTGTAGGGGCAACTCAGGAATCTGGCCCTTCAGAGATCCGGCCTCTCTTTCTTTCTCTCGTTCTCTCTCTCCCTCTCTCTTTCCCTCTCTTTCTCTCTCTATCTATCTATCTATCTATCTATCTATCTATCTATCTATCTATCTATCTATCTATCTATCTATCTATCTATCTATCTATCTATCTCTCTCTCCCTCTCCCATAAACGACTGCATGGGTAACTTCGCTATGCAAGCGGCTTGCGAAAACGCAAAAATCCCCGCGAACACGCAAAAAACCCAGCGAACATGCAAAAAAACAAAAATCCGCAAATTCGCACAAATTCGTGAATTTTGCGGATCGCGAATTCGCAAATCCGCAAATTCTCGGATCGCGAATTCGCAAAATTCGCCCATGCTTAGCAAGTACCCATGGCTAATCCTTGTGTTTGTTTATAGTGAAGTTTGTTGAAAATAAATGTATTGTTCGTGAGGCACTATTCAGTCATCTCTAGCAACATACAAGTGTGTTGGTGAAGGCTCATTGTTCTTTTCCCTAAGTAGTGTTGCAGTGCTCTTAAACCATCCCCATGCCTGATGTTGTGTAAAGTGACTGTACATCAAGTGTCATAAATACATAGTTATCTTTCCAATCGACATCATACATTTTTGTCAGGAAATCCCCAGCATCTTGTATAAACGCTGGTAATTCACGCACACAGGGTTGTAGAAAGTGATCTATAAAAACACTTGTGTTTTCAAACAAACTTCCTATGGCTGAAATTATTGGTCTTCCCGGTGGCTGTTGTGCGTTCTTGTGCACTTTTGGTATTAGGTATAGTTGGGGGGTAATGGGATAGTCATTTTTAAGAAAGTAAAATTCTGGCTTGCTGATTAGCCCCAAACCTCTCCAGCGATAAAGTTCATTGTGGTACCTTTCTTTTATTCCCACAATGTGTGTTGGGCTGATTCGATTGTAGCACTCTTCATCCTGTAGTTGGGATAAAGCCTCGTCATTGTACATATTAAGTGGCCACAACACTTCGTTTCCTCCTTTACCTGACCACCTGACCACAATGTCTGGTCGTGTTTGGATTTTGGTTATCAGATTGTTGTATTCAGTTTTTTGGTTGTGTTTCTTGGTGGGGAACTCTTTTGTGCTTAACAATGATAGTGTTTTTAATTCTTTGATCACATTCTCCGCAAATACATCCAGACCATCCTTTGGTAACATGGGCATAAATACTGACTTGGGTTTGAATGGCATGGGTACTGCTTGGTATATATCCAATCCTATATATATATATATATATATATATATATATATATATATATATATATATATATATATATATATATATATATATATATATATATACCAACAAAATTCGTTCACAATCCACAAGAACGACGTCCAGGCCACAAGTAGTATTCAAATCTGGATTTATTTCACAGCCCTACTCGACGCGTTTCGGGAATTGCCTTCCCTTTCTCACGAGTACCATAGTCTGTTTGCATCCATTATTTAAAGTGAATCACATGACTTCATTGAATGATAGACATAGCCAACAGACTACCAACACATCACATGTCTGGAGCTATATAATACATACTTTTTATCAGCAATGTATGGCATAATGTATATAAATCACAATGATAAATGAATTCATTTGTTGCAAATAATTTTAGAACGGGCAGAATACATTGTAACAATTATACGATGTTCTCTCGAATATGACGGGGACGATCAACCCATTCGCATTATTTCTAACTTCCCATTGGATTAAAGGGAAGACTATAAATCCTCGGTAAGGTTTCATGGCATTTCAAATCATATGCAAGAATTAACCATATGTGTGATGTGTTGGTAGTCTGTTGGCTATGTCTATCATTCAATGAAGTCATGTGATTCACTTTAAATAATGGATGCAAACAGACTATGGTACTCGTGAGAAAGGGAAGGCAATTCCCGAAACGCGTCGAGTAGGGCTGTGAAATAAATCCAGATTTGAATACTACTTGTGGCCTGGACGTCGTTCTTGTGGATTGTGAACGAATTTTGTTGGTGTATCTAGGGATTGGCGATCCCATCCGGAGCCCGCCGCTGCAAGTGGCCAAACAGCTTTGCGCTAAAACTTCTGTTGGTATATATATATATATATATATATATATATATATATATAGCAGCTTCACTTGCACCAGCCTGTCGCACTCCAAGGCGGGTGCCTGCCAGTCGGGGGTGCACCCGACGTCAATGTCAGCTCCGACAATCCCTCCCCACAATCCTTTGGGAATTAGGAGGCAGCACTCCGAAGATAGATGCACAAAGATTTTAATCTCACTCACAAGCGCTTTCGGCCTATGTCAACTAAATCATAGCGCCCTGTATGGGCTTACACCATGTAAGAGGTCCCTCTCTTTTCTTTATGCTATATCGCCCTGGATGGGCATGAATCCATAACGGTATCTACAACGTGCACAACCCTTATGGAATTAAATTGTTTACATGATGGAAGTTCATTCATCCTTTCATATATACACACAGTGAGTAAACATGAAGCAAAGTTACAGTCAATAAGAATCAAATCATCCCAGGTGCACAGCTAAGTCCTCATGCATGTTCAATCCGGCCGGCGTTTTACTTAGCAAATCGATTATATATCGGGATTCCAAACGCCTTAATTTCAGGAGTCTGTCGCCACCCCTTACATTCACCGGAACAGAGTCTAAGCAGAAAAATGTCAACAATTCTCTGTTGCGAGCGTGCTCCTTATCAAAATGTCTCGCAACCGGATAAGTTGCATCTGCATTCTGTATCGCTCTTTGGTGCTCCAGTATCCTCAGTTTTACTGGATTGGTAGTACTGCCCACATACCTTCTGCCACAAGGACATGTTAGACAATACACCACGTAAAGCGTAGAACATGTGAGGAATTTCAAAATTCTTTTAGGCTCTTTGACGCCTGGGATGCTGTATTGGGTTACTCGTTTACTTCCCATGCATGCCTTGCATCGTCCGCAGGGAAAGAAACCCTTCATAGGTTCAATTTTCGGTTTTGGTTTTAGTTCATCATGGTGACTATGAACCAAATAGTCCTTCAATGCTCTTGCTTTTCTGAATGTTATCATAGGATAGGAGGGCAAATCATGTTTTATGACATTGTCCGTCATCAAAATGTTCCAATGTTTCCGCAAGATGCGTTTGATGTCACAAGAGTTCCTCGAATATGTGGTTATTAATCTGAATTGCCCATTCTGCGATTGTTTGTTCTTCTCTTTATCTTCCAACAATGTGCTCCTTTCAAGGGTTACAACTTTACTTAATGCTTGCTGTAAAGTTCTAGCATTATATCCCCTTGCTTTGAACCTTTTTATACAATCGCTGGCGGCCTTTTTGAACTCATCGTCCTTAGTATTGTTCCTCCTTATCCTTAGAAGCTCACCATAGGGTATGCTGTGAACCAAGCTCTTACCAGCGGGCATCCCAAGAGCTTGGTTAACAGCATACCCTATGGTGAGCTTCTAAGTATATGGGCAATTCAAGAGAATGGGCAATTCAGATTAATAACCACATATTCGAGGAACTCTTGTGACATCAAACGCATCTTGCGGAAACATTGGAACATTTTGATGACGGACAATGTCATAAAACATGATTTGCCCTCCTATCCTATGATAACATTCAGAAAAGCAAGAGCATTGAAGGACTATTTGGTTCATAGTCACCATGATGAACTAAAACCAAAACCGAAAATTGAACCTATGAAGGGTTTCTTTCCCTGCGGACGATGCAAGGCATGCAAGGGAAGTAAACGAGTAACCCAATACAGCATCCCAGGCGTCAAAGAGCCTAAAAGAATTTTGAAATTCCTCACATGTTCTACGCCTTACGTGGTGTATTGTCTAACATGTCCTTGTGGCAGAAGGTATGTGGGCAGTACTACCAATCCAGTAAAACTGAGGATACTGGAGCACCAAAGAGCGATACAGAATGCAGATGCAACTTATCCGGTTGCGAGACATTTTGATAAGGAGCACGCTCGCAACAGAGAATTGTTGACATTTTTCTGCTTAGACTCTGTTCCGGTGAATGTAAGGGGTGGCGACAGACTCCTGAAATTAAGGCGTTTGGAATCCCGATATATAATCGATTTGCTAAGTAAAACGCCGGCCGGATTGAACATGCATGAGGACTTAGCTGTGCACCTTGATGATTTGATTCTTATTGACTGTAACTTTGCTTCATGTTTACTCACTGTGTGTATATATGAAAGGATGAATGAACTTCCATCATGTAAACAATTTAATTCCATAAGGGTTGTGCACGTTGTAGATACCGTTATGGATTCATGCCCATCCAGGGCGATATAGCATAAAGAAAAGAGAGGGACCTCTTACATGGTGTAAGCCCATACAGGGCGCTATGATTTAGTTGACATTGTTGCATTCTGTGTAAACATATTGAGATATTACTCATGGATGTTTGAATATATGTGTATAACACATTGCAACTATTACCATTACAAGATGGCGACCGCCATTCTATGTTTGAATTATTCTTTGAGGTTAGTCCTACCTTTATGTTTATTACCCGTGCAACGCGGGAGTTTAAATACAATCCATTGTTGATTATCAGCGTCTCATACCTGACGAAGGCCGAGTGCCGAAAGCGCTTGTGAGTGAGATTAAAATCTTTGTGCATCTATCTTCGGAGTGCTGCCTCCTAATTCCCAAAGGATTGTGGGGAGGTATTGTCGGAGCTGACATATATATATATATATATATATATATATATATATATATATATATATATATATATATCTGCGCAAACTCCAAAAACAGCCACTACTGGTTCTTGTGACAGTCAGAACCCTCCAGGCAAATAGGAGACGGACCACAAACTGGATACACAGATGGTTTATTTCAAGGGTTGAAAACAGCGAGGGCAAGACGCGTTTCGGGCTTCCAAAGCCCTTGTTCACATGCATCGATTTAACGTCATTTTTTCATTTTTATAATGCAGTGCAACCCCGCCTCCCCGCCACTTCACACTCCGATCACGTGATCATAGAAATAAACAAAAGAATTTGTATTATTCATGATCAAATTATTATACATACTATGAAGGTGCATTGGCAACAGAATATAAATAAATATTATTCGCTAATAGCTAATTGTTCACATATATTTTTTTAGGTATAAAAGTTACATTAAATTCATTTACTTTTCTTGGATAAATCTCAAAACAGGCAGTGGCCAATGTGCAAAATTACGTAACGGACACGGAACATTGTAAACAAATAACATTTCCTTTCCTTGGTGGTCTGGGATAAATCCCTGTGCAAATAATAGCAAATGCTTATGCGAGCAATAGCAGATGTGCAAAATCACGCAATAGGAATGGAACATTTGGGATAAATCCCTGTGCAAATAATGGCAAATGCCTGTGCAAATGTAGCAATTGTACAAAATTACGCAATTTATATGGAACAATTAAATTAATGCCGTTTTATTTTGTTTGTGCAAATATTAAAAATGTGCAAAATTTCGCGAACTGTAAACGATGGGGGAACGGGATAAGTGGTGAAAGTGCAGTTACTAATGTGTCATTGAATCGCAGTCTGCAATTCATAGAGTTAATAAAGTGCATAAATGCGGGTAGAGGGAAAATGAGACAGAAAAGGGGAAACAAAGTGCTGTGAGTGTATGATGATAAAATTCTGTGTATACAATGCATGTATGCTAATCTAGACATTAAGGGAGATTTGAATTTTTCTCCTTTTCTTTGGTCTGATTAAAACCATACATAAAACCTATTAATACCAGTATAAATATATCATCATATAAAAAGATATAGAAAAATACACCAATTATATAAATAAGTGTTAACAAATTCTCACATCTAAGGTACATAAATAAATACCTAAAACACAGTAAAAATATGTACATGGTGAAAGAAGTAGAGCAATATATAGAAAAGTGGCTGACAAGGACCCTGACCAGCCACTTTGATTACGTTGTATGAACAAGATGTTTCTCAGGAGATAAATGTCAAAACAGATTACCACCCTAGATCACAGGGAACCTGACTTATCCAGGGGGCTATTGAGGTGCTGACAGGAAGCTAAATTTCGTTATATTTATTAAGGCTAGTAGATATTTAGAGCGAGTAATTATAAAAAGTGACGCAGATCCTCGATGTTGTTAAGACCGTTCGGCCATTTGCTGTCGAATTCGAGGATCAGGCTCGACTCTAATCGCCTCAACTTGAGCTCCCTGTTGCCTCCTCTTCTTGGTTTTGGGACAGAAGCTATCACATAGTAAGAGAGACAATTAAGATCTTTATTATGTGTACTCTCAAAATGGCGAGCCACCGGATATGCCTGGTCACTATGAAGGATAGCTCTAATGTGCTGCAGTATCCTGACGTGCACTTTACACGGTCGCTCCACCTGAAGCTGCCGGCCCGACCCAAGTGCGGTATTGTTATTTAAGCTAAGCTTCACTCGATTGAATTATCTTTCCCCACAGAGCCCGACCGCAACTCCAGATTTGCATCACGGCCGATATTAATTAATTCATTCATTCCCTGCCTTGATTAGAGCTAAGCTGCACCGGACCTCAGCCACTTACTCCCATAGCGCTGGGTTTCAACAGTTAACTACTCATCCCCATAGCGCTCCAACTCCTCCATAATTGCACTGTCTGTCTCGCAGCGTAGCGCTTTTTGCCACTTGCACCAATTAGCATAATCACAGAGCGCCAGCCTCCATAACGTGCTGTAACGCTGAGCTGTGTCTGCTTTGTCTTGCCTTCCATTTATTTGACTGTCTGTGCCCGATTTTGTTGAACAGTCTGTGCTTGTCATTTATACTGTGTGCCCCCATCTGTGCATTGGTTTTTGGCCGACTGCCATCTTGTTTAGTCTCTTGTTGTTGTTGTTGTGAAGTCTTCCCTCCCCGGATATCCACCCCGCCTCCCGCCTCCCAGCTGCTCCGCCCTCCCACAGCTCTTCAGGCTCGATCTCCCCACGAGACCTCTGTGACCGTCCTGACTCGTCAGACACGGTCGCTCCACCTGAAGCTGCCGGCCCGACCCAAGTGCGGTATTGTTATTTAAGCTAAGCTTCACTCGATTGAATTATCTTTCCCCACAGAGCCCGACCACAACTCCAGATTTGCATCACGGCCGATATTAATTAATTAATTCATTCCCTGCCTTGATTAGAGCTAAGCTGCACCGGACCTCAGCCACTTACTCACATAGCGCCCGGTTTCAACAGTTAACTACTCATCCCCATAGCGCTCCAACTCCTCCATAATTGCACTGTCTGTCTCGCAGCGTAGCGCTTTTTGTCACTTGCACCAATTAGCAAAATCACAGAGCGCCAGCCTCCATAACGTGCTGTAACGCTGAGCTGTGTCTGCTTTGTCTTGCCTTCCATTTATTTGACTGTCTGTGCCCGATTTTGTTGAACAGTCTGTGCGTGTCATTTATACTGTGTGCCCCCATCTGTGCATTGGTTTTTGGCCGACTGCCATCTTGTTTAGTCTCTTGTTGTTGTTGTTGTGAAGCCTTCCCTCCCCGGATATCCACCCCGCCTCCCGCCTCCCAGCTGCTCCGCCCTCCCACAGCTCTGCAGGCTCGATCTCCCCACGAGACCTCTGTGACCGTCCTGACTCGTCAGACACGGTCGCTCCACCTGAAGCTGCCGGCCCGACCCAAGTGCGGTATTGTTATTTAAGCTAAGCTTCACTCGATTGAATTATCTTTCCCCACAGAGCCTGACCGCAACTCCAGATTTGCATCACGGCCGATATTAATTAATTAATTCATTCCCTGCCTTGATTAGAGCTAAGCTGCGCCGGACCTCAGCCACTTACTCCCATAGCGCCCGGTTTCAACAGTTAACGACTCATCCCCATAGCGCTCCAACTCCTCCATAATTGCACTGTCTGTCTTGCAGCGTAGCGCTTTTTGCCACTTGCACCAATTAGCATAATCACAGAGCGCCAGCCTCCATAACGTGCTCTAACGCTGAGCTGTGTCTGCTTTGTCTTGCCTTCCATTTATTTGACTGTCTGTGCCCGATTTTGTTGAACAGTCTGTGCGTGTCATTTATACTGTGTGCCCCCATCAGTGCATTGGTTTTTGGCCGACTGCCATCTTGTTTAGTCTCTTGTTGTTGTTGTTGTGAAGCCTTCCCTCCCCGGAAAACCACCCCGCCTCCCGCCTCCCAGCTGCTCCGCCCTCCCACAGCTCTTCAGGCTCGATCTCCCCACGAGACCTCTGTGCCCGTCCTGACTCGTCAGACACGGTCGCTCCACCTGAATCTGCCGGCCGACCCAAGTGCGGTGTTGTTATTTAAGCTAAGCTTCACTCGATTGAATTATCTTTCCCCACAGAGCCCGACCGCAACTCCAGATTTGCATCACGGCCGATATTAATTAATTAATTCATTCCCTGCCTTGATTAGAGCTAAGCTGCACCGGATCTCAGCCACTTACTCCCATAGCGCCCGGTTTCAACAGTTAACTACTCATCCCCATAGCGCTCCAACTCCTCCATAATTGCACTGTCTGTCTCGAAGCGTAGCGCTTTTTCCCACTTGCACCAATTAGCATAATCACAGAGCGCCAGTCTCCATAACGTGCTGTAACGCTGAGCTGTGTCTGCTTTGTCTTGCCTTCCATTTATTTGACTGTCTGTGCCCGATTTTGTTGAACAGTCTGTGCGTGTCATTTATACTGTGTGCCCCCATCTGTGCATTGGTTTTTGGCCGACTGCCATCTTGTTTAGTCTCTTGTTGTTGTTGTTGTGAAGCCTTCCCTCCCCGGATATCCACCCCGCCTCCCGCCTCCCAGCTGCTCCGCCCTCGCCCCTCCCCCTCCACCATCCATATATGAACGATGCCTATACACGCAGCGTGTACGTGCAGCGATCGCGCCCCATCCGCGCCGAAGGTGCGCCAAAGGTAAGCCCGTCTACGCCCGTCCGCGCCTGGACCACGCCCAGCGCCAGTCCCCCTGGTCCTCGTAATGCCCACCCCTTCCGCATTACTTACAATGCCACCACCCTCCTAGCCCTTAACCCCGGCCGTTCCCCCAACTGCGTCCAAGCCGCTCCTGGACACACCCATGGACCCTTCTCCTGCAACTCCTGCAAGTTCGACGGCACCAAGAACAACTCCACATCTACGAACACACAACAGATATCCGACCCCAACCACCTACAATGCATCCTGCTCAACACCCGCTCAGTCCACAGGCACGCCATCGACCTCTGGAATCTACTAGACACCATCTCTCCGGACGTCACCTTCCTAACAGAAACTTGGATGAACGCCACATCAGCCCCAGACATCACCATTGCCATCCCAGAAGGCTATAAGATCATTCGCAAGGACCGTACCGGCCACACAGGAGGAGGCATCGCTATCGTCCATAAGAATTCCATCCGCATCTCAACCAGCTCAGACGTCAATCTCGCCAACACTGAACACCTTCACTTCCAGATCCACATCGACCCCAAGACCACACTCAGAGGCACCCTCCTTTACAGGCCACCAGGACCCCGCGCACAATTCAGTGAAGACATCACGGACTTCATCACTCCACACGCGCTCCCCTCCGAGGATTACATCCTTTTGGGAGACCTCAACTTTCACCTTGAAAAGAACAACGACCGCAACACCACCACCCTTTTGGACAACATCGCCAACCTCGGACTTAAACAACTTGTCACTACCCCCACCCACATCGCAGGGCACACACTCGACCCTATCTTCACCTCCAGCAAACATGTCTCCTTTAGCCACAACACAGCTCTCCTTTGGACTGACCACAGCTGCGTTCACTTTACCTACAACAAGCCCACATCCAACAAACACCCCCAACCCACTCTGCAAAGAAACTGGAACAAAATCACCATCGACCAGATCTCCTCATCGCTTCTTCTAAACCCCCAGCCCACTCCTCAAACCCCGACCAAGCAGCCACCAACCTCACCCAATGGCTATCCAACAGCGCCGACATCCTAGCACCACTGAAAAAACGACAAATCAAACTAGGCAGCAAGAAGGCCTCCTGGTTCAACGATGATCTTAAGAAATCCAAGAAACTCTGTCGCTCTCTTGAGAAGGCCTGGAAAAAAGACCCAACCACCAGCACCAAGGACGCCTTCAAAAACGCCACCCGCATACACCACCAACTGATCCGGAATGCCAAGAAAGCCGCTTTCAAGGACCGACTAGACAACAATGCCCACAACAGCAAGGAATTATTCAACATTGTCAAGGAATTTACCAACCCCTCAGCCAACTCCAACGACATCACCCCCTCTCAAGCCCTCTGCGACTCCCTAGCCTCATTCTTCCACAACAAAATTGCAGACATCCACAACAGCTTCGACAACCGACCCGTAGACCAACCCACCCAACCCCCTGCAGGACCCCCACCCCCCTTGAACATTCTCAATGACTGGAAGCCAATCTCCACTGAGGACACCATCCGTCTGATGAACTCTATCCACTCAGGATACCCCACAGACCCATGCCCTCACCACATCTTTAACAAAGCAGACTCCATTATAGCACCGCACCTCCAAGACGTCATCAACTGCTCCCTCAACTCCGCAACCTTCCCGGAAAGCTGGAAACATGCCGAACTCAGCGCCCTCCTGAAGAAACCCACAGCTGACCCCACCGAACTCAAAAGCTACCGCCCTATCTCACTCCTTCCATTCCCGGCCAAAGTCATCGAGACAGCGGTCAACAACCAGCTCGCCGCATTCCTCGAAACCAACAAATCCCTCGACTCCTCACAATCCGGCTTCCGAGCCAAGCACAGCACTGAAACCGCCCTCATCGCAGCAACAGACGACATTCGAACTCTACTGGACAATGGAGACACAGTCGCCCTCATCCTCCTCGACCTCTCCGCAGCCTTCGACACGGTCTGTCATAGCACTCTTTTACAACGCCTCAGAAACGTCGGAATCCAAGGAAAAGCACTGGAATGGATCACTTCTTTCCTCACCGGAAGAACCCAGAGAGTCCGTCTCCCACCATTCAAGTCAGAGGCCACTGAAGTCATCTGCGGCGTACCACAAGGATCTTCACTCAGCCCCACTCTCTTCAACGTATACATGAGCCCCCTCGCGGCCATCGCACGCCAACACAACCTCAACATCATCTCCTACGCCGATGACACTCAACTGATCCTATCTCTCACCAGAGACCCTAACACTGCCAAAACCAACCTGCATGAAGGAATGAAAGAAGTAGCCGACTGGATGAAGCACAGCCGTCTGAAACTGAACTCAGACAAAACAGAAGTCCTCATCCTAGGCACTTCCCCCTCCGCCTGGGACGACTCTTGGTGGCCAGAGGCCCTTGGAAAAGCACCCATCCCGACGGACCACGCACGGAACCTGGGCGTCATCCTGGATTCCTCACTCTCGATGAACAGACAAATCAACGCCGTTTCTTCATCTTGCTTCAACATTCTTCGCATGCTCAAAAAAACATTTCGTTGGATCCCCACCGAAACTAGAAAAACGGTCACCCACGCTTTGGTCACGAGCCGACTGGACTACGGAAACACCCTCTACGCCGGTACCACCGCAAAACTCCAGAAAAAACTCCAACGCATCCAGAACGCTTCAGCCAGGCTCATATTAGACATCCCGCGTAAAGAACACATCTCTGGTCACCTGAAAAACCTCCACTGGCTCCCCATCAATAAGAGGATTACTTTCCGGCTCCTAACCCACGCACACAAAGCACTCTACGAAATCAGACCCGAATGCCTCAACACATGACTGTCCTTCTACACCCCCTCCCGCCAGCTACGATCCTCCAACCAAGCCCTTGCCACTGTACCTCGCATCAACAAAACCACCATGGGAGGTATATCCTTCTCCTACCTTGCAGCTAAAACCTGGAACTCACTTCCCACTCACCTTCGCCTTACTCAGAACCACCTAGCATTCAGAAAGCAACTTAAAACGTGGATTTTTGACAAGTAATTCCCCACCCTTCTTCAAGCGCCTTGAGACCCTCTGGGTATGTAGCGCGCTATATAAATTTATTGACTTGACTTGACTACTGCCAGTATAGTTAAGGCCACAAGTGCACGTCAGGACGTACACGGCATATTCAGTTTTACAAGTATGGCTACCCTTGATTGGAACATCAGCAGTAGAGAAGGGAGTTCTATAATGGGTCTTATTGACTCCGAACTTGCAAGCCCTGCAAGAAGTTACACTTTCGAAAACCTGCTGATATTAACCAATTAGGCTTTTGTTGTAATTCAGGGCTGCTTTGATCTAGAATTGCGCCCATATTTTGTGCCCGTCTGAAAGTGACCAGGGGTTTATCAGGTAGCATACATCCCAAAACAGTGTCTGTTTGAATAGTAGACCAGTGTTTGTTGATAATCTGTCTGATTTTATTTTCCTGGCTACTGTAGTCTGTGATGAATCTAGGACAATCTATGTCATCTGTTTCGATCTC
This sequence comes from Lissotriton vulgaris, assembly GCF_964263255.1. Taxonomy (NCBI): domain Eukaryota; kingdom Metazoa; phylum Chordata; class Amphibia; order Caudata; family Salamandridae; genus Lissotriton; species Lissotriton vulgaris. The sequence continues at coordinate 897,111,823 of NC_141687.1, forward strand.
ATTAGTGGACATACTATTTTTGTTTACCAGTAGGCTTGCTCTAGACAATTTCTCAGCCTTGGCTAGAGCTTGGTTGAAAATCTGGTCTGAATAGCCTTGAGCCTTCATCCGTGCTCTCAATTCATCAGTGCATTTTTTAAAATCCTCAGCAGTACTACAGATTCTTTTTAACCTTAGGATTTCTCCGTAGGGTATGCTGTGGATAGTATGCTTAGGATGTAGGCTTGCGGCATGGAGCGTGGTGTTACCTGCCGTGGCTTTCCTATGTAGAGTAGTTTGGATGCGATTGTTATCATCTATATATATCTTGACATCTAAAAATTCAGCTTGCCTGGCACTGATGTTAGAATTGAATCTTAAATTAAGGGGATTGTTGTTGATTTCTGCAATAAATAATTGTGCTTCTTGTTCATCCCCTTGCTAAACAATAAAAATGTCATCGATATATCTAAGATATTTTACAATCTTCTCTCGCACCCAAGTCTGGTGTAAGACCTTGAGGACCCGCTCCTTCCACCAGCCGACGTGTAAACACGCGTAGCTGGGGGAGAAACAGGCCCCCATGGCTACACCCCTTAATTGTTTCCAGATTTCTTTACCAAATGTAAAATAGTTGTTGTTTAAACACCAATCAATCAAACTTAATATCACCTTATTGTGTTCATACATTTCAACAGGTCGTTGGCCAAGATAGTAAGTTATTGCATTTAAGCCATCCATATGAGAGATGCTGGTGTATAATTGTTCGACATCAAGAGTGATGAGTAGCATATCATTCTGCCATTCCAAATCCTCTATTTTGGCCAAAAAGTCAGTAGTATCGCGGACAAAGCTTGGAAGTTTGTTGACCCAACTCTGTAAGAAAAAGTCTATATACTGTCCCACATTTTCTCCACAACTATTAATGGCGGAGATAATGGGCCTTCCAGGAATTGGTTTTGTTCCTTTGTGGACCTTTGGAATTAGGTACAGGGACGGCAGTACGGGATGCTCATTGTACATACATTTATATTCATCTGCGGAGATGAGGCCCTCTCTGCGATATTTTAGAAGTAGTTTGTGCAAAACATCATTAGCTTTAGAGTACTCTTTGTTGTTTGATTTGATGTAGCAGGCGGGATCTTGTAATTGTCTTAATGCCTCTGCAGAGTATTCAGATTTGGGCGATGTTACGATGTTATATATATATTCACTGAAAAAACCATAGGTTATAGACCATATATAGTTAGAAATTAGCATTTTCAAAACCTTGAAAATTCACTGAAAAAACCATAGGTTATAGACCATATATAGTTAGGGATTAGCATTTACAAAACCTTAATTTACTCGCACAAAACCATTGAAATTCGCATATATAGTTAGTTGCACTAACTATATATCGCGCACTCGCAATACACTGCTGATGATGTCACATATTACATCATTCATGACATGGTCAGTGACATCACTGATGATATCACTGATGACATCATCCAGTGACTGTATGTTTCTGTAAAGTTAAAATATGTCTTACATATTGAAGAATGAGTGGATGTATAAGTGTCTGGATGAAGGATTTAGTAGGTGCATGACTGACTGTATGAGTGAGTGATTTAATGTGTCTCACTGAGTGCATGGGTTAGTGACTAAACTGTCTTAATTTGAGCATCATTATGTCTGTTGTTCTGTAAACTGCTGCATGTGTTGATCAGTAGCTATATGAGTAACTATATGGGTTATTGATTGGTTGCCCAAGTATTTGTATGGGAGACTGAGTGTGTGTGTGGGTGGCTAGGAGGTGTGTGACTCTGTGCATAGATGTGTGAGTAGTTGATTCACTATATGTATGGGTTCAAAAGTGCATGTGGAAACAGCTGTATGGGCGGTTGACTGTCTGCATGAGTGTATTGGTGAGTGAATGGATTTCTCAGTGCTACATGTCAAAGTAAGTACATATGTAAAACACAATACATGTGAGAGTTGACATATATAAATAACTGTGCATAAGAGCCAGTGAATGTGTGAGTGGCTGTATGGATCATTGTGAACATGTATCAGGGATTGTATAAGAGAGTAAATATGTGTTAGTATATGTTTGAATAAGTAAGGTGTGTATAACTGTATAGTTGAGAAAATGGAGGTATGATTGATTCTTTGCATGACTGACTAGGTGTGTGAGTAACTCCATGGATAAGTGACAGTCTGTGAGTGTGTGAAGTAGTGTGGCTCACTGGTTAGAGGTGGCAGACCCAAGAGCAGAGGACGGCCCGGGACCAGGGTTCGATTCCCGGCGCGGCAGGTTTCTGGACCAGGGTCAGCGGACTCGATAATTCTCTCGCCTTGGTGCCCACTCTGATCAGCGATCACACTCGGCAACTCTGGGCATTAGCTTGCCTCATCTTCACTAACGGCCCCACCAGACTGCCGGGGATGCCTGGTCTCACCCTGGAGATACCCATTAAGGGACCATCTCTCAGGGAAGCCAGGAAGGGTTTCGCAGCGGTCGAAGCGCCTTGGGACCCTACGGGTAAGTAGTGCGCTATATAAATGCCAATACATTTACATTACATTTACATTTACAGTGTCTGTTTACACTGATTGTATCTAAGGTTATATTAGAGTCTGAAGATGTTCATTGTATTATCACATAAATGATATAATCAGTGATGTGATCAGTAATGTCAAATGAGATGTCATCAGTGATGTCATCAGTGATATCATTTGAGATGTCATCAGTGATGTCATCAGTGATGTCATTTGAGATGTCATCAGTGATGTCATCAGTGATGTCACTGACCATGTCATGAATGATGTAATATGTGACATCATCAGCAGTGGATTGCAGGTGCGCGATATATAGTTAGTGCAACTGACTATATATGCGAATTTCAACGGTTTTGTGCGAGTAAATTAAGGTTTTGTAAATGCTAATCCCTAACTATATATGGTCTATAACCTATGGTTTTTTCAGTGAATTTTCAAGGTTTTGAAAATGCTAATTTCTAACTATATATGGTCTATGGCCTATGGTTTTTTCAGTGAATTTCAATGGTTTTTTAATAGCAAATATCAAAAGCTGTAAAATGTATTCTTATTCTAATTCAAAAATATATTTTATATTTTTGTAATATTATTTTTATATTTATTTATTAACGTAATAAGGTTCCCCGACCCTCTCCGCGAACCGGTAAACGTTCCGTTAGTGCAAACACCGCGTTAGAAAACAATATCGTGCCGCGTCGCGTAAGCGCGACGTATTGCGTTACCGCGTAATACGTCTTATGAGGCGCCGCGTTAGCGCACCCGGAAGCGTTCTGGAACGCGAACCTAGGCGCGAAGCGCAGCTACTCGGAAGCGATCCGGGTCGCGTTACGGGACGCGTAAGGTAAGCATAACAGGTCATGTGACTTGAAAATAACACTTTTTATTGGTTGATTTCATTTTTTATTTCTGAATGATGTAAAGCTAGGTCATGTGACCTAAAAATTACACTTTTCATTGGTTTAGAACATTTTTTTTTCCAAAATGATGAAAGCCCCCTCCTATTTTTCTCACTCTGACTTTCAACTTTGTGAGAGTAAGAACTATTTTCATTATTGGAAGATGGCTTCAATTGTAGCTGCAGCTGGTGGACCCCCACCACCACCACAACCTCCTAAGAAGGATGGACCACCTCCCCAGTTTATTCCCAACCCTGAAGAAGAGGAGGAATAAGAAGAACAAGATGTACATCAAATAAAATTTTTCCCTGAAGAGCCCCGGAAATCACACCGCAAGGCCAATTTTATTTGGCAGTTTTTTTCATTTCCTGCAGGCCAAAAAAAGGTGAATGCACGTTATGTTACATGCGTGATATGTAAAGAACCTCTGTCTCGAGGCACGGATAAAAAGTATAGCTTTGGAAACTATACAATGCATCGCCACATGCAAAGGTGGCATCCTATAAATTATAGTATGGCGGAGGTGCATAACTTAAGTGAAAATCCACCAACTCTTGTGGCCACCACCTCATCCCATGAAAGTCTTTCGGGACCAGAGGCGAGGGAGACGGTCCCCGCTATTCAAACTAATTTTCAACATATCAAGATGGTGTGCATTTATTGTGGGGGTTTGCTTTGTTACGGCAAAATGAGCTTTCCATTAATGAACTGAGCATTTGAAAATCACAAGTGCTCAAAACGCCCCAGAAAGTGATTTTTTTTTGTTGCTCCTGTTGAGCCGTTTCTAATGCCTGTTTTTCGTTCTTCCCCCTGAAAAAAACCCAAAAAAATATAAAACCGTTCAAAAAATACAAAAAAAGTATAAAAATGTTCAGGAAAATAATAAAAAAAATAAAAAACAACAAAAATAATAAAAAAAGTTCTTTTAAGAACTACCTTCCCTTTATGAAAAATTGCTAGAATTCTAAAAGTCAATCATTCTTGTTTCCTTATAGTACGCTCCCCGGACCGCTTTCCGGTGCGCGTACCGGGCGCACCCCACGAAAAAAAACTTTTAAAGCCTCCACATCAAACCTAGCGGGTCAGGGAGGGTCAGGGAGGATCTACTATGCCCCCTTATGGTCATTTGCCCCTTCGTTTTGGCCTCCTCTTGTCTCTTGATCCTACCTAGAGACAAGATGGCGGCCGCTCCGGACTGTTTAGAATGTTGACAGACACCGGAGAGCCAATCAGCTTCGCTTCGCAAAGCTCCGTTACGCGAAAAGTACGCGAACCGGTGCGCTACCCGGGACGCTGTCACAGATATATCTGTTTTTTAAAACGTTAATTTCTCAAAATCCACTGGAGCGCATATATTGAGACCCAGCAAAGGCACATCGGGCTAACAGTCCCTACAATTTTGCCAAGTTTCGTGCAAATCCATTCAGCCGTTCGAGCTAAAAGTGAGGCCAAACGCCCTATGGAAAACTCAATGTTAAAAACGCGTTTTGGGACCCCCCTTTTTTCTCGGCCCCCCCTTGACGAAACCCCCCCAAACTTTCAGGGGCTGCTCAGAAACAAAATGTTCCATTTTCCTGAAAATTTCAGCCGATTCCGTCCACAAACGCCAAAGTTATTAGACATAGAATTTTCAAAAGTCCCATAGAGAAAAAATCCTAACTATATATACCTACTGGCGACCGCCAGTAGGTAATATAAATATATATATATATATGCATGGTTGCCAGTAGGTATTATTATTAATAATAATATGTATTTATTATGCTCATGCCTACACAAATCGGGCTTCCCAGTGCTAGTAATCCCTACTGAACACCTGACCAATTAATCTGACAAGTAGGTTTTCAGTTGCTTTATAAAGCTTAACTGGGTGTCATTAAGCCCCAGATTAATGGTCAGAGAGCTCCCTTGTTTTGGTGCCAGGTATGAAAAAAACATCCAACCCATCTGGCCCTCTTAATTCTTGGAATTGGGAGAAGGCTTAACTTAGTTGACCTGGGTTCTCTGTTGTCATTATGAGCGTTGGTGATGTGATGAAGAATCTGTGGGCCTTCTTTATGTTAAGGACCCCTTGATTCCACCCTTCAGACCTATAGTGGCAGGGTGCAATTCGATACATGAAGCCATTGGATATTTCGGGGACTATCATCTCCAGCCACTAGTTCAAACTTGGGACACGTACATACGTGACACTACAGACTGTCTCACGAAGCTGCAAGCCATTGAACACAAAGTTAACCAAGACACTCTATTATGTACGATAGACGTCGTGGCTCTGTACACTTCCATAGCACATGACCAAGGCCTAGAAGCAGTGGAATGGAGGTTGCTGACCTCATCTAAACCACCGGAATTATCAATCTTTCTTCTTGAACTACTCCACTTCTCGTTATATCACAGTTATTTTCTCTGGCAAAACCAATTCTACTTACAGAAGACGGGAACATCCATGGGCTTTCCCGGAGCCCCTTCGTATGCAAACACCTACATGGCTCACTTCGAATACCAACATATGCTCACCAACCCTATCTGGATCAACAATGCAGTATCCATCTTTCGTTACATTGATGACATTCTAGTCATATGGAATGGCCAAAAACGTACACTGGAGGATTCCATCAAGACCTTAAACCTGCACAATCCGAGAATCCAATTTACCTATAACATTCAAGAAAACAAGATACACTTTTTGGATATAGAAATCCGGAAGACAGCCACAGGTTTAAGCACATCAGTTTACACCAAACCCACAGATGTAAACAGCGCATTGCACTTCACTAGTGCACATTCATTTTCCCTTAAGAAACACCTTCCAATCTCTCAGTTCATGCGCATAAAGAGAATCACTTCGGACAACCAAGAGTGCACAGATAAAATTCAAGAACAAAAACGCAGATATCAAATAAGAGGATATCCAGTAGAAATACTTGATCAAGCTGTAGCACATGTGGAAAAAAAAACGAGGAAGGATTTGTTACAAACCTCCGAAAGAACCTCATCGCGCAGAGAGGTATTTGTATTGAAACATTCCACACAAGCTCCTCTTATAAAAACCATCGTTAAGAAAAGATGGGAGATCATTGAAAATGAACCAGACTTTCAAGGTATCTTCTTAGATTCTCCATTATTTGCTCACCAAAGAGCGAAGAATCTTCGTGAACTCCTGAAACCGCAAGAAGAGAAACCTACAGGGGGTTTCAAGGGAATGACTAAATGCTACAACTGCGGACAGTGCAGCAATGTAATCATAGGTGATATTTTCATGCATCCACAAACGGGCACCAAACTAAAACTTCATCACACATCCAATTGCAACACTGAAGAAGTGATATATGCAATTAAATGCCCATGTGGCCTCGTGTACGTAGGCAGAACAAGCAGAAAGATTAAAACTCGCATCATAGAGCACAAAAGCCGCATTCGGAACAAAAACACCACATCCCCACTGGCAACACACTGGGATAAAGCGGGTCATACTATACCCCAAATACGGTTCACCATCTTAGAAAGAGTTAAAAAGGTGTCAGGCACAGATATCAACATATCACTGGCCCGGAGGGAAATACACTGGATAAAAACATTGAGAACGCTAGCCCCAAATGGGCTTAATGACCATTACGAGATGTTGTGTTTCTTATAACATAGTTCTTAAAGTTCCATATTGTACAGGATCTGCACCCATCTTTTATTCTGTCTTTTATTTTTCGCCCTTTCACATGCGTCTTATTTCCCTTCTAAATTTATTTTTCAAGCACCACATATTGCATGTTGTCTTAGTTTCATTTTTTATGTTTTATTTCCAGATCATCCCCATCACTCCAACGTTCGGTTTTTCTCTCTTCCTATTTTCCCAACACTGGCGTCATTGGCCATTTCCTTTAGAGCTCCCGTTTTCCACGTCGTTCTATACATTCGGGCCCTTTTCTACGCAGCTTAGACCTCCCATTGTCTGTCTAAATAGAACTTCCCCGGCCGCGCACTGCATTCTGGATTGTTTCCAAAACACCGCGCTAGAAGGAGCTTACAAGCAGAGAACCCTGCAAGCCTCGGGTACGTTTGCTTCACTGTTTACACTTCGAGTTAGACTGCTGTCTATAGTTAAATATCGGTGACATGGAGGACTTTAACTTTACTCCTCCTCATTCATCCCTATAGCCTCAAGAATTGCCTTTGAGCAAGACGGAGGAACACCCTTCCTTTGATTATTTCGGATGAGCAGCACATCGACATTTTTTTGCAACACTTAAACTTCCGGTAAGCCATTACAGCGCAGTTACCCTTCATTTACTGTTCCTGCCCTCGAGCTGCAGATACAGGATAGTTACCTTTGTATTATTTTATTTATAGACATTGCGCGAAGCACTGAAACTTTCAGTATCAGGCCACCCGTCCCGACCAGCACCCTGTGCCAGGTACTGGCTAGGCGCTACTATTTGATCTCACGGTGATTGGTTCTTTGCGTTTTTCACTTTGCTCATTTTAAAGCACATTTTTCTTAGTATTGGCATGTAATCTATATTGGACTATCCCCAACACTCTTCATTTCAGTGCACAACTTGGGGTGCAAATCCTAATAGCCGAGCAGTATTTTTACTGCATGTTGTTGTGTTTTAATTTTCAGTGGCGACATTGAATGTGAAGACTCCACTCTCTAATGCTTTCCCCTGACGAAGGGTTCCACGTAACCCGAAATGCATTCGGACTGATGTAAAAAGGATGTTATGTATTTCTTAACCGCTTTGTGATGGCTTAAATCTACTGTTGATTTGATATTATTTTGATAATTGACAAGAACAGTTTTCACACATATAAATTTTTTTGATATGTTTATAATGTTTTTGAAATGTGATTTGCATAATGCTATAACAGTAAAAAACATGAGATGAAATAAATAATCGATTGCCTTAGAGCATTTTCTATGAATTTCAAACTGTTATTGATAACTTTGATTTAGACATTCTTGTCTTTGAGCTGTGCATTCGCTTTACTGTGGGCTCCCCCACAGTCCGCCTTGATGTCCTAACATGGGGAATTAGGGTCATTTCCCCACTGGGAATTGCACGCACATTCCTTACAAACCCACGAAATATCTCATTAAAAATCAGAAACTAACTAACTGTTTACACATAGGTGTGCACCCGCACCCCCCCATCATTGACCTTCTTTATGTTTGGCATGATGAGCAATGCATAACGCCTTGAATAAAATCATCTGTTTATTGTCAGCCAATGCAGAGTGGCAAGTACTGATCAAGCTGACTGGAACCTAGCGAATTTAACAACCTTCATGCTGCTGCATTCTGTATGACCTGCAGTTTGTTAATCACTAAGAGTGGGTTGCTGAAAAGAAGAGAATTACCATAATCCAGGCACAATAGTATAAGTCTCTATACCACTATTCTTCGTACTTTCATAGGTAGCCATTTGACCATTTTTCCTCAATGCTCTGATAAAATCAAAGCACGTAAGTGCAACTTTTTTAGCTTGTAGTGATAGAGTTAGATGGCTGTCCAGAGTGACGCCCCGAAATTTAATTTCTAGTTTAGAGGATGGAAGATCTTCTAACGCAGGATGCCAGGTAACTTGGTCCCATAAAGATGGGTTGTTTCCAATTACCAAGACCTCTGCTTTCTCCCCAATTAATTTAAGACAGCTCATGCCATCCCTTTAGTGAATTGCTCTAAGCAACTGTTTAGTTTTTTGGGATGTCAGCCATGTCTTCCCTGGACCAGAAACAAGCATCCTGAGACCGGTTTCGGGCCAACACCCTAATCAGCCAGGCTAGCTTGAATCCAGTGGCAAAGTGAGCAAGGGACCCACGTCTGGGCATATCCTGCCAACTTAGGGCGAACAAAGCAAACACAAGAAACCAGTCCTAGGATGCCTGTTTCTGGTTCAGGGAAGACCTGGCTTGGCAATACAGGCTGGACTGTTCCCATGAGGCACAGGGTCAAGACTGATATGTGTATAGCTGGGTCTGAACTGAGGTGGCGAAGTGAGCTAACGATTGATGATGGATCCGTGACTGGGGGTGAGTGTCTGAAAAGTTTCAGTGCCCCTTCCATCATCTCCTTGTGATAGCGGTAAGAACAGCATCTCCTTCTTTCAGGAGAATTTCTGGACGAGCTGGATCCAACCAGAAGCCTGATTTGACCTGCCCTGTAATATCAAGAATATCTTTTTTACCCATGGATGGAAACATAGCAAGCTCTGCATTAGATTTAATGATAATAGGCTCATCAAGAGTCCTTGTATTAGATTCACCTTCTCCTGACAGGGCCTTATAGATGAGGCTGACTTTTCTTTAGAAAGTGGTTTGCCAGTGCCTCACAGCACGCTGCTGAGGGGGTGGGACATGTTCCTAAAGTAGCAGGTTTTATGAAAGAATTCACAATAGTGTGGTTTTATTAAAGAATTCACAGATTGCCTGATTCTGCTTGCAAAATTGTTCAGTCAGGCTCTTCAGATAGCCTGTTGGCAGGGTTTCAATGCCTGTTTGTAAAACTGTTTATTTATTTATTTATTTATTTATTGCTATTTGTTAAGCGCAACATATACCCGAAGGCGTCTTGGCGCTAATTGTTTGCAGTGGTCTCAATGATGTGAATTATCTGAGCAATACCTTTAAGGAGTTATTGAGTGAACAGCCATGTTTTAAGTTTCCTGCGAAACTGGAGCAGCGTTGGGCAGGTTCTTATGTCCAGCGGGAGGGAATTCCACAATTTGGGTGCCGCGACCGTAAAACGACGGTCGCCCCACGATACTGTTTTTACACGGGGAATCATTAGAAGATTGTTATTGGAGGACCGAAGTTGGCGAGAAGGCTGGTATGGTTTCAGTTGCTCACTCAGTGAGTGTGGGCCTTGTCCATTAAGTGTCTTATAGACAATACATAATGATTTAAATTTAATCCGATTCTGGATTGTCAGCCAGTGTAATCGTGAAATTGCATCTGAGATGGATGCATATTTTGGAATTCCAAAAACCAAGCGGGCTGCGGCATTTTGTACTGACTGCAGTTTCCTCAGTACTCTGGATTGTGTATTTAAAAATAGACCGTTGCAGTAATCCAGTGACGATAAAACCAGGGAGCTGACTAAGGTTTTAATAGCCGTCACAGGGAGGTAAGGACTGATTTTTTTAATCATGCGGAGCTTATAGTGGGCTGTGGAAGCCACTTTATTTGCATGGTCCATAAAATTTAGGCCATCATCAAAGATGACACCCAAATTCCTGACCTTAGGGACTGGTTTGGGAACAGCACCAAAACTGGATGGCCACCATTCTGCTGACCAGCTGGGTGACATTGGGCCAAATAATAGTACTTCAGTCTTTTCTGAATTAAGTTTTAAGCAATTGGTTGCCATCCAGTTTCCTATCTCCGTCATTCCCCTCTGAAAGCGTTGGGCCACTTCTGGTCCATCTCCCTTTATGGCCATAACCAATTGTGTGTCATCAGCATATGAGGTAAGGCCCATCCCGTGTGCCTTGATGACATTAGCAAGGTCCGACACATAGATGTTGAATAGTGTCGGACTCAGGGATGAGCCTTGAGGTACCCCACATGGCAGCGTCAGCTCAACAGATTGGTAAGGTCCTAGGGTGACTGCTTGAGTTCTCTCTGAGAGAAAAGTGGCTAGTAGTTCTTTGGCTGTGTGACAAATGCCCATCTTCTCGACACGGTCGACTAAGATCTTATGGTCGACCGTGTCGAATGCCGCTGAGAGGTCAAGCAGTATCAGTACTGCGGTTCCGCCAAGGTCTCTGATTCAGCGTACATCATCAGCGGCTTTAATCAGGGCTGTTTCTGTCCCATGATGTTTCCGAAACCCGAACTGGGTATCATCCAGTAAACTATACCTCTCAATATATTCTGATAGCTGAATATTCATGGCCTTTTCCACCACTTTGGCCAGGAAAGGCAGATTAGCAATTGGCCGGTAGTTTTTTAATTCGGTCTTGTCTGCTCCTGGTTTTTTTAGGAGAGGTTTGATCAGCGTAGTTTTTAAGAACTGAGGGTAGTTACCTGAGCACAGTATGGAGTTACATGCTTGTGTTAAAACAGGTGTTATTGAGTCCATCAGTGGGAGGAGGACTGAAGATGGGCAAGGATCAAGTATGGAGCCTGATTTGATGGTTGATACAATGCTCAATATTTGGTCCTCCGTTATTGCTGTAAAATTAGGAAAAGTTGGAGTTTGTTGTTTTCTCAATGTCAGGGGTTCTATTGAGATGTGTGAAGTATCGGCTGATTTACAGGAAAATGCCTGGTAGATATCGTCTACTTTAGAAAAGAAGAAGTCTGCCAATGCATCACACATAGTTTGAGATGGTGGTGGTGTTAGGTCTTGGATATGGCCTGAGAGGGATTTAGTAATTTCATAAAGCTTTCGGCTTGAATTTTTTGCTTGCTCTATTTGATCTGAATAGAAGGATTTTTTTGCGGCTATGATCATACTTTTGTAAACAGCAAGAGATTCTTTGTAGCGTAACTTAGATGTCTGGTCATAATTTTTTCTCCATTGCCTTTCCAATTGTCTATTTTGATGTTTTTGTATTTTTAGTTCCTCTGTATACCATGGTGCTGTAGGAGCCGATCTATTCTTTGAGATAGTTTTAGTAGGGACAAGAAGATTTATGGCTTGACTCAGCCAGTCATGATACCGCCGTGTTGCTACAGCCGAGTCGGCTGGTATGCTCGGTCTTGTAATGTCGAGCTGCTTTATTAGGTCAGTCTGGTTGATATTATGCCAGGCTTTAATAGAGCTCTGATGAGTCCTTGCAGTTACCTTATTTGTGGTGTTGGTGATGGTTAGGGTAGCGAGTATTACATAATGATCTGTCCACGTCATTGGTAGAATACTGGAGATCTGTAGGCCTTGTGCGTTGGAAAAGATTCCATCTAAAATATGTCCGGCCTGGTGCGTGGGTGCAGTGATAAGTTGTGTGAGTCCCATGGTCTGCAAATCTGAGATTAAGGTAGTAGTATCTCTGTCATTTTCTACATCTAGATGAAAGTTCAGGTCACCCAACACTGTTACAGGGTTTTCTAGTGCCAAGGTTTCTAATATCGAGTTTAAATTGGTCAGAAAGGTAGACTTGGCTCCTGGCGGTCTATACAGAAGTAACCCTTTAAAATTGTAAAGGGGGGTGAGTTTTATAGAGTATCTTAAGATTTCGCACGATGTATCTGGGATGTGTGAAGTCGTGACTTCAAATTTGTCTCTGGCTATAATGGCAAGTCCGCCTCCCCTCTTTATTGGTCTGTCCTGTCTATAGGATTTGTACCCAGCCGGTGTAGCTATAACCAGATCTGGTTCAGATGCGTCATCAGTCCACGTCTCCGTTATGAAAAGAATATCCAGCTTAAAATCAGTTATTAAATCTGCTATTTCATGACTGTGTTTGACTAGAGACCTTGAATTAATGAGGGCTAGGTTTACCATGGTATGAGTATTTGGTTTTGAGAGTGGTCTTTCCATGTTTAGCAGTGTTGTAAACTGACAATGTGTACAACTATGACCACATGTCGTAATGTTGTTAGAGAAGTCTAATAGAGTACAAGCTGGGTTTATAGTCGGTTTATAGCTCATCAAGGATGCTCTTGTGTAGACTAGCTGGGAGTTTGTGGAGATTGGACCAGGGGTCTGGGCCCTCGGCCCGGGACCGGCGCGGACGGGCGCAGACGGGCTTGCCTCTGGCGCGCCTCCGGCGCGCCGCCGGCGCGCCGCCGGCGCGCCCGCTGCGCCCGCCCGCTGCGCGGACGGGATGTGTCTGTTCTTTTGTACATGGTTGGGCGGGAAAAGTGGGAGGGTTCGACCAGCTCGACCGCTAACCCTACCTCCGCAAGATGTCAGCCAAGGAGAGTCGGTTGAGGTCCCAGCGTCTGAATGCAGGCGCGGTGCATCGGCCAGCTGATTGAGGCAGCCTCGGTGCGAAGCGACTCTCGCGCCGAGGTGTGGTATTTTAAAAGCTACAGCTAAAATATTTACAACTTTAAAAAGAACACGTGAGTATTATTCAATCACGCGTATGTTTAACGTGGCAATTCACTTTCTGAGCAAAGGTAAAGTAAGATGCCCCCGGCTTCCGCCTCAGGGGTGAGAAGTGAAGTTTATCAATGCCAGTAGAGTATAGTTAGCCATCAATTTCCTCTTGCATCTTTTACATACTTTCTTTAGATCACTCAGCTCCATTGAAACCCATAGGGCTATATCACAAGGTTGGAATTTGTACTTACTTTTATAGGGACAAATATATCCAGAGTGGTATTGTTACAATCAGTTAACTCTAAGTATGAAGTGGAGATATCTCCATCTAGCTCTGGAGCTGAGTTTTGCAACATCATTTTCAACCTGTTCCAGTCCTGTTTGGACTATTGCCGGGCATACCCTGTTTTAAAAGGGATTTTGCTCCTGTTTTTGGGATACCGAAACCAAGTAAGAAATGGTCAGACTAACAGACTGGCAAAGGGGCATTTGCTTTCTCATATTTTGAATACTGGAATAAATGGGATCCAATATATAGCCCTTGTTATGTGTGGGGGATAACATTAGCTTGGGAAGCTGGAGTGCTTGAGGTCTAGAAGAAGGTTTGCTGGAGGTATGTAGCCTTTGTCTTCAAAGTGGAGATTTAAATCACCTAACAATGTCAAATTAGCATTTTGAATGCTGTAAGAAGCTAGGATGTCTAGTATCGCACAAACATACTCTGAAGCTGGCCCAGGAGGGCGATAAACAAACAGCCCTGATAAAGTGTAGGTGTGTGAGAGTTTGCTTGAGAAGGAAAGACTTTCGCATCCTGGCATTTGAGCCGGAGACCCTCTATATTAAAATGTATTTTTGTAAATATTTGCAGACCGCCAATCTTAGAGTCCCTATCATTTCTAGTGATTATATATCCTAGGGGAAGTGCTATAGCTATACCTGGATTGGAGTCCTCTTGAAGCCAGGTTTCAGTCAGATGGTTGCCGGCTGTTTTTCCCCAGAAGGATGAATACATCTGTTTATGCTTAGGGAGAGATCAACAGTTAATTATAAGCATTTGCCAATGATGTTACAATTTCAAATATACATTATTTGACTCTAAACACCTCGCAGAGTTAGATGGACTCAAGGTAAAATGACATGTTACAGACTTACAGGTAGACAGTGTGGGGTCCAGTGAGTGTTGGCAGACTTGTTTGACCATGCCGTTACGAACTTTCAAAGTGTCAGATGAGTAGTTAATCTTCCCTGGCATCGGGGAAGCAGAGTTCCTGCCCCCCCGCCCCCCGGCCCCAGACGGACACGGACAGGTGCAGACGTGCTCACCTTCAGCGTGCCAGTGCTGTGCCTGCTGCATGTCAGTCCTACTATGCCCATTAAGTAGAACTAGACCCCTGACCAAAATGGCAGTGGCTAGTGTCTGGCTGGTTCTGAACATGAACCAACAAAAGGTGCCTATGAGTCTCAGGAATGAAAAAAAGTCCTGTCTAAGGCATGAAATCAACAAGTGATTAACTATGGAGGAGAAAAAAGGAAAACTGATTATCCTATGCGAGTATGGCACAATAAAATATCTCTAGGGTATAAAAAGTACCCATCATTTACCGTCCGATACCGCCCTTGTCATCATCTGGGTCTCCTCACACCAAGGAGAAAATAATTGTAGCCACTATGTGTGAAAGTGGATACTACTAGACCAGTGATATCAGGTGAGTCAGGGGGGAATCTGAACAAATATGTAAAGATAACTGATTTGCAGTGCGTAAAATGGTGAAAGTGAAAAAAGGTGATGTGTATTAAATGATATGTGTAAAATTGGAGAGATGAGAGGGAAAAATTATTTTAATGATGCTCCTCTGTCTTCCAATATTAAAAACAGTGCAGAGAATTAGCAGGTTTAACAAATATCTGCCAATAAGAACTAGAGGTCAACAGGTTTCAGCAGAAAAGGGACTAGAATGGTCTGCTACCTTGGCCAGGACCTGTTACTCGCTACTGCAAAAGAATATAATAAGGGCGCAAGAAATAAAAATAAGTTTAACAACCATGTCACCTGGGAATCCTAGGTGCATAGGGTTTATCCTCCAGATTACTATTAGGTAGGAGGATATGGCATCGCCTCACCTGGCTACGGCTCAGGTAAGTGGAGCACCGCTCTCTCTGTCGGTACTCCTGGCGTCCCTCCGAGCCGAATTTCGTAGCGTGCCCTGCATCGCATTTTGAAATGCAGGGCGCGCTACTAAATTCGTTTTATTAATTAAATGGTTTACTTACCTCCAATTATCCATATTCCGGTGTTTAGGACCCACCACCCTGCCCCTCCCCCGCCCCACCTCTCTGCCCCACAGAACTCCCTCCAGGGGCCGCACTGGTCTTGATGCCATTGGAGGTATATAAACATCTTTCAGGAACTCCACATGTGTACAATGTGTCATGAGACAGGGTTTCTTTTTTCACGTGCGACATTAGCAAATCCATCACAACTGCTAGCCTGGCACCCTGTGTAACGTTGCACAAAATTCTACAATATCAGGAAAAAATTACAAAAAAAATTCACACACCCACTCTGACAATGATGCACCCACTCACAGAGCACTCTGAGAGTAATGCACCCAGTCACAGACCCACTCACAGACTCATACACCTACTAACAAATCCACAAATACACTTACATACCCCCACTCATAAACCCACACAGGAATTTATCCACCAAGTCACAGACCTACTCTGTGACTCATGCCCCCACTCAGGCTCACTCAAAGACTTCTGCACTCGCTCAAAGACCGACAGAGACATTCATGCTTCCACTCAGAGATCAACTCAGATACTCACGCACCCACTCACAGATGCACTCAGGACTCAGGCACCCACTGACAGTCAAACTCAGTGGCCCAAACACTTGCTCACAGACCCAGTCAGTGACCTATGCACCAATTAAGAGACTTACTTGGATACTCGCATACACAGTCACAGACCTACTGAGAGACTCATGCACCCATTCACAGACCCTTTCAGAAACTCATGCACCTATTCACAAGTCCAATGAGAGACTTATGCAGCCACTCACAGAGGAACTCATACACCCACACAGCCATCCCCTGAGATACAGATGCACCCACACACAGAAAGACTTAGATACTCATGCACCCACTCACAAATGCACTCAAAGACAAATGCACCCACTCACAGATGCATTTAGAGACTCATGCACCTACTCATGGCTCTTATATAATTTTATAGAACAATGGTCCTTAGGAAACAAGTACAGAAAACATAAATATGATATAGACCTTGATGGGTACTATAACATTTCGATGTCCAACTGGACATGGAATTTAATGTGCAATGAAAACAGTAATATTTTTAACAATGGAAGAGAAAATGATACCACGGGACGCAATCCTGCACCCGGTATGTAAGACAAAAAAACGAGCAAACATTAAAAATAAAACACAAAGAATAACAGGCAAGAACTAGAGCATTGGAAGCTTGAGCTAATCATGCAATAAAGCAAGCAAACCATCATAGTGACCACATGAAAAATACACAATGGAAAGCAGTGGCACTCTTTAATATGTCGACAACGTTTCGATCCCAAGCTCATTAAATATAGGATTATCATCAGGACTACAAAAATTGAATTGCCTGGTAATAACCACAATGCTGTAGTTTGGCAACGGACAACCCTCAGGAAATGGCTGGTTAGGTTCCCGGGCGTGGAAGTTGTTAACAGGCTGATAGGAACTTAAATTTCTAAACGTGGGGACCGCAAACAATATTGAGCCAGAGGTACTTCTTAGGTATCCTTCAATTGGGAGGATCCGAACGTGACTTGATCCCGGGCATTGCATATCTGGTAATAGTGAGCTCCAGGGTTACTTGTTGTATGCAAGTTTTGTTTCCACTAACACATTCAGTCAGGGCAGCGCTGTTATGTCCTTCACTGAATGTTTCTTTAATACGGTTTGTGCCCTTAACCTCCGCACAAGAGACTTTTGATCTCCTGATCGCAAGGTCTTTGGCAGAGATACAGTCACTTATCCATACAAACTGCCCTTTCCATTTTGCAGAAATGGTAAATCGTATCTTCAACATGTCTGATACGACAGGCATAGCCCACCTATTTAAGACCGTATGTTCTGGACTTCTAGGCACCTTTAAGACAGTACTTGGAGTTATACCAAACTTCATACACTCCATATTCAGAAGCATCTTTGAACAACTTCCGCTAATCCTGTTTCTAATAGCAGGTATCCTGATCATTTTCTATCTGCTACGCAATGGACGTCGCAGTCACCAAGGAGATGGAAAAAGCACTCCTGGAGCGTAAATACTGTGACCGCATGGTAACATCAAGGCACGCCCTGCCTAAGAGAACATGTTGTTTCTTGTCGTTTCTTGTCATTTTCACCAGTCTGGATGGACGACATCTTACCTGTCCTCCTATGCCGGTTTTGTGGAGAAGAATGCATGTTAGATGTTTGTTTGACACACCCATCATGTGCGCAGCCGGACTTAAATGCTCTACTGGACCAGATAACGGCCCATGTTCTGCAGTGTCCTCAGTGTATTACAATGTTGATGGTCGCATTTCTTGAGCCACAGCAGGTAGTAACTGCACCTGTTGGTATGACCACCAGCTCTTCCACTGACACCCTGACTGTGGATGGTGCACCAGCTGCGGACAGGGTGGAACATCATCTGTGCTCAACTGACGTACTCTGCAAGGTGCAACAGGGGCCATCTACTGCAGAAGCAAGCAATGAAAATGTTGTGTCTACCAGCCAGGACACATAAACATTTGACTCATTTGGCTCATCGTGTGCTGGAAGAAATTTGCCCATATTTAAACAAGCTCAAATTTGAAAGTCAAAAACAAAAAGTACATTCCTTTCATTTTTTGTGCATACATGGCTTTCTAATGCTTATAGTGGTTCGAAATATAACTACATACACTATAGAGCTATGGCTTGCAAACATTTTTTCTTTCAACAATTTTTAGAATTTTTTGGGAAGTTTTAAACACTTTAGCAAAACAAATGTTACATAAACTTGGAGCATACCTTTATCTAGTTAGGTTGTAATACAATAATAAGTTACATATGTTGTCTGAAGAGGAGTGGGTGGTATATTTCATATAGGTACCCTATATAGGCACAGGTAGCATTGCAAACGTTCACCTATATTCTTCCATACATTACATACATAACGATTCTTAGGGACTGACCTTTTACCTAGATACAACACAGCATTCAGAACGCGTGTTTTTACCTAGTTCTAATCTCATACATTATGCATGACGTTTTTTGGAAACACAGCAGGACTACCATCTCCTGTATAATATCTCTGCAAGGTAGGACCCCTAGGGAGACCTATGGGTGACTGACACACTGAACAGAGACGCTGAGGTTCCTGCATGCACACACTCAAGCTCACAGTGGTCTAACATCCCTTGTGGGGTGTCCAACTCGAGACCAGGACATGGTCCCATAGTCTCTCATTCTCATGTAATGTGGTTAACTTGACCCTAGAGGGATTCTTGGTATAACACCTACATAGATGTTAGGTAGATTCAGTTAGATCTAGATAGGGAGGCATCGTAGGAGTGCACAGTTTTTATCATGTATTTTAACACCTTGGGTGCTATGGGTTTTCCCGCTGGGTGCTGAAGATCCTTGATATACATTGTTCATGACAAAGCCAGCTCGTCATAAGCACAGGGCAGGTAACACCCATGACGAGCTGGCTTTGTCATCAGCACTGAAGGGGTTAAGTACTTATATATATTCATGAGTACTGCAAAATGGTAGAACTGTAACATTCTTTTTCTTTCATAGTACTGCTATCATATATCTCTGCTACTGTCTAATGGTTATTGCAGCTCATCTATTCTACACTAGAATAACAACTGTTCAATACATTCCTATTGAAAAAGCCCAGTATGTTTATTCTGAGTATCTCTGAGACAAACTAAGTGAGTGCAAGTGACTGAGCGAAAGGTAGTATATTGTTTCCATGATACAGAGGGATCAGGGTTGTCATGTTCTGAGGTTCCCAGAATCTTTTCTCTCCTTGGTAAGAGGAGATTATATTGGCTCTGTGAGCTAGCTGATACAGACAGGCTAACATACCTAGTGTGTGTGCACGGAAACAGTCTTTTACCAATCCCACAGTTTATGTTATCTGAATGTGCAGATCCTGTATAGGGTATATAGGAACTACATGACACAGCCACTCACACTAATAGTGACTATCCCATACAGCCACCCATAGTAGCTGTCACTAAGCTATATGGCCACACACACAGCCATTCACCCACACAGCTACTCATATACTAACTCATTCACCTATAGAGGCATTCAGACAACCACCCATATAGCCATTCACATACCCACTTACTAATCAATACCACCATTCACAACCGTTTTTAACTTACTCACCCATATACCCATTCATATTAGCGCTCACTTACCCATACATCTACTCATACACACTCTCATTCACAAATAAAGCCACTCACACTAGCAATCCATCACCCATATGGCCAATCATAGTAGCAGTCACTCAACCATATGGCCACTGATTTAGCCACTTACTTACCCTTACAGCCACTCAAAGTAGTACTCACTCACCCATAGAGCTAGTCATACACAGCCACTTACTTACCCATACAGCTAATCAAACACTAACTCACTCACCCATATAGTCACTCACACAACCACTGAGTTACCCAAATACCTACTCTCATATCCACTCACTCACTGATACAACCATTCACATATTTTCTCACTCACTCCCCATACAGCCCCTGACACAGGCACTAACTCATCCATACAGCCACTCTCACAACCATTCACTCACCTATACAGCCATTCCTACAACCACTCACGCTCCCTTATGGCCACTCACACAGCCACACACTCACCCATACAGCCACTCATACAACCACTAACTCACCAATTCAGCCACTCACACACCCACTCAACGAGCCATACCGTTACTTATACACCCACTCACTCACACTCCATTATGGCCACTCACACAGCCACTCACTCACCCATATAGCCACTCATACAGCCACTCACACCCCCATAAAGTCCCTGACACAGGCACAACCTCACCCATACAGCCACTCTCACAACAGTTCACTCACCTATACAGCCATTCCTACAACCACTTAGGGTTCATTATGGCCACTCACACAGCCCACACTCACCCATACAACTCATACAACCATTAACTCATCAATACAGCCACTTACACACCCACTCAAAGTCCCATACAGTTACTTATAATCCCACTCACTCACACTCCATTATGGCCACTCACTCACCCATTCAGTCACTCATACAGCCACTCACTCACCCATACAGTCCCTCACACAACCACTGAGTCACCCATATACCCACTAACATACCCACCCATTGATATAACCATGTACACACTTTCTCACTCACTCCCCCATACAGCCACAGACACGGGCACTAACTCACCCATACAGCCACTCTCACAACCATTCACTCACATATACAGCTATTCCCACAACCACTCATGCTCCCTATTGCCACTCACAGAGCCACTCACTCAGCCATACAGCCACTCATAGAGCCACTCAATCACCTATAGAGCCACTATTACAAGGAATAGCTGACTCATACAGCCACTCACACAACCATTCACATATGTATTTCACCATCCTACAACCACTTACTTTCACATATGGCCACTAGAACAACCACTCACCCATACAACTACTCACACATTCACTCACTTACCCTTTTGTCACTGATGCACCCACTCACTCATCCGTATGGCTACTCATACACCCACTCACTCAGACACCCTCTCAAACATATACTCACTTATTATAGTCACTGATACACCCATTCACTCACCCACACAGCTACTTACACAACCACTCACTCATCCATACATCCATTCACACAGCCACTCACTGACCCATACAGCACACTTTATCTTGTTTTAACTGTAAAAAACTTTTTTCTCTTGTTTTTTTGTGGCACTGTTTTATTTTATTTTCTAATATTTCGTATTTTTATGCGT
Source organism: Lissotriton vulgaris (assembly GCF_964263255.1). Taxonomy (NCBI): domain Eukaryota; kingdom Metazoa; phylum Chordata; class Amphibia; order Caudata; family Salamandridae; genus Lissotriton; species Lissotriton vulgaris. Next base: position 897,133,291 of record NC_141687.1, read on the forward strand.
TTTCATCAAACAAAATGGCAACGAGGGAAATTAAATTGTAACTTGTAACACAAAAACATTGGTAAATCAGGGATAAATGAAAAAATTTCAAGAATGTTGCCTTGCAGCTTCAATGATGGCATCAAAAGCTGTGAGTGTTGTCCTGCAGTTAAGGCCAACGCGTCTTAACTCTGGGAAAATTTGGGGCCTTTTGGGACTCTGTATGTACCTCTATAGAGAACATACCACAGGATGCGCTCCTAATTGTTGGGGGTTACTTCAACCTCCTGCTAGATCCGATTATAGACAGACAATCCAAATGCCCCTGTCAGCCGTCCCCCTATCACGAAGCAGTCAAACGCTTGTGCTCCAAATTTCACCTCAAGGACTCCTGGCGCCTCCAACACCCCGATGGGAGGGACTTCACCTTTTATTCTGCACCGCACAACTCTTATTCAAGAATCAACTATATCCTGATATCCGGCCCCTTTACCCACCTTATAGATGCAACGGACATTGCACCAAAACTAGTTTCTGACCACTCCTGCATTTGAACTAAACTCACTGGGTCCCGCTCCATACTCCCCCAAGTGCTGGTGCTTTAACAAGGAAATGTTATCCGACCCTGAGACCAAATGTCAAATTGAGGAAGCGATCAGGGAATATATCGCACTAAATGACTCCCCAGACACAAATACTGATGTGGTTTGGGACGTTCTCAAGGCCACAATTAGGGGTGTTATCATAGGCATCAGGGCGCGCAAAAAAACAAAAAACTAAACGCAGAACTCGAAACTCTCGATTGTGACATTAAGGCTCTAAACATGCGTGACGCACACAATTCAGCAAAGACATCACGGACCTCATCAGCCCACACGTCCTCTCCTCCGCCGACTACATCCTCCTAGGGGACCTCAACTTCCACCTGGAGAACAACAAGGACCGCAACACCGCCGCCCTGCTGGACAACCTCGCCAACCTCGGACTCAAGCAACTGGTCAACACCCCCACCCACTACGCCGGCTACACGCTTGATCCCGTCTTCTCATCCAGCAAGCACATCACCTTCAGCCACTCCACCGGACTCCACTGGACGGATCACAGCTGAGTCCACTTCAGCTTCAGAAAAACCACAACCCACCGCCACCCGCATCAGGTTCCTCACAGGAGCTGGAGCAAGATCACCGCCGACCAGCTCACCACCTCCCTCAGCCAGAACCCACCTGCCAGCACAACGGACCCCAACGAAGCAGCCCGCAACTTCATGCAGTGGCTGAACGCCTGTGCCGATGACCTCGCACCACTGAAGAACCCTCCCAGCAGACCCAGAAGCAAGAAGGCCCCCTGGTTCACCGACGAACTCAAGGACTCCAAGAAGACCTGCTGCACCCTCGAGGAAGCCTGGCTCCTCGACCAGACCACTGACAACATGACCACCCTCAAACACGCCACCCGCAAGCACCACCAGCTCATCCGCACCACCAAGAAGAAATCACTGAAAGAGCGACTGGACAACAACGCCCACGACAGCAAGGAACTCTTCAGCATCGTCAAGGAGTTCTCCAACCCCAGCAACTGCAACAACGACATCACTCCTTCACAAGATCTCTGCGACTCTCTCGCCTCATTCTTCCACCGAAAGATTGCCGACATCCACAACAGTTTTGGCGCACCATCCACGCACCCAACCGTCGAACCAACGCACCCCACCGCCACCCTCCGCACGTGGACCACGGTGACCACCGAAGACACAGCCCGCACGATGAATACCATCCACTCCGGATTTCCAACCGACCCCTGCCCCCACCATGTCTTCAACAAGGCCGACTCCACCGTCGCACCCCAACTCTGGGACGTCATCAACACCGCCACCTTCCCGGAGAGCTGGAAGAATGCCGAGCTCAGCGCCCTACTGAAGAAACCAACAGCGGACCCCACCGACCTCAAAAACTTCCGCCCATCTCGCTCCTCCCTTTTCCTGCCAAAGTCATAGAGAAGATCGTCAACAGACAGCTTGCCGCCTTCCTCGAGACGAACGGATCCCTCGACCCCTCGCAGTCCGGTTTCAGAGTCAACCACAGCACCGAGACCGCCCTCATCTCTGCAGCGTTCAACATTGTCTGCCACCGCACCCTAGTCCAACGCCTCAGCAACATTGGCATCCAAGAGAAGGCACTGGAGTGGATCATCTCATTCCTCGCCGGAAGAACACAGAGAGTCTGCCTCCCCCCGTTTCGATCCGAGGCCACCGAAGTCATCTGCGGCGTCCCGCACGGATCATCACTCAGCCCCACCCTCTTCAACGTCTACATGAGACCTCTTGCAGCCATCGCATGCTAACACAACCTCAACATCATCTCCTACGCGGACGACACCCAGCTGATCCTCTCCCTCACCAGAGACCCCTACACCACCAGAACCAGCCTACACGAAGGGATGAAAGTCGTCGCCGAGTGGATGAAGAACAGCCGCCTGAAACTGAACTCAGACAAGATGGAAGTCCTCATCCTGGGACCATCGCCCTCCACCTGGGACGACTCCTGGTAGCCCCCAGCCCTGGCACCGCTCCCAAGCCAACAGACCACGCACGCAACCTGGGCTTCATCCTGGACTCCTCCCTCTCGATGACCCTACAAGTCAACGCCGTCTCCTCATCATGCTTTCACACCCTTCGCATGCTTCGCAAGATCTTCCGATGGATCCCGACCGAAACCAGAAAGACGGTCACCCAGGCCCTCGTCACCAGCCGACTGGACTACGGAAACACATCCAGAACGCCTCAGTCCGACTCATTCTGGACATCCCTGACGCAGCAACATCTCCGGCCACCTGAGGGACCTGCACTGGCTCCCCGTCAACAAGAGGATCACATTCAGGCTCCTCACCCACGCACACAAGTCTCTCCACGACCTGGGCCCCAAGTACCTGATTGATTTATTGATTGATAAAAATTTATATTGCGCAGAACAATAACCCGCAGGTATCAAGGCGCCTAACAATAAAATCAAAAGTCTGAACCATTCATCCTTACACATAGGCCTGTAAGAAGAGGCGGGTTTTTAGGGCACTGCGAAATGTCTGTAAGGAAGGTAGGGACCTAAGATCTAAAGGGAGATCATTCCACCATTTGGGAGCTAGAGTGGAAAAAGCCCTGCCACCCCATTTGGCTCTTCGTATACGAGGGACTGACAGAAGCAATTTCCCGGAGGAACGCAAATTCCTTCCGGGAGTGTAGTGGGAGATGATAGAGCCCACTCCAGAGTCACTGTTTTTTGCAATGGCTCTATATGTCATGCACAAGACCTTGAACCGTACTCGGTATTCTACCGGGAGCCAGTGCAACCTTTTTCTGGCCAACGTGGCCGAAGAGCGTCTGGGAACATCCAGAACAAATCTGGCTGTGGCATTCTGGACTACCTGTAAGCGCTGCAGGAGGCTCTTGTTTAGCCCCGCATACAGCGCATTACAGTAGTCCAGGCGTGAACCAATGAGTGCGACAGCAATTTGCTTTCTGGACTGCACAGAGAGATATTTCCTGATCCTTCGCAGGGTATGGATTAGGCCCCAACAGGTGGAGATGGTTCTACTCACCTGTCTGCCCATATCCAGGGCAGGATCTATCATCACCCCAAGATTTTTTGCAGATGTTGTGGGGGAGGGGCACACTCCAAGTGAATCAGGCCACCAGCTAGATGACCAGATGTTTTCGTTCCCACCAAACACCATCACCTCAGTCTTCTCCTCATTCAGGTTAAGAGAGTTCTGAATCATCCAGTGACCAACCGCCTCCATACAAGATCTAAACTTGGAGGCGGTCTGCACATCTGAATGGGAGAGAGAGACGAGTATTTGGGTGTCATCCGCATAGGAGACTACCTCCATCCCGAAAGTTCTTATTAGTCTTGCCAGTGGGGTCACATAGATATTGAATAGGGTCGGACTAAGGGCCGACCCTTGTGGGACCCCACATAGCACAGGTCGGGATGGGGATAGAAACTCACCCATCTTGACTCTTTGTTCCCTCCCAATGAGGAAGGAAGCCAGAAGATCTAGAGCTGCGCCGTTCACCCCCACATCCCTCAAGCGAGATGTAAGAACTGAGGGGGAGAGGGTATTGAAGGCCGCAGTTAGGTCTAGCAGGACCAGGAGGGTGGTCTGGCCCATATCCACTGTCGTGCGGATGTTGTCAAGCACGATGGTGAGGGCCGACTCGGTGCTATGTTCCCTCCTGAATCCGTGCTGGGAGGAGTCAAGGCAGCCCGAGCTTTCCACAAAAGCAGCGAGATGCTTGTTCAGATGTGCCTCAAGCATCTTCGCAGGGGCAGGAAGCAGCAAGATTGGGCAGAAGTTTTTTAGGACTTCCGGGTCGAGGGAGGCCTTCTTTAGCAGGGGTTTTACTACTGCTTTCTTCCATTCCAAGAGGAAGACACCGTCTCTTATAGCTAGATTCATTATTTCTAGCAGCGGTGGCAGGAAGGTCTCCCTGCACTGCCTAATGATTTTCAAAGGGCAAGTATCCAGGGGGGAACCAGATTTGATCTTATTAAGTAGGACTTCAAGATCCTGCGGATCTAGGGGTGCAAAGAAGTCCAGGGTGCCCAATGGGGAGGCATCGGTGGTGGACGCATTCGTCTCAACCCGGACAGTAGGCACACTAATGCAAGCTCTTTGTTTCTCAAGAGCTAGATGGATATCCAGTATTTTAGTGTGGAAAAATGAGGCAATTCTATCGCATAGATCCTGCGAAGGTGTGACGGGGTCAGGGGTTTGTAAGTCGACTAGAGAGTCGACAATTTTAAAAAGCTCCTTCGGCGAGGAGAGCGAGGTTGTCAGGGTTTCAAAATAATCTTTTTTAGCCTGCACGATCTCAGCCTTATATTTCCTGACAAGGAGTTTGTGGGCTTCTTTATTCTTAAGGTCCCAGCTAGAATGCCAGAGCCTCTCCTTTCTCCTCACTTCTTGCCTGAGGAGCCTAAGGGAGTCAGAAAACCATGGGGCCGATGGTCTCTTCCTTGCTCGGCGACGGGCCTGTAAAGGAGCTAGCTCATTCATGGCCTCGGTGATGACCTGTTCAAAATGGCTAACTGCAGTCTGTACACTGTCCATACCCGTAATAGAAAGGCTGGCAGCCCAAGGCGCAAAAGAATGGCTGCTGATGTCCTTAAAGTTTCTAGCCGTTACCATTGCGGGATTCCCTTTTTTGCTTCCATCCCCCCTGTGATATTCCAAATGGAATGGAACTGCGAGGTGATCAGACCAAGATAGATGCACCGAATCCTTGGTGGTTAAACGATGGTCATTAGAGAAGATACCATCTAACGTATGACCTGCCCGATGGGTGGCTCCACTGACTCGCTGCGTGAGCCCACAGCACGCCAGAGCCTCAGTGAGTCCTGAGGTATCAGATGCATCATGCCGTTCTAAATGGTAATTAAAATTGCCCAAGATAGAAAAGTTTTCTCGACCAAAGTATGGTTCCAAGGCCTGAAGGAATTTGGAGGTGAAATCAGTCCGTGGGCCTGGTGGTCGATATAATAGGATTCCATTAAGAAAAGGACACTGTGCTTCCTTTATGGTAAAGTAAAGGGCTTGGAAACAATCCGGGAAATCAGGAATAGGTACAGTGTGACATTGCAGGTGGTCTTTGTGAAGGATCGCTATACCACCTCCCACTCGTCCCTGTCTGTCAAGTCTAGCCAGGCAGTACCCTTCAGGGACCGCTTCAATTAAATCGGGGCCAGATGAATCTTTGGCCCAAGTTTCAGTAATAAACACTAGAACAGGATTTCTATCTAAGACCATTTCCCTAAACATTATCTTGTTTTTGACAAGGGAGCGGGCATTGACCAGAATGCCTTCTACTCCCATTGTTCTGGACCTGATGGCGTCGGAATTACCAGAGGAAAGATGGTGAGGGGAATCGGATGACCTAGGATTGTAATGACAACCACATCGCAAAGGAAAGAGCAGGTCATCTGGTTCAGAGGAGTGCGTACACCCTAATCTTCGGGGTTTCAGGCACAGCATTTCCTGACGGGAATAACTAAGGGGAGGTGAAGTAGCATCGGCAGAGTCCAGAGTCCAGCCGTCCAGCGCGTCCTCAGCGCGGACGGGCGCAGACAGGCTGGACTCTGGCATGACTCCGGCGGGCATCCGGCGCCCACGACCTCCTGACCTTCTACACGCCCACCCGCCAGCTACGGTCTACTAGCCTCGCCCTCGCCGCCTTACCACGAATCCGAAGAGCCACCGCCCGAGGCAGATCCTTCTCCTACCTTACGGCCAAGACATGGAACTCCCTCCCCATCCACCTTCGGCTGACCCAGGACCACCTCGCCTTCAGGAGACAACTCAAGACCTGGCTGTTCGAGCAGTAGCGGACCCCTTCCCGAAGCGCCTTGAGACCCTTCCAGGTGAGTAGTGCACTATACAAGTGTTATGATTGATTGATTGATTGAGAAATCGCCCACTCAGCTAACCTAACCAATTATCACCTCCTAGAACAACTTACCAAAAAAGAAATACGAATATAACACGATTGTGAGCAGACACGCTGGTGTTTGGATTAACAACTTTAAGCCACTGAAACTGTGCGAGGGTAACAAAGCTGGGAAATAACTTGCCTCATAACTCAAACATAGACTAAAACAATATTCACACCAAACATGACAAAATACTATCCTCATTTCAGGCTTTTTATGAGGACCTCTACAAAAATAAGCTAGCTTGCGACCCAGAAGCTTGTACTAAATATTTAGAATCTATAAACCTCCCCAAACTCACGGAAGAGGAGTGCTCCAACCTTGATTCCCCCATCACAGACAAAGAAATCTCTAACTCTATCAAATGCCTCAAGTGTGGCAAAGCCCCAGGTCACGACGGCTTCTCAGTAAGCTTCTACAAAGCATTTGACCCATCGCTTAGCCCGATTCTACTAAAACTATTCAACTCATTGGCCTCCACAGGGAGCGTCTCTGATTCAATGGGTGAAACCACTATCATTGTTATTCTGAAAGAGGGTAAAAACCCCTCCTAACCAAAAACTACCGCCCCATCTCGCTTATAAACCTGGACTGTAAAATGTACGCAAACCTTTTGGCCAACAGGCTCAATAACATCCTACCTAAATTGATCAGCAACTCCAAGGTTGGCTTCCTCAAATACTGTATGTCCAACGACAACACAAGACTTCTCTGCCATGTTCTGGAAAAAGCCACAATTTCTCCCACCACATCTGTTGCCATCACCCTAGATGCGGAAAAAGCATTTGATAGGGTGTCTTGGTCCTTTTTAAGACACTGCATGACAGCCTTCAATCTGGGGGGCACATATATCAACATGGTAATGGCTCTATACTCTAACATATCTGCCAGGATCTCCATAAATGGAGCACTTTCAGACTCATTTAGACTAGAACAGGGCACAAGACAGGGATGCCCCTCTCGCCAGCACTATTCCCCCTGGCTCTCGAACCTCTCATAACAGATATCAAACAAAATGAAGCCATTACAGGAGTGCTCTTCAGGGACACACAGGTGAAACTGGCGGCCTACGTGGATGATATCCTGATAGTCACAGAAAACCCTGAAGCATTAATCGAGGCACTCATGTCATTGATAGAAGTATATTCGACACACACTGGTTATAAATTAAACAGGGATAAATCAGAGGATAAACCCCTAAATATTCATGGCACGAAGGACATGCTGAGTAATTTGGGCCTTTCATGGCAGCCTGGCTTCATTAAGTACTTAGGCATTGAATTTGCCAGCACCCTCCTCGAAACACTTCAACGTAACGAGTCCCTCACGTTGGAAAAAATTAAATCACAACTCGATGACTGGTCCCTCCGCTTTATCACCTGACGGGGAAGGATCAAGACCATAAAAATGATGACCTCGCCCCTAGTGAACTATCCTATTACTATGCTCCCTCTCATCCTGACCCATGATTTCCACCACAAACTAGATGCCCTCCTGAACAAATTCCTGTGGAAAGATAAGAGGGCTAGAATTAGCCTGAACAAGCAGTTCCATGGGTGGAGTGAATCTAGCAGAATTTAAGTCTTATCAAACTGCCTTCCTTGCCAAGCAAGGCTCATATTGGCTCTCCCCCCCTGTTGGTTACTCTCGGGTGTGGCTGAACATAGAAAAAGCCCTTTTCAAGATGCTCCCCTCAGCAGCCGCTCTCACTGCTAACCCTAATACGGCCACCTGCTCGAAATCAGTCTTCCAGAATACAAAATCAGCGCTGATAAAAATAGAAAAATCCCTAGACCATAGAATAAAACACTCTCAATGGGAATCGATTTGGTATAACAACACACTGCTCTACAAAGGGAAACCACTATATAACGAAACTTGGATCAAGAAGGGCATCTTCTTCCATTACCAGCTCCTCGGTGGACAGTATCCCCTCACGTTCATGGAATTACAAGATAAATATGACCTAGATCCAGTAGACTTTTTAAAATCTTTAAGCATCAAAGCTGCAATATCTGAGGCTAAGCTATCCTCCAAACCCCCATCCCATCCGACCTTGAATAAACTGGGACATCAGGTCTCCAGGCTATACAAGCTTCTACGCCAGCAACACTCGTCTCTAAACAAACATCTTACACAGTTCTGGGCTTCCCATTCCTCTGTACCCATCTCAGATTTGGATTGGTCCAAAACCTGGGAATCAACCATGAGACACAAAGTAAGACCTACACTTTCTCAGACAAAACTTTGGCTTCTCCAAAAAGCTTTTTGGACCCCAGCGCGTCTGTTTTCACATAATATTAGGAGAACGCAACCTGCTGGAACTGCAAGGACAAACACGGGGATCTCGATCACCTCTTATTACACTGCGAGTGTGTCGCCCCCTTTTGAGATCAAATATTCACCTTCTTCTCAAAACTCTTCCATATTTCATTCACCAGAGAGCTCTCCACCTTAGTATTTGGCTTCCTGAGAGACCCAGCCCTCACGGAAAATGACAAGGCCCTTTTAGACCTACTCCTTACTGCCGCTGTAAAAACCGTCCTTAGTAATGGGAAGGACACTAGGAAAACCTCATTTAAATGTTGGATGAACTGGATCACCAACTTGAGAGGTGCTGATAATATCTCCCTTCAAAACACTCCCTGGCGCCCCCCGCACAGACGAAAGTGGGCTACTCTTGATAACTACTTTAGTGCAAATAAACCTCCATGAACTATACAATCGTCACGCAGCCCTACTGTCCCACCTTCAAACGCAGCAGCTCCCTTATACATACCTAGTTACGTGGCCAACAAGCCTCTCTGGCGCTGCATCCTCACTACACACTCTAAGCGGCTGTAACATGTGCTCTATGTCAGCCATGGTATATGCGGGTTGATGCTTATTTATTATACTGGTCTGCAATATTTATCCATCACTCTCACTTGGATTTTCTGTTTGTTTACCCCTCCCTCCCCTTTTGTCTTTTTTTTTTTCTCTGCAAGCTATCCACCATTGGTTTTTTTAATATCATGTATTACTGATATGGTTTTTTACACTTGCTTTATTGCTCTGCATCTGTATGCTATGTTTTGAAACAACCAATAAAAACTTTTGAAATCGAAAAATGCAGTCCAAAAACTCTAAACAGAGTTCTGTAGTAAAAACCCACAGAAGCTCCTAAGAATGATCCAAAAATGAATGGAAGATTCAAGAACAAAGAAATAAGTGGGGACTCTCTATGAAGAGTAATGAAAACTGTCTTCTCCAATCAAATCCCTTTCTTACATAGTCATATGATCTTCGTGAATACTTTAGTCGTCCCAAACACCCAGCATTGATGCAAAAATTGAAAATACAATTAGGAATTGGTTATATTTTAAAATTATTGCAGAGACAGAAGTTTAATCACTATGTTATGAATCAACTATTGTCAAACATAATTTATAATAATAATATGTGTTTTTACAGTTTTTGAAAAGCATGCAGTCTTCACAAGAAATCTATGAAACAAGAACATACACATCACAATAATTCATGATGAATTTACAGCGATAAAAAAATAGGGAAAAAAACACAGGTAATAATTCACGGAAACACAAATGACAAGAAATGACATGGGGCTTGATTACAATGGTGGTTGGACAAGCGTCATTGTTTCGGGCAGGTGTCCACCTGACAATGTGTCAGTGGTCCCACCTGCCAGATTAAAAAATGACCGCCATGCAGGCAGTCCTAAAATGCCTTTTTCCACATGGCTTGTGCTGAGGACCAAAAAAAGGTCTGCAGCACAACCCTTTGTTGAAAAAGGCACTTTGTGCACATCCATGCACCGGGTGGCAGGCACTATGCGGTGTCTAGCACACAGTGCATGGAGGTGCGTGGAGTTACCACGGGCACCCCCTGGGCCACTGTACAGTGGCCCAAAGTGAACGGGGACCGCCATGAACAGGCTGTCAGAAAAGGACATCCTAATCCCTATGACAGTCCTCATTGTAGGGATAGGAGTCTGATCGCTGCCTGATAGGATCCTTGATCCTATCGGAGGCAGCGGTCTTTCCTCCTGACAGCCAAGTTCCGACCGCCTGCATCCAAATGCAGTGGTTAGTCCTGGGCTGGATATTGGTGGGGCAGCCTCTGAAAACCTGTCGGTGGTCGTCCTACCACCATCATAATCAGGTCCATAGAGAAATACATGAATAAGTGTGTGATTATGAAAGTGTAGTATATATTATGTGGTAGACATATCAGATTAACATAATATCAAGTAATTTGCAAGAAAAGGTGCCCACATGGCTACACAAATTCCAGAAATCAGTGGACTCTTATTAAAAAATTAGATTTCAGTCAAATCTTCATGTTCATTTTACAAAAATGATATCACAACAAGCAACATTTACAAACATAAAGATAGCATGAACCCTAGGTAAAGCTACATTTCATAAAAATGGAAACAAATCAATCTTCAGAGCTGTGGAAATAGAAACCAAATACATTGTCTTTAAAATCCAGTTTAAAAAAGGTCTGAAATCCATAACAGAAGTGCATACATTATGAAGACATTTGAGTAAAATGTGAATTTCACTGGGTGTGGCAAATGTATTCTAAACTGACATCTCCTTGTAAGAACAAAGACCATACTTTTGTTTGTTAAATATATTAGCATGGAAAAGTGAAAATTCAAAAACACCACTCAGTCACCCACTCATAAACTCACTAACAAATCCACCCAAAGATCCAAAGAACTTCTTGTACTTCCTCCCACAGATGCACACAGGCTCTGACACAACCAGTGACAACCCTATATATATAGGTATTCACACAATCACTCATAGACCCACTTACACACTCATACACCACCTCAGACACCCACTGACATATACACATTCCCATTGAGAAATCCACTCATAAACCCACAAACAGATTCACATAGGTACTTACACATCTACTGTGAAACATTTCAGGCTATAGTTTTGGAATTGTTTTTGAAAAACACAAGGTTACAGGGATGTAATAGTTAGGAAAAAGAATGAAAAAAATAAAAAAAATCATTGAAAAAACAGGTTGCAGGAACGTTATAGTTAGGAAATTGAATTTCTTAAACTCAAATTCACTGAAAAAACCAAAGGTTTCACTCATTCAAAATCAGTGAAATTCAGTAGTTACCTGAGCTAACTATAACGTATGCCCCTGCAATGCACTGCTTATGACCTCACATATTACACAATTTATGACCTGGTCAGTGGTATCACTAATTACATCTCAAATGACATCACTGATGACATCATCCGTAGAACCACTCACGGACACACTCATGGCCCCATATAGTCTCTCATACATGCAGTCCTACTCTCACACAACCACTTACATACCCATTCACAGACCCATACCAGTACTCACACAACCAATCACTCATCCATAGAGCCACTCAGCTATCCATTCACTCATAATGTCACTCACACACCCACTAACTCACCCATACAGGTAATCATGCACCCACTCACTCACCAATACAGCCACTCACATACCCAGTCATACGGACATATATACACTTACTCATCTAATCATCCACACTTACAGCCACTTGCATACCCACTGAATCACCCATACAGAAACTCACACAGCCATTCACTTACGCATACAACCAGTCACTCACTAACACACCTACAGAACAACTTACATACCATTCATATATCCACACAACCACTCATAAACCTACTCACTCGCCCTTACAGTCACTCACACAGCCACTCACTCCCCAATACAGCTACTCACACAGCCACTCAGTCATCCATACAGCTATTCACATACCCACTCACCGATCTATAGAGCCACTCACACAGCCACTTAGTCACTGATACAGGTACACACACACTCACTCACCTATCCATTCAGCCCCTCACACAGCCAATCACATACCCATACTGCTTCTGACAATCCAATCCCTCACCCATACAGCCACTCATGCACCTATTCACACACCCATACAGCAACCAAGACCATCCTCACACACTGATAAAGATAGTCATACAGAAACTCAGATTAGATATGTTCGAAATTGAAGGACAATTTGGTAGTATAGAACCAATAGTAATATAACGTATGATGTAGTGTAATATAAATCTTTAAGTCTCCGAAACATTTCCAAAACCCTTATAGTCACAGGATGATGTTATGAGTTATGTCATTTGAGATGTCATGAGTGATGTTACTGATGATGTCATGAATGCTGTATTATGTGAGGCCATAAGCAATTGCGTTTATTGCGGGGCTCAAGATATAGTTAGCTCAGGTGACTACTGAATTTCACTGATTTGGTATGAATGAAATCTGAGCCTAACTATAACATTCCGGTAAAAGTTTTTCCAGTGAATTTCTAGTTTTTAGGTTTAAAGTATTTTATTGCAGCAGGGAAAAAGAAGGAAACAACATAACAGACAAATAACCACAGGTGCACCTAAAAGCCAATGTGCACGATGCAATAGATGCTTAAAGGCAGTTCTCTCAATGCGGCGGGCGCATTCGTGCCAGAGTCTCACAGCCAGCGCACCTGTGGGTGGGAACAAAGGGGGAAAAAGAAAAAAGGGCAACAACTCTTTCCCACCCCCCCGACCAACTGCCCCCCCACCTCCCGAGCCCCCCCCCCACCCACCCCCTGTACTGTGCCGTCAACCACTCGTTCATTCCCTGTGGCAGCTTGGCGCCCTCCTTCCATCAGTTGCCTACATGGGCCACTCAATCAGGCGGATTCGGCGGCGGCGTCAGCCGTAGCAGTCTAAGATACCTAGGGCAAGTGATTTCCTTGAATTCTGAACTTAACAAAGTATGGAATGGCGCCCACAGCTCCTCAAAAGTGTCCACGTCCCCCGCCACTACTAGGGACAACTTCTCCATGCCCAGGACATACCACAATCTGTGTAACCAGCCAACAACAGTGGGAAGCGTGGTAGTGTGCCAGTGTATGAGTATGTTCTGTACTGCTGACCCCAGGGCTATCGCTGTCTGTCTACCTCTCTTAGATCGCAGAGGGTACATCAAACCATTCGGCAAGCCCAGTAGGACATAGGCGGGGAGGCGGGGTAATTCTATCCCAAAGCACTTGTCAACCTCATTAAGGACCTCTTCCCAGTAAGGAGCCAGCAGGGGACAGTCCCACAGTACATGAGTGAGTGTGCCAATCTGGCCGCAGTTGCGCCAGCATGGCCCGGGTATCGAGTGGTCCATGTCATGCAATTTCTCAGGGGTGCGATACCAATAAGTTGTGATTTTGGTGAAGTTCTCCGTGAGACCGATGTGATAGGCGGAGTGACGCGCTCGGTAGGAGATGTGGTCCCATTCAGTGTGGCTGAGCACTTGGCCAAGTTCCCGTTCCCACCGCTCCCTCCCCGGGTTGTAGATGTGAAAGGGGGGAGGCTGCAACATCCTGTACAAGTCAGAAATAAGCTTGGCGTCCGAGGAGCGAGTCACTAGCCAACGCTCATATGCCGTGATCGTCCGATCCGCAGTCGCTCGCACCTGAGGCTGTAGCGCCCAGTGACGCGCCTGCATATATGGCATGCGTTCCGTCTCGGGGAGGCCATAATCCCGTCGCAAGTCCTGGAAGGAAACGACACCCTCCGGGCCATACAGATGAAACAAAGCGAAGCAGCGGGCCGCTCGCCAATGATCATAGGCTCCCGGCTCCATACCCGGGCCAAAGTCCGGGTTACTAACTATTGGCGTGAAGGGAGAGGGAAAAGTGGTGAGGTCGTGCTTGATGGCTACAGAGTCCCACACACGGAGCGGGACCCGTGTCACGAAGGAGGCATAGAGGTTAGGAGGGCGGTGGGCCCTCTTCAGGAAGGGTACCTCCTGTAGCGTTCTGCCCGCCACCGCCTGGTCTTGAAACAGCCAGTGTTTGTCCGACTCCCACCGGCTCCACTCCACCAAATAACGCAACTGAGCAGCCTGAAAGTACTTCTGTAGGTCCGGTATCCCCAGGCCACCAGACTCCGGCACCAGTGTGGCAATGGTTCTTTTGATCCTAGGCTTACGGCCCTGCCATACGAAGTGCGTGATAGCAGACTGAGTCTCCGCTAGCCATCCCTTGGGGGGTTTAACGGGAGCGCCCAAAACAGATACAAGACCTGTGGCAGGAGGGTCATCTTCACTGCGGCCACTTTGCCCAGCAGCGACAGCGTGCCCCTATCCCAGCGGGCCAGTTCCTCCTTGATCTTCGCACTTAAAGCCGCGTAGTTGGCCGTGATCATAGCGGGGAGAGAGGGTGCCAGAAGAATCCCCAAATACGGAATCCGTTCCCCAGACCAGCTCAGAAGGAATAGCCTCTGTAAGTCAGCCCTGGTGGCGTTAGACAGCGAAATGTCAAGGGCCGCAGACTTTCCAAGGTTCACCTTGAAGCCCGCTACTGTCGCAAAGAAGTCCAGCTCTGCTATACATGCAGGTAAAGATCTCCGCGGATCGTTGAGTGTCAGGATTACATTGTCCGCATAGAGACTGAGAGTATGATGGAACTCTCCCATCCGGACACCTATGACGTCGGGATTCTGGCGAACCCTTTGCGCGAACGGCTCCATATAAAGAGCGAAAAGCAAAGGGTACAGCGGGCACCCTTGCCTGGTACCACGCTCTATGGGGAAGTGCCGGGAGCTGCACCCGTTCACCCGCACTACCGCGGATGGGAAGCGATAGCAATTGAATACCAGGTGCCTGAACTTCTCGCCGATGCCAAATTTGCCCAGGACCTTCTCCAAATAGGGCCAATGCACTCTGTCAAACGCCTTTTCCGCGTTGATGGAGAGGAGCATGCGTTCCCCGGGTATCCGCGAGGCCTTCTCCAGGATATGGGTCACCCTTTTTGTATTATCGACGGTCTGCCGGCCTGGTACAAACCCGGCCTGATCCGGGTCAACCATGCCCGGGAGGTGGAGTGCCAGACGTGCCGCCAGAATGCTGGTGAAAATCTTCAGGTCCGTGTTTAAGAGTGAGATCGGGTGGTAGGACCCGCAGGCAGTCCGGTCCTTGCCCGGTTTCGGAATCACAGACACCGTAGCCTGAAGGAATTCTGGGGGGATAGCACCCGGCTCCGAGAACGTATTAAAGAGGCGCGTCAAAAGTGGCGAAAGTTCCTGGCAAAAGGTTTTGTAGAAGAGAGGGATAAAACCGTCAGGTCCCGGGGCCTTCCCGTTCTTGAGCCGGGAGATCGCCGTGACCACCTCCTCAATCCGAATCTCCCGCTCCAGATATTGGGCCTGATCCGGCGTCAGTGACGGGAGCGACACCGACTCTAGGTATTCTGTTTCAGCCCGCGCGGAGGGGGGAACGCCAGCGTAGAGATCAGCGTAGTAATCACTGAAAATGTCCGCGATCTGTCCGTCCTCCGTGACTGACCCTCCAGCTGGGACAACTAACTCCTTCACCCGGTGCTGTTGGTGTTGCACCCTGAGCTTATGTGCCAGAAGCCGGCCGCACCTGTCCCCGCCGGTGTAGTACTTGTGCTTCAAGCGAAGCACTGCGTACTGCGCTCTGTCCGTGTCAAGTGCGGACAGGAGTTTCCTGGCGGCCTTCAATTGCCTCCAGACCCGGGGGGCACCTGTCCGACGATGCACCTGCTCTAGCTCCCGCACCTGGCGGGTAAGCTCGTCCCTCTTGAGCTGACGATCTTTGTTCTCCGCCAAGGAGATGGCGATAAATTCGCCACGGAGCACAGCTTTCAGGGCAGCCCATTGCGTCGCGCGAGTGGTGTCGTCGTTGTCGTTAACGCACTGAAAGTCCGCTATGGACTCACGGATCTGTTTCACCACCGATTGCCTATGCAGTAAAGTGTCTCGGAGACGCCAGACCCCCCTCGAGTGAGCCATCGGAGGCAGACGGAAGGTGCCCTCCACTGGTGCATGGTCTGAGAGAGATAGGACCCCCATGTCGGCGCTCGAGGCCAGGTCAAACATCGGGCCCATGACTAAAAGATGATCCAGTCTCGCGTATGACTTATGGGCGTGGGAGAAATAGGAGTATGTGCGGGTTGCGGGGTGGAGACGGCGCCACATGTCGTGCATATCAAGCTCCTCCAATCGGGTACAAACCGAGCCCGAAAGCTCCCCCGATTGGTGGCGCCTCAGCACCGACCTGTCCAGAGATGCGTCAAAGACCACATTAAGGTCCCCCCCAAGGACAATGTGCCTGTTAGGCGTGGATGCCACATCTTCAAGTGCCCTGTGTAGAAACTGGTCCTGATGGTCATTGGGGCCGTATATGGAGCCTATAGTAAACACTAAACCCCCACCTTGATCCTATATGCCAAGAGCCTCCCTTTCTGCTCCGCTACCTTCTGCAAAACTTCCCCCCTGAACCTTCTTGATATCAGGAGCGCCACCCCTGCTGTTTTGGAGGCACTGGAAGAAAAGAGCTGCATAGGGAACTTAGGGGTGCGCAGCCTGGGACAATCCTTGGCTAGCAGGTGGGTCTCCTGCAGTAGGCAGA
Source organism: Lissotriton vulgaris (assembly GCF_964263255.1). Lineage (NCBI taxonomy): Eukaryota > Metazoa > Chordata > Amphibia > Caudata > Salamandridae > Lissotriton > Lissotriton vulgaris. Next base: position 897,150,210 of record NC_141687.1, read on the forward strand.
TGTCGGCCTGGGAATCCTCTAACAGGGACAGTCCAGCCTTTCGTTTGACCGGATTGTTCAGCCCCTTCACATTCAAAGTAACAATTTTAAGAGCCATCATTGAGGGGAAAACCAGAAACGCACATGAAGGCGGGCGAGGCCCAAAGGACAGAGCGCAGAGGCCGCTGCAAGCGGCTCCATTGCACAGAGAAAGCAAACCACCCCACGGCACAGTACAGTCCCCAAGCCCCAAAACTCCCCAACTGTGTGAATCCTCTCCCCCCGGACCCCCACACTCCCAACTCCACACTCCCCTCTTCCTCCCCCCCCGGCGAACTCCCAGACCCCGAACTTCCCCGTCCAACTCCCCTTCCCACCCCCTCTCCCCAAACCATTCAAAAAATGTCATTGTCCCAGTCCGGAGTAAGTTCAGGCCGTCAAGGCCACATCGCTGTTCGACGTTGTCCTGGAGGCCTCCTGGATGGCGCTGGACATTTCCGCTCGAATCGTGGGCGAGTCAGGCCTCGCAGGTGGAGGGGATCGCCTCTCCCCGACCAGTTGCCAGCCGTCTCGAGTGCTCCGCCTGCGGCGAGGCGCCGGGGTGTCCGCGTCCGAAGCAGTGATCCCCAGTACCCCGCAGACATCCTGGAGGGACCGGAGCTGGTGCAATGCACCATTCCATCGAAAAATCAAATGGAAGGGATGCCCCCATGAGTACTGCGTTTCGTGCTCCCTTAGGAAGTCCGTGGCGATCTTAAAGGTCTTCCTCTTCTGCAATGTGATCGTGGATAAATCCTGATAGAGGGCCACCGGGTGATCTCTGAAGCGGAAAGGCTGCTGCCGCCGCGCCTCGCGGAGAATCCGCTCTTTCAAGGGGAAGTCCGGCAAGAAAGCCAAAATGTCCGGGGGAGGCGCCGTAGCTCTGCGAGGACGGCCGACCCTGTGCGCCCTGTCGATCCGAATCTGGAAGTCTTCGGACTCTCCCAGGATTTCGCGGAACAGGGCTCCCAAATAGGCGGCCACGTCCTCACCTTCCTCGTTGGACGGAACACCCCGGACCCTGATGTTGTTCCGCCTGGACCGGTTTTCAAGATCCTCGGCGTGGGCCTGTAGCTCGATCTGTTGGTCCCGCAGCCGCAGGATCTCCTGTTGCAAATGGGTGATCTCCTCGTCTCTGGAATGGCCAGCCGCCTCCACCGTGTTAACTCGCTCTCCCAGGGAGTCCCAGGGAGTCCACCTCTCTTCGGACCTCACGAACCTCCCCGGCTACCTCCTGCTTCAAGGCCTGAAAGTCCTCCCTCAAGGAGCTGAATAGGGACTCCAGGAACGATCGAGTCACCGGGGGTTCTCCACCATCGGCGCCCCTTGAGTTGGTCGGGGGGCTCGGGCGGGCTGGGTCTTGTCCTGTCTCGTGCCGCGTCCCAGCATGTCCGGCAAAGTTCGGTCGCCTCTCCTCTGCCCCCTGGCATTCGACATCACGGAAAGGTGGGAAGTACCGGGGTCCGCAGCTTCGGCGAGTAGGCGTCACAGGCCGGGGCCGTTGAGCAGCACACAGCCACCGGGGTGGAAGCACGTCAAGCAAGGAGCCCTCGTACGAGGCCGGGTAGCCGCTCCGCACTCTTCAAAATGGCCGCCCATGCCGGGCCAGGGAGCCAATGCCCGGGGATCTTGGCAGGCCCCCCTCGTGGGTCCACACGGATGGCGCACAGTAAAGGGCTAGGCTTGCAGGGCGCGCGGCAGCCGGAGCCGGGGGTCGCCAAAGTGTTCAAGTGCGCCAAAAGCCCAACCTCACTCCGCAGCGGCCAGAGGAGGGGACCAGGAGCGGCCACGTGGCGCAGGCCCTCCCGATCCCCGGACTTGCGTAGTTGCTGTAGGCCGGCTCCGCCTCCGCTTCTACCATCTACGCAGCTCCGCTCCGCCGATGAAAGCCGACTCGGCCCCCGCCTGGGCGCCGGGCGCGTGCAAATTGGCCGCCCGCCCTTAGTCGCAGGACCACCACGCCGGAACACCAAGTCCTCAAGTCTTGCGGCTCTCGGGCCTCCCACAGGTCTCTCGGCGGCTACCACTTCGGCCGGCTCTCGAGCAAAACCGCCGCCGCGGCAGGGCAGCCAGGGCTCGCAGGCTATTCTACACCACCACGGGGAGCACCGGGTGCGTTTCCCGCTCGATCTGGGGGAGATCAGCGGCGTTGAGCGGTGCAGGGTTTCCAAGGGCTCGGGAGCTCACTGCGAGTGCGTACTCTCAGCCCGCCATCTTGGCCACGCCCCCCCAATTTCTAGTTTTAAAAAAAAATTCTAACTATAATACCCCTGTAATCTCTGTGTTGTTCAGTGAATATATATATATATATAAAATATGAAAAAAGGCACAAAGGGCCATGCCATGATCCCCTAAGCCTGATGGTGGGGGTCCAAGAGGGACACACATGAAGCCAATAACTGATTTTTAAAACATTTTTTACCATGAATTCTCTGAAGATCTGTGAACCTGTGGCAAAATGTTGAAAAAATGCATGTAGTCTTCCAAACGTGTTAATTTTAAAACCCTCAAGGTGAGTCAGGTCTCAGATGGAAACATATTTATATTCTGACAGAGGGGGAGTACATGTGGCTTCCCAGACTGATTTTGGCCCTAAGGACCCCATCCCCTGAGGCAGGGCTGTGTGGTCAAGTGGGAGGGGGGCCCCTCCTTGGGCCACTTTTGACCTCGGGGACCCCATCCCTAAGACCCAGCCATGCAGTGAAGAGAGAGGTGACACATGGCCCCCCTCCTTGGGCTGATTTCAGCCCCGGGGACCCCGATTTCCATGGCCCAGCAATGTGGTCATGGTGAAAGGTTCACACAGCCCCCCTCCCCAGTCCATGTTTTGCCCTAGGGACCTCATCGCCCAAGGCCCACCCTTGTAGTAAATGGGTAGGGGGGGCACACAAACCACTTCCAGGGTCTGATTTTGGCAAGGGGGATCCCATCGCCTGGGGCTTGACAATATACAGAAAGGGGGAGGGGGTCACGTGGCCCCTCCACACATTCAGCACTGGGGACCCCATCTACTTGGGCCCAGCTGTGTAATCAAATGGTGGGGCACATGGACCCCTATGAGCCAAAAATGACCCTGGGGTCTCCAGCCCCCAGGGTTGACTTATAGCTATGTCCTGGGGTGCAGCGGTTTCCCTGGTTGCACTAGACCTGGCAGATAAATCTGTGTTTGCTCTTGCTTGGCAATGTCAATTTCAAATATCCAGCCAAATGGGAGCAAACACCAGGTCCTCTTCCATCAGGTGGGAGCTTTAAAAATGCTCCTGTCTGCTGTTCTTCTCATGCCCGTACTGAAGCAGGCAGGGAAACAGATGAAAGGTTTGCTTATACCAGCAGCAGAGAGCAGCATTTTTAGCTGCTTCCTGCGGGTGAGAGCAATGCTGGTGCCCACTGGATTCCAGAAGGTGGCTGGGGCGACATGGCATTGGCTGGGCCCAGAGGATAGGTCCCCAGTGTTAAAATAAGCCCAGAAAGGAAGGTGGTGGTATGCACCCCACCCTGAATATGGTACTGGGCCACTGGAAATGGGGCCCCCCAGGCCACATGCCCTCTCCCCTCAAAACTCCACCAGGACATGGGTATTGGGGTCAATGGGGTCAAAAGTGTCCTAGGAAGGGGGCCATTTGCTTCCCTCTACCTGAAACATGCACTGGGTCCCATGGGATGGGGCCTCTTGGGTCAATATTGGCCTGGGAATGCAGGCTGAGGCCCCCTCTCCTTTAATTTAACAGTAGCTCTGAGGGACAGGGTTCCTAGGTCCTAGGAACATTCAGGAAGGGGGCCTCATTGCCCCTCACCTTTAATTTACCTAGTGCCCCTTAGGAATGGGGTCCCCAGGGTCTGAGGAGGCTCAACAGGGGGGGGGGCAAATTACTCCCTCCCATTCAAAATAGATATGACCCTCGGGATGGGGTCTGCAGTGCCATACTAGGTTTGAAGAGGGGGCACACAGAAAGGCCATTGTGTCTCTAGAGGCAGGCATTGTTGCCAAACCCTATCACACACAGCTGTGTGGTGTGGGTTTGGCTGTCTTTGGGGGGATTGGTTATAGCCACCCCCACTGCACACAGCCAAAGGCTGTGCAAAGTATAGGGGTTTTGGGTACATGTGGTAGATTGCCCGCATACCCCCCACCATGCACAACTGAACAACCTGTGGAGCATGTGGACAGCTGCATGCTGGCGGGTATACATAAATATATTACTTACTGGCAGTCGGCAGTAGTTAGTTTTAGTTAGGACCTAGTTTCCACAGCAAAAGCATTATTTGACATGCCTAAACATTGGCATCGTAAGACCAATCTTCATGACATTTTACTAAAAAAAGTGTCAAAGTAGGTTCTGTGTCTCATGAAAAGTTTGGGGGTTATCCGTGCTGTGGGGACCCCGAAATAGGGGCACAAAAAGAGGTGCATTTCTAATGTTAATTCCCGTAGGAACATGTTGTCAAACCTATAGCTCGAACAACTGGATGGAATAACACAAAATTTGGCGGAATGGTAGATGTTGATATGCAGATTGTGCTTTTTGTTATTCGGTGCAAATCTGTCCCGTAGATTTTGAGAAACTTAAGCCAAAAAGTTTTAGATATCTATCTTTCCTCTGATTTTTCACTGTGGTTTCCCTTTTAATCACGGATGCCTGTGCCATCAGGAATTCTGTGATTGGTGGTACGCTACCTGAATAGAAAGTTTCAGCTGCCCTTCTATCGTTCGGTAGCAGTTCCCAGGGCCGAATATTTCTGTCAAACCTAACATAAGGGGTCAGGGTGGAGATATTCCGACCACTTGAGAAATGAGTGTGTTATTGACAGAAGTTATGTGTCCAAAATTGATTTTTTTATTCGAGCACAATATTTGCTATGCCGCCGAAGCCGCCACCACAACCCTCTGTGTACCATCGCAGGGACATTGCGAATATCATAGTGGCATCATGAATATTAGTGGAAACATACAAACATATATATATGTATTTGCACACACTCGCTGGTCACTTATACACACTCATGTACACACTCATAAACTCCCTCAGACACTTATAGATCCCTTCACATACCCATTCACATACTTATACATCCAGTCGCATACCCACTCAGATAATGACTCACATACCCATTCAGGTCCTTATGCACCTACTTACAGACTCACTCAGACAGTGATGCACCCATGTACCAACCCACTCAGAGACTCATGCACCTACTCAGTCATGGGTACATATGTACAGTCTCATAACCACTTAGAGACTATTACACCCGCTCACAACACCCCCTGGGCACTCATGCACCCGCTCACAGACCCACTCAGATACTCATGCACCCTCTTACAGACTCATTCAGAAAGTCACACACACATGTACTGGCCCACTCAGAGACTCATGCACCTACTTACAGACCCACTCACATATGTACTCACAGACCCACTGAGACACTCGTACTCCCACTTACAGATCCACTTGGACACTCATACACCCACTCACACTCCCATACAGTCACTCTCACTCTCAGTCACAGACCCTCTCAGAGACTTATGGACTCAGTCACTCACTCATACACTCAGAAACTCACACACCCACTCACAAACTCACTTACATATACATACACCCACTCACTTACCCACTTAGGGCTCATGCATCCACTCAAAGACTTACCCAAACACTCACCCTCCCAGTCAGAGACCGACTCAGATACTCATGCATGCACCAATCTATTCACCCTCTCAGTAGCTTATGCTCTTACTCACAGACCCATTTTTGCACTTGTACACTGACTCACAGTCCCTCAGACACTCAAAAACCCATTCGCAGACCCACTCAGACACTCACACACCCATACAGTCCCTAACACACCCTCTCACAGACCTACTCAGAGACTTCTGCACCCAGTCACTCATACACTCAGAGACTCACACACCCACTCACAGTCCCACTCAGAAACCCATTGACCTACTCACAGAACGACGCAAACACTCATGCTCCCAGTCATAGAACCACTGAGAGGCTCATGTAGATAGTCACAGACCCATCAAGACACTCATGCACCCACTCATAGATGCACTGAGATAGTCATGCAGTTTAATACAGGAGCATTGATAGACTGATGCACTGTGTTACAGATTAACTGAAATAGTTATACAGTGAATGATAGACTTACTGATATAGTAGTGGCAGAAAACTGCCTCATGAGGTATCTTTTAGCAGTCCCGGATAGTGTCTCCACGTACATTTGCCATGCTGAACTTGGACAACCATATTTAGAAGATGTTATCAAGGTACAACTGGTTCTTTTGTGGCACAGGGTATGGACTATTGAGGAATGTGTTTTTAACCATTTGGTTTTGAAGGACGCGATGTGTCTTGATAATGTTAGCAAGATAAGATGATTATACTATGTAAAGACGTTTCTTACACAAATAGGCCATCAAGAATATAATAGTGATCCCTTATCTATGTGCCAGGTCTCCAGGAAGGAACTTAAAAATCTTTGCATGACGTTTCTGGGAGAATATAGAACGAATACTGAGATGACAAAGATTTCTATGGTGGCTCACCATTTAACAATGACTACTTTTAATATTCAACCGTATGTAAAGCTGCACATGAGTGAATTTTGAAAGGTTTCTTTTAACGCGGTTTAGGCTAAATATTTCATTTCGATTCCTAAGCTCCCCCAAGATGAATGACTGGGCAAGACAATTGTGTAAATGTCCATCCGATGATTTTTCCAGCCAATCGGACATGCATATCTTGTTAGTTGGTAAATTTTACACTATTCCCAGGACAATATGGATTATACCATTATTGAAGAGTATGGAACTTAAGCAATGTGGTCCGGCCTTTTTAGCCATCCAGAAACTAGATAGTATTTTAACTGTTGCATCTGTTTCTGTATTTTTAAAGAATCTTTTTAGATCACGCAAATCAATTTATGTATGAAATGTTAATCAGTTTATTTATAATGTACCATGATTGTTTCTATATTTTTTTTAAATTCTGAATTTGGGATATATTAATTGTACACAAAGAAAGAATCTGGAGGAAAAAGTATGATAATGAAGATAGGATAGTGTACAAGGAATTGTTAACCCAATACAAACATCTGATCACAGAGACAAAAAAGAAGTTTTACACTGAGCAAATTGAAAGCGCTAAAAATTCGACCAAAACACTCTTTGAAATAACTAAACACCTTGCGGGATGCGCACCAGACCTTAACCCCCCCCTGCTCACAAGATTTCTGTGATTCTTTGGCATCCTTCTTTTTTACCAAAGTGAACGACATATTTTCAGCTTTTAACCTAGGTGATATCCAATGCCATGAAAAGATAAATACACCATCTTCAGGTAAAAATTTCTCTTGTTTTGCGGAGGTCACAGAAGTTCACATTCAGGACATTATTAAAACAATTAAATCTGGATCAGCCCTGGATCCCTGTCCTTTGAATGCCCTTCGTTCAATAATGGATACTGTCATTCCAGTTATTACCCAAATAATTAATCTCATGTTCTGCACAGGCATCTTCCGAAACCAGTTAAAAAAAACCTTACTTAAACCCCTCCTGAAAAAACCCGGCTTGGATAAAGCAGAACTTAAAAACTATAGGCCTATAGCGAACTTACCCTTCCTGGCTAAGATTGTTGAAAAAGCCATGAATATTCAACTTACGGAATTCATCGAGCAACACCATCTGCTCGACGAAACACAATTTGGATTCCGTAAATTTCATGGAACGGAAACAGCGCTCATTAAAGCAGCGGATGACATCCGATTAATCAGAGACCAAGGCGGCACAGCAGTATTGGTGCTCTTAGATTTATCGGCTGCTTTCGACACGGTTGACCATAAGATCCTAGTCAGCCGTGTCGAAAAGATGGGCGTGCAAGGCCTGGCAAAAGATCTGCTGGCGTCTTTTTTAGCAGAGAGATCCCAGGCGGTTATACTGGGCCAGTTTGAATCCGCTGAGTTATCACTGCCATGTGGGGTACCTCAAGGTTCATCCCTGAGTCCGACACTATTTAATATATATGTGTCGGACCTTGCCAATACCATCAAAGCGCATGGGATGAACCTTACCTCATATGCGGATGATACACAGCTGATACTGGCTGTCAGAAATGACGGGGAAACAGTGGCTGAAAATTTCAAGACAGGTATGCTGGCCATTGGAAAATGGATGTCAGCAAACTGTCTGAAATTAAATTCCGACAAAACCGAGGTGGTCACTTTTGGCCACCTCAGCCCTAGTTGGTCCCCAACCTGGTGGCCATCATCTTTTGGAGCCGCACCCAAACCAGTCACGAAAGTGAGAAATCTGGGTGTCATCTTTGATGACAATCTAAATTTCATGGCTCACGCCAATCAGACGGCCTCTACGGCTTTGTACAAGTTACGTCTTGTGAGGAAGATCCTCCCTTTTCTCCCTACAAATGTGGGAAAGACACTGATTAGTGCTTTGGTCCTATCAGCACTGGACTACTGCAATGGATTGTTTGCAAACGCCCAAGTTAGGATAATTAAGAAAATGCAAACAATCCAAAATGCAGCAGCCAGACTTCTCCTTAACATTCCCAAATTCAAACCTATAGCAGAATCATTGAGGAGTCTTCACTGGCTTCCTGTCAGGAATCGAATTAAATTTAAGACGTTATGTATCGTCTACAAGGCACTACACCATCAAGCGCCTCAATTCCTGTGCGACCATCTTGTCCCATATACTCCCACTCGAATGCTACGATCAGCAGGACAGAATGACTTGGTAGTGCCACGGACTAGGCTGGTCAACTGGGGAGACAGACGTTTCCTAGTTGCCGCCCCAAGATTGTGGAACACACTTCCACAAACAATAAGATCGAGTCCAAACCTAATGTCCTTTAGGAAGAAATTGAAAACTTGGCTATTTAATCTCTGAAAACTTTTCCAAGTTCATATAGGAGGGTAATACAGTACAGCGCCGAGACGCCTTCGGGCAATTGTTCGCGCTCAATAAATGCTAAAAAATAAATAAATAAAAATAAATACTTTAATGGTTATTTTTTCTGCATAATAAGCAAATAAAGTTATTGAATTTAATTGAATTGATATAGTAATGCATGCAGTTATAGATTACACTGAAAATGCCAAGCACTGTGTTATAGAGATATTAGGGAGTTATGCATGTAATATAAATAATTAATTCAACATTTTGCGGTAATTTACATGCCATGGTGTCTCTCCACTGATGTATTTTTTTGTTTTTACCGCTGTATCAGATTGACCTCTTGAGTAGCCCTCATCATCAGCATGGCTCACTCACATGCTTACTTCGCCCGCTCACGGAACTCCTCGGAATTTTTTTGTAACTCAGTGGAATTCCGTGGCGCAAAACTCCGCGGACTCTACCCAGGGTTATTTATAATCCATTTTGCAGTTATAAGTTTTGAATGTGATGGTGGCTATTGAATGCCTGCATTATTTGTCATTTCTCTAAGTATTCTCAGTGATCGTGGCTACTGATTTCATTGCAATGCCAGATGTCAATGTGAAAACTGAAAATTGGTTTAAATGGTTGTTTTTTTATAAACTCCCTACAAAAATATGAATTTAAACAGTGCAGTAATAATCCCCTAGTGTATAAAATACTATAAAATGTGTGCATATATGTGTTTAGCACCCCCTAAAAAAGTTGAGATTGTCACTGTTACCAGAGTCATCATGACTCTCAGTGTAAACAGGAGGTAGGGTTTAAACAGCTTCTTTAAAAACATACTAGAAAAATATGTGTACAAATATATTTTAAAAACAGTGATGTGGTTATTATTGTTTGCATTGTAATAGTTAGAATGAATTTTTTAAGTTACAATTTTAGAATGTGGTGGTGGTCGTTGAATGTCTGCATTTGGTCAGCGATTTCACAACGCAATCGCGATAATCGTGACATCACCGCAAAGTTAAAAAATTATGTAATAGAATGTAAAAAACCAAAGGTCAAAGGGACATTATAGTTAGGAATTAGCATTTAAAAAAACCTAAAAAATTCATTGAAAAACAAAGGTTACAGGGACACTATAGTTAGTTTAATATTTCACCCGTACAAAATAGGGGTGGACTGCCGTCACAGTGGTGGGGAGTGGTTGGTGCACTTAAGTGTGCATGATGGTTTGGCCGACAGTCTTGGGCCGGTCAAACAGACATGCACACTTAGCATTTCCCCATCTGGCTGTACTGCACAGCCATGTGGAGAACATGCATAGGCTCCTACTCCCTGTCTGAGCACTGAACCAAGCGCTCCGACCAATCACGATGCTGCTGTCATGCTGGTGGTAGCCACATCATGATTGGCTTATGGGAGTCTGGAAGCCTGTTCCAACCTACCTGCATGTAAGACATGTTTTAGAGAAGTGCAACACCTGTAGTACTGATGCTGGCAAAAAAAGATATCCCAAACTGATAAAAACCATGATCTGGTCTGACATGGGAAATATTGGAAATATAGATTTACTTTGTGCTAGATAAGTGATTGGTGGATTACTAAGTTCACATATTTGAACAAGGAAATCATATCTAAGAACTGAGGTAAAACTATCACAGAAATTTGAAATGTCAAAGAAGTTTATAAAATGGAGTCAAAAGATAGAGCTAACTTGCAAACTGTGGCTGTCCTTCGAAAAGATCCCTGCCATAAGGTACTGTGCCTGTGCCACAAGATGCCTGGCCATTAGTTCCATGCTGGTGTCTGGGAGAAAAGAAGTTGCATGAACCTGCTCTATGTGAAACCCTATTAGAACCGTAGGCTTTGGAAATAGTTCATCTGAAAACAGCATGTTCCAGGACCTGCTTACTAGTTAAGGACTTGTAACCATGACCTCAAATTACTTTCATAGAACACCGTTAAAAATATCTAAACTAATGGAACAGGGAAAGTCTAGGATGAGACACGGTCTGATCGCTCCTCTGCCCCTGAGCTGGCAGAGTGTAGCCTCAGCATGGTATGGCACAACAATATTGCAGTCCGTATATCATCTGACACGAATATCATGTCCTAAATATAATTTTCACAAATATTGCCCTATTGGATTTAATAATAAAAACTCTAAAGCCACGCTGATTATATTTTCTATGTCAGAAAATATTTCTGTAGATGCTATTCTGACAAGCAAGCTTTAGAAGCCCTTCACTTACATGTTCAATTGGCGAGAGCAGCAGGATAAGATCCAGCAGTTTCAGATACCCTCCTCCCATTCTAATGCCCCCCACGGGGCAAACCTTTGCACAGTGCTGCGTAATTTCAGTACCTCCAGTTCCGAGCTGTTTATTTAGGATAACAGTCTACAGGGAAGGTCTGAAACTCCAGTAAAATACTTAGGAGCACATCAAGAAATTCACAGCAGCAGCAGAATCAATAGATGTTTCAGCTAGTGGCATCTGTGTTTATTTATTCATGGAACATTTATCTCAGTGCCACCTTCAGAAAAATCAATTATCAGTATATTACCGTAGCCAAGTTGTATACATTATATGGATTTACTGGATACAATCTTGACAAATGTTCACAGCGCCTTCTGCATTTTCGCTCCTGGAAATATAATGGTGTTGATGGGAGTTAGACTCAAATGTAGATGCTGCCTTTTAATTGCCACTGGGAATCCCTGGTGATTCTGTTTTTTGTCTCTTTGATGTACTTACCAACTTCTCAGCCAGTGTATTCGACTCCTTGAAAGAATTCATTCTATTTCTTTATTATGGCGTCGCTATTTTAAGTATTAGGAGATTTGCTTTCTATGTTTTAGGTTACCACTGTATTAAAGGGGTTTGTATAAAATGAATTGCATTGCGAAGAACACACATAAACTAACTTGTATCAACAAACAAGCATTTATGCAGCTTAATAAAGCATTGATCAGGGTCAGAGGGTGCCAGAGCACTTAATACATGCACTGGTAATAAAGATAATCAAATCTAAGGGCCTCGTTTATGAGAAATGACGCATCGCTGCAAGAAAGCAGCGATGCGTCACTTCTCAGTGCACACTCCTTGCAACATGATTGATGCATAATATTTACAGTATGACGCATCATGGCGCAAGGAGTTACAGATACGTCAGTATTTCTGACGTATCTGTAGGCGCAAAAGTGACGCATTGCTTGAGTGTGTCACAAAAGTGACGCAACTCCAGCAATGTGTACTTTCACATGGGCAAGTCCCATGTTGTTAGTGCCTGCGTCAGTCTTATTCCTGCCATGAAGCAGGGGTAATATTTTGACGCATTAGCGGCCAAGAAATGGCGCAGTGAAATCTTATAGTTTTCACTGCGTCACTTCCATGACCCTTTCTTGTGTCAAAACGCCCCATTGCATACATTATACCTGGTGCAGGTATAATGTGGCGCAGGGATTTACAAAGTGACGCATCTACATAGATGTGTCACTTTGTAAATATGGCGCAACAAGGCGCATTTTTTACACCACTGGTGTGTCACAAAAAGTGACTCACAGCCTCATAAATGAGGCCCAAAGACTTTTATTATGTGAGGAAAACCTAGTGGAATGCATGTTTACGAATGCAACCAGTTTGACGTTGTCTGATTTTCTCTCCGAATCCAGGACTTTTGCAAAGATGTTTCATTCTAGGTTTTAAAGAGATGCTTTGTTAAACAGGTACACAGGGGTTCGCATGTTACACATTCTCACATATTTTATAAACTTATTGATCACATATAGTAAAACCATTTTGATTATTAATGCTGTAAGTGCATGCTATAAATTGGGTCTCTGGTTGGCACAGCTATGCACACTGTCCAAACAGGGACAACAGTCTTAGTCAGGGTAAGCTAGACGCACATTAAAAGGTAACCTGTGTTCAACCTCTGGTAGCCTGGTACATATCAGGCAGGCTTATTTAAAGAGGCAATGTGTAAAGTATTTGTGCAACACACACACACACACACACACACACAGTAACACAATGAAAACACCAGAAGACTCCACACAGGTTTAGAACAATAGGAAATAATGTTATGAATAAAACAAGACCAAACAACGCAAATCCTATAAGTAGAACCAGAGATATACATTTTTAATAAAAGAACCAAAAATAGTGCTTACAAGTCAACGCCAGTAAAGGGATACTTGAGGTCGTGCTAGACCGGGGTAAGGCCAAAGTTCAGGCCAACTGCGATGGAGGTTTGGACTCAGACAGGTCCTGCTGACAAGGTGCCTTAGATGGAGCAAGCGTTGACATCAAAATCTCGATGCGAGGAGTCGAGAAGGCACCATGCCTATCCCGTGGATGGAGGCAAAGCAATGGCACTGATCCACACAGTTGATGAAAGCGTCAGTGACAAACCCCTTTACGCTACAGGAGCTGCATCAATGTTGAACCACACTATCTTTTGGCGTCAAGCCTTGCAGTCTGTCGAGGGGATGTCATTGATCAGCTCCTGCAATGCATCGAAGGGCAATGGGTTGGTTCCAATCCGCGCAAGGTTTGATGCAAAAACAGCTGGGGAACAAACGTTTGAGGCCAAAGACTGAATTGGCACCTCAGGCAAGGGAGGAATCACAGATGCAGAGTCCAGCAGCAGAGTTTGTAGGAAGTCTTGTATGGCCCTGAAACAGGAGCCAAGCCAGCAAGCTCTTGGAGTCACTCTGGGTTCAAGTGAGATGTGTCCAGTCCTTGTTCTCAGCAGGGCAGACATCAGCAAGCAGCAGGGCAGCTCAGAAATGCAGAGAAGTATTTCCTTCAGAATAGCCAGTCACGTAGAGTACCAATCCTTATAGCACAGCAGTCTTTATTCCTGGCAGAGCTCTTCACAGGTCCAGTAGTGTCTTGCTAGGGTCACAGCCCAAGTCCCTGTGCCCAAATGTGCCTTTGAAGGGGAGGTGACTTCAAAGTAGGTCCTTGAAGTGCAAAGGTCCCCTTTCATCCCAGCCATGTCTGCCAGGATACCCGTAGGGGGTAATTAACTCTTTAGGGTCGATTCACAGAAGTAATCTGAGACAAAATCCTTAACGTACTACTTTTGGTATTCACAGAAGGTATTTAGTAGTAGTAAAGTTAGTATTTTGTCTTAAGTTAGTATTTTGTCTTACGTTAGGATGTTGTCTTTAGTTAGGATTTTGTCTAAAGTTAGGATTTTGTCTTAAATTTTGGTCTTAAGACAAATTCCTATCTTAAGACAAAATACTAACTTAAGACAAAATACTAACAAAATACTAACTTAAGACAAAATACTAACTTAACCCCTTCCGTGCTCATGTGCTCATGACGAGCTGAGCTCGTCATGACCACACCCGTTTACATTAGGGCCCAGCACTGCAGAATATTTTCACAAGCAGCCAAGGTGTTAAGACAAAATAAAGGGGCCAATTCACAGAACTAACTTAAGACAAAATCCTAACTTCTAAGAATACCAAAAGTAGTAAGTTTAGGATTTTGTCTTAAGTTAGTTCTGTGAATCGGGCCCACTAATTTTACTATTACTAAATGCCTTCTGTGAATACCAAAAGTAGTACGTTTAGGATTTTGTCTCAGATGTGTTCTGTGAATCGGCCCCTTTGTGCCTATTCAGATGTAAGTGTCAGCTCCCTCTTCCTCTTCCTACCCAGGAAGAGCTATCAGAATGTAGATGAAGGCAGATGAGATGTCTGTCACACCCACCCTTCCCGTGTTTGTGGCTGCCTAGAGGAAATGCAAAAAGTTTAACTGTCACCCATCCCAGATGAGCTATGGAAACATGCTGCAAGGCACACAGAGAATTAAGAGCATAGAAATGTCCACCTTCTAAAAGTGGCATTTCAAAAACAGTAATGTTAAATCCAATTTTCCCAGTAAAGAGGATTCATCATAACCATTCCAAAGATATGAAACATGATGCAGCTACTCCTTTCTAATCAGAAATTACAGCAATAAAGTATTTTAAGGAATTCCCAATGCCAGCCAATGAAAGGAGTAGGCCTCACATTAGCTGTTTGTCACTAACAGGGCATGTACAACTTAAAAGTACTTGTCCTACCTTTTAGTTGCACAGCACCCTGCCCTTATAACTACCTAAGGCATACCTTAGGGGTGGCTTATGTGTAATAAAAGGGGATTTTAAGTCGCGTCAAGTGATTTTAAATGACAAGTCGAAGTGGCAGTATACTGCACACACAGGCCTTGCAATGGCAGGCCTGAGACAGGTTTAATAGGCTACTTGTGTGGGTGGCACAACCAGTGCTGCAGGCCTACTAGAAGCATTTAGGTTACACGCCCTGGGTATACCGTATGCCACATTAGAAGGGACTTAGAGGTTATCTAAATATGCCAATCAGTTATATACTAATGTCATTATGTTTAGTTAGCAGTAGTAAAGTGTCTAAGGCCAACAGAAAGGAGGTCAGAAAAAGAGGAGGAGGAAGACAAAAGGTTTGGGGTGACTCTTCAGAGAAGGCCATTTTCCAACAATGTGCCTATGCAAATGATGGAACACCTTTTTAGGTTGGTAACAGCTATGTGCATGCAGGTGCTATCAGTATTACAGAAGAGGCTGGCCAAGGCTGTAGTACCAAACTGCCTCATTGGCTCAATAAGCTGGTGTACATGAATGTTGCCCCTCCAGGGCACTTGGCACAATAAGGTCCACCAGAGGTATACCATAAAACAACATGAATAGCAGAAGCACTGTGTCGAAGGGACACAACAAAGTAAAATATTACACAAAATGTATAACTAGCATATTTACAATTAGTGAAAGCTTCAGTAATTTTCTTTTCAGATTGCATAAGGTGCATTTTCAGGTCAATCCAAGAATACCTAGGTGAAGGGCATGCTCTGATATCAGGGGGCAGTGAATTACAGTGAAGAGGACCTAGAAGATGGAGAAATCAGACTCTGGATGTTGGCCATTGTGATTTAGGAGTATCCAATCGGCCCACGTCGGCAGATACTTGATATGGCCACATTTCCTCAGATGTGAGCCAGGTGAGTAGGAGAGCGTCTGGTGGCTATAAAAGTGTCCGCAGTTTAAAGAATGCCTGTTTCATTTTACTGACAATCTCCCTTTCTGTGATGAAACAATGTAGTGGGAACACATTAAGGAAGGGTGAATAGGAGTTGAGCAGCTGCATTAATAACTCCCTTCACTAGTAGGAGTATTGAGTAAGGCCTATTAACTGGTGTGAGAAAATCCCTTTTTTCATGTGGTCAGTTTATTTTTTGCAGAATTCTATTGCAAGTTTTAGGCTCTGTACACTAGAGCATTGCTGCCTAGCGGACGGTATGTGTGCTCTGACTCCTAAATCAGTTACAAATTGGATAATCTCTGATTGGTCCATGTCATTTTCCTATAACGCCATAGTATATGGTGCATCAATGACATGAAAACTTAAATGTGACCTTTGGACTGTAGCACTTATTGTACCATCCACTAGTGTGACTAAGATAACATGGCTTTAAGAATACCATTGTAGCCTGAGAACTGCAGTTTAAACCTGCACTGCGATCTTTCACAATATCCCTGTTTGGGATGTAAAAAACGACATTTTAAATATTTGTAAGTTTCCCCTTTGTAGGCTGTTTAGATCACAAGGTAGGGTGCATGGTATTAAAAAAAATGAGCCATGTAGAAAAAAAGATTATCTAGACAGTCCCTTAAAAAACTATTGTCACTGTGGCAAGCCTAGCTGTCCAATGTAGAAAAACAGAGTGCAGATTAAAATACTACTACTTCCTTACAGGAATTGGGACACTTTGAAAAATAATTAAATACATATTTTTAATAGTTATTAAAAATCCAATTAAATGTTGAAGTCATATTAATAATATGAATTAGAGAAAAGAAACCTGAACATAATTGTCTTTCACCTGAGTGAAATTCCTAAAGGCTAATTTGCATTTACTCTCCACTTTCTCCCAGCAAGAATTTGGCATGAATATGATGTGATTCAGATGTGAAAAGCATCCCAGGAGCTACATAATGGGACACTGTTCTTGACAGTTCGATATGAATGGGCATGTATGACTCCTTTGAGCTCAGCAGTAGGGTAGGGGCTCTTTTCCTCCTTTTAACATGACAATGTCAAATTCTGCATGACATTTTTGTCTGAGGCACATGCAAAACATTTGTACCTTTCAAAGGGAACAAACAAGATGTCATGACAATTCTTGTGTATGCCCTGTCTAGGGCGGAGAGGCCCTGCTTTTATCTTTCCAGCCCTCTGTCTCCTTTGAGCAGAGGGCCTCCTTCAAAATGGATGTTAGTGGTAGTTATGGGTTGACACTGGCACTTTCCATAGTCCACTCCCCTACACACCCTGTTATCAGAGCCCAAGTTTAGTGTGGCTCAAGACTTCCGCTATCTTGAATATACCCTGGCACATGGCATTTTGGCCTGTTTACAGTAAAGCAAACAGTAACTAATAAAAAATTGGATAGGAAAGGCAAACCAGGAACTGTGCTAGCAGTTTGACACAAGCTCTGCATCATTCTACGGTGGCTTTCTCAGCTACCTCCCTGGCTACAGAGGGTGATGATCGAACCGGCTTACAGGCAATACCTGGTGGGGCTTCACTTATAACGATTTTCCAAGCATTGCAAGTGCAGAGGTCAGAGGCTCAAGACCATTATGCTCAAGCCAGGGCTGATAGCTCTGCAATTAAACAATCTCTCTCTGAGGTAAAGAGTCAAGTGGCTTCTCTTACATCCGATATCATGAAACTGCAGCAGCGGGTAGCTGGCACAGAAAACCATGTGAGTAGGGGAGCTAAAACTGTAGAGACACACAACATCCAGCTTAGGTCCATGAAACAGAAAATTGAGGATTTGGAGAACCGTCAAGAGAAATAATCTCCCACTGTTTGCAGTCCCAGAAGGAATGAAGGGTGTTGACTCGTGCATATATTGTTAATCTTTTTCAAAAAATCTTCCCGTTGATTGGGTTTGAGATAGCCAAATTCAACATGCACATAGGCTGCCACTGGTCTCTAACAAAACTCCAGGAAGATTTCCCAGGCCTATTCTAATTTTTTGGGAAACTTTTTATTAAGGCAAGCAGTTTCTATCAAGACTTGGCCTACTTCCCCTATACCGCTGGATTCCTTTTCAGTATTTGTTTGATTAGACTTTTGCATGGCCACAATGGACAGGCGATGGAAATGACCCCAATTTATTGATCCTCTAAAGGCTGAAGGGGTACAAGTTTACCTGCAGGAACCTGGATGCTCAAAGATTATTAAAGATGGCCACCTGAGACAGATATTTACAGAGCAGGACGCTCAAGAAGTTATGGACTGTTGGCGACAAGGGACTTCCAAATATTCAGAATTGATCATTTATAATTAACAACTGATAAGTTCTTCCTCCTTTTCTTTTTTCTTTTTCTTTCTCCTTTTTTTTCTTCTTCCCAGATGATATATATTTTATTTTGTGCTTTTTGTCAATCAAGCTAGATAAACGGCTCAGTGACACTCTGTTTGTGACCTTACTCTAAAGCTGCTTATTTTGACAGCAATGAGGGGGCTGATTACTTTCTGTTGATACAGGGTGGGTACTGGGAGGGCGGATTCAGAGAGGGGGTTGTGGAGTGTGTGTTGGTACAGGGTAAATGCAAAGGGGGCAGGGTATTGATATTTTCTGCACTTGTGGGTGTGGTGGTATCTGTTTATACTCTAGGAAAATTTGGTAATGACGAGGTGCCTCTTGTTAGATTATGGGGATAATTAATTGTTTATGTTGGAACGTATCTGGGCTAAATGCCGGGCGCAAACATCAACTTGTATGTTAGGAGCTAAAGATGTACCATACCCATCTAAAATTATTAACAGAAACTCACTTAGCATACAAAGATCGGGCACTGCTTAACCAGCTTGGATATAATACAGTTGTACACTCATCTCAGGCAGTTTCGATTAGGGGAGTTGCTATCTTAGCTTGTACAATCCTGATATATAAAACTTGTCAAGTCTTAGCTGACCCTAGGGGTAGATGGACCATTGCTCAACTTGAGATTTATGGAATTAAATATGTTTTAGTTTCTATTTACGGGCTCAAAATAGATGATCCTGAGGTATTCAATATTCTCATGTTAGGTTTATTGGAACTTCAAGGGGTCCTAATAGTCATGGGTGATTTTAATTGTATTATGAATCAAACTATTGATTCTACCACCCGGCGCACAATTTTTAGAATGCCGAAAGTATGGGCTGCAATTATGGAGCTTGCACGTCTATATAACATCCAGACTGCATGGAGGGTCTTCTATCCAAATCTCCAGGGGTTTACATATTATTCATACCCACATACACAATATGCAAGGATAGAAATGGCTTGGGTTAGTGACAGCGTACAGCTAAGATGGAGGTCTGTTCTAAGATTACTTCAGATCACAATCCCATTTTGCTGTCTATTCAATTGCTACCAGCTACTAAGTGAAGGCGCTCTTTTTCTTTTCCACGTTACCTGCTGGCAGATTATGACTATAATTTACATATGGGTAAATTGGTAGCGGAATTTTTACATTTTAATATTAATACTGCTTCACCTCATATGGTCTGGGATTCTATGAAGGCATTTATAAGGGGTATTACACAGCAATTTACATTGGCAAAAATAAAAATAGGGAGGCTTCTATTAAAGTGGCTTGTATTGCTTTAACTAATTTAGAACTTTCTCATGCGCTGGCTATCAGGCAAAAAGATGGAGATCAATCCCAGGCTTACATCAAATTAACAGAAGCAAGACAGTCAGTATTAGGGATATTTAAGGAAAGAGCGGCTAATGCCTATAGTAAATTCCGCTCTGCACAATAAGAATACTGTGGACAGGTAGGCAGGGTATTAGCTTATAAAATAGCTCATAATAAGGCTTAGAACTAAATTACTGCAACTAAAGGAGTGGATAGTGTTCTCTACACTGAAACTCATTTGATACCTTAATAATTTGCATCTTTTTATGAAGATATTTATGGCCCTTTAGCCACAATACAAATAGATGAGGTTTTTAGCTATTTAGATAATGCACGACTACCTTCACTATTGGCTGAGGATGTTACTCAGCTTGATTCAGAGATATTGTCAGAAGATATTTGATTGGCCCTCGGGTAAAGCTTTGGGTGAAGATCAGATACATGTTTAATTCTACAAAAAATTTTAAAACATTATAACCCCACTCTTTACTAAGGTTATCGTAGAAATAGTCAAATCGGGTACTGTATCACCTTCGTGGGATATTACTAATGTTGTTTTTTTCTTAAAGAAGAAAAAGCCTCCAGAAGATTGTGGATCTTATTGCTCGATATCACTTATTACAGTGATGCAAAATTAAATGTTAAAATCTGGGCTCACCGTCTCACTCCTTCGATGCCTCAATTGATCTCTAGTCAACAGCATGGTTTCATAGTAGGTCGAGACACGTTGACTCATATTAACACTGTAATAATGGCATTTGATCTAGCTAAACAAACTGGTGTTAATTTAAGCAGGATTAGTTAGACCAGGAGAAAGCCTTCAACCGGGTGGCATGGGGCTGTCTCTGGTCTACTTGTATTGCATTTGGATTTTCTGGCGGATTCCTGGAGTGGGTCAAAGCGCTTTATTGCTTACCACAGGACAAATTAAGCTATGCTGGCTCACAGTCTAGGCCTTTTCATGTAAAATGGCGTACGCGCCAGGGATGTCCCCTTCCCCTATTACTGTTCACTTTATATCGTGAACCTTTTATACGGGTTTTGCTGGTGAATCAAAATATTTTACATTTATCTCCAGGACCTAGTGAATTAAAAGTTAATGCAATGACATTGCCATTTTTGTTACGGACCTGGTCAATCTTTGGAGTTAATTATACATGAAGTAGGAACATTGTGTTCTTTCTCTGGATACAAATTGCACACTAACAAAACCTAGGTCATACTGAACTATTATGGGAACATGCCTCAAAGCCACTTATTTAGGTGTTTGTATTACGCCCAAGATCAAAACTAGAATTAAACTAAATTATGATGTAGTATTGGGTGATGTCATTAAAAAGTTCAGGAACTGGCATAAACTATTAAGTATAATAGGTAGATACAATATTGTAAATATGACAATTCTTTTGAAATTTCTATACTTATATCAGTCTATTCCTTTGAGAGTTTTTTATTTGTTTTTTAAGAAGCTTGATGGGGCAGTGAGTATTTTTATATGGGAGTATAAACGTGCTCGTTGTGCAATTACATTTCTAAACTATACATTTAATCAAGGCGGCCTCTCACATCCTGATTTTAAATGTTATTATTGAGCCCCTATCACAAGTAGATTACATAGCCTTCTTTCCAAAAGGGGTCAGGATTTCAACCACAAACTTTTGATAGGCCAGGATAGCTGTAGGTTTCTTTATTGGATCCAGGATCTGAATTACTTTAGGAGGGTGCGTTTTAAGGCCCTTAGGGGGTTAGTTACTTTTTGGTGAGAAATTCCTACTAGGTATTCTCTAACAATTTATTTTACCAAGTTTCCATTGTGGGATAATCCACTTTTTCCTGACATTTTCATGACGAGTTAGCAAAACAATGGGCTTGTTTTGGGGTGAATAAATTGGAAGATCTTCATGACTGTGATGGCTTTCATACTTTTCAAAATTTGCAGGATATTTTTCCAATACATCAGCAACATTATTATAAATATCTGATTTTTCTGTGCAATCACAGTGTCTTAAATCAGTAGAGACTCACCAATTACTGATATTTTTACATGTACCTTCTCAGAAGAAGACAATATATGCGGCATATCAGCTTTTTAGCCAGGATAGACTTGATTCTTGTTTACAACTAGCTGCAAAATGGAGCTCAACTCTTACAAAGGAAGTAACCCCTACAATGCCGGATGAGGCATTCTGAACACTAAAAGATGCTGCCTGGTCTAATAATTTGAGACTACAGCAATTTAAGACATCATGCATGTTTTACTATACACCCGATTAGATAGCTAAGTGGGGGCAAACAAGAATTAATTATTCCAGTAACGGTGCATTGCCCTAAATGTGGAGAGTATTGTTGATAACAGCTTTTTGGCACAAGGTTATGCTGGTCTGCAAAAAATGTCTCAGATTAGATATGACCCTCTCCAATGAAAGATTATGTTGGGCTATAAGAGGGATGCCAATCAGTCCACTCTGTGCATTAATTACAATAATTATAGTTACTGCTGGACTGGCTAAAACTAGAGCCTGGATCTCTTCAAGACCTTGTAATGCAGTAGAATGGTGGGTTATTGTCATGGATGTTTTGAGAGGGAAAAGGCCTTGGCTAAGGTCAGGGGCTTAAAGTCGATGCAGAGATTTAATGCAGATTGGCTCGGTATGAGTTGAGATTGATTCTGAAAATTCTGGCATCTCAGTTTGTAATATTTTTTGTCTTACTGTTTTTGCTTTACCCCCCTGGTAACTAGAGCGTAAGTTTATTGGAAATGCAGTACGTTGATGTATCTTTTTGTTGTTTTTGCGTCTCTTGCAAAAAAACTAAATCATAATAAGAAAAAAAGAAAAAGTGAATAGGGTTGCCCCAGGGAATATTTACCCCATTGGTTAGGGAAAGCCTATGAGTCACTCCATTGCACCAGCTGGTGCCAACCTTAACTGAGGCACGCTCCAGTTACCTTCCCCAGAATGCTTTCTGGACCTGTGGAAAAATAGATCCAGGACTGGACCTGCTCTTTGAGACCTGTGAGGAGACATTAACTGCTGAACCTGCTCCCACTTTTACCCAAGGCAAAGAAGTGGGCTCCAAAGGTCAGTTGGATGAGCTCCTTTATGACTATAGGGACATAGCAAATTACGAGGAGCCTTTTTCATGTAATGCCCAGCTAACCACTACCAACGGGATCTGGACTGGACAATTTTCCTGACACCCTGTGAGTCTCTAAGCACTTTTCCTGGAGTCCGAAAAGCCTCAACTGTGCACTCCTGTGGTGTTTGGGCACCAGAAGCAAGCTTGGAACATTTTGAAAATCCTTCCTCCAGAACAGAGAGACGAAGAAATGTTTACAAACATTTTGACTTCCAGAGTTTTCATGGGGCAAATCCACTTGGCGTTGTTAGCCTGAAATTGCACCTTGATCCTGGTATACTGTGGCCATTTACTATCATTGGGGCTTTGCTTTTCCCTGGCACATTTGCCCCTTATATCTTAAAAAAATTCATATCTCTAGTTCCCCTTATTGAGTTTTGCTATTTTGGTGTAATTTTGTTTAATGCATTTTACTATATTGTTATAAATTGGATGTGGGTTTTTATTATAATGTGTATTTTATGTATTAACTGGCTTATCACTTTTAAAAGCTTTGCACATTTTTGCTGATTTAAACTTGTCTTTTCTGTGCCATAGCTACCAAGGGTTGAGCTCAGGTTTAAATTAATTAGATATTTGACCGTACCTCACAAGATAGTAACCATTACTCATTGTAGACATCAAGCTACTCCAAGTAATAAACCACTGGGACATCAATCCACTTCAAGTAATAAACCACTTCTTCGGAGCAGGCCATTAAAATAGTGCAATTTAGAGAGTTCATACGTGTTTTGACAGTGGGACATAGGAAAAGGAGCATATTTTATGAATGCTAAGTATTTGATACTAAGCTGCAGTAGACTGCAATACGTTATTCCATACACATACAGAGGCTTAAAAACATTCCCACATTTTTGCTGAAAGTTGCAGATTGAATCTAGCTGTACTGTCTTGAGTGTATATATATCCTGTGTTTCTGTTTATGGTAAATATTCTTGCTCCTATTGGAGCTGTGTGTTCAGGTTAAGGCATCCTAACATCCCCAGAGGCTGTGTCCACTTCAAAGATTATTCTGTAGTGCTTCTCCCACACAGATGTTTCCAGCTTCCTGTCTGTTTACTATCATGGGAGCCTGCCTATGTCTTGTGTCTGTTGACATCATCGCTGGTTTGTCCATGTAGTAGTAATATAGACAAATACTGCATTGCTGAGGATTTTACATCATGCTCTTGTGAAGCAAACACAATTTTTCTTTACTTTACTCAAATCCAGACATCTTGCATAGGGCACGAGACAAAGATATCTATCTGTTTTTACCTCAGTAGGACACAGAACTTCGTTCAAATTTGACTCATATATACAGGTTTTGGAAACTATGTTGTCTTACTTAAGCTTGCCATCTGTTAAGTGTAATGAGCAGCCTAGTTTGTACTGGACAACATAGCAATTTGTGCTCTAAATAATCTTGTGTATCTTTCTTTTTTTTAACATATCGTTTTATTAAAACAAGGCATCTACAAAAGACACAGTACTGAAAAAGCATATCACATTTAGCAGTACATTAATAGAGGGGGGCAAAGAACAAAAGTAAGTATACATCAAAAAGCATTCATGGGGATGAGGGAGCATTGATAACAGAGTCTCTAGGTGGTCCATAAATCTCTCCTCTGTGTTCATTCCACCGACTCCAGGTTAAAGCCCACTTCCGGGGACGCCCCCTCGCCACATACACTGTCCTTTCACGAAACATGCACCAATCCATATCCTTCTCCAAATCTTCAAGGGTGGGCGGAGTATCCGATCCCCACTTTTGAGCAATATTTCTTTTAGCTACCATACAGCCCAACGTGACCCACTGTGTCTGTGCCGTCGTAAGATCCGTGGGCTCCCATATGTTGAGGAGACATCTGCGTGCCTCCGGCTGCAGGGACACACCTGTAACTACCTGCATAGTGTTGTGAATCTCCTTCCAATACTGGGCTATGTCTCGACCCTCCCAGATAATATGGAAGAATGTACCCAAGAGACCACATTTGCGTCTGCACAGTCCCTCATCCGCCAATCCCATCTGAACCAACCGGGGACCCGTGACATAGATCCTGTGTAGGATCTTCAACTGCACTAGTCGTAACCGTGCAGGAATAGCCACCACCTTCGGGGAAGAGACAACTGCCTGCCAGTCCTCATCATCTAATTCTATTCCGTCTCTCATCCACTTATCTCTCAAGTCCCCGAGCAGGTCAGTTCTAGTGGTAATTAGTTTTTTATAAATCAGGGAAATCGTTTTGTCGGGGAGATGACCATCTACAATTCTATCCTCAAGGGGTGACGCCTCCGGCAATTCTACATCTCGAGAGAGGGCAGCTTGTAACGAGTGCTGAACATACGCATAGCGAAAATATTCAGCACCAGATAGCTCAAATTCCTTATGCATTTCCTTAAATGACTTAGTCCGTCCCTTACTCCATATATCTTTAACAGACAGGATTCCTATCAGCTCTCATTTATCAAAGCCCTTCGTGTTCCACAGTCTACCCAGCTTTTTCGGAGTCAAAAAGGTGGGTGGCCAACGTCAGCCTACCTCTCCACCCCAGAGAACTTGTGGCATCATGCCAGATCTTCACTCCATGTTTGGTTTGGCCCGTTAACTTCAGCTTCGCTGGACAAGAATACAACGCTCTATTGTAACTTCCTCCCGGAAGAAGCCACCTATCCATCGCGTACCCTGGGTCCGTCACGGACCCGTACGTGGCATGGTTAATAGCAGCCAGCTGAGAAGACCAATAATACCGTTTGATATCCGGTAGGACAATACCTCCGTCATACCATGGGAGTGTCAGCTTGGCTAATGCAATACGGGGTTTACAGTCCCATAAAAGACTGCACTGCAATCCCTCTATCTCGTGAATAACTGGCGGGCACTGCATCCAGAGCCTTTTGCAAGGCATAAAGAAAGCGGGGCAGGGCCATCATTTTAAAGAGGGCCGCCCTTCCCAATAAAGAACTCGGAAGTTTCCACCAATGAGCCGAATCACTCCTGAGCCTCTGCAATGGGGGTAGGAGGTTTGCACTATATCTAACTGCTGGATCGAGTGTTACAAAAATACCCAAATATTTAAACCCAGTCGTGGTAATCTGGATGGGGCAGTTTCTGGGGGGACTGGAGTTTCTCCACTGAGGACATATAACAGAGATTTCCCCCAATTTATGGAAAAGCCGGAATTTTTGCCAAAGGAGGCCAGCACATCACACATCACCCTAAGGGATTTCCGAGGAGAGATCAGGTAGAGCAGGATATCATCAACATACAAGGAGATCCTGTCTTCCCACTCAGGGGGCCACTGTATTCCCCGGATCACTGATTCCCAGCTAATACAAGCCGCCAGGGGTTCCAGTGCCAGTGGAAAAAGAAGAGGGGAGATGGGGCAACCTTGCCACGTGCCACGACTCAAACAAAACTGCGCAGAAACCCGGCCATTAACAACTACCTGGGCAAGCGGCTCAGCGTATAATAAACGCACCCACCTAATAAATTCAGAGCCAAATCCGAATTTGGGCAAGACTGCCCACAGATAGGACCATTCCACTGTATCAAAGGCCATGGTCGCGTCAAGAGAGGCGACCACAGCCTGTTCCTGCAAAGTATGCGCCCTTGCTATTACGCCATGCAGTCTGCATAGATTCAGGGCCGTATTCCTGTGGGGAATAAAGCCTGACTGGTCTGGGTGAATAAGGCCACCGATCACTTTTTCAATTCTGTTCGAGAGAAGTCTAGCCAAAATGTTAGGTTCCGCGTTTAATAAAGAAATAGGACGATATGAGGCAAATTATTCTTATGCTTGCCCTCCATATGGATTACTACCACCGACGCCACTTTCTGATCTCTAGGCAATATTCCCCTTTCACGGCCCTCTACAAACATGTTCTTCAGCCAACTTGTCCAGTCTGAGCTTATAAAGCTCGATCGGAAGCCCGTTGGGTCCTAAAGCCTTACCCGAATTCAAAGTACGGATGGCTTGGGCTATTTAATCCAGTGTCAATTCACTATTCATAAAATCATCCTCCTCTTTGGACAAACAGGGGAGTCGTATATCTCGGAGCAGCAAATTGGAGTCTTCCTCAGGTCTATACATTAAATCCTTACTGACACCCTATATCCCCTGCAGATGTTTGCGATCTGCCTCAAAAAATCTGCTCATAGTTCTGAGGGTCAACAAGGTGAGATGGGGGTGGTAGAGCATTTTCCTTGTTGGCCCCTAAATTATGGAATTCGCTTCCGCCGGAAATTGCTAGTAAACCTTC
Source organism: Lissotriton vulgaris (assembly GCF_964263255.1). Classification (NCBI taxonomy): domain Eukaryota; kingdom Metazoa; phylum Chordata; class Amphibia; order Caudata; family Salamandridae; genus Lissotriton; species Lissotriton vulgaris. The sequence goes on from NC_141687.1 coordinate 897,177,235, forward strand.
TTTGATTATTTTTCGCAAACTTATAAAAACTTGGCTGTTTTCATCAGCTTATAAATCTCAACACGATTGGCGTCCCTACTCTGTTTCTGTTTTTCGGCCTCAGTTACGTTTCTGTCTTTTCCATCTGACAGCGCCTTGATGCCCTTTTGGGGTGAAGTTCTCTTGCGCGATAGAAATAATCATTCATTCATTCATCCGAGACCGAAGAGTAGACCGTTTGAAAATATTCAGCAAAGGCGTCAATAATTCTTTTAGGGTCAGTGATCAGCTCTCCTTCATCTGAAATAAGTTCTGGGACAATACGTTCATCACCATCTCTTTTGTCCAGCCAAGCAATAAGCTTTCCTGCCTTATCCCCAGGTCATAAAGCCTACCCTGTTATTCCCTCCCAAGTGTTTTAGCCATATCAGTGACCAGTGATTTATAATCATGTTGCTTAAGGTTCAGGATATGTTCAGGATATGTAAGTTAGCCTGCGTCACCCCCTGCTCCTGTTCCTCCTCCAGCCTACCGATCTCCATTTTCGCTTCTACAATTTCTTTATTACGGTCTTTCCTGCTTCTAGCTATCAATGATAGGGCTTGACCACTAATGACCGTTTTAAAAGCCTCCCATAGATATACCGATGAGAACACAGACCCCTCGTTATTTGTAAAATATTCATCTAGAGCTTTTATGAGCTCTTTCCGAGTTGTGGGATTTTGCAGATATCAGGGGTTAACAGGGGCGAACCAACCAGCAGAATTTGGGGCGACACAGAATCGAATCCAAAGTGGGGAGTGATCGGAGATACCCCTAGCAAGGTGAACCGCCTCAGTTACATAAGATGTTTTTAGCCTCCGGAGCCAGACAATAGTCCAGACGGGAGAGGCTACCATGTGCACCCGAGTGGAATGTGTATTACTTCTTTTCTGGGTGAAACAATCGCCAACTATCTACAAAACCCATGCCATCAAGAAAATCTGGCATCCACTTCTGGGAACACCCCACCTCACGGGGGGGATGTCTGTCTAGGAACCCCGAAACCACGGCATTGAAGTCTCCACCCAGGATCAACAGCCCTTTTGGCAATTCAAGCAACATTTTTCACAGATCAATAAATGAGGTAGACTGATACATGAGTCAGTACATGCCCTCCCAGCGACCCGAGACCCCGAAGTACCTCCCCCTGTCATCCACCCACGTAGCGTCTATAACCAATGGTAGCGCCCTCCGAATTAGGATTCCAACCCCCCTAGAGCCCGATGTAAATTCTGCATGGGCAACCATCTTATACCCCATTCTATGCATTGCCATACAGGAGTTTCCAACTAAGTGCGTTTCCTGCAACATGACCACATCCGGTGCTTTGCGTTTGAGATATTGGATCACAATACTATGTTTTATTACATCCCCCAATCCATTCACATTCCAACTTAAAACCTTGAGTTCACTACCCCCGTCATCATGAGAAAAAGGAAAATGGCCCCTCCGTACTTGCTGCATGCTAACCAAATACAATGGACTGATGCCGTCAAACAAAAAACATAACATTAAAACAATTAAATAAATAGCCGATAATGTGACAGTCAATAATACAAAGAACCTTCTCACCCTCATCGCCAATAAAGTGACAATCAATAGTTCAAAAATAAAACCAAAGACTAATAGGTTGGCATATCATACTGCTGAGTACTCTTCAACCCTTCGTCCCCCTCCCCCCACCTGCACCCCTGCATATTGCTTACGTGCATCTCCAACTAGCAGTGTGCCTGTCGCCCCCAACAAACAAGTACTAATCTACAACTAAACAGAAGTAGAGAAAATAGAGGGAGGGCCTACACTAGCTCATCAGCCACCCCGCTCCCAACTTTATCACAACCACCCCAGTATGAAAGTAAATCAGAAAAGAGCTGCGTCTCACCCTCCCCACCCCCGATCTCAGCACATTACTACATACACCCCATTGTCACCATTTCAAATTATTCTTGATCTCCCATCTCGCCCCAATCCTGGCCTTCCCTCTCCGAGGCCACCACACTATCCAACCAGTCCGCCGCAACTTCAGGATTGTCAAAGAACCATGCCTTTCCATTGAGTTCCACTTGAAGCCGGGCCGGAAACATCATCGCATATTTCAGTCCTTTTTCTAACAGCATTTTCTTTATTGAAAGAAAGCTCTGACGCTGTCTCTGGACCGACTGGGTGAAGTCCAGGAAGAAGGAGAGGGTCACATTCCCATACTGCAATGGGGATCCATTCCGTGCCGCATGCAGAATAACATCCCTGTCCCGAAAATTCAGGACCCTAACAATCATTGGACGACGGGGCGCTCCCGGTGTTGTGCTGAGTCCTTTGGGTTTAAGATGGTAAGAATAAGAGTTTCTGTGGCCTTATGTTTTCTCGGGCAGACCAAGAACGCAGATGTTGTTGTGCCTGAGCCTCCCTTCATAGCCGTCAAGCTTACGGTCCGTAAGGGTTCTTGCTATCTTAAGGTCCTGTACCTCCCGCTGTAGCTGACTCACATCATCGAGTACAACATTAGTTTTAAGTTCGAGCGACTTGACCTTTTCAATAGTTTTCGCAAGGTCGGTCCTGAGCAATCCCATTTCAATGGTGACCGTATCCAATTTAGTATCAAGGGCTTCCATTTTTTGACCCAACGACGTCTGGACCCCATTAATGGCCGCCATAAGGTCCGCCAGTGTTGGCTCTGTGGGAGCCGCCAGTGCGTCATCCACAGCCAATGGCATCTTCTTTACCTCCCCCGGGGATCCTTTAGGGATGGTGTAGTGATCCAGCTTGTTGACCTGTACAATCCTGGAGCCCCTGGAGGAACGCGATGAGGCCTTATCCGATTCTGGCCGCGCCGCCATTTCTTCGTAGGCTATTACCGAGACGTGAGAGGCACACTTCTACAATCAGGTAGGTAAAAACAACACTGCGTTGCAGCGAGTCCAATAGGTGCTGTTCATACAGAGATGCAGCACTCCGTTTTTATTTCTTCACATCTAGCGCCCATAGCAGTCTGTACGATACTGCGTCCCCGCACTGCAGCCCCGAGTCAGCAAAAACACAAGCGTTACCCTGGCTAGCCGGACAGCCCGCCCTTTCTCTTCGTTACACTATTATTGCACCTTTACGTACTACTACAACCCATCAAAGCCTCATTCCCCAGCAGAATACCAGGGCAATATCCCGATTGCAGGCGTCGTCTGCACTAAACACATAGGATTATCAATACCGGCCCATGTATATACACTCCACGTCCGTTCGTCCGGCAATGCCTCGCGGCTCCCAGTTTCAAAGCAGGGAAAGTTAGCTGTTATTTCAAGAAAGCAATTTAATTAACAGGCAAGTTACTGGGTTTAAAAATTGCATTGCATGTATGTTCTTACTGCCCGTTCTGTTATTGTCTGCTGAGGAGGGCTCCCACCCCTTGAAGTAAAATTATAGTCCTTTTTCTATTTCTGTGAAATGCCCAGGTTATTGGCTGTAAAATTCTGATCACCCTAGGGGAGGGGGGATGGACCCGATCAAACAACTCCCCACGCACAAGGTCCAGGTCAGCTGCAGCGCCAAATAGCACCTCAGTTCATAGGCAGGGATCAGGCATGGTGTGCTAGACCATACATTCTTCCCCGCACTTCAGTTCCCCTCAGCCTATTCAAAGCGGAGGATGCGGTTCCAAGAATTCTCCAGCTCAGCGGCTCACCCCGGGTCACGGCAGCTGGAGCGCACCTTCTTCAGCCCTCCTGCCCCCGCGATCCTTGGCGGGGGCAGCCGAGCACAGCGCTGCAGAGCTCTGATTTTAACCGCTGGAGCAGGCAGGGAGCTATCGCCCGTACAAATTTCACCACACCGGCTCCGTGGGCAGGGGGAATCAGATTATGTTGTAGTGTAGGCAGGCATCTTTCACCGACGGGCTGGCTCACATCCCCTCACGTGTTGTTCCACTTCAAGACGGCATTCCGATGTACTCGAGCTCCCTACTTCTCCCTAGACCAGGCCTCAGATTTCCAGCCGGCATAACTTTGCTTCAGGTGCACGGAAACGAACCAGAGAAGCAGGTAAGGGCGCCGCTTATCTTCACAGGTCCAGTGGCGTTGTCATCAATCAGGATAATCAACAGGATATTATTGCGAGGAGCTGAGGTCTTCCGAGCCGAGGTGCTACACGACCATCTTGGTCGCTGGCTTGGCTCCTCTACAATCTTGTGTATCTTAATCTTGTCTTCAATATTCCTCCAATATTTGCACTTGGAATTTTAGGCCAGATGTAAATAAGGTCTCTCTTTTTTTGGATTTATTTATTTCACTTCAGTTGTCTTTTCATTACTGAATCATGTATCTTTCATTTTACATCTCAGTTTTCTTGTTCTCATTCCACTATATTTCAGGGCACTGATGAGGTGCAGCTATCATCTTTCACCCTAATTCGATTTGTGAAACTGATACTATTCATCTCCCCATTTTGTTTAGCATTATTTTCTAAATTTTTCCTGTTGTCTATCAGATCTGGACAAAATCAATCTTTCTATAATGACTATGCCTCCATTTTCCTAGGCAGTTTTCTACTACTGTTCCTTTTATTCTTCTCTGAGACATTGATACTCAAGACATGTCTGTTCTTCTTTCTATAATATCTTCTGAACTGTGTCTGCCCACCCTTCTCTGTGCATGTCAATAGCCCTTCATATCCTTAATCTGTGTATAATCTAACATTTTTCATCTTAATTCATTGGAAGCCATTTGTATTCCATCTGCTGATTAACTTATAGTCCATTAACTCTGACTCATTACCTCCTATGCATCCATATGTCTGAACATGACTTCCCATCAGTGAGACCTGTGTCAAGCACATCATAGCAACTTTGCCACTTTGATATCACTTTCTTCTCTTTCTGATTTGTCTAACTACAATTTTGACTCTGCCACTGATGTCTTTTCATCTTCAGTAACTAATCATCTCAATACATATCACCCTGCTTTATCATGCAATTGACACAATCCCCATCAACCACAGTGTTCTTTCACACTCTGTTAAACACACTCAGCTTACAGTCAAGATTTACATACTGCCAAATGCCAAGGAATGGTACTGCTTATTTTCCACTTTTAATTGCTTGTTTACCATCCAAACTTTATCCTTCTTTTCCTACAGGCCTCTCTGATTATGGACTGTTGGTCTATATTGTCCCTGAGGCTGATGAAATTCAGGCTTTTTTCTCTTCCTCTTTATTATTTGAGGCATACTTTGAAACAGTCTAACACTTAGTTGGCTGGAGAAATTACCCAGATCATGTCTTGTCCTAACTCTCCTGCTTCCACATCAGACTCTTTACCGACTGTTCTTTCTAAGTTTATTTACCTATCACTCATATGTCACCTTGCTACTTTATTAATTCTCTCTACATGGTTGCCTGTTTCTCAGTAGCGGCGGCTACAGACCAGGGGTGGTGCGGCGGGGGAAGGGAGAATGGAGGGAGAGGAAGGTAAATAACAAAACAAAAAATAGATAACTTACCTTTTTACCACCGGCCGCAGCCTCTTCTTCCTCTGTCCCCTTGTCTGCGCTCGACAGGAAGCACACAGCTTCCCAGAATCCCCTGTCCAATCACAACACTGCCTTAGCAGAACTGTGATTGGTCTGAGCGCCTTGGTTCAGTGCTCAGTCAGGGGCTGGCAGGCTGTGCATGTTCTCCACGTTGGCTGTAATGCAGACTGCATGGAGAACATGGACAGTGCGCATGTCACTTTTGCTGGCCCAAGATGGCCAGCCAAAGCATCATGTGCCCTTTAAGTGCTGACACCACTCCTCCCCTTGTGACCCAGGGAGCCCTGCACCACCCGTCTGGCTTCAGCTGAAAGCTGAATACAAACAACAAACTAATAATTGTGAACATTATTATCATTTTATTTTTTGTATTCAGCTTGCAGCTGAAGCAGTGGGGTGACGCTCCTCCTTAGTGGAGGAGTCCCATGGTTGTTTTTACAATCTATTGTCTTATAAACCAATAATCATCTTTACTGTATCCTGAATCATATTTAATGTATCCTGTCACAAACTATGTTCATACACAGCTGAAAATGTTCCACTTAAGACAACTTAAACCACATAATGGACTATTCTCTTCCCTCAAAAAACTACAGGAATTTTACGTAACACATTTTAAAAACAAATTTCCCACCAGTATTATCTTTATCATTTCACATAGCTCGAAGAATAATGGCCAAAGCATAAACAAAGTTTACTATTAACGATTCTCAGTGTTCCTGTACATCAATAAATCATAATTACATTCCCTTCTATCACATACCTTAGACAATTTCAGTTTCTAATTATGTTCCAGAAGCCATTTTTAGATGTGCACCCATTATTCCCTTTAAGTGCCCAACTATGTGCAAAATCAATTTTTGATCCAAAGAACAAACACAATTGCTGAGAACAGCAACTTCTCACGTTCTGGTTTTTCGTATTGCTCCTTTGCTTTAGTGCTATAGTTTTTGTTCAAACTGCAGCATAAATGCATTACATGGCATACTTGCCTAATTTGGGGAATTACACGTAACAAGAGTAGAGTGAATTATACGAATTTAACCCCACATCTTTCTCTGTTCTCCCTCTGCTATCTCCTGCTCCAAACATCTGACATGTTTTCTGGATTTCTTTCCAAAACAGGGCCCAGGAATGAGTTTTCTAGAGCCTTTAGCACTAAAGACCTAGTGAATCAATATGGGACAAGGGGACTGTAACCTCCCACAACCTACTGAATATTAAGGTGAGTTTGAATAACCATCAGAACAGTTAGTGGAACCCAAAATCTCTTTCCTTATGAATAGGCACACTGAATAACACTAGGAAACTAAGAATACATTTTCAAAATGTATTAAAAATACAATCCTATCTTACTGCTCACAATATGAACAGTTATGAAAAATATCAAGATAGTGACAATTATATCAGTCAAAAGGCAGAGCAACTGAAAATATTGTAACATTATTACAGTATCTTGGGGTTTTCCTTCATCAGTAACCCCAAACCCTTCCTTCTCCCTCCCTCTGCATACTTACCTGATCTTAACTCCAAAAAGGAGCCTACTTATGTCTTATTAGATGGTCAATACCAACATACTTTTTTCTGAACAACAAAAGCAGTATCCCATAAAAAGACAGAAGCTATTGTTGCTGTCTTCACATCTCAGCAGCTATGTTGTCCTTGAACAGGGAGATAAGCTTCCTGGAGGACTCAACAGACCTTTCCCATAGCCTTTAGCAAGACAAAATGTTTAGAGCTACTCCACATCATTTAGGGGCATATTTGCAAGGAGCTAGCGCCGGCGCAGTGTCATATTGTTTATTTACGCAGTGGTGGCGTAATCAGTGCTCAAAGTGCTCCATATTTACAAATTGATGCATTGGGCTCAATGTGTTAGTTTGTAGAGGCTTGTGTCACGTTGTACCTGCACCAGGTATAATGTATGCAGGGTAGGCGTTTCCACTTTAGAAGTCACATAGGACTGATGCAGTGAAATTTACACCTTTTCACTGTGTCACTCAACGACTTGACTGCTCCAAAAGCCCTATGCCTTCTCAAATCAGGCTTAAGTCTTGACACAGCGCTTTTAACATAAGACCTGTCTTGGTGTTTTGATGCATTACTAGAGTTGTATAAGTCTAATGACCAACTTCAGCAATAGGTTACTTTAGCGCCAACAGATGCGTCCGAATTTCTGACGTATTCATGAATCCTTGAGTCATGGAGCAGTGTATTGTAAATACAGCGTATCCATGCCATTGTTAGGGTATTTATGGCAGGAGCAAGAATTCTGACGCATCAATGCCGATGTGTCAGTTCATGTAAAAATGCCCCTTAGTCTGAATCTCTGGTTCAAAGATCCTTTCTATCTAATAATGTTTAATTTTAGTTTATATACTCTGTGCAAACTTCATTGAACATTTTCAGTATACATAATCAATAATGAAGCCCTCCTATACTAACCCATACTTATATATTGTGAAATGCTGCTTACTGTTTCACAACAATAAATGAGAAATTAACATATTAAATTACATGAACCCATGGTCACTATTTAAAAGCAATAACTAGAAAAACAATTCATATTAAGTTCAAATAAACATGAATATGTTTGAACAAGATGAATTATTATGTTGCAATGGAACAACTATTTTAATAATTTATATTTATATTTGAAGCATACCCCTAAATAAAAGGACATGAAAAATCCAAAAAAGGGGATGCCTAAAATAGAAAATATGCGAGAATTATATCAAGCCAATCATTTCCCTCTATCCTACCATTTCTCTTTTGATATACTTATCCAAGATTGTTAGAGCATTGCTCACTTTCAGCTCTCTCTTTACTTTTTGTTCAAAATGTTCTACCTCATTTTCAGCCTGGTTGTTATCCTCAGTATTTCTCCAGGATTTCCTTATTTGCTGTGTAGAACATTATTCTTCACTCCTGTCATCATGAACTATGCTCCATCTTGGTGCTTGCAGAGATTTCCACCGCTTTGACATATTTGAGCACTCTCATCTTTTATACTGTCTCTTCTGTTCAGTTTTTTTCATGATTTATTTCAAATCAGCCTGTTTCTTCCTTTAATATGTTTGGCTACTTAGCTACTTCTGTTTCATTTATTATTCATGTACCTCAGGCGTCTGTGCTTAGTTCTTTGTTCTTTATACTACACAACTATCTTTATGACAACAATTCCCATTTTTTTAATATGAGCATTAACTGAATTTATCATGCTTATAATTCTGTCTATTACACTGACTTTAGAATGGCATTTTGTGTTCTCTGTCTAAACTCTCTGTTCAAATAAGTAGCATTCATTTATGGATGCAAGTCACTTTCCGCTCCTACTTCAGTTTTGCTTCCACCTTTTTTTACTACTTCTATACCTGACCATAACCAATGCATTACTCTTCATTCTGCCTTCAGATTTCAAAGAGAATTTTCTTTGGTGACTCTTCATTTCAATTCCTGCTATACCATGTCAAGAAAATGTTGACTTGTCTTCCTTTCTTTAATGTAAAATGTCCTATTAAGAAATGAGTCTTACCACCCTTTAGGCCCTATTATGAAGTTGGGCGAAGTTTCCTCTGCCCGACATTGTATCGGTCTTTGGACCAACCAACACTCAGTTGGCAGTCCTGACCGACTGATTAGGATATGACCGAACACTTTTCTGGTCGTATTCCTACACTTTACAATGGGAGCATGTATTCAGGCCGGAATGCATGCTCCCATTGCAAAATAGGAGGTGCAGTTCATCCCGGCACCCAGTGGCACCTTTAGGTGCCTGCCACAGGGTGCTTGGATCAACAGGGGACACCATAGGTGCAGTTAACCTGAGGGCCCATAAAGTCAAGTTCTGATAGCCTTTCTGTGTTGGAAAGGTATGCAAGGAAATGCTGCCAACACCTAACATCATAATCCCGAGGGCAGAAAGAGCCGCTCTTGTATGGTCTGGGATGCCCGCCACCCCTTCCACCACCAATCCCAATGGTAGGAGACAGACAAAGGCAGGGGGGCCTCGCGACCCCCCCGGCCGTATTTATTAAAATATGAAACAAAATTTAAAACTTTAAATTAAAATGTTTCATTTATCATGTACAAAATTCACCTTTCATTACACTTGATGAAGACAGGTATCCAGGCTAACCTTAACAAATCTCTAATACAAAGATTTTCCTAACCGAGTCTAACATCATGACATAATGCATTGCATACGAATTTTGTACATCCTATCGTTAGGGGCCAACGGCAAGGTCTTAACCGGTGGCAGATCCCTATCACCAAATTTTCGCCCTCTCATGTGAGTGGCGCATGCGCAGAGGGCTTTACCCTTGTAGCCAACTGTAACTTCCCTTGTCACGGGGGCCCCCTTTCACTCGGCACCATCTTAAGGTCGTCCGAGTTCCCGTGCGGGGTATCCGTAAGAAGGACAGCGTGGACTCCCCCCCCTTTCCCCGCACTCTCTTCCGCCGGAGCGGCTATTCGCCACCTGGGAAATTCGTTGGTGGGGCATATAGCCGTCTCCCCCTGGGAGGGGCCTATGGCCATCTCCCCCTGGGTGATCCCATCCATAATGGGTGCTGCCCCCCGTGGGAGGGGCCAATGGCCATCTCCCCCTGGGCGCTCCCATCATTAATGGGTGGCGCCCCCACTAGGGACCTTGAAATCACTGCTCACCGATCATGACCTTACCGCCACAGGCCAGATAGTTGACCGACTATCTGGCCCCCCCACAACTCCTATAGGTCATGTCTCCTCAATTCCACTAGCCAAGCTATCATGTCTCCTATCAATAAGTCGTTCCCCACCCTGGACAGGTGTACCCCATCGTCTGCATAACAGTGGTCGCCCCAGATGCACCAGTTAGGTATACTTTGAAGATGGGGAGAGCAAAACAATTTCTCTATTTTATTGTTGACCCTCTTTACCGAATTGTCCAACGCTGTCGTGGACCGCCCACCCCTCCATACCCTCCTCGGGATCATGTGTGACCAAGCTATCGTGCACCCCGGGAGTATCTTTGCTAACCAACTAACTGCTGAAAGTATGTGTTCGATTAAAGCCCGTCTGCCCAACCTCACTAAGTCATTGTCCCCAATGTGCACTATGAGTACTGATGGCGGTGACCTGTGCCGCCCTAACAATTCTTCCACAAAGCTTTGCAGTTGGTCAATACACAAGCCGCCCTTCCCATGGAAGGACACCCTGAAACCATATTCCTCAGATGTGTGGATCGCATCACCTGCCCTGAATATGTCCGCGGCACGCCTCACGTATGAGTGGCCCACGACCCAGACCACTCGTCTTCCATTCCCTGTTCCTGAAGTGGTGGTTAGCTGATACTGGGCCGGTCCCAATTTCCGCCCTGCGTCACAGGCTCGTGAAACTGTAATCCAAACAAAAGACAATAAGTGTGAGTGCACTTCTTCAGTAAATTACAACATGTGCAGCCACACGTAACGTTTGAAACAATTTGAAGACCAGCGCCCCAATTCTTTAACATTGTCTGCCTGCAGACCCCCGGCCTTCGCTTCTGTAGCGGCCCCTATCCTGAACGAATGAGTTCCAAAATCACTCGGGTTCAAGCCCGCAGCTGCAATCGTGATCGCCAGCACCCTCTGAAACTGAAACGTTGTTAACGGGGTGCCGTCAGCATGCCGCAGCAAGGCCCCCCCCCACGTCATCACCCTTTGTTTTAGGTAGGCCTCAACGTGCCTCACTGGACAACAGGGACTACCCGGAGCGCGCTGCAACACAATGCTACTCCCCTGGGCCTCCTGATCTGTCTTTGACCTGGCTATCGTGATCAGCAGGAAATCACCCCTCACTTGCGTGTGGTCCCTGCGCAGACCCCTCTCGGTATCCCTTTTGTTGGCAGCCACTAGTTCGCCTACCCGCAGGGCCCCATAGAATGCCAACGCAAATGCTGCCCGGAACAGTACAACCTCACTAGGTGAGGAGCATGTCTCCTCTAGTTTAGCCAACAAAGCGGTCAACCTGTCAAATGCCTGGTATCCTTTTTGCAACCCTCTAGGTGCGGCCAGCCGTGCAGCGCCTTTCTGACTATAAAGGAGTCCGTCGGGTCCCTGATCCCCTGGAGCTGAGCCATAAACGATATGGCAGCCTTATACCGACTGGAGGTTGCCGCCGACCGGCTCTCCTCATGAAGTGCCACAAAAAATTGGGTAAAGGACCCCTCCTGACCCCATCTATGCTCCCATGCAGGGCCCAAAAAGGCGCAGTACGAGCGGAACGCCCCTTCATAAGCTTTTCTTGTCCTGGGCACTAAACTGGCTGCCACGAGGTTTTGTAGTCCCGGGCGCCGATTTGCCATAATGCTTCGGGAAATGGCACTGCTACTAGCTCCGCTGAGGGTAAACAATCCCTGAATGCCTGCATTTTGAAATGAGAGAGCGCATCAGCTGCATTATTCAGTACTCCCGGCACATGTTTTGCCCTGAATTGTACATTTAGCCTCAAGCATTTCAACACAATTTCTTTCAACAATCGCAATATCCACTTGCAGCGTGCTGCCTGCTGGTTAATACACTCAACCACGGTCATGTTATCCGACCAAAATATCACTGAGCGGTTTCGGAACTCTTCTGGCCAGGCCGACAATGCTACCCAGATGGGGAATAACTCTAGGAAACCAATGTTGCTCATCAAGCCACTTGTTTCCCACCATGCTGGCCATTTCTGGGCCAACCACCGGTTACCAAAGATCGCGCCAAACCCCACACTGCCCGCAGAGTCGGTCCATAAACCTAATTCTGCTGACGAGGTCGGGGCTTTGCTCCAGACTACCCGGCCGTCGAAATCCGCCAGGAATGCCAGCCAAATGAGCATGTCCTGGCGAACCTCTGCCGAGAGCCTCGTACGATGGTGCCCCTCCTTGAGGCCAACCATGGCCTGGGCAATGGATCGGGAGAAAGGGCGAGCCATTTGTATAACCCTTAGTGCAAAATTCAGCTGTCCCACAGTTTGCTGTAGTTGGTGCAGTGTCACCTTGTTGTTCCGAAGGCATTGCAACAAGGAGGCCCTGAATTTGGCGATCTTCTCCGCCGGCAGACGGAAGCAACCCTCCACGGAGTCTAGTTCAATACCCAGAAACTCCAGGGAGGTAGTCGGACCCACTGTCTTACCTGGCGCCAACGGGACCTGAAACCCCGCATGAGCACGCCGAATTCCTGCAATGCCTGTGCACAGTCCCGAGAGCCCGCCGGGCAGAGAAACAGGAAATCATCGAGATAATGCATCACATGTTGGTGCCCTGAGGCCTTCGCAAATGCCCACTCCAGAAATGAGCTAAACATTTCAAAATAGGCACACGAAATTGAACAACCCATCGGCATGCACATATCCATGTAGTACTTCCCCTGAAACGCGAAACCCAACAAGTGCTGATCCTGGGGATGCACCGGTAGTAACCTAAATGCGCATTCAATATCCGATTTTGCTAACAATGCACCGGGGCCTAGGCGATTCAACATTACCACTGAGTCATCAAATGATGCATACCTCACACTGCAAATGCCTGCATCGATTGCCTCATTCACGGAAGCCCCCCTTGGTGCAGATAGATTATGAATGAGCCTGAATTCTCCCGGCTCCTTCTTGGGAACTACCCCTAATGGGGAACACACAAAATTGGCCGGTGGTGGTTCACCGAACGGTCCTGCAACCTGCCCCAAGCGAACCTCTTTTGCAATTTTTGTGGCGACCACCATCGGGTTGTGTGTAACGGACAGTTGGTTTTTGCATAAGGGGGCCCCCCGAAAATCACCCGCCGGGATCCTGAAGCCATACGAGAAGCCATCTCGCAGGATCCCGGCGGACACATGATCAGGGTATTTGTTCAGCCAGGGAGTCAAAGCCAGAATATCCACGGGCGATTGTTTGGACATCCGAGGCACCGTGTCAATCCTGCTTGGTACCCCCTTTTCCTCCAGTATTATTGCCTCTGGATCGGCAGCTAGTTTTGGGGTGGGAGGTGTTACCACAACCTGCGCAGGCATGCCTGAACCTGCATGTTCCCTGCGGCCTGCTACACGTTCCCTTGTTAAAACCCCAACATACTCCTCGCTTATTCCCATTCCCGCCCGATCTAGACTGAGCATCTCCCCCGTGGGCTGGTCGAAAGGGCTGTGGATGTTTCTGCTGAAAAGCCCTGAAGCCGTTTGCACTCAACCCTGATCCACCCGCCGAGCCCGGCGTGAACTGCGCATGTCAAATGTCAACTGTACTGCACACTGGGGCTTCAGCTCCTCAGGGCTAGCACCACTTTCCTGGCAACTTCATGGGGAAAGGGGCAATTCCAGGGGGCAGATTGCTTCGTATCACCTTTGAAACATAACATGGAAAGTCATGTGAAGAACAGTGACATCATTTCACCAGCCAACAGAAGTGACAAAAAAAATGCTATTTGACAACACACAACCCCAGACGTTAATGATCTCCGGTGTTGATTGGCAGCTCACTGCTGCAGCATGTTCAGAAAGTGATCCCCAACAACCACAAACTAAAAGCAAAAGCAGAATCTGTATCATGCCTATGAAGTCACAAGGGTAGAAAAGTAGTCCACTGGGGTTGCATTCAACAACACAGGGGTAGAAACGGCATCAGAGCAATAAGATCACAAATATAACCGTGCAAGTGCATCATACTCTGTCGTATGTCATTGTTAAAAGGAAGTGATATTCTCCAGTGGGATCTTTATATTTATAGACAAAATAAAAACAAACCAGTGGCTGGGGAGTAGAGTTTGAGATTTACGTGCCATTTTGTGTTGTCTCTTTATTACAAAATGTTGCAGCTGGTTACAGCTTTTCTACAAGAAACTGAAAATACCTTCTGGTCTCTCATGGGATTGGAACTGAAGGATACCTCTGGGGAGCCAGGACATGATTCTGTGTCTTTTTTCCATTTTACTCGTCTCTTCAGCTGCCAGGAATATCACAAAAAAGCACTGGGTATTTGTTTTGCTAAAGGTAAACAAGTTTGTTTTTGTCATCCACAGGGAGAAGGTCACACAAAGCTGGAATCAGATTGTCGTTAAACAATGAGTTAGTACAGCAATTTTACTTCCCAAAATATCACACCTTAATCACTTTTATTGAACAAAAAAACGTTTGAAGTGAACAGCATAGTTCAGATTATATTTGGTGCAGATACAGAAAAGTTTCGGTTATTTATTTTATTTTTTTGTCAACAGAGTAGAACCTCATTTTGCAGAGACCTTTCAGGTGGGCCTGAAAGGGATTTAGATTCCCACATGTAGAGTTTTCACCTGGAATCTTCAACGCTAGAAAACACTCATCTTTCCCAATATGCCTTTCAGGAAATGTTGCAGGGGGACCAATGCCCGGAGCCAACATTGGTTTGAATGGGCACTGTTTAACGGTTCTCAATTTAGAGGGAGTGAATTACGGCCTGAATACAATGTACCCGTTAAATTGTACTTTCTACTCAAACACCGGACACCTGTTTATGCATGGATCACACTTATAACGGGTGTGATGTTTATCATACCAGGGGCCTCACCCCATACACGGCGCATTTTAATTTTTGAGCTAGGCGCACCTTTGAAAAGGTGCACCCGATGCAAACAATAAAAATGTGCCCTATTATGATGAATGTGCTGCCCCCAGGGCTGCCACAAACTCGCGCTGCCCCCAGGGCAGCGCATTTAGGTGAAAAATGGAGCAGCTGCTTTACAGCCGTTCCATGTTTCACAGTGCAGGCGGCAACCTGCCCGCACTTTTGAAGGGGATTAGAGAGCCCTTTGCAGATGGGTGCAGTCAGTGACTACACCCCCCTCCAAGGGGATGTCTGGGTGGTCCATGGGACCCACTTTCCCCCGTACCAGAGGGCTTCGATCAGGGGGGCACACACAGTCCCCCTCCTTAGGGTTTCTTTGCCTCTGCACCCATATCTGTACTATGGCATGGGCGCAGATGCAAAGGGATTCACTCATTTGCATGCAAATGCTGAACTTTCACTAGAATTTGATTGACCATGTTTGAGCAAAATAACATTTATCTAATGATTTTCTCATAGAGTTAATGGTGGTGTTCAGAAACAAAAATAAGAACACATTTCTATAGGTTCACACTATATTCCTCAGCCATGTGGAAATATAGCCTGATATCCTCAATGTGTTTACTTCTAACAGCAGTAACGTCTTTGCGGTTGATCCCCTCTTTGTTCTACTGCTGCTTCACCTCAGTGTTCTAATGAACAACCAGAATGTTAATGTTCTCTAGTTATGACAAGAGTGTGGCAGATCTGAATGCCATCTTGGTGGAATAACATCTATACAGCATAAAGCATTTCCTTTACAAATGAACAAAATGAGGGAGTTCATTTTGCCATAAAAATCCTTTAATGAGAACACATTTTCTATGGGTTGTCAAATATCTTCCTCATCCCTTTCAACAGACATGCAGACTGAGACATCTACTTCTAACACGAGCATCTGTCTGTCAGTTAACTCCCTAGCAATCAACTGTAGCATCACCACAGAGTTCTAATGAACAACTAGAGCACTAACATTTTGAATCCAAGACTAAAATGAAGCACATCTGGATGGAAGAGGAACTGTTGAATTTAAAGCAATTTCTAGAGAGCAGGATGCATTAAGAGTGCTAACAAGAGACTCCACCTGTTGGCCAACAGAGCTAAAATCAACACCAAGCCCTATCACTCACACCAAGATCCCTGAGATTGTCACCGACAGCAAACTCAACCGCCCCCGTCAACGCTGTCACTGCCTCATGCGTCCATATCTTGATTCTGCGGAGGAAGATTTTCAAATGGCTTCCAAAAACAGTTCCACATGCCCTCATCACCAGCAAGCTGTACTTCAGGAACAAACTCTATGTCAGGATAAAAAAAATCAACTAAAGTCGGCGGTCTATTCAGAACTCAGCAGCCAGAAACAATCTCATTCTCTCACGCCACAATCACATTACATCACACCTGAAGGAGCTCCACTGGCTCCCCATACTCAGATTAGAATAATGTAAACTCAGAAACCAACACGTTCAACAAACACCATAGCACTGGCCAGCAAACCTCAACATTTCACAAACCTTTCAGATATCTCTGCTGGTCTGGACTCCTACTTGTTCAAATCGAAACCAAGATTGGGCAGTCAAGCCTTTTCCTACATCACACCTAAAGCATGGAACAACTAGCACCTACATATAAGAGCCTTTCCTCACTTCTTGAAAATTGCACAAAGCTAAAGACATGGCTTTTGGAGTAGTCCCTCTTGGTCCTAGGTTTGGCTAAACTCAAATTTGCTCAGTGCAAGGACCAAATATCCACTAAACACAATCTTCAGCTATACCTAGGACACGTTTGTTTGACACAGTGCTGTGTATGTGTCCAGGAACTGAACTTACCTTTCCTCAAGCAGCCAACTCCCACTATACACAGACTTCGGACATGCACAGTGAAGGTTGTCTGCAAAGCCTCATGTCACACCAGACCCCGCATCTAACATCCAATTGGGGTTAGGTGGTAGGATTGCCCTATGGCCAAACCCTGCACCCAACCTTCCACATGTGGCAAGTGCCTGCTTTTCATGGCCTTCACCCATGTGTAGTGGGGGGTTAGCTGCAGGGTCTTGCTTATGGCCAGGCCCTGCACAAACTCCTACATGACCACCCAGCACCCTACTTTCTCAACCTTCATGCCTTCAAAGAAAAGGTTGACTAAAGGGTATCAATGGTGTTCAGTAGCCACCTCTGTACAAGTGATCTACCCCCACTGCATCCTTCCTTTGCATTAATATAAGTAAATGGACAATGATATCTATTGAAAGTGTTCCACTTCTAAAATATCCAATTTCTTTTGTGTCTTTTGAAAGCTTACAGACAAGCTTATAAGAGTCCACCCATCGATTTATGTTTATGTACTACTCCTTGTTCACAAAGCCCAGAGAACACTGTCAGAATTATTGGTTGATCTCATTGGTAATTTCAGCAATATTATTGAAATATACTTAGTGATGCCATTATTTATGTCATTTAACATGTCATGGGTGATGTAATGTGTTAGGTCACATAAGTAGGGCATGAAAGGGGCGTAAGGTATAGGACCACATGTATGAAACTATTTTGCTTCTGCAAACAGGTTTTGCAGAATTGGCCCTTTTGCGAATGCAAAAAAGGCTTTTCCAATGTACTAAACTCTATTTTGTGATTCGGTAACCTGTTACTGAATTGCAAAATGGCTTTGCGATTCAGTATTAGGAATGGGCGTGTTTAGGGGCCCTTCCAAATACCGAATTGCAGCAGTAGATCTGAATGTTTTCTCATTTTACCACCTACTTCCAATAGGTGGTGACCCATTCGCAAATGAGAAGGGGTCCTTAAGGGACCCCTTCCCCTTTGCGAATGGTAGCAAAAACATTTTTTTTTTAAATGAAAAGTAAACTTTTCATTTTTTTCTAAACGCACCACGGACTGCATTTTTAAAAAGTGATTCCTTTATTTATAAGCAATCATGGACATGGTGGTCTGCTGACCCCAGCAGGCCACAATCCCCATGATTTTGGCGCTTCCTATTGGGTCGCATATAGCGACCTACCTCACTAATTTTCATGAGGTAAGTCAATTCGCAACACCTCTATGAATCTCTAAATTAAACTCTTGAAGTTTCAAAATTATATCTGGATTATTTCAATGACTTTTTCTTTTTTTAAAGTTAGCTTTCTTCATTCCAACGTTTATAGAGAGATGGAGAGAGAGAGAGAGAGAGAGAGAGAGAGAGAGAGAGAGAGAGAAAGAGAGAGAGAGAGAGAGAGAGAGAAAGAGAGAGAGAGAGAGAAACAAGGAGTTTACACATGGTAATGGACACAGCACACTAAAACTCTTAGGACCCTAATAACAAGTATGGCGGTCCAAAGACCCACAGACTCGAGTGGCACTGCAGTTGCGTTTCTGCGAGCAGACCGCTCTATCAATCTTTGGGCAGGTGGACCGCCATTGCACTGCCGCAGCTACCAGGGAATCGCCATTCCCTGCTGGTGGCGGGGTGTTCAGGGGCTAAATAATATGTGCTGGTGGTGCCGCTGTGGCACTGTCATGCATATTACAAGTTTCAGGGCCGCCAGCGGTTTCATGGAGGTCTTTCCTCCATGAAAAGGCTGGTTGTACTGAAATAAAGAGGGCCCTACAGGGCCTCCTGTTGCCCATGTGCATAAGGATGCATGCAGGGGGGGGGGGACAACATATGCCCTCCTGTGTGTTTACACCCCTGTTCCTAGACGGCATGAACTTTTCAGTCCAGGCTGTACAGGAACTTTTTTCAGTGTTCCCATTGCGGTCGCCCATTTTTAGAGGCACTGCCTTCTGATTGCCAAAAACAGCCCACCAGACATGAGGAAACTCGTAATATGTTGGGCGCTGGCGTGGCGGTTTGCTTCAGCACCGCCAAACTCATAATCGACCCCTTCGTGTCTGTATCTGGTAACCTCTCAGACAGACAATTGAGACAAGAAGCAACAGTCACTATTCAGAAAAGCACAGAGGAAAGCACTAGAGGTGGGGTGTCGCACAACCCTTTGCACACAGTTGCCCATTCGACAAGGAACCTTTTAGCAGGAAATGTTGAGGTGCAGTGTTGAGGTGTAACATGAACATTACCATCATTGGAGAAAGTGGTGCAGAGAAATGATGTGCCTGCAATCATGGCAAAGATAATTTTCTTTTCTTTTCAGCTGTGCTATAGGTACATGGCAACTAGTAACAGGGAAGCAGGTACTCTCAGGTGTGTTTTGTCTTCTGGTCAAGCAGGTGCTTGTACCATGGCCTACTTTGTCCAGCAGAACAGAATAGAACACAGGCCATTGATGAGACTGTCAGACTATATTTTTAAATTGGTTGTTTGGCTCTGCTTTTGCTATGTTCCCATCCTGCATGTGACAGGTCACAGTCTGGTCTTCTCGTATTTAATTGGTCCAAGTCAGGAGCACAAAAGGTCCTGTGTACCTCTGTTACACGGGATGTTCCAAGCCATTGTTCATGATTTTATAAAGAATTTTGCAGGAGAAGAGGAAGCAGAACAGCAGTGCTGGAAGTGACATGCTGGGAGGATAAAAGACAGTTTCACTGCTTGCCACTAAACTCTTTGGGGCACCCAATATGCTGAGACATTACATACAATCAGGAAGGATCCTAACCTTAAGGTACCCCTTGCAAACAAACATGCCCACTGTAGGGGAGTAGGGTCTGCTTTCCTATGGTCACCACACTTTTTGCTTTTTGCTTCACTGGTTTTCAACTTAATGTGGCTGTGGGCATGCTAATCAGACCCACAACCCTGCTGTTCTCTCTCTAAATTCACAACCATGTACTTTAGGTGCATCATCAATTGGGATTGGGTCACCTTATGAGCCCCTGTACAGAGTACTCTAGGTACCAAGGGCATAGGTGCATCCAAGGCCTACCAGGGGCTGCAGCATATCTTTTGCCACCCCTGGCTGGCCATCCAAACTGACACAACTGGCTGATCACTCAACTGGGGCAAGGTCGTGTAAACACCCCTTGCTTAGATATAGTATGCCTATGTCTAAACCTATATCTGGACACATATGCACCTATAAGTCACTCCTATGGCAGGCCTTAACAATCCTGGAGGCAGAGTGCTTGGTTTTATGTGAGATGGTGCTCTAGCATGAGCTAAGCCTGTCTGCAGCTTTCGGAACCATGTCCTTATGGCTGTTCCAGGATATTGCCATACCATATACTCTTAAGTGCATTATGAACCTCGCGGTTCAAAGCTATGTTTGAATTTGGCTTTATAAAAACATGTCGTGTAAGGTGTCATACGCTTTGGAATACTACCCCCTCCCCAGTCCTGGCAACAGGGGTAGCATTCCACCCTTCTAGAGGGAGAAGACATGTTACTTTCCTTAAACGCGGTTAAAATCAACCAGAGCCTCAGCATCACAAAATGGATGCTGCTGCCTAAGACACAAGTCTGGCCTCCTGCTGCTGACCGAAACTCCAGCAGGGGAGGCCTGGACAAAGGTTTCCTGTCACAGGGAGGTGCTAGCACCACCTAGACAGGAGATAGTGGATGGGGGGCAGGGAGGGCTGAATGAAACTAGACACTGCCTGGGGCACACAAGGTGTCCCATGCATAGCCCAGTTCAAACCGGTGCTGGGGCACTCCATCCCCAGCTCTGGCGCGAAACTGGACAAAGGGAAAGGGGTGTAACCACCCCCTTCCTGGGTCCCACCCATAGGAAGGACCTAGCAGGTGATCCAGCCCCTTGATTTGGTAGGAGCTGTGCCCTTAGACTTTAGATCATCCTGACTGAAACTCTGGACCCTTCGACATCCTACTCGATGTAGAAGACTGAAGAATCTCCCTTGTGGTCAAGGAGTGACCACCCTGCACATGCAGGCACAATCAGCGCTCAAAGGTTTTCTTTGTTGTTGCTCCTACCAGAGCTCGAACAACAGAGACCAACAAGAACTGGACTCCCAGACATCCAACAGCCCGATTAACAGCCCCAGCAAATCTGAGACCCGTGGAGGTGACGTTAGACGTGGAACCGGCCATCTTGGAAAGCCAGCGAATTACTTCCTGTAAGCTCCCGTGGCACCCTCGAAGCTGTGCATTGGGGATTGAGAAGCCCCAGCCCAGAGCAGCTTTTGCACCGAAGATCACCTCTCCACACCCACTGAGTGCTGTGAGGGGCCCTTTTGCATTTTTCTGCTCGACACGTCTGTCTGGTCACTTGCCCGTTGGCTAGTGGCCTCTGTGATGACGAACCTACACATTTTCACTGCTGGTCTGGTTGCTTCAGACTGGCCCTTGCTCCCCTGAAAAGGAGCAGCCCATCAGACCTTGCTGGTCTGATCCAGAAGTCATCTCCGAGTCCTGCATGGGTTGCATTTGCCAAGGCCTGTTGACTCCGATTCAAGAATCGACACTGCCGACAGCGAGATCCTTTGTGGGACAGTCTGTGGCCACCTCCTGGTTGTCGTGGATACTACCTGGTCCACGTGGTAGCGGAGACAAACTTCATGACAGCCCCTGATCGCAACTTTCAGGTACTCTACATCTTCGATCCACCCTTGGATCCAACTGGACTCTTCTCTCCTGGTCGCCTGCAGCATCTTTTCACCAAGGCTCCATAGAACTCCACGACGAAACCCTACGCACTTTGACACCTATGCACCCGCTTCCAATGGGTGAGGTAACAAGAGTATTACAGTGCTCCTGTAGATATTTACATCCCTAGTGTCCTAGTTTTAAGTGGTTAAGTTCTAGTCCAGTCGGAAGACTTCCAAATCTGTAACTTTCTAACTTTTACGCACTATTAACTTCTATTGGTGTACGCGTGTGCCTATAGACACTGCACCCGCATCATGTGGGCCTCCCCCATCCTAACTTGTTAGTCCAGTGTAGCCCCAGCGATTCTCAAGTCCCTAGGCCTTACCATTGTTTGTGACGTGGTTATTATACCACTATTTTAGTATATGGCCGGAGTGGCCACCAGGGCCTATCCAATATTGAGCAACTTTTGTGTGTTATATGATGTTCTTTGTTTAACGCTTGTGCCTCTGCCCTCATAAAGAGTACAGAGGATTATTCTAGTAATAAATACATATATTTTATAATATATAACTTGTGCAGTGTCCTTTCATTTGGTATTAAAGGGATTGCATATCGTAAAACAGCTGGCTTCACATGCCCTCTTGAGTTTAGCCTAGGACTGCTTTTGTCCATGCTACCAATAGGATAGCTGGTCTATAAGGTTGACTTAAAACCAATCACCATAGGGGTCATTTGGACTGGTACAAGGTGCTCACTAGAATAGTGAACATCACATACCAGGACAACTTCTCACATTGGTGTGCAGCGGTTGGGATTTGAGCTTGCTGTTGTTTTACCAATTGTAATCGTTGACAATATCATTTGAAAGATCACATCAAGTACCATAGGTACATATAAAAAAAGCTTAAATACTTAAGTTCTACTGAACTTAGTGGTTGTAGACCAAAGGGCTTAGCACACCCTGACTACAACTCCTAGAGAGATTCTAGTAGGTAAACACTTAGTGTAGGTAGGTGCACACACCACACCTCACTAGTCATGGCTGGCACAGGTGAACCACTCAGTTCTCTACCTGTGGAAAGTGACCCTCCCAGGCTACCATCCATCTATGAAAAACTCAGCTTCAGGGAATTGAGTGCCTTGTGCACCTCAACGAGGCTGAAAAAGGGTCACAACCCTACCATCCCAATCCTGATACATGTCCTAGAGACAGCTGATCTTGAGAAGGCTTCTGGAGCAGGCCCCTCAGGTAATACAGGAGAAGGAGGGGCTCCCATAGATGATACCCTCACCCCAGAAGTTGAGACTGAAGAGGTAGGGGATGATTCAGATGATCAGGGGGATGGCCAGGTTCACGTCAGAAGGCTTAGCCAGGCTAACCTAAGCTTACATGGGAATGGAGAAGGGTTTCACCCCTCCAGACCTAATAGTAGGCTTCACCCAGGCAATAGAAGGGACAGATCTCCTTTCAGGGAGTCTATCCTCTCTAATGCCTCAAGGGGTTCACAAAGGGGAATGACTTCCCCTCAGAGAAAAGAGCATGAGGCTAGGATGAGAGCTGTCCAACTTCAGATAGAGAAAGAGGAAACAGCCCTGGCCCAAGCTAAACTTGCTTTAGCAAGTGAACAAAGATTACGTGGATTAGATTCCACTGGTGGCAGCAATATCCCTAAGTATAAAGAAAGGTCCTATGATCATAGAAACCTGAGTAAGATTGTGCCCCCCTACAAAGATGGGTATGACATCCACAAATGGATGACTGCTCTGGAGAGAGCCTGCATGGTACAGCAGGTTCCCCAAGATCAGTGGGCAGCAATCTTGTGGCTCTCCTTCTCAGAGAAAGGAAGAGACAAACTCCTCGCTGTTAGCCCTGAGGATGCTAAAACCTACACTGTCCTGAAGAGTGCTCTTATTGATGGGTTTGGCCTTACTACTGAGCAATACAGGTTGTTGTTCAGAGATACCCAAAAAGCTCAGACTCAGGACTGGACTGATTTTGTTGATTGTGCCACTAAGGCTCTGGAAGGTTGGTTGCTTGGTAGTAAAGTTAAGGACTATACAGGATTGTATAATTTGATCATGAGAGAGCAAATCCTTAATAACTACCAGAACCAGTTGTTGCACCAACACCTGATTGACTCAGATCTGACCTCTCCCCAAGTATTGGGAACGAAGGCAGACAAATGGGTCAGAACCAGGGTTAAGCAGAAACCCCAGAACCATGGAGGTGATCAGAAAAAGGCAGACCAGAAGGGTGGAGATCAAAAACAAAAAGACCAGAAGTCTTCTTCAGGCCCCCAAAATACTTCTAATGAGGGGGGGTCCCAGAATGGAAAGAAAAAGAAGAAGAATGATGGCCCAAAGAAACCTTGGTGTAATTACTGTAAGTCAGTCTCTCACTTGTTTAGTGAGTGCACCAAGAAAGGTACAGCCCTTGCCTCTGCAGCCCCTAAGGCAACTGCACCCCCTAGTACAGTCAGCAGTGGCAGCCCCCAAACTAAAGCTATAGTGGGGTTAACCATGGGTACTGAGATGGGGTCTGACTTAGTCAGAATTCCAACTCAGGCAGTCTTGATCTGTGATGTGGACATGGCTATGTCCACTACTGTGAGTCCCAATACTTTGAGCAAGTACAGGTAGTCGCCTTTGATTAATGATAAAGTGGCTCAGGCCTACAGGGACACATGTGCTAGTGTCACTATGGTGACACCTAACTTTGTGGACCCTGGACAGATTGTACTGGGTGATAATTACCTAGTGACCAATGTTAGCAATGTCACTACTTCCCATAGTGTGGCAGTTGTAAATTTCTCCTGGGAAGGGGTAACTGGCCTCAAAAGAGTTGTGGTAAGTACAGACTTCCCAGTTGAATGTCTTTTGGGCAATGATCTTGAGAACTCAGTATGGTCAGATGTGGAGTATAGGACTCATGCAGAGATGCTAGGTATTTCAGCACATGTCCTTGCTGTGACCAGGTCACAGGCCAAAAAGTACTTACCTGAACATGTGCTAGATCTTGAAACTATAGACCAAACACAACCCAAGAGAAAGAGCAAGAGGGTTAAGGCAGTGCCTTCCCCCTTGCCCCAGGTTGAGGATCATCCCTCTCAGGAGGATGATTCTGTGATCCAAGAGGAGACTGTCCTGGAAGAGCTTGAACCTGATCAGGTTGAGTTTCTGGGGACAGGGGGACCCTCAAGGGCAGATCTGGGGCAGGCTCAGTTAACTTGCCCTTATCTTGAGCCCCTCAGACAGCAGGCTGCTGGTCAGGCTGCTGG
Organism: Lissotriton vulgaris; assembly: GCF_964263255.1. Classification (NCBI taxonomy): domain Eukaryota; kingdom Metazoa; phylum Chordata; class Amphibia; order Caudata; family Salamandridae; genus Lissotriton; species Lissotriton vulgaris. The sequence continues at coordinate 897,202,119 of NC_141687.1, forward strand.
GAATGCTCAAGGTACCCATAAAGTATATTGGGATGATGGGCTCCTTTATTCAGAGGCTAGAGAGCCCAAGCCTGGTGCTTCCAGGAGGTTGGTCATACCTCTGTAATTTAGGGGCTTCCTTCTAACCTTGGCCCATGATATTCCCCTAGCAGGACATCTAGGCCAGAACAAGACTTGGGACAGGCTTGTCCCTCACTTTGACTGGCCCCACATGTCAGAAGATACCAAGGAGTTTTGTCACTCCTGTGTTACCTGTCAAGCCAGTGGCAAATCAGGTGGCACAACAAAGCCCCCTCATACCACTACCTGTAGTGGGGGTACCCTTTGAGAGAGTGGGGATAGACCATGTTGGACCAATGGACCCCCAAACAGCATCTGGGCACAGATTTATACTGGTGGTAGTGGATCATGCCACCAGGTATCCATAAGCTATTCCCCTGAGGACCACAACAGCACCTGCTGTGGCAAGGGCCCTACTTGGAGTTTCCTCCAGAGTGGGCTTTGCAAAGGAGGTTGTTTCTGACAGCGGTGCAAACTTCATGTCAGGATATTTGACTGCTATGTGGAAGGAGTGTGGTGTCGATTATAAATTTACTACACCCTACCATCCACAGTGCAATGGGCTTGTTAAAAGATTCAACAAGACCCTCAAAGGGATGATAAAAGGGTTACCTGAAAAGCTTAGGCAAAGATGGGACATCCTTTTACCCTGCCTTCTGTTTGCTTACAGCGAGATCCCACAAAAGGGGGTTGGCTACAGCCCTTTTGAGATTTTGTTTGGGCATCCTCTAAGGGGACCCTGTGTCTTGTAAGGGAAGGATGGGAGTTACCGCTCAAAAAGCCCAAACTTGACATAGGGGACTATGTACTTGGTCTCCGCTCCAGGATGGCTGAATACATGGAGAAGGCTTCCAAAAACCTTGAGGCCAGCCAAGAACTCCAGAAAGCTTGTCATGACCAAAAGGCTGTGCTGACTGAGTGCCTGCCAGGACAGAAGGTGTGGGTGCTGGAGCCAGTGGCCCCAGCAGCCCTCCAAGACAAATGGTCTGGACCCCAAACCATACTTGAGAAAAGGGAGGGTTAACCTACTTGGTGGCCCTTGGCACCCCTAGGAGCCCCCACAGGGTGCTCCATGTCAACAGATTGAAGGCATATGTGGACAGGGCAGACATGGGCTTGCTCATGGCTACAGATGGGGAGCAGGAGGAAGAGAGTGACCCTCTCCCAGACCTGATATCTCACAACCCTGATGATGGTTCAGTTGATGGTGTGGCCTTAGCTGGCAGCCTCACTGACCAGCAGCAACAGGACTGCATACAAGTTCTACAGTCTTTTAGAGATATGTTTTCATTAACACCTAGTCAGACTATCTGGTGCACCCATGAGGTGGACACTGGTGACAGTCTGCCTGTGAAGAGTAAGATCTACAGGCAACCTGACCATGTCAGGGACTGTATAAAGACAGAGGTGCAGAAAATGATTGAGCTTGGAGTAATTGAGCCATCAGATGGCCCCTGGGCCAGCCCAGTAGTCCTTGTAGTCCTTGTATCAAAACCTCACACCCAAGATGGTAAGAGAGAGATGAGGTTCTGTGTGGACTATAGAGGGCTCAATGCTGTCACTAGGACAGATGCTCACCCCATCCCAAGAGCAGATGAGCTCATTGATAGATTGGCTTCTGCCAAGTTTCTGAGCACATTTGATTTGACAGCTGGCTATTGGCAAATCAGGTTAGCTGAGGAGTCCAAGGCAAAAACAGCTTTCTCAACCCCTGGAGGTCATTATCAATTTGTGGTGATGCCCTTTGGTGTGAAGAATGCACCTGCCACTTTCCAAAGGTTGGTGAACAAAGTCCTTTCTGGGTTGGATGACTGTTGTGCAGCTTATCTTGATGATATTGCTGTCTTCAGCTCCACCTAGGAGGATCACCTGATCCACCTGAAGAAGGTTTTGGAGGCCCTGCAAAAGGCAGGCCTAACTATCAAGGCCACAAAGTGCCAGATAGGGCAGAGTAAGGTTGTGTACCTGGGCCACCTTGTAGGTGGGGGTCAGGTTCAACCACTGGAGAGTAAGATCCAGACCATACAGGACTGGGCTCCTCCAACCACCCATACACAGGTCAGAGCTTTCTTTGGCCTGTCTGGGTACTAGGAAATTTGTCAAGAATTATGGGTCCATTGTGACACCACTCAATGAGCTGACATCCTAGAAGATGCCAAAAAAGGTTCAGTGGACAGTTAGCTCTCAGAAGGCATTTGATGACCTGAAGAAGGCCATGTGCTCTACACCTATCTTAAAGAGTCCTGACTACTCCAAAGAGTTTATTGTCCAAACAGATGCTTCTGAGTTGGGGGTTGGAGATGTGCTTTTACAACTTAATGTAGAGGGTCAAGACCAGCCCATTGCTTTTATTAGCAGAAGGCTGACCCCTAGAGAGAAACATTGGTCAGCTATTGATGCGAGGCCTTTACTGTGGTTTGGGCCCTAAAGAAGCTGAGGCCATACTTGTTTGGCACTCACTTCAAGATTCAGACAGACCATAAGCCCTCTTGTGGCTAAATCAGATGAAGGGTGAAAATCCCAAACTACTCAGGTGGTCCATTTACCTACAGGGGATTGGCTTTACAGTGCAGCACAGACCAGGGACTGACCATGGCAATGCAGATGGTCTCTCCAGGTATTTCCACTTAGAACATGAAGACTTATCTGGTCAAGGTTAAGCTTAATGTCCCTGCGTTGGGGGGGGGGGGGGTTATGTAGGAGAGTAGGGTCTGTTTTCGTATGGTCACCCCACTTTTTGCTTCACTTGTTTTCGACTTAATGTGGCTGTGGGCATGCTAATCAGACCCATAGCCCTGCTGTTCTCTCTCTAAATTCACAACCATGTACTTTAGGTACATCACCAATTGGGATTGGGTCACCTTATGAGCCCCAGTACAGAGTACTGTAGGTACCCAGGGCATAGGTGCATCCAAGGCCAACCAGATGCTGCAGCATATCTGTTGCCTCCCCTGGCTGGCCATCCAAACTGACTCAACTGGCTGATCACTCAGCTGGGGCAAGGTTGTGTAACACCCCTTGCTTAGATATAGTATACCTATGTTTAAACCTATATCTGGACACATATGCACCTATAAGTCACTCCTATGGCAGGCCTTAAAAATCCTGGAGACAGAGTGCTTGGTTTTATGTGAGATGGTGCTCTAGCATGAGCTGAGCCTGTCTGCAGCTTTCGGACCCATGTCCTTATAGCTGTTCTAAGATATTGCCATACCATATACTCTTAAGTGCATTATGAACCTCGCGGTTCAATGCTATCTTTGGTTTGGCTTTATCAAAACATGTTGTGTAAGGTGTCATACGCTTTGGAATACTACCCCCTCGCCAGTCCTGGCGACGGGGGTAGCATTCCACCCTTCTAGAGGGAGAAGACATGTTACTTTCCGTAAACGCGGTTAAAATCAATCAGAGCCTCAGCATCACAAAATGGATGCTGCTGCCACAGACACAAGTCTGGCCTCCTGATGATTACCGAAACTCCGGCAGGGGAGGCCTGGACAAAAGGTTTCTTGTCACAGGGAGGTGCTAGCACCACCCAGACAGGAGATAGTGGATTGGGGCAGGGAAGGCTGAATGAAACTAGACACTGCCTGGAGCACACAAGGTGTCCCATGCACAGCCCAGTTCAAACCGGTGCTGGGGCACTCCAGCCCCAGCTCTGGCACGAAACTGGACAAAGGGAAAGGCTGTAACCACCCCCTTCCTGGGTCCCACCCATAGAAGGGACCTAGCAGGTGATCCAGCCTCTTGATTTGGAATAAAGGTAGGAGCTGTGCCCTTAGACTTTAGATCATCCTGACTGAAACTTTGATACAACACTCTGGACCCTTTGACATCCTACTCGACGTAGAAGACTGAAGAATCTCCCTTGTGGTCAAGGAGTGACCACCCTGCACAAGCAGGCACCATCAGCGCTCACAGGTTTTATTTGTTGTTGCTCCCGCCGGAGCTTGAACCACAAAGACCAGCAAGAACCAGACTCCCAGACATCCAACAGCCCGATCCACAGCCCCAGCAAAGCTGAGAACCGTGGAGGCGACGTAAGACGTGGGACTGGCCATCTTGGAAAGCCAGGGAAGTGCTTCCAGTGCAGCTCCCGAGGCACCCTCTAAGCTGTGCATTGGAGATTGAGAAGCCCCAGCCCAGAGCAGCTTTTGCACCAAAGATCACCTCTCCACACTCACCGAGTGCTGCGTGGGGCCCTTTTGCATTTTCCTGCTTGACGCGTCTGTCCGGTCATTTGCCCGTTGGCTAGTGGCCTCTGTGACGACAAACCTATGAGTTTTCACTGCTGGTCTGATTGCTCCAGACTGGCCCTTGCTGCCCTGAAAATGAGCAGCCCATCAGAACTTGCTGGTCTGATCCAGAAACCAACTCCGATTCCTGCATGGGCTGCATTTGCCAAGGCCTGTTGACTCTGATTCAAGAACCGACACTGCCGACAGCAATAGCCTTTGTGGGACAGTCCGTGTCCAATTCCTGGTCATCATCGATACTTCCTGGTCCACGTGGCAGTGGAGACAAACTTCACAACAGCACCTGATCGCAACCCGACATCGCCTGGTTCCTTCCTGGTCACTGGCTAGTGACCCAGACGCTGTCCCCTCTGCTTTCAGGTACTCTACATCTTCGATCCACCCTTGGATCCAACCAGACTCTTCTCTCCTGGTCGCCTGCAGCATCTTTTCACCAAGGGTACAATAGAACTCCACGACGAAACCCGACGCACTTTGACACCTATGCACCCGCTTCCTGTGGGTGAGGTAACAAGAGTATTAAGGTGCTCCTGTAGAGATTTGCATCCCTAGTGTCCTAGTTTTAAGTGGTTAAGTTTTAGTCCAGTCGGAAGACTTCCAAATCTGCAACTTTCTAACTTTTAAGCACCATTGACTTCTATTGGTGTACGCATGTGCCTATAGACACTGCACCCACATCCTGTGGGCCTCGCCCGTCCTAACTTCTGTTAGTCCAGTATAGCCTCAGCGATTCTCAAGGCACTAGGCCTTACCATTGTTCGTGATGTGGTTCTTATACCACTATTTTATTATAGGGTCTGATTGGCCACCAGGGCCTATCCAAAATTGTGCAACTTTTGTATGTTATATGAAGTTCTTTGTTTAACGCTTGTGCTTCTGCCCTCATAAAGAATACAGAGGATTATTCTAGTAATAAATACATATATTTTATAATATATAACTTGTGTGGTGTCCTTTCATTTGGTATTAAAGGGATTGCATATGGTAAAACAGCTGGCTTCACATGCCCTCTTGAGTTTAGCCTAAGACTGCTTTTGTCCATGCTACCAATAGGATAGCTGGTCTATAAGGTTGACTTACAACCAATCACCATAGGGGTCGTTTGGACTGGTACAAGGTACTCACTAGAATAGTGAACATCACATACCAGGCCAACTTCTCACACCCACTTTATAAAATCTTAGGGGGCCACAGAGGTGTAGCTAGAGCTTTTGATGCCTGGGCTATCCATTTCTAGGCCGCCCAGTGCCAGTAAAGGCGGGCGGAGGAGGTGTTGGCGAAAGACCACAAGTGAGGTTGGCAGGTGACAGGCAACCATGAGCTGGTGGTGTTTAGCTGCACCGAGGACGGATAATAAAGAAAAAACAAAATTTACATTGCACTTACTTCTCACCGCCGCACACAAAAAAGTGATGCTTCTGGAGAGACATCAAGGCATTCATGACATATTGCACAGATTCAGCAGGAATCATAACTCGGACAAGAATGAATACATGATGTCATATGGACACAGCACTAAATATGTTTGACCCCACATAAGGCAATAAATAGAATTAACATCTAAGTCACAGAGGTTCCTGATTGTAGAATAATGGTGTCATGCCTTATTAAAATATGGCTCTGGCCTTCATTCTAAAAAAAAAAAAAAACTAATATAGCCCTATAATGGATTGCTTCAATGTTATGGGGTCAAGTTTGTACACAAAATGAAACCACAATTTATTTTTTTTATTTTGAGTTTCTGTTTGGAGTGATTAGGTGTTAACATTTATCTTTGGGTCCCTGATCCTTCAAGTGCAGTGTTCAACGTTATTTCACACGTTTCCATGGTGATGATTTAGCTGTTAGTTCCTGCCCCTAATTGTACTGTTTTTTTTACTAATTTATGTGCAATTGTTCAAACCAGCTAAAGAATTCCCCTAGCCACATGTTAAAATCCTGGGGGGACCATTTTAATTTGTGCCTATAGTTTCAATAGCGCCTGGGCAAAATTGCATAATATTTACCAAGAGAAAAGCAGATAATTTTCCAGATAATCACATATATTACGTGAGGGGTGCTTGATTACCAGTTTGCATGAAAAGTGTATGCATGTTATACTCTTATTCAAAGGTAATGTGATATACTTGGTCAGTAAATTTCCTATATATTATATATTATCATGCTGTTAGCTTTGTCACCACGTCGCATGTAGCTACGTCACAGATAAAGTTTTATAGTTGCCGCATGACATTTTCTCCGTTAACCATTATCCTGCGGCTGAAAATCAGATGAAAAAGAGTAAGCAGACAGAAAACCAAAATTATGTGAGGTTCATGAAACAAGAAAAAGGCATTTTATGCGTGATTCCGCTTGAAAAATGCATTTTCAATCCACTTTAGCACTTTTGTTCTCCTTTGGAACAGCGCATTAAGAATAGAGAACTAGTCAAAACGTTATTTAATGCATCCTTAAGTAATGTTTAAATTATATTCTTTTATGTGGCATTCTTTTTTTTCATTGAAAAAAATACAAGATGTTTAATTAAACGAAAAGGTGTCTCTGTACAAAATAAAACAAACGCACACATATACCTTCTAAACACAACGAATTTCTAGATTTATATTCACGAATATACATAATTTTAAAATGTAATCATTTTTCATATTCAGGCATATTTGGTGGAAAGTACTGAAGGAAAAAGGTACAAACACTAAAATCAATTCTTGAGTGTGTTCGCAGACGGCGTCCTGCGGGGCCGTAAGTATCTGCAATTCATGTCGTGCAATAAATTACATAATTAATATGCCACGTGTTAATAGGATGTATATTGTTGCATCATTAGTATCAATTAGTCTGGTTAATTTAAATGGTGCTCCATAAAATTCCACACTGGGAACATGCGTGCGCTGTGAAGTGTTTCTGATTAAACATGAATCTTTGATAACGTTCGGAAGCAAAGTGTATCTGTAACACGTGTAATAAAAAAAGGCATGCACTCTAACGCACAGGATGAGGGGGGTGATATCCAAAAACTGCTCATAAACACAGTATTGAACCATGTTTTTTCAGAGGGTTGATTTTCAATGTGTTGTATTTTTGCATGTATTTCAGCGTAGCGTAGGCAGACTTTGATGATGATGTGTGTTCGATAAGTCAAATAACTCCAAAACATAAAAGAAAATAAATCCTGTTTGTCCCTATCAAAGTGAGCTATACTTAAAATTGAAATCTTAAGTTCATGACCAATTTTACCTTTTTGTCCCCCAGAAACTCACAAGGGATTCCAGACATGAATAAGTCCATTTACGTGAGGAGAGATCTCTTCAATATAAAGTAGTCCTTAAATCCCACTCCAGGGTATACAAAAAAGGGTGTAATGGCTTATTTATGAGAGTCTTTTTTGACACTCACCCGGGGCGCGCCCCTCAATCATTTCTATGAGGTGATGCAAAGCAACCCTGAGTGGCTTTGCATGGCCCATAGATATGGAGTAAGACAAAGCAACGCAAGTCACTATATTGCCTTACTCTGCGTCAAAGAGGAATTCCATGGGTGTTGCGATGGTTGTTCTAGCGCAACACCCAGGGATTTTGATGCTGGCCCAGATTTACTTTATCATGTAAACCTGGGGCAGCACAAAAACCTTACTCCTCCCAAAAGCTGGTGTAACGAGGAGAACATGTTTTATTTTACCAATTATTTCCACTTTCCATGTGTCCTGCATTCTGAGGCACACATGGAAATAAATAAACTCCTCAAAGGATTGCTTTGTGCAGGAAGGAGCCCCCCCCTGCACAAAAACAATCAATTTGCTTTTTTTTTAGATGTATTTATTGTGTTTTCAACAAGAGACAAAGAAAATGTATGCTGACATCAAGCCAGCCTCACAGTGTAACAATTCAACAATCAGTGTAGCAGAAAGCATAGTACACACAGTAGAATACATAGTTTGCGGCTATCATACATCGGTTTAGCTACAGGTCATGCCCGCAGGCAACATGTGCAGGATATCATTTGTGCGCTATACAGTCCACATACTGCAACCCTATCCACTCCCTCTGTCATCACATTGCTGGGAGAGCGGTCTCTAGGTCTACAGTGTTTACCCCTGACTCACCTCAGCAGCAGACTGTGTGGCATCTTGATGTGTTCATCTGGAATCTGGAACACTGTGGTGTTCGAGATTCCAGTGAAGACAGTTTAAACCCAGGCTTCTTAGTTAAGATGTAACTTAGTAACTCTGGTAGATAAAAAGCAATATCTACCTTATGCGTGTGAAGTATCCTTAATATAATACTGGCGACGATTGGAAAAAGTGCGTTTGGAGCCTTGACTCCTGCTGAATGCAGATCATGTTGCCGTCTCTTCACGAAAGGCAAGTTGACAACAAGAAACAATCCGATATCTTGGTAAGGTGATCCAGAGACTTGCAGTGAAAACCGCGTGTTTGAGGTACTCACGGTGAGAGAACTGAGTATTTTTGAGCATTGTCTTGCAATCGGAGCCTCGATTGGATGCGCATGCATAATAAGTAAAGCGCATGATATCACAACGTTGACGCTCTCAGCGGCCATATTTTGGGAACTGAAAACAATACGCGGCAGCCATCTTATTTCACGTATGGTATTGGAAATGGACACGTAACGCCGTGGCTGTTTAAAGGAGCATTCATAGTGTCAAGTTCAGCGCGGTGAGGCGATAAGTGGAAGGAAAAGTCATCGTATGAACTGGATGTCACCAGATGTATCCTTTATAATATCAAGTGCAATGCAGCCATTTTAAAGTGTATTTATAGTGTCAAGTTCAGCTTGGTGAGACAATAAGAAAAAGGAAAAATCATCATATGAACTGGATGACACCAAATGTATCCTTTATAGTGTCAAGTGCAATGCGATGCAAAGATTAATCTACAAAATCATTGCGTGTACTGAATGGCACTTTTTATATTTCTTGTAGTATTCAATTGAAGCAAATTAAATGCCATATATTTAATTCAAATGGAGTGAAGCGCATGGCACTTATCATATCTTCATCACTATACAAAGTAACATTTTTCAAAGCTGATAATAATATGGTGGTATACAACATAGTCTAATTATCATACCAAATTCTTACAACAAAAAGAAAAAGAACTGAAACTGCTTCTACTAATATACAATTTGCAGAAACATAACTCTACACATTGTTTGGTGTTAATGTTTTGTTTTTGAAAAACAAAAACATTGTCATAAGATACTCTATATATATATATATATTTTGTTGTTTAAAATTATAATTTTATTTCAGTGGAGAATTTTAGTGCTCCTGCACCTTTTCTACCATCTCCAGGAGATCCTATTTTGGAGTGGAAACGTTGGAAAGAAGGATTTCTAGCTTATATTGAAGCCATAGGTGGAGAGGATTATACTGATAAACGAAAGTTAGCTATTTTAAAGCATTGTCTTGTTGCAGAAGGAAGACATGTTTTAAGTCATTTGCCACCTAGTAATAACTAAGTATCATCATCTGAAGATGACACTGATGTATTTGATGAGGCTATCAAACGTATGGATAAGAGTTACATAAAAAAAGTTAATGAGGTTGTTTCTCGGCATAAATTTCTTAGCAGAGGACAACTGGTTAATGAATCTATAGACTCATTTATGAATGATTTAAGAATTTTGGTGTCAAAATGCAATTATTCTACTTTTCACAATCGAATGCTACAAGATCAAATGGTACATACCGTTGCTGATGTTAAACTTCAGGAGAAATTGATAGCTGCGGAGGATCTGACTTTGGACAAGGCTTTAGACATTGCTCATTGTTTTGAAGATATGAAAATTGGTCTAAAAGAACTTGCTGAGTAAAACATCTCTGCGGTTAATGCAGTAAAAAAGGGCAGTTTTGAAGAATCAATTGCTAACAAAGCAAAATATAAAAGCCAAAAGGGCAGATTTATGTTAACTGGCGCATCCCCAGGGATGCGCCAGTTAACTTGCGCCACAGCTCCGCCACCCATGGTGCGCCGCATTTATAATGCGGCGCACCATGGTGCAAAAACGGCACAGATGCATGACGCATCTGTGCCGGAAAAGTGGCGCATTGCTAGAGTTGCGTCGCAAGCGCGATGCAGCTCCAGCAAGGCTCGGGGGTGCCCCATCTACACAATGCTGCAACAAGACCTACGCCTGCTTCAAGCAGGCGCAGGTTTTGACGCAGCATTGGTCTGAAAGTGACTGAGTGAAATCTCATAGATTTCACTCAGCCACTTTCAGGAGGGGTTCCTGCGCAGGAACGCCCCCTCTGCGCAGGAACGTCTCCTTATGGCGCAGGGCTTTACAACGTGACGCATTTCTTAGATGCGTCACGCTGTAAATAGGGCGTATTGTTTGCGCCGCAGTTGCGTCAAATAAAGTGACGCAATTGCGGTGCAAGGGAATCATAAATCTGCCCCATAGTGTTCAAGAAAAAAAGACTATACATGTTTTAAATGTGGAATTCCAGGTCATTTAGCTAATAACAAAAAATGTCAAGCCTTGGGACAATTGTGTAGGTACTGTAAATTAAAAGGACATTATACAAGAATGTGTAGTAATAAAAACAGATTCAAGAATAGAAATTTTGATCACAAAGGTCAAAATGATGAAAATGTTAAGCGAAACAGAAGTGATATTTATGAGGAATATCTTTTAGCTGTTTATGAAGTTAATAGTAATGCCAAAGATGCACCATATTGTACAATGGTTATTGGTTGTAAAGATGTAAGAATCATGGCCGATTCAGGTGTCAGACACACACTCCTTGGAGAAGAATGGTTAAAAGAATTTTCCAACATTTCCTTATCTCCTCCTGACATAAGGTTAGTTGGGTATGGTAGAAAACCCATCAATGTTTTATGATTTTTCACGACCACTTTAAGCTTTAAAGGCAAAACTATTTCACCTAAAGTATATGTAGTGAAAGATGGTTCTTGTCTTTTAGTATGGCCTCAACAAAGAGATTTAATGATCACTCGAGATCCCAATCACCTTGATCAGGTATTGGGATTTTCAGATTGGATTTTACATGTTGAATCTGATCCTGCAGCGGAATGTGAAAAGAGATTTCCTAATGTCTTTTCTAACTAAAAACTGGGCCTTCTAAAAAAATGTGCACATAAAATCGTTCTTAAACAAGATGCTGTACCCAAGGTTCATAAGGTTAGGAATGTCCCATTGCATCTAAGACAAGCTATTAAAAGCGAACTTCAAAGATTGTGTGATCTGGATGTAATTGAAGAAATAGAATCTTCGGAGTGGTTGTCTCCGGTTGTAGTTGCACACAAACCTAATGGTAAAGTTAGGTTATGTGAGGACTTAAGAGACTTGATTAACAGTGTGTGGGTTGACAGGCATCCATTGCCAAATATTGGTGAAATGTTCACGAAATTGAAAGGAGCATCCATATTTTCCACCCTTGATTTATCTAATGCCTACCACCAAATCGCACTGCACGAAGATCTTACTTCATTTATTACTTCAGAAGGTGCATTTAGATACACAAAGATGCCCTTTGGTTTGATTTCTGCATCATCAGTTTTCCAAAGGGTAATGCACAATCTGTTTAAGAACATTGAAAATGTTCTATATTTTCAGGACGATATTCAAATTTTGGCATCCAATCCATCTGAACACACTGGTATTCTACACAAGGTTTTATGTATTCTGCAAGACAATGGGCTTACTCTTATGAAAGAAAAATGTCAATTGTGTGTATCATCTGTTGATTGTTTAGGTAATTCCTTAGACAAACATAGCCTTTCTCCAAAACAAAATTTGATTAGGGCCATTGAATTAGCTCCTGATCCTGAAAATAAAGACCAGCTCAGATCCTTTTTAGGACTTGCTGAATATTACGCCAGGTTCATTCCATTATTTTCAGACAAGACTGTAAACATGAGAAATGTAATGAAAAAAACACATCATTTTTATGAGATAACAGTTGTATAAATGAATTCAAAGAATTAAAAAAGAGGATTGCATCTGCTCCTGCATTGGCAACATTTGACACGGCATACAACTCAATTATTATATCTGATGCTAGTAATGTCGGCATTGGTGCGGTTTTGATGCAAAATCAAAAAGGTCATTTGGTCACCATTGGATTTGCATCAAGACCATTAATAGGTGCAGAATGTAAATACATTACTTTGGAAAAGGAAACACTCGCATGTTGGTGGGGCATTGAATATTTTCAAAAATATGTTTATGGTACTATTTTCAAAGTTAGATCAGATCATCGACCTTTAGTTGATTTATTTACAACAAAAGGATGCGGCAAAGCAACATCAAGAATTGCAAGGTGGCAATATAAGTTACAGGACTTTCATTTTAAAATAGAATATATACCTTGGGTAAGAAATATTTTGTCAGACCGTCTATCAACATTACCTGTACCTGATGACAAAGTTGTTGGGGAAGACAATGATTTGGAAAATGTTATTTCTATTTGTGAGGTGTCAAAGGGATACATACAAGAGAAGGAATGGAAATTGGCATGTGAAAACGATATTACACTCAAAGAGGTCGTTAAATATGTGAAGTCATCATGGCCCAGAAAAGTAGTTTTATCTGAAGAGCTTCTTCCTTTCTTTCAAATTTCCCATGACTTGTCTTTAAAAGATGAGCTGTTGGTAAGAGGTTTACATTTGGTTCTACCACGTGATTTACAACAAATATTTCTAGATATGGCCCATGAAGGTCATCCAGGTATGGCAAGCATGAAAAGAAGGATTAGAAGCAAATTTTGGCGGCCAGCTATGGATAAAGCTATTGAACGTAAGGTCAGAGATTGCATGGAATGTTGTTTAAGTGACAAGTCTCACAAAACTATTCCTCATGAACATTTTCCAATATCTAGACCTAGTCCTGCATGGCAACATTTTTCTTTAGACATTGCGGGTCCTATGAACTTTAATAAGAATGTTGTGTATGCCATCATACTCATTGATCAAATGTTGCAGTGGCCTGAAGTAAAGATTGTTTCCAGTATTACTTCAAAAGTGGTGATATAATTTCTTAATGACATTTTTGAAAGAGAAAGTTTTCCAGAGTCTATCATAACAGATAACGGGGTACAATTTGCATTCACTGAGATGAAAGATTTTCTTGAGTGTCATGGGATAATTCATAAACGTGCTTTCTGTTTATTATTCACAGAGTAATGGAATTGTGGAAAGGTGGATTAGAGTATTTAAAGAAGGATTACAATTAGCCATGAAAAATTGAAAAGATTGCAGAAAAACGATATGTGAAGTTTTGTGGTGTTATAGGAGCACTCCTAGAAGCATGGGTGATTTATCTCCTTTTGAGAAAATGAGAGGAAGGAAAAGTGTAACTAATATGAGTCAAACGTGGATGAGAGATTTATTTGTTGACACTGATGTTAAAAAAAGTGGATTTGTCCAGGACTCTCAGGATAAGGCCATTCTTGTCAATATCAATGATTGGGTACATGTGAAGAAGATTTGTCAAATCAGGTGAATCTAGGTTTTCTGAGCCATGGAAAGTTGTACGTGTTGGTTGGCAGGTTGTAGAATTATCTGATGGCAATGTCTGGAGTTTGTCCAAAGTTGTTAGGACTCCTCAATGGTTATGGCCTGATAAAAAATGTAATAAATCAACTATTTCAGGGTTGTCCAAATCTGCTAATAATAGTAGAAATTGGAGAAAGTTCACCACTCCAAATCGTGAAACTCCACCTAATCAACATACACAAAGATCACGTCAACGTCCGGTGTGGTACAAGGATTATATTGTTAATGAATGGTATTGTTAGTAATTTTCTTATGTTCCAATTAACTTTACACATTTACGGCCAATGACAAATATTGGTGGGATGTTACAGATCTTGTTTTTATTTCTGTATGATAGTATATAGAAGCTACTATGTTCTCAATTTATTATCTTTATAAAAAAAAGAAATGTAATTTTCTTATTAATTTATTTATTTAAGTATTATTATTTGTATTTGTTTTAATATTAGCATATTTATTACAATGTTTATGAAGGGGAATATGTGGCATCTTGATGTGTTCATCTGGAATCTGGAACACTGTGGTGTTCGAGATTCCAGTGAAGACAGTTTAGACCGAGGCTTCTTAGTTAAGATGTAACTTAATAAACTCTGGTAAATAAAAAGCAATATTCACCTTATGCGTGTGAAGTATATTTAATATAATAGAGTTCTCCCGTAGATATGCTAGAAGAGGTTCCCAAATGTCTTGTTAGCAAGACGCAGGTGGCATCAGCTCTGCGTACAACGTCAGCTGCTCCTGGCAGAACATAAGGTTTTGCAGCCAGTCCTCAAACTTAGGTGCTCTCCCCCTCCCCCATTTACAAGCCACCCTACGTTTAGCCAGGAGCAGCCCCAGTGATATGTACCTACTGAATGATGCCTCGAGGTCTTTAGTAAGTCCCAACAGTGTGACAAGTGGGGTGTTAGATATGTGTATCCCTGTCATCTGGCTAAGGGTCTTGGTTACTGTGGTCCAGTATGTCTGGATGGGGGTGCATTCCCATGCTAAGTGTAAAAAATCAGATCCCTCCCTTCCGCATCTGTCACAGTTATCATTTTCCCTGAGTCCGAAACAGTATAGTCGTGACAGGGTATAATAGAGGCGGTGGAGGTATTTGAAATGTATTATACGCAGTCTACTGCTGGCCGAGATTCTCCCCGGTTTTTTGGCAGCAAAATGCTCATTGGTCGTCGGTGATAGAGGAACCCAGGTCGGCCTCCCACCTTGATTGTGCACCATGAGAAGTGTGAGGATCATCTGGTTGGAAGGCTCAGTACAGCATGGATACTACGTGTGTTGGGGGGAATGTTGTAGTAATGCGTGTAGCAGGCCAAGATGGAGGGTTTGGTGGGAAAATCAGGGGTGGCAGATTTGACATTGAGCCAGAGACTTATATACATAAATAGATCCATAGTGGTGAGCTGGCAGTTTTAAAGAAGTGTTCTCATGATCGGAAAGTTCCTTTGTCATATACTGCCCCCAGGTGTGAATGTCAAATTTGAAAAGCATTTGTCGACATCTTCCCTCCCTCGTAACTGGGATGCCAAGCCTGCCTGGTAGCGGCAGTAGCGGAGAATATAACGTGTCCATATTCATGCACCTAACTATCGCCCTCCAAGCTCTATTTGTGCATTCCACCATGGTCTCTTATTGCCTCTGTGAGGGGGAAGATTTGTGACTTGCTCCAATTGATATTGATCCCCGAAAACCTGCCGAACTGCAGAAACACCCACAATATAGGGTTCAGACTCTCCTCGGAATCTTGAAAATATAAGGTAAGGTTGTCGGCATACAAGGATATTAGGATTTGCTTTTCAGGGTATATGAGGGCATGTTCACGGTCGCGTTGCCAGAGCTAAGCCGCCAATGGGTCCATGACCAGGGCGAATAAGAGTGGAGAGATCGGGCATTCCTGCCTCATCCCTCTCGTGATATGAAACCTAGGAGAGTACATTCTATTTATGAGTAGTTTGGCCTGTGGTTTGGTGTACAATAGCTGAATCCATGCTAGGAAAGGGGGGAGCCCAGTCATGTCAGTACAAACGGCAAGTAATCCCATTTGAGGGCGTCAAAAGCTTTGGTGGCTTCCAGAAAGATCGCCTGGGTGGCTTGGTCTGGGTCTAAGTCTTGCATAAGGGCGAAGACAGTGCGAAGATTGTGCGACGTTGCTCTGACGGGTATGAGCCCTGATTGGTCTGGAAGAACAAGTGCTGTCATCAGAGGACTTATGCGATTGGCAAGCAATTTCGCAAACATTTTGGCATTGCATTCCATAAGTGAGATTGGTCTGTAGGAGTCGCACCTGTCTCCTGTTTTCCTTGGCTTCAATAGAGATATAAAGAGTGCTTCCCGCATTGTTTGCGGGAGCATGCATGTTTCCCGCACCTCTTCGTACACATGTCATAAAATGGGGATGAGGGCCTTGCTGTATGTTTTGTGTAATTCTACAGGTAGGCTGTCCGGGTGAGTGACCCGTCCAGGCTGTAGCTGCATGATTGCAATGACTTTCTCCTCGTCTTCAAAGTCTGCTAAAAGAAATCACCGGTGTGTGTATCCCAACCACTTCAGCGCAATGTCTTCAAAGTATGACTCAAGTCTATTGGTTGTGACCGGTGTGTATTGTAAAGAGTGTTCTAGAAAGCGTGGATTGTGTCCAATATGTCCAGGTGTCCCTATGCACACGGCCCACATGGTCAATAACTTCCAATATGGTACCAGAAAGGCGTGGTTTCTGGATTAGATATTCCAGAGCCTTCCCAGGGCACTCCCCTTCCCCATATTGTCGGGCACAATGGTATTTCCCCCTAAATTGGCCTTCCTTTTCTGCAGTCTCTTGGTAGTCTGTCAGCTTACCTCTGATCAGCCCCTGTAAAGCAGTACTGGGAGTACAGCGCATTTATTCCTCTAGCTGTTCGAGTTCTGTTTCTGCTGTACTAAGCGTGTTCCAGATGTCTTTCGATACACTCCCCCCCCCCCTTGCGATGCAAATCCCCCTAATGGTCACTTTAAATGCTTCCCAGACCATGGAAATATGAGTCAAAGTGTTAATGTTGCGTGGAAAGAAATCTGTGATCTCTTGATCTAATTCTGTGCAGAATAGGGGATCGAGCAAAGCATTCACTCGCAATCTCCAAGATTGATAAGGTGACGTTGAGCAGGGTGGAGTAAGAGACAGTAGAATGGGTGAGTGATCAGGGTATATTCGCGGGAGATGTCTCACTGTCGGAAGTCACGATTTTAGTCATCTGGTCAATAACCAGCTGTCAATGCGCAACCATGTGGAGTGTGTTGAAGAGTGACATGTGCTGTCTTTGTCAGTGGGGTGTAAGCTTTTCCATGCATCTATCAGTCCATGTGCAGTAACTATCTCTGAGAGTTGGAGTTGGGAAGCTGGGTAGTGATAGGGTTGCGGTCGTTGCCGATCTATTGTCGGATCGAAAGTGACATTGAAGTCACCACCGCAAGCCACATGGGTGGAGCCCGTATCTTATATTTTCCCACAGAGGATGTTGAAAACATCGTGATCGTCATGATTAGGGCTGTAGCAGCATCCAATTGTTATATACTGAGATGCCATCCGCCCCCATGTAAGGCAAAAACCTCCTTGAGGGGTTGGAGATAGGAATTCTTTTTTAAAATTAGGATTACTGTTCCTCGAGCATAGTTGGAGTATGTCGAGAAGCATCTATAGGAAGCCCACTGGGGCGCGAAAGAGGTTGGGGCAGTGGAGTCAATATGAATCTCCTGGAGCATGGTGCAGTGTATGTTGTGCCTATCCAGGTAGGCTAAAGCATTGTGACATTTGCTTGGGTTCCCAAGGCCCCTCACATTCCAAGTGAGGAATTTGTAGCTAGGCCAGCGTGGGTGAGTCATTTGCTGAGTATGTGTCATGAGTTGCATAGAGTATTGTCGCTAAAAGCTCTGTGAGGGCATTGCAGTAGTGTGCATTTGTGCCTGTGAATAAAGTGTTGCTGAATGTCGTCAACAACCATTCACTCCCTCCCACCTCCCTAATCAGCAGCCCAATCCTGCCTCCCTCCCAAATCGGCATCCCAATCCTGCTGTGACGTACAGTCCCTCCCTTCCCGCCCCTCCTGAAAGAAAAGAAAAACATCTAAACTTGCAAAGAAACGGATGGTAAGTATAGACTAAAGAAAACCGTAAACTTTAAACATTCTGAGGATTACCCTTTGGGAATAAACACCTGCGAGCACAACAGTTCCCCCTTGTGGACACAAGGGTGCCCGGGCTCTGATTCAATGCCTCTTTCAACCTGATTATTTGTCCATGTCGTGAGTAGGGAGCACAACTATAGTGTACAATAGCATCTATTGCAGGCGAGATCTTTGTCAAGTCGAACTCGTGGTGCCAATGTTCAATTACCAGTTAAGGCTCGTGTGGCTCTGCAGCCCGCTCGTTTATCATTCAACTTTGTCTGAGGTTGAGTTGAGAGAGCGTACTCATGGAGAAATCTTTGCATCTCTAGCTGTATTGCTCTATGTCAGATAGGACTGTACTTGAATGGGTCGGGCTCAGTGACGGCTCGTTACGGGGGGGATCTCCGGAGATTGGTTTTCAGGAAATCTGCAACATGCTGTGGGTTGGTGAAAATATGCTGCTCGCCCTGATGCATTACCCTAAGTCTTGCAGGAAATAGCATATCGTAGGTGATGGTGGCCTGCTGTACTTTCTTTTTGATTGGCAGGAACTTTGTTCCTGACTTACTGGACCTCCATTGTGAAATCCGGAAAGATGGCGACTTCAGAGCCCTGAAAGGAAATTGGTTTGTGCTCTCATGCTAGCCTCAGGGCAGTGTCAAGATTTCAATAATTTAGCATTCGAGCGATGATTGGTCTTGAGAGTGCCCCAGGCAGTGGGCCGGCAGTGAGGTCTTTCTACTACGTACATCGTGGTAAAGGCTCTTCTTTCAAATATCCTCGTGAGTAAGCATTCCATGAATTCCTCCATCTGGCCGGTGTTGGTGGTTTCTGGTATGCCAAGAATTCGTATGTTATTGCGGCGCAATCTCGATTCCAAATCTTCATTTTTTGCTGCTATAACTTTTAGTAAGCACTCCATGTTAAGTAGTTGTTCTGTCCTCCCCACAGATGTATCTGCCAAATTGGAGATGCGCTGTTCTGTCTCTTTGATGCACTTGCCGTGTTGGTTAAGCTTATGGGTGACATTATCTATGCGCCTTTTCTTTGCGTCCATGTTGGCTGCAATTGAAGTGAGACTGTGTCTCATTGTAAGGAGTAATTCCTTAAGATCATTTGTAGAAGTCTGGGCCCCGGCGCTAGGTACGTCTGCCATTGCGTGTTTGGGATCGCTAGAAGCTTGAGTGGATTTGCGGGCCTCAAATGGTAGTTTAGATTGCTTGCCCTCCATTTTGCCCATAGTTTATTCCCTGCTAGGTATGATCCCCCTCACTGCGCCAGCTAGAGGAGCAGGCCTCTTTGTTCTGTTGTGGCTGATTTGCATCGCGTCAGTCGCAGGCCTTGCCAAAGATTCCTCCAGACGGGGGTCCACCAGTACAAGGGAACGATGCTCACTCCTAAGCGCAATTTTTCTGTTGGTGCGCCTCTGGCCTGCGCACAAGGAGATCCGCCACTGGCCCCACAGCAGGTTCGAGGGTGGTGTGCAGTCAACTCCACTAACAGCTCCTGGGCCACAGCAAGCTGGTGTACTATACGTCTCTCTCAATTGGGGCCCGGGCTCAGCAGCTGCAGCCCACAGCCTTGCGTACACACCCAGGCGCTCGAAGCATTTAGGGTCAAAGTCCCTCCCAAGGCGCCAATATAAGCTCCGATTCTCTTCCTCCCCTTGTATGGACCTCACAGCTTAGGATATGCAAATTGTGCCCAATTCAGGGACCGTGATGCGTTATTCCTGCTGCCCACAGCGGCTCATACAATCTTGGCAGGCTCTGTTCCTTCAGGTATGGCAGCAGCAGATCTGCCTGCATGGACACGTGTCACAGCAGCCACAAAGCAGATCGTATAGGGGAGGTGGGCCGAATCTGCCCCAAGGTAACCTCTCCGTCCCCTCATGCACTGCACCAGCCTTCTATTCATGACTTCAGGTGGGTTCGGGGCCCTACTGACCACCTCTCGATTTATGCCATTATGTGCTTTGTTTCTTGCAGCGGTGGCATGCCATTATGTGCTTTGTTTCTCGCAGCGGTGGCATGTTTCCATGGTGATGTATATCACACCTGCTGCTTGGGCTCTCACTTCACACTCTTCCAACGAGGGGCTCCGGGAAAAAACCAGGCTCCTCTTTCACAGGGAACTGTTCAGCTACGCTCGCTGATCGCCCCCCATTTTCCTCGCCTCATCTGGAGTGGGCAGTCCACTTACTGTTTCCTTCATCCGTGCAGCCCCTCTGAGGTTTTGTGTGAACTATGGAGCTTCAGTAGGAGTTACACTCACTGTTCCCTCACAGTTGCATATGGGGAACAGGCATTAGGGCAGAATTACATTGAATCTTGGGCCTGGGCAGCAAGGAGCCTCACGCAAGTGCAGTCATCTTGCATGCGGGCCCTCTAGTGCCCGGCACAAAAACAATCCTACCTGCAATTAGATTATTAATCATATCAGTGTAACGTTTGCTGGAAAATTATTGATGAAAAAACTTTGCAGTGCATAGCAGGGGCATGTGGTATAGTTAACTCAGCCTACTATAACTGTTAAATTTCTCTGGTTTAGTCCGTGTGACTATAAAGTCTCTGTAACCTTTGTTTTTTTCAGTGAATTTGGCAGATTTTATAAATTCAATTTCCTAACTCTAATGTCCCTGAAACCTTTTGTTTTCCGTGAATTTCTAAGTTTTTTTTAAATGTAGATTTATAACTATAATGTCACTGTAACCTTTGTTTTTTCAGTGAATATCTTTTTTTAAAGTCTATTTCCTAACTATACTGTCCCTGTATCCTCTGTTTTGTTTGATTTTCTAAGGTTTTTTAAATTCTATTTCCCAACTATAACGTTAATGTAACCTATGATTTTTTAATTACATTTTTAGGGATTTTAAATTTTACATTACTTTAGAGACTAGGGGTTTATTACTACACTGTTTAAAGTAATATTTTTTAGGAAGTTTGTCACATATTACATCACTCATGACATGGTTCGTCAGTTACATCACTGATGACATCATTGATGACATCACAAATGACATCACTGATGAGATCTTCCACTTAATATCCAAATCACCTCTTCATACCATAATATCACCTTTCATGCATCCACTCTAAAATACAGACTTCTTTTTTTGAAACAATAGACAAACCAGTACCAGTTAGTACATACCCGCTCAGTAATTCATGTGCCTACACACACACATGAACTCACTCACCCATACATTCACTAATACACATAGTCACTCATCAATACAGCTACTGTTATATGCACTCATACACCCATACCGACAATCACATACCACCACTCATCCATAGAGTTACTCACACAACTAATCAGTCACCCAAAAAATAAATCACACTGCCATTTACTCACCTATATAGTTATACACACACCACCTCACCTTTTCACACAGATGGTAGCAAATACTTACTCTGTTCTATAATCACTGAAACAAGCACACACTCACCCATGTAGCCACTCTCACAGTCACTCAATCACACATACAGCACTCACATATACTGTCTTTCACATATGCAGTTACACACCCATATACTACTGAGACATCCATACATTCACAAGCAAAGCCATACGCACACTTACTCACCCATACACCCTCTTGCAGATACACTCATGAACCCATACAGCCAGTGAATCACCCACTCACATGTCCATGCAGGGAGTCATACCCTCCCCCACCTACCCACACAGATTATAAGGCACCCAATACAGGTACTCGGACAACCAATCATTAACCAATATAGACACTCATGCAGCTACTCACCAATCCATGCAGCCACTTACACATCAACTGACGGACTAAAACAGACATTCACACAGATTAGTGATTCACCTATGCATTCACTAAGACACTTTTAATCACTCACTTATGCAGTCAGTCACACACTCACTCATACACTCACTCATTCTTCAATACACCTTGGTGTGTATATATAAACCATAGGTTTCACACCAGTTATAGTTAGCTGAACATTTTACTCATACAAAACCATTGAAATTCCCCCGTTATAGTTAGTTGTACTCACTATAACTCGCGCGCCCGCAATCCACTGCTGATGATGTCACATATTACATCATTCATGACATGGTCAGTGACATCACTGATGACATCACTGATGACATCTCAAATGACATCACTGATGACATCACTGATGGCATCACTGATGACATCACTGATGGCATCATCCACGTGACAATCAAATACACCTCATCACACACTAGTATAATCTTTCATCACTCACTGTAAAATAGAAAGTGCCATATTTGAAACCATTGACACACCAATAGAAATTTCTAAACACCCACTCAGTTATCATAGAACTATACAGACATCTAATCACTTACCTATAGATTTGGTGTTATATGCAGTGAATAATCAACAGAACACTATCAAATATACTTATACGCCTATTTCAACATTACACACTAGCACACATTGTATTCACTTATAAAGACATCCTTCTGACTTATGCAAACAATTGATTATACTTACATTTACTCACCTACACACTTATACAAACACCACTTCATCTATTTATATAGATAGTAACTCACACTTAGTGTGTCATAAAATCACTCTTACAAGTATTCAGTTATCCATATAGTGACTCATACAATCTGTAAGTCTTAGGCACACCTAATTAGATATAACTGTCACATACACTTCCTTTTTTTCATGTTTAATGGAGATGTACTATTGAGAGAAATATTTCATCACCACCACGCCCATAAACCTATACACTCACTGAAACAACTGTTATAACATGTAGTCTTAACCTCATATACCTACTAAATGAACTATTCACAAATTTTTTGGCAATCACACACCCACCACCAAACCACATAGACATTCATTTACCCATACAAATACTCAGTTAAGAAACCAATATCAAATATAGTCTTTAACATAGCAATTAAGACAAAGCAATAAAGACTTTCACACAGTTTAGTAACTACACATTATATATTGTGAGACTCTACAAACTAGTCAAGGAAACAATCAATGACACTGTTACTAAATCCACCATCCACACATTTATATTTATATATCACTCAGTCTTCAATGCAAAGTAGTGTATTTATAATACATATTTAAATATCAAAGCAAACCACATTCACTGGATGATGTCATCAGTAATGTCATCAGTGATGTCATTTGAGATGTCATCAGTGATGTCATCAGTGATGTCACTGACCATGTCATGAATGATGTATATGTGACATCATCAGCAGTGGATTGCGGGCGCGCAAGTTATAGTAAGTCCAACTAACTATAACGTGGGAATTTCAATCGTTTTGTATAAGTAAAATGTTCAGCTAACTATAACTGATGTGAAACATATGTTTTTTTCAGTGAATTTCAAAGGTTTTTTAAATGCTAATTCCTAACTATAACGAGTGTTAAACCTATGGTTTTTTCAGTGAATTTCACAAAATGTTTAACTAATGTCTATTTTTCTAAAATTAATTTTTCAATGTATTTTTCCTTTTTTTTTTTTAATCATTTTACCCCGGAGCGCTCAGGGTACGTGCACCCGTAAATGCACCCGTAAACGTAGCGAGAGCGCTATTCCCACGTGCAAAAAAATATATAATTATGTATTTAAAGTAAATAATAATGCAAGACATTTAGTGGCATACTCATAAAAGTACTCATTTTCATTTTTAATATCCGTATTTCACCTTTAAACGCATTTAATAAAATCTAGCAAAACATCATTCTGATGCGCCGCGTAAGCACCCCCGGAAGCGTTCCCGGAAGCGCCTACGTACGTGCCGCATAAGCGCCCGCATAAGCGCCCCGGGGCGCATAGCGTAAGCGCGCGTCAAGCCATGTGAACTCAAAACAACACTTTTGATTGGTTAATAACAGTTGTTTTTTCACAAGTAAGGAAACACTCCACCCATTTCCCTCACAACCTCTTTGCTTTTGCTGAGACAACACCTCTTGTCTGTTCCTGCAAATACAAAACTTCTACCATAATGTCTGGTTCCCAGAACCCTTCCCAGGACCAGTCCTCAGACTCTTTCAATGGATTCCTGCCTGAGGTCCCCCCACAGAGAAAAGTGAAGGACCACTTCATTTGAAGTTGTTCTCTTTTCCAGAGGGGGAGAAAAAATGCAATGCAGCAAAAGTCATGTGTAAAATTTGTGACACTGTACTCTCACGTGGAGATCCCACCCGGAAATATAGTTTTGGAAATGCAACATTAATCAGGCATGTTCAGAGGAGGCACCCGATTAATTATGCACGGGAGAGCACCAGAGCCCTGGCTCGCAATCTACCACAAGAAGGCCCCTCCACTTCCACCGGAGCTTCCACATCATCAGTGAGAGGAAGACCAGAACTGATGATTCCAAATATTCAACCTGTTTTTGGTGACATTACAATTTGTTGTAAGCAGTGTGACCAACTGCTCTGTTATGGGGAGCAGAACATTCAAATAATTGTGAGAACTAGGGAAGAACACCGCTGCACCCCTCAGCACTGATTTCTTCCCTTTTTTTGCTCCTGTTGAGCAGTTTGGCATTCCCTAGTTTTGTTTTTGTTCTAAAAAAAATACAAAAATTTTTGTAAAACGTTCGGAAAAACTAAAAAAAAAGTAAAAAAGAAGAAAAAAACTGTTCTTTTTAGAACTACCTCCAATTCTCCAAAAAAGAGCTATATTCTTTACATTTTCTCAAGGAGTGAGTGAAGTGGAGTACGGTAAGAAAGGAAAGTAAAATGAGCAAGGGAGCAAAGGAAGGGAAGAGAGGGGAAGGGAAGTGAAGCAGGGGCCTCAAAGAAGGTGAATGGGGGAGGTGAGTGAGGGGAAGGGGAGTGAACATGGGGAATTAGGATAAGTGAGGAAAGCGGAGTAAGGGAACAGGGGTGAGGAAGGGTAAGAGAAGAACAGTGAGGTTGAGGGAAGAATGGTGATAGAGGGTGGATAAAGGCAAGTGAGCGTGATACAAGGGGAGTAAGGGAGTGAGGAGACAGAGGGAGTAAAGGAAAGAGTGAGAGAAGGAGACTGAGTGAGGAAGCATAGAAAGGTAAGTGAGGGAGTCTGGGAGAGTTAAAGGGAGTAAGCATGAGGGAAGGGGACTGGGAGAGTGAGGGACAGAGGTAGTGAGGCTAAGAGAGAGGGAGTGAGGGAAGTAAAATGAGGATGTGACAGGACAGTGGCAGTGAGAGAAGGAGTGAGTGAAGCGGAGTAAGGTGAGTGAGGGAAGGGGAATGAGTGAGGGAGTGAAGGAAGAGAAGAGAGGGGAAGGGAAGTGAAGCAGGGGGTCTGAAAGAAGGTGAGTGTGGGAGGGGAGTGAGGGAAAGGGGAGTAAACATTGGGAAAGAGAATAAATGAGGGAAGTGGACTAAGGGAACGGGGGTGAGGGAGGGTGAGAGAAGGATAGTGAGGTTAAGGAAAAGAGTGATGAGAAACTACATTTTTTTGTCAAACTTACCTTATAAGTAATGTAAACCTAATTACATATTTTTACTAAATGTAATATCTGTGGAAGATGAAAAATAAAATTACGTATAATTTTTATAATATATATTTCAAAATACAAGCAACAAGGCAGTAGATTAAAAGTCAAAAAAGGGTACTAAGAGGTAAAGTAGGAGTGAAGGACACAGAAAGGGAAACAAAGGAATGGTGAAGGACAGAGAGAGGGAAAAAGAAATAGAGGGTGAGCAAATTACTAAGAGGATAATGAGGTGGATAGATTCAGTGACAGAGAGGAAGAGAGGGAGAGAGAAATAAACTGAAGGTGAGTAAGATAGTAAAGGAATGTGAGTTAGTAAAACAAAATGAGGAAAGGGGAGTAAGGAAAGGGGAGTGAGTGAGAGAGAAGGGGGAGTGAGTGTGCATTCACGACAATGAGGGATGGAAGGTGAGTGAGAGTGAGTGAAGGGGCATGAGAGAGTGAGGGGACAATGGGAGTGAAGGTAACAGAGAGGGAGTGAGGGAAGAGGAGTGAGGAAGTGAGAGGACAGAGGGAGTGAGAGAAGGAGTAAGTAAAGTGGAGTAAGGTGAGTAAGGGAAGGGGAATTACTGAGGGAGCAAAGGAAAGAAAGAAGGGGAAGGGGAGTGAAGTAGAGTGACTGACAGCTGGAAAGTGGTGGATGGGAGACAGGGAAAGGGCAGTGAAGGAATGAAAAATGAGGGGTAGTGAGGGAAGTGGAGAAAGGGAACGGGGTGAGGGAGAGTGAAAGAAGGGCAGAGACGGTGAGTTAAGAGGGGTGATAGAGGGTGGAAAAAGGTAAGTGAGCGTGAGACAAGGGGAGTATAATATATATTTCATAATACAAAATACTAAATAACTTGTTATATGGTTTATTTTTGCTAACAAAAAGTCATTGTCTTCCAAAACAGTGGCCACAAAGGCAAAAATGGAACTGGTCCAACCAATTTTGTCCACAGATTGAGAAAGCAAGGAAACATGTGAAAAAAAATGTTTCTGCTTTCCTCAGAGACTATGGTATGGGTTCCATATACCACAACAACTTGTGTTACAACATGCAAGGCATCTATAGGAGAGATGGTGTACATTTTACAGATGAGGGGAATAGAGTCTTCCTCTTGAATTTGAGACTCTGCATTGGTACCTACTTGTAGGTACAAAAAACACCCACATAACACAACAGCTCTTTTCAGAGCTACCCTACCTCTAAGCACTCTAATTAATTTTTTTACTCAAATTTTTTACACTGTTTTCCCCTTGGTGCGCTCAGGGTGCCCGTACCGGGAAGCGTAGATGGGAACGCACCCAGCGCTTACCCCACGAACATTTAAAAAAAATAAAATGTTTTTTAGCCCTTCAGGGTACTTCTGGGCCCCCCTCAGAAAACCTAGGGGGTCAGGGGGTGTCTACCCTGCCCACTTTTAATCATTTCCCCCTTTTTTTTCACCTCTTGTGTCTCGATTTTTACCGAGACACAAGATGGCAAACTCCCCGGACTGTTTAGAATGTTGTCAGACACCCGAGAGCCAATCAGCTTTCCATTCGCGCACTTCTGTGGCGCGCCGGGTGCGCTCCCCGGTACGCGTACCGGCACGCGCTCGAAGCGCGCAAAATGATATATATGTGTTTTTGAAGTTGCTTTTCATAAAAACCACTGGAGCAATTTTAAACAAATATGGAAAAGGCCCTACTACGTACCAGTCCCTACCATTTTGCCAAGTTTGGTGTAATTCCATTCAGCCATTCGGGCTGTAGCCGTGTCTAAATGTCCTATGTAAAATTGCATGGGGCAAACACATTTGAAAGTATTGAAATTTAGAACCAATCAAAATTTTACTTTTGTTTTGAATTTGTGTGTGATGAAGTATGATTGGTTATGTATATATCTTAAATGAGAGGAAAACACAGCCATTTTGTGATACTCCTGTCTGAGGTACATTTGAGAGGAACTTTTGGTGCTCATTTTCTAGTGTTTGAATAACACAGTACTAACTCTTCTCCTACTTTCAAAAAGGTGAGTTGTTAATTTGTAAGGGGAACTATATTGTACACTTTAAGATAATTTGAAAAATGTTTTCTGTTAGTTATTTACAGTCATTCTGTTATAATTATGCATTCAGATAGGCTTCATCACATGGAGTGCTTTATATTTCTAGTTCCTGCCTGATACTATACACTACCCAATTAATTTTAAAGAACTAAATATTCGATTAAGCTAGTTTTATATTATGTATTACTAAAAACGATAAATGAAAGTGATTACTTATTTCTGCAATTTACAGCAAGAAATTTGAAATTATAATGGATCAGAATGAGGAGATCAAGGAAATTTCTACAACTACTTTTATTGAAAATCAAAATGTCACGGATATTGACAGCACCAATAATTTAAATTTATCACAAGGAGGAGATGACATAAATGATTTTTTGGATGAATCTCTTGACGAAGAATTTATCGAATGTTTGGATATAATTGAATTCCAACAGTCATCATTGCAGACATTTAATGAGGACATTCCTGATGATTTGATTGAAAAGTAAATTCCAGATGAGGACATGCTGCAAGTTCTATTAAATTATGAAAATTCTAAACAATAAATTAATATTTACAAATTAAGAATTAGTTGACATATTATTCATTTTTATTTCTAATTGATGTGGTAGTAGCGAAGTGATTGTAGTATAATGTGAGACTTATAGTATAGAGTGCAACATTTTTATATTACATAGTAAGATTACTCATATTTACTTCTCCAATGTGTATTTGACATCTCTTCTTCATCTCCTGCCTCCTTTCACTCACTGTCTGTCTCTGATGCACCCTATCGCCGCCATTTTGTGTAGTTACAGAAGAGAGTGAAATATAATAGTTCAGAACGTGAAGGGGGACAGCGTAGAGTGCCCCTCACCCCTAGACCTTCTCAGGGGGTCCTAAAAGGATCTGTTTTTGCTTTCCTGAGAGACTATGGTATGAGTTCCATAAACCACAATAACTTACAACATGCAAGATATCTACAGAGTAGACAGTGTGCATTTCTCAGATGAGGGGAACAGAGTCTTTCTCTTGAATTTTAGACTCTGCATCGGTACCTACTTGTAGGTACTTAAATCACCCACATAACACAACAGCTCATTTTAGAGCTACCCTACCTCTAAGCAATCCAAATTGTTATTTTACACTATTTTCTTTCACTGTTTTTCCCTGCGGTACGCTCCGGGAATGCGTACCCGGGAAGTATACATGGGAACGCACCCAGCGCTTACCCCGCAAAAAAAAAGTTATTTTGCCCTTTAGGGTCCTTTTAGACCCCTTCAGAAAACCTAGGGGGTCAGGGAAAGTCTACCCTGCCCCCTTATAATCCTTTCCCCCTTTTTATTTTCACCTCTTGCGTCTCGATTCTACTGAGACACAAGATGGTGGACTCTCCGGACTGTTTAGAATGTTGACAGACACCCGAGAGCCAATCAGCTTTCCGCTCACGCACTTCCGTGTCGCGCCGGGTGCGCTCACCAATACGCGTACCGGGAAGCGCTCGAAGCGCGCATATAGATATTTATGTGTTTTTGAACCTAATTTTCGTAAAAACCACTGGAGCAATTTTCACCAAATAGAAAAGGCACTTCTGTGTACCAGTCCCTACAATTTTGCAAAGTTTGGTATAATTCCATTCAGCGGGTCGGGCTGTAGCCTTTTCAATTCGTCCTATGGAAATTAACATGGGGAAAATACGTTTTGGGACCCCCCTTTTTTCTCAGCCCCCACTTCACGAATCCCCCCGAAACTTTAAGGGAAGGAGCGGAGCGGAGCTGGCCTACATTTTGGAAAATTACATGCAAATTCCTCAACCGGCACCAAAGTTATTCCCAATAGAATGTTGCGGATTTCCTATGGTGGCTTGGTCCTAACTATAACTACTTACTGACGACCGCCAGTAGGTAATATATATATATATATACATATACATATATATGTATATGTATATATGTATATGTATATGTATATATATATATATATATATATATATATATATATATATATATATATATATATATATATATATATATATATATATATATATATATATATATATATTCACTGAAAAAACCATAGGTTTCAGGGTGTTATAGTTAGCTGGATATTTCACTCATACAACACCATTGAAATTCCTCAGTTATAGTTAGTTGTACTAACTGTAATTAACTAATCAATAACTAATACAGACTTTCACGTAGCCAGTAACCAACTGGTGCAGCAGTTTACACAACAACTGACCAAGTAGTACAGATATTCACACAGTTTAGTCACTATCCAATATATTGAGTGAGACACTATAAATTACTCAAGCAAACAATCAGTCACACTGCTACTAAATCCTCTATCCAGATATTTATATATCCACAGATTCCTCAATGCAGATTGGTGTATATATAATACATCTTTAAATAACCAACCAAACCGCATTTACTAGGTGATGTCATCAGTGATGTCATCAGTGATGTCACTGACAAAGTCATGAATGATGTAATATGTGACATCATTACCAGTGGATTGAGGGCACGAGAATTCCCGTTAGTACAACTAACTATAACTGAGGAATTTCAATGGTTGTGTATGAGAGAAATATCCAGCTAACTGTAACACCCCTGAAACCTATGGTTTTTTCAGTGAATTTCAAAGGTTTTTAAATGAAAATTCCTAATTATAATCTTCAACAAGAAACCAAATCTGCAATCCCACCGAAGAAAACCGGCCATAGTGCTACTTACCACTAACAAATTAACATCAACATTTAACTAGTGTAAGGACGTCGACTATGTACTGCGTGAATTACATCCAACTCACACCCATATTTAAAGAGCAATATGTGATAGAGGGACTAATTTTACACTTCCGACACCCAACAAAATCACAATACCCAGCGCCACTACCACTACAACCACCCCTCCTGACCCCTCTCCCTCTCGTAACACAGAGGCAGTGCAAAACAGGACAACGGACCTTCCCAAGATAATATATCCCCTCAACAGCAAACTAGCTCAATGTTCAGAGATGTGGCAACCAACTATGTATAAGGGAAGGAACTTACACATCAACAATAATTTACACATTGCCAAGACTACCAGTGAAATGCTATACATATCACACTATAGAAACCAAAAACGTTTCAGTGTGTAGATATACCATTGATACGTGTGCTCTGCACAGTGGATGCAACCATATTATCTCAGAATCTGGTGAATATCTCGGGCATGTTGCTGTGTTGTCTCCTTTCTTGAAGCAGAACCAAAGTGGGCTGATCCAACGTACACAACAACAGCGTAAGAGTATAAATAATTAGCCTACGCCTTGGGCGTGGTTCACTTCTGCAAAGAGAAAGGACTCTGCCACAGTGAAGGTCCTCACCCTGCCACGTGGTTGCCAACATGACCATGTGCCTCCTCGATACAGGCCAATTGCAAACTCAGTGCCACAGCACCGCAGACTTATGTCTGTATCAACTACTGCCTTCGATCTACACTGCGGACAGCAGGGTTCACAACTTGAATTCCGCTTTGGATCTACACTATGCACAGCATTGAAGTTATACTTCATTTATGTAAAGCAGAGACAATTCTACTCTATGTCCTCAGACTTTGTTAAAATAAGTGATACAAATTTGTCGTCGGTATCTATGCTGAGTACTGCCTTCGATCCACAGTGCGGTCAGTAGAGGTCACAACTTGATACCTGTAGCTCTTAAGCACTACAGACAACATTGAATTCAGTCTCGGTTTATTTAGAGCAAAGACCATTGTACTATGTCCTCAGATTTTGTTAACGTATGAACAGTAGGAAATTCAGCCTTAATTTATTTAATGCAGAGACAATTCTACTATATGTCTTCAGATTTTGTTTAAATAAGTGACAAAAAGCATTCCTACATGTCTGTGTCAACTACTTCCTTCAATCTACACTGAGGACAGCAAGATTCACAACTTCAATTCAGCTTTTCATGTACACTTCGGACAGCATTGAAGTTAGCCTTGATTTATAAAAGGCCAAGACAATTTTGTTAAATGATGCAGCAAAAAATATTCTTCAATGTCTGTACTGAGTACTGCCTTCAAATGTACACTGCGTTCAACAGAGTTCACTACTTGATACCAGAAGTGCATCAGCACTACAGACAACATTAAATTCATTCTCAATTTATTTAAGGCAGAGACAATTGTACTGTGTCCTCAGATTCTGTTAACTGTGACAAAATAGCATTCATCGATGTTCGTGTTGACTACTGCCTTTGATCTACACTGCGGACAGCAGGGTTCACAACTTCAATTCAGCTTTTCATCTACACTACGGATAGCATTCAAGTTATCCTTGATT
Organism: Lissotriton vulgaris; assembly: GCF_964263255.1. Lineage (NCBI taxonomy): Eukaryota > Metazoa > Chordata > Amphibia > Caudata > Salamandridae > Lissotriton > Lissotriton vulgaris. Next base: position 897,233,925 of record NC_141687.1, read on the forward strand.
TATGTAAGGCAAAGACTATTTTGTTAAAGGATGCCACAAAAGACATTCCTCAATGACCGTACTGAGTTCTGTTTTCAAATGTACACTGCGATCAAAAGAGTTTACCACTTTATACCAGTGGCGCATAAGCACTACAGACAACATAAAGTTCAGTCTTGATTTATTTAAGGCAGAAAAATAGTACTGAGTCTCCGGATTTTGTTAAAGTATGCGACAAAAAAAGCATTCCTCAATGTTTGTGTCAACTACTGCCTTCGATGTACTCTGCGGACAGCAGGGTTCACAACTTGAAGTCAACTTTGCATGTATACTACGGACAGTAAGGAATTCAACCTTGATTAATTTAATGCAGAGACAATTGTACTGTATGTGCTCTGATTTTGTTAAAATAAGTGACAAAAATCATTTGTCGATATCTCTGCTGCCTTCGATTTACAGTGTGGACAGCAGGATTCACATCTTGAAATCAGCTTTGAATCTATACTTTGAACAGCATGAAATGTAGCCTTCTTTTTTTTAAGGTAGAGTTAATTGTACTTTATGTCCTCAGATTTTGTTAAAAGATATGACAAAAAAGAATTGCTTGATGTCAGTGATGACTACTGCCTTCAATCTACATTGTGAAGGCTCACCATTCAGATAAAATGACGATTGTACATGACGCATTCCAGTACACAAGAGACATTATAACACTGTGACCCCCTGAACCACAAATCATCACAGGGTACACACATGCTGAGTTCTTTAGTACAACTAACTCACTGCACCAAAGTAATTCCCCTGTAGCCTTATTAAAGCAGAATTCACTAAGCAAAAAACATTGCTCCCAGTACAGCCCCCCTGCATTACGCATTATCGCAGGGTACGTACAAGCTCAGCGCCAAAGATACTACTAACTCAGTGCACCATAAATCATTGGAAAGAAGAGTGAACAGTGTTATGTCAGCAATGAGGCATACTATCACTTTTAAGTGGAATTCATGCAGAATCCAATCGACAAAAGTCATTACTCCAATTACTGTGCCCCCTCCCACTCCCCAGACCACGCATCATTGCAGGATATGTACACGCTAAGCACCAAAGGTACTAGTAACTGATTATCATGTGGCCTTACTAAGGCAGCATTCACAACACAAAAAACATATCAGTACAGTCTGCACGGACCACGCATCATAGCAGGCTCCACGGAAACTTGTTGTTTTAGATACCACTAACTCAGTGCAAACCAAAAAAAGTATAACACCTATCAAACCTACACAGAATTCCTTTATTATGCTTCCTTCAAAAACTTCTTTTATATCACTTATAGATTTAATTGAATAATAAAAGTTATGCTACATACATGTTCTATCTTTCATTTCAATCATGATTGTAGATAATGCAATCTACCCTTAGATCTACTCTGCGGACAGCAGAGTTAACAACTTGAATTTAGCTTTGGATCTACACTACAGACAGTAGAGAATTTAGCCTTGATTTATTTAAGACACAGACAAAAAATACTCCTGTGACACTGCTAGTATGCACAATTCCCTTTAATCCCTCCATCCTGTGAACTATGTTTACAAAAAATGTAGATCACAGCGCCAAAATGTACCTCCACCACAGGCAATACTAAGTATCTCTGGGTATCACCTTCAACATCGCCACCAGACATACTTCCCCATTTTGAGAAAGTTAGGATGCACTGCGTGAAATGCAATTGTTTAATTTGTTATGGGGAGCAATTAGTAGATCTAGTTTGCAGAGCAATTGATAACCATTGATGGTAGATTTTTTTTCTAACCTCAAAGTTCATGCAGACCAGTATGCAACACTCAATATTTTGAGTACAGACCGCTAGAAAACGCATCATCGCAGGGTGGGCACATGCTGAGCACCACACATACCACTAATTCAGTGTACCATAAATAATCGCCACATGGCCTTATTAAGACAAAATTCAGTTGCCAAAAGACATTTTTACCAGTGTGTTCTGCTTGAACCATGCATCATCGCAGGCTCTAGACAAACCGCCCCTACCTCAGAGTACCACAACTCATAAACCCTTTATGATAGAATCTTATGTGTATTATTTCACATATAATACTCCTACCTTTGTACAGCAGAATTTATAAACCGTTTATGATTGAATATCTGTGTATGATATAATTATTACTATTCCACTTCTTACCAACGTTTGCAACTATGAATGAATATAGAGTCACTGATAACCCGTACCTTCCATGTTGGCCATGTTGTGGAACTTTACAGATATAATGACACATTTGCGTTTAAGACCCGGGTGAAGTCAGCACTAAAAGACGGACACCTGAATCACTTGATTTCTCATATAGCTCACAACGGAACCAAGCTCATAGCTCCAGAATCATGGTTCAGAGCATCGCGCAGCACTGGCATATGTCAGTCCAGCCCACTCCACTTACGCTTCCAGGAAAAAACAAAATCGCAACATTTCCCATATTTCCATTGTACTGATTTCTTAGTTCCAGGTCTAGTTGTCAGAATGGAAAACACACACTCCCTCATGGCTGGTATACACCCACACCACACCCATCCAGCACATGCGTCACTACACACGTGACCCTACCAATGAAAAGACAATGCGCATGTGCTCTACGCCATTTTAGAGTTGCTCCCGTCGCAAGCACTGTGATGGCCCATCCGAGTGGTTCGGATGCCTCATGTAGGCCCGGACCACCAAGTACAACGGTCCACCACTACATGCGTGGCCTCTTAGGTCACTGAGTTAGTGGTGCCGCAAGGACTGAGCGGGTGAGAAACCTGAGATGAAGATAGGTGTACGAGTATGTCCTTTCCAATAACAATATCAAGACTCAGCACCATATATCAGACTTCTTGGTGGCAGAACGGGACTGCATGATGTAGAAGGTGTCCTGTCCACGAAAAGGTGAGCAATAAGGCCTGGGTGTGCATCGGAGGGAGTCGCTGGGGTTCAGCAGATTGAATACAAAAAGGTCACGCAGCGATTTAGGCATACGCAGTCCTATATACCATATCTTATTGCATTTATATAATGTTTCCAATAGCAGTAACATTTTTATAATTGGTCAAATGTCTGACGCTCGTGATGATCGAAACCACGCGTATCACTTCCCACCACTTGCTTTCACAACTGAATACAAAAATTACTACTATAGACTTTTTTCAGAAATCAAAGCCTATTTAACAAGTTGGAACTGTACAAATAGTTGTTTTTAAATGCGGGAGAGAATGTGTGTTAAAGGGCGATGTAATTGTACTCCACATTAAGATAGTAACAATTACCAATCGGAACATCTTTCTTTTACTATCTTTTAGATGTAGAGGTTCAGGGTGCATTGTGTCCCGGCACGTGGTTAAAAACACATGGGTGAGAGAAAGGCGAGCTGCGAATAATCTTTTCAGTCCCTCTCTCCCTTCCTCTTTCCTTTGATAAAGAAATGACGCATAATGTTAACTTCCTTTTTATCTTACAGGTTGTGTTTCACAAATTGGCGTTCCCCCCAAACACCTCCAAAGTTCATCGTTTGTGCAATCTGCAAAGATGCGTGGCCATCGTAACAACGTCTGAGAAGGCTGCTTCGACACGTGGTGCACCCTCTTTGAATCACGCCAATGGCACAAGGTGAGCAAAGAAGCTTGTTTCCAAAACAACAACAAGTCATCTGTGGATGGAGAGAGTGGGTAGTGTGCAGCAGTTTGACTGCGTAACAATGTACACTTACCACCGAGCAGTGAGAATAGATAGGTTACAACAGTCTCAGGGGCAGATTTACAAGTCCCTTGCGACACTTTGGTGTCACGTTTAACATGGGAAAAGTGGTGCAAGGAGCTTGTAAATCTGCCCCTGAGTGCGCAAGAAAAAGCACTCACCTCCGGACTCTGGAAGACAAAGGGGTGCAGCAGAGTGGGTACGCAGTATTGAAAACTCACCGCTATGCAGTAGGAGTGCATGGGATACAGTACTTTGGAGGAAAAACAGCACACAGACACCTCCTTACAGTGGAAGTTGATGAAATACAGTATTCTCAGTGTACACAGAAATAAAGCAAAAACATACTTGTGCAGTTGTATGTACTATGTTATTACTAACTCTATATACTATCAGATCACTAAACTAGAGGGTGCACTATGAACCAGCACATGCTTGGATACACAAAGGAGGCAATAAGGTGAGCTACAAAGATTTTCTCAGCATTAACTGCTCCATCTATAACTTTTTCTCTCTCACAGTTTTAATATAATTTCTTCCCTCTTTCTCTCTCTCACTCTCCCTCTCACATCGTTTCTCTTTCTCTTTTAAAGTTATGGATGCTGCTGTCCACTCTACCGAGGCTGAATGTAAGACAGTCTGCAGTGTACATCCAAAGCTGAGTTCAAGTTGTGAACTCTGTTGGCCACAGCGTTTACAGAAGGTAAGCAATGCGGCCTAGATACACAATGCCTCCGATTAAATGCTTTAGAAATAAAGGGACTTATTTGCAAGCCCCTTGCGCCACTTTTGCGTCACTTTTAACATGGGAAAATTAACGCAAAACTGTCGCAAGAGGCTTGTAAATGAGCCCCAAAGAATATTGTCTTGCATAAGGACTTGATTTCTTACCTAATTCTATCTCATCTCTAAATCTTTTTAAAGCCCTGTTGTTCCATACTGTTAACCTGACGCAGTAGGCACTTCCGTACAGACACATCTTGAACGCTGGCCTATAAGAGTGGTGGAATGTATCAGGCACACTGCAGACCTGCAAATTGAGAAATATTGCCAAGTATCACCTTGACTTAAAATTTTTGACCTCCTTCAGTTGATGAGTACAGGCCTCAGCAAGGCCTGTGAGTGCAAAGGGTTCGCCCTTCTGTGCACAAAGTCCTCAGACTACACAAAGAATTTGGCACAGAAACTGGAAATACAAACACATAGTTTAATAAACCTTTAAAGGTGGTCCTACAGCCCACACAACACTCTACAGCATTGTACAGGGTAGCACAAAGAACTCGAGTACACAGTCCCCTTTTATACACAAAGAAGGGGCTCATAAGTAGGCGGGTACAACTCAGGACATGATTTACGACCATATATGGACATTTCTGAACATGGGTGGCGTTAACGGTTCTTGAGGCCCACGAAAATGCACATTCCTATCTACGCTAATCAGAGACAGATGTGACTTCTACTGAGCATGCGCTAACCGCACAAAGGGCTATTTATAGGCTGTTGCTGGGCAAATATGAAGGGCGACTAGCAAAGAGGTAGGACTCATCACATGGCGAGCACATGGCAATATGTAGCAAACAAAATGGAGGACAGAAAACAAAATGGAGTCTGACCGTACAAAGAGATTGAGCGGGAAAACACAACAAGTGAATCACAATATCATGTCTTTAGCTAATGCTTAACATTATCGCTGTTTTATTTACAACAGACGACCCTTTCAGCATTAGCTGAAGACATTCGGTTTTTTAGGATAATCTAAATACTCATCGGTAATATCGATGCTCATCATTTCAGCTACCTCTCTAGTTATACTTTTCTGGTGGGTAGCCTCAGAAACAGCTCTTTTATTAGGTACACAAAATGAAACACATAGGGAACATATCATTGGACTACATTGAATACATATACAACATGTAAAAATAATAGCAATAATTATACAGAGGCCAGTAAGAACTTTCCAACCCCATGTGGAGATCAGAGTCCAGAACCAACTGGAAAATGTCCAAGTTCCATTTTCAACATGTATATCAGCAGCAATCTTATGTAATTTATTAATTGCCTTGTACACAGTAGGAGTGTGATCAGGGATGAATACACAACAGCTACTTCCAATAATTCTACAAGCACCGCCTGTATCTGCTAACATCACGTCCAAAACCATTCGGTTTTGTAACCCAACAATTCTAGTAATTTTCAACTCTTCAGTGAGATTGCCAAGAGCTGCGGCAGTTTGATTCGTTACGGCTTCCACTACTCTCGTTAATCGCCGTATCTTTCTACTATTCAGAGCAGCTCCAACAAAAAAAAATAATCCTAAATTGACATCTATATACTGATGCAGAGTAGTGTGAGTCTGGTCTACATCATCAATAGACAAAGTCTGTTTGTATCTGTTTACAGTTACATTATTCAATAATTTTAAATCTTTATGATATGATGCAGGTGCTATTCCTGCAGGTGCTAGGAATACAGGCGGTAATAAAAATTCTACATAACATACTCCGGACCATCCAGCTGGTAATCGGTAATAACTAAGTATGGGCGGAAAATCTGTTACGCTCGCGGATTTTGCGGATTTTCGGTAAATTCGCAATTTGCGAGATTCGCGAATTTCCCGCAAAATCCGCAAATTCGCACGCAGCGGATTTTTTTTCTTTGCGGTGTAAGTTCGCAATTGCAAACATGTAGGTGCGGCGGGCAGCAACAATCTCGCACTCGCGAAATTACAAAAATTGCAATTCCGCACAAGAAATCTACTAGCAAGCAGCATAGACCTTCTGAAAATGATTATTTTTATCAGAATAACTCCTCAGGTTGACATTTGCCTGCACTTTTTTAGATTTGAGGCCTTTTGATTTTCTTTGGATAACTTTTGGATTAGAAATCACCTTTCTCATATAAGCTTGGTGGGGCATTAAAGTTGCTGTAATGCTGCTCTGCAGAAACACGAGTTTTGCAAAAGTGAAAGCAGGTTCAAAAGTTCAAACTCATCATTAGTAACCGTTCCCTGTAGTGCTTCCTGACAAGGGCCCCTCCAAAGTTCAGTTGCTAGTTGCAACAATTGTTCAGTTGCTAGTTGCAACAATTGTGTGACCCTGCTCTGACCTTCACAGCAGGCTCATAGAATAGCTACAAGTAGGCCACAAAGGTCCTGGAAAAAAAAATTGCACTGCAACAGAAAGCAAATTACAGATAAGGATGCAGGTGCCAGACTGGAATTTTAAAACAGTGACACATTAATAAATCAACCCCAAATTAATTCATGTCAGTTGAAGCAGGCAGGTGTGCTTGCTTTTTCCCCCCATAATCTACAGTGATGATGAACCAGAGGGTGGCATAAGGCATTGAAGTACCCGAGGGTGGCATGGGTAAAACAGAGGGTGGCAGGGGAGAAACAGAGGGTGCTGGGAACCTATGATGATGAACCAGACGTAGAAACAGCATGATCGTGACCGTTGCGAGCCTACATGTAAGTTTGCGATTGCGAACTGTTACAAAACCCTCGCGAACTGTCAGAAATCCTTGCGAACTGGCAGAAATCCTTGCGAACACAAAAAAAAATCCGCAAATTCGTGAGAATTCGCGGATTTTGCGGATTGCGAGTTCGTAAATTCGCAAAATTCGCGAACGCCAGATTCGCAAAATGCGCCCATGCTTAGTAATAACCTCTATTACCACATACAAAGTAAGTGTTATGAGAAGCAAGGAATGAGCTATTGTTCAGACCATCAATATTTAACACAATAATACAATCACTATCACCTAAAGGGATATAACCTACACTCTGTATACATAAATCTACTTTTGCTTGGGCCACTGAAATCACAAACTTCTCATTACCAACAATTTCTCTAGTGTTCATAAAAATATAGGGCGTCGAATTATTGTCCGGTCGATATTCTTCCCACTCCCATATAGTTCCGTTGGCTTGTGGATAGCCTTCTTTGTAAATGTAAATGTACATGTATTTATATAGCGCAAATCACCAACCCGGTATCTAAGCGCTTGCTTAGGGAACCCGTCCTGATATTCCCCTGTGAGATAACCCCGGCAGGGTATCCACAAGGTGAAAGCCAGGCAACCCACAGCGAGGGGCCGTTGTGGAGATTAAGCAAGCTATTGCCCAGAGTCGCAGAGTGTGAACCCATGAATCGAGTAGGCACCGGAGCGAGAATTGTAGAGTCCGTGGAATTTTTGAGCCCAAGACCCACCGAGGCAGGGAATTGAACCCTGGTCCCGGGCTGACCTCTGCTTGCAGGTCTGCCTCCTCTAACCAGTGAGCCACACTTCTCCACTTCTTTGTCCTGATGGCAATCTTTGTTCAGTCTGAAAAGCAGTCTACCCACTGTAGGCTTTTTCGTAGCAAAAAGCAAAGTGTACCAGGCTTGATAAGAACTATTATGAGAGAAAGGGAGAGGTATGAATGGTGTTCCCCCTTCTTCTGATGTGCTGACATCATCCCACATATCCAACAGTTTGTGGCATTAGTAGCTACGTGGGTATGGTGCAGCATCTGAATGAAAGTATTATTCAAATACGACTGTCGATGCTCCAACTCTTGATATGGAAGTGTATAAAAGAAATGCTTATCTGGAACTGGAGTGGAAACAACATACAACTCACGGACAGGAATTGTATCCTCGACAAACCACGTGATTGTAGCAACAACTGCACAGCAGCAATGAACCTTACAGCACAGAAAATCTTCTTCTTATCCATCCGAACAAATGTACAAACAGTATCTTCCTGAAACTAAAAATGTTGTCAGAACTCTTCCCCCTAGCAGCCGTTGTTTTCTTCACCAGCGGGCCAAGACGGGTGTCACTACTCTAATGCAGGGCTGAACCCCCCCCTTGCCTCATCGGCTCTCTCTTTCACTGACCTAGGGACCGTCTGACAACTTATCACACAACTGCAGGCTCTTTCCTTGGTCGTAGATTGTATCTCTTCGCTCCAGGGACGGTCGGGTCCGGGAAGAACTCCTCAGATTCGTCAGGTACCACAGCACGGCCTCTCTCCGCAGTCAGGATTTCTCAATGGTCGGTCAATACAGAAGGCTCCACCAGTCCGGGTTGCACCTTCCGGCAATGTACGGAATGAATCCAGTTCTTTCGGTTGGTGACTCGGACAGCTGTTCTCGTGGTAAGAAGACCCTGCTCTGGACCACCCCACCTCGGCTCCAGACTGCTCGACCTCTCGAATGATTTTATGAGGATGAAATCTCCAGGCCGGAGATTATGGCCTTCATCTGTGGACCGGCCAGGGAGTGCTTCTCGAACCTGTTGATGAATGGAAACCAAACTGTCAGTTAATTGTGCCAAATAGTCATTCAATAAAACACAAGGTACATCATACACTGAGCTTGGCTTTGGCACTCCCCATATATTCATGGGACGCCTGAATATTATCTCATAGGGCGTAAGGGCCGTTCAAGAATGTGGTACCAATCTGATAGACAATAATGCCAAAGGCAAGGCATCTGGCCAATTCAAAGAAGTAGAAGCTTGTATCTTTGCTATTTTAAGCTTTAGAGTACCACTGTACTTATCCACTAATCCTGCTGATTGCGGGTGGAACACTGCATACAATTTCTGTTTGATTCCCAATCCTTTCAGGACATACTTAACAACGTCCGCTATAAAATGAGGCCCGTTGTCACTCCACAACAATCTACAAACACCATACCGAGGAAAGAATTCCTTCAATAACACCTTTGCCATAGTAATTGCAGTATTGTCCTTCGTAGGATATGCTTCAATCCATTTACTGAACGCACAAACCACAACTAAGACGTATTTTAGATTATTGCAGCATTCCAGCTGAATATAATCCATTTGCAATACTTCAAAAGGTGCAGTAGGTGTTGCAAATCCTCCTGCTGGAGTTCGTGTCCCTTTTCCTGGATTGCACTTAAGACAAATCATGCAGGTCTGTACTACTCTCTTAGCCGTGCTAGCAATCTCTGGAAGCTCCCAAACTTGCGTGAGCAATTTCACAATTGCCGAAGCTCCAACATGTGCTAGCCCATGTGCCATCTGAATCAGGTTGTACAAAGGCTGTGGGTAACTTCCACTTATCCATTTGTTTACTTCTCCAACAACCTTCATCATCCAACTCTCCATCCTTGGACCATTGCTTCCGCTCTTTATCAGAAGGGGTCCTCTGTATCTCTAGCACCTCCTTCCTAGCATCGTGCCATCGCTTAGCTTGTGACTTCACAACGTACATTGGAGTGGAGTCAGGCTGCATCGCAGTTTCACGTGCTACTCGAGCTACAAAAGCATTTCCTTCTCCCACTTTATCTGTCACTTTCTTGTGTGCGCTGCATTTCACTATAGCTATCTTCTTTGGATAGGTCAATGCAGTCAAGAGGTTATGCACTAACACTCCGTACATTATCTGTGCTCCATGTGATGTCAAAAAGCCCCTTTCCTTCCAGAGCATGCCAAAATCGTGAGCTACTCCAAAAGCATAGCAGCTATCTGTGTAAAAATTCACACATAATCCTGCACTAAGCTCACATGCTCGTGTCAACGCTATCAGTGCTGCTGCTTGAGCTGATTTCTGCGGTATGTGTGCTGTCTCCACTATTGTGTGTAGCGTAGTAATTGCATATGCTGCTGAGGTAGTACCATCTGGTAGCTTCAGGCAAGACCCATCCACCCACAGCTCTCCATCCACATCCGTAAAGGGCATGTCCTGCAAATCAATACAACCCTTTGTCTGTTCCTCAGTCACAAAAACAGTCATGTGCTTCTTGAGCCCCAGGCTGAGTGGCCGGAAATGGCAACAACGTGGCTGGGTTTAGTGTTGCACATCTCTTTAGTGTAATATGAGGAGCCAACAGCGTTAGCTCGTATCCTGTTAGATGAGCGCTAGTTAAATGCTGCGTCTTTGTCTGATTCAAAAGAGCATCAACAGCATGGAGGACCAACACCAACAACACAATCCCCTCACTCTGGCGTATTGACACAGCTGTCGCTGCAACCGAGCGAAAACAACCAGGTAACGCTCGAGCAACAGGGTCAAGCACTGCTGAGAAGTATGCGCAAGGGCGCTGCTTATCCCCGTGCATCTGCACTAAAACTGATAATGCGCATCCATCTTTTTCATGTACATACAATGTAAAAGGCTTCGTATAATCAGGGGTGCCTAACACTGGTGCTGAACAAAGGGCCTGTCGTAATTGCTGGAAAGCATTCTCACACTCATTTGTCCAGGGAAGGGGGACTGGAGTATCCTTTGTCAAAAGCGCTAACAGTGGTTTAACTATGTGTGAAAAACCCAGTATCCACTGTCTGCAAAAAGAAGTAAGACCCAAGAATGCTCGAACATCTTTCTGCGTAGACGGTGCTGGTGTTTCATTGCTTGGCTATAAATGTAGGACTCTCAGTATAGCCTTGAGGAATTCTACAAAATCTATACGATTGATTATTCAAAGTGAAGCCTAAAAGATATCGGCTATCAGGATGAATAGTGATCAAAAAGAAAGCGTTCTTCACGTCTATAATGGAGAACGTGGTTGCAGTTTGTGGAACCAGAGTAAGAAATGTTGTAATGTCAGAAACCACTGGATATTGAGGTATCACTATCTTATTCACCTCCCGGAGATCGATGATAAATCGATAAATCCTAGTATCTGTGTCTTTCTTCAAAATCGGTAGGATAAGACTGTTACACACATTGTATGGAACCTCTTCTACTACCCCTACTTTAATGAGATCCTGTACGATCTGTATAAGCGCCTCCTCCCCCTCCTGTGAAATACGATATTGAGGTAAGCGTGGCAACACAGCTCCCTTCTTTACACTGATGTACACCGGGGGAATGACCATCTGTCCCACATCAGTATCTGAAGTAGCCCACAAGGTACGAGGTAAAGAGGCCAATGCAGTATCTTATTTAATCGTACACACCCTCTCCATTGTCGGATAGTTGTCGTTCAAAATAACACGCACTCCTTCATGGGAGCAACGTATTGTAGCTCAAAAGTGCTTGAGCATATCCAAACCCACAATGTTATCAGGCGTGTTTGGGGAGAGCAAGAATGGTCATGATGCAACAAACTTATCTACATGAAGTGCAAGAGGTTGTGACAGTGGGCTAAGAGAAGGTGTTCCATCGAACCCTATTGATGTAATTGTTAAGCCAGACAGGGGAGCCCTCGGAACCAATTGTTTAGACAAAGCGCTACGAGTAGCTCCTGTATCAACCAGAAACCGATCAGTAGAACCCAAAACATGTGCTGTAACATAAGGACCCCTCTGATCTACTGGCACTTCAACTGATTCCTTACCCCATCCTACGCAATCCTATGCATACTGTGAACCATGACATTCAGGTCATTCGTAATCAGATATTTGGCATTGATTCCGTCGATCAAAAACATTAGACCCCTCTTGTGGTCGCATATTAGAATCAAACCTAGCACGATCATTCGTGTTACCTCTAGGGCCTGAAAAGCCCACTCGATTTCTCATCAGTCCTTGACCACGCCCTTGCCTCTGTACGCACAACAATGGACACTCCCTAGCCCAATGGCCCATCTGCTTGCAATACGCACATTGATCCCTAGCCAGATCCAAACGAGCAAAAGAAGAACCATAAGTCCCTCGACCACCCCTGTCGGTACCTCTATTGGGCGGTCCGTACACTTGTGCTAACATGACCTTCGTTTTCAAATATTTAGACTTCTTCTCTTCAGTACCCTTCGCTTCTAATTCCTGACACTCAAAATACTGAGCCATCGTCAGGAGGGATGCCGGAGACGAAGTCGTCCAAGAGCTTTCACTCGCTTTTAACCGAGCTGCCACTCCTGGCAATAAATTCGAAACATACTTATCAACGAAAAGATGTCGGCCTGTGTCGTCCCTAAGCGACAGGCCGATAAAATCATGGAAAGTTTCCTCAAATCGCGTAAAGAAATCTTAAACGGACTCATCTACTTTCTGCTTACAAACCGCTAACATAGTCCAATCAATCTTCTTAGGGGGAATAATCGTTTTTAGTTTAGCCAAAATATCAGCAGGAAGGTTTAAAATCGACTGGGGTGGCTTCTGCGCAGGTTTCCTGTCTCTATCCTCATCCTCAAGATCCGCCCACCTAACTTTAAAAGCAACAAGATCATCTACTTTCCGCACAGATCTCCACATATCGGGGGGTAATATGAGCCCAAAAGATAAATCAATATCAGCTAATGTCATAATGCAAGAGTTTAGAGCTCCCTCAACTTCCTCATAAAAGGCGGCAGGATTCTTTCGTGGATCAGGTAATGAAGCTTTTAATGCCATAAAATCCGCTCTATTCCATGGAGCGTAAACCCAATTATAAATGAAATACCCTCTAGCATCAGGAGAAGATTTATCCGAACTAGTACCCGCTCCTTTAGGAGGAACATACAAAGGCGCTGCCTCTCGCATAGGCTTAACATGCACTGGCTCAATCTTATCTGAATGAAAAATAGGTGACTGCTTCCCGCCGCCGCTCGGATTCGTTTGCTCCTCCTCTGCTTTCTTTTTCCGAGCTTTGTCCCGTAGCTGAAACATCTCGTCCCGCAACGCAAACAGCCGTAGAACCGCGTCGGGCTCCTGGGAAGGAGGAAAAAGACCTTTACGCAATTCTTTAGACTCAGATATCACATCATCAGGTTCAAGAACATTGGAATATTTCCGAAAACATGCAATCACTTCATCAGAAAGAGATTCAGTAAAATATATTTTCTCCCTATCCTGCCATCCTTCAAGAGACTGCATTAACTCAGGAAGAGAAACAGTAGCCTTGAGTACTGGATGAGCGATCTTTCGAAGGTCCCCCATACGTTCGTTCGATAACATAGACCGTGTGTCTGTCTTCCCTGGGGGTGATCCAGAAACCTCACCTCCCCTTCTAGGAGCGGAGGGACCAGCGTACGGAGGCGGAGAGCAATCTAATAACGAAAAATCATCATCAGGTTAATTAAGGACAGGATAAAGAGGCTGCCGAACAGCATACTGGCCAGATATCTGCAATCTGCGTTCCTTTTCCTGCTTTTCTTCTAATTCCTTTGCTTCACGCTTTCTCAACTCTTGCGCTCTCTCACGTTCACTCTTTCGTTGTTCCTTCTCAATCAGCGCTTTCTCACATTTCTCGCGCTCACGCACTTCTTTCACCCACATACGCACACACTCAAACATATCCTGCCTCGCTCGTCGCTTACACATACACTGTTCCACATACTCAATTTTACGCAAATCAAACAAACCATACAAAGGCCAACGCAACTCAGGATCCTTTTTCGTGTATTTTCTCCACAATGTGCTGTACATTATAGCGGAAAGACCAAACTTCACATACATGTCCCTATTGGGCGTCCCCTCTGGGGGAGCTGGCTGTGATTCCTCAAGTCTTAACCGGTCACTTCCAAAACAGCAACACCACTTACGGAGTGCGCTAAAAACAGGCATGTCAAAAATAGTGCAAAATCTGCAATATTATAATTAAAAATAGCACTTAACACGTTGCGCCGCTAAATTCAAAGTTCAGGAAAAAAATCTCCACATTGCCTGCCTATATGTGTTGCAACGCATATATCCCAAATCCAAAACCAAATATGTCTAGTCCCACAAAACCAAATAGCCACAGCAAGCGTATCCTAAAACTGCCTTGCCAACCCAGGCTTCCAAAAGCTCGCAGCAAGTACTGTAGAACGGTTCTTACCAATCCAGAGCGTCCAGATTCCAAATGTCAAGTTCCAAATTCGCCCAAACGGCCACTGCACGGCAAACCAACAGAAGAGGTCTTAGTCGAGGACCGGGGCCACCCAGATGGTCAGATCGGAAGGGAAGGAAGAAAACCTTGGGATGCCAGGACTAAAAACGCAGCTGGCAGTGATCACGTCCCCGGCAAGATCCAATCCTTCATCACGACCAGTCCTTCGAGCATCCTAGTAGCCGATGAGCCCCACGTGTCGGGCGCCAATTGATGAGTACAAGCCTCAGCAAGGCCTGCGAGTGCAAAGGGTTCGCCCTTCTGTGCACGAAGTCCTCAGACTACACAAAGAATTTGGCACGGAAACTGGAAATACAAAAACATAGTTTAATAAACCTTTAAAGGTGGTCCTACAGCCCACACAACACTCTACAGCATTGTACAGGGTAGCACAAAGAACTCGAGTACACAGTCCCCTTTTATACACAAAGAAGGGGTTCATAAGTAGGCGGGTACAACTCAGGACTTGATTTACGACCATATATGGACATTTCTGAACATAATCAATACATGGGTGGAGTTAACGGTTCTCGAGGCCCACGGAAATGCACATTCCTATCTACGCTAATCAGAGACAGATGTGACTTCTACTGAGCATGCGCTAGACGCACAACGGGCTATTTATAGGCTGTTGCTGGGCAGATCCGAAGGGAGACTTGCGAAGAGGTAGGACTCATCACATGGCGAGCACATGGCAATATGTAGCAAACAAAATGGAGGACAGAAAACAAAATGGAGTCTGACTGTATAAAGAGATTGAGCGGGAAAACGCAACAAGTAAATCACAATATCATGTCTTTAGCTAATGCTTAACATTATCGCTGTTTTATTTACAACACAGTAACATCGGTCTAATTTAGACACTTATTTTCATTTTGCAGGTTATCTACCCTACTTCTATTGGTGTCCATATCACATTTTGCTCATTATATTGTTATGTTAAAGTTATGTTTCTAGTGATTTATTACATTGTTATCTTAAAGTCACGTTTCTAGTTATTTATTGTTATTTTAATAAAAGTTAATAAAAAAAGTATATATGTCTTCTTTTTCTGACAACATTTCACTATTACGTAGTATGATATTCATATAGTTAGAAAACATTTCAAAATAGAAATGATATCTATAACTAAAAGTATAATATTGAGGCTAACTCTTTACCAGCTCTTTACCAGAGTCTATAGCTACGACTTACGGTTCCTATGGAAAACTTTGACAACTCCAGCACAGTAACTGTTTCGATTAGTAACATTCTGTGGTGAACTTCTAACCTCTGTGCTCACGTAAGTGTTCCATGAACTGTTACTATGGTAACAGGCAGTAAGCAGTTTGGGAGTTGGGTTGAAAGGTACTGGCTGCAGAGAAACCGTTATATTTACCCTGGATCCTCTACATGACAGAAAGGAAAGCAAAGTGAGACAAAGTAAGACAACACTGTGTAGCGGATTTACAAGCCCCTTGCGCCACTTTCGCATCACTTTTCCCATCTTAAAAGTGATGCATTAGTAACGCAATTAACACAGGATACTTAAAGGCATGGGTGGAGTTTCATCTCGACAGCAGTGACATCTGATGAAGGTTATTTTAGCCAAAATGCATTATGCCTGCACTGTCTAAATAAACGGCTTCCAAGGTTTCCCCGAGTGGCCTCTTACCTTTCTCATCGGAGGGGTGTTTGTTGGATTTCTATTGTGTGCCAGCCAGAGGCGTGCAGGAGGCCCGCTCTTCCAAGTGGCAGGAGAAATACTGGCACCAGCTGTCTTAGCTTTGTTTTTCTCCAAGGGATTGGAACATTTCCTGCCCGCCTCAAGTGCAAGCAAAAGCCATGGATGCTGCCAGGTGCAGCTCGTTACTGTACGAGGAGCCGATTTCACTGTAACATCGACTCGCTTCCAGGCTGACAGCTGCGCAGGGGGTTGGAGCATCAAGGGGACCCAAGGAAGCCTGAGTACATCATTACAAACCGGGACACTCCATGTGGATATGCTGCGCCATTGCCCTGAACAGTGGAAAGCCATTTGGGTTTCGTTTTTCTTTGCCTCCCCCACAGAACACTGAACAGAGAGTGGTGCTTTCTGGGAACTGTAGTGAAATCCTGACAACTTTGGGGTGTACGAGCATGTGACCTGGGTATGCAATATGTCTTCCAATAGGATCAACACAGGATACTTAAAGGCGTGGGTGGAGTTTCATCTCGGCAGCAGTGGTATCTGAGGAAGGCTATTTTAGCCGAAATGCATTATGCCTGCACTGACTAAATAAACGGCTTCCAAGTTTTCCCCGAGTGGCCTCTTACCTTTCTCATCGGAGGGGTGTTTGTTGGATTTCTATTGTGCGCCAGCCAGAGGCATGCAAGAGGCCCCGGTCTTCCAAGTGGCAGGAGAAATACTGGCACCAGCTGTCTTAGCTTTCTTTTTCTCCAAGGGATTGGAACATTTCCTGCCCGCCTCAAGTGCAAGCAAAAGCCAGGGATGCTGCCAGCTGCAGCTCGTAACTATACGAGGAGCTGATTTCATTATATATATATATATATATATATATATATATATATATATATATATATATATATATATATATATATATATATATATATATATATATATATATATATATATATATATATATATATATATATATATATATGGGATTCAGTGTAAAGAAAAGACTTACACTCACGGGGGTCAAATCCAGCCGGATTTTATTGCACACAAGTTCAAAGATAAAGACGCTTTTCGGCGGTACGCCTTCGTCAGTTATATATATATATAAAACATTCTTTACCATTTTAGAAATACTCTGTCACTAATTGATGTCATCAGTGATGTCATCAGTAAAGTCATTTGACATATCATCAGTGATGTCATCAGTGATGTCACTGACCATGTCATGAGTGATGTAATATGCGACGTGATCAGCAATGCATTGTTGGGGCGCGAGTTATAGTTAGGTGAGTTAACTATAATGGCTGAATTTCTCTGGTTTTGTATGAGTAAAATGTCAGCCCAACTGTAACGCCCCTGAAACCTGTGTCTTTTCCCAGTGGAAATATATATATGTATTTGGGGTTAAAAGTTGTCTTTTTTATTGCTTTGAAATATGCATGCAGCGCATCTCTTCTTTTTGTTCATGTGTATTTTTCACTTGATTTCTTTCTGGATAACTTTTGAGAATATTGGCGGCATATTTAGAATTGATACAAATATGTAATATGATATGCCCCCAAACCAGGCAGGTGACAGATATTTTCAGTGTGCACTGTAAGAAATTTTACAAATAGCATATATGGCAATGTAGGCTATTATTGCATTATGTGGAGATTAGTGCATTTCAACTTTGGGACAAATTTCTTCTATGTCTATGCCTAATAGTGAGGAGGGCTTAAATAGCTACATGTGTATGGCGCCTATCAGATTGAGAAAGGCTGCTGCGCTGCCGAAACCCGTCTCTCCAGTTGTGGGGTTGAGGGAGACCTTTGAAAATAAAGAAGCCTTATTCCTTCAGTCTTGAGTGTGTGCCTTTATCCTCTGTGAAATGGTGATTTCCCGGTGTGCCTTTAACACCGAGGAAGGCTACACGCCGAAACGTGTCTCTTTGGCTGAATAAAGAAACCAGTGTCCTGCTACCCATGAGTGCTGATTCCTTACTTTTGTTGGGATTTGAGCTTGATATGTATATCCCATCAAAAGTAATGAATCAGCACTCACGGGTAGTAGGACACTGGTTTCTTTATTCAGCCAAAGAGACACGTTTCGGCGTGTAGCCTTCCTCGGTGTTAAAGGCACACCGGGAAAACACAATTTTTAAAATATGCATTCACATGGTGCAACAGACAAAGGACCCAAAAGCTGTCGAGATCGTCAGCGCCATCTTTCAACAAAAAGTTGTAGCATGTTTACTGTTGAATCATCAGAATATACTGCTACACTTGTGCTCACAGGGTGTTTTGCAAGCGTTTCTGCTATTTTCACTGATTGCATACGGCAAATAATGATTACGTGCACATCAGCATCCCATTGTTTGCATAGATACACATGCGCAAGATAGGTTTATTTTATCGTGCAGTTGCTGCCTTGGCTTTAAAATTAATTGTCAGAAGAGAATTTCAATAATTTACATATTAACAGGTAGTACAATGTATGCAATATTTCACTTGGCATGGTATCAGCGCCATTATGTAAAGGGTCAAATAGACATTTAAAGCGTCATTAACATGTCACAAATGTCACTATTAAAACACAGGCGTTTTAATAGCGAGTTATTGTCAATGCATATTGAGGCAGAAGCCGATATAAGGCCAGATGCTAACATTTGTGACATGTTAATAACGCGTTAAATGTCTATTTGACCCATTACAAAATGGCACTGATACTGTGCCATATTACTTTAAGGTCTAAGCCTCTAGTCACAAATCCCCTTAGAGACTCATGCACCCACTCACACAATCACTCAGAGACTCATGTACCTACTGACAGAGCCACTCAGAGACTCACACACCCAATCAGTGACTCAAGCACTGACTCACAGACCTACTCAGAGACTAATTAACCCACTCAAGCACCCACTCAGATACTCACACATCCATTCACAGATCCATTTAGACACTTATATCTACTCATCTCTCCCACTCCCACTCACAGACCCACTCAGATGCTCATGCACTCATTCACAGACCCACTAAGACACACACAACCCCACTAATTTACCTACTCAGAGACTAATGCATCCACTCACAGACCCATTGAGACACACACCCACTCATATACCCACTCAAACATTGACACACCCACTCAGGGACCCAGTGAGGCACTCATGCATCCAGTCACAGTCCCAATCATACACTGATGCATACATTCACAGACGCACTCAGAGACTCATGAACCCACTCACAGACCCACAAAGAGAGACGTGCACCCAGTCACAGACCCACTGAGAGACCCACTCAGAAGCACACTGAGACAGTATGCATCCAGTCACAGACCCACTTGGACACTGATGCCTGCACTCACAGACATACTCAGAGACTCATGCACCTACTCACAGACTGTCTAAGAGACCCATACAACTACTCCCACACAGACTCACAGACCCATATAGTGACTCCCACTCACCGACCCATACAGCAACTCACACACCTAATCACAGCCACTCATACACTCACTCTCAAATGTTACAGGTTACAGTTAGGAAATATATTTTCTATTTAAACTAGAAATTCACTTACAAATCCCAAAGGTTACAGGGATGTTATAGTTTGGAAATAATATAAAAAATCATCATGCACATAACATCATCAAAGTATCATCTAAAACTGTTCTAAAACCAACACGTTGCATTTTGACAAACAATCTAAAAAACTGCTAAAGCCTGATTAACCTATGCACACCGTCTCTGGGATGCAACCTGGGAGACTTTCTATCTTTTTACTTCCCTCTTTCTCTTTTCTCACTTCTCCCTTTCTCTATTTTCTTGAGCTGTGAGCACAGGGCTAATGACCAAGCATCAGGATGAATGGGCAGTTCTTGATTTTCAAATATAAATGTGGATCCTTTTAAAATAATTTCACTGCAACAACAAAATGTGTCACAATGAGATATACCCCAGTTGCCCTTGCCTGTCGGGTATTATTTTTTAAATATGTGTTTGATGCACTGCACTAAATTGCGGGTGTCACACTGGGCATGGACTAACTGTTTCATAACCCAAATATGCTGCTTCTTTCTCAATTACATCGCAGCAGTAAGAAAAGAGCATTTTAAGATGCACTGAAGGTTACTCACTCGACACCTGCCTGGTATCATCATCAGATATGTGTGCGTGGATATGCACTTTACCGTGTGTATTATTGGTTTTATCGATGTGTATCAGTGATTTAATGGATGGTTTTAACTCATTGCAATGGTTTTTAGTAACTATGCAAATAAAATAAACTGACACTGAAACACATTAAAAAAGAATAGAACTTCAGTAAAACACCCAAAGTTTACAGGAACGTTATAGTTAGGATGATGTCATCAGGGATGTTATCACTGATGTCACCAACCATGTCATGAGTGATATAATATGTGAGGTCGTAAGCAGTGCATTGTGGGGGCGTAAGTTATAGTTAGTAACTGAAACTGTTGAATTTAGCTGGTTTTATATCAGTGAAATGTGCATGAATAAATACACTATAATGGCACTATACCTGGGCCCACACTTATTTTGTCTTGGAGAAGACTATTGCTGCGAACAAGGAATCAACATATATATATATTACCTACTGGCGGTCGCCAGTAGGTGTATATATAGTTAGGACTTAATTACCATAGGAAATCCCCAACATTCTATCGGGAATAACCTTGGCGCCGATTGAGGAATCTGCGTGTAATTTTCATTAAAATTGCTTTGCTCCGTTCCGCTCCTTCCCTGAAAGTTTCGGGGGGATTTATCAAGCGGGGGCCGAGAAAAAAGGGGGGTCCCAAAACGTGTTTTCCCCATGTTAATTTCCATAGGGACCTTTAGACACGGCTACAACCCAAGCAGCTGAATGGAATTACACTAAACTTGGCAAAATGGTAGGGCATGGTACGCAGATGTGCCTTTGCTATGTTTGGTGAAAATCCCTCCAGTAGTTCTTGAGAAAATTGAATTTAAAATTTTTCAAATGGCATTTTCTATGGGACCTTTAGACACGGCTACAGCCCGTCCGGCTAAACGGAATTACACCAAACTTGGCAAAATGGTAGGGACAGGTATGCAGTAGTGCCTTTTCTATATTTGGTGAAAATCCCTCCAGTAGTTGTTGAGAAAATTGAATTTGAGCAAATTATATATCTATATGCGCTCAACATTCTATTGGGAATAACTTTGGCGCCAATTGAGGAATCTGTGTGTAATTTTCCAGAATTTTGGCCAGCTCCGCTCCGCTCCTTCCCTGAAAGTTTCAAGGGGATTCGTCAAGCGGGGGCCGAAAGGGGGGTCCCAGAATGTGTTTTCCCCATGTTAATTTCCATAGGGACCTTTAGACACGGCTACAGCCCGAACGGCTGAATGGAATTACACCAATCTTGGCAAAATGGTAGGGCCTGGTATGCAGATGTGCCTTTGCTGTGTTTGGTGAAAATCCCTCCAGTAGTTCGTGAGAAAATTGATTTGGAAATATTTCTGATGGCATTTTCTATGGGACCTTTAGACACGGCTACAGCCCGAACGGCTGAACGGAATTACACCAAACTTGGCAAAATGGTAGGGATAGGTATGCAGTACTGCGTTTTCTATATTTTGTGAAAATCCCTCCAGTAGTTGTTGAGAAAATTTAATTTGAGCAAATTATATATCCATATGCGCTCACTGTACGCGTACGTGCGCGAGCAAGTTTCTGATTGGCTGGCAGCCGACTGTCAACATTCCAAACTGTCCTAACCAGGAAGTGTTGGCCACCATCTTGTTTTTCAAGAGAACTGAGGCACAAGAGAGCCCAAAACAGGAGTGGAAAACATGAAAAGGGGGCAGGGTAGAGACCCCCCAACCCTCTAGCCCTTCTCAGGGGGTCCCAAAAGGACCCCCAAGGGCAAAAAATAAATAAATCGCGGGGTACCGTGCGCGTACCTTCTGGGACCCCCTGAGAAGGGCTAGGGTGTCAGGTGGTCTCAACCCTGCCCCCTTTTTGTGTTTTCCACTCTTGTTTTGTGCTCTCTTGTGCCTCACTTCTCCTGAGAAACAAGATGGCTGCTCAGGCGGTCCCAGAAGGATATTAACATATATAAATGTTATCCGCTAATAGAATTAGCATTTACAAAACCTTTGAAATGTATTGAAAATAAATATAGGTTTCACGCCTGATATAGTTAGGAATTAGCATTTAAAAAACCTTGAAAATTCACTGAAAAAACCATAGGTTTCAAGCCTTATATAGTTAGGAATTAGCATTTAAAAAAACATGTAAATTCACTTAAAAAACCATAGGTTTCAGGCCTTATATAGTTAGGAATTAGCATTTAAAAAACCATTGAAATTGCTCCTATATAGTTAGTTGTACTAATTATATTTCGCGCACCCACAATCCACTGCTGATAATGTCACATATTACATCATTCATGACATGGTCAGTGACATCACTGATGACATCTCAAATGACATCACTGATGACATCACTGATGACATCTTATTTGACATCACTGATCACATCACTGATGATATCATTCATGTGATAATACGATGCACCTCCTCACACTCTAATATAACCTTTGATACACCCAGTGTTAAATACAGACTACCATTCTTGAAACCATTGACACACCAATACCAGTTACTACATACGCACTCACTGATTCCTAGGTCTACACACACATTCACTCATTCACCCATAGAATCACTCATACATACAGTCACCCATCAATACAACGCTATCATATGCACTCATACACCTATACAGACACTCACACACTGCCACTCATCCATGGAGTTACTCACACACCTAGTCAGGCATGCAAAGAATCAATCACACTTCCATTTCCTCAACTATACAGTTATACACACAACACCTTACTTATTCAAACATATACTAACACATACTTATTCTCTTATTCAATCACTGATACAAGTACCCAATGATCCATACAGCCACTCGCACATTCACTGGCTCCCATTTATAGTCATTTATATATGCCAAATCTCACATGCACTGTGTTTTACATATGTACTTACTTGGACATGTAGCACTGAGATATCCATTCACTCACCAACACACCCTGTGCACACAGTCAACCGCCCATATAGCTGTTTCCACATGCACTCTTGAACTCATACACCTAGTGAATCAACTGCTCCCACATCTATGCACAGAGTCACACACCTCCCAGCCACCCACACACACACTCAGTCTCCCATTCAAATACTTGGGCAACCAATCAATAACCCATATAGCCACTCATATAGCTACTGATCAACACATCCAGCAGCTTACACAACAACAGACATACTGATGCACACATTCAGACAGTTTAGTCACCAACCCATGCATTTAGTAAGACACATTTAATCACTCACTCATACAGTCAGTCACGCACCTACTAAATCCTTTATCCAAACACTTATACATCCACTCATTCTTCAATATGTAAAACATATTAAAACTTTACAGAAACACACAGTCACTGGATGATGCCATCAGTAATGTCATCAGTGAGGTCAAATGAGATGTCATCAGTGATGTCATCAGTGATGTCATTTGAGATGTCATCAGTGATGTCATCAGTGATGTCACTGACCATGTCATGAATGATGTAATATGTGACATCATCAGCAGTGGATTGCGGGTGTGCGAAATATAGTTAGTACAACTAACTATATAGGAGCAATTTCAATGGTTTTTTAAATGCCAATTCCTAACTATATAAGGCCTGACACCTATGGTTTTTTTAGTGAATATATATATATATATATATATATATATATATATATATATATATATATATATAGAGAGAGAGAGAGAGAGAGAGAGAGAGAGAGAGAGAGAGAGAGAGAGATAGAGAGCGAGAGAGAGAGAGATAGATAAACAGATAGACAGATAGATAGATAGATACATAGCTAGATAGATAGATAGATGGATAGATAGATGGATAGATAGATAGATAGATAGATAGATAGATAGATAGATAGATAGATAGATAGATAGATAGATAGATAGATAGATAGATAGATAGATAGATAGATAGATAGATAGATAGATAGATAGATAGATAGATAGATAGATAGACAGACACACAATACTGGGTAAATAGGAAAGTTTACCAAAAAAAAAGGTCTCATGTCATTCTCAAACGTGTTCTAATACGCTGTACTTGGCACAGTTTTCAACCTTTGGGAATGTTTGTAAATAGAAAAATCAGAAACATACACTCAGATAGAGGTGTAAATCTTAAAACAAACTTTTTAATTTTCTATTTTTTTTCTTGAACGGGCGCATTAGTTTTGGAAGTTCATAAGAGACAGTGGCCTGCCTGTTTTCTTCAGATATAAATTGCTATTTTGTATTTAACCAGACCTCCATTCTATTTAGAACTACATTAGAAAAATGAGTGCAGCATGGCCCAAGCCATTCCCATTTGTATAAATATACTTTCACTTTCATTTAAATATACTTTTATTGAAAGTGCTCCCAAGTATGTGCTGACAAAGCCATCTAGGCAGATACAAGAAAAATGTTCATACTGCTCTCCTTTAACATCAGCCTCAATTTTGAGCAGGTTCTGTTGTCATGTACTGCACACAAGGCCATTTAGTGAATTAACATTATAGCAATAGTATTATAGGCATAGAATGGTATTGTCTATGTGATAGTGTCTCGTATCGTTACCATTTTAAAGAGAAAACAATTCTGCCATAGTAATTCAAAACTAAACTGATATTTTTTTCATTTTTCTAAAAGTATACTACTACTTCATCCCAGCCTCCCCGAAATATGCATTTCTCTCACAAGGACAGTTGCTATTGAATACAGACTAAGGGCCTTATTTATGAAGGTCTTGCGCCGCCGGTGCATCACTTTTAAAATGGGTAAAAGTGACGCACCAGTGGTGCAAGGCCTTCATAAATGAGGCCCTAAATGCTGGTAGGGCTCTCTGACGTAACTTAAGAGGCTGGTGCTTGACATCTGCTATTGGAGACTGATTTGCTTCCTCATGCTTGAATGTCTGTGGAACAATAGATAAGTCATTGGTACATATAGAAATGGGCCAAATGGAAGGACACCTTTGACATTGCTTTCTATGGAAGAAAAATAAGAATACAACCAGTCTGAAATTGGCCCTGATTTGAAGGACCCAAAATCTGAAAAGGCCCTGAGTTAGGGCTTGTAGTTTACTGCATGCACCGTTTTTCTCTTGAAAATGTTAAATCTCTGCAATCTTTCTTTTCAGAATGCTACAACAAGAGCAATCAAAGACCTTGAACCTTGCTCAAAGTTAACCTGCACTTTCATCTACCAAATAGAGTCAAGCTTTTTAGTTCTATAAATGGAGAACCAGTGCCAGAAAGCTGTCCAGCACCTCCTTTAAGATTTTTTCTTTAAGCAGTCAACAAACGTGTCCACTTCTCCTTTGAGATTTTACTTTTTTCAAGATTTTATATATCGACCTTCACCTCAGCTCCACTATCTTTATGGGAATGAGACCATATATAGCCTTGTGTCCTACACCAGCCCGTTCGCTCTCTAAAATATTGAATTTCTTTCAACTTTTCAACATTTTATACTGTTACCAGTTGCATTGGAACCCCCCTCTTAAACAGCTTAGGCAGATCTGCTACTGAACCCCTTCAGCTGGTGAACTGGGCCCTATTAATCCATTAGTTGTTATTGGCCTCTCCTGTCCGCAGGTTTGCAGAAAAAGTGTTTATAAAAAATTACTGTTGGGTAACACCAGGATATACGGGTGTAGAAGGTGGTCTGAAATGCAGAGCAATGATGAAATATAGCAAAACACTGTTAGACCTGTCATCTTAGGGTGGCCTTCCCCCAACATTTTGCTGTATTGTTTTGTTGGCCTGAGGCCTCTGAGCACTTTACCAATGCTGATTAATGCTACAGTGCATGTGCTTCTCACCTAAACATGATAACATTGGTGTACACCTAATTGGCCTATTTAGTTTACCCATAAGTCCCTTGTAAACTGATATGCTATGTACCCAGGGCCTGCAGCCTAATAGCTACAAGGGGGTCTGCAGCACTGGCTGTGCCACCCACACAATTCACCTTTCAAACCTTTCTCAGGCCTGCTATGTCAGGGTCTATGTGTGCGGTTTCTTGCCACTTAGACTTGGCATACAAAATGACTTACCAAGCCTTAAACTGTTCTTTTATTACACATACGTTACCCCTAAGGTCAGCCCTAAGTGACCCTAAGGGCAGGGTGCTGTGTAACTAAAAGGCAGGGCATGTACTTTTAAGTTTTACATGTCCTGGTAGTGAAAAACAGTTACATTTGTTTTTCACTGCTGTGAGCTCTACTCCTCTCATAGGCTAGGATTGGGGATTCCTTAAACACTCTTAAGCTGTAATACCTGATTGGAGAGAAATAGCTACTTCATGTTTCATATTTTTGGAATAATGGTAATTTGCCTCATTATTGGTAAAGTTGGATTTGACATTACCCTTCTAGAAATGCCACTTTTATTAAGTGGAATTTCTTTTCTCTTAACTTTGCTCTGTGTACCTTCAGCCTGTCTCCAATACACGTCTGGGCTGGACGACAGCTCACTTTATGCATTTTCTCTAGACAGCCACAGACACAGGAAGAGTTGCTTGTGACAGAGGACTCATCTGCAATCTGATAGCCTTCCTGGGCAAGTAGTGGGAGAGGTGGCTCACACTTACATCTGAATATGCTGGGTCCTGTCCTGGCAAAAGGGCCAATTAGTGCCCATAGAAGCCTGGCAGGGAAACCTGGGTTGAAAGGAATCCTAGTGGACTTCAGAGAACTCCTTTGAAGTCACCCCCCATATCAAAGGCATGTTTGTGTGTGAATTCAAAGGCTTAGACACTACCAAATCAGTCCTCTACTGGACCTGGAAAGAACTCTGCTGGAGTTAAGACTGCTGTGCTATAATGATTGCCACTTTGCTGTGACTGATTGTTCTGAGAAACTGCTTCTCTGCATTGCTGAGCTGCCCTGCTGCTTGCTGATCTTTCCCCTGCTGAGGACAAGAACTGGACCCATCTCACTTGAATCCAGAGTGACTCCAAGGGCTTGCTAGCTTGCCTCCTGTTTTTTGAAGTCTCAGGGATGTAAAAGACCTCCTGCAATCCTGCTGGTAATGCTGGACTCTGCCATCTGTGAGTCCTGTGCTCACCTGTGGTGCCCTCTCTGGTCCTGGGACTCAGAAGTGGGATCTGCAGCTGATTTCTGCAAAAACTGAAGCATCTCCTTGACTGTGTGAGAAATCCTCCAGCATCGCCCTTCGACTTCAGCTCCAACACATAGGCAGCTTGATGGCATTGGATTCACAGCCTGTGCAGCTTTGTGATGAAGATCTTCATGACTCAACACCAGTGCATTGCATTCACTACAATGAAGCTCAACAATGATGCGCGATCCTCTCTGCGCGGCCTTTCAATGACGCATTAGGCTCTTGAAGTCAACAAAAGCTCCATCCAAGGTATTTCTTCAGCGGGACCTGTCTGGGTCCTGTGGCAGGTCTACCCTCCATCGTGGTTGGCCTGAACTTTAAATTTGCATTGGACTCTCACGTCCTCAAGTGACCTTTTGACCACTAGTGACTTCTTAGCGCTGTTTTTACATTTAATTTTTAGAAATGCCAATCTTGTCTTGTACCTTTTGGATTTTTGTTGTTTTGGTCTGGTTTTACTCGGATAAATATTCTCTATTTTTCTAAACCTTTGTGGAGTCTTTGTGGTGTTTTCATTGAGCTACTGTAATTTTAAATGTTGCACAAATGCTTTATACATTGCCTAATGAGTAAAGCCTGACTGCTCTGTGCCAAGCTACCAGAGTTTGAACACAGATTAGTTTAGGATATATATCTGACTTACCCTGACTAGGATTTTTGTTCCAACATGGACAGGGTGCAAACCTCTGCCAACTAGAGAACCAATTTCTAACCAACCCAGAGAGAGTGACAAATAGAAAAAGTGAGCATGGAAAAATAAGGATAGACAAAAGATAGACAGATAGAATGAGGAAAAAGGAATGGGAGAAAAAAATAAAGAAAAAAGTTGAATGATAGGATGAAAGGGTGCGAAGAATTGAGAAAGACTGAATGACGGATGGAAAAGTAAAAGGATAAATAGTCACCCCTGGTGGAGCTTGCAGAGGGCATCTACGTGGAGTTCCACGGAGTTGGGGGAAACTCCGAGGAACTCCGCTCTGCTCCGCCACCCGCCTCCACCCCACCTAAATTAAATATTACTACTTACAAAATTTAAAAGAGAAAAAAGTCACTTACCTTATTGTGGCGTCCCCGGGCTGCCCTCCTCTTCCTCTCCGTACATCAAGCATGAACTGTGCATGTGTGTGCACGCCGGGGCTGCTGCAATGAGGTAAGTGACTTTTATTCTTTTTAAAATTATGTAAGTAGCAGTATTTTATTGGGTGGGGTAGAGGCGGGGCCCAACTTAGAAGGGGGGGCCTGCTAACTCTGCTCCGCTGCGGAGTCCGAATTTTTTTTACCCTACTCCGCGTTCTCAGTGGAGCGCGGAGTAGGGAAATCTCCGCAGACTCTGCTGGCGGAGCGGAGTTCTCCACCCGTTTTTAATAAATAGGTTAAATGGGAAATGGAATGATGGAGAATAGACAAATCAAGAACAGTGAAATGTTGGATGAATGAATGGCTCGCTAGATGGACACATGAATATGTTAATGGATAGATGAGTGAAAGGATGAATGTGCATATGAAAGGGCAGAATGATGGGTGGATGGAAAGGTGAAGAGATTGACAGACGAATGGATGGAAGGGTGAATGGATAATGGATAGATGGATAGAAGGAGGATGAAGGAGGGAAAGGAACTTTCCTAAGGTGGCCACTTCACACGCTCACTGTGATCAGAGGTATGGTTCAATTGGGGGTATTTTAGATTTCTGGATGCTCTCTTAACTGTGACCTCTACCTCGGGCCTTCTATCTTATTGGAACTGTGGCCAGATATATCCTTGAGACAACTTAGACGGGAAGGGGCTGAACTTGATATCTGTTTTAGGTTTCAGTGTAATTTCTTCCACTCAGCCAAACCTCCAAAGTGAGTCCTGCCTTCTCCACTCGTTATTGAGCCTAACTTCTCATTTGAATCCTACTGAAAAGGACCATAGCTACACCAAGAAAATTTTCTGATTTTCTACAGGTTTTTTTACTTGCGCTGAATCCTATTGAACTATGAGTTAGTGATTAGTAGTTCCACTATATTAAAAATGATTATTTCTGTTTGTTCTGCACACTTTATTCATTTTCCTTAAGTTGAGTGCTATTACTTCATAACTTATGACTATTTTTATCTTGCTATTGGTATGTGTTTTTGTATTCTGTTTCTTTTATTCTTTCTTTCTTTATTATTATTGCTCGAACCTTCTACAGTAGGATACCTACATTTATTTCTATTGGTAACATTTGGGAGTTTTATACAAAGTACCTTTCCATGGCTTTGGAATACTTTAGGACATACGGAATTGGCAATAGAATACATTAGCCTCATTATAGTCACATATCCTTTTACACTGCCACTTAGATTTTTTCTTCTGCCTACATTGGTAGTTACATTTTTTATGCTCTGCTTTTATGCTTCTTCCTGCTTGTGATAATTCCTTAGCAATATCAATTTCATAAGTATATTTCAATCATTATCTTTCTGGATTCCATCTCTTCTCATTTTCTTACTGCAAACACACATTTTGTGTTTTTTGGGACCCTCTCTAATTTAATTCTCCTCTACATCGATATGAATTAAAAAAAATTCTTAACAGCCCACTCTTTTACACAGTCTAATAGTCACTAACCAAGTATAAGGAAATAGAAGTGTTGTAAAAGTTCAAGAAATAAATAGGACTGCAAATATTACATTTTTAGAGCATTGCTCTTTTTGTATTACCAATTACCAAGTGTTTCATTACCAGCTGGTACATATATGAGGTACCTCACTCTCGCTTTTTCAAGTACACTTTTCATTTTACACAATGAAAACGAGAATGCTGGGAATATCACCTGGCAATATTATCAGCCCTAAACACTGTTTACAAAAATACTGTTCCATTGGAGTTAATAATTTAAAATCTACATCCAAAAGGAATATATTGTTGTAAATGATATTTCAAACACAATACTTTTGTTGAATGATAGTTCTCTCCTGTTGTAAGTGGGGGTCCTTATCCCTCACTGCCACCAAATGCTGGAGGCGGGAGTCCCCATCCCACACCACTGTTGCCAGGTGTGAGTTCCAGACCCCTCATTTCAATGTTAGGATATGTAAGGACACTGTCTGAGATAGCCCTGTTCACCCCATTAGTAGCTTGGAACGAGCAGCCAGGCTTTTCTCGAAGGCACGAGCATACAGTATGTGCAACCACACTCACAGCAACCCAATGATGTCACCACAAATAGACTCCACACAAGTTTTTAGAAAACGAGTATAATCTTTATATAAGAAGATATAAGATTTGATCACATGATACAAAATCAACATATTATAATGGGTAGTATTCCTTCTGGTGGGTTGGTGAGTTCTAATCCCAACAACATCTTCCAACCAACAGTTAAACTTACTTCTAAACGATTCCAAAAGATTAGGCAGGTCGTATTGCTAGAATCACACATGTGGCAAAAGAAAAGAAAAACTGTAATCTGTAACAATATACTCCTGTACTGTGCAATGGAGAAATGTAGCAACTACATCAAATTCTAGGGGTTCCAGTTCTCTTATGATACCCCATCATGTCTTTGAAGTTCTTTGTTCTCAGGGGTCCCTGACCCCTGCCTAAATCAGTTTTGGGTGTCTCCCTCCCAGTTTCACCTTTTTCGCTTTGATACTGGGGTCTGGATCCTTAATCACTCAGAAGGAGATGGGTCAATTGGTTTATAGCACCAGCCCAGGCCTTTTCACCTCCCGGGATTCTCCTCCCTTTACTCTCCAGATGCAGGGCAGCCTGGTGCCATCTCAACCCCTCCAGGGGTCAAGACTTCTTGCAGCTCCTCTCACCTCTCAGATCCAGACAGTCAATCCACATTCAGCAGTGACACACAGAAATGCTTAAAGCACAAATCTCAGCCACTTTCTACAAAAGTGGTTTCTGAACACACAGTGACAAAACCACTTTCACAGAAAGATGTGTTATGACACGGTCATTTCATACATAGTAAACTTCACCTCTCCATTTTAAACTTATAGGAAACTAGGCTAACAAAGACAACACCTAGCCTCCCCATTCTGTCCTATAGGCAAGATGGCCTCTCAGCAGTGAAAAACGAAAGGGAGTGTTTTTCACTGTCAGGACATAAGACACACCTCAGTAGTTGTCCTGCCTTTTACTTACACTGCACCCTACCCAGGGGTTACCCGGAACCTACCACAGGGTTGCCCAATGTGTATGAAAAAAGGGAAAGTAAGGCCTGACAAGTGGTTGCACTTATCAGGACAACATGCTAACTTAGCAAACTGTGCGTAGGGCCTACACTGCAGATCTGAGTTCCCTTCTCCGTGCATCTTTGCATTACTAGCCCTGGCACACACAGTGCACATCACTAGGGACTTTACTAGTAAGGAAAATATACCAATCATGGCCAACTAATTACCCTTACACTTTACATAGGGAAATCTTGTACTTTGACACTGATCAGCAGTGGCAAAGTACTCTAAGCATCTAAATTGGCAACTCTGTGTCAGGAAAATGGTCTAGGAGGAAAGCAAAAAGTTTGGGGAACTTTAGCCAAAAAGGCCAAGTCCTACACACCTCAGATATTCTGACATACAACTTCAGTAGACTAATGTATCCACTGAATGGATTTGTGATCGGCTTCATGGTCACAGATCCTGATCCTGACAGGTCCACTCATCCTCCCACTGTTGATAAAAAAATTACCCTCTATGAACTGAGTAACAATAAACATCTGTTAAAGAGTTCACTCCGACAATAATAGTGATTCTAAATGAAGTTGTGGATGAGTATGGTTAACATTTAAAACCCTTGGACAAAAGATTTGGTCCAAAAAAAGTACTATTGCGGTGCAACAAACTTCTGCAAAAGTCATAGTGTGTGGTCAAGTGAGGATTTTGTATTTGCATTAAGGACATTGGCTGTTACGTGCACTTATTGTGATCTCAAAGATGAGATCATAAAGGATCAAGTTTTAGAGAAGATGAACAATAGGAAGAGTCAAAGAAAACTTTTATCACACAGGGTTCTGATTTGGAGACAGCTCTTAACATATCCAGAAGTATAGACCATTCTGAAATGTGTGTGAGATAAATGATTGCATGTGCAGGTCAAAAGGAGGTTAAGTATGTTTCCAAGTATGTAGAAAATGTATACATCAAAATGGGCAGTGACAAGGTGCAGGCACATCCTGATAATAGTTAATTTGAAAATCTACAGGTCAGGAATATTGTCATGTGTTTTGGTGTGGAGGCAAATTGAATGCCAGCACTTCAAAGTCATACCAAGCTCTTAATGCCATGTGTTTTACATGTGGCAAGAAAGAACACTTTGCATGGGTGTCGTAGGCTACTGTCAGACCTACGACCATGGGAAGTAAACACTGTGAAGGAGTTGGATGATTGCATGCAGTCTGATGAAGAAAACATTGTTCTAATGGTATCACTTCAGGATGAATGTGAAGTGGTGGAAGTGACACCTGGTAAGAAAAAGGAGACTATCCTTTTATTTTCTAGCTATGAATTTGCAGGATGTCAAAGTGATGTCAGAATCTGAGACTCCCTTCAAACTGAGAAGTGAAGGCAATTTTACCAGGCTGGGGAAGGGATTGGTCCAATGTACGAACATTATGATTTTTGCATACGGTACTGGGAGGGCGGAGATTGTGGGCAAATTTGAAACTGAGTTGAAATTTTAAAAATGTTGCTATGGTTACTTTCTATGATGCTAAGAATGGTTATTACCTGTTAGGTTGGGATGATCAAGGTAGACTCAACATAATTTTGGACCACAACCATCCTACAAATCTTATTTCCAGAAGAAACATATTGTGTAAAGGAGATGTTGAGGTATGTGAACTGGATGTGTGTAAAATGATGGATGATTACTCTGATGTTTTCTGTGGCAAGCTTTGTAAATTGAAGGGTTTTCAGCTGAAGGAAGGTGTTGTCTCTTTTGTGCCTGAGGCAAGGAGGGTACAGTAAAACTTGATTTAAGATTTAAAGTCTGCGTTAGCTGAGCAGGGTAAATTAGGCATTATTGAGAAAATTGAAGGTTCTGAGTGTTTGGCACTTGTTGTTGTAGCATGGAAGGCTCACAATCTTTTGAGGTTATACGAGGATTTGCGTGAATTGAATAGCAGAATTTGGGTTGGCTACCAACTTTCACCTAGCATCAATGAGATGTTCCCTATTTTCAAACAATCAGTTTGCTTTACTAAATTCGATATGTTGGCAGCGTATCATCAGATAGAACTTCAAGAAGGCTCCGGCATTTGATGTCATTCAAGACCCTGAAGGGTGCATTTCACTACTTCTGGATGCCATTTGGTTTAGTATATGCTTCCTCAGTGTTTCAAACATTAATGAACAATTTCTTTAAGAATATAACAGGAGTGGTGCATTTTCAGGACAATATCTTGGTGTATAGGAAAATTGAGAATGTTCATAACCAAAAGCTATGTAAAGTCTTAGATATGATCATAGATAGAGGCTTGATTTTAAGAAGGGACAAATGCAATTGTATGCAGAATGGCTTCCAATATCAGGTTTCATGTATTAAATTCCACCCTAAAAAACAACTCTCAGAGGCAGGTGAAAAGGCATCTGTTCTAGCAGACAAGGAACACAATTCTTCTTTACTAGGAATTGTAGAGCATTATGCCAAGTTTTTGAAGAAATGGTCTGACATAACTGAGGAGCTATGTGGACTCATAAAATCCTGAAATATGAGGGGAGTGAAAAATGTGATGAGGTTTTCACCCAAATCAAGCAGGAGGTAGATTCTGCATGCCTACTTAAGCCATTTCACTCTAATGATGTGAAAAGTACTACGACTCATTTTTAAAAAAAATCTAACTAGATTCCAAAAGGCCCTGTACTCTCGACCGTCCAGGGCTACTTTTATCTTTCCCACCTTAAAGCCTCCCACTCCGACCTAGCCTCCGTAATCATTCTTTTATAGATTTGCTGAGCCGTTCTAATGCTCTACAGAGACTCAGATTTTACCTCCTTTACAAGGGTATTTTTAGCCGCCCTACAATTTTTAATATACCAATGGGCCTTGTTCTTTACCTGTGGCCTCTTATTATCAGTGGTTTAAAAGTAATCGGCCAGAGTAGAAAGGAGCTTATTATGTATATGCTGTAGATCCTGAAGCTAGGGCAGGTCATGGTTGGGACCCAAGAGGTCACAAGCCTCTGCTAAGGAGCATGCAACATGTTGGTATAACTCAGCTAGTTTATCTGGGGTAGCGCGACCTTCTCCCACCTAATGCGTCTGCCACCCGCCGCTGTAACTAGATTCGAGTTGGTGAGAGTCTCCAATACCCCCAGTTCATGTTGGTGTCCCAGTGTGCAGTTTAATTCTAGTGACAAAAGGTTATGGTCACTATCTAGCCTTGGGATAACTATAAAGGCTCTCATTTGGGCCCAGAATTCCACATTAACCAAGATGTAATCAATGGATGTGCTTTTCCCCGGTCTATTATAAGTGCTTGTACCGGGTACGCCAGGAAGGAGTCTACCATCACAGGCCCTAAGGGGGTGGGTTACTACCAGCTTGATAATCTGGAGAGCCAAAGGCGATATGCGCTTTACCGGGTACATGGTGTACTCCTGACTACGCCAAGAGGAGTCCTCATCTGAGGTTACAGAAGGGATCCCAGCAAGCGGTTCAAGATGGAAGTTGAAATCACCCCCGATGATTTTATGAATCAGTGGGGGAAATAAGAGAAGAAGTTTCTCGAGGGCCTCTAACATAGATAAACCCAGCTGGTTTGGTGTAGGGCGTAAATATATGTTAAACACTACCAGCGTCGATGCAACCCAAAATTTGAGTGCAATACATAGAATGTCCGGGGAGTGGGAGTCTATTACCTTAGCTGAATACCCCAAATGTGAGGCAACCCAAATGCACAACCCCCCAAAGGTCTTCTCCTGGATTCCTTCACAGCCGGTGAATAAAATGTTGCAAAGCCCACCCTAGCAGGGGCAGACAACAGCCAGGTTTCTTGAAACAAACACAAGTCATACCAATCCATCAACTCTCCCCAATCTGGATTGTCTAACTTCAACCCTATCCCAGCTACATTCCAGGACCCAATTGAGGATCTAGGAGTCTCAGCTCTAACAGTGGTGGCTGTGGTAGGCTGAGACATATTAGAAGGGGGGGAGGCATAAAATTATGAATCTCCAGGTCCCTTCCAACTCCTGTATGTCTGGCATTTGGGGCTGGTGGGAATGCTATCACACCACCCACCTCATTCCTAACAGCCAACCCGGATAGCCCCACCTCATCACTCACACCCTCCTCCACATGGCTCCTGGCAAATGTGGGACCATTTTATCGGGGGCCAGAAATAGGGGTAGTCAATCCACGTTGTTCAGGGCATGGTAACTATTGGCCATGGGTATGTTGTATTCCAATTCCTGTCCACCCTGGTGAAAATAGGTTAGAACAGGCCCACCTGGTTCTGGAATTCATGAATAAAAATACCCCAGCTGGAGAGTATTAATTGTACCCGTGTTGATGGGACCTCCTTGTTCTAGGATGTGGTTAACCATTCGGGATCCCTAAAATTAACAATTACACAGTCCCCACTGATATCTTTGGGTCTAGTCCCCAGCCAGCTGACTCTTATAGCGAATAAAACTTCCCCCTGGCCTGCACCCATTAGGGGTCTGTGTCTATTCAGCCAAAAGATGATTTTATTCTTCAACTCAGGGAATGTTTCGTCTAACCAATCAGCAAAGGAACTACTGTTAGCACCACCACGTACGGAGATGCTTTTTTATGGTAGCTGGGGGCAAGGAGGTGATTTTTGGGTTCCATTTTCAAAAGATTTCATAGCGGGATTGTATAGAGCCCTACTCGGTTCTGGACGCTGTTTTCCAGGGGCTATTGGGGTAAGCAGTGGATCTCGGGGGATCAGGCCAGATGTGTATGGAAGCACATTAGATAGGATAGTTGGGCCAGAAACAGTCGAAGCAGTGGTGCATTTCTGCGTATTTAAAGGGACTAAATCCTGTGGCGGGTTATCTAAACTAACACCTACACTTGAGCTGTGGCTTTTAGTGGCCTGCCTAGTTGTACCTAGATTCGCTTTCGCAGCATTATTCCCAGTTGAAGTCAAAAGCTGTTCTCCACCTGTACCTTTGTTATTTATCATTGAAACTAGTTTATCAATTCTACATAACAGGGTTTTAAATTGAGAATTGATGAGCTGTTCCATTTGGGCCTGGAGGTCGATTAATAAGTGAGTAGCCAAGACTGGAGGTGCTAGAGTGGAAAAAAGGGGGCCTGGCTCAGGCTGTGGAGGCTCAGGTATAGATACAACTCTCTTAGCTACTTTTTTAGCAGGTTTCGACTTCTTAGTTCTACAACGGGGTTTCTGTGCCTTTTTGGCTGCCTGGGGGGCTGGGGACGGTGCAAGGTCGATAGAGACACTATCGTCTGGCACAATCTGTGCACAGGGTAGCTCAACAAAAGAGGACATTAATATTGACATTGAATCAGGAGAATTAACCGTAGCTAAGGAGAGATCCCCAGTAGGCAAGGAGGGGGCATAGCAGGAGTACGTGAGAGTCGTCTTTCAGTATTCTCTATAGCCGACACCACCACCCCTATTGTTTTTTGGAGCATTTTGTCAATAGCTGTTAGGCTCGGCAGTGGTTGGGACGTTGCTGCTATTTGCCTAGTCAAGGGGTGAGAAATTGTGGGGTTAGATTTACCCATACTGCTTGACGTGAATTCTTGATGAATTATATTTCCAAACACTCAGAATTAAATAAAGAATTAAATTTAGAAAATATAAAATAATCGGTAAAAGATAATAGTGCCCAACAACAAGTTTCTACAGACAGACTACAAGAGACAAGACAATGTAGGGCCTAGCTTAGACGAGATAAAATAGTAATACTTACTACATCAATAAGAAAAGGGAGAACCAAATGTTCGCTTCCAGGTGAGCTAAATGGTGTGGCCCAGCCCGGCCTCCTTCGGCCCCTGATGGCCCCTGACGGCCACAGACTGCCCGCCCTTTGACCAAGCTTAGCCCGGCGCACGCCCGCGCATGTCCCGCATAGCGGGAGGCACAAGGCGTTGATGTAGGGCAGGAGGGAGGGGCTGTGGCACAGGCTCGTTGGTCCGAGGTATCTTGTGGGACAGAAAGTCCTTCAGTTAGCCCCACCGCGGTCCGAAGCGTCTCCTGCGAAGCGGGAGGTGCAAGGCATTGACTTAGGGCTGGAGGGAGGGGCTGTGGCACAGGCTCATTGGTCCCAGGTGTCTTGTGGGACAGAAAGTCCTTCAGTTAGCCCCACCGCAGTCCGAAGCGTCTCCCGTGAAGCGGGAGGCGCAAGGCATTGATGTAGGGCTCGAGGGAGGGGCTGTGGCACAGGCTCGTTAGTCCCAGGTGTCTTGTGGGACAGACAGTCCTTCAGTTAGCCCCACTGCGGTCCGAAGTGTCTCCCACGAAGCGGGAGGCGCAAGGCGTTGATTTATGGCTGGAGGGAGGAGCTGTTTTTTATGGAAACAAGGGGGACCCAAAAGGTAGCTAAGGACCAAGGGTATAAGTCAATTGAAGGAAACAAAGGTTCTAAGCAAATTCAGAGATATAAACAAATGAAATATAGACCACAATAGGTTACTATATATTTTTCCATGTCCAGCCGGACCAGGAATTTATTTTTAAATGGAATCAAAAGATAAGATGGAATACAAAAGCAGCAATTCTTAAAGTAGGGCACAGTCCTGTGCCGTACTAGTGAGGGAAACACATAGGAAAAGAAAGAAATAATACAATAAGAGAATTTTCACAGGCAAAGAAAGTGAGCAATCT
The DNA here is from genome assembly GCF_964263255.1 of Lissotriton vulgaris. Lineage (NCBI taxonomy): Eukaryota > Metazoa > Chordata > Amphibia > Caudata > Salamandridae > Lissotriton > Lissotriton vulgaris. The sequence goes on from NC_141687.1 coordinate 897,272,072, forward strand.
GGACACTTTTAAATCAGTGTTGGGAGTGTTCTCGGGAGTAGTACATACACCATAATACACAGTGGTTGAATGTATCTCTACTTAAAAGAGTCGACGTTTCGATTCCGTGCTTTGATTAGAAAGGATCAGGACTAAACAAAGTTATATTGCCTGGTATAAATAATACGCCTCGGATCAGAGGGTTCGCAGTGCTAGGGGTAGCGTGCGGAGCTAATCTCAGTAGGAGGGCTCGGAGCTAAGAGGCTCAGTTCGCTGTGCGGAGGATTGCGCAAGACGATAGGCGGTCACCAGCGTTTTAAGGTCGTGTGGCAGCTCGGTATGAGAATACTCAGTGCTGCGTGCGGTCTTGAGTTTGGGAGATCCCCGGGGCTCTGAACGATGTTAGGGTTTACGGGCTAGAGGGAGCGTTGATACACTGTTGTTCTCTTGCTGCCAGGTTAGCCTACTTTAAGAATTGCTGCTTTTTCCTTCAATTGGAGGGAGGAGCTGTGGCACAGGCTCGTTGGTCCCAGGTGTCTTGAGGGACAGAAAGTCCTTCAGTTAGCCCACAGACCCCCAGAGGGGTCGTCTGCCATAATTCCTAACCTAAGTGAAGAGGTCTGGCTAGCCCACTTTAAGCCCCTCTATTCTCTCTCTGACCCCACATTTTCAGTAGATCTAGCTCCCTTAAAGAGTACATCTGATCTAGCCCCCCTGGGTGCATGGGTCTTGATTGCCCACCCTGCACCTTGCTCGAAATTCAGGCGGCCCTTAAAAGTTTGACTTCTGAGAAAGCTCCGGGCCTAGACAGGATCCCCGGAGATCTATACCTGAGTGAACAGAAGGTATGGGCCCCCTACATTTGGCTATACTTTAATGCCATTCTACAGAACATGGAGATCCCGCAAACCTGGTTGGGTGCAGAAATTATCCCCATCTATAAAAAGGCTTCCTCTCTTGACCCGGCTAACTACCGCCCCATCAGCCTCATCAATGTCCTCCAGAAATTATTTGCCCGCTTTTTACTAACGAGGTTGCAGAGTTGGATGGATGAACATCACATCTTAACCTCCCTCCAAGCGGGCTTTCGAGCGAAGGTTTCCACCATCGACCAACTGGTTAGACAACAGTTGGTCTACTGGAAGACGGTATCCTTGGGGGCGGGTAGCTTGCACTTGATCTTTGTGCATCTTCGATCCACATTTGACCTTGTCCAGAGGGACAAGCTTTGGCAATATCATTAGAGATGGGTGCCCCGGTTTATCTGTGCCATCTATTTAAATGTATGCACCAAGGTACCTACGCAAGGGTGAGGTACGGGAGGAATGGGGAGCTCTCGGCTCCATTCCCAGTGGAAAAGGGAGTGAGGCAGGGGTGCGTCCTGGCCCCCACGCTCTTCTCCCTTTTCCTCAACGGGCTGATCGAACATCTAATGGGAGCGAGGGATCTAGATTCACCCTCTCTAGCCGGGCCGAAAGATACCAGCCCTGATGATTGCTCATGATACCCTTCTGTCATCAAAATCTTCCATGGGTATACAGCGTACACTGGAGGCATTCTACTACTTTTGTAGATCGAGGAACTTGGATATTAACCTCTCCAAAACTAAGTTTATGGTGTACAATGCCAAATTATCCAATTGTCCCCACCCCCATTTGGATGGCTCGGTGTTGGAACGAGTGTCTACCTTCGACTTCTTGGGGGTAACATTAAATGATAGAATGGATTGGGGGTCCCACATGGCTAAGGCAAACCTGAAGTTGGCCCAATCCTCTGGCGGTATTCTAAAGGTTTATAATGGGAGTTCTCTTAAACCGTTGGGACCGCCCGTGGAAATTTACAAAGCCCAGGCGAGAGGTGGAGCGCTTTACGGTGCAGACCTTTGGGGTCAAGTCAGCGCTGCCTCTCTATCCTCTACCAAGAATAGTTTTATCAGGCGCCTTTTCAGACTTCCTCAGAGTTCCCCTCTGATCCCTTTACGGCTAGATCTAGGCTTGGTCCCTATACAGGAGATCATTTCAAACTGTCCCCTGCTGTACTGGAGGCGACTTTGGTCCACCCCCGAGCTCTCAAGCTACAGGGAGGACCTAAGGGAGCTTCTGTCCAGAAGGGGTGTGGGAAAACTCCCCTGGCTAAAGTACATTAAACAGCTTTGTCACACACTTGGTAGGGAAGACATGTGGTCCTCTCCTGAGGAAACCTGTGTCTTGACTACAAAGAGGTTGATGAGCTATGTACTTAAGCGATATCAAACGGAACTCACACTAACGAATCCCTCTTTGGGTAGGCTGACTAATACTTTCTTGGACATTTGGGTTATCCCCCTTTTTGAAAAAATTCTCGGATGATATCCAGCACTTACTGGCTGAACTTAACTATACGTTCAGTTCAGACATGGAACACTGTCATTAAGGACCATGACATACAAAAGGTCAAATGTTCCTCAGACATTGAGTTCCTGCCCGGGGTGTGAAGGTAGTGAAGAGACGGATCTGCACGTTCTGCTCTTCTGCCTTCCCTACTCTAAGGCAATAGCTAATGGATCATCCAACTCTGCAAGTCTAGGGGTCTCAGGGATTATAGAGAGGTATTTAGAATCTTAAAATATGACACCACCCCCTTGATTGTGTTTGCGACTGCTAGATACATTCTGTCTATGTGGTGCACAAGAGGCGCAAAAATCAAAAAATTTTAAACTGCCGCTCCTGCGCTAGCATAATCACTGTACTACAGAAGGTACCTTACAGATATATTGCCCAGGGACTGTCCATCGATTGCTTTATCCTAAATTGTATAGGTCTTTGCTATATCACTGCATCTTTTTTAACTATTTTATGAACATAGGCTGTTTTATGAATGTACTATACTATTGCCTAATGCCTTTTTATTATAATTGTGTATATATGTGCTTTTATGGTTTTTAACCGATAATAAAGCTTTTGACTGACTGACTGACTAAGACTAATTAGAGCATTCAACGTTTGGGTGCAGTTTTTCTACAGAAAATGGCCAAGGCGAAACAAAGAGATTGTTGCTTTTGCCTCCAGAGCCTTGCATGGGACTGAGTCTACTAATTTGTCTGGGACAGAGGCTGTGGGGATGCAGTGGGGTGTCCAACAATTCAAGAATTTAGTGTGGGGAAGCGAGTAATGTTTACAAAATTATCACAAGTCCCTTGTGGATTTGTTTAGTATCAGTGGAGGTAGGAGAGCGAAGACTCATGCTGTCAAGTGGCAGCATTGTTACAGGAGTTCCCGTATAAGGTAGGATATGTGTCTGGGGCAAATAATTTGGCATTGATTGGCTTTCTATTTTGCCATTAAGTGCATATAATTTTAGTGTAAAAGAAGCCAACGACATTGAGATGGTGTTTTAGTCTTAGTATGATTGGTCGGGTTAAGCAATATGATTTGTTGGAGGAAATGTCAAATAATGTGATATCACAGGAGAGCATGACGATGGTGGCCCAGCTTTGGCTAAGATGGTGACAGGTGAACATTGTTTTGGTTATTGTTTGCCATGTTTCGGAGGATTTATTAACCATCTATGGTGTTTGCAGGTGATCTGCTTTGTTTGTCCCACAGCACGGTCTATGGATTTTTTTGGCCATGCTTATGAGGGACACATTGGTATCCGTGCCATGAAGCAGAGAAATAAAGAAGAGTTTTGGTGGCCTGGTGTAGACAAAGCTACCCAAACCTTGTGTAAGAGACTGTAATTCATGTGTTTTGAGTGATAAGATGAAGGTGACAGTACCCTCTTCAGTCTCTCCCATTGTGTGTCCTGACATTCCTTGGGGTAGGTTGGCTTTCGATATTTCTGAACCATTTGGTATGTTGGCAGGTACTCCCCAGTATTTCCTGGTGATCTTAGATTACATGTCAAAGTGACCTAAACTTAAGCTTCTCGACATTACTGAAAGACGTGGTTATTGATTTTCTTTGTGGTGTGAATCAAAAACAATATGGAATAAGATGGATGAACAATATGGATCCCCTGGGGCATTTTAAATTAACAATGTACAAAGATACAACACAAGAATAAATCAATAAGTCTAAAAAATACAGAAAAAAGGAGAAATTAAAATATTGAGAGCACATACCAACTCAATAACAATTTTTTTATTCCTTCACATTTTAAGACAAATAATATTTGTGTCTCAAACACCACTCCTCAAACCTTATAAAGAAAATAATGTATACAATGAAACCAATACATAAACATTTTCAAAATGTTTAAAAAAGGAAGAAAGAACATCGAATGGGCAAAGAGAAACAGGCAGATTCCTCCAAATATGTTTAGGCAATTGCCCAACTTGTTATTTGTAAGACATAATCAGCCCTTAGATTGGAACAGTTAGGTGACAGTTTCATACCCTTTAACAGTTTATCTGGACCATCATCAGGACTAGGTGAGAGATACAATTGTATTAAAAACAAGGATACTGTTATTACACAAGAGAATCCATACATTCTCCAACAGTCTACCTCTTTTTGATGCAATTGGAAGAAATAGCAACACCCATCAATGGATATTCAACCTGTTATTCCAAGGAAACCGAAACATATTTAAACAGAGAGTTTGCCCCATATTTGGTAGTCACAAACAGTCTGCACATCCCCTGATGAAAACTCAGTCTGCTAATAATCGAGAGAAAACAAGTGTCCTGTTAAACTAGTCTGCTAACCCTTAAGCGATTCCCACAAGTGTTCGCTCTGTTTTTCAAAATGACTGCATCCAATTAAACTGATGATCCCATCCCATATGGTGGCCAGTCCCAAATGTGATGTATTCAGAAGAGGAGCCGTTCTGGATGAAATAGTAACTGGCAATGGCACTCAGCTGGTGCCCACAGAGATATAGCAGTTCTTAAGTATTGCCGGTCTCGGCACTTCAGGAAATCTTTATACCATCCCCGCAGCAATAGTTTGGTTGAGAGGTTTAATTGTGTAGTGAAGGATCAGTTGTAGTTGGCATTGATTAATTATTTAGGCTGTTAGGAGCTGAAGAGGAAGACTTACCAATAGTCTGCATATAGTACTGAGATATTTCCAGTTCCATTGTTGAGAGGAAGAGTGGCTGCTTCGCAGTTGAGCTGAAAGAGGATGGGCTGTATGCGGGCAAATATTGAAAGGTTGGGGATAGTGCCATGCAAAGTAAACATGCTGACAAATGGTCTGGAAGAAAGTTAGATTTCAAGGTATATGATTTTGTCAGGGTTAAAAAACCCGGAAGGATAAGGTGCATGTTTGAGCAAATTCGTGTAAAGAAGGCGAGAGTTCAGATGGTGGTGTTGGATTATTATGGGATTTGGAACAATGGTGTCTTGTCGATTTCCAAATCTCATTTTGTGTGTGGAAAATTTGTAGTGTGTGGGGGAAATCTTACTTAGTCAGGGTTGGTATGGATGTGCTCAGATTCAATTGCATTCCTGACAAAGAAATTCCTGCATTGCATGTTTTACCAATTGTATTATGTAACGTGTGTAATAAGTACAATATTTTAGGTTTTAGGTAAGCTTCGCTTGTCGTGGTTTTGTTTTGTTATTTTAATTTTCACAATGCAAGTTTCACTGTTCAATTTTGTACAGTTGAAGTGTTGGTATGTGGGGTCCCAAGATGTGAGACAGAGATCATTAGTGTGGCCTCGTAGTTGAAGTAGGGTTTTGGAGGAGTACCGTATGGCCGAGTTTTGACCAGCGGTTGTGGCCCCTGGCCCCGGTCGGTCGCGGACGGGCACAGAAGGGCTTGCCTTTGGCGCGCCTTCGGCGACCCGCCAGCGCCGCCGCTGCATCCGTCCGCTGCGCCTCCTGGGAGGGGGAATCATTTTGTAGTAGCTGAGCCTCGGGGTGGGAGGGGCCTAGCATAGGTGATCAGGTTCCTCACCCAAGATGGTGGGCCCGGAAGTTCGAAGTGCTGCAGGAGAGCCGAAGGCTCTGTCAATTTCTCGAGGGGGGGCAGGATCCGCTCTCACTCAGTGGCGGCCTGAATAGTGAGTATTAGGTCCAAAGTATAGTTTTTAAGTAAGGTGCATTTTTAAAAGTAGGCTTTTCCTAAGTGAGCGTTAAAAACAAAATAATGCTTTTCAAATCAAGCGGCAAAGTTGTTTGGCAAGGTTTTGAGCGCTGTCCCGGCTTCCGCCTCAGGACCACAACACACACCACACTCACTCGTAATCAGTGATGTTGCATACTTGGGTATATTGTTATGTTATGTTATGGTATATCCATTTGTAGCGCACTCGGATACTCGTGAGTGTCCTGGTGCGGTGCCAGAGGGGTACAAAGAGGAGCTATCAAGCAAAGATAAGTTTCCTTTTGAACACAGCTGGGTCCTGGATGGACCGCAAAGCAAGCGGCAGGGCATTCCAGGCTGCACTTGCCTTTACCACAAAAGAGCTACCGCCCACCCTCTGGAGCTTAAAGCACGGGACCCGAGCCAAGCGCAAGGACATAGATCGGAGCGCACGTGAAGGAAAGTAAAAGGAGAAGCACCTCTGAAGATAAAGAGTGCCATAACCATGGAGAGCGCGGTGGATGTTTCAGAGATAAAATTCAGGCCATCCAGGCCACATTTCCTTCTTGTAATGGCTGTCATGTGGAGCCTTTGGCGGTGCAATCTGCCACCTCCACCTGCTCTCTGTCTGCATTTAGAGCAGTCGACCCCCTGGAATCTCTTAAAATCCTCGAGGGGCTGAAATCCGGCTCTCTTTCGGACTCCTGCCCGACCAGGCTTTTGGCAGCTGTGGCAGAGAGTGTGCATACAGAGGTGAACTGCATCGTTAATCTGTCTCTCCAGACAGCGGTTGTTCCTCAGGGGTGGAAGCAGGCAAAGATATTGCCTCTTCTTAAAAAATCTTCTCTGGATCCCCTTAATCCAGGGAATTACCGGCCCATCTCCCTCCTCCCGGGTATTGCCAAGGTCTGTGAGAAGGTGGTCAACAAGCAACTTACAGAAATTGTGGAGTCTGAGGCACTTCTGCACTCAGCCCAATCAGGGTTCTGGGCCTCCCACAGCACTGAGATTGTTTTAGTAGAGGTGCCTCGACACCGGTGGGAGGGCAGCATTAATTTTGCTGGACCTCACGGCGGCGTTTGATACGGTCACACATGCTCTTCTCTTGGCCCGACTGGCAGAGATTGGTATATCGGGAGCTGTTTGGGGTTGGCTTAGGTCTTTCCTGGAGGAGCGGGTCGAGCAGATTTGGCTCCCTCCTTTCTCCTCTCAGCTGGTTATCACTGGTGTCCTGCAGGGCTCCTCCCTTAGCCCGCTCCTCTTTAACATTTATGTTACGTCATTGATATATCTGGCAGATGAACTTGGGGCAAAGGTGATGGCCTATGCGGATGATACGCAGTTGCTGTTAACCTGGTACAAAACATCTTATTCCGTCTCAGCGGTGCAACAGTGCTTAGTTTCCATCTTTAAATGGCTGGGCGATGCACAACTTAAGTGCAATGAACAGAAATCAGAGATACTGCTCTATGGCAAGTTTCCTGCTGACTTTCGTGAGAAGCTGTGGCCTCCTGACTCTCCTCTACTCCTCTCTTCAGGACAGCTCGCTAAAAACCTGGGAGTGTGGTTCGATGAGAGTCTCTCTTTTACAACACATGTTAAGAAACTGGCCCGATGCTGCTTCGGCCTCCTCAAGACTTTGAGGAATTTCTTTCCTCTCCCCCCGCAAGCAGCAAGAAAAACTGTCACATGTGCTCTGATTTCATCACGATTGGATTACGCTAATGCCCTCTATGCTGGCGCCCATGGCAACCTGCTTAACAAACTTCAGGTGGTCCAAAATGCAGCAGCCACATTGTTATTGGGCATTACGACAAGGAACAGTGTGGTTCTCCAGCTGCGCTCTCTTCACTGGCTGCCTGTCGCTGACAGGGTCAAGTTCAAATCCCTGGTTTTGGCCCACCGCGCTCTCCATGGTTATGGCACTCTTTATCTTCAGAGGCGCTTCTCCTTTTACTCTCCTTCACGTGCGCTCCGATCTATGTCCTTGCGCTTGGCTCGGGTCCCGTGCTTTAAGCTCCAGAGTGTGGGCGGTAGCTCTTTTGTGGTAAAGGCAAGTGCAGCCTGGAATGCCCTGCCGCTTGCTTTGCGGTCCATCCAGGACCCAGCTGTGTTCAAAAGGAAACTTATCTTTGCTTGATAGCTCCTCTTTGTACCCCTCTGGCACCGCACCAGGACACTCACGAGTATCCGAGTGCGCTACAAATGGATATACCATAACATAACATAACAATATACCCAAGTATGCAACATCACTGATTACGAGTGAGTGTGTTGTGTGTTGTGGTCCTGAGGCGGAAGCCGGGACAGCGCTCAAAACCTTGCCAAACAACTTTGCCGCTTGATTTGAAAAGCATTATTTTGTTTTTAACGCTCACTTAGGAAAAGCCTACTTTTAAAAATGCACCTTACTTAAAAACTATACTTTGGACTTAATACTCACTATTCAGGCCGCCACTGAGTGAGAGCGGATCCTGCCCCCCCTCGAGAAATTGACAGAGCCTTCGGCTCTCCTGCAGCACTTCGAACTTCCGGGCCCACCATCTTGGGTGAGGAACCTGATCACCTATGCTAGGCCCCTCCCACCCCGAGGCCCAGCTACTACAAAATGATTCCCCCTCCCAGGAGGCGCAGCGGACGGACGCAGCGGCGGTGCCGGCGGGTCGCCGAAGGCGCGCCAAAGGCAAGCCCTCCTGTGCCCGTCCGCGACCGACCGGGGCCAGGGGCCACAACCGCTGGTCAAAACTCGCCTATACGGTACTCCTCCAAAACCCTACTTCAACTACGAGGCCACACTAATGATCTCTGTCTCACATCTTGGGACCCCACATACCAACACTTCAACTGTCCACACTGTATGTTTCTAAGTCATCCTCCCACACACCCCTCCTCGTTCCGCATGTTTCTGCCCCTCCCCAAATATGCTATTGAAATATCCCTGTTGATCTCGGACAAAGACCCCGATGCCATATTCCTTACAGAAACTTGGCTCAAAACTGACTCTGACCCCGATGTTATCCAAGCTCTTTCTGCTGAATATCAAATACTCCGAGCTGATCGCTCTTTAGGAAAAGGAGGCGGCATAGCCATCATTTACAAAATCGTTACACCTGCCGCTCCTCCCCAACTAACCTACCCAGCTGCAAACATCTCACTTTCTCGCTGGACTTCTCCCCCACCTGCACATTCTCTGGGACTCTTATTTACCGACCACCTGGCACTCCGACTATCTTTATAAACCAGCTTGCCCCAGAGGTAGCCAGTGGTATCTGCTCCTCACCTAATTACACCTTATTAGGTGACCTAAATGTGCACCTGGACGACCCCTTGGATTCAGCAGCTACCGAACTTTGCAATAATCTACTAGCACTAGATCTTTCCCAGCTAGTACTGCAACCCACCCATGAAAAAGGTCACCTTTTGGATCCTATCTTCAGTAACTGCACTCATCTTACAGTTAGTCCACCCATTACCCTTCCATGGACGGACCACTTTCTGATCCCATTTTCCTGGGCACCATTAGGATATCACCCCTCACCACCCTCTGCCCCTAGCAGAGACCGCAAATGGTCACAACTCAATACTAACTTGTGGACATCCACACTGGAATCCTCTGCCCCTCAGAACAACCCTGATCCGATTGTCAGCAATGACAACTTCAATAACTGGATCACCACCTCTTTAGACCTTATCATCCCATTCAAGGACATTCAATTCAAACAGAGACCAAAAAATGCCCCTTGGTACTCACAGAACCTGTGCACTCTCAAGAGAGAATGCAAGAGACTGGAACGGAAATGGCGCCTTGATTATTCCCACACCAGTAAAACTTAATACCGGGCGTCTATAAAATCCTATAAAACCGATATAAAAAAAGCTCAAGCCAGTTTCTTCGAAAATAAGATTAACGAAGCAGCATCCAAACCCAAGGAGATTTACCAGATCGCCAAAAACTTGCTCAAAATCCCTGACAAACCTCCAGATCCTCTGACCGCTCAAACCAGTTGCAATGAACAGGCTGAATATTTTTATAACAAAATAGCCATGATTTATTCCTCCTTCCCCCCCACCCCCTCACCCCCTTCCAGAACAGCAGTGCACCAGACCCTCCCCTCCTGCCTTTCTGGAAACCTTTCCACCTCTGGAGCCTACCAGGTTAGACACCATAATTCTTCAGGTTAAGTCGGGATCTCCCAGCGACCCAGCCTCAGCTCGTTTTCTAAGAACAATTACGCCCACCATTCTCCCCACCATCCAGAACCTGATCAATAACTCTCTCTCAACAGGGCTCGTCCCCCCGAAGTGGAAACAAGCTACAGTCAAAGCCCTTCTGAAGAAACCAAATCTAGATCAGATGAACCCGGGAAACTATCGCCCGATCTCTTTGCTACAGTGGATAACTAAAATCGCGGAAAAATATGTAAATCAATGCCTCACTGAATTCCTGGAAACAAACAACTCTCTGGACACCTCACAGACGGGGTTCCGCCCCATGCACGGAACTGAAACTGCTTTATTAGCAGTAATGGAAGGAGCTAGAAAGATTGTGGATGAGGGTGGCACTGTGGCCATTATTCTACTGGACCTCAGTGCCGCCTTCGACACTGTGAATCATGATATCTTACGTCACAGAATGTCAGAGCTAGGGATAACATCCACTGCGGCATCCTGGCTCCATTCCTTTCTTTCTGACCGCTCTTTCCGAGTCTGTGAGGGCAATACCACCTCACCCAGTAAACCTCTCAGTTGTGGGGTTCCCCAAGGCTCGTCTTTGAGCCCCACACTGTTTAACATTTACATGCTCCCCCTCGCAGAAATAATACGCCCTTTCGGCGTTCAAGTCATGTCCTACGCCGACGACACGCAATTGGTGGTTACCCTGACTCATCCCTCTTCTTACTCTAGCAATCTCAGAGGCTGTATGGAAGCAGTAGGCACCTGGATGAGCCAGTCCTACCTAAAGCTCAACGGCGACAAAACCCAGCTAATGGTGCTGGGTAACTCCCCCCAAAAATCCATTGACTCTCTGTGGCCGCCAGCACTAGGCCCAGCCCCCCCAGCCAGGGATACCATCAAGAGTCTGGGTATCTGGCTGGAAAGTGCATTCACATTCGGCTACCAGGCAACTAAACTAACAGCCACCTGCATGAGTATTATTAGACTCATACGAAAGATCCTGCCGCTCCTCCCTTTCAAGGCCTGACAGATCATGGTCCAGGGTCTAATCCTCTCCCGGCTGGACTTCGGAAATGCCCTATACTTAGGAGCCCCCGAATCCACCCTGAAAACACTGCAGGTTATTCAAAACTGCGCCGCCCGTACTCTCCTGCGCATCCCCCGCCGGCAATCAGTGAAAACTGAACTAAGAACCCTTCACTGGCTGCCAGTAAAAGATAGAGTCAACTTCAAAAGCATGTGCATCGCCCACCGTACCTACTGGAGGAAAGGAGCAATCCTTAATCACACCCTGATTACTCCTACCACCCTAATAGGCAGCTGAGGTCGACCCTCGCCTTTCAAGTCATCATTCCCAGGTTCAAAAGAGAAAGAAGTGGAGGTAGAATGTTCTCAACCAACGTGGCAAGGCTCTGGAACTCCCTTCCACTATCCATCCGCTCAGAACCGAACATCCTGCTCTTCCGAAAAAAATTAAAAACCTTTTTTTCAGCAGATAACTTGACATACCTCACCCAACTGTATTCGGCCACAGCGCTGGGACGCCTGCGGGTAACTATCGCGCTTTATAAAAACCCATTCCATTCCATCACAGCACTGTACAAGCACATAAGTCAAAGGCACACCGTATGTAAGGGATGAGGGGCAGCAAATCTAGAGCAGCAGGGGCGACTTCCCCGAACTGCAGCACACACACACATAACATACAGAGCCCATCAACATTGGCATCAATGTGGTACAAACCGCAACAAGTCCACAACAGAACACAGGACACAACAGGTGCCGCTTGTGTGTAGAAACTGGCTAATCACAATTGGTATTGCAGGGAAATGTGAGTTGAGAATGTACAAGTATAAACACACATCCATCATGTTGTCGAAAAGTCCACTGTCCCCATCAAATAGTCAGCTCCCCCTAACAGCCACAATGTGCACAGTCATGCAGTCCTAATGAAAAAATGTACAATGCGAGAACATACATGTGAACACATTGTTAGACTGCATCACCCCTTCACATTGCAGAGGGACAATCAACACCTCCTGCAGAGCAGCCCATACCTCTCTTCTCTGATGACAAAGAGGACCACCACAGCTTTGACTGAGACGCCCTCCAACAGATCGTGGAGAGCCTCCGCACCTCACATCCAGGAGCAGGGCAGCCAAGCTGCTATGAGGAGAACCCACCCCCTGCACAGATGACACAGCAGGCAGCACCCACCACAACGGCTGTCTCCCACGACCCCCACGAAAAACCCATGGCCTTCCAACACCGTGTGTTGGGGTGCCAGGAGAATCTGTCTGAAAAGGTGTGAGTGGGCATTGACCGCATGGCAGTCAAACTACATGCCAAACGTGGGTGTCTAAGTCCCATTAGGGGCCACTCACAGTCCCTAACACCCACAGTCTGCTCCATACTCGCCAATGGGCCATGGCTGATAACGCCAGAGCCCGGACTCAGAGACTAGAACAACTGTCCAGTCAGAGTGGCACTAGCGATGTTACACAGATGTTGGAACACATGTGGAGGTCAATGGACATGGAGCGGACGGAGGTGGAAAGAGCAGCTGCCACTGCTGCACAACAGCAAGAGGTAGCTGGGTTCCTCAATGACATCAGGACCATCCTCATGGCATTACTGCCACAAGGCCTGACACTGATGCATGCTGCTGCTACCACTACATCCACATCTCCGCCCCCGGAAGTGTCAGTGCCACACAGTGCGGCAGACCTTCTACCTCCGGCCGCTGATATGTCACTGCCACACAGTGCGGCAGATCTTCCGGCTCCAGCCACTGATGTGTTATTGCCACACAGTGCTGGAGACAGAACACCACCACCCAGCCGCGGCCCGTGGAGGGATTTCCATGGGGCAGAGAGACGGGGAGGGGGAGGACCAAGGTGGGTGGTACTAAACACCGGAAGATGGATGATTGGAGGTAAGTTTTTCGTAGCGCGTGCTGCATCGCATTTTGTAATGCAGGGCGCGCTACAAAATTCATTTTATTTATTCAATTGTTTAATTACCTCCAATTATCCATGTTCTGGTGTTTAATAACCCCCTCTCTGTCCCTCCCCCGCCCGCCTCTCTGCCCCACGGAACTCCCTCCACAGGCCGCCGCTGCCATCACCCACATGTGAGGCACATGAAACTGCAGAGGAAAAAGATGCACATGAATATGCCATTGTGGTAAGAAGGACGCAGTAGCATGCATCTCCATCATAGGGCATGTTTCTGCTTGATTCTGCCCTCTGCATCATCACTTTCCACTGTCCCCCGGTGCACTCTGCAACACTCACCTTGGACCTCGACATGGACTGCCATATTCTGTTTGGTTACCAATGACACAGCAATCAGACTGCGGACTGAGCTCTTCCTCTTCCGATGAACTTGTCATTCCCTAAAGGACTCTGGCTGACCCTCCATGGGCCAAAATTGAAAAGTGGTGTACTGCTACAGCTGCAACACTCCAAAGAATGTGCATTAAACATACATATTCACACAGATGTGTCATGTCTCTGGTCTTCCAAGTGTGGAAGTATGGAAGAATGTAGGCTCAGTGATTCCCCCTTACTTCCATGTTGCTCAAGTTGTGGGACTTGGGTCACAGGCTGACACATTGCTGAATGCGGTCTGGGTGGCTCCGACACAACAACGAGGACACACGCATTAGTTACTTCCTTGTCCAGACCAGTATGGAACAATGCCCAGAGCCCAGGGGTCATTGTTCACACCCTTACGCTTGACTGGCATACGCCAGGCCAGCCTCCGCTGCCTATGCTCACAGGAGAGGACAACAACACTACATGCGCCAGATCTTCCCGGTAGTGATCTGCAGATAACAGGTCTAGTTGTCAGCATGCCACAGCCAATCCCTCACGGCTAGTTTACAACCACAACACACCCATCCAGCACATGCGTCACAAGACATATGACCCACCCCTGCACAGACCACACAGCCAATATAAAAGGGACATGCGCACATGGTGGATGCCATTTTCACTCTCTATCTGGTTCGTCCGTGTGGTGTTAATGTACGTATGAGGGCCTGGGGCCCTGTGAAATCACATGCCCCATGACCGGAGGTGACATGCTGTCATCCGCACCATGATATTCAAAGAGGGTCCATGACTTTTGGGGCACAGACTTGGTAGCACCCGATACACTGCGGCCAGCACAGGCACACCGCCATGGGACGGTGACTTTCGGTGCACTGAGGTAGGGGCACCTTAAGTGCTGAGCGGGTGTGCAGCCTGCGATGATGCCCCATCCTGGCAGTCTGGACTGGTGATGATCGATGCGAGCCCTGCTAGACCGCAGCGTAGGCCTGAGCCAGCGGGCAGTGCGTGCCCACCGACACGGTGCATGGTCTCGTGGGTCACAGAGTTAGGGGCACCTCAAGGACTGAGCGGGTGTGCAGCCTGCGATGATGCCCTGTGCCCTTGTATTTCCTCTGCCATAGCAAAATTAAGACCCAGAATCAAAAGTGAGATCTGGTGACCCGCGGAGCAGGGCTGCATGATGTGGAGTGTGCCATGTTCGCCGGCACGTGGTGGGCCCTCTTTGTGACACACCGGTGTCGGAAGGTGAGCAGTGAGGCCTGTGTGTGCAGGGTTGGGCATGCACCACTGGGTGGTGGGAGGGGCTGGGGTGAGCTGTCAAGGTCCCCAGGGGTGGCATGCACCGCTGGGCGGTGGGATTGACTGGGGTGCAGCTGCCTGGGTACGCAGGGGTGGACAGGTGATGATGGCGTGTGCAATTTTATGTACTTTGCCATTCATGTATCTGGACTCTCTTTCAGGTAATGGATCTGTTTCAGATGTGGGACCTGGTAAACTGCACTACATACCGGCACATGGTTGGAGACATACCAGTGTCAGCGGGTGAGCAATGAGGCCTGGGTGCGCAGTGTCGGCACTCTCTCTCCCTGTCCCTCTCTTCTTTTCTCTGTATCTCTCTCTCCCTCTCTTTCCGTCTTTCTCTCTCTCTCCCTCTCTTTCCATCTTTCTCTCTCTCTCCCTCTCTTTCCATCTTTCTCTCTCTCCCCATCTCTTTTTGTCTTTCTCTCTCTCCCTCTCTTTCTCTCACTCTATCTCTCTCTCTCTCTCTTTCACTCTCTCTCTGTCCTTTGGTGAGCGCAAGACACAACTTCTTATCTGGATTTTTGTCTTGCAGGCTGTGACCTACAGATTGTCCCAAGTAGAGCCACCATGTGTCTTCATTTCGGTTCTGTGTTTATTTGAATACATTTTCGTTTGGTAATTCGAGGGTGAATGTGTGATGCTCATATTTGTGATGACACATGCATGCCACCAAATGTGAAGGTTTATTCTTTGGTACATGATTTTGTGTAGTTGATGTGGCATGTCTTTCCCTGGAGGAGGGGTTTCGGGGGTGTGCCCGGGGAGGTCCTGGGGTCGTGGTGGTGGGTGTTGTGGCCCTGTTGGGGTCCGAGGTGCATTATCAGTGGCTCCATGGCATCTGTTGCCCTTCAGATGTGGCTCTGAGCTGGGCTCCCTTTTCTGGTGCAGGCTGTCGTCAGACTTTACACCAGGTCAGAGCAGGTGTTACTTTCCTGTTGCTAACACTCCTTATTGCCTGTTTTGGGATCTTATCGCCGATCTGGCTGGTCGTTGAGAGTGTTGCGGAGTGGTGTTGTTTTGTTTATTGCACAGGAAAGCGTACTATGCATCTCATTAGAGATAGTTGCTGGGTTCCTCTGTGGCGATCTTTTTTGTGGCTGCTCTCGCAGGTAAACTGGTGATATGGGCTGTTAGCACGTGCTTGTGAATGGGGAGATACATTTATTGCCACTTTGGCTGCGATAAGGTGGCGATAACTCGCCGATAGCTCCTTGAGAATATGCCCCTGTATGTAGTGCCATTTGACATTATTTATTTATATATGTATTTATTCTTTATATATTTATTTATAGCTTAAACACACAACAGTAAATTGACTCCAGGTTCCCAATAGGCAGGAATGAAAATAATACAAATCCAATAAGATATCTGCACAATTATACTGGGTGAACCTCTTCCGAATAGAGATATTATGATGCTTTTCCTCAAGCTGAAGAGGTTAGCTTATAATTTTATGAAAAACATTTAATGCCCTTCTTTTAAACTTAGTTGGCCCTTTGATATTGCTAAACATCTCAGTTTGTGGATCTGGCCGACTGCACATGGTGGTTGATAAGGCATTTAAATATTTGACAAAATATCTTATTCAATATCTCCATTGATAGCCAATGTAAAGATCAAATACTACCTGAAGTGCTTTGTTTTCTTGATGTTTACAATCAAATAATGTGGCTGCTTTGGACACTTTGCCACTCCGATGTTGGAAATGTCCCATCAAGAACATGTTTCAATGGTCAAGTCTGGATTTTTTATGTTTTTGCCACTTAAGGGAACTGTTCACAAGTGAAGAATCAAGATTTGGCAACAGAACTAAGGGCCTGATTTCAACTTTGGAGGTTGGTATTTATTCCTTCAGGGTGGGGAAGTAAAATACTCTTTCTCCCTTACAAAGTATCTGTCCTCCAAATTTAAAATTGTTCACCAACTCAGCTTTCAAACTGTTAACAAATCTTTATTTCTTCCAAAATAAAATCCGAAAGTGGGATTTCGTTTTTGGCAACAAAAAAAATAATAATAACCACTACACCGTAGAAACTACATTCCATTTTGTGAGGATCATTTCAACATTTTTACTGTCCCTTAATGCCATGCATTTCACATCTATAAGGGAGATTAAAAGCTGACTTTTTGACTGCCCACTCTAAATCGGACAGTTGAATGGCCAAAACTCTGATAGCTCTTACTTTGTTGGCCCATTAGAGGAGTATGTCAGCAATGGAGAGGGACTAGTCGCTGTTACTGACACACATAAGATCTCCTAATTGTAAGTCAATTAGGCAGACCTTCAGTTTGCCAGGGGGGTACTGTGGTGTTATTATGATGGAGTACCCTTTCCTTCAAATTCTAAATCAACCCCTAATATCTCTGTGAAGATTTGATAAGACATTACAAATTACAACTGACAAATGGGATTATTTGTCCGTTCATTGCATTCTACAGTGGGCCTTTCCCCAATTGAGCATGTGACATTACAAATGACTTCCAAACTTCAAGTCTGCTTGAAAAATATTGTTGGTAAGCCAAGCCAAACAAATCAAATGATTCTGGAAAAGTCTTCATGTTCCTTACTTTCAGGCTAAACCTCCATGAAAATTACCTCAATTTTTCCTACATTGAGTTTGTGTCCATTATTGCTCACCCAAGATGAAATGCTATCTAGCCCTAATTTCAAGGTACACATGTCACCTTGTCTCCGTCTCACATGCAGATTAGTTTGGTGTAATTTGAATAAAAGTGGTAATGATGATTATTTACATTTTGCATACCAAAGATACGTCATCATCATGTTGTGTAAAATTTAGGTTGAAAGGATGGGGCCTATTTACAAAGGAGTGTTCTTAATAGCCACATAGCCAGGTAAAATGGCGTTAATATTTTACCATCTTCTGAGCACTCTGCCAATTTCTACCAGCCCATTTGTAATTGATAGTACTGCACCACCTATCATTTATTTATTTACTTATGTATCCTTACAGTTCATATTGGGGACACAGTACAGCCCATATGGTTCGTTGCTCTTACTTTTTGTTTACAGATGACATATAAACGTTTTATGCTTACTTGTGCTTACTGCTTACAAACAGTTTATTGAGTTAAATGATTGTAGCCGATATGCTAAATTGAGAGCTGTAGTAAACCTATCTTTTCTGTGTGGTCACCTTTTTTTGCCTTTTGCTGGACCCTATACTGTTACTGGTTTTAGAACTCTGTCACTTTACCACTGCTGCCAGTTATGAAGTGCATGGTTAAATTGGCATATTCTTCATTGTTATATTTAACTTGCCTGTAAGTCCCAGGTATATGGTACTAAATATACCTAAAGCTGTAAGTTAATTGGTGTTAGTAGATTGCAGCACCTATTATGCCATCCACTACAGTGTTAATGTAAAACATAGCTTCAGGCCGAACAATGTAGCTTGACTGGCAGTTTAAACAATAAAATTCAACTTGTGAAAATAAACCTTCTTGACAGGTCAGAACCTCCCTTTTAAATAATGATAGGATATCCATATGTAAGCCTTGTTCCCCACAAGGCAGAGTGCATGATATTTAAAAGTAGGACATGTAGGCATTTAGTGCCTGATTATGATGTAGGTCAAAGTTGCCTTCGGTCGACATCTCTGCGGTTTAGGAACCGACCGACTTTGGGTCGGCAGTCCAAAACCGCAATTACGAGGTGACTGCACATGGTGTGGCTGCAAACTTCCATTTCCTTATGGGAGCTTGTTCGGCTGTTGTAAACTGGCTGCAGCAAAAGCTTCCATGGAGAAATGGAAGCTACATTAAATGCCTGCCCCACAGTGCAGGGATTTAGGGCACACAACTGTTGACTGTGGAGAGAAAAGGGACCTGCTAGGGGTCCTGAAGTCGCTTTCGGACAGGCTTTCCATGTCAGAAAGCCCCACATGGAAAGCCTGTTGGAAACCGACATTATAATCCTGATGGTGGGAATGCCATCCATATGGGATTATGATCAGTTTCCATCTGTCTGATGGGTTCCTTAAGCCTGTCAAAAGCCAGTCGGATTGACCAGCCGGTTTAAACTACAACGCCTTCTTTGTAATAAGGCGGTCGGAGTTCAAACAATGGATGTCCGTCAGAAAGCCTTCGACAGCAGTCAGAGGCTTTCTGACCGACACCCAAACGAGAGCCTTAATGTTAACACATCCTTACTGCGACAAGCACCCAAAAACTATTTTTCAGTTTGGCAGGTCGAGCTTTCCTATTTAGAAAACCAGTAACCTATTGAAAATACTGGACTGCAGTATGATTAACAGAAAATAACCTGATTGACCTTTTCTGAACTCTATGTTTTGATGTCTGACAATTTTTAATTGCCATTTTATTATAAGTATGAACTATTTTCACTGTTTTTGAAGTCTCTTTACTTTTTGGCATTTCATTACTGTGAAGTGCAATTATTCTTTTTTATCGGAATTTCTGTTGTGCTGCTGGAATGAGTGGTATGTCTTGATCTGCCTGTACTGTTTGTTCTACCAAGTTACATCCCCTGTCACCCCAGGTCCAGTCTACCCTCTTCTTCCCATTATCTTGACCCTTCCCCCTCCCCATCCTCCTGTTCCTGATGCACAGCACTCCATGCCCCCACACTGCTATTGCCCTTTTAGTTTTGTCCTCTTTACTACAGCCCCTGAAAACCCTGCCTACTCACATGGCCTTGGGGAATGGCTACCATCAAGGGTGAGGTCTTTATATAAAAGCTGCACCCCTGCTTGTGTCAACTGCTTGACTTTCAGACTTTCCAAGAAGAGAATCTGTTTGTCCTGAGGTCCTGTTTGTTTTTTCATGACTTGACACCACTTATCTGATTCTGTGGACCGAACTCTGCTGTGGAATCTACGTTCCGCCCTGACGTCCGGAGTCACAGTTGTCTGCTCAAGGCAATCACCTACAAGGAAAACAAAAGAGACAGTCATTACATGCATGGTAAGGGGAATTACTGTGCATTTGTTCTAGCCAGGAAAAAGAGCATTGCAACTGGAAAAAGGCTTGTTGGACAGTGGTAGGCTGAGTTATTGTTTAGGTATTTAGCTTAAAGCAGCAGCCAAAGACATTCACATCAAAAAGGCCACAGCAATTTAGTCAGAAGAGAAGAACTAAGAGTACCCTAAAGGCAAATCACCCCTCTGAAATTTATGAACTGATGAGGCACAGTGATGAGCCCACAAAAGAGGTAATTGATTAAAAGGGAACACACACTTGCTTGCTTTTGTGTAACTAACCCTGAAGCTAACTCACTCTTTGTGTCTTTAGGGAATAACAAAACCACAGACCCTCATTTGGGAAGGAGATATATGATCATCAGCCTTGCTACTTACTGTCACACAGATACAGAAGAAGTCATTAGAAGCCCCAAAACTCCCAGATAGAGACAAGGTACACAACTGGGAAGTAGGGATCCAGTGGAACCTGCTGGGACAGGGTACTAGGCAGTATAACCTTTCCTTTACTTCCTCTTAACATACTAAAGATAGGAACTTGGAAATATGCAACCATGGAAGTTAGACAACACCCATCCAATTCATAGAAGAAGTAAGACAAGTCTCTTCTTTTTCTCTTCCTCAACCCCTTCTCCCTTGTACATAGTAGTCAGTGCAGTGTGCATGGTGCCAGCCTTCAAGGGGATTCATGGTCTCAGTTTCGCTCCTGCAGATTCCTAGAGAAATTCACGTAAATGTTTCCCTGGTCCTGGCAGTGACTGTTGGGCATAGCCCTAGGGTAGAGGCCGGGAGGCTATTACCTCTTTGCTGTTGCTGGGTATACTAATCAGTGGGGAGGGTACCATTGTTTACCCTTGTAGTCGACTAAAGGCACCATTTTGGGAATGCTTGTGCTCTACTCGCCTGCGGAGTCACATGTACTCTCCTTATTTAAGGAGGACCATGGACACGCTGGGCTGCAGTTTGATTAGCTAAAAATAACCTGAAACCCTTTTCTAAACCCTATGTTTTGATGTCTGCCAATTAGTTTAAAAGGATTTTAATTAGTATTTTATTGATTGTGCGAGCTTTATTTTACGGTTTTGGGGTTTCAGCTTCCCTAACTCTTTGGCTTTTCATTACTTTTTTTACTGTAAGGAGAGTGCAATTATCCTTCTGGGGGTAATTTCTTTTGAAGGGGTGAGGGTTGGGCTTAGTATGGAGTGCTTTTACCTTGTTGAGGTTGGGTTGAGTAATCAGAGGGCAGGCTGCTATTTTTACTCCTTGTGGTCGACGAAAGGTGCTATTTTGTGAATGTTTGCCCTCTGGTAAACCAAGGATGCAGATGAACGTTCCTTTTTAAAGAGGACTGTGGCGCTGCCCCTGGGATTACAGCCAGGTTTCGTCAGCTTACGTACCCGACACAAGAACTGTTATCCCTCAGATCTTCACCTAAGTGCCCTGGTAAGTCAGAGGTAGGCAAATGCTTTGGAGATGTTGCGTTGTCTCTATTGCCATGCAGCATTCTCTCTTGAGAACTTTTATGGGCATAGGTGGGGTGTATAGGCAAGGCATTGTAACATATTGCCTTGGGCCAAGGAGATTTCAGCTATGTTAATCAACGCCTGCTCCCTATGTAGGATTGTGCATAACATTTTTGATCTACTTAGACAGGTCTTCTTTTCATGATTGAAACCAGGCTATTCAATTACAGCTGCCCAATTAAACTGCCTCTGATATTTCAAAAACTATTCCCTGATACACTTGGACGGGGTTATATGAGGGGAAGGGGTTGTGGCAATTACTTAAAAGCAGTCATTCTACTGCAGAATAATGCTGCTTTCCTTATTTTGAGACTTCCTTGGCATGCTTCGAATACCACATATGACCTATTCATCAGCTGCCCATTAAAAAGAGAATTATATTGAAACCTTAAGTGCTGGTTCATAATGCACTTTCCCTTTCGATCGCTTGGAATCCTGCAAAAATATTTTTGCCTTATTCTCCATCAAGAGCAGAAGGCCACGTTGGTGGTAATACAGTGGGCCAGGCCTAGGAGAAAGATGGGTCCCTCTTTTTCTTCTTTGGCTGCTAAGGCTTGGAATCCGCTTAGCCTTGCACTTTAGACCTTGGCCTCTAGTCTAAATCTGTATTTCATAGGTGATTGAAAAGTTGGTTTTTCTCTTATTGCTAATATTGTGCTAAAGTTTTTTTTCCTCATCTGCAACTCACAGCACCTGGACACTCTTAGGATTAGTTGTGCTCTATACAAAGCTATTCATTCATTTATTCATTCAATACTGTACTGCAGCTAGAAAAGTAGTTAAATAACTATTTTTTTTAGCTATTAACAAATCAGTGGTGAAGTTGGATGTCTAATAATGGGTTATCTTTTCCCCTCCTGAAATTCCTGGAGGCTAAATTTGCATTTGCTCTTCTACTTCTGTCAAACAGTAACTAGTATTTGACTGGGTGTGAAAAAGGTATGAGGTGGTTCCCAAGAGTAAACAGTAGGCTGATGACCTAAATGGGGAAAGAAGGCTGTGAACCTAACAAAATATGCAAGGCGGGGCTGCTAGCATCCTTTTTTACATTTATAGTGCCAAATTCTGTTTGATTATCACATCCTGCTTGACAGGTCAGAAGGGTCTATATATAACACTTTGGGGCATCATTGAAAAGAAGGGAAACAGGATCAATAAATCAATTAAACAGGGGTTTGTAAAGCATGGCTACCCACCTGTGAGGGTCTCATGGTCCGGGGGGGGGTAGTATGGGGGGCTGCTGATCTGTCTGGTTGTGGAGGTTCAGTCAAAGAGCCAGGTCTTGAGGTCCTTCCTGAACTGGGTCAATGATGCAGATTGCCTGAGGTGGAGGGGTCGGATATTCCAGGTCTTCACAGTGAGGTAAACAAAAGATCTTCCTCAAGTTCTAGTCTTGTGGATCTGTGGGATGGAGACCAGGGCGAGATTGGCAGAGTTGTCTGTCAGGAATGTGGAAAGTGAGGCAGTGGTTCAGATGTTCTGGTCCTGCGTGGTGGTGGAGCTTGTAGGCGTGAGTGAGGAGCTTGAAGGTTATTCTCTTATTGATAGGGAGGCAGTGGAGTTGTCAAAGCTGATGTGTCTTGTCATGTGGTTGTGACTGGGGATGTCAAGGACCAGTTTGGCTGTGACATTTTGGACGTTCTGTAGCTTCCTTAGCTTTTACTGGGTGATGCCAGTGTAGTGTGTTGCCAAATTCAAGTCTGCTGGTGATAAGTGTGTGGGTGACCGTCTTTTTGGATTCTGTGGTGAGCCATCTGAATGTCTTTTGAAGCAGGCGCAACATGTGGAAACAGACGTGAATACTGCATTGATTTGGGAGTTCATTGAGAGCGAGGAGTCCAGTATGATGCTGAGGTTGCGTGTATAGTCCAGTGGGAGGGGATCCTAGTGTGGATGGCCACCAGGAGTCATCTCAGGCTGAGAGGGTGGGTCCCAGTGTGAGTTCTTCGGTCTTGTCCGAGTTGAGCTTGAGGCAGTTGTCTTGCATCCAGGTAGCAACTGCCTTCATTCCGTTGTGAAAGTTGATTCTCGCTGCAGCGTGAGGATGTCAAAGCAATGCTTCCGTATTTATTGTCTGATTGCTGAAAACCCTACTTTTGTTCTCCCAGACTACTGTCTCTGAGTTTTACATATAACAGTGGTGATACACCTGAAATAAAGGGATGCCAAAATAATTCTTGTGTATCCGCTGTCTGGTTGCTGGAAAACCAAACCCTACTTTTGAACTACCAGACTTCTGTATCTGGGTGCCTTGTGGGTATAGGAACTGCCTCATACTGAATATTAGTGTTAGATGGAGTTGGACACTAGGATTACGATAGTATACTCCCGACATGCACACCCAGCCTTCAGACCCCAAGATTAGCATGGCCAAAGAATTTAGCTAGTTTGAAAACCCCAATTATGGCAACCGTTACCCTCCGAAACTTTTACCTCATTGAATAGGGTGCACCCAGGAGCCATTCCCATCCACTAGATCATGCAAGGCATGTATGTGGCAACTCCAAGCACCCACTTCAGAACACTTCTAGACTTGAGGAAAATCAGAAGAGGGCTAAATATGCTCTCTGCAGCCTCAGAAGAAGCCTAAAAGAATGGATTTACTTGTACCCACAGAAAAAATGGACTCCAAGGGTCAAATGGCTTAACTCCTGTTAAAGGTACTGGGACACAACAAGGTAAAAGAGGCCTTTTTCTACAACTGCGCAGCTGACCAGTGGCAACTGGATCTGGACTGAAACCTACTGTTGTGCCTCTTCTGGGCACTCTGTTTGTCTCAAAGTGCCTCCTCTTAGGTCCTAGGAGCCTTAATAAGTGTGCACCAGCAATGTATTGGGACTTTAAGGACTAAAGTCAGAGGGTAAAATCTTGGAACAGGATGAACCTGGTCGGTTTATGTGACCTGCGCTATATCAGTCAGGTCAAATTGTACTTAGGTCCTGGTCTTCCGCAAGCATTGACTATCTTCGACACTTTGTGTTTCCTGGCACTATTCCTACTTAAAACTTTGAAAATTCAGATCTTCTGTTCCCCTTAATATATTTGTGTGATTTTGGTATTGTTTTATGAACTTATTTTTGATCTATTTTTCTAATTCAGTTTGGAATGTTATTGTTCTGCATTTTTACTTTACTAATGTTTTGACACTACATAAACACTTTACACATTGCCCTAAATCAAGCCCATCTGCTTTGTGACATAGCTACCAGAGGGTTGAGATCAAGTTAATTTAGTGACTTTGGGGTTCACTTTGACATGTTTTGTTATTATTCCTTCAGGAGGGTAGCCATCCACCTTACTAATGTCCCATTTATTACAAGTGCCATTAAACATGGATCATAGTAGCACTCCAAAGAGAACGCTATTTAATCTTAATCAATTTGTTACAAATTTATGCTGCAATGAAAAGACGGTCCATTTGGGCTGATACACCAACCTTGTTCCCATTGGAGAACAAGATTCACTTCTGGTGACAGGTGCACTGCTCGCAGATTAGTCCCAGTGTCATACTGGAGACAAGATACTCACCATTCAGACTAAACCTCTAGTCTCTCAGCTCTCAAAACGTCCTGGTGCGTACATAAAAGTTCAAAGACAACTTAGACTCTTCCCTGAGGATATTATTCCCTGTTCGCACTCTACTGGAGCGTTTGTGAGCCACTTCTCCTGTGGATCCTACCAGAGACCAGTCACGGGTCAGTCATAGCTGTGAGTAGGTACAAATGTAATATATTCACCTTTGGTGTCACCACCATTCAGCTCAGTCCTACTACATATCCATTTACATCCACCAACCTGGTCTGATGCCGAAACTGCATTAGGTGACCGTAGACGACAGATATCTATGAGTGGCCTTGGCCTCACCAAGGTGCCACTAACATTGTTCTGACCTAATGAGACCATCAACAAAACCAATAGCACACACACATCCTGAAATCAAAGATTCAGTCCTATTGCAGGCTTATCTGAGCTCGAGATTCCAAACTGAATTGTGAGTTGCTAGCTCTTCTAAACATTCAGTAGCATATTTATGACCTTGTGGCGCATTGCCCTGCATCACAAGGGAAGGACAGACATTTTCCTTATTTATCCAATACGGCCCATTCTTGTCCTTTCCCCTGGTGCCGTTTTGGCAGCCTAGCACCAACGCAGGCACCCTTTCACGATGGTGCAAGGGTGCCTGTGTTGTTGGCAGGATTGTTTTTGTGTAGGAAGAGGCACCATCCTTAACAAGAACTATGCTGAGAGTCTTTTTCCTCTTTCTATTTGTGTTGCAAAATGCACCCCATATTGTTTGGGTAGATGAGAAGGCAGTTCGTCAAAGGTTGAATTCCTTGAACTTGAAAAACGGCTTGCCTTTGTGATGGTTCACCACAAGACTATCCGTTGATATCCAATGACGCTCCTACATGTATTGAGCTCATTTTAATTAGCATAAACCAATGAGAAAATGGCGACAAGGAGTCATCAGTATAGATATATATTGTAAATTCAAAAAGCTCCACAGACAGAGGAAGGGAGATATATGGTGAAAAAGTATTTGGGCAAAGGGCAAGCCTGCGCACACTCCAGAGGTCAGTGGTAAAAATTCCAAATGTAAAATTAATTGACATTTCTGGGCTGCAAGAACTACAGGAAAGGTATCTAGTGTTCTCCTGAAATGAGATGATTTAGCATGTCCTCTTCTGTGAACATAGAGAATGGGTCCTCTGAATTTGTGTTCTTTCTGTCTCTTTGGGCCTTAGAAGAAGTTCTTGATTGAGCCAAGAGGCTTTATGATTGTTCATCTTTGCACTGTTAGACTGACAAAACTAATTATGGACCTGCTATTGATTGTGGAGCTGATATTGATTATGGGCCTGATATTGATTATGGATCTGTTATTGACTATGGGCCTGATACACGCACCTAATGGTGGGAAATGAAACCATGGATTCAACTCTGCATTTAGAGTTTCCTCCACAATCTGCAGCTGTTTGACTTAACAGTGAACTTTATACCAGCCCCATTTGTTTCTGTTTGATTTTGGGCAATGCTTAGATGATCATCATACATGAATGAGTATCATTATTCATAATGCAGCATAGTAAATATTTAATCAAGACTAAGAAATAAGTCTGCAGTCTAAGGGTCTCATGTTTCTTTTGCCAGTGTGCCAGGTCATTGCCCTTGCCAGCACTCCCTGGTGGAGATCTGCCTGCCATAGTTAGAGATCCCAACCTGCTTGGGGTCTTCTCTGAGCCTTCAATGCATCTGATGATGTGCAAGAAGATGCACTGAAGTCAGAGGAGATTGAAAAGTGAGCCTCATTTCTTTTTTCCCCGCTTGGCTTTCTTTTTGTTTTTCTGAAACAAACTCTCAAAGTAGTTGTTAATTTGATGAAAAATGGCCCTCTCCTGTCCAGTTTTCTCCTAGAGGGTTGTCCCGTTGTTTGTTTTCTGTGCCGTCATCTGCCATACTTTGCATGGGAGTCCCAGACACAATAATCAATTGGTTGGGGTGACCTTCACTGCAAGCCAAAGGGCAGGTGGTACATAGACACCCAGGTCTACAGTTTCGAGCTGGCTGAAGCTCCCTCTCTGGAAACCTGGCATTTCTCCACCTCTAAATAAAGTTATGGAGCTGTAGGTTTGAGCGGATAGCAAAACCCCTAATTAGGAGCCGTTCTCCTATTCCGCCAAACTCTAAATAGCACTCGAAGGGGGAGTGGAGTTGGCATACCGGTTAGGGCGGTCGACCTCGAATCTGGGGATCTGGATTCAAGTCTCGGCAATGACGCTGAACATCCTGTGATTCTGGGCAAATCACTTAATCTCCCAGTGCCTACCAAAAATGAATGTGTCCTCATGTAAGGCAACTGGTGCTATGCAAAGCACTCTGATACCCGATTCCGGTCAAGTTCGCGCTATATATAACTCTGCAAAATATTTTTTTTTTAAAGGGGACATATCTATACTACTATTATAAAGAGAGAACTGTGTCCTTTGAGCCAGGTAAACTCGAAAAGTACACCACCAATCGCAACACCCAATACAGCGTTAGAAAGGAGAGGTCCAGTAGATGGACATAAGCTATATAAAAAAAAATTATACGTTATTTAAAAAATTTACAATTAAAAAAAAGTAGTCCCTTCGAAGTAGCACCGGACGTGTGCGCTAACCAAGTACGTGCTGACATCATCATCGGAGGACTGGAGCGCGAGGAGGAGCGGCGGACTGGACCGCGGGGAGGAGTGACGGACAACAGTGCGGGGAGGAGCGGAGAACTTAGCCACACTGGAGCGGCCTGAGGTAAGTGAACCTCGAGGAGGAGCGGTGAAGTAAGGCGGACTGGAGCGGGATGACAGGTAAACTTTAGCGCTGCAGCGGGGTGTGTATACTGGCTTTGTTCGTTTGCAGCGTTGGATGCGTGGCCACAGTGTTAGGGAGCAGGGCGTGTGCGGATGATTGGGGGCACTGAAGGTGGCGGTGAACTTGGGCTGAGGAGGTGGTTGGGGGCCTGGGTTTCGGCGACTGGGAGCAAGCCTGATTGCCCCCGGACAACGTGGGAATGGAAGAGAGCCTGGGGTTAAGCAGTGTTAAGAATATGTACCAGCGCCCAAAACTCTGCTTAAAAGTACGGGACCAGTGCAATTACATGTCGGCGAGTGGAATACCAGCAAGCCTGATTGCCCCCGGACAACGTCGGGGTGGGCTGCTAGTTTACAATAAAAGTGGCGAAGCATGTCATTAAGCCAAGAAAGCTCAGGACACGCTTCGTCACTTTAGAAACACAGGGCTGTACCATATGTACCAGAATATGGTGTAGCCTGCATTTCCCCCTGCGCTGGTGCCAACTTTAGCTGCCTAGGGCCAGTGCAGGCACCCTTGTACATAGTGCAAGGTTGCCTGTGTTGAGAGGAAGATTGTTTGTGTGCAGAATATCCCCCTTCCTGCACAAAAACATTCATTGGTGTTTTGCTGTTTCTATGTGTGCTGCACAACTGGTCTTATTTTTGGCGCCATCTCCTATTTACGTTGCTCTTGTAAAAATGGGGCAGCATCAAAATCAATGGGTGTTTTGCGGTGGATTGCCTACCACAACACCTATTGCATGCCCCTTTAACACTAAGTGTAGCGTGAAAGGGGGCCTTATGTACAAGGCAGTGTTAAGCCACGTTAAGTGGCTTAACGCTGCCTTGTAAATAAGACAAAGCTTCTATCTCCACCACAACATCACTAAAAGTGACGTTCCTGTGGCGATTGGGGCTTGTAAATATGCCCCTAAGTCCAAAACAAACAGCTATGTTTTATTGCACTGTCTTCTTACTGCTTTCCTGTTGAAACACATACATATACAGAGCACATCATGTTCACTATGCCTTCAACAACTAACTTCTAGCAGCACTCTCAGCAGTCATTAAGCAAAGAGCTTCATCTTTCGATTGCTATAATGCTTATTGCGTGCTCGTTTGTTATGTCTGAGTGGGCTAATAACACAACAAAATATGAGTGTAATTTTAAAGATCTAGGCAAATACGTTAAAGAGTCTCGCATTCTATGCTGGTAACACATACAATTTTGTCATCTTCCCCAGCAATGACTACTTACAGTAATAAGGCGCTAAGTATGCTTTTCAATCCATTGTAATTGGTGATAGCGAGGTTTTTTGCATCATATAAGGTGCCTGATTGCATGTAATGCAAAGCATTATCACTGCAAATGATACCTATTTCTGAACAAAACAACGAGAATAGTAAAAAAAAAAGATTACCATACTGTAAAATGATAGTTCTTGGGATTGATATATACAGCGCATCTTGTGTTTTAAATTAACTCAGAGTGAATTGGTAAAAGAAATGCCAGCATGTTGTGTAGGAGGGCTGATGGGAGGACGAAGGTGCTCACTTTTTCCCACTCTGAAAGTAAAGGTTGTGTCGTAAGTGGCTCAAGGTAGTGGATGACCCTAGTGTAAACATCGCCCCCCCAGGGTCAGTGAAAAATGGGCAATATGCAGGCAGCAGCGTTCGAAATCCCACAAAATAGCATGTGCCTCGGCCTTTTTATTTAATTACTTTACGTGTATGTATAAGCAAGTTTTATTGTCAGTGTATAAGAGCCCTGATCTGCTTGGGTATAAAGTGCTATATGTGCTTGGGTATAAAGGGGCAGATTTACAATAAGTGGCGCATCCCTGCATTTCAGCAGGGATGCGCCACTTATTGTGCGCCATGCCTCCGCCACCATGGATGCGACTCATTTACAATGCGGCGCACCATGGGGCAAAAACGTGACACATCTGTGCCGTAAAAGCGGCGCATTGCTGCAGTTGCGTCGCAAGCGCGATGCAGCTCCAGCAAAGCTCTGGGGGCCCTAGCTTGGTAATGCTGCGTCAATCCTTACGTCTGCTTCAAGCAGGCGCAGGGTTTTGACGCAGCATAGGCCACAAAGTGACTGTGTGAAATCTTGTAGATTTCACTCACCCACTTTTAGGAGGCGTTCCTGCACCGGAACACCCCCCCTTGCGCAGGAACGCCTCCTTCTGGTGCTGGGCTTTACAACGTAACGCATCTCCCAGATGCATCACGTTGTAAATACCCGCACCATGGCGCTTCTTTTGCGTCACCGCTACATCACAAAAGTGATGCAACGGCGGCGTAAAAGGGGCGCAAGGGGCTTGTAAATCTGCCCCAAAGTGCTGTATGTCATAGACATTTCATGGGGCATTTGTGAATGCATGCAGTAATACTCTGATAGTACAACTTCCCATACTCATAAATGGCTATGTAATGCCCAAAGAGCTCTCAGCAAAAGTGCAGAGAGC
Organism: Lissotriton vulgaris; assembly: GCF_964263255.1. NCBI lineage: Eukaryota > Metazoa > Chordata > Amphibia > Caudata > Salamandridae > Lissotriton > Lissotriton vulgaris. The sequence goes on from NC_141687.1 coordinate 897,302,167, forward strand.
ATAGTCCTTTCTATTCGTAGGAATTGCATCCGAATAGATATGAATTCTCATTTAGATGTTTTTGAGCCAATCCACAAAGGAATATGGGGCAGATGTATCATCATTGCAGTTTGCGAATCCTCAAATAGCGAATTTTACTGTTCGCTATTATGGACTCGCAAAGTGCAATGTATGTAGGTTTCGCCATAGTAATTGTGATTCCTACATATTCCTTAATTGCAATTTTTAAAGTGCAAAAATTAAGGAATACCTTTCCATTAATTCCTATGGGTCTAGAGGCCCATAGAAAGGAATGGGAAGACATTCACAATGTGCGAGTACCTAATAGGTTCTTGCAAATTGGGAATGCAATTTCAAGGGTGCAAGTGTGCCAAAAGGATACCCTGTTGCACCCCTGAAATATGCATGTGTGCACATGTGACGCACATACTTGCCCTACGAGCATGTACGTGCACCACATGGCACTTTGAAAAATTCAAACAAGTGCATTTTTCTAGGAAATTGCAAATTACCAGCAACTTGAAGTTGGTGGTAATTCGATATTTCTTTAAGGCAAAATCGCACAACTTAAGTGCCTCCAGAATTGCATTTAAGGAATCGCAATTTGCAATTCCTTGAATGCATTTGCAAAATAGGAATCGCAAATTCCTTGAATGCATTCGCAAAATAGGGAATCGCAAATTTAGCGATTTCCTATTTTGCAATGGCCTTTTGGGATGATACATCCCAAAAAGCTTCTCCATAAACGGGCTGATTCTGAGAATCGGCCCATTTGCGAAAGGGAAAAACGCATCATACATCTGGTCCTATGTAAAGTAATAATACTAAAGCGGTGCTTCCACTTACACAGTGCATTTGTGGAAGAGGCACCATTGTTTTTGGAATTCATTCCTATAAAGTCAATGCAATGCTGTTGATGACCAAATTAGAAAAGTCTTTCCTAGGCAGAATATTCTAATCAGCTGAATTACATCAAAAGAAAGGGATACATTAGAAGAATGGGCATATTTCATATAGAACAAATGATATATAAATATTCTTCAATTTTATCAAGAATAAAATAACTTTGCTTTGCATGAGAAACTGTTTTATCATTGACAGTGAATGAAAGCTAGCATGTTTATAAAAGCGGTGGAAAGGTGGAGTCACAGCAAGGGGTTTTATGTAGGGCTGTGCGCAACTTGCGAAATTCAATGTAGTGCGATGATGGGAAATTACCTAAGAATTCTATGAGTTTACACATAATTACACAAGATGATTTATTCTGTGTTCATCGCTATTTCTTAGGGCAAAAGCGCTCCTTCACGTCCAAAATGAGCACAAGAATACATTTTGTGCTCAGAAAGAGTGCTAAATGCAGTAGAATATGAATCGCCAAATGTGCTCTATCGGCAGGATTTCCTTACAACCTAATCCCGGCATTTAGCCCTATTTTTTTTTAGTGCAAAATGCACCCCCATGCCCAAAAGGGATATGAGGATGCTTTTCCACTAAGAAACATTGCTAAATGCAGCGAACACGAATAGCGAGCAGCCACTCGTGCTCTGTAAATGTGCTCTTGGGGTCACATTTTCCTCCATCTTACTCCCGGCATTTAACACTATTTTTTCAGTGCAAAATGCACCCTTGCATTAAAAATGGATGCCAGGATGCATTTTACACTAAGCAACATCCCTAAATGCAGCAGAACACAAATAGTGAGCAAAAGTAGCTGCTTGCGCTTGCTAAATATGCTCTAGCAGAAGGATTTCTTTCCCCTCCAAATTACTCTTAATTATCCTCGCAGACATAATCGCATTAGTATCAGTAAATCTACTTCAATGAGTAACACAGAATTAACAAAATTACTCTCATTATTCCACATAAATAAAATTCTGCTGAGGCCTCGTTTTATTGCACTACATTATTTGAGATAGATCATTAATAGCAACCTAAAAATATCGGATTCACTTCGACCTCACTCCTTCCATCAGCTGGGACAGACTTAAATTTTTTAATAGAGTCCAAATTAATTTAAATCCAAACTAATTGGATCAATTTTGTTGGCTTCTTTTTCATCGGAAGAGTGTAATAATGTTTCACTTACTTTTTAAAAGGAAACATGGTCAATACAACAAACACTTCACTCAGTATGTGGAACTAGGTAAATGCTTTATAACCTTGAATTAGTTCTATTCAAGTTCTACAGCTAGTTTTGCTTTTATTGCTACAACTAGCACTGCTAAAACATGCACCACTTACACTAGTATAGCTTCCCCAGTAGTGTTAATATTATTACCGCACAGACTGCAACAACTGCAATCAGAACTATTACTACATAGTATAACTAAGTGGTCCCATCAAGCAAGGGGTATCTTCAGGTTCTCTCTTCCAGCAGGCAAGGCAGCCTTTGGGACCGAAGGACAACTGTTTCAAGTAGCTTCTTGCAGACTTTCCAGTTGATGCTTACAGCACATGCTCAGGATTGTCGGGCGCGTAGGGCACAAAAAAAGTTAGAATACCAGTGAAAACAGGTGAGTTACTCAAGGTGGGGTACACATCTGTAAATCCATGTAGGGTGCATTCCCATCCTAACAACTGATTTTGGTCCTCCTACAAGTGAAACTGTGTTGGGTACTCCTGATATTGTTAGTTCTAATTCATAGTAATAACATGGATGTAGCTAGCACCTTTCCTACTACTTGTACAATTGCTGGAAGAACTTCAACTTCTACCTGTAATATTCAAATTACTAGTTGCAATTTTTCAATTATTATATAGGGCATTAATACTAGCAGCATTATGGTAGCTTTGGAGAGTGGAGATGGGGAGACTTACCAATGCACTTTGAGATTTTCCTTCGATGAGCAATGGCCTTGCGGAAATGGAATTGCTGTTTGGGCTGCAGAGCATGAGCAACTGTAAACTGGGACTCTCATCAGACGGTCATTGCATGCTTTCATGATGAGAAGTGTAACTTCATAGGGGTTTGATTGGTGGGTTCCATGGCATCGCCCTTATTATGAGAATGCTGCCTCTGCTCCTTTGTGAGGCTGTGTAGGAAGCTGGATCACTATACAGTGTACTAAACAGAAGGACACTGTGGAGAGTCCAGAGAATCCCAAAATGGTACACAGAGGTAAAGCAGATAGTTCTAATGGTCGGTTTTTTGGTAGTGTGGGAAAGCATTTGAGCTTATCAGAAGGTAGTTCTGAGCATTTTTGGTGCTCCAAGGAGGCAATAAATGAGACAAGCACTCAAGAATAAAGGCAAGACCAATTTATAAAAATAACACTGAGTTTTATTTCAGAGTTATGATTTATCAAGTTTAGAAAATATATCACTTTTATTTAAAATTGCTTACCAGGAGAAACAAAGGTGAAAAACAGAAAAATGCATAGAAAATCAGGCAATGCTTTCAGAAAGTTCACCTTCTCATTTTAGTTTGATTTTGAGACCAGGTCCCAAGTTCCAGCAGGACACATTCAGGAGCGTCCCAGATCGGGAAGGAGCAGAGTGCGGAGGGTCATGGAAACTGGTGTGCAAAGACGAAGGGGGCCACTTGAAAAAACACTGCATGGGTGGATTTACAGGTAAGTCCAAGGGGGCACCTCAGAGGGACCATGGGAGCACAGCCAGTTAGTCAGTTCCGGGGCCAGTAAGGCCTGGTGCAGAACGAACAAGTCAGCCTGGGGTTATGCATCTTGAGGTCCTCGTGGTCAGGAGCAGGCAATTTTGAGAGGCAATCTCGAGACAGTTAGGCCACTCAGTAAGTGGGTCTTGGGTGTTTCAACACCCATCAATGGGGCTTGGTTCTGGTGCTTTGAGTGTCCAGTGTGGATTCTTCTTCTTGGTGTTTGCCGTTGGGGGTCTGGTACCCCCAAGTATTGGTATGCCGTGGCTCTGGTAGGTCCTGGTGTTTCCAAACTTCGTGAAGAGACAGATGTGACTATTGGGAGCTGTTGTTCCTTTTCTTGCAATGGTGCTGTGTCAAGGGTCATCAGGGAGCAGCAAGTTGACAAACCAGACTTCATGGGATTGGAGCCTGCGGAGAGCAGGGAGTGATACCTTCCAGCCAAGGGAGCTTCTATCTGATTTTTTGAAGGCTGCACGAGCTCCAGAGTTCTTGGAGTCCTTCCAGGTTTCAGGACGTCAGAGTGGCAGGGATTGTCAAGTCCTGGGAGCAGCAGAAAGAGCTTGCCACCATTTCTTTCTGCAGCAGGGCTTCAGTTCTCATGCAGTTGATTTTCTTTGTCCTGGTCTTCTCTTATCCTTGAATCTGATGTTCAGTTCTCAAGGTGCCACCTAAATACTGAATTTAGGGGTGTTACAAGCAGAGACAGTGTCTGCACCCTCTAGTGATCACTTCCTGTAGTAGAGGCACTACCCTGGCCCTGATAGGTTGTTTTTCATCATCTTAGGATGGTGGAATTTCAAGAGAGGTGTTCACATCGCCTGCCCCACCATAGGCATGGCATAGCCTAATTAGCGACCCTCCTCATAATTGAACTAATATTCCCCCCTTTCCTCCTGGCAAAGTGGAGCAGGAAAGGGGGTTTTGCTTCCTCCACTATTTGGAGTTTCCTGGGTTGTATTTCAAAGTTGGCATTGTCCTTTAAGCTTCTCCCCCAGGAAGCCTATCCTGTCCTAGAGGAGGTGTGAAACATTGCTACCCAGAGCAAGGTGTGTCACTGGCCTCTGAGAGGTCTGGCTCTCAGCCCAGGAGGTCTGAAACATGTCTGGTAGAGGGAAGCTGGTACAAACAAGTCAGGAACCACAGGTTCTCAGGGACCCTCCAAAAGGGTTGCCTGTGTGAATTTATTAATACATCGATCACTGGCATTAGTGAGGATTTATGAAGACAAGATATTAAATAGTAAACTTATCAGAAATCAATGAAGCCATCATGGAGCTAGGAAACGTGTGTTGACTTGTATCCAGCTTATTCACTCTTCATGGCTTACCCGTGCACTGACAACATCTCAGAAAAGACTAGACATTGTAGAAGCATATCTGCTCATGCTGATATGCCCTCACATAGGATATAGTGCACCCTGACTTAGGGCTAAAGGCCTGCAGAAGGGGTGACTTACCTATACCTTATGCAGTGTATGGGAGGAATGGCACACAGGATTGTGTGCCATGTCAATTCTTCGGATTTCTCTGCACTAAGATAAGCAGCCTGGAACGGCAGAGCACATAGCCTTGGTGAGGAGCCCCTGCAGTGGCACAACCAGTGCTGCAGCCCCAGAGGACCCTGTTCAGTATGCATGCCTTAGGTACTAGGAGATTCTGGGGTCCACAGCACTTCAATAAATGCCGGAGGTGCAATATTATTACAGTCAAACAGCATCAAGGAATCAATAGTGGGTCCAGTCTATGGTGGCCTGACAAGGAACAGACTGCCACTAGTAGGTTTTGTGTAATCCTCCAGGTAAGATATATACCAAGATATTGAATAAGCTTGCTTCTGGTTGCTAATTAACAGTGCTGCAGAAATGTAGAGGGTATTCAGATTTAACCCAACAACTAGGATGTAGTAAGATTCTGGTGTATAACACTGGAGCTGGGTACACTGATGATCCATTCAGCACCTGAGACAATGGATTGAAGTGCCTTGGTCCCCAGAATCTCCATCCTGAAGAGACCCCTGATAACGATTGAGGGTCGAAACGTCATCGACAATTGATAAAGGATAGTCCAAGAACACTAGAACACACTCTTGGACCTATGATTTACTCTGAAACCTTAAAGGACATCCTTTTTACTTCAATAACCAACACCTTGTTTTAAAAACTGTCACTTTAGCTTCATTAAGTGTTTGGTTATGGTTACTCCACTGGGGTCACATAAGTCACACATTTTCCTAATGAATATGTAAATAGTGTTAATACACAGTAGATGTTTACTATGTATAGTTTTCTATTTTCTAAAAACTATATTTGCAAATAAAAAGCACTCACTTCAGCTGAAGTGAGTGTTGAATAATAATTTCTGTTGGGCTGTTTTCTCTCTAGTCATATGTGTTTCTCTAAAGTCATAAACTAAATAGAACTTAAACGAAATTCATAAATGTTAAACATATTGACTGTATCAAATGCTAATTTCGCTTATATTGCTGCAGGATATCAGTAACTTGCTGAACACAAATACCTTGATTTAAATGAGTTCCTTGTGAACAAATGTGCTGTGGCTGACCAGCTACACCCAGTTCAAAGGGACACATGAGTTGCTATTGTGTATTGTTGAATGGAAAGATGCTCCAGGCACAGTTTTCCAGACATAATTCATGGGATGTTATGTGACACATTCTGCCTATTCTACACTAAGCAGAAACCAGCACAGGACACATTGAGCCCCTGATACAAATGCACACTGTTTTCTTTTTTCAATGGGGATCACCCATACATGCCCCATTGGCCCTGTCCAAGTCATGGTATCCTGTATTGTGGGGTTAGTTTGAACAGTTGTGGTAGGCTATTTCCAAGTGTGTATTTGTGCAAACCTTGTTTTTCTCAGTTAGTGAGTTCAAATGTCAGTGTAATAATGCACTATACCAGTGCAAGATTCAGTAGTGCTGCATATGTGGTATGTACTAAGGTTAGGTCACAATCCAGTTTGGGTTTTTAGCACACCAGCTGATTTGTTTACCTTTATTTTGCATTGCAACTGATCCCTGGTCTCTTGGATGAAGAGGGGCTGCTTTAAAAGTAATTTTGCATTTGAAGGAACAACATTAATGGTAGTATGTAGTGGTGTGCTAATATAACATTGCAGATATTGCATCAAGAATGACAAAGGAGTTTAAGGGACTAATTTATCTTTTGACAGGAAGCCCAGCAGCTTGAATCCCAGGGCCCTATACTGCCTTGAGGACTTACCACCACCACATTTTGGGTCTCTGTAACTGATCAACTGTGTGGTCTCAATTGCAGTTGTAAACAATTTTCTAGTTCCTTCTAATTTTGCACCTCACCATTGCAATTGTTTATGTAAACAATTAAACACCAGTAGTTGCCGAGAGACGTCCTGGAAATGCAGAGATGTAGGGTGTGACACTGCTAGACCCATACAGCATGACAAGGGGCAGCTACATGGCAATGGGCACTACAACCTAGATAAGGGCATGGGCCCTATGTCTACATGCCCCGGTCCTGTTGTTTGAATTTGGTCATAGTAACTTTTGCACGAACTGCCCCATAGCAGTCGCTCCTGCATGTTTACAACTTGGAACCCTAACAAAATGCATTGATTGGAAAGCAAAGTGCTTCTGCATTTATAAATCTTATTGTGCACAGTGCTCTGACATCCACAAGGCCTCTTCCTAAATTGATACATTGCATACCAGCTCAAAAGAGAGTGGATGCTCCTTCCAAGACCCCTTTCCTTTGCAAGCCCAAATGGATCACATAATTAACTTTACTAATCAGGAAGACTTTTCCAAATCACTAGGTCTCTTTAGTGAATTGTGACATAATTGTGTACCAGCTCAATGCCTGTGATTTTGTAAATTCTAACACCCACATGCATCAAGCGATTTTGGAGTCGCAAACGGTGCAAATCGCAAAATTTGACCGTTTGCGATTCCAAAATCACTTTTTGAGATGCATTAAATAATTGTGTAGAAATCGCAATTTTTTGCGATTTCTAAAAATGCGATTGCATTTAAGGAATCGCATTTTTACGATTCCTTAAATGCAATGCATGAATGTTTTAAAAAATGTGAATTTGCAAATAGGGGGAGCAAATTAACACGATGGTGAACCTCGTGTTAATTTGCGAAATCTTTCAAAAATGCACAAAAATGCATTTTTGAAAGTGTCATGTTACACACACACATGTCCTTTGGACATATGTGTGTGAAACTTGCACTTACAAAAACATTTCAAGGGTGCAGCACCCTTAAAATGCATTAACAAATTGCGATTCGCAAAATGAAAATCGCAAAATGTTAATGCCTTCCTATTGATTCCTGAGGGCCTTTTGGCCCATAGGAATCGATGGGAAGGTTTTCCTTAATTGCGATTCGCAAAATGTGAATCGCAATTAAGGAAAATTAAGAAATCGCAAAAATATTTGCGAATTATTCATGCATTGCCGTTTGCGATTTCCAAATTGCGATTCCCTCCTTTTCGCAATTTAGGAATCGCAAACGGGTGCAATGATGCATGTGGGTGATAGCGCTGTAACAATTTTGCTATGAGCTCACTTTAACTGTGTTCCTTTATCCTTTTTGTTTTTTCTCCACAGACTATACTATGCAGGTAAGGACTCCGGTGGGGGCTGCCCATTGGTACGGGGAGGGGGAGAGAGACGGATCGAAGGACGTGTGTACTTCTCACCTTCCGCCCTGTCTGTGGTGGGATACAGAGCCTGGCTAACGGGTACAGCGGGCAAGACAAAGTCTAAACTACAAATCCCATACACCACCACGCACCTCAGATGTAGCCGCAAGATTAAATCAATATCGGATAGCACGAACCGGCATACTGAGTATTTTTCAAACTACAGACTCAGGAAACCCATAGTCCTCAACCCGTGTGGAAAATAACATTGGCATAAACGGGGATCAGAGCAATTTACCATCCAGGAATTGCCCCTTTCTAGAAAACCTAAAACAAGGGTTTATAGACGACGCAGCTGCCCAAAATCAGCATCCTTATGTATCTGTAAAGGGACTGTTCTATTAAGATATCGTGTTATAGAATTAAGCATGCAAAAAACAGATTGATCGCTTTGAAGCAGCAGGAACCTCACATGTGTGAGGGGAGGTGCTGACACCAGGACACACTCAGCAGTACACGAAGTCCACAATTATTTTACACCCAAGTGCACTAAACATAAAAGACATTTCAAATATGGAGGAAGAAACAGAGAGGAGGTTAGCTCCCCTCAGTCTCTTTGCCAGAGCGCCGAATAAGGGACAAATTAGAACGAAAGCTAGACAAAAAGACACTGCCCTCCAAGACAAACTAAGAAGGTTAGAGAAAAATAAAAAAATCGAAACCATCAAAGTGGTGGGAAGCCTCCCACTACAGGATTATATAGAAAAAGATATGGTACCAAGAGGACTAAGGATATATTTTACACCTTCATATGAATCACCCAACCCCAGGATACTAGAAAAATGGTCAGAAAACGGCCAAAAGCTCAAAACAAATGTTAGCAATATGGGTGACATATGCAATTGAGGATAGGGGGTCACTCCTAGAAGAACTTAATCAATCAATCAATCAATCACCCGTAAGGGTCTCAAGGCACTTGGGGGAGGGGGTTTATTACTGCTCGAACAGCCAGGTCTTGAGTTGTCTCCTGAAGGCGAGGTGGTCCTGGGTCAGCCGAAGGTGGATGGGGAGGGAGTTCCATGTCTTGGCCGCCAGGTAGGAGAAGGATCTGCCTCCGGCGGTTGCTCTTTGGATGCGTGGTACGGCGGCAAGGACGAGGCTAGTAGACCGTAGCTGGCGGGTCGGCGTGTAGAAGGTCAGGCGGTCGTTGAGGTACTTGGGGCCCAGGTCGTGGAGAGACTTGTGGGTGAGGAGCCTGAACGTGATCCTCTTGTTGATGGGAAGCCAGTGCAGGTCCCTCAGGTGGCCGGAGATGTGGCTGCGTCGGGGAATGTCCAGGATGAGTCGGGCGGAGGCGTTCTGGATGCGTTGGAGTCTTTTATGTAGCTTGGCTGTGGTTCCGGCGTAGAGGGTGTTTCCGTAGTCCAATCGGCTGGTGACGAGGGCCTGGGTGACCGTCTTCCTGGTTTCGGTTGGGATCCATCGGAAGATCTTGCGAAGCATGCGTAGGGTGTGAAAGCATGATGAGGAGACGGCGTTGACTTGTCTGGTCATTGAGAGGGAGGAGTCCAGGATGAATCCCAGGTTGCGTGCGTGGTCTGTTGGCTTTGGAGCGGTGCCCAGGGCTGGGGGCCACCAGGAGTCGTCCCAGGCGGAGGGCGATGGTCCCAGGATGAGGACTTCCGTCTTGTCTGAGTTCAGTTTCAGGCGGCTGTTCTTCATTCACTCGGCGACGTCTTTCATCCCTTCGTGTAGGCTGGTTCCGACGGTGTCGGGGTCTCTGGTGAGGGAGAGGATCATGTGGGTGTCGTCGGCATAGGAGATGATGTTGAGGTTGTGTTGGCGTGCGATGGCGGAAAGAGGTCTCATGTAGACGTTGAAGAGGGTGGGGCTGAGTGAGGATCCTTGCGGAACGCCGCAGATGACTTTGGTGGCCTCGGATCGAAACGGGGGGAGGCGGACACTCTGTGTTCTTCCGGCGAGGAATGAGACGATCCACTCCAGTGCCTTCTCTTGGATGCCGATGTTGCTGAGGCGCTGTATTAGGGTGCGGTGGCAGACAGTGTCGAACGCTGCAGAGAGGTCCAGGAGGATGAGTGCCGCTGTTTCCCCGTTGTCGAGCAGGGCTCGGATGTCGTCGGTTGCTGCGATGAGGGCGGTCTCAGTGCTGTGGTTGGCTCTGAAACCGGACTGCGAGGGGTCAAGGGATCCGTTCGTCTCGAGGAAGGCGGCAATATGTCTGTTGACGGTCTTCTCGATGTCTTTGGCAGGAAAAGGAAGGAGCAAGATGGGGCGGAAGTTTTTGAGGTCGGTGGGGTCCGCTGTTGATTTCTTCAGTAGGGCGCTGAGCTCGGCATGCTTCCAGCTCTCCGGGAAGGTGGCGTTGTCGAAGGAGGTGTTAATGACGTCTCGGAGTTGGGGTGCGATGGTGGAGTTGGCCTTGTTGAAGACGTGGTGGGGGCAGGGGTCAGTCGGAGATCCGGAGTGGATGGTGTTCATCGTGCGGGCTGTGTCTTCAGTGGTCACCATGGTCCAGGTGCGGAGGGTGGCGGTGGGGGACGTTGGTTTGACGGTTGGGTGCGTGGGTGGTGCGCCGAAACTGTTGTGAATGTTGGCAATCTTGCGGTGGAAGTACGAGGCGAGAGAGTCGCAGAGATCTTGTGAGGGAGTGATGTTGTTGTTGCTGGTGCTGGGGTTGGAGAACTCCTTGACGATGGCGAAGAGTTCCTTGCTGTCGTGGGCGTTGTTGTCCAGTCGTTCCTTCAGTGATTTCTTCTTGGTGGTGCGGATGAGCTGGTGGTGCTTGCTGGTGGCATGTTTGAGGGCGGTCATGTTGTCAGTGGTCTGGTCGAGGAGCCAGGCTTTCTCAAGGGTGCGGCAGGTCTTCTTGGAGTCCTTGAGTTCGTCGGTGAACCAGGAGGCCTTCTTGCTTCTGGGTCTGCTGGGAGGGTTCTTCAGTGGTGCGAGTTCGTCAGCGCAGGTGGTCAGCCACTGGGTGAAGTTGAGGGCTGCTTCGTTGGGGTCCGTTGGCTGGTGGGTGGGTTCTGGCTGAGGGAGGTGGTGAGCTGGTCCGCGGTGATCTTGCTCCAGCTTCTGTGAAGAACCTGTTGTGGGTGGTGGTGGGTTGTGGTTCTTCTAAAGCTGAAGTGGACACAGCTGTGGTTGGTCCAGTGGAGTCCGGTGGAGTGGCTGAAGGTGATGTGCTTGCTGAATGAGAAGACGGGGTCAAGCGTGTGGCCGGCGTAGTGGGTGGGGGTGTTGACCAGTTGCTTGAGTCCGAGGTTGGCGAGGTTGTCCAGCAGGGCGGTGGTGGGGCTGTCCTTGTTGTTCTCCAGGTGGAAGTTGAGGTCCCCTAGGAGGATGTAGTCAGCGGAGGGGAAGGCGTGTGGGCTGATGAAGTCTGTGATGTTTTCCCGAATTGTGTGCGTGGTCCCGGGGGTCTGTAGATGAGGGTGCCTCTGAGGGTCGTCTTTAGGTCAGTGTGAATCTGGAAGTGGAGGTGCTCATCGGCGACGAAGGCGTCGTTGGAGTCGGTCGTGATGCGGATGGTGTTCTTGTGGACGATGACGATGCCTCCTCCGGTCTGGTTGACGCATCCCTCCTGATGATCTTGTACCCGTCCGGGATGGCGATGGTGATGTCGGGGGCCGAGGAGGCGTTCATCCAGGTTTCTGTGAGGAAGGCGACGTCTGGTGATGTTGTGTCGAGCAGGTTCCAGAGTTCCACGGCGTGTCTGTGGACGGAACGGGTGTTGAGCAGGATGCACTTGAGGTTGCTGCTGGTGTTTGGCTTGGCGGGTGCGGTGCAGGTTCGGAGGCAGGTGAAGGATCCGTGGATGCGTTTCGGGGCGGCTCGGCAGCAGGCGGGGTTCTGGCCGGCATTGAGTGCATTGAGGGCGGCGGCGTCGTAGGTCTGTCGGGTCGTCTTGCATCGGTGGGGGACAGGGGTCCTGGCACTGGGCGCGGTCCAGACGCGGACGGGCGCAGACAGGCTTGCCTTTGGCGCACCTTCGGCGCACAATCGGCCTGCCCACTGCATGCGTCCGCTGCGCGTTCTCTGTGCGGCCTCCATATGAGTGGAAGAGGGAGGGAGGAGCAACTGGGAGGTGGGAGCGGGGCGGCCAATGGGGTGCGAGGGGGCAGAGCTACTGGGACGCGGCGGCGGGAGACGGGTGGAGAGGTGGTGACGCGGTGATCACGGGAAACAGAGGAAAAGAAAGGGATCACAATCAGGGCAAAACGGGCACAGGCACTCACTCAGGGTACAAAAGATAAGGTGGACACAGGCACACACTCGGGGTACAAAAGATAGGTGGACACAGGCACACACTCGGGGTACAGAAGAGAAGTAAGGCGCTGGCACTCGGTCACAGGCAGTCAGGTCAGAGCAGCGGGAAGTGGTCACACAGGGGGCTGCGTGGCGGTGAGGGGAGCGACCTGCCTGGTAAACAGGGTCAGAGGTCGCTCTCTCTACCGCTGCGCGGCCTCCATATGAGTGGAAGAGGGAGGGAGGAGCAGCTGGGAGGTGGGAGCGTGGCGGCCAATGGGGTGCGAGGGGGCGGAGCTACCAGGACGCGGCGGCAGGAGACGGGTGGCGAGCGGGTGATGCGGCGATCACGGGAAACAGAGGAAAAGAAAGGGATCACAATCAGGGCAAAACGGGCACAGGCACTCACTCGGTGTACAAAAGATAAGGTGGACACAGGCACACACTCGGGGTACAAAAGATAAGGTGGACACAGGCACACACTCGGGGTACAGAAGAGAAGTAAGGCGCTGGCACTCGGTCACAGGCAGTCAGGTCAGAGCAGCGGGAAGCGGTCACACAGGGGACTGCGTGGCGGTGAGGGGAGCGACCTGCCTGGTAAACAGGGTCAGAGGTCGCAACTTAAAACATTGGAGGACGAACTAAAGAATCACAAAGAACAAGATCTGATCAAGAAATTTGTTGATGACCTCAAACTGAGTTTGAAAACATACGAGGAGGATATAAAGGCACGTACTCCATTGCGACTGCATAGATTACGAGAGTGGCAGAATCCTAACCTACTCGCATAAATATGATCATTTATATGAAAATATGTCTTTGGAGGAACCCCTCGAAAGCGAGACAGAGACTGTAAGTGGAACGGAGTCCATAACAAGCAGCGGTGCCGAAGTGGAAGAACGTCAAGTACAAACACCACAGTCAGCAAAGAACAAGGCCTACGAATCCAACCGACTTTTTGGGACGAGTGACGTGTCCTGAGGGCATGGAGGGAAATACCGCGGACCATCCAACCAATGAAGATGCGAGGGAGAGGACTAGGACGGGACAGAGGATGAGGAAGAAACCAGGAAGGAACTGGAGAAGAAAGGAATTCTAGCAACAAAGGGAACAAGAGAGGCAGAGGAAGTGAAAATTGGTTATGGGAACAAGACAAGTGGGCCAGAAGAATCAGAAATGATGGAAGACTATATGGTAAACAGAACAATCATAAACTTATCTTACAGACCATTTTCCATGTTCGAGAAACGCACACTGTGCCTAGGCCTATCTTTTTGCCCTACCAACTCTTTTGATTATCCTGAGACAAGGAAAGACATGTTTAAATTCGTAAGGAAAGTCAAACTCAAAAAATGGCACAATTTACTAGGTACACAGGCAACCACTGACAAAATAACAAGTAATGAACAGAACATATTCATGAGCATAAAAGACAGGGAAGCACTCATGGCCATGCAGGACCTTTACCAAGAAGCAGGCATAGAAGAGGGTGAAAACATTTGAACACTAGAACAGTCTGCCTGTCCAACACAAAATTCAGACCCAAATCTGTATTTCTACCACTAATGCCACATGATAATATTGATGCCATTTACGAGACTACCACCAAAGACCTTATTAAATTTCGTAAAAGCTAAACAATAATAGCAGATCTGCACCCACTAACTTTTCCTAAAACAATGGCAATTTATCAACTCATTCAATGATGATAATATCATTATCTGCCCCGCCAACAAAGGCGGTAACATTGTACTCTGGGACAGGACAGTAAATATTGCTGAGGCCACCAGATAACTGGCTGACACTAGATTTGATATCACAACAGATGTACATGAGTACAACACCAGCATAGTCAGTGTATGGAATACACTAACAGAGTATAAAGACAATGGTATCCTACAATGGGAAGAATTTTGCTGTCTTAAAAGTGATTATCCCGGAACCCCCCATTTTTTATCTTCTGTCGAAGGTGCACAAAAATCTCAAAGTACCACCTGGCAGGCCTATTGTATCCTCTATTGGATGTGTCACTGAACACATCGCAAAGTATATAGATCACTTTTTTCAGGAGTATGTAGAAAAACTGCCCTCATATGTGGAGAAGTGTGGCTCAGGGGTTAGAGGCGGCAGACCCGGAAGCTGAGATCGGCCCTGGACCAGGGTTCAATTCCCCGCCTTGGCGGGTCTTGGGCTAAAAATTCCACGGACTCGATAATTCTCGCTCCGGTGCCTTCTCGACTCACGGGTTCACACTCTGCGACTCTGGGCAATAGCTTGCTTAATCTCCACAACGGCCCCTCGCGGCGGGATGCCTGGCTTTCACCTTGTGGATACCCTGCCAGGGCTATCTCACAGGGGAATACCAGGACGGGTTCCCTAAGCAAGCGCCGGGACACCCACTGCGGGTAGCTGTGCGCTATATAAGCTCAAATACATTTACATATTAGGAACACAAAAGACTTTCTAGGCATGGGAAGAAGACTACCACATGACCAGCCTGAATGTGAATTCATTGTACTCTATTATTGATCACTCGCTGGGTGTTCTCTGCTGCCAACATTTTCTAAATGCATGGGAAATATGCTATTTAGAACACATTGAAATGTTATTAGTACTAATAACTTTTGAACAGCATGTTCTTTTTCAATGGTACAATGTTTAAGCAGATCCTTGGTACCGTGAAGGGTACTTGCTTTGCTCCCAGTTTTGCTAATCTTTTTCTGGGGGTATGGGAGGAGGAAGTCCTTAAAAAAATTGTGCACGTCCCAACAGGGAATAAGGTTATAAAATGGTACAGATACATAGACGATCTCTTTGTAGTGTGGAAAGGTAGCAAAGAAAGCGCTATAGAAATGATCAAAGATCTCAATAATAACGCCTTTAACCTGACTCTCACCTACAACATCAGCAAACAACAGACCGAATTCCTGGATGTATTGGTGGAAGTAACGGGAAATAAGATGAACACCAAACTCCACAGAAAATCGACAGCAGGGAACAGTCTTCTACATGCTCTTAGCAGCCACCCTGATACACTGAAATGGAGTATTCCATTTGGTGAACTGCTGAGAGCGAGGAGAAACTGTAGTCCACATGAGAGTTTCTTGACCGAGCAGGGAAACAGGATGCAAAGTTCAGTGAGAGAGGATGCCCCAATTGGGTTCTTAAGAGAGCCAAAGACAAAATTGACAAGATTGAAAGAGAGGAAACTCTGAGAGAGAAACCCAACACTGAGGAAGACAACATCACTAGGGTTATCCCGACGTACAATAACAATAATGAGTCCAAAGCAATTCCCAAAATACTAACGCAAAATTGGAATATTCTCACTAGTGACCCTGTGGTATGCCAAACCATACAGGAGAGACCGCAGATCACATACAGGAAGGGGAAGAACTTGATAGATTTCCTAGTAAAAGGAGGCATCAGTAACCAAAGCCTTAAAAATAAAATCAATCTTCAGGGTTTTTTCCCCTGCGGCTATTATAAGGCCTGCAGAAATAGCTCCAGAGAAAGACTTACCAGACACCAACAGGAGAAAGAACCATAAAGCAGTTCCTCACATGTGGCACACTATTTACTATCTACATTCAAGAATGCCCATGCAAGAAAATATATGTAGGTAGCACCACCTTACCCACTAAGAAAAGAGTGTTGGAGCATGTGAGGGCCATTACTGACAAAGACCCTCATTACCCCGTGGCAAGGCATTTCACTGAGTACCAATTTTCCAAAAGCTCCCTGCTGTCATTCTTTACCATAGAACAGATTGAGTACTGTAACAATTAAAAGTCCAAAATCCAGTAAAGCAGGATGTAACAAGTACACTCAGAGGATGGGCAACAGAGTCCTTCATTTACGCAAAAAAAGAGTCCTAGCATATCATTAACCTCCAAACAAAAAGCCCTGAAGGGCTTAACCAGGATGAGGAATTGAGTATTCACTTATATGAATAACACTGGTTATTAGAAGGTTATTTTCTTCCTGCTAACCGAAATGTCTTTATTCAGCATTTTTGTATACTTGTGTGTTTCAACTGTTGTGTTTTTGACATAATTTTAATCCAAAGTATGACACTACTCAAGGATTTTAATATTTCTTTGTTTCACAGGAGGAAAGGAAGAGGCAGATTCAGAGAAACTTCTTCACTGCAACCACCCCCTACCCTTTTCTTCTATCACAATGGTGGAGGGCCCGACTAGACAGGTAAGAGACTCTTTTTTTTTGTTTTAGAACATGGTTTTTCCTCAGTCCTGTGTCAAGAATTTTAATCCACAACTGTTTTCACTCGCAAATATTTCACTTGTTCATGGTGGACAAGTAAGGGGTAACGTTGACATACTGGGAAAGCCGCGGTACATGGAAATCATGTAGGAAGCTTCACTAGTTTGGGCGATCAAGGATCGGGAGCACGGAGCAGTACAATACGTAGCCTGCAGTCAGATCCATAATAATAACATATCCCTGAAGTGACCAGTAACCTTAACTTGACACTCTGATGACCGACGGTACGATAACAGTAAGCAACTATGCCAATGGAAATGTGAGGCCGCAACTTTGCAGCCCATTCCCCAGTTTAGGACTTAGTGCCGTTGCACACGCACTATTAGATCGATCATTCTCTGGACCTATCCAGTCAGAGGGTGAAGTGAGAGTTTGTCACATATCTATACAAGCACCCTAGATAGCGAACATTATCTCACTTTATGGGTGGAATACCAAGATCTGTACTCAGGTCATAAGAATAGGGTATTGGCTAGCCCACTAATACTGGTCCAGAATATCTACTCATGTCTGCGACATACATCCAGTCTAATATGGCCGCCGGGATTACTGAGGTCTGCTGTTCTGAAAGGATAGATACACTCCACAGTCGGAGAATTTCCTTGACCAAAGTACATCGCTGCTAGTCGGAACAGGAGTATGATGCATTACACTGTACGTACTAGAATATTCTAGTGTACTTACTGAGTCATTTAGAATAAATTGGCTCCGCAATTGCACTTGCAACAGGAACTGACAATTATGTAAATTATATCTTCTGATATGAGAGGAGTGTTGCAACACATTTGAAAATAGAGTATGATGGAATACACATGTTTTATTTGTAACCATTGTTGGTGGAAAAAACAGTATTTATGTACACTACAAAATGGATGCCACTGTAACTAGGAAATGTATTCATACATTAGTCCTTTTTCTGTTTCCACACTGCCTATGTATTGCATTCTTTTCCGGTGACTCACTGTGTGACCAAGCTTGCCTGTCAAGCGAAACACGTAACCTGGAATAAACAACCACTGGTGTCAGCTAAACTCTGATTGATCGCTTTACTTGTATCTCAAAAAATTCTCATATATATATATATATATATATATATATATATATATATATATATATATATATATATATATATAATTGGAAACTTGTTACATTCTCTTACTTGATACCAAGGCCCCAGGTGGGTTGAACGTTACAGACGATTTGTACACGTGTCTTCCATGAGCCATTCAATTATAATTTAATTCATTGTATTGAGCTAGAACTGTACATATTATTTAATAGGCACAGTGTCCCATCGTGAGAGCATACCCGGCTGGGAAACATCACGATAGGGGACACGGACATGATAACATTCAAACAGGTCAGACTTTTTGCTGGAGCTGCTGCTATAAGATTTGCAAAAAAAAATTGTACACAATGAGGGCACATCATATCTGTTTAGACCAGGAGGGTCCTTACTCCCCAACAGTCGAAATTCAGAATATATGATGCAAATTCACTTACATTTTATTTCATTTATTCAAATACTACATGGTCAGCTAATTAGGAGTCAATTTAATGATACAGTATACATTTACAGTAACTATGCGACTATGGGCCATTTTAACTTATTATGATTGGTATTGTGTATATAAAATGGATATTAACATGATTTTACTTATTTATAAGGGAATCAGGTATAAGTTTTTTATTTGTTGCTTTACCTACCAAAGCATATAATTTGCACTTTATTTGCTATTTGTACATTGGCGTATTTTGCACAAAAAAACGTTTTTGGAGTGATATATCCGAAGTTTTGAATTTTGCACTAATGCGTACTTTGCACATCAATATCAAGCACTAGCACTTTAGTCTTATTAATTTGAATATTGAATAGGTAAATTATTATTCATAATTTGCCACGTCAAACTATGTATACCAATTGTATACACACATTCAGAATCTATTGGTATTTTACCGTGATTTGTATTTTGTTAATTAGCCCAATGAACTGCATATTTTTCTATTGCATTTAAACCAAATTGTAATGTGTACTGTCTTCAACTGGATGTGGTATTAACTCTGTTGAATGATATAAAGACCCCAGTATGTTTTCCATGTTCACTCATAGCCCTTATACGTGACTAGGCAAGAACCAATTACTGCACTTTAAAAGGACTCGTCGTGATTGTGATCACTGTCATGTGAACAAGGCTCCTTTGAGCCGAAACGTCATGCGGCTAACTTGCACTAAATAAAAAACTTTAGCACTCAGCTGGTTCGTGTCTGCGTGATCCCTTGCTGGGAGTATTCCTGAGCGTGTGGAGAGAGACGCTGGCTCTTGGATATATATATATATATATATATATATATATATATATATATATATATATATATATATATATATATTACCTACTGGCGGTCGCCAGTAGGTAGTTATAGTTAGGATTTTTTTCAATGTTAAATCTCAAAATTCTATTTGGAATAACTTTGGCACCGGTTGACGAATCTGCCTGAAAATTTCCTGAAAATGGCCTCGTCAAGCTCCGGTCCTTCCTTGAAAGTTTGGGAGGGATACGTCAAGCGGGGGCCGAGATAAAAGGGGGGTCCCAAAACGCGTTTTCCCCATGTTAATTTCCATAGGGCGGTCGATTTCACTTTTAGCCCGAACGGCTGAATGGATTTTCACCAAACTTGGCAAAATTGTAGGGACTGGTAGCCCGATGTGCCTTTGCTATGTCTCAAGATATGTGCTCCAGTGGATTTCGAGTAATTTAGGTTCAAAAAAATATATATATCTATAGGCGCTCTCCGGTGCGCGCACCGGAGAGCGCTCCAGGCGCGCCACGCGACTTGCGCGCAGAAAGCTGATTGGCTCTCAGTTGTCTGTAAACATTCGAAACTGTCTGGAGCGGCCGCCATCTTGTGTCTCGGTAGGATCGAGACACGAGAGGTGGGCAAAACAAAGAGGGAAATGACCATAAGGGGGCAGGGTAGACCCCCCCTTGACCCCCTAGGTTTGATGTGGGGGCTGTAAAAGGGCCCCGCGGGGCATTTAAAATATTTTTTTTTTCGTTTTGCGCGGGGGAAGCGCCCGGTACGCGCACCAGGTAGCGCACCGGGGAGCGTAAAATGAAGGAAAAAGATGACAGAGTTTATAAAAAAAAGAAGCCTTTATTTAGAAATTGGAGGTAGTTCTAAAAAAAACTTTTTTTTTCTTCTTTTTGTTGTTTTATATTTTGTTGTGTTTTTTGAACATTTTGTACTTTTTTTGGCTTTTCAAAACAGTTTTATATTTTTTTGTATTTTTTTAGGGGGAGAAACAAAAAAAGGGAATTGAAACTGGCTCAACTGGAGCAAAAAAACAAAAAACCCAAAAAATTACTTCTTTTTGGGGCACTTGTGATTATCACCTGCAAGGACGATGAGCTTTACGCTTTTTTCACCATAGGCGATAAGCTTGCCACATGCAGAACAAGTGATTTTAAAATCAGCAAATCTTGGCTGAATACTAGGCATCATCTCTTATGTTTCTGGTCCCGATGAAGTGGGTTGGGTTCTTTGGGAGGGGGTCCTTGATGACTGGGGGAGGTTACTGGCCAGTTCCCTGAACTCTGCACGAGAGTAGTTGTTTGGGTGCTTTCGGGTCATATGACGAATCATGGTATGGTTACCAAATGAATATTTTTTGTTTGGGTTGCCCCGTGAAAGTTCTTCATTGCAGATTAGGCAAGTTACCTTGGCCGCATTCACTTTTTTTTTGCCCTTTGGGATTGAAAAAAACTCCCATGCAATGTGTGGCTTGGGTTTGTATGGGGTATTTTCTTCAGGCAGCCATCTTCTCCTCCCCTCCTCCTCTTCCTCTTCCTCCTCCTCCTGTTCTTGACCACCAATATAATTTGGAGCTGGTCCTGTTGGTGGTGGTGGTGGTGGTGGTGGGGCAGATGCACCAGCTGCTGCTGCTACTGAAGCCATTATTAAGATCAAAAAGGTACAGAGATGTACAAACAGGTCTTCCTCAGTCAAAGGACAAAGTCAGAATAAGGAAAAAAGGTGGGGTCTTTCATCATTTTGAAAAAAAACTGTCCTGAACCAATGAGAAGTGTTATTTTCAGGTCACAAGATCAGGGGCTTCATCATTATGAAACTAAAACTGTTATGAACCAATGAAAAGTGTTATTTTCAGGTCACATGACCCGACGCGCTTACGCTACGCGCCCCCGGGCGCGCCCGGGGGCGCTCCGGGTCGCGTAGCGTAAGCGCGTTGGATGTTTACATTGCGCGATCGTATTCGCTCGAGTACTTCCGGGTGCGCTTACGCCGTGCGTATCACGCGGACGCGGCTACGCGATACGTCATGATCATGTTTTCGTTCGCGATGTTGGCGCTTACGAGACGCTCCCCGGAGCGCGCCCGGGGGCGCTTTATAAAAGTACGCTTTTCGGGGCGCTCCCCGGGAAGCGCACCGGAAGCGCTCCAAAGCAAAAAATAAAAAAAAAATTGGGAAAAATTGTAGGGAGTGGTAGCCATATTCTTAAGTGGTTTTTACGAAAATTAACTTAAATAAAATATATATTGTGCTACATTGGGCTATATATATGCCAAAATGTAGCCCAAATGTAGCCCAATGTAGCCCAAAGATGGCCACCAGAGACCAAAAAATGCAAATGTAGCCCAAATATCAGCTAGATGTAGCCCAAGTGTAGCCCAATGACAGAATGTACCAGAGTGTTCTAAAGAACAACTAGAGTGCTAACAGTCTTACATTTAAACTGAGACTTATAGTTAGGAATTAGCATTTAAAAAACGTTTGAAATTCACTGAAAAAAACATAGGTTTCACACCAGTTATAGTTAGGAATTAGCATTTAAAAAAACAATGAAATTCACTGAAAAAACCATAGGTTTCACACCAGTTATAGTTAGGAATTAGCATTTAAAAAACCTATTAAATTCACTAAAAAAACCATAGGTTTCACATCAGTTATAGTTAGCTGGAAATTTTACTGACATAAAACCAATGAAATTCCACGTTATAGTTAGTTGGACTCACTATAACTTGCGCGCCTGCAATGCACTGCTGATGATGTCACATATTACATCACTCATGACATGGTCAGTGACATCACTCATGACATCACTGATGACACCATCCTTGTGACAGAGTGACAGACCTCCTTTCAGTGTAATGTAACCATTGAAACACATATTCAAACAATAGAAACTAACATTTTCAAAAAAAATGGAGATACCCATACCAGTTACAAAAACCAATTCAGTAATTCCACCATCTATATACACATCCACTCATACACCAACAGTTTTATATAGTCACTCATACATATTCTCACTCATCATATATAGTGAAACACATATACATCCTGTTACACACCGACAGTCTTACAAAAGTTACTCACAAACATACTCACACATGCAAATAAACTATTGAACATCCATTTATTTGCATATACAGCTATACATACATTAGCACATTACTTCTAAGGAAACTTACACATACTTACTCTCTTAAACAATCACTTATAGAAACACATACTTATTTAAAAAGGAACTCTTTCAATCTCTCACTCTCACATATACTGACTTATATACATCAATGCTCATATATACAAGATTAAAACATATGTAGTTACTCATAAAGACACTAGTGAGACAGGCATTCACTCACTAACACACACATATACACACTCATCCACCCATACAGTCCTGCACATATGCTGTCTTCAAAAAACATACAAACAGTGAGTCAGTCACCAACCCATGCAGCCACTTATACACAAAGTGAAACACTGATACATATATTTTAAAATATAAAAATTACTCGTTAATATATGCATTCATTAAGATACACTTAATAAGGCAGTTAACCAATCAATTCTTTTAAAAAAAACATCCATTTACACACTTATTTAACCATTTACTCTTCCATCGTCCTTTACAAATACAAATATAAAACATATTTATTTTTCATAAAGACACACATTCACTGGATGGTGTCATCAGTGATGTCATGAGTGTAAGTAAGTAATAGCTTTATTCGATAAAAACATATCATAAAAGCATTTGCACATCTTTAAAAAACATTTTTAACAATAATCATCACATAAAAACATTTCATATTCAAAACAGCTTATTGGGTGGGTAGGCTCGTTCACTGGATTAACATTTTTCTTACAGTTCTTAGGTGCCAAGCCCAACCCAAAAATGTTGCCATACAAGTTGAAAAGAAGGGTCTAGGATCTGTACGTAAAATACGCAGGGCTTCCAAGTGAGAGCGAGTTCCCAGACTTCTGCAAATAGGCTTCAACCACCTACGTCTCGGGGCTACATAAACACTCCATTCGAACAACATATGGGACACAGACTCTACCCTTAAATCGCAAAAGGGGCAATAGGGTACAGTTTGAGCAGGCGGTTTCCAAGTGGACGTGAGCTCACATAATGGAAGTACCCCCAACCTGAATTTGATGTACAATGCTCTGTCCCTTGGGCTCTGAATGGTGTCTAGATAAGATTCCCTTAACGGCAACTCCTTGACTGACAGAAACAGGGCTACAGATTTACAATGATTTGTGCTTCTGGCCCTCTCGCTGTCCACCCATGCCCAATAAACCTTCTTTAGATATTGTTTCGAGGGTGCAGATTTGTTGGACTAAGCCTCGCCTAGGCCCAAATTGTATAGCAGCTTTTTAACCTCCCTGAGCCAGATGATCTTATGAGAACCCGGTAGGGACAAAATATCAGTTAAGGCGTCTGCGTAACTACTTAATTCCTGCACATTCCAAATTCTGGACCATAACAGGAGTGGGCGTAGTTTCGCTTGATCGCAGATTGCCCGGGTACCTGCATCTAACAGCAATGGGATTGTTGGCGTGCTGTGGGGCAAACCCATTAGGTCTTTATGGAAGTTGTTCTCAAGATGGGCCAGAGTGTCAACTTTTTGAGTGCCCCACAGCTCAGCACCGTAAAGTGCCGCGCTTACAACCCTTGCCTTATAGATATCTAGGGGGGCCCCAATAGGTTTTGATGGTGATGCTCGCTGCTCCTTGAGCAGCGCACCTGCCACCCTTTTGTGGGTAAGGAAGATTTTTTGATGGTGTGCCTTCCAACTCATGGTATCACTGATGCGTATGCCCAGATAATCAAATTCTTTCACGCGATCAAGTGGGACAGAATCCAGGACCGGGGGGTAAACAGATTTTTTGGGCGGATTAAGAACTAAAAACTTGGTTTTACCTATATTTATGGCCAAGCCCTTTTCATTGCAGAAGGTTTGAAAGCTGGAAAGCAACAATTGGATGCCCATTGGTGATTTTGAAATTAGGAGGGTATCGTCCGCGAACAGAAGCGTTGGGATCTTCCTTCCAGCCAGGGTGGGTGCGTCTGATGGTTGTTGTAAAAGATGCTCCACCACTCCGTTGATATAGAGGGAGAACAGAGTGGGGGCAAGCACACACCCCTGGCGGACGCCTCTGTCCACGGGGATACGAGATGTTTTCTCTCCCTGTGCACCCCGTCTAATTTGGGCGAAATTCCTATCATGAAATTTTACAAGCAGTGACAGCAGATAGGGGGGGAGGCCTAACCCATCGAGGACGTTCCATAGAAGCGTGCGTGGCACCAGGTCGAAAGCAGTCCGCAGGTCAATGAAGACTAGATACAGACTGCCCCCTCCCAGTACCACCACTTTCCAATAGATCATTAGGAGACGGAACGTCTGCTCGATTGTACCCGTACCTGTCCTGAAGGCTGCTTGGAGATCTGATAGGATATGGTTATTGTCTGCCCACTCGATGATCCTGCCCAATACCACCTTTCCTGCTACTTTTTGAGAAGAATCTAATAAACTGATTGGGCGGTAGTTTGCTGGGTCGTCCCTGGAGCCTTTTTTAAAAATAGGTACGACCTCAGCACCCCTCCATGAGTCGGGAAAGACTCCGCCCAACATCACTTCATTCAAAAGCGAGGAAATTAATCTACTCCAAGGAGATGGATAGTTCTTAATTAGGTCTCCTGGGATTCCGTCTGGTCCTGCTGCTTTGTTCGGGATGATGGATTGGATTGCTCTTTCTACTTCTAAGGTGGTAAATAGGCCATCATGGCACGGGAGATTAATTGTTAAGCCCATGTGTGGGCAAGCTACCTGGGATGGGCCTGAGGGAACGGAGTACAGTTGCGAAAAATGGTCAAACCATGCTCCCCCTGCGATGTTACAAGTTAGCTGCTGGTCAATGGGCTTTTCCCTAGATCTTAGTAGGTCCCAAAACCTCTTGGCATCCTTCCTAGTACTGGCCTCTACTAGTTCTCCCCAGAAGTTAAAATCATAAGTCCGTTTAGCTTCAGTTATGATTTTTTAATAAAATTTTCTGGCAGCCCTAATAGCAACCGCGTCTTTGGTTTGTAGTGTCTCAACAAGTTCCTTCTTGGCCTCACGACATTTTTGAGTGTACCATTTCTCTGACTGTTTAGGCAAGGATTTTGGGGGACCCCTTCGAGTAGTTTGGGGAACAATAAATAAGTCGCTCAGCGCGAGTACAGTCTCAGTAAATAGAGGTAGGATCTTGTTGTCGTTTTGACTTGAAGGGCTCATCCGGGGCTCCACCTCTTCCAAAATTGCCCCAGCTTGGGCCATCCTTGTCACGTCGGCTGAAACTTTTGCCCATTTTAAACGCCTGCTACAATTTGTGGGGACCACTTCATGAGAGGATTCCCACTTATGACCGGTTAAGCCTTGCCTTCCAACCTGCCAAGGGGCTGAAATAGATAGCGATAAGGGGTTGTGATCGCTATCGACCGACACTATAACCTCCATATCTAGGTGATATTGCCAAAGGTTGTAATTGAGCATGATGTAATCAATCCTAGACGTGTGGTCTTGTCTATTATAAGTGTGGGCACCCATATGGTCAGATTTGGATCGGCCATTTGTCGGTCGCAAGTTGTGCTCCATGCACAAGGCATTGATTTCTATTGCGTTTTGCGACCATTTAGTAATCGGGTCAAGGTTCAAAATCGGAATACCTCTCCTGTTATCCTCTTCAAAAGTGTCCAAGATGTCTTCACTGGCCAAAGGCTCGAAACAGCAGTTGAAATCCCCTGCAAGCATTATATGGGAATCTGCATCACAGGCAGCCAGGTTGCGGTTTAGACCTGTGGATGGTAAATGGGATGCACCGCCTTTGGCACCCCTCAAGTAGATGTTGAAGATTTCCATATTTCTTCCCCCTTTGTGTGTTACCGTTAGCCACTGGAGGTCCAAAGATTGGGTGTTTCTTTCTTTTACCCTGTAGCCTAAAGCAATACTGATCCATATGATAAGTCCACCTGACGGGCGACCTTTGGACCCTTGCTCCTGGGCTGCTGGGATAAAAAAGGTGGTAAATCCCACTCGGTGTCTTGGCTCCAAACACCAGGTTTCCTGTAGAAGACAGATGTGGAAGGGCTCCAAAAAGTCGTTCCATTCGGGAATGTCAAAATTGCGGCCAAGACCAGCCACGTTCCAAGATAAGATTTTTAGGACAGAGTCAGATGGTGGGAAGACTCTGGTGGGGTCAATAGGCATAGGCATTAAGGAAACAGTCGCACCCACTGGTTTTAAAGGCGTCGCAAGTGGCTCAGTTTGGGGGAGATTGAAAGACACATAAGGGGCGAGGCAGGTGATATCCGATTGTTCAAGAGTAGTAGGTACAGGAAGGGTCACACAAGGCGGATTTGGCCACTCTTCTCTTTTACAATTTGCTGTTAAATCCAATGATGTTTCCACCCCATCAGCCTTTACGTTGTTAAATCGTCCTGTTTGGCTTGATACAGATTCAGGAGCAGGACAATCGGTGGGATGATGCCTTTGCAAAGTTAGGGATACCCTTCTTGTTTGCTTGACTGCATGCACAGAGAGTCAATCCACCTCCTCTAGACCGCCGAATCTATTATAGGTGGAGAGGCCATTCCAATGTAGCAGGGTCTCCCTATGGCCCCTGAAATTATTCGGCCGTTGATGGTGCTGAACCAATGTCCAATTGTCCCCCTGGTTACAACTAGGTCGGGGAGGATAGAAAAAGGATAGTGGCTTGGGCTTAACTAAAGAGTCATCATTACTAGGCCAGCTGCAAATGTGATGCGCCGTGTGGGGATCTTCGAAAGTCACTACTATACAGTCCCCCGGACTGGATTTTAGCGTTGGCCCTACCCAGGGAGTTCTGCGAACCATCAATACCCTACTTCTTCTACCATTGGGGATTGGTCTGTTGACATTTAACCAGTGCATTATTTTATTTTTGAGCGACCAGTGATTTTCGAATTGACCATTGCCTAACGTAGGAACACCTGTCAAGACAACGACATAGTCGTTTGCCTCTGGGGGAAGGTCAATGTAGCCACCTCTAAAGTTATCTTTGGCTGGGAGGACCTGGGTTTCACTAGGAACCGGTCTAGTTACTGTTTCGTGTTTGGGATGTTGCGAGTTGCGGGTGGAGCCTCGTGGAGAGGGCTTTGGTTTGACACGAGATTGCTCCACCGTAACTGTCCTTGGTTTGGGAACAGGTCTTATTGTAAGTGGTACTGAAGAGGAAGCTGGATTGGTTTGTGTTGCGGTAGATTGTGGGATCGGGTCAACTGCAATAACGCCCTGGTTTTCCAGACTTTTCAACCCGAGAGTGGCTAGAGCAATAATGCTCTTCTCCATTTCTAACAAATTATTTTCAATCCTTGACAATCTTAGGTCCAAAGGAGACAAGAGTTTTTTAAGAGTGTCCCAAACCACCTCTATAAATTCTTTATTATTCTTGGTTAGCCCGTCTACTTCAGGGACCTCGTCTGTTGTGGTATTCAGAAGGGAATTAGATGGATTTTTTCCCTGTCCCTCACTACATGACTGAGTGTTAATGGTGGACTCAGCTCCCGCATTGGAAGCTGTGATGTTATTCGTGGGCAGGTCTTTTGGAACTGCAATTTTCGCTTTCTTACGGAAATAAGCTGAGCGGGAATTGCGTTTCCTCTTTGGTTGTTTCCCACTGGGGATATTGTGAGTCAGATTCGGGAGAGATACGATGGGAGCAGGGATGAGCGTACTAAGAGGTGTTAATGTAGTATCCTCAACCCTACTTCCTGTGGCAAGTGAGAGAATAGCCGGGGTCGGTGAATGATGGATGTCTACCTGGGCGACTATACAATTAGGGCGGGCTGGGCGCTCAGGGGTTACAGAGGTGGCTATGTGACCAAGGGAGGATTTTTTGGAGAGTGCAATTACTTGAGACACTCTTCTTGCGGCGTCTAGTTCTAACGAGACCCGGGTCTGAAGCTTAGATATTTCTTCGTCTATAGCTATATTAGTGCGGGTTATAAAATCATCCATGGGGCCGCTGACTAGTGACCCACATTTAGAAGATTTACTACGAGTGACCCTTGGATCCATAATACTAGGGCACTGTGGCGAGAATAGATCTAATTCCCCTCAGTTAGTGGTTTATCTACCAAAACAAACAAAAAATATTAAGCCAAGAGGGGTGGGCCAGTCCAGTCCTCTCAGGCCTCGAACGGCCTCAAACGGTCCCGCCCTTGTCCCGGGCTTCTCCCGGCGCCCTCCTGCGCAGCGGGGAGGCTGTCCGACTTTTGTAGTTACTTATATTGGAGAAGGCCGAGGGGGTGGGGCCGGCAGGGAGAGCAGCCCAGATGGAGGCGGGCGCGCGTGGGCTCCTGGACCTTGGAGTCCCCACGCCACTCGCTCGCAGCCCTGCCGGTCGACCCTGAAGCCAAGAACGAGATCACCCCTTGCACAGTGAGTCCTGCCGCTGCTTACCTCGAAGCGGGACCCGCGAAGCGGGTCCGGCGAGGCGTGGCGGTAACAGCTGGCTCAGAGGGCTCCCGCTGACAAGCAACAGCAATCCTTCCTTTCCCGATGTGAAGCCGAATGTAGAAGCAATCCGTCATGTCATGAGTGATGTCACTGACCATGTCATGAGTGATGTAATATGTGACGTCATCAGCAGTGCATTGCAGGCGCGCAAGTTATAGTGAGTCCAACTAACTATAACGTGGAATTTCATTGGTTTTATGTCAGTAAAATTTCCAGCTAACTATAACTGATGTGAAACCTATGTTTTTTTAGTGAATTTAATAGGTTTTTTAAATGCTAATTCCTAACTATAACTGGTGTGAAACCTATGGTTTTTTCAGTGAATATATATATATATATATATATATATATATATATATATTCACTGAAAAAACCATAGTTTTCACTCAGACCAGTTATAGTTAGGAATTAGCATTTAAAAAACCTATTAAATTCACTGAAAAAACCAGAGGTTTCACACCAGTTATAGTTAGCTGGAGATTTTACTGACATACAACCATTGGAATTCCCACGTTATAGTTAGTTGGACTCACTATAACGTGCGCGCCTGCAATGCACTGCTGATGACGTCACATATTACATCACTCATGACATGGTCAGTGACATCACTCATGACATCACTGATGACACCATCCAGTGAATGTGTGTCTTTCTGAAAAATAAATATGTTTTATATATGTATATGTAAAGGTCGATGGAAGAATAAATGTTTAAATAAGTGTCTTAATGGATGTTTTATTAAATAAAAAATTGATTGGTTAACTGGCTTATTCAATGTATCTTAGTGAATACATATATTAGCGAGTATTGTTTAAATATTTAAATGTTTGTATCAGTGTTTCACTTTGTGTATAAGTGGCTGCATGGATTGGTTAGTAGCTACATGTGTGTGTATATGGGTTATTAGATTTTTTTTAGTATCAGTATGAGTGTCTGTATGGTTTTAGTGGGGGTGTTACTTAGCACATAGATGCATCAATGACTGACTCACTGTTTGTATGTGTTTTGAAGACAGCATATGTGCAGGACTGTATGGGTAGATGAGTGTGTATATGTGTGTGTTAGTGAGTGAATTACTGTCTCACTAGTGTCTTTATCAGTAACTACATATGTTTTAATCTAGTATATGTGAGTATTGATGTATATAAGTGAGTATATGTGAGAGTGAGATATTGTAAGACTTCCTGTTTAAATAAGTATGTGTTTCTATAAGTGATTGTTTAAGAGAGTAAGTATGTGTAAGTTTCCTTAGAAATAAGGTGGTTGTGTGTGTATAGCTGTATATGCAAATAAATGGATGTTCAATAGTTTATTTGCATGTGTGAGTATGTGTGTGAGTAACTTTTGGATGACTGTTGGTGTGAAACAGGATGTATAGGTGTATCACTACATATGATGAGTGAGTATATGTATGAGTGACTATATAGAACTGTTGGTGAATGAGTGGATGTGTATATAAATGGTGGAATTACTGAATTGGTTGTTGTAACAGGTATGGGTATTTCCATTTTTTTGAAAATGTTGTTTTCTATTTTTGAATATGTGTTTCATGGGTTACATTACAGTGAAAGGAGGTCTGTCACTCTGTCACAAGGATGGTGTCATCAGTGATGTCATGAGTGATGTCACTGACCATGTCATGAGTGATGTAATATGTGACGTCATCAGCAAAGCATTGCAGGCGCGCAAGTTGTAGTGAGTCCAACTAACTATATCGTGGGAATTTCAATGGTTTTATGTCAGTAAAATTTCCAGCTAACTATAACTGGTGTGAAACCTCTGTTTTTTTCAGTGAATTTAATAGGTTTTTTAAATGCTAATTCCTAACTATAACTGGTCTGAAACCTATGGTTTTTTCAGTGAATTTCAAAGGTTTTTTTAAATGCTAATTCCTAACTATAACTGGTGTGAAACCTATGGTTTTGTCAGTGAATTTCATAGGTTTTTTAAATGCTAATTCCTAACTATAACTGGTGTGAAACCTATGGTTTTTTCAGTAAATTTTAAAGGTTTTTTAATAGCAAATTTCTATAGCTATGTAATGTAATATTTTTTAAAATGAATCCTATATTGTATATTTATGTAATACTATTTTTTTATGTATATTGTTCATACATTTTTTTGTTTGTTTTTTTGTCTTGGAGTGCTCCCGGTGCGCGTACCGGTAAGCACAGTATTCTGGCGTGCCCCGGTGCGCGCACCGGGGCGCGTCCCGTTAGCCCACCCCAAAAAAAAAGAAAAAAAAAGAATGAAGGAGTGAGCATAACGAAAGGGGACAGAAAGAGTGGTGTAAAGAGAAAGAGAGCTAGAGGGAGGAACACAGAGAGACTGTGTAATAGATAGTAAGACAGAAAAAAGGTGTTAGAGGAAGTAACTGAGAAAAGGAAAGACATGGGGAGTGACAGAGAGAAAGGACAGAGAGAGAAAAGGAAGGAGTGACAGAAAGGGACTGAGTGAACCAGAAAAGAAAGGAAAGAGAGGGAGTGTGGGTGAGCAGGAAGACTGAAAGAAGTTGAATATGGTATGAAAAGGGAAATAAACATGGAGGATAAGAATAAGTGAGGGAACCAGAGTAAGGAAACAGGGGTAACGTAGGGTGAGAGAAAAGTAGTGAGGTTAAAGCAAAGGATCATGACAAACTATATTTTTTAAGTCACACTTACCATATAATTAATATAAACTTAATTATATTTTTTTCTACACTTTGTATCTGTGAAAGAGACAACAAAAAATAACTTATAATTAGTAGAATATATATTTTAAAATAAAAGAGACAGGTCAAGAGGTTAAAAATCATAAAAGTGTATAAAGAAATAGCAAGAGTGAAGGATACAGAAAGGGAAATAAAGTAATGTAGAAGCACAAAAAGAGTGAAAAACAAATAGAAGAAAAACAAATTACTAAGAGTAAGGCAGATACATTCAGTGACAAAGAGGAAGAGAAGATGAGAGAAATGAAGTGAAGGTAAGTAAGATACAAAAAGAATGTGACAGAGTACGAAAAAAGAGATGAGTGAGTAAAGAGAAATTAGTAAAAGAGCAAAGGAGGAAAAGACGGAAAAGGCAAATAAAGCAGAGAGACTTAAAGCTGAAAAGTGGTGCAAGGGACAGAGGGGATGCAGACAGTTGAAATGGGAATGAGGGGTTGTGAAAAAAGAGGAGTAAAGGAACGGGGATGAAACAGAGTGAGAGAAAGGCAGTGTGAGTGAGTAAAGAGAGCTGAAAAGGGTGGAAAAAGGAAAGTGAGTGTGAGACAATGGGAATACAATATAAATTACACAAAACAAACTATAGAATAACTTCTACAACATGTTACATAGTTTATTTTTGCTGTTCTCAGAATATATTGAATTTCACTAAAAACAGTGAGTTCAAACTATTCATCATATGACAGCGGGGAAAAAAAACACAATCTAAAAGATTGTGTTTCAAAAAAACATATAAACTTACAAATCACATATTTACACTAATCTTTGATTCACTTACTTTTTCTTGAGGCCAAATAGTAGATCGTGAAGGTCCTTTTCAATGGAAAATACTATGCTGTTCTCTAAAACTTCCATTTCATCGACTTTCTATAAAAAAAACTCTAGGAACATCTGAAATATGTCTCAATTTTTTCTTTTTCTTGTTGTGTTAAGTTATGACTCTTTGCTAATTCCAACACTATTCCTTAAAGCCAAATAGTGTCAGATTTATCAGTCTATTTTCAAACTCAAAAATGATCGTTTTCCCGATGTTTTGAAAGAAAAGCTCATACCACATTTTCACAATGTATAACTATTCATATTCCCATCTCTGGATCACTCATGCTCAACATTTCCTATAATACTGATATCACTTACTATGAGATCCACTTACAGTACCTACATGAGAACTGGATTTTTATATTATGTTCATCACTTTTACTCACAATATAATTTTAAATAGTATTTAATTTAATGAGGCAAACACTAATAATTCCTTCTCAAAAAAATAAAAGGCATTCATTTACCACAAAATCGTTTTTTAAATAACATTTTAGAAACACAGCACAGGTCCTATGTACAAGCATTCCATGTCACTAGAGAAACTTCTCAATTTTACATAATGCAATTCCCCTATGCTGCAAAACCTATTTACCAAGCATTATCCAAAAACGTGACACAAACCAACCAGAAAGAAACTCAATCTGCATCCTAATCTGAGGTAATGCAGGTGACATCATTGTAAAAG
Source organism: Lissotriton vulgaris (assembly GCF_964263255.1). Taxonomy (NCBI): domain Eukaryota; kingdom Metazoa; phylum Chordata; class Amphibia; order Caudata; family Salamandridae; genus Lissotriton; species Lissotriton vulgaris. Next base: position 897,335,042 of record NC_141687.1, read on the forward strand.
GTTCAAATATATTTATTTAATGAGGCAAACACTAATAATTCCTTCTCAAAAATATAAAAGGCATTCATTTGCCCCAAAATCGTTTTTTAAATAACATTTTAGAAACACAGCACAGGTCCTATGTACAAGCATTCCATGTCACTAGAGAAACTTCTCAATTTTACATAATGCAATTCCCCTATGCTGCAAAACCTATTTACCAAGCATTATTCAAAAACATGACACAAACCAACCAGAAAGAATCTTAATCTGCATCCTAATCAGAGGTAATGCAGGTGACATCATTGTAAAAGGTTCAAATATATTTATTTAATGACGCAAACACTAATAATTCCTTCTAAAAAATATAAAAGGCATTCATTTACACCAAAATCGATTTTAAATTTTTTTTTAGAAACACAGCACAGGTCCTATGTACAAGCATTCAATTTCACTACTGAAACTTCACTATTTCACAAAATACAATTCCTCTATGCATTAAAATGTTTTAACCAAGCATTATCAAAAAACATGACACAGAACATTAAAAAACAATCTGCTTCCAAATCTTCTCCATAGAGCATACAAGTCTCTATCTAAATTAAATGAATCATTTCTTACCTTTACAAATGCTTTGGGAGATAGAGAACAATGTCAGACACACACACCAATTTTTCTTTAGCAGAGCAAAAGGTATGCACTCCACACACTGCAACCATGACTGGCACAGAAAACCTCTAATTCTACACAGATATGCCTCATTTCAACCAATCAAAACTCTTCCCTCACTATTTTCAAAGCAACACCCTTCCCCCTCAGCCCTTTCTATCTGTTACCATAGCAACTCCCTCCTTACTTAACTCTCAGGTTCAAAAGTTTATTCTACAATGTTGCAAATGAACTAAGAAAGGATGTTTGACCTCTCAATACACCAGTTTATCCGATGAAATGTTTCTTTAAATGACTTTTTCTTAACCATTCAAATTGCTTCTTTCACAAAACACAACCATGCACCCTAACTTTTAGTTTTCAACTATCTGAATCCACCAATCATTGCTTGTGATTCAAGAGCAGTGAAACTCCACAATTATTTTTTTGTAAACTCCTACTGTTCCAACTGCCATTTCATTCCCACACTTCATCTGACTGCACCAGAACCTTCTCTCACCATGTGTTCTGTGTGGATTATTGGACATAGCTACATCCACTGGGCTCAAAGGTATGCAGCTAGCAGAAATTTTCACAACCTTGATTTAACAAATGTGGAAATATAGTGGATTGGCCAGAGAGGATTGAGATGTCACCAATTGATACCATTGGTGAACACCTTTTTGAATCTGCCAAACCCTGACCTCTTAATAGTGCACTGTGGAGGAAATAACTTGGGCACTTTGACTGGGGTAGGTCTGGAAATGCTTTTAAAGGACACCTTTCACTTTTTCCACAAACTGCCTTGGTATATTCCAATATATGTCAAAGACAGAAATGGAACTGGTCCAACCAATTTTGTCCACAATTTGAGAAAGCACGGAAACATGTGAATAAACCTGTTTCTGCTTACATGAGAGACTATGGAATGGGTTCAATATACAACAATAACTTGCGTTTCAACATGAAAGATATCTACAGAGGAGATGGTGTGCACTTCTCAGATGAGGGGAATAGAATATTCCTTCTGAATTTATGACTGTGTATTGGAACCTACTTGTAGGTACCTAAATCAGCCACAGAACCCAAAAGCTCTTATCAGAGCTACCCTACCTCTGATCACTCAAAATGATTATCTTTCTCTAACTTTTTTCACTATTTTTCACCAGAGTACGCTCCCCGGTACGCTCCCCGGTGCGCGTACCGGGCGCTCCCCCCGCGAAATGTAATTTTTTTTGGGGGTATATATGCCCCTCCTAAACTCCCCTCAGAAAACCTAGGGGGTCAGGGGGTGTCTACTGTGCCCCTTTTTACCCATTCCCAACGTTGTTTGTCCTCCATCTTGTGTCTCAATTTGACCGAAACACAAAATGGCGGACTCCAGTATTGCTCCCGGTACGCGTACCGGGGCGTGCACCGGTAAGCGCTCCCAAAAAAATGTGGGAAACGAAATTACATAAAAACCACTGGACAGACTTTCACCAAATATAGAATAGACCCTACTACATACCAGTCCCTACCATTATCCCACATTTGATGGTATTCCATTGAGCCATTTGGGCTGGAGCCCTGTCTAAATATCCTGAGGTAAATTACATGACAAAAACACATATGAAGTGTTACAATTTACAACCAATTAAAATGTTACTTTCATTTTCTAATTTTTTTTCCTGACATTTTATTGGTTATGTACATGAATATAAATGGAAAATGAAAGGGAAGCACGTCCATTTTTACTACAACTACCTGAGATACATCTTAAAAGGAATTTCTCATTTATCTTCATCACCTTTCTATAAGGTAAGTTATAAATTTGTAAGGGGCACTTTAAGTTCATTTGTAAAAAACGTTTTCTGACAGTTATTTACTGTCCCTCTGCTATAATTACAGATTGAGATAGGCTTCTCTGTTATAGTTATAGATTGAATTAGGCTTCTCTGGTATAATTATGAATTTTCTTAGGCTTCTTCACATACACTTTTTTATATTTCTACTTCCTACCTCATACCATACACTGCTCAAAGATAACTTCACTGTTAAAAACTCACAAGTACCTGTTTGAACTTAAACCCAACAGTGCCCTATCTCTACTGATATATTTATTTTTTATGCAATTTACAGCAAGAAAATGGAATGAGAACAAAACAAATTTAATATTTCATTCGAAATTGATCTGGAGAACAATCCTAAGGAAGAGATTGATGAATTAGACTTTTTGGATCAGTCTCTGGACCAAGACTTACTTAATTGTGTGGAAGAAATGGAATCATCGAATCCAAATGAGGACATACCTGACGATATAATGTTGGAAATTATTTTAGATTTTGAAAAATCACACTAATAAATTTTTATTTAAAATTGTTCAAGACATTATTCTTTTTTATATGTAAATTATGAAATAGTACCGAAATGAATATAATATAAAGTGAGACTTATATTATACTATACAACTTTTTTGTGTTACATAGTAATTTTGCTCATAGTTACTTCCTTTCTCCCACTATATTATCTCCAATGTGTATTTAACATCTCTTTATCATCTCCTGCCTCCATGTTGTTTCTGCTTTCCTGACAGACTATACTATAGATTCCATATACCACAATAACTTATGTAACAACATGGAAATTATCTACAGAGGACACAGTCTACATTGAATTTTAGACTCTGCATTGGTACCTACATGCTGGTACTTATATCACCCACACAACACAACAGCTCTTTGCAGAGCTACCCTACCTCTAAGCACTTTAAATAATTATTTTACTATTTCACTGGGTTTTCCCCTAGTACGCTCCCCGATGCGCTCCCCGGTGCGCGTACCGGGTGCTCCCCCCGCGAAAATCCCCCCCCCCAAATTTTTTTTGCCCCGCTGGGCCCTTTTATGACCCTCACATCAAACTTAGGGGATCAGGGGGGGTCTACTCTGCCCCTTATGGTAATTTCCCCCTTTGTTTTTCCCACCTCTATTGTCTCGATTTTACCGAGACACAAGATGGCGGCCGCTCCGGACTGTTTCGAATGTTTACAGACACCCGAGAGCCAATCAGCTTTCCGCGCGCGAACTCGCGTTGCACGCTGGTACGCTCCCCGGTGCGGGTACCGGGGCGCGCTTATAGATATATATATTTTTTTGAACCTAAATTACTCAAAAACCACTGGAGCACATATCTTGAGACATAGCAAAGGCACATCGGGCTACCAGTCCCTACAATTTTGCCAAGTTTGGTGGAAATCTATTCAGCCGTTCGGGCTAAAAGTGAGGTCAGTCATGTCATTTGAGTTGTCAACAGTGATGTCATCAGTGATGTCACTGACCATGTCATGAATGATGTAATATGTGACATCATCAGCAGTGGATTGCGGGTGCGCGATATATAGTTAGTGCAACTAATTAAATATGCGAATTTTATTTCATTCAGTTTTGTGTGAGTAAAATAAGGTTTTGTAAATGCTAATCCCTAACTATATATGGTCTATAACCTATGGTTTTTTCAGTGAATATATATATATATATATATATATAATTTAAGGAGGCAGAGGTATCTGTGATCTCAACAAAATTAGTAAGAATGCTCAGATGCAGATTATTGACCATGGCTATGGAATGTCTGGATTTTGTCTTCCTGTCTGGAATTTCTCACCCTGTTCATAATTCTTCTGCATAAGGCGGGCTAGTGTATATTACGCTTTGCTTGTGTATAGGATATGAAGGTTATATTTAGCCTGTGCTAATGCTTGTTCGTTTTGCAAGTAGGGGAGGTGATAAATTCAGCCATCATTCTGGGACCTCTGAATCCACTCTTACTTGAGAATCATTGGCTTTTCTTTTCACTATTGTAGCATCCTGTATGAGTTTGCCGTCCTTTGTAGGTCTCCTAGTTACCCATAATGTTTGTGCAGAAGACACTAACTCTCCGTTATTTTCCCAATAACTTGTTAAGAATGATTTTAGACATGCTTTATCTTCTCAGATTTTCTTTCTGCAGCACATACATTCTCTAGGTCTCCCTTAGGGGGATACGTATATCCATTTCTATGTGTATCTGGATCATGTTGTGATCTGCGCCGATGTTGGGCTATATCGAGGTGTATTCTACTATGAAGCAGTGACGTTGAAGAAAAACAATGTTAAATGGTGATCCTGTGCCATATACACATGAGGTGTGTGTACAGTACCTTTCTATGGGATGTAATAATCTCCATTGCTCAGCAGAGTAAGGTCTTCTATGATGTCCTATAGTATGCATCTGTCATTCTCTCTATGCCTATCTAGTCTGCCTTATCTGTGTACTAGTGGGTCAAGAACTAGATTCCAGTTTTCACCTAGCAGTATTCTACTATTTCTTATGGCATGTGGGCATGTAGTATACTGAAAATGTCTGCTAGGAAGTCCTCCTGATCTCCTATATGGGTGTATACCAATCCAACCACAAAGGAGAGTGACTGTATTTTGAGTTTGATAAAAATGAAGAGCACTTTGGGATCTTTCCATGTCTTTAATGGCCTAACTGGACGTGATTTCCTAATGAATATAGCCACCTCAGCCCTCCTACGTGGTGTGCAGAAGGGCTGATCAGATCTGGTGTCTGTGACTGAGTTATGCTTGAGTAGTGTATTGGTCCACCCAAACACCCTTCAATTTTTGCATTCTTTTGGAGAGAGACAGATTTCTTCGATCAAAGCTATGTCTGGTCGAGGGGATGCCAAAGTAGTTAGCACCCTTTTCCAATTTAAGTACATTATGTTCAAACATTTTATTGCCAGTGCTTTTGGATTGCCATCATTCCTTTGATTAGCAAGTGAAATAGGTAAGCACAATGTACTGTAGTATTATTTCAGGAGAAGTATGGGTAGATTTATCATCAAGTTTATAACTATATTGATTGGCACTTAATTATTATATGATTTGTAGAAGCAAAAATTGCAGGGCTAGATTCCAGGGTACATATTGATTAAAGGTATAATATGTCAATAGTGGGTCATATAAGGATTGTTCACCAATTACAGGAAATACACCTTATCGCTCCTAAATACCCATTCGATGAGACAGATAGAACTCAACACTTCAATGTTATCTCTAAATCGCAAAACATTTTAACAGGTGAAGGAACTAGCTGCCTACCAAGTGAGGGTATCATATGTCATGTTTAATTTTTAACCGTGTCCTATGTGAATGTGGGGGGAACCAATGGGGCAGCTCCTCCATTTGTGCAGAAGAGCGTTGCCCCACAAGCCCTAGAGCTGGAAAAATGTAACGGTAATAAAGTATATTTATTACCGTTTTATTTTTTAACAACCTGTTCTGAACTAAGTGTCAGGAGGGGGCAGGGCCAGCGCTGCCAAGTGGCAGCAGAAGAGAGCTGTGTGCTTAAAAAAGCGCATGTCTCTATGGCTATCTGTCTTGGGACGGCCAGCCAGACATGCGCATTTTAAAGTTCTCTAACCCAGCTGTCTAAGACAACGGGATTAGAGAAAGCGCAGGCTACCAGTGCTCTTAGGAGTGCTGAGAAAACCCACCCTAGCTAATCCTGATACTGCTTTCATGCTGTGAAAGCAGCACCAGGATTGAGTACTGCAGTTTCCTGCTTCTGGGACTTTCAGAAGACACCGGAGGGAGGAGGAGGCCACACTACTAAGAAAAGAAGGTAGGGTTATTTACTTATTTTTGTGCCCCCCACCTTCGATGCATGCCAGCCGCCACTGGAACCAATGAGGTTAGTGGGTAGTGTATCTCAATGACATCGTTGTGCATGGGTTGGGGGTTTTACAGAATACGAGTCTGAGCTTTCCATAATATGGTGTGCACATTCACGATTGTTCCTACAGCTCAGTATTACCAGCTGTAGCGTGTGGGGAAGAGTCAATCTCGACATTCTTGCTTGTAATATCTACATTTAATCGATCGTGATAGTTACCACGTGCCAGCATATGCTCAGGACATGCCGACGTTTGTGGCTAACCATTTTCAAATCAGTCTTTACATTCTATTTGCATTGTTTCCATTTTAGTACAGCTTGCCATGTACCACTCTTGTCTAAGTCAATCATTTACAAGGTAGATAATCCAAGTAGATCTTGCAAGAACTCCCACTTGAATTTATCTCCAGTGGCCATTTTGTTGTTTTTCCTCAGTCCTTTCTCCTGAAGTCCAGTCATCTGTGACTTCTGCAAGTCTTTTAACTCTCCTCCGTTTGTACTCCAGGCATGCCTTGTATTTGGTGAATCTGGAAAGCTGACACTGACTGTCCTGCCTTGGTTGTTTCCATATTCACAGTCCAATGAGTCTAATAACTTTTCCAAAGACTCAGGGCCATTGTACTCTTTTGTTTTCTTGATTTTCTATGTACAGACCAGCACATTTATCAACAATGTACAACCAGTGGGTCCTCCCACCATGGCATATAATGATACAATGCACAAACAACAGTATTCAGAAGTAATTGGCAAGGAGGATCCTGGTAGAAGCCGTGCCTTTAGCCCATGATACTGTAGATCTTATTCAATTCTATTCGAGGAGTGTTAGTCACAGCTGGTAGGATGTAAGGACATGAGAGTGAACAATCAATGGTTGCGCAACCTATGGTAATATACAAATGTAGAACCAACGAATCCACTGGACAGTGCTTGCCAAGGTTCATAAGTTAATTTGAAATGGGGGGGGGCGGAGTGAGGTGCCACCGGCTTGCATCTCAATCGCTGGTCAGAGGGCCAGTATTCATTCGAGGCATCACATGAGGCCTCTGTGGCTAATGGTGAGCTATAGCCAGCGATCTGTATTCAATTATTGTCCCCTAATCACTCCCAGGAACATGAAGCAAATTACCTGAGCTGTCCATCAGGGGGCAATCATTTAATATTGTATCCGAGGCCTGGACAATCTCGGGTCCCTTAATACCCCATTGTGCCTCTCACTGCAATATGCCAATTTAACCAGTTCTCTTCACCATGCCAAGAACACAGGATTACAAGACGACTTTAAAGAGATGACCCGTTGTCAGCGTGCTAAGAGAAATGCCAGGTCCATGAACCTGAATGTTACTGCCTTAGCCTGGGGTCTCCTGAAGAGGCCCAACAGGAAGTGCGCTGGAGATTTTAGGACATAATGACTTCAGAAACAAAATATGTGACAGTGTCCCAATAAATGAGGAGTGAGGTGCAATCAAACACCATATGATAGAAATCCACCCCTTCGTAGCCACAGTGCTGATAGGTGGTGTGCGCTGCAGTAAATATGGGGTTGAGCCTGTTGGGGATGATATAGACTCTGAGTAGAAAATAATACTGTATTATTTTCAATCTGGTGTTCTGCAAGCTCTGCGGGGTGGCCTCCAGGAGAGTAGCCTAATATCTGTCAGAAATAAGAACCCTCAGGCCCACCACCCATTGGCCGCCCAGCCCCTGCAGGTCGGACTAGCCTGGTACAGCAGTGTGCTAAACCGTGGTTGCTGGTGTAGATTAGCGGGCAGGGCTGCGGGGCGGGAGGGGGGAAGTCGACAGATGACTGAATAGGGAACATTAAATAAATAAATACATCCTATTCCATCATATGTCGACTTCCCGCCTGCACCAACTCGTTCACCTGCACCGGCTATGACTGGCACCATACAATACTGAGATAGCCTGGTGCCATCCAGTAGATATACCAATAACTCATAAGCCATCATTCACTTAAGGCTCGGACTTACTGGCCTTTCACTCCCCTTAATGTCAAGGAAGTAGTGGGCGCACTTTAAAAGGGGAATATAGATGCACCAATATTAGATGAGGTAGGGGTTCCTGCACTACTCTTTGCAGATAATACCCTCCTAATATCCCAGACTGCCATGGACCTCCAGCAGCTCCAGGCAAATTTGAATGTATATTGTATATCTAGGGGCCTTGAGATTAATATCTCCAAAACAAAAGTCATAGCAGTTCGACCTCATGAGGCATTTAAGCAACCCTTAACCTTGACAAATGAAAGTTTGGAGCAAATACATAGATTCGAATATCTGGGAATAATGTTTGATAGCAAACTATCATGGATACCCCATATGGAGAAGTTCAGTGATATAGCATCAAGCTTCAGTGATCTACGGCAGGTATCAGGACCAGGGGACAACAGCAAGGGCAGTCCTCCTTGCTATAGAAGTGTATAAGTTAAAGTCCTAATCTCCTGCTCAATATGGGTCTGACATATGGGTTCACGTAAAGTCAGATCTTCTTACAATTAGTGAAAACATGTTTGTATGCACGCTTCTCCACCGCCCTACTAGTACTCCCTTAATCCATATGTTTTTAGATGTTTCTTTAAAGAGAATAGGGGTCCTTGCTAGAATTAGACCCTTATTATATCGGGTAAAACTTTGGACAGTCGATGAGATGCGCCCGTATCAGAGGGCAGTAGAGGAAATGTTGATCCTAGATATACGTCTTACATTCCCTTGATTTAAACATCTCCGTTATTGGTTCGACAGGTAGGACATTGGCCATTTTTGGATGGACTTTGGTTCATTGGTGGGCACGTCCAAACTGCAATTTAAAGCCCTTTTTGGGAGTTCATTCAGGCCATCTTGCACAGCTCCTCTACTCATGGCAGATTGACACTGCAATTCCTCTCCATCAAGGATACAGACTGCTACGAGGACTTTCTTAACCTACCACTTAAGCAACTAATGAAATCACTTTACTTAAAATTCCGCAATGACACACTTGAATTAGGGCCACTCATGGCATTGCGGGTTGTCAGAGGGAGTGTTGGTTGCACGTCTATATGCACCTTATGCTCCAAGTTAGAGATAAAAACAGTACACCAAGGGATGTTTTCCAGTGAAGCACACATAAACCAAGAGGGAAGTGGATACGGCCACTATGTAAACATCTTGAAGTACAGAGGTAACTGGAGGTGTTAAGAATTCTGAGGAGCAGCACGCCTACTTACACAGTTTTTTGCAGTAAGATGTTATCTATTTTCAGTCGCCCTTATAAGGAAGGAAAATGGCCTTACATTTTAAAACAGCGGTTTCTAGCATTATTTTAAACTAGATAAAAATTGCGATTAGTCACAAAAGCGCCTTCCTGGTGGCAGCGCAGGAATTAGTATAAGTAGTATACTTTGAACACAATAGCAAAACTAGAATAAGTATATCAGCTAAGATCTACTATTCTTAGATATCTTACATATAGGATGTATTTTGTTCTATGCACTTTATATTCTTAGATTAGGGAGCGCAAACAAATGTTTTTATGATCATTTTAAAATGGATTGATCTTATTGAAAATAATATTTGTACTTTTTTAATTAATTGTCATAAGGACTGTATTATTTTTGTATGTTTTATGGAATAACCTTCCAAAACAAACAGTATTACCTCTAGACTAATCTTTGTCAGAGATCAGAACACTTTTGCCCACTGCCCATTGGCCCCCCAACACTTGCAGGCCTATAGTGAGATAGCCTAGTGCTGTCCAGTAGACATACAGACAACTTGTAAGCCATCATGCATTGAAGTCTCAGACTTACCGGCTTTTCACTGCACATGAACAATAGCCCTGAGCAGCCCCATTTAGTTAGAAGAGAATTGTAGGATGGGAGTTCAAGTTCACTGGTGAGTTGTTGGAAGTCCCTAAACAGACCCTCTTCGAATAGTATCTCAAGTGTGGTTAGTCCCACTCTTTTCCACTCGTGCAGTCCTTTTCATGGCCCCCAAGAGATAAAATGGGAAATACAAGGGTAAAGAGCTCATTTGCATAAGGGACTCTACTGTGGGTTCTATGTAGCGCTCTGGCCCAAGTATATCTGAGCATAGAGAAGAAACTGTTTAAATGCTGGAACCTTGTCGCCTGTGATGCAACCTCACATCCATTTCAGGGGCACGCCACCAAATCACCCTCCATTTCACCATCCATACAAGTTGTGCAGTTGGATAAAACAGCTCAAAGTCTGGAAGCCACATTTCTCCCCCTGCAGGGGCGAGCCAAAGTCTGGCATGGACCATTCCACACTGCTTCATGCCCCATGCCCCATGTTAAGTTTAGGATCATACCATCCATTTCCGGAAATATTGTCCTGGGTATGTGAACAGGAAGAATAGCAAAGAAGTAAAGAAGATATGATAGGACTACTATTTTTGTGAGGGCCTCCCAACCCATAACAAACAATTGTAGCATGAGCCATAAGGAGACAGTGTGACGCAAGGAGGAAATGGTCACCATTATGTTACTTCTAGCAATTGGGATTTGGACTGCTATATGTGTACCTCTAGATATCTGATGGTGCAGGACTGCCATAGTATCTTGTTCCCCAGTTCTGGTAATTTAGTATCTAGGGTCAGAGCATGTAGGGAATATGCATTGGATTAACCGCAGTAGACCTGATACCGCACCAAATTGTGCAAGTGCTGTGCAGACACCCCCACGGAATTCCATGAGCTGCGCTGAGTGGGAAAAACTCTTCAAACTCTGTGAGCAGAATGGAATTTCACACATCTGCATAGTGTGCACCCTTGAAGTAGGTTATGGAAGTCCGGGGGGGTGATAGTGGTATTTTTGCTTTGGAGCACTTATGACCCCATCACATTCTATTTTCCTGTCAGCCAGCCACAGGGATCTCGCTGCTTTAGGGCAGGAGAAGGCGGCCCTGCCATGCACAAGAGGATTCTGTCCAGGCGAGTCAAGCTGCCGGGTGGCTCGTCTCCATCAGCCCATGTCAGGGTGAAACCAGTGACATCCAAGTTGGGTAATCCAGGCACACGCTCAGAGGGGAACTGTTAGATCGGTCAGCCTTAGGATGGTCTTTCGCTAAATGTTTTTCCTTCTCTCGCACTGTGGTGCAGAATTAATTTGTTCATTTTTTCTGGCATTAGGACTCTGTCCCCTTTACTACTGGTAACCAGTGCTAAAGTGCTTGTGCTCACCCCCTAAAACATGTTAAAATTGGCTTACACCTGATCGACATACTTAATGTACTTATAAGTCCAAAGTAAAATTCTATACCACATACCCAGGGCCAGTAAATTAAATGTTTTTGTAAGGCCTACAGCACTTATTGTGCCACCCACTTAGGTAGCCCCTTACAATATTTGTAGCCTGTGTGCAGTTTTAAACTGCCAATTTGACTTTGCATAATAACCCCTTTTGCCAAGACAAAAACTCCCATTTTAATAGATATGTGCCAACTCTAAGGTAGACCCTTAACAGCACATAGGGCAGAGTGCATTGTATTTAAAAATTAGGACATATACTTTTACGTTTTACATGTCCTGATAGCGAAAAACTCATACATTAATTTTTCACCATGTGAGGCCCACCTCTCCCCTAGGACAACATTGTGTTACCTTATTACCTTTAATAAGGTATAACGTTTGTTTGGGAACAGGTAGAAATGTGATGTTGGTGTCTAAGGATTTGTAATAAAAAATATTCTGTATTTGTAAAGACGGATTTAAAGTCACAATTCTGAAAATGCCACTTTAAGAAAGTTGACATTTTCTTTTCCTAAGGATTTTGTGCCTGCAGCCTGTTTCTTGGGTCTTTGTTTATTCATCCAAGACAGTCACACAAAATAGAGACTGGGTGTTGGCAGGATGGGAGGGCAGAACTGTGCACCGTCCCACTTACATTTGAAACAAGCTGCCTCAGCCATCACAAAGAACTATACACAAACCTTTTGTCACCCCAAACATCCTGAGACCAGGACAGGGTAGAAGGAAATTCCAGCACCATCTGTGGGAGGAAAACTCTAGAAGTTTATTTCACTTCAAACCCAGGTATAAACATAAGACTCTCAGACCCACTCTTCAGTACACTCCTGAGCATGGGCATGCTACAGAAGAAGGTCTACCCTGCTGTCATATGATTGCACTGCTACTTGAGGGCTGCCCTACTCTCTGAGAAGGAAGACTGAAGCTGCTCTCTGCATCCCAGGCAATGTGACTCCAAGGGTCAGGTGGCTGACATCCGGTTCTGAGCTGTAGGGACACAGCATGCTTCAAATGATTTCCTGCAACTTCCAGTTAACCTGTGGGACTGTACCTGCATGGAACTGTAACTGGATTTGCCTCTCGACCTGCCGGAGACCTGATGGCCTGTGCTGGAGTGAGTTCCTGATCCCCAAGAGGAGCCTGCCCAGGTCCTGGCATCAGTGACCTCCTCCTGGGAAGTAAAAGGAAAAATCCTGAAGTTTTGGTCTTTTCGTGACTGTGAATGGGCCCATGACAACCACCAATGTGAAGCTCCAATGGATCTGACTCTTTACGCTAGAGCGACCGCCACAACATCTGGCAACACATTTTCTGTGACAGCATTAACAACTTGCAATGACCTCGAATGCGAAGCTCCAACAATGATTGGCCACAGCACCCACCAGGATCTTCACACTACAGTGACAACTGTCCACAACTCCCCCTTCAACTCATCCACTACAGTGCAGACCATCCCCAATGCACTCCTTGCTCTGCTTGGCCTCCTCCACTGTGAACTGGACTCTTTGCACCGTAAATTGAGAAGATAACTTTTTCAGTGGGTCTAACCTGGTCCCTTCATCTGGCCTGTGCTCTATCGTGGTCAGCCTGAACTTCTGATTTCCCCAGTTTAGGATGACTAGAGGACCGCAAGTGGCTCATTGTGCTTTTAGACGCTATACTTACCTAACTATTTGAAATTGTATATCTCAAGTTCTACTAATTGCATTTTTGTCGCCTTGATCTCATTTTATTTATTACATTTTACTCTATTTCTTTAAGATGGTGTGCCAGTTTTCTTGTGTGGCGTTTTCAATTTATTATTGTTTGAGTCCTGCATGAATACTTTAATCATTTCCTCTAAGCTATGCCTGACTGCTTTTGTGCAAGGCTACCGAAGGGTTAAACTCAGGCTAATCCTGATGAAGATTGTGGCTGCTGCTTAAGCAGGATTTTATCCCCACCTTGACCAGCTACCACATTCTCATGCCTTCCATGGGATCAAGAGGAAAGCATGGTCACCACTCCGGCTCAGCTCGGTCAGCCACTACAGCAAGGCTGCCACCATCTTAGGACAACTGCACTGGGCTGGCCGTGCTACAACAATCAGGGCCAGGCAGCAACTAACATGAGTGTGGGCATGGGGACAAGCAGAGATTCCCCAGTCAGCGATAGAAGTGCCCAAGTACTAGAATTGTAGTTTATTCCCAAGGCGGAGGGTGAGCTCTAGCAAGTCACTGCATCGTGGTTGACTCCGACAAGTTAGTTCATACTCTGGAGTATTCATCAGAAAGGATTTTGAGGAGGTGGAAAAGCCTTGTTTGCAAAAATAAAATTATCTCCAAGACTTGAAGGCTCACAAGGACAACCGTTAGTAGTCACTTCCTCTTTTTCTTCAAAGTGATCATTGCCGATTTTTGCTTAGAGTGAAGGATATTTTTGTGTGCTGGATAATTGGAAGTTTAAATTCATAGCTGTACATCACCTTGAACTCAGCAAAGCTAAAGGTCTTTTAATTTTAAGCTCGTTGAAGTGTAGTGAAGCTTAATGAGCTGGAATTCTTTATGGTGATATTTGAGTCAACGTGCTAACTTTATTTACCTCATAGGAATCAACCCCTCTTGTCGATCAAATTCCATCCCTCAGTTTGCCATGGGTAAAATAATCTGAAATTTGTTCTCAGCCTGCAGACAACATAAGTTGTCACATAAATTAGAGTGATCTAATTTGAGTCGAAGTCAGAAGGAGGGACCCAGGGAGAGCTGTGCGCGAGCCGGTCTCTCTCAGGGTGTGTTCGTGTGAGGACGACTGGGCGCAGGACAGGTGGGGTTTGATTAGAGGGAAGTTATAAATGGGTCTAGGGCAGGCGGGAAAGGAATGCGCTAGTGGGAGGCTGGAGAGGGAGGTTCTTTTGCGTGGCAAGGGCGGTCTCGGCGTGTCTTTCTCCCGTCCGGAGGAGGAAGTGGATGGCACTGCGGCCATGCCGGCGGTTCTACCGGTGGTGGCTGCGGGTTCCGTGGTGTCCGTGGTGCCCTCCCTGGAAGTACCGGGCGCCCACCAGCAGGTATGTTTGGCCCCCATTGGGGCTGCTGGCTGGCGAGGGATGCCGAGTGGGAGGCGGGGCCGGTCTGTTGGGAGGTTTTCCAGCGGGGGTAGCGGGGGGGTTTGCGGTCCAGAAAGTCCTCCGTGGGTGCCAGGGCAATGCGGGGAAGGAGCCTCGATTTGCAGAGCCTCCCCCAGGTTCCTATTGCTGCTCCAGTGAAATAGAGACGCTCTGTGCCCCTGCATGTTGTGCCTCAAGGTGCTTCCCCCTACCTGATGTTCAACGGGCAATGTTACCTCCTGTTCCCTGCCTCCCCCTATTTTGTCCAGTGGTGTTATTGAGGGCTGCTCAGGTTTTAGGGATGTTTCCTCTGCTCGGTCTGGGTTTGCATTGGTGCGCAGGGGGGCGCGCTTCCTCGAGCTGTGTTGCTCTCTCGTGACCTGTCAGCGCTGTTCATTCCCTCGGCCCCCGGGGCTCCAGATACAGGGCTTGTTGGGCCTCCTTCTGGGTTTCAGCAGGCCAACTGTGCTGGTTTGGAGGGGGCAGGCTCTGGGGGTGGTGCCTGCGCCATCCAGTCCAGTTGTTTTCCCAGATTTGCGTGGGGCCCAGTGCCTTGCAGGGTGGTCTGGCGGGCGGCTTGGGCGGTGGCCAATGGGTTGTGCTTTGTCCTGGTGGGTATTCTGTGGGCGTTCCCCTTGGCTCCAGTGGGGGTGTCACTCTCGCTGTTTCCTCGCAGTCTGGCTCGAGCGGCCCTCGTTTCCCGGTTTCGGCTCCAGCTGGTCGGCTGGTGGCTGGTGTGAGAGGCTTGCGGACTGACCCTACGGCTGTTCCATGTGGGGGGGGTCCGGGAGAGTTATCTGGAGCGGATTTTCTCTTCTGCAGCGATGAGCGCAGTGCGCAATGATGACATTAACTGGCAATATTACGATGGAAGAGTTGGTGATGGGGCTCTGCCTAGTGGCAGTACACAGTATTCATTTTTCTGATGATGTTTTACAGTTGGATATACATGATGATGATTTGGGAGAGGGGGAGTTGAGGGAGAAGGATGTTGGTCTTTTGGCAGCACGGGCCCAACAGGGTGGGGTGGGGCAATTCCCTGATCCTCGTATCTTGCAGGGGTCACGTGCGGACCACGCAACAGTACGAGAGTCAGCGAGGAGTCGTCCAACTCAAGGGGATCCTGTGGTTCCGTTTGGAAACAAGGGATGATTCTCCCTGCTAAGCGTACCAGATCTATTGGTACTGGTGATGGGGTTATTGAGGAGCGAGTCGCTCTAGCACCGCTGCTTATGCGGCATGCGGAGGTGAATGCTCATTTTTGAAGGGGACGTTTCCGCCAGTGGGCCTGTGCGGACAGGGGACTCAGTGACACCTATGGTGCAGGTTGCGGAGGACAGTATCCTTCCCAAGAGATTGCCTTATTCTGGAGTTGGGATGCCTTTGGGGTCTCAATTGTCTGTGAAAACTAAATCTAGAGTCTGGAATGGCGGAGGATAGTATCCTTCCTAAGCGATTGGCAACAAAGGGAGAGTCTCCCTGCTAAGCGTACCAGATCTATTGGTACTGGTGATGGGGTGATTGAGGAGCGAGTCGCTCGAGCACCGCTGCTGGTGCGGCAGACGGAGGTGCATGCTACTGTTGCAGGGGATGTTTCCGCCAGTGGGCCTGTGCGGACAGGAGACTCAGCGGCACCTAAGAAGCAGGTGGCGGAGGATAGTATCCTTCCTAAGCGATTGCCTTATTCTGGTGTTGGGATGCCTTTGGGGTCTCATTTATCGGAGAAAAATAAATCCAGGATCTGGGATGGCGAGTTTGTTGATGTGTTCAGGCTCCTGCATCGTGATGTGCAGGCAAAGGCAGGTTCTAAGGAAGAAGTCTTCGAGTTGGCTCGGCGGCCACGAGTCCCGAAGTCTATTGAAAATTGGACCAAGGGAGGGGTACAGGGGGCAGAGGACAGCCTTCGCGCTTTGTTTCAAAGGGCTCCTACTCCTATTAAGGTTGAGGTTCTTGACTTGTGGTTGAAGGAATACCCCGATTGGAGGCGGCCAAGACTTTGTCCTGGGGTTTCAGGGTAGGTTTCTGGATTGGGTACCAGGGTCCTCGGTTGGGTCGGTGGTCTGATAATCTGAAGTCCGCCAAAGATTGCCCCCAGGTTGTGCAGAAGACGTTGGAGTCTGAGCTTGCTGCGGGTGGGATAGCTGGTCCTTTTCTTAGCTGTCCTTTCCCGGATCTGATAGTTTCCCCTCTGGGTGTTGTCCCCAAAAAGGCGGCTGGGGAGTTCAGGCTCATCCACCATTTGTCCTGGCCAGAGGGTTCCTCTATCAATGATTTCATCGACCCGGCAGATTCTAGCGTGTCCTATGCTTCGGTGGATGACGCCCTGAGGCTGGTTTGCACCGCGGGCCCTGGTGCTCTGCTGGCGAAAAGTGACATTCAATCGATTTTCGCCTTCTGCCCATTCATCCTTGGGATTTTTGGTCTCTTGGGTATGCACTTTGGGGGACATTTCTATGTTGACAGGGTTTTTCCGATGGGCTGTTAAGTGTCCTGTGCCCTCTTCGAGACTTTCAGTACTTTTCTGCAATGGCGCTTCCCTTTCATCAGTGGCCATGTTTTGGTATGTCATTATTTGGATGATTTCCTTTTCATTGGTGCGGGTCGGTCTGGGCAGTGTCAGTTGGCCCTAGAGATCTTTCAGGCTATGACCGCGGAGCTGGGTGTCCCTTTGGCGCCTGATAAAACCGACGGCCCATGTACCATGTTGACCTTTTTGGGAATTGAAATCAATACCACGGTTATGGTTGCGAGGTTGCCTGCTGGCAAGGTGCGCGAAATCTCTGATTTCATCAGGTTGGTGTTGGGCGAACGCAAATTGGAGCTCCGGAAGGTTCAGAAGTTGCTGGGGTACTTGAATTTTGTGTGCCGAGTGAGTCGGACGTTTTTGTAGGCGTCTGGGCTTGTCACTGTCAGGAGCCAGTCTTCCTCATCATCGGGTGCTCCTTACCGCACCTGTCCGTGCAGATTTGGGTATCTGGTTGCAATTTTTGCAGGATTTCAACGGCGTGTCCTTGTTTTTTGCGGACGAGGACATTATCTGGCAGGTGCCGCTCTTCACAGACGCTTCTGGAGCCAACGGCTTCGGCATCTTTTGGGACGGGCGTTGTTGCGCGGCTGGCTGGCCTGTTCATTGGCAGGGGCAAGGGCGCAGCATTGCTTTTTTAGAACTGTTCCCTTTGCTGGCGGCTCTGTACATCTGGGGGAAGAGTTCCGGAACAGATTTGTGTTGTTCCACGTGGACAATATGGCGATGGTTGCCCTTGTTAACAGGCAGAGTGCACGGGATTTCATGTTGCGGTGTTTGCAGCTGAATATTGTATTCCAAGCTCAACATGTTCCAGGGGTCACTAATTGCATTGCTGATGCTTTATCTCGCTTTCAGTGGCCGGAATTCCGACGATTGGCTCCTGGGGCGGATCTAGAACCGACAGCGATCCCACAGTACGTATGGGCCTTGGGGGATTGAGAGTCCAACAGTTGGTTGAGCATTCAGTGGCTGACACCACCCGTCGGAGCTATGTACAGGCTTGGAGGGATTTTTTGCAGTTTGGTGAGAATAATTTTTTCGGTCAGGCACCGGTGAGTTTTGTCTGATGAGCATTTTTTGTTGCATTTTGTTTTGCATTTGGTGGACAGAGGCCTCTCCCACACTACAATTTCGGGTACGCTGGCAGGGATCTCTTTTTATGGGCAGCTTCGGTGGGGGGCGGGATCCTGTTGGGGGGGTACTGGTCAGGAAGGCTTTGAAAGGTTTGGGTAGGTTGCAGGCCGGTGCCCAGAGGCTGCGGCAGCTGGTGAATTTTGATTTGCTTCAACTGATGTTATCCCAGTTGGCTGTCTGCTGTTATGACGCTTTTGAGTGTTTGAAGTTTCGCTTGTATTTTGTGTGGATATTTTTTTGGGGCATTCCGTGCTTCTGAGTTGTTGGGTTTGAGCAACAGGGCGGGTATGACTAGCGGTGAAGTGGTGCTGGAACAAGACAGGGTTCGCCTCTGGTTGCGAATTTCTAAAATAGATCAGTTGGGTAGGGGTAAGTGGGTTTTTCTTGGGGCGGAGCGGTTTCATTTCTTGTTGTCCTGTGGGGGAATAGGAGGCTTTCTTGGCGTCCCCTCATTTTACACCGGGGGTAATTTTCTGTCACACTGATGGCAGTCCGATTGTTGTTTCGCAGTTGTTGGCTGTTCTGAGAAAGGTGCTGTTAGGTCTGGGGCGGGATCCTTCTCAATTTGGTACTCATTCCTTTCGGATTGGGGCGGCGACGGAGGCTGCCAGGTTGGGGTGGGACTGGTCCCAGATTCGCAGAATTGGGCGTTGGAGGTCGAGATGTTGTGAGAAGTGTGTAAGAAAATGACTCGCCTTTGTTTTTCCTAACATTTGTTTTTCTCCTAGGTCCTTGGTACAAATAAAGAAAATAAAAAGAAAGACGCCTGGGTGTGCACCATGGAGATCTGGACTGAGTTTGTGCCACGCTTACAATGGACTGGGGCGAGGAATCCTTCAGCCATGGAAAAAGCACGGGAAAAAGTGAATCGTTCTATGAGACTGTTTTGTAAAGACTTATGCGTTTATTGTTTGGCTCACCCTCATTTGCAAATTTCTGAGAAGCATTTATTTTCCGGGGATGGAGTCCACCTGTCTCAATTGGGTCTTTCCTTTTATCTTTGGAATTGTGTGATTTAATAGCTAAAGTACTGGACGTGCAACTGTGGTGTTCCCCGACCCCCCTCCTTTTTCCTTGCCTTTGGGTGGGGCAGGAAAACTCTAAAGGTTTTCCTGGGTGGTGGATTCTAGTGGGGGGTGGGCAGCCTGGAGCGGGTTGGTCCATCCTCAAAGGGCAGTTAAAGGAAATGAGGGGGTATTCTTCAAGAGTTAGTTGTTTCTGGTTTGGGTTAGGTTTAACTTGGTGGGGGGGGGGTTACTCCTAGGTAGGGATGCTTAGTCAAGCTGGAAGATTTGGATTTTATTAATTATTAAATAAATGTGTTGGAAAGATGTTTGATTTACACACCTGTCTTAAATAAAGTGGCCTTTCTTGCTCTCAAAGAGGTGGTGGACAGTGTATTCTTGAGCGAGGAGGGACCCAGGGAGAGCCGTGCGCGAGCCGGTCTCTCCCTGGGTGTGTTCGCGCGAGGACGACTGGGCGCAGGACAGGTGGGGTTTGATTAGAGGGAAGTTATAAATGGGTCTAGGGCAGGCGGGAAAGGAACGCGCTAGTGGGAGGCTGGAGAGGGAGGTTCTTTTGCCCCACCCACCGTTCCCCCTTTTTTCTTTAGTTTTTTCCCCCCATTTTGCAGTATTTTTCGGCACTGCTATGGCCTTCTGGCCTTGCCACTTTAGGACAGGTGTCTTGTTCTTTTGTAGGCGGTTTCTAGTGGGGGGTGGGCAGCCTGGAGCGGGTTGGTCCATCCTCAAAGGGCAGTTAAAGGAAATGAGGGGGTATTCTTCAAGAGTTAGTTGTTTCCGGTTTGGGTTAGGTTTAACTTGGTGGGGGGGGGTTACTCCTAGGTAGGGATGCTTAGTCAAGCTGGAAGATTTGGATTTTATTAATTATTAAATAAATGTGTTGGAAAGATGTTTGATTTACACACCTGTCTTAAATAAAGTGGCCTTTCTTGCTCTCAAAGAGGTGGTGGACAGTGTTTTCTTGCGCAAATAGCTCTTTCGAGCATCAGTCTGACATCCCATGATATCTTATCAACTAGATTTTCATTCTGGTGTCCCGTGCCAAGCCCCTTTTCCCAATTCTGCAGCAGTTCATTGGTGAGTTGTATCTGTCAGTCACTCTTAGAAGCTATGGACGTTGGTAGGTTCCTTTTTGTTTTCACGTACAGATGTCTGGTACCTGAAACCGCCCTCTCCCAATGCCTTTCAAAGTCACATATCTGACCAAGTATCGCTTCAAAATGATCTTAGAATTTCAAATGCCTGAAGGCACACAGTTATTGGTAAGAATATTGCAACTCCATTTCAGGATATCTGACTAAAATGCCAACAACCTTAAGACCCATTTCCTAACAAAAACAGGGCTGAAGTGACTGTCTTCATTTATTAAAAAAACGCATCTTAAAATAAAATGCTGAAGTTATGCTCATTAACTTGTGTAATTAGAATACAATTTGTAGTAAGTATTCATACTTAGGAAAAATAAGCAAACAAAAGAAATAATAACGTTCTGATTTAACTTAGCCTAACTGTCAATGCCCTATTATCCGAGGTTTTTACACTAACATTGAGAGGCCTATTTTCCATGTTGAACCATTGTTTTGAATGAGATGTTTTTATTTTCAATGCAGATGCTTTAACTTTCAAGAAGCCTTTTGTTAGTAAGTGAATAGGCATTTTTTTGTATTAGACAACTGATAGTGAGGTTCTCACTGGGAGGAGAGGAGACAAACAGAAGGATGATGGGAGGAACTGTCTGAAACACAAAATGAGGACAAAATATATTTTTAAGGACTTGTATCTGTAGCTCATTGTGAAGATGTGAGAGAATGGGTAGTTTACCTATTCCCAGGAGATTACTTAAATCTTATTGGAAGCTATGGACGTAGAATGTGAAACTTGTTTCAATTTACAATTTATCATGTTTATATTAATTAGACCTGAGCAGAGTTTACGTGACTATGAAACTCCACCAAGAAACACGGAGTTCAGCGAGCGACGGAGTGCGCTACCTTGTGCCGTTCGTACAGATTTTTTGCACCAGGGGTTTGTCCTGCGCTGTAAAATCAGCCTGAACTGCATCATACACAGCACAAGAGGGCGTACACTGGGATAGGTCTATTGGTGTGAAGTTCTGTGCTGGGATTGGTTATTAAACCATTAGATGCTACACAGTGATAGGTTTGTGAAGAAGGATTGTGTTGGAATTAGAAGTGAATAAAGATGTGTAAGGAACCGTAAATTGAACAAAACCATTGAGGGTTACTGAATTATTTGCTAACTTATTGTTGAATTTTTGCAATCATAAAATATTTTAAAGCTCTTAGAGATTTAATGAGAGGTGTTGTGGGAGTCCAAATCCATTGTTGGAATGTCGGAGGGATTGGATCTTTCCATAAACATGCTATGCATATCCTGCATATAGCCATCGCTAAAAAAATTAATTTTTGGTGACCCACAGGAACCCCCTCCTTCACTACGCCCAGTACCATCACTTCATTGGTTAACCTGACAGATATCCCCATTGCTCTGTTCAAGAACTGTTCTACTGAATTCTTGAATGGCCCAAGCTTGGGCAGGAGGCAAACATATGTATTGTATCAGCTTCAACACTTTGGCTTTGTGGGCAGGTTATGCCACTTGTTCCCCCCCCAACGAGCTAGTCCATGTGGAGTGTAATAGAGCTCATAGATAGTTTTAAAGTGTTGTGCCTGGAGGTTTGCTACCTTTAGCACTGTATTTCCAAGCTTGAGCGAAATTTCGAACTTGCTCCCTTCTAGATTCAGTTTCCCCTGATCATCTTCAAAGTACTGGCTCGATCTTCATATACATATGAGATTGTGCATTCCTCCTTGCTCCGTACTTGTTCCTTGAATACCATATTACCCCCTTCTTTTTTTATTAGAGCGGATCTGATCTGCAGATACTTTAAAAAATCTCTACGCTCTAGATGGTATAGATGCTGTGCCTTGTCGAAGGTGATTATACCGGTGGCATCTGCAAAATCACCTATAGTTTTAATACCAAGCGCATCCCACCGTTTCATTACATTGTCATGAAATATCGTCCGCAGTGAGGGGTTGTTGAATAAGGGAGTATAGCAATTCATCCTGCCGACACCTAGCCTTTTCCGGACCGAGGTCCATACTGACATTACGGCCCCCAGTGTCTTGAACTTTACTTTCTTGTAGTAATTTGCCTCATTATATGTTAAAAGCCATCCTTTAGCCACAGATGTTATAAGCTCATATGTATCTGGAATGCTCTCGCTGCCCCTCCACTTGTCTTGAGTAGTACCCCCCATGAGCCCTCTTGCATATTGAAGTACTGCTGCCCAGTAATATGACCTAAAATCTGGTACCGTCAGACCCCCCGCTCTTTTGACAAAGACAGAAATTTTATGGCTGTTCCTGTTCTGCCTTTTGCCCAGATAAAGCGATTTGCGATTCCCTCCATCTCTTTAAACCAATTCCCATTAAATTTTAGAGGGATCGTCCAAAAAAGATATACCATTTTAGGGAGGAATCGCATTTTTATTATATTGCAGCGGCCTATTATTGTCAAATGCAAATTATCCATATTGTCTAGATCTTTCCTTGTTTTTTTAAGCACTGGGGTAAGATTCTTCTCCACTAAATTCGTTAAGTCTGAAGTTATCGTTATTCCCAAATAGACCACTGAATCCGTCACTCTTTGATCTGCCAAAATAATTTTCCTGTTAACCACGATTCCTGTCTTCCCTTGATTTAATTTATACCCAGATAATGCCCCAAAAATATCTGCCTCTCTTTCTATTTCCACCAGCGCAGACACCGGTTCAGGTGATGTAATCGCCAGGTCATCAGCGTAACCTAAGATTTTTGTGTCATGCCCATTTAATATTATCTGCAAGATATTTCTATTACAATCTATTCTCCTTATAAAGGAGTCAATGTTGAAGGCAAAGAGTAGCAGGGAGCAGGGGCAGGCCTGATCTCATCCCACTCGAGTTTTACAAAAAATTCCTTCCCGCATTACAAGGGGATCTATATAAACTTTGATCCAAATTCAAAAGAGTGCAGCACCCCCAATATCTTGGGGAGAGGCCACAATGGTGGTATTCCAGGAAAAAAAAAACATCTCAACCAGGCTCTTACAGACCAATCAGCCTTATGAACAGCAAAACCAAAATTTACTCAAAGATCTTAGCAAGTCGGCTGAGTGCAATGATCGTGAAGGTAATTTCGCCCAGGCAGCATGGGTTTATTCCGGGGAGGGGCACCGCAGATCGTATCAGGAGAGTCTGCACGTTATTTGATGGTGTGGCAGTCTCACGAGACCCTATGGATCTTATCTTACTAGACGCTGAAAAAGCTTTTGGTAGGGTCTCGTGGGGTTTCCTATGGTCAGCATTAGAGAGGGCAAATGTCGGCAAAGGGTGCATAAGGGCTTTACAGGCATTATATATAAATCCCAAGATTAGACTCAGAGTAATGGGTGAGGTAATCGATTCAGAGTTCTAACTGAGGAACTGTGCCATAGGTGTGTGCCATATCAGCAGATGAATGTAGGGAGGAGAACCCATATAACACGGAATCACAGGAAGATCAAGATTGGATTTCCGGGTTCCCTGGAGTCAGACTGAAGGACCCAATTTAACAATGCGGTCCTTAGAATTCTGTGTGTGGCTCTTAACGTGGAACAGAGATTGCATTGTAGCTATTGTCATGAAACTTCAGGTGTAGTTTAACTGCTAAATGAGGATTGAAATCACACTTGGCCAAAGTCTGTCCATCCATGTCATTGAAATAGTCGTATGATTTCCCATTAGTATTGGTGTGTCTCAGAAGAACTCCTGACAGGAGGACTGGATTATCACCCCATGAGGGACTCATGCGACTTGCAATGTGACTGCATTTTGTGCCTGTGAATGCAGTTGTGTGCATCACAGATGACATGATACTTGACTACTGCAAAGGGTTAGCTGATGTGGTTTGTTCTGTTGTGTACCAAGTTGGAGCTGCTACTGAAACTCTGAATCATCAGCAGTGCCATGATTTTAACCATGATGCCTCAGTTTTGATCAAACAGCTTGTTCTAAAGTCCTGCCTGGAGCCGAGCGGGAAGGGCCCCTACTATGCGATCGTGATCACTAGCACAACAATGAAATGTGCTGGGATACCTAATTGGGTGCACACTTCGCACACCCAGAGAGTAAGATATCTGCTTGAGAAAGTGGTGATCTTTACACAATTTCTCACCTATGCAAGTTTCTTAGGGCCAGATGTATCAAGGCATTTGCGACTCGCAAACGCCGAAATTCACAGAATTTCAGCCTTTGCGACTCGCAAACGGCCGATTTGCGTTTTTTAATATGTATGAAAAAATCGCAATTTAAGGAATCGCAATTATTTGCGTTTCCTTATTTTGCCATAGCATTTAAGGAATTGCAAATTTTGCGATTCCTTAAATGATATGTATGACACATTTTTGGTTTGCGAATTTGTGTTAAGAAACTTGTAGTTGTTGGTAATTTGCGTTTTCTTTTAAAAATGCTCTAATTGGCATTTGTGAGGGTGGCATGTATGTGTGCCACATGCACACACATGTAGATTTCTGGGGTGCAGCAGGGTGTCTTTGAGACACCCCTGCACCCTTGAAATAATTCTCAAATTGCGATTAGCAAATTGCGAATTCGCAATTTGAGAATTATTGTACTATCATTCCTATGGGCCTCCTGGCCCATAGGAATGCATTGGATATTATTCTTTATTTGCGAATTTGCAAATTGCTAATTCGCAAATAAAGAATAATAAGGAATCGCTAAAAAATAGCGAATTTGTACATACATACCGTTTTGCGAATTCTAAATAGCGATTCGCAAAAAATCGCTATTTAGGATTCGCAAAACGGTATCTTTATACATCTGGCCCCTAAATCTATCAAAGTGGTGTGGACGTATCCACTGATAATTGAGACCTAAGAGCTGAGAGTAGAGGAGTTTTTTGAATCGCCACAATAGCAAACAAACAATTCTGCTAAAGAAACAAGTGTGAGGAGAGAAAGACCCCTATGGAAATCAAAATGGCTACGTATTTGGATCTAATGTGTCAGTTGAATGCATAACACAAACAATCATTGAAGAAACAGAATCCAGTAGTATAAGCGAGTCAGCAGAGGATCAACAGACACCGAAAAGCAAGAGTACCTTGTTGTAGATACTCAGCACCTGAACGGATTTACTACACAGAGAAAGTGCCAAGAGCAACAGATCAAGATCCCACTTAACTGAGATTAGAATCATTTTCATTTAAACCAAAACAATACTACAAGTAAGACTTGACAATCAATAATTAGCCAATTCAAAGCAGGAAGTCCCTATTCAATCAAAATGAGTTGTGTCTAAATTAGCCTATAAGAGAATGTGATACATGATCAATACAGTTGTTTTCTAACAAAGGTAAATAAAAAAGAATTAAGAAGAAATCTGTAGGGTCAAGGATGCAGTGGAAGAGGAGGGATGACATTTAGGAAAAGGTGGATTATGCTTAGGGATGTCTAGTGAATATTATTGTATGGAAGCAGGATGAAATAACTCCAAGTTAATCATCAACGGTTTTTCTGGTTTTGCACAAGAACAAATCAATGCGAAATATTGAATCTGGCTGCTCCTATCTTTTACTAAACATTTGAAAACCATGTGTGTTCTTTGCCAAGAATAGATGTAGAATAGTCATGGCTGTTACAATAATAGTTGTTCTGTTAGTGTTTATGGTCCTTAGAGTCTAAACCCAGAGTTGGAGACACTTAAATCTACATTTGCATCAACATCACCTATACACACCATAGATGAGAAGATTTCATAAGAAATGTTTATTCTAGATTATGTTAAGGAAAACTCCCAAGCTTTAGACACCAATGATTGCTACTCTTGTACACACTAACCTTCTTTAGCTGCAGAAGATGTGATGTATCATCACATTCCACATTCCACTTTCATATGCAATTACATGCAGAATATTACTGAGGTTTTTTTATAGACATGAGTGTTTTGAAAAATACTTTTTTAACTATGACTAAATAAAAATAGATGACAGCAAAGGAAAACTGTGTGTTTTAAAATGAGTTTGGAAAGAGCCATTGAGACTACTAGTCGTGAACACTCATTTGAAGTTCTTAGAGGGCCTGTTCAAATATTAACAGGGGAAGAGGAAGTTATTCCAAGAGTTTACTGTGTATGTGGACAAGATGCATATTTCCAGTTACTTGTTGATTGGGAGGATATTTGGTATTTAGCGCTAATTTTTCCTGAGATATATCATGTAAATAGAATAGATGTTTTAGCAATGACTCCTCCTCACAAACACACATGTAATACCGTTACTGGCTGGAGATATTTTTGGAGCAATCATTCCACCAGTAGCAGTAGTTTTGAATGATGAGAAGATCAGAAAGCTCTCTACCGTAGTAGATAAGCTGGCTTCTAAGACATCTGTTGCTTTTTTAACAGTTAACATAGAATTAATAGCTATTAGATCAATGGTTTAGAAAGATCAATTATGTTTAGATATATTTCTGGCATAAAAAGGCTGAGTCAGTAAAATGGTGTGGGCTTAACATTGTTGTTCATGCATCCCTGATAAGAGTAAGATGATTGAAGAATAAAATAAACAAAGAAAGCATAGGGCATTCAAGAAGGTGAAGGAAGTTGACATTTATTAAAATAAAATTAATGACATCAAAGAAGGAAGATGCACTGATGTTTTTGTTTTCACTGCAGACTATAGCTCATTGTGAAGATGTGAGAAATTGGAGAGTTTACCTATTCCCAGAGGTTTACTTAAATTCTATTGAATGCTGTGAATGGAGAATGTGAAACTTGTTTCAATTTACAATGGATTTTTTTTCTATTAGTGTGTTCCTGGAGTAGGAGAGGCTTTTCTTGCTCGCATTTCTCGATATCCTTTTTCTGTATTTCTTGAGACTGTATCACTCTTCATGGAAAAAACCTTTCAAACCTATATCCAGTTTAATTAGATAGCTACTGATTTATAGCTGAGAATACTTTCCGGTTTGATCATTTTTGTATTGAAGGGCAAAGGCTTTATGCTTATGCATTTATTTTCTCATCAGAACTCTTCATTGGGTTTCTGAAATGACACATTATTCTATTAAATTCTAACTTAAATTCCAATATGAAGCATGCCTGCTGTATTTTTTCAATGTAACCATCGTGTTTGCAATATTACATGTTTTCTATATTGAAATATTGATTACTGGATTTGATTTATTTCTACTATGATGCTTAACAGTTTGAAACATATGGAATAAATATTAAAACTAAAATGCTTGCTTAATAAAAACCCTTTAACTTACACAAATTCTCTTTATTGACTATACTAAAGTCTTTCTTTAAATAATGTTATTACTTATATGGACTTTGATGTAGATGATTTTTCCTCTTATCCTCTCCTTGTTGGTGCACCTAGGTGCATACAACCAAAGGCAGGGGTTATTTAATGATTACACCAGAAGATAAACATATAAAAAAACAATCTATCAACAGTCTGTAACAAGATCCTGATGCCAATCATGCCAAGTTGTGTCTTAAAGTATACAGTGATATTTCAACTATGTCAACCTCTGTTTTGTGAATAACCCTAACTACCTGGGTCACCTGCTCAGTCCTACACTCTGTAGTGTATTCAAGAATATTATCCAAGCTATTTTTCCTGCTATACTGGTCAGAATGTTCGGCAATTAATCCATTTTGACTTGGACATTCCACACTGAATTGAACTCATCCTATATTAAGCCAATTCAGGTCCTGGCCAATTATAGATCTACAATGAGCAGGCAGTGTTAAGATTAAGTGATTTAAAAAGTAGTGTTCATGTAGGTTCCCTTGTGTAAATCAGCCCCTTCATGGACAATCCAACAGATGTTTGACCTCAAAGAAATATTGAATCAGCATTAACTACAACCTGAATTGACCTGATTGACAGGATTGACTCCAACAGAGTCATTGCACTCTTCCACTTTGATAACTCATTAGCTTTTGCACCACCAGTTACTACTCCAAAAAGTAAACAAGAAAGGAATGCATGGCACAACGGTAAAATGGATTGAAAATAAACTGTAACAGTGTCTCCTTCGTTTCAGCACCATTGTTTTAAAGGATGATGTTCCCATTGCTCAGCAACTGCCTCTCTTGGTGAGTTGTCGTCACCGTTTAACTTACCTGTTACAACTATGATAAAGACACATAGATTATGCTAGTAGTGAAAACAATATGACCCCAGGAAATCTAGACACACTGAATGCCTTTTGGCATTAGATAACCCGGTCACAAAATCACCAGACACTAGGCCTAGGAGGAAGTTCAATGATGCCAGAGTAATTGGAGTAATTTTGCAATTCTGCATTTCTCTTTGATATGGGATTACCAATAATTACGTGATTACTCCTGCTCACATAACACGGGGGAAATAATCCTATTGCAAGGGTGCATTTAGCAGGTTTGAGGGGGTGCTTACACTTGCTAATTGTTTTCTGCTGCATTTAGTGGCACTTCCTAATGCAAAAGTGTATCCATGTGTCCATTTTGGTCAGAAGGGTACATTTTTTGTTAAACAAATACCAATAAATACTGGGAGTAAATTGGGGAAAAATCCTACCACAAATGCACATTTTCTACCACAAGAGCACATTTTGCGAGTGTGAGTTGCTGCTCGTGTTCACTCCTCAAGTTCTGCTGCATTTACCCTTTATTTCTTAGTGGAAACATGCATCCTTGCTCCCATTTTGGAAGTGAGGGAGCATTTTTGTGCTAAGAAATAGAGCTAAACACTGAATTACTCTTCTCTTTATAGTTCATGTAATCTCGTTGAATTCTTAGGTAATTCCGTATGATTATGCATCATCGAATTATGCTAGCTACACCCACCTCTACCTGAAACTAGTCCCCTTAAAACTAGAGATCCTCTCCTGTAGGACTATGGACAATGTATACCCAAAACATATTATGGCCTAGGACAAATGGATTTACCCAAATCACATGGGCAGAAGTAAAGGCTCTGGCTGTTATTATTAATGCCAAACTCTCACTCTAAAATGTAGTCTACAATGTAACCAAAAGCATTATTAATGACACCATAACATTATGACTTACATTTCCCTATTTGGGTTACTCTAATAGGATCCAGACTTCAACAGTACTACTGCTGTCACCTTTTGGTTATATCAATGGACTACATTGAGTGTATCAAATGTTTAGTTAGCAAACTTCAATGAATCAAGAATGGCTCTGCAAGAAAAATTCTTGAATGAGGACCAATAGGAATATATCTCATCTGTGCTAAAGGCCCAGCAATGGCTACATTTTGCTAGAAGAATCTCTTTTGAAGAACACTACATTGCTCTCTCGGTGATCTGTAGTACTGGATCGATTTTCTACAGTCCAAAAGTAGGCTCTACATCCCAAAGGAGAAACTTTAGCTCAATATTACCCCATCTTAAGAATAATGTGCATAGGTGGAATGTCCATCATGGTAAAGTCTTACAAACTGTGACACATCCTATCCAATTAAATAAAGAAAATGAGCAACCACATACAGGTCAGCAACAAAAATGTTTTTTTGACTCAAGTCACCCTAAGTGTGTTAAGTTCTCAAGTTGCTAAAATTGGATACAATAATACTGTTGTCAGCAGAAGAGAACCTCTCACTTCAGAATAGACTCCAGGTGCCATATTATACAAGCGCCCTGGGGGCGCCCACTTTGTGCACCCCCAGGGGCACTTTGGTATTACAGAAGGAGCGCATATTCATGTGAGACGCCTCATGAAATACTGATAGCACTGACGCACACAACGTGCCTAGGCTAACTTCAGAGGGCATTTTCTCATTTGCAAATGAGGGAATCCCCTTGCCTCTACACCCGAACCGTGTTGCAGACGTGGGAGCAGAGGCAAAGAAGCTCTCAGAGGGCGCACTGATAGTGCAACATCTAAAGGGTGGTGCACTGTCAGTGTGCCCCATAATGGCAACCCACAGCAGGGGGTGAAGGGGCTCCTATGGACCCCCAGGCGTCCCCTTCAAAGTGCAGCCTGCACTGTGAAAACATGGAGTGGCTTTAAAGCACTATTTTTCACACAAATGTGCTGCCCCCTGGATAACGCAAGTTCACTGCTTCCCTGGGAACAGCACGTTCAGCATAATATGCGCATTTTTATCCGGCGCAAACAATGAAAATGCGCCTTTTGTGTAACACAGCCCCAGATGCCACTTGCAGGTGTCTCAGTCTTAGTCTGGACACTATTGCTCCATTCTAGACCACTTATACTACTTACACATTGGCCTTTCAATGTTATGTATTCTAGCCCCTGTTGGTGGACCTTATATCAATGATGTGTTCCTGCATTCATCATGGGGTGCAATCCATATAGTATCTATCCTTTTTGCCACACCAAAGGCAACCTCGATTCATTAAACCATCCCACCTAAAGATCTTAGGGCCAGATGTAGCAAAGGGTTTTGCCCATTCTGTATCTATGGGAAAATGTGTTCATACATATGGCCCTAAATTTCATGTGCGACTACGCCTATTCTGATGTTCATTGTGATAAGGTAAGCTACTGCACTTTCATACGTCATGTACAGCACCCAGTCGTTCCCCCTTATGCTGCACTACAATCAACACCATATAAAAAAAACAATCTAGAGCCAACACCAATTTCAAAATACATCCAAAAGGTGCCAGGGGACCTGAAGTGAATTTATGTGCTAAATGACCTATCAAGGCTATAATGCGTTATAAAGCGCTATATAAATGACACATATGGAGTATCCCAATCCAGCGAGGGTCAGACTAGTATCCTGATGTAGCATGAGACATGCCTTTAGTCCTACTGTTCCTCGGTGGTCTTCCAGCGACAGATTCCCATATATATTTTACACCGAACCATAAGGTAAGTGACGACTATGCCTTCTTTGTGCTCTGTCAAGCACGGGTATTTCACTGGTATTTCAACACATGAAAGTCGCAAGTCTATCCTTACAAAACAACCTTAGTTCTATGTCTCCTGTTTTAATTTAAAAAATACACAAATATCCTGTCATAAATACCTCATTTTATTACAATCAAGCCTTTTTTATAGAAAATAAACGTTTATTCACTTCACCTGGTTCAAGAACATACCGTCTATTTTTCCATCTCGATGCTATGCCTCAAACATTTAACGAGCCTGTTGTTGGTTTTTTTGTGTGGAAAGTTACAATAACAGCAAACAGTCATTGTGGAGAGCACTAAATAAACATGTTTTTGCCATGGGTGATGAGTGACGTTGTAAGTGATCGTAGGTGGACGTATATTTAAGAGTAGTACCGTGAGTCAGTTATGTATGATCATCACTTATGGTCGAAAATAACTTGTTGTGACATACACACAGATGGTGAAAATATACCAAGAAATCATAGCTGCCTTTTGCAAAAGTTACATTGAGCCAAACTCAGATCAGATGCCCAACAGTATCTGCTGTCTTGATGAAAACTAGTCATGCAGGCAAATAGGTAGGCAGGTCGGTAGAGTGAGATAGGTAGATCGATCGATAGATACATACAGTCAGAAATAGACGGACAAAGATAAATAGATCTATACAATGATATGAGGGAAACAGAGAGAAAAAAGCTATATAGATATGAAGGGCGAATGGAGCATCGAATATACAAAAATAGATATAAAGATAGATAGATAGACAGACAGACAGACAGACAGGTAGCAAGATAGATAGATAGATAGATAGATGGATGGATGGATGGATGGATGGATGGATGGATGGGTGGGTGGGTGGGTGGGTGGGTGGGTGGGTGGATGGATGGATGGATGGATGGATATATAGATAGATAGATAGATAGATAGATAGATAGATAGATAGATAGATAGATAGATAGATAGATAGATAGATAGATAGATAGATAGATAGATTCAAACAGACAAAAAGACAGACACATAGAGAAAAAGATAGGAAGCTAGATCAACAAATAAATATTTAACTAGTTGAACAGTTATTGTTGGAATTGATCACCCACCAACAAAACAGGCAAATATATCACCCTTTCTAATACAGTGTGTTACTTTATTTTACGGATGTGCAAAGTTTCAGACTAGGTGTGGTGCTTAAGAGTTTATAAAACCATACCAAAAACTGACAGTGGTATAACCCAGGAGGGTGTCAGTTCCAGTTTTTAACAAAGTAGAAATTCATCTGAAATGTTTATTTCTCCAAATAGTAGCATCTGAGTTATCAATAGAGGTATTTATAACTGGCACCCATGTCAGTGCACCATAAGTTACTATTGGGCCAGTCTTGGTAGTATGTACGGAAGTCCTCAAGGCCACATGCCTCTCTTGGCATGTCTCAAGCATTGGAGGTTGTTCCACTGTTAGGGTGGGGGTTCTGCTGATGGATGATGGAGGACTTCTTTAGAGGCACTCCCAGAGGAAGGGGGGACTCAGCAGGCACCAGATGCCGCCCTGTGAGTCTGCAATAAGTGGGACACTTTTCGGGGTTTCGTAGGAATCACTGTGTTTCGGAAAGAATTGAGCATTTGAGGTGGCCGGTGGAGGAAATATTTTGGACGGACTGATTGGCTGATGAATAGGGTCGCATGGCAGTTTCGGGCACCTGTACATGAATATTTTGGAAGCCATGCTTCATGCATCAGGTCTGCAAGTGTGGCCATGTCCAATTCCTGCTGTGTGCTGCATTATAAGACCGGTACGTGGAATGACCCATGGGAGTAGTGAGTGAAAGGAAGTTTGTGTGGACTGACTCTGGGATAATGGGTTGGACACGAGATGGTGGCCTGACCTCTTCATGTGTGTATGGGCCACCATGCAGTGTTGGTAAGAGTATGAGGGGAAAGAGCTTCGAGCCGCAGTGATGGGACCAGGTCTGCAACGTAGCTGTTTTCTCATGTTTCATGTAACAGGGTACAGAGGATCCAGATAAACAGGTGACTGCATGGGGGTATGTTTGTCCTGATGGTTAGATGGAGGTGGCATGAGGAAGAGGCTGTTCTAGTCAGAGCATCCTTTTATCCTCCTCTCTTTCGCTGGCTTGATGTTGGGTTTGACTTTTGGGGGGGGCAAATATAGTTACAGGACGTGCTTGTTACCTACTGGCTTACCTCTGAGAGACGCTCTGACTCCGCTACAATCGCGCCGTGAGGGGAACGGCATCCACCATTTTGACAAACGCCGTGAGGGGAACGGCCATCACTCTCCGCATCTCTTGGTAAGAACTACATTACCCAGAAGCCCCCTCCCAGGCTCCTGGCAGCAGCGTCATTAGGAGGCGCCTGGGCTATTAAAGAGCAGCCGGTGCCCCGCAGCGCGGGACGCACGCGGGCGGTCGCCGGGCTAAGCCTGGGCAAAGGGCGGGCCCTCTGTGGCCCTCAGAGGCCAGAGGAGGCTGGGCTGGGCCTCCCCCCCTTCGACGTGTTATCCACGATGAGGAAGGACTGTCCGTATAAAACTCAAGTAAGCAGATCCACTTAAAGCTTTCCATTTGGGCTTCTTGATAACTGATAAAATGTATAATTACAGTTCTGTTTGAGATAGCACTAAAGGTTAACTGTGATTTCACTAGCTACCCATTGTTAATAGTACACATCATGACTTTGCCTGTCTCTAAAGAAAAATCTTTCGTGGGAGGAGGAGTCAATCGAGGAACGTTAGACAATTATGTCATTAGGGCTACCACAGGAATTGACAGAGATATCGCACTTGCTGAGCGACGGGCCGAGAGAAGTCGTTCCGTGGACCTTATCAAGAACAAACGTTCATCTCTGGGCCTGTTACAGCTAGCCATGTCACCACACTCTAGTACGCTTTGTGAAAGCGAGGGTCTTGATGCTTCATTTGGGACAGCATACCGTTACTCCTACCAGCTAGAACTCCCCCACTCGAGTCAAATAATGATTTGATTATAAATCTTTCTGCTTCTTCTGGTAAGACGATACCAGAGGCAGAAGTCCTCCCAGATACACTGTCACCAATTGTAGAGACTGTTCAAAAACACGATTCCGAAAACCCCCCGAGTGCAAGGTCCACCCTCGAAAAAAAGAAGAAAGAGGGGGAGTGGAACTCAGGGAAATAAGATTAATCCAACTAAATTTGGTAACTCTTTGAACTCCTCATCCAATGCACCCACATCACCCACACCAGCTATTCCACCACACTTCCCAATAACAGGAACATCTGGCACTGACCTAATGGGAAGTATAGAAAAACTGATGAGATCTCTCATATTGCCTTTAGTATAGAGACTATATTGAATAGCCCAACAGTTGGGGAACTTAGAACAGGCAATGGGGGAAATCAAAGAGGGAACTAAGGATTTACCACAGGCCCCGCTAGTGCCCCTAACTATTGCTTCAGCCCCAAACACTATTGTCCAAAAGGGAGTAAAATCCATGAATCAAGTTAAACCGAAAACCTTGAAACCAATGCCCCCCCAAAAAACACGGCAAAACTTAAAAATCGGGGAAAAAGAGGCTCAGGTGGGTGGGAAAGCTAATCCCTCAGGAAGTGCCCAAAAACCTAATGGCCACTAAGATTCTGGGAGGACATCCTTGCCTAACAGGCACAATGTGGAACTGCCCCCGGAAGCAGCTCCGCTCGTGGTGGTCCTCACAGGAGTCCCAGTCCTAGAGGATGGCAAGAGAGAAGTTATATTTTGGCTCAGGCAGAACCGACCACTTCCTCCAAACGTAAATGGTGAAATGTTACACGTTAGGCGTCTTCCCTGGCTAGGACATAGATCAAAGGATGTTGAGGGGGATATTACTATTATAAATTTCAGAGATAAAAGGTTAGACATGTCTTAAGCTGGTCCCCTCAAATGGTAGCAATGCAATTATAGCACGTGAATTGCCCTACTTTTACCCTAGAGCACTGATGACCTCCGATACTAATTTGAGGCCCCTATTTTGAAAGACGATTGCATTAGACCTCTACTCCAACATCAGGATGATCACCTCAGGCCCCCACTCAAACATAAAGTTGATCGCTTTAGGCACCCACCCCAACATCAGGAGGACTGCTTTTGGCCTTTAC
The DNA here is from genome assembly GCF_964263255.1 of Lissotriton vulgaris. Taxonomy (NCBI): domain Eukaryota; kingdom Metazoa; phylum Chordata; class Amphibia; order Caudata; family Salamandridae; genus Lissotriton; species Lissotriton vulgaris. The sequence continues at coordinate 897,370,472 of NC_141687.1, forward strand.
TTCCACATCAGAAGGAACATTATAGACCCTTACATCAGTATCAGAATGAAGTTTTTAGGCCCCTACCTCAAAATCAGGATTATTGTTTTGGGCCCCTATTTCAGCCTCAGGTTGATCGCTTCAGCTCCTTACTTCAATATCAGAATGGTCACTTTAGGCCCCCATCTCAACATCAGAATGGTCGTTTTAGGTCCCCATTTCAATATCAGGATGATTTCTATAGGCCGACATTTCAATATCAGGACGATCACTTTTAACCTGTCTATAACCGCTACGCGGTATTATCAGGTTTGGAGGGAGTGGATTGACTTGATTTTCGGGGTACAGTAAAGGATGCTGCTGACAGTCCACAAAAGGTGTCTTCCACAAGCACAGAACTAAATATTAACTATTCTGCTCATGTCTCCCGAGTCTCTTATTCAAGACATAAATTGTCTTAGGTCGTATCCACTGACCTGTTGGGCGAGTCCATAGGTCTGAATCAGGCCCATTCTATCCCTGCTCCTGAAATGGATCTAAATTCTAATCCTGTCATCGGATCGGTATTAGATACGCAGGGATGTATAGGAAAGGAGAAAAAACCCTGTATAGCAGTTCTATTTTGGAACATAGCAGGCCAACGATCCAAGGTCGCAAACGACGAATGGAGGGACTTTAGACCTAAATTTGATATCATAGCGCTTCAAGAGGCTTGGGCTATTGACGCGATACACATGGAGGGATTTAAGACTTATTTTACACCCGCCCAACCTTCCATCTCAATTTACAAAAGGGGGTGGTGATGAACAGAGTGTCTGAATTGAGCAGACCACTCTTACCCAGTCCAAAGATCAGGGCTTGATCCATCACCGTTATTTATCTCACTGCCCCATCCCAGCTCAGAACCTGGCTATATGCAAATCAGTCTGTCCCTGGCCCAGTGCATCATGGGAACAGGGCAGACTAAACTACCAAGCCAATTCTTTACCAGAAAGGAGACAAGCTACCGGGGACCGGTTTCTGGCATTTCAGCCGTCTTCGGCCCGGCTTGCTTGAATCCTGATGGAGCAGTGAGAAAGGGACTCATGTCTGAGTATACCCTGCCACACCTATAGTGGCCAAAATCGATTTACAAAAGGGGGTGGTGATGAACAGAGTGTCTGAATTGAGCAGACCACTCTTACCCAGTCCAAAGATCAGGGCTTGATCCATCACCGTTATTTATCTCACTGCCCCATCCCAGCTCAGAACCTGGCTATATGCAAATCAGTCTGTCCCTGGCCCAGTGCATCATGGGAACAGGGCAGACTAAACTACCAAGCCAATTCTTTACCAGAAAGGAGACAAGCTACCGGGGACCGGTTTCTGGCATTTCAGCCGTCTTCGGCCCGGCTTGCTTGAATCCTGATGGAGCAGTGAGAAAGGGACTCATGTCTGAGTATACCCTGCCACACCTATAGTGGCCAAAATCGATTTACAAAAGGGGGTGGTGATGAACAGAGTGTCTGAATTGAGCAGACCACTCTTACCCAGTCCAAAGATCAGGGCTTGATCCATCACCGTTATTTATCTCACTGCCCCATCCCAGCTCAGAACCTGGCTATATGCAAATCAGTCTGTCCCTGGCCCAGTGCATCATGGGAACAGGGCAGACTAAACTACCAAGCCAATTCTTTACCAGAAAGGAGACAAGCTACCGGGGACCGGTTTCTGGCATTTCAGCCGTCTTCGGCCCGGCTTGCTTGAATCCTGATGGAGCAGTGAGAAAGGGACTCATGTCTGAGTATACCCTGCCACACCTATAGTGGCCAAAATCGATTTACAAAAGGGGGTGGTGATGAACAGAGTGTCTGAATTGAGCAGACCACTCTTACCCAGTCCAAAGATCAGGGCTTGATCCATCACCGTTATTTATCTCACTGCCCCATCCCAGCTCAGAACCTGGCTATATGCAAATCAGTCTGTCCCTGGCCCAGTGCATCATGGGAACAGGGCAGACTAAACTACCAAGCCAATTCTTTACCAGAAAGGAGACAAGCTACCGGGGACCGGTTTCTGGCATTTCAGCCGTCTTCGGCCCGGCTTGCTTGAATCCTGATGGAGCAGTGAGAAAGGGACTCATGTCTGAGTATACCCTGCCACACCTATAGTGGCCAAAATCGATTTACAAAAGGGGGTGGTGATGAACAGAGTGTCTGAATTGAGCAGACCACTCTTACCCAGTCCAAAGATCAGGGCTTGATCCATCACCGTTATTTATCTCACTGCCCCATCCCAGCTCAGAACCTGGCTATATGCAAATCAGTCTGTCCCTGGCCCAGTGCATCATGGGAACAGGGCAGACTAAACTACCAAGCCAATTCTTTACCAGAAAGGAGACAAGCTACCGGGGACCGGTTTCTGGCATTTCAGCCGTCTTCGGCCCGGCTTGCTTGAATCCTGATGGAGCAGTGAGAAAGGGACTCATGTCTGAGTATACCCTGCCACACCTATAGTGGCCAAAATCGATTTACAAAAGGGGGTGGTGATGAACAGAGTGTCTGAATTGAGCAGACCACTCTTACCCAGTCCAAAGATCAGGGCTTGATCCATCACCGTTATTTATCTCACTGCCCCATCCCAGCTCAGAACCTGGCTATATGCAAATCAGTCTGTCCCTGGCCCAGTGCATCATGGGAACAGGGCAGACTAAACTACCAAGCCAATTCTTTACCAGAAAGGAGACAAGCTACCGGGGACCGGTTTCTGGCATTTCAGCCGTCTTCGGCCCGGCTTGCTTGAATCCTGATGGAGCAGTGAGAAAGGGACTCATGTCTGAGTATACCCTGCCACACCTATAGTGGCCAAAATCGATTTACAAAAGGGGGTGGTGATGAACAGAGTGTCTGAATTGAGCAGACCACTCTTACCCAGTCCAAAGATCAGGGCTTGATCCATCACCGTTATTTATCTCACTGCCCCATCCCAGCTCAGAACCTGGCTATATGCAAATCAGTCTGTCCCTGGCCCAGTGCATCATGGGAACAGGGCAGACTAAACTACCAAGCCAATTCTTTACCAGAAAGGAGACAAGCTACCGGGGACCGGTTTCTGGCATTTCAGCCGTCTTCGGCCCGGCTTGCTTGAATCCTGATGGAGCAGTGAGAAAGGGACTCATGTCTGAGTATACCCTGCCACACCTATAGTGGCCAAAATCGATTTACAAAAGGGGGTGGTGATGAACAGAGTGTCTGAATTGAGCAGACCACTCTTACCCAGTCCAAAGATCAGGGCTTGATCCATCACCGTTATTTATCTCACTGCCCCATCCCAGCTCAGAACCTGGCTATATGCAAATCAGTCTGTCCCTGGCCCAGTGCATCATGGGAACAGGGCAGACTAAACTACCAAGCCAATTCTTTACCAGAAAGGAGACAAGCTACCGGGGACCGGTTTCTGGCATTTCAGCCGTCTTCGGCCCGGCTTGCTTGAATCCTGATGGAGCAGTGAGAAAGGGACTCATGTCTGAGTATACCCTGCCACACCTATAGTGGCCAAAATCGATTTACAAAAGGGGGTGGTGATGAACAGAGTGTCTGAATTGAGCAGACCACTCTTACCCAGTCCAAAGATCAGGGCTTGATCCATCACCGTTATTTATCTCACTGCCCCATCCCAGCTCAGAACCTGGCTATATGCAAATCAGTCTGTCCCTGGCCCAGTGCATCATGGGAACAGGGCAGACTAAACTACCAAGCCAATTCTTTACCAGAAAGGAGACAAGCTACCGGGGACCGGTTTCTGGCATTTCAGCCGTCTTCGGCCCGGCTTGCTTGAATCCTGATGGAGCAGTGAGAAAGGGACTCATGTCTGAGTATACCCTGCCACACCTATAGTGGCCAAAATCGATTTACAAAAGGGGGTGGTGATGAACAGAGTGTCTGAATTGAGCAGACCACTCTTACCCAGTCCAAAGATCAGGGCTTGATCCATCACCGTTATTTATCTCACTGCCCCATCCCAGCTCAGAACCTGGCTATATGCAAATCAGTCTGTCCCTGGCCCAGTGCATCATGGGAACAGGGCAGACTAAACTACCAAGCCAATTCTTTACCAGAAAGGAGACAAGCTACCGGGGACCGGTTTCTGGCATTTCAGCCGTCTTCGGCCCGGCTTGCTTGAATCCTGATGGAGCAGTGAGAAAGGGACTCATGTCTGAGTATACCCTGCCACACCTATAGTGGCTGGGTGAGAGCTTTCTGCTTAATTCAGAGACTCTGTCCCTCACCACCCCTTGTTGTAAATATTTTTGTCCACCCTAAGCGTGGAAGGGTATTCTCAGATGTGAGACCCTTGCTCATTGCACCATCAGGATTCAAGCAAACCGGGCCGAAGACGGCTGTAATGCCAGAAACCGGTCCCCGGGAGCTTGTTTCCTTCCCAGTGTAAGAATTGGCTTTTGTAGTTTGGTTTGCCCTGTTCCCATCATGCACTGAGACAGGAACAGACTAATTTGCATACAGCCAGGTTCTGAAACTGGGATGGTGCAGTGAGCTAAAAAACGGTGTTGGATCTAGCCCTGATCTCTTGAATGGGTGAGAGCTTTCTGCTTAATTCAGAGACTCTGTCCCTCACCAACCCTTGTTGTAAACCTTCCATCTCAGGCAGAGCGAAAGGAGGTCTAACAATGTATGTTTCAAACCTCCTTAATACAATGGAAATAGTGCCTATAAATCTGGATCCCAATTTTAGATTCTTAGGTTGAGCTTAAACAACAGAGATAGCTTCCTTATAGTGAACTTCTATAATAACCTTCCTGATGTTAAGGCAGTGAACTTGGTATCCTTGATCCGGTCTACATTAACAACCAAAACATGGAAGACAACCAATGAAGAGGTAATTATTTGGGGGGGGGGATTTCAATCTGGGACAATGCCTTACTGGTAATAACAATATCTGTGGCATCCTGGATGAATTTGAAAACCCCATTTCACACTTTAGACATTCTACCCTAGGAAACCATTTAAACTAAACCTTATTTAAGTTAGACCTGGTCCAGGCAAATACCCTGAACAAGGATAATTTAATACTGGCCCCTACATTTCACGGGAGAGGATACCAAACAATTATAGACTACATCTTGGTCTCAAATGGTGAGAGGACTATGGACGCAGGATTCACTAGACACGCAATTGTATTAAGCGACCATTATCCTCTCAGCATTTCTCTGTCACTGTCCCATAAACCGAAGAGTGGCCTGGGTTCCATCTTATCACAAAACAATCTGGCATTAAACAGATTAAATGGATATGTGCTGAAATGGGGGAACGTAGACCCATTGGAAATAACAAAGTTAGTGAGAGCGAGGGCCAACCCCTCCATTATGAAATGCCTTACCCCAGACACTACACATACAGAAGTCATTGCCAATTTTGAATTGATCGTTAAAGCGATTAATGAGGCTCTGTGGGTAGAAAAACATAAGCCAAAAAAGAGGAAGGGTTGGTTTAACCATGAGTGCACGGTTGCTTACTCTAATTTAAAAACTGCATTGAGAAAACCGGTGAGGATCCCACACGAGATAACATCATTAAGGAAAGCTTACAACTCTGCATTAAAAAACAGGAAAAAATAATTAAAAAACCTTCTCTGGGAACAATTGAATGAAACTTGCACCCACAAAATCTCGGCTGCCTTCTGGCAAGTGGTCAAGTCTCCCTTTTAACTGACAATACTAATCACGCAAAGTTAGATTTAGCAATAGAGGAAAAGAATTGGGTTCTTCATTTTTCCAAGATTTTCTCAGCTGGTCTGGAGTCTGTTAAATCTCAGGACCTAAAACCTCAGAACTCTAATTCCCGGGACGTCTTAGATAGTGTCTATACTATCGACCTACAGTTCTCATTAAAACAAACCGCCCAGGCTCTGAGAGCAAGTAAAAATGGGAAGGCTCCGGGCCCAGATGGCATCCCTATTGATTTATTCAAAGCACAAATGGACCTCTGGACCCCCCTTTTAACTAGAGTCCTGAACGCAACATGCAACATAGGCTTACTGGTTTCATGGTCAAAATCCGTACTAGTTCCCATTCTTAAAAAAGGTGATCGGGAGTCAGTAACCTGCTATCGTCCAATCTCTCTTTTAGACTCCCTTGGAAAGGTGACAGGTCGAGTCATTCTAGAGCAATTGCAAGATTGGGCAGACAATGGCAGGATTATTTCAGATCTACAGTACGGGTTTAGCCAGGGCTTGGGGACCATCGAACAGGCCTTAAACCTCTGACTACTGATAGATAAGTATGTTTACATCAAAGGAGGAGACCTGTACATGGTCTATGTGGACTTGTCGTCCGCATTTGACTGCATTTCCCACTCCAAACTTTGGACAGTATTGGTTGACATGGGGGTTCCATTGAATTTGGTCAAGTTCCTGAGGGAACTTTACACAAATGCCACTGCAAGAGTGCGTTATGGGGTGGGGGGGGGGGATGGGGGGGGGGTTGACGGAAGAGTTCCCAGTAGAAAAAGGGGTTAGGCAAGGGTGTGTCCTGGCCCCTTTCCTCTTTACACTATATACTAATGGGCTGGAAAGAGAGATGATGAAGGGGTGCCAGGATCTCTCAATGGTGAACAACCGTCCAATACCTGCACTCCTTTATGCGGACGATACCGTCATTTTAGCACGTACCCCCCGTGAACTTCAAAATAATTTGGATAGATATTCCACATTTATGGCAGGCCTTGACCTGAAAATAAATATTAGTAAAACCTTTGTCATGAGTGCAAGTTCTGGCCACAAAAGCAAAAGTAAAATGAAGGGTATCTATCTAAATCAAGAAAAAATAGCAACTACACAAAAATACTCTTATTTATGCATAACAATAGATCACAAACTAACCTGGAAACCGGCTGTAGAAACGAGAAAACTTCTTTTCCTAAGAACAACTACAGCCCTTGTCAACTTTACCAGGAAGTTGGGAAAGAGAGCTCCCCCTGAAATCATCACAATCTATAAAGCTAAATGTCTATCTGTGGCTTTGTATGGGGCGGTTCTCTGGGGCTTTGTGGTTACGGATAGCATTCAGAGAGTCGAAAATTCTTTTTTGAGGTTTCTTCTTGCAGTTCCTGGGAGTGCGGGTACCTTTGCCTGTCACACAGAGCTGGGTCTTGCATATGTGACGGATCTAGCTAAAGTTGAACCACTCTTATTATGGCGCAGGATCTGGACTTCGGACAAAGCAACCCTTACCCAGTCTATTCTATCCGAATGTCTAGCAATGGACAATGCTCGCAGATCGAAGTGGTTGTGGTACATTGCGAGTTTTTTTCACGACTTGGGTAGGGACAAATATTATCATAATCCCTCCTTAATACGTGAGGTTTCGAGGAAGGCCTTAAAAAAGAAATGTCTCGCTCATCTTGAGGAGCTGAGACTGATGAGTGATGCCGCCAAACCTTCTGTTACCCACAGTTTAATAATACAATTGGTACCTACCATACAGACATACCTCACTTTTAACATCACGAGTTACGAGCGTTATCTCCTGGTAAGATTTCGGATTAACTTTTTCCATCAAATGGTTGCATTTCCAGCTCGAAACAACTGGGTTAAAGAACTTTCCTGTAGTCCCTGTGATGACACTTCTTTGCAATCGACTTTGCATACGATTCTTTTCTGTAAATTTTATACTGAACTCAGGAAAAAATGGCTTATTCCGTTCATGAGGCGTATTGGTTATAGACAATGTCGCCCAGCTTTTCCTTTTTTTACAGATGTTGGAGGGAGAGCAGTTGGTATTTATAGTAGTCAGCTTTCTTAAATGCATTGTTCGCCATCGGAGGAATTTAGATTAACATTGCACGGAGACTAGTTCTGAAATGTATTAATACAAATAAGTAATGTTATTTTTAACTTTAACGGATTTATTCTGTTGGTTGTGAACCATCTTAACTAAAGATCAATTAGTCGTTATGTATATGTCCTTTTCTGCTTCCTCGTAAAAGATGAGGTGGATACATAGTTTTTTTAACTTGTAAATATCATGTTTCTTATTGTACTTATGTACTTAGGTACGGTATTTTTATTGTATGTTTTTATGTATGATCATTTTATTGTATGCTTTTATGATTTGCAAACAAAATCGAAATAAAGCAAGAATTGCATTGAATTTAATAGTTGCAGGATGAAGAGGTTGAACAAATGCCTAATTTCTCTGTGAGAGTGTGGAAATGGATGGATCACATCAACAGAGTGAGTGCAGATTTAAGGGAGACACTGAGCTCAAGGACACCAAACCTGCAAAGTCAGAAGAGGACAGGTGCATAATAACATTAAAAGTACGAGGGAGAGAGTGTGGAAATAAATGCATTTGATGTGTGAGTAATTGTGAATGAGTAGAGTGTGCCAAAGAAACGAGGGACGGAACTAGAAGCAAGAGTTTGTGAGTTTGTGAGGAAACTGTAAATGTGTGGAGGACTGTGGGTATGGGTATTTGTATATCTGCCTTGTGACAGATAGAAGCATGATAAATCCTTACTTGATACATACCATACTCTAAATTTGCAGATGTGCTATTTAGGGACCACATCAACTGCATGTTCCTCCTTCAGCCTTCAATCTCTGTTCAGGTTGCAGTTTTCAGGGATTCATCAGACTGGCAGTGGAGAAGTGTGGCTCAGGGGTTAGAGGCGGCAGACCCGGAAGCTGAGATCGGCCCTGAACCAGGGTTCAATTCCCCGCCTCGACGGGGCTTGGGCTCAATAATTCCACGGACTCAATAATTCTCGCTCCGGTGCCTACTCGACTCACGTATTCACACTCTGCGACTCTGGGCAATAGCTTGCTTAATCTCCACAACTGCCCCTCGTGACGGGATGCCTGGCTTTCACCTTGTGGAGACACTGCCGGGGTTATCTCACAGGAGAATACCAGGACGGGTTCCCTAAGCAAGCGCATAGATGCCTGCGATGTGGGTGAATTGCGCTATATAAATACATTTACATTTACATTTACTTCTGTAGTCTTTCGAGATGATCTGTACTGCTGTTTTTAGGTCCAGCCTAGGGAGCGCATGCGCTGCTCTGCTAGGCAAGCTGTATTCAAGTATGGACTTGAAGCTCTGCCCACTCTCCGTCCATATTTTTCATTGGCTTGTGTCATTGTCCTTTGTAAATGCTGGCTTCTGATTTGTTAATAAGCTTGTTAGTCCGTTCTTAGTACCGCCTTGTCGTCATTTGTAACTTCCCACGAGGACTGGCCCTTTCACTTCTGTGGTTACATTGCATCTTATTTTGTCTGTAAGCACTACTTTCTTTCATAAGTTTCTCCTACTGCAGGCACAACATGCTTTCCTGCAAAATTCAGTTACTCATGCATGCTTTCACTTTCCAAGCAGACCGGACAATGGAGGCAGCTTCATGTACATCGTGCGTTGGTGTTTACGCACCGCTTGTTATTTATTTATTTATTCCTGCTCTCTTATGACTGTGCCTCTGCTTCCACTATCGGCACTATGAGTCCACAGACTCTCAACATTCTTAATCTGCATCTTACCATCTTCGCTTAAAGTCTATGATCTTTCTACAGTGAGGACAACCTAATATTACATTTAATATCATGTCCTTAGTGGCATTTATTTATTCTCATGTCAGAGGCACCTGACCATCTTTCATTAACCACACAATGCGGCTACATTCCAGGCACCCGCTCTATTTGTACTATTTTTTTGCAGCACCGGCGAGAACAGCAGCGGGCTAAACAAAAGTTTTGACATATTAGTAAAGCATTGTCTCCTCCATCAGCACGCGCCTACATCACAGTTGCGTGAAGTCACAATATACTAGTTTAAAGGTGAATAACCGACGTCTGCCATTCCTAATACATTCGCTTCAAAATGCTATTTGTACAGTTTCTCGCAGCACCAGCAAAAACAGCAACAGACTTAACAAACAGTTCTATCTACTGCTGGTTGAAAAGGCAGTTCCCACCCGGCGTACCAGGAAACACCAGCGACAGGTTATCAACACAGTTGAATTTTTAAATGACATGCAGGGCTGCTGACTCAGGAGGGTGCCGACAGCTGCTGTCTCTTTTTCACTCTTGCAGGCTCCTCTCACCCCTGAGTTTACCCTTCGTTGAAGCATTCCCATCTTACTCTCCATCCTAGCCCTTCCGACATTCTCTCTCCTTCTGTGGGTCAAAGTCCGATGATGAAAAGTAAGCCTGGCTACCAAATAATTAGTGCTGGTACCCACTACCTGCAAGCAACCACCGGCACAAATTACGCACAGGTTGTTACCAAACTACTAAAAATTTCAGCACCAGGGCTTTAAATGGGCATGTCCGGTACTATTTTAATTTGAAAGAGAGAGTATCTGCACTTCTCAGCCCTGCTCTACTACTTTTAATTGAACAGTACTGGCACTTCTCAGGGCCAAACAGTTGCTCTAAGTTGAGGGTACCTGCAGTTCTTTATTTCCATTTAAATTCCTATATCACTGTTTGTAAAACATCATGTCGATAGCATGGCCTCATAGCGCCTAGAAGAGACGGTATAAGTAGGAGGTGGGGAAGCTGGGATTCTCATCTAAAAATTTCTTACCATTATCCAGAATCCCAGAGCAGGTCGGCTGGACCGTTTTACCTGTCTTGGAACGTGGAGGGAAAATCTCTCATTAATCTAATCAAATTAACTTTACAACTCAATCAATTTTGGTTCTGAAAGGATCACTAACTACTGGATAAAAGTTAAAAGATTTATTACAAAGCCAAAAACAATTGGATGTACAGACATCTCAATAGAAGGTTCAGAAAATAGACTCACACTAATACAAACATAATTCTACGAAGGAGTCTCAGACGACTCAAGATGAAGAATAAAACCAACTCAAGAACCATCAGGCAAGCGATGATAGTTCCCACCTGAGTTTTTAAATGCATTTACAGAAAGAAAATGATTTTTTGGTTAGACTGTCCCTACGCTAACTCTATGGTGACATCCCTACTTAACATTTCACCCAAGCAAGAATAAAGGTGTCAGCAGTGGTGACTTCCAAAGAAGTACACTCACTTTCCTTAAGCAGCCTCGGCTACCAAGCTCGTTCTAAGATGCTCCTTTCTACACCTTACTCTGCCTCCAGTTCACAAGCTACCTACATCTTGCCTGTCCCAAGACCCCACTCTCTGACTCTGATCTACTCTTTAGGCTGGCTAAGTCCGACTGACCCTCCACCCTCGGGTGCTGTCCCTAATACAAAACTCCAAAAACAGTCGACATGCCTTCAGGTACGCCCCTCTGGCAGGTGCTGATCTTCGGATTTTTCCAACGTGGCATCTCTCCACCAACATCCGTTGAAGTGTCCTTGGGTCCCAGGCATCTTCTCCCCGGAATGTTGCACTCCCTAATTCCTTGGCTGCTCCTCTGCGCTCGCGCCTACCATTCTAATTCCTTACACAATGGGCCTTTCTACCTAACGAGCTATTCGACCTTGCACCTGCAAAAGAAGCGCATGAGAACAGCTCCAAGCACATTTAAAGTTACATTTCAATATTTGCTGAAGACAGCCTTTTCCCAAAGAGGAATCATTTTCTTCTAATTAAGCTAAGTAAAAGATATTCAGCTAGGCCTCTACTGGCTTCAGCATGTAACAGGCCTCTGCACAGTTTAAATGCATTACCAACCTAACGTGAGCATTACATTTCATCATTTAAAATACTATTCTGAATGCAAGCAACATGCTTTCACATTAGAAGCCTATGTTAATTCACTCATTAATAAACGCATCTCTATTTCAATGAAGCACATACTTATTAATGCGACATTTCACATGTGATTACATTTCTATGTTAAACAGCATCGTGATTTCTTTAAAGCACTACATTGTCAGCAATTAATGAACACCTTACTACATGTCACACTGCATCACTGACATAATATCGAGGGACATAATATTGACTACCAAAAATATCGGCGACAAAATATCGACAGACAGAATATTTACTTTGTATCTACAAACAGGTAAGTACAAAAATATCGAGTAAAAAATATTGAATACAAAAATATAATTTGCAAAAATATCGACTTTATTAAAAACAATGTTAAATTAAATTAATATTAAAAGTTATTTACTAAAATATACTTAAAAATACTTAAATTACCTTATAATAACTAAATAATTAATTAAAGTTATAAAAAAAGAATTACTATCATATTTGTTAAAACATATTTATAGTAACATAATATCATTACAAAATATCCAATATTATTACCGAAGGATAGCGGAAGTGTAAAATTACTATTCCCACTCCAGAGAGTGCAACAGTAGATAAGGCGTTGGATAGCGTAGAGGTAAACATTACTAATCCAACTCCAGAGAGTGCAACAGTAGGGAAAGCGTTGGATAGCGTAGGGGTAAAAATTACTATTCCCACTCCAGAGAGTGCAACAGTAGTGAAAGGGTTGGATAGCGTAGGGGTAAAAATAACTATTCCCACTCCAGAGAGAGCAACAGTAGGGAAAGCATTGGATAGCGTAGGGGTAAAAATTACTATTCCCACTCCAGAGAGTGCAACAGTAGGGAAAGCGTTGGATAGCGTAGGGGTAAAAATTACTATTCCCACTCCAGAGAGTGCAACGGTAGGGAAAGGGTTGGATAGCGTAGGGGTAAAACTTACTATTCCTACTCCAGAGAGTACAACAGTAGGGAAAACGTTGGATAGCATAGAGGTAAAAATTACTATTCCCACTCCAGAGAGTGCAACAGTAAGGAAAGCGTTGGATAGCGTAGGGGTAAAAATTACTATTCCCACTCCAGAGAGTGCAACAGTAGGGAAAGCGTTGGATAGTGCAGGGGTAAAAATTACTGTTCCCACTCCAGAGAGTGCAACAGTAGGGAAAGCGTTGGATAGCGTAGGGGTAAAAATTACTATTCCCACTCCAAAGAGTGCACCAGTAGGGAAAGCGTTGGATAGCATAGGGGTTAAAATTACTATTCCCATTCCAGAAAGTGCAACAGTAGGTAAGGCTTTGGATAGCGTAGAGGTAAAAATTACTATTCCCACTCCAGAGAGTGCAACAGTAGGGAAAGGGTTGGATAGCGTAAGGGTAAAAATTACTATTCCCACTCCAGAGAGTGTAACAGTAGGGAAAGCGTTGGATAGCGTAGGGGTAAAAATTACTATTCCCACTCCAGAGAGTGCAACAGTAGAGAAAGCGTTGGATAGCGTAGGGGTAAAAATTACTATTCAAACTCGAAAGAGTGCAACAGTAGGGAAAGTAGATACTTCATATATTATTTAAAATATATATATATTAATCTCTATAGAAAATTACTTAAAAGTAATTACCAATTTAATATAATATAAAAATGTATTAATTACAAATACTAATTTAATTTAACAATTACAATTAGTTATATAGTAATACTAATTAATTACAAATTAACAATGAATTAATTTGTAATTAAAAACTTACTTAACAATTAAAATCTAATAAATACCCCAAAAAATTAACATATGTAATTAGTTAAAATTAAATTACTTCCCACCCTATTCCCCTATAAACCCACAACCCACTACAGAAAATAAATTAGTTAAATTAACATAATTATCAATTAATCAATTAAATAAAATTAATTGTCAATTAAAATGTAATTAATCACAAAATAAAAATTAATTAACACTTAATTATAAACAAATAACAATAAATACATTTACATATTTAATTAATTATAATTAAATTACTTCCCACCCTACTCTCCTCTAAACTCACAACCCGCTACAGAAATTAAATTAGTTAAATTAACATAATTATCAATTAATCAATTAAATAAAAGTAATTGGCAATTAAAATGTAATTAATTACAAAATAAAAATTAATTAATAATTAATTATAAACAAATATCAATAAATGAAATGTACATATTTAATTAATTATAATTAAATTACTTCCCACCCTATTCCCCTATAAACCCACAACCCGCTACAGAATTAAATTGCGCAAAATTTAAATAACATTAATTCATTAATTAAATTACATTAATACATAAATAAACACTTTTAACACATAAAATACACTATATAAAATTCGATATTAATAAATGTTCGATATTTTTATTAACCTATATTATGTACTTCGATATTTTGACTATCTATATTTTAAAATTTGATTTTACATTACTTACCTTCAATACGATATTTTTGATGTCTATATTCTGTCCATTCGATATTCTGTCCAGCCTATATTTTGTACTCAATATTATGTCCATTCGATATTTTGTAGTCGATATTTTGTCTGTTTACCGTCACACTAATACTTAGCCTAAGGTTACATTCCTAAAATACATTAGTTAGTCCTCTAAATATGTGGGTGCTGACTACTAGGGCATATGATGTACCCCTACAAAATTTCAAACTGACATGGCACTCTCTCAGTTCTCCCCTTTGGTGACCTGTGTCATCACACACTCTACACCATCCCAGAGGGGAGAACCGACTTAAACAGAGGTAGTTACCATTTTCCCTCTCTTTATTAACTCCATGTTTCTTAGACTCCGATATTGACTTTCCTGCAGTCTCTCCATTCGTCTCTCTTGCTCTCGCATCGTTCTTTCCATTCTACTTGACCTGTACCACTTATATGCTCCTACTAAACCCCACAATCCAATCACACATGCCACAACTATAATAAGTGGTTTTAACACAAAGCCAAGGAAAACTTTTCCAAGACTTGCAAACCAACTTCCAACTTTCCCAAATCCCTTGCCAATTTTCTCCCACACAGTCTCTTCTGTCAAATCTTCAATCTCATAATAAATTGCAGCAATGTTGCTTATATATTTCTCCAGATCCTTGCTGTTATCTGGGATATAAGTGCAACAATCCTGGACCTTCAAAAGTTTACAGACTCCTCCCTCTTTGGCTAGAAGGACGTCTAAAGCAAGACGATTTTGTAAAACCGTAGTCCTTATAGATAACATCTCACCCTCAACCAACACCAACGACTTAGCCGTGTTCATAGACAACTCATTCACAACAGTCGCCATGCTCCGTATCTTCACGTCATTCAGGATCACTCCCAAAGTGGGTATCCTTGCTCCAAAAACTTCCCCAACAATTGCTCCTGCACTTTCACCTCGTTTCACTCTCACATGTTGTCCTCCTTCTATGAGCACAAAATCCTCTGTATGATATATCTTGGGGAAAATGATCACTAGATAACAAGTTCCATAACATTTCTCAGGCAACCGTACATAAGCATTCTTCCCACAAACAAAATACACAGTCAGAATCACCTGCACCACACTCTGCAAGAAATCCTTTGCATAATACTCCAGAGTGAAAGTATGCTCACACGTAGTGTGGCCTACGTCCTTGTTTTCATAATATGTCTGTGGTCTGTGAATGCACAACTTCCCTTTCTGCACTTCATCCAGAGCTATTGGACCATAACTCCCTTTTGCTTTGTGTAATCTTTCTTCATCCGTCCAATCCACTTTACCCTGTCCTGAATTTCGCAACTGCTTTTGTTTTCTGTACCTGTCTTCTACCACTTCTATGAATTTCTTCTCTGTCTCTGACAAAAGGCAATTCAAATTATGTTGGTGAGCATATGATGTGTCTAACTCTCGTGTTGGAATAAAATATGTTCCAAGCCTGTCCTCTGACTTATAATAATCATACTTGTTCAAATGCTTGTAAGCTGGTACTTCAGGGAGCACAGCATCATAATTCGAAAAGAAGTTCTCAAAATGGTTACACCCATAAAATATGCTAAGCAGCAAACTTCATGATAATCCATATGCCAATGGAAGGTGATGGTATCTAATACCCTCATCTACTGAAGCTGGCAACTCCATGCACACATAACAATCTTTCGCATCCATCGCATCAATATACTCATACAACAACTTCGCATACGCATTAAGCTTGGAATTACCTTTGGACAGATCTGCATGTAATCTACAACTTTCTTCTAGCAGCAAAGCCTTCTCTGCTCCTATTTGAACCTCTTTCTGACTAGGTGTGGTAGGTGTCGGTGTTCCCTTAACCTCTACTGCCTGTTCATGTGGTGCTAAATACGAAACTACAACTACTAATATGATGAAGAGTATCGCTCCTCCTACAAGTGTGCCTACAACGCACCTAGCTCTACGATTCGGGTCTCCAGCCTCCATGGTCTCAGAACTATTTTCAGCTCGTTGTTCAGCAACAGCACTAAAAGTCTCTTCTCTTCTTCAATTGCTTGAATCACTCGAACTGCACCTTAGAACTGGAAGTTCCCTTTTAATTTAAGTTCCTTATTTACAGCAAACAACAGGCAACCCTAACCCTTCTCCGCCCTCTGTGGGAAGTCCCTAACTTTCTTTTTCTTCCCCTCGGACCTAGTTTAGTTTCAGCAGCTATTTACAGCAAAAGTCTTTTAGTAGTGTGGTACAGAATTCCGTTTGCTGTCATTACTAATATGATTCAGAAAAGGGGGTGGTGATGGACAGAGTATCTGAATTAAGCAGAACACTCGTACCCAGTCAACAGATCAGGGCTTGATCCATCACCGTTTTTTAGCTCACTGCACCATCCCAGCTCTGAAACTGGCTACATGCAAATTAGTCTGTCCCTGGCCCAGTGCATCATGGGAACACGGCAGACCAAACTACCAAGCCAATTCTTTTACTGGGAAGGAAACAAGCTTCCGGGGACCGATTTCTGGCATTACAGCCGTCTTCGGCCCAGCTTGCTTGAATCCTGATGGTGCAATGAGCAAGGGACTCATGTCTGAGCATACCCTTCCATGCTTATGGCGGACAAAACGATTCAGAAAAGGGGGTGGCGATGGACAGAGTATCTGAATTAAGCAGAACACTCGTACCCAGTCAACAGATCAGGGCTTGATCCATCACCGTTTTTTAGCTCACTGCACCATCCCAGCTCAGAACCTGGCTACATGCAAATTAGTCTGTCCCTGGCCCAGTGCATCATGGGAACAGGGCAGACCAAACTACCAAGCCAATTCTTTTACTGGGAAGGAAACAAGCTTCCGGGGACCGGTTTCTGGCATTACAGCCGTCTTTGGCCCGGCTTGCTTGAATCCTGATGGTGCAATGAGCAAGGGACTCATGTCTGAGCATACCCTTCCACGCTTATGGTGGACAAAACGATTCAGAAAAGGGGGTGGTGATGGACAGAGTATCTGAATTAAGCAGAACACTCGTACCCAGTCAACAGATCAGGGCTTGATCCATCATCGTTTTTTAGCTCACTGCACCATCCCAGCTCAGAACCTGGCTACATGCAAATTAGTCTGTCCCTGGCCCAGTGCATCATGGGAACAGGGCAGACCAAACTACCAAGCCAATTCTTTTACTGGGAAAGGAACAAGCTTCCGGGGACCAGTTTCTGGCATTACAGCCGTCTTCGGCCCGGCTTGCTTGAATCCTGATGGTGCAATGAGCAAGGGACTCCTGTCTGAGCATACCCTTCCCCGCTTATGGTGGACAAAACGATTCAGAAAAGGGGGTGGTGATGGACAGAGTATCTGAATTAAGCAGAATACTCATACCCATTCAACAGATCAGGGCTTGATCCATCACCGTTTTTTAGCTCACTGCACCGTCCCAGCGCAGAACCTGGCTACATGCAAATTAGTCTGTCCCTGGCCCAGTGCATCATGGGAACAGGGCAGACCAAACTACCAAGCCAATTCTTTTACTGGGAAGGAAACAAGCTTCCGGGGACCGGTTTCTTGCATTACAGCCGTCTTCGGCCCGGCTTGCTTGAATCCTGATGGTGCAATGAGCAAGGGACTCATGTCTGAGCATACGCTTCCTTGCTTATGGTGGACAAAACGATTCAGAAAAGGGGGTGGTGATGGACAGAGTATCTGAATTAAGCAGAACACTCGTACCCAGTCAACAGATCAGGGCTTGATCCATCACCGTTTTTTAGCTCACTGCACCATCCCAGCTCAGAACCTGGCTACATGCAAATTAGTCTGTCCCTGGCCCAGTGCATCATGGGAACGGGGCAGACCAAACTACCAAGCCAATTCTTTTACTGGGAAGGAAACAGGCTCCCGGGGACCGGTTTCTGGCATTACAGCCGTCTTCGGCCCGGCTTGCTTGAATCCTGATGGTGCAATGAGCAAGGGACTCATGTCTGAGAATACCCTTCCACGCTTATGGTGGACAAAACAATTCAGAAAAGGGGGTGGTGATAGACAGAGTATCTGAATTAAGCAGAACAGTCGTACCCAGTCAACAGATCAGGGCTTGATCCATCACCGTTTTTTAGCTCACTGCACCATCCCAGCTCAGAACATGGCTACATGCAAATTAGTCTGTCCCTGGCCCAGTGCATCATGGGAACCGGGCAGATCAAACTACCAAGCCAATTCTTTTACTGGGTGGGAAACAAGCTTCCGGGGGCCGGTTTCTGGCATTACAGCCGTCTTCGACCCGGCTTGCTTGAATCCTGATGGTGCAATGAGCAAGGGACTCATGTCTGAGCATACCCTTCCACGCTTATGGTGGACAAAACGATTCAGAAAAGGGGGTGGTGATGGACAGAGTATCTGAATTAAGCAGAATACTCATACCCATTCAACAGATCAGGGCTTGATCCATCACCGTTTTTTAGCTCACTGCACCATCCCAGCTCAGAACCTGGCTACATGCAAATTAGTCTGTCCCTGGCCCAGTGCATCATGGGAACAGGGAAGACCAAACTACCAAGCCAATTCTTTTACTGGGAAGGAAACAAGCTTCCGGGGACCGGTTTCTGGCATTACAGCCGTCTTCGGCCCGGCTTGCTTGAATCCTGATGGTGCAATGAGCAAGGGACTCATGTCTGAGCATACGCTTCCTTGCTTATGGTGGACAAAATGATTCAGAAAAGGGGGTGGTGATGGACAGAGTATCTGAATTAAGCAGAACACTCGTACCCAGTCAACAGATCAGGGCTTGATCCATCACCGTTTTTTAGCTCAGTGCACCATTCCAGCTCAGAACCTGGCTACATGCAAATTAGTCTGTCCCTGGCCCAGTGCATCATGGGAACGGGGCAGACCAAACTACCAAGCCAATTCTTTTACTGGGAAGGAAACAGGCTCCCGGGGACCAGTTTCTGGCATTACAGCCGTCTTCGGCCCGGCTTGCTTGAATCCTGATGGTGCAATGAGCAAGGGACTCATGTCTGAGCATACCCATCCACGCTTATGGTGGACAAAACAATTCAGAAAAGGGGGTGGTGATAGACAGAGTATCTGAATTAAGCAGAACACTCGTACCCAGTCAACAGATCAGGGCTTGATCCATCACCGTTTTTTAGCTCACTGCACCATACCAGCTCAGAACCTGGCTACATGCAAATTAGTCTGTCCCTGGCCCAGTGCATCATGGGAACCGGGCAGATCAAACTACCAAGCCAATTCTTTTACTGGGAAGGAAACAAGCTTCCAGGGACCGGTTTCTGGCATTACAGCCGTCTTCGACCTGGCTTGCTTGAATCCTGATGGTGCAATGAGCAAGGGACTCATGTCTGAGCATACCCTTCGACGCTTATGGCAGACAAAATGATTCAGAAAAGGGGGTGGTGATGGACAAAGTATCTGAATTAAGCAGAACACGCGTACCCAGTCAACAGATCAGGGCTTGATCCATCACCGTTTTCTAGCTCACTGCACCATCCCAGCTCAGAACCTGGCTACATGCAAATTAGTCTGTCCCTGGTCCAGTGCATCATGGGAACAGGGCAGACCAAACTACCAAGCCAATTGTTTTACTGGGAAGGAAACAAGCTTCCGGGGACCGGTTTCTGGCATTACAGCCGTCTTCGGCCCGGCTTGCTTGAATCCTGATGGTGCAATGAGCAAGGGACTCATGTCTGAGCATACCCTTCCACGCTTATGGTGGACAAAATGATTCAGAAAGGGGGTGGTGATGGACAGAGTATCTGAATTAAGCAGAACACTCGTACACAGTCAACAGATCAGGGCTTGATCCATCACCGTTTTTTAGCTCACTGCACCATCCCAGCTCAGAACCTGGCTACATGCAAATTAGTCTGTCCATGGCCCAGTGCATCATGGGAACAGGGTAGACCAAACTACCAAGCCAATTCTTTTACTGGGAAGGAAACAAGCTTCCGGGGACCAGTTTCTGGCATTACAGCCATCTTCGGCCCGGCTTGCTTGAATCCTGATGGTGCAATGAGCAAGGGACTCATGTCTGAGCATACCCTTCCACGCTTATGGTGGACAAAACGATTCAGAAAAGGGGGTGGTGATGGACAGAGTATCTGAATTAAGCAGAACACTCATACCCAGTCAACAGATCAGGGCTTGATCCATCACCATTTTTTAGCTCACTGCACCATCCCAGCTCAGAACCTGGTTACTTGCAAATTAGTCTGTCCCTGGCCCAGTGCATCATGGGAACAGGGCAAACCAAACTACCAAGCCAATTCTTTTACTGGGAAGGAAACAAGCTTCCGGGGACCGGTTTCTGGCATTACAGCCGTCTTCGGCCTGGCTTGCTTGAATCCTGATGGTGCAATGAGCAAGGGACTCATGTCTGAGCATACCCTTCCACGCTTATGGTGGACAAAATGATTCAGAAAAGGGGGTGGTGATGGACAGAGTATCTGAATTAAACAGAACACTTGTACCCAGTCAACAGATCAGGGCTTGATCCATCACCGTTTTTTAGCTCACTGCACCATCCCAGCTCAGAACCTGGCTACATGCAAATTAGTCTGTCCCTGGCACAGTGCACCATGGGAACAGGGCAGACCAAACTACCAAGCCAATTGTTTTACTGGGAAGGAAACAAGCTTCCGGGGACCGGTTTCTGGCATTACAGCGTCTTCGGCCCGGCTTGCTTGAATCCTGATGGTGCAATGAGCAAGGGACTCATGTCTGAACATACCCTTCCACGCTTATGGTGGACAAAACGATTCAGAAAATGGGGTGGTGATGGACAGAGTATCTGATTTAAGCAGAACACTCATACCCAGTCAACAGATCAGGGCTTGATCCATCACCGTTTTTTAGCTCACTGCACCATCCCAGCTCAGAACCTGGCTACTTGCAAATTATTCTGTCCCTGGCCCAGTGCATCATGGGAACAGGGCAGACCAAACTACCAAGCCAATTCTTTTACTGGGAAGGAAACAAGCTTCCGGGGATGTGGTACTGCAATTCTGGACCCTTTCGTTTCACCAGCCTCGGGGTCTGCACACTTGTGTCACAAATGTCGTCGTAACATGACAAATTTGGTATTGACGGACCGGTAATGATTAGGACATCATCCCTATGCATTTGCGTCACGATCGAGTGATGCTGACACCCTTAAATCGTGGTTTCCGTCTCGAACCCTCAGACGCCATTTTGTGAACGGCATCCATCTTATGACTTGCCCTCATATAATCAATTGATTAAGGCCGAGTTTGATCTGAAAGGACACGTCCACCGTAGCTGACTTCCCCATGACCTGGCCGAGCTGACTCCACCGCCTCCAGCCAAACCTGTTTGGGCAGCTCCTCGCCCAGTGGCCGAGTAAGATATCATCAAGGCTCAACATGCCATAAACCATTCACTACATACAGACCATGTTTTCCATACACATACACCTGTCCATGATTCTTGTTTATGACCAGTTTTACGATGGGAGGGTGCCCGACCTTATTGGTGTTTCATCCATATCTGATGGGAGTTCTGGATCTGGCGGGGTAATCCATCACCAACTGGACATCTGAAATATGTGCTGACCAGCATGACTTCGCTCTTTGTATTATTGTGGAAATATTTGTATTGCCATATCGTAAACTTAAGAATTCTTGCCTACACCTGTTATTTGTGTATATAAGGAGAAGTCTGGTTCTGTAAAAACGAACAGTCTCCTGAGAACTTACGGCCCGTGCTGCCGTACTTCTAGGACACATGTTACATGGTTGCAGCCAATAAAACTCGATCCCTGACTTCAACTAGAAGACTCTGTGTTTCTGTAAGTCCAGAACAGGGAGAACCTAGAGGTCTTCGGGTGTGATCCCCTGGCACCACCGGGTCTCTAAAAACCCGGCACCTCAGTTAGTGCCCAACTCGAGGCGATATAAAGCGGTGACGGTCCAAGCCAGATGTTCGTGAGGAGCTTCATCTGAAAATTCCGGAGGACGGCCAGCCACTTCAGCGACCCCTGCATGTCGACGTGGTTCCGAAGGTCTTTGCTGCGAGGTTCCCTGCGTCCCGACGGCTACGAAGGACTGCTGCCCTGACTATCGCCCTGTTTTGGACCCAGTGATCCTTGGTAGAGCGAAACGATAGACGAGTCTTCTAGTGACGTCACGGATCTTCAATACTCAGGTAAGTATAAGTGGAGCGTCTCCCAGTTCTTAGTTTGGTTCTTGTTTGGTTCTTAGTTTGGTATCCCAGAGATACGGTTTGTATATTGGTACTTTCAAGCACCAAAACCGAGGGATTCGTGTATTCACGACCACATCATAATTAGATAATCCCTTGAAGTTTGAAGCTAGACTAGTGAGCAAAGATGCCTGGTCTTAGCAGACTTGGAAACTTGTTTTGTCTTGGTTGTAGTAAGGACTCCCGATTAGAGGATTCGTGTCCGGTTCCTCCGATTGGAACTCCAACATATGAGTTATATATAAAACATGGAGTAGGTCCTATCACGTATAATGAAGTGTGGATAAAATACACCCGCAAGGATGGTGTTTTAAAATGGCCCCAACATGGTAGTTTTGACTCAGAAATATTAGACAACCTCGAGGTCAAATTGTTCAGGAAGAAAGCCCGGCCGGCGATGTTTGACTCTTTTCGCTTATGGCGCAAAGAAGCCAAACAGAAAGAAATGAAACTAGCAAAGAAAAACAAAAGAGGTATGTCGATGATACAAGCTGCCATCGCATACAGGGATAATGAGGAAGAGCAGGAAAGTGATCAAATGCTCAGAAGCAAGAAACTAGCAATAGATAAATGCTACCCGATGTTACCACATGGGGGACAAGACTCAAAGGGTACATCCGAGAAAGATCCACTAATGTCCCATTTATTGAATTCACCACCGCCATATACATCGAGTGTTGTGGGACCCCCGAGACGTATTGTTATACCGCGCCCTGATGCACGAAAAGCAGCTCTTGCACAAGCACCAGCTTCTCTTCAGCTGGTTCCTACTTCTCCGGCGCAGCCTTCTCAAGGGCCGCCGCCTTTGCCACATACTCCATCTACTTCTACAACTTTGCCTACTGCTCCAACTGTCCACTATGATACTACGTCTGCTACTGCTTCAACTTCCTCTGCTATTGCCTCGACTTCTTCTTCACATCAGCCTGTCTTTTCTGGCGCATCTGCTTCTCCGCAAGCTTCTCCTTCTGTCAGACAGAGAGTGGCAAGTACTGTCACTGGTCTGTTCTCACCTTTCTTTGGGTCGCCCAAAACGACCCCTAAAACAGGACGTAGACAGTTGCGTAGTCAACTGCCCGATTACGAAGAAAGAGAGGTACTAAATGAGTTAGCACGTAAATGGGTTACTGACACTGCTAAGTATGATGTTCAGTCCATTATGGAAGTTTTCCGTCAATGGGATGCGCCCACCCAACTATACGTATTTGAAGAGATGTGTGTATATCTATGTGAGGATTTAGAGACAAACGATCCCAAGCGTAAAATGAAGGAATTATTCCGCATGCGTTTTAAGTTCTATGAAGGTATGATTGTAGGTGCCGATGTTGAAAAAGCAATAGATTTATTGTTATCCTATAGGAGTAAGGGAAATGTCTCTAGATCACTGTACAAAAATGATGTGTCAGATAGGAAAAAGGCGCGACAATACTCCATGAGAGAGGTTCCTCCAGTATGGAGGGAAGGTGATGCGAATGCACAACCACCTGTTCCACCGCATTTCCAGCGAGTATGGGTACATGTCCCCTGGAAAAGATCTGAAGTTCTAGCACTCAAACAGACATTACCCGATCCGCGTAAAAATCCTGCAGGGTATTACAAGGAGTTATCACAAACTGCCAGCTCATGTATAATGAATTTAGCAGACATAGACATGTTGTTTGGGAACGTTGTTCCGCATCCTTTATGGAGTAAAATTCGTCATGCAGATCATGATCAGGAACTAGGTGATTAATGGCTTAATATTACCGCTACTGACGCTAGACAAGTCAGTGGTTCTAAACCCGACCCTTTAATAGCAGAACTTCCTGGTAGGATTATTGCGTACATGAAAACGTTAATGCCTGAATTGCGTGTAAATTGGGACAAGCTATCTGCATGCAAGCAGAAGAAAGATGAGAATGTGTCTGACTTTTTCACGAGATTTGAGGAGACTTTCACCGATCATAGTGGTCAGGACATGGCTACCGAGGGTGGCCAAAGACTGTTTGTAGACAAATTTGTACATAATCTGCTTCCCGAACTGTGCAATAAATTGAAAGATTCAGAGAGTGCTTGGGCTGTTTCCACGTCAGCGCAGATTTTAGCCACAGCCCAGTACTACGAAAATAGGTGCAAAGATGAGCTAGATAAGGCAGACAAAAAGACTAAGGAGTTAAAAACTAAAGTTCTTCTCCAGCAAGCCTATCCGCCTCGCAAGGCTAGTCAGCCCAGTTATCAACAGCCACAGCAGTATTCAAGAAGCGCGCAAGGAAACAAGTTTTCCCATCAGCGTTCTCCGTATGGCCCGAATCAATGTGCCTATTGCAAAGAAGAGGGTCATTTCAAAAGTAATTGTCAAGCTCTTGCGCAACGCTTAAGCGGTGTTTCCGGTGCAAGAGGTAGAGGTGTTCAACAGGTTCCTAGAGGTAGGGGCCGTGGAAATTTCTCCCAGAACACCACTTCTTTTCCTCCTCAAAATTCCATGAATAGCTTTGACCAACAGAATAATGCGTCTTCCAGGTCAGCTCAGTACCATGCTGATGACTATTACGCAGAAAACGAGAATGAGGGTAATAGTTGCTAGGACAGCCATGGACAAAGAGAGGGAGTTGTTTCAGTTCCAGTAGATCAGAATGGACCTTATGTCGAGGTGATTACATCCGGAGTGTCAGAGCCATTTCTGCTGAATACTGGTGCTACAAAAAGTTCGATTATGCACTCAAAACTTCCTGGCGCACCTTTGTCTGGCGAAATGAATGTTTCAGTAGGTTTTCCTGGTGCCCCCGTTAGGAACCCGATCTCCAGTCCCATGCCCCTTTCTGTTGGCCCATGCGAATTAGAAGCACCCCTCATTCTTACCACAGGTTGTGGCGAAAATTAGTTAGGTTTGGATTTACTGAAGAGACTGTATGCGACCTTGTACTGTTCTCCTTCGGGAGTACAACTTACGCTTGGTAAGAAAGTGATTTCCCTGATGTATTTGTCAAGAGAAAGAATTCCGACTGAGTTGTCATCTCTTCCAGATGTAATTTGGGCGAATGGTTCTAACGATGTGGGTCATTTAGAGATAGCACCGTATGTCATAACATTAAAAGCTAATGTTAGGTTGCCACGTATTCCCCAATATCGAATATCAAACGAATGTGAAAAGGCTTTGTTAGCGATCGTCTATGATCTGATTGCGAAAGATGTCATCGAAGAAACTACAGGCAACATTTGTAACTGTCCGGTTTTGCCTGTCTTAAAGCGTACCGATCCTTCACAGCCCCCTGTGTACCGATTTGTGATCGATCTAAGGGAAGTGAATAATATCGTTGTACCGCAGTTTCCAGTCGTTCCCGACATTACTGCCTTATTGACAATGGTTCCAGCCTCAGCCAATTGGTTTTCGGTGATTGACCTGAAGAATGCTTTCTTCAGCATCCCGATTGCCGAGGAGAGCAGAGATATCTTCGGCTTCAATTTAGGAGGACGAAGCTTCCGCTTTAAACGCGCTCCTCAAGGCTACTGTGAGAGCCCATCAATATTCAGTCAAGCCCTGAAAACACAACTAGACACGATTATTCTACCTGGTGGCGCGACTCTAATCCAGTATGTAGACGATCTACTGATCGCTGCAGATACTGAAGAAATCTGCAAGCAAGCCACGTTGTCGTTGTTGCGTCATTTATGCGACATGAAGCACAAAGTCTCGCTTTCCAAACTACAATTTTGCCGACAAGAAGTAACCTACTTAGGTCACATCTTATCGAAGGAGGGAAGGAGACTGACCCCAGAAAGAATACAGGCAATTGCAGAACTGAGTGCCCCAAGGACACAAAGAGAAGTGCGTGCCTTCTTGGGCATTACATCGTATTGTAGACAATGGATACCGAACTTCTCACTGTTGGCCAAACCTTTGCTGGCATTAATGCATAAGGACACACCCAATCCTTTGCCTTGGTCTGAAGATTGTCAGGCGAGTTTCCATGAGTTGCGTGAGGCATTATGTTCGGCTCCTGTATTGGGCAACCCCGACTACAGCAAGCCGTTTACATTATACGTCCACGAGAAGGAAGGTTGCGCATTATCAGTCTTGACACAACACTTTGGGGACAAACAACGCCCATGTGCATATTTCTCCGCGACTCTAGATCCCGTAGCTAAAGCATTACCGAGTTGCTTGAGGGCCACTGCCGCAGCGGCTGTCTGTATTCGACAGTCCGCTGGGTTAGTCATGAATAATACTCTGACCGTTATGGTCCCACATGCAGTAGATATTTTACTGAACAGGACGAAGACACAGCATCTAACGAGTGCTCGACTGTCCAGCTATGAATTGACCCTGTTAGCAAGTCACATTCACATAAAGAGGTGTGATACACTCAACCCTGCTATATTATTACCCATTCCAGCAGAGACAAATGAGGTCGACAAACATGATTGCTGTTTTAGGACAGAGGAAGAGACAAAAGGGAGAGTAGATTTGCAGGACACTCCTCTCCCTGAATGTAATGATAATTTATGGGTTGATGGTTCATGTTTCAAGTTGCCGAATGGTGATACGACTGCAGCATGTGCCGTGACAACATTACACACGATTGTAGAGACAGCTCGCGTCCCCCACAATTCCGCACAAGCAGCAGAGTTAGTCGCACTCACAAGAGCGTTCGCGTTGGCGAAAGGAAGACGAGTGAATGCGTACACTGATAGTCAGTACGCCTTTGGCGTAGCCCACAGTTTTGGAAGATTGTGGCGTGAACGTGGGTTCCTGACATCGCATGGTGCAAAGATTCAACACGGACAGCTAGTATACGACCTTCTCGAGTCACTGACCTTGCCCCTACAGGTTGCGATCGTGAAGTGTAGCGCGCATAGAAAGATCCGAGATGATGTTGGTCGAGGGAATGCATTTGCCGACGAGGTCGCGAAAGAGACTGCAAGGAACACAATGAGTCGGATGTATGTTGTAGGTCCTGCTAGATGGACCCCTGATGTGGGTAGGTGTGAGGATACCATCGAGAGCGTGAAGTCCATACAAGCTGACGCGACTGAGAAAGAGGTGAATGAATGGAGAGAAAGCAAGGGTAGATTAGACGCGAATGGTTGTTGGGTCGAACTGTCAGAACACCAGCGATGGTTGTTACCAGACGCTTATGTTCTCGCAGTGGTGACAATGGCCCATGGAATGGCACACGTCAGTGTGAAAGGAATATGTAAGCTGTTGGCCCCAGTACGGCAGAATAGTGGTATCCCGAAATGTGCAGAGAATTTGGTCAGAAACTGCATGATATGTTTAAAGCACAATCCCGGTAGAGGAACCCCAACCCCAGCTGGTCACTTTGCACCTCCAACGTATCCGTTCGAGGTCTTGCAGCTCGATTTCATCCACATGGAGAGGTGCAACAACCTGAAATATGTACTTGTTGTTGTTTGCGCCTTCTCTAGATGGGTAGAAGCGTACCCCCTTAAGGACAACACTGCCTTGTCAACTGCCAATGCCCTCGTTAGAGAATTCTTCCCTAGATTTGGCATGCCTAGGATTGTCTGGAGTGATAACGGAAGTGAATTCGTGGGACGAGTGATGAAGAGAGTGTGTGAGTGTCTAGGCATCCGCCAGAAGTTCCACGCTGCAAACCACCCCCAATCTGCAGGATTGGTAGAGTGCTATAATGGCACGCTTAAATTGAAACTGGCCAAGATCCAAGTTAGCACAGGTCTCAAGTGGCCAGACGCCCTGCCTTTAGCACTCCTGTCTACCAGGATGATTGTCCATTCTCGACTGGGACTTAGCCCACACGAGATCGTGTTCGGGCGCCCAGCAAATATATGGGGAGTACCGAGGCCTAGAAAGCTCAGTGAGATAGAGTACCCTGCACTGTTTAATTACCTGCACGACTTGACAACTAAACTGCATGCTTTACATCAACAGGTCCACAGCTCCTCTCCACCGGCATCTGACGATCCAGGCCATGCTATCGAACCTGGCTGTTGAATCCTAATTCGCAACTTCAGACGAGTGAAGAACGAGGAGCCTCGCTGGACCGGACCTTTCCAGGTTTTGCTGTTGACCCGCTCTGCAGTACGTGTCCACGGCAAGAAACATTGGGTGCACGGCGCCCATTGCAAAAGGGTCCCGTTGCCCCTTCCATACGACCGATGGGTCCAGCAAGGAGTCGCTGACTCCGAGACTGAGTCTGTACCACGTTTTGTCCCCTTCAGCGATGCACGACTAAAAGGAACTGGTACCAACAAAGAGAGTGATTGCATTCTGCAAGGATCTGTGCCACCGTCGCTGCAGTTGGACACTACAAAACCTGAAACACTGTTTGAAGATCACACCGTGCCTGGAAAAGAACGATATAATCTAAGGTCAAGACCAAAGAACTGACATACTCGAACTAGTGCGATCTTCCCTTTTCCCATGAACTATTTTTGATTCCACAGCTCTCTTGCCCAGGGAACTAGCTCATTTTTGATTTTCGAACCGCCATCCGGTTCTGCTGCTAAGGCCGCGGTTGAAGTCTGAGGAGTGCAGCAGGGGACGCCTAGGTCAACGGTTCTGGTCAGTCTGAGGGAATCACCCCGGACTGGACGGAGCGCACATCTTGGCAGAAGCAACCTCCCACCGCGGGCAGCAACCAGAGGATGGAGTTTCCGAGGGTAGAGAGTCCTGCTAGACGTATGAATTTTGAAAAGAAAATATGCACTATAATGGCAAAGAGACGTTTTCTAGTGTTGAGCATCTCAATGTTGTGTAGTATAATAATGTTTTTAACTGGCTATGCTCTATCTATCTTTCGAGTTCCATTCATATACCACACTCCGCTCACACCTTCTCCTACCATTTCCACACACTCCTTCCATCCCCTACCTGAACACGAGTCTGCCAGAAGACTCGAATTTGTAAATAATTCATTTGTCTCCTACACCAGCACCAATCTGTTATGAACAACACAAACTGTTGGATATGTGGACTCATGCCACACACAACCGATAAGGGTATCCCTTACTTCGTCCTGCCCTTCAGTTATTACGGTTCTTTGTGGGCTTTCCAGACCATGTTCCTGTTTTCCCTTGAACCATACGTTCGGGGGGAGAACGCAAACAACAAGGCACTAATAGCAGGAATCAAGAACATGAGTAGAGATATCGACACGATCAGAGCAACTCCCAAAGATGAGTTTACCCCATACAGTAGGTGGAACATCACCAAGTATGGGATTTCATTAAGTGAGAGCCAGAAATCAAAGAAATCATCCTCAGTCTGGGTAGTACCCCACCATGGTCACTTATGTCTGCAAGGTATTGGCAGGGATCCCAAAGCACAGTTGGGGAAGAGCATATGCACGGAAACATACGTGTTTGCCTCCCGAACTTCCCCTCTATTCTTGGGGGCTAAGGGTACATACTTCATCTGCCACGACAAGGCATACACTTGGTTGCCTGCCGACTTCTCGGGCACATGCTTCATCTCGTTTCTGCTGCCACCCACCTACACGGCCGGGGCAGATTACCATCGGACAAGGACAGTTAGGGGTGTCGTGAGTCAAGACGACACTGCGGGTCAAGAATTTGGAGACTTCGCAAAGGGTTTTCTGCCATTTTGGGGGCCTATGGTGAACAGCAGGAACATTCGACAATTAACGAGGATAGTTGAGTCTGCCGTGACTGAAAGGGCCGGTGCCCTTAGCAACCTGACAGCAGAGCTTCAGTCGGATCGACTTATGACCCTTCAGAACAGGGTTGCCCTAGATGTCATCCTTGCAGACCGTGGTGGTGTATGTAGAGTGATCCAATCTAGTTGCTGCATTTTCATCCCCGATAATGCTCCGACAGTGTACCAGGCCATCTCCAAACTACACAAAATCTCTGATTCCCTTCACATGGAGAAAGGGGATTGGTCTCTGCTAGGGTGGTTCAGGGAACTGATCTCTGCCTGGGGATGGAAAACTCTGATCTTCATTGGTATGATCTTAGCCGTTCTGTTTATGTCCTGCCTGTTTGTGCAGTGCGCTCCTGCAATATGTGGCCTCTGCGCCACTTCATGCGTAAGGAAGCCTGTATCGAGGGACGAACTGAGCAACAAAATGATGCTCCAACAGCATCTCCACGAATTCGTCAATACAGATCTGGATTCAGATTAGAGTTATTACCTTATATGAGGGCAAAAGGAGGGCCTGTGGTACTGCAATTCTGGACCCTTTCGTTTCACCAGCCTCGGGGTTCGCACACTCGTGTCACAAATGTCGTCGTAACATGACGAATTTGGTATCGACGGACCGGTAATGATTAGGACATCATCCCTATGCATTTGCGTCACGATCGAGTGATGCTGACACCCTTAAATCGTGGTTTCCGTCTCGAACCCTCAGACGCCATTTTGTGAACGGCATCCATCTTATGACTTGCCCTCATATAATCAATTGATTAAGGCCGAGTTTGATCTGAAAGGACACGTCCACCGTAGCTGACTTCCCCATGACCTTGCCGAGCTGACTCCACCGCCTCCAGCCAAACCTGTTTGGGCAGCTCCTCGCCCAGTGGCCGAGTACTATATCATCAAGGCTCAACATGCCATAAACCATTCACTACATACAGACCATGTTTTCCATACACATACACCTGTCCATGATTCTTGTTTATGACCAGTTTGACGATGGGAGGGTGCCCGAACTTATTGGTGTTTCATCGATATCTGATGGGAGTTCTGGATCTGGCGGGGTAATCCATCACCAACTGGACACCTGAAATATGTGCTGACCAGCATGACTTCGCTCTTTGTATTATTGTGGAAATATTTGCATTGCCATATCGTAAACTTAAGAATTCTTGCCTACAGCTGTTATTTGTGTATATAAGGAGAAGTATGGTTCTGTAAAAACGAACAGTCTCCTGAGAACTTACGGCCCGTGCTGCCGTACTTCTAGGACACATGTTACTTGGTTGCAGCCAATAAAACTCGATCCCTGACTTCAACTAGAAGACTCTGTGTTTCTGTAAGTCCAGAACAGGGAGAACCTAGAGGTCTTCGGGTGTGATCTCCTGGCACCACCGGGTCTCTAAAAACCCGGCACCTCAGTGACCGGTTTCTGGCATTACAGCCGTCTTCGGCCCGGCTTGCTTGAATCCTGATGGTGCAATGAGCAAGGGACTCATGTCTGAGCATACCCTTCCACGCTTATGGTGGACAAAACGATTCAGAAAAGGGGGTGGTGATGGACAGAGTATCTGAATTAAGCAGAACACTCATATCCAGTCAACAGATCAGGGCTTGATCCATCACCGTTTTTTAGCTCACTGCACCATCCCAGCTCAGAACCTGGCTACATGCAAATTAGTCTGTCCCTGGCCCAGTGCATCATGGGAACAGGGGAGACCAAACTACCAAGCCAATTCTTTTACTGGGAAGGAAACAAGCTTCCGGGGACCGGTTTCTGGCATTATAGCCGTCTTCGGCCCGGCTTGCTTGAATCCTGATGGTGCAATGAGCAAGGGACTCATGTCTGAGCATACCCTTCCACGCTTATGGTGGGCAAAACGACTCAGAAAAGGGGGCGGTGATGGACAGAGTATCTGAATTAAGCAGAACACTCATACCCAGCCAACAGATCAGGGCTTGATCCATCACTGTTTTTTAGCTCACTGCACCATCCCAGCTCAAAACCTGGCTACATGCAAATTAGTCTGTCCCTGGCCCAGTGCATCATGGGAACAGGGCAGACCAAACTACCAAGCCAATTCTTTTACTGGGAAGGAAACAAGCTTCCGGGGACCGGTTTCTTGCATTACAGCCGTCTTCGGCCCGGCTTGCTTGAATCCTGATGGTGCAATGAGCAAGGGACTCATGTCTGAGCATACGCTTCCTTGCTTATGGTGGACAAAACGATTCAGAAAAGGGGGTGGTGATGGACAGAGTATCTGAATTAAGCAGAACACTCGTACCCAGTCAACAGATCAGGGCTTGATCCATCACCGTTTTTTAGCTCACTGCACCATCCCAGCTCAGAACCTGGCTACATGCAAATTAGTCTGTCCCTGGCCCAGTGCATCATGGGAACCGGGCAGATCAAACTACCAAGCCAATTCTTTTACTGGGAAGGAAACAAGCTTCCGGGGACCAGTTTCTGGCATTACAGCCGTCTTCGACCCGGCTTGCTTTTATCCTGATGGTGCAATGAGCAAGGGACTCATGTCTGAGCATACCCTTCCACGCTTATGGTGGACAAAACGATTCAGAAAAGGGGGTGGTGATGGACAGAGTATCTGAATTAAGCAGAACACTCGTACCCAGTCAACAGATCAGGGCTTGATCCATCACCGTTTTCTAGCTCAGTGCACCATCCCAGCTCAGAACCTGGCTACATGCAAATTAGTCTGTCCCTGGTCCAGTGCATCATGGGAACAGGGCAGACCAAACTACCAAGCCAATTGTTTTACTGGGAAGGAAACAAGCTTCCGGGGACCGGTTTCTGGCATTACAGCCGTCTTCGGCCCGGCTTGCTTGAATCCTGATGATGCAATGAGCAAGGGACTCCTGTCTGAGCATACCCTTCCATGCTTATGGTGGACAAAATGATTCAGAAAAGGGGGTGGTGATGGACAGAGTATCTGAATTAAGCAGAACACTCGTACCCAGTCAACAGATCAGTGCTTGATCCATCACCGTTTTTAAGCTCACTGCACCATCCCAGCTCAGAACCTGGCTACATGCAAATTAGTCTGTCCCTGGCCCAGTGCATCATGGGAACAGGGCAGACCAAACTACCAAGCCAATTCTTTTACTGGGAAGGAAACAAGCTTTCGGGGACCGGTTTCTGGCATTACAGCCATCTTCGGCCCGGCTTGCTTGAATCCTGATGGTGCAATGAGCAAGGGACTCATGTCTGAGCATACCCTTCCACGCTTATGGTGGACAAAACGATTCAGAAAAGGGGGTGGTGATGGACAGAGTATCTGAATTAAGCAGAACACTCATACCCAGTCAACAGATCAGGGCTTGATCCATCACCATTTTTTAGCTCACTGCACCATCCCAGCTCAGAACCTGGTTACTTGCAAATTAGTTTGTCCCTGGCCCAGTGCATCATGGGAACAGGGGAGACCAAACTACCAAGCCAATTCTTTTACTGGGAAGGAAACAAGCTTCCGGGGACCGGTTTCTGGCATTACAGCCGTCTTCGGCCCGGCTTGCTTGAATCCTGATGGTGCAATGAGCAAGGGACTCATGTCTGAGCATACCCTTCCACGCTTATGTTGGACAAAACGATTCAGAAAAGGGGGTGGTGATGGACAGAGTATCTGATTTAAGCAGAACACTCATACCCAGTCAACAGATCAGGGCTTGATCCATCACCATTTTTTAGCTCACTGCACCATCCCAGCTCAGAACCTGGTTACTTGCAAATTAGTCTGTCCCTGGCCCAGTGCATCATGGGAACAGGGGAGACCAAACTACCAAGCCAATTCTTTTACTGGGAAGGAAACAAGCTTCCGGGGACCGGTTTCTGGCATTACAGCCGCCTTCGGCCCGGCTTGCTTGAATCCTGATGGTGCTATGAGCAAGGGACTCATGTCTGAGCATACCCTTCCACGCTTATGGTGGGCAAAACGACTCAGAAAAGGGGGTGGTGATGGACAGAGTATCTGAATTAAGCAGAACACTCGTACCCAGCCAACAGATCAGGGCTTGATCCATCACTGTTTTTTAGCTCACTGCACCATCCCAGCTCAAAACCTGGCTACATGCAAATTAGTCTGCCCCTGGCCCAGTGCATCATGGGAACAGGGCAGACCAAACTACCAAGCCAATTCTTTTACTGGGAAGGAAACAAGCTTCCGGGGACCGGTTTCTGGCATTACAGCCGTCTTCGGCCCGGCTTGCTTGAATCCTGATGGTGCAATGAGCAAGGGACTCATGTCTAAGCATACCCTTCCACGCTTCTGGTGGACAAAACGATTCAGAAAAGGGGGTGGTGATGCACAGAGTATCTGAATTAAGCAGAATACTCGTACCCAGTCAACAGATCAGTGCTTGATCCATCACCGTTTTTTAGCTCACTGCACCATCCCAGCTCAGAACCTGGCTACATGCAAATTAGTCTGTCCCTGGCCCAGTGCATCATGGGAACAGGGCAGACCAAACTACCAAGCCAATTCTTTTACTGGGAAGGAAACAAGCTTTCGGGGACCGGTTTCTGGCATTACAGCCATCTTCGGCCCGGCTTGCTTGAATCCTGATGGTGCAATGAGCAAGGGACTCATGTCTGAGCATACCCTTCCACGCTTATTGTGGACAAAACGATTCAGAAAAGGGGGTGGTGATGGACAGAGTATCTGAATTAAGCAGAACACTCGTACCCAGTTAACAGATCATGGCTTGTTCCTTCACTGTTTTTTAGCTCACTGCACCATCCCAGCTCAGAACCTGGCTACATGCAAATTAGTCTGTCCCTGGCCCAGTGCATCATGGGAACAGGGCAGACCAAACTACCAAGCCAATTCTTTTACTGGGAAGGAAACAAGCTTCCGGGGACCGGTTTCTGGCATTACTGCCGTCTTCGGCCCGGCTTGCTTGAATCCTGATGGTGCAATGAGTAACGATTCTGAGCTGGGATGGTGCAGTGAGCTAAAAAACTGTGATGGATCAAGCCCTGATCTGTTTACTGGGTATGAGTGTTCTGTTTAATTCAGATACTCTGTCCATCACCACCCCCTTTTCTGAATCGTCATTACTAATATGACATTGTTAGCCTGATGTAGCTGCATACACGTATACCCATAGTTATGTATCATTTAGTGTGAATAACAAGGAGTAGCTTTTTGTTTTATTCTTATAGGATAAATTACACATTAGTTA
The DNA here is from genome assembly GCF_964263255.1 of Lissotriton vulgaris. NCBI lineage: Eukaryota > Metazoa > Chordata > Amphibia > Caudata > Salamandridae > Lissotriton > Lissotriton vulgaris. Next base: position 897,405,655 of record NC_141687.1, read on the forward strand.
GAGAAACTACTCTAACGCCATTTTACATTTGTCGACTCGGGCCTGGGTAGTGATCATATGTTTTTTTTCATGTTACAGAGTGAGTCCCAATTAGTTGAGTTACAGGACAGCTGAATTCACTATGTTTTTCTTTACTCTGAGACCCAAGGTCGCATCTTGCTTCAGAGGTGATAAGCACATTCTTGCCGGCGCCAGGCTGTTACTCCCATGTACCGAGACGAGAGGGAGTTACCCTTTCTGAACTTCCCCATAATAGCAGAAACAGACTTCTGAGCAGGCTTTGTGTGCCATATATGGTTCTTCCTTAAGATCCTGTACCTATTTGGAGGTTGTCAAATATGGGTATTTCATGAGATGTAACTAAGGTATAAATGACTTGTCTCATGTGTAAATCGTCAGTCTTCTTGGTGCACTGATATTGGTGTGGACGAGGGGGCTCCTCTGCGCAGAGTCTTTAGTTAATAAATGATTGCTATTTCTTCACTGCCAACTGACTGGTTATTTGGTAATGTTATTGGGCTATTGGTAAGTGTGGCCTTTCTCAATATTTTTCCAGCACTACAGTAGTCTATGATCAGATGTGTTCCAACTGCATCCAACACATTAATTTGTAAAGCTCAAGACGTAGAACAATAGATTCATGAGACGGTATTTCAGGGCCAAACATAGGAAAAATCAGTCTACTCAGAATTAAGTTGCGTATCTTACTCAAGAACGGGCGATTTGGAACGGTGATGGTCAGCACGCCTTCAATCTCAAGTCCTTTTACCAGCAACAGCACATCCAGTTTAATGCTGGAACTGGTACTGATCACTGTCATTGCCTTCACCCTCCCCGATCGAAGCACACCTGGCATCAGTCACAGGGTAGGTCAACTCAAGAGTTGCGTACCTTCGACAAGGCACGCTTGTTCACCTTGATCTCCTCGGACCCCTCCTCTCTTACTCTTGTTCTCCTTCGTCCGATTCAGACTCCTCTGACACAAGAGCAAGATCCCTTTTGGGAACCAGCCTTAAGTTCAGTCGCCTTTGTCTCTCTGGCCACTGCGTCTCCGCACCACTTGCTCTTCTACTTCTTTCTTGCTCACCCTGCTCACAACTTATCTCAGTTTGCTCTGATTCCGGACCACTTTCACAGCAACTTTCCCTTTCGGAGATAGGCTCAAACACCCTCACAGCTTGGCTTGTCCCCTCTTGTGGCCCTGCCACCTCAGCTGGATTTTCATTTGTGAGAGGAGCTTTTAATCCAAGAGTGCTGGGACTCGATGGGTGTGAGAAGCATGCACCCAATTCGGCAATCCTCCCCACTTCACAGCAGTGTTCGTCACTAGGATGATCTGGTAGGGTCCCTTCCAGCGGACATCCAAACAGCTCTTTCTTACGTGCTTCCGCACCAACACCCAGTCTCCTGGACTCAGGTCGTGGCAAAGGTCACTGGAAGCCAGGGACCACAGCAGCCTGCACCTGATGAGACACAGAACAGATGACATCAGCGAGTCCCTTGCAATAATCAAGGATGAGAACATCTGTGATGCTCAGCAAGGCTGTCGATGGCACCAACGGTAACCTCATTGCCCTCCCCATCAGCACTTCATGAGGTGAAAGACCTGTCCTCCTGTCTGGGGTACTGCTCATGCTCATTAACACCAATGGCAAGGCGTCTGGCCACTTTAGGGACGTAGATGAGCACACCTTTGCCATTCGGACCTTCAAAGTTCCATTTATCTGCCCCACTATCCCAGAAGCCTTTGGGCGATAGCAACAATGAAGTCTCTGGTCAATGTTCAGTGCTGTGCAAAGCATCTTCATGATTTCACCATGAAAATGAGTCCCGCTGTCCGATTCAAAAGATGTCGGAACCCCGATCCTAGGCACAAGTTCCCTCAACAATAGCTTAGCTACGGTGAGTGTATCGCACCTACGTGTTGGGTATGCCTCAACCCACCTGGAAAACACACACACAACCACTAAGATGTATCTCAAATGATTGCACCTGGGCATCTCAATGAAATCCAATTGCATTCTGTTGAAGGGCCCACCAGACCTCCCTATGTGACTCATGGTGACTGCAGTTCTTTTTCCAACATTCATTTGTTGACACGTAACACACCTCTGACACACAGCTTCTGCCACTGCACGAAATTTCGGATTGTACCATGTCTGTCTGAACACCCACACCATTGCATTCCTTCCCAGATGCACTGCGCCATGAATCTGTCGTGCAATTGGACTCAACAACTCATCCGTCATTACTGCTCTCCCATAAGTTGAGACCCAAATATCCACGTCTCCCTTCACACATCCAGAATGTTTCCACACATTCTTCTCATGGTCTGACACCTGTTCCTGCATGTTATTGAGCTCATCCCAAGTATCGGCTATTTCAAGCATCATGTTTAACTCGGTTCTTTCCTGTATTCCCTCTACAACTTGTTCTGTAAATGAGTAACCTTGTTCGGCACAAAAACTTGCATCCTCATCCGCACAGCGGTTTCCAAGTGACACAAAATCTGTCCCTTTACTGTGAGCAGTACACTTTACAACAGCAATTTCACTGGGACATTGCAAAGCCTCTAAAAGCAAGCTGACAAATTCCCCATTCCTGATGGGGGAACCAGATGATGTCATGTAACCTCTCTGGGACCACAACTGTCCGAAATCATGAACCACACCAAAACCATACTGGCTGTCGGTATAAATTGTGATCCGAATTTTGTCTGCTGCCAAGCAGGCACGCGTCAGAGCAATTATTTTGGCTACCTGAGCGGAGTATACTCTTCCAGGCAAGCGGCTTCAACAACTCCGTGAATGGTACACACAGCAAATGCTGCTCTCAACTAACCAACACTGTCTCTTATGCACGAACCATAAACAAAGAAAATTTCATCAGGATCAGTCAATGGCTCATTAACAATTTCAGGTCTCAGTTAGGTGCACAATTCAGTCACATATAGACAGTCATGGTCCTCACAACCTTCATCTAGTGTGTTTGGCAGCTGCATCAAAGTGGCAGGATTCAAAACAGAGCACCTTCTAAGGATCACATTCTCCGCAGCAAGTATAACCTGCTCATATCGTGTGAGCCTATTGTTCGTCAAGTGCTGTGTCTTGGTCCTGGTCATTAGCAACTCCACTGAATGAGTATGTACACTGTCAGTGGGTGACCCATCACAATGCTTTCACACCTCTCAATGCTGACACCTGTTGCAGCAACGGATTTGAGACATCCGGGCAACACTGAAGATACTGGATCTAAAGTAGCTGAGAAGTAGGCAACTGGTCTACGGACACCTCCATGATCTTGCACTAAAACTGCTAATGCACATCCTTCTCGCTCACAACAGAACAGTAAAAATGACTTGTTGTAGTCAGGTATTCCCAGCGCTGGAGCGCGACATAGGTCCTCTCGCAGCTCTAGGAAAGCTTTCATACAGTCATTGTCCCATGGTACCGGATCACTCACATCCTTGTGCGTCAGTCTCTGCAAAGGCTTCGCCTTCAGGGAGAAATTGACAATACACTGGCGACAGTAGCAGACCATCCCTAGGAACATCCTAACTTCCCCCTGGGTCGAAGGCACCATCATATTCATGATTGCCTCAATCCTGTGAGGTGACACCTTCTTTTTACCCTTCTCAATTCTGTGACCCAGATACTGCTCCTCAGTCAGACAGTACGGCAACTTGTTCGGCGACACCTTGTGTCCATTCTCTGCCAAATGGTTCAACAAAGTGATGGTATCAATTCTGCATGCATCTTCAGTCTCTGACGCAACAAGGAGATCATATATGTACTGGATGAGAACAGAGTTCTGCGGCAGTACTAGACTCTCAAGATTCTTTTTCAATATCTGATTAAAGATCGATGGGATCTCTGTGTACTCTTGAGGGATACGACACCACGTTAAAACACGATGTTCTAGCTTAAACGCAAAAAGAAATTGACTCTCTTCATGCAATGGAATTGAGAAGAAAGCCTGGCAAAGGTCAATTACAGTAAACCACTCAGCTTGACATGGAATCTGGAACAGTAATATTGATGGATTCGGTACCACTGGACAACAGGGAACAACTATGTTGTTTACTCGTCACAGGTCCTGTACAATCCTAAACTTCTCACTCGGTTTCTGAAAACCCATGATCGGTGAACTACATGGACTGCCCATGACCTCCTTCAATATTCCCTGTTTAATCATAGACTCAATCACAGGCTTGAACCCTTCTATCGTTTCTGGAGTCAAATTATATTTAGGCGTTCTCAGGAACTCAGCATTTTGTTTTACCTGAATCTTGACTGGCTCAACTCCTTTAATCAATCCAATATCTTCTCCTGTAAAGTCCCACACCTCCCGAGAGACTGAATCTCTCAGGTCAAGTAGAAGTTCTTCCACAGTCAAAGCAGGGTACATTTCTAAGTACACATGTGGATTTGTGACCTTAAAGGCAGCATCGTCATCATTCGTCTGCAGCTCCAATCCCTTAGGGGTGCAATAGATGGTACAATTAAGTTTGCACAGGAGATCCCTCCCTAGCAAACACACAGAATTCGAATATCACACCACAAATTGGTGTTTATCCCTGAAATTTCCTATCTTCACAGGAATCGGTTCTGTCAAAGGATTTGTCATTTTCTTATTTGCGACGCCTACAACTTGGATTGTTTGTCATGAGAGGGGTAGGTTAGGAACTACTGCAGATCTCACAGTAAAGCGGGTAGCACCAGTGTCAACCAAAAAGGTGGTAGGGTTACCATCAACATCAGCTTCCACAAATGGTCCCCTCTGGTCTACCTCCAGGACTGCCCCAAGAGTACTGTCCTCCTCCCCTCTCAGGCATCGTCATACCAACGGGTCAAAGTAGCAATCATCACTTTCAGTCAAAAGAGGCATCTGCTTATAAACCTTAGTCCCTGACGAGACCTTCGGTGGCTGGGGAACCGGGACCCGAGGGGTTGAAGTCCCCCCTTTGATAGTCTTAGTCTTTGCTACTGCTGTTGTTGTCACCTGAGGTACCTGAACCTGAACCTCTTCTTCCTCCTCCTGTTGTTCCATATATGCAGGATTAAAGGGACACTCGCGTCTCCAGTGTTCAATCTGATGACAATAGTGCCATTGAGTAGTCTTCTTTAGTGTTGCCGAATCTACCCTAGGTCTCGAGTTATCACCATTTCCCTTCTTCTGGCCATTCTGTTTCCTCCCTAAGGTTCCACCTCCCGACTGGGCCTGACCTCCCTTGTCAGCTGATTGCATCTGAACCAACATTAGCTTATCCTTGAGCTTTTTAGACTTTTACTCTATTTCATCACTGCAGTATCTAGCATACCTCAAGATTTCATCCAGCGGCTTGTTCTGCAAACAAATGAAATGCTGCTGAATCATAAGACATATATCAGGCTTCAATCCCCGAACGAACTTCGACACAAACTGTCCCATGTCCTTCGGGTCCATCACATCCATCCCACTGTATTGCTTAAAGACCTGTAACAATCGCTCATAGTACTCATGCACCGTCTCCTTGGGCTCCTGAGTCATCCAGTCAATTTTCACCCAATCTATGTCCTGTGGTGGTACCTTAGATTTCAACCATGTAATCACCTGCTCGTATTTCTTCATTACAAGAGGTGAGGGTCCATTTGTGGCATCATCTCGCTCTAGCTCCATACTGGGACCACTCAACACTGACCTTACCTGCTATCCACAAATCCCCTGGAACCACAATATCAAACAATGTGTTCAAATCAATCCACAACACTTTTGAGATCTTAACAAACCTCTCTACCTGTTTGTAGCACTCAACAGGACTCTCCCGCAACTTTGGGAAATCATTCGTAAAGGCAGCCAAATCTCCCCTCCCCTACCCCAGAGCACATGCACATAACCCCCATGAGCCACCTCCCTCAAGGGATATGCCTCCATCCTCGCTACTCCTACCACCGGAGAGGGTGTCCCGATAGTACTCCTAACACTCTTTTTCTTTGACCACCTTTCTTCCCATTTGTCAAGCTTGTTCCATGCTCGTATCCCTAAAATCAATTCTCTAATGTGGGCTCCCAATCCTCTCTTGACCTGTCATTCTGAGCCCCCACAACTGTCTCCCATTATCTCAAATCTGGCCTCAATTCTCCAAGAGACTTCGGCCTTAGTCCCCCCAGATCATTAGGTTCTCTCGACGAATCTGCTGTCGCTGGTAATGGGGTGCTCCATTCTACAGGCCTTGGCATTTGGCTCAACCCGTCCACCACACTACTCCTTTCCTGACTGATACTGCCTATTTGTGGCAGACCCCCACTTTGTGTCTGTTCTGGATTGTATAACGTCACTATGGGACCAATGGTAATCGGTACTGTAAGAGCATCCGGCAACCTCTGAGAATTGACACACTCTATGTTCTGTGCCTCTCCTGCCGAGAACTTTCCCACTACTTCCAGCCTAGGAGGAACTTGAGGTGCCTTTGCTTCCTCTACCGGGGCTGATCTCTCCTCCCCTACCTCAGAATTATATGGAGGTGGTCTCTCCAACAACAGTCTGCTATCAGACTATCCTCTGTCTCACTGTTGTCATCCTCAGTATTTCTTCCATGCACATTCCCTGTATTGACCAACAAAGGGTACAGCCTGACCCCTTCAATTGTCTGCACTCTCCATCTCTTTTCCAATGCATCCCATTTTGCATCTTGGAATGCCCTGACAGATCTCTTCACTCTTTACTGTCGCCTGTCCTTGTTCCTTTCATGCACAGCCCTAATCCACGCATTCAATGCCTCAAACTGTGTCGATCTAGGCAAGGGTCGCAAGGAAGACATAATTGCTTTCAACTGATACAACACCTCCAATCTGAACGTCCCGTATCTGGGAAAGGTCAACTCCTCATTTCCGTCAGTCATCTTGCACCAGTTCTCAAGCCACAATATGGTGTGCAACCTAACATTTGTAGCCATGTAATGAGCCGGAGTATCCTCGGGCGGAGCCTCCTCTCCTCCCCGGGGTTCTGACTTCTTCTTGCTTCTGAACAAATCTTGCAAAACCTTAAAACAATTCATGCTGAAACCCAACGGTTCTCTGTTTACAGCGCCTCTTTACTTCCTGATGATAATCCACCAATCTCAGCCCGGCTTCACACCAACATCCGTACCCCAGCGCGACTCCTTTTGACGTCTCTCGCCACCACTTTGCAGCAGTTCCCCATCTTCACAATCCGTCTCTTACGCACACACGCGTCCCAATCATACACTTGAAATGACCACTTACGACCAAGCAATCACTTCGCTGACTGTACGTCCACAGTCTGACTTTACATCCACAGTCGCCTAATTGTCACTGAACTGGCAAATGTCTGTCCTCGAAACAACTGGACAATCACTTCAAATGATAGGTTACAACTACACAGCAACTCACGTCCAGCGTCAGTTACTCACACACTCACACATTCGTTCCCCCTATTTCGGTCCTGCGGGCAATCGGTGGTACCTCACAATTCCCTTAACAATGGTCGGCAATTACTATGGGTGTTCGATACATCCGAACCACTTAAGCTAGTCCTTGAGCCTAATATTTTCCCGGGCTGCACACGTTCACAGCCTGATCTCCTTTCATACAACAGGCATTCAAACTCCGCAAGACATTACAACACAAAGCGCAAACATAACACCGCAATCTAACAACCTATAGACCTGTTCATACTAACTCTCCTACGAACTGCTGCTTTCCGCCACACCGTCACTCTCCGTCAGTTTCCATGGAACGCTGTCTTCCACCAACAATCCGCTGGACAACCATCACCTAGTCTCTAGGGGGCTCAGGGAACACTTAACCTGATCTAGATTTCCCCTCGCTCCAGAAGGGAAACCATCCTATGTAGCTACCAACTGGGGAAGCTGGGATTCTCATCTAAAATATTCTTACCATTATTCTGAATCCCAGAGCAAGTCGGCTGGACCTTTTTACCTGTCTTGGAACGTGGAGGGAAAATCTCATTAATCTAATCAAATTAACTTAACAACTCAATCAATTTTGGTTCTGAAAGGATCACTAACTACTGGATAAAAGTTAAAAGATTTATTACAAAGCCAAAAACAATTGGATGTACAGACATCTCAATAGAAGGTTCAGAAAATAGACTGGCACTAATACAAACATAATTTTAAGAAAGAGTCTCAGACGACTCAAGATGAAGATTAACACCAACTCTAGAACCATCAGGCAAGCGATGATAGTTCCCACCTGAGTTTTAGAATGCATTTACAGAAAAAACGATTTTTTGGTCAGACTGTCCCTACGCTAACTCTATGGTGACATCCCTACTTAACATCAGAATAAAGGTGTCAGCAGTGGTGACTTCCAAAGAAGTACACTCACTTTCCTTAAGCAGCCTTGGCTAACGAGCTCGTTCTAAGATGCTCCCTTCTACACCTTACTCTGCCTCCAGTTCACAAGCTACCTACATCTTGCCGTTCCCAAGACCGCACTCTCTGACTCTGATCTACTCTTCAGGCTGGCTAAGTCCGACTGACCCTCCACACTCGCGTGCTGTCCCTAATTCAAAACTCCAAAAACAGTTGATACGCCTTCAGGTACGCCCCTTTAGCAGGTGCTGATCTTCAGATTTTTACAGCATGGCACATCTCCACCAATGTCCGTTGAAGTGTCCTTGGGTCCCAGGCATCTTCTCCGCTGAATGTTGCACTGACAAATTCCTTGGCTGCTCCTCTGCGCTCGCGCCTACCATTCTATCTCCTTACACAATGGGTCTTTCTACCTAACGAGCTACTCGACCTTGCACCTGCAAAAGAAAAGCATTAGAACAGCTCCAAGCACATTCAAAGTTACATTTCAATATTTGCTGAAGACAGCCTTTTCCCAAAGAGAAATCATTTTCTTCGACTAAAGCTAAGTAAAAGAAATTCAGCTTGGCCTCTACTGGCTTCAGCACGTAACAGGCCTCTGCACAGTTTAAATGCATTACCAACCTAACGTGAGCACTCATTCATTCAAAATCTTTATTTCGGTTCTTTACACCATAAAAGATACATAGAAGCAATGTACTTCCAAATTTAGATACAAATAGTGCATAGAGGTTATTCACAGAGAATGCAATAGAAGGCAGTTAATGATTTAGAATATGCCCAATAATTAAAACATAAATACAATTTTAAATATAATAAAAAGGATCACTAGTTAAAAAGAGGATATTTCCGGTATTAAAACATGTTCCATAACCCACTACATTACGTTCTTATGCTTTCTCTGCATAGCAATTAACAATCAACATTTTAAGATTGTGTTTTTACAATGAAATTCACTGATTAATTCATCATACATAGCACCATTCCATAAAATGGAACTGTCTTACAGTGGCAGCATTGCTGTAAAATGCCCTACCTGCTTCTGCAGCCCAGTAACATGTATTTGGAATATAGAACTCATGTTATCCAAAATGGCATATCAGAGATTTTGTTGGAACCAGGCTAACAAAGTTGTGGTGTTTAGATACCAGGGAGTAAACAGGAACATGTGTTTCAAATAGTTTCTAATTACAATCAATATCTCATTATAGTGGCAGTAATATTATTATTCAAAGTGGCATATAATGAATGAATGAATGGAAAGGCATTTCTAGAGCGCATGGCTACTCGGGGGCATCCCAGCGCTAGTAGCGGTGCAATTTCAACTAAGAGCAGTATTAAGGAAACATACAATTTAAGTTGCTTTCGAAAGGTCAGGAAATTTGGTTCCAGGCGGATACCAATAGGCAGGAGATTTCACAATTTTGCAGCATTGAACGAGAAACGACGTCCTCCTCTTCGTGTTTTTCTTATTTTTGGAACTACCACCAGTTGTTTATTATCTGGCCTTAAAGACCTCTTGTGGTGATAAGATTTAATAATGGCTCTGATAGTGGGAGGGCCTCCACCTGAAAGTGCTTTGTGCATGATATATAAAGCCTTGAATTGGACTCTCTCTTGGATGGGCAGCCAGTGGAGTGATGCAAGAGCAGGCTTGGCTGAACGGCGCTTGGCTGTATTTATAAGCAGACGTGCAGCACAATTTTGCGCTATTTGTAATTTTTTGATGGTTGTGAGTGGGGCTCCCAGATATAGGGCATAAGCCTAGTCCATGCGTGATAAAATCAATACTTGAACCAGCAGTCTTCTAGCCGTGAAAATAATAGTGGGGACAATATCGATAAAAATAACAAATACACTACACACCACACAATTTCACCAGATAAATTTCCAAAACAGTTCAACTCATATAATTGCACTCAAATCACATAAATCCATTCCACTGAAAACAAAAGCTTCTTGGTACAAAACATTGACATTTACAACACCAATAGCTCTAACTCTCACCAATGCAAGACCGATTGCATTGCAAATGATTGTTTTGTTTGATGCATACCTTTAGATGTAGGTGTCCTCAAGAATTCCCTTATATTGCTTTCACAAGAATGTCACTTATTAGCTTGGTTGTTGTCTCAAAAATGCCACCAATAAAGTTTGATTTCTACGAATACCAATTAATATTCCTCTATTTTCTACAAACCGATCTGAGGTGTTACTTTGAAAACAGTTCTGTACAGTTTATGGTGATTTTGCATGTATTACACTTTGTTTCTCTTGCCTGTCTTTGTTTTTTTGACTTACTGATAAAGGAGTGAATCTCTTGTTTTTTACCCTTTTCCACAGGTGTATTCAAGAGGTGACCCCTCAACGAGTACAGCCACACAGGAGGATCTGGACTATAGGCTCAAGTAAGTTCTTGGTTCTGTGGTGGATGTTGGCCTTGACCACGAGTGCCTTGCAAATGGTTCAGTGCTTCTGGCTGTTGCTTGGATTCTGATCAGGAACAGAATTATGCTTGGGACCATAGAACATCAGCATGTGGAAAGTGAGACACCATACTACCTCAGTGTCTATGAGCCCAAGTCTGGCAAGCTATAGTTCCTCACTTGCCCTTGTAACCTTTCCAGAGCAACACGTGGATTGGCACCACAGAACACAACACTCTCAACACTCTCAGGGTTCGTGGTAACAGGACAGACCCATTTGCTCTCTCACTTGACTTCTCCAAAATAAGATAAACAAGAGACACAAAGGAAGTTTAGAATATGTATTTAAACTATCATGCCCTAAGATGCAGTAGTTGTGCAACAATTAGAAAATAAATAGATAGCAAAAATATCGCAAGCATAGTTAACAAACCAGATAACATAAAAAGCCATGTCATGGTACATGACAGATTAGCCAAAAAAAACTCCCTTCTACCAAAGCTAATGATTATATCTCAAAGATCTCTGGGATGAGTTGTGGACCCCGAATCTTATCACACATTGATGGATGCTCTACATCTAAGTTGACATGGCAATCTTGCCTCAGGACCTTCGCTCAGTGTGTTTTTTCAAAAACTCTCATCCCTAGTTATATGACAAGACATGTGTCCTTAAAACCAGCAAAATGCATTCTCATGTTATGACTAGGTGCTCGTGTCCGACCACAGAGAATATCAAGGGGCAATGTTGTCTGACCTTGCTTATAGTGTTCAGACTAAATCCGAGGAACATAACAGAACACAAAAACATATGCAGGTTCTGTGTGAAAATGCAATGAGGCGCAAAAGCAAATGGGCTCGTATAGTAACATGTGTAACAGAAATGCGGCCAACAACGTATAGAGGACCACAATGGGCCATGGAATAAACACACGACAAGGGCGTGGTTTTTATAGTGTAGTTCCCAAAATGGTTACTTACATTTGAAAATCTCACACAACCTGGTCTAGAAAGTTCTGCCCATTGAAATTAATAGGAAGCAATGTACTCCCACTGCTATCAAAAGCTCCATTTAAACAAGAAAACAATGTGTTCATCATTCCCACAAGGTGCATTAAATTGAAGACATGTTTCAATTACACTTACCCCTTGTGCATGAAATATAGTACTGAATTTTCTGCATATACATGGGCAACCCACCCACTGTCTCAGTGGCTGCACCCTTTTATTCTAGTTCTGGTGGGCCTGACAATAGTATATCTACAGTGCTTTTCTTTATGGGAAGGGTTTGTATTAAGTGCTGTTGTGACAGGTGGTAACCTCTAAATTCCCAGACTTGAATTCTAGCACAATATACATGCAGTTTTTATTCACTAATCTTCAATACTTAACAGGACGGTTGCAAGCAGGGGGAGGAATTATACCTCAGGCCTGCACTTTCCAGGCCCTGGAATTCCCTTTGGCAAAATGTATTTGTAATAGAAAGGAAATCAATCAATCAATCAGTACTTGTAGAGAGTGGCTTATCACTCAAGAGGGTATCCAGGTGCTTGCTATGTGTCTCAATCGAAGAGCCAGGTCTTTAGCCCTTTCCTGAAGTATGTCAGCGAGGGTCCGGTGTGGAGGTGGAGGGTGTTCCAGGCTTTGGTGGCAAGATGGGAGCAGTAATGTCTTCCATCGTGGAAGTGGCATATGCAAGGCTCTGTGCGAGGGCGTGGCATGTGGAGCGGAGGTTCCTTGGGGGTAGGTGTATGTACAAGTGGTGGTTCATGTAGGCAGGTCCTAGGTCATGGAGGGCTTTATAGGTGTGGGTCAGAATCTTGAAATTGCAGCTCTCATTGACCGGGAGCCAGTGGAGGTCTTTCAGGTGCTGGGTGATGGGGGTTCCTGTGGGCAGACTGAGGATCAGTCGAGTGGCTGTGTTCTGGATTGTCATAAGTCTTGATATGAGGTTGGTGGTGGTGCATAGAGTGTGTTGCCGTAGTCTAGTCAGTGGTGATGAGGGCCTGGGTCACTGTCTTCCTGGTGTTGATGGGGCATCCACTAGAACATTTTACGGAGCATGCAGAGCCTGTGGAAGCAGGTTGAAGAGACGGCATTGACCTGACGTCTCATGGTGAGTATGCTGTTGAGGATGGCGCTGAGGTTGTGGACGTGGTCTTTCAGAGTGGGGCGTGACTGAGTTTGTTCGGCCACCAGGACTCGTTCCAGAAAGTGGTGTGTTTGGCAAAGATCGAAACTTCATTTTTGTCCATGTTGAGCTTCAGGCATTTGTCCTTCATCCAGGTTGAGACATTCTTCATGCAGTAATGAAACTTTGTCTTTGTCAAGGTGAGGTCAGCTGTGAGCGAGAGGGTGAGCTGTGTGTTATCAGCATAGGAGACTACCGTAATTTTGTGTGATCTGACAATGTCTGTGAGTGGAGAGGTGTAGATGTTGAAGAGTGGCTGAGGGAGATGGTGTGCTAGGCTTCCAATGTAAAGGGAGGGTGGCAGAATTTCTAGGCGCGTCCCTAGAGAAAGGATATCATCCATCGGAGCGCATCATCTTTGATAGCAGTCTGACATAGGTGGTTGATGAGCGTGTGATGGGAGACAGTGTCGAAGGCTGAGAAGAGGTCAAGGAGGATCAGGGTGGCTGATTCCTCTCTTTGAAGGAGGTTACAAATGTTATCTGTTGCGTCGATCAGGGCTGTCTCAGTGCTGCCGAGACCTGCCATCTTCATTAATATTGAGGCAGCTTAAGGGGCCTTAGGTGCCTTAGGATGGCACCAGTTGTACTGGTTTATCTTTCCGATTATATCTACACCTCAATTAAGAGCCCAAGACCGAGTCCAAGTCCTGAGGAGAATCCTGGAACTACCTGGGATTCGAAACGCGTAGACCTTTGAGCAGGGTGGACCATTGCTGGGGTGTGCCACGAGGGAATTGGTCAAATAGTATTCTCCCCTCCTAGTGTTGACAACTCCTGGTATTGATTTTGTATCCCCATTCTCAGATCACAGGCAGGATAGCAGCCATGTGTCCAACAAGGAGCTAGTGTCTGCCAAGTGTTCGAATTTGAATTTAGGACTGGTTACATTTTTGGCTTGTACATATGATTATTGATGAGTGTTTGTTTTCATCTGTATTTTTGTACTTATTCACAAAAATGATTTTGTCATGTGTATTTATGTTGGATTATGTTTTCAAATGTGATGACAATGTGTTATCTAATACTGTGTCATTCCTTTTAAAGATATGTATAATTGATTTTGAATGTCTTTTTGATAAAAGTAAACAAAGCTGAATAAAGCTTATAAACTTTAGAATTAATTGTCTAAGGTTTATTTAGATTCATATTGAACAGTCTTCCTGGACACCCTACTTGTTGTTTCCCTCATTGGCTGTCTGCCAATGAGGAAAGGCAGAAGTCTCAATCCTGTCTTAGAAAGGGATAGGGTCAGTGAGACTGCTGACCCCATTCCACTCTGTGATAAGAAGTTGCGGATTGACATTCGTACCTGCGAACTTCAGAGCTTAAAACTGTAGTGTCCAGGTTTAAGCCAATAGCTGACGCTTCTCTTCGTCACGAGGGAGAGGGCCTGAGGCACTTTGGTAAGGCTGAGTGGGTCACACCCAATGAGCTGTGAAATCCTCAGCCTTGCAAAGTTAAGCCTGGCAGCCAAGTACCTGCACATTTAGCGCATTACTTGCTCCTCGCTGCCTGATGTGAACCAAAAGTATCTCTCAGCCTGACAAACACTCTTTTTGCCTGGAAAACGGTGGAGGGTGGGGTATCGGTCCTCAGCCCATACAGACGGCCCACTCCTGGGTAAGTGACTCACCAGAGATGAATGAGGCAAAGAACACAGGAGAGAAAAGATTGGTATCTAGCATTCCGCTCCATCAGATTGGTCCCACAACTTGGACTATCTTCACTAAATTGAGTGAATGTAATGAAACATTGGAGAAAAATGTTCAACTGCTTAACTTACTTATTTAACTATATCAGGATAACATCTACAAATTATGTTTGTTTCACTGCTTTCTATCTCCATCTAGGCTAAGTGTTATCCTTGATAAGTCAGCCAGTGTAATTAAAGCATGCAATGGTTTCTAAAGTTTCGAAACCACTGAATACCAATTGGTATATTTAGCTGCGCTATTTTCATAGCATAAAATGCACCCTTACATCCATTTTTGGATGCAAGGGTGCATTTAGCGCTATGAAAATAGCACCAAATGCTCACTTGCAGCGAAATTCTGCACAATCTTGTCGAAATTTAATGTAATTCTGTATCATTCCGCCCACCCCTAATAAAAAATGTGTATTGCCAACACTGGGGACAGCTAGACGTGTATACAAAAATTCAGATGAAAAGCATTGATAGGTCTTGCGAAATACCCTTCACCGACCGATATGCTAGTATAGGCAGAGAGACTTTAAACACTTCCAATGGGTGACGTCTTTTTGAAGACTCTGTGTCTCGCAATATTAGACATCGACTGTCCATTCATGAACTAGGAAAGTTTTTTTTCTGAGTTATCTATTTTCGTGTTAATCATCGATACATATCAAAGATTCCGTCACACATTGCTTTGCCTTTCTCCTGTTGGACTGGATTCCTTCAAATTATACACTTTGGCATACCATTATATCGATAAGATCACCTTCCTGCTGAAATTACAGTTTGTCCTCCAAAGATTCCCATGGAAGTGCACACAAACGAAAAGAGATTCGATAATTTTGGTTCTGCTTTTTATCTTCAATGTGGTTTTCCTCAATAAGGCGCCATGTTTGCCAAAATGCGTGTTGGATTCCATGAAGAACCAACATTGTATCATTTTATGTCCCTTCGTTTCTTATCTCTCTCATTTTTCATTGTCTCTGTATACGTTTGGTATTATGTATTGTCTGTATACATTGTGATGTTGTACTAATTTCTGTGACTTTTCAGACTGTAATGTGTGAAACGATATCTAAGCACTCACAGTTACACTAATGTTATTGTGATATGGTTTCTTATTATTTTTGTTTGTAATTGTGTTACATTGTTGTGTCACTTTCTTTTTTTTGTTTACTGGATTTTCAGCCTTTTAAAACAAAAATTGTTTGTATGAATAAAAAAGAATTTTTTGTAATCTATAATGGTACATTGAGTCTAGTGCTATCATTGTTAATTTATGTTCTGACATCCTGTTTATCACCAACCAGTTGCCAAGGGATTTCTCCTATTTACAATTGAAAAGTATGGATATTGCCATTTTATGCAGTTCAATCTACATTCCCTTCTCTTTTTTCTGAGGTTTTCTTTATGTGTCAAACCAGTAAGGACATTTTGAGATGGCATATACTAATAGCTAAACAGGCAAAACACGAACCAAGAGTCAGGCTAAGACAACCTTACTCAATTCACATATTTACATGCATCAATCATCAGCTAGGGCTGGGTTTTAGATTTCGTCCACATGGTGGTGGAAGGCTCTCACAACGTTGTCAGTTTGTGATGGGCCACGATGGTTACTTTTTAAGTAGCAAATAGATTTTTTACAACCATAATACTTTGGTGAACTAATCTTGGTGGCCAGCAGTCCCAATCTCAAAACTGTTGCAGCTCCATTGTGTAGTCCCAGTCAGTAGCCCAGAAAACATAATAGAATCCTTGGTTTAGTAGACAAAGAACTGTGAGGCATAAGTACAAGCCCCTATCTCCACCACAATGTCACTCTTAGCGGCGTTTTGGTGGCAATAGGGGCCTTGCCTTATTTACAAGGCAGCGTTAAGCTGCTTAACGTGGTTTAACACTGCCTTGTAAATAAGGCCCCCTTTAATGCTATACTTAGCGTGACAGGTGTGGGCAGTGGGTGATGCGGTGTGCATTCCACTGCAACACCCATTGTTTTGACGCTGCCCCCTATTTATAATACAGCGTAAATAGGAGGCAGCTCCAAAATTATGACCAGGGAATTCCTGATTGTAACTTGGAGAAACAAGGAGAAATGCTTTATTTCTCAACGTTTTTGCATTTTCCATGTATGCTGCCCTGTGCAGCACACATGTAAAAAGCAAAATGTCTTGGATTGTTTATGTGTAGGAAGGTGTCCCTTCCTGCATATTAACAATCCTTTAAAAAAAGCCATTTTGTAACTTCCATGTGTGCTTCTTTACACAGCACACATAGAAGTGACAAAATGGCCTTTTAGGATTGTCTTTTGTGCAGGAAAGGACAACTTCCTACACATGAACAATCCTCCCCTGAATGCAAACACTCTTGCACTATGGTGCAAGGGTGCATGGATTGGCGCTACACTGCTAAGTGTAGTGTCAGCGCAGAGGGAAATGCAAGCCTGCACCATATCTTTGTAAATTTGGTGCAGCCTTGCGTTTCTGAAGTGGTGGATTGAGGCGTTAAGCCATTACGGCTAATGCCTCACTCCGCCACTTTAGTTGTAAATATCCCCCAGAGAGTGCAGTTTAACAACCTTCATAAAAGAGAATTAAAAATGAAGCAGTTCCATCCTTTTCAAATACAGGAAAAATAGGTCATGCAGTGTTTAAGGTCTCACACCAGTTTATACACTTTGGCATTCGATTTGATCGAATAACTTGTACTCTTACATACATCATATGGTATTGAGAGCAGTAATGTATAAGGAGGATAACTGCACAGACGGAAAGTCTTTTTACCTATTAGTTCCGAACTTGGGGCCATATGTTCTAAAAGTAGGATCTGAGATCTCCTAATTGCGATTCTTAACAAAATGCAATGAGGAAATTGCAATTCCTAATGTACAAAAATGTAAAACTATTGAGTAATGATTACTAGTGGGTGGCACATCGACCTACCTCATGAATATAAATGAGTTAGGTTGCAGTTTGTGACCCATTTGGAATGATCGTTTTTAGAACACAAGGGAACCCAGTAGGAGGCCTTCGGACCATGGGTTAGTTACTTTATTATGGAGAACAGGGGTCCTAAGGATTTACAATAAGACAAAAGAATAATAATATAGACTACAGTCAGTGCTATATTTTTCAACGCCCAGCCGGGCGTGAGTTTATTTAAAGAATAATGTAGAGTTGTGTTGACCCAAAAGGGGGGGTCAAAGTAAACGGCGAGATGGGGTACAATCCTGTACCTATCCCAAAAAGTTAGAAAAAACCAATCACAGCGAGAGAGATAGGAGAGAGAAGGAAGTTTTTCAGGCAAGAAACAGGTTTTGAGCCAGAGGGTGATTTGCAGTTACAGTGAGTATTTTCAACAAATTCAACCTACAGTGTAAACAGTTTCAAGAATACATATTTAAATCATATGGTACACTGTATAGCGCGTCGACGTTTCGATCCCTAAGGGCTCATAATACACTGGGATCATCATCAGGACAAGTTTACAATTAATGCCTGCATTACAATGCGAAAGCCTTCGGATGCCCAAGTAGTGGGGATGATGGCATGTGAATTTTCTCCGTGCAAGGAGCTTGTTTCTGGCGCTAATTAGAGCAGTCGCTGGGGGTTGGCAATGATTGTTCAGGAAGGATTAATCCTACCGGTTCGGATAACAGGATGCTGGCTACGTTTGAAGTAGCCGTCAACGTGGAGTCACAAGGGGTAGTTCTCCGTGTTGGAAGGGAATAATCCGTTTGGGAGCAGAATGTAGTCTGTTTCGGTTTTCTCCCACGGGTTCGCTTGCTTCTCGATCGAAGCAGCGGCGATGCGGGTGAAGCGCAATGGACTTCTTTCCCTCTCACTGGCAGCGCGAATCCGCTAAGTGCTAAGTGTAGTGTCAGCGCAGAGGGAAATGCAAGGCTGCACCATATATTTGTAAATTTGGTGCAGCCTTGCGTTTCTGAAGTGGTGGATTGAGGTGTTAAGCCATTACGGCTAATGCCTCACTCCGCCACTTTAGTTGTAAATATCCCCCAGAGAGTGCAGTTTAACAACCTTCATAAAAGAGAATTAAAAATGAAGCAGTTCCATCCTTTTCAAATACAGGAAAAATAGGTCATGCAGTGTTTAAGGTCTCACACCAGTTTATACACTTTGGCATTCGATTTGATCGAATAACTTGTACTCTTACATACATCATATGGTATTGAGAGCAGTTATGTATAAGGAGGATAACTGCACAGACGGAAAGTCTTTTTACCTATTAGTTCCGAACTTGGGGCCATATGTTCTAAAAGTAGGATCTGAGATCTCCTAATTGCGATTCTTAACAAAATGCAATGAGGAAATTGCAATTCCTAATGTACAAAAATGTAAAACTATTGAGTAATGATTACTAGTGGGTGGCACATCGACCTACCTCATGAATATAAATGAGTTAGGTTGCATTGTGACCCATTTGGAATGATGGCCATAACAGGGCGTATGGCCTGCTGGGGTCAGAAAACCACCATGTCTGTGATTGCCTTTCAATAAAGCAATCTTTATTTTTTTTTAATGTAGCTTGTTTTTTCCTAAAGGAAAATGGGATGCATTTCAAAAAAGAAAAGAAAACTTTTAAACTTCTGAAGAGCAGGCAGTTGGGCAACTGCTGGGATGTGATTCAAAAATGAAAATAAAATGTTTAAGTTTCATTTTTTAAGAGCAGACAGTTGGTACCCTCAATTCTGCGCATACTGCATTCTCGCAGGGGAAGGGTCCATTGGGGACCTCTTCCCATTTGCAAATGGGTCACCACCTCCTTCGAGCTGTTCATAAAATATTCTTGTGTTGCAATCAGAATATGAATGCAAAACATTAAAACAGTCCATTCAGATTCCGTATTTGGAAGGGACCCTTTAAAAAGGTCCCTTCCAAATTCCAAATCCGTATATATTCGCAAGAGGGCCTGGGAATGCTTGTAGACTTTTTGATGTTCATCAATGTAAACCAGGTTCCCCACCCTGGTTTGCCCACAACTTTCCTCTGGAACTTGTTCATACATGATATTGACCATGTTGGTATATGATTCCATGCAGCAAACCCATTTATAAATAAAAATGACTATACACTTGTAAATTGAGGTATCTGAACACCTAAATTCAGCTGTTAAGGCAAGTGTTGTTGTTAGTGGTGTGCGTGGCGGGGATGCCTGTTGTTGGACAAAGTTGGCCATTAGGCATTATTTCTTGCTGAATTTGGGTTCTTAAGTTAGACCCACAGTGCCACATTCCCCTACCTAACACATTTGTGCTTTATGTACCACATCAGCTCTATTCGCATTTGCTCTGCTCTCAAATAGGACTGTATGTGTGGGTGCACTCATTAGTAGTGATTTGCTGCATGTTAAAGTTTAGCTTCTTTATGCATGTTTTGAAATGTTTTTGTTATGGGCTGTATTTAGTGCTTTTGCTTATAATGGAATTTTCATTTGCTAGAAATTTCACATGAGATACACACAAAAACACATAAAAGCACAGAACAGCCACGGCACTACTCAGATGTACCTTACCCTCAAGAGGAGCATAAGAGGATGTAGACAAAGACCATGTCAACCTCAGCCCAACAGTTATCAGTAGGGCAGGCTGATCTCAGAGGGGGCACTGTGGTGAGCAATAACTTACGAATTCAAAACATCTTCTCCAGAGATCCTTCTTGTGCATCCAGATTTCGGGCAGCAATAAAAACGTCAAGGTAACTGTGATTAATATTCCTGTTAGAGAGAGAGAGATCTGAGCGTTTTCTAGTGGCAGTTTTCGCTTCCCAAAAGTAGTGCAGGGGCTTAATATGTCTGCAGCAAAGAACGGGTACCATGCAGATCACAGATCTGCATTTTATGTGGATAGCTGAGTGGATTACTGCTTTAGACACAGAGATCCTTGTGTTACCGCAGTTTATAAGATAAAACCCTAATATAGAACAGTGACTGCTACAAACTGTCATCTAAGAGCTGCATGCAAAGTGCATAAAATAATTAGGAAGTTATGTTCTTTTCCTTAGTTTTTCATGATCTATTCCTAATGTTGCTAAAAAGGGTTCATGTGGGTAGATATACGTTCTTCATAGTAAAGCCAGCCTTTACCAGTGCTTTAAAACAATCGAAATATATGGGAGAGAGAGGCTATGGAGAGATATGGGCTATCTTTGCCCATTTGTAGCCAGGGAATCTGAGAAGGAGGTCATGGGGGAACCAAAACTGATTGCTGCACATGCAGGGTGGCTTTTCCAGTCTTTGTTAATATGGAGCAGTGAAATACACCACCAGTACGTCACAAAAAGTGACGTACTGGTGGCGCAGGGGGCTTGTAAATCTGCCCTTGAATCTTTAAGCTATATATCAATGTTTTAGTACCTAATCCAGTGGTGAAACATTAAGATTTTACTGCCACTGCAGGGGAAGTATTTAGCCATTTTCAAATGCGAATGGGTCCCCATGGGACACCTTCCCCTATATAAATGTTCACCCAAAAATGTTTAGGAGCAGGCAGTGCCTGCTCATACAAAGATGTCTGTGAAAGTAGCCAACCATAGTGGGTCACAATATACGACCTCCCCTATGCACATTTATGAGGAAGGGCGAATTGTGACCCACTATGAATCGTATTCTGAGAACCACACTATTATTATATTGGTCTGTTCTCAAAATACCAATGAATTTGTTAGATGACAGCGCACAAATTGTGACCACTTCTAACAAATTAATTTTGTTCATTCCATTTAATTATTGCATATTGCAAATCGTTATTTGTTGCAATTAACAATTCTGTACATGGAATCTTTGTACAGGAGTGCCAAAGAATGGGAATATTTCATTTACATAAAAAGTTTTTCAGAGCATAACACAAGAAGGGTATTACTAAGGTGCCCAGACATCAGTGAACAGATCACCCGAACTGTGTCTTAAATTAGTACCTAGGCGGTGATTGTGACTGCGGGCGGATCGCCACCTCCGGGCCGGCGGTGGCGATCCGCCCGCCAACCCAACCGGATTTCCCCCGCCATAATATTATGGTAGGGGTATCGCGGCGGACGCAAAGTGCATCTGCCGCTTTTCTGCTGGTCAGCAATCGTTACGATTCCCGGCCGGGCGTAGCTGGGGCAAAATATGGTGGCGGTGCCTAGAAGGCACCGCCATCCATATTATGATGCATGTTCTCAAAGGCCTTTCCATGGCAGCGATACTGCCTCGGAAAGGCTGGCGGGGATGTGCTTTGGGTGGAGTGGGGGTGCACTTGACATTCACATGCACAAGGTGCCTGCCACGTTGTGCATGGGAATGCACAACATGTGTATTTGGCATTGCGGCGGGTGCTGCTGTAAGCAGCACCCACTGCAATGTCAAATATGCAGGATAAGACTGCTAGGGTGGCAATCGCATCCTAATTAGCGGTGCGGGCCTCCGCACGTCTGACGACTGGTCCCAGCATCGTGATGGGCCCCTTAGTGTACGCACTTTATGTAGTCAGGCCCCATGTTGCACTAGCATGCAAGCTAACCACCAAATTGATGCTTTGCCTGCACGATCACCTGGACAGGGAACACTTAGAGCTAGATCAAAAAAATCGTTATGTTAAGAATTGTTCACACGTCAATTATTCATGCACCGGTTTGTGCTATTTGTAAATGTGACATATCACCTAGAGTCGAGTGAAAGGTGCAATGGTGTCAGTGTGTGAAGTGCGCCATGCATCAACAGAATATGATTTTCAAATTACAGATCTGAGTATTGCTAAAAAATAGGCACGTTCTGCTTCCGACAGAATGCTACTAGCAGCAGGGCACCTGCGTACACACATCGATTAATGTAGCGAGGATGTGGCAATCAGAAGATACTAAAGACTGTTTCCCAGAGTCGGTGATCAAAGATTTTCGGATAGTGCTTCTCACCTCATTCTGCTCTACTCTAAAAATGTGCGTTTACTTTCTTTCCTTTTTTGTTTTTTCCATTTTGTCTTTCTGTTTATCTCAGTGCTACAAAGTAATCATGAGATGACACTCTACGCTTTACAAAGCGCCTCAGTAAATACATATGAACAGCATTGCTTGACATAGGCACACCTCTTGTTCCGATGGCGGGATAACCAGGGGTGCAGTACCCTATAGGTACGTCCCTGCAGGCCCCTGGAAGATTCATGCAGGTAAAAGAAGTGCGTTCTCCCTTCTGCTAGTGTAACCAATGTCAGGTACACCTGCAGCCTCACTCTCGTATCTTTTCTCCCCCTTTGGCCTCTGTTCTCGGAAATCAGCCAGTTCTTGAGGAAACTAGTATTCCAGTCAGTGCTTAATTTGTAAAATATGAAGTTCAGGTGCTCAAATGTTTGTCGGAGGCCACACCCACTTGCCCTGGGCTCCACCCACGTCTTCCGCTGGCCCCACCCACTTACTCTATTGGTTCCAACCAAATCCTCAACTGACACTGCTATAAGTCAGTTGTAATCCCAGAAAGCAAGGAAATGTCACGCACAAGTTCCCAGACCAGGAAACATGGACATTTCACACAAAAGCACCCAAGCCAGTGGAGCTGGAACAAAGTGTTCATAGGAGACAGCTATCCTCTCTCTTACCAGCGGCAGAGGCAGAAAGTTATCTTCCAGAAGACATGAAAAAGTCTGACAATGTGGAAAAATGTAGATCTCAGCGGCACTTCAGGGGCAATTTCCATAGTTAACAAACAGTAACATCTCTCTTTGGCACAAGCTTTGTATTTTGTATCTTGACCAGAACGATTGAAAGTCAGGGGTTCAAAGTTTGTCACACCTGCCTTAATTAGGTCTCTGTTTCTGTGCTCTCTAGCCCTTTTCAGTCACAAGCCATATAAATAAGAACCCTTGTTTATTTTGACTCTACATAGTGGCCAGTGCAAATCCTTAATAAAGTAAAAGATTACAGTGAAATGGTGTGGTAGAAAGTTCAATGGCTCTATAAAAAGCAGCGCTACAGGGAAATGTAAAATAAACAAAAATATTAAGAAATTATTGCCATAGTGTTAGGGAATTTACAGAGGAACACGTTGCCAGGCCTAGAATGAACCTGAGCAAAATGCATACTTTTGATGCAGTTGGGGCATTATTCTGTTGTCCTCTCTGTCCCGTGGTTTCATTCTCTAGACTGAGATTGCATAATACATGCATTGAAATATACTGACATTTTCAATAATCGAGCATATATTGGTAGCTAGGAATGATAAATTAAGATGCTGCCTTCAACAACCAGCGTTTTCTACTAACCCACTGCAAGTCAGCCCTGTCTGCTCAAAAGTATACATTTTGTGTGTAAAATAAATGCACTTTGTACTTTATTCCTGCTTTCGCTCTCATGGGCTCTCTTTTCCACTTAGGCTTTACTTCTGCGCCTTGAAACAGCCCATGCTTTAGCATAAGTGCTAGACAATCAACCAACATTAGAGTATCCTGCCTCTTCCCTCCTCCTTTATTGTACTTCCTTCTTCCCTTTCATGTCCTCTTTCCCCAAGTTCCCTGTCAGTATTTAGGAACACGTGATTTTTAGGCATAAGAGCTACTCAAGCATCAGCACAGCAAGGGGTCTTTTTTCTCTCTAGCCTGTCATTGACTCCCTCGTCTTCTATCTCCTTCCCTGCATTCATCGGTCAATCACAATGATTTTATTTTCACCAACTACTACTAGGCCCAACTAACACCTCTTCCAAGACGAGTGCGTCCGTGAAAAACTTAAACATTTGGTGATCTGTAATTAATACACCACTAAATACTTTCGTTTTTTCATGCACGCACTCTCGCAGTATTGCTCCGGTCACCACCAAAACTCATTCTAATCTTACTCTCCGAAGTGCAATACGTATAGAGTGTGTGCAGTGAAAAACAAACATTTGGAGCTGTATTGCTCACACACCACCAAACGTTCTTGTTATTCTTGCACGCATTAAGAACACCTCTTGGCGTCCGACCCTAAGCTAATTACAGGTGTGCACTTCGGTTTACATTTAAATAATTAACCATGATTAAAATAAAATCGTTCTAGAATGAAATGTCAGGCAGTGTGTTGCGCACGCCACTGAAGAATCACTAGAATTAAATCATTGTATTCTAGAACGAGTATTATTTTTAATCATTGTCAATTAATTGAGAGTAATAATTTAGCAGGGTCCTGCTTCACTGCTCTGGACTGACCCCCACTTGGAAACTTAATCTAGTATTTCTGGTCTTTCACTGACTTAATTAGTGCATGTTGCCATCCCTGGTGTGAATGCACACTCGTCACTACAGTTGGTATTTTTCTCCCCACCCAAGGGCTTGCCTATCAAACGTACAACAGGGCCACAGTGCCACCGGGTCTATGGGTGCGAGTGGCACACTAAAATCCAATCAAGACTGGTTTTAACTATCAAACGAGGGGTTTGCTAATTTACCTTCTTGCATGACATCCTTGCTTCACCGTCACTTCCTCTCTATAAAACGGACCTCTGTCTGCCCAACCCCTTCTACCCACTGTCTTGCTGCCAACCCGCCCCGGCCCTACCAGCCATTTAATTCCGACAAACTCTGTCGGGCAGATTAGAGGTACCCAAGGCCGGAGCCCCCTGCTCCATTAGTCCTCTGCTCGGCGCTTGGAGCGGCTGTAATCGGAACTGACTAAAAGAGACCACTGTGGTTTGGGCCAGAAATATCCATATTGCTTGATTCATTGCCCCCTGGGGCCTGCTATAAAGTCCCCGCTCGCACTCCCAGAGTGAGAGCCCCCACCCCTCATGTGTCTTCTTGAGACGGACACCCAGAGCCCGCCGCCGACATTATAGCTTTAATGCTCCACAAATAAATTCGAGCTGATATTTTTGCAAACAGAGCGCCAAGTGTTTATGGAACGATACTTCAGGGGCCGGGGAGGGCCTTTAACCCCGGGGGCCCGATCGTGATATAATGTGTACAGTAGCCCAGGGCCCTGGGCATCATGGGGTCTTCAGATTTTGGCGCGCTACCACGGTAACCGTCACAACACCGGGCTCAACAAAAAAATGAGCATAGCTACTTATTACTTACAGTTACTGGTGGTGGTTGGCCGGGACACTTCCTTTTTATTAACTGATAGGCTTGGTCTGCAGGTGCTGCTGCATGCCCTCAACGTCGTCCTCTGTTGACTCGTGTGCTGGGGCGTGGCATTCTAAAAAGAAATCTGCGCACGCTGCCTGCTCACGCTGCT
This sequence comes from Lissotriton vulgaris, assembly GCF_964263255.1. Taxonomy (NCBI): domain Eukaryota; kingdom Metazoa; phylum Chordata; class Amphibia; order Caudata; family Salamandridae; genus Lissotriton; species Lissotriton vulgaris. The sequence continues at coordinate 897,431,499 of NC_141687.1, forward strand.
GCCTACCCCCGTCAAACTAAATCTAGGCCTGGCCAATCAGTGTCCTCCTATCCTCCCGGCAACACTGAAATAAGGGTCGGCGGTGGCGCCTAAGGCAGATTCGCAATGCGCATGCGATATGGATATTGGCAATAAATATATATGATAGGAGTCAGGACCAGTCTGAGTTGATTCAAATCATATGAATCCTAGCTCTGACCGCAGACGCAACACTCTTTACCGGGATTCATCACGAGGGAGATAAAATGAACACTGTCTGCACGGAGTCCGCAAATGAGTGACGTAATTATATGCTCAATGCAATATGACGTAAAGACGTGTGTAGACCCGGCCCTCATTAATAAGTGCCGGTGCTAAGCACCGGAAAGCACCGGCACAAATTAAGCACTGATTCCAGTTCCATTGTGACCTATCTCCAAGTCAACAATGCCAACGTAACCATCGCTGGGAGAATGATTACAAAAAAAACACCAAGTTGAATTTCCTCCTCATGGCTCACTGACCTTCAGTATTGCTTGTCACACAATAATATCCGACCTGAACTTCCCCAAATCCAGATATATGAAATGATCCCATGCCCACTCTGACTAGGACCTCTAGTGCATTTTATTTCTTTAAGTTCCGCTATTTGTATCCCTGTGATAAAAATTGGAAATGTAAAGATACAAATAAAATAGTGCCAAACGCCTGAACTGGGTATGACACTTATACCCACCACCAAGAAACAACTAGCACTAGGACTTTGATAAGTAAGACTGGGGATTAGTGAACCCACCTATAAAATCACTTGACCAGAACTGTATCCCATTTCAACCCTACGAGTTTTCAAAAACAAGTTCTAAGCAGATCTTTCAATAAAAGAGTTCCAAGAAAAACCGAAATATTCCAAGCAGCTGGTTGACTTTTAAGGAATTTTGAAAAGGCATAGCACTGGTGTCTGTAATACCCGTCGTCTAAATATTTGCTCGGGGTTGACGTACAACTCAAAGACTCTCCTTTTGGAAGCACTAACCGTAGACTAGCTAGAGCTTAGCTCCCAATAGAGCTTACCACTGGTCCATTGCATTCCTATGATGTCTTATATCATTATCTAGGGAAGAAAGAACATCTTGGTAAATTTAATTGGGCTATAGCAGCTCCCAGAATGCACTGGCGATGATTAAAAAAAATCAAGGAATTCTCTATATCTGAAGATTTGCGATGCAGTTTGGAAATGTCATAATGTATGCCTTAATTCATCACAGATGGATCAAAGAATTATTGGTGGTTTCAAGAGGGTTCCGTCTGACATCTTAATTCACCTCTAGGCTTTTTACCACAATAGCATTTTTGCAAGATTGGGCTTAAAGTCCTTACTTTTAATGTTAATGGTGAAACTCAACTAAGGTGTCACAAACTATTCCAATTCCAATTCCAAAAATTCTTTATTTCGGCCACATAGGCCATAAAAGATGCAATAAAATACAGTACATATATAACACAATATTTACATATAAAAAGATCTACTAGATCTGCATGGGGTGAGGAATACATGGTACCAGTTCAGGGGGACATTTTCTTCCTTATTATCCATACTGCCATTAAGAATTTTGAGACAGCAAAGACAATATGGCCCAGGGTGTTGGTTTTCATAACCCTGTATGCCTGTAAGTACTCCCTAAAACCCAGGTTTCGGCACAGGGGTGCTATCCAGTGCTTCCTGGGACTCTGGTAGGCATGGCAAGCAAACATTATGTGTAAATCATCTTCGTCCTGGGTTTTGCAACAGGGGCAAAGTTTGTCACCCCCTGTGGACCATTTATGGGTGAATACTTTGGTGGGAAGTGTACCAAACCTCCATTGCAGGAACAGTTTCCTCGCCAAAAGAGGAAAAATAAAATCCATAAAAGGTTCGAAAAGATAAGAATTTTTGGATACCATAAAACGTCCCGTCAAGGTGCCGCTGTTATGAGCATTATCCATATCAGCCAGATTTTTGTTTTTATAAAGTTGGGTGAGCGTTTTGCGCGTAATCCTTTGGCAGCCCTGAGCTGGATCATCCCATAGGTCTGGCAAGTTCAAACTGTGCAACTCCGTCTTAATAAAAGCCAGCCAGGGAATTTTGTTGCTACCATTCAGCCTCAATACATGAGCAAGGTCCTGTCTGTAATGGTGCAGTTCCTCGGTAGTCCATATCCGGTGCCAAAACTTCACGGGTTTCGACAGGAGGTCTTCGGCAATGGAGTGTAAACCCAAGTCTAGTCGTAGGGGGAGGAGTGGCGTACCTTGCGGGAGGGCAAGTAAGCGTCTCAAAAAATTATTTTCCACCGCTGCCAGTGCCTTCCCTGCTTTGTGACCCCACAACTCGCTGCCATACATGGCTGCTGCCTTCGCTTGGGATCTATACGTTTCCAGGGCCGGACTTACAGGCTTAAAGGTGGACTTGTTTGCCACCTTCAAAAGTGCGCCCGATAGCTGGGATAGTTTCAGCCTTGACCTCGCTATCTGACAGTCCCAAGCCAAGTTTTCTTGTAATGTTACCCCCAGATATATAAAGGTCGAGACCCTCTCAAGACTAACTTCCCCGAGTTTTGGATTGGGTCTGGTCTTGGTAGGAGGATTGAAGATCATGAACTTAGTTTTTTCAGTGTTCACCTCCAGCCCATGTTGATGACAAAAAAGGCCAAAACCATTCACAATCCTCTGGATTCCCATGGGGGATTTGGAAAGCAGGAGGGTATCGTCAGCAAACATAATTGCCGGGACCCTCCTGCCTGCCAAAAGCGGGGCATCATTGTCCTTAACAGTGTCAAGATGTTGAATGACACTGTTAATGAAAAGACAGAACAGGGTCGGCGCCAAGACACAGCCCTGTCTGACTCCTCGGCGGACCGGAAATTTGCCCGAAAGCTTACCATCCCTCCGACACCTCACTTGTGCATAGTTGTTCTCATGCAACCTGATGATAATACTAAGGAGGTGGGGGGGTACTCCTAGCTTCTGCAGAACCTCCCATAGTTTCCCTCTAGGGACTAGGTCGAAGGCTGACCTCAGATCCACGAAGACCATGTACAGTCTTCCTCCCTCTAGAGTTACGGTCTTCCAATATAGAAGGAGAAGGCGGAAGATCTGGTCCATGGTCGACGTGTTCTTTCTGAAGCCAGCCTGGAGGGGGCTCATGATGTCGTTGTCCTCCACCCAGTCCAGGAGATGATTAAGGATAAGGCGTGCAAAAAGCTTTTGGGGTACATCTATTAGGCTAATGGGCCTGTAATTCGCGGGGAGCAGAGTAGACCCCTTCTTATGGATCGGAACAATCTCTGCCCCCAGCCACGACCCGGGGATTGACATACCTCCTAGAATGGCATTGAAAAGAATGAGAAGGTATGGGCCCCAGATGTCCAAGTGATGCCTAAACAGATCCCCAGGTAGCCTATCCAGACCTGGCGCCTTCCCCAATGATAAATGCTTCAGGGCTGCCTCCACTTCCCCCAGGGATAGTTCCAAGTCATGGTCCTGTGCGCCGCAGGGCACTAAGAGGGCTATATCAGGGCAGGAGTTAGTATCTTGGTAAAGCGCCCCAAAGTGGGCCTCCCAAATCTCGGGGGCAATGTTGGGTTCCACTGCTTTTTTAAGTTCCCCTGTCCCATTATTAACAAGGGCCCAAAATTTACGGGAGTCCCTGACTTTTAGGGCATCATGAAGATCTTGCCAGTGATTCCAGTCCCACTCGGTCCTAGCAGTCGCCATCACTGCTTTGTAGTGTTTCCTAAGGTCACATACCTTGGCCTTATTAGACCCCTCTTTTATTGCAGCAATTAGTTCAGACTTTGCTGCCCTGCAGGAGGAGGTATACCAGGTGGGTACATGGGTCTTGTTCTTTCGGTTTGGCACCACCGGGTGAAATACCTCAGCCAGATCGCTGACAAGATCCTGGTGGATGGCACCCAGTTTCACATTGTATTCTGGGGTTCTTGGTGCATTTAGAAGTGCGTCCACCTCCATAAGCCTTGGGAGTGCCAACTCGTATAGCTTACTGATTGCCTCTTCTGAGCTCACAAGCTTACCCCACTTAACCCGGCGTCTGTTAGTTGTAAGGACCAGTTCCCCTGTGTCTCCCCCCCGACTTTCTACCAATGTACCCACTAAATGCATGGGCCACTGGATGTTTAAACAAAGGGCATTGTGGTCACTATCTGACCTACTTATTACCCTAAAGTCGAGGACTTTGGGCCAGAGTGTAATATCTAACATGATATAACCTATCCTCGACTCATGGCCCCTCCTATTAAAAGTACACACTGAGGGGGTGTCGGACGAGGTACGCCCATTACAAGCCCTCAGTGCGTAGTTCAGGGTAAGGGACATAAGTTGTATTGCAAGGGGGGACCAGACTTTGGGATGAGGGGAAGACGAAGGTGGAACCCCCCAGTAGTCATCCTCAGCCGTAATGGCACCCTCCAGTAAGCCCTCGAGAGGTTCAAAGTGGCAGTTGAAGTCTCCTCCAAGCACCACCTTGAGATCTCCCGGGAGTTGCCCCAGGAAGGAGGACAAGTCGTTTAGGGTTGGTGATTCATTTGGCGCGGCAACAGGTCGCGAGTAGACATTCACAATAGCCCATGATGGTTTACCAGGCCATGTGAGCCGAACGCACTGGATGTCCTGCGAGAACGTGTGCACCTGTTCCGCCTGACACCCAGTGTGACTCGCGATCCAAATTGCCAAGCCACCTGACGGCCTCCCCCTCCCGCCCCATTTGGCAGGGATTTCAAATACTTCAAACCCTCTCCTAGCTTGGGTATCCCTCGCCCATGTTTCCTGGAGAAGGAGAATGTCGCTACTACCCACCAGATGGTCCCACTCCGGTGTGCCTTCCTTATTTGCAATCCCTGCCACATTCCATGAGACAATTCTCAGGCCCTGATCTGCTGGTGGAGGGCCTTGGCCTACAATGGGAGGTGCCGCACAGCCTGTGGGTGGATGGATTCCTGGCAAGGCAGTAATGCACTCCGCGATGGCGGATGGACCAGCCAACTCCGCCTCCCCGGGTTGGAGAATATGGTCAGTCCCGCTGTTGGGTGGAGGCCCCTGTTGGCCCAGACTGTCACCCGTACTAAGTGATCGATCTTTAACATTATCCTGCGGGCCATTTTCAAATACAGGGGCTACACTCACTCCCACCCGGCTTTGCACCTCATCTATAGCATTATCCTGCGGACCATGCTCAATTACGGGGACTGTACTCTCTCCCGCCCGACTTTGCGCCTCATCCGCCATCTTCCCAGGGCTGCAGGATGTCACCTTGGTTTGTGGTCAATCGACCTGGTCTAGGCAGGAAAATCTATTATGATGTATGAAATTTACCTGGGCCGGTGGTAAGTAATGCCTTGGTCTGTAACATGAGCCGTCTACCGCGAAGCCCACTCTGGTCCACCCCTTCTCACCCCCTGCCTCTATATTGCTAACATTTGGGTAGAAGTGTGAGAGGGGGACTAGTTCAATCTTAGACTTGTCTGGCCTGACAAGCCAGTTGCAGATGTAGTTGGCAACGTGGGGGCTTTTAAAACTTATAATAATACAATCCCCTACCCTATTCTTTGGGGTAAGACCAATCCAAGGGATCCTCCTGACCATCAGGACCTCGCCTTTCAGGCTAGGAGGCAGCGGCCTATTAATACTAAGCCAGCTTATCACCTTGTTGCGTAAAGAGTCTAGAGGCTCCCTCATATCACCAGTTAACTCAGGTACTCCCACCATGATTGCCGTGTATGGGACTGCTTCTGGGGGCAGGTTAACCACCCTGCGCCTGTCAAAAGGGGGCGTGGTACCATCAGTAGGACCATTGGTAGAGTTCACCACTCCCCCTGTTTGTGGTGCAGGAAGTTGCTTGGATCTCCTTGGGGCCGGGACAGGGGGCCTAGGTGCTGAGGGTGGCAGAGGGTGCGTCTGGGGAACAGGCGCACCGTCCGTACTCAGCAGTATCGTGTTGGCGCCCTGAGACGGTGCAGGGAGCAACGGTATATTCCCTGATGGTGCCCGGGAGGCTGAAGGGGCATTTAACGCATTTATGGCTGACCCAGGACTTTTCCTTAAGTGACTATTTTCCATGGCCTTCAGTCTAGTCTCTATGGCGTCCAATTTAGCTGAGATGGGATTTAGCAAATTCCTCAAGATATCTGTGAGTGAGTTAATCAATGTGTCAGTGCTATTAGAAGTTGCCCCACCAAAAATAAAAGGGCCCGAGTGCAAAAGTGGGGCAGCAATAGTTGGAGAACCCATGTGATTCGACCTGGACCCAGACAAATTAAGATCGGGGGAGGCGGAAATGTCTGTGCTGTCAGCCTGATTTAGCTCAGTTATATCGATTTTAGCCCTCTTAGCCTTCTTTGCTTTCCTGGACCTTTTCCTTTTTGGGGGCTGTTCCACGCCACTGCCTGCCGGGTCTGGAAGCAGGTCAACCTGGCCTGCATCTTGCAAGTCTATTCCCCTAATTTCCAGAATGGTAGGATGGTCAGAGATCCCAGATAGCCGGGAGGAGTTCCTATCCCTCTGCGTCAAGGGAGTTCTTAACTGCTGAAGGACCGACTCAATCGTCTGATCAATACTATCCATTAATGACAAATGAGTGGCATCCAGTGGGATCGGTGTGCTAGCATCTGTAGAAACAGTATCCCCCTGTTTCAGGAACACACTTTCCGGACCCATCTCGAGGTGCGCCTCTGTGATTGACGAGCATTTGCTAGCTTGATTACTCGCCTTTGGGAAGAATTTTTCCAGGGTACTCAGACCTGGTTGGGCGGACTTACTTCGTGAAGTTCTGGTCGCCATTATGGAGTGTGTTGTGAGGCGTTACAGGGCCGGGAACGTCAGAGGGATGGCCCGGTCCGGTCTCTGCCGGCCTCTAACGGCCTAGAACGGCCCGCTCTTTGCCCGGTCTTCGCCCCGGTGACCGCCCCGCGCGCGTCCCGCGATGCGCGTGAGCAGGTTCGCCTAAGTATGGCAAGGGGGCGTGGCACTGGGAGGGGGCGCGGCGCGGCGGGAAGAGGAACCAGCTGGCGATGTCAAGTGGAATGCTGGTCCTCGCAGTCCCGCTCGCCTGCGCCTCTCACCTCCACTGCGGCCGGACTGCACACAGGACGTTTCCCCAAATAGGTGTTAGCTCCCAACCACTCCAGTGGCGAGCAAAGCGGCAAAACGGACTTCTCAGCTCGAGCGGTGTCACAAACTACAAATGGCTATGTGTAGATCAGCAGTACCAACTGGGATGGAATTGTTAAACTTGGTGGTAAACAGTGTTTTCCAAAGTTGTTATTCTTTATAACAGAGTATTTGGGTATATATAATGAGCTCCAGCATAGTCTTCTTTATAGACTTCGGAAGGCAGTGATGAGTGATATTCTTTACTGGGAAAATGCCGCACTTGACACGAAACATGAAGCATTCGTGGGGATAATATTTTTTTTAACCGGGTTTTTTAATAAACCACCATGCTCTCATAATGACAGGTGTAAGGACCATTTTGTCTGCTTTGTGAGGTCTTGCCTACACGGCATAGGCACTGTGCTGCAAGATATATCAATGACAATTCAGTGGCCTTACAACCTGTCCACAGTATACCATTAGTTGTTTTCTTTGTCACTCTCATTTCTAGTTGTTTGATTGCTTAGCTCCTGCAAGCTGACCTTTCTATCTTGCATTAGCTCCTCTCTTCATGAGACGCAATCAGGTTTTAGACCCGGCTTCAGTACGGAGACAGCACTAATTGAGGTGGCAGAGTCAGTGAGGTGGTCGATGGATTCAGGAGACTCGGCGATGCTGGTGCTCCTGGATCTATCGGCCGCTTTCGATACGGTCGACCACGTCAGACTGCTGTCACGACTGGCTGAGATTGGCATCCGGGACCAGGCTCTGGGCTGGTTACAGTCGTATCTGACTCAGAGAACACAGAAGGTGGCGCTGGGGACCGTTTCTTCAACACCTAAGGTCCTCAGCTGTGGCGTCCCTCAGGGATCGGCACTCAGCCCATTATTGTTCAATATCTACCTGGCCCGACTATTCACGCTGATTGCCAACTGGGGGGTCAAGGCAATCTCATACGGCGACGACACCCAACTGGTGTTTCCATATTCTGAAGTATCGGAGGCATCCTTTTCAAGCTTCAAGGGCTGTCTCCAAGATGTGGCATGTTGGATGAACACAAATAAATTAAAACTTAACGCTAATAAGACGGAAGTGATCTTTTTGGGCAAAGGCCCCCCTTCTCCCTCTGATCTTTGGTGGCCGGCGGAGATGGGACAGGCCCCCTTGTCTAGCCATACGGCAAAAATCTGGGGGTGCGTTGGGATGACAGTTTGTCCTTTGCCTCGCACATCCAGCAAGTAGTTGGCTGTATTCTCTGTTAGCTGAGGGATCTCCGTAAGATTCTGCGGCTTTTGCCAGAGTGACATCTAGGCTGGATTACGCCAACGGTCTGTATCTGGGCTTACCAAAGTACCTTATACAGCGGCTGCGACTGGTTCAAAATGCGACTGCGAGGCTATTAATGCGGATTCCTTTTAAGCATTCGGTCTCTCCGCACCTTCTCTTACTTCATTGGCTACCAGTAGCCAGCAGAATCAAATTTAAAGCACTTACGCTGGCCTTCAGATCCCTGTATGGTACCTGCCCAAATTATTTGAAAACCCGGTTGCCTAGATATACTCAAGCACGGTCTTTTCGATCTAATGGCCGAGTTCTGCTTGTAGTTCCTCGTGTAAAAAGGGCTCGGCTGGGAGGTCGTACTTTTTCAGCCAATGTGGCGGCACTTTGGAACACACTGCCCCCAACTCTTCAGCAGGTCCGAGCTATGCTTCAAGCGGTTTGTGAAAACCTGGCTTTTCTCCCAACCACGCTAGGCGTAAATACCTCCCAGTCCTCAAGGTCAAAACCTGTTCTTCAGCGCCGGGACACCTCCTTGTGAGGTAGCTGTTGCGCTTTATAAAACTCTGTATTATTATTATTATTATTATTATTATTATTCTTTCTAGGGCATGGACCAAGTACGTGGGTTCTTCCTCGTCTTTAACCAATCTACTATTATTTTTCTTTTGCTTCTGTATCAGTGTTATTCCTGGGCGTTCAATGTGCTTAATAACCTTTAACAAAGGCATACAACTTCTTTTCTTATGTTGCTTTCATCCTATTTGCTGTCTCCGTTGATGTTGATGTTTTGGTTACTTACATCCACAACTGTATTACTCTACCTCACTCTACTCTACACCACTCCACTCTACATTACTCTACTCTAAGCCATTCTGATCTAAGCTACTTGACTCCACTCTATGCCACTCCACTCTACTCCACACCACTTTCCTCTATGCCAATCCTCTATGTCACTTTACTCTATGCCAATTCATGCCACTCTACTCTATGCTATTCCACACTGCTCAATGCCACTGCTCAATGCCACTCTGCACCACTCTATGCTACTCCACTCCACTCTGACACTCTACTCTAAACTACTCTACTTGATACCACTTTGCTCTATGCCACTATATGCTAATCCACTCTGTGCCACTCTACTCTATGATACTCCATTGCACTCTTTGTCACTCTAATCCACTCTATGCCACTCTGCTCCAATCTACTCCATTCTAAGGCACTTTGCACCACAGTACTCTACACCAATCTATGCCACTCATCTCTACTCTCTGCAACTCTACTCTATGCCACTTCACTCTACTCAATGCCACTGTACTCCAGCACTCTCCAGTAGTGCACTCTAAACCAATTCACTTTTTGTCGCTCTACTCTATGCCACTCTATGCTACTCTATGCCGTTCTATGCTGCTCTACCCCACAGCACTCTTTGCCACTCTACTCTACGCCACTCCACACCACGCTTCTTCTTACCACTCTACTCCATGCACTATATGCCACTGTAGTCTACTCCACTCAACTCTACTCTATGCCCCTCTACTCTTTGCAGCTCCATTCTACTGTATGCCTCTGTACGCTACTCTATTCAATGCCACTCTACACCACTCTACTCCACACCATTCCAATCTATGCCGCTCCACTCTACTCTACACCACTTTGCTCCACACCACTGGACTTAACTCCACCCCAATCTTTGCCATCCCACTGTATGCCTCTTTACTCTGCACCTCTCTATTCTATGCTACTCTACTCTATGCCACGGGACTGTATGCCACTCCATGCCACTCTCCGCCACACCAGTCCATACACTATACTTAACTGTATATCACTCTTTACTATTGTAAGTCATTCTATGCTACCCCACTCTACTACATGCCACTCCAAGTCATGCAACTCTACAACACTCCATTCCAGACAGTGCCACACTACATCACCCCACTCTACACCACTGTTTGTCATGTTATGTTATGTTAAAAACGCTTGTATAGCGCATGGCTACCCCAGAAACAGGGTGTCCCAGCGCTTGCAGACGATTTGAGACAAAACAACTAGGCGTAGATAGAACATGTAGCAATACTAAGGAGCCCTAAGTAGGCGGAAACAGCCATGTTTTAATTAACTTTCTAAATGACCGGTAATTGTTAGTGGCACGCACGTTTGCTACTCCACTTCACTCTAAATCCACTCTAATCTACGCCACTCCATTCTACTCCATTCCACACAATTCTATCTCAGTCTACTCTACATTACATTACTCTATGTCACTTTATTCTAGGTAACTTTATGATTCTCCACTCTGTGCCACTGTGTTCTAGACCACTCCATCTCACTCAATGTCAATGTGCTCGATTCTCTACTCTACTCCACTCCAAGGCACTTTACGCCACTCTATTTTATACCAATCTATGCTAATCCACTCCACACAATGCCACTTCACTCTTGGTCACTCTGCTCTATGCGACTCTAAGTCGCTTTACTCAATGCCACTCTGCTCTATGCCACTCCACTCTTCTCTGTGCTACTCTACTCCACCCCACTATATGCCAATCTAGATAGACTACACCACTCATGTCTACTTTACACCACTCAGCTCTTCACCACTCAACTCCATTCTATGTCACTCTAGCCACTCTACTCTATGCCACACCATGCCACTCAATTCTACAACCACTCTACACTGTGCAACTCTATGGCACTCTATGCCACTCCACTCTGTGCCGCTCTATGATGCTCTACTCTATGACACTCTACTCTGTCCCACTACACTCCATTGTACTCTTCACCACACAAGCCTACACCACTCTATGCTACTCTACTCTAAGCCACTCCAAACCACTCTGCGCAACTCCACCGTATTGGTGAGCAAGCATATGCATTGGCAGACATCTATGGAATTGATTTTCCTTTAATAGAAAACCAGCCCCAAGATTATGTGCTAGGGTACGCATGCATGCATTTGAAAAAGCCAACAGCTCAACATTTTAAAGCTGAGAACAATTGGGTTTGCAAGTGCTTGTTGATCCACAACCATGCATGTGGAGTGGATTCCCGCAAAAGTTTAGAACAAAAGAAAACTGGCCTATGACTGACACCATTTATAGCCAATCCCGCTTCCTGAATGAAGTGGCCCAGGGAAATCTGACTCCTAAAATGAATTCTGTTGCAGCTGTGAGGTGGATCGGTCATCTAAGACCTACCGTAGCCCGCCACAGGATCTTTTTCTTTTGGAGCCACTTGACGCAGCAGATTACTGGAGCACCTTGGAGCTAAATATGATTGCAGTTATTGGCAAGTATGTAGGTTTTGTTTATTTTTCGATATTTTGGACCCTACAGGTGTTTCTTTACAAAAATATCCAGCTGGCTTCCCACAAATATCTGTATTCTTGGTCTTTTGCCACTGCTCCTTTGTCCTGATCAATCAGTCTTTAAGTGTGTCCTCCTGCTGTCAGCCTGCCTGCCCCTTATCCATCTTAGAATGAATAGAAAAGATCTCACAGTTAACACTTGGATGAAGCTGGACTCAGCTATGATAATCCCTTTATGGCCAAATTGGTTTACGCTACGCTGCCAATGAAAGAGTGACAGGCTGCCAACATCTCTGAAACATCAGCCACTTAAGGCGTTTTAAGGCCTACCACTTCATTGCTAAGTAGCCACGTCTTGTGTGACACCTTCATGCAGGATATGCTTTTTAGGCAAGACTGTAGCGGATTTTAGGATTTTTAAGCCCATACTTGCATTTTAGTTGCATTTATATCACGATTGTTTCCCACAGATGAGGTAGTAAAATGAACTGTCAAACCACCCAGTACATTGTGCTTGGTTGGAACGGTGTGGGATTGTAAGGCGTCCTATACACAAAGTAGTTTAACATGATGAAGGGAATATTGCTCTTACTGCCAATACTTTGTTGTATTCCATATTTCTTCACAGTCTGAGCAACAGCACGCTTTAAAAAAAATCGTATTTTCTTTAATATATGTTCTGCAAAAAAACGGCTATATTTGGCGTATTTAATTTTGCACTAACGACTCTGGTTTTATTCTCCATGCCCGCAAAACCACTATCTATGTTACGTGAAAGAGGAAGACATGAAGGATTTAAGCAATCTGTGAGAAGGGGGATGGTGAGACTATGTATTATAAGGGACAAAGTACCCCCGTTGTGGTTTAGAACGATAATGCAAAGAATTGAGGAGTTTCATGACTTTGTGAAGGAACATGGCCTTCGACCTCTTCCTCAATATGGCCATGGAACTCCTGCTGCCTTTCCATATCCCTATAATGTACTGCCAGGGGTACCTTATCACTTATGTTATTGGTGGGGCTGGTTTCAAGAGTGTTGGTTGTGGGTGTGGACTGTGTGGGGTGTGCTCTCATGTTGTGCTTGAGCACTGGCAGAATGGTCCTGTTTTGTCACTGCAGCTTTGTGGCCGCACTATGCATGTAATGGAACAAGGCCGGGTGAAAGATAAATGCAAATGTTATTGAGCGTATAACCCGTGTGAGGGAGATGAGTTTGTTTTTTAAGATTTTCTGTTCTAAGACAGATGTTGTTCAGAAATTATAATAGTAAAAATTAAAGTACAATTGTCACAATGGAAAGTAATGTTGGATAAAAAGAAAATAGGTTCAAAGGTGTCACACATGACATAGGGGCCACTTGGAAGCCATGCACATAAAGCAGCCAACTAATCCATGTCATAAACATGACTTACAGCCAGCATTGAAATTTCAACCAGCAGCGCTAAGCATGCTGGGACTTGTACAATCTCTTTTCTATAAATAGGAGCCTATAAGTCTCAGAATGTTTGGTGCTGTTGTTGAAAAAATAGGTCTGGCTCAAAGAAAGTCTCATAACATGGAGCTAGTCACAAACCAGAAATCGGGGCTCTGTACAAAGAACTGCACATACAACAGTCACCTCACAGAAAAAACACACGAAGCGAATTACATTCTTGCAGCATATGTATTATGGATTGGAGCAATCAGATTAAGCTTTCAAGGAAAAGTATTTATAGCAATGCAAACATTGGAGAAAACGAATTGTAACACCATGTGCAGCACAGGTATTTCTAAAAAATCATTTTAAGTGAGTCAGAAAAAAAAAATCCTTAAGAAATAAAGCAACTGATGCGTATTTCTGCTACTTATACAATAAAACGAAATGAAACATACTAGTTTCACTTCAAACCTATACCCATATTTTATATTTTAAAAGCAGCAACACTTCTTGTAAAAAAATATTAAAGTCATGTAAATTGGGTTTTGTCATGTTTTGAGCTTCTGCAAATATTATTTACTCTCATATATAACAAAGGCAGCAAAAATGTTTTTTTATTTTTGTACCTACATTAAATATCTGTCTTGTAGACAGATTTATTTCTACAGTAGTCACAAGAACATTGTGTAAAGCATATGTTCCTCGGTGACTCACACTATTGAAGGCAAATTCCATGTACAGGATACACAACGAAATGTATATTACCTACTGGCAATCACCAATAAATAGCTATAGTTAGGACAATTTTTCATAAGAAAAGTGTTGCCTATATCTTTCGCACTGTCTGACAAATCTTCACAAAGGTTTTTCCCAAAAAGTGCCCTGATAAATCTTGTTGTGCTTGAAAGATTTAGCCATAATCTGTTCAACGGGGACTGAGAAAAAGGGGCTGGGGGCAAAAAAGTGTATTTCCCTTGCTAATTCCCATTGTGTCTTTAGACACACCTGCAGCCCGAACGGCTGGACGGAATCACATCAAATTTGAAAGAAAGCTAGATTAGTCCGTAGATTGTGCTATTTGTATTGGTATAAATCCTGTCCGTAACGTGCGAGAAATTAAGGGGAATCCAAATGTGTATAGATACAATCGCAAAGCCTTTGCGAATATTGACAAGTGCATGCAGAGATGTGCAGAGCTCTTTTTTGGTTACCAACACTTTAACCAGGAAGCTTAGGCAGCCATCTTGGAACTCAGCTTCAGCAGAGTACCAAACAAACAGTGAAAAAAAGAGCTCATACCTTAGTCTTGGGGTCCCAGAGGAACCCTGGCAGGGCAAAAAAGCCCTTTTTTTTTAATTTAATGAGAAATTTGAGTATATTCATGAATATTGCCAGTAATTAAAAATAAAACTGTGCTTGTTTTTCAAGAAGTCCCTGAGTGGGCATGTGGTCATTTTAGAGGAGAGGGATGCATGATCCCCCCCTCCTGAGGCTCTTTGAGCCCAGGGTACCCTAACTCCCCGGGGCTTTATTTTAAATATTGGAGTGGACCAGCATGGTCCTGGGGCTCAATGGAGCCCCAGAGACCACCACCTCAATGGGGCTTTATTATTCAAATGGAGGGGGCCACATGGACCCCCCTCCATGGACTCTTTGGAGCCCCAGGTACCACCAGCTCCCCAGGGCTTAATACCAATAATTAGCTGGCTGCATGGATCCTGTTCCTTTGGGATCACCTCCTCCCCGGGGACAGCATTTAAAATATAAGGGGGAGGGAGACTGTACATTCCCCCTCCTGGGCCATATATGGACCCAGGGACCACCCCCTCCCCCAGGCTCGCCCCTGCCTTGTAAATTAGATATGCAAGGTAAATGAAGTTAGGTCCTGGGACATGTAGTTGGTTGGACCATATGTATATAGGAAAAAATTAAAGATACCAACCACACACTTTCTTCAATCTTTAGATTTAAGGAAAAGCACAAACCAGTATTACTCGAAGGTTTGTTGGGTATATCTTGTTCTTACCCTTTTAATTTCTATTTTTTCATTTTTCAAAAAGATTGATTCTGCAGTCACCGGATTGCGGAGAGTTCAGGTTAAAAGACACAAGTGCCCGCCAACTGTCAACTGGTACGCGAAAGATAAAGAATAACACGCGGAGGAACACTAGAATATAACAGGTCTAAAGCTAACCAAAGGATATTGGAGGACCGCCCCCACATACAAAAACTTGAGAAAGCAGAGAGCGCCGACTATACTGTAGAACTATAACAGGTCGTCTTTTAAGATACAGAATGAGCGTCTCTGCATAAAGAAACTGGAAAATAATCCTGAGCACTGAAACATATAGAAAGGACAAAGACTACAAGAATTGGGGAATTAACGTCAAACCTGTAGACCCGCGGCTGCTGGAAAAACAGATACTTACTAAAGACAGAGCCTTGAAGAGAACCTAAGAACTGAGGTCAACTGGTTCGAAACGCGTCGGCATATGAAATAGACATCAATTGACTCATAGACCAATGAATTTATATATGGTTTATTTTCAAAATAATTTTTGATTGTCTGCATTTATATGTGGTTTGTAGAAATTAACACTGAGCGTCACTTTGTCAAGTTTAGACAAGGATCTGTGTATATTAAGTGAAAAACAAGTGAATACTGTACATTAGTGTATATATATGTGAATAATGTTTTGTATTTATGTGTAAATGTCATAAATGTGTTGTGTTCCTTTTCATACATAAAAATCTTTTTGAAAAATGAAAAAATAGTAATTAAAAGGGTAAGAACAAGATATACCCAACAAACCTTTGGGTAATACTGGTTTGTGCTTTTCCTTAAATCTAAGGATTGAAGAAAGTGTGTGGTTGGTATCTTTAATTTTTTCCTTGTAAATTAGATAGGCAGTGCGCCCCTCCTTCTGCAGCCATTAATGGCCCTGGGTACTGCCACACCTCAAGACTGGCTCATACTATGTCCTGGGATGCCCAACCCCAGGACATAGCTGTTTGCTTTTGCTTGGAGGGAGCTGTGAAAGTGCTGTTTTTGTCTTTGTTTTTGATATATATATATATATATATATATATATATATATATATATATATATATATATATATATATATATTACCTACTGGCGATAGCCAGTAGGTATATATAGTTAGGATTTTTTCTCTATGGAACTTTTGAAAATTCTATGTCTAATAACTTTGGCGTTTGTGGACGGAATTGGCTGAAATTTTCAGGAAAATGGCACATTTTGTTTCTGAGCAGCTCCTGAAAATTTGGGGGGGGTCGTCAAGGGGGGGCCGAGAAAAAAGGGGGGTCCCAAAACGCGTTTTTCCCATTCATTTTTCCATAGGGCGGTTGGCCTCACTTTTAGCTCGAACGGCTGAATGGATTTGCACGAAACTTGGCAAAATTGTAGGGACTGTTAGCCCGATGTGCCTTTGCTAGGTCTCAATATATGTGCTTCAGTGGATTTTGAGAAATTAACGTTTAAAACAAGATATATATCTGTAACAGCGCTCCGGGCAGCGCTCCGGTTCGCGTACTTTTCGCGTAACGGAACTTTGCGATGCGAAGCTGATTGGCTCTCCGGTGTCTGTCAACATTCTAAACAGTCCGGAGCGGCCGCCATCTTGTCTCTCGGTAGGATCGAGAGACAAGAGGAGGCCAAAACAAAGGGGAAATGAAGGAAAGGGGGCAAGGTAGACCCCTTCTGACCCCCTAGGATTGATGAGGGGGATATTATAGAGCCACACGGGCCCAAAAAAAAATAAAAAAAAATTCCGATTTTTTCGCCGTAGAGACGCGTCTTGGTACGCGAACCGGGCAGCTAACCGGGAAGCTAACCGGCAGTGTAACGGGAGTCTGAGGAGTAGCTGATTGGCTGTCAACATTGTAAACAGTCCGGAGCGGCCGCCATCTTGTCTCTCGGTAGGATCGAGAGACAAGAGGAGGCCAAAACAAAGGGGAAAAGGAAGGAAAGAGGGCAAGGTAGACCCCTTCTGACCCCCTAGGATTGATGAGGGGGATATTATAAAGCCACACGGGGCCAAAAAAAAATGTAAAAAAAAATCCGATTTTTTCGCCGTAGAGACGCGTCTTGGTACGCGAACCGGGCAGCTAACCGGGCAGCTAACCGGGAAGCTAACCGGCACTGTAACGGGAGTATGAGGAGTAGCTGATTGGCTGTCAACATTGTAAACAGTCCGGAGCGGCCGCCATCTTGTCTCTCGGTAGGATCGAGAGACAAGAGGAGGCCAAAACAAAGGGGGAAATGAAGGAAAGAGGGCAAGGTAGACCCCTTCTGACCCCCTAGGATTGATGAGGGGGATATTATAAAGCCACGCGGGGCCAAAAAAAAAAAAAATCCGATTTTTTCGCCGTAGAGACGCGTCTTGGTACGCGAACCGGGCAGCTAACCGGGCAGCTAACCGGGCAGCTAACCGGGATCGTAACGGGAGTCCGACATATTGTGTTTTTTGAACGTTTGTGATATGTGCACGTGTGGATTTTGTCTAATTAAGGTTAAAAAAATATATATATATCTTTAAGCGTGTTCTGGCGCGCTTACGTTTTGGGTTTGGTTTGCGCTGCAGAGACGATACGTCACGGTTATGCGATGCATCATGAGGCGTCTCACGGGCTACGTGATACGTCACTTAATAAAGAATATATTTTACAGCTATAGATATTAGCTTTTAAAAAACCAATGAAATTCACAGAAAAAACCATAGGTTATAGACCATATATAGTTAGGAATTTGCATTTACAAAACCTTGAAAATTCACTGAAAAAACCATAGGTTATAGACCATATATAGTTAGGGATTAGCATTTACAAAACCTTATTTTATTTGCACAAACCATTGAAATTCCATATATAGTTAGTTGCACTAACTATATATCGCGGACCCGCAATCCACTGCTAATGATGTCACATATTACATCATTCATGACATGGTCAGTGACATCACTGATGACATCACTGATGACATCTCAAATGACATCACTGATGACATCACTGATGACATCTCAAATGACATCACTGATGACATCCCTGACATCTCATTTGACATTACTGATTACATCACTGATGATATCATTTATGTGATAATACATCTTCAGACTCTAATATAACCTTAGATACACTCAGTGTAAACAGGCACTCACAGACTGTCACACATCCATGGAGTTACTCACACACCTAGTCAGTCATGCAAAGAATCAATCACATCTCCATTTCCTCAACTATACAGTTATACACACCTTACTTATTCAAACATATACTAACACATATTTACTCTCTTATACAATCCTTGATACAAGTTCACAATGATTCATACAGCCACTCTCACATTCACTGGCTCTTATGTTCAGTTATTTATATATGTCAACTCTCACGTGGAGTGTGTTTTACATATGTACTTACTTTGACATGTAGCACTGAGATATCCATTCACTCACCAATATACTCATGCACACAGTCAACTGTCCATACAGCTGTTTCTACATGCACTTTTGAACCCATACACCTAGGGAATCAACTGCTCACACATCTATGCACAGAGTTATACACCTCCCAGCCACCCACACACATACTCAGTCTCCCATACAAATGCTTGGGCAACCATTCAATAACCCATATAGTTACTGATATAGCTACTGATGTAAACATGCAGCAGTTTACAGAACAACATAAATAATGATTGCCAAATTAAGACACTTTAATCACTAACCCATGCACTCAGTGAGACACATTTAATCATTCTCTCATACAGTCAGTCATGCACCTACTAAATCCTTTATCCAGACACTTATACATCCACTCATTCTTCAATATGTAAGACATATTTTAACTTTACAGAAACATACAGTCACTGGGTGTTGTCATCAGTGATGTCATCAGTGATGTCATCAGTGATGTCATTTGAGATGTCATCAGTGATGTCATCAGTGATGGCACTGACCATGTCATGAATGATGTAATATGTGACATCATTAGCAGTGGATTGCGGGTCCGCGATATATAGTTAGTGCAACTAACTATATATGGAATTTCAATGGTTTTGTGCAAATAAAATAAGGTTTTGTAAATGCTAATCCCTAACTATATATGGTCTATAACCTATGGTTTTTTCAGTGAATATATATATATATATATATATATATATATATATATATATATATATATATATATATATATATATATATATATATATATATATATATATATATGAGGTACGTGAAGCTCCCAAAGTTTAACAAGTGCAGCGAACTTAGCCACTCGAGCAAACAGGAACCAGCGAGACCCAAAGAAGGTGCACATTTTTCTTTATTGGTTTTTAGCCCAGCACCAGTCCGCCATGACGCGTTTCGGCTAGAGATAGCCTCGATGTATATGTAATACCTATTTAAATTTCAAACAAAACCACATTAACTGGATGATGTCAACAGTGATGTTGATGTCATTAGTGATACCATTTGAGATATCATCAGTGATGTCATCAGTGAAGTCACTGACCATGTCATGAGTGATGTAATATGTGAAGTCATCAACAGTGCATTGCGGGGGGCGCAAGTTATAGTTAGCTCAACTAACTATAACTGGTGATTTTGTCTGGTTTTCTATGAGTCAAATGTGCAACTAACTATAATGTCCCTGAAACCTATGTTTTTTTCAGTGAATTTTTAATGTTTTTTAAATGCTAATTCCTAACTTTAACGTCTGTAAAACCTATGGTTTTTTCAGTGAATTTTAAGGTTTTTTAAATGTTAATTTCATATTTTAATATTTATAAAACCTATATTTTTACTAATTGTTTTCTATTATTTTGCATCTCTATTATCCTTTTTTTAAACTGTAAAAATTATGTAATATTTCATATCTTCCTACAAAGATGTATATAATTTTTTCTTTTTTGAAGAAAACTACAGTCCTGTACTGGTTGTCTACCAAGCTCGATCAGAACGCGAATCATATCCACCACATTTAAATGATGCATATTTAGTATCCAACAGGTTTGTGGCACCGCATCCAGCGTAACAACATACACGTATGAGGTCGCGCCAGCTGCTACTTTGGTATGCGACATGTACGCACTACCAAGCTGCACGTTACGTCATGTACGTATGGGGTCGTGCCTGCTGCATGTTGCAAATGCGACAAGTGCACGCTGCCACACCCTGTGTTACATCATAGATGTACAGTATTGCGCCACATACACCGTTCCTTCTTTTTTAGTCTAAAGTATATCTAAAAAACTTTAAACTGTATATGAAAACAAGCAGAAATCAAACATACTTTAAATATTTATATATTTCTA
Organism: Lissotriton vulgaris; assembly: GCF_964263255.1. NCBI lineage: Eukaryota > Metazoa > Chordata > Amphibia > Caudata > Salamandridae > Lissotriton > Lissotriton vulgaris. The sequence goes on from NC_141687.1 coordinate 897,451,951, forward strand.
ACTGTATTAAACTTATATTTTAGCAAATATATTTTCTCAGAATCACGTCGGGTACGATCTCCTTGTGCACTAGATGCGCGATTGCCATGTGACCACAAAAAAAAGCATTTAATTAGTTCATAACATTTCCCATTGTAACAGTTGGAAAAGACCACCCATTTTAGTCAATCTTTGTACTGCATTTGATGAGACACAACCCTTCTGCTTAGAGAACATTTTGCAATGTACACATATCTTCCCCTACGCACAACATGCAACTATCATCTTCATCAATATTCATGGTCTGTAAAGTAGCCTTCCACCTGTCATAGCCATACAACTAAAAGTTACATAACCAAAATTTTCTCCAATACCAGAAGTAGCATGATTGCATAATCTGTCCACAGCACATTGTAATATAGTACGGCCCAGAGACAATATCATGCAGAGATAATGAACACACAGACGCAGATAGATAGTGGAAGTGAGTACGGGCACATGCGTTTGACTCCTTTTTATTACCAGGTTCACATATCCAGTGACGTCTGTGGGGGATGCGTGTGGAGTCGGTGTAAACCAGCTCTCAGGGAATAGTTGCTGCTATCATCAACTACAACAGTAATCATTGGATCACACACAGACATTCAATAATAAAAGAGTCAATAGTTTGAACTGCAGTAAGGTAGGGACAGTAGATGAGAAATAATACAGAGAAATATTCTATTGTAAAAGAAACACAACTTGAGGTATACTAAGACACAATTAATAAATTTGAAATAATACACAAAAAAAATTGTAACATAAAGGGCCCATCAGTTCTAGTGCACTCAGATAGCCACATCAAAAGTATTCAGCATGTGCACAGCCAGCGATGATGCATGCTGCGGGCGAGCTGTACTAGGAGTAATATCTGTTGCCCTCAACACAGCATCATCTGCAATAGCGACTCTATCTGAATTGTGAGCACTGCTGTCGGCAGTGTAGGCCACATAGAGCGGTCAGCAAGGGTCCACAGATACGTAAGGTGGAATTCAGCTACACAGTTTCTCATGCGCGAAGCAACAAAAAGCGTGTCTGGAGCCTGTAATAATACGTATGCATGGTGTAGACAGAGCGCACTGCGGCAATGTTTTTTCCTACAGAACTGCGGCATCTAGAAGACCAACTCGATCTGAATTGTGAACATTGCAATATGCAGTGTTAATTGTAGACAGTACTCAGACAGGCATTCATGAATACTTTCTCTCACTTCCTCTTTACAAAAGACAACAACATAAATTGCAGAAAAATCTGCAATAAATAAAACAAAACAATTCAAATACCATTTCTGCTGTCTACAGTGTAGACTATTTAGTGTTCCTTTGCACTTGCAAATTAAATTTGGTCATTGTAGTAAACCTATAAGTCATTTCAAAAAATGTCTTTAAGCAAGTATACTAAAAACATAATATGTATATTCCAGTAGATGTTGTAGTTACTTTACTACTGGATTCTATAATTAAACAATCAGCACTAGATCTTAATTGTGCTCACTCCAATCTGCATTGTAGGCCAGACTCACTATTCATTAACACCTAATAGCCATGTACCGTTCAATTCGAAAGCATGGACTTGGTTGCAGCAGATCAGAAGGGGTACACAGAAATAATAACAAACTTCAACTTCTGACATCCTCCATCATAGAATCAAGACCCCGTTTCACTGTTCGGACCTGCTGTACCATGGTGTAATCCACAGACTGGTGTCAACCAAGCACAATAATCATGTGCAACAGTTAGCTACGAAAGTACCGAGTCTGACACACCTCAATGGAGGGAGTTCTATGAAAACCAAGCAAAAAGTAATATTGAACATTTTCCATTGTGGAATCAAGACACTGTTCCACTGTTGGAAACTAAAGTATATTGCACCTGCTCAAAGGGAGTACCTTCATCTCCACTCTCAAGTGAAGTTCTAACATCATCCATGTGGGATCAAGACACTGTTCTAAGGTTGGGACCTAGAGTGTGATGCACCTCATCGAAGGGGGTACCACAAATCATCACAAACAGTAACTTCCGACATCCTCAATCACACAATCAAGACGCTGTGTCACTGTTCAGACCTGCTGTACCACGGTGTAATCCACCGACTGGTGTCAACCAAGCACAATAATCATGTGCAACGGTTAGCTATGGAAGCACCGAGTCTGGTGCACCTCATTGGAGGGAGTTCTATGAAAACCAAGCAACAAGTAAAATCTCACATCTTCCATTGTGGAATCAAGACACCATTCTACTGTTGGGACCTAGAGTTGCTTGCACCTGGTCAAAGGAAGTACCTTCACCTCCACTCTCAAATGAAGTTCTAACACCATCCGTTGTGAGATCATCACAAACTGTAACTTCTGACATCCTCAATCATAGAATCAATACCCCATTTCATTATTCGGACCTGCGGTACCGCGGTGCAGGCCACCATCTACAGTCAACCAAGGCCATTAATCATGTGCAGCAGTTAACTACAGAAGCACAAGGTCTGGTGCACCTCAACAGGAGGACCTCTGTGAAAATTCACCTGCACGTTATATCGAACAACGTCCATTGTGGGATCAAGACAACGTTCCACTATTGGACCTAGAGTTGGTTGCACCTGGTCAAAAGAAGGACCTTCATCTCCACTCTCAGTTGCACTTCCAACATCATCCATTGTGGGTCAAGACACCGTTCCACTGTTGGTACCTAGAGTTTGATGCACCTCTTCGGAGGAGATACACAGAAATCATCACAAACTTTAACTTCTGACATCCTCAATCATAGAATGAAGACCCCGTTCCAGTGCTCGGACCTGCTGTACCGCGGTGTACTCTACTGACTGGTGTAAAAAAGCACAATAATCATGTGCAACAGTTAGCTACGCAAGCACAGTGTCTGATGCACCTCAATAGAGGAAGTTCTATGAAAACCAAGGAACAAGTAATATTGGACATCTTCCATTCTGGGATCAAGACACCGTTCCACTATTGGGACCTAGAGCTGGTTGCACCTGGTCGAACGTGGTACACAGAAATAAACACAGACTTCAACTTCTGACATCCTCAATCATAGAATCAAGATCCCGTTTCAGTGTTCCGACCTGCTGTACTGTGGTGTACTCAAACGACTACACTCAACCAAACCCAATAATCCTGTACAGCAGTTAGCAATGGAAGCAAAGAGTGTAATGCACCTCAACAGAGAGAGTTTGATGAAAACCAAATAACATGTAATATCGGACCTCTTCCATTGTAAGATCAAGACACCGTTCCACTGTTGCGACCTAGAGTTGCTTGCACCTGGTCGGAGGTCCACACAGAAATATTCACAGCCTTTAACTTCTGACTTTCTCAATCATACAATTAAGACCCCGTTTCATTGTTCGAACCTGCTGTTCTGCGCTGTAGTGCAGCGAGTACAGTCAACCAAGCCCAATAATCCTGTACAACAGATAGCTACATAAGCACACACTGTGCTCCACCTCAAAAGAGGGAGTTCTATGAAAAGCAAGCAGCAAGTTATATCGTACATCATCCATTGTGGGATCAAGACACCGTCCCACTATTGGAACCTAGAGTTGGTTGCATCCGGTCAAAGGGAGTACCTTCATCTCCACTCCCTGATTCAGTTCTAACATCATCCATTGTGGGATCAAGACGCCATTCCATTGTTGGGACCTAGAGTTGATTGCACCTGGTCAGAGGGGGTACACATAAATGATCACAGACTTTAACTTCTGACATCCTCAATCATAGCATCAAGACCCTGTTTCACTGTTTGGACCTGCTGTACCACAATGCAATTTCAACTTTCTGCATAGCAATGGCTGCTTTATTTTCCAGTATTACATGGACCACTAGTTTCACTATCTTAAGAACTTTCATTACTAATTTCAGCTGTAATAGTATTTTCCTGTTCAACTTCATCATTCAACATTTTTTAATATATAGCAAAAATTGTAAATGCAACGCTACCTTCTTAACCGTCAAAGTCTCCACATAATTCACTTTCACTACACCATGGCTTAAACAGTTGCAGAAGTGCTACATGGTAAAATTCTTGCTTATCTAAAGTTTCACAACTAACTGGTTTATGAGATTACTCTTTGCATGTTTTACTAAACAGCCATGACATCCAATTACTGCACATTTTCCTTCTTTTACATTCTCGTTAACATTTCTTGTCAAGCTGTAATGTTCATACAGACATAGCTGTTGTAGATGTTGACTCGTTTCGGTTAGTATGTGTCCAACATATTAGTTTTAAAATTGTCTGTACTGTCTGCTTTATTTACTGCTAATTCTTACATTTCTTCAAATGATTTCAGGACTCCATTTTGTTTGCAGGCAAGATCTAAATTACCCAAATGATTCCGCTTAACTTTGAATTTAAACTTGAAGAGCACAATCAGTCTGAACATTCATACAATCCAAGTTCTCGATGGGAAAACATTTTCAAAGTAAAGCTGTACAATTCTTTACTAAGGCTTTTCTCTTGTGCAATTTCTTCCCACAGTTCTTTCATCTCTATTTATTCTGATTTTGTTATGTATGATGTACCATAACATGCAACAGCAATTTAGTTATCTGCAGTAAGTATGAGTGAAATTTGCAAATTCGCGGTACATGAATTCGCGATCTGCAAAATTTGCGAATTCATGCAAATTTGCGGATTTCTTTTTTTTGCGTGTTCGCAGGGTTTTTTGCTTATTCGCGGGCCGCTTGCAGCGCAGCGACCACGAAGTTACCCATGAGGTCGTACATGGGCGCAGACATCTTGTGTGCATTGCGTATTTCCATTTCTGATTTCTGGGCGCTATTGGCAATCTCGCGTTGTGTGCGGCGCGCTATTATGAGTTTGCGTGTGTTTTTGCGTACTCAAGGGGGAAATATCACGCAAACTTACCCACGCGGTCCTCAATGGGCGCGGGCATTTTGTTTTTCATTCATTGCTATGTTTCTGGGCATGCTTTTTCTATCCAGCTTCAATCTTTGCCATCCTTTGTTTGTTTGAAGTTGTTTTTAATCTTTTTTACTTATTATCTATCCCTCTATTTTTCTAGATCTTTGTTTTGTGTTTTCTTCTACTTTTGGTTACTTTAACCACATGCGCGCTAGTGGAATTCTGGAGCTATGCTGAGATTTTTAAAAACCCATGTTACATGACGAGCTGGGCTCGTCATCAGCGTGCGAGGAGGCTACACCATGACGAGCCCAGCTCGTCATGAGCCTGGAAGGGGTTAAAACTACTTTTTTTTACCTCTTTTTTTATTTACATTTTCCCTATTCTCTTTCCTATTTCTTATTTCCATTCCTGTCCAGGACCATGGCAAAGAGAGCCGGGAAGGACAAGGGGAAGGGCCCCGCACCCCGTACACGGCTCCCATGCGGGCGATTGAGGGGGGAGCAAGTCATAGCCCAGGAGATCTTTTGGGCGGAGGAGGTGGCCGCACTGATTTTTTATGTCCAATGCCGCCTCCCCAAGACCATCGCGGCAGGTGGCAGGATCGCTGACGGGTACGGGCTCCGGGAGCGTCGGCAGCTGTGGGAGAAGGTGTGCCGGGCCATGTATAGGCAGTCTCAGGTACGGTGCACCTACAGTCAGGCCATGCCCCGGTGGTCCGATATCCTAGACCGTGAGCACGACCTGCTCAACCTGCTAGGGGCCGAGATCCCTGGGGTTGGTGAGTAGTAGTAACTATTTAATCACTTCTCTATTTTCTCCTGCTCTATGTTATCATATTGCAAATGTTTGTTTTTTCCGAAGAGCAATAATGCTGCCGATTACATTGTAGGTAAATTATGTTTCAAAATCTTCTGTGATTGCATTGCAGGTGCACTGCTCGCCTGCTCAGTGGCGGTGCTACTATGCTTAGTTGTTTTCGATTTTGTGCTCATTTCATTGGCCTGAGTGATTATGTATAAGCGTACTTTACAGAACTGCGTAATGCTAGACACTAAGGGGCAGATTTACAATTACTGGTGCATCCCTGCAAATTAGCAGGGATGTGCCAGTAATTGTGCGCCACGCCTCTACCACCCATGCTGCGCCGCATTTACAATGCGGCGCACTATGAGGCAAAAACGACACAGATGTGTCACACATCTGTGCCGTAAAGGTGGGCCATTGCTGGAGTTGTGTTGCAAGCACGACACAGCTCCAGCAGTGCTCTGGGGTGCCCTATCTCCCCAATGCTGCGTCAAGCCCTACGTCTGCTTCATGCAGGCGCAGGGTTTTGACGCAGCATTGGCCTAAAAGTGACTGCGTGAAATCTTGTAGATTTCACTCAGCCACTTTTAGGAGGCGTTCCTGCGCAGGAACGCCCTCCCTTCCGCCGGAATGCCCCCTGATGGCGCAGGGCTTTACAACGTGATGCATCTCCCAGATGCGTCACGTTGTTAATATACCCCACACCATGGCGCCTCTTTTGCGCTGTTGCTGCATCACAAAAGTCATTCAACGATGGAGCAAAAGCGCTGCAAGGGGCTTGTAAATCTGCCCCTAGAGACTCAAGTCCAGTCCTTCCTTTGTACTCCTGCCACTAAGAAAAGATAGTGGTGGTGGATTGATAGTTTGAGTATATTATGACTGGTTATTTAGTAGGAAACTTTTTAGTGTGCAACTTCTCACTGGTCTGCAATCACGATGAACTGTGTCTGTCACTTCACGTACTGCAGAGTTCTGCCTGCCAGTCCTAGTTGAACCTTTTTGTAGTTGGTTTAGTAAGTTACATAACTTTCCAAGTAGATGGTCCGCGAATCCAGCAATACTAATATCCTAGTAGACCACATCAGATAGGTCAATAAATTTAGTGCAATTGTTGTCTATTTCCCCAAAATAATTTGTTATTGTTTTTTTGAAATGTTTGATTTCGTTGACAACAATCATCCATGTTTGTGTCTTTCTTTCATGTTGTACATCAGCAACCCCTAGGAGCAAGGGGACACAGGAGGAGGTAGCGGCGCCGGCGGATAAGGGACAAGATCAGGAAGGCCAGGATCGGTCCAGCGAGGGCTCCTCTGCTGGCCCCAGTAAGTTTTCCTGTTAATATTAATAATTATACTTCCCTATCTTTTACAGCACCTATTTTTTCCTAACGTTCCTCATTCGATTTTTTCTAAATCGTCTTTGACTTCTTGTAGACTGTTTCTAAATTCTTATCCTGCCTCTACTATGACTCCCTGTGGTACTACTAGATTATTATTAGTCTGTCTGTGTAGCTAACTAAGCTTGCACAGTTGGGAAAAGGTGTTAAACAAAACTCCCATTCTATTCAGCAATAGCTCTATGCACTGAGTGCAGTCCTCTGGGTTGTCCATAATGTCTTTGGAAGTCTTCTAAATGTTTAAGCTTTGACAATTCCCAAGAATAGAATATCAATGGCCACCAAGAAACAAATAAGATACTAGTTTACTTTTTGATTGGATAGGAGGACAATCTATACTACTACTGTTGCAGGGACTATTCTGCACAAACAGAACAATGGACACAAAATAATGCATTGTTTATCAATTATAATAGGTGCAGTTAGACTTTCCACATACCTCCGTCATAACAGAATTTAAACCCCCAATCTCCTTACTGACTAGCTAGTGTGTCAGAGTCATTTAGCTCCCGAATTCATCAATGATTGATCCCCAATGATTATACAACCCAGGACATAAGACTACGGAGTCAGAGTCCCGACCTCTCAGAGCTACGCACTATGCTTGCAAATTGTAAACCCTTTCGATTACTCACTCATGAACAAAAACCACAGAGTCTATCTAAGTTTTAAAGCTTTATTAAAAGTAAAAACATTTATTAAAATCAAGTTCAGCATACAACATAAACGGTGAATTGAAATTGAAAAGTGCTTAGTGATTTCACACATTAATTATGGGCGAGCCCTCACCAGGTTGGAACTTCAAGTCTTCTTTGTGGTGCTGAATCGTTGCTGACTCCGTCCAAGTGATGATGATCTGATCTTGCTCTTGTTCTTAGAAGGGAAGCTTCTGTCTGTTATGAGAAAAATGGTGCGTGTTAAAAAGCAAGCATTCATCAGTTGTGCCAAAAAGTGTAGCAAGACATGTTATGGCTAAGCATAGCTAAAAACACAGGGGCATATTATCAAGGGGGTTTATCACCGCTTTTTTGGCTTTAAAAGCCAAGAAAGCGGAGATAAAATTATCTCCCTATTACCAAGCTGTCGCTAACACCAGTTAGCGACAGCTAGTAGGAGATAGCGACCATCTTGGGCCCCACTTTGCATGTCAGTGATATTTATCACTAATGAGATGCAAAGTGGGCGTGCCAAGATGTTAGAGACTGAAAACAGTCGCTAACATCGCTATCTCCTATTACCAACTTTTGGAGATATTCGCGCTAAGCGGGAATATCTCCAAAAGCTAACACCTGCCCTGAGCAGTTCTTAGCCATGTTATCCAATGGGAGGTGGATAACATGGCTAAGAGCATTTGCTCGATAATGCATGAATATCGCTGACTTTTCAGCGATATTCATGCATTTCGGCCGTTTTTTATCGCATTTGCGATAAACCTTGTTAATAGCAAGGTTTATCTGCGATAAAAATCGCCGATGTGCGGCGATAATTTTTGTCTCTAAACAAGTTAGAGACAAAAATTATCGCTAGTTGTTGGTAATATGCCCCACAGTTCCCTGAAAAAAGGGCAATTTGTAGTTTAGACCAGAGAGTCGCAAATTATTAAATTTGTTTGTGTAGTCATAGTAAATTTTTTTTATTCCTAGACAAAATACTAGGGAGTGGTGTAAAAGGCATCTAAGAATCTGAAATGTATTTTCTAGGCAGAACATCTGCACAGCCATCCACCGGTGCAGGGGCCAGTGCGGAGGTGGGCACTCCTGGGGCGGAGGTGGTACAACAGCCAGCGGGAACTGCTGTGGGGGATGCCACGGGAGTGGCTGGCAGTAGTAAGCTATTATATTCCTTACTTATTGAGATTGCAGACTGCAGAGTGTGCTCTCTGCACAGGTGTATATGTTGTACAGTACAAGTATACTTTACTGTAAAGAAGATTTACACATTTAGAACTAAGTTTTTATCAACCAGGTAGTAGCCTCCTCTAAATTGACTTCAACTCAGCTGTGAAAGTTTTATCGAGAAGCCAAGTCAGATTAGAGATGAACTTGATGGATGGGATGAACGAAAAGGGAAAGAAGGGTGTAAGTAAGTGTGGAAGGACGAGCGAGTTAAAAAGTAATGATGACTGGCAAAGAATGATACGTGTTTTTGAATTCTGCCCGAGGTAGCTGGGAATATGATGCATGGTCGGTTGAAGGATGAAGCAAGGATGGGTGGAAGGAGAAAGGGAAGAGGACTGCCTGGGTGGCTGAAACAGAAACTGTATGTGTGCTCAATATATCCTTTGCTTCAAATTCAAATGCAAGTCAAGCACGGATGCATGGCTTGCGGTTTCCAAAATAAAATGAAAATGTGTTTTTTCCGTGAGAAACACTAGGGTTTGTCCAGTTGAGACATTAAGAAGAATGATTGAGATTTACTTTGAATGGATGGATGCCTGGATCATGGTACTATCTGACATAGAATATGTGTATGTAGACAGAGTAGACGGTCACTGGATGAAGTGAGTGTTACTTTGAAGAGCATGTAACACCGCACCCGCACGTCTGTTCCAGTGTAGCAAAGGCAAGGAAAAGAAGTTGTAATTTTTCCGAATACTACCATGAATAGTAGCAGTAGTTTGTATTGCAAGCACAGCATATATCCGGCGATTACGGAGGCCACTCACTACCTCTGTTAATAATTTAAGTACAACTCTGTCATTCATGTGGGGCCTAACAGTGTTCACGAAAATAAAAAACAAAGCACCTAAAGTCATCCTATATGTAAGCAAATATCCTGTGAACGGATAGATAATCATATTATTTATCTTCTTCATTTTCCTTTTCTAGTAGTCATTGGCACTGTAGGGTGAAAGTTAAATTAATTAAGCAGTAGCCCTTGTAACAGAGTATTCTCAGTGCCACCCATAATAGAAAAGTAAGAGCTTCACCACCTGCATGTACTGGAGTGGTGCAGTAACGCAAGTCTGTGTCATCATGGCTTGCATCTGTTTTTCTCTGGTGCAAGTTGACTGCGCCGGCATTATGCCGGCTTCCAGAAGTTTACGTACCAATTTCGCTAAACAAGAGAGAAGAAGAAGAATAAGACTGGTGTATTGTCATAGTCGACTCTAATGTAGTGAGTCCATATAGTGCTCTTAGAATTGATTCCTGAAACTCCCACTAATGTTAGAGCAGAGGCTGACGAAGTGGGAGGTTAGATAGATACAGACCACAAATGTTATGTACTGTGCTTGCAAGTTGCTAGTTCTACTGCGACACAACTTTCAGCTGAATTATTTTGTGTTAATCTTGAAGAGCATTGGTTACAGTATGTCTTTCTTTATTCATATAGATGCTCCTTCCAAACTGACCCGGAAGGAGCTGGCTAGACGGGCCCGGCAAAGGAAGCTGGAGGCGATTGTCGCCGAATATCAGGGGCTGGTGGCCCAGGAGGAGAAGGACACGCAGTCACAGTCCACCACAACATCCACCATGACAGCTGCATCCTCCTCCGCGCTCCGTGGGTCAGCCAGTCAGCATAAGCCTCCAGCGGTACGGAGCTGTGGTACCGCAGCCACCAGCCACCAGCCACCGCCAAGCAGCCAAACGCTTATCTTACCAGTGATTCGTGTTTGAGAATAGGCCTAGGGCTAGGCACAGGGCTGGCTGCATGGCAACTGGCGATGAAGGTTGGCAATCCTGGGCGGATGAAATGGTATTGCTGTGGTCGTAGTGGTGGTACACAGTGGCAGTAGCAGCATATGAAAAAAAAGAAAATTAAACCTTGAGTGGCCTGAGCGGATCATTACAACAGTACGATAGATAGCATAGTACACAAGAGCAGTGCCATAATTTAGCATAACAAATGCTAAAGTTTCCAAAGTATGCTAGTTGCGTGGAGTTTGGCTTTGGCTACTACAAGAAATAGTACTGAAGGTGAAGGGCACAGCAGTGTAATCATTTGCCACGTGTAGGAGGAGGATATTTTCTGTTGCTTTGACCTTATCCTCCCCAGCAAGTGTGTAGAATTATTGTTGTAATTTACTCACTCCTCAATGAAAACCATACAGCCCGGGGGAAGAGGGTTAGGGTTTGAAACTTGGATGGGAATGGGGTTTTTGGGGAAAGTTTTGTGGAGAGAGGAAAAAAAAACACAGCATGGACAAACAAATGAAGATAAACAAATCTTTGGATACAAAGCTATCCATAAATCTTTTAAGGGACATAAAGGAAGTGCATGCACTACTGCATGCATGAAGTTGTTTGCTAAATGGATAGGTTACTGTAAAGTAAGTAGTACTTTCTACAATGTACTAACTATGAAGAAACAATGTGACATTATAGGGCTACAGTAATTATGCAATTTTACTTGCCTATCTGCCTTCAGAGAGAATAACCACTTAGTACATTAAAAGAGTTAACAAAATAGCAAAGAAAAAAGTATACAATGGCTGGATGGATGAATTGAGGCAGAGAGCAAACAAATGCACAGAGTCACACTCACAGAAGTTCACAGCAATAACATTACTTAAAAGATAAGTAGAAATGAAGATGGATACTGTAACTGTATGTTGTTGTAGTTGTCCTGTTGAATTTGGGAAGTTGCATGCATCCAGCCATTCCTCTTTTTTGCGGTACTCCTCCATTCCAGCTGACGCTCCGCCGATCAATGTTGGGGACCAGAAGACACCTTGTCCACTGCCTGCCTGGTGGATGCTGAATTGCGGGTCGCTAAGCCTGAGGTCATCCTTTTTGCCATTGCACAGGGTAAAAGCCGGCCTGTAATTGTTGATGGAAAAACAGGAAGTGATATTGAAACACCACGGAGAAAAACATATAAGGTACGCTGTGTAGTGCAAAAATAACACTTTCAGTTTCAGAGTCGACAGTATTACAAAACATACAAGCATCATTTCGAAAGTGCGTATACTCTGCGTCTCTTGTTCAAGGATAAATTAGTGTGGGCAAAATTTGCGGATCTTTCCCCTCAAGATAGATGTAAAGTGTAAACTGCGATTTTAGAACCCTAGGCCCTAACCCCCCTTTTTCACCATGGATTTTATCCAAAACACTTGCGCCCGATATTAGACCTTCCCAGCAATGCCCCAGAGCCGTCAACCCACCCGCCAAAAAGTAGAAAACCCCCAAACAGGCAAAAAGCTAAAATGGAAAATGTGACACTTAGAACATTTCAGGCCTATTTCCAAAATCAATCCAAGCGCGCTCTGCAGCTAGGCCCTAACTACCCTTTCCCACCATGGATTTTCTTCAAACCACTTGCAACCAAAATTTGGCATGCCCAGCAGTGCTGCAAGACCCCCCAACCCCGCCCCAAAAACCAAGAACCCCCCCAAACAGCCCCCCAAAAACACCAAAGTAAGTGAAAATTGAAAACAATTTTCACCATGGATTTTGTCCAAACCACTTGATTCTGATATTAGACCTTCCCAGCATTGCCCCCAGACCCCTGAACCCACCCGCAAAAAAGTAGAACACCCCCAAACAGGCAAAAAGCAAAAATGCAAAAACTCACACAGAAAATTTTCAGCCAGCCAGTCAACATCGGTCCAAATGCGCTCTGCAGCTAGGCCCTAACTCTCCTTTCCCACAATGGATTTTCTTCAAATCACTTGCAATCAAAATTATACTATCCCAGCAGTGCTCCCAGACCCCAAAACCCACCCTCAAAAACTTAAAAGCCCCCAAACAGCCCCCCAAAAACAAGCAAGTGAGCAAAAACGTAAAAACGTTTTCACAATGGATTTTATCCAAACCACTTGTGCCCGATATTAGACCTTCCCAGCTATGCCCCCAGACCCATCAACCCACCGGCAAAAAAGTAGAACACCCCAAAACAGGCAAAAAAGCAAAAATGCAAAAACTCACACTTAGAACATTTTCAGCCAACCAGTCAACATCGGTCCAAACGCACTCTGCAGCTAGGCCCTAACTCCCCTTTCCCACCATGGATTTTCTTCAAATCACTTACAATCAAAATTATACTATCCCAGCAGTGCTCCTAGACCCCAAATCCCACCACCACAAACTTAGTAGCCCCCAAACAGCCCCCCAAAAACAGGCAAGTGAGCAAAAACGGAAACATTTTTTCCCCATGGATTTTATCCAAACTACTTGCGCCCAATATTAGACCTTCCCAGCAATGCCCCCAGACCCGTCAACCCACCCGCAAAAAAGTAGAACACCCCCAAACAGGCAAAAAGCAAAAATGAAAAATGGGACAAAACATTTTTGGCCTACCTTCAATTCAGTCCAAAAGCGCTCTGCAGCTTGGCCCTAACTTCCCTTTTCCACCATGGATTATCTTAAAAACAAATGCAATCAAAATTAGAATGCGCCAGCAGTGCTCCCAGACCCCAAAACCCACCCCCAAAAACTTAGAAACCCCCCAAAAACAGGCAAGTGAGCAAAAACGGAAAAACGTTTTCACCATGGATTTTATCCAAACCACTTGCGCCCGATATTAGACTTTCCGAGCTATAGCCTCAGACCCGTCAACCCACCAGCAAAAAAGCAGAACACCCCCAAACAGGCAAAAAGCAAAAATGCAAAAACTCACACTTAGAACATTTTCAGCAAACCAGTCAACATCGGTCCAAACGCACTCTGCAGCTAGGCCCTAACTCCCCTTTCCCACCTTGGATTTTCCTCCAATCTCTTGCAATCAAAATTATACTATCCCAGCAGTGTTCACAGACCCCAAAACCCACCCCCAAAAACTTAGAAGCCCCCCATATAGCCCCCCAAAAACAGGCAAGTGAGCAAAAACGGAAAAGCTTTTTCACCATGGATTTTATCCAAACCACTTGCGTCCGATATAAGACCTTCCCAGCAATGCCCCCAGACCCGTCAACCCACCCGCAAAAAAGTAGAACACCCCCAAACAGGCAAAAATAAAAATTGAAAAATGTGACAGAACATTTTTGGCCTACCTTCAATTCAGTCCAAAAGCGCTCTGCAGCTAGGCCCTAACTTCCCTTTTCCACATGGATTATCTCAAAAACAAATGCAATCAAAATTAGAATGTGCCAGCAGTGCTCCCAGACCCCAAAACCCACCCCCAAAAACGTAGAAGCGCCCCAAACAGCCCCCCAAAAACTGGCAAGTGAGCAAAAACGGAAAAACTTTTTCACCATGGATTTTATCCCAACCACTTGCGCCCGATATTAGACTTTCCGAGCTATGGACTCAGACCCATGAGCCCACCAGCAAAAAAGCAGAACACCCCCAAACAGGCAAAAAGCAAAAATGCAAAAACTCACACTTAGAACATTTTCAGCAAACCAGTCAACATCGGTCCAAACGCACTCTGCAGCTAGGCCCTAACTCCCCTTTCCCACCTTGGATTTTCATCAAATCACTTGCAATCAAAATTATACTATCCCAGCAGTGTTCCCAGACCCCAAAACCCACCCCCAAAAACATAGAAGCCCCCCAAACAGCCCCCCAGAAAAAGGCAAGTGAGCAAAAACGAAAAGCTTTTTCACCATGAATTTTATCCAAACCACTTGCGCCCGATATTAGACCTTCCCAGCAATGCCCCCAGACCCGTCAACCCACCCGCAAAAAAGTAGAACAACCCCAAACAGACAAAAATAAAAATTGAAAAATGTGACACTTAGAATATTTTTGGCCTACCTTCAATTCAGTCCAAATGCAGTCTGCAGCTAGGCCCTAACTCCCCTTTCCCACCGTGGATTTCCTTAAAAACAAATGCAATCAAAATTATACTATCCCAGCAGTGCTCCCAGACCCCAAAACCCACCCTCAAAAACTTAGAAGCCCCCAAACAGCCCCCCAAAAAAAGGCAAGTGAGAAAAACGGAAACACTTTTTCACCATGGATTTTATCAAAAGCACTTGCGCCTGATATTAGGCCTTCCCAGCAATGCCCCCAGACCCATCAACCCACCCGATAAAAAGTAGAACACCCCCAAACAGACAAAAAGCAAAATTGAAAAATGTGGCACAGAACATTTTTGGCCTACCTTCAATTCAGTCCTAACGCGCTCTACAGCTAGGCCCTAACTCCCCTTTTCCACCATGGATTTCCTTACAAACAAATGCAATCAAAATTAGACTGTGCCAGAAGTGCTCCCAGACCCCAAAACCCACCCCCAAAAACTTAGAAGCCCCCCATATAGCCCCCCAAAAACAGGCAAGTGAGCAAAAACGGAAAAACTTTTTCACCATGGATTTTATCCAAACCACTTGCGTCCGATATTAGACCTTCCCAGCAATGCCCCCAGACCTGTCAACCCACCCGCAAAAAAGTAGAACCCACCCCCAAAAACTTAGAAGCCCCGCAAACAGCCCCCCAAAAGCAGGCAAGTGAGCAAAAACTGAAAGACTTTTTCACCATGGATTTTATCCAAACCACTTGCGCCCGATATTAGACCTTCCCAACTATGCCCCCAGACCCGTCCACTCACCAGCAAAAAAGTAGAACACCCCCAAACAGGCAAAAAGCAAAAATGCAAAAACTCACACTTAGAACATTTTCAGCCAACCAGTCAACATCGGTCCAAAAGCGCTCTGCAACCAGGCCCTAACTCCCCTTTGCCACCAAGGATTTTCTTCAAATCACTTGCAATCAAAATTATACTATCCCAGCAGTGCTCCCAGACCCCCAGACCGCCACCCACAAATCTAGAACACCCCAGACAGCCCCCCAAAAACACGCAATACTGCTAGGCCCCAGTTAAAATTGTGCCAAAACGCTGTCTGCAACTAGGCCCAAACCCCCCTTTTCCACAATGGATTTTCATGAAACCACGCGCAATCAAAATTAGATTATCCCAGCAGTGGTCCCGGACCCCCATACCCCCCCCACAAATCTTGAACCCCCCCTGACAGCCCCCCAAAAGCACGCAATACTGCTAGGCCTCAGTTTAAATTGTGCCTAAACGCTGTCCGCAACTAGGCCCAAACCCCCCTTTTCCACCATGAATTTTCTTCAAACCACTCGCAATCAAAATTAGACTATCCCAGCAGTGCTCCCAGACCCCCCGACCCACCCCCACAAATCTAGAACAATCCCAAACAGCCCCCCAAAAACATGCAATACTGGTATATTAAAAACATGGCAAATTGCGCTGTTCAAAAAAGAAATTTGCTATTTTCAGCACTTCCACTACTTCGATCCTATTGAAACTTACCTGGACACTTGTTCCAGCGATTCCCAAGAATCTCAGCAAGGCAGAACAAAATCGAACCACTGCGCTCTTTAAAGAAGAGAAAGAAGAAGAAGAAGGTCTACGACAAGTTTTCACTTAGTTTTCACCCAAACACACGCGCCCGCAAAACACCAAAAAAGGCCAAAATTCTGCCAATTCTGGACCAAAGAACACCAAACCCCCCTAAAACCTTGCCAACATCATTATGAACGAGCCCGGATCGGGCCCTGAGCCCTAGGCTCAGCGGGAACAATATCAACTTAAACCCAAACACCCTAGTAAATTGCACTGAACCCTAAACCCTAGATATGCTTTGTCTGTCTGTGTCAAAGAGACTAGGTATGCTACATCAGGAGGATTCTTCACTCAGTGGTGGCCGTCTTGATTGTCTGCATGGCCCTGCCGCAAGCATGGGCCAAAAACCGTTCCACTCAAGAATTTGCGATTTTTCGGTAATTTTGTGACATTTGCGAAAAACCAAAAAACAGCAAATTTCGCAACCATAACGGATGTTTGGCCCAAGCTTGAGGCAGTGCCATGCAGACGGTCAAGGCAGGCACCACTAAGTGAAGCAACCTGATGTAGCATACCTAGGCTCTTTGTCAGACAGACAAAGCATATATAATTGTATGCAGCAAGCCACATAGCCCCAATGTTACATGAACTGCTGTCTGGAGTGGACTCTGCCTGGCATAACAACAACAGTACACTGCCTCGACCTCGACCACTACATACCACGAATAGACAGACATGTAGTTCTGCTGTAGTAGTTGTTGTAGACTGGTTTACCTGTTTGCCACACACGAATTGGCCATAGTTCTTCTGTAAACCGACGCTGAAGATCCGTCAATCCCAGTGAGTGACTGTAAAGAAAAAATATATATTATTTTTTCAATCATCATGGTATATTGGCAAGTGAGTCCACTCCAAGGACATTTTGCATATTGGAAAATGCAACATAGTGGTCCCTGTACAATTTGAATTAAACAAGGTAAAAAAAAACAGAGTAGTTGACATGAGTTATAATTACTGTGTAAAAGATTAAATAATAACTAAGACAAGACATATGATTCATCATTTCATGCACAAAAAACAAACAGCAATTGGTTTCATCAGAGCCAGACAGCCATTGCTGTCCACTGTATGCCATCTTCTCAATTATTCATTACCTGTTCTACTTTTTGTCCTCATCTTCTTCGGAAAGTGAGGGCCCACAGGGCAGCCTCTCCTGTCAATATCAGAAGTAACTCTGTCAGCAATCAGCAAGCATGTAGTCAGTCAGTAATTTCAGTCCCACTTGAGGGGACTCATCGTAATCCATCCATCTGCCTTGAGGGGAATGGATTGGGGGAGTCTGGAGGAGGAGTATAGAGGAGCATGATTGAGTTGTGAACTTTTGATACTCAAGAATGCAGACTGCGGCACCTTCAAATCAATAAGGAAAATAAGATGAAGACAGTGCTGCTGATGGACTTGTTGTGATTAGGTGATTATAGTTTTGTTCTGGTAAAAGTTGCAAAACAAAGAAAGACACACAGGAATAAAAGTGAATAAGGATGGAAAAAAAGGAAGTCATTTTCAGGGCTCGGTGTCAGGGAAGTAGAGCTCGTCCTCCAACTCCATGATTTGAGACGGGAGTAGGTCAGGTAACAGAGAAGAACTTCCGTCACCTAAGTCGGTGTCCTCTTCTTCATGTGTGCATTCACATACTTTGTAATCTGGTGGTATCAAGTGCTGATTCATCTTGATCAGTGCTAACCTCTCCACATTTTTGGCCGAGATCCGGGACCTTTTTGAAGTTACAATGGCACCAGCAGCACTGAAAACACGTTAAGAAGACACACTTGTGAGTGGATAAGACAAATAATTTAGAGCCAGGTTGGTGATCAGTGGCCATAGAGGCATTTTCCGGTACCAATACAGCAATGGGTTCTTATTAACAAAGACCTCTGCTGGGTCATCCAGATAGGCCTGCACCATTGACTCAAGGTTCTCCACGGTTGCTCCACTTTGCGTACCATCTGTGGCCTTTGCAGCACTGTAACGAGCAAACCCTTGATGAGTTAGCCAATCCTCTTCCGACAATATTATGGCTCGGCCTGGTGAAGGTGCGGGCGGTGATATGGTTGCTGCTGGTGTCATTAACAGCTGTGAGGGAAAGTGACTCCCTTCGAACACAGATTCAGAAGTGGAACTTGACGCTGGATGGCCTGCTGATTCAGTTGTACTTCTGCCTGCTCCTTGAATTTTCTGCCGCTCTTTTTCGAACCGACTGGCTGACACAGCTAGCCAATGTTTGTACTTTGAAACATCTGCTTCATCAAAAGGAATAAATGCTTTGCTGGCCACTGCCTTTTTATACCGTGGATCCAGAATAGTGGCACAAATGTAATGTTGTTCTGTATGTATGTTTTTAAGCCTTTCATTGGCAACTAGGCGGCTTAATAACCTCTACGCCAAATAATATGCGTCTTGCTTTTCAGCATCATCTCGGAACGTTGAAGACACCGCCTTCAGTTGGTGCTCTAGCATGACCAACAATGGGATAGCTTTGCCCAAAGAACAGTCCTCCCTACTGACTTCACGCGTGAAGACCTCAAAACAACGAAGCATGTCTGTCAGGCTTGCAACTAGCTTCCATTCCTCCAACTCTAGCCTCATGTCTTTCATAGTAGAACCCAGTTTATAGACATCATCATTTATTACCCCCCACTGCTCAGACAGAAGCTCAAGCATGTAAAAGGTTGAGTTCCAACGTGTTGCCACCTCCTAGATGAGTCCTTTGACTGGCAGTCTACGTTCATGTCAAATGCTCCTCAGCTCCTTCCGGGCCTTAAAAGAATGGCTGAAATGTGTGCAGATTCTTCGGCAGGTGGTCAGTAACTTGCTGACTGTGTTTTCTTTTTTCAAGAAATCTTGCACCACGATGTTAATACTGAGCGCCAAACACGGCACTCTTAAATAGTCACCTTGCTGCAATACCTTAACTATATTACTGCCATTATCCGTGGAAACATAACCAACTATGCAATTTCTTGGATGCAGCGATTCAGAGACCTTCCTATCAAACTCGTCCAAAAGGTTAGGTGCAGTATGAGTTTTCTCCATGGCAAACATGGATAATGTTGCATGTTTCCGAGTAGCTTGAAAAACTTGGTTCGGGTCAACACCTGCACTTAACTTGTCTCCAACCCCTGTAAAAGAGACTGAGTGTGCAGTGATGCACATGTAATCAAGGGCTTGGCAACTGGTCCACATGTCTGTTGTCAAGTGGATAGTGTGAACAGCACTCTTCTGCAAAGCTGCCCCAATCACCTCCAGCACATATTGATGTAGGGCTGGAACCACAACTCTGGCAAAATAGGACCGGCTAGGAACCTTCCATTTAGGGCAGACTGTTGCCACAAATTCTAGAAAACCCACCCCTTCCACGAAAGAAAAAGGGAGAAGGTCCAGCGCTAGCATTTTAGCCAGCTTTGCGTTATACAGACGTACTGTTGGGTGGTTGCGTTCAAATGGCGCCTCTGACCAAAACATGCTTCTAATGGTGGGCTGGACCGTTTTACGTGATGATGATGATGATGATGCAGACTTCAAACCAGTTAGGCTTATTGATGTACTTTTTTGCATTGGTGTCTGTCCCAGACTCTTAGTGTGCCTCATACATGTTGCAGGGGTAGAGGGTGTGGGCACTACCAATGCAGTGCTGCTGCCAGGGGTACTGGGTGTGCCAGAAAAAATGTTGCTCGGTTCTTGACTTCCCCCCTGCACAATCAGCCCCTCGTCAGCATCAGATGCAATGTGAATGGATACATTTGGATCAGTTCTACTTTGGACTACCTGGATCTTACTTAGGTGCGCATACCACTGGATAGGGTGGTGTTTTTTGAGATGACCTCTCTGGCCTCCGGTACCATAGTTGGTACCAAGCTTACCCCGACTAACCAATACTTTACAAATCTAACAAACGACCATGTTTTCCGCCTTTTTGCTAACAGTAAATAAGTCCCAAACTGGGGACTGGAGATGTCTGCTAGTGGTGGAGGTGCTACTTTGACTTTCAATGGCAGATGAAGTGGAGGATGGGTGTGGCTGAATTTGTTTCTGTTGTTCACTTTCAGCACCACTACTTGAGGTAATGGAGGTTGAGCTGGATGGATGTCCCGGCCGGCCCTTCTGACTACAGATGGAAGCTGTAGGTCGTGTTGGTGTTGTAGTTAACTGCGTTGGTGGTGGTACCAGTGCCACGCCGCCCACATCCCGCTCAGCAGCCATTCGGGATAGGGTGAAAATTTCTGTCTACTCCATGCGTCTGTGATGACTGGTTCGTCGTCAGACTGTTCATCAGCAGCAGAAGACACCACTTCTTGTTCATCGTCATCACACATAAGTCGAAGCCTTGCGGGAACCTTCCTTTTAGGCTTAGCTACCATTGTCGGCTCATGGCGTGCCTCACTCTCAGACTGCATTTGTGGGTTCCAATCAGGATCAAGGTCATCAGAATGAAGGGGGCTTGAAGAAGAACTTGTAGTAGTAGTAGCCCTCCTTGACCTTTTTCTTGCTGGGGATCTGGAAGACAATGGATCATCCTCAGGAGGAGTGGCTTCCTCGGATGATAGTACCTCCGCTTGCATATCAATTTCCTGATGTGCCCCTACTTCTGGAGGAACAAGCGTTGTAGGCAGTTGTGCCGCTCCATGAACCTCTAGTTGCACCTCTCCATGCATCTCTCCATGCACCTCTCCATGCGCCTCTCCTTGCGCTTCTCATTGCGCCTCTCCTAGTGCCTCTCCTTGCGCCTCTCCTTGCCCATGTACTTGCGCTTGTACTAGTTGTACCTGTGGTTGTCGTTGCGGCTGTGGTTGTTGAACACTCGTCAGCTGAGTTACACCCAGCGTTGATTGGATAATACTTTCTTGTGATGAGCCAACGTCACTGGTCGATGGTGATTGAACAACCAAAGTGGCTGCCGCAGCAGCACTCATGGTCTTGGACCTAACTTGGGGTGGTGGCACTGAGCCCAATGAAGCGGAGGTGCTGCTTCCAGCTTGGTCCCCGGCGGACACCGCTGCTGCTGCAGGCGTAGTTTTTTTCCCAAAAAAAGGTGTCGGTGGACACACCAGTCTCCTTGGTAGGTGGTGCCACTTGCTTCTTCTGCTACTTCTTACTGGCAGTGGCACTGGCAACTTTTTTCACTGAGGCGCTACGGCCACCTTTCTTTTGGCCCATCTTCTTCAGATGTCAGAACAGCAGGCCTCAGTTGCACGAGTTGCAGAGTTGTCTTGTCTGTGGCCACACGTGACATCACGTGACATTGTACTGCACACACCGCTACAGGACTTCTTCCTGGCACTGGTGGTTCTCTTGTGCACCTAAAAGCAATGGAAGCCAGAGGAACATCAGTTAAACACCACAAAAAGTCGAAAAACACACAAAAATCACCATAATCCAATGCCATCCATGCCCTCAATGATGTTTAAATTCAAGACACCCCACAGAAAAACTAGGTCCATGCACCACTGAGTACTCCTGGGCATATTGGTTGAAAGCAAGGCAAACTGGGTGCAGGCCTGAGCACACTGCCTGGCTTCAAAATGGCCCCTTGACCCCCACCACATGGCCAGGTCCTGCCTGTACCAAGCCTCAAAATGATGGCCCCCACCCACATGGCCAGGCCCCAACAACACCCCAAATAGTAAAAAAAAAAAAAAAAATCCCCACAATCTAATGCCATCCATGCCCTCAATGATGTTTAAATTCAAGACACCCCACAGAAAGACTAGGTCCATGCGCCACTGAGTACCCCTGGGCATAATGGTTGAAAGCAAGGCAAACTGGGTGCAGGCCTGAGCACACTGCCTGGCTTCAAAATAGCCCCTTGACTCCCACCACATGGCCAGGCCCTGCCTGTACCAGGCCTCAAAATGGCCCCCACCCACTTGGCCAGGCCCCAACAACACCCCAAAAAGTCGAAAAACACACAAAAATCACCGCAATCCAATGCCATCCATGCAGTCAATGATGTTTAAATTCAAGACACCCCACAGAAAGACTAGGTCCATGCACCACTCACTACACCTGGGCCTACTGGCTAGTGAGGTTTACATGGAACCCCAAAATAAAAAAAAATCAACATATAACAGTGAGCTAAAATTCCATGACATAAATGAGAATTAAGTTAAAAAAAATCACAGAAACAGTTGTATCATGCACCCATGACTAACATAATCATTGGGCCTACTGGATACTGTGGCTACCCACAATATATATATTTTTAAGTTGTGAAAAAAGATTTACAACTGTAGTTGCCTCAACTGCAATGCCCCAAACAAACAACACCAACTTACTTGTAAAATCTCAAGTCCAAAAGTGATCCAAACTCTAAAGTCCAAAAAGTCCTTAAAAAATATATAGAGCAGCAGCCACAAAAAGTAATCCATCCAGCTCCAGATCTAAATCAAAAGTGACCAGGACATGGACAAAGCACTGGGAGGAGCCTGCTGGACAGGAACAGGAAGTTGGAGACTCTGGGGCACTTCCTTCCTCCCCCGCCCCCATAAATGGACTCCTTGCACCAAAAAATGCAGCCAAATGTCAATCTGAGGGAGTTATTCTGATAAAAATCATCATTTTCAGAAGGTTTATGCTTCCTGCGGTGGATTTCTTGTGCAGAATTGCAATTTTTGCAATTTCTGGAACGCGAGCTGTTCAAATCTCCTGCCAGAAGTCAGCTGCGCGCCACATCTACGTGTTCGGCATTGTTTACTCCCGCAATGCGTGATCTCGGGCCCTTATGACATAATCGCGTTGTCAAACTCTCGCTGTGCAAGATGGCAAGCCGCGATGACGTAAATGCGTTCGAAAAACTCTCGCGCGATCACGCAGCAAGATCGAAAATAGAGCAGCACGTGCAAACCGGGAGAAAAACAACTCGGCGGATTCAGAATCCCCGTAAGTCAATGCCACACGCGCGATATTGTATTTTTCAAGTGCGACCAAGCAAAATAATTTGCAGCTTGTGAATTTGCCAATTTTTGGGCAAATTCGCTCGATTCGCGGACCGCAAAATTGCCAAAAATCTGCAAATTCGCGAATTAAACAGATTTTACGCCCACGCCTAATCGTCAGCATACTGAATGTCCATGTTCGCATTCCACATTTTTAAAATGACTGGAATATAATCATTGATATACTTTGACACATCTCTTCTTTTTAACTTGCAGTTATTCTTTGGAAATTTACAAATTATTGTGTGCTTTATCGAATAAATACATTATTGACTCTTCCTTTACAAAAGACTGGATAGGAAAAACCAAACCGACATCTGGTGTAAAATTTTCCTTTAGACTTGTATTTTCTTCGGCAATACTTTCAACAACTGTGACTTTGGAAACATAAAACATGCTATCTCAAGCTTCCATCTCCTTCTTCTCTTGGTATCTCACATGTCACATACTATTCAATGAAAGACAATACTCTTTCATCAGAATCATTTCCAAATTTAGGTTCATTCTTGATCCATAATATCATATGTATATGAGGTGCATCTCTTGCTTGATACTCCTTTCTCCAAAAGAAATCGGTAACCTCTCCAAGAGGTGTATTCTTTTTATGGCAGATATGATAGGTTGAAACCTATCATTATAATATCTGCACACATTTACAGGATCCAGTGAACACAGCTCACCAAGAGTCTTTATTTCAACATTTTTTATATTTGAATTCGCTTCTCTTACAAAGTAAAGCAAATCTTCCCATGCATACTCTGCTAAGTGTGACAAAGCATGTTCTTGTACCTAAGTTCTGTAACATACACTTGAGTTCTTCATGATGACAATACCAATACTCATTTGTCCCATGTTGACATGCCATCAAATTGATTAAGTATCCTTCAAAATTTTTATCTCTTTCTTGAACTTTCTCCACAAATTCTTTCACAGAAAGAACTTATTGATGAACTTTAGTTTTAAGTATGTGGTTCACTGCAAACAACAGAGAAGACACATCGCTTTTAAACAAAAGGTGAAATATGTATAAATTGTACTGTCGAAATCTAGGACCTTCAGAAAATAATCTGAAATGTCAAGGGATCAAATTGAGAAAGTGGACAAGTCAAGCACTGAAGATATTTATGACCATTACAAATATATCATTTGCATTCAAAAGAAGTAATAGGAAGCAGCATTGAGTTATTTGAAATGAAAAAGCACACGGAACTCCAATGAGTGTATGGGAGAAAACCTTGGAAGGCCATTATTTTCCACAGCTCTTTCCTACAGGAGAAGGTGGACGGTATAATGATCAACCTGCAAAGATTGTAGCTTCAGAATATCGGTCATCAAGATTTATCTTCCAAACGTATTACCTGTTCACCCACATTTACAGTTTTGTAATAAATATTGTTCTCTATAAGATACAAGGTAGCCTTTTCAACTTTATTAACAGCCACAAATTCCTGCCATATTTTCTGAATTTTTGTTACTACACCATTTCCTAGAATGACTACTGCCTAATTTTCCTCTTTCACTCCAGCAATAGTTTCAAAATTCTTCCTAAAATCCAAAGGTAACTACACCACTCTTCCTTCAAACCTCTTTGCAAGTCTGTTGGTGGTAGTTTACCTGTTTTGGGCTCCATCCGAATTAGAGTTTGAAAAGAATCAACACATTGAATTGGAACATACTCATATATATTCAATTCTGCCAGTTCCTCCGTAATAGCTACTAATTCTAAGTTATTATGTACTGCTCTAAAAGGCATTTGTTCTCTGCTAATTTGTTATAACAATATTTACATATACGTTGATCACTACCTAATTCAAATTGACCTTCCACAAAATAAGTAAATTGTAAATTCTACCTACTTACCATTGTTCTCCTTTTCACTTTTCAAATACAAATCAACATTCCTACTTTGATGCTTGGAGAACCAAGAACGGCAACCTTAGAGAATATTCCTTGTATAGTAAAAAATACAAACAATTCTCGAGAATTGACTTATTCCTGGTAGATCATTCTTTGGAGTCAGTTTTGGCTTCAGTCACTCATATTCCAGTGGGCCTTTCGGATCACTCAGTAGTACAACTTAACATTAATTTTGCAAATATTGCCACCGAACGAAGATGGACCTTAGATAGAACTATTCTTCTAGACGATAATATTGGAGCTAAAATTAGGAGCAGTTTTGAGAATATTTTTTATTTAACGTGGGCTCAGCTCTAGAACAGACTGTTTGGGAATCATTCAAGGCCTTCCTTAGAGGTTTATTGGGACACCACATGAGACAAAAAAGAAAAGAGATAAAAGATAAAGAAATTAAAGAATTGGATTCTATTAAAAAGAAAGAGCAGGAGCTTCAGCGTGCAGCCTTGGAGGAAAGAGAGATGATTCCAGAATTAGAAAAGGAGCTCCTAGGGTTACAGTTGAGTCTCAAAGCTAGAGCCGATAAACAGATTCATGACAGATGGGAAACTAGTAAATTAAAAAACTTTGAATACGGAGAGAAGTGCGGAGCACTTTTGGCGTGGAAGGCCAGAGCAGATAGGATCAGAAACAACATTGACACTTTGACCCAAAGGACTTCCGGAGATCAGCTGACTAAGGAAGAAGAGATCAGGGATGAAGCCAGAGGATTCATGGAAGAGTTATATGGGGAAAGTATCAAGGTTGGAATAGAAGACTTGGAGAAGTGGTGGAACCAAAGGGCACTACCCAATTGAATGAAGAAGATAAAAAGGCCTTGTTGAGAGACATTACTGAGGGGGAAATTAGAGCTCAGATAAAAAAGATGAGCAGGAATAAAGCCCCAGGCCCAGATGGCCTGCCAACGGAGATCTATAAAGATAATGAGGATGTGATTATTCCACACCTATTGTCCCTTTTCAACAATATTTATCACCAAAGAGGGGGCATTCCACCCTCCTGGTTTGAAGCCACCATCACTTTAATAGTAAAACCAAACAAGGACCCAAAGAAAATAGAGTCATATAGACCTATCTCTCTTTTAAATTCTGACCTTAAAATATTTTCGGGGATTTTGGCTGAGAGACTATCCAAAGTTATTAAAACTGTCATTCACCCTGACCAAAGGGGTTTTATCCCAGGACGACAACTTAACGAGTTGACCTTTCAGGTCATTGGAGCAATTGATTATGCTGAAGTAAAGGGATTGCCACTTACCATCGTGGCAATAGATGCCGCGAAGGCTTTCAATCAAGTTAACTGGAAGTTTCTGTGGGACACCCTAACAAGGTTCGGCTTTCCACCACCCTTTATTCAGGCTGTTAAAAACTTATATGGGAACCCACGAGCAAAGGTTTTAATTAATGGATCCTTGTCAGATTGGTTTGAGATATCAAGAGGGACGAGGCAGGGTTGCCCCCTGTCTCCTCTCCTTTTTGATTTATATATCGAGCCTTTTGTGACAGTGATACGATCTGACCCAACAATCTCTTCCTTTAATATGGGTGGGCTGGAGTTAAAGACTGCATTGTATGCTGACGATCTGTTGCTATATACTATCAACCCATTAGAGGCTATCCCGAAGTTATTTAATCTAGCAGAGGAATATGGAGCAGTCTCAGGTTATGGTATTAACAAAACAAAACAGACATAATGAGTTGGAATAGTCCTGTCCCCATACCAGATACAAAAACAAAGATCAGGTACCTAGGTATACACATCACTCAAAAATTGCAAGACACACCCAAAGTATCCTGGCAGATCGTGGTAAAAGAGATAACTAAACTTCTTCGAAGATGGTCCAGTCTTCCTCTTAGTATTTACGGAAGAGTTAATTTAATTAAAATGGTAGTATTACCTAAAGTGACTTTCCTATTTAATAGCATTCCATTGACATTTCATAATAAAGACATTTCAAACCTCCAGGGAAAGATTAGCTCATTTATTTGGGCATCCAAGTCACCAAGAATTGCTTGGAAAAAGTTGAGGAGGGGGTTAAAAATAGGAGGACTAGCTCTCCCAGATTTGCTTTTCTACTGTTACGCATTTCAGTTAAAAAACTTTAGACTCCTGGCCAATAAGCTAGACTCGTCGTCACGTGGTCGTTTGTTTCATGCTTTGCTATCCGACCTTCCTAAGGGTCTTGAATTTTTAAAGTTTAAATTTGGCGCCCAAAAATTTTACAAAAAAGTCCGCCTAAAAATTCTACTAACAGCCTTAAAATTATGGCAAACAGCCTGTAAAATTTGTAAAATTCCCTACTATAACTCTCTGGCACCAATTTGGGACTCCCCCGGAACACCGGAATGTCTATCAGATCGACTCTCCCCTTCTCTTGCCCGTTTCTGCACCTCTCTGGCCTCTTTAGGCACCTCTGTTTGTTCTTTCTGCACCTCACTTGCTCCTTTCTACACTTCTCTTGCCTCTTTCTGCACCTCTGTTGCTTCATTCTGCACTTTCCATGCTTATTTCTGCACCTCATTTGCTTTTTTCTGCACCCCTGGTGTCTCTTTCTGCACTCGTCTTCTCTCTTTCTGTACCTTTCCTGCCTGTTTTTGCATCTCACTTGCCTCTTTCTGCACTTTTCATGCTTCTTTCTATACCTCTGTTGCTTCTTTCAGCAATTCTCTTGCCTCTTTGTGCACTTCTCTTGCCTGTTTCTGAACCTCTCTTGTCTCTTTTTGCACCTCTGTTGGCCCTTCCTGCATCTCACTTGCTCCTTTCTACACTTCTCTTACCTCTTTCTGCACCCCTGTTGCTTCATTCTGCACTTCCCATGCTTCTTTCTGCACCTGCCTTGCTTCTTTCCACCCCTGTTGTTTCTTTATGTACAGATTTAGCCTCTTTCTGCACTTTTCTTGCCTTTTTCTGCACCTCTCTTCCCTCTTTCTACATGTCTGTTGCCTCTTTCTGCACCTCATTTGCTTCTTTCTGCACCCATGTTGTCTCTTTCTGCACTCGCCTTCCCTCTCTCTGTACTTTTCCTGGCTGTTTTTGCATCTCACTTGCCTCTTTCTGCCCTTTTCTTGCTTCTTTCTACACCTCTGTTGCCTCTGGCAGCAAATCTCTTGCCTCTTTGTGCACTTCTCTTGCCTGTTTCTGCACCTCTCTTGCCTCTTTTGGCACCTCTGTTGGTTCTTTCTGCACCTCACTTGCTCCTTTCTACACTTCTCTTGCCTCTTTCTGCACCTATGTTGCTTCATTCTGCACTTTCCATGCTTCCTTCTGCACCTCATTTGCTTTTTTCTGCACCCCTGGTGTCTCTTTCTGCACTCGTCTTCTCTCTTTCTGTACCTTTCCTGCCTGTTTTTGCATCTCACTTGCCTCTTTCTGCACTTTTCATGCTTCTTTCTGCACCTCTGTTGCTTCTTTCAGCAATTCTCTTGCCTCTTTGTGCACTTCTCTTGCCTGTTTCTGAACCTCTCTTGTCTCTTTTTGCACCTCTGTTTGCCCTTTCTGCACCTCACTTGCTCCTTTCTACACTTCTCTTACCTCTTTCAGCACCCCTGTTGCTTCATTCTGCACTTTCCCTGCTTCTTTCTGCACCTGTTGTGCTTCTTTCTGCACCCCTGTTATCTCTATTTACATCATTTGCCTCTTTCTGTACTTTTATTGCCTTTTTCTGTACCTCTCTTCCCTCTTCCTGCACGTCTGTTGACTCTTTCGGCACCACATTTGCTTCTTTCTGCACCCCTATTGTCTCTTTCTGCACTCGTCTTCCCTCTCTCTGTACCTTTCCTGCCTGTGTTTGCATCTCACTTGCCTCTTTCTGAACTTTTCTTGCTTCTTACTACACCTCTGTTGTTTCTGGCAGCAAATCTCTTGCCTATTTGAGCACTTTTCTTTCCTGTTTCTGCACCTCTTTTGCCTCTTTTTGCACTAGTTGGCTCTACCCGCACCTCACTTGCTCCTTTCTATACTTCTCTTGCCTCTTTCTGCACACCAGTTGCTTCATTATGCACTTTCCATGCTTCTTTCAGCACCTGTCTTGCTTCTTTCTGTACCAGTGTTGTCTCTTTATGTAACGCTTCGCCTCTTTTTGCCCTTTTCTTGCCTTTTTCTGCACCTCTCTTCCCTCTTTCTGCATGTCTGTCGCCTCTTTCTGCACCTTATTTGCTTCTTTCTGCACCCCTCTTGTCACTTTCTGCACTTGTCTTCCTTCTTTCTGTACATTTCCTGCCTGTTTTTGCATCTCACTTGCCTCTTTCTGCACTTTTATTGCTTCTTTCTGTACCCCTGTTGTCTCGTTATGTACCTGTTTTGCTTCTTTCTGTACTTTTCTTGTCTTTTTCTGGACTTCTCTTGCCTGTTTATGTACTTCTCTTGCCTCTTTTGCACCCCTGTTGTTTCATTCTGCACTTCCCATGCTTCTTTCTGCACCTGTCTTGCTTCTTTATGCATCCCTCCTGCCTCTTTCTGTACCTCTCTTGCCTCTTTGTGTACCCATCCTACCTTTTTCTGCACCCCTTTTGACTCTCTCTTCACCCCTCTTCCCTCTTTCTGCACCTCTGTTGGTTCTATCTATACTGTTCTTGCTTCTATCTGCACCTTACTTGCCTCTTTCTACACCTCTCTTGCATCTTTCTGTAGCTCTATTGCCTCTTTCTGCACCTCTCCTACCCCTTTCTGCACCCCTTTTACCTCTTGTTACACTTCTGTTGGTTCTTTCTGCACTGCTCCTGCTTCTTTATGCACCTCACTTGCATCTTTCTGGACTTCTCTTGCCTCCTTCTACACCTCTTAGTTAAAGGTAGTTTTAATCCCCCAGCCCTATTATGTACTGTTCCCATGAGGCACAGGGTCAAAGCTAATTTGCATATGGCCATGTCTGAACTGGGGTGGTGTGGTGAGCCTAAAAGCGATGGATTTAGGCCCAGATCTCTGTACTGGGGTGAATGTATGACATTGTTCTGCATTCTGTCCATCAACTGTTGTTTTCGCATTTGTCACCCCGAGTGGGACGGGTATGCTCAGACGTGAGTCCTGTGCTCTCCACGCCACTGGAGTCAAGCTATCCTGTCTGAAGACGGCTGATAGCCAGAAACCGGTCCTAGGATGCTTGATTCTGGTCCAGGGAAGACATGGCTTGGCAGTTCGGGCTGGACTGCTCCCATGAGCACAGGGCCAAAGCTGATTTGCACATGGCCATGTCTGAACTGGGGTGGTGTGTTGAGCAAAAAAACGATGGATTTAGGCCCAGATCTCTGTACTGGGGTGAATGTATGACATTGTTCTGCATTCTGTTCATCAACTGTTGTTTTTGCTATTATGTACTATAGCAATACAGGGGAGGTCATGCAAATCACATGGGTACCCCAACCCATCGTGTAGCCTACTGTATGTAGGTGTTTTCATTGTATTCTAAGTGTCTTTCAGCATAGCACTGGCTCCAGGCCTGGTTAGTCAGTGTCAGTTACCACCAGTACCAGTCAGCAAAAGGTTGGGGGCACAGGATGGCTTTGCAACAAGGCCTCTTTCTGATCCTGTGTTGGTTCTTTGTGGACATCTCTAGCTTCTTTTTGCACCTTTCTTCATCTTTCTGGACTTCTGTTGCCTCTTTCTGAATTTCTCTTGCTTCTTTCTGCACAATTCTTCCTCTTTCTGCACATGTCCTACCTTTGTAGGCTTCAGGGACGTTATAGTTAGAAATGAGCATTTAAAAAACGTTAGAAATTCACTGAAAAAAACACAGGTTTCAGGGACATTATAGTTAGTTGGACATTTCACTCAGACAAAACCAGAGAAATTCGGACATTATAGTTAGTTCAGCTAACATTAACTCACGCCCCAGCAATGCACTGCTGATGATGTCACATATTACATCATTCATGACATGGTCAGGGGGGCTGCGCTATATTGGTAATTAGCCCCTGGGGGGCCAAATCCTGGGGCAATGAAAGAATTCAGGTGGGGGGCCTAAAGGGGCCCCCCAGCCCCGGGTACCGCCACCCCCGGGGCTTCAATAGAAAAATGTGCAGGGGCTCATAGCCACCCCCGGCCCCGGGGACTGCTACCCTCGGGGCTTTTAAAAGATTTGGGGGGATGGGCTCAAAGACCCCCCAAGCCCCATGGCCGGCTTCTGCAGTGTCCTGGGGTGCCCACCCCCGGGGCGCTGTAGTTTGCTATGGCAGGGCGGGAGCTTCACGGCTCCCGTACTGCCATAGCAAAATGCTTTGGTATTTGGAAGAGAGACCAGGAAACTTGCTCTCTCTTTCATATACCAAAGACGATTGCTTTTCCACATGGGGGGCTGCATCTTCGCAGCTCCCCATGTGGAAAAGCAAAGACGGCTCCCGCAGGAGGCGTGGAGCCGGCCAGACTATGGGGGGATTGGGGAACCCCCCACGGTCCCCAACGGAGAGTCAGCCACGGGGGATGGGGTCCCCGGGGCTATTAGTGTCCTGGAGGGGGGCAAAACTTAGATCTATAGAAAGGCTTTTAAAAAAAAGCAATCCTGTGGACATTGCAGCAGAAGCACGGGAGCAATAGTTGAATCTATCACTACTAATGAATGTCCACGTTTAATAACTACTTTTAGTAGTGAAGAGAGAAAACTGAAGGCCATTGTAAAGAAAAATTGGCCCATTATACTAACTGACACTGTGCTCAACCGTAGACTTCCTGATACTCCACCAATTACATTTAGACGAGCCAGAAATATAGGTACTGTCTTGGACAAGGCAGCTCCAGAAATGAAACAAAACATATCCTGGCTCCAACCAATCAATGGAGTCCATAAATGACAAGTTGCAGAGCTTGTAAGTTTGGTTTAAATGCGACCCATTACTCCACCCACTTTGTACACGCGAGGTGCCTATTAAAGGTAATTTTAACTGTAAGACTGAATTTGCCATGTACGTCCTGACATGCACCCGTGGCTTGAACTACATTGGTAGTACGAAGTTACAGGGGCATGTCAGAATACCACAACATTTAAGGGCGGTCCTACATAGTGACCCTTCATATCCTGTGGCCCGAAATTTGAAAAGTACCCATAACAATGACATGGCCTGTTTAAAATACTATGTAGTTGGAGCGATTCCCAAATTGAGAAGAGGAGGAAATCGAGAGAGCTCAATAAGACAATTAGAAACCAAAATGATTTTGGATTTTGATAGCATATGACCCAAGGGATTGAATAACATGGAAGAAATGCATAATTTTCTCTAAAATATCTTTCTCTCATAATAACTGATGGATTACAAAAATTAAAATCCATCTACATTTGACTTTATGACTGAAATAAATTATTGTCTGGAAACAAACACTTAGGGCCCCATTAGGATAACGGGCGGAAAATCACCTAGACCGCCAAGGAGGTGGGAAACAACAGCCCGCCAGAACCGCGGAAAAACCGGCTTCCAAATTAGGATCAACCGCCACAAAAGACCGACTGCGGCGGTAGCAGCCCTACCAAAACCACCCGACGCGAGCGGTGACTGCAAACAGCCTACCGCGGCGGTCGGAAAAGCAGCGGAAAAGCAACAACCCGCCACAAGGATAGTGGATACAATGCATGGGAAATTAGGATATCCATGAGGGTCCCGCAGTCGGAACCGCTGTTTCCGACCGCCGCGGTCACACACAGAAGTGAATGCGAGAGATAGCGGGAGAGCTGCATCATAGCCACCGCTGCAGAAGGTACAATTAACAAAATGACGGACGATGCAAAAACACTGCAGTCATGTCAAACATTGCACAAATCAAAGTAGCCATGCCCCCCAAATACATTATAAAAATACAAATAAAATAAATAAATACAAAAACACCAAAAAAGCACAGGACAACTCCCTCAACACACCTGACAGCCAAATTCCACTTGGACACACCCATTTAGCTGAGTATAAAACCTTCCCCTTCACTGACCACAATCCTTTGCAACACTCCAGAAAAGAAGGCCATACACCACATCTGACAGGAGAGGCAAAAGAGCACAGCACACACACACAACCACCACCACCATCACTACCACCATCACACCAGAACAAACAATCTCCCAGCACAAAACACACCTCACACATCAAAACCACACCCGCCACCCACACACCTGCACACACAAACACTTCAATCACTAAATACCATGACCTCACAGAAGATGCCCACATTCACAGAGGGTGAGTTGACAGTCATGGTCAATGAGATTGTAAGACTAGAGCCACAACTGTTTGGTAGCCTGGTCCAAAAGACACCATTAGCCACAAGGACACAAATGTGGGAAAGGATAGTACAAAGGGTCAATGCAGTAGGGACCACCCCAAGATCCAAGAAGGAGATCATGAAGCGGTGGCATGATCTCAAGAGGGTTGTCAAGGAGAAGAGGAGCAAGAACTGGGAGCTGGCAAACGTGACTGGCAGTGGCCCTCCCATCCCACCGAAAACATTCACACCATGGGAGGAGAAGGTGCTTGCCATACTGCATCCTGAGAGTCTCACATGAGTAGCCGGGGGAACGGAGGCTGGTAAGTACAAACAAATGCCAAACAACACACTGATAAGTACTTCCTTTCACAACCCAAACACCATTGCACTGTTCACCCTCACCTAACAGGTAGCCAGCCATCTTCACTGTGAGGCCTGTTTGGGGAAGGGTGGCCTGTATCACATACTCCCTGTCCCACACTTCAGCAGCTTAGAGGCCTCACCCACCCAGGAGCATGTGTCAGCCATTGCATTGTCCACCCTCACCTAACAGGTAGCTAGCCATCTTGCTTGTGATGTTTGTCCAACTTGCTTGGGAGGCCTGTTTGGGGGTGGGCGGCCTTTATCACTACTCCCAGCCTGCCCCCTGTCCCACACTCCAGTAGCATGGAGACCTCATCCACCCAGGAGCATGTGTCAGCTATTGCACTGTTCTCCCTCAGCTAACAGGTATGTATCCATCTTGTATTGGAGGACTGTTTAGGGGTGGGAGGCCGGTATCACCACTCCCAGCATGCCCCCTGTCCCACACTCCAGCAGCATGGAGGCTTCACCCACCCAGGAGCATGTGTCAGCCATTGCACTGTCCACCCTCAGCTAAAAGGTAGGTAGCCATCATGT
Source organism: Lissotriton vulgaris (assembly GCF_964263255.1). Lineage (NCBI taxonomy): Eukaryota > Metazoa > Chordata > Amphibia > Caudata > Salamandridae > Lissotriton > Lissotriton vulgaris. Next base: position 897,486,222 of record NC_141687.1, read on the forward strand.
GTTTGTGGACTGTTTGGGGGTGGGAGGCCTGTATCACTACTCCCAGCATGCCCCCTGTCCCACACTCCAGCAGCACGGAGGCCTCACCTAAACAGGAGCATGTGTCAGCCATTGCACTGTTCTCCCTCAGCTAACAGGTAGGTAGCCATCTTGTATTGGAGGCCTGTTTGGGGTGGGAGGCCTGTATCACTACTCCTAACATGCCCCCGTCCCACACTCCAGCAGCATGGAGGCCTCACCCACACAGGAGCATGTGTCAGCCATCGCACTTTCCACCCTCAGCTAACAGGTAGGTAGCCATCTTGTATTGGGGGCCTGTTTGGGGGTGGGAGGCCTGCATCACTACTCCCAGCATAACCCCTGTTCCACACTCCAGCAGCATCGAGGTCTCACCCACCCAGGGGCATGTGTCAGCCATTGCATTGTCCATCCTCACCTAACAGGTAGGAAGCCATCTTGCTTGTGATGTTTGTCCAACTTGCTTGGGAGGCCTGTTTGGGGGTGGGAGGCCTGTATCATTACTCCCAGAATGCCCCCTGTCCCACACTCCAGCAGCATGGAGGCTTCACCCACCCAGGAGCATGTCTCAGCCATTGCACTGTTCTCCCTCAGCTAACAGGTAGGTAGCCATCTTGTATTGGAGGCCTGTTTGGGGTGGGAGGCCTGTATCACTACTCCCAGAATGCCCCCTGTCGCACACTGCAGGAGCATGGAGGCCTCACCTACCCAGGAGCATGTGTCAGCCATTGCACTGTTCTCCCTCAGCTAACAGGTAGGTAGCCCTATTGTATTGGAGGCCTGTTTGGGGTGGAAGGCCTGTATCACTACTCCCAGCCGGCCCCCTGTCCCACAATCCAGCAGCATGGAGGCCTCACCCACCCAGGAGCATGTGTCAGCCATCACACTGTTCTCCCTCAGCTAACAGGTGGGTAGCCATCTTCACTCTTCCTGATGTGTGTGTTTGGGACCTGCATCCCTACACACAGCAACAATTACATGAAATGCATTGACACCTGACATGTATGAGTAAATTATGTTGCTCTGCACCATGAAATTACACAGTATTGCAATGAATAATACTAGTGTTGACTTCACAATTGTGTAGTGTACAGGCAGTTGATGACAGGCAATTGACGCAATACTTGCACAGTGCCCAACACTGACCATTACCCATCTAATCCACAGGTGATGAAGAACTCACTACTGAGGACCACAACATTGACCAGCAGAGCCAGTCTCCGACCCCGGTACATGGACTCTCGGATGTTGACTCCCAGGGAAGCATGGGCAAAATTTGCAAATTCGCTGATTTCCCCGCGAAATCGCAAAAAAACTCGCAAATTCGCAAATTTTCACGCGAAATCGTGGATTTTTTTGTGATTTGCCCTGATGTACTTTCTACTGGCTAATCCAGTAAGTGCTCCCTCATTGGGTAAATGTATTGTGCTTTTACTACACTGCAGCTGCATAAAGGGCCAGAAGATGTGTCTCCAGTGACCATGTGTGCTTGTAACACAGGCACAGGCACACATGGTCACTGGAGACACATGTTCTGGCCCTTTATGCAGCTACAGTGTAGTAAAAGCACTATGGGGCAGATTTACAAGCTGCTTGTGCCTCTTTTGCGCTGCAGTTGCGTCACTTTTGTGACGCAGCGGCAGCACAAAAGATGCGCCATGGTGCTGGGTATTAACAACGTCGTGACGCATCTGAGAGATGCGTCACATTGTAAAGCCTTGCGCCATCAGGAGGTGTTCTGGCGCAGGGGAGGGCGTTCCTGTGCAGAAACGCCTCCTAAAAGTGGCTGAGTGAAATCTACAAGATTTCACTCAGTCAATTTTAGGCCAATGTTGCGTCAAAACCCTGCGCCTGCTTGAAGCATGCACAAGGCTTGACGCAGCAATGGGGAGATAGGGCCCCCCAGAACATTGCTGGAGCTACGTCGCGCTTGCGACGCAGCTCCAACAATGCGCTGCTTTTACGGCACAGATGCGTGACGCATCTGTGCCGTTTTGCCACATGGTGCGCTGCATTGTAAATGCGGCGCACCATGGGTGGCAGAGCTGCGGCGCACAATAACTGGCGCATCCCTGGGGATACGCCAGTTATTGTAAATCTGCCCCTGTACATTTAGCCAACGAGGGAGCATTTACTGATTAGACAGTAGAAAGTACTCCAGTTGAGTAGAGGTATTGCACAAAAAGGTGGCATCTTTGTGGACAAACACGAAGGGCGGGATTCATTCTGCCCCCTGTTAGACTTGTTTATTGTGCCCTTCTGCCCTCTGTTAGACTCGTTTTTCCCTTGTTTTTCTGCCCTTCTGCCCCTGTTAGACTCGTTTTTTGTGCCCATCTGCCCTCAGTTAGACTCGTTTTCCCCTTGTTTTTTTGCCCTTCTGCCCTCTGTTAGACTCGTTTTTCCCTTGTTTTTCTGCCCTTCTGCCCCCTGTTAGACTCGTTTTTTGTGCCCATCTGCCCTCTGTTAGACTCATTTTTCCCTTGTTTTTCTGCCCTTCTGCCCTCTGTTAGACTCGTTTTTCGTGCCCTTCTGCCCTCAGTTAGACTCGTTTTCCCCTTGTTTTTCTGCCCTTCTGTCCTCTGGTAGACTGTTTTTTTGTGCCCTTCTGCCCTCTGTTAGACTCATTTTTCCATTGTTTTTCTGCCCTTCTGCCCTTTGTTAGACTGCCTTTTGTGCCTTTCTGCCCTCACCACATCATCACTCAGCGCTACCCCAGCATCACTCAGCACCACCACATTATCACTCAGCACCACCACATTATCACTCAGCACCACCACAGCACCACTCAGCACAACCACAGCATCACTCAGCACCACCACAGCATCACTCAGCACCACCACAGCACCACTCAGCACCGCCACAGCACCCCTCAGTGCCACTGCAGCATCACTCAGCACCACCACATTATCACTCAGCACCACCACAGCACCACTCAGCACCACCACAGCATCACTCTGCACCACCACAGCATCACTCAGCACCACCACAGCACCACTCAGCAGCACCACCACAGCATCACTCAGCACCACCACAGCACCACTCAGCACCACCACAGCACCACTCAGCGCCACCACAGCATCACTCAGCGCCACCACAGCATCACTCAGTGCCACCACATTATCACTCAGCACCACCACAGCACCACTCAGCACCACCACCGCATCACTCAGCACCACCACAGCATCACTCAGCACCACCACAGCACCAATCAGCACCACCACAGCACCACTCAGCGCCACCAAAGCATCTCTCAGCACCACCACATCATCACTCAGCACCACCACATTATCACTCAGCACAACCACAACACCACTCAGCACCACCACAGCATCACTCAGCACCACCACAGCATCACTCAGCACCACCACAGCATCACTCAGCACCACCACAGCACCACTCAGCACCACCCCAGCATCACTCAGCACCATCCCAGTATCACTCAGCACCACCACAGCACCACTAGGATCACCACAGCACCACACAGCGCCACCCCAGCATCAATCTGCGCAACCATTCAACAGCACCGGGTTCAAATATATTCTCTCAATGTTTCAAGCTTTATTACAAATGTCACAAAAAGATGTTAATATTTCACTTCTGTTCTTGGATTTTCGTCACAATAAAATACACTGAACATAATCTTCAAAAAAGTTATTTACAAAAGTTTAAGCTATTGCCATTATAAATTAAAATGACTTTTATTTAAGTATTAATTATTTTAAAAAAATTAAAAGCCATTGTAATTTGTAATATCAATACATCTAAGTCACGTAAATACAAAACATGTTGCATTACAAATGCTATAGGTGTCACATTTGCGAAAGTTATAACTATTGGCATTGTAAATGACAAAGCTATTAATTTAGCTATTTTCAAAACCAAACCATAAATAAAAAAAAATTGTCATTTACAAGAGCAATAGCTCAAACTTTCCTAATGCGAGACCTATTGCATTGCAAATGCTTGTTTTTATATCTGTCAGTGCTTCCTGTTGAGGTTTAATTTTCGTGACAGGCGCCTCATTGCCTACTTGTAACTATTCTCTGTCCCTGCTTCAAGGGTCAGAGCAGGATCAGAAAATAGTTGCAAGTACGCAATGAGGTGCCAGGAAGCACTTACAGGCTTACAGCAGCAGGTGCCCAAGTTGAAGTAAATTTCTTTGTAACTCTTTTGTAAAAGGTTACAAAAAATTAGCTTCAACTTTTGCACCTGCTGCTGTAACCCTGTAAGTGCTTGGCTGAAAATTCGTCCCCGCTGATTCGCGGATTTTACTGCGATTTCGCGAGATTCGCAGATCGCGAAATCGCAGAAAATCCGCAAATTCCGCGAGCGGAACGAATTTTCAGTCCATGCTTACTCCCAGGACAATTTGAACGATGAGCTCCATCCGGCCCATCTGGTGTGCCACAGACCCAGGGGTTCCAAGATCCCATCCTCCCCACCAACACTTTTGCTGCAACAACAACAGCACAGCAGACCCCTGCAGTCACGGCCTCTGCCTCCACCGCTGCCACCACCACCACCACCAGTACCACCAGTACCACCTGCAGCACCCTCCCTGTCCCAGAGGATGACCAAGCCACACCAACAACTGTGGAGGGCAGGGAGAGTGTGTGTGTACCCAGAGTGGCAAGGCAACAGGTCCATGGCATCAGGCAGGTGGGAGGGCCAGGGTCACCACCAGACCTCAGGAGGAGTGGACACCATCTCTGGATACTTCACCAGAGTGGTGGAGGCATACCAACAGGTCCAGGGACAAAGTGGCAGGTCTGATAAACTATTACGGGAGCTCATCCTGCTGATGAGGTCCATTGACAACCGCCTAGGCCAGATGATGGACCTCATAGGCCAGCAAGTGGCGTTACTGAAGGACAGGCCAACGTCCCAAACAACACCTCCGCACCCCTCTGTTGTGCTAAGGATGACAGTGCACCATCCTCCCCTGCGGCCACAGAGAGTGGTGAGTCCTCAGACGCCGCTGGCCAAGCAGCAGCCCCCTTTAAGAGATCAAGGGGGTGTCCAAAGAAGAGCCTGTGAGTCTCTGGAGGCAAAGCACCAGCCACACGCCAGTCACAGAGCCAGCCCTGATGGCAACCCTCTTCCCCACTGCATTGACTCTTTGAACTGTCCTTCCCCGCACTGCCTTGTGAATGGCACATGTCTGTTGGACTGGGTCACCACATCCATGTGGTCCCTACTCTTGCATCTCTCATGTACCATGACTGTCAACTCACTGCTCCATCACCACCTACATGTGAAAATGCCCGAACCCTTCACATGTCAACTTTGTAAATAAAACACCTTACACACTACAATTTGTACAGTCTTGTCTTTAGTGCTATTTTGACTATCTCCAAAATGTCCATGATGTTTTAAAAAGATGTACATTATGTAGGTCAGGATGACTCCGTAGCACCTAGGGAGACACAACAGAACAACAGTCACTGGCGTCAGTGTGCTATCATAGACATAACACAACACCAAACATCAACATAACTGTACAGGCAGACAACACAATGTGCAGCAAGTGTCAACAAACAGAGTCTGACGTATGGTCACATGTAAAATGTCAATGACACATTTTTGCATACAGGTCACTCTACATGTGCCTGTCTGTTACATCCACGCATAGCCCTTCACAACAACAGCAACCACACCAGACAATGTACAAGTCGTACCTCGTCACCCACCTGCAAGTGAAGTATAGGTCGATGAGCTGTTGCCGCAGGTCAACTCATTCCTCCTCTCCACTGTCCTCATCACTGGACTCAGGTCCTTGAGCAGGCAGTGGCCTTGGTTTCTCACCATCGTCCATGAGCAGGGGGATCCCCTTGTGGATGGCCAGGTTGTGCAGCATACAGCATGCCACACGATCTTGCAGACCTTCCCAGGCGAGTATGCCAGCGCACCTCCTGTCCTGTCAAGGCAACGGAATCTTGACTTCAGCACCCCAAAAGTACGCTCCATCACACGTCGGGTCCTCCCATGGGCATCATTGTACCGGACGTCACCCGGGGTCCTGGGATTCCTTAGCGGGCTCAACAGCCATGGCCGACATGGATATGCTGAGTCACCTGTGAATCACAAACACCCATTGCAATGTTGCACAACCAGAGTGCAGCAGGTAACAGACAGCACGCCATATCAGTAGGCATACTCACCCACAATCCAAGCACGCTCGAGATGCAGATTTTCCATCATCCGTGTCACCATGCTGTTCTTCATGACGTACGAATCATGTGCAGAGCCAGGAAATCTTGCACACACATGGGAAATGGTCATGTCCGCAAGGCACACCACCTGCACATTGATAGAATGATAATGTTTACGATTTTGAAAAATGTGCTCAGTTGCCTGTGGTGGCAACAGACCTACATGGGTGCAAACGATGGCACCAATAACATGGGGGATGCGCCCAAAGGGATAGAACTCACCCTTCACACCGGCCAATTCTGCTCCCCTAGGGAAATGTATTTAGTGTTTCTTATATAGCATCATGGCTGCAAGAAGATCCCTCAGCACCTGGCTGAACATGGGTTGCGACATTCCTCCAGTGCCGGCCACGGTCTCCTGGAAGGAACCAGTTGCAAAAAAGTGGAGGGCTGCCATCACCTTGTATGTGGGTGGGAATGCTGTTGGATAGTGGCGGCAAGGCTGCAGGTGGGGCTCCAAAAGATCACACAAGGTCTTCAGTGTTGGTCTGTCGAGGCGGAATTCTGAATGATTGCAACATTCTCCATGTCCTCCAGCACTGTCAGGTGACGTAGGAGATTGGGCCTCCTCCTAGTTGAGATGTAAATGTGCAAATGTCAGTGACAACTATCATGAGATGGCCACAGCACTCACCATCAACGATGTCATGGCAAAACAAAGACTGCCCTGAGAGATGCATGGCACACCAGGTTACATGGGTGGCCAGTTGAGACACACAGAGGGCCCACCTCTCCACTAACAATACACAAGTGCCGCAAACAACACATAGGTCAATGTGAATGCACACATACTGAACCACACATTTCACATGTGCACGCCTGATGCTGTACCATCCGCCAATGTGTCTAAAATGATCATGACTGTATCATACCCATCTGCTGTACCTGTCACACCTCAATGCATCATGTAAACTCTGCATACATCCACAACACAATGATCACAGCAGACGGCAAAATTTCAGTTGTGTGCATGAGCTGATGTGAAAGCACCAGTCTGGTACGATACCATACAGTGAGACAAGCCTTGACAAGCTCAGCACTGACCCACAACACATTGATTACTTCAACATCATTGACACCAGATTAAGAGTGTCAAGCATCATCAACAATCAAATGCATGAGTGACATGGCAGGGATCACAGACCAAAGTGCGTCACACAGAACGTGCGTCCACATGTGGATGATATGGAAGAATGGCATTGTGTGTACAAGGATTGCCCTTCACCATGTTGCTGCTGTGTACTTATGCAGTGTTCACGATGTACATAGCTAGTAAATGTTAATAAAATGGCATAGCTACTGCCTAGCCCCGGCGGTGCGACACCAGCACCACTCCCTTCACAAGTGCGGTAGCAATTGGCATGGAGACATGTGTAGATGGCTGTGGCCATGATCTGCCACCCAAATGGCTGTAGCTACTGCCTAGCCCCGGCGGTGCGACACCAGCACCACCCCCTTCACAAGTGCGGTAGCCATTAGCATGGAGACATGTGTAGATGGCTGTGGCCATGATCCACCACCCAAATGGCGGTAGCTACCGCCTGGCCCCGGCGGTGCATCACCTCCATGGAGCATTGCCTAGAGCCAATGGCTGCGATGATCGCGGTGGCATGATGCAGATTTTAAAATCGCGGAAGGTGTGTACCGCCACCGCGGAGGCGGTCATTGGATGCTTTTGAAAGATGCACCATCGCGGTAGCGCACCCCGGGCACCCGCGTTGCATCACCGCCATGGAGCATTGCCTACAGCCAATGGCTGCATGATCGCGTTGGCATGATGCAGATTTGAAAATCGCGGAAGGTGTGCACCGCCACCGCGGAGGCGGTCATTGGATGCTTTTGAAAGAGGCAGGCCTGGACAACCAATTGTAGCAGCTTTTCAGCTTACAAACGAGCCCAGGGGGCTATAAATCTGTGGGAGTGTGCCTCACATTTCCACTGCTCACAGAGCCTGCTGCCTGGGACCCTCTCCTGCTGCTGCCTCAAGAGCCTGCTGCCTGGGACCCCTCACCACTCACTTCCACCACAGGTGTTCCATGTCCACAGGGATGGCAAGGACAGAGAAGATCCGTGCCAGTCCATTCACAAGTGAGGAGCTGGAGATCCTTGTGGACGAGGTACTGGCACAGTACCCAAGGCTGTTTGGTGGTCCCAATGTAGTGGTAAGTCGCCATGAAGGTAGCTGTAGGGCAGGAGGGTGTCAGACGTGTAGTTGTGCAGCTGCAGTATATGCCTGGGGTGTGGGGTTGTGTCAAACACTGACAGACAAGCTGTCTCCAGGGTGAGGGAGTGTGTGTGTCCCAAAGTCACTCTTTTCCATGCCTGTACTTGTATGTGTGAGTGGGATTTGTTACATTGTCAGCCATACAGAGCCACCGGATGTTAGCCATGTAGGTGCCAGGTAAGTAATTGATTGTGTGAAAATTTCAGTGTACCCCTGTTGTCTGACTCAATGTGACCCAGGGAGTAGGTCCAGTTCCTGCCCACCCAAACGAAAAACAACAGCAGACTAACATGCTCCTTTCTCCAGTTCCTTCACAGTGAATAGTAGATATGGCCCATCTGTGTCCTGTATAATTGCACACTTACACACTTCTGTCAATGCATATTGTGCTGATGCATCCTGCATTTGTGAGATTGTCATGGACCCACAACTCCCCAATGTGTGCATGCAATCACATCTGTGTGGGCCATGCAGAGTGCCCTTGTGAGGGGTGCCACAGTTTTGGGCTGAGGGAGGTTACAATTGGTCCTGAGTCTGTGTCTTGCTACTGTACTGATAGATTTTGGTACCTGACACTGTGTAACTGGTCATTTACCCTTATTTTCTCTCATACCTGCAGCTCAAGGTACACCAGCGTAAGGCCGTGTGGAGGGCCATTGCAGCAAAGATGCGAGACCTAGGGGCATCCAACAGATGACGAACCCACTGTCACAAGAGGTGGGAGGACATCAGCCGGCTGGCAAAGCAAGTGGCAGAGATGATCTTAGGGGTTGCTACCACGCACAGGGCGTTTGGCAGGGCGCAGCATGACTCCACTGATGGGTCGCATCCTGGCAGTGACTCCTCCAGACCTGGATGCACGTTTGAAGGAGCATCGCCAGCAAGGCAGGGGTGGTGAGTGTCTGGGGAGGGTGCCTTTTGCTGGGAGTGGATGCATGTGTACTCTGCCTGTGGCAGCAGGGACCCATGTGATGTGTGTGTGTTGCTGTGCTGTGCTGTGTCATGTGAGTGGCTGCTGGGATGTGTGCTTGTTTGAGGCATTGGGCCACCCTGGCCCTAATGAGCTGATCCTCCCTGCTGTACTTTCGCATTGCCAGATGTGTTAGGCTCCACATGGTCATTCATCATTGGGATAGTGTGGGGAATCTATTATGGGGTGAACAGCAGTGTCCACTTTCTGAGTGTGACTTCATTAATGCCTACTTTGCATGCACCATCATCGTTGAGGCCCACACATCTGTAAACAATGTGCCCCAGATTACCACATGGTGCTTGCTATGGCCTACTTGGCATTGTGGACTGTAATGTCATTATAGGTGTGTGTGATGTCCCCTCTGGTTCCCTGAAGGTCTGTCAGTGGTAATTAGTGTTGTACCCACATCAAGTCCCTAGGTGAGGGCAGGGCAAGTTGTCTGTGTGGTGCACTCCATCTAAGGGCATGGTGTAGTGCTGTGTGGCATCATCATGGCTCACTCATGGCATATATTCTGCTTTACAGGAAATGTTGTGGTCTATGTTGTGTGTTGCTGCACAGTGATTGCAGGGTGTGGTGTTTACCATGTAGATTTGGGCCTCTCCTGTAGTGCATTGATATGAATTCGTGTGACCAGATGATGACACTTACACAACCCTGTATCTCTCTCTCTCATGAAGATTCGCAAGAGACCACGGAGGAACATGAGCCAGAAACCAGTGGTGGCGAGAGTGGCACTACAGCTGCACCGGAGGCCACTGACACAGAGCCCACCAGCGCATCTGATGGGGACCAAAGTATGCAGGAGGAATCCGTGGCTGAGACACAGAGTAGCCCATCATCTGATGCCAGCGGAGATGCATCCATGTTGGCAGGCACAGGGGCTGGGTGTCTGCATCATCATCTACCACCCAGTGCCCAGCCTCCCATCCACTTCCTCTGGTGCTGCCCGCATATGTGTCACTAAGAGGGGAGGAGTCACATTTACACCTGGCACCGCTGCCCCAGCACCTGTACCCCTTACTGCCCTCAGTGCAGAGTGTGTAGAGCTCATGCGCCAGCTTTGTGTGGGCCAGACCGCCCTGCTCAATGCCTTCAGTGACCATGACAAGAAATTAGGCCAGGTGGTTGCATACATGGAGGGCATACACTCTGACGTGGGTGGGCTACAGGGTACAGTCCAGGCGTTGTCATCCACAGTGACGTCTGCCCTTCAACAGGCACATGCTCCCATTGCAGCTCAGGTGCCTTTGTCCACCCCCCAGTCAGTGGCCACATCAGATGACAGAGACCACGGTTCGCAGGCATCACCAAAATGATATAGCACAAGGAGCACACAACAGACACAACCCAAGCACACCCGCCTACAGACACCATCCCCACTGAAGAGCAGGGCCAGCCCAGAATGCACAGACAAGAGCCAGTCAGGGAAGAGCAAGGCCAAAAGAGCAATGAGGCACACATCAGGCTCAGATGCCGCAGAGGAATCACCAGCAAAAGACTCTACTGTCACTGAAAAAACACACAGACCTACCCATGCAGTGTCTGTGCCCACTGAGGAGGTGTGGCATATCAGGGGTACACCTAGGAAGACCACAGGGACACATCCACCCACCACATGAACCCCAATTCCAAGTCCATTGAAGCAGGTGGAGGAGGGCACTGTAGAGGCTACCCCTGGCAAAAAGGGAAAGGATGGTACTGTAGAGACCACCCCTGGCAAAAAGGGAAAGCAGGGTACTGTAGAGACCACCCCTGGCAGAAAGGGAAAGGAGGGTACTGTAGGGGGTACACCTGGCAAAGAGGGTAAGGTGGTCCAGAGGCGTAGCCAGACCAAGCATTCCACAGGATCCAGCACATCACCAGAGGTAGTGCTAGTGTCTGCACCTGATGTGGGACAGTTGGTGTGTGTGCCTGTTGTGTTATCACCACTTCCCATCAACGCCAAGACAGGGAAGCCATTTCATATGCCCAAGGAGTGGAAGTGCACCCCTCAAACCTCTCCCACCCACACTATATCAGAGGTCTGCATGACTCCACCTCCACATGCCACTATGCCACCTGGTCCACACAGCCCTCCAGCTTGCCATGCCACTGTTAACCCCACATCACCTGGGGCTCTGTCACCTCAGTCAAGTGGGCCTGCTGTCCCGGACACACAGCCAGGTCCAAGTCCGCATGACAGCCAGGAGTGAGTTGACATCCCCCTCATACGCCTGTGCCTCATACAGGTGTGCTACTCCTGATCATTGTTTACAACCTGGGTGTGTTGCTGGACCTGTTGCTCTGCTGTGCTGTACTCTCCCCTCTGCAGCCTCTCATGTACTTGCTGTCTCACCTGTGCCATGGACACTGGCCCTGTTGCTCCGCTGTGTTGGGCTCTCCACTTGTGCTATGGAAACTGACCCTGTTTCTCTGCAGTGCTGTACTCTCCCCTGTGCAGCCTCTCATGTACTTGCTGTTTCACCTGTGCCATGGACACTGGCCCTGTTGCTCTACTGTGTTGGGCTCTCCCCTTGTGCTATTTACACTGGCCCTGTTGCTCTGCATTGCGGTGCTCTCCCCTGTGCAGCCTCTCATGTACTTGCTGTCTCACCTGTGCCATGGACACTGGCCCTGTTGCTCTGCTGTGTTGGGATCTCCCCTTGTGCTATAGACACTGGCCCTGTTGCTTTGCTGTGCTGTACTCTCCCCTGTGCATCCTCTCATGTACTTGCTGTCTCACCTGCACCATGGGCACTGGCCCTGTTGCTCTGCTGTGTTGGGCTCTCCCCTTGTGCTATGGACACTGACCCTGTTGCTCTGCAGTGCTGTACTCTCCCCTGTGCAGCCTCTCGTGTACTTGCTGTCTCACCTGTGCCATGGACACTGGCCCTGTTGCTCTGCTGTGTTGCGCTCTCCCCTTGTGCTATGGACACTGGCCCTTTTGCTCTGCAGTGCGGTACTCTCCCCTGTGCAGCCTCTCATGTACTTGCTGTCTCACCTGTGCCATGTATACTGGCCCTGTTGCTCTGCTGTGTTGGGCTCTCCCCTTGTGCTATGGACACTGGCCCTGTTGCTCTGCTGTGCTGTACTCTCCCCTGTGCAGCCTCTCATGTACTTGCTGTCTCACCTGTTCCATGGACACTGGCCCTGTTGCTCTGCTGTGTTGGGCTCTCCACTTGTGCTGTGGACACTGGCCTTCTTGTTTGTAATTTACCTGTGCATGGCATCTTGCATGTGATCATCCTTTTGTGCCTTGCTGTTGTCTACTATTGTTCTACTGCTACAGCTGTGCAATATGTGAATAAATACAGTTTCTCATGGTGTGTGTTTTGTCAGTGTCCTTGCTGATGGAAGTTTATTTTGTCTTTGCATTTTATTGGCTGTGCCCCATGCTCTATGTATCACTTTAACATTGCAAAGCTCTTTGCACACATCAGATTTTTAGACAGGGATGACAGGGTCTTCTGTCCAATCTGAACCTGATAACAGTGTAATCTGTGATGGCTATTTTGCCTGCCATGCAGTTTTCTTCTTGGTGATTTGCTATTGTTGACTACACTAATCACATGGAAGGTTGGGGGACACTGCCAGCACAGGGTGTGATGCTGTGCAATGGTTTGGAAGCAGGCTGGGATATGTAATGAGGTATGTGTGTAGATTCCATTATGTGTGTCCGGCCGTGTATGTGTATGGTCATCTTGTGTTGGCCCTTAGTCCTGGTACCATGGCCTACATGAGATGCGTGGTCTTGGGTGTAGCAGATGTGTGCAGTGTGAAGGGTGTAAGTTTGTAGTGGATATGTGTGTGCCCCTGGATTGTGAGAGACACACATGTGTCACCCAGGATTTGTGTGCCTGTTGTTTGTTTTGTCTTGACCTGTGTATGAGATAGTATGCGCTTGTGTGAGCTGTTTGTTGTGCACTGTGCTGTGTGTTGGTGTCTCCATGCTGTTGTGTATGACTCCTCTTTGTTGTGTTGGTAAGTTAGAAGTGTGCAACGTGTGTGAGTTGCACATCAGTGTTGTGTTTGTTTGATCCTCTATGTGTCATGGGTGTGTTTGTGTAGACTGTGTGGCCCTGCTGCTCATCACTGGCATTGTGTTTGTGTTTGTCATGCATTGCAGGCACATGGTGGGTTTTCTACTCCTGTATGGTATGTGTGTTGTTCATCCATCCCCTATGTGTGCCATTTGTGCCTGGCCATTGTGGGTCTTCCCTCCCGCTATTTGTGTGTGGTACACCCCTTACACGTCTCCGACTGACATGCAGGGTATTTCACTTTGATGTCCGCTGTCCCCTTGGTTTGCATGTGTGTGTGCCTCCCAATCACGTCATTAAACATAGAGATGAGATAGCTGAACTTATAGCTACTCAAAATCTAGACATCCTGTTTATTACAGAGACCTGGGCAGACGCTGCTTCTGGCCCAGATTTCAAAGTAGCCACTCCTGAAGGCTATTATGTCACCCGACTAGACAGATCCTCTGGAAAAAGAGGGGGTGGTCTAGCTATCATACATCGTTCTAACCTGGCTCTAAAAACTGAACCAATGATCCATGATTCCATGGAAGCTTTATGTTTCACCTTTACAATTTCCTCCACTCAAACCTTTAAAGGAACATTACTCTACCGACCTCCCACCCCATGCACATCTTTTTTAGAAGCTCTTAATCCGCAATTAGAACCAGTAGCCGCCTATACAGAATATTCAATACTGGGTGATTTTAATTTTCATCTAGAAAATCATACTGATAAAGACTCCATCAAGATTATCTCTGATTTTCAGGCTGCAGGCTTAGAACAACGAGTCTTTTCAGCCACACACCAAGCCGGTCATACCTTGGACGGATTATTCACCAACTACTCATTTATGAATCAACCTACGGTGATTCCACTCACCTGGACGGATCACTCGGCAGTCATATTTTCTATACTAATCAGGAAACGCAAACACTGCGCACCCTCTGCACGCTCACAGATCAAATGTCGTGACTGGAAAAATATTGACCACCATGTCTTTAACAATGCACTTAAAGCCACTAAACTCAAAGATTCAAATGACCCAGGTGAAGCATCCAATAACTATGTGTGCTGGTTGAATAATGCATTAGATTATGTGGCACCTGTCAAAAAACTGCAGCCTAACCATAATAAACCTTCTGCTATTTGGTTCTCTGAACTACTAAGGCTCGAGAGACAACAATGTCGTAACCTAGAGAGACGTTGGCGTAGGAATTACGACAATAACGATAAAGAGAGATATAAGACAGCCCTGCATAACTATAAAAAACTTATTACTAAGGAAAAATGTAATTTCTATACCACACAAATAGAATCAGCTCAAAATTCGAGTAAACAGTTATTCCAGGTGGTAAAAAAGCTATCCAACCCTACGGTTCCCGACTCCATAGAACCTTCTCAAGCCTTCTGCAATGAAATTGCGGATTTTTTTAAAGGAAAGGTTACAGACATTTTTAATAACTTCACGAAAAAAACTTCAGATACCATAGCTGGCCCAGTTGCTCCTCATATACCCACCAGGCCAACCCTGGAAATATTCTCCTCACTCCCTCAGGTGTCCATAGAAGAAATTATGAATACGGTCAAATCAGGATCTCCTACGGACCCTTGCCCCCCAAGCATTCTTAAATTAGCATCTGATCAGATAGCCCCGGTGCTTACCCATATTTGCAATACGATGTTCCGGACAGGTGATTACCCTAAAGTCTGGAAGAAAGTCATCGTGAAGCCCCTTCTAAAAAAATCAACCCTAAACCCAGCAGAGTTAAAAAGCTATCGACCCATCGCCTCGCTTCCATATCCTTCTAAGGTATTCGAGAAGGCAATTAATCTACAACTCTCAAGCTTTATTGATAACAACAACCTACTAGATGATACCCAATTTGGGTTTAGAAAAGGTCACGGCACCGAGACCGCCTTGATAAAAGCAACCGAAGAAGTCAGAATAATTCTGGACCAAGGCGGTACAGCAATCTTAATACTCATAGATCTATCTGCTGCCTTCGACAGGGTCGATCACAACATCTTGATCGACCGTGTCGATGCCATAGGCATCCAAGGCAAAGCTAAGACTCTTCTGGCATCTTTTTTATCAGACAGAGAACAATCTGTGAAAATGGGCAGCTATTACTCGCCTGATTTCACCTTGCCTTGTGGAGTTCCTCAGGGCTCCTCGCTAAGTCCGACGCTCTTTAATATCTATGTATCGGACTTAGCGATGGTGATCAAGTCATTCGGCATTGGAATAACCTCATACGCCGATGACACTCAATTAGTCCTGGCTATTCACAGAAACGGAGCTGCAGTGGCTGCTAATTTCCAGGAAGGAATGAGAGCGATCTGTACCTGGATGGACCAGAACTGCTTAAAATTAAACTCCGACAAGACGGAGGTCATGCTTTTTGGTGACGTGACCCCGTCTTGGTCACCAGTCTGGTGGCCAGCAGAGCTGGGAGATCCACCTCTCCCGGTGTCAAAAGTCAGGAATCTCGGAGTTTTATTCGATAATAAGCTTACCTTCCACAGCCATGCTAACGCAGTGGTGTCAGCGTCTTTTTATACCCTGAGAATGGTAAAGAAACTTCTCCCTTTCTTACCTCCAAACTCAGGTAAAACCCTAATGTCTACGCTAGTCCTCTCAAAGATTGATTATTGTAACGGACTATTGCTGAATGCACAGGAACAAGTCATGAATAA
This sequence comes from Lissotriton vulgaris, assembly GCF_964263255.1. Classification (NCBI taxonomy): domain Eukaryota; kingdom Metazoa; phylum Chordata; class Amphibia; order Caudata; family Salamandridae; genus Lissotriton; species Lissotriton vulgaris. Next base: position 897,502,350 of record NC_141687.1, read on the forward strand.
ACTACAGCTAGTGCAAAACGCTGCTGCAAGAATTCTAACCGGTACACCCAAATTTTCACCCATATCTTCCATTATTCGCCAACTTCATTGGCTGCCCGTCAGAAGCTGCACAAAGTTTAAGGCTTTGTGCATCATTTATAAAACATTGAACAATACCGGACCAGACTTCTTAAAAAAATCCATTACTCTCTACAAACCGAATCGATCCTTACGCTCTGCTGCATCTCAGCTACTTGATATCCCACGCACTAAAAAAGCAACATGGGGCGACAAACGCTTCACAGTTGCTGCCTCCAAATTGTGGAACAAGCTTCCCCCTAATATTAAATCAAGCTCTTCCTTATTTATATTTCGGAAGCACATTAAAACGTGGCTTTTCAACCAGTAGTCTTGTCAGGAGCCCTCTGCAATCCCATTGAACTCTAGTGCCGAGACACCGGAAGGTATTTGTGCGCTCTAGAAATTTTATAAATAAATAAATAAATTAGTGAGCTTGTGCTTTGTGGTGAAGTTCTTGGGCCATGAGTTTTGTTCCCCTCTGGACATTACCCCAATGGTGTATGTGTGCTGTCCTTGTGCTATTGGTCATTCTGTGGTGGTCATATACACTTCAGCTGTGTGTGCTGCCCAGTGCTGTGGTGGAGATGGCTTGGCTCTGGTATCCCAGAGTGGTGCATGTGTAGTTGTTGTGTTGGATGTGTGTGTGTTGGCTGTGTTACTGCTTCACTTCCTGGGTGTGCTGTTGTAAGTGTGCTTTGCTGGTTTGTGGTGTGTGTGATGAGGTTGTGTTAATCATGTCTGTGTGTGGCTGTTGTGCTTGTTATGCACACACTGTTTGTTGTGCATGCAGTGCTGTGTGTATGTGGTCTTGGCATTGCCTGATGTGCATCCCCTGATGGCCTGTGGTGTTTATTGGCTAGTGTTTGATGTGCATCTGTGGTTGGTTTGATGTGGCAGTGTGGGTTTGTCCTGATGCACTTCTTGTGTGATATGTGTTATGGTGTGTGTGTTTTGTTCCTGAGTGATGATGTTGTGAACTTCTGTTGTGTCTGTACTCCCATTGCCTTTCCCCAGTTTGGCTGACAGGGTATGTCTGTTTCTGTTGGGGTTCAATATGTGTTCCTGTAGTGTTTGTGTGTTGTTCTTGTGCAAGCATCTGTTGAGGCATCCCTGTGTGTGTGTTGTGTTTGTGGCTAAACTCAGGGTGTGTTTTGTTTGTGTGTGTATGTGCTGGCAAGTATTGTGGGCCTTCAGTGTGTGTGGCACTGGTGTTATTTGTTCCTTGTCAGACACTACTGCAGTGGCTGTCTCCCTGGTTGTGTGTTGTTTGGTGCAGGGTGTGTATCGTGCTTGCTTGCTGCAGTGCTTGTTGGTGTACATGGGGGTGTACAGGATGGGCACCTGGCCTGTGACTTTATGGGGTGTGTTGCAGTGTGGTTTGTGGTGGTGTGGCCCTGTGGTGTTTGTGCCCTGCCCATGCCTTGGAGTTGCCCTGCCTTCTGCATAGTGCGCATGTGTTGACCGCGGTCGTGACATGACCGGGACGGGGATGTTGCTGCTGGTTGGCAATCGATGTGTGTTCCGGATACTGAGGGGTGCCTTGTTGTCAGGTGGGTCATGTGTGGGTGCCCTTGTGCATGTGTTGTGACCCCCAGCAGGGTGTCTGTGTGGTGATTGGACCCTGTGTCGGCCTGTGTGTTGTGTGTTGTATTTGTGTAGTTGCGTACCTGCGGCGGCGTCCGCAGCAGACCATCTGAAGGTAGTGTTGTAGGAGGTACATCACCGGATGTATATGAAGGGCTGGGTCCATGGCGTTCATGACCGGGTCTCAGCTATCTTGCTCCGTTGTCAAGTTTCCACCTGCTCAGGTTGGGCAGTGACTCCGCTGCGGTGCGTCTGCTCATTTAGGCCATCCTAATTTGTTGAGCAGGCGGACGTCATTCCGCACAGCAGAGAGTCTCGATTGGCTTGCACCGCCGCGGTTGCTGGCGCACTTTGATGGTGGTGCGCGTCGCTCCGAGGGGGATGGGAAATGACCTATGTTTTGATATAATAATGTGGCGGACGTGAGTACCGCTGCTCGGGGGCGGAAAAAGCTGTTTTTCCTCTCCGGTGCCACCGCCCGACATCCTAATGGACCCCTTAAAACATAGGTTCCCTAATATTAAGCAAAATTTCTATGTTTGTAAATTATTCCAAAACTAAACTTTTTGATAATATTTAATACCGTGCCTTTTTTTGATACTGTGATTATTTTTATTGTGTATGTGTGTTTTTTTGTATATATTCATATTTCTTCTATTTATCTCTTCATCTCTCTTTTTTTAGCGCACCATTTATAGTGTTATGATGAATTTTAGAATGTTATTTATATGATTTTAGCAATTTTATCACAGGGATCTGGGATATTATATTGTTATAAATATTGATACGCTTCTTGAATCATGCAGTTTGCATTTTATAATAATTCCTTTTGCACATGTCTTGCACAGTATTCTGCACTTTTAGAATTAGTTCCTGCTTTGCTATTTTGCACCATCATCGTTATATTGAATAGACTATGGATAAATTATTGTAATCTGTGAACAATATATCCAGAGCAAGAAAGAGTTATATAAATGTGTATGAGGAATCGTCATGTTGTATGTACTTATACAGACAGAACTAAACAATAGGAAAAACCTCTTTAAAAATAGAGAGTGTACAAAACACGATTGTATACACTCAAATACTCATGATTAATATTTGTTTTTTAATGATGAAAACATATTGTATAAGAGGAATTATTCTGAAAGAAAAGAGAAAAAAGGAAAATAACAATATGTATGTTTTCACTTTCTATGATCATGTGATCGGTAATGTCACCAACAAAGGGTGTGTACCACTAAGCATATAATAAACGCAACAAAATGTATTGACAATTGCAGGGTGAACAAGGGCTTCTAAGCCCGAAACATGTAGCTGCTCTCTGTTGGGTGAATAAAACATCATACGTGAGCCTGGTGTTCCGTCTCCTTCTTCGCCGGCGTTGCTTCATTGCTTGCTGGATGTTGTGTGGAGTTTCCTTCGTTCATTTATATTTATATATATATATATATATATATATATATTTTCACATTTGCACGTAAATACGAGGTGCAGAGAACATCAAAAATGAACAAAACCAATGATCAGACAGCCGGTAGTTCAAGAACAACTTTATTGAATTCAGACTCATCACAATCAGGTTTGAGCTCCGCAGTAGACAGTGAATCAGAAAGGGAAATGATTCAACAAGTACGTTCCCATATAATTCAAAAAACATAGTTGATAGATGAGGTTGATATTTTAGTCTCAGATTGGAGACAAACCCTCCGACCACGGTTAAAAACAAACAACCAAGGGACAACCGCACCCAGAGCAGAAAAGAAAGAAGACAAGTCACAAAGAAACAAGGGAAACCAACGAAAACGAGGCAATGTGGGCTGGAGGAAAAGAAGATAAATAACCAGCCTAGGGCCACCGACAACAATACGATAATTAACTTGACCAATGTAGAATTGAGCGAAGAAGAAAAACAAATACTCAATTTGGGTCTATCTTTCGGTCCGGCAAAAACTTTAACTACCCGAAACTACGCCTCAACATATACAAGGCTGTGAGGAAACTCAAACTTAAGAAATACTTTACTTTGAACAACCAAAAATGACCGGAGACCGGTTGTGTGTGTGTATATATATATATATATATATATATATATATATATATATATATATATATATATATATATAACACACGCGGATTTGGCGTGCTTAAGCCATCTTGAACGGCGGGCTCTCAACGGGGTACGCCAACCCCTAATATACACACACTCCTGGTCAAAAATTTCATCCACGAAAAGAACCAGAGTCGGAGCCCAAATGTGATACGGTGCTGTCAGGTTTATTCAGCAGAAGGAAACACCCAACGCGTTTCGAGATCCACGGATCTCTTGCTCAGTTCTAACAACTGATTTCCCTACAACCCCCTGTATATACTTCTTACCGAAGGTACATAAGACTCTAACAAACTCCCCTGGCAGATTGTCTTATCTTGCAGTCCCCTATACAAAAATGTCTCCAAATATGTGGACACCTTTCTGGCTCCAATTGCTCAAACAATGCCCTCATACCTAAAAGATACGGGGGATTTCCTGAGGATTCTTATGGATGTGACCTGGGACCCAGGATATTTGCTTGTAACAATAGATGTTGTATCTTTATACACTTCCATAAGACATGATATAGGACTGAAGGCATGTCAACATTTTTTGAGACAACGCAATATCACAGAATTGGAACACACGACAATGCTCCTAGTGATGATTAATATGTGTTTAACAAATAACCTTGTTCTCTTCAACAAAGAACTCTATAAACAAGAGTGCGAAACTGTCATGGGGATTCTATTTCCCCCAACTACGCCAATATCACCATGGGCTGGTGGGAAAAGACGATTGCATGGGACAGTAACAATCAGATCGATTTAGATCGCATTATTCTGTGGGTACGTTACATCGACGACCTATTTGTGATCTGGAACGGAACTGAACAATTCAAAGAATATTTCTCTAGATTGAATGACAATGAAATTGGATTACAGTTCACGTGTTCAACAAACAAAAAACAAATCGATTTTTTGGATACCAAAATCTATATATCTGAAGGCAAAATCGAGTCAACTCTGTTCTGGAAAAAAACATCTACTAATAGTGTGCTCCACGGCACCAGTTTCCACCCCAAAGCCCTGTTAAACAGCATACCATATGGGGAGTTCATACGTTTGAAGAGAAATTGCTCAAAGGAAGATGATGTGGAAAGTAAAATTCAGGAAAGTAGAAAAAGATTTGAACCGAGAGGGTACAGACAACGTGTCCTAAATAACTGTAAGAAAAAAGCAGATCAGAAAACAAGGGCTGACCCCTTTTAGAGAGACCGAAGATTACTCAGGATAAAGATCCCCCAAGATTCATAACTACCTATAGCAAAGAGAGTGGTAGTATTGCGAAGAAAATGAGGAAGTACTGGCACCTAATATCAGGGGATCCTGACATAGGAGAAATTGCTGGAAAACAACCTTCTATAACCAATAGAAAAAATACATCTCTACAAGATCTCCTTGTGAAAAGTCATTTTGAAATGAAACAAAAACCAGACTGGCTAACACAGCAACGCAAAGGATTCCAACCATGGTCATCTTGCAAGGCCAGCAAAATTGGAAAAAGCATGAGGAACATTAAAGAACCGGACGGAAGAATCATGCACATTGAACAGTATATTACATGCAGCTGTACATGATAGAGTGCAGATGTGGAAAGAAATACATAGGCAGCACCACGTGCATGTTGAAGAAGAGAATTCTAGAGCACATCCGCGCAGTAAAGAACTCGAACATGTTATATGCTACTGCCAAACACATCAGTACATGCCAAAATGGAGACTGGAGAGCAATGACCTTCTACGGGATTAGAATGTTGCCAAAAATGGAAAGAGGGGGAGATTCCGTTCGAAAACTGCATCAAATGGAATCACGTCTCATAATTAGATTACGAACCAAGAGCCCAAGAGGCATTAACTTTGGAGAAGAACTTTACATACATCTGGAGTAAAAGTGCAAATGAATTTCCAAAAATAGGGTACTAACCCAACACGAACAGAACTTTGAAATAAGGGCACTAATCCCACCACGTTTAATAACTGTAAATAACTCTGCCGATGTGAAATAACATTTGACGCCACATACTACATGAATGTAAAGAATAGCGCACTTGTCTTTCCTTTTCTTTTAACTTTAATCAAATGTTTCTAACTACATATCCCATAATGCCACTTAAGGGCTAATATGGGCAAGTATAAATATAGAAACAGTAGAAGGACTTACTGACCGTGACCAAAGCCTTGTGTGGCTGAAACGCGTTGGTGGGGTGAAGCGTTGAATTAAAAGCTTCCAAAAGTATCTGGTTGTGCCGCCTCCTTTGTTCAAAATTAATTATTTTGGGTCAGGATCCGACCCCTGGACCGAGCACACGCTGTGGAGCGCTCTCATTGAGCTTAATGGATCACATTGCCGGAATATATATATATATATATATATATATATACATATATGTATGAGAAAAAAAATTTCAGTATGGTAAAAAAGGAAACAAACGAAATAAAGGACTTATAAGAAAAACTAAATTTTTATATGAATTCAAATCTAATTATTTATTTTATTAATGCATTTTTTATGCAGTGCCTTCATTCGAGCTGAGTCTTAGAGCACTGTACACCTATTATACTTTGGAGGGGATGTAAAAATTTGCATTCAGTCTTGCAAACAGAAGATGCATACATCTTGAGTCTTCCCCATCACCAATGCAATCTGCAGATCCTCCTTCCTCCTGACCCCCTAGGCACTTATGAAATGGTGTTGAAAGGAGTTGCACCTTTTGCATCACTAATATTCCAGCTTGAACCGCTTGATTGATTTCATCAATGTTTAATTGTTGGTGCTAATTATTAATACACAATTTTCTGTGGTTATTTATTTATGTTATCATCACTTTTCAGATGTCATGATTCATTAAAATAAATAAGAGCTTTTTCAGAGATACATCATTTTTCATTCAGCTGGTAACAAATTGTCAATAATTTCAATTTTGGATCCAAACGTATTCACGCTTCAGGCTTGTCTACAAATGCAAGAAAAATAACTTCCTATGATTCAAACTCACTCACTCCTCATCTTAGCCTGTCTTTATAAATAGACTGAAGCTATGGCTGAACTGCAAGGTTCTGTTGTATTTATATGATTAAATGCTTCTAATGATTCTTCAGCCTTGGTTCTGTACTCGTAATATGCAGTCTGTTGTCCATGCCAGTGTTATTTTAAGGCCAATAAGGAACATCACCCATTTCACCATCTAGTCTCAAATATAGCCTTGTAGGGAGGGAAGTGAGAGTCCAGATGGCAAAAGACCATTTTGCCTGTTCTGCAGGAGAGGCCCATGCAGGTAAGAGCAGTGGGGAGGATTCGATAGACGACGAGGGGAAATTAATTAAACAATTAATGTTCCCTTGTCGTCGTCTGTCGACTCATCCAAATCCCCCCCCCCCCACCCCATCACATCGCCCCACCACTCTTACCTGCACAGGCTGCTCCTGCTGTTCTGAAAACATCCTTGCACTGGAGCTTCTCATTGGTTCAGCAAATATTTGCTCTGTTTCGGGAAACACTTTCCTGTGAATCTCTCAGCATATTATAATCTGTCCAACACAAAGACCTGCTTAATTTGATGGTGCGCCACAAATGCTTTTAATTATTTATTTGAATCCTATGTATCAAGTTATTTATAAACATCACACTACTCTTTTACAAAGCTGTTGTGTCCCAGCCATGACTATGCATGTGCTTTTACTCTTCCCATCATGCAACAGGTACAAAGTAATCCATTCGGGTACTTTAGTGTGGAAGGGTGGATCCTTCTCACAAGAGACACCTAGCTCCTTTGAGTGCCACAGTTGTTTCCATAGCGTACCCCGTGCCAGCACAATGGTGTGCTGCCTGTGCAATTATAAGGACGCATGCTGGACATTACAACAGCACATGCATATGTTATGTTCTTATTGTTTGCAACTGGGTCAGGTTTGGCTTTGTACCTCTACTTCCATAAGGCATGCCATGCGAATAGAGCATTCAGTTTCATTCTCCAAATGCTATGAGCAGGACCTACCTGTCTAGATCTTTTACACTCATGCACGTATGTGTTTCTTTCCACCTTCTTTCCTCGACACTACATTACATTCCCGAAAATTTTGAAAGAGCCTTCTTCAATGGTTAAGAAAGTACATCCGTTTTACCTTTAAGCAAACATCAGGAAAAAAACGTATACAATGTGTTGTGGTAATTTACAACTGTGTGTAAATGAAAAGAAACAATGCATACTAGTAAAAACAGTAGGTATGACATTGTCAATACAGTTCTGGTGAGATTATAATTAATTTTTAATTGGAAGTATATGCAAAACAAAATGCAAAAACAATCAAATGAAAACATTTCCCAGATGCCACCAATGCGATTCTAAAAATGGTGGCCATTATGAAATGGAAAAACAATAATATGCTACAGTAAGGTTCTAAGATGTGCATTAGAATTGGTAACAGTGGGAGTGCAGGCTGAGGCCCACTTCATGCAAAACAAGCAATCCAGTAGCACTGGTGGAGGAACTGCAGGGCACACAGAAAAAACAAGCACTTGTTCTGGTTACACTCTTGTTTGCTACAAGACGTTCTTAAAGATGTAGTCGAGTAGCAGTGGAAGGGGAGGTGCTCGGGAAACAAAAGAAATGTGAACGGAGCTTCTGGGCACAAAGAAAAGTAAATGGTAAGCCCTCTTACCTGGCAATAACACACACTCGTTTCCATGCTCATGCAGATGGGAATATGGAAATGCCATTAACCACAGAGCTATAGAGTCTATGGCTGAAGTGGGCTGAAAACCTCTGTCCCATGCTATGCTGTGCGGTGGGCGGAAAGGAACTGTGAATAACATTAGAAATTAATGGTTAAAAAAGCACGACACAAAGCTTTTCTACGGGTATGAACATACGTATTAGCCTTATTAATTGTTATTATTATATGAGCCTGCCAGAGAGCTAATGCAAATAGAGCGGACCGAATAAAAAAAGCTGTAAAATAGAACCTAAGTTTTCACAAAGGCAGAATAACAAGTATTTGAGGGGGTAGTTCGAATGCAGCTACAATGCATCACTCCGAAGCAGTTAATGCCGATATCAATAGAAAAAATGCTAATATGGGTTCATGGTGAAAAAAAAAGGAGGAAACTTCCAGAGTAAATGGAATGTAAGATAAAATGAAATTTAAGAAATAAGATGCAAGAGGAACCTCATTGCTAAAATAAGCAAACAAAAACTAAACTGAGGAGTGCATAAAAGAGGGTTGAATAAGGGTTGGGTTATATTTTCATTGCGTGAGAGAAATTTCAGACAATTCCTGTTTTTCATTTCACATTTTTGACGTAATTTTCTCCCCTTTCCAAGTTACATATATTTTATGTCATTTATAACTCTGGAGAATGATTTGAGGTGAAGATATCTTGTGGGAAGTGTGAAACTAGTGTATGCCAGGACCACCCGATCTCACGTGAGATTGGGTACGAGCTATGCATTCCTGTACAATTTTCACTAAAATGATTGACAAAATGATTTAGGACTATTATACGTGATTGTCGTGAAATTGACCGCATTTTCCCTACAATGTGTAATCTTGTGAAAATTACGTGTTCCTACTCCCGAGTATGGAAAAAAGAAACTTAAAAAGTAATTAAAAACAACAGTCCCAGGAAACTATTCTAATAGATGCAAGTTAAATGATCGTGTACCTAATGTCGGCCTACAAGGAAATCAGGCTATTAAGAAATAATCTGGTGGCTCTAAAAGGGCAGTCCAGGGGGGGTCAGTGTCATTCACCCATCAGGCACCGCCTGACAAGCAAGGGACCTCGTCTCAGGACTACTAGTCCTTTCAGAGACAGGGCCCACGGGGAATGCTACATATTTCCCAGTGGGCTTGTCCTCATCTGCTAATGTGTTGTTTCAAATCAAGTCAACGTGACCTTCAACATAAGGGTTAAGTCTACAGCTTAGCTCAAATTCCCATTTCAATCAATTGAAACCAAAAAATCACCTCTTTTTAATCTACATTTTCAATTATATAAAGCAGTTACTTTTAGTTTCAGAGCTTCACTACAAAAAAATAATAATATTACAAGGACCAGCATATTGTCCACGAACAAACCCTGCATGTATGTAGTTTATGTGAAAAAATAACAAAACACCATCATGAAGCTTCAGTAATAAGGGAAATATAGAGTAAAAAGAACATGCAAACACTAATTAGCGTTTTATATATGTATGTATGTATGTATGGGTGTGCGTGTGTGTATGTGGGTGCGTGTTTTAAATAAGTAAGATAAGGGAGACGAAAAAGAAGGGGAGAGAGAGGATTCGGTGTTTAATCAAAATAAATAAAATGTTATCTAAAATGTATAAATATACTGGAATCTTCGAAACTAAGAATACACTTTTCTTAAGATTTTGAATCTATACATGGAAAAATAAGTATGCATTTGAAAATACAAACGAAGATGTTCACAACAGAGGTTTCTTTTAAAGTATGAAAGGTTCGAACCTAAACTTTATGCAGCCAAAATCGCTAAATTAAAAATAAAAACATGCAGCGGGGACCCGCGGCATACACAGGTGGTCACTGGTTGTTTTGCCTCCTTGTGCAGCCCTTAGCACGCTGACTGCTTTAATTTGGACATCTCTCCGCTGGGAGTGAGACGGCTCCCACCGCCTGGTTTCCGATAGGGCGCTGGATTGCAGTTTAACTCTATTGATTTCCCGTCGCTCCCAACCTGAGCGCCATTTGATCTGTTCACCCCGAGGTGGAGGGCCTCTTGCCTGTGTATCAATCCTCGTGCCCTCGCGCCTGCAACCGAGAAGAGATTTTAATTAGAATATGACAGGGCAGCGTCACGTGCCGTAGATTTGAAGGCAATATTTCACATTCCAAGCGGACAACAGGACAACAGGAAGTCTTGTACTGCAGCATCCTCAATAAGAAAGAAAGAACCTTTGCAGGACCTTCATTTGCTTCCCCTTTAATTCTTTTGGAGGTCACCTTGCGACACTTAATTGCAGTGGCCCGTGACGCCTGTGTTGAACAGGTGGGAAATCGTGTTGCTTGTCAGTTTGGTCTCCGATTGGTGGAACCTGTTCCCCTCTGCGAGGTGGGAGGGTGTTCGGAACAAGGGACTTGTCCAAATGGGGGCAGGCGCAGTACATGAGCCCTCAAGCAGCTAGGCTAACATATTTGTACCCCAAGGTTACAGCTGTCACGTTTCCCAGGTTCACCTGTGAGTAGCTGATCCAGTCCTGGATTTTTTGTGTGTTCTGAGACTTGTAGTCCTGATATCACAATGGAATAAACAGAACTGTAATTACCAGAGTGCAAGGAAAATATCTGGACCGGACGAACTACTTGCTCATGGACCTGGGGGAAGTGACAGCACAGCTAAGTTGCTGCTTGCAAACCCACTTATGTAAAAAATTTGATTTCCGATTTTTAAGTGAGCCGTTAAATTTTTAACTAGTTTTAGTAGCTGATTACTGTTAACTGCTATTTGTCTCTGATTAAGTTCGCCTCATCACTTCCTGTTGGCAGAAAGCCACGCACTTTCAGATGTGCTTTCCCAATCTGTTCAATTAAAGACTACATAGTCTAGAATTTCCCAATTTAATTGACTCACATGACTAGAAATAGAATGTTCTTCCCAACATGGACTGATCAGTCAACCCTAGACAAAGTTATTAACATGCTGAAGCCCCTATCTATACTACTATTATAAAGGAAGAACTTTGAGACTTTGAGGCTTTGAGGCGGGTAAACTCGGGAACCACAGCGCCAATCCACACACCCGATACATCGTTGGAATCCTCAGGGTGTGCAGATGGACATAGGCTATATAAATTTAAAAAATACGTTATATTTAAAAAATGTACATTTAAAAAAAAGTAGTCCCCTCGAAGTAGCGCCGTCCGCGACCTGCGTGCTGATGTCGTCCAGGAGCGCAAAGAGGAGCAGCGGACATGGCGCGGGGGAGGAGCACTGACGAGCGGCACACAGGCGGTGAGCAGCAGCAGACCAGTGGAGCGGCGAGGAGCATTGAACTGAGGAGCGGCGGCTGAGCGGCAGACATGGCGCGGGGGAGGAGCACTGACGAGCGGCACACAGGCGGTGAGCAGCAGCAGACCGGCGGAGCAGCGAGGAGCACTGAACTGAGGAGTGGCGGCTGAGCGGCAGACATGGCGCGGGGGAGGAGCACTGACGAGCGGCACACAGGCGGTGAACAGCAGCGGAGCGGCGAGGAGCACTGAACTGAGGAGCAGCGGCTGAGGTAAGGCTCCAGGGGATAATGTCAGGGCGGCGGGGGTCGGGGCACGCGGGGGACAGGGAGTTACAACAAAAAGGCTCTGGGGGACAATGTCAGGGCAGGCGGGGGTCGGGACAGGCGGGGGACCCTCTGGCATAATTGTGCTCAAGCTTATGACTCCTGCCGTCGCTCCATACTCTGTGAACTCCTACTCTTATCCCTGCAACCTCTGCTCATCCTCGCCGCCCTGCAAACAGAGCGCCAGAGCCCCACTTACTCAGAAAGCCCCCCAGTGCCTCAGGCGCTGCTGCTGGCCACCACTGCAACACTGGGCCTCTGGCATAATTGTGTGAGATAAGCCTCTGGAGGACAATGTCAGGGCAGGCGGGGGTCGGGGCAGCCGGGGGACGGGGCGGACGGGGGCCCGGGCTGATGGCCAATGTCGGAGCAGGCGGGGTCGGGGAAGCCTGATTGCTCCTGGACAAGGTTCGGGACGGGCTGCTAGTGCTTCAATAAAGTGTTAAAAACGCATGCTGGGGCCAGCAATGGTGTGCAAAGGGTCAGCGGCGGCCCCTCCATTATGACATAGAAGACAGGACTCTGACGACTCTTGGAGGCGGGGCCAGGGGATGACACTGATGGGGGAGTGGTAGTGCACTCCCTTGTCAGCCACGGCCTGTGGAGGGAGTTTCGGTGGGGCGGAGAGGCGGGGCGGGGGAGGGGCATGGTGGGGGGTGCTAAAAACTGGAGTATGGATAATTGAAGGTAAGTAAACAATTTTTACTTACCTTCAATTATCCATGACCAGTTTTTGGCACCCCCCACCCTGTCCCTCACCCGCCCGCCTCTCCGCCCCACCAAAACTCCCTCCACGGGCCGTGGCTGTCCCTTGTCCCTACTCTGCGCATGAGGATTTGGCCTGCCGTTTCAGGCCGGCCAAACCTTCATGCACAGTGAAGCTTTCTCCTGCCCCCACCTGCGTTGCTGGGGTTGGAGAAAGCAGGCAAAGGCTCCCAATCTGTATGGGAGTGCAAATTCCCATCGCTAAGGCCACTCCTGCTTTCCTGCAGCGTCATGATTGGCCGCAGTGAATTCTTGGAGCCTGTAACCTGGAGAGGACAAAGCAGCAGCGGCGGCGGTGATTGGGTGATTGGGTAAGTAATTTGTTTTAAAAGTATTTTTACTTTGTACCCCGACCCCCACCCCACACACCGCCCCAGCTCCCTCCTCACAACTTTGGCAAGGGACGGGTTGCTACTGGGAAACATCATAAAGTCCAGTTCATCAAACACCACTGTCTGGAGGAGGCACAGTGCACCGTGAGATACAGATAGAAAGCAGTGGCAGACCAAAGTCTTCATCAGGGCTCCTCAGCCTATCAATGAAAGTACTAAGGTGGCCCAATATACAATGAATCCACACAAGCACTGCAGCATCCTACCCACATCTAACATTCTGTTTTCTTAGATCCCATAAGCTACACGAATTTCTCAGGATGTCATGGCTTTAGACTGGCAGATCCATTCATTACTTTGAGTTACTGCACAAAAAGGAACCAGACAAGACTTGGACCAATTCATTTTAAGACTTAATACACTCCAAACTAATGTGATGGATGGCACGTTGAGGCTCTAATAAACACACACAAGTGTCATCTGTATATAAGGACACAACACAGCTTGTATCCCCTGTCTTTATTCCCCAAATATGAAATGCAGCCAAGACCCCCTTGGTGAATTTAAAGAGGACAGTTGGAAACCTGTCATGTACCCTGAATTAACTAACTCCTGGTGATCAGATATCTCTTCATTTATTTTCACTTTTGCTGCAACATGTAAGTGATGGATACATTTCCAACTATTAAAACAGGGGACAGACAAAGTCTTTTTTTTTTTTTTTTTTGTCCTCATAACCACCATATAGACAAAGTGCCAAAAGGAATTACAAAAACAGCTGTCTCAGTTTATCTCGTAAACTGGAAGGGACACGAGTCTTCTAGGGGCCATTTTTCCCTCAGCTGTCACCTGTGTTCCAAGTAGGCACGAAGTCCGTGATTTACTGAATTAACGGCAAACCATGGGGTAATTTAGCAGCCAAATGGGGCCGGGCATGAACCGGTTAACGGCTGTTCCATAGGCACAAAATATTGAAGTACCATAGGAGATCAATCATAGGACCCGGGGAAAAAAAAAAACCCCGGAAGAATCAATGGAACCAAGAAAGTAGATACCAAAACGCCCTTTTGCTATTATTGCCAGATCTAGCCAAATCCATACGGGAGGTCTGCAAGACTGAAGATTGCCAATCCCTAAATGTAGGGGGTGAAAAGTCTTTCCATTTTCTACATATCTCCCGTCTTGCAAGCAGCATAGCATAGAATATTAGAAGCTTGGCGGGGTTTTGTGGACCTTCATAAACCCCAAATATCACTAAAGGCAGATCTATGGTAACAGGGTTACCCAGTGATTCTGTAAGATAGTTCCTGATGTCCTCCCAGTATGTAGATAACAATGGGCATTCAAAGAACATATGTGTGTCTGATGCAGCAGTCAATCCACATCTTGCACAGGACACTAACTCTCCTCCTACAAACTTAGATAACCTAAGAGGGGAGTAATATGCCCTATGGAGGGTAAAGATATGGTTCCTGCGAAGCCAGGATGGTTTAACAATCTTCCACAATAGTTCGAAAGAAATTCTCCAAAAATTTTGCACGTTTTGATCCATCAAAACTGAGCCCCATGTTGAAACCGGTAGAATCTGACATCTGACTCCTCCAAGATAAGGTTATACCATTTAGATACTTCCTTTTTTGCTGGCTCGCAGACTACTAGATCAGAAACAAGCTGACTGTGCCCTCCAAGGTTAGGGGTATTCCTATTAGCGGTAGAAGTTTTATATGCCACAGTCCAACTGTGAATCTGTAGGTATTTAAATCTTGAAAGATTGGGGCCGACCTTAGCTTGCAAGTGATCCCATGAAAGTAAATCCCCCTCGAAGAAGAGATCTCCCCAAACTTCAAGACCTGCCTGTCTGAGTGGGATAGCTAGAGTATCTTCAAGCCAGGTAGGATTTTCAGGTAGCCCCCACAACGGAGTTTTGTCACAAAAATAATTTAGTTTTATAAATTTTGTGACTTCAGCCCACGTTTTAGCCAGACCTTGTAGAGTCTTCAGTTTAACTTTTTTAAAGAACTTAGGGTTACCAAACTTAAAAAGAAAACCAGAACGATTAATTTTTTCTCCATCCAGCATAGCCATGTACATAAGGCCTACCCCAGAACCTTAAGGAACCTTCAGCAACATTCGTGAGTGGGATAATTGAAAGGCCCATGCATACATTTTTAGATCTGGTGCTGCTAATCCACCCTTGTCGCGTTGCCGTCTTAATTTTTTCCAAGCAATACGGGGAAGATGGTTATTCCAAATAAAGGATGATATGTTAGATTGGAATTTAGTTAAGGTAGTATGATCAAAATGTAAGGGAATAGTATTAAATAAAAAAGAAATTTTAGAGAGAATGGACATTTTTATGAGATTAACTCTACCAAGTAATGAAAGGGGCAAATGTGTCCAAGATTGGAGAAGCCTACGACACTCTTTAACACCTTGGCTGCTAGGTGTTTTCCCCCTCCTGTGCTGGAAATTGCCATTTTGCTGGTGTCATGACGAGCTCAGCTCGTCATCAGCACACGACACCCGTGGGTGATGACGAGCTGAGCTCGTCATCAGCATCGAAAGGGTTAAGAACTGAAGATAGATTTACTTGGACAAGTTTATTAATGTCTTTGACTATCGTCAAGCCTAAATATCGCAGCAAATTGCCTACTTGCAACTCGGTTACGGCATTCTCATCATTCCATATAAGCATTTCCGTCTTCGCGGCATTAATCTCATAATCCGAGATTTGTCCGAATGCGTTAGCTAGTTTCAAAATTGCCGGAAAAGCAGTGGAGACCTCAGATGTTAATATAAGCACATCATCGGCATATATAGGGCTCGACAGGTCACCATTAACAAGGAGACAGGCAGATGGATTACTATAGAGGAGACCTATCGTCTTACGGAACCTTTCCCCCACACCAAACTTGGTCAAGGCCTCCGACAGGTATCCCCAATTAACCCTGTCGAAAGCCTTGGTTGCGTCTAGCGTAAGGGCGGCCAATGATAAGTTATTTGTTGTTGCGATATCTATGGCTCCAATCAGGTCATAAGTTAGTTCGTAGAGTTGTCTCCCTTTCAGAAACCCCTTTTGATCCGAGTGAAGAACCGAGGGGGCGATAGAGGCCAATCTAGTTGATAAAACTGTGGTAAAGATTTTGTAATCCACATTCAGAATGGAAATTGGCCTATAAGAGCCGCAGGCCTCTTTAGGTTTACCAGGTATTAAAATAAAGGTGATAGAGGCATTGTCCCATGATGACGGAGGGGATACTCCTTCCACAAGGATTTGGTTGAACAAAATCGTAAGGAAGGGAACAATTTCAGATTCCAAGATTTTATATAATTCGGATGGCAACCCATCCGGTCCGGAAGCCTTTCCTTTCTTACCCTTCCTAATGGCTGATCCCACCTCTTTTTCTGTGATGGGCTTATTCAGTTGTTGTGATTGCTCGAGAGAAAAGGAGGGTAAAGTGATGTTATTCAACCAGCTCTTAATGGCCTCAGATGGGATAACCTTATCTTCCTGATATATCTCTTGGAAGAATTCCTTAAAAGCTGTCCTAATTTCATCATCTGAGGAGAAGATGTTATCTCCTACTTTTATGGATGCTATGTTGTTCCGGACCTGATCTACTTTGGTCTTCCAAGCCAATAGTCTACCCGCCCCTTCACTATATTCAAAATGGGACAGCTTACTGGCTTCCCATTTTTGTTGAACTCTCAAGTTCAACGTTGATGCAAGGTTTCCTTTTAAAATCAGGAGTTGATTTAAAAGAGCGTCTACCGTAGACCCCGAGGCTATGTTGTTGATATCAATATCATGTTGAACACGGGCCATTTCTGCTTCAATAGAGGAAATTTTTTCATTATATTTTTTCCTACGATAGGCAATTTTAGTAGTTATAAGCCCTCTTAAGGTAGCCTTATAAGAGTCCCAGATAATTCTATGTGAAGCTGAGCCATTATTTGATAATAAAAAGTTCTGTGTCTCCAACTTGAGATATGAAATATCTTCATCGTTGGTGAGAAAAGAACGATCAAAAGACCATGTATTCGACGGTTTCTTAGAACGAAGACATAATTCCAATTTAATCGCCGAGTGGTCAGAGAGATGAGAAGGAATATAATCTATTGTATTAACAGAATCAGCCAGTCTTTGAGTAATTAAAATAAAATCTATCCTTGACTTATGATGATATTTGAGATTTCGAAAGGAAACCCCTTGTTGTTTGCCGGACCTTTGTCGCCAGATATCAATAAAACCATATTGCCTCATAGCATCCAATAAAAAGGATCTAGTCTTAGACAAGACCAGTGATCTATTATTGGGAAACTTGTCCAGAATAGAGTCCAACACAACATTAAAGTCGCCGGCCAGTATTATAGATCCAGAGACATTCAATAACTGCGAAAAGACAGTTTCCAGACTAGATGGATCATCCTGGTTCGGACCATAATAACCAACAATGGTGGCTGAGAACCCAGCCATAAGAATTGAGGCCATGGCCCATCTACCAGCCGAATCAACAGCTTGCCAAGTCAATTTGGCTTTAGCTTTTTTCTTAAAAATAATTGCAACCCCTCTAGTGTGAGATGTCTGAGTAGTGGTAACGGCAAAGTCAATCCATCTGTTCTTTTTGGTCAATGTGATCAGTTCGCTATGTGTTAAGTGGGTTTCCTGCAAGACAATGACCTACACATCCAAATCTCTTAAATATTGTAAGATTCTATTAGCACGAGGGTTGGTGCGCAGACCATTGACATTCCAGGAAAAAAGACCAATACTACTCATCTAATTTTCCAAAATTCCAAAGCGAGTGGTAATACTATAACATTCAAGAGTTTTGAGATCCCCATCATATCTTCCTTACAAAGATTATACTTGATATACAGATTACCATTCCCAAGAATGCTGATTAGGTTATTGAGGACTTTTTAATGTTTTTGCCACCCCTTTGCACTCACCCACCCATGGTGCGTTCCCCTCCCCCCGTGAAGAACCCTTGCAGTATCTAACCGGAACAAAGTCCAGTAGATAGTGCCCCTTCGGTTGACCTCCAGCAGGAAAAATCAGCCGCCTATTTTAAAGTGAATCAGAAAAGAAAAGTAAAGAATATTACAATGAAGAAGAGAAAGAATAATTAGAACTTGATCCTATGTTCTAGTGCATAAATTCAGATTTCGACATCTAGTTTTCTCAAGTCAAAGAAGGTAGGGATTTAAAGAGATGATCTCTTTGATATTTAAAAGAGATCTATTATTCCTTAGAAGCACCCTTGCCCAACTCCATTAATAGCTCATCAGCTGCTTGTACCGACCGGATGTTAAACATCTTGTTGTTATGCATTACCCTAAGAGCTGCTGGAAACATAAGTTGAGCCGTTGCGCCCAGTTTCCTAAATGCATCTAGGCGCCTCCCAAGTTCCCACTGCTTTTCAAGAGTCACCCTAGAAAGGTTCGATCTAATCAAAAAAGTAAATCCCTTCCCAGACAAGGATTTTTGTTTCAAGGCCAAATTTAATATACGCTCCTTTAAGGTATAAGTGTGGAAGTTTACCAGAATTTTACGAGGCTTCGGCCTCTGAGGATTCAATTTAAAGGGATCCCTGTGAATCCTTTGAATGTCAGCCGACAGTTCTGCTATGGTATGGTCCAAATTCAGGGATTCCTTCAATAAGGAGACAATATATTGTTTGATGTCTGACCCCTCAGACCCTTCAGGAACATTCAAGATACGAATGTTCCCCCTCCTCGCGTTGTTTTCAAGAGTCTCCATCCTCTCGCTGAGAGCCAGATCTTCCTTCGTAAGTTTTTGAATATCTACTTTCGCTTGGTCTAAGTAGATTGAGTGGACACCAACCGTTTCCTCTAAGACTCCAGTCCTTATTGTCAGACCATCAATTTTGTTGTCCAATGCTTCACAGTAGTTTCTGAACTCTACTTGATTGGCGGATGATTCAGCGAATCCCTTCCTTATCTCCAAGGTAAGAGCTGAAAACATCTCTAAAACTGAGGCTGCTGTCAAAGGAGAAGGGGAAGAGGGCGGCACTAATAAGTCGGAGTTAGGTAGAGCAGGAGCTGAAGAAGTTTCGATATCTAAACCCCCAGATGCTTCTCCTAGCCCAAAAAGATCTGCCTCGCCAGCCTCCGTAGTCGACTCAGTAGTTAAGATTGAAAGTGAATTCTGCTCTGTCGCTGATGGAAGATTTGGGAGGGTTTGTGTGGACAGCAAAGACAACATAGGCTGTACAGACTGTTGCTCACCTAAAACCATGACTGGCAGATTTTCAACAGTTTGACTAGAGTTCTTATCAACCTCAACCCCCACCTCCACATCAAGCGGCGAGGTTTCTACTAGTACTGGAAGAACATGGCGGCAGCTAGCTAGCTAGCCGCAGTGCTCCGGTTCGACCTCCAGTGTGGATTATTTCCGCCGCTCGCTTAATGACGGGAATTTAGCGGGAGTGGAACAAGAAGGAAGAAAGCGTTTCCTGGAGCATATACTTACTATTATTTCGCCGATCTCTCACTCTTTTTCTCTGCATCGGACGCGGACGCGGGATGCGATATACTACCCTGCTTCACGGCAGGAGCGGAGTCCTCTCTCTACCTCCATGGTTCCTCGAACAGGGTGAGAGCAGTGAAAGACGCCGATTACAGTTTCTGGACAAAGGCTGCTGCTTTGGAGTCAATGTTACAGAGTCGGAGATTGAGACTGGCAAGTGGGTTTTGGGGGGCAGTGTGGGAGACAGGGGGATTCAGGCTACCTGCAGGGAGGGGGATAGTGAGAAATTCCTCATAACAAGCCTGCAGAAACGTCAAGAGCCTGACTTCTGTGACCCCTCTTTATCTTTTGCGAAAAACCCCCAGGACCTTCCCAGACCCAGCCCGAGGATCTGTTTAGCCGCGCTGGAGTTAAGGAAGGGGAAAAAGTTAAATAATTTAGTCTCTTTCCGGGCGCTAGCAAATGTAGGGCATGCTGTGCATATAAATGTTACCTCTGGCTCCATAGAAGCTTCTAAAGACCAGCAGTGTAGTCCACAGCATCTCACTCCCTGTGTCGCAGTGGAGGGGTCCTTGCTGCATGAAATTGGCGATGGCGATGCAACCCTTTCAGTTGCATCTCAAGTAGTGGAGAAACCTGCCTCCTTACCTAATACTG
Organism: Lissotriton vulgaris; assembly: GCF_964263255.1. NCBI lineage: Eukaryota > Metazoa > Chordata > Amphibia > Caudata > Salamandridae > Lissotriton > Lissotriton vulgaris. The sequence goes on from NC_141687.1 coordinate 897,522,629, forward strand.
TTTGTGCTGACGACGACGACCCGCCAACCTCCCCTACTCCAAATACTCCCAATATTTCCAAGTCTTCTAATACCTCACCCATTACCCCGAGTGGGGGGGACCAAAAAAGGTCGGGGGCGCGGGCAAAAATAGAAGAACGTTGCGGTGGGGAATACAGAGACTGGCAAAGGGAGAGATACTAGTATACCACATAAGAAAAAATCCTCTTTCTTGAATACAGAGTTTAAATCAAAAAATACTACGGCAAAGAGTAAGGCTAAGGTGAAGGTCACAGTTTCTAAGGCAGTGATCCCCACAACCTCAAGAATTACCCCTTCGCTTCGCTCCTATTTCAAAGTTGTTCCCCAGATCTTGCATCTTTCCGAAGAGATTGTAGACTCAGGCATGGCATCGATCGCAGAGGCTAGCTCCTCCTCTTGTTGCCAACCATCAGGACTAGGGGACAGACAAAGTCAACTCAAAGGAACATAAGTTGGTAAAAATACATGAGGCAGATATAAAAATGCACGATCAAATGTAAAGTAAAGCATTGGAAATGCACAAAAGACATCAAATCATGAGCAAGGATTGACTTTGTGGATTATTACAACCTGCACTATCTCCAAAAGACATCTAGAGCGTATCTGTAGTGAGACCACAAAATTGGCAGGTCCAGTAATAATGTTGTTAATAGCCATCACATAAATATTTTCAATTTGGGCATGGGGTTTGGAGACAATTGGCAGAAATGTTGTTTCTGTGATTCCTTTCCACAAGTCCCCCATGACAGTTAAATTCTGTTGGATCACCAGTGACATTTTCTGAGAGGGGTACAGTATTAACAGGACTCTTTCAGCTATTACTTCAGCTGCTCCCAGAAATTACAGAAATATTTACAATTTTCTGGAGAGGAAACTATTTCTGGTAAACCAATTACCACCGTTTTTTTCCGTTATTGGTTAACTTGCAATGAGCTGAATAAATAATGTCTTCTTTTGTATATTATAGTAAAGTCAGAGAACAAAAATCGATTGTAGTGCATGCAAATAAGCTGGCCCTATGTATTTGTATACAATTCTTGACTGAATGAAAATCTATTTGTTTATAGTGACTGATACCTCAAATACAACATCTTGGCACTCCAACCTAAACTAAACAGGGAAGAAAAATATGTTCACTGGGAACAACTAGACCATCATATTGAACAAATAGATCTTTAGTTATTTACTGAAGCTTTCATGAATGGTTTAAGCGCCTAAAGGCATGGGCATTTCTTTGTATTTGGGTACAGTAATCAAATACTGAGAGTTGTAAAGCAGTGGATGAATGGAGGAGTACCATGAAAATAGTGAGGCCAGTCAGATCCTGCATTTAACACCACTTCATGACAGACCCACAGCTTATATGCACCCTTATCTTATGAATGAGATTCACTAGAAATGTTCTTCACTGGTTTTCCCCCTACATTTCAAACCAACACCAGTTTGTTCACGAGGGCTCCTCCAGGCCATAAAAGATCCCTTTCATATCCGGATTCACCTTAGGTGTCATACTGTCTTGTGTCATCTTTAACCTTTACATTGAACTGCTTGATGCTCTACTTACACATAACTGCATCATGATACACCAATAAGCAGATGATACACAACTCTGCTTGAAAGCCTCCTAAGTTTCAGACGTCCAATGCCTCAAACACTCCTTGCACATCATACAGACCTAGATGTCCAGCAACTACCTGATGCTCAACTCAACCAAAGCAGAATTCCTATTATGTGCCAAGAACAACAAAAAAGATACAGTACAAACATCTCAATGACATGAACCTTGATGACTTCGAATCCCAACTCTCCCTGAATGCCAAATCATTTGGATTAAACCTAGACATCAATCTCTCCCACAGGGAATACATTTCCAAAAATACAAAGACAGTCTGGTACCAGCTGTAAGAAATGGGGTCTCTAGTTGGTAGTGATTTACACTCTGTCCAAGTAGGGACCCTCACTCTAGTCACACATCTAAGACAACCCCTGCTCATCCCACTGGTAGCTTTGCATGAGCAGTCAGGCTTATCTCAGAGGCAATTTGTAAATAATTTTTACATACAAGCAATGTAACACAGAAAGTGAAAGCACTATAAAATGAGTCTACTGCAGTTTAGATAGATAGCCAGTACTTATCTGAATAAAACAAGGCCAAAACAACAAACATCCAACATACAGAAGTAAAGATATCACTTTTCAAAGATTAAATAAGGTGTCCATTGAAATCTATGGAAGCATTTCTTTTAGTACAAAGTACCTTGGATGCGTTAAAATTCAAAGACAAAATGGCACAGGGCAGGTGAGGCACCAAAAAAGTAAAGTGCTGCATCAGTTCCTTACTTCCAGGGGAGGTGATGCGTTGGTTCCTTACTGCTAGGGTAGATGATGCATCCGTTCCTTACTGCAACACAGCGGAGGTGACGCGTTGGTTCCTCACTGTCAGGGGAGGTGATGTATTTGTTCCTAAGAGGAAGGGGAGGTAATGCTTGATCTCCGGGCATGCGACCTTGGTTCCGTACTGCAGGCTAATGTCGACAAAGAGAGTGTTGAGGAACAAGGCATCAAAACTTCTGTGCGTCAATTTCACAGCTGTGAAGCAGGTGATGCTTCACAGCTTCACAGCTCTAGATGCAATGGCTGCATCGGTTCTTTAGCTGCACAGCAGTGCAGGGTCGAGAAAACGGGAACTGAGAGTCGATGCATGGATTTTCTCACCAGACTACACAGTCTAGAATTTAGAGCCCACCCTTGAAGAATCGGTATCTATGTGTGCTGATGATTAGATAGCACCCAGGTGCTTAGTTGTCCCAGGCGCGCACTCCCACGTCTTGTACCTGATTATTTCACCCTGAAGAAGGTGAGACCCACATTTGGGTCACACACCGAAACACACGTCTATTCATTTGTTACATGATCTGTTTCTCCCGTTTGCAACCATCAATACATGGAGAAATAATTGGAGCTTACAACATGAACTGTACCACCAATTGAATTTTTGCTTCATGTGTTAAGCTTATCCTTGGTCATACTTATCCTATGTTTGTTGACACTATAGAAACATCTACTGCTTCATATCATGTGGGGATCTGTCTATGTGTATACTTTGATATTTTGTAAATGTGGAACCCTGATTTTGGAGGACGTTTGATTATGTGTGAGTATGTGTTTGCTTGTTGGAACAAATGGGTGTGTGTGATGTAGGATGCGTTTGGAATATTGTGGTGCTATCCTTACTATGTTTTTATATAAAGTGTAAGATTATAAAATTATATTCATCAAAGGAATTTGATATTTTTGGTACTCAATGGTTTCTGTACCATTTTTTGGAATGCCAGCTAGTTCATGCTTGTGTTATGATATCAGTGACCTTTAGCACATTGTGAATATGTACACAGGCAGAGAATTGTTGTTTAGATTAGTTTTGATTTCATTTCCCCTGTTCTCTCTGCCTGTCATTTGCCTCAGGGGCCCCCTTCTGTGTGAGTGGTTGTTCCTCCTGGAGATTTACCCTTTGTGGATTGGCTGGCAGGGTTGGTCCTTGTTCCTTGACTGTTCTCCAGGCAAAAATGTAGAATTTATTTTTAAAGTCCCAGGTTTTTAAGTACAGGCAGGGGGTGAACACTCTGACACCAGCAAAGTTCGAATACCTCACGGACAGTCCTTGGGGGTCATGACGCATTCCAACAGAAGCCAAAAGCAGGGCTCAGGGAAGGTCCAGTTGAAATTATTTGTTGGGCTCTTTCAGGAAAGTGGTCTTTTGGCACCTTTTGTATCCCTATAGCTTAATAGGAGGCCAGCCCACTGTAATTTGGAGTCAATTTAATTGGCCTGGTTACAAAAGAAGGTGCAGTTCTACTTCTGTCTGCCACAGGTTCAGTAGTGTTCTGAAGTGGGTGCCACATTTATGCCTGGCACTAGCCCATTGGTGGGGGTGACTCATGGTCTGTCCCTTACCAATAGGGAAAATGTTTCCTTGGGGTAAGCCTACCGAGTGCTGTAGCAAGTTCCTGTGTGCCCTTCTGCAATCCTACAGTACTCCCTGTCTCCATAAATACAACCTGGCAGAACCGTTCTTCTCTTTTGCAGAGTTCCTGTGCCTACCCTAGAGATGTGGCAAGGAAATGAGCAACTGCTCTTCTATGGTTACTCAAACCTGGTTCTGGGGGCAGCTCCTCATCCAGTGAAATCCGTTCCAGACACACTTGAGGGACAAAGGAGGGGGAAGGTCCACTTGTTAGCTACATCTACCTGTGACAAGCTAGGTCTGTTTGTAGTTAACTAAATTCATGGGCACAGACCAGACAGTCATCCTGTCGGGGGGACAGAACACCTTCCAACACCTACAGCCTTTGTCCAAGCTCTAGGAGCAGATTCACACCTCATCAAAGCGGCTATTTAGCTTCTGGGTGACAGTTGTAGTGCATGCAAATGGGCTTCCGGATACTTTAGGCAGGTAAAAGGGGACTTTTTAAAATGCCTTTTGCAAAATTGCGACTTTAGCAAAAAATTGGACTTGTCAAAAATATTGTAAAAAGTCAAAAAACGAACTTTTTTTGTTTTTGGGCAATTCTGCTGTTTATTCTGAATGCCAAAGACAACTAATTTCGGCTATCACAGCCTTTCTCAAGTGACGGATTTGGCATGTAATTCCCTTTTACCTACTTTAGTTATTATACCTGTTTCCTAAATGAGATAACATTTTTTACTTTTAATATATTATCTCAATATTATATCTCAATGCTTTCCTATTGAACATCCAACTTGCTACTGTGAACATAGGTTTTGGGGCCCAACATGTTTTACGTAAAACGTTTAATTATCCTACTTTTAAATACCATGCACCCTTACTGTTTGGACATTAAAGGCATTCAGGGTCAGCAACATAAGTATAAATGTGTAAGCTAAAAGAGCAACTTATGCATTCACTAAGTGCACAAGACAAAGAGCATAATAGTGCATTTTCATGGAGAGTATCAGAGAATGTCTTAGTGAAATTCAATGTACATAAGCTAGATTCCTAAAGTGCAATGCTTTTTCCCACATTTGAGTGCACATCTTTCTTACACCTCAATAAACCTTTTGCAAGTGTATTTGTAGGAAGGGATGAATTTATTAAAAATTGTTTACTAAGATTAAAAAAAGATACAGTAAAAAATAAGCTAAATTATTCTTAACCCTATACACTCATACCCAGTCCCGTGTGTAAGGTATGAACACACAGTGCATGGAAAACAGGCAAGATTGTGGTATATACCATGCATGGGTGGATTTATGCATCAAACACATCTGGGTACTGAGGTAGCAGATGCCTCTTACACCCTCTCTGTTCGCAAGATCTGCAGTTGCCATCTTTGTGAGAGGAGGGTTACTCAGCCTACATGCTGTGCCAATTTTTAGCTTTAGAGCCATTTTATGAGGGACATTCTTGTGTTTGACAGCTACCATAATGGAGTCTGCTCGGACACACCTGGCATTTTGCCATTGAAGTGAAATATTAGTAAAGAAAAGTTCGACATTTTAATCCAAGTCACTAACTTTTCGTTGAACATCTTTGACGACGGACGCCTTTAATTTTTTGACCCACGAGTGTAAAGTTAGTGGCCTTGTATTCTCAGTAAAAATGTTTATTATCAGAGATCAAGGGCCATGTTTATCAACTGGTTTGTGTGACTCTTGCACTTTACATCTTGGTGCAAAAGCTGCGCAAACCGTAAGTCATATTTTTTAAGCAACGCAAAGCAAATTTGCGTGACTTTGAATGGCTCAAAAATATGTAGCAGTGCAGAGCACTGCAACTCATGGTGTTGTAGTACTCTGCACCAGGGAGGCATTCCATGGGCATTGAGTGGGTGTTCCCATGCAACTCCCATGGTTTTTGATGCATGTCCAGATTTCCCAAACCTGGTAAAGCTTTGAATGCGGCAAAAAAATCCCCTCCCAGGAGAGGCATAACAAGGAGAAATATCTTTATTTCTCCTCGTTTTTTTTCCTCTTGCTGTGTGTGCTGCATCTGGATTATTTTTGTGCAGGTAAGCACCCGCGGTCCGCAGTAGGAGTTCCTGCCGGGCAGTGACGTGGGGAGGGGGAGGGGCAGGGTGGGGTAGTAATGTATGGATTACGGAGTTTAACAGGTAAGTAAACATATAAATAAATAAAACGAATTTTGTTGCGCACACTGCATCGCATTTGGTGATGCAGTGCACGCAGCTAAATTTGTTTTATTTATGTATATGTGTACTTAACTGTTAAACTCCGTAATCCATACATTACTACCCCCAACCCTGCCCCTCCTCCTCCCCACGTCACCGCCCTGCAGGAACTCCTACTGCGGACCGCGGCTGGCAGGAAGGTCTCCCTTCCTGCACAAAACAATCCTGCAAACAACACAGCCACCCCTTGCAGGCAGCCCACTATACGCCAGCATAAGAAAGGACAGGCATGCGCAATGTTCCATTAAATATTGTGCATTCCTGCCCTTTCCCTTTCACCCAGTGCAGCACAGCAAGATGGCTTTTTGTTCTGCACTGTGTCACAAAGGACATAAATGACCCTCTTAGTGTGTGGGAAATGACAACTTTTGGTTTCCCAAAGTTTTGTGAAAATTATGTGAGGTTCTGTGAAATTGCATGAAAGTTGACCGCCATGGTACACCTCTCATTCAGAAGTCTGCAACACCTTTTCTGCTAAAACCAATACCCTACAAGATTTTTTTTTTTTTACGAGAAAATGAACACTAACCTTACAAAAGTTTGGAATCGCAAAATTCCCAAATTTAACAGGTGTAGATATAATTTTGCAGCCCTCTAAAAAAATTCATTTTTTTGCCCTGTTTCGATTTCGAAATCCTGTGAGAATTGCCAATTCCCTTTCTACTGCACCATTAGGAAGGTACAGCACAACAATTTCTCATGGGCCACCAAATTAAAAAGTATCAAATCAGAATGGATCTAGGTCATAGTTTCTTTCACGCCCAAATTCTGAGCCGCTCACTTCTTTATGCCTCTTTAATTTCCTTTTCTCACAGACACCTTTGATTTGTGATTGCGTACAGTACCTGTGAAGATTGAGTTTGGGAACTGTGAATAGAATACTAATGTTTTTAATCGAAAACAACTGTGCCCTTGTTTGTTCCTTTTAAAACTCTCCGGAAGAGACAGTTAATCAATTGCTGGGAGGGAGGACTTGCACTGTTCCCATATTAACTGAACCACACAAATTCTGCCCATTTCCTTAAACGCCAGCATATATTTCATGGAGTGGGTAAGAACTCAGAATTTGAACGAGAGGCGAATTCATATGCTTGTGTGCAGATGCTAAATTTGGTTGAAATAAGGAACCCTTTGTTTTTACGGAGAACACTCGCAAGCAAGGGATACAGCCCCTGATCAGCATCGTTTGAGGCAGCGAAGTAGCTGAAAATTAAAAAAAATGCATACACTTTCTGAAGTATGTAAATTGTGACTTACCAGCCACAAATTCAACTCCCCATACCACTGCCCCTTTCTCCCCCATACATCATCCCTTCATTTTAGTCATTTCCCCCCATTTCTTTTCCAACTACCCCTCTATGTCCTTTCCTCTCCCCCGTTACCGTTCTACGTTTGCCTTTCCCAACAATGCCGTTGTGTTGATTCCCCACTCTCCCTTCTTTTTCACTCCCACTAAATTTCCACTGCCTCCTCCACCTTTCCTCTTTAATTCATAATAGTACATAATTAACTACTAAAAAGGTTGTGAGACCATGCCCGTTGGAGTAGGGTTTACATTTTTGGGGAGTACATGATGTATGAAGAATATGGAATAGTGATTACTGCTATGTGTACCTACATTGAGATTACTTTCAGTGCATTTTGAGCATTTTTATTATATTCCATTACTTATTGACCTGTCATTGACAAAATCTATCACATGACTAAATTACCAAAGTGTATAAATCACGTATTTTCCGTCATTGGCGTTTTCTTGGTATAGCTTTAGGGTGTCAGTGTTATGGTGATAGTCTCACCTTTATGGACACAAGTAAATGGGAGTTTAACACTATAGAGTCCTTGGTACCTTAAGGTGCACTGACTTGACTCTTGATCAACCAGTGTTTCTATGAGGACCGGCAAGCTGAAAATTAAAATTCTTGTTATCACACTGTGGATAAACATCATGAGAACTTCACTAGAGGTTCTATGGGAATAAAAAATATTATTATTATATGCAAAAGAGGGTTTAACATCGTATTCAGTTGAATATTAGCACTGCGAAGTAAAAGGGCTGTTTTTAGGGGATACCTTATATTGGTTCAAAGAGAGCCATATACGTTGATGTGACAGATGCGGGCCACATACTTCTCTTGCTCTGCTATGAAGTATCTGAATTAGAAGAGGGGCGTGGCTTATCTGGAGACCGAAATGGCCACTCGGCATTAGCGCTCTTCCGGCAGAGGTGACTAAGCAGCATTTCCCTACATTTTCCAGTAGCCTGAAACCCATGCTGAGGTCGGATTGCTGAAGCGGAACGGTCTGGACTACATTTGGGGCAGTCTGATGTCCTGTTGAGCAGCGGCCATACCCACCGGAGGAATGCAACACAAGATGGCGGCTGGAGGACGGCCGTAGGACTGGCGGCTGTGGTGGAGCATTTACGGGGTGCAGACGGTGGACAGTGGTGGTGCGGTAAGTCACTGGCCGTTCCTTGCCTGCTGCAGTGCCCATCTCCAGTTTGTTGTGCCCCCCTCTGGTGCGGGTGGTCCGTTTGGCCTACTGTAGGGCAGATGCGGGACTCCCCCAAGGAAACACGACCGCCGCATGCAGGGATAGGGCCTGCTCGCGCTCCTTGCTGTGGGCCTCGTTTGTGCCATCAGGTGTCTGCACTAGCCCCTCGCTGTTGGGAGTTTGTCTCGCACTGTTAGCTGGTTTTGGGGTGGTCTGCGCTGCCCTTGTCTCTCCCCTCGCTTTTCAGGCTGAAAATACACCACCACCCCCCCTCTGTCGGGACTCCTCCAGGGAAGGCTCATTTCCTTGTTCCTACTTGGCTTGATCCCCGCTGCTGCACTGCCTCTCTATCTACTCAATAAGGCGAGTCTGCCTTTACCTGTGACCGCCGGTACGGTGCTCTCTGCGGGCAGATCAGGTGTTCCCCCCCAGTCAGGCTTCCACGCAGCTTGAGACAGACTTTCCTGTTTGCAGCAGGTCCACTCCATACACGTGCTTTCCATTGCTGCTGCGGCATGGGCCGCAAGGACCCAAAACAACATCCTATTCGAAAAAGTCTCTGAGACCGCCACACTCTCCTCCACTTATATGGCAGAAGGTGGACAGCCTTCCGCTCCCACAGATGATAATATCACCAAATTAGGCCCACTGCTGCAGGAAATGAGGGCGGGTTTCAAAGCTCTGGATTCCGAATTGACACATTGGTCAAGCATAAGGCAAACCTGGGTTCCAAGATTACGGTGCATGATAGGCGCCTCAATGTAGTAGAATCCAACACATCGGATCTGGAGGACGGAATGACTCAATCCTTGAAGAGGCTTGATCACATGGAACGTATTCTCAAGGAGGTCGCGGTCAAAGCAAAGATTTGGAAGCGCGCAGCCGGGGCAATAATGTTCGCCTACTGGGAGTGCCTGAATCCACAGCTGCTGATCGAATGGAAACATTAGTGATGATTCCAACTGACCTGTTTGGGAGGGAAGCATTCACAGCGGGCTTTGGGGTGGAACGAGCCCACCGGTCGTTCGGCCCCCGGCCCAATCCAGGTTGCCCGCCCAGACCCATCATCGCCAGATTGATGAACTACAGGGACGGGGACACTGCACTGAGACTGGCGCGCGAGCGGGGTGAAACCATATGGCAGGGCTCCAAAGTTTCTCTGTACCTGGACTTTGACAGCCATGGTTCAGGAGGCTAGGAGACAATACACTGGAGTCAAGGCACTGCTCAGGAACCTAGGCTTGAAATACGGCATGCTCCATCTGGCATAGTTGCAGGTAGAGATCGACAGCCGGGCCAGACTTTTTGAGACTCCTACAGCAGTACAGGAGTCCTGCCTAGGGGTGGGCGGACATCTCTGTTCTGCCCATGGAATGTGCTGTGATTTGCCCCTTCCCCCTTTTGCAATGAAGGTGGAGAAATTAGGCAAATCTCTGCACATTTGGGGGCGTAACGGAAGTTGGCCGCCCGCATCCTGTCCGCCTGCCGCCTACCTCCCGCCTTCAGTATTAAATGACATTAAAAAGCCTAAAATAAGATTTAAATAAAACTTACCTTGTCGCGGGTGCATCCTTGTCCATTGTGCCTTCTTCTTGGAACTGGGCATGCGTGGGAGCCTGCACATGCGCATTCCTGGTGAGGAATGCGCATGCGCAGGCTTCCGCGTGAAAAAGGATGAAAGTGTTTGCAGTTTCTTCACCAGATTCGGAGGGGTGTTTCTTGACTTTAGGGGTCCGGATTTGTCACATGAGGGTGGTGTCCATTTGTTTGTGAACAGATTTGTCACTAACTTACTTCCTAAGGTAGCCACTAGGTTGCAGGCTTTGGAAAGTACTTGGACAACATCCTCCCTGTCACTAATATTGAGTATGGCACAGTACTATGAGCATAGAGAGAACGAGGATAAAGAAAGGGTGGAAAAGATGTCGAAAGATTTTAAGACAAGGCAAGTTGTGAGAGGGCGAGGTAGAGGATAAGGTTCAGGTTTGGGTCCACAGCCTCCCTGAACAAACAGGGGTGGTGCATCAGGTGTTCCCGTGGGACCCAACCAATGTGTTTACTGTAGAAAGGAGGGGCATTGGTGGAATGAGTGTCCCGAATTGTTGCAGAAGGGTGGGGCTCTGAGAGGTCAGGGTTTTGGAAGCAGAGGACGAGGGGTAGGAGGCCGAGGGGGGACGCACTTAGTGGACGCATCTTACAACATGCAGAGTGGGAATTATTTTGACGACCCTCGAGAAAGGCAGTATTACCACGAAGACTAAGACATGATCGAAGTGACAGGGTTGTCTCAGGGCTAAGACAGCCAAGGGCAGGGCCAGGGACCAGTTCTGATGCCTGTAGATCAGCATGCACCATATGTTACTGCAGATTTACAAGATACCTCCAAGAAATGTTTAGTCGACACAGGGGCTATGAATAGCTCTGTTTCCCGTTCACTGGTCTCGGGGCAGCTCTATCTGGCCAAAACAATGTTTTGGTGGGTTTCTCAGGCGTACTGGTTGTTAGCTCCATTTCCAAGCCTCTTGTTTTGACTATTGGCCCCTTTACAGTTGACTCACAATTCCTACTGATGTCCAATTGTGGGGAGAACCTACTAGGACTGGATCTGTTAAAAAGAATGAATGCAACAATTTACTGTTCCCCAGATTATGTTTACATCACTGTTGGTCCGTGAGTTCCCCATGCTAAGCAATGCTTTGCAAAGGATAATCCCCTCCTGCCCGAGTTCCGAGATGTGCAGCGCACATTATGGGCTACAGGAGATACAGATGTGGGGTTGCTCCAGATCCCACCAGTCTCTTTACCGATAAAGGAGAATGCCACGCCTCCCCGAATTCCCCAGTACAAGGTATCCCAGGCAGGAGTGAAGGCCTTGTTGCAAATAATACAGGAATTGATTAAGTCTGGTTTGATTGAAGAGACAGCAGCGAATGTGTGCAACAGCCCTATTCTCACCATTCTTTAAAAGGCACCTTTGTACTGTTCTGACACCCACCCTGATGTTTACCATTTTGTTATTGATCTCAGAGAGGTCAAAAACGTTGTGGTTCCCAATATCCTGTGGTCCCTGATATTACCACGATCCTGACAATAATTCCCCTGGCAGCTACATTTTTTTCAGTAATCGATTTGAAAAATACTTTCTTTAGCATCCCAATACAACCTGACAGCCGTCATCTGTTCGCTTTTGCAATAGCCGGTCGGAGTTTTAGATTCTTTTGTGCTCCACAAGGCTATACAGAAAGCCCCAGTGTTTATAGTCAGGCTTTGAAATCGCAATTAGATGCTTTGGAACTTCCCTCTGGTAATGTGTTGCAGCAATATGTCGACGATCTCCTTGTGGCCCCAAACACTGAAACAGGCTGTAAAGAGGCCTGGGTTAAATTGTTGCTACATTTGGCACAACATGGACACAAGGTGTTGGAGTTCTGGACTTTTTGGTTCCGTCCAGAGGTGTCAGGGAACAACACCCAAAGACCCCGGAGTTCCACCTGCCTTGGTGCACAAATGAACAGAAACACGGGCTTCTCGATGGTGGCGTCAAAGACCAAAGGTTTATTACTGCAGGGACACAGAAGTTACAGAAACTACGCATGGGCAGTATCTAAGAGCCTGTTCAAATTGTACAAAGAGGGTTGCTCCTTATATACTACATTTTGGCCTTCAGGCGAATTCTTCACATGTTGGTACATTCCCAAAACCTTTGTGTCATAAACAATAAATATTTGGCGTACACAGGAACCGTTGATAAAATCTGATACGAAACAACTACGAAGAGGGGTTCCCACTAGTTCATCACAATCCCTTGTCAATATTGCATTCAAGAGCCGGACCGCCTCATCGTAAATTTCGTTACCTCCCCCTAATAAAGTTTCAGAAAGAAAGGAACGGAGCCAGGTGTGGAAGATAGGAAAGTGGGATAAGAGATGCTTGTGGGTTGTAAATGGGCAAGGCTACCGGCTTCGGCCGTCTAATCGTGATCAGGACAATGGACACGAAGACCAGTTTAGCAGGGCTGGCCTCGGGCAGAGGAGGCAGCCTTTGTCGAGTCATGCAGCTACAGCGTGATCTGGTTTGAGGTGCACGTGTCATGAGAGAGGTGAATCTCCGGCTAAGGCTACGTGTCCTTAATCAAATTGAAGTGATCAGAGGTTATTGCGTATGTGAGGGCAAGAAACACAAGATGGCGGCCATGATCTAAGATGGATGCCGTGGGTAGATCAGAAATGTGTTAATAAAAGGAGTGCTCTTGCTCGTAGCATAGCGAAAACACCAGGATATGCTAAATGGATCATTTGCGGTTCGCTGATACCAATATTATGTATTTCCGACAATATTGAAAACACGGGTTCAAATCGTCACGGAACCTCAGACCCTCCTTTTGCCCTTACATAGGCAATTACTCAATCTATGTCAGAATCTAACTCTATGCTCATCAGGTCAGTGACATGTTGTTGTATCATCATTCTTTCTCGTGCCTTTTCTCCAAACGTAGGTGGTTTTCTAAGACAAGTTGCAGCACAAAGACTACACAGAGCAGGACCACACTGGATAATCAGGCAGCATGAGAATAGGAATACTAAGATGACACCAATGACCATTAGAACCTTCCATCCCCACGCTGAGATCAGAGTCCAAACCCACTCCATAAAGGACCAATTTCCCTTATCTACGTGTATAGAGTCGGAAATTTTGTGTAGCTTAGAGATCGCCTCATAGACTGTTGGAGCATTATTAGGAATAAAGACACAGCAGCTCGATTGGATCATTCTGCATACCCCACCTCGATCTGCAAGTATAACGTCTAGAACCATACGATTCTGCAACGTCATGAGTCTATCCGCCTGAAGCTCAGCTGTCAGATTGCTAAGGGCACCAGCAGTTTCGGTAATAGTAGATTCAACTACCCGTGTTAGCTGACGTATGTTTCTACTATTGGCCATAGGCCCCCAGAATGGAAGGAAGCCTTTGAAGAAGTCTCCAGCTTCCTGACCAGCAGTATCTATTGCAACAATCGAGCAATATAACATGATCCTGAAAAGTCGGCAGGCAACCATGTATAAGCTCTGTCTCGACAAATGAAGTAGGTACCCCTAGCAGTAAGAAAAGCAGGGGAAGAGTCAGCCGGAAACACATAAGTCTCTACGCACTCACTCCTCCCTAGCCGAGCTCTCGGATTTCTCCCATTCCCTTGCAGACAGACCTGACCTCGGTGAGGTACGACCCAGATTGGAGTTGAGCTTTTACGCTTGCTTTCTCCCAAACTAAGGCGATACTCTGAAGTATTCCAACTTAAATATACTCGCAGTTCGTCTCTAGGGTATGATGGAGTATTATTGACATCCTTGATCATATCAATAATTCCCTGGACTAAAGCTTTGTTGGCAGAGTTATATTTAGTGGAACGCGGTGGACGTGGAGGATAGGTTTCAAGGGCATAAGCAAAGATGGTTTGAAGGGCCTGAAATGATCCATTGTAGCTGAAAGGCAAAACCAGATAGGGAATACCTTTATCCATAGTGTGGGGTATCAAGCCACACACCCAGCAGTCTGTAGTGTTAACTACCAGTTGGTGTTGATGCAAGAGCTGTACAAAAGTGTTGTTAATGAATTCTGAGCGTCGGGCTTGCTCATGTTCCGGAAACGAATGAAAAGAGTGTATAGAAGAAACAGTAGAAGTAGCAGGATCAAGGGGAGGTACTGTAGTAACTGGCACAAAAATCAAATTTATACTGAAAACAGTTCCACCCACCAATGTTGCAAAAATAATCAAGAATGTAATGGCACATTGCATCAAAAAGCATTTGCTATGAAGAATTCTATGAAGTCTGTTTCTGCGAACATAAATCACATTTTCTCGTTGCAGCTCAGGAAGCTCCATCTTCTACAATCCGCTCGCGACCACTGATGATGTGTACGTAGATGAAAATGCCTCTATCAGCCCTGGGAGTTCCCAGAACCAACAGAAAGATCGACCTTGTGTCAGACCCCCGCAGATTCTACTAGGCACACAGCCACGACCCTACGGCTACCCAGACGGCAAGGCAATTTTTAAAACAATAAAACAATAGCAAACTTCCTGGCTGAGGGCAAAAGTTCAATATTTCAAAACATCACAGTATGCAGTTGCCTGCTTTATTTGTCCATTTTACGGTTTCGTAAGTTATATCTTTGCTTCGCAGGTACTGTCTGATCAGCAAAAAGCGTTTCACTGGTAGCTGTTGCAGTGTTCAGGTTCGCAGATGACAGAGTTTTTTCTGATGCAGGGGACAAATGTTCAGTGTTCAAAGGAGTCTTTTCAGGAGGAGAGTCAGAACTTGGAGTGTCAGTGATCAATTCGGCATCGCTGAAAGGGATGAACTTCGGCGTACTTTCGAATTCGGAGGAACCAATTCCCTTCTTCACCCAGTCGTCGTAAGGAAGTGGCAAGGGTACACGCTTTACATGAGACGCGTGCACCCAGTGCTTGCGTCCGGCCACACGAACCGCTGTCCTCGTTGAAAGTAGGACTTGGAAGGGGCCGACAAATCTCGGCTGAAGGTTCTTCGTCCTCGCGAAATTTCTGATGACCACAAACTCGCCTGGTTTCAGCTGATGCCCTGGACTCTCCGGAGGCTTTGGTAAAGCATCGAAAACCTGTTGATGAATAAGACTCAATTTAGCAGTCAAGTCGTAAAGGTAGTCTATCAACATAGGATATTCTAGGGAACAAAACTTTTTAGGCCTCGGCACACCCCAAATATTTGCCGGACGGCCAAAAACTATTTCGTAGGGGCTAAGCCCCACTCTAGAATGTACAGTTGCTCTCGTTGATAACAAAGCCAAAGGAAGTGCGTCTGGCCAGGCTAAACCTGTGGATGCTTGTATTTTAGCTATCTTCAGCTTGAGGGTGCCATTGTAACCCTCCACTAAACCAGCAGACTGGGGATGGTTCGCACTGTGGAACTTCTGTTTCAGCCCTAGGCCGGCACACACACTCTGCATAACTTTCCCTATAAACTCACTTCCGTTATCTGACCATACAATCCGTGGCATTCCATACCTAGGGAAATATTCCTTGAGAAGAATTTTGGCAGTTGATAGGGCAGTGTTGTCCTTTAGTGGGTATGCTTCGATCCACCTGGAGAAAGCACAAACCACCACCAGGACATATTTTAAATTATTACAGCGATCCATGTGAATGAAGTCTAACTGAATCACTTCAAAAGGGCAGGAAGGAGGAGCGAAATGACCAGCTGGAGTTGGAGTTCCCTTGCCAGGATTATGCATCAAGCACACCATACAATTTTTCACCACTCTCTCTGCACACTTACTGATCCCATCGTTCTTCCAGACCGGAGCCAACATCTTACGGATTCCTTTAGAACTTATAAGCGCTACTCCATGCGCCATCGTCACTACTGCAAGCACATACGCATCAGGCAACATCCAACGCTGCTGTTCTGTCAAATCAATCCAACACCCATTCGAATCCAACTTGACCGTACTTTCTCTCCATACACGTTTCTCTTCCTCAGTTGCTTCTTTCTGAATCTCTTTCACACTTTCCATAGTATCCTCACACATTCCAGACTCAGCAATCCATCTTGCAGACGTAGCCACATACATTCTGCTCATCGTGTCTCTAGCTGTCTGTTTAGCAGTTTCATCAGCAAAAGCATTCCCGCGACCAACATCATCCGTGATTGCTTTATGAGCACTGCACTTTACAATCGCAACTTCAGTCGGCAAGGTTAGAGATTCCAACAAGTCGTTAACTAGCTGACCATGTTGAATCTTAGTCCCATGGGACGTAATGAAACCTCTTTCTCTCCACAAACGGCCAAAACTATGGGCCACGCCAAATGCGTACTGACTGTCTGTAAACACATTCACTCTCTTTCCCTTAGCTAGAACACACGCTCTTGTTAGAGCTATTAATTCTGCAGCTTGGGCAGAATTCTGACTCACTCTTGCAGTTTCCACAATCGTCTTCAAAGTCGTTACTGCGTAAGCAGCAGTCACATCACCATTCTCCAATTTGAAACATGACCCGTCCACATACAGCGTGCCTTCTGGATCGGATAATGGAGTATCTTTTAGGTCAATGCGTCCTTTTGTCTCTTCCTCCGTTTTAAAACAACAATCATGTGGTTCGGAATCACTCGACTCTTGATCAGTCGGCAACAGTGTTGCTGGATTCAATACATTACATCTTTTGATCTGAATATGACTCGCTAGTAATGTCAGCTCGTAACCAGATAATCTCGCACTGGTAAGGTGTTGTGTTTTCGTTCGGTTCATGAGTGTATCCACTGCATGAGGAACCATGACCACTAGCATGTTGTTCATCACCAAACCAGCAGATTGTCGAATGGAAGCTGCAGCTGCCGCTGTAGCTCTCAAACAACTAGGCAACGCTCTGGCTACCGGATCTAATGTTGATGAGAAATACGCACAAGGGCGTTGTTTATCACCAAATTTCTGTGTCAGAACACTCAACGCGCAACCTTCTCTCTCGTGAACGTAGAGCGTGAATGGCTTACTATAATCAGGTGTACCCAGTACAGGAGCTGAACACAATGCTTTTCGTAATTCGGTAAAACTCTCTTGACATTCATCAGACCATGGCACCGGACTCAGAACATTTTTCCCAGTCAAGGCTACCAATGGTTTTGCTAAAAGAGAAAAATTTGGGATCCACTGCCTACAGTAAGAGGTAATACCTAGAAAGGCACGTACTTCTCTCTGTGTGCGTGGAACACTCATCTGTGTAATTGCTTTTATTCTTTCTGGGGTCAACTTCCTTCCCTCCTTTGACAAGAGATGACCTAGGTAGGTCACTTCTTGGCAGCAGTATTGCATTTTCGAAGGCGACACCTTGTGATTCAAATTAGACAAATGATGCAATAAGGAAATTGTAGCTGCTTTGCAAGTTTCCTTGTCATCGGCAGCCACTAGAAGATCATCTACGTACTGTACTAGGGCAGAACCTGGAGGAAGGACAAAGGAATCTAACTGGCTTTTTAATGCTTGACTATAAATAGATGGGCTTTCACAATAGCCTTGTGGAGCTCGCTTAAATCTGAAACTTCGACCTCCTAGACAGAAGCCAAAAATATCTCTGCTTTCCTCTGCTATTGGAATGCTGAAAAAGGCATTCTTTAAGTCTATGACTGAGAACCATGTGGCTGTAGCAGGAATCAATGTTAGCAAGGCAGTAATGTCTGGAACCACAGGAAACTGCGGGACCACAATCTTATTAACTTCCCTAAGGTCGATGACAAACCTATATACTGGAGGCTTTGTGGGATCAGTTCGTTTCAAAATCGGTAATACAGGACTGTTACAGACATTTCCTCTAGTTTCTTCAATTACATCTTTCTTAATCAAATCTTGCACAATCAATAAAAGTGCACGCTCACCTTCACTAGATATTTTATATTGAGGAATTCGTGGAAATTTTACATTTGCTTTCAAGGTTACCACATAGGGTGGAATTTCTAAGAGGCCTACATCATTAGGACCAGTCGCCCAAAGAGAATCAGGGAGTGAACGTAGCTCTGGTGGGAGTGCATCCATTGACAAGTACATCGGAGAGGTTATTCTTTTACCCAATGTAAGCTGTACCCCTTCCGGAGAACAGTACAATGTCGCATATAGTCGTTTTAACAAGTCTAAACCAAGCAGATTTTCATTACAACCTGTCGTCAAAATCAGAGGTGCTTTCAATTGACATGGTCCCACAGAAATAGACAAAGGACCAGATATAGGGTTGTAAACAGGGGCGCCTGAAAAACCTACAGAAACATTTGTTAAGCCGGACAAAGGTGCGCCAGGGAGTTTCGCATGAATGATAGAACTTTTTGCGGCACCAGTATCCAACAGAAACGGTTCGACTACACCTGAGGTTGCTACTGCGACATAAGGCCCACTCTGATCCACTGGAACTGATACTACTCCCTCTCTCTGTCCATGGCTGTCCTAGTACCCATTTTGCTGAAAACCCTCATCTGCTTCACAATAGTCCTCAACAAGGTATTGTTGAGATCTATTTTGCTGAGTGGACTGTCCATTTCGTTGATCAAAGTGATTGGAAGGACGATCATTCGTCTGTGGAGGCATAGCACCTCGTCCTCGACCTCTAGAATTCTGCACAAAACCACCACGACCTCTCTGAGCTGCTGCTGCATTATTTTGCGCTAAGATCGGACATTCATTCTTATAGTGACCCTCTTTCTTACAGTACGCACACTGATTCCATTGATATTGAGGCCTCGATGAACTATAATCTGTCCTTTGGTACGAACCTTGCTGCGTATTAGTCTGATTCATGCGAGGCGGATACGCCTGTTGCAAAAGGACTTTAGTTTTTAAATCTTTAGTTTTCTTGTCTGATTTCTCTTTTTCCTCTTTATCCCTATTTTCGTAATACTGTGCAGTTGCAGGTATTTGCGCAGTTGTAGAAACAGCCCACGCACTCTCTGAATCTTTTAATTTATTGCATAACTCAGGTAACAAATTATGCACAAATTTATCGACAAACAGTCTCTGTCCTCCCTCTGTACTCATATCCTGACCACTATGATCCACAAAAGTCTCTTCGAACCTCGTGAAAAAGTCGGAGACACTTTCGTCTTTCTTCTGTCTGCATGCGGACAACTTGTCCCAATTAACACGCAATGCGGGCATCAGAGTCTTCATTAGATCTATTATTCTACCGGGAAGATTAGCAATTAGGGGTTCAGGTTTTGCACCACCTATTTGCTGACCATCCGCCGCAGTGATAGCTGCCCAATCACCACCTAAGGCAGCTTGATGATCCTCTCTACGAATTTTAGCCCAAATTGGTTGCGGAACTACATTGCCAAATAACATATCGATGTCCGCTAAGTTCATTATACAAGCCTCAACTGTCTGTGTTAGTTCCTTGTAATATCCAGCAGGATTCTTACGTGGATCTGGCAAGGCCTGCTTCACTGCTAGCACTTCAGCTCGCTTCCACGGAATGTGTATCCACACCCTTTGGAACTGCGCCGGAGCGGCTACAATACCATTAATATTATCAGCTTGCACAGCTTCGCGCCAAATTGGAGGAACCTCCCTCATTGGATATTGACGACTTAATTTCGTCTTTCCTTTCTCTAAATCTCTCGGTGAACGAAGAGATGGATCATTCCTAAAACTTAAAATTAGTTCCATCGCTTCTTTTATGTTTGGTCCTACTATCATTCCTGCAGCAAAGTCTTTCTGAACTTTAATTAAATCTTCCAAATCTGATTCAACATCATCTTCTTCTATCTCGTCACGTAACAACGAGCACATCTCATCAAAGACATACCGTTGTGTTGGCTCATTCCACTGCATAAATGTATCTAGCACATCTCTCGTACTATATATTCTACTCTTCGAAATCCATCTGAGAGCCATGGAATCTAAAATTCCCCGTTCCTCAGTACTTGGAAGCTGACTACGTCTCTGAACAGAGTCAGGAGTAGGAGTCTTAATTAAGGTTTTATATAAAGGAGACAGCATATTAGTAACAGAATCAGTGATTCTTCGACGAACAGAAAGTGGAGTCAACACACTCGCAGACGTAGAGAACGCAGTAGAGGTAGGAATAGATAGTGGTACAGTAGGAGTATCGAGAAAAATAGTTTCTGGAGCAGTAGGTGCAAGTGAGACAGATACAGGTATAGAAGTCGGCAACCCAGGAAGAGGAGGAGCTGTAGGAACATTCACATTGATCACAGGAGGTACGGGAACTTGATTCGGAGGGACAGGAGCAGGAATACCAGGTTGTCCAGCAACCGGCAATTGAACATTCGGGACAAGCGGAGCCACAGCACCTTGTGCATACGGTGGAGGTGACCGTAACAGATAAGACAACAGAGGATCGCTTTCGGAATCCTCCAGTATCTTAACCGTTTTCGATGGCAAGGCAGGATAGCACTTGTCAATCGCTAAATTATGCTCTCTAATAGCCACGTCTATGGCTTTCTCACACTCGTTAACCTGCAGCTGCTTAGCCGCTTGCTCTAGAGTCAGCTCTTCTTGCTCTTTCTGTTCTTTCTTCAACCTTTTCATTTCTCTCTGTTTGGATTCTTTTCGCCAGTAACGGAAAGAATCAAACATTGCCGGCCGGGCTTTCTTCCTAAACAATTTCGCTTCTAAATTGTCGAGAATCTCGGGTTCAAAACTACCATGCAGTGGCCAACTAAGGACACCGTCTTTCTCAGTGTAACGGACCCATACCTCATTATAAGATATAGGACCCACACCATGTTTACAATATAAATCATATAGGGGAGTCCCAATCGGAGGAACCAGACATGAGTCCTCCAATCGTGAGTCACGGTTGCAACCAAAACAAGACAACAAATTTCTCCGACTTACCATTTTTCAGTCCGGAACACAAAAACAAACAAAACGAGAAACAGATATGTGCACCTGAACCAAGAACTTAGGCCTACCAAAACTAACTGATGTATCGATACCCAAACTGAACTAAATAGATTATCGTAACCAGAACAACCGGTGATAATCCTACGAAACCAAACCAGACCAAGAACCAAAAAAGGATTTTAACAACCCTCACGAAGTAACCAGCTAGCAACCACTAAATACTTAACTGAGTCACTGAAGACGTCACCAAGGAGAAACCCGTCACGTTTCGCCGTACTAAGGACTGCACCTCGGGTCCAAGACAGGGCGACGGTCAAGGCAACGGCCCACTGCAGCCGTCCTGAACGGGAACCCTCGTGGAAGAGAACTTCGGGCCACTTTTGCGATATGCCGGGATCGATGAAGTGGGGCGCCTCCCTCAGGAATCTTCACACGAAGCCTCTCGAACTCTTCAGGCTTTTGGACCGGTACCGAATGACGTCGCCCCACGTGGGCGCCAATTGGAGTTCTGGACTTTTTGGTTCCGTCCAGAGGTGTCAGGGAACAACACCCAAAGACCCCGGAGTTCCACCTGCCTTGGTGCACAAATGAACAGAAACACGGGCTTCTCGATGGTGGCGTCAAAGACCAAAGGTTTATTACTGCAGGGACACAGAAGTCACAGAAACTACGCATGGGCAGTATCTAGGAGCCTCTTCAAATTGTACAAAGAGGGTTGCTCCTTATATACTACATTTTGGCCTTCAGGCGAATTCTTCACATGTTGGTACATTCCCAAAACCTTTGTGTCATAAACAATAAATATTTGGCGTACACAGGAACCGTTGATAAAATCTGATACGAAACAACTACGAAGAGGGGTTCCCACTAGTTCATCACAATCCCTTGTCAATATTGCATTCAAGAGCCGGACCGCCTCATCGTAAATTTCGTTACCTCCCCCTAATAAAGTTTCAGAAAGAAAGGAACGGAGCCAGGTGTGGAAGATAGGAAAGTGGGATAAGAGATGCTTGTGGGTTGTAAATGGGCAAGGCTACCGGCTTCGGCCGTCTAATCGTGATCAGGACAATGGACACGAAGACCAGTTTAGCAGGGCTGGCCTCGGGCAGAGGAGGCAGCCTTTGTCGAGTCATGCAGCTACAGCGTGATCTGGTTTGAGGTGCACGTGTCATGAGAGAGGTGAATCTCCGGCTAAGGCTACGTGTCCTTAATCGAATTGAAGTGATCAGAGGTTATTGCGTATGTGAGGGCAAGAAACACAAGATGGCGGCCATGATCTAAGATGGATGCCGTGGGTAGATCAGAAATGTGTTAATAAAAGGAGTGCTCTTGCTCGTAGCATAGCGAAAACACCAGGATATGCTAAATGGATCATTTGCGGTTCGCTGATACCAATATTATGTATTTCCGACAATATTGAAAACACGGGTTCAAATCGTCACGGAACCTCAGAGTCACTACTTGAAATTTCAGTTATGTCAAAAGGAGGTCACCTTCTTAGGTCACCTACTCTCGAAGGAGTGTCGCAAGCTAACACCTGAACGCATAGCTGCTATTGCTATCATGACTGTTCCTAAAACCCAACGTGTGGTACGCCCGTTCCTGGGGATAACTTTGTATTGTCCGCACAGGATCACACATTTTTCCTTACTAACAAAACCCCTTCTTTACCTCACCACAGTTTTTGGTGGTAAACAGAGACCTGCGTTTACTTCTCTACTTCTTGGCAATTTTGGATAATGCTGCCAGAGCACTCCCAAGTTGTCTGAGAGCTGCTGCAGCAGCAGCAGTATCTATCAGCTAATCGGCATGGCTCGTTCTTGATACTGATCTCAGATTTATGGTTCTTCATGCTGTGGACATGCTTTTGAACAAGACAAAGATGCAGCACCTCACCAATGCGTGTCTCACTGGATACGAGCTAACAATATTTGCTCTGCACATTACCATCAAAAGATGCGGTACCTTGAACCCAGACACGTTACCATCCCTCCCTTCGGAAGAAAAGGACTATGACGTACATATTTGCTTCTTCCAGACCGAAGAGGAAACTAAGGGATGGGTAGACCTGATTGATGTTCCCTTATCTGACCCCCAAGGGGAACTATATGCCGATGGCTCTTGTTTCAAATTACCAGATGGCACGACCACTGCAGCCTATGCGATCACCACACTACATACTGAAGTTGAGACATCTCACATTCCATACCAGTCGGCCCAAGCAGCAGAGTTAGTCTCCCTTCTGAGAGCTTGTGAGTTGAGTGAAGGACTGGCTGTTAATCTTAACACTAACACCCAGTCTGCCTTTGGGGTGGCCCATAATTTTGGGTGTCTATGGGCAGAGAGAGGGTTCCTGACATCCCATGGGCAAATGATACCGCACGGTCCCCTGATACTTAGGTTGTTGTCAGCATTGACGCTTCCGGACAAGTTGGCTATAATCAAGTGCAGTGCACACAAAGCTGTTGTGGATGATGTTGAAAGGGGTAATGACTTTGCTGACCAAACAGCTAAGGAGAAGCTAGATCAAAAATGAATAACATGTTTGTGGCGGGTCCTGCTAGATGGGTTTCAGACAATGGGATGTTTGAGGATACAATGGAAAGTGTGAAGGAAATACAAAGAGAGGTGACTGTAGATGAACTGGAAATGTGGGAAGAGAGAACAGGATGGTTAGATGAGGATGGGTGCTGGACTGATTTATCATGGAAGCAGAGATGGTTGTTGCCTAATGCATTCATTCTCCCCGTAGTCACCATGGACCAGCACACATTAGTGCCAAAGGTATATGTAAACTGTTAGACCGAGTATGACAGAACAAGTATATCCCTAAGGTTGCCGCACATTTGGAAAAGCACTGTATTGTTTGCCTAAAGCACAATCCTGGGAAGGGCACCCCTACACCTTCTGGTAACTTTGCACTGCCTTCCTTCCCTTTCGAGGTTCTCCAAATGGGTTTCATTGAGATGGACAAGTGAATAACCTGAAATATGTACTAGTGGTAGTTTGCGCATTCAGTAAGTAGATTGAGGCCTACCCAACCAAAGAGAATACAGCCAGGGCAACGGAAAAGGTGCTCTCAAAGGAGTACTTCCCATGCTACGGATTGCCACGCGTGATCTAGAATGACAATGGAAGCCATTTATTGCCAAAGTCATTGATTTGGTGTGCAATGGCTTACAAATCACGCAGAAATTCCATACAGCAACCCCAATCAGCAGGCCGTGTTAAGATGAACAATGGCACTCTCAAGCTGAAGCTTGCGAAAATTCATGAAAGTACAGGATTGCAGTGGCCAGATGCTTTGCCCTTAGCATTGTTGTCGACAAGGGTGACAGCACATTTTAGGATAGGTCTGTCCTGCTATGAATTCGTCTTCAGGCACCCTGCCAATGTTTGGGCCTCCCAAGACCCAAGCGTTTCTCTGAGTTAGAGTACCCTCTTTTGAAGGACTATTTGTACCAATTGTCTACAGACCATTGTTTTGTTCACCAACAGGTACACTCCACTCTGTAACCAGTACCAGGGGGGCCCAGGCATCGATTACAGCCCGGGGATTATGTAATGGTGTGACATTTGCAGCGTAAGACCTGTCTGGCACCGAGGTGGAAGGGGCCTTCCTAGATGTTGTTGGCCACCTGCATCGCCGTCAAGTTGGAAGGCCGGAAGAATTGGGTGCACGACTCGGACTTAAAGAGGGTGCCCCTCCCGCTTTCCTATGATGCCTGGGTGCCAGAGGGAATTGCTGACCAGGTAGGTGAGTTGGTTCCCCGCTTCGTTCCTTTCTCTGATGCCTGGCTGAGAGGGGCGCAGACAGACAAGGAGAGCAATGAGGCCTTATTTGCGGCAACCCCCCCTGAGATAAGGGCCACCCCAGATGATCCAGATCCTGGAATACAACAACCTGAGTCCCAGTCGCCAGCTGAATCTGAGTTCTGGCCTCTGTTTGTTAATGAAGAGGAGCCCGGGCGTACTAGGTATAATCTGCTCCCCGACGGAAGGACAGTGCATCAACAGGGCAATCCAGGAGTGTGGGAAGGGCTTGTGCCTAGGATGTAGGCCCTGTACCTCTGGTGCCTGTTTTAGATTAGAGTAAAGAACACAGGTGCTCTGCCCTAGGTCACTGGACAGGATCGCTGAGGGTATTTGCCCAGGAGGTAGGTTGCCCTATCCTGAAAGAAGATTTGTTTCACAGCAAGGGCCGCAGATTGTTTTCCAGCAAGGGCTGTGATCGTGCAGCTCCGCAGAGGGAGCATTTGATGAACAATAGAAGCCTCCCTGTGAGGATCACAAAGGACACAGGAAAGAGGAATACCCCTCTGCTTGGTTGCATTTGTGGTCCCAATTTTGAATTTCAATGTACCCGTTTGGTCGTGCAAACATAAGAGAGGAGCAGCCTCTAGTGACTACTCTGATGCTGCAGAATGGTCGCAAGACCTCTGCAACTCCCTCGCTTCATACTTCCACAACAAGATCGCGGACATACACAACAGCTTCAACAACCAACCAACGCACACCATGACCTAACAACCACCCCCCACCACCACCCTCCACGCCTGGACCCCGATCAGCACCGAAGACACCATCCGCACTATGAACTCCATCCACTCCGGATCACCGACCGACCCCTGCCCTCACCACGTCTTCAACAAGGCCGACGCTGTCATCGCACCCCACCTGCGGGACATCATCAACACCTCCTTCGACACCGCCACCTTCCCTGAGAGCTGGAAACACGCCGAACTCAGCGCTCTCCTCAAGAAACCAACAGCGGACCCCACCGAACTCAAGAACTACCGCCCCATCTCGCTCCTCCCGTTTCCAGCCAAAGTCATCGAGAAGACCGTCAACAAGCAGATGGCCGCCTTCCTCGAGACGAACGGATCCCTCGACCCCTCACAGTCCGGCTTCCGAGCCAATCACAGCACCGAGACCGCCCTCATCGCCGCCACCGATGACATCCGAGCCCTGATGGACAATGGAGAAACAGCGGCCCTCATCCTCCTAGACCTCTCCGCGGCATTCGACACTGTCTGCCACCGCACCCTAGTACAGCGCCTCAGCAACGTTGGAATCCAGGACAAGGCGCTGGAATGGATCATCTCCTTCCTCGACGGAAGAACACAGAGAGTCCGCCTACCACCGTACAAGTCAGAGGCCTCCGAAGTCATCTGCGGCGTCCCTCAAGGGTCATCTCTGAGCCCCACCCTCTTCAATGTCTACATGAGCCCCCTCGCGGCCATCGTACGCAAACACAACCTCAGCATAATCTCCTACGCCGACGACACCCAGCTGATCCTCTCCCTGACCAACGACCCCGCCTCCGCCAGAGCCAACCTGCACGAAGGGATGAAAGAGGTAGCCGAGTGGATGACGACCAGCCGCCTGAAACTGAACTCTGACAAGACGGAGGTCCTCATCCTGGGCTCTTCACCCTCCGCCTGGGACGACTCCTGGTGGCCCCCCGCCCTGGGCACCGCACCCAAACCGACAGACCATGCACGCAACCTGGGCTTCATCCTGGACTCCTCCCTCTCCATGACCAGGCAAGTCAACAACGTCTCCTCGGCGTGCTTCAACATCCTACGCATGCTACGGAAGATCTTCTGGTGGATCCCCACCGAGACCAGGAAGACCGTCACCCAGGCCCTCGTCACCAGCCGACTGGACTACGGCAACGCCCTCTACGCCGGTACCACCGCCAAGCTCCAGAAGAGACTCCAGCGGATCCAGAACGCCTCAGCCAGACTCATCCTCGACATCCCACAAACCAGCCACATCACCGGACATCTGAGAGACCTTCACTGGCTCCCCGTCAACAAAAGAATCACCTTCCGCCTCCTCACCCACGCACACAAAGCCCTACACGACCAGGGCCCGAGATACTTCAACAGCCGAATCAACTTCTACGCTCCCAAACGCCACCTCCGATCAGCCAACCACGCCCTCGCCGCCATCCCCCGCATCCGAAGAGCGACTACGGGAGGAAGGTCCTTCTCCTACCTGGCCGCCAAGACCTGGAACTCCCTCCCAACCGACCTGCGCCTGACCCAAGACCACCTCTCCTTCAGGAAGAAGCTGTAGACCTGGCTGTTTGAGCAGTAGCGGCATCTCCCCCCCCCCCCCCAGCGCCTTGAGACCCTACGGGTAGGTAGCGCGCTATACAAGTGTCACTGATTGATTGATTGATTGGATGGTCTAGCTGGTCTACTGGGAATAGGGTGGTGGTGGTTAATTCACCTGGTGATGATCAAATTATTTGGGGTAGTCTGGTATTTAGAGGAACAACACCCTGTGCATACTTCGATAGGGACTACCCCGGTTGCAACTGAGCACTCGTTCATTACATTGGGCCCGCATAGTGAAAGACATAGACAAACTTACACTCTGAATGCATTCATTCAGATGCTTTATCAAGTACATTGCACTACTAATGCCACAAAGTGTTGGTTACGTGGACTGCTCACCTCAGTTGTGCATAAAATGATCTACTAATGTTGGTGCCCTTGTCTTATTTAGGTAGCTATGAAGCTTGGTTTCAACTACTACCCATGGTTTGTATGCATTACTATGTGGATGCGATGAAAATGACACAGGCTGACTATGAGGCAGTTTTAGATTGTATAGTGGTACGCCAAGGATATACACCTGGGGCAGATGGAAAGGAGGGTACCCCGCACTGAGGTTCCGTGACAATTGTAAGTGGTGTTTTCGACTCGCCCGAATATGGTCGAGTCTGGTATCTATGAACCGCAAATGACGAGTTTAGTGGGTGTACGCGTTTTTGCTGTGCTAACCTAAACCGTTCGTCTGTTTCGTGGGTTTCTTCATCTGAACCCACGGGTTCCATTTTAGATACGGCATCCATTTTGTTTCTTGCCCTCAAGTAGCCAGCAAACGGACACTGTCCGCTTCGTGACCCTGGGATTCCCAAACTCTTGCGGAAGACACGTGTTCCTTTGAGGATGTCTTTATGACAAGAGGGATGACACTGCAAGGCAGATGGCCCCGCTCGAGGCTCATCTTGCCGTGCCGGTCTATTGTCCCAGTTGTGCATTCATTAGGCACGTCTCCTTTGATCCCTGCAATCGTGTTTCTGATAGCACCGCCTTACACTTTTTTCAATTTGTTCGCTATCCTTGTCTTCCTCTGCACCTGTTTTCTGACTCTTCCTTGATTCGTTTACAGCCGAACGGAATGCACTAATGGTGGGAAGATGTACTTTTACAGTTGGGAACCGGCAATGCTACTGTAATTATGTTCCGGACCCTGAATACATGAAAGCGACCCCCTATGAAATTTACTGTGGGAACCGGGTTGTAACCTTTTGTTTGCCATGTTATCTTATGACGAAAAACTGTATAAAAGGAGCGATCCACAGATACAATTCGAAGCAGTCTCCTTGAACATACATGCTATGTACTTCTTGTGACTTCTGTGTGCCCTGCAGTAAATAAACCTCGAATCTTTGACGCCGAAGGAAGTGTCCTGTGTCTCTGTCATTTGTACGCCGGAACAGGTAACCCACGAAGGTTTCAGGTGTTATCCCTGGCACCGCTGGGTCTTAGAAAAACCCAGTCCTTCAGCACCCTGATGCTTGTGTGAATGTCTTTCAGTCCATAAAAATGTCACCTGGTTACAAAATTAAGTACTAGACTTCCAAAGATTTAACGTCACCAAATATTTGAGATGTTTCCAAGAGCGCAATATCACTGAAGATAAAGCTATGCCCGACCCCGTGATCAATGCAAGAGCTAGTTTCTGTGTTCAAGGGTGAGGGAATGTTTCCATAGGACAGAGTCATTGCAACTATACCTATCAATTTAATACGACTAGTAGTCCACCGTTGTTAACACCCCCGAATGTATACTTCATCTGTGTGGAACAAGCTTAAACCTGGCTACCTAGGACGTGGTTTGGCCAGTGTTATCTCTCCTTCCTCCTGCCTCCTGTTTATCTTAATAGCACCTTGTACAGAAAGGAAACATCGTGCAATTCAGTCTTACATGCGGAGAGTGTACATCCTCCCTCAGTGAAAAACAATATTCCATACGGAGAGATGGTAAGAATCCGACGGACTTGCAGTGAGAATGAAACCTTCACTGCAAACATTAAAGATACTGTTAGTAGGTTCACAAAGAGAGGATACAACAAAGGTGTACTGGAGAGAGCAGAACATAGAGTCAAAAATATGAGTAGAAATGACACCTTAAAAGATAAAGGGATTGGTGAGACCAAACACTCGAAAGCAAGGTTTGTGACTCAGTACACTACACGTAGTGGTGCGATTTTTAACATCCTTCGGAAACATTGGTACCTCCTGCAGGGCATCACAGGTCTAAAGGAGTATATTGAAAATAGGCCCTCTGTGACTTATAGTAGAGGTACATCTCTTAGAAACACATTATGCCCCAGCTATGAGAACACTCCAAAATTCATCCCAGCATGGTTCCCAGATAGGCCAAAAGGCTTTTTCACGTGTGGAACGTGTAACATTTGTCCAATGGACAAAAATAAGATCTCTAATTTCAGTTACAACTCAAATAAAAGCTACAGTATTGACTTTTTATTAACTGTAACACTACACATGTGGTCTATGTACTCGTCTGCAGGTTTGGTATCATTTATGTGGGCAGTACAGTGCGCTCCTTAAAACTCAGAATGCAAGAACATAGACGCGCAAAAAAAAACCATAGACACCAGATATCCTATTACGAATCACTATGCGGCCGAACATCCTGATGATCTTGATTTCTGGTTCCATGCTATAGATTACACTCCAGTACCAAAAAGAGGTGGTAATAGAGAACTTTTGTTACGGCAAAAGGAAGCAAGATGGATTTGCCGCCTGAGGGCTACCAGCCTCGGGCATAACACTGATGGCGAGATGCACTATTTTCTGTGATGTGTATGGACTTCAATCATGTTTCCCATTGGGCTCAATGGGATTAATAGAACTAACGTTGTACCATGAGGTAATGTGTAAACTGTATTAATGAAGAAGTAATTTGATTGTGACTGTAACATAGTGGTTAATATCATGTATTCTACTTAGTGTATATGTATATAATTCTACATGGATGCATTGGGATCAGGATAATGTGAATGAAACATATGAAAAACCATGTAGAGTAAGGCACTTTCTGATGATAGAGACTGTATACGTGATTTTTAATTAATATAACGTATATGGCATCTTTGGCATAATCGCCCTTCTCATCTTTTATCCTTCTGTCTTTCAACCCTCTGTTTATCTAGCTTTTTCTTGCATCTATCTTCTTTTTTGCTCTTTTCCTTTCTGCTTTTCGTGGCCATTGTTGATTAAGGATTATTATGGATGTGGAACAAGGTTATATAGATTGTATAACATATTATGAATTGATTTTCATTGTTGTCTACGATTAATTCACATATTTGTTTTTAATCATGAATCATGACACTGACACATCTTAGTTGTTTCAAATTATGAATTATGAAATCGACACACCTTATCAGTATATGTTGTGTTATGGTATTTTGAATATTTGAAGAAATTGTATTTGTTATGTTATGTCCTGTGTTTTTTTCCCCTTTTTTCCTTTCAAGTTAGGATTTATAAATTCATTATATGAATGATGTATATGAGAGACAATTCTTTTTAATATTGGTATTCATTGTGAAGTGGTGTTTTTTTACTGGGCTTTTCATATTTTGTATTGATTGTTTTAATTGGAATTGAATGAAGAAATTTTGGAATACGAATTGAAGCTTTCGAGTACTCCCTTTTTGGTGCACCGTACTTTTATATATGAACTTTGGGATCTGCTTTGCTGGAGAGTATTGGTGCGGCATACTCTGGACGTACTGTGCACATCATATGGACTTACGTATCATACTTTGAAATTTCTTTGAAATTTCTCTTGCATAACCTTGGTCAGCCGCTTTCTCTTTTATAACTGTTTATCTTACACCGTCCAACTACCACAAAGATAATAGGTTGCACCGTAGAAACATTTTAGTGCATCAAGGAAAAAGAGTTTTTAATGCAAATGGTATTGATCAAACAGATACCTCCCTACAGCAATTTACTGATATAATGAAGTTCATTGTATCGTTCTAGGGTCCCATGTTTAATAGCCGCAACATATGTCACCATTCCAGAGTAGTTGAGGGAGTCATTAACACCATTGCTGGTATACTGACTAATATTACAGTTGAGCTCCAAGCTACGAGACTCGTTTCACTTCAAAACCGGATGGTCCTAGATTTACTTCTATCTGACAGGGATAGAGCATGTTGTGTCATCGGTAGCGATTCAGAAAAGGGGGTGGTGATGAACAGAGTGTCTGAATTAAGCAGACCACTGTTACCCAGTCCAAAGATCAGGGCTTGATCCATCACCGTTTTTTAGCTCACTGCACCATCCCAGCTCAGAACCTGGCTACATGCAAATTAGTCTGACCCTGGCCCAGTGCATCATGGGAACAGGGCAGACCAAACTACCAAGCCAATTCTTATACTGGGAAGGAAACAAGCTTCCGGGGACCGGTTTCTGGCATTTCAGCCGTCTTCGGCCCGGCTTGCTTGAATCCTGATGGTGCAATGAGCAAGGGACTCACATCTGAGTATACCCTTCTACGCTTATGGTGGACAAAAATGATTCAGAAAAGGGGGTGGTGATGAACAGAGTGTCTGAATTAAGCAGACCACTCTTACCCAGTCCAAAGATCAGGGCTTGATCCATCACCGTTTTCTAGCTCACTGCACCATCCCAGCTCAGACCCTGGCTACATGCAAATTAGTCTGACCCTGGCCCAGTGCATCATGGGAACAGGGCAGACCAAACTACCAAGCCAATTCTTATACTGGGAAGGAAACAAGCTTCCGGGGACCGGTTTCTGGCATTTCAGCCGTCTTCGGCCCGGCTTGCTTGAATCCTGATGGTGCAATGAGCAAGGGACTCACATCTGAGTATACCCTTCCACGCTTATGGTGGACAAAAATGATTCAGAAAAGGGGGTGTGATGAACAGAGTGTCTGAATTAAGCAGACCACTCTTACCCAGTCCAAAGATCAGGGCTTGATCCATCACCGTTTTTTAGCTCACTGCACCATCCCAGCTCAGAACATGGCTACATGCAAATTAGTCTGACCCTGGCCCAGTGCATCATGGGAACAGGGCAGACCAAACTACCAAGCCAATTCTTATACTGGGAAGGAAATAAGCTTCCGGGGAACGGTTTCTGGCATTTCAGCCGTCTTCGGCCCGGCTTGCTTGAATCCTGATGGTGCAATGAGCAAGGGACTCACATCTGAGTATACCCTTCCACGCTTATGGTGGACAAAAATGATTCAGAAAAGGGGGTGGTGATGAACAGAGTGTCTGAATTAAGCAGACCACTCTTACCCAGTCCAAAGATCAGGGCTTTATCCATCACCGTTCTTTAGCTCACTGCACCATCCCCAGCTCAGAACCTGGCTACATGCAAATTAGTCTGACCCTGGCCCAGTGCATCATGGGAACAGGGCAGACCAAACTACCAAGCCAATTCTTATACTGGGAAGGAAACAAGCTTCCGGGGACCGGTTTCTGGCATTTCAGACATCTTCAGCCCGGTTTGCTTGAATCCTGATGGTGCAAAGAGCAAGGGACTCACATCTGAGTATACCCTTCCACGCTTATGGTGGACAAAAATGATTCAGAAAAGGGGGTGGTGATGAACAGAGTGTCTGAATTAAGCAGACCACTCTTACCCAGTCCAAAGATCAGGGCTTGATCCATCACTGTTTTTTAGCTCACTGCACCATCCCAGCTCAGAACCTGGCTACATGCAAATTAGTCTGACCCTGGCCCAGTGCATCATGGGAACAGGGCAGACCAAACTACCAAGCCAATTCTTATACTGGGAAGGAAATAAGCTTCCGGGGACCGGTTTCTGGCATTTCAGCCGTCTTCGGCCCGGCTTGCTTGAATCCTGATGGTGCAATGAGCAAGGGACTCACATCTGAGTATACCCTTCTACGCTTATGGTGGACAAAAATGATTCAGAAAAAGGGGTGGTGATGAACAGAGTGTCTGAATTAAGCAGACCACTCTTACCCAGTCCAAAGATCAGGGCTTGATCCATCACCGTTTTCTAGCTCACTGCACCATCCCAGCTCAGAACCTGGCTACATGCAAATTAGTCTGACCCTGGCCCAGTGCATCATGGGAACAGGACAGACCAAACTACCAAGCCAATTCTTATACTGGGAAGGAAACAAGCTTCCGGGGACCGGTTTCTGGCATTTCAGCCGTCTTCGGCCCGGCTTGCTTGAATCCTGATGGTGCAATGAGCAAGGGACTCACATCTGAGTATACCCTTCTACGCATATGGTGGACAAAAATGATTCAGAAAAAGGGGTGGTGATGAACAGAGTGTCTGAATTAAGCAGACCACTCTTACCCAGTCCAAAGATCAGGGCTTGATCCATCACCGTTTTCTAGCTCACTGCACCATCCCAGCTCAGACCCTGGCTACATGCAAATTAGTCTGACCCTGGCCCAGTGCATCATGGGAACAGGGCAGACCAAACTACCAAGCCATTTCTTATACTGGGAAGGAAACAAGCTTCCGGGGACCGGTTTCTGGCATTTCAGCCGCCTTCGGCCCGGCTTGCTTGAATCCTGATGGTGCAATGAGCAAGGGACTCACATCTGAGTATACCCTTCCACGCTTATGGTGGACAAAAATGATTCAGAAAAGGGGGTGTGATGAACAGAGTGTCTGAATTAAGCAGACCACTCTTACCCAGTCCAAAGATCAGGGCTTGATCCATCACCGTTTTTTAGCTCACTGCACCATCCCAGCTCAGAACATGGCTACATGCAAATTAGTCTGACCCTGGCCCAGTGCATCATGGGAACAGGGCAGACCAAACTACCAAGCCAATTCTTATACTGGGAAGGAAATAAGCTTCCGGGGAACGGTTTCTGGCATTTCAGCCGTCTTCGGCCCGGCTTGCTTGAATCCTGATGGTGCAATGAGCTAGGGACTCACATCTGAGTATACCCTTCCACGCTAATGGTGGACAAAAATGATTCAGAAAAGGGGGTGGTGATGAACAGAGTGTCTGAATTAAGCAGACCACTCTTACCCAGTCCAAAGATCAGGGCTTTATCCATCACCGTTCTTTAGCTCACTGCACCATCCCCAGCTCAGAACCTGGCTACATGCAAATTAGTCTGACCCTGGCCCAGTGCATCATGGGAACAGGGCAGACCAAACTACGAAGCCAATTCTTATACTGGGAAGGAAACAAGCTTCCGGGGACCGGTTTCTGGCATTTCAGACATCTTTGGCCCGGTTTGCTTGAATCCTGATGGTGCAAAGAGCAAGGGACTCACATCTGAGTATACCCTTCCACGCTTATGGTGGACAAAAATGATTCAGAAAAGGGGGTGGTGATGAACTGAGTGTCTGAATTAAGCAGACCACTCTTACCCAGTCCAAAGATCAGGGCTTGATCCATCACTGTTTTTTAGCTCACTGCACCATCCCAGCTCAGAACCTGGCTACATGCAAAGTAGTCTGACCCTGGCCCAGTGCATCATGGGAACAGGGCAGACCAAACTACCAAGCCAATTCTTAAACTGGGAAGGAAACAAGCTTCCGGGGAACGGTTTCTGGCATTTCAGCCGTCTTCGGCCCGGCTTGCTTGAATCCTGATGGTGCAATGAGCAAGGGACTCACATCTGAGTATACCCTTCCACGCTTATGGTGGACAAAAATGATTCAGAAAAGGGGGTGGTGATGAACAGAGTGTCTGAATTAAGCAGACCACTCTTACCCAGTCCAAAGATCAGGGCTTGATCCATCACCGTTTTTTAGCACACTGCACCATCCCAGCTCAGAACCTGGCTACATGCAAATTAGTCTGACCCTGGCCCAGTGCATCATGGGAACAGGGCAGACCAAACTACCAAGCCAATTCTTATACTGGGAAGGAAATAATCTTCCGGGGACCGGTTTCTGGCATTTCAGCCGTCTTCGGCCCGGCTTGCTTGAATCCTGATGGTGCAATGATCAAGGGACTCACATCTGAGTATACCCTTCCATGCTTATGGTGGACAAAAATGATGCAGAAAAGGGGGTGGTGATGAACAGAGTGTCTGAATTAAGCAGACCACTCTTACCCAGTCCAAAGATCAGGGCTTGATCCATCACCGTTTTTTAGCTCACTGCACCATCCCAGCTCAGAACCTGGCTACATGCAAATTAGTCTGACCCTGGCCCAGTGCATCATGGGAACAGGGCAGACCAAACTACCAAGCCAATTCTTATACTGGGAAGGAAACAAGCTTCCGGGGACCAGTTTCTGGCATTTCAGCCGTCTTCGGCCCGGCTTGCTTGAATCCTGATGGATGTCATCGGTAGCAGCTGCTGCCTGTACATACCCAATTGTGCACCGACTGTATATTCTGAGATACAGAAATTACACAGACTTGCTTCAGAGATTAATCAGGATAATGGTTCATGGTCCTTCACTGGGTAGCTCTGGGGCCTCCTGGCTTCATGGGGTTGGGAGATCTTTCTCGTTCTGATAGTCATTGCAGGGGTCATCTTTACCTGTTGTTTGTGTATCAACTGTGCATGAGTAAACTGACTCCAAGCAGTGCGCTGCCCAGACAGGATAATAAGTACTCCCCCATGATGATCCAAGAAATGAAGTAAATAATGTTGTTAGACGAGGGAATATTTCAGTATTTCATGACAATTTTATATTTCCATTTGCTTAGAGTATATTTAGCAATGTGCATGTTTCTGTACATTTCCTCCTCCCACTTAGAATTGTAAAGACCCTGCTGGATAGCAATAAGGCTTTTAGCCACAAATGCTAAAAGGAGGGTCTGTTTGATTTCAAACTCCCCTTCCCGTTGTGCATGTATACATGTTATGTTAGGTTAGTTTAGCATTATGTGGCTAAATAGACGCTATTGTATTCACACTGTGTATTCGCATTATGCAACCCACTGAGTTATTCTCACAGCATTTACTTTTAGTTAGCTTGTGTGACTCCATTTTTTATTTTGTAACCACTAGAAGACTACTTGGGCCGTGCTCATACTAGGCCTTATTTCTGTTTCTGCTTGCCTTAGAAAAACTGTACTTCATTATTATTTTGTCTTCTGCTCAAGGCTGTATCCCGACTTGCTAATGAACTGATATTCTTTCTCCGCATTCCAATCCCGATGTGTAGCTCTGCTCCCATGTTAGAGATTCTGAGACTTGGCACAATGGCCTTGGAGTACTGATAGTGCACACATCTGGCAGGTGGTAGCTCATCTCTTAGTACCTCCTTTGTTCATGCATGGCATAAGCCAGTAACTTTCCATTGGAGGCATTGCCGTAGTCTCCAGAAGGGTCTATTATGTATCATCGTGCCCTGGGGCATCAGTTCCCCTCAGCAGACATCTTATGGTGAAGGCCAGACTGGCCTCCTCTGCAGAGTATATACCTAATAAAGTAAGTTTGTATTCTCTACTGTCTGATCGACTCTTCATTCTTGGGAAGGCATAACAGGAGGTTGTAGACAACCCACGTGGCCCTAGAGGGCCCCGTCCTTCACCATTGCACACTTTAATTAGCAAAAAAGGGCACAGAAGGAGTGGAAATGGAACTTCGCCCAACCAGGATCTGACGCCATTTGGAGGTGATGAAATGAGTCTGCCATCTTTGCAGGTGAACTTGCAGGGGTCATCCGTCGTTTCACCCCGACCTTGTTGGCTCCCAAGAAGCTGGCGGGTTTTTGCCCAGTTTCTGAGCCCTTATTAACCCACATCCAGAAGTGGTTATTGCAGTCATTGCTGCTGCGCACTGCATCACTTGTTGCCCATTTGATATCCAATGCTGATCGGTGGTGAATGAAGTAGTCGGTCATCCTGGTAGAAGAGGTAATTTGACTTCCCATGCTCCAGACAGGGATGCCTGATCGACCTTGCTGCTGCCAAGAGTACCTCTAACTGTGCCCCCTGGAGATCCGGTGCACTACACCCCTGGTGGCATTTGGCAGGGAGGGTGGGGGTCCCCTCACTCTTTGCCGGCTTGTAGACTGTATTTGTGCTTTCCCAGCGAGGGCAAGGATATGGCTGGAGTGCCTGCTAGATGCCAAGCTCCAACTGTGGCTCGATAGCTGCTGCCTAGCATAAGGATTGACCCACACGTCCACCACTCTTATCTGGTGAAGAACTGAGGACTGCCTTAAGCAAGGGCCAACGTCAAGCAGTGAAGCCAGAGAATTGTGGTGAGTGGGCCCTTCTAACCATGCTCTGGCTGGGACCTGACCACTGTCTGTCAGGACCCCACATGTGACAAGAGCCTGTATTGGTGCCATGACGTGGAAAGAGCGGATTGCAAGAGTGAAGACTTCAACTAGGAGTAATGGCTGGTCGAGACTGACTCGAACCAGACTCCTCAAGATGGCCGCCACCTCTAGTTCTAAGAGGCGGTCCAGTCTTTTGCCCACAGGTGCTCCAGCCTCTGGCGCTAATGTGAAGGTCGCACTCACCAGTTAATGTGCACTTCACTGAGGCTTTTACTGAAGATAGCAGCATAGGAGAAAAGCTTGTGAGGGAATACTAAATTCAGGACATTTTCCGTCGGGTATTCGTCCGTTTTTTCCCGTGTCTTCAGTATCTTACTATTAGCGGTAGCTATTTATAGATTTTGGGCCAGATGCATCAACCAAAAATGCGATCGCAACTGGTGTGAGGTACCAATTGCGATCGCAAAGTAAAGAAACGGCATGCATGAAGTGAAATCGCAAGAAAATGCGAAATCGCAAACGCAAAATTGCGAATTCGCAATAAAATCGCAGAATCAAGGCCGAACCCCTTTAGCGACTCGCAAGT
Organism: Lissotriton vulgaris; assembly: GCF_964263255.1. Classification (NCBI taxonomy): domain Eukaryota; kingdom Metazoa; phylum Chordata; class Amphibia; order Caudata; family Salamandridae; genus Lissotriton; species Lissotriton vulgaris. The sequence goes on from NC_141687.1 coordinate 897,560,605, forward strand.
AGCGAGAAACCAATAAATTGCGAATCAAATAGCGAAATCGCTATATCCAAATTGCGATTTCGCAATAAAATCGCTTTTCCCCATGCATGTAAAATCGCTATTTGCGATTCTGTCATTAATCGCTATTTTGCAAGAGCAGTTTACAGGGAATCACAATCAGGTGGTAAAAAAAAAAATGTCCTACTCACCTGCCTGACATCAGAGGTGTATTTAAACAGACCCATGAGGCCCCAGTGGCCTTCCACAATGGCAGGACTCTACATATTTGCGAGGAGGAGGAGGATACTTGCAGCAGGCCAGGCCAGAAGGAGAATCCAGGATAGAATCTTCCGTCTGCGCATCACATTGTTAGGACAGACAGCTGAGCAAATTTATGATAAGTACAGGACGAATGCTGCAATGATACTGGATTTAATAGATGAATTGGACCCACTATTGCAGCGCCAAACACATAGGAGCCAGGCTATACCTACTCATGTCCAGGTGCTATGTAGCCTCCACCTCCTTGCCTCAGGTAGCTTCCAGGACATAGTGGCAGAAGCAGGAGGGGTATCACAGAGCTCCCTTTCGCGGTTCTTCAAATCCTTCCTGGCCGCCATGATGACTGTCATCAACAACCACATCACCTTCCCCACCACCCCACAGGAATTGAGCCAAACAAAACAGGATTTCTACCAAGTAGCAAGGTTCCCACACGTGATTGGATGCATTGATTGCACCCGCGTAGCCATATGTCCCCCTGCCGTGAATGAGTATATATTCCGCAACCGGAAAGCATATCACTCAATTAATGTTCAAGCAGTGTGCAATGCTGAAAACATCATCACCGACCTTGTCGCACAATACCCAGGAAGCACTCACGATTCATACATCTTCCGCCATAGCGGCTTGCACACACGTCTGCTCAGGGGAGATTTTGGCAATGGACACCTGCTAGGTAAGTGCAATACTATACACATCACTGACTTAGTCATGGCAATGCATACGTGACTCTGACATCTTGCCTCTTACTCTGTAGGTGACAGTGCATACGCGGTGAGGCATTACATCTTGACTCCCTACCTGAACCCAGCCAGCCCACAACAACAGAGGTACAATGCAGCCCACATCAGGACACGTAACACAATAGAACGGACATTTGGATTGCTCAAGAGTCGCTTTCGCATCCTGCATAAAACTGGAGGAGCTATGCTGTACCAACCGGAAACCTGCTGCAGGATAATTGCGGCATGTGCAATGTTGCACAACATAGCAACAAGGAGAGGTATCCCCATTGAGGAATCCGACACAGAGGGCAACCAGCCCCCAGCACAACCACGCCGTGCACATCTTGCTAGTTCAGCGGAGGGACAGAGGAAACGTGCTGACATCACCCAGCATTATTTCTAAGGTATGTAACAATGACACACAACACTCATTTGCATTTGAAGGTGAACTATTTATTATCACGGCTGGCGGTATGGGGTGTCAATACAACCTGAAATGGTGTCCATTAGCACATTTACTCCATGCCCCAATGGACAGAGGAGACACACTAAGGACTTGTAATGCAGTCACAAAGACAGTCTTGTACATGGTTACGTCACCATGAGGTCTAACACCCCTCCAATTTGGTTTACCGTCTCCTCCCTCTCACACCCAAATGTCTTTCTCCTGCTTCAGCATCTGCATTCCTAGATGCTGCGGGAGGTGCCTGTCTACAGCTACTGCTCCTCCTGACAGTGTTGAGTTGCGCAGTGATGCTGCTTCCCCTGTAACGTCGCCCTGGACACCAGTGCTAGCCTGCATCAGTTCAACGGCTGTTGTAATTTGCCCCAGTGCCTTGGACACATCCCCACAACAATGGGCCATATCAATCTGCATTCCCACAGACCGACGTGACAGGTGTGACACGCTAGTGCTGATCTTGTTGTTTGACCTGGTATAGGCGTCCATGCATGTGAGAAACTGGCGATGCCTCTTCCTCTGTGTGGTGTGTCCCTCGTGCATCACACGCGCAACCTCCAGCAGGGCGTTGTTGGATTCCCTGTGAGCCTCCACTATTGCAGTTGTGAGCTCCCTCACACTGTCAGCCGTTGCAGTGATGTTACTGTTAATTTTTGTCATCTGCAGGTTGATTGCTCCCATGTGCCTAGCTTGCACGCACTGCACCCGCACCATCTGTGACTCCACACCACCCCATTGATTGGGACTTCCTGCTTCCTGTGACATAGTAGGGCTCCTTGGTCTGCGTCGTGTTCCTGCCCGGACATGTGCCTGCGTTGTTGGTGTGTGTCTGGCACTTTCACGGCTTGTAGTAGGTGCGGTAGCTGTATCCTGTTCTATCTCCATTGGCTGTAGTGGTGCAACTGTGGCCCTGCGTTTTGCTGGTGCCTTGCCTTTGGGTGGTGGTGACACAGGTTTTGACACCGCAGTCTCTTGATTGGGCTGTGTGCTGTCTCCAACATCACTGTCATCAGTGTTTGCTTCAGCTGCAACTGTGATGTGAAACAGTGCAATCTTATATTCATGTGTTTCAATAGTTTTGCAACCTTAATAAAATTATACTTTTATGTTATAACTGTCTCTCATCTGTCACTGTACTGCTTATTGTTAGCATTTGGGCTTACTGTGTTGGATTCTAACAGGCAAATGGGTACTACTGACTACATGTCCCATGATGCATTGGTCTCCCTATGTTAAATGTGTGCTGGACTATTTTTGCAGTTCTTTTTGCAGGTTAAATAACATTTGGGCGCTATCAGTATGTGCTTTGTGCTGTTGATAGTCATGCATCTTACCTTGTGTACTACAGGCTGCCCCAGATGTGTCCAGGATCGTCACTCCTACCACTGCTTCTGGGTCAATTGTGGCCTCAACCATGTCCTCCTGGGGTGTGTTGTCTGGGACTGTTGGGCCTCCTTCTCCAGTCCCCTTCGCCTCCTTCAGCCTTTCAGCAACCTTCTCCTTTGCACGACTGCGCAGGTCGTACCAGCGCTTCTTCAGGTCATCGATGCTGCGGTGTGTGACCCCCACAGCATTCACCTTGTCCCTGATCCTGGTCCAGATCCTTCTCTTGTCTGCCTCTGGCACTTTAAGGGAGAGCTTGCCAAATAGCTTTTCATGGTTGTTTGCAACCTCCTCAATGAGGATGTTAAGTTCACCCTCACTGAACTTGATTTTGCGCTTCCTGCCCACTGCTCCATCCTCTGTGGCTGTTTGGGACATGGCTGTCTCCACCAGTTAGCAACCTGCAGTTTGTTTTCTTCTGCTCTCACTCCCTGCACTCAGCTTCTGCCTCAGTGTTCCACTGTGCACAGGTGGCAGCATGGGCTGATTGACTTCCTGGTTGTGATGTCATCAGCCTGCTCCCAATGCGACTCTGTAGTTTTCACGCTCCCGCTTTTTGCGAACTCGCAATTTGCGATCTCGCAATTTGCGATTTCGCAAATAGCGGGATCAAAAATTGCGAGATAGGAATTATTTTACTATTGCGATTACTTTACATGGAATCGCTAAAGTTTTTTGCGATTTTTAGCGATTCCTTGTTTTATCGCATTCCACATCATGCATAGCCAATAGCGAGTCCTTATTTGCGATTCCTTAATAATCGCAATTAAGGAATCGCTATTTCTTTGCATGATGCAGCTGGCCCTAAGTGCCAAAAGAAATCTGTTACCTGAAGAGAATTGGACGGCAGTTTATTGTGAAATCGGAGTGAGAAGAATTACTTTCCAGCGCCACCTGTCTACAGAAGAACAGATTACAGAAGCTAAGTTAATTTGCAGTTACTATTGAGCAGACAATATCGTAGTTAGAAACAACTCATTTGCGAATGTTTAAAGTAATAATTACCTGTGTGTAGAGGAATTGACTTCAATCTAAGAAAAGAGAGAAAGGAACTACAGTTAGTCTCAATAAGACATCCGAGAGAGTAAGCGAGGAAAAGAAAGGCTCTTACCTGAATTTAATTGCGATTCTCCTGAAAGATAAGAAAGAAAAAGGAAATATTCGTCAGTACCAAATAGGGAAGCCTAATAACATACTTGGTTGGAAATACAGAAGTAAACTAACAAAAAAACTCCAGAACCATTAGGGAGAGAGACAAGAAAATAGAGCAATAGTAAAAGGGCTAATTACAGTATTAACAGAGGTTGTGTATTTTAGGTAATTACATGGTTCAGGGAGTACGAAATTGCTGAGAAGAATACTCAGGAAAAATAGAGGAGAGGCAAAGATTCCTAAGCTTGGGGTAGGTAGTAATTCCAATGGAAATAAGGAAATTAGGGAAGGGTAGAGTAGGTTAACATGTAATTTCTTGTGTTGTGTTATAGATACTCTTCATGAAAATTCGATCTACTGACGTAAGAAGAAGATAGACGAGTTTAGAAGAGGACAAGCTTGGGACCAGTCTCTTCTTGGTTTATTATTTTCTCCACTCCCCTTTTCCCCTTGGGAGTGTTTTTGGGACCAAGTTGTCCTTGGTTTCGGAGGCACTCTTTGGAGGGACTTGGGAACGTGCATCTCAGTTCCACTACAGCCTGGTCTCTGCTCCTACGCAAGCTCTAGGTAAGGATTAGAACTCCTGGCACTGTCCCATGACCTCACCTCCATCTGGTCCTGTTCCCTGGGTGTTACAAAGCACTGCTGCCTTCGTGGTGCCCTTTGGCCATGAGAGAGAGGGAGCCCATCTTCTTACATGAGGGGGAGAGTTGGTCCAGCCATCCCTTATGGTGAATAGCACTGTGTCTCGCCCAGCCTGCCTGCTTGTGGATCCTTCAGACCACAGCCCGGACCACGGCCCAGTGCGACAAACCACAGGAGCATCCAGCTATACTAGCCTTGCTCTGACCCCCACCCTTTTTCCTCTAAAGCTGACGCTCTTCACTCTACCTAAAGGAGGGAGCCTGCCAATGTGCTAGAATTGGTTATCCGTCTCGCACTCAGGCCTTTCTCGCTGTCATACACGGTAACTGCTATTGACAATAAACATGTTTTTCACTCCTGATAAATTTTGACCTCTACCCCTCAGCTCTTTTTCAGTGGAGTTGCCTTTGAGAGGCGGTCATGAACGCTCCCCTACATTACCACTGAGACACCTCTCGCTTTGCTCCCCCCTGCTCCTGAATAATCTGAGTTCAACCCAATACGGAGGAAGGATCCCATAATCTGTGAGTACTGCTCTGATTCAATTGCCTTTCCCCTGTTTCTTTATTCCAGCCATTGCCAACACAATCTGGGCCCTCTTTCACTCCAATTTATGTTCCACCCCGACCTCACCTACCCCTTGAGTGGCTACAAAATCAATCTGAGAATCATGATAACTGATCAGTGAATATCTATTAGTGCAAGAGAATAGTATACATTCTTGCTTATAATTTGCTTGTTTTGCTGTGATCTGATCACCCCTCCCGGTTTCCTTTGTTCTTGCAACAGCCAACACAACCTGGGGGCCACTACCTTATATTCATGCCAATAACTTATCTAGTGGTACCTTACTCACCCCACTATAAGTCACACTACTAGTATGAGGTTCACATTGCCTGATCAATGAACATCAGTTATTGCAAGCTATCCTTGAATACAACCTGTGAATTGTATCTAATGCATGCCAAATGAAGGAAAGTCCTCTCCTGCCCCGTGGCCTTCAGCTTACTATTGCACCATCCACGCTATACAACAGTAATGCCACCATTTCCATCAATAACAACAGCATGTACTCATTCAATCTTCGGATCACAATTTGGAATTCTTCAGCGATCTCCTCTCCTACCTCAAGAACAAACTAGACTTGGCCACTCAATCGCGTACCCCCCTCCTACTCCTTTCCAAGTCCTCCCCTTATGATAACCTCCTTTATCCTACCATTCTATCAGTCCACCACTCCCCATTCTCACCTCTTTCCCTGGGTGGTCACCCACCTATCCATGGGTACTACTGCTGTCCAACACACACCCTCGCCCAGTGACAACACTTACTCTTCCCCTCATTTACACCAATCCAACATCACCACTTCCTGCTCCTCACCCACACTCTCACCAAAAGACTCAACTCACCCACCACCTCCTCTCAACCAACGTCTACTAAGGTTCCAATGGTAAACCTTGCCAACGCCAGCTCCCCCAACCATTTGGATACTTCCCTACACGCAAGTGCTTCCCCAACCTGGAACCTCTCAGGAACCTCTTCAATGACTCAATGCTCTACACTATAGAATCTGAACTGCAACTGATACGAGTTGACATTCTCAAACTAATTCTTATCTCCACTAACCTTGAACACAAGTGGTCATCACACTTAACTCACCACCTAACTAACAAAACCCCAATATCCAACTCCCACTCTGACCCTATCACTGCTTACTCAGGGGTCTCTCACCCCTGCTGGAGATTTACACCCAACCTTAACCACTCCACGTGACCCAATAGTTTAGTCAGGCAGCTATGAAACAATGATATATTCTCCCTCCTAGTCACCTATAACCTAGCTCCGGCTGATCACACTTTACCCGCTACAAAATTTGAGGTTATTATCACTCACCCTATCAGGACTTCCAACCCCAGCACTAGGTGTATTAATAAAACAAACCTCACACAAGTTCTCATTTCACATCAATCACCTCTAAGGGTAAACCAAAGAAAGCCAAACACTGGATTTGTGGCACCCACATTAACTCACACACTATATCGACTCTTGGTAATGACATCCTGCTCCTGCCCTCCTCCATGAACAATGCCCAGGACCACATTGATCGCTACCTCAGCTCCATGTCCAAAATCATGGACACCCTTGCCCCCAAACAACTAAAAAGAATCCCGTCTAAAGATCAAACCTGTGGCTCAACTGCAACCTTAACAAAGAACAACAACATCTCAAATTAATGACGGAATTGCAGTTGATATCAGGTCAGATTTGTCACCTGCTACAGCCAGTAGACAGTGGGAATTAGGAAAACGATTGGCACCCCTTAGAGCAATAGGGGCAACGGCTCAGTTGAAATTCCCTGCTTTTTTTTAAAGTAATGTGGCAAAATAAGATGCACACGTTTCGTACAGTGGAAGAGGTAGATGCCTTTCTGGATCACTGTCAAGAAGGTTAATAGTAAATGGTCTGTTCGCTGATTATACCTTTGAAAAATTTTGAATAAATTATATAGATAAATAGAGGCACCGCTACTGTGACATCCACTGGCCTAGGCCTTGGGAGTTTTGGTTGGGTTTTCCAGGGAGGGAAGAGGGGTGGGTGATAGTGTAGGTAGGCTTCGGTGGGGGTAGGGTCAGGAGTAGAGGTAGGGGGATGGAGGGGAGGGGGAGGGTAAGGGGAGAAAATAAGAAAAATATTCCTCAGGAGCTTTCTCGCCGTCAAATGAGAAAATGGGAAATATGGGCGAGCTATTATGAGTGGGGCTAAGAATAAGGAGCTAAGGTTCCTTACATGGAATGTGAACAGTCTTTGGGTTAAAATAAGGAGACTATTGATATTGAAATATTTAGAAGACTCCCTTGCTCATGTGATTATTTTACAGGAGACCCATTTAACTGAGAAAGAAAGTAAGGAGATCTTTAGTGCTCAAAAATGGATTGCTAATGCCATCTTTACATCTCAAGATATAGTAACAAAGGGGGTGGCAATTTTGATTAGGAAAGGGGCTGACATTTTTATTGAAGATAAATCAGTAGACAGAACGGGAAGATGGGTGATTGTCAAGTTAAGAATGGCAGGGGAAGTCTTTGTAATAGTTGGATATTATGGTCCGAACGTTGATGATCCAACAATACTAGATAAAATTGAGATAGAATTAAGGGAATTTTCAGGAAAAATAATTATGGCCGGAGACTTTAACACAGTTTTAGATTGCAAGTTAGATAGAACTGGAAATAGCAGGGCAATAGTAAATGGTAAAATGGCAGCCAAGTTAAGGATGATTATGGCACAGCAAGGTCTATGTGATATATGGAGATTGAAAGCAGTACAGCAAACAGGATTCACCTTCTATAATAAAAAACACAATCACAGTTCACAAATAGACTTCTTTTTAGTAGATATTAGGTTGAAAGATCGGGTTACGAAAGTGGTACATATAGGAGCGCATTTATCAGATCATTCAGCTGTGGGTCTAAATCTAGAACTAGCAACAGATAAATTGAGTTCTGTCTGGATGCTGGATCGCACTATTTTAGCTGATGAAGATTACTTAGAATCCTTAAAGGATGAGTTACGAGTCTTCCTGGATGTGAATGAAGGATCAGCTAAGGAGGATATAGTCTGGGAGACATGTAAGGCATTCCTGAGAGGGAGACTGGGCGCTCAGGGGGCAAAGAAGCGGAGGCTATACCATAATACAATCACTAATTTGGAGAAAGAAATTCGAGCTTGGGAAGCCGGTCAAACCTTACAGGGGGGGGAAACATATCTGAAGAGGCAGCTAAAAATAAACTTCTAGACCTTAAAATAGAACTCACAGCAGTACTCGCACAAAGAGTTAAAGAAAGATGGGAAGCCAGTCAGTTGGCCCACTTCTCATATGGGGAAGGATGTGGCAAATTACTGGCATGGAAAGCAAAAAAAGATCTTGTACGTAATCAAATAAAAAAGATCAAAAAGGCGGATCCAGGAGAAGTCATAACAGAAAGTAAAAAAATTGCAGAAATTTTTCACAATTACTTTGCAAATGTTTATACAGAGGATCTCTGCCCAAGCAAAACTGAGATAGAAAGCTGGCTACCCCTGGTGAAACCACTTTCAGCTAACTGGGTGGGGGAGTTAAATAAGGAAATCACGCAAGTTGAAGTGTTTAAAGTGATCAAGGAGAGCAAAAGAGGGAAAGCACCCGGTCCGGATGATCTCCCAGCTGAGGTATATAAAGTTTTAGGGGATATAATTGCTCCCACGATATGTCAACTGTTTAATAAAGTTTTTAGAGGGGAGGTAACAATACCAAGTTCATGGAACGAGGCAACAACCACCCTAATACTTAAACCAGGAAAATCTCCCAGTAGTTTAGATGCTTACAGACCCATTTCACTTTTGAACTGTGACTATAAATTCTTTTAAACATTTTTAGCTGATAGACTTAGTAAAGTTATCCATAAACTGATCCACGAAGACCAAAGAGGTTTCATCAAGGGGAGATACCTAAAAAAATTAACATATACATTGATTGGAATGATAGATATGGCCTCTAGATTCGAGTACCCCTTGGCAGTGATCGCTTTAGACGCTTCCAAGGCTTTTGACCGAGTTAATTTTACATACTTGAAAATATTATTGCAATATCTTAATCTAGGAGAGAATTTCACGCAATCTCTTTTTTCATTGTATTGCTCACCAATATCGCGTGTTTTAGTTAACGGAATTCTCACCCATCCTATTAAAGTAATGCGGGGTACTAGACAAGGGTGTCCTTTATCACCCTTGCTTTTCAACTTGTATATAGAGCCTCTGGCTTGTAGAATTAGAGTCTCAGAAGAGATACCCCCTTTTGTGGTTAATGATTGGTCAAAAAAACTTGGTTTATACGCACACGATATTATTATTTATTCTTCTAATTTGATGTTTTCTTTGGAGAATCTAGTCAAAATAATGAAAGAATTTGGAAAGATCTCTGGATACCAGATAAATCAGGATAAGACTGAAATAATGGCCTGGAATCTCAATACGGAGGGGGTAAATACTAAATCAGGAATTAGATATCTGGGAGTTAGGATTACACAAAACATTGAAGAATTAGCTAAAACTAATTTTGATAGGATTAAAAAAGAAGTAGTGGCCACATTAAAAGGATGGATGAATTTACCTCTTTCGATATATGGCCGGACTAACCTTGTGAAAATGGTGATAGTACCAAAAATTACATTTTTGTTTGAGACTATACCACTTGGATTTAAAAAAGAATGGTTGGTTAAACTACAGAGCGAGATAACATCATTTATTTGGGCATCAAAGGGCTCTTGGATATCATGGAAAAAGTTAAGGAGGAGAATCAATATAGGAGGATTGGCGGCCCCAGATATTCAAATTTATGCATGGGCCTTTTGCTTAAAAAACTGCAGGATGTTGTTGGGTACCCTACTTAAATCTACGATTGGAGAAATATTTGGAGTCTTGTTGAAAAGTTCTGGATATGATGATTTTGGTTTTATATATAAGTTTGCAGATCCTAAATTTTTTTAAAAGGTGAGACTTACGATTTTGCGGGATTTGGCTGAGACATGGTACAAAATAAGACAGTTATTAAAATTGCCTTACTTTAGTTATATGGCTCCAATATGGGATTCTCCTGGTGCTCCATTCTGGACAAAAGATGTGTTACACTACATCTGAAAAAGGAACCCCTTTGCAAAGATGGAAAGATTTGTTTCAGGATGGTAAACTTTTGTCGTGGGGCCTCTGCCAACAAATGTGGGGTTTGGTGTTTTTCGAGATACAAGTATTTACAGATTCAAAGTTGGGCTAATGATTCGGAAACTGTGATTGGAACTAAGAATGACTTTGAGTTGAAACTGGAGATAGGGATCTTTAAGAAGGAAGTGGCCATATGGTACTGGACGATATTGGAAATGGAAGATGGACCATTTGTTCTACCAGAGACCCTGTGGATGGACAGCTTGCCAAGGATCGCGACAGAAAACCAATGGGAAGTAACAATGTCTATGCTTTATAGTATTGTCAAACCTGCAAACCTAAGGCGAAATCTTTTGTTCACTATCCACAGGGCATATTGGTCTCCTTATAGACTTTCCAAATTTTACAGTTGGCAGAGTTGTTGGGTGTCCGAAATGTAAAGCCCCAAATGTGGATGACCTTCATATGTTCGTCTCTTGTCCAAATATAATGCAATTCTGGCTGGATGTAAGTAATTCCTTATCCAAATCTCTGAATCTGCACATTGAGGTAAGCCCCAAATTAATTATAACAGGAAGATATGATTTAGAAAACAAAAGCATGAATAATAATGTTAGACTTACTTTTTATGCTATGTTGCTAGCGCGTAGAGAGATATGTAAGTTATGGGTCTCACCACTGAGCCCTAATTTAATGGATTGGTTTTTAGCCATGAGGTATATGGTTAAACTTGATACTTCAGATCATACTAAGAGAAATCGAGGATTTTGGGTACCCTTCCTTCTATGTTTTGGTTGAATAATTTTTACTATGATTTCCGATGATTAAGCCTGCGCCTATCTCGCTGGTATCTTCTATATGGTATTCCAGGACGGAAAACAGAGCAGGAGGAAGACACACTTGTTGAGTCAGGCGGCCAAGAAGGACCGTTTAGAGAAAGGCTGGATTCAAAATAGGTGATGTCTACGCCTCACTACTCTAACCAGCTTATGAGATAAAAAAAGCCCAGTGGTGGACCAAGTTAGAAGTTATGGGTGGCGAGTCGGCAAATGAGGAAAAAAGAAAAAAAAGAAAATAACATCTCAAATTAACAGAAAGAGCATGGAGACAACCCCCCACCCCAGCCAACTTCAAACTCTTATGTCAAAGATGCAGCGTCTACAATAGGAACTCCAAAGCAATTTTCTTCCAAAATTAACTAGACACTGCAACTAATCAACATAAAGAACTGTTCAAAATGATACAATACCAATCGACCCAAAACAGCACGCTACCTACAAAACTTTTACCTCCTTTCTTGCTGAGAAAACCACGTAAATCACTGACAATATCCAGATTGCTATTAAACTACTTCTACACAAACCCCTCTAAACTCCTCCAAATGAAGCACACCTGAAAAATCACCCATCTCACCCAAAAATAATGCCACCTGGTCTAGCTTTAAAACCCTTGATTAAAGTGACATCCCAACTTGATTGACCTCCTTGAAATACTCCAACGACTTCAACAATCCCCTCCCCTCCAAAATCCTGAATTAGTTCATCCACTTCGTACTCCCACTATGGACAATTATAATCAATGCCTCACTCACCCAAGGCCTCAAAAGTGGCCAGGTTAACCCTATCTTAAAATAAAGCCAATTCCAACCAATCCATACCCAACAATTACTGCCCCATCTCCAACGTCCCTACTTTGGCCAAAACTTTAGAAAAAGGTGTGCACTTACAGCTTCACAATCACAATTCCAACTACTCGACCATTTTCAATCTGGTTTTTAATGGGTTCATAGCACCAACACTGCCATGATCCACATTGTCAACGATGCCCTAAGCTCACTGGACCAGAATGAATCTTGTCTTCTGATCCTACTGGACCTACCAGCAGCCTTTGACATCCTCAACCACGCTACTCTTCTAAACCTTCTTGAATGCAAGATGGGCTTCTATGGCACCCTGCTAAATTGTTTCTCCTCTTCTCTACCTAACAAATCTCAGAGCATTCAAACTAATCACACTCTTTCCATTCTCCAATGTCACTGGGCATACTCCCAGGCTCTAATATCTCCGCAACAGTTTTTAAGCTACACATGGAACCCCTAACTGAAACCCTAAAACTTTCCTACATATCCTATCATGTGTATGCTGTGGACACCCAACTCTAGAAGAAAATCACTCACCTTGAGGACATCTACACCCTCAACAACACCCTGACAAAAACACAACAGTGGGTGACTCAATGCTCTAAAACTGAGCGCATCACCCACCACCTCCATGAACGTCAAAGATTGGCTTCCTCTTCTCACTGCCTTGAATTGCACCCTACACATCATTGACTTTGCCAAATCCCTAGGTATAACTTTGGACAAAGAACTCTCCATGCATAAACACATCAGCCCCATCACTTGAGGAGCAAAGCACCAGTTGCATATTCTTAGGAAAATAAAACCTTTAGTCCCCTGGGTGCACCTCACAACTGAAGTACATGCACTTGTGCTATCAAAATTAAACTACAGTAGCACTACCCTGATGGACTTACAAAAAACCTTATTTGCACCACTGACGGCTACATTGAATGCAGCAGCTAAGCTCATTAGTGGAACAAAAAAAAGTGATCATATCAACCGACCTTCAATCAATGAAATGGCTACCCTTTAAGGCCAGAACTCATCTCAAAATTGCTTGTCTGAGCCACAAAGCTTTGCACCACAGTACTCCTTCCTGCTTGACCCAGAAACTGACCCTATCAAGTGGAAACAGATCCTCCAGAAGCACTAGCTCCTTACTCCTTAAGACACAAAAATAAAAAATAAGGAACACCTGCAACTGATCTTTCTCCAAAATTGCCCAAACATTGTTTAACTCTTTCCCTAATGAAATCAGATGCAACCCATCCACAACCATCTTCAGCAAAGAAGTAAAAGTCTTTCTTTCCAACAAACTCCTCTCACACTGAGGACTTGCCTCTGTCTCCTCTTGATCAATTCCACCAGATGATTTGTTTGCTACCTCTTGTCACGCCGGAATATATTTTAGGCCTGGACTTATGCTATGCTGTGTGCTCTTATTTCTCTGTTTACCATTAGTGCATGTACATATATTTGCATATATTGTATTTTTATCTAGTGTTTCAATATATCTTCCTGTCCTATCCCATGTTTTTTAACACTACATGTGAAGCGCTCTGTCACCCAAAAGTGTCTTTTTCGTGCTATATAAAACTCCAAATAGATAAATAGAGTTGGGAAGTGGAGGATTAAAACGGTGTCAGACCTCTTCTAGCCTTCCACCACACTTGCTACACTCCACTGAGTGCTATGCTGCCACTCTCACATTGTGTCTTAGATAGAAAGGAGAGGCAGCTGGCAAAAAAGACCCTCTCAAAGCAGCCACCATTATTCACATTGCAAGCCTTCGTTCAATCCCCATTGACTTTACATTGCATCAGTGTTCATTGACATTCGTAGTCAGCATCTATCAAATGACCTACCCAGTGTAGTACTGGTGTTGGTGATGTGACCCTCTCCTACACACTTCCTTATTCCCTATTGGACAGTCAGTGTCAGCTGCTAGGAAACCTTAAACCTAAAATTACATATGATTGACATGCTGGCAATGCAAAATTTCTATCTTTTCCTTATTAGGTCTTGACCACAGACAGGTTTAGCTACGGCATCAACAGCTTTTCTCCTAAGTCTTGTGTCTGTTCCTCCAAGAAATCTTTTGGAAGTACTGTCATTGGATGAGGTATCCCTCCACTGCTGTGACTGCGTACTTGCAGTAAATAGGAAGGAGTATATTCTGTCCTTCCTCATCTCCCTCTCTTTGTCCCTTCTTTATCCACACCTAGCGACCTCTTGCTCTCCAGACCCCTTGTGTTTTTTAAAGCTTTTATATTCACTTTTTTGACACCGGTCATTTAATCAGTAGGTGGCCTTCTTAAAATGTTTTGAAACATTTCAAAATGGCCACCATGAGTACATATACACATCAATGCACAGCAGGCACCAATGAATGGGTTTAAATTATGGTCTCTGAGGATGTTTGAGCATTAAAATGCATTCAAACATGGCCACCAGCATCACCAAAGCAATATCAATGTCAATACAAAACAAATAGGCAACAAGGTTTTGCTGCCGATCACCACCTATAACTCACTTCTGTGAAACCTGCAAGGATAGCCACAGCTGTACTAAGGAGTGGTGATCCTATCCTGATGTTTGCAAATCAGCACTACTGAGCACATCAACCAAGGTTCTGATAATAATAGATTACATCCTTCTCTCAACAGCAATGTCAAGCACGATTTTTCAAACTCTAGAGACTTGGGAAATGGACTGCAATATCACATTAACAAATAATAAAATCAACCAGGAATACATGCTTTTGTAGTTATCACACTATACAATCAGCAAGACTTCACTTAACAGAATCTCAGAAAACACTGATCCATGCAATAGCATTTCCTCAGCAGTAAGCAACACACACATGCCCAGAACATTGACCTGGTCATGAAGCCATCCAGTGTTATGGCAGCCTCTCTTTCAACAAATTAAGGCTAGCTTTTTAGTAGTAATGCAACAGTGAAAGAATTACACATCACAGAAGAGGCATTATCATGGTTATATCCACCCACCGCACCACAGAATATGGAGCACAAGATTGCAGCTTTCCACCAGTAGAAAATAACATTGCATCCCCATGCAATGCCAGTCAGAATAATCCCAGATAATATCCCAGAGAGTAGATATTCCAGCTGCTGCAACACAAAAGTGCTGACCTACAAAAGGCTATTTCAACACAACTAGGCAACCCAGTAATCTCTCAGGAGACTTCATGAGAAATTATGAGTACCAAAACAGCTTTGGAAGGAACAGTTTAAGGAGAGAAGAGAAACATAACAGAGGATTGGTTTCACATGAATCCAACCTAGAAAACGAAATTAATCATAATACAAAGAGGGTACATCACTGCAGTCAGGATTTTTGCGTGTCAGATTATAAACAAACATCAAGGATTTACTTTGACATCAAGTTTTTTCAATACTAAATTAGTAGCATTGGTGGGGTATATGTACGGGGTCAGAATAATCACACTCACTGATGAATCTCACAACATTTTTGTATTCAAAGTCTGCATATGCAGAAGTGGCATCAATCAATGTAGTTCCACTTGACTGGAGAAAAATTGTTCATCATATTTTTCTCATTTTCAATGAAGAGGGCACTGTGAGTAGATTTTAAAACAATATAGAATAGTTGTTGACAGTTTGGTCTCAAAGATCAACAGCATGTGAGACCATTCTCAGGATTATGAGACATACTGCCAAAATGGCTGAAACTCTATATCCAATATTCTCCTAACAACAGCATTGCAGCATTCCTCAATTAAAGGCAAAAGAGCACTGCACCTGTGCCACATACTGCTTCTCTCGGCTTTAGCTTGGCCCTTACTCTGGTGTCCTTACTTCCTCTGATTGCATACGTCACACACTTCATTGACGCACATGGTTGCCCATTGTTTTTCCCTCAATGCAAATCACCTGATTCATTTTTTTCTTTGTTCAGAGGGTGCTGTGAGTGATCTGAGTTGTGGGAGCTTTGCTTTACTTTAACAATGTGGCACCACAACATTTCAATTATCCATCAATCTAATTGATCAAAAAACAAAGAAAACCCTAAATCTGCCCAACAGAAAAGCTCAAGCCTAAACTTGCCACAAAAATATACAAAACTTCTAAACAAAACATATGTTATTAAAACCTTAATATGACAAGCATGGAATCCAAGTTATTCCGGCAGGAAGAGTTCCTATAATTCAAGTGCATGGAAATCTAGAGACCACACAAGTCACACCAGGTTTTTGCAAGGATATATAACAATTGTTCACCTTTAAGTTCTTCTCATGGATTACGCATCCAACATTGAAGGCCTGGAATCGAAGTGCTCAAATCCTTCTCACAAGTGTCAAGGACCGATTGATTTCACAAAATTCCATCACATTTGCTTCTTGATTTCCAAGGAAAGGAAGACTACTCCCAGTAGCCATGGTGCCACCTTGTGCATAATGGTACATGTGAAAGGTGTCCATTGTCTCTTTAAGACTGTTTCATATAGGAGAAACCAGCTACAAAACACCTTCATAAACTTATAACTCTTGAATAAAGATGAAGATTATGAATTAGATGAAACGCAAGGCACCAACCTATGCCTGACATCAGACAATAGTCACTAGCCAGGCAAAGGTATCCTCTACAAAATACAAAAGGATTTTGGGCTGCGTGCAGCAAAGTCCATGGGTTGTTGCGGATTATTCCCTTGCTGTTGCCTCCTTTAAGTACGACTCAATCAGGAAGTGATATCAAAGGAAAAGACTTAGCTTCATCTTCGATTGGGAGCCTTCTTCAGAAATCTCTGGTCTGACAGTACCTTGGAAAGGGTAAATATAAATGTTGGCTATGCCTCACTTTTGTTACACTTTATATCAACTAAACCTGTCAGGAAGAAGCCAAGCCCGACATCATTCATCCTGTGCAGAACTTTGCAGCCCAGCTGTCACCATTCCCACCCAATGTTACTCAGAGTTTGTGGAGTACCCATTGATATGACCCCCAGCTATAGAAATGGCGGAGTGTTCTGCTCAACAAGGACACCAAACCATATGTTAAGTACAGTGTCCTGCAACACTCTTTCTGACTGCATGAGTGCACTATTTTCCGCTGAAGGACCACTTTCTCTGTTAAACTCTTGGCATGGATGTAACATAAAGTCTTGCACCATTCGTATCCACTCCTGTCTTTCAGAAAGGTCACCCTGCAACAGTTAGCAGCTATCTTCTCTAACAGCAAGGTATAGATGTGTGCTTTGAAGAATTGTTGGAAACTCTGCAATAATTAAAGTGGACATTCTTTTGCTCTTACTGCTCTGTACGCCTGCATCCTCTCTCAAATACATGTCAGGGGTTGATGCCAGCTACACTTTGTGCATTCCCTCTAGACAGCCAAAAACACTGGATGGTTAGGTGTGTCTGAATACCCATCTGCCTTCTGACGGCTCTTCCTGGGCAGGAAGGGAGGGAGGGGCTGACTCACCTGAACAGGCATTGTACTTTTCCTACACCAAGGGCTGATTACCCCCTATGGACAATACGGAGCAAGGGCTGGGGAGAATGGACCTCTGTGTACTTCAAAGATCCTTTTTTGAAGTCACGCCAACATCAAAGGCACAATTGGATATACGTACTGTGTACACTATCGGACCTGTGAAGAACCCTGCCAGGAAGAAAGACTGATGTGCTGATTCAAGGATTGCCACAATTCTGGCCTGCTGCTCTGGAATAAGTGCTTTTCTGCTCTGATGTGATGCATGCCTGCTGCCTGCTTCTTGATATCCTCTACACTGCTGAGGAAAGGACTGGACCCATCTCACTTGAACCCAGAGTGACTTCAAGGGCTTTCTAGCTTGCCCCCTGTTCGGAAGTCCTAGGGCCATCAAAGACTTCCTACAGCCTTGCAATAGCATCTGAACTTTCTCATCTGTGATTCCTGCCTTCAGGCCTTGCTAAGTCTTGCCAATCCAGTCCTGGACCCTTGGAAGTGCCTTTTTCTGTGCTGTTCCAGCAGAACCCACACCTTAACGACTTTGTACCAATCACATCTGACACTTTTCTTTCGCCGACGACGCAGTTGCTGCTTGACAACAATGCTTTGATGGACTGAACGGCTCAACGATGATGGACTGCATGGATTGATGATGATGCATCACCTACATCGCAAATGGGTTGGTCGACGAGGCTTCGCTGACTGTGCAGCGCATTGCACACAATCCACGGGATCGATGATGACGCAAAGCCACCTCGCTCCTTGCATCTGGTCCTCGACATCAACGCTACCTCCATCCAAGGTACTTTTTCAGCAGGACCTGCTTGTGTCCTGAACTTTGGATTTACCCGGTCTAGCGCGACCAGATGTCCCCGGTTGGCCCTTTATGACTGTAAACACCATAATTTGATTTATTTTATAAAAAATCAGAACTCTGGTTCTACTTATTCGAATTTTGTCATTTTGGTCTTGATGAACTCATGCAATTATTGTCTATTTTCCTTAACCTGTGTGCAGTCTTTTTGCATTGTTTTAATTGTATTACTGTGTGTGTATGTGTTGCACAAATACTTTACGCATTGCCTCTTAGATAAGCCTTACTGCTGTGTGCCAAGCTACAAGAGGGTGAGCACAGGATATCTCTTAGTGTTTATCTAGCTTACCCTGACTAGAGTGGTGGTGCCTGCTTGGACAGGGTGGATTCCTCTGTCAACCAGAAACCCCAGTTCTAAGAACCACCAACTAACTCATGAAGTAATACCATTCTTAACAAGCTTTGGTGGAGCTCTGAGTGGGGTCCAGTTCCTATCTTCATCGAGTGGTCACTGGGTCTTCTGCTAAATGTATCATATGGTGGAGGATATATGGGTGCTGGGATCCCCACTGGATTTAGCAGTTTTAAATCCGGCCAGTCCTGTCTCTTGGTAAGGCACATATAGGCCACATAGTGTAACATTTTCCCACCATGCATGTGGACATTTTTCAAACGATATATCTTGCATGTATATGCAGTGGGCTCATTTGTAGTAAACAGTATGTGGCCAAAGGTCCATCATGACTCTTCAGCTTTCGCAGACCTTTCATTAATTATGAAATTTAGAGCCCATAATTAAGAATAACATGTTAGCGTCTCCCAAGTTCTTGGTATTCCTCTCTAGAATGTGGACCATATTTCAGGGCTTGTTCTGTCTTGAACCTTCATGGTTTACATGGAAAGGATGCCAGTGGGAATGACATCTCAGGGGCTGTACTAATTGGGCATCTAATTGGGTATCCTCTTTGATGCTGTTTCCATGACAGAGATTGCAGAAACTCCACATTTTGAGATGTCATCTTCCATGAAAGGCAAAGGAGGAGATACATCCTCCTTGTGTCAGAACCACATTCAGAGGGCCATGGGGCAAGCAGAAACTACTGGATCCAATCGTGGAGGTTGAGACTTTTTATTCCTGATGTACTGGGGCCCAAACCACTTTGGATCCCGAGCAATTACGCCAAGAACCACTTCAGCACTTAACTCTCAGTAGTAGCACAGATCAAGCAGTTCAATGCTTTCTAGGGAGGAGGTCGACACAAGGGGTTAAACACAGGCTCACAGCTCAAACTATGTGCAGCAGTGAAGGATTGTCTAGCCAAATACTTGAGTTTCAGAAACAGAAATATTTATATAAAAATATAAATTAAAATGAGGCATTCAAAAACAATTCACACAATTCGCTGAGGCCAGGGATTGAGGGCCAGATGTACGACCCTTCCATTTTGCGGCTCCCAAATTGGTTCATTTTGCTGCTTGCAATTTGCCACTCGCAAAAAGGAATTTACAATAGTGTCTCAGACACTGTTTGAGATTCCCAATGGGGTTGCACACAACCTGCCTCATTATTATTCATTAAGCAGGATTTAATTTGCTACCCCATTCGGAATAGCCAGCACTCACTGGGATGGTGGCCTGCTGGGGTCAGCAGACCACCATGTCTGCGACTGCTTTTTACATAAAACAGTTATTTTTTTTAACTGCAGCCCGTTTTCCTTACAGGAAAACGGGATGCAATTAAAATAGAAAAATGAAACGTTTCTGTGTCATTTTTTAAAAGTAGTCTTAAAATATAGTTTCCTGGGGAGTCTGCGAGAGGCTTACCACCTACTTGAAGTAGGTGGTAAACTGCAAGTGTTTTGTTACCGCAATTGCGGCAGCTAAATAATGGTACATTTAAGTGTGACTCGCTATTAGGCACGTCCCTTCCTAATAGTGAGTCGCAAACCCTATATTGCGACTTGGTAGTAGGTTAGCAGCTTGCAAAATATGGTTTTTACATAGGGCAGACTAATTTTGCGGTTGCAAATGGGCCATTTTCCCTGTGGCAACTGCAAAAAATGGTTGTACATATGGCCCCTACTGTTTTAAAAGGTAGGTTCCTGGGTCCCATTCTCCTCTCGCTAGCAGTAGTGGTTATTCACCATTCACTATAGGCGACATTCTGGTTAAGCCCCACCAGTAGTCTGAGTCCCAGAAGACCCACTCCGACTAATTAGTAAAGTAAAATTTGCCAGCACCGAAGCGCTATACGGCAGGCAAGTTCCCCCAGTGCCACCTGGCCTGAAAATCAGTCTTTCCTGAATCAGCAGGATCTGACTGAGTGGAGTATCTAAGAACTCCCCCTTTGCAGGACCTGAGGCTTCAGTGGCTGTCTCCTGTAAGTTCTTCACATTTGGCAAGGAAGGGGCAGAGGTTGGGTGTCCTTGAGTTCATCACATGCAGTGCTACGGGGGCAGCGACCAGCGGGGTCCTTGATACTCATCCAATGCCGGTAAGTTTCCTGGAATCCTTCTCGCAAATGGGGAGGACTCAATGCTATATATGCTAATCCTCAGTCAGGGCATGGGCCCCGTGAGGTCACTACAGATGCGTCCTCTTCACAGCGATGGTCTCCACCAAATGACACTCCTTGCCTTGTCCTGGTGGCCGCTCCCTGGCTTACAGGGTCACTATTCTCACTCCCACATGGACCACGGCCTGATCAGTACAACAGTAATTTTCACTGTGGTACACAGGTGTGGGGGGGGGGGGGAAATTTCACTCTGCACATAGACTATGGCCCAATCTTCACAGCAGTATTTTTTCTCTCTAAATCAAGGAGCATCCTTTGATGTACACTGGAAAGCCTGGACCCCACTTTATCCATTATGTCTCATCCAGCTAATAGGAGTACAGTAATCCGCAAATCTGTTTGGGGGATTCCTCTACTTCCTCCTGTTCATAGATTTAAACCTTAGTCTCCCAAAATGGAACTCAGACTCTTCCATGTTATATAGCATTTACTGGCACATATACAACAAGCTTGTGCATTTAACACATACACACAATACACACACTGCACAGGACTGCATCTCCCATCTATTGTACCATTCACAGGCGCACGTACACCCAGAACATGTCTATAGCACATACACACTGCACGGAGCTGCATCATTCCTGTATTGTACCATTTGCAGGTACTCATACACTCATGTATAACACACACACACTATACAGTATTACACACCAAACTCATGTAGGCCACTGGTGTGTTAAGCACACAGTGGTGGAAAATTTAAACCACACCAGATTTTATGAATATGCATACATTAAGTATTTTTAGATTATGGGCCTGATTTAGATCTCGGCGCATGGGTTACTACATCACAATGGCACTGGATATCTCACCGCTGAAATATCAATACCACAGGGGATTATGGGATTAAATTTTGTGGATGGGATATCCATGTTAGTTGTGATGGAGTATCCCATTCGCTGAGATCTAAATCAGGCCCTATGTTCACAGACAGTAGCTATCCTGAATATCTAGCCTGAATATAGCCTTCATGGTGCCACACTGAATACCCTATACTGTAGAAGAAAGGCAGAGATTTATCTTTTAATTGAGGAAACATAGACAAAAAAAGCAATAGGTGGACTTGTAAACAAAATACTAGGGGTTAGAGTCATGATACACAGCTGCATAAACACCGTTTCGGATGTCATGATCATGGGGGATGTATGAAAGGATCTAGCTTCTCTGCAGCCCGGGTCGAAGGGATGAAAGTCTGGTTTCCTGTAGTGTCATTGTTCCTGGGAGGTAGGGCTCCAGTGGTGCCCGATTTGCCTCAGTCATGCATGTACCATTGACATTGAGTTAGCAACATGGATTACTCTGAAACAATGTGGAGCAGTAAACCTTGCTGGTGTACATATGAGGTCTTCAGGCGTTCAGGAAAAAAATAGATGTGGTGGTCAGGCTGATCTGGTCAGGGTCGTTGAGTGGATGAGGAGTTCTAATTGAGGTTAATAGGAACAGCTGGAGCAATGATTCATTAGATTTCTTATGGACACATTAAAAGGCCGAGAATCCGAGAAACCTGTGCCTTGCAAGGTGTCCATTGTAAAAATTATTAGAATATCCATTCAGGTGTAAACAGTTGGCTGGCATCATGATGGATTAGGAAAGGTTCAGCTTAGTTGTATTGTGTTGCAGCTATCTTGTCTTGTCCCTAATCCTTAGGTGTTTTAAGTCCCTTTCCTATATCCGTGCCAAAACTGAGACAGGTTGCCTCGGTTTTGTCAGATGGCTCTGGAGAATCCACTTACATCAGCTAGGCACTGATAGGTGCTGTATTGCAAACATGTATAGGTTCTGAGCTGAGAGAAAACACATATGAAGATTTGACCTCCCATTGTGTATCGTGGGAGAACACAAGTGGCCAGATGTAGAATACTATTTACCTATTCTTAAATACCGAATTTTACCGATTCGGTATTTAAGAATAGGTAAAAAGTATGTAGGTTTTCTTCGGTAAATTTTACCGAATCTGTAAAATTCGGTATTTACTGAATCGGTATTTACCGATTCGGTAATTGCCATTCATTCCTATAGGCCTGGAGGCCCATAAGAATGAATGGCAATTACCGAATCGGTAAATACCGATTCGGTAAAAGGGGGAAAACATTGAAGGATGGTAGGGTGTCACTTTGACACCCTGTTGAACCCCTCAATTGTGTATGGGTGCACATGTTGCAGACATACATTCCCTAAGGGCATGCATGTCTGCAACATGGCACTGAAGCAATTTACATAAAATTGCTTTTTGTTTTTTTTCCGTCATTTACCACCAACTAGTAGTTGGTGGTAAATAACGAATCCTAACATGGGAAGTGCTCCCTACATTAGGAATTCGGTAATTTACCGAATCGGTATTTAAGAAATCGGTAATTTACCGATTCCTTAAATTACCGATTCAGTAAAGTACCGAATCTTTCATTTCGGCCCCTACATCAGAAAAGCCTATTACCGGTCGGTAACGGCCAAAATTCGTTAATTTCGGCCGTTACCGACCGGTAATAGCCTTCCTACATCTGGCTCAAGGTTCCCTAGGCGTCCTTGCTGTCAGCATGAAAAACAAAGACTGAAGGGCACAGTAAGTGCTAATGCCTTCGTCCCCCAAGCGGCTATGCCGTACTCACTCAGTGTACTGAAGTCCTCGCCTCCTCTCTCGCCACAATTCAGGCCACACTATCAGGTGTAACCACTTAAACCAATTAGCAGCCACATAAATAATAATAAGGAGTTTTATAAAGTGCCTGGTTACGCCAAATCGGCGTGTCCCCGCGCTAGAGTAAGTGGAGGAGGCAAAGCCAGAAAGCCTAGGCCTGAATCAATACATTGTTATTAATATGAGAACAGATAGCTTTTGAGATCCTTCCTAAACTTCATCTCGGATGCTTCCATCTGGAGGCTAAGCGGGAGGTTAGTCCAGCTCTGGGCAGCTATATATATATAATACTACCCCCAACGTGCTCTCTGTCACACCACGGAGTCGCGGGATGGCGAGAGAGGAGGCGAGGACTTCAGCAAGGACGCCTAGGGAACCTTGTGTTCTCCCACGATCATTTTACTTTGATAATAAAGGAAGGCCATTTATCCCTCCCTTTCTTTCACACAAACAGAATACAGTGGCCATTTCCACCCCACCTGAAAAGAAGGCTCCTGGAGCACTGACTCCTACCGTTTCTAGTATGTACTAGTCTCTTTTTTTCTTCCAATCTTCAAACGTTTGGAAATCCACAATATAGAGAGTGTGTTTCTGTTTTATGTTTGTGTGTTTTGTGTTTGTCTGCGCCCTCCTTTTTCCTGAACAGGTCACAGCACTTGTGGTTAATTATAAATGTAAAAAGTAAAAACACTGATTTCACTATGCGTCACCTTTTTCTCTCCATCCAGGTGAACTGTGTTTGCGCATTGAGAAGCGCAAGTGAAGTAACTGTGCTCTCTTTTTCAGGCTTATTTTCAGAAATACTGACAGTGCTTACATGATAACAATACCAACTTAGGGGCCTATTAGGATGGCGGACGGGCCTGTGTCTGTACGACACCCCAGAGGAGGAGGGACCGTCACAGGGCAGCGGCGGTCCCTCCGTGCTATTTAGGATGTGACCAAAACCCTGGAAGTCACATCCTGTATTTTTTATCATTGCTGCGGGTGCTGCTTCAAGCAGCACACGCCGCAATGTTAAAAAAAGCATTTTTCCTTTGTGTGCACGAAGCTGCAGGCACCGTGTGGTGCCTGCCGCTTCGTGCACGCAAAGGCAGGGGGGTACCATAGGTACCCCCCATGTGCACCCCCCCCCCCTTCACCCCTGGGGGCCTACAAAGGGCCCCCAAAGAAAAGTCTGTATGCCTTTCCACGGTGGAAATGCCGCCGTGTAAAGGCATAGGACCGCTGACATCTTAATATGGCTGGCGGTGTCTGATAGACACCGCCAGCCATGTTAGAGCTTTTCCGCCGCGGTCGGAAGGCGACTGAGGCGGGAAAGCGGCGGACGGAAAAAAGATCCCCCAGCCATCCTAATATGGCGGGGGGGTCTTTTTTCAGTCTGCAGCGATTAATCTGCATCCTCTGTGCCGGCGGTGGCTTCCGCTGGCCCGGAGGATGCAGATTAACCGCAATCCTAATGAGCCCCCAAGTACTGTATTTTAAAGTCACTCTTTGTATATAGACACTTATTTTTCACCATTTGATAGCAATATAGTGAGCACCTAAGGGATCATCTTCAGTCCTGAAGAAGAAGCCTTGATGCTTCGAAACATGTTGACATACCTAAGAGTATCAGCACATTAAAGGAGTGAAATCTCCAAACCACCTTTTTAACAGTACAAGCCTATGACCGAAAAAAACAAATTTTAGTCTGTAAGGCCAGGTACTTTTTAAGCCACACATCTCATCCACCCCTGACCATTTCTATCACAACATATACACCACACATGGCACTACAATGATAGTGCTCCAGGGTAGTCACTAGTCATAGCATGCCCCGTCCCGCAGCGGGGCAGAAAGACGCCTATGATGAAGCATGTCACCAAGGGCCCTTTTGGTGTGTAAGGAGTATTTCAACAAACACAGAGTATGCCCTACCAAGTCTCTGGACATACTCCCCTTCTGACCTTTTTGAGGTGGATCCCTTTGTTTCTAAAGTAATGGCCCTAGTGCATCACCAGCATCGGGAGGTTCCCCGGCTGACTTGACAGTGACTGCTGTACCCTTGTGTTAGAACTGGCTATTTCTGGTTGGCTAAGGCTGACGCCAAAGCCAGGCAGGAACCACCATTCTAGTCAGGGCAAGGGAGTCACATGCCAAGATAACTTCTGCTCACCCCCTTGGTAGCTTGGCACGAGCAGACAGGCTTATCCCGGAGGCAATGTGTAAAGCATTCGCACCAGCACACAACAGCAACAACATCCTAGGCACACCACAAAAGGAACTCCACACAAGGTTATATAAAAATAACTTCTATATTGTCAAAACACATCAGATAGAATCACACATGTACATTGTGCCAACTGGCACGGGCAATATTCACAAGGGATTATTTACACAGGACAGGGCCACGTGGGCGCCTGTCAGAATCAGCACTTAGTAGAGAATAGAATATAGGATATAAAATCACTGTAGCACAAATTAGCAAATATAAAGTACAACCAGTAACTACTGGTAACAGGTAAGTACCACCTACGCAGCCCTAAACACCTTAGGAGAATGTCACGCAGGGAACCAGGACCTCACTAGGACTACCTGTACTAGAAAGAACAACCACAATACAATTAGGGGTATAAGCCGGAACACATTACACATGATGCATCACAACATTCAGAGGTATAGGGAAGGAAAACACATGATGCATAAAACATACATTAAGCGGTGTAATAACAAGGCACATGATGCATCAAAAACACATTCAGAGGTGCAGGGAAGGAATAACACATGATGCATAAACCAACGCATTCAGAGGTGTAAAATCAAGGAAGACATATGATGCATAAAAACATTCAGAGGTGCCAGAACATAACTCAATAGCGCAAGAACACATGATGCCCAAAAACATGCAGAGGTGTAAGATCAAGGTGCGTAATCATATTAAATGCATTACATTTCCTAGCACCACATCACATTGCGCAAAACTCACATTAGGCAATTACCATCACATAGATAATCACATTGCGCCTAAATAAAATCACATACCAGCCCCCATCTAATAAAGGGACTAAAGAGCCCTGTGTCCAGAATGTCAGGGCGTGCTGCCACGCAGCACCAGTCAGGGGTGTGCCACCGGTGCAAAACCTAAACGTTGCAGATGCCCACTACTTGCTGGGCACCTGGGAACATCACAAGACCTAAACGGTGCAGCTGCCCACTAATTGCTGGGCAGCTGGGAATCAAAACTGCGACAGGGTCCTCACTGACCCTAGAACAGAACTGCGCCAACTGTTGGAGCCACACAGGCTTTGGTATCAACTAGGCCCCTCAGGAGCCATCTGGCTCTGAAACAAATACTGCGGCCAAATGCTGGAGCCACACAGGCTCTTGAGACATAATGGGGCGAGGGTGCCATCTAGCTCCTTAAGGCGAACATGCCATTCAGCCACTCAGGCTCTTTAAAACAAATATGGCCCCTCTTTAGAGCTTCATGGGCTCTACCAACACAAATATGTCCCTGGGCCCCTCGGGGCTCGAAAAACAACTTGCCCCCTCGTTGGAGCCATCTGGGCTCGGGAAGAACGGTGGGGCAGCCCACTGCCATTCAGGGCCGCCCTAACTACCCCGAACATCCTGGGTAGTGCCCTGGTGCCAACACACGCCCCTACGGAGCCCCCCCAGCCCATTCACTCACCAGGCTGTTTCTTCTTTGGCGGGCTCCTCCAGGCTGTAGTGTAGTTCCTATTTTCCCTATAGGCCCTGCGCATTGGAATAACATAAACAGCAGTGTAGACGTAGGAGTGCGGTCTCCTCGGTCTCTACTGACTATGTTAGACTTAATTGGGTTTGTACCAGCTAGCTCAGATGTCACTGAAAACTTTCCTGACTGAATAGGAAGTGATCAGCTTCCCTCGCTCAGACAAGAAGGGATTCAGTTTTCCAACAACCGCATTAACATGACAACTTTGCTCCTCAGAATAAGAGTCAATCTCTAGAGTCGTGTAAAACAATAGACAGCTATTTCACTCAGTCAGTTGTGCAGAATTACTTTCACCAGTATGCAGAGAATAGAGAGACGGGCGTTTTCAATAAAAGGTATTATTTATTGAACAGTCTTCCTTCTCATACAAGAGAAATAATTTGCCACAATTGCAAGACTTGTTATTATAAAAAGTGTGTACAGTAAAAGGAGTATTGTGAAATAATACTGTAAAAGCATTGATATGGTTTCTTAGCCATAAGATGGTTAAAATGAATAAAATATATACATTCATATATACATTTGGCTAACGTCCTCAACTTGTGCTTCTAACTACGCCTACCCCAGTGTACCTGACCTAAGCCTTATACGTGGGAGAGAGTAAGTAAGTAGCAGTTTAAGTTAAGTTGGTTTTGCCAAGGGTTTGCTTCAAGAATTCTCTCTAAGGGTTTAGTCAGCACCGTACCTCTGGAATAGAATGCAGGAGGTCTGGTATCTCTTCTCAGGACTCCATATTTCAGTCACCCGCAAGGGTAGGCTGGAAACGCCGGAGCTGGATTTTCTCGGCAAGAGAAAAGACAGCGTCTTTCTCAGCGCGCCAAGGAGGAGGAGGGGGAGCGTCCGTGGGCTTCACGCATCTGCTGGGCTCTGCAAGGGACAGCTGTTCTGCTCCTGTAGTCACCACCACCGTGGTGTTTGCTTAAGGCAATGTTGGTATTATTTATACCTGAAAGGTGCCGAGTTTGACGTAAGTTTTTGGACATAAGACGCCAATAAAGATGTCACTAAGAACTGGTCGTTCTTACAGTGCTCGTTAGGAGTTCTATTACAAATCAAAACAAAGCAAGCAGGACTTTCCCAGGTTGCAGGGGGGTTTGAGCTGTCGAAAGAACTCGGTGTGTTATCTAGGAATCTAAGGAAGTGGCTTCTGCTGTGTCATGTACTGTAATGAGCTGCAGAGACGAGTTACTGAAATATGGCTCTGATCGGTTATGCCATTATAGGGATATCAATTGATTATAGCCGTATAGGGACATGAGGTCACAATATTGATCGGGGTCCTAGATAGAACACAACACCCACTCCACGAATTTATGTCCATCAAATTACTAAAAACTAAAGCAATAGGATGCGCGTGTATTCCTACCCACCCCAAAATACATATTGCATTTGAAATGGTGTATATGAAATACATGAGAATGTAGGTACTGTACGTTTTCAAGCATAGTAATCATTCAAAAATTATTGCATATGTAATCAGTTTGAATGATTTTGCGAAAAAATTACATATGAAAAGTCTCTTAAAACAGAAAAGAAAGGCGAGACTATTTCATCACATATAAATACAATTGCTGTAAAATGTGCTAGAGGCCGTGGTAATATATTGTCTCTAGATTTACTAAAAATAGAAGCTCTGTTCTTTATGAATAGTTCTACTTTAAGCAAAGTACGTGTGCCAGAAAAAAAGTAAATATTTTGAAAAATTGTCTGATTCAAAAAAATGTTCATGGGGAACGGGAAAAATAGAGTTCCAAACGCTTTTCAGTAGTTTTTGTTGATCAAAACAGAAGGCCGAATTAAGAGTTCATGGGAACGCTGTGAGCCAGATTCTTTTCCCAAAAGTTATTGTTTTTGTTCAGGGGAGAACATCATATCAGACAGGCTCGCAAAGAATAGGTCTACATATTCAGGTGACAGTTATACCAGGTTCGATAGTGCACTAACCTGGCAGTTGTGAGAATGATTGCTATCATCGATGTTTGGATCAGCAATGCTCACAGAAGGTCGTACCTGGGTGATGCTGCTTTCATTTCTCGCTTCACTGCCGCCACCTAGTCATAGCGCAGGAGTCTCAACGATTGGTAGCCGCTGGGGACAACACAATGCGTGAGCCGATACAGGACTTACCAAAGTATCGATATCCATTGGTACTGCTGATGGTAGTGCAAGATAGGTGTCCAACACGCATTCTTCGCCGCATAGCATACATCGAAGCACAGGTAAGATGCAGGTCTGCCATATAGGTCTGAATGAAAGAAACCAGGTCATGTTCAGATCTCTCAGCCGGGCCAAATTAAGGACTTTAGTTATGCGGTCCCGGTAGCGCATTGCTAGGATTGTTTCTTCCATCCTTGCCGGAGTCATGTCTGTGTTTTGGCTTGCCATATCGGAGCAGAAGGGTCAGAAATAAAATGCCTGCTATGAGTCCCAAAAGTAGAGGTAGGCCGTCAAAGACCGAATGGACAAAATTTTGAATAATGCCTAGAACTGCTTTGAATGGTGTTAGCAGTCCCGAAAAAATCGTCTTAAATACCTTCGAGATACTTACGGCATCCGACATATTTAGGATTTGGCTAAGCATTTCTGTGAAATGCACGGGGCAATTTGTTGATAAAAGTTCATGTATCTCCGATGTTGTCCGTGCAACTTGGAGATCATACGTCTCTTTTGATGACGTGATGGGCACTGTTGTCTGCAAAAGCACAGACTTCATTCTGCTTAAAGTATCAATTCGTATAGAAGAGATTTTCAAAGGAGGCCAAATCGGCGTCTCGGAATCTCCAGGGCCGTTTGGATACAATGCTTGCATACAGCAAGTGACCATGGAAGTTACGCTTACGAGATATGCTTTCCCTGGCACCAAGCCACAACAGCTGTGATCCGTTATTAGAATGTAACTCCGTTGGAAAGTTGTTTAAAGAAAGGCTCTATCTGCGTTACAGGTGTGACGTGCTGGTGGCATGAAAGGTTGTTTGAAGTCCCTTCACAGGCCCCATGTAAATTAATACCCTGGCACAAAAGTATACCGCTTAGTGAATGTTTGCAGTTTTCACCACTAAGAAATACATTTTTGTTGTTGTCACTGTAGCATGTGTGTGTATATGGTAATTTCCATGACGACTTAATGTACCCTTTACCAAACTTTTCATACTGGCCTGCCGGTATATACTCAAGGCAATTTTTAAATTGGAAAGTTGTTATCGGAATTGTGATAATCCTGTGTATTATCCATTCAATGACAGGTCTTTCTGACATTGTCAATGGTAATCTCTCAAGTTTTTCGATGCTCAGGATTGTATAGTCTGCTCCTTTCTGTGCCAAACTGATTTGTTTATCAGTAAGGTTAAAGATGGAAAAAAATGACGTTGTGTTGATTAGACGCCATGGCACATAGCCCGAATGAAGATTTTGCAACGTCCAGCCTAGCTGTACAATAGAACGTAATTGGGACTGGCCATGTTGTAACATTAGCAAGTCTTTGTCTATTATATCGATGGCAGATGATACAATACTGTCCAGTGAATATATTCTGGAGGACAGAGTCATTAACCCATTGTCCACGACAGAAAGTGATTTTTCCAAATTAATACGATCAAGTTCTCGTATTTTCTCGGCTGTTTCAATTTGAGTTTCTTTCCAAGCCTCGTTGTATGCCGCATATATGCTGGCCGCTATGAAACGTTTTTGACGCTGTTTGCGTGGTCCCATAATGAAATCACGCAAGTAAGCACCATCTTTAAGAATAGATAAATGTTGCTTCATTTCTGCCAGTGTGGATGTTTCTAGTCATTTAAGGCAGAGTTTCCCTACACTGTATGTGTTACTATCCCTGGATGTTGTCTCTGGGAGTATCTAGGGTCTGGTCTGGTCATTGTTAACCCCGGTGTTTTGTTCAGGAATCTACCTTGACAGTTATTTGTGTCTATAGGCCAGATCAACCACTTTTTTCCAATCAGGATGTGTCCTGTTTTCTTTTAACATTTTGGATACGTCTACTTCAATATCTGTGGTTGCATTATCAGGTATTGGTTTTGGAATAGACGGTTTGTTCAGGTCCTTAATCTTAGCTAGGCCAAGGCAGGTTGTTTGGTGAAATGTGTAATTTAAGAACATTATTTGTTCTGGGATCATGCAGGCTCGAAATAATGCTTCTAGGCCTTGTACCTGTCAATCTTTTGTACCCCAGATTATTTTTGTTTCAATGTTGTTTTTCCAGAAACAAAACCAAATGTAATCATTTTTTCATAAAATGCTTCTGAATATATCAATTTAGTATTTGTCAGCATGGTTTTCGTCCCTGTTTTATCCAACAGTTTATAATAAAATGTTTCAGCATTACTTGTATTAAACCCTGAGAAGTATTGGTATTTCTCATAAAACGTTTTTGAACTGCTTTTGGGTGGTGTAGCACAATGTTCCCATTGGTTATATTTAAAAACATTTCTAGGTTGAGCAGATTTATGCAAAAAGTGGTCTGCGTAATGTGAGAAACAGTACATTTGTTCATAATTAGATGAACCTTGCAAGTAATCATGTTACGTATATTTTGCTGACGACACTAAATCCGACATCATATTATTTATACTTTCAAAATCCCAATCATCAGAGAATGAACTTGGTTTTACAAAGTCACTTAAAGAAACCTTGAACTGGTGAGCATATTTCAAGATCTCGACCGGGCCATACATTTCATAGTCAGTCTTGTCCCAAACTATCCCGCCGGGTATTGGAATGGCTGTGGCATTCCCTGATGATAGTTCTCGTTTCTTGACGTGGGATGATCTGTGTGGTTACAGAACTAAGTTGATGTTCTGACTTGCTGTGTCCATTGAGCTGTATTTTCCCTCAATGAATTTTCCCAAACAAAGCACCATGATGAGCCAAAGCAGGAGGAAAAATACACCTAGCCCAAACCAAAACTCTAACCATGGAGAAATAAGGTAAGTTTCTTTGAGCTGTTGAAAGAGTTCTGTTGCTTTTTCTTTTTTCTTCGGGCCGCTTTGATCTTCTGAAAAGTTACCGAAGTCGATGAAGTAGTCAGAGGCAGTTCTGTCAATTTTTGGAATTGTTTTCTCCATTTGCTTTTCATTAGCACATTCTGATGCCACATCATTGTAGACTGGTGTTTCATGACGAACTGTTTCAATTTGAGTTCCAAGAGGCACAAGTTCCATGGCATTATTGCATAGTCCTTCTCTGTGCACTGCAGGTTTATCAAATGTGATTAGTCTTTCAGTTTGAACCTCTTGGATTGTTGAAAATTTGGGTATTCTGTTACTTCGTGGGAGTCCACTGGGCCTGCTGTTGATTATAGGCCACATACTTGTGGTTTTACCAGGTCGATGGATACAACTCGGTTTTCCTTTTTACCAGCAAGGGGCGGTAGTACTGCTGATCTTGTTCCGTTGATACTTAAGATAGGTACAGCTTTTCTGTAAGAAGGCCCAAATTCCTTCTTTACCGCTATTTTTTCCCTGACCAGATCCCCAATCTTTGGAATCCAGACAGGTCTTGCTGGGACAGGTGGTGTGTCTTCAGTGGTAGCTGGCTGTTGTTTTAACTTTATGTTGCTTAAGGATTTTCTTGTTTCATTCAAGTCCTGTAAAACAGCCAAACGATCTTTGATGTCAAAGTCTTTATTTTTATCTTTTACCACTGAAGCCTGACTATCAAGATCCTGAACATACATTCTAGTTCCGAACAATAGTTCGTAAGGGCTGAAACCTTTTAGGGAATTTCTTGGCAAAATATTAAGACTACGTTGGACACTTGTTAAATGTTTGACCCACCCATCACCCGAACCTAATACCTTCGCTGTTATAGATTGCTTTATGTCTCGGTTTTTTCTTTCCTCTACACTGTTTCCCTCAGGCTGAAATGGACAAGAGAATCGCAACCCAATGCCCATACTGGTCATGGCCTCCTTATAGGCTCAAGAGCTAAAAGCAGGACCCTGGTCAGAATGAAGCATGGCAATTGCGTATGTGCGAATAAAGACTCGTAGATCTTTTATAACAGTTTTGGCGTCAGCCGAGCGCTGGGGCCACATTTTTAAAGTGAATGTAATCTTAAACAATTAATAGGACGCTGAATTGCATGTGTAGATAGCTCTATGCTACTTTCATACATGGCCATGGCATTACTCCGCTTGACTCGTTACTACGGTCTCTGTCACAGTCTGGACAGCTCTTTACAAATTTATAATGGTGCAGGCTCATCTCCGGCCACCAGTATACTGCTTGTAATTCAGTCAGAGATTCTTTCATCTGTTTGTGCCTTGGACCCTCACCCATGTGTGCATCTGCTATTAATAACTTTCTCCGGTTCATGTTTGGAATTACCCTATCCCCCACTCCAGGGATTCGAGCAAAAGGAACGGAGTTTGCATCATCAATTACGTATGAATATTTGAGTGGATAGTTTACGGGTAGTGCTGCACAGTCGCCTTTTAAGGATGTTTTTACTGCCAGCGTGGTTTCCCCGTCTATGTATTTTTCTGAACGCTTTTTTGTGGCTACGGAAGCCGGTTTAGTTGCTTCCGCTATGGCTGTATTAGCCAATGAATTCCCTGCAACGTGAACACCATCACGTTGATGACTCAGAGTGTGTATCACGTGAGTCTTTTGTAGTTCTTTCTGAAAAAGAACTACTTGTTTCCAAAGCATTTTATGCTTGATTGTGGCATCTGTGTCATCTTTGTAATCATTTTGAATCCAGTTCTGCAAATCATTATTGTAGGAATTGACGCAAAAATGCGAATCGCACACGATTAGTGTCGGGAATTCACGTTCGGCATTTTCAAGCGCCATCTTTAAAGATCTGATTTCAGCTCGCTGAGTCGAACATTTTCTCAGTGATTCAGTTTTTGTTATTTTCGGTCTGAATTTACCGCAGAGCCAGCGACCTTTAACAATCGCACAGGCTGCATCGTAGGATTTATTTTCTACATGGTAATGCTGTACAAATCTGTCTGTATAGATTATACAGGAGTACTGTTCTAGAGGGAGAATTTCGATTGGCAGAGGATATTCTTTTTCATAATTGAAATCATTCCGTTTTTTCATGTGCGGGGCGAAATAATATTTCACGTCTTCTTCTGCAGCAAGAGAATTTTCCCACTGTATCCATTTCAGATCCAGTGACACTGTAGGCAGGTTTACTGGGCTGAATAGCGCCTCGAAGGCGGATTCTGCTGGGAGGACAATGATCCTTTTGCCTTGTGCTAATTCTCGTTCTTTCGCTATAGCAGTTTGTACTGCCTTCACAGTATTTTCTGTGAGACTGAATGTTTTTTCTGTTTGTGTATAAAAATGTGATTTGTAAGCTATTGGTACCGTTTCTCCCTCATTAGAGGTCAGGTACGTGAATCTGCATCTTCCTGGGATGACTCGGATTACAAGATTTTGTGTATTGTCACATGTTTCTAATTTTGTTTTTGCTAACATGTCTGTTTGCACTGATCTCAAAATGTCTGTGTGTTTTTGAGTCCAGTTGATTGGTTTAAAATCAGGTTTAATTAATTCGTAGAGAGGTTTAATCCTCTCTGCGTAGTTTAGTATGTAAGTTCTTCCGAAATTCAGGAAGCCTAAAATCGATTGGAAGTTCTTCAGCGTTTTCTGGTGCTTGGAGTACAGCGCATTTCTCTAAGAAGTTGTCCGCCAGGCTTTTTCCTTCACTTGATAATTCGTATCCTAAAAATAAGACTGTCAGATGGGCAATTCGAGACTTTTTAAAGTTGAATTTGTAACCCTCTGCTGCGAACCCAAGTATTATGGTGTTCACCCTTTTCAACTGAGTCTCCAAGTCGTCGTCTGTGAGATAGATGTCATCGACATAAGATACTGCCTCATCATCATATATTTGTAGTAACTCTGTTACTCTGGCGGAAAATAATCCCGGGCTATTCTTGAACCCCTGTGGGAGCCTACAGAAATTTTTCTGTGACCCCATTATTGGGAAAGCGGTTAAGTACCTGCTTTCTGGTGCAATATTTTGACAAAAGAATCCATTAGATATGTCTAATGTTGTTTTGTATTTTTTCTGAATTCTATTATTCATCAGTGCCGCACTGTGCAAGTTCTGTACCGCAAAGGTTTTGCAACACGAGTTAAGGTGTCTGTAGTCCAGGACTAGACGATAAGTATCGTCTGGTTTGGAGACAGGAAACAAAGGATTGTTCATTTGAGAGGTGCATGTTTCAATCACCCCCTGGTATTCAAGTTGATCTAAAATCTCACTGACTTGTTTTTTAGCTTCTTGCTTAATAGGGTACTGCCTTTGTGCAGTAGGTTGATTTTTTAACTGGATTTTGTGAGGAGGAGAGTCCTCATCCCATCCTACATGATTTTTATATAATGCTGGTGTCTGGGCTACTGCCCATTTCCTTGTATATATATATATATTTGGTGTGAATCGGAATGTGATTCGAGAAGGCAGACATAATCATTTCTTCGCCATGAGGGCACTCCCTGACAAACTCTGGGGGCCAATCTTTTTTAGCTAACAGGATGTCATAGCCTTTTTGCAGATTATCCCAAAATAGACCCCTTATTTTTCTAGTCTTATCTCCCTCTATACGCAGTGTTATTTTGTATATCTTATGAGGTTCGCTAACTCTGGTGTCTGCAGTTTCTGCCTGAATGTATTCATTCGTGTCCACTGTCTCCAGATGACTCATCAGGATCTTGCGAGCTATGGTGATTTCTGCTGCACTGTCTAGAATTGTCTGTGCCCACTATCCGTTTTTCAGCTGTGTCCTCAGTGTTCTCGGCATGTTCGAATACTCTAATACTGGCTACCTTCTTTCTTGGAAATTGTAATTTTTTACTTTGAGCAGGTTCCTTGTCTTTGGACTTGGTGTGCTCTCCTGGGTCTGACCGTCCTCTTCTTTCCGATTTCTGCGAAAAAGACCGAGAGGGACGTGTATCAATACTTTGATATCTATCAGGCTTTTTCAAGTTATCCCTATTTCTAAGGTTATATCTTTCCTCAGAGTGCTCCCTCTGGGGAGACTGGTGTTCTCGAGTCGGAGTTCTTTCCCTCCGTCGAGGAGACCTTCCTCTGGACTGGAAAACTTTTTCCTTGGGAGTGGATTGTTTATTTCCATCCCAGCTCTTTTTAGGAGTGTTTAGATTATGTTTAATAAATAATTTTTCAGGATTTTCGAGTAGTCGTGGTTTTACAGGTTTCCCACCCAAACTATCTCTACCTAGTTCCTCATAGCATTTTTCTATGATTCTGGCGAGATCAATTGGTTGATCTGTTATATCTGTTTCTTTCAATTTCTGGCGGATCGCCACAGATGCTGCTTCTCCTTTTATGTTGGCTAGTAATATAGCCGAGACCTGCTTGAAGTTTTTCAGTAATTTCATACCAAGAGTTAAAGCAGGTTCTGGACCGTATTCATTCTAAATTTGGTTTAGTACATCTGGTATTACCGCCATTGACGGCACACCATGTGTTTTTGTGTAAATGGAAGCAAAGACTGTACCCCAAGTGTCACAGTCCTCCACGTGTGGTGCGACTCCCATTGGAAGGCAGATAGTCAGAATTCTGTGTTTCTCAATAGGGGTAGTATTTGGGAATACTGCCTCTATTTGAGTAATTTTCTGTGCTAACCAGAAAGGAATTTGTTCCCGTTTTATCGGTATTTTACCAAGACATGATTGTATGTTTTGTGGTGTAATTTTATTTGTGTTCCCCTGATGAGGGGTCAGCTGTGGGACATTAACAGCTGTTTGGACTGTTGCAGTCCGCATTACATATTGGACTAACCGTCTATGTATTCTAATTAATGTTTTTAGCTGTGCTAACAGCTCTTCTTTTGACATTTTATCAATGTCTGGAAGTGGTGTGTAGCTGGCTAGAACCTGCCACGTGGCTCCTTGGTCTACCTAGTGGACCGAGCCTGGTGATGTGATCATTGTGTTTTAGGGCGCCTTTAAACCAGAGCAGGTGCTCTTGGTATTTTAATGGGATTTCAATCTCCTCGAAAGGAGCGTATTGATCCGGTGGTTCCTCTATTTTGTAATAGTGGAATTCGTGTGTTGTAGCGTTTGCCGCTGGAAAGTTTATCCATGAATAGAATACCTCTGTCTGCCCATATTCGTGTGCCTCTATCACGAAAATGACGGTACCACCTCGTGAGGTCAGTCCGTTTTCTATAAGTTTTAACGTTATAGTTTTCCTTATGTTTGCCGGAATGAGGATTGCATCCCGGTCATTTATTCCTGCTATCATCGGATTCCTGCTGAGTTGCATTTACTGCGGCTTCAGTGGTCCCATTGTTTTTTACTGACATTGTATAAATGAAAGTTTTGCAGAGTAGGTCTCCAAGGAGACAAAGATTAGGTGCACAATATTTTGGAACACTGTATCCGTCAACGTTGAATAAACCAGAAACTCTACATAGGAATCTCTTCCTACTAAGTTCGGGCAGATTTTAACCTTTCACCCACTCCAGGCGTCTATTGTAATATTTACGGGAGAAAGGGTCTGTGTGAAAAGCACGACTGAGTTACTCTAACATCTTGCGTTAGTTTTATCGCCTTATCAAACGTTGGGCGCTATGTAGTGTAGTTCCTATTTTCCCTATAGGCCCTGCGCATTGGAATAACATAAAAAGCAGTGTAGATGTAGGAGTGCGGTCTCCTAGGTCTCTACTGACTATGTTAGACTTAATTGGGTTTGTACCAGCTAGCTCAGAGGTCACTGCAAACTTTCTTGACTGAATAGGAAGTGATCAGCTTCCCTGGCTCAGACAAGAAGGGATTCAGTTTTCCAACAACCGCATTAACATAACAACTTTGCTCCTCAGAATAAGAGTCAATCTCTAGAGTCGTGTGAAACAATAGACAGCTATTTCACTCAGTCATTTGTGCAGAATTACTTTCACCAGTATGCAGAGAATAGAGAGACGGGCGTTTTCAATAAAAGGTATTATTTATTGAACAGTCTTCCTTCTCATGCAAGAGAAATGAATTGCCACAATTGCAAGACTTGTTATTATAAAAAGTGCGTACAGTAAAAGGAGTATTGCGAAATAATACTGTAAAAGCATTGATATGGTTTCTTAGCCATAAGATGGTTAAAATGAATAAAATATATACATTCATATATACATTTGGCTAACGTCCTCAACTGGTGCTTCTAACTACGCCTACCCCAGTGTACCTGACCTAAGCCTAATACGTGGGAGGGAGTAAGTAAGTAGCAGTTTAAGTTAAGTTGGTTTTGCCAAGGGTTTGCTTCAAGAATTCTCTCTAAGGGTTTAGTCAGCACCGTACCTCTGGAAAAGAATGCAGGAGGTCTGGTATCTCCTCTCAGGACTCGATATTCCAGTCACCCGCAAGAGTAGGCTGGAAACGCCGGAGCTGTATTTTCTCGGCAAGAGAAAAGACAGCGTCTTTCTCAGCGCGTCAAGGAGGAGGAGGGGCAGCGTCCGTGGGCTTCTCGCATCTGCTGGGCTCTGCAAGGGACAGCTGTTCTGCTCCTGTAGTCACCATCACCGTCGTGTTTGCTTAAGGCAACGTTGGTATTATCTATACCTGAAAGGTGCCGAGTTTGACGTAAGTTTTTGGACATAAGACGTCAATAAAGATGTCACTAAGAACTAGTCGTTCTTACAGTGCTCGTTAGAAGTTCTATTACAAATCAAAACAAAGCAAGCAGGACTTTCCCAGGTTGCAGGGGGGTTTGAGCTGTCAAAAGAACTCGGTGTGTTATCTAGGAATCTAAGTAAGTGGCTTCTGCTGTGTCATGTACTGTAATGAGCTGCAGAGACGAGTTACTGAAATATGGCTCTGATCAGTTATGCCATTATAGGGATATCAATTGATTATAGCCGTATAGGGGCATGAGGTCACAATATTGATAGGGGTCCTACATAGAACACAACAGGACAGGCAGCAGGACACCTTCTGTGTTCGCGGTGGGGGCAGGCACCGGCAATGTGCCTCGCGCCCCCTCCGCTCTTCACCGCTGCAGCGCTCGTAAACGCAGGGCTCCTTAATGACACACGGGAGCCCTGCTCAAGAAGACGCCTCTCCCTTCTTTCCCCGGGCCCCCTCCTGGGACCCGGGGCTTCAACGCCATGGCCGCACTTCTCCTGGGTGAGTGCACCGGGGGCAGAGTAGGCTCCTGCCGGCCCCGGTGCCCAATGCAGCCGCGATTCTTCCGTGGGAAGTGGGGTAGGCTCCCGCCCTCCTACTTCCTGCTTCCGGTTGTCCCGTAGGCCCGCTCCTGCCCTGCCTGACTTCCGGTCCGAACACCGGGCGCGGCAGGGGCAATCTCGGAAGCAGAAACTCGG
This sequence comes from Lissotriton vulgaris, assembly GCF_964263255.1. NCBI lineage: Eukaryota > Metazoa > Chordata > Amphibia > Caudata > Salamandridae > Lissotriton > Lissotriton vulgaris. The sequence continues at coordinate 897,600,096 of NC_141687.1, forward strand.
GGTAAAGAGATGCCGGGTGGGCACCGGCCAAAGCGCTCCCCAGCGCTAGAATCAAATACAGCGCTTCTGAGCGCTAAGGTGCAAAGATAGACGCTTCTCAGCACTAGGGGGAAATAAAGCACTTCAAAGTGCTAGAAGGGCAATAAAACAGCGCTCCCAAGCGCTAATGGCCAGATACAGCGTTCCCCAGCGCTATAATTACTCATTACAATACAGTGCCTCCAACTACAACAGGTACTGGGGGGGGCTGCAAAGAAAGGCAAAAGGGTCCCAGGACCAAGGCAGAGTCCTCCAGCCATCCATCAGGTATCCAGGGGCTGGGCAGGGCTCAGGGAGGCAAGCCTTCCCCTAAGCCAAAGCAGCAGCACGCCCCTGGCAGGATTCAAGTCAGAAACAAGAACATTTTGAAAGGGGACACAGCCCCTTTTTATACAGAGAAATCCTTTGTCTAGCAGGGTGCAGGCAGTGTGAGAACCAGCAAGAACTGGTTATAGGGAATTCCTTTCACTGCCCAGGCTAGTGACATCAGACGCACCCCAGGGAGAGGAGCCAGCATTGTGTGGGGAAAGCCCAGCCTCATTCAGGACCCTCAAACCAGATGTTCCATCCACAAGCAGGCCCAGGCTCACTCCTCCCCTCATATCAGCATGCTAAACACTCCATTCACCACCGGGGCAGACCCTCCCAGACTCTTGGAGCCAGGCTCACCAGCCAGCCTCAGCCAATCACACGCCAGACACAAATTACACAAATATGCCAACTTCTAGAAGTGGCACTTCTACACTAGACACAACACAATCATGCAGCATATACCATTGCGCAGCATTCAATCTCACGAGTTCGCACATAACTCGACCCTGCACTCCCCACACATCAGGAACTACCATGGGCATACATATTCCCCATTCATTCCTATGGGAGGGCAGGTCACTCACCACACATACACAGAGAGCTCACACACTTTACATCGTACCACAGTGAAAAAGTGTGCAGAGGCCTAAAATCACCAACACCAGGTCACAGAAACAGGCTAGGAAAAAGCTAAAAGTCTCGGGGTTAACCTGCCAAAAGGGCCGGGTCCAACACCTTGCTCGTGAAATTCTACCTGGCTGAGGCTCCTGCTGGCAGAGTCACAGATTTGGAAAGAGTGCAGCAGATTGCGCCACAGTGTCAATGTCTAGGTGAGGAGAAGGTGGGACGCATAGTGGAGGCGGCCAGAGGATCAAGTCGGGGCCAGGCCTAGCACCTGTGAATGAAGCATCCCCCAGTGGCGGCTCAACTGCTATGGCAGAAGAGCGTCGCCCCCACTGCTTTCAAGCAGTGCAAGAGGAGGAAAAATAACATGATGTAAACTTTCTGATGTACTCATGCTATGTTTCCTTGGTGGGTGGGGCTGCTCTACTCATAGTTCAGGACAGTGGCAGAGGCAGAGATGTATGACCTCTCAAGTGCGCAGTTACTGTTTGGTCGGCCCTCTCAGACCTCCCAAAGCAGTCATGCGCACATCCCTGTTTGTAATGCAGGCTGCATTACAGCCTGCATGGAGAACATGCTCACCCCTCCAGGACCTGGCTGAACGCCTTGTCTCGGTGCTCTAGAACAATCACAACGCTGCATTGCAGCATTGTGATTGGCTTAGGGGAGGGAGCCTGGCTGCCTGCTTCCTGTTCCTGGAAGCAGACTCAGGAAGGCAGGAGCACAGAAGACACGGGACCCGGCATTGAGGGAAGAATTTATTAAAAGCTATTTACAACCTCGTGTCTTTGCCCCCTCCAGTGTCCTTTCCCATGTTTCCCGCCTCCCAGCTGTCCAGTCCCCCCTGCAGCACTACATAATGGTGGCAGCTGTGTGGACATGTGCATCTGGCATACCACTGGTGCCCCAAAGGAAAGTGAACACGAAGGAACCGCATTATGGTTCCCATTCAAGCTGCACAGCCAAGTAACTAAAAGAATCCAATCAATCAAATCCTCTTAACTTAATGTTCAGTTTATCCGTATTATTACTCAGTTGCTTTTGCACCTTTCTTTTTTCTTTTTTTCTCAACTTCTTCAATTCATTTTATCCATTCAAATACAAAGCAAAGCTGTTCACATAAACACAGGAGAAGTTGTGGTTTCCACATGTCACGTCTTTTATTCAAAGTTACCCAATGCATTTCGGGATAAAACCCTTCATCAGGGGTATCTACAATACAAAACAATTTTTTTATATTGAGTATTATGTGTGACCATCAGCACAATTATTCTGTTACTAATTCAGTACTAAAGTGACTCAATAGTTTCCACAAAATGTTTTATAATGGACATACCGCATTTGTTACCATCTACGTTTAAAAACATGTACAAACATGAATGACGATCCCTTTCATGAAACACCCGCATCGTTGTACACTGCCACCATGCTTAGATTAAACCTTCAATGCTAACTTACGTATCTTCCAACAATGTTAAAGACGCCTCTACAATTCCTAAAACTGCTAAGCCTCTCATGAGCTTACCGTGACATGATTTCTGTTGCTACTATTATTACAAAACCGGAGCTCCCAGAGTGACGTTTTTTATCAAACAAGCATGAAAGATTCCTGTCATCACGTTAATGTTTCTGCAGTGCCACAGAACAAGTATCATGCTCAATAATCACTTAGCTACCACGCTCCTATTAAACCTTTTTTTCACTCCTGACCAATTCCATCCCGGTGATTTGTCACGTGCAATGATTAAGAAATTTCACTGGATGACGAACTTCAAGTATTTACAGTTCTCCCTCTCACACATTATTAGTCACTGCATACTACATTTCCCAGAATCCCTCATTTACAGCCTCTAATGCTATTCCCAACTCTTTCACACCTTAATTACCCATGGGACCGTTATACCAACTAAATGTTACTCATAGTGAAGCAACACAACATCAGCCCACCAAAAATACTCATCTCCTATTTCTACATTGTTACAGTGAATGTCCATAGGTGTGTCCGTAAGTACAATATCCACTTTACATTCCTCTTAATGTCCATTATTTATGTTGATGGTAGTTATCTGAGACTGGAAAACAGACTCCTGTGTGAATAATCATTGTGTCCGTATTCATTTGGTTTGGTTCCATTTCTGTTCTATTTGCTTTCTTCAAGTTTATACATGGGTGCAATCTCACCGTGGAGGACGGAAACAATCATGTTATGAACATCAAAGAGTGGCCAGATGCACACCAACGTACTCCCAAATTTTAATTTAATTTAAGATTAAAATTTGGTAGTACGTTGGTGTGCATCTGGCCACTCTTTTTAATGCCCCAAAGGAAAGGCCATCCGCGTCCGTCTGCACCTGGACCGTGCTCAGCACCAAGGACCCTTCCTCTTGGACACTCCACCGCTACGGCGCCAGTACCCTCCTCACCATCAGCCCTGGTTGCCACACTGCTTGCCATCTAGCAACACTGTAGAATTCTCTTGCACCCTGCGCTTGTTGAAACTGCAAACACATCTTCTGTCACATCAGCACATCATTACCTCCTGCAATCAGCCGACCAACAGTGCAGCCGACCAGCTCAACTGCATCCTCCTCATCGTGCGGTCCCTTCACAAACATGCAACAGAAATCTGAGATCTCCTCGACACCAGCTCTTCAGACATTGCCTTCTTCATGGAAACGGGGACCAACTTCTACTCCGTACCGGACATCATCATCACCATCCACAATGGCTACAAATTCACCCGCAAGGACCACCCTCAGTGGCCAAGAGGAGGCACTGCCATAGTCTAAATAAAGGCACATTCAGACTGACCACGCACTCTAATGAGCCGACAGTGATCATAGAACACCTCCACTTGAAGATCCAGACCAACCCCAACACCACCCTTCACGGTACCCTCATCTACAGGCACCCCAGGCCATGACTCTCCATTCACTGATGCCATTGTAGACCTCAGCACACCCCAAGCTCTCCCATACACCAACTACATCCTACTCGAAGACCTCAAGTTCCAACTGGACAACCCCAGTGACCAGACCACCACCCCCCTCCTGGGAAACATCACTAACATCAGACTCAAGCAGCTAGTCACCTCACCAACCACAAAGCATGACACACACCTGGGCCTGTCTTCTCTACCAGCGGGAACTTCAACTGCAGCCACACCAGAGGACTCTCCTGTACCGACCATCATTGTTTGCATCACGCCGTCACCATGGCCACCGTACAACATCACCATCATTGCCCCCCATGTCGCAGCTGGATCAAGACCACAGAAGAACTTCCTGTCAACTCCATCAGCACCACCACTCCGCTTACAGGCATCAACAGCTCAGAGCGCAACCTCAACCGCTGGATTTTCAACTGCTCCAACACCCTGGCACCCATCAAGAAAAAACCAGGCAAATAACACTCTAAGAAGGCCAACTGGCTCACTCTTGCCCTCCAGTAGTCCAGCTCCACCTGCAGATGTCTTGAGAAGAGATGGAGGCACAACATCAATCATCTAGGCAACACAGTCACCCTTGCACCATGGCGCAAGGGTGTCTGCGTTGGTGCATGGCAGGCGTGGTGCACCAACTTTGGGGAAAAGGACAGGGGGGCTTATTCATGAGCCCAATCTAACAATTTCACCCCACTGGTGTGTCATTTTCTTGACGTACTTGCAGCGTGATCCTTGCACCAAGTTGTGCCGTATTTGAAAAGTCATGCATCTATGCATATGTGTGGCCTTGTGAAGTCCTGTGCCACATTATACCTGCGTCAGGTATTATGTATGTAGGGTGAGCGTTACCATGCAACAAAGCCTCATAGGAGTGGTGCAGTGAAATTCATAAGATTTCACTGCAACAATTGTAGGATGCCACTGCTTCAGTACCTTTCGCCAGCATTATTGTATTGTATTGTATTGTATGGCATATTTATAAAGCGCAAAACTGTCACCCAAAGGGTATCCTGGCGCTTGACTTGACCAGCCATACGCGATGTTGTGCTGCCTCAATCTTTACGCTATCCTGGGGAAGAGATGTGTTTTTAGTCTTTTTTTAAAGGAGGAGAGATCCTCCTTACTTCTCAGGGACAAGGGTAGAGTATTCCACAGCTTAGCCGCGGCAAATCTGAGAGAGCGTCCGCCCATCCGAGCCCTCGCAATTTTAGGGATTACCACCAAGCTGGCTGATGAAGATCGAAGGGATCTGGTAGGAGTATACCAGGAGAACATCGCCTGCAGCGAGGACGGCTCCTGGCCATGGAGGGCCCTGAAAACAAGACATAGTGCTTTAAAATCAATGCGCTGGGCAATTGGTAACCAATGAAGGTCCATAAGCACCAAGGAAGAAGAGTCAAGACGCCGTCTAGAGAGAGCCAGCTTAGCAGCCATATTCTGCACTCGCTGCAATTTACCCACTAGGAGAGCTGGAGCACCCAGAAGTAGCGCGTTGCAGTAGTCAAGCCTGCTTAAGATGATACTACGCACTACCTCTGGGCGGGCATGGGCCGGAAGGAAAGAAAGAATCTTCCGCAGTGTTCGGAACAGCAACATACACGTGGCCACAGTTTTATTGACAAACGCGTCGAGCTGTAGATTAGATTCGAACAACACACCCAGATTCTGGGTTGAACCTGCCGCTACCCCAGTGCTCTGAGAGGAAGAAGGCCAAAAGTCTGGTGGCAGAGGCCCTGGGATGCGATCCATTGAACAGTGCAGTACCTCGGTTTTTGATCTATTAAATTGTAGGGAGTTCAGGCTCAGCCAGTCCGCGGTAGCTGTCATGCAGCGATAGAAAGTCTCCTGTGACACAGCATCCTTACCCTCGAGCGAGAAGATAAGTTGCGTGTCATCGGCGTAATTGATGACCACAATGCCAAAGGACTTGTTCAATCTGACCAGGGGACGGAGGTATAGATTAAAAAGGATAGGGCTAATGGCCGACCCTTGAGGTACGCCCTGCCCCACTTTCTTGATGTCAGAACGGTAGGGCAGTAAGGCTACCACCTGGTGTCTGTTACCAAGGTATGAGACCAGACAGTCCAGCGCCAGGCCAGATACCCCAATCTCCTCTAGTCTCCTGACCAAAATGGCATGGTTGACCGTATCTAACGCGGCCGACATGTCGAGCAGCACTAAGAATGCTGCTGGACCAAGGTCGACAAGCGAGCGAAGGTCATCCAAAGCGGTCACCAATGCAGACTCGGTACCGTGGGCTGGCCTGAAGCCAAACTGAGCCTCGTCCAGGCAGATGTTAGTCTCTATAAAGCTGGACAGATGTTTTGTCGCCAGTTTCTCCAAGATCTTAATTGGGAAAGGAAGCAGTGAAATGGGCCTGTAGTTCGCTGAACAAGTTGGGTCCAAAGTATCCTTTTTCAGAAGCGTTGATACTACGGCCAGCTTCCTGCAGTCCGGAACCCGAGCAGTACTGAAGGACTGACAGCAGATGGCATGAAGAGGGGGGAAGAGCTCCTCATGAAACAGTTTCCAAAATTTGTGTGGTAACGGGTCATAGGGAGAGCCCGAAGAGACCCCGTTGGCTACTGAGCAAAAATCCTCAAAGGATGGAGGGGGGAAGCTGTTTAACCGGGCTTGCCTGGTATCCATCTCCAAGGTCTTGAGGGTATTTCCCAGTGCAGAGTTAAGCATGGCTTGGGGATCAGGGGTGACCGGAGTATTAAGATTGCTCAAGATGGAGGCAATCTTGTCCTCAAAGGCCTTTGCCAAAGAGTCGCAAAGCAGTTGGGAAGTCGGAATGTTATTGGAAACACAGGCAGGGCGAGAGATATCCCTGACTATCTTAAACAGGGCCTGAGATTTATTCGCAGCTGACAGGAGCGTCTCCTCAAGGAAACTGGCTTTGGCGCACTTGATCTGCGTTTTTTAAGCCAGTAATGCCTGTTTAAAGAGAGCCTTATCAGACTCAAGATACTGTTTCCTCCAGGCACGCTCCGCGCGTTTACATTGGAGCTCCAGCTGGAAAAGCTCCTTGGAGAACCAGGGCATGGCATGTCTAGCCCTGTCCCTGATTTTCCGCAAGGGAGCCAATTCGTCCAATGCGTTAGAGATTTTCTGGCTGAGGAATTTGTAACTCTCCTCCGCACTAAGCAGAATTGGCAGGCTCAACTGTTTCAGGAGCCTTGACCATTGCCTACCCATCTTTGAAGTGGCTCCTGTACTGCCACTCTTTAGTGAATCAGCATGGAGTAGAAGAGAGAAGTGGACAAGGGCATGGTCCATCCAGCATTGGGGAATGATGTCCGTACTGTCACCCGACTAGCATCTGCAAGGATCAAGTCCAAGGCATGACCCTTTGAATTGGTGTCTTTGCTGTTTGACTGCTGGGAGTTCATGACCACCATTATCCCTGCTACTGCTTGCCTGCACTGCCCTGCTGACCCGTAGTCCTCCCGCCACCGCATTTCCACCGAAGCGGCCACCGAGCGGAGGACTACCATCCCCAGGGGGCTGAGCGGCGCCACGTGACTACACGCGCCCGGAGGTGCCATAAATCAAACCCCTCATCGGGGGAGCGGGTGTCTTCGCTGTCTGACTGCTGGGAGTTCATGACCACCATTCTCCCTGCTACTGCTTACCTGCACTGCCCTGCTGACCCATAGTCCTCCTGCCGCCGCATTTACACCGAAGCGGCCGCCGAGCGGAGGACTACCATCCCCAGGGGGCTGAGCGGCACCACGTGACTACACGAGCCCGGAGGCGCCATAAATCAAACCCCTCATCGGGGGAGCGGGTGTCTTTGCTGTCCGACTGCTGGGAATTCATGACCACCATTCTCCCTGCTACTGCTTGCCTGCACTGCCATGCTGACCCGTAGTCCTCCCGCCGCCGCATTTCCACCGAAGCGGCCGCCGAGCGGAGGACTACCATCCCCAGGGGGCTGAGCGGCGCCACTTCACTACATGCGCCCGGAGGCGCCATAAATCAAACCCCTCATCCACGTCGCGGGAGCACTCGGGAGCGTCCGGGGCTAAGGAGTCTGGTCTGGGCCACGTGAGATACTTACTGCTCATTATAGACCTCATCAAGGGATTTTAAGTCGAATCATGGTCAAAAAGACACCAATGTCCACCCGATCCACGTCAAGGAAACTGGCCCAGGCAACAACCCCACTTCCAACTTTAACTGCTATTGATAAAATGCTACAGCAAACGTTTGGGGTTGTTGTCACCGCCATAGAAAATACCGAAAGATGCCTTTTATTACCATCTAGTATGTGCCTGATAACTCAACCTACACAGGGAGCTAATGTACCTACAAATACATCTACAATAACAGCTATGTCACGGGACTCAATTTTACTGCATTCTTATGTGGACTTACCGGGTTGTGGTCAGAATAATGATGATGTATTACAACAGTTACCACCTACTGTGTTTACTGCCCGAGAAAGTAGGTTGTCAGTAACACCCAATTTACAGACTAATGAGATCACTCCCTCTATAGTGACTGATGTGACAAACGTTAGAGAAGAGTTAGACTGTGATAATAATGACACCAACTTAACAGATGAGATAGTCAACATGAGCCCATTACATATTACGAGCGATCAGGGGTCTGGTCGGTCCAAATATAAACTAGCACCCGTCAGGAAACTGCTAACTGTAAACAAACATGGGAGGTTATATAGAAGGAAAAAGAGGAGACTAACTCAAACTACCCTGACACAAGTGAGGATGGGAAATACACTACAGCAGAGCAGAAATTTACAACTAAATGAAATGCACGGCACTGCTCAACAAGTCTCACTCCCTATTAGTATGGAGGATCTTATATTACAGTTAGAGCACATGTTAAAATCCCATACTTCACCTCTGACAGAAGGACTGAGGACATTAACGGACAAGGTTGAGAATCTAGAGAATCTAGAGAAGCTGGGAATAGCAAATTTAGATTTGCTAGTACAACTCAGCACACACATCAAGCAGCCCATAATTAATGCCCCAAAGGGACAATCTAACAGCACCTCGACCAGGAGCGAAATAAGAGTTGCCAGTCCTCCGGCCAAGGCAAATGTAACTACTGCCCCGTCAAAATTACCTACAAATACTACCAATACAACAGTGGGGCAGAAACCTGTAGCAGGGCAAGGGGTTAAAGAGAGTTCAGTAATTAACAGCACGAACAGGGCAATACCTGCCCAAAATATAAATAACATAATACCTGCTGTGATAAATTTACCACCGGAAAGTAGCTCGTATGTAGCTATTCTCACTAATGTTTCTAAACTTAAACATACCCAATTCGAAAACCAACAAACACTCAAGAATAAAACACTGCCTTGGTTGGCTCAAAACTGCGGGTTTCCAATGCGCGGGGCAAATCAGATCATCTCAACACAGAGAGTAGGATGGCTGGGACCTAGTAAAAAGGAGATAGATGGAGACTGTATAGTCATACATTTTAGGACCCCTGAATGGGCCAGAGACTCCATTATAAATGCACCTGTACCATCTAATCAGGATTAAAATACAACTTTGCTCCCTTTACATTACTTGTATAGGGGCCAGACAGGGAAATATGCTATAGCTCGGGCTGTTGATCAACATAGAGCTTCGCATTTCAATCATCATAACGCACTTCATGACCCCACCCCACTCTACAATCCATGGGCCAATTTTAACCACCATAACGCAGCTCATGACCCTACCCCACTTTACAATCCATGGGCCAATTTTGCAATTCCGACTTATAACAGATTCCAAGTTTTTGGCTCATTAGATGAGGACGACTGACTGAGGGAATTAACTACCTTACCTCACCCCGAAGTAACTGTATCTAGGGTAATGCCCAAAATTAATCAAGGGTTGCGAGGTACTAACTGTGTAGTAGCGGAGCCTATAGCAAGCATAGTAAGACCAGTAAGTAATGACCAGCATAAAATTGATCAAATAGCCCAGCGAGATGTACTCCCTGTTTTAGACATAGCTCTGGACGTTAATTTACTGAGACCCGAACCGGTTGTACCTTATTATACTATATCTGACAACACTGTTGAAGGCCTCATGGTCATTACTTGGAATATAGCGAGAATTGCTGCCAAAATAACCACGCCCTTCTGGAACAGTTTTTATTACACATGGATATGACATAATTTGTCTCCAGGAGACGTGGTATAGAGCCCAATTACAAGTTGAGGAATATACAACATATGGTGTGGAAGCAACTGCACCTCTGGGAGGAAGAGCAAAAGGTGGTCTATTGACCCTGGTATCAACTTCTCTTACTGAGTTTAGTCCTGGTGGCTATGTGGAGGTGGCCCCGTATGCATCGATCCTGCGTTTAGTGCATGCCAAAGGTAGGGACTTAGTTGTAGTAAATTTCTATAACAACATCATTGGAGCCAACAGGGGCATGATTGTACTAGATATTGAACGGGCTATAGAGGGAGTATTAGAATTATTAAGTGATCCCCCAGTAATAATTTGGGCAGGAGACTTTAACAACCAAGCGTGCTGTCATGCACAAAAGGGGATCTGTGGACACCGAGGGGAGTACCATAGTGGTGGCAGTACTGTTTACAATCACTTCCCGCACACCAACTATGGAAGTATCCTGAACAATCTAGTAGCCAAATTAGATCTCGAGCTTCTAGACTGTACAAAGAATAAAGACAATGTAGAGTGCCTGTCATTTAGAGGGAGGGATGCCCACTCTAATATCGACCATATTCTGGTGTCTAATGGAACAGTCTATTCCAATGTATGGGTAGCTGAGCAACCAGGGAGTGACCATAACAGCATATCGGTGGTATTATCTGGCTGGGGGCCAAAAACGAATGCATATGGGAGACCTGTCCAAGGGATCACTGCCGAAAGATCAAACGGCATGAGAATAAAGTGGATTAGAATCAAGCCTGCCCAATTCATGATGGATGTACTCTAAAAATGCAGATGGGAAATAAGCTACTGTCTGGCACCCAAAGTGACTCCATGTAATTTCCTTGTTAACCTCACTAAAATAACTAAAGCGATTGATGACTCACACACAGTTAGGAGCCGAAAGCAGAGGAAAATTCAAGTGGTGTGGTTTGACAAACATTGTGCCTAGTCACTAAATAAATTAAAATTAGCTCTTGACACCAAGCCCAGAGATACAGTTAAAATTAAAGATAAGCGCCATAATTATAAGACCTCATTGGCACTCAAGAAAAAAGAACTTCAAAATGAGGCCTGGTTTAATTTGGATATGGCTGCGGAAACAAAAAATCACAAGTTATTCTGGGAAACTGTAAATAGCCCACTCCTAAAGAACGATAATATCCCAGTCATTACCTCCCACGTGAGTTGTCGCGCCTGGATTGCCCATTTTACTGGGATTTTTTATTCTGATTCTAATTTAGATGGGCCAATTTTCGTTGTAGACACAGCACTCAGTTTTAATTGGCAAAAGATGCAGCTTTCTGTGACCTTAACGGAGGTTATTGAGGCAATAAGAAATAGCAAAGGGGGAAAAGCCCCAGGTCCAGACGGGGTGCCTATGGATTTTTACAAACATGAAATGACTTTATGGGCACCAATGCTGACACAATATTTTAATGCTGCTGTAGAAGATAGGCTCCCACCAACATGGGGCCAGTCCATAATTGTACCCCTTTATAAGAATGGCTCTAGGTCGGAGGCACGTAATTACCGACCCATCTCTCTTCTGGACTCGTCAATTAAAATCCTTAGTCGAGTCCTTCTAGAGAGATTGGAAGCCTGGGTTGAGGAAAAGAACATTTTATCCCCAGTGCAGTACGGGTTTAGAAACGGGATTGGAACATTGGAGCAGTGCGTGAACCTGGAACTCATTATCAGTAAATACACAAAAGCCAAAGAGGGTAATTTATTCTTGTGTTTTGCTGACTTAAGTTCAGCATTTGACTTGGTTGAACACTCGCTCCTATGGCCAGTCCTGTTAGAAATGGGTGCCCCGACTGAAATTATCCATTTCCTCGCCAGATTATATGAAAGTCTGTCAAGTAAAGTTAGATTTGGATCAGCTGAAGAATGTACACCTTAGTGTTAATAGAGGCATTCGACAAGGATGTGTTCTCTCCCCACTTTTATTTTCCTTATTTAAAAATCAGATAGATAAAATTTTAAGAACAGTCCAAGCAGATGCCCCTATTATAAATGGTAAATTTATTCCAATCTTATTATATGCGGATGACGCGGTTCTCCTATCTTGGACCCAAAACGGCCTGCAACGCCTAATCGACAAGTTTCAAACTTTTATTGAAAGCAGAAAGTTAATCATCAATAAAGGAAAAACCTTTACTATGTCTTGTGGTAGGAAGATAAGAAAGAGCAGGACCTTCTATTTAGACGGGGAGAAACTAGAAACTGTAAAGAAATTTTGTTATCTGGGCATCACATTCTCAGGAGATGGAAGGTGGGCTAATGAACAAGAGAGTGTCTGTTTTAAAAGGGTTAGGAATATTAACGGTGTTTTTAGATTTGCAGCAAAATTAGTGGGTCGAAGAATTCGAGAGATGGTTTCCATAGACAACTCCAGGTGCATAACATCAGCCCTTTAGGGGGCAGGGATATGGGGATATCATAACCAGAGTGGTATCCAAATACAGCATGAGGAGAATGCCTTCTTAAAACGATTGCTTTGTGCTCCGGCTGCGGCCTCAAATGAGCTAATACACAGGGAAGTGGGACTAAATCACGTTCAGGACTTAATTGCCCTATGCCCACTGGCACTATGGCGATCAATCTGGTCTAAAGATGAAACGAAATTCACCCAGGATGTGATTAATGATTGCTTAAAGCTTGATCACCGCTCAAATATACCATGGTTATGTCACATTCAATCTTGGTACAAGACACTTTATGAGTGTGATATTTTTGGTGAACCTACAGTGGGGGTAGGACCATCTAAAAAGGAACTTAAAGTCACTTTCCTGAGACACACAAGAAGTACCAGAACGATCAAATATGTAAAACAAAGCACGTTTTCTTTTTATTTTGAATATAGTATCAATGAAGGTTTTCAATCATACCTCACTACTGTTACCAAAAGCTCTCATCGATTTGTATTGTCACGTTTACTAGGAATTGTGCACCATCTAGTGGCATTCCCATTAACTAAGAAACCTGGAACATGCTTATGCCCCTGTGACGGTATATCCAAGCAGAGTAGCCGTCATTTTATGCTGTTTTTCAAATTTTATATTTTTTATAGGAAATTTTATCTGAAACCCATCTTTTTAAAATACAACATACGCAGTACCAAGACAGCGATGCAATTGATGTTTAATTTAGAGAGCCCAGATATTTGCTTCTATGTGGCTACATATATTTTAAAATTTATTTTTGCACGGAAACTAATAACTGTATGATATCAACACACAGCCCTGACTTATATGCACTTTATTATTGCTAGTTTGCACATGCATTATTAGATGATGTAAGGAAACAAAGGGAGAGACAGGGAGATTAAGAAACGCTCCCTTGGTCCCCGGTTTAAGGATATACAACAACGGTGTGCTACGACGCCAGAAGACTGCGGAGCAGGTTGTGTGATAGGGCGTGCAGTGAAGAAGATAAATAAAAGTGTCTAAGGGGTATCTCAAAAAATACTTTATTGGTAGATCCCTGAAACACAATTAAAATTGGTCTTATGTGTCTGAATTTACAGCCAAAGGTAATGAATTGGTTTAATTCAGAATATTTAGTCAGTCAACATGTTTCAGCCTGTTAAGTGATTTTTATTTACCTAGGCATTCATCAGGACTAGTGTAACCCCGGCGGTATGGACTCTCTAATCGTCCACCCTAACCAGAGGACGTGAAAGTGAAAAAATGCCCTATCACACAACCTGCTCCGCAGTCTTCTGGCGTCGTAGCACACCGAGGAGGCACTCGGCCTCCGAGGTGGGGCCCTATGATGAAGCATGACACTGACTAGGTCGGTCTGTGAGGGCTTTCTTATCCTCCCAAATCGGGTTGGCCAACTTGTTCTTTACATGGCTCCGTCTCTGTGGCTTTTGAGACACATGTAACCTCTCTTTTGTTGTTATTAGATGATGTATCAACATGCACTTTAACTCTGCCAATTTGCACATGTGCTGGAACATGAGAATTTCATACTGCATTATATAACAGAATTAACTAAATGTATTTTATTACTGCTAGTTTGCACATTTATTATAAGGTGAATGTACTAATATGCACTTTAACATGCTAATTTGCACATGTGCTGTAGAATGACTATTTTATATAGTATTGCTAACACTTGAAATAGAGTCTGATGTAATTTAATGATGTATATGTTATATTGCTTTGGAACGTTGCTATATGGTTGTATTCATACATACCGAATAAAGCACTGGTGAATGAATGAATGACCCTTTGAATGAGTCGGAGAGAGTACCAACTGCTGCAGATGGATATTGCAACAGGCCTGAACCAGCTCTTTATAAGCTAGATCCGTAGGTCCGTCCGGCCACAGATTAAAATCTCCCAGGACCATCATCTTAGTGTGGGAGATAGAAAGATCATAAATCAGATCTATCAACTCAGGTACGGCAGACAGGGCATTGGCCGGGGGTCTATAGCACAACAACCTGGAGTACAGGACACCTCCTTGTCCTTTTAAGGAGAAGCCCATTAGTTTGCATCCCGGGATTTCTTTTGTCTCCAACTGGGAGATATCCAACGTTTCTTTATAAATAAAGCCTATGCCACCTCCTCTAGTCCCTACACAAGGCTTGTGTCTAATTTTGTAGCCCGGGGGACAGGCAAGACCTAGTTTCACCATACTACCTGCTCTAGTCCACGTCTCTGTCATAAAGAGCATGTCTAACTTGTGAGACTCAATGAGTAAAGCAATTTCATCGTGGTGCTTGCTGAGAGATCTAACGTTGAGCAAGCCACAGGCCAGGGTCTCCTGACCGTTAACAGTGGAATGAGACTGGCAGCTCAGTTTCGGACGGGGGTCCATACATATGAGCTCGTCTCTCGAGTAGGTGGTAAGAGTGGGTAACCGAGAGGTAGCATTACCGGCGCCCGGCGCAACCTGTGTGCAAACGGGTGCAAACAGGCATACCTCTGGCGCACCTCCGGCACTCCTATGGCGCGCCCGCTGCGAGCCTACGCTGCGCGCTTGGGAGGTGTCCATCTTAAATACCGTAGATCGCGGAAGTCAGGTGAGGGCAAGCCGCTGGCCCCTCAACCAAGATGACGCCTAAGCTGTGTCGCCTCCTGGAAGCCCACACCCAATATGGCGGCAAAAGACAGCGCAAAAGTGCACCCAGCCCACCCTGAATGTCCCTCTGTCCCGCAAGTGCGGGTGACCAACAATTAAAATGCGGGTAAGCTCTGCCAAGGATTCCCAGTGATCCTAGTGAGT
Organism: Lissotriton vulgaris; assembly: GCF_964263255.1. NCBI lineage: Eukaryota > Metazoa > Chordata > Amphibia > Caudata > Salamandridae > Lissotriton > Lissotriton vulgaris. Next base: position 897,615,417 of record NC_141687.1, read on the forward strand.
CTGTCTGCCAGAGAGCGCCTGCATCCAATACTCGTGCAGCGCAGCGCGATTAGGGCGAGTGCCGATGCTTTAAAAATGTTTAAATCTAAACTAGGTGCAAATCAGGAAAACAAAAAATAAAACAGCGCAAGCGCGCAGTAGGTCAGCAAGCAATTATGGCAGGCGTAAGGGTGACGTACTGGCACAGGGATAGACTGGCCCCTTGAATTGCTGGAGTTGCGTCATGCTTGTGACACAACTGCAGCAATGAGTGACTTTAAGACTGGCAGATACATCAGGATTCCAGACGTTTCTGTCATTAATTGTGACATGGAGCGCCGTACAGTGAATACAGAGCATCCTTGGTGTTGCAAGCAAGGTGTAGTGAAAAGTGCTTCAACGCAGTTTGGTTGCAGATGCAACCATTTTCATGAATGAAGATCAGAAATGCCCCCTATCTTATTGAAGGTACACATTCCTGCCTGGTAGTTCTGTTGCAGGGCAGCGCATCAACATTCCTTGCAGCACTGTCCAGCACCAAAACCTTCTGAAATAAGGCCCCAAGTGTTTGAACCATTTTTAAGACTAGCGATTTTCTAGTCTTAAAAAACTGCCTCTAACTGGAGTTAATGCAGTATTTGGGTTTTGCATCATACAAGGAATTCCTTGTAAATATCGCAAAGTGGGGTCAGCTGCAGTGTTTGCACGGGAACGCCTACGTTGTATCTCATTTTAGTTAAGTACCCCCAATACCAGAAGTGGTGATCTTAAAATTTCAGGGTTTTGCCGGAAATTTACCACTAACTGCAGTTAGCTGCAACTTCTAAATACGGCAATAAAAAAGACAGCTGCCTAACGTCAAAAAATTGATGCTACTGCGGCGTTAAGGCTTGTACATATTCCTCCTTGTTTCTTAAAGGGTCCTCAAGAATACTGTACATCGTCAATTGGACTGCATAATACACTGATTACCCAACCTAATATATCGCATGTCTGATACTGGCCCAGAATTCCTTACATACAGTGTCATACAGTTTCATCCAGAAGACATCTTAGACATGATTTTACTGCACTGCACATTGTGCCACTGATCGCCCTCGTGAACACCTTGCATCCTGCAGCTGGATGGAAGAGTGTCCAGGGCTCTCAGAAATCGTTTCAGTACATAAGTCTCTTATAGCACATTTGAAAAAACAAATGTCTTCTGCGACTATGCATATGTGACATTGATTCGTTGAATCATTCAAACATAGGCTATTTTGGATCACTCCAGCACCACACGCAGTTTCAATTCAGAAAGGTGAAAATTGAGTGACATAAGAACTGCTCTTTGTGTGAAGAATGTAGAGGCAGCAAACACATATTGCTACTTTATATCTATCATTATTGACAAGTGTTATGGTCTCGATTTCTAGTTTCCACTTCGGATAGGTTTACTCTGAGATTCCAAGAGGATGCCACGGTGAACCAAGGGTATGCTTTTTCTAACCAGCAATTCTACCTTCTCGTGATTTTGCATGTTGTGGTTGTTCAGTTCAACAATGTCTGCCTACAACCCTTTGATAAAACCAGGCACTGCATGAAATGTGATTATTGTGCCTATAGGAACTTTTCGGTCAGGGGTTAAACTTTCATGAAAAGTGTTGCAGCTCACATGCTGAGATCTAATATTATCACGTTCAATTATTATTGCTGACGTTGGGGTCACTATATCGATGTCTACAATATAGACCTACAAAACTATTGCGTTCAGTACATCACCTGCCAGAACATGGTCAAGTAATATGTTTCTTATTCTTAACTTCTCTTCTTAACCTAGTTAAACAGTGGTGGGTGATGTTGTGCATGTGATATTTCGGCCCAATGCGGCATAGCACATGCGGTACAGTGACCCGTTGTTTTTTTTTTTTTTAAGCACATGCAATCGAGATCTACATCGAGGCTAAAAAAAACAGACCTTATAAGTCCGTTTTTTTTTTTTGCAAATGCATAGCATGCTCTGCCTCTGGCCTGGTATAAGAAAGATCCTTGGTTCAACGTCTGCAGAAGGGGATGTGTGGAAGGAGTGAACCCGGAGAAAGGGGACGAGGGACGTGGGGCGGCCACTTTGTCCCTGTCTTTTAACACCTAAGCCGGGATCCAGACTCCCTCTTAAGAACAGCGGTACTGATTACACGCAGGCCGGGCGCGACAGGGATTGAGGGGGACGGCGGTGGCAGATGTGGGCTGCGCCGAGCCTTGTCAGAGCGGAATGATTAATGAGCACCGGCCCGGGCTGAGGCTAACCTTTGGAGAGCTGAGCAGGACATCTGCAGAACTGTCAGAGCTCTGACAAGGACAGAGCTGAACAACCAATTATTTCGCCATCACTAAGGTGGCCTGTCAGTGTAATCCCAGCCATTCACTTAGGCAAGGACAGGGAGATTTCTCCTTTACATAGTGCCACTACAAGGCAACCTTAACTCTTTCGGCTCTGCGTGTTTTGGGACGGAGGGACATCATTTGTACCTTTCAGCGCTGCCCTCATTTTTTCTGTGATCCCGTTATGCGATACAGCACCTGTGAGAACAACCTGGAAACTTCGAGAAATTCATGTCTTTTGTTCTTTGCCTCAAACTTTCCATGTGGATTCCTTCGTATGTACAAGTGAACACACTCCAGCTACACCTTTCTGCCTGGGGTGTACCACAAGCCCCTGAAACCCCCGCAGTGCTACCTGTGGTGAGGTCTCCCTCAGCCATCGGCTGCCGTCCTGCTTCAAACTGCGCAGCCTGTGTGCTGACACAGTAACAACTTTGTAGCTGCTCTGAAAAGCGAAATCTCAATGGAAGTGAAACGTATTTTTGGAGGGGAAAGGAAGTACTAACGATATTTTGCACAGGGCAGTGAGGAGAATTTCGGCAGACGACGACGATGAAAAAGTAATTATTTATTTAATTTTTCCTCATGGTCGTCTGTCGATATTCCCTCCAAACCCGGCCTCACCGTTTTTACCTGCACTGGCTGCACCTCGGAAAAGATTTACGAGAACTGACACATCTTTGCATATTAGCAGAGCTGCGTCACTTAATTTGCGTCATGCAAAAAAAAAAGCGCCACCATGGATGCGTCGCATTTACAATGCGGCGCACAGTGGCCCAAGGATTGACTGATGCGTGACGCATCTGTTGGTATAAAGGCAATGCGTTGCTGGAGTCGTGTTGCAAGCACGACGCAACTCCAGCAATGCTTTGGAATGCCTATTTTTATTATGCTGTGCCACTATTTATGCCTGCTCCAAGCAGGCGTAAGGTTTTGACACAGTGGCATTGTAGAAGTGACGCAGTGAAATCTTGTAGATTTCACTGCGTCACTTTTACGAGTCTTTCTTACGTCGGAACGCCCACCCTGCATACATTATACCTGATGCAGGTATAACGTAGCGCAGGGCTTTACAACGTGACGCATCTTCCTAGATGCATCACTTTGTAAATGTGTTCCAACCTGGCGCACTGTTTATGGTGCCGCTGTGTCACAAAAGAGACGCAACGGCAGCGTAAAAGTGTTGCAAGGGGCTTGTAAATCTGCCCTGTAGATATCAGCGGGCACATGTCATGCGAGAGAGCCAAGCACTGACAGGAGCTTCTGAAGTCAGCGCTTTACATTAGAGAAAATACGTGTAGGTACTCACAAAAATGGCTCAGGGCCCAGGGATGGAGCGGGGCTAGAATACCACTAACTGGGAGGTATATTATACTGGTGCTGAGTGTCACTGAACCTGCGTTGTACGGTGTTGCCCTTTCGTGCTGTACAATATCACTCCATCACTGGGCGATCTTAGCCGCTGCTGTGTAATTGGATGCGCCTGGAGTGGTCTAGCAGAGTATATTAAGACAAGTGCTTCTAACATGATTTATTGTAAATGACTATAAAGTCCCATCTGGGATACCTTAGCTGCTGAGACTTAATCTCATTTTGTGCACCATTTATGTATATTCTACATGACAAAACCCTAATAAAACGCGTTATTATAGTTAATATTTGTGTACCTTTTCTTGTTAAGGGCATTCTATGAACACCAAATATTAGCACTGAACATGTACTTCTCTCAGTAAATACTAACAACACATCATACAATAACATAAGTAATAAGTAATTCTTGCAACAGGCATAAAGGCATGTTTCTTCTCAACATGCAGAAGAGATTCCTAATTTCAAAGACAAATTCATAAGTGGTAAAAATAAAATGATAATAAAAATGAGTTATTATCATTTTATTTTCCTTTGCGACTCTAGGCGGGGCGGGGCTGGCTCTCCACAGAGGGAGCAGGAGTGGTTAGCACTCCTTCCCTACATGCACATGATGCTTTGGTCGGCCTTAGTCACCCTTAGTTGGCATGTTCTCCATTGGGCTGTGTTGCACTGCCTGTGGAGAACATGCCCAGCCTCCCCAGGCAGTGCCTGAGTGGCCAAACAGGCCGCTCCGACCAATCACAAAGCTGCTCCTGCAGTTTCGTGATTGACTGGCAGAGTTTGGAAGCTTTTGTGCTTCCAGTGCAGGCTGAGAGCAGCAACCGGGATGAAGATAAGAAGATGGAGGAGAGGCATACGTTGGCGGCAACGCCAAAGTAGGTAAGTTTATTTTTTTTCATCTTTACATCTCCTGCTGCAGCCCCATCACCCCTGTTCAGAGGCAGAAGCCACTGGATTTATTGGATTTGTCAGTGATTGTTGTGAGTCTCTAGACTGCTACTAGTAATTGAGAAAGAATGGCTATTCACTGAGGGCCAGATTTATCATACTTTTACGCAACGTAAGACACCTTGCTGCACTGTATGAATGGGAGAGGGCAGGAATACCACATATTTAACTACACATGGCACATTCCTGTTCTCTCTTTCCCCTGGCACCCAATGCGCTGCCTTGTGCCAATGCAGGCACCCTTGGGCCTGAGTGCAACGGTGCGTGCTTTGGAAGCAGGATTGTTTTTGTGCAGGAAGGGGCACTTTCCTCCACAAAAACAACAGAGGCATTTTCCTCCTTCTGAGTGCGCTGCAGAATCTGGGAATGCCCAAAATCCTTGGGTGAATGCATGAGAACACCCATTCTACACCCATGGAACTCCTTCCCAGGGCATAGCAATGCCAAGTAGCATCTTGCACTGCATTGCATTACTCCACATTTACAATGTAACTCAGGGTCAACCAAGGTGGCATTGCGATGCTTAGTAAATCTGACTAAGGGATTGCTTTGCTCTTGTGACATCTGAGGGATGCAAGTGGAATGCAATCCCTTGATGTATCTGGCCCTGAGTCCATATGTCACTTCACGTCTTATTTTAGTGAAGCCTTTTTACAAAGTTTAAACCAAGTAATTTTTCACTGAATTTCACTGTACACATATTTCAATTAAAAAGTTTTTAGTGCAATTTCAATTTTATTCATTATGATTTGGAATTCCAAAGAATTCCACATAAAAATACATCTTAAAAACACATTACATTCCATAAAAATTGCCAATCTAAATTCATCTTGTCATTTCATCTAAAAAGACTAATGAGCAAATCAATAATAGCCATTCTAGAGGTTTTCCAGTGCCAGAAGGGATGAACCATGAGTAGTCAGATTGTCATTCATGAATTCTTACAGACGTATACGGGCTAATTATCTAATACTATCATAAAACCTTCAGAATTAAAATTTAATATAAAATGCAGAGATTTAAAATTTCCTATACTGTATTAGATAATGAACGAAATAAATAACCATATAATAAAAGATAATTTGTCTATTCACTAAACTGTACTGTTTAACCAGCAGCATAATGACAGTGCAAAGTAGTTCAATATATAGACTCGCCTTTTTAACATAAAGTACACAATAGTTTAGCAGCAAAACACAGATTTAGTAAGGTGCTTGAAATCCTAGAGAATGAATAACTAGCAGCATAAAAAGTTTGAAAAAGTGCACATGCTTGATTACAAACAGTAAATCGGCTTTAAAGACCAAAGGGTCAAGAAAGTGCAAGTGCTCAGTGCATCCATATTAAGAAGATTGTGAAATACACAATAGTTTAGCAGCAAAACAAGGATTTAGTGAGGTGCTTGAGATCCTAGAGGATGAGTAACTAGCAGCAGAAAAAGTTTATAAGAGTAACTAGCAGCAGAAAAAGTTTATAAGAAACTTCACATGCTTGATTGTAAACATAATAAATCGGCCTTAAGACCGAAGGATCAAGAAAGTGCAAGTGAACACACATTTTAGGACTCCTACAACAGTTTACCGAACATCTTAAAATATGACACGCTCTATGAAGACCGATCTAAAACATAACAATCAAACGCTTCTTTATTACCAAGGACACTGGAATTACATGTTTCAGTTGCCTCAGCGTCCTCTGCATAACTATGGGTTTGCTGCACTTAATTCACACATAATTATTCACTGGCCACATAATTTCAGACTTTAGCAAAATATACCTTCTAACTGAAACAGATCAAACGTTATTAAAACACTTTTGGGCCTGCCAGGGTGGGACCATTGACAAGGTTACCTGGGCACCTTTAATTTGCTGTGTGCTCTATTTAGGTGTTCAGCTGATACTAATGATTTGAAACCCTTGCCCAGGCAGCGTTTCAAGTGTAAAAAAGGTCAAAATAATGAAATAATACTCTCACAAAATGTACATGATTATGCCACAAAATGTATCTTTTCTTGCGGCATGATAAAGTCAACCACACCACATAATGTGTTCCTCCTCTGCTGCATAATTCTTGTAGCACGAGTTTTTGCAGCTGGGAAACTTGTATAAACAATAGCGTGTAAACAATTTAGGTCTGTTTATAATAATTAAGTTTAGATGAATTAATGCGATATTTTCGATCCAATCTTCAGTATGCCTGAATGTTCCTTTATATGTCTTTTCAATGAAGGGCATCATTGTCCCAGGGGTGAAAAACAGTAGGCACCGCAAATAAACTGACATTAACATATACACAAACACACTAACAGAGACACACAAAGACAGCCATGTGCATACAAATTCAAGACATATTTTTATTATCTAATATTTGGCATGTGTCCCAATTTCTGCTTCACTCACCGCAGCCTGGATTTTCAGACCTAAGTGGTGCTGGGATCTCGAAGAGGTGGCAGCCTCATTCTCAGCAAAACCCGTGTTTTCAGCTGCTCTTGCAAAAAATCCGTGAGTACTGGTAGTCTCCCATGCCAAGGAGAAATGCAGGTACCGTAGGGGTTAAAAAATGAATATGTGCCCATTGAGAACTGGTCCGTTTTAAAGCAGTATTTGTAGTTCTGGTGAGTTTTCAAGTGGGGCAGATACACAACACCTCCTGAGACTACTAAGGCCTTGGATACACTGCTGCCCATAAACCACTTTGCAGGCCATACTCTGATTCTATTCGAAGTCTGACAGGACAGAATAAACCGAATTGTACAGAATTGTACCTATTTCTCGCCCGACCACTCAACGTTCTGTGAGCAGTTCTTCTGCAGATGCCTTCGGTGTTAAGCATGGTCCTATTTTCTGTTTTCCAACATTTCCTAAGTTGGGTGGACATCCATCCATATTCAGACACCCTACAGCATCTCTAGCTAGGAGGTGGAATTCAGGAGGTGTCTGCCCTCCCATATCCATGTCTGCATCCTAAAAGTTATTTAAAGCGGGGTACGAGAACGTAGGTGAGTAGTGAGTTTGTGAGGGAAGGATAGAAATTGATGATTTTTTCCGCATAACTTTTTGCTAGTTTATCCTTTCGCGCTCTTTTCTTGAAGAAATACTCACAGAGGAACTGGCTGAGCTTAAAACAAGTTCGCTGCAAGACTCACTTCTAAGATAGATATTCCAACCACAGACCTTTAAAATGTCACCCCTTCTTTCTGTGCAGAAACCAGTTTGAAGAGTTGGTCCTTCAGCCTTACAGGGTTTCAGATGGGGGATTTCTTTGCTGTGCTTTCCATGTCAATGAGACTTTGAAATTGGGAAAGTATTTACAGCGTCAATATACTAAAAACTGAAGGGAATTAAACAATTCATCATGGTGCGATATGAGCAGAAGAGAGATCCATGCACATTTATATGTATGCCTAGTAAATAAGCTTGTACAGGTGTGCAGACACACAAGGGCTAGATGGGAGAAAGGGGCAGTTTGCACGGTGTCCTTTACAGTAAGTGCCAATTATGGCCTGGCCTGCAGTAGTAGATGGCTCAGATTAGGCAGCACATGATTTGGGAACACAGGGGTGGTGTATGTATTTATTGATTGCAGCCACGAAGCGCTGAAGCATGTCTATGTGTCCGTTTGCGTATTTGTTCTTGTATGTGTATATGGTGTATTTGTGTATGTAAGTTTCTCTTTGTGTTGAAAAGAAGGTAACTTGCCTTTTAAGTAACCCTTCAGAGAAAAGCACAACGGTTCCATAATAAATCTACCCGAACCCATTGGTGCGCTATGACTCACATGCAACTAAGCAATGGAAGACACGAAGCAAAAGCATCAGAGTTAAATTATAGCTTTCTTAGGTTCAGAGGTTTGCCAGCAATCCCGTTTAGAACACCAGAGTAAATTGAGGTACTGGCATTCTTTATTTGACTCAGCGCAATGGCCAGACAGTAGTATTTTCTGTTAAATACTAGGAACATTGTGAGTGACAAATTAGGGTGACCTGATTTTGAGAAGCAAAAACCGGGACAAATCAGACAAAAAAGTAGGACTAATGTCTTTCATGTTACTTTTATGTCTTAACTTGCTTAGCCATGTATGTGTGTGTGTGTGTGTGTATGTATGTATATACATATATATGTATATCAAACACAATATTGCCTGTTTTATATATATATATGTTCACTGAAAAAAACATAGGTTTGACACCAGTTATAGTTAGGAATTAACATTTAAAAAACCTATGAAATTCACTGAAAAAAACATAGCTTTCACACCAGTTATAGTAAGGAATTAGCATTTAAAAAACCTAGTAAATTCACTGAAAAAACCATAGGTTTCACACCAGTTATAGTTAGATGGAAATTTTACTGACATAAAACCATTGAAATTCCACGTTATAGTTAGTTGGACTCACTATAACTTGCGCGCCTGCAATGCACTGCTGATGACGTCACATATTACATCACTCATGACATCGTCAGTGACATCACTCATGACATCACTGATGACACCATCCAGTGAATGTGTGTCTTTCTAAAAAATGTATATGTTTAATATTTGTATTTGTAAAGGTTGATGGAAGAATAAATGGTTAAATAAGCTCCAAAAGAAGGGTCCACCCTGAACGTGTGAGCAAGACACATCCAGTGTCGAAACGCGTAACGTTTTCTGAGAAATAAAACAACTTGAGCATATATACTACTGAGTGCGCGTTATGCTTGCAAGCACATTGAGGATTAAAAATATATATACATAGTATATATATAGCCTGCACCCGACGAGACTGTGTGGTTGAGAGCGAGGGACAGGAGCTGGTTGTTGCCCTGCACAGCGCCGTGATTTTCAGCCTGATGCCAAATTCAGTCAGCCGCTTACTTCAAGCAAACTACGACTTGGCTGACCGGGACTTTCAATGTAACTAAGAACGAACTGCATGCTGGAACCTGCAGTCTCAACTCAAAGAATGAACTGAAGGGACCCATAATCAATTTGGTACAGGTGTGATCCAGCCTACTTTAGGAGCGGGAAACAAATCAAACCGAAATGAGCTAAAACTTACGAAAAAGATACCTGGGAATCGAGAGCACCGAAGGCATTTGAAAAAGGCTTCGCCGAAACGCGTCATGCCAGTGTTTTAAATAAACGGTTCCAGAAACGTCCCTTTGAGCCCCCGCGTCTCCTTTACCATAAGAAGATATTTTTTTGCATATATATATATATATATATATATATATATATATATATATATATATATATATATGTATATATATATATATATATATATATATATATATGTATATATGTATATATGTATATATATATATATATATATATATATATATATATATATATATATATATATATATATATATATATATATATATATATATTATTTTTTTTAGCTCCAACCTCCACTTCCACAGCGCAAAATGAAGGGACCGCACTCTTCAAGACACTCAGTTTTTGATTTATTTAAATCAAAAGTCGTTTCAGGACCGGTTTTGGATTTTTTTCTTTTCGGCATACTGCCTTCATCGACTAAACAAGGAGCAGTAGTCAAAACATTCATTATATCCGGGGCATAGAGAAGCACTTCTGGATCATTACCATGAATATAGTGTAAAGACCTAATGCAAAATTATAATGGTGACAATAGCAAAATAAGAGGCCACATTAAAGCATGATGTACACATTAGAAACATCAATACATTAACAATCTGACCCGCAGTGGAGAGCATCACATAATTCTTACTTGAAAATAAATAAATGCACATATATAATTCATTAATGCACAATCTCAGCCACAATTGAGTCAAAATTATTTCAACCTGGATGTTATACACTAAATTTTATATAATTAAGACCTTGCTTAATTAAGCCCTGGATGGGCATTTTAGAATTTTTATATTCACTAAGCACCTTAGGGGGGCAAAACACTTCCCCTCCATAATTGAGCCCTGGATGGGCTTAAAATTTTATATTTACAATTCATCAGTTTGTTAAGAAAAATATAGCTTTTCACATCTAAAGAGCTTTTTGCCCTTTGGGACAATTCATGGGAGTCTGAGGCAAACCATAATGATCTCATACAGTGATTTTCTTACAAGCCTAACTCAGATGGCTTGATAGTGCTTCTCCTGTATTTAAACCATCAGGGAAGGTGTGTAAATCAGTAATATATCTAGATTCAAGGCGCCCTAGGCACAGTTCACGATTGCCCCCACGATCTTTGCTGGAATATGATCCAAACAAATGAATGTAAACTGGTTCCTGTTGCTATTATGGTATTTGGCAAAATGCCTCACTACAGGGTAAGTGAACTCCTGGTTCTCGATGGCTCTCGCATGTTCTAAAATGCTCTGGTTTGTGGGGTGAATCATACTGCCGATATATTTTTTCCCACATGGGCAGAGTAGGCAGTAGACACAAAATGGCGTGTTACATGTTAAGAACTTAGTGATGGTTCTAGGCTTAGACATGTGTGAAACTGTATATGAGAGAACATTTTTGCTCCCTTTGCATGCCTTACATTTCAGGCATGGAAAAAATCCAATTACTGCACTAATGTGTGTTACAAATGGGATTGACTCATGATGACTTCTCACTAAAATATCCTTCAAGGATTTACTGCGCCTATATGTTATTTTAGGAGAAGCATGTGATCAAGGCAGGGATCTGCCGAAACGCGTCGTGGCTGATGTGGTTGCACTTTAAGATTAAATAAAAAGAAGAAGCACAGAATCGGGTCTACCTCGTCTTTGCTTGTTTGGCTGTTGGTTTCTTTTGGAGACTGGACGAGTTCTTGCAGCATATATATATATATATATATATATGCTGCAAGAACTCGTCCAGTCATATATATATATGTATATATATATATATATATATATATATATATATATATATATTATTTTTTTTAGCTCCAACCTCCACTTCCACAGCGCAAAATGAAGGGACCGCACTCTTCAAGACACTCAGTTTTTGATTTATTTAAATCAAAAGTCGTTTCAGGACCGGTTTTGGTTTTTTTTTTTCAGCATACTGCCTTCATCGACTAAACAAGGAGCAGTAGTCAAAACATTCATTATATCCGGGGCATAGAGAAGCACTTCTGGATCATTACCATGAATATAGTGTAAAGACCTAATGCAAAATTATAATGGTGACAATAGCAAAATAAGAGGCCACATTAAATCATGATGTACACATTAGAAACATCAATACATTAACAATCTGACCCGCAGTGGCGAGCATCACATAATTCTTACTTGAAAATAAATAAATGCACATATATAATTCATCAATGCACAATCTCAGCCACAATTGAGTCAAAATTATTTCAACCTGGATGTTATCCACTAAATTTTATATAATTAAGACCTTGCTTAATTAAGCCCTGGATGGGCATTTTAGAATTTTTATATTCACTAAGCACCTTAGGGGGGCAAAACACTTCCCCTCCATAATTGAGCCCTGGATGGGCTTAAAATGTTATATTTACAATTCATCAGTTTGTTAAGAAAAATATAGCTTTTCACATCTAAAGAGCTTTTTGCCCTTTGGGACAATTCATGGGAGTCTGAGGCAAACCATAATGATCTCATACAGTGATTTTCTTACAAGCCTAACCCAGATGGCTTGATAGTGCTTCTCCTGTATTTAAACCATCAGGGAAGGTGTGTAAATCAGTAATATATCTAGATTCAAGGCGCCCTAGGCACAGTTCAAGATTGCCCCCACGATCTTTTGCTGGAATATGATCCAAACAAATGAATGTAAACTGGTTCCTGTTGCTATTATGGTATTTGGCAAAATGCCTCACTACAGGGTAAGTGAACTCCTGGTTCTCGATGGCTCTCGCATGTTCTAAAATGCTCTGGTTTGTGGGGTGAATCATACTGCCGATATATTTTTTCCCACATGGGCAGAGTAGGCAGTAGACACAAAATGGCGTGTTACATGTTAAGAACTTAGTGATGGTTCTAGGCTTAGACATGTGTGGAACTGTATATGAGAGAACATTTTTGCTCCCTTTGCATGCCTTACATTTCAGGCATGGAAAAAATCCAATTACTGCACTAATGTGTGTTACAAATGGGATTGACTCATGATGACTTCTCACTAAAATATCCTTCAAGGATTTACTGCGCCTATATGTTATTTTAGGAGAAGCAGGTATTGAGCCACCAATTACTTCATCTGCTTTTAAAATATGCCAATTCCTGTTTAGAATCTTTTTCAAGGGAGCTGCCTCAGTAGAGAAGATTTTTATAAATTTAATGGAGTCTAAATCAGGTTTTTCTTTCTTTCGTAGTAAACAATTTCTTGAAATCTTTTTCACTTTTGTTAGAGTCTTAGTTAATAGGTCCGGACAATAGCCTCGTGCCTGGAAAGGGTCAATAGATGCATTGGCCTAATTTTGAAAATCACTGTTTAGAGAACAATTTCTTTTCAAACTCAGCAATTCTCCAACGGAATGCTATTCTTAAGTGATTTCTAATAGCTGCTGTTTGCTTCAAGTATAGAGTTCCCTGCTGTGTCTTTCCTGTAAAGGGATGTGCAAATTTTATTATCCCGAACAAATATTTTTAAATCAAGGAATGATACTTCTGTTGAGCTAATATGTCCACTAAATTTCAAATTTAACGGGTTATTATTCAATGCTTGAATGTATTTCTCGGCTTGATGTTTTGGTCCCTTCCACAAAATAAACAAATCATCAATGTATCTGTACCATGCGGTGATACAATTAACCCAGAGATTGTATTGGTCCGACCAGGCTACCTGCTTCTCCCACCAGCCAACGAACAAGTTTGCGTAGCTGGGTGCGAAGCAGGTGCCCATCGCCGTACCCCGTACCTGCCAGAAATTCTTTTTTTGAAACAAAAAGATGTTATTTTTCAGGCAAAACTCGATAAATTCCACCAACATCACATTATGTCCAGAATAGTGTAATGATCTGCTATTAAGAAAATACTTCACAGCTTCTACTCCCTGGGTATGTTCAATACGAGTATATAAACTTGTTATGTCCAAGACAATCATCCATGTCTCTGGTTCCCATGGTATATTCATGATATTGTTTATGAAATGTGTAGTGTCCTTGATATATGATGGTAACATACGGACAAAGTCGGCCAAGAAAAAATCTATATAGTGTGACATATTCTCAGTTACACAGACTACTTAGGAAACAATTGGGCGCCCTGGTGGTCTTTAGGTGTCCTTATGTACCTTTGGAAGGTTGTAGAACGTTGCTGTAGTGGATGTGGGCACGTCAAAAATTTGAATTTATTCACACTCAACATGCCTCTATCCTTCCATTTCAGGATGAGCTCAGGGTAATTTCTGATGCTTCCAATGTGTTCCTCCTTATTGATTCGGAGATAACAATTTATATCTGTCAATGTATTAATTGCGTAAAATGGGGTAAGTGGCATATAAGTAGATTTCAGTTTGATTGATGTTTTTGGTACATTCTATTCTATGCCAAAACTCAAAAAGGTAGATATTTGTTGCGATATGCTTTGGGGCTCATCCTCCATTTGACTACTCAAAATGTGTAGTGTCTCCAAATCATCACCTGTTAAGGTATCCAATTAACTTGTTCTCATCCCTTGTTGGGTAGGTATATGTTGTAGACCTTTTAACTTAAACATTTTTTGTAATTTAAGTTTCCTGGTAAACATGTATAGGTCAATCTGGGTATGGTATGTTCCAGAGTCTTGGTCAGGCAAAACGTGAGTCCCTTCTTAAACATGCTCTCTTGATCTTTAGTTAGTGTCTTTGATGTTAGATTGATAATTGTCAAATCTTGTGTTGGGGCTATTTCCTGGCTCCTCTCTTGCTGCGGGTTTGTCCCGCAATACCGGTCGGCTGATCTTGATTTGCACCTGCAGCCTCTTCTTGTCTTCCTGCGGCTTTTTCTTTTCTTGTCCCTCGTGACCTGCTCCATCCGCCTTGTTGTCGGGAGTCTCTCATCAACTGGAACTCCTCTAAAAAACGGTTCATTGTAGATGAAGATGTGGACGAGGCACGAGCGACTCACCGCCAGTAAAAAGCGCCATGACTGCCCGAAATTGAACCACCTGTGTATCCCGATAAAATGGCTAAGGACAGTAGTGCTCCACCCAAGATCGACTTTGGCATGGTTTCTTGCAGTCTCAAAATTATTAATGCAAGGGAACAAAGGTAAGCGAGTAAACAGCGGAAAAAGAACAGTTTTTAAAGCATCACCCACTGGAGTGCACTTTATGACTGATGCATGGAAGAATGGACAATGCTCTCCCTACATTGATAGGCTACCGGATTGCCGTTTACAAAGTGAAGTATTTAGGGTAAGAATTGGGGTGAATCCGTGTTATATAAATAACGTGGTAAAATGTACAATGATTGACAAGATAAGAAGATGCACTTGTACTTTGGGCACCTCATGCGACTTGCTACAATTTTAATAGATTGTCAGAAGTTTCTTGAGTTACGAATTATGTTTTTAAAACCGATCTTTAAGAAATACAAGATTAGAACTAGGGCCCAGGCTGTAACTTTGATGACTGAAATTATTAATTTAGACATTGTCATTGCTATTGGGAAATTCATGCAAAGCGTGAAGGCACTACTTTTTATTACCTTTTTTGTAATGAGTTTTAGCTAATTATCTAATTTTAAATTGCGTATGGAGGGTTTTATAACTTGATGTGTTTTAAGATGTGTTTTAGCATGGTTAATGAAGTGTATTTTCAGATGTGTTTTTTAATCATATATATACTGTTTGGAACCGGGAGACCAGACGACCACACACGCACGCGACTATCACGCCGAATTTAAGGCACTTACTTTGTTCTTTCCCTGACTCTACTGGATCCCAAAATGAAAGGATGATTTATTAAATCTGCCTACTTTACAACCATAAAACTCACTGTTTGTACACCTGCCAGGACGGATGAGACGCTTAACATAAGAACACACTACGCTAAGCCCTGAAGAAGTCCGGTTTCGGACGAAACGCGTTGGCTATTTTTATCTGCGAGTGTTTGAACAAATAAAGAAAGAATAAAACGAAGAAAACTGACTTGAGCTAATTTCTTGGGAGAACAGTTGGACTTTATCCTTGTTACAAAACGAATGTTGATTGAGTACTGACATTGTGCTTATTATACAGTTATTTGGTGTGCGAGGTCAATTTGTGGAAAATATATATACTGTTTGAGGACTGATGGTCCAAATAAACGTAAATTGAATTGAAAAAATGTTACTGAATTTCTCACTACAAGAACCAGCATGCTTCAAAGAGAAGGTCCACCAGGAGTGCCCACCAGGGGGCAAAATATATAAATAGAAGCTATCACCTTGGTTTTGGGTGCAAGTTCAGTGCAATGCTGTGGCTTCCCTTTGAGAAACGTAGATGATCAAAATGCATAAGGACTGCCAGCGCTGTAATTGAATAAACCAGTGAACAATACCGTTGTGCGTGCGGCTTTTTTTCTTTCCATGGAGAGAGGTTGAGAGATGTTTTAGCGACTTGGTTCTGCTGCGAGCAACACACCACCAGTAAAGAGTGCCATGACTTCCAAAATTGAACTACCTGTATATCCTGATAAAATGGCAAGGGACAGTAGTGCGCTGCTAAAGACCGACTCTGGCATGGTTTCCTGCAGCCTCAAAATGGTTAATGCGAAGGAACAGCGGTAAGCGAGTAAACAGCGGAAAAAGAACAGTTTTTAAAGCAACACCCACTGGAGGGCAATGATTAACTGAATTTCGCACTACAAGGACCAGCATGCTTCAAAAAGAAGGCCCACCAGGGGTTCCAACCAGGGGTCAAAAAGAACAAATGGAAGCAATCAACTTGTTTTTGTGTGCGAGTTCAGTGCGATGCTGTGGCTTCCCTTTGAGAAAGGTCAAGGTGATCGAAATGCATCAGGACTGCCATTGCTGCAATTGAATAAACCAGTGAACATTACCGTTGTGAGTGCAGCTCTTTTTCTTTCCATGGAGAGAGGTTGAGATATATATATACACACACACACATTTATATATATATATATATATATATATTAATTCCATCTGGCCCAAGTTCGAGGCTACTGGGTGCTCTGAGGCGGTGCACGCGAGGCGCGGCAGGACCCGCCGTGAATCAAATTAGCTTTTCTCCTTGCAGAGAAGTTGGTTCCTCGTGCACTCCCGTGTGTAATTCAAATTAAACCACACTGGTTTTTAGTCGATTGTAAGCTTTATTTCCAGCAACCAGCAACACCTTAAGCGTTTCGGTCTCTACGGAGACCTTGCTCACAGGTTAACTGGGTCGACATGTTTTTGCATTTAAATAAAGTGAAAAAAATATTCCTAAAGTTACATCACTTCCTGTTTATCACACAGGCTTTGTGGGACATGTAGTTTTTGCTGATAATTTCTGATTTACAGTGTGTCCTACCATATATTATCACGCAATTTTATACATTTGTATGAATTAATTCAATGATTTTAACCAATTTTAAACAAAAGTTAAGCCCTCCAGTGGGCATGAGCAATCAGCACATATAAGGCCCTCCAATAGGCTGATATTTCTTGCTAGATAGGTAGGAAAACTATACCTCTTTGTTCATATATGTCATATTGTCATAATTATTGTTACATGTCCTGAATTAGGGAAAAATTAAGGGTGAAAGGATTTTCTTTGTATGAACAAAATAGTGCAGATTAAAATTAATATTGTGCAGGGTAGGTATCATTGTTTCTGATCAGTTTTTAGTTAATGTTCTTCAAATCAGTTTAAAGGTGGCAGTGTAGTTCTTCATCCTGATTATGCCCATAGGGGCTCAAAGTTCGGAAGTTCATAATGTGTTTCGATTCTTTTTGTCTCATCACTTTCTCACGGTCTCCACCTCTTTGATTGGGTCCGACACTTTCAATTCCATAAAAAGTTAGAGCTTTCCAATTTCCTTTATATTCCTTCTCCATATGTTTTGCCATTGCGTTGCTGCGGTCTGAGTTAATAGTAGCTCGAACATGCTCCAAAACGCGTAGTTTTAATTCTTTTTTTGTGCTTCCGATGTACTTCAAGGAGCACGGACATTCCAAAGCATATATAACAAATTGTGTTTTGCAATTGATTAATTGATCAATCCTCCAAAGTTTTTTATTCGCCATCTCTAGTTCCTTGGTTGTTTTGGCAATACAACAAACTTTACATCCAGAGGATTTTGTAAAATCCTCTGGGTCTACGCCATACTTCTGTTTTTTTTTGTTCTTGAAAATGACTATGGATAAGTTTGTCTCTCAAATTTTTGGCTCTTCGATAAGTCATGTTGGGATGATCCCCCACAATTTCAGCAACTTTTGGGTCCATATGCAATATGTGGCAGTTTTTTCTGAGAATTTTGATGATTGCTTGATTGGCCGTTGAGTGAGTAGTAATGAATCGAATTTTTTCCTCATCATCTGGTTTTTGTTTTTCTCTGAGCAAATCAGTTCTTTTGATACTGGAGGAGCGATTTAAAGCTGTCTGAATCCATGCTGGATTGTATTTCCGTTTTTCAAATCTTTTTCTGGCTAGATTTTTGTGTATTTGCCAGTCATCATCATTGGAACAGATCCTCTTTATGCGAAGAAATTCTCCGAATGGAATATTGTGTATTAGATTTGGTTGGTGAAAGCTTTGGGCATGTAAGACCGCGTTTGTTGTGGTGCTCTTACGATGTAATGTTGTTTGTAATACATTATCTTTCACAAAAATCTCCGTATCCAGAAACACTACCCTTGATTCACTGATTGTGTACGTGAATTTTAGACCGAAATTTGAGTTGTTGTGGATTTCAAAATAGGTTTCAAATTCTTCATTTGTTCCTTCCCAGATTAACAGCAAGTCATCTATATATCTTAACCACGCTATGGTTTTTTGTACCGCTTCATCATTTTCAGATCTCCATGCCCATGTTTTCTCCCATTGTCCCATTGTTAGACATGCATATGATGGACTAAAAGAAAAGCCCATCGCTGTGCCTTTAGATTGATGATAGATTTCATGTCCAAATAAAAATATGTTCTGCTCCAGGCACATTGAAATCATCTCCATTAGCATGTTGTTGTGGTCCATAAATTGTATGCTTCTATCCATTAGGAAAGATTTGCAAGCCTCCAAGCCAATTTTGTTCTGAATATTAGAATACAAAGATACGACATCCATCGTAATCAGCTTGGATAAGGGTTGCCATGGAGAGTCTTGCAGTCTTCTCAACATGTCCCCCGTGTCTTTTATGTACAAGGTTAAGCCTTTAACATATGGTAGCAAAAACACATCTATATAATTCGCAATGGGTTCCAATAGGGCTCCTTTGGCTGAAATTATTGGTCTTCCTGGTGGTCTAGTGGGGTGTTTGTGAATCTTCGGTAGAAAATATATTGTGGCCATTTTTGGATGTTTTGTTTGAAGATATTTGTACTCATCACTGTCAATCAGTTTTTGATTGAACCACGTGTCTAGTTTTTTGTCTAGATCTTCTTTCAGTTTTGGCAAGGGATTGGTTTTCAGTTTTTCATAATATTCCTTATTCTGTAATTGTGAATGAGCTTCTCGCATGTATGCCTCCTTGTCTAGAACAATAACATTGCCGCCTTTGTCCGCAATTTTAATTTCGATGGTGTCATCTTTTTGAAGTGAGTTTAAGGCTTGGCGTTCTTGTTTAGTTAGATTGTCTTTGGCGAACGGAGCTTTCAATTGGTAAAGATCCTTTACAACGCATTCTTGAAAAAAATCTATTTTATTCCCTGGTGGTAATTGAGGGTAAAATTTAGACTGTGGTTTCATTTTGGAGATTCCAGCTCCCAGTTGTACACAATGTGTCTGTACATGTCCGCCCCCCTGTTGTGGGGTCTGGCTTAGTTCCATCAAGTTCACAAAATGTTCAGCATCTTGTATTGGTGTTTGCATTGTCGGTTGACTAGTGTTTCTTCTGTAGTTTGCCATATCTGGTTTGTCAATAAATAGTTTGGCTAGTTTTATTTTTCTCACGAATTTGTAGAGATCTATCCGTGTTTCAGCCAAATTCATACCACTCGTTGGACAGAAATTCATGCCTCGTTGAGAACCTTTAATTCCAATTCACTCAATTGTTTTGATGATAAGTTGATTACTTGTAATTCTTGGTCGTCAGATATTTCATTTTATTCTTCCTTTGATAATGCCATTTCTTGATCTTTCTCTGCAGTTTCCTGATGTTTATTTAGGAATTCCACTTTTTTCTCATATTGCGTGTCATGGTTCCTACGCGGTCTGCGCCAGAAGCTTGTGCCGTATTTTCGCTTGCCTCTTCTTGTTTGTTTTGGGGTGTGCTTCCCCGTCCCCTTCCTCTCCCTCTTCCTCTCTGGTTTAGATTTTTCGGAGGGCCCATTGTTTTTTCCCAAGTCCTTTGATTGAATGCTAATTTCAAATCATCTAAAAAAGAACTCCTTGCTCTGGCTTCTCTTTGTTCCTCTTCCCCTCCGCTCAGGCTAGGTTCTGTTGATGCGAGGGAAGATACTGAGGACATGCTTCCCAAATTTCCATATTCATTGTGTCTAAATCTCTCATATTTTCTGGCATAGGTAAAAATACGACCATCATCGTAATCATCTTTGTCCCTTTGGAACTTAGTTTGTTTTCTTACTCTTACATTTTCTTCGTGTTTTTTAATATATTTTTCCAGGTCTTCCTTGAATTTTTTTTTTTTTTAAAGGAGGGCTTAACTTTTGTTTAAAATTGGTTAAAATCATTGAATTAATTCGTACAAATGTATAAAATTGCTTGATAATATATGGTAGGACACACTGTAAATCAGAAATTATCAGCAAAAACTACATGTCCCACAAAGCCTGTGTGATAAACAGGAAGTGATGTAACTTTAGGAATATTTTTTTCACTTTATTTAAATGCAAAAACATGTCGACCCAGTTAACCTGTGAGCAAGGTCTCCGTAGAGACCGAAACGCGTAAGGTGTTGCTGGTTGCTGGAAATAAAGCTTACAATCGACTAAAAACCAGTGTGGTTTAATTTGAATTACACACGGGAGTGCACGAGGAACCAACTTCTCTGCAAGGAGAAAAGCTGAATTCATTTGATTCGCGGCGGGTCCTGCCGCGCCTCGCGTGCACCGCCTCAGAGCACCCAGTAGCCTCGAACTTGGGCCAGATGGAATTCATTTCGTAAGAAGGCTCGGGTGAATGCCGACAACAGGATTGACACTGAACCTACAAGTGTTGCGAAGAAACGCTGAGGAAACCTTGCAAGAGCAGGCTGGAAACGGGAGACGGCGGTTCCGGAGGGAGCAGGTTTCTCCGAAGTACCCTGTAGCCGGTAAGCGACCTCAGCGGGATTCGCCTGCAATTATACAAGATTAAACAGCGCATAATTTGCAAACTGTCGGTTGGTCTCTAACATATGTCACAGAACTTTTACAACTTTACGAGTGAAAGAAAAACTCGGGGAACTGAATTCCTAATAATTTAGGTTCGAAATAAACCAGCAAAGGCTTCAGTGTGACAGAGTGAGCCGTGTGAATAATGAAATTACAATAAACTGTGTTTATACAAAGAAACAAGCAGGAAGTGTTGAAACAGCTTTAAAATAATATCACCAGCACATCATGGATAAAAGGGAGGTATCACGGAATACTCTGATCCAAACATGCTTTGAAGAAGAAACAGCGGCTACCAGAGAAGGCGGTGGCGCTCGCAAATCAGATGTTAGAAATAAACTGCGCGCATGGGAAAAACTGTCCAAAAAAGAAATCAACAAGTGGTGGGAAGTCGCAGCCCTCAAAAAATATTTAGATGTTAAACGCGTACCGCGTGGTTTACGCATTAACCTCATGCCCAGCCACCAAGACACAAGCAATGAATTACTAACCGAATGGGGAGAATTTATCCTGAAATCTTCATTAGGATTAATGGAGATTCTAGTCAAACACGTAGAGATTGCGTTGGACAAAA
Source organism: Lissotriton vulgaris (assembly GCF_964263255.1). Lineage (NCBI taxonomy): Eukaryota > Metazoa > Chordata > Amphibia > Caudata > Salamandridae > Lissotriton > Lissotriton vulgaris. The sequence continues at coordinate 897,637,025 of NC_141687.1, forward strand.
TCACCAAACAATTGAAAGAAATGGAAAAAGAATTGGCCACAATTGAATTAAACCCAGAAATGAAAAAATTCAAGGAAGACCTGGAAAAATATATTGAAAAACACGAAGAAAATGTAAGAGTAAGAAAACAAACTAAGTTCCAAAGGGACAAAGATGATTACGATGATGGTCGTATTTTTACCTATGCCAGAAAATATGAGAGATTTAGACACAATGAATATGGAAATTTAGGAAGCATGTCCTCAGTATCTTCCCTCGCATCAACAGAACCTAGCCTGAGCGGAGGGGAAGAGGAACAAAGAGAAGCCAGAGCAAGGAGTTCTTTTTTAGACGATTTGAAATTAGCATTCAATCAAAGGACTTGGGAAAAAACAATGGGCCCTCCGAAAAATCTAAACCAGAGAGGAAGAGGGAGAGGAAGGGGACGGGGAAGCACACCCCAAATCAAACCAGAAGAGGCAAGCGAAAATACGGCACAAGCTTCTGGCGCAGACCGCGTAGGAACCATGACACGCAATATGAGAAAAAAGTGGAATTCCTAAATAAACATCAGGAAACTGCAGAGAAAGATCAGGAAATGGCATTATCAAATGAAGAACAATATGAAATATCTGACGACCAAGAATTACAAGTAATCAACTTATCATCAAAACAATTGAGTGAATTGGAATTAAAGGTTCTCAAACGAGGCATGAATTTCTGTCCAACGAGTGGTATGAATTTGGCTGAAACACGGATAGATCTCTTCAAATTCGTGAGAAAAATAAAAATAGCCAAACTATTTATTGACAAACCAGATATGGCAAACTACAGAAGAAACACTATTCAACCGACAATGCAAACACCAATACAAGATGCTGAACATTTTGTGAACTTGATGGAACTAAGCCAGACCCCGCAACAGGGGGGCGGACAAGTACAGACACATTGTGTACAACTGGGAGCTGGAATCTCCAAAATGAAACCACAGTCTAAATTTTACCCTCAATTACCACCAGGGAACAAAATAGATTTTTTTCAAGAATGCGTTGTAAAGGATCTTTACCAATTGAAAGCTCCGTTCGCCAAAGACAATCTAACTAAACAAGAACGCCAAGCCTTAAACTCACTTCAAAAAGATGACACCATCGAAATTAAAATTGCGGACAAAAGCGGCAATGTTATTGTTCTAGACAAGGAGGCATACATGCGAGAAGCTCATTCACAATTATAGAATAAGGAATATTATGAAAAACTGAAAACCAATCCCTTGCCAAAACTGAAAGAAGATCTAGACAAAAAACTAGACACGTGGTTCAATCAAAAACTGATTGACAGTGATGAGTACAAATATCTTCAAACAAAACATCCAAAAATGGCCACAATATATTTTCTACCGAAGATTCACAAACACCCCGCTAGACCACCAGGAAGACCAATAATTTCAGCCAAAGGAGCCCTATTGGAACCCATTGCGAATTATATAGATGTGTTTTTGCTACCATATGTTAAAGGCTTAACCTCGTACATAAAAGACACGGGGGACATGTTGAGAAGACTGCAAGACACTCCATGGCAACCCTCATACAAGCTGATTACGATGGATGTCTTATCTTTGTATTCTAATATTCAGAACAAAATTGGCTTGGAGGCTTGCAAATCTTTCCTAATGGATAGAAGCATACAGTTTATGGACCACAACAACATGCTAATGGAGATGATTTCAATGTGCCTGGAGCAGAACATATTTTTATTTGGACATGAAATCTATCGTCAATCTAAAGGCACAGCGATGGGCTTTTCTTTTAGTCCATCATATGCATGTCTAACAATGGGACAATGGGAGAAAACATGGGCATGGAGATCTGAAAATGATGAAGCGGTACAAAAAACCATAGCGTGGTTAAGATATATAGATGACTTGCTGTTAATCTGGGAAGGAACAAATGAAGAATTTGAAACCTATTTTGAAATCCTCAACAACTCAAATTTCGGTCTAAAATTCACGTACACAATCAGTGAATCAAGGGTAGTGTTTCTGGATACGGAGATTTTTGTGAAAGATAATGTATTACAAACAACATTACATCGTAAGAGCACCGCAACAAACGCGGTCTTACATGCCCAAAGCTTTCACCAACCAAGTCTAATACACAATATTCCATACGGAGAATTTCTTTGCATAAAGAGGATCTGTTCCAATGATGATGACTGGCAAATACACAAAAATCTAGCCAGAAAAAGATTTGAAAAACGGAAATACAATCCAGCATGAATTCAGACAGCTTTAAATCGCTCCTCCAGTATCAAAAGAACTGATTTTCTCAGAGAAAAACAAAAACCAGATGATGAGGAAAAAATTTGATTCATTACTACTCACTCAACGGCCAATCAAGCAATCATCAAAATTCTCAGAAAAAACTGGCACATATTGCATATGGACCCAAACGTTGCTGAAATTGTGGGGGATCATCCCAATGTGACTTATCGAAGAGCCAAAAATTTGAGAGACAAACTTATCCATAGTCATTTTCAAGAACAAAAAAAACCAGAAGTATGGCATAGACCCAGAGGATTTTACAAATGCTCTGGATGTAAAGTTTGTTGTATTGCCAAAACAACCAAGGAACTAGAGATGGCGAATAAAAAACTTTGGAGGATTGATCAATTAATTAATTGCAAAACACAATTTGTTATATATGCTTTGGAATGTCCGTGCTCCTTGAAGTACATCGGAAGCACAAAAAAAGAATTAAAACGACGCGTTTTGGAGCATGTTCGAGCTACTATTAACTCAGACCGCAGCAACGCAATGGCAAAACATATGGAGAAGGAACATAAAGGAAATTGGAAAGCTCTAACTTTTTATGGAATTGAAAGTGTCGGACCCAATCAAAGAGGTGGAGACCGTGAGAAAGTGATGAGACAAAAAGAATCGAAACACATTATGAACTTCCGAACTTTGAGCCCCTATGGGCATAATCAGGATGAAGAACTACACTGCCACCTTTAAACTGACTCGAAGAACATTAACTAAAAACTGATCAGAAACAATGATACCTACCCTGCACAATATTAATTTTAATCTGCACTATTTTGTTCATACAAAGAAAATCCTTTCACCCTTAATTTTTCCCTAATTCAGGACATGTAACAATAATTATGACAATATGACATATATGAACAAAGAGGTATAGTTTTCCTACCTATCTAGCAAGAAATATCAGCCGATTGGAGGGCCTTATATGTGCTGATTGCTCATGCGCACTGGAGGGCTTAACTTTTGTATAAAATTGGTTAAAATCATTGAATTAATTCGTACAAATGTATAAAATTGCGTGATAATATATGGTAGGACACACTGTAAATCAGAAATTATCAGCAAAAACTAAATGTCCCACAAAGCCTGTGTGATAAACAGGAAGTGATGTAACTTTAGGAATATTTTTTTCACTTTATTTAAATGCAAAAACATGTCGACTCAGTTAACCTGTGAGCAAGGTCTCCGTAGAGACCGAAACGCGCAAGGTGTTGCTGGTTGCTGGAAATAAAGCTTACAATCGACTAAAAACCAGTGTGGTTTAATTTGAATTACACACAGGAGTGCAAGAGGAACCAACTTCTCTGCAAGGAGAAAAGCTGAATTCATATATATATATATATATATACAGAACTCCTCCACGCCGCTTCCAATCCAACCGGACCAGCGAGGCGTTCACACAGGAGACGGACCACAGGATCAGTTACAGGCTTTCTTTATTTTGGCAAAACCAGCTGGAAAAAGTGCATATATATATATATCCATCAAAAACGGCGTTCCTTTACGAGCACTCGGGCATCCAGGAAAAAACACAGTCCACGCAGTATGTCCAAATAAGTTAGGTTTATTCCTTCATAAACCGAACGTGACGCGTTTCGCGCTCCACGGAGCGCTTGATCACACAAATTGTCACCAAAAGTGTAAACATTTTAGGCATCCTGACATTCGACATAGAAATCGGACCAAGCCCTCTAATGTTCCGCCATCTTAGATTAGTCAAAATCAATACATATAATGATAAATGCATTCAATTAATCCATAATACGATTGTTTCTTTATGCTCTGATTGTCAATGTATCAAGGTACATAATTACACATGATTATTATTTGTATAAATAGAAAAGAAAATTCAATAATTATACCTGTGTCTTAAATGATATGCAAAATGTCTCAAGTTCATTGCGTAAATCATGGTATGAGATTATAGTTCCCGTATGGTTATTAACATTCATAGGAGTTCGCAAACAAACCCGTGTTCTAACGTATAAACGTCATTACGTGAACATCCGGGTTACGTTCTCGGATAACGGCGTTGCCACAATAACTGAGGTTACTAATTCATAACATCAATATTAAAGTTATTCGCCGAAAAGTGGCGTATTATTAATGTTATTAAAAGCTCCGAAGAGAACAAGCCAATCCTTCACAAGGGGGGTGAAGATTCTAACATGATCAAAATCGTGGAACTCCGAATCAATATTCAACAGAGTAACTTTATTGTCCAACACAGTGAACAATGGTCTAGCGCAACCCAGTTGGATTAATGTATCCTGGTTAGTGGATTATTCAACTTTATTACCCGGTCAGTGAACAGTAATTAAGGGCGACCCAGTTGGCTAGATATTACCTTGTTGGAAGGTATAACAACTGTTAATTTCAACAGGTGATAGGAACTTGATCCATCTTATATTGTTATTTAAATCTCTGGACTACAAGTACCAGCATGCCTGCATTGGCAACCACCCACTGGGGACGACACTTGTATTAATTATCAGGTATTCCCCAGCATGCCGCTTTGTCTTTCCTTCAATGGCTCGTGAACAAGGACAAAAGCTGTTTGAAACGCGTTGGGCGGAATACGAAGAAGGGTTGTAGCGTTGTTCTGCCGCACTGGTTTTCGGATATAAATGGTGTTTCAACTCTCTGACAAGTGGCGTCTCTTTGGTGGGCAACTTTCTGTGTTGGATATTTGCGGCTTTGCTCAGGCCGCGGAGACGCCCGGCCGCGAGGATCAGACTCTAGGCAACAGAGAGCCGTATTGCAGTTGAAGACTATTGGCAACGCGGCGGCAAGGTTCAGAATCTCCTTGACCCACTTTGGGACAATTTTTGAAACATTTGAAAGAACATTGCAGCACCCACTGGGCGAGTATTTGGCTGAGGTACTACCAATACCAGCATGCCTGCATTGGCAAACACCCACTGGGGCGGGACTTGTATTAATTATCAGATGTTCCCCAGCATGCCGCTTTGTCTTTCATTCAATGGCCCGTGAGCAAGGACACAAGCTGTTTGAAACTCGTGGTGCGGAATACGAAGAAGGGATGTAGCGGTGTTAAGCCGCGCTGCTTTTCTGCAATAAATGGTGTTTCAACTCTCTGACAAGTGGCGTCTCTTTGGTGGGCAACTTTCTGTGTTGGATATTTGCGGCTTTGCTCAGGCTGCTGAGAGGCCCGGCCCACGAGGATGCGGATCCCGTGTTTGAGGGTTCAGACTCTAGGGATCAGAGAGACATATTGCAGTTGAAGACTATTGGCAATGCGGCGGCAAGGTTCAGAATCTCCCTGACCCACTTGGGGACAATTTGTGAAACATTTGAAAGAAAATTGCAGCACCCACTGGGGTGAGTATTTGGCTGAGGAACTACAAGTACCAGCATGCCTGTATTGGCAACCACTCACTTTGGCAAGACTTGTATTAATTATCAGGTGTTCCTCAGCATGCCGCTTTGTCATTCCTTCAATGGCCCGTGAACAAGGACACAAGCTGTTCGAAACGCGTTAGGCGGAATACGAAGAAGGGATGTAGCGTTGTTCTGCCGCACTGCTTTTCTGCAATAAATGGTGTTTCAACACTCTGACAAGTGGCGTCTCTTTGGTGGGCAACTTTCTGTGTTGGATATTTGCGGCTTTGCTCAGGCAGCGGAGACGCCCTGCCGCAAGGATCAGACTCTAGGGAACAGAGAGCCGTATTGCAGTTGAAGACTATTGGCAACGCGGCGGCAAGGTTCAGAATCTCCCTGTCCCACTTGGGGACAATTTTTTAAACATTTGAAAGAACATTGCGGCACCCACTGGGGCGAATATTTGACTGAGGGACTACAAGTACCAGCATGCCTGCATTGGCAACCACCCACTGGGGACGACACTTGTATTAATTATCAGGTGTTCCCCAGCATGCCGCTTTGTCTTTCCTTCAATGGCCCGTGAACAAGGACACAAGCTGTTTGAAACACATTGGGCGGAATACAAAGAAGGGATGTAGCGTTGTTCTGCCGGGCTGCTTTTCTGCAATAAATGTTGTTTTTTCAACTCTCTGACAAGTGGCTTCTCTTTGGTGGGCAACTTTCTGTGTTGGATATTTACGGCTTTGCTCAGGCAGCCGAGACGCCCGGCCGCGAGGATGCGGACCCCGTGTTTGAAGATTCAGACTCTAGGAACCGAGAGCCTAATTGCTGTTGAAGACTATTGACAACGTGGCGGCAAGGTTCAAAATCTCCCTGACCCACTTGGGGACAATTTTTTTAACATTTGAAAGAACATTGCGGCACCCACTGGGGCGAGTATTTGGCTGAGGGACTACAAGTACCAACATGCCTGTATTGGCAACCACCCACTGGGGCGGGACTTATATTTATTATCAGGTGTTCCCCAGCATGCCGTTTTGTCTTTCCTTCAATGGTCCGTGAACAAGGACACAAGCTGTTTGAAACGCGATGGGCGGAATACGAAGAAGGGATGTAGCGTTGTTCTGCTGCGCTGCTTTTCTGCAATAAATGGTGTTTCAACTCTCTGACAAGTGGCGTCTCTTTGGTGGGCAACTTTCTTTGTTGGATATTTGCGGCTTTGCTCAGGCCGCGGAGACGCCCGGCCGCTAGGATGCGGATCCCGTGTTTGAAGGTTAAGACTCTAGGGAACAGAGAGCCGTATTGCAGTTGAAAACTATTGGCAATGCGGCGGCAAGGTTCAGAATCTCCCTGACCCACTTGGGGACAATTTTTGAAACGTTTGAAAGAACATTGCTGCACCCACTTGGGCGAGTATTTGGCTGAGAGACTGCAAGTACCAGCATGCCTGTATTGGCAACCACCCACTAGGGCAGGACTTGTATTAATTGTCATGTATTCCACAGCATGCCGCTTTGTCTTTCCTTCAATGGCCCGTGAACAAGGACACAAGTTGTTTGAAACGCGTTGGGCGGAATACGAAGAAGGAATGTTGCGTTGTTCTGCCGCACTGCCGCACTGCCCCACTGCTTTTCTGCAATAAATGGTGTTTCAACTCTCTGACAAGTGGCGTCTCTTTGGTGGGCAACTTTCTGCGTTGGATATTTGCTGCTTTGCTCAGGCCACGGAGACGCCCGGCTGCGAGGATCATTTGAAAGAACATTGCGGCACACACTGGGGTGAGAATTTGGCTGAGGTACTACAAGTACCAGCATGACTGTATTGGCAACCACCCACTGGGGCGGGACTTGTAATTATTATCAGGTGTTCCCCAGCATGCCGCTTTGTCTTTCCTTCAATGGCCCGTAAACAAGGACACAAGCTGTTTGAAACGCATTGGGCGGAATACGAAGAAGGGATGTAGCGTTGTTCTGTCGTGCTGCTTTTCTGCAATAAATGGTGTTTCAACTCTTTGACAAGTGGCTTCTCTTTGGTGGGCAACTTTCTGTGTTGGATATATACAACGAAGAAGAGGCACGTACTCGAGGTATGCATGGATAAGGCTTCTTTATTGTTCATCAGGTCTCCCACGACCCCACATAAAAAGAGACATATATATATATATATATATATATATATATATATATATATATATATATATATATATATATATATATATATATATATATATATATATATATATATATATATATATATATATATATATATATATATATATATATATATATGAAGTCCAAAACGGCGTTCCAAGCGCGCACTCAGGTACAGCAATAATCCACACTAGAAATGCGAGTCTGTCAAACAAGTAGGGTTTATTCACGCCATAAGCCCTACGTGACGCGTTTCGCACTCCGTGAGTGCTTGTTCACACAATAATGCTCACTACATTTGCTGTTTAAATCGTGCGTCCACAATAAACATAAATGACGGACTCCCCCGCTTGAACATAGTACTACAAGCGCCATCTTGGAGTGGGTCTGACGAAGTATAATAATGACAATTATTCAGATTATCTCATTCATATGTCATAAATCATGTACCTGGTATATTGTTCAAATTAATAATAATGTGAATGTGCAAATTACACATGGTCATAAAGTCAGACAACAAAAACATTTGTAATTGATGTTCTACATCGACCTCAAATGGTATTGTATCTATTGTTAATGTGACATTGATACGAAGGGTCTTGCCCATGATAATAATATCATAAGTTGGCACACGCCGACAGCTTTCGTGGGTCATGTGCATATTTCATCCAATCACGTACTTAACCTGATGGCACGTGATTGGCCAATGGAACGCCCTGCGGTTCCCTTGGTAACGCAATACCTCGACTGTAAACAGAATACACATCCAGAGTGCACTATCTGATACGCTCTCATGAGGTAAAACTCACAACCTGTTTGGTATCCCCTGATTAGTGGGTGTGTGAGGACCAACCAAACAACTGTTCCTCCAAAATGCGTTCTCTTGTCCCCTTGTTAGTGGGGAAGGTAAAAGTACAAAATACAGTCATCAATGTCCAGGTCGTGCAGAACTAACACAATGTACAAGCAAATTTGAGCACTAGGTTGAGGATCTGCTACGAAAAAACCCTGTTCCAAATACCATTTAGTGATTAAGTGCACTGTAATTCAACAAAAAGAAAAAACATACTTGAAGCGAAGAGTGGAGAAGACCAGCGTAGAAAGGATTGGGGTGCTGATATCACTAGCCTGAGACAGAGTCCCACCCTTTCAATCTGTTGGAGAAAGCATATGAGGACTAATGTAAGATTTGAAATCAAATAAATAATAATCATTCATGATGCAAATGTACATTGTATTCCTCATCGAGGTTATGTCCTTTCGGAAAGCGGGTGCAGAGACCAATAATGTGTCTCGACTCTAGTTGTCTTAGTCTCAATGCACGGTTACCACCTCTTGCGGATAAGATTACCTGTTTAATAACATAGTACCTCAGAAGTTTAGCATTGGAAAAATGATGACTTTCGAAATGCCTGGCAATGGGATATTGTTTATCTATGTTCGTTATGGCTCTCGCATGTTCCAATATCCGTTGTTTGGCCATCTTTGTGGTGCTACCCACATACCTCATTTCACATGGGCATACCAGTACATACACCACAAACGTGGTGGTGCAGGTTAAGAATTGTTTTATGGTTTCCATCTTGTTGGTGCTAGGATTCCAGTATTCCTTAACCATCTGACTGTTTGCACAGGCTTTGCAATGCCCGCAGGGAAAAAATCCGGGGAGATCCACCCCCCGGGGTATGATGTCACTGATCAAGTTATGTACAAGTAGGTCACTCAAGTTACGTCCCCTGCGGTAGGTGATGCTGGGTTTAGAGGGTATGGTGCTGCCTATTATGGGATCATTCTTGAGAATATCCCAGTTCTTTGTAATGCTTTTCTTTATTTGTTTGTAGTTGCCATTGTAGTCGAGGATGATGCGGGTGACATTGTCATCCTCTGTATTCATATTATCTTTCCTTAGATTGGTGAGTAGGTCTTTGCATTCCACTGTTTTCACTCTGTTGATAGCTCTTTTGATTACCCATTTCGGGTAACCTCTGTTGGTGAACCTTTGAACCATTGTTGCTTCCTCCTTTTCGTAATCATCAATGGTGCTGCAGTTGCGTTTGGCCCTGAGTAGCTCCCCGTAGGGGATGGTCCACTTCAGGGGCTCAGGATGGCTGCTCAGGGCGTGCAGTAGGGTGTTACCTGCTGTTCCTTTGCAAAACAGTACAGTTTTGAGTTTGTTGTCCTGAACTTTCACCTTAGTGTCTAGATATTCAATCTCCTTGTTACTGATGTTGCTAGTAAGGGTGATATTATTGTTGTTGTTATTCAATTTGGAGATGAATTCAATGGCAGTGTTCTTATTGCCCTTCCAGATCAGAAAAATGTCATCTATGTATCTTAGCCACATAGTGACATTCTGGAAATCTTCTCGCACATCTGGTCTGTTTCTGATGTCGGCCTCCCATGCGCCCATGAACAGATTGGCAAAGCTCGGGGCAAAGCATGTGCCCATCGCTGTGCCATGCAATTGGACATAGATGTCATCGTTAAACAGAAAAAAGTTGTTAAGTAGGCAATGCCTCATCATGTCCAGGATCATAGGAGTGTGTCCCAGATACTTGATGTTACGAGTTTTCAAAAATCTGGCGCATGCCTCTATACCTTGAGTGTGTTCTATAGAGGTGTATAGTGAGCTGACATCAAGCGTTATGAGCAGTAAGTCCCTTTCCCACTTGACATCCTTGATTTTGTCTAAGAAGTCTTTGGTGTCACGTACATATGTGGGTAGGTTCCTGACATATTCCTGCAGAAAATGGTCTACGTATCTGGAGATGTTTTCCAGTACACTCCCTCTGGACGAAATGATGGGTCTACCCGGGGGATTAAGTTTGCATTTATGTACCTTTGGAAGTAGGTATAGTAATGGTAGGATGGGATAGTCACGTTTAAGATAGCAATATTCTTCCCACTCAATCCAACCTTTATCTTTCCAATCTGACAATTTGTCCCAGATTGCTGTGATACTAAGATTGTATTCCCCTCTGTTGCTCTTTCTGTAAGTTTTTTCATCTCTGAGTTGCCTCAATGCCTCCCCTATGTACATGTTTTTAGGTAGGATTACAATATTGCCACCCTTATCCGCAGGGCGGATGACAATACTATCATCTTCCGCTAACTCCATCATAGCTGATTTTTCTGCTGATGTGAGATTATGTTTAAAGGTTTTCATTTTGCCCTGCCAGTTCTGGCTCCTGTACTGGAGAAGTTCTTTCCCTACCATTTCTTGGAAGGTGTCTATGTTATCATGATACAATTTGGGGGTGAAGGTGGATCGGGGTTTGAAGTTACTCCTAGTATTGCTATCATGTTGTATCTCAAGTGCTTCTAAGATACGTTTGGCTTCCAGACTTATCTCATGTTCATCCATCTCGTTATTTATTTCATCCAATGCCAATAAATTGTCTATGTCCCCAATGATCAAGTTATCTTCCGTCTCTCTAGGATTACTCGTGCAAACATTCCTGCTTCTAGATGGTTTCAATACATGCCACTTTTTAAGTTTTAATTTGCGACAAAACTTAAATAAGTCAATCTTATTGTTTACATAGTTCATAGGTACTGCGGGACAAAATGAAAGACCTAAACACAGAGTACGTTTGTCTTTCATGCTAATGTCTCTTGGAGAAAGATTAATGATAGAGCAATTTACCTGGTCTTCATCCATCTTTAATATTTCTTGTTTTGGCCCTTCTTGTTTCCCACTTGGCCTCGTGCTCTGTTTCCTCCTCTGTTTATATTTCTTCCTCTTCTTGTCCCGGTACCTCTTGGCCTTCCTCTTACGGGCAGAGGCGTTTGTTGGTTCTTCGCCTGAAGTCGTGCAGAAGCCCTGGTCGCTTGTCGGCTCTGATTCATGAGCCGATACATCTCTAAAAAATTAGGTTTTGACTTCTGGCTTCCTCCCTCTGCCGCCATTCCACTGCGTGAGCTGGTTGTGCTGTTGGTGGAATCCGAGTTGTCCGTGAGGGATGTACTTGTATATTCGTCATCCTCATCCAATTCTTCATTGACAACTTCATTGCTGTTACCTTTTTGTTGCATCTCATCGTACAGATGGTCATACTTCTTAGCATGTGTCAGTATTCTTCCTGACTCATAATCCCCGCAGTCTCTGTGGAGTTTATATTGCTTTCTTCTCTTAATATCATCTTCCAATGTCTTGAGTCTTATTTTCATCTCGCTGATGTATTCGACAATGACTCCTTGATCTTGATGCTTATTCAGCTCAACCGCAATTTCCTCAATCTCCTTTTTGATTTTTGTTCTGTCCGCCCAGGCATATTTCACGAGGATTTGCATCATCACTTTGGAACTCTGTGCAGAGTTTGCCGCCCAGTCATCCATCATTTGGGGATCCCGGGATTCATACGAGGGAGTGATGTAGATACGCAAGCCTCTCTGTACCATGTTTTTCTCTAGGTAGTCCTCCAAGGAAGTGGCTTCCCACCATTTGGACACCTCATGCTTGTGGGTTTTTCATACTTCCTCAGTAAATCCATAATTGGTTTGTTCGCCTTCAATACCATCGCCATCCCTCCCTCGTATGAATCCCGGGATCCCCAAATGATGGATGACTGGGCGGCAAACTCTGCACAGAGTTCCAAAGTGATGATGCAAATCCTCGTGAAATATGCCTGGGCGGACAGAACAAAAATCAAAAAGGAGATTGAGGAAATTGCGGTTGAGCTGAATAAGCATCAAGATCAAGGAGTCATTGTCGAATACATCAGCGAGATGAAAATAAGACTCAAGACATTGGAAGATGATATTAAGAGAAGAAAGCAATATAAACTCCACAGAGACTGCGGGGATTATTAGTCAGGAAGAATACTGACACATGCTAAGAAGTATGACCATCTGTACGATGAGATGCAACAACAAGGTAACAGCAATGAAGTTGTCAATGAAGAATTGGATGAGGATGACGAATATACAAGTACATCCCTCACGGACAACTCGGATTCCACCAACAGCACAACCAGCTCACGCAGTGGAATGGCGGCAGAGGGAGGAAGCCAGAAGTCAAAACCTAATTTTTTAGAGATGTATCGGCTCATGAATCAGAGCCGACAAGCGACCAGGGCTTCTGCACGACTTCAGGCGAAGAACAAACAAACGCCTCTGCCCGTAAGAGGAAGGCCAAGAGGTACCGGGACAAGAAGAGGAAGAAATATAAACAGAGGAGGAAACAGAGCACGAGGCCAAGTGGGAAACAAGAAGGGCCAAAACAAGAAATATTAAAGATGGATGAAGACCAGGTAAATTGCTCTATCATTAATCTTTCTCCAAGAGACATTAGCATGAAAGACAAACGTACTCTGTGTTTAGGTCTTTCATTTTGCCCCGCAGTACCTATGAACTATGTAAACAATAAGATTGACTTATTTAAGTTTTGTCGCAAATTAAAACTTAAAAAGTGGCATGTATTGAAACCATCTAGAAGCAGGAATGTTTGCACGAGTAATCCTAGAGAGACGGAAGATAACTTGATCATTGGGGACATAGACAATTTATTGGCATTGGATGAAATAAATAACGAGATGGATGAACATGAGATAAGTCTGGAAGCCAAACGTATCTTAGAAGCACTTGAGATACAACATGATAGCAATACTAGGAGTAACTTCAAACCCCGATCCACCTTCACCCCCAAATTGTATCATGATAACATAGACACCTTCCATGAAATGGTAGGGAAAGAACTTCTCCAGTACAGGAGCCAGAACTGGCAGGGCAAAATGAAAACCTTTAAACATAATCTCACATCAGCAGAAAAATCAGCTATGATGGAGTTAGCGGAAGATGATAGTATTGTCATCCGCCCTGCGGATAAGGGTGGCAATATTGTAACCCTACCTAAAAACATGTACATAGGGGAGGCATTGAGGCAACTCAGAGATGAAAAAACTTACAGAAAGAGCAACAGAGTGGAATACAATCTTAGTATCACAGCAATCTGGGACAAAATGTCAGATTGGAAAGATAAAGGTTGGATTGAGTGGGAAGAATATTGCTATCTTAAACGTGACTATCCCATCCTACCATTACTATACCTACTTCCAAAGGTACATAAATGCAAACTTAATCCCCCGGGTAGACCCATCATTTCGTCCAGAGGGAGTGTACTGGAAAACATCTCCAGATACGTGGACCATTTTCTGCAGGAATATGTCAGGAACCTACCCACATATGTACGTGACACCAAAGACTTCTTAGACAAAATCAAGGATGTCAAGTGGGAAAGGGACTTACTGCTCATAACGCTTGATGTCAGCTCACTATACACCTCTATAGAACACACTCAAGGTATAGAGGCATGCGCCAGATTTTTGAAAACTCGTAACATCAAGTATCTGGGACACACTACTATGATCCTGGACACGATGAGGCATTGCCTACTTAACAACTTTTTTCTGTTTAACGACGACATCTATGTCCAATTGCATGGCACAGCGATGGGCACATGCTTTGCCCCGAGCTTTGCCAATCTGTTCATGGGCGCATGGGAGGCCGACATCAGAAACAGACCAGATGTGCGAGAAGATTTCCAGAATGTCACTATGTGGCTAAGATACATAGATGACATTTTTCTGATCTGGAAGGGCAATAAGAACACTGCCATTGAATTCATCTCCAAATTGAATACCAACAACAATAATATCACCCTTACTAGCAACATCAGTAACAAGGAGATTGAATATCTAGACACTAAGGTGAAAGTTCAGGACAACAAATTCAAAACTGTACTGTTTCGCAAAGAAACAGCAGGTAACACCTTACTGCACGCCCTGAGCAGCCATCCTGAGCCCCTGAAGTGGAGCATCCCCTACGGGGAGCTACTCAGGGCCAAACGCAACTGCAGCACCATTGATGATTACGAAAAGGAGGAAGCAACAATGGTTCAAAGGTTCACCAACAGAGGTTACCCGAAATGGGTAATCAAAAGAGCTATCAACAGAGTGAAAACAGTGGAACGCAAAGACCTACTCACCAATCTAAGGAAAGATGATATGAATACAGAGGATGACAATGTCACCCGCATCATCCTCGACTACAATGGCAACTACAAACAAATAAAGAAAAGCATTACAAAGAACTGGGATATTCTCAAGAATGATCCCATAATAGGCAGCACCATACCCTCTAAACCCAGCATCACCTACCGCAGGGGACGTAACTTGAGTGACCTACTTGTACATAACTTGCTCAGTGACATCATACCCCGGGGGGTGGATCTCCCCGGATTTTTTCCCTGCGGGCATTGCAAAGCCTGTGCAAACAGTCAGATGGTTAAGGAATACTGGAATCCTAGCACCAACAAGATGGAAACCATAAAACAATTCTTAACCTGCACCACCACGTTCGTGGTGTATGTACTGGTATGCCCATGTGAAATGAGGTATGTGGGTAGCACCACAAAGATGGCCAAACAACGGATATTGGAACATGCGAGAGCCATAACGAACATAGATAAACAATATCCCATTGCCAGGCATTTCGAAAGTCATCATTTTTCCAATGCTAAACTTCTGAGGTACTATGTTATTGAACAGGTAATCTTATCCGCAAGAGGTGGTAACCGTGCATTGAGACTAAGACAACGAGAGTCGAGACACATTATTGGTCTCTGCACCCGCTTTCCGAAAGGACATAACCTCGATGAGGAATACAATGTACATTTGCATGATGAATGATTATTATTTATTTGATTTCAAATCTTACATTAGTCCTCATATGCTTTCTCCAACAGATTGAAAGGGTGGGACTCTGTCTCAGGCTAGTGATATCAGCACCCCAATCCTTTCTACGCTGGTCTTCTCCACTCTTCGCTTCAAGTATGTTTTTTCTTTTTGTTGAATTACAGTGCACTTAATCACTAAATGGTATTTGGAACAGGGTTTTTTCGTAGCAGATCCTCAACCTAGTGCTCAAATTTGCTTGTACATTGTGTTAGTTCTGCACGACCTGGACATTGATGACTGTATTTTGTACTTTTACCTTCCCCACTAACAAGGGGACAAGAGAACGCATTTTGGAGGAATAGTTGTTTGGTTGGTCCTCACACACCCACTAATCAGGGGATACCAAACAGGTTGTGAGTTTTACCTCATGAGAGTGTATCAGATAGTGCACTCTGGATGTGTATTCTGTTTACAGTCGAGGTATTGCGTTACCAAGGGAACCGCAGGGCGTTCCATTGGCCAATCACGTGCCATCAGGTTAAGTACGTGATTGGATGAAATATGCACATGACCCACGAAAGCTGTCGGCGTGTGCCAACTTATGATATTATTATCATGGGCAAGACCCTTCGTATCAATGTCACATTAACAATAGATACAATACCATTTGAGGTCGATGTAGAACATCAATTACAAATGTTTTTGTTGTCTGACTTTATGACCATGTGTAGTTTGCACATTCACATTATTATTAATTTGAACAATATACCAGGTACATGATTTATGACATATGAATGAGATAATCTGAATAATTGTCATTATTATACTTCATCAGACCCACTCCAAGATGGCGCTTGTAGTACTATGTTCAAGCGGGGGAGTCCGTCATTTATGTTTATTGTGGACACACGATTTAAACAGCAAATGTAGTGAGCATTATTGTGTGAACAAGCACTCACGGAGTGCGAAACGCGTCACGTAGGGCTTATGGCGTGAATAAACCCTACTTGTTTGACAGACTCGCATTTCTAGTGTGGATTATTGCTGTACCTGAGTGCGCGCTTGGAACGCTGTTTTGGACTTCATATTAAGCACCGGATACCTCACCGGCAGCGCGCCACCCCCACTGGACGAGGGATGCCCCACTGAGGTGATCTTTGGATTTATATATATATATATATATATATATATATTATACCTTTCCCTGGTATACCACGATTTTTTATCAAAAAACCAGTGCCGAGGCCCAAATGGTGCTTGATGTTAGTATTTATTTGGCTCACGAAAAAAACAACCCAACGCGTTTCGAAGCCAAGCTTCTTGCTCACGGGTAACATTGCTTAAAGCGGCCATTCTATTTAAAGTGACATGATACAAAATAACGTGCACGTGTTTGCAAGGACATGAAAGAAATACTTTGCTACAATGTTTTCTCTTTTCACTTTGTGACAATTACAAAACGTGATTTAACAAATAATAGAGAAACACGTTCAAATAATAATGATAGTCTTTGATGGCAATTTTCCAGTTCGTATGTGTGTATAAACCCAAGTGGGTAATGATTTCAGCCAAAGGGCTCCGATTTCGTAATACCTCACATAAAGCCACAAAGTTAATCCACAAATTAATTTTCAGTCAAGTTGACGTTGTTTCTCAAATCATAGTCATTAATCAGACTGTTCATTGTATTATCACATAAATGATATCATCAGTGATGTGATCAGTAATGTCAAATGAAATGTCATCAGTAATGTCATCAGTGATGTCATTTGAGATGTCATCAGTGATGTCATTTGAGATGTCATCAGTGATGTCATCAGTGATGTCACTGACCATGTCATGAATGATATAATATGTGACATCATCAGCAGTGGATTGCGGGTGCGCGATATATAGTTAGTGCAACTAACTATATATGCGAATTTCAATGGTTTTGTGTGAGTAAAATAAGGTGTTGTAAATGCTAATCCCTAACTATATATGGTCTATAACCTATGGTTTTTTCAGTGAATTTTCACGGTTTTGTAAATGCTAATTCCTAACTATATATGGTCTATAACCTATGGTTTCTTCAGTGAATTTCAATGGTTTTTTAATAGCAAATATCAAAAGCTGTAAAATGTATTCTTCTTTTAAATGAAAAATATTTTTTATATGTTTTTAATATAATTGTTTTATGCATCTGCCAAACCCTGACCTCTTAATAGTGCACTGTGGTGGAATTGATTTTGGGACTATGACTGGGGTTGGTCTGGAAATGCTTTTAAAAGACACCTTTCATCAATTGATGCCACTTTTTCCCCAAACTGCCTTGGTATATTCCAATATATGCCAATGACAGAAATGGAAGTGGTCCAACCAATTTTTTCCACAATTTGATAAAGCACGGAAACATGTGAATAAATCTGTTTCTGCTTACATGAGAGAATTTACAATGGGTTTGATATACAACAATAACTTGCGTTACAACATGCAAGACATCTACAGAGGAGATGGTGTGCACTTCTCAGATGAGGGGAATAGAATATTCCTCCTGAATTTAAAACTGTGCATTGGAACCTACTTGTAGGTACCTAAATCAGCCACAGAACCCAATAGCTCTTTTCAGAGCTACCCTACCTCTGATCATTCTAAACGTATATCTTTTTCTAACTTTTTTCACTATTTTTCACCAAAGTACGCTCCCTGGTTCGCTTACCGGTGCGCGTACCGGGCGCTCCCCCGCGAAATTTGTCATTTTTATTTTTTTTATTTTTGCATATATCAGCGTCCTAAGCCCCCTTCAGAAAACCTAGAGGGTCACAAAGTGTCTACCGTGCCCCCTTCTACCCATTCCGAACATTGTTTCCCCTCCATCTTGTGTCTCAATTCTACCGATACACAAAATGGAGGACTCCCGTAACGCTGCCGGTTCGCGTACCGGGGCGCGCACCTGTGAGCGCTCGCTAAAAAAAGGTGGGAAAGTAATCTACAGAAAAACCACTGGAGACACTTTCATCAAATATAGAATAGGCCCTACTACATAGCAGTCCCTACCATTTACCCAAATTTGATGGAACTCCATTGAGAAAATTATGCTGTAGGACTGACTAAATATCCTGAGGTAAATTACATGACAGAAACACATATGAAGTGTTAGAATTGACAACCAATTAAAATGTTACTTTCATTTTCTACTATTATTTCAAGACATTTGATTGGTTATGTACCTGAATATATATAAAGAAAGAGAGAGAAACACAGCCATTTTGACTACTACTTCCTGAAGTACATTTCAAGAGCATTTTGACTGCCAACTTTAACTTCTTTTTCAAAGGTAAGATATAATTTTAAAAATTTGAAAGGAGAACTATGTTATGCACTTTAAATTAAATAAGGAAAACTTTTTCAGATAGTTACATACTGTCCCTCTATAAGAGTTGGTCATTGAGAAACACTTAATTATTTAAATTATTGATTGAGTTAGGCTTCGGTGGTATAATTATGAATTTACTTAGGCTTCATCACAGGCACTTTTTAATAGTTTTACTTCCTGCCTGGAACCATGCACTGCCCAAAGATGACTTCACTTTTAAAAACTCACAAGCACCTGTCTGAACTTAAACCCAACAGTGCCCTATCTCCACTGATATTTTTTTAATGCAATTTACAGCAAGAAAATGGAAGCACAGCCAAAAGAAAATACAATTTCCTTTTAAATTAAGATTGAAAGCAATCCAAACCATGAAAAAGAAGAACTAGACTTTATGGATGAATCAGTAGACCAAGAATTATTAAAATGTGCTGAAGAATGTGAATGTGATTCTTGGAATGAAAAGGAGGACATTCCTGATGATTTAATGTTACAAATTCTCTTAGATTTTGAAAAATCAGAACAATAAATTTAAATTTTAAAAGTTAAAATTGTTTGAGACATTATTCTTTTTAATATGAAAATTATGAAATAGTACCCAAAAAGATAAACTATAAACTGAGACTTAAAATATACTGTGCAACTTGTTTTGTGTTATATAGTAAGTTTGCTCATAGTTACTTCCTTTCTCCCACTATATTATCTCCAATGTGTATTTAACATCTCTTTATCATCTCCTGCCTCCATGTTCTTTCTGCTTTCCTGACAGACTATGCTATGAATTCCATATACCACAATAACTTCTGAAACAACATGCAAGATATCTACAAAGAAAACTGAGTATATTTATTTTTAGACTCTGCATTTGTACCTACATGTTGGTACTTAAATAAAAAAATAAAAAGAAAAAATACAACAAAAAGAACATCAATAAACATACAATATTTGAACATTCTTTCATTCTTTTTTCCGTATATTACGCTCCCCGGACCGCTTCCCGGTGCGCGTACCGGGCGCTCCCCCCGCAAAAAAACGATAATAAAATTATTATTTTTTGCCCCGCGGGGCCCTTTTAAAGCCCCCTCATCAAACCTAGGGGGTCAGGGAGGATGTACTCTGCCCCCTTATGCTCATTTCCCCCTTTGTTTTTGCCACCTCTTGTGTCTCTATCCTACCGAGACACAAGATGGCAGCCGCTCCGGACTGTTTAGAATGTTGACAGTCACCAGGGAGCCAATCCGCTTCTTCTCGCGAAGTTCCGTTACGCGTCAGGTACGCGAACCGGGGCGCTAACCGGGACGCTGTCACAGATATATCTGTTTTTTAAAACGTTAATTTCTCAAAATCCACTGGAGCACATATATTGAGACATAGCAAAGGCACGTCGGGCAAACCATATCTACAATTTTGCCAAGTTTCGTATAAATCCATTCAGCCGTTCGAGCTAAAAGTGATTCCAACCGCCCTATGGAAAAATGAATGGGAAAAACGCGTTTTGGGACCCCCTTTTTTCTCGGCCCCCCCTTGACAAAACCCCCCCAAATTTTCAGAAGCTGCTCAGAAACAAAATGTGCAATTTTCCTGAACATTTCTGCCAATTCCGTCCACAAACGCCAAAGTTATTCGACATAGAATTTTCAGAAATCCCATAGGAAAAAAATCATAACTATATATACCTACTGGCGGCCGCCAGTAGGTAATATATATATATATATATATATATACATATATCCAACACAAATTGCCCGGAGGTGAGAATAAGCCTACAGCAGAATAGCTGGAACGGGGAACATCCTTTACAACGCGGATGTTACACCGCAGTTCCCTTATGACGCAACTTTTACAACGCAAGTTGTAACAACAAATTGCGCTGGGGGGCGCTCCAGGATAGTAAATAGTTTAATTTACTATCCAACTCCTTCCCTATTATCCATGGGGACTGGAGTTGGAATAGTAAATTAAACTATTCACTATCCAGCCCCCAACAACGCAAGTCGTGGTAACGGCTTGCGTTGTAAAACATGCGTCGTAAAGTACTGCGATGTAAAACATCGCGTTGTAACGACATACATCCAGCTGGAACAGCACAAAATAATGCAAACCAGTATGCTTGGTCCAGAGTTCTTTATTTCATTCATCCCTCCTGACGCGTTTCAGAGCCTGGGCGGCTCTTTCTTCAGAGGAAAGTCACTGCAAAATGGAAATGCTGCCCTAAGAGCCTATTTGCAGGCGCTGAAATAATTACTCCCAGGTGGGATAGGTGCACTGCAGACATCTTGGAATGATGTTTTAACCATTGTGGTTGTGAAAGGTATAAATAAAGTTTTTACATGACTAACATGAACATAATTATCGAATAGCCAGCACCATTATTCTAATATAATGCTCTCTCAATAATACTATTTGGCAAACAATATATCATAAAGTAATGTTACATCTACATTGTGTATTTACAGGGAATAATTCACGCACAGCAATACAGCCCCAGTGGGCTCATGGCAATGGCAATAAAGTCCATTATTGATAACAAACCACAATGGTTACTGCGTAAGTCGCAATACTGCCCCAGTGGGCTGGTAATCAGAGAACCTTACACCTCTTCAAATATGGCTATGGCTATGGCTCAATATATCACGTATCACTCTTAATATATACAGCTTCATGTTCTTTCTGCACAAGATGATTTAACTGCTTTTTTTCTTCAACCTCACTCGCCGACAGTTTTGTGTCTCCTAAAAAGATTAAAAAGTACCATCAATGTGTTTTTAAAACATATATAAACAAACCAAAAGCTTTGATATTGTATATATAAACTACATTGGACAAAGATATATGGTACAGCTACCAGCTAAAGTAATCTGGAAATTACTACTGACAATGTACATTCTCCATAATGATGCAGTTAAGCAATACATTGTCGAGTCCACCCAAATGAACCCACATCTCTTCATCATTATTTAGACCCTTTGGGTGCCTGTGTCATACTTAATAATCAGTTTTGATTCTAGGCATCTGACCTCCTCTATTCTGTTTCCCCCATTCAGATTTCGGGATTCTATCGAGGGCACAGTATCGTAGGAGGGACACGTTCTTATTGTGTTGTTCTTTAAAGTGCTTGGCCACCGGATATTGTCTATCTTCATTGATAATAGCTCTAGTATGTTCCAATATCCGCTTGTTTACACGGGCAACTTAGAGCATAGATACAAACGTCAGATGCACAGGTTAAGTGTTTTGTGATGACATACGGTTTATGGTCTGTAGACAATGATATTTCTTTACATTTGGGACTGGTTTTACAAGCTTTGCAAGAGGAACAGGGAAAGAAGTCTGGTATGGGATTGGTCATTTTGTCATCTGGTATAAGATTGCTACAAAGTAGATCGGAAAGTGCAGGACATTTTCTGTATGTAATTCTCAGTTGTCCCACCACACATTTATCTAAAGTAGAATCTGTGTTTAGGACATGCCAATATTTCTTGAGACATTTTCGCAATTTCCAAGATTGGTTATTATATGCAGTAATGAACCTTGAAGGTTCTACTTCATTGAGAGTCTTGGGTTTACTAGATAGTGTTGGGGTTCTGTCAATTTTGGAAATTTTCAAACAGGCTTGTTTGACCATTTTTCTTGAGTACCCTCTTTCTAAGAAGCAGTCAGTCATAATTTTGAGTTATTTTTGAAATAATTCATTTTGAACTGCAGTTCCTTTTTGCTCGTAGGAACTCTCCGTAAGGTATACTGCTGATAAGATTTCTCGCATGGCAGCTGTTAGCATGCAGTATGCTATTGCCAGCGGTCGATTTTCTAAACAATTTACTTGATAGTTTGTCTTGTTGTACAATGACTTCCATGTCCAGAAATTCAATAGTGTTCTCATGTATGGTATTGGTGAATTTAAGATTGTAATCATTGTTGTTGAGTTCCACCACAAACTCATTAGCCTTGTCCTTAGTTACCCTCCAAATACAAACCACATCATCTATATACCTCACCAAGAGGACTACTTAGTGGATAAAGGCACTGATGGTACTGGCCACCTGCTCCTCCCACCAGCCCAGGTACAATCCTGCGTAGCTGGGGGTGAAGCAGGTTCCCATTGCAGTCCCCTGGGTTTGGCAATAGATGACATAATTGTACAGAAAGTATTTGTTTGATAAACATGTTTCCATCATAGACAGTAACATATCTGTGTGTTTCAGATATATCAAATTCAGTATTTTCAAAAAATGGCGCAATGGCTCAATTCCTAACCTGTGAGGTATGCTGGTATACAGACTATTGACATCTAATGTCATTATTAACATGTCATTAGACCAGTGTACCTGGTTAATTACATTGAGAAAGCATAGTAACTCCTGTGCAAAAGGTCTTAAAAATGGTCAATGTATTTGGACGTGTTTTCATGTGTGCTGCCTATAGAGGACACTTTAGGGCATCCTGGGGATGTGGTGTTATTTTTATGTATCTTAGGCAACAAACACATAACTGGCAATTTGGGATGGTCACAACATAGATATTTGTTCTCATCCTCAGACAATAGGTTCTCATACTTCCAGTTCAGTATCTTGGATTTGTAAATTTCATTACCGTTTTCAAAATTAGATCTGTTACTGTTATGGTAACTCTCAGTATCACTTAACTGACTTTTACTCTCATCCAAATACATTTGCCTCGGCCATACCCACCACATTTACACATATATATATATAACATAACACGAACTCCGCCAAGTCCCGAGAAATCACTCCAGGACAACAACGAAACCGGACCCACACGGATAATTTGCAAAATTTTAAAGTTTATTCCATCCTTTGTGCAGAGAATACGCCGCCATGACGCGTTTCGGGACCTCCGCCCCTTGATCACATGACATATATACATATATATGCAAAAAAGAAGGAGAGAACTCTGGGTAGTTCTCCGGTTTAGGGGGAAAGCAGCTCCTGTTAGAGCACTCTCAACACCAGTGATACTCTAGAACTGCTCACCTTAAATTTCTCTTTTTCTATCAAAGTTTTTAAGCATAGGATTAGCAAAGAACCATCCGCGCCGAGATAAAAAAGGACAAAGTCTTTTGCAGTTTCTACAGCAAAGTCTTTAAGCATAAGACTAGCACAGTGCTGTCCTTGCTGAGCTGTAAAATGATACAAGCCATTTATCACTCCAGGCACAGTATTACAGCTTTGAATTGGTAACATACCAACTCAAGCCAACCCGAAATGAGTAAAAGCAACCCCTGACACAGTGTTTTGCTCTAATTAGAGCTCTTCAGAGAGGTATAGCTTTGTCCAGACACTAGGGGGGCACCCAGTATTAGTCAAAACAAAACCCTTTCAGGCATAGAGTGATGCATACATTTTCCAAGAAAGAAGGAGAGAACTCTGGGTAGTTCTTCAGTTTAGGTGGAAATCAGCTCCTGTTAGAGCACTCTCAACACCATCGACACTCAAATGTCTGTTTTCTATCAAAGTTTTTAAGCATAGGATTAGCACAGTGCCATCCACGCAGAGATAGAAAAGGACAACATCTTTTGCCAATTCTACAGCAGACGTGAGTCCCTTGCTCACTTTGCCACTGGATTCAAGCAACCCGGGCTGAAGACAGCTGGAATGCCAGAAACCGGTCCTCGGAAGCTTGTTTCCGGTCCAGGGAAGGCATGGCTTGGCAGTTCGGGCTGGGCTGTTCCCATGAGGCACAGGGTCAGACTGATTTGCATATAGCCATGTCTGAACTGGGGTGGCAGAGTGGGCTAAAGAACGGTGATGGATTAAACCCAGATCTTTTGACTGGGTGTGAGTGTTTGATTGGTTCAGATGGTCCGTCTATTACCACCTTCTTTTGTACCGCTTTTGGCGGCCATAAGTGTGGCAGAGTATGCTCAGACGTGAGTCCCTTGCTCACTTTGCCAGTGGATTCAAGCAAGCCGGGCTGAAGACGGCTGGAATGCCAGAAACCGGTCCTCGGAAGCTTGTTTCCGGTCCAGGGAAGGCATGGCTTGGCAGTTCGGGCTGGGCTGTTCCCATGAGGCACAGGGTCAGACTGATTTGCATATAGCCATGTCTGAACTGGGGTGGCAGAGTGGGCTAAAGAACGGTGATGGATTCAACCCAGATCTTTTGACTGGGTGTGAGTGTTTGATTGGTTCAGATGCTCCGTCCATTACCACCCCCTTTTGTACCGCTTTTGGCCGCCATAAGTGTGGAAGGGTATGCTCAGACGTGAGTCCCTTGCTCACTTTGCCACTGGATTCAAGCTAACGGGGCTGAAGACGGCTGGAATTCCAGACACATGTCCTCGGAAGCTTGTTTCCGGTCCAGGGAAGGCATGGCTTGGCAGTTCGGGCTGGACTGTTCCCAAAAGGCACAGGGTCAGACTGATTTGCCTATAGCCATGTCTGAACTGGGGTGGCAGAGTGGGCTAAAGAACGGTGATGGATTAAACCCAGATCTTTTGACTGGTTGTGAGTGTTTGATTGGTTCAGATGCTCTGTCCATTACCACCCCCTTTTGCACCGCTTTTGGCCGCCATAAGTGTGGAAGGGTATGCTCAGACGTGAGTCCCTTGCTCACTTTGCTACTGGATTCAAGCAAGCCGGGCTGAAGACGGCTGGAATGCCAGAAACTGGTCCTCAGAAGCTTGTTTCCGGTCCAGGGAAGGCATGGCTTGGCAGTTCGGGCTGGACTGTTCCCATGAGGCACAGGGTCAGACTGATTTGCATATAGCCATGTCTGAACTGGGGTGGCAGAGTGGGCTAAAGAATGGTGATGGATTAAACCCAGATCTTTTGACTGGGTGTGAGTGTTTTATTGGTTCAGATGGTCCGTCCATTACCACCCCCTTTTGTACCGCTTTGGGCCACCATAAGTGTGGCAGGGTATGCTTAGACATGAGTCCCTTGCTCACTTTGCCACTGGATTCAAGCAAGCCGGCCTGAAGACGGCTGGAATGCCAGAAACATGTCCTCAGAAGCTTGTTTCCGGTCCAGGGAAGGCATGGCTTGGCAGTTCGGGCTGGACTGTTCCCATGAGGCACAGGGTCAGACTGATTTGCATATAGCCATGTCTGAACTGGGGTGGCAGAGTGGGCTAAAGAACGGTGATGGATTAAACCCAGATCTTTTGACTGGGTGTGAGTGTTTGATTGGGTCAGTTGCTCCGTCCATTACCACCCCCTTTTGTACCGCTTTTGGCTGCCATAAGTGTGGCAGGGTATGCTCAGACGTGAGTCCCTTGCTCACTTTGCCACTGGCTTAAAGCAAGCCGGGCTGAAGACGGCAGCTTGTTTCTGGTCCAGGGAAGGCATGGCTTGGCAGTTTGGGCTGGACTGTTCCCATGATGCACAGGGTCAGACTGATTTGCATATAGCCATGTCTGAACTGGGGTGGCAGAGTGGGCTAAAGAACGGTGATGGATTAAACTCAGATCTTTTGACTGGGTGTGAGTGTTTGATTGGTTCAGATGCTCTGTCCATTACCACCCCCTTTTGTACCGCTTTTGGCCGCCATAAGTGTGGAAGGGTATTCTCTGACGTGAGTCCCTTGCTCACTTTGCTACTGGATTCAAGCAAGCCGGGATGAAGATGGCTGGAATGCCAGACACCGGTCCTCGGAAGCTTGTTTCCGGTCCAGGGAAGGCATGGCTTGGCAGTTCGGGCTGGACTGTTCCCATGATGCACAGGGTAAGACTGATTTGCATATAGCCATGTCTGAACTGGGGTGGCAGAGTGGGCTAAAGAACGATGATGGATTAAACCCAGATCTTTTGACTGGGTGTGAGTGTTTGATTGGTTCAGATGCTCCGTCCATTACCACCCCCTTTTGTACCACTTTTGGCCGCCATAAGTGTGGCAGGGTATGCTCAGACGTGAGTCCCTTGCTCACTTTGCCACTGGATTCAAGCAAGCCGGGCTGAAGACGGCTGGAATGCCAGAAACCGGTCCTTGGAAGCTTGTTTCCGGTCCAGGGAAGGCATGGCTTGGCAGTTCGGACTGGACTGTTCCCATGAGGCACAGGGTCAGACTGATTTGCATATAGCCATGTCTGAACTGGGGTGGCAGAGTGGGCTAATGAACGGTGATGAATTAAACCCTGATCTTTTGACTGCGTGTGAGTGTTTGATTGGTTCAGATGCTCCGTCCATGACACCCCCTTTTGTACCGCATTTCTTCAGCAAAGTCTTTGAGCATAGGATTAGCACAGTGCTGTCCTTGCCGAGTTTTAAAATGACAAAAGCCATTTATCACTCCAGGCACAGTATTACAGCTTTGAATTGGTAAAATACCAACTCAAGCCAACCTGAAATGAGTAAAAGCAACCCCTGACACATTGTTTTGCTCTAATTACTCTAATTAGAGCTCTTCAGAGAGGTATAGCTTTGTCCAGACACAAGGGAGCACCCAGTATAAGTCAAAACAAAACCCTTTCAGGCATTGAGTGATGCATAAATTATGCAGAACAAAAGTAGAGAACTCTAGGTAGTTCTCCATTTTAGGTGGAAAGCAGCTCCTGTTAGAGCACTCTCAATACCAGCGACACTCTAGATCTGCTCCCCTCACTATATGCCAGTAGGTAGTTATAGTTAGGACCTAGTTACCATAGGAAAATGGCAACATCCTATTCTGAATAACTTTGGTGCCGATTGACAAATCTTTGTGGAATTTTCAAAACTAATTCTTTGTTGAGATCAGCTCCTATGTTGAAAGTTTAGGGGTGATTCGTCAAGGGGGGCCGAGAAAAAAGGGGGGTCCCAAAACGTGTTTTTTCAATGTTAATTTCCATAGGAAACGTTAGACAAGGCTACTGGTCGAACAGGTGAATGGAATTACCTCAAATTTGGCAGGGAGAAGGGTCTTGGTCTACAAAGCACACTTTTGTTTATTTGGTATAAATCCATTCAGAGGTTTTTGAGGAATATTGAAATATACAGATATAGATTGATACTGCCATCAGGCTGAGGTATTACGAGCACGAGCTTGCAGCTGATATGCTGTGAGCGTTGCGAGCGGTTGCAACTAGGAAGTGTTTGCCGCCATTTTGTGATTCCATTGAAGCGAGTAAAGGAAAAAAGGGTTAAAAAAGTGGGAAAGAGGAGGGTAGGAGTACTGTAACCTCTGTGGGGGGTTTAGGGTGTGCTGTAGAGGGGGTGCGAAGCAAAGGATTCGCCCATACCAGTGTGAAAGTGCTAGGTATGGAAATTAAGTGAGGTATTACCTAGTGTGTGATGTTGCTAAGGTGAGCTGGTGCTCCACTCGGGGATTAAAGCGTGAGTCCATAGGGTGTGTCTTATGCTGTGAAGTCATGTGCCATGGCCGCTGCACTACAGTTGAGGAAGTAGTTTCAGCATGTGTTTATAACTGCTAGGATGAACTACTAACCCATACTGGTTTGTAAGTCATGGGGTACGGAAAATATGTGAGGTATCGTCTAGAGTCTCATGCTGCTAAGCTGAGCTGATGCCGGACTCGGGGATTAAAGCGTGAGCCCAAACTGTGTGTGCTATGCTGTGAAGTCACGTGCTTTGGCCGTTGTGCCATACCTGTCCAAGTAGTGTGAGCATGTAGTTTTAGCTATTTGGATGAACTTTTGCTTTGAACATTGTATCTTGTGTATGGTGCTTAGGGGGCGTTATAGAGGGAGTCCAAAGGTAAATTTGCACGTATCAAATCCATTCGGTATTTGTGAAGTGCTAACTACTCACTCCTACGGGTGAGATTGCGCTGGGGGCGTAAGCTGAGATGCTGATGGACTCGGGGTAAAGTCGCTGAACTACTGACCCCTACAGGTCTGAAAGTGCTGGGTATGGAAATTAAGTCAGGCATTGCCTAGAGTGTCATCCTTTTAAATTGAGCTGCTGCTGGAGTCGGGGATGAAACCATGAGCCTAAACTGTGTGTGGTATGCTGTGCCACACGTGTTCAACTTGTATTTGGTGCTTAGGTGGTGTTGTATAGGAAGTGTGAAGGTAAATCAATACAGTATTTGTAAAGTTCCAAGTACTGACCCTTATGGGTGAGTAGAGCCCTGGTTGAAAGCGAGAGCTCTGTGCTGCAAAGTGAGATGGTCTGGACGCTGCGCCACAGCCGTTTGGAGAATACAAATTGGCGAGGGTCCGGGAGTTGCCGTTATCGGGTCCTAAAATAGCAGGCTTAAGTTGTCAGTTATAGGGTGGCTCTAAAAAGAGCCCTTATGTTCATTAGTTGAAGCTACATATAAGTGCGGATGCACAGCTTCAAGTTATTCAGGAAAACTCGGTTTCCCTGATCTGTAAAGTGTACTCCATCACTTTTGTATATATCTACCATATCAAAATGTATATTGTTGTTGTATATGGACCTCATTTTGTGGTCTCTGAGGTATGCAGAGACAGCTTTGTTGACTTTTTTCCGAGATTTTTCTATCTGGGGACAAAATAGTTTGGACCATTTCCACTTCTGTCTTTGGCATATATTGGAATATACAAAGACAGTTTGAGGCAAAATTTTCCAAAGGTGTCCTTCATAAGCATTTACAAACCTACCCCAGTCAATGTGCCTAGGTCGTTTCCACCACAGTGCACAATCATGAGGTCAGGGTGTTGGAGATGCAAACAGGTTTTAACCAAAAGTAACAATTGGTGCCACTTCAATCCTCTCTGTCCAAACCATTTAATATCCACATTTTGTAAACCTAGCTCTAAGTCAATACGTCTCTTTTCTGCATACCTCCTGCACTAGAAAACATAACTAAGTCCTACGATCCGCACTAGCATTTCGAAGGTATGGTTGGAAGGTATGGAAAGATGTCTGTAGCTCATACAGTTCCTTTGTAGAATAAGAGATATGTTTGAAGATGGGGAACTAATTTCTTTTCGCATACAAAACATTACCTGATTGGGAGATGAAAAGCATTGTTTTTTAAAAGTAGGTTGCACATTCGTTTTGTGGAAAAGCATCTTTGTGATTGGTTAAGAAAAAGCAGTTTGCACGTGCAGTACATATTATTGGATACAATTTGCTCAACTCAACCACACCTGGTACTTGGATTTGGAAGGCACTGTTCGAAACTTGAAACAATTGTGAACTTTTAACCTGCACGTGCCTTTAAATGTTCGAGAAAATGTTGCAAAAACATTTCGTTAGGTTAAAAAAAAATTGATGAACTTTTAACATCCACGTGTTGTAGAATGTTCTAGAAAGTGTTTTGATAGAATACGTTGCATTTCTGACTTCTATGTGTACTTGAAAATTAATAACATTTTTATATGGAAAATTAGAAAGACAGTAATAGAGAGTAGTTTTGAAAGCTAAAAGAATGAAGGAACTATACTAATTTGTTCTTTAATACCTACTGGCGGTCGCCAGTAGGTCGTTATCACTGTTATCGGTATGAAAGTGTGGCGTTGCTCAGAGTGGCATGGTGGTGATGTGATATGGTGCTACACTCTGGTATGAAACCGAGAGTCTACACCGTGAGGTTATTGCTGTAAAGTGATGTGGTCTGGTGTTTGTGGCATACATTAAGCATGGGCAGAAAATCCGTTCCGCTCGCGGATTTTGCGGATTTTCGGTAAATTCGCAATCCGCGATATTCGCGAATTTCCCGCAAAATCCTCGAGCGGAACGGATTGGGTCAAAAGTTCAAGATGACTTTTGTAACTCTTTCAGAATGGCGCCGGCAAGCTGCCAGAGCCATTCTAAAATAGCTACAAAAGTCAGCTTCAACAGGAAGCTCTAATGGATAAAGTAAAGCAGGTGCTCGAGTTGAAGGTCAAATTCAGTTACACAATCATTAATCACCCCAAACTTGGGGTGATTAATGATTGTGTAACTTAATTTGACCTCCAACTCGAGCACCTGCTTTACTTTATCTATTAGAGCTTCCTGTTGAAGCTCTTTGTAGCTATTTTAGAATGGCGCTGGCAGCTTGCCGGTGCCATTCTAAGTGGGGCTGAGGGCAGAAGGGCACAAAAGTGGGACAGAGGGCAGAAGGGGATAAAAAATTAGTGGGGCAGAGGGCAGAAGGGCACAGAAACGAGTGGTACAGAGGGCAGAAGGGCATAAAAAATGAGAGGGTGGCAGTGATTACCCAGGCAAAAAAAAAACCTGCGAACACGCAAAGCGCCCCGCGAACACCCACAAACACGCAAAGTGCCCCGCGAACACCTGCAAACTCGCAAAAATAAAAAAATCCGCAAATTTGCACGAATTCGCAAATTTTGCGGATTGTGAATTCGCAAATCTGCAAATTTGCGGATCGCAAATTCGCAAAATTCGCCCATGCTTAGCATACATGTGCAAGTAATGTTAGTAGGAGTTAATACCATACAGGGAGTGGAAAGCAAACTACTGACCGCTACTCTGTGTTGATAGTTTACCGGAAGCGGGAAGCCAAGTAGTTACACCGACCGGTGTGAAGACTTGGGATGAAATTGAGGTAATTGCTGAAAAAGGATGGTCTCTGTGCGCTGTAGTATACGTGTGTAAGTAGTGTTAGTAGGTGTTTATACCATACAGGGAGTGGGAAGTGAACTACTGACCGGTACCGTACGTTTATATTATACTGGAAGTGGGGAGCAAAGTATTCACGCCTACCGGTGTGAATACTCGGGGATCCAACCGAGCTGATTGTTGTAAAGTGATGGGCTCTGGGTGCTGTAGGATACTAGCCACTGTAGTATAAGTGTGTTAGTAGTGTTATTATGTGTTTATAGTATATAGGGAGTGGGAAGCGATCTACTCACCCCTACTGGTGTGAAGACTCAGGGATTAAACCGTGAGCCTAAATTGTGAGCTCATTGCTGTAAAGTGATGTGCTCTGGGTGCTGTAGCATACCTGTGGAAGAAGTGTTAGTTTACGTTTGGACAATATAGGGAGTGGGAAGCGAAATACTTACCCCTTGTCAAAGCCCAGCTCACCTGAGTTTCTGTTCAGTTCTGATGGAGGTAAAAGACAGTATGACCCCACCCTGAAACTGCTTGTTCCAGCACACTAGTTTTAAAACAGTGCACTAAGAACCAGAAGCTAAAGGTAAGGGGGAAGTGGATAAAATAAAAAAAGAGAGACAACACCGTTCTTGCATTACTACTGTAGAAGAGCTGCTAAAATCTGCCGCCCTCTCTGACTTCTGTAGAAACTGGTGCCTAATGAAACATAAACAAAGAACAGATAAGTGCAATCTATCCCTAAATGTGTTCCTGACTAAACCTTAATCCTATTAGAAATTCTCTTCTAAAAGTACCTTGCGCATCCTGGTCTCAAGCTTCCAGGTTTGGAATGTGTTACTGTTCTGGGATGTGCTTTCTATTACTGTAAAACTTCTGTAAAATCAAACAAATATCATTATCAGAATTACAAATGTCTAACATTCACCTTAATATAACTAAAGCCTAAATTCTTAATAGCAAACTCACGTTTCACACATTTCCAGACTTTTTATAAAACAAATACTGTACTTTTACATCAAAATACAGCAGGTAATCTGTGCAAATCCTTGATTTACTGTTTGCCTTGCTGTCAATGGTTTTCTCTGTTCGATTCTTAAAAAATTTACATGTAAAACAATGTTTATTTCAATAAGTTTCACAAAGTATTCTTGTAACAAAGGGTTTGAATCACAAAGTTTGTGGGAGATATCTTGTTCCAAATTGTCTTTACATGAATCCAGAAATCGCCGATAAAGTTCTTTCAGGTAATAAAAGGTTTTGCACTTACTTGTTGCTGAAAAGGGATACTGATCAGTCTAACCTCGATCTCTTTCTCTTTTGCAGGTCGATTGCAGTGGCAGAAGAGGGGCTGAGGCAAGAAGTAGCCGGAAACCAGAAGAAGGAAGAACCAGAAGCCGCGCCTGTTGAAGTCAATGAAGGTCTGGAGAGAGCAGGAGTGCCAGCGCCGAAGCATCTGTTCTCAGGTAAGTGGGAGGTATACGAGCACAAGCACTGTGTGAGGCTCAGGGGCTGCCTTTTATAGACAGGGCTGGGTGTGGTTCATAGAGCTGGGTGTGGTTCGAAGAACTGGGTGTGGTTCTCACAAGCAGGTGTGCAGAGCTTCAGTTATCATGCTAATGAGTTGAAGTAACACATGGCCTAGAGAGGAGTGTTCTAAATAAGCCTTGGTAAAAGCAAGGTCCAATGTTTTCTAAATAAGCCTTGGTAAAAGCAAGGTCCAATGTGCAAACAAGACAGCAATGTCCAAACTTGTGAATACATTGAGCAACATACACAGAAGTCTTAGGGAGGGGCTGAGATAACAAGAAAGGCTTTCCGTAGTATGTTTAAAGAGAGCTATTACAGAGACAAATAGTGCAATGAGAGGGGACATGCATTTTGCTGTGCACAAACCCTAACACCCCTACCGGTCTCAAGACTCGTGGATGAAACCATGAGCTCATTGCTGAAAAGTCATGTGCTCTGTGTAGTATTCCAATGTAAGTCATAGTAGAATGTTAGTATGTAATTCTACTAGAATCTAAGTATGTAATGTTAGAATGTAGGGCTGCCATGAGGGGAACCTTGCAGAGTTTGTACACGGTGCTGGAGAAGGCGGTTGCCTTGCCGTTTGCTCCTGTTGGTCGTTGTTTAAGCTGTCTTCTTTTCCTGCATGAAAATCTACTTATCAGATCCACTACTGTCTGCCTCTTCAGTACATTATTTTAGTGACGAGCGGGAGAAGGTAAAAAGAAGGCAGCACTCACCAATATTTCGAGGGTGCTTGTGTTGTGCTGAAGACCCATTTTTTTGTGTAGCTGTTTCTACTCATGCAAGGGTCGTCGGATCATTGAACTGTTATCTGACTTCTGGTAGGATTTATATTTTGCACTTCCTCTGCTTCTTCACTACATTCTGGTCTCTGTACTACACGTGTCAGTAGTGGTAGTATGGATTTATACTAACAAATGCATCATGGTTTTAAGGAGGGCGACATGTCAG
Organism: Lissotriton vulgaris; assembly: GCF_964263255.1. Lineage (NCBI taxonomy): Eukaryota > Metazoa > Chordata > Amphibia > Caudata > Salamandridae > Lissotriton > Lissotriton vulgaris. Next base: position 897,670,750 of record NC_141687.1, read on the forward strand.
GCTAGGGCATAAAATGGTCCGGGGGGTGCATTCGCAGGACATTTGTGTTTGCTATTAGAGGGCTGGTGCATGGCTTCCACAATGTGATAGCAAATACTTGTTTGACTACTTGAAGCGAGAGGAGGTAAACCTTGTATCACTTTAATAGAGGGGATTGGGGATCGTAAAAATGGAGAGAAAACAAGCAAGAAAAAAAAGAAGCAGGGTCTCAACCTTCCTTTTAAATGAGGCCCCAGGTGGATAATGTTCTGTGGCCAATCCAATTATTATATTGCGGGGTCTTTGTAGGACTGGGGATCGTAATGTCACATGTAAATTAGGCGCGGAAGGGCACAGAGACGTTTTGCAGCCTAGGCGACCCCCACCTTCCCAGGTATTCAGGGAGTTCGAGGCCAACTGAAGTCTAGGGATCGCCACACTCCGGGGCTTTATTTAAATATGCAGGGTGGGACTCGGCAGTCCTTGAAGCCTCAGTGGTCCTAGCCAGTGCCTTATTTGTTCAGTAATCAGACGGGCAGTACTTATGGTGTTATAAAGTGATACACTCATAGAACTCTTGCAGTTGTACAATTACCCAGGCTTCATTTGTCTAATAGTCAGTTAGATTATGTTTGGTAGGTGCACTCTAATATTAGATAAGTTTGTCCTTAAAATCTCCTATAAACAAATGATTTTCACAATAAATATTAGACAAGTGTTTTCAGAAAAAGAAGACCTACACACTCAGTTATTTATTTGAAAGAGTGGGTTGGACTCCAGTTGCAAGACAAAAATGAAACATAAGTATGTGTGCTATGTGGAAGAGGTAAAGAAAGGTAGTGCGAATGAAAGGACGATAGTGAGAATGGAACAGAGGGGGAGTGGGTGGCAGGGAGAAGGGGAGGGGGAGTCAAAAGGAGAGGGAGGAGGAGACAGAGCGTCGGCCTACTACACCCATCCCTTAGTGTTTACCCTCCTGTCACCCATTTGTCTAGGACGCTGGGATTTTTACTGCACCCAGTCCTTAGTCTTTACCTTTCCATCACCTGTTTGTCTAGGACACTGGGGTGCACAAAAAAGAGTGTGGTTCAGCAAGTCCTTAAAATGAAAAACATGAGGCCAGAGATTATGGGCCATATTATCAAGGAACAGCAATAACATTATCGCAGCCTTAGCGGCAGGAATCTGCCGACAAAGCGGTGATAAGGGGTTTATAATATGCCCTTGTGAATTTCCATAGAAGTTTGTTTACAACAATGGGGAGGGTTACTTTCATAGGGCGATTGCCACTCATAGGGAGTGGTAGGCCCAGCCTCAGCATGTGCCCTGAAGCCGTACGTAATACAAAAAGGGCTGAGCTATTCCTCAAACTGATGAATGTACGTGTCATGTTGTTGTTTGTGGATGGTGTAGGCTCTCATAGGGTCCAATAAGTGGCCATCCATTTTCTTGGATGTAATGCCCTCACACACCCTGTCAGGTGTCATGCTTCCTCATCTGGGCTGATCTTCGTTGGGTCAGCGGTGCAATACCCAATGGGCAACACCTCAGAGAGGGGCATTTTGGCGGATATCTTCTATCCAACTGCCTTCAGGTGAAGTGAGGTTGTGGGGCCAGAATAGCGTAGACGTGTTCTGTGAGTTTAAAATAAAGCTAGGGGTACCAGGATCAGGTTTATTCTAGGGGTCCCCTGCTTTAATTAAAAAGAAATACTAACTGGTACTCGCTGGAAAATTATGCTTCCTGTTACGAGTTTCAGTTTAGTGTGTGCTCTGAATGGTCGATATGTTTCTCGCGTATGTACAATGACTGACTATAGTTATCTCAACTAACTTTAACAGGCGAATTTCTCTGGTATTATGTGAGTCAAATGTTCAACTAACTATAACGTCCCTGAAACCTATGTTTTTTTGTGAATATATATATATATATATGTATATATATACATATATATATATATATATATATATATATATATATATATATATACATATATATATATATATATATATAGGATTAGCACAGTGCTGTCCTTGCCGAGTTTTAAAATGACAAAAGCCATTTATCACTCCAGGCACAGTATTACAGCTTTGAATTGGTAAAATACCAACTCAAGCCAACCTGAAATGAGTAAAAGCAACCCCTGACACATTGTTTTGCTCTAATTACTCTAATTAGAGCTCTTCAGAGAGGTATAGCTTTGTCCAGACACAAGGGAGCACCCAGTATAAGTCAAAACAAAACCCTTTCAGGCATTGAGTGATGCATAAATTATGCAGAACAAAAGTAGAGAACTCTAGGTAGTTCTCCATTTTAGGTGGAAAGCAGCTCCTGTTAGAGCACTCTCAATACCAGCGACACTCTAGATCTGCTCCCCTCACTATATGCCAGTAGGTAGTTATAGTTAGGACCTAGTTACCATAGGAAAATGGCAACATTCTATTCTGAATAACTTTGGTGCCGATTGACAAATCTTTGTGGAATTTTCAAAACTAATTCTTTGTTGAGATCAGCTCCTATGTTGAAAGTTTAGGGGTGATTCGTCAAGGGGGGCCGAGAAAAAAGGGGGGTCCCAAAACGTGTTTTTTCAATGTTAATTTCCATAGGAAACGTTAGACAAGGCTACTGGTCGAACAGGTGAATGGAATTACCTCAAATTTGGCAGGGAGAAGGGTCTTGGTCTACAAAGCACACTTTTGTTTATTTGGTATAAATCCATTCAGAGGTTTTTGAGGAATATTGAAATATACAGATATAGATTGATACTGCCATCAGGCTGAGGTATTACGAGCACGAGCTTGCAGCTGATATGCTGTGAGCGTTGCGAGCGGTTGCAACTAGGAAGTGTTTGCCGCCATTTTGTGATTCCATTGAAGCGAGTAAAGGAAAAAAGGGTTAAAAAAGTGGGAAAGAGGAGGGTAGGAGTACTGTAACCTCCGTGGGGGGTTTAGGGTGTGCTGTAGAGGGGGTGCGAAGCAAAGGATTCGCCCATACCAGTGTGAAAGTGCTAGGTATGGAAATTAAGTGAGGTATTACCTAGTGTGTGATGTTGCTAAGGTGAGCTGGTGCTCCACTCGGGGATTAAAGCGTGAGTCCATAGGGTGTGTCTTATGCTGTGAAGTCATGTGCCATGGCCGCTGCACTACAGTTGAGGAAGTAGTTTCAGCATGTGTTTATAACTGCTAGGATGAACTACTAACCCATACTGGTTTGTAAGTCATGGGGTACGGAAAATATGTGAGGTATCGTCTAGAGTCTCATGCTGCTAAGCTGAGCTGATGCCGGACTCGGGGATTAAAGCGTGAGCCCAAACTGTGTTGTCATATGGTTATTACGTTTCCATAGGTTGTGTTAAGTTAGCATGTGCTTGTTAAAAGTTTAAACGCCATCTTTTCTTTCTGCTTCAGTTTGCACGCGACACCTACTTGTTATTACAGCTTTTAACCTAGAAGAAAGATTTGATTTACTTCAGAATAATATATTATTACACTGATATCAGTCGTGCCTGGAACATTTGGAACAACTGTCTGCACACTGAGAGCTGCACACTCTAACACAAGGTTATTGTAGGCCTGATCCTCGCACTACGTTAGTCATAACACAAATAATGTTTGTGCCAACTTTGGGCTTTACGTGAGTTCAAGATACAGTTACAGGAAATTCTAAACGCACTTGATGCTGGACATGCTGAGAGCTGGTAGCTGTTGATGTGATCTCCTACTACTGAGAATTTGAGGTATGGGTTCGCCCAGCTAAAGCCCAAATGAGACCTTCTTAGATATAATATAATATGCTAATTAGGGTGCGCGAAATATAGGTGATACAGAATTCTATAGATTTTGCATCATAATATGTTATCACAGTTTGCTTATTATGGATTAGTGACTATGCTGCTGACTCTGATTTTTATAATATGTATGTTGGTATTATACAAGATACTGCGTTTGAGAATGTTGCATTGAAAAAATAAACATTTCAAACTTGCACGTGTTCTCTTTGCCTCCCAGTTTCGGTTTGGAATGATAATATAACGAAAGAGTGTTCATGTGTTCCACGATACCTGAGGTATTCTAAGTTCATGTGTTCCACGATACCTGAGGTATTCTAAGTTCATGTTCTGGATTGTCTAAGACATCGGGAAGTATTCACTGCCGATGAGATACTGTAGCTAGCCTGGTAAGGGGATTTCTGAAACATAGGTGAGTTTTGGGTCACCCTGACTCACCCAGGTTCTAGGTCTCTGAGCACAGTTCTGTGAGAGAACGGAAACCCTGCGACATGGCGCCCAACGTGGGGCGGCCCTATAACATGACACTCGAGTAGTATATCATTCAAACCTTAACGCCTACATTCCCGTTTCCGGAAAACGGCAGTGTCGGAAAAACCTACCTATTTTTGAAATAGGTTGTTTTCAAGCTTGAATCTATCTAAAACGGTTTCCTTGAATTACTACCCAGTTGTGCTACAAAGTATACTTTGTTTTTTCTAATTCCTGTGCTAACATGGCTCAGCCTGTGGACATCCCGCAGCATAGTCGCATTGCGGTGCGTGACCATTTGCGGATATATGATGTCCCTTTAGATGGCTTGGCTGTGGTTCTGGTGGTGAGCGCGGAACATGCTTACCCGTACGAACTGTTTTATTCGTGGGTGACATTTCCGGCGGTGGACGCTAATTCTGGTGTGTTCCACACATACACAGCTACGGCGGTACGGGCTGCGTACGCTCCGTACAGAGCACTGGAGGTTCCTATTGACGCTTGGCAGCATGGAGTTTGGTTTGGTGGCGCCCTACCGCACGCTTTAACCGCTCCGAGGTTAGGTCCTTTGTCCATTCCGGGCACTGCTTGGCCTGCTTTGGGTGGTTTTACTCCTCACCCTCAACGTGCCACTTGTAACGTGGCTGATCTGCGGCGGCTTCATGAAGTCGCGGTGGGAGTAATTAGAGCGCTTGTTCATTACATTGGCCGTAATGTTCAGGAAGCGGCCCCTAGAGGCGCACAGCTTCGAGCAGAACATGCTGGTCTGAAAATCAACCCGGTCATGGTTAATTCCGTGATGGATAAAAAGCCCTTGGAAAAGGACGATTTTCCGTTCTGGCTTGCTGAGAAATTCGGCCAGCTGGAGGCTGTGTTTCCTAATACGAGTCCGGGTGATAAGCATCGGATTCTTACACTGAGTTTACCGAAGGATCTGGCTCCTGACCTTGCTGACTGTGAAACCTGGGGAAAAACATTTGCGGCGGTCTATTCGAGGTGCTATGGCTCCCCGTCTGTGACCAACCTAGGTGGGGTCCTTAAACGTGTTCAGGATGAACATGGACCGGAGGCGGCTGTTGAATTGGGCATGCGCCTGTGTGGCTCCTTTGAAGTGGTTTGCGGTGTGATCCTTGAGAATGTCAAGGGTGATGCAGTGAACTTTCAAGTTGCTAACGCGTTAGCGTTGGTTCCCGAGCCCGATCGACCCCGGCAGTTAGCAAAGATTATTGTGCATGCTTACGCAATGGTGGGCCGCAATGCAAAGGGGGTTAGGACTTTTTCTGAAAAGGAAAAGAAACAGCCCCAGAGTCAGACATCGGAAACTGGTGGTCAACAAAAGTCCAAGAAACAAAATTGGCCTAAAAAACAGAATCAGGGTAAGCAACAACAACAACAAACACAGGTTTCTACTCCTGCGTCTCCATTGCCTGCGCAGTCGGATCGTGTTTATGATTTGCGCGACCGCGCGATGATTACATCGCCTGAGAGATTTCAGGCTTCTGAACAACGCTCTCCTCGTTCCTTTCAGGACTCATCGGCTCCGTCAACCGGTGGTGGAGGGGGCGGCAGGGGCCGGGGTGGCCAGCAAGGACGTGGTCAGCCCCGCCCGCGTTCCTGTGGAGATCAGCAGGAAGGCTCTACGCCCAAGAGACCTCAGTTTACTACGAAGAAAGTCGCTGCCCTGACCGCGCATCGTTATGCCCCAGATAGTGAGAACGCGGCTTCGGAATCTGACGTGGGCTCTGACCTTGCTGGACAGCGCTGCAGAGATTACCATAGTGAGAGAGGCCCTCCGTCCACTGTTGAAGGTGACAGCGACTGAAACTTTTGTTGTGATTGAAACTGCAGATACGCATGTTGCTCCCCCTGAAAGACTTTTTGAAATTGTCCTGTTAATTGAAGGTGACATGCAGCGAACTGTAAAAGGGGTATTTTGGGAAAATCTCTCGTCTACGTATGACATTTTGCTTTCGGAGGCTGACTGGCCCCCACCTTTTGTTCTCGCAGCTCCGCGAGGGGAGGAGGTAATCCTGCCCAGCTTCGCGCACACTGTGCCGAGGGTGGAGGCGCTGCATTTTGCAGAAGAGTGGGCTCTGGCGCTTGCGCCGGCTGTGTACCGCAATCAGTGTGGCTGGGATAAATTGTCACCAAGCCATGAGATTCCTTTACGGTCACAGCCACAGCCTCAACCCCAATATCCCATACGGCGTGAAGCGAAAGCTTCAGTCGCAGCTATCCTTGAACAATTGGAATATCAAGGTGTAATTGAAACGTGTGTGTCACCGATGAATAACCCCCTTTTTACTGTGAACAAACCGGACGGGTCATATCGTTTGGTTTTGGATTATAGGCATTTGAACTTGCATTGCCGTAACTGTGCAGTACAGAATACGCACGGCTCTGCGTTAGTGAATAGTCTTGAGTGTAAACGGTTCAAAACCACGCTTGACATTTCCAATGGTTTTTATGCACATAGATTAGATGGTCTAAGTTCCCAATGGACCAGTTTTACGTGCGGCGGAGTGCAAAAAATGTTTAAACGACTCCCAATGGGCTACAAGAACAGTCCGGGAGTTTTTTCCGCGCGCATAGTCTCTCTTTTAGAGAGCTTCGACCCAGTTGCTTGTTCGTATGTGGATGACATTTATCTCACAGACGACGATCTTTGGGAGCATCTGTGTCGAGTAAATAGCATAATTTGTAACTTTGCTGACGTGGGTTACAAGTTTAACTTTGCAAAGTCTCACATTGCAGAGTACACAGTGTTGTTTCTGGGTTACGAGCTTAACCATGAAGGGAAGGGTTTAGCACCCCATTTCCTGGAGAAATGTGCACAGTTGTGCTCTCCGACAACACTGAAAAAATTACAATCTCTTCTGGGTTTTCTGAATTTCGGGAGGACTTACATTCCGGAATATGCCCAGCGTATCAAGCCTTTGTATGCTTTGATACAACCATCTTTTTCCAAATCATGCTGGCTGCCAGAGCATTCGGCAATTCTGCAGTCTTTGCAGGCTGATTTGCTCGCTTCTGAATACTTACAGACTCGTGATAATCAGACCAACCTGGTGATAAGAATTATCCCTGGGGCGGTGGGTTTCACGTACCTGACTTTTAATGAAGGAGATACAGTACCTATTGCTTACAAGTCACACTTGTACACTTCGGCTGAATTGCGTTTTTCCACTGTGGAGAAAGTTTTAACGGCTGTGCAGATGGCAATTCTTAAGGAACGTGCCCTGTCACAGGGAAAGCGCATGTTGGTGGTTACCCCGTGCCCTGCCTTAGAGGCGGTTACGAAAGCCAGTGTACCAAATTCCAAAGCTTTGCACCCTCGTGGATTCAATGGGCTGCATCCTTGGCATCCCAGGATGTCACGTTTATTTTTGACGCCACTTTACGGTCGCAGGAGTATTTACAGTATGAATTTGTTCATCCTGCTCCTTTAGCGATGCGGCCGTTGGAGGATTTCCATTGCATCATTTACACTGATGGTTCGGCGCAGGTTGCGCATGGCTCTAAACATGCCTACGTTTCCGCTTGCGCCATTGTGGTCGGTGCCATTGTGAACGATAAGTTCAAGTCCAGTGTCGTGCACACGCAGACGCTTGGAGACTGCACCGCACAATTGGCAGAGCTTCGTGCTCTGATGCTTGCATTGGAGTACGCAGATCCAAGTGTGACGACTTTAATCGTAAGCGATTCTTACTACTGTGTCCAGTCTTACAATGAAAACTTGTTCTTTTGGATTCAGAATGATTTTCGTGATTCCAAAGGTAGCACAATAAAACATAAAACTATCTGGGTCCGAGTGGCGGAACTTAAAGAGAAACTGCCACTCGTGTTTGTGATTCATACTCTCGGTCATCAGCGCGTGGGGGTCCACGCTGTTGGCAACTCGCTTGCTGATGAAGCAGCGAAGTCAGCGGTATCAAAATACTTGGTTGCAGCAGTCACGAGGTCCAAAAGCAAAATCGATGATGACATCTTGGCAGCTGTAGCTGCAACGGAGAAGGGAAATAAATATCCTGCGGGATTCCCTTCTAAATACACATACCACTTAAGTCCCGATAAGGTTCCTTATGTGAAAATCCCTGAAGTTGGCGAACGTCTAGTTCCCAACTCGGATCGCAGAGCTGCTTTGATTACAGCGGCGCATGAAGGTGTAGCGTCTGCGCATGCGGGCGTCTCGGCCACTGTAACTCAGCTACAACAGAGATTCTGGTGGCGGGGTCTGTACAAACAGACGCGTGAATATGTTCTTCAATGTGACATTTGCCAGCAGATTAAGCCTTCTACTGCTGCGCGTCCGCCTCAGACACAGTTGTACATCTCTAATAAACCGCTTGGTTGCGTTTATTTGGATCACTGCGGTCCTTTTTCTTCTGATACTGCGTTTAAGTACATCTTAGTAGCAGTTGATTCATGCACACGCTTTGTATGGGTATGGCCGCATCGAAGCGCTGATTCGCGGACTGTCATTAAGGATTTGCGTGTCTTTGTGGGAATTTTTGCCTGTGGTACTTTCCATTCGGACCAAGGACCGGGTTTTGCCTCTAAGGCATACAAGGCTGCTATGGTTTCGTTGGGAGTCCAAGTCAAGTTTTCAAGCCCCTACAGACCCGAGGGTAATAGTGTAGTAGAACGAATGAACCGCGACTTAAAGCAATCTTTGACAGCCCGAGTTATAGGCACTGGTAGAAACTGGCTAGCCCACCTCATAGGCGTGCAGCGTGCGCTTAATAATCTCCCTAGAAGGTCTCTGGGTGGGCAGACCCCATACGAAATGCTCTTTGGTATCAAGATGTATGTACCTGACCTTGATGGGCCGGACTACAAGGCCCAGGCCGGGGCCTTTGACGTAGATGAACATTGCAATGTTTTACAGAATCTACAAAAGACCAGAGACAGTCTTGCAAAGGAACATTTGCCCTCCACATCGGATGATGCATTGCAGATCCCGGTAGTTGGCTGGCTACCCCAAGTTGGAGAACTGGTTCGAGAGAAGATCGATAACAAAAAAGAGTTTGGTCCCTCATATCGAGCACCAGTCTGAGTACTTGGAGTGAAGGGCACAAGAACAGTCATTTTACCACCACTTCCAGGTCGTAAGGAAAACAGATTTATTTCTATTGACAATGTCAAGACACACAGGGTGGCCGATTCTTCATAGCATGACACCGGCTGTATCCTGTCCTTCCATGGTGAGGCACTCTGTGCTGGCTATTACATCTGGTGCAGAACAGGAGGTGTCCCTCGAGATGCCTGCCATATCCAGACCTTTATTAAATACTATTCCTGATACTAACATTGATGAGCTAACCTACACTTATCCTGCTGATTTATCGATGCCTGATTTACAGACCCGTTTGGCAGGCCAGTCCAGATTCTCTTTTGACTCTGTTTCGGAAACATCAAAGAAACCCACAAACATTGCAAGATATGCCACGTTGTTCAAAAAACATTTTTTAATTCCGCCTTGGACATACATTTGGTTGATCCTATTTTCATTCTATCTTTTTATGTCAATTGGTTTTGTGTTTTATTTTTTCCGCCTGATCGATGGTCACTACGTTAAAGAAAGAACAGGAATTCGGTACCTTAATGGAACATTGAACCCTCTCTCCTCTTCACATTCTGCGCTCAGACAGAAACGAAACTTAAAAGCAGTTAACATTACAGCATGGCCTGTCCTTGACGGGATTGTGTGGGATGCGGTTAGGTTTCAGATACATGGGCCTACTGAAGTGATTAATGTTCCAAATGTGCTTAGAGTAAACATGGGAGATGTGATTAAACAAAATGTACGTTCTGATGATTGGGATATTCAGGCCGTAGAAGCATTATTCTCTGATTTAAAGTATTATGCTGCCTTCGATGCTGAGGATCTGTATACTGATTCTATTAATTATGGTGATTTGTTTTGTTTTTAACACTATGGTAATCATTTTTTACATAAGACAAGTTCCAGGAGGGTTGCTGTGAATTATACACAATGGGAACATTGCCCTGCTCCATTCAGTGGCAGTTCCAATACATTTCTGAAAAAATATACATATTTTACAGACTTTGATCAGTCTAATCCCAAGTCATTTTATTTTAAAATGATACAAAAGCCCATTTCCAAAGTTAGACTTACCGATACAAAATTGCTGTATTCGAAGTCCTTTTTAGACAGGTTGGCTGTAGATGGCTACGAGTTCTGGAAAGGAACAATTGACCTTAAATCGGTTTGGGGTACCAAAGATTGGCAGGTACAAGGCACTGAGGCTTTGCACCGTGCATGTCTCATCCCGAATCACATGTTGTTTTTAAATTCTACCATTTTCCAGACAACATGCTTTGGATTGGCTACTTCTAAAAAATTAAATACACCAACCATCCCAGATTTAAATGAATATACTGGTTGGGGTAATTTCACTGCTTCCTCCATTCAAGAGTTGCAAACTCTTTTACATAATTCATCCTTTGACATTTCCAGTTTGGATTCCAAGGGTTGGCTGGTATGGCAAAAAAGTGCTGATTCTTGCCAGCGCCGTTTTATGGGTTTGGCTGAGGGATTCACAAAACTCAGGCCCGATCCACGTTTTGAGGGAGACTATTCTGTCACGACTTATTCTGTAGGTAAGCTGTGTCAAAATTGGTTACAACATTCTACTTTAGCTGCAGTTAAACTACATTTGTCTCAATTACATGATAATGTGGATTTAAACGATTTTATAAAAGGCCCTGCTAAAGGTAGATCTAAGCGATTCCTGTATGCAATTTACAATGAAATTTGGAAAGTTAACCAGGTTGAAGCTGCTACACGCCTAAGGGCTATTGATCAAGCTAATTTGGAAAAAGTGCTTGCAGTGGTTGATAACAGCATTAACACGCTTTCTTCCCGAATTTATACTTTAAATAATATTGTGTCTTCTGTTGTCGACATAGTACATGATGAAGTGTCCGTGTTGTATCATGGTCAAAATCAATTGCGTTCTGTGATGCAGTTTGCATGGACACTACAGACTCTTAAGTCTGGTCGAGTGCCATGGACTTTTTTAAACATCTCATCATTATTTGCCCCTTTTAATTTGACTGAAAAACAGCGCATGTTGTCAATGAGAGATGCTACATTTTCTATGTTACATATTGAAAAATTAGAATCCCTGCCGTTTTCGGTGGCTGAAGTAACTGCAGCAACATGGCTTATTCATGGTGTTATAACGTTACCTTTTGCTTTGTATAAATTTACAAATTGTATGAAATATATTGCCATTGGGAGATATGAACCATTAGGCAGTGCTTTCCTCCATGAGACATGGTCTTTACCATACACTTACAGATGTCTTAAGGATGGGAATGAAGTGAATCTGAATGGTGAAGAATGTACACAGTCCCCTGACTGCTCACTTATTTGCAGACACATCCAGTTGCATGGTTCTTGTAATCAGGACAAACCGAATTTGGCCTGTGTTTTGAAAGGGACCCCAGTTCCTGCAATAGTTCCCACGTTCACGTTGTTATCCAACGGTAGTTATTTACTTTTAAATAACGAGTTTTGTTGTGGGCTAGAGCCTGGTATAGGATATGTGGTTACCGTGTCTGAAAGGGTCGTTTGCTGCAAGAATGTGTTGTATCCACCCACGCATGGGAATGCAGAAGTTTTAATTTGGCCGAGAATACCAACCTTGAGAGCTGAATTCATTGGTTTAGGCCGTATAAGAGCCCTTTTGTCTCAAAAACAGGTGGCCCTGAGCTCTGCCCGTGAAACTTATGTCCTTCACATAGCAAACACACGCACAGAAGTACAAGCTCTTTTAAGTACTGATTTGCCGTTTCATTTTTGCGAGCTGGTTCATCAGATCTTTAATGCCTCCTCCACATCCAACCTCGCTCATTTTTTTAAAATGGTTAGCAGTGGTCTTGTGACTACATTTGAAAAAGTATTTGGTATAATCCCTGCGTTCTTCCATTCTATATTCGCTAGTCTGTTTGGAGGATTTCCTGTTTTGCTGGCTTTGGCTGCAGGCGTTCTGGTGATATTTTATTTCATGAAACATGGATGTCCATCCTGCGCTAGGAAACGCACAGCACCTACTGATGCAGTTTCGCAACCGGATGCTTGATTATTATGGATCCCTGCCGCTTGCGACTTTAAGCACGGCTTTTGGATTATCTTTCAGATTTTCCTATTTCACCTGTGTCCAGCCTGTGTTTCATTGCCTAAGCTGTGATTTCGACTGGGCCATTGATTTGTGTCTCTGTTTACCGACTTCTCCTGACGTCAATTTTGATCAGCTGATGTCCCCCGTAGTGGCTCATGAGTTGGTCTGTTCTGGCGAAAGGGTTATGGCTATGGCAGCGATGCATGGACTAATGGGTCAGTGGGACATCTTCGCAGCAGCGCATGACTTTCTGGCACAAAGCGTTCTCGAGAACCCGCTGAGTTGTCCTCTGATGATGCTAGAGGATTCAGTACTGGAGGAGCACGTATGTTCTTTCCCATTGCTTAATTGGATGGCTGAACTGTTTTCGGATGATGACAGTGATTTCATGTTGGAAGCTGTTGCTACATATTTTGCATATTCATTCAACGAGGGATGACTTTGAATACTTCCATCTATATGGCACGTGACTTTTTAGTAATTCTGAATGGTGCCACTTTCAATACGAACATTCGATTTTTTCATATGTTCAAGGCCTGTTTATTAGTTTTAGGCCTCAAGTTCGACTTTTTATATTTTGTGTGGCCACTATAGGCATTCATACATATTTTTTGTATTTTTTAAATTTTACATACATTACATACATTTAGCTTGGCTCAATATCATTGAACTCTGCTTTCATGTCTTGCCTCTCATAGAGTATTGGCCTATATATTTGTCTTTTGACCGTCCTCGGACCATTGGGGGGGTGTCATATGGTTATTACGTTTCCATAGGTTGTGTTAAGTTAGCATGTGCTTGTTAAAAGTTCAAACGCCATCTTTTCTTTCTGCTTCAGTTTGCACGCGACACCTACTTGTTATTACAGCTTTTAACCTAGAAGAAAGATTTGATTTACTTCAGAATAATATATTATTACACTGATATCAGTCGTGCCTGGAACATTTGGAACAACTGTCTGCACACTGAGAGCTGCACACTCTAACACAAGGTTATTGTAGGCCTGATCCTCGCACTACGTTAGTCATAACACAAATAATGTTTGTGCCAACTTTGGGCTTTACGTGAGTTCAAGATACAGTTACAGGAAATTCTAAACGCACTTGATGCTGGACATGCTGAGAGCTGGTAGCTGTTGATGTGATCTCCTACTACTGAGAATTTGAGGTATGGGTTCGCCCAGCTAAAGCCCAAATGAGACCTTCTTAGATATAATATAATATGCTAATTAGGGTGCGCGAAATATAGGTGATACAGAATTCTATAGATTTTGCATCATAATATGTTATCACAGTTTGCTTATTATGGATTAGTGACTATGCTGCTGACTCTGATTTTTATAATATGTATGTTGGTATTATACAAGATACTGCGTTTGAGAATGTTGCATTGAAAAAATAAACATTTCAAACTTGCACGTGTTCTCATTGCCTCCCAGTTTCGGTTTGGAATGATAATATAACGAAAGAGTGTTCATGTGTTCCACGATACCTGAGGTATTCTAAGTTCATGTGTTCCACGATACCTGAGGTATTCTAAGTTCATGTTCTGGATTGTCTAAGACATCGGGAAGTATTCACTGCCGATGAGATACTGTAGCTAGCCTGGTAAGGGGATTTCTGAAACATAGGTGAGTTTTGGGTCACCCTGACTCACCCAGGTTCTAGGTCTCTGAGCACAGTTCTGTGAGAGAACGGAAACCCTGCGACAGTGTGTGCTATGCTGTGAAGTCACGTGCTTTGGCCGTTGTGCCATACCTGTCCAAGTAGTGTGAGCATGTAGTTTTAGCTATTTGGATGAACTTTTGCTTTGAACATTGTATCTTGTGTATGGTGCTTAGGGGGCGTTATAGAGGGAGTCCAAAGGTAAATTTGCACGTATCAAATCCATTCGGTATTTGTGAAGTGCTAACTACTCACTCCTACGGGTGAGATTGCGCTGGGGGCGTAAGCTGAGATGCTGATGGACTCGGGGTAAAGTCGCTGAACTACTGACCCCTACAGGTCTGAAAGTGCTGGGTATGGAAATTAAGTCAGGCATTGCCTAGAGTGTCATCCTTTTAAATTGAGCTGCTGCTGGAGTCGGGGATGAAACCATGAGCCTAAACTGTGTGTGGTATGCTGTGCCACACGTGTTCAACTTGTATTTGGTGCTTAGGTGGTGTTGTATAGGAAGTGTGAAGGTAAATCAATACTGTATTTGTAAAGTTCCAAGTACTGACCCTTATGGGTGAGTAGAGCCCTGGTTGAAAGCGAGAGCTCTGTGCTGCAAAGTGAGATGGTCTGGACGCTGCGCCACAGCTGTTTGGAGAATACAAATTGGCGAGGGTCCGGGAGTTGCCGTTATCGGGTCCTAAAATAGCAGGCTTAAGTTGTCAGTTATAGGGTGGCTCTAAAAAGAGCCCTTATGTTCATTAGTTGAAGCTACATATAAGTGCGGATGCACAGCTTCAAGTTATTCAGGAAAACTCGGTTTCCCTGATCTGTAAAGTGTACTCCATCACTTTTGTATATATCTACCATATCAAAATGTATATTGTTGTTGTATATGGACCTCATTTTGTGGTCTCTGAGGTATGCAGAGACAGCTTTGATGACTTTTTTCCGAGATTTTTCAATCTGGGGACAAAATAGTTTGGACCATTTCCACTTCTGTCTTTGGCATATATTGGAATATACAAAGACAGTTTGAGGCAAAATTTTCCAAAGGTGTCCTTCATAAGCATTTACAAACCTACCCCAGTCAATGTGCCTAGGTCGTTTCCACCACAGTGCACAATCATGAGGTCAGGGTGTTGGAGATGCAAACAGGTTTTAACCAAAAGTAACAATTGGTGCCACTTCAATCCTCTCTGTCCAAACCATTTAATATCCACATTTTGTAAACCTAGCTCTAAGTCAATACGTCTCTTTTCTGCATACCTCCTGCACTAGAAAACATAACTAAGTCCTACGATCCGCACTAGCATTTCGAAGGTATGGTTGGAAGGTATGGAAAGATGTCTGTAGCTCATACAGTTCCTTTGTAGAATAAGAGATATGTTTGAAGATGGGGAACTAATTTCTTTTCGCATACAAAACATTACCTGATTGGAGATGAAAAGCATTGTTTTTTAAAAGTAGGTTGCACATTCGTTTTGTGGAAAAGCATCTTTGTGATTGGTTAAGAAAAAGCAGTTTGCACGTGCAGTACATATTATTGGATACAATTTGCTCAACTCAACCACACCTGGTACTTGGATTTGGAAGGCACTGTTCGAAACTTGAAACAATTGTGAACTTTTAACCTGCACGTGCCTTTAAATGTTCGAGAAAATGTTGCAAAAACATTTCGTTAGGTTAAAAAAAAATTGATGAACTTTTAACATCCACGTGTTGTAGAATGTTCTACAAAGTGTTTTGATAGAATACGTTGCATTTCTGACTTCTATGTGTACTTGAAAATTAATAACATTTTTATATGGAAAATTAGAAAGACAGTAATAGAGAGTAGTTTTGAAAGCTAAAAGAATGAAGGAACTATACTAATTTGTTCTTTAATACCTACTGGCGGTCGCCAGTAGGTCGTTATCACTGTTATCAGTATGAAAGTGTGGTGTTGCTCAGAGTGGCATGGTGGTGATGTGATATGGTGCTACACTCTGGTATGAAACCGAGAGTCTACACCGTGAGGTTATTGCTGTAAAGTGATGTGGTCTGGTGTTTGTGGCATACATTAAGCATGGGCGGAAAATCCGTTCCGCTCGCGGATTTTGCGGATTTTCGGTAAATTCGCAATCCGCGATATTCGCGAATTTCCCGCAAAATCCTCGAGCGGAACGGATTGGGTCAAAAGTTCAAGATGACTTTTGTAACTCTTTCAGAATGGCGCTGGCAAGCTGCCAGAGCCATTCTAAAATAGCTACAAAAGTCAGCTTCAACAGGAAGCTCTAATGGATAAAGTAAAGCAGGTGCTCGAGTTGAAGGTCAAATTCAGTTACACAATCATTAATCACCCCAAACTTGGGGTGATTAATGATTGTGTAACTTAATTTGACCTCCAACTCGAGCACCTGCTTTACTTTATCTATTAGAGCTTCCTGTTGAAGCTCTTTGTAGCTATTTTAGAATGGCGCTGGCAGCTTGCCGGTGCCATTCTAAGTGGGGCTGAGGGCAGAAGGGCACAAAAGTGGGACAGAGGGCAGAAGGGGATAAAAAATTAGTGGGGCAGAGGGCAGAAGGGCACAGAAACGAGTGGTACAGAGGGCAGAAGGGCATAAAAAATGAGAGGGTGGCAGTGATTACCCAGGCAAAAAAAAAACCTGCGAACACGCAAAGCGCCCCGCGAACACCCACAAACACGCAAAGTGCCCCGCGAACACCTGCCAACTCGCAAAAATAAAAAAATCGGCAAATTTGCACGAATTCGCGAATTTTGCGGATTGTGAATTCGCAAATCTGCAAATTTGCGGATCGCAAATTCGCAAAATTCGCCCATGCTTAGCATACATGTGCAAGTAATGTTAGTAGGAGTTAATACCATACAGGGAGTGGAAAGCAAACTACTGACCGCTACTCTGTGTTGATAGTTTACCGGAAGCGGGAAGCCAAGTAGTTACACCGACCGGTGTGAAGACTTGGGATGAAATTGAGGTAATTGCTGAAAAAGGATGGTCTCTGTGCGCTGTAGTATACGGGTGTAAGTAGTGTTAGTAGGTGTTTATACCATACAGGGAGTGGGAAGTGAACTACTGACCGGTACCGTACGTTTATATTATACATCGAAGTGGGAAGCAAAGTATTCACGCCTACCGGTGTGAATACTCGGGGATCCAACCGAGCTGATTGTTGTAAAGTGATGGGCTCTGGGTGCTGTAGGATACTAGCCACTGTAGTATAAGTGTGTTAGTAGTGTTATTATGTGTTTATAGTATATAGGGAGTGGGAAGCGATCTACTCACCCCTACTGGTGTGAAGACTCAGGGATTAAACCGTGAGCCTAAATTGTGAGCTCATTGCTGTAAAGTGATGTGCTCTGGGTGCTGTAGCATACCTGTGGAAGAAGTGTTAGTTTACATTTGGACAATATAGGGAGTGGGAAGCGAAATACTTACCCCTTGTCAAAGCCCAGCTCACCTGAGTTTCTGTTCAGTTCTGATGGAGGTAAAAGACAGTATGACCCCACCCTGAAACTGCTTGTTCCAGCACACTAGTTTTAAAACAGTGCACTAAGAACCAGAAGCTAAAGGTAAGGGGGAAGTGGATAAAATAAAAAAAGAGAGACAACACCGTTCTTGCATTACTACTGTAGAAGAGCTGCTAAAATCTGCCGCCCTCTCTGACTTCTGTAGAAACTGGTGCCTAATGAAACATAAACAAAGAACAGATAAGTGCAATCTATCCCTAAATGTGTTCCTGACTAAACCTTAATCCTATTAGAAATTCTCTTCTAAAAGTACCTTGCGCATCCTGGTCTCAAGCTTCCAGGTTTGGAATGTGTTACTGTTCTGGGATGTGCTTTCTATTACTGTAAAACTTCTGTAAAATCAAACAAATATCATTATCAGAATTACAAATGTCTAACATTCACCTTAATATAACTAAAGCCTAAATTCTTAATAGCAAACTCACTTTTCACACATTTCCAGACTTTTTATAAAACAAATACTGTACTTTTACATCAAAATACAGCAGGTAATCTGTGCAAGTCCTTGATTTACTGTTTGCCTTGCTGTCAATGGTTTTCTCTGTTCGATTCTTAAAAAATTTACATGTAAAACAATGTTTATTTCAAAAAGTTTCACAAAGTATTCTTGTAACAAAGGGTTTGAATCACAAAGTTTGTGGGAGATATCTTGTTCCAAATTGTCTTTACATGAATCCAGAAATCGCCGATAAAGTTCTTTCAGGTAATAAAAGGTTTTGCACTTACTTGTTGCTGAAAAGGGATACTGATCAGTCTAACCTCGATCTCTTTCTCTTTTGCAGGTCGATTGCAGTGGCAGAAGAGGGGCTGAGGCAAGAAGTAGCCGGAAACCAGAAGAAGGAAGAACCAGAAGCCGCGCCTGTTGAAGTCAATGAAGGTCTGGAGAGAGCAGGAGTGCCAGCGCCGAAGCATCTGTTCTCAGGTAAGTGGGAGGTATACGAGCACAAGCACTGTGTGAGGCTCAGGGGCTGCCTTTTATAGACAGGGCTGGGTGTGGTTCATAGAGCTGGGTGTGGTTCGAAGAACTGGGTGTGGTTCTCACAAGCAGGTGTGCAGAGCTTCAGTTATCATGCTAATGAGTTGAAGTAACACATGGCCTAGAGAGGAGTGTTCTAAATAAGCCTTGGTAAAAGCAAGGTCCAATGTTTTCTAAATAAGCCTTGGTAAAAGCAAGGTCCAATGTGCAAACAAGACAGCAATGTCCAAACTTGTGAATACATTGAGCAACATACACAGAAGTCTTAGGGAGGGGCTGAGATAACAAGAAAGGCTTTCCGTAGTATGTTTAAAGAGAGCTATTACAGAGACAAATAGTGCAATGAGAGGGGACATGCATTTTGCTGTGCACAAACCCTAACACCCCTACCGGTCTCAAGACTCGTGGATGAAACCATGAGCTCATTGCTGAAAAGTCATGTGCTCTGTGTAGTATTCCAATGTAAGTCATAGTAGAATGTTAGTATGTAATTCTACTAGAATCTAAGTATGTAATGTTAGAATGTAGGGCTGCCATGAGGGGAACCTTGCAGAGTTTGTACACGGTGCTGGAGAAGGCGGTTGCCTTGCCGTTTGCTCCTGTTGGTCGTTGTTTAAGCTGTCTTCTTTTCCTGCATGAAAATCTACTTATCAGATCCACTACTGTCTGCCTCTTCAGTACATTATTTTAGTGACGAGCGGGAGAAGGTAAAAAGAAAGCAGCACTCACCAATATTTCGAGGGTGCTTGTGTTGTGCTGAAGACCCATTTTTTTGTGTAGCTGTTTCTACTCATGCAAGGGTCGTCGGATCATTGAACTGTTATCTGACTTCTGGTAGGATTTATATTTTGCACTTCCTCTGCTTCTTCACTACATTCTGGTCTCTGTACTACACGTGTCAGTAGTGGTAGTATGGATTTATACTAACAAATGCATCATGGTTTTAAGGAGGGCGACATGTCAGGCTAGGGCATAAAATGGTCCGGGGGGTGCATTCGCAGGACATTTGTGTTTGCTATTAGAGGGCTGGTGCATGGCTTCCACAATGTGATAGCAAATACTTGTTTGACTACTTGAAGCGAGAGGAGGTAAACCTTGTATCACTTTAATAGAGGGGATTGGGGATCGTAAAAATGGAGAGAAAACAAGCAAGAAAAAAAAGAAGCAGGGTCTCAACCTTTCTTTTAAATGAGGCCCCAGGTGGATAATGTTCTGTGGCCAATCCAATTATTATATTGCGGGGTCTTTGTAGGACTGGGGATCGTAATGTCACATGTAAATTAGGCGCGGAAGGGCACAGAGACATTTTGCAGCCTAGGCGACCCCCACCTTCCCAGGTATTCAGGGAGTTCGAGGCCAACTGAAGTCTAGGGATCGCCCCACTCCGGGGCTTTATTTAAATATGCAGGGTGGGACTCGGCAGTCCTTGAAGCCTCAGTGGTCCTAGCCAGTGCCTTATTTGTTCAGTAATCAGACGGGCAGTACTTATGGTGTTATAAAGTGATACACTCATAGAACTCTTGCAGTTGTACAATTACCCAGGCTTCATTTGTCTAATAGTCAGTTAGATTATGTTTGGTAGGTGCACTCTAATATTAGATAAGTTTGTCCTTAAAATCTCCTATAAACAAATGATTTTCACAATAAATATTAGACAAGTGTTTTCAGAAAAAGAAGACCTACACACTCAGTTATTTATTTGAAAGAGTGGGTTGGACTCCAGTTGCAAGACAAAAATGAAACATAAGTATGTGTGCTATGTGGAAGAGGTAAAGAAAGGTAGTGCGAATGAAAGGACGATAGTGAGAATGGAACAGAGGGGGAGTGGGTGGCAGGGAGAAGGGGAGGGGGAGTCAAAAGGAGAGGGAGGAGGAGACAGAGCGTCGGCCTACTACACCCATCCCTTAGTGTTTACCCTCCTGTCACCCATTTGTCTAGGACGCTGGGATTTTTACTGCACCCAGTCCTTAGTCTTTACCTTTCCATCACCTGTTTGTCTAGGACACTGGGGTGCACAAAAAAGAGTGTGGTTCAGCAAGTCCTTAAAATGAAAAACATGAGGCCAGAGATTATGGGCCATATTATCAAGGAACAGCAATAACATTATCGCAGCCTTAGCGGCAGGAATCTGCCGCCAAAGCGGTGATAAGGGGTTTATAATATGCCCTTGTGAATTTCCATAGAAGTTTGTTTACAACAATGGGGAGGGTTACTTTCATAGGGCGATTGCCACTCATAGGGAGTGGTAGGCCCAGCCTCAGCATGTGCCCTGAAGCCGTACGTAATACAAAAAGGGCTGAGCTATTCCTCAAACTGATGAATGTACGTGTCATGTTGTTGTTTGTGGATGTTGTAGGCTCTCATAGGGTCCAATAAGTGGCCATCCATTTTCTTGGATGTAATGCCCTCACACACCCTGTCAGGTGTCATGCTTCATCATCTGGGCTGATCTTCGTTGGGTCAGCGGTGCAATACCCAATGGGCAACACCTCAGAGAGGGGCACTTTGGCGGATATCTTCTATCCAACTGCCTTCAGGTGAAGTGAGGTTGTGGGGCCAGAATAGCGTAGACGTGTTCTGTGAGTTTAAAATAAAGCTAGGGGTACCAGGATCAGGTTTATTCTAGGGGTCCCCTGCTTTAATTAAAAAGAAATACTAACTGGTACTCGCTGGAAAATTATGCTTCCTGTTACGAGTTTCAGTTTAGTGTGTGCTCTGAATGGTCGATATGTTTCTCGCGTATGTACAATGACTGACTATAGTTATCTCAGCTAACTTTAACAGGCGAATTTCTCTGGTATTATGTGAGTCAAATGTTCAACTAACTATAACGTCCCTGAAACCTATGTTTTTTTGTGAATATATATATATATATATACATACATATATATATATATATATATATATATATATATATATATATATATATATATATATATATATATATATATATATATATATATATATATATCAAGCAAATGCAGTCCCCCGAGCTCCGACCACAGCGACCCAGGAAACCACGCGGATCCAGTAATTATAAGCACAGTTGTTTTATTCAAAAGCTGAACCAAGCAATCTGACGCGTTTCGGGCATCCGCCCTTGCTCAATATATATATATATATATTACCTACTGGCGGTCGCCAGTAGGTATATATAGTTAGGATTTTTTCTCTATGGGATTTTTGAAAATTCTATGTCTAATAACTTTGGCGGTTGTGGACGGAATTGGCTGAAATTTTCAGGAAAATGGAACATTTTGTTTCTGAGCAGCCCCTGACAATTTTGGGGGGTTTCATCAAGGGGGGGCCGAGAAAAAAGGGGGTCCCAAAACGCTTTTTTCCCATGTTAATTTCCATAGGGCGGTTGGCCTCACTTTTAGCTCGAACGGCTGAATGGATTTGCACGAAACTTGGCAAAATTGTAGGGACTGTTAGCCCGATGTGCCTTTGCTAGGTCTCAATATATGTGCTCCAGTGGATTTTGAGTAATTTAGGTTCAAAAAAAGATATATATCTGGGCGGAGCCTAACCACACATCTGATCTGATTGGCTGTCAGCACTTCATCCAAGAAGTGTTGGCAGCCATCTTGGGACCAATATACATGATAGCACCTCATTAAAAAGCATTGTAGTTAATAGAGGGTTTTAGGACTTTAGTTACATTATAAATCATTTGTTGATGCTACCATACTCGTTTTAGGAATTGTGGTGGGTTCTAAGGTGATTTTACCATGTGAAAAAACCTTCTGCTGTGATATCATGAATATTGTTTGAAACAAAACTAATATCTCATGATTTTCCCACAGTGGTTTGGAAGGGGATCTATAAGCTAAACTGAAAGCATATTTTCTGTAAATTCACATTATCTTTCTCAGTCATGTGAAAATGAAGTCTGACATTCTCAGTAAAACATGTACATCCAACAAGGACAGAGACTGTCAGTTGATTTCTTTGTGTTCTACTGCAGCCTCCTAGAGTGTTCTAAAGAACAACTAGAGCGCTAACAGTCCTACTTATTACAAAGGTATGGCACACCTGAAGCCATCTTGATTGGAATAAAGTGGTAACTCTTAAAACATTTAATTTAAAAAGAAACAACATGAGGGGGTATATTTTGCCATAGAAAGTATGATTAGTGCTGCAGAATGAAAAATTAGGGCACATTTTGAGTGACTTCTCAAATCCTTTTCTATTTCATTAAAACATTCTGACATGCAGTCTCCCAAAATGGCCACCAGAGACAAAAGAGCCCAAATGTAGCCCAAATATCACCCAGATGTAGCCCAAGTATAGCCCAATGACAGAATGTCCCAGAGTGTTCTAAAGAACAACTAGAGCGCTAACAGTCCTACTTATTACAAAGGTATGGCACACCTGAAGCCATCTTGATTGGAATAAAGTGGTAACTCTTAAAACATTTAATTTAAAAAGAAACAACATGAGGGGGTATATTTTGCCATAGAAAGTATGATTAGTGCTGCAGAATGAAAAATTAGGGCACATTTTGAGTGACTTCTCAAATCCTTTTCTATTTCATTAAAATATTCTGACATGCAGTCTCCCAAAATGGCCACCAGAGACAAAAGAGCCCAAATGTAGCCCAAATATCACCCAGATGTAGCCCAAGTATAGCCCAATGACAGAATGTCCCAGAGTGTTCTAAAGAACAACTAGAGCGCTAACAGTCCTACTTATTACAAAGGTATAGCACACCTGGAGCCATCATGATGGGAATAAAGTGGTAACTCTTAAAAAATTTCATTTAAAAAGGAACAAAATGAGGGGGTATATTATGCAATAGAAGGTATTATTAGTGCTGCAGAAAGAAAAATTAGGGCACATTTTGAGTGACTTTTCAAATCCTCTTCTATTTCATTAAAAGAATTCTGACATGCAGTCTCCCAAAATGGCCACCAGAGACAAAAGAGCCCAAATGTAGCCCAAATATCACCCAGATGTAGCCCAAGTATAGCCCAATGACAGAATGTCCCAGAGTGTTCTAAAGAACAACTAGAGCGCTAACAGTCCTACTTATTACAAAGGTATGGCACACCTGAAGCCATCTTGATTGGAATAAAGTGGTAACTCTTAAAACATTTAATTTAAAAAGGAACAAAATGAGGGGGTATATTTTGCCATATGAATTATGATTAGTGCTGCAGAAAGAAAAATTAGGGCACATTTTGAGTGACTTCTCAAACCCTCTTCAATTTCATTAAACAATTCTGACATACAGTCTCCCAAGATGGCCACCAGAGACAAAAGAGCCTAAATGTAGCCCAAATATCACCCAGATGTACCCCAAGTATAGCCCAATGACAGAATGTCCCAGAGTGTTCTAAAGAACAACTAGAGCGCTAACAGTCTTACTTATGACAAAAGTATGGCACACCAGAAGCCATCTTGATTGGAATGAAGTGGTAAGTCTGAAAACACTCAATTTAAAAAGGAACAACATGAGGGGGTTAATTTTGCCATAGAAAGTATGATTAGTGCTTCAGAAAGAAAAATTAGGGATCATTTTGAGTGACTTCTCAAATCCTCTTCTATTTCATTAAAAAAATTCTGACATGCAGACTGAAACATGCACTTTGAATACCAGCAGCAGACGTCCCTGGTGAGCAGTAGCTTTACTACAGTGATCTAATGTGCAACTAGAGTGCTAACATTCAGAATTTATGGCAAATGTGTGACACATCTGAATGCCTTCTTGATGGAACCAAAGTAAACAAGCATTGAAAATGCAATAGATCTCGCCCTCGTTTAAGTTAAAGCCATTCTGTTTGTAATGAGGTGGCTTTTTAGCTTTGCTTTTATTAGTGTTTTTTCTACTTTCATGTAAATAACATGCATCTGTATGCATATAAGTATATGTATGCATGCATTTATGTTTGTATTTATATAGATATACAGATGATATATGTTTATATATGTATGTTTATATATATATTCACTGAAAAAACCATAGGCTATAGACCATATGTCTATAACCTATGGTTTTTTCAGTGAATTTTCAAGGTTTTGTAAATGCTAATTCCTAACTATATATGGTCTATAACCTATGGTTTTTTCAGTGAATATATATATATATATATATATATATATATATATATATATATATAAGTTAGCAAATACGCTCCTGCGCTTTCGGCAGGCACACTCAGCGCTCCTAGCCATCTGGCTCTTCTCGCCTCTCATACGTTCTGAATCTTCATTTTTCCTTAATTTTATTCCATGTGCCCGACTCGTTTCGAGGCTAACCGCCTCTTCTTCATGGGGTCTTCGACAAGAATTCAGGCATATTGCTCACCCTTGACATTCAAACTTTATTTCATTTGAAAGGACCGCTCTGAGTGGGCGTGGCTTATCTTCTTTACCACCAGGAATGATGGTCTTCGTAGTCCATAGGGAGAGTGTCAATTTGCCTTGAGTAGGTTGCTTGCTATTCTTGATAATTAAACCATGTGTTTTTACCCTTGAGTGGTGGAAACTTGACGAAAACAGAACTGTCTTCAAAAGGGAACGTTGAACCAAACAGCAAAGCCAAGTGCGATGCCATGGCCTCTCCGTGTTGCGTCTCGCTTCTCTGCAACCGGAGATGGTGCTCTGCCTTGTTAGAGGTCTACTCGCCACTGCGGAAGGTCTAACTGCCGATCGTGAGACTGATACCACGGTTTTGGCTCTTTCAATTGCGGCTACCATTGGAACTTATATTTCTGTAATACTGAGTGACTAGTATTACCATTTCAGATCTCCTAGATTCAAGCGAAAATAATCGTTCATTTTGGAGACCAGTGGCAACTTGTGCCCAGTTACCGCAAGGGGCTTTCTTTTTGAAAAAACAATAGTCCTGATTATGGTCTCATAGATGACAACAAGGAAGACCAAAGGCCCTGCAAAGCATTATGGGATGAGATTAACAGTGGGCAGTGAATATTATATAGTATACAATATCAAAATAGTTCTAAAAAGAGCAGATGTTCAACTTGTGGTTACTAGATGTCCCTCACGAGTCAAAGGCAATTGCTTGATGAAAGGGTTTCAATGGTTTTGCATTTGACTCGTAAGGGAAATGTAGTAACGACTAGTGGAACTGCAGCTTGATGTAAGAATAATTTCAATGCTTTGCATTTGACTCGTGAGAGACATCTGGTACCGACTAGGTGCACTGTAGCTCTTTGTAGAATTATTTTGATATTGGATACTATAATATTCACTACCCACTGCTACTCTTGTCCCATAATGCTTTGCAGAGCCTTTGGTTGGGATAGTTTTTTTGTCAATAACTGTGCTTGGGGTGGGCCTAAGAGGATGGGACCACCACTTAAGTTCAACAAAATGTGCTTTTTGTTTATGCTCTTTGTGTTCATGGCATTTGCTTGGTCCTCCCCCTAGGTTAGGGAGGACCCCAAAATCATCAGCTCTCTCATTGCCTAATGTTTTCATTGTAAAAGTTCACTTTTGTGAATTTGTTATATGCTTTTAAGCATGTAAAATTGCTTTTTCAAAGCATCTGAGGATGTTGTTGGTTTAGCTGCTACGCTATGTGATTAAGCACAGTTTTGGTACTGTACTACGTGCAATTTGCAAAGTGAGAATTAGTACAAACTTTGCATGCTCCGGTAGCGTAGCGTAGTATTATGTCCAGGGTTAATTGTAGTCAACGAAGGATCATTGTTTTTTTTACTAATTTAAGCGCCATCTTGGAACATATGTTGCCCAGATAGCTCCTCGTACATAGGAGAGGAATTAGCGATATACCTTGCTGATTTAATAATGTATTTACAAAGGAAATTTGAGTAAGTATGTGTGTTAATTTTAACGAAATGTCAGAGTTGTGTATATTCTCTTAAAGAACTGATTTAGAAATATTTTTGGGAAATTTAGGAATTTGATTGGTTTTCTGATTTGTCCGTGTTGCATGTTGTAACTGATAGGGAGTGGGAGGTTAGCTGATACACGGCGTTATAGAGATAAAGCTGCCATGACTTATCAATAATAATCATTAATATATCAATGGTATTTAGCTGATATACGGCATTATGTGATAAATATGGATGGGCATCTGGTATGCCCATACACAGTGAATAGTGATTAGAACTGACCTATCAAGGCAGAATCTGCTACGCTAGGTTTCATTTTAAATTCTCGATATGGGATAATGAAATTGAATTTGAATTTGTGTAGCATGGTTGCTGAAGCAATGCAATGTAAATTAGCCATGTTTTGGTATGAGGAGCTATTGGGGCAATATATGTTCCAAGATGGCGCTTAAATTAGTACAAGAAACGATTGTCCTTCATTGACTTCTGTGGATTTAAGCCCTGGGGTCCCCAACCCCCGGGCATGGCCTTGTTTTTGTACATTTTTTAAATCATTTATTCGGGAGGGGGGTGAGTGCTCCCCCTTCTCTGGGCCACTTTTGGCCCCGGGCCCATATTATGGGAGGGGGCCACATGGCCCCTCCTTCCCTGTGCCCCTTCTGTCCTTGGGATCCCATCCCCCGGGGCCTGGCCAGCCTTCATTTAAATTTGGAGGGGGGCCTCGTGGCCCCCCTTCCCAGCCACTTCTAGCCCCAGGGACCCCGGGGGAACCCCAAAACCCCATGGTCGCTGTCAGCTCCCCACCTTCTGTGGGAGTTGGCATTGCTTTTGGACAAGGGGAGCTGCTGACATGTAGCTTCAATTGTCCAAAAGCAATGTGCTTTGCTTTGTGGAAGCAAGTGCAGGTTGCCTTCTCTTGCTTCCACAAAGCAAAGCAGTGTTTGCAATGAATGGGCAGGAGCCGTGCCCCAGCCCTGTCATTGCAAACTGCAATGTCCCAGGGGTAGGCACCCTGGGACATTGCTGGAGGCGGCCCTGGGGGTTGTCAGTACCCAGGGCCATTTCGGGCTTGAGGAATGAGACAGGAGCCCCTTACACTTACTTTTAATTTATGTTGCCCTGGGTGGTGGCAGTCCCCCGAGCTTTGGGGGGCCTGCGTGGCCCCCTCCCAAAATGTAAAAATGCTCCGGGGAGGTGGTGGTCTGCGGGGGGGGGGCATATGCCCCCTGCACAATATTAATCATGCCTCGGAGAGGTGGCACTATGTGGGAAGGTTGTGCCCAGACGTGGGTCACGTGCTCACTAAGCCACTGGAGTCAAGCTATCCTGGCTTAAGACGGCTGACAGCCAGAAACCGGTCCTAGGATGATTGATTCTGGTACAGGGAAGACATGGCTTGGCAGTTCAGGCTGGACTGTTCCCATGAGGCACAGGGTCAAGATTGATTTGCATATGGCCATGTCTGAACTGGGGTGGCTTGGTGAGCAAAATAACAATGGATTAAACCCAGATCTATGACTTGGGGGGAATGTTTTGCCATTGTGCAACATTACGTCCATCCTCTTGTGTGTTTTGCTGTTCACCCTATGTGGGTAGGGTATGCCCAGACATGGATCCCGTGCTCACTAAGCCACTGGAGTCAAGCTATCCAGGCTGAAGACGGCTGATAGCCAGAAACCGGGCCTAGGATGATTGATTCCGGTACAGGGAAGACATTGCTTGGCAGTTCAGGCTTGACTGTTTCATTGAGGCACAGGGTCAAGGCTGATTTGCATATGGCCATGTCTGAACTGGGGTGCCTTGGTGAGCAAAATAACAATGGATTAAACCCAGATCTCCAGGGCTCACACGACCCCCGCAAGTATTAATACCATTGCCCCACCAAGGGGTTTCAACAAAACAAAGCACGGGAGACCGCGCTTCGTTTAAAAAAATAAATTGTCAGGATTTGTGTCAGGATTCGTGAAACCAGCTAAATCTTGCCAAAAATTAAAAACAGAAATGCTTTTTTAGGCCACTTGAGCAGGCCTAGGGGGTCAAGGTGTTTCTACCCTGCCCCCTTATCTTCTTTTTTTAAATGTTTTTAGAGCCTTTTGCTTGTGACTCGATTCAACCGAGTCACAATATGGCTGCCAACTCTGCTTGGTTTGGAGAGTTGGCAGCCAATCACAATGAAGCTCGTGATTGGGAGGTTTTGCGGATCCACCACGGTCACCAGATATCAATAGTTCTTATTTTTTAATTCCTCACGAACTACTGAACAGATTTACACCATTTGAAGCAAAGGGTGCACTCTGGACCAAGAGCTATCTCCCTGCCAAATTTGGTGTAATTCCGTTCAGCAGTTCGGGTTGTAGCCGCAACAAAAGTTCCTATGGAAATTAACATTGAGAAAACGCTTATTGAGACCCCGATTTTTTCTCGGGCCCCGCTCGACAATCACCCCGAAACTTACAAGACAAGTGCTGACCCGAGCAGGCCAATAGTTTTGAAAATTTAGCAAAAATGTATCAAACGTTGCCAGATATTTACAAGCAAAAAATGCTTTTCCTATGGAAACTAGGTCCTAACTGCAACTACCTACTAGGGACCACTAGTATGTAATATATGTAATATATGTGTGTATATATATATATATATATATTAATATATATATATATATATATATCTGAGAATCCTGTCGGAATAGCAGCCACGTGTTTATTCCCGCGCTGCCAGCAAACAGGACACAGACCCGGTATCAGTGCTTCAGATATTTATTCGCCCAAAAGTCTGAGACGCGTTTCGCAGCATGAACGCCGCTTGTTCACTCGACAATTGATTTTAACTGAGGAAGCAGTTTTAAAGTGACAGTGCAGAGTTTTTGAGAATCACGTGAGTTGCATTCTCTATGGACATGGAAAACATACTATTTTGCGCGTATTTACATTGTTGAATGAGCGCTAGTTTCCAACTATCAGATAATCTTTTTATACACAATTATACATGATAAAATATACATGCAGATATAGAAAATTTCTCATAACTTGATACATACATATCAGTAAAATGCTGTAAAATTCATTCTGTACCATTGTTATTATGTCAATTACGTTTTTAGATGTTCTTGTAAAATACATACACCTATTTCTTGTTGGAAGTATTTTTTTGTTGTATAACACCTTCCATAGAGAACACTACTAAATTGTGTCTAATGTGCTAGTGAAATTAAAATCGTGTCCAGTGTGTATCATTTGGCCAATTTTTACAAACCTAACGAGCCAATGCAAGCTGCTGTTGTCTATATTGCCATAATTGTTTACCACTACTATTTTCTTTCATCACTTTGTCACCAATTTATTAGTTTTGTTTTATTTGATACCTGATACTTGATATTTCCATCATGTATGTCCAATCTACAAAAGTAGCGGGTTTCTATCTCAGAGGATTAGGGGTGCTGCCTTGTCCCAACACTTAGATATAAGTTTACCTCGAACAGTTTCAACACCGATGCATCTCATTTCATATGATAACATCTATGTCTTATATGTGCAAAGTACAATACCTAAAATATCGTAAAAATGTTCAAAACATTTAAAAATATTTGTTAAAACATCCAAAGATATTTAAAAACACCTGTACAAAAATTATTATGTAATATAATAGTAAATAAATAGACCTAAAATTCATCTATTTACACGGTATCAACTTTCTAGGAAGTGCTGAGTTATAGGCAGTTGTTTATTTCACCTCTCATTTAAACTTTTGGGGACATGCAAACAGAATATCTGTTAGCCCATTCCAGTTCTATGCTTTACTCCAAACAAGTGTACAAGTCCTCTGTTAAGTTCAAACCTCGTGGATGTTTAGAATTGAGTAACAGGATATATCTGGTTTCCAACTTCCGTAATTTACTTTCCCTATCCCCTCCGCGCCTGTTGGGGGAAACTGCAGCTATTAAGTAATAGGACAACCCTTTGTTATTAGATCCGTGGCGGATAAGTGTTGTCCATATTCGTTATTGCGCGGAGGTGTTGGAGTACTCTGACATGAGCCTGTAACTTAGTGCTGCCCACGTAGACAAGTCCACATGGGCATGTTAGGACGTATACTGTGTACTCTGTTTTGCAGATTAGCATTTTATTTATTTTGTTCGGTTTGGAGTTGAAAGGGCTAAAATAAGTTTTAGTATTGACCCCCATGAGTGCATGCCTTGCAAGTTTTACATTTTCTGTACCCTTTTAAATTCTGATACCAGGTAGGATTAGTTATGATTTCAGGATCAGGTACCACCAGACAATCCCTCATTGAGGGAGCTCTGCTATACGTAATGGACGCCCTCTGCGGTAGCAGGGGGCCTAGTATGGGGTCATTAAGGATTATGGGCCACCCTCCCTGGATGATTTTTTGGAGTGCCTTGTGCTGTTTACTGTACCCTATTATAAGGCGGAAACTCTTGTCTTCCTCTGAATCCCTCGCTTCGCTGTGGCAATGGTCCTGATCCTTTTGGTTGCTTTTTGCCAGCAAGTCATCCCTAACTAGTATCTCTGTTTTGGCAATGGCTTGTTCTACTATTTGTCTAGAGTAGTCTCTTTCTACGAATCTTTCCTTGCTAAGTTGTTGGGCCTTTTCTAGTTCATCTCGTGTGCTGCATACCCTCTTGATTCTAAGCACTTCGCCGTAAGGGATGTTATTCACTAGATGGCACGGGTGAGAACTGGAGGCATGTAGCACAGAATTTCCTGCTGTTTTCTTCCGGTACAAAGTAGTTTCTAATTTGTTGTTACTTATGTATACTTTGGTGTCTAGGAAATTCACACTGGTATCACTAATTTCAGCAGTGAACCTCAGTTTTAAATCGTTATTATTGATTTGATTTGTGCCACAAATCTCTCTGCTTCCTCCCTGGTTCCATGCCAGATGACAAAGAGGTCATCAATGAACCTGAGCCACAGTTTTACCTTGGTTGACATAGTATCGCTGTGGTTCTCCATGAGGACTAGCTTCTCCCATTTGCCCATATGAAGGCAGGCATAACTCGGGGAGAAGCTAGCCCCCATGGCAACTCCTTGAATCTGGCAATATAGCAAATGATTAAACATTAAGATGTTATTGTAGAGGCAAAATTCTATCATTGCTAACAGCATTTCATTGTGTTGTTTATAGATTGGTTCTCTGTTTCTCAGGTAGTTCTCTACAGCCTATATACCATCCACATGTACTATACTTGTATATAATGAAGACACGTCTAGTGCCATCAGTATATACTCAGAATTCCATTCAAGGTTTTTCACCTTATTTATGAAGTCGCTAGTGTCTCTTACGTAGGACGGTAAGGATTTTACATAGTCCTGCAGGAAATAGTCAACATATACTGAAGTTTTTTCCAAGATTCTATTTCTAGCGCTGATAATAGGACGTCCTGGTGGTGTTTTGTTGTCCTTATGGATTTTTGGTATGAAATATATTGTGGGTACAACCGGATTGTCATTCTTTAGGTATTTGTACTCATTTTCACTTATTAGCAATTGATTTCGCCAGCTTGATAGTCTTTTGTAATAAGTTCGATACATTTCTTTCAGTCTTGTAACATCTGTGTGTGTATAACATTGTCTATCATTTAGTTGGCTCATGGCCTCCTTTATGTACTCATCGTGTGCCCATAGGACTATGTTTCCTCCCTTATCGCTATTTCGTATCACGACTGTGAGAAGTTGGCCTGATATGTAGTGCTCACTATTCTAGTGGTCACTGTGTATCATTCCAAACGACCCTTATTGATGATTGGTTGTAAGTCAACCGTTAGACCAGCTATCCTAGTAGCATGGACAAGAGCAGTCTTTAGGCTAAACTCTAGAGGGCGTGTTAAGCCAGCTGTTATACCATCACATATACCCCTTGAACACCAAGTGAAAGGACACCACACAAGTTGTTATGAAAATAAAGTATATTTATTTAGAACACAACAGCCCTGGACTCTTTATGAGGACAAAGCTCTTAGGAAAATACGCAAAGTCGCACAATTTACACAAATGCCCGAGGGGCACGAAAAACCATATACTCTAAAAGTGGAATGCTAAATTACTAGCAGGTAAGTACTACTCTAGTAGGCTTTAGGATCGCTAGGACTGGACTACTGAACCTTCAGATTACTAGCAGGAGGCCTAGGGAGATCGGGTGCAGAGTGTGCACTCTCACGCGGGATGCGGGACAAAGTCTATGGTTGCTAGATTTCGTAAAGTTAGTGTTATCGGACGAATCCGACTAGGTAGAGCTGAAACGAAAAAGGTTCTGGACCTTTGGATAGCAAAGCTATGCTGGAGCACCGAAATGCTGAGTTTACCTAGCCCAGGGGCTGCGGATGCATAGGTCTGGAAAGACGTCGGGAATCCTCGTTGCAGTCTATGGAGCCTGAAAGAAGAAGTTGCTGGCAGGCGACCAGTGTTGAAGTTCGAAGTGATCCAAGCCTGGATCGAAGATGGAAGACACCTGTAAGCAGAGGGGACCAAGTTCTGAATCACTAGCCAGTGATTGGATGGGCACCAGGATGGCACCGGCTGAAGTCACCTCGACCAGGTGAGTGGGCGACGCTGGGCTCTGCAGTCTCTTGGACCAGGAGGCATTGTCGGCGACCAGGATGGAGGTGCGAGCTGTCCCACGATGGTATCTGCTGTCGACGTCGCTGGACCCAGGATTGGGGCAACGAGTCTTGGCAAATGCAAGCCCACGCGGTGGACTTAAAATGGCATCTGGTGTGGACCAGGAGGGTCCGGGGTGCTCCTCTGTTGGAGGGGAGCACAGGCCAGTCTGGAGCAACCAGACCAGCATTGGAAATGTCGTCGTTCGTCGTCGGGAAGGCCACAAGCCAGCAGGCAAGTAGCCAGACAACGCGGTGAGCAGCAAAGAGCAGAAGGGCCCCACGCAGGTCTCGTGGATGCTGGGGGGCTGGACTTCGGTGCTGGAGCTGCTCAGGGTTAGGGCTTCTCACACCCCAAAGCACTCACTCGAGGATCCCTCGGCGGTCGTGCTGGGCAAGCGTTGTGCAGTCCTGAAGATGGCCGGTCCCTCGAGGTCTCGTCACACCCACGAATCTCAGCTGGGCTGATGATGCAGGTAGAGGTCAGAGGTGCCAGGGAAGCCAGTTCTCGTCGAGCTGGGCAGTCTTGATCCGGAGGAGAGACTTACAGCAAACCGCGATGCTTGGATGGTGCCTGCAGGTGCAGGTTGGCTACTCCTTAGCCACAAGGGAGAGTCTTCTGAAAGGTTCAAGAGTTCTTTTGTGGAAAGTCATCAAGATTCGGAATTATCTAATTTGGAAGGGGTCCCCGCTCCCACCTTTATACTAAAGAAAGGGGCTGGTACGGGACTAGGTCCTGCCCATGGGTGGGACCAGGAAGGGGGGTGGTTACACCCCTCTCCCATGCCGGACTTTCCCCAGCTCAGGGGCTGGTGTGCCCCTGGAACCGGTTTAGACTGGCAGATGCATAGTGAGCACCGGGGTGCCACTTGCAGTCACCTTCCTATTCAGCCCTGCCTACCTAGGATACACAAAACCCTGTCTGGGTCAGTGCTAGCACCGCCCCTGACAGGAAACCCTTTGTCCAAGCTCTCCTCGCTGGAAGGACTCCCAGCAGCAGGAGGTCAGACTTGTGTCTGTGGTGGCAGCATCCATTTTGTGATGCTGAGGCTCGAGTTAACTTTAATTGGGGTTCACAGTTACATACATGTCGTGTCTCTCTAGAAGGGTGGAATGCTAACCCCGTCACCAGAATTGGCGAGGGGTTAGTATTCCAATTCGTATGACACCTTACTCAACATGTTTTGATAAAGCGATACCAAAGATAGCAAATAACCGCGAGGATTATAATGCACTTAAGAGTATATGGTACGCGTTATCATAGAACAGCTATTAGGACTTGGTTCCGCAAGCTGCAGACGGGCTCAGCTCATGCCAGAGCACC
Source organism: Lissotriton vulgaris (assembly GCF_964263255.1). Lineage (NCBI taxonomy): Eukaryota > Metazoa > Chordata > Amphibia > Caudata > Salamandridae > Lissotriton > Lissotriton vulgaris. The sequence goes on from NC_141687.1 coordinate 897,705,060, forward strand.
ATCTCACATGATTCCACGCACTCTGCCTTCAGGATTGTTAAGGCCTGCCATAGGAGTGACTGATAGGAATACATGTGTCTATTTTAGGGTTAGATATAGGTATACTATATCTACAGCAAAGGGTGATTACACCACTTTGCCCCAGCTGTCGTGCAGCTAGTTGTGTCAGATTTAGATGGCCAGTCAGGGGTGGCATAATACATGCTGCAGCCCCTGGTAGGCCCTGGGTACACCTATGCCCTGAGTTACAGGGTCTGATAAGGTGGCCCAGTACCAATTGATAAATGCACCTAAGGTACACGTGTCAATTTAGTGAGAGAACAGCAAGGCTGTGGGTCTGATTAGCAGGCCCACAGCCAGAGAAGTCGTGAACCAGTGAAGCAAAAAGCAAAAATCTGGGGTGATCATAGGATTGCAGACCCTACTCTCCCACAACAACCTCTTTATTGTTTTTCAATTTTTTCATTAATTGGAAGTACTTGTGGTCTTGGTTGCAGTGTTTTTGAATGGTCATACCTATTTTTTTGTTTAATTTTTTGATTTTTCCAGTGATGACCTTGTGAAAAGTGTCAATGGAATCGTGCAACATAATGGGGCAATATTTCGATTTTGGCTTGAAATTAGTAAAGCCAGCTCCTTTGGTAGATATGTTGGTACTCTGTGGAGCTCCCATTCCAGCCGGAACGTTATCTTGATTCCACAGCTCCTCTAGTTCCGCTATTGTATTAGATCCCGATGGTGTGCTTTCAACTGGAGGGTCATCAACGTCGTCTATATTGATTTGTTTGTTTTTCATAGCATATAGTTTCTTCAATTTCAATTTCCTTATTCCCTTATATACATCCATCCGGATGCTAGGGTAATCAAAGTTGTTGGGGGGACAGTAAGACAATCCGAGACTTAAGGTGCTTTCTTCTTTAGTGTTAATGTTATTTTGTTATATATATATATATATAAACAGAATTTCTGACGTTCCAGAAAAAAGCAAGGACACCTTGGGAGTTGCGGTGTATGACTTTACTGACTGCTAATATTAACTGTGCATTTGTATATATTCAAAAGTCAGACCTATATATACCTAACATGGTGATCCAGATACCCTACTTGTGCAGGTGTTTCAATATTTATTTGAGTAATGTAAACAGTACAATCAATTTATATAAATAATTTTTGTATAAATTTCACTAAGATAATAATTAATTGATGAACTATTATTAATTTATATTAGCAGTTTATGTTGAAATAACGCAAATTTTTGATATACTGATTAAGCATGGGCGTAAAATCTGTTCCGCTCGCGGAATTTGCGGATTTTCGGCAAATTCGCAATCCGCGAACTCTTGCGAATTTGCCGAAAATTAGCAAATTCGCACGCAGCGGATTTCTTTGCTTGGTGATACAATATTGCGCCGCGCGGCGTTCACTTACCGTCATTCAGCGTTTGCAGAGTTGTTTTTCTCCATGTTTTGCGTGTGCTGCGCCATTTTGGATATTGCTGCTGGATCCTGCGGGAGTTTGGCAACCGCGATTATGTCATTGCGGCTTGCCACCTTTGCATAGCGAGAGTTTGTCAACGCGAGTACGCCGTGATCACGCATCGCGGGAGTTCGCAATTACGAACACGTAGATGAGGCGGGCAGCAACAATCTCGCACTCGCTAAATTGCAAAATTTGCAATTCTGCACAAGAAATCCAACAGCAAGCAGCATAAACCTTCTGAAAATGATGATTTTTATCAGAATAACTCCTCAGGTTGACATTTGCCTGCACTTTTTGCAAGGAGTCCATTTTGGGGGGGGTGTGGGAGGAAGGAAGTGCCCCACAGTCTCCAGCTTCCTGTTCCTGTCCAGCAGGCTCCTCCCAGTGCTTTCTTCATGTGCTGGTCACTTTGATTTGGATCTTGACCTGGAAGGATTACTTTTTGTGGATGCTGCTGGATATTTGGATTTGAGACCTTTTTGACTTTCTTTGGATCACTTTTGGATTAGAAATTTCACAAGTAAGTTTGTTTGGGGCATTACAGTTGCTGCAACTACAATTTTGGAATTTTCGATTTTTGGACTGTTGTTGTGGCCTTTTGTCCAGGGGTACTCAGTGGTGCATGGACTGAGTCTTTCTGTGGGTGTCTTGAATTTGAACATGATTGAGGGCATGGATAGCATTGGATTGTGGTGATTTTTGTGTGTTTCTTTGCTTTTTGGGCTGTTGTTGGGGCCTTTTGTCCAGGGGTACTCAGTGGTGCATGGACTGAGTCTTTCTGTGGGGTCTCTTTAATGTAAACATCATGGAGGGCATGGATGGCATTGGATTGTGGTGATTTTTGTGTGTTTTTCGACTTTTTGGGCTGGTAATGGGGCCTTTTGCCCAGGGGTACTCAGTGGTGCATGAACTGAGTCTTTCTGTGGGGTCTCTTTAATGTAAACATCATGGAGGGCATGGATGTCATTGGATTGTGGTGATTTTTATGTGTTTTTCGACTTTTTGGGGTGGTGATGGGGCCTGTCCATGTGGGTGGGGGCCATTTTGAGGACTGGTACATGCAGGGCCTGGCCATGTGGTGGGGTTCTAGGGGCCATCTTGAAGCCAGGCAGTGTGCTTTGTTGTGCCATAGGCCTGCACCCAATCTGCCATGATTTCATCCATTATGCCCAGGGGTACTCAGTGGTGCATGGGCCTAGTCTTTCTGTGGGGTGTCTTGAATTTGAACATGATTGAGGGCATGGATGGCATTGGATTGTGGTGATTTTTGTGTGTTTTTTCGATTTTTGGGCTGTTGTTGGGGCTTTTAGCCCAGGGGTAGTCAGTGGTGCATGGACTGAGTCTTTCTGTGGGGTCTCTTTAATGTAAACATCATGGAGGGCATGGATGGCATTGGATTGTGGTGATTTTTGTGTGTTTTTTGACTTTTTGGGGTGGTGTTGGGGCCTGTCCATGTGAGTGGGTGTCATTTTGAGGACTGGTACAGGCAGGGCCTGGCCATCTGGTGGGGGTCTAGGGGCCATCTTGAAGCCAGGCAGTGTGCTTTGTTGTGCCATAGGCCTGCACCCAGTCTGCCATTCTTTCATCCATTATGCCCAGGGGTACTCAGTGGTGCATGGGCCTAGTCTTTCTGTGGGGTGTCTTGAATTTGAACATGATTGAGGACATGGATGGCATTGGATTGTGGTGATTTTTGTGTGTTTTTCGATTTTTGGGCTGTTGTTGGGGCCTTTTGCCCAGGGGTATTCAGTGGTGCATGTTCTGACTCTTTCTGTGGGGTCTCTTTAATGTAAACATCGTGGAGGGCATGGATGGCATTCGATTGTGGTGATTTTTGTGTGATTTTCGACTTTTTTGGGGGGTGATGGGGCCTGTCCATGTGGGTGGGGGCCATTTTGAGGACTGGTACAGGCAGGGCCTGGCCATGTGGTGGGGGTCTAGGGGCCATCTTAAAACCAGGCAGTGTGCTTTGTTGTGTCATAGGCCTGCACCCATTCTGCCATGCTTTCATCCATTATGCCCAGGGGTACTCAGTGGTGCATGGGCCTGGTCTTTCTGTGGGGTGTCTGGAATTTGAACATGATTGAGGGCTGGATTGCATTGGATTGTGGTGGTTTTTGTGTGTTTTTCGAATGTTGGGCTGTTATTGGGGCCTTTTGCCCAGGGGTACTCAGTGGTGCATGGACTGAGTCTTTCTGTGGGGTCTCTTTAATGTAAACATCATGGAGGGCATGGATGGCATTGGATTGTGGTGATTTTTGTGTGTTTTTCGACTTTTTGGGCTGGTGATGGGGCCTTTTGCCCAGGGGTAATCAGTGGTGCATGGACTGAGTCTTTCTGTGGGGTCTCTTTAATGTAAACATCATGGAGGGCATGGATGGCATTGGATTGTGGTGATTTTTGTGTGTTTTTTGACTTTTTGGTGTGGTGATGGGGCCTGTCCATGTGGGTGGGGTCCATTTTGAGGACTGGTACAGGCAGGGCCTGGCCATGTGGTGGGGGTCTAGGGGCCATTTTGAAGCCAGGCAGTGTGCTTTGTTGTGCCATAGGCCTGCACCCAGTCTGCCATGCTTTCATCCATTATACCCAGGGGTACTCTGTCAGTGGTGCATTTTATTGGTCTTTCCATTTTGGGGGGTGGGTATAATAAAAATGCTTACTTGCAAACTATTAATTGAAGCGCTACATATGCAACATTTATTTAACTGATGTTCCTCTGGCTTTTTTTGCTTTTAGGTGCAGAAAGACGAATCATCAGCCTCATCGTTCCTCATCAGTGCCAGGAAAAAGTCCTGCTGTGGTGTGTGCAGCACAACGTCACGTGTGGCCACAGACAACTCTGCAACTTGTGCAACTGCGGCCTGCTGTTCTGACATCTGAAGATGATGGCCCCAGAAAAAGTTGCCCGTAGCTCCTCTAGCAAGAAAGTTGGCAGTAAGCAGCAGAAGAAGCAAGTGGCGCCACTTACCAAGGAGACTGGTGTGCCGACTGCCGCATTTTTTGGGAATAAAAAAAAAGTACGCCTTCAGCAGCAGCGGGGACCAAGCTGGGAGCAGCACCCCCGCTCTATTGGGCTCAGTGCCACCACCACCATGCCAACTTAAGTCCAAGCCCTTGAGTGCTTTAGAGGCAGCCAGTCTAGTTGTTCAATCACCATCGACCAGTGATGTTGGCTCATCGCAAGAAAGTAGCAGCATCCCTCAATCAACACAGGATGTTGTAACTCATCTGACGAGTGTTCAACAACCACAGCCGCAACAACAACCACATGTGCAAGTACAAGCCCAAGTACATGTGGAAGGAGAGGCAGCGCAAGGAGATGCGCAAGCAGAGGTGCATGGAGCGGCACAAGTGCCCACAATAGTTGTTCCTCCCGAAGTAGGGGCACATCAGGAAATCGACATTCAAGCCGAGGTATCATTTGAGGAAGCCACTCCTCCTGATCATTCGTTGTCTTCCAGATCCCTACGAAGGAAAAGATCAAGGATGGTGTCTACATCTTCTTCAAGCCCCCTTCCTTCTGATGATATGGATGACAATTGGGAACCACCACAACCGTCTGAGAGTGAGGCACACCATGATCTGACAAAGGTAGCTAAGCGTAAAAGGAAGGTCCCCGAAAGTCTCATACTTATGGAGTTTGATGATGACACTGAAGAAGAAGTGGCGTATACTCCTGTTGATGAAGTCTCTCACGACGACGACGCAGTCATCATAAACTTCACTCCAGGCTCAGCGGGCATTCAGCAAACAGACATTTTTACACTAGCCCGAAATGCTGCTGAGCGTGATGTTGGTGACGTGGGAATGGGACCACCACAAATGCAGTTAACTCGTACACCACCACCTACCGCTTCCATAGTTTCTCGCCAGAAGGGACCTCCATCCACCTCCACCTCCACCTCCATTTCCTCAATTAGTGGTGCTGCAAGTGCACAACGTAGTAAAGTTCGGCAACACACATCCTCCACTTCATCTGGCATTAGCATTCCCAGTATCGCCTCCTCCTCCCCCCACAGACATTTGAAGTCCGCAGTTTGGGACTTCTTTAGTGTTTGCCCAACAAGGGAAAACATAGCCATTTGTACCATTTGTAAGCTTGGAGTTAGTGGTGGTAAGCTTGGTACCAACTATGGTACCAGAGGCCAGAGAGGTCATCTTGAGAGACAGCACACTGTCAAATGGCATGCGCACCTAAAGGAGATCAAGGAAGCCCGAATTGCAAGTCAACAAACTGTATCCGTTGATGTTTCATCTGATGATGACGAGGAGGAAGAAGCGTCAAACATTCCTTCAGTTACACCCAGTACCCCTGTCAGCAGCACACCCCCTGCAAGATTTATGAGCCACACCAAGAGTGTGGGAGAGAGTGAGACACCAATGCAAAAAAGTTCATCAACATCACCGAGCGTAACTGGGTCGAAAAGTTATCTTCCCGTAAAATCATGGTCCAGCCCGCCATTAGAAGCATGTTGTTTTCAGATGCGCCATTTGAACGCAACCACCCAATGACGCGTCTGTATAACACCAAGCTGGCTAAAATGCTAGCTCTGGACCTTCTCCCTTTTTCATTTGTGGAAGGGGTTGGTTTTCTTGAATTAGTGGCAACGCTCTGCCCTAAATGGAAGGTTCCTAGCCGGTTCTATTTTGCCAGAGTTGCGGTCCCAGCACTACATGAAGATGTGCTGGAGATGATTGGGGCAGCTTTGCAGAAGAGTGCTGTTCACACTATACATCTGACAACAGACATGTGGACCAGTTGCCAAGCCGTTGATTACATGTGCATCACTGCACACTGGGTCTCTTTTTCAGGGGCTAAAGCAAAGCTAAACGCAGGTGTTGACCCGAACAACGTTTTTAAAGCTGCTCGGAAACATGCCACAAAAGCCATGTTTGGCATGGAGAAAAGTCATACAGGAGAAAACATTTTGCAGGAGTTTAACACAAAGGTCTTTCAATGGCTGTCCCCAAAAAAATGCAAGATTGGTTATGTTTCCATGGATAATGGCGCCAATGTAGTTAAGGCCATGGATATGGGTAACTATTTCAGAGTGCCGTGTTTGGCGCACTGTATAAACCTGGTTGTTAAAAAATTCTTGAGTCAAGAAAGTCCAGTGTGCGAGTTACTGACCACCTGCCGAAGAATGTGCACACATTTCAACCATTCTTTTAAGGCCCGGAAGCATCTGAGGGGCCTTCAACATGAACGTAAACTGCCAGTGAAAGCACTCATCCAGGAGGTGGCAACACGTTGGAACTCAACCTTCTACATGCTTGAGCGTCTGTTTGAGCAGTGTGCAGTAGTCGATCAGTATTTCTTTACACAGGGTGCAGCTATGAAGGACCTGAGGATACATGTGGAGCAATGGAAGCTAGTTCAAAGCCTGACAGACATGCTTCATCCTTTTGAGGTATTCACGCGTGCAGTCAGCAGGGAGGACTGTAATTTGGGAAAAGCCATCCCATTGTTGAGCATGCTAGAGCACCAACTGAAGGCGGTGTGTTCTATGTTTCAAAAAGATGAAAAAAAGCAAGAAGCTTTTGATTTGGCGGAGAAATTATTAGAGCGCCTACTTTGCGGTGAACGTCTTCAAAAGATCCACACAGAACAGCATTACATTTGTGCTACTATTCTGGATCCACGGTACAAAAAGGCACTGGCAGGCAGAGTATTCTTTCCTTTTGATGACACAGAAGTTACAAAGTACAAACATTGGCTAGCTGTGTCAGCCATGAGGTTTGAAAGAGAACGGCAGGAAATTGAAGGAAAAGCCAGTACCTCAGCATTAGCAGGCCATCCCGAGTCAAAAGAATCCACTTCTGCATCTGTGGCTGTGGCAGAAGTGAGTGATTTTCCCTCTCAGCCGTTAAAGACACCAGCAACCGGATCATCTGCACCAGACACAACAGTAACATTGTGTGAAGAAGAGGATTGGCTAACTCGGCTTGGGTTTGCTTCTCAAAAGGTCCCAGCAAAAAGTAAGCAAAGTGGAGGAACAGTGGAGAACCTTGAGTCGATGGTGCAGGACTATCTGAATGACTCAACAGAGGTCTATGTTCATGATGACCCATTGGCATATTGGCATGGGAAAAGAGAATTGTGGCCAGAGATCACCAACCTGGCTATAAATTACTTGTCTTGCCCACTCGCAAGCGTGTCTTCTGAAAGTGTTTTCAGTGCTGCTTGTGGCATTGTAACTTGCAAAAGGACCCGCCTCTCGCCCAAAAAAGTGGAGAGGTTAACAATGATCGAGATGAATCAGCACCTCATACCACCAGATTACAAAATACGAGAATAGACACAGGAAGAAGATGAGGACGAGTAGGACACCAATTTAGATGAGGGAAGTTCTTCTCTGTTAGGTGACCTACTCCCGCCTGAATTCTCAGAGTATGAGGACGAGCTCTTCATCCCTGACACCGAGCCCTGAAAATGAGTCCATGAATCAACATCTTTTTTTTCGTCCTTATTCACTTTTATTCCTGTGTGTCTGTCTTTCTTTGTTTTGCAAAATCTATATAAAAAAACTTTAATCACCTAATCACAAAAACAAGCCCTTCAGCAGAACTGTCTTCACTTATTTGCTTATTGATTTGAAGGCGCCGCAGTCTGCATTCCTCAGGTTCACAAGTTCACAAGAACATGCTCCTCTATCCTCCTCCTCCAGACTCCTATTTCCCTCAAAGCAGATGGCTGGATTACACCCAATGAAGAAAGACTTTGCACTTGTGGGGGTGTTCTACTTCATTGCGGGTGAGTTGACGGGTATGGGGCCATTGCTGGGAAGGTCTAATACCGGATAAAAGTGGTTTGGGGAAACTCGAAGCAGAAAAAGGTTTTGCGCTTTTGATCACTTGCCTGTCTTTGGGGTGCTGTTTGGCGGGCTTTTAGGTTGGTGTGGGTGGGTTTTGGGCGAACTGCTGGCACAGTCTAATGTGGATTGCATTTGTTTTTCAGGAAATCCATGGTGGAAAAGGGGACTTAGGGTCTAGCTGCACAGCGCGTTTGGACAGAATTCCAGGTAGTAGGCCCATTTTTCCATTTAGCCAGTTTGGGGGTGTTCTGCTGTTTTGCGGGTGGCTGCAGGGGTCTGGGGCCATTGCTGGGAATGTCTAATACCGGATAAAAGTGGTTTGGACAAAATCGGAGGCAAATTTTTTTTGCCTTTTTTCTGACTTGCTTGTCTTTGAGGTGCTGTTTGGGGGGATTCCGGGTGTTTGTGGGTGTGTTTTGGGGTCTGGGAGCACTGCTGGGTATAGATACTTTTGATTGCAAGAGGTCTGAAGAAAATCCATGGTGGCAAAGGGGAGTTAGGGCCTAGCTGCAGAGCGCGCGTGGAGTGATTTTGGAAATTTGCCTGAGAATTTCTAAGTCCCCATTTTTGTAGTTTTGCTTTTTGGCTGTTTGGGGGTCTTCTACTTGCTTCCGCCTGGGTTGACGGGTCTGGGGCCATTGCTGGGAAGGTCTAATACCGGATAAAAGTGGTTTGGACAAAATCGGTGCAGAAAAAGATTTAGCGCTTTTGATCACTTGCCTGTCTTTGGGGTGCTGTTTGGCGGGCTTTTAGGTTGTTGTGGGTGGGTTTTGGGGTCTGGGAGCACTGCTGGCACAGTCTAATGTGGATTGCATTTGTTTTTGCAGGAAATCCATGGTGGAAAAGCAGAGTTAGGGCCTAGCTGCACAGCGCGTTTGGACAGAATTGAAAGAAGGCCGAAAATATTTTAAGTATGAGATTTTCCATTTTTGCTTTTTGCCTGTATGGGGGTGTTCTGCTTTTTGTAAGTGGGTTGGCAGGTCTTGGGTCATTGCTGGGAAGGTCTAATACCGGATAAAAGGGGTTTGGAGAAAATCAATGCTGAAAAGCATTTTGGCACATTAACAGCGTACATACCTTATATTTATTTGTCAGTGGTGTTCTAATATCACTTCCTGTTTTTCCATCAATAATTACAGGCCGGGTTTCAGCCTGTGCAATGGGAAAAGGATGCAGTCAGGCTTCACATTAGAGAGCCGCAATTCAGCATCCGCCAGGCAGGCAGTTGACAGGGTGTCTTCTGGTCACCAACATTGATGGATGGAGCGACAGATGGAATGGAGGAGTCCCGCTAATAAGAGGAATGGTTGGATGCAACTTACAACTTCCCAAATTCAACAGGACAACTACAACAACATACAGATACACTATCCGTTCTTTTCTAATTATCTTTTAAGTAATGTTATTGCTGTGAACTTCTATGAGTGTGACTCTGCATTTCTTTGATCTCTGCTTCTAAATTCATCCCTTCAGCCATTGTATAGGTTTTACTTCTGCTATTTTTCAAACCTAATTTAATGTACGAAGTGTTTCTATGAGTGCAGAGATAGGCAAGTGAAAACGCATAATTATTACTGCAGCCCTGTACTGTCGCATTCTTTCATTCACGGTTGTCGACTCTGCAGTAGTGCATGCACTTCCTTTATGTCACTTAAAAGATTTATGGTTAGCTTTGTACCCAAAGATTTGTTTATCTTCAATTATTGTTTGTCCATGCTGTACTTTTTTTTTCTTCTCTCAACAAAACTTTCCCAAAAACCACCATTCCCATCCATTTTCCAAACCCTAACCCTCTTCCCCCGGGCTGTGTGGTTTTAATTGATGTGTGACTAAATGACAGCAATAATTCCATACACTTGCTGGGGAGGATAAGGTCATAGCAACAGGCTGGTGAAGGAATCTGAGGATATATTCTTACTCAGCTTGACACTGAGTCACTATTGGCAAATGAAAGTAGATTTGCATGTGCGCCATCAACTTGAGTGATCATCAAGAACATCCTCCTCCTAGACGTGGCAAATGATTACGCTGCTGTGTCCTTCTCCTTCAGTACTATTTCTGGTAGTAGTAGCCAATGTCAAAAAAATTCAACGCAAGTACTAGTTATACTTTCAATACTTTACCATTTGTTAGGCTACATTGTGGCACTGTTCTAGTGTACTGTCACCTGCTATATTCTCTATCATACCGTTCTAATGCTACGGTAAGGACAAACAAGGTTTCATTTTCTTTTTTTTCAGATGCTGCAACTGCCACTGTGTAACATCACAAGTACCACCGCAATGATGACATTTCATCCGCCCAGGATTGCCAACCTTAATCGCCATTTCCCGTGCAGCCAGCCCTGTGCCTAGCCCTATTTCCAAACACAAATTACAGGTAAGATATGCGTTTGAGGGGAGGTAGTATGATGGAGTATTAGGAGAGACGAGAGACTGACGGTCCTATTGAATTCACTTACTCTGTGACAGGCACTTAGTTTTGAAAATATTTGGGCCATTAGTACTTACACAACTTGAATCAAGATGCCACTTAAGTTTCAGGACTGTTAAACGCCCATCCACCATCCTCAAAAGCAGTAAAAAGTACGTATGCTTAGATAAACTTTAAAGTATATTCATATATCCCTAACATAAATAATCTCCCGCAAGACCCAACCCACCCCCCCTCCTGAACCACAACGAATGTCCCTGAAAACTAAGTCCAAAAAAGTAGAAAACCCAACTCCCAATTCCCACCCCCCAGAAGTCTTAAAAAAAGGGGCAAGGGACACTCGCCTCCTACTGCTGGCTGCTGTTGATTTATCGGGGCAGGTCGGCATGCTCCTTGCGGAGGGTCTCGAGCAGGGTTTTGGTGTTGAGGAGCTCCTGCTCGAGGTTGGACACCCTCAGGGAAAGGCGGTGCATCCTTTTTTTGCAACTGCTGTGGGGTCAGCTGATTTCTTTGCTGCTCAGCGGTGGCGGGTGGCTGCGGTACCCCGGCTCCGTACCGCTGGAGACCTGTTGTGCTGACTGGCTGACCCAGGGAGCACGGAGGAGGATGCAGGTGTGGCCGTGGATGTTGTTGACGTACTCTGCGTGTCCTCCTCCTCCTGGGCCACCAGCCGCCAATATTCGGCGACAGTGGCCTCCAGCCTCCGTTGCCGGGCCCTTTTAGCCAGCTCCTTCCGTGTTGGTTTGGAAGGAGCATCTATATGAAGAAAGAAAGACAAAGGGGCATATTACCAAGCAATAGCGATAATTATCGCTATTGCTTGGACTAGAGACAAAAATGTACTGCTGAGCTGCGGTGATTTTTATCGCAAATAAACCTTGATTGAATGAACCTTGGTGATTTTTATCGCAAATAAACCCGAAAACATGGATGATTGTTGTCAACCAAATCAAACATTTCAAAAGAACAATAACAAAATATTTTGGCGAAATAGCAAATAGACAACTATTCCACAGGATATATTGACCTATCTCATGTGGTCTACTACGATATTAGTATTGCTTGATTTGCGGACCGTCGACTTGGAGAGTTATGTAACTCACTAAACAAACTACTAAAAAGGTTTGCCTAGGACTGGCAGGCAGCAGTCCGCAGCACGCAAAGTGACAGACAAACTCCATTGTGATTGCAGATCAGCGACAACACTAAAAAGTTTCCTACTACATTAACCAGTCATTAAAATACTCAAACTATCAATCCACCACCACTATTTCTTCTTATTGCCAGGTGTACAAAGAAAGGACTGGACTTGAGTCTGTAGGGGCAGATTTACAAGCCCCTTGTGGCTCTTTTGCCTCATTGTTGCGTGACTTTTGTGACGCAGCGGCAGAACAAAAGAGGCGCCATGGTGCGGTGTATATTAACAACGTGACGTATTGTAGCGTAGTTCCTATTTTCCCAATAGGCCCTGCGCATTGGAATAACATAAACAGTAGTATCGACGTAGAAGTGCGGATCTTCCAGGTCTCTACTGACTATGGTAAACTTAATTGGGTTTGTTACCAACTAGCTCAGAGGTCACTGGAAACTTTCTTGACTGAAATAGGAAGTGATCAGCTTCCCTGGCACAGACAAGAAGGGATTCAGTTTTCCAACAACCGTGCAACATGACAACTTTGCTCCTCAGATCAAGAGTCAATCTCTAGGGTCGTGTGAAACAATAGACAGTTATTTTACTCAGTCAGGTTGGTGCAGTTTACTTTCACAATATGTAGAGAATAGAGGGACGGGCGTTTGTCAATAAAGGGTTAACATTTATTGAACAGTCTTTCTTCTCGTACAAGAGAAATGAATTGCCACAATTGCAAGACTTGTTATTATAAAAAGTACGTACAGTAAGATAAGTATTGCGAAATAATACTGTAAAAGCATTGATATGGTTTCTTAGCCATACAATGGTTTAAAAGGAATAAAACATATATACATTCATATATACATTAGGCTAAAATACTCAACTGGTGCTTCTAACTACGCCTACCCCAGTGTACCTGACCTAAGCCTAATACTTGGGAGGGGAGTAAGTAAGTAGCATTAAGTTAAGTTGGTTTTGCCAAGGTTTGCTTCAAGAATTCTCTTTAAGGGTTTAGTCAACACCATACCTCTGGAATAGAATGATGGAGGTCTGGTATCTCCCTCAGGACTCGATATCCCAGTCACCCGCAAGGGTAGACTAGAAACGCTGGAGCTGGATTTCTCTGCAGAAGAAAGACAGCGTCTCTTCTTCAGCGCGTCGAGGAGGAGGTGGGGCAGCGTCCGCAGGCAGCTTGCATCTGCTGGGCTCTTGCAGGGGGACGGCTGTTCAGCTCCTAAGTTCACCACACCATTGTTCGCTTGTTAGCAGCGATAGCAGTAGCGATAGCAGCTATGATATCTTCAGCATAACAGCAGCTTCAGGCTACGGGCAACAGGACATCGCTTAAGGCAACGTTGGTAGTATTTATACCTGAAAGGTGCCTTGGTTGACGTAAGTTTGCTGGACATAAGACGTCAATAAAGATGTCACTAGGAAGTGATCGTCTATCAGTGCTCATTAGAGTTCTATTACTAATCAAAACACAGCAAGCGGGGATTTCCAGGTTTGCTGAGTTTTTATCTTGTTGAAGAACACAGAGTGTTAATCTAGGAATCTCAGATAGTAACTTCTGCTCTGTCATTGCACTAATTGGTTGCAAATGAAGTGGCAGAGAAAGCTATTCTGAAATGTGGCTCTGTTCGTGTGAGGCCAGAGATGAGTTTCCGAATATTGCACTTGAACGGTTATGCCAATATAGGGAATAAATGGATTTATAGCCGAATAGGGGCATAAGGTCACAGTATCGATCAGGATCCTAGATTAGAATGCCACACCCACTCCACGAATTCATGTCCATCAAATTACTAAAACTAGAGCAATAAGATGCATGTGGAACATTGCCCACCCCAAAATACATAAATGCATTCGAAATAGGCGTATATTGTAATACGTGAAAATTTAGGTACTGTACATTTTTGAAGCATAGAAATCATTCAAAAATTATAGCATATGAAATCAATGAACGATTATGCAAAAAGAATTACACATGAAATATCTCTGAAACAGAAGAAGGGCGAGATAAATCATCACATATAAATGCATTGCAATAACATGTGCTAGAGGCTGGTGTAAAGTTATTATGTCTCTAGATGTGTTTAGAAATAGAAGTTGAAGCTTCTGTTCTCTAAGAATAGTTTTTACTTTAAGCAAAGAATTTTTCGTGCCAAAAAGGGTGAATATTAAAAAGTGTTCAATTCAAAAGAATTATTGCTTGAACGGGGAAAATAGAGTTCCAACGCTTTTAGCAGTTTTTGTTTTTCAAAACTGAAGGCCGAATTCAGAGTTCATGGGAACGCTGTGTGTCGGAATGCTTCTCCAAAGTTATTATTTCTGTTCGGGTGAGAACATCATATCAGACAGGCTCTCAAAGAATTGGTCTACAAAATCAGGTGACAGTTCGACCAAATTCGATAGTGCTGTAACTTGGCAGGTGTGAGAATGATTGCTGTCATCATAGTCGGGATCAGCAATGCTCACAGAAGGTCGTACCTGGGTGATGTTGCTTTTGTCACTTGGTCCACTGTTACCACCTAGTCGTAGCACAGGAGTCTCAACGAATGCCGTCATCAGGATTGGTAGCCGCTGGAGACAACACAATGCGTGAGCCGTTATCGGACTGAGCAAAGTATCGACGTCCATTGGTACTGCTGATGGAAGTGAAAGACAGATGTCCAACACGCACTCATCTCCGCATAGCATACATTGAAGTACCGGTAAGATACAGTTCTGCCATATAGGTCTGAATGAAAGGAACCAGGTCATGTTTAGATCTCTCAGCCTGGCCAATCCAAGGACTCTAGTTATTCTGTCCCGGTAGCGTATTGCTAGGATTGTCTCTTCCATTCCCATAGGAGTCATGTCTGAGCTTTGGCTTGCCATAACGAAGCAGGAGGGTCAAAAATAAAATCCCTGCTACAAGTCCCAAAAATAGGGGTATGCCGCCAAAAACAGAGTGGACAAAATTTGGAACGATTCCCAGAATTGCTTGAAATGGTGTTAGCAGTCCCATAAAAATCGTCTTAAATATGCCTGGGATGCCTGTGGCACTAGACATGTTAAGGAGTTGGCTAAGCATTTCTACAAAATGCACGGGGCAATTTGTTGATAAAAGGTCATGAACCACCGTAGCTGTCCTTGCAACTAGAAGATCATACGTCTCTTTTGATGACGTTATGGGCACTGTTGTCTGCAAAAGCACAGACTTCATTTTGCTTAAAGTATCAATTCGTATAGAATAGAGATTCAGACGAGGCCAGATGGGAGTCTCTGTGTCTACAGGCCCGCTCGGAAACAATGCTTGCATACAGCATTTGACCATGGATGTTACGCTTACTAGATAACTTTTCCCTGGAACAAGGCCACAACATCTGTGATCCGTTCTAAGAATGTAACTCCCATTCGTGAGTTGCATAAAGAAGGGCTCTATCTGAGTTGCAGGTGTGACAAGCTGGTGGCATGAAAGGTTGTTAGAATTACCTTCACAGGCTCCGTGTAAATTAATACCCTGGCACAAAAGTATACCGCTTAGTGAACGTTTGCAGTTTTCACCACTAAGAAATACATTTTTGTCGCTGTCACTATAGCATGAATTTGTGTATGGTAATTTCCATTCTGATTTTACATAACCTTTACCCAATCGTTCATACTGGCCAGTAGGTATGTATTCAAGACACTTTTTAAATCGGAAAGTTGTTATCGGAATAGTGATAATTCCGTGTATTATCCATTCAATGACAGGACTTTCTGACATTGTCAATGGTAATCTCTCAAGTTTTTCGATGCTCAGGATTGTATAGTCTGCTCCTTTCTGTGCCAAACTGATTTGTTTATCAGTAAGGTTAAAAATGGAAAACAATGACGTTGTGTTGATTAAACGCCAAGGCACATAGCCTGAACGAAGATTTTGCAGCGTCCAGCCTAATTGTACAATAGAACGTAATTGAGATTGGCCATGCTGTAACATTAGCAAGTCTCTGTCTATTATGTCAAAGGCAGAAGATACAATATTGTCCAACGAATATATTCTGGAGGACAGAGTCATTAACCCATTGCCCACTACAGAAAGTGATTTTTCCAAATTAATACGATCAATTTCTCGTATTTTTTCAGCTGTTTTAATTTGTGTGACTTTCCAAGCCTCGTTGTACGCAGCATAGATGCTGGCCGCTATGAAACGTTTTTGACGCTGTTTGCGTGGTCCAAGAATGAAATTGCGCAACTCAGCACCATCTTTTAGTAAAGACAAGTGTTGCTTAATTTCAGCCAGTGTGGATGATCCTAGCCATTCGAGGCAGAGTTTCCCTACACTGTATGTTGTTACTATCCCTGGATGTTGTCTCTGGGAGTATCTAGGGTCTTTTCTGGTCATTTTAACCCCTGTGTTTTGTTCAGGAATCTATCTTGACAGCTGTTTGTGTCAGTAGGCCAGATTAACCACTTTTTCCAATCAGGATGTGTTCTGTTAAAATGTAAAATTTTAGTTACGTCTATCTCAATATCTGTTGTTGCATTATCAGGTATTGGCTTCGGAATAGACGGGTTGTTAAGGTCTTTGATCTTAGCTAGGCCAAGACAGGATGTTTGGTGAATTGTGTCATTTAAAAACATCATTTGTTCTGGTATCATGCAGGTTCTGAATAGTGCTTCAAGGCCTTGTACCTGCCAATCTTTTGTACCCCAAATGGTTTTTGTTTCAATGTTATTTTTCCAATAATCAAAACCAAATGTCATCATTTTGTCATAAAATGCTTCTGAATATACTAATTTAGTATTTGTCAGCATTGTTTTCATTCCTGTTTTATCTAACAGTTTGTAATAAAACGTTTCTGCATCACTGGTGTTAAACCCTGAGAAGTACTTGAATTTCTCAAAGAATGCTTTAGAACTGCTTTTAGGTGGTGTAGCACAATGTTCCCATTGATTATACTTAAAAACATTTCTAGGCTGTGCAGATTTATGCAAATAATGATCGCCATATTGTGTAAAACAAAATAACTGTTCATAACTAGATGAACCTTGTAAATAATCATGTTCTGTAAATCTAGCTGACATTACTAAATCAGACATCATGTCATTAATACTGTTAAAGTCCCAATCATCAGAGAATGTACTTTATTTTACAAAGTCACTTAAGGAAACCTTCAGTTGATGAGGATACTTCAGGATCTCGTCCGGACCATAGATCTCATAGTCAGTTTTCTCCCATACTACCCCACCAGGTATTGGAATGGCTGTGACATTTACTGTTGACAGTTCTCTTTTCTTCACGTGGGATGATCTGTGTGGTTTGAGGACTAGGTTGATGTTCTGACTTGCTGTGTCCATTGTACTATATTTTCCCTCAATGAATTTTCCCAAACAAAGTACCATGATGAGCCAAAGCAGGAGGAAAAATACACCTAGACCGAACCAGAACTCTAACCAAGGTGAAATAAGGTAGATTTCCTTCAGTTGATGAAAGAGTTCAGTTGCTTTTTCTTTAAAAGTCTTTTTAGTTTCTGGCATCACTTCGGGGTCCTTTTGATCTTCAGAGAAGTTGTCGAAGTTGATGAAATAACCAGAGGCAGTTCTGTCAATTGTTGGGATTGTTCTTTCAATCAGTCTCTCTGTAGCATTTTCTGATGCCACATTATTGTAGACTGGTGTTTCTTGACGAACTGTTTCAATCTGTGTCTCAAGAGGCACAAGTTTCATGGCATTATTGCATAGTCCTTCTCTGTGCACTGCAGGCTGATCGAATGTGATTAGTCTTTCAGTTTGAACCTCTTGGATTGTTGCAAGTTTGGGTATTCTGTTGTTTCTTGGGAGTCCACTGGGCCTACTGTTGATTATAGGCCACATGGTTGTGGTTTTACCAGGTCGATAGACACGACTCTGTTCTCCTTTTTACCAGCAAGGGGCGGTAGTACAACTGATCTTGTTCCGGTGACTGCCAAGACAGGTACTGCTTTTCTGTAAGAAGGCCCAAATTCCTTCTTCACCGCGATTTTTTCTCTGACTAGATCCCCAATCTTAGGAATCCAGACAGGCCTTGCTGGGGCTGTTGCTTGTGGTGCCTCGTCAGTGGTATCTGGCTGTTGCTTTAACTTTATGTTGCTTAAGGATTTTCTTGTTTCATTCAGTTCCTGTAAAACAGCCAAACGATCTTTGATGTCAAAGTCTGTTTTCTTTTCTTGTACCACTGATACCTGACTATCTAAGTCCTGAATGGTCATTCTAATTCCGAACAATAGTTCGTATGGGCTGAAACCTTTTAGAGATTTTCTTGGCAAATTGTTAAGACTGGTCTGGACACTTATTAAATGTTTGACCCACCCAGCGCCTGAACCTAATACCTTCGCTGTTATAGATCGCTTTATGTCCCGGTTTTTTCTTTCTACCACACTATTCCCTTCAGGGTGCGACGGACAAGAATACCGCAACCCAATTCCCATGCTGGCCATGGCCTCCTTATAAGCTCGAGAGCTAAAAGCAGGACCCTGGTCAGAATGGAACGTGGTAATTGCGTATGTGCAGATAAAGACTCGCAGATCTTTTAAAACCGTTCTAGCGTCAGCCGAGCGCTGGAGGTCACATTTTTTAAGTGTGTTTAGCCTTAACGATGTACAATGGGACGCGTTTCTCTTTTTTGATAGCGCGGATAGATTGCCTGATGCTTTCTATTAGGGCTTCTGACACTACACTGGCCGGTTCTCCACTGCGATCTCTGTTGTAGTCTTCACAGTTTTTTGCAAACTCATGAATGCCTTCACTCATTTCCGGCCACCAGTATTCTGATTCTAACTCTCTCAGAGAGTCCCTGATTGTTTGGTGTCTTAGACCCAACCCCATGAGTGCTTCCTGTATGAGGAAGCCCCTCCGGTCCCTGTTTGGAATTACCCTTTCCCCCACTCCAGGGATTCGAGCAAAAGGAATGGAGTTTGCATCGATTATGTATGCATAATTGAGTGGATAGTTCACGGGTAGTGCTGCACAGTCGCCTTTTACGGTCGTTTTTACTGCCAGCATGGTTTCCCCGTCTATGTATTTTTCTGTACGCTTTTTTGTGCCTACGGAAGCCGGTTTAGTTGCTTCCGCTGTGGCTGTATTAGCCAATGAATTCCCTGCAACGTGAACGCCATCACGTTGAAGACTCTGTGCGTGTATCACGTGAGTCTTTTGTAGTTCTTACTGTAAAAGAGCTACCTGTTTCCAGAGCAATTTATGCTTTATTGTGGCACCTGTGTCATCTTTGTAGTCGTTTTAATCCAACTCTGCAGTTTATTATTGTAAGAGTTGACGCATAAATGAGAACCGCACACGATAAGTGTCGGGAATTCACGTTCTGCATTTTCGAGCACCATCTTTAAACATCTGATTTCAGCTCTCTGAGCCGAACAGTGTCTTAATGATACAGTTTTTGTTACTTTCGGTCTGAATTTACCGCACAGCCAACGACCTTTAACAATGGCACAGGCTGCATCGTAGGATTTGCTCTCTACGTTGAAATGCTGTACTAATCTATCTGTATAGATTATACAGGCGTACTGTGGGAGAGGCAGAAGTTCGATTGGCAGAGGATATTCTTCTTCATATTCTAAATCATTCAGTTCTTCGAATTGCGGGGCGAAATAGTATTTCACATCTTCCGCTCCTAGAGAATCTATTCACTGTATCCATTTCGGATCCAGTGACACTGTAGGCATGTATACTGGGCTGAATAGCGCCTCGAAGGCGGATTCCGCTGTGAGGATATTAATCCGTTTACCATGTGCTAGTTCGCGTTCATTTGCTAATGCAATTTGCACTGCTTTCACAGTTCTTTCTGTGTGACTGAATGTTTTTTCTGCTTGTGTGTACAAGTGAGATTTAATGGAAAGGGGCGACCATTCGGTCCCCCCGAACGTATGGCGGAGTACCACGAGCCCCCCGGGAAGCCATTTTGGGCGGGAGGCGAGCCTCGGCTGGTATGCCCGAAGCGGCGTAGCCGGGGCGCGCTTTTTCCCGCCCTAGAGTGGGCTGGCCTAGACACTGACGCGGCCAGCCACGCCCTAGGGGCAGGCAGGGGCGGGTTTACGCCCGCCCTGAAGACGGATAAAAGGAGCAACAAGCCAAGAACGCATCCTCTTGTTCCTGTGCTCGGAAGCTGCACCTCTCGCTACACGTGAGCTCGAGACGGAACAAAGAGCCAATTTTGAGTGTGGTAATCTTTCTTGTTTGTCTTACAGATACTCTGTTGGAGAATGCCTAAGAAAGTTGGAAAGCGAATGACTACCGACCAGATGCTGCGTGTTCTTATGAAAGAGGTGACCGACCTAAAAAAGCGAATGGTGGATAAAGACGGGGAAGATGGACCAAAACGTCCTTTGGCTGGAGCAGCTCCGGGAGGAAAAGATAAGAGGCCCAGAAGGGGACCAGCTGGGGGAAACATCCCGGTTCCATGTACCCCGCTCGAAGAGCCAACTCCGGTACCGGCAGAGGGGAATCCGATTCCCGTAGTCGTCACCCCCGTGTCCGGGGAGGATATGCCGCCTGAGCTGGCAGCACAATTAGCAGCGTGGTTGGGTAAAGATAGCGAGGGCACCACGGCTGACGACGCACGGGTGTTGATGAGGCAACTGCGTGAAACAAGGGAGGCGGCGAAGGCAGCATCGCCCGTTATCACGCCGGCTGCGGCTGTAGAAAAACCACCTGGGACAGGCTCAGTGGCAGATACAGCTTCCGGTTCAGGTAAGCGGCCATTGCCGATTGCGAGGGATGAGTCTGCACCTTCACGAAGGGAAAAGTTGGGTCAACATGTCCCTCTGGCTATTAAGGAGAAGATATGGGCAGGGGAGTATGTAAACATCTTCTCGTTGCTTACCGATCATTATGAGATGGAGCATGTTAAAACCCAAAAGGACCTCATGCATCCGAGTGTTTGGCGCGCAAAGATGGCCGCCTTTAAGGTAAATGAGAACATTGGCAACTGGGGCAAGGCGTGGGGGATTTTTACGTCAATCCTAGGCGAACGTAGGCCCGAGTTGCTGTCCGAATTGCCGATTTATCAGTCACGGATCATGGGGTATTCTGTGTCATATGGGGGCAATCAGTGGTTATGTTACGATAATATTTTTAGAAAAGCGAAAGAACATGATAAAAACTTAACTTGGGATTGTTAGGATTCTGTGTCATGGTAAAAAATGGAGGATACTGGTATGTTGAATTTGCCATTGGTGGGGAGTAGTGTGGGGGAATCCTCCCGCCAATATGCTGGGCCGCCCTTTCGATCAGGTACGAGTAACGACCACCACTCGAGGCCGAACGCCACCACAGGTAAAAGGGGGATTTGTTGGAACTTTAACAGGGGTAAGTGTACGAGGCCCCATGGGTCCTGCAAATTTAGGCACGAATGTGGTGGGTGTGGGCAATCATCCCATCCTGAGTCCATGTGCAGAGCCAAAACGGGTGAAAACGGGGGTAGAGGAGGCGCCAAACAGGTCTGAAATGGTCCGAGGGGCGCCTTTACCTACTCCAATTGATACCATGGCAATGATTCCTTGGCTCAGCGAATACCCGGATCACGCTTCCGCTGGGGTGTTGCGGAACGGTTTTTCGTATGGTTTCCGCATCCCAGTGAGGGAGTTTCAGGGTGTAGTGAAATGTAAAAACCAGATATCAGTCTTGCAACATACGACCGTGATACAGGTGAAGATTGGGAAAGAGGTCGCTCGTGGTCGAGTCGCCGGTCCGTTTAACGTGCCACCGGTTGCTAACTTTGTTTGTTCCCCTTTAGGGGTGGTCCCCAAGAAGGACCCGGGTGAGTTTCGGCTGATGCATAATTTGTCAGCCCCACGTGGTCTTTCCGTAAACGATGCGATAGACCCGGAAGTGTGTTCAGTGCGGTACGCATCCTTCGATGAGGCCGTGGCCATTTTGAATCGCCTAGGGCCCGGTGCGCTGATGGCGAAATCTGATATCGAGTCAGCATTCCGGTTGCTCCCGGTACATCCAGACGATCAGCGTCTTCTTGGTTTCATGTTTCAGGGTCACTATTACATGGATAGATGTATGCCGATGGGGTGCTCTATATCTTGTGCCTACTTTGAGCAGTTCAGTTGTTTCCTGCAATGGGCCTTCACGAGGAAGACGGGGTTTCAACAGGTTATGCATTATCTCGATGACTTTTTGTTTCTGGGGGCAGCCGGGGATCCGGAATGTGGTCAGGCTTTGAATGACTTTTGTGTTTTGATGAATCATTTTGGTGTGCCATTGGCACCAGGTAAGACTGTGGGTCCTTCGACTTGCCTCGAGTTTCTGGGGATCGAGCTGGACTCGGAGGAAGGTTGTTTTCGTTTACCAGGAGACAAAGTGCTAAGGTTCAGGGCATCCCTGGAAACGTGTATTAGTCAGTCTAAAGTTAAGTTACATCAGTTACAACAATTGGTGGGACAGTTGAATTTTGCACTAAGAGTAATACCGATGGCCCGCCTCTTTTCCCGCTCGATCGCTCAGGCCATGGTCGGCCTGAAGGAGGGTCATCACCGCACGAGGCTCTCGGCAGAGGTTCGCCAGGACATGCGCATTTGGTTGGCATTTCTGGCGGATTTCAATGGTCGAATTGTCTGGAACAAACCGGCGGTGTCCTCCGAGGAGCTGGGACTGTGGACAGACTCGGCAGGGAGTATTGGTTTTGGTGCCATATTCGGCACACAATGGTCGGCTCAAAAATGGCCGTCATGGTGGCATGAGGGCGGGCTGACAAGTAACATTGCTTTTCTTGAACTTTTTCCCATTCTGGTGGCCTTGAAAACTTGGCCCGAGGGGTTCAGAGATCACTCTGTGGTTTTCTGGTCTGATAACATGACCGTGGTTGAGTGTATCAATAGCCAGTCAGCACGATGCAAATGGATTTTGAGACTGCTCAAAGAAATTGTGTTATTATGTATGCAATTGAATGTGATATTTAAGGCAAGACATGTGCCGGGGGTGATGAACCAAGCGGCTGATGCCCTTTCTCGTTTTCGTATGCAGGCCTTCTGGGGTTTTCTGCCCACAGCGGACCCGGTGGCGGCACCCTTTCCCGAAGCTCTCTGGTCTCTCGGTGCCCCGAACTACGAAACCTCGTGGGAGAGAGTTTAGCACCCAGGACGAGGAAGGCATATGAAGGGGCGTTCCGTTCCTATTGGGCCTTTTTGGGGGCTGCTAGGGGGGAGCTTTGGGGCCAGGAGGAGTTGGTAGTAAAATTTCTGCTGTCTTTACGTCAGGCAGGCAAGTCAGTGGCCACGGCCCAGAGGCATCGGGCCGCCATTTCCTTTGTGGCAAGGGCTCATGGGATCCAGGACCCAACAGCGTCTTTCGTTGTGCAAAAAGCGTTACGTGGGTGGCAACGCCTTGAGGGTCGCAGAGTAGATGAAAGGCGCCCGATAGGTCTGGATAGGTTGGCCCTGTTATTATCTGTACTTCCTGCAACGTGTTCATCCCGGTATGAAACTGTGTTATTCCGAGCCGCTTTTGCGCTGGCATTCCATGGGGCTATGCGGGTAAGCGAACTAGTGGCGAGGAACAAGCGGGATGTGATGGGGGGACTGTGCCGAGAGCACGTTCAGTTCAGAGGGGAGACAATGACTGTCTCGTTTGTCAGGTCCAAGACCGATCAGGGTGCGATGGGGGACTGCATAATCATACAAAGGATTCCCGGGTCCTCCATGTGCCCGGTGAGTTGCGTAGAGGAATATTTAGCGCAAAGGGTGGCATCATGGGGGGGGACCTTGTTGAGACACGCTGACGCCACCCCACTGACGAGGTTTCAGTTTCAGCGGGTGCTTGCGATGTCGATTTCCGCCACGGGCTTGAACCCCGGCGAGTTTGGGACCCATTCCTTTCGGATAGGGGCTGCTACATAGGCTACAGCCAGGGGTCTGAATGTCGAACAAGTTAAACGTGTGGGGCGTTGGTCCTCGAACTGTTATAAAAGGTATGTGCGGTTGCACATGTTGTGAAGCTGTAATGATGTACTCACGCTTCTTGTTTTGTTTGGTTTTCAGTTGCGCAAGCCTACGAGGCGGGGCGGACTGTGCAGTCGACCCAACACCGGGCCAGCGGTCAGACATCACCGGCTGTGAAAAAGGAGGTGTGGGTCGTGGGCCACTCATACGTGAGGCGTGCCGCGGACGTATTCAAAGCAGGTGACATGATTCACGTGGCTGGGGAATACGGTGTGTCCTTCTACGGAAAGGGCGGGCTCTGTATTGACCAGTTTCAATCATTTTTGAGGGTTTGTTAGGGCGGACGAGGTCACCGCCGGCTATAGTCATAGTACATCTTGGGGGCAACGATTTGGTGACCACTGGTAGACGACTTCTTCTTGAGGCGATGCTTTCCACGGTAAGTTGGTTGGCGAGAAGAGTTCCAGGGTGCACAATCGCATGGTCCCATATGATCCCACGAAAAGTGTGGCGGGGGGCTCTGTCAGTTTCTGCTCTGAATCATTCAGTAAGGAAAATTAATAATAAAGTGAGTAGATTGTTCCGTTCAAGTACACTGCATTCTATTTCGCATGGTTGTATTAAAGGGGACAGTATGTATTTGGGTGATGGTGTTCATTTGTCCCGGGTGGGGAACGAGTTACTCATAGGAGACCTGATAGCTTGGCTGAGGACGTTGTGACATGACCTTTAGGTAGGAGTGTGGTGGGGGGTCCGGATAGCCGGTCAACTATCCGGCCTGTGGCGGTAAGGTCATGATCGGTGAGCACTAATTGGTAGATCCCTATGAGTGGGCGTCACCCATTACGGATGGGAGCGCACGAGGGAGGTGGCCATCGGCCCCTCAACGGGTAGGCGGTCCCTTCTAAGGATGGGCCGCCGAAAGGAAAGGAAAGGCGGTCAAGGCCCCTTCCTGGGTAGGAGGGGCTACAGCCCCCTCCTGGGGAATTTCCCGGGGCCAGGATATCTGCGACGGCAGATGTGGTAAGTTGTGTGGGGTTTGGGAGGGGGTCTACGCTACCTTCTAGATACCTCACACGAGTCCTCGGACGACCTTTAAGTGGCGTCGAGTTTATTGGGGCCCCCGTCAAGTCAAGGGAAATTGGTAGTTGCACTTGAGGTACACCTCTGTGCGGTCGCCCCTCACAAGTGAGGGGGATATTTCTGGTTTAGGGATCTTGACACCGGTTACGACCTTGCCGTTGGCCCTTAAACGTTAGGATGTACAATTTCAAATTTTCAAGTTAATGTTTTGTAGGATGTTAGTTCGGCTAGGAGAACCTTTGTATTAGAGAATATGTTAAGGTTAGCCAAACATCGCAATGTGGTAATGAAATTGTACATAATATGAAACTTATTTTAATGTTTTAATTTTGTTTCATATTTTAATAAATACGGCCGGGAGGGTCACTCCCTCCCGTCTTCCAAAAGTTCAGAACTGTTTCCGGTTTCCCATCCTTGGGGAGTGTGTTGAGAGGGGGTGGCGGGTATCTCAGCCATATTGAAATTGGTACCTTTTCTACCTCATTAGAGGTCAGGTACGTGAATCCGCATCCTCCTGGGATGACTCGGATTACAAGATCGCATGTGTTGTCACGTGTATCTAATTTTGTTTTAGCTAACATGTCTGTTTGCAGTGATCTCAAAATTTCTGTGTGTTTTTGAGTCCAATTGATTTGTTTAAAATCAGGTTTAATTAGTTCGTAAAGAGGTTTAACCCTCTATGCGTAATTTAGAATATATGTTCTTCCGAAATTCAGAAAACCTAGTATGGATTGTAAATTCTTCAGCATTTTTGGTGCTTGGAGTACAGCGCACTTCTCTAAGAAGTTGTCCGCTAGGCTTTTTCCTTCACTTGATAATTCGTATCCTAAAAATAGTACTGTCGGATGGGCAATTCGAGACTTTTTAAAGTTTAATTTGTAACCCTCTGCTGCGAACCCAAGTATAATGGTGTTCACTCTTTTCAAGTGAGTATCCAAGTCGTCGTCTGTGAGATAAATATCATCTACGTAGGATAATGCCTCATCATCATATGTTTGTAGTAACTCTGTTACCCTAGCTGAGAATAGTCCTGGGCTGTTCTTGAACCCCTGTGGGAGTCAACAGAATTTTTTCTGCGACCCAAATGCTGAGAAAGCGGTCAAGTATCTGCTTTCTGGTGCAATATTTTGACAAAAGAAACCATTAGATATGTCTAATGTCGTTTTATATTTTTTCCTAACTATGTTATTCATTAGGGCTGCACTATGCGAGTTTTGTACTGCAAATGTTTTACAACATGCATTAAGGTGTCTGTAATCCAAAACTAGACGATATGAATTGTCTGGCTTGGAGACAGGAAACAAAGGATTGTTCATTTGAGAGGTGCATGTTTCAATCACCCCCTGGTATTCAAGTTGATCTAAGATCTCCCTGACTTGTTTTTTAGCTTCTTGCTTAATGGGATACTGCCGTTGGGCAGATGGTTCACTTTTTAACTGGATTTTGTGGGGAGGAGAGTCCTCATCCCATCCTACATGATTTTTATATAATGCCGGTGCCTGGGCTACTGCCCATTTCCTTGCATATGTATATTTTTTGTGAATCGGAATGTGATTCGAGAAGGCAGGCATAATCATTTCTTCGCCACGAGGGCACTCCCTGACAAACTCTGGGGGTCAATCTTTTTCAGCTAACAGAATATCATAGCCTTTTGAGAGTTTATCCCAAAATAGACCCTGTATTTTCCTAGTCTTATCACCCTCTATACGCAAGGTTATTTCGTATATTTTATGGGGCTCGCTAAGTCTGGTGTCGGCAATTTCAACCTGAATGTATTCATTCGTGTCCACTGTCTCCAGATGACTCATCAGGATCTTGCGGGCTATACTGATTTCTGCTGCACTGTCCAACATTGTCAATGCCCACTCCCCGTTTTTCAACTGTGTCCTCAGTATTCTCGGCATGGTTGATTACTCTAATACTGGCTACCTTCTTTTTTGTAAATTGAGATTTTTTACTCTGAGCAGGTTCCTTGTCTTTGGACTTGGTGTGCTCTCCTGGGTCTGACCGTCCTCTTCTTTCCGATTTCTGCGAAAAAGATCGAGAGGGACGTGTATCAATACTTTGATATCTATCAGGTTTTTTCAAATTATCCCTATTTCTAAGGTTATATATTTTCTCAGAGGGCTCCCTCTGGGGAGACTGGTGTTCTCGAGTCGGAGTTCTTTCCCTCCGTCGAGGAGACCTTCCTCTGGACTGGAAAACTTTTTCCTTGGGAGTGGATTGTTTATTTCCATCCCAGCTCTTTTTAGGAGTATTTGAATTATTTTTAATAAATAATTTTTCAGGATTTTCGAGCAGTTGGGGCTTTACTGGTTTCCCACCCAAGCTGTCTCTACCTAATTCTTCATAGCATTTTTCTATGATTCTGGCAAGCTCAACTGGCTGATCTGTTATATCTGTTTCCTTCAACTTCTGGCGGATCGCCACAGATGCTGCTTCTCCCTTTATGTTGGCTAATAATATAGCCGAGACCTGCTTGAAGTCTTTCAGTAATTTCATACCAAGAGTTAAAGCGGGCTCTGGACCGTATTCATTTTGAATCTGTTTTAGCACTTCTGGTATTACCGCCATAGACGGAACACCATGTGTTTTTGTGTAAATGGAAGCAAAGACTGTACCCCAAGTGTCGCAGTCCTCTATGTGTGGTGCGATTCCCATAGGAAGGCAGATTGTCAAGATTCTGTGTTTCTCAATAGGGGTAGTATCCGGAAATACTGCCTCTATTTGAGTGATTTTTTGTGCTAACCAGAAAGGAATTTGTTCCCGTTTTACGGGTGTTTTACCAAGACATGACTGTATGTTCTGTGGTGTAATTTTATTAGTGTTCCCCTGATGATGGGTCAGCTGTGGTACATTAACAGCTGGTTGGACTGTTGCAGTCCGCATTACATATTGGACTAATTGCCTATGTATTTTTATTAATGTTTTTAGCTGTACTAACAGCTCTTCTCCAGACATTTTTGCAATGTCCGGATGTGGTGTGTAGCTGGCTAGAACCGGCCACGTTGCTCCTGGTCTACCTAGTGGACCGAGCCTGGTAATATGATTATTATGTTTTAGGGCGCCATTAAACCAGAGCAGGTGCTCTTGGAATTTTAGTGGGATTTCAGTCTCCTCGAAAGGAGCGTACTCTTCCGGAGGTTTCTCTATTTTGTAATAGTGAAATTCTTTTGTTCTAGCGTTTGCCGTTGGAAAGTTTATCCATGAATAGAATACCTATGTCTGCCGATATTTGTGTGCCTCTATCACGAAAATTACTGTACCACCTTGTGGTGTCAGTCCGTTTTCTATAAGTTTTAAAGTTATAGATTTTCTTAAATGTGCCGGGATGATAATTGCATCCGGGTCAGTATCTTCGGGACCCTGCTGAGTCGCATCTGCTGCGCCCCCAGTGGTTCCGTTTTCTAAGTCTGACATTTTATAAATGCAGGCTTTGCAGAGTAGGTCTCCAAGGAGACAAAGATTAGGTGCACAATATTTTGGAACACTGTATCCTTCAACGTTGAATAAACCAGAGCTTTACATAGGAATCTCTTCCTACTGAGTTCGGGCGGATTTTAACCTTTCACCCACTCCAGACGTCTATTGGAGTATTTACGGGAGAAAGGGGTCTGTGTGAAATATGCACGACTGAGGCACTCTAACGTCTTGCGTTAGTTTATCGCCTTACCAAACGTTGGGCGCCATGTAGCGTAGTTTCTATTTTCCCAATAGGCCCTGCGCATTGGAATAACATAAACAGTAGTATCGACGTAGATGTGCGGATCTTCCAGGCCTCTACTGACTATGCTAAACTTAATTGGGTTTGTTACCAACTAGCTCAGAGGTCACTGGAAACTTTCTTGACTGAAATAAGAAGTGATCAGCTTCCCTGGCACAGACAAGAAGGGATTCAGTTTTCCAACAACCGTGCAACATGACAACTTTGCTCCTCGGATCAAGAGTCAATCTCTAGGGTCGTGTGAAACAATAGACAGTTATTTTACTCAGTCAGGTTGGTGCAGTTTACTTTCACAATATGTAGAGAATAGAGAGACGGGTGTTTGTCAATAAAGGGTTAACATTTACTGAACAGTCTTTCTTCTCGTACAAGAGAAATGAATTGCCACAATTGCAAGACTTGTTATTATAAAAAGTATGTACAGTAAGATAAGTATTGCGAAATAATACTGTAAAAGCATTGATATGGTTTCTTAGCCATACAATGGTTTAAAAGGAATAAAACATATATACATTCATATATACATTAGGCTAAAACACTCAACTGGTGCTTCTAACTACGCCTACCCCAGTGTACCGGACCTAAGCCTAATACTTGGGAGGGGAGTAAGTAAGTAGCTTTAAGTTAAGTTGGTTTTGCCAAGGTTTGCTTCAAGAATTCTCTTTAAGGGTTTAGTCAACACCATACCTCTGGAATAGAATGATGGAGGTCTGGTATCTCCCTCAGGACTCGATATCCCATTCACCCGCAAGGGTAGACTAGAAACGCTGGAGCTGGATTTCTCTGCAGGAGAAAGACAGCGTCTCTTCTTCAGCGCGTCGAGGAGGAGGAGGGGCAGCGTCCGCGGGCAGCTTGCATCTGCTGGGCTCTTGCAGGGGGACGGCTGTTCAGCTCCTAAGTTCAC
The DNA here is from genome assembly GCF_964263255.1 of Lissotriton vulgaris. Classification (NCBI taxonomy): domain Eukaryota; kingdom Metazoa; phylum Chordata; class Amphibia; order Caudata; family Salamandridae; genus Lissotriton; species Lissotriton vulgaris. The sequence continues at coordinate 897,734,536 of NC_141687.1, forward strand.
CACACCATCGTTCACTTGTTAGCAGCGATAGCAGTAGCGATAGCAGCTATGATATCTTCAGCATAACAGCAGCTTCAGGCGACGGGCAACAGGACATCGCTTAAGGCAACGTTGGTAGTATTTATACCTGAAAGGTGCCTTGGTTGACGTAAGTTTGCTGGACATAAGACGTCAATAAAGATGTCACTAGGAAGTGATCGTCTATCAGTGCTCATTAGAGTTCTATTACTAATCAAAACACAGCAAGCGGGGATTTCCAGGTTTGCTGAGTTTTTATCTTGTTGAAGAACTCAGAGTGTTAATCTAGGAATCTCAGATAGTAACTTCTACTTTGTCATTGCACTAATTGGTTGCAAAGGAAGTGGCAGAGAAAGCTATTCTGAAATGTGGCTCTGTTTGTGTGAGGCCAGAGATGAGTTTCCGAATATTGCACTTGAACGGTTATGCCAATATAGGGAATAAATTGATTTATAGCCGAATAGGGGCATAAGGTCACAGTATCGATCAGGATCCTAGATTAGAATGCCACAGTATATGGGAGATGCATCACGTTGTAAAGCCCTGCGCCATCAGGGGGGCGTTCCGTCGCAAGGGAGGGCGTTCCTGCACAGGAACGCATCCTAAAAGTGGCTGAGGGAAATCTACAAGATTTCAATCAGTCACTTTTAGGACAATGATGCGTGACTCAAACCCTGCGCCTGCTTGAAGCAGACGTACGGCTTGACGCAGCATTGGGGAGATAGGGCACCCTAGAGCATTGCTGGAGCTGCGCCATCGTTGCGATGCAACTCCAGCAATGCGCCGCCTTTACGGCACAGATGCATAACGCTTTAGCGACGTTTTGGGCCCATGGTGCGCCGCATTGTAAATACGGCGCACCATGGGCGGTGGTGGCGTGGCGCACAATTACTGGCGCATCCCTGCTACTTTGCAGGGATGCGCCGGTAGTTGAAAATCTGACCCTTAGTGTGTAGCATTACAAGTTCTTTAAACTACACTCATACATAATTTCTCAGGCCAACGAAATAAACACAAAATCGAAAACAAATAAGCATAGTAGCAATGCTACTGAGGAGAGCAGTGCACCTGAAATGCCAAGAAGATTTTGAAATATAATTAAATTTACCTACAATGTAATCGGCAGCATTATTGCTCTTGGTAACAAACACAAATTTGCAATATAATAACACACAGAGCAGGAGAAAACAGAGTAGTGATGTAATAGCTACTACTACTCACCAAGCCCGGGGATCTCGAGGCTGAGCAGGTCGACCAAGTTGCGTTCCCGGTCCAGGAGATCCGTCCAATGGTGGGTGGCCTGTTTGTAGGTGCGCCGGACCCGAGAGTGTTGGTACATGGCCCGGCACACCTTCTCCCACCGCTTCTGGCGCTCCCTGTATCCCGTAGCCGCTAGCGATCTTGCCGCCTGCCATGATGGTCCTGGGGAGGCGGCGCTGGACATAAAAAAACTAGTGGGGCCACCTCCTCCGTGCTAAAGATCTCCCTGGCTTTCACTGTCTCCCCCCTCAAACACCCGCACGGAAGCGGGACCCTTCTCCTTCCCAGGCTGCTTCCCGGCTCCCTTTACCATGGTCTGGGCAGAAAGGAAGGTAAATAATAAATAAGAAATAGAATAGGGAGGAAGAAAAGAAAAGAGTTTAAAAAAGTAGTTTAAAATTAACCAAAAGTAGCAGAAAACACAAAAATATAGAGCTAGAAAAATAGAGGGATAGATAATATGTAAAATAGATTTAAAAAAACTTCAAACAAGCAAAGGATGGCAGAAAGCATGCCCAGAACCATAGCAATGAGTGAGAAACAAGATGGCCGCGCCCGTTCACGACCGCGTGGGTAAGTTTGCGCGAGATTTCCCTCGCGATCACACGCGAACTTGTACTAGCGAGCCGCACACTTTGCGAGATTACACATAGCGCCCGGAAACGGAAATACGTCACACAAACAAGATGGCCGCGCCCGCGAATGACCGTGAGGGTAACTTTGCGCCGTTGCGCTACAAGCAGCTTGCTAAAACGCACAAAACTTTGCGAACTAACATGCCGCAAAAAACAAATCGCATATTCGCACAAATTTGCGGCTTCCGAATTCGATCTCGCGCAAATTCGCACCCCGCGAAATTGCAGAAAAACGATCTTTGCAAAACTGAAAGCATTCAGCAGGTGCAAAAGTTCAAACTCATCATTAGTAACCATTCCCTGTAGTGCTTCCTGAGGGCCCCCTCCAGAGTTCAGTTGCCTACTTGCAACTATTCTATGACCCTGCTATAACCCTCACAGCAGGCTCAGAGAATAGCTACAAGTAGGCCACAAAGGTCCTGTGAAAAAAAAAAACTGCAACAAAAAGCAATTACAGATAAGGAAGCAGGTGCCAGACTGGAAGTTCAAATTCAGTGACACATTAATCAACCCCAAATTAATTCATGTCAGTTAAAGCAGGGCAGGTGTGCTTTTCCCCCCATAATCTACAGTGATGAACCAGAGGGTGGCAGTGATGTACCAGAGGGTGGCATGGGTGAACCAGAGGGTGGCAGTGGTGAAACAGAGGGTGCTGTGATGAACCAGGCGTACTAGAAACAACATAGTCGCGACCGTTGCAACTGGACAAGTAAGTTCGCGTTTGCGAACTGGTACAAAACCCTTGCAAACAGGCACAAACCCTTGCGAACACAAAAAAAAGAAAAAATCCGCAATTTCGTGAGAGTTCGCGGATTTTGCGGATTGCGAATTAGTGAATACGCAAATTTGCGAACCGCGAATTCACCAAATTCGCCCATGCTTAATACTGATTGACAGTGTTAATATGGCAGCCATGGGCTGTTCACTTCCGGTGTAAATATTTGTCGTTTCACTATGTTTGGTGCATTTGTAAAATATGTGCTGACACTGCTTAGCTTTTAGAGTGACCAAGGCGTAAACTGATAAGCGTTGCTGGTGCAGTCAGTAAAGTCATACACTGCAACTTTCAAGGTGTCCTTGCTTTTTTCAGGGTTGTAGGTGAATGGCTGTGTATATTTGTGGTATATGCAATAAACTATATTTAAAAAAAATGTCCTTTCACATCCAGCTCATACAGGGATTAAATGTATATGTGTATGTGCCCTGCATGAAACGCTAAACACCCGAATGGGCTGAATACGACGGAAGACCTCCACAATTTCTTATGAAATCCTGTGGTAATTTGCAACACAGTATTCCTAGATTTCCACGGGTATTGGGCTTCAGATCTATTCCAGAATTTTGATTGTCCTGACTAGTTTGACCCTTATTGATGAGTTACATGATCAATTTAAAGTCTGTACCTTCTTCATCCTGTACAGCTCCTGCTTTGCCAAATACATCCTCATGGCCTGAGTGCTCTTCCATGCCTGTGACCCCTGCCTCGTCTTGGCCCTCTGTCCCTCATGTGTCTCCCTCGCGCTCCAGATCCCAGCGGTTTGCTGGCTCTGCATATCCGGGCTCAAGCTTCCCTTCCTCCTGCTTTACTTTTCTTGCCTGCTGCCTTTTCTGTCTCCTTGCTAACATGGCTTTCTAGCGACCTGACACTGCATTGCCCCCTTGCCTCTACTCCTAGAGTGCGTCCCTTTTGCCTATATCTCACTCTCTTCTTAACCCAAATCACCAGTGAGCAAAGGACAGGGGTTTACTTCAATTTTACGTCATCATTATCACTAAAAGTACTTTGCACTCAGGTCTTGTGAGAGCAAGACTACAAACTGATGTGTGTGTTACATCCGTTCCTTCTGTGAAGGAAATTTGTACTGCTGCTGCCCATGTGGCACCAATGCTTTGTGTCTTTCCAATGTTTCATTATAAAATAAATATTAGAATTTGGGTAAAACAACCTCTGTATCCCCTAAAACTGAAAAACATCCGCTGTTACTGTCACCTATTCTGTATTCCTGTATCTTCCCTCTATGACTACAGCATTATCCCCACTCAGTTCTAAGTGAATATAAGATGTCCTATGGAATCCTCTCCTGGGGTATTCAACGTGGGGAACATTTTGAAAAACCTACAGTGTAGCATCTGAGCCATTCTTGTGGTATCCAGGACAACATTTTTTTATTCTTCACTGCGTTGGCAATCATCTTATACATCACCATTGACCTTCCACAGGAGGGCGCCACCCCTTTCTTTTTTGGGGGTCACGTCTCTTCTAAATTCCTAGTATCATCAGAATCACTGATGTCCACGACACTGTTGTACTGCTGCCACTGGGTATCAAGATTATCAGCTACGCTGATGATACCCAGTTGGTGGTAGGGCTTCCCCAGTCAGCGAACCAACCCGACCGGCTGCACACATGTTTAGCTAAGATCTTTACTTGGATGTGCAACTCAGCACTTAAACTTAACGGTTCAAAAACTGAACTGATGTTGCTGGGGAACTCCCCTCCCTCTTTATCCCCCAGTAGCTGGCCTAGTTGTCTGGGAGCGCCACCTACCCCCAAACAGGAGATTAAGAGCTTGGGGGTGTGGCTGGAGCAGGACCTGTCTTTTAAGACACACGCTAAAAAGACCGCAGGCGTGTGCTTCGGCCTGCTCCGGTCAGCCCGGAAGATCCTTCCCCTCCTCCCGATAGCCTCCAGGAGGTTACTAATCCAGGGGCTCATCATCTCACGGCTGGATTACAGCAATGCGCTGTTTCTGGGGGCTCCAGAATCAACTTTAAACAAATTGCAGCAAGTACAAAATGCTGCTGCCAGGCTCTTGACGGACCTTCCCAGGTGGCAATCAGCTCGCCCCGCGCTGAAGGCGCTTCATTGGCTCCCTATTAGAGAGAGGGTGAAGTTCAAAGCACTTTGTATGGCCCACAAAATTCTCCAGGGGAAAGGGCCACCTATCCTACGGGGTATGGTGCAATCCTACAAGGCCCCACGTTCCCTTCGCTCTGATCACCAACATCTGTTGCAAGTCGCGAGAGTAAGGAAGGCTAGGACCGGTGGTAGAAGATTTTCCATAAATGTGGCAACATTGTGGAATTCCCTCCCGCTGGACCTGCGCTCCGAAACGGGCACCTTACGTTTTCGCAAACTTTTAAAGACTCATTTGTTCCCTGCCTAACGCTTTTGTTTCCTGCTATGGTGTGTCTCTCTGGATGAGCGCCGGGATGCCCAAGGGTAACCACACGCGAAATAAAACTCATTAATAATAATAATAATAATAACTGTTCCTGAGACAAAAGCATTGCTCAAATGTATCTCATTGTAGCAGATATTGACAAGCAAAAAATGCTTTTCCTATGGAAACTAGGTCCTAACTACAACTATCTACTGGGGACCACTAGTATGTAATATATGTAATATATGTGTATATGTGTATATATATATATATATATTCCTTGGAGGAGTGTTTTGGACATATATATATATATATATATATATATATATATATATATATATATATATATATATATATATATATATTACCTACTGGCGGTCGCCAGTAGGTATATATAGTTAGGATTTTTTTCCTATGGGATTTTTGACAATTCTATGTCGAATAACTTTGGCGTTTGTGGACGGAATTGGCTGAAATTTTCAAGAAAATGGCACATTTTTTTTCTGAGCAGCCCTTGGGGTTTCGTCGAGGGGGGGCAGAGAAAAAAGGGGGTCCCAAAACGCGTTTTTAACATTGAGTACCATAGAGCGGTTGGACTCACTTTTAGCTCGAACGGCTGAATGGATTTACACGAAACTTGGCAAAATTGTAGATATGGTTTGCCCGACGTGCCTTTGCTATGTCTCAATATATGTGCTCCAGTGGATTTTGAGAAATTAACGTTTTAAAAAACAGATATATCTGTGACAGCGCTCCGGTTAGCGCTCCGGTTCGCGTACTTGACGCGTAACGGAACTTCGCGAAGCGAAGCTGATTGGCTTTCCGGTGTCTGTAAACATTCTAAACAGTCAAGGGTGGCCGCCATCTTGTGTCTCGGTAGGATCGAGACACAAGAGGTGGGAAAAACAAAGTGGGAAATGAGCATAAGTTGGCAGAGTACATCCTCCCTGACCCCCTAGGTTTGATGAGGGGGCTTTAAAAGGGCCTCGCGGGGTTAAAAAATAATCATTTTTATATCATTTTTTTTGCTGGGGGAGCGCTCGGTACGCGCACCGGGAAGCGGTCCGGAAAGCGTAATATTGGGAAAATAGGATGAAAGAATGTTCAAATATTGTATGTTTATTGATCGTTATTTTTGTTTTTTTAATTTATTTTATTTAAGTACCAACATGTAGGTACCAATGCAGAGTCTAAAAATAAAAATACATTGTTTCCTTTGTAGATATCTTGCAGGTTGTTTCAGAAGTTATTGAGGTAAAAGGAATTCATAGCGTAGTCTGTCAGGAAAGCAGAAACACCATGGAGGCAGGAGATGATAAAGAGATGTTAAATACACATTAGAGATGATATAGTGGAAGAAAGGAAGTAACTATGAGCAAACTTAAAGTTGCACAGTATATTTAAAGTCTGATTTTACATTAAAATCAATTTGCTACTAGTTTAAAAAATACATATAAAAATGAATAATGTCTCAAACAATTTTTGAATTATTATATATAAATTTATTATTCTGATTTATTTTCAAAATTAAAAAGAACTTCTAATAATTCTTGGTCAGATTTTGACTCATTTTCAATTAAGAAATCCACAGCTTCAACACATTGAAGAAGTTCTATGTCCATTGATTCATCAAAGAATTCTGAATCATTTTCTGTGTTTTGGTAGCATTCTGCAACAATTTCCATGTTATTTTTCTGTTCTCCTTCCATTTTGTATGCTGTAAAATGATTTTTTTTTAAATATATCAGTACAGATAGGGCACTGTTGGGTTTAAGTACAGACAGGTAGTTTGGTTTTTTAAACAGTGATTTTTTCGTTGGGCAGTGTATGGTATCAAACTGGAAGTAGAAATATCAAAAAATTTATGAAATAAACTCTACGTCAATTCTTAATTATACAAGACAAGTCTAACTCCATCCATAACTAATACAGAAAAGTCTATTTTATTCTATAAGTATTACAGAGGGATAGTATATAACTATCAGAAAATGTTTTCCTAATTAACTTACAGTACAGAACATACTTCAGTTTTTAAAATAACATCTTACCTTTCAAATAGAACTTTAAGTTATCAGTTGAAATGTACTTGATATGTACTTCAAGAAGTAGTAGTCAAAATGGCTGTGTTTCTCTCTCTTTCTTTATATATATTCAGGTACATAACCAATCAAATGTCATGAAATAATAGAAGATATTGAAAGTAGCATTTTGATTGGTTGTCAATTCTAACACTTCATAAGTGTTTTGGTTAGGTAATTTACCTCAGGATATTTAATCAGGCTTACAGCATAATTTTCACAATGAAATTCCATCAAATTTGGGGAAATGGTAGGGACTGCTATGTAGTAGGGGCTATTCTATATTTGATGAAAGTGTCTGTAGTGTTTTTTCTGTAAATTACTTTCCCACCTTTTTTTATCGAGCGCTTACCGGTGCGCTCCCCGGTACGTGAACCGGCAGCGTTACGGGAGTCCTCCATTTTGAGTATTGGTAGAATTGAGACACAAAATGGAGGACAAACAATGTTCGGAATGCGTGGAAGGGGGCACGGTAGACACTTTGTGACCCTCTAGGTTTTCGGAGGGAGGATTAGGATGCTGATACATGCAAAAATAAAGAATTTTTTTTTTTTTATTTCGCGAGGGGAGCGCCCGGTACGCGCACCAGTAAGCGAACCGGGGAGCGTACTTTGGAGAAAAAAAAAAAAGAATACATTTTACAGCTTTTGATATTTGCTATTAAAAAAACATTGAAATTCACTGAAAAAACCATAGGTTATAGACCATATATAGTTAGGAATTAGCATTTACAAAACCTTGAAAATTCACTGAAAAAACCATAGGTTATAGACCATATATAGTTAGGGATTAGCATTTTGAAAACCTTATTTTACTCGCACAAAACCATTGAAATTCGCATATATAGTTAGATGCACTAACTATATATCGCGCACCCGCAATCCACTGCTGATGATGTCACATATTACATCATTCATGACATGGTCAGTGACATCACTGATGACATCACTGATGACAACTCAAATGACATCACTGACAACATCACTAATGACAAATAAAATGACATCACTGATGACATCATCCAGTGACTGTATGTTTCGGTAAAGTTAAAATATGTCTTACATATTGAAGAATGAGTGGATGTATAAGTGTCTGGATGAAGGATTTAGTAGATGCATGACAGACTGTATGAGAGAGTGTTTAAATGTGTCTCACTGAGTGCATGGGTTAGTGACTAAACTGTCTTAATTTGTGCATCATTATGTCTGTTGTTCTGTAAACTGCTGCATGTGTTGATCAGTAGCCATATGAGTAACTATATGGGTAATTGATTGGTTGCCCAAGTATTTGAATGGGAGAGTGAGTGTGTGTGTGTTTGGGTGGCTGGGAGGTGTGTGACTCTGTGCATAGATGTGTGAACAGTTGATTCACTAAATGTATGGGTTCAAAACTGCATGTGGAAACAGCTGTATGGGTGGTTGACTGTGTGCATGAGTGTATTGGTGAGAAAAAGGATATCTCAGTGCTATATGTCAAAGTAAGTACATATGTAAAACACAGTGCATGTGAGAGTTGAGATATATAAATTACTGTGTATAATAGCTAGTGAATGTGTGACTGGCTTCATGGATCATTGAAAACTTGTATCAGTGATTGTATAAGAGAGTAAATATGTGTTAGAATAAGTTTCAATAAGTAAGATGTGTATAACTGTATAGTTGAGGAAATGGAGGTGTGATTGATTCTTTGCATGACTGACTAGGTGTATGAGTAACTCTATGGATAAGTGACAATCTGTGAGTGTCTGTTTACACTGAGTGTATCTAAGGTTATATTAGAGTCTGAACAGATTCATCGTATTATCACATGAAAGACGTCATCAGTGATGTTGTCAGTGATGTCATTTGAGTTGTCATCAGTGATGTCATCAGTGATGTCACTGACCATGTCATGAATGATGTAATATGTGACATCATCAGCAGTGGATTGCGGGTGCGCGATATATAGTTAGTGCATCTAACTATATATGCGAATTTCAATGGTTTTGTGCGAGTAAAATAAGGTTTTCAAAATGCTAATCCCTAACTATATATGGTCTATAACCTATGTTTTTTCAGTGAATATATATATATATATATATATATATATATATATATATATATATATATATATATATTATTTTGTATAGGGAATTTGCAACATTCTATTGGGAATAACTTGGGCACCGGTTGAGGAATCTGCATGAACATTTCCTCAAATTTGCCTCGCGGCGCTATGCTCCTTCCCTGAAAGTTTGGGGGGGATTCGTCAAGCGGGGGCCGAGATAAAAGGGGGGTCCCAAAATGTGTTTTCCCCATGTTAATTTCCATAGGGCGGTTGGACTCACTTTTAGCTCCGAACGGCTGAATGGATTTCCACCAAACTTGGCAAAATTGTAGGGACTGCTAGCCCGATGTGCCTTTGCTATGTCTCAAGATATGTGCTCCAGTGGATTTTTAGTAATATAGGTTCAAATAAATATATATATCTATCAGCGCGCCCCTGTACGCGCATCGGGGCGCGTACCAGCGCGCTACGCGAGTTCGCGCGCGGAAAGCCGATTGGCTTCCGGGTGTCTGTCAACGTTCCAACCAGTCCGGAGCGACCGCCATCTTGTGTCTCAGTAGGATCGAGACACAAGAGGTGGCAAAAACAAAGGGGGAAATGACCAAAAGGGGGCAGAGTAGACCCCCCTGACCCCCTAGGTTTGATGTGGGGGCCATAAAAGGGCCCCGCGGGGTAAAAAAAAAAAAAAAAATTCAATTTACGCGGGGGGAGCGCCCGGTACGCGCACCAGGGAGTGTACCAGGGAGCGTACCATGGGGAAAAAAGAATGACAGAGTTTTTAGAAAATGTAGCCTTTTTTTATAAATTGGAGGTAGTTCTAAAAAGAACTGTTTTTTTTCTTCTTTTTGTTGTTTTATATTTTTTTATTGTTTTTTTGAACATTTTGTACTTTTTTGGCTTTTATGAAGAATTTTATATTTTTTGTTATTTTTGTGGGGAGAAACAAAAAACAGGGAATTGTAAACGGCTCAACTGGAGCAAAAAAAAAAATCAGGAAAAAAATTAAGATTTTTGGGGCAATTGTGGTTGTCACCAGCACAGTTGATGAGTTTTATGCTTTGCTCACCATAGGTAATTGTTTTACCACAAAATATACATCTGATTTTATATTGTCCAAACTGGGGTTGTATGTTTGGGACCATCTCCCTTGTCTCTGGACCCGATGGAGTGGGTTGCTTATTTTTGGAGGTGCAGGGTGAAGATTGGGGAGGGTTTCTGGCCAGTTCTCTGGCCTCTGCCGCAGCATAGTTGTTAGGGTGCCGGCGTTGCATGTGGCGAATCATGGTGTTATTGCCAAAAGAGTACTTTTTGTTAGGGTTCCCCCTTGAAAGTTCAATGCCACAGATTCGGCAAGTAACCCTTGGCGCTTTTACTTTTTTGAGGTCCTTTGGGATTGAAAAAAACTCCCAGATAATGTGCTGCTTTGGCCTATAAGGGGTATTATCTTCTTGCAGGAACCTCCTCCTCTCCTCCTCCTCCTCCTCCTCCTCCTCCTCTTCTTCATCTCCACCACTGTGGTGTTGTGGTGGTCCTCTTGGAGGTGGTGGTGGTGGTGGTGGCTGAGATGCTCCTGCTGCTGCTGCTACTGAAATGCAACACAGGGCGCAAAGCCCAAGAAAAGGAACTACAAACGGTGGAACACCAACAAAAAGAAGTAAGCAATATATCTCATACATTAGAGAATGGTCTATCTGTGATTAATCTAACTCTTACTGCTTTTAATGACTCAGAAATTCATATTTTGTCGATGGGTTTGTCTTTTAGTCCCCCCAGCAACTTTAATTACGCTAATACAAGAATAGACCTTTTCAAATTCACGCGTAAGCTTAAGTTGCAGAAACACTTTGCCAGTAGCAAATCATGTAACACAGCCAGAAGATCAACGGTTACGTCAACTACTATGGGGTTAGTGGTGAATGATATCTGGCTTATGCAGGACTTGGAAGCGTTGAGATTGGAAGAATCTTCCTCACAGAACACACAGGGGGAGCCAACTGCCTAAATTGGCAGGTTAACAAAGTTTAAACCGCATTCAACATTCACACCCAAAACGCCCTATGACAACATCGACATATTTCATGATGCCATTATCAAAAAAGTCAAGACATTGCATGTAAAGACATTGAAATCTAAACAACACAACCAAAGGTGCAACAATGAATACCATGAACTGGTCAAAAAAATCCAAAAGGATGGTAACATGATAGTCAGACCATCTGACAAAGCCAGAAACGTTGTGCTCTGGCCAAGGAACCTTTACATGGAGGAGGCGTACTTGCACCTGAATGATCTAAACTGTTACAAACACTGTGATGTGGGCGTGTTGAAAAAAGTGCAATCTGACTTTCATTCCATGTTGATGGGCTGGTGGTCGAGTGGGCTCATTAGCATGGATGAGTTGAAATTTTTAAAGAATGACCACCCAATCACCCCTGTGTTGTACTTAATCCCCAAAGTGCATAAAAATGCTGTCAAACCGCCTGGAAGACCTATAATTTTGGCATGTGGGGGGTTGCTAGAGAATACCACAACTTATATTGACTCATTCCTTCAGGAATATGTTGTAGCACTCCCATTGTACATCCAGGATTCAAGTGACTTTTTTCAGAAAAATCAATGATGTAAAATGGGAAAAAGACTACTGGTTAATCACGCTTGATGTAACATCACTTTACACCAGTATTGTGCACACAGACGGAATGAGAGCCATCCAATTCTACTTGGGCCAGCGCCCGATTGAGCTCGCTGAACATAACAAAATGCTACTCATCATGACCAGTTTCTGTTTAAATCGCAACTATTTCATGTTCCTCAACCAATATTATCAGCAGGTCAGGGGTGTAGCCATGGGGCCTTCTTCTCTCCTAGTTATGCCTGTTTGCACATGGGCTACTGGGAGAGACAGGTCCTCCATGGTGATCACCATGAAATCTGCTCCCGCCATATCGTACGATGGTACAGGTACATCGACGATGTCCTGATGATTTGGCGTGGGACATGTGAGGAGGCAACTAAATTCATTGAAACCTTGAATAGCAATGCATATAACCTGGCATTTACATCGCATCTCAGTCAGTCACAAGCACATTTTCTGGACATCACAATTGAGGTCAACCAGGACAGGTTGGACACTAAACTTTACAGAAAGCCCACTGCGGGCAATACTGTACTGCATGCTGATAGCCAAGACCCCCGCACCTAATTAGAAGCATCCCCTATGGGGAGATGCTTAGAATTAGGCGCATTTGCAGCACAGACAACCATTGCAAAATGGCACAAGCAGCCAGTAAGCAACGGTTTCTGGCCAGAGGGTATAAAGAGAGTCTATTGACATAGCTATCAACAAAGCTAATGCCCTGTCCCGCAGTCACGCCTTGACCCATAAAAGAGTTCAGAGACTCACAGATACCAAGGTATCTCAACCAACAAGACTCATTTAGACCTACAATAGACAACACTGTGCACCAAGGAAGATAGTCAATAAACACTGGAACCTGATAAGGTTAGACCCAGTAATTGGTGAACACATGCCTTGCAAGCCAGCGATCACTTTCAGGAAGGCGTGTTCCGTGCAGGATGCCTTGGTTAAATCAAGTCCTGAGGTGATCCCCTCTAAAAATTGGAAGGCTGCAAGCAAAGGGTTTAGAAAATGGTCCAGCTGCAAGGCATGTTTGCATGGACTCAATAAAACCGAGTTCCTAACTGCATTTTCCACAGTGCCCCGTAAAATCAATAAACAACTCACGTGCAGGAGTGAATACGTGGTATATGTGCAGGAGTGTCCGTGTGGCCTGCAATACAGTGGTAGTACCAAATTGCAGGTCCACAAGAGGATACTCCAGCACATAAGGGCCATCAATACTAACGATGCCACATATCCTGTTGCTAGGCATTTCAAGGAGCACCACAATAACATCAGTGGACTCCTTAGGTATTATGCCATAGATACGGTAGGTCCTCTGAGGAGAGGTGGCAATAGGGAAGGCATTTTAAGAGTGTTGGAGACTAGATACATTTTAGAAATGGACAGTAAGACCCCGCATGGCCTCAATTCCACAGAGGATTTCTATACTTGTCCCTAGATAACTCCTAGTGTCACCAAATAGCCTGCTACCTCCCGAATTACACGAGATATACATTTCAGTTGCTTACTACCAGAACTTTTGTACCCTTTCACTATTACAACTATATATGTATTAACAGCTAGGTTGCATAGTGGGGTACACATGAAACGAATATGCCTGGGTCATACTCATCGGAATATGTATCACGTAGTATAGGTTATGCATAACCTGAATGTAAGATTTTATCACATTTGGTTTTTTCTGCACATATAATTTAACAATATAATTTCTGTTTTGTTCATCACACCAGTACAAACAATTGGCTATGGGGGTCAAACAAACGAGACAGTCAAAATCCAATGTATGATATATGGACAGGTGGCATTGAAATTGTCTAACATCAGCATAGCCATCGTCATGTGTTTGCAGTGCAAAAACGGACATTAAGTGCAACCGTGTATTTAAACACAGCATCCTAAGGTTTGATGTGCCAAACTCCATTAAATTTAATATAACATATGTATATATTTTTTTTAAAAATACAAAATTGTTTATTTATTAGGTTTTATCCTGGTATTTTACTATATACGATATAGGTTTGGCAGTATTTAGTATTCCTATGTATTTATACAGTGAATGTTAATAATGTTGTGGGATTACACCGTTATAGCACATTAAACAAGATGTTTTTCATGTCGATTGTCATAAGACACCCCCCTTTCAATATGTCAGCCAATCAATTGTACTGTCACTTTTGCACTTGCACTTTAAATTCAGCTCACTTCTCTCAGTGCGTCATGTGACCAAGGCCTCTGTGTAGGCCGAAACGTTATACTGACGAGGTGTGCCTAAAATAAAAACTCACCTGCATCCTGAGTCTTCTGTTTCTTCTTCTGCCACTGTTCCTGATGGTGGGCGTGTTGCTGATTGGAAACAAACAGAAATATATATATATATATATATATATATATATATATATATATATATATATATATATATATATATATATATATATATATATATATATATATATATATATATATATATATAAACAGAATTTCTGACGTTCCAGAAAAGAGCAAGGACACCTTGGGACTTGCGGTGTATGACTTTACTGACTGCTAATATTAACTGTGCATTTGTATATACTCAAAAGTCAGACCTATATATACCTAATAAGGTGATCCAGATACCCTACTTGTGCAGGTGTTTCAATATTTATTTGAGTAATGTACACAGTACAATCAATTTATAGAAATAATTTTTGTATAAATTACGCTAAGATAATAATTAATTGGCGAACTATTATTAATTTATATTAGCAGTTTATGTTGAAATAACGCTCATTTTTGATATACTGATTGACAGTGTTAATATGGCGGCCATGGGCTGTATTAACTGTTCACTTCCGGTGTAAATATTTGTCCTTTCACTATGTTTGGCGCATTTGTAAAATATGTGCTGACACTGCTTAGCTTTTAGCGTGACCAAGGAGTAAACTGAAACGCGTTGCTGGTGCAGTCAGTAAAGTCATACACTGCAACTTTCAAGGTCTCCTTGCTTTTTTCAGGGTTGTAGGCGAATGGCTGTGTATATTTGTGGTATATGCAATAAACTTTATTTAAAAAAAAAATCCTTTCACATCCAGCTCATACAGGGATTAAAAAGTCCAATGGTATAAATGTATATGTGTATGTGTGTATGCCCTGCATGTACCGGATTCTTTTTGGATATATATATATATATATATATAGTAAACACCCGAATGGGCTGAATACGACGGAAGACCTCCACAATTTCTTATGAAATCCTGTAGTAATTTGCAACACAGTATTCCTAGATTTCCACTGATATTGGGCTTCAGATCTATTCCAGAATTTTGATTGTCCTAGTTTGACCCTTGTTGATGAGTTACATGATCAATTTAAAGTCTGTACCTTCTTCATCCTGTACAGCTCCTGCTTTGCCAAATACATCCTCATAGCCTGAGTGCTCTTCCATGCTTGTGACCCCTGCCTCGTCTTGGCCGTCTGTCCCTCATGTGTCTCCCTCGCGCTCCAGATCCCAGTGGTTTGCTGGCTCTGCATATCCGGGCTCAAGCTTCCCTTCCTCCTGCTTTACTTTTCTTGCCTGCTGCCTTTTCTGTCTCCTTGCTAACATGGCTTTCTAGCGACCTGACACTGCATTGCCCCCTTGCCTATACTCCTAGATGTGCGTCCCTTTTGCCTCTACCTCACTCTCTTCTTAACCCAAATCACCAGTGAGCAAAGGACGGGGGTTTACTTCAATTTTACGTCATCATTATCACTGAAAGTACTTTGCACTCAGGTCTTGTGAGAGCAAGACTACAAACTGATGTGTGTGTTACAACTGTTCCTTCTGTGAAGGAAATTTGTACTGCTGCTGCCCATGTGGCACCAACGCTGTGTGTCTTTCCAATGTTTCATTATAAAATAAATATTAGAATTCGGGTAAAACAACCTATGTATCCCCTAAAACTGAATAACATCTGCTGTTACTGTCACCTATTCTGTATTCCTGTATCTTCTCTCTATGACCACAGCATTATCCCCACTCAGTTCTAAGTGAATATAAGATGTCCTATGGAATCCTCTCGTGGGGGTATTCAACGTGGGGTACATTTTGAAAAACCTACAGTGTAGCGTCTGAGCCCTTCTTGTGGTATCCAGGACAAAATCTGGGTTTTGTTCATTACAGTGTAAATATTTTATTATTCTTCACTGCGTTGGCAATCATCTTATACACCACCATTGACCTTCCACAGGAAGGCGCCACCCCTTCCTTTTTTTGGGGGTCACGTCTCTTCTAAATTCATAGTGTCATCAGAATCACTGATGTCCACGACAATGTTCCTGAGACAAAAGCATTGTTCGAATGTATCTCATTGTAGCATTTTGGTGGTTTATAATGTTTTAAAAGTTTATATATCTCGAATTTGTCCATGAAATAAGCAGAAAAATAGTGAGTTATATGACACGTCAATTGCTTTCAATTTTTTGAAACTTGATTTAGTAGCGACCATGAAAAGATAGTTTGAGGGGTGGCCCCTTTGTGTGCTTTGCTCCTCAGGTTTAGTAGTGAGCCAACAGCCTTTAATCTAATCACATCACTTACTACAGAAAGTAGAATGTTGGCGAAGTGATCCATCTCACATTAGTTTCGTTTCACTACTTTATTTGAAATAGCAACTCAGCAGATGCCTTGTTGGTTCTGTTTAAAACACTTTATATCACAAGTATCTATCTAGTTAAATGCACAAAATACCCTTTGGAACGAAATATTCCCGAAATAATCTTTTTTTCTGAGTTTATGTTCATCTTCTACCTACACACCATCAAAATGTATTAGACACATCTTATGTCTTAAAAAACAATGTACACCTAACCAAGCAGATCATCAATTCATACTCTAATTTCGTTTTAAAAAAAAGCTTGGCCAAAAGAGCTCCATTAGATGTGGTGCATCACCATCTCTCAAATGTCAATTCCATATTCCCAGTGTAGGCTTGTATGTTCTTCTCTGAAAAGCCATACATTTTTTTATATGAATTCACTATAAATGTATAGTTTCCGTCTAATAATTCTTATTCTTCATCAGGACAACGAATATTTAATTACTATGTTTACTCTCTATCAATGTTTTCCATTGTAAATTACGGAGACAGCAGTCTGTTTTATATTATCTGACAGTTCTTCCCCATAATCCTATTCCTGGCCTAATCGAAAAAACTTTTTTTTAAGGTAGTACGGGGCATATTATCAAGACAGGCGATAAAATTATCACAGTTTTGAAGCCCATGTTAAATGTCCTTCACATTTAACATGGGCTTACATCAATGGGCTTACATTTCCTCATTCACCTGTTTGGAGTTCCACCAATATCTAATCTTATAAAACCGGGTGTCTGTTTAATATAATTAGACAAATCTCCCCAGTAATCGACTGCCGGGACTCAGCTTCCTTTAAATTCCTACGTCGTTTTTTTCTATTTTTTTTCAGCGCCTGTTGGCTCAAACCATCGCAAAGTATAGCAGACACATTGGGTGAGCCACAGCATGCTGTGAAAAAGAGAATATTATGTGCAAATATCTAAATAGGTATCCATGATATATCGGCACATATTCTCAAGAAAGTGCCGCAGCGCGGCACCACAAGCCCTTTGGCTGTGCCACGCTGCGGCACTGTCAGAGCAGAGGAATGTGAGATATTTCCAATGGTATGTCGCATTCCTGTGGTCTCCCCTGAGCTGGCGCACAAACAGCTGCCATGCTGCAAGGATGCCTGCACCATGGGGAGATTGTTTTTGTGCAGGAAGGAGCACCTTCCTGCACAAAAACAATCACTAGAGGCATTTTCCTCTTTTAATGTGCGGTGTAGAATGCAGCACGCATTAAAAGAGGAAGAAAATGAGGAGAAATGAAAACATTTCGCCTCGAGGCACCTCCCTATGCCACCCCTAGGGTGGCATAGCATACTCATGCATTTCCAGGTTTATGATTCCTCGTAAATCTGGAAATGTGTCTCGTTCCATGAGTGTTGCGTGGGAACACCCACAGCAACACCCATGGAATGCCCCTTTCATGCAAAGTATTGCATGTAAAGGGGCTATATTTACAAGGACATCCATACATCCATCTTACAATCATCCACTCTGCCATCCGTGCATTTGTCCACCCACTCTGCCATGAATTCACTCATCTTTTCACCTACTTATCCATCAGTCCTTTCACTCTGCCACTCTTTCATATTTCCATCCACCTATCCATTCATCCCTTTACAATGCCATAGTTTCTCCTGTCCATCCATCCATCTCTTTTCTTTGCCGTCATTGCACCCTTCAATCTATCCATCCATCCATCCATCCATCACCTACTCTTCAATCCTGTCAACTGTCTATGCTCCTATCCATTCAATCATTGTTTTACCCACTCACCTATTTATCCACTAATCCATCTTCCCAGTCATTCATCCAGCCACCTACTCATTGATCCACCATTTCACCCTTCATGCATTATTAGTTCCATCGTTCTCTCTTCTTTTTACCCATCTTTTGTTATTCCTTGCTCCTCCTTCCTCTTCTATTGATGCTGTATTCCTTTATACCGGTAACTATCATCTTTTGTTGGCGGACAGAAGAGGCCCATAAAGAACCCCACCCCGCTGTAGCTGCTAAAGGGGGGAGTTCACGATGCCCATTGGGGCTCATCTGGCCAGTTTGGATGGTCTGTTTCCATAAAAAGCTGAGTCAGTGCTGATTTGCATAAGGCAGGTCTTTGTCTAGAGGGGCATGGTTAGGAAAAAATACTGGATTGGAATGCAATTAATTAAAGTATTTCATCTACCACCTTGTTGTATGTTGCAAGGGATGCTCTAAGTGGGCTAGATATACACAGACATGGGTCCTGTGCTCACTGTGTTTTAGGATTCAATCTGCATCCTAGTGATAAATCGCAAATATGCAGAAACCTGCCTGGGATTGCTGTGTCCCCTTCTGGAGTTCGCCTGGCCATTCGGGATGGACTATTTCCATGACTAGCAAGGTCAGAACTAATTTGCATAAGGTAGCCCTCTGTTGATAAATTCATGGGGGACAAAACACCCTGGACTGGAATGCAGCCCCAAGCAATCAGTAGTGGATGAGATTATTTCAGTCATTTCATCTATCAACTTGTTGTTTGTTACAACTGACACTCTAAGCACGAAGGGTATGCCCAGACATGGGCCCCATGCTCACTGTGCCATAGGACTTCATCTGCATCTTACTGATGAGGCTCTAATAGGACAGAAGTGGTTTGGGGTTTTGTGGGTCCTCCTCTGGAGGGGGCCACGGCTGACAGTTTGAAATGGACTATTCTCATGCGGAGCTGCGTCATGAGTGATGTATATATGGTGGGACCTTTGTGCAGATTTGCATGGTTTGTAACAAATGCTGTACAAGAACACACTCCTGAGCAATCACCAGCACCTGAGATTATTTCAAGCATAACACAAAGGGAGCTCCTAACTCAATCTAAAAGCTTACCACTCCCAATCAATGAAAATCACAAAAGAGTAAGCCTGGCTAAAAAGAAAATAAGAACATATTTATGTATGTGAAAAATTCATTTATTTTGGGATAAGAAACCCAAACCCCCCCCCCAAAGGTGGCATGCTTTTTCATTGGGTTCCATCCTCACACCAGACCCAAGGGTTCCTGGTACAAGCTCCAACTCTCCAAAGGAGTGGAGCGATGTCTAGTTATAATTTCTTAGATGAGTCAGGGAGGGGTGAGAGGCAGAGTGCTAATATTAAAAGTGTAGTGGGTTAAGCCTGTCTCATGCTAGGCTAAGAATCAATTTTAGTCAGGTACCCCCAATGGATAGATGTAAAAGCAGTGAGGGGAAGTTTAGAAGTAATGTCTCGTCTATATGGTCAATGTTTTTCAGCCCTTTTTTTGACCCAACTATAGGTGGTGGGACATTCTTCATAATCAGTAATTACTGTCACTCTGTGGTGTATGGACAAAACAGATATATACCGACTAGTATGGCGAAACTGTGTGTAATGGCAGGGTTTTTGGCTCTATTTAGCAGTAGTATAGACTTTAATCTTGCTCACATCTAGGATATGTATTCCTAGCTTATGTTGGCCCTTTTAAGCCCTTTTTCCAGACCTAGAAGAGGATAGCTGCTTAATATGATGATAGATCCCTTATTTTTGACTCTAATCTGTCTATTGCCTATTGGCTTTGACATTCTTGCTTATAGTAGAGATTGGATCCTGTGGTCCTGACTTTATATTATGGTTTATGTAGGTACTCTGACAGAGCTAAGGGGTATTTCATCCTTTTCAGGCCTACAGGCCTAGAACTAGAGGGACTCCATCTTGATGGAGCTGAGAGGCTTTTTAGAGTAAAGGTAAAGTTTATAGTTAAAGCTGTTGTTTGCTTGGAGAGAACCGGCTCAGGCTGGCCCTTATCGAAGGAATGTATTTTTCTCCACTCCGAAGACACAACTTCAGGCTGGCCAGCTGGGAACGTGTCCTTGGTACGGGGAGGTACAAGAATTTGGTGGGCGGCAGGTTACTGGCCGTAACTTTCCATGAAAGGACAAGCTTCCATATTAGCGAGCTACAGGAGAGGAGGAGTGTTCATTCCATCTTGTGTGCAGTTCAGTCCAGCTTGTGTGCAGCGCAGCTTGGAGGTCAGCTCAGCTTGGAGTCAGAGCAGAGTACTATCTTTGCAGAGGAGAGAACAGGATGTCTGCTGGAGCTGCAGAATAGAGTGCAGTTCTGGAATGGAGAAAGAAGGCAGATGATTGCTGAAGATGAGGAGAGAGAGCAGTGCAGAGAGCAGTGCAGAGAGCATCAAAGAAGGCTGTCAGCTGGAGCAATTGAACCAGAGGCGTGGTGATGTGGTGACGGAGGGAGAGACAGAGAGAGCCCTAATCCCACCAGAGGCAGAGAGAAATCTTCCTTCTAATAGGTGAGGTAGTCTGAACTAATCACACTTACATCTTAATCTTATCTTTATTCCCTAGGCTTTTGTATTGCTAATCCTTTTCCTTGCAGCGGTGTGTTCTATATATAGTCTTTGTCAGTTACATGTGGATGTGTCCATTATAATACAGATCTGTGTATGTGTTTATATTGTTAAAATAAACCAGCCCTAGTTCTTAGTGAACTGATATGTGCCTTGTATTCTTGTTCAACCTGGGTAAATGGAGTTCCTAGTTGAAAGTTGTTTGCATGAACGGATGTGAAATCCCGATCAGGTAAATAGTGATCAAATAAATAGGGAGCGAGTGGACCTTTGATGCCAAGAATAGAAGGTACATCAAACCATTTGGGAAACCATACTAATTTCCATTATCATAGTTTTATCTCAAGTAGACAAATGAGAAATTGTTCCCAAAGGTGTTCATAGGAAAGTGGTCGTCATTGGTAAGTGGCGTTAGTGAGAGCACTGATTGCGGTCAGTGTGTATACCCACAGGATTGTGGCTTGTGTAAATGAGAGCACCGGAGGGATACGGTGCGGAGGCTTGCCAGATTGTAGGCCGTGTGTAAGTGAGAGCACCCAAGATGGAGGGGTGTGTAGGTCTGCTGGATTGCAGACCGGGTATAAATGAGAGCACTGGGACTGCAGACCCATGTGTGTAATGAGAAAACCAGGTAGGATACTGGTGTGTAAATGGTAGATAATCAGAACTGCCCCAGGGTAGATTAGTCTGGACCTATGTGGTCGCGAGACTATAAGGTATGAGTGTGGTGTATGGCATGGATGTCCTTAGTAATCAGTGAGTATTCTTAGTATCCCTATAGATTTAGTGGTGTCTCTGATAATATGAGCTTGTATATTGCGAGTTCCCCATCCTCAGGTAGGTACCCAGGTGCCTGGATAGATGGTCCTGAGGAGGGATGTGGTTACGTTTTGGCTGGGTTAGAGGGGCCCCTAGGGGCGGATCCCATCTAAGCAGAAAATCTGGCCATTACACTGTGGTAAGCCACCTGATACAGAAGGTGGCCTACAATGTCCTGTTTCTGAAGGGTCCACCATAGAACGTTACATACATTGTAGGGAAACACAAATAGGATACCATTAAAACACATACATAGGGAAAATCAAGACCAATTCCAATTAATGTGAACAGATTTGGGTGAATGTGCCCAGCAACAGTGTGACTTCCAGTGGATAGTGGCATATATGAGGAAAAGCAACCTTACACTATCTAATGCGAAGTTCAGCTACC
Source organism: Lissotriton vulgaris (assembly GCF_964263255.1). Taxonomy (NCBI): domain Eukaryota; kingdom Metazoa; phylum Chordata; class Amphibia; order Caudata; family Salamandridae; genus Lissotriton; species Lissotriton vulgaris. The sequence continues at coordinate 897,756,549 of NC_141687.1, forward strand.
TCTCAAGCCTTAATTAGGCTTTCTGGATAACAGAGCTACATATCATAATGTAGAACAAACCAAAGAAAACTATCATCAATGATTAGAAATTAAATCACTCAAAAGTGCAAATTTGATAAATATTACGTCCTCTACTTGATCAGTATGAGCGTGGCTACACATCGCTTTTTGGTGGCTCAATCCATGCACAAGCTTTAGTCAGACAAAACAATCCTCATCATATTAAGGGTGAGCCAAATTGTCAAAGCGACAGAGAACACAGACAGAAAATATATGGAATGTCGTGTATCAAAATTTGAATTTAAAGCACCTTCAAGGAGTCTCAGTGTCCCCAGATGGCGTACCAGGCAACAATTCAATTCAATTCTTTATTTATGTTTTGGAACTCATACGAGATCCACATAAAAGAAATATAACATATATTTGCACATACACATACTATACATAACAAGATAAAAAAGCATATACTATTAGGCATTTGATTCCAAAGCCCTCTAATAGATATCTAGAAAACATTTAAAAAAGTTAAATATATTAAAGCAAAACATTTCATTGGGCGGATCTTACAAAGCATTTAAAAAAGAGCTCGCCGATAAGGGACCCAATTTTAAACATATATGTCTAAACCACTTTCTACGTGATGTCCGCAAGGCTGGGCATATAAAGAGAACATGTACAACATCCTGGGAAAACATATTGCAAAGATGACAAATTGCAGGGGACCCATACCATCTAGATGTTAAATTGTTTAGAGGAAGGAGGTCCTGCCTTAAGAGGAACCAGAAACGCCGTATTCCGTGAGGTATATTCCATGACACGTACGGTTGCATTTTCTTATATAGGCAGGAGTCAATAAATGGTGAGGGGCCCTTTTTTGCAAGAATTGCCTCCCAGTCAATGCTAAAACTCAGTTTCCAAGTGGCCAGTTTTAAAACAGCCTTCAACTGGCCGAGGGACAATGTAAACAAAGTTAATTCATCTAGTTGAAGGTATTCAACCGCCTTTCTAAAATTCCTCACAATTCTACAGTGTTCTTTTAAGGATCCCTACAATTCTTTTTTCATGAGACTCCGCATGGTTCCGGGTTCCCCCCGAGCCATGCACGACACCCAGCGGACAATCCCTGCTAAAGCCTGCACCCAACTACTACGGATTCCAAACTCTAATCTAAGAGCAGCCGTTGTGCAGGTAGTATTAACTGAGGCTAGTTGTCGGAGGATCTTTCCCTCTACAGTATGCAGAAAACTCCATTGCCCCAGATCAATTAATTCAACACCATAGAGCAGGGATGCTGAAATCTTTGCGCGAAAAACCTCTAGCAAATAAGGGAAATAACTTTTCCCCGTCGCACAATATAAGGCACTCAGACTTTTACCCTGGGCCAGAGCCTTTCGAGAATTGTTAGCAACATGATCCTTATCGCTCAAATTGGCAGATATTATCTTCCCTAAGAACACGTAGGAATTCACCACCTCCAGCCTGTCTCCCCCCACCGTCCACCTAAAGTTCTCATATTTGGCCTTTCTCCTACCTGCCATACACATGATTTTACTTTTTGCTACGTTTATTTTCAGGTGATGATATTCTGCCCATATATGAAGTGCTTGTAGACGATTATTCAGACCTTTCGGTGTTAAATCCAGTATCAGAATATCGTCTGCATATAGCATACAAACAATTGGGGAGCCACCTAGTACTGGGGCGTTACCATCGCTTGAAGACAAAAAGGAAGGTAAGTCCGAGATGTAAAGAGAGAATAATAATGGCGCTAATAGACATCCCTGTTTCAATCCATTTGCAGTGGGTATCGCCTGGGATAGCCCTCTTTCGCCACCCAATAATACCCTGCACCAGGTATCAGTATGGAGATCCCTAACTAAATCTAAGAGCAGTGAGGACATTCCGAGAGAAGATAGCTTTCTCCACAGCAGGGGAGATCAACTTTGTCGAATGCTGTGGAGAAATCTATAAACGCAGCATAAACTCTTCCGCCTCAAGCCCCTATGAATTTATCCAAAATTATCTTCAGGGCAGATAAGTTATCCATTGTGCTGTGACGCTTACGGAAACCCGTTTGCTCCAATGGCAGCAACTGACCCCCCTCTACCCAGTCAGATATTAATGTTAACAGGCATTTCGCAAATACTTTCCCTATAGCATCAAGCAAAGCTATTTGTCGATAGTTTGGGGGCATATTCCTATCCCCCTTCTTAAGTAGGGGTACCAGAATACTCCCCCTCCAAGAGGGAAGAACAGTTCTATGTAGGAAGCAAAATCTGTATACTGGAAATAAGATTTTACTCCATGATTCGGCATCCTGTTTTAGCACCGAAACTGGGAGCTCATCAGGGCCCATGGCACCGGACGAACGTAAGTCCTTTATGGCTGATTCGATGATCTTTTCGGAGGGCGGCTCAAACAACGGTCCAACATCACCCATCCTTCTGTCGTCCACAACAGGCCTATTACCCGAATATAATTGCGTGACATAACCCACCCATACTTTCTCGGAAATAGTGGGGGGAAGGGACCTAATTCTTGTTCCACAACCCTCACCAATGAGAGACCAGAATAGTCGTACATTCCCTCTATTTACAGCCTCCCTTAACTTTATCCATAAGGAATCTTCCCTCTCTTTTTTAATTTTTAGCCTTACTCTCCTTCTCCTTCTCCTTAGTAAGGTTATTTTGCGAGACCTTTCTGTGGACCTATTCAAGTATTGTTCCCTAACCAGTGTGTTTATTTCTTTATTAAGTAGGCGTAAGGAACTAGGGACAGGATGCATATTTCTATGCGAATTTGGTGTCCTTGCGATCAGGACTTCCTCCTTCATAAACCCCGCAAAATACGAGATTTCCTACCCTTTCCAACTAGAGAGTTCTTTTACAGTTTTATCTAATAAAATGGACAAGCCCCTTAGGGCCCTTGTATTCCAAAAACATCTCCCTGTTTTACCACTAAAACTAACCTGATCACCATTAAGCGACCATAGATCCGTTTCAGGTGGATTTATATTACCAGTTAGGGTTATCACATTGTGATCGCTGTTTGGGGTTTTAGTGACTATCAGATCTTTTAGGAGATAAAAGGAGTCATTATCCACAGCTACGTAATCCAAAATAGACTCACCCTGATTGGTTTTGTGAGTAAAACTTGCTGGAATGTCAGAGGGAAGCCTGCCATTTACGATGATCCCCTCCAATTCAGCCAGTTCTTCCAGAAACAATTTCCCTCTCTTATCTGTTTTGATGTTACCAGGGAATAGAGCCTGTGGGATCTGTAATGATTCCTATTTATATTTGTTTCTGAACAGAGCTAAGACTCGTGTTAGAGACCTTACAATTAAAGTCGCCCACTAAGATTATGGGGGTTGCAGGTGCTTTGGCCTTAATACTCTTTATGTAAGAAAAGACCTGTTTCACAATTACATTATAGCAAGCATCTGGGAGGATGTAAACATTTATCAGCGTAATAGATTTGGCCGCCTCAACCTCAGCATGACCAAACAATGTTACCACCTGAAAGAGGTTACTTGAATCCAAATAGTGGGTGAATTTCCACTTGATCCGATTAGATAAGAGAAAAGCAATGCCCCCTTTTGCATGACCTCTCCTGGTAGGAATAGCTCCACCTTCCAAGGAAATATAGCCCCCTCCAGCAAGAGTTCTATCCACACACCAAGTCTCTTGGAGACAAATCACGCTGGCATCAAACGAATGGAGGAACTGAAGTTTATCTGGGCTGTTTTTTATACCTGCGGCATTCCACGATAATATCTTTAAGTCACAACTAAAGATGAGAAAGGGAAATCATGTTATCTGTTGTCCTACTAGAAAGGACACCAGGTAACCAGTTCCATTGGGCACTCTCCTCAACCATATCTCTGCGGGATATAACAGGAGGAGGATTTACACTGGAGACAAGACGTGTATTTTTAGAGACACAGATTTTTAGGTCATCAAAGCCAGCCAGACCACCCAGTCGACTGAGGGGGGGAGAAATGCTTTTCCCTGCTAATAAGCCATTCCGTAGGCCCCCCAAAATGGGAATACCATCAATCCCACGACTTTGAAAAACTCAGACTGTTTCACAACGAAATTGGCAATGAGCTTAGAGTAGAATTTCACCCTAGTCAATACTCCAGTTTCCAATCTCCAGATTGTTACCAGGTCAATGTCATTTGAATTAATCAATTTCAGGCATTCTAGCTCTTCAAAACTTTTAAGTATCAAACAACGGGAGGAAATCCAAAACAACTGTGTCAACGCTTTTTTCTTCAATTAAAGCTTGGGAACTTTTAGAAGCCTCTTCCCTTCCTGCCATACCAAAGCATTTTTTTATACTAGGGACAAAAACGGTAGGGGCACCAGAGACAGGTATAGTTGATTCCAAGATAGGGGCTGACATACTAGGCTTCCCCTCATCAGCATTAGGGAGCCCCAAGTTAGAAACCGCACATCTAAATGAAAGATCGCCATGCCCTACCGGTATCTCCCTATTTAACACCAAGGGAATTTTTTCCTCAAGTGAAAACATTTCTTCATGATTCCCTTCCGAGTTGGACGAGGAGATATCACCTCTAACATCCTGTTTCTCAAAAAGAATCCTTCTTTGCCTCTTTCTTCCAAATCTACGAGTAGGTTTCCTCTTTTTACCTTTGATCTTTTTTGGGACGCCCAATTTTCCATTTTTTTCCTTATCCTCCGTCTCCAAGGTAAAAATAGGAAAGAATTCTTTATTTACCCTTGATTGGGGCTGAATTACAGTTTCCTTATCCAGGGCAGAAGGTGCCAAAACCGAGGAAGAAGCTTCATCCACCTTGAGCATAGGCACCTCCGCTACTTTTATTTCCAGGTCAGGAATTGCTACACAGTTTCCTAGAGGGGGGCCCGGTAACAAAGATTTCACCTTTTCAACAATGGGGAGAATTTTTTTACCTGGAATGATTTGATCTGAGGTCATAGAATGGAAAGGGGCGACCAATCGGTCCCCCCGAACGTATGGTGGAGTACCCCGATCCCCCCGGGAAGCCATTTTGGGCGGGAGGCGCGTCTCGGCTGGTATGCCCGAAGCGGCGTAGCCGGGGCGCGCTTTTTCCCGCCCAAGAGTGGGTTGTCCTAGACACCGAAGCCGTCCGCCACGCCCCTGGAGGCGGGAGGAGGCAGGTTTACGCCCGCCCAGAGAAGAATAAAAGGAGCCACAAGCCAAGGAAGCATCCTCTTGTTCCTGTGCTCTGAAGCTGCACCTCCTCGCTGCACGTGAGCTCGAGACGGAACAAAGAGCCAATTTTGAATTTAGTAATTTCTCTCTTTTCTCTTTCAGCAGTACAAATCGCGTCAGGACCTTTCACCTACGTGGGAAAATGCCGGGCAAGAGAGTCGCAAAAAAGGTCAGCACCGACCAGATGCTCCGGATGTTGGTGAAAGACATGGCTGAGATGAAGAGAAAAATGGCGGCCAGGGACGGTGCGGGAAGGCCAAAAAGACCCAACCCGATGGAGGCCCCGGCCGGAAGAAGGAAGAGGGCCAGGAATGGGTCAAACGAGGACGAGGTCCCAGTTCCGGAGGCTCCCCCGGCGAGCCCTCCTAGACCAGCGGAGATTCCCGCGCCGCCTCCTGCCGAGGGCCAGCGGATCCCCGTTGTGGTTACCCCAGTGGACGAAGGGGACATGCCCCCGGAGTTGGCCGCCCAGTTGGCGGCATGGCTGGGTAATAGCAGCGGGCGTTCCGTGGCTCCGGGGGACACGGCCGAGGAGGCCAAGCAATTAATGAGGCAGTTGCGGCAGTCTCGAGAGGCCGCGAAACCTCCTTGTCCTTTTGTTTCCCCGCAGGCACCAGTAGAGCAACCCGCAGCTGGCACGAGTTCGGCGGCAATGGCGGTTACAGCTTCTAGCTCAGGTAAGCAGCTAATGCCGATTGCGGGGAAGGGGTCTGTACCCTCGAGAAGGGAGAAATTGGCTCAGCATATCCCGATGGAGGTCAAAGAACGGATATGGGCTGAGAAATACGTAAACATGTTCTCCTTGCTAACTGATCATTATGAGATTGAGCATGTGAAAGTTCAGAAGGAACTTATGCATCCGAGTGTTTGGCGCGCAAAAATGGCCGCCTTTCGAGTCGATGAGACGATAGGTAACTGGGGTAGAGCATTTGGCATATTCACTTCGATTATGGGGGAACGGAGACCTGATTTGTTGACCGAGTTACCTGTGTACCAGTCACGTATTATGGAATATTCTCAGACATATGTTGGCAATGAGTGGTTTTGTTATGATAATATTTTTCGTAAGGCTAAAGAGTTCGATACGTGCCTAACGTGGGATTGTTACGACTCCATTTCTTGGCAAAAAATGGAAAACTCAGGCATGTTAAAGGCGCCATTGTTGGGGGGGGGCGGGAGTGAACTGTCCCGCCAACCATCCGGGGCGCCCTTTCGGACAGGGGCAAGTAATGAGCATCACACAAGGCCGAACGGCAATACAGGTAAAAAAGGGGTATGCTGGAACTTTAACAGGGGAAAGTGTACGAGGCCCCAGGGGACATGCAAGTTTAGGCATGACTGTGGGGGGTGTGGACAGTCTTCGCATCCCGAGACCATGTGCAGAGCCAAAACGGGTGATAATGGTAGTAGGGCAAGCGCCAAACAGGTCTGACATAGTCCGAGGGGCGGCTTTACCTACACCGGTTGATACCATGGCGATGATTCCTTGGCTCAGCGAATACCCTGATCATGTCTCCGCTGGGGTGTTGCGAGACGGTTTTTCTTACGGTTTCCGCATCCCGGTGGGGAATTTTCAGGGTAAAGCACAGGGTAGGAACCAACTTTCGGTCCTGCATAATACGGCAGTGGTACAAGCGAAGATTGGGAAAGAAGTAGCCCGGGGTCGGGTGGCGGGACCATTCAACACGCCACCAGTTCCTAATTTTGTTTGTTCGCCATTGGGAGTGGTCCCCAAGAAGGACCCGGGTGAGTTTAGACTGATACATAATTTGTCAGCCCCGAGGGATTTGTCAGTTAATGATGCAATAGACCCAGAGCTTTGTTCGGTGCGGTACGCATCCTTCGATGATGCAGTCGCCATGTTGAATCGCCTGGGGCCCGGAGCGCTGATGGCCAAATCTGACATTGAGTCCGCGTTCCGGTTGCTCCCGGTACACCCGGACGATCAGCGTCTCCTGGGCTTCATGTTTCAGGGGCGCTATTACATGGATAAATGTATGCCAATGGGCTGTTCCATATCGTGTGCTTATTTTGAAAAATTCAGTTGTTTTCTGCAATGGGCATTCACAAGGATTACGGGTTTTCAGCATGTCATGCATTATCTAGACGATTTTCTGTTTCTGGGGGCAGCCGGGGACACAGAATGTGCACAGGCTTTAAAAGAATTTTGTGATTTGATGAGACAGTTTGGTGTGCCATTGGCGCCAGGTAAGACCGTGGGGCCCTCAACTTCAATCGAGTTTCTTGGAATAGAGCTCGATTCCGAAGAAGGTTGCTTCCGGTTGCCAGAAGAAAAAGTGCGGAAATTCAGGGCTTCGCTTGAAGCATGTATTAGAGAAACTAAGGTGAACTTGCATCAATTGCAGCAAACTGTGGGGCAGTTGAATTTTGCCCTTAGGATAATGCCAATGGCCCGCCCCTTTTCCCGCTCGATTGCACAAGCCATGGTCGGTCTTAAAGAGGGGCATCACCGCACGAGGCTCTCGGCTGAGATTCGCCAGGACATGCGCATTTGGTTGGCATTCCTGGCGGACTTCAATGGTCGGGTTGTCTGGACGAAGTCGGCGGTGTCCTCCGAAGAGTTGGGGCTGTGGACAGATTCGGCGGGGAGTATAGGCTTTGGCGCCATATTTGGCAATCACTGGTCGGCTCAAACGTGGCCGTCATGGTGGCACGAGGGTGGGCTGACAAGTAACATTGCCTTTCTCGAACTGTTCCCTATTCTGGTCGCTTTGAAAACATGGCCTGAGGGGTTTAGGGATCACTCTGTGGTGTTCTGGTCTGATAACATGACCGTGGTTGAGTGTATCAATAGTCAGGCAGCACGATGCAAATGGATTCTCAGGTTGCTCAAAGAAATTGTTTTACTATGTATGCAATTGAACGTGCTCTTTAGAGCGAGGCATGTGCCAGGGGTGCTGAATCAGGCTGCTGATGCGCTTTCTCGTTTCCGTATGCAGGCCTTCTGGGGTTTTCTGCCCACAGCGGACCCGGTGGCGGCACCATTTCCCGAAGCTCTCTGGTCTCTCGGTGCCCCGAACTACAAAACCTCGTGGGAGAGAGTTTAGCACCCAGGACAAGGAAGGCATATGAAGGGGCGTTCCGTTCCTATTGGTCATTTGTGGGTTCTGCTAGGGGAGAGCTTTGGGGCCAGGAAGAATTTGTCATAAAGTTTTTACTGTCATTACGCAGGGCAGGCAAATCGGTGGCCACGGCCCAGAGGCATCGGGCCGCCATTTCCTTCATGGCGGGGGCTCATGGTATCCAGGACCCTACAGCGTCTTTCGTGGTACAGAAAGCGCTGCGTGGGTGGCAACGCCTTTAGGGTCGTAGAGTAGATGAAAGGCACCCGATAGGTCTGGATAGGTTGGCCCTGTTACTGTCCGTACTCCCTGCTACATGTTCATCCCAGTCGGAAACAGTGTTATTCCGGGCCGCTTTTGCATTAGCATTTCATGGGGCTATGCGGGTAAGCGAACTGGTGGCAAACAACAAGCAGGATACGGGGGTGGACTGTGCCGAGAGCACATTCAAGTAAAGGGGGAGACGATGATTGTCTCGTTTTTCAGGTCCAAGACCGATCAGGGCGCGATCGGGGATAGTGTGGTAGTCCAGCGGATTCCCGGATCTCCCATGTGCCCGGTTGCATGCGTTGAGGAGTATTTGGCGCAGAGGGCGGCATCATGGGGGGGGACCTTGCTGAGGCATGCAGATGCCACCCCACTGACGAAGTTTCAGTTCCAGCGGGTGCTTGCAATGGCAATTTCGGCCGCGGGCCTGAACCCGGGCGAGTTTGGGACCCATTCCTTCCGGATAGGGGCTGCTACAGAGGCTACAGCCAGGGGTCTGAGTGTGGAAAAAGTGAAACAGTTGGGGCGTTGGTCCTCGAATTGTTACAAAAGGTATGTGCGGTTGCACATGTTGTGAAGCTGATATCATGTACTCACGCTTCTTGTTTTTGTTTGGTTACAGTTTCGCAAACCTACGAGGCGGGGCGGACTGTGCAGTCGGCCCGACACCTGGGAACCAGCGGTCAGAGATCACCGGCTGAGGAAAGAGTGGTGTGGGTCGTGGGCCACTCATACGTGAGGCGTGCCGCGGACGTATTCAAAGCAGGTGACATGATTCACACAGCTGGGGAATACGGGTACAGGGTGACCTTCTACGGAAGGGGCGGGCTCTGTATTGACCAGTTTCAACCTTTTCTTGAGGGTTTGTTAGGGCGGACAAGGTCATCGCCATCTATAATCATAGTACATCTTGGGGGCAATGATTTGGTGACCACTGGTAGACGACTACTTCTCGAGGCGATACTATCCACAGTAAGTTGGTTGGCGAGAAGGGTTCCAGGGTGCACGATTGCATGGTCCCATATGATTCCACGAAAGGTGTGGCGGGGGGCTAATTCAGTGTCTGCTATAAATCATTCTGTGAAAAAGATTAATAACAAGCTTGGTAGACTGTTCCGTACCAGTACATTGCATTCGATTCCTCATGGTTGTATCAGGGGGGACAATATGTATCTAGAGGATGGGGTCCATTTGTCCCGGGTGGGGAATTCTTTACTCATAGGAGACTTCGTAGCCTGGTTAAGGAGTTTACAGCATGACCTTTAGGTAGGAGTTTTGTGGGGGGTCCGGATAGCCGGTCAACTATCCGGCCTGTGGCGGTAAGGTCATGATCGGTGAGCAGTCATTGGAAGATCCCTAGGGGGGGGCGTCACCCATTACGGATGGGAGCGCCCGGGGGGAGGTGGCCATTGGCCCCTCAACGGGGAGACGGTCCCTTCTAAAGGACGGGACGCCTAAAGGAAAGGGAAGGCGGTCAAGGCCCCTCCCTGGATAGGAGGGGCTACGGGCCCCTCCTGGGAATTTCCCGGGGCCAGGACATCTGCGACGGCAGATGTGGTAAGTTGTGTAGGGTGGGGAGGGGGGTCTACGCTACCTTCTAGACACCTCACACGAGTCCTCGGACGACCACGTACATGGCGTCGAGTTAACAGGGGCCCCCGTCAAGACAAGGGAAATTGGTATGGCACATGAGGTGCAGTCCTCTGTGCGGCCGCCCCTCACAAGTGAGGGGGGAGTTCTGGTTTAGGGATCTGACACCGGTTACGACCTTGCCGTTGGCCCTTAACGTTAGGATGTACAATTTCAATTTGAAATGCATTTTTGTAAGGATGTTAGTATCGGCTAGGAGAACCTTTGTATTAGATATGTGTTAAGGTTAGCCAAACATCGTAATGTGGATATGAAATTGTACATGATATGAAACTGTTGTTTTAATGTTTTGATTTTGTTTCATATTTTAATAAATACGGCCGGGAGGGTAACTCCCTCCCGCCTTCCAAAAGTTCAAGAACTGTTTCCGGTTTCCCAATTCTTGGGGATTGTGTTGAGAGGGGGTGGCGGGTATCTCAGCCATATGGAAAGGGGCGACCAATCGGTCCCCCCGAACGTATGGTGGAGTACCCCGATCCCCCCGGGAAGCCATTTTGGGCGGGAGGCGCGTCTCGGCTGGTATGCCCGAAGCGGCGTAGCCGGGGCGCGCTTTTTCCCGCCCAAGAGTGGGTTGTCCTAGACACCGAAGCCGTCCGCCACGCCCCTGGAGGCGGGAGGAGGCGGGTTTACGCCCGCCCAGAGAAGAATAAAAGGAGCCACAAGCCAAGGAAGCATCCTCTTGTTCCTGTGCTCTGAAGCTGCACCTCCTCGCTGCACGTGAGCTCGAGACGGAACGAAGAGCCAATTTTGAACCCACCCACCATCCCCTGAAGACAGCAAGTTGTTGTAGTATAAAGTTCGTTTTACGTAGTAGTTGTTTTCTTGCAGGTTGTTTCTGAATAAAGTTTGTGATTCGGTTGCAATAAAGTGGATAACTCTGTGCAGTATGCTTTATTAAAGACTTTCATCAGAGTGATTAGTAATGTTTTAGATGTTTTAGAGGGTTGAGACGTGATCGGTTTTAAGTAGGAATGTCTCTTTCTTTTAGTCATTAATCTTGTCGTATTTATTGTTTGGTCGGGCGGTAAGGTCATGATCGGTGAGCAGTCATTGGAAGATCCCTAGGGGGGGGCGTCACCCATTACGGATGGGAGCGCCCGGGGGGAGGTGGCCATTGGCCCCTCAATGGGGAGGCGGTCCCTTCTAAAGGACGGGATGCCTAAAGGAAAGGGAAGGCGGTCAAGGCCCCTCCCTGGATAGGAGGGGCTACGGGCCCCTCCTGGGAATTTCCCGGGGCCAGGACATCTGCGACGGCAGATGTGGTAAGTTGTGTAGGGTGGGGAGGGGGGTCTACGCTACCTTCTAGACACCTCACACGAGTCCTCGGACGACCACGTACATGGCGTCGAGTTAACAGGGGCCCCCATCAAGACAAGGGAAATTGGTATGGCACACGAGGTGCAGTCCTCTGTGCGGCCGCCCCTCACAAGTGAGGGGGGAGTTCTGGTTTAGGGATCTGACACCAGTTACGACCTTGCCGTTGGCCCTTAACGTTAGGATGTACAATTTCAATTTGAAATGCATTTTTGTAAGGATGTTAGTATCGGCTAGGAGAACCTTTGTATTAGATATGTGTTAAGGTTAGCCAAACATCGTAATGTGGATATGAAATTGTACATGATATGAAACTGTTATTTTAATGTTTTGATTTTGTTTCATATTTTAATAAATACGGCCGGGAGGGTAACTCCCTCCCGCCTTCCAAAAGTTCAAGAACTGTTTCCGGTTTCCCAATTCTTGGGGATTGTGTTGAGAGGGGGTGGCGGGTATCTCAGCCATATTACCTGGGGACGTTTTTCCCTCCACATGATCTACATTCATTCCAGCCCCAAACAGCCCTAAATCAGCAGTCCCTCCAGTTTGCTTAACAGAAGCTTTGTTCAGTAGGACCTTCAATATCTCATTGACCGTTTCTAAGACACAGTCTGACCCCCCTACAAATTTTTCTAATAAAGATAGAATTGAAGAGAATAGCCGTTCTAAGGAGAGTAGGGTGTCAGAGACAGGTTTATCTGGTTTAATTACGGGAATGGGAGTAATACCGGTAAGGTTCATCTCTGGGCTCATGGAGATGCTAGAATGAGAAGTCATACATTGAGATTGAATAGAAGGTGTGCTGCTAAACAAATGGAGCCCCGAGGGGACAGCAGTCAGCGGAGTCTTAAACGGCTCACAAATCTGCCTAGAATCCTCCGTCATGTATCTCCTACATACCTCCATATCATAGTCCATCAATATATTATCCCCACTCCTTGGTACCTTCATCTGAGTGGAACCATTAACATCATATAAACCTGTATCCCTAGAGGTCAGAATAGATTTATGCACATGAGTATTCACTATTTAGGACACAGCTCTACAATAACATCAATAGTAGGCAATACAGATTTACTTTGGATCTTAGTAGATAACAAATTCTCAACAACCAAGATCCCCCTGCAGTTCCCTCTCCTGAATCATCATCGACCGTTAATATTGATTTGCGTACAACAGTATTGTCTTTCCCCAAAGGAAATTCCAAACACACCTCTACTGCGGGATTTTTATCCTTAACACTTTCCCACAGATTGAATAGCTGGCATTTTCCCTTCAGCTGTGATGCGTGCATACTCTTATTAAGGAGAGGGTTGGATTTAGTTTTGGTACAAGTCCTTCCAACCAACACTTTCCCTGACCGTAGCTTTCTAGCAGTCATAGCGAGATATGGAAGTGAGTATCAATAAATTTAAGGAAAGAAAAAAATATATGCGCGGGGAAATGGTTTTAGCAGAGTGCAAAAGGTACTAGTTGAGCATATAAAACATATAGAAGGGAATAAAAAGCAAGTGATAAAATCTGTGCAGTTGCAAACAATGACAGAGCACTTTATGTGGGATTAGAGAGCAGAGTACCAAACCAATATGTAGGGACAAATTTGTAAATAGAAATTAAAATGAAAATACGTGGGCCCGGCCCGGCCTACTTCGGTCTCTGAGGGTCTCCGAGGGTCGGCCCTTTGTCCGGGCCTCGTCCGGTCCTCGTCCCGCACTCGTCCCGCTGGCGTGGAGATTCTATACCCTAAATAAATACACAGATAAGTAGGAGGCGGGAAGATGACCAGGTGCAGGCGATCAGCGCCGCACGGAATCCTGGTCCTCGCAGTCCCGCCTGGCTCTTGCTGGGATAGAAGGCGGGGCAGGCAGCGCCTGTGATGATAATGGCAATCTCCTGCCAAAGTCCTCTGTAGTTGGCGGCATGAGCGGCTCCCGCGAAGCGGGGGCCCCGAGGTGTGGCAAAATGTCCAGCACAAGGAACACAAGAGTCAGCAAGAGGCAGCGAGCAGAGAACAAATCTGCCTGTGAGTGCAGCAACAGTTCAGGCAGGCAAGTAACAATCCAGCAAGGCTCACCCTCCACACAGAACTAATTCGGGAGGAGGCGGGAAGATGACCAGGTGCAGGCGATCAGCGCCGCACGGAATCCTGGTCCTCACAGTCCCGCCTGGCTCTTGCGGGGATAGAAGGCGGGGCAGGCAGCGCCTGTGATGATAATGGCAATCTCCTGCCAAAGTCCTCTGTAGTTGGCGGCACGAGCGGCACCCGCGAAGCGGGGCCGCGAGGTGTGGCGCGATGTCCAGCACAAGGAGCACAGGAGTCAGCAAGAGGCAGCGAGCAGTTAACAAATCTGCCTGTGAGTGCAGCAACAGTTCAGGCAACAGGTGTGAAGCTTGAGTGGGTGTGCTCCATTTTAAAAGGACAAAAAACACAGTTGATGGACAGAATGTAGAACAATGTCATACATTCACCCCAGTACAAGGATCGGGCCTAAATCCATCGTTTTTTTGCACTCCACACCACCCTGGGTTAGACACTGGCTATATGCAAATCAGCTCTGATCCTGTGCCTTCTGGGAACAGTCCAGTCCGAACTACCAAGACATGTCTTTCCCAGACCGGAATCAAGCATCCAAGGACCGGTTTCTGGCTATCAGCCTTCAGAGATACTCCTGAGGCGAAAAGCCGGGAGCCTGACATTGTAACTGATCATTTTTTAACCATTGTATCTTGTATCTTGTGATTTTAAAACTGCACTCTGCACATTGCACTTACCCTGGTACCCAGCCCAGCCTCGCCTAACAGCTGATATATTTGCTGTCTTAGGCAAAAACGCTCGTTTGTTCTGCCGCCATTACCACGCTCGAGGGAGCCCAGAGACACGCCCACCTCTGCTGGCCACGCCCCCCTCACAGATAAATAGAGCGCGCTGATCACTAGCGCTGCTCTACTACCAGAGATACTCCTGAGGCGAAAAGCCGGGAGCCTGACATTGTAACTGATCGTTTTTTAACCATTGTATCTTGTATCTTGTGATTTTAAAACTGCACTCTGCACATTGCACTTAACCTGGTACCCAGCCTAGCCTCGCCTAACAGCTGATATATTTGCTGTCTTTGGCAAAAACGCTCGTTTGTTCTGCCGCCATTACCACGCTCGAGGGAGCCCAGAGACACGCCCACCTCTGCTGGCCACGCCCCCCTCACAGATAAATAGAGCGCGCTGATCACTAGCGCTGCTCTACTAACAGAGATACTCCTGAGGCGAAAAGCCGGGAGCCTGACATTGTAACTGATCGTTTTTTAACCATTGTATCTTGTATCTTGTGATTTTAAAACTGCACTCTGCACATTGCACTTACCCTGGTACCCAGCCCAGCCTCGCCTAACAGCTGATATATTTGCTGTCTTTGGCAAAAACGCTTGTTTGTTCTGCCGCCATTACCACGCTCGAGGGAGCCCAGAGACACGCCCACCTCTGCTGGCCACGCCCCCCTCACAGATAAATAGAGCGCGCTGATCACTAGCGCTGCTCTACTAACAGAGATACTCCTGAGGCGAAAAGCCGGGAGCCTGACATTGTAACTGATCGTTTTTTAACCATTGTATATTGTATCTTGTGATTTTAAAACTGCACTCTGCACATTGCACTTACCCTGGTACCCAGCCCAGCCTCGCCTAACAGCTGATATATTTGCTGTCTTTGGCAAAAACGCTCGTTTGTTCTGCCGCCATTACCACGCTTGAGGGAGCCCAGAGACACGCCCACCTCTGCTGGCCACGCCCCCCCTCCGACGCCCGAGCATCCACTATAAAGTATGAATCATTGCCGGAAGCGCAGCGGGCGAGCGCAGCGGGCGCGTCGATGGCACGCCGAAGGCGCGCTTAAGGCAAGCTCGTCTGCGCTCGTCCGCGACGAGGACGCGACCAGCGCAGACAACTCTGCTCAAATTTGCTCGCAGCCCCCACGGTACACTCGGGAAACCCTGATCAACCTGCGAGAAGTCGCTCACGAAGGTAAGCTCATCTTTGACGACACCGCCTTTCCACTACATGACTTCACTCATAAGGGTCTGGTCATGGGAGGCCTTTTGAATGTCAGATCACTACCAAAACATGCCAACGAAATCCATTTCCTCATAGAATCCCACCACTTGGATGTCCTTTTCCTAACCGAAACGTGGACTCACGCTGACTGCGACATTGAATTAGCATGGGCTTGCCCTCAAGATTTTAAAATTCTGCACCTTCCCAGACCCAAATGCCGTGGTGGCGGAGTAGGCATTATCTACAGAGCCTCCTGGCACATTAACACCTTATAATTGGACTCAGTTGCCGGAACTGAGCTCCTCGGCCTTTCCATAAACTGCCAATCCGGAGGTATTTTCACAGCAATTATTTGCTACCGACCTCCAGGGTCTTTCACCTCCCAACAACAGCAAGCGCTACTCACCACCTTTACGAACATGGCAACTTCCCACAATAAATTAACCATTTTAGGGGACTTCAACCTCTGGCCAAACGGTAGTCTCGACACTGGTCTAGAAAACCTCCTGCTCTCTTGCGAAAGCGTAGGACTCCACCAACTGGTTAAGCAACCCACCCACTCAGCAGGCAACCGACTAGACCTCATCTTTTCTAGCTCTGGTTTAATACAGTTGAATGACACTCTGCCCATGAGCTGGACAGATCATGCTCTTATCAAATTCTCTATCACCTGTACAAAAAAGAGTAAGCTGAATAAAAGCACTCTACCAGAATTTATGTACAGAGACTGGAAAGTTCTGGAAAAATTGAGTTCCACCACTACCGTCTTCAACGTGGAAGACAGCTTCTCCCCATCCAACTCGGTTGAAGACAACTACACAGCCTTTACTACGAGGATAGTATCCACCACGGACTCTATTGCCCCATTAAAAAGATGTAAACCTAAAGGCAGAGTACCAGCCCCATGGTACAACGACTCCCTGAAAACCCTCAAACTAACCTGTAAACAGGCCGAGAGGAAGTGGAGACAAGGCTACTGTGAAACAAACAAAATCATCTGGAAAAACAAGCTCTTAGAATACAAATCTGCCATCACGAAGAGCAAATCCACCTATTACTGCTCCACTATAGTCAACGCAGCAAATAGCTCCAAAAGCATCTTCCAGATCCTTGACAACCTTATCCACCCCCACTGTGCCAAGAAAACTATCCCACCCTCACAGACCCTCTGCGATAATCTCGCACAGTTCTTCACTGACAAAATTGAGACCATCATTCACAATCTTGCAATTCCCCATCGCAAGACAATCTAAACTCTCCCGGAGCCGCCACCACCAACCGCGATCCGCCGAGCCCAGAACACCTATCCAGTGAATGTCTACAGGCTCTCCCCCCTATCCCCGAAGCAGATTTAGAGAGACTGGCACACGGAATCACTTCTGGGTCTCCCCTCGACCCACTGCCCCCTAAAACCTGGAAAGCGTGCGGAACTGAACTATTCCACATCCTCCGTAGGATCTGTAATCAATCTCTATGCTGCGGACTCGTCCCCTCCCCTTGGAAGCAAGCACTCATCACCCCGCTGCTGAAAAAACCCTCCTTGAACCCCGAGTGTCAATCCAATTTTCGACCCATATCGCTTCTATCCTTTCCAGCGAAAGTGGTGGAACGCTGGGTTAGCTCCTGTCTATCGACACATCTTGAGCAGAGTCACATTCTGGACGACTTCCAATTCGGATTCCGACCAGCCCATGGCACCGAAACAGCTGTGCTTATAGCCATGGAAGAACTTCGTAAGCGTGCAGACAGGGGCCACGCAGTGGCCTTGATCTTATTGGCTAAATAAACAAACAAGAGGTACCTGGTCAGATTGCTTATCTATGAGTTGTGTCGTGCCAGGGAGACCACTACACCAAATTGTCCTCCCAATGATAATACTGGGTTAGAAAAAGTCCCATCAGCCCACCCTTATTGGTGGAGTGTCGTCATGTGGGATATAGACCATGAACCAAGATTTTCTCCTGATGCACCTAGTAATGATGCAGAGATAGGTTCTGGAAGGTGATCTTCTTAACCACAGTATTACAGAGGTAGGACCAATGGAGTGCAGTGCTAGTGAAAACCAAAAATAAAGGTGATTGTAAAATTGGCTCCTGGGACAAAAAATATGTTTATTCAGTATTGTCCAGGGTCAAGAGTAAAAACAACGCCTATAGTCTTAAAAAATGGCTATGTCATGGCGTAGTGCATAGTGGTCGACATGTTTCAGCTCGGGGGACAACTAGTCCGATCTTTCTTCAGGACCTTAAGATGTTATGCATCTGCACTATTAGAAACATGAAGTGTAGTTAACATTTTGGATTAATCCTACCGGATCTTTGAGCCCAAAGTATTCCCTGGTAGTCGTCCAATTGGTCTTGATTTTCCTAAATGGAAAAAGGGGAATGTGAGAGGCAATTTGTGAAGCAGTGGCACTTCAAAAGACACAACACAACAAAGAATAAGCAGTGGCTGCAGAAAACTTTTCTCAGCCCTTCAGAAGCTACATATGTCTTCTGATTTACAACTAAGTTAGTTACACAGTGTTCATTAATCTATGTTCTACTCACCCAGCAATCTCTGGGAAAACGCCTCACCTCACCCGGCACCCACTCGGGAAAGAAGGAGGCCCCGCTCTGTTAGAGATGGAAAAGTATAGTGACCTCTAATGAACAGATCTATTGAGGTACAGAGTGTGTATGCTCTACTTATCCATATATATATTTAGACACTAACTAAAACTAGTTGATTAAAAGAGACTCAACCCAGACAAAAATACATGGTTGTGACAAGGCTAGGGAATAAAATTTGTTGAAAAAGTTGGTTCTATAGGTGGGCTGTAGATGCAAGCTAGACCCACATGCAGTAATTTATGTAGGAGAGACCAAAACAGGCTAAGTTGGTGCAAGTTGGACAGCCAAACTGAAATTAAATAAACCACAGAGTTTAAAGTTGATTAAACAATGCTAAAGCTTAATCTTACTAGTTCCAAAATCTCAGGGTCAGCTGGGGCCATGCCTGTCCGTCGGTACCCCAATGGCCAGCGTCCAAGTGGGAGTGGAGGTGATCTCAGCTATGTGAAGTGCTGAGTTAAATACACCCTCTAATTGGTTAATTGCCGAAAAACGCAATGATCTTATTGGACCTGTCTGCCGCATTTGATACGATTAACCATAGGATTCTGCTAAAGAGGCTCCGAGAGGCAGGAGTCGAGGGCACCGCCCTGCTCTGGTTCCATTCATACCTGAGAGATAGGAAACAGGCTGTGTCCCTCCCCCCTTTTCAATCCGCTTTCTCCCCAATACCTCACGGTGTACCCCAGGGCTCGTCCATCAGCCCGATCCTTTTTAATGTTTATCTAAAACCTCTGGTCACCTTAATCAAATCCCACCGACTGAAAACTGTAAACTACGCGGATGACACAAAGCTCATCCTCTCTTGGGAGGGGGAAGATTCTATCCCCATGGAATCTTTCCATGACTGCTTAAGAGACACAGCCGGCTGGCTGCACCTGAATTCCCTGCAATTCAATTCCGCCAAGGCCGAGGTCCTGTTCTGCCCTGGGAGCCGGATCCCTCGCCTATTTCCTGCGGAATTCTGGCCCCCCCAAAACCCAGAAAAACCACAGGGACCAGGGTCCACAATCTGGGTGTTATGCTAAACAACAACCTCAGCATGGAAACACAGGTAACCAAAATAGTTTCCACCTGCTCGGCCCTACTGCGCTCTTTACAAAAAATCATGCCACTCCTCCCTGCCCAGGCCCGAGCACTGATAGTCAGGTGCACTATCCTTAGTCGCCTTGACTATTGTAATGCTCTTCTGCTCGAGTCCCCTGCTGTTATTCTGGACAGACTCCAAAGAGTCCAGTCGGCTGCAGCCAAACCGGCCCTTGGTTGGACCGGGAGATCCTCGGCCACTGCAGCCTTAGCCGAGCTACATTGGCTCCCTTTAAAGCAACGAATAGCATTTAAAGCACTATGCCTGGTCTTTAAGGCACTTCACGGAATAGGCCCCAGACCCCTACAAAAAATGTTCTCCTGGTACACCCCCACCAGAACTCTACGATCCGCCACAGCCTGCCTTGTGACAGTACCCAGGTTTAACAAGGTAAGGACCGGGGGAAGATCCTTCAGAGTGGCCGCCGCCAAGCTTTGGAACAGTCTGCCGGTCGATATTCGCCAAATTTCACAACTCCTGCCATTCAGGAAGCGAATTAAAACTTGTCTCTTCCCCTAATCCAGTTACGTCTAACCCCGAAACAGCCTCCCATCTCCTCCATCTCAGGAGTAAGCTCTCAGCGCCAGGATACCTGCCAGGTGACAGCTGCGCTCTACAAGTGTTTTAAATAAATAAATAAATAAATCAGCCTGGATAGCTTGACTCCAGTGGTGTGGAGAGCCTGGGACTCACGTCTGAGCATCCCCAGCACACTCGGGGTGAAAATTGCAAAAAACACAGTTGATGGACAGAATGTAGAACAATGTCATACATTCACCCCAGTACAAGGATCTGTGCCTAAATCCATCGTTTTTTTGCACTCCACACCACCCTGGGTTAGACACTGGCTATATGCAAATCAGCTCTGACCCTGTGCCTCCTGGGAACAGTCCAGTCCGAACTACCAAGCCATGTCTTACCCAGACCGGAATCAAGCATCCAAGGACCGGTTTCTGGCTATCAGCCTTCATCAGCCTGGATAGCTTGACTCCAGTGGTGTGGAAAGCCTGGGACTCATGTCTGAGCATCCCCAGCACACTCGGGGTGAAAATTGCAAAAAACACAGTTGATGGACAGAATGTAGAACAATGTCATACATTCACCCCAGTACAAGGATCTGTGCCTAAATCCATCGTTTTTTTGCACTCCACACCACCCTGGGTTAGACACTGGCTATATGCAAATCAGCTCTGACCCTGTGCCTCCTGGGAACAGTCCAGTCCGAACTACCAAGCCATGTCTTACCCAGACCGGAATCAAGCATCCAAGGACCGGTTTCTGGCTATCAGCCTTCATCAGCCTGGATAGCTTGACTCCAGTGGTGTGGAAAGCCTGGGACTCATGTCTGAGCATCCCCAGCACACTCGGGGTGAAAATTGCAAAAAACACAGTTGATGGACAGAATGTAGAACAATGTCATACATTCACCCCAGTACAAGGATCTGGGCCTAAATCCATTGTTGTTTTGCACTCCACACCACCCTGGGTTAGACACTGGCTATATGCAAATCAGCTCTGACCCTGTGCCTCCTGGGAACAGTCCAGTCCGAACTACCAAGCCATGTCTTACCCAGACCGGAATCAAGCATCCAAGGACCGGTTTCTGGCTATCAGCCTTCATCAGCCTGGATAGCTTGACTCCAGTGGTGTGGAAAGCCTGGGACTCATGTCTGAGCATCCCCAGCACACTCGGGGTGAAAATTGCAAAAAACACAGTTGATGGACAGAATGTAGAACAATGTCATACATTCACCCCAGTACAAGGATCTGGGCCTAAATCCATTGTTGTTTTGCACTCCACACCACCCTGGGTTAGACACTGGCTATATGCAAATCAGCTCTGACCCTGTGCCTCCTGGGAACAGTCCAGTCCGAACTACCAAGCCATGTCTTTCCCAGACCGGAATCAAGCATCCAAGGACCGGTTTCTGGCTATCAGCCTTCATCAGCCTGGATAGCTCTACTCCAGTGGTGTGGAGAGCCTGGGACTCACGTCTAAGCATCCCCAGCACACTCAGGGTGAAAATTGCAAAAAACACAGTTGATGGACAGAATGTAGAACAATGTCATACATTCACCCCAGTACAAGGATCTGGGCCTAAATCCATCGTTTTTTTGCACTCCACACCACCCTGGGTTAGACACTGGCTATATGCAAATCAGCTCTGACCCTGTGCCTCCTGGGAACAGTCCAGTCCAAACTACCAAGCCATGACTTTCCCAGACCGGAATCAAGCATCCAAGCACCGGTTTCTGGCTATCAGCCTTCCTCAGCCTGGATAGCTTGACTCCAGTGGTGTGGAGAGCCTGGGACTCACGTCTGAGCATCCCCAGCACACTCGGGGTGAAAATTGCAAAAAACACAGTTGATGGACAGAATGTAGAACAATGTCATACATTCACCCCAGTACGAGGATCTGGGCCTAAATCCATCGTTTTTTTGCACTCCACACCACCCTGGGTTAAACACTGGCTATATGCAAATCAGCTCTGAACCTGTGCCTCCTGGGAACAGTCCAGTCCGAACTACCAAGCCATGTCTTTCCCAGACCGGAATCAAGCATCCAAAGACCGGTTTCTGGCTATCAGCCTTCATCAGCCTGGATAGCTTGACTCCAGTGGTGTGGAGAGCCTGGGACTCACGTCTGAGCATCCCCAGCACACTCGGGGTGAAAATTGCAAAAAATACAGTTGATGGACAGAATGTAGAACAATGTCATACATTCACCCCAGTACAAGGATATGGGCCTAAATCCATCGTTTTTTTGCACTCCACACCACCCTGGCTTAGACACTGGCTATATGCAAATCAGCTCTGACCCTGTGCCTCCTGGGAACAGTCCAGTCCGAACTACCAAGCCATGTCTTTCCAAGACAGGAATCAAGCATCCAAGGACTGGTTTCTGGCTATCAGCCTTCATCAGCCTGGATAGCTTGACTCCCGTGGTGTGGAGAGCCCGGGACTCATGGCTGAGCATCCCCAGCACACTCGGGGTGAAAATTGCAAAAAACACAGTTGATGGAGAGAATGTAAAACAATGTCATACATTCACCCCAGTACAAGGATCTGGGCCTAAATCCATCATGTTTTTTGCACTCCACACCACCCTGGGTTAGTCACTGGCTATATGCAAATCAGCTCTGACCCTGTGCCTCCTGGGAACAGTCCAGTCCGAACTACCAAGCCATGTCTTTCCCAGACCGGAATCAAGCATCCAAGGATCGGTTTCTGGCTATCAGCCTTCATCAGCCTGGATAGCTTGACTCCATTGGTGTGGAGAGCCTGGGACTCACGTCTGAGCATCCCCAGCACACTCGGGGTGAAAATTGCAAAAAACACAGTTGATGGACAGAATGTAGAACAATGTCATACATTCACCCCAGTACGAGGATATGGGCCTAAATCCATCGTTTTTTTGCACTCCACACCACCCTGGGTTAGACACTGGCTATATGCAAATCAGCTCTGACCCTGTGCCTCCTGGGAACAGTCCAGTCTGAACTACCAAGCCATGTCTTACCCAGACCAAAATCAAGCATCCAAGAACCGGTTTCTGGCTATCAGCCTTCATCAGCCTGGATAGCTTGACTCCAGTGGTGTGGAAAGTCTGAGACTCATGTCTGAGCATCCCCAGCACACTCGGGATGAAAATTGCAAAAAACACAGTTGATGGACAGAATGTAGAACAATGTCATACATTCACCCCAGTGCAAGGATCTGGGCCTAAATCCATCGTTTTTTTGCACTCAACACCACCCTGGGTTAGACACTGGCTATATGCAAATCAGCTCTGACCCTGAGCCTCCTGGGAACAGTCCAGTCCGAACTACCAAGCCATGTCTTTCCCAGACCGGAATCAAGCATCCAAGGACCGGTTTCTGGCTATCAGCCTGGATAGCTTGACTCCAGTGGTGTGGAGAGCCTGGGACTCACGTCTGAGCATCCCCAGCACACTCGGGGTGAAAATTGCGAAAAACACAGTTGATGGACAGAATGTAGAACAATGTCATACATTCACCCCAGTACAAGGATCTGGGCCTAAATCTATTGTTTTTTTTGCACTCCACACCACCCTGGGTTAGACACTGGCTATATGCAAATCAGCTCTGACCCTGTGCCTCCTGGGAACAGTCCAGTCCGAACTACCAAGCCATGTCTTTCCCAGACCGGAATCAAGCATCCAAGGACCGGTTTCTGGCTATCAGCCTTCGTCAGCCTGGATAGCTTGACTTCAGTGGTTTGGAGAGCCTGGGACTCACGTCTGAGCATCCCCAGCACACTCGGGGTGAAAATTGCAGAAAACACAGTTGATGGACAGAATGTAGAACAATGTCATACATTCACCCCAGTACAAGGATTTGGGCCTAAATCCATCGTTTTTTTGCACTCCACACCACCCTGGGTTAGACACTGGCTGTATGCAAATCAGCTCTGACCCTGTGCCGCCTGGGTACAGTCCAGTCCGAACTACCAAGCCATGACTTTCCCAGACCGGAATCAAGCATCCAAGGACCGGTTTCTGGCTATCAGCCTTCATCAGCCTGGATAGCTTGACTTCAGTGGTGTGGAGAGCCTGGGACTCACGTCTGAGCATCCCCAGCACACTCAGTGTTTAACCCAGGGTGGTTGGAGTGCATTTTAAAAGGACACACATTTTTGCGCAACGAAGAGCAATAGCTCCATATGGCAGGATATGCGTTTGGGATGCTGAAGATCATGGGTAATGTAGTCTAGTGCGCTATGATATAATCATGCGTGAAACATATCGGTATGTGCAAAACGCACCGCTCAATAATGCAGAATAGATGGGAAAATCATATTAATTCAGATAATTAGTTGTTTCAATCAAGAAAAAGAAAGGGGAAAAAGTTAAACCAAACCATTTACATTATGGGGTGTTCAAACTGGAAATAATATCAGTTAGAAATGGGGTCTCTACTTGGCAGAGGTGTGCATCCTGTCCAAGTAGGGACCACCACTCTAGTCAGGGTAAGTCAGGTACACACCCTAAATTAACATATGCTCACCCACTGGTAGCTTGACACAGAGCAGTCAGGCTTAACCCAAGAAGCAATGTGTATTTGTGGAAAATTAATACCGTAATACAATGAAAAAACACAAACAAAAATCATCCACGCCTGGTTGGAGAAATAGTACCTAAGTTAAGGAACAAAACAAGACCAAAGTGACAAAAATCCAATAAGTAGAGCCAGAGTTATGAATTTTTAAAGAATATTTTGAATGATACTGCATAAAGGGCTAACCAGGGCTATCTGGCCACCCAATACAAGGTCAAATCTACAAAGTGTAGCCAACCGCGATAGAGCACGGGTCGGATACAGAAGCCACACAGGCCCCGCTCAAACAGTACCTGATTGGACAACGCAATGTGTTATCATCAAAGCAGTTGGCATCATCATCGAGCCATGCAGTCAGGTCCTCCGTTGTCATTAAACTGCACTGTCGATGCAGTGGAGTCCTCGAAGCGTTGATGTTGCGGTGTCAAAGGTGAATGCATCGGTTTAGAGGGCCGCAAAGCAGGCAATCCGTGGATTCTTGCAGAGACAACCAAAAAACCCACTTCCAAGGGCCTAGGACTGGAGTGCCACCGCTTAGAAGGGCAGGACTCCCTGTTGGCAGAGTCCTGAGGCTTTAGAAGGGTTGAAGGAAGTCTTTAATGTCCCTGAGACATCAGAACAAGCAAGCACTTGGAGTCACTTGGTTCTGGGGCTGTAGAAATGCAGATCCAGTGCTTCAGACTGAAGTACCATAAAAATAACAAAAAGAGCTATACCTACCAATAGCACCAATCTCATTACCAAATAATCAGTCAGTTGGCAGTGAAAAAAGTTCAATCATTTATTAAGCAAAAATACTCTATAGAGAAGCCTCTCAAACCCTCATCCATCAGGTCCGTGGAGAAGACTGTTGGCTCGCATTCAAACATGAGGTTATATACTTTTCAGTTCAACACATATAATCACTGTAAAAGGAAAAACACCAGTTGGCCCCCGAGCTCCAGGAAAGGACCATATATGGCACATATGATTAATTCGAAGTGACGCCCATGTTAGATGTCCTTCACATTTAACATGGGCTTCAATTGGAATTCAATAGAGCATATTATAAAGCCCATTATCGTCGTTTTAGCGGCAGTTTTCTGCCACTAAAACGGCGATAATATTATCGCCTGTCTTGATAATATGCCCCTTAGTTCCTACCGCTTTCGGAATGGATTGTGCCTCAATAGCCATGAAGGAGAACTATCTTCTGTTCCAAATCAATTGTGCTGGCAGGTCACCAGGACTTTCATGGGCAGTACATTCACCTCAAGTATGGCGAATATGTATATGCACAGTTTTGAGAACACACATATATATATATATATCCATCAAGTATTCCCTTCCAGACGAACCTAAAACTATGGAAAAGGTGTATAAATTACATCTTGGTCTTTTGGGACGGACTTCGAAATGTTGAACAACTTCACTGAGTAGCTTTATGCCAGAAATAAGAATATAAAATAAATAAGGAGGAAGGGAGTTTTGCTGAACATGATAAGAAACCGATGGCCCGAAATTCTCTGCTCTCATACGACAACTTTTATCCCTTTGCCTTGTGAAATAATCTCCTGGTGGGCACGTTTTTAAGAATATGGAGAAAGTGCACAGAGGTTGAGAAGCTTAAGGAACATGCAGGAGAACTAAGCAATTGCTCAACACAGAGGCACTAGCTTAAAACACTTATTAAGAGTGCGGGTAAGAGGGACAGGCACAATCACATAGACTCACTTCTAGAGGTACATCCCAAGCAAACCTCTGACAGATTTTTGAGTATGAGCGCCTACAGTCTTCTGATACTTTGAAAAAACTATCAATACAAATCGGATTATCCTGAATACAGGTGACACACCACGAAAAAACAAGGGGGCATATTATCAAAGGGGTTTATCTCCGCTTTTTTGGCTTTAAAAGCCAAGAAAGTGGAGATAAAATTATCTTCCTATTACCTAGCTGTCGCTAACACCAGTTAGCGACAGCTAGTAGGAGATAGCAACCATCTTGGGCCCCGCTTTGCATGTCAGTGATATTTATCACTAATGACATGCAAAGTGGGCGTGCCAAGATGTTAGCGACTGGAAACAGTCGCTAACATCGCTATCTCCTATTACCAACTTTTGGAGATATTCGCGCTAAGCGCGAATATCTCCAAAAGCGAATATCTCCAAAAGCTAACACCTGCCCCTGAGCAGTTCTTATCCATGTTATCCAATGGTAGGTGGATAACATGGCTAAGAGCATTAGCTCAGTAATGCATGAATATCGCTGACATTTCAGCGATATTCATGCATTTCGGCCGTTTTTTATCGCTTAGGAGATATACCTTGATAATAGCAAGGTTCCTAAGCGATAAAAAGCGCCGCAGCTCGGCGATAAAAATATCGCCGCTAAACCAACATAGCGATAATTATAGCTAGTTGTTGGTAATATGCCCCAATGTTTGCCTTAAAACGAAGCAAAAATATTAAGGCTATATTGGTCAATACGAGAGCACAATTGACTCAGAAAGACAATCAGGTGAGTCTATGGACACTACCCAGCATTAAGGGACATTTCCTATGTGGATAATGCTCTGTTTGCCACCTTACTCAACTACAGACTCAGATTGATATTGTACTTAAATTCCCTTGGATATTAAACAACCACACTAAGTGCAACACTAGAGGGGTGATCAAATTTGAAGGTACGACTACTTGAAAATTCAAGACTAGAATGATGGAACTTTGCATTTCTGTGAGATGTAAAAAGTCCAATATCAAACTGACCAGACACTATCTGATGTCACAACACACTGATGATGATATGAAATGTAGGGGTAGGTGGAACTTGTGGAGTTTTACTCCGTGGATTTCCGTGGAGTAACTTAAAAGCTCTGTGAAATTCCATGGAGTTCCACCTTCCAAACATGAAATGGAATACGGCATTGCGCAACATAATATTATGGCCCTGAATACAATGTTGGGCAGACTTCTGTTCGCCCGACACCGTTTCGGGCAGGGACCGCCCGACAATAGTTTGGCAGTTCTGACTAACCATGGGCTGCGTTTGCAGAGTTGCACTATGCAGAGCTATGCAAAGTGCAAAAAAACTCTGTCGCACTACGTGGAGCTCTGCAAGCGGCAGAGTTCCATAGAAAAATGCTGTTTGCGGTGATTGCACAGTGCGGATGCTTGTCCGCACTGTGCTATCATTGCCAACGGCACCTTGCACGGCGCCAGCGGTCCATGCTTTCTCTTTTCTGCCACTTGAGTCGATTTTTACTTGAGCAGCAGCTTTCTCAACGCAAACAAGCAGTTTCTGATTGCGAGCGGTTTCCAGCATATTCGACCACTCGCAATGAGAAACCTGACCATCCCGCGTTGAGAAATCTCTCTGGGATCTTTATTTTCCACACTCACCAACTTGATGTTGACGATCGCGAACGAGGAAAAACCTCACAGGGAGGTTGAATTTCCTCTCTCATGTTCACCAACTTGACGTTGGTGAATGCAAGCCAGGAAAAAAACACCACTCCGCGAGGTTTTCGGACCATTGCGAGTTCCGCGTAACGCTTAGTTCTGATTATTGTATTAGGATGCAACCATCCATAGGGCAGTCAGAATCATCCATTCTGCAATAAAAGCTAGTACTATTCCTCCCAGCTAGAGAGCATGGGCAACCCCGGGGCCGCACTTCTACTCAACCACCCGGAGGAAAGCTGGAGCACATACAATACGTGCCTGTCCAGCCATCTCCCGGGTTCCAGTGTCAATTAAGCATGCACAGTGCCCCCTAACTAGTAAGGAGAATCTAAACCTTGAGTCCAGCACAAACTATGTAACAGACCTCTGAAATGTGTCCAGTCCCTCACTTTCTGGGATATCTTGTTTCACTCATGGGGCTCCCAGACCGAGAGCTCCTGGATCTGGATTCCGAACTTGCCCCCTCTGTGCAGTGATTCGGAGATTCGAGATTACGGTAGCAACTCCCACATCAGTCTGTCTCTTGTCCCCTTCTGTGCACTCAAGGAGGGCGCCCATCCAGCCATTGTTGAACCTCCGCAGGTGATGTGAAGAACAAGGATTTATCATCCTCTATGATCTTAAGCTTGGCCGGGAAAAACATCATGTATTTAAATCCTTTCTCCCTAAGGGCATGTTTCACCCCGTCGAATGTGCGCCTCCCCTGCTGCACTTTCAGAGTAAAATCTGGGAAGAACCGAACTGCTGCTTTCTCATAGGGAAGGTCGCCTCTTACTCTGGCTGTCTTCAAAAGTGAATCCCCATCTCGGAAATTTAGGATTTGCACTATAATTGTCCGTTGGGGGGCCCCAGGTTTTGGCTTAGGGATCAGAGCTCTGTGCGCCCTTTCCACAGAGAACACAAGGGACAGTCTCTTGGGCTTCAGGTGGTTTGGAATATGATCTTCAATGAAAAGGTCCACACTGAGGCCCTCCGCTCCCTCTGGTACTCCCACCACCCAACATTTGTTCCGGCGGACCCGCCCTTCCTGGTCATCCAGCTGTAACACCAACAGTTTGTGTTGGAGTGCCAGTTTCTGCGCACACTCTTCCAGCTTGCGTGCCGTCGATTGGAGCTCCCCTATGTTCATCCCAATTGTGACCTTGTCGATTTTCGTTTCCAGGTTTGTGCCACAGGTTGACTCGCTGCCATGATTGAGCTAAGAGATGAGTCTTCTCCGGCCAGTTTGTCGCCATGTGACCCCTCCTCTGAGTTCATTTGTCGTGGTACAGCATGTTTATCCAGATTGTTAGATTGGGCCTGGCCCCTATGGTAGTCATGGTGGATATCACTCTAGTTGGGGACAGATGATCGCTGTCTCACCCCCTACGGGCACCTTGTATCACAGCCCTAGCTTGTCTCAATCCTCTGGCGTCTTGGGTGCACAATCCGAGGATGCAGGCTCTCCCTCTTCTTATGCCACCAGGTGATTTGACTGCAGCTCTCACAACCGAAAGAAGGGGTAGGTGGAGTGGAAGGATACAGTCACTGCAGGATATTTCTCTGGTGGACATTTATGCTTATTGGGACCCCCGCAATGTCCGTATTGGTTTAGTTAAATGTCTGATCACACCATGATTGCGTTCCCAGTCATGGCAACAGTAAAATAGGGGCTTAGTGGGTGTGCCCAGGATTCTCCTTGTTCCAGCCTTGACGGGCCCCCCTGCCCACCGCACCTCACCCGGCCTCACCTCCGCAATCGATCTAAACAGAGATCACTGCCCACAGTCAGCACGGCTGTCCACTGTTGCACCCCAGGTTTGGTGCCTTCCACTATGCCCGGGCCTCGGAGTGTGGAGCCCAAGCCAATGCAGGTCCAGATCAGATGCCTCAGATGTGGAGCAGGGAGAGTGCCTCTGAGTCCCTGGCCCGCGTAAGCGCCGAGCAGTGGTGATGGGGCCACAGATGTCGCTCTTCAGTACTGCACGATCCCGCGCAGGGTGCTCTCACCGGGCACCTGCCGATCTGTTGTCGAGATACAGGACCACCAGCCCCATGCAGCGATCGCTCATAGGAAAGAATCCAGCCAGTCTCAGGTCGCAAGGGGCACGTCGTTGGTGGTACTGAAAGTGTAATGCCCCTGGAGCTCATGTCTGCCCACCATGTTCGGCATTTATCACAGGCCTTGAATCCCGGGTCTCAAGTAGCGAGGATCCCGGGCTGCTCAATCGGCATGTGGGCCGGCAAATTACGTGACTCAGCCATTTCTTTGCTCGGAGGTCGCCGCCTTGCTCGGACAGGGCCCATCTTCGCTGCGATCATGGCACTGCCCCACCTAGGCAAGAATCACCACTCCCTCTTCAGAACTTGACCGGGAGAGTAGCGCTGGTTAAATCCACTCTCCAGCTGCAGGATATGTAGTGGATATGAAAGGTTTTATAGAGGGCCCAGAACTGAGGAGTTAAGTCACCATCATGGCTGGTGCCAAGCCAAGCCCCAGCATGGAGCAGTATTAGGAATTCCAGCAGACTAAGCACACTGGCTGACAGATGTCTACATTATTAACCATAATAGAATTCCACACACTTTCATTCATCTGCCTAACAAATCCCTGCTAAATTCAACAGTGACATCTCAGTTACAAACTTCCTTTCGGACAGCCTTCATTGGGGAGAGCAGGTAAAAACGCTTGTAAGGTTTTCAAAGTGATGAGGGGAGCGAACTGTTGGGAGTAAATTTACAAGCCATCTGTAAGAAACACGTAGGCTCAAATCCAAATATTAAACCCAGCAGAAGATCCTCAAGTTCCCCAATATCACGCAAATGAATACCGATACTATGAAAAATCTGTACAGGAATGAACAGCTTTGTGCTGCTTATTTGTCATTGGGGGACAATGGAGTCCACTCAGGACAAGGGATCAATGGCTCATATCAGTCGGCTCAGGAATGAGGACTTGGAAACGGTTTAATTAAACACATGCGCGATCTCTATATTCCAAAGCATCCTTATGTAGCAAGGACAATCTGTTGTAAAAAGAAGCCTGCCTCAAACCCAACCTACAAAATGGCGGCAGTGGGCAACAAACTATACGCATAAAATTTAATTCACTAACACGATTTTTAAACTTGTTCATCAACTTAGGAATAGTCCTGAATAGGATGTATTCTGCTGGGTAGAGGTGAGTGGCAGAATTTATTAGTAATTCCATGTTACAAGAGTAACACAGAAAAACGGCCGCTAAAGCTGTGATAATGGGCTTGATAATGTGCCCTTGTGAATTCCCATAGAAGCCCATGTTCTGGTGTGAACATGGGCTTCTATTGGAATTTTCAAGGGCATATTGTCAAGCCCATTATCGCCGCTTTAGAGTCAGTTTCCTGCCGCAACAGCAGCGATAATTTTGACACCGTTCTTGATATGCCCCCAAATTCTCCCGGCAGAGTTAAAAATTCCTCCCACCCCTAAGTAAATGGACTGTCATTGACAAACCTCATCATGCAATCCACATGGGCAATCTGGATGAATTTCTTTTCCAGAGGGAACAGCGCTGGATTTCTTGATTAAAAAGTCACACAGCAGGATTGAATGATGATATCCTGTGGACCATACTCTCATGACTTAATCTGGCACCATATAAGTATCATCCTAATCAACTATATCCTATTACGTATACTGTGATAAAAAAAAACAAATGGCTATGAGGACTACTTGTTCCAAGTGATCCAGGCCTCCTGACTTTGTGCCCCAGAATGACTCTGTTTTTAGACATTCAACATTTGATGAGGTTTTGATAGCTTTATTTTTGTCACAATCCTCTCACACAAGTCATGATACATGTCCTCTCATGAATTATGCTCTCTGTACTGTTGGTTGTTCAATGGCCATCTGTAAGAGAGACTTCATGACTTCTTTATTTTTATTTTTATTGATTGTAACAAATAATCATCGGAACTAATATTTGCTTAATCTATCCAGCATTGTTGAGTGGTGTTTTTTGCACATACTGATATGTTTCAAGCATGATAATCTCAATGTCACTGGGACTCCAATACCCAAGATCTCCAGTGTCCCATACTCATATCCTGCCATACGGAGCTACTGCTCTTCCTACGCATGGTCACATGGTCCTTGAAAATGGAGCCCACCCACACCCACTGTCATACCTCTCACCGGGCATGCCATCTGAGAATGCTGAGACTCTGTGAAAGTATTTTAAAATACCAAATCTTGATCCATGACATTTCATATCTTTTCTGCCTCTGCTCTCTTTCACTTTGCTGATTTGAAACGCCCTAAATTTGATGAGGATGGTTTTGCATGACTAAGGTTTGTGCATAGAATGAGCCAGTAAAAAGCGATGTGTGACCACGCTCATACTAATTAATTAGCGGATATATATATATATATATAATCCAAAAAACGGCGTTCCAACCCAGCACTCGGGGAAAAAAAAGAACTACAGGTCACAGGGTTAGTTCGTAAATAGTGTAAGGTTTATTAACACCATAAGCCCAACTTGACGCATTTTGCGCTCCCCAGAGCGCTTGTTCACACACATTCTGCATAAAGTTTCGTATATTTAAACGCTTTTCAAAACAGGTAGTAATGGTCAGAGGACTGTGTGTTCACATACATAAGCGCCATCTTGGACTAGTGTATAACACAATAGTATATTACATCGGTATTTGAATTGCCAATCGCATAATGTGCAATTACTTTAAATCTGTAAAATTAAATACATTGTCATTTCATTTTATTACTACACGGTATATTTCTCAGTAAATGAATATTTCATTCCGAAATTACTGTTGTGTCCATGAGTTTTGTTGTGCAGAGGCAATAGAAACACGCCACATGGCGTCACTTCAAAGTCTATTATTTGATGGTGAGGCATAGTTCAATTGACGTAATATTATCATCAAAATAGTATTTCCTGGTTAGTGGAATCGATAGCTAAAGACGAAATTATCACCAAAAGACGTGCCTAACCTGTTACATTTTAGCCACATTGTGTCACATCATAGTCCATCAGCTGATTGTATGAAAATGAGGCATTATTCTTATGACGTAATCTTAGCATCCAACTTAGTATTTCCTATTTAGTGGAATAGATAGCTAAAACAACGATATTTGCACAACATAACTTTCATGATAATGGACAATTATAATCTATACACAAAGATTAGCAGAATGTACTTCTGTGAACCTCTCCGATAGTTCCCAACCAATCATAAGCAATTATAACGAAACTTGGGTTCTGCCATACAAAATTACCAGCAAATTTTACCAAAAATAATTACCAAAAATTATATATATAACCTCAGTGCTCAATCAAAACAGATATAAAATGCATTAAAATCCAAATACTTTCATGGATGATTTTATGGGTAGAAGATAACCACAGTGAAAGGATTAGGATTCAGGAGCTGCCGATCTATAGCCTCTTCCCTCCCTTTCATCATGTGAAGATAGAGAAGAAAAGAAGAAAAACAGAGAAAAACAGAAGAAAATCAAAGTTATTCATTTAGTAGATGGAAGTTCATATAGTAGAAGAAAAACTGGTCAATAAGACATCAGATCATATTATTGCAACATAATGTACAGTTCCTTACTAATGTAAATGTATCTCAAGTTCCTCATCCATGTTATGTCCATTAGGATGACGTGTACCAAGCCCTATTATATATCTTGATTCCTTCTGCCTCAATTTCAAGATGAGATTGCCCCCTCTCTGATTACGGTTTACCTGTTCAACTATGAAGTATGATAGTTTACTGGGGTCTAAAAAATGTTTGGATTCAAAATGGCGGGCTTTGGGGTACTGTTTGTCCTGTTTGTTTATAGCACGGGTATGTTCTAGTGTGCGTTTTTTTGCCATGTGTGTCGTGCTGCCCATATATTTAAGATCGCATGGACAGACTAGAACATAAATTTCAAACATCTTAGTACAGGTTAGAAATTGTTTGATTTGTTGCATCTTGTTTGTACTGAGATTCCAGTATTCCTTCGCCATGTGGCTGTTGGCACAGGCTTTACAGTGTCCACAGGGGTAAAAACCATGAAGGTCAATACCGCTGGGAGTAGTATTAGCACTGATGTCATTGTGTACCAACATGCTTTTTCTGACCTGATTCGAGAATCAGGTCAGAAAAAGCATAGTGAAGAACTGGCACATCCTCAAAAGTGACCCCGTGATAGGAATACTCTTCCTGAATGACCGAGGATCACTTATAAGAGAGGTAGGACCCTGAGAGAAATATTGGTACACAAAGACATCAGTGCTAATACTACTCCCAGCAGGATTCAAGGGACATCAATAATGATGGCAGCCCTTCTTTTGATCATAAGAGACTCTATTGAAGTGTATGTTAAAGATTATATGTGTATTGTAAGAAAAAAAACCTAGGTGAATTCTATGGTGCAGTAAAGTATATAAATCAATTTCTGCATCTATATGGAAAATATGTACAATTAAAAATGGCCAAGAAACAGTAAATCATCAAATGAGCATGGAAGGTGGCCATAGTTAGACTAATATTAGTAGGAACCAAGCTGGGATAGGGTGTAGACAGACGGAAGGATAGCTACGTGATTTATAGAAAATGATATAAATCTTCCGTTGTGTTAAGGCCGTTTGGCACTTTGCTGTCCAACACGAGAATCATTTTTTATTCTAGTTGCCTAAGCATCTTATCTCTATCACCACCCCTGCGTGGTTTGGGGACAGCAGCCAATACTTAGTGCTTAAGACACTCAAGGTTGTTATTATGTATCATCTTGAAGTGTCTTGCGACAGGATAGGAGCTGTCGTTATTGACTATGGCTGGAGATGCTGCAAGATTCTGACATGCACCTGAAGCCTGGTACTCCCAACATACCTCAGGCCGCAGGTGCATGTCAGAACATAAACAGCATACTCCGTCTTGCAATTAAAGATGCCCTTAATTGGTGACAGAGTTGGACTAAACGGAGTGGCATATTTGGTAGTATTGATGCCAAAATTGCACGCCCTACAACTAGAACATTTGGTAAATCCCGGCCGGGGTTGTAACCAAGATTCTGTTTTCATGAGTTCCGGGAATGGATTAGATACATGTGTGCGCATGGAAGGGCCCTTCCGATAGGTGATTTTAGGTCGGCACGTTAGTTGAGGTGCTAAGACACCATCAGTCATAAGTATGGGTCAACTTTTAGTTAGAAGGGCTCTGATGCGTCGTTCCTGACAGTTGTATGTTGTCACAAACCTCAGGCATGGGTGATCTTTGATATTGATAATTTCCGGAATAGGGACTTCTGAGGGGCTTAACAGGGATCATTGACAACATCCCCGTAGGGGATGTTGTCAATGACATGGCGAGGGTGTGCGCTGCTGGCGTGGAGAACAGAGTTTCCCGCCGTGTTTTTTCTAAATAAGGTGGTTGCAATTTTTCCATTTTTAACAAATACACTGACATCTAAGAAATCTACAGTTTGTTTGCTCATTTTATATGTAAATTTCAAATTTTCTTGGTTGATGTTGAGTTGTTCAATAAAACCGATGGCACTGGTTTCATCACCCTTCCAAATCATAAAAACATTGTCGATAAACCGTATCCACTGTACTATTTGTTCAGAGTAAGTGTCATGATGTTTTCCCATGAGGACCTGCTTCTCCCACCAGCCTACGTGCAAGCACGCATAGCTGGGAGAGAAGCAGGCCCCCATAGCCACACCCCTTTCCTGCAGATAAATCTCTTTTCTAAAGATGAAGTAGTTATTGTATAAACTCCATGTGACAAGCTCTGTAATCATCTTGTTATGGTTGTAACTATTTAAGGGTCGAGTCCCTAGGAAAAATGTAAGTGCCCTCAGTCCTGTGCTATGTTCAATACTAGTATATAAGGATTCTATGTCCAGGGCAATGAATACAAAGTCCGGTGTCCAAGGAGTGTTCTTTATCTTGCACAGAAAGTCTCCAGTATCCTTCTCATAGGTGGGCAAATCTTTTACCAGACTCTGCAAAAAATAATCCACATAAATAGCGATATGTTCCGCCCTACTGTCAATCGCCGATATAATCGGTCTTCCTGGAACTGGAAGAATTTCCTTGTAGATTTTAGGGATTAAGTATAACCAGCATTGTTGAGTGGTGTTTTTTGCACATACTGATATGTTTCAAGCATGATAATCTCAATGTCACTGGGACTCCAATACCCAAGATCTCCAGTGTCCCTTACTCATATCCTGCCATATGGAGCTACTGCTCTTCCTACGCATGGACACATGGTCCTTGAAAATGGAGCACACCCACTTGAGCGTCATACCTCTCACCGGGCATGCCATCTGAGAATGCTGAGACTCTGTGAAAGTATTTTAAAATACCAAATCTTGATCCATGACATTTCATATCTTTTCTGCCTCTGCTCTCTTTCACTTTGCTGATTTGAATTGCCCTAAATTTGATGAGGATGGTTTTGCATGACTAAAGTTTGTGCATAGAATGAGCCAGTAAAAAGCGATGTGTGACCACGCTCATACTAATCAATTAGCGGATATATATATATATATATATATATATATATATATATATATATATATATATATATATATATATATATATATATATATATATATATATATATATATATATATGTTGTACTTTTGAGTTTTCTAATTTCTAATCATTGAGAATACTTTTTCTCTTCTCAGCTGTCCATCATGCTATGTAGCTCCGTGATCTAGCAAATACTGATCAAGGCTTGAGAATTAGCTGAACATCCCATGAGATAGGGTAAGGTTATTACATAGGGTAAGGTTACTTTCCCTCATATATACGCCACTATCCACAGGTAGTCACACTTGTACTGGGCACATTCACCCATGTATATTCACATTATTTGAAACTGGACTTGTTGTCGGTCTACGTAAGTGTTTTAGTCTTGTCCTATTTTTGTTTCCCTACAAGGTATTACTAAGGTGGAACCTCACAAACAGGATATTGTTGCCCACCTGCTGTATATGGTGGCTCACCACAGTTTTACCAAACTATTCTGCATGTTTGATTTCTCCGTACACCACAGAGTGACTGCAACTATTGGTCCTGAAGAATGCCCCTGAACTCATAGTTGGGTTAAATATAGGGCAGAAACATGTTGACCATATAGGGGAGATACTACGTCTTAACTTCCCCTCACTGTTTTTACCTCTATCCATTGGGGACACCAGAATAAAATTGATGCTTCGCCTACCAAGAGATTGTTTTTTCCCACTACAGATTACATAATAGCCCTCTGCCTCTCATCTATACCTTGCTCCCATCCAAGTAAATAAAGCACCTCAGCTCCTTTCCTTTGGAGATTTGTATCCCGCAATTTGTGCCCTCGGTCCAGGAAACCCAATGATGAACAATGTCACCTTCGGGTGGGTGAAGGTTCTTGTCCTAATTAAATTAATTTTAAACATACTTAGACATGTTCTTCTTTTCTTTATGATCAGGCAATCTCTATTATGCTTTATTTCATTTCAAGCATGCCTTCCATCGTCTTATTTTTGTTGCCTAAACAAGGGGGACCGTCAAGCCTGTCATGCCTCTGTGCATTCATGAGTTTTGTTAGACTACACTTTTGGCTTGAGGAGCTAAATTCAATGGATAGAAGAGGAACATAGACCCACCAGAGCTTAAGGCAGAATGGAAACTTGATCAGGTCAGAGCTGAGTGCCACAGCCTTCCCAGAGACCATGGGTAAGCAGTTGACCTGTTCTAATATTGATGTGCTCCTGAACCCTGAGCTTCTTGTACTCTTACCATAGGTGTGGTAGGAGAGAAAAGGTACGCAAGGCAGTATAGTTGTGGAGAGCTCTAACTCAAGGTCAGGATTCACTAGTGGAAAAACACATGAGGAAGAGGCAGTGCCAAAGAAGAGAGTAAGGGCCATATGTAGTTGGGTTAATACCGGTCGGTAACAGTGAAATTCGGTAAATTTCACCATTACCGACCGGTATTTAGGGATTTGAGATGTAGGAGGTGGCAAATAAGGAATCAGTAATTTACTGATTCCTTATTTTAAGAAATCGGTAAAATACTGATTCCTTATTTTAAGGAATCGGTAAATTACCGATTCCTTAAAGCCTATGTAGGTGGCACTCAAGTGAGTGCATTTTAGCCTTAAGGATTCGTTATTTACCACCGACTATAAGTTGGTGGTAAATACCGAATACCTTTGAAAAAAAAAAATTCTCAGTGCCATGTGGCAGACATACTTATGTGCACCACATGTACACACATGCACAATTCAGGGGTGCAACAGGGTGTCAATGTGACACACTGGCACCCTTGAATTTGTTCCACCTATTACTGATTCGGCATTTACCGAATCGGTAATAGTGAATGGCTTCCCATTCATTCCTATTGGCCTGGAGGCCCATAGGAATGAATGGGAATTACTGAATCGGTAAATACCGATTCAGTAAAGCCGAATATTACCAAATCGGTAAAATTTACTGAATTTTTACCTACATACTATTCACCAATTCTGAAATACCGAATCGGTAAAATTCGGTATTTCAGAATCGGTAAATAGAGATTACCTACATATGGCCCTAGATGCTTATAATGCAGGGGCTTCTTGTGATATAGTGTCAGTATTCTAACATTTTATATTGGCTACTCAAAATTCTACTATATATTGCATGTTCTATTTGGCATTAATTAACAAGATGTTCTATATTTGAATTCATTTGATGCAGCAATTGAAGCAAAACCATTTACCAGAAATAATATTATTGAACTTGACGGTGCATCTCTTTCTAGCTGGAGCAAGAGATGGTCCTTTAGTTTTTTCAGGATTGGATGTGCTGTATTCCTACTCCTGAGGCTTCTGTATCAGGGAGCATGTGGTGCTGTTTAAGTATCACAGCTCTGGGGAACAGTGTGTGGAGTTCTGACATATTAAGTGACAGTTTAGCAGTAGATGAGCCAATCAGAATTTGCTCACGGTCTGTGGCCATGCATCCCCATTTCTATAAATGATTGACAGAAGAAGCTAGTGGCATCAATGCTAACATGATGGTGCTTCCAATGCTTGCATATTTATATCACCGCTGGTGCTTATAAGGCATGTTTTATAGATGCTATCCCTGTAAAGTTCCTTAAAACATGATTGGCTTTATTTTTAGAACACCCTAGTTTGGTGACTGTTTTTTGTAAATGCACTATCTTTAGTCCATGTATGGTAACTGGAAAAGTAATACTCAGCTGCTGCTGTGTGGCACTTAACACTTACATTTCAGATCAGTAGTTCTGATTTTTTGGGACTGAGTGCATTTTGCTGTCATCTTTACTTTTATTCAGGGACTTTTATAGGTTTCTCGGTAGAAGAACATTGTATCACCCTCATTCATTGTATCAATGAGAGCACTGAGCTGTCATTTTAGAGTGATAAGCACACAGACTTTTAATATTCTCAAGATTTTCAATTCAGCTGTCATCATTTGTGCCATTTTTATGACTCAGGGTATTCCTTCCACCTGTTTTACTTAATTTATTTGTCATGATAATTAAGTCTCAGCTAATAGATCATGACACATGGACGCCCATTCATAAAGGAAGGTAGGAGTACATAAAGTAGTACTCATAGTAACCTTTTTATGCAGTCTTACCTGCCTGTGTGACTGGCCACCAAAATTAAAGGAATACTTCTATATAGTTAGCACAAATAGAAAGGCCAGTGCCCTTTTTGCACTTTAACTAATCAGGAGTTTGATATATCCGGGCATTGTTACATTTTACACAGGGTGCTTGTTCGGGTAAAACCACCTAATGTGAAATTTTGAGAAATCAGAATCAAATACTGCACACAAAATATCAGACAGTAATGTTCCATAATGGAAATTCCAAACTCGATAAAAAGTATCAAATGTGGGAAGGGAACATTCTATGAGAAAGGCGTCTGCATCAGATGAATCAAGTTTAAGATTCAAGGGCAAAAGTATGAGTGCTCAAGCAAGAAGCTCAACACTCTGGCCAGGGAAAAACAGCAGAGTCAAGTAGA
Organism: Lissotriton vulgaris; assembly: GCF_964263255.1. NCBI lineage: Eukaryota > Metazoa > Chordata > Amphibia > Caudata > Salamandridae > Lissotriton > Lissotriton vulgaris. The sequence continues at coordinate 897,796,358 of NC_141687.1, forward strand.
CGTCTTCTCTCAGAAAACATCAGGACAGGGACTAGTTTCTTATTCTAAAGAGCACAAAATTAAAGCATGAAAGAACATTCTAGAAGACTTCTTCATAAAAGTTTCCACCAAATAAACAGGCACGGCCCGTGCCGGGCGTTATACTGGGGCGGTGACGTCAGGCAGGGGAGGGTCAGGGTGGGGGGTTGTAAAATGCGGGATATGGACCATAAGAGTTAAGTACCGAAAAACAAAAAACGAATTTCGTTGCCCACGCTGCATCGCCAAGTGTGATGCAGCGTGGGCAACGAATTTTTTTTTTTCCGGTACTTACCTCTAATGGTCCATATCCCGCATTTTACAACCCCCCAACCCTGACCCTCCCCTGCCTGACGTCACCGCCCCAGTATAACGCCCGGCATGGGCCGTGCCTGCAAACAAACCAATCCTGAGACGGTGTTCTCCAGGAACAAATAGACTCCTTAGTTTTCCCAGCTCTCATTAAAGGAATAATCATCTGGGCGACCTTGGATGTTGCATCAGTCTAGTCTGCCTGGTACAGGAGGACCTCTCCCACCCTCTCACTCTCCAAATCCAATACCAACTACTAACTAAGGTTTGGTTGCCTACCATTCTAATAAAATAAACAATGAGCCTATCCTAACATAGCAAACGTGATGATAAGACACCTTCAAAGGGAAAATAACAAGACACTGGCGAGGCATGTAATAAACTAAATTCATGTTACTAGAGCTAACTTTCATCAAAATGGATTCCAAACATGTTACTAAGCTAACTTTCATCAAAATGGATTCCAAACAAGTACAGATAGCATGAGTAAATATTATGATTGCATTTCGAGTATCCGAGGCCTTAAATGTCGCCACCTATGAATGATTATTTACTACAATGAATATAGTTGAATAAGAATATTGTATATCATGTGTATATAACGCCCTAGTGCATAAGGCACTAAAATTACGCTGGACCATTACTACGATTTGAAAACATAAACAATAAGGGTCCGGTCAGTGTACACATTCATAGTTCTTGACACGTTCCGGGGTATATCTGGTTTTGAAAAGGTTATTTGCACATTATGCAAGTTTACTTCAGAATCTTTACGAAGCCTTTCCATGTTGCATTCAAAAGTTTTCATTTTTTTCCCCATTTTCGAGCCATGATTATGAGTTAGCGGTTAAATTCTGAGCTCTACACAAATGTTTGTGTAAATGGGAATAAGAAAGCTAGTGGTGTGAAAATTGCAGCACACTGCAACTTTTCCCTTCATGGATTTCAGGAGGTCAAAGCTTCCAAAATTAATTGGGGTAAAAGGCCCAGATAAAATGTAAAAATGCAGAATATCATATGGTAAATCTACACATCATGCCTCATTTCTAAATTGAAATTGTCACTTACAAAGGATGGCAAAAACCATATCCTATTCTGCACAACTCATAAACAGGACCTTAGTGCTTTCTTTGAAACAGTGGCAGTGATGTGGACTATGGAGCCAATCTAAATCAGCCAATGATTTTTTGTAAACTGGTATGTGTCTGATGCAAATGCCCAAGTTTTCTTATTATGATTGATTGACAAGCTAACAGTAGGTGCTGTTAAGTTGTTGCAAGAAAAATACTGGTATCCCATTCTCCCCCTCACATTCAAAAGCCTCCATACTGAAATGAAGTCATGATTTTTTTTTAGACAGCTGTATTTTTTTTAACCTGTTAAAGCTAGAAAGCGTATCTTTGAAAATATGTTGCTGAGATATCCTATGGTGGCATGGGGGATTGCTACCACCACCTTCACATCATGACAGCACATGACATGTCTTATCCCAGCTTGATGCAATTGGTTAATCCAACCTGATGTAGCAAGTCACAGCATGATATGCCACTTGAAACATGTGAATGAAATCATTTGTCGCAGACAATGCAGTACTGTAACCCTTGTACTTCCTGATAATAAAGTCTAGGCTCACTAAAAAAAAGGAATAATGAATAAAAAGGGGATGCACGCTGCATAACATGCGCGTGGTGCTTTTCTCTCGATTCTGACAGATCTCTTTATTATCTATTTTTGCTTTGCTTTAGACAAGTGGATTGATGCAAACACATTATTCAAAGAGTGGGGGAATAAGAAGGAGGATTATTTCAGTCACTCTTTTTACTTGAAACAATAGGCTGATTAGCCTCGGTTTTACATGATAACATTTAATTATCTGTGTAATTCGTTGCTGAAAACCTATCAATTTAAAAATTAAGATCTTTCTAACAACAATTGAAGATATTCACAAAAGTGTGACTTAATTAAACACTTTGGAAGAAAGCTCTTGTTTGGATGCATTAAGAGGACCACAGCCTTCAATGAGAATGACATGTGACAGTATGAGTTTGATACAAAGTATCTATTGCTGCAGAACAGCTCACTTTTGTGCTGCCTTTGGAGGCAAAGGAGAACGTCAGGAACTCAAGAACTACAGTTTTTTAGTTTATGGGTTTATTTGAAATTTCTGGTGAAGTTCAGATCACTTTTGTGGCGCTTGCCAATGGAAGGCCAAGAACACTTTTTGTAATGTGGTCAATATGTTCGGATAGACAGCTGGGACCTCTAAATTTGACATTTCCGGTGACATTTGGATCAACTTTGGGGAGTGTGGAAAACAGTTTGAAGCCAAGATTGTCTCTTTGTATTGTAATCAGCAAAATGTGTGAGAAAATCGGGGGTCCCTAAATTTCTACTTTAACTCTAACAGAAATTACGCAACCTTTTAAGGTCAAACAATACCTGTGAGCTTACTTGATTAGTTCAGTGACGTGTCGTATGATTTAAGGGCCTGATTGACAAAGGTTACGTTACTCTTTTGGTCTAAGTTTAGACCAAAAGTCTACCTTTACTAGTTTTCGGTCTTCAGTTAGGTAAGTTACCAGTAGTATATTTACTTCCACAGTCTGGGTGGAATCTCCACACTCATGGCAGAATCTCTGCACTTCGGGCAGAGATCCCAAGTGCACAGATTCCACTCCGAGTGTGAAGATTTCACTGCAGTTGCGGAATGGAATTGCCACACTTGAAACTTATCTTTGTGAATACCGAAAGTCATAAATGTAGACTTTTGGTCTAAGTTTACCTTTATGAATCGGGCCCTCTGGCTCTGTGTTGATACACAATTCTCAATCTCTCTTTATTTTTCCATCTTCTCACTCTTTTCCTCTGCCTCCTCCCCCTCCTCTTTCCACTTATTCTTTTTGAATTATTGGTCATATTGCATGTTTTAATAATATAAATACCTCGACCAGCTTTAAAAGCATAGCAGAAGCCAACTTTGCTTCACCTTGATGATGACTTTCTAGGAGTGAAGCTGTTTTAGCGTAGCAGGGTTTCAACCTTTTCAGTGGTTGCTTTGCAATATCAAGGTGTTATGAAGTGATTGTTTTGTGCATTATCATAGTTGACCAGCCTGACCTGCTGTAGGGTTGCATCTTGGGGTTCTACTCCATCTGGTTTCTGTTGTCCACTTGACTTGGCCTGACTTTTTCTATATTGTTAGAGAATGTCATTACGTAGTGATGTAACCCATTGTCTTTGGGTGGGGTTTGGCTTTTCACGAGCTGATCCTTGAGCATGATTGACTTGCTTTATGAAATATAGAAAGATTACGTTGTGTTTTATTTGCTTGCCAAAAGGGCGATGCAGCCATTTGCACCTGTAGGTTAACATCTCCCTGGACAATGTGTTCTCTCACAATAGCATGAGTGATGCATTCCTCCACAAACCATTTCTTATATTGTTACAGTAGGTGATAAATAATCTTGCATATGATAAAAGTAAACAGTGTGATTTGAAAGTTGACCTGCAGGTATTCCATTAGAGAGTAGAAAGGAGCTGGAGTTGGGATTTATTTTAACATAATAAGATTTTTGGTCAAGTTAGTAGATGGAATAGCCTTGAGTGATGAGAATGGCAATTGCATCATGAGAGGTAACACTAAACCAAATTTCAATCATGGTGATTGAAAAAAGTGTTTAGGCTAATTCTATTCACCAGTTTGCTTTGGATAGTTGGAGTTAATGCAGTTATCTTTGAGGATTTAGTTATCTTAACCCCTTGTATGCTGGTGACGAACCCCAGCCGTCACGCTCCGCGGTGCTCGTGTGCTGATGACGGCTGGGGTTCGTCACGGCCCGCCCTGTTCGTTTGTTTACCGCACAGTGGTGGAAACGGGCCAGCAGCGAAGGGGTTAAATAGGTTAATTGCTTCTGATATTAGCTGTATAATTTATGCTTGGAAATTATTCTTTGATATTGTAGAGTTTGTTTAAGGAGTCCTAGGCATGTTGATGAGATTTGATGTGAGTATATGTTTAATTGTGTTGATTATGTCCAACTTTGGAGGATTTAGTGCCATTGGATCATTAATTGCCTCTCAGTTTGGGGGAGCTATGCATATTAGAATTAATTTAAGCATAATACCCATCACTTTTTTAGTTTTTTCCTAAGTACTAGAATTTTAAGATTCAATTGAGGCTGTGAATGTCAGGGATACTTGGTTGTGGCAGTTGTGTGCCGGTCATATTTTTGGATTAACAATTTATTGGTTAATGTAAAGTGTCAAGGCACAGATAAGTCTTGTATGTTCACAATAGTGTGGCTATCATTAGTGCAGCAGGTGCTGTGGCACTAGGCATAGTGCTCTGAGGTGATTGTTTTGTTCTACCCTTTGATGGACAATGTGGGACATTTACTTGCTGTCTTTAAGGCCCATTCCAGCTGTAATGCACCACTGTATGTTAAGATGCTCCGACGGGTAGGGATGTGGGTGGTCTTCTGGGGGTTTGGTTAATCATGTTAACCTGAGACTGAGTGTTTATGGAAGGACTAGTTTTACCACTGTATGTGGGAAATGAAGTAATACTCACTTGTGATTTTTTATGGAAGGTCCCTGAACTGAAATGAGATTCCCGGAATAACTTGTTTTTTGTAGTTCAAGGCCCTTATTAACAGTTGGGGTATTTTACCACGCGTGATAACGCCAGGTGAAATACCCCAACTCATAATTTTAAGCAGGTCCAAAAACTATAGACCTGATAATTCTGGGCCCAGAGACACTGGGCCTATTAAAGTTGCTGCAGGTTAGCGGATGTGGACAGTAGCGATGCCTGCCCCCTGTACATCCTCTGGAGCAGTCAAGGGGAAACAGTGTTTGCCACTGACAGTCATAAATGTGCCATGCCCCTCTGCCCCCACACAACAACAGGCCCTGCCAGCACTCCTGCTGACACCTTCCGCCTTCTCCGAGCAGGCAAATAATGTCAACGTGTGTTATTTGGCTGAAAATAATAAAATCTATCTTGGAAAGCACCCAGTAACTCTGGGTCTGAGTAGGTATCTCCGACTTTGGGGAAAGAACTCATAATGAACAGATTTTGGGGGCGAGATACAGGCTGGTAACACAGATTCTTGCGCATTGTAGATATCACCATGGTAGGTTCCTCCGCACCAAAGTCAGGGTACAAATCATTATGAGAGATTGTGTTTGTGCAATTCTGCACCAAAAAGTTAGTGATTGTCTTACAGCTTTTACCCAATGAATAGTTTACTATTCAGGTTCTTGTGTTTTACTAAATGTGATTCATTCAATACTATTTCTGATAACTTATTAGAGTGGTTTGAGAAAATATTCAGGTGACAGAAAATTATTATCCATAGAATAATGTTTGTTGCCATGTAAAACATGGACAGGTGACATGCTAATCATACCTTTAGTCAGCATAAGCAATGATCTCTCAACACTGCAAGTTTCTTGATGTAAAATGCACATGTTTTAAATCAAAAGAATTCATATTCAAACAGATCATCATCCTCTGATTTTGGAACCTTCAGTCCTTTGACTGCCCCTTTTAGCAGCGCTCAAATTATCAATAACTAAATGAGCAACATCGACACATAACTCTCTTTGCTGTGGACAGTGCAATACTGTTTGTTGCTGTGCCATTATACATGGAAAATGTAACATCTACAATGGTTCAGGTGCAAAATTGAAAAGAAGAAACAAAAATATATGACTCAAAATAACAATGAAAACAGGAAAAACGTAAACCAAGGTAACCACAACAGAATGTTTGTAGAAAACATTGTGTTGTCTGAGTTATTCTTTGTAAAACATAACCAGTACAGAATCCAATGTAAACAATCAATTTGTGCTCACAAGTTTACACTCAACAAACAGATCAAACAAATCACAGTGTAATCAAAAAACACACACAATAACAGAGGAATAAAGACACAAATAGTTGTCCGTATTATAACAAGACCATTGTGCAATATAGGCTTCCTCTTGATTAGCCAAAGGAGAATGTCAATGTTTTTTCGACCTTAGTGATTTGTTAGGTCAACATCAGGACATATAACATTATTTGATAGCAACCATCACATTCAATTTGTGCGTATGATATTCTCAAATGTCGTTTCAAAGAACTGTTTTCAATCCTCTAGTTGAGAAATCCACAACTAACATAACTCCATTATCTCAGGGAACCATTGTTCCCGTTCCATGTATATACAAAATAACACTGGTACACAGGAACTGAATTCCGGAACTCAAGGATTGAATTCCTTTAAAAAATCCAAAACGTGGACCAGTTCAGAAATTAAAGTCCCAGGTAACTGAATTCACCTCAGGCTGCCACAATACTCTATGGCCATATGCCTGACCCACAACTCTGTTTGTTATCGAAAGTACAATAATATTAATTGTTGTGCCCTTAGTCTTGAAAAAGCTTGTTGCACACACTCACTGTGTTCTTTATCAAGTCAAAAACGTTTTTAAAAAACACACTTGTCCCTGTGAAATATCTTTCCAAGTTATTTATTATCCTACCATCCCATAAAGCATGAAAATATTGCAAATGTCTCCCTTGTGTGCTAAGGCAAGATCTCTAAGGTGGAGGAATATGCCCAGATGGGGAACCAAGATTTCTGTGCCATTGGGCCCTAGCTCCACACCAAGATCCAGCAAGGCTGAAGCTGCTTAAGGGTTGTTTTTGTTCCTTTATAGAGCGATCAGTTCAGCCTCAAATGCCCATTTCGGAATGGGGCCTAAATTAATGTGTGTATAAGTGGTCCTTTTCTGTAAAAGCATAGACCAGAAAATAACCATTGGCAGAGATGAATTAAAAATGGCATCCATTATTGTTTTGCGTTGTCTGGGGAAATAGCTCACTCAAGAGGGTTGACATTGAGACATCCAACTGCAAAGGTTGCAGTACAGTCATAAGAAAAGTGAGAAGAGTAAAAGGAGCAAGGACAGTAAATACGATGTGTGCAAGAACTGGTACGGGGGTCAGGCACTTTTCTAAACGTTTTTGAGTATTTCCTTCAGTCCAATCTCAAACCTTCTAAATCTGCATCAGGAGGATGGGGAGTAGGTCCTACACCCAGCTTCTGATGTGATGTATGTGAAGACCAGGGGACAACAAGTGTAGTGTAGCCCTGCTACGCCCTACCTCATGACCAACAAGGATTCCACGTGGAAGGACCATCTGCAGAAATAATCCTGTCATGTGATCACGGTTCCCTAAGGGAGTTTACCTCACGTAAAGACAGGAAGATGCAGAATTTGGTCATTTGGGGTACCCATATGATTGCTTACCACTCAATTGGAAGTGCTACATTACAATAAATGAGGGAACATTTCTTTTTTTTATGTCAGGCACTATTACGTTTTTTCTCCGGAACAGTCCACTAAGTGACATTTTTCACCTAATCCCCACTGGCCTCCTTGTAATCCCGATGGATACAACATGAGTACTGACAAAGAATAGCGGAAAAGAGGCGATTGCTTGCATTTATATTTTGTTCTAAGCCAAATAACAGAGCATTTATAAAAGAATGACTAGGGGAACGGGTGATCTGATTTTGGAATACACCTGTGTTCTCTGGCGTAGGATAGGACTTTGCTTAGAACCACTTGTTTGTACACCAACATGTTTAACTTTTACCTTTGTAAGCAGTCTTTTCATTCATCTAAGTCTGAGATATCGAATGCATATTCAGGAGGCGTGGATCCATTTAAAACTTTAAAAATACACCCATAAAATAGCTTTGCTTGTAACTAGAGCGAACATGTATGCATAGTCAGTAATTAGTCTGAACATATGCATGGATCTGGCCTTCCCTGGACCTACATTGGACAATCCTGATGTGAGCTTTGCCTCAACATGATAGTGACAGAGGACTGACAAACTATCTGTTTGCCATCTTTCTTTGTCTCTGCTTCAGGACAAGATCTCTGGACTCTGTTGTGTAAATAAAAATCTGTTTTCTTTGTTGCAGATACTTTTTATTCCACAAGATGTTTTGTTCTGTAAATGTTCTTGTATTAGACTGTGCAACATATGTTTGACTTCATATTTTTACATGGGATCAAATGTGCTTTTCACTCTTTGAAGATGTTAAATAATTGTTGCTGGTTATTCTCACATGCAGAACACCTTGGTTTTCCATCTGGATGTTGAAGTGGCAAAAAGGTAGTGTGCTTCACTTTTATACTGTGTATATTCACCTGATCATTAATTCTCTTCTTTGTTTGACTTGTCCATCTTAGGGTGGTCTTCCCCCAAACATTTTGCCTTCACCCCTCCTGTTTTGCTGAATTTGTTGTTGTTAGTCATAGGACTCTGCACTTTACCACTGCTAACCAGAGCTAAAGTGCTTGTAGTCTCTCCTTTAAGAATTGTGAAATTAACTTACACCGAGGTGGCACATTTCATTTACCTGTAAATCCCTGGTAAAGTGCTACTACAGGTACTCAGGGCATGTGAATTAAATGCTACCAGTAGCCTACAGCACTTATTTTGCCACACACTTAATTAGCCTTTAAAACATGTACCAGGCCTGCCATTGCAGCCTGTGTGTGCAATTCTAAACTGCAATGTCAACCTGACAAAAGAAACCCTTTGCCAGGCCTAAACATTCATTTTTAATACATATAAACCACCCCTAGGGGAGGCCCTAAACAGCCATCAGGGCATAGTGTGCAGTGTTTAAAAAGATGGCTATGTACTTTTAAGTATTACAGCACCTAGTAATGAAAAACTCGCAAATTAATTTTCCACTATTCCAAGGCCTACCTCTCCCATAGGATAAAATTGGGTTACCTTATTACATTTCAGAAGTGATACATTTATACATTTTGTCAGGAAAGACATGTTTGGTATCTGAGGAATTGTAATTTAAAGCCCTCTTTAATGGTAAAGCCAGATTTTAAGTCACAAATCGGAAAATGCCACTTTTACAAAGTTGACATTTTCGTGTCATAACCATGTAGTGTCTGCAGCCTGTGCCCTGGGTCACTTGAATAGGTGTAGTTGGCAGTTGGCCTTTGTATTTTCCTCCTAGACAGTATCAGAATATAGGGTCTGAGGGTTGGCAGGATGGGAGGGAAAAACTGTCACCTACCACACTTCAAAGGCACTGGCCAACATCACACACAAAGGACTTCACACTAGCCTATTGTGCCCTGAGAAAGACTGGGACCAAGGCAGTGAGGCAGGACATTCCTGACACTTCTGCAAGGGCAAAACTCCACACGCTTCTCCCATTTCAATTTGGACATCAGGTATAAAAATAGCAATCTCAACCCAACTCTTCAGTAAACCCCTGGACCTGTGGATACTCAGAAAAAGGATGTCCTTCTACCCTGCTAATTGAGACCAACCCTGCTGTCTGAGCAGGAAGCCTGGACCTGCACCCTTCATCTGAGTCTGAAGTGACTCCAAGGTACTGCTGACCGACCTCCTATTTTCAGCTATAGGACACAACAAGCTCCAGAGGTCTCCCTGCAACTGTACCTCTCTTAGCGCTGCTGTCTTCTGCTCGAGTGAGGTTGTGACCCCCAAGAGGTGCCAGGTTCCGGACTATTGGTGTGGCATCAGTTGAGCTCCTCCTAAAAGAAAAGAAGAAATCCAGCAGCCACGGGCCATGGCACAACCTTTGCACTACACCAACGACCATCTGTGATGGCTGGTCTGCTCTTCGATCTATAGAGATGATCACCCATCACGCTCTCCCTGGTTCTTGTGGGCTCCTCAACTGTGAGCTAGCGGTTGGCGAAATAGTGTGTTTCACCAGCATAATTGGTGGCTCTTTGGTAGGGGTGGGTGAGGAATTTCGATATACCTGCACAGTCTGTGGAGTTTTGCTCACTCCACGCTCCATGCGGAGTTCCGAAAAACTCTGCAATGTGACACGGAGAAGAGTTTTTTTTCTCGAGCGGCTCACCAATTTATTATTTATTTTATAGCATTTATAAGGCGCACAGCTACCCACAAAGGGTTTCCCGGCGCCGAAATCAGCAAAGACACAAGGCACACCTGAAGAGAGAGCAGATCCTAGATTATTGATCAAACAACCAGGTTTTCACGCTTTTTCTGAAACTCCTGTAGTTTTCTTCTTTGCGTATTTGGGTAGGCAGTGAATTCCACAGAGTTGGGCCCAAAAATGCAAAGGATCTTTCGCCCACTCTAGCCCGTTTATACCTTGGTACCGCAAACTTCGCAGATGTAATTGAGCGAAGATTGCGTTTTGGAAGGTAAGGCTTGGCAAGGTCTTGAAGATATTTGGGGGCAGTCCCCGCTTTAATTTGGAACAGGTAGCTCAGGGTTTTAAAACGGATCCGATTTTCGACCCTGAGCCAGTGCAGGTCTCTGAGATGTTTAGTGATCCTGGCATATCTGGGAATTCTACAAAGCAGTCTGGCCGCAGCATTCTGCACCAGCTGTAGGCGTCTTACTACTGCTTTATTTGCACCCAGGTACAGGATGTTGCCGTAGTCAAGCCGAGATGTCACTAAGGCATTGACAACGGTCTTCTGGGTGGTCGATGGTAACATCCAGACAATTTTACGTAGCCATCTGAGAATAGTAAAACAGATGACAGCCACTTTGTTAGCTTGCTGCACCATAGATAAGCTGTCATCAATGATGACTCCCAAATTTCTGACTTGAGTGGCAGGGGTCGGGAGCTTGCCCAATGAGGTTGGCCAATGGGAATCGCTCCAGAGATTTTTAATGTTCCCTAAGAGGAGGATCTCTGTTTTCTCCCCATTTAATTTAAGTTGGTTGTCCGACATCCAACAGTAAATTTCATGGAGGCCTGTTTTAAGTGCAGAAGAATCATACGAATCAGATTTGGATAATGAAAATAAAATCTGAGAATCGTCTCAATGGTAAGTTGGCGCGCATTAGCAAGAACAAATATTGTGCTAGTCTTCCTCCTGGTGAGATTTCTCAAAGTGCGGGGCCGCAGAAGGTCACGACCACTCACGTTGAGAAATCTGACATCTGCATTGAGGAAGCTGCTCCTCGAGTAGAATGTCTACTCGAGCGGCAGAAAGCAGCATCACCCTCTGGTGCGATGAATAGTGCCGTTTGTGCTGGTTTTACAGTGCAAGACAAACTCTTGTCACTAGGAATTAGTGTAAGCAGCACGACTTAACAGACTCTGCTATTGGTGGAACTCCTTGGAGCATGCAAGTGTTTTTCTGGCACTTCACTGATTTCCGTGGAGTAAAACTCTGCAAACTCCGTCCAGAGGTTTTCATTTTGGTGATTCGAAAGGGCGCTTGGAAGAATGTTTTTTTTGCTCAAGGCTCCCGATTAGTAAGTTAGTGATCGCAATCGAGATTTGTTGTCCCCAAGTACGTTTTCTGGTCACTTGGAGAAAAAGCGGAGAGATTTTCTTACGCGGGCGGTCGCAGGCATTCACGACCGTTCACTGTCAGAATGCTGCCTGGTGACGTTTACTGTGAATGTTCAGTGTGGAATGCGTTCCTGGTGCTAAACCCCAGCACAAGCAGTGTGATCTACCTATTTCTGCCTGTTAACGGAACTAAATCCTTGTATTTGATTTATGATGTCACAGGGAGTCAAAGGAAAGATTCCCTTATTTCCCATTACACTCCTTGTAAGAACTATGGGTTCCTTTGTCTCAACACTGAGTATCAAAGTTACTTTCATTGAGCTTTACTAACTCACGGATTTGTGTTTTATAAAAAAAGTAATCAATGCTCCTCAATGGCAAGGCGTCCTTCAGATAATAGGTTACATAGGGACTTTTACTGGTTCTGCAGATATTCTGTTAAAAAGCGTTATGGCAGATTTAGTTTTGTTAGGGCATAGAGTGTGTAGGAAGCTGGCTTTGTATATACTGTACCAAAGTGAGGTATAGTGTGTCCAAAGTGAGGTATAGTGTTCACAGAGTCCAGGGAGACCCCAGGGGGATAGTAGAGACTAAATTTGGTACATACCAACAGCTCTCTCTGTGGTAGTGTGGGTGAGCAGATAGGCTTATCCAGAAGGTGTGTTAAGCACTTATTGTATTCAGTCAATCAAGGACTGATACACACACTCAGAGAAAGATTCCAGACCAAGTAGGTATGTATAAAAAAGGATATATTTAGGTTTTATTTTAGAACCAAGCAGGACTTGGCACAGGTGAGTAAAATACACATTCAAATGCAAGACTGTTCAAGGAAATGCAGTTGTGCTTCGAATTACAATTCTTACAGGTCTATATCACTTTAAAATGCAGTCTGTATCATACAATAAATACTTTAAAATTACTTTTCAGTTACTTTAGATTTATTTTGAGTACTGGAGGATGGTATGCCTAGATATCACACCATAAGAGTTCTACATACAAGGTTTGTACGGCGTTTTATAATGTGCAATTGAATTCACTTTTCTCCATACATTAGCAAGCCCACACTTAAAACTATTTTAGGCCCAAAATCTTATAACATTAGAACCTATGGGAGAAAATGGTTATCAATTTTGGATGTAAGTACTCAGCTCACAAGGGAGGGTTTTGGGGGTTAGGACCAAGGTTCCCCAAGGTCAGGTAGGCACTCAGTTTGCACAACCAGTGGCACTAGGGCGGCCAGGTACAGAGTACAGAATGCCAATGTTAGGCAATGGGGATATGGGACACCTCAGTTGGGGACGGTCTTGGAAGCCATGGGTTATGGTCAGGGCAAATGGGGTCCCAGGTCAGCAATAAGTCAGGAGCTGCTGGGTGCGGAGTGCTTAGGATGGGTCAGGAGCCGGATGCAATCCACCTGTCTTGCCACTGTAACAGGGATGAGATAGGAAGGGGGCCTTCTCCTGATAGCAGTAAAGGCTGGGGGTCGCGTCACAAAGGCAATAAGGCCTTATGAAGCTTCCTTGCCACAGATGGCTCATCCTGACCTGGGGATGTGTGAACAAGCACGCCCAGGAAAGGCTTTGTTTCTGGGCTCAGGGAGTGAAGGCTGCCACCCTATGGGTCCAGAAACTTGTCTTGTGGTGGCAGGCTGGTGTTTACCAGTCAGGAAACCAACCAAAGGCTGGTTGTTTTTCAGGGGGGCTTTCTAAGATGCCCTCTGAATGCATTACATAAGGAATCCCACACAGGCATCAGTGTGGGTTTATTATGTTGAGAGGTGTGCTAAAAAACTTCCCAGAATTCTGTAAAGCTATTATGCTACTGTGGAGTTCATAATGATAAACTCTCAGACCAGATACTCTTCATGGCTTTACTGCACTTACAATGTGTAAGAATGTGTAAGAATGGATTTGGACACTGTGGTGGTACAGTGCTCATGCAACTGTACCCTCACCAGTGGTATTGTGCACCCAGCTAGAGGGGTATCTTTCCTATACCATAGGCAGTGGGCTGCAGGCTTGGACCACAGGTATGTGTGCCATGTCGACTCTTCACTTTTCTCTGCACCAAAACACACAGCCTGAAATAGCAGTGTGTATATGTTAAGGTACAGGACGTCTAAGAGTGGCATAATATGTGCAGCAACCCTTAGAGGCATTTCCTTGTCACAGTGCCCTTGGTAACCATGGTACCTTTTACAAGGTACTTACATGTGGCCAAAGAGGTGCTAATTTAGGGTACAAGGTACAGTTTTGGGAAAGAACACAGCCCTGGGTACCTGATTGGCAGGGACCCAGGTCACATCAAGTCAAAGTGCATCATAAATCTGGCAAAAAGTGGGGGAGTTACTGCAACAGAAACCCATTTTCCTTCAGAGTGGATCATCATATTTGGAGTTTGTAACTTTGTATCACAGTCTAACAATCACAATTGGAAACAATAGGTCTTGCTTAGCTGAGACCTGAAATTATTTTTTGACCAACTAGTTGCAGCCAGAGGCACAAACTAACTACTGGGCTTGGTATCGTCCCTTCCTAAGAATATTAGTATTCATGAACCAAGATAATTGCCAATGGATGGTTTGCACAAGGTAGGGCTCGTGTTTTCCCTTAAGAGCACGAATGTAGTGTAAACTTCTGAATAAAATTATTGAATTCTAAATCTCACAATGTGGAAATGTACAAATGTATCATATAAAAGTAATCAACATAAATGAAAGGATTTCTAACTTAAAACAGCACACTTCAAAATTATTGTTGTATCATATTAGTGCAAATCTATTAGATTATATGGCATTTTTACTTGAGGTTATTGTATCACATTTCATGTCCTAAAGACATTGCTAAAATGCCATAATTGAATTTATATCTGCTGCAGACAGTAATGATAGCGGACCACCTTCTACTACATACAAATGGAAAACCATTGACTCAAAACCTCAGATAATGATATGCCATTATTTGAAAAAAGCAGCATGTAATTTTTTAGGACATATAAAATGTGTTGTTAATGCTCTCAAGAGATTAAGTGTAAAGCACAAGAAATCCCAAGACAGGACTATGAGAAAGAAAACATGAATCAGATGTTGGTGTATCCCAGTATATTAAAAAGTTACTTTTACTTTACTGCAAATTCTAAGGTTTTTGTCACTCAAAATGAATGCCTGTTATTGAAAAGAAAAGAGTGACTGTTGCATGAAATATGAATTCCTAGAGCATGCGAGAAATATTGGGTGAACACTTCCAGATTTCAGACATCACTTAAGAATATTTGTACATAGCATAACCAGTCCATCCCTCTTCAAATTTCAATAACAATTGTTCTTCATGAAGAACCCCGTTTTAAGCACCAAAGATGGGGTTGTCAGTTTATCATGTTCATTCAGTATTACTCCTTTTTGGAAGGGTTTTAGCATGTGCTAGCTAGAGAATCGTTTTCCTGATGTTTGTCCGCTGTTTTTCCTGCTGTTAATCTCTGACTGGGGGAACATTATGCAGGCAGCAATCATATTTAATTCACAATTATTTATTTATTTATTTATTTATTTATTTATTTAAGTATTTATTTATTGGAGTTATAAGGCACCTTGTGCTGCCTTCTGGCCTCATCAGAGTGTTGGAGAAGCTAGTAAAGCAGTTTCATGAAGAAAATGAGGACGCTAAATGCAACACAAATAGGAGGACCCCAAGTCCAAAATTCTTCAATCGTGACCCTGATCAGTGACCAGTTCAGTTAAAATGTAAATTAGAGTTCATTAGGGTATTCCTCAATAGTATTTTTTTACAAGTCCTCATATCACCTTTGGATGGGTCACTGGCACCATATTCCTAAAAAAAGCAAAAAAAGAAGAATTCAACATCAGATTCTAATCCTTAGTACATCCATTTGATGCCTAACTTTATTCAGTGCAGGTGAACCAACCTGATTACATGTGCATGCCAAGGAATAACCATTGAATCATAGCCCCTATCATCAAGAGGGACCGCCTCCTTTCAAACAATGTCAACACTACCTTAGTGGTTCTTTTAGAGAATGTCTTATCTAAAGTATGAAAATGTCTGATAGACTTTAGCCACTCTGACATTATCATTGGATATACGCATACCCTACAGATTTCTTTACTGGCCAGCAAAAGCAAGTATACATTAGTTCAAATTCTTCACACTGAGCTTATTATCTCCTGAGTCATTCCATCTGGTACCAGAAAAACAGAAATGTGCTTACCTTTATATCAGAATCAAAGATTATTGATAGAGCTTTACTTTTATCTTGCCAGAAAGAACTTAGATTGAGACAGTTCCAAAACCTATGCTGATGATTTTATTACTGAAAACCACACCTCTTAGTTTCTGAAACCTGATTCTTCTTAAGCTTTACTAATTTTGCTTTAATACAGTGTTACCTGTGGATATTAAACAGAGGATTCCTTCCTAGTGTAGCTAATTTAAATGTGGCATACAGTAGCTTGAACTATACTTACCATACATCTTTCATCTCGACTTACGTGAAGTCTTTCATCCAGATCTCATACATAGGTTTCATCCTCTCATCCAGTTCAGTAGCCATATACCAGTGACACATTGAAACATATTTATTTTGGGTCTGGTAATTTCTAGTTCTTTTTCCATTCTGGTTAATTCATCTGTAGGCCAGTTCTTGGAATTCAACCATCAAGTGACTTGGATATATTTAAAGTTTGGGGAGGGCCCATCAGTTTAACAATGGGGGGGGGGGTGTTACCAGGGAATATTTATTGACCTAGCATTGCTACAATCCCTGACGTACATTTACAAAGAACAAATAATAGCAACGGGTCAGAAAAAGGTATAACTATCTATAGAAACCGTGTAGTCTCAACAGGGTACAATCACAAAATTCAAGCAAAGTAATTTGTGGTGAAAAATTGTGTTCCCACCAGATACCCATCCTGTACCGCCCTACATCATTTGGGATCCTTCACCCGAAGGAAGTGGTAAAACATCCACTATGGATTAGGTAGATTGTAGCCTAACCTATTCGAAGGGTACACAAATGTGGTCATGGTATTAGGGGGTAATCTAACTAGCAGTGCAAAAGAAGGAGTGAAAGTGCTATGTGCAAAATATGTGAATCAGTTAAGATTGGGTTGCGGAAATGGAAGGGAAATTTTAATGAGATCCTATCCACACCCAAGGATAAAAACAGTGCAGAGTAGTATGTAACAAATGACTACTCAGATGGAATCGAGGTCGACATGTTTCTGCAGTTGATTGGGGTCAAAGGATCCCCTCCTGCTTTATCAGGACCTTAACAAAATGCTACTGCTAATGTGTGAAATAAAGTGAGACAAAAAAATATACAAGAATCATATCACCTGGAAGGCGCCCATGCAGATGATCCAGATGGTCACATAATCACATTGGACAAACAAACACAAAGAGAGTACACAGTCAATGACGATAGTTTAGAGAAGTACACATTTTTTGTGATATATTACATTTGCCAGTAATTTACTGGTCAGTGGTTTCTTATTAGTCAACCCACTCATTTAGACCAACATATTTATGTCAACGACCAACGGATAGCAATGTATCCACTCACCCACTTTATGGGGAATTCACTCTCCACCTCACCCGGATACAGCTCAGGTAAATATGGAGCACCGCTCTATTGGAAGAGAAAAAAGGAGAGCGCAGATAAAGGAAGAACTAGAGAGCTGCACCAGTCACACCATGTTTTAACAGGTTTTTTTTAAATAAACAAAAATATGTAACAAAGCAGCGTGGCATTCTGTAGTGTTCAAATATTTTGTTTCTTACATATCAGCTGCTAATAACATTCAAGGCCAGCTTGATAATAGAGGGGCAGTGTTTTACATTTCATAACAGTCACCTCGCGACTGCCGGTATTGCTAGTGTTCGTATTCCCAGGTAGTCATCAGACTTGAGGTTTCACTCCGCATTTGATTTAATTTCTGAAGAAACTATCCCGAAGTATTTCGAGTTATTTTAGTCATAAACAAATTTAACAGCGCCAGGGCACCGAAGTTGGAAGCCCGGGCCTTTTGTCAAGAGTGTTATAACTCTTCTGAATATCGTATAGAGAGTCTGAGCTGCGATATCGCAAGAGAAGTACGAGAAGCCTTATTCTCAAAAGTGCCTCAAGCCAAGTATTTTTACTCAGAGCATCCACTTGGAGTCCTCTTACGCAAATGCACAGTTTCCCCGTATTGCCCTGGCCTGCTTACCTGTCCGTCGGTACTCCGGACATCCATCTTGGCTGTCTCTGTGGGAGGTACCTGGACGGGCAGGAAGCGGCCATATAAACGCTTCCGACAGCATACGGCGAAAATCACGTGATCGCCCATAGGCTTGGCGTCAAAAAACGTGCGGGGCTGATGGGAGTTGTAGTGTTTATGCGCTTTATGACTACATCTGTCGATGTAACGGAAGATAGACTGCTTTCATATTCCGTGCGTTCAATCTATCAGATGTAAGATTGTAACCATATCTGTTTAAAAGGCTCAGCTGTGTCAATTAAAAGTTTATGACAAAAGATTTATTTCGTAGAATCCTCTATTGTAATTTCAATAGGATTTAGAAAACGCGAGTGAATCTGGTGTTATGTTGATGACTGGAAACTATATCTGGAGAGCGCTAGAAATCACTGCTCATTAGATCGGGTTTCCTCTGAGTTTGACCGATTGTCAAGCATATTGGCTCAAGAGATTTTATGTATAGCCCAACAGGATGTTAAAAACGATATAACTTTGTCCCTCCCCCAGCGAGACTAATCTGATACTTTAAACCCATCTGGGATCGTATTAAAAAGCGGATGCTCTTTTCTTCAAGATCTTATTAATGATAGTCTTAAGTGAACCGGAGCACCTTGGTTAGTGTTGTATCAGATGCCCCAATTTCATGATGCTAAGTCACATCCAATTGCTAGTATTTCTGCCATGAACAAGAACAACAGGTAGCTAGGAAAAACAAATGCCTTTGTATTGATAAAGGACTTCAGTGACATCCACGGGATATCTTCGTTTAAGCCCGTTTTGTTAGTCTGTAGTTTATATACCCATTTCTGTTCTCTTCTGTGAAGGAATGTACTGATATCAGAAATATGCTTGGGGATCGCTGGTTGTTCTAATACAGTCCAGCGTAGATCCGTCGGAGAATGGTGGGCTGATAGGAAGTGTTTGGTAAGTCTCGTAGCTTGTTTGTGGCAACGTATCGAGCTCTTATGTTCTGATATTCTTATCTTCACTTTCCTAGTGGTCATACCCACATATCTTTTTTCACATGGGCAACTGATTAAATAAATTAGGTTCACACTATTACAGTTTCTGAACCTACGTTGCTCCCATGCTCGTTCTGTACCAATGTCAATCCTGGTAGATTTTGAGGTTTGGGGACATGCTGCACATTGTCCACAAGGATGGTGGCCAGTGACTGCAGGCATCTCCCATGAGGTGACTATAGCTCTTGGGATTTCTACTCTTGGTCTTGTATGGACTAGCTTGTCTTTTAAATTTTGTCCCCTTTTAAAGGCAAAAAGAGGAGGAGGCAGTATGTCCTTGCCAGTGTTGAGAATGCCCCAGTGTTTTTTAACAATTTTGGTAATGCGATTAGAGAGCATGCCAAATGTTGTAACGCATGTCATGCGTTCTACTTTTTCTTTGGGGGGCAGAATTTCTAATAAGCTGGCTCTGTTGTTATTAACCAATTACCTAAAATTCACAAGACCCAACGAACAGGAGCACGTGCTCGATTACCATAGCTGCCATCCAAAATCCCTGCGCGACAACTTGCCTTATGGGCAGTTTTTGCGCATTCAAACGAATTCTTTTGAGACACATGCAAAAGGTCTAGCGCAAGACCTGTTAAACAGGGACTATCCTAAAAAATAGGTATATCATTCCAAAAAACGAGCGGTAAATAACAACAGAGCCAGCTTATTAGAAATTCTGCTTATGGGAATACGAACACTAGCAATACCGGCAGTCGCGAGGTGACTGTTATGAAATGTAAAACACTGCCCCTCTATTATCAAGCTGGCCTTGAATGTTATTAGCAGCTGATATGTAAGAAACAAAATATTCGAACACTACAGAATGCCACGCTGCTTTGTTACATATTTTTGTTTATTTTAAAAAAAACTGTTAAAACATGGTGTGACTGGTGCAGCTCTCTAGTTCTTCCTTTATCTGCACTCTCCTTTTTTCTCTTCCAATAGAGCGGTGCTCCATTTTTACCTGAGCTGTAGCCGGGTGAGGTGGAGAGTGAATTCCCCATAAAGTGGGTGAGTGGATACAGTGCTATCCGTTGGTCGTTGACATAAATATGTTGGTCTAAATGAGTGGGTTGACTAATAAGAAACCACTGACCAGTAAATTACTGGCAAATGTAATATATCACAAAAAATGTGTACTTCTCTAAACTATCGTCATTAACTGTGTACTCTCTTTGTGTTTGTTTGTCCAATGTGATTATGTGACCATCTGGATCATCTGCATGGGCGCCTTCCAGGTGATAAATGATTCTTGTATATTTTTTTGTCTCACTTTATTTCACACATTAGCAGTAGCATTTTGTTAAGGTCCTGATGAAGCAGGAGGGGATCCTTTGACCCCAATCAACTGCAGAAACATGTCGACCTTGATTCCATCTGAGTAGTCATTTGTTACATACTACTCTGCACTGTTTTTATCCTTGGGTGTGGATAGGATCTCATTAAAATTTCCCTTCCATTTCCGCAACCCAATCTTAACTGATTCACATATTTTGCACATAGCACTTTCACTTCTTCTTTTGCACTGCTAGTTAGATTACCCCCTGATACCATCACCACATTTGTGTACCCTTCGAATAGGTTAGGCTACAATCTACCTAATCCATAGTGGATGTTTTACCACTTCCTTCGGGTGAAGGATCCGAAATGATGTAGGGCGGTACAGGATGGGTATCTGATGGGAACACAATTTTTCACCACAAATTACTTTGCTTGGATTTCGTGATTGTACCCTGTTGAGACTACATGGTTTCTATAGATAGTTATACCTTTTTCTGACCCGTTGCTATTATTTGTTCTTTGTAATTACACAGTTTATCCATAAAACACTCTGTAGTCCCAGAATTCTAAATTGGGGCAAACAGACTGTAAAAGGGAATAACTAATACTGTCCTAATCTCATACCACAGCCTTGCAAGCTGCCCGCGGGATCGTTAAGCTAACTTTTTTAAAGAATGTGAGCATTCCAAACTTATAAAGGAAGCCGAGATCAGTCAAATATTTCCTCATGCAACCAAGTAATATGCTAATTGCCCCCATTTACTAACTTTTTCTAAAGTTTTATTAACGATATTCTAGCTTCTTTTAAGTCCAACACTAAACTACAAATTTCTCCCTGTATCTTCTTTGATGCTGTTTTGCAAAATGTCAGGGGTATATTGTAAAATAAAAACATAGACTTAGGTAGGATCATCATTTCAACCATGTTCACTCATCAATGTATTGTCAAAGATATGTTTTTAAAAATATGTTTTTCCATATACTAAGCTGGCTTTCAACAACCTTTGCCACCTTTTCAGATTTATTTCAGCTATATTCTTCAAATATATAATCACATGTATGTTCAAATACCCCATAGCCTCTTTCTGTTCACTGCCTTCCCAATCACAATTCCAGGTCATTATTTCTGTCTTATCCTGTTCACTTAATACCCTGTAAGGTTTCCAAATGTGGACATCTCCTGCTGCAAATGTGTAAGGGTTTTACAGGGGATCAGCAGTGATAAGATCATCTTCATAGAGAGCTATTTACTTCTGAAAATGCTTACAAAGGGAGCAATATTATTATTTAAAGTAAGTCATTGAGCAAAGGGCTCCATATATAAATGAAATAATAAATGGGAGAGGGGGCACCCTTGTCTTGTACCTCTCATTATCTTCACTTGCTCAGTCAAGTGATTGTTAACCAAGATTCTAGTGTTGGGTAAGCTATACATTGATTGAATTACTTTACAAAAAGTATGTCCCATTTTCCCAAATAAGCCCAACTGGCTTGGTCAATGGCCTTGGCCACATCCATCAACATTACTTCTAAAGGGGAAGAATGGCCAATAACCAATCTATCAACCCTCTCATGGTATGTGTTAGTACGTGTATATATCTCCCCAGGGTAAACACCTTTTGAGTTTCCTGAAAAGAACTGCTATCTGCTGAGTCAATCTTCTAGCCAGAATAGTAGTAGAAACTTTGTAATCACAATTTAATAAAGATATTGGGTGATAGTGCTCACATTTGTTAGGAGGTTAGTTTAGTTTTAAGATTAATGTAATGATTGCATTCCAACACGAAACAGGTAACTGGATGTCCCCTTCAGGATTTTGTCAAACAGTATTTGACAGATACTGTTAATCCTTTAATTTAGTACATAATTCATTAGGGTCTGGCACCTTCCCTTTTTTATTAAATTATAATATTGTACTTATCTCCTCTTCATTAATTTCCTGGCACAATGCTGACTGTTGTTCTAAATTTAATTTACTCATATGGTACTCTGTCAGCCATCCTATTAACCTAACAGCATCAGGGATATACTCCTCTCTATGCAGGTTTTTAGTAAAAGTATGAAATATCGCATTGAAGTCATTCTGGAATTTATAAATCTTTTTCTCCAGATCTTGAACTATAGACCTTCTTCTATTAGAAAGGTGAGAATTCAGACCAATTAATTGCCCTCTCAATATCCCACATTAACTGTATGGTTCCCGAGCCTAAATTCAAATCAAATAAGGAAGTAGTACACCTTTTCATTTCCTGGATTATATACTCATCTAAAACGATTTTTTTTATCCAAGGTCCTCCTTAGTTTTGCCTCAAAGGAGATTAGCCTTAGCTTCAAGTACAACGCAACATGGTCGGATATATGCATGGGTCGGTCTTCTATACATTGCACCAATTCCATATCTTTCTTATCTATTAAAAATAGTCCAATCAAGATAAATGCCCATATATGCCACAACAGTAAATATATTCTCTTGTGCCCCAGTGCCTCCAAATATCACATAATGAAAAATAGGAAAGTGATTTATAGTGGCCAGTATGAATAATTTAGATGGTCTATCAAGTATACTATCCATGAAGTTATTAAAATCTCTTCCCATAATAATCGAACAGTTACAATCCAGATGATTTTACAAAATCTCCCTTAAGGGCTCTGTATCGTCAACATTGCTGCCATAATATCCGACATTCATTAACTTCTTGTGTTGCTCTTGGATCTTTGCTATCACTCATCTCCACTATTTGTCCACCATGGATTCCAAAATTTCCACCCCTGTCTTTTTCATTACCAATATAGCCACTCCTTTCATACAGCATGTCTGAGAAGTGCAAATTGTCTGCGAAAGCCAACTCTGCTTACCAAACAGTGACTCACATTCTGATTTTAGGAAATGTGAGGGCATATTATCAAGACAGCGATAAAATTATCGCCGCTTTAGCAGCAGAAAACTGCTGCTAAAATGGCGATAATGGGCTTGATAATGTGCTCTATGGAATTCCAATTAAAGCCCAGGTGAAGGACATCTAACATGGGCTTATATTGGAATTCCATAGAGCATATTATCAAGCCCATTATCACTGTTTTAGCAGCAGTTTTCTGCCGCCAAAGCGGCGATAATTTTATCGCCTGTCTTGGTAATATGCCCCGTGTTTCCCGCAAAAGCATTATCGTGGGATTTTGATCCTTATGGTACTGCATAAGTAAACGTTGTTTTCCCCTATTCTTAAACCATTAATGTTCCAAGATAAAAATGACAAAGGATGACATACCCTGTTTCTTAATCTGATCATCTTTAATTCATTGTTCTCGGAAATCTAAAACTCTTTTTGGTGAGTGAATATTAAACAGTGTTTCAGTACCTATTCTTTTCTTTTTACTTTTTCCACATACACTACCCACTTGGTGCATGCCTATCCTAGAAAACCCTTCTGCTGCCACCCACCCGGCCGGTGTCCACCCTGGAGAACCTTTTGCAATGCAACATTGACAATAACTGTTTTGTAATTGTTGAGCCTGTCTGTAGAGTAGTATTAACTTTGCACCATAGTCCCTCAATTCCTTTTATTTGTCTTTATTTTCAGTATAAACTGATCAATATCTTCTGGTTTCCGGAAATTATCCATCTCATTTTTCCATTTTTATACATATCATTGTGCTAAGCGGAACATTTAATTGTCTGTTTGCCTTGTGTTACACTAGATATGTTTGATCATATTTGATAACTGATATCTTTCACCTGCAGAGACTTTTTACTTTGATGCTGAACCTAAAATCTGGCCTTTTATAACATATGTTAAAAATTCACTATGATTTTCCTTGGTGTCTTCCGACTGGAGGGGGATTTAAAAGGATCAAACAAGCTCTTTGACTCTCCTGCATAATATGTTTTGGGGAGTCTGACAGTAACACAGCACCTTTCAACAAATGTATTCGAAAGGATTTAATGTTATCTTCTTCTGTCCCTTATGCCACATTCAAGATTCTTAAGTTATTCCTCCTTGTGTAGTTCTTAATCCACTACATCCTGTCTAGAGTCTCTGTAAGATTTCTGTAAAGATGACCAGACACAGGAAGTTGAAGTCTTCTGAAATTTAATCCTTAAAGAATCCCATCCAAGTATGAGCAAGCACAGAGCAGCAGTTAACCAGAGTACTGATCTAGTTTACATCTGAATCTCCTTGCTGAATGCAATTACATCAAACTATTACATACTTAGCATTCTGTACATGAGATAGCAACATTCTGTATTTGACCTACAAACATTCTAAGAGAAGGAATACCACACACCTCCCCTCGTTAACTAAACAAACAAATTAACAAAATATAAATAAAATAACTGAACATAATCAGTAAGATGAGATGGCCGTTTACATACTCTAGATGAAAACCTATTATTTTATCATTTCTGCAAAGGAACACCTTCCACTTTACCTTCTGCTGTCTTTCCTCTCACCACAACAACTCTATTGAGGTTCCAGATGTGGTGATCTTGCGTCTTCACAGCATTGTTAAACACCTTGATAACTTTAACAGGTTTCATGAATTTAGGAACAGAACTTCCTAACAAACCTGGGCGTTTGATCATCACCACATCGCCAACCTCCAGCTTCGTTTTCTTAATCCTCTTATTCACATCAAAGTACTGTTTCCTTCGTTTAGCCATTTCTTCATCTTTATCTTTGATCGACTCATTATCACAAGCATTCTCTTTCCCTTTAATCTATTCATATTTGTTCACCCATGTAGGTTCAACCTTAGTATTAGGAATTCTACCTCTAAACAACAAAAAAGGAGTCTTTCCAGTTGTACAATGAGGTGCCAACCTAGACTCTTCAATTTTGTCCAACACAACACATTTCCAATCCAATGCCTGAGACTTGGCTAAAGATATGGGGCCAGATGTAGGTAAATCCGATTTACCGACTTTTAAATACCGAGTCATACCGATTCGGTATTTAAAAGTCGGTAAATAGGAAGGAGGCAGATGTAGGTAAAAAATTACCGAATCTGTCAGAGTCGGTATTTACAGATTCTGTAAATACCGATTCTGTATTTCCCATTGATTCCTATGGGCCTTGAAGCCCATAGGAATCAATGTGAAATACAGATTCGGAATTTACAGAATTGGTAAATACCGAATCCAGCAAGGGTGCAGGGGGTGTCACTTTAACACCCTCTAGCACCCCAAATCTGGACTTGTGTGCAATGTGGCACACAGACATGCCCTTAGGGCATGTCTGTGTGTCACAGTGCACAGGTGTGCATGCACAGATGTGCATGCACACCTGAATTCGGTATTTTACCACCCAATAGGATTGGGTGGTAAAATACCAATTTTTAAGGGCCTGTGGCACTCTTAGGAGTGCCACCTACATATGGTTTTCCGAATCAGTAAATATATCGATTCAGTATTTTACCGATTCTGTAAATTTACCGATTCGGTAACTTTACAGAATCGGTAAAATATAGGCCCCTACATCTGGAAACCCAAATACCGGTCGGTAACGGCTGAATTTGGCCGTTACCGACCGGTATTGGGCTACCTACATCTGGCCCATGGTCTCTTTTATTACCCTGTTGAATCTCTCAACCATTCCATTTGCCTCTGGATGATAAAGAGAACAGGTTCTTTGCACAATCCCTTTAGAGGAGAGAACATTTTCCATCTCAACTGAAACAAGTTGAACTCCATTATCTGTCAAAACAGACTCAGGAATACCTTCTCTTGAGAATAATTTTTACAGTTATATGTTTAGTGTTGATGTTTGGAAGAAAAAACACCTCCGGCCATCTGGAAAACATATCCATTACCACTAAAACAAAAGTTTGTGATCCATTAGAATGAATTGGACCAAGTATGTCCAAAGCAATATCTTGCCAAGGGTTAGAAGGGCGCTTTCTAAAAACCATAGGTTGAACACGTGTGCATTTGGATTTTTCAATTAGGTTACATGGAATACAATCACGTACGACTCGTTCAACCATCTTGTCCATCCCTGGCCACCAATAAGATAAACGTAATCTTTCTTTGCATTTGGAGAGTGAGAAATGAACTAAATCAACGAGAACTTTCCGAAGACTGATGGGAGGAACCAATCTTGTCCCACGAAATAATAAACCATTAACAATAGACAGTTCATTACGTACCGTCCAATACTGCTTTGTATCATCTGAATGCATTTTTTTGTTATTCCACCCTTTTTTTATCAAGCCAATGATCTCATTCAAGATACCATCTTGAAACATTTCATCACTCCACTGCTTCTCAGAAATCATACCATCATCAATTGCACAAACCCACTCTTCAGAGTCATCAAAATCATCCTCTACAAATGATGTTCGAGGTGTGAGTCTAGATAATGCATCAGCCACTGTATTCTCAATTCCGGGAATGTGCTTTATTGCTAAATTATATTCCTGCAATCCTTTTACCCACTTGGTAATCCAGCTTAAAATCAAATCCAGACCTTTATTACTGAATATCTCAACCAAGGGTTTGTGATCGGTTCTAATCTCAAAATCAATTCTCCACAGGAACTTCTTCCATTTTCTCACTGCCCAAAACACTGCCAGAGATTCTCTCTCCACCACTGAATACCTAGTCTCAGAATCTCTGAGACTACGTGATAAGAACATAATTGTTTGCATACCCTCAGGACTCTGCTGCTGTAACACAGCGCCCAAACGCTTTTCGCTAGCATCTGTGACTAAAATGGGTTTGATCTTTGGGTTAAAATTTAAAAAATTTTAAGAGAAGGTGCAGATTTGAGTTTCTCCTTGATATCCATGAATTCTCTTTCACAAGAATCCGACCAATTAAAGTCAACACCCTTCCTTAACAAGTACCTCATGTTGACTGCACCTTCTGCAAAGTTCTCAACAAACTTTGCATTGTACTCAACTAATCCTAAAAATTTCATCAACTCGCACTAATTTGAAGGAGAACTAATTTCTTGAATGGTATTTATCAATTCAGCTTTAGGTTTCACACCATCACTAGAAATGTTGTGGCCTAAATAATCTATAAAGCTGGTTTTAAATTTACACTTCTTCGGCTTAACTGTCAAATTATGACTAGATAATCTTCTTAAAGCTAGATGAAAGCGTTCATCATGTTGTTTCTTATCATCTTCGAAAACCAGAATATCATCTTGGTACACATACATACCTGTGAGACCCTGAAGTACATGGCTCTTTGAAATACGGATGACGCCGAAATGAATCCAAAAGGCATACGCATGAATCTAAAAGTTCCAAAGGGAGTAATGAATGAAGTTAAATCCCTGCACGATTCCTCTAACTCAATTTGATGATAGTAAGATCAATTGTACTAAAGACTTTAGCTCCACTCAACATAACTAATAATTCATTTATGTTTAGCAAAAGATATTTATCAATAACCACACACTTATTCAATTGCCTCAAATCAATGCAAAGTCTCAGATCACAATCAAATTGCGTGCTGCCACAAACAGAGCCAACCATTCTGTGCCGTCCACCTTTTCTATGATCCCTCCATCTCTCAGCTGTCAATTTCCTTCCTCATGTCTTCTCTCACTGATAATGGAACACTCCTCACCTTGTAACACACCGGTTTGTAATCTTGTTTCAGCACTATTTTATGTTTATAGCCTCTCAAACAACCCAAATTCTTATTGAAGACATCAGGATAGCACTTCATGATATTGGATACAAAATTACAATCTTTGTTAGTTGCTACTACAATTGAATGGGAGGATCAGCATTAGGATCAAGGAAAACTCCCAATTCACCTTGATGAACCCAACTTATAATGCTGTCACCTTTTTTTGAAACATAAATCTTTTCTGATAATAACCTTCCCTTATATTCCACCAAACCTCAAAAGTATCCATGTAATTTGATAGGTTCACCGCCGTATGCTAGCGGTATTATATCAGGTTTTAACAGTTTCACCTTTCCTTTTAAATTATTCCTGTAAAATTTACTAGAAATGATCATAATCTTTGCACCTGAGTCAAATAAAACTTTGGTCATTGCTCCTTCAAGTAAAATGTTGTCAAAAGGAGAATTTTTCTTTCTATTGTCACTTACTGCTTGCACAATAATTTGACCACATTCGTAATCATCAGCACCTAACTCATCATTATCACTGTTATACACTTCAACCTCTTTTACTTTAGACATGGGTTTGCTGTTACATAACGCAGTCAAATGTCCTTTCTTTTTGCATTTTGTACAAGTAATGTTAAGAGCAGGACACTTTTTGTAATTAGCCAAATGTCCAGCTTTGCCACATATGAAACATTTGGCACCAGCCCACTTCCCATTTGTCTTTTCCTTGTCAAAGGTGTAACTTTTATAATTACTATCTTTTACATTTCCCTTTACATTTCCTTTACTTTTACTTTTGACTTCTTGTACCTTACAATCTTTGTCAGAATCTTTCTTTAAAATTGCTACACATTTAAGATAATGTTCAATTCTCTTGGGTACATTGAGAACTTCATCCAAATTAGGATCATCGTGAAGCCACAATTCATCCCTTACCTTTTCCATGCTACAACCAAAAATAAATTGGTCAGGAATTCTCTAGTCAGTTAAAGTACCAAATTTGCATGATGATGCCAATTTTCTTAAATAGGTGACATAACTTTCCACTGTTTCATATTCACCTTGCATACTTTTTGCAAAATTATACCTCTCTAATATAGTGCTAACCTTGGGAAGGTGATGCGTGTCAAGTTTCCTGATACAAATCTCATAATCATTAATACCATTAGAATCTTCTTCAGATAAAACAGGTAAGTTGTCAAATACATCCTGACCCTCAGACCCAAGACAGTGTAATAACAAAAATGACTTCCTTTCTGTACTTAATGATGGTTCACACACCCTTGCATACCTTTCAAATACCACTTTCGATTTGTTCCATGGTATAGCATCATCCCCAGGGCTAGAGAGGAAAAACAGAGCAGCTGTAACATTCTGCATAATACAATTCTAAGGGGCAAAACAGTATTATTATTAGTATAAAGTAAGGTGAGTAATGATAAACTTATAATCCCAATATACTCTACTAGTATAGAAATGTATTAAAAAGAATTTAACACACTAATGCATATACTCGAAGATACTGTTCTTCAAGTCTGTCAGTGTCAACGAAAATAATTGCACAAGTACTGTTCCTCAACTACGTGTGTATCAATTTAGGTAATAGCAAACAAACTGTTCCATTAGGCTGTGGCTTTCGACCTAAATAAATAAATAGTTATGAATTTATCCATAAGCAAAAGTGACGATGTTTACCAGTACCAACAATAAAGAAATGCGGAGACTTGACACAAAGAAATAAAGACACACAGCTGTGTGCATCAGCGTATCCACACACACTATGAAGATAAGCAGATGCTTGACACAAAGAGAAAAGAACACTAAGCTGTGCGCATCAGCTAAACTGTACACACTATGTATGCGGTGGGTTAACACAAAGGCAAACGCTCTTCCTGATTTTTAAAAAAAATAAAAAACTTTACGCACGTCTAGATGACAATCTGCGAGGCTCTATGTTGTATTGTACATGATCACTCGTGAATTCTTTTACTTCAAAGATGACCGCTACGTTACGCCACGTAACGTAATTACATCGGACAGCAAGATGACAGATGACGCACGTCCATAAACCTCCTTCGATCTTGCGATGACGATTCAAGACAAAAAAACCTTTCAGGAAGCTGAATTCCACCATGTGAAGTAGAAACTTTTCAAAAGGTAACACTTAGAAATACCAATACAGTGAGTGCCTAAGAGACGCCGTTTTCATTAAAGTTAACTGCTCAAATCTGAACTTTTAAAGCAAAGTACAATATTGATGAGAAGCCATTCACATCAAGGTGCTGTCCCAACGATCAAACATAGGACTAGTTCCTCCGACATAACACATTGACCTAACTTCAATCGTGCTAATCTCCCAAAAATAAGAATGAGCCGTTATTGATGCACATCTAAGTAACTTTTAAAACAGTCAGATGTGTTAATTCGTACGGCGAAACTCCCAATCCTACAGCATTAAACAGAAAGCACGCAAATTGTTATTTCTGAATTTATAACGTGATAAAGTACATATGATCCTTGCTGTTTGAACAATCAGACTCATTTCCAAATCGTTTTAAATAAAGGTTGCTTGATTGAAGATAATTTAAATTTTCCTTAAATAAGAAATCTCTCACCAATATTTTCCTGTTGGGATTCTTAAGGGCTGCCGACTACACTAGTCTAAGATTTCTGTAAAGATGACCAGACACAGGAAGTTGAAGTCTTCTGAAGTTTAATCATTAAAGAATCCCATCCAAGTATAAGCAAGCACAGAGCAGCAGTTAACCAGAGTACTGATCTAGTTTACATCTGAATCTCCTTGTTTAATGCAATGCCATCAAACTATTACATACTTAGCATTCTGTACATGACATAGCAACATTCTGTATTTGACCTATAAACACTCTAAGAGAAGGAATACCACAGTCTCTTTATTCTTTAAAGCAAAAGATACATTTCGTTATTATTTTTCTGAATAGTCATATTAAGTTTCTCAACTGCCTTCACTACTACCTTTGTGCGTGCTGCTAAGTGGTTCAATTTTAACTTAAAACCTTGGCATGTGGTCTGTATCTCCTTTTGAAATATCTCTGAAACATCAAAAGCTTTTTTAATTTCTACTGAGAGATTTTGATATAATTTGTGAATATTTGTTTCTACATTCTCTGATGGGGTTCTGCTCTGCTCCATCCCTGCCCTTTTCGGAACTAATGCGATCTGACATACTACTTGTTGAAGGGACCTGCTCCAGCCTTTGAGAGTCTGTGTCAAGGCAGAAAATGGGTTTGAATCTATTAGCAATGTCCAAAGTGTTGCCTCATCCTGAATCCTTGCAACACCCTACATCATTTAGATCTTCGTTCCCCATCTCATGCCTCGTTCATCCCTCTGTTGACTTCTCCACTCAATTCTCCTTTCCCTGCTTCTCCATTTTAGACTCTGTTTTGACTTAGAGTAAGTCCTGAGTAGTGGTGTCACTCTCACTGTAGAATTTGCCCTATTAAGTTTTCTGCCTTCCTTAACCCTGGAAACCTTATTATCAGGGCCCTTATGTATCTTAACAGAAATATTATTCCTACCCTTAGGTTTCATTAAAATAGGATTACAGACCTCACTGGTCTCCGCTTCGTTAACGGTAATAGCAGTGTCCTTTTTACATGTATAAAACTCTCTTGAGAAAACAGGCCCTATCATTGACCTCAAACTATATCTGTTCACCTTATTTGCAAGTTTACAATTGTCTTCCCCTGATTTACCCAATTTTTTCACAGAGTCAAATGCTGATATATGTGATGAAAAGATCAAACTGAACAAAGAAGGTAAATATCCTCAGTCCTAGCACACAGCCTAACATTGTATAACTCCTCCTGACCTTGAGCATGCTCTATGATCGTCTCCAGCTGGTATGGCACCTTGACCTCTCCTCTGGGGCAACCTTCTGACTCCCTCCTCAGGAACCACAAAATGGGCACTCCTTGTGAAGTGCCACCCTCAGGCTCTTCACATGCACCCAATTCCTCACAGACTGGGCCACACACATGACAGAACTCACATACTGTGCTGATACTGAAGACACTGCTGATGTAGCCCCGGAGGAAGCTCTGTTGAGCCGCTGGCACTTCCCTGCTGCAACTCACAGGCCAATCAGCACCATTCTCGCGGTCCGACACACATAAGTTAAGCTCAATGTAAAAAATGAATATAGAAGAAGTTGGGGTCGTATCCCTTGCTATGTTGCTTCAACTTTCCTGGCTGATGCCTAAGAGGTTGAAGTGTTCTGCATCAATAACTCCTCAGCGCTCTATTGGCAAGCTCACTCAGCAGGCTTCCATGTTCTACTGCATCCTCAAAAGTAACGAACACCTCAACCCCAAACCTCTAATATGATTCTCTTCAATAGTAATTGACTGGAATCATATTAGTTGTTGGCGTTGAGGTGTTACTCAGTCTGAGATCCTGTACATTTAAGGATCTGCCAGTGTGTTTCTTCCTCTGAAATCATTTTTGCTTCATCACATTAGAGGATAATAATTACAGAGTTGTGGTTGGTGTGTATTGCAAGCCCAATTTCTACAGATAGTAGCTGTCTATGTTTCAGAAGGCTTTGTTGCAAATGCAGAGAACGTTGATTGGATTCTGGCTTCTACTGAAGGTGAGTAGAGGACTTTCAGGGTAAGTTCAATGTGGGTATATGTATAAGATTTAAGCACAGTCTGGTTGCCTCATTCTGCAGCCTTTTATTAATTTTCTTAGGGTGATCAGTGTACATTTTTGCTGAAGCGGAGTGGAAGGAGATTTTAAAGTAGAGTTCTGGATAGTGGTACCTTGACCACTACATTGCCTTGGGGACCATACAATATCTTGAAAATAAAACTGCTGCCAATGTACTTCTGATATCGTGAGGATTATGTTAATAATGCTTTGCTTTTGAGTTTTAATCATGACTAGTCTTTAACAGACTTGAAGGAGCTGATTCATAAAGTGACAACCTTGTGAGTCAAATGCTCACGTCCATTAATTTTGTGATGTTTATTCTTCCAGAGTTTCACAAATACCTGTAGATGACTGTATTCCTCTCTCTAAACCAGCAGATCATCCACTGTTGGAAAATTGTCTGGCTTAACTTTGGGTTTGAGGATTATTCTTTCCAAGTGGAACAAGACCTTTCCTTACAACTCCTGTAACTATGGTTGCTTAACTTTGTAGCACCCCCTAACTATAGTTGCAAATAATATGTGTGAAAAACTATTGCAAAAGTTTCCACCCTATCTGCCAAGCTTGCCGCGTAGGAAAATTTGTAATACTTGCAGTTTTATTGTGGTCAAAAATGTATATGTTTTTGCATATACCAGCAGAGCCTGATTCTGTACCAGGAAATATCACATTTAGTGCATGCCTGTGGGACCTAGTGAGATCAATACAGCATTAATAGGAACAGGGTTGCTATGATTAAATCTGATGACATAATTTATTTGTAAGGTAGGTTAAACAGCTAGGAGTATCATATTACACACAGGTGCTGGCTAGGTGAAACCTGGGTCCAATACACTGAAAATAGCCAGAGTGTTATGATTGGAAGGCATAGCAAAGTGCTATGAAATTATATGGTGGAGTGCCTTGTAGTGAATGCACAAGGAAGGTTTAGAACTCAATTGGTGGCATTCTACTAACCCACAACCATATCTGTGTCCAGGAGCAGCCAAGCACTGAGTATTGCTCTTGCAGCTTTTATTGAGTGACTACTGTTGTTGTCCTGCAATTCTGTTGTGTTGTTTGCCAGTTCAATGAATAACGGAAGTTGAGTGTGTAACACTAATGAATTTGGAAATTAGGGAAATAATGAACAAAAGATTATAAAACAAGATCACTAAATTCACTGTATTGATGAAATGGTGCTCTGGCATTGACACCTTTCTTGCTATTCACCACGATTGCAAATGAGATCAGGACACAATGGTGTTCTCCAAGAAAAAAATTCCACTACGCAGAGACTTGACCTCATAATAGTCTAACTATGCTTCTCCTTATGCATCCTACTTTGGAAACCCTTCAGTTGAATCCACATTAGAGTGTTTAACTCTTGCTCTATCATTTCAAAAGTAACATAGCAGACATCTGTGTCACACTTCAACTCTAGCTCTGAATAAATCACATCTTCTTTCCTAATCACTTTTCAGTAGGTTTATTGTCCATGGGTCTTTTGTATATTTCCTGGATTGAAAAATACAACATCCACCCACTTCAACTAATGTAATAATAATAATTAATATTATTAGTATAATTATAATAATATTATTAATAATAATAATAATAGGGCCAGAATGATCCTTTCCCAATGGTTTTCCTTTCTCTGCAAGGTGTAATAAAGGTTTTCAGACCCTAATATTGACTACCATGCTTGTTGCAGAAATGCTGTGTGTTGTTGCACTTGCTTTGTCTTGATAAGGTAGGATGAATGCCTGTTGAGAAAAACAAAGTGAAGTATAGGCCCCAGCTCCCCACTTAATTTGGCTGGTCCTCTGACCAGTCTAAGGCCCTCAGAACCAGCCTCATTGTTGCCGCTCTACATGTCTCGGTGCACTCTTCTTTCTCTCCTTTTCTCTTTTTCTTTACCCTTACTTTGACTCTCTCTCTCACTCTCTTTTTCTGCTTGCCTCTTTCTCTCACTCATCACCTTACCTTGCCTCCCTCTCCCACTCATTTACACTTCTTGACCTATTTTTCACACCCGTTTGACTGTGCTCTTCGCCTCTCACTCATTCCCATTGCTTTGTCTCTTTTTTGTTTCTATTGCTTTGCCTCTTTTCCATCACTTGCTTCCATTACTGTGCTTTTTTTCTTGCTCACGCTCTTGTGCCCTTTTTCTTATGCCTCTTTTTTCTGCCTCTTTTCTCTGTGCTTCTTTCCTTTGCTTCTCCAGCTTTCCCCCAGCTCCCCTTCCTTCCCCACACCCTACCCTGTCTCATCTACTCCTTACCTGCTTTCCCGCATCTTACACCCATGTTTTCTCCTTAGTCTGACCTCCTTCCCCCTGCGGTCTTCTTTCCTAACCAGACCTACTTAATGGCAGTTGCTATGTGACCTTATTGAGCAGGTGCCCATGACCCAGCGCGCCAATTACATTAGACTGGTTCTCTGACCAGTCTAGGACCCTTTTGGTCCTGGCCTCATTGCCACAGTCGCTGTGTCTCAGTGAACTCTTATTTCTTCTCTCTCTCTCACTATTCTTTCCTCTTTCCCCTTGCTTTGCCTCTATCTCTTACTCCCTGACTCTGCTTGCCTCTTACTCTCACTTGTTTTCTTACTTTACCTCTCTCTTTCTTGTTTACACTACTTGGCCTATTTCTCAGACCCTTTGATTTTCCTTTGGTTCTTTTCCCTCACTCGTTCCCTTTGGTTTGCCTCTTTTTTGTTTCTATCACTTTGCCTCTTTTCCATCACTTGTACCAATAACTGTGCCTTTTTTTCTGGCTCACGCTCTTGCCTTTTGCTCCTTTTTTTTGTCCCTTTTCTTTCTGCCTCTTCTCTCTGAGGCTCTTTGTCTGTTTCTCCTGTTTTCCCACAAACCCCCACCCCAGCTCCCTCTCATGCTTTTACTCCTCCTCCCTCCCTCACTCCCTAATTGCTCTCCTGCTTCTTCACCCATGTCTTCATCTCACGTCTTCACCTTATCCCTGCCCTCCACCACCCAGAGCTAATACTTCTTCACACTCCTATAGGCAGACATCAGGAGCGTCCCCTCCCTGAACACCTTCAGGAAGACTCTCAAGACCTGGCTTTTCAGCTGAACGGACCTGCTGACCCCACCTCCAGCACCTTGAGACCCCCACGGTGAGTAGCGTGCTTTACAAAACCCTGATTGACCTAATGGTGGCTGCAGCGCAATCTCATTGAGCAGAGACCTAGGCCCCAGCTCCCCATTTACCTGGGACGGGTCCTATGACCAATCTAAGTTCCCTTTGAACCCGCCCTTGCTACTACCACTCTCGGCACCTCACACCCTTTTGACTTTGCTTTGCCTCTTTTTTGTTTCTGTTGATTTGCCTATTTTCCATCACTTCTTTCCATTACTTTGCCTTTTTTCTCACCCACGCTCTTTGCATGTGGCTCTATTCCTGTGCCATTTTCCTTGTGCCTCTTTTCTTTGTTCCTGCAGCTTTCCATTGGCCCTCCTCCCCTCCCAACACCCTTCTACACTTTTCTTCCTCCCTCTGCCCGCTCCTTATCTGCTTTCCAAAGTTTTCCTCCCTCATTTTCTTACTGTATTTTCTCCTTAACCCTGCTCTCCTTCCCTGTGTTCTCCTCCTAGGACCTACTTAATGGCAGGTGTTGAACGACGGCACACAGCGGGTTTTCAGCTGATCCTTGGAAGGTGTGCCAAAGTGTCCGCCCACACCTGGACTGCATCCAGCATCACAACCCCTGGTCAGATCACCATTAGTGGCTTCTCTGCAGTAACTCTCCATGCACTCAACCGTAGACATGCCTCCACCCACTGCTGCTGCTGCAAAACATAAGAGGACAGGATCTTTGTTTTGCTCCCACTCCCACTTAACCTGTAGCAACTTGGCATCACACACCCCCCTCACTCAGACTGCCACATCCCCATTTCAAAACCTCATCTCACCCAGTGCCCAACCTGACCTCAGCACACCCTCACATGCATGTTCCTAAAAACACACAATTGAAATCTGGAACCTCCCCGAGAGCAGCAAACTAGACCTCCCCTTCTTAACAAAAACCTGGCTGAACTCCACCTCAGCTCCCGACATCGCTGTGGCTGTCCCAGCGGGATACACAATCACATGCGAGGACCACCTCCACCAACCCGGCAGAGGTCTTGCCATTATCTACAAGGACACCCTCAATTGCATTACCACCACTGACCTGGACACCCCTTTCATGGAACACTTGCACTTCAAGCTGCAAGCTAACAACACCACTGTGATGGGTACTGTAATCTACAGAGCACCAAGCCCACAAGGCAACTTTTGTAACCTCATCTCAGACTTTATCGCCCCCTCACCATCAACTCAAAGAACTAACTTCATCTAGGTGACTTCAGCTTTTACCTAGAAGACCCCTTTGACCACTGCTCCACCGACCTCTTTGAGATTCCAAGCAACATTAGACTTCCCCAGCTTGTCACAGACCCTACCCACAACCCAGGACACAGATTGTGAGAAATTGGGTTGTTTGGTGACTTGGGTGTGAGCCCTGGTCAAGTAGCTAACAAAATCCTTGTCATGGTGAGGCACAAGCCAACCCTTAATTAACCTGTGCTCAGCCCTCTAGTGTCTTGGCACAGAGCAGGTCAGGCTTAACTTAGAGGCAAGTGTAAAGTGTTTGTTCAACAGTTCATACAGTAATACAGTGAAACCACCGCACAAAAAGGATCCCACACCAAGTTAGGAAAATAGAACTTTCTTTAATAAAAACAAGAAGACCAAAATGACAAAGATCCAAACAGTACAACTGGAGATATGAAACTTTGAAAATTTCAGTGAAAATAGCACCAAAAAGCACAAAGCGCTAACTGTGGATATTTGTCAAGTAGGACTGTGACATTGTCACACGTTCAGGCTAGCAGTGATGGAGAGCTACAGAGACCCAGTTAGGCTCACTACACAAATCACCATAAATCTTGCTCTGTTGAGCGTTGCGAGGATCTGCGTTGAAGACGCGTTGCACAGCTGAAGAAATGTGTCAGTTCCAAGATACTGAGACGTTGCAATGCAAGTCTCTGCATTGTCATCAAGGATCCCATCGATGGGTCTTGTTATGCGATGTCCAGCTTCAAGGATGCAACGGGCAGTCAGGTTATGTGTCAGTTCTGAGGAGCTCTGAGGGGGAAATGTAGAGTTCAGCATCATTGTCAAGCTGTCATCAACGAGCTCCTGGGACCTGGTGGCATCTGGAAGGACCCGGGAGCAACAGCGCGAGCATCAGTGTGCACCTATTGCTCTCTTATGAGGAACACACCCAACTGCACTAAAGCGTGGGCCGACTGCTTGGTCCTAAGATGGTGGCGCTCTCAGGACATCGGTACAGCTGACTCTGCCTTTGTGTGCCATCAATGCTGCTGCAGTACTGGAGAAATGTGTCATGGGAGTGCTTTTGGGTATGCATATGTGCGTGTATGAAAGATTACGGTCACATTTGTGTGTGCTTGTCTGTGCGTGTGATGGTGTGGACATGTATTTGGGTGTTTTTGTATTAGAGCATATGATTCTATGTGTGCTTGTGTTTGTGCGCGCAGATGTTTCTGTATGTGTGCTTATGTCTGTGCGTGTGATGGTGTGTGCATGTATTTAGTATTTTTGTATTAGAGCATGGGATTGTATGGGTGCGTGCAGATGTTTCTGTATGTGCGCCCTCTGTTTGCGTATGTGACTTTGTGCACACATTGGTTGTGTGCTTGTGCATGTCTGTGCATGTGTTGGTGTGTGTGTGCATGTATTTGTGTGTACGTCCTTGGGTATTTTTGTTCTGGAGCATGTGATTGTGTGTGTGCTTGTGCATGTCTGTGCATGTGATGGTGTTTGCGTGTGCATGTATTTGGGTGTTTTTGTATTAGAGCATGGGATTTTATGTGTGCTTGTGTTCTTGGATGTTTCTGTCTATGTGTGTGTCTGTGTGCGTCAGTGTGCATATGAGAGTGTGTGCTCACATTGGTGTGTGCTTGTTCATGTCTGTGTGTGTGATGGTGTGTGCACGATGGATTTGTTATTTTCTGGCGGCCACTGTCCTGTATATTGGCTTTAACTGCCTGATGCCTGACCTTAGGATGACCACCAGTGTACAGTTCTGTCCCCTGCCTGACCCCAAGATGGCTTTGATAGTGGTCCCCTACATGTTGTTTTACTTCCCTGGGACAACAATTGAACATTGACCAGACCTTGAACAAATCCCCCAACCTGCCTTCACATCAGGACTTGGATCCTGTGGAACTTACCCCAGACTAGGGAGACCTAGTGATTTGTCTGATGCCCGGTGGAGCTACCATATAGCTAAAGAGGAGATGGGTTGTGGACTCCCCCTCCCTCCGTCACCTACCCAGCCGGACCTTGGGCAGATTTTCCCCTTGTCTCTACCTCCTATCTTCCACCTACCCCTTTACCCTAGCCCCTTACCCTTCCTTGCTCCATTCACCTCGTCCCCTATGTTCTTTGAATGATTTTCTTGATACTTATGTAACTTTTAACTGATGTAAATTGCAACATTATTGTCCCTCATGTAAAGTGCTCTAATTCCATCAGGTCTAGCCAGCGCTATATAATAACTCATTAATTAAATGTGTTCCCCTTTAGTAGTCTTTCTCTCTTTGTCTATCTCCCTAGCTCCTATCCACTCTCCCCTGAATCTCTAACCTTGCCTGCTAGTCTGCCTTGCCCCCTGTCCTTTGTGCCCTTTTACTAAGCCTCCTTTTCCCCTTGTTAGGGAAAAATCCAATATTTATACTCTGGAGTCTCAGCGTACCCGCTGAGAGAGTCCACTGCGCCAAGGGAACCACTCACAGCTGAGGTATGGTATGGCACCCCTTGCCAAAGCACTCCCTCTCCCCTTTTTGGGGAAGGATCCAGTATGTAGGCCTTGGAGTCTCAGAGACCCCTTTGAGAGAGTCCACTGCGTAAAGGGAGCCTCCCACAACAGAGATAGGGAAGTGATACCACTTCCCCTGGGATCACAGCTTACTGGACTTTGGACGTTGCTTTGACTCGTCTACCGGTTTGTGTCCCCGTCGCCCTTCCCCTCCCATTTCCATGCGGTGTCCTTCATCCTCCTCTCCTCTTTCCCGCCTTCATTACCTTTCTACTTTCCCAGCTGCTTCCCCCTCCCCTGAATCGTTCCCCTTGCCTGCTTTTCCCCTTACATATTTGTGCTTATTGTTTATCTTGACCTTAGAAGTAACTATGTTGCTATGCTCTAATAACTGTGTAACCTTTGTAATGATGTAACCTTTAACTATGATCTGATGCTCATGTAAAGCGCTCTGATACCTCCGGGTCTAGCCAGCGCTATATGAAACCTTTAAAATATAAAATATAATGTGAGGGCCTGCACCAAGGATGCGCTGTGCAGTGCTAGTTCTGATAAACTGTGATGAGATGCAGGGGAAACAGCCGTTATAATGCATGCGTTACAATGTATGCTGTTACCCCCGCATGCTGTTACAAAGCAAATGGCTTGTTGCAGGGGGTATAAGGTGTTGGATTTAACTCCAACACCCTCCCTACTGTTGCACACACTGGAGTTGAAATAGTAAATTATACTATTCCCTTATCCAGCGCACCCTGACAGCAAGTTGGGGTAACAATTTGCTTGATAACAGCATGCAGTGTAAAAGCATGCGTTATATCTTCATACAACTGGGGTGCAGGTTTTGCAACAGGTCAGGTCCATGCAGCAGCTGTGATGCTTAGATTCTGCTCCAGTTTGTGCCATGCAGCAGAGGAGATGCCTCGGTTACAATGGATCGGCAGGGGCTTGCAGAGCACCTTAAGCACGCTTCCAAGGGTACAGGTCTAGGATGGCACCACTTGGCAGAGTACACTCACAGATGGTAGAGTCCATATGCAGGTACAAGGTTTTTGGAAGCCTGTCATGTCTCTGAGTCTTCAGATAAGGAGGCCAGCCAACTAACCCTTGGAGTCAGTCCAGTCCTTTTCACCCAGGCAAAAGGGCAGCGTACAGCATGTCAGAGCAGCAGGGCAGCAGTTCCTTTAAAGCAGCAGTCTAGCAGAGCGGTAGTCCCTTTCCACAGCAAGGAAAGTTCTTTTTTGTGGTGGAATACTCAAACGTCCGGAAGTGTACTAAAGTGGTGGTGCATACCTGGGGCCGAGTATTTATACCAAGTTGTGCCTTTGAAGTGGGGAGAAACTTCTATAAGCATGCCTTTGAAGTGCACAAGTGCCCTATCTTCCTGGCCTTGGCAGCCATTTCTGTGGTGATAAGACACACCCTATTCAAGTGTAAGTGAAGCTGGGTCCATCTCTTCACTCCCATCCTGCCAAGGATGGCCCATCCAGTCACGTCTAAGCTCCCCATTGTCTCGTTGTCTGTGGCTGTCTAGGAGGAATGCATAAAGCCTAACTGGCAACTACTCCCAGTTGTGACACCCATC
Source organism: Lissotriton vulgaris (assembly GCF_964263255.1). Classification (NCBI taxonomy): domain Eukaryota; kingdom Metazoa; phylum Chordata; class Amphibia; order Caudata; family Salamandridae; genus Lissotriton; species Lissotriton vulgaris. Next base: position 897,837,287 of record NC_141687.1, read on the forward strand.
CATGTGATCCAGAGACAGGCTGCAGGCACCAAATGGCTAAGGCACGAAAATGCCAACTTTCTACCAGTGGCATTTTTTGAATTGTGTTTAAAATCTGACTTCATTATAAGTTAGGATTTTAAACTGTGATTCAGAAGATACCAAACATGAAGGAGTTGCCTGTTCCCATTTGGAATTTACAGTTATGAACCGTAATAAGGTAAATCCAAGGTTATCCTACGGAAGAGGTAAGCTTTGTAGTAGTGATATGCGACTGAAAAGTACATATTTTACTTTTTAAATACATTGTATTGTTCCCCCTGGGCTGTTGAGGGCCTACCTTGGGGTGAGTTGTATGTATTGAAAAGGAAGGATTGGGCCTCGCAAGAGGCTTATTTTGCTAGGTAGAAATGACAGTTTAAACCTGCACACACAGGCTGTAATGGTAGGTCTAAGACATTTTTAAAGTGCTTCTTATCTAAGTGCTACAATCGTGCTGCATGTACACTAGTAGCATTTAGCCCCTTAAGTGCTGCGTCGGTGCATTAGCCGACGGCAGCACTACCTCCCCAGTGCTGCTCACGACCATTGGACGTCCATTCAGCACTAGTTCCAATGGACAGCGCAGCACTGGAGAGGGATGTTTACTAGCATCTATAAGGTTAATTTCCAGGCCCTGGGAACAGGTAGTGCACTTTACTTACAAGTACATTTGATATGCGGATTGAGTTTAAGCTAATTCAACATGTTTTAAGGAGAGAGTACAAGCACTTTTGCATTGATTAGGAGTGGTAAAGTGTGTGGCGTCCTAAAGCCAGCAAGAACTAAGTCAGCAAAAGAATGAGGTCTGAAGGCAAAAGGTTAGGGGAAGACCACACCAAGGATGCCAGGTCTAAGCACATTAGACGCGATCTTTGCCTTCGACAACTGCATAAGGTACAGCTCCACCTCCCCTCTCACATGGACCAACCACTATATTGTTTATTTCACAATTCCATGACTCAGGCCATAGCTCCCATAAACTCCAACCTAATCAGCCAGCAAATGAAGCAGAATAATGGAAACAGACCGGCGCTACACTCCCAAAGTAAACCAACATGACACCATCAACAAGCTAACCAAGGACATTTCTAACTTCAACCAATGGATATGCAACTGTGCCAACACTCTCGCATTCATCAAAACTCACAAACATCACAGAACCAACAACTGGGCTTCTGGTACATGGAAAAACTCCAAGACTCCAAAGAGTCTACAAAAAGCCTGAAAGGTAGTGGAGATCCAAACACGATGCAGACGCAAGATTAACTTACAAAGCCGGCCTAGGGCACTACCACCACATCCTAAGAACTACAAAGAGTAGAGCCCTTAAGGATAGGATCAAGTCCTGTTCCAACAGTAGCAAATAGTTATTTGTCATTGTCAAGGAATTCACCACCTTTCAAAATATTTCAACAACAAAATTGAGAAGATGTGCAATAACTTCGAAAAGCAACTAGACGCAGAGGACACCATCACCAGGCTGCACAGCTACCCCTCAGATAGGCACCTAAGTGAAGAACACTCACTGATGAAGACACCCACCACCTCAATCCTGAAGACTGACCACTTAGAGGCACCCACAGACCCTTGCCGATGCCACATTCACAACCTAGGAGGACCAGAGATCAGCAAGTTCCTCATATAATCAACTCCTCCCAGAGGAGCAGAAGCATGCCGCAGTCGCAGCCCTCCTAAAACAAAAATCGGCTGACCCTAACAACTCAGAAACTTCAGAACCTTCTGCCTGCTACCTTACATAGCAAAGGCGGTAGATAAAGTTGTCAACAAGCAATTCATCAACCACCTGGCACTCCACAACCTTCTCGATGACTCCCAATCCCGAGACAGCACTGATTGCCGCCACTGATGAGATCTACACCCTCCTAGACTGAAGAAAATCTACCACTCTCATACTCCTGGACCAATAATCAGTTCTAAAAACCGTGTCACAATCCATCTTCATCTAAATATTACATTACATAGGCATCCAAGGCCCAGCCCTTGAAGGAATATGCTCCTTCCTCACAAAAAGAAAAGTGAGTCAGACTCCCCCCCCTACACATCAAAGCCCAAGGACTTGATCTGCAGATTCTCCAAAGAATAATCCCTCAGTCCTATTCTGTTCATCATTTACATAACATATCTTGGGGTCGTCATTAGATCCCACAGCATCTCAATTATATATTATGCCAATGACACCCAGCTCCATGTCAGATGAATCCCCGATGACCAAATCCAACTTCATCAAATACATGATCCATGTAGTAGAATGTATGAAAACCAACTGTGTGAAACAGAACACAGATAAGACAGTAGTGCTGATCTTCAGGAGCAAAAACTTTCACAGGACTTATCTTGGTGAGCATCAGAGCTCGGTCCAACCCTGTCACCCTCCAATTACGCACACAACCTGATAATCATATTAGATAACAAATTCAACATGGTCAGTTAGTTAAACACAGTGAACTCCGCGGCTCCCACATGCTATACATTATTAAAAAATTCTTCAGATAGTTTTCCAAGAGAACCAGAAGCATCATCAAGTCCTAATCACCAGCAGACCTGACTATGGAAATGCACTCTATGCTGGAATGCCCAGCCACCACTTCCACTGCCTTTAAACAATCAAGAACTCATCTTGCAACTCCCCCAGCGTACTCACATCACATCTCACCTCAGAGATTTTTACTACCTGCTGATACACAAATGCTGCCAATTAAAACTCCTCAATCATGAACACATGGCATTGCATAACATTGGATCAGCATACCTCAACTCCTGCCTCAACTTCTTCCAGCTCACTAGACACCTATGATGTGACTCCCTCTCTCTCGCACACATACCACGCATCCACTAAAGCAGAACAGGAGGATTGGCCTTGTCATACCTCACACCCAAAACATGGAACAACCTCTCTCTATACCTAAGGGCCTCCTCTGTGGTTCTAATTCCATAAGAAGATGAAGACCTGGCTCCTAAATGAATGAACCTGCAGACAACCTTCACATCTGCTCCAGCGCCTGGATACACCTCGGGTGATTAGTTGTGCTTTACAAATCAATCTAATTTAGAATAGCAGAACATACTGGGTTCAAGTAACAGTGGTGTCACTGACCATGTAATGAGAGGCTTAATATCTGAGGTCATAAGCAATTCATTGTGGGGTTGTATGTTATAGTTAGCTCAGGAAACAATAACTGCTGAATTTCACTGGTTTTGCACGAGTGTAAAGTGAGCGTAAATATAACATCACTGTAACCTTTGTTTTTTCTTAAAATTTTATTTCCTTACTATAATGTCCCCTTTCGTTTTTTTCAGTGAATTTCTACGGTTTTGTAAATTGTATTTCCTACCTGGAATCTTTGAAAATAAGTGTGTGAGTGAGTGCAAGAGTGCCTCAGTGCGTGTGTGTCTGAGTGCGTGAGTGTCTCAATGGGTATGTGATTGCGTGTATGTGCGCCTGAGTGGGTCTGGAACTACCTGCCTAAGTGTCTCACTGGAAGTGTGAGTGGGTGCATCACTGTCTGAGTGTGTCTATGACTGTTTGAGTAGATGTCTAAGTGGGTGCATGAGTGTCTGAATGGGGCAGTGACTGGGTGTGTAGGATTTTGAGGGGATTTGACACTTCATAAAGACGTATAACATTGCAAGTTAAGCACTGAGAGGGTCTGCACCAGTAGCCATCACCCATGTTTAAAGGACTATTTCTGAACATGGTTGAGAAGGTTGTATCAGTACCTGCCTCTATATCTCAGAGAGCATAGGAGTACACCTCTATCAGTGCCATGATGTGTTTACGTAAATGTGCTGGTATGTAACTGCCTGCTATAATATCTCTATGGCTGCCAAAATGATTATGGAAGTGGCTGCTCAAATACTTCAGTGCCTATGTTAGGCAACAGAGAACTATGTAGGTGTTTCTGCAACTACCTTTGACTTTGAAACAGTATTTATCTACATGAATGAGAAGGTGGTGTCAGTACTTGCCAACCTATCTGAGAAATTGTAGGAGTACACCTGGAGGAGTGCCATGAGACGTTTAAGTAAATGTGCAGGTATGTGACTGTCTTTTTAGCAACTCTATGACTCTCTAAATATCTGAATGTAAGTAGCAATGAACAAACAACTCATTGCCTCTATTATGGAAAATAATGCAATATAGATGTGACTACAACTATGTTTGAATCTGCTGCATGCACAAGTCATTTTTGGGTAAGTGACTGAATGTATATGTGCTTCTGTAGCTGTCTATCAGAGCAGCATAACAGAAATAAAACACCAAGAATTAGAAGAAAAACACTCTTTGAGAACAGCACATCATTTAGACACATGTAAATATTTCCACATCTTCTAATGCCTTGCTAACTAAATGTTTAACACTTACTGGTACATGCATCAAAGGATTTTGCGATCGCAAACGGTGCGAATTGAAAAAATCAGCCGTTTGCGATCGCAAAATCCTCTTTTGGAATGCATGAAGGTTCAAGGCCCTCGCAATTTAAGAATTCGCAAATATTTGCGAATTCTCAAATTGCGATTGCATTTAAGGAATCGCATTTTGCGATTCTTTAAATGCAATGCAAGAAACCTTTTAAAATTGCGAATTCTCAATTAGGGGTTGCAAATTACCACGAGGGTGAACCTTGTGGTAATTTGCGAAAAATTATTAAAATGCTCAAATTAGCATTTTAAGCACTGTCATGTTACAGACACACATGTCCTTAGTGCATGTGTGTGTGAAACATGCACTTTAAAATACATTTCAGGGGTGCAGGAGGGGGTCCTTTGGACCCCCCCCTGCATCCATGGAATGCATTAACATTTTGTGAATCGCTAATTGCAATTCGCAAAATGTCAATGCCTTCCCATTGATTCCTATGGGCCTTTTGGCCCATAGGAATCAATGGGAATTGCAAAATCGAAAATTAGATTTCCCATAATATTTGCGATTCGGTAAAAATTGCGATTTTTACCGAATCGCAAAAATTATGTGAATAAATTGATGCATCCCGTTTTGCGATTCCTTATTTGCGATTCCTTAAAAATCGCTAATAAGGAATCGCAAAACGTTTTGTTGATGCATATGTTCGTTAATCTACTACTACCAATTACACCATGTAGTAGTCAGTAAATGTACAACATACTAATTCAAAGCAACAGATTGTGAACCAATTTCTCACACCTAGCCTGCAAATCAGACAAACTGTCTCATTCTCATACACTTATAAATCAACTTACTAACCTGTTATTAAACATTCAAAACCACTCAAAAAACCACTCCTACATTGCCTCATGTAGTTCCAATATTTTCTTTAAAATATTTGATACTCTCTTATAACATTCTCACATACAAATATACCCTTTCAATAAAGTTTTTTCTCCAAATGAAATGTAATTTGCATACTTGAAAATTGAGTTTGTTGATCAAATCGTAATTTTTGGTCAGACAGCTACAATGCTGCCAGGAAATGTAAAAATAAATCATAAGAATGGCACACGACTCTCACACAAATCAACAATTAATGGCAGCATTTTCAACTTTGCATTTTCAACTATCCTCTGATAGTGCGGAAGGCAAGGCAGCAAATAAAAATATATATTTCATTTTTCTCATTTTGGCACTTCATTACTGAATGGTTAGTATGCATGCACAATATGTGTGGGTGTTTTGCACACTTTTGACATTGGGCTATACGTGGGCACATTTGGCTGACATCTGTGCTACATTTGGGCTTTTTCTCTATGCTGGCCATCTTGGGAGACTTATTTGTTATGATGCTCCCTAATCTCCTCCTTTACTGCAGTATCCTCAAAAGAAAATGCTTTCAGTTTCCACTTGTGTCCATCAAGATTGCAATCAGATGTGCCACACTTTTGGTATGAATTCAGAATGTTAGCACTACAGTTGTATCTGTAGTAAACTGCTGATCAACAGGGAGTTAACTTGCAGTCTGCTACTGCTGTTGAAAGTGCATGGTTTAGTCTACTTGTCAGAATGCTTTAAAGAAATGCTTTAACGAAATTAAAGATGAGGATATATGAGAACTCACTTAAAATGTGTCCTAATTTTACTTTCTACAGCACTAACCATAAATTCTAAGACAAAATAAAACACCGCATTTTGTTCTTTTCTAAACTAAATGTTTTAAGTTTTACAAGTTTAATCAATCAAAATAACTTCAGGTGTGCCATACATTGGTCATAAGTAAACTGTTAGTGGTCTAGTTGCTTGTTAGAACACTCTGGGTGGCTGCAGTAGAACAAACATAAATCAACTGACAGGCTGCTCCTGTTGAATGTACATGTTTTTCTGAGAATGTCAGACTTCGTTCTCATATGGCTGAGAAACATAGGGGCCCATTATGATGTCGGGTGGATTGCCCCCGCTAGGCTGAAAAGAAAAAAAAAGAAGAAAAGAAGAAAACACCGTTCAACAAGGTCTCAGGTTACCGTGGCAATTCTGGTAAGAGTTGGGGTCCGAGCATTGAACACGGTCAAACAGAGGGGGCGATGTCACTAACTCGCGATGAGCTTCTAGCCATGCTTAGGGACTTCACAAGTGAACTACGAGACAATATTTAAGCTGAAATCACCGCTTCTCTTGACGCTTTCAAATCCGACATGGCTTCAAAATTTGTGAGCTGCACACCGACGTGGATTCCGTGGGGACCCGCACTCTCGACCTGGACGCCTTATGTAAGACTCTTGAGGATCGTCTTCACTCACTTGAAGAAGGCACTGAATCCTTCACAGCACAACTAAACTCTGCGCTCCTCAAATGTGAGGATCTGGAGAACCGTTCCTGATGAGAGAACATCAGAGTGCGAGGCCTGGAGGAAGGTCGAGAAGGGGCTGACTTGGAGCAATACATAGTTGGTCTCTTCAAAGCTACTGTGGGAATCAATGGACCACCAATTTAAATGGAACGTGTTTACAGAGTGGGCCCGGCCCTACAAGGGAAACATCAACGACCCCGAGACCTGTTAGCTAAGTTTGCCTCCTTCAAAACAATGGAGTTGGTGCTAAGCAGAGCCCGAGGGCGAGACACAATTGACTATCAAGCAGGATCCTGCTCATTGTTTCAAGATCTCACCTAAGGTACGCTGATGCATCGCCAGCAGTTTTGCCTATTGATAAGAAAATTCAATATAGGTGGACATACCCCTTTGGAATCGCTTTTACTTTCAATAATAAACAGCATCATTTCACTGAGGTGGAGGGCGCTGCAAATCTACTTGGCCTCGCCTACGCATCACCCCAGGAAAGCCCGACCCCACGGGCTCTGTCGGGGGACTAACAAGAAACAAGGAGACTGGTGGGAAATGGCAGACGGTACCGGCCACTGACAAAAAGACTCCATGACTGCTCTCTGCAATTTGATCTATTACACTTGGACAGGGCTCTCCATTCCCCAAAAGGTAAGGGACTCTCACACCCTCTCATTAGGAGACCCACTGCAGGGCTTATGCCAAACTGTGCGATGGACTAATGGCGACCCTTTGATCCTCTGCTAGTTTAAACACTTCACAATGAGGGTCATTTATTGTGGTTAGCTGACTGGCTGGTGCAGGACTGGTCTTACCCCTAAGGACATTCAACAATGCGGACCTTGAAGTTTGCATGGCTTGTTATCTTACTTCTCTCTTGTTTTGATTATCCAGTTTCTCTTTTTGGTGCTCTTCCCAGGGTTGGTTCCTCCGGGGGTGGGAGGTGGAGGGAGGGGGGTAAGAGGTGGCTATTACATTTGCAGATCGCTTTTCCAGAGGGTACATGGGGGTTAAGCTTTTATCTTGAAATATCAGGGGTCTCAGCTCCCCCAACAAATGGCACAAGCTCTGGAAATATATAGGGGATCAGGGACCTTGGGTTGTGGCGCTTCAGGAGACCCACATAAAGCGGGGAGAAGAAAGTAGACTTAAGCACAAATGTTATCCCCTGATTTATCAGTCCACCAATGTCAAGAAACAGAATGGGGTCACACTAATCTTCCATTCCTCCGCTCATTTTGTACATGAGTCCACATTGAAAGACAAGGAGGGCAGGTTTATCGTGGTAAAGGGGTCGCTGATGGGCAGACCTTGCACAATCGCTTCTGTATATGCGCCTAGCGCAGGGCAACTTGATTTTCTCTCCTCCATCCTGGATTCCTTACTAGGGTTTGCAGTGGGGATCTCATCATCATGGGGGATTTTAACCTCGTCTGGGATCCCCTTCTAGACTCCACTCATGCACATCGTTCCGGGGGGGGGGGAGAGGTACGTATTCTACAGCGCTCAAACAAACACTGCAACAATTGGGGCTGATAGACATCTAGCGCTATCTTCATCCGGATGATTCTCTCATGTTCACAAATCATAATCCCTCATTGATCACATTTTTATAAGCCTATCACTCACACATGCAGTCACGGATTCTGCTTTTCCCCCTATTGTGTTCTCCGATCACGCCCCCCTGACCTGTCTTTTAGATTGGCTAGCCCCACATTCTAAATTCACGAGATGGTACTTCCCAGAGTTCTTATGTAGGGATCGTCTTCACCAAGATGACCTTCGCAAAGCGATCAATGACTTCTTTTTTTCTCAATGACCCAATTGACACATCCCTAGCGAATAATTGGGATGCATTTAAGGCACACATTAGGGGTCACTGCATCTCTCTTGCCACCTTCCTTCAAACTAAGGAGCGTTTGGACCTTGAAAGGGAATTGATAGTGGCAGAGAGGCAGCATAAGGTCACTCCCTCAGCCCCGTCACTGAGGAAAGTTACTGCCCTCAAGGGGAAGCTTAATGCAATATACATGAATAGGGCAGAGAAAACCATCCTGTGACTTCAGGCTAGAGGTTATGAAGGGAAAGATAAGGTGGGCTCCCTACTAGCCAAACAATTATAGGTCAAACAAGAGAAAGAGTACGTAACACAGATCCTAGACGAGTTTGGAGTAACCCACACTAATGAGAATGGGAAAGCTCAGGCGTTCCATGATTTTTATCAAAAACTATACCGAGCTGATGCCCATAACGAGTCCAGGCAATCGCAATACTTGGTTCCACTTGATCTGCCCCAGCTCCCTGCCTCCACCAATGAAAAGCTTGCTGGTCATATCACCCTGGAGGAGGTACAGGCAGCGACCAATTCCTTAAAACGTCATAAGGCTCCAGGGCCTGATGGCTTTACCGCCGTATTCTACCGTACTTTTGCAGCAGAATTGGGTCCTCATCTGACTACGTTCTTTAATGATATTTCAAGCCGTCAGGCTGTGACCCCATCTATGGGTGAAGCTATAAAGGACCCGCAGCAATATTCATCTTATCGCCCCATTTCCTTGCTTAATCTAGATGCCAAATTATACTCCTAGATTCTAGATACCCGGCTCTGGGCTTATCTTCCTGACCTTATCCACCCAGACCAATAAGGTTTAATTAAGGGGCGGCAGACACATGACAATCTCCGCCGCATTTTTCATCTAATTGATAAGTCCCAAAAGAATAAGATGCCTGCCGTACTACTTTCGCTCGACACGGAGAAAGCTTTTGATCGCGTTGATTGGAATTTCCTGGAGCTTTCTCTGCACCTATTCGGTTTCTGCAACACCTTTATTGCAATGATCCTTTTCCAACTTTAGTGATCCCCGGTCTCACGTTGTGGCTAATGGGTTGGCCTCGAACTTCTTCGATTTAGCTATAGGACCCGACAAGGTTGCCCCTTTTCCCCGCTCCTTTTTGCCCCGAGTATTGAACCCCTGGCAGTCCGGATTCGCGTTAATCAAACAATCACAGAGATTAGTTTCGGGACGGATGAGCATAAGATTGCCTTATTTGTGGATGATGTCCTTCTACCAATCACTGCCCCGGCCTCCTCCCTTCCGGCCATTACTCAGGTAGTAGAGCAATTCGAAGCAGTGTCTGGCTTCAGAGTCAATCTAACAAAATCATATATCCTGAATCTCACCCTACTTTACAGCTCGCAAAAGGCTCTAGAGATCACTTCCCCTTTCCAATGGGCGCGTAAGGCCATTTCCTATCTGGGGATCCAAATTACTCCTAAACTTACTGACCTCTGCAAAGCTAACTTTCCACCCCTTTTGCAACTCTTAAGGGCTGATTGTAAAAAATGGAGCACAGCATATATTTAATGGGTTGGCAGGATCGATGCAATTAAAATGAATGTTTTGCTGCATCTCCTATACCTCTTCCAGGGCCTCCCCATGTACCAGATAAGGCACTTTTTCCTGAATTGAAAACCTTGTTACTCAAATTCATTTGGCAAGGGAAACGTGCACGACTTTCCTATCATCTATTAATAAGCCCATGTCTGAAGGGAGGCCTAGCCCTACCAGATTTTCTCACCTACTATAGTGCGGCCCAATTATGGGTACTGAGCGAATGGTCCCTACAAGCATCGGACAAATTGTGGCTCCACATTGACAGACAAGTGACAGGTAGGACGATCTGGGACTTGCCATGTTGCCGCAGAGCTGATAGACCTCTTAACGCATGCTTAAGTGTGCCTACCTCTACCAACATCAAAGTCTGAGACGTAGTAACTAGAACTCTGCCACTGACTACCGTCCCGTCCCCCTACACCCCCATACATTTCTTTCAAGATTTTACACCAGTCCTCCATTTGGGACCCTTTGACTTATGGCGCAAAGGGGGTTGCCTCATGATTTCGGACCTCTTTCATGGCACTAAGCTGCGCTCCTTTCATGACTGCATGAACCATTTCCACCTCCCACTTACTGAGTGGTACCATTACACTCAACTAATCACTGGGTCCAACAACCACAGATTCGGCAAGCCGCCTATAGAGCATACCTTACCGTAGAGAAATGTTTGCGGACGGGCACTATGGGCAAAGGATGTATTTTCTTTCTCTATAATCTCCTACTCACACTAGCACCGCACCGTGCACAGCTTCACAGGGTGCTTTGGGGAGATATGCTCATGACTCCACCATTGGATAAGCATTGGGAATCTCTGTACAGATATAATCAACAGAAAAAAAACGGGATTCTAAATGTCAATACTATAGCAGGCCAATCTCAACTCCTCACAGAGTAAGTCGAAACACAAGTCACATGAAAGCCCAAAAGGACAAAGCAAGAAAAGAGAACGAAAAGGTAAGTGATTAGTGGTGAGATCCAAAACCATTTAAATGACCCCTTCTCTCTCTGTGGTGTTATTGTGGAATATCTGTACAGAGACATGGCAAAATTTAACAGATCCATGCACCTCATGGAAGCCCATTACAAAACACTTTTTGGTTGGTATCTATACCCGCATAAACTGCATTCTATTTTCCCGGGCACTTCTGATCGGTGTTTGCCTAGTTGTGGTTTGCGGGGAGATTTTAAACATATCTGGTGGGATTGCCCGGTTATTAAAACTTTTTGGAAGGAAATCCTCTCTCAAATCAAAGTTATACTTGGCTACCCAATTGGGGACTCCATAGAACATGTTTTGTTGGGGCTCCATGACCCCTTGATTAAATACCTAACACATGCAGATAGATCTATTCTCTGGCTCTGTTTGGGAGCTGCGAAGATGGCTATAGCAGGGGCATGGAAGAAGCCTGAGGCTCCCTCGCTCACTCAATGGCACCCTCGAATGTGGAAGGCCTTAGCAATGGAGCGACTGACAGATATAGCTGAAGAGTCGTGCAAGGGATTTGACTACATCTGGACTCCTTGGGTCAGCTACCTTTCAAAGGGACTTCCCCTATTTTCCTGTAGCCCTAGGTTGAGAGCGCTCCATCTCTTCCTGATTTAGGTCCCCACTGTCCATCCATGGATGGGTATTACAGATGTGTTGGCCCTGATGATGATAGCATCCTGCGCGGGCTGTGGGATGCTCCCACTTTGGCCTGGCCTCCTCCTCCCTCCATAGCCAACAACACAGCTCCACTTACTTCCCTGGGTATCACCTTAGTTTGACTGTTTTTTTCTATTTCCTTTTCCACCCATCTTTGTTTCTTTTTCTTCTGTATCTTGTTGCTTTTTCAGAGCCCTGTTACTTGTTCTGAAGTAATCTAGACATTGCTGACAGAAAACTTCCAATATCATTTTACTAGAGGCTAGTTATGCATCACATGATGTTGTTTACCTCAGTAGGCGCTGTATGTCTGCTTGGGCCGGTAGCTCTGGGAAGATACTAGGTGTACTTTTTTTTTACTCTTAATTGTGCTATGCTGCCTCCTGAGATAGCATGCCGAGGGGCAACAATGCAGCGATTATTAGAAACTGTGTTTCCGTTTTAGATACTAAAAGACCGCATTTATGTCCACTGATGAATACGAAACACATTGTGTGATGTATGCATTATATACTGTTTGTAATTTGTGGCAAATGTTTCAATAAACACATTTTGACTAAAAAAAAAAGTTTTCTCTCAAACATGAATGATGTACTCAAAGCAGAGAGTTTTTTCATTGGGTAAAATCACCTTACAACACACCACAAATCCTAAAATTAGTACTGCACCTTTAACAAATGAGTTCTCAGTTTTTTGACCCTCAAAATCTGCCATTCACTACATTGCATTTCAATAGATTGCTATCATTTACATTGGTCCCAAGATTGCTGCCATCACTTTTTGGTTCAAGTGCTGACAGCCAATCAGACAAGGCTCTGCCCAGATATCCTCATTTGTTTTCCCTTAAATTTCCCAACAACTGCTAAATGGATTTACATCAAATAACTGAAAGCATGACCAGTGAGCCAAAATCTATCTTCCTGCAAAATTTGGTGTAATTCCGTCTAGAGGTTCAGGCTGTAGTAGTGTTCAGAGTTCATATGGAAATTAACATAGGAAACTATATTTTTGCCCCACCCCCCCCTATTTCTTAGCCCTCCCTTGATAGATTGCCCCACAACGTTTTGGGGAAAAATGTTATGATGATTTGTCAAATGATGCTAAGATATAGGCTAATCAAAAAACACTTATTCTACAGAAACATGGTCTTAACTATAACAAACCTATGGTCGACTGCCAATAGGTAATACATACATATATATAAAAATATATACATTAAAAAAAAATATATATATATATATATATATGTATATATATATATATATATATATATATATATATATATATATATATATATATATATATATATATATATACACACACACTCCTGGTCACAATCCTTCCCAGGGAAAAAACCAGAGTCGGAGCCCAATTGTAGTACGGTGCTTGTCAGCATCATCAAGTTTCAAGTTTATTTTATTATGTTTTTGGCTCTCAAAAGAGGGCCACATAAAATAATCACATAGCTATACACCACTACATACAATAAAAATCACAATAAAAGCCGATTGGAGGATCACAACATGAACACTGGGCGAACAATCATCAAACAACATCTCCAGAGATCATTAATAAATATCTAAAAACCCCTTAAAAAAGTTAAAAATTTTGAAGCAAAACATTTCATTAGGTGGACAATAAAGGCCTTGAAAGAAAGTATTTACATTAAGAATTCCTAATTGTAGACAAATAGATTTTAACCATTTAGAGCGCAATGGACGTAATGCTGGACAAATAAACAAAACATGATTTCGGTCCTGCACTGCCTTATTACAAAAGTTACATACTGGAGATGTCCCATACCACTTTGCTAAAAGTGAATTTAAAGGAAGCAAATCATGTCTTAAAAGGTACCATAGCCTTCGGACTCGATGAGGGATATTCCAGGAAACATACTGCTGGGCCTGCTTTATTGAATACGTGCTTAGGAGTAAATCACCACCCTTCTTTTCGTGTAGAGCAGTCATATCCATTTTAAAACAGAGTTCCCAAGATGCGTGTTTCAGCTGAGACTTTAGTTGAGAAGGAGAGAGTAAAAACAAAGTACTTTCATCCAACTCTAACATTGCTACCGCTTTTCTAAATTTTTTTACTATTAGTGAAAACTCGTTTAAATTGCCTAGCAGTTCCTTTTTAATATGTGCCCGTAAGGAACCCGATTCACTTCTGGCCAAACAGGCCACCCATCTTACAAGGGCAATCAACCCCTGTACCCAACAGCTCTGAAGGCCAAATTCCAACCTGCATGCGGTCACAGAGCAAGCTGTATTAAAGGAAGAAATTCTTCTTAGTACCTTTCCTTCCATTAACTGGGGGCCAACTAGCCCACCTAGAACCTTCAGTATGCGGCAGGGGGCTGCATTGCAGAGAGGTGTAATGAGGCTATGCCTCTTTTTACACCTCTCTGCAACGGCAGCGGAAGTAAGCATCAAATTATACGTCAAACAATGCCAAAGATATAGGCAACATAAACACAGCTTTTTAACACTAATCAAGTCCTAACTATAACTACCTACTGATGATATATACATATATATATATATATATATATATATATATATATATATATATATATATATATATATATATATATATCTATATACACACAAGCAAGGATGGCGTGCTTAAGCCATTTCAACGGCGGGCTCACGACAGGGTTCGCCAGCCCCTCAATGTACACACACTCCTGGTCACAATCCTTCCCACGGAAAAAACCAGAGTCGGAGCCCAATTGTAGTACGGTGCTTGTCAGTGTTTAATCAGCAGAAGAAAAATACCCAACGCGTTTCGAGATCAGCCGATCTCTTGCTCACTGGTGGAGCTTACCAGTACCATCATTCATTTAAAGTAACATACTTTGTTTTGGAATGCACCAAGTGATCATAAACATAAAGAAAATATTCAGGTTAATGCCGTGTCACAAATTAAAGATAGACGTTTCATGTAAACATTCGAATCACATTCCAGTGCCGAAACGAAAACAAACGAAAGTCACATTGTATTTAGCAATCAGAATTGAAATACAGCATTAATTTCAATCAACGTTTTTAAGCAATGTTCCGTAAGCTAAGTGACCATGTGGAACTCCACATTAGCATATTGATCGAGCCAAATGACACTCGGCAACAATTGCTTGGTTTGTGTTAAAGCCACACAAACACCGAACAAAGTAATAGTTCAAAATTAGTGATACTGCCCCAGTGGGCATATGCCGCATAGTTCCAGTTCGCCATTGTAGTGACTTCCCAAATTCAGCCCAAGTGGGCAAGGTCACATGAGTATTCCTGTTCCTGCAAGGAAAGAAGAAAGGACATAGCTATATGTGACAGTTCTTACTTTACAGATCCGTGTACTGTTAAAAACATGATTAAAATTGTAGAATTCAGTTTCCTAAGAAACAGCAGCTTATCTTTACATCAATTGAACTTCATATCAGATCTGGAGGTGAATCGCTAACTCTTCCCCCAAATTGTGTCCTACAGGCTGCAAAGTGTTGTACATTATAATGTACTTTGATTCTAGTTTTCTCAACTCCAGCCACCTGTTTCCTCCCCTGTCATTGCTCTCAACACTGTCCAGGACATAGAATCTCATCAGATTCTGATTTTTATTGTGTTCCTCTGCAAAGTGCCTAGCTACAGGGTATTGCTGATTCACATTACTGATTGCTCTCTGATGTTCCAAAATTCTAAGTTTCGCCTGCTTCGTAGTGCACCCTATATAAAATTTGTTACAGGGACATTCCAGTGCGTAGATAACATATTCAGTTGTCCAACTGAGATGTTTGGTAATCTTATGAGCACAGCGTTCTTTGGACAGTTGTATTGCTTTGCAGTTATTTCTGTATTTGTAAGCTTTGCACCTGCGACATGGATAAAATCCTTGTATTGTATTAGTCTTCTTGCTTTCTTTCACCAATGTGGTGCTCAGTGTATCCTTAAGGGATTTAGCCTTCCTAAATGTCAAAGAGGGAATGTCATGAATGGCTTCTTTTACATCTTTGTCAAGCCTAAGTGTATCCCAATACTTTCCTAGACATTTACGCAGTTTCCAAGATTGGCTGTTATAGGTAGTTATGAAACGTACCTTGTCGTCTGTAATATGTTGTTTGGGGACTAGCAGCTCGCTTCTATCCATAGTGTTGACCCTGGTGAGGGCCTGCTGGATCACTTTCTGACTATAGCCCCTCTCAGAGAAACGTTTCACCATTATCTGACTCTCTCTGGAAAAGCTTTCGACCGAGCTACAGTTTCTTTTAGCTTTGATTAGCTCGCCTACTGGTATACTGCGTATCAGGCTAGGGGGATGACTACTACCTGCATGGAGAAGGCTGTTTCCTGCTGTAGATTTGCGAAATAAGGAACTTTTTAAAGTTCCTTCAAAGACTTCAAGCTTTATGTCCAGGAATTCCAACTGTTTTTGCTAATAACACTGGTAAACCTCAGGTTAAGGGAATTTTGGTTCAGGATGGACTCAAATTCATGTATCTGGTCGAGGGTGCCGCTCCAAATACAGAAAATGTCGTCGATATATCTCTTCCAGAGGATGACGTGGGTACCAAAGTGGGAGATCTTATTCACCACCAGCTCCTCCCACCAGCCCAGATACAGACATGCTAGGCTGGGGGCGAAGCAAGTACCCATCGCCACCCCCTGGTTTGTTTGAACATTAATTTATTGAAGATGAAGTAATTGTTAGTCAAGCATTCCCACATCATGTCCAGAAGCATTTTGGTATGTGACAAAAGAGAGATAGATCTCTCCTTTAAGTAGAATTTACATGCTTCTACACCGAGCTCCTGGGGAATGCTGGTGTACAGGCTGGTGACATCAAAACTCACCAACCAGTACTCAGGATTCCAAGTAATGTCTTTAATGATTCGCAGAAAGTCGGATGAGTCCCTCACATACGAGGACAAACTGGTGACAAAAGGCTGCAGGAAGTGGTCAATGTACCTACTGGTATTCTCATAAAGGCTTCCTACAGATGAAACAATAGGTCTACCGGGTGGTGTCTGGAGGTTTTTGTGCAACTTGGGTAATAAATAAAGTGCTGATATTTTGGGGTATTTACCATGGAGGTAATTATACTCATCATCTTCTATCAGCCCCCTTGCTTTCCAATCACTCAGTTTATCACCATATGCACATTTGGATACATTGTAATCATCTCTTGTCGCTTTTGCATAATTATTTTCATCAGACAATTGCATAAGACCCTCTTTTAGATACATGTCAAGTGGCCAGACCACTACATTCCCGCCTTTGTCCCTGTTCTTAATGACTACATCAACCAAACTCTCCATCTCCTTCAAAGCAAGAAACTGTTTTTATTTAGATTCCAATTTAGTTTGGGCTTTATTCTATATACACGGAAACATACGGTGCACACAACTACATACCGGCTGGTTGGTTGTGTCAGTGAATATGGCAGAATCAAGAAACAACAGGAGGTTGGAAGCAGCGGCAAAACTCTTTACACCAACAGAGTCCAGTGTTGGGGAAGAAAGAAGACCACCTGGTAAGAAGATTGACGAACTTAGATCATTATGGGATGCATTATGGAAAAACCCTAAACGTGAGCAATCGCGCTTGTGGGAGGCGGCTGCCCTCACCAAATACCTGGGGCCTCATTTATGAGAAATGACGCATCGCTGCGTGAAAGCAGCAATGCGTCACTTCTCAGTGCACACTCCTTGCGACATTCCTGATGCGTCATATTTAATGTATGACGCATCATGTCGCAAGGAGTTACAGTTACGTCAGTATTTCTGACGTATTTGTAAGCGCAAAAGTGACGCATTGCTGGAGTGTGTCACAAAAGTGACGCAACTCCAGCAATGCGTTCTTTCACAAGGGCTGTGAAATCTCATAGATTTCACTGCGTCACTTCTACTAACCTTCCTTGCGCCAATACGCCCCCTTGCATACATTATACCTGCCGCAGGTATAATGTGGCGCAGGGGTTTACAAAGTGACGATAGATGCGTCACTTTGTAAATATGGCGCAACAAGGCGGATTTTTTAAGCCACTGGTGCGTCACAAACAGTGACGCACCGGCGGCGTAAAAGTGACGCACAGCCTCATAAATGAGGCCCATGGAATGTAACAGGATACCGCAAGGTTTAAGGATTTTTGTTATACCAACGTTCCAAAACCCTGACCCCGAACTGATCAGTGAGTGGATGGATAACAACCATGCATGTTCAATCAATATGTTAAAGATGCTCATTAAAAATGCTGAAAAGGAGTGTGCTCAACTAAATACTGAGAATGAAGCATTAATTACGAAACTGAAAGCCAAATACACGGATAGTGAGTTTACCACTGAGATGGAAAAGATGAACAAACGCCTCGATAAAATAGAGGAGGAAATTAAAGAGAAAAAACAGAGGAAATTTCACCGTGATGAAATTGACTATAGTAAAGGCCAGATCTTAACCTTTGCCAAGCGGTATGACGTGATCAGGGATGCCGCAAAGAAAACCAAAGTGCATACGACACCTGGAATAAAGAAAAATGTGCCTAACCAATCTGAAACAATTCAGGGAGAAATGGTAACCCTGGATGATGAGAATGAGTCGGTGGAAAGTGATGTTTCTGAACCAGCAGAAGCCATTCCAGCAAAAGATTTCATTTTAAAGGAGGTAGCCCTAATTGCCAAGGGACGCCAGACAGGCACCCCATCAAAAGGGTGTGGAAAAGGCAGCAAAGGCGGACGCGGAAGAGGCAACAAGTCATTCGAGGCAGTACAAAGTCCAGTGGGTGTCGTAACCAGAGGCAAGGCGGCAAATAAGTGAACCCCATGACTGTGGTAAACCTTTCAAATCGTATTTTAACACCTATACAAGTTGAAGTGCTATCTAGAGGGCTATCATTCTGTCCTACATCCAATTTTAACTTCACTAATGCCCGTATAGATTTGTTTTGCTTTACGCGCAAACTGAAGTTAAAGAAGTGGTTTGCGACCAAGCCTCGACTGAGAAAAGATGTAACGGTTGACAAACCCAGTGCACTAAGTGTTAATGATGCTGAACTTTTGCAATCTGTTCAAGTGTTAGCAGGTTGTGACAATGTCAGCGACAATGCCCTATTTAACTTAGTTGACACTGAGAACTCAGTCGACATGAGCAGCAACAGTGGGTTTAAACCAAAATCGGTTTTTGTACCGCAAATTTCTAACAGCTATATTGATAGCTTTGAACAAGGCATGATCCAAGAAATGAGACGGATGGACAGAATAAAGCCCAAACTTAATTGGAATTTAAATAAAAAACAGTTTCTTGCTTTGAAGGAGATGGAGAGTTGGGTTGATGTAGTCATTAAGAACAGTGACAAAGGCAGGAATGTAGTGGTCTGGCCACTTGACATGTATCTAAAAGAGGGTCTTATGCAATTGTCTGATGAAAATAATTATGCAAAAGCGACAAGAAATGATTACAATGTATCCAAATGTGCATATGGTGATAAACTGAGTGATTGGAAAGCAAGGGGGCTGATAGAAGATGATGAGTATAATTACCTCCATGTTAAATACCCCAAAATATCGGCACTTTATTTATTACCAAAGTTGCACAAAAACCTCCAGACACCACCCGGTAGACCTATTGTTTCATCTGTAGGAAGCCTTTATGAGAATACCAGTAGGTACATTGACCACTTCCTGCAGCCTTTTGTCACCAGTTTGTCCTCGTATGTGAGGGACTCATCCGACTTTCTGCGAATCATTAAAGACATTACTTGGAATCCTGAGTACTGGTTGGTGAGTTTTGACGTCACCAGCCTGTACACCAGCATTCCCCAGGAGCTCGGTGTAGAAGCATGTAAATTCTACTTAAAGGGGAGATCTATCTCTCTTTTGTCACATACCAACATGCTTCTGGACATGATGTGGGAATGCTTGACTAACAATTACTTCATCTTCAATAAATTAATGTTCAAACAAACCAGGGGGGTGGCGATGGGTACTTGCTTCACCCCCAGCCTAGCATGCCTGTATCTGGGCTGGTGGGAGGAGCTGGTGGTGAATAGGATCTCCCACTTTGGTACCCACGTCATCCTCTGGAAGAGATATATCGACGACATTTTCTGTATTTGGAGCGGTACCCTCGACCAGATACATGAATTTGAGTCCATCCTGAACCAAAATTCCCTTAACCTGAGGTTTACCAGTGTTAGTAGCAAAAAACAGTTGGAATTCCTGGACATAAAGCTTGAAGTCATTGAAGGAACTTTAAAAACTTCCTTATTTCGCAAATCTACAGCAGGAAACAGCCTTCTCCATGCAGGTAGTAGTCATCCCCCTAGCCTGATACGCAGTATACCAGTAGGCGAGCTAATCAGAGCTAAAAGAAACTGTAGCTCGTTCGAAAGCTTTTCCAGAGAGAGTCAGATAATGGTGAATAGTTTCTCTGAGAGGGGCTATAGTCAGAAAGTGATCCAGCAGGCCCTCACCAGGGTCAACACTATGGATAGAAGCAAGCTGCTAGTCCCCAAACAATATATTACAGACGACAAGGTACGTTTCATAACTACCTATAACAGCCAATCTTGGAAACTGCGTAAATGTCTAGGAAAGTATTGGGATACACTTAGGCTTGACAAAGATGTAAAAGAAGCCATTCATGACATTCCCTCTTTGACATTTAGGAAGGCTAAATCCCTTAAGGATACACTGAGCACCACATTGGTGAAAGAAAGCAAGAAGACTAATATAATACAAGGATTTTATCCATGTCGCAGGTGCAAAGCTTGCAAATACAGCAATAACTGCAAAGCAATACAACTGTCCAAAGAACGCTGTGCTCATAAGATTACCAAACATCTCAGTTGCACAACTGAATATGTTATCTACGCGCTGGAATGTCCCTGTAACAAATTTTATATAGGGTGCACTACGAAGCAGGCGAAACTTAGAATTTTGGAACATCAGAGAGCAATCAGGAATGTGAATCAGCAATACCCTGTAGCTAGGCACTTTGCAGAGGAACACAATAAAAATCAGAATCTGATGAGATTCTATGTCCTGGACAGTGTTGAGAGCAATGACTGGGGAGGAAACAGGTGGCTGGAGTTGAGAAAACTAGAATCAAAGTACATTATAATGTACAACACTATGAAGCCTGTAGGACACAATTTGGGGGAAGAGTTAGCGATTCACCTCCAGATCTGATATGAAGTTCAATTGATGTAAAGATAAGCTGCTGTTTCTTAGGGAACTGAATTCTACAATTTTAATCATGTTTTTAACAGTACACGGATCTGAAAAGTAAGAACTGTCACATATAGCTATGTCCTTTCTTCTTTCCTTGCAGGAACAGGAATACTCATGTGACCTTTCCCACTTGGGCTGAATTTGGGAAGTCACTACAATGGCGAACTGGAACTATGCAGCATATGCCCACTGGGGTAGTATCACTAATTTTGAACTATTAATTTGTTCAGTGTTTGTGTGGCTTTAACACAAACCAAGCAATTGTTGCCGAGTGTCAATTGGCTCGATCAAAATGCTAATGTGGAGTTCCACATGGTCACTTAGCTTACGGAACATTGCTTAAAAACTTTGATTGAAATTACTGCCGTATTTCAATTCTGATTGCTAAATACAATGTGACTTTCGTTTGTTTTCGTTTCTGCAATGGAATGTGATTCGAATGTTTACATGAAACGTCTATCTTTAATTTGTGACACGGCATTAACCTGAATATTTTCTTTATGTTTATGATCATGTGGTGCATTCCAAAACAAAGTATGTTACTTTAAATGAATGATGGTACTGGTAAGCTCCACCGGTGAGCAAGAGATCGGCTGATCTCGAAACGCGTTGGGTGTTTTTCTTCTGCTGATTAAACACTGACAAGCACCATACTACAATTGGGCTCCGACTCTGGTTTTTTCCGTGGGAAGGATTGTGACCAGGAGTGTGTGTACATTGAGGGGCTGGCGAACGCCGTCGTGAGCCCGCCGTTGAAATGGCTTAAGCACGCCATCCTTGCGTGTGTATATATATATATATATATATATATATATATATATTACCTACTGGCGGTCGCCAGTAGGTAGTTATAGTTAGGATAATTTTCAATGTTAAATCTCAACATTCTATTTTGAATAACTTTGGCGCCGGTTGACGAATCTGCCTGAAATTTTCAGGAAAATGGTCTCATGGCGGTCCGGTCCTTCCCTGAAAGTTTGGGGGGGATTCGTCAAGCGGGGGCCGAGATAAAAGGGGGGTCCCAAAACGCGTTTTCCCCATGTTAATTTCCATAGGGCGGTCGATTTCACTTTTAGCCCGAACGGCTGAATGGATTTCCACCAAACTTGGCAAAATTGTAGGGACTGGTAGCCCGATGTGCCTTTGCTATGTCTCAAGATATGTGCTCCAGTGGATTTTGAGTAATTTAGGTTCAAAAAAATATATATATCTATAGCAGCGCACCGGTGCGCGCACCGGGGAGCGCTCCAGGCGCGCCACGCGAGGTGCGCATGGAAAGCTGATTGGCTCTCGGGTGTCTGTAAACATTCGAAACAGTCCAGAGCGGTCGCCATCTTGTGTCTCGGTAAAATCGAGACATAAGAGGTGGCTAAAAGAAAGTGGGAACTGACCATAAGGCGTCAGGGATAGACCCCTTTGACCCCCTAGGTTTGATGTGGGGGCTATAAAAGGGCCCCGCGGGGCATTTAAAATATTTTTTTTTTTCGTTTTGCGCGGGGGAAGCGCACGGTGCGCGCACCGGGGAGCGGCCCTGGGAGCGCACTATGATGAAAAAAGGTGACAGAGTGTTTAAAAAATGAAGTTTTGATTTAGAAATTGGAGGTAGTTCTAAAAAGAACTTTTTTTTTTCTTCTTTTTGTTGTTTTATATTTTTTTTGTGTTTTTTGAACTTTTTGTACTTTTTTTGGCTTTTCAAAACAGTTTTATATATTTTTTTGTATTTTTTTGGGGGAGAAACAAAAAAAGGGAATTGAAACTGGCTCAACTGGAGCAAAAAAACAAAAAACCCAAAAAATTACTTCTTTTTGGGGCACTTGTGATTATCACCTGCAAGGACGATGAGTTTCACACTTTGTTCCCCATAGGAGATAAGTTTGCCACAAGCTTTGCAAGTAATTTTAAAATCAGCAAACCTCGGCTGAATGCAAGGCATCACTTCAGATGTTTCTGGTTGCGAGGAAGTGGGTTGGTTTCTTTGGGAGGGGGTCCTTGATGAATGGGGGAGGTTACTGGCCAGTTCCCGGAACTCTGCACGAGAGTAGTTGTTTGGATGCTTTCTTGTCATGTGCCGAATCATGGTATAGTTACCAAAAGAATATTTCTTATTTGGGTTGCCCCGTGAAAGTTCATCATTGCAGATGAGGCAAGTGACTTTTGGCGCATTCACCTTTTTTTTCCCCTCTGGAATTGAAAAAAACTCCCAAATGAAGTGTGGTTTGGGTTTATAAGGTGTGTTTTCTTCAGGCAGCCATCTTCTTCTCCCCTCCTCCTGTTCCTCTTCCTCTTCCTCCTCCTGTTCTTGACCACCAACATAATTTGGAGCTGGTCCTCTTGGTGGTTGTGGTGGTGGTGGTGGGGCAGATGCACCAGCTGATGCTACTAATGAAGCCATTTTATAGTACAAAATATTACTCAAAGAGCAAAAAAGTAGACAGAGCAACAAACAGGTCTTCCTCAGTCAAAGGACAAAGTCAGAATAAGGAAAAAAGGTGGGGTCTTTCATCATTTAGAAAAAAAAACTGTCCTGAACCAATGAGAAGTGTTATTTTCAGGTCACAAGACCAGGGGCTTCATCATTATGAAACCAAAACTGTTATGAACCAATGAAAAGTGTTATTTTCTGCTCACATGACCCGACGCGCTTACGCTACGCGCCCGACGCGCGCCCGGGGGCGCGCCCCGGGTCGCGCAGCGTAAGCGCGTCGGAAGTTTACGTTGTGCGATCGTATTCGCTCGAGTACTTCCGGGTGCGCTTACGCCGTGCGTATCACGCGGTCGCGGCTACGCGATACGTCACGATTATGTTTTCGTTTGCGATATTGGCGCTTACGGGACGCTCCCCGGAGCGCGCCCCGGGGCGCTTTGTAAAAATACGCTTTTCGGGGCGCTCCCCGGGGCGCGCTCCGGGAGCGCTCCCCAAAATAATTTTTTAAAAAAAAATTGGGAAAATTGTAGGGACAGGTAGCTCTATTCTGAAGTGGTTTGTAAAAAACATTAACTTTAGAAAAATATGTATTGTGCTACATTGGGCTTAATATATGTTAGAGCCAAAATGTAGCCCAAATGTAGCCCAAAGTAGCCCAATGTAGCCCAAAGATGGCCACCAGAGATCAAAAATTGAAAATGTAGCCCAAAATTCAACTAGATGTAGCCCAACTGTAGCCCAATGAGAAAATGTACCAGATTGTTAAAAAGAACAACTAGAGTGCTAACAGTCTTATTTATAAAGTGAAACTTATAGTTAGGAATTAGCATTAAAAAAACCTTTGAAATTCACTGAAAAAACCATAGGTTTCACACCAGTTATAGTTAGGAATTAGCATTTAAAAAACCTATTAAATTCACTGAAAAAACCATAGGTTTCACACCAGTTATAGTTAGCTGGAAATGTTACTGATATAAAACCATTGAAATTCCCACGTTATAGTTAGTCGGACTCACTATAACTTGCGCGTGCAATGCACTGCTGATGACATCACATATTACATCACTCATGACATGGTCAGTGACATCACTCATGACATCACTGATGACACCATCCTTGTGACACAGTCACAGACCTCCTCTCAGTGTAAAGTAACCCTTGAGACACATATTCAAAAATAGAAACTGAAATTTTTTAAAAATGGACATACCTATATCAGTTACAACAAGCAATTCTGTACTTCCACTATCTATATACACATCCACTCATTCACCAACAGTTCTATATAGTCACTCATACATATACTCACTCATCATATGAAGAGATACACCTATACATCCTGTTACACACCGACATTCATCCAAAAGTTACTCACACACATATTCACACGTGCAAATAAACTATTGAACAACCATTTATTTGAATATAGAGTTATACACACACTTCCACCTTACTTTTATTGAAAATTACACATATTTATTCTCTTAAACAATCACTTATAGAAACACATACTTATTTAAACAGGAAATCTTACAATCTCTTACTCTCACATATACTCACTTATATACATCAATATTCATATATACTAGATTAAAACATATGTAGTTACTGATAAAGACACTAGTGAGACAGTCATTCACTCACTAACAAACACATATAGACACTCATCCACCCATACAGTCCTGTACATATGCTGTCTTCAAAACACATACAAACAAAGAGTCAGTCACTCATGCATCTATGTGCTAAGTAATACCCCCACCAAACCATATAGACACTCATAGTGATACTAATAAAAATATCAAATAACCCATATACATACGCATGTAGCTACTTATCAACACATGTAGTCACTTATACACAAAGTGAAACACTAATATATGTATTTAAATATTTAAACATAACTCACTAATATTTATTTTTCAGAAAGACACATATTCACTGGATGGTGTCATCAGTGATGTCATGAGTGATGTCACTGACCATGTCATGAGTGATGTAATATGTGATGTCATCAGCAGTGCATTGCACGCGCAAGTTATAGTGAGTCCGACTAACTATAACGTGGGAATTTCAATGGTTTTATATCAGTAAAATTTCCAGCTAACTATAACTGGTGTGAAACCTATGGTTTTTTCAGTGAATATATATATATATATGTATATATCATCAGTAGGTAGTTATAGTTAGGACTTGATTAGTGTTAAAAAGCTGGGCTGAATTCCTTTTGTAAAGAAGGTTTTGGAAAGATATTTAGGTGCGAGGCCACGCGCGCCATGAAGTCCCCTTCCTTAAGCTGTTCGGCGTAAGTAGTGGCAAACTCTTATGGACACTCTCAAAGTGCTTGGGATATACGCCGAACCGCCACCACTTACCTCCAGGCACATGCTGGCAAATCTGTGACTGCACAGACAGCTTTAACACTGAAGGCCCATGCTGTACAAATGAAATGCACGGACATTGTAATTAAAGCACTACAGCGCGCAAAGGTGCCTTGTGGGACTTGGAGGCTGGATGATGGACACAGGATCCTTCACAATTCATCCGTAATTACCATCAAGGAAGGAGAAGTGAAGCTGCAGGCACGGCCCACTGGGGGAGCACTTGCGTACATGTACCTGCAGCAGCTGAGCACGGAGCACCGAGGTGAGGAGCAACGAGTTCAGAGTCCTTCCCCATCCTTCATAATGCCTGCACCAATCGAAGCGGGGCATTTGATTTGAAAACGGACAGCAGATAATCGAGGAGGTGAAAGGCATTTATTTATATTTATTTATTTAAAGATTTGTAAAGCGCCTGGTGACCCGGAGGCATCCCCGCGCTGTGAGAGCTTGAAATTGGCCAAGAGGGGAGGAAAAAACTTATTTAGGGAAAAGCAGAGTTTTGAGCTGCTTGCGAAAACGCAAGTAGCAGGGTTCCAACCGCAAACTGCGGGGAAGCGAATTCCAGCGTGTGGCTGCCTTTACGGAGAAGCGACGGCCTCCAGTACGCACCCTCCTTTGATAAAGGCATAGGAGCCGAAACCGGTCATGCCGACCCTGCGCTGCTAAAATAAATTGAAGGTTTTCCTGTGACCTGCGTGGGCTGAATTCCTTTTGTAAAGAAGGTTTTGGAAAGATATTTAGGTGTGAGGCCACGCGCGCCATGAAGTCCCCTTCCTTAAGCTGTTCGGCGTAAGTAGTGGCAAACTCTTATGGACACTCTCAAAGTGCTTGGGTTATACGCCGAACCGCCACCACTTACCTCCAGGCACATGCTGGCAAATCTTTGACTGCACAGACAGCTTGAACACTGTAGGTGCATGCTGTACAAATGAAATGCACGGACATTGTAATTAAAGCACTACAGCGCGCAAAGGTGCCTTGTGGGACTTGGAGGCTGGATGATGGACACAGGATAATTCACAATTCATCCGTAATTACCATCAAGGAAGGAGAAGTGAAGCTGCAGGCACGGCCCACTGGGGGAGCACTTGCGTACATGTACCTGCAGCAGCTGAGCACGGAGCACCGAGGTGAGGAGCAACGAGTTCAGAGTCCTTCCCCATCCTTCATAATGCCTGCACCAATCGAAGCGGGGCATTTGATTTGAAAACGGACAGCAGATAATCGAGGAGGTGAAAGGCATTTGATAAAGGCATAGGAGCCGAAACCGGTCATTCCGACCCTGCGCTGCTGAAATAAATTGAAGGTTTTCCTGTGACCTGCGTGGGCTGAATTCCTTTTGTAAAGAAGGTTTTGGAAAGATATTTAGGTGCGAGGCCACGCGCGCCATGAAGTCCCCTTCCTCAAGCTGTTCGGCGTAAGTAGTGGCAAACTCTTATGGACACTCTCAAAGTGCTTGGGATATACGCCGAACCGCCACCACTTACCTCCAGGCACATGCTGGCAAATCTGTGACTGCACAGACAGCTTGAACACTGAAGGCGCATGCTGTACAAATGAAATGCACGGACATTGTAATTAAAGCACTACAGCGCGCAAAGGTGCCTTGTGGGACTTGGAGGCTGGATGATGGACACAGGATCATTCACAATTCATCCGTAATTACCATCAAGGAAGGAGAAGTGAAGCTGCAGGCACGGCCCACTGGGGGAGCACTTGCGTACATGTACCTGCAGCAGCTGAGCACGGAGCACCGAGGTGAGGCGCATACTGGAGGTTCCAGGTGGGCTAGTTGGCCCCCAGGGACCCCCAGTATGCAAGTGGAATTAGTTCCCCCTCTGCAAACGCGCCAGGGGGCTGCATTGCAGAGAGGTGTAAAAGCATTTTTTTTCAAATTATATGTAATTTAAAAAATAAAATATCTAAAAATAAATAATTTAAAATAATGTAGTAAATCAGTTTAAAAAATATAACAATTCATACATTTAAAAATTATCATTTACAAAACCATTGAAATTCACTGAAAAAACCATAGGTTTGAGCCACGTTATAGTTAGGAATTACCATTTAAAAAACCTTTGAAATTCACTGAAAATTCTTAGGTTTCATATACGTTATAGTTAGGGTATAGCATTTTAAAAACCATTGAAATTCACAGAAAAAAACATAAGTTTCACACCAGTTATAGTTAGCTGGTCATTTTACTAAAAAAAAAACGTTGAACTTCCCCCGTTATAGTTAGTTCAGCTAACTATAACTCACGCGCCCACAATGCACTGCTGATGACGTCACATATTACATCCCTCATGACATGGTCAGTGACATCACTCATGACATCACTGATGACATCTCAAATGACATCACTGATGACATCACTGATGACATCATCAAGTGGATGTCTGTCTTTCTGAAAAATAAATATTTTTTATATATGTATATCTAAAGGTCGATGGAAGAATAAATGGGTAATTCCCAACTATAACGTGTGTGAAACCTATGTTTTTTCAGTTATATATATATATATATATATATATATATATATATATATTTATATTTATATATATATATCACCAAACACAAGCTACAGTAAGTAACTCGAGACAGGCCACTCCAACCGTGCTGTTTAATCTCTTTAATGGAGACAGTTTTGCATAACGCGTTTCACCTCCATGAGGCTTAATCATATGCAGCATTACTTGGGATGGGTTTGTTAGCACTTAAAAAACGTAACTCCAAACATTGAAAAGGGACTAGTACCCATCAGTTCGAATTTAAAGGGACAGTGGGTTTTCAAATATATTCATAGTTCGTTTTTCACTTCACCGACAGTGTCAGTAAGTACACTCCAATTACCTCAGGACAATTCCTTGAAAATGTAGTATTTCCATCATATCTGTCTCCCAAAACTGTGCTGTTTCATTAATGTCTTTAACTGTGTAACTCTGACCACAGTACCCAGAATCCACCCTTACTGTTCACCTAATGACAGGTTAATCCTTCAATGTAGTTCTTGGCAAAATGACACCTTTGAATCAGCCGCCAAACTTTTATACAAGTTGCCTTTCACAGGAAAAATTCCATTTCCGGCTTGTATTTTCCGGTAGCAGCATCTTTGAAAGTCAATTCCGCTACCATCCTGGTTATGTTTTCCTTCAACCATGTCTTCCGAGAAAGCATTTCTCAGCACGACGTGCATGGGGAAGATCCCCTTCGCAGACCCTGGCTGTATCCGTGTTCGTCTATCCAGTCGAGGCGGGCCTCTCAACGGGGCCCTTCCATATTTTCTGTTGTAGATTTTCACTGCTTCACCGCCGGTGGGCGCTTCAAAATTGGATACTATCCATGGGCAAACGTATATATACATATATATATAAATATATATATATATATATCCAAAACACAGTATTCCACGTGGGGCCAGCCGAACTCGCGGCGGGTGCAACCGGAAAGCGGTGGTGGAAACCGATTGTAACATAGCAAAAACAAGGAGTTTTATGATACTCCCAAGGTCCGGTGCACGCTCGGGTTGTGTGTCGGCTAGGAAGTATCCGCAGACGCGTTTCTGGCTCTTGCCATCATCAGTGCGGAAGCCGTCAGTAAAGCGGCACAGTTATTTAAACGGAACTGCCATGTGGTTGGTGGATCCTTGGCCAATGAGAAGGCCGATGGCGCTCCCATAGCGAAAAACTTTATTGGCAGCCGTAACAACTGTGCCTGCACATCCCCTCGCCTGCCGCTAATGGAACGAAGACGCTGTGAGTGTCACACAATGGTGGAGCACTCTAGCTTTGTATAAGCCACAACCTGCATGGGTCAACAGCGTCCGTAAGCGGCGTTTCGGCAGCCCAAATTGAATCCAAAACACAGTATCCCACCTGGGGCCAGCCGAACTCGCGGCGGGTGCAACCGGAAAGCGGTGTTGGAAACCGCTTGTAACACAGCAAAAACAAGGAGTTCATGGTACTCCCAAGGTCCGGTGCACGCTCGGGTTGTGTCTCGGCTAGGAAGTATCCGCAGACGCGTTTCTGGCTCTTGCTGTCATCAGTGCGGAAGCCGTCACTAAAGCGGCACAGTTATTTAAACGGAACTGCCATGTGGTTGGTGGATCCTTGGCCAATGAGAAGGCCGATGGTGCTCCCATAGCGAAAAACTTTATTGGCAGCCGTAACAACTGTGCCTGCACATCCCCTCGCCTGATGCTAATGGAACGAAGACGCTGTGAGTGTCACACAATGGTGGAGCACTCGAGCTTTGTATAAGCCACAACCTGCATGGGTCAACAGCGTCCGTAAGCGGCATTCCGGCAGCCCAAATTGAATCCAAAACACAGTATCCCACCTGGGGCCAGCCGAACTCGCGGCGGGTGCAACTGGAAAGCGGTGGTGGAAACCGCTTGTAACATAGCAAAAACAAGGAGTTCATGGTACTCCCAAGGTCCGGTGCACGCTCAGGTTGTGTGTCGGCTAGGAAGTATCCGCAGACGCGTTTCTGGCTCTTGCCATCATCAGTGCGGAAGCCGTCAGTAAAGCGGCACAGTTATTTAAACGGAACTGCCATGTGGTTGGTGGATCCTTGGCCAATGAGAAGGCCGATGGCGCTGCCATAGCGAAAAACTTTATTGGCAGCCGTAACAACTGTGCCTGCACATCCCCTCGCCTGCCGTTTAAATAACTTTGCCGCTTTACTGACGGCTTCCGCACTGATGACGGCAAGAGCCAGAAACGCGTCTGCGGATACTTCCTAGCCGACACACAACCCAAGCGTGCACCGGACCTTGGGAGTACCATGAACTCCTTGTTTTTGCTATGTTATATATATATCCAAACCAAGCAACCCTTCAAGTCGGTAAGACGAGAGCCCACACAGGTAACCGGATCCAAACTCCTTTTATTGCAGTTTAAAATCAGCGGCATAATGCATTTCAGCACTCTGTACCTTTCCTCAGATGCCATTGCTCTTTTCAAAAATTAACTGTCACTTAAAGAAACAGAGCGTCTCACTGAGATTGGTGGATAAACTCCTTCCACCTTTTGAAGAAAAGATTTTCCAGACTCGCTGCCCCGAGTCCACTTGCTGCAGAGACACACGTGGAAGTCCTTGCCCCAGTGGGTGGTGTCTGCAGCTCCCTCTGCATTGTGGATCCTTTAGTGTAAAGGGCTGGAATGGCTAACCTTCTCCCAATCAATAAAGCTCCCAGCACGCCGGAATGCCTTCGCCTGAGTAAGCAGAGGCATCTTTATGAAGTCATATCCCAGATTTAACCGGCCTGGCAATGCGCTGAGAGTTACAGCAGTCCGGCTTTTCTCATTCCACCTTCTGCCACGGTCCACTGAACTCCTGAGGGTGGGGGCTTAGGTGCGAGTGGCGGTGCACACAGCTTCAAAACCAAGCGACCCTTCCAGTCAGAAAGATGAGAGTCCACACAGGTAAGCGGATCCAAACTCCTTTTATTGCAGTTTAAAACGAGCAGCATAATGCATTTCAGCACTCCGTGCCTTCCTCAGATGTCAATGCTCTTTTAAAAAATTCACTATCACCTAAAGAAACGGAGCATCTCACTGGATTAGTGGAGACACTCCTTCCACCTTTAGAAGGGAAGATGTTCCAGACTCGCTGCCCCGAGTCCACTTGCTGCACAGATACACATGGAAGTCCCTGCTCCAGTGGGCGGTGTCTGCAGCTCCCCAGTGATGTCATTTGAGATGTCATCAGTGATGTCACTGACCTTGTCATGAGTGATGTAATATGTGACATCATCAGCAGTGCATTGCGAGTGCGCCAGTTATAGTTAGCAGAACTAACTATAACAGAGGAATTTCTATGGTTTTGTACGAGTGAAATGCCCAGCTAACTATAACACCCCTGAAACTTTTGTTTTTTTCTGTGAATTTCTAAGGATTTTTAAATGCTAATTTCTAACTATAAAGTCTCTGAAAACTATGGTTTTCTCAGTGAATTTCAAAGCATTTTGAAATGCTAATTTCTAACTATAGCATCTCTGAAACCTATGTTTTTTTCAGTGGATTTCAAAGGTTTTTTTAAATGTGAATTTTTAAGTGTAATAGTAGTTTTACCTATTTTCTTGTACTGTTTTTTTTTCTGAACAAAAGATTTTTTTTGTACTGTTTTTCTACAATTTTTTAACTGTTTTTTTATAAATACTTTATTCATTAAATAACATTATATATTTTTCTGACAATTGCAACCAAAAAATCAAACTGAAATATTGTTTAATTTTTTTGTTTTATTTTGATATATTTATATTATTTTTCCCAAAAATCTCGAAGACGCGCATCCAAAGCGTACACATCACGGTGGGTGCACGGATTCTAGCCACCATTTTACAAAAGTCGTGAAGGATCCACGTACGGTGTGCGACGGCTGCGGGTTTTCCAGTTATATCATATACATATAATATTACGTGATGTGCACAATTGGTATGCGACCAGTCCGCTGCTCCTGCTCCCACACATTCGCAACACATTTGCATTACGGTACACGACACTTGCACGGTGGCGGGTCCCGCGTGACTTCATATATGTGCTGGGGCGCGCAGGGTGCGCCACTCCCGCAATAAATGTTTACGTTCTAAAATGATAAGTATGTGTCTGTAATATACATATTAGGGCAAGAGATTATCTAAGATATTCATGAAAATAATATATTTGTACTTATAATGAACTTATATTACTTTTAAATATATTTTTGCTAAGTCGCCTCGGGAGCGCAGAGTGCGTGGATCCCATGTGACCTCAAAAAAAAAGATTTCATTGGTTCCCACTGTAACTATTGAAGGACCCCACCCATTTTAATCATTCTTGTTGGAGCATCTTTAGAGAGACATCTCTTTTCCTACAAGAACCCTTTTAGCTTGTTTTTTTGGTGTTTATCAAAAAATATCAAACAAAATGGCATCTGGACAGCAGCAGGAGGAAGTATCTTCTGAAGAATAATTCTTGCAAGAGGCACCACGTCCACAGAGGCCGAAATCTGTTGTGTGGAAATTCTTCACTTTTCCACCTGGAGAGAGGAAAGTAAATGCAAGAAAGGTGACCTGCAAACGTTGTGACAGAGTCCTGTCAAGCGGCAGTGAAAAAAAATACTCTTGTGGCACTGCTTCTATGTACAAGCATCTCTGGACCACACATCCTCTCAATCACGCTCGGGAGGGAATGAGGCGAGCTGCTTTGAACCCCTCACCTGCTGTGGCAAGTACATCTGGAGCGTCCTCAGGAACACCTGCAATGGACAATAGGCCAGAATTCGCCTTTCTTGAGCAACACTGCTTGAATTGTAAGAAGCTTCGGTGAGCAGTCGGTGGATGCAGTTTGTGCAGCGCAACGCAACCATCGTTGTTATTTTTTTTTGTGTTTGTTTCTGAATGACAAGTAATTCCAAAAGTTCCCTGTTTTAGTCGTTCTTTTTTCGTTCATTTTTTGAAGAAAAAAAAATACAAAATTGTTAAAAAAAATATATAAAAATGAAAAAAAAAGTTCTTATCAGAACTACCTTATCTGGTTAAAGAAAGAACTATAATTGCAAGGTAATGTGTGAAAGTTTGGTTGAATATATGTAAACAGCATGATTGACTGAAACTGACATTAGTAGTGTATGGTGAATTTATAGGTGAAGGTTTATGAGGAAGTACTGCAGCGTGACACTGCAAGCTCTTTAGCTGCACTGCACTGTGGCACTTCTGAAGCAAAGGGATGTTACATATGTACATGAATATGTTGCAACTCAGTGCTTCCCTCTGCACTGCTGCACAAACTGCAGCCATCCGGTGACGCAGGCACCCTTGCACCATGGTGCAAGGATGTCCATTTCGTGCGGATATTGTTTTTGTGCTGTAAGGGACACCTTCCTGCACAAAAACAATCAGTAAAGGCATTTTCTTCTTTCAATGAATGCTGTGGAATGCAGCATGCATTAAAAGAGAAAAAAATTAGAAGAAATGAAAACAGTTCTACTCATTGTGCCTTGCCACACCAACTCTAGGATTGCACAGCATTCACACACATCTCCAGATTTACTATTTCTCATAAATCTGAAGATGTGTCTTGTTCTGTGGGAATTGCGTGGGAACACCCACAGCAACACCTATGGAACGCCCCTTCAATGCAAAGTTCTGTGTATGAAGGGGTCGTATTTACAAGGAGCGGAAAAACCACGCAGGGTGGCGTTTCCTCTCCTTGCACATATGAAGGAGTGCCTGGCGCCATCAATACGTTACCAAAAGTGAAATACTGGTGGGGCAGGGTGTTTGTAAATCTGCACCATAAGTGCTTAGGTATTGGCAGACTGATACAATAAGAACATAGTGCTGGATAAGTGATTGAAGAATTGCATGAGACTGACAGGAGGTATCCTACGCTGCATGGGTACTACTTCAGTATTTAATGGAGTGGACCAATAGTATGTATCTGCTTAGAGATTTTTAGGGATTATGCACAGAATATTTTATGTGTACTTCTGCTGGTGCCTAGGTCATTTTATAAGAATACCACTAGTAAATGGAATGATGATAGTGCTGCAAATAGAGTGAACACTTAATTTATAAGTGCTTACGTATTGGTGGAGTGATAGGATAAGTAGATAGTGGTAGATACGTGATTAAAGAAGTGCATGGGACAGACTGGACAATTCCTACACTGCATGAGTACTAACTTGGTATTTAGAATAGTGTATCAATAGTATGTAGCTAGTTAGTAGTCTGCTTGGATAGTGCACAAAATTTTATAGCTGTACCTGTGTTAGTAGCCTAGCCATTCCATACATTCATGACTAGTAACTAGAATAATTACAGTATTACAAACAGAGTGTATAGTGAATTTATAAGTGCTTAGGTATTGGTGGTGTAATAGGATAAGTAGATAGTGCTGGATTGGTGATTGGATAAATGCATGGGACAGACAGGAGGATTCCTACACTGCATAGGTACTAACTGGGTATTAGTTGTAGCTGGTTAGAGGTGTGCATGCATAGTGTACAAAATATTGTACCTGCACTTGTGTTAGTGACGACGCCATTCCATAAGTATACGACTAATAACTGGAGTAGTTTCAGTGTTGCAAAGAAAGTGCGTGCTGAATTTATAGGTGCTTAGGTATAGGTGGAGTGATAGGATACATAGATCGTGCTGGATGGGTTAATGGAGAAGTGCCTGGGACAGAAAGAAGGATTTCTAGGCTGCATAGGTACTAACAGGGTATTTGGAAGAGTGTATCAATAGTATGTAGCTGGTTAGAGGTCTGCATGCATAGTGCATTGAATAGTGTAGCTGAATTAGTATTGGTGTTTCTATGGTTTCGAGAATGGTAGTCTGTATTTTAGGGTGTGAGGAGGTGCATCAGATGATCACATGGATGATGTCAGTTGAGATGTCATTAGTGATTTCATCAGTGATATCACTGACCATGTCATGAGTGTGACATCATCAGCAGTGCGTTGGGGGGAAGAGTTATAGTTAGCTCAACTATCTATAACGGCCAAATTTCTCTTGTTTTGTATGAGTGAAATGTCCAACTAACAATGACGTTCATGAAACCTGTGTTTTTTTCAGTGAATTTCTGAGGTTTTTCAAATGCTAATTTCTTACTATAATGTCCCTGAAACGTGTGGTTTTTTCAGTGAATTTTATATGTATGTATTTAATCTCCTCTCACTCTTACAAGGAAGGAATCAGCACACTGGTTGTAGTTTGGAAGTATTTAATCTGCAGAGGACTTGATCCACGTGTTTTGGCTCGTCCGAACCTTGATAACGATACAAGACATCCTTGTAGTCTCCTTATTTAAATGTACAAATGCCTAAAATTGCCATCATTAACAAAGGACTACATATCCCTTTAATCCAAAAAGGTGGCTGCCATATTGGCCTGGTCACTATGTGAAAATTCAGGAATTGATATAAAAAAAACAGTGTTAATATGCACACAAGGTCTTTTCAGCACATCTTGCCCCGTGACCGCCATAGCTGTATGTTCGTCAACGTGACTTATTCATAATAAACATAGGTAGGATTGCAAACATCAACATAAACAATGAACTACACATTACTTTAAAGTGAAAGGCTATCGGCCATACTAATCTGGGCACCTTGTGTATTATAATGGTTCTTACACGAAAGAAAAGAAAAAAAAGGGGTGTTAATATACACACACTATCCCTAAATAAAGTTCTAGCGATTATATTTCCATTCCATTCACAGCTCATTTGAGATGTCATGAGTGATGTCATGAGTGATGTAACTGACCATGTCATGAATGATGTAATCTCTGAGGTCATTAGCAGTACATTGCGGGGGCATAAGTTATAGTTAGCTCAGGTAACTGTAACTGCTGAATTTCACTGGTTGTGTATGAGTGAAATCTGAGTCTAACTATACCGTCCCAGCAATCTTTGTTTTTTTCAGCAAATGTCTAGGTTTTTTTTAACATTAAGTAAGATGCATATCACAAAAGATGGTGGGGTGTTGGAAGCAGGGCCTGGCAGTGTGCTGCCCCCACCCAAGCTGGATTCTCCTGCCTTCCCTCCTCCTATCCGTCCATTGTCAAAGTCCATGTCCCTGCTCCCTTATTACAGCCCTGTGTGGTCGTTGTTCTGCCACTGGCCTTTCCGCCTTCTCTGAACAGTTAGCATGCTGCCCTATCCACTCCTCCCTATGCTCTGTTGTCTGAATCCATGGACTAGCCTCCTCCCTCCTGCCATGCATGGTCAGATGTGCTGCCACTGCCCTCCATTTAGCATGATGTACCAGTCCATTTCTCCTGCCCTCTGTTGCCCAATTCTATGCCCCATCATTAACCTCCTGCTTAGCCTCTGTGCTTAGCTTGCTGCCCCTATTCTCCTTCCCTCTGCCCTCAGATGACTGTGTGCATGCCCCTGCTCCATCCTTTTTGCCCACTATCTACTCTGAGTGTTCTGTTGAGCTGCCACTCCCCTCCCACCTGCCTAGCATTGTCAGATCACTGTAATCTGTCCCTGTTAAGCGTGCAACCACAAGGTTCCAGATATTTCCGTCTTGAAGATGACTAATCCCAATTCCTCCAAGAACTAACTAGCGTGACAAGGATTTTTTAACTCTTGACTCAACCAATTAGTTCCTAAAGGGAAGGGGAAGTGGATAGAGAAACAAACAAACACAGGAGCTCTTCTGAGATTGTTGTCACAGTTTCTCTGGAAGTATTCTGGACTTTCTTTCAATGCTGTAGTGTATTTCTTAAATGCTGTGACTAGTACATAAACAAAATGAATTTAACATGAGAGTGATAACAATACTAAATTGTCTTCTATCTATATATATATAATCAGATCAATCAGCATACATACCAATGTAAAGAAAAGTCCATTCCTATACTTCTTAGTTGTAAGGAGATATTCTCTGTACAATTTTATATCACCTTAAGATATGAACACAATAGCATGAACTATTAACAGTGCCAAACTGTACACCCAATCAGAGAACTTGTTAGTTTAACTTGTTTAACAGTCATGCAACTAACTGTATTTCCTACCTTACTTTTGTAATGATTCTTGCTTTGAGTTGGGTTTCTGCAATTAAAGAGAGACAAGAGAGTAGAAGGCAGATAGCACCTAAAACCCAAATTGCTTAGTAGCTTGCATTAAACAATAGCTTCATTCAGAATAACAGTTGAATTCACTACGTCTTGCTATTTCAAAGAGAACTTGTCAATTAACAAATTGTCCTGAACACTTGTCCTTTAATCTGTATTTAAACAGTCTTTGAATGTGCCTCTTTGTAAATGTCACTCTTGAGGTCCGAATATTGTTTCAGGCAAAGTTTCAAAAAATATTGCACACTATGTCTGATATTGCGTTGATTTTGCCAAGGTTTGTTATTTTGACAAGGTAAATTGGCTTACTGTTTCCTTGCAGGCGGACCAGAAGCAGGATAACGGGGAACCAGTTGGAGGGCGGACAGGTCCGAACAAGAAAAGCTCAGTGAAGAAAAACCGGAAGTCAGGATTCCGACAGGAAGCCAGAGAACTGAAGACTCACCAGACCGGTGATCATGAAGATTTTGCTGCTGCTTCAGCTTCTGGAAGAGGTAAGGAGGAGCGGGAACGGGAGATGAATATGGGTTGGAGGATCGCGGGAGACAAAGTCCTGGAACTCATGCAGAGACGCTGTTAGTAAGAAGCGAAGCGTCTTTCTGTTTGCCGAAGCGGCTTTTATAGCTACTCATTTGCATGCGCTGACAATGTTTCACGTGTTATCTTTCTGCCGTTAGCGCACATGCTCCACGTGTTAGGCTTAATGAATATGCATGATTCGTGAACCATAAGTTAAGAAACAAGCATTGTCACATACAATTGTGAGATTCACTGGAAACCAACAAGCATTGCTAGATGCAAACACGATTTCAATGTCATTAAACATTTCTTGGCTTAAGATACCAACCTAAAGTGACCATTAAGGGAAGAACCAAGTGAAGAACTAAGTGTTCATGACAGTCCCTGCCACCTCCACCCTGCCTGTCCACATTCCATGCCCCTATCCCCTTCCTCCTGTCCTCCATGGTCCATTTTACTGCCACACCCTTCTGCCCTCCCTGGTCTGTTGTGTTGCAAGTGCTGCAACTGCTCCTCCTGCCTGGCCCTGTTCTGAGGCCCCTTCCCCTGAACTCTCTTGTCTGTGCCTAGGTCCTGACCCTCCATTCTATCCTCCATGGTCCTTTGTGCATGCCCCTGCACCCTCCTTTTTTGCCCATCATAGCCATTGTGCTGCCACTAACACTTCTGCTTGCCATGCATGGTCTTCTGTGCAGCCAGGGCCCCTCCCACCGTCCCTGTGTGGTCAGCTAGCTGCCCCTGACCCCCTCCCACCTTACCTCCATGGTCTGTGTGTATGCCATTATAGTCTCACTGTTGCTCTCCACGGTGTGTCTTGCTTCTAGTGCCCATCCTGCCTGACCACCATGGTCATCTTGCTGCTCCTGTCCTGCCCCCTTGCCCCAGCCCTCTGTTTCCATGTGCAGACCCCAATTCCCTCCCTACTGGCTTGTCTGTTCCATTATAATGCCCCTGATCCGTCCCTCTTGCGCTTTATGGTCCGTTATGCTGCAGCTTTCTCTCCTGTCTGTCCATTATGGTCAGATAGCTACCATTGTCTCTTTCCCCTCTGTCCTCTGTTGTCCATGTGCATGGTCCTGTCCCCTCCCTATTGCTTTCTATGGATTGTTGTGCTGCACTCCCGTCCCGCATGCCCTGTGTGGTGTATTTTGCTGCTGCAAACCCTGATGCCTGCCCTGTAAGGTCAGTTTTGTGCACCTCTCCATGTCCCTCATGTCCTCTGTTATCCAAGTCTATGTCCTTAACCCAATTCTTACATGATCCAATGTACCATACTTTAAAAAAAAAATTATTGAGCAGAACAGAGAAGCAAAAAAAAAAACAAATAACATTGGTCATCAGGGAGGAATAATACTCATATTTCCACATATAACGCACATTTATCGTAAATCATTTACACATCTCACCTATATCATATGAACAGTTAAAGGTGGAACCTCCCAGACCAGATATACACATCTTAAAAATAAAGCAAAGAGTCCTCAACACAATAAGTTCATAAACATCAAGACAGCAATTTATTACCCCTTCACGTCTAAATACTACCTAAAGTGACTAGCAGATATTCCTCAAGAATACATGTAAATCAGTTAGTTCTAGGGGTACCTTTTTCCATTTGACAAATCTTGGCATTGTTACTACAGTACAACCTTTACTTGAATTTAGAAGTGCAGTGCATTAAAGTGCTTAATTTTTTAAAGTGCTAGCATCTTAAAGTGCTAGAGATCTTGTAATACAGCCAAGTTGTCAAAGAACTTCCAAACCACTGCACACCTTTTTATTGCACCAACCCATTTAGCATATGCTTCCTCAAATCTCCTTATTCTTGGCATTTTATTTACCCATGTAAGATAAGATAGAGCCTCTTCTGACCTCCAATTTTGGAGGATTAATGAGTGTGCCACTGTAGAGCAAATAAATATATACATCTCTTCAGTTCTTGTCAATACTGACCTAGATTTGGCGAGTCCAAAGAGAACCACCTCTGTCTCAGGGTTGATCTTTTTTTTAATTGACTGGCTCATTGCAAAAAAGATATTTTCCCAAACGGTCTCAAGCTTCGGGCATGTAAAAAACGTATGGAGCCAATTTCCTTCATCTTGGGAAAGGCATCGAAAGCATTTATTGTCTACTTCCGGATGACATTTATTTCGCTTTTTCGGAGTATAATAAGCCAGCCATCGGGACAGGAAGGCCATCCTTTTAAAATTAGCCGCTCTTAGGGCCTTGCTTCCTAATTGGGCTATAACCTGCCATTCCTGATGTGAGAAAACATATGGCTGAGATACCCGCCACCCCCTCTCAACACAATCCCCAAAGGAGGGAAACCGGAAACAGTTCTTGAAGTTTTTGGAAGAGGGAGGGAGTGACCCTCCCCGGCCGTATTTATTAAAACAAAAAATTAAACGTTAAACAGTTTCATATTAATGTACAATTTCATAACCACATTGCGATGTTTGGCTAACCTTAAC
The DNA here is from genome assembly GCF_964263255.1 of Lissotriton vulgaris. Taxonomy (NCBI): domain Eukaryota; kingdom Metazoa; phylum Chordata; class Amphibia; order Caudata; family Salamandridae; genus Lissotriton; species Lissotriton vulgaris. The sequence continues at coordinate 897,877,706 of NC_141687.1, forward strand.
AGATTCTCTAATACAGAGGTTCTCCTAGCCGAACTAACAACCTACAAAACATTTTCTTGAAATAATGAAATTGTACATCCTAACGTTTAAGGGCCAACGGCAAGGTCGTAACCGGTGTCAAGATCCCTAACCAGAAATACCCCCCCCCCCACTTGGGAGGGGCGACAGCACTGAGGCGTACCCCAAGTGCAACTACCAATTTCCCTTGACTTGACGGGGGCCCCAATAAACTCAACGCCACTTAAAGGTCGTTCGAGGACTCGTGTGAGTATCTAGAAGGTAGCGTAGACCTCCCCCCAAACCCCACACAACTTACCACATCTGCCGTCGCAGACGTCACTGGCCCCGGGAAATTCCCCAGGAGGGGGCTGTAACCCCTCCTACACAGGAAGGGGCCTTGACCGCCTTTCCTTTCCTTCCGGCGGCCTCTCCTTAGACAGGACCGCCTCACCGTTGAGGGGCCAAAGGCCACCTCTCCCGAGCGCTCCCATCCGTGTTGGGTGACGCCCACTCATAGGGATCTTCCAATTACTGCTCACCGATCATGACCTTACCGCCCGACCAAAATAAATACGACAATGCTAACTAAACCAACAATACATTGGCCACTATGACCAGAATAAGCATGCTTATAAACGGACACTACAAACCGAATATCTTTAATCACAAAACATACATAAAATCGACCAACTAACCAACAATACATTGGCCACTATGACCAGAATAAGTATACTTATAAACGGACACTAAAAACCGAATATCTTTAATCACAAAACATACATAAAATCGACCAACTTTATTACACACTCGATATCAACATGATAATACCACAACCTGTAAACGAAAATACAATTATCGATTTATTTTAAAACAACTGGCTGTCCTCAGGGGCTGGTGGGTGGGTCAAAATTGGCTCTTCGTTCCGTCTCGAGCTCACGTGCAGCGAGGAGGTGCAGCTTCAGAGCACAGGAACAAGAGGATGTCTTCCGGTCTTGCGTCCCTTTTTATCCGTCTTCAGGGCGGGCGTAAACCCGCCCCTGCCTGCCCCGAGGGCGTGGCCAGCCGCGTCAGTGTCTAGGCCAGCCCACTCTAGGGCGGGAAAGAGCGCGCCCCGGCTACGCCGCTTCGGGCATACCAGCCGAGACGCGCCTCCCGCCCAAAATGGCTTCCCGGGGGGATCGTGGTACTCTGCCATACGTTCGGGGGGACCGAGTGGTCGCCCCTTTCCATATGGCTGAGATACCCGCCACCCCCTCTCAACACAATCCCCAAAGGAGGGAAACCGGAAACAGTTCTTGAAGTTTTTGGAAGAGGGAGGGAGTGACCCTCCCCGGCCGTATTTATTAAAACAAAAAATTAAACGTTAAACAGTTTCATATTAATGTACAATTTCATAACCACATTGCGATGTTTGGCTAACCTTAACAGATTCTCTAATACAGAGGTTCTCCTAGCCGAACTAACAACCTACAAAACATTTTCTTGAAATAATGAAATTGTACATCCTAACGTTTAAGGGCCAACGGCAAGGTCGTAACCGGTGTCAAGATCCCTAACCAGAAATACCCCCCCCACTTGGGAGGGGCGACAGCACTGAGGCGTACCCCAAGTGCAACTACCAATTTCCCTTGACTTGACGGGGGCCCCAATAAACTCGACGCCACTTAAAGGTCGTTCGAGGACTCGTGTGAGTATCTAGAAGGTAGCGTAGACCTCCCCCCAAACCCCACACAACTTACCACATCTGCCGTCGCAGACGTCACTGGCCCCGGGAAATTCCCCAGGAGGGGGCTGTAACCCCTCCTACACAGGAAGGGGCCTTGACCGCCTTTCCTTTCCTTCCGGCGGCCTCTCCTTAGACAGGACCGCCTCACCGTTGAGGGGCCAAAGGCCACCTCTCCCGAGCGCTCCCATCCGTGTTGGGTGACGCCCACTCATAGGGATCTTCCAATTACTGCTCACCGATCATGACCTTACCGCCACAGGCCGGATAGTTGACCGGCTATCCGGACCCCCCACAAAGCTCCTACCTAAAGGTCATGCTTTAACGTTTTTAACCATGCTAAGAAGTCTCCTATGAGTAACTCATTCCCCACCCGAGACAAATGCACACCATCCCCCGAATACATACTGTCATCATTAATACAGCCATGCGAAATAGAATGCAATGTCCCGGAACGGAACAACCTACTCACTTTGTTATTAAGCTTTCTAACAGACTGATTCAAAGCAGGAATAGAAATAGCCCCCCACCACACCTTTCGTGGGATCATATGGGACCACGCAATTGTGCACCCCGGAACTCTCCTCGCCAACCAACTTACTGTGGAAAGCATTGCCTCGAGAAGAAGTCGTCTACCGGTGGTGACCAAATCATTGCCCCCTAAATGCACTATGACTATAGACGGCGGTGACCTCGTCCGCCCTAACAAATCCTCAAAATATGCTTGAAACTGGTCAATACAGAGACCGCCTCTTCCGTAGAAGGACACCCTGTACCCGTATTCCCCAGCTACGTGAATCATGTCACCTGCTTTGAATACGTCCGCGGCACGCCTCACATATGAGTGGCCCACGACCCACACCTCCTTTTTCACAGCCGGTGATGTCTGACCGCTGGCCCGGTGTTGGGTCGACTGCATAGTCCGCCCCGCCTCGTAGGCTTGCGCAACTGAAAAACCAAACAAAAACAAGAGGCGTGAGTACGTCATTACAGCTTTACAACATGTGCAACCGCACATACCTCTTATAACAATTGGAGGACCAACGCCCCACACGTTTCACTTGTTCAACGTTAAGACCCCTGGCTGTAGCTTCCGTAGCAGCCCCTATCCGAAAGGAATGGGTCCCAAACTCGCCCGGGTTCAAGCCCGCAGCGGCAATTGACATCGCAAGCACCCGCTGAAACTGAAACTTCGTCAGTGGGGTTGCGTCCGCGTGTCTCAACAAGGTCCCCCCCCATAACGCCACCCTTCGTGCTAGGTAATCTTCTAAACACTTTACCGGGCATATGGAGGACCCGGGAATCCTGCGTATGATTATGCAGTCACCCATCCCGTCTTGATCGGTCTTGGACCTGACAAAGGAGACCGTCATTGCCTCTCCTCTGATCTGAACGTGTTCTTGGCACAAACCCCCTGCCACATCCTGTTTGTTCCTTGCCACCAGTTCGCTTACTCGCATCGCCCCGTGAAATGCTAGCGTAAAAGCGGCTCGGAACAACACCGCCTCAAACTGAGATGAACATGTGGCAGGGAGTGTAGCCAACAACTGGGCCAACCTATCCAAACCTATCGGGCGCCTCTCATCTACTCTGCGACCCTCAAGGCGTTGCCACCCACGCAGCGCTTTCTGTACAACGAAAGACGCTGTCGGGTCCTGGATACTATGAGCCCTGGCAACAAAGGAAATAGCAGCACGATGCCTCTGGGCCGTAGCCACAGATTTCCCAGCCCTACGTAAGGACATCAGAAAATTCACTACCCATTCCTCGTGGCCCCAAAGCCTCTCTCTATCAGTCCCCAAAAATGCTAAATAGGACCTAAACGCCCCTTCATAGGCTTTCCTCGTCCGTGGTGCTAGACTCTCTCCCACGAGGTGACGAAGTTCGGGGCACCGAGAGACCAGAGAGCTTCGGGGAAGGGTGCCGGCTCTGGGTCCGCTGAGGGAAGGAAACCCGAGAAAGCCTGCATATGAAAACGAGACAGTGCATCAGCCGCCTTATTCAGTACCCCTGGGACATGTTTTGCTCTGAACAGCACATTCAGTTGCATACACAGTAAAACAATTTCTTTGAGCAGTCTTAAAATCAGTTTACATCGTGCTGCCTGACTATTGATGCACTCGACCACGGTCATATTGTCAGACCAAAATATCACAGAGTGATCTTTGAACCCTTCTGGCCAGGTTCTCAGGGCCACCAAAATGGGAAAAAGTTCCAGGAAAGCAATATTACTTGTCAGACCATTGTCATGCCACCATGTCGGCCACCTTTGTGCCGACCATTTTGTGCCGAAGATGGCCCCAAAACCTATGCTACCTGCAGAATCTGTCCATAGCCCCAGCTCTTCAGAGGATACGGCTGGTTTGTTCCAGATGACTCGACCATTAAAGTCCGTCAGAAATGCTAACCAAATACGCACGTCCTGGCGGACCTCAGCCGATAGTCTCGTGCGATGATGGCCCTCCTTTAGGCCGACCATAGCTTGGGCAATTGAACGAGAAAAGGGGCGGGCCATCGGTATAACTCTCAGGGCAAAATTCAACTGTCCCACCAACTGCTGTAACTGATGCAGCGTAACTTTAGATCCATTTAGACACACTTGCAGGGCTGCCCTGAACTTCCACACTTTGTCAGTTGGCAAACGAAAACAACCTTCTCTGGAGTCTAACTCGATCCCCAGAAACTCGAGGCAAGTCGCAGGACCCACCGTCTTACCTGGTGCCAATGGCACACCAAACTGCTTCATTAATACACAAAATTCGGCCAAGGCCCGGCCACATTCGAGATCCCCGGCTGCCCCAAGGAACAGAAAATCATCAAGGTAATGCATTACATGTTGGAAACCCGTCTTCTTTGTGAAGACCCATTGTAGAAAACTACTGAATTTCTCGAAATAAGCACAAGATATAGAGCACCCCATCGGCATGCACTTATCCATGTAATAATAACCCTGAAACATAAAACCTAGGAGACGCTGATCGTCCGGGTGTACCGGGAGCAACCGGAACGCTGACTCGATATCTGACTTTGCCATCAGCGCCCCGGGCCCCAGGCGATTCAAAATGGCTACGGCCTCATCGAAGGATGCGTACCGCACCGAACACACTTCTGGGTCTATTGCATCGTTTACAGAAAGACCACGTGGAGCTGACAAATTATGAATCAGTCGAAACTCACCCGGGTCCTTCTTGGGGACCACCCCTAAAGGAGAACAAACAAAATTCTGTACCGGGGGTACACAAAATGGGCCGGCGACCCGACCTCGAGTAACCTCTTTCCGGATCTTTTCCTGAACCACGGTCGTATGTTGCAGGACGGACAGTTGATTTTTACACTTCTCCACGCCCTGAAAGTCCCCTACCGGGATGCGGAAACCATTCGAAAAACCGTTCCGCAGCACCCCAGCAGAAGTACGATCCGGGTATTCACTGAGCCAGGGAATCATCGCCAAGGTATCAATCGGGGTAGGTAAAGGCGCCCCTCGGACTACGTTAGACCTGTTTGGCACCTCCTCTCCCCCCGTTATCACCTGTTTTGGCTCTGCACGTGGACTCAGGATGGGACGACCCGCACCCACTACATTCATGTTTAAATTTACACGATCCCTGGGGCCTGGTACATTTACCTTTGTTGAAATTGAAGCAGAACCCCCTTTTTCCTGTATTGCCGGCAGGTCTCGAGTAATCGTCGGTACTCGTACCTGACCGAAAGGGCGTCCCCCCATAATGGCGGGAGGATTCGCCAACATTACTTCCTACCAATGGCATTTTCAACATACCTGTCTCCTTCATTTTATCCCATGTCAAAGAATCATAACAATCCCAGGTTAAGCTTTTATTATGCTCTTTTGCCTTTCTAAAAAGATTATCGTAACAGAACCAATGGTTACCCTGGTGCGATGTCGAGTACCCCATGATTCTTGACTGATAGGTCGGCAACTCGGAAAGCAACTCGGGCCTACGTTCCCCCAAGATTGACGTAAAAATACCCCATGCATTGCCCCAATTGCCGATAGTCTCATTTACTTTAAAGGCGGCCATTTTTGCGCGCCAAACACTCGGATGCATAAGATCTTTCTGACCCTTAACATGCTCCACCTCATAATGATCAACAAGCAACGAGAAGATGTTCACGTACTCCCCCGCCCAAATCTTCTCCTTAATTGCCAAAGGCACATGTTGACCCAACCTTTCTCTACGAGAGGGTGCTGACTCATCCCTCGCGATCGGCAATGGCCGCTTACCTGCACCGGACGCTGCATCTGCGGTCGCGATCGTCCCTTGCGGTTTGTCAACCACTGCAACCGGCGCTGACGCCTTGGCTGGATCCCGTTTCTCGCGTAATTGCTTCATCAGCGCCTGGGCCTCGGCAGCCGTGGCGCCCTCACTACTGTCGCCCAACCACGCTGCAAGTTGTGCTGCCAGCTCGGGCGGCATATCCTCATTGGACACCGGGGTGACTACCACAGGAATCGGATTCCCCTCCACTGGTACTGGGGTTGGCGCTTCGAGCGGGGTACAGGGAACCGGGGCGTCTCCCCCAGCTGGTCCCCTCCTTGGCCTCTTGGCTCTTCCTCCCGGAGCTGCTCCAGCCGACGGACGCTCCGGCCCCCCTTCCCCGTCTCTCTCCGCCACCCGCTTCTTCAGCTCAGTCATCTCCTTCATGAGGACCCGAACCATCTGTTCGGTCGTCATTCTCTTTCCGCCTTTCTTGGCCATTTCTCCGACAGAGTATCTGTAAGACAAAAAGAAAGATTACAACGCTCAAAATTGGCTCTTCGTTCCGTCTCGAGCTCACGTGCAGCGAGGAGGTGCAGCTTCAGAGCACAGGAACAAGAGGATGTCTTCCGGTCTTGCGTCCCTTTTTATCCGTCTTCAGGGCGGGCGTAAACCCGCCCCTGCCTGCCCCGAGGGCGTGGCCAGCCGCGTCAGTGTCTAGGCCAGCCCACTCTAGGGCGGGAAAGAGCGCGCCCCGGCTACGCCGCTTCGGGCATACCAGCCGAGACGCGCCTCCCGCCCAAAATGGCTTCCCGGGGGGATCGTGGTACTCTGCCATACGTTCGGGGGGACCGAGTGGTCGCCCCTTTCCACAATTCATCTCCTGGGTTATTTTTCCCAAACATTCATCTACCAAGGGAAGTGCCTTGTGTTTCATAAGTAAGGAGTACCAATTTCCAACTCCATTCAAATTTACTTTGAATAGTGCATTAGCCAGGGGAGTTGGAGCCCGGCTTACCGGGAATATATATTTTTTAATAACATTTGTAATCTGTATATATTCTAAAAACTCTGGCTTCCTTAGCCCTCCTACCCTGCCTATTACACCTTCCCAGGGAATCATTTTATTGCCAATGAGAAACTTGCCCAAATACTCAAGGACAATATATTTCCATACCTTAACATGACTTGAATGAATATACAGGCAAACCCCCTACATTCATCCAGTTTCAAAAAGGCAAATCCGGAGACATTAACTTGTTTAAACAGCAATTGAAGTTGATTAGAATAGTCACACACGGTCTTATAGCGCAACCTTTTTGGTAGTTTAGATGTTTTCAAAAATGTGGGGATTTGTGTACCGGACTCAGCCATCATCTTCTTAAAAAAGTATGTGTCCATCTGATTGTTCGGTTCCACCAAGATCTAATAACGCAGCTTCGTAATATGTGCGGATGTTTGGTAGGGCTAAGCCCCCCTGATTAGTCTCTAATTGTAGTATAGGCAATTTGACCCTAGCTGCCTTTTTGTTCCGAACAATTTCCCTAAACATAGTGTCGATTTCCTTAAAATATTTAGCATTCATTTTTAAGGGTATGTTTACAAACAAAAATATTAATAAAGGAAGAATTTAAATTTTTAAGAGATCAACATGCCCAATCAATGTCAAAGGCAAAAGGGAACAACTGTCTAATAGAGTTTTAATTTTACTTCGCCTAGCTGTATAATTTAGATTGAATAATTGATCTATATGGCATGAGACATTAATGCCCAGGTATCTGATTGGCTCGTCTTTCTGGGCCTGAGTTCCTAAAAACATGGGTAAACAGTCACCGTTTGAGTTAAGTAATAGCACCTCTGTTTTCTTTTGGTTTATCTTACAGCCTCCTATTTGTTCAAATTCTGAAAGGGCTTCTTCCACGTTCTGTTTTTCCGGGGAAAGGTTCATGATTATGTCATCTGAAACTTTTGATATCCCTTCACATGGAGCTCTAATAAGGGAATTTCCATGAATCCTTACAGCAAGGGGTTCAATGAAAGAAAGAAATAAAAGAGGGGACATTGAGCACCCTTGTCCAGTACCGTGATTTATTTCCACGGTCCCTATTGCATCTCCATTGACTATCACCCCAGCTTGAGCACCTTGGTAGAATTTTTTTTTTACATGTTTAGCACTTGAGCCAGAAAACCAAATTTACCTAAGCCAAAAAAAAGTGCATCCCAATTAACAAGGTCAAATACTTTTTCAGCATCGACCATGGTAATGAGAGTAGGTATTTTATTATTTGTTACATAATCAAGTGCTTGCATTAAAAATCGAGTATTTGTAGACATATATCCCAGTTTGATCACAGTGGATAAGCTCCTGGGCAATAGGCATGAAGTGTTGTGCACAGATTTTTATTTATATTCTAAAAATCGCATTAAGAAGACTAATAGGTCTGTATGAATTATTATCTTTACCATCTTTAACCTCTTCAATGCTAATGACAAGGTGAACTCGTCATGATGCACTGGCTGAGCTGTGCTGATGACAAGGTCAACTCGTCATGTATAATGGGAATCTCAATCAATCATCACCGGACGGGAAAACCCCTTAGCATCCAAGGTGTTAACCTTTTTCACAAAGCTAACCAATATAGATTCCTTCAAATTTGAGAGAACACAACCTACTTGGGTGATGTTGTTGAACAGATTTACCAAGAACGGGGTCAGCTCTTTGGAGAACGTTTTAAAAAACTCTATAGAAAAGCCATCAGCACCGCAGGCTTTTGCTCCTGAAATAGACCCAATAACCCCTAGAATCTCTTCTTCAGAGATGTCTAGCAGAAGCTGTTCCGCCCTGAACCCTGAAAGAGAGGGAAGCTCAACTCCGTCATAATAGTTGCTAATTTGACTTGCTCCAGCCTTATATCTAGTTGGGAGTAGTGGTCTAAAAACACTTGAGCTATCTCCTCTTTGCCTGTCACAGGCAATCAGGTTTTAGGATCTAAAATGTCGGTAATAGTGGATGCCTCCTGTTTGGTTGTCACAGTCCCAGCGAGCAGCCTGCCAACCATCTGACTCTCCTCATATACCCACTGTAAGTATGTTCTCGAGCTAGCAATCTCTGCGTAGTAAAAAACTACTTTAACTCAAATTTGGACCTATCTAACTTTGCTTTAGCACCCCCAAACCTGTAGACTGTGCATATCTGTTTTTGTTGCTTCTGCTGCAGCCTGCTGGAGTTTTAAATGTTCTCTTTTCTAGTTTTACCAAGAGAGGCGAAAAGTGCAATCATTTGCCCACGAAGGGCAGCCTTAAATGCCCCCCAAACTGAGAAGGTTTCTGCTGTATTCAGATTAATCTTTAAAAATTCGACAATCCACTCTTTGGTATCTGCCACCCATTGATGATCCTGTAGAAGGAGCCGATCCATCTGCCACCTGGATCTTGGCCTTGTGTTTACCCCAATTTCTATACTCAGTTTGACAAGAGAGTGGTCGGAGAATGGATTAATTTCTATGTCGGAGGTTGTACAACCCAGGGATTGTGAAATTAAAAAAAATCAAGTTGAGAGGCTGTATGAAATTGACTAGAGTGGCATGAGAATTCCAATTTTGATGGGTAGGCAATTCGCCAGGGATCGATCAAGATATGTTTCTGTTTTAAGGCCTCAATCAACTTTTTAGTTTAAGTTTAAGCTCTTTTTTACTTTTGTTCGAGGTATTTTTTTTTAGGTCCTGGACAAAATTAAAATACCCCCATAATCAATTTCCCCATAATCCTCCTTAATAATTCACACATTTTACACAGGGCAATCGTGTCATCAACAATAGGGCCGTAATAATTAATGAAATGCAAACTTGTGCCATTCAATTTAGCCTCAACCCAAATCCATCTCCCCTGAGGATCTCGCTTCACTTGGCCCCTACAAAAATAAATCTCTACTCCTCGCTTTGCCAGACCTGCAGAAGCGATGAAGGCATGAGAATACATTCTTGGAAGAAATATTTTAGGGAAATTAGTTTTCAAAATGTGTCTCCTGTAAGAATAGTACTTAGGGCACAAACGAGGCTAACCATCTAATATTGACTCCATATTTTTGTTTGTTCAAAATTCCATTCGCATTAAGCGAAAGAATATTACACTTACTCATAATTGAACAACCTATGTCTACAAGCCATACCAAATACAACAGAACTTTGCTTGCTCCTACCTCTTATTCCAATCAAAGCCCTCCTACCGCTCATTTTATAACTGCTTACTTCCCCTACACCCTTCCCACCCCAAAAAGGAAAAACCCACACCTTGAAATGTGGAAAGACCCCCACAATCCACGCTATCCACATTCCTCCGCTCCCATCTATCTTTCTGGGTGTCATGAAGTTACACCCTGGGTGACCCCGCTGCCCCCAGACCTCCCCAGCAAACAAACAAAGAGAAAAAAATTTAAAAATCTATCTGCGTGCATGCCATGCTGGCAAGAAATACTCATTATTTATATTGACAGTTACCTATCTGAACCGCTCCATCACGAGCCTCGGGTGAGCTGTGCTTGTGATGGAACGGTTCCGTCACGGCCCGCTCGCTGCGCCTGCGCGGCGCGAATTCCGCACCTGCGCTGGGTGTTCTAAAGAGCGGGCGGGGCCGTGACAGAACCGTTCCATCACAAGCACAGCTCACCCGAGGCTCATGATGGAGCGGTTCCGTCACGAGCACTGGAGCGCTGTGCGGCCCCGCCTTCCCCTTAGGGGTGAATATAACCAGTACCACTAGCAATTTTCCATACATTTCTGTGTTCATGAGCTGGACCCTGCTGGTAAATACAGGGGAACCCCCCTTTATTCCCATTTCAATCACCAAAAGGTTAGCTCCTACTTACTATACACAATTGCCTATCTGTAGTACATTTCCTAGCCACCCTAACGTGGATTTCTTGAGAGGGTACCCTAAATGTTGCTGTTATACCGATAGCTCTAATAAATACCAGTATTCAAATGCTAGACCCTGCTAAAATCTCCTTTAACAAAGCCTTGGCCTCATCTAAGTCTGAAAACATAAATAACTTTCCTTTGACCAGAACCCTCAGTTTGGACTGCTGGGCATTTGATGCCTAAGCACCCTGAGCTATAAACAGATGTAAAATGTAAACAAATTATTTTCTCCTGCGTGCGGCCACATCAGTCATGTCAGAGAATATGCAACACTTATTTGTCTCATTCACAAAGAACTGTCTCTGCTGAATAGCTTTGGTCAAAATCCTTTCCTTTATTCGGAAATTCACAAAATTCAGCAAGATAGTTCTTGGTATCGTGGAGCTTGGGAAAGGTTGCACGGGGACTCGATGAGCTCTTGTAATAGTGATGTTGCCCTCAAATTCAGGCAGAAGATGCTGTTTGAGGAATGTGTTTCCCGAAGCGAGGGGCTGGGAACCTTTTACTCCTTCCGGGACCCCAACAATTCGGAGGTTAGACCTCCAAGAGTGGTTTTCCACCTCCTCCAGCTTGTTCTCAAGGTAGTTCTTCCTTTTAACCGCCTCTTTTGCTTCCCCCATAGCCAGGTTCATTTGATCTTCCAGGACAGAGATTCTGGCTTATGCCTCCTGCAGTCTAATGGGAAATCCGGTCATCACTTCCTCGATCTTTCCCAATCTCTGATGCAAAGCCGCGATTTCCATTTGCTGGATTTTTTTCATTTCGCGGACCTCCTCCAGAATCAAATTCAGCATATCTCTAATATCTAGCTGAAAGACCCCCTTGGTCTCCATGTTCTGGCCCAAATCTCTTGTTGGGCCATGAGCTTCAGTAGTCGAATTTCCTACTTCTGGGTCTACCTGCGCTAGCGCAACTACTGGCGGTGCCCTTGGGATATCAATTGCTGTTGAAGCTGAGACTGCAACAGAGGCTGTAACAGAGGCTGGGACGACATCAAGCTCACTGAAGTATCCATCTCAATCCTTCTGCTTTCATTTCCCAAGTCTTTAGCCTGAATAGAGTTAGACATCAGTTCTTCTAGAGATCCTAATAAAGCTGATCCTGACCCCAGCGGTGAAGTATTCAAAGATTTGGAGGCTGCATTTAGATTTGGTGAAGAGGACTGTGAAAGTTGTAGGATAGTTTTTTTAATAAACAGCGGAAAGTCCTTTACTCCTTTTCCACCTTACCTTGAGCCATCCAGTACTGGGCTACTCTTAAGAGCTGTTTTAAGCACAGGGCTGTCTTGTGGAGACATTGCAGATGAGACGGCGACTATAGCCGGCTCTGGTGTGGCACCTGCTTAATCAACCATTAATTCAAGCAGCCCTTCCCATTGAGGGGAAACTGTGATTGACGGAGACTCATCCCCTGAACTCTGCGGGATGCTATTAAGATCGGGGGAGCTGGAATTATTTCCCTTATCGTTCCCTTATTAGCTCGGAGTGCGGCCTTTTTAGCCCGGGCCTAGCATGCTTTAGCTGTAAGGCGGGCAGCGGCCTCTGCCTTATTTAATTTAGCGATTCAAAAAGCCCTGATCTTTGGACTGGGTAGGAGTGGTCTGCTTAATTCAGACACTCTGTCCATCACCACCCCCTTTTCTGAATCGTTATTTAATTTAGCAGCAGTAGTGACATCCTTCTGGGGTTTGCCCATTGTTTCACGTAGATTATTTTCCTGTTATTTCGCTATGCAGTCACCTATAAATTGCAGTAGGGAATTTTCTTTATCTGGAAATCTGCACTTATATAAGGTGAAATTCTCTTCAACAAGATAACAGCGTTTTCTTTCCCAGCCGTTGAAGCACTCAGAGGCACTGTTAATTGTCACACCAGTTCTCAATGCAGAGTGAAGCTTTGTACTTCATTTTTTTTAAATATTTTTATTTGAGCAAGTTCATAAATGTACAGTTCATAAAAATGTAATGTTAAGAAAGACAGTTCATTGCTTCAATCGTTTTCCAAAGATCCAATTACATAATCAAAATCATAAAACATAATTCATTTTAAATTTTATCACAGTCATGCCCAATTACTCTCCACAAAAAAATACAAAGAATACAAAAAGTATTGATATATAATACTTTCCTACACCATCTCGTCTTTAGAGGCTACAAATTTCTTTGGTTATCAAACCAGGTGGCGACAGGGGCCCATATCTGAGCCCCGAGAGCTCTTGATTTTTTCCCTCTGGTTTTATAAATTGCAGTCTCCTGCTTGTAAATTCCTAGTAGTCTGCTTAGCCACCCTTGGAAAGTAGGAGTGTCTGAATCTTTCCACCGCGCTGCCAAAATGATTCTAAATACAGCTGTCCCAACAAACACAGACATTGCTTCATTATTACTGTACCTTAAGAGTATTCATAACCCAGAACAAAAAGTGTCAATGATGTTCTTAATTCGTGTCCAAATATTTCATCCCAATATTCGGACATCCCTTTTTTAATCGTATCTAGCTTAGGGCAATCAGCTAGCATATGTATAAGATTAGCTGGGCCAAGAGAGCATCTCGGGCACTGATCGCTTACTCTTTTGCCCCAGGTAAATAGTTTTGCAGGGGTAAAGTAGAGATCATAAATTAATTTATAAATTTGTGCCTTTAAGTTGGAAGCTAGAAACAACTTAGATGATAACATCAGAGGCATGTCTACATCGATGTTTGGGTTATTTAACTTAGTGGCCCAGCTTTGTTCGATTTGTTCTAGATCATCAGGTTGGTTATTCATAAATAATTCATAGATGTTACCTATCCTGGTTGTCCGTTTACCGATTAATTCTAAGATTGGAACAGCCTTTAGTTCTATTCTAGGTACCAACTGTCCAAGGGTAGTGTAGACTTGTATGAATTTCAAATAATCAGTGCGGGGGATTTGGTATTTTACGCATAATTCTTTAAAAGATGGTACAAAGTCCCAACCAAGGAAATCTCCTACTTTCACTACCCCTAGACTCTCCCATCTCCTAGAGGTACTATCATTAAGTTGGGCCGGGATAATTGAGCTATACCAAAGAGGAGTGTATTTGGTGTATTTTGGAATTATGAAGTACTTAGTGGTGTTCTTCCAGATTCTCCATGCATCCATGATGGTCTTAAATTTAATCTTTTTGAAATAAGGTGGTTTAACTTGTTTTAGCAGCAGTCCACTAGCTTTATCTCCAACAGCTCATATATTGATGGTATAACGTGTCTTGGGCTAGTAATTACTGATGATTTAGTATCAAAGAGAGTGGTCATATGCTGCAGGAGGGTTGCCCACAGATAGAATGTTAAGTTTGGTATCGCTAGCCCTCCTCTTTGGTGGGGTAAAGTTAACTTGGGTAGGGCCCTCCTGATTTTACCGTAATTCCAAATAAATCTTGACATGGAGGAGTCAAGGATTTTAATTATGCCATCATCAACCAAGAATGGAATTGCCCGAAATAAATATAACATTTTTGGAAACACACTCATTTTAAGGTAGTTCCCCCTGCCAATTATTGATAAGTCAAGGTTGTTAACTCTAAAAAGGTCTTTTTTAATTTTCTTGATAAGCGGATCATTGTTAAGTTGATTAATTTCATTTACTTTATGAGGGATAGTTACACCTAGATATACCGCATTGTTGACTCTATAAGGGCTTACAAAAGATGTGTTCTCGGTGCATATGACCATCGTCTTATCTCTGTTCAAGGAGTACCCTGAATATGAACCAAAAGACCGTGTGATTGATTCAATCTCATCAATTGTCTCTGTGGGGTTTGGTGATAATACCGCCACGTCATCGGCGTATGCGAGTACTTTGCTATTATACGTGCCAACTTTAACCGGTTCAATTGCTGGAGAGGTAAGAAGTTTAAGGATGAGTGGATTAATATAGAGAGCGAATAGAATTGGGGAGCACGGGCATCCTTGCCGCGTGCCCCTCTGGATGTTATTAGACTCTGACTCGTTGCCCCTCACCATAAGTTTTGCCTTGGGATCGACATAAAGTGCTTTAATAGATTATATAAGGACCGGGCCAAGATTATTTAGTTCTAACACTTCCCATAGGAACTGCCATGAGACCCGGTCAAAGGCCTTCTCCGCGTCCAGTAGGATCATCGACATCCGGCCCCCCGCTACTCCCATGATGTCAAATAGGGAGATGGCTCTATGAGTGTGGTCTGTCGTGTTCTTACCGGGAATGAAGCCGTGCTGCCAGGGGAAGACCAGATGTTCGACAATCCTACTGAGCCAGTTGGCCAGAACCTTGGCGTAAATCTTCGAGTCCGAATTAATAAGCGAGATTGGACGATATGAAGAAGTTAACTCAGGTGGTGTACCTTTTTTAGGGAAGATGGCAATATTTGTATGTTTCCATGATTCGGGCGGGTTACCATGCCACTGCACGCCAAGAAATAGATCCAATAAATATGGTACAATCAGGTTTCCAAGCAGCTTATAAAGATCTAGAGGGATTCTGTCTGGTCCTGCGGCTTTTCCGGTAGCTAGTTCTAACAGTGCTAATTCCACCTCAGTAATTGAGATCTCTTTTTCAAGGTCATCCCTGGTTATATCATCAATAGCCTTGCCGAGGTCTGTTTCAACAAGCCAATTATTCAAAAAATCTTTAGTGTTAGGTATTAACAGTTGGTTTTCATTGTGGTACAGCTTCTGGTAATAGTCTTTAAATGCCGCTACAATGCCTGCCGAGGAAGTATGTTTATGTCCTTCATAATCAATAGATTGTATAGCATTGTGTGATTGCTTCTGGCGAGTTATTAGGGCCAGATGTTTCCCCACGTTTTCTCCGTTTTCGTATATTTTATTCCGGTTTGCCTGTAAAATTTCTGCTGCTTTTTGAGATAGATCACCATTAATCTCAGCTTTTAAGACTAAAATCTTACACAGGGTATCTTCGGCTTGCTCTCCAAGATGAATCTGGGTAGCGTGCAGCTGCTCTAGGTTTATTAGCTCTGTATTTAGCTGTTCAGCCAACCTATCACAATCTTTTTTACGTTTGGCCACAAAGGAGATAGTTTCCCCCCTTAGGGCAGCTTTGTAACAATCTCAAACAGCCAACCTAGGTGCACTGTATTGGTTACAATCAAAAAATTCCTTTGTCCATAATTTTATATACGCTATATATTCTTGATTAACGAGAAGCTTGCGGTCAAATGACCATTGAAGATATGGCCTCTTATAGCTGGCAACATCAAAAACAACAAAAAGAGCGTTATGATCTGATATCGTCTTAGGGGCTTTAGTTATCACAGCATTTAGGGCAATATCAGTAGTTGACATTATGTAGTCAATACGTACGTATTTGTTGTGGGGGTAGGAGAAATATGTATAGCCAAGGTCCTTATTATTTCTCAGGCTTCAGATATCACTTAGGTTGTGGCTGGCCATAAATTGTCGTACTGCCCTAAATACTTTGGGTTACGTCCAGTATATACCTGCTGTATTTGTCTATTCTGTGAATGGCCCAGTGTTATATTAAAATCATCACAAATGACTAGAGGCCCAGTCCAGGATGCCAGCTCAAGTTCTAGGTCAATAAATAAGGCCGGGCCGTCCAGATTTGACCCATATATCGAGCCGATAGTAATGCCTATATTAAGCTGCACTATAACCCACCTACCATGGGGATCTGCCAATTTTCTTGTGGGTTTGCCCAAAAAAGTCCTTGCTAGAATGACAACACCTTGAGTCTTAGATGTCTGTAAAGTTATTTCAAGAATGTTAAAACCCGGTATTTTTAACAGCTCTAATTCACCTATTGGAATGTGGGTCTCCTGTAGGCAAAGGATATCACATGAGCCTTGATGTATTATTGGACATAACTGCGCCCTCTTCCCCTTATCGTTAAGACCCGCCACATTCCAGCAGCAGAGTTTTAATTTCCCCATGATTCACTTTGGATAGTCAGACCATACATAGTATTGCACCAAATTACTTGCTTTCCTGAATTTAAATGAATGCTAACTTTTCCATATTGTCCTGCCATAAATTGAGCCTCACTTACTGCCTCAACTATTAATTGCTTTAACATGTTAATTGTGCAATTTGACTTGCTCATTTTATTCATTTTGGGCTTAACCCCCCCCCCACCCACCCCCCTAGATGAACCCCCCCCTTATACCCCAAAAAACTGTGAGAAACTGTAGTGATGGACTAGCGCTGCCTGACCAATACACAACGACCATGCAACCTTAAAGAGAAAAAAAGACAGAAAAAGACGAGAGAGTACAGGAATAAGGTAAGAAGGAGGATAAGGAGGGTAAGGTAGAGAAGGCCATGATAGGACAGTTAAATAAACATCAACGTCATCCCCCATCAACAGACTTAGTGTTTACAGAGTCCTGAAATAAGCCTTAAGAACTAAAAAAATAGAAAGAAAAAATCTACACCTAGACCTTCTAACTGTACTACTGTATTGGTTTCCCGTACTCCACGTCTAGGTTCATAATGATACAGTTAGTTACTTTAGACTCTCTAGGTATTCCTTCGCCTTGATCTCTGAAGTAAAATACTTCGTTTGCCCCCCAAATACAACTTTCAATTTGGCTGGATTGTTGAGGTATACCAGTGCCTTCTTCTCTAAAAAAGGCTTAATCAACTGTCTAAGGCGCCATCTCCTTTCCACTGTTACATGGCAGAATTCTGGACACACGAAATAGGTAATCGAGTCTCTGCTGCGGTGTGAGTCAGGTCTAACTTTATCTGAGATGGCTTGCTGAAGTAAAAAGTTCCCGAAATACACTAGGATTGCTCGTGGGTACCCCCCCCCCCGGTTTTACTGAGGTTTTTAATGTTAAAGAAACTCTGTGGGACCGTTGTACCTCAAGGTTCCAGTCCCAACTGGAGAGCTCTGGAAGTGTATCACGAAAAAGTTGTATAATGTACAAGCGGCAATCCTCTCCTTCACTTTTTTCGGGGATACCAAGGACGCGTAGATTGTTTCGGCGTAGCCGATTTTCGCTGTCCTCCAGTTTCCACCTCACATCCTGAAGCTCAGCTTCATGGGAGTCGACTCTCTCATGAACCGCAGCTGCATCTGTTTCATTTGAGACTATACGTACTTCCATCTCATTCATGCGATCATTAAATGTGCCTACAGTTTTAGTAGGCTTACGGACAACTCCTTGGACTTTATGCAAAGCCGCCCGTGCTTTACGCCCATCTTTAAAGGTCTCTTCGCGATGTGAGGCAATAGCCTGAAGTACGGTGTCCATAACTTGAGTCAGTGTAGCCCCAGACTGCTGCTTGAAAAGAGGAGGATATTTGAGATGGATGGGGTGAATGCATTTGGCTTTGGTTCAGCCCCTGGAGCGTTGGTGTATAATCCCACGCCAAATCATTTGCCCCGTGATGGCCCCTTTTTTTCTTTAGTACTGTCTTTCGCCCGGACCGTAGTTCCTTAGCATGTAGGTGTTGATCACTTTCCGTGCTGATAACTGATTCTGCATCATCATCGTCCAACTCTTCAAGCTCCTCCTCTGTATCTCTAGACAAACTGGCATCTTCTGAGAACAAGTAAAAGTCAGTGGGGTCTGTGGGATCCCTATCTGTCTCGAATGTTTCTGTTTCTGTGGCTTCTGTGGCTTCAGTTATATTGCCCAGTACCGTGCTCCTGAGAGTGTCCTTTTTATTAGGCTCTATCTCTTCATTAGTTATACTTGCTTCTGGGTGCTCCTGGCGCTCTAGGTGCCCCGTATTCTCGCAGCCCATCTGTGCGTTTACATTTCCACTCTCCCCCCCAGCGTCTTTTATCAATAAAGGAGATGTAGGTATAGGTGTTTCAGTATCTACTCCTGTACAGCTGGCGATGGGGACATTCGGACCCAATGTGTTGGTTAATAGAGACATAACTGGCATTTCCGGCATCTCTGGAGTATTAGGAGCTAAAGTTAAAGTCACACAAAGATCTGTGCTACAGCCTGCCCCTGGGGACATACCTTTTTTCAATTGCGCCTCCGTGGCATCACCCGCTGCTGCGACTGACCTCGTAGCCTCCAACAAAGCCTCAGCCTCTTGACTGTTTAAGGATTCCGAGGGATCAAGTGAGCTAGATGTACTTCCACAGCGAGCCCAGATACAGTATCTGGTATGGCCCCCTCGGCTCGCTTCATTAAAGATGCTCCTGTCTGAAGGGCCGGGATCAGCGTCTCTGCTGGAACTGGTGTCATATCCAATGGGTCTTCGTGCGGCGCTGCAGGGGTTTTGCAGTGGGAGCTCTACGTAGCATTTCCACCACGGAAGGCGCTGGAGTGGTGGGTTTCCTTGCTGACTTCGAAGTTGGTGTCAGCTCCTCCGGTCCCCCTGCTGCATTGCTTACCATATTCCCGCAGCCAGCTGCTCCACGCTTAAGCATAATCTCCCGATCACGGAGAGCCTGTTTCGCGGCTCGAGTTTTGGCAGCGGCTGCGGCGGCTGCGTTCTTCGGAGCCATTGCTGTGGGGAGGGCGCCGTCCAGCGTGTCTTCAAGCTGCTGATTGAAGTGAGCAGCTTCAGGTGAGTGGGTGCCGTTCAGAAGCCGCAATACCGTTATGTCGATAAGGGAGACAAAGAGTGAGAGCTGTGCTCTCAGAGCAGTTTTTCTTTCCGGGCTGGCTGCTTCCTCTACCACCGCCACCGCCGGCATACCTTTCCTTTACCTTTCCCCAGAAGTTGAAAATTAGCGTATTTTAGAATCGGGTAGTATCAGAACGCAGTTTAGTTATTATGCATCACATTCGTACTGCTGCAGCGAGGTCGCGGAGTCATTCGTGTCCTGTCGTCAGCATGGTCATCGGAACTGGTCAGGGAGCGGCTAACAGCGACCTAGCATGTCGCCTCCATCGTGCCTGCCTCTAAAGCTTTGTACTTCAAAAGATTTTTTTTCCCTTTTTCCTTCCGTCCTTTAGGTACTGAATGCTGCACCCTCAGAAACTTGCATGCAGGCAGCGCAGTGCAGTGCAGAGGCTAATCATTCCACAAACCCCATCCATATACTATTAAATGCACTGACGCAGTCTCTTGATATTTACTTTAAGACAGGACCCCACAAAGTCACAGTCACAGTAACCCGTACCTTTTCTCGAGGCCTCTCCTCTGCATTTCTATGTTTCAGTCTCTGGTGTTTTGTAAATTTGTAAAGCGGATGCCACCGCTGCAGCATGAAGCCCCACTTCTCCTCCGCTGGGCAGGTGGCGTTTTAGATCTAGGAAATGCCGGTCTTTTTAACATTATGACTCATAATCAGGAAAAACTTGTCTATGATGCTTAAAGGCGCTTTGAAGGAGCTGCTTGCCGCTTTAGTGACTTTTTTTTCCCCCTTACTGAAATCTCCCACTTGCCACTCTCTACACACAGACGCGAGGTGCAGGACCCCCAGGCAGATCGCGGTATCAGTAACACTTCAAACACTTCAAAGAAAGCGGCCGCCGCATAAGTTGCTCCTGTCTCACACCATTTGCCGTCTCGTTGTCAATCGCCCCTTGCCGCTTTTCACAGTGCTTCGAGTTCAGCCAGAATTCCTCAGCAAGGCTCCGAGGACACCAGCCCTCTGCACGCCAACATGCCAGGAACGATCGCCAGTACTGGGGGCGGGGCAATGATCACCTGTGGCTACGTTGCCTTAAACTCCGCAGCCATTTCCCCCATGTACCATAGTTGCTAACATTTTGAACTTGGTAAGAGGGAGATTTTGAAACAAAACTGGGGTATTGATTTTCCCCTTCAACTTACATTGGAAAACAGGAGATTGTAGAGAGGAGACCGATCAAATAAAGCACATTTGAGCTTAAAAACATTGGATGTTTCCTGGCTGAATCGGGTCTGTTGGCATGTATGGTTGTACTACCACTGCCTCTTCCTTCTGCCCAAACTGGTCTATTATATTGCCACAGCCTCTCTTGCCAGTTCTGTATTGTTGGTTTGTTGCCCCTGCCCCCATTTCCACTGCCCTCCATAGTCTGTTGTGCTGCTACTGCCCTTCCTGCCTGCCCAGTGTGGTCAAATTGTTGCCTCTGCACTCTCCTACCTGCCTTCAATTTTCAGAGTCCATGCCCCTGGCCTCTGTCTCTCAGCAGTATCCTAATGAACAACTAGATTGCTAACATTATATATTCATTACAAAAGTGTGGAACGCCTGACGTCATCTTGATGTAATCAAACATTTAATACCTAGTGCAAAAACTAAAATGAGGACATATTTTCTGAGTTTTCAAATAGCGACAAAGCACTTTTATATTATTTGTTATCTTTATGTTTTTTTATCCAGTTGACCACTTAATTAAATGTTGCACTTAGGGGAGAGGATGTGGTTTTACTTCCAGAGCTGCAGACTTTGTAACTGGGGAACTAGTTTGGAGTTTTTGCTTCAGCTCGACATTCTGTGATTCTGGTCAAATCACTTAATCTCCCCATGTCTAAAACCAAAATGAATTTGTTCTTGTGTGATGTAACCAATGCGCATGTAATGCACTCCAATACCTGACAAGTCTACACTATATAAAACTACAAAAACACAAAAAATAAAAAGTCTTTTGCACACTTCTGTCATTGGGCTACATGTGGGCTACATCTGGGTGATATTTGTGCTACTTTTGTCTCTGGTGCCCATTTTGGGAGATTTATTTGTTATGAAGTTTCCTAATTTTATCATTTACTGCAGTCTCCTCAGTAGGAAATGCTTTCAGATTTTTACTTTGATTCCATCAAGAAGGTATTCAGATATGTCACACATTGCCATAAATTCTAAATGATAGCACTCTAGTTGCTCATTAGATCACTGTAGTAAAGCTATTGCTCACCACGAAAGTCTGCTGCTGGTATTAAAAGTGTATGTTTCAGTCTGCATGTCAGAATCTTTTAATGAAATAGAAGAGGATTTGAGAAGTCACTCAAAATGTGCTCTAATGTTTCTTTCTTCAGCACTAATCATATTGTTATTGCAAAATGAACCCCCTCACTCTGTTCCTTTTTAAATTAAATGATTTAAGTATTACAAG
This sequence comes from Lissotriton vulgaris, assembly GCF_964263255.1. Taxonomy (NCBI): domain Eukaryota; kingdom Metazoa; phylum Chordata; class Amphibia; order Caudata; family Salamandridae; genus Lissotriton; species Lissotriton vulgaris. The sequence goes on from NC_141687.1 coordinate 897,899,555, forward strand.
TTTATTCCAATCAAAATGGCTTCAGGTGTGCCATACTTTTGTCATAAGTAAGACAGTAAGCGCTCTAGTTGTTCTTAAGAACACTCTGGGACATTCTGTCATTGAGCTATACGTGGGATACAACTGGATGATATTTGTGCAACCTTTGGTCTCTTTTGTCTCTGGTGGCCATCTTGGGAGACTTATTTGTTATGAAGTTGTTATTAGTTTCCTAATTTCCTCATTTACTGTAGTCTCCTCAGTAGGAAATGCTTTCAGTTTTTTACTTTGGTTCCATCAAGAAGGCATTCAGATGTGTCACACATTTGCCATAAATTCTGAATGTTACCACTCTAGTTGCTCATTCGATCACTGTAGTAAAGGTACTGCTCACCAGGGAGTCTACTGCTGGTATTGAAAGTGCATGTTTCAGTCTGCATGTCAGAATTTTTTAATGAAATAGAAGAAGATTTAAGAAGTCACTCAAAATGTGCCCTCATTTTTCTTTCTGCAACACTAATTATACTTTCTATGGCAAAATGAACCCCCTCATTTTGTTCCTTTTTAAATTAAATGTTTTAAGAGTTACCACTTTATTCCAATCAAGATGGCTTCAGGTGTGCAATATGTTTGTCATAAGTAGGACTGTTAGTGCTCTAGTTGATGTTTAGAACACTCTGGGAAGCTGCAGTAGAACAGAAAGGAATCAACAGACAGTCTCTGCCCCTGTTGGATGTACATGTTTTACTGAACATGTCAGACTTCATTCTCACATGACTGAGAAAGATAATTTGAATTTACTGAAAATATGCTCTCAGTTTAGCTAATAGATCACCTTCCTAACCTCTGTGGGAAAAGCATGAGAAAAAAGTTTTTCCTCAAACATGATTCATGATATCCCAGCAGAAGGCTTTTTCACATGGTAAAATCACCTTAGAACACACCACAATTCCTAAAATGAGTACGGTATGATCAACAAATGATGTATAATGTAACTAAAGTCTTAAAACCTTAACTGCAATGCTTTTTAATAAGGTGATTTCATGTGTATTGGTCCCAAGATGGCTGCTAATACTTCTTGGATGAAGTGCTGACAGCCAATCAGATCTCACAATGAGATGTGTGGTTAGGCTCCGCCTAGGTAGATATTAAGCACGGGTGAATTTTGTGAATTCGCGATCCACAAATTTGCGGATTTGTGAATTCGCAACCTGCAAAATTCACGAATTTGCGGATTTTTTATTTTTGGGTGTTCGCGGGTGTTCGCGGGTGTTCGCGGGGAACTTTGCATATTCGCGGGGCGCTTTGCGTGTTCGCGTTTTTTTTTTGCTTGGTTCATCACTGCCACCCTCTTGTTTTTTATGCCCTTCTCCCCTCTGTACCACATGTTTTTGTGCCTTTCTGCCCTCTGCCCCACTCTTGTTTGTGCCCTTTTCCCCTCTGCCCCACTGGTTTCTGTGCCCTTCTGCCTAACTCATGCCCTCTGTCCCACTTTGTGCCCTTCTGCCCTCAGCTATAAGTCAGCTACAACAGGAAGCACTAATAGATAAAGTATAGCAGGTGCTTGAGTTGAAGGTCAAATTAAGTTACACAGTCATTAATCACCCCAAGTTTGGGGTGATTAATGATTGTGTAACTGAATTTGAGATTCAACTCTAGCACCTGCTTTACTTTATCTATTAGTGCTTCCTGTTGAAGCTGACTTTTTGTAACTATTTTAGAGGCTCTGGCAGCTTGCCGGCACCCTTCTAAAATAGTTACAAAAAGTCAGCTTGAGCTTTTGACCCAATCCGTTCCGCTCGCGGATTTTGCCGGAAATTCGAGAATCTTGCGGATTGCGAATTTACCGAAAATCCACAAAATCCGCGAGCGGAACGGATTTTCCGCCCATGCTTAATAGATATATTTCTCTTGCCATTAATATTTAAAAAACTACTGAACGGATTTACACTATTTAATAAAAAGGGTTCTTTCTGCACCAAGGTCTACCAAATTTGGTGTAATTCCATTCAGCAGTTCGGGCTGTAGCTGTGTCTAAAGTTTCCAATGGAAAATTGCATGGAGAAAACACATTTTTGGACCCCCTTTTTTCTCGGCCCTCGCTTCCAAAACTTTCAAGATAGGAGCGGACCGAAGCGGGCAATACGTTTTGAAAATTTTGCAAAGGTTAGTCAATCGGCGCCAAAGTTATTGGGAATAGAAAGTTGCGATTTTCCTATTGTAACTAGGTCCTAACTTTAACTACCTACAGATAGATAGATAGATAGATAGATAGATAGATAGATAGATAGATAGATAGATAGATAGATAGATAGATAGATAGCTAGATAGAAAAATAGATAGATATTCCACAAACGCCAGTTTCCCAATCCAAAGGACTGCTTCAATCGAGTACACTCAGAAGCCATACACAGGGTCAAAGCGTAAACTTCATTAATTCCATTTCTGCAAAAGTTGACAACCGCGTTTCAGCGTCTCCTCCTTCGTCAGTGTCCACAACAACTTTACTCTTCAGTGTTTAAATAAAACAGTACTCGTAGTTAATAAACATCGAAAGTGTCTTGTGCATATTAATCCAAAGAAACAATGGACTTCACTTCAGCTGCCATTTTATAGTGGACTAAATGGTATCCTAATTCATGTTAGGTTTCTCAATGTTTCATTATAACACAGATTCAATCCATCTTATGCCAACCGCATATAATATGTGGAATTATAATCAGTATTATTTTGCTCTTATTTATCAGCAGAAAAAAAAACAAATGAAAGCATAGAATCATTCTCATTTATAGTAGGCCTGGGCGAAGCACTACGCTACGCTCGCGGAGTTTGCGAAGTTTGCACAACTTCGCACTACGCGAGCTGCACGTAGCACAGTGCGAACATGCGTAGTGCAGCATAGCGTAGTGCAGCACTCTTTTTTTGCATGTTCGCGGTCCTGAACGTCATGTTCGCGACTGCGAGCAAGCAAAATTACATCCCGGCGAGATTCTCACCGCAGGGAGGTAAGGTTTCTCATTGTGAGTGGTTGTGCATGCTCTCGACCACTCTCAATGAGAAACTACCAGTTCGCGTTGAGAAAGCTGCAGCTCGATCAATAATCTATTCGAAAAGCAGAAAACTACAGCTCGCACTGTGCAAGATGCCGTTGTCAATGATTGCACAGTGCCGGATGCTTGTCTGCACTGTGCAATCATTGAAAACGCATCTTGCACAGTGCGAACATGCTACTATGCAGCTCGCGTAGTGCTATGTAAAGTTTGCGTAGTGCGAAGTGCACTTCGCGTAGCTTCGAGTAGCGCTACTACGTGAACTACGCCCACCCTTAATTTATAGAATACTCAAGATACTTACAGTCTTGTTTACATAGTCATTATTTTTGATGACTTGCCGCTTTGACTTAATGACGCCCTTAATGGGCTGTTACGCTTGTCAGCAGATCTGGGTTCCAAGAAAACACCTTTCCTTTCTAAGTGATATTCACAGTGAGACAGGAAATGTAAACAGTTTCCAAGATTATGGTAAGTATCTTCAGAAACATTAGAGGGTCAAACAACTCTTGTTCCAATGTAAAACTAATCTACAGTGATCAGCTAACGTGGACCCACATTTCTTCCTCATTATTAAGTCCTCTAGGTACTTTTGTTTGCAATTTAATGGTATATCACAACTCTAAAGTGCGAAGTTTCCTCACATTATCTCCCCCTCTCTCAGATTTCACAATCTGGTCCAAGCAAAAGCAAGCAAGAAGGGTGCTATTACTGTCATGTTCCTTCTCATAGTGGCGCGCAACAGGGTAGTTAGGATTGTTATTATTGATAGCCCTGAGAAGTTGAAGAATTCTATCTTAAGTGGGGTGTATCGTGCTACCCACATACTTTTTGACGCATGGGCACATTAGACATACACAGTATAGTCTGAATTGCAATACAGGAGTTTTGTAATCAGCACTTTTGCCGTTTTTCCTGGTACCATGTAATCTTTAACCTTGTGACTGTACCTGCAAGCTTTACACTTCTTACAGGGGAAGAACCCAGTCACTGGTATGGATTTTTTCATTCTGGATTCACAGTGGTTGTTCACCAGATGATCCCTTAGAGAGTTATCTCTTCTGTAAGTCACCAAGTGATATTGAGGTAGTATCTTGCCTACTACACTGTCTGATTTGATAACCTTCCAGTTCTTTCTGAGAATGTGGTAGATTTGTGATGATTTTTCAGTGAAGTTAGTGACGACCCTCACCTTCCTATCTTCAATCTTAAACGTATCTCTTAGTAGTAGACTTCTCTCTGTTTCCTTGAATCTCTGTTCTGCTTTCTCAAGAATGCCTGTGCCATACCCTCTTTTCCGGAATCTGACCTTGGCCTGAGCTCTGTCTATATCACATTCCAATGTTGTTGACCAGTTGTTTTTCATTCTTAAAAATTCACCTACTGGAATGTTGATCACTACTCTTTTAGGGTGACAACTTCCTGCATGTTTCCCGCTGTTCCGTTCCAATGTAATGCAGTTTCCAAGTTATTATTCTCAATATATATTCTCAGATCTAGGTAGATAACTTCTTTTTCACTAATGCAACTGGTGAATTTCAAGTTTAGATTGTTGGTATTTAGGGCTCTTATATATTCTTCAGCTTCGCTTCTTGGACCACACCACAAGATGAAAAGATCATCAATGTATCGCGTCCAAACAGCGATATTTTCCATCCATATTCCTATTGGTACTCCTCCAGGCCACGTGCTTCCCCTATCAGCCAACTAAAAGGTTTGCATAACTGTGAGCGAAGCACGTGCCCATTGCGGTGCCCTGTTTCTGTAGGTATAGCTGCCCTAATAATACAAAGATGCTATTATACAGGCAAAACTTGGTAAGTTCCATCAGCATTTGATTGTGCTTTTGGAATTTTAAAGGTCTTTTATCTAAAAAGAAATTCATAGCAAATAGGCCCTTCTCATGGTCAATTGATGTATACAGGCTTGCAATGTCTAAAGTTGTCTGTATGTATAGGCATTTATATAGCGCACTACTTACCCGTAGGGTCCCAAGGCGCTTCGACCGCTGCGAAACCCTTCCTGGTTTCCCTGAGAGATGGTCCCTTAATGGGTATCTCCAGGGTGAGACCAGGCATCCCCGGCGGTCTGGTGGGGCCGTTAGTGAAGATGAGGCAAGCTAATGCCCAGAGTTGCCGAGTGTGATCGCTGATCAGAGTGGGCACCGAGGCGAGAGAATTATCGAGTCCGCTGACCCTGGTCCAGAAACCTGCCGCGCCGGGAATCGAACCCTGGTCCCGGGCCGTCCTCTGCTGTCGGGTATGCCGCCTCTAACCAGTGAGCCACACTACTTCACAAGTTATTAAGAGCATGTCCGATTCCCTGCTTGTCTCTTTGATTATACGTAAGAAGTCTTTGGTATCAAGTAAATAGGAATTCAAATCTTTGACCATGGGCGAGATGAAGTGATCGATATATAGATTGATGTATTTTCCAATAGGCTATTTTTCGATGATACCATTGGTCTACCTGGAGGACATACCTTGCTCTTATGTACTTTGTGCAAGTGATAGAACGTGGCTATTTCCAGATTATCACATTTCAGAAAGTACCAGTCCTCCTGCTCAAGTGTACCCTCATCTCTCCATTTGGTTATTAAGTCAATGAATTGTGAAACGCTGTCCAGGTATTTTAGCCTATTGATTGGAATGTAGTGTTGTTTTTTGTTCAACTGGCATTAAGCTTCATCCTCATATTGTGCTTTGTTAAGGACCACCACATCCCCCCCTTTGTATAAGGGTTTTATGATCACTGTATCATCTTCTTTAAGTTTTTTTAATGCTTCCCATTGATCTTTCATTCGATTTCTCCTTTTTTCATTGAATTTTTCAGTCTGTAATCTTTTCAGGTCCTCTATAACAATTTCTTTAAACGTGTCAATGGCATTGTAAGGTGTTCTGGGTATTATTTTGGACTTTCTTTTCAAATTGCTCTTGCAGCTTTTTTGACTGATGCCTGTTTCTTCCAGCATTTGGGTTGCATTATTTTCAAAATTCTCTTCCTCCTTATTCATCTCATTGAGAAGTTGAATAGTTTCCAAATCCGATCCTACTAGTTGATCAAACAGTTCCTTCTCCTCCGAAGTTTGTGTTCTACCCTTAGCGGGGTGTAGCAAATGTAATTTCATCAATTTGACTTTACAAATGACTAGATATAAATCAATTTGCATTTGTGTAAAATCGAAGCTTGGGGTTGGGCAAAACGTCAAGCCCAATTTTAAAACAGTTAATTCAGTCTCTGTTATGGCTCTATCCGACAAATTGATTTCTGTTTGTGTGTTTGTATCTATTTCCATTGCCCCACGTTTGCTGTGAGTTACAACTGGGGTGGATCGTCCTGTTTCAGTTTTTCTTGCCCCTCCTCGTTTTCCTCCTCTTCCTTCTGGTGGATGTGTGCGTAGGGCTGGTCACTGTGTCAAGCCCCTCATCAGCTCGTATTCTTGAAAAAAGTTGTTGTTGGTTGTCCAGTGCCTCTATCTTCATTGTCCCTGGGCAGTTGTTCCCCTTCTAAGGCTTCTACCCCTGATTCGGAAGTGCTGTTGGGAGTACGTTTTTCTTCTTAACTTTTTTTCAGTTCTTTTCTTGGGACATCGTACTTCTTAGCAAATATGGAAAGGGGCGACCACTCGGTCCCCCCGAACGTATGGTTGGGGGCTCGGATCCTCCCGGGAAACCATTTTGGGCGGGGGGCGTGTCACGGCTGGTATGCCCGAAGCGGCATAGCCGGAGCGCGCCTTTTTCCCGCCCAAGAGGGGTTGTCCTAGACACCTACACCGATGGCCACGCCCAGTAGGCGTACCAGCGGAGGGTTCACGCCCTCCCGAAGAGGAATAAAGAGAGCGGGAATCCGAAGAAGCATCCTCTTGTTCCTGTGCTTGGAAGCTGCACCCACTCGTTGCACGTGAGCCCTCGACGGAACAAGGAGCAATTTTGAGAACTTGTAATTCTTGTGTTTCTCTTTCAGCGACTTCGAGGCCAAGGATCCAGGACCGTGTTGATCAACTTGGATCGAATATTCGATAATAATGCCTGGCAAGAAGGCAGGAAAGAAGTCCGGGACTGACCAGATGCTTCGCATGCTGGTAAGAGATATGGCGAACATGAAGAAGCAGATGGCTGCGATGAACAATCCGGGTAAACCAAAGAAGGTAATAGGCCCGGCATTGCCGGGAGTTGCCCCCGAGGGTAGGGGGAAATGGGTCAGGAATAGGACGGCAGGGGGGAGATCCCGGTTCCCGAGGTACCCCCGGCGAGCCCGGCCAGTCCAGTCGAGGTGTCGTAAATAATTAATTTACCGGTGCTTAATTTCTATAATCAATAAGAATAACTCATAATAAATAAGAGACAAAATCCGTGATATTTGAGGTTTCTCAAAAGGGTTTTATTCCTATAAAAGGAATTGGGTGATTTGCATATTGGCTCGAGCCAAGGTGGCATACCATTCCGTCACCACATAGGTTCAGGAAGGGACAGACTGACAGAGTCAATGGTAATATGCGAATATGCAAGTATGCGACAATACATAATTGACAGACATTCATATATATAGTCAATGCATTACAGTAAAGGCATATGCAGGAGGCGTAACAGCTGAGAAGAGAGATAAGAATACGTGTACGTAATACAAAAGGCGTTACAATAGGCGTGCATGAAGGCGTGGACAAGAACGTCATTGAACATGATGTCACAAATAGGTGGATCCATAAATGAATCCGGCAGTGTCAGCAAAATTACATGGCAGAGATGCGCGCGCAGCGGTATGACGTGTAATGTACGTGTAACTTGAGGGGTGAAGGGGGACTTGACATTTAGCCCTACAAGTGTAGACGGATGTCTGGATGTCAGATCAACCTAATCCCGAATCGTATCTAATATCTCATGTTTAAGGAACTGCATTATCTGGAGGGAAAAGGTCTCTCGGACAAGAGGCTATTTCTTTACTGGTTATGAGTGCGTGTATGAGCGTCTGCGTGTCTGCATGAGACGCGAGGGGAGCGAGGGGAGGGCATGGGCCTACCATGGAAACAGGGCCATGAATTACTTGCATAGAGACAGTGAGGCCTAACCCTCTGCCCTGCAGCTGAAAGGATGTTGACGTGAATCTACTAGACAGGAATGTATTTTCGAGGAGTGGAGCAGATAATCCGAAGGTTGAATGCAGTCTTGGCAGGCAACGGGCTGAGCCGAGCACCGTTAGCCGTGCCAGAAGTAAGGCAAGGGTCACTGACACAGAGGCAGCCTGGGCTGAGGTTTTCGGAGTCAGAAGGCAGGAAAAAGGCACGATGGCAGAATTCAGGCCTACTTTGCCAGAGCTGAAAAACGTGTAAGGTATACCACAAAAAGACGTTGGCATAGCATATTTAGGAACTGAATATCCAATCCGTTCATGGCGGATCAGAAGGAGAACATGTTAACGTTGGACGCAAATGTATTTGCGTCTTCATAGCTAGCACAGGAGGGAAGTTACATGGACTTCAAGCTAGTACATGGAGTCGGTGGGGTCTAAGGGGACACAATCGACCATAAAATTTATATTACCTCATTCCCTCCTTGTCCCCTACGGACCCTTCATGATATATCGATCTGCATGAATCGATCAATCTGTTCATGTAACATCATTTGCTCTTCTTTCTTCTTTTGACGTTTTGAAGGGGAATTTGAATGCGGAATACATGATGTGGCGCACAAGCCGCAAATCGCCGGCCCACATTGTAAACACAGGCAGCAACTGAATACTATGAGAAGGCCAATACCTAGGAAGGATAGGATCTTCCATCCCCAAGCGGTTAACGTTGTCCAGAACCAACCGGACCAAGTCCAGGTGCCTGGATTCTGATGTATCAGACTTGCAATTTTATGGAGACGTGTTATAGCTTTATATACCGTTGGCGCGTTTTCTGGAATGAAAACACAGCAACTTGACCCGATGACCTTACAAGCTCCACCCCTATCAGCTAGGATGACGTCAATAACGAGACGGTTTTGAAGAACAACAACCCGCATAGCGGATTGCTCCTCCGTTAAGTTACCTAAAGCTGAGGTAGTTTCGTTCACTACTGCTTCAAGGGTTCTAGTTAATTTGCGTATCAGTTTACTGTTAAAAACAGCACCTAAGTAGGGGAAGAAACCTTTATTGAAGTCTGTGTATTGCTCCCATGCCGTTTCAGTGTAGTCGACAATCGGGAGGTCTCTTCGGAGTCTATTGTTTACTAGATTGGTGTTTCTGTGATAGTCAGGAGGGGCTAGAAAAACAGGTGGCAGAAGGAATGCAATGTAACAGGTACCATCCCAATCTGGAGGTAAACGTATGTATGCAATATGACCGCAAACAAAGTAGGAATGACGTGTAGCTCTAAACGTGGACTTGCCTTGATCACTGAATTCGATCACAGTAGTACATTTACTATGACCTAAGTGTATGGAACCATTTTTCCTGATACATAATTCACCTTTGACTGGTAACACTGACATGGCAGGCAATACTGGTGCAGTTTCGGATTCAACAGTAAGAATCATGAGGTTGATTGTGTAATTTCCTAATCCATATACTTCATTTTCTAGATCAGTTCCTGTTCTAGTGGGAAGTCCTTTCTTGTCAGGATAACAGACTTTAAGTAGAACTGAGTTCAGGTTTCCCCAAACCCAATTCCCATCGTAAACAGCAATGTCAGAATCTAAGGAATTAATCAATCTAAACCATGCCCCACAGGAGCCATTTTGAGTGAATGGGTACGGAAAAAGAGGCAGAACTCCCTTGTATTTCTGGTAGGGAGGGAGGCGGCCACATATCCAACAGTTTGTAGCATTGTTAGTCTGATGAGAGTGATGTAACATACTAATGAATGTGTTGTTGCGCAGCGCAAGTCTGTAAGAAAGTTCGTGTGGAGGTAATTCGCTAAAAGAATGTTCGGCAGTGACGTTATAAGCAGATTGTACATGCTTGAAAATAGGGTAATAAATGTGCAGCAAGATACTAGCAGCAATAATCAGAAGACTTAGAAAAAACATGATTAACAATGTCACTATACAGTGACTACGAAGTGATTTACAATATGCACGTTTCTTCTGTATTCTCTGTCTATCTCTCTCTCTGTCTCGATCTAGGGGATACATGTCAGAAACTAATTTAACCGATTCACCTAGGGGAGGACTTAAACAATTAAACTGTCTGACTTGCTAGATCGTAATTTTAGTCTATATTTTTCAGAGGCTGTTTTCTCAACCAAAGGGAGCTTTGAGTCAGTTTGTGTAGGAGGGCAGGGCTTAGAGTCCAAGTCCGAAGGGAGTCCGTGGAACTTTTTCACGTGGCTGGAATGCAGCCACCCCTTCCTGCCCTCTACTTTGACGGCTGTCCTCGTTGTTAGAAGAACCAATTTCGGGGTTTGCCAGCGGGGCTCCAACGAACTTCTCCGATCAAAGTTGCGGACGAAGACATAATCCCCCGGGACCACCTCGTGGGGCTTCACATCGGCATTGTCGGGAAAGGCTGCAGCTACCTGTGAACGACAAGATTGTAGTGCAGACATCAAGGAGGCAAGGTAATCTGTCAGCATAATACAGTCAACATCTGTAATTTTTCGCGGAATAGGCGTCCCCCACATATTCGGAGGCCTACCAAAGACCACCTCATACGGGGATAGCCCGGTTCGAGAATGGGCAACCATCCTCATATAGAAGAAGGCTACCGGCAAAGCAACTATCCAGTCAACGCCCTTTTCTCTACAGATTTTGGAAAGCCGGATTTTTAGGGTCTGATTATGACGCTCCACGAGACCTGCTGCCTCGGGATGCCGGACACAGTGGAACTTCCACTGATAGCCTAACAAGAGTGTAATGTGTTTCACAAGCTCGGATGAGAATGGCTGACCGTTATCTGAGTACACGATACGGGGCAAACCGTACCGCGGGAAGAACTCGCGAACCAGTTGCTTGGCTGTTGTTGGAGCAGTATAATCTGAGACTGGGTATGCTTCTGTCCATCGGGAAAGTGCACATACAACTACGAGGACATACTTGAAACCTCGGCAGCGGTCCATCTGGATGTAATCCATCTGGAGGACTTCAAAAGGGTGATCGGGAGGCTGAAATCCACCTTGCTCTACAGGGATGCTTTTACCTGGATTAAACTGACAACAAATCATGCAAGTACGCACTTTCTGTTTGGCTGCTGCTCGTAAGTTCTTGTTGTACCATATGTGTTGAATGCTATCTAGCATTGCCTTTTCTCCTAGGTGTGCTGGACTGTGTATCGTGTTAATGATGACCTGAACCATAGAGTCGGGGAGAAACCATGTAGATTTTCCTTTCGTCATCCATCCCTGATCTGTTTGGATCCCTCCTAGTTCAATCCACTTCTGGATTTCGTCTGGTGTGGCATGTGTCTGTATGTCAATTACATCATGGGCGGGATCCCTGACTGTCATGCAGTGTGATGGTGTCGGAACTATTGTCTTTGTCAAGTCAGTTGCATGCATTTGATTCTGAGCAGTTTGCTTAGCTGTTCGGTCTGCCAGGTCGTTACCCTGGGAGATCGTGTCGGTAACCTTTGTATGTGCTTTACATTTCATGATAGAGATTGCAGTAGGTAGATGTATTGCATCTAATAAACCTTGAATGAGAGGACCGTGTTGGATGTTGGCACCGTGAGAAGTTAAGTAACCTCTCTCTCGCCAGAGGACTCCAAAATCGTGAACGACTCCGAATGCATAACGTGAATCAGTGTATATGTTGACTCTCTTATTCTTGGCTTGAATACATGCTTGTGTCAGAGCGATGAGCTCTGCTGCTTGAGCTGACAGGGTGTCAATACAATTTGTTTCTATAACTTCGGTATCTGTAGTGACTGCGTAGGCTGCCACTAATTCTCCTGTACCTGTTCTCATACATGAACCATCCACATAAAGTGTCAGGTCCGGATCTGGTAATGGAACATCTGTCAAGTCCTGTCTGGGTTTTGTTGTAATAGTAATGACTTCAATGCAATCATGTGCCAATGGATCTACTCCGTTTAATGGCAACAATGTGGCGGGATTTAATGTGCTACAGCGTCTGATTTCTATGTGTGGTTGAAACAATGGCAATTCATAACCTGTCAGTCTTGCTATGGTCAAATGTTGGGTCTGTGTGCGATTTAAAAGAACTTCCACGGAATGTGGAACTTGTACTGTCAATTGATGCCCTAATACTATGGCATCGCTCTGTCTGATTGCTAAAGCTGTCGCTGCAACTGATTTCAAACACGCAGGTAAAGCCTGAGCCACCGGATCTAATGTGCTAGAAAAGTAAGCACACGGTTTGTGTGAACCTGCTTGTTCCTGGGTGAGGACAGACAAGGCAGTACCTTCACGTTCTGTGACAAAAAGTGTAAAAGGTTTACTGTAACATGGTGTTGCTAAAACAGGTGCTTGGCATAAGGCTTTCTTTAAGTTGTCAAAAGCTTGTGTATGTTCCTGAGTCCAAGGGAGGACAGTCGATGTCGCTGCCTCCTGGGTTGTCAACTGGATGAGTGGCTTTGCTAGAAATGCATATTGGGGAATCCATTGTCTACAGTACGAGGTGAGGCCTATGAAAGCCCGCACCTCCTTTTGTGTCTTTGGTGGTGACATGTTTACAATTAACTGAATGCGATCAGGAGTGAGCTGTCTCCCCACTTTGGACAGCAAGTGACCCAGGTACACAACTTGCTGAACACAGAATTGCAGCTTCGAAGGGGACACCTTGTGCCCCTTGTCGGCCAGGAAATTCAGAACTGTCAGTGATGCATTTTCACATTCGGGTTCGCTCCGTGCGGTGATCAGCAGATCATCGACATACTGGAGTAGGGCAGTGTTAGCTGGCATGTGAATACTGTCGAGTTGTCTTTTCAGTGCTTGACTATAGATGCTGGGGCTTTCTGTGAATCCTTGAGGTGCGCGTGCAAATTTGAAAGATCGTCCATTTAAACTGAATCCGAACAAGTATTGGCTTTCTGGATCAATTGGGACACTGAAGAAGGCGTTCTTGAGGTCAATTACAGTAAAGAACGTCGCTTCTGAATCAATAGCTGTCAGTAATGAAGAGATATCTGGGACCACAGGATACTGTGGTACAATGCATTTATTCAATTCGCGTAAATCAATAACTAATCGATAAACAGGTGGTGCATTTGGATCAGTACGTTTAAGAACTGGTATGATAGGAGAATTACATACATTGGAGTCGGTTTCCACAACCACTCCTTGTGCAATGAGCTCGTCAATAATTCTCAGTAAAGCCACTACAGCATCTGGAGGTAACCTGTATTGTCGAATTCGTGGTAGTACCACTCCTGCTTTGAGTGTGACTCGATATGGTGTAATGTGCATACAACCTACATCAGTGGGGCCTTGTGCCCACAAGTGTGCAGGTACATTCTGTAACCGGGGATCCATATCTCTTAATACATAATGGCCTTTAAAATCTCGCAAAAATAAGCGTACTCCTTCCGGAGAACAGCATATTATAGCTCCTAGAGCTTTTAGTGTCTTTATTCCTAATAAGTTTTCTGGGCATGATTTTGTGAGTAATAAATCTGTAGTCCGTGTCAGAGGACCAACTGCAAGGGGGAGTGGCTGTGATACTTCATTAATAATAGGTTTTCCTGAAAATCCAAGGGAAACATTCTGTGAGCCTGAGAGGGGTGCCCCTGGAACCTCATTGTGACTGATTGTGGTCCTGCTTGCCCCTGTATCAATCAAAAACTTTCTGTCTTTTCCTAGCACCTGACTGTGTACATAAGGACCCTCTTGATCTACGGGAACTTCAATAAGGGGCAAGCCAAATTCCCTCTCTAGGCTGTTTCATGTATATCGTTGATAATCAGGGTAGTCGTTCTGTGCGTACTGGTACATCTGTTGTGTTGTGTTCTGTGTCGCAGTTATAGGCTGTTGCTGTGGGACTGCCACAGTTTGTGATGAAGCTGGCATAGGCGGAATATGTTGTATATTCTGTGGTACTTGTTGCAGGACCTGATCTTGTCTAGGTACGCGCGGTCTCTCCTTGGTCTTACCCGTGGAGATATTGTGTTTCAGAACGGCACAATCGTTCACATAATGACCTGGCTGTTTGCAGTAGTTACATGTCCCTTTAACAGGAGCTGTCGTATTACTAGGCTGGGTCCCACCCTTTTTATGTCCTTCGGCGGGAACTGACTGGGCAACTAACATTTTCATTTTCGTGTCTTTCATACGTCTTTGTTCATGTTCTTGTTCTTCTCTAATTCTATTCTGGTGGTACTGTAACATTTGTAACATTTGTGAAGGGGTGTTAGCTTGCCAAGTACTTTCGACTTTCAATACTCTATTCTTAACCTGGGGCAGTGAATTCTCGACTAATTTCGTTACAAAAAGATGTGGATATGACTCGCTACTTGCTTTCAGACCGCTATTAATGCCAAAACATTTTTCAAATCTGGTATAGAAATCACTGGTATCTTCATCGGGTTTCTGTTTACAAGCTGAAATGGCACCCCAATCTTTCTTTTTAGTACTTAATAAACGTGGCAACACTTGTACTAACAATCCTGGTAATGCTTTAACTTTATCCCCGAGCCCTTGGCCCGGAATTCTAGTACTTTCTTCGTTTTCTAATGCAGCCCAATCAATCTTTGTGTCTCCCACCTCCCACTCTTTTTCTTTGAGTTTCTCGTATATACCGGGAGGCAGTAACACTTTCAATATTTTCATAATATCGGGATAAGTATAGTCACCCATTAGTATCATGTCTTTTATTTCACGGTGGAAACCTGCGGGATCTTTGTCATGACTAGGTACTAATTTTTTCATTTCCAATAGTTCTATTTTAGTTATGGGGGTGTACACAAACACACGTCTAAACGTATTGTCTGCGTTCTGTACTGGGTGCACTTCTCGCAACGGATTCTGTCCGTCCATGTAATACATTTTTCTTTCCATGACATGTGCTGAGTCGGTCTGTGGACATAGGAAGGCGCTATATCTGTGTCGGTGTTCTAGAATTACTTTAATTAGATCGGTACCTAGACCTCTCCATTTGTTCATGAGTAGTTCTATTAATATATCAGGCAAGGGGCCTGGGTCAGAATGTTGGCTTCTATACAATAAGAGCAGGTGTTGTATCATGTATGTACCAGCTAAACGTTGTTCACTCGGTGTCAGGTTCAAAAACGTATGCGCTAACGCATCATCACCATATTTCTCAGAATTGTCAGCCCATTGCACGGCTGACCTGGCTAATTCTTGTTCATCCATAGAATCGAGTACATGGTACCCCATTCGTTCTCGAAGTCTGTTATCAGTAGCTTGGAATAAGTGTTCAGGAGTTCTTGGATTGCACATGGCTTCTTGGAATATTCTTTCACTTTCTGGACGTACTGGCCGTATTGAATTATTGAAAGGTCTTCCCTTACCTACATATGCTATCGTTTCTCTGACTGGTAATTGTGTCTGCTCTGGGGTCTGCTCATGCTCATCCTCCTCCTCTGAGGATTCAACTTTGTCTGAATCTATTTCCGGTGGTGGCTGTCTTTTCTCATGCATCTTTTTTATTGCATTTCTTATTCTTCGGTACATATTTTCTACACAGGCCTCTTTATCGTGATTCCCATCTGCGATATTCTGGCCCCACCGGTGGAGTGCTTTCACGTCTTCCGGGTTCATACCCGGCCTATCCACTTCCCTTATGAAACAGTTTATAAGAAACCGTAATATCTTGGCTTTCGTATCCACTTTCTGATAGGCCATGGCCTCCTTAATACTTTCAGGCCCTACCCCTGTCTGTACGAACTGATATATTCGATCTAGATGATCTACCATTCCAGGTAGGGTTAATAGGAAGTTCGTAACTCGTCGTAAACGTACTGATGCGAGCAACATTCTTTCGTCATTCTTTTTACCAGGCACTGGATCATATCTACAGTCTGCAAGACGATCTCCATGTAGTGTAATATCGCCTGTTCTAGGTGTACGTTGCTGTGCTAGGTCTCTATAGGTCAGCCGATGGGCCGATGGCGGGGTCTGGTAACCTGTCGCTCCTCCGGACGCGCCTCCTGAGGCGCCAGCTCCGAAGGGGTTCGTTGAGTGAAAAGCGGAGGGAGCAGGCCCAGGCATAGGTGGAAGGACAGCTGGAAGACCAGGAGGAACAGGAGGAGGAGTGGCTTGTCGGGGAGGAAGGAGCTGACCATCTTGGTCGGCAGGAGGAGGTGTGCGTGGCGGTGCGGTATTTACATATGCGGGAGCCACATCATCTAGATAGGACGAAAGGAAAATGTCCTTTGCTGTTTTCTGGTGTATTTTAGTCGGGAGCAGTGGGGGTGGTAGTTCTTTTGGTACCTCCGGGGTGGCTTTAGGCAAACCCTCAGTCAAGAGGGGGTACATGCCGTTCATGAGTGTGTTTCGCTGTCTGTCTACCTGTTCTAATTTTACTCGGGTACCTTCCTCAACTAATACGTTTTCCTGGGTTTTCTCTGGATCCTCCCTCCTTTTCTCTTCTTTTCTAAGTGCTTTTTCTGTACGCCTATGTGATTCTTTACGCCATAATTCAATGGCATCCTTCTGTGACTGTCTGGCTTTCTTTTTCCACAATGCTTCCTCTACCCTCATGATGCAATCTGCATCCCATGTCCCAGCAGCAGGCCATCTCTGATTCTCGGATAATTCTTTAGTGTAGTCCACCCATAAGTCGAGGAATAAAACGGCATCTAGGCCATGTTTGTGGTACATAAAGTACCCTGGAGTGTCCCTAGGTGGAATGGGAACAGCTTCTTCTAATACCCCTTTTCTAGTTTTTATCTGTCTTAATTTGGAGAACAACGGCATCTTGAAATCTGGCTACTTGGTTCATACTCAGATATGAACACACTGAACACAATAATCACAATAATTACGATCGAACAATCACTCATACCACGACATTTTGAGACATATTAAAACATTTTAACATGAATGATGACAATTAGAAGGTATCTTGCTAACTGCATAATACTAGATACACTGCTCAACAGTGCAGACTGGATATACTGCTAAACAGTACAGATACACTGTCTAAAACAGTGCAGACCAGGTCTGTGTACCCACACCTGTCTTGACCGGCACAAACTAATGCGCACGTCTATATGCGTCCCCAGCAACGGTACTCACCGGGAAGCACGGAAACGGAAGGCCTCGGAAACCCTGGACTGGATTCGGACTGGATTCGGACTCGACTCGTGACGCTGATACTTCGGAACGTCGGAACCTGGTGGGCCTCCGTATACCTCGGATCTTGCTCTCTCAGCTAGGCTCTGGTCGGGATCCTCCGCACTTCTCACCGCCTCGTCTGGGTGTCGATCGCAGCCTCAGTCACCTCCGCTGGCCTGAGGGAGATACAGGAAATCCTGCGGGTACGCGTAGTTGTCCGTCCGGCTGTGGCAGGGGGCCAGGCCTGCAACGCACCACCGGCGCGTGAGATGGGGGAGGGGTTCCTATTCGGGCGCCAAAATTGTCGTAAATAATTAATTTACCGGTGCTTAATTTCTATAATCAATAAGAATAACTCATAATAAATAAGAGACAAAATCCGTGATATTTGAGGTTTCTCAAAAGGGTTTTATTCCTATAAAAGGAATTGGGTGATTAGCATATTGGCTCGAGCCAAGGTGGCATACCATTCCGTCACCACATAGGTTCAGGAAGGGACAGACTGACAGAGTCAATGGTAATATGCGAATATGCAAGTATGCGACAATACATAATTGACAGACATTCATATATATAGTCAATGCATTACAGTAAAGGCATATGCAGGAGGCGTAACAGCTGAGAAGAGAGATAAGAATACGTGTACGTAATACAAAAGGCGTTACAATAGGCGTGCATGAAGGCGTGGACAAGAACGTCATTGAACATGATGTCACAAATAGGTGGATCCATAAATGAATCCGGCAGTGTCAGCAAAATTACATGGCAGAGATGCGCGCGCAGCGGTATGACGTGTAATGTACGTGTAACTTGAGGGGTGAAGGGGGACTTGACATTTAGCCCTACAAGTGTAGACGGATGTCTGGATGTCAGATCAACCTAATCCCGAATCGTATCTAATATCTCATGTTTAAGGAACTGCATTATCTGGAGGGAAAAGGTCTCTCGGACAAAAGGCTATTTCTTTACTGGTTATGAGTGCGTGTATGAGCGTCTGCGTGTCTGCATGAGACGCGAGGGGAGCGAGGGGAGGGCATGGGCCTACCATGGAAACAGGGCCATGAATTACTTGCATAGAGACAGTGAGGCCTAACCCTCTGCCCTGCAGCTGAAAGGATGTTGACGTGAATCTACTAGACAGGAATGTATTTTCGAGGAGTGGAGCAGATAATCCGAAGGTTGAATGCAGTCTTGGCAGGCAACGGGCTGAGCCGAGCACCGTTAGCCGTGCCAGAAGTAAGGCAAGGGTCACTGACACAGAGGCAGCCTGGGCTGAGGTTTTCGGAGTCAGAAGGCAGGAAAAAGGCTCGATGGCAGAATTCAGGCCTACTTTGCCAGAGCTGAAAAACGTGTAAGGTATACCACAAAAAGACGTTGGCATAGCATATTTAGGAACTGAATATCCAATCCGTTCATGGCGGATCGGAAGGAGAACATGTTAACGTTGGACGCAAATGTATTTGCGTCTTCATAGCTAGCACAGGAGGGAAGTTACATGCACTTCAAGCTAGTACATGGAGTCGGTGGGGTCTAAGATAGGGGACACAATCGACCATAAAATTTATATTACCTCAGAGGCCCCGGTACCAATCCCGGACGCGGGTCAACCGATTCCGGTTGTTGTTACGCCCGCCAACGAGGAGGACATGCCTCCAGAATTAGCCGCCCAGTTGGCCGCATGGCTCGGCAGAAAAACAGGGGGTGCTACGGCGCCTGAAGACACGGCCGAAGAGGCCAAGTTACTAATGCAGCAGTTGCGGCAGTCGCGAGATGCCGCAAAGGCGAATCTCCCTCTTGTCCCCCCACAGGTGACCTTGGAAGGACCGGCAGCTGGCGTCGAGAAAACAGCGGGAACGACAATGGAGCCGGGTAAGCAGGCATTGCCAATGGCGGGGGAGGGGTCGTTGCCCTCAAGACGGGAGAAGGTGGTCCAACATATACCGTTGGCCATGAAAGAATTGATATGGGCTGATAAGTATGTAAATATGTTTTCTCTGCTGACTGACCATCGCGAGATGGAGTATGTTAAGACACAGAAAGATTTGTGGCACCCGAGTCTATGGCGAGCAAAAATGGCGGTATTCAGGGTTGATGAGACAATCACAAATTGGGCCAAGGCCTTTGCGATGTTTACTGCAATTATTGGGGAACGTAAGCCCGAGGTTTTGCCCGAATTGTCTTGCCATCAGGCACGAATAATGGATTTTTATGAAACGTATGAGGGCAATGAGTGGATGGGTTACGATATGAAGTTCCGTAAGGCCAAGGAGTACGATTCATCTCTGACGTGGGATTGTCTCGACTCGATTTCTTGGCAGAAGCAGCTCCTGCCGGGCGCGACAAAGTCGCCCTCGCTAGGCGGAAATGGGTCGGGGCCTTCCCACCAACAGCCCTCGGTGCCCTTTCGAGCGGGCCCCGGTGGCGACCACCAAGCAAGGACTGGTGGGAATGGGGGTAAGAGAGGGGTCTGTTGGAATTTTAACAGGGGCAATTGCACCAGGCCACAAGGGACATGTAAGTTCAGACATGCGTGTGCAGGTTGCGGGAATTCCTCGCACCCCGAGAGTTCGTGCAGATCCAGGAATAGTGGGACGGTGGGTAGAGGAGGGTCCAAACAAGACTGAGGGGGACCACTGTGTACCTCTACCTACCCCCGTTGATATCTGGGCAATGATCCCCTGGCTTAACGAATACCCTGATCATGTCTCCGCTGGGGTGTTGAGGAATGGCTTCTTATATGGTTTCCACATCCCAGCGGGGGATTTTCGTGGGGAGCCACTTTGTAGAAACCAACTGTCGGCTCAGCATAATCCAGCGGTCGTGGAGAGGAAGATTGCAAAAGAGGTTGCCCTTGGCCGGGTTGCTGGCCCATATAGGCACCCGCCAGTAACTAATTTCATCTGTTCCCCGTTAGGAGTGGTTCCCAAGAAGGATCCGGGGGAATTTAGGCTGATCCATAACTTGTCAGCTCCAAGGGGTCTCTCGGTGAACGATGCGATTGACCCGGGAGTTTGTTCGGTGCGGTACGCATCCTTCGATGATGCCATCACCATGTTGAATCGCCTGGGGCCCGGAGCGCTGATGGCGAAGTCAGATATCGAGTCGGCCTTCCGGTTGCCACGGGATCAGCGTCTGTTAGGCTTTGTGTTCCAGGGACGTTACTACATGGATAGATGTATGCCAATGGGTTGCTCCATCTCTTGTGCTTATTTTGAGAAATTCAGCTGTTTTTTGGAATGGGCATTCACCAAAGCCACTGGCCATAGCTATGTTATGCATTACTTAGATGATTTTTTGTTC
Source organism: Lissotriton vulgaris (assembly GCF_964263255.1). Lineage (NCBI taxonomy): Eukaryota > Metazoa > Chordata > Amphibia > Caudata > Salamandridae > Lissotriton > Lissotriton vulgaris. The sequence goes on from NC_141687.1 coordinate 897,920,054, forward strand.
TTGGGGGCAGCCGGCGACACAAAATGTGCGCAGGCGCTACAGGAATTTTGCACCCTCATGAAGGGATTCGGAGTGCCATTGGCACCAGGTAAGATGGTTGGACCATCTACTTCACTCGAGTTTCTGGGAATTGAGCTCGATTCTGTGGAGGGATGTTTCCGTTTGCCAGTAGGGAAAGTAGCGAAATTCAGGGCTTCCCTGGAACTGTGCCTTAGCAAGGAGAAAGTTACCCTCCATCAGTTACAACAAGCGGTGGGTCAGCTTAACTTTGCCCTAAGAGTGATACCAATGGCCCGCCCCTTTTCCCGCTCTATCGCACAAGCTATGGTTGGTCTCAAGGAAGGGCACCACCGCAGGAGACTGTCTGCAGAGGTTCGCCAGGACATGCGCATATGGTTGGCATTTCTGGCGGATTTCAACGGTCGAGTGGTGTGGAACAAGCCGCCAGCGTCTTCGGACGAGCTGGGTTTGTGGACCAACTCGGCGGGGAGCGTGGGATTTGGCGCAATCTTTGGTAACTGATGGTCGGCGCAAACATGGCCGACGTGGTGGCACACCAGCGGTCTCACAGGTAACATTGGGTTCCTCGAGTTATTCCCCATTTTTGTGGCTCTGATGGCATGGCCGGATGAGTTCAGAGATCGCTCTGTGGTGTTTTGGTCCGACAATATGACTGTTGTTGAATGTATAAATAATCAGGCAGCACGCTGCAAGTGGATATTGCGATTATTGAAGGAAATTGTACTACTTTGCATGAGACTGAATGTGCAATTCAGGGCGAAACATGTGCCGGGTGTACTGAATCAGGCTGCTGATGCACTCTCTCGTTCACACATGCAGGCTTTCAGGGGTTATCTACCTTCCGCGGACCTAGCAGCGGCACCATTTCCCGAAGCACTCTGGCTACTCTGTGCCCCGGATTACAAGACCTCGTGGCAGCAAGCTTAGCCCCCAGGACGAGGAAGGCATACGAAGGAGCGTTTCGTTCCTATTGTGCATTCTTGGGTCCGGCAGGGGAGGACAAATGGGGTCAGGAGGATTGCTTCCTAAAGTTTCTGGTAGCATTACACAGGGAAGGCCGATCAGTAGCAACTGCCAATAGGCACCGGGCCGCCATTTCATTCATGGCGCAGGCGCATGGCATCAAGGACCCGGCATCGTCCTTTTTGGTAAAGAAAGCCCTTCGTGGCTGGCAACGCCTGGAAGGTCGTACAGTAGACGTGAGGCGCCCGATTGGGTTAGAAAGGTTGTCCCTGCTTATGTCGGTACTGCCCACGACATGTTCCTCCCATTTCGAAACAGTTCTGTTCCGGGCCGCTTTCGCATTAGCGTTCCATGGGGCTATGCGGGTGAGCAAACTGGTCGCAAAGAATAAGAAAGAGGTGGAGGGAGGTCTGTGTCGGGATCACATCCTGATTAGGGGTGATTCAATGGTAGTCACAATAGCCAAGTCCAAGACTGACCAGAGAGCTATGGGAGACAGTATTGTTGTCCAGCGCATGCGAGGGTCCCCCATGTGCCCGGTAAAGTGCGTTGAGGAATATTTGGCGCGAAGGGCGGATACATGGGGGGGAGCCTGCTGAGACACATTGATGCCACCCCACTGACGAGGTTTCAGTTTCAGAGGGTGCTAACAATGGCAATCGCAGCGGCGGGCTTGGACCCGTGCGATTTTGGGACCCACTCCTTTAGGATAGGGGCTGCTACTGAGGCTACAGCCAGGGGTCGGAGTGGTGAAACAGTTGGGACGATGGTCCTCGAATTGTTTTAAAAGGTATGTGCGATTGCACATGTTGTGAAGTCAAGTTACATGCACTCACGCTTCTTGTCTTCTGTTTGATTTACAGTTTCGCGAGCATGCTATGCAGGGCGGAATTTGCAGCCGACCCGGCACCAGGGGACCAGCGGTCAGAGATCACAGGCTGAGGAGAGAGTGGTGTGGGTCGTGGGCCACTCATACGTGAGGCGGGCCGGGGACGTATTCAAAGCAGGTGACGCGACTCACGCAGCTGGGGAATACGGGTACAGAGTGACGTTCCACAGAAGGGGCGGGCTCTGTATTGACCAGTTTGACTCTTTTGTCGAGGAACTCTTAGGGCGGCAGAGGTCACCGCCATCTGTAATCATAGTACACCTGGGGGGCATTGACATGGTGACACTCGGTAGACGAGTACTACTCGAGCGAGTTTTGTCTACTGTTAGCTGGCTGGCGAGAAGGATCCCGGGGTGCACGATAGCATGGTCCCACATGATTCCCAGGAAGGTGTGGCGGGGGGGCCTCTCGGTGTCAGCACTGAACCATTCAGTGAAAAATGTCAACAACAAACTTAGTAGGTTGTTTCGCTCGGGCAGTTGCACAGTATTCCGCATGGATGTATTCGGGGGGATCACATGTATCTAGAGGATGGGGTTCACTTGTCCCGGGAGGGGAATGTCTTACTCATAGGAGACTTCATAGCTTGGCTAAGGGGTTTGAGGAAGCATGACCTTTAGGAGGAGTGTGGGGATAGCCGGTCAACTATCCGGCCTGTGGCGGTAAGGTCATGATCGGTGAGCAGTAATTTTAAGGTCCCTAGAGGGGGGCGCCACCCACTATGGATGGGAGTGCCCGGGGGGAGGCGGCCATTGGCCCCTCCCACGGGGAGGCGGCACCCACTAAGTATGGGTCATATTTTAATAAATACGGCCGGGAGGGTAACTCCCTCCCGCCTTCCAAAAGTTCAGAACTGCGTCCGTCTTCCCATCCTTGGGGATTTGTGTTGGGAGGGGGTGACAGGCATCCCGGCCATATGGAAAGGGGCGACCACTCGGTCCCCCCGAACGTATGGTTGGGGGCCCGGATCCTCCCGGGAAACCATTTTTGGCGGGGGGCGTGTCACGGCTGGTATGCCCGAAGCGGCGTAGCCGGGGCGCGCCTTTTTCCCGCCCAAGAGGGGTTGTCCTAGACACCTACACCGATGGCCACGCCCAGTAGGCGTACCAGCGGAGGGTTCACGCCCTCCCAAAGAGGAATAAAGAGAGCGGGAATCTGAAGAAGCATCCTCTTGTTCCTGTGCTTGGAAGCTGCACCCACTCGTTGCACGTGAGCCCTCGACGGAACAAGGAGCAATTTTGACCCACCCACCAGCCCCTTATGGCAATGTTAGTACTGCAATAAAGTAATTCTCTTTGATAACATCTTCTTCCCTTTGTTTAGCGGTATATAAAGGTCTAGTTTAGTGATATGATGAATGTCCGAAGGTACGGTTTTCTTGTAGTATAGACAAATATTGCAAATAAACAGGATAATTTTCTCCCTTAGTAGGTAATCAAATGTCGCATTTATTTTTTGGTCGGGCGGTAAGGTCATGATCGGTGAGCAGTAATTTCAAGGTCCCTAGAGGGGGGCGCCACCCACTATGGATGGGAGCGCCCGGGGGGAGGCGGCCATTGGCCCCTCCCACGGCGAGGCGGCCATTGGCCCCTCCCACGGGGAGGCGGCACCCACTAAGTATGGGTCGCCTAGGGGAAGACGGCCATAGGCCCCTTCCAGGGGAGGAGGGGGCTATATGCCCCTCCTATGAATTTCCCGGGGCCCGGATATCCGCGACGGCGGATGTGATAGACAGTGTGGGGTGGGAGGGGGAGTCCACGCTGCCTTCTTACAGACACCTCACACGGGTCCTCGGACGACCTTTAAGATGGCGTCGAGTTAAAATGGGGGGCCCCGACAAGACAAGGGAAATTAGAGTTGGCAAGGAGGGTACAGTCCTCTGCGCGGCCGCCACTCACACCGTGAGGGCGAGAGTTTTGGTAGTAGGGATCTGACACCGGTTGCGACCTTGCCGTTGGCCCGTAATGCTAGGATGTACAATTTTAATTTAGAAAGTATGCATTTGCAGGATGTTAGACTCGGCTAGGAAAACCTTTGTACTAGAGATTTGTTAAGGTTAGCCAATGAACATGTCTTCATCGAAATGTAATAAATGAAAATTGTACATGATATGAAACGTTTATTTTAATGTTTTAATTTTGTTTCATATTTTAATAAATACGGCCGGGAGGGTAACTCCCTCCCGCCTTCCAAAAGTTCAGAACTGCGTCCGTCTTCCCATCCTTAGGGATTTGTGTTGGGAGGGGGTGACAGGCATCCCGGCCATATGAGAATGCGTCCATTCACATAATCCTGTTTGTCCCGCAGAAATTTCGTTTGCTTCCTTAATTTGATTGTCGCTTCGTATTCCAAAAGACGCTTTTTCATTCCTTCCCATAATTCTTCATTTTTTTTCACATCTTTTCCACTGCTGATTTTCTTTTCAATCTCTTTTATTTCTTCATGTAAATTCGCTCTATCAATTCACGCATACTTGATGAGGATCTTAAGCATTACACATGTCACTTCTGTGGTGTATTCTGCCCACTCTTTCAGTAATGCAGGGTTCAGAGTTTCATACGAAGGTACTATGTAGATGCGGAGACCCCGAGGGCCCCTACCTACATCTACATACTTTTGTAGGCTGGTGGCTTCCCACCATTTACGTATTTATTTTTCGTATGCTTTGTTCAATGATGCATACAGGCTTTTCAGCGTTTTCGGAGCGCTTTTATTATCCAGCTCGTTTCTATGTGTAATTATGTCTGTTTTCTTTGAAAACAAGTTTTCTGCTATAGATATAGATAGATATGTCCAAGGGACCCAACACCCGGGACATAGGGGTTTACATGCTGACACTAGCGTGGGCAGGGTTACCTGCCCTTTAAAAAACATAAGCCCCTGTGTCCAACCCACTGACATGCACAGACAAAGGCTGTGCATTAAGGGGGTTGACTTTACATATGGTAATAACATATTACTTTACATAAAAAAACTAGAAATCACTGAAAAAAAGGATAACATAAGCTACTAGTTAGGCGAATATGTCAGTGTCAATATTAACATTTTCACAAAAAAAACACAGAAATTTACCAGTTATAGTTAGCAGAGCTAACTATAACTTGTGCCCTCATGCACTGCTTATGATCTCATATTTTAAATCACTTATGATGCATTCTAGGACATCGTTAATGACACCTCTGATGACATCTCAAATTACCCAATTGGTAACATCACTGATGACATCATCCAAGCTTCTAGTGTACACACTGCTCTGTAAATGGATATAGCATTTGATCTATGAGAGTAAGTGCAAAATAAGTCAGAATATTGCAAAGCATCATTACTGCTATCATACATACAATAGGTAAAGAAAGCTTGCGTTATGTGCAACATTGACCCTATACCATACAGTTAATGGGTAGCCGAGTTCATGAGGATTATGAACCACAGATGAAAGGGTATTCTATTCTACATACAGTGTTTAATCTGTATATAACTTTTCAGGGAAAGCCAAGTTTCTCCAGATACTGTAGTCCAGTTACATAATTAATGCTCTACTAAGGACAGTTTTTACCTGTATCAAACACCTGACAGTCACAGAATGTACATTGAGAAATGAAGTAGATATACGTAGAAAAGTGGGTAATGTTAACACTGTTTACTCTATGGACAGAATTAACTTTGTACCATACTGTTTGCAGACAGTGATGTTGTTTGAGATATCTTGAGTGATGTCACTTACCATGACATGAGTGATGTTGTATATGAGGTCATCATAAGCTGTGCATTGTGAGGGGCGTAGGTTATCTCTTCCACAGGCAACAAAAACTGCTGGATTTCAATGGTTTTGTGAGCTTATAAATTGAAGTTAACTATAACGTCCCTGTAACCTTTATCTTTTCTCAGTGAATTTCTAAGATAATTTTAATTTAATCTCCTAATTATAATGTCCCTGTAACCTCTTTTTTTTCCAGTGAATTTCTACAGTTTTTCAATGCTGTTTCCTAACTGCAACGTTCCTGTAACCTTTGTTTTTTTAGTGAATTCTACCATTTATTTATTATAAATTGTACTAGAATTTGAACATGAGTTCAATTTACTAGTATAGATTTTCACAAGCTTCTAAAATAGATTCTATTCACACATTCAGTCGTAAACTTTATTCGGCAAAAAAAGTCATACAAGATCAGCTAAGAACAGTTTACACATGCACTTTATTTAATAAAATTATCAAATTGTAAAACAAAGAGCTACTTTATATAAAAACTGTAAACATTTCTTAGAACAAATAAAAGATTAAATACAAAATATTACTTAAATGCTAAAGAACAATTATAAAACATTTCTATCAAGAGTGATCAGCCATATTTTTTTCTAGTACTTAAGGACCCTCTATTAAAAATGATTCTGGCACAGCATGTCAGAGTCTCAAGGTGGAACTCCTCAGAATTGAAACAATGCACAAAGTGGTCCCCATCTTGACATCCTTAACTCTGAAAATTGTACTTACACAGAATATTAGAGAGATAAAGTGAGGGAAAGGGATTAAGGAAAGGTACAGCAGGGAAATTGAACCCATAGAAAATAAAAGAGTAATCCTTAAAAATGCCAATTTATGTCTATTCTCAGTAATATCTCACTAAGAGCAGATTAGTACCTTGTGAACAAAGAATTGCCAAGTCAAGAAAACGTCAAACTCCGAACAATACATACAATATCTTTTTCCCTGCATGTACCTGTAAAGAAAAAAAAAGCAGAATCTACTCCTTCTCACCCACATACACACACAGTTAAGATAGTGTTCTGTTGCGGGTAAACCTCCTATCATACATAACTTATAAATGAAACAAAACAAAAAAAGGGATAGGAGGTATGGTCAATACTGAGATGCACTATTCCTCCTTCAAAAGTCATGCACAATCATAAGACTTTCTAATATTTTGCATGTACTTGGTTTTCCTCTGGTAACAAGCCCAGTGTCCAAAGAAAGCAAGAAACATACAAATAAGGAACAACAAAATATAGTTCTCTTTTTATGGGTAAAAAGAAAAACAGTTCCTGAAGGGATCCTGCTACCTGTATAAATAATCCAAAGTTCTTAGAAAAACAATCTTCAGGTTTACCCATGAATGCTAATCCATGATGAAACCACATAAAATTATACTTTCAAAACAAAGCATCTGTAAAATTCCTTACAAAACTAAGAGGGCAAAGCTAGCCAACAGTTGACTGCTTGCCTGGAACCTGGTTTGCTGAGATGGCTACTTTGTCATACTGCTTAGCCTAATAATCAAGAGTTCTGGTCTCCGATACCCCGGAGGCTCCGGATTAGTGCGAGGTCATTACTACATGTTGCACAGCACACTAACGAGAGGTGTTGTAGCCAAGAGGCATTACTGGCTTGCAGGAGGCAATATGCTGCCTCTGACGGATTGTCATTCACCCGAATATTTTGTGGAGACTGTGGTGGCAAGTGTTCAGCGGAGGTCTGTCCTAAAAAGGAAACATTGACCAGAACCCGAGCTGCCGATGCAAGTCTAACAATGACTCCAAAACATGAGAATTTTGCACGCTGACTGGCATGCTGTGACATCTTTTATCCCATGAGCTTCGGGACCTTCTGGCCACTTGGGATATGAAGTGTCTACTCGTTTCACAACTAGCGATTGCGGCAAGGAAGGCTCTGCTGCCTGCGATCCCTGACATAGCAAACCCCAGGCGAATCAAGGTGTGACAAAAAACTAAAACAGATGTTATAGGAGTTAGGGCTTAATGAATGCAAGATAGGCACTAAGATTCACGTTCTCACGAATTTACAAAGTGCACAAAAAGCATAAAGTGCAGTGTGCTTTGCCTTCAGAAATGATCACATGTGTAGGGCCTCAAATTTTCAAACCATGTACCTTGATACGAGAATGCTAATAGAAAGTGCAAAGACCCCATATGTAACCTGGTCAAGTGAAACATAAAATGGTCAATTTCTAAGTGTGTTAGATAAAATTCCCGCTTGTGAGTAGAAGATAAAGCATGGGAGTCAACCAAGGAAGAAAGCAGGTGTGCCTTGAACTTGCACCTAAGCTGCGCATCATCATAAAAAGCATTTTTTCCCGAGCTCTGGCAGAGCAGGGCATTCTGTCTGGGTATTAAAAAACTCTGCTACTCCCAGACTACTAAAAGAGTTCTTCAGGTACACTAGCCAAGGAATAGATGCTGAATTATCCAGAGCTGACCAATCCAAAAGGATATATTAACAAAGCCATAGCTCATTGGTTTGCCAGATTTTCAACCACAGTGGCAACAGGGCGAGCCAGAGGGCATCCTCCAGATAATTAAGGTCAACTTCCGAATGGCAGAAGAAAGTGGTTGTGCCTTGTGGCTCCATAAGTAATCTTCGTAGAAAGCTGTTTTCTACTCTTTGGTATCTGAAGCAGTCACATTATTCCCACAATCCCGCACCATAGGTGGCAATCGAATTACACTTTGCTGTGTACAGGGTTATCATTTCCCTCAATGGTCTATAACCTGTTTGGAAGTGAAGCAAGAGATCACCTCAGCTGATTTATTTATTTGATGTACCCTCAGCACTAAAAGAGATTCCCAGTTCAAATGTGAGTCCACTAGCATCTGCAAATAGATACAATTCTCTACTCTAACAACTGGGACACCCTCCACAAGAAAAGTCTTAGATTTGGTTCTCTTTTGCCCCGGACCAAAATAAAGGACTTTCTCTGATTGATTTTCAGACCTAGAGAACAAATTAATTCGGCAAAGGTGGCCAGCACTCTCTGTAGGCTTGTTGGTGTCCTAACTATGAGAAGAGCATCATCCGCATACAAGAGGGCCGGGATGAAATGAGTACCTGCCCTCAGGAAGTCCACTTTCTTCTGTATCAATCATCCTTCCAGACCATAAATATATACAAGAAAAAAACGGGGTTATAATACAGCCCTTGTGGATTCCCTGATTACACTGAATAGATGGTGTACTTTACCCCCGGTACCAAAGCGTATTTTGGAGGGGGTGTCTCAATGGAGGCAGAGTAGGAGGATGATGAGGGGTTTTTCCAACCCCAAGTTTCCCAAGATAGCCCATAGTTTGGATCGGTTAACATTTTTTGAAGAACTTGACAAGTCCATGAAAGCACGATGTAACAAGCCCTTTATGGCCTTGGTGCACTTACCAATTATCAAAGAAAGATTCAGACACCGCTCAACGATTCCAAACCCTTGCCTAAAGCCATATTGGACTTCTGAAAGGATATTGATAGAATTGGCCCAACTCTCTAATCTTGCTAAAAGAACCCTTCCCAAGATCTTTACTGTTGAGTCCAAAAGCAATATAGGATGGGGACAGGTTCATTCTTGCCACCCTTTTTAAAGATTTCAACTATAATGGATTCTTTCCGTGTGTGGAGCATGGAACCTGGGTTTGCAGCTCTGAAGGCATTTGTGAGCAAAGAAGCCTAGAGCTCAATGTTATCTCTATATAGGTCGTGTAGGAAAAGTGCAGTTATAGCAAACATTCAATTAATAAGTGCTATATCTCTCAAAAACGACAGACATTTATACTGTATAAAAAAGTGGGAGAGCGACCTAGATGCTATTCGTATTGCAACACAAATTACTTTGATATAAACATTTTCAAATATTTTTTTCATTTTGCAGTTCATTAAATTGTGAGATCTACAAGCATAGCAAGCAATTGACAAATTACATAAAAGAAGGAAAAAAAGACACACAAAAATGTCACACTGGACCGGTCTATTTTCTATTGTTGTAGGCAATGCGGTTGGATTTTACTACGCGCGTTTCGGCAATCTGCCATAATCAGGTGACCGTCATTTGTCATTTGTCATTTGTCAAATGTCATCAGTGATGTCATTTGAGATGTCATCAGTGATGTCACTGACCATGTCATGAATGATGTAATATGTGACATCATCAGCAGTGGATTGCGGGTGCGCGAAATATAGTTAGTACACCCAACTATATAGGAGCAATTTCAATGGTTTTGTATGAATGAAATGTCCAGCTACCTATAACACCCCTAAAACTTATAGTTTTTTGGGTGAATTTCAAAGGTTTTTTAAATGCTAATTCCTAACTATATAAGGCCTGAAACCTATGTTTTTTTCAGTAAATTTCCAAGGTTTTTTAAATGCTAATTCCTAACTATATAATGCCTGAAAGCTATGGTTATTTCAGTGAATTTTCAAGGTTTTTTAAATGCTAATTCCTAACTATATAAGGCCTGAAACCTATGGTTTCTTCAGTGAATTTCAAAGGTTTTTTCAATGCTAATTCCTAACTATATAAGGCCTGAAATCTATGGTTTTTTCAGTGAATTTCAATGGTTTTTTATATGCTAATTCCTAACTATATCAGGCCTGAAACATATTGTTTTTTCATTGAATTTCGAAGGTTTTTTAAATTACAATTTTTAAATGTATTAATTGTTATTTTTTTTATACTTATTAACTACATTTTTGCAGGCAGGTGTTCAGAGGGCACGCCCCCTTTTTACAACACTCTGCAGCGCAGCTCCATGGTGCTTACTGGAGATACCTGTTGGACTAGTTCCCTCTAGGGGACCTCTGGATTGAACAGGAATTAATTCCCCAACTTAAACTGTGCAAACACGCCCTGTAGAGTATTCTAAATTGGGGGATTAAGTTCCCTTGCATACTGGGCGGCCCTGGGGGCCAACTAGCTCACCTTGAGCCTCCATTATGCGGCAGGGGGCTGCATTGCTTTTCCCTGGAGGTGGCAGTCCCTGGGGCAGTGTAGGGGGGGATTGGGGACCCCCACACTTCTTTATCACTATGCCCCACAATTTTGTCACCCCGGGGGGTAATTTGAAAAAAAAAGGGTTTAAAAAAACAATATGGGGCCTTAGGGGTCCTTGTGGGACCACCTGGGCAGGCCTAGGGGGTCAGGGTGTTTCTACCCTGCCCCCTTTTTGTGTTCTACATATTTGTTTATCTGCTTTATTGTGCCTCGGTCTACCTAGCACAAGATGGCTGCCAACATTTCCTGGTTTGAAGTGTTGAAAGCCAATGAGCATGCAGCTCCTGCTCGGAAAGTTTTAGAACTCAAAAAAGGGGCAGGGTAGAAGCACCCTGACCTCCTAGGCCTGCTCAGGGGGTCCCACAAGGACCCCCAAGGCCCCCCCCTAAAATTGTTTAGGGGGAAATTGCGGTGTGAGCGTACGGTGCGCGTACCCCGCGAATTTAGATTTTTTTTTTGCGGAAAATCGCGGGATGCGCATACGGTGCGGTGCGCGTACCCCGTAATTTTTGAAAAAACAATTATAATTTTTTTGCCTTGGGGGTCCCACGGACCCCATGAGCAGGCCTATGGGGTCAGGGTGCTTCTACCCTGCTCCCTTTTTGAGTTCTACACATTTGTTTTTCTGCTTTCTGTGCCTCAGTCTACCGAGGCACAAGATGGCTCTCAATTTCTGTTTTGGAGTGTTGACAGACAGTGGCAGCCAATCAGCATGCAACTCGTGCACGGGAAGGTGCGCACACGGTGTGCGCACGGTGCGGGCACGGTGCGCGCTTATAGATATATATTTTTTTCTCTTTTGATTTTCTCAGGAACTACTGGAGGGATTTACACAATTTAAGCAAAAGCGTGACCTGCGAATCAGACTCTACCATTCTGCCAAATTTGGTGTAATTCCGTTCAGTGGTTCGGGCTGTAGCCATGTCTAAAGGTCCTTTGGAAATTAACATGGGGAAAACACGTTTTGGGACCCCCCTTTTTTCTCGGCCCCCACTTGACGAATCTACCTGAGACTTTCGGGAAGAAGCGGAGCGGAATGGGCCATCATCTTTGAGAAATTCTTGAAGATTCAACAACCGAAGCCAAAGATATTCCCAATAGAATGTTGCGGATTTCCTATGGAAACTAGGTCCTAACTATATATACCTACTGCCGACTGACAGTAGGTAATATATATATATTGCAGTCTTTTCATCCGTAAATCCACTCACACAGGAAAGATGAAGTGCAGACCCAAAGTTCTTTGTGCCAGGTATTTTTTATTTTTCAATCACCCTGCATCGCGGCCACGACGCATTTCAGCCCCACCTGGGCCTTGATCACATGACGAGTTGCGTATGTGTGAGAGAACATTTAAAGTGCTAGTGCAGGTTACAATTGCAATCAGCTGATCAGTGCAAAAGAAACAGGGAGGAAACACTTTCTTTTTTAAATGCCGGCATGGTGTACAGGCAAAACACTCAAGAAAAGAGCACACTCATAAATAACTGCATAAATGCATGAATGTAGAGCAAGGACATACCTAGATACAGAAATACACATATTATAACAGGGTAAAACAATAAGCATTTAAAATCAATAAAAACATTAAAAAATGTAGAAAAGCTAAAAATGCTGATTTAAATACCACAATAGTATAAATAAATCTGTTGTACCCTGAATGTCCACTTGACAGTAATATTAAGTGCAAATAACGCTAGTGTAAACATGTACGATTGAAAAAGAGAAAAAGGACATATTGATTTTCCTCCCTAAAGTACAGCCCGAGTGAGCAAATAAGTATATTTCTAATCATGGTATACAGCTGATATTTTCAAAAAAGACGAACAAAACATGTACAAACCTTGAGCCAGCCGGTCCAAGTAGTAAACTGAAGTGTCATAAAATTAAGTACACCAATAACCATAAAAGAGTGTGATGAATAAATATGAACAAAAAAAAGAGAAAGAGTACGGAGAGCTTAGCGCCATATATAAAAATTTCATTCAGATTATGGAGGATCAAATTTAAAAGAAAGGACATCCCACAGTTTAAAGGCAAGTGTATAGGTCCTCGCTAGCGTTGAGCCCCATCGGTGACTTTGTATTCAGCTCCAGTATGTAACGTGTTTCTAAAAGGCGGAGGGTGCCTTCGCGGCTGCCACCCCTCTGAAGTGGCGAAACAGTCAATTGCAAAGTAACTAAGATGTATTGGGTTAATTTCATGGGCCAACTCAAAATGCCTTGCCACCGGATATGCCTGATCTTTGTTTGTAATGGCTCGTATGTGCGGGAGTATTCTTTTATGTACTGGTAGTTTAGTGCTACCAATGTACCTTAAAGCACAGGGACACTCCAGCACATACACGGCATGATCTGTTTTGCAATTGAGTCTTTTATTAATACATACTGAATTTGGCTTGAAAGGTGTTGTGCAATCTTTTCTGTTCTTGGCAAATTTACAAGCCTTACACGATACACATTTAGTAAAGCCCTTCTGTGTTGATAACCAATTGGTGGGTGCTCTTATTTCTGGACTATTTTTAACCAGGCAGTTGCCCATAGATCTAGCCTTTCTAAAAGTCAATTGAGGTGTATGACATTGTCTAGACAGATCCACGCCAATTACAGGGTCATTCAATACCAGGTTCCAGTTTTTATTTAGGATTTTCCTGATAGCTCTATGTTGTTTGTTATATGTGAGTATGACCCTGCTATAAGGTTCCAATTTATTTAGAGGTATCTGTATTTCATCCTTTTTTAGCAAGCGCCTGGTCCCTGGAGAGCAATTTTGTTTTGTTGATCGCTCTGTCTACAACCAACGGGGCATAACCTCTCGCTAGAAACCTTTGTTTGCTATTTTCCTGAGCTACTTGGCAATCAATGTTACTACTACATAAGCTCCGTACCCGGAGCATCTCCCCATAGGGGATGCTTTGAATTAGGTGTTGCGGGTGATGGCTTGTGGCATGTAGCAAAGAATTTCCCATAGTAGGTTTGCGATACATTCTAGTGAAGATAGATTCATCCTTTATAAATACCTCCACATCTAGAAAGACTACTGAGGGTTTACTCATGTTTGCAGTAAACTCAAGGTTAAGCTGGTTTCTATTTATCTGATCAACAAAGTCTATGGCAAGTGATTCAGGGCCCCTCCAAGTCAAAAACAGGTCATCAATATATCATAGCCAAAGGGGTACATGTTGATCTATGATGTGTATAAAGTGCCCCATGTGGACCTACTCCTCCAACAGCCCCATATCCAAACAAGCATAGCTGGGTGAGAAGCAGGCCCCCATCGCAACTCCCCTGATTTGTTGATAGATATGGTTGTTGAACAAGAATACATTTTGCTCTAAACAGGTAGTGATCATATTGACTAGCATTTTGTTGTGTAGCAAGAGATTTTCCGGCCTACGGTTTAGATATTGTTGTATTGCCTTGATGCCATCCTGATGGCATATAGATGTATAAAATGCAGTCCATAGTTATTAAAATTAAATCATCACTCCATTGTATACCCTGAATTTTTCTGAGGAAATCAGAAGTATCTTGGAGGTAGGATGGTAAATCTTTAACCCATTCTTGAAGAAAATAATCTATGTATTTTGTGGTATTTTCCATACTACTACCTATGGCCTAATAATGGGCCTACCGGGGGGTTTGGTTTCATTTTTGTGTATTTTTGGAATGAAATAAATTGAGGGGATTGCTGGATGGTCATTTCTCAAATAATTATATTCATCATCACACAGTAACCCCCCATTGTTCCAAGCAAGTAATTTACCATAATAATCATTCCAAGAGGCCTTGACAATATTGTTGTTACTTTTTTTATAGCATGCAATTTCATTCACTGGAGGTGGGCTTTTATTTTTCAATCACCCTGCATCGCCGCCACGATGCGTTTCAGCCCCACCTGGGCCTTGATCACATGACACGTTGCATATGTGTGAGAGAACATTTAAAGTGCTAGTGCAGGTTAAAATTGCAATCAGCTGATCAGTGCAAAAGAAATAGGGAGGAAAGACTTTCTTTTTCAAATGCGGCATGGTGCACAGGCAAAACACTCTATAATATAATATACATATAATATATATTATTACCTACTGGCAGTCGCCAGTAGATAATTATAGTTAGGACGCAGTTTCCAAAGGTAGAGCATATATATATATATATATATATATATATATATATATATATATATATATATACATATATATTACAATTCCGCTATCAAAGATATTCCATGACCTACATGGATAGACACCTCTACTTGGGAGATGTCACGGACATGCAATTGTCGGCGGTGTAAAGGCTGGAAGTTTGGAGACAATAACGGATACAAAACTTCGTCCAGGAACACACTGCGCATCCGTACCTGATCTCATTTGCAGCCAGCCTCAACCATGGGGAATGAAGGGAATCTGGCTGAAGGACCGCACATCGCAGCACGTTGGTGTAAGCAAACTGCACTCTGGGAGTTGTAGAATCACGTGGTGGATTACTGAGGCGGCTCCTCCCAAATGACAAGCAGGTGTGCAAGCAGATCTACTTTAGATGCCAGAACACTTAAAACTTTGGACCGCAGTGGCAGTGGCAATTTACAAGGAAGCGCATCTGATGAAAGCTTATTGCTGAAACGCGTCATGCCAAACCTTGACTAATAAAGAATTTTGTTTTGAATCCTGCGTGCCCCCTCGTCTATCTTATGGAAGAGAGACAGCCTGTGGAAATACTAGCGCAGAGCAATACCATGAGAGGGAGGCACCTTCCGAAGTATCCGGTGTGTCACGTCTCGGTGTGGACTAGGAAGCATCTGGATCGCCCTACATCACCAGGCATTACAGTTCCGCTATCAAAGATAGTCCATGACCTACATGGATGGACACCACTACTTGAGAGATGTCACGGACCTGCAATTGTCGGGGGTGTAAAGGCTGGAAGTTTGGAGACAATAACGGATACAAAACTTCGTCCAGGAACACACTGCGCATCCGTACCTGATCTCATTTGCAGCCAGCCTCAACCATGGGGAATGAAGGGAATCTGGCTGAAGGACCGCACATCGCAGCACGTTGGTGAAAGCAAACTGCACTCTTGGAGTTGTAGTTTCACGTGGTGGATTACTGAGGTGGATCCTCCCATTTGACAAGCAGGTGTGCAAGCAGATCTACTTTAGATGCCAGAACACTTAAAACTTTGGACCGCAGCGGCAGTGGCAATTTACAAGCAAGTGCATCTGATGAAAGCTTATTGCTGAAACGCATCATGCCAAACCTTGACCAATAAAGAATTTTGTTTTGAATCCAGCGTGCACCCTCGTTTATCTTATGGAAGAGAGACAGCCTGTGGAAATATATATATATATATATATATATATATATATATATATATATATATTCCAAACAATCCGATCCATTGCGCACGAGAGCGCTCACCAGCGTGTGCTTGACCCGAAGGCAGGATCACAGCCCCAAATTCAATTATGTGCAAAAAGGGCAGCACAACCGGATACTTTTTCAAAGTTAGTTTATTTCACAACACTCCACCGACACGTTTCAGCCTCACGGCTTTTCTCACCGTGAGAAAAGCCGTGAGGCTGAAACGCGTCGGTGGAGTGTTGTGAAATAAACTAACTTTGAAAAAGTATCCGGTTGTGCTGCCCTTTTTGCACATAAATATATATATATATATATATATATATATATATATATATTCCTGAATTACAATGCCTGAACGAATGATTTTGTCTTATCAACCTACCAAAAAATATTGTACCAAGTAAAAAATGCACAGAAATAGATATTACAATTTATCTTTTCAGCACAGCAGACACTGAGAGGTATTAAATCAAGCAGAAGTGCATCATTAAGGCAGTTGTCATTTTCAGCCAAAAGTCAATGGGAATCTGGAGATTAACATATGGTGCATTATCTACGGGTTACTGTTCATCATATGATAATGTGGAGTAACTCTATTCCCCATACAGATTGTTCATCAGCTATTTCTTCCAGCTGAAGTATCTCCGTAGGTGTTATTGAGGTATTTTTAGCATATTTGTTACTTTCTTTGATTCGTCAATCACTTTGTCTTGTTCCTTTCATATGCCACCTAGTTATAAACTTTGGTTTCGATTTACAAAGAAAGTTGTGAATCTGCACGCCCATATTTTCATCTCCAAGCATGTAGATTTACTAATTTATTTTAAATTAAATTTAAATTGAAAATAGCAATTAAAACTAAAATACCACCTGAATTTCCTAAATTATTGTTAGCTCCTCGATTTATAACTTGCACAGCTGCCCTTCAAACCTTAATTCAGACACAAAACGCACTACTTATTACCTCAAACAATTTATATTAACAATTAAGACCACTTGATACTGCATGATGAAACAAATACCACATAACCAAGCAAAGAAATCATACTGAGTACATAGTTGTCTAATTGATAATGTTAATATTAATTTCATATGTGATGTCACCTATGAAATTAACTTATGTCACTTGAGATGTGATTTGTTACATTGTGGTGCCAACCTAAGCATTGAATCTGGTTTGTGGCATATGGTTTGCATTGCTGTTGTATAGGTAAAGCTGGGCCTGCATATTCAAAAACTAATGGCTCTAATGCTTTCTCCAATGGAATCAGCTGGCTGCACAAAGCCCTTTCCCTCCTATTCCAACTCTCACTTCTCACCGCCTCCTTCGGTTTCTCTGCTGCAATGGAGAAAGGGTAACATGTGCAAGGAAAACTGGCAATTAGACTCTTGCTTCTCTTCCTGTAATCTTGTTCTCCAAGCGGGCTAAGCCGGCTCCTCATAAACAGACATTGTGCTGCAGTTCAGGCTTCCAGCCCCTCCCATTAGCCCTTGATTGTCAAGTGTCTCCTGGCTGGGCAGCTGAAATAGATAGGCTCCTCAGATTTGCATTAGAAAGAGAAATCTTATCAAAAGCAACAGTGAGATTTCTTCTTCCTGGAAGGAAACTCACATTACGGTCCTTTAGGAAAACAAAAAATTAAAGACAAAGGTATGTAACTCACCCATATATTTGATCATCTGCAATTCCAAGATGTACACAAAAATGTGGCCAATTGGATCTCTCCATCAATAACTCATTGGGATCATTCAGTCCAGGAAAATATAATCCTGCTGGATGTAGAAAAAGCGTTTGGCAGTGTCTCTTGGTTATTTTTCTGGCAGATGTTGAGGTATATCAGATTCAGTATTATTATGACTAGTCAAAATCACGCTTTATATAAGGGCTAAACAGTAAGGAGTCACTCGGTGAGACCATTTCGATTGGGAGAGGCACACGTGAAGATTGTCCTCACTCAACACAATTTTTCTATCTGGAATTCTACTTTCAGCACTTAAACTGATGTAAAAAAGATCCTTCCTATATGTTTTAATAGGGACTCACACAAAGTAGTATCATATGCAGATGACGTTGCTATATTTACATCTAATCCCATAATTTTCTTTCCAGGTATGGAAAGGGAAACAAGAAGAGTTGGTGCTGTATCTGTGTACTCTTTGAAAACTAATAAAACTCAAATGATTTACAGTCAACAAGTACCAAAGTCTGTTAAATGCTTTTTTATTGTGAGTACTTATTTGAGAGCTAATTTCTCTATTAATATCAAAACCACCTTTCAACTAAATGATGTAAATCTCCTGGCTAAGGTAACTACTTTCCTATATAAATGGCCCAGACACCCACTTGGTATTCACGGGAGATGCAAAGTGATCAAGGTTAAGGGGCAGATTTACAAGCCCCTTGCGCTACTTATGCGTCACTGTTCCCATGTTAAAAATGACGCAAAAGTGGCGCAAGGGCAGTTTTAAATAAGCCCCTAAGTGTGTACGAAGTTCAAGTAACTTACTTTTATATAATTATGTGAAATGGAAATGTTTCCTTTTGCACTATAATTTAGTTTGAAATGCAACTTTGCATCACTTTTTGCAGCAAGATTGCATTTAAACAAAAGCACCATAAAACAGCCGCTCACTTCTGTTGTTACAGTGGTATCGCAAAAAACTTTGCCCTGAATAGCGCAAGTTGTTTTAATTCAATGTAAAAATGGACAGCAAATTGTGCCATTCAAAGCAAAGAAAATTACACGAGTGGCATATAATTATGCAAACTGGTATAATGGCGTAATTTCGAGAAATCGCATAACTAGTGTATTGTGAAATTCATGACATCACAAAAACTACAAAAGTATAATTAACATTTTGCCCAGACTTAATCGAGATGGTAATTCAACCTCAATTTATGTTTCTATTTAGAGATCTTCATTATTTGTCTCACTTATTTTCTTTATAAAAATGGACTCTTTATTTTCAAAATGAATTTGGCAATTCAAGAAATGACACAGATAATGTTTTGCCCTGCATTTACCATTGCACAAAGGGGGGTGGGCACTTCCTTTCTTGAGATGCTGTTACTGGGCTATATTTTTCACAGGTGGTGAGACCCCTTAAAATTGTTCGGCCCATAGGTTATTTATATAAGGATCGAAGTTCAGTGAAAAGCGTTATTTTTGCTTTCGTACTTCAAAAGGATTAGGCTTAAGACACTGTTAGTTTATTGAAAATGTGGACTCATTTACAAAGACTTGGTGGAGGTCTTCTTGCTGCGAGGCCCTACGCCAAAATGAACGGGCAGGAGTGCACTGTATTCCTGTCCTTTCCCCCTGCACCGATGCACAATTTGCTGCCTAGCGCCAACTTAGGCACCCTTGTAGGTGGCTCCATTGCGGGCAGGATTTCTTTTGTGCAGGAATCGACGCCTTCCTGCACAAAAACAATCCAGAGATGCGTTTTTCTCTGTCTATGTGTGCTGAATGAGCACACACTGAAAGAATAAAAAAACAAGGAGAAATACAACTATTTCTCCTCACTACGCCGGCTCTAGAGAAGCGTAAGGTTTTGGTGCTGCCCCAGATTTGCTTGATTGAGTAAATCTGGAACTGCGTCAAAATCCATGGGTGTTGCGTGGGAAAACCCAGTGCAATGCCCATAGAACGCCTCCTTGGCTCAGATTAAGGCATCGACCTGCGCTGCTTTTTCTTACTCCATATTTATGAAGTCATGTAAAGCCACGCAGAGTAGTTTTGCGTCGCCTCATAGATATGACAGAGATGCTTGCGCCACAAGAGTGTCAAGAAAAGCGACGCTCCGGCATTGCAAGCCTCTCATATATAAGCCCCTCCGTCTTTAGTTCTTTCACTAGACTCTTCTCACCCTTCGCTAAATTGCAAAACGTTTTTAAGTATTTACAGCTAAGGGATTTTGAGAAAAGAATATGTCTCTAAATTAGACTGAAACCCTTATAAATACATTAACTCTGTCTCATCTGTTACGGACCAAGGCATAATAAGTAAGGTCTTTCCATTTTTATTGGAGATACACCCTGATATCTTAGGAAGGCTGGTGGATAGCTGGTCGTAAGTCTTAAAGAATAAATTTCTACCCATAAACGTTGAATGTGTCACCTTTAAAAATACATAATTACAAACTAATACAAGATATATCATATACCCACAAATTATTAGGTATATGTGGATGTAGGACCTGTACCAAATGCCAAAAGCGAACATTATACACATCTTTTCAAACTGCCCTACAATGCAGACTTATTGCATGGGGTATTCAACAAAAATAAACAAACTACTGGACATTAATATTTATCCCTCATTTAAGCTGATACTTACTTGATCGAACAGAGATATTCCCTGGATAAAAATTAGGAGAAATATTTCTGGCACCGCTCACCGGTTAAATGGCGAGTGTTGTCCTGAATATGAACAGTAGGCTATGACTGCCTGTATATGGTGACATTGGGAATTCTGGCAAAGAAATAGATTCCTGGAATTCTCATCCCACACCATCCTTTGTTCCCCTGCTGGGCACACCCCTGCATGTGGTGTGTAATTGCCAAATTGAGGTTAAATGTGTGCCCTCAAGTAGAAGTTGCAACCGATGAGTCTCCTAAGCTGAAGAAGGTATGGTGGGGAGTGGGTGGGGGGGAAAAAAGCCTTGTAGCCCAGTCAGTCAAAACTCTTCATTTTGATTAATTAAAATCATAAAAGAAACAACAATACATACATTCATGTGTGCATAAAATCGATAAAATTGATGCAAATAGATAAATATATATACAGTTGTGGATATTCATATATATACACTATTTACAACTGATGAATTGTGCAAAACGATGCGTTGTCTATAGTGCCACAATGTGTACCATAATAAAAGAGAATAAAAACATCAATTCACTGTGCAGAATTAAAAAGACTCGGTACCTCCCCCCTCCTTTCAGATTGCTTTGCTTAATGCATGTCAATATCTTTTTTATTGTTTACTCTGGCTGCTGTCACCAAGAAACTGGCTACGCTAGAAATGATACGCACGCTACACAGCAGTTGCAGAAATAGAAGTGCGGGTCTAACCTGCATAAACCCCGCTTCACGCAGTATTGGACATAAGAATCTTTTGCGTGCTTTTGAGAATTTTTCACAGAACATAATCAGGTGTAGAGTGTCCTGTGTAGAAAAATTATCGCAGGAACATGGTGGGGAGTCCTCTGGTTTTCCCCAATGTGGGAAACTTCCTAAGGTGAAATGAATTAAATTAAACCTGAATCTTGTCAGCAAAAAGCGATGGTAAGGCTTGGTGACAATCTTAAGGTAGGGTTCAATGTCTGGGGAGGACTGTTGAATGTAAATGCTTCTAACTCCTAGTTTTTCAGCTCCGTTTCTTCCCTATCTGCCTCTAGCATGGTTCGGAAGTTGTGTTTAATCCACGCCAGGTCCTCTTTCCTTATAACCTCCGGTGTTGTGTAAAGCTCAGGGCGTCCCAATCTAGCACACACCGCTCTAATGTATGCCAGCCATGGGATACTATCTGCTCTATCAAGTGCCAGGCAATCTTTGAGAATAAGATGGTTAAGGGTAATTTCCTCATTGAGCCACGTCTTGGCCCAACAGATCAACGGGGCTGCTTTTAAGTAATCTGTTATATAACCCAGTCCTAGTTCTGAATGAACAGACAGAGTCGGCGATGACTGGGGTACCGCCAGTAATGATCTAAGGAACCTATTTTCAACTATTTGTATTTTGTCCACAGGTGCGTACCCCCAGATTGCTGCCCCATAGGAGGCTATTGCACAGCACTTAGATATATATATATATTTAGCATAGCCTCCATGGGCCTCGATCCCAACCTTTTAGCGAAGCTAAGGATGGCTGCTGCTGATCTTGCTACAGCATTACTTTTATGTTTTTGCTGAGGTCCCCAGTTACCCTTCTCGTCGAAGAGTACTCCCAAATAGGTGAACACCGGAACCCTAGAAACCCAGGCATTTGAATGTTTTAACCTTGGGGATCTTTCTTCGGGCCCCAACAATCATAACATGGGATTTGTTGCTATTTACTTTTAAGTCTAGGGACTCCATAAATGTACCAAAGTTGTCCAGCAGCCTCTGTAGACCCAGACCCGTGCGTGCGATCAGTACGGTATCGTCTGCATACGGGAGGACTGGTATATCCGTTCCCCCTGCACGCGGAATATCCCTACTAGCCCCAACAAGAGATTTTTCCAAGCCATTGATGTAAATCGTAACCAATAGGGGGGGTTAAATGCAACCTTGTCTGACCCCCCGCTTGGAACTAAATTTGTCTGTGCATCTACCTTCCTGCGTGACCCGGACGGCCGCCACTAGATCTTGGTGAAGGTTGCTCAGGAAGTGCACCAAGGGTGCATCTACTCTCATGTCCAACAGAATAGACCATAATTTGGAGCGATTCACCAGATCAAAGGCTGATGATAGGTCCATGAACCCAAGATATAAAAAGCCCTCTTTTGCTACGGTGTACTTATTAATCAGAAGATGTAAATTTAGACATTGGTCCATGGTGCTTCTATGTTGCCTAAAGCCGTACTGGAGGGTCGAGAGGGCCCCCTTGTCATTCATCCAATCTCCCAGTTTCTGCAAAATGACTCTGCCCATGGTCTTGATGGCAGAGTTCAACAGGGAGATTGGCCTATAGCAAGCGGGGTCCCCTCTGCTCCCCTTTTTGAAAATGGGCACAATAATGCACGAGGCCCAAGAAACAGGAAAACCCGCTGTCGCTGCTGCATTAAACACATTGGCCAAAATCTTTGCCCAGAAGTTAGGGTACATGATATAAAGGTTGGCAGGGACCCCATCTGGACCAGGCGCCTTGTTTTTTAAAGTATCTCCAATGGCCCTTTCCACTTCCCCCGGGGCAAAGTTAATGGGAGTTACTGGGCAAGCGGTACTGCCTATTCCCGAGGTTATCTTCTGGTGTTCATTATCTCCGTAAATGCTCTTGAAGTGCTTAAGCCAAATCTCATCTGGTATTACACAATCTATGTCCAAGTTATCACTATCTGAAAAGAATGGCTGGTTTATTGTGGCCCAAAACTTTCGGCTGTCCCTAAGTACATCGATAGACCATAAGTTGTCCCAGGCCTCTTCTTTGATTATGTGTTTCCGCCTATTGATTACTAGTTTGTATTCTTTGCGGAGGGAGGTCACTAAGGTCCTGTTTCTCGGGGACCTCTTTAGAGCATTTAAGAGAGCCTCATTTGCCCTGGAGAATAGGGAATCAAACCATCTCCGTGCCTTCCTGGGGTGGGGCCTGCCCCCTTGTGTAAGTTTACAGCAACTTGCTTGCATATTGCAGTAAAGGTGGTATTTGTTCCTAATCCCACAGCTTGCTCATCCATACAGATACCAATATTTGTTTCTGCCTTAGCGACCAATTCCTCAAAAAAAGCCTCCGGGACAACCGTCTCCCACTTTAGCCGTCTGCCTTGATCTTTTGTAGCTAGGTCCCTTGCTGACTCTAATCTTTGCTCAGTGCTGAGTGTCTTGCACCCCAGATCTACTACCAATTCCAGTGGGTTGTGGTCACTGAATGTTGACCTAAGCACTTTATAAGTCAGGGTTTTGGTCAGAACTAGGGGGGATAGGAAGATGTAATCAATGGTAGAATTGGCTCCTCGTCCTATGAAGGTTGGAATACTCTCGTTATCAGTTTCTTTACCTGGTTCGAGTAGATTTAAATTAGAGAGTAGTTCCTCCAAGTCCTCACCCTGTTTGCCATGTTCAAAATGGGGTGCCCTCCCAAACATATGCCCATCAAGACCCTCCCCATAGCAATCATATAGACAGGGATGTATATTAAAATCTCCCATTAATAAAAACTCTGACACAAAAGAGTTATTGAGCTTGTAGACTGACAAAAATTGTTCTAGTACATTAAAATGCTCTTTCTGTAAGGAGCCTTCCATAGCGTTATATAGGTTGATCAACAAATAATGTTTATCAGAGATGGACCATTCAAGTATGAGGAAATTGTCCGACACCCCCTCTAATTTTCTAAATGTTTCAGCCAGGTTTAAAGAGATAAGGAAGAGTAAGCCCCCCTTTGGTCTTCCCACAGGCCCACGAATTGCCGGAATGGTGAAGCTATGGTAACCATCCAGGACAAAGTTAGATCCCGGGTCCCAGGTTTCCTGGAAGGCCAGAATGTCAAATTGTTGAATGAATTGAAGCCAAATGGGGTCAGTGTTTTCAGATTTCATTCCTGCCACATTCCAGCTTAGGATATTAATAGCATCTGACCGATTATTTTCAATAGGAGTTGCCCCACCTGGCCCAGGCCTTTGTCTTGAAATATTGGGGCCCAGTCAGTCATTACATTCCATTTGGGAAAGGGGTGAAAATCGGTTGCGGCAATCTACCTCCCCCTTGGGTGATAATGTGCCTGGGATGCCTCTGTAATAGGTGTGGGTGCAGACACTCCTCCCAGGACACATCCCTGTGTCTTTCTATTCTGTGCACTCATCATGGCCTGATATGAAAGTGTACTGTTGTTAATTAGGCGGGTATGAGACCTGGTGGGTGGCTGCAGGTTTCTATAGACCCTCGCTGGGGGGTAAAAGAACCCCAAAGGAAGTGGTCTTATGCCTTTGTTGTGTAAATCCTTGGAGCCCAATGGGCATTGCACACCTGCCTCTAACGCCTTAACCGCAGCGGCAATTCCGCCACTGTGCGGGCGTTCTAATGAGTGGGCAGGGCTGTGTTGGCCGTTGGCTGTTCGCAGCACTGGGGAGGGAGTGCTCCTGTCAGCCGGCGGCCGACGGGAGCACGGAAGGGGCTAAATAACTATTCTATTTCCTTGTCTAGTTCTACAAATATTCATCTATTTAAACCAGAAAGATTAATGGTAATATTGCAATATTTGCTTACAAGATGTGTGATTTTTCTGAAAATTCAGAAGATATGTCTGTTATCTCTTGAAAGCCATAATATTTTTTGTGAATTTACATGGATATCTCAAATGGGATACCACTCATGGTAGCTACAAGGGGAGAATGAAGTATCTCCTTAACAGCAAATGATGCAAGACATCTTTTCTACACAGCTTTTTTTTTGTCCTAAAATGTATTTCCTCTTTAGTGCAAGGGTGGATTCAAACATGTGCATGACAATACCAATTCTGTGGTATTTGTCAGTGACCAAACTAGAAACTTTGTGCAATTCAGTGGTGGTTGGCACAGGTAAGAGCCGTGGGGTGGATGGAGCAGGGCAAGGTGAGGGAATAGGTTGAATTAAATGTAAAAAACGGATCCACTTACCTTGCACTCACCGCATGGCTGGCTCAGTAATGCGGTGAGCACGAGGTAAATGGTTTTATTTACTTTCTATTTATTTTATCTATTCTGTCCTCTGTTAACTTCCCCCACAGTGTCCCACCCCATCCAAACATCCTGCCTGTCCCCGCCACCCCACCCACGCCCCATCGCCACACCGCTCTTACCTGTGCCGGCTGCCACTTGTGCAATTAACACACTCCACCAGGAACTAATGCTTATAAACATTACCAACAGAGACAACACCATCTGGGAAAAGTTGGAACATAGCATATTAAAGAAAAAAAACATATCTCAACCCCCTAAACGTTTTCTTTCACCCACTTTCAAACTCTCAAGGGCGCTTTCACTTTCATTGTTTCGCTCCTCTTTTTCTCAAGCACATCTACACTCTCTCACCCAGTTATGGTATAATCACTCCCTGAAGATTAATAACAAAGCCCTCTTTTGGAAGGAATGGATTGACAAAGGCATTATGTATGTTGATAAGCTCTTTGTTAATGGTTCCTTAATTGATTTTTCAGACATTTGCTCATCCTTTCAATTATCTAGTACGTATTCTCCCCAGTTCCCTGATTTTAAACTAGCTTTATCTACCCTCATCTCGTACCGCAATTCATTATCTGATAATGCTCCATCAGACTCCACTCCATTAGATTTTTCCACCCCACACAAAGCTGCCACTATTTATAAGATCCTCTCCCGCTCTACCCTCGACCGCCCTAAATCCAAAACCGAGCTCGCATGGGAAAAGAATCTAGCACAGGAAATTTCCTTTCCTACCTGGGAATCCATCTGGTCTAAAATTCACATCATATCTCATTCAGCTAGTACTACTCAGACGTTTCCTTACCCCTTCTGACCTTTTCAAGTTCAAAACCTTAGATTCCAGTCAATGCTGGTCGTGTCTTCATCCTGATAGTAATCTCTTTCATATGTGTTTCCAATGCACCTTTGTTAAATCCCTCTGGCGGCATATTTGGTGCAAGCTGAATGATATTTTAATCTCCAATCACACTTTTGACACTGTTCATATTTTTCTAGGGGGTTCTTCTCCTATTTGGAATGTTTCAAATACTGTTCGTAAATTTATAGACTTGTTCATAGCTATTTCTTTGCAGATTATTACTACAAAATGAAAAGATACTTCAATGATCTCCTATACCGCATCGTGGAATCTGTTATGTACCATTACAGACTTGATCGTGCCCATGCTACGACTACCTCTCTTTTGATTTGATTAAAAGAGATTTGTTATGGTTACCTTTAACTGATTTTCTTTCCAGACGTGTATCATAATATGCCTCAATTGTTTCTTTTAATCTATATTAATTTTCTATTTTCTGTTCTCTTTTTCTTTTCCTTCCTTTTCTCTCTTTCTTCCTTTTCTTTTCCTCTCTTTCCTTCTTACTTTCTTCTATAATTTACAAAACAAAAAAGCATTTTCTCTTGGTATATATATTATGTTTTCCCTTTTTAGGATTTCTTGTTTTTACAATTCACATTTATATTGTACCTTTCCATGTCTCCATTTTTTTCTTCTTGAATTGTGATTCTGTACTAATGTTTTACTTGGCATATTTGATTTAATAAAGTTTTCTAAACTAAAAAAAAGAAAAAACAGTGCTATCCCTTTTAAACTAAATCCTAATCAGCTGGATATTCTTGAAAATATATCCAAGAGAACATTAAAGAGGCCCCTCTGAAGAAGGCAGGGCGCTGGTCTACAAACCCTAAAATAAGAGCACTGAAGCACAGACTGAGAAACTATGCTCTTTTTAAATGCTTCTTATGGCGACAGTTGAAGGGATCAATGTTAGCTTCTCTTCCACTTTTCCAGTTTTTTCCTACCCCAATCCACCTACAACCCTCTCACATAATTACTGTAACACACAATAGAGCAAGCTAATATTCCCTCAGGAAATGGGTACGAAATGCAAACAACACAAAAACTCATGAAGGAATTGTTCCAAACAATCTTTCAACAAACAGATGCAATAAGGAAATCAAAATTAAAAGTGAAACAAAATGAGAGATAATAGTAAGAAGCTTACTCAATTTTGGTATTCCAATATTTTAATATATTAATGTAAGTGTACAGTTTTTAAAAGCCAATAGCATATATAAATCAAAATCACTAGCAATTTTGTCAATTATGTTTTTTCAACAGTAACATTGCAAATATTAGCAAGCAATAGAATACAATTTCCTTGTAGGGTCACATAGACTATTGTCACACATGTCTGAATCTGAAAGCATTTCCATAAGTGTTTCCAAGAATAGACCTTACATTATTGAGAACAACTGCTCAATCTAATTCTAAATACTCTAAGCCTAGAATACACATGGTATTTTCCTCTAAAATGCAAAGGTTGATATGGGCGAAAAGGTCAACATTTCGGTTCCTAGTGAAACAAAAACCATGAAACCATCTTCAGGATAGAAGAAATTGAGTCTAGGTCTGTGCAAAAGTTTCATGGACCTAAGTGCATAAGACAATAATCCCAAAAGATGTTCCGAGCCAGTAGATGTCCATGGGGGAAACATCATGGGACATGTGGAGGAGAGGAGTGCTTCAGTGAGGAGGATGACCACAATGTCATTAGGATGGATAGGGCCAAATTGACAGTCTAAAAATGGTTAAGGTAAACAGGGCGAAAGCAAAATGAGGACAGTGGCTAATGATTTTCCCTGGCATGTTCATGACCACAGGGAAAGGAGAAACTGGGCATGTGGAACCGATGAATGCTACCAGACACGTTTTTGTTGAAAAGATGTGCAATCCACATCTTCCTCTTCTGATGTATGTGGCATCTCCTGCGAGGGGGAAGTTGTAGGTACAGCAGCCAAGGTAGACACATAGAGGATGTGGATCACGTTTGTGCAGCAGCATTTATCTATGCCAACAAATGAGGCAGCACAGCAGCGATGAGGATCTGCTGGTTTTGCAAAACACCAGAAATGTTGCTGTGGTAGGCAGCCATGGCAGCAAAGTGGAAGTCCTGGTTGACCACCTCGCAGGTGTCACTTTGGCAGGGCATTTGTTCATGCCTCTGCCACATAACACCAGCAATGTCAGCCAGGATCTACTGAAGGCCACAGAGCAGAGAGTAGGTGCATCTAATGGCCACAATGTTGTCGCTATTGGGACTGAGGTACTACGGACTCCATCTAGGGTGGTCTCCTTGGTCTCCATCCCTGCCCATACCTGTTCTACCATATCCTGCTGGACTCCCACCGCAGTATGTTGGAAAGTAATCTGTGGGTCCTCAGGGTCCAGGGCTCTTGGTGGGGTGGCAGGTGATGCCTGTTGGTTGGCAGGCATTGCATTTGGAGACCCAAGAATGCTGTTGACCCTCCCTGCATACATAGATGGTGTCCGAATGGAGTCCAGGAGTTCTTGGAGGGTGTCCTGGTCAATGGTTTGCAGATTGTCATCTCCATCATCGCTAAAGTCCGGGACAACTTGCTGGCCAGGAGATGAAGGTTCATTCTCTGCAATGAGATAGAGAATTGCTATTGCTGATCTCTTTTAGATGTTGGCTTGAGTGATCCAGTGACAATCAAGGTTCAATGTATTTCACTTTCAGCTTCTCATGTCCCTTTCAGAATACTGGATCTCAGCATTTTTCTTACTACTGCTGTGTGCTACTCTGAGTAGATTACCCTGTCATACTTGTCAGATTACGACGTTTAACCCATTTCATCATGACCAAAGTTGGTTAACTGCAGGGTGTCACACATCTTTTTAATCAGACCCATGTACTTGTATGTGTACATGCCTCCTCTGAGTTTTCCCAATTAGGTGCTCACAGCTGACTTACTGCCACATAGTTATGGGACACAGATCATACATTGACTCTCATGTGCCTATGGCACCTATATTCTTCTTGACCATATCCAATGGACTGACATGACAGGTTGCTATAGGATGATATGGGTCAAGCAGCACCCCTCATGGTAGTAATGTTGGGAATGGTGATATGTACCTACCCAGTTTTCTAACACAACTAGGGCCATCCACCTTAGCCTCCGATCTTCCCCGTCTCATGTCCTTTGTGGTGACTTAGTATTTCTCCCAATCCATTGTCTTTTCCCTGTATGACATCCTCTGACTTGTACATGTTTCACAGTGAGACATTTTTGGACCAGATTCCCTTCTAGCACATACCACTTATTTACCCAAGTCCAGATGACAAGAATAATGTAGTACAACAATAGGCTGTTGTCTGTCATCCCTAACCAGCAGCTGCACAAGTGTGACCAAGTCAGACACAGCAGTGCATGTGCATTGGGTACCTTGCAGAACACATGTCCCTTCTCAACTCCTTGCAATGCAGTCCCCCCCAGTCAGACAGAGTGGCAGTTCGATGTGCACAGCAAGCATCTACTATGCATTGCAGTACCAGGAGCCCACCATGTCCACACACCATCATGTGTTTTGACACACATTGGGACATTTCTTACAATGCTCCATTCATGAAACTCCTTACTCCATGTGTAAAAAGAAGCTCTAAGCCTGTTGTGATCATATCTAGGACCCTAATTAAATAATCCCGATGTATGCCCTTATGTGATTATAACAAATCATACCCTTATAAAGGCATAAGAATCAAATCCATATTTAGTAATAGCCAATGCAAACCAAATACGGCAAGGCTACTTCCTTAGACTCCTAGAAAGTACAACGAGTTCTTTCAACAAACCAAACCTCCAGCAACCTGGGAATTCCCCATACTTTTGTTTTGATTTATCCTAGAACTCCTGTGAGCACTGAAAGAATGGCCAGTTCTTAGTGACATCTTTTATTGACGTCTTATGTCCAACCTTACATCAAACACGGCACCTTCCAGGTATAAATATACCAGCGTTTGCCTTAAGCAACACACGGTGGTGTGGAGCAGAGCAGCTATCTTCTTATCCGAAGCCCAGATGATGCGAGTGCCGAAGGAAGCCGTCCCTCCCATTTGACGCACTGATAAAGACGCTTTCTTTCTCTCCTGCCGAGAAAATCCAGCTCCAGTGTTTTCAGTCACCCTTGCGGGTTACTGGGAGATCGAGTCCTGAGTGCGAGATACAAGAATTTCCTTCATTCTAAAACCAAGGTACGGAGCTGATTAGATCCTTAGAGAATTTTTGAGTCAGATTCTTGGCAAAACTAACTTAACTTAAAAACTCCTTTACTCCTTCCCACGTACTAGGCTTAGGCTAGGTACATCGGGGTAGGCATATTTAGAAGCACCAGTTGAGTACTCTTAGTCAAACTTTTATCATTGTATGTAACTGTATATATTTTATACCTTTTAAGTATCACATGGCTTAGAAACCATATCAATGCTTTTACAGTATTATTTCATAATACTCCTTTTACTGTACGCACTTTACTTTATAACAAGTATTGCAATTGTAGCAATTCATTTCTCTTGCATGAGAAAGAAGACTGCTCAATAAATAACACCTTTTATTGAAAACGCTGTCTCTCTATTTCTCTGCACTCTGGTGAAAATAAGTATGCACGATTGACTGAGTGAAATAGCTATCCATTGTTTTCACATGACTCTGGAGATATACTCCTAATTCTGGGGGAGCAAAGTTGTAATCTTTATGTGGTTGTCAGAAGCTGAATCCCTTCTTGTTTAATCAGGGAAGTTCACTCCTCCCTGTTCATTCGAGAAAGTTTCTAGTGACCTCTGAGCTAGCTGGCAAACCTAAATTAAGTCTAACATATTCAATAGAGACCTAGTCGACCTCAGTCCTACATCTAAACTATCGTTTATGTTATTCCAATGCGCCGAGCCTATTGGGAAAATAGGAACTACACTACAAGCCACCTTGCATATCTTAACGCCAACTTGTAAATATCATCCCCTTGGGCACAGTTTTCTGCACCAAAGTGCATGCAGTGTGTGTTGCTGTAACCATTGCCATGCAACATCCATTGCTGTTTGGCACTGACCAAGAATTACAAGCAATCGTAAATCTGAGGCCACGGTAAAAACTGACACCTTACAAAAGGAGGCTTTAGAGTGTGCCAACAAGGAGAAATACTTTTCTTTTCCACATTTTTTGCTCTTTGCAAAACACTATTTTTGATTATTGACTGTTTATGTTTAGGAAAGAAGTGCTGTATTTAGAGGAATGCGTGCCACCATGTGCTCACCCCTGCGACATTGCAAAAAGAACAGCCACGCTCCAATGCGGGCATCTATGCATCACGTTGCATGAGTGCCTGTACTGCAAAGATGATTGTTTCTGTGCAGAAAGATATACCTTCCTGCACATAAACAAACATCCCTGCTACTCAGGCACCCTTTTGCCATGGTGCAAGGGTGCCTGCGTTGGTGTACAGCAGTTCTTTTTGCACTGGTGCAGGGGTGAGCATAGGGTTGGCACATATTCCTGTAAATACGGTGTAGCCCTGCATTTTTTAAATGATGGAGCTTGGCACAGCTGAATTCTTTGTGTCAATGCGCCATGCCATTTTGTTGTATATATACCCCAGGATCCTCTGGACTACATTACTTGCATTCACCGCCAAACCCACTTAGAATTGGTAGATGACAGGATTTCAGGTGGTCCCTACCCTGGTAGCTAAAGCCTATGTGCTCTTACCCTGCATGCCAGGTCAGCAGAGTGCAATGTAGTTTAATGTAGGCTTCTGTAGGCAGGGTTCTTGAAATGTCCCTATGTGGCCCCATGGCCTAAATATCCCCAGTCCCTCAGGTGTACTGTTTATCCTCTGAGAAACCCATTTCATCCTATGGATTTGCAGGCTAGGTTCATGTGAATGGGTCCGAGTGAGACAGATAGGCATATTTCCTGAACATTCTGTGCAGTGCAGCCCCACAAACCATCTTGATGTGCCAAGCTGTGTCATTAGAAAAGTGCAGGGATGTATGGCCGGGATGCCTATCACCCCCTCCCAACACACTCCCCAAGGATGGGAAGACGGACGCAGTTCTGAACTTTTGGAAGGCGGGAGGGAGTTACCCTCCCGGCCGTATTTATTAAAATATGAAGCAAAATTAAAACATTAAAATAACAGTTTCATATCATGTACAATTTTTCATTTATACATTACGATGCAGTCACGTTTATTGGCTAACCTTAACACATCTCTAATACAAAGGTTCTCCTAGCCGAGTCTAAACATCCTGCAAATGCATACTTTCTAAATAAAAATTGTACATCCTGACATTACGGGCCAACGGCAAGGTCGTAAACGGTGTCAGATCCCTACTACCAGAACTCCCCCCTCATGGTGTGAGGGCCGGGCGCACAGAGGACTGTACCTCTGTGCCAACTTCCAATTTCCCTTGTCCTAGCGGGGGCCCCTTATTTAACTCGACGCCATCTTAATGGTCGTCCGAGGACTCGTGTGAGGTGTCTAGAAGGTAGCGTGGACCCCCCTCCCACCCCACACTGTTCACCACATCCGCCGTCGCGGATATCC
The DNA here is from genome assembly GCF_964263255.1 of Lissotriton vulgaris. Lineage (NCBI taxonomy): Eukaryota > Metazoa > Chordata > Amphibia > Caudata > Salamandridae > Lissotriton > Lissotriton vulgaris. Next base: position 897,952,822 of record NC_141687.1, read on the forward strand.
TGGCCCCGGGAAATTCCTAGGAGGGGCATCGAGCCGCCTCCTCCCCTGGGAGGGGCCTATGACCGCCTTCCCTTCGGCGACCCCATACTTAGTGGGTGCCGCCTCCCCGTGTGAGGGGCCAATGGCCGCCTCCCCCCGGGCGCTCCCATCCATAACGGGTGGCGCCCCTCCTCTAGGGATCTTGAAATTACTGCTCACCGATCATGACCTTACCGCCCGACCAAAATAAATACGACGTTTTTTGAACCTAATGAAGAGAGCGATAAAGCGGTTAAACTGAGCATTGCAATATCCGTCCACTTATCTACACATGCAACACATTTTAATTAGGCTGTGATACTCCGCTAAACTGAGTGAGAAAATGTTTTATGAAGCAAATCATTTTATTGCAGTATAAACATTGACACCTTTATTGCACACAAAACCCTGGAGAAAAAGATACTATCAAAGCAAATCAACTTCATTGCACTACTAACGTTGCCATAAGGGGCTGGTGGGTGGGGCAAAATTGCTCCTTGTTCCGTCGAGGGCTCACGTGCAACGAGAGGGTGCAGCTTCCAAGCACAGGAACAAGAGGATGCTTCTTTGGATTGTTGCTCCTTTTATTCCTCTTCGGGAGGGCGTGTACCCTCCTCTGGTACGCCTACGGGGCGTGGCCAACGGTGTAGGTGTCTAGGACAACCCTTCTTGGGCGGGAAAAGGCGCGCCCCGGCTACGCCGCTTCGGGCATACCAGCCGAGACACGCCCCCGCCCAAAATGGTTTCCCGGGGGGATCCGGGCACCCTACCGTACGTTCGGGGGGACCGAGTGGTCGCCCCTTTCCATATGGCCGGGATGCCTATCACCCCCTCCCAACACACTCCCCAAGGATGGGAAGACGGACGCAGTTCTGAACTTTTGGAAGGCGGGAGGGAGTTACCCTCCCGGCCGTATTTATTAAAATATGAAACAAAATTAAAACATTAAAATAACGGGGCGTGGCTAGCAGCCGGCGATGGCGGCAGCCTAGAGGAAGAGCTCCGTGCTTGAAGCGGCTCCCAGACAAATCCGGACATTTATCCGTCGTCTAAAATTCCCAGGCGGGAAGGCAACGAAGCCCAGGACCAGGCGGCAGCAAACCGGACCAGCGAGACCTCAATCCGAGGTCGAGAAGTACGGTTCTGACAGTCCCCCGTGTGGGCCTGTGCGCAGCATCCGGACAGGGGACCACAGTGAGCGGCAAGCCTGGCAGGAAGTGGCCCGTCTCGGGCATTGAACTACCGGAAGTGCCCGGCTACGAAGAGCGACAGCGGAAAAGACCGGGGCATCCAGCCACCATCACCGGACACCAGGAGCCCGGGATTCCTGGCGAGGGGCCCATCTGAGGTAAGGGGGATACAATCCTGCACGCCCGGCGTGGGCGAAGGCCGGCGCACAGAGCGGAAACATCGAGACCGGCAACCGCCATCTTGGACAGCGGCGGCCGGAGCACCGGGGAAGGCGACAGAGAACCCGCGCGGCTTAATAGACCGCACTGCGACTCCCCCCAGCCGACCGAGGGCGCATTGAGGGGCAGAGTGCACGTATACCAGCTAGACCTCAAGACACCCCCGCCCGGATTGGGTTCTGAGAGCTGGAGGACGTCCGCACGGAGCACTCATCCTACACCCAGTAGGATCTACCTGGCATTAACTCGGGGCCCCCCACCAACATCAAGGGGCCCAAGCAATAGATCCGACGGCCACGAGAAAGGGGCGGCACACGTGGAGCTGAAGGGGGGCAGTGGAAGTTCTTTCAGGGCGGCATTCATCGGTTGCCTACCCCACAAACTAGTCCAAGACTTGACCGGCAGCCTCACGCCACCAAACAACGGAGACCCTGTCCAGCCTGGTTTCGCTACTGGCCGCAGCAACCAAAGCACCTCTCAAGGATTACACCTCACTCCTGAACGCAGCGTGGGCCCCAGGACAACCCCCTGGTAGCTGTCTGTGGAGGATAGGGAAGTACGGCCCCCAGTGGAACCTGCGGCGAAGCGCCTACACAAAGTCAAGTCGGCCCGAGAGACGCTGAGATGGCCGGCAAGGGGCCTAAAAACGCGGCGGCGCAGGCGCGCCTGGACCGGTTCGCGTACGAAAAGCCCGGCTCTCCCTCGCAGGAAGCCAAACCACAATCGAGCAAGACGGCCGATGTGACCAGTAGCAAGAAGGCGACCATTAACGACATCATGCGAGCCCTCACACAGGTACAAGCCACGGTGGGGTCAATCTCAGCCGAGATCACACTTATAAGGGCGGACTTTCATAAGATGACAGAGAAGGTGAATAATATGGAGGTGGTGACCAAATCCTTGGTTGAAGACGTGTCGGAACTGCAAATTAGCATGGAGCGCATCTCAAAAGTAAACAAGGAACTGCGCGACAAGCTCGATGACCAGGAAGGGCGCTCGAGACGGAACAACATCCGTATCATAGGTGTGCCAGAATCGGAAGACACGAGGGCGATGGACCTCTATGTGGAGAACCTAATCAAAGAGACTCTGAAGCCCAAAGGACTCTCCGCCTTCTTCACAGTGGAAAGGGCGCACCGGGTACCGGGAGGGCGCCATAAGACAGGAGCTAACCCCAGACCGATAATAGCGAGACTCTTCAACTTCAGAGATCGGGACGCCATCCTACAGGCGGCAAGGAACTCGCCTCCCATCAAGATCCAGAACGCGACACTGGCATTCTTTCCTGATTACACGGCTGAGGTTGCACGGAGGAGGAGAACCTTCTTTGAAGTTAAAAAAGAACTGAGAGCCAGAGAAATCCCATACTCTATGCTTTTCCCGGCCAAGCTTCGGGTCGTGGCCGACAACAAGACTTGGTTTTTTGATTCCCCGTAGGTGGCGCAGGATTGGCTAGAGGGATGGAGGACGGCGGGCCTCCCTCGTCGCTCCAACAGACAGAATAGACACCGTACTGCTGGCTCCCGACAGGGCTCGCAAGCCAACGACGAAGATACAGAGCTCCATTCCCCTTTGGCCGAACATCATGAGGACAGTGCAGACGGAGACCAGTGAATCACTGCTATTGTCTGGTTGAACCGATGGAGACGAAGAATGGCAAGGCCGCTTTGGACACTGGGTGGAAGGGCCTCCGCAGCTGAGGAAGGGGGCCGCTGACCACGGAGAAGCCTTCACCCCAGCGAGCAAGTACTATGTTATGGGTTGGGATCAGGCACTCTGCTGAGTTGGGGGGGCGGGCAGTTTGGAGTCTGTTGAGCAGGGGGGCAGGGAGGGGGGGAGTTGGGGGTAGGATGGGGTTTTGGTTCTTAGTTTCTACACAGGTTCAAGATAGCTACGATGGGGCACACGAGCACAGAATGGTAGTGTCACGATACTGCACGCAGGGTCACCACACGGGCCTCCTGGTCCTCCACGCACGCAAATTTTCCATCCGCATACCCGAACATGATGGGGGAGGGCACTGATGTAGGGCAGGCATCCCCGTTAAGCCTCATGTCCTGGAATGTGAGGGGTCTGGGTGACAAAATTAAACGAGGGCTGGTCCTGCAAAGTATAAAAAGATTGAATCCCGCCCTGGTCCTGCTACAAGAAACACACCTCACCGGCACGGCCACAAAGGCCCTAGACAGGAAAGGCTACAGCATGGTAGTCCACTCTGAGTTCACGAAGGGGTCCCGGGGCACCGGGATATTAATTCACCGCTCGTCCAGGTTCATAACCCGATCAATTGCAGTAGACACACAGGGGCGCTTCGCAGCGGTATATGGGCAGTGGGAGGGAAAGCCGCTTAACGTGGTATCGGTATACATCCCGCCGGCACTACACACCATAGCCTTCCCGGAACTAGGAACATTTTTATTAGACCTTCCAGAAGGGGATCTTGTAATGGGTGGGGATTTTAATGCAGTGGCACAAGACTCCCTAGACCGACACCCAGTGCGTACACAAACACCGGGACACTCCAAACTACATGACTTCATGGAAGCGCAGGGCTTAGTAGACATATGGAGGCGGTTCCACCCAGATGACCGGCAGTACACATACTACTCGGCAGTTCACGACAGCCTATCGCGGATTGACTATTTCCTGACGCTGGGAGGGGGTCTCCTCACTTTCACTGACTCTCAGATTAGACCACGAGGGGTCTCCGACCACTCCCCGCTGACACTGACTCTGTCCAATCAGGAACGGACCCTCAGACGAGTTTACCCTATCTACCCGGGTTACCTCAGGGAGCCGGGCATAGCCAAGGCTTTGAAAAGGAATACACGATCTTACCTCACTGAAAATGTGGGATCAGTGGCGTCGCCTACAATCCTGTGGGAGGCCTACAAAACAGTACTCCGCGGGCAGGCGATTTCAGTGATCACACAGCACAAACACACACAGCGTCAGGAACTGATAGGTCTAGAGGAACAGCTTGACAAGGCAACACAGGACCACGAGGGGAACCCGACTGGGGACACCCAGCATGCGCTCCAACTGGCCCAGCAACGTCATACCGGCTTTCTGCGCTGCAGAGTGAGGGAAAATATGTCAGCAACTACGAGCAGGGTGTATGACGTAGGCGATAAAGCAGGGAAGCTCCTGGCGTGGTTGGAGAAGGCGCGGGGAGGTCAGAGGGCCATACTCCAACTGAAGGACCCTAGTGGTGAGATACAAACCAGTCCGGCACGAATAGTGGAACTCCTGGCAGACCATTTCCACTCCGTATACTCCCCTGAATATGAGGTCACACGGGAGATGGCAGAGAGCTCTCTCATAGGAGTGCCGACCCGCACTCTCTCCCCAGACCAACGGGACGAGCTTGACTCCGACCTGACGGCGGAAGAAATACAGATGGCCATAACTGCACTACACCCGGGGAAGGCGCTAGGCCCCAATGGTGTGCCGATAGAGTGGTACAAACTCATGTCCGAAACGCTATCCACACCATTGCTCGATATGTTCCAGGAGTGTCGGGTACAGGGGCGATTGCCTCCTGACCAGCGCACGGCCGCAATTGTCGCGATACCTAAGCCCGGCAAACCCCCTGAGGAGTGCGGATCATACCGCCCGATCTCCCTCCTTAACGCCGAAAGTAAAATTCTTGCGAAACTGTTGGCCACCAGGCTACTGCCCCATCTGACACATCTGATACACCCAGACCAATCGGGCTTCATGCCACACCGGAGTACGGCGCTGAATTTGAGACGGCTGCACGGGGTACTGGCCCGAGCCCCGCAGTTGGAGGAACCAGCAGCGGTACTGTCACTAGATGCCAAAATGGCGTTTGACATGGTGGAGTGGCGCTATCTCTTTGCGGTCCTGGAACACGTAGGTATTGGCCCGACGTTCATATCGTGGGTCAGACTACTGTACACCGAACCCGTGGCGCGGGTAACCGCGAACGGACATATTTCAAGGGAGTTTCCGCTGGCAAGGGGCACGAGGCAAGGATGCCCACTCTCGCCACTACTGTTCGCCCTAGTACTAGAACCCCTGGCCACGATTATCAGAACCACCCAGCTGCTGAAAGGCATACAGTGGGGAGGTGGATGGGAGGATAGGGTATCCCTGTACGCTGACGACATGCTCGTCTACCTCATGGACCTCGCGAACAGTGTCCCGGTCTTACTGGCACTGTGCGAAAGCCACGGTGCGGCTTCAGGCTACAAACTTAACTGGTCCAAGTCCATACTCTATATGGTACAGGGTGACCTTCCAGCCCTGCCTGAGGATTGCCAATTGCTCGTAGAACACATCTCCTTTAAGTACCTAGGGATACGGATTACGAGGGACCATTCAACCTTCCTTGAACTGAATCTTAAGCCCCAGCTGGACAGGCTGAAGACAGACGTGCGCCTCTGGAAAAATCTCCCCTTAACACTTCTAGGTAGAGCAGCGCTCTTCAAGATGATGGCGCTACCTCGCTTCCTCTATGTCCTGGAAAACACGCCGGCAATGGTCCCCGTATCATTCTTCCGCCACGTGTCGGCACAACTGTCCGGCCTTCTGTGGGGAGACAAACCGGCCAGGGTTGCACAGTTGAAGTTAACTAGGGACTGGTATAGTGGGGGGATAGCCCTCCCCAACCTTGAACTTGAGACATAATCCGCGAAAATGGAATAGAATTTGGACACCATGGAACACCTATAGGGGGGACATTTGTGAGCCTCTGCCTGAGGAGGAGGATGGGGACAGCTCAGGGGATGATGAGGATCTGGAGTAGTGGGAGGAAGGGAGGGATGAGACCCAGATGCAGCGCCTGTCACAAGGACCTGGGAACTGTAAGTACAGGCGAGAGTGTTATTACCAGTAACTGCGTTCAGAGCGGCTAGATGACCATAGACACACCAATGTTGCAATAGACTACTGTGCCGGATCGTGAACTTTGACCCTTGAAGTAGCAAGTTTTAAGTTGGGGGGGTAAAACGCAAAAAGTTGCTCTATTGATCGTAAGCAGCTGAATGTTGACGCTGCTCTGCAGAACGAATAACTGTCATTTTATACCATGTGATAGCAACAACAAAAATAAAATTAAAAAAAAAAAAAAAACATTAAAATAACAGTTTCATATCATGTACAATTTTTCATTTATACATTACAATGCAGTCACGTTTATTGGCTAACCTTAACAAATCCCTAATACAAAGGTTCTCCTAGCCGAGTCTAAACATCCTGCAAATGCATACTTTCTAAATAAAAATTGTACATCCTAACATTACGGGCCAACGGCAAGGTCGTAACCAGTGTCAGATCCCTACTACCAGATTTCCCCCCTCACGTGTGAGGGCCGGGCGCACAGTGGACTGTACATCTGTGCCAACTTCCAATTTCCCTTGTCTTAGCGGGGGCCCCTTATTTAACTCGACGCCATCTTAATGGTCGTCCGAGGACTCGTGTGAGGTGTCTAGAAGGTAGCGTGGACCCCCCCTCCCACCCCACACTGTTCACCACATCCGCCGTCGCGGATATCCTGGCCCCGGGAAATTCCTAGGAGGGGCATCGAGCCGCCTCCTCCCCTGGGAGGGGCCAATGACCGCCTTCCCTTCGGCGACCCCATACTTAGTGGGTGCCGCCTCCCGGTGTGAGGGGCCAATGGCCGCCTCCCCCCGGGCGCTCCCATCCATAGTGGGTGGCGCCCCTCCTCTAGGGATCTTGAAATTACTGCTCACCGATCATGACCTTACCGCCACAGGCCGGATAGTTGACCGGCTATCCGGACCCCCCACACTCCTACTGAAGGTCATGATTATACAAACCACTTAACCATGCTATGAAGTCTCCTATGAGTAAGACATTCCCCTCCCGGGACAGATGAACCCCATCTTCGAGATACATGTTATCTCCCCGAATACATCCATGCGGAATACAGTGCAACTGTCCTGAACGAAACAATCTACCCAGCTTGTTATTGACTTTCTTTACTGAATGATTCAAAGCTGACACAGAGAGGCCCCCCCGCCACACCTTCCTTGGAATCATGTGTGACCATGCTATCATGCACCCCGGAATCCTCTTTGCCAACCAGCTAACAGTGGATAGAACCCGCTCGAGGAGTACTCGCCGACCGAGCGCCACCAAATCATTCCCTCCCAGATGCACTATGATTATAGACGGCGGTGACCTTGTCCGCCCTAACAGTTCCTCGACAAAACATTGAAACTGGTCAATACAGAGCCCGCCCCTTCCGTGGAAGGTCACCCTGTACCCGTATTCCCCAGCTGCATGAATCATGTCACCTGCTTTGAATACGTCCGCGGCACGCCTCACGTATGAGTGGCCCACGACCCACACCACTCTTTCCTCAGCCGGTGATCTTTGACCGCTGGTCCCCAGGTGTCGGGTCGACTGCACAGTCCGCCCCGCCTCGCAAGCTCGCGAAACTGTAAACCAAACAAAAGACAAGAAGCGTGAGTGCATGACATTAGCTTCACAACATGTGCAACCGCACATACCTTTTATAACAGTTTGAGGACCATCGCCCCAATTGTTTCACCATTTCCACACTCTGACCCCTGGCTGTAGCCTCTGTAGCAGCCCCTATCCTGAAGGAATGGGTCCCAAAATCGCTCGGGTCCAAGCCCGCTGCCGCGATTGCCAACGTTAACACCCGCTGAAACTGAAACCTTGTCAGTGGGGTGGCGTCGGTGTGTCTCAGCAAGCTTCCCCCCCATGCTACCGCCCTTTGCGCCAGATATTCCTCAACACACTGCACCGGGCACATGGGGGACCCTCGCATGCGCTGGACAACCATACTGTCTCCCATCGCACCCTGATCGGTTTTAGACCTGGCTATCGTGATTACCATTGAATCACCCTTGATCTGAACGTGTTCCCGACACAGGCCTCCCCCCACATCCTTCTTATTTCTTGCCACCAGCTCGCTCACCCGCATAGCCCCATGGAATGCTAATGCGAAAGCGGCCCGGAATAGCACTGCTTCGGACTGGGAGGAACATGTCGCGGGGAGCACCGACATCAACAGGGACAATCTTTCTAACCCAATCGGGCGCCTCTCGTCTACTCTACGACCCTCGAGGCGTTGCCACCCTCGCAGTGCCTTCTTTACCAAAAAGGACGATGTAGGGTCCCTGATGCCATACGCCTGTGCCATGAATGCAATGGCGGCCCGGTGCCTATTGGCCGTTGCTGCTGATCGGCCTGCCTTGTGGTGTGCTACCAAAAACTGCAGCACATATTCCTCCTGCCCCCACTTATCCCCTCCTGCTGGATCCAAAAATGCACAATAGGAACGAAACGCTCCTTCGTACGCCTTCCATGTCCTGGCGGCTAAGCTGGCTCCCACGAGGTCCTGTAATCCGGGGCACCGAGTGACCAGAGAGCTTCGGGAAATGGTGCCGCCACTAGATCCGCGGAAGGTAGATAACCCCTGAAGGCCTGCATGTGGGAACGAGAGAGTGCATCAGCCGCCTGGTTCAGTACACCCGGCACGTGTCTTGCCCTAAACTGAACGTTCAGTCTCATGCACAGTAGTACAATTTCCTTTAACAATCTCAAAATCCACTTGCAGCGTGCTGCCTGGTTATTTATGCATTCAACCACGGTCATGTTATCGGACCAAAACACCACTGAGCGATCACAGAACTCGTCCGGCCATGCCTCCAGGGCCACCAAAATGGGGAACAACTCAAGAAACCCAATGTTACCTGTGAGCCCACTGGTGTGCCACCACGTCGGCCATGTTTGCGCCGACCATCGATTACCAAAGATGGCGCCAAATCCTACGCTCCCTGCCGAGTCGGTCCACAAACCCAGCTCGTCCGAGGATGCTGGTGGTTTGTTCCATACCACTCGACCGTTGAAATCCGCCAGAAATGCCAACCATATGCGCATATCCTGGCGAACCTCTGCAGACAGTCTCGTGCGGTGGTGCCCTTCTTTGAGACCGACCATGGCTTGTGCAATAGAGCGGGAAAAGGGGCGGGCCATTGGTATCACTCTGAGGGGCAAAGTTAAGCTGGCCCACCACTTGTTGCAACTGATGGAGAGTTACCTTTTCTTTGCTAATGCACAATTCTAGCGAGGCCCTAAATTTCATTACTTTGTCCCTGGGCAAATGGAAGCATCCCTCCACTGAGCCGAGCTCAATTCCAAGAAACTCGAGTGAAGTAGATGGGCCCACCATTTTCCCCGGTGCCAATGGCACGCCGAATCGTTTCATGAGATTGCAAAATTCCAGTAAAGCCTGTGCACATTCCGTGTCACCGGCTGGCCCCAAGAACAAAAAATCATCCAGGTAGTGCATAACCTGTGTATAGCCCGTAGCTCTGGTGAACGCCCATTGCAGAAAACAGCTGAATTTCTCAAAATAAGCACAAAAAATGGAGCAACCCATTGGCATACATCTATCCATGTAATAGCGTCCTTGAAACACAAAACCTAACAGACGCTGATCCCGAGGGTGTACCGGGAGCAACCGGAATGCTGATTTAATATCGGATTTAGCCATCAGCGCTCCGGGCCCCAGGCGATTCAACATGGCGACGGCCTCATCAAAGGATGCGTACCGCACCGAACAGACTCCTGGATCAATCGCATCGTTTACCGAAAGACCCCTAGGAGCCGACAAGTTATGAATTAACCTAAACTCACCTGGGTCCTTCTTGGGGACTACTCCCAACGGTGAACAAATAAAATTAGGAACTGGCGGGTGCCTATATGGGCCGGCAACCCGGCCCCGGGCAACTTCCTTCGCAATCTTGCTTTCTACCACCATCGGGTGCTGCTGAACGGACAGTTGATTTTTACACAGTGAGTCCCCCTGAAAATCCCCCGCCGGGATGTGGAAACCATATGAGAAGCCGCCCCCTAACACCCCAGCGGAGACATGATCAGGGTATTCGTTTAGCCAGGGGATCATTGCCATGATATCTACGGGGGTAGGTAGTGATACCCCTTGGCCGATGTTAGACCTGTTTGGCACCTCCTCTACCCCCGGTATCCCCATTCTTGGCTCTGCACGAACTCTCAGGGTGTGAAGAATGTCCGCATCCTGCACACTCATGCCTGAACTTACATGTCCCCTGTGGCCTTGTGCACTTGCCTCTGTTAAAATTCCAGCAAACCCCTTTCCTACCCCCATTCCCACCACTCCTGGGTTGGTGATCACCAGCGGGGCTTGCTCGAAAGGGCGCCGCCGATTGATGGCGGGAAGGCGCCGACTTATACTCGCCGAGCGAGGACGACTTCGTCGTGCCCGGCAAGAGCTGCTTCTGCCAAGAGACGGAGTCGAGACAGTCCCACGTCAGAGACGAATCGTGCTCCTTGGCCTTACGAAACTTACTATCATAACCCCTCCATTGATCCCCCTCATATGTGTCATAGAAATCCATTATGCGTGTCTGATAACAGGCCAATTCACTCAAAATCTCTGGCTTACGTTCACCCATAATAGCAGTAAACATCCCAAAGGCCTTGGCCCAATTAGAGATCGTCTCATCTACCCTGAAGCCCGCCATTTTTGCACGCCACACACTCGGATGCCACAAATCCTTTTGAGCCTTAACATACTCGATCTCATGATGGTCAGTCAGGAGCGAAAACATATTTACATATTTATCAGCCCAAATCATTTCCTTCGTGGCCAGTGGAATATGCTGAACTACTTTTTCCCTCCTTGAGGGCAAAGACCCCCCATTTGCCATTGGCAATGGCTTCTTACCAGACTCCATAGCTGGTCCCGCTGATTTTCCACCGCCAGCCGCTGGTTCTTCAGAGGGAATCTGTGAGGGGACAAGAGGGAGATTCGCCTTCGCAGCATCTCGCGATTGCCGCAACTGCTTCATTAGCAACCTAGCCTCTTTGGCTGTGTCTCTGGGTGCCGCTGCACCCTCGGTATTCTTCCCAAGCCATGCGGCCAACTCCGGAGGCATTTCCTCCTCGCTGGTGGGCGTAACTACAACCGGAATCGGTTGGCCTGCATCCGGGATCGGTACCGGGACCTCGACTGGACTAACTGGGCTTGCCGGGGGTGACTCGGGAACTGGGGCCTCCCCCCCTGCCGCCCTATTCCTGGCCCTTTTACCTCTCCCTGCGGGGACTACTCCCGGCAATGCTGGCCCGATGACCTTCTTCGGTCTGCCCGTATTGTTCATTGCCGCCATCTGCTTTTTCATGCTCGCCATATCTTTCATCAGCATGCGGAGCATCTGCTCCGTCCCTGCCTTCTTTCCGGCCTTCTTGCCAGGCATCGTTGTCGGATACTCGACCCTTGCTGCTTAGCTGCTCAACGAGGTCCTGGATCCGGAGGTCCGAAGTGAAGAGAAGGCTTCTGGAAGAGAAACACAAAAATCACAAGTTCTCAAAATTGCTCCTTGTTCCGTCGAGGGCTCACGTGCAACGAGAGGGTGCAGCTTCCAAGCACAGGAACAAGAGGATGCTTCTTTGGATTGTTGCTCCTTTTATTCCTCTTCGGGAGGGCGTGTACCCTCCTCTGGTACGCCTATGGGGCGTGGCCAACGGTGTAGGTGTCTAGGACAACCCTTCTTGGGCGGGAAAAGGCGCGCCCCGGCTACGCCGCTTCGGGCATACCAGCCGAGACACGCCCCCGCCCAAAATGGTTTCCCTAGGGGATCCGGGCACCCTACCATACGTTCGGGGGGACCGAGTGGTCGCCCCTTTCCATAATCCTTGTGCTTTCCTCTGGTGCTGGTGCACAATGGGCTGGCTTGCGCCAATGCAGGTACCCTTGTACCATGGTCCAAGGGTACCTGCTTTGGCGGTCAGCTGATGTTTGTGCACCAGCCCTGGCAGAAAGGAGAGGAATCCACCACATCTTGTAGATGCTATGCATTCCTGTCCTTTTCTTTTGGTGTAGGGCAGCACAGCTAGAAGGCTTGTGTTGCTGCCCTACCACAAAATATTATCAAAATGCCCATGAGCCTTCCATGTATGTTATGTTTAACCATAGATGAGCCAGCATACTACCCTTTGGCATGCAGACAGTGGCATAGAGCACTGAGACATAGCTGCCTACACTGCACAACATGGCCTAGTTACCCACATTGCCCCATGTTGCAACTTACCCTGTTGCCGCTGTGGTCATTGCCAGCACTGTCCTGTCCCGCAACTACTATCACCAACACCTCAGAGATGACCGCTGGCACCTGCTACTCCAAGGGATCCAGCTTCTCCTGGGGCACAGGGCTACCACTTTGGGTCTGCAATGCTGCCTTGAGATTTATTGCCAGTTTTTTATTTGTCCTGAGCTTGCAATCATGCCAGCGCTTTTTAGAGTCATCTTGACTACAGCAACACTGTTCACCTTGTCAGCAATGGTCTACCATATGCCCTTTTTCCTCCCCAATGACATTTTGGAGCTGATGAAGAGCAGGTGTAGGTGCTCCCTCACCTCTGTGATCAAGATCTCATTCTCCACAACACTCAACCTGCATTTCCTCTTCCTCTGGGACTGTGGCACATCCTGGAATGTCCTGGGACATCCTTGCTGGTACAGGGGTTTCTGGGGTTGTTTACCTGGGCTCCACTCACTCCAGAATGCTCATTGCTGCTTTCAGGTAAGTGTACCTTTTTTCATGAAGCAGCGTTTTTGTGATTTTTTACCCACTAAGGGTACAAAGGTGACACTAGGACTGCTAGTGTCTATTTCTCTAGATGCTAATTGGTTGAACGTCAATTTTGAACCATTAGCATCATATTTCTTAACAACAGTTTTTATGATGCCAGCTTTTTCCTAATGGCATGAAGTGCCATATTGCGAATACGATGCTTTGGAATCTGATGTACCACAGCAGCAACGTTTTGGGCACACCGCTGCGGCAAACAGCAGTGTGCATTTCTTGTAAATATACCCCCATGATTTTCATGCTGAAATAACCCAGCTGAAAAAAATACGTATCCCACAGTGTCATTTATGCTTCTTTGTAAATTTTTATCATAGTTATATGCTACATAATGTATGCTGAATATTTGCAAGTTTCACTTTGCAGAGTTTTTCTGAGCATAAAGGCATTATGGAGGAGAACTCTAAGGTCTCAACTCCGAGTACCACATTGTCCGATGCACTATATATCACACCTGATAAAATCTAACATCAAGGTGTTTGGAATTTATTGTGAACAATATCTATCATTTATTCTATGCTTTACAAAACAAAATGGGACAATATATGAAGATTGTATTGCTTATAGCTCTGACGTCTGTACTTTATGGTAATAACAGAGCATTTCTCACTCTGTAAACATCAGTAAGTTTGGCCTATCGAAATGTACCTTTGGAGAATTATGTGTGGTAGTTAGAATTACCCCCACACATTTGTGGGCATTCATAATTGAGACCTACATGTATATGTGTAGCATTTCTCCTGTAGAAGTACTTTAAAACATTAAAAAGGGAACGTGCAACCCTAACTGTTGCACACGTTTGATTTTCGCACAGATGTCAGAGAGTAAAACTTTGTAAATCAGGAGAAGTTGCATTATTTTTTTTAGACTCACACGAAGGTTATAATAGACTTTGTAAGTTCACAGACCCCTAGGCACAGCGATCTGCTAACCTTTCCCTGCTCGATTAATTAACATTTTAGGTATGGTGTGAGCTTAGACCTTTTGAGTTACTAAAATTATATGCATGGCATGCTTACTTAAAGGGGCTATTAGTCCACTGTCTTCATCCATTGGTTTAGTGTTCCTCTATTCACATTTTGCTTCCGTAGAACTACATCATACAGCATGGGGCAGTGGGTCAGCCTACTTCGTCAACTGGCTAACTTCACTTTGAGTGATTACATTTTGCTCTTTCACAAGGTGCACATCCCTACATTATTATTACTTTACTCTTGCCTTTGTATTTTGAGCCTGAATTAATAACAATGTGCTTTTGCTTTTTTTTAATGTAAGCAGGGTACACATTCCAGCTTTATCAGTTCTTATCTCCTTTTCATGTTGTGAATTTTATTTTAGAATGGCCTTTGCCTAGCTAACTGCTAGTATTTCACAGCATAGATGACTGCTGGTGTTTTGCAGCATACCAGATTGTCTCTATTTGAAACTGTTCTTTATAAAGTTATCATTATTTTAGTATGCCTACAATGAGGTGCATCTATAATGGCACTCTTGTATGTCATGCTGATAGGTATCATTATTTAGAACTGCTATGTAGCTTTCTGGTTTGCTTTCAGTATTCTTGTAATCCATATCTATCTATCTATCTATCTATCTATCTATCTATCTATCTATCTATCTATCTATCTATCTATCTATCTATCTATCTATCTATCTATCTATCTATCTATCTATCTATCTATCTATCTATCTATCTATCTATCTATCTATCTATCTGTCCGTCCGTCCGTCCGTCCGTCCGTCCGTCCGTCCGTCCGTCCGTCCGTCTATCTGTCTGTCTGTCCGTCTGTATGTCTATCTATCTGTCTGTCTGTCTGTGTCTGTCTGTCTATCTTTGAAAAACTGTCTACATTTCTATCTCACTGTCAATCTACCAGTGTATCCGCCTGTCTATCTACTAGTCTGTCTGTTTGTCTCTGTGTCTCTCTATTTGTTTGTCTAGCTATCTGTCAGTCTGCCTACCTGTCTGTGTGCCTATCTTTCTGACTATCTAACTCTCTGCTTGTCATTGTACCTGTCTATCTACACTTCTCTGTCAGTCAACTTGTCTATCTACCTCTCTGTCTGTCATTCATTCTGTCCGTCTGTTTATCTATCTATCCATCTATTAACTGTCTAGTTGTCTGTCCGTCCATTGATCCATCTACCTATTTTTGCAGCCCTATCTATATCTCTTTTCAAATCTATCTACACAACACTACGTATCTGTCTTTGCAAGACTCTCTATGCATCTGTCTACTTTTTCAACCCTCTATGTCTAATAAAGATTTACAAAAATGTTATGAAAAAGCATTAGCAAGCGCTAGAGATTGCAATCCAGAGCCAGACCACTTGGCTTTTTTAGGTATGGTTTTAGCCAAGACCATTTAATTTTACTAAAATGATCTGTATAACATAGTTAGTTATAGGGGTTTTCAGCTAGACTTTAGCTATTACTCTCTTGTCCTGTCATTCACATTTTTATTCCACTA
Source organism: Lissotriton vulgaris (assembly GCF_964263255.1). NCBI lineage: Eukaryota > Metazoa > Chordata > Amphibia > Caudata > Salamandridae > Lissotriton > Lissotriton vulgaris. The sequence goes on from NC_141687.1 coordinate 897,968,368, forward strand.
CTCAATGATGCATTTTGGAGTAATGGGTCAGTCCACTTCAGCCAATGGCTAACTTCACTGTGAGTTATGCTGCTGCCCTTTCACCTGGAGCACGCCCATAAATAGTTTCCTTCAGTGACGGTGAGTACTGTGGTAATGTTTGCTTTTATGAGACCAAAAATGTTTTTTTGTCTTAAGCCTGTTTTTTAGGTTAACATGGGCCTGCCAGCTTCCCAAACAATAAAGTTCTCCAAAAACTATGACAGAATCAAACAAGAATTGCCAAAGCCAAAAGCCGGCGGCCAACGCTGGACCTATTGGCTTTGCCAAAGCTTGTTAGCCATGACTCTGAAGTAAGATGTAAGTGGGAAAATTTGCATCTGTGTGGCAGTAAGTGTTTTCCATCTTCAGCGGAGGCATAAATAACCTGTCTGACACAAGATTACCTGATGCATTGTGTCTCACGGATGAGGCATCCTGTTCTAAAACATGAAGGACAGTTGCTGCAGCCCCTCCTAGCACAGGTATGAGGTGCTTGGAGGGGAATGGGTAACAAACAGAGAAGGAGTGGAAAGTCTGGGAAAAGGAATCTCCTTGTGTCCACATGTTGGAAGCAGCTGCTACATAAGGGTCTGGAGGGGGAGGGGCAAACGCCAGTTTAGGTCCTTTCTCCTAGCAGGACAGTTTGGATCAAGTGCTGCGAGGTTCAAGGAGTAAAAGCGAAGCTCTTTTATCCAGGCAGTTTCCCTCTACAGGAAAGAGCAGAACTTCTCAAGCGTCCCACTTAACGAAGCTTGCGGGGTTAAAAAAATTAGATAGCTATGTATACCCCTAGAATAAGGGTAAATAATTCCTGCCATTCTACTAACTAGGGCAACTTCTAAGTTTAGCCAAGTCAGGGACTCAATGAAATAAGCTTTGATTGTCAAACACTGAAGATCTCTTTTGTAATAGATGAAATGCCATGAGGGGTGGCACTTATGCTGTAACAGTGGGCTATCACAGACTCTATAATCACCCCCCTCATCTCCCCACGAATCACTGAGTTAAGGTGGGATGCTGAGATGAAGGTCATAAAACCTCCCTGCAGATGACAGCTATATCCCATCTGTAATATCTGTACAGATAAGCAGTAAAAAAAATGTATTGAGCCAAATACGCATTAAGCACCCCATAAGCGCAAGTAAATGACACTAGATTTCTTTGCATGAATATGAAAAGTCAATTACTGTACTTCTCAGATGCATTCAAAGGATGAGTGATACACCGTAATGTATCTCCGCGCCCCTTGAGAGAGTTTGCCCTATATACGAAACAATTGTTTACCACTAAAAGAAAGTCACTTTGTGATCACTGTATGATCTCCGAACACATAATGCGCATCATGCAAATTTGCATTTCTCTCCATGGGAACAATGAGTTTATTAAAGGTTGTAGGAGTGAGATACATGGGGATTTTCGCGCAGTTATAGATTGTGCAGTATGGGTTTTGCCTTTTTTTAGCTCTGAAAAGGACATGTGAAATTGAGAAGCGCCATCTTTGATATGTCTCAGGAGAGTCAGGCACGTGGTGCCTGCTCCTCTGCTCTGGAAGAGGAGGGTGAGGAGGTTAAGTAAATTTTCTTTGTGTGGTTCCTATTAAAGATCAATCAGAGTTACACAGAAAGAAATCTCCTTTAGGCCTGTGTTCATACAGGTATTGCTTTGACTTTAATAAAAGTCATAACTGATCTCTCTTGAGGTCTCCAGTGAAATGAGCTCAGCAGAAATTCAGCCGAAGTCCTTTGAGAGGGAGGAAAAAGTCCACTTAAACAGCACATTATCCTAATATTCCCAAGCCACCGCAGTCACTCATTTATTTTAAAGGTCTTAATTTGCAAACGGTGGTATTTAAAAGTCTTTTTATGCCACCGAAGAAAGTGCAAAGAGTGGGTATTAAACGGTTTTATGTATTTACAAAATTGTCATAATTTGCTTAATACATACAGAAGTAACTTTAATGGGGTACTAAAATATCGTCAAAATTATGCGTATTGCTCCATTTTAATGTGCCATTTTACGAGTAAGGCGCAGTGGTATGTAAAATGACATCTTTTTCTTTTATTAGAATTACTCATAATAGAAGATGTGTGCTGGAAAATGGGACAAAGTGCTGCGCCCCCAGTAGCTATAGAGAATGCTTAAGTATATCTATAGCTACATATTTACACATTTGTTCAATATGTATAAGACAATACACAACAATATAGACAAAATAACTATATGAAACTTGAGGCTAGGTTAGAAAACAAACATAAGGCAGTGCCCCCACAGAGAAACATTACAGCGGGTAAACCCTTTATTGTGTACAGTGCAGTAGATACAGTGGAAATAATTTCTAATGGGATGCTATAGTATTTCCATCATTTTTATAGTGCTATAAACATGGCAGAAAGTCTATTTGTAGTTACAGCCATAGATTTTCCTCAATATGATGCATGATGTAAGCAAAAGGGTGTGGCTCGCAAATGGCAGGCGTAAGATTATTAGAGAGCGCCTATAAATTGCTCGATGGGGACCTGCCCCATTTCTCTGCATATTTAATTGAGAGTCAATAATTAAAATTACTATTCTGTGAGGTATGGATGAATATATGCAGCAAGCAAATATTTGGTGGGCGTCCTAAATCTGTAGCATTTATTAAAGGACAGGATGTAGGCTTACGGCTAGAGCGGCCGACCTCGAAGCTGTGGAACCAGGTCCAAGTCTCGGCAACCACGCTCAGCATCCTGTGATTCTGGGCAAATCAGTTGGGCTTTTATTTTATGAGGCCTTGCGTCACTTTTCTGCCGCCGGTGCGTCAATTTTTGTGACGCATCAGTGGTGTAAAAAATGCGCAATGTGACATCATTTTTACAAAGTGACGCATCCTAAATTCCTGCTCTTTCTATGTGTGCCGCATTATGCAGCACACATAGAAGGTACAAAACATCATTAATGACTGTGTTTGTGCAGGAAGGTGTCCTTTCCTGCACAAACACAGTCATCCCTGCAATGCAGGCACCCTTGCACCATGTTGCTAGTGTGCCTGCGTTGGCGATAGGCAGATTTTTTAGCGCTGGCGCGGGGAGGAGCAGAGGCATGTGACATATTCTTTTTATTAAGGTGCAGCCCTGCATTTTGAAAATGACACAGCTCGGAACAGCAAAAGATTCCTGCGGCACAGAGCTGTGGCATTTTCTTGTAATTTTGCCCCCAGTGTCTCCAAAAAGCACGGACTCAAGATTCATTTCATGTAAATATTCAACTTAAAATACCTGGTTATCAAATGTATAGGTTTAGAGAATTTCTTGTCGGATCCAGCCATTGTCATGATTAATACATTAAATATATTGTTTAAAGATGGAAGAAAATGCTACTTTCGTCTGTTCGCTAAGTGGGGCTTACATTATTGCAGCATATGACAGAATGTGCATGATGTCACAACTTCATATGGCCGGGATGCCTGTCACCCCCTCCCAACACAATCCCCAAGGATGGGAAGACGGACGCAGTTCTGAACTTTTAGAAGGCGGGAGGGAGTAAACCCTCCCGGCCGAATTTATTAAAATATGAAACAAAATTAAAACATTAAAATAACAGTTTCATATCATGTACAATTTTCATTTATTACATTTCGATGAAGACGTGTTCTTTGGCTAATCTTAACAAATCTCTAGTACAAAGGTTTTCCTAGCCGAGTCTAACATCCTGCAAATGCATACTTTCGAAATTAAAATTGTACATCCTAGCATTACGGGCCAACGGCAAGGTCGCAACCGGTGTCAGATCCCTACAACAGAACTCTCCCCCTCACGATGTGAGGGCGGGCGCACAGAGGACTGTACCTCTGTGCCAACTCCAATTTCCCTTGTCTTGCGGGGGCCCCCAATTTAACTCGACGCCATCTTAAGGGTCGTCCGAGGACTCGTGTGAGGAGTCTGTAAGAAGGTAGCGTGGACCCCCCTCTCCAACCCACACTGTCTATCACATCCGCCGTCGCGGATATCCGGGCCCCGGGAAATTCGTAGGAGGGGCATCTTAGCCGCCTCCTCCCCTGGAAGGGGCCTATGGCCGTCTTCCCTTAGGCGATCCATACTTAGTGGGTGCCGCCTCCCCGTGTGAGGGGCCAATGGCCGCCTCCCCCCGGGCGCTCCCATCCATAGTGGGTGGCGCCCCCACTCTAGGGACCTTGAAATTACTGCTCACCGATCATGACCTTACCGCCACAGGCCGGATAGTTGACCGGCTATCCGGCCCCCCCACACTCCTACTAAAGGTCATGCTTTTACAAACCCCTTAACCATGCTACGAAGTCTCCTATGAGTAAGACATTCCCCTCCCGGGACAAATGGACCCCATCATCGAGATACATGTGAACCCCCCGTATACATCCATGCGGAATACAGTGCAACTGCGCCGTGCGAAACAACCTACCAAGTTTGTTATTGACCTTTTTCACTGAATGGTTCAGAGCTGACACAGAGAGGCCCCCCTGCCACACCTTCCTGGGAATCATGTGGGACCATGCTATCGTGCACCCCGGGATCCTTCTCGCCAGCCAGCTAACAGTAGATAGAACTCGCTCGAGTAGTACTCGCCGACCGAGTGTCACCAGGTCATTGCCCCCCAGATGTACTATGATTACAGATGGCGGTGACCTCTGCCGCCCTAACAGTTCCTCAATAAAACATTGAAACTGGTCAATACAGAGCCCGCTCCTTCCGTGGAAGGTCACCCTGTACCCGTATTCCCCAGCTGCGTGAATCACGTCACCTGCTTTGAATACGTCCCCGGCCCGCCACACGTATGAGTGGCCCACGACCCACACCACTCTCTCCTCAGCCGGTGATCTCTGACCGCTGATCCCCAGGTGCCGGGTCGACTGCACAGTCCGCCCCGCATTGCATGCTCGCGAAACTGAAAACCAAACAGAAGACAAGAAGCGTGAGTGCATGACATTGACTTCACAACATGTGCAATCGCACATACCTCTTATAACAGTTCGAGGACCATCGTCCCAGTTGTTTCACCTTCTCAACACTCTGACCCCCGGCTGTAGCCTCTGTAGCAGCCCCTATCCTAAAGGAATGGGTCCCGAAATCACCCGGGTCCAAGCCCGCTGCTGCGATTGCCATTGTTAGCACCCTCTGAAACTGAAACCTCGTCAGTGGGGTGGCGTCGATATGTCTCAGCAGGCTTCCCCCCCATGTATCCGCCCTTTGCGCCAAATATTCCTCAACGCACTTCACCGGGAACATGGGGGACCCTCGCATGCGCTGGACAATAACACTGTCTCCCATAGCACACTGGTCGGTCTTGGACCTGGTTATTGTGACCACCATTGAATCACCCTTAATCAGAATGTGATCCCGACACAGACCTCCCTCCACATCTTTCTTATTTCTTGCAACCAGCTCGCTCACCCGCATAGCCCCATGAAATGCTAATGCAAAAGCGGCCCAGAACAGCACTGCCTTGAACTGGGAGGAACATGTCGTAGGGAGTATCGCCATTAGCAGGGACAACCTTTCTAACCCAATCGGGTGCCTCTCGTCCACTCTACGACCCTCAAGGCGTTGCCAACCACGAAGGGCTCTCTTTACCAAAAAGGACGATGTCGGGTCCTTGATACCATGCGCCTGCGCCATGAATGAAATGGCGGCCCGGTGCCTATTGGCAGTTGCCGCTGATCGGCCTTCACTGTGCAGTGCTACTAGAAACTTCAGGACATAATCCTCCTGACCCCAATTGTCCCCCGCTGCCGGACCCAAAAATGCACAATAGGAACGAAACGCTCCTTCGTATGCCTTCCTTGTCCTGGGGGCTAAGCTTGCTGCCACGAGGTCTTGTAATCCGGGGCACCGAGTAGCCAGAGTGCTTCGGGGAATGGTGCCGCCGCTAGGTCCGCGGAAGGTAGATAACCCCTGAAAGCCTGCATGTGTGAACGAGAGAGTGCATTAGCCGCCTGGTTCAGTACACCTGGCACATGCTTCGCCCTGAATTGTACGTTCAGTCTCATGCAAAGTAGTACAATTTCCTTCAGTAATCTTAATATCCACTTGCAGCGTGCTGCCTGATTATTTATACATTCAACTACAGTCATATTATCGGACAAAAACACCACAGAGTGATCTCTGAACTCATCCGGCCATGCCTTCAGAGCCACAAAAATGGGGAACAACTCGAGAAACCCAATGTTACCTGTGAGACCGCTGGTGTGCCACCACGTCGGCCATGTCTGCGCCGACCATCGATTACCAAAGATGGCGCCAAATCCCACGCTCCCCGCCGAGTCGGTCCACAAACCCAGCTCGTCCGAAGACGCTGGTGGCTTGTTCCACACCACTCGACCGTTGAAGTCCGCCAGGAACGCCAACCAGATGCGCATATCCTGGCGAACCTCGGCCGACAGTTTTGTGCGGTGGTGTCCTTCCTTGAGACCAACCATGGCTTGTGCAATAGAGCGGGAAAAGGGGCGGGCCATTGGTATCACTCTTAGGGCAAAGTTAAGCTGGCCCACTGCTTGTTGTAACTGATGAAGAGTAACTTTCTCTTTGCTAATGCACAGTTCCAGGGAAGCCCTGAATTTCGCAACTTTCCCTACTGGCAAACGGAAACATCCCTCCACAGAATCGAGCTCAATTCCAAGAAACTCGAGTGAAGTAGACGGCCCAATCGTCTTACCTGGTGCCAATGGCACCCCAAACCTCTTCATGAGAGTGCAAAATTCATGTAAGGCCTGCGCACATTTTGTGTCGCTGGCTGGCCCCAAGAACAAAAAATCATCCAGGTAATGCATAACATGGCCATGGCCAGTGGCTTTGGTAAATGCCCATTCCATAAAACAGCTGAATTTCTCAAAATAAGCACAAGAGATGGAGCAACCCATTGGCATACATCTATCCATGTAGTAACGGCCCTGGAACACAAAGCCTAACAGACGCTGATCCCGTGGGTGTACCGGGAGCAACCGGAACGCTGACTCGATATCTGATTTTGCCATCAGCGCTCCGGGCCCCAGGCGATTCACATGGCGACGGCATCATCGAAGGATGCGTACCGCACCGAACAAACTCCTGGGTCAATCGCATTGTTCACTGAAAGACCCCTTGGAGCTGACAAGTTATGGATCAGCCTAAATTCCCCCGGGTCCTTCTTGGGGACTACTCCCAGCGGGGAACAGATGAAATCAGTTACTGGCGGGTGCCTATATGGGCCAGCAACCCGACCAAGGGCAACCTCCTTTGCTATCTTCCTCTCAACCACCGCTGGATTATGCTGAGCCGACAGTTGGTTTCTACAAAGTGGTTCCCCACGAAAATCCCCCGCCGGGATGTGGAAACCATATAAGAAGCCGTTCCTCAACACCCCAGCGGAGACATGATCAGGGTATTCGTTTAGCCAGAGGATCATTGCCATGATATCAACGGGGTAGGTAGCGGTACACGATGGTCCCCCTCAGACCTGTTTGGCCCCCCCTCTACCCCCCGTATCACCATTCTTGGCTCTGCACGAATCTCGGGTGTGAAGAATTTCCGCAACCTGCTCACACATGTCTGAACTTACATGTCCCTTGTGGCCTTGTGCAATTGCCCCTGTTAAAATTCCAACAGACCCCTTTCTTACCCCCATTCCCACCATTCCTTGGTTGGTGGTCGCCAGCAGGGCCCGCTCGAAAGGGCGCCGCAGGCTGATGGCGGGAAGGCCCCGACCCATTCCCGCCAAGCGAGGATGACTTTGTCGCGCCCGGCAGGAGCTGCTTCTGCCAAGAGATCGAGTCGAGACAATCCCACGTCAGAGATGAATCGTACTCCTTGGCCTTACGAAACTTCATATCGTAACCCATCCATTCATTGCCCTCATATGTTTCATAAAAATCCATTATTCGTGCCTGATAGCAGGACAATTCGGACAAAACCTCGGGCTTACGCTCCCCAATAATTGCAGAAAACATTGCAAAGGCCTTGGCCCAATTTGAGATTGTCTCATCCACCCTGAATCCCGCCATTTTGGCTCGCCATACACTCGGGTGCCACAAATCCTTCTGTGTCTTAACATACTCCATCTCGCGATGGTCAGTCAGCAGAGAAAACATATTCACATACTTATCAGCCCATATCAATTCTTTCGTGGCCAACGGTATATGTTGGACCACCTTTTCCCGTCTTGAGGGCAAAGACCCCTCCCTTGCCATTGGCAATGCCTGCTTACCCGGCTCCGTTGCTGTTCCTGCTGTTTTTTCGACACCAGCTGCCGGTCCTTCCGAGGTCACCTGTGGGGGGACAAGAGGGACATTCGCCTTCGCGGCATCTCGTGACTGCCGCAACTGCTGCATTAGTAACTTGGCCTCTTCGGCCGTATCTCCCGGTGCCGTAGCACCCCCCTTTCTGCCAAGCCATGCGGCCAACTGGGCAGCTAATTCCGGAGGCATGTCCTCCTCACTGGCGGGCGTAACAACAACCGGAATCGGTTGACCCGTGTCTGGGATCGGTACCGGGGCCTCGACTGGGATGACCGGGCTTGCTGGGGGTAACTCGGGAACCGGGACCTCCTCCCCTGCCGTCCTATTCCTGGCCCTTTTACCCCTCCCCGTGGGGACAACTCCCGGCAATGCTGGGCCTATAACCTTTTTCGGTTTACCCGTATTGTTCATCGCTGCCATCTGCTTTTTCATACTCGCCATATCCTTTATCAGCATACAAAGCATCTGATCAGTCCCGAACTTCTTTCCCGCCTTTTTGCCAGGCATTGTTGACGGATATTCGATCCTCGTTGCTCAACACGATCCTGGACCCTTAGGCTCGAAGTCGCTGAAAGAGAAACACACAAAATTACAAGTTCTCAAAATTGCTCCTTGTTCCGTCGAGGGCTCACATGCAAGGAGTGGGTGCAGCTTCCAAGCACAGGAACAAGAGGACGCTTCTTCGGATTCCTGCTCTCTTTATTCCTCTTCGGGAAGGCATGTACCCTCCTCCGGTACGCCTCCTGGGCATGGCCAACGGTGTAGGTGTCTAGGACAACCCCTCCTGGGCGGGAAAAGGCGCGCCCCGGCTACGCCACTTCGGGCATACCAGCCGTGACACGCCCCCCGCCCAAAATGGTTTCCCGGGGGGATCCGGGCCCCCTACCATACGTTCGGGGGGACCGAGTGGTCGCCCCTTTCCATATCCAGCAGAAAGATCAAATTGTCAACAATATCTCTTCAGATAATTTTACTTATCCTGATTTAATCTCTTTCACAGATATATATCATGAATGGGTGTCCACAGGATGCCCTTATGGCGTATTCATATGTCAATAGGGCAAAATAGTCTACCCACACGCTTATGTTTTTGTTTGTGTTTAGTATCTCTAATGGGGACACACTCTTTCTTGCCTTGGGGTAGTGGGGAAGGAGTTTGCTGCTGCCCAATCCATTCTGGGAACTGGCAAAATTCTGAATGAAGCGACCCTGTAATTATTTCTAGGCTGCCTCGCCATGCGTGCAACATCACTAGTAATGTCAAACCCATGTCTGATGGGCTGGGAGGTATTCCCCAGCTGCTTCCAAGCTCACCCAAGGACCAAGTTAGTAGACCAGGCTATGGAAGAGGCAGACATCCTCCATGGAATCTATCCCAACAAAACCTTCCTGGTGTTTAGTGCGTGAATCTATCTTTGCCCAAAGCCATGGGGAACCTGCCCATGTCTGATAACTCCACTTTCAGAAAAGTCAGGGGAACACAAATCTGGTTCAGGCCTTGGGAGGAATACGTTTCTGTGAGATAATAACTGAATCAAAATCTCATGTTTTGGGGCAAATACATTTTGAAAATCTGGCAATGTACTGTTCAGCAAGTTGTCACAGCCTACCAATTAGAGTGAGGACAGTCTGGCAAACAGCAGCAGAAATCCTATGATGTGTAGGTATGAAAAATATACGGTTGTGGTATGTTTCCACACAGTCCAGGGTATTATCTGTGACCATAAGACAGATACCCTAAAATCGCATTTCACTTGCAGCTGCTTCCCAATTTCAAAAATGTACTCACCCAGTTCACCTAGGGCGAACAAAGCAAACACAAAGAGATGATGGACCGAGCACTGAAACTTTTCAGACGCTCACCTCCAGTCACAGATCTGGGTTGAATCCATCATCGTTCTTTAGCTTACTTCGCCACCCCAGTTCAGACACAGCTATATGCAAATCAGTCTTGACACTGTGCATCATGGGAACAGTTCAGCCAGTTTACCACCGGTGGGCTCAATTATTCCATAGAAAACCCACACATGTCTGGTATCCTCATGCTTGAAAGAACGCAGTCAAGGTCATGTCTTAGTAGGAATATATTCGTACCTGAGGAAGACTGGAGAGAATTACCATATTTTGGGAAAAAATGAAAAACATCTGACAAACTTCATGTTCAACAATATCTCCTAGACAGCCAATCAAGGTGGAAGAGGTCTGACACCCAGCAATAGAAACTATAGGATGTGTACAATACTCCTGCAACCTAACTGTAATTAGTCTCCTATTGCTCATCTATTAACTCCTATACCGTGTGCATGAATTGACACACCTAAAGATAATAGCCAATTCTTATTAATGTATTCTACATCATAGAAGCAGAATTAAATGCATGGAATGGTTGTCTTAAGAGTACAAAACTAATCCCAATAGCCAAGAATATCCACTGAAAGAAGGATTCTAACTGTTGGTTTGGGAGCAGCGAAAAAAAAGTGCAGTCTCCAGCGCTTGTTTAAAGATTAGCCCCAGGGTGCGCCAGAATCTGGGGGCAAGTGTAAATGAAGGAGAACGGGAGGGTGATGAATGCGGCCCCCCTCCCGATGAGCAATTTTATCCCCAAGCACCACCACCTCCCCGGGGTTTATTTAAAAACATTATGGATGGGGGCATGACACCCCCCTCCATTGGCCTTCAAAGGCCCCAGGGACCGCCAACTCCCTGGGGCATGTACATATAAAAGAAAGGGGTCCACACGGACTCCCCTCCAATGTTTAAAATACCCCGGGGACTGCCACCTCCCAACACTTGAACTAGGGGGAGGCAGGCAACGCTGCCTCCCCCAGGCCATATTTGGTGTGGCCCCACCCCTTCTATTAATTATAAAGCAGAGTGGATGGTTCTCCTTTAAATTATATGAATTATGCAAATGCACACAGTCATCTACAAGGTCTGCCCGTTGTCCTTAGTGGTATGCAAAGGTATTGCCACAAAGAAAAAATGGGGGTCCTAAAACATATTATCCTTATTTATTTTCCCATAGGAACTTTAGACACAGCCACAGCCTAAATTGGTGAATGGATTTACACCAAATTTGGCAGAAAGTTAGATCTAGGTCAATGAAGAGCGCTGTTTGTGTTTTAGTTTAAATGCTTTCAGTAGTGTTTGAGTAGAAAATGCTCAAAAACTTTGTATATCAAGGGACGAAGAGGGTTCACGGATCCCGCCACCACCTCCACCCGGAATTGGTTCATCCTAGGGCTCGATCCCTAATCCTATTTTTTTTAATTGATACAAGAGGCAGGGTAGGAATGCCCTGAAACCCCAGACCTGGTGATAGGTTTTTGTTTTTATTTTAAATATTGTTGCGAATTTGCAGAATATCCCCAAATCCACAACAAATTTTGTAAAAAACAAAAAAGTGCAGTTTCCCATGCTTGTTTTTTTAAAGCCCCATGAGGTGGAACATGGGTTACACTTGACCCCCCTCCCCAGGCCCACTTTTGCCCAGGATACCCCACCCCCAGGGCCTGGCACATTTTTAAAGGAGGCACTCTGCCCCCTTCCACAGGTCAATTCTGGCCCCATGGCCCCCTCCTCTGGGGCTCAGCACATTTGTAACGGGAGAGAGGGGCATACGGAGCTGGACATCCAGCTTGCCACTTGACGGTGGCCTCTAGTTCCTGCTTGTTCTAACCTGATCCAGTGGCACAACCGCTGTCCAAATTTTCCCACCTGGGTTTTCCTGCTCACCATTCTTCCCGCCAACAGAACCCACACCCACCCAGGACCTACTTAATGCAGGCTGCAGCGCGACCAGGCAGCAGATTGACCAGGCAGCAGATTGACTATGATGTGGATGCATTAAGCCGGTGCACCAAAGGCATGCCAAAGGCAAGTCATCTGCACCTTTCAGCAACTGGTCCACGCCCAGCACCATGACCCTTGCCCCTCCCAAACCCCACAGATACACCAATGGCAAGCTCTAGACTCTCAACCCTGGATGCAGATACAAACACTGCCACCGCACTGACCCATGCACCATAGTAAGACCTTTCGCCTGCACACACACCAGCCCTCTGACCAGCATCACAGAGAACACACCACCAACATCACCTGAACAAAAACACCTACTTGCATGCGCCCTTCTCAATACACACTCACTAAGCAAACAAACCACAGAGATTTGGGACCTGATTTCCACCCTCACATCTGATGTCCTCTTCCTTACTGAGACCTGGCACAACCTCACTTCTGCACCCTACATCGCTGGCAAAATACTAAGGATACAAGATCACCCACCTGGTGGAGGGATCGCCATCATGCACAAGTAATCCATCCATGCAAAACGACAAATGATTACAACAACCCAGCCATGGAATACCTTAACTTCCTACTCCAGACATACCTCTAAACCACCATCAGGTGCATCCTCGTCTACTTTCCTCCAGTACCACGTCTAGCCTTCTGCATCTTCATTGACAACTTCATCTCCCCGCTATAGACTCCAACAACAACAAAAAATTCTGCAAACTCAACTTCCAACTTGATGACTACACTAACATCAACACTACCAATCTCCTCAACAGCATGAACAACATTGGACTCACCCGACTCGTCCACAACCCCACACACACTGCAGGCCACATGCTACACACTGTCTTCACCTCCTGGGACCTCCAGTTACCAAATCAGGTATAGCCATCATCAGCATATGGACCTCTGCCTCTAGTCTTCCCAACATACCCAGAACAGTTGGAGCAAAGGTTCAAAGGACACATGGATCAATGTCCTCAACACCACCCACCCCATCTCCTTCAATAACCTAGACAAGAATTTCATAAACTTCAACAAATGGATCATCAACTGCACCAAGAGCGTCACCTCCATCGACAACACCACCCAAAAAAATACACCAAGCAGACTAGCATGTAATCTGAAGATCTCAGTACAACTAAACAACACTGGTAACAACTGGAAAGGTGATGGCACACGAGGAAGGACATGACTGACAAGACTGCCTTCAAGAAAGCCCTCAACCTCTACCGCAGACATTTGAGAAATCAAAGATGAAGGCCTAAGCCTCACACATCAAATCAAGCTCCAATTACTGCAACATACTCTTCAACATCATCAAAGAATTCTCCAAACCTCAGCTGCAAGAAACAACATTATACCCTCACAAGAGCTCTGCAACAACCATGCAAACTTCCATGACAAGATCGGCAACATCTACAGAAATTTCAAACCCCGGCCAAAGGCTACCAACTTCTTCAAGCAACACAACAACCACTCTACCACTGCAGACATATGACTAATCGAATTAGGCCAGCACGCCTCACTGGATACTACCTCATTTATGAACTTAGTCCGCTCAGGGGCCTCAACCAACCCATGCCCTTACCACATCTTCAAACTAGGTGAAGCCAGAATCAGCCATGTACACACCACCTAATTCAATACCTCAATTGCCCTGGCCACCTTCCCCAAGGACTGGATAACATGCCTAAGTCAACACCCTACTAAAGAAACCATGAGCATACCCCAGCAGACTCAACAACTATGGACCGATCTCCCTGCTCCCATTACTGGTCAAAGTATTACAAAAAGTCATCAATCAACGACTCTCCTCACATCTGGAACAGAACCTCCTGCTCAACTCATCCCAATCCGTATTCCACAGCAACCACAGCACCAAGGCAGCTCTCTTTTCAGCTACTGAGACATCCAAGCCCTACTTGACCGAGGAGAGACTCTGGCTCTGATTCTCCCTGTACTGTTGGCAGCCTTCGAGTGGTCTCCCACCACACACTCATCACAAGACTGCACAATAAAGGCATCCAAGGAGCCGCTCTCAGATGGATCACCTCTTCCCTTACAGTGAGAATGCAAGAAGTCTGCCTTCCCCCTTCACCTCCAAAGCCAAGGAAATTATCTGCGGAGTACCCCAAGAATCCTCGCTCAACCCCACCCTCTTCAACACTTATATGACACCGCTAGTCAGCAGCAGCAAAATCCACAGAGTCAACATCATATCCTATGCAGATGAAACACTCATCCTCTTGTTCTTCAACACCAACATCAACTTCCACAACTGAGTGACAGACTGCCCGAAACTCAACTCAGCCAAGATAGAGGTACTGATTTTCAGAAACAAAAGCTCCCCATGGGATGCATCCTGGTAGACCTCAGAACTCAGACCTACCCCTACCCCTACTGACCATGCTAGTTTCCAAGGCATCATTCTGGACAACAAGCTAATCATGACAATACAGGTCTACAATGTCTCCTCCTCCTGTTTCTTTATTCTCTTCATGCATTGCAAGATAGTCAAATGTCTACCCTAAAGATCAAGACACACCATCACCCAGGCCCTCATCTCCAGCCGTCTTATCTATGCAGAGATCGCAGCACACCCCTCCAACTACTACAGACCATACAGAATGACACATCCAGACTTGTCCTGGATCACCCTAGATGAACCAAAGTCACCACCTACCTCCCCAGGACAATTTTGGCTTCAGGAACCCCTTCCCTGATGCACCGCTGAAATTTTAAGAAGGTGGGGGGTACGCGCCGCGCCTTAGTCCCAGGGCCCCAACGCCTCCGGATGCAAAACCTTAAGAGAAAAGGAGGGGGGCACAAGCCCCCCCCCCCCCCTTCCAGAGCCATTAATGTCCCCAATGCTCAAAAGCTATGCTCCAGGGAGCACACCCTGGGAAGTAGCGGGTTCCTTCACAGCAACTTTCTGTGTTTTTTCTTGCTTGGTGGGAGCATTTTTAAATCTCCTGCCAAGCAGGAGTAAGCACAAAGTCTGCTCCCAGAGGGCAGGAGCTTCAAAAAGACCCCTCCCCGCTGGGAGCGGTCTTTAGATCTGCGCACATACCACTAGTGGTGTGGGCAGGGAAACAGATCTAAATACTGCTCCCCCCACAGGTGGCAGCACCAGAACTGTTCCCTTCAGGTGGGAGGCTGTGGGGTATTTGCGCTCCCGCCCAGCCCCAACAAGAGGGTGAGTACCCTGAGTAATCACCAGGGCACCTACCTATAAGTGTGAAGGCCCGTGGGATGGGGTAAATCCAGTACTTGTAAATCCAGTACTTGTATAGCACACAAATCAACCCTGAAAGGGTATCTCGGCACTGGGGGCCGTTGGGAAGGTTAAGCAAGCTATTGCCCAGAGTCGCATGGTGCTGGGAAGACCCCTGCCGCTGGAGCCGGGGATCGAACCATGATCCCTAATGTCCAGCATCAGTTGCCCTGGCCGCTGCGCCACAACTCTCCCCAGCGATAAAATAGATCCTTGGAGGGGCCCTGTGCCCCCTCTCCCTAACAATTAGGCTGGGCCATGGGATGGGATCCCCGGGGACAAAATCAGACCAGGGCTACATGCCCCCACCCTCTTAATTTGATGCCAGACCCCAGGGATTGGGATCCCCAGGGCCAAAGTCAGCCCGAAGATGGGGACGCACGATGAGCAAACTGTGCATAGTGCTCTAACTGAACATTTCACCTAACTATTTGCATTTGCAGATTAACAATTTGTGCCAATTTTCATTTCTTTTACAGAAGCATCCGTGCATAAAGGTTTGTATGGTTGTCTGCCCCTCCCTTCCTCTGACTGCACTCAGATTTAGCATCCCAATAACCTTTGTTTTTTTTCAGTGACTTTCTACTTTTTTAATATTATTTCCTAACTATAGCGTCTTTGTAACCTTTGTTTTTTTAATAAATTTCTGTTTTTTATTGCTATTTCCTAACTATAATGTCCATGTAAGCTTAGTTTTTTTAATACATTTCTAAGATGTTTTCATTATAATTGCTGGCTATAACAACCTCATATACCTTGTTTTTTCAGTAAATGTCTATATTTAAAAAAAATACTTTATATACTAACTATACCGTGACTATAGTTGTGACTGCACTGCAGAATTCTCTGTTTATAAGAGAGACAAAGGGTTGAATCCTGGTTGGAGCATTGGACAATAGTAGCATGTGTATCTCTCAACCTATCACAGAAAGCACTATAACTATATAGTTCATTCTTTTAAACCTACATTACACAAAGTATAAAATGTGGTGGTATAAAATGCACAAACAGGTTTAAAATACCAAAAAGTCATTGTAAAATATATGTCTTAGTGATACCAGAGTGTACATGGTAAAATAGTTTTTACAACTGTCCTTTAAAAGCAGACACTTCACTGCTCATCTGGCACCTCCCTTCCAATACCAATCAGGAAGAAAACATCTGTGTAATCAGGAAGCTTCAAATGATTCCATAATTTAACACCAATACCAGCTAGTGAGTACTTTTTGCATTTGCAGATTAACATATTGTGCCCATTTTCATTTATTTTACATAAGCAGACACCCCTACAAGAAGACTTGTATAGTTGTTTGCCCCTCCCTTCCTCTGACTGCACTTATATTTAACATCCCTATAAACTTTGGTGTTTCAGTTACTTCCTACCTTTTTACTATAATGTCTGTGTGACCTTTGGTTATTTTAATACATTTCTTTCTTTTTGCATTGCTATTTCCTAACTGGAATGTCCATGTAAGCTTTATTTTTGTAATGAATTTGTAAGTTTTTTTTCGTTAAAATTGCTGACTGTAACATCCTTGTATACCTTGTTCTTTCAGTACATTTCTCTGTTTTGTTTTATTCTATATGCTAACTATAACATCACTACATTTGTGAATGCACAGCAGAAGTCATTGTTAATAAGAGAGATGCAAAATTGAATCCTGATTGAAGCATTGTGGAATAGTAGCTTGTGTATCTTTAGTACTAATAGGCCTCAACCCATCACAAAAATAACTGTAAATGTATAGTTTGTTCTTTTAAACCTACATTATTACACACAGTATAAAATGTGATGATATAAAATGCACAAACAGATTTCAAATACAAAAAAGTTCTTGCAAAATATGTTTATTAGTGATACCAGAGAGTATATGGTGAAATCGTTTTTATAACTGTCCTTTAAAAGCAGACACTTCTCTACTCATCTGGTACCTCCCTTCCAATACCAGTCATGAAGAAAACATCGATGTCATCAGGAACCTTCAAGTGATTCCATAATTTAACATCAATACCAGCTTCTGAGTACTTTTTGCATTTGCAGATTAGCAACTTGTACCCATTTTCATGTCTTTCACAGAAGCAAACACCCCTGCATAAAGGCTTGTATAGTTGTTTTCCCCATCCTTCTTCTGACTGCAGTTATATTTAACTTCTCTATAACCTTTGGTTTTTCAGTGACTTTCTACTTTTTTCAATGCTATTTCCTAACTATAATGTCCATATATGCTTTGTTTTTTTAATGAATTTCTAAGTTTTTTTAAATTATAATTGCTGACTGTAAGATCCCCGTTTACCTTGTTTTTTCAGTAAATTTCTAGGTTTAAAAAAAATACTATATGCTAACTGTAACATCACTGTATTTGGGAATACACTGCAAAGTGCTTTGTTTGTAAGAAGAGAGACACAGAATTAAATCCTGGTTGCAGCTTTGTAACTATATAGTTCATTGTTTTAAACTTACATTGCACACAGTAAACATGGGGTGCTACAAAATACACAAACAGGTTTAAAATACAAATAGTCCTTGCAAAATATATATTTTAGTGATACCAGAGTGTACATGGTGCAATAGTTTTATAACTGTAGTTTAAAAGCAAACACTTCCCTGCTCACCTGCCATCTCCAATGAAGAAAACATATGTGTGATCAGGAAGCTTCAAGAGATTCCATCATTTAACACCAATACCAGCTTCAGAGCATGTTTTACATTTGCAGATTACAAATAGTGCCCATTTGAATTTCTTTCCCAGAAGCAGACAACCCTGCATGAATGCTTGTATACTTGTTTGCCCCTCCCTTCGTCTAGCTGCACTCATATTTCAGGTAAAGCATTTCACTCACCCAACTAACCATTCCAGACTGGTTATCTTTATAGGAATTGGTTTCCATAAATGATAAAAGTAAGGGCACAGCATGCCCCTTCAATGTGCCCACTTGCATTCTGTCTTACCTTGGCAAGTGGTATCAGATATTCTTTAGCTTTTAATGTAAAGAGTTTATTGAGAGTTTGGCGGACTGTTTTTTTCTCTTGATTATTTAATGTTCGTGAATATGTCACAAAACATATATTACAGTGTTTTGGTCATTCGCGAAAACTGCAACATTTTTTACAAGGTGTAAATAACATATATACAGGTATTATAATTATTGTTTGACGTCAGTGGTTCACTTATATAACATGTAAAGTGAGAAGTAATTATATGGTACAACACTGTTTTATTCTATTACCTATTTTTGTAACTACATATGGGATTTTATTGGACAAGCCACTTTTAAATATTGTAGAATGGAAGTTCCCACCCAGTTATTTTTTTTCACACTTCCAGTGCTCAGATTGTACTTCTTGCAGCACCTGGCATATTTAATATTAGCAAAACATTTTAGAGTTTTTGGGGGAAACGTTTTAAAAATAAAATGCCATCTGGTGGCAGTGGAGAACGGAAGCCACAACATGAGGACCACAATTCTTCAAATGAGGAACCGCTAATTAAGTGCCGGTCTAGCATCTGGGAATTATTTACTATCCCCTGTGGAGAGAAGATAACAGTGGACAGGTATGTGAAATGCTCTCTGAGTCACAAGGCCCTTTCCAGGGGTACATATAAAAAAATACTCCTGTGGCACTATGAGAATGCTGACCTGCCTAAAGACCTACCACAATAACCACTTTACCAGAGCACAGAGGGAGCACACTCAAGAATATTTATCAGCATCAGATGCAACACCAATTACATCAGGGGAGTTGATTCCCGCTGAAGTTGAGCCAAGTCTCCCACAGAAGTCCCCAAAGCTCCAAAGAATCAGAACATTTTGTTTGTCTTACAAAAAAAGGGCTAACAGTGGGGGAGTGATCAGTTGCTGCAGTGTTAAAGGCCACATAGCACCACAAGTGTTATTTTTTGTTGTTGCTTAAATGACACCTCCAACTGCAGTTCGATATTTCGAGTTAATATTTTTTCCAGTTTACCTATATATTTTTTAAAAACTAAACAAATACGAAATGTTAAAAAACTTTTTTTAAATGTTATGATTTTTTTTTAAAACAAGGGTCTTTGTTGGAACCACGTTTCTTGGTTTAAAAATAGACACACTGTATGTGAATATCCATAGGAAAGAGTGTTCATTACTGAGTTTCTATGTCAGTGAGTGAGTGGGTGCATGAGTGAGTAACTGGATGTGTAAGTGTTTGAGTGAGTGGGTATATGGATGAGTGAGTGGGTGTTACAGTGGCAGCATGGGTTCGTGAATGACTGTGAGCGTGTATGGGTATGTGAGTGGGTGTCTCATTGGCTGTATTGGTGAATGACTGCTTGTGTGAGTAGGTGTATAGATGTGTGACAAGGTGTATGAGTCAATGTTTGGGTGAGTGAGTGGATTCATGAATGTCTGTATGGGTGAGTGAGGGTGTGTGTTATTAGCTGTATGGGACAGTGAGTGGTTGTGTCAGTGTCTGTACAGGTGTGTAAGTGGGTCAGTCTGTGACAGTATTGGTGAGTTAGTCAGTTTGTGTGTGACAGATTATGGTGTATAGGTGACTGAGTAGATGTGTAGAGGTATAAGTGAATTTTTCTGTGAGTGAGTGGCAGTAAAAGTATGCTAGGGCTGTGTTAGTAGCTGTGTGGGCGCATGACTGGGTATGTTAGTAACTGCATGGCTGAGTGAGTCAGTGTGTCAGTAACAGTATGTTTATGTGAGTGGGTGTATCAGTGGCTGGATGGGTCTTTGAGTGGGTATGTGAGTGCCTGTATGTTTGAGAGAGTGCATGTGTGATTGGCTCTATGGGTGGGCGAGTAGGTGTGTGAGTGATTATATGGGTGAGTGAGTGGGTATCTGAATCGTTATATGGGTAAGTAAGTACATGTGTTAGTAGCTCTATGGGTTGGTGAGAGGGTGTGTCATTGATTGTATGGGTAAGTGAATGGGTGTGTGAGTTGCTGAATGGGTGAGTAAATACATATGTTAGTAGCTATATGGATAAGTGAGTAACTGTGTAAGTGTCTGTATCGGTGAGGTAATGAGTATGTTAGTGGATGCATTATAGACTGAGTGTATGTGTGTAACTAGCTATATTGGGGACTGACTGGCTATGTTAGTAGCTGTACATGTGACAGTGCATGACTAGCTGTGTTAGCGACTGCATACATGAGTGAGTGGCTGTACTGACAACTATATAAGTGAGTTAGTGACTGTGTTAGTGACTGTATGACTAAGTATGACTAAGTAAGTGGGTGTGTCAGTGACTGTATGGGTGAGTCAGTATGTATATCAGTGACTGTGTGTGAGCCAATGACTGTATGAGTGTGTGAGTAAGTGGGAGTGTGACAGGCTGTACAGTTGAGAGAGTATGTGTGTTAGTAGCTGTATAGACGACTGAGTGGGTGTATGAGTGACTGTTTGGGTGAGTCAGTGGACCTGTTTGTAGCTGTATGGGTGAGTGATTTGGTGTGTCAGTAGCTATATGGGTATGTTAGTGATTGTATGGATGACTGAGTAGATGTTTGAGTGACTGCATGGGTGAGGGAGTACATGATTTAGTACCTGTATGAGTGAATGAATGGGCATGTGAGTATCTGTATGGGTAAGTGAGTGCATGTAGTTGTACATGTGTTGGTACATGACTTGGTGTGTTACTCACTGTGTATATAAGTAAGTGGGTATGTGAGTGGAAAAATAGGTTTGTGACTGGGTGCATAAGTGTATTTATCAGTTTGTGTCTGTATGCCTCAGTGGCTTTATGAGACTGTACCTTGATGTATACCTTGACAATGTTAGTTTGTAGAACTACACAGAAAGAAGTACATAGGAAATCAATTTACTTTAATAGACGGTCCCATTCATCTGTTTAAAAGCATAAAGAACATATATGTATATATTGGCGAAAGATTTGAAATAAAAGTCAGTGGTGAAAGGAATTGTATCCTGTGCTGTGTCAAAGCCTGATTGATTCATGGACAGCTTGTGGTCGGAAGATATATATATATACATATAAGTAAGTATTACTTTTTGCAAAATTCCATGATGAACATTTAGTTTCTGCAATGCGTAAGTTCAAGCTACACACCAAAGAGTAGACGTTTCTTATGCTGCAATAGTATTTCACATTCTAGTAAAGCATGGTCTTTTCCCTTTTTTTTACTGTTCTTAGCTTTAGTACTTTTACAACATAATCAATGTAGTGTACACAGTTTCATCCTTGAACAGTGGGGAAAAAAGAATTGCAAAAAGTGTAAAATACCGTTTTTCTTTTCTGAGCAACTGCTCTCTTTCATTTCTATATTACATTTTCCTTCTTTTTCCATCATGTCCCAGTAAAATTGCATCTGGTGACATTGAAGATTAGCTACCACATCCTGATGAACACTGTTCTTTGAAAGGGGACTCCCTGGCAAAGCAGTAAACAATTGAATGGGAGTTTTTCAACATCTCCTCCAGGCAAATCAAAGTGATGGCAAAGCATGGCAAGTGTTCTTTATGCATCTAGACTCTCTCAAGGAGTACATCAAAAAAATATTTGTGTAGCACTACGAGTATGTTGACACATCTAAAGATGTATAACTCAAAACACTGTTGAAAAAGAACGTAAATATAAGGTAGTATTATATTTACAATATTTCAGAAACAAAACAGTGGTTATTGCTTATGCTGTAACAGCGTATCACATTATAGTAAAAAGTAAATCATTTAATCTTCCCTTTTTTACAGATCTCAGCATTCATACTTGTACACCATATATGATGTAGTACATGAAGCTTCATCCTTGAACAGTGAGAACAAAATAATCGCATAGACTGTCCCAATAAAAAGAAGTGCACAGTATATCACCACTATTAACTGACCCTATGCATTGTATTCACTACAATTAGTTAATCCGTTGTTTTATCAAAGTTAGTAACCTGACCTAAACAAACATATGCTAAAAATAACTGTTTTATTATTATAACTGGTACAATACTAGTAATAGATATAAAGCACATTTGAATTATGGAGATCCTTTGGAAAACATCACCCCTTGTAGGTTGAATGATGTCCTAAGCACTGACGATCCACATAGAAGAAATACTGTACACCACTTTTGTTTTATCAGAACTTTGGTTGAAGAAACAAGAAGTAATAATTTGGAAGTTTGAAAGGGAGTTTTTGTTTGAATTTAAGGTTGGTGTCATTGCATTCCATCCATCCAGTTCACTTTTTAAATACACAGTATAGTGTCCAGGTGCTACAGTAAGTCCTTCATGAAACATGATAGCCACAGTAGGCTAAGTTCTTCCAGAAATTGATATTTGAACTGCGTTTAATTTTGCAATTTAGGTTTCCAATTTTGATCCATCTGCTCTGAATCAATGTAACGTTAATATAGGCTATTTTCCACTTTTTTGTATATGCAATGTAAATATAACATCTGATCTACAATTTGGGCAGGTCATATTTTGGTTAGTTATTTTGCTCAATATGTCAAAAGACACAATTTTGGAATCTGTTACAGTTAAGTTCAGAAATAGTTCAGAATTTATTTTAGTGGTAGAAGTAAAAGAGCAGACTTCACAGTCATGGTTCCATGAGTAACTCAGTCCAAATAAGTCATCTATATTTATTTCTTCTTCATCTAAAACTCCAAGAATGCATCTTGTTGAGTGTTCTGAGTAAATAATAAATAGTACTGACCCACTATATATATCCTCAAGATCTCGGATGCCTGAAGCATAATGTTTTTACAGTCCAATTTCTATGTAAACATGGCAGCAACCACACGGTGCAGAACATAATCTCTTTAGTGGTTTCTGTTGAATTGTATTTGTCAGATGTGGTAAATGAAACAGAGCATTGAGAGCAACATTTGCATAGCAGTTGCCACCAGAAATGTTTGACAACTGTTAAACTACAATATCTCTCTCATTCCCTATTTTTTCTTCCTATCACCTTCCTCATTGTCATTCTTTTCAGCAGCATCCAGAGATCATTTTTTGAGCTTCCGCTATAGACAGATTTTCAATTTTTCATAAATTAGGGTTCTGTCCTAGATGAAAACCATATGACACAACTTGTATCGGCACTAACTTTTCTGTCATCTGAGGCAACCACAAATAAACCGGACAATGTTGTTACTTCAGATAATGCAACATACTGGCATACCTCCATTAAATAGAGTACTACCAACATTAATAGAAGCTGCATCTGCCCTTAAACCTTGAGATTTATGGATAGTTACAGCGTATACTACAGAGACTGGGACCTGCTTCCACTGAACAAAGAAGTCCTTTACAAGCAAAAAACATACAACACATTGGCCACAACATCAATAGGATCAAATTTTGTACCTAAATTTTCAACCTGATCCCTATTTGGAAAATTAATGAAATTCATAACTTTGCCCATCAAACCATTTACTAATCCTTCCCCAACATTTAAATTATGCAGCAAAATTACTCTACAGTTTTTTGCACATTCATAAACACTTTTCTAATCCTGCAGTCCTGGATACAGATTTCCTCAATTAATCCAATTTTGCTAGTAGCGTTCCACTTACCACTACTGTTACTCCCTGGTGTTCCATTTTGTCATTAGGTGTAATTTCCAAAGGTTCATCTTTCTCCAGTTTTAGTAATTGTTCATTTAAATTGGAGCACTCTTGAAGTGTAGGTATTAAACAGACTTTTGCTATCCCTTCTTCAAAGAAATTGAAGATTGGCTGTTCTGCTGTGTTCTTAGAGGAGAATAGTTTCTTAATAGGTCAAGTTACTAAGGTATGTTTCCCTTCCTTTATCAGAACTCCATTCCGCTTCAGAATATTTCTGTATTCCACGGCAGATGCTTGACGCATATTTTTTAGCAGTTCCTTGCATTGGAAGGTTAGTCAAATGTTTACATTACCAATATTTGCCAAAGAACTTTGAGTTTCATCATGCAGACATGATTTGAAAACATGCTTTCCTTTGACAGAGGTACGTTGCAGTAGGTCACCAAAGACATTTAAATGCGTTCCTCCACACAGCACCTCATAGTCTTTTTAAAATCTGTTGCATTCTTAAGTGTAATAAGGCAAGCATTACGTTTGAGGCCATGCTCACCTCATCAATGATTAAAAAGTTCAGTTTCTTCAATACTCTTGACCCCTCAGGACAAGCTTCACCAGATAACTTTTGGTATTCCAGTTTATTGTCATGTTCAACAGGTAGCATAAGTAGTCAATGTAGAGTAATTCCTTTAGTGTTGTATGCAGCTTATGTAGTTGGTGCTGTTATTACACATGATCATTTTGATTCTGTTGTCCTCTGTAGGTAAGCAGTGAGAGATTTAATTAAAATGCTTTTCACTGTGCCAGCATGACCATTGATGTATAATAGTATTGCCTTAAATCAGGGGTCTCCAACCTTTTCTGTAATGAGAGCTACTCCTGATCAGAGTACATTGTTGTGAGCTACTGAAGGCCAGGTAACTCGTGTATTGTTATCAGACACCATCTTGCTCAGTTTTATCAACTTTAAACCTAATGTCCATGAACCCCACTGCTATGGTTTGAGCAGAATGCTGTGACTAGTGGTACTATGATTGGGCTGCCATGTGCGTCAGTGAGTGCATGGTCTGTGGGGATGTATAAACATGTTTGTGAATGAATGAATGGGATATATGTGTATGAGTGTCTTGAGAGCCTGTGCCATATTTACATGTCGCCATATGTGCCACAGCTACATGTACAACACAAACATACTACCATTTTTTTAATGGGAGAAATTGAAGGTACAGAAAAATGTACAGCAAAAATGTACAGAATAAGGAATATTTTTCTTTACACATAATGGAACATATTTCTGCACTTTAGGTTTCTCCCATGTAAAAGAAAATGACTGTATTTTTCAGATATAAATGTAACTGCGTGCCAACCAGCTATTGGGAGCAATATGCCTGTTGTGAGTAAACGAGACACTTTTAAGTGGGGAAAATTCAACTGAAGACTTAACTTTGTTTATATGCATTACATAAAACTCATCGTTTTAATTTTCTCCCTTCTCAAAGAGGATTTACAAACAGCAGGGATTTTACTGTCAGTGGTCTGTAAATATGGTGCCATGTTCATAACAGTAAAAATACAGTCGGTCACATGTTGGCAGCCAGACTCAGACAAAGGACTGCTGTGAGTGAGATACATGAGATTATAGATAAAAACAGAAATTTGGTTACGGACCCACCCGGGATCCAGGAAGTGTTTCGGCAATTTTACCAATGATTATATGATGCGGGACCCCAGTCGCAGCAGAATTTAACCCAGGGTTATCTCAAAAGTATACCACTGCAGAGTATTGAACATGAGGATAGTATGAAACTTGAGGCTACCTGACACAAGACGAGATATATTGTGCCCTGAAGAATCTTCCCTCCGGTAAGGCTGCTGGACCCGACCAGATTCCTTTGGAATTTTATTAAAAAAATATGGGATGAAGTCAGACCCGATCTGGTTGATATAATATGCCTTGCACAATCCGGGGGCTCTGTCCCCAATTCCTGGTTAGGAGCCGATATTATAATATTTAAAAGAAAAGGTAAACCATCTCAGGAACCCGGGTCATACTGGCCAATTACCCTAATAAACTGTGATGTAAAGATTCTGTCTAAAGCTCCCGCAACCAGACTAAACACTATTATAGGGAAGATAATTCATCAGTATCAACACAGGTTTATCCCGGAGAGAGGGATCAACCAGCATATCCGTCGTGTAATAACCTTATTTGATGCAGGAGAAGTTACAGGGGACCCTATGGCTATACTGCTCTTGGACGCAGAGAAAGCCTTCGATAGGGTCTCCTGGGACTATCTATGGGAGGCAATGAGATGGTTTGTTCTTGGACAGGGCTTTATTGAAGCCACCAGCACTATGTATAAAGCACCAACCGTCCGTCTTAGAATTAACGGGAAACACACTGCACCTCTCCTATTTGCGATTTACATAGACCCCTTAATTCGGCAGTTGGAGTCCTGCAGGGAAATAGAGCTTATCATTTATCACGGGGTAGCTACAAAGGTCCCGCATACGTGGACTACGTTGCCTTGGTTACCCCCAAACCCTTAATAGCAAAAATGGCAGTCGAGGAGATAGCCTTATCTTTTGGTGGGATTTTTGGATATGCCTTAAATAAACAGAAGACCCAGATTGCTGTGAACTGGGAGATCAGCCGATCCGATCCACAAATGATAGATTCAGCGGTGTATCTTGGGATCACTATAACCCCAGATCTGAACAATCTGGTGGCTGTAAATATCTATCTATCGACAGGCCAATACAGACTTTGATAAATTCCATAACTTGCACTTGTCATTGGCCATTGTAACGTGATCAAAATGCTATTTTTACCCAAAATACTGTACTTGTTTAGGGCAATACCCCATGAATTTGGAAAGAAGTGGTTTACTATACTGGATAATCTGGTTAACCGATTTATCTGGGCACATTACAAAACAAGGAGGGCCCTACGATTCATGACCCTGCCTTCGGACAGAGGGGGCTAGGCGGTCCCAGATATCAAATGTTATTACTGTGCTGAGGCTCTCCAATATATGTGCAGGATATTTGGTGGGAGACTCTAAGACCCTGCCATTGAAGATAAGATTCCAGACGTATATAGGCTACTGGTGGGGAAGACGCAGAAAACTGTTTCATGAAATTCAGAGAGCCTAGCTACTTTAAGAGAACTACATTTAAAACTATGCAGACAGCCTTTAAAATCTGGGCTGCCTTTAAGAAGAAGACAGGCCTTGGGAGGATGAATTTCTATACCCAATTGTTTGATAATCCCACCCTGCCAGAAATCTTCTCAGATCAATTTATGGCCGAGTGGTCGGGTTGTGGCCTTTTGAAAGTCGGGGATCTATTGGGCTCAGATAGATTTTACCAATTTAAGGATATTCAGGATAAATTTGGCATCGCACTAGGAACTTTTCAAATTTCTCCAACTTAGATGCTTTCTGAGTAAAAAGATGGGTGGGTTTAACGGATTTGGTAAGGTGAAAGCCATAGATTTAATAAGAAGTGGGGATGGCTGTACTATTAAAGGAATTCATACTGAACTTACGGCACTTACACGAGATTACCTCAAAAAGCATGGTAAAAAATGGGAAGATAGGCTGAGCATCGATTCGGATGTTTTTTTCCAGTATTTAGAGCTGGGGCAGACAGTTTTATGCTCTGCTGGGCTTCAGGCCCAACACTATAAAACAGTCTTTTCCTTATATTATACCCCCAGCAAAGATCTCACAATGGGGGGACAGGAGGGAAGCAGGTGTCCACGGTGCAATTCTCCTAACGCTGATCTAGCCCATATGTTTTCCACTTGCCCCTGTCTTGATATGTTAACATCCTCTATTACAGTATTCTTTGGATCTACCCTGGGTCTTAAAGCTAAGCTAACCCCAGCTCAAATGCTTCTCGGGGTTGACAATAGTCAGGGATAAACCACGTCTCATTGCTTTCTCTTCCTTGCTATGGCAGTGTTACCAATCTGTGTTGCCTCAGCCTGGCTTGATCAAGCCACCCAAATATTTCAGCTATGGCTAGCTCGGCTCCTCTCGGTATTTAATCTTGAGAGGGAAATCTCTCAGTAGACGTATATGGGTCCCTATTTACAACTGGAAGGAATCGCAGGTCCATATTGGGCCATAGTTTTACATAATAGAATGGCAGCTATCTGTAGTTGAGACACATTTTCCCTGTCTATCTGCCCACTTGAATTATCTCCCCTATTGGTTCTATGATGGCAATTTTGCGGCCTTCTTTTTCTTTTTGCGCTTTTCTTTCCACACCAAAGATAATTTTTAATTTTTGCTTACCTTGTGTTAAATGTTTCTAAACCTAATGCTGTTTGTAAAATCTGGAATGATTATTCCTCATATGCAACTGTAATTAAATGACATAAGCTGTGCTGTACATTGAAAATGCAAAAAAATCATTTAAAACAAAAGGAAAATACAGTAATTTGTTTAGATGCGAGAAATTTGAAATGAAGAAATATGCTCCATTAAACATTAGCACTTAATTGGCTTACTTTAAAGTACAGAAAAACCTTAAGACTATGTTTCACAGAAACATTTTTCTTCACTTTAAATGTCTCCCTTTTAAAATGAAATGCCTGTATTTTGCAGTTATACATATGTCACTGCCTACCAGCCAGTGGTACAAGATGCCTGCTGTTTGAAAATGCCACATTTTGAAAGGGTAGGAAAATAAAATGAAGAGTTATCCTACCCATTACATTGATTCTTCATTTTAATTTTCCCACATTCAGAAGCATACAGAAAGATCATTTTGTTCTCATTCTCCAATATTCAGTTGAGAACAACTTTTATTTAAGAGTTAAACACCTCAGTGCTTCAGTTTTGAACCTCTGTAACCCGAATGGTTCATACATCTGAGTGCAGCCCTGCTCATTGTCAGTCTCTGCTATCTGCAGATTGATATTAATGTAAAATTAACATAGCCTTTCCTTAAATTTAAGGAAAATGCAACACTTATTTATTGTAGTTCTTAGTTAAAAATGAAGTCAAGGCTGTCGAGTTACTCTGAAGGTTTCGCCTGTCTACTGGTAGCTCGCATTCCACTGGTTGGAGATACCTCGCTTAAAGGATGAGCATTTACATTCTTTCTTCTCATGGAGGAATCTGTTCTCTATTTTGTCTTTTACCTCCATAAAAATTTCTATTTGTTTGTCATTCAGTTGTCCAATTAAATGTTCGAAATCAACAGTTTTCTGTCTTGCTTGTTCCATTGCAGTTGCCATCTAATCCATGGCTATTGCCGCCTCATTTTCAATATTGGGTTGTCCAAGAGGATCTTGACTCATTGGTGCAGAATTATTACTGCTTTAGTAACTCTCCTTAGCTTCCTCAGCCACAATCATTTCTTCTGGTTCAATCTCATCATTAAACGTTTGCAAATAGTTTGGGAAGACTGAATACTGAATGCTGCCGTTCCCAGTGGTAAAGGAATTTTCATAGCATTCTTAGTGTCTGAGTAATTCTGTTGTAGACAAATCTAGGGCTATAGTGTAATTTCCAGATTCATGCCCTTATATAGGTATAACTCATCATATCCTTATATAGGCATCAGAATCATAACCATATTTAGACACAGCCAATGTTGTCCAAATACGGCATGACTACTTCCACAGATTCCTAGAAATCACAACGAGTTCTTGGAGAGACCAAACCTCCAGCAGTCGGGAATTTCCCTGCTTCTGTATTGATTTGTCCTAGAACTCCTGGAATCCAAAAAGAACTGCGAGTTTTCAGTGACGTATTATGTCCAACCTTACGTCAAACTCGGCACCTTCCAGGTATAAATATACCAGCATCTGCCCTAGCAAAACACACGGTGGTTTGGAGCAGATTGACTAACTACTTGCCCGACGCCCTGCTGTAGCGAGTGCCGAAGGAAGCCGACCCTCCAGCTGACGCACTGAGAGAGACGCTGTCTTTTCTCCTGCCGAGAAATCCAGCTTTTATTCATGCATTACCGAGCTAATGCTCTTAGCCATGTTATCCACCTCTTATTGGATAACATGGCTAAGAACTGCTCAGGGCAGGTGTTAGCTTTTGGAGATATCCGCGCTTAGCGCGAATATCTCCAAAAGTTGGTAATAGGAGATAGCAATGTTAGCAACTGTTTCCCGTCGCTAACATCTTGGCACACCCACTTTGCATGTCATTAGTGATAAATATCACTGACATGCAAAGTGGGGCCCAAGATGGTCGCTATCTCCTACTAGCTGTCGCTAACTGGTGTTAGCGACAGCTAGGTAATAGGGAGATAATTTTATCTCCGCTTTCTTGGCTTTTCAAGCCAAAAAAGCGGAGATAAACCCCCTTGATAATATGCCCCCTATTGCTTTAATCATTATGGGTATCACTATTTGCATAAATCTGGGAATCCTAGAAATGTTTTTACTTATAATCAATGGGAACATTGTCCGACACCCCCAAAAGGCAGCTCGAAAACATTTTATGAGAAATTCCCATATTTCTCAGGGTTTAATACCACAGATCCAGAAAAGTTTTATTTCAAAATTATGAATAAGACAGGAATGAAAAACATGTTTACAAATACTAAACTATGTTATTCAGCAACATTTTCTGCACCATTGTCTACATTTGGATTTGAATTTTTGAAAGACAACATTGAGACAAAAATGGTCTGGGGTACAAAAGACTGGCAGGTACAAGGCTTAGAATCATTATTCAGAGCCTGCATGATCCCAATGTTCCTGAATGACACCATTCAACAAACAACCTGTCTTGGCCTAGCAAGGATAAAGGACTTAAACAAGCCGTCTATACCAAAGCCCATACCTGATAGTAATAGCACTACAGATGTGGAGATAGACGTATCCCATATTTTACACCAAAACAGAACTAATCCTGATTGGAGAAAATGATTGATCTGGCCCACAGAAAATAATAACTGTCAAGATAGGTTCCTGAATAAAACACAGGGGTTCACACAGAACAGGCCAGACCCAAGATATTCCCAGAGACAACATCCAAGGATAATAACAACATACAGTGTAGGGAAACTATGCCTCGAATGGCTACAGAAATCCACACTACCTGAAATTAAGCAGCACTTGACCTTACTTAAAGAAGGCGTTGACTTGCAAGATTTCTTATTGGGTTTCATATACGCCGGTATATATGCTGCTTACAACGAAGCTTGCAAAGTAACGCAAATTGAAACTGCTGAAAAAATATGAGAGATTGATCGTATTCATTTGGAAAAAACACTGTCTGTAGTGGACAATGGGTTAACTACTCTGTCCTCCAGAATGTATTCTTTGGCAGCATTGTATCATCTGCTATTGATATAATAGAACAGGATATGCTAATGTAACAACATGGCCAGTCCCAATTACGTTCTATTGTACAGTTAGGCTGGACGTTACAAAATCTCCGTTCAGGCTACGTGACATGGCGTCTAATCAACACAACATGATTATTTTCTATCTTTAACCTTACAGATAAACAAATCTCTTTTGCACAAAGAGGAGCAAACTATACGTGCTGAGCATTGAAAAACTAGAAAGATTACCATTGACAGTTTTCGAAAAGCTTGTCATTGAATGGATAATACATGGCACCATTACAATACCAATAACGGCATTTCAGTTTCAATATTGCCTAAAGCACATACCAGCGGGCCTGTATAAAAAGTTTGGTAAAGGGTACATCAAGTCAACCTGGAATTTACCTTACACACATAGATGATGGAGTGGGGGGAAAAAGAGGTATTTCTTAGTGGTAACAATTGTAAAAATTCACTAAGTGGTACACTTCTGTTTCAAGGAATTAACTTGCATGGAGCCTGCAAGGGTTCATCAAATGGCCTATCATGCCACCTGCACGGCACCCAGCCACACAAATAGAGACCTTTTTCAGACAACTTTCCAACGGCAGTTATGTTATGTTAAGTGACCACAGCGGTTGTGGCATGTTGCCAGGAACGGCCTATCTCGTTAGTTTTACATCCAGGGTCACTTGCTGTATGCAAGTATTGTATCCAAACAGCTAACCAGACAAGGAGGCAACGATATGGCCTACATTGAATATCTCTTCTATTGGAATTGATAGTTTAAGCAGAATGAAAGCCATTCTTTTACAAAAAACTGTGCATTTGACCTCGTCCAGAGAGACGTATGTTCTGCAAGTCACAAGGATGCCAGCAGGGATACATGCATTATTAGCAACAAATTGCCCCGTGCATTTAGTAGAAATGTTAAGTCAAATCTTAAACATGTCTGATAGTAGTGGCATCGCACATGTATTTAAGACTATTTCTTTGAGACTATTATCACCCTTTGAAGCAGTCCTGAGCATCTTCCCGAATTTCGTGCACTCTGTGTTTGGCGGCCTGCCTCTCATCTTGGGACTCATAGCAGGAATTTTATTTTTTTTCCTTCTGCTCCGATATGGCAAGTCCAGTCACAAGCAATACCCAGGTTACCATGGAACAAACGATCCTGGCAATGCGGTACAGAGATAGGATTACCAAAGTCCTCGGCTTGGCTCGGCTAAGAGATCTGAATACCACATGGTTTCTTTCATTCAGACCAATCTGGCAAGATTGCATCCTACCTGTTCTACGATGCCTGTTCTGTGGAGAAGAATGCGTGTTAGACGTCTGTCTCACACTCCCATCAGCAGTACCTATGGATGTCGATACTTTTCTTGGTTCGGTAACGGCTCATACAATGTGTTGTCCCCAACGGCTACCAATTCTGATGACGGCATTCGTTGAGACCTCACAGCTGGCAGTGAGGTACGAGTTGAAAGCAGCACACAGTAACAACATTCCATGACTATTGCTGATCTAGACAACGATGACGGCAATGCATCTCACATATGCACTATTTCTACTTTTTCAAACATGGTCCAACTTTCACCTACTGTTGTAGACAAATTCTTTGCCAGCCTATCTGAGTTATTGTTCTCTCCTAACAACGAGAATAGCTTTTGAAAACACGAGCATACAGTGTTCCCTGAACTTTGAATTCGGCCTTTTGATAAACAGAACTTCTAAAACTTTGGAACTATTTTTTCCTGAAACGAAATTATTTTTTTCTCATTTCCAAAATATTTACTGTTTTTGGCACAGAGTAATCTGCTTAAAGTAGAACTATTCTTAGAGAACAAGATTTCTATTTTTAAGGAAAAAAACTAGAGACAATATTTGAACTTAGCCTCTAGCACATGTACAGTCTTGTATAAATATGTGATGAAATGGTCTCAACCTTCTCTTCTGTATTAAGAGCCATTTCATGAATGTAAACTTTTCGTGATTCATTCAGTCAGCATTTCAAATGTAAACTATATGCATTGTTTGAATGATACCACTGCTTAGAAAACATACAGAACAATACTCATTTTTCGCGTACAAACCATTTCAAATGCATCTTATGTATTTTTGGGTGGGATTGTAAACACAGGCTTAGATATGTTATACTTGCTTTAGTACTTAGTAAAGATGGACATTCTACGTGGAGTGGGTGTTGTAGACGAAACTAGGGCCCTAGTGTAATTTGCATATTCATGCCCTTATATAGGTATAACTCATCATATACTTACATAGGCATCAGAATCATAACCATATTTAGACACAGCCAATGTAGTCCAAATACGGCATGGCTACTTCCACAGATTCCTAGAAATCACAACGAGTTCTTGGAGAGACCAAACCTCCAGCAGTCTGGGCCTTTCCCCTGCTTCTGTATTGATTTGTCCTAGAACTCCTGGAGTCCTAAAAGAACTGCGAGTTCTCAGTAACATATTATGTCCAACCTTACTTCAAACTAGGCACCTTCCAGGTATAAGTATACCAGCATCTGCCCTAGCAAAACACACGGTGGTTTGGAGCAGATCGACTAACTACTTGCCCGACCCTCCAGCTGACGCACTGAGAGCGACGATGTCTTATCTCTTGCCGAGAAATCCAGCTCCGGTGTTTCCTGGTTACCCTTGCGGATTACTGAGAGATCGAGTCCTGAGAGAGAGATACAAGACCTCCTACATTCTGTAAACAAGGCACGGAGCTGATTAGACCCTTAGAGAATTCTTGGATAGATTCTTGGCAGAAACTATTTTAGCTCAAGCTACATCTCACTTACTCCTTCCCATGTGCTAGACTTAGGTTAGGTGCACCAGGGTAGGCGTATCTTAGAAGGACCAGTTGAGTACATTAGTCATCTTTTATCATTATATGTATTTTATCCATTATAAGTAACTTATGGCTTAGAAACCATTTAAATGCTTTTACAGTATTATTTCATAATACTCTTTTTACTGTACACACTTTACTTCATGACAAGTATTGCGATCGTAGCAATTCACTTCCCTTGCATGAGAAAGAAGACTGCTCAATAAATAACCTTTTTATTGAAAACGCCCGTCTCTCTATTTCTCTGCATTTCTAGTGAAACTAAGCATGCACGATTGACTGAGTGAAATAGCCATCTATTGTTTCCACGACTCTGGAGATATATTCCTTATTCTTGGGGAACAAAGTTGTCATGTTATATGGTTGTCAGAAACTAATCCCTTCTTGTGTATTCGAGAAAGTTTCTAGTGACCTCTGAGCTAGCTGGCATTCACAAATTAAGTCTAACATATTTAATAGAGACCTAGTCGACTTCAGTCCAACGTCTAAACTAACATTTATGTTATTCCAATGCGCTGAGCATATTGGGAATATAGGAACTACACTACAATTCCAATTTAGCACACCAATGGTTGAAGAGTTGTACAAGTGCCAAATAGAAAAACTCTCTTTTGTCTGGAGTTTGGCAATTACGTTTTCTGTGGTCAATTAGATATCCTTTTGTATGGCTCACCAAATAATCGTCAAATCCAATTTCTGCATATTTTCCATCTTGTATGTTTTCTATTACATGTCTTCTGTATCTGTAGTGTTGAAAATCTTCATAAATGCACATCTTTTCTAGATGTGGACTCCTTCTTGGATAGTATGTATCCAACATTTTTGATTTCACAATGTTTGTACTTTCCGGGTCAAACTCTGGGAACATTCTATTTAGCGTGATTGATATGCCTAGACTTACCCAAACAATTCCGTTGTACTTCAAGAGCAAATTGACCCAAGCTCAACCAGTCACAGCACTCACTCATAGGACCCTCTTCTCTCTATGAGAAAGCATTTTCAAGCTGAATCTGTACAATTTTTTGGTTAAAGTCTTTTCTGCAGAAACCTCCTCCCACATCTCCTTCATCTCTGTCTTCTATGATTTTGTAATATACAAAGTGGCATAATGAGCAACAGCGATGGATTTCTCTGCAACATATTGCATATCCATATTTGCATTACACATTTTGAGAATGGCAGGGTTATAGTCATTAATATGTTTGGAGGCCTCTGTTCTTCTCAGGTTGTATATGTTTTGTGGTGATTTTCGTTTAAGTGTATGTCTGACTGCAAACAAAAAGCTGTTCACTCTTTTTTGGGAAATGACAGGTCAAGGGATATCAAACCAAAATCTTAAAAAAATTCCTTTGCATCTGTATTTCTGACGAGAGTACCTCCCACATCTATGTGTTTGAAAGTGCAGAACTTATTGTCTCAGGTCTTTTTAACCAGTGTCTTGCGGGATGACGCTTGTCATATACTGTTCTATGAAAGACAGTACAGACTCACCACTGTCTGTTGCAAATTTCAGAGCATCTTTAATCCATACCAGCATGTGAATATGAGGAGCACCTCTTGCTTGATACTCTTTACTCCAAAAGAAATCAGTTACTTCACCAAGAGGAGGATTTGTTTTATTGCAGATAAAAGACAGCGTGGCTTAGAACCTGTGTTCAAAATGTCT
The DNA here is from genome assembly GCF_964263255.1 of Lissotriton vulgaris. Taxonomy (NCBI): domain Eukaryota; kingdom Metazoa; phylum Chordata; class Amphibia; order Caudata; family Salamandridae; genus Lissotriton; species Lissotriton vulgaris. Next base: position 898,004,036 of record NC_141687.1, read on the forward strand.
ACAAACATTAGCAGAGTCCAGCGAGTGAACTTATCCTGCTGACTTCATATTGATGTCCATAATGTTTGAGTTTACTTCTCTCACAAATTCAACCAGGTCTTCCCATGTGTACTCAGCACAACTGGTGTCAGAAATCTCACAGTTGCACCTAGGTTTTTTAACACACATTTGCTTTATCCATGAAAATGATGCCAATACTCGTTGGTGCCAGGCCATCAAATTAATCAAGTTGTATTCTCACTTTTCATCCTTTCCACAAACTTTCTCAATGAATTCCTTTACAGAGAGATTTTGAAGATTAACTCCTATTTTTTTTTTTATATTTCTTTTTATTTTCAAATATAAAACAAAATAAAACAAAGACGTATCTGGGACTTCACATTCAGTTACAATAATGAGCAAACATATTCAGATATCAGGATTTCTGTAAAAAACAGTGGGCGGGGTCATTGAAACATCGACGCGTAGATCGTTCAATAATGGTTGACTGCACACAATTAAGCTACATTTGATCTGCTACAGTACTCAGTCCCCGCCACCCAATCGACCAGGATAAAGAAAGGCGTAGTGCCCCCAGATACGAAAAAACGAAATCAGGATAGATGACAAAAATATTCACACCACAGCCTAAACTAACTACACTAACACCCATCCCCCACCCTGCACCCCTGCATATGGCTTTCGCCGAACCCCAACTAGCAGTGTGCCTGTCGCCCCATCTAACTAAATACTAAAAATAGAAAATGGAGGAGGGCACCTTCGTACGTGCCCCTGGTTATCCCTCCCTCCCGCCAGAACTAAGAATCCCCAAGAGTAAATACACAAATCTATTAAGGGGAAACTGTAAACACCGCCCAACCTCCCGCAAGCATCATGGTAGCAAATCCCACATTCATCAAGACCACAATGTCAAACCCAGTCAATCAGTCTGATCCTTGACCCTTCCAATCGGACGTGCGAACCCTTCTGGACAAACTGCCGCCTCCACAGGATAGTCAAAATACGAGAAAAGTGCAGCAAAGTTCAAACTGAGATCAAGCAAAGATGTTAAGTCACTGAGAACTCCATCAGGTCCAAAGACTCTCCTCACCGTCATGAACTCCTGCCATTGTAATGGAACTGGTGGATAGGGGAGAGACGCGGTTTCAAGCCCAAAACAGTTCTCATCAAAAGTCTCCGGAAAGGGAGGACCGATTAGTCCTTCCACAGTCAGCGTTGATAGTAGGCTTGATGATCCATTCGAAGCACCGATCTCGCTCATATAGGCCATCACACCGGCCGGAGGCTCCGACTCCTCTCGTTGCACAGGGCCGCTCCCTCCATCAAAATGGCCATCGTGGGTATCTCGAGCTGCTTCATTCCTTGTAGTTGAGCAGGGTCCGGTCTAATCCGCCCAATTTCAAACAAACGCACTATCATTTTATGAATAAGGGCTTCCACGTTAGTATGAAGAGCCCCAATGGCCGCCAGCACAGTTCGCAACAATGGTTCATTCTCAGTCTGCTCCACTGCTCCTCGCTCGATATCAACCATTTTCACGACCCCCATAGAGCCCGGTCTCCCCAGGGGAACAGTCTAAAGTGGAACGGACAACAGCAGAGGGGGACTCAATGTTAACAGCGGCATCGATCTGCACTTCGCCACTGCAAGCGAAGATCCCAACCCAGCGAACGCCGGCGGGTGGCTAACCGGGCCACCGGGTCAGGGACCTCCGCCCACAGCCTCAGTCTTGCATCGTCACCCCTCCTTCGATGTTTACCAACTCAGGAGACCGCCATCAAAATCGGGCCAAGAAAACCTCCACAGCAATAGACCGGACCCTGCCACACGCTCACGGCCGATGTTGTTCAACTGGAACCCGGCTGGGCCAGTACTCGAGACCCTGGCTTCCAAGCTGGCCTAGGCTGCAAACTTTAACACGATATAACTCTGTCTACCAAACCGGTAGAAATCTCGGGATCACACCATCGAGCTGTAGTCCGGTTCATACACATGGAGGCAGGCGTAAAGACAGGATAAATGACAAGATCATCTGGCAGGACACGGAGGTCGGTGGAGCCGGGAGCCTAAGCAGCCATCTTGTTCCCTGCGTAGCTCCTCCTCCTATTTTTTATTTTTTATTATTTTGTATTGGTCCTCATTCGCCAATGAGCAGAATCAGAGCTATTGGATTGCTCCCGTGACCTCCCTCTCGAAGGTATCAGCTGGAACACACTGTAGCTAATTGGTGGTCCTTTACACAGAACCTCACTGAATAGATGTTCTGATACCTGGACGCCCTTCAGAACCAGGGAGGTAAAGTATATAGAGTGTAAAGGCTTAATCATTGGACCAAGCTGTTAATTTAGCGAGAGGAAAGCCAAGCCTCACACCGGCATCAAAAATCTTGCCTATTTTCCCTGTTGTTCATAGGGATCTTTTTCCCCAGTTTAACTCTATCTATTTTCATGGTATAATTAACAGAGGTAATCCACTCTGGAAAAGAGGGGGGAGTATCCTGTATCCATTTTTTACATACTTCTCTTCTTGCCAACAAGATCAAATAAAGCGATAACTTATTCAGCCATCTGGGGAGCGCCTCACATTCTGGTAATAAGCCAAAAAACGCTAAAAGTCGACTTAACTGAATGTTAAGACCCAACATGATTCCAATACCTTTAATTACCTCTGCCCTGGAGAGTTGTAGCATGGGACACTCCAGAAACATATGGATGCCATCCGCTTCCGGAAGATGACACTTAGGACATTTAGGCAGTGGACCTTTCGAAAACTTCGCAAGTTTATGTGGAGACAGAAGATATGGTTCCTTTTCAAATATGCAGGCTGGACCATAGCGTACAAAGTGTCAAGAGATACTTGCCATAAATCTTTAAGGTGGCGACCCGGCAAGCTCTCTCCCCACACCTCCGTCGGTAGGTCAAATTCTCCTTCCTCCAGGTCCATCATTAGCCAATAAATAGTCGATAACTTCATCTTCTTCCCGGTCTTTTTGCACAGAGCATTTTCTAGTTCATTTTCTTTGCCCACATCTAGTCCTATATTCTGATGCCAACTCCTATTTGCCAGTATTTAAATTGTGAGAGCCTATTATCTGTAAGAGTAGACAGATCCTCCCATGATAACAAAGACTCTTCTGAAACTAATTGACCCCAGCACCGAATACCAGCATCTATCAAGGCAGTAGACAAAGAGTCTCTAGTCCAACCAGGTGATCCTGGAGCAAGAGCAAGAGCACTAAAGTAGCTGATCTTCAAAGCTTTCCTGACCTTTGCCCAGGTACCAGCAAATTCTCGTAATGTCTTTAGTCGCACTTTCTTGAAAAATCTTGGATCCCCATATTTGTAAAAAAAGACCCTTGATTCCCATTCTGAACATTGCCTTAAACATTGCTTCTACATCTGACTCATCTGGAATACCTAAGAGAAGTTGCCCTCCAGTCAGAGACAGAGCTCTGGCATATAGGACTAGATCATGGAGACACAACCCCTCTTATTCTTTTTCCTGCGTAATTTCTTTCACGCAATTCTGATCATTTTGGAGGCCCAAATAAAGGAGTTAAATGCATACTGGAGAGATCTTAGGCTTTTTTCATTGAATGCCAGCAGAATATTCTGCAAAATAAAAATTACCTTGGACAGGAGCATCATTTTTATTAGGTTAACTCTGCCAACTAGCGTTAGAGGCAAGTAAGCCCAGGCCGTCAGGGAAGATTTAATTTCCTTAGCAACCCTTTGCAAATTCAATTCTGGGATCTCAGCAATGTTTTGACTGATCCGTATTCCTAAATATCTGATCGTACTATTTATTGGAAGGGAACATGTACTCAGATTCCATACCATGCACTCTGTTTTTGTGGCGTTAACTTCGTAACCTGAGATACTACCAAAGATATTTGCTTCCTCATATATCAAAGGGATCGCAGTATTCGGGTCTGAGATGAAAACCATTAAATCATCAGCGTATAACGACACTTTCCTGTCCCAATCCCTAAATTGGAAAGATTTTATACCGGTGTTCAATCTAATTTTTTCAGCAAGGGTCTCGATGTATAGGTTGAAAAGCATAGGAGATAAAGGACACCCCTGCCTAGTGCCTCTCTGGATTTTACCTGGTGCAGACAAATTCCCATTCACTTAACAATTCTTGCCATGGGAGACTGATATAACAACGAAACAGTTGTACAAAAGTTTCCCCTTAATTGTACTCCTTTAGTATATGTTTTAGATAGACCCAGTTGACTCTATCGAAAGCTTTTGTTGCATCTAATGTTATCATGGCTAATGGACACTTATAAACAGTTGCTATATCTATTGCCCCTATCAAATTGTAGGTAAGTTCAGCTATGCCTCTACCTTTAATAAATCCTTTTTGATCCCTATGTAGAAGATCCTTTGCTACCCCATTTAACCTCTCTACCAATATTCTTGTGTAGATCTTTTAGTCGATATTGAGCACAGAGATGGGTCGATATGAATCGCACGATCTTGGTTATTTAGAGGGTTTAAGGATCAGGGAGACCGTAGCTTCATTCCAAGAGGGAGTAATAGTACCGCCTTTTTCAAAGATATGGCCAAAGAGTATAGTCAGAACTGGGGAAAGAACATCCCAGCTTTATAGAGTTCCGCAGGTAGCCCATCCGGGCCTGCGGCCTTTCCTTTTTTTCCTAGATCGATAGTTTTAACTACTTCAGCTCTGGCTATCGGATGATCCATACTCTTGGCCTTAACCTCGGAAATATTCTTGATGGGGGTACAGCCCAACCAATCATTATCCTCATGTGGTTGAACATCCAGGTCCTCCTGATATACCTCATTGAAGTGCAGCTGAAAGGCCTTAGTAGTTTCATCTGGAGTCTCAAGTATAACTCCTGGGGTGGAGGAATTTATTTCAGTAATACTGCCTCGAGCCAGATCTTGCTTGGTCTTCCACGCCAGGAGTTTCCCGCAGTTCTCCCCATAATCAAAATGAGCTAGTTTGCTAGCCTGCCATTTTCTTTTTAGCCTGAACTCCAGAACTACTGCTAGGTCTGATCTTCAAAACTTTAACTTCTCTAACAAAACAGGGTTCAAATGTGCACTCTGCTGGACATTTATAGAGTGTTCCACTGTCTGAATCTCTCCTTCTATTCCCTCGATTTCCTTCTTATATTTTTTCTGTCTGGCTAATTGAATGGCTCTTATCTTTAGTATACGGGTTACAGCATATAAAAGTCCAGACAGATCATTCTCAAACAAAAGGTGGAAAATGTATGGAATGCTCTGGCAAAATCTTGGATCCTCTGAATATAATCTGGATACAGGTATTCAGCTTCTGGTATTTGTACAGGGTGGTCATCATAGCAGTCACCTGTTCCGGTGCAAAACAGTTGTGGAAAATAGTGAGCCTCTAAACCTTTCTCCCACACACTCATAGGAGCTAATTTTGCTTGTTTCATTTTAAAGAGACCAATAGCATCACATATGACTTCTTTAGAAGGCACAGGATGGATGCTGTAGTGCTCCTAAATTTATTATGATCTGGATCGATCCACTTTTTCAATCTGTCCACTTGATGGCAATGTTTCATCGCCAATATATGTTATATCTTGAAAAACATCAACATTGTTTTAATAAATAGTTTTTGTGCAAAGGTAAAATGTTGCTTTATTTTGCCAAAGTTATTTTTATTAAAGTTGGATAACTTACATCGGAAAGTACATCAGTAGAGCATCCCACGCAGGGGAGCGCAGTAATGCAACAAGGTCACGAAGGCCAAAAAGAAAGGGTGAAAGGGTGAAATGTCCATTATAAGTCAAGCCCCACCCCGATGGAGTAGGCCAATTGAGGGATACATTTTCTAGACCTCATAGGGCTTGAAATCAGTTCTTTCAAAGTCAAGACCAGGGTACACGCAGTCTTCAGGTGACATCCACTCTCCGAAATTTCAACTCTTCTCATCCTAGGCATGGCACACCCGACACCAAAGATGACAGAGGCATATATTTAGTGTGTTCCAGATGTAAGAATATGTTAATCAATAAAAGTAAAAACATTAGAAAAGAAAAAGAGAACCCCCCTCAAACCCCCCCCCACCCTGTGGTCACGGCAACAAGCATACGGTGCAAGAGACTCATGACACTAACATTCGAATCAGAACTGAAAGAGGTGTAAAGCTCTTATGGAAGCAGGACATACTGCAGAAGGGAGGCCTCTCGACAGGAAGGCAACCAGAGGACCCACATTTATACTCAAAGTTCTTGTAGTCATCTCGAAAGATTTCAGACATGCGCTCCAAACTGAGCAACTGCCACAATAGAGAATGCCACAAAAATGGCCGGAGCTTCCTTTCTTTTCCAGGCGGTCACCAGGGTAAGCTTGGCTGCTCCGATACAAAGCCACAGTATGGTTTTATTGGCTCGAGTCTGGTGTTCTAGAGATGGGTCCCGAAGCCCCTAGAGGACACCTGCCAGGGTAGTGGGGATAGGATAACCCAGGATCTCCTTTATGTGCACCAAAATCTCTTCCCAGAAGGGCCAGATAGACGGGCAGTCCCACCATATGTGTTGAAAATCTCCTAACAGACCACAGCCCCTCCAAAATCTATCGGAGGTCGCCGGGAAGATGTGTCGTAACTTGGCAGGATGCAGGTACCAATCCATCATAGTTTTCAAGTGGGCTTCTCGAAGCTCTGTAGAATGATTAAAACTAGTAATATCAGACCATAAGTGTGCCAACTCCTCATTAGAAATAGGGCGGTGTATCATATCTTCCCACATGGACATGTACCGTGGACGCGGGATCAGAGCAGTTTTGAGAAGGAAGCTGTATATAAAAGAGATCACCACTTTCATATAGCTAGTCTTAGTGAGGAAAGCTTCAAACTGTGTGAGAGGTCGAGTGGCAACGTCTCGTACAGGAGGGTGAAGGGCCCAGTGCATCAGTTGGGTGTGACAATAGCGTTCTGAAGGCCCTATACCGTAGTCTCGCTGACAGTCATCAAATGTCAGAGGTTCACAATTATGGAATAGGTGTGTCAGTGCTAGACAACCTCCCTTCGTCCAAGCATCAAAAGGACCCTCACTTAAGGCTGGAGGAAAGGCGGGGTTGAAGTGAATCGCCGTGAAGGGGGAGGGAAACGTAGTCCATCTATTGTCACCCAAGACAGAATCCCAAACTTAGAGGGTAGTGCAAGTGGGCGTGTTAAGATAAGTATTTTTGGGCCTATGTTGTCTGGGGCGCCAAGCCAAATCCCAGATTGTCCTGCCTGTTACGTTACGATCCATGTGCAGCCCCCTAAATGACCTCATGACTATCCTTATACATCCTGACCAATCGGGTTTTATTAAAGGACGCCAAACACATGATAATACCCGTCAAATTATTCACCTTATCGAAAAGGCTAATAGGCGTCAGCTACCAGTGGTTCTGGTAGGATTGGACGCCAGAAAGCCTTCAATAGGGTTGACTTGCCTTATCTCTTTCAAACCCTCCTAGCATTTGGATTCTCGCCCAAATTTCTTACTATGATTAAAATAACTATCTTCACCCTTTCTCAAATGTGATAATCAACTGGCTTCACTCTTCCTCCTTTCACCATTCTAGAGGTACTCAACAGGGTTGTCCCCTTCCTCCCTTACTTTTTGCCCTTAGTATAGAACCTTTAGCACTGGCGATCAGATCTAATCCTGGAATTAAGGGGGTGCCTTTCACGGGGAATCCCATAAAATATCTTTATTTGCAGATGATGGATGTCCTTCTGTCTTTGACTGAGCCAGCTACCTCTCTCCCAAATTTACATTCAGAAATGGAACGTTTTGAAGGGGTTTCGGGCTTTAAAATTAATGTAGATAAATCATATATATTGAACCTCACCCTCCCCTCTAAGGAAGTCCGTGATCTCCAAGCTCTCACTCCTCTCCCTTGGGCCACATCATCCATACAGTGTTTGGGGGTTCGACTGACACCGAGACTGAAAGATCTTTACGGTGCCAACTTTCCTCCCCTACTTGCATGCATACAGGCAGATCTCGCGAAATGGAAGCCCCTCTTTCTGTCTTGGTTGGGTCGCATACACGCGATCAAGATGACGCTTTTCCTTAATGTCCTTTACCTATTCCAAGCTTTACCTATTGAGCTGGGGGGTGACTTTTTTCGTAAGGTGAAGACCATGATTCTGCGTTTTGTTTGGCAAGGAGGCCGTGCTTGCTTCTCTTATTCTTTTCTGTGCCACCTCCGCAAGGACGGGGAGCTGGACTTCCCGACATCCAATTATACTATAATGCTGCGCAATTGCGAGTTCTGGTGGAGTGGTTGCAGAAAGAATCTAATGTTGCTTTTTGAACTTTATTAACATTCACTAACCCTTGCCACTTGTTTTGCTTTTGAAAGGCACTCCATTTACTAGTATGATAACTGTTTCATTAATGTATCTCTCTGACCATACACTTTAAATATCCTTTTTAAAATCTAAAGTTAAATAAACAACTCTTCCTTTAGCCTCTTTGGCACTGCGCACTTTTTTCCCCTTAGCGGGCGATTTAAAAAGGGGACGGGATTCGGACGCCCCCGGCCGTCCTCCTCACAAGCCCACCATGACGCATGACGGCCAGGGACCGTCATAAGCATCGAAGGGGTTAAGTCCTCTCTGTATCTCTGTTGGAAGTAATTTTGCTGTTTTCGGTTCTATATGAACTATTGCTTGAAAAGAGTGCACACATTGTAAGCAAATCGCTTAAAAAACATTTACATTTCATAGTTCTTGTGAAATAGATACTACTTCTAACTTGTTATGTACTGCTCTAGATGGAATTTTGTTATTCTGTAACTGATCATAGCAGCACTTACTTATAAATTGCTGTGTCGACAACTCAAAGCGCTCCTCTACAAATAAATAAAAAACAAATTCTTGCCACTTATCTCTTTTCCCCTGTTCAGTTTTTGAGAATACAACTAAATTGTGGGTTTGGCTTTTGTAGTGAGTGCATCAACAACAAATACAAATAGTTTGGTTTTTCAGAAGAAGCTGGGTTAAACTTCCTAATCTCTATTGTGAAGTTATCAACACTTATACCTGTGTCTTGTTCACCTACACTTGCACATACGAACTCTACATGTTCCCTATGTTCCTGTTCAAGACCAAAGAACCAAAACTGAACATCATGACAAACTATTTATCTTTGCTACTGCACCATGCAAAAAAGCTCTATTAATTTCTTCAAACATAGGGTTGGAGTTTTGACATAGTGAAGCCTCCTAACTAAATTTTGCATTTTAACGTGGTGAACAGCTAACATTCTGGAAGTGTTGAAAGCTACTTTGACACACTGAATGTTCCTGTAAATTTGTATACGTCCTTACTTTGCATGGATTTAATCCTTGAAAAGAAGCATATTTTCTGTTTCAGAAGGCGAAAGAAGGGGGTTCCCCAATGGGCTTCTTATTGGATGTAGGCGGGTCGAGGGGGGAGAAAGACTGAACAAAGAACAAAGAACGTACCCCGCCAGTTGATAACGTGGTCCCAAATCTGGGATCCCAATATATGTGGGGTGATAAACCTAGAAGTTGGCACTGCACATTACAAGATTAACATGATTCAAATATTTGCACGAGAGAGTTTTTAGCAAATATATAAGTATTTTTATTTTAGTGTAGAAAACATTTATATACACCTATAACACATGATTATTTTATAAATATTGCACAAAACACATAGTCAATTTGAAAAAAGATAAAAGTGACAAAATTGCATTCTCCTTTTGAACCTACCCAGTAACATTTCATGCTTCAATCATACTATCATTCTTTCAGTTTTTCACGGCCTAATCTTACCTAAAGTTCAGACATTCCACTCTCATACTTCAATCCATACAAATTGTTCTGTTGTATGCCACACAGAGATGGTAAATATGTGGCATAGAGCAGAATATTGTTCCAGACAATTGATCTTATTTCGGCACCTAATTGGTACTACATAGTGTGCCGTATTTCTGGAGCCACGAGCCGACGCGCGTTTCGGTGAATGGCCAGGTGGGCCACACCTTCGTCAGGGCTGGGAGATGTTGACTGGGAGGAAACAGGATAGTAATCTGAGGTAGTCTGTGGAGGGTTCCTTAGAGCAAAAAGGGCGCATAAAAGGTTTTTTCGGCAAAGCAGGAAACTGAATATTAAAATTGTTTATCAAAGGAAGAATTTCCACTGAGCATGGATTTATAGGTGAACGATGAGCTGGGGGTTGCTACACTTTGGAGTTTTTTCAGTGATGTCACGCAGGCGTCCCATGAGTGTTGACTCCGGGGCGGCTAGTCTGAAAAATCTGTGTCCACCAACGCGGCTGGCATATATCTGCTTGGCTGGGAGGGCACAGTCCGTAGCTTGAATTCCGTCGGTTTGGCTGGACCGACCCTTCCCCACAGGGGACAAGGTTCACTAGTGCACTTAGTCAAAGAGTCCTTACACGAGGCTGCCCCGTTTGAGGATAGGTCGATTCAGCCAATCGACGGAACCCCACCTATGGACGCTTTGGAAGGAACACCAAGCAGCTCCGTTTAAAGACCTGCAGACTAGTGCGCCTGTAACAGAACTCCATCGATGGACGCCTTGCTAGGAACGCCGAGCAGCCTCGTGTAAGGACTCTTTGACTAAGTGCACTAGTGAACCTTGTCCCCTGTGGGGAAGGGTCGGTCCAGCCAAACCGACGGAATTCAAGCTACGGACTGTGCCCTCCCAGCCAAGCAGATATATGCCAGCCGCGTTGGTGGACACAGATTTTTCAGACTAGCCGCCCCGGAGTCAACACTCATGGGACGCCTGCGTGACATCACTGAAAAAACTCCAAAGTGTAGCAACCCCCAGCTCATCGTTCACCTATAAATCCATGCTCAGTGGAAATTCTTCCTTTGATAAACAATTTTAATATTCAGTTTCCTGCTTTGCCGAAAAAACTTTTTATGCGCCCTTTTTGCTCTAAGGAACCCTCCACAGACTACCTCAGATTACTATCCTGTTTCCTCCCAGTCAACATCTCCCAGCCCTGACGAAGGTGTGGCCCACCTGGCCATTCACCGAAACGCGCGTCGGCTCGTGGCTCCAGAAATACGGCACACTATGTAGTACCAATTAGGTGCCGAAATAAGATCAATTGTCTGGAACAATATTCTGCTCTATGCCACATATTTACCATCTCTGTGTGGCATACAACAGAACAATTTGTATGGGTTGAAGTATGAGAGTGGAATGTCTGAACTTTAGGTAAGATTAGGCCGTGAAAAACTGAAAGAATGATAGTATGATTGAAGCATGAAATGTTACTGGGTAGGTTCAAAAGGAGAATGCAATTTTGTCACTTTTATCTTTTTTCAAATTGACTATGTGTTTTGTGCAATATTTATAAAATAATCATGTGTTATAGGTGTATATAAATGTTTTCTACACTAAAATAAAAATACTTATATATTTGCTAAAAACTCTCTCGTGCAAATATTTGAATCATGTTAATCTTGTAATGTGCAGTGCCAACTTCTAGGTTTATCACCCCACATATATTGGGATCCCAGATTTGGGACCACGTTATCAACTGGCGGGGTACGTTCTTTGTTCTTTGTTCAGTCTATTTTCTGTTTCAGACCTTTGCATGGAAAGTTGCGTAGGAAACATCTCAATATATCAGTAGATTCCTATTGAACATTGCAAACACTGCTACAATTCCATTTGTATACAGGGGCCTGTCTATGTCTTTCTTGTATCTCTTCAGCTGTGACTTCCTCAACATTCCTAGGAACCATCTCCTCTTTTAAAATAGGCGTACCATCATTAACTTCATAACATCAACCAACTGTTTCAACTAATTTGCTCTCTTGGAAATAGCTTTATTCACTCACTGTTGAAAATTTTACAAAAATGAATTATTTTCAGAAGTCTTTTCTTTTGGCTTCTTCTCCTCATAGACAATATTTTTTATCCAGTGTTCTCCTTCTGCTAAGAATTAAAATAAATGCCTTCCTCTTCAGGTCAAATGCCTTATCAACTAGGGTCTCAATATGCTCCTTTTGTTTGACTGCTTCTCTTCTCCTTTTATACTGCTTCATAGGTCATATGAGATTCTGAATTACCCTACTGTGAAACATTCTGACTCTTACTTCCTCGAACTGCCTCGGTCTTCTTGTTAAACTATTTGCTTTCTTGTGCAATTTATTTCTCTTAATGTCACTTATTTTTGTCCTTTTTTAGTTAAATTGAAACCTCACTTTTTATTTACTTGCTTTTGATCTCTATGCAGTTTTCCACATGCTATTTTAAGATTTTTTTTGTTTTCTTACCAGCACCTCTTTTCTCTTTAACCACATTATTTCCCTTTTGTTTCTCAGTTGTTAGAAGATAATATTATTGCTTCTGTTTCTTTCTTGTTTCATTTTTTTGGCAGTGTGATTCTCTGGTTTTAGGTAGAAGTAGATGTTTGGAAAGAAAAAATAAATCAGTACATTTAACTTCTCATTACATACTATTAAATTACATATTTTAAACATTTAGCTGGCTACTTAAACAGTTATGTTACTAGTCATACTTAGTCTATTAATGTTCATGTTTATACCGTAGGTGTCTGTCTCTACCGGTTTTAGCATATTTATCAGTCTGTGACTGAGTACACTACAAATGCATTATTGTGTCCATGGGTGTCTAAGCATATGCATCAGTGTATCTTAGGATGACTCACTGTATGCATACATACGTGTCTGGGTGTGGTACTGTATGAAAAAGTGTGTGATTGACTTTGCTAGTGTATTAATTAGAGTGGCATTTGGTGTGCTAATGTATGCATGAATATGTACCTGCATATGTTAGTGTATCAATCACTGTCTGCTTAGGTGTGTATTATGTATATCAGAGTCTACATGGGTGTGCTACTCTATCCATTAGAATAGACATGGGTGTGTTAGCATACGTATCACTGTTTGCCTGGGTGTGTCAATGTATGGGTCAGTGTGTGCCTGAGTGTGTTACTGTATTGGTCAGTGTGTGAATGGTGTGTTTTTGTATGCATCAATGTGTGCCTAGATGTGTCAGTGTATGCATTAGTGCTTTCGTAGCTGATAACTATATGCATCAGAGTGTATCTAGGTGTATTAGTGTATGCATAAATGTGTGCCTGGGTGTATCAGTGTATGCATCTGTATGTGTCTGGTTGTGTCTGTGTGTGCATAAGTGTGTGTCTGGGTGTGTTAGTGTATACATTAATGTCTGTTTGGGCATGTGTGTGTATTTATCAGTGTGTGCCTGGGCATCTTATTGTATGGGTCAGAGTGTGACTGAGTGTGTTAGTGTATGCATCACTATGTGCCTGGGTGTGTCAGTGTATGTTTAATGTATGTGTGGTCATGTCACTATATCCATCAGAGTATACCTGGGTGTGTCAGTGTATGCATAAGTGTGTTCCTGGATATCTTACTGTATACATCCGTTTTTACTGAATGTCTTACAGCCACATGCATCAACAGAAGCAATTGCGATTCCTAAATAGCGATTTTTAAGGAATCGCTATTTAGGAATCGCAAAAGCCTATGCATGAAGAAATAGCTTAAAAAATAGCAATTTCTAAACATTCCTTAATTGTGACTCGCAAATTGCGAGTCGCAATTAAGGAATACCTCCCCATTCATTCTTATGGTCCTAGAGGCCAATAGGAATGAATGGGAAGACATTCTCAATTTGCGATTCTCGAATAGAGAATCGCAAATTGACAATGCAATTTTAAGGGTGCCAGGGTGTCAAAATGACACCCTGTTGCACCCCTAAAATTGATCTGTGCACATATGTTGCACACACACATTCCCTAAGGGCATGTGTGTGCACAACATGAAACTTTGCACAAAAATGCACAAAGGTGCATTTTTCAAAGTTTTTGCAAATTACCATGACCTACTTCATGGTAATTTGCTACTCTCAGCGAAATCGCTAATTTTTTTACTTTGATGCATTGCATTTAAGGAATCTCAATTTGGGATTCCTTAAATGCAATCGCAATTTAAGGAATCTCAATTTAGAGATTCCTTAAATTGCGATTTTTGCATTTGGGATGATGCATCCCAAATGCAAAAATACCGGTCGCAAAGGGGCAGATTCTGAGAATCTGCCCGTTTGCGACCGGTTTTTAGCTTGATGCATGTGGCCCATAGTGTATAAATGAGTTAGTGCTTCAGTGTCTTAGAATATGCATCAGTGTGTGCTGAGACTGCTACTTTAGGGGTGACTTATTTGTAAAAAGGGGACTTTATGGCTTAGCAAGGGATTTTAAATGTCAGTTCAACTCAGCAATAAACTTGCACACGTAGACTGTGCAGTGGCAATCCAAAAACATCCTTCAAGAGCTACCTCTCTGAATTGGTTAATAGGAGTACCAGTACAGCAACACAAATCTAAACAATTATATCTGTCCTTTTTCTGAGTGTGTCACTGGCTGTGTAAAGGTCTATGGGCCCGATGTAGGTGGCTCATTACCGGTCGGTAAACCCGAAATTCGATAAATCTCAGGCTTACCAACAAGTATTGAGCCATTTCCAATGTAGGTGATGATTCAGTAAATACAGAATCGGTATTTACCGAATCATTATTTAACGAATCGGGATTGTTGGAAGCACATTTAAGAGTGCTTATATGCTTTAAGGATTCGTTATTTACCACCAACTACAAGTTGGTGGTAAATATCAAAAAACTTTGAAAAAGCAATTTTGTGCTTTTTTTTAACAGTGCCATGTGGCAGACATACATGCCCTTAGGGCATGTATGTGTGCCACATGTGCACAAATGCACAATTCAGGGGTGAAACATGTATTCAAGGTGTCACCCTGCCACCCTTGAATGGCTTCCCATTCATTCTTGTGGGCCTCCAGGCCCATATGAATGAATGGGAATTACCGAATCGGTAAATACCGATGCGGTCATACCAAATATTACCGAATCGGTAATATTTACAGAATTTTTAGCTACATACCATTTACCGATTCTGAAATACCGAATCGATACAATTCAGTATTTTAGAATCGGTAAATAGTATTTACCTACATATGGCCCTACATATGGCCCTATGTCGCTATCTGACTGACTGAATGTCTAAGTGCCTCTGTCTCTGTGTCTGACTAGGTGAGTGACTCTGCTTTTGTAAATACTTATGTGTGTTGAAGTGTGAGCAATAAACTGCTTGTTTCTCCAGGTATATTAGTCTAGAAGTTCACATGTGACTCACTGAAACTTCAAAGTAAATGTCTTACCCTCTAAGGAGATAGCACCCTATCCTATGGCCTGCCTACACCCTACCTTAGGGATGACTTAATATCTAGTAGAAGGAAAGTTTAAGGTTTGGTAAGGGGTTATCAGTGCCAAGTCAATGTGGCAGTAGAATTGCACACATAAGCTCTAAAGTAGCAGGCCCAACATATGTTTAATGAGCTACTTGTCTGGATAGGTGACTTAGATGTCGCTACCTGAATATGAAACTAAATAAGTGCATCAGTGGCTCTCAAGGTGTGTCACCGGATGTGTAAGTAACTATGTCACTACATGACTAACTGTCTTTGTATCTCTGTGACTGTCTATATTTGTATATAACTGCCTGTACATATTACTTACTGGCTCTATTACCGAGTGTTGAGATATATAACTGTCTGTTCAAGTGGCTCTGTTACTGCTGGACACATAAGTGCTGAATGGGCATGTGACTGAATGTGTAAGTGCTTCTCTCTCCATCTAACTGGGTGGGTGAGTGCCTCTATGCTATTGTTAATAAGTATGTGAGTCACAGCATGAGTGGCAAGCAGTTTAAAATGTCAATTGAACGTCACAGTCAAACTGCATGCAAAGCAGTCACAATCTCTTTGTGTCTATGTAAGTGGCTGTATATATTACTTACTGCCTCTATTAGTGACTGTTGTGCTTTATAAATATGTAAACAACTGCCTCTGTTACTGCTGCATACATAAGTGCTGTGTGGGTATGTCATTGATTATTTACTACGGGTGGGCGGAATTTGCGGAATTGCGTTACACAAATCTCTGCGAAACGGTAAAAAATCTCCACGAACACACAGCAATTCCGCGGACACGCGGAATTGCTTGTTCGTGAAGCTTTTTTACTGTTCGCAATCGCTGTTTGCGTGCTCAGGGGAAATATCTTGCGAACATGCATTTTGTGGACGCGAATAAGCAAAAAAGTTCGCAAACTTGCAGAATGCAGAATTTTGGGCAATTTCGCATTTTCTGCGGAATGCGAAATTACCCAAATTCTGTGAATTCGGCGAACGGAACGGAATTTACCACCCAGGCCTTTTATTTACATGCCTCTCTCTCTCTCTTACAGGCAAGGAGAATAACTTTGCTTTTGAAAATATGTATATAACTTGAAATATGGGTGACCAACTCATATTTAACTATGCCTAGGGATCTCAAACTACACATGTGAGTCAGTGAGACTTTAAAGTACATGTTTAACCCTCTAAGCACATACCATCCTGCTTGATGACTTACACACACCTTACCTAAGGGGTTACTAGCACTTAGTAAAACAGAAGATTAGAGCTCAGCAAGAAATTTTTAATATCAACTCAACCATGTAGTAAAACAACACATGCACACTCTACAGTTCCACAACAACACATGGTTAAAGGACTTCTCAGACACCTACTCATAAAACCACAAAAACACTCAACACCCGCTCACAGATTCTCTCATACACTCACAAAACTTTGAATATATCATACTTACATAGTTTTTTAAACTGCACTGAAATACACATACCTCTATATTGAGTAGGGGTGGGCGGCCAGCTACGCTCCGTGCACGGAGTGTGCGTAGTGCCGTCTACTCCACATTTTGCGTAGCGGGCGTAGCCAGGCGGCACTACGCACGCTCCGCAGACGGTGCGTAGCCGGCCGCCACCCGCCTCCCTCCCGCCCTCCCTCAATACTTCAATAAACTGCTAAAAAGCTTTTAAAAACACTTACCTTGTCTGCCGCATCCCCGGGGCTCCCTCTCGCCGTCCCTGGATTCGCGCTGCCATTTCAAATACTAATGCGCATGTGCGGGCGCCCGCGCATGCGCATTTCTCACGAGAAATGAGCATGCGCGGGCACCCGCGCATGCGCATCAGTATTCCAAATGACGGCGCGAATCCAGGGATGGCGAGAGGGAGCCCTGGGGACGCGGCGGACAAGGTAAGTGTTTTTAAAAGCTTTTTAGCCGTTTATTGCAGTATTTAGGGAGGGCGGGAGGGAGGCGGGCGGCGCGTAGGTGGGCTACGCAGAGTGCGCGGGTGGGCGTAGTTTTCTGCCCACTTCGCGTAGCTCCGCGTAGCCCCACTCCGCACACTACGCCCAGGGCTAATATTGAGTTGGATGATCAGATTTATTTTGATGCTGTCAGTTACATTATAGGCCCAATGTGAATGTAAAAACTAAGACTGGCACATCGCTCTCATACAGAGTAACAATTGATGTCAACTTTTTCAACTTTGCTCTCAGTGTTACTGTCTAATGTAGCAAATCAACCGTCCCTTTCATATTTTGCTTTTCTTAACCCACTTCTAAATGGTTAGTGTTTCTTACCCCTTTCTTGAAATCAAGTAAAGAAGCCCAATGTGGTAGAGTTTTTGGGCATATTCATAAATTCTTGGTGACCATCAGCGGGGTCCCCGTGTAACTTTCTGACAAATTTGTGAATAACTAAAGGAGTCCAAAGGCATATTTAGCTTTGTACTCTTCATACTTTGCAGCTGCCCTAATCTTTGCAACATATATGCCTCTAAGAAAATCAACCTCCTCAATAAATAATTAATGTAAATCACTGTCATTTTTAACAAACCGGTTGCAGTCTGTTTAAAGCCTCCACACTGTCTAAGCACAGGTATGAGACACCAATATGAACCTGTAGGTCCTAGTCCACAACATTTTCTAGAAGCAGCACATTACTTCCCATCTCAACTGCAGCAGGTGTGGTTGACTGTTTACAATTAAAATCAAAGTCATATAATTTTTATTTTTTTAACCAGAGGCAATCACAGATCTTCTTACATTGCTTAATTACGCAATCCAATCAAATATGTCCTTATTTAAAAACAGGTACTGCCCTCCACCTCACCGCTAAAACCTAGAATACCCTCCCCATCTGCCTACGACAGACCCAAGACCTGCTGGCCTTCAGGAGACTCCTCAAGACTTGGCTGTTCGAATAGTAGCAGCACCCCCCCTCCCAGCGCCTTAAGACCCTCACTGGTAAGTAGTGCACTCTACAAATGATTGATTTATTGATTGATTGATTGATTGATTGATTGATTTATTTATTGATTGATTGAAAGTGTCTGTGTGGGTCTGTGAGTGGGTACATCAGTGTAGGAAGCTGGTTCTCAATACTTTGCTCTAAAATGAATTACACTGTGCAGTGAGTCCATTGATTCCCCACTAGACATGCAGAGGTAAAAGTAGGTAATACCAGTGCTCTTTTTGTTTAAGTGTGGGCGAGCAGTTGTGCTTCTCAGAGGGTAGTGCTAAGCATTTGTTGACACACACAAAGGAAACAAATGAGGCACGTCCTCAAGAATAAATCCGAGACCAACTTGTAAAAATAAAGATCATTTTTATGTATTTTTAGGGACCGAGAACACAGTTCAGAAATAATTACTTTTTGAGTTACGATTTTTTAAGAGTTTGGAAAAACGTATCACATTTGTGCACAACTACGCACCATAGGAATCAATGGAAAGAAAATAGAATATTGTATATAAAATCAAGCACTGCTTTCATGAAGTTCACTTTTTCGTCTTAGGTTGTCGGGACCAGCTCTAAATTTCCAGCGGGAGGGGTTAGGGAGCATCCCGGATTGGGAGAGAGCAGAGTGCTGAGGGTATTGGAAACTGGTGCACAACGACAAAGAGGGCCTCTTGAAAATACAGTGCACAGGTGAACTTACAGGTTAGTCTGGTGGGTCTCCTTAGAAGGAGGAGGTCGCAAGGGACTGGGAACCATGGTAGCAAAGTTGGTTGGTCGTGTTGGGGCCGGTGGGGCCGGGTGCAGAGCAAACAGGTGAGATGGGAGTCATACATTCTTTAGGTTCTCAAGGTCAGGGGCAGACAACTTGGAGAGGCGATCTCGGGACAGCTGGGCCACTCAGGAAGTGAGTCTTGGGTTTATTGATGTCCTTCGATGGGTGCTTGCTTCTGGTGCTTTGGGAGTCTGGTATGGAATATTTTCTTGGTTTTTACTGTTTGAGGTCTGGTACCCCGGGTATTGGTACACTGCAGCTCTGGGAGGGGCTGGCGTCTCTAATCTTGGCGGAGAGACAGATCCAAATCTCCAGAGCTGTTGTTCTTTTTTTGCTTTGGTGCTGCATCGAGGTCATCGGGGAACAGCAAGTCCACAAACAACACTTCATGGGATCAGTGCCTAAGGTGTGCAGGGGAGTGATACCTTCACTCCTAGGGAGGTTCTTGGTGGTTTGTCAAAGGCTGGAGGCACTCCGGTGTTCTTAGAGTCATTGCAGGCTTCAGGACAACACAGTGGCAGCAATTGTTGAGTCCTTCTTGCAGCCTGCCGTGTTTAGCACCTCTTTTTTCTGCAACAGAGCTTCAGTTCTCGTGCAGCGGGACTTCTATGTCAAGGTCTTCTTTGGTCCGATGAATCTGAGGTTCAGGTCTTGGGGAGCCACCTAAATACTGTATTTAGGGGTGTTACAGGTGAGACAGGTAATAGCCAATGGGCTATCTACCTTTTGTATGTCTACATCCTTTAGTGACTACTTTCTGTGGGAAGAGGCACTACCCTAGCCCTGATTACACGTTTTCACACCTTCCCAAGATGGTGGAATTTCAGAGTAGTGGTTCACCTTGCCTGCCCCACCCTAGGGATGGTGTGGGCTGAGCAGGGTCCCTCCTCCTCCTCATCTAACTCATTTTCCCACCTTTCCTCCCACCAAACACAGACCTGGAAATGGGACATGGCTTCCCCCACTATCTAGAGGTTCCTGGGTTACATTTCAAAGGCAGCGTTGCCTTTGAAGACAATCCTGTCCTGGAGGTGTGAAGCACCTCCGTGCAGAGCAGACGTTGTCTCTGTCATCTGAGGGTGCTGGATCTCACCTCATGAGGTCAGAAACATGTCTGGTAGTAGCATGCTAGAGAAAATAAGTCAAGAACCACACTATTGCTTGGTACATTTTCAGGGGACCCTCAAAAAGAGTCTCCTGTGTGAATTTATTAATAGATCCAACACTGGCATCAGTGGGGATTTATTAAGACAAGATTTTGTGTACCAATCACCTTAGGAATCAGTGAAGCCATCATGGAGCTAGGAAACTCGTGTTGACAATTATCCAGCCCATGTACTCTTTATGGCTTCCCTGTGCTAAAGGACCGGGTTTTAGAACACAGCGGTGTCAGGGAAAACGCCTGATGCCTTCGAGTTCCCCTGCCTTGGCAAACAGAGACACGGGATACTTCTTGATGCCGTCAAAGACCAAAGTTAATTGGCTGCAACCAGGAACAGAGGTCTACGAAGCACACAGGGGTGGTTCGCTAGAGACTGCACAAATTCAATGAGCGGAGCATGGTCTTTTATGCCAAAAATCAAGCCTCAGGCAACATTCAAAATTAGCATTGGGTTCATACAAACAGACCAATGGCAGCGTGACATTTCAAAAGTAGCGTATGACAACAATCCCACTTTCCGTTGTCCAGCCCACCAGAAATGACCAAGCAAATTCCATTTTCCTGTTCAGTCAGGCCGGACAAACCCATCATAAAACCCTCTACCCATATCAGTGATTATGTTGTAAAGGAAGGAACAGAAACAGATTGGAAACAAGATAGAAAGGTGGGTGCAGTGTAATATAAACTCGGGCACGTCCTACCCTTTGATCTTTATCTGGCCAGCTGCTTAACAAGGAACTGGCTCAACGAGGTCAGTCTCAGGCAAGGGAGTCAGTTCGGCCAGGTCATTCAAAAGTCAGCTAAGGCATACGTGTCTCAAGGACTCGTTCGGCCGCAATCATTGACCTATGTGAGGGCAACCACACAAAATGGCTGCCACACACAAAATGGAACCCGAGGGTTCGAACGAAATTCCCAAATACAGAGTGTTCTCATTGATCGATTCATGCAAAAACACTCGTACACGCTTCACTCGTCATTTGCGGTCTGCTGACACCAAAATCGTCTATTTACGACGACCTTTATTGATCGGGTTCGGAATCACCGAACCAGACCCACAAACTCACGGAACTACAGACCCTCATTTTGCCCTTACATAGGCAAAAAATCCAAACCCATGTCAATCTGAATCCGGATCTATATTCATCAGATCATTGATGTGTTGCTGTAGCATCATCTTATTACTTAGTACCTCTCTCTGGACAGGTCTCCTTGCACACGAAGTAGCACAGAGGCCACAAATAGCAGGAGCACACTGTACACAGAGACAGAACAGGAAACGGATAGCTAAGACCATCCCAATGACCATCAGAATCTTCCAACTCCAAGTGGATATCAATCCCCATAACCATCCCATCAACAACCAATCTCCTTTGTCCAAATGGACAGAATCGGAGAGCTTATGTAGCTTAGAAATGGCTTGGAAGACTGATGGAGCGTTGTCTGGAATGAAAACGCAGCAGCTCGATTGAATCAGTTTACAAACTCCACCTCGATCTGCTAGTATGACATCAAGGGCAACTCTATTTTGGAGTGTCATAAGTCTATCTGACTGGAGCTCAGCAGCCAAGTTACTAAGGGCACCAGCAGTTTCGACTATGGTGGACTCAACCACTCTCGTCAACTGGCGAATATTCCTGCTATTAGCCATCGGTCCCCAGAGCGGCAGAAAACCCTTAAAGAAATCTCCCAAATCTTGCCCTGCAGTGTCTTCTTGACTAAAGACACCTCTAGCAACTCTCGTCTTATGGTAATCAGCCGCAGCTGTAAAAGTAGGAGGCAACAGGAAAGAAACAAAACAAGTGCCCGAGAAATCAGGGGGCAACCATGTATATGCTTTGTCATAGCAAACAAAGTAGGCACCCTTAGCAGCTAAGAATGCTGGGGAAGACTGGGACGTAAATACGTAGGTGTCTGTACAAACGCTCTTCCCTAGCTGAGCTCTTGGATTCTTGCCATTACCCTGCAGACAATAGTGACCCTGATGGGGCACTATCCAAATCGGTGGAGAACTTTTCGCTTGTTGGTTAACACTCAGACTAACTCCATATCCAGTAATATCCCAACCACTATATGGTTGTCTCTCATCCATCAGAATAGTTTCAATGGCATTAGTCCCTTTAACCATGTCGACTATGCCTCTAGCAACAGCACTATTCTTCGGATTGTCCTTCGGTGAACGTAGGGGATAGACACTATGGGCATAGATAAACATCGTTCTGTAAGCCCAAATCGAACCATTTAAACTAAAGGGCAAAACTAAATACGGAATACCCTTATCAGTCGTATGGGGCATTGGACCACAGATCCAACAGTTTGTCGTGTTCATCACTAACTGGTGTTGGTGCAAAAGTTGAATAAAGGAATTATTAGCAAATTCCAATCATCTAACTACCTCATGTTCAGGCAAAGGATGAAAAGAATGAGAAGAAATAGTCGGTGGAGGTGTAGGTTGCACAGTGGGAACAAACGTTACTTTAAAAGAGAATGTCACATAACCAATTATGAATGTCATCAGGCTCAATAGCAGAAAAAAACACGGTATTAAAAAACATTTCTTTGAGATCAATTTGCATATTTTCTTTCTAAGAATCATTGTCCGTGTAGGTCTCTCCAACTCAAAGAAATCCATCCTAAACTAAATATGCTGCTCGCGATGGTAGGGTGTTCTATGCTAAGGAATGCCTCTGTCAACCCAGGGCAACTCCCTTAGGCCAACCAGAACCTTCGACCTAGTGTCTCAGGCTTGCACTCCAAAGACTTTTGGCAACCGCGATTCTACAGCTGAACCCAGATGGTGGTTCAAAAAACAAAAATGAGTAGATCCTCGATGGAGAGTTAACCTGCAACCAGAAAAATCATAAGCACTTTATTTGTGCTTTATTAGTCCATGACTCTCGGTCGCAAATTATAGCGGCTTCTTCCAGGCAATTCTTGATCTTTAAACAACAAATCAGGCTCAGTAGTGTTCAATCGATTTGAAGGAGGCACAGTTTCTTATAAAAGATCGTCACGTTGTCTCTCAAAGTTTGTACCAATCAGACTAGCATCGCTGAGTGGCAAAAATCGTGGAACAGTGTCTGTTTCAGAGTCTGGAAGTCTCTCCTGGGCCCACTGATCGTACGGTAAGGGCAAAGGTGCTCGCTTACAGTGTACACCGTGGATCCAGTTTCTCTTGCCTTGTACTCGAACCGCAGAACGTGTAGACAGGAGCCCTTGAAAGGGTCCCGTCCAACGGGGCTGATCGTTCTTGTTCCGCTGGAAATTTTTGACAAACACCCAACTTCCAGGTTCAATAGCGTGGCCTGGATCTTCTGAAGCTTGTGGTAGGCTCTCATGCACCTGTTGGTGTAAGACACGCAATTTAGTCGTCAGTTCACGCAAGTAGTCAATCAACACAGGGTACTCAATCTCACTAAATCTAGTTGGCCTTGGCACGCCCCAAATATTCGCAGGGCGACCAAAGACGACTTCATAAGGACTCAAACCCATTCTCGAATGCACAGGCATTCTTGTGGACAAGAGCGCTAAAGGCAAAGCATCTGGCCACTGAAGACCAGTGCTCGTTTGGATTTTGGCTAACTTTAGCTTCAAGGTGCCAGTATAGCACTCGACTAAACCAGCTGATTGGGGTGATTTGCAGCGTGGAACTTCTGCCGAATACCTAGTCCCTCACACACTCTCTTCATGATTTGACCCACAAATTCACTACCATTGTCACTCCAGATAATTCTCGGCATTCCAAACCTCGGGAAAAATTCCTTTATCAGGACTTTCGCTGTAGACAAGGCAGTATTGTCCCTAAGGAGATAGGCTTCTACCCATCTAGAAAAGGAGCAAACAATCACTAAAACATATTTCAAGTTATTGCATCTCTCCATATGGATAAAATCTACCTGCAAAGCCTCAAACGGATACGCAGGAGGAGCAAAATGACCAGCTGGTGTTGGAGTTCCCTTACCAGGATTGTACATCAAACACACCATACAGTTCTTAACCATGTTCTCTGCACATTTTGGAATTCCCGCATTTTGCCAAACCGGAGCCAACAACCTGCAAATCCCTTTCACGCTGATATGTGCCAATCCATGAGCCATTGTAACAACCGGAAGCACATACGCGTTAGGCAACAACCATCTCTGATGCTCAGACAGGTCAGTCCAACAACCATTCGAGTCCAATCTACCCTTATTTTCTCTCCATTCATTCAACTCTTTCTCTGTAGCTTCAGCTTGAATGGATTTCACACTCTCAATCGTATCTTCACACATACTCTTCTCTGGGACCCATCTCGCTGAACCTGCAACATACATTCGACTCGTCACATTCCTCGCGGTTTCTTTCGCAACTTCATCCGCAAACGCATTTCCGCGACCAACATCATCCGTGACTTTCTTATGGGCACTGCATTTCACGATCGCTACTTGTAATGGCAATGTAAGAGATTCAAGAAGTTCTTTCACCAACTGTCCATGCTGGATCTTCGTCCCATGCGAAGTCAGGAACCCACGTTCACGCCACAAACGTCCAAAGCTATGAGCCACGCCAAAGGCATATTGGCTATCAGTGTACACATTCATTCGTTTTCCTTTCGCCAACACACATGCTCTCGTTAATGCAAACAACTCTGCTGCTTGTGCTGAATTATGTGGAATACATGCAGCTTCAACAATCGTATGCAAAGTCGTAACCGCATATGCCGCAGTCGTATCACCATTCGGCAACTTAAAACACGAACCATCAACCCTCAAAGTACCATCACACTCTGGAAGAGGAGTATCGCGCAAATCTACTCTCCCTTTCGTTTCTTCTTCAGTTCTCAAAAAACAGTCATGCTGTTCTTCACTATCTGTCTCAACTGTAATTGGCAACAACGTGGCTGGATTCAACGTGTTGCATCGTTTAATTTGCACATGACTCGCTAACAACGTCAACTCGTAACCCGACAACCGAGCACTAGTTAAATGCTGTGTCTTCGTACGGTTCAACAAGGTATCCACTGCATGTGGAACCATTACCACTAACGTGTTATCCATAACCAAACCAGCAGACTGTCGGATTGAAACAGCCGCTGCCGCCGTAGCTCTCAAGCAACTTGGCAACGCTCTAGCTACCGGATCCAAAGTCGATGAAAAGTAAGCACATGGATGCTGCTTATCGCCAAACCGCTGAGTCAACACTGACAATGCACATCCCTCTCTCTCGTGGACATACAATGTGAAAGGCTTACTATAGTCGGGAGTACCCAACACCGGAGCCGAACACAACGCGTTGCGTAGTTCGGAAAAGCTCTTTTGACATTCGTCAGTCCAGGGAATAGGATTTGGAGTATCCTTAACAGTAAGAGCCATCAAAGGCTTCGCTAGCAAGGAAAAATTAGAAATCCACTGTCTACAGTACGACGTAATACCCAAAAACGCACGTACTTCTCTCTGTGTCGTAGGCACACTCATTTTCACAATAGCTTGAATTCTCTCTGGGGTCAATCTCCTTCCCTCCTTCGATAAGAGGTGACCTAAATAGGTTACTTCTTGTCGACAATATTGCAACTTGGAGAGAGAAACTTTGTGATGACAATCAGACATGTGACGTAACAATGACAAAGTGGCTTCCCTAAAAATCTCTCCAGTATCAGCGGCAACTAGCAAATCATCAACATACTGAATAAGGGCTGCACCATCTGTTAAAACCAACGGATCAAGTTGTGTCTTCAAAGCTTGACTATAGATCGATGGACTCTCGCAGGTTAGCCTTGAGGAGCGCGCTTAAAGCAGAAACTTCATCCTCCTAAAGAGAATCCAAAGATGTCCCTACTCTCTATGGCAATCGGGATGCTGAAGAAAGCATTCTTCAAGTCGATCACCGAAAACCATGTGGCTGTAGCCGGAATCAGAGTCAACAAGGCAGTGATATCAGGTACAACGGGAAATTGTGGAACAACAATCTTGTTCACTTCGCGAAGATCGATGACAAACCTATATACAGGAGGCTGTGAAGAATCAGTTCTCTTCAGAACAGGCAAAACGGGACTATTGCACACATTACCTCTCATTTTCTCAATGACATCCTTGTCGATCAGGTCATAGATGATCGCTAAAAGTGCACGCTCACCATCACTCGAGATACGATACTGTGGAATGCGCGGTAACTTAGCATTCGCCATCAGTGTCACAACATATGGGGGAATTTCCAGTAGGCCCACATCATTCGGACCAGTAGCCCACAATGAATCTGGTAAAGAAGACAATTCAGACGGAAGACTATCTTTCGACATGTACATCGGAGAGATCACTCTCACCCAAGGTAAGGTGTACTCCTGACGGAGAACAATACAGCGTCGCATACCATCTCTTCAACAAATCCAATCCCAATAGATTCTCATTACAACCTGTAGTCAAAATGAGGGGTGCTTCAAACTTACAAGGACCAACAGAAAGAGACAATGGAGCAGAAATCGAATTTGTAACGGGGGCGCCAGAAAAACCTACAGAAACATTATCCAAGCCAGAAAAAGGTGCGCCAGGGAATTTAGAGTGCATGATAGAACTCTTTGTAGCACCAGTATCTAGCAGAAAAGGCTCTGACACACCTGATGCAATCACTTCAACATAGGGTCCACTCTGATCTACTTGAACTGAAACAACTCCCTCTCTTTGTCCATGGCTGTCCTAACAATCATTACCATTTGCTTCATCACCTTCAACATAGTAATCATCCATATAGTACTGTACCAGACAAACCTTGCTGTTGATCAAAACTATTCACCGAGTTCTGTGGAGGCAAAGAGAGTACATTCAGTCCTCGACCTCTACCTCTAGGCGCTTGTTGAGCACCTCTACCTCGTATACCAGAAGCACCATTCGTACGCTGTAACAAAACCGGACAACTATTCTTGTAATGACCTTCTTCTTTGCAATATGCACACTGATTAGGACCATATGGGAAACGCTGTTGAGAAGACTCGTTCCTTTGCGAGTTTCTCGAATATTGCTGATGTTGCTGATAATCGCGCTGACTATTAGTACGGGGTGGATAAGCTTGTTGTAGAAGAACTTTAGTCTTCAATTCCTTAGTCTTCTTATCCGCTTTCTCTAACTCATCTTTGCGCCTATTTTCATAGTACTGAGCCGTAGCTAAAATCTGCGCTGACGTGGAAATTGCCCAAGCACCCTCGGAATCCTTCAACTTAGTGCACAACTCGGGAAGCAAATTATGCACAAATTTGTCAACGAACAATCTCTGGCCACCCTCGGTAGCCATATCCTGACCACTATGATCTACAAAAGTCTCTTCAAACCGCATGAAAAAGTCAGACACAGTCTCATCTTTCTTCTGCTTACAAGCAGACAACTTGTCCCAATTAACAAGCACTTCGGGCATCAAAGTCTTCAAAAGTAATAATCCTGCCAGGGAGTTGAGCAATTAGATCTTCAGGCTTAGCACCTCCAACTTGTCTATCGTTCGCAGCAACAATATTAACCCATGTATCACCCAATTCATTATCATGATCCGTATGTCGAATCACATTCCAGATAGGCTGTGGAACAACATTACCAAACAACATGTCTATGTCTGCTAAATTCATGACCCACGAACCCACAGTTTGAGTGAGCTCTTTATAATATCCCGCCAGATTTTTGCGCGGATCAGGTAAAGTCTGCTTAATCGCTAGAACTTCAACACGCTTCCACGGAACATGTACCCATATTCGATGGAAGTGCGCAGGCGCAGCTACAATATTCAACGCAGCATTAGCCTGAACTGCTTCCTTCCACACCGGAGGAACCTCAGGCATCGGATACTGACGCGCTTTTCTCCTAACTGACGAATCAGGCTCAAACAATCGCTCAGAAGGAGCATTATTACGAAACGACAACAACGTCGACACCGCTCTCTCAACGTCGGGAAAACTCACAATCGTCCCTTTCGCAAACTCGGAACGCACTCGATACAATTCTTCAGGAGCCTTACCCACTTCGTCCATCCATTGTTCATGGAGGAACACACACATCATTTCAAAAACGTACCGTTGCTTCGGTGCTTTCCATTGCCGGAAAACATCCATAATACCCTCAAGATCATACTGGGAAGTATACGTAACCCATCTACGTGCCATGTGATCCAAAACTACACGCTCATCTGTGTCAGGCAATTGACTACGTAATTGTCTATGCTCACTAACTGGAGACATACCCAATTGTCCCAACAAAGGATAAAGAAAACCAGAAAAAGCAGCAGTCATTCGCTGTCTAGTAGAAGGAGAAGATGGAAGAATAAGGGAAGACTGAACAATATTCGAAGAATCCAAAGTCGGAACAGAAGGAGTATCATAGACAGGCGTAGGAATAGCAGACAAAGGGGGAGGCAAAGTTGGCGGCCCCTGTGGAGGCTGCGCCAAGGGAACAGTAGCCAACGGAAGAGGAGCTGGCTGTGGAGGAATCACAGGTGGCACAACAACCGGAGCTTGCACAGCCACAACTGATGGCGGTGGTGCCGTAGCACTCTGCGCATAAGGAGGTGGTGAACTCAATAGATGTGACATTAAAGGATCTTTCGCAAGTTCTTTCTTGTCTTCCTGCTCTTTAGGCGGCAAAACTGGGTAGCATCTATCTACTGCTAACTTCTTCACCCTAAGCATCTGTTCACTCTCTTGCTCTTCCTCATTATCCCTATATGCAACAGCAGCTTGTACCATTGACATACCTCGTTCTCGTTTATTCTTCTTCGCTAATTTAATTCTCTTCTGTTTGGCTTCTTAGCGCCATATGCGGAAAGAGTCAAACATTGCCGGCCGGGCTTTCTTCTTAAACAATTTCAAAACTATCATAACGGGGCCACTGTAGGACACAGTCTTTTCTCGTATATTTTACCCAGATCTCATTATAGCTAATAGGGCCCACACCATGCTTCACGTATAATTCATATGTAGGGGTTCCAATTGGAGGAACCGGACACGAATCCTCTAACTGGGAATCCCTAGAACAACCACAACCAAATATCTTTCCAAGTCTACTAAGACCAGGCATCTTGCTCACTAGTCTAGCTTCAAACAGCAAGGGAAATCTCAAAACGATAATCTCGCGAATACACGAGTCCCTTGGCTTTGGGGCCTGCAGGTACCAAATCAAAGCGATCCACTAAAGGGATACCGAAACAAACTAAGGACTAGGAGACGCTCCACTCATACTTAACTGAAATGTCGATGGCGTCACAAGAAGACCCGCCAATCGTCTCGCTCTACAAACGTCTAAGGCTCCAAGACAGGGCGACAGTCAGGGCAGCAGTCCTTCGTAGCAGTCGGAAAGCGGGAAACCTCGCAGCAAAGACTTTCGGACCACAGCGATATACAGGGGTCGATGAAGTGGCAGGCCTTCCTCCAGAATTTTCACACGAAGCTCCTCACGATCTTCGGGCTTGGACCGGTACCGCTGAAGTCGCCCCATGTTGGGAGCCAACTGAAGGACCGGGTTTTAGAACCCAGCGGCGTCAGGGAAAACGCCTGATGCCTTCGAGTTCCTCTGCCTTGGCAAACAGAGACACGGGATACTTCTTGATGACGTCAAAGACCAAAGTTTATTGGCTGCAACCAGGAACAGAGGTCTACGAAGCACACACGGGTGGTTCGCTAGAGACTGCACAAATTCAATGAGCGGAGCATGGTCTTTTAAGCCAAAAATCAAGCCTCAGGCAACATTCAAAATTAGCATTGGGTTCATACAAACAGACCAATGGCAGCGTGACATTTCAAAAGTAGCGTATGACGACAATCCCACTTTCCGTTGTCCAGCCCACCAGAAATGACCAAGCAAATTCCCTTTTCCTGTTCAGTCAGGCCGGACAAACCCATCATAAAACCCTCTACCCATATCAGTGATTATGTCGTAAAGGAAGGAACAGAAATAGATTGGAAACAAGATAGAAAGTTGGGTGCAGTGTACTATAAACTCGGGCACGTCCTACCCTTTGATCTTTATCTGACCAGCTGCTTAACAAGGAACTGGCTCAACGAGGTCAGTCTCGGGCAAGGGAGTCAGTTCGGCCAGGTCATTCAAAAGTCAGCTAAGGCATACGTGTCTCAAGGACTCGTTCGGCCGCAATCATTGACCTATGTGAGGGCAACCACACAAAATGGCTGCCACACACAAAATGGAAACCGAGGGTTTGAATTTAATTCCCAATTACAGAGTGTTCTCATTGATCGATTCATGCGAAAACACTTGTACACGCTACACTCGTCATTTGCGGTCTGCTGACACCAAAATCGTCTATTTCCGACGACCTTTATTGAACGGGTTCGGAATCACCGAACCAGACCCACAAACTCACGGAACTACAGTGCCCTTAAAACACCTCAGAATGGACTGGACATTGTAGGGGCATATATGCTCATACGGATATTCCCACACATAGGATAAAGGGCACCCTGCCTTAAGTCTAAATTCCTGCATTAGGGGTGACTTACCTATATCCCATGCACTGTATGGGAGGTATGGCACACAGTTCTGTGTTCTATATTTCAAGTGACACATGTCACTTGTCACCTAGCTGCACAGCTCTAAGATTCTATCAAACAATATATGTATCTGTGTTTCACAACTTTTAGTCTTATTGTATTCATTGTTAATATAACAATTCATAAACAATGTATCGCTATAAATATTCATTCATTTTAAAGTCTCATATTAATGTGCAGTCCACAATAAATGTAAATCATGGAGCAAATAGCCTATTTAACAAAGTAGTAGTTTACATAACTACCGTGATCAGGAACATTTATTGTTCGAAACGCGTAGGTGAAGGAAGTTTTTCAGAGCTGGATTAAACTGCTTTAATCATCCGAGAAGAGTGCAGTGTATTTTCTGAATTGCTAGACAATAAATCACAAGTCTTGTCCTTGACTCGTCGCCTGCACCAGCTGACTGGCCGCTCCTCCTCAACCAAGGGACGTTTGCTTGTGAAATATATATATATATATATATATATATATATATATATATATATATATACATATATATATATATATATATATATATATATATATATATATATATATATATATATATATATATATATATATATATATATATATATATATATATATATATATATATATATATATATATATATATATATAGGAAATCCACAACATTCTACTGGGCATTACTTTGGTGTCGATTGAGGAAATTGCTTGAAATTTTCCCAAATTTTGGCCTGCTCAGTTCTGCTCCTTTCCTGAAAGTTTTAGGGGGATTTGTTAAGTGGGGGCCGAGAAAAACGGGGGTCCCAAAACGTGTTTTCCCCATGTTAATTTCCATAGGACGTTCAGACACGGCTGCAGCCCGAACCGCTGAATGGAATTACACCAAACTTTGCAAAATTGTAGGGACTGGTACGCAGAAGTGCCTTTTATATATTTGGTGAAAATTGCTCCAGTGGTTTTTATGAAAATTAACTTCAAAAACACATATATATCTATATGCGCCTCGAGCGCTTACCTGTACGCGTACCGGGGAGCGCAGCCGGCGTGCCACGGAAGTGCGCGAGCGGAAAGCTGATTGGCTCTCGGGTGTCTGTGAACATTCCAAACGGTCCGGAGAGTCCGCCATCTTGTGTCTTGGTAGAACTGAGACACAAGAGGGGAAAAACAAAAGGGGAAAACTATAAAAGGGGGCAGGGTAGAGACCCCCTGACCCCCTAGGTTTTCTCATGGGGGCCAAGGAGGACCCCGAAGGGCAAAAAAAAGTTTTTTTTCTTTGAAAATTTCGCAGAGTACGCGCTGGGTGCGATGCCTTGTACGCTTACAGGTACGCGTACCCTGAGCGTACCACGGAGAAAACCGAAAAAATATATATTTTTGGGCCTGGGGGTCCTTGTTGGGCCCCCTGAGCAGGCCTAGGGGGTCAGGGTGCTTCTACCCTGCCCCCTTTGCATGTTTTGCACCTTTGTTTCACTGCTTTCTTGTGCCTTGGTTCTACCGAGGCACAAGATGGCTGCTAACACTTCCTGGTTTGAAGTGTTGACAGGCAGTGGCAGCCAATCAGCATGCCTTTCACAGGAAAGCAGCATGCTCATTGTCTGGCAACACTTCTAATCAGGAAGTGTTGGCATTCATCTTGTGCTAGATAGACCGAGGCACAAAAGAAGCAGAAAAACAAACATGTAGAATGCAAAAAGGGGGCAGGGTAGAAACAACCTGACCCCCTAGGGTTGCTCAGGTGGTCCCATAGGATATTAACATATTTAAACGTTATCCTCTAATAGAATTAGCATTTAAAAACCTTGCGAATCCACTGAGAAAACCATAGGTTTCAGGCCTTATATAGTTAGGAATTAGCATAAAAAAACTTGTAAATTCACTGAAAAAACCATAGGTTTCAGGCCTTATATAGTTAGTAATTAGCATATAAAAAACCTTTGAAATTCACAGAAAAAACCATAGGTTTCAGGCCTTATACAGTTAGGAATTAGCATTTAAAAAAACAATGAAATTGCTCCTATATAGTTAGTTGTACTAACTATATTTTGCGCACCCACAATCCACTGCTGATGATGTCACATATTAGATCATTCATGACATGGTCAGTGACATCACTGATGACATTTCAAATGACATCACTGATAACATCAGACAAGAAAGAACAGTTTTCCCTTACCTACCACATAATTGAAAAATGCAACTACTACAATATAGGTGACAGAAACAAGACCATAACTTGCAATATTACAACAAAATATATATTATTTATTTCATTTTTATAAATATATGCTCCATAAATTTACTTCAAATAACATTGTTTCAAGAATTCATCAGATATGGTGAAATTTATAATTTTTATACAAACAAAATATTTTTATAAATACAGAAAAAGAGAACACAAGAAAATAACATCAAATGTAAATGAGTCAAACATTTATAACAAATCAAATGACTGAAGACTAATGCATGTTTGAAACAGCCCCTGGAAAAAAAGAAGAAAGATAACAACATGCAAACACATTCATAAAAATCTCCACATTCTCACTCAAACTTCACACATTCCCACAACATTTAAAACACTGAAGAAAAATCATGAGTGAAGGTCTCCAAGGTCAATGAGAGACCCCACACTTGGTCGACGCGTTTCGGCAGCTCAGGGCCACCTTCTTCAGGACCACTTCCGATAAAGAAACCCAAATATCCAGGGGGTAAAGAGGAGCGAGGTTTGACAATACTGTTGAAGATCTAGTGATACAATCCAATTACAAAATTTCCTGAAGATAGTATATCATCTATATTTCAGATAATTCATTTCATTCCCCTCCTTCCCTGGCTTGTTTAAGTCTTGAGGGGGTCCCATCATTATTGCTAATCACTGATAACATCATCCACGTGACAATCACATACACCTTATCATACACTATTAAAATCTTTCATCACTCTTTGTAAAATACAGAGTATCATATTTGAATCCATTGTCACAGCAATACAAGTATCTAAAAATCCGCTCAGTGATTCATAGATGTATACACACATCTAATGACTTACCTGTAGATTCACTCGTACATGCTGTCAATGAACAATAGAACACTATCAAAAATACACCTATATCGACATTAAACAACAGCACACATCCTATTCACATATGAAGTCATCCTACTCACCTATGCAAACAATGGATCATACTTACATATTTACTTAGCAAAACACTTATACAAACACCACTTCATCTATTCATTTAGATAGTAAGTCATACTTAGTGAATTATAAAATCAATTTTACAAGTATACAGTTATCCATACAGTCACTCACACAATCATTGAGTCTTATGTATACTTATTTATATGCAACAACTGAGACATACACTGCCTTTTATTTTTCTAGTTTGTTGGACATGTACCATTGAGAAATATATTTGCTCATCACACACCCAAAAAGAGATTCACTCACCCAAACTGTTAGAACATGTAGTTTTAACTTCATATATCTACTGAATCAACTATTCACTCATCTTTGGACAGTCACACACCCCCCACCAAACCACACACACTTTCACACTCCCATACAAATACTTAGTTAACTAATCAATAACTAATATAGACTTTCACATAGCTAGTAACCAACTGTAGAATCAGTTTACACAACAACTGACAAAGTGATACAGATATTCACACAGTTTAGTCACTATCCACTATATTTAGGGAGACACTATAAATTGGACAAGTAAACAGTCAATAACACTGCTACTAAATCCTCCATCCAAATATTTTGTTATATATATCCACTCATTCTTCAATGCAAATTGCTATATATATAATGCATATTTAAATAACGAAGCAAACCACATTCACTGGATGATGTCATCAGTGATGTCATCAGTGATGTCATTTGAGATGTCTTCAGTGATGTCACTGAACATGTCATGAATGATCTAATATGTGACATCATCAGCAGTGGATTGCGGGTGCGCGAAATATAGTTAGTGCAACTAACTATATAGGAGCAATTTCATTGGTTTTTTAAATGCTAATTCCTAACTATATATGGCGTGAAACCTATGTTTTTTTCTGTGAATTCAAATATATACATATATATATATATATGTACCCTAATGAGAACAAGTAAATAGCACTACTGTTTAGTAATCTAGACAAACAGTTAGACGAAGCGAACTCACATGCACATTAAAGAGTAGTGTCTCTGCCAGAAGAGCAGAAAATAATTTGAAGTAACATTCCACTAACAACTCTCAGAAAAATAAAAAGAAAATAAAGAATAGACCCTCATACCTAAAAGACTAGGGGCCATATGTATCAAGTACCAAGGCATTCGCAAACGCCAAAATTCGCCGAATTTCGCGCTTGCGAACGCATTAGTGGTATATGTATGTATCAAAGAAATCTGCGTGCAAAATAAGAAATTGCAAAATTTGCGATTCCTTATGTTGCGATTTCATTTAAGGAATTGCAAATTTTGCGATTCCTTAAATGCACTGTAAGAAGCATTAAAAAAATGCAAATTGGCCTTAAGGAATCGCAAATTACCACCAACTTCAAGTTGGTGGTAATTTGCGAATTCCTTGAAAAATTCACTTTTTTTGCATTTTTCAAAGTGCAATTTGGGCATGTATGTGCGCCACATGGGCACCCATGCTAATTTCAGGGGTGCAACAGGGTGTCTTTTGGACACCCCTGCACCCTTGAAATTATTCTCAATTTGCGATTCTCAAATGGCGAATTGCAAATTGAGAATTACTTCCCATTCATTCCTATGGGCTTCCAGACCCATAGAAATGAATGGGAAAGTATTCCTTAATTGCAATTCGCAATTTGCTAAACGCAATTAAGGAATACTAAGAAATTGCAAAAAAATTGCAATTTTGTACATACATCCCTATTTGCAATTCTCAAATAGCGATTTCTAAAATATCCCTATTTGAGAATCGCAAATCAGGTTGTTGATACATATGGCCCTAGAAGTTAGAACGCTCTCACCATGAAAAACACAGTAGGTGGCCGTGTGTACAGAGACCAGTAAAAAATATATTTGAGTAAAGTTCAACTTGTGAACAAAGTTCCTAGCTTAGAGGTAGTGCCTGATTGTTCTGACCTTTGTGAATGAATCAAGGTGAGCCTCCGGAGTGAAAAGCAAATACTTACAACTGTGCTATTTTGTCTCTGCTCTTTCATTAGAGGTGATATGATGGATGTTCCTATGATGCTAATTCTGTAAGACATATGATAATATACTGACTGTCCAGTTAAAGTGAAGACAAGCAGTTCCAAAACCACCGTAATACACCAGTGTATTCCTACCTTTAGTTAGATACCGTCCTTTCTGTCTCTACAAAAGGTTGCCGAATCGTTTGTGACAATCACTGTGAATCCAGAAAATCTTAAGTTATGTTAGGTGGCTCAAATTGCCCAAATCAACATAAAGACCCAGACACTTGCTGGTTCCTATCTCTGATCCCTATGTAGATGTATACGTGTGACAAAAACAAACAAAATCCCTTTTCGAAATTCTAGAAGGTAAGCGAAATGTATGTATGTAAGTAAATTCTGTAAAGCAACCCACAATTGGGGTCATGTGCTATAGGTACTTTGTGTAAGAAATATGACAAAAAATAGGTACCAACACCTTAAAAAACACTATTCTGTTTCCGTTGCTGTAATGTGTTACGAAGAGACTCAAGAACTAAAACATATGTTAAGCTATGTATTGTTTTATTTAAAAACTTTTTTTATTTATAAGACCAAATTGGTATTAGGTTCTTGAGGTACAAAATAAAAAATGTAATCTACTTGTCTCAAACAATAATTTCATTGATACATAGACATAATTTTCTTTATCCACTTAAAAAACAAATAACATATGCACATTTTAAAGTTACAAATTTAAAAATACACAATCTTTTTAAAAATACACAGAAATACTTTTGACGCTGCATTTCGGTGAAAATTTGATTGATATACAACACAGCCGTAGTTATTGCTTATTTATCTTCTGCAGCTAGCAACCATAGGCACAGACAATAGTACTGCCTTGTTGTAAGTGTAATGTTGCTTGCTTTATTATTTATCTGGATGCAATGATAGAACCAGCAAAATGCCAGATGGGTGGCACACTATGCTACACACAGATTTTTAGCATGGGTGTTTTTAAGCCACACCCTTAATTACATTAGCCACAGCCCTTTAAGAGACCCCCAGTGGGTTCATCCCACTTAAATCCCTGGGGTACAGTGCGCTGGCTCCGGTGAGACTGGCTTCCTTGCCCCCTTCAGTTTACAGCAAAGACCTGGGCCGAGGACAGTCTGTGTGACATGTAAACTGCATGGCTCCCTTAGGAGGGACTACCATTGGTAGGGTACCCCTTCAGTCTCTGCAGAGTACCCTGGCTGAGGTCAGCGCACATGGGATGCAGCGAGCTGGCTCTGGTCTCACTGGCTTGCTTGCCCTCTTCAGTTTACAGGAAAGACCTGGACTGAGGCTAGCCTGTGCGAAATTTAGACCGCTTGCCTCCCTTAGGGGGCCTCCCATTCTTAGGTACAGCCCGGTGCCTGAAGAATAAAAGAGGAAACCAGTACGCATGAAATAACCTGAACCGGACTCCCTCGTGACACACTGCACACCGGCCATTTTGAGAAAATCCGGGTGTAGGCCGGACATCATGAGATAATCAGAACCTGCCTCCTTAGTGAAGCATTGCCCACCTCAGGGCACACCCCAGAGATGCTTTAAGGCATTAGAAAAGTAGGCAACTGGACGGGGCCCCCACCTCCCAAGCCCCCCTTGCCTTTTGCTCAATTTCAACCTTTCACAGATAATTCAACAGTATATGGCACCACATGGCTTCAATTAGCAGATAATGGGTAAAATACATTTGAAATTGTTCCGACCATGGGCTCCCAATATATATTTTCTGCCAAGGCCCCCAAAATTCCAAGAGGCACATTGCTACACCCTGTGTTTATTTCCAAACAACAGAGTTAAAGTCGGCCTGCATACAATACTCTCAGCCTGGCTATCTTGTGACACTTTGCCCTCCTCGGGCTAACCCCTCCTTGTCGCAGAAGATCCGGGTTGGGGCAGGTGCCGCTCAGGGTACACCCACAGGGTTTCCCTCTGGTTTCCTTATTCATAAATCCAGGACTGGGTAGCCAACCTGCATGAAAACGCTGACCCTTGCTTCAGTACGGGAGTACCGTCCTCAGGGTGCACACTCGTCAGGGCTGTGGAAGGCCTATCTGCATGGTGGCCAACCTGTAGGATTAACCCGAGCCTAGCTTCGGACGGTGCAGGACATTTCCCTAGAGAGCCCACGTGCCTGGGCTGTGGAAGGCCTGTGTGCACAGGTACCCCGAACCTGTCTCAGGTTTTAAAGACTGGCAGTTGGCCCCCTCAGGATACCCCCTCGGTGCCCGGTGAAAGCCTGGGCTGACTGCCCACTTCAGGGCACCATTTCGGTGTCGGAGGGAAACCTGCACGCATTACCCTGAGCCTGGCCCCGATGTTCCCGACTGCCCCTATCAGGGTAGACCATCAGTGCCCGGAAAACACCTGGGCTGAGGCCGGTGAAATCCCCCGAGAAGGCTTGGATGTGACGGCCTGCCAATTACAGGTCACACTGTCCGTGTCAGGGCAGTCTGCATGTCAAACCCAGAGCCTGACTACAGTGGTGTGAACTGTGCCCTTCTTAGGGTACACTTTCTGTGTCAGCGGGCGAGGGGCCGAGACTGTGTTAGATACCCTCAGAGGGCTCCTGTATAATGGCTGCCCTGCTTGATGCCCGGAGAAGACGAGGGCACCTCATACCCCGAGGCAATACTCATGAAATGCCCTGAGATGTCCTGTCCATCTCAGGGCTCGCTTTCGGTGTCGGAGGGTAGTCTGCATATGTTACCCCGAGCCTGACTGCCTCCAGCAGGGTACACGCTCGGTGCCTGGAGAACACCTGGGCTGAGGCTGCTCTGCGTGACGTGCCCTGACAGGGCTGCAGGGTGATGACATGCCCTCTCGTGGCACAGTTTCCATGTCAGAGAGCTGAGGATGAAGGCATCCTGCATGGGACAAGTACACTCAGTCTGTTTCCTGTAATATTCACATGCTGTAAATCACATTTCCCACATGAAAAGAGTCCCTTCAAAGGGCGGGTAGCCCACTTTGTCTTCGGTTTATCTAAGTGCACCGCCTCGTGGGGTTTACTGGTGCTCAGAAGTCAAAAGTGTTTATTTTTCGGCCACAAATGTTGAAAGCACGAACTGGTCTGGCAGCTGCATCCATGCGGAGAGTCAGGATGTAGAATGCCGCCTTGGAGAGGAAGACCACGGGGAGAGTCCACTGGTAAGATCCTACATGGACCTGGGTGAGAGAAGAGTTAGGCCCTAGCTGCCAAAAAGAGGCTTTCGGCAGCGAGTATCAGATGTGTGTGTGCAAGAGCATCTATGGTGGGCATTGAGAAACGTAAATATTAAGCAGAACACAAAAACACGGGAATAAAACAGGAAAATACATAAAATAAAACCAATACAAACTGTGAGCGTGCACTGACATGCACACGCGTGCCAACACACATACATATGAGAGATTTGGAGGTACATTACAAGCTGCTAGACCATGGAAACATTATTTTATTACTTATAACCTTATCCCCTTTACTGTTAATAATATTTGCATGTGCAGACCTCACTGAATAGACAAAGTAGCGCTTCACGTTTGACCAGTTACCACAACACATTACAACAAGTATTAAAAAAACAATAGGTCTCGCTTTTCATTAAGTTAAAGCCATTTGCTTTGCTATACATTACCAATAGCATAGCAAATCGCTTTAACTTAATCAAAGGCAAGACCTAATGCATTTTCAATGCTTGTTAACCAAGCGCTCTGTCTTAACCGCCACGTGGAGTTAGCAGCTTTGATCATCAACATTAGACATGGGACTAATAGCCAAAGACGTGTCCACTGTTTACAGACAAATGGCAGCCATCTTAGACTGTTCCAAACTAAGCCTAAGGATTCTGAAGCTGAGTTAGTGAGGAAAGAATGTATGTGTCAAGAAAAAAGGTGATGACCATAGTGAAAATGCTGGACATTGGTCTTAATATGAAGAACAGTTGACTATATTCCTAGATTAAGTACAGAAGCCAAATATGTGAAAGTAAAGTATAAGCACGGAAAAAGAATTGCACACCGAAGTATAGTTCCAAAAAAAATAAGAGTGAACAATATATAAAAGTGTTGTGAAAAACTGATCATTGTGCCAAACATGAACATAAAATACAAGATACAGGTCTGTTACTCATGTGGTTTGTGAGTGCACACATACAAAATGAATTCAAACTGAGTAAGAACAACTATATGAACTGTAATTCTAATAGATGTATGCACATGTTTAGTTACAGTAGCAATGTTTCCTAAAAAGCAACTCATTTCAATATTATCATTCATACCAAATGGAGTCATTTTATTCAGTCTTTTTATCCAATAGATCTCTCTCTGTGATAATGATTTAGAAGTGTCTCTGTCAATATAAATTCAAATTGTGAATGCTTCTAGGATTAAAAATCTCAATTGTGCAATATTGTATTTGCTTTCCAGCCAGTGTACAGGCTATGTGACAAGTAACATGTGCCACTTGAAATATAGAACATTGCATGAGGTGTGGACTAGGCAGTCACACAGCCCTGTCCAGCACGCTAAAGACCTTAAGAGTTTAGATAATTATCAGTATATCATTGCTTAATTTATGTATAACAGGTCTGCGTAATGCACACATATTGTTCAACACAGGACTTTTTGCCATGCCGACTCTTCAGATTTCTCTGCATCAAGATATGCAGCCTGCAGTGGCAGAGTTCATAGCCTTGGTGACGGGCCCCTGGAGTGGCAGAACCAGTGCTGCAGCCCAAAAAAACCCTCTTCAATAAATACCCATGTCCTAGGGACCAGGAATGGCAGGTACTAGGGACTTACAGGTGTAACTGAAGTTATGCCAATTGTGTTACAGTTTTTGGGAATGAGATATGGCACTGGGAACCTGGTTAGCAGGGGCCCATTGCACTTACAGTTCAAAATTACATCAGACAGTGGGAACTAACTATGTCAAAAGAGGTACTTCCCTACAGCAGCCATGCACCTCTATTGTTGCCACAAGTAGGTTTCTCACAGCGCAATTGCTGGAACCGCGTTGGAGGCCCTGCCCTCTTTCTCAACCACTTTGCAAAGGGGGGTCCTGGCTCACTACTCATTGGGGGATGAAGGCCATTGGCTATTCAAGTTTGTTGAGGGGACAAGAACCCCTATTGCTGCATAAAGTAAGTACCCAACAGTGTGATCGTTGGGACCTCATCAGAGGCTCTGCCGCCTTTATCAACCACTATGCAAATGCACCTCCTGGAGCATTGCTGTTTTGGCTGCTGCGGGTTATTGGGGGGCCAGTGGGATTGCTCAGACCTCATTGGTGGCCCTCCCTCTTTCTCAACCACCCTGCAATGGGGCCTCCTGGCATACTACTGACTGGGGGTGAATTCCCCTTGGCTGCTGAGCGTCATCGGAGGCCAAGGACCCCAGCTGTTGTGACAGTGGAATTGCCGAAAACTCATCTGAGACCCTTTCTCAAATACTGTGCAAATGGGTCTCCTGGCACATTACTGGTTGAGGAGTGAAGTCCTCCTAGCTGCTGAGGATCGTTGGAGGCCAAGAATGCCTATTGTTGTCACAAGTAAGTCCCCCACAGCAGAATGGCTGAGACCTCATCAGAGGCTCCACGTCCTTTCTAAACAGCAGGATTGCTGAGATATTGTTGGAGGCCCATCCGCTTTCTCAACAACTCTGCATTGGGGCCTCCTGGAGCACTACTGGTTGGGGGATGAAGTCCCCTTGTCTGCTGACAGTCATCAGGGCCAATAACCCCTATTGAGCCAGAAGTATGTCCCTTACAGTGGAATTGCTGAGACCTCATTGGAAGCCCCGCTGTCA
This sequence comes from Lissotriton vulgaris, assembly GCF_964263255.1. NCBI lineage: Eukaryota > Metazoa > Chordata > Amphibia > Caudata > Salamandridae > Lissotriton > Lissotriton vulgaris. The sequence continues at coordinate 898,045,654 of NC_141687.1, forward strand.
TTATCAACCACTCTGCAAATGCGCCTCCTGGTGCACTTCTGGCTGAGGGATGAACTTACCTTGGCTACTGAGGGTCATTTGGGGCCAAGAAACCCTATAGTTGCCACAAGTAAGTCCCCTACAATGGATTGATGAGACCTCATTGGAGGCCTGCCCCCACTCTGAAAAGGGGTCCTCTGGGCACTACTGCTTGGGGGATGAATTGGCTGCTGAGGGTCGCTGGGGGCTAAGAACCCCTATTGTTGCCACTAATAAGTCCCCCACAGTGGGATTGCTGATACTTTGTCAGAGGCACCACCCCCATCATCAAACAGTCTGCAAAAGCATCTACTGTTGTGCTACTGTTTGGTGGATGAACTTCCCTTTGCAACTGAGGGTCATTGGGGACCAAGAACTCCTGTTGTTCCCAGAGCAAGTCCCCCACAGTGAGATTGCTGAGACCTTGTTGTAGTCCCCGCCCTCTTTCTCAACCACTCTGCAAAGGGGTCTCTTGGCACACTACTCGGGGGAGGAAGTCCACTTAGCTGCTGAGGGGCATTGGGGCTAAGAACCCGTATTGTTTCCACAAGTAAGTCATCCACAGTGGAATTGCTGAGACTTTGGCAGAGGCCCACCCCTTTATCAACCAGTCTGCAAAAGCATCTCCTGTTGTACTACTGGTTGGGGGATGAACTTCCCTTGGCTGCTGAGGGTCATTGGAGGCCAAGGACCCCTATTTTTGCCACAAGTAAGTCCCCCAAAGCGGGACAGCTGAGACCTAATCGAATCCCCCCCCTTTCTCAACCACACTACATAGGGGCCTCCTGATGCACTACTCTTTGGGGATGAAGTCCCCTTGGCTGCTGAGGGTCGTTGGGGGACAAGAACCCCTATTGTTGCCTTAAGTAAGTCCCCCACATTGGGATTGATGAGACCTTGTCAGACAGCTTGCCCCCTTTCTCAAACACTCTGCAAAGGGGTCTCTTGTCACACTACTAGTTGGGGGAGGAAGTCCACTGGGCTGCTCAGGGGCGTTGGGGCCAAGAACTTCTGTTGTTGCCACAAGGAAGTCCCCCACAGTGGAATTGCTGAAACTTCATCAGAGGCCCTGCCCCCTTTACCAACCAGTCTACAAAAGCATCTCCTGTTGTGCTACTGGTTGGGGGTAGGGGTGGGCGGACATTTCTGTTCCACCAACGGAATGGGTGAAAATTTGCACTTTCCGCCTTCCACAAAGAAGGCGGAAAAACGGGGCAAATTTCCGCCGATTCCACGGCGGAACGGAAGTTGTCCGCCCGCTCGCCGCCCACTTCCCGCCCACCTGCCGTACCACCTCCTGCCCGCATTATTAAATTAAATTAAAAGGCTAAATAAAACTTTAAAGCAAATTTACCTTATTGCGCCGCATCTTCCCGATCCCGGCTTCATTTTTGTAAACTGCGCATGTGCAGGACTGCGGGCGGGCGGCCTCGCGAAATGGAAATATCGCGGAGAGGCACGGAGATTGCTTCAATCTCCATGCCTCTCCGCGTTAGTCCCTTCCGTGACTTCCGCCCACCCCTAGTTGGGGGATGAAATTTCCTTGGCTACTGATGGTCATTGGGGACCAAGAACGCCTTTTGTTGCCAGAAGCAAGTCTCCCACAGCGGGATTGCTGAGACCTTGTTGGAGGCCCGCCCCCTTTCTCAACCACTATGCAAGAGGGACTCCCAGCATACCACTGGTTGGGGGATGAATTCCCCTTAGCTGCTGAGTGTCACTGGGGGCCAAGAACCCCTATTGTTGCCACAAGTAAGTCCCCCAAAGATGGACTGCTGAGACCTAACCGGATGCCCGCCCTTTCTCAACCACACTACAGAAGGGCCTTCTGGTGCACTACTGTTTGGGGAATGAAGTCCACTTGGCTGCTGAGGGTAGTTGGGGGGCCAAGAACCAACTGTTGCCACAAGTGAGCCACCCACAGCGGGATTCCTGAGAACTCGCCAGAGGCCCTGCCCCCGTTCTCATTCACTCTGTAAAGGGGCCTCCTGGTGCCCTACTGGTTGGGGGATGACGTTCCCTTGCCTGCTGAGGGTCATTGGGGGCCAAGAGCTGCTATTGTTACCACAAATAAGCCCCCCACAGTGGGATTGCTGGGACCTATTTTGAGGCCCTGCCCTCTATCTCAACCACTCTGAAAATGGGCCTACTGGCCACTACTGGTTGGGGGCAAGACATCCCCTTGGCTGCTGAGGATCAGTAGGGTGGCATGAATACTTATTGTTGCCACAGGTAAGTCCCCAAGCGGGATTGCGTAACCTCATCTGAGGCCCCACCCCCTTCCTACACCACTGTCCAATGGGGCCTCCTGGTTCTCTACTGGGGCACTACTGGTTGGGAGATGACATTGCCTTGGCTGCTGAGGGTCTTGCCTCTTTCTATCTCTTTCTGCTAGATTCACAACTTTAGTTTGCCGCTTTCTGCTCATTTCTCTCTTTTATTCTGCATCTTTTTGCTCATTTTTTAGCTTTAATTTGCTACTTCCTGATAATTTCTCACTTTTTCTAATCTTTCTGTTCAATTCTGACCTTTATTGTGTCTCTTTCTGCTTGTTTCACACTGTTCTTTTGACTCTTTCTGCTCGTTGCTTACCTTTAGTCTACCTCTTTCTTCTCGTTTCTGACCTTCTATTTTGCCTTTTTCTGCTCACTGGTGAACTTTTTTCTGCCACTTTCTTCTCGTTCCTGACCTATATTCAGCCTATTTCTGCTCATTTCTCTATCATTATTCTGCCTCTTTTTGCTCATTGTTGACCCTTATTTTACCCCCTTCTGCTCGTTGTTGACCTTAATTCTGCCTCTTTCTGCTTGTTTCTCACCTTTATTTGCCTCTTTATGCTTGTTGCAGACTTTTATCCTGCTTCTTTCTGCTAAATCCTTGACCTTTATTTTGCCTCTTCTTCTTTCCTCTCATTTCTCACCTTTATTTGGCCTCTTTGTGCTCATCTCTGACCTTTATTCTGCCTCTTTCTGCTTGTTTCTGACCTTTATTCTGCCTTTTTCTGCTAGTTTATGACCTTTATCTTGTGTCTAGCTACTTAATTCGGACCCCCTATTCTGCCTCTTTCTGCTCGTTTCTCACCTTTATCTTCCCTCTTTCTGCTAGTTGCTGAACTTTATTCTGTGTCTTTCTGCTCATTTCTGACCTTCATTGTGCATCTTTATCCAAGTCCATAACCACTTTTCCTATGGAAACACTGTACTCACTATCACTACCTACTGGCAACCGCCAGAAGGTAATAGATATAGATATAGATAGATAGATAGATAGATAGATAGATAGATAGATAGACAGACAGACAGACAGATAGATAGATAGATAGATAGATAGATAGATAGATAGATAGATAGATAGATAGATAGATAGATAGATAGATAGATAGATAGATAGATAGATCGATCGATCGATAGATAGATAGATAGATAGATAGATAGATAGATAGACAGACAGACAGACAGACAGACAGACAGACAGACAGACAGACAGATAGATAGATAGATAGATAGATAGATAGATCGATCGATCGATCGATCGATCGATCGATCGATAGATAGATAGATAGATAGATAGATCGATCGATCGATCGATCGATCGATCGATCGATCGATCGATAGATAGATAGATAGATAGATAGATAGATAGATAGATAGATAGATAGATAGATAGATAGATAGATAGATAGATAGATAGATAGATAGATAGATAGATAGATATTAATCTTCAAATGGTCTGCCTGGTCTGCCCCACCCTTAAAACCATGTCACATTGTTTTGCGCATCGAACCCGACATGAACATCTTCAACCGTGGTCTCCTCTATCAAAAATCCAAATGCTCAGTAATATCTTTTGGCAACACAGGCTTACTCATGAATGGATAGAGTTAGTGCAATTTGCATTTTAAGTGTTCAAGGAGAAAACATGAAAAGTGAACTAAACTCTTAACACAGTGGGGACCATATTGGAGTGTGGCTTGGTCGTAATTGGGACAATATACTGCAAAATGAATCTGTAAATAACCTGCATCATTATCACAAGTACATGTGTCAGCTTTTATATACATTTAACGGGATAAGCCTTGAGACCCTAATATATCAGATCCTTAGATAAATGTCAAGGACTCACCAAACAACAAAAATCTATTTCCACAAACAAAGTTTTGGCTTCCACTTTCCTCAGGTAGTAAAAGATTGCTAGCTCACTGGCTGTAAAGCTGATCCAGCTGGATCGTCAAAAAGCATCATGAGTGAAGATTTCCATTTTGAATGTAAAATGAATGCAGTCCTGAGATCTCTTGAGATACGCAGTAATCCGGTGGTATTTTCAGTCCATCCGGATACAATGATTTTCCTCTGGAGTCCAGAAGTTTCCTCTGTCTTTAAGAAATGTCCACAGGGAAGATCTTCAACTCTGACAGACACAAAAATCCACAAAATTAAGATGATTGGCCTTAGGATGTTCATGTTTCTTAAGAATTGTTGCTGATTTGTGATTCCTGAATTGTTCAGAGGGTGAACAGTCACAATATAAAAATTTTAATATTGAATTACCAAAATATCGAGCTTTAAATATCAAGTGGACATAATATTGAGTCACAAAAATATAGTGGTAAAGAATATCGGTATTCAGGTAAGAAATATCGATGTTCATAATATCAAAGTTAGTAATATCGGCAGTCATATTATAGTTGTTAATAATATCGATTTTTTTTTAGTGTTTTAAGTGTATATGTGTTAAAAGTATGTATTATTTTTGTAAAATGTATGCTTGCATTTTGTTAAAGTAATGAATTTTATGTTATTTAATTTTTGCTTAATTTTATTCCGTAGAGGGTTGTGGGTTTATAGGGAAATAGAGGGGAAAATAATTTTAATCGTAATTAAGTAATTATTTATATTTATTTATTCAAAATAATAAAAAATGTATTGTTAATTATTTATTAATTGGTCATACATTTTTATTAATTGGTAATTATTGTAATTAATTCGTTACCCATTTTTATTAATTGATTAATTGATATTAATATTAATTGTATAATTTATTATTTGGAGCAGGTTGTGGGTTTTGTAGGGGAATAGGGTGGGAAGTAATTTAATTCTAATTAAGTAATTATTTATTTTTATTTATTGGTATTGATGATTTATGTATTGTTAACTAATTATTAATTGGTAATTCATTTTTATTAATTGGTCATTCATTTTTATTAATTGATTAATTGATAATTACATTAATTGTATTAATGTATTATTTGGAGCGGGTTGTGGGTTTATTGGGGAATACGGTGGAAAGTAATTTCATTCTAATTACGTAATTATTGAAATTCTTTTTGTGTATTGATAATGAATTTACAGTTAATTAATTATTAATTGGTATTTTGCTTATCACTTAATAATTCTTGGTATTGGTATTTATAATTATTGAATTATTAAATAATTTGTAATTGGTAATTATTTTTAATACATTTTTGTTGGTATTGATAATTAATTTATATATTTTTAATTATTAAATCATTACTTTCCCTACTGTTGCACTCACTGGGGGGGGAGTGGGGGGAGGGGGTGATAGTAATTTTTACACCTAAGCTATCCAACACTTTCCCTACTGTTGCATTCTTGGGAGTGGGAATAGTAATTTTTACTCCTTTGCTATCCAACACTTTCCCTACTGTTGCACTCACTGGAGTGGGAGTAATGATTTTTACCTAGCCGCAATCCAACGCTTTTCCTAATGCTGCACTCACTGGAGTGGGAAGTGTAATTTTTACCCTCCTGCTATCCAACGCTTTCCCTACTGTTGCGTTCACTGGAGTGGGAATAGTAATTTATACCCTCACACTACCGAACTCTTTCCCTATTGTTGCACTCTCTGGTGTGAAATATTGAACATTTTTTTATATTATTAAGTAAATATATATATGCATTAAAAAATAAAAATGCATGTTTTTTGTACTTACCTGTTTGTAGATAGGAATTCGATATTCTGGTAGTCGATATTTTGTCACCGATATTTTTGTAGGTCGATATTTAGCTCCTCGATATTCTGTCAGTGATTCGTTCAGAGGTCATTCACTGTTTGGCCTACATATTGGTTTTTCAGCTTTGGCATTGGCACTAAATCACATATAATACATGTTGATCGACATGCATGATAGGGTCTTATTCTATAGGTTACTCCTGTAACAGAACTTGTTATTGATGATATTTGTAAAAGGTGTTCTCATTTGATGCATATTTTAGAATCACAGAGTTAAACTTGTATACTAGGAGCTTTTAAAATGGAAGCTCTTGGATAAGCAATGACTCAGTTTTGTACAAACATTTTCTTTTTTTTGGTTTTTGTTTTTATATATTTTTATTGGTATTTGCAGGTTACACGGTATAACTATTTCACAGATGGATAATAAAAGAAAAGTTTTTTTAATTATGTTTTTGTCATCAGGAGCTGATACATGATAGTCACCACAAATTAAATTCTGTCACTTTTGTTTCTGCTGTTGGTATTCCAAATAGGTGCTTCCCTTTGTAACTGCGAACACTTAACAATGTATTGCTGTATGATATGAAGAGTATAGCTTCGCAATTCAAATAATCTAGCAAGCTCCTGTAGAAGTTCTTTACAAGTGCCATTTTTGGTGCATATGTGTCTTATTCTGATTGCTTGGCTGTAAATGGTGCTGAGTTTAGTGTGGTGTGGGTGAGTTTAGATATAAAGGAGCATCTTTAGTTGCTTCTGTTAAGTATTGTTGTTGGTACTTTTGATGGTAGGGTGGATTCTGTTGATATAAGTTGTATTCTTTTAGTTTTTTACTTCTTGCATTCCATACAACACAGGTGACTGCTCTACCCTAAGTAGACATTTGCAATAAACTTGACTCTGCAGTTTACAGTTTTGGACAAAGTAGGAAAGAGGCCTAGGTGTCTAGAAAAGCACAACTACTGGACCTGCCTTGAAAGAATTGGAGGCTGTACCTGCTGCCTTGCGTCACGAGAGGACGAGAGCCATGATCCAGAGGACAAAGGGCAAAGCTACACAAAGGTTTGAGTTATATTTTCTGCGCTTCTTTTAGCTTGCATGTCCTTGACTGTTGCACACACTGTTACAGCAATTCTCTAAGTGCATGGTTTCTGTTTGAAGGTGTACTTGTGCATTCATCTTTTACCAATGTCATTGTTAAGTATTCAATAGTTCCTCTGTGCAAGTTGTAGTTATCTGTAGGGCTGTCGACGACCTGAACAAGGATATTTATGTGATGTTTGTTCAAACAGTAAGTGATGCCATAAAACACTTTCAGGGGTCGGATGCACTGACGCATCATGGTTTGCAAAGTGACTTTGGCTGATCTTTGCTTCTTTTGACAGAAGTTAGTTTGAGAGATGGTAAATCGATATATTTATATGCGAGAGGATTTATTGTGAGGAGAGCATGGAAAAAAACAACATTTAAACGCATGCTGTGTAAATATGATAGCGTAATCAATTGAATAACACGTTGTTTAAAATGAGAAAATAAACGAAGGATGAAACAGCCCATTTAATCCAGCGTACTAAATGGACTTATAAAGTAATGCAAGCAGTGGTAGATTGTGAAGTGGACAGTGCTAGTTGTTCCTTTCCTAGAGATTATTCTAAAGACGGTGACACACAAAACAACCAATGAGCATAGACATGATGATGTCACACTTGCGCAAATAATATAAATGCTGTATGGTCTTTCATAATGTGTCGTTTTACTCGTTTTAATTTTGACCTAAAACACACAGCTTGTTAATCCTTTCAAACCTGTGGGACAGTTTAATTAGAAACTGCAATAAAACAGAATCCTCTGGGTTGAATTATGTCATCAAATAACACGGAAAGCAAAAGGAACTAGATGTTGCACAATCGAGCTTTGACCATGCAAGTCAACTGTCAGAGGTGACGCACCACAGTGCAACAAGAAACTATAGGACACTATGCACCACTTGCAACAAGCATCTTCAGCTGTGTACATAGGGAAAATTATCATAAAGGACACCACGCTCTCTCCTTTCCACGTAACACATAACCAGGATCAATAAAAACTTCTCTAGGATTCCTAGAGACAAGCCCACCTATTGCATAGAAATCATAACATACTGACAGGTGAATCGCTCCTTTTTTATAGGAATACATATGACAAGAATGCCACACCCAGTTTCCCCCAGTACCCACAGATGCAATAGACACCAAGACGCGATACCAGATTGGCAAGTAAGAGAGAAAGCGAGACAAGAAATAATCTTAAAAGACCACACCACCCCTGATTGCCAAGTAATAATGTCACCATAGAACAATCCATTTCGTAGGGAGCCACAGACCCCTCTCTCTTCATTAAGTTACAATCCCCACAGTACTAGTATAAATAAGGAGTCATCACAGGTAGATTTGGTGAAAATTGATCCCAGGACATATTTCCCTATGCCCAATATATATATATATATATATATGTATATGTATATATATATATATATATATATATATATATATATATATATATATATATATATATATTCCACACAAAGTTCCAATAAAGTACGCTCTCAGGAACGACACAACAATACAGGAGTAAACTTAGATCCTTAGTTTATTCACACAACGCGTTTCGGCGACTTGCCTTGATCACACGTGATCAAGGCAAGTCGCCGAAACGCGTTGTGTGAATAAACTAAGGATCTAAGTTTACTCCTGTATTGTTGTGTCGTTCCTGAGAGCGTACTTTATTGGAACTTTGTGTGGAATACTTATTTTCCGGCTGCTTCGCCGGAGCGTACGCCACTTTTCAACGGGTCACAGCGTTGCAGCAGAAGCAGTTTTGTTGGACATATATATATATACATATATATATATTTATATATATATATATATATAGAGAGAGAGAGAGAGAGAGAGAGATAGATATAGATATAGATATAGACATAGATAGATAGATAGATAGATAGATAGATAGATAGATACATAGATAGATAGATAGATAGATAGATAGATAGATAGATAGATAGATAGATAGATAGATAGATAGATAGATAGATAGATAGATAGATAGATAGATAGATAGATAGATAGATAGATAGATAGATAGATAGATAGATAGATAGATAGATTGATAGATAGATAGATAGATAGATAATTATATAAAGCATTTTTTGTTTTGGCAATATCTTTGACACAGTTTGACAAATCTTAAAGATATTTTCAAACTAGTATGATAGTTGCTTCAATGGTTCACCTCATATTTTGAAAGTTTCAGGGTGATTCATCAAGTGGGGGACAAGAAAAAAGACACGACTACAGTCTATACCGCTGGACGGAATTATATCAAATTTGGCAGAAAGGTAACTTTTGGTCTTGAAAATGACCTCTTTGTAAAATGGTGTAAATCCATTCATTAATATTTGAGAAATTGATGACAATTCAAATTTGTATATATAGGGACGTGAAGGCTTTGCTAACCCTCCCTATCTCATGCAGGGATCCGATTGGCTACCAACACTTCAACCAGAAAATGTTGGCAGCCATCTTGGGACTCGGCTTCAGCCCAAGAAAATTTAGAAAAAAAGAGACAGGGTCAGGGTAGGAGTTCTCTGATCTACTATGCCCCATGGCAGGGGTCCCACAGGGTTCCTGCCCGGGGCAAAAAAATATGTTTGTTTTTCCTTTTCAGGGGAAGTTGCACTGGTACTGCAACTGCTGCCGGAATAAAAAAAAAGAAGTGCAGCCTTCCACATTGCTGTAATGTTTAGCCCTTGGGTGGGCCTGATCTTGGGGGCATGAAGAATTACAAAAATGAGGGGGGCACACAGGACACCCCTCCTAGGACTTATAAAAACACTCTGGACTGCCAACTCCTGGGGCACTATTTTTATATATGCGGGGATGCCAATTCGGCACCACCAGTGCCCTGGGGATCACCAACTCCCGAGGGCAAATCTCTATTAATAAATGCAGGGGAGTCCAGCACACACCCTTCTTGCTGGCCTAGGGCCTGCCATCTCTTTTGGACACTTAAAAATATCTATGCGGGTGGACTCGCTGTGCTACGGGAACCACCTCATCAAGGCAAATCATGCTAAACAAATATGGGGGGCCTATGTGGAGGGAAAGAGATGAAAACATAGCTGCCACACACAGTGAGCTACATTTCCAGCAGCTCCCTGCATGCAAGAGAATTGCTGGCTCTTGCAGCACGTGCAGAGCTGGCTGGGAATGCAGGGGTCCTTGAGGCTCCCACTGCAGTCCTGAGGGAAAAGAAAGAGGCGAATAAAAGTCACAAATTAGCAGAAAGTGGCAGAATAAAGAAAAGAAAAAACAGCAAGAGGCAAAATAAACGTCAGAAACTAACATAAAGAGGCAGAATAAAGGTCAGCAATGAGCAGAAAGTGGGAAGCTAAAGGTCAGAAACGAGCAGAAAGGTAAAATAAAGGTGAGTAATAAGCAGAAAGACCAGAATAAAAGTGAGAAATGAACAGAAAGAGGCAGACTAAAGGGCAGCAATGAGCAGAAAGAGGCAAAATAGACATCATAAATTAGCAAAAGAGGCAAAATAGAGGTCCCCAACAAGCAGCAAGAGGCAAGATAAAGGTGAGAAATAAGCAGACAGAGGCAGAATAAAGGTCAGAAACAGGCCCCCAAAAACACTCAGCAGCCAAGGGGACTTCATCATCCAACAGGTAGTGCACAAGGAGGCAAGTTTGCAGAATGGTTGAGAAAAGGCACAGGCCTTCTATTAGGTCTCAGCAATCCCTCTGTAGAGGACTTACTGGTGGCAACAATAGCTGTTCATAGCATCCATGGACCCTCAGCAGCCACGGGGAATTCATCCCCAACCAATAGTGCAACAGGGGGTGTGTTTGAGAAAGGGGATGAGGACTTCATCGAGGTCTTAGCAATCCTGATGTGGGGTACCTACTGGTAGCAACAATGGAGGTTCTGTGCCCCAACTGACCCACAGCAGCCAAGGGGAGCTCATCCCCCAACCATTAGTGCACCAGGAAGTTCATTTGCAGAGTAATTGAGAAAGAGGACGGGGTCTCTGATGAGGTCTTGGCAATTCTGCTCTGGGGGACTTACTGGTAGAAACAATAGAAGTTCTTGGCCCCAAGGACCCTCAACAGCCAAGGGGACTTCATCCCCCAACCAGCAGTGCACCAGGAGGCCCATTTGCAGAGTGTTCGAGAAAGGGGATAGGGCCTCCTACAAGGTCTCAGAAATTCTGCTGCGTTAGACTTACTTGTGGGACGCGCGCTGCTCTCTTGAACCGAACTGCTCCCCGTTCCACCACAGGTCCTTATGCCGGTTGAGTGGAGGGAGTACCGGCCACAAACTGTGTCATTCCCCCTCTTCCGGGTTGCAGACCGGAGAGGGTGGAGTCTCGCAACATTATTTAACTCGCTGTCTCCCTCTTGCGAGTTGACGCGCGCTGTGCTGTCAGCTGAGTGCGTGTGGCTTACATGCACACTGGGGGGCATTTTGCTGTATTTTAAACGTATGCTGGCATTTTAAAACTTGTATTGTATAATTCTTACTTGCTCTCTTGAACCGCACTGCTCCCCGGTCCACCACAGGTCCTTATCCCGGTTGAGTGGAGGGAGTACCGGCCAAGTACTCTGTCATTCCCCCTCTTCCGGGTTGCAGACCGGAGAGGGCGGAGTCCCGCAACATTATTTAAACCAATGCATCCCCTCCCGTACAGCGGACGCGCAAAGCGGGCGCGCCAGCGGCGCGCCAAAGGCAAGCCCGTCTGCGCCCGTCCGCACCTATCCGGGGCAATATACTATGCCCGTTTTCTAAGATATTCTTCGCCAGAGCTCAAACTCTGCCAAGGCGCAGCGGACATTACCCTGCACACTAAGAACCTCCTACTCTCACTTGGGATTTACCTGCAGCAGCATCCCATCCCCACGCTGCTGCTAAAAGCCTTTGATCAAGGGCCCTCCTGTAAGAACAAAGGCTCAAGGGCCCTCCCAAGCCCCTCACCTCAAGCACAAAACGGTCTTTTAATCTATTACCTCAATACTCGCTCTATGGTGAAGCACCAACATGAGATCTACCACCTGCTGGACACTGCGAAACCAGATATCCTCCTTCTTTCTGAAACATGGCTTTCAAATGATTCAGATCCTGATATCCTTGCAGCACTCCCCGACAGCTACTACATCCTTCGGGCAGACCGACCTGCAAGGAAGGTGGGAGGAGGGGTGGCAGCTGTTATTAAACAAAAACATAAAATGACCCCGTTGGTCCCCTTAGGTATTCCCCAAGTTGACAGCCTTTCTTTGAAATGTTATTCTCAGGACCTCTCTTTTATCTGTGTGCTACTCTACTGCCCCCTTCCCATATGCCCACTTTTCCCCAGATGGTAGCTGACAGGATTGCCGAGCTAGTCATTAACAACGCTCACGTAGTGATTGCGGGTGATCTCAACTATTGGCCCAATGACTTACATGAAAGTCCTTGCTCGCGTGAATTCTCTGACCTACTAATGGGATTGAATTGCACCCAACACATAAAAGTCGTGACCCATGTTAAAGGGCACACTCTTGACCAGGTTTGTACCAACCTGGATATTCTTCATCTACAAGTGGCCCCTTGTCCCTGATCAGATCATCAATTGGCTACCTTTGTCATCCCTTCTGCTCATGCTCACACCACCTCCCCATCAGTCAGCTTCTTAGCTAGAAACTGGACTAAATTGGATATGGATGACTTTTGCCTCAGGCTTGACGCCTCTGCACCTAGAGTAGGGAAGGAGCCGCATCATATTCAGGCAGCCAAAATTAACACTTGGTTGGATGAGGCCAGAGACAATCTAGTCCCTCTGGGGAAAGTAGAGGAAAAGAGGCCCCATGATGCACAACGTTGGTTCTCTTCAGAGCTGAAGGCAAAGAAACTAACTCTTAGGCAAGCGGAACACAAATGGCGCCACAACTACTGCCCTGGACTTAAAGTCACATTTGTATTTCTATTCAAGGACTATAAAGCACTAATATTGCAAACCAAGGCTGAGTATTTTTCATCCAAAATGTTAAACTCCGCTAATAAATCCAAATAAATTTTCTCAATAGTGGATGAACTGTCACATTTGTGTGACCCACTGAACCAATTTTTTACTGGAAAAATCACTATCATTAAGGCAAGCCTCCCTAAACTTATGGATCCTTTGCCCTATTTAGGGTGCAAGCCTAACAGTGAGGTCTTGGACCATTTTCCTCCTGTTACTAAAGAAATCTTTTACGGTCTTCTAAAGAGGATTGGTTCTGGTTCCCCTATGGACAACTGTCCTCCCCGTATTCTCCAGGATGCTTTTTTACGGTGCCCAGACCCTTCCCTATCACTTATTAAGAATTCTCTTGCTCAAGAGATTGTTCCTGATCTCTTCAAACTGGCCGAGATTGTCCCTATTTTAAAAAACCCAGCCTAGATCCGCAGGTACCGGGCAACTACCGCCCCATTTCCCTGCTGCCCTATCTGAGAAAGGTTGTGGAAGCCCATGTCGCCAACAGCCTTGGCGCGTTTGTTGAATGGACATGCTACTTGGACCCTCACCAAGCAGGTTTTAGACCTGAACCCTCCACCAAAACTGTAGTCTTATCAGTGTTGGATGAGCTACGGAGGGGAGCGGACCAGGGCACTACTCAGGCCCTGGTACTCCTTGACTTGACAGCTGCCTTTGACACGGTCGACCATCAGATTTTGGTTGCTCGTGTCAATAGTGCCGGGCTTCATGGCCTATCTCTCGAGTGGATTACCTCCTTTCTTAGTAATCGCTTCCAATCTGTTCGTCTGGCTGGTTTTAGGGTGGAACAAACTAAACTGTTGTGTGGGATCCCACAGGGCTCCGCTTTGTCACCACTTCTTTTTAATTTGTATATCCTCCAATTGATTACTGCCCTGCGCAAGAGGAAGGTTGTGGTGTTCAACTATGCTGATGACCTTCAGCTGATCTTTAACATCGAGTCATCCGCTTCATCGATCTCCAATTTCAAATCTATTCTGCTTTCATCAGCGACTGGATGAATGCTAATCAACTTAAATTAAATCCAGATAAAACAGAGCTGATTCTTACGGGCGTCGTGGCTAACCCATGGAACTCGAACTTCTGGCCCGTGTCATTAGGGAGATCCCCGGCCCGCACTGTCAGTGAAAAGCTTGGGGATCATGATCAGCTGCGATCTTACCATGAAGGCTCAGGTCAACTCGGTGGTCTCAGCATGCTTTTATCATCTGCACAAAATTAGGAAAATTAGCAGGTTTCTTTCCACAGAGGCCTTGACCCAGGTGGTCCTTGCACTGGTCATCTCGCGTATCGATTACACCAACTCCCTCTATGTGGGCATCCCTGCTTATCAAGCACTCTGCCTGCAACATGCTCAGAATCAGGCGGCCAGGCTCATTCTTGGTCAGCCTAAGCATTGCCTGGTGAAGCCCTTACTGAAGAGTCTGCACTGGCTTCCTATTCTCCAACGATGCCTGTTTAGGCTGGGCTGCACCATCCATAAAGCCCTGTTAAGAGGCGGCCCGCCTTCATTGCCCTTAACATCCAGCGGTACCTCCCATCTCGCGATCTACGCTCCTCCAATAAGAACCTTCTGGTGTCCCATGCCTTTAAACGGAAGAAACATCGTGGCCTCAGATATACGATCCTGGCCCCTCAATTTTGGAACACTCTTCCCCATTATCTACGTATACCCAATTCAGGAAATCACTCAAAACCTGGCTTTTCTCCCACGCATATGACTGATACTCATTCTCTGTTGGTGAACGTGCGCTTAAGAAATACAGTTTAACATAACATAACATAAAATAAACAATAGGGGTTCTTGGCCCCCAACTACTCTCAGTAGCCAAGGGCACTTGATCTTCCTTCAACCAGTAGTGCACAAGGAGGTTGAGAAAGGGGCAGAGCCCCACATGAGGTCTCAGCAATCCTGCGGTGGGGGTTCTTGGCCTCTAACTACTCTCTGAATCAATGGGAATAAAAAGTTCACCCCATCTTGGAAGTTGGTGGAGTTTTTCGGTAACTCCGCAGAAATTCCACGAGCTCCACCAAGACCTAGCATAAAAGAGAATAATAACGGTCAGTAATGAGCAGAACGAAGCAAAATTAAGGTCATAAGTCAGAAGAAAAAGGCAGAAAACAAGAAGAAAATAAGGAGAACCCACTCAGGTATTCATGCATCCACTCAAAGAACAACTCAGACACTCACACAACCACTCAGATACCCTGTGAGACACTCACATACCTACTGAGACATACATACACTCACTTACACATTCACTCATAAAGGTTACAGGTTACAGTTAGGAAATAACCTTAACAAACTGTAGAAATTCACTGAAGAAACCAAAGGTTACAGGGATGTTATAGTTAGGAAATATATTTTTAAAAACCTTAGAAATTCAGCAATTATAGTTACCTGAGCTAACTATAACTCACACCTCTGCAATGCACTACTTGTGACCTCACATATTGCATTACTCAAGACATCAGTGATGACATCTCAAATTACATAACTAACTTACCCACGTAGACCCCCCTCCTGAAGCCATACATCACCCTGAGGAATGGAACCCCTCAGAGCCGAATACTGCTATGCCCCAGGGTGCCCACTCTGGGACATAGCTGTTTGCTATGGCTTGGTGGGAGCTTTAGCACTCCCACCAAGCCATAGCGAACGCTCCACTTCTAGCAAGCAAGAGCATAAAGAATGCTCTCGCTTGCTAAAGTGCTTTTACACAGAGGGAGGTACAAGTTTTAAAGCTCCCTTTGTGTTAAAACAATGCCGGCATCCACAGGAGCTGGGGAGCCAATAGGGACTATGGGGTATTGAGGCTCCCCCTCGGTCCCCAACAGAGTGGGTACCCTGGGTGAGCCCAGTGCACCCACAACAGAGTTCAGGTCCCCTACGCATATTAAAAAAAGAATTAAAGGCTTTGCCCTGGGGGATGGGGTCCCAGGGGCCAAGTGGGGGCTGCATGGCTTCCTCCCCTATTGCAGAAAGGTAATAAATAACAAATAAATCACAAATAAAATCAAAAAATATGGCAAGCAATTTGCTGGAGTTATGCCCCCTTTCTCTACCACTCTGCAAATACGCCTCCTGGTGCATTACTG
This sequence comes from Lissotriton vulgaris, assembly GCF_964263255.1. Classification (NCBI taxonomy): domain Eukaryota; kingdom Metazoa; phylum Chordata; class Amphibia; order Caudata; family Salamandridae; genus Lissotriton; species Lissotriton vulgaris. Next base: position 898,061,797 of record NC_141687.1, read on the forward strand.
GTTGGAGCTTAAAGCCCCCTTGGCTGCTGAGAGTCCTTTGGGGCTAACAAGCCCTCCTGTTACCTCTAGAAAGTCCTGATACAGCGGGATTGCTGAAAGGTGTTTGAAGGCCACACCTACTTTCTCCACCACTCTGCAAATGTGCCTCCTCCTAACTAACACACCCGCAATGCACTGCTTATGACCTCACATATTACTCATGACTTGGTCAGTGACATCAATGATGACATCACTGATGACATCTTGTAAATGACATCAATGATGATATCACTGATTACATCATCCATAAAGCAACTCATACCATGATGCAACCTCTCATACTCCCACTCACACAACCACTCACATACCAACTCAAAGACCCATACCAGTACTCACACACCCACTCACTCCTCCATAGAGATATTCACATACGCACTCACCTGCTCACTTGTACAGCCACTGACACAACCATTCACTCACCCTTACAGCCACTCTTTTAACTTTCAGTAAACTGTATTCAGTCTTTGAAACAAAAACCACAAAAGTAAAGCAAGCCGTGACACACACTTCAAAATCATCCTCGGTATCAACAATTTAAAAATACAATGAATAAATACAGAGTTAAAAAGATCCTCCAAAGATATAAAGGTGACAATTGTCCTGTACTCTGAGGGGTGTAATCACAACTGTTTCTCAACCTAATAGCCAATGATTAAACCTGTCACTCGCCTATACAGCCAGTCACACAGCCACACACTCACCCATTCAGGTACTCACTCACCCACTTATTTCCCCTACACAGTCAATCACATACCCACTCACTCACCCATACAGCCTCTCAACATAGATACTCACCCATCCATACAAACATTCACACACATTGACAACCTGTTACATGCCCGTTCACACATACATACAAGCATTCACTCCTCCAAAATGCTATTCACACAGACTCTCACTATCGAATACAGCCACTCACACACAAACTCACTTAACCAAACACCCACTCAAATAGCCACTCACTCAACTGTACAGCCATTTGCACAATCAGTCACTCACTCATACAGCCATTCAGGAACCCACTCACTCACCATTATATTCACTCACACATCTGTCCACCCACCCATACAGCTATCCACACGCCCACTCACACATTCATACAAGCACTCACACTTGTACTAACTCACCCATATAGACACTCACATAGATTCTCACTCTCCAAGAAATACTGATTCTAGGGGTGGTAAACGGTGCTGTGCAGACTTCCTGCGATTGGTTTTCTAAAAAGGAGGTGATGCAGCCTAGGGCAGGTCCCGTGATTCCTACGTCTCTTACTCGGTCGACCAGAAGAATATGGTCGACCATGTCAAAGGCCACAGAAAGAGCAAGCAGGACAAGGGCCTGCAGGTAGCTACCATCGACCTTGCCGAGGAGAGTGTCCAACACTGTGAGGATCACCGCCTCAATAGAATGGGCCGGGCAGAACCCCGCTTGATGAGAATGAAGGAATTCAGATTCTTCCAGAAAATCAGTGAGACATCTCGTGACATAAACTTCCAAAACCTTTGCTAGGTAAGGAAGAAGAGAGATTGGTCGATAGTTTGTTAAAGTTTGCGGATCAGCACCAAGCTTCTTCCAGAGGGGGATAACGATTGCCTCCTTAAAAGTGGCAGGGACAATACCCTGGGACAATGATTCATTTAAGAGATTAAGAGCAGGACTGGGGAGGGCAGTAAAAATGTCTTTCAAAATACATTGGAGGGCAACAGTCAGTGGGGGAGCCAGATTTGACTTTAGAGAGGAGATCTGCAAAGGTATGCTCGTAAATTTTAGGAAATTGCATGAAGGTGCTATGAATTAGGGTGGTATACAGACTAGAGTCCAGATTTTTGCAGGCCGAAATGCTGGACTTTATTTTTATGGTTTTATCAATGAAGATAAAATTCAAGGAATTACAACAGGTTTGGGAAGGGGCAGGCTTGATTGAAATTCTATCGGGATTGGACAGCTCATTTACTATGGAGAAGATGTCTTTCATGCGATTAGTTGCGGACAGAATTTTTAAGGAGAAATATGCTGCCTAGACAGTCAGGATGGATTTATTTATATGTTTTCATGGTGTTGATGTAGAGACATTTGTCTTCGGGTAAATAGTTGCGTCTCCATTGTCTCTCCAGTTGCCGTAGGGCTAGTTTATGATTTTTCAGCTCGGTAGAAAACCATTTCTGGGCATTGTGACGACGAGAGGCATGAATCTTCCTGGGGGGGCGCACATTTGTCGCTAGCAACCAATAACCAGCTAGTTAACTGTTCGTCAGCCAGGTTGATGGAACAGTGGACTGGGGGATAGAGTCAGCAAGTGAATCAAGAATTATTGGTTTCTCTATTTTATTCCAATTTCTGCGTGTTACCTCCTGGGCAGGGTTATTTGATAGAGAAATTGTCATGGAAAGTACATTTAATTATATGGTGGTCTGACCAAGTACACAGTGACACGGATACAGGGGTTATATTAATTTTCCAGATCTGTTCAAGGATATGTCCCTTGATATGGGTAGCTGTGGTAACTTGTTGTACAAGGTTAAGTCCTGAGAGTAGCTCTCTATGTTCAGCCGACTGGGGGCCACCTGATGTTTCATTGGCCCAATAGTTGAAATCACCAATCAGCATGACCCTCCCATGGTTAGTGACTAGATGCGCAACCTGTTCACCTAGAGAGTGAGGGAACAAGGGCATTCTTTCAGGAGGCCTATAGAGCAGGACACAGACTAATGGGAGAGTGACCAGTTCAAATTCAAGTTTAATCACTAGATTGTCGACTGAAGGTAAATCTAGAGAGGTTAGTATGGAAAATTTGCAGTTGTGATGGGTAATAATAGCTACTCCTCCACCAACTTTCCCCTAGGGGCAGTTGGCTTGGATGATATGGTAATCTGAAGGGAGTGCAGCTAGAATATCTGGTGATGATTCTTGAGATAGCCAGGTTTCCGTAAGTAGGAGGAAGTCCGGTTGCTCAAATTTAAGCAATAGAAAAATATCCATTTGGTACTTGACCATTGAGCGGGTATTCAAATATATAACAGAGAGCTTCCGAGTGCCATTGCGCTCTTGGGTCTGAGGGAGAGCCGCTCTATGGGTGTCACATAATTCAGGAAACACTACTGTAGCAGAATGTACATATTTGTATTTGCAATGAAACGTCATTTAAATCTTATGAGGATATTAGATAAAATGTAATGGTACCTCTATTTTTCACTCCACATCTACAAGCCTTGAAAGCTACATGGCATTTTCTAAACCCATGACTGCCTGATAGCCAGGTAGCCGGGTAGCTCACTCAAAGGACTTGGGGCTACCTTTGACTAGTTCTTGCTTCATGCTTTTAGCCCTTTTAAAAGCCATGAGAGGCCTAATATGCAATTTGTTGCTAATTATAGGATCACTCTCAATGAGGTGCCAGTGTGTAGTGAGGCATTTCCTCATCGCATAATGTTGTTGACTGAACACCTTGATCATCCTGAACTCCTGTTCTGATCCCTGATGTTTACGCTTACTGGGAAATAACAATTCCTCATCACCAAGTAATGTTGACTCGGGAATATCACCATCCCCTGATCTGGATGTGAATATATCAAGGAATCGTGGGTCTAAGCCCGCCGGGCATCGCGGCCACAGTGGTATGAAAGTCCTTAGCTGGAATGTAGCTGGGTTAGAAGCAAGGCTTTCAGACCCGGAATGGATTAAGACAATCAATGATATTGACATTGTGATGTTCCAGGAGACTTGGGCTGTTGAAAACCTTTACATTGAGGGATACCACTGCTTTAGTGTAACAGCGCCTAAACTCAGCTTTGGCCGAGCAGTGGGCGGTTTGTTTATTGGAATTAAGACACTGGCTGGTGGCACTATTAGAGATTTGTCAGGAGGGAATCCGAATATCCAAATTTTGGAATATAAAACAAAGACCAGGATTTATTTAATTAATTTTTATAATAATGATTTTAATTGTGTACCAAACAAAAACTTCAAGGCTCTTTCAAAAATCTTACATAATCTGGAATCTAGTTTACAATTAGCTGTCGGGACAGGGGTCTTGCTTGGGGGTGACTTCAATGCAAAGATACCGATAGATCTATACTACTATTATAAAGGAAGAACTTTGAATCTTTGAGGCGGGTAAACTCGGGAACCACAGCGCCAATCCACACACCCAATACATTGTTGTAATCGTCAGGGTGTGCAGATGGACATAGGCTATATAAACGTAATAAATATACGTTATTTAAAAAATTTACGGAAAAAAATAGTAGTCCCTTGGAAGAAGCGCCGGCCGCGACGTGCGTGCCCGACGTGAGGAGCGCGGGGAGGTATCGGCGTCCAGGAGCGCGAGAAGGTCCGGCGGACATGGGGCGGGGAGGAGCGGTGAGGAGCGGCGGACAGGCAGTGAGGAGCAGCGGACAGGCGGTGATGAGAGGTGGACAGGCGGGGAGGAGCGGTGAGCGGCGGATGAGGTAGGTTATTTATTTATTTATTTAGGTGCGGTGAGCGGCGGAAAAATGAAGCAAAAATGAAAATCGTGAGCAAGAGGAAGCAAACAGAGCATTACAAAAGTGAGCCAAACGGTGCATTACAGGAGGAAAAAGTTACGTGTTCAGGTTACAAAAGCGTACATCGTGAGCAAGAGGAAGCAAACGGAGCATTACAAAAGTGAGCCAAATGGTGCATTACAGGAGAAAAAGTTACGTGTGCAGGTTACAAAAGCGTAGAAAGTAAACATAGAGGTATAGTAGGAAAAAGTGATGTGTGCAGGTAGCAAGAGGAAGCAAATGGAGCATTAAAAAAGTGAGCCTTACGGTGCATTACAGGAGGAAAAAGTTACGTGTGCAGGTTACAAAAGCGTAGAAAGTAAACAGAGGTATAGGAGGAAAAAGTGACGTGTGCAGGTAGCAAGAGGAAGCAAATGGAGCATTAAAAAAGTGAGCCAAATGGTGCATTACAGGAGGAAAAATTTACATGTGCAGGTTACAAAAGCGTACAAAGTAAACATAGAGGTATAATATTGCAATATATGGAGGAAGGCGCCCGGGGACCCACAGACAATGTCGGGCGGGCAGGGGCCCTGAAGCCTAATTGCTCCCGGACAACGTCGGGACGGGCTGCTAGTTCTGGAATAAAGGACAGGATTTACTTAGACCAAGCAGAACGAAGGGGCACTGAATTAGGGAATATTTTATCTGAGTTTAATCTTGGTGATGTCATGGAAATAGGCCATAACCCAGGTGCCCCCCATGCTCCCACGTTTAGAGGTAGGGACTGTAGCTCCACCATTGACTATATTTTTATGACACCCCATCTATTAGATTGTGTATTTAAATCTGTAGTGTTGAAGACATCGTTTGGGGATCATAATCCATTAATAGTCACCCTATATGTAGCCCCTAGTTCTATCTCTTCAAATATAAATGGTGCAAGAGACATTACACCTTCGGCTGATGGCCTGAGACTAAAATGGAGAGGGGTCGACAGCGGGGCAATCCTGAATACTGTACAAGTTAATCACTAGCATCTGATTTACTCCTGTTTATCCATGGACGGCAACCACCATAGGTCGATTGCGGACTTCGGTAAATTGTGTTTAGTGATAAAAACCCTCCTGTCGGTCCCTCTACCAACGATAGAGACAGAACCAAGATGGTTCGACTTGGCCTGTTCCCTGGCAAACAGGGACCTAAGAAGGGCACTCTCTACTAATCCTAGGTGACCTACGACTGTCCAATTAGCTAGGAAACATTATAAACTCATAATAACGGGAAGAAAAGCCGCACTGCTCTCAGAACAGTGGGACTCACTTGTCATCAGTGCTAATCTGGGGAGCAGTGGGCTATTTTGGTCCACAGTTAGGAAAACTAGAGAAATGGGTAAAAAGTTAACACCAATTAGTTGTAATATAACCAGCAGTGTCTGGGAGGCCCATTTTTCTAAAATTTATGCTGCCCCACCTAAGGAGGCAATGACTTACAGCCCAGGACAGCTGAATGGCCTATTGATTAATGTTTATGAAGTTGAAACAGCCATAAAAGAAAGTCTCGGAAATAAGGCCCCAGGCCCAGATGGCCTGCCCATCGATATCATTAAGTATACTCCAGAGTTATGGACACCAATTCTAGTCAACGTTTTTAACAGTCTCCCAACAGTACCCATGCCCACTACTTGGGCTACTAGCACTATCGTCCCGATTTTTAAAAAGGGAGATAGGTTGGATCCAGTAAATTATTGCCCGATCTCCCTTTTGGACAACACTTTAAAAATCTTGGGACGAGTAATTTATAATAGGGTGCTCGAATGGACTGAAAATAGAGAGTTATTAGACCCGTGTCAGATGGGATTCAGGAGCGGGGTGGGGACAGTAGAGCAATGTTTGAATTTAAAATTGATAATCCATAAGTATAATATTGCCCAATCGTCCCCCATTTACCTTGCTTTTATGGATCTCTCCTCTGCGTTTGATCTAGTAAATAGATCAAAACTCTGGATGATCTTATTGAATTACGGACTAGATGAGACTCTTGTTAATTTCCTGGCCTATCTACATATTGATTTAAAAGCACAGGTCCGGATTGGGATGGGTGGAGAGGTCTCTGGAGCCATTGACATTGGTAGGGGGGTGAGACAGGGGTGCGTTTTAGCACCCCTGCTGTTTATCATCTATAATAACGGTCTATCTGGAACCCTCAAACAAGTCACCAGCGATGTACCAATAATTTTGGGGAACCCTTTATCAGTTTTATTATACGTGGATGACGCAGTGCTTATGGCCCGCACACCAAATGCCCTCTGTCTACTTGTTCAAAGTTTTGTTAAACATATGGAGGGACTGGATCTACATGTAAATTTTAAAAAGTCTTTTATTATGTCATGTGGCCCTGGGAAGCGGAAGCTCAATACCATACACATAGGGACAGATAAACTCAAATCTGTCCCCATGTTTCCTTATTTAGGGTTGGTTTTCGCTGCGAACGGCTCGTGGAGTGGGCACTTGGCCCACGCCACGAGCAAGTTCTCGAAAGCCCCGCCCGAACAAATAGGTGTTACTAGAGCCATTTAAAAAAAATTTAGATTGCAGTGCTCACCAGTAGCGTCTTATGGAGCAGAGGTTTGGGGTTTGGGAGATAGCGCACCCATTCAGCGGGAAGAAAGCCGCTTCTGCAGAAAAGTATTGGGCACCCCAATCTCATCGTCTGATTTTATTTGCCATAATGAATTAAACCTCCCATATGTTTGTGATTTTATCAGAGCTAGACCTGCATTATTCTAAGTTAAGGTCTGGAGGAACAACTCAGCCACCCTCACACAAAATATTATAAAAGACTGTTTAAACTGTGATCGAGGCATGAAGATTGCATGGCTATTAGGAGTTTCTAAAACACTAAGTTCCATGGGTAAAGGTGATCTCTTCACTGACCCCTCCAAGATTGAGCTTAAGGATAAAGCAGAGGTTAAACATGCACTGTATGCACTTTTTAAATCGGAAAGGATGGGAAGAGAATTAATAAAATCAACTTGCAAAATATATGGGAAACGATCTGTGCAGATATCCACTCCCGCTCTACCTTACTCTACCCTTGACCAACTGGGAGAGATCTCTTTTGTTTCGCTTAAGAGCGGGTTCAGTGACATTTTTGTTGTCCTTTCCCCTGGGATACCGACATAGCACTGATTTTAACCCATGCCCGTGTGATGGTGTTATCACACAGAATGATTTACACTTCCTATTCTTCTGCAAATTTTATTTAAAATATATTAATTGGCTTTTAACTCCATATTTTAGGAAGCATCGACCCCCTTTCACTGGAAAAGTCTTACTTAATGTTGGTTTCATTGGACTCAGACGAACTCATTTTTCGCACTAGCACTTTACTGAGACTGTTAACGCGAGTGCGCAAAACAATGGAAAATCCTTGAAATTTGCCTCACTAGAACTGTATCGTACTGTATTATATATATTTTTTAAACAATTCTGTAATAATGTGTAATGTAAATGAAATGAACTGTTGTTTTGTCTGGTACTTTTATGAATTTTACGAAATTCGAATAAAGGTCTTTTGAAACCTAAAACTGGAAACAATTCCTCTCTGTTTTTTGTTATTGGCCATTGAGAAGCATCCTTAATATACTCATCAAATCAAATCATTAGAGTACCCTCTCTGTAGGACTCTAGCTGGTTCGCCATGTGCAAGCAGTGTTTCCATAGCATCCCTATAGTTGCACCGGAGTATTAGGTTTTCTGCATAAGGAAAACTGGGCTTTACATTTTCGGTGATGAAAAATGATAGAATGGAGGATGGCATTCCCCACTACAGGCTTTCTGTGAAGTTTATTTTACAGACAGCTATTTTAGATATAAACAGTTAGATCAAAGAAGAGGACCTCCTCATGCAAATTAAGACAATTATTGTTAATCTTGCTGACAAATGAATTTGGGCATTAACCAACCCTGTCCAAATTATGAAAAGGTCAACAATGAACCGCATCCACAATATCACGTGACCCCTCCGCTCAGTAGCACATTGTCTCTGCAGCACCTGCTCCACCCACCAGCCCATATGCAGATTAGCACAGCCCGGGGGCAGGGGGGAGGGACTGGTGCCCATCGCTGTCCCTCTAATTTTCCTGTAGATGCATTTGTCAATTATGAAGCAGTTAATATGCAAGCACCATTCAATCATGCATATTAGCTTCTGTGTATGCTTCCACAATGACAAGGGTCTAGCACTAAGCAAGTGTTCTACAGCTGTTATACCATCATGGTGTGAAATACTAGTGTACAGTGATAATACATCCAAAGTCATCAAAACATCATCCTCCTTCCAATGTATTGACGCTATTCGACAGTATGCAAATTCACTCTACACTGCTCCCCTTGTTGCAGGGCTTCTGCACATACACAGAACTATGTGCATGATTATGGGAACTCGATGTATGGGGACTAAGCCTTCCCACCACCTTAGCGCCCATCAGCCCAGGACTGATTAGCTATAGTGTCTCACTCGCTCTCCTACACACTCACAACACTCACTCAGAAATCACGGTAACAAGGCAAAACCCTATAGCTCACACTTGTTTTTGTCCACAATAAAGTCTGACAGTGACACAAAATAGTTTAGGATATTTATTTCAACTATTGTGCTCTATAACTAAGTATACGTGCCACTACAAGCACAAAAATGCATAATACAAATATTGTCAGCATAGCAACAAGGCCATATATCATGGAGGGAGATGTCATAATGTAAAGACAGTACAGAAAAGACAGTTCAGACTAACCTCGCTCCCTTTGCTAGGAATTGGTTGTATTATATGACAGAAGATCTCTGGGCTTTGTCAGCAGACCCCATACCTAAGTGCCTAAATGGTAAATCTACATCGTAGGAACCACATTGATCTTCTCCCTAGAAAGGTCCCCCTCCAAGTGTGTGTTTTTCATGCATCCATCCCCATAATATCAAAATGCTAGTCTCCCACCAGTTGCACAGTAAGCTTTGTCTAAGTGCTAGGGCCTGGCCAGACTAGAACAAGAGGCATTGTTTATTGACCTTGGTCACAATGTTCAGACTAAACTCCAGGAACAGGCAGAAAACGAACACAGCGAGCAGTTCCCATGTGAAATGCACGGACAGAGTCATTGCAAAATAAAAGCAGGTAGTAATGTGTGCAAAGCTGAATCATGGCTGATAGCCCCATGCTAACTTAGTGATGTCGACAATGACCCCACCTGCCACGTGAAACCCTGTAAGCGACTCCACTTTATGCTATTCCACTGTACGCTACTTCCCTCTATGCCATTCCATTGAACCTTAATCCAGTTTACACCTCTCCATTGTACACTATTCTACTCTACACCAATCTACTTTCACTATTCCATTGTATGGAACTGCAAACTACGCTGCTCCACTCTATGCTATTTCTCAGGATCCTGCTCTACTGTACACCACTCCAGAGTAAGCTACTCACGTATATGCCGCTCAACTGTTCAAAACTCCACTGCACACTATTCCACTATATTGCAGTGTACTGTATGCCACCCCACTCTGCGCCACTCCACTATACACTATCCAATGTTATGCCTCTCCACAGTATGTAAGTCACTGTACCCCACTTCACTGTGTACTATTCTCCTCTACCCCACTCTACTGTATGCCAATCCAGTCAAAGGCAGTCTTCTATATCAACTCCATTTTACGCAACTTCACTCTATGCCACTCCCGTTCACGCCACTCCACTTTAAACCACTTCACTGTATGCTATTCCCTTTGATGCCACTCCACGACTCTCCACTCTATACTATTCCACTCTATGCCACTACAATGTATGCTGCTCCACTTAATGCCACTGTATGCCACTACACTGGACAACTCTATATGCCAGTCCACAGTAGCACACTGTAACAGTCCGCTCCACCTCACTCCAGTGTACTCCACTCTATGCCAATACATTACTCCAATCTATGACAGTTTCACAAACTCTACAACATGGCATACCATGCCTCACTACATTTACTATAACTTGCCCTTTCTCTATGTACTGGTTATTCCCGTGCATACAATATCATTTATAGCATGTGAATCATTGCAGTCATAAAAAGACTTGTTACATAATTTCTCAAAAAAAGTGCATGCTAGAGTGGTGAGTTTTAGTTAATAAATTGTGGCTATTGGTGTTAGAAAAATGTGTAGGGAGGTGTGCAACGTATAGTAAATTGAAGGTGGGGAATAAATAATAAATGCAACTTCTAACTAGTATTGCATACATTGGAATTTTTTGTTAGAACTATAACTTTATAATTGCTCCTGTTTGTGTAGTTTAAGTGGGTTTGCATATAAAGAATAAATGACGTTTTTCTAACTGTCATCCAGTTTTAACCTTTGCATATATATATGTGTGTGTGTGTGTGTGTGTATACATACAATCAGATATCATACACGTGAAATTGCAGTTAGATCAGATTTCCGATTGGAAGGTCATTTTTTCCCTAAGAACTTTTTGTGTCATTCAAAATATGTGCACAAAAAAAGTTCATCCATTTTGCTCTTTCATGGAAAGTCTTTTACTTAGAAACCATGGGCCTCATTTATGAGGCCGTGCGTCACTTTTACACCGCCGGTGCGTCACTTTTTGTGACACACCTGCAGCGTAAAAAATGTGCCTTCTTGCACCATATTTACAAAGTGAAGCATCTAGGTGGACGCGTCACTTTGTAAACCCCTGCGCTACATTATACCTACGCCAGGTATAATGTATGCAGGGGGGAGCGTTCTGACGCAAGAAAGGGTCATAGAAGTGATGCAGTGAAATCTATAAAATTCCACTGCGCCACTTCTAGGACACAAATGCGTCAATTTTTTACACCTGCCTCACAGCAGGCATAAGACTGACGCAGGCCCTTTCACATGGGATATACAGAGATAGGTAACAGGGATAAGAGGGCGCACTGCAAAGAGTTTGGCTGTAGTAAAAGATGCACAAATCACAACAATTGCTCTAGGCAAGACAAGGAAGGTCACCTAACTTCCCCAATGTTCCCTGAACTGAGTTCAGGGTGTTCAAGTTATACCAAAGGTTCTTGCCGAGCAATCAAATAACAATCATAATAATTTCAGAGTTCATTCAATTGAAATTGAACAGTACAAGTTCATCTGCAGTCCAATAGCCAATCAGACACCAAAGTCCTGTGGTACGATGATCCTTATTTTATTTCAAGATCCCAAGTTTCTCAGTTCAAGACACACTCTGCAGCCAACACAGGTTTCGTTGGGCATCTATCATATGCCTAAACAACTTCCTCCGGGTTGCAAGCCAAAACAATAAAGACATGGTATAACACACCTACTACGATAAACTATTGTAGTTTATCAGAAAATTAATGATACATTTAAATTAATCACCACCTAAGTGAAAGAAAAGGCATAGATCCCAAAATTAGTGACAATAAGTCAAAAAGTAACAATAATGTGACTCCCGGTGTCTGTACCTAAGGCCATGTCTCATTCTGTTGTTGTTATAAAAAAATTCATGTGTCAGTTATTACACAGTGGAATGATGTGAGGCGCTCACTGATCGCACCCTTTAGGCTGATAAGAGACTTATATGTAACAATTCAAGGAGGGAGGAGATGTACCCCGCTTGTTATTATGCCTGCTTTTACTTGTAATTGATACATACGGAGAATTACCTTGCTCATTGCTTGGATATTTAGCAGTAGGATATGATTAAGTTACACGATAAAACGTAGATTATGTAGACTTTCTGTGTATCCTCTACCCGTATCAAGATGGCGGCGGAAAAATACGCCGAATTTTTACTGACTTCTTGTAACTGTTGCAGCCACCATTAAAGGACTCAGATGTTGGTCCCAAAGTCCTAAAACATGTTCAAAGGGGTACAAAAGGGGGCATTGTGAGCAAACCCTGACTCCTGCAGTGCTATACAGAGAAGGTTCAAAGGACTCCCCCTGGTGACCAAAAATATAAATAAATCTACGAAAACACTTGAAAAAACGGTTCTCCAGCTGCAAGCACAAACTTTGGAATTGGAGGTCAAACTTTAAGACTACGAAGGGCGCGTACGAAGGAACAATGTTTGCATTTTGGGGGTTACTGAGAGAGCGTAGGGGCAGGGAGCAGACCTTTTTGTTGAAGATCTGATTCAGACCCATCTCAAGCCCCAAACCCTGTCGCAGTACTTGTCAGGTGAGCGGGCCCACAGACTGCCAGGGGGCCCTCTAAAGCTGGGTGCCCCTCCGCGTCCCATCTTAGCGAGAATCTTTAATTTCCGCGATTGAGATACCATCCTTCAAACGGCGAGCGCCGCCCAGCTCAAGTTTGACAATTCGACAATTACTTTTTTCCAGACTTTACAGTGAAATAACAAATAATGCGCAGATACTTTCTAGAAGTTAAAAAGGTAATCTGCGATAAGAACTTACAGTATGCCATGCTTTTTCAGGCCAAGCTGCAGGTGCAGGCGGAGAGGAAAACCTTGCTCTTTCAGACTCCCGAGGAGACCTGGGACTGGCTAGAAGGTTGGACAACCTCCGACGCTCCAAATCATAACTCCCCTAGCCGTTTACCCAGATACAACAGACGTCAAGGAAAGTCCAACGTGAAGACGGTGTTTGACCACTAATGATAGCGATGCCAAACGGCTGTTTGGCAGAATCCCCACGGACTAAGGAATTGAAGCAAGCAACTTTGGGGTGACAGGTGAACACTGGCCCGATCCAGAAATGGGTGACTATACTATGTAAAAAGCTCATGGCTTTCAAAAGCAGAGACATGCAAGTAGTGATCAGGTCTTGTGATCTAGCTTACAGCCTTGTTCGTGGAGACAGGGCAGTTTATGGATATCATTTATGTTATTTGGTAGTAACAGTTTACAGTTTAAAGTATTTTTAACATTGGGCTCGAATAACTGAGAATTTGGGGGGTCATGGGCTCTTGAATCGGGATGCTCCGGCTGTGTAGACTTCCCCTTTCATTAAGTATATTAGTTCAGGGTACAAAGGCACTTGGAAACATTGGAGGGTGGGCAGTTATAAGTCTACGTTGCAGGGAGGCAGGGACCTGGAGTGTTTTAAAGGGATTAGATATAATTTGAGTTTGTTTGTTAGTGGCAGCACTGATTGCGGTGTTTTATTTGGTCACGTAATGGCTCCACTCAGAACAGGTCTGAAAGGTCTAACAAGTGGTCGCTGGGGGGGGTGGCAACGTGGATCAGTTTCCTGGTGTTTTTAGGGCCCTCAATGAATGATGGCCCCACATACTGAGGTTAAATGAGGGACAAACATGATAATGCTCCGTTTAGGAGCCTCTTTAAATTACTCTCTAGGAATGTGAATGACCTGGGGGACCGAATGAAATGGGGGATTGTGTTGCAATATCGGATGTGGTACTATTACAGGAAACCCATATTCAAGGCTCCCCATACAATGCACTTAATAAATTGGGCTATAAGCTTATGGCCCATTCGGGGTATGCCAGAGGGCCTAGAGGAGTTGGTATTCTCATGCGCAGTGCTTTCCCCTTTCAAATCCAGAGGGTTGCACACGACCCTCTGGGAAGATTTGTCAGTCTCTGGCTTGTGGGAGGGTAGAACCCTTAATGTGACTTCCCTACACGGGCCTCCCAGGCTCCACTTCACGACCTTGAGCGATCAAGGTTCACATATACTGATTTTACCTGAGGGTGGCTTTCTATTGGGTGGGGACTGTAATGCAGCCCTTGGTGGGGACCTGGATCGGCTGCTGCCTAGACAGAGGGTGTCATCCGGGAAGCTGATGAGGGACTTCCAGATAAATAGCAAGGAATAAAAAGACTGTACTTAGTAGTGATCTGTAGTGCCGGTCTAGTATAGCTCTGACCCTTTTCTTCGATTTGTTGTGAAAGACTTCCTGGGGGCCCTGGGCTTGATTGACGTCTGGAGAGTGTGCAAACCAGTGGCTAGGCAATACACCTTCCTCTCCGGAGTCCATGGCAGTATGCCCCACATTGACTACATACTCTCCAGGGCCACCCAGCATCCCCAGTTTGGAGAGATCTCCTTTATCCCAGGGGAATTTCAGATCATTCACCACTATTGACATATTATGGAGGCACCCCTCTCCCAACATGCCATGAAATGGTTCTCTGCCCTTGGTACCTCAAGGTGCCCACTATTAGAGACTTCAAACAATTATTTCTCCCAAAATGACTCGGATGTGGTGTTATGAAAAGCATACAAGATGGTGATGAGGGGTGGTGGGGTAGCAGCAGTAGCGGGTCATAAGAAAGAACAACGGAGGTGCCTCAAGGAGATAGAGGGAGATATCACCCTCCTCTAGAGGAGCCTCACGACATCAGCCACTCCAGCTGACACACAAACATTGTGCATGAAGCAATCTGACTGTAGGAATACACCTGAAGATGCAGCAGGACCGAAAACTGGGCCACTCAGCATCAGGTCTACGATATTGGCTAGCAAGTTATTAGCCTGGTTAGACAAGTGTGACATTGCCAACAGGTGGGTGGCAGAGATTGTCTGCCAAGACAGTACGAAACGACGAGATAGGAGGGGGATTGCGGAAGCATTCGCAGACCACTTTGGGTGGGTATACACCTCCACTCTGCCTTCCACCCACACTGATTCGGGAGAACTATAAAACACTTTGAGGACTGCCTGTTCTATAGCCACTGGATGTAAAAGACCTGGACTCTGACCTGTCATGTGAGGAGGTGTCCAATGAGATTGGTGCCTTACAATCCGGAAAGGACATGGATCATAGTGGCCTCCCAATTGAACCTTACAAATCTAGTGCTTCCACGATTGCACTGTATCTTATACAGATGTATGAGGAGAGTGCAACTGGAGGGGGTACAACCGGAAATGCAGAGGCTAGTCAGTATAGTTGTTACACAAAAGAAGGGTAAACCTCCTGAGCGGTGCAGTTTGTACAGGCCGATCTCTCTGCTAGACCCAGAAGTGAAAATTCCAGCAAAAATCCTGGCCCCGAGGCTTACACTTTTCCAACATGTTCCAAAATGATCCACCCGGATCAATCCGGATTCATGCCAACTAGAAATACCGTTCCGAACCTTTGACGCCTTTATGGAGTCCTGGGTAGGGCATCCACAATTCAAGAGGAAGCATTGATTATGTCATTACACGTTAAGATGGCATTCAACATGATTGAATGGCACTTTTTATTCACCGCACTTGAAAGGTATGGATTTGGCCCTAGGTTTCTCTTTTGGGTGCGACTCCTTTACTCGGATATGCTAGCCATATTACAGTGAACGGGGGGACGTCCAGCACCATTTGTATTGCAGAAGGGGATGAAGCAGGGGTGCCCCCTTTCTCCATTGCTCTTTTACCCTCGCCTTGGAGACCTTAGCGATCTGGATCAGGGGGGACCCCTTAATTAGAGGCCTCAATTGGACGACAGATTGGATGGACAAAATCTCCCTCTATGATGATGACATTTTGCTCTATTTAGGCAGGCCCAGTTTTTCGATCCACCGTGTTTTGCACATATTTGCACTATTCCAGAAATACTCGGGCTATACTATTAACTGGGATAAATCCCTGGTTTACGTATTAAGTAGGAGGTGCCTAGTTCTACCGGTGTGTTGTGAGGCCAGAATAGTTACCAAGGGTTTCCTTTACTTCGGTATATATCTTACTGTCAAACCTACAGTATTTCATGACCGTAACTTGCTCCTCCACTGTGCCGATTTCTCACTGAGGTGCAGCATTGGAAACACTGCCCCTCAATCTGCTCGGCAGGGCTGCCCTCTATAAGATGATAGCGCTTCGCTGATTTCTTTATGCCCTGCAAAATACGCCTTACTTGGTTCCACCACAATACTTTAATGCCATTGAGTCGGAAGTGCACTCCCTGCTGTGGAACAATGGTACCCCCCGAATAGCTTTGGCCAAGCTCACAAAAAGTATGATGGAGGTTTCGCCCTGCCTGCGATTAAAAGCTAATATTGGGCCTCAGAGCTCATGGTTCTCAACCACTGGGTGCACCGCCCAGGCACTGATCCAGAGTACAGGATGGATAGACACAATATGTTACCCGGCAGTTACCTCAGGCCCTCTACAGAGGGAAGAAATACACCCCATCACATACTCCAACTTCCACCACAGTTGCTGCCACTCTTTGGTGGAAAGGCAAAATAACACAGGTCACTCCACTGCTCGACACACACCAGTTGGGGGTGCTATTGAAACGACCTGGATTCGATAAATGGGACTTGATAGGTCTCTTGAGGGTGGCCGACTTATGGGGGGAAGCAAGGTGATCCCGTTTAGGGACCTTCAGCGAGATTTTCAGTAGAACAGTGGGGAAACATTTCGATACCTTCTGGCCCATAGCGCATTACAAAAAGCAATACCCCGAGGTACCGATCTGCCTGTCTCTTCCACGCAGGAAAAAGCCATCTCACTTACATGTTGCAAAATACTTAATAGTACACCTGATCCCCTAGAGAAACTTCGCACTAAATAGGTAGACGATGTTGGAGACATCAGTGATGAAGACTGGCGGGAGGCTCTGGCCTCACCTCGGGAGGTGGCTATTCGATGCTGTTTTAAACTTATCCAACTAAAACTGCTACTTAGAGCCTATTACACTAGCTCAGTGATGGCTAAGATGGGTCGCCGTTGTCTTTAAACTGTCAGAAACCTATTGACGTTTCCCCCTCCTTTGTCTGCTTAACATCTGGGAGGCCACCAACTTGTCCAGAAGTGAGAGAACGTGGGTATCCCTAGGCTGTATGGTTTCAAAATGCAACATAGCCAGAACTGGCAATGGAGTGATGAAACCAAAGTTCACAGACTGGAAATCAGACATGGATTGGTGCATGCAGGCAGAGAGAGTGATTCATGAAAGTAGAGGTTGCCCACAGAAATGGACCAGAATTTGGGGGCTCTGGAATGTGAGTAGAGGTATGATATGTATCCCTTTCAATGACGCTCCCCCAGGGTCAGCTGACCACTATGTTGAATAATGTCTTGTTAGCCATGATATATGTAACATGTGACCATTTTCTAATTCCATAGATTTGCCACAATAATTGTTGTACCAACATATTGGATACTGTTGAAATATGATGATGAATGTACTGCACCACACTTTATTATTCTTTGTTTATGTTGCTTTTATTTTTTTAACATAATAAAAAAAGATTTATAAAAAAAACAAGTATTAAAAAATGTAAACAGTACACTGTACCACTGTTTGACCATAAGAGCCATCCCAGACCCCATGGTATGGCGCTATTACCAAAGGAGTCACACATATACCAAGTGTCCCTACCATGGTGTTGCAGTAGTTTGTAAGATTCTTTCTGGGGTACCTGGTACCAGGATCCTGATACTAGCACATAAGGCTAATAAGAGAATATGACACTGTAGTGCAGAAGGTTGTGGCCAAATGCCACGTCATCAGGGTGGTTGGTAGCTCAAAGGGGTTTGGAACGTTGCCACCTTTGTCTTTGACATACGCTGAATAGACAGATGCAATGTGGGGAAGAGATTCACCAACTCTCCTAAAGCCACTTCCATTTCAGTTAATAAAGCTGCCTCTGTGATTTTGCCTAAAACACTTCTTCCTCAATCCACTGTAATCACATCAGTTTCCTCACAATTTAAAAGGCTTGAAGACATAGGTAGAAGTTGGAGAAATTCCTGAGTCATGTCTACTATGGGAAATGTAGATCCTTGTCAATGATGCAACCGTTTACATACACACAAGACCTAAGGCAAAGGAGTGGCCTACAATCCAGATGCAAATCATGATGTTGGTATCCTCATTTAAGACAGAGGAGGAGCCTGCAGCAGAATGAGATGTGTTCTGAAAGAGTATGTGATTTGAAGAAACACATTTTTTCATTTAGTGTCCTATCCTCCCGATTGATTGCTCCCAGTAAGGTACAGCAGTAACTTAGGTAGTAAGTAACTGCCATCTTGTCATATTTGTGGTTGGAAAGCAATAAGAAAGGAGTTTCCTGCTATTGGTTTCAAGTGGTTAGCAAAACAAAACGAGTACCAATCGTTGCAATCCTTACAGTGTTGTATGGAGCAATCAATCCTTGTAACATTTGATCTTCAGCGAAGCTCTTGACGTGATCTTATTGCTTCACCTAGGAAACCAGAATACAGTTGAGAGAGAGGGTTCATAATTTGTTGAATGTGAAAGAGTTACTGCAGTTTACTAAGTGTCATTCGATGTAAGTACAACTTCAAGGAAAACGTTTTCTTTAACTATATATTGCTGATTAACGTTGGAGAACAACATGAAGCTACTGTAAGCAGAGCAAAAAAAACCTCACTTGAGAGAAAAGATGGCAAAAGACATGAAAACATACCAGAACCAATACAAAAAAAAGACCAAAGGGGTACTGGTTTGATACTGATATTAGAAGACGTTTTGTAGATTTACACTCGCCATTACTCTTTGTGAATTCCGGTCTGAACTCAGGTTCGATTTCAGTTCAGATTAGATCACCACCCGTACTGATCATCCATTGTGCGTGGACCTTCTGCCTACAATATTGCAATTGTGCCTTGAGAAAGTCTAAATATAAATCTGTACAGACGAAACACGTGTTGTGTTCGGTAATTGCTGGGAATTTCTTTTATAACAATAAAAACAACTTTTCAATCAAAGGTGTTTGTGGATTACCTCTGAAAACCTTTACAATACAAGATTGGAATATATTACACTCGCCTCAGGACTTTAGGTGTTGATCATTATATGTTATGATAAACAAATATCCAGAACGCTTATTTTGGATTCATTGTGACTAATAAGGGTGTACTGTAACAGCTTTTTCGTAAATGTATATTTTTAACACTAGACTACCAGAGGAATCCAGGATGGGGTGACTTGTGTGGCTTTCACCAGGTTATGCTACTTACAATCCCTTGCAAACCTCACACTTTGTCAACAAAAACATATTTTCCTCACATTTCTGTGATGATTGGTTCTGGAATCGGTGGTGAGACACAAACTTTCATCCCCCTAGTGTTCCTCTAGTCTCCCGATAAAAATGGTACCTCACTTGTGTAGGCAGGCCTAGTGCCTGTGACAGGAAATGGCCCAACACATACTGTTGAGACATCAAAATTATCAATCACAAAAATACCTGGTTTTGCAATGGAGAAACCTTTAGTGGGCTTCCAACCCCCACCCGATAGCAGATGGGACTAGTAATAAATATTCTGTCCTCTAGGTGGGTGGAACAACTAAAGAATTTTCCAAGGGGAGCAGCCCTTGCCCAAGGGGTCACTCTTGCAACAAAAAACAATACCTGGTGGTTTAGTGGGCTGCAGATGGCAGATCAGCTTAAAAAGAAGAGTCAATCTGCCTCTTTGGGGGAGGTGGTGGAATGACTAAAAAATATTCTCCACGAAAGGGAACAACCCTTGCCCAAGGGGTCACTCCCCAGACAAGAAAACAGTTCCATGTGGTTTAGTTGGCTTCCACCACCCCAGAGGGCAGATCAGCCCAAAGACGCCAGATTTGAGCTCTGGAGGGTGGAATAACTAAACAATATTATACCCCAAGGGGAGCAACCCTTGCCCAAACAAGAAAACAATCCCTGGTGGTTTATTGGTGTTCAACCCCTCCCACCAAAGGCCAGATCGGCCTGAAAATGACCAATCTGCCGGGGGGGGGACAATAACAATTATCCCCCCGGCGAGCGACCCTAGCCCAAGGGGCCACTCCTTGTAATCATCATTATAAAATATTCCATGGCTTCTTGCGGGTTTCGACCTCCCCCCCAGGGACTGATCATTGCATAAGGCGTCACTCCCCAACAATCAGCATCAAAATCCCTTGTGGGCAGGAGGTGTGGATTTCTGCTCCATGATCCCAACCGCACCAGCGATCATGAAACACAAATCCACTTCAAACAGGCACAGGGAGAAAGGAAAAACTCTTTCCCCCTGTGTCTGTTTTCCAAAAATAAACATCACCCTGAGAAGGACTTACCTAAAGTATGTCCTCTCGCTGGTCGTGCTGAAAGCATATGGCTTCCAGCGTGTCCCCTCCTGAGGTGGAAGCCGGGAGAGACGCTTGCCGATTTTAACATTTGAGTGTAATCTTGTTGTGTTTTTTTAAAACTCACCTTCCACTCTCCCCTGGGCACCCCTGCGCAGCGGATTCTAGCGCTGCCGCGGGCTACTATCTCTTGCTTGCCGCCATTCCCAGGGACACATAGGCCACGCCCACTAACGTCAGGCCACGCCCCCCGACCAAGGTATTTAAGGCGCGCTGATTAAGAGCGCGATCAGAAGACCTTTGACCTCCGGAGGCGGAAGCCGGGAGAGACGCTTGCCGATTTTAACATTTGAGTGTATTTTTGTTGTGTTTTTTTAAAACTCACCTTCCACTCTCCCCTGGGCACTCCCGCGCAGCGGATTCTAGCGCTGCCGGGGGCTACTATCTCTTGCTTGCCGCCATTCCCCGGGACACATAGGCCACGCCCACTACCGTCAGGCCACACCCCCGACCAAGGTATTTAAGGCGCGCTGATTAAGAGCGCGATCAGAAGACCTTTGACCTCCTGAGGCGGAAGCCGGGAGAGACGCTTGCCGATTTTAACATTTGAGTGTATTCTTGTTGTGTTTTTTTAAAACTCACCTTCCACTCTCCCCTGGACTCCCCCGCGCTGCGGATTCTAGCGCTGCCGCGGGCTACTATCTCTTGCTTGCCACCATTCCCCGGGACACATAGGCCACGCCCACTACCGTCAGGCCACACCCCCCTGCATACTATATATCATGTGCATCTTCCGGACGCGCAGCAGACGAGCGCAGCGGGCGCGCCGTTTGCGCGCCGAAGGCACACCTAAGGCAAGCCCGTCTGCGCCCGTCCGTGCCTGGACCGGGCCGAGGGCCATGCCCCTTACATCTTAGCCACAAAAGACCAGGCAATATAGCGCGGAAGCTCTCCTCAGTATAAGGCCTTTAGGAACTGATTGTGGCTTGCACTTTTATCATGCTACAGAGCTCCCAGTGATCTGTCCAAAATGTAAACAATCTCTCAAACCTAAGCAAGTTCAAGATGCGAAACAGGATTACTGTATGTTTTTGTTAAACTGCAGATCCGTGCCAAAACATAGGGTGGAAATTGCCCTTTTATTATGAGGAACGCATGCCAGATGCAGTGTTTCTCACTGGAACGTGGCTCGCGTTGGACTCCGACCCTGTCTTAGTGACAGCCCTTCCTCCAGGTTTCCAAATTATCTGGCAGGATCGTCCTGATGGGAGAGGAGGAGGCCTAGCCATTATATATAAAGAGCAATACCACTGTCGAGTAATCTCTGAAGTAATTCCAGATTGTGAGAGCTTAGCATTTACTCTGGAACTCTCCCCTAACAACTGCTTTTCAGGAACGGTAATATATCGCCCCCCGGCCCCCCCCAAACAGTTTCACAATCTCCTTCCATCGATTGTGGCTGAACGTGTTAGCACTGCCTCTAATTATACTTTGCTAGGGGATCTCAATTTTCATTTTGATACTGCCCTGGACCATACAGCTATGACACTTGCAGACGACCTAGCTGCACTACAATTAGTTCAACGAGTGAAGGCACCGACTCACGCTAAGGGCCACTTACTGGACCCTGTGTTCAGTAACTGTGCAGACCTTGTGGTTGGGCTACCAATCTCCCTCCCGTGGACTGATCATCTACTGGTGCCTTTCACCTGGACCACATTTAAGCCACCCCCCACGTGACCCACGGTAAGACATACCAGATCCTGGGCGCGGCTACCAGTCGATGACTGGGCAAGTAGACTCGCGATTGACCAACCCTCCTACAATGAGGACCCATGTTTTGCCAACCAGGATTACGAAGACTATATCACACAATCCCCTGAAGCCACTCTCCCCCTGAGTAAAATAACAATGAAACGTTACCATAAAACTGCCCCCTGGTACTCAGAGGCTCTCAGGGGAAAAAAAACGCCAATGCAGGAAAATAGAAAGACGATGGTGTCTAGATGGCGTCTAGATTACTCTTTGGAAGAAAACACCCGATACCGAGAGGCAATTAAAATCTACAAAGCCGAGGTCAAATCTGCCCAATCTGTATACTTCTCTGATAAAATCATACTAGCTAAGTCCAAACCTAAGGACATTTTTCAAATACTGAAAAAACTCACAAAACTTCCATCTTCTAGCTTGCACAAGGAAAAAACAACAGCCCACTGCAATGACCTGGCAGAATTTTTCCACCGGAAAGTTAATAAAATCTATTCATCTTTCCCCTCTACAGCTACTGTCCCTATAGCTCAGGATCAAACAAATCTGGGGGACACTTTATCAGAACCCCTACTAACACTGGACCACTTCCCTCCTCTAGACCTTGAATCCTTGGATTCCATTGCCCGCAAGGTAAAATCTCCATGTGACCCAGCACCTCCAGAAGTCATGATGTTGGCATCCCAGGTCACTTTACCAACCATTATGGACCTCCTGAACGCCTCCATCACCTCTGGCACTGTCCCTCCCGCTTAGAAGCGGGCCATGGTCCGAGCTCTGCTAATAAAAACAATCTGGATCCCTCTGACTATAGCAACTTCGGCCGATTTCTCTGCTCACCTGGGTGAGCAAAATCCTTGGGAGATACATCAATCTCCAGCTGGTGAATTTTCTTGGGAACAACCAGCTGTTAAATGCCACCCAGACGGGTTTTAGACCCAGACACGGAACAGAGACTGCCCTTCTAGCAGTCACTGAGGAAACCAGAAAAATCCTATATCAGGGGGGGTCAGTGGCAGTGATCCTCCTTGACCTAAGCGCGGCATTCGATACGGTCAGCCATGACACCCTGCTGAGCCGCCTCTCGAGTGTCTGAATAGTGGACGGAGCTTGGCTATGGCTCAAATCCTTCTTGAGTGACAGATCATTTCAAGTTTTTGATGGAGAGACAGTGTCCATGAGCAGGCCGTTGAGGTGTGGAGTCCCACAAGGCTCCTCTTTAAGCCCTGCGCTTTTCAACATCTATATGAGACCACTGGCTGAGGTTGTTTGTCCATTTGGGGTTAAGAATATTTCTTACGCGGACGACACCCAGCTGGTGGTCTCCTTGCCGCAGGAGGCCGACCTGCCGTCGTCAGGTGGGCTAATAAAGTGCTTAGAGGAGGTAAAGGGCTGGATGACCTCCTCATCCCTTAAGCTCAATGGGGACAAAACGGAGCTGATGCTCCTGGGCCCCTCAAACCCCACCTTTTTCAACTCCTTGTGGCCTCCTTGTCTAGGTACCCCCCCAGTACCCAAGGACAATATTAAGAGCCTTGGGGTGTGGCTAGACAAGACCCATTCATTTAACATCCAGGCTACAAAACTCTCGGCTACCTGCTTCGGACTTCTTAGGATGCTAAAGAAAGTCCTCCATCTTTTACCTATGGAGGCAAAGCAGGTGGCCATCCAAGGTCTGATACAGTCCCGCTTAGACTTCAACAATGCCCTCTACCTTGACGCCCCGGAGTACACCTTGCGTAGACTACAGATAGTGCAGAACTGTGCGGCCCGCACACTGTTACAGCTGCCACGCAGACAATCAGCCAAACCTGGTCTGATCCGCCTGCACTGGCTGCCAGTGCGACAGAGAGTCATCTTTAAGGCCATGTGTATTGCCCATCAGGCCTTTTGGGACACAGGACCAATGATTACCCGGGACCTAGTAAAACAGTACCAACCCAGCAGAAACCTTCGCTCTAGCCAGCCTTTTATGGCTATAGCTCCGAGAATAAAAAAGGCAAGGGCGAGCGGCAGGACGTTCACCTATAATGCCGCCAAGGTCTGGAACTCACTTCCTCTTCATCTCAGATCCAACCCTAACCTCTCCTCATTTCGAAAACAGCTGAAGACTTTTTTGTTTAACCCCCCTCAGTAATTTCTGCAAGCTACCTCTGTCAAGCAATTTCTATTCTGGTCTCTAGCGCTTGGACGCCTCTGGGCAGCAACCGCGCTCTATAAATCTACTTTCCATTTCATTCATTTCATTTCATTTCATTTCAATTGATGACGTTGGTGTGCCATGAAGGTGCTGACATCATCAGATTGCTGATCGGAAGGGTTGAGGTTGGCATTGGAGGTGCTTCTGCTGCCATCCCTGGGGGGTGGTTGAAAGGTACGGCCCATGGGGGAACTCCAGTGCTTCCCCTGTGGGTGGGTGCCAGGACGTAATGGTTTCATCCTCGGCACAGCAACACCACAGCTGAGGACGTCGCCATTGTGTCCATCGCAACCAATGGGTTAATCGAACTGTTTGAGTCACTTCTTTCTTGTATGTATGTATGTATGTATGTATATAGATAGATAAATAACTGGATAGATAAATGATAGATAGATAGACAGACAGACAGACAGACAGACAGACAGACAGACAGACAGACAGACAGACAGACAGACAGACAGACAGACAGACAGATAGATAGATAGATAGATAGATAGATAGATAGATAGATAGATAGATAGATAGATAGATAGATAGGTAGGTAGGTAGATTATATTTCACTAAAATAAACACAAAAACACAGTTAAAAAGTGTCAGTCTCAAACTATTCAAACCACCAAAATTCGTCAGCTATGGTTAGCAATGCATGCAACAAACACATGCCATAACTTGTGCTGGCCACTATGACACCATATTGGTCTCATGATCGATCGTTTGTTTCTGGACCTTTCCCAAATTGATGATTTGAACAAGGTGGTGGGTAAGCCTTGCACATGTTCTTTGGCTGTGAATAGTGTGGGTGGGCCACAACATTTGCCTTTTGTCCAATCTCGGTGCCCAACCTGCCACGGGAGGCTAGCTCCATCTGCACACAGACTTTGGACATGCGCAACTGAGGTTATCCATAGGCGGCTAGACCCTGAGCCCAACTCCTGCGGCACAAGGCCTTCTGCACTAAATATACTGCAGGATAGATGTCCACAGAATCCAGCCGTGTGTAGCAGGGGTTAGCAGAATTCCCCATCGAAACACGGCTGCTAATCACTCTGTACATGAATTTCGACAATGAATAATGTTCTCAATGTTTTCAAGGACTTGTGAAT
The DNA here is from genome assembly GCF_964263255.1 of Lissotriton vulgaris. Classification (NCBI taxonomy): domain Eukaryota; kingdom Metazoa; phylum Chordata; class Amphibia; order Caudata; family Salamandridae; genus Lissotriton; species Lissotriton vulgaris. The sequence goes on from NC_141687.1 coordinate 898,087,391, forward strand.
CATGTGCTGTAGGAGTTTTCATGAGACTAGTATGGGATTCATGAATCCTAAAACAGAAATTATTTTTAATATTCATTTTATTGCAGGGGCCACTTTTGTATACTCACAAATGTGCCCTTGCTCAGTGTCGATTTACCTTGCCTCATTATGCCTTGTTTGTCCCAACACAGTGCTAGGTTCACCTTGTTGGGTAATTGTGGCTGTAACATATTTTTTTGTGATAGCCAGCCACTCAGAGCATGTTGGGTTTGCTAACCCTATCCAGATTAATGAATGTGAAATGGACGATGGTAGAAAAGAAAGAAACAATTAAGTCCCCTTTACCGTAAAGGAGACAGAAAATCCATGTTCAGCAAGAAAGAAACTAAATTCCTATGAACCTTGCAATGAGCGGAAATACATCTACCAAAATATATTAATGCTGAGAAATTTGTCTAGAAGTGAATTAATTACTGTTATGAAATAAACTCTTTTTAGTGTGCAAAATATTTTTGTTAACTTTGAGAACTAAGTATTTCATCTGATGTAGTGGTGACATACTGATAAATCAACCTTTGCAGGCTGTAAGCAAATGTTGTTAATTCAATAGATTGTGCATTTTTAATTGATTGTTATTACTTTTGTAATGCTCTGCATTTCTGCTTCTCAATAATTAAGTGCTTCCCGTCTTTGTATACCTCATTTTTGTTGTTTATAAAACAATGAGAAATTAATGCAATATTCATCTATTAACTATTGTTACAATTGTATTTTTTGCTGAAGTAAAGGGAACAACATGTTCCTTTAGATCTGCCTACCAAAAAGCTGAATAGCCCCTATCATTACCAAAGGAAAGGTCCCTGCTGGATATACAACAGTGGAGTAGTAGCATGCTTCAGTGTCTGGAGAATATGACGGTAGTGAAGGACTGGGTTATTTAAGACCCAGCGGTGCCAGGGGACAACACCTGAAACCTTCGTGGGTAACCTGTTCCGGCGTACAAGTGACAGAGACACGGGACACTTCCTTCGGCATCAAAGATTCGAAGTTTATTTACTGCAGGGAACACAGAAGTCACGAGAAGTACACAACAAGTATGTTCGCGGGATCTGCTTCAATTTGCTACTGTGGATCGCTCCTTTTTATACACATTTCGCCCATAGGTTTACATGTTACACAAAGGTTTACAACTTGGTTCCCATAATTATCCCCGAGAGGGGTCGCTTTGATGTATTCAGGGTCCGGAACATAAGTGCGGAAACATTTGGTGGTTCCCAACTGTAAAAACCCATCTTCCCACCATTAGTACATTCCAATCGACAGTAAAACAGATCGAAGAAGGAACAAGGACAGGTGCAGAGGAAGAAGGGAACAGTGGGGAGATCGAAAAGGGTGTAAAAGGGGAGGTATCGGGAAACACGAGCTACAGGCATCAAAGGGACGTGCCTAATGAGATGCACGGCTGAGACAATGGACCGGCACGGCAAGATGAGCCTCAAGCGGGGCCATCTGCCTTACAGTATCATCCCCCTCATCATAAAGACACTTTCAAAGGAAATGTGTCTTCCGCAAATGTCTTGGGAATCCCAGGGTCGCGAAGCGGACAACGTCCGTTCGCTGGCTACTTGAGGGCAAGAAACAAAATGGATGCCGTATCTAAGATGGAACCCGTGGGTACAGATGGATAAACCCACGAAACAGACGAACGGTTTAGGTTAGCACAGCGAAACTGCGTACACCCACTAAACTCTTCATTTGCGGTTCGTAGATACCAGACTCGACCATATTCGTGCGAGTCGAAAACACCACTTACAATCGTCACGGAACCTCAGACGCTCCTTTTGCCCTCATGTAGGCAAGCACTAGTCAGAATCATATTCAATATTCATCAGACCATCTAGATGTTGCTGTAACATAGCTCTGTCCAACCGAGCTCCTTTGGCAACAGGCGGTTGTCTTATACACGTCGAAGCACAGAGGCCACATAAGGCAGGACCACACTGCACACAAAGGCAACACGTGAACAGGAACGCCACAACAACTCCGATAATTATCAGAATCTTCCAACCCCAAGTCGACATCAGGCCCCAAAACCACCCAAGCAGCGTCCAATCCCCTACGTCCACGTGTATGGACTCAGAGATCTTATGCAACTTTGAGATAGCTTGATAGACGGTCATTATCTGGAATGAAAATGCAGCAGCTCCAATGGATCACCTTACATACCCCACCTCGATCTGCTAAGATCACGTCTAAAACCATACGGTTTTGTAACGTCATAAGCCTATCCGCCTGAAGTTCTGCGGTGACATTACCAAGGGCACTGGCAGTAATATTAGCTGTCGATTCCACCACTCGAGTCAATTGTCTCAGGTTCCTACTATTAACCATAGGCCCCCAAAACGGGAGGAAACCCTTGAAAAAGTCTCCTGCCTCTTGACCGGCAGTGTCCTCTTCGCTAATTACGCCCCTCACAACTCTAGTCTTGTGATAGTCTGCATCTACAGTGAACGTCGGAGGCAACAGATTTGCGATAAAACATGAGCCCACAAAGTCGGAGGGCAACCATGCATACGCACGATCATGGCAGACAAAGTATGTACCCTTGGCAGCCAGAAACACAGGGGACGAGACCATCGGCAGAATGTAATTCTCGGAGCAAGCACTCTCTCCAAGACGAGCTTTCGATCTTCGGCCACGACCCATTAGACACAAATTACCAATGTGGGGTACGACCCATATCGGAGGCGAGCTTCTAAGCTGTTTTTCACTCGTGAGCGCACTATACTCGACCTTACTCAGGACCCTATAGGCTTGTACCTCTTCCTCTGGGATGAGCGACGGCTCATAGATATCTCTATCCAAATCTTCTATCGCTATAGACAAAGGCTTATGATACGAGCCAGGGCCAGAGTAGGGAGAACGTGGCTCTCGACTGGGGTAAGAATCTAGTGCGCTCCGAAACATTGTTTGGAATGCTCGAGCTGAACCCTGGGAACTATAAGGTAGGAACAGATATGGCATTCCCTTATCAGTGGTATGTGGCATTAGCCCACACACCCAACAATTAGTAGTATTAACCACTAACTGGTGCTGATGAAGGAGCTGGATAAAGGAATTATTTCGGAATTCTGCACGTCTAGCCTGTTCGTGTTCGGGTAAGATGTGGAAAGAATGAGGGGATGCAGTGGAGGTAAGCTTAGGGTCAGAAGTAGGAGTAGGTATGGCAGAAGGTAAGAAGTACGACATCATGTAATACACCCCACCCGCCAATAGTGCAGAAACAGTCAAAAACAATACGACCACTTGAAACATAAAACATTTGGTACGAATAAGTTGTTGCAGTTTGAATCTTTGCGCCTGAGCTTCTTCCAAGTCCATCAGCTTTGAAAACGCCATCCCCTATGACCGTCCGCAACGTTTCTTGACGCACTTCGTTCTGTGTAGCAGTAATCAATCCCTAGGAGTTCCCAGGAACCGACGGTCTTTAACCTAGCGTCAAGACCTACTAACCAGAAGGAAGTACACGCGCGGCCCTACGGCCTTTATTCACAATGTATGTACAAAAAAGTCTCTCAGCTGTGGAAGCAAAAAAAAAAAAAACACATGCGGAACGAAACTCAATATATACAAAAATAATCACAATAATACGGGTGTTCAGACTGATCGTAGCAAACGGGATAATGCAATTGTCAAGGGACAAAATGAAATTTCTTTATTAGTCTTTAGTGCTGGATCGCAAAAAGTATTGAGTTTTCCCAGGACGTGTCTGTTCATCAAACAAAGGATCCGATGAGGGAACAAAGTTCTGCTGATCAGCCGAATGTTCTGGTCTTGAGTCTTTTGGTGACAAATGTTCAACCATATCTTTCTGCTGCACTGAGGATTCTCCGACAGGTTGTGCGTCGCTAAAAGGTACAAAAGCCGGCAATCCTTCGGTTTCAGCTGAAGCAATGCCCTTCCTCACCCACGAGTCTGCCGGTAAAGGTATAGGAACCTTCTTTGTATGAGTGGCATGCACCCAATTTTTTCGACCTTCCAAACGGACGGCAGTTCTCGTGGCAAGGAGGACCTGGAAGGGTCCAGTGAAGCGGGGTTCCAAACTCTTCTTGCGAGCAAAGTTGCGGGTAACCACCCAGTCTCCGGGTTGGAGCTGGTGGCCTGGACCCTCCGTCTGCGTCGGCAGTGCTTCGTAAACCTGTTGGTGAATTAACCTCAGTTTAGCAGTCAGATCATGAAGATAGTCAATCAACATTGGGTACTCAAGACTAGAAAACACACCCGGTCTAGGGACCCCCCAAACATTCGCAGGACGACCGAACACTATTTCATAGGGACTAAGCCCTACTCAGGAGTGTACTGTCGCCCTTGTTGACAATAAAGCTAAGGGTAAAGCGTCAGGCCACGAAAGACCAGTCGTAGCCTGAATCTTCGCTAGCTTTAGTTTGAGGGTGCCATTATACCCTTCAACCAAACCAGCTGACTGGGGATGATTGGCGCTATGGAATTTTTGATTAATTCCAAGGCCCTTCCACACACTCTTCATCACACTCCCCACAAACTCACTTCCGTTATCAGACCATATAATCCGAGGCATTCCATACCGAGGAAAATATTCCTTCAGCAGGATTTTCGCAGTCGACAGGGCAGTGTTGTCTTTGAGAGGGTAGGCTTCAATCCATCGGGAGAACGCGCAAACCACAACTAAAACGTATTTCAGGTTATTGCATCGCTCCATATGGATGAAGTCTAATTGAATCACCTCAAAAGGACATGATGGGGGAGCAAAATGGCCAGGAGGTGTTGGGGTTCCCTTACCAGGATTGTACAACATACATACCATACAATTCTTAACCAGCCGTTCAGCACATTTCGTGATATCATCATTCTTCCACACAGGGGACAGCAACTTACAAATGCCTTTCACGCTAATATGTGCTAACCCATGTGCCATTGTCACAACAGCTAGCACATACGCATCTGGCAACATCCATCTCTTATGTTCCGACAAATCAACCCAACAACCATTCGCATCCAACTTTCCCGTACTTTCTTTCCACTTCATCTTTTCAGTCTCGGTGGCCTCATTCTGAATCGCTTTCACACTCTCGATAGTGTCCTCACACATACCAGTCTCTGTAGGCCACCTAACTGAACTCGTCACATACATTCGAGTGCTAAGGTTCCGGGCAGTCTCCTTAGCAGTCTCATCCGCAAATGCATTACCACGACCAACATCATCCGTCACCTTACGATGTGCACTACATTTAACAATCGCTACCTGCTTAGGCAACGTAAGTGCATCCAAAAGATCATTCACAAGCTGGCCATGCTGAATCTTCGTGCCATGCGACGTCATAAAACCTCTCTCTCTCCACAATCGTCCAAAGCTATGCGCGACGCCAAATGCATATTGGCTGTCGGTAAACACATTCACACGTTTCCCTTTCGCTAACACACACGCTCTAGTGAGAGCAATCAGTTCTGCAGCCTGGGCAGAGTTCTGATTCAATCTTGCAGCTTCCACAACAGTATTCAAAGTTACAACAGCATACGCAGTAGTCACATCACCATTTGGCAATTTAAAACATGAACCATCCAGATACAAAGTTCCATCTGGATCTTCCAAAGGAGTGTTTTTAAGGTCCACTCGACCTTTTGTTTCCTCCTCAGTCCTTAAATAACAGTCATGTTCTGCTATTTCATCTGACTCCGTGCTAATTGGTAACAAAGTCGCCGGGTTCAGAACATTACAACGTTTTATCTGAATATGACTCGCCAACAGCGTCAACTCGTACCCAGACAACCTCGCACTCGTCAAGTGCTGAGTTTTCGTACGATTCAAAAGAGTGTCAACTGCATGCGGAACCATCACCGTAAGCATATTATCCATGACCAATCCTGCTGATTGTCGGATGGATACCGCAGCTGCCGCTGTTGCTCTCAAGCAACTCTGCAATGCCCTAGCTACCGGGTCCAAGGTCGAGGAAAAATATGCACATGGACGTTGCTTACCACCAAAAGGTTGCGTTAAGACACTCAAAGCACAACCTTCCCTCTCGTGAACATATAATGTAAACGGCTTGCTGTAGTCAGGGGTACCTAACACAGGAGCCAAACACAATGAGTCACGCAATTCAGAAAAACTCTTCTGACATTCTTCCGTCCATGGTAAAGGAGTTGAAACATCCTTGCACGTAAGAGCCACCAATGGTTTCGCTAGCAATGAAAAATTTGGAATCCATTGCCTGCAATATGACGTGATACCTAGAAAGGCACGCACATCTCTTTGGGTTGTTGGCACAGTCATTCGCGCAATTGCTGCAATTCTCTCTGGGGTCAACCGCCTTCCCTCCTTTGACAATAAGTGACCTAGATAGGTTACTTCTTGACAACAATATTGGAGTTTAGAAGGTGACACCTTGTGATGTAAGTCACAGAGATGTTGCAGCAACGACACCGTAGCAATTTTGCAAATGTCCTGAGTATCTGCAGCCACCAATAAGTCATCGACATATTGGATTAAGGCCGCACCAGCCGGCAACATAAACGCATCCAGTTGACCCTTCAAGGCTTGACTGTAAATGGAGGGACTCTCACAGTAGCCCTGAGGAGCACGTTTAAACCGGAAACTACGGCCACCAAGAGAGAAACCGAAAAGGTCTCTGCTTTCTTCGGCAATCGGAATGCTAAAGAAAGCATTCTTCAAATCGATCACCGAAAACCAAGATGCAGAAGCTGGAATCAGAGTCAGTAGCGCCGTGATGTCAGGCACAACAGGGAACTGAGGAATCACAATTTTATTTACCTCCCGTAAATCGATAACAAAACGATAAACAGGCGGTTTCGAGGGATCAGTACGTTTCAGAATGGGCAATACAGGGCTATTGCACACGTTTCCCCGAGTTTCTTCAATAACATCTTTCTCGATCAGATCATAGATGATCGCTAACAGTGCTCGTTCACCATCAAGAGAGATTCGATACTGGGGAATACGTGGCAATCGCACATTAGATTTCAGCTGAACAACATAAGGGGAGATGTCAAGCAGGCCCACATCATTGGGACCTGTTGCCCACAAAGATGCAGGAAGAGAACTCAATTCCGGTGGAAGCTTATCGAGAGACAAGTATATAGGAGAGACAACCCTCTCACCCAAAGTAAGCTTTACTCCCGCAGGAGAACAATACAAAGTCGCATACAAACGCTTTAGCAAATCCAGGCCCAAAAGATTTTCACCACAACCAGTAGTCAAAATCAACGGAGCTTGAAGCTCACGAGGCCCAATTGTAAGGGGCAAAGGGAGCGAAACTGGATTGCTAACGGGAGCGCCAGAGAATCCAACGGAAACATTTGTTAAGCCAGACAAAGGTGCGCCAGGGAGTTTCGAATGCATTATGGAACTTTTCGCTGCACCAGTGTCCAACAGAAAAGGCTCAACGACGCCCGATGTAGCAACTGCGACGTAAGGCCCTCTCTGATCAACCGGAACTGATACCACTCCCTCTCCTTGTCTATGGCTGTCCTAGTAATTACTGTCGTCAGTTCCCTGATCGACGTAATAATCGTCCACATTGTACTTCGCAGATCGTCCTTGCGAGGATCCACGTTGGTCAAAACAGTTATTGGAATTTGATGAGTTATCTGAACGATCATTTTGAGCACCACGACCCCTACCACGTGATGTCTGCTGAGAACCACCACGACCTCCTCTAGAGGAGTTACCACTATTACGATCATTTAGAACAGGACTGTTGAATTTTAAGTGACCCTCCTGTCTACAATAGGCACACTGATTGTACCCTAACGAAGATCTTTGGGAAGAGGAGTCATTTCGTGGTTGTGACCTATTTGATTGTGGCTGCGATCGATTCCGCTGCGAATCATTCTGAGTCGAACGCGGAGGATAAGCCTGCTGCAACAACACTTTAGTTTTGAGTTCTTTCGTCTTTTTATCTGCGCGGTCGTTCTCTTCTTTTTCTCTGTTCTCGTAATACTGTGCCGTAGCCAATATTTGAGCAGAAGTAGAGACAGCCCACGCACTCTCGGAATTTTTTAATTTATTGCTCAAGTCGGGCAATAAGTTAGAGACAAATTTATCCACAAACAACCGTTGACCACCCTCAGTGCCCATATCCTGACCACTATGGTCGATGAATGCCTCCTCAAATCTCGTAAAGAAATCAGAGACACTCTCGTCCTTCTTCTGTTTACAAGCGGACAATTTGTCCCAGTTCACCCTCATAGCTGGCATAAGTGTTTTCATTAGTGTAATTATTCTCTGAGGGAGAGCAGCAATCAACTGTTCGGGTTTAGCACCACCAGTTTGCAACCCATCCGCCGCTACAAGGGCAGCCCAATCACCACCTAATTCATTTGCATGATTTTCCTGACGAATCTTAGCCCATACCGGCTGCGGTACGACATTGCCAAACAGCATATCGATATCGGCAGGATTCATTATCGTAGCGTCTACGAGCTGCGACAATTCCTTATAGTACCCTGCAGGATTTTTACGAGGGTCAGGCAAAGATTGCTTCACCTGCAACACTTCCGATCGTTTCCACAGGAGATGAATCCATACTCTCTGGAAGTGTGGCAGGATCGGCGGAGCTTGAGTAGCATCACCGGTTATGTACACTGGTGGAACCTCTCGCATGGGAAACTGACCAGACGCATCGAACTGTCTTTCAACGTCCTCAACGAACACGGCTTGAGGTATCGGAGAGGGACGGAGGGCCAATAATTGCTCGATGGCACGTCGAACATTTGTACCCACTACCATTCCGCTCGAAAACTGAAGCTGTAAGTTAGTCAAAGCAGCTAACACATCTTCCGATGCATCTGCCGAAATTTGATCGCGCAAAGCCTTGCACATTTCTTCAAAAACATACCTCTGTGTCGGTATATTGAATTTATTGAACGTATTCAATACCGAACGCGGAGGATTTCTATAGGGGTGCAGCATCCATGCCATCGCCATATTGTACAGCGCAGCACGTTCCCTATTACCGGGGAGCTGACTACGTCTTTGTGGACCGTCCGAATCAGCGGACTCAAGAATAGGTCCAAGAGAAGTAGCAAAATTTGCAGCCATTGAAGGGGTGCGACGTCGAGTAGTTGGAGAAGTGTAAGATAGAGTAGTAACAAGAGAAGGAGTAGAAACAGACGAAGCAACAGGAGTAAGTAGAACAGGAGCAGTAGCGGGGGCAGGAGTATGTGGAAGTACAAGCGGAGGAGCAGTAGGAACAGCAGTAGGGAAAGGAACAGGAACAGTCGGGAGAACAGGTACAGGTTGAGGAACAGGTTGGGGAGGAAGAATAGGAGGAAGTACCGGAGGTACCACAGGAGCTGTGGTACCCTGTGCATACGGAGGTGGCGATTTCATAAGATAGGACATTAAGGGATCCTCAATTAATTCTTCCTTTTTATCCGACTCCGTAGGCAAAGCGGGATAGCATTTATCTATAGACATACGCTGTAGCCTATCAAATACTTCCTTTTCCTTATCCTCCTTATCACGCTGGAACTGCTCTGCTTTCTTTACAATGGTAGCAACACCATCTCTCTGATTACGTTTAGTCTGTCTGATCTCTTTCTGTCGGGCTTCTTTACGCCACAACCGAAAGGCATCAAACATGGCCGGCCTTGACTGTTTCTTAAACAATTTAGCCTCAAGATTATCTAAAATCGGGGTCTCAAAACTACCGTGAGGTGGCCAACTAAGGACACCATCTTTTCTGGTGTAACGAATCCAATATTCATTAAAAGCAATCGGGCCTAGCCCATGTTTACTATAGAGCTCATAAGTGGGAGTTCCAACCGGAGGTATCGGACAAGAGTCCTCCAGTCGGGAATCCATACCACAACAACGAAAACAACTGAACAAAGTACTACGGCTAGGCATCTCGCACACTAGCTGAGTTTCACAAACTTCAAGGGTTACGGGATTTACCAAGTCCCAGCAATGAACAAAAACCCTCGTCTTTGGCGGCTGCAGTCGTCAAATATCACAACAAAGTACCAAGAACCACAAATGCAATGGAACCATGCAACAACTAAGCAACCACAACTAAGAACTCTGGGAGCGACCCACAAATACTTAACTCAAAGATCGATGGCGTCACCAGGAAGGCCCGTCAATCGTCTCGCTATACCAAGGTCTACGCCAGGCGCCAAAACAGGTCTACAGTCAGGGCAGCAGTCAGTCGCAGCCGTCAGGAGGCGGGAATCTTCGCGGGAAAAGTCGTCGGGCCACTTATTTCGACAACAGGATTGATGAAGTGGGGTGCACCTTCCCTCGGAGATTTCACACGAAGTTCCTCACGATCGTCGGGCTTGGACCGGTACCACTGATGCAGCCCCATGTTGGGCGCCAACTGAAGGACTGGGTTATTTAAGACCCAGCGGTGCCAGGGGACAACACCTGAAACCTTCGTGGGTAACCTGTTCCGGCGTACAAGTGACAGAGACACGGGACACTTCCTTCGGCGTCAAAGATTCGAAGTTTATTTACTGCAGGGAACACAGAAGTCACGAGAAGTACACAACAAGTATGTTCGCGGGATCTGCTTCAATTTGCTACTGTGGATCGCTCCTTTTTATACACATTTCTCCCATACGTTTACATGGTACACAAAGGTTTACAACTTGGTTCCCATAATTATCCCCGAGAGGGGTCGCTTTGATGTATTCAGGGTCCGGAACATAAGTGCGGAAACATTTGGCGGTTCCCAACTGTAAAAACCCATCTTCCCACCATTAGTACATTCCAATCGACAGTAAAACAGATCGAAGAAGGAACAAGGACAGGTGCAGAGGAAGAAGGGAACAGTGGGGAGATCGAAAAGGGTGTAAAAGGGGAGGTATCGGGAAACACGAGCTACAGGCATCAAAGGGACGTGCCTAATGAGATGCACGGCTGAGACAATGGACCGGCACGGCAAGATGAGCCTCAAGCGGGGCCATCTGCCTTACAGTATCATCCCCCTCATCATAAAGACACTTTCAAAGGAAATGTGTCTTCCGCAAATGTCTTGGGAATCCCAGGGTCGCGAAGCGGACAACGTCCGTTCGCTGGCTACTTGAGGGCAAGAAACAAAATGGATGCCGTATCTAAGATGGAACCCGTGGGTACAGATGGATAAACCCACGAAACAGACGAACGATTTAGGTTAGCACAGCGAAACTGCGTACACCCACTAAACTCGTCATTTGCGGTTCGTAGATACCAGACTCGACCATATTCGTGCGAGTCGAAAACACCACTTACAATCGTCACGGAACCTCAGTAGGATCAATCTGCTGACAAAAGTACGTTTTGTCCTACCATGGATCAGAGCTTAATTTGAGCTTTTGATTGCAGGTGCTCTGCATCAGTACTTAATTGGCAATTAAGGCGCTAGTGACAATCTTAATTGTAACAAAGGAGGGAGGGAGAGAAAAGTGGATTCAGTCTCCCCGAATACGTTTCATAAACAAAGTGGAATCCACTTGGATAGTGGTGGTGATCCCTACAGTGGTGGGGAGCACTCAGTGTTGTTAAAATACCCCTCACACACCAACAGGCCCCTTGGGTGGCGGAGCTGCGGTGCACAATAACTGGCGCATCCCTGGGGATGCGCCAGTTATTGTAAATCTGCCCCTCGGAATGTATACTGAATTAATAATAAACTGTTGCTGTGGTCATCTCTAAATTAGTCAGACAGCAATACCTTGTGGCAGATTGTCACTAGCAAAGTGGAATCCACTTGGATAGTGGTGGTGATCCCTACAGTGGTGAGGAGCACTCAGTGTTGTTAAAATACCCCTTACACACCAACAGGCACCTTGGTGTCATGCTTCATCATCGGGGTCTTCGCACCCCTCTACGGGATGCGGCGTGCTACGACCGACGACTACGTGGCAGCACTATTCTTGGACTATGTGTGGGTGTGTGTGGGGAATTGAATGTACGTGAGTGGTGGGTTAAGTGATGGTTAAAAAATACCTGGCTCGTGGGGTGAAAAATAAACTTTTATTAAGCCCCCGGCTGGCATCATTAAAATGGGTGCAGTGAGAGGATGTTAGTGTATAATTATGTACATCAACATCATATGTGCGTCTACATGAACATGTTTTGGAGTGAAAAATCTCCTTCTTCAGGACGGGGTTTGCACAAAGATCCCCACCTTACTCACATGAATGTAAATGTAAAACTGTATTATACAAAAAGGAAGTGAACTATAGGTGATATGTACCTAGTATGTAGTTCAAAGTCGTAGTCTCTCATCACCCAATTGGCGTATATTAAAGACTTTTTGATATTGATTACAATGCTCCATGAGCCTTTTACGTGTATTGGGGGGTTTCCATCTGGCCCAATTTGTAGTGATGGTTATTCAGGATACCATCTGTCCTCTTCCCCACAACGCGGCTCCGCTGATAATTACCAGCCACGAGCCAGGTATTTTTTAACCTTCACTTAACCCACCACTCACGTACATTCAATTCCCCACACACACCCACACATAGTCCAAGAATAGTGCTCCCACGTAGTCGTCGGTCGTAGCACGCCACATCCCTTAGAGGGGTGCGAAGACCCCGAAGATGAAGCATGACACGAAGGGGCCTGTTGGTGTGTAAGGGGTATTTTAACAACACTGAGTGCTCCCCACCACTGTAGGGATCACCACCACTATCAAAGTGGATTCCACTTTGCTAGTGACAATCTGCCACAAGGTATTGCTGTCTGACTAATTTAGAGATGACCACAGCAACAGTTAATTATTAAATCAGTATACATTTAAAGGGGCAGATTTACTATAACTGGCGCATCCCCAGGGAAGCGCCAGTTATTCTGCGCCGCAGCTCCGCCACCCATGGTGCGCCGCATTTACAATGCGGTGCACCATGGGGCAAAAACGGCTCAGATGCGTGAAGCATCTGTGCCGTAAAGGCGGTGCATTACTGGAGGTGCGTCGCAAGCGCGACGCAGCTCCAGCAAGGCTCGGGGGTGCCCTATCTGTCTAATGCTGCGTCAAGCCTTACACCTGCTTCAAGCAGGGTTTTGACGCAGCATTGGCCTAAAAGTGACTGAGTGAAATTTTGTAGATTTGACTCACTTTTAGGAGGCCTTCCTGCGTAGGAATGCCCCCCCCTGCGCCGGAACGCCTCCTTATGGCGCAGGGCTTTACAACGTGACGCATCTCCCAGATGCGTCACGTTGTAAATACCCTGCACCATGGAGCATCTTTTCCGCCACCGCTGCATCACAAAAGTGACGCAACGGCGGCATAAAAGAGGCGAAAAAGAGGGCTTGTAAATCTGCCCCCAAGTGACTATCACCTGCATTCCCAGCCATTGTTCTAGCTTTGGGTGCCTAAAATAATTTTACACACTTATAGGAGTGTGATTGTTTGTAGTTGTGTTGCTTTTATAGCAATGACAGCATGGCTGGGGCACTGGATGGTGCACAAGCTGCAGTAACCCCCTTGAGAGCTCTGGCACTTTTTTTCCCTCCAAATTAAGCACTGTCAAGTACATTAAAGTAACAAATCCCTGGGAGGGTTTACCACATGGTCACATGGTTGTAATTATATTGTTTTCAATATGTTCCAGAAGTAAACTACTTAATTGATTTAAAGAAGCACATTATTATATTCATTTGTATTTGGACTGTCATTGCTCGGATTTTACCTCATGTACGTCGATTCACCAAAATGCCAGAGGTAGCCGAAGTGACATCACACATCCTTTGACACATAAAGCATTACATGAAGTGATTTCATTGAACTTAAAAATAACTGTTAATGAAAAAAAGGATACTAAAATAGATAAAAATGTATTTTAGTTAACACCTTTGATTTTACCACCAGCTGTTTTGATGGCCAGAAGTGTAACGAAAAAACTTCACAAGGACAGCCTTCTAATGCTCAGGGAACTGTTGGCATGAAGCAAATCCAGTCATAAATTCAAAAGCACAACCTCAGATGCCCAGGCATAGTCATATAAATACACATATCATTTGCCTAGATGCAACTATATTAGGTCGTCACATAGCCTAAAATGCCTAGCAACAGCCTCAAAAGTCCAGGAAGAATCTCTGCATGCCAAGGCAAAACCAGTAGCTTCCCAGTCTTTACTCCATATGCCCAGTGCTGTCTCATATGAACATAGGGGCAGATGTATCATTGTAGCAGATTGCAAGTCCTTAATAGGGATTTTTAGAGAATCGATATTAAGGACTCGCAACATGCTATGTAGGTAGGAATTGCAATAATTTTTGCGATTCCTACACATTCCCTATATGCGACTCACAAATTGCGATTTGCAAAAAAGGAATGACTTCCTACTTATCTTGGCCGATAGGAATGAATGGGAAGTGTGTGCGCAAATTGCAAGTACCCAATAGGTTCTCAGAAATTGCAAATTTTCAAGGGTGCAAGGGTTCCTAAAGGACACCCTGTTGCACCCCTGAAATGTACATGTATGCACATGTGGCGCACATACATGCCCTAAGGGCATGTTTGTGTGCCACATGGCACTTTGAAAAATGCATGAAATTCCATTTTTCGAAAGAAATCGCAATTACCACCAACCTGAAGTTGGTGGTAATTTGCAATTCCTTACAGCAAAATCGCAATTTGCAATGGATACTTGAATAGCATTTAGAGAATCGCAAATTGTGATTCTCTAAATGCTTGCGCAAATAGGGAATCATACATTTTGCGATTCCATTAATTATGATATTCATTTAGCGAGCACAAGCCCAAAAAGAAATTACCTTTTTGCACTTTAATAATAGGTATAACCCTAAAGAATTTTTTTTAAACGTAAAACAATATGCGCAAAACTCCATTTTGATTGTTTGCCCTATGTGTACACCTAAACCATGTCTCACTTTTATGGCTCACTTCGGCTGAGGTGAGTGACAGGCTGTTGCGCTGCAGCGCTATTCATGTATTTTACTCTGCCTGATTATTTTAAAACCAATGTGCTTTTAAATTTGATACCTCTGTTCCACTAATTTTAAAACTATTTTACTGTGCATAGCTTCTACTGGGGCACTTACTGTTTTGTCCAGGGTTTTGTGGGGGCACTACTCCTTCCCCGGTCTGCCGCAGCTTCTCGTTTGAGCTGTGGGAAGTGAATATTTCGTTTTCTTTCCCTCCCTTCTACTTCCTGTGGCACTTGGGGGAGGCGCTCTAGTTGTTCCCGGCCCAGCCTATTTCTACAGCATGCTGGGCCGGAAACACAGGGGGCGCGCCAAAGGCAAGCCCGTCTGCGCCTGTATGTGCCCAGTCTGCGCCTTGTGCCAGAAACCCTGGACAATTTTCCCCAGATCTTGGTAAACCTCTCAAGGACAGGGGGAGTTGCACTGCTGTTCTATGAGTCCGGAGGCTCTTGTAGCTTTCCAGGAGTGTGAGTGCACAGTATGAAAGACACTCATTCAGTTGAGTGCTGGGAATAATCCCCCAGAGGAGGGTTATTTGCCCGACGCTCTGATCTTAAATCACTGCTTTAAGGGCTACCTTGTAAGTGCTAGATCGTTTATTAAGAATAAGGTAGAATTTAGGGATTTTGTGTCCCTTCGGAAGCCTGACTGGGTATTTATTACTGAGACCTGGGCCAGAAACTCCTCTGGGCCTAACCTGGTGGAGGCTATCCCCTCCGGCTATGCTCTTTCTAGATTTGATAGGGAAGGGAGGATAGGTAGAGTTCTAGGAATTTTGTATAAAGACACCTATTCTTTACCTTACTACCCCCTCAGCCTCCCGGACCTAGAATAATGTTCAATCAGGATTTTGGCAATCTAATAGAGCCCTATCTGGCTCGATCTAACATTACTCTGCTAGGCGATTTTAATTATTTTCACCTACAGAAGATGCTGTGCACTGAGAAGCATGCATTCCTAGAAACTATGGATTCCTGTGGTCTCTCACAGCTGGTTATGAGTCAGACTCATAAAGCAGGACATACTCTGGATGGCTTCTTCTCTAATGACCTGCGAATTAAAGTGGAGCAACCAATTCAACTCTCTTTGTCTAATGATTATGCCATTCCATTTCTGCTGCAAATTAGAGCTGTTCATTTAGGTTCCTATTTCAAGAATAGGGTGGAGTTGAAGAGAAACATCAGCCTTATTAATAAGGAGGCCCTTCCGAACATACTTAGGGATTATGTACAGCCCTCCCACCCGGACGTTAATTCAGCCTATTCAGCCATCTCTGACTGGATTTTGGCAGCTTTGTAATCCCTTGCCCCACTTAAAGAGCACTATAAAGCTAGAAAATGGCCTTAGGCTCCTAGGTTCTCAGAAAGACTGAGAAAGCTTAGACAGGGATGCCGACTCCAGGAAAGGAAATGGTGCTGTGAGCTTAAACCTGCCAAAAGAGATCTGCATAAGCTTAGATTGAGAGTGTATAAAACTGCCATTATTGAGGGAAAGTGATTATTTTATTTTAAGATGACAGAATCCCTAAAGTCTCCAAGGGAACTTTTACTGTGATCAATGCTCTTCTGCCCACTCAGCCATTGCTTGTACTGAAGTTTCACAGGGTCTGTGTAACAAAATGGCATGCCTTTTAAAGATAAAATCAAGGAAATATACTCCTCCCTTTTGATCCTCAATGCTGCAGGATTCAGTATAGACCCTCCACTGGATTCCCCAGTTTGGGATCATTGCACAACACCGGGGGAAAAGGTTATTTTTGGTGGTCCCCCCCTCTTTTGCAAGAGGATACAGAGCGGATGTTAAATGGAATCAAGTCAGGTTCCCTGCTGGAGTCCTGCCCTTTGAAAATTGAGTTGGGAAGAGAGGCTATTGTTCCTCATCTGACCACACTTCGTAATACTGTCATTACATCTGGGCAGTATCCCATCACGTGGAAAACTGTGGTGGGTAAACCCCTCTTAAAAAAGCCCTCTTAGGATCCAGCTGAATTAAAAAATGACTGTTCCATTTTCCTATTACCTGTTCCAGCGAAAATCTTGGAAAAGCATCTGAAATTCCATCTCAGCGCGTTCTTGGAGGAACATCAATTGCCTAATGGCTCGCAGCATGGGTTCAGGGGTGAGCATAGTACTGAGACGGCATTAACCTCTGTACTTAACAACATCAGAGATCATGTTGATGCCGATCACATGACTTTGCTTATCCTTCTGGACCTTACAGCGGCCTTCAATACTATCTCTCCCCTAAGATTAGTTGGGAGGCTTAGGGAAATTGGGATTAGGGCCTTGCCCTGAATCTGCTCACCTATGGACCATTCACAAAGGGCCAAGATGGATCAATTCTACTCAGCTTCCAATCCGTTGTTCCTTGGAGTTCCTCAGGGGTCCTTATTGAGTCCGACCCTTTTTAATATTTATGTATCCCCGCTCACCAGGGTGATAAAATCATTTGGGTTAGAAGTGTTATCATAAGCTGATGACACTCAAATAAGGGCCTCTTTCACTGACAGCGTGGGAGCATCACTGCCATGTGTCTATAAGTAACATTCGCAGTTCAGTACTGCAAGCCACATCTTGCATTTCGGAAAATATGCCTTGAAGCTCTACACACTTTGCCCATTTTAACAGTGTGCAACTATGCTGGGATCCTCTGCATCAATGTAGCAGAAGTCACTTGTGTTTATTAAGAATTTCTCCTCAAGTGAGCGCATAAACTCACTTTCACGTGTATGCTCCTAGCCCCCTCATCCACATACTCCATATCCCCAGTTAGCATTGAAGGCCACTCTCACCTGTGTACACATTGTTCCACTCCCCTCTGTGCTCATAATTTAATCTCATATGCAGGACAGGGATGTGCCCCAAGCTCACTGTGCCATAGGCCCTAAGCTGCATCATACTGATGAGGCCCAAATATGCAGAAACTGGTTTGGGGTTGCTTGTGTTCCATTCTGGACTGGGCAATTGCAGGATATTTGAAACCCAACAATAACCTATTTTTATCAGTAGAAAAATCCTCCAAAAGTGATATGGTTGGGCAAATTTGCAGTACAGTAGGCATGATTATGGCACAAAGCTGAAAAACGCAGGATAGTTGACTACCAAAGCAGATATATTTACAGTCTTGGGTAGAGATACAGAACATGCAAACGTGTTAGTGAAGATGATCAAGAGAGACAGTCCTCACCCACCTGCAAGGCGATGACTTCATTCTTCAAGACATGCAAACTCCATTCCATAGATTGAATTTCCGTAAATCCACAGACAAATAGCGTTTTCTGCTGTGGCTGTCCAATCTCTGTGCTTTGCACACTGGGATGCAACACACTGCATTGCCTATGCAATCTGTGCTTCACTATTTGCATGTCATTTTCTGATTATTGCACGGGGGAGCAGTACTGTGATTTTTGTTTAGCTATATATGCCATGTGATATTTTGGGCCTGCCTTAGCATCGCTTGATATGCTTTCATTACCTCCTCGTAAGTCTTCCTCGCCACATGAGTTACATAGTGAGCTTTAGCTCCACAACAGAACCCTCCAAAGCAAAAAGAAACCACCTCCCATCCCCTCCCAACATGGCCGACCAGTCCCACCTGACCTCTATAAGAGGCGGACCGGCCCAACCAACAGCCTGTTTTTTTTGTTCTGCGCGATTCTCTCCAGAGCGCTGTTCAGGTAAGATGGGCCGGCGTGAGCTGGCCCTGGGGTTTAGGGTGGAGGACCTGCTCTAGCGGTCTCTGGTGCCTTATGCCTAAAAAATCCCCCCCCCTCTTCCTTCCCCCGGTCCTGTGGGACCGGTTAGGTGCTGCTATAGCATGCCAAGGGTCTACAGGGGGGGGGGGGGGCGGCCAGGGGTGTGAAGGGTTGTACATGCCCAGGTCTCCCCCGGTCGTTGCTGTTGGGCCCTAGCCTGTCTGTGGGCTTTTTGGGTTCTGCGCATTCTCCTGTGTGTTGTACATGCTGGTGGTTGTAACTACCCTCAAATAGAGGTGTTTCTTGTGTTCCTGGCTCCCCTGGTTGGATATGCGCCTGGAATTACGCTCTGACTGCATGCCACGAGTTGTGGAGATGGGCGCTGACTCTCACCTGATGTTTCAGCCGTCTCAAGTGTATGAGTGTTTACATTTGTCAGCCCCACGGAGACGGATCACTTCTAATAAGTGAGGTCTCTATCTGTCACTGCTTACAGACATACTCACTAGAGCTTTCTGGGTCATAAAAGTGTTTGCTCTTATGAGATTTGGCGCTGATGAAGACGAGTCCGGTGAGGGACTCGTATTTCATTTTTGTAATTTGAAGGTGCGCCAGGGGTTTGCGCCATGTTTTTTAACACAACCTCAGGCAGCAGAGGGTGCTGTGACACTGCCTGCGTGTGTACCTCGTCTTCTCCCGGTGCGGCGATAGACTCACGAGGGGGTTTGATACACGCATGGGCATGGATACGTGTTCCGCTTGTTTCGCTATGCGCGGCGGGCTGGGGCCTTACCTGTGTCAGCGGCGCTTCTGCACGGTGGACGCGCAGCTGGTGGTGCCGCTTGTCCGACTTCTAGAAGGGGTGTCCCAGAGGTGCACAAAGGTGCCTACCTTCTTGTCGATAGGCGGTCCGGACCGGGCGCTCCCCTCCTGCGGGGACGCGGGTCGCTGCCGAGTCTCGCCTCTGCCTCCCTTCGTGGATTGTGGCTGCCCTACGGGCCGCGGCGGTTTGCCGCGCTGTGGTTGGCTCCGGGCGCCTCCCGCCTCTCGGGGCGGGGTTCTGGTTGCCGCCAGGTGCGACCGAGGTTGTCCTTCTTCGGTCTTGGATTTCTCCGGCAGAAGCGTTCCATGAGAATACCGCAGCGGTTGGGACGCGGCGTACTGAGTCCGGAGCACCATTTCCTGTGAGGTGCATCGCTCACAGGTGAGTCTTGTGCCTTCGGTGCAGACGGTCCGCACAGGCCAGGGTTCGAATCCTGCCAATGCTGTAGAGGTATCCCACGTGGATCCTTTCTAACTGTTTTTGTGCCCTGTAATTCCGGGCGGTTGGCATACAACACGAGTTGAAGGGGTAGTGTTTTATTCCTTCTGCGTGCAGCCATAGGGCCTGTGAGGTTGTCTCATTCACAGAGTGACTGTGCTTTTCTGACGCGCTCTGAGGGGGCGCGGTGCTGCGTGGGGTCAGGTCCCTTTTGTCCGTGTCCCATATTCTGGCGCCCTGGGGGACTCGCCCTGGGCCGTCTGGTTGCGCCGGTCGCGAGTGTTCCACTCGTGTTGTCCCGTTCTGCGGCTGTGGAGAAGCGAATCAGACCCTGGTGCAGTGGTCTGGCCCGGGCCCGGGGTTCGATTCCCCGCCTCGGCGGGTCTTGGACTCGATATCCCAGGGATCAGTTATTGCCTCTGGGCATGGCTGGTTTTTTTCTTTCTCTCCGCGTCGGCCCCACGGACTCCTCCTTGGGCCTCAGGGAGTTGGCCGGGTGGGGACTACCGGGGCTAGTGACTCAGTGGATTGATGCGTCTACTGCAGGGGCTGGTGTTGACCTCGTGGTCGCAGGTTCAAATACCGGCGGGCCCACTCGGCCTTTCAGCCGTCTGTGGTCAGTGAGATTATTTCCGTTGCGTTGGGTAACAACTGACATCTGTTATTCAGCGCCAAGATTCCCGTAGGGGTGAATGGGCCTTACTAGTACATGTGTTTTGTTATGAAACAGCGGCTTTCGTGCTTACGCCTTGTGCCCTTGCGGGGGGGGTTGTGCGCGATTTTCGCATCATGTTGCGCTTCTGTGTAGTCCGGCTTGGCCCCTGCGCAGTTCAGGTGAGGACGTCCCGCCCTTGCAGGGGTGGGGTCCTTCGGCGGGTCCGGGCCCGAGTTTCGGCGGTAACCGGTCTCGTGCTGGTTCGGCCGCTCCCTGTCTCACCCTTAGAGACTGACTTTCGGCCCTCTCACTCCAGGGGGTCCCCTGGGGGGGAGGGGGGGGGGCGGTTGCCTCCGTTGCATACCGTCCTGGGACGTGGCTGTCCCGGTTCTTGGGCTCTTCGGGCTGGCTGTCCGGTCTTGCGGATTTTCCGCGGGGGAAGTGATTCAATCCCCGGCACCGGAGGCAGGTTAGCCCTGCACCATTTGACTCTGGGCAATAGCTTGCTTAATCTTCCCGAAGGCACCCAGTGCAGGAATGCCTTCGGGTAGCTGAGCGCTTTGCAATCACTGGATTTCCATTTTGTACCCACCGTCTCGACGGGTTGGGGTCCCCGCTCCTTCCCTTGTCTCTCCTGTAGGTTTTTCTGGGACCATGGATTGGCCTGTGGGGCCGGCCTGCGTGTGGGGGTCCCCGCTCTCGGTTGCAGGTGCTTCCATTGGGCTTGCCTTCTGGCCCGAACGGGGGGGGGGAGCTGTGCTCCTGGCCCGCCTGGTGGATCTTATTCGCCGGGTGTGGGTCTTGGGGTTCCCTGTCTGGCCGTGTGCTTCCTCACGGCCTCGTTTTTGTCCCCCCCCCATGGGTGAGGCTTCACATCTGGCGGTGTCTCTCATCCGTCGGCTTCCTGGCCTATGTACGGTGGTCCCTTCGGTCCTCGTCTCGGGCTTGTCCTCCTTCGGGGGGGGGCGTGTGCCTGGTCCCGGTACTTCCCTCTGGTTCTTTCAGGGGGGGGGCGTCCTTTGGCGCCGGGTCGTTTGGAGGTCGTTGGGTTCTCCTGCGGCCGCTCAGCACCTCGTGCTTCGGGGGTTGCTGAATGTCTTCCTGGCCGGCCGTCTTTTTGCGGTGCTCGCTTCGGCAGCACATTTACTAAAATTGGATGAGGTGACTGGCTTGGCCCCTGCACGTTTTCGTGTGGCATTCCATTTGCCGGTGCTTAGGTCCCCGGGTCTTGGTCGGGTTGGGCGCCCTGGTGGGGGTGTCACCGGTCCTGGCCCTTCGGGCTGTCTTCCCCCGGGGTCCGACGGAGTCGGGTCTGGCCTTCGTTGCCTGGTCTCGCCCTGCCCTGGTGGTGTTTCGACGCCTGGGGCCTCGGCTAGGTCTGCCTCCGAGGTCTCTGTTCACGGAGGGGGGGCTCGGCCCTCCGGCCCGGGTTCTACTCCTCCTTCCGGGTCCTTATTACCTGTCTTTCGCGTGGCCTTTCGGTCTGATGTACGCGTCTCCCCCGTGCCCTCTGAGATCGCGGGTCCTCGGCAGGATTCGCTTGGGCAGGGCCGGGGTGCTCATGGGTGCTTGGCTCGGCAGCGCATGGCCTTATTTTGGAACGTTGCAGTGGTGAGGTGCCTGGCACCCGCGCGTGGTTGCCACGCAAGTCGTGGTGCGTTCCTGTTTTTAGTTCCCGGCGGGGTCCGCCGCCCCGGGTACCCTCTCCTATGGCGAGCTGACGGTTCGAGCCTCCTGGCCGATCCCGGATCTTCCCATACCGTGGTTGGGTCCCCCGCTCTCGGCATCGGTGTTGAGCCGGCTCTTGTCGGCTGGCCTGCCTCCTTCGGCAGGCCCGGTTCTTGTGCGGAGGACGCTGCTTGCTCGGGGTTGTGGCTTTGCTACTGGGTTCCCGCAGGTCTTCCACGTGCTCTGCCTGTGCCCGGCGCTGGGCGCCCTTCTCGCGTTGGCGCGGTCGGCTTGGTGCTGTCCCCGCCTCCGTGGTCCCCTTGCGGGTCTTGGTTTTCCGGTCTGAGGGGTGTTCCGGGAGCGTGGCCCCTTCTTCCCTGTGGGCCCGGTGGGCGGCCTTGCGGGCCTT
Organism: Lissotriton vulgaris; assembly: GCF_964263255.1. Taxonomy (NCBI): domain Eukaryota; kingdom Metazoa; phylum Chordata; class Amphibia; order Caudata; family Salamandridae; genus Lissotriton; species Lissotriton vulgaris. Next base: position 898,109,992 of record NC_141687.1, read on the forward strand.
CCACAGTCCGGTGTTCGACGGCCTGGTTTCCCTGGTGGCTCGCTTGGCTCCGATGTTATTTATCCTTCGCCCACGGACGCTCTGCCGGTCTCCCCCTTGGGTGCTCGCTTCGGCTGCACATATACTAATATTGGAACGTTACAGAGGAGATTTGCAGGGCCCCTGCGCAAGGGTGACTCGCAAATTCGTGAGGCGTTCCACATGAGTTTTCTCTCTCGTTCTACGAGCTCTTCGGGGTCCGCCCTTTTGGGCCCCGGCCCTCGGTGGCTTTGCGGTTCCTCGCCTTTCAGGTGGTTTTTCCCTGGTGGCAATGGTGTCTGCTGGGCGGATGGGCGTGCGAGGGTCGTTCCTCCGCTCCCCGCCCTTCTTGCGGGTTGTGCCGGACGGGGTTGTTCCTCCGGCATGTCCTCCGTGTCCTTCCCGGGGTTCCTTCCCTGGGGCCTCGGACTCAGGTGGTATCTTTGCCGCTTTTCCCGGCCGACGAGGTTCCTCCCTTGTCCGTGCTGGTTGTTCGGCGTGCTGTTTTGGCTTCTCTTGGCCGCACGTCTTTCCTTTCCCGGTGGGATGTCCTGTGTTGTGTCTTTTGGCCCGGTTCGTTCGGGCCACTAGCCCTCTTTCCACCTTGGTTCGCTGGCTTACACAGGCTAGCATCCTTCCCTACGCTTCGCTGGGTTCGGTGGATCCGGCGGGGGCCCAGGGTCGGTCCGCGAGGTGTGGCTCTGTTCCCTGGGCCCCTTCATGGGTGTCTCCTCTGTGGAGTTTTATCTGGCTTCGGCGTGGTCGTCCCCCGCCTGGTACGTGGGTCTCTAGCAGTCCCGGGGGGACTTCGCTGGGGCCGTTCTGAGTGCTGGAGCTGCGACTCCTGGTTGGCCTTCTTTTCCTGGAGGTCTTGATTTCAGGTTTCCTGTGATCCCTGTTTTCTTTTCAGTTGTTCTACATCAACCTTGGGTTGGTTTCTCTACATCACCGTGTGGTGTTGTTCTTCTGGTGGTCAATGAAGCCTTGTTGGCTTGGGTATTTGCTCACTATGTAACTCAGGGGGCGAGGAAGACTTACGAGGAGGTAATGCCCCGGTTACTTACCGGTAATCTTCATTACTCCGAGTATAGTCTTCCTCGCCACATGAGTTCCCTCCCCCCCTCCCTGTCTGGCTATCGGCTTCATTGTTTGCTTGGTAGATCAGGCTGTTGGTTGGGCCGGTCCGCCTCTTATAGAGGTCAGGTGGGACTGGTCGGCCATGTTGGGAGGGGATGGGAGGTGGTTTCTTTTTGCTTTGGAGGGTTCTGTTGTGGAGCTAAAGCTCACTATGTAACTCATGTGGCGAGGAAGACTATACTCGGAGTAATGAAGATTACCGGTAAGTAACCGGGGCATTAATGATGCAAAGGGTCCAGGATGGGAAGATACCACTCACCTGCAAGATAAAATAATAAAGCAAAGTGACCCGTAAAAGTCTCAGAGGACAATATGCTCAAATCAAAACTAAAACTTGACAAACTGTACATGTCTGATATTAAATGTGCATGCAGAACAAATACAAGATATTGCTTTCAACATGTACTGATGTACAAACTGAGTTTGTGCATAGCAGCTAATAAAACGAATTACAGTAAAACAAACATTTACAAGGCATGGGCTGTAGACCTCCTTATCAGAGTGCACCTACTTGTAGCTCGACATCTGCTGTTTATAAACACATTCAAGGTAAAACAACTATGAATTATAGCTTATTTCAAACACAAGTAGCATATAAACAGAAAGTTCACCACTAGTGTAAGAAAGTGGATTATTATTTGGGGTGGATGGAAGTCCACCAGAGGTAATAATGTCACTGTTCTTGTTAGGTCCTGTAAAGGTTTCAGTAATTTAAACCTGAGCTCAACCCCTGCTAACTATTGCATAGAGTAGCCAGGCATAACTTAAGAACATCTGTAAGGCACGTAGAAGCACCAAAACAGTTGGAAAGTTGAAAATAGAAAACAATAAAAATCCTACTCTAATTTATAAAAATAGAGAATTGCTAATGGACAAAAGGACTGCATTAAGACAACTGGATATATGCATTTTTAAAGATTTAAATTAAAAAAATAGAATATATAATTGTATTGTTTAATTAATAAAAATTGTTCCAATGATCGACATACAACAATAAAAACGTATATCAGTCAATTGCTAAAATATTTACACATGTTGGACAATAAAGAACATTAACTGAGTTTCTCTGTCTTTGCTTACATTATTGCGTCACACTCTTTTAAAACCAAGTCGGAATTCAGCCCTGTAATTAAAAAAATTGTTCCAAAAAGCATTAAGTGAAAAACTTTGTCATTTAGTTGCCCTTGACCAGTACTTAGGGACTATTTAAAGCCAACCGCGAGTGAGAGATGGATTAAGAAACCGGGTTTGTCCTGGTCGGATGTTTAACCTTCTGACATGGGGGCATATTATCAAGAACAGCGTTAAAATTATCGATAATGGGCTTGATAATATGCCCTTGTGAATTCCCATACAAGCCCAGGTTCAAACCAGAAGAATAATTTTAACGCCGTTCTTGATAATATGCCCCTTAGTCTTTGAAATGGAAGTCAAAAATCCTCAGTGGAGCAAGGCAGCAGGCTATGGCTATGGCTAACAAGGGATCCATGGGGCGAATAGCCACTGGGCAAGGTCTTGGTGAACCTGTTGATTTTTGCTGGGAACGCTGGGATGGGTAAATGCAAAATTCTAGCCCAAATAAAGTCCCTTGCTGGCCAGATTCCTTTGGCATGTTCTCTCAGTGAAGATTTCCATGTTTAAGGTTAGTCAAATTATTTGAAGCTCAGATTCCACCAGCAGGGCAAGGTTGTGGCCTGTAGCCACATAGTGTTCTATGAGACTGGATGCCTGCTCTGCAAAGTCCCAATGAAATTGATTTACGTCTGCACAAAAGCCCAGATCAGGAGTAAAGTCAAGTCAAGTCAAAGAATTTATATAGCGCACTATGTGTTTCGTGTAGTGGTTTGAGGCTATTGCATGCCACTTAGTCATGTGGAATTTCATGTTACATGCTTATTTTGCACTCTAGCTTTCTAGTTTATTCACAAAGTTTGGGAGAATGATTCAAAGTAGACAAATACATTTTGAGAAGAGCAGTTGAGTTGAGCAGCTACCTCATTTTGTTATTACAGTTGACTAGTGACATCAGAGATCACCTGTCAGAGGCAATTAATAATCTTTTATGTTGAAATAGCAAACTTCTCTTGTGTTATATACTTATGAAGGAAGTGACCCGATTAGGGTCACCCAGGCCACTTTCGACCTCCTGTAGCCTTCCAAGAATGAAGAGTCGTTGACGCAGTGGAGAATACTAGTTTATTCCCAAAATACACTGCAGTGGAGTTCAATCAGACCAGCCTCCTATGATTGCTGATGAGGGACTGCCCTTTACAAGCATGAAGTTACATAATGTGCATTGCAAAGTCCACAAAGAACCGCCTACCATGGAAAAACACTGGCAGATGTCATAATACAATGGGGATACAGAACATAAGTTTTGATTGTGCAGCCTGGTACATACTATCTAAATTTCAAGGTTGTCTGGCCTATCCTCCCTTCTAGATAGTTGGGAGAAGGCCTTAATCTATGGGAAAAGACATGCGCTAATGAGCTAACATGGGCATTAAAGAAAATAAACTTACCACTGACCATTTCTTTTCAATAAGCAAAATACAGTTTTGAGTATGTGAGGAAAACTTTTGATTGCATCAGAACAAGGCGTCCTTCTAACTAAAATGACGGCACAGATGTCAACCTAACTGACGTGACATCTGTATCAACTGATTAAGTCTTACACTTACTATGAAAATATAATGTATTAGCCATATGAATGCTAACATATTAGAGAGCAAAACACATGTGGAATAATAAAACTATGTTTCAATTCTATCTCTTATACAGAATAAGTCAAAATGTACCAATGTTCAATAATGAAATCGAGGGTTTCTGGTGACCACAGCAACAAATCCAGATGTTTTGTTTACCAAAACAATTTAAAAATGCAAGTAGGTAGCTTATTCTTTGTTATATAAACCAAATAAAAGAACTGAGAGCATATTTGGATCAAAAGTTCTTCAGTTGTGACAGCAACTAAGCCCAGACCCTGGTAACATCCTCTTGGTGTAATTAGCTAAACCTTAAAAGGCAGCTGATGCGAGGAGGAGGCAGGGGCTTAAGTAGGCTCTCACCATGGGCCTCATACCCTCATACCATTCTCTGACCAATTTCCAGTGCCCTAAATGCTTCTGAAAACACAGGAGCGTATTCCCATAATTCAAATTGGCTGATTAGGCAGATAGTTGCAGGCTAATCATTGGAGAGATCCAACTTCAAATGACTGTACTCGTAAGTTGCGAAACCCAGGGAAAGACAAATACAACCAGAGTCGAAGCTATTGAGGCTTGGAGGGATCAGGGGAAGACGAAGGAACAGCTGCAGACTGAGATGGTGGAACAACAGGGTATAGTCTTTGTGGCCTGACTGGCTTTTCATCTCACAAAGCACAGGCCTGACTCTGGAGAATGTGAATGTGTACTTTTGTGTGTGTGTGTGTGTGTGATGCATGTGTGTGGGGGGGAGAGAAGGGAAAAGCTCCTATATGTGTATGTTTGTGTAGAGTTGTGCATTTGTATGTGTGGGCATATATAACACATGTAGTAAACCCAAACAGAAGCAGACAAACACTATCTTTGTGGGAACGGTGCGCTAGACGGACTGGTCATGGTAGTGTGTTTAGATACTTTCAAATGAGTGTGTCAACAAATTAAAAGTGCAGTTATATTTGTCTTGGTCCGCTTCATACCTTCCCTACTATCAAATGCCACTTGGAGTTAGAATAGTAAATGCACACTTCATTACGGTCAATGGCCGGTCCTCATAAAAATAGGTATCTGTTAGAAATGGAGGTCTCTAGTTGGCAATGGTTTGCATAGTTGTCCAAGTGGAGACCCTTCTTCCTAGTCAGGGTAATGGTGATACACTTGGAAAATAACCCCTGCTCACCCCCTTGGTAGCTTGGCAAGAGCAGACAGATTTATCTCAGAGGCAGTGTGTAAAGCATTTGTGAACCATAGAGTAACACAGTGAAAGTACTACAAATGGACACCACTCCAGTTCAGAAAAATAAGTAATCTTTATCTAAACCAAACAAGACCAAAACGACAAAAATCCACAATACAGCAATTACAAATGTGACTTTCAAATTGTAGAAATAGTTCTCTTTAAAGCAAATTGCAGATGCAACACTTTTCACACAATGCACCTTGGATGTGTCGTGCACACAAACAAACGCTTGCAGGGAAGGTTAAATGTTGGTTCCTTACATGCAGGGAAGGTGATGCGTCAGTTCCTTGCTTTGGGGGAGGTGATGCGTCGGTTCCTTACTGCTGTGCAGGGGAGGTGATGCGTCAGTTCTTTAACGGAGATGAGGTGATGCATCAGTTTCTTACTGCGGGGGAGGTGATGAGTTGGTTTCTTATGCGACAGACCTGCCGCCTTGATGTGATGTGACAATCCAGGATGATGCGTTGGTTCTTGCAGCTGCACAGCAGGACTTGCCTCGGACTCGGTGGGTGATCTCGGACTTTGGACCGGCGCTGCATCGGTTTCTTCTTCAGTGGCACGATGACGATGCATGGAATTTCTTCACGCACTGCGGCAATGCGTTGGAAACAGGTGAGGATGTGTTGCGCTTCTCATCGTGCACTGCTTTTCCATCTCTCACCGAGAGAAGAGCCTCAAGAGGCCTGGGATAGTTAAAGGCACCTCTTGGCAGGTCAGAACTCCCAGCAAGGAAGTTCAGGGGAGCTGGGGTGAAGTCTTTGTTCCCCTGAGACTTAAAAACAGGAGGCAAGCTCTTTTTTAAGCCCTCAGAGATCTTCCTCAAGCAGAGGGTACAGCACACAGCAAAACCCTTTCTCTTTCCTTAGCGGAAAGTAGCCACAGCGGGCCAACCCCAGACAGCAAACAGGGCACGGGCAGTATCCCTCCTCAGTTCCTCCAGTTCTTCTCCTTGGCAAAGGTCCCTCTTGATTTCCTAGAAGTGATTCAAAAGTCTGGAGTCTGAGCCCCTCATTTTATAATAAAAAAGCCTTTGTTCTCTGTGGCATAAAAGCACTTTGCCAAGCCAAACCCAGTTCTATCCTTTCTGGTGCAGCTTCCTGGCAGGAGAATGAGACAGCATTGTCCATGTCAGACCAGGCCCATGAAAGAAATCTCCTCTCCCTACTCTGAATGCAGCCCAGGTCTACTCAGCCCAGACCTGACTCACCATAGAAAGGCAGGACACACCTCAACCCCCCAAGTGGCTGTCTGAACAGAATGCACATCCCCAGCCCCTGTCATTCCAAAGCCAGACAGTCAATACACAACCCAGCAGAGGCACACTGGATGGTTAGGCAAGAAAATACTTACTTTGTAAAAGTGGTATTTTCAAACCCAGAATGTAAAAAAATCACCCTCACTAAAGATGCATCTTAACATTCTGAGTTCAGGCATATCAAACTTTATTTTCCCATCTTGTTCCCATGGCCAGTAATACTCATAAGATGTTATGAGCACACGCCCCATTATATCCTATGGAGACAGGTAGCCTTACAATAGTGAAAAACGAAAATTGCAGTATTTCACTATCAGGAGATGCCACGCACATTAGGGAATGTCCTACCTTTCACATACACTGCACCCTGCCCACAGGGGTACCTTGAGCCGACCTTAGGGGTGCCTAACATGTAAGAAAACGAAAGGTTTGGGCCAGGCAAGTGGGTGCACTTTCCCGGTCGACATGGCAGTACCAGAATACACATAGGCACCGCAATGGCAGGTCTGAGACCTTGTTGCAAGTCTGCTTGTGTAGGTGGCACAATCAGTGCTGCAAACCTACTAGCAGCATTTGGTTTACAGGTCCTGGACACACGCAGTGCACTGTAATAAGGACTTAACAATAAACCAAATAAACTAATCAGGCAAACACCAATCCATAACAACAATTTACAAAGGGAGCACTCATACTTTGGCACTGAATAGCAGTGGCAAAGTGCCCAAAGCATCTAGACCAGCAAAAATGAAGTCCACACACACCCGAATAACAGGAGGCAAAGGCAAAAATATAGGGGAAACCCACGCCAATGATGCTAGGTCTAACAGTATGTTATGTTGGGTGCAAGTGTGCGCTCATGTATGCCCCACATGTATGTGATATGCCTATAAGTGTGTACATGTATGTCTTCTGGAGAGAGTTTAATGGAGTCTTATACCTGGAATCAAGGGTGTGTAGTGCTAGAGGAACTCTGAGGTCTGACACCCTGTGATGACCTTTGACTACCATAAGGGATGGGGAAGAGAGGGAAACAGGGATAAGATTTCAAGACTGTATGAAAGCCATCTCAGGATGGATGTCCTCTAATTGCCTGAAACTTAATTCGGGAAAAACAGAGGCCATCCTGCTCGGGAAAATCCTCACCTGTGGACGCAAGACTGGTGGCGGGAAAAACTGGGTACTTGCCCTACACCGACGCGGAAAGCAAAGAACTTGGGGGTGATAGTGGACAACAGGTTTACCTTCGGGGATCACATAAGTGTTATTGTCTCTTTTAGTTTTTCTGTCCTGGGAAGTTGTTTTTTGCTGAATTTGGGTCTATTAGATAGCCCAGGCGTTTTTAACAGTTGTAATTGTATTGTTGTTCATGATGACATGTATTTTTATTGTATACATTTTATTTATTTTGATATGATTTATTAAATATAAACATAAGGGCTTATGCACTCTGAGTAGAGCTTCTAATTGTATATCTGGGGTACAGGTGGAACATTAGGCATCCATTGGCATGATTGTAGTATGAAAGAATAAGAGTGAAAAAGGAGTTCCAAAGGGAAAATCGGGTTTTAACTATTAAGTTACATAGGTGCTCTGTCCCTTTGGATTACTATAGACCCTCTCCTTGGATTCATTATTTTATTTTAATGTCATTTTTTATGTGCGCACTACTTTTAAAATGTAGCAGCCGCCACTGGTTCATATGCTCTCTTCCACCCTGTTCACAACCTCAAGAGTTTTCATGAATCCCAAAGGCTGTGACCCTGAGAAATGTCTTTCTAGGCCAGATATAAAACCGGTTAAAGTACAAGTTACATTCTCGGGTTAGCCACCATTTTTCCAACTTTGAGAAATAGAAGGAAACCTAGTTCAACCTAAGTCAAGCATTCTTCTCATTTAGAATTCTTCCTCCGTTCAGAAGAAATTGCATCTCGTTTGTTTGTTAATGTACTTGCAGGAGTAGGGAAACTTCCAACCACCCATCAGGTAACTCTAGCTCAAGAAGGAGGATCCGAGAAACATAAATGATAGACAGTGATTCGGATTAAACCATTGCAATTCAATCAGACGTGGCATGGGATTTGGCAGCTTAACTGGCACCAAAACCGAAACCTATGGATCATGTCATGCCTGTTTTATTGAAGTTCCAGTAAAATCCCAGATCGAATTCAAAGTATCTTTTCCAGACAGCAGATTCTCCTTAGTACTCAATTTAAGTTTCACCAGGGTTACTATACTGCCCACAACCTGTTTAAGAGCTACAGGTGGATATGCCTTCTCTGTAGCAGTAGCTAAGAAACGGAATGCCCTGCGGTTTCATCTCAGCCAGGAAGCAAACCCTCTGAAAATCAAGAAAGTTTTAAAGTTCTGCCTGTTCTCATCCTGTCCTTAAATTAATCCCTTTGTCTTTTGTTTCATAGAGGCGTTTAACATAAGCCATTCGCGATTTACCATTGATCAGTGCAAATAATTCTGTGTGTGGGTTATAGTTCGCGTTTTATTAAACAAAAAAAAAGTGAATGAGATACCCACCGTAAGCAATGGACAGCGAAGGGAGGCAGCCATGAGCACCGTGCCCCAATGTTTTCTCATCATTCAAGCTGATTAGTGAGGCACACAGGTTGTGTGTGGGAGCCTGCTGTGGGAGGGCAGTCGCTTTCTTCAGGTGCCTCTCAGGGCTTCGGCGTAGAAATGCTGCCTGCTCTTGTCAAAGCTGACACATCCCCGTGGCCTTGCAGACTGTGCAGTCCTAAAGAAGAGAAAGATCATGGTGACACGGTTTTATAAAGTCAGGCAAAAAGTGCTTGCCCATGCACTAGAAAAATATATATATAGATATATATCGTGATGCATAGTTTGAAATAACACGAAAACATTCTGAAAAATATTATATTGAGATTTACCTGACTTTGTTAACTTTGCCCCATCTGTCTTTTCACAAAAATAACCGTGCAGACATTCTTCAAAGTTCACGCCTTTACTAAAAGCTTTTCCTGCAAAGAAATTTCACTTAAGTCGAAGAATGTGCTTAATTAATTCTGATTATTAGCCGAAGCCTTTATATTTCCCAGGCTGCAGATCATTATCCTGCCTCAATTTATTCAATTAACGGTGTTGCTGTTATGGAAATATGTAAAATAAAACAATATGAAAACCAAGCTGCCACTTTGAAAGCTATTTACTAAAACATATTGATGACATTAATGTATGGGTTATCTTTGTTCCATGATTCAATACAGCTTTCGGCTTGACTTTTTAAATTTATTATTTATGTTGTATTTCTTTATTTGGCTAAACTGTATCTGACTCCTGCGTTTTGCCAAGGAACATGGCCGACGATCATTTTCATTGAAGGGCTTTTCTTTCTACTCTGCGATTATCATAGCCTTGTGTTTAATCGCTGTTGCTGATAGTGATGTTTTATACATTTATTAATTAAACAACAGATTAACTAAATGTTACGGGCAGCAATTCTTAAAAACAGATAGCTTGACTTAATAAAAGCACTCTAATTTTCCTAAACGTAATGTTATAAACTCATTAAACAGGAAATAGTACAATGAATCATTTATTTTTAGTAAGATTAAGAGATAGATAGATAAATAGATAGATAGATAGATAGATAGATAGATAGATAGATAGATAGATATGTAGGTAGGTAGGTAGGTAGGTAGGTAGGTAGATAGATAGATAGATAGATAGATAGATAGATAGATAGATAGAGAGAGAGAGAGAGAGAGAGAGAGAGAGAGAGAGAGAGAGAGAGAGAGAGAGAGAGACAGACAGACAGACAGACAGACAGCAGACGGACGGACGGACGGACGGACGGACGGACGGACGGACGGACGGACGGACGGACGGACGGACAGACAGACAGACAGACAGACAGACAGACAGACAGACAGACAGACAGACAGACAGACAGACAGACAGACAGATAGATAGTTGGGCAACCGGACGGGCCAGCGGGCAGATAGATAGATGGGTGGGTAAGGTAGATAGATAGATAGATAGATAGATAGATAGATAGATAGATAGATAGATAGATAGATAGATAGATAGATAGATAGATAGATAGATAGATAGATAGATAGATAGATAGATAGATAGATAGATAGATAGATAGATAGATAGATAGATAGATAGATAGATAGATAGATAGATAGAAAGTCTGTCTGTGGGTTGTCCAACATCACAACTTTTCTTTTACTTGGCTAAAACATCATGAATGAGGTGAGCAGGAGGGAGCAATGTAGCTCCTTTACTATCTGAACAGGGAAGGATTATGGTGACATTCTTTCACACACATAGGGCCAGATTGCTGAAAATAAATGCAAAGCACTGGTGGAGATTTACTCCTCTACCTGAGTGTAAGTTTATTTCCTGTCTTCTATTCTATCCTGTGCAAAGTACTCCATGACAGCGAAGTCTTCACGATGTGAATTGAGCCACCGAGGCACACTTTTAAAATCTTCACGTGGAAAACACTGTTGTGATTGAGAAAGTGCTTTCCCTCCATCACACAGTATGTGGGGTGATCCTTTACACTTCCCTTCCTGGAATAAATCTCAGACCGTTTCCAGGATGTAAAGGCAACTGAGAGGAGTATGGAGATGCTCACAAATGTGTATGTTTGCGGGTATTACCAAAGTTCAACGACAAACTGCAACTTGAAACCTCTCACCCACCCCTTCAGTGGAAGTCAAAACCATTTAAACCTGCCAGAAAGCACTTTATGAATTCCATGCAGAAGTCGAAAGGTCATTTCAGTTGTAAGCTTTTGTTTGCAACCACATTTACCTTTGTGAATTTGTCCCAATTTTTGCAAAGGCCCCAGTTAAAAAAAGGGTTGTTGTTAGGAAATCTGCACCCCGTTTATGTCATTTTGAGGTGTTCTCTCATCAGCAAGGCTGTCATAAAATCAATGTAAAACTTAGGTCAGCAGGCTTTCGTTGAGTAGTGACATCCACCACTCTCAAATTGTGGATCTTTGCTGCTGTGGAACCAGATTCCTCCTACAGCAAAGCTCCTTTAAGTTGCCAAAAGCTTCATACTTTGCCAAGCTCTCAAAGTTTAGATTTAAAAAACATGAAATTGCAAGTTCTAAGACTTTGCAGCATTATATTTCCCTAATTTTCATCTTCTTAGACATTTTATGAGAGTGACAAAACATAGAGCCCTTCTGCCTCAATCATCCATTTTCTTGTAGCAAAAAGGTGTCTCTACATGCATACTCCAAAAGCGTTCTCTATCCCTAATCCTTTTTAATGTGTACATGCAGCATCTGTCTTTCATGATACAATCATTTCGGTGTGCTGTCCACACAAAGATATCCTGATAATATTGACGGTTGTCCATGGATCTCTTACTTAGAGTGTTATGTGCAGACAGGTCTGCCATGTAACACTCTATCACAAACTTGACAGATTACCCTGTCAACCAAAACCTCGGTCCACCCACTCTTATTTCAGTTGGACAGACCCTCCGTTTTCTAATGGTAATACCCTGTTGGCTCCACCATCAGAAGACTTACTACAGGCCATCTGAGTAAGGTTGTTGTTATGTTGTATTTCCTTACAGTACTGTATGTTGCTTTAAGGCTCGTGTTAGAGCGAGCCTCTAGAATGCTTGTTGCATCTTTCATGTTCTGACAGAATGAGTCAGTTGAAGCCTGTCTATTTCACTGTACGGTTGTGCTTCCTGGCACCACCTGTTCTTCTATTGCCTTACTTGAATAAAGGATTATAAAGAGAACATCGACTGCACACTCTACTTTACAATTGGCGACGACGAGGGATCCGGATCATTTTGAACATCGTGAGAATTTTTGCACTTTTATGGAAAAAGGAAAAAAAATCATCTGACATTTATTTCAATTCATAACAGCGTCTGCATGAATCGACTGAGCCTGTTTTGCCTGGGTGAGCCAACTACGTTTATCTGTCTACTTATCGAAGGTAGGAGGAATATCACTTTGGTTTACTGGTTTCCGTTAAGCGGCGCATGCCTGCATCTTCCGACCGAGTGCGAAATTCCATGCGCGGTCTCTTGGCTGCGCGACCTCACGAACCTCTTTAGAACGTCTTCTTCGTCTCTATAGTCACGTTGATTGCTTGCGAGATGACGCATTTGCGCAAGGTCACGTTGCGTGACCCTGCGTAGCGGCCATTTTTAATTCCATCGGAAATCTTCTCTATTTTGTCAGTTTCACTCGCAATCACACGAAGAAGCACCGAACTACCTAATAACCAGCGTTATTAAGAATATTTTAGCGATGCAGTAATACTTTACAGGGAGAACAGGTTAGACAGTCAGGACACATTATTTTGTGTTTTATTACAACATATTTTTATTGTGTATTATTGGGACAAATTACAACTTTATTTAAGTGAATTACGATTTATGGATACTGGAGATCAACCCCAGGGCATTTTGAAAGAGGAGATGGCTCAACAGAGTTTTGTAATCAGCCCCCCACAACCTTTTTGGGCTACAGGATCTCAACCAGATATGAAGTGGGTGGAATGGAAAAAGTATTTCAACAATTATATTTGTGCTATTGATGAGAATGCAAAAATGAAACCTGAACAAAAGAAAAGAATACTTTTGCATTCATTGGGACCAAAAGGTTTAAAGAGTTATTCACGAATGCAAAAAGTGGTTAATGCAGATTTAAGTGAATTTGATAATGCCATTGCAGATATGGATAAATATTTTGCACCTAAAGTGTGTATAGGTGTAGTGAGGCACAAATTCTTTCAGAGGAAGCAAAAGAAAGAAGAATTGGTTGATGAATGGTTAGATGACTTAAAAAAGCTGGCAATTGACTGTAAATTTGGAAATTTGTATGATGACCTTATTCGGGACCAACTAGTTATGCACAATGACAACTCACCGATTCAGGACCGTCTTTGGGTAAATGGTGATGCACCTTTGGATGACGTACTTGCTATTATGAGGAAGTCGGAAATGTCAGGGAGATGTGCTATTGTTGTCAAGGACACAGTAAAAGAATCGGAAAAGGCGTCATCTGCAGTTTTCAAAATACAAGGAGTGGCAAAGAGTCAGACTAAGCAGTTTCAGAACAAAAGCTTTAATCAACCATTCAGGAATCAAGGAAGAGAAAAGAATGTAGACGAGAGAAGGTGTTACCGTTGCGATAGCAAAGAACACATGGCTTACAGCAAGTCGTGCCCTGCCCTAAGGAAAAAATGTGGAGTGTGTGGATTAATGGGCCATTTTAGCAAATTGTGTCGCAAGCGTAGTAATGTCAAATGTATCTGGAATGAAGATGTGAGTGCTAGTGAAAGTGGTGAAGATGAGGAAGGTTGTGTGAAAAATGTGAGGGGGAATTATATGCTAAATATCACTGATGAAGCAATGGAAGGTAAACCAATTTGTGAAGTATCCTTAGGTGGTATAAAGGTAAAAGTGTATGTAGATTCTGGATCTCCATACACGATCATTAATGAAGAGATATGGAGGAAGAAATTTGCACACAAGATAGGGGATAAATTGAATGTCTCGGATGTTAGTCCTGTGAGTTACACAGGAGAAAGAATAGGTTTGTTGGGTTTCAGATGGCTCACTTTCTTTTTTAAAGGTAGAGTAACAAGAGGGAAGTTATACATAGCCAAAACGGGACCATCTGTCCTAGGCTGGCATGACCAGAAAAATCTTCACATCATTTTGGACCCTAACAGCAAAGAGAAAGTGTTAGTCTTAGATGAGTGTAGCAAGATAGAAGACGCCTTGAAAAGTAGATTCACTAATGTAGTGGGAGGACAGTTAGGCAAATTGAAAGGTTTTGAGCATAGGATCATGCTCAAGAGTGATGCACAACCTAAAGTGCACAAGGTCAGACCTATTCCTCTGTTGATAAGGGACGAGGTAAAGAAAGAAATTCAAGGTCTTTTGGCTAAAGGTGTTATCGAAGAAGTAGATTCTTCAGAGTGGATTAGTCCAGTAGTAGTAGAGAGGAAATCCAATGGCAAAATTCGTTTATGTATAGATTTACGCCATCTTAACAAAAATATTGTAATTGAGAGGTTTCCGTTACCAAAAACTAATGAGATGGTCTCTTCCTTAAGAGGGGCAACTTGGTTCTCTACGATAGACCTTTCTGCTGCCTATCACCAGTTAGTTTTGGAGCCAGAGTCAAGACATTTAACGGCTTTCATCACGCCGTTTAGCTGTTTCCAATTTAAAAGAATGCCGTTTGGTCTTGCATTAGCCGCGGCTGTTTTTCAGCAATTGATGCACAAATTATTTGGTGATATGGAAGGTATTTGTTTTTTCCAAGATGATGTTTTAATTGCAGGTACCAACAAAGAAGATCATGATGCAAAACTCTGGAAGGTGTTTGACACACTAAATTCAGCAGGATTAACTGTAGAGTTATCCAAATGTAAATTTGGTGAGAGAAGCGTCTCTTATCTAGGACATATCATTAGTGAGGAAGGTGTCAGGCCAAAGGTGTCGCTGGTAGAAAGCATTGTTTCATCGCCTGCACCTGAATCTAAGGAAGAAATGAAATCCTTCTTAGGAATGGCAGAGTACTGCGCTAAATTCATTAAGAATTTCGCTTCAAAGGTGTATAATATTAGATCATTATTTAAAAAAATGTGAAATTTGAATGGACAAAGGAGTGTGAGAGAGAGTTTGCTGAAGTAAAATGGGAATTGCAAAAAGTAAACGCCTTGTCAAGTTTTGACCCTAATCTGGATTGTCTTTTGACAACTGATGCAAGCGATAAAGGTTTAGGCGCAGTATTGTCGCAAGTTGGGGACGATGGAAAAGAAAGGATTATTTTGTTTGCGTCCAGAGCATTGTCACCAGCGGAAAGCAGATACCCTATAATAGAAAGGGAAGCTTTAGCTTGTGCGTGGGCATTGGAACATTTTCGTGCATTTGTGCGGGGTAAGATGGTAAACATCAGGACAGATCATAAACCGTTAGTCCACATTTTATCTACAGATGGAACTGCAACAGCTTCTGCTAAGTTGGCAAGGATTTCAATGCGTATGAAGGAATACATATACAGTATCACTTATGTACCAGGGAAAGATAATGTAGTGGCGGATTGTTTGTCTAGACTGCCTGCACCGCTAGAGGAATGTGTTGATGACCCATGGGGGAATTTCAGCGTAGCTTTTGTACAAGATTCTGGGGTTCCAGCCATCAGCAGGGAAGATTGGTCTAAGGAGCAGGATATGGACAAGGAGTTAGTGGATGTTTCAAAATTTATTTGCCAAGGATGGCCTAAAGAAAAATTTAAGACAGGCAGTTTAAAACCGTTTTGGGAAGTACGGTCTGAGTTATCGTTTGAAAAGGAGGTTTTAATGAGGGGGGACAGGATTGTTCCACCTGCAGGGTTAAGGAAAAAGATTTTACGAATGTGTCATGAGGGACATTTTGGAATAGTAAGAACTAAGTTGGCTGTCAAGAGTTTGTTTTGGTGGCCGAAGGTTGATAAGGAGATAGAAACTTTTGTTAAGGATTGTCCAGATTGTAGTTCAGCAGATAAATCTTTGAGGACATTGAGACCAACGATGAATGAGGGACTCATTCCGGATCTTTCCTGGGAGACTATTGCAGTGGGACATTTTTGGTCCGATTGGTGATGCGAAGGAATATGGTTTGGTTGCTATTGATCTTTTTACTAAGTGGCCCGTGGTTAAATTTGTGGAAAAAGTGGACACTCAAGCAGTTTTGAAATTCTTGGATAAAATTTTCATAGTGGAAGGGTTACCTGTGAATATTTTAACGGATAATGGGGTACAGTTTTTATCTAAAGCTGCTAAAGAGTATTTTGAGAAGTGTGGCATCAAACATAAAACAACCTCCTTGTACAATCCTAGTGGGAACGGAACGGTGGAACGCTTTAATAGGGTGATTAAAGGTATTTTGCAGGCGGCTAACAACAAGAATTTGGATTGGAAATTGGAGATACAGAAGGCGGTTTGGTCCTATAAAGTGACTTTGAACAATTGTACTGGTGTGTCCCCTTTTGTGATGATGAGAGGTAGATTACCCAGGTGTAAGTTTAATCCAGGTTGGCTATTTAAGGAGAGTGTACAGAAATGGTCACCTGAGGAGGTGAAAAGGAATTTAGAATTAGTTCATTCCAAAAGCAAGGAGTACTATGATAAACGGCATGGTGCAAAGGACACTATAGTGAAAGCTGGAGATTGGGTAAGGATCAGGAAACCTTACAAGGTTTTGAAGGGTGAAAATAAATTTGATTCGCCGAAAAGGGTTGTTGATGTTCTTAGGAACTCGGTTAGATTAAGTGATGGTAAAGTTTGGAACCTTAAGGATGTTGCATTCGACATTTGTCAAGATCATGATGAGGAGCAAGTTGTGAGGAAAAAATCAGTTGATTTTAATTGGGTGGAAGACTATTTTGAAAACACTGACTTACAATCTCAGTTAGCTCCAGGTGGTTCGCTTCCTCAATTAAGGGGAGGAGAAGGGATAGTTAGTGATTCTGTTAGGGACTGTCAGGCTGGTGGGTCATTGTTGGGTCAAGGTGACGTAGGGTACAAGGATGGAAATGGGAATTCTAGTTCCACTTACATAGACGCAAATTCAGAGCCTTCTTTGGCTGGTGCAGAAGGCTCAAAAAGGAAAAGAGTTTTGCCTAGTTGGCTTAAAGATTATGTTAGGTAGGTTTTCTTGTTTTTTTTTTTCCTCTTTATGTTTTCTTTTCCTCGTTTTTCTTTTTACTATTATCCCTAACCTGTACATATTTTATGTTTCTTTGTGAGGGAGGGGGTGTTATGTTGTATTTCCTTACAGTACTGTATATTGCTTTAAGGCTCGTGTTAGAGCGAGCCTCTAGAATGCTTGTTGCATCTTTCATGTTCTGACAGTATGAGTCAGTTGAAGCCTGTCTATTTCACTGTACCGTTGTGCTTCCTGGCACCACCTGTTCTTCTATTGCCTTACTTGAATAAAGGATTATAAAGAGAACATCGACTGCACACTCTACTTTACAGTTGTTAGACTGCTTGAACTGTTAGAGCAGTCTGGTGTCCTTTTCTTCTGTCTGTCACCGTCTGGGAAAACCTGGTGTTCATGAACAGAAAAAAGACCCACCATGGGAGAAAACTTCAGGGTTTGTTTTTTTTGTTTTTAAGAAACAAACTCCTACTTTGGGAGTTTTTCCTGAAGACCAAAAACATTTGTTTTGTGGTTTCCTAAACAATTGAGGATATGTGCTAAAGTTTCAGTACCTTCACAGAGCTGCTGTGGGGAAAGCTCCTCTGATGGTGCAGAGATCACCGCAGGGCTGGTGGTGATCTTGTAATTTGGCAGGTGGCTGTCTGACTGAGGTGGCAGAGGGCATGACCAATGCCAACTTTAGTGATAGTAGGCCATCCACTAAGGTCTAAATCAGGCCCTTAGTCTGGTTTGTGGGCATTAAATTTCATGCTACTGTTTCTCTTCTGCCATAAGTGAACACACTGGCTGCTAGATATTTAATTTGTCTATGTTTAGTGTGTAGGATTCTCCCAGCCCCAAGAAGGGATGTATAATGACAGTAGTATTCGTGAAGTTGTGCTACCTTATTATTGACTTCTATTTACAGAGATTGCCTGTGTATTCAAGTGCCATGGGGTTATAATGCACTCCGCCTCTGCCTCTTTGTGGCTTTATGAGTTTTAACAGTGATCTTTCATGTCAGATGGTGTGTCATGCCTGTTCATATGTGATGTGTGAAGAAAATGGCTTCTAAAGCCTTGCGGGTGGCACTTACTTCTCTGCGCAAAGGTGTTTGCTTCCAAGCTCATCAATGCCAGCTTATAGGCAAGGCTCTAGAATAAGGCTAAGATGCATCAGTCATCCTTCCCTTACATTCTCTGATATTCAGAAAGAGAAGATTAACACCGTCAAAATTTGCTGACACAAGGCGTGAGAAAAGCAGATGCACTGCACTGTGGAACTAGAGGGTTTCATGGAAAATTGTATTTTCTCTGTATTCGTTGGGGATCGTGTTTCTGTAAAACAATTTATTTCACAATGTGCGTGGTTTTGTTTCCACTGGTTCGTAGCAAGAGACCATTGTTTTTGTTGTGGGAAAGAGAGTGTATTGTTTTTCTCTGTTTTCTAAATTAAATTCTTGTGTACCAAATCTAGGGGTAATGTTAGATTATTTGAGAGAAGAGCTTGCCAAAACACTTAAATATTCGATCCAGAAATAATGTCATTGTTTGGAGGATAATGTCATAATTTTAAATGAATTAAGATTGGAATATTGGGAACTGTAGTCTAGAAGTTAAGTTACAGAAGACCAGTATGGTCTAGTCCAGCCTTTCTTTTCCTGAGGTTGTCTTCTTGCTTTCCCTGCTTCCCTGTTTCATTTAGAACATTCTGCCATCAATGTGTGAATGTTCTAATAGCACTATAGCCCTCGTGCCTTAGCGTATAGCTGTAGCACAATTACTCTCCGTCTCGTAATAGGCCCACTTCTGTAGGTTGGCCCTATTACTCCGGAGAATAGGACCTTCCATAAACAGTATAACTCAGGATGGCAGACTGTAACTCTTCATGAAATTTAGAATCCGCCATATTCCTTTGAGGATCCGGGAAACTGAAATCTTTGCTTGTTGGGGCTGCGTCTTCTCTTGCTGGGTCAAGAGACATTTTGAGATTTAGCAGCCATCAGACATTGCAAATACTTGTTTCAACTGGAAAATGCTGTGCATCACATTTGTATTCAGTCACTCATCATATTTATCTTATGTGTTTTATATTATTTTTCCTTTCTCTTTTTTGTTTATCACTTTTTCCTTTTATTTCTATTTTTCTCATTAAATTTTTTCAACTTTCATTTTTTCTTCTTTGTTTCTACCTCTCACTTCTTATTCTCACATTCTTCTCTGTTTACCTGTAGCTTTAGTTACTCTTATTCCCTGTTGTTTCAAGATGGAATTATTATATGATATGCCTGGGAGGCCTTATTGTGTAATACTAACACAACACACAGAGATGGATCTCAGATTCACCCTTAGCAACCTAAGCTTGTTCCTGGTAGTGTGGCACAGAGCGGTCAGGGGTACTCAGAGAAACATGTGTTGAGCATTTCACAGTAGCAGAATTGACAAAAAGTAAGTGACACGACTCAAAAGAAATCTTGGCACCAATCTATAACAATGGATTATATTTTTATATAAATATAGGCACCAAAACGAACTTAATACTTTGCATAAAACCGGAGTTATAGATTTTCTAAGTATTAAACAATAAATGCAATGAAAGCTATCAAATGTTTGCCATTTCTGTCAATGATTTAAAACACACTTAGCAAAACGATAGTTGCAGGCTGCAGCAGAGTCAAAAGTCCTGTTGTCGGTGATGGCTTCCTTTCTGTGTCTCATCTTGGTTTGCAAGTTAGAACTAAAGTTCTGGTGCCTGAGGAGGATGTCAAATCCTAGTTTAGGGGGCATTAAGGATGTGAGGGTTAGTGGTCAATGGCGTACTGGTTTCTGTAGCTAACCTGCCCCTGTAGTGACAACATCCTCTGGGTGTACATCACTGTGCTACCCAATATACTCAATTTTAGGATCTTCCAACATTGCAGAACCCTTCTCATCTGTACACACCTCCTAGCTCACCCTAATGGTGTGGCTCAGCTTTGGGGAATATACGCCTCTTGAATAACTAATTTTCCAGCCTGCTAGAGCTACATGTTGGGAAGGGCTTTATCCTCGGGTAGAGTACAAGGTAATTACACATCAAGGGTGGTGAAAGCCTTTGAGGCTCATCACATTGGTGACTGTAAACACTAGCCATCCTGGGAGGGTGGGGTGTAACCTCCTTCCCAAGAAGGCTGTTGTCTCCATCCTGGGAAGTGCTAGCTCATCCGACCATGAGGGCTGACTCTTCTCTTGGTGGCAAATGGCTCGGGGAAGCCCGTCAAGGCATAGAGCTTTGAATCCTAGAGAGGAACCCACACAGGGTGGCACCCTGGTGCATGCCTGCTCACTTTTGACACAATGGGAGTGAAAAAGCATGGTGTTTGATACCAAGCACAACACAATTTGGTGTTTCCATAATGGAGCTGGCTATATCAAGTTTCCTCGGTAGCCAGCCCATATTACCCCATATGCATAGACATACATATATACACACGTTTAAGATAATGCACTCTACCTCTTGGGCTTAGGAGGACAAGCTTAAGAGTGACTTACTTAAATCAAGGCAGTGGGGTGGTTCTGCAGCACATGGTGTGTGCAGAGTCACTCTCAAGCAGACAGGCTGCTCGTGCAGGGTCGCAATGGCAGACCTATTTCTACTTGGGTCACACAGGGTGGCACAACCAGTGCTGCAGCTCTGGTGACCCCTTTACCACCCTTGCCTTGGCTACCACTGGTACCATATACTAGGGACTTATAAAGGGATAAAGTACCTTCCCAATTAGGTAAACCAATTCACATCTCTTTTAGGGGGAAGAGCATGGGCACTGGGGCCTTGTTAGGAGGTCTCAGTGCACCATCAGAGCCAAAAACCAGCATCTAGCAATCTAAAATGGGTCATATAGTGGGGGGGGGTAAGGGCATCTGCAAAAATGCTCATTTCCCAACAGCTGTGTTGTTAGGCCTTAATATTAAAAGCACTACATTTTTCCATATTTACTTTCTGAAAAAACAGACTTCACTAATTTACGTTTTTAAGCAAGGAAATCACTATTTTTTTCTAAATGTTTCTGAAAATTTAGTTGTTGCACTTCATGGTAGTTACAACTTTATGAGCACTATTAAAATCCTACTCACTAGGTGGTAAACCTCACGAGCAAAATTGTTGCAGACCAATCATTCACAACGACCACAGAACCATGAAAAACCAGCCCTCAGTCCGTACTGATGTGTAAGCGCGGTCTTCATAATCAGATTTCAATGGATAAAATGAAAGATTAGAGTTGTTTACGATGAGCTGGAGAGCAAACATACTCACACACAAGGGGTTTTCTTTTTTCAAAAGGGTCTGGACAATGCCATCACTTTTTAATGATTAATTTCATATTTTCAGTCCAGGGATAAACATTCTGTAGAATGTGAGAAGAATAGTGACTAGATTTACTACAACATTGCCCCTCTGTGAAATGCAGCTATGCGGTGGTATTCAGAGAAATAAGGAAGGAACAATCTTTCCAAAACCTACCTGAATTTCCATGTTAGTAATAATTATAATTAACTAATATTTAATAAGCAGACCTTGCATTTACCTGCAGAGACTGGCCTTTTATGTTTGCACTGTTCAACAAGACAAGCTTCCTCTCAGAACTAGGACTGTTTGCAATCAAAATAAGAGGCACAGCAGGGGCCCGTCATTAATGGCAAAGCAGCTATGCCCACCATTTTTGCACAGCATGATGAATGTCAGCTTGACAGACACTTTTCATAGTTTGGTCAAGTAGCCAGATGTTGTACATGTGCTAAATTCACAAGCGCCTGGCTACCTGAGTTGTACTAGATTTCACAGCCTGGTGGGTATGACCTCCTCAGCCTAGCAAAGTGCTGCAAGATTCTCCCCCTCATGAAGAGGGGGTGCCTCACTGATAGTCTAAGACCTGGGTGCTTAAGTTTTAAGCCCTGTGTGCCATGCTTATCATGATGTTTTATCACAGACTGGGATGGGGTCAGTAACTCTCACTAACCCCATCTTACTCTGTGAGGTGGTAAGGACGGTCCTCTTCTCATTGACTGACCCACAACAAGGTTAGCTAATCAGAGGAGGTGGCCTGATCACCCTGCTTTCCCTTCCATCCACAAAGCATCCAGCTCCTTTTGGTGCCTCCTGCTTCTCCTCTCGCCACCTGTCAGCCCAGTCGTCATCCAGTAAATACTTGAAAAAATGTTTGGGTGTGTATGTGTGTGTCTCAATGTATGTGTATGTGTGTGTGTTTGTGGGTTGTGACTGGATGTGTATTTGCTTGTGAATGTTGGGTGCATGTGTGCGTGCTTGTGAATAGATGGGTGTAACTGAGTGTGTATGTGGATGATGGTGTGTATGTGTGTGTGTGTGTGTCCACCCCACCAATACTTCACATTAGAGGCCACCACTGGGCTAGAGTCAGACATGCCAACTCATTTAAAAGAGTTTTTCCATTCCATTGCATATTCGTTGGTCTGCTTGAATGGTTTAAAAAGGAATTACCGGGAAAATAACTCTAGGACACTTGGTACTAATTTCTGGAATAATGTGAACTTGTGCCAGAAAATCCATCTTAGGCGTTGCATTTACAGTAAAGACCTAAAACTGACTTCAGGCAATGTTATCCCCCCACCTTTCCCACAAGGGACAGCACAGTGATGCCAGTGCTACAATCACTGGTACACCCACCATCGCTGATCTATCAACCAAACTAAGTGCCCGACATGAATGCATAACTTTCCCAGATCAACGCTCTGTCTATCATCCCCTTTGGTATCGCTTTGTTCGCCCTAAGTTGGCAGGGTATGTCCAGACGTGGGTCCCTTGCTCACTTTACCACTGGATACAAGATAGCCTGGCTGATGAGGATTATGAATCCGACACCGGTCCCGGGATGCTTGTTTCCGGTCCAGGGAAGACATGGCTTGGCAGTTCGGGCTGGACTGTTCCCATGAGGCACAGGGTCAGACTGATTTGCATATGGCCATGTCTGAACTAGGGTGGTGGAGTGAACAAAAGAATGGTGATGGATTAAACCCAGATCAGTTGACTGGGGGTGAGTGTTTGATTTGATCAAACGCTCCGTCCATCATCCCCGTTGGTTTCGCTGTGTTCGCCCTAAGTTGGCAGGGTATGCCTAGACGTGGGTTCCTTGCTCACTCTACTACTGGATTCAAGATAGCCTGGCTGATGAGGATTATGAATCCGAAACCGGTCCCAGGATGCTTGTTTCCGGTCCAGGGAAGACATGGCTTGGCAGTTCGGGATGGACTGTTCCCTTGAGGCACAGGGTCAGACTGATTTGCATTTGGCCATGTCTGAACTGGGGTGCTGGAGCGAGCTAAAGAATGGTGATGGATTAAACCCAGATCAGTTGACTGGGGGTGAGTGTTTGATTTGCTCAAACGCTCCGTCCATCATCCCCTTTGGTATCGGTTCATTTCAAGTGAGCATTGCTCAAGCTTTTATCCTACCTTATCCTCTCCTTCTCTGCCCCATTCTGCTACTCCCATGGTCCCATGCCTTACATAAGGGCTTCCCTTTTCCACTCTTTCCTTGACTTTTTTTCCTCTCACACTGTTGACTTATTTTCTAGTATGCTGCTGACTTCTAGTGCCTCATAAAGTGCTTGGAAAAGTCACATTAGAGGGAGTGCATAACTCCTTTCGGACATTCCTCCTGTTTTATGATCTGTTGTGCTTAGTCCAAAGTTCTAGCACTTTTCTTGGTCACCTATCTACAGGCAAAATTGTGAACACAGTACTAATCTTGTCACGTGCATCTGTCCAATACCTGACAATGTGTGAATTCTTGAAGATATTACGTACAATCCACTACATTAAAGATAATAAGCATTTACATCATATCCACCATTCCTCTTTGTGAACTGAATCCACAAACATTGCCAAGTATTGACGTACACCCCCAGAATCTGGACTTCATATGCCAAGTAGGTTTTCATGAATATGGCACAAATAGGGCACAGAGAAAACATTTGTAGACCAGCATTTGCCTGGTCTAAATGTGGGTTTTGCAAATTCAATGGGTAGCAAGGAGCAAGTGGAGCCAGTGGACACATTCCAGTCCTTTGATAGAGGCATTTAGGTACCTCATAATTGGTTTAAAACTGCAAGGCACATCTACAAGGACTTAACACCACCAGAACGTGACTTTTTAAGACTTTCTGGTGGAGTTAAGTCCATTACATTATTTACAAGGAGTGGTGTTAAGCCACTTATCGTGGCGAAAATGCAGCCTTGTACATAAGGCCCCCATTTCACGCTACACCTTGCTTGAAAGGGACGGGCAATGGGTGTTGTGGTGGGCATTCCGCCGTAACACCCATTGATTTTGACAGTGCCCCCAGTTTACAAGGGTGCATATATATGCGGCAGCACCAAAATTAAGACCAAAAAACGTGTTCTAACATGGTGAAACAAGGAGAA
This sequence comes from Lissotriton vulgaris, assembly GCF_964263255.1. Lineage (NCBI taxonomy): Eukaryota > Metazoa > Chordata > Amphibia > Caudata > Salamandridae > Lissotriton > Lissotriton vulgaris. The sequence continues at coordinate 898,134,445 of NC_141687.1, forward strand.
ATTATTAATTTCTTCTCGTTTTTGCTGTTTCTATGTGTGCTGCATTGTTCAGCACAAATAGAAACAGCAAATTGCTTTGAAAGATGGTTTATGTGCAGGAAGGGACACCTTCCTGCACATAAACAATTGTTAAATAAATGACGAATTGCAACTTCAATGTGTGCTGCTCAATGCACCATATATAGGAGTTACAAATCGCCTTTCTGAATTGTTTATGTGCAGGAAGGCACACCTTCATGCACATAAACAATCATTCCCCCCCTGCATTGGGACTAGGCAGGTTCATTTAGCACCAGCAATATGGTAAACACAGGGGTGCACCGTACCATTGTAAATGTGGTGCATCCCTGCATTTTTGACCCGATGGAGTGCTGCATTAGCAATTTTGGAGCTAACCCGTGCTCCGCCAGTTCATCGTATATATGCCTCTGCGTGTCCCAGCAAAGCGATAACCGCTGCAGTGCTCCACTGAAGCCAAATCTATCAAGCCTAACCAATGTCAGACTAAGGGTTTCAATGTGGTTTACAGAATTGCCACACATCATTTTGCCTATGTAGTTACTTGTTCTAATATTGTGGCAACCTGGTGCTGAACTACTAAGCAAACTAGTAATAAATGATAACATTTAAGCACGTAGTATTGTTAAGTTGTATGACATGGTCCAATTGATAAATTCAATCTAGCGCCACACTTCTAAGGACTTGTATTTCACCTGTTGCTTCTTAAATGTGAAGAAAAGGTTTGCCTATGTGTTAATGCACTACGTAAGGATTACAATTTAGGCCCATGTGTACTTTTTCCTTCAAATGATCAATAAAATCCATATTTCTGAAAATCTGACGATACACACAACCTACCTAATCCGATCTTGTTTTTATTAAAGATAAACTGCTTATTCCTGATAGGCCTTTGTGGATAATCCGGGTCTGTCAATCTACGATTTGACAATCCACTCAAAGTAAAAGTTGGAAATTGACGGGACAGGGGAAAAATAGTCTACTCGCCTCTTTATCTCGACCACTCCTGCCAAAAGCGATAACTTTTTTCAGTGCATTTATTCCAGCGCTCCAGTGCATCTAACAGTTGGAAATCCTTTGCAGACCTGTCTTCTCGGCTTCACTTTCTTCCTCCTCTGAAGCGCCCACAAATGTCCCACAGACCGAAAAAATAAAAAAAACGTTTTCAAGGACAAAAAGTTTCACTTTGAATTTTAAGAGAAAGGTTGGACAAGCAAAAGTAGCTATGCAAACAAGTGCAAGGGAACATTGAACTGCGGCCCTTAAGATGTTAAGACAAATCCATTAGCAGGAGCTGTAATGTAATCATTACTCCCTATTCTCATGTTACACAATGAAGTTATGCATCCTATCAAATGCCCTTCGGTCAAACTTTTCAAATCATTTTAAAGAAACGATCTACTTCGATTCGCGAAATGTCTGTGTCTGAAGCTCTTAAGATAATGTTAATTTCTGGCCAATTTTTAAGTAATACAGGTCAGCGGTGTTTTATGCTCATTATGGAGCTCCCCGGAGTATCTTTTATTGAAGTGGATTGTCAAAGTCATAGAAAAGAGGTAATAATGTCCTGTATTATGTTTGCTTAAAAGCTTAAAAAGCGCGGTGCTGAATATATAGCAGAATGCAAGTATAATCGCCAGAGATTAACGTCACTCGGATGACAGAGTGCATGAAGCAGTTCAGTCCAAATAGCAAAGCTCTCTTCCCCTCCACCCCGAGTGTCAGGGAGCTCCAGTCCGTCCAGACATATTTGTTTCACCGTGCCAAGCATGACAACAAATTCACAATGCCAAATTGACACCTTCATCTACCTCAGTTCTGCCCGTCCTTGCTCCCGTCCTCCGTTCCTCTCTCCGGGCCTCCAGCACTCTCCTTTCTACCTCAATCCCTCCTCCTTTCTTTCCCCTATCCCTTGTCCTCTCCCGGCCTCCAACACTCTCTTCCCTACTTGAATACCTCATCCATTCTTTCCTCTGTCCCTTGCTCTCTCCCGGCATCCAGTACTCTTTCCTACTCCAGACCATCTTTCATTCTTTCCTCTGGCTCTTGATTTCAACTAACCATCTTTTGTCTTTCTTCTCTTTCTTTCATTCTTCCTTCCCACGCTTCCTTTTACTCATAGTCTATCCTTTCTTTCCCCTCCTTCCCTGCCTCCTTTTCACCATCTCTTCCTACTACGCCCCTCCCTTTCTTCCCTCCCTACTTTCTTGTTTCCATTCCTTCCTACTTCCATTTAACCCCCCTTATTTCCCTCTTCCCTTCTCAATCATTGCACCGCTCTTCTGCATCCATGCTTTCCTTCTGTCATTCCATCTCTTCTCGACACCCTTCATATGTGTGCATCCTTCTCAAAACAGTTAACACTCAAATTAGTGTATTTATTGGAACATTAAGTTTTAGACAGGCAATCTAATTCTTCATAATGCCATCATTAACTCCCTATCAAAGACTTCAATGTTATCTTTCATAGCAAACATCTGACTTTTGGAGGAACAGAAGTAGGTAGTGTGACAGGGCTGGAATATTCTTGTGCCAATATCTACTGGGCTTGGACCTGTCAATAATTCTAGATATTGTCCCTTATACTGGTTATGTTTCCTTGTATGTGGCTCAGCTCCAAAATGAATATGGTGGTAAAAGGGTAAGTATCAAAGCATAACATTATTGAACCCTCTATCCTCTATGGTCAATAAGGTATGCTGAAAGGGTCACTATGTTTCTACTAATCCAGTGCTTTGCAAAGCATCCTACATCCAAGGTACTAGTCACCGAAAGCTGATCCACAGCGAAAGTTTACATCACAATAAACGATACTATGATTGCAATGTTATGTTATGCTGATTTGTATAGCACACAAATCACCTGACTTGGTTTCCATGCACTTGGCAGGTGTGTGGTCCCCAAGGCACATATATGATGAGCCAGGTCTTAAGTTTCTTGCGGAACTCATGAAGTGAGGAGGAGGCTCTGATGTGTTGAGGGAGGTTGTTCCATGCCTTGGGTGCAATGTAGAAGGATGAGTGACCTTCAGTTTTGCTTCTGTGGATGCTGGGTATGTGTGTAAGTGAGAGAGAGTTAGGGTGTTGGTCTTAGCTGTTCAGGTATTCTGGTCCTGTGTTATGTAGGTCTTTTTATATGTGTGTGAGAAATTTGAATTGGCTGCGCTTGTGATTCAGAGCCAGTGAAGTTTCCTGAGGTGTTGTGTGATGTGGGTGCCGCACGTGAGATCAAGTATAAGCCTTGTGGCAGTGTTGTGGATGGTCTGGAGTCTATTTTGGGTTTGTTTCTAGATTTTGCAGTGTTGCTGTAGTCCAGCCTTGTGGTGATGAGTGCTAGCGGGAGGGTTCGTTTGGTGTTCTGAGGCAACCATTTGAAGATTTTTCACTAAATGCATAGGATGTGGAAGCAGAATGCGCAAGCTGCGTTGACTTGAGCCGTCATGTTGAGCTTCTCATCTAGGATGATCTCTAGATTTCGTGTATTGTCAGTGGGTGTGGGTGTTGGTCTTAGCTCCAACAGCCACCAGGTAGAGTCCGTGTGTGAAGTTTCCTGAGGTGTTGTGTGATGTGGGTGCTGCACGTGAGATCAAGTATAAGCCTTGTGGCAGTGTTGTGGATGGTCTGGAGCCTATTTTGGGTTTGTTTCTAGATTCTGCAGTGTTGCTGTTGTCCAGCCTTGTGGTGATGAGTGCTAGCGGGATGGTTCGTTTGGTGTTCTGAGGCAACCATTTGAAGATTTTTCACTAAATGCATAGGATGTGGAAGCAGAATGTGCAAGCTGCGTTGACTTGAGCCGTCATGTTGAGCTTCTCATCTAGGAGGATCTCTAGATTTCTTGTATTGTCAGTGGGTGTGGGTGTTGGTCTTAGCTCCAACAGCCACCAGGTAGAGTCCGTGGGGAGGCCTTGTTGCTAAAGACCAGCACTTCTGTTTTATCTGACCCGAGCTTCCGGTACTTGGTCCGCTTCCAGTTTGCTAAGATTGTCATGTAGTTGACTCTGGTGGTAGTTGTCTTGTACATCAGTTGGATGTCACCGGCATAGGAGATGACATTGATGTTTCGTGATTGAATGATGTTGGCCAGCTGTGTCATTTTAAAAAAAAGTTTCAACAAGACCTTTATTGACTTTTTGCAAAACTGACACAGCAGGGTGCCTACATCACAGCGGGCCGGCACTGTGCCACATTTTAGTTCACATCAGGGGTTAGGGGAAGAAGCACAGCAAGCCACCTACAACCCCACCGGGCCGGTCGCGTCAGGAGGGCATGCAAATTAACCAGTCAACTATTCAGGTCTCAACCAAACATAAATATCCCGGAAACCTAATAAAGCTACAGTTCTCTTACCACTGGTCCCGTCTGTGTCGACTATCACTCGCTCATTCCTCTGCCATGTGCCACCTTCCCATCGCTCCACCATCCCCCAAACCCACAAGTTGTGCCTCTCAGAACTGTCCTCCTTCTCCACCCTCTCATGAGTTCATAACCTCCCGATGCTTCTCCCCCACCTTCCTGTCCGCCCCCTCCGATAACTGATCTGGGCTTATGACATTGGTGTCAGTGTGTTTCAGGAGCTAAATTTGCAGAGGGGGCCAGATGTCTCGTGGGCGAGTTGTAGGTGGTATATGTTCAGCATAAGTATGAAGTTGCTCCTGAAAATGTATAAGATCGTTCAGCCATTCCTTAAATTTGGAAGACCTTCCTCTCCACCAACTGCATGCAATCCGTCTTTTTGCCAACAGGAGGGCCAGAGAGGTGTATTTTCGGATCTTGACTGGTAGCTGCTCAGTGCATCCCAGGAGCACTACAAGGGGGGTGTCAGCCGGCACATGTACCCCGGTCCTCTCATCCAATGCGCTAAAGGCCTCTCTCCAGTATTCCTGGATTAGTGGGCAGTCCCAGGCCAGATGTCCAAACCCTGCACCCTCCGCTCTTCACCTGTCACAGCGGTCAGTGTCACGCAGCCGGAGACGGTGCAGTCAGGCAGGTGTATGGTAGAGTTGGTGTAGATATCTGTAGAGTATGAGTCATAATCTTCTGTTAGCTGAAAGTTCACCAGTCTGACTGCAGCAGAAGGACCACTGTTCTTCTGTGAGGGGGTGTCCCATGTCTTCTTCCCACCTGGTCTTGGCCGGGGCGGTCCCTCTCCTATTTCCTCTGTGTGGTCCAGTATAGTCGTGATACTAAATGCTCTGGGGATGACTGCTGTAGAAAGATGTGCAGGGGGGCCATGATGGGCGGTTAGAGTGGAAAGCAAGGTGTGAGAGCCCGCATGTCCTGCCTGAGCCGTACATAGTAAAAACTTTCCAGCGGGGTGGGGGAGGAGGTGCCAAAGAACTCTCCCCTACTGAAAAAATGGCCCTTGTGTGTACAGTTGACACCAAGTGAGCCGGGAGAGTTTCCGTAACATCCGGCAGCATCCCCCCTCCTGTTTAACAGGTACGTAGTGCCGCCCTCGCAGAGGTGCCAAAGGTGAGTACAGTAAAGGGCACTGGAGCCTCTGCGCCAGGTCTCTCCAAGCGTAGAGTGGTGCATTGAACAGTGTTGGACACAAGTGTCTCGGGACTGTAGGGGTACTAAAATATGCCCAATAGGGCGTGGGGGCCATGTGCCCACCTTCCACTGCCAGATGAGGCATGTAGGGGGGGTGTATCCAGTAGGCCGCAAAGTGAGCCTGGGCACAGATAAAGTATAGTTCAATGTCAGGGACCTCAAAACCTCCGGCGTCAAAGGGACGCGTGAGGATCTCCCAAGCCAGTCTGGGCTGCTTTCCGCCCATGTCAATCTGATCATTTGTGATTTGATACTGTTAAGAAAATGGTGACTCAGGGCATAAGGTATGTTAGTGAACAGGTAGAGAAGCTTAGGCAAGATCACCATCTTGATCAAAGACACTCTAGCAGCCATGGATAGGGGCATCTTGACCCATCTAGTAATTTTTTCCGTCAGTTGGTCCAGTACGCAGCCATAATTGTCCCTTATCAATTCCTCCCGCGAATGCCCAAATATGTGACTGAGTCTGCGCACAAGGCGAGTGGATTGTCGGGCTCGAAACGCGGGGTAGAGTCAGTCAGGGGAATATCTGGGATTTCCCCCAATTCACCTTTATTCCTGACATCCTACCAAACATTATCAGTACTCTGAGGATTGAGTTAAGATTTACGTTGTAGTCTCTCAGATACAAGGTCAGGTCATCTGCATATAATGATATTAAAAATGTTCTTTCCGGGTAGATCAGGGCGCACTCTCGGTGGTGTTGTCTAACCTTGGCCGCTAACGGTTCAATGGCAATGGAAAATAGAAGGGGTGACAGAGGGCATGCCTGTCGGGTGCCTCTGGTTATTGCAAAGGGGGCCGATTGTATCCCGTTAATGAGGATCCGTGCCTACAGACGTCTTGCAGTAGTGCGAACAATGTACGCAGATTGTGGGAGGTGCCTCTAGTGGGTACGAAGCCCGACTGGTCCGGGAGGATCAATGCGGTCATCAGGGGGCTGATGCGGTTGCCGATTAATTTAGCTAGGATTTTCGCATCTACGTTTATTAGGGAGTGGGGCCTGTGCAAGTCACAATACGTAGCAGATTTACCTGGCTTGGGTATGGAGATGATATGTGCTTCTTGCATTGAGGGGGGAACAATTCCTGACTCCCTAGCTTCCTCAAATACGTGTCGCAAGACCGATATGAGCAGGTGATGAAAGGTTTTATAGAATTCCGCCAGGAGGCCATCCAGCCCTGGCACTTTCCCAGATGCCAACTGCATTATAGCTGTCACCATCTCATGTTCGTGATGTTGTAGAAGAAATTGGCCATCCCCCAACCACGCAATCGCCGTGTCCTCAAAAAAGGAGTCAAACTCAGTAGATTGGTCACTCTGAGTCTTATATAGACCTTTGTGGAATCTCAGGAAGGTTGCTACTATAGTCACCGTGTCCCTGTGTATCCGGCCATCCTCGTCCTCAATTTCGAGAACCCTATTAGAAAACCGCTGGGGACGGATTAGGGATGCCTTCCCCAGTCTGTCACCTTCCCCGTATTGTTGCACCCTGTAGTATTTTCCTCTGAACTTACACTCGACTGTGTCTTGGTACTCATCTAGTGCGCTCCTAAACTGTGCCTGTAGCTCAGACGTCGGGGTTGTCGGTATTTGAACCTTTATATGTTTGAGGTCATCCTCAAGCCTACATAGCCTGGTCCTGATGTCTCTCAAGATTCCCCCACTTTTGGCAATGCACAGGCCACAAACGGTTACTTTAAATACCTCCCAAATCGTGGCATAGTGCATCACCGAGTTTTCATTGCGGTGGAAAAAGTCCTTGATCTCCTGTTCAAGCTCTTGCTTAAAGACTGAGTCAAGCAGGGAAAGTGGATTCAAACGCCAGTTCAAGAATGGAGAGCGTTCATGCGGAGGGGTAAGAGTGATGAGCACCGGGGAGTGATCAGAGTAAGTGCGAGGGAGATAAAGGGCATGTGTCAACCACAGGATGAGTTCTTTAGTGAGCAACCATGCATCTATTCTGGACCAGGAGGCCAGCGGTGTCATATATATGTTGGAAAGGGTGGGGCAGAGAAATGATCCGTGTGGGGCTCCTCATACAAGTTTCTTGGTCTCTGATGTTAAGGGTAGCAGCCTAACCCTTTGGGTTCTTCCCGTTAGGAAGCAAAAGAACCATTTGAGAGGGGATCCTTGTATGCCAATCTTGTTGAGTCCTCTAATGAGGGTTTTGTGGGAGACAGCAGTGAAGGTTGATCTGGATGTCAGCCCAGGATGATTTGAATGTTGTCGGTGGCTGCAATGCATGTTGTTTCTGTGCTGTGGTTCTTTCTGAATCCTGATTAAGTGTTGTCTAGAAGATGGTAAAGTTTGAGGTCAGCTGTGCATTGCTTTTTGATGGCCTTCTCAGTCCCTTTGGCTGGATAGGGGGCAGGGAGGTGGGGCAGAATTTTCTCCGTTAATTCTTGTCTGATGTGGGCTTCTTGTGGAGGGCATTGGTCTCTGCCAGGTTTCATTAATCTGGCAAAGTGGCAGATGTGATGGAGATGCTGGTGATGTGGCTCAGGGTGGTGCTGATTGGTGATGTTCCCAGGTTGTACATGTGGTGAGGCATGGTTCATGGGGGCCCCTGAGTGGATGGTACGCATGATTGCCGCTGCATTGTTTCTGGTAGGGCAGGGGTCTCCAAACCGGTCCTGGAGGGCCGGATCCATGCCAATTACTACATGTATCTCAATGGGGATATCCAAAACATCTGGCATGGATCCGGCCCTCCAGGACCGGTTTGGAGACCCCTGTGGTAGGGGATGGCCATTCAGTCAGGTGGCCATCTTGGTTGGTGGTGGGTAGGTTAGCAATGAGTTTTCTGGGGCAGGCATGGTGTGCAAACTTGCTGTATATGTTTGCAATTTTGCTGTGGAAGAATTTTTAATTTTTTTTAATTTTTATTGAGCATTCTTTAAATATACAACAATGATCATATATAGTATAGATATTCTAGTATATATAGTGGAATTCTTTCCCATTATACAGGAACACATAGAAGGCTGAGCATAATATGTTAAGTACAAATAATAGTACACATTACATTTTTGGATGTGACAGATATGATGATATATTGATGATAGAAAAGGGCATAGCTTTGGAATAAATATTCAACATGGAATATAACCTCATTTTCCTACTCCATACTTCTGTATAGAATTAACAACTATTTCTACCTAGTTTAAATAGTTTTAAGGTCAGGCCCTTTGCTGTTCGTACCAACTAGCTACGGGAGCCCAGATCGATTCCCCTTTAGCTCTAGATTTTTTCCCTCTGGTTTTATATATTGCCATTTCTTGTTTGTATATTGCCAGGAGTCTATTAATCCATCCCTGAAATGTAGGGGCCTCTGTATCCTTCCAGCGAGCTGCTAACATGATTCTGTATATGGCTGTGCATAAGTAGGTTGTATAGATTTCTGAATTATTGAGTTCTAGAGAGCTATCAAAACCCAATATAAACAAAGTTGATGATGTTTGAATCTCACGGCCAAAGATCTCGATCCAGTATTTACCTATACTTTCTTTTAGTTGTTCGAGTTTTGGGCAGTCATAGAACATGTGTATTAAATTTGCGGGGCCGAGTGCACATCTAGGGCATTTGTCATGACTAGCCTTACCCCATGAAAATAATTTAAATGGTGTGTAGTATAAATTACATACCGTTTTATAGATTTGGGCTTTTAGATTACTTGCAAGTATAACTTTAGAAGATAGTTGTAGCACCATATCTATATCAACATTAGAGTTATTTAATTTATTAGCCCAGCTTTCCTCTATTCTCTCAGATCGTCCGGGTGGTTGTTTATGAGGATCCCATAAATATCGCTAATTCTGACTGATAATTTTTGCATCAGGTCTAGTAATGATAGCGACTGTAGCTTTACGTTTGTGGCATATTGTCTTAGTGATGTGGAAATTTGAATGAATTTAAGGTAATCTGCGGGGTGAATCTGATATTTGAGGCGTAACTCCTCAAAAGTTGTTCTGCCATCTGAGTTTAGGAAATCGCCAATAGTGCCGATGCCTAAATTTTCCCAACGTTTAGTGATGTTATCATTAAGATATTGGGGGATTATAAAGCTGTGCCATAAGGGTGTATATTTGGTATATTTAGGTATTGATAGTATTTTAGCGACTCTGGTCCATATTTTAAAAGCGTCTGTGACAATTTTAAATTTAATCTTTTTATAGTATGAGGGCTCGATTTGTCTTAACAATAGTCCTCGTGCTGTATTTCCTAATGTGAGTTCATAAATAGAAGGGATGTTATGTAGAGGTCTTGTCTGATCTGGATTTTTAGATGTAATTAAAAAGGCCATCTGTTGTAAAATGGCGGCCCACATGTAATAGGTTAAATTTGGGACTGCTAACCCGCCACGGGCTGTCGGTAACGCTAATTTGGTTATGGCCCGTCTTGTCTTCCCATAATTCCAAATAAATGATGTTATTACTTGGTCTATCTTCTTTATATAGGTATTGTCAATAAGGAAAGGGATTGCTCGAAATAAATATAATAGTTTTGGGAATATTGTCATTTTAATATAGTTGGTTCTACCAATTATGGATAACTGAAGGTTATTAACTCTGAGAAGATCTTCTTTTATTTTTGTAACTATGGGATCATAGTTTAGTGCGATTATTTCATTAGTATTAGGTGAGATGTTAACCCCTAAATATTTTGCGTTTCCTACTCTGTATTGACTTGTATATGGCGTATTATCGGTACAGACTACCATCGTTTTGTCTTGGTTTAATGAATAGCCTGAGTACCGACCAAATATTCTAGTGACTACTCCTATTTCATCTATGGCCTCAGTAGGATTAGTTGTTAGAATCGCTACGTCGTCGGCATAGGCAAGTATTTTAGTATTATATATGCTAGTTCTCACTGGAATTATCGCTGGTGATGTTAATAGTTTGATGATTAATGGGTTAATATATAGTGCAAATAGAAGTGGTGAGCACGGACACCCTTGTCGTGTCCCTCTCTGAATATTTATACTTTCGGACTCGCTACCTCCATTCAAGACTTTGGCTTTAGGTTCTACATATAAGGCTTTTACTGATTTTATAAATCCCGGACCAATGTTGTTAAGGGCTAAAAGCTCCCATAAATACTGCCAGGAGACCCGGTCAAAAGCCTTTTCGGCGTCTAATAAAATCAGAGACATTTGACCTTTCTCTATCTTTATTATATCGAAGAGTGTTATTACTCGGCGCATGTGGTCGGTGGTGCTTTTGCCTGGTATAAACCCGTGTTGCCAAGGAGACACTAGCTGTTCTATGTATTTGCCAAGTCGGTTAGCAAAAATGTTTGCGTAGGTTTCAGAGTCTGAATTAATCAGCGAGATAGGTCTATATGATGTTGTTAGTTCAGGGGGTTTGTCCTTTTTCCTGAAAACTGCTATGTTTGTTTGCTTCCATGACTCTGGAGATTTTCCATGCCATTGGATGCCTAAGAATAAATCGTGAAGAAATGGAATTATTGTCTTACCTAGTATTTTAACAGCTAACTCGTTATTTAACTCTGCCTTAAGCACTAGGATCTTTCTTAGGGTATCCTCAGCATGTTCACCATGTTGTATTTGATTGGCATGTTTGTATTCTAGGTTTGTTAATTCTTTTATTAGTTGTTTATGAGTTTTCGTTCGTTCTTTCTTGCGAGTGGCAACAAATGTGGCAGTTTCCCCCCTTAGTGCAGCCTTATAGCTGTCCCATACGCTGAATCGTGAAGCACTATATTGGTTTGCATCAAAAAATTCTTTTGTCCATTGGGTTATGTAAGTTATATATTCCTGGTTAACTAATAATTTCCTATCAAATGTCCATTGTGTGTGGGCCCGATTATATCCAGGTACTTCCACCGTAGTGTAAATAGCATTGTGATCGGAGATTGTCTTCGGGTCTTTAAAGATCAGGGTATTCAGAGCAATATCTGGAGTTGCAAAGAAATAATCTATGCGGACATATTTCCGATGTGGATAAGAGAAAAAGGTGTACCCAGGATCCTTACCCTTTCTTAACAACCATATATCCTGGAGGTTGTGGGTCTGAATTAGATTTAATACTGCTCTGAACACTCTGGGCTTCCGACCTGAGTACGTGTATTGGTTCTGAAGGGATTGGGTTTGATTAAATGTTAGATTAAGATCGCCACAAAGAATCAGGGTGCTTGGCCATGATGCTAATTCCGATTCCATTTCAACAAATAGTGTGGGATCGTCGAGATTAGGGCCATGGATAGAACATATTGTAATACCCAAATCTAGTTGGACAATAACCCATCGTCCGTGGTCGTCGGCTTTTTTGTGTACCGGGCTGCCTAGCCTTGTTCTTGCAAAAATTGTGACTCCCCTAGTTCTTGTGGTTTGAGTTGTTGTGATTAGTACGTGATAACCAGGTATTTTTAGTTGGTTAATCTCTCCTATTGGAATTTTCTTTTCTTGGTTTCTTGTATGCAAGTGATATCCCAAGAGCTATGGGCAATTATTTGACAAAATTGGGCCCTCTTTCCTTTATCGTTTAGACCTGCCACATTCCAACATCCTATGTTTAACGTACCCATTTGGTTGCACTATTTTTGGATCAATATTCATCAGCCAACGTTCCCTCTTAAGTGTCAATTTGCTCATTTTATATTTTTTTGCTCGCCCCTCCCCCACACCAAGTGCACAAGGTGCACCCTGTTTCCCACCCCCCACCCTCCTTTCTCCTCTCCTCCCTCCCCACCCCTTGACCTCCCAGAACAGGCGTTGAGACTCCATCAGAGTCTACAGTGATGGATTAGCCTACTCTGAACAGGACTAGTGCAGCATGCATTTTAAAGTGTACAGTAAATGACAATTACCGAAGACAAAATAGAAAGCAGTAAAACATCCTGTGAGACATATTAAAGTAGAAAAGATAAGAAATAGTGAAAAGTAATGAGAGATAGAGAGATCAATAATTGAAGATTATAGACAAGATAAGATCGGATCAATTTCTTATTTCTTATTTTCTCATTTTCAGGTGTCACAGTTCATATTCTAGTACATAGACATACATTAATCTATATTAGTCTATGTGTAAAACCAGTGGCCTAAGTCTAATTCTATCTTAAGCCTACATCAGCTACCTCCCCAGCCTACTCTCATATGAGTCTAGTTTAAGCATGGGCGAATTTTGCGAATCTCGCGTTCGCGAATTTTGCGGATTTGCGAACTCGCAATCCGCAAAAATCCGCGAATTCTCGCGAATATGCGGATGTTTTTTTTTTGTGTTCGCGCGGGTTTCTGCCAGTTCGCGAGGGTTTTGTACAATTTCGCAAACGCGAACTTACCTGTCGGGTCGCAAGTTTTGCGAACTTGTTGTTTCTATGTGTCCAGCCTGTTTGGGACACTCTTCTTCATCACTGCCACCCTCTGTCACCACTGCCACTCTCTGACTACTCATGCCACCCTCTGGCCCACCCATGCCACCCTCTGTTTCATCACAGCACCCTCTGGTTGTCCAGTGTACATTATTGTGGCAAAGCAAAGCACACCTTCCCTGCCTCAAGTGACCTGAATTAATTTGGGGCTGATTAATGTGTCACAGAATATTTTTTTAGCTGGCACCTGCATCCTTAGTGCTTCCTGATTAGTGATCTTTTGCACTTACTAAGTGCTTTCATTGTTGCAAAATTAGTTACAACACCTGCCCTGCCCCAACTGACAATAATGAATTAGGGGCTGATTAATGTGTCACTGTTGGATTTGAACTTCCAGCCTGGCTCCTGCTTGTCTCCCTTAGCTGTAATTCAGGACCTTTGTGGCATATGTGTAACTATTCTGAGGGTCAGCGCAGGGTCACATAATAGTTGCAAGTAGGCAACTGAACTCTGGAGGGGCCCCTCAGGAAGCACTACAGGAAATGGCTACTAATGATGAGCTTGAACTTTTGAACCTGGTAAGTAGTTTCAGATTTGCTAAGATTGTATTTCTGCAATTTAGCGCTTATTCGCGGGGCGCGAAGTTGAACTCGGAAGCCGCGAGTGCGAGCAAGCCATAAAATCCGCTGCTCGCGGATTTGCGGATTTCGCGGGAAATTCGCGAATCTCGCGGATTGCGAATTTACCGAAAATCCGCAAAATCCGCGAGCGGAACGGATTTTCCGCCCATACTACTGCTTTCTTCTCTTGAAAAGGTTTGATGAGTTGCCTGAGTCGCCACCTCCTTTCGACAGTCCAGTGGCAAAAATCAGGGCGCACGAAGTATGATATTGAGTCCTTTTTGCGGTGTTTATCAGGACTAACTTTCTCCGCAATGGCCTGGCGAAGCAGGAAATTTCCGAAATACACTAGGATTGCGCGTGGGTATTTGCCTGTAGGTGCCGTAGGTTTTAAAGATAGTGGGACCCTGTGTGCTCTCTGCACCTCGTATCCCCAGTCCCAAGTATTTAGTTCAGGAAGGGTATCACGGAATAGTTGTATTATAAAGGTGCGGCAGTCCTCGCCTTCCATTTTTTCTGGAATGCCCAGCACTCGTAGGTTGTTTCTGCGAAGTCTATTTTCGTAATCTTTGAGCTTCCATCTGATATCGTGGACCTGTGCTTCGGTGGCTTCAAGTCGTTCATTTGTGGCTGCAGCCTCTGTCTCATTAACCACAATACGGTCCTCTATATCATTTAACCTTTCTGTAAATGCACCCATGGTTTTAGAAAGTTTGCGAACCACTCCTTGAACCTTTTGAAGTCCTGCCCGGGCTTTGCGGCTGTCTTTAGACGTTTCCTCTCGATGTGATGCTATAGCTTGCAAAACTGTCTCCATTACTTGTGTTAATGTGGTTCCTGAAGCCTCGAGAGTTTCTTTATTTAAATTTTGATCTGAAGTTGACCTTTGAGATCTTGGATCAGGAGTATGGCTCTGGTTTAATGCTAGAACTGTTGGGGTGTAATCCCACGATAATTCATTGGCACCATGATGTCCAGTTTTTTTCCTTTTAAGTATTGTTCTTTTTTTGTCACATTGCTCTTTTGGTGGATTAGGTTCGAAATCTGAACTTAAGTTAGAGTCTGAGTCATTCTCCAGGTCATCCGCTTCATCTAATTCATCCGTATCACCCGACCAGCTAATGTCCTCGGAAAAAGAGTATAAATCAGTTATGTCTTTATCGGTCTCTAGTACCTCGATAGCATTGACGGGGTGCACGTCTATTGTAGAGCTGGTTTGTGGTATTTCTAAATCAGGTTTAAATGCTTCTGCGGTTTTTAGGGTCTTCCCTTCCCTTCTCTCAGACCCTTTACTGGTCCCGGCTTGTGAGGTGTGGTTTAAGTCGGTGAGTGATTTTAGTTGTATATCAGTTATTTCACTCTCAGGTAAGGGATCAATGAGCATCTCCGTAGTGCTTTGAGGGTTCACAGAAGGGCCCTGATTAGCATTCTCATTACTCGTGCTGCTTTCGATGGGAGTAATGGGAGGAATTGTAGCCTCCTGCTGATTGACATGTTGATTAACATTCTTAGATGCAGGTACAATTGTTACATTGCAATTGTTATTACTGCCCTCCACTTGATTTACTAGGCTATTTTTATCCATCGAGTTCTCGTTAGGATTATCTATGTCCACCCGGCTATTGATACCAGATCTAGGAAGTGCAGAGACAAAAGGGGTAAGGTGGCTTACCTGCCCGACAGTAAGACTGGGTCTCTTGGGTACACCACTGGACACAGACACAGTCTCTTGTCCTAGTTCCTGCTGCATCACTGGTGCTTTCTGTGCCCCCGTCTGGCCTGATACCTCATTACCCTCAGCCAATGTTGATGCCGTGGGGCATGTCTCGCCCATTATTCCTGTCGCAGCATTGTTACTTCCTTTATCCCCATTGATTACTGAAATACTGCCCCCCTCCGTGGAGGGAGTCACTTGCTGTCTCTCAGTGTTCTGCTGTGTGTCTTTCGCCATCGTTCTTTGATTAGCGGCGCGAAACATTGTAGCCACTGATGTAACATTTGATGAAGTATTCTTAGCTGGTTGAGACGCTAGTGGTGTTTTGCTAGAGGAGACCCCCCTCCGAGCTGGTGTTTTTTCCACCGTTTTCTCCATCACCATTGCTGTTGTTTCTGCATGTATTCCTTGCCCTTGCGCTCCCCCACTTGTGGCACCTCGCTGCTGTTTACTTGTCTCTTGGTCACGCAACGCCTGGCGCGCAGCCCTTGTCTTGGCCGCTGCCGAGGCTACCGCTGCCGCGTTTTTCGGGGCCATCGATAGTAGCAAGGTTATCGCACTATTGTCGGTTGCTAGTCTCTGTCGATCCGTATCAGTCACGGATTCCGCGGAGTTCACAGCATCTGCGGAGTTCGACTGAAAGAGCCAGCAAAAGGAGCGCAGTGCACGCGTAGATCGGTGATTGCCGATCAACAGCCGGAGAACAGCAAACCCAACTACGGAAGCGAGGAGTGTAAGCGGCGCCCTTGTGGGAGGCAGGTCCTCGGCGGGTAAAGTTTTTTTCATAAAGCCGCCTTTGTTGCATCTCGGTGTCTTTCGGGACTTTGGCACACTCATCAATAAGTTTTCAATCCATTCCCTTTTGATCGGGATATCGGTCCCCGGCCCCCGGGTTAATTACGGCATGCTCCGCTACCCTGTTCAGAGCCGCTACTAGCGTCTAGCCTGACGCCGCCATCTTGCCTCCTCACCTCAACCGAAATGAGAGATATTTCAGTGTGTTTGTGTGCTGTGGAAGAATTTGAATAGGTTGTAGCAGTTACTAGGAGGCAGCAATGTTGTTGACGGTGACGGACGGCAATGTTGTTGACAGTGACTGAGGGCAAGATGCCACAAACTGGGTTCCCAACAATAAAACACTTTATACAGCCTCCTGTCTTTATTCACTTTTCCAGATTAAGGAGTTGCCATACAGAAAGGGATACTTTCACTTCCTTCAGATGATCCTCTGTCCTGGTGGTTTGCAGCCTGTGTAGTACAAAACTTGATGTTACATAAGAGGGTCCTCGTTTAATAATGTATTCATCAGAATAAGACACTTTCATAAACATGTTTTCAATATATTCCCAATAGACACACAAGTATGAGTTGACTTATATGGTGTAGTGTGTAAAGACAACATGTAACTCGTAATTGTTATACTTCATGTTGTGAGTATTACGAATGGTGATTACTCCAATGTTTGAAAAAGGGCAGCTCCAGCACCTCTTCACTGTGCCTCAGGTTTGCAGGTCAACTCTAAACATTTAGCAGCTGTCCTATCCCCTATAGTAGGCCCTTGCCACTGGGCTTAGTAGGATTTTCCTACCTTGCATTCCCCCATCCAAATAATCTCTTGCCCTTAAGCGGCCCTATCTGCTCCGTGCAACCAAGGTGGCACCTGCTGTCCTGCCCCTGTCAAGATGCTGAGCCTCCGACCTGGACTGACCCTTGCTACCTCTATGGCTGTCACTAATCTCGCACATGGTCAAACTGTCCCCTTCTGCCTAGCCTTTACCCTAGCTCCTACACTGTTCAATCCTCCTTACGACCACATAACTCGCTGGGGAGGAGCTTCTGCCGGCTTCCACAGACCTCTTGAGATAGGGAGTCCTAAAGATGGGACATGTAGGCCAGAAAACCAGGCCCTTAGCAGCGTAGAATGAGTTTTACTTTGCCTCAGGCGACGTCAAACGAGAGGGGAACCTTTGCCCACCTGTAGCAAGACGTTACTCAACTTCACCAGACTTACATGTGCAAAGTAAAAGCTTCGCGTACCTCTTTTGTCCTTCCACACTACCAGTTTATTGATCTCTGTAACAAATATTTCCCATTCGTGAAAAGGAAATGTGAACTGGGGCTTTATTGGTATTGACATAGTGTGGTTTTGTTTTCCTCCACAATTACTACAGGGTAATTAACTACAGTTATATGGGTGAGGTACGCCTATAACCCTCCTGTACTTTGTCCATGTGTATTGTACCTACAGGGATCCACATCACTTTAATCACACATGGTCTTGGAAATTTTTCACTGTTGACAGACAGCTTGGCACTGCTGCCAGGTAATTTTGCACAGGTGCCTGGCAGTTTTACATGGTGCTGGGCAGTTTGAAATTCTTCATTTTTAACTTGTACGGGCACATTTTTCACCAGACATTATCCCAGAGTACATGGCTCAAAATATATATTTTTTCATTTCTGCACTGTTCTTGAATGTAAAGGTCTCAGCAAAATGTCCTTGCGATTTTGAAGAGTTGAACCTCGTGCAAATTTCCTGTGTCGTTTGAAAGGTATATGTTTTTTTCACGAGCCAGATTATCTGATCGGTTTTTCTTGTTGTTTTTTTTTTACATTTGACATAGATTGGACTTGGCTCCAGGGAGCAATTTAAATGGAAAATTGCTTTTGCAGTAAGGAATCCCAAACATGAAGACCTGCCCGTAGTTCATGTTTGTGTACTAGTGTGCAAGTGTGTGCACGTACCGGTCTGGTTAAGACAAAACTATAGAACTGAAGAGTATTCAGGAACGTGTAAACTGAACAAAACTGCAATGGTTACTATACACTTGCATTTGTACATATTTGCAAATGTTCGCTTTCCACATTTACCAATATTTACAGTTCCAGGCACAGGGAAACGAAGAGATTTGTCAGTTATCACATGGTTGCTTGGTCAAGTATTGAAGAAAATGAAAGCCTTAATTTCTGAATACACCAACTTGCTGTAAGAAATTGGTTTCCTGGTTGAGGGAGGGTGACGGAAGCCATAATCAAGCAGCAACCACAATCCTTGTCATGGTGAGCACAAGCAAACCCCAAATTAACCTGTGCTTAACCCTCTGGGAGCTTGAGACAGAGCTTAGAGGCAATGTGCAAAGTATTTCTGCAGCACTTCAAACAGTAATAACATGAAAATACATCACAAGAATAATACAACACCAATTTAGAAAAGTAGAGTAATTTTTAATTAATAAATGAAGACCAAAAAATCTACTCAGTAAAACCTGAGATATGCATTTAAAAAATATTTTAGTTACTATAATGCCAAAAAGCACAGAGCAGCAGCTGTAGATATCTGGTTGCGCTAGACCAGGACAAAATCACAAGTTCCGGCTGACTGCTGTGGAGTGAAGGCCGGCTACTGGGGCCCGGGAAACATCCTTTACGACGCAACTTTTACCACGCAGTGCCTTTACAACGCATGTTTTTCAATGCAAGTCACTTCAACAAATTGCACTGGGGGGCGCTGTAGGATAGGTAATAGATTAATTTACTATCCAACACCTTCCCTACTATCCACGGGGACTGGAGTTGGAATAGTAAATTAAACTATTCACTATCCAGCACCCCCCAACGCAAGTCGTTGTAACGACTTGCGTTGAAAAACCTGCGTTGTAAAGGCATGCGTAGTAAAAGCATGCGTTGTAACACTGTACATCCCTGGGGCCCAAGTAGGCCTGCTGAACAAGAGTACCTTAAATCCTAGTTGCGAATAGTTGCGAACTTCTGCATTGTGGATGCGCCACACAGCGTAGGTTCTGAGGAGTTTTGAGGCTATGATGCAAAGTCCTAAGTCGTCTTCGAAGAGGCCATCGAAGAGGGGGCTTGTGATAAAAAGTCCTGCATTGAGGATGCATTGCACACCAGCTGCCTCTGAAGAAGCTGCGGTACTTGCAATGCAGAGCATTGCGTCATCGTCAAGGCTGCTGTCAACTAGAGGTTTGCGATACGAGAGCCTGCATCGGGGATGGATTGTGCAGTGGTGGTTCTAATGGGGCTGTGGGCTGCAATGCAAAGTCCTTGCTCCAGGAAAGTTCATGCAGCAGAGGTGATGCGTTGGTACTGCTCAGGCTGTGCCACGCAGCAGAGGAGATGCGTCGGTTCTGGTGGATCTACATATGGAATGGCAGAGCACCTTCAGGCTCCTTTTCATGGGTCAGGACTGATGTGGCATGAATTGTCAAAGTAGGACTCACAGATGGCAGAGCCCATGTGCTGGGTTCAAGGTTGTTGGATCCTTCTTTCCATGCGGCTCTACTCAGGAGGCCAGTCAACAGGCTCTTGGAGTCACTCTGGGTCCAAAGCTTAACCTATGCAGGTCCAGTCTTTCTCACCCAGCTAAGAAGGCAGCAGTCCTTCAGAGCAGCAGTCCTTCTTCCTGGCTGAGTCCACAGGTCCAGAAACATGTCGAAGAGTTGGGGTCTGAGGTCCAACATTAATATATTGTGGAATTTGAAGTGTAGGAAGCTTCTTGAGGTTTTCATTCCCTGAGATCTCAGGTATCTCCTTCCTCCGTTTCCTGGCCCCAGCATGTTTGGGGTCGCAATAGACTGGTGATAATCCCTTTGTGAGACTCATCAGGCATTGCCTTTGTGATGTGCAAGTGTGGTAGGTGACAGCCCCTCCCTCTTGTCAGAGTGGCCAATCTTGCCAACAACTATCTTCCCTTTGTCGCACTTTCTGGGAGTAATATACAAAGACTAACTGCCAGCTGCACCTAGTTATATAGGAACACGCTTCAGGCACCAAAAGCTTAGGATAAGAAAATGGCAACTTTCTAAAAGTGGTATTTTTAGAATTTTGATAAAAAATCCGACTTTGGCGTTAAAGAGAGCTTCTAATTACAATTCTATAGACACCAAACCCGACTTCTCCACCTGTTCTCAATTGGAAATTACAGTTTATTAAATGCAAAAGGGTAACTCTAATCTTATCCTATATGAAATATACGTCTTGCAGTAGTGAAAAACTGCTTTAGGAATTTTTCACGGCCAGGATGCATAAAACTTAAAAGTACATGTCCTGCTTTTTAAATACACTGCCCCCTGCCCTATGGGCTGTTCAGGCTCTACCCTTGGGGTGACATATGTATTAAAATGAAAGGTGCTGGCCTGGCAAAATGTTATTTTGTCAAGTCAAATTTGGAGTTTAAAACTGTACATACAGGATGCAATGGCAGGCTTGGTACGTGTTTAAAGGGTTACTCAAGTGCTTGACACAATCAGTGCTGCAGGACCACTATTAACTTTAATTCTTTGGCCCCTAGTACATGCAATACCACTTTACAAGGCACTTACAGGTAAATTGAGGTGCCAATTGAGTATGAGACAAATCACTACGTTTTAAGGGGAGAGCATGAACAATTTAGGACTGGTTAGCAGTAGTAAAGTGTCTGGAGTCCTATAACCAGCAAAAGAAAAACAGGAGGGTTAAAGGCAAAAAAGGTTGAGGGAGACCCACAACAAGGATGCTGGGTCTAACACTTATGCAGTATTACACATGCATTTATGTAAGCAAACCCATGTAAAACAGACATAAACATTTTTATTGCACCTGAGCATCATTTAGCTCTACGTATCGGAATCTGCTTGCAGACAATGCTTGATTTGTAAAATAATAAGTGATAGGGCCCAAACATTTTCTGAGGAGGTCGCCACCACCAGAGTCTGCTAAAAGTCAGCACACATGAGCTTGTACTGCCACTAGAATCTTGGGAATGTGTGGCTGTGATGTTTTAAGCATAATGAAAGGTTAGCCACATCCACCTTATAATCCTTAATCTGTTACATATTCTACAGTATTTAACACCCACAGAATGTCTAGCTCAAACTGAACAAAAGCTACTAGAAATGCAGTGACACATTGTCACACAGAGAAAGGTACTTCACAAAGGTTGACCGGTCACCTTTCTATTTCTTACTGCTGTACCTGGGTGTCACACTGGACCTAATGAGGTGAAACCTTTGTTCAAATAGTGTTGACAACTAAAAACGGCAAAAGGTAATGCTGCCACAAAATGTGCCACATTACACCTCAATATTTGCCTTTTCTTGCAACATAATTTAGTCATCCCTGACGCATTATTTGGTCCTCACATGAATAACTCCATAACTCCGAAGGCTCTTAGCGTAGGGTACAGTGTAGGATGGATCTGGAAAATGATATCCACTGTGGGACTGATGGAACATATAAGCTTCCTACTCCTGTAGGACTACTTCTCAAGTACATCTATTTCCCTCTGTGTTCCTAGAACGATGAAAAACCTCAGAAATGTCTTGGTTCAGAGAGTCCACTCTTGCCTTGAGAACTGCTATAGTGTCTGGGGAGACTAAGGAAGAACAGGTCCTGGTAATGGTAAGGGTGAATAACTGAAGTTTTACCCCACTAATTACGTTTCTGCCCTGTGGGTTTTTAAACTACAGAGAAACATGCCAAATGAAAGAACAAACAGGAAATTTACAAGATGAAAACTGCCAATTCTGCACCTTTTTTCCCACTTTTGCGACACGTGCCTTACAGAGGTGCAGAGCTGTGGCTTTTCTGTGTGATTTATCCACATGTTGTAAGGCCCAGCAGTTTAAAAGGACAAAGGGTGTGAGGATCCCTTCCCCTTTTAAAATCCCTTGATATATCCTCCCTGTTTACTTTACTCTTAAAGAATATGCATTTGGACTACTTCTAATTAGAAAAAGGAAATTGAAAAATCATCGAAAATGAATGATCGCATTGCTATTGCATCTGTCCTGGAAAGATTTTAAAATTCTAGCTAGCCAGCAAGGTGGTGCAGAGATTTACACACTTGCACCAACCTCCATGGGATCGGTAGGGTAATAGCTTGATTACACACATTTATCTTTCTTGTGAGGTCAGTCAATTGCACGACAATCATTTGGAAACTAGCACTATTAAGTTGAGTAATCATTGTATTTATTTCTAGTGCTTAGACAAGGCAAACGTGTGTTATAAAGCGCTATAAATAAAATGCATTACTGTTACTTATTTTTAATAAAGGCAGAAAAGGGCAGCTGCAGTACAGGAACATGACATTCAGTCTGTGTTTCTGAATTTAGGTAGCTCACCAAATTGTTACTCAAATAATTAGGGAAATTCCTAATTCCAAGCCCCATTACCCTCTGGAATGAAATGAATAGAATCAAAAGTGAACAAATTAATTTGGGAATGTTGTGAATATTGGGTGTATTACCCTACACCATACAGCGAGCACTCTGGGACTAATGGCGACTGCGCCTGCCGTGTTACCAGAGTGCAAGTCAGAGGCAGATACGATCTGACATTCAGCGGGGCTTGATTTATTGTTAGCCTGCGAGTGTGAGAGAAAAACGCGGTAAGCAGATTTCAACAAATCTCTCATGATGTATTGGGCCAAATGATCTGGACAAGTGAAAGCGTTTCTTGCATTAATTGTAAAGTTTGTCGCTGTCATTGCAAGAAATGTCTCGCGGTTGTTCAAAAAGCCTGTTGCTCTTTTGTGGAAAATTGCTGCGCAGAGCCTGCTGTGCAATCCATTATTATGCTTGGTCTTAGAACAGCATTCGCTGCATTTACGTTCATATGGAGGCTTTCGATCAGCCCTATCCATTGGTGAGTTCAACTGTCATTCAAACTTGCAGGGGTGGCCTTAGGCATGTGCAAGCTGTTCACCTGCACATGGCCACCGAACCCCAGGGGCCACCACGCCAATATATATCCTTACTATAATAATCCTCTGAGGATGGATACATATTTGCGTGGCGGCATCTTGCAGGGATTTGGTGGCCTCTGGCTCTGTTCCACTTCCAACACCCTGACCGCCCCCCTCTTCACTGGCCTCCGCGCCTTGGCCCGCCCGTCCCCCTTTTCCGGAGTACCCCTACCTACGCTCCCTGCCCAGGGCCGCCATGAGCCTAGAGCCGCCCCTGAAACTTGCTTCTCTAACCTCATCATGCACGGGAGTCCACAGGACTGTTCACGTCATGTTCACTGATAGTGATGGTCTTTTTTACTTGACCACATGTGCAAAGCTTCCTGAAAAGGAGTGCACTTAAGTTGTCCGGCTGCTCTGCTGGGCTACTGAGAAACTCACTTATAGTCAGATTTTATATTCAAATTTAAATATTTTGTATTTTATTTATTAATATGTTTGCCTCTTGTTTTCATTTTGCATGTTTCCTAAAAAAACATAGGGGCAGATTTACAATAACTGGCGAATCCCTTCATATCAGCAGGGACGCGCAAGTTATTGTGCGCCAAGCCTTCGCCACCATGGATTCGCCGCATTTACAATGTGGCGCACCATGGGGCAAAAACGGTACAGATGCTTCACGCATCTGTGCTGTAAAAGTGTGCATTGCTGGAGTTGCGTCGCAAGCGCGACGCAGCTCCAGCAATGCTCGGGGGGGTCCTATTTTTAGAATGCTGCGTCAATCCTTACGCCTGCTTCAAGCAGGCGCAGGGTTTTGACGCAGCATGGGCTCAAAAGTGACTGAGTGAAATCTTGTAGATTTCACTCAGCCACTTTTAGGAGGCGTTCCTGCGCCAGAACGCCCACCCCCTTCCCTCCCCGTGCAGGAACACCTCCTTCTGGCAAAGGGCTTTACAACGTGACGCATCTCCCAGATGCGTCACGTTGTAAGTATCCCGCACCATGGCGCATCTTATGCGCCGCCGCTGCGTCACAAAAGTGACGCAACTGCGGTGTAAAAGTGGCGCAAGGGGTTGTAAATCTTGCCCCATAGAATCTAAATAGAAAAATGCTTGCTTACATAGGTCAGAGCAATGGGCATTAACAGTGCTTGTTAAACTTCGTTTCCAGCATATTGCTGTCAGTAGACTAGTTATGGGTGCAATTGACCCAAAGGATATACGCGTTTGGGCCTTTGCATGAAAATTAACACTTTCCCCTTTTACTACTAAACACATCCCCTTTTCACTATTTTGAATGTAAGTGCACTTCGGCCTCTTTTTACTTTGCAATTGTTAAGTCACTTGCGAATGTGTAGGCGCTTGCATCCAAAATGCTGGTCTTCAAGGTTGAATATATATGTTTTTATAGTTGGGTCGGCGCATGTATCATGCATGGGCGCACAGGTTCAGAGCAGCCTGCCTGTTGTTAAGACATTGCACGCTTTAAAGCATATATATTTAAATAGTACATTTTCCACGGTAATACATGAGCTGCAGACAGCACAGCTCGGAAGCTGGCACACTGCTCCCTGGCTGCTTCCAAGCCGTGCTGTCCTCAGCATAAGCATTACTCGAAATCAAAATATAGCCCACAGCCCTCTCTGCCAGCACTCACGATCATGATACTGCCCTAGGACACGAGGGTGTGGAATAAAAGGTTATGCTGTTATTTGGGGACTTTTAAAATTGCGTGAATGAGTTTAAGTGTGGGCTAAAAACGAAACCTGGGGTATGTGTGAAGGGGAAGCAGGAACCTGTGGGCTAATGAAAGGCCAATAATTGCCAACAACGGCAACTTAACCCTTGTCTACTAATTTATTTATTTATTTATTCAATTTGTAGGGCGCAACAGCTACCCAAAAAGGGTTTCCCGGCGCCTAGAGTCAGCTAGTAGAAAGACAGGAGAAGGAGGGAGGCTATTTGAGAGTTATTGATCAAATAGCCAGGTCTTGACATGCCTTCTAAACCTGGCGTAATTTTCCTCCTTTCGGATAAATGGAGGGAGGGTGTTCCAGAGGGAAGGTTCCAGGTGTGCAAAAGATCTGCCACCTTCTCTTGCCAGTTTGAATCTCGGCACACAAAAATTGGCCGCTGATTGCGACCGAAGGTTACGCTTGGGAGTGTAAGGGTGGGCTAGAGCTAGGAGGTATTTAGGTGCCGTGCCTGCTTTAATTCTGAACATGTAGTTCAGGGCTTTAAAACGGATTCTGTTTTCAACCCTGAGCCAATGAAGTTCCCGGCGATGACTTGAGAATCCAGTGTTTTTTGGAATATTGCACAATAGGCGGATTGCTGCATTCTGGACCAATTGTAGTCGGCCGACTACTGCTTTGTTAGCGCCCAGGTACAGAATATTGCCGTAGTCAAGCCGGGATGTTATAAGGGCGTAAAAACGTTACACATCCCTATACATAGTTACTCCTTAGCTCCATACATTTTCCTCAAGAACCTAACACAAGTGTGCGACAACTGACTAGGCCACACAACAATCGAGCCTTTTTAGCATGAATTGCACCACTTAATTGATTGCGAATTATTAATTACTTGCTCTTCAAACAGTTAAGATTTTGCATAATTCCCTCTTTGCTACAGTACGGTTTGCCCAAGGTTTACAAAAAAAACAAGTGGCATTATTGGTACTTTAAAGGACAAAATACATTTTAAGCAGTTTTTGCTCAGCTGCGGTACAGTTTAATTAACTTTGAGCTTCTTTGTGTGTGTGTTTTTTTCTTTCTCTGCTGCTTGTTCTGCGTTGCAATTGTATGGAAAGCTGCGCCGCCTCGGTCACGTTATTTAGTGAGGGACGGGCGTTTGTGGGAGCGGCGGCTACATTTTAATCTCTGCTCGGGCAGCATTTCTTGACATAAATCTATTTTCAATATAACATCGAGCATGCATGCAGAGGCATTAATGGACATCTAAATTCTCCGAGCAGACCTTGGATCCTGGGCAGGGGGGTGGTGCAGGAATCCTGTAATTCCATGCACAGAGGCTGGCATTCAAAGCGTACTGTAATGTGGTGCAAAGGGCACAGAAGTCTAGGCATCACTTTTGTATTCCTGGTGGATACATATGACTCTCTTCCAGGACCCAGGCTGTTTTATGTGATAGTACCGCTCCCAATGAATACCAATACCGCATGCTGTGGTACTTATCAAGTGCGTCTATGATTGCCCGTTCCAAGTTCTGCATGGGAATTGAAGTTATCATTATAATACAGCTTACATTTCTAGGTTCTGATAGGCAGAATACTCTAGGCCTGGTTCACAAAGGAAAACGTAAACTTTTGTGTTAGGTTTACTGCTGCTTGCTATTCACAAAGGTATTTACGAGTAGTATCTTTGCAAGTGCGGAGTCTGTTAGCTCAAAACCAGTCCCAGGATGCTTGTTTCCGGTTCCGGGAAGACCCGGCTTGGCAATTCCGCCTGGACTGTTCCCATGGGGCACAGGGTCAAAACTGATTTGCATATAGCTGGGTCTGAACTGAGGTGGCGAAGTGAGCCAGAGAATGATGATGGATTCAACCCGGATCTGTGACTGGGGGTGAGTGTCTGAAACGTGTCAGCGCTACGTCCATCATCTCCTTGTGTTTACCTTTGTGAGTTAGGCACACATTGTTGGGGTGTTTCCCCACAAAGGCTTCGGTGAGAAAAACCACATTATCCAATAATTTTCTCACATCATGGGATCTCAGTTTACAGGCAAACTCTGAGACTGTGCACCGGGACGTTTGAATGCAGTTCCATCGTGAACTTGAGGAGCCCTATTAATCGGCATCCTGGCCAAGACCCTCTCTTAGGCGAGCAGTGTAACTCTCTCGACATCGGCTAACTATCCAGTTGTACCCCCGACCCATCAATAGTCATCCTGGTTTAAGACCTAAATTTAGACGAATACTGCAAACGTCAACCACTGCCCGCAATTATCCTTCCTACCCTTATCTCCAGTCGGAGCGACAACCTCCAGATAACCCCTTAAATCCAACGTCCAACTATCAGCATTACCCTGATACCCACCCCTTGAGGCTTTCTACATTTAGGCTAACATTGGAAGTCCTGATGATGATCCATTAATACAATTGGATCGAAACGCCGTCGACACAATATGTGGGTTAAACAATAAGTGTACTATTATGTGCCAAAATTGTACGTTTCCCACATATGTGAAGCAAATATACTCTAAATACTCTCTTTGCTCATGCCCTCTAAATGCCTGAAATACCACTGTAATTGTATGTTTTGATTGTATGTGTAGCATCGAGGATGCAGGACTGTGTCCCACTGCTTTATTGTTTGTTCGTCTGATTAAGCATATTTACAATACATTGAATAAAATTCTAAGTCCGGCTGGACTTTCTCTTTGTTATAGAGTTCATTGTGGCCTATAATTATTACAAAGTTAGATTCCCTCTTGTCAAGGGCCATTTGTTCTTAGTTTACCTTTGTTAGTTAGGCACACATTGTTGGGGTGTTTCCCCACAAATGCTTCGGTGAGAAAAACCACATTATCCAATAATTTTCTCACGTCATGGGATCTCAGTTTACAGGCAAACTCTTTGGATGTAAGCATGGGTGTAGTCTAGATCAGTACTAGTGGTTCTGTGTGGATTTTATGGGATTTCTCTACCTGAACATCAAGCATGAAGTGTGGGATGGGTAAGCGATGTGGCAAAATAAATTTAATTTTCTCTTCAAGAAAGACAACTTTCAACCCAGCAAGCCATTAAGACATACCTACCCAGTGACACCTTGTCATGAAGGACATATTGGCGTGAATGGGTCAACCAACAGGACCTTGCATGTTAGGTCTGTTTTGGCAGCACAGCTGCCTGCCAGGCGTATTATTACATATTCTCTAAAACACACTCGGAGTTAGCCTTGAACTCCCTCACATCTCCAGCCCATTGGCTACTTGATGTATTACTTCGCCTTCATGGAAGAACTTCCATTGGAATGCATGAAGGACTGTTTTGCATCTTAAAAGTACATTTGAACATTGCTCTCCTTGTCCCATTCTTCCGCTCCTACATGCAGTCCATACAGAAATCAGTCCTTTTGTATTGCTTTAATCTCATCATTTCAAAGCCAATAGGGCAGGATTGAATATGAGAAACAGCGTTTGTGCTTGTACATAGCATTTGATGTTTTGTGTTTTTTGCAACTACTCTTTGTTGAGTATTTTTATAAACAGATGAAGGTGCATTGTGCATACGACATTCTAGGGCTATTGCCTCTCATAAAATATACAACGGATCTGAACAAATTAAAACAATGCAGTCCCACTTGTTTGGGGTGGCGCAGGCATGATAAGAGTCTGACTTTATTGCCTAGTTCCCAATATCTACATTATTCCAGTTCAGGAATAGTGACCCTGCAGTATGGGGTATCCAAGAGCAATCACCACAAGTTCTACAAGAAGTTAGTAAAACAGTCGGGTTCTGGTGGATAAGGTTGAAATGTATTGATGCCAGCTTGAAGTAGTTTAGCTGACAAAGGTAGGTAAGTGGTGAGATTATTCCTTCCACAGTGAGGGCAAGGGGATATCTCCGCACTATGGTTTTCGTGACTTTAAGGATCGAGAATGGTGTGTACTTCCAATCAGTAGCACTGGGAGCTTTACACTCTCTCTGAGATTCAGAGACCCTTCTTTAAATGGCTTTAGGGTCTATTTTTGTGACATTTAGCAAGGTAACAGCAGTACAAAGACCCTTGTAACTTTAGGGGCTAATGCATAGGGCAATTCAAATCATATCTGCAGCAAGTGTAGATGTGCGGATTGCAAGAGGAGTGTCTGCAGTCATAAACAACTGCTCATCAGTCATTGAACTCATAAATCACCTGTTCACAGGATGAAACATCTGTCAACCATTAAACTTTCTCTGGAACTGAGCATTTTCTCCAGTGGAGGAGAATACAAAGTTTGCCCGCTGCAAATGAGGTTGCTATCCATGTGCGAAGGAAGTATGGAAATTCTGCGCTCATTTGGGGTCCCTAGGAGCTGAGTCAATCCCCGTTCAAAGCGATTTCGACAGACAGCTAGTTTTTCACTATCACTATTATGTCAACCTCAGTGGGGCTGTTTGTCTTCAGTTTTGTATGAACGTGTCTAGAGGTGGTGCATTTGCTTGTCCTCCCTTGCTTCATATTCAAACATGTGTAATCATAATCAGCCATGTTCTTGATCAAGTTTACCTGAGGATTAGGCATAGTGCCAATAAATGAAGGTCTAGGTGTGGTTTTGCATTACCCAGGCCTCAACAGTGTGGCCTCACTTGGTGTCACAAGCCCACTTGATCTGACCTTCATCTACTGGTGCTGGCTGGAAAATCAGTGGTTTATTGCCTCAGGCAATTCAGATGGAGAGGAGTGGAGAAACTCTGTTCTCATCTACACTTACTCGTGGAAATGTGCAGTCTGCCTGAGAGGAGGTCAGCGCCAGTTAGGTGTTGTGCACAATGTCTTCTTCTCAGACCAAGGAAGAGGTGCTGTGTTGTAGAATCTTCAGTGTGGCGATTGATGAGGGCCACTGCGAGCTTCGTGGCCTCGTGCTGCGCCCTGGTTCACTGTATCAGGTTGCTGTTAATGTCTCCATGTGCAATGCGAGAAGCGCACCTGCCAGCACAGTCCTGGTGGATCACAGCTCTCAGTCCCCTGACCCAGATGTTCACAAGAGGCATCTAGGGAGTAGTCCCTGAAGATCAAGGCCCCTATTCGTTGATGGTCGTCGCATTTGAGCTGCTGGTTATGACGTCAAACCACAGGCTTTGGCCCAGGTGCTGCTGCAGCTACGGTGAAGGGAGGGGGTGATTGAGGGGCGGCTATTTTCGATCAGGCCTAGCTTTGCCTCTTCAAACAGCATTAGTCAAGGTCTGTGGTTACATGTGCTAGAACATTAACGCCAGACCTGGTGGTTTTGCCACTGTTTGTTGTAATGGTAAATCTGAAATTACAAGTCCCAGAATGCAAAGAGTTGATTGACTAAAATAAATAGACATTATTTCCTACGGTTGACAGATTACAAGTAACAACATGCTATGCACCAGTGTTGTATTTTAAATAGCTAATCACAAAGGAGTCTATTGGATGCCAGAATGGGGATTTGGGGGGGGGGGGGGGTGGCCGACCAGCGGGAGGCCTGCCCCCCCCTGGGTAGTTTTGGGGCAGTAGGGGGGAGGGGGTTGCTAGTGAACAGAAAAAGGTCATTTGGGCTGCTTGGGCTGGGGGAGGGCTTTTGGGCTGCTTTTGGGCTCTGTTTGGGCTTGGTGGGTAATTGACCGGACATTTTGTGTCACTGCCCACCATTTTGGTGTGCAGTGACACAGCAGCCGGTTAGGCAGTTGGGGGATACAAACTTTTTTCCCACCCTCCCTCCCTATTTTAGTGGTTTTTTTTGGGTTAGTTGGGGAATTATTTTCTGATTGGTTTTTGAAGGGGTTTTGTTGGAAGATGGTGCAACAGTGGTTTTGTTGGTCACAAGGGGAAGTTGGTTGTGTCGCTGGAACAGGTGCTGGTGCGGGGCTCGTGGTGGTGCTTCTCCTAGTTAAGGAAGGGAGGTATTTGCAGGAGGCCTGGACTGTTGGTAGGTGGTGGGGGACACTGAGGTCATTTACAGTTGGTAGGTATGGGGGATGTGGCAGATGGGTTGTTGTTTGATGTTGCAATGTTGGGGATCCGTTTTAGGGGTGGGGGTTGGGGGTTGTCAGGCAGTTGTTCATTTAGTGAGATATAGTTTTGTGCGGTACAGGCCAAGGATGGAAATCTGTAGGGTGCACCTGATTCCAATAAAGCGGCCTTTATCACACTATTCCTTTGTTGGTGGTCAATGCCCCCCCCCCTCTACAGGTGGGCCCCAAAGCAATCAAGCTATCTGAAAATCCGTCAGGTTGGTGTTACCTCCACATTATAGGATGGAAGGCTGACCAAAAATACACACCCAGATGCACAAACACAAACTGTACATGTAAACGGCTTACAATTTCTCTACAGGCATATTGCCGTCTTGCAAATGAAAAATACAACAAAATACATTATTAAGAATAAAACTTGGCAGCTGCACAAAGTCTATTAAATGGGAGACTGCTAATTGCCACGGTCTGTTGCTCCCTTGTACAGATTTATTCCATATTATTGCAGGCATTACGCATTTTCTGGTGTTTTATTATTTTCAATTACCAGGCGCTAATGTAGTTTAAATTAAGGTACATATGTAGGTGTTCTGATTTCCTGCCTTTTATCTATATTTATTATCTATGTCAAGCCTAAAAAAGAGTGAGAAGTTTCTGTAGTTTGAACCCTCAGCTTCCCAAACTGTAATACAAAATATACACAATAGAACCATCAGTGTCCCACGTTCAGGCAGTTCCCCTGCTCATGGGGTCAATGCATCACTATGCCGCTCTGAGAGTGAGGCTCTGGCCATCAGGGAATCCCTGGGTGATCACTCCTCCACCAAAATCCTCTCCTGGAGATCCAATTTAGTGCAGGCCACTAATATTGCATTCCATGCCGGTAGGATTGGGATTCTATGTTCGCCTGTATGCTCCTTCAGGATCACTTCCATTTAGTCACATCCTTCCACCACCAGTACACATCTGGGCTCCCAGACGATTTCCAACTCATTGTCAACTGTCTGCGGGTGAGAATTAATGCCAAATCAGTGAACCTACTGGTGATCTTATGGGGAGAGCTTTGTTTGTGGATTCAAAGCAGGCACAACTGCGGTGTGCATTTAAAATGTCTCATTTTAACAGTCTGAACAACAAGCAGAACAGTATCCCAATAGTGGGTAAGCACAGAGCAGTCCCACATTATGTGGTAGAATTCGGAATCCTTTTAAGGACATCAGGGCAGGCCAATGATGTTCCGGGAAATATAGCATGCATGTAGAGGGGTAAGGTATGCTCCGTGCAGGAAGTGAAATTGAATCCATTTCAACCAAGAATTTCATGACACTTTAATGGTGGAAGCCAAAGTCCTCTTCTAGGCTGCATCATCAAAAGAGGGTCCGAGGGCTCGAGGTCCGTCATCCATCGCTGGCACAGCAGAGTCAGATCTACTCGAGCTCCCTGTAAGCGAGCCCTATAAAGGAGGGTGACTGCCCTTGTCTTTCCCTTGATGAGGAATATGTAAGGGAGGCATACGTGTTCTGGAAGTTCCACAGACCCCGAGCCTCCCCCAAACCTGCACTTTATGAGTCAATGCTCCATACAGGAGAACGTTCTCAGCTGGAAAGTCATAAGATTCACGCCTGTTACAGGAAGGGGGTGAGTTCTCCCCCTGTATGCAGGTCACCCATTATAGGGAATCCAATCTCAGTCCACATGTGCAGACCCACCCAGTTCCCTATTGAAGGCCAGTAAGTTGCAGTCAGCAGGGGGGGGGGTTTGGAGGAATAAATGGGCCTCCGTGTGTGTTCTCTGCAGTTCCCTAGACCAAACATGCCTCGCCATTCAAATCAGTATACTCTCATTACACACCATAGACACAGGATATATTTTCAGTAAAATCCAGCCCAAAAAATCCTGGGACGGCAGGATTCATTTTCCGTGGCCTAGGGCGTCCCATGAATGGGAGCGCCACCTCGCCACCAACTGCAGCTGCATGACCAGGTAGAATAGTTCAAGGTCCTGGGCCACCATTCCCCCTTTGCCCTTTGGAAGCCATAGATTCTGTAGGGCTATTCATCGTCTGGAGGAGCCCCAGTATAGAGACAAGACTAAGCCCTCCAGATTTCAAAAGAACCTCCTAGGGAGTTCTGCCTGCAGAGCAGCAAATAAGTAAAGAAAGGATGGCAACACTACCATCTTTGAGAAATCTATCAGGCCGCTCACCCAGATGGGGAGTGTAATCCAAAATACAACCGAGCATTGCAGCGTGCCATAATTCTCCTCAAAGCTAATTTCTGCCATTCTATAAATCACCACACCCAGGTATTTAATCGTGGTCCTGACCTGAGTGGCGACCCGAGCATTCCGTGGTTCTTCATAGTCGGGATGTAGCTGATAGGCATTAGATTTATGCCAATTCACCGAGAGGCCAAACATATCACCAACTGGATAGAGCCACTAGTACCCCTCCAAATCAGATTCCTCTCCACGCATGTATAAAATCATATTGTCTGCATATAGCGAGATATACAGATTATCCGCTGCAATCTGCAGCACCCTATCATGTCTACCCTCCCATACAGTCGGCACAAAAGGCTCCATGACCAAAGCAAACATTAGTGGGGAGAGCGGACAACCCTGCCTAGTGCCCCATCTAAATGGATAGGATTCTGATATCACTGATCTATCCAGACCCTTGCCGCCGGTTCGGTGTATAACAGCCACCACTTTCAACAGTTGGGAGCCCAAATCCCATCCCAATCATGGTGGCATAGAGGAAGTCCCAGAGAAGGGAATCAAATGCCTTTTCAATGTCCACTGATAACAGTAACTAGGGAGTCCCATAAGAAGGCCTCAATGATGTCCAAAACTTGGATCAGTTGGTGTGTTTAGCATGGTACTGCCACATGGTACAAGCCAAGTCTTGTCCTAGTGTACAATCCCACATGAGGTAGTATCCGGTTTGCCAGAATCTTGCTCAGAATTTTGTAGTCCATGTTAAGCATTGAAGGGGTTGATAGGAATCTACCAATCCCAGATCACAAACAGTCTACCAGCCCCCAGTGCCCGATCCCCTCTTAAAAGGAACCTGCTATTTTATGCACCACGGATGCTGGCAGTGGGGGATAAGGCCTGTCCAGTTGGGGATCAGCCAGACTATTGAAATCCCCACCAATAATCTTTGGGTAGTGCAGTGTGGCAGGTAGCAAGTGAGCCAGGCTAGTTAAAAAGACATGTTGACAGGTGTTCGGTACATATATGTAGCAGTGTAATATCCATTCCATCCAGTCACTCCATTGCTAAAACCTAACACTACTCGGGGTCCACCACCACCTTATCCAGCTGAAATGATATTACAGGTCTTATGCAAATCAGGGTACTCCGTTCAAACACTGAGTAAGCAGTGTAGTAAAGTTGTCCCATCCACTTCTTCTGGAGAGCCCTAACCTCACTTTGCATCAAATGGGTCTCTTGCAGGAATGCTATTTGTTTTTCTCTGTATTTTATGCATGCAAGAATGTTATACTGCTTTAAAGGTGTATTCAGTCCCCGCACATTTCAGAAAATCAATTGGATACTGTCAACCATTGCTGTATTAAAGCGCGTGGGGCTGAACACCAGTGCTTTCCCTGCCAGTCACCCAACTGCAGTATCAACATCCAGTCGTTCCTCACAGCCTCATTCACCGCATCCACATCAACGAAAAAATAAATAGAACAAACATACCTAACCAGCTAGATACCCACAACTCCTTCCCCAGGCAGTGATATGAACACATCCTGTCCAAATACATGTGGGCAATGGCCACAAACTAAAGTGCTATTATAAAGGCCAACAAGTTCTGTTACGGAAAGTTCTGTAGAACCAATGAAGATGGGTCTTTATACATTGAGAATCAGAAATAAAATGAAAGGAAATGAAAAGACCATTTGTTAAGCACGATAGCTACCCTCAGGCGTCCTAGCGCTACAGACAATGCGTGCAGGTGAACAGTTGGAGACAAATCAGATTTATTAAAAAGCAGGATTTTTAGAAGTTTACGGAAGGGGAGTAAATTGGGCTCTGATCGCAAATGAAGGGGGAGGGAGTTCCAAAGTTTAGCTGAGTTATAGGAAAAGGAATGGCCCCCACATCTGGCTCTCTTAATCCTGGGTACTGTGGCGAGGAGAGAAGATGCTGATCTGAGCTGTCTATTTGGGTGATAGGGGGTGATCAGTGCTTGATTGATGGCAACATTAGTCTTCCAAAAGGCTCAGTGAGCAATACACAGGGCCTTAAATTCAATTATTTCCCTAACTGGAAGCCAGTGGAGGCTTTTTAGTCTGGATTTAACTGGGAGTCGATGGGGGATCTGGAGGAGTGTTCGAGCTGCGCAGTTTTGGATAAAGTCTAAGAAAAATTGTATCTGTTTAAACACAAGTAAAAGTATTCTAAGGATAGTATCTTTTGAATTATAGAAACATGCTGATATTGTCCTGATGAAGACACACCGTTTGTGTTGAAACGCGTTGACAGACAGACATCAACTCCGACAATCAGCTCTGGGAATCATCACAGTTTTTAACTTTCCTTTGAATACTAGAGACTACTATAATTGAATATTGTACTCTCTTTTTTATTGTTTTTGTTATATATTTCTTGTATACGATTGAACATGTTTATATCAACTTTTATCAATGTTATTACATTTCATATGTTATCATAATTATTGGTTACATCATTTTCTTTTACTTGTGTTTATATTGTTATACTAAGTTTG
This sequence comes from Lissotriton vulgaris, assembly GCF_964263255.1. Taxonomy (NCBI): domain Eukaryota; kingdom Metazoa; phylum Chordata; class Amphibia; order Caudata; family Salamandridae; genus Lissotriton; species Lissotriton vulgaris. Next base: position 898,169,773 of record NC_141687.1, read on the forward strand.
TGCCAGATATCTACATTGTTTTTGCCTGGATACTTTATTCTACTATCAACTGGTTGAGAGCTACCACTAGCTGAGTGTCATCGGAATAAGTGATGATTTTTATCCTGAAAGGACGGACAATCTCAGCTAGGAGGCTCATATATATACTGAATAGGGAGGGGCTCAGGGAAGAGCCCTGCGGCACACCACAGCCAAGTGGCTTGCTGGGGGAGGTGATTTCACCCTCAATAACCTGGAAGTAGCAGTCTGACAGGAAGGATTCAAACCAGGCAAGTGCATTTCCTGAGACTCCTAAGCTGGTAAGTCAGTATAATAGAATGTCGTGCCATACAGTGTCAAAGGAGGCACTTAAGTCAAGGAAGAAGATTGCTGCAGAGCCTCCTTGATCCAAGATCTTCCTGGCCTCCTCCGTCACCGTGAGAAGGGTGGTTTCAGTCCCATGCATGGAACGGAATCCCATCTGGGAGGGGTCGAGCAGGCGGTTGATCTCCAAGAACTCTGCCAATACTGTGTTGGCATGTTTCTCAAGGATATTGCTCAGCCAAGGTAGCAAGGAAATTGGTTGATAGTTACTGGGGTTATCCTGGTCTAGGTTAGGTTTTTCAAGAGGGCTTTAACCATGGCATGCTTCAAGGGGATAGGGTCAATGCCGGCGGATAGGGAGGCATTGAGCAGATCAAGTATGGTGGGTAGAATGTTGCTGGTGACAGGCAGCAGGGTGTGTGGGGGTGCCGGGTCATTGGGGGAGCAGGATTTCACCTGATGCAGAATGTTTCTGTATGCTTAGCATATATGTTTTCTGATGTCAATGTATGTTTTGTTTTGATTACTTGGATTTCTGTACCCCCATTCTAATGTTTGTACAATATAAAATTAATTACTCTTTTTCATACACCCGTGTGCAGGAATTGTTTTTCCCTAATGTTTTTTTGTTACTCTAGTCCCCCGAAAAAGTTTTTTTGTTTTGTCTCTAATGGTGGTTATTAGATGTCACTCCAACTAAGATATAGTGATCTTAAATAACAATTGTTACATGAACCCCTTGTAGGCACTAAGCATGGGCGGAAAATCCGTTCCGCTCGCGGATTTTGCGGATTTTCGGTAAATTCGCAATCCGCGAACTCTCGCGAATTTACCGAAAATCCGCAAATTCACACGCAGTAGATTTTTTTGCTTGGTAATACAATATTGCGGCGTGCGGCGTTCACTTACCGTCATTCAGCATTTGCAGAGTAGTTTTTCTCGATATTTTGCGAGTGCTGCGCCATTTTGGATCTTGCTGCGGGATCCCGGGGGAGTTTGGAGACACATCGCGAGAGTTCGCAATTGCGAACATGTAGATGCGGCGGGAAGCAACAATCTCGCACTCGCGAAATTACAAAATTTGCAATTCTGCACAAGAGATCCACCAGCAAGCAGCATAAAACTTCTGAAAATGATGATTTTTATCAGAATAACTCCTCAGGTTGACATTTGCCTGCACTTTTTTTTGCAAGGAGTCCATTTTGGGGAGGGGGGGGGGGTGGGAGGAAGGAAGAACCCCACAGAAAAACAAGTTTTGCAAAACTGAAAGCACTCAGCAGGTGCAAAAGTTCAAACTCATCATTAGTAACCATTCCCTGTAGTGCTTCCTGAGGGGCCCTCCAGAGTTCAGTTACCTACTTGCAACTATTCTATGACCCTGCTCTGACCCTCAGAGCAGGCTCATAGAATAGCTACAAGTAGGCCACAAAGGTCCTGGGAAAAAAATTGCACCGCAACATACAGCAAATTGCAGATAAAGAAGCAGGTGCCAGACAGGAAATTTAAATTTAGTGACACATTAATCAACCCCAAATTAATTCATGTCAGTTGAAGCAGGGCAGGTGTGCTTGCTTTTCCCCCCCATAGTCTGCAGTGATGAACCAGATATTAATTCATGTCAGTTGAAGCAGGGCAGGTGTGCTTGCTTTTCCCCCCCATAATCTACAGTGATGAATCAGAGGGTGGCAGTGATGTACCAGAGGGTGGCAGTGGTGAAACAGAGGGTGCTGTGAACCTGTGATGATGAACCAGGCGTAGAAACAACAAAGTTGCGACCGTTGCGAGCCGACAAGCAAGTTCACAATTGCGAACTGGTACAAAACCCTTGCGAACTGGCAGAAACCCTTGTGAACACACAAAAAAATCTGCAAATTCGTGGATTTTGCGGATTGCGAATTCGCAAATACACAAATTCGCGAACGCCAGATTCGCAAAATTCGCCCATGCTTAGTAGGCACCTTTACCTTCTTACTTTTAGAAAGTAGGTATTTTCTTATTTAATCATTATGTGTGCCTCTGATGTTTGTGTATTGCCTGTCTGGTTTTTGAGTGGGAGGAGCTGGGGATGTGCATTGACTGTAGACATCTGCAAGGGGGGGTTGAGGTGTGCCCTGCCTTTCCTGGGTGACTCATAGCTGGGCTGAATAGTCCTTGGCTGCATTTAGAGTGGTGCGAGGAGTTTTCACTAGGATCTCAGTAGGCAGTGACTCCTCTGCACATGTTGTCTCCACCTCCTATAGTGCAGATGGACCAGAGAGGGCAGAACTAGTTTGGACTGGGCTCAGAGATCCTTGCCCCAAAGAGAAAAAAGAGAAAATGGGGTATAAGTATTGGACCTTAAACCCTAGAGAATAGATCACATCTGTACTCAGGAGGGACTTCTGCCAAAGAGAGGAGCTGAAAAGCTGTAAGGAGCAGTACTGTCCCTTTGCTGTGTGTGCTTTGCTGGATTGGCCTGCAGTTGCTGCTTCTGCCTAGGAGAGGACAAATACTGGAACTTTGCTGTGAAACTGTTTGAAGAAGAACCTCCAAGGGCCTGTGTGTTCTTGCCTCCTGTTCTGAAGTCTCAAGGACATAAAGGCTTCACTTGAAACCTACTGGCCAGCACCTAGGAGCCTCTGAGCACTCCTGTGTTAAAAAGGGCACCAGTTCCTGTGCTCTGTGAATTGTGTGGTTGGTGTTTGCAGAGCATGAAAAACAACTCAGACGCTGTCAGCGATGCCCCTGTGACACCACGACCTGCACCGAGGCTATGTGCACTACTCATAAAGTGCACGATGTGCCTCCCCACCTGCACCGCACCTCCGACTCCCTTCAACGCCTGCAGTTATCGGCCTTCCCAATGCCAGCGCTCACACCGATGCCGTTAACACCACCACCAGCATCCCGTTATTGCAGAGCTGATTACAGATGAGGGTCACTTCACTAACTCTTCGACATTGCATCACCTAACCGGAACTGACGACTCACTGCTGACTCCTCCTAACTTTCCTTTCCTGGACTCGATGCCTTGCCTCCAAAGGACTCGACGTCTTACCTCCACATGGGAGAAGGGAACCGGCTTTGCCTCGTCACCGATGCCTCACCTCCACAAGGCCGTGCATCGTGTGTCGACTTTGTTTTCCTAGGTATTGTTGTCTGGGGTCTGTGTGACTCCATGCGCGACACCGCGCACCTCGCGGTAGGTGCTGAACTTTGGATTTATGCCTGACATGACGTCGTAATAGCTCAAGGTGGAGCTACTTGTTTCCACAAGTGCTATTTTTGAAGTAATTGTTTTAAAAGTGATATCTTAATACATATATGTTGAATTGTTGTTCTCTTGGTCTTATTTGGTGTAGATAAAGATATATTTTTCTAAACTGCTGTTGTAACCTTTTGTGGTGGTTTCGCTGTGTTACTGTGTGCTTGGGTAGAAATACTTTACATATTGCCTTTGGGATAAGCCAAGCTACCAAGGTAGTAAGCAGGGGTTATCTGAAGTGTTTGACTCTCTTACCCTGACTAGAAGCAAGGGTCCCTAATGGTACAAAAGTGTATACCTATGCCAATTAGCAAACCCCAATTCTTACAGCTGTCATGTCACCATCTGTCACTGATGATCAAAGAGAAGCTGATCTATCTCAACCAGCAAAACCACCTAAGGAATACATTGCAAGGCATTTCTTCGAGATGACACCTTGTGGCAAAAAGGTTTCTGCCAAGCATGTTAAATGCAAATTGTGCCATTAGGAGTTCTGTAGGAGCACACAAAAATAATATAGTATGGGGACAGCAAGAATGCTGTGCCAATTGAGGACAATCCATTTCCAGCGTCCAACTGATGCTGAGACGCAGAGGAGTGTAGAGCTAGATGCCTCATTAGGTGTCCCTTTATCTCCCCAACCAAGCCATCCAGCACCATCTCAAGTTGGGGCAAGCCAGGCTACAAACAACCCAGCCTACTTGAATAAAGCACTTTTCTGTTGTCGTTGCAACCCAAACATTTTCTCTTCAGAGGGGAATGCAGCAGCCTGTTACTCGTAGTTTTATCCCAGTTTAGAAATCCTTATTTGTCTAAAGTCTCCTTTCCTCTGTTTACCACAACAACAAAAAAGTGACAAAATAAACAAACAAAAAACTCAAAACTGTTTTAAAAAAGCAAAAAAGGGCTTTTTTGAGAGCCACCTACTCTGGTTAGAAATAATGACAAGAATTAGCATTTTTCATTTAATTTAGGTTCGTTGGGTCCTCAGGCTCCCGCAAGACTCTTGAGGGAGGTTTTTTCAATATAAAAAAGGGGAAATTATAATTAGGGCTCCCGGTTTTCCGTTTTTACGGATTTTTACATATAAATACAGACGGGAAAGTATTTTTCCTTTGTCTGTATTTATATGTAGAAACGGTAAAATACGAGTAAATGTTGCCAGCTGCTGTGCTTCAGAGTTGGCGTGCTACGCTCCTGTTGAAGATGCTTAGAACAACACACTGCCCCCCCTCCAGTGGCAGAAAGATAGTCTGCATAAACAGCCTTCCCTTGATGAGTTATCTGAAGTTGTACCTATATTATATGACAACCTTAGAGGAGCGCCCAAGCAGCACCTGCAGCGAATATTTGGCTTACGCATCACTTTGCATGGCAACAGCTCCCCTGTAAACAGCAGGCAATGTAGGGTCGTCAGACGCAGCAAACATCTTGAATCAGCCTTCTTCAATGCTTTTAATACAATTCATGACGTCTGCAGCTCCCACAATGTGTAATCTCAAAGGCTACCCCGAGGCACTATTCATCTGCGTGCTACAAATGTCACATACTTGACTGCCGATCAGGTCAGTCTTCAGCTCCTATCCCCTCCCTCCCCCCGTACACCTTCCCCCCTGTCGTGTGGCAGCCCCTGCAGAGACAGCCTCCTGGGCTGGCGACTGTTTTATTGCAGCTGCACTTCACAGATGATTAGCGTTTACGCTGCAGGTTAAGTTCTGGGGTTGTACAGTGGGAGGTGTGCTTATGTATTGTGGAGTGGGTGGCATGTACTGGGACGGACAAGGAGGGTGTAAGGATCTTTGCCGGTCAGGTCACTAGGAGAGACAGTCAAGTAATGAGATTCATGTCTGCTGTAACTCTTGGGACCCAAGGCAGTCCGGCATTTTCGTCATGAAGTACAGCATCAGCAAGATGCTAACTATATAGCAAGACGAAAGGCTAATAAAAAAAAAGGCCATTCCCCCAGCCGCATCATTTTGTAGACACCCACATGCTGCATTACAGAATATGGATAGTTTAAAAAAAGAAAATAGAAGCAGCAAAAAAAGTGTTTTTGAGGTGCACCAGCAGTAATGTACTGCCTCTTCCTCGACAAACAAAATAAATGCATTTTTTAAAAAGACCACAAATGGGGGGCGGTGCAGCAACAGGGAGATAGTGGGAAGGGAGAACCATATGGGTGAGAGCAAGCGCGCTATCACCCATCTATTCAGGCCCCCTACCCCTCCCCCGTTGTGTGTGCCTGTCCGGGTTGAGACAGCTTCCCGGACATACACACAGACTTGGCTTGAGCGTATCGCAGCTGCTGAGTGAATGGTCTTTAAAAGACCATTCACTTGTTAACGAGGTTTTGTTGTTTTTTTCACCCCTACTTAGAGTCCCTGCATCTCCACTCTGCCTATTGCCCCACCCCTCCCCCCAAATTATTATTAGCACCCCCCTCCCTGAAATTTGACTCCAGTTGCGCCTCTGGATCAGGGTTAGGTTGAGGTTTCAGCAGGGCTGGCTGTTCCTTTCATCCTTTTAGGGCGGGTTTAACTCTGCACCATGGTTGAGTTGCATTAGTAAGTGTGCCTGCTTGATTTTGCTCAAACAAAGCCAATCAGTCATAAAAATGTGTCTTATAATTTCACTGAAATTATGAAAATGTCACACATGTCATTCTGAACCTTGGCAGCTATGAACGGTTAGTTCACTCCGCTTCCAGTAAAAACAATTGGGCTGACTTAAAGCCACGTTAGAGCTAATGTTTAGCATGGGGCTCGCTCTGTCACAGCCAGGATTTATGTCCTACAGCCTCCTTCCTGGGTTGGGGGAGCGTGCATTATGTAGTTTATTTCACTTGGGCCCGGGTTCTGGCGCTGGCAAAAGAAGATATAAATCATTATTGGTAGCCGACTCAACCTGTGCCTTATCCACGCTCCTGGCTCCTTAATTGGTGATAAGATAATTGCCATCTCCTGCTGACACTGCTTGTACTACAATGGTAAAGTTTTTAGATGAATGTATTGTGTTGACCAATAACAACCAGGCGCATGCATTGTCAATTTAAATAAATGTGGAAAAATACTAGCTGTCGCATCATCTTTTGCACGTCGCAAAAATAAATGTGGATAAATACAGATAAAATAGACAAAAAATAAATATGGATAAATACAGACGGAAATAGCAAAAAAATAAATACCATAAAACCGGGAGCCCTAATTATAATAGAAAAACAGTAGATAATGACACTATAGGGTAGCTCTGAAAAGAGCCATTTTTGGTGTTTGAACAATTTTTAAATTCTTTGTATTTTTTAACTTTTTAATCATTTTTTGTCTTTTATATTTTAAAGCAGGGTAGAACTAAGACGTAATTCCTGTAAAAAAATTTACAAAATTGAACAATACTTCCTTTGAAAAAAACAGGAAAAAATCCTTAAAAGGTAATATTTCTCCAAAAAAAAACAATTGCCTGGGGGGTTTATATTCTTGCACAAGCTTACCCTGCGCAGCTCTACTAGTCTCAGATGAAAACATTATCTGCTTACACAAGCAGCAGAAAATAGCTTTATTTAAGCGTGCAGGATTATTATCCACTTGACCAGAGAGTATCTGAGCAGGTACACTGTCCCCCAGGTTCAAAAGATGATCAAGCTCCTGTCCATTTGTGGAGCATGAGCCAACTCTACAAGAGCTGCCAATCAGAGTGCTCTCTCCTGTGGGGGCGAGATGGCTCAAGGGAAATAAAGATTCCTGTGGCAACCAGAACGCTCTATTTTTAAACTGGCTTCCGTGAGAGTGTCTCGAGCCTCTTAGAGACCCAACCATTCAGATATACAAATATTCTTTAACCTAAATTTCTTAAAAACGACTGAACGATTTTATACCAAATCCAGGGGGAGTGAGCAGGGGTTATCTGAAGTGTTTAACTCTCTTACCCTGACTAGAAGCAAGGGTCCCTTCTTGTACAAAAGTGCATACCTATGCCAATTAGAGAACCCCAATTCTTACAGCTGTCATGTCACCATCTGTCACTGTTGATCAAAGGGAAGCTGGTCCACCTCAACCAGCAAAACCACCTAAGGAATACATTGCAAGGCAGTTCTTCGAGATGACACCTGGTGGCAAGGATTATTATCCACTTGATCAGAGAGTATCTGAGCAGGTACACTGTCCCCCAGGTTGAAAATATGTCTCTTGAGCCTCCCACAGACCCAAACATCCAGATATACAATTATTTTTTAACCTGAATTTCTCAAAAACTACTGAACGATTTTATATAAAATCACAGAAAGCACACTCTGGGGGCCAAGATCTAACTTCTGGACAAATTTGGTGTAATTTCATTCAGCAGTTTTCTCTGTAGCCCTTCTTAAAGAAGCCTTTGGAAAATGAATGGGGATTTTGCACTTTGGGACCCTCCTTTTTTCTCTGCCCCCACTTGACGGATCACCCCAAAACTATCCATGCACAGACTAATGAAAAAGTAGCACCTTTTTCAAATGTTTCATGGAGATTCCTCAAACAGGGGCAAAGTTAGTAGCAACACAAAAAATGCTTCACTATGGAACTGTTGACCTACATATTACAACGTAATTGCGAGTAAAACTGGGTAATATATATATACAATAAAAAGATCAAACAAACCAAACTTTGAAGAAGCAACAGAGCTCTATAGCTTTCCTGCAATCAAGAGAGTCTCAATGGTTGTTGGTGTTGTTTAGTAGAATTGGGCTATGTGTTTTTAACCAATAACATAATGCTTTACTTCTTAATTTTTTTCCTATCTATTTACAGAATAATTGTCATTGTCACACAACCAGAAATGTGTGTTTCAATTGTCTTTCTAATACTTGATAAACGTTATTTCTGCAGACTAATTTATTTTCTTGCCTCATTTTGAGTTTTGCTAGAATTGTGCTGTGTGAGTAGCCCAAACTGTATTCAAGCTAAAAAATCTTCTCCTTTTAAAGTTAAGTTGTTGGTAAGATGTAGTTTTCAAATGCAACAACCACACAAAGGTATGGCAGCATTATTCCTATGCGTGATTCTGGACAAATGGGTAACCAAATTAAAGTGCTACAAGGAGAACGGAAGTTTCGGGGGATGGGCAGAGGGGCTTTGCCCTTCTAATTGCAGCTAAAATTACGATAATTGCATTACCATCAGTTTGCGTTATAATAAAGGCACTCACTTAGTGTCTCAGCCTGCCTAATAGTCTGCACTCAGTTCTCCAAAACGGAGGTCAGTACAACAGGCAGGTTTTCACTGCACATGCGCTAGTTATATGGCGGCCGTTGAAGCATTGGAAAGTAAGCAGACTTTGGGCTGATATACTGCTGCCAGCTCAGGACTGGGACCTGACAGCTATGACGCAATGCAGCCTCACGTTTTAAAGCAGACCCAGGAGTGTACCATTTCAGCCCTGTACTCCCGGGGCTGCTTGTGAAACAACTACAGCTGCCTCTCATCACCCCTCCCTTTCCTAGGTCGTGACAAAGTGATGAGTTGGGAAAGGGAGGGGTTGCAGCTTTTGAAAGTTGGTCTGCAAGAGGATTTCTTGAGTTGCTAACTGTAACAGAAACACTGCAGGCTGTTGGTGTGGAGTAACTTCGTCTGCAACACGAACTGGACGACAACATTGTAGTTGCCTCTCCTTCACTGTATCTTTTCTCTGTGCCTCTCTTCCTCTCTCCCTTGTCTTTACTTTTCTTTTTCTCGCTGTCCTCCTGTTGCTCGCTTCTCCTTTTCCCTCTATTTATAGTAGAGAAAGAAGCAGGAAATAAATGAGGCACTTGCTGAGGCTTTGTCATCAAAAACATTGTAAATTGTGCCAAGCTGCGAAGAAATAAACGATGCTTCAAAAAGTCACATATCGACACATTCCAGCTGAGTTGGGGCACCCGTCAGGGGTGTCCGCTGTTGCCCCTGCTATTTGCCCTCTATCTAGAGCCCTAGGCATCCTGGATCCGTGGGGATCCCAGTGATTCGGGGACGGAGATGGTCGGCGGAGTGGGAGGACCGCATCTCGCTCTATGTCGATGATATACTCCTTAACCTAGCCTCCCCGAAAATGTCTCCGAGATGCATATTGGACATTTGAACGGCCTTTGGTAAATATTCGGACTACTTGATTAATTGGAGCAAGTCTCTCATAAATGTCCTAAGAAATTAGTCTCCTTCTCTACCCAGGGACTGCCCAATGCATACAGTGAGGGATAGCTTCTGCTATTTTGGGATCTTTATTACAGCAGACTCTAAGCTCCAGTATGAGCGAAACCTGCTCCCGCCCTTGCAGAGGCTGAGGAGAGATATAGCCAGTTGGGGACTCTCCCAATCTCCTTACTGGGCAGAGCTGCTCTATTTAAGATGATGTCCCTGCCCCGTTTTTTATACGCCCTGCAAAATTACCCAGAGCTGGTCCCTGCAAGATACTTTAGGGAAATTGAAGGATTGCAGAGAGCTGCTCTGGGATAGGAGGCCCCGAATCATACTAAATAAATTGGTCTAAATTGGCATGACGGTGGCAGAATTCTCCCAGACGCTCAGAAACATTATTGGGCTTCTCACTTAACCGCTATTAATCAGGTCACCTACTGGAGAACCAACGATCCAGGTTTTACCATGGATAGATGGCTGCTGCCTTTCGGGGACTACAATAGAGCCCTTTATTCAAACCACAGGAAATTCCCTCCAATCAGCCCAACCAAACACTCTGTTCTGATTTGGCACACCGGTAATAAAAGTTTAGGTTGGGACGGGAATCTCACACTAGCAAATACCCTGTGGGATTGGGATCAGCTGGGCAACCTCCGTACCTCAAAGGGATTCGACTAATGGGATCTTATTGGTATCTCCTGGATATGTGATCTCTGGGTAAAGGAAGATATGATTGCATTTGACACTCTCCAAAAACAATTTGAGCTCTCCAGCTCAGAATTCGCCACGCTCTCGTCACAGCCCTGGGGAAGGGCACTGTCCCTCCTGAGTCTTAATCGCTGGAAGACAGATTGCTTGATGGCTATCTTCCACAGAAAGCAATCTCACTAATGTATAAAAAACTGATCAACAATACCCGGGATCCTCTTGAACGTTTACGTGAGTGTTGGGAAAAACATGGACTTGAGAATGATGACGAGGAATAGCAGAAGGCCATATCCCAAGATTGGTCCAACTTAAAATATTGCATAGAAAGTACATCACTGGACCCCAACTGGTCCATGTGGGGAGGGGAGATGGGGGGATTGCAGACAACGCTGTGGTCAGGTGGGTACCTTTACTGCACATATTCTGGGAATGTGAGCAGATACAGGAGTATTGGCGGGCGGTACATGAGGTACTGCGGGAAGTACTGCATAAAGACATTTGCCCGGAGGCTAAAAGATGTCTCCCTAGTGTGTGGGAACCCACTGATTTGACAGGTGTGGAGAGGCTCTGGGCTACTCTGAGTGAAATGGTGGCCAAACGTGATTTAGCACAAATGTGGCGGGCAGGTATCCCTCTGACTCTGGCATCCTGGAAAAGGAACTTAGACTGGTGCATGTTCAGGGAGTAAACTGTCTATGTGGCCCAAGGATGCCCTAAGAAGTGGTCCGCTGTGTGGAGTAGGTGGATGCCTACCAGGGAGATATTTGTTTGGCCCCTGCGACCCCCCCGGAGGATGAACCTCTGTCGCCTTGAAGCCCTCTCAACTATTGATATCTGCCCCAGCTCCAATGATGCCTAAATGTAATGGCCATATGTATCATTGCCCTATAAGTACACACTGCTTTGCTGAATGTCATTTCTTATGTTTAATAAAAAGATATCTAAAAAAAGGCACATATCCTGGACTTTTTTCGTTCTGTTTCTAGAAAGTATGTTACCTAGTTAAATTAAATTAGGCAACTTACTTTCTTAACACAAAACGTAAGTGCTGGATAAATGCACATTTTTCAGAAACATAGTCTTGGTTGCTGCTTGTGAATCTACTACAGCTGCCTCTCACCACCCCTCCCTTTCCTGGGTCGTCACAAGGTGATGAGCTGGGAAAGGGAGGGGTTGCAGCCTTTGAAAGCTGGTTAGCACGAGGATTTCTAGAGTTGCCAACTGAAACAGAAACACTGCAGGCTGTTTGGTGTGGAGTAACTTCGTCTGCAACACCAACTGGGCGATAAACTTGTTTTTGTAAGTAGTTGCCTCTCCTTCACTCTATCTTTACTCTTTCCCTCTCTTCCCCTCTCCCTTGTCCTTACTTTTCTTTTTCTCGCTGTCCTTCTGCTGCTCGCTCCTCTTTTTCCCTCTACGTATTGTAGAGAAAGCAGCAGGAAATAAAGAAGGCACTTGCTGAGGCTTTGTCATCAAAAACATTGTAAATTGTGCCAGGCTGAGAAGAAATTAACGATGCTTCAAAAAGTCACTTATCCTGGACTTTTTCCGTTCTGTTTCTAGAAAGTTACCTAGTTAAATTAAATTAGGCAACTTACTTTCTAAACACAAAACGTATGTGCTGGATAAATGCACATTTTTCAGAAACATTGTCTTGGTTTCTTCATAGTCTGGCACGAATTTAGAATGTTGCCTCCTAACGTGACCCCTGCTCCAATTAAATGGCCTCCCCCTTCAGACATCAATTGAAGAAATAGAACAGCATTCACATGCATCACTATGTCCCCAGTGCAATGTAAACTCCATATGTCGCCCACATTATTGTAGAGGAGCATTATAGTCTGGTACTCTTAACTTCCATATTTTAAATTACTTTCATTTGTGATAAATAATAAAATTTAGTTTTGGTGGAACACAATATTTGTCTAAGATCACATAATGTAAGTGGTGAAGCCGTGATTTATCCAGATTTTCTGGTTTCACTCAGTACAAATCAGCCTTTGCATGGGTATATAGTTGTCTTTCGTTATGTAAAGGCTTTGTTTTAAACCTCTTTGTGCGCTTTCTATGTAGTGGAGAAGTGTGGCTCAATGATTAGAGCGGCAGACCCTGATGAAGAGGTCTAGCCCGGGACCAGGGTTCAATTCCCTGCCTCGGCGGGTCTTGTGCTCAAAATTCCACGGACCTGATAATTCTCGCCTCGGTGCCTATTCCAATCACAGAGTGCAACTCTGGGCAATACCTTGCTTAATCTCCACAACGGCCCCCACAATGCTAAGGATGCCTGGCCTCCCCCTTGGGGGTTCCCAGGAGTGGATGCCTCACAGGGAAAGCCAGGATGCGTTCCACAGCGGTATTCGTACAAGCGCCTTGAGACCCTTGCGGGTGAGTAGTGCGTTATACAAGTATCAATTTACAAGTATCAATTTTCTTTTGTGCAAACTCGTCCCGAAGGTATTGATGTACTTTCCATGAGCACCAATTACATTGCACAAGGTCACATTGATTTTTTCTATGGTCTGGGGAGAGTAAGTGATTTGCCCCGAATCACAGGATGGTAAGCCAACCCCAAGAATTGAACCTGTTTCATAGCTCCCCAGTTCCAAAATCTGCAGCTCTGGCTGGAACCCACATCTTACGTAGAGGGAGGGTGGCAGGCTGAACAGTAAAAGAACTGTATTTTTTGCCCAATTAGCACAGACATAGTGATGACAGTTGCAGGAAAATAAAAACATTCTCAGGAAGACACCACCCTGGAACCCTCTTCTCAAAATGCTAGACTTGCTCACTTCGCTCGCGCGCGCTATTCTTCATTCACTGGTCTTACACCTCACCACTTTCAAATTTCACCAGCCGCCACTGTACACGGCTGCTACAGAATTACTGTCTAAGTGCCTAGGGAAGTCCATCCTCATGGAAGAGAAGGCCTCACATACATATTTGTGCCATGCTTTATCGTTGGTGACTACCACCATGACCCGTTGGTTATGTTTTTATGTTTACATTTATTTTTTGAGTTTCAACAGGAAATGCATACAATACAGCATACATATGTAGAAGTGTGCACAAAAGAACATATCAACATTAAATAGCAATAGTAAAGGGGAGCACCCTATGGGTTCAGAACGCTCTTGCCGGATTCAAAGGTTGCATCAAAGCAAACAAAAAAAATACAAAAGATGGGGGAAATGCATGTGTATTGCAAACACAGGTACGTCATAGAGGTTGCAAGGGGCAAGAATCCAAACCTATAGAAGGTAGAGCAGCTCAGGAAAGCTAGACGGAACGTATCCAATTGGGAGCAATGAGGGCTACAACCTGGATAGTGAAGCTTACAGCATGAGGACAGTAGTGAAGAGGGAGGAGTGGGCAAGGGATCTGTGAGGAGGTGACAGAGCTCCCAGTAGTTAATTCAACAGCAGCTAATGGTGAGAGTGGGGGACCGGTGGGCATACGAACAAACTCCAAGGCCAAACTTGAGAGGAGAGATGTATTTATGAGGATATACCCAATAGTCCGGGAACTAGGGGAGCATCAGCCCATCACAGTACTTCACAGAGCAGAGTAGGGGGCCCTGAATGTCCTTAAATAAATCTTACTGGTCAATCAATTAGTAGACCAGAAGTTCACGTGCATTCTTGGTTACCACACTATCAAGCCAGTCCATCTGGGTTGGAATTGCCGAGATGGACAACTGGTGGAGGATGCACAGCTTAGCTGCAATCAGTTGGGAGTATTACTAAAGACAATGGTCCCTAGACAGGAAAAAGTTTAAGGAGCAAACGGTTAGCATATGCTAAATAGAGAATATGTTCCTTGTCCAGCCGGACAGCATTTATTCATTAATAAGTATTTAAACAGAAGGATCAATAGCATATACAAGTGGGATGTAACCTGCATCCAACTTAGGAACATACATAGGTAACATAAAAGGAAGGCAGGGGCGTGGTTTCAGACAAGAACACAAAGTCTGTGTACAATAATTTTTTCAGACTTAATTTACAAAAGAGTACCATTGCATTTTGTGAGTAGAACTATTAGAAACATATGGTACATATGGTGTCAACGACGTTTCGATACCTTTGGGGAGAATCATGGAATCATCCTCAGGACAGTAATAATAAACATCGCTAACATTGTAATTCATGTTTGTCAAATACTAAGATATTGAGGCGTTCATTCGCTACACGGTGGTAGGCTGAACTTTGCAGACATGGGTAGGTATCCGGAGTGCCGTAAATAGGTAGTAAGTAACTGGGAGCCTGCAATGAGTAGGAGATAGTCCCTTCGTGATTGGAACGGTACGTTTGGAAGTAGGTTGCCGTTTCCTGTATGGATCGATGTCGGCAAACCGATTGATTACTCGAATAACATCCAGTAGCAACGGCTACGGTGGGGTGATCAAGGAGTGAAAAAAAAAGCAAAAATTCGGGAGGCCACCCAGCAGACTTTATCTGAGGTGGTCATCAGGAGGCTACATGTGTTATAAAGGATCGCCAGGGTCCTTGGAAGGGAGTGGTAAAACAAATTTTGTTGCCTACACTGCATCGCCAAATGCGATGCAGTGCGAGCTACAAAATTTGTTTTATTTATTTATATGTTTACTTACCTGTTAAACTCCGTAATCCATAGATTACTACTCCACACCCTGCCCCTCCCCCTCCCCACGTCATCTCCCTGCAGGAACTCCTACTGCCTACCGCGGATGGAGGGAGGTAAGCGCTCTGTTGAACTGCGGGAAAGACAGTCCCCTGTACAATTCCAGGGGGAAGTCATCATCCCTTGGCGTTATAGCCATTGTCAGCATTTGAGGGCCTCTGCAACATCCTCCTACATTATGAGCCTGTTCACTCAAAGGAAGGGTGGGAAGTCGGAGGGCCAACATGAAAGCCTGCTCCCTTGTGGCATCAGATGGGCAATCCATTGTATAAAACACTGTGTAGAAGGTGGAAAATTCCTGAACAATGTCCAAAGGGTGAGTTCGGACGGTTCTGACAGCCCTGGATCACTGGGATAGCAGTCTGTGTTTCTCGTTGTCTCAATTGCATTGCAAATAGGTGGCCTTCTATCTCACCATGTTTGTATGTGGTCTGTTGTATGCAGGATAGTGTATTTTCTGCTGCGATATGTACATGCTATTGACTAGGAAGATTTTCTGCCATAAGGGGTTGCAGACCTGAGGGAATGGGGTGGGCTCAGTACTTATCCAGAAGGGTTTGAATGTATTTTTACAATGTAGTCCTCCTAGCCATAGTCATGGAGTGAGTCATGTAGTTCCTATAAACCTATATAGGATCTGTATGGTTACACAACATACACTGAGGGATTGGTGTCCAGACTTATTCTAGACACGCCCACAAGTATGTCAGCCTGGATACCAGCTAGCTCACAGTGCCACTAGATACCCCTATTACCAAGGAGAGAATAGTTCTTGGCAACTATCGAACATGAAAACCCTGTCCTATCAAGGATCGTGGAAACAGTGCAATACTTTTTGCTCAGTCACTTGTGCTCATTTTGTATCAGAAAGATATACAGAATAAATAGTGGGGACATTTTTTAATAAGCATTTATTGAACTAACGTCATTCTAGTGTACAATTGGTGTGCTAAAACAACCATTAGACAGAAACAGATACAAATTATTATAAGCACCAACAGAGGAAAAATAATGGATGGTAGATTCCTACCATAGCGCTAAAATAATGAATACAGGCAAGTGTAAAAAAACATGACAGTAATAATGCGTACTCCTACGATGCTACCCTAACTAGATGTACCTAAGTGTACCTAGCATGTATGTGGGTGTAGAGACGAATCCATCTAGGACAAAGCCAACCCCATTACCTGAAGTGAGAGACTGTGGGACCCTGTCTTGGTCTTGAAATGGACACCCCGCAAGGGATGTCAGACCACTGCGTGCTGGAGTATCTGCGTATAGGAACCTCAGTGTCTCTCATCAGTGTGTCAGAATAGAAATCCTTTTTTCCACTGCCTGTCTCAGCAAAGATAAGGTGTTGATATACCCAAAGTGGTACCCTCAGGGGATATACATTGCTGTGTCATGCCGTACTAGGATGACGGAAGGAATGACCCTTATATATAGTTATTATGTACGAGATCGTAGTCCTGCTGTGATTCCAAGAATCCTCATGCATAATGAATGAGGCTTAAGCTTTTAGGAGAAAACCTCATGTCATCTAGGCATTACCTTAACTAGGTAAAAGGTCAGTACTCAGAACCGTTATGTAGTGTAATATCAGGGGAATGTAGGTGAAAGGTTCATTCACTACCTGAGTCATTATTGGGGTACCTGTATGGAACACAACACTCATTAACATGCCATGCAGGTACGCCAGCTGTTCAAAAGAGTTCTTTAGAGGTTGCCGTTGGTTCTTTAAGCTCGAGGTAGTCATGGAGTAAGGTCTGCTGTGGGGATTTCTCCTCTGGCACCTTAAGCCGCAGGGTATGCAAGTGTGAGGTGTGATACAGGCAGAGTTAATTGACGATTAAGAATAAGGACAACAGAGGTGTGATCCAAAACTGCTCGGACATCAATATGGCACATGTGGGTGAGTGGTAGTGCCACATTCGTTGCAGATCTGGTCCCTTCATTTCATCCAGCAGAGGATCCAGAATCAAACTTCATTCACCACCTATGATGAATTTATGGGAGCCAAGTTCCACAAGCAACTTTTGAAAGTTGGAAAGTCAAGGGCACTGAAGATTTGGTCTACAATTTTGATCCATACACAAATGTAGCAACTGTGCTCATCCAACCTTGGTTTTAGGACTTGGACTGGCAGCCTCTTGTGAAACAAAAGTGCCTTACCGATTTTCCTGGGGAGATAGTTTGTCAGTGCAGGTCACAGGCAGGTCTTCATCAGACCCTGTGGAAAAGAGAACCGTGTCCACTCAGTCACGTTTAAGCATTGCCGATTCCTCTGCTGTCAGATGAGTTTCCTGCATAAGGATCATATTGGTGTATTTAGAAGCTAAGAAGGTGAGAGTCGTTTTAGATTTGGTGAATTGGGTCCTGCCTTTCACAATGAGCAACCAATGAGATAAGTGTGCAACATGATGCTGAGGCGTGGTGAGTTAAACAGTGGGATTCAAAGGATATGGAGAAAAAGGAGGGTCAATCTAAATGTTGGTGGGTGCGATACATCACAACGAGTGGCCACCGCTCCAATGAAAGGAAGGAGGAGAGTCGATCGTGCCGGGGGGCGGAAATTAGGATACACAACAGCCAGAATCCGGAAGATAACGAGCAATTGTCATGGTTTATGAGGGGATCTGGATTTCTCCATATCATGGCGATGATCCAACTGGAGATCTCTCTCCAAATCTCTGGCCCTGGCAATTGTCTCCTAATTCGTTGCCTTTAATCCGAGCAAAGGAAGTAGAGCAGTGTCAATCATTGATTGCCATTGTGTCTTCCAGCCAGAGCTCCAGTTCAGGGAGATGCTAGAATTTATTGACTTTACCATTAACCCTCATCAACATGGTGGCAATCTTCAGCAGTCCAAACTGGAGGTTCAGTTTTCCTAGCGTTCGATGCAGGACCAGGATCTTCTTCCATATGACGTGGTACAGACCATATTTGCAGGCTTCCGAAACAACCAACCATACCTGCTGATGGCGGATAAAGTAGACTATAATAAGGCGTGGTCCCTGACGGGTAGAGGCGTACACAAATCAGTGCGGTGATCAAGTTCATACTCTATCAGGAAGGTTAAGGTCAAGCTCAACAACTGAAGGAAGATTGATTGAAGGAACTGGTGGACATTCTGTGACTCAGCTAGCTCGGGAACCTCAAAAAGACAAACATTATTTCTGTGGCTGCAATCCTCCAGGTCCGTCAGATTATTCTGGGTATTCCAAAGTTCAGTGCTCCAGGGCCTGGCCTCCGTCACCTGCAGGTCAAGCTCATCCACTTTGTGTTTCATAGCATCCATGCAGTGTTACAGTTGTGTCAAGTCGCCTTTCAAGAGTTTGTGTTCCACATTCGTTTCTGTAGTGGCGGATCCCACCATGGCGATGTAAGCCGATTTGGCCTTCAAAAAGCTCATTACAGACTCCATAGTGACATTTATCTGGCCGGGGAAGAAAGGACCATGAGATGTTTGGTGGCCTGAGTAGCTTCCGTGAAGGGTAGTTGACGTGTTGCTTTGTCCAAAGTCATGAGTGCCTTGGGGTGGTGGGATAGGATAGAAGTGTGAGAGCCCCAAAGTCCACAAGTAACCTCACTGAGTAGTTCTATGGCTGGCCTCCCAGGTGGCAGGAGCATTGGCAAGTTCCTGAACAATCCATAAAAACAAATCTTTTTTGAGTTGCAAATATATATGCAGTAGCCGCATATGTAATGCAGTCAGTGGGCTGCAAGATTCATCTCTCTTTGCCACAGGGGCGACTCCTCTGCAAAAGCCGAAGAGCATCGATCCACTTGCTTAGACCCAGTAGGTGAAAAATAAAACAAATGCCTATAATCGTTTTATTTTTAATTTGCTGGCTCTCAGCCAGTGTGAGCAGAGAGGAGTAGAGGTGGGGCATGGGAGAGGGAAGGAAGAGTGCTATGCGCACTTTTAAGTGCGCATGTGTGTTTGGCCAGCTGTCTAAGGCCGGCCACACACACATGCTCACTTAGGTTTTCCCAGCCCAGCTGTATTGCGGGGTGGGAGACACAGCACAGACTCCCGAGTCTGAGCAAAGTATATTTTCAGCCCACTCAGACCAATCCCCATGATGCTGTCATACCATGAGAGCAGCGCAGGGATTGCACAGGGAGTCTAATGCTGCCCCAGTGCCTGCTGGGACCAGGAAGACTGCAGCTTGACATGGGAGGAGGCCGGCAGCTCCAGGTGAGTGTTTTAAAAAAGCATTTTTATTATTAAACAACCCCAGTGTGCGCTCCCCCGTGAACCCCACCACCTCTTCATTGTGTCGGCAACCACTTCTTTGCCATATTTTGATGTTGGAGTCATTCGTTCTCTAGACCCTTACTTCAAGATAGGGGCAAAATATTGGTAATATGTATCTACATGTGTGGCATTTCTGTAGTGCAAACCAGGCCAAAAAGGCAGTGGAAAACTATACAGGGTCAAAGACAATAATAAAGTCAATGATTGATAGGAGGGGTAGCTTGATTGTTGGCAATTAATGCATTGTGCATTGTGATGTGGTGTTTTTTTAAGAGGTAAAGGATACGCTGACAGTGGTAAGGGTATCCTGATGGGAACAGATATATTTTCCCTTTCCTGTTTGCGAATGGTTTACCATCTACTTGAAGTAGGTGGCAAATGCGGTCGCAAAACACCCAAACATGGCAATAGTACTCACTATTAGGAAGGGATGCCCTTGGCACACCCCTTCCTAATAGCGAGTTGCTAACCCTATTTTGTGAGTCGCTAATAGATTAGCAACTCGCAAAATTGGGTTAGTACATTGTGCCACAGTTTATTGCAGTCGCAACCCGGCCAAATGCCCCTTTGCAACCGCAATAAATGGTCGTACATCTGGCCCTAGTTCTTCAAAGTGCAAGAAGGCTGTAATCCTTTAATCCATTGATTAGACCTTTCGTTTTTCCTAGCTAATCCTAATTTAAAGTTGAAAACATTTAAGAGCTTATATTTTGGAGAGTTTGAGCATACCATATGTTTCAGGATTTGTGCCTGAATTCCCATATAAAGGCACACAAATATGTTGTAAAAATTATACTGGCACTCACTTGCAATGATGCGTATTGTTAAACATCATTAGGTACCATAGGTTACACTGTTTCCAGCCAACCCTTTCCTAAAACATCTTGCATTTGGTACAGCGGATCATTAGCAAAAGAAATATATGTGTGTATATATATATATATATATATATATATATATATGAATTTCGAACCAGTACTCCTTCCACTTCCACCAGAGAACCCCCGGCGGCGAAGAGAGAGACACACGAACCACTTCCGATTTCAGGCAAGATGTTTTAATTGACCAAACAGCAGTCGGCAGATGACGCGTTTCGGGCTCAGGCGCCCTTGTTCACATAAAGGCTGTGTGTAATAGATGCCATTTTTAAATAAAATGCCCTTCCCACTAAGGTCACATGTTCACAGAACAAACCAACGGACATAGCAGAAAGACTTAATGGTGTGTTGTGCATCAGTGAACTAACGCTGTTCCATCAAAACTAAATTCATTTTTTAAAAAAAGCTTTGATTACAAAATATATACATTGAGAAATTCATTTGCAATATTAGGGCGTTAGTGGTTATGAAATTATAATTAGTACAATTTCAAAAGTACTTAATGCAATAATAGCATTATACCAGCATTCCTGGATAAATCCAAACACACCAAAAAACACTGCTATAATTCACTTATAACTGCTTAAATGCATGTTGTTATAATCCGAGTTGTGACTTCTGTGACAAAAAGGAAAGAAGGGATATATACAAAGCTAAGTGCATGAAGAAGCTGCATTATTGGATTTCTCTGCAGAACATAGAAACCCAGTGTAAATAATAAGTTACGTGAAAAATGTGTTAAACCAAGTGAGAAGATACAATAGTATCTATCACCCTAACCTCGACTAATACGAGACATGATACAGTATCTCTACCATAGTGACAAAAAGTGAGGTGGAAAGAATATGTAAAATTGGTTATCATAATTCATATACCCAAGGACAATTTATGTCTATAATATGGTCATGATTATGACTAAACACATTCAATAAATCGGAAGATATTAACACGATTTACTTTAAGAAATACATTCAAATTCCAATCCAAATGATGTACAGTATGTTACACAATACGAGTGGGGGCTGCACACAGAGTATCGATTTACAGGCATGTGTACATGTCTTCGGTGTTGTTCAAACCGTTAGGGCACTTGCTATCGAAGTTTAGTATAAATTTAGTCTCTAATCTTCTCAGCGAGGCTTCTCGGTTACCCCCTCTACGTGGTTTGGGAACTGCTGATACCACAAAGTATTTCAAACAAGATAAGTTGTTATTATGTACTTGTTTGAAGTGGCGTGCCACTGGGTAATTAGGATCACTATGAAGGATGGCACGGAGATGTTGGAGTATTCTCTCGTGTACCTGTAGCTTCGTGCTCCCAATATAATTTAGCCCACACGTACAGGTAAGAACATATACTGCAAAATCAGTTTTGCAGTTATAGTTACCTATTATCTTGTGAGGTGTGGGGCTAAATGGGGTGTTATATTCAGTGGTGCTGATCCCAAACTTACACGCCCGGCACGAGGAGCATTTGAAAAAGCCATCTTTGGGTTTTAACCAAATAGAACTAGTTCTGATTTCGGGGCTTGTTAGATCTAATTCCGCTCCCATATATATATTATTTTATTTTTTCCTTTGAAAGGTAAGGAGGGAAGCAACTATAATAAGTATTTGTCTCCAGGTTATAAAAATGGGAGGTGTGGAAAACAAAAGGCTGCTGGCATCAGGTTGGATGTAGGGCTTGGCCACAGGCAAGGCCCTGTGCCCAATACTTGCTGCACATGACCAAGGTCCATGCCAAGAAGGGGTTGACTGCCAGCAGAGAATTGGGTGCAGGTGCTGGCCACAGTCCAGGCTCTGCAATTAACCACACTGCACACAGCTTAGCAAGGCAATTAGCTACTGGGCGTTTCAGTAGATTGGCAGGGTAGAGGTTGGTTTCATTGCTAAGAACCTGCTGGGCACGTTCCGACTTGCAGTACTTCCAAGTAAACATTGCAAAAAAAATGGTTTTAAAGTGTGCTTGAAACATACTTTAAAACCATTTGTTTTTGCATTGTTTATTCAGATTGAAACTCTTGGTACCCAGTCCAGTCCTGCAGTTGAGGGCCATTGTGAGGATATATAATATGTCTGTGGGGGTTATTGTGGAGTACACTCGCAAATACCATCCTGGGTCCAGTCAGTATCGTTTACTTAACCTTAGTTCAAAACTGGATAGCTGTGGCTGCGGGTAGTAAGGCTTTGCAAAGGAACTTGCCCCCAGATTCATCACAGTAACGTATTGCGAGTCCTTATTAGCGATTTTTAAGGATTCGCTATTAAAGACTCGGAAAACGGGATGCATGTAGAAATCGTGATATTTTATACGATTTCTACTGCTTCCTTATTTGCGATTCGCTAATTGCTAATCGCAAATAAGGAATGGCTTTCCCATTCATTCCTATGGGCCTATAGGCCCATAGGAATGAATGGGGAGTCATTCCTTATTTGCGATTAGCAATTAGCGAATCGCAAATAAGGAAGCAATTTCAAGGGTGCTACAGGGTGTCCAAAGGACACCCTGTAGCACCCCTGAAATGGTAATGTACACTGGTGTTGCGCACACACATGTCCAAAGGACATGTGTGTGTAACATACAACTTAGAAAAATGCACTAAAGTGCATTTTTCTAAGTTTTTGCTATTTACCACGTAGTTAGACTTCCCGGTAAATAGCATCTCCAGATTGCGAATTCGCAATTTTAAAATGGTTCATGAATTGCATTTAAGGAATCTAAATTGAGAATCCTTAAATGCAATTAATCGCAATTTAGCGATTTCTAGAATTGCGATTTTTGCATTTGGGATGATGAATCCCAAATGCAAAAATAGTGCTCGCAAAGGGCCAGATTCTCAGAATCTGGCCCTTTGCAAGCCGATTTCGGCTTCATTAATCTACCTGTTAGTGTAAAGCATTTAATAGAACTAAACAACAGAATAAGAAAGTCACACACCAATAAAGAGACACAACAACACTTTATAAAGAGAGAGGATATTTTGGACAGTTACCTGGCCACCAGAGCATTTTTAAAGCAAGTTCCTAACTTTACAGGATGACCACCATGGACATTAATAGAGTGGTCATGATGCTGAGGATATAGGCAAAGGATGCTCCAGTTGTGGTATTGTCGGCAAGGGTGTCTCTGTGGTCATCCCTAGGTCCACAGACAATGAGGGGCAATTTCAATCATGAAAATCAGGGTCCCTCGAAGTCCTCTACTTTGCAGTAGCTGGCCAGTGAGTACAGAGGGACTGGTCTCCTTGCACCGCAGTTGGTGTAAAATCCATAGATGGGGTCGAGTGTCCCTTGAGTATGATGAATTCAGACTTTGAAAGTACTCCTCGGTCTGTCAGTTAAGGGAGCAACCCCATGTCAGGATCCGCAGGCACAGTCCCAATGTCACTACCCCAAAAGTGCAGCTGGTGCAGTCCCCTCGACGGTGCAGCCATTCTTTGTGCAGGTTAAGGGCAGGAGGCAGGTTTTCCTTGGTCATCTCTTTGATTCGAGCATGATCTTAAGGGCATGGTGCCAGGGGTGCCACCTTTATCCCTGGAAAGGGCCTTAAGAAGACCAGGCCGTCACTAGCCAATTGGCCACTGGTTCCCCTCCTACCTAGTTGCGTGTTTCATGCAATATATGGCATCTAGGTAACCCAGAGTGCCCCATTCTTGCCCCTTTTAAAATGGCACGACCCTTACTCGGCCGACAAGAGCACAGTAAACCACCCTAGAGATGTGGCTATCAGTGGGCTACATGCCCACAGGAAAACCAAATTGGGAATGGGTTTTCCCGCTCTGTCTCATGATTGTCCACAGGAACAAAATACATCCTATTATGGGGTGTTATTGCAGTTGGCCTTTCAAATCTGGCTACTGCTTTAAAGCTCGCCTATTTTGGCCAACACACCAAGGGGCAGATTTATGAAAGGCTTGCGCCACGTTTACGCCGCCGTTGCGTGACGCAACGGCACGGAAACGTGGTGCATCCTTGCGCCCTATTTACAACGTGACGCATCTAGGAGATGCGTCACGTTGTACAGCACTGCGCCATGAGGAGGCGTTCCTGCGCAGGGGGGGCGTTCCTGCGCAGGAACGCTTCCTGAAAGTGGCTGAGTGAAATCTATGAGATTTCACTCAGTCACTTTCAGGGCAATGCTGCGTCAAAACCCTGCGCCTGCTTGAAGCAGGCGTAAGGCTTGAGGCAGCATTGAAAGAATAGGCCCCCCCAGAGCATTGCTGGAGCTGCGTCGCGCTTGCGACGCAACTCTAGCAATGCGCCACATTTCCGGCACAGATGCGTCACGCATCTGTGCCGTTTTTGCACCATGGTGCGCCGCATCATAAATGCAGCGCACCATGGGTGGCGTAGCTGTGGCGCACTGTGGCGCATGTTAACTGGCGCATCCCTCGGGATGCGCCAGTTAACATAAATCTGCCCCCAAGTGACCATCCTGAGAGAAAATTTAACACCTCACTCTGCCTTGGTTCTGGGCCCGGGAGTCATTAACAAGTCTCCTCAGGTGGTCAGAAATCTTTCTGTGTGTCAGGGCCTTTTGCGAGGCCACTGGACTAGCTGGAGCAGGGGTATCCAACCATTTCAGCAACAAGAGCTGCTATAGTTCAAAGAAAGTTATCCAGAGCTACTAACATTATTAGTGTTGTGATAGTGGCAACATCAAGCAAGAGTATATTATTGGCCTTCCTATGCAGGATTACCAGCAGTGATCACTAAAGTGCGTGAGGAAGTGTTACCAGCAGCAATGAAAAAAAGGTGCTACTAAAATGGAATGTCTTACATAGATAATACTTAACAGCCATAGCTCCACTGCTCATGGACCAAGGTAATATTAGTAGTAAATCTCCCCAAGACCACATGATTTATCACCTAAATATCAGACATCATCTCATGGTTTTTGAAAATAACCACATTTTCATCTTGAATACATCCATTTCAATTTTAGTAAAAATCGAATTATCACGTTAAACAAAACCTTCTAATTTAGTATACTTGGCCACACACAGGAGAACTTCTCAACGGCTGCTAAAGGACTACCAGTAGCTCATGAGCTACTTGTTGGAGACGCCTGAGCTGGAGTGCAGAGTGGCAACTTTCTAAAAGGTGATAACTTTAATAGTGACTTTAAATCTGGTCTGGGCATCTGGTCAAAATGAATGCCATAATTAATTTGATGCCTTACCTGACCTTGTTAGGTAGTCCTATTCAGAGGTTGGCTAGGCTGGGATGTCAACCAGTAACCCTGTGTTAGCCAATAGGGTTAATAACCTTTCCACAGCAAAACGACAATTGGGAAGTGTTGCTGTATAAGACATATCAAACATCATATGTCCTACCTAATAATATACAGCTCAATGCCATAGGGCCCCATAGACCTTCCTTAGTAAAGACATACATAAATCCTTGTGGCAAAGTGGTGTCTTTGCTATTAGGTGTAATGACAAATAGGAAATAGCAATGTAAACACTGCCCTTTGAGTATGCAATAGCTGGCTGTGGCCCATTTTGTCATTTTCATGTTCAGGGTGGCACAACATGTGCTGCCGCACTGGGTGAACACCACCTTGCATGCACTGCGCACCCTGGGTACCATATACTAGGGACTTATAAGTATGTCAGTGCTTGCCAATTGGGTGTATCCAATTTAACATAACTTTGGTACAGGCTGAAAACACTGGCACTGAGGTCTGGTTAGCAACATTCTCAGAGTCGGAAAAACAAGCGTCATCATTCCGAAAATGTGGGGATGAAAATGCAGAAAGAGGCCCTTTCTTACAGCCATGCATAAGAGGGATCGAAACATGCATAAAATAAAAACACAAAAGAATTTCACAGAAATAAACTACAGTTAAAAACTGAGTTATGGTTCTGGTTCAAACACGCAAAACCACTGAAATGCCCCACCTTTGGTATGTGATGCACCCAACACACAGCATAACTCACAAAGACATCTAGAAATAAATACACACATTTATCATTTTTTTAATTGTATTTACCTAAGAATGATACATTCAGTTTACATTTTACATGATATTTTTTTAAGCAAAATGTTAGCAAACAAAATGGTGCAAACAAGAGTAGCCTCCTCTATTTCTAAGTGTAATATTTGTTCATTTGAGTATTTAATCGGCTTTATAAATAATTTCTTTTAGGGAAACCACAGTAACATAGTATTTTAAAGGACACTATGCAGATACAATGGACATTACAGAGACATGAAATGCAGTATATTTGCTCAAATTTGCTGCAAATGAATCCTGTAACTCGTAGAATGTTTGTTATTCAAAACAAAGCATTCATGCCAAATTTTCGAATGACAAATAGCGCATGGTGAGATGAATGCAGAATTTTACATTCTTGCTCAGTATCTAAACTGAGATCATTAAAACATATATATGCATATATACCTCCATATGAATACTGTTATTTTAAGCATTATAATTTATCATTGTTTATCAAAGGAAGCTCCTCCTGGAATTATTCAAAGGTACAGTATCTACAGCTTGGTCTCAGCATTGGTAGACTATCAGAGGCTGGAGTCCAGCATCTCATTCCAGGGAGAGCCGGGCAAGCTATGCAAATGATATCAAAGAGATGGAAGCATCTACAACAGATAATTCATAAAAGTGACAGCAGTCAGAGAGGCGAAAATTAAATTGCTTGGAGATGCCAGAGGTGGTAATTGATGAGCATTGTAAAAAACAGGTTAGTCCTGTTGTGAAATTTGAGATTTCATTATGGTGAACTTGTGCAGCTGCAAAATGGAATACTTTCCCGAATGCCTCCATTATGCCCCACGCAGCAGACACTCAAATAAGCTCACAGTGAGACAAAATGTGCAAGGTTTTTATATTGTGTCAAGTTACTAAAGATAGAATACATTGAAAGGAATAAACCTACTAAAACCAGCTGAACTCCATAATAGGCTCACTGTTGCCGGGGTTCATCTCCTGGTGCAATGCTGGAAATTCTGGGAGAATTCAAAGGGTAAACAGCAAACGAACATTCCCTCGTTTTCCTACTCAAAATCGGGAATGCTCTCTCAAAATCTATGAGTCGCCTCCCTCCCCAGCCATTTCCTGAAAATCATAGGATTTCCTCCGGCCACTATTCCCAAAGTCTTAAGAGCCCTCCTATCTTTTCAGAGGCCCAATATCTTCCTGGTTTCCCATATGCAAGTCCAGCCTCGATCCTCAACATGATTGAGGGGAGGGCATTAATTGACTGAAAAATGTTTATCGAGATTTCTGCTAGTCTTTCTTTTCTTTAATTTGTGTACTGTGTTTACTAATAGTTTTCAACATACACTGCTGATAACAGAAAACATGACTAAACGAAATGTCATGTAATTTGTTATAGCATTTAGTGCCTGATGTACTTTTCAAGTGTGAATGCACAAATTGCACACTGACTGGTTTGCGAATGGAAATGCAATTTGTGCTAAAACCTACTTACTAATAGGTTTCATTGCAAATCTTACAATTATAAGGGGGAGGGGCGAAAACCAACATGACTCAGAAATGTTAATTAGATCACACTTTGCGACCCTCAGTGATCAGCAGTGAATGTAAGTTTTCAGTTGCCCTCTCTTCTTCATCTGCATTCCCAAACGTGAACATTTGTTTATGTTAAAAGTCTATGTTGATTAAAGGCATAGGCGCTGCTTTTAATACAAAAATGCTCCCTTTGGGGACACACCAGGGGAGCAGGCACTGGTCGCCTGGACTACTGTAGCTTCCCCAAACATGATTCTTAAACAGCATTCCCAATCCCATAGGGACAGCTTCCTTTTTTCGAATCAGTTACCATCGCATCTCGGGAGTCAGTAACTGATCAATGGTTGTGAGCTCAATTGTGGTCACAAGTGATTGATGCATTCTGTGAATCCCAAACACCTCTTTGAAATCCCCTCATATTTGCAATCTGCAAAGGATCGCAAAACCGCTTTTTTTAATCTGAAAGTCTTTCCAGCTTGTAAAAGGGCTTGATTGATTTTGAAAATTGTTTTGTGTTTTTTTGCGAATTCCAGGCTTTGAAACCACAAACCACCTTTCTCCATAAGATCTTAGAGAGCATAGTTTGGTTATTGCTACAAAAAATCCTGGCAGTGACTAAATATGCACATTTTGATGGTGACATTTGCATTGGCTATCAACTCTACATTACATCACATTCAATCATGTCTGCAGTTTAATTTTCCACATTTCGAGGCATCTTTTTTTGCGTTTTATACCATCTATTTAATGTAGTAATTGAAGAGCATTGAAGTATCTTTTTTTGGGATGTAGTCTCACCCAAACATCTATGATTGGATAAAACACACCAGAAAGGCAGTGATTCTACAACACTTTAATTCCGTACCTCGCCTCAACAGACCCATTTGGAGTAGAGGTTCACCCAGATTGAGACCTTTTGCATTTCTCAGTGAGAAATTTACATCGTTCTTGCTGCTACCGGCAGTACACCATTTGACTTTTTACCACAAGTTGTCATTTTTAATGTGGTTGGTGTAGCACTCAAATTGATGTTATTTTCTTTACAATTAATGATTGGAATTGATGGATGACATAAAAGTAGAGAGAAGAAATAGGAGCTATTATGATCCACATATCTTGTAACATAAAGGGGAGGGGAAATTTTTATGTAGATGCCCAAATATTGCAAATTCTGCTGTCTTTGTTGTCATTGACTCAGCATTTAGGATAATAGTGATTTATATCTGAGTCAATGCTTGTGGTGCCTTCTTGACTTGAATTAGAAGTATGTTAAACTAATTTCTTTGGCACTTTCATACTTATAAAATGATCAATTTAGGCAAAAGTTCAATTAAGTTCGCCATTATATTTATCTTTTAGGGTCTAATGTAGAATTTGGCATGGCACTACCTCACCAATTTGGAATACGAAGCACAAAATGTCAGTACGGTGTATTGATAAAGAGTGAAGATTTGGGGGAAACAGTTGTTGCAGTCAATAAAAAGTGGGAAAAATATAGAATTCACTGAATTAAGACTCAGTTACAGAAAGTTAGTTAGAGAGAACAAGAAAGTGTATGTTCTATCACACTTGTTGCAAGGATATCTGGATCATCCTACATCCAGAATGTAGGGATGACAGAGAGAATCAGGTTTGGAAAAGCATGAACAAGGCGAGGGAGTGTTTGCGGGCACACTGGATAAGGCTTAATATAGACAAAACTCAGATCATGATATTAGAAGTGCCTCAATGGCTTGTGCTACCCTGCGTGTTGCCTTTTGTGACTGGTCATGACCCACACCTGTCATTACTATGAGAAACCTAGGAATAAAATTGGATACGTTCTTAACCATGACTCCCCATATTAATGCAGCATCCACAACTTGTTTCTTTTATAGGTAAAAGTCTATTTTGCTCAACATAGGAAGGTAAGAGTTCAGCAGTCTTCACCCCAATTGGAGCTAAATAGGACTACCTAGAGAAACTCACTTAAATTGGCCTTTCCTAACAAACTGATGAGAAAGATTAAGACCTTACAAAATGCAGCCACCAAAATAACATTGGATGCCTTGGAGATATGTTAAGCTTTCATTATATGTTTTCCCTTTAGGCAGGGGGTTCGTGACCTTACATGTTTGCCTTGGGTAGGGTAAAATATTACAGGTCTTATCATGTATTTTCTTAAATGAAATGAAAACTTGTTTGTTTGTGATATTTTTATCATGTTTAAATATTTCCTGTATCGTTATGAATGCTTTCTTTGACAATGGAATATACATGTTGTATGGGAAGTTCCCATTGCTAAAATTGTGAATTGGACGTCTATAATTCTCATGCTTGCCTCAAACATCTTGAGGAACATGTACTGTCTGTTCACATGTTGTTTATCCAGTGGAACACAGTACACAGTTCCACATAAAGGCAGAAACTAAGTCAGGATTTTGTTAGACTTTTTTAGGTCCTGAAAGAAGTACAATACCATTATTTAAAATGGTTTGGATGTTAGCCTATTGCTTACCATTGGTTAGCTTTCCTGTCAATATCATTTGCTCAATTCTTATTCTTTCCTCTTCTCGTGTATGTCCCTACCATTAATCATACACTCGTTCCCATCCTGTAGATTGAATGAGTTGCATCCTTCAACTACTTTTATCAGTAAACTGCAATTTCCAATTTGGTTCAGCTACCCCATCCTGCTCAGGTTTTTTTTTCTTTCCACCAAAGCCCCAAGCTCCTCCACTGTTCCCCACTGCTTGATGGCATTGACTGACTCTTCCACTCCTTCACAATCTTACATTGATCACCCAGCTCTTACCAGCATCCCCCAACATCACATTTATTTCAAATTATTTTCAGATTTTGTTGAGGGCCTAGGATCTGCCAGGCAGCTCCTTTTGCTATTGTGCCCCAGTTTTCTAATTTACTCCTCCAAGATTGGGGTCCGTCATCTTAGAATGGCAAATTAAAAGCAAATAAAAAGCCCATGGCAGCATCTTCATGCATACATGTGTCTGTGTGGTGATTAATGCACAAGCTTAGGTCATGATTTGAAGCCACACTCTGTGCTTGCTTTTTTTGCTACCGATGCTAAACAGCATCAGCAACAAAAATAATTTTGTTTTTGTCAGTACGATTAAGCATTGGTGCAACCACTGGAAAAGCTAAAAGGTCAGCCAATCACTCTCAAACATGATTTACTTTGCTAATAGATGTTATATGATGTCAGGTATTTTCATTGCATTCTCCTTTTTAATATTTACCTGTACTACTGTTTAAATTATCTTTGCAAAAATTGTTTTCAATTTTGGCTGCACTAGAGCAGTGCGTAATAAAGGACTGTAGACACCATACTGACATGTCCCTAGAATTCTTAGAACCAAAGTATGGGGTCCCACCTTAATTACTCCTACACAGTTTCCTAGTAGGTCAGTGTAGCCACCACACTGCCCTTTTCCTCTCTCAAAGCTCGTGGTGGGTCAATTGAGTTTATTTGTAAGTCCCAAAGGATATAAGCGCTTGCATAAAATACAAAATTACATGAAAACACAGAGACCCCAAAGCAGATAATCCACACAGGGAAATACACATTGGAAATTCCGCACAGGAAAAGGTTCAAGTACAAACCATAAAGGTTTATTTTTGAAAATCATAGAAGCCAGAGGGTTAGTCAATCGGTTCAATTCAAAATACTCACACAAATACATGTGATTAAGCATAGGTGATAGAAGCTGAGTACTATTCTAGCTAATATCGGGCACCAAATACTGTCTGGCTTAAGGCAAATAGTATGCCAATGAGAAAATTGTGAAATGGACTGCTCCAGTTTAAAGGCAAGAGAATCATTACAAATAACCCTCAATTTATTATCAAAGAGCAAACTAATGTGTAATCTGCTCTCTTAAGTAAAGGATAAAGCTAACTCAAAACATTCCAAAATCAGTATGTTAAATAGGTTTTCAGCAGTAGAGCATAAAGCCCGTAGCATGATGTGAAATGGCACCAGGAGTTTTACTAATAATATGGCATTAATAAAAGGCAATCCTTATTCAAAGGTTTAATTATGTAAAACAGTCTCACTTTTGAAACCCTCCCAAAATGAATAAACAAGGAGGACTTTTAACCTACATACTAGTGGAAATGGCATTGCTTTATTAAAAAGTACCTGCTTGACAATAGGAATAAAGCACAGTTCTGCTAGTAAAGACATCAACCTTAAGCATAGTAACATTATGAATGTTCCTCCAGCAGGACAAGGAGGCTTACTCTGCAAGCTTCCCTAAGTCTGGGTGGAACTCTCTGGATGTATCATCCTTTAGACCACTCTCCCACCTGAACACTGAGTGCAAAATATTGGGCAAAATCCTTGCCAATTGTCTGATTCCCTACCCACCTGGTTTGGTCCACCCGGACCAGTGAGGTTTCGTTCCTGAAGGAAACACTCACGTAAGCATACAATGCTTACTGCATGTCATTGAGTGTCTAAAAGATGTTTCAGGACCACAGGCAGTAGCCTCATTGGACAGCAGAGATGCATCCATTCAGACTACAACCCAGCAGCATAGATCCATCCACTCAAAACTAAAGCCCAGAGTCTCAGGTCAGCTGAGATACATCCACTCAGAACT
Organism: Lissotriton vulgaris; assembly: GCF_964263255.1. Lineage (NCBI taxonomy): Eukaryota > Metazoa > Chordata > Amphibia > Caudata > Salamandridae > Lissotriton > Lissotriton vulgaris. Next base: position 898,202,068 of record NC_141687.1, read on the forward strand.
CAAGCGCAAACACCCATGTTAGCCGAGATGTGTTAACTCAGAACTCAAACCCATATTCCTACATCAGCAGGGATAGATCCACCCAGAATTCAAGGCCAGTATCCCAGGACTCCTTCTGCTTCTTAAGGAGCTACTTTACCTTATTGGCCAGCTTGGTACAGCAAGAAAGACCATCCAGCAGAATGATTTTGGTGTGTCAATGGATGAGTCCAGGCTTCTGTCATTCTTTCACCACCATTTAATGAGTTAAAACGTTCCTAACATGCATGGCTGCTTTCATTTATGTCCCTGCGTAACCCCAAGATCCAGCAGAGCTCGGCAATGGTAAATGGTGATAGACACAGTGGAGAAGATGTTCCCTGACTGCTAACTTTTGAGCTGAGGAACTAGATTCTAGTCCAGGCCTCACTCAACATCCTGTGATTCAAGGCAAATTACTTAATCAACCCTTCCTCCTCCAAACAAATATGCAATATGGTGCTCATGGAAGCGCTCTAATGCCTTTGGTCCAAATTTGCACTGTAAGAATTGCAAAAACAAAACAAAAAACGCAGACCTTGTCTGCAAGTGTAGGGGTCTGGATCCTATTTTCTGCTGTGACAGACCTGGATCCCCCAAGGAGACACACCCGGTATTTATTACAACCAGTAAATAACCTAACATGTGGTGTGGTATTAACCAGATGCTGTAAATTCTCTTATGGCTCTCTGTCCTGGTTCAAGACCACTAATGAACTAAAATGCGAACCAGTTGTCATGTGCATATTATATGTGGCTTACATTGTTATAATACATGAGAGATTATTAAATCAAGCGCAAAGATATTTTTTACACAGCGCTAATTCTGAGTTTAAGTATTACAAGGTATTTTCATATATGATAATGTAAAAAGGAGGTTCGGTGAAATAATGTATTCGCCTAGGATAACACAATTAGGTCAAGCAGGGAAGCCGGATTCCCTCAAGGTCACTTTCATTGGACTTCCCTGCTTCCTGACATCAGAGCATACTCTCCACTGAGCAACTTTAAAACTGCCACAATCCAAAAAGGTTTACAAAGTGTATATTTGGCATTTCTCCCTTCATCTTTTGTTTCGTTATTTGCTGTCTCCTCCTCTAAATACACATTTCTTATGTAAAACATGTGTATAACCTTTTTCAATTGAGCAATTCAGCCCCTAGATTGGTATCTCTTTCTCTGTCCTGTTTTACATCAAAGGGTAATAATTTGTCTTTAATTCCTGACTCATAACGTTACATCTTGGGTGACAGGCAGGACCCACATGAAAGCTTGAGTCATTTTGGGCTTGAGGGAGAAAAACAGCGGTGGCACCTGACTCACACTGACTGTCTGAGAGCCGAACCATGGCACTCCGGGAGCAAGGTAAGTCATTTAAAAAAATATCTCCATCGCACCTCCATCAAACTTGGCCAGAGCTGACCATCTGGCTGCACCTTCAGTGGCTTGCCCACCCCTAATCAAATTCAATGTTTTGTCTCTTTTTCTAGGGTTATCCCCAGATATTTGTCAGGAATTAATACCCCATCTAGTAATGGGCTGCCATCTACCTCTCTATTTCCCTTTGAAAACGGTGGAGTGTCACCACTTAATTTCTAAGAAAATATGTAGTGGGGCCCAAGGTATCACCCAGGGTGCAACTGCAGCTTGCACCACTAACTGTCCCTTCTAGTGCTTCAAAAAGCTATTACCAATGGGCTGGATGTGCTGTTATATTATGTTTTTGCACAAATTGAGTTGCCGAACTAATGTGCTGTGCTGAAAATAACCAGACAGTCCCCCAATGTGGTGGACTGTCATAAAAAGTACCAGTGTCAAGAAATAAGTGCTGGTGCCGAGCACCAGCAAACACCAGCACAAATTAAGCACTGCCAGTGCTTAATTTGAGCCGGTGGTTTCCTTTGCTCAGCACCTGCATCTAATTATCAACACCGGCTTTTTACGACAGTCGGCCACATGGTAGCACTGTTTATCAAATTTAGATATGAGAACAACACTTGTTTCATAATTCAATAAACATTAAAAATTACTAAAAGCTGTCGCCCAAGCTATTGTTACAGCGCTCGGTGGCCTGGAATATTTTGAATTGTCACACTTGGAGTGTGATGTCTAGTACTTTTGCTGGTACTGTCATTGACAGCGCTGACAGAGGCAATGGGTGGTGCAAGCTGCAGTGGCCTCCTGACCAGGGCCCTGGCACTTATTGTTTTACAAATGAAGCACTGCCTGTTACCCACCCTGCCCAGTTATTAACAATGGAGAAGTGTGGCTCAATGGTTGGAGCGGCAGACCCTGTTGCAGAGGTCTAGCCCGGGACCAGGGTTCAATTCTCTGCCTCGGCGGGTCTTGGGCTCAAAAAATTCCACGGACCTGATAATTCTCGCCTCGTGACTATTCCAATCATGGGTCCCACTCTGCAATTCTGGGCAATAGCTTGCTTAATCTCCACAACGGCCCCCACAATGCTAAGGATTCCTGGCCTCCACCTTGGGGGTGCCCAGGAGTGGACGCCTCACAGGGAAAGCCAGGATGGGTTCCACAGTGGTATTCATACAAGCGCCTTGAGACCCTTGCGGGTGAGTAGTGCGCTATACAAGTATCAATTTACATTTACATCCTCTAATCTGTCGATCACAAAACTTAATGGGCTGATTATCCTTGTTGAGATGATAGAAAAACAGAGCCTATAGCGCCATCCTATGTTTATTGTGAGCTGGCGTCTGAAGTTCAAAGTTGTACAAGAATTAACAAAGCCATCTGTGTGGACACATCGAACACAAAGTTCTCCCAATAGAAGTACAAACCTTCCGCGGGGTAGGTACCTCTCTTTTTATCTCTGGAACCGAGGACTCTCTCCAAACAAGGCGTGCAGTGGACTGAGAAACGGGTTGCTTGCTCTTTGTCTGCAGCCCTGAGGCAATGGTCGAATCTCAGTTTGTTGTATTGTTTTCCTTCCATCAAAATACTCAAGAAACAAAAACAAAAAGATAACGCTCTATGTTTGTAATGACCTCTGCTTCTCTCCTGACATACGAGGCGAATATCGATGAATCTACAAAGCTTGCTGGTTCACTGATGTGTTTGGTATTCACCGAAATCTCCCCTGTATTCCCTAAATAGTTCATTTTGTTCCCTAAAGTTGTGAAAAACTGGCTTTATTGAAATGCATGTTGTTGCATCGATTTTTCTAAAATACACCTTGTTATCTTTTCTTTGGTAATTGGTGGCCGGTAATGACTTTGGCAATTTAACATGTTCTTGCTGAGGCTTCGCCTATTCCCCCAGATAACTGAAGTCAGGAGAGAGGGCCTGTCTGTCAATCCTCGGCGCCTGTCAGCCTCCGTGATTGACGGGCTTCGGTCCCACAATGGAGATCCCTTTCGCAGCCCCTCTTCTGTTATTTTTCCTTTCCTCGTCTAATACATTTGGGGGGAGGGGGTGTTTGCGCAGTAATCTGCATTGGAAATCCAACCTGGAGAGAGGCCGGTTTTCAAGAAATTATCACGATGTCCTGTTAGCTTTGCATCAGTGGAATTCTCAAGAGAGAAATTTAATCTAGGATTCCACCTTCAGAAATTACCTCTGTTGCAATCTAAGCTTTGTTCTTTAGCCTAAATCCCCTACAAAATTGAAAAAGAAGCAGGAGATTGTGAGGTCGGTCTAGCATACGTCTGAGGGCCGGAGAGGAAGTCAGTCCTTTCTCCTTTAAATGTCTGTGGGGAGGGGTGTCCTGTGTCTGTAGCCCAAGAACTTAAGGCAACCTACCAAAGACAGAAACTCATAAAGAGTATTAGGGTAATAACACATACTAGTCATAATGCAATCCTATCCCAAATTGCCCCAGTATCAGTTCTTCTCTGCTGAGACTCTATGGTCTTATAAATCAATCAATATAACTTTATTTGGTCTAAAAAAACAATAGGCCATAAAAGTACATGGAAATATTACACATAGCTATATTCACCCATAAAAATGTACAAATGTTTGTACGTTAAAAACAGTTATAAAATGAGTGCCTAAAGGACTTTTAGGGTTCAACAACTCATTAAATAATATGTTAAATAACCATGCTTGAAATTAACAAAAAGGTGCAAGTTGAAATCAGATTTCAGTGCTCCATTACAGAATTATAGACAGTAGATGCAGTTAAAAGAGCATGAGGAGGAGATAGAGAGAGAACAAGAAGCCTCAAGTAGGGTCCGCCATGTGCTCCTACTATCCCCCAGGAGTAAACCCAACATCGCTGCCAACTCTATATACTGAACCATACTGCACGTAAAATTCGGACAGTATAGCCCATCATGGTGTGTCTAACCCTAAGTGCTGCTTTCAAAAGGGCACAAACGGTAAAAACTATTTCAGGTAAGCACAGGTATTGTAAGTCGAGCTGGTCTACAGCGGCAGAGGCCTAGCCTCCTTAACATGGGACTCAGAAAGTGCTTTCGTGCTAAGCAATGCAATTTACAAAAGAACATAAAGTGCAATATGGATTGTGCAGAATTATCACAGGGGCAGGAGGAAATTATGTTCCCCTCTGGGTCTAAGAAGTGTTTAAAAAGTAAAGACTTGTCCCTGCTCTGAAGCAGGAAAGAAGTGACCGCTCCCATCTTGACAGGCAACAGATACTAAGGGAGGTCATCTGTCGTAAAAAAAAGACTATAGTAATTCAACACCAAGGGTTTTGATAACACATGTTTCAGCCTGAGGTTTACACGGCAGTCCTTAAATAATGTCTTCACCTCCAACTTGCCATTTTTGGGGATACGGCAGGGTTTGGTAAACCACCAGGATACACTGAGGAAACAGAGTATCCCGTATATAACTCAACCAGGGTATGGAGCGTGCCTTATCCAACGTCCGATATAATATCCTTACAAAGTTTAGCAGCTGGGTTCAACCAAATTCTAACCCATAGTAAAAGTGGTGCCAGCTGAATCTTGTCCTCAATAAAATCCTGGTTTAACTCAAAGTGGGTGATGAGACAGGGAGTGGATGGCGGTGTAAGTAGCAACCGTCGCAAAAAGCGTTTATCCTCTGCCTGGAGAGATCAGCATTTACTGAACCCCATACTCCAACCAGGGGCAGCTCTAGGCTCATGGCGGCCTCGTAAGAGGGGGTCCGGGCGGGGCGGAGCGCAGAGGTCAGTGAAAAGGGGGGGTCAGGGTGTTTGGAAGTGGAACAGAGCCGGAGGCCGCCAAATCCCTGCCACGGGCCGCCACGCAAATATGTATCCATCCTCAGAGGATTATTATAGTAAGGATATATATTGGCGTGGTGGTCCCTGGGGTTTGGTGGCCCTGTGCAGGTGCACAGCTTGCACATGCCTAAAGCCGCCCCTGCTCCAACTCCATAAGTGGCTACACTGATACATTGGAAGTTGCAAACTTTCAGTGGTGGGAACACAGTCACCCTAATTTGCATTCTAATGAGGTTGCATACTGTACCCGCGGTTTCATTTAATTTAACACGGGCCTGAGCAAGATGGGGAGTCCATGACCCTGTTGAACTGAAATGTAATCCTAGATAACAAAAGTTCTCAATAGTTGTCAAAACATGTCCCTTAATTCTAATTTTAATTTGCCTTAATTTGCGCGGGCCAAAGGACATGATGTGTGACTTTTAATAATTAGTATTTAGAATCAGGTTGTCCATGAAGAAAGCAAAATAGTCCACCTGATGTCTCAAAGCTTTTGGAGTGCGAGCCAACAATACTGCGTCATCAGCATACAGTAAAGGAGGAACTGGGCTGCCTGCAATACTGAGAATATCTATGTGGGAAGTACATAAGTGGGCTGTTAATCCAGTTATACATATAAAATAAATAATTAAGGTGCCAATATGCAACCCTGCCTCACTCCACATTCTTCAGGGGGGTTCAGAAGAAACCCCCCATCGGAATTTAAACAAGCACGAGCTGAAAGATCTGAGTGCAGGTAGAACAAGAAATTCACCGGGGGGGGGGGGGGGGGGGGGTTCCACGCCTTGAATCAGCAACATTAACCAGAGTTTGGTTCTGTTCACTGAACAAAAACTCATAAAGAGTATTAGGGTAATGGCACATACTAGTCATAATGCAAATCCTACCCCACATTGCCCCGGTATCAATTCTTCTCTGCTGAGACCCTATTGTCCTATTTATCCCTAGAGTGTCTTCTTGATAGTATCTATGGTTCCCCATTTATGACGCTTATAGCACAACTATTTTTTCCACAACACTCCCTCTCTCCTTTGGACAAGGTTGTGCATTTTGCCACTCAAACCTTATTCGACCTTATTAAACACCCACCCACCATATCCTTCCAACAGGAAGCCAGTTTATTGTCAGCAAAAACAGTGCACTTGCATTTTAAGCAGTTAAAATAATTTCCACATGCTTTGTGGCTGACATCTTGATACAGTAGTCCCTCACCAAGAATCTTAGATGCGTCAATCGAAATCTCCTAGTGACACCCACACTGCCTCGCGGTTGTGCTGGTCTATATTCTAAAATTGGAAAGCAGTATGTCGCTTCTTTTCTGGTACTGATGGCGCTCTGTGACGCTGAGTAAATAAACAAAATATCTGAAAGGCCCTCAAGTAGTACCTGACTGCGCACAAGAGGGTACATGTCTCGAAAAACAGGGTTAAAGAAAAATATCGTATAGTATATGTCATGCACCTGAAAATATTTGTAATGACTCACAATTTGAATAGAAGGTTGCAATTAGGGTGTTTTTGCTCGTTATGTGTGGTGATCTCATTTTATGCTCCTTTGGCATTGAAATAGTAAAAGAAAATTCTAAAGTTTAACATAATATTACTTTAGGTAAAGGGGTACTTAAATTATGACCGATAGTTAACACTTCTAGAACTTAAATGGCATTTTTTTAAATTTATTTTTTACAAATTTTTATTTATGGTATTTATGCATACACATACAGTAAACCAGGGTAGCTTCGTTATTATTTTTTTTTTGCTGCATGTCGCAATTCTGCTACCATGGACCCTGGAGGTACAGGGTACAAGGACACTGTTTAAATGTGTTGATTAGTCAAGAGGGGCTCTTACCGTGCCACAATGGCAGCAGATGAGCAGAATCAGAATCCTCACAGGTCTATTTTCATGGGAAAACTTTAAAGGAGGGAGCTCACTGAATAAACAAATAATATTTGTGGGTTGACAGGCTGAAAGGCGAGAACCGTTTGTATTTGCTCACTGCTGTAGATACTAGTCAACAGGTCGACTTCAAGAGGTGTGATTTTATGCAATTGCAGACCTTTTAAAAAATTTTACTCTTAGGGAAACCCCTACAGCACACAGGGAGATTGCCACTCGCTCGGGATTGGGCAAGCCCTGCAGCCATCAAGCCGTGGGTGACCAATTCCCATTGGCAAGGCCTTGCACCGAAGCTGCCAACCCCAACTCATTCTGAAGGTTTTGGGGGGCAAGACCAAAGCCATGCCTGGCGCCCTACACTCCTTGAGCTTCCAACTGCCTCTGGGCATGACTTTAAATGGTGCATACCAAGGGTCGGGTACAGGGCATGGGCTTCGGCCAGGGGCAGCGCCCAAACAACAGTGGAGGTTGAGTGCAGGTCCAGCCTTCAACCCAGCCTTGGGCCTGACCAGGCATGGGGAATTAACCCCATAGCCAGGCCTGTTGATCACATCACTGCCCAGCCATTGAAAGCCGAGGTTGAACACAAGGCCTGAATATTGTATTGGCTACCTTCGTAAGCCTGGGGTTGGGTTCACCAACCCAATATCGACCATACTATACTTGGCTTGATAACTTGGCATACACAAGTCAACATTATTTATCATTTTGTACTTTTGGAGATTCTCTTTGTGGCAATGTATGCTCATTTTTACCTACTCACATGTCCTTTAATCTTTTTTTGAAGATGTGTACTGAGCCGCACTGTCATGGCAGATGCGACATAAATGTTCCTGTCCTGTTCGGATGTATGACGTTAGAACGCATACATTGACAACGCGTACCTTTACAACGCGTTCGTAACAACGAAAGTTGTTCCCACGCATTGCGCTGGTGGGCGCAAAATTGATTAATTTAATTTACTATTCCAACACCAGTCCCCGTGGATAGTAGGGAAGGTGTTGGGATAGTAAAGTAAATTATTTACTATCCTTGAGCGCCCCCAGTGCAATGCGTGGTAACAACTTTCGTTGTTACGCCTGCGTTGTAAAGGTATTCCGTGGTAATGCTTGCGTTCTAAACGCTGCATACCGTCCTGTTCCAGCCGGCCGATGTCTAGTTTTCAAGTCAGAGTCTAGGGGCCTTATTTATGAAGGCCTTGCGCCACCGGTGCGTCACTTTTTCCCATGTTAAAAGTGACGCACCGGTGGCGCAAGGCCTTCATAAATAAGGCCCTAGGTTTGCAATCCCACATCGAACAATGGAAAAATGACCCCTTGCCCCATGTGCGTTCTTTATTGTTCAACGTTAAGGCTTCAGAATATAACTGCTGCGAATAAATTAAAGGTTAGGATATACAAATGTCCTTCTAACATTAACCCTTCAAATCCTGTCCAACCACTTTTGGTCATTTTCAATTCTCAACAAATTTACAAACGACAAAACAAAGGCACACGTCTGAGTAAAGCTTTAGTTTCATGCCAAGTTTGGTATAATTCTGTTGAGTGTTTTTTGCTATTGTACAGAACAAGGTTTCCTATAGAAGCTAATATTGTACACACAGTGTTACCCTCCTCATTACATTTTCCCCTGACAATTGAACACAGAACTTGAAATAATGAAACTCTGGATATTTTAAAATACTTTTGTGCTTATTTGTAAAACTGTGCCAAAGTTATAAGCAAGGGAAGTATAGAACAGGGGCATCTCATAAACCAGTTCAAACCACGGACAGTAAACACATAAGAAAACAAACAATGGTTCTTTGTGGGATAGTTGTCTAAAAGCATTAAAAAAATAGTTTTATCATAGAATTAATCAAATGCAAACAATGGCCTCAGCCATAACCAATCCTCGGTATTCATTGGGCCTCATTTATAAGAAATGACGCAACGCTGCATGAAAGCAGTGATGCGTCACTTCTCAGTGCGCACTCCTTGCGACATTCCTGATGCGTCATATTTAATGTATGATGCATCATGTCGCAAGGAGTTACAGATACGTCAGTATTTCTGACGTATCTGTAAGCGCAAAAGTGACGCATTGCTGAAGTGTGTCACAAAAGTGACACAAATCCAGCAATGCGTCCTTTCACATGGGGCAAGCCCCATGTGAAAGGGCCTGCGTCAATCTTATGCCTGCTGTGAGGCAGGCGCAAGATTTTGACGCAATGGCGTCCTAAAAGTGACACACTGGAGAAGTGTGGCTCAATGGTTAGAGCGGCAGACCTTGATGCAGAGTGCTGGCCAGGGACCAGGGTTCGATTCCCGCCTCGGCGGGATCGGGCTTAAATTCCTCTGACTGGATATTCTCGCCTCAGTGCTGAATCTAAGCATGGGCCCCACGCTGCAACTCTGGGCAATAGCTTGCTTAGTCTCCACAACGGCCCCCGATACACAAGGGATGCCTGGTTTCACCATGGGATGCCCAGGAGTGGACACCTCACAAGGAAAAGCCAGGAGGGGTTCCCTTGTGGTAGGAGTACAAGCGCCGGGATACTTACGGGTGACTGTTCGCGCTATACAAATACAACACATTTACATTTACATTTACACTGAAATCTCATAGATTTCACTGCGTCACTTCTACGACCCTTCCTTGCGTCAATACGCCCCCCCTTGCATACATTATACCTGGCGCAGGTATAATGTGGCGCAGGGTTTACAAAGTGATGCATCTACCTAGATGCGTCACTTTGTAAATATGGCGCAACAAGGCGCATTTTTTATGCCACTGGTGCGTCACAGTGACGCACATGCGGCATAAAAGTGACGCACAGCCTCATAAATGAGGCCCATTATCTTTTGTACATATAAACCGGGCTCAGGTGACCACACAGTGCCTAAGCAGTAAAAAGAACTTATAGGTGTGTGTATAATACTGGGAAAAAACAATGGTACAGTAATAATTTGTAGTTGCTGTTTGTTCACTCGAAGTCTTTTGTAAAACTATAGCAAACAAAGTTATTTCTAAATGAGTCCGATTGCCAAAGGTGCCAATGGCGTTTCAACTCATAGTGAATTCTTTTTGTTTTTTTAACTTTCTTTAGTGGGTTTTGACATGTATTCAATATTGGTGCCAGTCCAAGTACATGCAATAAGTCAAATGGCTTATACATCATTTGCATACTGGTAGGTATGAAGTTATGTAAAATGCAGCACTGACCCATAGTGCAATAAAGGGTCATCATCAGGATAAAAAGAGTGGGGAGTAGAGACATACTCATTAAGCAATGGAATAGATCCTAAGTAGATCATATGTGTATGTTTATGGTATTTTCAAGTCTTTGGACAGGTATACTTACTTGTGTATTTGTTAGAACAAATTGTAAAAGAGAAAAGAGGTAACTAATAAGTGTGTTGATATCAATTGAAGGTGCAACCAGTGGGCCACTGCCAGAAGAAAAACGCTATTGTATTTGTTAAAATAGAGGTGGTCGGTGATTAGCGGTCACCACTGTGTACTTGTAGTTAGGACAGAATTGCCATAGGAAGAGTATTTTTTGTTTTGCAATAACTTTGGTGCCATTTGACGAATTTTCATGAAACTTTCTTTCATAGATTGTTTTGAGGTGATCTAATAAGCAGTGGCCGAGGACAAGAAAAGGGGGGGTCCTAAAACATAATTTTCCAATGTTCATTCCATTGGAAATTTTGAAAAGAGGTACAAAAGAAATGGCTGAAAGAAATTACATCCAATTTGGCAGAAAATTAGAACTTTACTCAGAAAGCACGCTTTTGATGTAAATCTGTTCAATCATTTGTGAAAAACTTGCACTAGAAAAGGTGCTTGAGGGGTCATGAGCGTGTTTAAAAAATATGTATATCTGGACAGTTCATCCTTCGGGAGTCCATTGGTACAGTACATTTAAAAAAATAGAGTGATCTGAGTGGCCAAGGGAGTTTTACTTCAGATCTGACTGACTGGCAGCAATTTGACAAAAAATGTTGCACCCGCCATTACAGGACATGGGGACTTAGTTTCCATGTCCTGAAGTTAAAAACATATAACATGTGGGGTAGGAGCCGAAGGCTGTGCGTGGGGAAGGTGGAGGAGCTGGCTCTCCGCAGGATTTTGGGCACAGGGCCTGGCCACGAATCAGGCCCTCTGGCTAGTGCCCTACTGCACACAGCTGAAGAATGCGCATGGCAGGGGGTTGGCCGCCTTTGGGGTTTTTGATACAGGGCTAGGCCAGAGGTCAGGGTCTGCAGCCAACCAACTTGTGAGCATGGCCCTTAGGTGTGCTCAGCAGGGGAGTTTGTTGAATATAGTAAAAAGAAAACTAGAAATTCACTGAAAAAAACTAAGGGTGGGCGCTAACTCCGCTTCGCCGGAGGAGTTCACAGAGTTTTTACCACTATGTGCTACGCTTGGAGCACGGAGTTCAACAAATACTCCGTCACCCGCTGTGTAGCAGAGTTTACAAACTTGACGCAGCCCATCCCTCCCTTGCTCACTCATGCGCCATTGAGATTCAAGCACCATTATGTCCTTATTGGTAAAACGTAACTTTTTGATACTCCCAAGTGATGATCCTGTTTCTATTTCCATGCTCCTCACTATGGACAGAACGTCATTCATCAATCACAATCCCCTTGCTGGACCACAACCCCCAGAATGCTATCTTATCCAGGCCTTTCCTTGGTGATCTGGCAACTTTCCACTATTAATACTGTAGCGAGCGGTAGGTACGCCTCAAGCGCCTGATCCCGGACTGTGCTGTCCATCAGTGAACTACACCTCCCCTCGGAGTGGTGTACCAGCCCAGTATCCCTAGCTGTGCCCCTCAGCCTCCACTGTCACTCACCAGCCCACCCCTCAGGGCTCCCCTCCAGTCCCTCCATCTTTCCCCTGGGATAGCAGCCCTTTGGCCGCTCACACGGGGAAGCCCACCACTTTGCTGTTTTCACTACCGACTACTGAGTGCAGGCTTGCATCTTTTTCTCTGTGATGTCTCCTCGATGCCTGGTCTCTCCGCAGCATCCAAGAGCCATGAGCCTCCGTGTCCTGCTTCAGCGTCTCTCGTGTTCCGATTCCCCGTCACCCGCCACCGTCCATGTCTCTGAGTACAGCCAGCACTGCGCCGTCGACATAGACAGCAGCACCAGCAGCAGACCCAGACCAGAGCCAGCTCGACCGGGCCAACAGGGTAAACTACTAAAGAAGCCAAGAGTGGTAAGGACTCAGACATACTTGGTCTGGTCATATGGGGCGGGTGATGGACTGTGGGAATAGAGGTGCATAAAACTGCATACAGCATAGACGTTCCCATGTGGGAAACTCGCAGGACATGGGCACTGGCGGGTGTGTGTCAAGAGGCCAGGAGGCAGGACCTAGGATCATAGTGAGTATTGTAGCGTGTGGTGTGCAGTACTATTTTTGTTCCAATCACTCTGCTTGCTCGCGGAACTCTGTGGAATTTGACTAATTTTTGGGGAATTCCGCGTAGTGAAACTCCGTGAGCTTCACCCACTCCTGCAAAAACAATTGTTTAAGTGATGTTATACTACCCAAGTTATAGATTTCTCAGCAAACTAAAACTGGTACATTTATGTGGTAGTTTTTAAACACATATTTAAAAAAAAATTGGGTTAAAAGGAAGTTATAGTTAGGTGACAACTGACAATGTTAATGTAAAACAAGCATTTTAAACAAACAAAACCACTGAAATTTACCAGCTATAGGTACATAAAGCAACTGTACCTCGTGCCCTCAAGTAACTATAACTCGCTCCCCCACTATGCACAGTGTTTTCATTAATGATGTCATTTCAGATGTTGCAGTGATTTTATAAATGTTTTGATAGAAAATGTAATTAGTGATGTAATATGTGAGGTAATTAGCAGTGCATGGCAAGGGTGTGAGTTATAAGGCCTGATTATGACTTTGTTGCAGCGGCAACGGAGCAATGCCGCCTCCACTGCGCCAAATCCGTGCAAGCTTTGCCGACTGTATTACGAGTCAAAAATGTGTAACTTGTAATACGGTGGGCGGTTCTTTGCTATTCCCATGGCGGTGCCTGGAAAACAGGCTCTGCAATGGGAACTGCAAAAAAGTTCCAGCACAGCATGGATGTGGACGTCCATGCAGTGCTGCAACTTTATGGGGGTACAGACAGGGGGGCACAAATGTATCCCCATGGCAGGGGGGATTGGGGACCCTGTACGGCCCCCCCATTGTTCCTGCACAGCCAGCCTTTTAATGGCCGGGTTCTGCCATGAAAAGGCTGGCGGTCCAGGAGCTCATAATATGCTGAGCGGGACAGCCTCAGTCCCCGCTTAGCATATTGCATTGTAACATTCCTACTGTTTCCTGGCACAGCCGACAGTCCACCACCGCAATGACTTTAGAAGTTGTAATATGGCAGACGGTGGACCGCCAATGATGTGCCACCGTGAGTCTGGCGGTTGGAAGACCGCCAGAATTGTAATCAGGCCCATAGTTACTTTAAGGCAAAACCAAGGCACTCAAATTTAAAAAAAGTAAAGTTGTAGGCTCACCACTTCCCTATTGAAGTTTGCTCATTAATATGCATTGCTCTATCCTGGAAATGCCCTATAATGCCCTGCATGGGCTTTATTTGTAGTTTATTTATGGTGGTGCCATGCAATGTGTTTCCATGCAGATTCCCATGGTTTTGGCAAGGATGGTAATGGTTGAATAATAGGGCAGAAGTTGTTTAGATTTTTCAAATACACAGGCCGGATTTTCAACAGAGGTGCGTTTGGCCTTATTTGTAAGCAGTGAGGCACCACCCTAGGATATGGATGGATGCCCATAACGGGCAAGAGATGTACCCATTTCTTTCAGATTTAATCGGGGAATTGGTAGAAGGGTTTGACCTCTGTTACAAACTGCATAAAAATCTATGAACAAATTGCATCTTTATGTTCAGATCAGATAGAAGATCTTGCTGATAATGAGATGGTTACAATGACATGTTTTAATTGCTAATTTAAAGTATTAATGAGATTAATGATAAGACGTATCAATTGGCCCACCATAAATCAATTGCACATTCAATATAAAAACCTTTGCTTCAGTACGTTTTTTCACTTTTTATTTTTTTTGGGTCAGAATTCCATGCAGGTACACATGAAGCTATCACTAGTTAAAATATTGTTGCTTGACAATGTTATTTGTTTTCATTTCTATCATGAAAACTGCTTTATGTTTTTTCTAAGTATAATCATGCACTCTGAGGCCAAGGAGAACTACTCCCAGTAAGTTGAAAAACATTTTAAAGCCACTTCCATAAATAATGTTTATAGAGCATTCCAGTATCATTATTATGGTTAGGAATTTCAGAAAATAAATATACAGTGTATATGACATGAAAAAGGAGGCAAATCGATTTTTGGACAAATTGATTGTTACCTTAAAAGGGTATTGTTGACATGGATGTAGAATAATAGGCTGTTAGAGAAGCAGGTAATATTAGCTTTCTGAAAGGAATCCCAAGTTTACAATTGGTAGCTTGGAACAAACACAAAGGCCTTTCTGTGATAAAATTAAATGTGGTGCCCGAATAACAACAAAGAACCATTACAGTTAAAAGAAATCAACAAATTAAAGTTGACAAAACCAGTTTCAATATGAAGAACAAACTTTATCTGATACGAGTTATTTGAATACCAAATTGGAACACTTTTTAAATTAGAAGCTATGATTTAAGGAAAAATAAGCATAACAATGAGCAGTCTATCATTTTAAAACAAACCCACTAGGGAAGAGTTTTTAGGATGTGCTATTCTTTAAAAACAGCTTCACTCCCAAGTAGCAAATGTATTTGTTTCAATAAAGAGGGGATGATAAAAAATTGTCCAGGTCTTTAAAGATAATTAGAACATTGGAATGTTGGTAGCTCCATTAAAAACAATGGAGTGCACCGGGCTTATAATGCCTGGTATAAGCCCGGAAATCCAACATTCCAATATTTCTTGGTCACAGATCTGGCTGTGAACAAAGGCTTCAAGGAGCCTGAGGGGATTCCAATCCCCTCATGCTCCCATAAGGCTTCGTTCTTTTTTGTTAGAACATTCTGCCCTCTAGTGGCAGAATGTTCTAATAGCCTTATAGCCCTTCGTAACTGGGCTATACTGGCTATTAAATTCCCTCTCCTTTTTTAAAGGCCCTCGCCTTTGACGTGGGCCCTTTAACGCTGGAGAGGGCCTTTGATAGCGGGTATAGCCCTCTACGGCGGGCTATAAGGCTATATTACATAAAGTCTCTCTTGGTGCTTCAAAATCTCCCAAACTATCCCGTAAGACTTCATGGACATCAAGTAATAGTTTAAATAGGAAACTACATCTTATGCTTCACTCTAGCTTGCAGACAAAATTTCAGTTGACACTGGTCTTGCTGGGTTTTTTCCAGGCAGATGTAGCTGTCTCTGTAACCAGGATTTTCCATACTTTTGGAGTCTCAGGTAGGGCCGGACTGGCCCCAGCGGGCACCGGGCATTTCCCCGGTGGGCCACAAGGGTGGGGGCCGGTTTTGGGCCCCAGGGGGCCTTTTTCGTTACCGGGGCCCGGGAATATCAGCCGCCGGTAACAAAATCGTCCGAAACCGACTCTAGAAAACAGCTCAGCCGCACGCCCTCCCCCCTGGAGGGGGAGCAAGCCAAGCAGTTTCCCAGGGCCGGTTTCGGTACCCAGTCCAGCCCTGGTCTCAGGAAGGGAAGTTGCTTATAGCATGTGGGCTACTTCTGCTTGGGTTCTGCACCACCCTTGCGTTTGTTGAGTCAGCAAGAGGCGAATTCTTTAGCCCACAGAAGAGCTTTCCAGATCCAGATATTATTGGCGAAGTGAGAGGAAAGTATCCATATAACTCAGGCAGACACATTGGAATTATTCTAAGATGGCAGTCCTCTGTCCTCTGTCTTCTCCCATTCCTGACAGCTCTATTATTGTGCCCGATTGCTGGTGTAGGTCAATCAATCAATCAATCAATCAACAGCATTTGCAATGCACAACACTGTCACCCCTAGGGGTATCTGGGCACTGTGTCTCCATCAGAAAGCCAGGTCGTGAGTGTCTTTCTGAAGTCTGCCAGCGAGGAGGCTGTAATGAGCTGGAGGGGAAGGTCGTTCCAGTTCTTGCATCAAGGTAGGAGAAGGAGTGGCCAAAGCTGCAGCTGTGATGAATGTGGGTGTGTGTGCGAGAGAGCCAGTAAAAAAGGAGCTCAGCTGTCTAGCAGGTTGGTGGAAGTTGAGTCGAAGGTTGATGCAGGCAGGTCCTAAGTCATGGAGGGCTTTGTAAGCATGTGTGAGGATTTTGAACTGGCATCTCTTCTGGATGGGGAGCTAGTGGAGGTCTCTCAGCTAGGGGCAATGTGGATTCCTTTGGGGAGGTCCAGAATGAGTCTGGCTGCAGCATTCTGTATGGTCTGGACTCTTCTGAAGAGCTGGGTAGAGATGCTGGCATAAAGGGCATTGCCGTAGTCGAGGCAGCTGGTGACGAGGACCTGCTTGATGGTCTTTCCGGTGTTGCTTGGGATTGTCTGAAGACTACGTGGACCATGTGAAGTGTGTGAAAGCAGAAGGTGGCGACTTACCTGACTTGTCGTTTCATGGTCAGTTGGTTGTTGAGGATGATGCTGAGGTTGCATGCATGGTCTGTCGGTGTGAGTGTAGGTCCGAGTTCTGCAGGCCACTAGCTGTGGTCCCATTTCGAGGTGTCCTTCCCGAAGTTCAGTACTTCAGTTTTGCCGGGGTTGAGTTGGACATAGTTGTCTCTCATCTATTTGGCTGTGTCGGTCATGGAATGGCAAAAGTTGGCTGAGTCCTCAGTGAGCGAGAGGGTGAGTTTGGTGTTGTCTGTGTGGGAGATTATGTTGAGTCCGTAGGATCTGATGATGTCTGTGAGGGGGTCATGTAGATGTTGAACCGGGTCTGGTTGAGTGATGATCCTTGTGGGATACGGCATATGATGTCTTTGGGTGCAGAGGTAAAGGGAGGCAGTTGGATGCTCTGTGCGCATCTTGTAAGAAAGGAGGAGATCCACTCGAGAGTGTCTTGCTGTATGCCTATGTGGTAGAGTTTCTTGATGAGGGTGTAGACTGTGTCGAACACCATGGAGAGGTCGAGGGTGATCAGGGCCACACTTTCTCTGCGGTTGAGGAGTAGTCTGTTGTTATCTGTGGTCTCAGTGCTGTGGTTGGCACACAATTCTGATTGTGAGGCATCCAGTAGGTGGCTATATTCAAAGAATTTGGTGAGCTGCTGGTTGAGGGCTTTCTCATGTACTTTGGCTGGGTAGTGGAGAAGGGAGATCATATGATAATTTTTGATAGCACTGGGTTCGGCGGAGGCTATCTTTGGGAGGGTTTGGACGTCTGCTTGTTTCCTTCTGTTCGGGGAGCTTTCTGTGGAGATGCAGATATTGATGAAGGTGGTGAGTTGCATGCTGATTGGGTTTGTTGCAAGGTTGTAGATGTAGTGGGGACGGGGTCGGTGGGTGCCGTGGAGTGGATGGAAGACATGATGGCTGAGGTGGTCAGGGTGGTGAGTGCAGACCAGGTGGTAATGGTTTGGCTGATGTTCGCAGTTTGCAGAGGTTGTTGGAGTTGAAGGTGCCTGTTTGGAGGTTGACATTGCTAGAGATGTTGGAGATCTTGCTGGGTAAGTAGCCTGGGACGGTGCTGCAGAGTTCTTGAGAGAAGTGGATGGCATTCTCTGTGGCTGTTAGGTTGGAGAATTCTTTGATTATTTTGAAGAGTTCTTTTGTGTATTTGGCCGTGGAGTCGATGCAGGTGATGATGGCTGCTTTCTTGCCTTCCTTGATAGGCCAATGATAGTTGCTGAGGGTTGTTTGTAAGCTGCGGGGTTCTTAGTGAAAGGTCATCATTTCTCCAGTTGGTGGTAGTTGCGCTTGGTGGTCTTGAGTTCTGGTGTGTACCAGACGGCATGTTTGGAGGTCCAGTTAGATTTTGTATGTTTCAGTGGGGCGACTCTGTTTGAGTTGTCAGTGATACAGGTGGTGAAGTTCTGGACGACCTTGTCAAGGTTTGTTGAGGTCGCAGGTTGAGATGTGGTGAGGCCCTCTGACCACTGAGTTTCAGTGACCTTTCTCCAGCTGCAGTGGGAGAGAGTCTGATGCCTGGTGATAGTGTGTTAGGCAATGGTGATGGTGAAATGTACGATGGTGTGGTCAGGAAAGGTGAGGTCTGTGGTGTGGCTGCATTTGATTCTGTTGCTTGTGGTGAAAATGGGGTCAAGTGTGTGTCCAGCTATGTGCAAGGGTTTGGGGACCAGTTGGGAGAGGCCAATGTTGTTCAGGTTCTCTAGGAGGGTGATGGAATGGGCGTGGCTGAGGTCATCGATGTGGTAGTTGAGGTTCGCCGAGTAGGACGTAGTGATGAGAGTCGATAGCTAGGGGGGTGATGAGGTTGGTGATGGAATCACCAAATATTGATCAGGGTCCCAGGGGTCTGTAGGTGAGGGTGCCTCTTATTGTGGTCTTCTCATCAGTTTGAAGCAGGAAGTTGAGTTGTTATATGAGACAAGTGGGATCGTCATTGAAGATGGTGCATCTGATGGTTCCCTCAAAAATGATGGCGATGCTTCTGCCTTGTTTGTTGGTGCTGTCTTGGTGTATCATCTTGTAGCATTCAGGAGTGGCAGTGGTGATGTCAGGGTTTGAGGGTTGAGCCACATTTTGGTGATGAAGGCAACGTCCGTGGAGTGGTGTGGTGATGTTTTCCCAGATTTCTGTGGTGTGTTTGCAGAGCGAGCAAGCGGCATTGCAAACTATATTATGGAGAAGATGTGGCGTGTTCTTGGTCTTGAGGGCAGGAGTGATGCGGGCCCATTCATAGGTTTTGTCACAGGTGAAGTGGCAGTGCCAGCCGGTAAAACGTCCTTTGGTGGATCATGGGGAGGAGGAGATGCAGCTATTGGTTCGATGTCAAGGTCCAGGAGTTCTTTGGCGGTGTATCGTCGGGTGGCTGAGGCCCAGGGGTCCTGGCGCTGGGCATGGTGCAACAGGCGGTGCTCCCGCAGCACACACCTGATGTGTGGCTGTGTGGCGGCCTCTATTAGTGGCCCTGCTAGGTGGTCGTACAGGACCTGGGGGCAGTTCAAGGACCTGGAATGGGCAGTGCAGGGACGGGGCAGCTGGCACTGGAGGGACAGGTACAGTGAGCAGTACAGTGATGGGGCATTGGGAGCAACAGCGCAGGATCAGTGGGGTGGCAGCGCTTTGACAGCAGGCAGCACAGGGACAGGGGCGGCAGCGCATGGGTATGGACATCAGGCAGTGCAGTGGCAGGGACAGTGGGCAGTGCTGGGGCACGGACAGTAGGCAGCGCAAGGACAACAGGCAACACAGGGGCAGGAACAGCAAACAGCATGGAGACAGCAGGCAGCACAGGGGCAGGGACAGTAGGCAGTGCAGGGACAGCAGGCAGTGCAATGACAGCATGCAGTGCAGGGGTAGTGACAGCAATAGCGCACGGACAGCACAGTTTCAGGGACAGTAGGTAATGTAGGTGCGAGGGGGCGGGCACAGTACCTTGGCCAGGGTACAGGCAAAATAGGGGTGGCCCAGTCCAGCCTCCTCTGGGCTATGAAGGGCGTGAACGGGCCCGCCCTTAGCCCAGGCTTCGCCCGCCCGCGTCCCACCATGCGGGAGTCAGTGTTTGGCTATAAGGCTGGGTCCAAATGCCAGGAAGATCTGGTCCGGGCTCTCCCCTCATTGGTGTAGGTTGCTGGGGGGGGGGAATTCTGGCTGAAAAATTGTAAAAACTACCATCAAAGTCACAGCTGTCAAGTTGTGCATTTATGGAGCTGCCAGGAGACTCAGGAAGTGTTCCGCGATGCAGGAGTCGGTATCAGGCTATAGGACCAGAGGGACGGGGTCCAAATACCAGGAAGATCCGGTCTGGGCTCTCCTCTCAGTGGGGAAGGCTGCTGGGGGGATCAGTTCTGGCTGCAAAAAAGTGAAACCACCAGGAAAGACAGGGTTGGGGGAACATGGAGCTGCCAGGAGGGTCAGGGAGTTTCCTGTGATGTGGGGGTCGGCGTCTGGCTATAATGCCGGAGCGGCGGGATCCAAAGATTGGGAAGATGCCGTCCGGGCTCTCCTCTCAGTGGCGGAGGCTGCTGAGAGTATGAGTTTAAGCTGCCAAGTAGTGAAACAGCCAGCAAAGTCAAGGTTGTCAAGTTGTGGAGTACGGGGCTGGAAGTATTCAGGAAGTATAGGATGTACAGAGCTATGATTTGTGAAATTCTCTAAATAAATATGATCATGTGACCCATATTCTCCTCCTGTCTTTTACAGTGACATCAATGTGTTCCTTTTTCACAAAGCAGACTTACTCCTGAAGATAGCACACAATGCCTTGTTGTCCAATTTTCCACAATGCCAGGATACTCTCTTTTTTTCCCTGCTCACTCCAAACCCAACACACTTCGGGCTGCTGGATCAAAACAAAATTCCTTCCTTTTCGGGCATGCATTCTCAATTTGCGAAAAGAGGCTCCTCCGAATCCGTGAGACCGTCGTCCTTCCTTCATTAGAAAGAAAGTGTGATGTGTCCCCATTCATATTTATCTGCGACAACAGCAGGGAACTGAAGTACATGAACTGGTTGATTTGATCAGTTTCTGTTGGTTTACTCTCCTGAGGGGGAGGAGGTGCAAATCGTTCTAATTATCTATGATTCATGGGGGTCGTAAAGACAGGAAAAGTATTATAGAAACCACAGGACAGGTATTATGGCAACCACTACAAAATCCTTAATTAAAAGACAAAAAATGTGGCAACTTATAAAATTCCGCTATGCAGCATATACAATAATATCTCGTTAATTAAAAAGCTATATGTCAAGGGAATTAGTTTTCTCCCTATTTACTCTGTTTTTAGTGAAAAATAGGTGTTAGCATACTGCACATTTTTCAAAGAGTGTCATTGCTTACTTATAGCATAGCAATTGAGCTTGTGATACCTTTTTAAATGTAAGTGTATGCACAGCTTAGATTTCCAATTCAAGCACCAGCTAGCTAGGAATACCATTTGCAAAGCATAAGTACAGCTGACTTGCACAGTAATAAATCCGCCGTTTTAAATGTAGAAACAAAATGAAGTTTACTTCTAACACCCATATCTTGTTGCATTGATATCCCTAAGCTTATAACCCAAATGTGTGTGTGTGTGGGGTGGGTGGGGCGGAGGGGGCATAGGGGTTGGTAAATGCTGAAGATTTGTAATTTGCAACTTAAGCAGTCTTAACCATTTGTGCACATTTGACTGTATACTTACAAAATTGTCAAACATCATGTCAATTTAAAGGGAATATTTTTTTCAATGTTTTAGGGAAGGGCACATGCAGTTTTAGCAACAGTCTTGCAGCTCAACTGCCCCGCTGTCAAGAATGCCAGCTATCCATAGTCCAAAAATCCAAATTTCAGGTAAAACATAGTTTAAAGTGTGATTGCCTACAATAATTATCAGGATTACGGGTACATTTACCATTTTAGCCAATTCATAATTGGGCTCAGAAATTTGACAGTGAATTTTTCCATCGGGGAAACATTTAAGTCCTGTATTATGAATGATGTATACATCAATGTTTTATACCTTAAGCCAAATGGAATCAATTATGTATGGAGAACTGTACATCCAAGACTATCAATTTACTCACTTTGGATTTGGAGACAATATAAAGGAGATTTGAGATGACCTTAAGATCAATTTGTGAATTGAAATGTTGGCATTAAGTGGCATTTATCACTTAATGTCAATGGCAAAGAACGCTACCAGTTATTCTAATAATTATACTTTAAGGAAAATGAAATAAGAATTTATTGTGACAGCAAGAAGAGTGAGAAAATTACATAACTGAACCTTAAACAACAGTTGGCTCTAAGTAGCATTTGTCAAACAGGCTTTAAAGTGAGCAATGTTGCAACTGGACCTAACGTTATATATCAATTTTCAATTTCAAGGTGCAATATATGTATGAATACATTTAAAATTAAACTAAGAGGTGATTAAGAGGAAAGAACTAAAAACTTCAGAAGTGACACACTTGCCTGGCAAGGATCTCCGTGATGTGATGGAAGTGCATCTGCTAATGCAGGGGAATTGGTTGCACTATCAACACTGTTTCACACTGCTGAGCCAGCCACCACGTTGTTGTTGTCTAGTCCAACATTATCTTTTGCTTTTCACCAATAAATACGTGAGTGGGGCTTTGTTGATGAAAATAAAAATAAACATGTAATGACCTGCAGACCGTCAGCGACATGTTTACATTTTTCTTTCTGGGGCCACCATGACTTGTGTGGTGGCCCTGGAATGAAAAATCTAGTGGTGTTAGCCATATCGAAATGCAGGGGTACCGCCATTGTCATCTGGTTGCCCTGTGTCTGATAGACACTAGGCCAATGAGTTCTGGTGGTGGGGCAACCTGAGGAGTCTGTTGAAAGCCAAGAGGTCACCTCATCTCTCAATGAGATAGAAGAACCCTGATTTTGACAAGGCAATAGCACCACCACCTTGCTTCAGCCCTGCCAAAGTCTAAATGAGGCCCACAGAATTGTGCTGGGTTCTATGTGAATCCTAACATTGGGTGTAGCAGTTTTCCCTTGGGAGCATGATAACCACCCTTTATTTATTTATTTATGCATGTATATATTTATTTATTTCAATATTAATATAGGTTTGGACTTGGTCAGATGTGTTTCAAAATGCTGTCCAAAGACAGGGAAAATTATTGTATGAATTCAGTCAGCTGTTATATAGGGGCTAACAGCTGTAGCGCCTGCTACCGGACCAGGGTAGTGGACGGGGACAAAAAGAGAAAATGTAAACAAAAAAAAATACTTACCTAAAACGGCCAGTTCCTCTCCTTCAGCCTCTGTCCCTCCAACATCTTCCTGCACTCTCGGCCAGCAGCAGGAAGCACCCACCCTCCGAGCCTCCCCATAGCCAATTACAATGCTGCAATGCAGCGTTGTGGTTGGTCTGAGCGTCATGGATCGGTGCTCAGACGGGGACAGGGAGGGTTTGCATTTTCCTCATCAGGCTGTTAATTCAGCCTGGTGGGGAATATGCAAAGGCCGCAGGACAGCTTGGGGTGGCCCAAGAGGGCCAGCCAAGCAGTGCTGTGCAATTCACAAGTGAAAACCACTTCTCTCCCTCACTGCAAGCCCCGCCCTGCCTGGAGAGCCACTGAAGTAAGTATATACGAAAAATAAAATGATAATAATAGCTCAGTGGGGAGACGCTCCTCTGCCTTAGCGGAGGAGCTGCCACTGGCTAACAGGTAAGAGGTTAAAGGTATGAGAGAGATTACAGATTAAAGTCAACAAGGAGGTGGATATAAAGAGGCATCACTATTTACTACATTGGAGTTAAAATCAAAGATTTTGCAGGTTATGATGGATAGGACATGGTATGTTTTGGGAGATATGATTGCATAAACTGTATGGAAAAAACATCCAAGCGGCTGCCGTCGTGGTTCTTTGCTTTGAGTGACAGCGAGGAAAGTCAGTGGTGTCTGCCCATCCCAAACAAAACACCGCATCCTCAAATCTACTTCGTTTTGGACAGGGTGTCAGGTTTCTGAGTTTGAGAACACATTATGGGAAGTTCATTGTCAATGTGAAGTATACATGTTTCCAAATGTGCTTAACTCTCTGAGAATTAATATAACTTTATCTGGCTTTACTCTCATCAGAATTTTAATTCCAGTTTATGAGCCCTTCCCAAATCCAGTTTTGTAGAGATGCATGCTGTACACTGCATGGGTGAGCGAAGTTGCAAAGGAAGGACTAACGAATAATTTGCAGCTTTGTGAAGGTTAAACACATTATAAGCTTTTCCACATTTGAATGACTTTGTAAGAATTTGTATCTTACATATACTTTATCGCAACTAAATGGTTCTGCGTCAAATACACTTTGCAAAAGTTCTGATTATAATTGGGTCGTGATTGTGCGTAAGTTTTAATCAGGGTCGTAAAGTTCTTTTCTTGTGCAATACCACTGCACATAGAAGATCTCCAAAAGGGGCAAATGCATGCATCCCTTTCCAAATTGGCTGAATGTGACTAGAGTGAAAATGTGCTTACTGTAGAGTTAAAACAATCTCTTTAGTGTGCAGGAAATGTTGGAAGAGTTCATGTAAACCTGATATATCTACAAACCTTTCAGAAGTTGCCAAGGGTGAAAAAGTGGTACTTTTCCAAAGTGTGCAGTGGGAAAAAAATCTTCCCGTGCTCTTGGGGATCGATTCACAAAACAAAACGTTAAAGGTACACGCAGAGATTTACATCTCTGCGTGAACATACTTTTTTTTCAATTCGCATACATTTTATTTATTATTTCTGGAAAGCGGAGCAAGGGGCGATTTTCAGGCATAATACCGGAAGTGGTATGTGGCACCTCATTCGGGCTCCTGTTCCCCCGGTGCAGAAATATTTTTCGCTGGGGAAACAGGTTACACATCAATTCCTTGCTCACAAATCTTATGAAATCTGGTGATAAACCCTTCGCCTTTCCTGTTGTGTGAAGAAGGTTACTGTAGCCCTTGACTGGAGTAAATTTCAAAACATTTCCAGGGTCGAAAGAGGTCATATCAGAGTTTGAGAAGCCCCCACAAGCTTATGTTTTTGAATGTTCACAAATTTACATGGCTAACTATGTAATGCCCATATCCCGCCCCTGTGCATGTTTGCCACTGATTTCTCCACAGTCCAGGAAGTGAAATCCACAGTAGTAAATCCAAGTGTACCTGTCCTCTGTTTTTAAATTTCTCTTGAAGCTGGAGGAAGACTGGGACCAGTTTGATTCAAAGGTTCAAGTCCTGGATTTTAAGGGGGGCTGGGTCCTGCCGGTGCTCAGCACCAGCAGTTCTAAAAAGCAGGTGCAGAGACGGGTCCCTGTACGGCTTTCCATTTTTGGGCTCGCCCTCAGGGTGAAAAAAGTAAATCTACACTCTGCAACGGTACCAGCCTTCACTGTCTTTGATGTAACTTCAATGAGACTTGATATAGTTCTTTACAGCCGCATCATTTCAGAAGGGAACCATTTTCAATATCCTATACAACGAAGCCATAGCTGTTGCTTATTTAACTAATGCAACTAACAACCACTGACAAAGACAATAGTCCTGACTTGTAGGTGTAATGTTACATGTTGTATTATATATTGTTTCAGCAAATGCGCTCCTGCGCTCTCGACAGGCATCCTCAACTCTCCCCAGCCTTCCAGCAGTTCTAGCCTCGTGTTTGCTCCGCAGCTTGCAGTCACTCTGGAAGTTCTTCATGAGCCCTAGGCTCGAGGCTAGAACTGCTGGAAGGCTGGGGAGAGTTGAGGATGCCTGTTGAGAGCGCAGGAGCGCATTTGCTGAAACAATTTACCCCACACGGCTGTTCCTGGCCGTGCGGCAGGGCACCATCTCCGGTTGCTAAGAAACGGCAAACAATGCGGAGAGACCGTGGTGACGCACGAGCCTCGCCGCCTGGTTCAACTTTACCGTTCATTGACTGCTCAGCTCCCTGCATTCTCCCCCTACTCAAGGGTAATACACTTTTGGTTTTCACATTCAACTCAACGTGCTACCTACTCAAGGAAAAACTACAGTCACCTTTGAACTACAACTACCATCATTCCTGATGGACAATTAGCAAAATCACGCCCACTCAGGGCGGCACCAGCCAAATACAACCAAATTTGACGGAATAAAGGAGACTACTCTGCACGCTTCGGTTGACACAGACCCCACGAAGAAGAGGCGTTCAGCCTCGAAACGCGTCGGGCTCATGAAGAACTTCCAGAGTGAATGCAAGCTGCGGAGCAAACACGAGGCTAGAACTGCTGGAAGGCTGGGGAGAGTTGAGGATGCCTGTCGAGAGCGCAGGAGCGCATTTGCTGAAACAAGTTGTATTATATATCTAGATGCAATGACAGAAGCAGCAAAATACCTGTCCGGCGACACACTATTAGGGTGACCAACCGTCCATAAATTTCACGGACAGGCTGTTATTTTGGCATGTTGGCCGTTGTCCATCATCATTCCTTTTACTGACACCATTTGTCCATAATTTGGGGGATTGCAGCAAGCTGTACTGTTGCCCTGGAGAAGCCCTAATAACAGTTTAAAAGTTATTGCTATTGGATCCAGCTCGCACTTCTCTCTTAAACAGTAGAGGCTGCGGCTGCCCCTCCCCGATTTCACCTGCACTGTGGACTGGCCCAGTGTCATTCTGACTTTAGCTGATTATCATATACAGAATGACAATAGGCCTTCGGTAGTTACAGCAGGATTTGTGCTTACGCCCACCTCTGCCGACAGCACAGCATTCTGCATTTCTCTCGATGTTCTAGGTCCTGCATAAGAAATAGGATTGTAAACTGATGGGCAAGCTGTGCATAAACTCCTTTAAAGTAAGCAACACGCTCCTCTTAAAGTAAACGTTCAGAAAGTATTTTTGTGGGACCAAAACAACTTTACAGGTAAAACATACAGCAAATGAAATCCACAACACAATTTAGTGAAAAAATACTTTAATAATTAAAACAACAAAAACTTTTATGGGGAACAAGAGGTATGATTTTGTATTAATTTTTAAGATAATGCAAAATGTGCCCATAGAAAGCAATGACGATCTCGTCGTCAATGTTGGACTATGTGGATTATGTGATCGGGATGTAGGTACCTTTTCAGGCCAACCACAATAATGCAAGGGTCCCAGCAGTTCACTATAACCAACGGTTTTACCTTGCGATTTTCAGGGTCTTTTAAAGAAATGCAGGCAGCTTGCTGGGGTAGTGGAGGCCCTTCCTCACCAACCGTGAATTGTCGACCATGCTTGGAGGTCTCCGCCATGTCTGCAGACATCATTTTGCCATAAGAGCTTCCACTAGTGCAGCAGAAGTACTTTTGTCAAAAGCAAAATACCAGCTGACCGCATTGATATGGTGCCCAGTAGACATTTTATTTTGCAGGCACAATCCCCCAAACTGTTTATTTATTCAAAGTTAAATAACAGCGGCTCTAGCATTTAGGCAGAACATATTTTTTTAATAAATATTTTTTTCATTTATTTTTGATATGTATAATAAACAGATATTCATCACAACTATAACATCTGCCATGTAAGGTACCTTGACAAAGGACATTGCTACATCAGCATCAATGAGTCCACTTAAAATCCAAAACAGAGACAAAATATAAACTGACACACTGTTCTCTTCTCCATGGGTTCAACAATCAAAAATAAATAAAGCTTTCTTTTGGATGGGAGTATGGGGGAAGAGTGGAGATGGCTCTCTTACTCACCTAACCTCCCTATCAATTCCATGATGGGATAAGTACAAACAATGTTAACATATTTCAGGATACCTGTCATTCCAAACAAATTCTCGCTAATGAGGCCATCCTCTTGAAGGATCACTGAATTTCTTTAGACAAGGGCCTACTGAATTACAAAAATAAAGCTCCTCGACACCTCATCAGGGGGTGTGAGCACTAAATAAATGCTAAATCTTCCCTCTTCTATCCCTCCACTATCCTTTTCAATCCAAATAACAAACTCACTTGTCAACCACTCAAATAATTTCATATCTCCCTATACTAATTCCCCACTAATGTTTTGGGGTTCCCGAGTAGCGTGCAACTTACCAAAAGAGTGCTTTGAAGCCTCGTCAGTGGTAGTAAGCACTATATAAATACAATTACTTTTTAACTCTCATGATTAATGTATAAACTAATCCCAGTTTTGACTCATCATAAAGAAGCACAGAGGGATTATGGGGCATATTATCAAGGGGAATTATACAAGAATATTTGAGAGGTGCACTCAATGAAGTCAATAGTACAAAAAGTTCATAGATTTCGTGACTCTTCGGTTCTTTCTTTAATGTGTTCTTTATTTTCCTTTGCTTTTAAAATACACTGGCACAGCCAACGCGTTTCATTCCCTTTCGTGCCTTGGGAATTTCGTCAGGGCTGCAAGAGATTTTAACATGCATAAGCATTTTTTTGACCATGTGTGTAAATAAACATATCAATGATTAACAAAACATACAGAATCGCATTTAAAAAATTTTAACTAAAAAATATACATCAATAGACCTAATCCTATTAAAAATCAGTGCCAACGGCACAATCATTAATTCAATTGTGAGAACAGGTACCCCTCACCAGTACCTATTTTCCACATTGCCACTCCAAACAGTGTCACTTAATATAATCTAGTTGCATAGAAAAGTGCCAATAGGGGAAAAAAAGGCACCCGAAAGAATTTGTGCAATTGTATAGAGTATAGTACAAGATAAAAGCAAAAATATAGTATAGGATGAAGCCTCTAACTTCCAAGATATAAAGTATTGAAAGATCACAAAGTACAGGATCAAAGTGACCACAGTCACTATATGAAAGGAGCCTCAAAAGTAAAGGTATCCTCAAAATGAATGCCTTGTGGGACATAGGATGTATAGTATGATTATAGATATCTCCCATATATTCTGCAATATGAATCCAAAGAGACGGACTCACCATACAAAGAATGATCATTCAACTTCAATGGTACAGAGCGTGATTGCACTTGCACGGAGAGTGCTGAAGACTTGGTGTAGACGATGTGTGGACGATGTGGCCCCCAAGTGCCTGAAGGTGAGACATGATGATAAAGTTCCATAAGCAATAGCAAGGTATCCCAAACTAGGTTTTCTCTGAATTATATACAGAGGTAGTCAACATAGGTAAGTAACCCATGGCACTTAAAATTAATATAAGATCATAAACAATGATTGGGATTCTCAAGATAAATTGCTCTATGATTTATGTGCAGAGAAGATCAACATTGGTAGATAGCCCATATCACTTCAAAGATAATCATTGCAGTCAATAATGCGAAACTCATGAGGGGGAGAGAGGGGTGGCCTAGAAAAGCAGACAGCACCATCCCACTAGAATTAATATAATTTCATAAACAACAGGTGGGTATCTCAGGATAGACGTCTCTGAATTATGTGCAGTAGTAGTCTACATTAAGAGATAACCAATAACACTTTAAAAATAATCATTATAGTCAATAATGCAAGGCTCGTAAGGGGAGGGAAAGAAGGGTGGCCTAGGAGAACAGGTAGCACCATTCAATCAGTGGTTCCATCTTCCCCTTAGTAGAGTGGGAGGGTAATCGGTCTAAGCCATCTAGCCCCCAAAATTTTATTACACAATACTATTTACCTGAATAGGGCAAAGATAATGTAGCCAGGAAGAATGTCCAAATGTGGTGTCCCAAGTTGGCCACAATAGTGCAAAAAAGAGGCGAAAGCAAGTGTAGATCCTTGCCCCCTGTGTATAATATTATCAAGGGGGTTTATCTCCGCTTTTTTGGCTTTAAATGCCAAGAAAGCGGAGATAAAATTATCTCCCTATTACCTAGCTGTCGTTAACACCAGTTAGCGACAGCTAGTAGGAGATAGCGACAATCTTGGGCCCCACTTTGCATGTCAGTGATATTTATCACTAATGACATGCAAAGTGGGCGTGCCAAGATGTTAGCGACTGGAAACAGTCGCTAACATAGCTATCTCCTATTACCAAATTTTGGAGATATTCGCGCTAAGCGCGAATATCTCCAAAAGCTAACACCTGCCCTGAGCAGTTCTTAGCCATGTTATCCAATGGGAGGTGGATAACATGGCTAAGAGCATTAGCTCGCTAATGCATGAATATCGCTGACTTTTCAGCGATATTCATGCATTGCGGCCGATTTTTTTCGTATTTGCAATAAACCTTGGTAATACCAAGGTTTAGCTACGATAAAAATCGCCGCAGCTCGGCGATAATTTTTTCACGCTAACCAAGCAATAGCGATAATTATCTCTATTGCTTGGTAATATGCCCCAATGTTCCTCTTGCAAAGTACAAGGTGTAACATACATTTTAGTAGGGACAACTTCAATCACTATGTTACATTTTAAATCCTGAGTTTGTATTTCTCCAGGGCAAAGCACTCTTACCATGTAGTCAGGGCCACTGGATTTATGCAATTGTGTGGCTGCAACATTTTTTGCATGACTATGGATTTGCCGCATTTGCCACATAATCCATCATCAACTGCATAATCTGAAGATTCCAATTTTTAAAAAAACAGACTGGACAACCCAGTGCAGTAACCATATAAATAGATTATGATCATGTGAAACACCACAAAAGACCTTCACGGTTTCTCAAAGCTGTGCGCATACTGAAAAACTTGAAGTGCACAATTATCTCAACCTAATATAAACTTATTTTGACTTTTACATATGTTGGTTGTCTAGTTAATTACTCATATACTATTGCATAACCTTCTCTGATGTTCCTGTAAAACGTACCTTTTGTCCCAAATATTTGTGTTGTATTTTGACCTTCTGTCCTGAATTTTTGTCCTGAATTTTGACCCTTTGTCCTGAGTTTGTACACCCACTGTCCTGAATTTTCACCCATGCCAGTTGGTCACCCTACACAATATGCTAAGCACAACATTTTAGCTTGAATGTTTTTAAATTACGCCCATAATTACATCGGCCACGCCCCTTTGAGGGACACCCCCAGTTTTTTAATCCCACTTCAACCCCTGTTCAAGTCATTCTACTGGTTCAGATTTTAGCAAGAAAAAGTGCCTGTTTTTGAGTGTTTCTGCTTTTCTCTGTCGATATAGACAGACAATGGTTGGCCGGTGGTTTGGAAAGAGGAGGCATGCTTGTTGACCCTTTTTCCATATACTGAACGCTTTGTGGTTGAAAGTGTCCTTCAAGGTGATGTTGAGTGAGATTGGGAGCTATTACAGGTGTGTAAAGACGATTAACATGGCCAAATATATCGTGACTAGAGATCAGCCGCATAGAATGCTCTTTTATGTATGTTTGTTTGTTTATTGCTCAGGGCATCGCCGTCAATGGGCACCAGGGACTAGGGATGTTAGGGCCGTCCTGTGTCCCAAAAGTGAATATTTTTACTACCAACAATGTGGTAAGAAGAAACATTTTCATAGTCGCATTTAGGCTCATGCCACTGTTTCTACGTCATTTCTTTAGCTGCACTTTTATTCCCGAATATCGAAGCCATAAGTGAATTATACTGCTAAATCCATAATGACAAAAACGCATATTTGCATAGTTTTCTGCGCAAAACCTTCAAATTCAAGATATCAGTTTCCAGCCACGCTCTTTACAATTTATGATTTCTCAGGCTCGTTTCCCCGTTTGGCATTTGTGAGTCAGTCCTCTAATTATGAGTGTACACCTGAGCAGGTTCCCATTGGTCCCCATCCCAGTCAGCATAATTCTGCATTTTATTTGAATAACCAGCCTACTTCATAGAACCCTGCAGCGCGAATATTACACTCATGAGATCGCGTTTTTGCAAGTCCCAGTGCGTGTCCTTCGAAAGGATTCTGTTTCACCGTAAGAACCTACTGTTTATCAGAACATTTTTATGGCATCTCACGGGTAATCTTAGTCGCGAGATCCCCCAATACTCCGGCCGTGAAATCTGTATATGGCATGCATTTCTTTGTGCAATAAAAATAAAAAGACATACAGCCGATGTCAGACTCTCCCCTTGACACGCGGAAAATTTACATAAGCAATTCTACTCTGACTCACAGTCTGCGTCAGCGCTTCACTGGCTCGCGCCGAAGGGAAGCAGTGCTCTCTGCCCTCCCTCGTGCCTCGGATTATTGAAGCATATAAAATCCCAGCATGTACAAGTGTGAGTTTTTCAATTGCCAATGGAGATTTCTTCGAAAATATGTTGTGTTTGGGGTGTGCATAGCTCTACCTTCATTTCAGTAATCAATTTTTACCATTTTGATAATGAAGCTCACAATATCCCGGCGATTTCCCACAGTCCCACGATAACCCAGGGACATAGGTAAGTGTGACTTTAGTAAGCACGATTGTGAAGTTCGGCAAAAATTCAGATATTCGTCACTGATGCAATACTTTTATTATTTTTTATGTGAAAAAGATATTGCTGATTTACACAAATTACAACGTACTTGTACGGCATGAAATTAAACAGTAAATGTTTTCCCATTTTCTTACATTATTGTTTATGCTGCACGAGGAATGCACACAATAAAAAGAGAGAAGATATATGGGGCACACATTTTTGCTTTTATGAAAAAAAAATTGAATAACATTTGGAACTTGAATTAGTGCTTTGTGCTGCCCCTCCTTTCTTTCATTCATTATACAATGTTGCCTCAGCACAGACTCCCTGAAGCTCTTGGCTTCATTCGAGAGAAGTCCCTTCTTTTCTTTTCATGACTATTTTGTCCTAATTCAACCTCTACTATTTCCCTTAGTAAAGTGGGAGCTAAAACTAACTTCCTATCTTGTTTGAGTGGCATCCGGTAGGGGTTTTCCATTAAGGCCAGGCCCCCAAGATGTATGTCTCCCATTCATGGTCATTAATGAAATAAGCTACTTAAAACAACGTCAGTGTTGCTAGATTTTTAGACACTTTCCAGTGGAGAAGTGTGGCTCAATGGTTAGAGCGGCAGACCCTGTTGCAGAGGTCTGTCCAAGACCAGGGTTCAATTCCTGCCTTGGCGGGTCTTCGGCTCAATTTCCTCGACCTGATAATTCTCGCCTCGGTACCTATTCTGATCATGGGTCCCCCTCTGAAACTCTGGGCAATAGCTTGCTTAATCTCCACAATGGCCCCAACAGTGCTGAGATGCCTGGCTTCACCTTGGGGGTGCCCAGGAGTGGACATTTCACAGGGAAAAGCCAGGAAGGGTTCCACAGCGGTATGTGTTACAGTGCCAGGACACCCCAGTTGGGGTATTAGTGTCCTTTACAAGTACAAATTACATACCCAAAGCTGTCCAAGACTAAGCTCAAATTCAGCACAAAACGGCCCAAAGTTACAATCTTCAGATACCACAAAAAAGACAACAGGAACTCTTAAAACATAATTCTAACTACTATCAATACGCATATAATAGGAGGTTTACCATTTACTTCACAATCATGCCAATGCTATTAACCCGTTTAGCGCGTCGAACATTCCGCCCCAGTGCGGACGTTCGATTGCGCTAACGGGATTCGGACGTCCAACGGTCGTGCGCAGCACTAGCGAGGTAGTGCACGCGACGACCGTTGGACGTTCGCAGCACTAAAGGGGTTAATTATGAAGATCAGTCCCCACTGTAACCTTTGCACTGGTTCTTCTGACACACAAATCACCACCCAACTGTGGCAATGATGAATGAGCTATAATATCAACTATAATCAAGATAGCCACCGCAGTATGAATTGTTTGCTCTGTCTGACCCCTGGTGCTGCACTCAGACTGCCCTGTGATCCCATCTGGATCTCTATGCCTACTCAGTATCTGAAAGTAGATTCTGGTTTCTCATGAAATTTCGAGTCTGGCCTTTTTTTCCTCTGGAGCATCAACATATGTCCCCTGGAGTTACTATTGTGTCATGACCTTACCTTGGTTTCTACTAAAGAAATGCTGTCTTGGCTGCCTTTACAGAATTCAATTTTCTCCCCAACCTACTGTGTCTTTGAAACAGGCCTCTTTGACCTTCCCGAGTCTATCTGAGCCAGTATACTGGGGTCTCCTCTGCCTTAAAGCCTGCCACCTGCTCACTTCTGTTTACATTTATCTGGCCCCTAGGACTTATTTCTGACTTCACTGTAATTTGTTTGGGGACATCTTGTGTCCATTTTCCATCAAGTGGTTCAACTAAGGAACAATATCTTGTTGGCAGGCTTCTTGTGAATCTGATGTAACCAGAATGTTGCCGATGTATTGCAGAAAAGCCAAGTTAAATGGCAGATTTAAGGATTCAAGGTTCTTCTTTCAAATCTAATTAAAGACAATGGGACTCTCTGTATATACTTGAGGGACTTAGCAAAAATGTTAGAACCCTATTTTGAAATTTGAAGGAATAAAAGACTTTCTTCATGCAACAGAATGAAGAAAAAGCCTTGCACAAGTTGACAATGGTGAACCACTCAGCTTCACAATAGATCTCGAATAGTATTACAGCTGGATTCAGTACGTCTGGACAACAGCGAACAACAATATTATTAATTTTCCTTAGGTCCGGCACAATCCGGTATTTACTGTTTGGTTTTTGCATGCCCTTAATGGTTGAGTTGCATTAAATTTCCATAATTTCTTTCAGGATGCCTTGTTGCATCATTGCATCATTGCCTCAATCACTGAAGTACTTCCAGCTATCGTCTTAGGGGTGAGATTGCATTGTGGCATCCTAGGGTTTTCAGCATTTGGTTTCTTTGTTATCTGAACGGGGTCACCACCTTTAATGAGCCCAATGTCTTTACCCAAAAAGTCCCAGACTTCGGGTTTCACTGTCTCCCTGAGATCTAAGTGCAGATCTTCAACGGTCAATGAAAGGAATGGAGCAACAACTGTCCATTGTCTTGCCATTTTGAAATCAACATCTTCATCATGAGTTTGGAACGTATTGCCATCTTGGGCCCCATTATGTAAAGGGAGGACATTCCCTGTTTGCACCCAGCACACCGTAAATAGGTGCGCTGGGCGCAAACACGAAAAGTGCACCCTATTGCATGGAATGCGCTGCCTCCACCTTCTTCATTCAATTAATTAAGAACTAGCCCCCAAGTAATGGTCTCAACCTCAGTCTTTTCATCAGTACAGGCGAAGCGCATATGGGCCTCCTCTGCTGCACCCCATTCACAATGGTCCCTGAGCCATGAGTTTGACTGTGGTAGCCTACAGCCCATCCAGCCAATAGCTAATCTCCTTTTTGCTTATTGTAATGCAAGTTGAGCAAACTTGTAGGGGATATTGTGGCCCTTGGGAATTACCACCATTCCAAGAAAGCAAGCCAATGGGGTGGGGGGAGGGGTGTGTGTCAATATCTGTTGTCTTTACAATGGTTGCCACCACATCCCTCCAGAAACTCTGTATGTCAGCACACGTCCAGACCAAATGTAAGAAAGTAGCCCCTAGCTGCCCGCAACACATACAGCTAGCTCCTCTAATGGGGTTTATCCTGTTTAACTGCTTTGGGGTCACTTAGGTGGGGTGCTATATGTAGCACTCTAATGATCACAGTCTCCCACACCATCGCCGTCTGTCGTACCAAGTAGGGAAATGGGTGCTCAGATCGATCCCCTCTCTTCAATAAACACACCAGGGTATCTCGGTCCTACATTCCTGTATAGAGAGTCTTTTTCCAGTTGTCAGAGTCGGCCAACCATCTTGCTGCATGGTGTAGAGTTTCAGGGTAAAAATAACCATGTAAATCAAGAAAGGTGAGTCCACCATCCTCCAAGTCATGTTTAAGATCTGATATCGGCCATATCAGTGTAATACGCAAATTACCAATTTGCGAAAGCATTGGGGACTTAGTGGGAACAATGTGTTTTGGACTAAATAAAGACACTGAGGAAGGAAGACCATCTTTGCCACTGCTGCCCAACGCACCACAGATTCAGGGAGTCTAGTCTAAAAAGATATAGAGGCTTCCAGCCTTTCCAGAAGATTGTCTACTTTTAGGCGTTGAAAGGCAACCTCCGTATGGGCAATCTTAATGCCGAGGTACCGAAAACAAGTTGCCCATTGGAGGTCCAGATCTGGCAATGGGGCTGGAGGCATCCTGACCAGGCTCCCAAGTGAAAACAACAGCAACTTACGGTCATTGACCAGGAGTCCAGACACCCATCCAAGGGAAGTGAGCACGCCTATCAAAATCAGCATTGAGGACTCCATGGGAAATCCATCCCCTCGGAGAGTTTTAGATCCATTGAGGGCCTTAATGGCCTCACCTAATTCTACCAAGAAAATCTCTGTCTCCAGCTCCTGCATTAGATCCAGCATGAGGGTAGGTAATCACACACTGCATAAGACTTCCTCTATCCTCCCCTCTGGGCCTAACTCACCAGCTTGGTACATCTTCCTGAAATGGCCCACAAGGGCATCTAAGATGGTGTGATGACTGATCACCAGAGCACCACCAGGTGCATGAATATTGAGAACAGAGGAGATCTCCTGCTCCTGTGATAGTATCCAGGCTAGCTTCCTGCCAGACTGTTTCCCCTCTCTTTGAAAGCACTGATAGTATGTACACAGTGTCCATTTATCTAAATTGTCCCAGATAAGTAGCAACTCCCTGTAGAATCAGAGTTCCTCCTCCCGTGCCTCTGGTGTAGTCAGGTCTGAGCCTTGAAACTCTGTCAAGCAGCGTTCCAGGTCCTTGAGGTCAGCCTCTAGCTGTTTCCTGACCCCACATGTGGTACCAATACAGGCCCACATCAGAACTGATATGAGAGCCTCCCTGTCCAGTACCCTGGAGGTGGCAGTTCCCCAATTAACCAATAAGAAGTTTGTTAGAGAAGTTGTCAGTGTCTCCCAACACACAACATCGGGCAGGAGTTTGGCATGCATGAGCCATCATCACTCACGATGTATGGCATGCCCCCACTGCAGGTGCAGTAGCACCGGGGCATAGTCAGAGAGATAGCTCTCCAATTGAGACACCCTGTGCAATCTCCAGGGGTCCACCCTAGTGATCTAGTGGCAGTCCAACCAACAATAAGTGTTACGTGCATGTGAGTGATAGGTATATTCACGACCCCCTGGGTGTAAAATATGGCAACTATGACAGAAACCACAGGTTAAGCATGACCATGGAGAGAGACATAGTCATCAGGCATTTAGTTTCATGCTTGGGGGATAATGGTCCTCATCTCCTGCCCATATCACTGGGTTTTCCACACTGACTCCCAGAAAATCCTGAATATGGTCAAAGAAGTGTTTTTTTTCATCAATGTTGGATGTGTTGGTGTTGAGGGGTGGAATGGCCCTCCCATCCAGTGTACCGTGTAGCAGAAGGTATCGACCCTCTATATCACCCTCACTATATGTGTGCCTAAATGTTACCTGAGGTGCAATAAAGATGACCACCCATATGGAGTAAGTGGACGAAGGCAATTGTCCCCTAAATCTCTTGGTGAACTCCTTCAGACCTTGCACATTCCATGTTACAATATTTGTACAGTCAGCCATACTATTGTGAGTGCTCGCCCCTTATTGACCCAATCTGTTCCCCCAGCCTAAACAATTACCATCGGATCACTGACATAATATCAAGGGACAGAATATTGACCATCAAAAATATTGTTGAAAAAATATCGACAGACAGAATATCGAGTTTCTATCTACAAACAGGTAAGTACTAAAATATCGAGTTAAAAATATTGTTTACTAGAATATAGTTTATAAAAATATCGACTTTACTAAAAACAAAGTTAAATGAAATTAATATTAAAAATGAATTACTAAAATATACTTAAAAATACTTAAATTAACTTATAATAATTAAATACTTAATGAACGTTATAAAAAAAAATGTAAGTCATATTTGTTTAAACATATATATATAAAGTAACAAAATATAATTAAATAATATCCAATGTTATTAACGTACAATAACAAAAGTGTAAAAATGACTATTCCCACTCCAAAGAGTGCAACAGTAGGGAAAGCGTTGGATAGCGTAGGGGTTAAAATTACTATTCCCACTCCAGTGGGTGCAACAGTAGGGAAAGCGTTGGATAACGTAAAAGTAAAATTTACTATTCCCAATCCAGTGGGTGCAACAGTAGGGACAGCGTTGGATAGCGTAGGGGTAAAAATGACTATTCCCACTCCAGTGAGTGCAACAGTAGGGAAAGCATTGGATAGCGCAGGGGTAAAAATTACTATTCCCACTCCAGTGGGTGCAATAGTAAGGAAAGCGTTGGATAACTTAAGGGTAAAAATTACTATTCCCACTCCAAAGAGTGCAACAGTAGGGAAAGCGTTGGATAGCGTAGTGGTTAAAATTACTATTCCCACTCCAGTGGGTGCAACAGTAGGGAAAGCGTTGGATAGCGTAAGGGTACAAATTACTATTCCCACTCCAAAGAGTGCAACAGTAGGGAAAGGGTTGGATAGCGTAGGGGTTAAAATTACTATCCCCACTCCAAAGAGTGCAACAGTAGGTAAAGCGTTGGATAGCGTAGGGGTTAAAATTCCTATTCCCACTCCATTGGGTGCAACAGTAGAGAAAGCGTTGGATAGCGTAAGGGTAAAAATTACTATTCCCACTCCAAAGAGTGCAACAGTAGGGAAAGGGTTGGATAGCGTAGGGGTTAAAATTACTATTCCCACTCCAGTGGGTGCAACAGTAGGGAAAGCGTTGGATAGCGTAGAGGTAAAATTTACTATTCCCACTCCAAAGAGTGCAACAGTAGGGAAAGGGTTGGTTAGTTTAGGGGTTAAAATTACTATTCCCATTCCAGTGGGTGCCACAGTAGGGAAAGCGTTGGATAGCGTAGAGGTAAAATTTACTTTACTATTCCCAACCAGTGGATGCAACAGTAGGGAAAGGGTTGGATAGCGTAGGGGTTAAAATTACTATTCCCACTCCAGTGGGGGCAACAGTAGGGAAAGCGTTGGATAGCGTAGAGGTAAAATTTACTTTTCCCACTCCAGTGGGTGCAACAGTAGGGAAAGGGTTGGATAGCGTAGGGGTCAAAATTACTATTTCCACTCCAAAGAGTGCAACAGTAGGGAAAGCTTTGGATAGCGTAAGGGTTAAAATTACTATTCCCACTCCAGAGAATACAACATTAGGGAAAGTAAATACTTCATATATTTTTTAAAAAATTATAAGTTAATATCTATAAAAAATTAATTTAGAATAATTAACAATTTAATATACTATAATAATTAATATATTAAAATTACTAATTAACAATAATTATTTCAATTAGTTACCTATTGATACAAATTAATTACAAATTAACAATTAATTATTTAATAATTAAAAATTAATCAACAATTATTTAGAATTAAATACAATTAAATACATGTGATTATTTAATTAATTATTATTAAATTACTTTCCACCCTATTCCCCTATAAACCCACAACCCGCTACAAAAAATAAAGTATTAAAATCAACATAATTAGCAATTAATCAATTAAATTAAATTAATTGGCAAATAAAATTTTAATAATTACCCATAAAAACTTAATTAATAATTAATTCTAAATAAATACCAATAAATAATTTTACATATTTAATAATTATAATTTAATTACTTCCCACCCAATTCCCCTATAAACCCACAACCCGCTACAGAAAATAAATAAGTAAAATGTACATAATTACCAATTAATCAATTATTTAAAATTAATTACCAATTAAAATTAAATTAATTAACAAATATAAATTAATTAAAAATTACTACCAATAAATACATTTACATATTTATTTAATTTTAATTAAATTACTTCCCACTCTGTTCCCCTATAAACCCACAACCCGCCACAGAATGAAATTACGCAATAATTATAAAAACAAAAATCATTAATTAAAATTAATTATAACATAAATACACACTTTCCACACATATTATAACATAAAAAACACTATAAAAAATTAGATATTATTAAAAAATCGATATTTTTAACTATCTATATTATATACTTCGATATTTTAACTTTCTATATTTTTAACAGTCGATATTACATCACTTACTTAAAAACAATATTTGGAATATCTATATTCTGTCCTGTCGATATTTTGTCCAATCTATATTTACAACTCGATATTATGTCCAATCGATATTTTGGACTTGATATTATGTCTGTGCACCATTACCATCATGTAGTACTCCGGGCAACAATAGACAACCAGATAATTGGTTTGGTGCACTGTTGTTAAACTTAACACCCCATGGCCTGCGGGGAAACTGGTCAATAAAACCCTTTCAACAGCCCCCCCAGATAGATAGTATAACAACAATGACAACACATACTGCACATCCATTAGTATCCTCTCTACCAGGACCCAGAGCCTAAACCCTGAACCAAAAACGTAGCCTACCATTATGGACGTAGCAACTCCTACCCCACAAATAATACAATACTATGTCAATCATATGATACACAGCTGGTCAACCTATGTCAACCACCACTAGAACACTGCAAGCAATAATGTAAATCTACATCACATGTTGAACTCAGTCATTATGCACAACTCAAGAAACAGGTTATGCACAGCTCCCTGCACCCCTTGTAAATAAAAGATCGGAGAGACAAGAAGAAAAAGCACACAGAAATATCATAAATCACATCAAAAGGGATAACAATTCAGCCATTAGCATCTCCCAACTCATTTTCCGACTCCTAGGCCTCCGCCGATTCTTCAGCAGCAGTCACAGAATCCAGGGGCAGTACAGCCATTGTTCGTCCCCCAGAATCTCAACCCTGAAGGGGCCTTCACCACCAGATTGAAAGGGGTTGTTGACCCCTGAAGTCTCACATTACCTCCAATTGGGACTGTCAGCCCCCAGAACACTCCTGGTGACTGTCCGTCCATGACCAGATCCATCCCTGGGAACCGTGTCC
Organism: Lissotriton vulgaris; assembly: GCF_964263255.1. Lineage (NCBI taxonomy): Eukaryota > Metazoa > Chordata > Amphibia > Caudata > Salamandridae > Lissotriton > Lissotriton vulgaris. Next base: position 898,242,634 of record NC_141687.1, read on the forward strand.
CACACTTCTAGCCATTGCCACACATCCTCTGGGGTATCAAAGTAGAGGGACTTGCCTCTCGAGAGGACTCTCAGGTGAGAGGGTTACAAGAACATGTAGCAGATACCCAATGAATGCAACTTGGCCTTCACCTCCAAGAAGCCCTTTCTGGATACCTGGACCTTTTTGATGTAGTCCGAATAAATGAATATCCTAAGATTCTCAAACTGGGCAGTGTCTGTTTCCCAGGCAGCCCGGAGTATACAATCCTATTTCCTGTAATTCAGGATCCACACTATGAAGGCAAGGGGCAGTGCCCCAGGCCTAGTGGGAGCCACCAGCACCATGTGCTCTCTTTCAATTGCAAACATGGTGGATAGTTTGGCAGGTTTCAGCACATCCCAAATCCAGCGCTCCACAAATGCTTCTGTGGCATTGCCATCGGCCCGCTCCAGGAGCCCAACAAGAGGAACATTATTGCGGCGCGATCCACCGACAGCATCCTTGCCCCATGCCTCACGAATCCTGGATTTTGAGGTAACCGCCGTTATTGGTTTCTTCAGTGTAGCTATTTCGGATTGAAGCTCAGAGATGGAGCCCTCCACGACTCAAACCTTTTTCAACACTTTCCTAGGGTCAGCACGGAGGAGATTAACTTCCAACACTACTGTTTCTATTTTCCCCTCAAGAGCCACTCTGGACCACTGTATTGCTGTGAGCAACTTCCCACAGAATGTCTCCTCAGCAGATGTACCCTGACCAGGATCCTCTATCTGTCTGCCTCTGTGGGAGAGGAGTCGCCATGGTGTACTGCTCCATAGCATTCCCTGTGGGGAAGCCTCTTGTTTATTTCTCCCTATGTGTGCACTGCCGAGGAAAACCCACAAGCACTCTACACTAGTGAATGGACCAGTGAATCTTCGGAGGCCCAGCACATTCCCCACATGACTCAAACACAGCAGGATCCACTCATGCGCCACTGCAGCCCCACACCTAGTCTCAGTTGTATTAGCAGCAAAATTGCTGCATCCAATGTGAGAGAGAGAACATGTGGGATCAGGTGCACTCAGGGCCACATTGACACCAGCCCTCAAGGCAACAGGATCTGTAGTTCCAGTGTCCATCTGGTGGACTTGTAGAAGTATACCTCAGCAAGGCCTACTGGTGCTAGGGGTTCTCCCTTCTCTGCACACAAGTCCTCAGACCAATAAATAGAATTTGGCACTGAAGCTGGAATATCAAGAAAACAATTTATTAAACCTCATGAGGTGGAACTACATTCACACAACACCCTTCAGCAGTGTATGAAGTAGCACAAGAAGTAAAAGAGCCATGGGTCTTTCATACCCACATGGGAGCTCAAAAGGAGGCAGTACAGGTTCACATAGGAAGAGTTACATACATAGATGGTCATACAGAGAATGCACAGTCAACAAAGAAGGAGGGGTAATAAATTGCTGACCTGAGTTAAAACTAGAGTAGGTGCAGCCAGACCATACCCCCGCAGTCAGACCATACCCCCGCAGTCCGCGCAGCCTCCTCGTGGGTGGAGCGAAAGCCCCTACCCAGTGGATACTCACATACCTGTCTGGCGACAGCTGCACTGTCACGCTTGACTATAAAAAGCTGGTCAAGTAACTCTTTCTACATGCAATTTCTCATGTTCCTATGGCATTGTCATAATGAGGCGTATTTAGAGTGCACTTGGAGTAAAATAAGACCCCGTGTTCTCAGTGTTTACCGAGTGCTGTAAATATAGCCAGAGTTTTACCAAGCTCAGAACTAGGTCCCTACTGAGCAATTGCTCCTAAGTTCAGGTACCCAGGTGTGCTGTATGCTAAACATCCATTTTACGCGGTCATTACACCGCGTCCCATTACTAGGTTAGCGTTACAGCGCATGGGCTGTAATAACGCGTAGCCATTTCTACGCATGTTATTACATCGCATGCGCTGTAACAACGCAAGCGTTGTAATGCGAACCACATCATTGTGAGGAAACTGAGAGGTTTCCTCACAACGACATGCAACGATCAACGCCCTTCTGACGACGCAGGAAGGCGAACAGAGGACACGAGGAGAGAAAGGTAAGAGGGGCTGTTTTTAAGGGTTTAGGCTAGGGGAGGGTCGTGCAGGGGGTAGTCTTTTAGGATTAAGGGTAGTGCTGTGTTGTAGGAGTAGTGTTTTGGGGTTTAGGGAAGTGTCGGGGAGTCATGCAGGGTAGTGCTGTAGTGTAGAGACAGGACTGGGGGTCGGGGGAGGGTTGTGCAGGGGGTAGTGTTTTAGGGTTTATGGTAGTGTTATGGTGTTTGTGTAGCGTAGGGTGGTGTCGTGCAGGGTAGTGGTGGGAGTGGACTGGGGTCGGGGTGGGTTGCACAGTGGGTAATGTTTTAGGGTTTAGTGTAGTGTTGTGATGTTTGTGTAGGGTAGGGTAGTGTCGGGGTGTCGTGCAGGGTAGTGTTGTAGTATAGGGAGCAGACTGGGGGTCGGGGGAGGGTTGTGCAGGCGGTAGTGTTTTAGGGTAGTGTTGGGGTGTCATGCAGGGTAGTGTTTGTGTTTAGGGACAGGACTGGGGGTTGGGGAGGGTTGTGCAGGGGGTAGTGTTTTAGGTTTTAGGTTAGTGTTGTGGTGTTGTGTAGTCTAGGGTGGTGGTGTAGGTTTTAGGGTAGTGTTGGGGTCGTGAAGAGTAGGGACAGGACTGGGGGTAGGGGCAGAGTCATGATGGGGGTAGTGATTTAGGGTTTAGGGTAGTGTAGTGTTTGGGTAGTGTTTTAGAGTTTGTTATGTGTAGGTCAGTGTATTTGTATTTAGTTTAGTGTTGGGGTAAATGTCTGTTATTATTACTAGGCAAGTTTTTAGTTTGCATACATTAACACTTGCAATGTAAAGGTATGCAAACTAAAAACATTTGTAGTAATGGTATTTGCAAAGTAAAAACTTCGTAGTAAAATGCTGCGAAGTAATGGTGTTTGAAATAACGAGTCATATTCGTGCTGGATTTGTTTTCTGGACTGTAGTATTTGCCTTCATTCAAAGAAGTTCGAGAGTTAATTAGCAGGCAATTATTTGCTCACAAAACCGACTTTGTTGCCTATTAGTGTCCAATCCCTTTCCCGCGGCCTGTTCTCAATCTACCCTAGGCTTCAAACTGGGGTGACTGGGGTGACTTCAACCCATTGCATCTCTCACTAATCATTTTCGTATACATGTATTTCAGTTCATCAATCCTCCCTTTAGTTTGGTATAACAAATATATTCCTTGACTACTAGCATAGGCAAAAAGCAAAGCAGGAAATATTAAAATGGACCTTTTCTTTTTATAAATGGCGTTTCTAACCCCGGTATAGGAAAACCATGCCCAATGTGCTGACTGCTCACTTTCAGGTAAGTGTAGTCTGGAAATCCTGGTTGTCATTCTTTGTTAGAGTCCAGATATCTTGCCGCCTCGTGGTATCATTGAATTAGTAACTTGCACATGTTCTTCATCTCCTAATTTATGTTGAAGGCCAACATCAATCCATGCTTGATATGCAGGGCCTGGGACAGTTCCCACTGAAAGCACGGCTTGCCAGTTGCTAACATTCTGTGCATGCTGGCTAATATCCCGAGTGGCTTTGTGTGCTGGTGGTAGTGCCTTAATTGGTAGCTCTATAGTTTGAAGCCATGACAACAGCTGCTGTTGATTGACAACATCCCTGCATTATCATTTATCATATCAAGTGACATTTCAGCAATATCAGATGTTTCTCATCTGCTAAGTTTACAGAACTGTTTATTAATGATCTGGCTAATGCAATGTCAACCAGACTGTTTTGTTAAATTTAAATACAGCATTCTTGTCAGCTGGGAAAAGGCAGCTAATATATTCCTTTCAGGAACAAAGCAGTTCTTTATATACGTGTTCATAACAGAAATTGATAATTTAGTGCCCAGTCACAGAATAAAGGGCCACTGCTAATGTTTTTCCACCCTCTGGAGGACTAGTCGTTTCAGTACTATCTCCATTTTGGCGGTCATTAAACATTGTACATCAGTTTCTCTACAACTAGTGCCCCACTACACTTGAAAAAGAAGATTAACCCCATTGCTTATGAAAATATTCATTTACCTAAAAATTAAATCTTTTTTTTAATCAACAAAAGCTAGAAATGTGAATTGTGATTTGTATTTCTCTGCTGCTAGAATGTGGAATGCATGTAGTTTTGGCGGACATTTTGCTCCCCAATAGCTGCATTTTTCAGGCTAACTCTAGAAACCCTTAAATAGTCCGTATTTAACAGTTCTTTACCTCAAGTACGCTTCTTCCCTGAACATCTGCTGTATTTACTATTTCTTCGCATTCTCACGTTAAGATATATCGGAGCCTGTAATTCTTGCTTATGCGGGGAATGAGATTTTGATATCAATTTATGAGTATGATAAATTTAATAAAGAATCCCATTCATCTGTTTTGGACCGCTCGTATCTGTCATTGAGGAAAGGACCACCCCCGCCTTGGTATAGACAAACCCCATTAACTGACGCCACTCGGAAGAACCACTTACAACTGATAGAGTTTTAAGAGTTTATATAAAGATTAATTTGGATGCGATACAATCCACTCAGGATAAAATCTCAAAGTATACAAATTACAAAATCAGTTTCAATATCAGCCTCTTAAGCTTCGGTGTGAAGTGGTTCCTTCTGCGTCATCTGCAGTAAGATAAAAACAATCATCAAGTTAATCTGTCCCTACTCTATACTATGTGTCAACCCTACTTCGCCAGTTTCTTCCCTAAAAAGGTGTCAGCAGTTTGACTTCCAATGAAGTTCAAACTCTCTTTTAGCCTCTAAAGGAAATCTTAAGTTTCAGAAGCAGTACTCTATCTGCCTACCCATCCGTTCTCTAAGGGTCCTCGGCCTACTGCTCCCTTGCGCTCTGATGTCTTAGCGCATCTGCTCAAGGCATCTACCCTTGTCTTTGCTCTCGCCTTAGCCTAATGCTAATTGCTCTGCTCTTCCCTGATTGCTCTCTCCTCCCCGGGGTGCTGTCCCTAAAATACACAATCACCGTGTGGGTGGAACGCCCCTTGACGCCCACCACGGACTTCCCCCGATGATGTCAACTTCCTGCTTCTTCCATTGGTCCATTCCTTGCGTCGTTCGTTAAGTTGACCCTTCTCCTTTCGATGTCATCTTCATCATCCCATCGTCGACTTTTATTGACTCTTTCAGATCGCATATCATAGAAACTTAGACAAGGTCTTAACTTATCTGTACACTTCTTAACCTTCTAGATCATGTGAATGGTCTTGTCAAAACATAGTCCACCTCAACAAAATGCCTCTCCTCACGTTCGAGCAACAAGTTCCGTCCGGCATTGTCACCTTAAATCTAACAAGTGCTAGACTTCTCGGCTCTCACGTCCACATCGAGCTATTTACGACTTTTACAAGCCCTCTAAATTACATTCATATGACTATGCTCCTTCGAACTCTTGACCAGTTAGGTTACAAACACAAATGACCTAAACTCTTCCAACATTCCTCCAAAAACTCTATACAGTATAACCTTTGGCATACATTTATATATTCGTACTTTTAAGAAAAGCCCTAGTTATACTTAAATACATTCCACATCAATAATATGTAATATATAGAATATAACTACATAGAATATAACTTATGCATTCTCCTTGGTTAGATTATCATGTACGTTCCCTACATTTCTCCACGTTACATTTCTCTACGTTTATGCTTTTCCACATTACAATTCTCGCCGCTTCTCCCTTTAAAGTTGTACACGTACACGAATTCTACTGTGCACGTTCTACATTTCATAAGCATCTCTACATTTCTACATCTACCCATCATATATACAGGCCTTCTAAATCTAATGCATTTTAACATGTGAATACATTTGTTTCCTATAACATGTTATCACATTCGTTGGCTTTTATGTTATAATTGTCAACTTTACATTACGATATACGTTTCATTCCTACGTTTATAACATATACGTCTAAATATGGTTACGATATACTTTGCATTCAAATTGCGCTCTCTCAGTTCCCCCCTTTGATGACTTTTAGGAGTCATCACTAAAAGCAATTTGAATACATCATTTATACCGAACTAGTTACATCAGTTCCTCTTTTTATCGATTCAAGTGTTCTCAGACTTTTATACTGTTGATCTTGTAGGACAGCTAGTCTTCTTTCTTGGTTTCTCATCGATCTTTGTAACTGATTCGACTTATACCACTTATACATTTTTACCAATCCTAATAATGTAATTATGCAAATTAATACTATTAATACAGGCTTTAAAATATACCAAACTATACTTTTGCCTAGATTAGCAAACCAACTTCCAACCTTTCCCACTCCATTTCCTACTTTTTCCCAAACATTTATTTTTGATAAATCTTCAATTTCTTGATGAATCTGTGTAATGTTCTGTATGACTTTCTCAAGTGGTTTTGAATTATCAGGAATATAAGTACAACATTCCTGAACTTTCAAAGCTTTACAAACTCCGCCTTCTTTTGCTAATATCACATCTAAAGCAAGTCTGTTGTGTAAAACCATTGCTCTAATCGACTGCATCTCACCTTCTACTAACATTAATGATCTCGCAGTACTAGCAGACAATCTATCCATGACTGTCGCTAACCTTCTAATCTTAACATCGTTAAGAATTAAACCTAACAATGGAAACATCGCTCCAAATACATCTCCTACTACTTCTGCATCTCCTACTTCCCTTTTCGTCCGCCTCGAAGCCTTTCCTTCTATAATCGCTAAATCCTTTGCATGATATATTTTGGGGAAGACAATTGCCAAGTAACACGAACCATACCAATTGTCAGGTAGTTTTACATAGGCATTTCTCCCACATACAAAATACACATTCGGAATAGCTTGCATTCCCTTCATAAAATCTTTCGTATAGTACTCTAATTTAAAAGAGTGCTCGCAACTAACCTCACCTACAAATTCACTCTCGTAATACGTTTTGCTTCGAGCTAAACATAACTTTCCTTTCTGCGTTCTATCCAATGCTATTGGACCATTGCTACCTTTCTTTTTATGTGCCTTCTCTTCTTCTGTCCAGTCTATTTTCCATTGTCCTGACAATTTTAGAATCTTCTGCCGTCTGCATCGATCATCAACTTGTGCTATAAATCTTTTCTCTACTTCTGATACTTTGCAAGTCAGATTATTTCTACGTGCATATGATGTATCTAATGTGTCCCAAGGAAGAAAGAATTTGGCTAATCTATCCTCCTTTTTGTAGTAGTCCCACTTATTCATTTGTTTATAATTCGGAACTTCAGGCAGTACCGAATCATAATTTGAAAAGTAGTACTCAAATCCTTCTCTACCATAAAATATACTAAGCAGTAAACTACATGTTATCCCATAAGTCAATGGGAGATGGTGATATCTAATGCCTTCGTCTACAGAAGCCGGCAATTGCATACAAACGTAGCAATCTTTGGCCTCCATGGCATCGATATATTCGTACAATAATTTGGCATATGCATTTGACCTAAAATTTCCCTGTGACTCGTCTATATGTAATCTACGAGCTTCATCTGCAAGTAACGCCTTTTCACGTATAACATTGCCCTCCTCCTTCTTTCCCACAAGAGCAGGTTTCAAGGTCGTTACAATTTTCACATTCACTATTTCCTTATCATGCTCATATCCTGTCAGGTAAGATATCGTTACTACTAATATTATAAGGAATATCACTATTGCTATAAGTGTACCTACTATACATCTTGCTTTTCTGTTTGGGTTGCCGTTCTCCATGTTATCAAAAACAGCGTACCTCGTTCTCTAGCGAAAGGTTTCCTGTTGCAGTCTTTAGTTGCTTATGTACTTTCTCAGTCTTTAAAGTGCTTTCTATCAACAGGTATCCTTTTCACAACAATGTCTTTTCTCTTCTTAGCAGCAGACAACCCTAGCCCTTCTCCGTCCTCTAAATGTAATCCCTAATTTTATTCTTCTTTCCACTCGGTGCTAGGTTATCTTCTTCTTTATAACATACGTACAAAAGTCTTTTATGCATCGACAATTATTCTCGGACCTGCAGCTTTCACAACAATTATTAATAGTTCAAAGCGAATAACCTTTTCTTCTTCTTCTGTCATTTGTTGACCAGCTGTTGGAAACTGTAATCTTTTTAGCACTAGATCTTGAATTTTACTCAAACGTGGGGGTATGGGAAGTGTGAAAGTCAGTAACCCCTCAGTCTCGAGTCCAGGTGCCACCATCCATATCTCCACTGCCACAAATGGATCGAGATCGATTACTTTCACGCTCTTCACTCTCCCAGATTTCTGTCCCCAATACATCTGCTAGATAAGTCCACTCTGGGGTGGCGTACCTTCTGCAGGGCACACGTACCCTTCTTGATCTTCGTGGACTCTCAATTCCTGAATCTGTCGTTTCTTCCTCCTGATCCGATTCTTCAGCGATAGGAGCAAGAGTTCTTTCGTTCTTTCCTTCCGAACTTGGCCTTTTCCTTCTCTCTGGCCAAATGGCTTCGTTGCTTTCCGTCTTTCCGCTCCTTGTTCCAGGACCCGTCTCTCGGTCACCCTCAGTTTGCTCGATATCTGTGTCGGACTCCCAATTACTTTCTTCTCCTGAGGCGACTTCAGTCCCACTCGTGTCCTGACCTTCGTCGTCCTGTTCCAACACAGTTTCAGCTTCTTCTATCACCTCCACAGCTTGGCTTTTCCCCTCTATGGCTTCTCCGCTTCCCGCCGGATTCTCATCCGAGAGAGGAGCCGTGTCTTCTGGAGGTGTTGGCACTCTTCGGGTGTGTGAGGCATGTATCCAGTTCGGCAGACCTCCACACTTCACTGCGGTATTCGTTACAAGTATGACTTGAAACGGTCCTCGCCAACGCACGTCTAAGCAGTTCTTCCTGACATGCTTCTTCACCAGGACCCAGTCTCCTGGACTCAGGTCATGGCACAACTCTTGTACTGACGGAACCTCTGCAGCCTGGACCTGGAGGGACACAGAATTAACGGCATCAGATAGTCCCTTGCAGTAGTCCAAGATCAAATCGTCTGTGATGTTCACTAGCGCTGCAGTCGGAACCGATGGCAATCTCATGGCTCTCCCCATTAGCACTTCATGTGGAGAGAGGCCTGTTCTTCTATCAGGTGTGCTACGTATGCTCATAAGAACTACTGGAAGTGCGTCTGGCCAATTCAGGGATGTCGATGAACAGACTTTAGCCAGTCTGGACTTGATAGTACTGTTAATTTGCTCTACGATCCCTGAAGCTTCTGGTCGATAGCTGCAGTGTAACTTCTGATCAATATTCAAAGCTGAACACAGCATCTTCACCACTTCGCTATTAAAATGAGTTCCTCTGTCCGATTCCAAAGAGGATGGCACCCCAAACCTCGGTATCAACTCTCTAAGCAACAATTTTGCTACTGTAAGTGTATCGCACCTACGTGTAGGGTAAGCCTCAACCCATCTAGAAAATATGCAGACAATCACTAAAACGTATCTGAGTCTGTTGCATGGAGGCATTTCTATGAAGTCAATCTGCATCCTATTGAAAGGCCCCCCAGACCTTCCTATATGACTCAAGGTAACTGGTGTTCTCTTTCCCACATTTAGTTGCTGACAGATCGTACATCGCTGACACACTGCTTCTGCCGCTATTCTAAACTTAGGATTGAACCACGTTTGTCTGAATACTCTCACCATAGCATCTCTTCCTATGTGTGCTGATCCATGCAATTTCCTTGCCATTGGACTAATGAGTTCATTTGGTAAAACTGCCCTTCCGTCGGCAGAAACCCAAAAGTTCCTCTCACTTTTCCCGCAACCTGCTGTTTCCCAGCTCTTTTTCTCCTCATCTGGTGCATTTTCCTGTACTGCTCTCAATTCATCCCAGGTATCTACAGTATCCAATAACATAGTCAATTCAGTTCTTTCCTGGATTCCCCCCACTTTCGCATCCGTGTGAGAATATCCCTGCTCTGCGCAGTAACGCGCTACTTCATCTGCGTATCTGTTTCCTAGCGATACAAAATCAACATTTTTTGTATGTGCTACACATTTGACCACAGCTATGGCCATAGGTTTTTGCAAAGCTTCTAACAGAAGTTTCACGAATTCTCCATTCCTAATCGGAGAACCCGAGGAGGTCATATAACCTCTCTGAGACCACAACTGCCCGTAATCATGAACTACGCCGAAACCATACTGGCTATCGGTGTATATAGTGACTCGAAGTCTGTCGCCTGCTAGGCAAGCACGAGTCAAAGCCACAATTTCAGCTACCTGTGCGGAGTGGACTCCTTCCAGGCAAGCGGCTTCTATAACTCTGGTAATCGTGCATACTGCATAAGCTGCTCTCAGCTGACCGACATCGTTTCTTACGCATGAACCATCAACGAAGAAAATTTCGTCTGGGTCTGTCAATGGCTCATCTACGATATCAGGTCTCGGTTTGGTACATAGTTCAGTCACATCGAGGCAGTCATGCTCTGTACAATTTTCATCTTCCACTTCGTTCGGAAGTGGCATCAAAGTTGCAGGATTCAAGACAGAGCATCTCTTTAGGGTCACATTCTCGGCAGCCAGTATGACCTGCTCGTAGCGTGTGAGCCTGCTATTCGTCAGATGCTGAGTCTTAGTCCTGGTCATTAACAATTCTACAGAATGTGGTACATACACTTCTAACTGGTGACCCATAACTACGCTCTCAGATCGTTCAATGCTGACACCCGTTGCAGCTACGGATTTGAGACATCCGGGCAACGCTGCGGCTACTGGATCTAATGTAGCCGAAAAGTACGCCACTGGCCTGCGCGCATCTCCGTGGACCTGTGCTAATACCGCTAAAGCGCATCCCTCTCTCTCGCAGCAGTAAAGCAAAAATGGTTTTGTGTAATCAGGCATCCCTAAAGCCGGGGCACGACATAAGTCCTCCCTCAGCTGCAAAAATGCCATCAAACAATCTTTGTCCCATGGTACCGGATCACTTACTCCTTTGTGCGTCAGTTGTAATAACGGTTTAGCCTTCAGTGAAAAGTTTGCTATCCACTGTCGACAATAACCGACCATGCCTAGAAACATCCTGACTTCTCTCTGTGTCGTAGGCGCGTTCATTTTCATAATCGCCTCTATTCTGTCTGGAGACACCTTCCGCTTTCCCTTTTCAATCCTGTGGCCCAAGTATTGCACCTCAGTCTTACAATATTGCAATTTACCTGGAGACACCTTGTGTCCGTTCTCGGCCAAGTGATTTAACAAGGTGATGGTGTCTTCTCTGCAAGCTTCCTCAGTTTCTGACGCAACCAGGAGGTCGTCTATGTACTGGACCAGAACTGAATTCTTGGGCAGTACTAGACTCTCAAGATTTCGTTTCAATAACTGATTAAAGATCGACGGGCTTTCGGTATACCCCTGAGGGATACGACACCATGTTAAGACGCGATCTTCCAGTTTGAAAGCGAAAAGATATTGGCTATCTTCATCTAAAGGAATCGAAAAGAAAGCCTGGCACAAGTCTATCACAGTGAACCATTCAGCTTGGAACGGTATCTGAAATAATATCACTGATGGATTCGGTACCACTGGACAACATGAGACAACAATATTATTAATCTTCCGAAGATCCTGTACTATTCTGTATTTTCCACTAGGTTTCTGCAAACCCATGATCGGGGAGTTACATGGACTACCCACGATCTCCTTCAGTATTCCCTGCTTAATCATGGATTCGATCACAGGCTTTATTCCTGCAATCGTCTCTGGTGTCAACTTGTATTGTGGTGTTCTTGGATACTCAGCATTGAGTCTTACCAAGATTTTTACCGGTTCTACTCCTTTAATCAATCCTATTTCTTCCCCAGTAAAATCCCATACCTCAGCTGAGACCTTCTCTCTCAAGTCTTGTGGAAGCTCCTCCACTGTCAAGGTAGGATAAAGTTCCACACACTCCTTTGAGTTTACGACTTTAAAATCAGCGTCCTCATCATTGGTCTGCACTTCTACTCCTCCTGGTGTGCAATGTATCGTGCAATTCAGTTTGCACAGCAAATCTCTCCCTAGTAAGCACACAGGACTAGAATCGCAGATCACGAACTGATGTTCGTCACTGTAATTCCCTATTCTTACTGACACTGGTTCGGTCAAGGGATTTGTCATCCTTTTGTTCGCGACTCCTACCACCTGTACCGTTTCTCTTGATATTGGCAGACCCGGGACTACCACAGATCTTAACGTGGATCGGGTGGCCCCTGTATCCACCAAAAAGGTTGTAGGACATCCCGCTATTTCCGCCTCTACGTATGGTCCTCTCTGATCTACTTCCAAGGCGGCTCCTAGAGTACAATCTTCTTCCCTACTCGCCCGCTGCCCTGTAAGAGGATCAACGTAGTAGCATTCCTCTCCTCCTACAAACAATGGCATCTGTCTGTAGGTTTTCCCTCCATTTGAGATGCGAGGTGGTTGAGGAAACGGGGCTCGAGGAGTCTGAGTCCCCCCTTTGACAAACTTGCCCTTCGGGACTGTGGCTCCCTTAACCACGTTGTTCTGAACCTCTTCCTCCTCCTGTTCTAATTCCCCTGACTCAACATTGTAAGGACACTCGCGTCGCCAGTGTCCCACCTCATTACACTGATGGCATCTTGTTGTCTTTTTCAGTGTCGCGATATCCATTCTCGGTCTTGGTCTTTCTTCCTCATCTCTGCTCTGATTATTCTGTTTCTTTGCCGGCGTTCCTGTTCCCTGCTGCCGCTGTTTATCCTTCCCAGCAGCTTGCATTTGCACTAGCATTAACTTTTCTTTAAGCTTCTTTGCCTTAGAGTCTATCTCGTCACTACAATACCTTGCGTACCTCAAAATCTCGTCTAAAGGTTTGTTTTGCCAACAGATCAGACGCTGCTGGATCATTAGGCATATTTCTGGTCTCAATCCGAGGACAAACTTTGAAACAAACTGTCCTATATCCTTGGGATCCATCACATCTAACCCGCTGTACTGCTTGAATGCTTTCAGCAATCGCTCGTAAAACTCATGAACTGTCTCCTTCGGCTCCTGAGTAGTTCGATCTATCTTTACCCAGTCTATGTCTTGCACCGGCACTTTCTCTTTTAGCCATGTTATTACCCTTTCGTATTTCTCCATGACCCTTAGTGATGGACCATTCGTCCGAGCGTCTCTCGTTGGCTCACAAGTAGGCCATTCAACGCTAAGCTTGCATGCCGTCCACAAATCTCCGGGTACCACGATATCGAACAGTGTGTTCAAATCGATCCACAGTACCTTCGAGATCTTCACGAATCTTTCTACCTGCTTGTACCACTCAACAGGGTTATCCCTAAGCTTTGGGAAGGAATTGGTGAATGCCGCCAAATCTCCCCTACTCCAGGGCACATGAACGTAGCTTCCATTCGCGATTTCTCGCAACGGGAAGGCTTCCATTCTCATCAAGTCTGCGTCCTGGGACTTCTCAAGCACACTACGTCTAACGGAGCCCTTCTTGGACCATCTTTCCTCCCATCTATCCAAATCTTTCCATATCCTGATACTTATGATCAATTCCCTTATGTGTACCTTCAGCGCGATCGTTCTACGGTCATCCAAATCCTGGTCCGTGCATGTTAGCCTATGGTTGCTCTGTAAAGCCTTAGTTCGTGACAGGTCTACCATGTACCTGTTTGCCAAATTAGATAAGTTCTCATGAGCTGACCTCGCTCTTCGAGTAATATCTTTGGATAGGAACAGTATCTCATCTGGTGTATACGAGGCTAATCTCTCTAATGACACTGTACCATCAATCAATTCATCCAAATCTGCCTTCAAACTCATTACGTCAAGTCGTTTTGCTTTTATTTCCGCTTTCAACATCTCAGTTCTGTGTTCTTCTCTCATATCTCTCTCACCTCCACTATGCGCCCTACGCCTGAGCACAGGTGAGTTATGAGGAGCTCTGCTTCCTTCTCTTCGTTCCCACCCCTCGAGATCCCAAGCCTTTCCGTCTTTACGTGGGGTATGGTGGAATAATGCTCCATCCTCCAACCCTACATTCCGTCTTCTAGGCTCGGTTTCTCCAGCTATGAGATAGGATTCACCGTTCTGCTCTAACCCATTATAACTTGGTTGTTGTCTGGTGTTGCTTAATAATATGAAAGGCCCTCGCCGGTCTTCCGTGTTCCCGTGATCTCTTCCGTGATCACCGGATGGATGGCGAGACGTTTCGCGACTCCCTATGTTTTCATGACTCCGACCGCTATCACCAGATGCATGTCGAGACGCTTCGCGACTCTCCATGTTTCCGTGACTCCAATGTCCCACTTCCTCACCCGGGGCATGGTGTGTGCACCTAAAGGTATTCCGGTACTCCTGTGTCCTACGTTCCCCTTCACTGAAGGTGACGCGAGGCACTTCGCCACACCCTGTACTTCTATCTTCGCGCATTAGCCTATTGCTGTTATCAGTAGGACAAATGTCTCTTCTGCTTTCTTGACTTCCACTCTCCCACTCGGGGCTGCTTTCACCCGCTCCACAATGAGAGAGAATCTTGTTATCCTGCTCTCTCCACTCGGATCCCGTTTCTAAACTTCTATTCCGCGCTTCTTCGGCAGCGTCCCATTCTCTCAGGTATTCCCTTAATTCCTTATGGGTTTTCGGTTTAGGACCCCTCAAATCCATTGACCCTCTTTGACCCCGCTGTTCTACTCTGGGACCCGTTGCAGAATCTAATGGGGTACTCCGACTTATTGGCGCTCGTATTTGCCTGTGGGTATTCATTGTGGCATTCCTATTCTCTGCTCCTTCACTGTCCCATCGTGCCTGTTCATCCTGCTGGACCCCTTCCGGGTTGTAGATTGACACAATAGGGCCTATGGTGACCGGGACCTGTAAAGCGTCCGGCATTTGGTACGACCTAGCGCTTTGCGTCTCCGGAGCCTTCTGGACCACAAATCTTCCCACTACTCTCTGTTCCGAACTAATTTGGGGTATCTCCTCAGCCTTGGTAGTGTCCCACTCTGTTACTGGGATCGACTTATATTCCCCAAACCTAGTTCCGTCTGTTTGCGGTAATATGGGACTCGCAAGTTCCCCACTGTATGGAGGTGGTCTGTCTGTCAATAGCCTCTCTATCAGATCCTCCTCCGACTCGCTTTCCTCATCTTCCTGTTCTAGAGGTTTCCTTTCTCCCGTAACTTCCAACATCGGGTACAGTTTATCTGCTTCTATCTTCTGCACCCTCCATTTCTTAGCTTCATCGTCCCATTTAGCTTCCTGCACCGCCTTTACCGATCTTCTCACTCTTTCTTGGCGCCTCTTTACGCCCCTTTCGTGTGCTGTTCTAAACCACACACCAAGAGCTTCAAATTGTGTTGGCCTCGGTAGAGGTCTCATTGAAAGCATTGTTGCCTTCAGTTGATTCAACACTTCTAATTTAAACGTTCCAAATCTTGGAAACGCCAGTTCTTTTTGCCCTTCAGTTAGCCTGTGCCACTCGGAAATCCATAATATCGAGTGTAAGCCTACATTGACTGCCATATGATATGCTGGTGTGCCTTCTGGTGGAGCTTCTTCTCCGGCATATAAATTTCTCCTTTTCTTTTTAAAGATTTTTCCTAAACCCTTAAAACACTTCATTTTGATAATTTACAATATTTCTTACTTATTTGGGTCTTGATAACAACCACCAATCCCTGTGCGACTCTCGCTAATCCCTATCTCAGCACAGTTCTATGTTAACCGACCAATCTCAGTGCCGCTTTACGCTGACGTCACTTGTCCCTTCAGCAGCTTCCCTCGTTTCTCAGCTCGTTTCACGATCTCACATGCGTTTTCATTCATACATCGAAAAATGACTACTTCCGTCCAAGCGATCACTTTTCTCTGACTGTACGGCCACAGTCTAACTGTAATTGTCACCTCAACTGGCGAGACGTCTTTCCTCGTACGGTCAGACGTTCACCTCAACTGATAGGTTACTTTACACACAGTAAACGTACGACCAGCGTCCGTTACTCATTCACTCACACATACGCTCCCCCTATCATCGGTCTGTCGGGAAATCAATGGTACCTCATGACCCCCTTTCAACGGTAGACAAATTACTCTGGGTGTTCGATACACCCGAACCACTTAAGTCCTCTGGACATAAGATTTTATCCGGTTGCGCGCGCTCACAACCTTCCCCCAATCACACTACAGGCATTCAACTCCGCTTGACATTACAACACAGGAACAACATAAAACACCGCAATCTTACAACGCATGACCCTTATACTCACTCTCGACCGATTCTGCTGCTTTTCTCTCGACGCACCATCAGCACCGTCTTCGGCTGCGATTCGTCGTCTGGTCGTCGATGACTAGGGACCTTGGGGTAAACTAACCTGGCCTAGGTCGTCTTCCTCAAGAAGATAACCATCATTACTCTGCTACCAACTGCGGGGAATGAGATTTTGATATCAATTTATGAGTATGATAAATTTAATAAAGAATCCCATTCATCTGTTTTGGACCGCTCGTATCTGTCATTGAGGAAAGGACCACCCCCGCCTTGGTATAGACAAACCCCATTAACTGACGCCACTCGGAAGAACCACTTACAACTGATAGAGTTTTAAGAGTTTATATAAAGATTAATTTGGATGCGATACAATCCACTCAGGATAAAATCTCAAAGTATACAAATTACAAAATCAGTTTCAATATCAGCCTCTTAAGCTTCGGTGTGAAGTGGTTCCTTCTGCGTCATCTGCAGTAAGATAAAAACAATCATCAAGTTAATCTGTCCCTACTCTATACTATGTGTCAACCCTACTTCGCCAGTTTCTTCCCTAAAAAGGTGTCAGCAGTTTGACTTCCAATGAAGTTCAAACTCTCTTTTAGCCTCTAAAGGAAATCTTAAGTTTCAGAAGCAGTACTCTATCTGCCTACCCATCCGTTCTCTAAGGGTCCTCGGCCTACTGCTCCCTTGCGCTCTGATGTCTTAGCGCATCTGCTCAAGGCATCTACCCTTGTCTTTGCTCTCGCCTTAGCCTAATGCTAATTGCTCTGCTCTTCCCTGATTGCTCTCTCCTCCCCGGGGTGCTGTCCCTAAAATACACAATCACCGTGTGGGTGGAACGCCCCTTGACGCCCACCACGGACTTCCCCCGATGATGTCAACTTCCTGCTTCTTCCATTGGTCCATTCCTTGCGTCGTTCGTTAAGTTGACCCTTCTCCTTTCGATGTCATCTTCATCATCCCATCGTCGACTTTTATTGACTCTTTCAGATCGCATATCATAGAAACTTAGACAAGGTCTTAACTTATCTGTACACTTCTTAACCTTCTAGATCATGTGAATGGTCTTGTCAAAACATAGTCCACCTCAACAAAATGCCTCTCCTCACGTTCGAGCAACAAGTTCCGTCCGGCATTGTCACCTTAAATCTAACAAGTGCTAGACTTCTCGGCTCTCACGTCCACATCGAGCTATTTACGACTTTTACAAGCCCTCTAAATTACATTCATATGACTATGCTCCTTCGAACTCTTGACCAGTTAGGTTACAAACACAAATGACCTAAACTCTTCCAACATTCCTCCAAAAACTCTATACAGTATAACCTTTGGCATACATTTATATATTCGTACTTTTAAGAAAAGCCCTAGTTATACTTAAATACATTCCACATCAATAATATGTAATATATAGAATATAACTACATAGAATATAACTTATGCATTCTCCTTGGTTACATTATCATGTACGTTCCCTACATTTCTCCACGTTACATTTCTCTACGTTTATGCTTTTCCACATTACAATTCTCGCCGCTTCTCCCTTTAAAGTTGTACACGTACACGAATTCTACTGTGCACGTTCTACATTTCATAAGCATCTCTACATTTCTACATCTACCCATCATATATACAGGCCTTCTAAATCTAATGCATTTTAACATGTGAATACATTTGTTTCCTATAACATGTTATCACATTCGTTGGCTTTTATGTTATAATTGTCAACTTTACATTACGATATACGTTTCATTCCTACGTTTATAACATATACGTCTAAATATGGTTACGATATACTTTGCATTCAAATTGCGCTCTCTCACTTAAAAGCATTACTAATTTTATTATTACAGGTGACTTCTGACACACCTCATCTCCTGCAATAAAGAAGTGTGTAGATGCTCAATATTAATACATTATTACAGTTGAGTTTACAATACCTGCTGCCACAGCTTGCAGCCAATGGGAAAGGCAGTGCACACAGCATAATTAAAGCTACAGTTTCGAAACTAAAAATATAACATGGCTTTTCCTTATTCTACTCTGTTTCTCTAGATGAACAGTGGCAAGAAAAAGACAAATATTTAAGGCATCATATTTCTTTTTCCACACGTTAGGTGATAATATGAAAACTAGAATCTCGCTGCTTGTTTCTACACATTCCAAGCTACAACTTAAAAAAAAATCTGACATACTGATTACAATATATTTTTGCAACAAATATCTAACTGCTTTTTGGTACGTTTAATTCTGCACTAGATATTCTAATTGTATTCTTCATGTTTGAAAACATCTTATTTCTTTCACAAAACAAGCAATACACCAAGGATTTTCATGTTTTGAGGGAAGAGTTATAGTGTGGCAATGTACTAAAAGGGCTAAAATACAATTTAGCATACATTACAAGGATATTGTAAGTCACCTCAGAGGTTCATGACCTTATAAAGGAACTCGGCCTTCAGCCTCGTACCTCGTTTTAGTCCTAGACCTCCTCGGTGACTTGCAATATCCTTTTAATATACTACGCAGGGTACACTTTATCCCATATAAGTCTGCAACTGGGGTAACTTTGGTCTACCCTCCTGAGATATACAAATATACAAATTGACACAATGGTCAAATTGCTCAGGGAAATTTTAGTAAACTCAACACCATTAAATTGAGCAAATAGTAACACCTTTCATTTACCTGTTCAAAACAGAAATGCAGTTGGTATACAGATATAATATCGAAAACAAAAATATCGAGGTAGTTAAATATCGAGTTGTAAATATCAAGTAGACAGAATATCGATAAGACAAAATATAGACTACAAAAATATCGAATAGAAGGACAATAATATCGAATCAAAAATTTAGAATCGACAGAATATCGAATGGACAGAATATAGACAACAGAAATATCGATGGACAGAATATAGACAATAAAAATATCGAGGGACAGAATATAGACAACAAAAATATAGATGGATAGAATATAGACAACAAAAATACTGAGTTTATTTGGTAAGTAACTAAGTCAATTTATGGTATTTAATTTTTGTGTAATATAATTCTGGACCGGGTTGTGGGTTTATTGGGGAATAGGGTGGAAAGTAAATTAATTATATTTATTTAAATATTTTAATTTATTGGTATTTATGTACAATTAATTGTTAATTAAATATTATTTGGCAATCAATTAAAATATCATTGGTAATTAATTTTTATTAATTGATTAATTGATAATTATGTGGTTTTTATTTATTTATTTTCTGGAGTGGGTTTATAGGGGAACAGGGTGGGAAGTAATTTAATTATAATTAATTAATTATTGCTATTTATGTACAATTAATTGTTAATTATTTATTGATTGGAAATTAATTAAAAAATAATTGGTAATTCATTTTTATTAATTGATTAATTGATAATTATGTGATTTTTTTTCTGGAGTGGGTTGTGGGTTTATAGGGGAATAGGGAGGGAAGTAATTTAATTATATTTAATTAAATATTTATTTTAATTTATTGGTATTTATGTATAAATAATTGGTAATTATTCATTGATTGGAAATTAATTAAAATATAATTGGTAATTAATATTTATTAATTGATTAATTGATAATTATGTGATTTTTATTTATTTATTTTCTGGAGCGGGTTGTGGGTTTATAGGGGAATATGGTGGGAAGTAATTTAATTATAATTAAATAAATATATTAATTTATTTTTATTTATTTACAATTATTTGTTTATTATTTTTTTTAATTGGCAATTAATAAAAAATAATTGGTAATTAATTTTTATTAATTGATAATTATGTTAATTGTATTCTTTTATTTTCTGGAGTGGGTTGTGGGTTTATAGGGGATCGGGTGGGAAGTAATTTAATTATGAATAATGTAATGATTCTTTTTGTATGGTTATTTCTTTAGATTTAATTGTAATTTAATTTGTAATTAGTAATTATTTAATTTTAATTGGTAATTAGTTTTTAATAATTGATTAATTGATAATTATGTTAATTCTATGTGTATAATTTTTGTAGTGGGTTGTGGGTTTATAGGGGAATTGGGTGGGAAGTCATTTAATTGTAATTAAGTAATTTATTAATATATAAATTGGTATTTATTTTGAATTAATTGTTAATTATTTTTAAATGTTTTGATAATTAGTTGTTATTTGTAAATATTTTGTATTAATAGGAAATTATTTTTTAGTAATTAAATTAATTGTATTATTTTAAATTGAATAATTATTATAAGATCTTAAATTGGGAATTCATTTTATTTAATTTGTAATTGGTATTATTATTTAAATTATTTTCAAATATATATGAAATATTTACTTTCCCTACTGTTGCACTCACTGAAGTGGGAATAGTAATTTTTTCCCCTACACTATCCAACGCATTCCCTACTGTTGCACTCTCTGGAGTGGGAATAGTAATTTTTACCCTCCCACTATCCAACGCTTTCCCTACTGTTGCACTCTCTGGAGTTGGAATAGTAATTTTTACCCCTACGCTATCCAATACTTTCCCTACTGTTGTACTCACTGGAGTGGGAATAGTAATTTTTTCCCCTACACTATCCAACGCTTTCCCTACTGGTGCACTCTCTGGAGTGGGAATAGTAATTTTTACCCTCCCACTATCCAACGCTTTCCCTACTGTTGCACTCTCTGGAGTTGGAATAGTAATTTTTACCCCTACGCTATCCAATACTTTCCCTACTGTTGTACTCACTGGAGTGGGAATAGTAATTTTTACCCCTACGCTATCCAACGTTTTCCCTACTGTTGCACTCTCTGGAGTGGGAAAAGTAATTTTTACCCCTACGCTATCCAACGCTTTCCATACTGTTGCACTCTCTGGAGTGGGAATAGTAATTTTTAACCTCCCACTACCCAACGCTTTCCCTACTGGTGCACTCTCTGGAGTGGGAATAGTAATTTTTACCCTCCCACTATCCAACGCTTTCTCTACTGTTGCACTCTCTGGAGTGGGAATAGTAATTTTTACCCCTTCTCTATCCAACGCTTTCCCTACTGTTGCACTCTCTGGAGTGGGAATAGTAATTTTTAACCTCCCACTACCCAACGCTTTCCCTACTGTTGCACTCTCTGGAGGGGGAATAGTAATTTTTACCCCTACGCTATCCAACGCTTTCCCTACTGTTGCGCTATCTAGAGTGCGAATAGTAATTTTTACCCTCCCACTATCCAATGCTTTCCCTACTGTTGCACTCTCTGGAGTTGGAATAGTAATTGTTACCCCTAAGCTATCCAACACTTTCCCTACTGTTGTACTCACTGGAGTGGGAATAGTAATTTTTACCCCTACGCTATCCAACGTTTTCTCTACTGTTGCACTCTCTGGAGGGGGAATAGGTATTTTTACCCCTACGCTATCCAACGCTTTCCCTACTGTTGCGCTATCTAGAGTGGGAATAGTAATTTTTGCCCTCCCACTATCCAACGCTTTCCCTACTGTTGCACTCTCTGGAGTTGGAATAGTAATTGTTACCCCTACGCTATCCAACACTTTCCCTACTGTTGTACTCACTGGAGTGGGAATAGTAATTTTTACCCCTACGCTATCCAATGTTTTCCCTACTGATGCACTCTCTGGAGTGAGAATAGTAATTTTTACCCCTACGCTATCCAACGTTTTCCCTACTGTTGCGCTCTCTGGAGTGGGAATAGTAATTTTTACCCTCCCACTACCCAACACTTTTTCTACTGTTGCACTCTCTGGAGTGGGAATAGTATTTTTTACCCCTGCGCTATCCAACGTTTTCCCTACTGTTGCGCTCTCTGGAGTGGGGAATAGTAATTTTTACCCTCCCACTATCCAACGCTTTCCCTACTGTTGCACTCTCTGGAGTTGGAATAGTAATTTTTACCCCTACGCTATCCAACACTTTCCCTACTGTTGTACTCTCTGGAGTTGGAATAGTAATTTTTACCCCTACGCTATCCAACGCTTTCCCTACTGTTGCACTTACTGGAGTGGGAATAGTCATTTTTACGCCTACGGTATCTAACGCTTTCACTACTGTTGCACTCACTGGAGTGGGAATAGTAATTTTCACCCCTATGCTATCCAATGCTTTCCCTACTGTTGCACTCTTTGGAGTGGGAATGGTAATTTTTACCCCTACGCTATCCAACGTTTTCCCTACTGTTGCGCTCATTGGAGTTGGAATAGTATTTTTACCTCTACGCTATCCAATGGTTACCCTAATGTTGCACTCACTGGAGTGGTTATATTAAATTTAACACTCTTGCTATCCTACTGTAAAAATATTGTACATGTTTTGTTAATAATATGTATATATATATATATATATATATATATATATATATATATATATATATATATATATATATATATATATATATATATATATATATATATATATATATATATATATATATATATATATATATATATATGTATGTATTAAAAAAAATTGGGGGGTATTTTAAAGGTATGTTAATTATTTAATAATTTTGCATTTATTTAATTTTTTTAAGTATGTTTAAATTAATTATATTTATTATTATATTACTTTTAAATTAATTTTAAGATATGGAAAAAATTCGATATTTTGACAGTCTATATTTTTTACAATCGATATTTGGGAGTCGATATTTTTGTACTTACCCATTTGTAATTAGGCAGTCGATATTCTGGCATTCTATATTTTTACCTCGATTTTTTGATAGGTCGAAATTTTGTCTGTCGATATTATGTCAGTGATCCATGCAGTTAAAGCAGGATATACAAAAAAATAATTTACTATGATTATTACCAAAGCGTTTTATTTTTATTTTTTGGGGAATAAAAACAACACACACAGGTGAATTTTAGCAACACTTGAGTACTGATTTAGACATTGGTGAAGAGGGTACTTCATTGCAGCGGTGATGGAGTACCCTCTCTACTAAAGCAAAGTTCCTTCAGCCTCATTTTGGGTTCGGCAGAAGGTGAGTATACAGACAGAAGAGACTACCCTGTCTCTGCTGCTGACATATACCTCAGACGGCCTGACAGAGCGGGTTATAAGAAGTTTAGCCATGTGTTCGCCTGCCCTATTTAAAGGTGGCAAACACAAGGACAGTTTTCACTGTCTGTCCCCGCCAGGTAAAACCTGCAGGTAGAAGGCAGTGAATACTTCAAAATGACTCTCATGCCATTGGAAAAATTTCACATGGTGTGGGGTCATTGTTTTTTTTAACAAAAAAATGTCCTGTTTTGGGATTTTGTTATTGGAAAATAAAAAAAAGCATAATGTTTGTAGTATGGCTCTGAGATGTGATTGGTGCCGTCCGTCAAACTTTAAGCATTTACATGAACTACCATGACAGCGGTACCAATAAATGCCAGAGATGTCCAATGGTATGCAGACATTTAAAAATTTGGGTGGCAGGAACGACCTCAGAGTGAGGAAGTACTTCACTCTGTCGCACTGATGGAGTAAATCTGGTCCACCAAACTCAGAATCACACCCTTTGTTTCCTATGACTGAGACCAGTCTTTCTTCTGGAGACTATGCCTTAACAATACAAACGATTATTGTGATAGTAACGCTGAAATTAGGTATGTTAGAGTTTTCCTGAACTTTCTCAGCTTATTTGATTCGATAAATACATACTATTGTCACATGACACACCACTATGCACACATTGACCCCAATATTTATCCTGGATCTATTGACTGTCTATTTTGTTTTCCAATTTAATGCTATTCCTTTTATTGACTTTTGGCATATGAAAATCCAAGTGGTAATTTAGAGAATCTAGCCAGTGACCCTGGAGTCCAACACAGATTCCTGTAGGAAACAAATTAATAACTGAGAAGTCATGCGGGAGCACTGCCGTAAATCAGCAGTGCTTCTGTATCACCAGTCTTGCTGTACCTCCACTCGGTATGTCAGGGGAAGCACTGGGTTTATAAATTGTGCAGCCTCAGGTGGCTTGGTTGGTGTAAACCTTTGATCTAGTGGCCCAGGTGTCATGTCGTCTGCCTGACACTGTCTGCGTACAGGGCAGGCGGAAACGGATAGGGAGGGACCAGGGGGACAGGAAGACAGTTCGGGGTAGCAGCAAGTAAAATAAAGACGTGTTGACCCCAGCTCCGGCCACGAGTATCATTGGGGGGGGCCAGAATAGAACACTGGTGACAAGGATAGGATCCACTGACCCACCGCTTTGCTCCCTCACTGCAATTACAGCGTGTGTCTGCCGACGTTTGAAATTGGCCTGAAAAGCACGAAAGAGTGCGAAAATGACGCATTCGCGATCACGCTGAAAACGGCGAGCCACTGGGGTGCCAGCAGCAACGGTCAGCAGCGCGTAGTAGGGTGAGTCTGAACAGTGACTACCCTTGTTAAAATAACTGCCAGAAGTGAGAGCAGTCTGTGGGCAAAGAAGACCTGTGTCCCCATCGGTGGCCATTTTGAAGTCAGGCGCTGGGCATAGGGTTATATTGGCTCCTGCTACGGTGGCCATCTTGAGGTCAGGCAAGTGCAAAGAACCTCACAGAACCCTGGAAATTTATAGAAATAATGCGTTACAAGGCCAACCTCCAACAAATAACTTACCTTCAATTCAAGCAGCGTTAATAAACGCCAGATCCCTCCCCAAACATAAAACAGAAATCGCCGATTTGATCGACGTGTACAAACTGGACCTACTGTTTGTCACCGAGACATGGGGCGATGACGCCTCAGGACCCGATTTTGCAGAAGCCACTCCAATCAACTACAATGTTTGCAGACTAGACAGACCAAAAAAAAGAGGTGGCGGCATTGCCATAATTTACAAAAGCCACTTCAAACTCTCGACTAAACCATATACATGCCCAGAATATGAGTCTCTCACATTTACTCTAGTCCTATCAGCAAAATCATCCTTCAAGGGAATGCTGATCTACCGCCCTCCAGGGTCAAGAGCTAAGTTCCTAGCTAACATAGGTAGTCTAATCGAAGCAGTCGCCGACGCCCCTCATTTTACGCTACTAGGTCACTTCAATTTTCACCTTGAGACTTCGAATAACCACGATACTACGCAACTTCTTGCAGACCTTGAAGCTGCAGGCCTAATACAACTTATTAACTCCCCGACCCATCAGGCAGGTCACACATTAGACGGTATATTTACCAACAGTCCTCTTGTAAATATCACCCAAATAATTCCACTAATCTGGACAGACCACTCAGCTATTTGTTTTACAGTGCAAATAAACTCCACCAAACCAAGCCGCACTGTACCAGCCCGTTCACCATACAGAGACTGGAAAAACATTAACATAACACAATTAGCAGAGATGATACAGGATAACTATATTCCCAATGAGCATGATCCTACCAAAGCATCCGCAAACTACCTGACAAACCTAGACACGGCCTGCAATCAGCTAGCCCCACTTAAATCATCACACCGAAACAGGAAAATACCTTCAGCCCCATGGTTCACTGAGGCCCTACGCATGCAGAAACAATATTGCAGGAACCTCGAAAGACAATGGCGTCGCAACCACAGCCCTGCAGACAAATCCAACTATAAAAATGCCCTCGCCATCTACAAAAGAGCGATAATCACTGAAAAAAGTCATTACTTTATCACTCAAATCAATCAGGCAAAAAACTCGTCAGGAGAACTATTCAGGGTAGTTACCACTCTATCCAACCCCCCGACGCCGCCCTTAGAAGGCTCTCAATCACTGGCAGATGCCTTGGCCAGCTTCTTCGAGGAAAAAGTCAGATCCATTTTCCAGACTTTCTCACGTTCTGCTCCCCTACCTTCTTCGAGTCCTCCCCTAACGAGCACTCAGCCAACTTTACTATCTTTCAACGCCGTGGATAAGGATCACATTCAACGTTTGGTAGCCAGCACTAAATCCGGCTCCCCCCTCGACCCATGTCCCCCTTCCATTCTCAACCGCATACCGGAAGCTATTTCCCCTTTGTTGTCTACCATATGCAATACTATGTTCGTAACAGGTATATATCCCTCAGTTTGGAAAGAGGCGATTATAAAGCCATTGCTGAAAAAACCAACGCTAGACCCTCTTATCCCAGCAAGCTATAGACCCATCGCCTGTCTCCCATTTCCAGCAAAGATTTTTGAAAAGTCCATGAACATGCAGCTATCAAAATACATCAACGACAACAATCTGCTAGATGACACACAGTTCGGTTTTAGGCAGGGACACGGGACAGAGACGGCACTACTGAAAGCCGCAGACGAAATCAGAACAACCATGGACAAGGGAGGATCAGCAGTCTTGATACTCCTTGATCTCTCCGCTGCATTTGACACGGTCGATCATATCACCTTGATCGACCGTGTCGCAGCTCTGGGAATAGGAGGAACAGCTAAAAATCTGATTGCTTCGTTCCTCGCCAATCGTCCACAGACTGTCAAAATGGGTAACTTCACCTCCCAGACCTTCTCACTCCCCTGCGGCGTTCCTCAGGGCTCCTCGCTAAGTCCGACGCTTTTTAATATCTATGTATCGGACTTGGCGAGGGTGATAAAATCCTATGGTATTGCCCTTACCACGTACGCCGATGACACGCAACTAGTACTATCGGTGTACAATAATGGAGCTAGCGTGGCAGCCAACTTTCAGGAGGGAATGAAGGCAATAAGCTCCTGGATGTCATCAAACTGTCTTAAACTTAACTCTGATAAAACGGAGGTGATGACATTCGGGAGCTTGAAACCAGCATGGTCCCCACAATGGTGGCCACCGGAGTTGGGATCTCCCCCCCAACCGGTGGTTAAGGTACGCAACCTGGGAGTCACCTTTGACAACAAACTGACTTTCCACCATCACACCAATGCTGTTGTATCATCTGCATTCTACACCCTCAAAAAAATCAAGAAACTCCTTCCTTACCTTCCACAGTCAGCCGGCAAAACACTTATCAGTACTTTAGTGTTTTCTAAAACGGATTACTGCAACTCTCTGCTTCTTAACGCTCAGGAAGGAGTCCTCAACAAACTCCAGACCGTGCAAAACGCGGCTGCCAGAACCTTACTCTCTATTCCCAAATTCACATCTGTCTCCCACCACATCAAAGAGCTCCACTGGCTCCCTATCAGGAGCCGAATAAAATTTAAGGCCCTTTGCATAGCCTATAAGACCCTTAACCACCCAGGGCCTAAGTTCCTAAAAGAAGCCCTATGCCCATTGGAGCATCGCAGAACCCTTCGATCCTCCACAGCTTTCATGCTGTCTGTCCCTCGGACAAAAAAGGCCACTTGGGGAGACAGGTGCTTCACTACAGCCACTGCTAAATTGTGGAACAGCCTCCCACTGCACATCAAAACCGCCCCCACGCTCCTTAAATTCCGAAAAAACCTCAAGACATGGCTTTTCTCCTCTGCCTAACCACCCCGTCAAAGTGTAGGAAGTTCTGTGATCACTAGCGCCGAGACACCTGTATGGGTATTTGCGCGCTTTAAAAATAGCAAAAATAAATAAATAAATAAATAAACAAGTGAATCCACATAGGCACTCAAGATGCCTGGTGAACTGGATACTTTGTGCCAAGATGCCACAGGGTCTGCCCCGCAAGCCCCGCAACCGCACCAGATGATGATGGGAGTGTCATACCTACGCCCGCTAGAGCCCCTAGAACTAACGTCTGGAAACAGGATGGGGCCGAAATGGAAGAGCTGGGCAGAAGATTTTGAGGACTTTACGACAGGGTCCCAGGTGCAAGACTACAAGCAAAAGCTCATAGTATTATGAAACCTGATAGGAAAGGACATTGCGCAGATTATCAAAGAATTACCCGCCGCCATTTCATATGAGGATGTGAAAGGAGCCTTGGATCGGAAGTTCCTACACAAACGAAACCTAGACTATGAGCGGTACACGTTCAACCTTGCCTCCCAAGAAAAGGACGAACCAATGTGCGACTTCATCGCTCGCATTCGGTGCCTAGCACGGTATGGCGAGTTTGACTCGTTCAACACGGAAGACGCTCTACGACTGCGTATTATCGACGAATGCCATTCGGAATCAGTGCGCCACAGACTGCTGAAGAAACATTACACACTCGAAGAGATCGAAGAACTCACGCATGTCAACGATCAGGCCAAAGGCCACGCCAAGAGAATGGAAGCTAGCAAGTCCGAGAAGAAAGAGCAAGCCTTTCGGATGCAATCACACATGGACTCAAAACGCTATTCAGATCGCTGCAAGTCGGAGAGACCGACGCAGAAGATCCGAGCACCTTCATCACGCCATGGAGCCCGAAGCTATCACACAAATAGGCCCGCCTCAAAATGCTACAGATGCGGTCAAGACTACCCACACTCGGGACAATGTCCTGCCCTAGGACAACGATGCCATCGATGTGGGACAGAAAATCACTTTGAAGCAACCTGCCAAACGCGCCTGTCAGAAACAAGGACAGCCAAGTCAATTTCAGAAACCCGCCACCACGCGGGAGGGAGGGAAAGTCTCTCCTCTAGCTCATCGAGGTCAAGCACTCAATCGACTATTTCACATAAATCTCGGAGGTCAACGTCTTGGGAATTGTCCTCTCCCACGCCTGTGTCACAAGACAGTGACAAATACGTCTGCATGGTGTCTGATCCCGACAGACTAAAGAAATATCCACGACTGAACATTCAAATAGGAAGTCACCCGGCTAAATTTGTCCTAGACTCAGGAGCATCTTTAAACTACATCTGTGCCATGGAATACAACAGCATGAAGCCCCAGCCAAAACTAGAGCCAGTGGCTGTTCGAGTCTACAGGTGGATGTCCAGGAAAACTCTTCCCTGCCTAGGGCAGTTCCGCACGACTCTAACCTACAAAAACCGACAGATCCAAGCTCACATCCACGTGATTGAAGGTCCCGATGCAGCAGACTGCCTCCTGAGCTTGCCGACAGCAGAGCGCCTCAAACTTGTTGAACTCTTGTACACCGTAGATGATTCCCCGGATATCATCAACAAATTCCCAAACCTATTCAAGGGCCTCGGGAAACTCAACCAATTCAAGGTCAAACTACACATTAATGAGCTGGTGTCCCCGGTAGAGTAACACCATAGAAAGGTACCATTCCATCTACAACAAGCAGTGGATGAAGAACTCCAAGACCTATTGCGGACGGACATCATTGAAAGATTCACAGGGCCCACTCCATGGGTGTCCCGGGTGGTAGTCGTACCCAAGAAAGGTCAAGATAATAAGGTACGCCTCTGCGTTGACATGCGCGCCCCGAACACAGCCTTTGAGAGGGAGAGACACCCTGGACCTCATATCAGTGATATGATTGCTCGTCTCAATGGAGCAACTGTGTTCTCAAAGCTGGACCTCAACAAGGGATACCACCAATTGGAACTACAAGAAAAATCCCTTTATATCACTACTTTCACCACCCATCAAGGTTTATTTCGATATAAACGCCTCAACTTCGGGATATTCTCCACAGCAGAGATCTTTCAAGAGGCCATCTGAAGGGTCATTCAGGGCATCCCAAATGCTTTTAACTGCAAAGACGACATCCTAGTGTTTGGGGAGAACCAAGTAGAACACGACAAAGCTTTGGACTGAGTGTGCCACGCCCTACTTAATGCCAACCTCACGCTCAATCCGGACAATTGTGAATTCCACAAGTCCACGCTCACATTTTCTCCAAAGATGGCATGAAACCAGATCCCGAAAAAGTGTCTGCCCTCGCAGACACCCCACAACCACAGGACGTCAGCGACCTCCGTTCCTTCTTGGGAATGGCAAGCTACTGTGCCCGCTACGTTAAAGACTATGCCACCATCAGCTACCCACTCCGAGAACTCACCCGCCAAGGCCAACAATTTCTGTGGTCATCAGCATGCGAACACGCATTCAATACAATCAAGGACGCTGTGAGCACCGCCATCAATCTTGCCTATTTTGACATTAAACGGAAAACCGAAATTACTGTGGACGCCAGTCCGGTGGGGCTGGGTGCCATCCTGGCTCAGTATGACAATGACGCAGATCAACGTCACGTGGTCGCCTACGCCAGCCGTTGTCTTACGGACACAGAGAAGGCATACTCTCAGCCAGAGAAAGAAAGTCTTGCGGTTGTCTGGGCCTGTGAACACTTTCACCTGTTTGTATACGGAAAGCACTTCACACACATCACAGACCACCAAGCGCTCATCACCATCTTCGGCAACCCATGAGCAAAGATGCCTCCACGAATAGAGAGATGGGGCCTCCGGTTACAAGACTATATTTACCCCATCTTTCATAAGCCTGGGAAAGCCGAAAACCCAGCAGACTACATGTCCAGGCGTCCGCAATCCCACACCCATGAACGAGGCTCAGTGGTGGAGGAATACATTAATTTTGTCATCGACAGTGCACGCCCTCCAGCTGTGCCCCTAGAAGCCATTCAAGCAGCCTCGGCCCAAGATCCTACTGTTCAGACCATCATAGGTGATATACAGCCAACTCCTGGAGACACCTTGGGTATGCACCTGTTACAACGCATTTTTTACAACGCACTACCACTACAACGCAGGCATTACAACGCATACCATTACAACGCATTGCGCTGGGGGGCGCTCTAGGATAAGAGGTAAGTTTAATTTACTATCCAACACCTTCCCTAGGTTCCACGGGGACTGGAGTTAGAATAGTAAATTATACTTACCACTATCCAGCACCCCAAAGCGCTATGCGTTGTAATGGTATGCGTTGTGAATACCGCGTTGTAATGGTATGCGGAGTAAAAGTATGCGTTGTAACGTCATACATCCGACACCTTGACACCAGCCATCATGTTGCGTCTGCGGATGCTCAAGAACTGTTAACATTCAAACATGTTCAGGCAGAACGATCAATTAGCACGGAGGGTCTATTGTTAAGAGGAGGGAGGATAGTCATTCCTCAACGACTTCGTCAAGGGATCATCATCCTCGCTCACGAAGGACACAAGGGAGTCCTTCAGAAAGCACTCTGAGAACGTGTATTGTTCCCGTCCCTCGATCACATGGTGGAAGCCACACTCAAAGACTGTGCCTCATGTCAGCTCGTTGGTCGAGAGGAACCACCCGCCCCTTTGCAGATGTCCAAACTACCGGACGGAGTATGGCAACAAGTGGCAATTGACTTCTTTGGGCCATTAAAATCTGGCAAATACATCCTCGTCA
The DNA here is from genome assembly GCF_964263255.1 of Lissotriton vulgaris. Classification (NCBI taxonomy): domain Eukaryota; kingdom Metazoa; phylum Chordata; class Amphibia; order Caudata; family Salamandridae; genus Lissotriton; species Lissotriton vulgaris. The sequence goes on from NC_141687.1 coordinate 898,274,046, forward strand.
TCATGGACGAATACTCCTGCTTCCCTATAGCGCAGCAAGTCTCCTCCACGAAACCGTTGGCTGTTATTCCCGTCATTGATGAGGCATATGCGACATGGGGAATACCGGTAGGAGTAAAGACAACCAACGGACCACCGTTCAACAGTCATGAATTTACTGAATTTGCGAAACACCTCAACTTTAACCATCGGAAAATCACTACCCTATGGCCCCAAGCTAACAGCATGGTTGAGCGATTCATGGGAACTCTCAAGAAGACAGTTCAGCAAGCGGAACTTGCTCACCGTGACATTCAGCAAGCACTAAACGAAGTGCTGCAGGCGTACAGGACCATGCCACACAGCACCATGAATCAATGCCCTGCCACTCTGATGCTAGGGCGAATTCCCCGCACGAGACTGCCGACATCAAACACCGTCACGCAACCCCGACTCGTGACCACCGATCATGACACCCTGGTAAAACTAGACCATGCGAAGAAAGCTAAGATGAAAGACTACGCTGATCGGCGCAGGCATGCGCGACGGAGCAACATTCATGTAGGGGACAGGGTGCTGGTGAAACAAGACCGCAAGACCAAAGCAGACAGTCGATACCTCGCCCACCCATTGCGAGTCTCCAGTCAAAAGGGGACTATGGTCACCGCCGAATCGGAAGGAAGAAGGATAACTCGGAATATATCCCACTTCAAGAGATATCACTCATCGGCCTATTTTCGCTCTCAAGACAGTGGGTCCTGCATGGATTCGTCGACCCCCAGAGAAAACACTGAGGGAGCACATCCCAAGCAAGTGAGGTTATAAGACGCAAGAGACAGGCCTACTCCTGATCAAGCACGAAGCTGTCGCCCGAGAAGAATGATCAAACGACCCACCTGACTCATCGAAGGTCTCTGAGAGACAGTAAGCACAATTGTATAAAGGGGGGAGGTGTTGTGTCATCTGCCTGACCCTGTCTGCGTACAGGGCAGGCGGAAACGGATAGGGAGGGACCAGGGGGACAGGAAGGCAGTTCGGGGTAGCAGCGAGTAAAATAAAGACGTATTGACCCCAGCTCCGCCCACGAGTATCTTTGGGAGGGCCAGAATAGAACACCATCCACCATGGGTGGCATCAAGTCAAAGTGATGATTGCCTTGCGTTATTTACAGAGGGGCGGGCATCACTTGTTTTCCATACCGGGGACTGCCAGTCGAATCATGGCAGTCCTACATAGGGGACAATCACAATCATCTACATTTGCAGGGAGAAAACACCTTATGTGTCAGGGCAATTGAGTTTTTTTCATACATTAAAAGTTTGTTTACCGAACACAAAACATGTTGCCAAGCAGAAGCATCCAAAGACGATGCTCACTCAGAAGAGGATCACATTGCCTTAAGTGCAGTTCTACCTCCACTGAAGGCACAGAGATCTTCATCTGCGGGGTGAGCAGTGATGACCAGCACATGTAAATATGGTGGGGCGCAGCGAGGGAGGGATGGGGGGAGTTGACACACAACAGAATAGGTGAAATTAATTAAGTAAACAAAAACCTATTCCGTCGTCTGTCGACTACCCCCCCCCAAGCTTGCCGCACCCCGCTCCACCTCCCCATCGCGCTTACCTGCGCAGGCCACTACTTAGGGTAAGGCTCCCTCAAAATATGCAAGAGGAGTGGAGGCCATAGCTTCTGAGGCACTGAACCTTCAGACCCCGCTTTCTATACAATTGCTTACACCTGGTGGGTGTGGTCTTTTTTGCTGTCTTGCTTGGCTCAGATTCTTTCTTTGAAGCATGATGATATGCCCCAAAAAAGAATTTCCATCCACCAACTAAATATTTGTATCCATTGGTGTCCTTAAATCTCAACTTTGATCCTCATCACTTCATAGTGGCCTGCAGCCCTTTGATACATTTTAAGTACCCATTTGATATTCATGGTAACTTCATGCTTTCCCTTAATCAGCATTACGTTTGGATGACATGAGGAGGCTAAACAACTGTAACAGTAACTTATTGAACTTGGTATAGTGAAGAGAAGGAATGTTGACGGAGAAATATTGTGGGGTAGAAATATCGACAACAAAATTATAGTTGACAAGAATATCGACTAACAAGTAAGTAATATCAATTACAAAAATACAGTTGTAATAAATATCGTCCACAAAAATATAGTTTGCAAAAATATCAATTTATTAATAATGGTATGTATTTTATTATTTTTAATGAGAATTGTTTGTCATTTTATTATATGTTTTATAATTTTACTAGTTATTAATTTATTTTAAGTTTAATTCTGCATTTTTATTTCTGTAGCCGGTTGTGGGTTTATAGGGGAATAGGGTGGGAATTAATTTCATTAAATAGTTTTAAATAGTAATTTATAGTAGTTCAATTATTTTTTTTATTAGAATTTTGCATTTTTAGTTCCGTAGCACGTTGTGGGTTTAGCTGGGAATATAGTGGGAAGTAATTAAATTATATTAAATGCATTGAATAATTAATGTGTTCGTTGATTAATTAATAATAGTTTAAAAATTAGTTGTTAATTAATTTCATTTAGTCAACTAATAATTAATTATGTTAATTGTTTAATTAACTTTAGGTGTGTTTTGTGGTGTTTGTATATGTAAATGGTGCGAAGGGTGGTAAGTAATTAATTTTTTATAATAATTATTTATTAAATATTTATAAATTAAATATCATAAATTAATTGCTAATTACTAATTGTAATTGTGTAATTAATTCTAAGTGTGGGTTGTGATGTTTATATGTGTAGATGGTGTGAAAGGGGGTTAGTAAATACGTTTTCTTTTGATTAATTAATAAATATTAATACATTAATTTTCATTAATTAATGAGTACCTATTAAATTTAATTGTGTAATTAATTTTAGGTGTTTGTTGTGGATATTAATTATTTGTTATTATCTTTGTTAATAGTATATATTTAAATGTATATATTAATTAAGTTAATATTGGAAATTAAATTTAACAAAAATGTTGATGGTTTTGTTTTTTATTTTTTTGGGGTGCAGTGCTTTCCCTACTGTTGCACTCACTGGAGTGGGAATAGTAATTTTTACCACTCCTCTTTCCAGCGCTTTCCCTATCGTTGCACTCACTGGAGTGGGAATAGTAATTTTTACCCCTACGCTATCCAAAGCTTTCCCTACTGTTGCACTCACTGGAGTGGGAATAGTAATTTTTACCCCTCTGCTATCCAACGCTTTCCCTACTGCTGCACTCACTGGAGTGGGAATATTAAATTGTACCCCTATGCTATCCAACGCTTTCCCTACTGTTGCACTGACTGGAGTGGGAACATTAATTTTTACCCCTCCGCTATCCAACGCTTTCCCGACTGTTGCACTCACTGGAGTCGGAATAGTAATATTTACCCGTCCGCTATCCAGCGCTTTCCCTACTGTTGCACTCACTGGGGTGGGAATAGTAATTTTTACCCCTACCCTATCCAGCGCTTTCCCTACTGTTGCACTCACTGGAGTGGGAATAGTCAATCTTACCCCTCCGCTATCCAGCGCTTTCCCTACAGTTGCACTTACTGGAGTGGGAATAGTAAATGTTACCCCTATGCTATCCAATGCTTTCCCTACTGTTGTATTCACTGGAGTGGGAATGGTAATGTTTACCCCCTCGCTATCCAACATTTTAACTACTAATGTTTTTATTTTGTTATTGAATGTATGTATAATTTTTTAATAGTTTAATGTGTTAATTAAATATAGAATATTTTATTTTAATTTAAATTATTCATATATGTTTTTATTTTATTTTTATATAATTAAAAAAGTTTATAAATTAAATAAAAATAGTTAATAAAATGTATTTAGGTAAATATATGTATATGCACATTTGTTTGTGTTTATATTTATTAAATTAAGTTTATTTGTTATAATTAGTTAAATTATCTATTAAATGTAATTAATTTTGTTAATAATATTAATATTATTGAATTATTTCAATTTAAGCTAGTTATTTTTTAAAGCCGATGTTTTTTACATCTATAATTTTTACATCAATATTTTTGAGTCAATATTATTGTACTTACCTGTTAAAGTATAGGGAGTCGATATTTTTGCAATTGATATTTTTACATCAATATTTTTTTCATCGATATTTTTAACATTGATATTTAAACATGGAACCCTTGGTACATGAAAGATTGCTGCATGTTAATGCTATGTAAATACAAATAATACTAATATCCACACTGTGAACAGCTTATTAATTCAAAGATACAGCAACAACTTTTGTTGGTGGCATATTATTCTGTGGTAGTCATTAACTACAAATAATTCCCTCAGCAGAGCAACGGGTGGTCCTAGGTTGTGCTCAAGGATTTTTCCCACCCTATGTAAGGTGAATTTCTTTCATCTATCTCACATAGGAATGTGCCCTCTTATGTGGGATTGATCTGGTATCACTGTAGGTGGCTTGCAAGCATTACTTTACTCTTTAGCCTGACCTGGCTGTCACTGACCAAGACTTAAGCCCCAGCTACTATCACAAAGACACAATAAGGCATCCCCCAATACCTTTCATTTAAATCTGACCTCCAATCATTTGTATGTATTTCAGAGCAGAAATCAAAGACCGAGACTGTGAGTAAACGGACAAGCATGTGAAAAAGTGGCAATAGTTAACAGTGGTTAGGCACATTAGTGAATAAAGAGTTGCTGGCACTTGCAGTGACTAAAATACATTTAGAAGATCAGAACGCTAGTGGTCCCCATTCTCTTCTACTTGTGTTTCATTGAAATGGACAACATCGACCATCTCCCATCAAAGTACCACGACTTCTAAAGGTTTGATTATCAGTCAATCTCTACCTTAATTTATGTTAGGGAGGATAAATGACTTGGCAAATGAGTGTGATACAACCCTACTGAAATAATTCTGAACAACATTCTAATGAATGCCAAATCATTAAAGTTTTCAGTCCTTCTCATGTTTTGCTCGCCTGAAATTATCTTGGGAGATAAGACCTATGGATATTTTGAGGCTCATACTGACTGTGTGCAAATTTGAGTGCAACCATCACTCCCAGAAAATGCAGATACTGCTGGGTATGCCATTTACTATGTGAATAGTTTGCACATCAGAGTTTGGAATTATGGTTTATACACTAATTATGCATGTTTTACCCATTCCACAAACTAGGATTTCATAAAGGTTGCCTACACAGTTTCACCTGCCTGCTGCAAGCACAGCAGCTGCAGCTTCGATAAATTGGTAAATGGACAAGACCATTTTAGTAACGTGAACTGTGTCTCTGCAGGAATGACTTGCCTAAAGTGAGCATGTCAGATTGGCCGGCTGTCTTGAAACAGTCAGCTCGACATGCACATTTCAGCTCACACCAATACCAACTGTGTAATAGCCAGGCAGACTACAGGCACAGACTCTTAGTGTTAGAAGGGAATGCTGTTTTAGCCTGCTCTGGCCAATCATGATGCTACTTTCATGAGGAAAACGGCATCAGAGCAGGCCCAGGATTGGTTAGCTTTGTTGCTGTTCCGTTAGGCATCAAAAAACGTACATCGAATGAGGAGAGTGGAAGAGCCAGTTTCTGGAGATGAGGGAATTAATTAGAGCTGAATGGCCATATTATAACATAGACAGTGGATTGTCAGTGAGGATGAGCCTGTTGTGTTCATGGAGGTCTACTATCAACTTGTGGCCTTTAAGAAAACCATCACATATGCCGACCACCACTGCCTGTGTGTGAGGAACAGGCTGTGTTTCTTTATGTTAGTCAAATAACAGTATTGTTATAGTTGTGGCCCAAATTGATGTGGTGAGGTGGAGTTCAAATTTAAATATGGGGCTTTCTTTCCTGTCTGCCCCAGAAGACAGGTGACTGACTCTGCAGCTCCCCCTGGAGCAGATGTAAGGAGTCTTTTTTACACCAGGTGTGTCTGAGTATGACCCCACTGCTTGCGCACTGTCGTGCCAACTCACCTGTGCCCACCTGCCAACCCTGGCCAAGGGATGGTTACCGTGCCCAGGATGCTGAAGTTTTGTGCAGTCTGCTGGACCAGGTAGGATCCTCGGTGGGGGCGGCGAGGCAAAGCAGAGGATAAGGATGGAAGTTAAGGGTAAAGTTGTGAAAGTGAGCCCTGGGCTGAGAGGGGGACTCTCATTGGCAGCGGGAAGGGAGCTGAACATCTGCCCCTTTTTATTTCTCGCTTTTGTTGTGTGCTTGGCTTTGTGTTTGGGAAGGCTTGCACAAATGAATGCTCAAAAACATTGGAATTTAGTGTTGGCTTTCAGGGTTACCTGGCTCAACTTGCCTCACCACTTTCAAATGTCACTAGCAGCCACTGGACCCTATAGGGTTTAGGAATTCCTGAACACTGCCCCTTGATACCTGTAGGTCTAGAGTGCTATAGAAGTTTCTTTTTAATTTCATTTAATAAATTACTATTTTGAAAATGCCACTTTTAGAAAGCTGCAATTTCCTTCCCTTAGCTGCAGCCCCTCTTGGGTCACATGACAGGGTGTATCTTCCAGTTCATAGAGAGGGATTAGGTGTGCCTGAATGGGCCATGTGTTGTCAGGACGGGAGGGCAGATCTGTGCACAGCCCAAATAGCAAGTGAAAAGGTTGTGCTCTCCCCTCACACAAAGGGATTATCATCTCCACATTGTCATTGCAGCCAGCTTGGAGCCAGGGCAGGGAAGTCAGGAAATTCCAAGCACTTCAAAGAAAACTCTAGCAACAGCTTCCATTTTCAAGGAAGACACTAGGTATAAAAATAGGACCCACAGATCCACTCTTCAGTTCAATCTCTCAACCTGTGGAAGGACTCTCAGCTAACCGCCCGCTGCTGTGACCTGCTGTGCACTCTGCAAGACTGCTTTGTAGTACCTCCAAGGACTGCTTTGCTGCCTGGAGACTACCTTCAGAGGCCAGCCCTGCTATTTGAGCCCTGCATCTTCATCTGAACCAGGAACTACCAGAATGGCTCCAAGGCCTAGTTTGCTGACCTCTTGTTCAAAGCCACAGGGACATATAAGGCTCCCACCATCTTGAATCTACACCTGGTCTCAGCTTGAATGAGTCCTGAACCCCCAAGTAGTGTCTCACCAGTTCAGGACCCTTGGTTGTTGAGCTAAAGGTGCCCAGATAGACAAAATCCCAAACTGAGGACTTAGTCATTTTTTGGCTTAAAACTGTCCTGAGAACCGAAGGGAGACTGGGACCAACCTGCTTATCTATCCTCCGAAGAGGCATTGCCGCACAGCATGCCTGCGCGGCTGCTCCCACTATGTTCTTCTTCGAAGTAGCAAATCCTTTTCAGTGGTCCTTCGCCAAAGGGTATCCAAGCCCCTGGTACTGTCTTTGGCCAGAGCCTCCTGCTTCATCCGGCTAGAGATTTTTGACTTCCAAAAAGAGACTTAGTCCAAACATAGAAATCTTCACTACAGCTTTGACCCAATGCTCCCCGACAACGATGCACCCTCCCCGGGCACCACCTGCAGCCTTGCCATGCTGAACTTTAAAACAGAACATCTTTCTTGAAAAAAGTGCAAAGGTAAGCCCAATCCTTTGCCATTTTGTTGAACTTAGACCAGGTCTCTCCCGACTAGATTTCCATGATTTGGTTTTGATCTTTTTGATGTTTACAATTTTTTGTTGTGTTGGTGTCAAACAATTTGTGTGGGATTTGTTTTGTGTTGTATTTTCACGTTGTTTCTGTTTCTGTGCTGCATACATGTTTCACACACTGCATCTAAGATAAACATGACTGCTTTTTGTGCCGAGCTACCCATGGTTAAGCACAGGTACATATTTTTACTTTTTGTGGTTCACCGTGCTAGGGATTGTGTCTGTTGATGGACCAGGGCTAACAACCCAGTCAATTAATAAACACATTTCTCACACTCACTCCTACATAAATAATTACCCGTACAGGCTTAAGGATCTAAAGATGAATTAGGAGATAGGTGAGCAATGAACATTGACAAACGAATAAAGGACACAGACTTTGGACACATTATTTTCAGTGCAGCTCCAGTTTCCTGAAATGCCCAAATTACATTTATGCATTTCATTTACTTGTATAGAACCTACAACACACCTAAGAGAATGAATGTATTCTGTCCCAGGACGCAAGCGCATTGGCCAGATAGAGAAAAGTAGATGCTGACTTTTGCCACATGGGTTGAAATAGCCAGGATTTGAGCAAATACTGTGAATATATAACACATTTCATCAGGCAAGTCACAGGTAGACAAATAATTGCCCCCTGATATGTGCCTACTGGAGCTCTACGCACATAGTAAGAAATATTACATTCAGATCTAAAGAATTTTTTTTCCAATTTTCCTAACTTACACCGGCATAAAAGAGCATTTGCCTATAGTCCACAGACTTAGGGGGTCATTAGCCCGCCCGCCACCCTTGCGGTAAACGGGACCGCCCGCCTAAAGGGCGGGTGTCCCGATGTGTGCATTAGGATGCTCCCCCACAGTGGCGGGCGCATCCCTCCTATTTAACATTGTGGCGGCCTGTGCTCACTGCACCGCCCGCCACAATCTTAAAAATTAATGCACGTATTTACATACACGAAGCGGCAGGCACCGCGAGGTGCCTGCTGCTTGGTGTATGCAAATGCTGGGGGGTACCACAGGTACCCCCCTTTGCACCCACCACCTCGGCCTTCACCAGGGGGGCCCGCAGGGTGCCCCCAAAGCAAAGACCGGCTGCCTTTCTGTGGCGGCATCGCCACCGCGGAAAGGCACCTATGCCCACACATCATAATGTGGCTGGCGGTGTCCATTGGACACGCCACCATATTAAGCCCTTTCCGCTGCGGTCGCAAGGCGACCGGGGCAGAAAAGCGGCGGACAGTCTATCCGTCCACCGCGGTCCCCCCGCCATATTAATATGGCGGGGGAATGCGGAACAACGGTGTGGATTGCCTCCGCCAGGCCGGCGGTGGCCACCGCCAGCCTGGCTGAGGCAATCCACCCGACATCGTAATGGGCCCCTTAATGTTAATGAATTAGGAGTAGCGTGCAATGTACATTAATAGCAATCATTTGAGATGTAGAATCCCACAAGAATAATTTATCCCTTCATTTCAAGGAAATGTAAATAAATGCCCTCACAGTTACAAAGGGGTGTATTTAAATGCAAATTCTTGTGATTCTGGCCTCTAGACTTTAGGCAGCCCATCCTGTAACAGGTTTCAGGAACCACTATGCCTTCAGAACAAAAATTATTGACCGAATATCTCACAGCAGCACAGATCAAAATATCATTGAAACAATCGCATTTTATGAGCAGTTTAATCTGCAGGAATGCGCTCCATATTTTTTCGGAGTAGGTAATGAATTTCATTGATATATCTATGAGCTGGAAATAATCAAAGAATTAATTAGTACAGGAGCAAATTAGGCTAACTAATTTCCTCCCTAAAGACTGGGAATCAATTAGTGATCCAATTTCCCCAAGAGATATATTACTATTACGCCACTTACATATTATTTATGTCCATATTGTTTGGATTGTGTATTACACGCTCGCACAATTTGATTAGCTGTATGTGGTTTAAATTAGACCAATCGTTGGTAATGAAAAAGACCTTCATAAAAATGTGACAGTATATGGCGCTGTTTTGAAGGATATCGTGCATAATAGTTGGCCGCTTTCTCATGTTAACTGGGTCGTATATTTAAATTGCTTTGTGTGCATGTGTTTTAGTGTGATGGCTGCCTGGGCAGTCCTAAATGGAGTCCTAGCAGATATGTAAAATGCTCCTGTTCAATGTATGCCTCATGATGCATTATGATCAGGAACAAAAAACAAGGGACCCTTTGCAGTCAGAAGGGACCAATTTTAAGAGAGAGTGGTCCCTTACAAGGTGAGTAAATATAAATAGCCACAAAATTGAAATCAATATTGGGTCTAAATTTGTCTAAATAGGCAATGTTTTGATATTGAATTAACAAAGAATAACTAAAAAAAAACAATACAAAATCAGTGAGTGAGCAGAGCGTGAAGGGGTATTGGGATATCAGCCGATTTCCTTACCACAGTCAGGTGACGTAAAAGTGACTTTCGGAGTGAAAAATGCAAATTAGTAGAAGTCACAAATAAAATGCTGGTGATGTTGGGGGTCTCTGGGAGGTTGTTGAATCACATTAATTACTTGCCAGCGTAGGTCCTCTTCAGTATGATCATGAGCAATGAAATATTCAACCAATGGTGCATTTTGTGTTCTGCAACGCACTCTATGCTGACAGATCCTTATCCTGATTTTTTGTGTAGTTTGTCCGATGTAGATCAGATTGCATGGACAAGTGATTGCATATATTACATTTTGAGAATTACAATTTGAAAAGTTAGTCAAGGTAACATCAATATTAGCATGCACAAACTTTTTGGTATCAGTGGTTAAGTGGCAGATGCTACATCCATTGCATTTATAATGCCCCTTAATAGGTGGGAGACCCCACATCTCAGTGAGTGTTTTTGTCCTTTTTTTACTTACAAGGGCTGCTCTTACCAAATGGTCTTTATTACTCTTGCTTTTCTTAAAGGCAAAGAGGGAACCTTTTGACTATACCTCAAATCTTTTAACTCTTCCCCTTGTTTTGCCCACCTCTCTCTATTTTCCTTTCCTATGCTTATCCTGGCAACTTCCCAAGCATTTACTTTATGTTTCAGCCCTGATGATGATCCCATAACCTTGTTGGGGATCGAACCATCGTCGACACCTACATCTTAAACTCTAAAATGACCATTAATAATTTTGTGGAGTACTAGATGTTTTTATGTGTGACTTCTACTAATTTGTATTTTTCACTCCGAAAGTCACTTTTAAGTCACCTGCCTCTGGTAAGGAAATCGGCTGATTTCCCAATAACCCTTCATGCCCTGGTCACTCACTGATTTTGTACTGTTTTTTGCTGTTATTCTTTGTTAATTCAATACTAAAACATTGCATATTTAGACAAACTTAGACACAGCATTGATTACAATTTTGTGGCTATTTATATTTACTCACATTGTAAGGGACCGCTGTCTCTTAAAATTATGATGCACTATGAGCACCACTAGAGATGGGCTTTGGTTCAGCCCACATGTTGGATACCAGGAGATATCGTTTTGATTGGACAGATGTTGTGTGCTTCCACAAAACAATTGCTTCTGCTATTTATAGTGTTTTTCTCTGTCAGCAGCACAGATGGGAGTAGGGCAGACATTACCCTATATGGATTTTTAGGTTGCGCTTCACAGTCCAACTGTCGCCTGACCTTTTAACCTCAACCAATATTTTTCTACAGTTCTTTGCTTCCAAAAAAATATATATATCTATTCCTGTGGTATTCACTTGTAATGCTTCACATTACAATACATTTCTTTAAAGCCAGACATTTTGCCACAGCCAGTGCTTGTCATGTTGTAGTGTCATTTTACTGATCCCCTATAAAATTAAAACTTATCAATTTATATTAAACATGCATATCCTATTTTATATACCACACATCACCTCTACAGCCATTATTGAATTGATTTTGTTCTAATAGCGATTCTGGGAACGTGGTGAGGTTATTTTTCACATTTACTATACAGAGTTAAATGTAAATAATTACCAGTCTTAATTCACATACCACGCACTGTAATGCTGAAGGGGTTTGAAAATGAGATTTGGGTGCGTGGGATCAATGAGTGATCATATTTCAAATAATTACACTTCGAAGGTCAACAGCATTTTGGTATTGTGTGAATTGTTTGAAGCAGATCATAGCTGACTTAGAGACATGGTGGACAAAGAGGGACAATGGAGTTCAGGAATAATTGTGGATGTGGAATCTCAACATGTACAATTGATTCTCTTCCTTGTGGTATTCAGCACAATTCTTACCTCAAACAAACAGCACGCTAAAGATTTCAATCCCCAGATCTAGAAATTCCACACAGAATTTTGAGAACTCTTTCTCATAGATCTCCAAGTGATTCCACTACAAATGGATGGGAGACTTCCACTGCAAATGTGAGAATCTGTGTATCGCAAGTAAATAGATAAGAGCGTGAAGGAAGTGCGAGAACATTGCCACTGAAGAAGGAAAGCATCAAAGAGTCAGTTTATTGCCAAGACATAAAGAACTTCTTGTGAATTGTACAAAGCAATGCTTGGTGGAGAGGTTACATAACTTTGCATTATAGTTACCTGTGAACAGCTTGAACACTGGTGATACCTAAGACTTCCTAGTTTTCCACATAATCACCTCTGGTTTCAACCGTGTTAAACACTGAGACTCCCAACTCTCTGCCGTGGTTACACCCATGTATTACATTTGTCAACATTAACTTTTGGATTACCCTGATGATTCAATTTTGATATAGTTTGCATCTGTTATTATTGTTCTGCACATTATTGTGAGCATGGAGATACTGCAAATAGGTCCTGTGCATATTTGAGGAATGGCACAGAAATTGTCTGAGGGAAAAGACTCTTTCCTTGAAATAGTCTCACATAACAGGGTTTAATTGGAGACTTAGAAAGGACAAACATAATGCTTTGATGATGTTACAAGCCATCTATAATTTGTTCTTCATTCCTTCTGTTGTAAACGAAGCAGTAAGATTTCAAGAATAGGAAGCAATTCAGGGAACATACAGGTAAAGGGTTGGGCTGTCAGCAGTGTTGTAAGAACTTGAAACTCTGAAGAACGTTACAGTGTAAGTTAGGATAAGAACTTTTAATCAGAATTTCTAGTTAGAGGGGAAACTTCTGTGGTAAGAGCAGTAAAGCCGCTATAGATGGGCCACAGTAACTAAGAAAAGACACCATCTCCATTTTTTGGCTTTATTCTGCTGTTTAGTTCACCATTCAATCTAGCCCCCATAAACATTGTTGTGTTCTTCCCTTTATGGTTGCCTTGTCCCCATTTCCCTTCTCGTGCTTTCCGTTGTCTTTATCAGGGAGAACAAGGCCTGAAAGTTCGGGTTGGACTGTTCCTATTGCTGCAGGGTCAAGGCTGATTTGCACATTGCTGGTTCCAATCCTTAGGTGACATGATGGTTTGGAAGGCAGTGATTAGGCAAATTACAAGCATTCTTCCCATCAAGTTTTGTGTGTTTTTTCTTTTTGTAACCAATTGTATTGATTTTTTATAATAGCACAGTCAATAGTACAATTATTACAGTATGATAATGGAGTCAACAATAAATCACATGTTCTCAGTGGGTCAATGCATAATAGACAATGATGAATATTACTACAAGAGGCATTGGTTCATGTTTACATAATCAACAAACAACGCGTGAAACAAAGTCAACTGGCAGGTCACAACCGTTACAAACCGACCAGATCCCTGCACCTTTGATATAGTATCTACTCAGCACTGGATGAGAACAGCCATGGTAGGTAGGTTCAAGCATGTATCAGACAAAGATGCATTGTCCCTCTATCGTAATGGTACATAGTCTGGTAGCACATTGGGAACTAGGCTCGACAAGGTAGGGTATGGGCTTAGGAACCATGAAAAAAGGGGAGTGGGGAGGAAAACAGAGGAAGGATGATAGGAAGGGAGTTCTAGGTGACAAATGTGGCTTGAAGTAGCATGTGTTAGGCCATCATGATCCTTCATCCAACATTCCATCACTGAGCTCCTTAGAGAGCACTTGAAGTTTTTGTAGCAGTGTATCCCACTCCAGCATGATGGGGACCTTGCACAGGCCTCTAACCTCCTCTCTGTGGAGCTCCCCAGATTCATCCCTGCCCGCTTCAGTCTTTCCGCAAACCAATAGGACATACCAGGAAGATGGACATCCTTCCACTTCATGGCAATGACTCTCTAAGATATGATTAGGACCAGGTGGATGAATTGATTAACAACACCTAATGCCCTTTTATTCCTATATTCACCCAGCCGACCTGCCTCCATTGTGTACAAGGTTACACAAAGGGTAAATCCGGAATCACTGGGACCTGGGTACTTAACAATATGTAATGAGGTGGTCCCAGTATTTATAACATCACAAGTGTTAAAGGTCAAGACAAACTGTAAAACAAAAATTCTAAATATACATATCACATCAGGCTTTAAGTTTCAGCGTTGTTTAATCACACCGAGACTGGTCAGAATTTCTTCAGACAAAGAAAACACACATTGAACATTTGTTATATAACTAGCAACATTGCAGTGCCCAAGGGAAGGGGTGGGGATGGGAAAGGTTGTGGTTCCGGTGAGTTAGTGGGATAGAGAAAGTGCAAATCACCAATAATGCAAGCACAACAATCATATGCCTGAAAAAAACATGAAACAGACAACCATAAAATTGAAGTACACAATGTCTGTACGTATATGCCAAGTGGCATATCATTTATCAGTAATTTAAGTACTGTAGATAAGACTGGCATTTGATGGTTGTCGATGTTTCGACCCCCTAGGAGACGTAGGCCTCTTCGAGTGCCTTGCTGGTGGGGTCTTGCTCAGGACAGTGAGTGGGTGGAGTGGACCATCTCCCGCAGAGGCTACGATGTCAAAGACGTTCCCTTGATTAACTCAGGATCCCGCCGTTTGTGTACTATTGGATTTGTACCTCAGAAAATCCACAGAAAAACTCTTCTCTTTTAAGAGGGGCAGAGTTTACTGGACAGTTTGGTTCATACAAGACCAAGACAGCAGAACCAAGAATCTACTAACACCTTGTGGAGCCTTCCAGCTGTCCAAGGTTATTAGCCTTGTGGCTCCTGCACGGCATACCCTCAGACACAGATAACCCTTGCAGTGGACATAGGGACTGGAAGACCGTGGATTTTGAGGAAACATACCTACTGTAACAGTGACAGGGTCATCTACATGGTCACATGCCCATACTCCTTAAAGTATGTTGGCATGACGACCAGAAAGGTCAAATTGAGAATCAACGAACATAAGAGTACTATAAGGTGTAAAAAACAAGCAACACGCTTTACTAGCCACTTCTTGAATATGAAACATAAAGCAGAGGAGATGAAATAGGTGGTTTTGGAACAGCCCTTTATCCCACAGCATATCAGTGATGTCACACGCTACCTCTTTTTAAAAGAACAAAGATGGATCTTTAAACTTAAATGTGACACAGAGGGATTCAATGATGATATCCCGTGTGTTATGATCTAATCCACACTTAGGTAACTGCCTGTTGTCTGTCCCTACGTGCCTTTGTATTGACTACCTCGAGTTCATGTTGCGCAGTACATACGCATATGACCGAGAATCCGTCAAGTTCCAACACTTCAACTTAAGCGAGGGGAGCTGGTGTCATGAACATACACCCTCATGGTCTGTAATGCATCTGATGACCCATATGTAGATCTAATGTATAGGCAGACACCATCTACTAATGATGTTTTTAACAATGCTTCAGTGCACAGCTATCATCTTTCCAGATACAAGGTTCCGTCTCCCAGGAACTGTCGAAGCTACACTAGCTTCCAGTGCGGAAACGGATATCCTTCAAAACCCTGTGTATAGTCTTCAAAGTGGTCCATGGATTTGGCCCGCCGTTCCTAAAACAGCATTTCCAGTGGTATAGACCTGGTAGGCATCTCAGATCAGCCAGTCTGGGGATGATTAGGACCCCACGCATAAGGAAAGTGCGCTGGGGTGCAGAAGCGTCATCCGAGGGGCAGAAATAGCCTGGAATGCTTTACCTGTGGCCCTGAGACAGATTACGGACTTGATGACCTTCCGTAAAAGTCTGAAAACGTGGCTGTTCACGAACTAAGCAGGAGGTTTAGGCTAGGGGAGCTATCATTACAGCGCCAGGACACCGTTCGGTAACAGCGCGCTCTACAAATGTTATAAATAAATAAAATACTAATGAGTGGGAGATGTAATATGATATGTGAGAGTACCATCTGACTCTACACAAACATTTACATAATACTACTGCCACGTGTAGCGCTCAATAACACTTGATCTTACTGTTGGGGATTTACATCCATGCACTTCAATTTTGTCCTCCCCTTTTTTCGATATAATCAAACTCCCCTTTGTGATATAATCAAACATTCTTGATGAAATCACGAATATAGATTGACCTGCATTAGCGTGATCGCTCTTAAGTAGATCGGCAAAGTAGAATATGGCAAGTTTGGGTAGTATCTAACTCAATAACCGTGTAAATACAATATATCCCGAGAAGCCATCCTTATGTTTTTTATGGATGTACATGTATTTGCCCAAAATCAACACGGCTATTTACTGGGAGGTTTTCTCATTATTCCGCCTAGGGCATGCAGTAGGACCTAGAAGTATTAAGCAGTTCTTTACACCTAATTAAGTCCGCACACTTCCTTTATCTCATTTTGACATGTGGCTCCCTTTCTGATCCGCTTCCGCTTCCAAACCGTTGTTTGCGCCCAACAAAAGAGATACTAGAAACAACACCGAGGGGTCGATTCCGATTCGGGAAAAACGCTCCGAATAGCCGTTCAGAGCATTTTTCCCGTACGAATCGTACCCTGCAACGTCCCCCGTACGTACGACGAAGTACGATTCGTACCAGGAGCCGTACTCCGTACGAGTCGTACAAAACACCGTACGACTCTAATCTCCGTACGATTCTCCCTCGGAACCTGCTGTACGCGACATCTGTATGGTTCACGGCTGGTTTATACGACCCAGCAAGTACGATACGTGTCGGGCACGCACCGTACGACCCTTTTTCTACGGCAGCTGAAAACAGCCGTAAAAGCAGAGTTTGTGCCGAAACAGGTACGGAACGGCCCCCCCGGGTACGGTGCGTACCCCCCATGATTGCAGGGGTACGAACCGTACCCCTGCGATCATGGGGTGTACGAGCCTTACCCCATATACGATCGGTGTACGATCGGTGTACGAGCCGTACCCCCATTGTACGATCAGTGTACGAGCCGTACCCCCATTGTACGATCGGTGTACGATCAGTGTACGAGCCGTACCCCCATTGTACGATCGGTGTACGATCGGTGTACGAGCCGTACCCCATGTACGATCGGTGTACGAGCCGTACCCCATGTACGATGGGGGTACGGCTCGTACACCGATCGTACAATGGGGGTACGGCTCTTACACCCCATGATCGCAGGGGTACGTGTTGTACCCCTGCAATCATGGGGGGGTACGCGCTGTACGGGGTGTATGTAATCGTGCGCTTTTCCGTACGAATCGCCCTTACCTGACGTGGACCGTACAAATCACGTCCTGATTCCCCGGTCCGGATCGTACTCGTCGGGTCGTACGGCGTGTGTACGAGTCGTACGGTTCACAGTCTCAGCCTTGCAATACGTACGGATCGCGACGATTCGGACGGATTCACGGAATGCGGATCGTACTACGCGACTCGGACGGACGGATACGATTCGTACGGAAAGGGCTACGAATGCGAATCGTACGGTGGATTTTTTTACCGGATCGGAATCGACCCCCGAGTGTTTCCTGTTCCGTTTTCGTGCACAATAAGCACATGCACAAACTGGTTTTAATTGTCGCATATAGACTTGCGGCTCCCTTTCAGGTCCGCATTTGGAATTGCGCATGTGCCAATAAAATAAGGGTCTTCCTGGTGAGTGGTAGAACTGCGCTTGTGCAGACTCAACAGGAAACGGTTGTGGAATATTTCCTGTTATGAATGGTTTTCCCCTGTGGTCCGCCAGAACACAATCATGACGTGTATAAATTCGGTCCTCCTGTTCCGCTCAGGTACCTCCCCCTCGGCTCAGAAGTAGCTTGGGGTACCGACGGACAGGTAGGACGGAGGCACACGTCGGCGGCTCTTCCTGCACGACCTCTCATTTTTCTCAATCACGGAGCTGTGATCAAGCTTTGGATACCATGTTTACCTGACTTTTTTGAAGGTGGCAGCGCTAGGTCCTTTTGCTCCTTTTGCTTCTAAGCCTAAAGAGACATAGCTTGGGGGCATTTGCTGGCTACAGCAGTGGGAACTAGTAGAGCGCTAGGTCTCCATTACAATACATTAGGATATCGATAAATGGGTGATTATGGGAATCATTTACCCCAGGAGGTCTAACAACATACCCCTGATCCTATGTTTTTTAGTAAAACAATTGTTACACACTCGATTTTCCACCATATTGTGCTAAGAAAAGTGTGTAGATGAGCAGTCTCTGGCGCATCAGTTCATTGGGAGAGACAGTTATTGCTATCTTTTCTGCTTATTGTAGTACCAAGGTTTTATTTCTAGTTTTCTGAAACTAGTGGAAAGTGATGGAGGGATAATGTAATAGTCATCTGCCATTTATATCCACTTACAGAGTGGGGGCTCATCACCTGAGCAGTCGACAGGAGAGGTGAGGTTTACTCCCAAGAAATATTGGGTGAGTTAAAGATTTAATTTTTTACAGTTATTAGTATCTACTTAAGTGAATCGCTTTTGAGATTACTGACACAAAAAATTAAAACTGTATATACGGCTAACACATATGTATCTATAGTCCAGTCTGCACAGCTGTTTGTGTGTATATATATTCTTCTTTTTTTCAGGAAAGAATCCAACTCTTAAGATACCCTTCCTGCACATTGGAGCTAAAAGTATGGTAGGACGTATCGTATTGTCTATTAATTTTCATTATTCACTTTTTGCAGTAGTGTAGTCCTTGGTCCTGAAGAAAGCCACTGGTCCATCTTGACCTACAATGGCTGAAACATGTCGACCTCTTTAGTCAACTGACGATAGTTATTCTGACAAACTATCAACACGCTGTTTTTAGCTTTGACAAAATGATAATCCCCTAATAAACGTATCTTTGTTATCATAATAGCCAATTTTAATCTGCACGTATGATTTATTCTCACACTTAATATCACTGCAAAATTATTTTTTAGCACCGCAGAGCTTACATTCATGGCTTGGTCCATCACTGGTGGTTTTGTGTTAGGACAGCTCACGATTATATGAGGTGAGATGCCTATCACATACCAGTTTCACAAATCCCAGATGATGAAGATCCGACATTTGGTGGGCTGATAGGTTTCATTTCCAGTTCAACACATGTTCAGCTGCTATAGATTCGGCTTTTGGTCGTATTTTACTTTGTTGTCAGACCAGTAATATCCATTTTGTTTTGGCATACTGTTAAAGGGGGATAGAATACTACTTGGTATTTAAGTGCATTTCCCCTTGGACCCCTGTTAATTGTGTATTTAGAGGACATAACAGTAGCGGTCGGCAGTAGGTGTTTCTATAGGGCGGTGACGTGGGCAGGAGGAGGGGCAGGGTGGGGGGAAATAATGTATGGATTACGGAGTTTTACAGGTAAGTAAACATTTAAATACATAAAACGAATTTCGTTGCGCGCACTGCATCACATTTGGTGATGCAGTGTGCGCAACGAAATTCGTTTTATGTATTTAAATGTTTACTTACCTGTAAAACTCCGTAATCCATACATTATCTCCCCCCACCCTGCCCCTCCTCCTGCCCACGTCACCGCCCTATAGAAACACCTACTGCCGACCGCTACTGGGACATAATGGGTATCCCATTAGCTGCAAGTGAACAGAATCTCTTGCTATACGCTGATGACATACTCCTCTCTCTCACTACCCTAAATACATTGATACCTGTGTTAATTAATACCGTTTTCACATTCCCAGTTGTCTCCCGATACAAAATAATTTGGGATAAAAGAGAGTCTATGCCAAGAACTGAGATGAAACATAGAACTGGATCAACAGCGTATCAGTTAAGTAGATCCCCAAGAAACTCAAATAATTAGGAACTCTTGTGAGCAACTATATCACTTGCATGATACAAGACAACCTAAAGGCTTTATTTGATCAAATGCACTTGGATTATAAACAATGGGCGCAAGTACAGTTACATGGGCAGGATTAAATCGTAAAGATGGTGTCGCCAATCCCAGATTCAAATATATATTTGGAATGATCCCTCTGGCTATCTCATCGCCTCAACTCAGGGATACTGACAAATTGACCATACAATACATCTCGGGGGTCTCCCACCCTAGAATAGCATCAGAAAATCCTTGTGCAGCAACAGCATCAGGTGGCCTCCTATCCCGAGCATGGAGCTGTACTCCTTAGGACATCAACTCTCTCAGATGGTGTACTATTTTGCCACAGATCTAGAAACACCTGTCCTAATACCCTTTGAGGAGTACATACAACATTTTCCTACCAGACTACACATACTCTAGGACATAAGGCCACAAGAAAGCCAACTAATCTCATTCTCCGCTCATCTATTAGCACCTGGAGACGCATCAATAGAAAACTCAGCTCAAATGAATTCTTACGTTCCTCTGCACCCATGTGGAATAATATTGACCTCCAGATCATTAACAGTCCTCTCTACTGGTCTCAGTGGATCTTCAAAGTTACCATAGCGATGGAACAATTATTCACTGATTGACAGCTCAAAACATGAAAACTTGTGGACAGATTTCGGTCTGCACTGGAATCGACACATGAGATCCCAAGAACTGAAGCACTGTCATACTCTGGGGAAACAACTATTTGATGTACCAGTCTCTATATTACTCATCTATCCGACTTGGTGATGCAGCTACAAGAAACTTATAATGGAGATCTATGATACCTTAATCAAAAAGCTCTACTCCAAGCAAAATAGCTTCTTTCTGAAAGTTAGATGGGAACAAAAATGCACAAAGAATACCCAAAGAATTACTGGTCATAATCAGTGCACACACACAACAAGAGCATAAGGGAGACAAGTCTAAAATTCATATTTTTCAAAACTGCCCACAACTTTGTAAAGTGAATCTCATCCATACCCCCAATGGTTGGAGATGTGACCACCCTCGTGGGGACATGCCATATATCCTATGGTCCTGTCCAACCATACATACTTTTTGGCCCTTGGTCTAGAACACTCTGTCAACCACATTTCACCTAAACATGGTACCTTCCATTGCACTGGCTCACAAGACATTGTGGGTCTCAATACCCGCACTAAAAGATAGTCAAATCCTTACTAGCAACAGCTAAGATTTGTAATTGAAAAACAACTCTAAGCCCCACAAATGGATGGAAACAATGGTGGCAACTGCAGGATATGATTGATTTATATATAGGTTGAATGATCAACTGCTGAATTTGAGAAGAAATATGTTCTCTCTTCTCCCCATGTAGCACTTACTGACAATTAAGCCCTACAAGTATCATTCATATTTTACTAATCTCAATTGGCCTACTATTCCACCAACCTCATCCCATTCATCCCACTGTATTGTAATTGTTTTGGAGTTCTCAGAAAAACCCCAGCAAAGGTTGCAGATTAGTTATTCAATGCTTTAGGACCTCTAAATTGGAAGGAATTTCTAACCCTTCTCACAGCTATGTGTTTTCTTGGTATAAACTCACCACCTGTTTAATCAACTTCCTTCACTGATGCAGATTGTGGTTTTGCTATTAGGAAGGATGATGAAGACATTATGATCAGTCTAAACGGTTCACTATTCCTGAACCCACTCACTTCTTCTTTACACACCCCTTCTCCCACACTATTTACAGTAACTCCCCCACACGCAAACTCACTAAATTTAATGTTTGAACTGCATAGGGTCAATATGTGCTGATTTTTGGCTAAGCATAACGTACCTGCTCATTGTTTTTTCGTTACTGGTAATCTTTTTGATGATCTGCAAAAAATTTGACTTGTCACACTTAATATGTTCACCTGTCTACACTAAAAAAATTTATAAACCCATGCATATTTTTCTCATCAATAATTTCATTGCAAATGTTCCAATGATATTATCAATGATGTCATAGAAAATATCATAGGTGATGTAGAGTAGGGTAAGCAGTACATGGCGATGGTGAGACTTCTAGTTACCTTAAGACACAAGGTAATGTTACTTTTTATTTTTTTGCGTATTCTGGAACAGCATTCGGGCTGCGGACCTGGATACCTTAGATACCGAGCGGGGAGCCGACTCTGTGAAAGTATCCCAAGTCGTGAAGAATACCCCTGCCGCAGTGCCTTCATGATATTAGAATTGGTAGGTGCTGGAAATCCCAAGCATGACCTATAACTGGGTAAAACCGTGAGTTTACCTACGTTTGCACTTAACTTCCCAAGGTTAGGATACACCTTAGGATGTGTAGACCACCTTGAAGTTGTTTTTCTTTTTCTTTTCCGTTTTCTCTTTGGTCCTGATGAAAGCTTTGCGGAATAGAGCACCCTGAAAGCAGAAACATGTAGACCTTTTAAGAAACACTAAGGACATACTTAACTCGAATTGATGGCAATTAATGTCCGAATCACTGTTTTTAATAATGACAATCTGACTCCTTATTCAATTTATTGTGGAGGACAGCTTGCCATTTTTTACTTTCATTCCTAACACCTGTCTCACATCTCTTATAGTTGGAATCTGCTCCGCTGTAGCACAGTCGTAGTAGCAGTCCAGGGAGACATTCTGTCTTCTTGGCAAAACCCTATGAGGAAGCATGTCATCAACCATGTTGATGAGTGAGGGTTTTACTCTTACATTTTAAATATTTCAGCTATAGTTTGTTCCCTGTGTCTATGTTAAGTATATAATTCTTTTGCACCAAATATGAGACCTACAGTCCCCTTTATTACGTGCACACTGAAATATTGGAATTGATGATTCCTCTATAGCGCTCTGGCCACTCCTTCGCTGTTATTAAAATTGTTTTTTGTGGGGGACAGGAGTGTCCTTCATCCCTACCTCTCTTGTTGTTTATGATATTCTGGAACTTACACAGCCTTTGTGCCACAACCCGGAGGTCGGCGTCCTATGCATTTCAGCGCATTTTACACAGCTCCATTGGCCAACAACCCAGCGGGCAGGCAGCGTCAGCGCGCATATATACCAATCGGTCCAGCATGTGTTCCTTGCCATAGATTTAATAACACTGTCACATATTTACACTGTAAACTACCCTTCCTCCCCTTCCCCAACACTCGTTCAAGCAATTCCGTGCGTATTCTTGGGCATCTATACCTAATTTGCAATTCTGACCTGCACATTTATACCACGGTTAACCAGTCCATTGAGGTGGACAACATGTCATATACCATTTTAGCCTTTATATTGATCTTCTACCCTTCTCATCATACCGGCAAGCACATCACGGCCCGCCCCACGTGGATTGTTTCAATTACAAGTCTCCTCCTCCCAACCTTAGCCACCCATGAATGGCTCCCAAATGTCAGTTGGTCGTGATCTGATGGGCATTAATTCCCAGAAAGTGGAAAACTGATCTCTGCAGTAGGTGACTGCTTTTATCCATCCTACTATTGTGGAAGGTGCTGTTTTCTTCCAATGTTTGGCTACCTGCCGCTTTGCCAGCAACAGAAACATGGCCGTGTGCTTTCGGTTCGCTTTCGGGACGTCCTTTACATATCCCAGCATCGCCACCATTGGTTTCTGGTATCACGCCATTTATTAAATGCCCTATGTGCGTGAGTATTGCAACCCAATAGGCCGCTACAGGATCACAGGCCCATGCGAGATGAGCAAAGGAGGCTTCCTGCGCTCCACCCCTCCAGCACCTTGCATCTGGACTTAGCCCCATGCAGTGTAGCTGCCACGGTGTGCGATAAAGTCTATGTAAAAACTTAAAGTAGATTAGTCGCAGCCTGTAATTTGGCGACAGTTGTTCCAGCTGGGAGCAGCATAAGTTCCATTGTTCTTCCGTTATGGTCATGTCAGCCTCCCTCTCCCAGTCCTCTCTAGACCTTGTACTAATTACTGGGTAATCTTTCTGTGTCATGCTATATATACGTGTGATTAGTTTGCGGGGTGACAAATTTTCAAAACATTCTCCAATGCTGCAGGGAACTCGGCAAATCTCGGCAAATCTAGCCTTGCAGGCTGCTCTGAGCTGATAATACAGCAGCATATCGGAGGCAGTAGGCGCCTGTGTGCCACAAATATGTGACATAGTCAAAAATTCTCCATTTGGGAAAAGATCACCCCCTGTCTCTAGTTTGTGCACTTTAGCTCGTATCTTAATTGCCTTGTCCATTAAGGGCCCAATCAACGGGTTATCTCCTATGGGCATAGATGGCACATACAGTACTTCTTGGTGTGCTCTCTTGGCTATGCCCTTCCATGCCCATCTCATCGTCTCTACTGTGTCTTTTTCTTCATGGGGTCGTTTGTATGGGGCATATACAGCCGTTTTAAGTGGCAGAGGGGCAACCTTATATATTTCTATTGCCACATGGGGCTGAAACGGTGTGGGGTGGTGCCAGTAATGCAGAAATTGCACTTGCACATGGGGGGCTACGTAATGTAATGCACCGAAAAGCGTTCTCGAATTATGCGCAGTGGAGCACCCGGGTATAAAGCCTGATTGGTCTGGCAGCGCTGTCTGGGGCAGCATGGGTTGCAATCTATTTGCTATTAATTTGGCATATATTTTGGCGTCCAAATTTATCAGTGGCAATGGACGGTATGAATCCGGAGCAGTTGGGTCCTTGCCAGGCTTCAATATAGTGATGATGATAGCCCCGCAAAGCATTGTGAGAAGTATACCGGTTTCCATTGCCTCAAGAAAAACCTGTAGCAGTATGGGGGCCACGATCTCGGCATATACTTTGTAAAAGGCCGCCGTCAGGCCGTCCGCCCCCGGGGCCTTATCAGTTGGCATGCTATTTATTACTTGACGTACATCTTCTGTCATTATTGGCAGCTCCATATATTCCCTGGCACCGTTATTAAACCATGCCAGAGCCACGTCATCTAAATATTCATTTATGTCAGCTTGGGCCGGGTCTGTTTGTGAGGTATACAAACGTCCATGGAAGCGCTTCATTTCACGTAGAATATCTGGTGTTGCTCTCACCATGCCTCCGTCTTCCGAGCGCAGTTCAGTTATGTACTCTGATCATCTGGGCGTGCGTAGCAGCCCCGCTAACGTTTTCCCTGTTCTGTCACTTTCCCCATAGGGCCTAGCTTGTGCATACTTAGATAGGTACTTCGTTTCCCTCTCTGCCTCCCCCTGAAATTCTGTCAACTTGGTCCGTATCTGTGCTACCGTTTCAGGAGCTGGGTCTAGTCTTTGTGAATTCTCTAGGTCCCCTATTTCCCGTTCCAATCTCTGCAAGGTGTTACGTATGTTCTTCAACACTCCAGACTTGAGCGCCACGCAATGGCCCCATCTTACTACCTTAAATGCCTCCCACAAAGTCCCAGGTGAGTCCCCCCAGCCCTTGTTAAGCTCGAAATATTCTAAGACCTTTTCCCTCAGCCCTTCATGAAAGACCAGGTCTAACAAAGCGGTTGATGGAAATTGCCACATGAAAGGCTGGGCATATGCAGGAGGGGCATACAGTTGCAGCTGCACAGGTGCATGATCTGAAAAGGTACGGGGTAGATGTGTGGCATCCAGTTACCAGGCACGCATGTCCTTAGAGACCAACCAAAAATCTAGTCTCGACCACGCATTGCAATGGTGTGTTACACATGTCCCCTCCCTCGCTAAGGGATGCGATGCTCTCCAGGAGTCGACTAAATGTAGGTTCTCTGTTATGGTGTGTAACATTGCAGATGCCTGTGGATGATGCACCCTAGATGTTCCCTGCCTGTCGGCATACGGCAAAAGTACAACATTAAAATCTCCCCCCACACATGATCGCCATATGACCTAATGTCTGTAACTGTTGTCCTATGTTGTGAAAGAAGTCTGGGCTGTCCGTATTTGGTCCATATGTAGTTACCAAAGCCACAGGTGTGTGACACAACGTCCCTTGCAGTATGATGTATATCCCTTCACTGTCTTTGATCGTATGGTGTGACTGCCAATGGAGCCCTCTGCGGATCAATATCGCCACCCCCTTGAATAGTTAGAATATCCAGCCTCTATTACCTCTCCCCATTGTCTATGCCGGAGCACTTTTGCAAATGTATCAGTTAGATGTGTATCTTGTAGGAAACAAATGTCTACCTCATGTCTGGTAAGGTAGGAGTGGATTAGCCTCATTTTTCCATGCCATTAAGACCTCTGACATTCCACGTGATGCACTTTATGTTGGCCAAACTGTGTGAACCAGTTGTCCTCAATCAATAGCGTGCCAGGCCTATGGTATCTGTCTGTCAGACCCCCCACCGTGGTACTGTGCTAGAGCTTACGAATCGCTCAGAAGTGTCATATGATTGCAGTGCTACACCCCCGAGCGTGCAGCAGTCTGTCATCACCCCCACCTCTTGGTGTACTGGTCAGTGCCTCAGCTTGGATGGTAAAACAAACAGTCTTCCCCCCACCACCCACACCAACCCCCCAATTAGGTTCTGTAACACCTTCCCCCCATACCCCCAACAAAAAACAGTCAACATAATATATCCAACAAAAGGGAATCATCCCATGGGGTGCGCGCGGCCACTGGCCAACACCCCTGCGCTTAAGGCAAGGTGGACGAGCATATATCATCCCTCCCAAAGAACTGGAATTTCAAAAATTATACCTATAGCACATCATTACATGGAAAGTCAACCATTTATGCAAGTGTAAATTACGTTCTTCTTTGTGACAACAGCATTCACCTTACAGATGAGCTGCCCTCCTCCAGTTAGTGGTTCGCCATGAGCACAACATCATTGTACTGTAGGAACCCCCCAGTTCATGTTCAATCATTGTCACTCAGTCTAGTGTCTATTGGTTCATCCCCTGACATCTTCCGCTTCCTCTGCTCCTTCACTAGTTGTTTGGCATACGTTAATGCTGCTTTGGTGTCAGTAAAAAAAGTAGGTTTTCCAGCTCCTTGTATTCGCAATTTAGCTGGGTACATCAGTGCATATTTCATACCGACTTGTTGAAATATTTTCTTCGCCGGGATGAATTCCCTGCGAGCCGCCTGGACTTGCAGTGTGAAGTTAGGGTACAGAGCAATTGTATTGCCTTGGTATTAGATGTCTCCCTTTTCTCTGGCCAGTCGGAGTATCGTGTTGCGGTCTCTGTAATTGAGCACTCTTGCTATGATTGGTCTCGCCGGCGCCCCCGTTCGTGGCCTCGGACCCAGCGATCTGTGTGCCCTTTCAATGAGGAACATCATGGAGAGTTCCGGTCCAAAGAGGTCTTTCATCATAGTTTCTATGTATTTTTCCATGTTCTGAATATTTGTCGTCTCCGCAATCCCTGTGATTCGCACGTTATTCCTTTGTATCTCACTTCTAAATCTTCATTCTTCTGTTTATTCACCTCCAGCACTCTGTCCATGCCCTTCAGTTTTTTTTCCAGCTCGGGCTGCCCTTCTTCTGCTTCAGTGACTCTCGTTTCTAGTACCCCCATTCGCCCTTCCTGTTTTTCAGCCCTTTGCATGATCCTATCCATGCGTTCCGCTCGGGTGTCCATCTTGGAATCTATGCCCTGGTGACTGGTTTTCAATTCTTTGATGATAGTGAGAATATCGTCTTCTGGCAACTGCACGGGCCAGTCTCGTCCATAGGGTCCTGATGTACTCCATCGGTCTCCGTCTGCTTGGCAGTTTTCTTAAAAAAATTGTTGCGGGCTGCCTGGTGTCTAGTTTGCCCATATTGGCACATATTAACCAGCAGCCACAAGCAAGGGGCGTTCAGTGAGCGTTTTCACCATTTGAGTTGTCAGGAACATAGATATAGCGAGACGGCAATATATGTCTGAGTCAACAATGGCCCTGCCCGCCTACCGCCCACAAGCTGCGCCCTAGCACATGCAACTAGTGCCTCCTCGCCAATGGGCCACGTTGTAGCTCGCACCTTAGAATGCAGGCCCTCACAGCTCAATATGTCTTGAGTTGAGCCCATCTCTGGATCTCAGCAGCAATCAACAATATTACGCTTCCCCTTGCAACCCACTTTAATTGCCCTGTGAACCTCCAAACGGTTTATCCAGTCATAGGGCGGGTGCTGACTTGCTTCGCAGGGTCTGTCTCCTGCACCACACCTGCCGTAGACTACTCTTCTGCCAAGCCGGGAAGGGGGGTGGAGGGGCCCGATCCTCGGCCCCGCACCACACCTCACTCACTATTCCTCAACACGCCACTCTGTCAGCCCAGGCCGCGTATTGCACAACCTGGAGGCAGACAGGCACCCAGTCCACAAAATGGCGGCCACCGCTGCTTTCCGTCACATTAGGACTCCTTCAGGTCTGGATAATCTATGTGGAGGTCAGCAACCCAAAGCAGCCACACCGGGGGGTCTCTTCATGCACGCACTTTCCGGTCGCTGCCTCAACCTCTTTCCACGCGTGCAGTGCTCCTTCCCCGTACCTCCGATAATGGCCCCCAGGCGAAGCGCTCAGCTCCTCCGCTCTCCGATCACTGCCGCATTCACCACACTTAAAGCATTTCCTCAACGGCCACAGTGCCCATGCAGCCTCATCTATGGACACATCATGTAGGGTCTCTGTCGCAGCCTTTCAAGGAGTAACCAGTCTCCACCTGCCCTGCCCACGGTGTCCAGTTCCGACCAGCCACCGCCACCAGAGCTCCCGGGCTCAGCGTGCCGCCAGACCGCAGCTCAGCCGTACATTCAGCGCCGCCTGTCTCTCAGCCACTCCAGGGTGTAAAAACATTGGTTTCCTCCTACAGGGCATGCCAGCTTCTTCCCATACCTTCCGCCACACTTATTTCCTGTCTTCAGATGCGATGGACGGATTAATTATGGATTTGCTTTGCTCGGCTGGCGGAGCCGCACTAGATTGCGGCTGATATGAATGTTTTTATTTTTTATTTAAAACCTTATGTTATCACTCAACATTTCGCCCAGCTATAATGTTATTTAAAACTTTATTTTTATCAGTTAATTTCTACGTTTTTTTCAATGGAAAGTAAGATATTATCATACCTAACTGTAACATCACATTAACCATTGCTTTTCCAGTGAATATCTAGGGTTTAGTTTAATATAAATTTATATTTTAATACCATGCGTAAAGCCAGCCCCCTGCCACACACAGCCAGTGTTGTGGCTGCAGGGCCTGTCCTGTGGCCAGATCCCACAGCCGAACCTCCATCTTTCCCCCACCAAACCCAAACCCTATATAAATAAAGCAGATGCATCATCTTTCTAAACAAATTCCCAATAATTTTTGTCAAATGTATATTGCAATAATACATGCATTGCAATATTTACTATTATTGATTACTTTAAAAATATGTAATAAAGTTGTATCAATGTCTGTGACTCTTTCTTTTTATGTAGCTTTTGTGATTATTTTAGAGGTGACATGTGAAAATAAATAGTCAGGGATATATTATTTTTTCTTTAAGAAAAAATTCAAACAACTATGTCTCTGAGTCTACTTTTTAACATTTTACACCTTAGAAAATGTAAGCATAAAAATAACCATATAAAGGCCCTGTATTTTAAAATTTAAAATTTTCAGGCCACATGAAATGAAACCATACAACCAGCAGCTGGGTGGCACTGCAGTCCCAACTGTAGAGCAAAAGCTCCAGCCTGGGAAATGTTAAAAAAAATATAGTACATTTTCAGGGGGTTCATGGTTTACATGACCCAGGTTTGGTGACACCGTCATTGAGTCTGCCCTGGGGATGGGGTGTCTGGAGCCATTTTATAGTTTAGGAACGGGGGCTGCACCACCCCCTCCCTTTTATTTAAAACCTGTCCCCGGGGTATGGGGTCCTCGAGGCCTCTCCTGGCTTAGAGAAGGGGCCACGTTCCCGCTCCCTTCTATTAAAGCATCGGCCCCTAGAGGCATGCAGCAAACACAGTATGGCCGCCAGTTGAGGAGCTCTGATTCATCGAGCCATGCTCGTCGACGAACGGACCCCTTTCCGGTAGCGCTGCAGCATAGCAATGATGGATTCACACGTCAAAGATACCCGGGCACTACATGGCAAGTTTTCAGACCGTGAATCGGTCTCTTTAACTCTTTAAACTGCCCAGTCTGTTTTTACCTCATCGCAGCCGCCATTTTGAATATTTTCTCAACGCAGCATCTCCTTTTTACTGCAATTCTGTTCTTCTTATCTCCCTGACAGCAACTTCTAATGGTTTTCATGGCAGCTTGTCTCTGTGGCACCTGAAGGAGTGTTTTTTACCCTAAATACCTATTTTTTTTGTTTCCTAAATTGCCTCAGTGTGTGGGTTCTTTATTAATCGAAAGGAAACAAAGAAATAAATAAGAAAGGAGGAGAGAGGTAGGTGTGTGCTTATTTATTATTTACACAGCATTCTTGGTTCGCAAAGCAGTTTATGTCTAGTGGCTAGTGGTTCGACCTTCTGATTACAGCTGTGCCCATGCCGTAATCTTACTTTACTTTTTAAGTGCGCTCCTTCTGTGACCTTTATTGGAATGCCCTTTATCACTGAACTGTGCTAGCCACTTGCTACTCCCTCCTGTTAATAGACTGCTAGTGATTTTAATTTTTTGGGCATCTCCTCCTCGCTACATCAGCGTTGTTCCTCCTCCTGCATTGTACATAATCCTTGGCTACATCTTTCCTGTGGTACTTCATTTGCGACTTCACCATGGATTCTCACATCCAAATAATTCTCAGCGGACTTCTTCTGGAGGGCGTAAAGAACCAACTGAGGTTTCTGGAAAACGTATCTAGAAGGATCCACCCTCTCCTTCGAAGTCACCGCTTCCTCTCACATTAGAGGATATCATGGAGGAATTGCTCCTTATTCGTCCTTTTATGACTGATACTGCTGCTACTCTCCAGAGGATAGAGGAGAAATGGTCTGGCCTTGATTCAAGACTATCAGATGTGGAACAACAAGTTAGTGATGCTCAGGATGTTGTCGCCAGAGTTGATAGTCTCACTAAAGAAGTTAGCCAACTTAAGAAGACCACAGAGGATTTGGACAATCAAAATAGGCGAATGTGTATATGGTATTCCGGAAGGTTCTGAAGGGTCAGACATGATTTATTTTTTGAAAACTCAAGTCCTCCAGATTGTGGGTCTTCCAAAATCCATGGATTTCAATATCCAAAGAGCTCATCTCTTGAGGCCACAAAGTGCAGCTTCTTCATCCAAACCAAGAGGTATACTTGCCTATTTTCTTCTTTACTCCGATCTCATGGCAATTATCAATGCGGCTAAGCAACATAAGCAGATGCTTTGGTCTGGCCATAGGGTTTTTTTTACTCAAGATGTCTCCAAACCAACTGCGAACCAGCGAAAAGAATTCCTAGACCTCAGACCTGCTTTGAGATCCATAAACGCTCGCTAGGGTTTAATCCATCCTTGCTTCTTCAAAATAACCTATAAGGACAGAACTTTCGGTTTTGAAGATTCAGTCGACCTCCAGAAGTTCATTCATACACACAAAGGAGAAGTTATGGAACTGAGCAAACATTAGTGTTCTGCTATTGTTTCTTTGGTCTGTTATGTTGAGTTCTTTTAGTATGTCGTTTGCAAATTTTAATAGAATCTTTGTTTGTTCTTTCTCATGTTTCCTAGGCTTTCCCTCTGCAGATTCGCTACTGACTTTCTTTATCCATGTTGCCCTTGTGTTTGTAATGTGTGATTCACTCCGCTGCAGTCTCCCCTATTTTTAGGTAAGTTCCCTTCATTTTGTCTCATATGGTTACCTTTTGTCTTTGATCTCCTTTTTCAATTCATTATTTGTTCCTATATGATAACTTGTTTCTCCTCAGTGTCTCTTTTTTTGTGTTGTTCTCTTGTTCCTTGCTGCCCCCCTCTCACGTTAAAGTTTTTTTGTGTATCGTTCTTTATGACTAAAGCTTTCTGGCTTTTTGTCATCGTTTTTTCAATATCTCTTTTAGTGGGACTATGCTCCCTTCCTTTTGTCTCTTTCTTTTCCTATGTTCCTTTCTTTATCTCCTTCTCTTTTGAATACACTCCTATTTCTTTTATCTACCTTCCTTCCTTTCTTGGGTCCTCTTTTGAACTGTTTTTTTTTCTACTCTTTCTTTAGGGTATTTTTTATCCATCTTTTTGCTAACTTCTTTGGTTTTACCAAGCTATGTTTTCCATTCCAATTCCTTTTTACTATTTTCTTTTTCTCATATTTTATTCATATTTTTATGTCTTCCTTAGTTCATTGTTGTTCTCTCCTTTGCTCCTCACACCCCCTTTTCGTGTGATTCCTCATGCCTTACTTACTATCCATTCTACACTTGCTATACTTTCCTGTTGTTTAATTTTCCATAATCTCTACTCATGAAAGGTCTTCGGATCATTTCATGGAATGTAAAAGGTATGCGTAATCCTGTTAAGAAACAAAGGGTGTTGTCTCACCTTGCTAAATTGAAATGTCATGTAGCTTTGCTACAAGAATCACACCTCAAGTTACAGGATTTGCCTTCATTGCGTAAACATTGGGTGGGTGAACTGTTCTGCTCCTCGGCTGTCAACAACAAGAATGGTGTTGGTATTTTGTTCCATAAGTCATTGAATGTTCTTTTACAAGACGAATTTAACCCCTTCACTGCGGGGCTATTCCACCGCAGTGCTAAGGAGGTGGGGGGGGGGGGTCGTGCGGCGGTCCCGTGCTCATGACAGAACCGCTCTGTCAAGGCACACGGGCGAGCTGCTTGTGACGGAACGGTTCCATCATGGCCCCGCCTGCGCTAGAGAACGTTAGCGCAGGCGCGGAATTCGCGCCGCGCAGGTGCGTCGAGAGGGCCGTGACGGAACCGTTCCGTCACCAGCACAGCCCACCCGAGGCTCGTGACGGAGCAGTTCCGCCACGAGCATGGGAGGGGTTAAAGACACCAATGGTAGGTGGCTTTTCTTGGATGTTAAAGTTAATAATACCCAAATCTCTTTTTGCAATGTTTACGGCCCGAATGGTACTGACTTATCCTTTTGGTCTGACTTTTCTATTCTCCTCTCCTCCCATGCCGCCGACAATTTGATTGTGTGTGGTGAATGCAACCAGCTTATTGACCCTTTCCTTGACCGAAAATCTCAAACCAAATATAACAACAACAAGATAAAAAAAAAACTTTCATACAGTTATTAATACAAGAGGTCTCATTGACGCATGAAGAACCTTCCACCCAGATGTTTTAGAATTTTCCTATTTTCCCCTGCTCACAAATCCCACTCCCGTATTGATTACATTTTCCCCACACAACATACCTGACAATTTATGAACAATATTGACATTGGCTCCATTCTTATTTCCGATCATGCCCCCGTCATTCTAGATATCGAATATCTGTCAGCTACATCCTCTTCTAGGTGCTGGCGCTTTAATAATTCCCTTCTCTTAAATTCTCAATTTGTGGAGCAGTTCTTGCTCTTTGCTCAAGAATTTTTTCTTCGTAATCTCTCCTCTGTTTCTCAATTTCACGCTGTTTGCGACGCCTTTAAGGCATCTGCTAGAGGTTTTATAATCGACTTTGTATCCCGGAAGAAAAAGAAGGCTTTCTTGGAAACAACATCTCTCCTTAAACAAATTAAAACTTTAGAACATCAATATTTCAGCACTAATTGTCCTGACACATTACCCAATCTTATTAAAGCAAAATTGCAATATAACAAACAGTATTGGGACTCTGCCTGTAATAGTCTTCTCATATTTAATGCAAAAATGTTTTGTAGACAGAACAAGGCTGGCAGATCCTTAGCCAATTACCTTAAAATTAAAAAATAAAAATCTAAAATTGCTGTTATTAGGGATAACTCGGAAGTTCTACATCTTTCAGACGCCAAGATCCTCGATTGCTTTACTGATTATTACACTTCTCTTTATACCCCAGACTCTTCCCCTCCTCCTGATCTCATTGATTCCTTTTTTTCCAAATATTCCCAAGTACCCTGTGAGTCAGGTTGACCTACCATCTCTGAATGCCCCCATCACCGAACAAGAAATCATTGATGATATCATCCTATTGCCTAAAGATAAAACACCAGGCCCTGATGGCTTTACTGTTCCATTTTTCCCCCAATTCAAATCACTCTTGATTCCTCATCTACTTTCTTTGATTAACCCTTTCCTTGCCATTGATACATTGCATGGTTCTTTTACTGAGGCTATGCTTTGCCTAATACCTTAAATAGATTAGGACCCCTCTTTTTGTAAAAATTATAGGCCCATCTTTCGCTAAATTACCTACCATACGTATTAACAAAGTTATTCCTGACCTTGTTAATATATACCAATCTGGCTTTGTAAAGGGTTGTTCTATTTCAGATAACTCACGCACCATTCTTAACATTGTTCATTTGGTTTCCAAACTTGGGGGCCGATTAGGATGGCGGACGGACTTGAGTCCGTCCGCCACCCCCAAGGTGGAGGGACCGTCTGCAGGGGCTGTGGCGTTCCCTCCAACCCAATTAGGATGTGACCACCACCCTGGCGGTCACATCCCCTACCTTTAACATTGCGGCGGATGCTGCTTCAAGCAGCTCCCGCCGCAAGGTTAAAAGTGCATGATTTCCTTTGCATGCACGAAGCGGAAGGCACCGCGTGGTGCCTGCTGCTTCGTGCACGCAAAGGCAAGGGAGGTACCATAGGTACCACCCATGTCCACCCCCCTTCACCCTTGGGGGCCCGCAACAGGCCCCCAAAGAAAAGTCTGTATGCCTTTCCACGGCGGAAATGCCGCTGTGGAAAGGCATAGGACCGCTGACATCCTAATATGGCTGCCGGTGTCTGATAGACACCACCAGCCATGTTAGAGCGCTTCTGCCGCGGTCGGAAGATGACCGCGGTGGAAAAGCGGCGGACGGGAAAAAGATCCCCCAGCCATCCTAATCTGGTGGGGGGCTTTTTTCAGTCCGCAGCGGTTAATCCGCATCCTCCGGGCCGGCGGTGGCTTCCGCCGGCCCGGAGGATGCGGATTAACCGCAATCATAATCGCCCCCTTGATTCTAATATAGCTGCTATAACATTAGATGCTGAAAAAGCATTCAATAGGGTTACTTGGGAATTTATTTTTGGCGCCCTAAAATGGCATGGTTTCAGCCCTACCATTCTTCAATACATTCAATTACTTTACTCTGCTCCGACCACTTCTGTTTGGGTAAATGGTCACCAATCTCGTTATTTCCCCCTTCTTAGAGGGACTAGACAGGGTTGTCCTCTTTCCCCCCTTCTTTTTTTCCTCGCTTTGGAACCCTTTCTAGAAACACTTAGACACTCACCTCACTATACGGGTTTTCAATTTAACTCATTCAATATCAAGTTTACTGCATATGCAGACGATATTCTTTTGTACATTTCCAATCCATCCACATCCTTGCCTGTTTTCTTTTCACTTTTACACAAATATTCTAGAGTTTCTGATTATAAATTGAATGTAGATAAATCTGAAATCCTGCCTCTCAATAAGTATTGTCTCCTTTCCATGTTTCTAGGCACAGGTTTTGAGTGGAATTCCAAACATAATAAATGTCTTGCCATTCTTTACTCTAACAACATCAAGGAAATTATAAAAAAAAATCTTGCAGATATACTTAAAAAACTCTCCGCTCTGACTGAAGGCTGGTCTCCGTTATTCCTCTCCTGGTGGGGTAGATTAGCCAAAATTAAAATGATGCTTCTTCCTATTATACATTTTAACTTATCTGTGCTTCCCATCTCTCTTCCCAATTCTTTTTTTCGTACTATTAATAGTTCTCTGTCCAGGTTTTTCTGGAACGATCGTAAGCCTAGGATTTCATTGGCTTGTCTTCAATTACCTAAGGGTCTGGGCGGCGTTAACTTTCCTAATATCAGACTATATCACTCAGCTTAAGCAAATTTGGATTTCCTTATCTGATACCACTGATCCACCATAAACAGCGTGGAACTCATTGGAGCTAGCCCAATATTCACCCTTTTCCTTCATCTCCGCCGTCCACATTTCTCAACCTCCGAAACGTTTCTCTTCTCCTATTTTTACTCATTCCAAAGCACTAATTCCCTGCTCAATTCCCTTTTTCATCCTGCAGATCCTTTTTTACACACTCCAATTTGGTACAACAAACATCCAATAATTAATAATCGTGCTGTTTTTTGGAAAGAATGGAATGATAAGGGTACTCTTACACCTCAGCATTTAATGAAAGATGGGTCCTTTATGGACTTCTCGGATCTCCAATCTTCTTATAGTATTTCCTCCTCCCATGCCCTTCAATACCCCATGCTTAAGGACTCTCTCATTCATCTCTCCCTTGAAGAATATATTCTACAACTGTACCAGACTATACTCTCTGTCCCTCCACTGACTTCTCCACTCAATTTAAAGCTTCTACTATATATAAAATATTATCCCACCCTTTGAAAGTCAGGACAAAATCCAGTTTAGAACTCGCATGGGAAAAAGATCTGGTCCTAGATCTACCCCTTCATACTTGGGACTCCCTTTGGTCAAAAATACATACTTCCTCACGCTCTGCTAGCACGACTCAGACCTTGTATTACTTTTACAATAGACTTTTTCTTTCCCCTTCTGACATGTACAGATTTAAAATGTATAGACTCCCCGAAGTGTTGGTTGTGTTCTAATAACAATAGCCACTTACTTCATATGTTTTTTCATTGCCCTTTAGTTAAATCTTTTTGGTCTCAAGTCCGGCTGAAATTGAATGACATTTTATCATCTAATGTTCCTTTTGATATTTCTCATGTCTTTCTGGGACCTTTCTTCTCTGTTTGGGAGAATTATAGCAATGTGGGTACATTTTTTTATTTATTTTTAGCTATTACATTTCAGATTATCACTACCAACTGGAAGGACACTTCAAAAATTTTGTTTCAAGCTTAGAGGAATTTACTGTGTCTTCATCATAGACTTGATCGCGCTTTTGCTGGCTCTACTACCTTGTTGATCAAAAAAGATTTGTTATGATTGCCTTTAACATCTTTTCTCTCTAGGTCGACTAAATGATTTTGTATATGCATTTATTATTGTGTGATTACTTTTGCCACTATTAACCGTTACCTAGTTTGTTGTTTTCTTATTGTATCAGACTCTTCTTTTCTTCTTTTCCCTCTTCTCCCCCCTCTCTCTTTCTCTGCTTCTCTTTTCTTCATATCCTCTTAAAATGCATTTTCACTTTGTACGGATATATCTTTTGAGGTTGTGATTCATTCTTATTTCCACTGTTATGCTTATTTTATATATTTCATCCTCTTATAATATAAATTGTAATGATGTTTTACTTAGTTTATCATCTCAATAAAGCTTTCTAAACTCTAAAGCATCGGCCCTGGGGAATGGGATCACTGGGGCCATTTTAGGCTTGGAGAGGGGGAATGTGCTGCCCCCATTCCTTTAATAAGATGACGGCCCTAGGGAATGGAATCTCCAGGCCGTTTGGAGGCTTGGGGAGGTGGGCCAAACAACCCCCCTCCTAACATATATTCCACGCTGACTCCCAGGCCTGACTCCCCCTGGATTTTTGTTTCATAGAAATGGGCTAGAGCCTGTGTTTAAAAACAAATTACAACTGATTCACAGATCCCCAAGGCTTTTCAGAGTCCCTAACCTGCCTCTAATATCTTTTTTTTAATTTTTTTTCGAACTCGGGTCAGAGTCCTAAGTAACCCTGGGCGAAGTGCTACGCTCCGCCCACGGAGTGTACATAGGGTTGCCTACTTCGCACTTTGCAAAGTAGACATAGTAGGCAACACTACGCACGCTCCGTGGACGAAGCGAAGTTGCCCGCCACCCGCCTCCCTCCCGCCCTCTTCAAAATGGTTCTATTAATGTAAAATCCATTTTAAAGCACATTAAAAGCACTTACCATCTATGCAGCGTCCCGGGGCTCAATATTCAGATGACGCGGCGAGTTCTTCTAGCCAAATGCGCATGCGCGGGTGCCCACACATGCGCATTTCTTTCAAGAAATGCGCATGCGCGGGCACCCGCGCATGCGCATTTGGCTAGAAGAACTTGCCGCGTCATCTTAAGGTGGAGCCCCGGGACGCTGCATAGATGGTAAGTGCTTTTAATGTACTTTAAAATTTATTTTACATTACTAGAACCATGTAGAAGAGGGTGGGAGGGAAACGGGAAGAGCGTAGTGGGGCTACGCGAAGTGTGTGGATGGGCGTAGCGCCCTCCCCACTTCACGAAGCTTTGCGTAGCCCCACTACGCTCACTACGCCCACCCTTAGTCCTAAAATTGCTGCAACCCCATCCTTGTTGAGTGGCCGCCACTCATATATCAGCAGGAGATCTGTCAGGTCCGCAGATCCTACGCTGTGCCATAAATACAATTTGTTTAACCTTAATTTCTCAAAAACTACTTAATGGATTTGCACAAAAACAGAAAAAAAACACTCTTTATTGACCAAGATCTAGCTTCCTGACAAATTTCGTTCAGCAGTATGGGCTTTAGCTGTGTCTCAATTTCCTACGCAAAAATGAATGCGGAATGCATGCTTGGGAACCCCCTTTTACTCAGCCCTGCCTGAAAGATCACCTCAAAACTTTCCATGCACAAACTATTAAAAAATTAGCACCTTTTTGGACAGTTTTGTGGAGATTCATCAACCGGGCCCAAAATTATTAGCAACACAAAAAAGGCATTTCCCATGGAAACACAATCCTAACTGTAACAACACAGTGGCAACCACCACTGGGAGATATGCATCTATATTCAATGAAAAAAACAAAGGTTTTAGTAATGTTACAGATAGGTGAATATGTCAGTGACAACATTAGCATTTTGAATGAAAATAAATGGAAACTCAGCGATGTCATCAATGATGTCATTTGAGACAACATCAGTGATGTCATAAATCATATCATAGTACATGTCATGAGTGATGTAATCTGCATTTTTTGTTTAAAATGCTAATGTTGTCACATACAAATTAACCTTACTATAACTTTACTTTAACCTTTGCTCTTTTCATGAATTTTTTGATTTTTTTTTAATAAAGTAATACTGTATTACCATACATAAAGCCAAATCCATGCCATGTAGAGCCTTTGGCCATCCTTGGTGGCGGTTGGCAACAGGGCCTGACCTGTGTCCAGGCCCTGTGGCACACGCCCCACAGACAACCAACTACATGCCCTGTGGCCAGACCCCAGCAGGCTGCTAACCTCACACTGTGCACAGCCTTTGGTGTAACCTGATAGGCCTGGGGACCCTTTGCCCTGGGGCTAAATATGAAAAGGAGAAGGGGGCTGCATAACCCCCTTTCAATATAGACCCTAGGGACTCCATCCTCCGTTACCAAATATTACAAAAAGAGGACTAGCAGTGTGGGCCCCCTCTCTGAGCGATATTAGGCCCCAGGGACTCCATCCTCTGTCGCATTTCATTTTTTTTAAAGGGGAAGGGGCTGTGTTGCTGATCTCCCAGAGCCTTCACATGCCCAAGGGACCCCATCCCTGGGCAGTTTGTTTATTAAATGGCAGGGCCCCCTCCCATGCCTCTTTTAGCCCTGGGGTACCCATCCCCCGGGGCCATCCACTTTTCAAAACGGGAGAGGGATACATGGTCCCCCTCCTAACCCTTATTAGGCCCCAGAGACCGCATCCCATGGGCCGTATTTTATTAGAAAGGGGAAGGGGGCTTGTGGCCCGCTCTCTGAACCTTATTAGGACCAAGGGCCCCATTCCCTAGGAGCAGAGTCTTTAATAAAGGCAGGGGTAATGCAGCCCCCTCCATGAGCCTAATTAGTGCTCTTGGACTCCATTCCCTAGAGCCAAAATTTACAAAAAAGGGAAGTCCCCCTCCTCGGGCCCAGGGCCTAGTAATCAATAAAAGGAAGGGGCGGACAGCCACTTCTCCCCTGGCCTTCTCAGGCCCTGGGTACCCCATTGCCCAAGGATGCATTTTGGCCCCCCC
This sequence comes from Lissotriton vulgaris, assembly GCF_964263255.1. NCBI lineage: Eukaryota > Metazoa > Chordata > Amphibia > Caudata > Salamandridae > Lissotriton > Lissotriton vulgaris. The sequence continues at coordinate 898,313,733 of NC_141687.1, forward strand.
TCCCTAAACCGATTTGGGTCCTTGGGACCCCATCTGGCGGGTCATCCATCATTTAAAGGTGGGTTCCCCGGTTACCCACCAAGCACATGTTTGTGAGGGTAGGGAGCCCTAAGGCCCCGCAGCCCCAGCCCACACCCTCCATGCTAAAAGAACCAGCATTGCTCCTGCCTGGAGGGAGCAATCAGTTGTTCTCTTTCCCTGTGCAGACAGGGACACCGAATACAAGTCTGGTCTCAGCTAGTGGAAGCATTTTTAAAGCTCCTATCTGCTGGGAGCAGACTTTGTGTTTGCTCCCATTTGGTGGGTGATTTGAAAATGCTCCGGCCTGATGGAAGACAACACGGTGCGGGCATAGCAAGTGAGACCCGGTCCTGGGGGATGGGGTCCAAGGGCCAATAAAGGCTCAGGAAGGGAGGGCTATGCAGCCCTCCTCACTTTTTTGAAAGTCATGGCCCTGGGGGATGGGTGCCCAGGGAGGAGAGCCATAGGGCGTGCATCCCTTCAAAAAAATTTTGGGGACCCGGGAATGGGGTCCCCAGGCTGAATAAGCAAGGGAAAAGGGGCCACATGCCCCCTCCCATTAAATAAAGAATGTGGCCTTAGGCCGCCATTTACTTTTGATCATGGCAAAATCCACCAATTTTTTTCAATTTTGCCATCAGGGTCCTTATTTATTTTTTATTTTTTATTCAGGGCTGGAGACTTATTCCCAGAGTCCCAGAGTCCTGTAATGGCTTCCAGCAAAATGTTTCTCATGTTCCTGACAGCGAATCAGAGTGCTCACTCCGTCAGGAGTCTGACTCTTATGAAAGTAAGATGGCCAGGGGCTAAAATGCTACCTGGGCCAATCTTAAAGCTCTGTCTTTCAATTGCCGTTCCTGCAAGACTCTTGCAGGTCTCTCGCTGAACTAACCATCCAGACATAACATTATTTTAAAACCTTCACTTCTCAAAAACTACTGAATGGATTTGCACCAAATGTCAAAAAGTCAATATGCGGGCTAAGATCTAGCATCTCACCAAATTTGGTGAAAATCTGTTTAGCAGTTTTTCCAGTAGTGTTTCTTAAAGAAATCTATTGAAAATGGATAGGGATTTTGCATTTTGGGACTACCCTTTTTTCGAAGCCCCCGCTAGATTGATCCCTCAAACCCTTTCAATTCAGAAGAAAGCCACAAAGTAGCACCTTTTAGGAAGGTTTTGTGGAGAGTCATCAACCAGTGGACAAAATATTAGCAACACAATAAACTAAGTTCCTATGGAAATGCTGACCTCACTGTTACTACTTTGTGGTGACCGCCACTGGGTAATATATATATATATATAACAGTATATTTCAAAGGCTTAGCAAAAAGTTCCTACCTAATGTAAAATGTTTATATATACTTATCATGTTTTAAAAATTGCAAAATTCTAGGTATAGAATTTATTTAATTAATGTAATTATTTTATAAAAATGAAAGTTACATTTGTCTTAAATTAAGAAAAGTGTATTCAAATATTGTATCAGAATAAATGTATTTGTCCATATTATTTAATTTATATAATTTATTATTGAAACATTTCTTTTGATGTATACTTTTTTATAAGGGAAGCACATGGATGAAAGAAAATGTGCTGTGTTATGGATTTAAATCATGTGTGAATATGGGGTGGAAGTATTTCTTTATCTCTGTGCCATATGTAGGCGAGGGAGAAGCCAAGAAAGAAACTCAAAGATAGTACAGGTGGTAGAAAGAGGGAAAGGGATGAAGCTTTCCAGTGCACAATAGGTGAGATGGTAAGAGATGAAGTGGGGCTTAGTATAATAAATGGAGAGATCAGATGCCAAATACAGTGATAGAGTGAGAGGGAGAGGTGTGAAGCATATAGATAAAAGAGTGAGGAGAGAGGAAAAGAAACAGGAGCATGGGTGAGCTTAGATAAAAACTAGTAAATATGGAGATAAGAGAGGAGTTATTCAAGTATCAAACTAACAAAGGAAGATGGTGGCATATTCACAAAGAATTGGAGCAATTTAGCTGCGCTGCACAGCAGGATTTAAAAAATGCAGGGATGCGCTGTATTAACAAGAATAGGCACACTCCTGAGTTTTCCCTCGTGCTGGTGCTAAAAAAGCTGCTTAATGCTAGCGCAGGCACCCTTGTACCATGGTGCAAGGGTGCCTGCATTACAGGGATGATTGTGTTTCTGCTGGAAGGGACTCCTTCCTGCACAAAAAACAATATTTAATGATGTTTTGCTCTTTCTATGTGTGCTGGAGAATGCATCACACATTGAAAGAACAAAAATCGAGGATAAAGAAAAGTATTTTGTCCTTGTTGCGCCATTCTAACGTCTCACTTTCAAAGGCATTCGTTTTGGTACTGCAAAAACAACAGTTGATGGACAGAATGCAGAACAATGTCATACATTCACCCAGGTACAGAGATCTGGGCCTAAATCCATCGTTTTTTTCCACTCCACACCACCCCAGTTCAGATATGGCCATATGCAAATCAGCCTTGACCCTGTGCCTCATGGAACAGTCCAGCCCGAACTGCCAAACCATGTCTTTCCTGAACTGGAATCAAGCATCCTATGACCGGTTTTTGGCTATCAGCCATCATCAGCCAGAATAGCTTGACTCCAGTGGTGTGGAGAGCATGGGACTCACGTCTGAGCATACCCATCCCACTCGGGGTGACAAATGCAAAAACAACAGTTGATGGAAATAATGCAGAACAATGTCATACGTTCACCCCAGTACTGAGATCTGGGCCTAAATCCATCGTTTTTTTGTACTCCACCCCACCCCAGTTCAGACATGGCCATATGCAAATCAGCCTTGACCTTGTGCCTCATGGGAACAGTCCAGCCCGAACTGCCAAGCCATGTCTTTGCTGGACTGGAATCAAGCATCCTAGGACCGGTTTCTGGCTATCAGCCCTCATCAGCCAGGATAGCTGGACTCCAGTGGTGTGGAGAGCATGGGACTCATGTCTGAGCATACCCATCCCACTCGGGGTGACAAATGCAAAAACAACAGTTGATGGAAATAATGCAGAACAATGTCATACGTTCACCCCAGTACTGAGATCTGGGCCTAAATCCATCGTTTTTTTTAACTCCACACCACCCCAGTTCAGACATGGCCATATGCAAATCAGCCTTGACCTTGTGCCTCATGGGAACAGTCCAGCCCGAACTGGCAAGCCATGCCTTTGTTGGACTGGAATCAAGCATCCTAGGACCGGTTTCTGGCTATCAGCCCTCATCAGCCAGGATAGCTGGACTCCAGTGGTGTGGAGAGCATACCCATCCCACTCGGGGTGACAAATGCAAAAACAACAGTTGATGGACAGAATGCAGAACAATGTCATACATTCACCCCAGTACAGAGATCTGGGCCTAAATCCATTGGTTTTTTTGCACTCCACACCACCCCAGTTCAGACAACAGGAGCAGGAGCATGGGTAAGCTTAGATAAAAACTAGTAAATATGGAGATAAGAGAGGAGTTATTCAAGTATCAAACTAACAAAGGAAGATGGTGGCATATTCACAAAGAATTGGAGCAATTTAGCTGCGCTGCACAGCGTGATTTAAAAAATGCAGGGATGCGCTGTATTAACAAGAACACGGCACACTCCTGAGTTTTCCCTTGTGCTGGCGCTAAAAAAGCTGCTTAATGTTAGCGCAGGCACCCTTGTACCATTGTGCAAGGGTGCCTGCATTACAGGGATGATTGTGTTTCTGCTGGAAGGGACGCCTTCCTGCACAAAAAACAATAATTAATGATGTTCTATGTGTGCTGGAGAATGCATCACACATATAAAGAAAAAAAATCGAGGAGAAAGAAAAGTATTTTGTCCTTGTTGCGCCACTCTAACGTCTCACTTTCTAAGGCATTAGCTTTGGTACTGCCACAGATTTAGAGATTAGAGATCCTTGTACATCTGGGACAGTGTCAAAAGGCAATGGGTTTTGCATTGGAATGCCCACAGCAACACCCATTGCACATCCCTTTGCCGCAGAAAACTGCTGCAAGAAGGTCCATATTTACAAGGCGAAGTTAAGTCACGCAAAGTAGCTCAATGGCACCTTGTAAATATTGAGCAGTGCATGGCGCCACTGAAGCATCAGAAAAAGTGATGTTCTGAAGGCGCAGTGCTCTTCTAAACATGGCTCGAAGACTTTAGAAGGTGGATGTCAGATTATGTATAAGGTAGATGTAAGGTAGATGAGTTTACTGGTTGAGATCAGAAGTGAGATTAGAAAGGTTTAGACAGTGATCATCAGCAGTCAACAATAAGGATGAAGCCTGTACGAGTTTGAGCAGAGAGAATCCATGACCTGCAAGTCAAATGAAATAAGGAATGTACATGTAAAAGAGCGAGGTGCAGTTGGGAGGAACATTGGGAGAGATGTCGGTGAGCTTTGAATATAGATAATTGTGAGAGACGAGAATGCTGCAGTAAGAAGTAAGAGGCCAACGTCAAGGGGCTTATATAAGAATGGTGTTAGTGCAAAAAACAAGAAAAATTAAAGAAGACAGTAAGATAGTCAAATAGAAATATGAGAGAAGGAAAGGTGGGTGTGTTGGGAAAATGTGAATGATGAGAGTAGGAGAAAGAGAAGTGACAGTTTGAAGGAATATGTGGTATAGCTAGGAGACTAAGGACCACATGTACATAGACTTCTATTTGCAATTTCCTAATAGCGAGTTTTTGCGATTTGCTATTAGGAAATCGCAAACCGCTATGTACAACAGTGTATTTTACAATGTTAGTGATTCCCAGCGGGTTGCAATTGCTGTATCTCATTAATATTCATGAGGTAGGTCACAATATATGACCCCTTGGGGACACCTTCCCTTTAGCAAATGGGTTACCGCCAAATTCAATTTGGTGATAAAAAGCCAATCTTTTGCGACCGCATTTGGGTCGCAAAACATTCATATATACCATTGTGAGTTGCTATTAGGAAGGGACACCCTTAACATGCCACTTCCCATTTTGCGATTCTGTCATAGGTTACCAAATCACAAAATAGGGTTTGTTCCATGAAAAAAAGGCTTTTTTCCAGTCGCAAAGGCAACATTCTGCGAATCGGTCCATTTGCAACTTAAAAAAAGCTCCGTGCATGTGGCCTTAAGAGGGAGAGAGATACATATATCAGGATTACAAAGGTGCTGTTAAGAGTGGGATAAAGGAGAGAACAGAACTGGAAAAGGAAAAATAATTAGAGAAATGAGTATGACAGGAATGGGGATCAGTTATATTGTTTCAATGTGATTATCACTTCTAGTATTATTGTATTTGTTCTCCTGCTATGATGATTGTTAACATCATTACTTTTATCATGATTTATATTTGTAGTAGATTCACTTTCAAAGAAACAGTGAAAAGATATTATTGTTATTGTTATTATTATGATTATGATTAGTGTAATTATTGTTGTTGTTATTATTGTTATATAGTTATTAATATTAGTATATCGACTCTATGAATATAAACACTACTGCAGGAATGTACATCTAATCAGTCAGGCCACTTATGCAATCACTTGCTCATGCAAGAAATAAATATATACAGTTAATATCTGATTGAGGTCTACATTTCGGTGCACTGAAGACTGAATGTAAACAAACTGCTAACTAATCATTATTTAAACAAGGATGACTCGAAATCTTATCAAACAAGCGAGTCTTTAAGCACTTCCTATAATATTAAGACTTCATGTTGCTTTAAATCAAAAATTAATTAAGCCGATGTTCTCCAGCAGAGAAAATCGATCACAGTCAGTGGACACGAATAATAAAGCACAACATACCGTACATCATGGCTGAATGGTGTCTAAATCTAATAAAACAAGACCTGCTGCTACTACAGAGAGAATATGCATTCATTTTCGAGTGAACAAATTAAACGCCATATTGTTCTGTCTGCGATACATAGGACATTTACCCAGGAAAGATTTAATTAACAATTTTGCATACAAACCATGAGTTAAACTGATCCCAAATTCGTTCTCAGTTGATGTAATTTGAATAAAGAATTGTTTCACAGCATCATGCACCGAGTTGAAATTTTTTTTTTGAGTTAATCTCTTTGAAGAAGAGTGATCGAGGGTTAGTGTGAGAAACCCTGACTGAAAATCACAACTACAGACATCAACGAAGAGAATGATATTGCTGGCACGTTATTGCTGGTATTTGGGATTTATATAGTGCATATTCTGACATCAGTATAGCATAGCAGGGCTTCGCAAAAGTCCTTTGGGTGCCTTTTCTAAATTGTTTCAACGATTCCCATATCAGGCCGGGTTCTGATTTAGTTTGTCAGAAATAAGTGGTCAGGGCCGGGCATAAGGCAGTGGGAGGGGGCAGAGAGGGCACAACCATAGAGGGACCCTGTTCAGCCTCCCCCCAACAAGCCCTGCTGGCTCTGCCATAACAATATGCCCTATAGAACACCCCCAAGCATGTGGAGCGGCTGTGGCAAAATATAATGCAGCCTCGGCTGCTGCTGGTAAGAGCTGTTGGGGTGAGGCCAGGTGAGGGAGGATTTCGAGAGACGACTACGAGGGGAAATTATTTATTTATTTAATTGTCCCTTATGGTAGTCACTCGAAATCCCCCCTCACCTGGCCCCACTGCTCTTACCTGCAGCGGCCGGGGCTGGATATATGTTCTCACATAACTCACGTATCACATGGACTGCCTGTCTCCCACTCCAGATCCCATCATCCGAACTGGTGTTTAAAGTTTCGCTGCTCTGGGGGTGCACCATTCTCTTGTCAAGTCACTTATGGGCTCTGACTTTCATTTGAAAGACCATTTCCCATCCTCATTTGCTTTCCATTAACATACTTCGTCTTCTTGAGTAGCCTACAGGTCAGTTAGCCTATACAAGAGGAGGGAGAGTCAGAGTGAAGATTAGGTAACAAGACAGGGTCATGATGTGGAAAAGAAATGGAGAGTGGTGCAGAAACAATTTTCAGAGTGGGGGTGCAAGCATCAATGTTACATAACTGAAGTCACAGAGTAAAATCCAAGGGTTAAACAAAGAAGGATTGTAGCAAATCAGCTTCACCCTTTCAGAAAGAGAGTGGATAGAGCGTAGTATGCAGCTGGTGATGCATTTTCAACACTGTTCCAAATACATTACTACATCATGATGTGGTAATGCACTGTTTTTACAGACCATTTTCCATTGAAATGGCCACTTTATTTAGACACACATTCAGTTTTATTTGTCAAATTATGTAGAGCACAAATGATAAAGTGGGGAAAACCTTTTATCGTAAACATTTATCATTTGCACATCATCAATTAAAATGTCTTGAGTTGTTTTGATCCTTTTAAAATCTTTCTTTCCATCATCAGAACTAAACATGTGCTTCACTTATGTTTTCCTAACTACAAATACATTTTGGAATTATTGTACAGTTCCTTTACAGGTATTTAAACTTTGTTTTGTGGTAGGAAAAAAATACAACCTGCAGTCTTTTTATTCATACTCTCTACCCCAGCATGATGGTCACGTAGCTGACTTAACAAAATCCTTTCACTCTGCAGTCACTGAACAGTGAACACCAATCTTCATGCTAAAACAATAAGCAGCAATTTGTCAGAAGGGAGCCTGATATTTGACCTCTGTATTTGAACACACTGCTAATGTGACAAGATAAAAACAAAATTAACAGACATCTTTATTGCTCATTCACTGTCTGAATTCCAGCATTGTCATTTTGGGGGTGTAACAGTACCCCCAAACGCCTACTTCCAGCGCCTTGGAAAAGGGAAAAAGAGCTAAAAACAGAAGCAGAGAGGTAGCCAAAAAAAGGGCATAAAGGTTTGAAGAGTGAGAAGGAAGAAGCAGAGGAAAGGAGTGGAGAGAAATAAGAAGAGGTGTGAGCAAGCAAGAAGAAAAAGTAAAACTTGAGAAAGTAAAGAGTGGTTAAGGGGTGAGACAAGGAGTGGGGGAAAGAAGGGATATCAGATTATAAGTAGAGGACTGAGAAAGAAGACTTGCATGGAGAAGAGACGGGAGAAGTTATGGTAGTCAGTTCTATTGGTTACTTTTTAGGTTCATGGCCCTAAAAATGACCTGTGTGACACAAGCCTACTGCCAGAAGGATGTCTCTGTGAGCTGAAGTCTCTAACCAACTGTGGTGTTCTGAAGGCTATGAGTTTGAACTCTACAAATTGGCTCAGGCGGTAGAGAGAAAAAATATCGAAATTAAAATATCGATATACAATAATGTTGATGTTTTAATCTCGATGGTATAGAATATCGATGTGCAATAATATTGATAGACAGAATATCAATATTATATCGATATTAAGGTAAGTAATATCGAAGTCACTAATATCGATATCAAATATATCAATGTTACTAATATCGAAATTTTGTTTAGTGTTGTGTATTTTTATATGTATTTTATATGTTAGTTAAACATGTTTTTTAATGTATGTTTAGAAATTAGTAATTTTGTTTACATTTTGCATTTTAGTATCAGAGCGGGTTGTGGGTTTATAGGGGAATAGGGTGGGAAGTAATTTAATTATAATTAATTAATTAATATATGTTTTAATATGTTTGATTTATGAATAATTATTAACTAATAATTAATTCTCCCTGCCACCCCACATTCGCTCCATGACCAATTTACTGGCCTTCCGCAAGGCGATTAAAACCATTCTATTCTCCCCATCCTAAGCCCTTTCTGCCCTTCCTTTCCCTCCCTCAGGTTACTGTTATGGTTCAGCGCCGGGGCGCCTCGTTGCTAGGGCAGCTGTTTGCGCTTAATAAAACTCAATAACATAACATAACATAACAATTGGTAATTAATTAGTATTAATTAGTTAAATAAATTAATTAGAGTTAATGTAGTAATATTTATTATTTTTTGTTATTGTTAATTAATAAATAATTGGTAATTAATTATTATTAAGTGATTAAATGACAATTACATTTTTTATGTGATTTATTTATGTGTAGTGGGTTGTTTGTTTATAGGGGAATAGGGTGTGACATAATTAAATTAAATTCATTAAATAGATTGTATTTATTTATTGGTATCTATTAATTAATTGTTAATTAATTAATTGGCAAATTTTATTTTATTTAATAATATTAATTCTAAATAATTTATTACTAAATATTGTTTATTCTTGTAAATATCTTGTTAATTAATTAATAATTGGTAATTATTTATTAATTGGTAATTAATATGTGTTAATTAGTTAATTTATAATTACATCAATTTAATAATATTATTTGTTATTAATTGATTGATTGATATTTATAGTTATTGTATTTTTGTATGTGTAGTGTGTTGTGTGTTAACGGGGGAGTAGTTTGGGAAGTCATTTTTACCCTCATGCTATCCAACGCTTTCCCTACTGTTGCACCCTCTGGAGTGGGAATAGTAATTTTTACCCCTACGCTATCCAACGCTTTCCCTACTGTTGCACCCTCTGGAGTGGGATTAGTAATTTTTACCCCTACGCTATCCAACGCTTTTCCTACTGTTGCACCCTCTGGAGTGGGAATAGTAATTTTTATCCCTACGCTATCCAACGCTTTCCCTACTGTTGCACTCTCTGGAGTGGGAATAGTAATTTTTACCCTACGCTATCCAACGCTTTCCCTACTGTTGCACCCTCTGGAGTGGGAATATTAATTTTTACCCCTACGCTATCCAACGCTTTCCCTACTATTGCACCCTTTGGAGTGGGAATAGTAATTTTTACCCCTACGCTATCCAACGCTTTCCCTACTATTGCACTCTCTGGAGTGGGAATAGTAATTTTTACCCCTATGCTATCCAACGCTTTCCCTACTGTTGCACCCTCTGGAGTGGGAATATTAATTTTTACCCCTACACTATGCAACGCTTTCCCTACTTTTGCACCCTTTGGAGTGGGAATAGTAATTTTTACCCCTACGCTATCAAACGCTTTCCCTACTGTTGCACTCTCTGGAGTGGGAACAGTAATTTTTACCCCAACGCTATTCAACGCTTTCCCTACTGTTGCACCCTCTGGAGTTGGGATAGTAATTTTTACCCCTACGCTATCCAACGCTTTTCCTACTGTTGCAATATGTGGAGTAAGTATATATATTAATTTATATGTAGAGTTTTTAATGTATTTTAAATGTATATGTATTAGTTATTATTTTTAAATATGTTTTAATGTTTATATTTATAATTTGTTAAATTAATTGTATTATAAAATTATTTTACATTATTATTAATACATTTAAAAAAACGATATTTTTAACTTTGATATTTTTGTACTACGATATTTTATTTTCGATATTTTTGTACTTACCTTTATGTAGATAGAACTCCGATATTTTTGATGTTGATATTTTTGTGTCGATATTTTTGTATGTCTATATTCTGTCTGTCGATATTATGTCATAGATCCGGCTCAGGGTTCTAATCTCCCAAGGTGCATACATTTTGCATCATAATTAGGGTCAGCCAGAAATGGCAGAAGGGAGCAATGCAGTGCTATATAAAAGAAACCTGTTAATTAAAAAATATCCTGACTCTATTTCTCTTAATAAAAAAGTGGCCAGGCATGTTCCTGACTTTGTACTTGCCCTGTTGAACTGTAAGAAAAAAGGGCCTGTCTATCTAGTGGGACTAATGAAGTGGCGGCTCTCACAGGTAACGTTGTGGAGCGACGAGGCTGGGCGGGGGCGGGGCTGGATGTGGGGGTAGTGGAGAGTGACATACGATGGCAAAGTGTAGAGTAAAGAAATAAATAGATAAAAGCCCCTACTTTGCGCTCACAGCATCACCGACTCGTGAATGTTGGTAGGTAGTTTTCTTTTTGCCTTGCAATCTTGTCCTTTTAATAGGATAGTAACCTTCTTTGGTAAAGAACATATTGTGCTCTACAAAATGCAAATCAAGTTGCTATTGTTGTGCCATATCACTTTTATAGCATTATTTTTATTAAAATATAACCAATGCATGAACTTCCAGCGGTTTTCCAAGAATGTCTTCTTTCTGCTGCTGCAATACATTTGAAACATTCCTTATGAGGTCATACCCCTAATTTCCATTATGTCAAACGTACATTCAGGAAGGAGGTATCCTTTCAAGATTTCCAGGATGGCCACTCTGTAAATGCAGGTTCATTTAGACTTTTTAGGTCAAGCCTATCAGCAGCAGCGGGCATGTGCTGCTCGTTTTGCAAGACATGCAGTATTCAGTATATCGTGGAAGCTTTGTGGAAGTTCTAACCACTCTCCACCCATCGTTTTAATTGGTTTAGGTGCTAAATGCTGCCTTCCAATTGGGTTTATGTTAAGTTTTAACAGGGTAAGGCACATCAAACTACCCAGCCTGGGTCATTATTACGGTACGTTCAAGGAGTGGTCGTGGTAGATTCTTTTAATTTTAAAGAAATTTTTAACGTATAGAAACAAACAATTCATCACATATAATTCTGATTGTCTCCAACAGAAAGAAGGAAATGTAATTTCCACGAGTGATACATTCACTAAATGCAATTAATACTCAAAGCATTAATGATACTGCATGTATCGGCTTAAATACTTTCATAGTGCATGTAGTATTTACAGTGCTCGCAGTGTGATAGAAAAAAGAAGGTGGTATTTGGGTAATGGGGTGTACTGGTGAGTGAGGAGCAGGGTAAAGGTATGGTGACATAGGCACAATCATGTTTATATACAATAGAAACCTTTCCAGCCTTATACAGGGCTATAGTTACCATATATATATAACTCATAGGCATATATTTATTGACTTATTTAGTTTCTATGAGTTTGTAGGTAAGCAATGGATGGTTTACGTTTCGACCCGTGTTGGGTAGAGGGTGATTTGTTCCTCACTGTGGGGTCTTCTTCAGGACAAGGTTGTGTGGAGAGCACCTAAAAGTAATGGGAATGATTAAGTGTTTGGTATGGATGTGATGAAAGAATGATAAACATATGGTTAAAATAAAACCTACAGCAGGTAGGAAAGACAATCAATGTACGATCCTGGTTGGGCAATCAATGACTTATAAACTTCTGAGGGGACATAGAGACAAAGAGTTTCAGTGTTGCAATGAGGTGGAAAAAGTCAAAGAACCTCATGCACCATATATGCAGTACGAAGACTCACTCAGCAGAGAAGCTGTAAACCGGGGTAATGAATCTCCTGGTGTAAGTCGCAATCAGTCAACGGACAGGGTCTGTAAGGGTCAAGGGCAAGCCTGTCTACATTCTAGAGTTCCAAGGAAGGGCTGTCTTCTTTCCCTCATAACTGTGCAGCACTAGTCTTTTTAATACTCAGCGCTGATTTATTCCTTTAAGACAGCCCTTCCTTGGAGGTTGGGCTCTCTGAGCTCAGAATTTAAAGACACCTCTTTTAGTAAAGATGGTTTTTAAATTGTGTGCTCGAAAATGCCACTTTTAGAAAGTGGGCATTTTCTTGTTTAACCATCACGTGCCTCTGCCTGTCTGTGTCTGGCTTAGACTGATAGGACCCTGTTTGTGCATTAACTCTAGACAGTCACACAAAATGAGTTGAGGTGTACCCTGCGTATCCTGCTGGCCCATCTCCGGGCTGATGGGCCTTCCTGAGTGGCTTAAGGAGTTGTCACATACACCTGAATAGGACTGTGCGTGGCCTCTCACAATGGTTTCTCTACCCCCTGGAGTGTATGTGAAGCCAAGACTAGGTAGGGCAAGAACTTGTGCACTACAAAGAAAAACCTTTGGGGAGTGCCTACTTAGAATGCCTAAAGGGGTATAAATATTGAATCTAAACCTCCAGACTTTTAGAACACTTCTGAAAAAGAGGAGATTCTTCCAAGGAGAAGAAGAAGAGCTGTAAGGAGGAGTACTCCCTCTTTGCTGTGTGTTGCTTTGTTGGGTAGGCCTGCAGTTGCTACTTCTGCTTCGGAGAGGAAAAAGATTAGATTTTGCTGAGTATCCTTCTTGTGAAGTTTCCCCAAGGGCTTGTGTGAGCTTGCCTCTTGTTAAGAAGTCTCAGGTGTATTAAAGACTTCACCTGCAGCATCCCTGTACTCCACTGCTGTGAGTTCTGACCTGCCACGTGGTTCCAATTCCAATTCTGGGCCCTTGGAGGTTGTTCCTGCTGCATAAAGCCACAAAAGTCTTCATCATCGATTCCTCGCCCTTCCAAAGTCTGTTTTTCTGATGCACCACAGCCATGCAGGAACTGTTTCCACACACCACCACTGTGGTGCAGCTAAAGAAATCAACCCAGAGCCTGCCCGCAGCCAAAGACACAGCAACAACCTAGATTCAGTGCACTGTATCTCCGAAGTACTCAGGCCCTTCTGTGCGGCTGAAAGAATTGACTCATTGTAGCACAGTGGCTGTAGAAATCAACACAGCACCTGTTTTCCTCTGCTGCATCAACCCCCAGCGCATCTGGATTTCCTAGCATAGCACCTGTTCATCAAGTTCTGAAGCTTCTCTCCTCTTTGGCTGCTTTTCTTTGTCGATTTTGACGCATCTAAGTTACTTTGAGTAAAACCACTGCATCCATAGAGATCTAAGTAGAGAATTGCTTGAAAACATTTTATCGTCATATTTTGAGTTCTGTATGTTGGATTTTTGTCGTTTTGGTCTTGTTTGGTTTAGATAAAGATATTTTATTTTTTTAAACTGATGCGTTGTCTATTTGTAGTGTTTTCAATGTGATACTGTGTGTAGTATGTACAACTACATACATTTTGGGGACCTACACCACTGGAAGTTCCTTGGGGCCTTTCTGAGTTGCATTCCCTTGCACCACTTACATGCAAGTCCAGGGAAACATAAAGTCCTGAAAAAAAAGAGATAATTAAAAAAATATATGTACATTTTTGGCCTCCCCTTCCTAGCTGACTTTTATCACGAGCAGAATAAAATAGCTGAAATGTTGGCAGACAATTGTTGCCCATCCCTATTCGGTCAGAGCCTCCCATTTGTTGAACCATTTCAATGCAGACTACTGTACACAAAAAAAGAAAAACATATTGAGTGACCTTTCTATTCACAAGCCTCTTACAACTTTAGTTAGATAAAAATAGCAGGAATCTAGGGGTTGTATTCAACAAGTGCCCCAGGGGTGCAATGGGCACATGCGCCGGCTTTATGCACCCCCAGGGCACTTTAGTATTACAGAAGGGCCTGCATGCTTGTGCAGCCTCCTTTGTAATACAGATAGTGCTGGTGCAGAGGTAGTACCAGCGCTATCATTAGAGGGCATTTCCTCATTTGCTTGGGGGCATGGCCCCATGTCAATGAGGGAATCCCTTTGCCTCTTCGCCCATGCAGTATTACCAACGTGGGCGAAGAGGAACACATTCCTTTAGAAGGCGTACTGAAAGTGTCCCACAAAAAGGAGAAGCCATTTCAGTGCACCTTTTAAATGCAGCCCTCCAAAGAGATGAAAGGGGGTCCCATGAATTGCCCAGACGTTCCCTTGCAGGTGGGTGCAGTCAGTCACTGCACCCCCATACAAGGGGATCTTGTACGCCTGCACAGAGAAACACGGAGCAGCTTTTAAGCAGCGGCTCCGCATTTCTCTTGAATGCACTAACCTCGGGGCAGCGCAAGTTCGTTGCTGCCCTGAGGGCAGTGCATTCTTCCGGATGGAGTGCACTTTCCATGTTTACACCTGGCACACCTGCTTTAATGTGCACTGTGGCACAAAAATGGAGAGTGTGCCCTATCTGTAATATAGGCTTAGCTGCGCACTGCAAACAAGGTGCACAAAATAGCATTCAGTCCCCAACAGGTTTGCACCTCGATGAATAAAGGGAGTCTTTCTGTTGCTTCCAGTCTCCAGGATTTCTGAATCAACATTGGCCAAAAGAGAAAGTGAGCAAAAAACTACAATGTTTTATGCCTGTCCTTAACAGTAATGGTCGTTTTAAGCTAAAGTAAAACTATGGGCCACATTTACTATGATTTTGGCCGATTTACTAAGAGACAACTTGCTGTGCTGTGTTGTGTTAAAGAGAGAAAGCAGATATGTACGATATTTACAAAGATATATAGATTTTCTGCTGCTGCCTCACTCCAGCCCACTGCGTGCTGCCTAGAGTCAATGCAGGCACCCTTGTGTCATGCTGCAAGGGTGTCTGTCTTAGAGGCAGGATTGTTCTTATGCAGGAAGAGATACCTTCCTGCAAAACAAATCATCATGTGTGCCATTTTCTTCTTTCTATGTGTGATGCAAACTGCAGTACACATAGAAAGAGGCAGAAATAAGGAGAAATAAAGATATTTCTCCTTTTTATGCCGGGTTCAGGGAGGGACAGTATTTTGGGGGAATCCCAGGTTTGCTGATTTTAGTGTTTTGGATTGTGTCAAAATCCATGGGTTGTTGTATGGGAACACCCATGCTCCACCCATAGAATGCCTACTCTAAGGAAATATAACGCAACGCAGCACAAACCGCTGCTTTGCATTACATGTTAGTACAGAGCCACTCAAGGCCACCCAAATCAGCCCTTGCATGGCTTTGTGAATCCCAGTTAAGGACTTCAGTTGCCTTGCAGTGACTTACATCAATGTAAGTCCTTGCTAAATCTGGGCCTATATTCTTTGTAAGAAATTCAATTTGCCAACAGTTTTGATAAAAGATTATTTATAAATGCTTTTGTTGAGAAAGAAATTAAAAATACTATCATTCAGTTAAAGAAATTGAGAAACTGTATTTGCAGAAGAAAACAATAGTTCTTCTTTGCCAAGTCTGTCTTCACTTGTACTATTTTACATCTTTCGACAAAGGCTCCCCCCAACTCGGGGGAGCCACGCATATGGCGGCTTTTGATGCGCCGTTCTGGGGGTGGTGGGACAGTGGACCGCTACATCCACAGTAAAGTTTTCTTCATTGGTGAAGGCAGGGTTGTGTCACCAGAAGCACTTGGAGTGCTTCTAAGTCATGGGTGCAGCGAGGCGTGCTGAGTCCCTCCCATAAAAGGGGGGGGGGGGGCAAGGAGCGAGCAGGTCTCTTTCATTGCCTGCTCGCCACTACTCCAAGACATTGCTCACCCCTCCCATAACCTGCCCTCAATATGATCGTTTTTCCTTGTCTTTTCTTTCTCTTTGTCTCTTTTCTGCAGGTGCAGGTCGGGCCTCTTTGAGAGCGCTCCACTGCCCATCTCTGCAAAACGGCATCAGCAGCTCAGCCGTCTCCTCACTGGGAGCCTCATTGGCTTGAGTGTTGGCTCGCCTGACACAAGTGCTTCATCACTTGGTGGCGGCTCCAGTAGGGGGGTGCTGTTCGCTGCAGGCGAGGAGGACACATTGTGATGGTTTCTCTGGCTGACTTTCAGGAGTGCCTTTGTTTTTTTATTGTTTGGTGAACTGAGGATTGATCTGGTTGCATAGGAACGTATGCTAGCTGTATGCTGCCCCAAGTTTATTGTGAGAGCAGTTTTCCTATGGGAATGAGTGTTTGCTAATTGTACAGGACTTTGCAAGTGCATGTCATTTTGGGGCTGGTTACCTGTTAGTTTATGAGATGTGGTGCTAAATCAGGGTGTTTTTCTTTCAACTCCTATAGTTATAGTATTTGATCTGAGCTGAGTGGTTTGGTGTTGGGTGGCTAGGCCCAATTTTGTGCTGTGAGGTCGGGTAGCCAGCTGGCAGGCTGGGCAGTGATGTCTGGGGGTGCGAGTAATTGCCCTAAGTGCTCATGTACTGGGGTTCTTCTGGAAGCATTGATGCGTAAGATGGATGCCATAGATGAGGCTATGGCCTTGATGCAGTCACAATCATCTGGAGGTCAGAGTAGTGCGCCCTCTGAGTTGGAGGAGTGGCCCTGAAGAGCAGGGTGGTGCCTAGGGCAGCATTTCCCATGGTCCCTAAGAGGGCTTGAGGACAGGCAGCAGGGTGGAGCACAGTGGATAACCTCAGGTCATTCATGGCTTGGAGCCCACAAGGTATGGGGTGCCCCCTCTTTGTCCAGGTAGATGGGACCCCTGTGACCAAGTTTTAGTTCTCAAAGACACTTAAGAGGACTCTGATGGCTGTGGGTTTTGATTCAGCGCAGTTTGGATTTCATTCATTTAGGATAGGTGCGGCCACCACAGCAGTCACAATGGGACTGCCGAGGTCTGCAGTCCACAAAGAAATGGCAGTTGGTCCTCTGATTGCTACAAGCACTATGTTAGATGGTATCTGCTGTAGGGTTGACACCTAACAGCACTCCCATGCCTTTTTCTCTTGTGGATGCAGTATCTAGGAGACCTGACCCAGAAACGGAATTTCCCAGCATCCCCTGTCCAAGCGGAGGCGACAGAAATTACAGAGGTGTTTGTTGTAGGCCATTCTTCTGTATGTTGGGGTAAAGAATTTTACTTTGCAGGTGGATTTGCTGATTGGGCACAGCGGGAAGGTTATTGTCTGTCCTTCCATGGCTGAGGCGGGCCTTTGTCTGAAGCACAGGAGGATGTCCATGGATGCTGTACTTCCGACAAGGTATAGGCCTCCTGGGGTTGTCATAGTGCATCTCGGGGGCAACGATTTTGTTCACTTATGGCGGAAGGCCTTGTTCGAACTCTTGGTTACTGAATTTGGGTGGCAGGCGAGGTTTCCTCAATCTGTGCTCACATGGTCTAATATAATTCCTAGGTTTCATTGGAAGGGTTGTGAAACAGTCCGGGCCCTCAGTGGTTCTGTGAAGTAGATTAACAAGATGATTGGTAAGTGGGTCAGATCACCCAGTCTGTCATCCATTCCTCTTGGGGTCGGTCAGGAACAGTTGATGATTTAGCGTCTCTGTTAAGGCTAGTCATCACCCCATGTAAATAAAGCTGAAATTTGAAAGGGTTACTGTGTATAATCATGTGGATTGAAATGTGTTAAAAAGCCATATGCCACTCGGGAGAGTAAGGATGTATGTCACTTTAAAATATGATATTTGGCCGACTTTTCTCGCTCTCTGATAATGACGCTCAATATGCATTATTGTCAATGTTTTTAGATTGCAGTTATTTCTCTAGATTTAAAAAAAATAAATGTATGATTTATCATATATATATTCTATTCGGAAGCATTAAAAGTGTGATTTACACAGAAATGCGATTAACTTTTTGACTAGAGGGTAAACGAGAGGGCAACCAATGTTGAAAAACGTTCTATATGGCTTTTTGTATGTGAAAAAAATGTGATCCATTTTGCTATACTTCTTTAAAGGAGGAAAATGACGCTCTATGTATTGACAATAGGATTACAATTGCATTAAAATTACAAATGGATGCAAATACAGACATCATATTACGTTACAGGGCCAGTGCTCAATTTCCTAAATTCAGTGACAAAAATTGTTAGCAAAAAATCACGTTAATTTAGAAATGTTTAATGAACTGAACTAATAATCATTGCCATATATATTGACAATAAAATAAAAAGAAATACAATAAGCTTTATCACAAATAAGAGGATGATAACTTGTCAAATGATGCTGCATTGGTACATGCATTCCTACATTTAGTGACAAAAAACGTTCATAAAAAAAATATTAATTCTGCAAAATGTCTGCAAAAGGGCCACTTAATGACCTACGTTGCTTTGACAATAAACTGGAAATAACATGAAATTACAAGGAAAGGGATAATATGATTCTAGGTTGCAGCAAAGATTCTTTATTTCTTAAATTGATGACAAAAAAGTTTGCAAACAAACTCTGGAATATTACCCTGCTGGACTTTCATCCTGATCAATAGAGATGAATTCTTGAGGTGAAAGAGCAACTATCAATTTCATTTTTAATTCATCCCTTGGCTAGTCTGCTTGCCAAGTAGGGTTGCAGTTGTTGCTGCCAAATGTGATGATGTTTTTTGTCAGGCAGGCCCTTGTCTGCCGGGAATTGTGCTCAGACCACTAACTTATTTCAAATATTCCACCAAAATGCCATCAGATGGTAATAGCTTTTAGTCAATACTGACCTACAGCGTGCGGGATCCGCACTGGCTGCAAAGCTTTTTAACCTCATGCCAATCCAATGAGCTGCCCAGTCCCCTATGGACTGTAAATGCACTTAGAAAATGAAACTGCAAATGTAAATGAAATATTTCTAACTTCATAATGCAGTACTTAAAACCTGCACAATAACGCATCAGCATACCATGCGCCTCTCCAGAGCAGTTCTTATAGGATTGAACGAGCACTGCTCTAGAGGTTTTTAAGTTATTAGAAATTTGACATTGTGTTCCTGTCATGGAGTGCAAGATGCCGCACGCAAGAAAGTAATTTACAAATTTGGGTGGTAAGGCAAAGGAACAACAGCTGATTTGCATTGGTTGATTCTTTATGAGCGCGAAAAGTGTGTAGAAAAGCAATAGGAGCTCAATTCACAAAAAGTGCTTATATTTATGTAGCAGAAAGGGCATAGTGATGTACCATAATGGAGAGTTGTGACAGAATACGAGAATGTGTACATCAAGTACATTATACACTTACATTACGTTAGGTATATTTACCCTGTTTAAGGCACTAGGGAGATTGTGTAATTTGCCGTGAATAAAATATTTTTGTTCAAGTGTGAAAGCCACCGAGATTGGAATCTAATACCAGCAATTTAGCATTTCAGCTGCTTCTTGTTTCTAAAAGCTACATAAATTACGACCATGCGGTTGCAAAACAGCTAATTTATGTAACTTTAAACTAACGTATCATGTTATCATGTTGTCAGACCTCCATATGTATGCATGGAATTCACAAAAAAAGCAACCTTTTTTTTAAGAGCATGGATACTTATATAAGGCACTGTAGACAGTAGCATGGCTGTGGTTAGAGTATTTCAGGAATTTCACCATTATCTTTTCATCTCTTTCTTTTAGTTTGAAATGTCTTCCCATACCCTTTCAGCATACCTCTGGAATGTGTTTACAAACGTATGCATTACTACTAATGTAATACTTGGATAGATTTGGTAGACTCCCTGAAAATGTGAAAATGCATGGGCACTCCCTATGATACGCACTCACGTATCACATGCATTTACTGAAGGAACATTTATACCCACATGTGCATTATGACCTTGAAAATATTGATGTTGATGTACGCAATGATACATGTGTGCATACAAACGAAATCGAATCACCTGAAATGACCTCTCCATTAACCCTGAGTCAGAAATACATGGTCAGCCAGGCCCTGCGACCTAGGCCTAAAGTAACTGACTGACAGATCACAGATGGGGTGGCACATAACCAGCAGAACAAACATGCGAACAGGAAAAACCCAGATTAGTCCCACAGATAGGCAACAACACCACAATGGTCTGAGGAGGTTGGCCCTAATAAAACGCACATAGCCGGAGGGGCATGCTTTCCCAAACATCATAAAGTTAGTTGCCACATGAAGTTTGTAATACACAGCCAATCAGGACACGGCACATGCAGTGATCATGGGCCCGCTATGTCGTGCATCTTGGCAGGTAACCTGTTAGAAATGGGGTCCATAGTTGGCAGAGGTAGGGGCCCTTCGTTCTAGTTAGGGTAATGGGTCTTCACACCCTAGATAACCCCTGCTCACCCCTTGGGTCGTTTTGCACGAGCACACAGTCTTATCCCAAAGGCAATGTGTAAAGTATTTGTACTCAGAATACACAGTAAAACAGTGATAACACCACAAATGGACACCTCACCAGTTTAGAAAAATAAAGTATCTTTATCTAAACTCAACAAGACCAAAACGACAAAACTCCAACTAACAGGTGATAAGATATGACTTTAGAACAGTTATTGCAAAGAATGCTTGTAGATTACAAATATCTCCACCTGAGGGTATTGCAACATTGTAATAGCAATAAATCCAAATTACGGCGCTGCCAATGAGGTGCACGGCGTTGGGCACAGAGTCACATGGACCCTAAATCAAGTAGAACCTTGGAAACAAGGTATATGACGATGAACGGCGTAGTGGAGGTGAGGTGTCAGTCCCGAGGTCCGCTTCCTGGCTGCCATGGGGGCGAGGCGTTGTGTCTGCGAGGAGGCGATGTGTCGAGTCCAGGACAGGGGAAGATGGTTGCGTTGGTGGTGAGGCATTGGTTCGAGTGACGATGCGAAGTCAGCAAGTTTGTTGAGTCACCCTCATGGTTATCAGTGCCGTGATAATAGGATGCAGATGCTGACGGTGACAGAGTCAGTGCAAGAGCTGGTGTCGGGCACGACCAATAACTGCAGGCGTTGAATGGCATCGAAGAGCATCGGAGCTGCGGTGCAGGATGGGCAATCTGTCATTCACTTCATGAGCTGTGCCCCTGGCTTCGGCACAGGTTGCGGCGTCCAGCGGCGTCGGAGACAGTTTTTCCTGCTTCTCTTAGGTTTCATACAGCTCCCAACAGCAGCATCAACCTCCAGAGGCCCAAAACTGGAATATGCACCCCCTGGCAGATCAGAATTCTCAGCAATTGAGTTCAGGGGAGCTAGGGGTGAAGTTTCGTGTCCCTGAGAATTCAGAACAGGAGGAGAGCACACACAGGACCTTGGAGATTCTTTTTCAAGCAGGTACACAGCAAAGGTACTGTGTTTGTCCTCTCCTTGGCAGAAACAGCAACTGCAGGCCAACCCCACACAGCAAAGAGGCAGTACTCTTCTCCTTGGTAAGGGCTCCTCTTGAGTCCAGAAGTGACCTACAGTTCTGGGGTTTAAGATCTACTACCTATACCCCATTTTGTCTTTGCTCTCCGTGTACAAGGGTCTCTGAGCCAGTCCGAACACTTCTGTCCTCACTGTATGCTTTTGGGATGATTAGGTCTAGTGATTGTGGCACTACACTTGGTCCCGGTCTTATTGTTAGTTTATATATAGTGTTAGTATGTTATGGAGCTTAGGGAGGCGGTTATTATCCGGTTATTATCCTCAACCCCATCAGTCAGATATTAAGGAAAGATCCTACATTCAATTCTTACAGTATCCTAGTACACATAAATGCACATTTCATATAAGGGTTATCATAGGATGTAATCATAGAAAAATAAAACATGTTCTTCTTTTCTGATCGTTTATTCTATATTCCAGTTGTTCCAGCCAACTCCTGTTTTGTCGCTTAATGGGCAGATCACCCGCAACTTCCTCAGGGCTGGAAAGACATATATACAGAGTGATGTAACAACATCACACATTTTTCTTCAACATATTTACAGCACATTTTGTTGTGAGGAGAGACCCACAATCCCAAGATTTTTACGTTCTGTAAAACACACCCAAAGGTAGTTGAATGGGGCGACAAATCCATTTATGTATCAAGCAGGTGAGAAATCTTGTGAGAAGTTATGCAATTCTCATTTATAAATAAAATACATTTTCTGTGTACATCCAAGTCAATTGTGACACTTCTATGATGTCTGATATGATGTACCTCAACATGCTTGGTGCATATGAGGTTATATCGGTTGTAGGAAGAGTAAGCATCTAGTGAACAGAAAGCCAGACCATTATCCCTGACATACATATGTCACTGTTGTTAGATGCATCTAGCCTGTTGAGTACAACAATACTATAAGTATTCGGGCATCCTTCCACTATAGGACCAGATATGACCAGTTACTACGGTGGAAAGGGACATACCTTCCAGCCGGTTATAATTCCGTCCGGGCCAATTTTGCGGCCTTAGATTGAAATCAATTCTGTTCTCCTATTCGGTCGCTGTCTCGTAGGTCTTTATATCATGCAACCTGTAATTCAAGTAACCATAGTAAGCTGATATCTTAACTGGGTGAATACCAAGTAGAGTTCTCAAACCCTGATAATGTGCAATTCACATTGAGAGTTTGCCGACCAGAGGGGTGCACGCATAGGTATAAATCAAGCAATCATCTCCTTAACCCCTTCGATGCTCATGACGGAACGGTTCCGTCATGAGCATCGGTTGAGCTGTGCTCATGACGGAACCGTTCTGTCATGTCCACGCCTGTTTTCGTTAGGGCTCAGCACCAGCGGTAAAAATTACATGCACGGATGTGGTTAAGGAGGTTTATATATATCCAATATGCAGCTCAATATTACCAGACCATGCACCATGTCATGTCATGTCATGTCAAAGGTTCTTATATAGCGCCTTTTCACCGAAAGGTCTCAAGGCGCTTGCTTTGGGCACCAGTCCTGGCTTTTTCCTGTGAGGTAAACCCTACAGGGCATCACCAAGGTGAAAGCCAAGCATCCCGCCGTGGTGGGGCCGTAGTGGAGATTAATCAGGCTATTGCCCAGAGTTGAAGAGTGTGAACCCATGATTCGAGTAGGCACCGAAGCGAGTGATACATACCAGGCATCTGTATCCATAAGGTCGGTTCATGAATGTGTGATTAGGTGATGGATACAGATCAAAGCCCCACCTATAGCCCTCGAGTGTGCGTGTAGGTGAGAATACTGCTATGCACTAGCTGACTGTTACCGTGACTATAATGGTCTGAAACGGTACGTGAGTGCCCATGCATCCGCGGTGTCTTTTCATTCAAATGCCCCTAGTGTGCACGAACACCACACAATAATGGTCTTACCTGTCATGTGAGTCAAAGATCACAAATATCTGGGTTCTGAGTTTATAAGTTGAAGTTCTAAAATCAAATACTGAAATATAATATAAAATGAAGGCAAGTCACTATAAGCCTTCCTTTGAGTCAGAGGCAAGTATTAGACTGAGCCGTTAGTCTCCATACCTTAGCGTTTTCCTGCAGACTCAAAAATGTAGAGGTCCCCACTCTCAAATCCGATCGTGATTGCAAAGATCTCGCAATTATGAGATCTGTACGGTTCGTTGTATGTTGTTATTCGTGACATCGGTACTGAAAATTAAAGTCATACCTGAAATAGTAAGTATCTGCCACCCCATTTGTATCCAGCAAAAATTTAGTGTGTCAAGCAATTAAAGCGTGTCCGCCATACCTAGAAATGCACCGCAGATTAGTATTTCGAATCCCCCGGCTCTCCGTCTGGCCGTGATGTAAAACTACAGCGATCCGAGTGGTTCTAATAAGACCACATGATACCCACGTCATAGCATGCACTCACCGGAAATAGAAAAGGGACTAAGAAAGCCCTCGTACTGGCATCTGCTATTGTGTATATCCACTTTGGTCGGCATCTTATGAGTATTCCTGATATTTGGTACTCTTATCTGGGTCGCAGTTTCTATATTACCGCGACAATATCGAAATAGACACAGCACATTGAGCGTGCAAAGTGTACTGTACTGATGCCCGAATTGAAACGAATGCTGTGAGGACACCAAGTAATGGGATAGTCATAGCTCATCATATGTGTGTAACTAAGTGGAGTTGGCCATGGAAGGTGAAAGCCAGCCAACATCCAAGGTCAAAAATTAAGGAACAAGCGGAAGGAAAGACAGAAGAGAAAGAGGAGGGAGAGCGAGAAATCCTTCTCTAATGGGGTCTTTTTGCGAGTCATACTTCTAGCTGTTCCTATGCCAAACCCCAAGGCATTAATTCCTATCTCAGTACCCAGTAGTCATAGTGGGAATATGCTTTTGTCCATTTGCAATTCCCTCAGCTTTTTACGTAAATCCTCATCTCTGTCATATTTGTGGCTCAAGTTTTTTGGCATGTTCACATTTGAGGCTCCTAGTGCTCTACATCCACAAGTTGGGGCTATACATATGTATATTTCTTAGCATTATAAACACATATCTAGCTCATGTAAACATTGTACATTTGAAATCATTTCATTGCCAATATGCTAACATTTCCAGTGCAGATTATTCTACATGTCATCATTATACGTGATTGCACATGTTAGTCCCCTAGAAAGTAATGTATTTTGTGGTCCATATTGAAGCCCCCTTCCACTACCTGTAATTTCATAATCCAGAGGGCCTCTTTACGTCGGAGGTGTAATTCTAGATTGACGCCCCTATGGTTGGCTTCTATTTTCTCAATCCCACAAAATGTAATACGTTTCTCTGACTCTTGTGAAGCACATTCATTGACATGTGTAGCAGTGGGATATCTGGGGTCGCGGTATCTGATGGCCCTCACATTTTCATTAATTCTATCTTTCAGAGGCCTTATTGTGCTTCTGATGTAGAAACGGTTGCACTTCCATTTTAACATGTATACCACGTACTTGCTGTTACAATTCATAATCTGTTTTATTTCAAATCTCCTATGTTGATTGTTCTCAAAGTGCCTGGTATTGTCCATAGCTAACGGACACATTTTACAACAGCCACATTTGTGGAAGCCAAGGCATCTTTGCGAAAGACAATTTTGTTTGATGTTCTGTTTCGGATAACTGGGACTGAGAATGGATCTAATATTTTTACCCTGTCTATATGTTTTTTATTACTGGTTATCATTCTGACTAGGGGAGTCTGCCTGTCCTTCTCAAGTCTGTCTTTCAAAGTGTCGGTCCTGTTGACCTTGTTAATCCTTGTCTCTGCCTTCTTAATTGTCCGAGGCTTGTAACCCCTGTCTTTGAATCTTTGTTTTATCCCACTCATACATGTATTGAAATCCCTGTCATTACTACAGTTTCTTCTGGCTCTTACTAGTTCTCCATATGGTATAGATTCTGGTGTCTAGGGTGTGCACTCCCTGCATGTAGTACTGCATTGCAAGAGGTGAGTTTTCGATATATCCTACTTTGGATTCGATTGTCCTCTATGAATAGACTTACGTCCAAGAAGTCAATTTGCGTGTGACTCAGATTATATGTGAAGTGTATGCCCATGTCATTGGTATTAACTGCATCGCTGCAGGCGATATTTTCCTCCTGTGCTGGGCCCCTATGAAAATGGGTGTGGTCGTGACGGAACCATTCCGTCATCAGCACAGCCCAACCGTAACTGATGATGGAATGGTTCTGTCACCAGCAATGAAGGGGTTAAGAAATTCACAAAATTGCATCAAAATATTCATGGAGCCAGCCCAAATCAGGATGCAATGGTCTATATACCTGCCCCAATAAATTATTGATTCACTCCAATTTGTTCCTTTTGGGTCCAGATCCACTCCTCCTCAAACCAACCCATGAACAGGTTGGCATACAAAGGAGAGAACCTGGAGCTCTCTGTCCTCACTGGTGCACTATGACCATAGTGGCCATTGTGCTCGGGCCATGGGTTTCCGGTCAGCGCTCTAGTCGCTGCATGCCCTCCTGACACCAGCCTACTTAATGGGCAGTGTTCGGGAGTGCTGCGCTTGAAAGGTTGTGTTTTTAAATAATGATTTTATTTTGTTAATTCCTGTGTTTTACTGCCGCTCAATGTGTTATCTTTATTGTGGGGGATTTAAATACTTGCTGCTCATCTCTGCACCTTGCACCTTGACTTTGAGTGTGTTAAACTCAATTTTATATTTTCACTCTTTGGGAGTCTGTTTGATATTAGTGGCCATTGTGCTCGGGTCATGCGTTTTCCCCAGTCAGCGCTCTAGTCACTGCACGCCCTCCTGACACCAGCCTACTTACCGGGGAGTGTTCGGGAATGCTCCTCTTGAAAGGTTGTGTTTTTAAATAATGATTTTCTTTTGGTAATTCCTGTGTTTTACTGCCACTCAAAGTATTATCTTTATTGTGGGGGGATTTAAATAATTGGTGCTCATCTCTGCACCTTGCACCTTGACTCGGAGTGTGTTAAACTCCATTTTCTGTTTTTACTCTTTGGGGGTCTGTTTGATCTTAGTGGCCATTGTGCTCGGGCCACGCGCTTTCCCTGGTCAGCCCTCCTGACACCAGCCTATTTAATGTCCACAGTTTGGGTGTGGCCAGGGCCAATCATGCTGCCTGTTTGGATTGTGCAGTGAGGGAGACACTCCAGCTTTCTGGTGAGTCCTTAAGATCTCTTCGCATTACTGCCTGCCCCACCCCCCTTTGCAGCTGGGACTCGTCCTTTCACACTGATTTCGTCTGCTCAGTGTGTGGCTTTAGGCCTCTTCATGATCCCCTAGCTAGGGAACCTAGTACTTGTTTAGGATCCCCCTTTACCATTCGGGCCGCCCTTATCAATGCCAGATCTCTTAAGAAGCATTACACTGATGTGTTCGACCTGGGTCTAGATAACTCTTCGGACTTTTTGTTCATTACAGAGACATGGTTGCATGCGGCATCTAATCCAATTGCCGCTTTGGCCACGCCTGCTGGTTATAAGCTCTCCAGAGTAGACCGCTCTGTTGGTCGGGGGGGTGCAGTAGCCTTTTTGTACAGGGATAAGTGGACACTCCACAAGGAAGATATTAGTACTTGGGGCCATTGCTAATTTTACGCTGGGTGGGTGCCTTATCTACGACCCCCTGGATTGGCTGGTACCTTTCTGAAATTCTGTGCTGACGCTATTGTTGAGCGAGAGCTTCGCTTCGGTAATTACTTGGTTATTGGAAATGTGAACATCCGATCAGAGAGATGGTAAAGATCCTGGTGACTTTCTAGATTCTCTTCAGCTGGCCCAACTTTCCCAATGGCTTTTTCATCCTACCCATCAAGGAGGCCATATTTTGGATCCTATTTGTTCTAATTATCCCTTGCATGTGGCTGAGCCTCTGCCAGTTCCCTGGTCTGATAATTTTCTTATATGCTTCTTTTGTAAGGTTTCACCAGCCAGTCGGCC
Source organism: Lissotriton vulgaris (assembly GCF_964263255.1). Classification (NCBI taxonomy): domain Eukaryota; kingdom Metazoa; phylum Chordata; class Amphibia; order Caudata; family Salamandridae; genus Lissotriton; species Lissotriton vulgaris. Next base: position 898,341,277 of record NC_141687.1, read on the forward strand.
GGGTCGCTGCAATCGCCCTCCAGCTTTTGGCAAAATTGATCCACTTTGATTCAACAATTCCTTGGCAGTTGCTCTGCTTCCTCTCCCGCAAGATCTTGAAGGGAGGTTGTCTGAGTTTAGCAAGTGGATTTCGAGCTCTCTGGCAGCTCTAGCCTCTCCATGTCCGCCCAGGCTTGCCAGAGAGTCGCCTCTAAATGCTGGTTTTCACTGGAGCTCAAATCCCTGAAGCATGAGTGCAAACAATTGGAGTGGATGTGGCGCTCCGGCAACTACTGTCCTTTGGCAAAGCATGCACTTAGGAGCAAACACAAAATTTATTACACTGCTATTACCGTTGCCAAAAGGCAATACTACTCACTTTGGGTCGATCAGGCAAACAACAATTCAAAAGAAATCTTTTCAATAGTCCAGAGTTTTTTGTCTCCCAGAGCACGCAGCCAGCCTCAGAGGCTTGGTGTAAGGCCCTATCCAAGTGTTGTTGGGATAAGATCTGTAAGATTCAGGCGGCTTTCTCTTCCTGCCTAATTGGCCCTATGGCCTCTGTACCTTCTACTCTGCTGCCATCTGAGCCTTCCCATGCTCTGATCACGTTTTCCCCGGTGGATTTGTCCTGCACTCTTAAATTCTAAGAGGTCTGAAATCAGGCTCGACTTCTGACCCCATTGGGGCCAGGATGCTGGCTTCGGCTGCTGAGATCATCAACCCGGAGGTTAATATGATTATTAACACGTCTCTCTGGGAAGTCCTTGTCCCGGAGGGTTGGAAGCAGGCTAAAATTCTCCCTCTACTAAAAAAGCCCTCACTGGATCCTTCGATTTGTGGTAACTATCGTCCTATTTCCCTTTTGCCCAGTCTGACTAAGGTGTGAAGGCCGTGGCCAGGCAACTTACCGAGTTTGTCGAGGGCACTGGCTTATTACACCCGGCCCAGTCAGGGTTTCATGCATCTTACAGCACAGAGTTGGCATTGGTGGAGGTCTACGACGCAATTCGGGAGTGTCTGTATGCCGGCGGGAGGGCAGCATTGATTATGCTTGACCTCTCAATGGCATTCGACACAGTGCCCCACGCCCTGCTTCTTGCTCGGCTCTCTGCGATGGGCATTTCTGGAAACGCCTGAGGATGGCTCCGATCCTACCTGGAGGATAAGACACAGCAGGTCTAGCTGCCGCCGTTCTCATTAACACCTCTTTCAGTGACTACGGGTGTTCCAGAAGGGTCTTCCCTTATCTCACTCCTTTTTAACATCTATGTCACCCCTCTGATTTATTTGGCAGAGGGGTTAGGGGCTAGGGTGATGGCCTATGAGGATGACACCCAACTCATATTGACTTGGGGCAGGGAAGATGCAGCGGTCTGTTCTGTTCAACATTGTTTGTCCTTAGTGTTTCACTGGCTCACTGCAGCACAGCTTAAGGAAAAATCAGAGTTGCTTTTGTATGGCAAATTCCCGGATAACTTTAGAGAGTTGCTGTGGCCTTCTGGTTTTCCCCTACCTACTTCAAAGGTCAACTCTGCCAAGAATTTGGAGGTGTGGTTCGAGCAGAACTGATTATTCTCCACCCAGATCAAGAGGTTGGTAGGTACCTGCTTTGCAATGCTGAAAATGTTGAGGAAGTTTCTTCCTCTCCTTCCTAGATCTGCAAAGGAAACGGTTGTCTGCGCTTTGATCCTTTCTCGTCTAGATTACGCCAATGCTTTGTACATTGGTACTTTGGTATCTTCTAAATAAGCTTCCAGTCATGCAAAATTAGTCCGCCAGGCTTCTGCTGGATCTTTCCAGCAGAAGCAGTGTGCGTTTCCACCTGCAAACACTGCACTGGGTTCCTGTTGAGGGACAGATCAAATTTAAAATTCTCACCATTGCTCACAGTGCCCTCTATGGCTGTGGGCCCATTCATCTACAGAAGAGATTTTCCTTCTATGTCCTGGATCGTCAATTGCAGTCTTCCTCACAACTTCTGGCCTGGATCCCTCGGTTCAATCGCCAGAGGCTGGGAGGGACTTCCCGGGCCTTGAAGACTGCACAGGCTTGGAATGCTTTACGCAGTTTTCATGATTATGTGGACTTTAGGAGAAGGCTGAAAACCTTTCTCTTTTAGTTTCAGTTATTTTAAGATTCACAACTCTTTCCTGATCGCGCCGGGACACTTCTTGGAGTAGCTGTGCGCGTCATAAAAGAAAATAACATAACATAACGTAACATAACATTGGGGGTGGACACTGCATTGTTCAAGGTAGACAGGCCGTATTCATGTTCAAGGAAATCTTCTCCCACTACTCTAAATGCAGCCAAGCCCTATTCAGCTCATCTCTGAGTCATCCAGAAAGGGCCAAGCACACCTCAAACCCCCCAGTGGCTGTGTACAGTGACTGCACATCCTCAACTTCCGTCACTCCGAAACCAGACAATTTATCCACAAACAGGCAGAGGCACACAGAATGGTTAAACAAGAAAATGCCTACTTTCTAAAAGTGGCATTTTCAAAAAGACAATTTAAAAAACATCTTTTCTAAAAGATTTGCTATTAAATTCTAAATTCAGAAAACCTAAACTTTAATTTTCTATCTTGTCCCAGTGTGAAGTTATACTTGTAAGATGTTACAAAGTATTTCCTATTCTATCCTATGGGGCAGATAGCCTTTCAGTAATGAACAACGAAATTGGCAGTATTTCACTACCAGGACATGTCACACACACCAGTACATGTCCTACCTTTCACATACACAGCACCCTGCCCATAGGGGTAACTTTGGTCTAACATAGGGGTGTTTTACATGTAGGAATGGGGAAGGACAGGGCCCCCACTTGCCAGGTTGGCATGGCAGCTTAAAACTGTGTGCAGACACTGCAGTGGAAGGTCAGAGATACCTTTTCAAGACTACTCATGTGGGTGGCACAATCAATGTTGCAGGCCCACTAGTAGTATTTGATTTACAGGCCCTGTACTTTACTAGGGATTTATCAATAAATCAAATATGCCAATGAGGGAGATCCAAATGTAATAAAAATGTACACAGGGAGCACTTGCACGTTGACACTGATCAGCAGTGGCAATGTGCCCAAAGCATCTAAGCCAGCAAAAATTAAATCCAGCTCAGCATCAAAAATACAGTAGGTAGAGGCGAAAAGTCAGGGGGAACCATGCCAAAGAGGCCAAGTCTAACATTACGACTGGCCCTCATAGTGTCCACTCATGGTCGAGACCCATCTGCATTTGTCATCAGGTGGGAGTAATTCATGGCTCCATGACTAGTCCCACATTCCTCCCCCTAAACAGAATCTGTGAATTGACTTATGATGCTCCAAGAAATGTATATAAAGGTGCGCAAAACGGTTGTACTTTGAGTCAGTCCTCAGACCTGTTTCTGTATGCTGTACTCCAGACTATAGTGTTTAATTAAAACAACTGTTCCTGTTTTGCCAAATGCCTCTTATCTTTGTTTTTTCAATGTAAATTCATAATCGAGCAACAATATTTTATAAGCATAAATTAGACTGAGATCTGGAACAAAGTCTTGTGAATCAAATCTTGTTTGAGCATGGACTTAAGGTCAGAATAAAGGGATATAAGAAGTTTACACTGAAACAACAATAGACTTTTTATTTAACCATTTGTTGTTTTATGTAGCAATGACAGGACTTGAAAAGTAGCAGACAACTTTGGAAAGGTACAAGAGATTCAAGCTACAAGAGAAGCAAAAATACAAAATGCGAAAATACAAAATGCTAAATTTTGCGGTGCTGCATAAAGTGGTTCGGCTAAAACGAAGCAAAAAACAATAGGTTATACATGACTTGGATAATTATAGCAAATTGTCTAAGCCACGGAAAGGGTTCATCAGTCAATGGCGCAAAAATTAGTTAGTCGGTCATTGGTACGAACGTAGCAGAAATAGGTGGCATTTCGGCTTCTATCTTTTTAATATTGTTTAGGGAAGATTTGTCCTAATGGAAGGCGGGACAGAATTGCATACCTTTGGCGCATCTCTAAAAGTAATTATTTTAGTGTTTTTGTTTTTCTTAAAATTAGACTTTTCAGCAAGAGCTCATCAGTGACCAAAGCAGCCACAGACACTTGAGGTGGACGTTTTCCGGCCAAATTATTCAGTGTTCATGAATGCAGAATTGTACAGACTATATAGAGCGACTTAAAGACACTGCTGACTGCAATATCAAGATCAGCAAACTGTATTGAAGTGTTCTAATTACTGAGAAAATCTAAATTACAGAAACTGCTGTGACACAGGCATTTAGGGCCGCTTTCAGAACTTGCTGAATTCTGGGAAAATTATTAATAAAGCTTTAACTATCATCACATGCATATAGTAGCGGTCCGTGGTAGGAGTGCTGCTGGGTGGTGACGTGGGGATAGTACAATACGGAATATGGCCAAATACAGGCAAGTAAACATAAAAATAAATAAAACAAATTTTGTTGCGCACACTGCATCGCCCACCGACCGCTACTGCATGCAGAGCCGGCCTTAGCACCCTGGGGGTGGGCGGAGAGAAATTTGCACCCTTGCTGATGGTAGCGAAATAAATGATGCAGTGGGGGGCTGAGGGGGGAGTCCCTTTTGGGTTCACAGGTCAGTACCTGGATGAGCAGGAACTGGCCCCGGAACACAAACCACGTCGGACCTCCCCCAGCTCACCTAAATCACCGATAGCTTAGCTGCCTAACACAGATGATGGTTTTGTTGATGTGTGCCAACAGGGGTCAGAGAGTAAAGGGAGAGAAAGGAAGTGGCCAGGAAGGGAGCTAAGGGTGTGTTAAAAACATCGCCCCCATATGATTATAAAGGACTAAAACCACTTTAAACTTGCAAATCAGACAGAAAGGAACATGCATGGACAAGGACAAAGATGGAGCAGATGAGAAGGGCGCTCTTGTTGGCATTACCTTAATGCACACAACTCCATGCAGAATATTGGTGGCCTGGTCCCAGCTCGCCCATGCTAAAGACCGACCCTGATTCATGCTTACCTTACCAGGAGTATATGGTTTGCAAACACCTGCATTTTTTGGTTTAAATGTAGGAAAATATGCGTTCCGGGATATTCCCTTCAAAGGTTCTGAAGCTTGCTTTATACTTGCATTTCCGTGTAGACAGCCTCGCTGCTTTCTTGACACTCAGTTGTGGTGATAATGCCCGTGCACCTCGCCAGCAGCCCAGGGGCTCTTTCTGGAAGGCAGGGGAGTTAAAACGGCTTAGGGTGTACTCGTGCTGAGTTCTACTGGCATTACTTTTTGCTAAGCTAAGGGATAATGGAGCACTTGCATGCGGCTTGTGATGTTCAATATCTGCTTACGGTGTGATTTTCTTCAAGGAGGTCTCCGTGGAATACAAATAAATACGCATGTAATCACATCTAGGTAGAACCGCGAGAGGACAGGCGTGCAAGGAAGAGAGGAAGTTAACCCGGGAAGCATCCTCGTTGTTCCGAATATGTATTAACCTTATACGTTTCCCCGCACTCAACTGTACACGGCCCCCATCCTTGCACTTTCACTCAAATACTACGACCATTTTTCAACAAGCCTGGAAGCATTAGGGTTAGAGAGTTTAAATAAAAGTTCACCTTTTTTCTGCATCAGCTTTAAAAATAAAGACATTTCATGACCTACAAACAAACACACACACCCAGACACAAGCACACACACTCACAACGTTTGTGTATGCATCTATCTATGTTTCTCTCTCTCTGACTCTATAGATCTAAACTAATTTTCACTCTTTTTTTTTTTAAACAGCGCAAAGGTCAAATTCCTCATTGTTGTAGCAAATCTGCAATATCACTGGCATGAGGAAACAACGCTTGTTGTCTGACAGATTCCATTCTTGAATCAGTTGACAGAGGAAAACAACTGGTGACAATCACATAATATTCATTGTGATACTTTATCATTATGATATTTTTACACCTTCTGCTGTGGATATGGATATATACTTTTGTTTATGACTAGTGAATGTGTTAACAGAAAAAAAACATGACCTAAACCATACCTACAAATTTGCAGAGTGCAATATACTGCATATACTATTTTTAAAGTGGAGCCGGGCATTTCAGTCCATTGGAGGCTTTGCTTCTTGTGACTCGTGGCACTTCCCCACACACAACAATGGTAACTATTAGCATACTGCACTTTGGGCATCTCTATACGTAATCTATATATTATATATATGGCTCAGTCGAAGGCAAATGGGTGAAACGCATTGGCCGTTCTTTTATGCACACCTTGCACCTGTGGGATTTAATTGAAAACAAGCTTGTGGCCAGTGCACCGTCATGCACGAAATTCAAGTTGCACTGCTTTGCAGGCAAAAGCCAATAATAGTTTTTTTTTTAAATTTGTTTTTATTGTGATGAAAAATATACAGTGGAGCGAGATCACAGCACACAATGGAACTTGGTCCAGAAGACCTAGATAAAACACAGCCATTCAACCCACATCCCGGGGGCCGGGCGGCTATATGGTAATGAGCTAAGGAGCTCCCGATCCATAACCACTTAACATACAGGAGATGGTATCATCACGTTTTGACATTTTTATCGGTGAAAAACTTTTAGGAACATCGAAACAGTCCCCCCCCCCCCCAACCCCACCAAACTAGGCATCATTAGCAAAACATGTGTGTACAGCTCGTTCATCTCTCATTTAATGCTGAAGACATGACAACTCAGGCCTTATCCTGCAACATGTTGAATTTCTCTATTTATCCTGGCCATCCGTACAGTCATTCGTACACCCAATGCATTTCGGGCACGTAAGCCCTTCCTCAAGGGTAACTGTGATGTAAATAGAAGCACATCAGCAACTCAAGTTGACATCCGTATAGAACATACATACTCCTTTTCACAAAGCACTATATACTGACCCAAAAAAATGTCATCAAAACCATCTCCGAATTATAGTGCTACCCACTACACCACAAATTATGCGTTCACTTGAAGCCAATATTTTTAGCAATTTTTGCAAATTTTATATATGAAAACAAAAAGTTGTTCAGTGCTGAATTAATGTGCCAAATGATATACCGTGCCTGACCTAAACCATATGCACTGCGATTAATGGGCTATCCCCTTGTGATAAACCAAATGACTATCAAACAATTAACTCTATTTCAGATAAAAACATCAAGATTTTCAATGTCTCTGCGCCGTCCTGGCTGCTTTACCTCTTTCTCTGGAGTCCATGCTACCAGAAAAACTGTGCTCAAGAGAAGCGGGTCGTGGTGACCCTTTGTGGGTGTTGTAACATGTAAAGTTCACTATATGTTGGAAGGTTGGCGTTCCAGCTTTTCCTTGTGTTCTTCCCCTACCCCCTGCTCATTGGACATCGGGTGCCTACGTCACATCATTTATCAGGCTCCGCTGTTGTGAGTTGTCATTCTAGCCCCAGCTGTTTGCCTTAACGGTCCTGCACTCGCGGGTCTTTGTAATTGTAATAAATTACTTACATAACTCAATTGGCCTTGCGTATTGCCTACATTGACACTTCAGATGGCGACGAGAATGGGATGCGAAAAAAATTCAAGACCCGCCGGTGTTTGACAGAGGATCGTCTTGTCTCTTCAAAATATTTTTTTTCAAGGCAAGTTATTCAGATTTCTTTGTTCGGGGCGTGTTATTCAATGCTAATTGATTGTTTTACTTTTCCATATGAGTACGAGTTAGGAAGCGAAAGAGTGTTCCTTTGACTCAAGACTCGGCGACCTTCTAAGCTTTACTTTAAGGCAAGTTACGATATTTCGATTTTTGCCTAAGGAGTTTTCTAGCGCTAATTCTTCTTTCATCTATTTCTTGCATGTGCTGATGCGCTGAATTTCTCATATTCGACAGCGTTTTCGAGGAAGCAAGTAGCATTCTCCTCAGCTGTGAACTGTCAACGGTCACATCTATTTCAACGTCGGCCGTTGGAATTTTCAGTTCAGAGTATCGGCCAGGCATTCCTGTCAGCTGTAACTGACATTGCGGGTGGTTTCTGATGTCATCGCGTAGCCTACGTTTTGGAGCGTGACTCCATTTTGTTTTCTGAAAATGTTATTTTCTCTCAGAACATCGTTATTCATGAGAGGAATTTAAGTTACTTGTTAAATGAAAAACTGATTTTTCCTGTTTTCCATGTTTAGAATTTCTCTTGTCAATGAGCTATTTCTTTCAAGAATCTAAACTTGATATTTGATTATTTCTAGGAGGTTACAGGAAACTGAAAGACACTACAGCACCATAGAAAGAGAAGCATTGGCTTGTGTCTGGGCAGTTGAGAAACTAAGAATGTATTTATGGGGCAAAAGTTTTGACTTGGTTACAGACCATAAGCCACTCACTTTTCTTATGGATGGTTGTGGTAGAGGGAATGGAAAAATTTCATCCAGATTAATCAGGATTCTGTCAAAATTACAAGAGTATAACTTCACTATCAAACATATTTCTGGAAAATGCAATGTGAGAGCTGATTGTTTATCACGCCTTCCACTTGAATGTGATGATTGTAAGGAATATGATGACACTGAATGTGTAGTTTCTTTTGTAAACAGTAGCAATCAATTTACCAGTATTTGTGAGGAATCTGATTGGGTTTCGCAGCTTAATGATGACCCTGTATTAAGTAAAGTCAAAATATTTATTTCCAGTAGCTGGCCCCCAGTAAGAAATTTGAGTTCAGATCTGAGAACGTATGCACAAGTGGCAGATGATTTAAGCATCGAGGACGGGTTCATAATGAGAGGTGAACTGTTGGTACCCCCGCCTAAGGTAAGACGAATTCTTTTGCATAAGGCTCACAGAACTCACCTTGGATCTACATTAACCAAGAAAGCCCTTAAACAATATTATTGGTGGCCAGGTTTGGACTCAGAAGTTAATTCATATGTAGAATCTTGTGCCACGTGTTTGAATTCTGACAAACGTTGGAAGTCCAGAGTTCAGGAGTTGCAATTAGTGGACATACCATCTTCTTCTTGGAATAAAATTGCCATAGATTTCTCTGGCCCTTTTTATGCTTTAGAAAGTTCATGTAAGTTTTTAATGGTAGTTTGTGACTATTACAGCAAATGGGTCTATTTCAAGTTTGTTCCCAATATAGATTCTAAGAGTGTTATTCAATTTTTAGAACAACTTTTTACTATTGAAGGTTTACCCCAAATCTTAGTGTCAGATAATGGTAAACAGTTGACATCGGAAATGATGACGACATTTTTGAAGAAAAATCGAATTTCACAAGAAAAGACTCCATTGTACTCCCCCAGATCCAATGGGCAAGTTGAGCGGGTCAACAGGTTTATTAAAGATGGTATTCAAATGGCCCTAGCAAACAATTTATCAGTTGTTGAATTCACTCAAGATAGAGTGGATATGTATAACAGAACTGTCAATAACGTTACCAATTTCTCCCCTTTCTTTCTTATGAGAGGTAGACAGGCCGTCACAACTATATCACCCAAGCTTTCTGTGCATCAAAAAGGGAAAAGTGACTTTACAGTTGTGGATGATGATAGTCTAAAAGTCAAGAGTTCTATCTGCAAGCAACAACTAAAATCCAAGAAATACTATGATGACACGCATAAAGCTGTTCACAAAGACATTGTTGTAGGGGATTGGGTGTTAGTGAAAAAACCAATTGTAAAACAGAAAGGAGATTCTAAATTTTTTGATCCTAGCGAAGTTGTAGAGGTATCAGGAGGTGCAATTCGTGTTTCAGAATTGGGTTGGAGGAACAAAAGTGATGTAATCAAAATCAAAGACTTTCAAAAGAAGTTGATGTCTGATTATAAAGATCAGAATACTGTATCACTTTCAGATAGCTTTTGGTATGAGGTGACATCTAGTGATGAGAATATGGTTAATGATAAGGAGTCTGAAATGTGTCCCTTTTCAAATCCCAATGGTGAAATGTGCCAGCGAAAAGACACTGCTGACGTGGCATTAAGATCAAATAGAGAATTGTGTTTAGAAGATTCCTCTTCTAACATCCAAGATTTGAATTCCCAAAGTTCTGCTGCAAATAAGTACAATGAAAGTGTAAGTTTGCAGAATGAGCAGGAGTTATTATTTTATCCTAATACTGTCGAATCTGCTAGTACAAGTTCAGGAAGAGTGGTACAGATGCCTAGCAAGTTTAGAGATTTTATAATGTATTAATTTCATTCTGCTCTTTTTGAAGGAAGGGAGATGTTGTAACATGTAAAGTTCACTATATGTTGGAAGGTTGGCGTTCCAGCTTTTCCTTGTGTTCTTCCCCTACCCCCTGCTCATTGGACATCGGGTGCCTACGTCACATCATTTATCAGGCTCCGCTGTTGTGAGTTGTCATTCTAGCCCCAGCTGTTTGCCTTAACGGTCCTGCACTCGCGGGTCTTTGTAATTGTAATAAATTACTTACATAACTCAATTGGCCTTGCGTATTGCCTACATTGACACTTCAGTGGGCAACCCAGGAGACACCACTGGTGGAAAGACATAAAATAGCCGGTAACGGCGCAGAGACATTGAAAATCTTGATGTTTTTTTTATCATAAATAGAGTTGATTGTTTGATAGTCTTGAGGGGCTGAAGGCTGTGATTCTTGTGCAGGAACTCAGTGTAGTGCGCAATTCAGAGGCCGTACCTCGTCTGACATGAGCACAAAAGGACTCAAAACGTACCTTGGCAAACCTATGTACTCTCGACTACAGGGAATACACCACTGGCCAACATGCGTAGGGTGATAAAGCGAGGTGACTGCTGGCATGGCTCTTGTGCGCGGAAATTCCTAGGGCTCCAATAGCAGCTATAAGGCCCCAACCAACACAGGACTTTAATAAACACACAAGTTACAATCAGTGTGGCAATTGCCACCTATTACACAGTGTGATATACCACGCAAGCGGCTAAGGATGTCTCTACCTTTACGAGGTATTTGGAGGATTTGCATATGGCTATGCTCTCCGCCTAACAGGAGGATACCCTGGATGCCCCGTTAGTGGCAGACAAGAAACACAAAGCCATTAAGCATTTATTAGGGGCAAGTCCCAGGTAAGCAATGGATTCCACATGGAGTTCTGAGAGGCATTCAGTCAACAATTGGTACCACAGTTGTTGAGGATATACGAGGCAGCGTGAGAACAGGGACAACTTCCCTGGTCATTACGTGAAGCAATAATCTGGTTGTTAGAACTGGGGGTTTGTAGTTGGCTGAAGTAGGTACCTTAGTCCAAATAGGGACCCTTGCTTCTAGTCAGGCATAGGAGGGACACACTCTTAGATAACCCTGCTCACCCCCTAGTAGCTTGGCACTAACAGCCAGGCTTATCTCCAAGGCAATGTGTAAAGTATTTACAATCACACTCCCAGGAACATAGAGATAACACCACTAATGGACACCACCCTGGATTTAATAAAAAATCGAGGTATCTTTATCAAAAGGAATACGATGAGACCAAACAATAGAAATCCAACATATGCGTATTCGTGATATATCACTCTGCCGGTTATTAGGCCAGCAATCACGTATATATGTTCTTGCGGTATTAATGAGCAGTTCACAATGATCTAATGCAGTCCTAATGCAATGCGATGCAGTTCATAATGCACTTCGTTAAGTAGTAATAACACAGTCCTTAATGCACGCACTAATGCAGTTTGTAACGCAGGAATAATGCAGGTCTTAATACAAGAATAATGCACTCCTGTATTCCTCCTGCACGCCTCCCTAGGCTACACACGCTTGCAGCTCCCGACCAGAGTCCAAGCCTTACCTAGGGGTTGCGCTGCCTGGCTTTCTCTCTTCCCGCTCGTCGGACGTCCTGCTGGGCGGCCCGATGATGTTCAGCTCCATTGTCAGGCAACCCTGTAGCCGGACGTGTTAGGGCGCTGCCTTCTCCTTCGTTCACGATCCTGGACGGATTCCTCTTGATGAGCAACAATCATGATCCCTTTCACCTTGCAGCTTCCAGACGTCCTTTGGCACGTTGCGGCTTGTGCCGGCGGCGGTGATCCTCATTCATAGCCTCATTTATGATGACAGCTCGGGCCACAAACAGCAATACAGCAGCATGGACGATGTTTCACACTGTGTGGGCAATGTGATCACGGAGCACCTCGTAAACAGTACCATGGACCACAAAGCAGTCTTCAAGATATCCTGTAGCACATTGCAGCTCAGGTCGGCGGTGGTGATCCTCACTCGCAGCCTCAGTTACGATCACGGCTCAGGCCACAAACAGCAATACAGCCGCGTGGACAATGTTTCATGCTGCGGAGGCTATGCGATCATGGGGCACCTCGTAAACAGTACCATGGACCACACAGCAGTCTCAGGCATGCAAAAGCACCATGCACCAAGCGTTGCTGAGGCACAGTTGGAAACTTTTATGTTCCTGAGTTTCCCCAACAGAGGGCCAGCTCTTCTCAGGCCACTTCTGGTCACAGCACACAGCAAAGTCCTCACAAGCAGGGGGACACAGCACACAGCAAAGTCCCTTCTCATCTACTTAGTCAAATCAGCAAACTGCCCCAGAACACACAGCAAGGGCAGTCCTTCTCTTCAGTCTCTTTAGCTGTTCTTCTTTGGCAGACCTTCCTCTTGATCACTAAGTAGGTTCAATCCTGTTTCAGTTTGGATTTCAGTCTTGAGTTCAGGGGTTTCGGCTCTCACACGTATACCACTAAATGCCTTTGAAGTCTCTGTGTGCAGCGGGCTCTGACCCCAGTCCAACCCAGACCTGGGTGTCTCCCTTCCAGTGCACACCCTCTTCCTTTGATAGTGCATGCCTGTGTCCCAGACGCTCAGCAGGAGGTGGAGCCATCCTTTGTGGAAGCAACACAGCCCTCCTCACATCCAGGGAGGCTACTCCTCCCCCTCACATCAAATGAAGGCCAGCCTCTTGCTGTCTCACTTACCCCTCTCTGAGGTCAGGGCACTCCCCAGACCCTGTCACATCAAAGCCCAGATGGTCAATACATAAACAGGCGGAGGCGCACAGGATGGTTTAAGACAAGAAACCAGCCACTTCTAAAAATGTGGTTGCTAAGCACACAATTTAAAAACCATCTTCACAAAAAGATGTGTTAAAAAAATATGAGTTCAGGAACACTAACCTCCATCTCTCCACTTTATGCCTATGGGAAGATATGCTGGAAACATGGGACACAGAATTCCCCATTCTGTCCTATGGGCAATATGGCATTGCAACAGTGAAAAACGAATTTGTCCTTATTTCTCTGTCAGGACATGGTACACACCTCAGTGCATGTCCTTCCTTTCACATACACTGCACTATACCCAGGGGGGCACCTTGGGCCTAGTATAGGGGTATCTGATGTGCATATAAAGAGAAGGTAAGGCCTGGCAAGTGGGTGCACTTTTCAGGACAACAAGGCAGTTCGCAAACTGCATGCAGGCACTGCAGTGGCAGGCCTGAGATCCCTTTTTAGGGTTACTTGTGTGGGTGGAACAATTTGTGCTGCTGGCCCACTAGTAGCATTTGCATTACCAGCCCTGGCACACATATTGCACTTTACTAGGGACTTTACTGGTAAGACAAACATACTAATTATGGACAACCAATTACCATAACACTTTATACAGAGAACATATGCACTTTAGCACTGATCAGCAGTAGTAAAGTGCCCAGAGTCCTAAAACCAACAGAAACAGGTCAGAAACAATACAGGAGGAAGGCAAAAAGTTCAGGGATGACCCTGCAAAAAGGGCCAAGTCCAACACAACCCCCTTCCAGCGAAAACACAGGGTAGACAAATCACTACCTTGAAGGGTGTCCCTGCTTTGGGCGATAGAACATTGACCCTGGCTCGTAACAGCAGGGGCATATTCCAGTTCTACACCAATCTGAACCCAGTTGGATCCCTCTGTGCATACTCTCAGGGCCCCCTAAGCTTACCCTGGGTGGACCCACCTCCTCACCTGGGGACCTGTGCAGTGCATAAACTTACTTTGCTCACAGATGGGTCCACACTGGTAGACAGTACCCACATGGCGAACACAGTGGTGTGGCCCAGTCAATCCTCGAGGTGAGACTCCAGCCCCCTGCCTGGGGCAACTCTGTCCACCAGGACAACCAGCCACAGTGGCCACTGACTGCTGTGAGTGATGAAAGGCAGGCCTCATGCCTTTCTTGCCTTTCTAACCTCAGTGGTGTCAGGAAGCGGGGGGCAGTAGCCCCAGGTGCCTGGCACCTTTTCTCCACTCTCCCAACTGCAAAGTCAGGTATGGCATCCTAAAACTGGCCCGCCTGCCCAGGGTCTGTACCCTCCGGCTGGACAAGAGACTGGGTGGGCTCTCCCATACCCTGCCTTTCTCTCTGGACCCATGTACCCTCCCCACTGGAGCGGTAATACCAGACACCAGAACTGGTGGGATGCTGGTTACAGCAGTCCCCCTCAGTTCACCTGACACTTTGAGATCACCCCCAGGAAGTGGCCTCCCGGTACAGACTAGGCTCCACTCCTGGTGTTCCCTTATGGAACCAACCAGGTCCAGGGACTGGGTATCGGGCACCTTGGAACACAGCCCCCTCCCACTCCTTCTCCTCTGGGACAGGACGTGGGACCCTACACCCCTTTCACTACACTGGGACCTATCTGGGCTACCACCAACCTCCCCTACCCCACTTGGTTGGGGAAAACCTGAACCACCCCTTCTGGGTCACTCCCAAAAGCGTCCTCAGACCCTCGGGAATCCACCCAAAGGTTTCCTCCTGCGCAAGCTCCTGGAATCTGAGAACTCGAACCCCGCCGGGTGTTGACATAGCTCTGGAAAACAGGGACTTAAAATATACTCTCCAACAAATGAGTCATACAGCCCCCCACAGTTGCCGTCACTCAACCTTCTGGGCGGTCTTCACACTCACACACCAAGGTTTCTACCATGGAGAACCCCTCTCCTAGCACCTCTCATCCAGGGTCAGTAGAGTGTCCCTCCACCCACTAGGAATATGATCCACTGTGGCAGTTCCTCAATCTACCTCAGGGACACTGCACACCACTGGAGCTACCTCATAAACCTGAAACCCCTGGTGTATGTTAACCCCCTCCTTCAAGTGAGGTGCCACATCTCTGGGTGTATGTACTTTTCTCTCAGCACTAGACACAACATTTTTGCTGCCACCATCTGAGCTGGACTCCACCTCCAACCCAGCAGAGCTCACCTCCTGAGCTACACACATCTCTTTTAGCTTGGCTGAGACACGCATGGCTTCCAGCCTTTCGAGCTCCAAATCAAGCTTCCTCATTCTTAACTTATGTGCCAAAAGCAATCTCCTTTCCTCCAAAGCGAGAGTCTTCTTGCTCTCCTCTGCCCACCTTTTGCTCTCTATGAGCAACTTCCTCTCATCCACCTGAGCCTTCAGTTTCAAAACCTCCAACTTATGCTCTCTGACTCTTTGGTTTTCCTCTAATTTCTCTGGGGAAAAGCTCCTCCCTGAATGGTTACTTCCAGCCCCTGAGGCTGGTCCTCCCACCGTCAAATCCTGTGGACCAAATCCATTCCCTGGGTCATCCTCATCCACCTCAGCATCACCTGTCTCCTGAGCCTCTTTGGCTTCCCACCAGGCTCTCAAGGCCGTTTGCAGCTCCTCCTTTTTGGCGCTACTTTTCATGGGACATCTCAAAGCTCCGCAGAATTGCATCAATTGATCAACTTTATGGGTAAGCAATGCCTCAATGTCAAATTCCAATTCTGCAGCCTCACTGGCTACTTGACTCTTTTGAGACATGATGTGTGGCTCAAAGGTCACTCAAAAATAGAACCAAAAATCAAAAAACACAATATGTGGTTGCGACATGGTCTGCGCTAAAACTAGTGATGTAAACCAATCACTGTGAGTCCATTGCAAATACAAGTTTAAATCCCCTTCCACTGACCATCAACGTTAGAACTGGGGGTCTCTAGTTGGCTGAGGTAGGTACCTTAGTCCAAATAGGGACCCTTGCTTCTAGTCAGGGAAAGGAGGGACACACTCTTAGATAACCCCTGCTCATCTCTGGTAGCTTGGCACGAGCAGCCAGGCTTATCTCCAAGGCTTAAAGTATTTGCAACCACACTCCCAGTAGCACAGTGATAACACCACATGGACACCACACTGGTTTTTATAAAAAATAGCGTCATCTTTATCAAAAGGAATACGATGAGACAAAACGATAGAATTCCAACATATACGTATTCGTAATATATCACTCTGCCGGTTGTTATGCCAGCAATCACTTATAGGTTCTTGCAGTATTAATTAGCAGTTTACAATGATCTAATGCAGTCCTAATGCAATGTGATGCAGTTCGTAATGCAGCTCGTTATGTAATAATAACAAAGTCCTTTATGCATGTACTAATGCAGTTCGAAACGCAGGAATAATGCAGGTCATAATGCAAGAATAATGCGATTTGTAATGCAGGAATAAGGCAGTTCTTAATGCAAGAATCATGCGAATCGTAATGCAAGAATCAGGCAGTTCGTAATGTAAAAATAATATGATTCGTAATGCAAAAATCAGGCAGTTCGTAATGCAAGAATAATGCGATTTGTAATACAAAACTAATGCGAATCGTAATGCAATAATCAGGCAGTTCGTAATGCAAGTAATAATGTGATTCGTAATGCCATAATCAGGCAGTTCGGAATGCAAGGAATAATGTGAATCGAATCTGCGCAATCAACTCGGGCCCTTATAGGCCCCAATACCAGAGACAGTGTCATGAGCTTAAAGGGGGGCCCTGGTATGGCTGGGCAGGAACGGGCCGCTCGGGGACTAAGCTCGTCTAATGCGGTGCAGCGGGAGAGAGCTCAGAGCACACCTGTACTCCTCCTGCATGTCTCCCCAGGCCACACACGCTGCAGCTCCCGACCGGAGTCCAAGCTTAAATGGGGGAGCACTGCCTTGCTTTCTCTCTATCCCCGCTCGTCAGACGTCCTGCTGGGCAGCCCGATTATGTTCAGCTCCGTTGGTAGGCGACGCTGTAGCCGGACGGGTTACAGCACTGCCTTCTCCTTCGTTGACAATCTTTGGCAGATTCCTCTATGTGAACAACGATCACAATCCCTTTTACCTTGCAGCTTTCTTAGCTTCAAGAAATCCTTTGGCACGTTGCGGATCGGGCCGGCGGCGGTGATCCTCACTCACAGCCTCAGTTACGATGATGGCTTTGGCCACAAACAGCAATAGAGCAGCGTGGACTATGCTTCATACTGCGGGGGCAATGCGATCACAGGGCACCACGTAAACAGTACCACGGACCACACAGCAGTCTCAGGCATCCAAAAGCACAACTCACCAAGCGTTGCTGAGACACGGTTGGAAACTTTTACATTCCTGAGTTTCCACAACAGGGGACCAGCTCTCCTCGTTCCTTTGGAGACACACTACTTCAGGACACAGTACACAACAACGTCCTCACAAGCAGGGGGACACAGCACACAGCAAGTCCCCTGTCTTCTCCTTAGTCAAATCAGCACACTGCAGGCCGGCCCCAGAAAACACAGCAAGGGTAGTCCTTCTCTTCAGTCTCTTCAGCTGTTCTTCTTTGGCAGGCATTCCTCTTGATCACCAAGTAGGTTCAATCCTTTTTCAGTTTGGATTTCAGTCTTGAGTTCAGGGGTTTCAGTTCTCACACTTATACCCCTAAATATCTTTGAAGTCTTTGTGTGCAGGGGGCTCCCTCTGACCCCAGTCCAAACCAGACCTGGGTGTCTTCCTGCCAGTGCACACCCTCTTCCTTTGATAGTGCAGGTCTGGGCCCCAGACGCTCAGCAGGAAGTGGAGCCATCCTTTTGTGGCAGCAATGCAGCCCTCTTTACATCCATGGCGGATACTCCTCCCCCTCAAATCAAATGCAGGCCAGCCTGTTGCTTTCTCACCTACCCCTCTCTGAGGTCAGGACACTCCCCATAGCCTGTCACATAAAAATCAAGATGGTCAATACACAAACGGGCAGAGGCACACAGGATGGTTTAGGCCAAGCAAACAACCACTTCTAAAAACATGGTTTCTAAGCACACAATTTAAAAACCATTTTCACAAAAAGATGTATTATTAAATTCAGTTCAGGCATACTAAACTCCATCCCTCCATCCTATGGGTATGGGAAGATATGCAGGAAATATTGGACACAGTATTCCTCATTCTGTCCTATGAGCAAGATGGCCTTGCAACAGTGAAAAATGAATTTGACATTATTTCACTGTCAGGACATGGTACACACCTCAGTACATGACCTTCCTTTCACATAAACTGCACCGTGCCCAGGAGGGTACCTTAGGCCTACTATAGGGGTGTCTGATGTGCATAAAAAGGGAAGGTAAGGCCTGGCAAGTGGGTGCACTTGTCAGGACAACAAAACAGTTAACAAACTGCGTGCAGGCACTGCAGTGGCAGGCCTGAGAACTCTTTTTAGGGCTACTTGTGTGGGTGGCACAATTAGTGCTGCTGTCCCACTAGTAGCATTTGCATTACCAGCCCTGGCACACATAGTGCACTTTACTAGGGACTTTACTGGTAAGACAAACATACCAATTATGGACAACCAATTACCATAACACTTTACACAGAGAGCATATGCACTTTAGCACTGATCAGCAGTAGTAAAGTGCCCAGAGTCCTAAAACCAAAACAAAAAGGTCCGAAACAATACAGGAGGAAGGCAAAAAGTTCATGGATGACCCTGGAAAAAGGGCCAAGTCCAACAATGCGGTACAAAAGGGGGTAGTGATGGACGGAGCATCTGAATCAATCAAACACTCACACCCAGTCAAAAGATCTGGGTTTAATCCATCACCGTTCTTTACCCACTCTGCCACCCCAGTTCAGACATGGCTATATGCAAATCAGTCTGACCCTGTGCCATTTGGGAACAGTCCAGCCCGAACTGCCAAGCCATGTCTTCCCTGGACTGGAAACAAGCTTCCGCGGACCGGTTTCTGGCATTCCAGCCTTCTCACGTGTAGGTAGAGGACAGGGAAAGGTGATACTGAGATATATACATCAACATGATTTGTTGTATATGTTTCCGTGAATGATCAAATGTTCCCAATATCATATATAACTCAAGAGCACCCAAAATTAATTCTATATGGTGTTGCACCTACCTATCACATCCAGAGCACTGTAAAATATTGCACATTTGTTACAATAGTGGACAACAAGCCAACCTTAAGTTGTGTTGTGTTTATGCTACTATATAAGAATGCATAAGCTTTGCTTGCTACCGTGACCACACTTTTTTGATATTGTACCGATTGACCCAGGTCAGGTAGTATATATGGGTTAACCCCTTCAGCAAGAGAAGCATAAAAAATTGTTTTTGTTTTCAATTTGCAAGATTTTGGTTGTTTTGAAAAAAGCCACATTTTTCCCAGCGCAGGATGAGCCAAATGTTTATGTGTCCTGGCTGGGTGACGCAACATCACTGTTGTTTGCCAACACAGATGACAATCTCTCCAACACTCCACAGATCAGGTCAGTCGAGCACAGATGATCTTCTGCAATGCTCACAGCCAATGCTGTGGAAACCTGTATAGTATCCATGACTTGTGTGCCTGTAGAGGAGCCGGTCTCCGTTCAAACAGGAGCTGAGGCATCCTGTGGTGGCTCCAAGAATAGTGACATCAACATGGGAATATGCTGAGGACACAGCAATACATGGGCCTTTAATAGGTCCAGTAAAGCATCCACGTCCGGTGGCGCAACCAATGGGAGTGTTGGACAGAGATCCGACAGTCATTCTTTCCTCAAAATAGACATCGGATGACAGGCAGAACACAGTCAATCCAGACTGGTCAAAATGATAGGAACCAACACTCGCTTAGTTCGCGAAGGCGAGGCATACCCAGATGGAGTATCATGCTATCACGGTATTGGCACTCAACGAGCATTTTTCCCATCTCCCTGGTGACTGGGAAATCCATTGAATAGGCAGAAAAATGGCAATCAGGATTCGTGCTATTAGGAACAGGATCAGCGGAACCCCTCCAAAAGTGCTTCCAAACACGGAGTGTATGAATTTGGGAATAACTCCAAAGATTGTCTGAAAGATTCTTAACAGTCCTGAACCTATGGTCTTAAATAGGTGTACTATACCCATCATATCAGACATTTTAAATATACCCTGTATCATTTCTGTGCAATGGTAAGGGTAGTTTGTTTGTACTGGTACCAGTATCTCAGAAGAGGACCTTTCGACCTGAAGATCAAAAGTGTTTTAGGCGGAGGTTAAGGGCACGGTTTTCTGTAAAAACATGGCTTTCATTCGACTTAGAATATCAAAACATATAAATCAAAGATTCAACAATGGCCATAACAGTGCCTCCCTGACTGTGGGCTGGTGGAAACAATACTTGCATACAGCAAGTAACCCTGGAGCTTACAGTGACACGATATGCGATGCCCAGGAGCATCCCACAACAACCTTGATCATTCAGCATCAAGTCACTCCCATTTGAAAGTAACCTGAACACCGGATTGATCACTGCAGCTGGAGACCCTTTCAAATGACAGGATAATTTTGCATCTGAACCGTTACAGGCCCTGTTAAGGATGATATTCTGGCATATGAGAAATCCACTCAAAGCGTTCTCGCAATTAGTACCGATTAGAAACACTTTCATGTCCCCACTCCTGCATTGAAATCTGTATGACAATTCCCACGGTTCCTTGATGAATTCCCTACCCATCGCTTCATATCTGCCTGCCTGGTATTGTTCTAGGTAATACTGAAACTGGAAAGTTGTGGCCAGTAATGTTATATGGCCATGGCTTAACCATTCTTTGGATGGTGACTGCCACAGTGAAAGGTAACATTCCAGTTTTTCAATCCGCAGCATTGTATATTTTGCTTCCCTTCGTGCCATTGTTAACTGTTTCTCAGTAAGATTGTATGCAGAAAATATGGACGTACTGTTGATAAATCACCAAGTCACATAACCAGCGTGCAATGATTGCAGCGTCCAGCTTAACAACTTAATAGAACGTAGTTGAGATTGTCCGTGTTGCAGTGTGGACAAGTCCTGTTCTAGAATATCTATAGCAGAAGATACACAATGTTGCCCAGTGAATTCACCCTGGATGTTAATGTAGTCATACTATTATACAACCTCCCACTTGACATCTATTTCTTTACCATTAGGGCTAAATCTGCTCTTAGGGGCTCAATGTAGTCATACCATTGTTAACCACAGCTAACTCCTTTTTTAGGTTCATTCTATCTATCCGCGGCTTCTTGTTGGGAGATCTTCCAGATTTCAGTATAAACAGCATATAAGAAATGTTTCTGATGTGGCTTTCAGGGACCTAATAAAAAATCCCTTAGATCCACCTCATCTGAGAGTAAGGATAAGTGCTGTTTCACCTGTGACTGTGTTGAAGTTTTTAGCCAATTGAGGCACAACTTCCCAACACTGTATGATGTCACCACCCCGGTATGTTCTCTTTGTACATATAGTTTGTCAGGCCTATAGATGCTAAACCCTTCTGTTGCACCCCTGAATCTTGATTGACACCAATTTGTGTCAGTGGGCCTGTTGGACTTGGCCCTTTTTGCAGGGTCATCCCTAAACTTTTTGCCTTTCTCCTAGTCTCTTTTTCTGACATAGTTTTGGTGGTTTTAGGACCCTGGGCACTTTAGCATTGCTGTCCATGTAGAGTGCATGTGCTCTCTGTGATAAACATGGTAAGATTGGTCTACACCTGTTTGGCCTACTTAATTTACCTGTCAGTCCTTTGTAAAGTGGTATCTCAAATACCCAGGGCCGGTAAATTAAATTCAACTGGTGGGCTTGCAGCTCTGATTGCGCCTCCCACCAAAGTAGCCTCTCAAACCTATCCCCGGCCTCTGCCATTGCAGGGACTGTGCGGTCAGGGTTACTGCCACTGTGATGTGGCACCTAAAGTGTGTGCCCTGTCTGTGACCCCCCTTTTACTACATGTCAGTCACCCCTAAAGTAGGACCTAGCTAGCCCTATGGGCAGGGTTTATTGCAGGTAAAAGGTAAGACATGTACCTTAAGTGTGTGACATGTCCTGGTAGTGACAAACATCTATTTTGGTTTCTCACTACTATGAAGCTGCCCTCCCTTAGGAATGCATTGGGGATTCCCTGATCAGTATTTCAGTGGTAATCCCTAATATGAGAGGCGCAGTGTGGTCAAGTTTGGTATGTTTGGAATAGTGATAATAAATGCTATGCAATGGTGTGCGCAGATTTGTTATAACTATTTTAGAAATGCCACTTTTAGAAGGTCACATTTCTGTGTGCTATGTGTCTGCCTGCCTGATGTGGATTGCATGTCTGGCTTTGGAGTAACAGGAGCTGGTGAGGTGTGTGTGACTCCAGGATGGGCAGGGTGAGTCAGCACTAGGCTGAATAGGGCATCTGCATTTGGAGTAGTGGGAGGAGTAGCCTCCTGACCCTGAATAGGATTGTGCCTGCCTAGGTCAATGCTGGCTCCCCCCCGTGTGTTGTGTCTGATGGCAGAGCCTCCATCTCCCAAAGAAGGGTGTGAGCACTTTAACACCTTGGATGCTAAGGCAATTCCCATCCTGTGCTGGAAATTGCTATTCTTCTTTATCCATGACGAGCTCAGCTCGTCATAAGCACAGCTCCAGTGTGCCTCATGACGAGCTGAGCTCGTCATGAGCAGGGAAGGGGTTAAACAGAGTGTTCCAGAACCAGTTCTGGCTCATCCCCTCTAAGCCCTGTGCTTTACAGACAAAGAGAAATGTTACTATAAATATCGGGGCTCTGACCCTATGAATGTTGTGCTGTTCCTGTGCTTACTAGGGCTTGCAGCTGCTGGGGCACAGGGGGATCCACCATGAGGGCTTTCCTCCCTGCTGGAGGGCCCTGTGTGATGGCCTCCCTGGGCCCAGCTGTGCCCCTTGGACCTTTGGAAGTCTAGCGCCTCGTGGGCACTATCATTTTGTTGCCAAGAGACGCGGAGCGTGCGTGCTCTGCAGCGCAGTGCTGTCAAAACGACCTAAGGGAATCCTGAAGTGGCTATTCCTGTGCACAGTGCAGGAGAGGCGGGAGCCCACTACGCATTTTGCAACTCTCTGAGGGAGCCCACCCCGCATTGGTGATTCAGAAGAGCGGGAGCCCACCCCGCTCTTCTGCCACATCAAGCAGAAGCCCACCTCACGTTTTACATACAGAGGCGAGAGCTGACCCCCCTTTCGTGTTTTGGAAGAGCGGGAGGCCATCCTAAATTGCTGATGCCCGAGGATCAGCTGGGAACCGCCACGGCCTGAGACAGAAGTCAGGCTATTTGCCTGGATGTGGGTGGGACCTCGCCTGGGAGGGCTGGAAGTAAGGCAGAGGTGTTACCGTGGTGAGTGGGGCTCCGGTGTCGGTGAGGGCCCGGCGTGTGCCGAAAACAGACGAGCCTGGGTTGAGGTGGGTGCCTACCCCACCTTGGTGTGACCCAACAGAGAACCCAGCCTGGAAGAGTCCAGAGGGAGCGGAGTTCCTGACAGAGCCCCGGTAAGTGGGGGGTCTTAGATGCTTGTTGCCACAGGCACGAGAGGAGTCCTGGTACAGGGGTCTGAGAGCGAAACCATGTTGAGTGCTCCAGCGGCCCTGTGAGTGCCATTTTCCTTCTTGGGGCATTGTTGGAGAAGTCCCGGAGTGGGACTGAGAGGCCCCTATGGCCAGTGCCCTCATGGATCTTCATAGCTGAGCCGCAAGTTAGCAGCAGGTGTGACATATGGGGCAACGTTGATATTTAAGAGCTCCGGAGGAGGGCTCAAGAGGAGCAGTGGTGCCAGTGCCACGTCTTTTACAGCTGCACCAGATGAGAGTGGGCAGCTGCAACAAGTGGGCCATTTCATTTTAGAAGTCCTGGAGTGGGGCTTGGGGCCATTTCATTTTGGGAGACCCAGTGAGTGCTCAGAAGGCACAGTAGTGCCAAGCCTAATTCTCCAGCTGCACAGCAAGAGAGAGCGGGCAGCTGCAATGTTGTTGGGCATTCCTTTTGAGGTGTAGAGAAAGGGGTGAGGTGCACCCCAGCCCCCGTGCATTACGCACCTTGCTTCGCCGCATTTGCAGCTCCGCCTTGACTTTCTGGACAGAGGATATTGGGACCCCCGTTTAAGAGGACAGTTGGCCTGGGGCCCTACTGTGTTCTAGGCTAATGTGGTTTATGCCTACTGTTGTTACCTCAAGGTGATACCTATTGCATAATGTGTTTATGCTTAAGAGGTTATTTCATAATGTGTTTATGCTGGTGAGGCTTAATGCGTACTGTGTTTATGCTAATGAGGTTTGGGCCTAATGTGTTTATGCCTAATTTCATGCTATGCTATTTTAAGATGGTGTCTAATGCTAATGTGATACTACTGAGGTCATTATGTTACCAGTAGTTACTGGTTGGGTTTTATATTTACTACCTGCATTCTGATGGTTTTGACCATGGCCCGATTGGCCTGGTCCTGTATATAATCCCTGTGAATATTGCCTAGTGCCAGTTGGCACAGTGTATATGTGTGATTATGATTCTAATGCGTTTTGGAAAATACAAGGGTTCTTTTTTTTTATAACCTTGTGTGAAGTTTCTTTTGTGGTGTGCCTAATGTGTTGGTGCTGTGTGTGTGTGCATTGCACAAACACTTTACACATTGCCCCTGGGATAAGCCTGACTGCTCGTGCCAAGCTACCAAGGGGGTGAGCAGGGGTTATCTTCAGTGTGTAACTCCCTTGCCCTGACTAGAGTGGTGGTTTTTGCCTGGCTTAGGTGCCTGCCCTAGCCAACCAGAAATCCCATTTCTAACATGGCCAAACTAACCATACCTTCCAATTGGGGTCTGAAGTATTGTACTGTATGATGTCATCTATTAGATACCCTCCATGTGATGTAAAATTCCTATGAGATGGTGTGAGAACATGAGGTGTGTTTAAATCATTGTTCTTGACCAGTCCAAGACAGGAAGTCTGTTGCACTGTGCAATTCATAAAGATGATTTGCTGTAGGATGAGGCATGCAAGAAATAGTGCTTCTGTTCCCTGAACTTTGCCATTTCTTTGAACCCCAGACTGATTTTATGCTTATAGTGTCAATCCATAAGTCAAAAACCTGTCCAGACAGTTGGGAAATAAAGGATACAGAATAAATCTGTTTGGTGTTAGTCAGCATATTTTTCTGTGCAGTTATAGTTATGAGGTCGGATAAGAAGTGTTGAACCCTGAAAAATATCAACTTTTCTGTGCAAGCATTTCGAACTACCTTTTGGTGGTATCGGGCAAATGATTTTTCATCTGCCACTTTCTTTCACAATTGAGATCAGGTACCCACATTCTCGTCCCAAATGGGACCTCGTAAGAAGTGACACCTTCTAGGGAACTTCTTGGCATATTGTTAAGGGCTCGTTGGACCTCGTATAAGTGATTGACCCAACTACCACCGAACCTAATACTCTTGCTGTTAAAGATTGCTATAAGTCTAAGTTTTTCCTCTCCACGACCGAATTTCCCTCAGGATGGTACGGAGAGGAGTACCACAAAGCTACACCAAACTACCTATGGCTTCCTTGTACGCCCTAGAGCTAAACGTGGGCCATGGTCAGAATGTAATGTGTAGGGGTGGACGTAATTTGCGTAATCTCGTTACTCAAATCTCCGGAAACGTTAAAAAATATCCGCAAACACGCAGAAATTCCACAAACATGTGGAATTGCTTGTTCGTGATGCTTTGACCTGTACGCAATTGCCTGCTCGGGGGAAATATCTGACGAGCACGCATTTTAAGAACGCGAACAAACAAAAAATTTTGCGAAGCCGCGGGACGCAGAATTGTGGGCAACTTCTCGTTCTCCGCGGAACGCGAAATTACCCAAATTCCGCAAATTCCGCAAGTGGAACAGAATTTACCGCCCAGGCCTAGTAATGTGCCAACAGCGTATGTCCCTTTGAAGACTAGCAAATCTTTTCTAACAGTTCAAGCGTCATCCAAGTGCTGAGGCCATACCCATAGGAATCTAGAGAATGAATCCACTGTTAGCAAGATATACTTGTAAGCCCCATCCGATTGTAGGGATCCGCAGTAGTCCAAATAGACACATGAGTGGTCTGTCTGATATTAGTAATGGTGTCTGCACTGGATGTGATACGGTGGAACCTTTCATCTGCTGGCAGAAGTTACAATTTAGGATAACATTCTTTGTCTGTTTAGTTAATCCTGGCCACCAATAGTGCTGTTTCAATAAATAAACTGTTGCAGTAACTCCTGCATGTGCAGAACCCAGACCCTCATGTCCAGCTAGAATTAAACCTAATCTGTGTCTATATTTGGTATTACTCTATCCCCCACTCCTAGAATTTGAGTATACAGAATGTTATTTGCATCTAACTTGTAGGAGTACTTGAGTGGCAAGCCTTTCGGTAAGGCTTGCTGTTTTTGCATGAAGCAATGGCAGCTACCATTGTCTGTCCGTCTATTCTCGTTTTGGAACAAGTGATTGCAGCTATTGCAGCAGTTCGTACTGCTCCCTTCGCAGCTTCATCAGCCAATGAATTCCTTCAATGTGAACGCCATCACTTTTAATGACTCAGCGTGTGTATCACATGAGCTTTTGGTAGTCCATTTTTCAACTCAGCTACCTGTTGCCACAGCATTTTATGCTTAATTGTGCTACCTTTTGAGTCTTTAAACGCATTCAGACCCCAGTAGTGAAGATATTCATTGTACGACTGGAAATACAAAAATGAATTGCACACAGTCAGTGTTTGGAATTTTCGATCCGTTTTTATTAGTGCGAGTAACAGGGCTTTTAATTCTGCCAGCTGTGCATTGCAGTCTCCTAGAGTCTGTGTCTTCGTACTGCTGGGATGGAATTTGCCTTCCTGCATACGACCCTTCAAAATCACACATGCGGCGCTGTATTGCTGTTTACATCTTACGGCTGTCTGAGCAGACCCGTCAGTGTAAAAAATGTATTCATACTGATCAAGAGGCATTATTTCAATTGGGAGAGGATATTCTTTTTCACATTGAAGAAATGCTTGTGTTTTAAGTGTAGAGTCATATCTGCATTCTGCATCTATGGCAAGTATTGAATAAGCATGGGCGGAAAATCCGTTCCGCTCGCGAATTTTGCGGATTTTCGGTAAATTCGCAATCCGCGAACGCTCGCGAATTTACTGAAAATCCGCAAATTCGCACGCAGCGGATTTTTTTTTCTTCGTGATACAATTTTGCGGCGTGCGGTGTAAGTTTGCAATTGCGAACATGTAGGTGCGGAGGGCAGCAACAATCTCGCACTCGCGAAATTACAAAAATTGCAATTCTGCACAAGAAATCCACTAGCAAGCAGCATAGACCTTCTGAAAATGATGATTTTTATCAGAATAACTCCTCAGGTTGACATTTGCCTGCACTTTTTTGGATTTGAGGCCTTTTGACTTTCTTTGGATCACTTTTGGATTAGAAATCAACTTTCACAAGTAAGCTTGTTTGGGGCATTACAGTTGCTGTAATGCTGTTCTGCAGAAAAACGAGTTTTGCAAAAGTGAAAGCATTCAGCAGGTTCAAAAGTTCAAACTCATCATTAGTAGCAATTCCCTGTAGTGCTTCCTGACTGGGGTCCCTCCAGAGTTCAGTTGCTAGTTGCAACAATTGTATGACCCTGCTCTGACCCTCACAGCAGGCTCATAGAATAGCTACAAGTAGGCCACAAAGGTCCTGGGATAAAAAAATTGCACTGCAACAGAAAGCAAATTACAGATAAGGAAGCAGGTGCCAGACTGGAATTTTAAAACAGTGACACATTAATAAATCAACCCCAAATTAATTCATGTCAGTTGAAGCAGGGCAGGGGTGCTTGCTTTTCCCCCCCATAATCTACAGTGATGATGAACCAGAGGGTGGCATTGATGTACCAGAGGATGGCATGGGTGAAACAGAGGGTGGCAGGGGGGAAACAGAGTGTGCTGGGAACCTGTGATGATGAATCAGACGTAGAAACAACATAATCGCGACCGTTGCGAGCCGACATGTAAGTTCGCAATTGCGAACTTGTACAAAACCCTCGCGAACTGGCAGAAATCCTTGCGAACACAAAAAAATCCGCAAATTCGCGAGAATTCGCGAATATTGAGGATTGCGAGTTCGCAAATTTGCAAAATTCGCGAACGCCAGATTCGCAAAATTCGCTCATGCTTAGTATTGAATTAGCCCAATGTATCCATCTTGGATGTAAGGCTTTAGCATTAGGAACACTAGCCTTTGTAACAGCCTCTAAAGCTGGTATGGGAGTTATGACAATTATTCGGTTCCCCTGAGACACTGCTCATTCTCTCGCTACAGCGGTCTATACTGCTGTCAAAACTTTTTCTGTTGAATCAAAACTAATTTCTGCGTGTGTGTACAGGTGTGATTTGTATGCAATTGGGACTGTCTCACCTTCATTGAAGGTTAGGTAAGTATATCCCGATAACCCAGGGATGACCCGTATCACCAGGTTGCGGACATTCCCACGAGTCAGCAAGTGTTTTGATGCTATCATGTCAGCTTGTAGTAAACAAAGGATATCTGTGTGTCCAATGCCTAACTGAAAATCAGGTCTTATTAGGTTGTATAAAGGTTTCACTTTTTCTGCGTAATCCAAAATGAATGTCCTGCCAAAATTTAAAAATCCCAATATGGATTGTAATTTCTTCAAATATTTAGGAGTTTGGAGCAGCGCACACGTATCTAAAAAATTAGCTGCCAGGCTTTTCCCTTCACTCAAAAGCTCTTATCCCAAAAATAAGACATTGAGGTGGGCTAGGACAATGCCTCTTCATCCAAATTCTGCAGTAGCTCTGCTACCCTAGCGTAAAACATCCCAGGGCTATTCTTATACCATTGGGGTAGTCATAAAAATTGACTTTGTGAACCTAGCACTGAGAATGCTGTCAAATACTCAGCTGTGGCGGATACTTCCCTTCCCACTACAGAGGTCTCTGGGGAAATGTTAGCAGGGATCTCTGAGAAGAGCACGACTGAACTACTCAGAGTTGATGTTATTTGAGTACCAAACCTATGTTGGCGGTGCCATGTCATGTAGTTCCTATAAAACTATATAGGATCTGCTCGTTTAGACAACATACACTGTAGGATTGGTGTTCAGACTGATTTTAGACACCCCCACTGGGTATGTATACAAGCTAGTTCAGAGTGCCAGTAGAAACCCCTCTTACCAAGGAGAGAATGCTTCTTGGCAACTATGGAACATGACAACCCTGATCCCTCAGGATCGTGGAAACAGTATGATGCCTTTTGCTCAGTCACTCGTGCTCACTTTTTCTCAGAGAGATGCACAGAATAAACAGTGGGGACATTTTTCAATAAGCAATTATTGAACCAGCGTCATTCTGTAAAATAGGTGTGCTGAAACAATCATTAGACAGAAGCATATATAAATGATCGTAAGCACCAACACAGTAAAAGGATGGTAGATTCCTACCATCATGCTAAAACAATGAACACAGGCAAGTATATAAAATACATGACAGTAACAAAAGCGTACTCCTGCGATGAAACCCTGACTAGATGTGCCAAAGTGATAGAGTCAACCCCATTACCTGAATTTAGAGACTGTGGGAACCCGTCTTGGTCTCAAGATGGACACCCTGCAAGGGATGTCAGAACACTGCGAGCTGGAGTGTCTGCATGCTGGAACCTCAGTCTTGCGTCAGTGTGTTAGCATGGAAGTCCTTTTCTTCTTTCTTGCCTCAGCAGAGATATGCTGGCACATGCATCAAAGCCTTTTGCGATCGCAATCGGTGCGATTCGCACAAATCGGCCAATTGCGACCGCAAAATTAGCTTTTGTGATGCATCATGGGTCAAGGCCCTCGCAATTTGAGAATTCGCAATTAATTGAGAGTTCACAAATTGCGATTGCATTTAAGGAATCTCATTTTGCAATGTAAGAACATTTGAAGTAGTGATTTCGCTCCTAGGGGGTGCAAATTACCATGAAGTTGAACTTCATGGTAATTTGCAAAAACTAAAAAATGCACTAAAGTGCATTTTTCAAAGTTTCATTATACACACACACGTGCCCTAAGGGCATGTGTGTGTACAAGATGTACTCATATGCAGATTTAAGGGGTGCAACAGGGTGTCTTTTTGACACCCTGGCACCCTTGAAATTGCATTCTCAATTTGCGATTCTCTAATTGAGAATCGCAAATTGAGAATATCTTCCCATTCATTCCTATGGGCCTCCAGGCCCATATGAAATAATGGGGAGGTGTTCCTTAATTGCGACTCTCAATTTGCGACTCGCAATTAAGGAATGTTTAGAAATCGCTATTTTTTAAGCAATTTCTACATGCATAGGCTTTTGGGATTCCTTAATTGCGATTCCTTAGAAATCACAATTAAGAAATCGCAAAAGCCAACATTGATGCATGTGCCTGATGGTGTTTATATGCCCAATGTGGTACACTTAGGGGATATACCATGCTGTGTCATGTCGGGCTAGGATGAGAAAAGGAATGATACTTATACATAGTTAATATGCAGGAGATGGTGTCCTGCTGTGATTCCAAGATTCCTCATGCATAAAGAATGAGGCTAGTTTCCAGAGAAAACTCCATGTCATTTAGGCATTACCGTAACTAGGTGGAAGGTCAGCACCAAGAACCGTTATGTAGTGAGTGTAATGGCAGGGGAAATATAGATGAAAAATCGGGTTGCTACCTGAGCCTATAATGTGCACATGTGTGAAACATAACATCAAGTCCTCATATGATAACTATTCATCCTGTAAGTATTCCGGTCCCTTTCAGCACAGAACAAGATCCATCGGAGGACCTAAGAGATTAGTTATGGTAGCTGAGGTCAATTAGGGATAGGAGAAAAATAATCAAATAAAACAGTTCATAAGGCCCAACATGTAAACGCTACAACAGTACTGACTAACATGAGGGCCTCGATCTCCTTTTGGTGTAGGTTGCTATTTCCCCCCATTGGACGCATTGCAATTGCCAAGCTGCTGGTGCTCCCAGCATATTGTATTTCTTCTTGTTCATGCCTGTATTGCTGGGACAGAATTCCTTTAGGGAACTCCAATCTCAACTGATCGCATTGATTTGGGGCTAAAATAGACATAGGGTGGATATTTTCAAAATTGAATGCTCCTTTTGACAGGGGATGGGGGTTATTGGGAATTACCACTCTTACTACTTAGCTTCCCAGTTACAATGGCCTATGCATTAGCTGGGTAGTGACTGCCTTCAGGAATTAGGAGGTCTGTTTTCAACTCCAAATCTGAAGTCTTGATAGAATCGACCCTGCTAACATCTCCCTTGGGAATGAATGCCTGCTGCGAACGACACTACTCTGCTGGAGGGAGAGGCTCCAGAATTGGAAAGGACGTAACCCCTATGTGTCACATCTCCCTCTTTGTATCCTACTAGATTGCAGAAAGTTGAATGCCATGCTTAACACCCAACCCTAGACAAAAACGGGGCTTCTCTTATAGGGGGATCTTTTCACCAATGGTCTCCTACCACCATTCGAACACTTGATAGAAGCTGCGTGGCTCTCTGCTGGTAGTTTTCTTTTGTACTCCACCATAACATGCCAACTCTTCTTGATCTGCTACAAAACACACAATGCCCCCATGATGTTGCATGTGCTGCAAACACTATTGTTACATGGCAGGAGACATAAGGTGGAAAGGGTTTTGTGCAGTGCCCTACAGACCACAACAATGGCCCTCCCTTACTACGTGGCAGGGACTCTGGGAGGGTGATCTGGGACACAACCTAACAGATTCCCAATGGGTAGCATGGCTCTCTGTGGTAAAGGAGGTTTCCCAAACACCTTACTCAAATTCACTGTCTAATTATCTGCACCCCACATATTTGACTCCAGCACGCCACAAATGTACCTAGAGGCTAGCCATAGCTGCCTGAGGTGTACGGACTGGCTGAGGTGAAAGGCTGGCTTTCATCACATGGTGCGACAACCCAGTGATCATGGGGTACTGGGACGCCAAAAGGACCAATCTGTCGCATATAATAGGGGTTCATATTCCTGCAGATCCTTCACATTGTTTCCCAGGCTTGGCGAATCGCTACAAAGCTACTAGAAACAAACAACGGTTCGTAGATTTTGTCCTGAAAAAAAGCAAAGCACAGGGTTGCAATGCCTTTGGAATCCTCACTGGCTCCCCTGCCGGCATATTCACTCAGAGACCTAAATCCCGGAGCATACGCGGAAATGAAGGTTCCGGTCAAGTGTGAGAGGCACATGAGGGTAAAAAATGACCCAGTTTGCTGCGATAACGTTTTCAGCATGGTTAACACCAAAATGGATGACAAACTGCCTTGAGTCCTGCGCTACAAACATTAGTTGGCCTCACCAAAAACAGAGAACTGGAATTCTACCAATGCTCTTGTGTATTCGGAGTGCACTCATGATGCCCTCGTGCCCTGGCTTAACGCTCTTTCCCTCCTCCTCTCACACTTTTCTTTACCATTTGCCACCAATCATACTGATGACCATGGACCTACTCCCTCAGTGCACATTTCGAATATGTATTACAAATGTTTTATTCTAAGCAGTTTGGTTTGACTGCAGAATTGATTTACTTGCTGTTTTCTCTCTTAACTATAAGTGCTTTCCTGTGTCCTGAATATTGGCTGTTGATGATGGTGCCAAGCACTGTATTGTGTGCCGCGGTGGCAGCCAGATGATCTTTTCTGCTTCTTTTATTTTTCAGGGTAACCTTTACATTTGTTTTTACTAAACTTTAAGAAAGATCAAGTGGAATAGAAAGGATCAAGGCTACAAACACAGCAGCTGAGTCAATAAATCACTCAAGATTACACAAATTGGATCAATAACTGCCAAGGAGTACAGTTTCAAAGTCGAAGTCCCATCCCACACCTCTTCTCCTTTCTGCATAGACAGTCAATGAAGGTCCGACTCCCAGCTCCAGGCCACTTCTAGCCTTCGGTCAGGCTAGAGGTGCTTTATGAGGATCAGTAGCTTTGTGCAGGCAGGCATTATTCACATCTTTCTAGCTTCCCAGGGATCCTTTGAAGGCGGTCCCTGTCTTGTGTACTTACAACAGACAGGATATCTGCAGGTCCTCCAAGCCTTCCTAAGCAAGCAGAGATGGGCCCACTTTTTCAGATTCAAGTTCAGTCATTGGCGCTGACACCAGAATCATAACCTTCTACTGGAGTGTCCTATGTTTCAAGTACCCACTAACAGAGAGTGGAAGTCAGCTACATCGCTCACATCCAAACAAAGCATCTTTACAGCAATTCAACAGAAGTTATACCTGGTCAACTGACTACTTCACACAAAGAGTTCCTCTCAGTGTCCTTGTTTGTCCCTGTTAGCCACCAGTAGAGATGCTTACTCTGAAGCTCTTTTAGAGCATGCACAGTTCTTGGCCACTGGTGATCACAACCCTTCCCTTTGGTTCCACAAATCTATCATCATGTTTCAAGTTCCACAACACTACGTTCATGGTTTGATTGTCTTTCCATCTCTAAGCTGTGTTTTCTCTATTCACAGCACACACCGGACATGGTTCCATGAGCCACGCACCACATATAACCGTTGCCTACTTCCTTCAATGACTGAGGACTGTGGTTAGTTCATGTCTAGCACCCAACACATTAGCAGTTTTCATGACTTCCAAGTGTTACTTGAAGTTTCAACCTCACACCAAGAGATACAGTAAATCAAGCAGCCATGGTGAAATGTTCCTGAACTGATCCCCCACCTAAAGATATTTACAAGTTTACTACGTTTCTTGTACTTACAACTAAAATTCTGCAAAGTGATTGCTCCGTTTGAGGCTTTTAAAAATACCACTACTCTACTGATCAAAGTAGCAACCAGGCAATCAAAGAAACGATTCATAACTTTCTTGATGATAACAAAGATGGTGAGACATCAGACCTGACAAGATGGGAGGCCCTAAAAGGAACTTTAAGAGGGGAGGTAATCAGGATTAGATTAAAAGCGAACAAAGTAGCCAACTTTACCTTAAATAATCTATAGAAGGAAATCACTGACTTAGGAAAAGTGCATATTGCTAATAAAGACATTGATACTCTCAACAAAATCCTTCTTAAGAAATATAAATATAATACAATCATCAGTAACAGGGCAGATATATGGGTAAATAAACAAAAAAGCATCAAAATATGTGAATCACACAGGGATCCCTAGCATCCTACTTAAAATTTAAACTACAGAAATGCCCAATTCGTTCTATAAAAGATAATGAAGGGAACATTAACACTGGTCCTAATAAGATAGCCGATATCTTTAAAGATTTTTACAAAAATGTATACAAGGAAAATGCTACTGTAAATCACTCGAAATGTCACAACTATATAAATGGCATCACTCTTCCTAGCCTCACAAACTAGAAAAAACTTAAATTAATGGTCCGATCAAAGATAGTGAAATCTTGAAGGCGATCAATAAATTGAAATCTGGTAAAGCCCCAGGACCCGATTGGTTTAATGCTAAATTCTTTAAAAACACTTCCCTAGTGCCACCACTAGTGAAACTCTTGGATCACTTCTCAGAAACTGGCCAGGTAATGGGCACTCCAGCTGAAGATATCATAATTTTCCTGCCCAAGAAGGTAAAGATCCCCCCCTACCTAAAAACTGTAGGTCAATATCGTTAATACACCTTGCAAGATCTATACCGCTATTCTCTCCAAAATGGTTCAACAATACATTTCTAAGCTAATACACAAATTATAGGTGGGATTTTAAAGCATAGGCTCTCGAGTGACAATATGCGTTTGCTATGCCATACCATAGAAAAAGCTAGACCCTGGACTCAGCCATGGTAGCCATCACATTGGATGCAGAAAAAGCCTTTGATAAGGTAGATTGGAGATACACTAAGGCTGTTCTGGAGAAATGTAATCTAAGGGATAAACTGATCAAAATGATAATGGCCCTTTACCACAACCCATCCGCCAAAGTCAAAGGCATAATTTCCTCTACTTTTAACCTGAAACAAGGTACAAGACAGGGCTGTCCTCTCTTGCCAACCCCCTTTTTTCCAGCACTGGAGCCCTTCCTCCAACACATCAGAGAAAACAAAGATATTGCTGGTATCTCATTTGGTAACACAGCTGTCAAGATTGCTGCATACACAGACAACGTAGATGCCTACTCTGCCATTCCAGCCCTAATGAATACCATATACCAATTTTCAGAAGTATCAGGATACTCCCTTAATAAGGACAAATCCAAGGTAAAACTCCTCAGCCATTGAGGTGACAAAAGTATCTTAGGATCATCAGGCCTCTTTTTTTGAGGCAAGATGGTGCCCACGAGAGTGGACGTGTAGGCTGACCGCTCCTCGTTCACCAGCAAGCCTGGGAGAGCAAGTGGAGAGACCCGTTGGCAAAGCGCTGTACTATGGCTGATCGGAGCTGTGGTGTTGCGAGCTGCAGTATTGAAAACACGCCGGCTTCATTTTTACATTTAAAGTGGTTTGAATGATTTGTGTTGGCGTTTTTCTGTCTTCAGCGGAGTGGAGCAGAGCAGCGGACCGCCGCTCTTACCTGTGCCTGGTTGGCTGCATAGCGTGGCCACAGCAAGAAGGACGGGATTCCGAGACAGAGAGGCTCTTTTGTGAGCTGCAGTATTGAAGTCCGGGAAAAAAAGCGTTGTTCTATGGCTGTACTACGGCTGATTGGAGCTGATTGGAACTGTGGTGTTGTGAGCTGCACTATTGAAAATACGCCAGATTTGAGCTTGGCGCCTTTCCCTCTCTTCCTGACCGCCATACTCACCTGTACCTGGCTGGTTGCATAACGCGGTTTCGGCAAGAAGGATCCTGAGACAGAGAGGTTCTTTCTTTGCTAGGCAGCTCTTGAACACCAGGACTGAAATTCTAGTCTGGGAGTTGGTGGACGAACAGAGTGAGGGTGCTGTAACGTCAGGCAAGCTGTTGAGAGACCCGTGTTGTTACAGCGGTGAGGGTCTCAGTGCAACAGGCTCAGAGCATTGGTGTGCGGCGGAGCGTGTTGGATGGTGCTTTTTGTTTAATTATATCGGAGGGAAAGTCAGAAAAAGCTACCGCCATGCCTCCCAAAGGAACAAGGGGGAAGCAGAAGGTGCTCGAGGAGCAGGGGGAGAATGGTGTTCCCAGTGAATCGGGTAAGAATGTTATGGGCAAGAAAATAGCACCTAAAGCGCCAGTGGAGGCAGTAAAAACAGAGGGGGTACAGCCAAATGCGAATTTAACAGGAGCGTGGAAAGACAAGAATGTAGTAATCCCCTCTATTTTCGCAGTAGCAGCAGCATTAGGGCAAGATAAAACTAAGGGGCTACCTGCAAAAGGCTTAATAGAGGTGCCCTCTCCTAAAATCATTTCCAATGTTGGTGAGATTCAACAACCTGGGGAGAACCCTCTTGATGGCAGCAGTATACCCCCGGTATTAGGAGTAGGTGGCGGAGATGAGGAGCAGTATTTACCACCGGATGGCGAGTCTGGGGACTTTTTTTAATGTCTGAAACATCGCTACCTTCATCCTGTGAGGATATAGCAGCACAATACGCTCAGCATTTGAGCCTTGAAGGAGGGAGCCCAGCAAGTAGTTTGTGTCTGGACGATTCTATAGATATCACGGAGCCCACATAAGTGAAGATCGTACGGCAGGTCAATCACAGGACTACTCTGCTACTGGAGCGAGCACTGATATTTCACTGGCCCTGATATATGAGTCCATAATGTCGTTGCGCGACGAAACAAGGGAGGAGAGCTGGAGAGTCCAAAGCTTATGTCATAAGCCCCAAAACTCAGTCTGAAGGATTCCGAAATCACAGGCAGATTCTCCAAAAAGGTTTAGTGAGGCTGGGACTCGGATTTCCAATCTTGAGGATGCAGTTGAGCAGCAGAAAGGTACGACACAGGCATTGCAGGGGATAAAGGAGGACACTCTGTGGAAACTTGCCGATTTTGAAAATAGGGCTCGTCGAAATACCCTGAGGGTTCTCCAAGTGCCAGAAGGCAAAGAAGGTCAAGACCCCCGCAAGTTTATAGTAGATTTGTTTAAGGATGCCTTTCTGGAGCTAACTAAATGGGATTGGGACAGGGAAATCGAAAGAGCGCATCGCTTCCCATCTAACTTGAAGGGGACTGCCAGCCAAGAAACTGATAAAGTGAGCGAGAGACATAAGGGCAGATCTAGGGCTTTTTTGATCTCCTTTAATAGTTTCTTAGCTCGGGAGGATGTTTTTAAACTTGCAAGACCTGACAAGCGACAACCTGGCCCAGGCTTTGAGTTATTTGTAGTCCCTGACTTTTGCAAATTCACGATGGACAATCGTTGGCAGCTTCGACAATTAATCACCCCGCTGCAGGCCAAGGGAGCACAAGTGTTTCTTCTCAATCCCGCGAAATTGAAGATTGTATACAAAGAACGAACACAATTTTTCACTAATGTGGGAATGGCCAAGGAATTTCTGAATAAGATTTCTGGATAAGAAATATCCAAACTGGGGTCGAAAATGAGGAAGTCGGGGGGTAGTTTAACCCAGGAGGTATGGGGGATTTACTGCTTGTGTTGTTCTAACCTTTTTCTGGTGCAGTATGTTTGCCTTTTGTTTTTCTTCCACGGAGTGGGTTTACTTTTATAAATGTAGTATCCTCTGTTAATATATGGTCTCTCTAGATAGGAAGAAAGGATTTCCTTTTTTCCTTTTGAAATGACTAGTATAGTAGGGGTCTTGCGGCTGGACACGAGGAAACTGTCAGCTGCATCTACAGGACCATAAGTCCAAATGCCTCGTTATTGGGAAGGGTGGGGGAGGGACAAGGGGGATGGGGGAAGTGGGGGGAATGGGTGCTAGGAGGGTTTTGGTGGTGGGGCTAAAAGGGGGGAAAAATCCGCACTTTCAGTTAAAAATGATAAGGATTTGGAAAGAGAGTTAATAAAAAATATAACAGGTGATAAAAGGTTTTTGTGTGGCAATTGTTATGTTAAGTAGGGTTAAAAGGTGGGGGAAATTTAGTTGAGATATATGGCTGCTGCTAGAGACCTTCGAATATGCCCTTTAAATGCCTCAGCATTAAACAACTTCAATAAACGGAGAAGAATAGCGGCTGAGCTACGCTATGTTTCCCCGGATATGGTGTGTATACAAGAAGCCCACCTCCCATGGAACAAACATCAGGTACTAACGGAACTGGGCTTTTCTATCCTAGTGTCATCTCAGCAACTTGGAATGACTCGGGGGTGGCTATTTTAGCGAAAAAGAATTTAGTCACTGTGCGATGGAAATTAACAGACAAATCCTGGTAGGTGGGCAAAAGTTGAATGAGGGGGGCAGCTTGGGAACTTTAGAGTATGCAATATTTATGGCTCCAATGTAGACAAACCAGGGGCTTTAGAAGTACTTGATGGCGAATTCGCTGCTTGGGCTACCCCCTTGATTATTTCTGGGGATATGAATATTAATCTAACTGCGCAGGATATTGCTGTGGGAGCTAAGGGTTATAAAGGCCGGAAACCGCAGGTATGTAGGGCACTCTTTAATATACTAAAGGACTATGGCTTGGCGGATGTTTGGAGCACCCTTTTTCCGACGGACCCTGGATATACCTTTTACTCCCACCCCCACAAAAAGAAGGTTAGGTTGGATTACTTTTTCATGGAAGTGCCCTACTTAGCTAAAGTTAAAATGCAGATTTATCCAAGGATTACACCCGACTACTCACCTATTGTTCTAACATTACCTGGTTGGGGAGCACCGGGTATGGTGAGGAAATTTTCCTTTGACCGAAAATTGTGTTTGAATGACGAGTTTATAGTATACATGACAAGGTGGTCAAGGGAATTTTTTAACAACAATAGGGACACACCCCAATCAATATAGTTTGGGATACATTTAAAGCCTGTTTTAGGGGAGAGGTCTTAAGCTTTGGGCTTGCTCAGCAAAAAAAAGTTACATCAGAGATGGAGATGTTATACCAGGGACTACGGGTAGCAGAGGAGAAGCTTACGGGTGGGATCGCTACTCGGGGCAATATTGATACTTTAGAGGTTGAGGTGGCAAAGAAAAGGGCAAACATTTTGGGAGTATGGGACAGTGAAAACGCGAGAAAATATCTAGTACAACAGAAGATTTGCCACAAGTATGGTGAAACAGTAGGACGACCTTTAGCTTTAAAGCTGTGTATGAAGGAGGCTAGTCGCGATATACCAGCTATGAAAGATAATTCTGAGGTGTTAAAGACGGATCCTAAAGACATTTTGTCCATTTTTCATAAATTCTACTCTATGTTATATAAGACGGAAAAAAATAATATAGAGGAGTTAGATTTCACTGTATTAGGGGAGCTAGTTAAACTAGAACCATTAGCGGTTGATTTACTGGATGCAAAGATATCACTGGACGAGTTAACTAATGCAGTAAAAACGCTGGCAATGGGGAAAGCAGCAGGCCCCGATCAATTACCAGGGGAAATATACAAACTGTTTTTTGAGGAATTAAAGGAGATAATGCTAGATACATTTAGGGCTGCTCAAACTGGGTTAGCGCCAAAATCATGGAATGAGGCTACTATTGTAGTCTTCAGCAAGAAGGGTAAAGAGGCTGATCTTCCGGGGTCATACCGACCCATCTCACTTTTAAATTGCGATGGGAAGATATATTCCAAAATAATGGCTAATCGCCTATCCAAAGTAATTGCTTCACTAGTATCTATTGACCAGCACAGCTTTATTCCCGGTCGAGGAACGGTGGCGCATATAAATAAAGTCATTACCGTGTTTGATGTAGCTGAGGTAGAGAAACGCAGATTGGGGTTGATTCTGCTTGATGCTGAAAAAGCATTCGACCGTGTGGAATGGAAGTATTTATGGCTACTTATGGAGAATATGGGATTTCCTAGAAAATTTATGATGGCATTGCAAGTTCTATATAAGGAACTGATAGCGAGAATAGCGTCATTGGGCACAACTTCATAAATAGTTCAGATTACCAGAGGTGCAAGACAGGGGTGCCCCTGCTCTTCCTGCTTTTTGCACTATATATTAACCCTTTTATTTATATGCTTTCCAGTAGTGAGGCTATTAAACCATTTTGGG
This sequence comes from Lissotriton vulgaris, assembly GCF_964263255.1. Taxonomy (NCBI): domain Eukaryota; kingdom Metazoa; phylum Chordata; class Amphibia; order Caudata; family Salamandridae; genus Lissotriton; species Lissotriton vulgaris. The sequence continues at coordinate 898,381,341 of NC_141687.1, forward strand.
CACGAAACATCCCGCACATAGTTTTCGCCTTTGCGGATGATATCGCGGTAACATCAGAAGATCCTGCCTCCGCTTTGATAGAGATTGAACGGTTGGCCAAGACTTTTGGACAACTGTCTGGCTATAAGCTAAATGCTGCGAAAACGTGGCTGGTTTGTTCGGGAATGGTGAGAGTTAACGATCCTAGAGTAATTGTTGAAGCAACTTATTTGGGTGTTAAGATAAGGGCAGCTATGTCTGAGGTAGTGGAGGCAAATTGGGGTTTGCTCTATAGAAATATAGCAGAGTCCTTGGAGAAGTTGGGGGGCTACATTTCATCCTAATTGGTCGAACAAATGTACTAAAAATGAATATATTGCCAAGGGTGATATACCTTTTTAGAGCATTGCCACTAGAAATAGTACCAGCACAACTTCAGAAATTACAGGCTCTGTGTGCTAGATTTATATGGCCCCTCGGAAAACCGCGGAGAGCTATGAGGTTTATGACACTACCAAAGGACAGGGGTGGATTAGGAGTGCCGGATTTTGTGTTATATTATTATGTTTGTTTTCTGCAAAGAATGTGCACTTTATTGTTCGGAGGGAAGAGGACAGTACAACAACATTAAGCCCTAGCAGCTCTATTTATCATTTAACCCTAGGAAAGGAAGCTAATCGGAGCTTATTCAGAGAGATAGAATGGAGTTACTTTAAAAGAACTAGGTTTAAGACGGTAGCAGCAGCGAGTAAAGTATGGAAGAAAGTACGAAAATTGATTAATTTAGGAATTTTAACGCACTATACCCCAATGAACGCGGTAAAATTGCTCCCATCTATTTTTGGGGACAATGCGGCGAGGGTTTGGCAGGCAAAAGAGATTAATGTATTAGGGGAATTATGCGACCAAAGGGGAGTGATTGAACAGTTCTCTAAGTTAGCACAGGTTTATAGGCTACCGCAGTCACAGTTTTTTAAGTTCTTACAACTTAGGGATTTCTTAGTTAAGCAAAATTTGAAATTAATTTCCAACACCTTGATGGAGGCTTTAAAATCTCAAAGTAGAATTGGCGGGTTGTACAAAATTTTAAGTTCTGGCTAAAATGATGATCTGGAAAGGCATAAGGTATATTGGGCGGAGACCATGGTAGAAAACGAAATTGATATTTCAATGGAGGAAGCAATTAAAAGAGCTAGTGAAGACCTTATGTCAGCAAACTTACAAATACAATTTTTTTAAACTTTATTCAGGCTATATTAAACACCAGTGCGAATGAAAAAATGGGGTAGCCGTTACGATGGTAAATGTTTTCGCTGTGCTACACCCAATGCGGATATAGATCACATTTTTTGTGTCAAATTGCATTCGTTTTTACAAGATATGGAACGGTTTCTATCTGACATATTAGGGGGACCTGTCCGCATTGGTCCTGCCTTGATGCTTTTAGGGGTGGGCAGGCTGTTTCAAAGGGGGGTGTATGTATAACCATAGACTCTTCTTATTTGTAGCAATGACTGTAGCCCACTTATGTATAGCGGGGGATTGGCTTTTACCTGAACCTCCAAGATTCGAGGTCTGGCGGGCTAAGATGTATAGAATAGCTAGCTTGGAATTTAGTTTATATTAGTTAAAGGGGGTAAGGAAACGGAAATTGGGTCTTAGGATTTGGGAACTCTTCTTGAACCATATGAATAACTGAGGGTACTATTATGTAAATATGTAAGGAGGTACGAAGTGTATGACAAGATTAACAGCGGATTTAAATATAAATGGAAATGACAATTTAAAGGTAAAAGCTCATCAACGATGAATGACGGGGTCAATGCTTGTATGATTAGAGTTGGGCCCGGGTGCTACTTGTGTTGCTTAACCCCTTTTTTTGTAAAGAGGATATCTGTAATTCTATTCTAATTTTATGTTCCATTTCAGGGTGTTTTAACTCTCATGATCGGTAATTGTTATGTAAGTTTTTGTATGTTGGTCACTCTTAAAGGGTGGGTCTAATGTAAAAAAATTCATTGTAAGAGTATTACTTTGAAATGTTTATCATGTCTTTGGAAGTGTGGAATCAAAATAAAATAAATTAAAAAAAAGGATAATCAGGCCTCACCTGGCAACAGGGCTCTATTAAATAACTAGGACTAGAGTTTATACACAAACTAATCACTTCTTTACATATTAACAAAAAAATGCTGTCCAAAAAAATAGACTCCCTTCTAGATAACTGGTCTCCTAAATTTCCATCATGGTGGGGCAGAGCAGAGACACTAAAAATGATGATCACCCTTCTTATCAACTATCTTATTAGCATGCTGCCCATGACCTTAACCGAAGATTTTTTACTCAAAATTGATAAGACCTTTAGTAAATGTATACGGCAAGGCAAGAAACCCAGAATCTCTATGAAAAAAGTCAAGCTAGCCAAGGATAAAGGAGGCTTATCCCTAACCACCTTCAGAAACTATCAAACAAACTTTCTCTGCAAGCAGGGAGCCAACTGGTTTGTTGATATCCAGTCTTATGAACTTCCTTGGGCGATGATAGAAAAGTCCCTCATACAGAATATCCCTCTCATTGCATTAGCTATGATGGACACAACCCATCTACCACATTCTATAAATATTATACAGATCACCAAAAAAAGCCTTCTCAACCTTGATTCACATCTGGAAGTTAAGTTACAACATTCCTACCTGTCCTCTTTATGGTATAATCCCACACTCAAAATACACAGTTCCCCATTTTTCTGATCTGGCTGGTCACGTACAGGTCTTAACCTAGTGCAAGACATCTTCAAAGGTACTTCTCCTCTACCATTCTCGACTTTGAAAATTGTTTCAATCTTGACCATTTCGATTTTTATAAATTCTTGCTGTTCAAAGTAAGGCTACTGTTAGGTTTCGGCGGTCTCTAATTGGCAGAGGTAGGTACCTTTGTCCAAATAGGGACCCTTGCATCTAGTCAGGATAAGGAGGTACACTCCTAAAATAACCCCTGCTCACTCCCTTGGTAGCTTGGCACGAGCAAACAGGCTTATCTCAGAGGCAGTGTGTAAAACATTTGTGAACACATACAGTAACCCAGTGACAACACTACAGATGGACACCACACAAGTTGTATATTAAAAAGAAGTATATTTCTCTACACTTTACACAAGACCACGAACGACAAAAATCCACAATACAGTACTTTGAAAATGGTAGAATTAGCTTACTTCTCTTTAAGATGTTAAATGCAACACTTTGAGTTCATTGTACCTTTGGAAGCGTAAATCTATACAATGAAAGCGTGGCAGGGAAGGTGATGCGTTGGTTCCTTACACGCAAGAACGGTGATGCATCGTGTTCCTACTGATGCGTAGGGGATGCATCAGTTATTCTCTGTGAGGGGAGGTGATGCGTCAGTTTCTTACTGCGCCTCTGTGGCGATGCGACCAGTAGCGCCACGAAAGGATGAAGATCTGATGCAATGAAACAAAGATGGCATCTTCTCTTGGATGTGACACTATGGGTGCAGGCCCAACGGCCGTGCGGCGACTCAACGATTCTTCTGAGTCGCAACAGGCCCTGCGACAAGCTTCTAGGTGATGCAGCGGTGTCTGATGTGGCGTCGATTCTCTTCTCCGGCAATGCAAGGCGCTTCGGCAACAATGCGACAGCTTGCAGCAGCGACACCCTTCTTCAGTGATGCAACGACAGCGGCTGCAGTGGCGACACGCTTCTCCGATGATGCGGCGGTGCCTGGTCGTTCTTCTACTCTGGTGATGCAAGGTACTTTGGCATTGTGAAGCAACTGCGGCAGTTAGGCAACAAGCTTCTCCTTTGTGAGTCGCGCTTCCAGCTCCTTGCAAAACGCAGTCCCTCAGAAAGCCCAACACAACTGCAGGCGCTTTCAAAGAACTCGTGGGGAGCTGGTGGGTGAAGACTGTTGTCACTGAGACTTCATCAGGAGGCAAGCTCTTTCTCAAGCCCTTGGAAATCCTTCACAAGTTGATGAAAGTATACACAAAGTTCCTCTCTCTTTTCTTTGGCAGTCAGGCAACCACCACAGGCCAATTCCCCAAGCAGCACTTCAGCTTAGGTATATTCTCTCCTCAGTCTCTCTGGTTCCTCTCCTCAGCAAAGGTTTCTTCTTGTCTCCCAGAAGTGATCTACAATTCTGGAGTCTGGGTTTTGTACTCATTTTCCCTTTGTTCTCTGAGGACAGAGAGGCCTTTGCCTAGTCCAAACCAGTGTGGTCAGTCCTGGAGCACTTTGTTGACAAGACTCCTTCTTTCCTTTTACAGTGTAGGCCAGGAACATCAGATGCACCACATGAGGTGGAGCCAGCATTGTGGAGGGAAGGCACAGTCCTATTCAGGTCCCAGGTGCAACTCCTCCCACCCATCTACATGCAGATCTCTCTATTCAGCCCTCTGCTGACTCACCCTGTCTCCTGAAATCCCCCAGCCCCTGTCACTCAAACTTCAGACAAGGAATACACAAACTAGCAGAGGCTTGGATGGTTAGACAAGAAAATACCTACTTTCTAAAAGTGGTATTTTCAAACACAGAATGTTGAAACCAACTTCACTAAAATATGCATTTTTTCATTCTGGGTTCAGGCATACTAAACTCTAATTTCTACCTAATTCCCTGAGTCAGTTAGAATTATAAGATGTAATATTCAAACTGCCAATTCTGGATATGGGGAACAGGTAGCCTTGCATTAAGGAAAAATGAAAATGGCTGTAATTCACTATCAGGACATGCCACACACACCTTGGCATGTCCTACCTTATACTTGCAATGCACCCTGCCCTTGAGCCTACCATAGGTGTGTCTGATATTAAGAAAATGGAAGGTTTAGGGTTTACAAAGTGGGTGCACTTGTCCAGTCAACATTGCAGCACCAGACTGCCCACAGGCTCTGCAATAGCAGGCCTGAGTCACATTTTACAAGCTGTTTCTGTGGGTGGCACAGCCAGTGCAGCAAGACCACCAGCAGCATTTGATTTAGAAGCCCTAGGGCACACACAGTGCACTATACTAGGGTCTGACAAGTACACCAAATAAGCCAATCATGGAGTCACTAATCAATACATCAATTTACAATAGGGTGAGCATATGCACTTTAGCACTGATCGGCAGTGAAAAAGTGCCCACACTGATAAAACCAACAAAAATAGGTCAGACAAAATGCAGGAGGAAGGCAAACATTTTGTGGATGACCATGCAAAAGGGGCAAGTCCAAAAGCTACTAAAAAGAATATCTCGTGAGCCAGCCCATCTCTCTCTACCCTTCTGGGTCGCCTACTCAAGGGAGGACACTTGATCTCCAACATATACAAAATTCTCCTACCGAACCAAAATAAAAGTCTAACACATAATCAGTGAAAATGGGAAGCTGAATCGAATACGAAAGATATTGCCTTTGACTGAATCGCCATCAACAAATCTCCCTTCTCTCACAAAATGTCACCTATTTTATCACAAATTAAATATATGATAATAAATAGGACTTACTGGACTCCTGCCAGACTCTTTAAGGTTGGACTCAAACAAGACCCCAACTGCTAGTGCTGTTATAAACAAGAGGGATCCCTAGCACACATGCTATTCAAATTCCCCCTCCTCCAGAACATCTGGAATAAAGTATTAGACTGCATCAAACATACCCTAAATATTCTTCCCACAAAAGCATTCTCATACATTATTCTGGACCCTCTGGACCCCCATCTCAAGAATGACAATGACTGTTAGTTACTAGCTCTACTTTAAAGTGATCTCCTTCTCTATGTGGCAAGAGTGGTTAACTTCCCTCTTTGCCGTTGTGCGGAGGGTCGAACTGTAGAGTGCCATTCCCCGCCTTCTCTTCACCACTTCCGCCCTGCCTCACCCAGCGCAGGTTAGCGGTCTAGTGGCTATTGACCTAGGAGTATATCTTCTGCGCTAACGAGGGTAACAGTCGACAGACGCGGCGATCTAGGCTGCTGATGTGTTGTTACTCGCTATCTCTCCGCTAATGCTGCTAAGCTGACTAAAAGCTTTTAACGCGGCTCTCCGCATTTACTGTTGTGTAATTTTAAATAACTGCTACTTTTAAAACTGCAATTTTGCTTTTGTTATTGCTGTCAGTGAGAGATCTCACCTGTATCATCTACGCTCCAGACCCCGTTCCGCCCCGGCTGAGTGCCGTTTGTGCGGAGGGTCGAACTGTAGAGCGCCATTCCCCGCCTTCTCTTCACCACTTCCGCCCTGCCTCACCCAGCGCAGGTTAGCGGTCTAGTGGTTAAACGCAGATCCACATAAAATGACGGTATGGCGGAAGCGCAGCGGACGAGCGCAGCGGGAGCGCCGACTTCGCGCCGAAGTCGAGTCTAAGCCCAGCCCGTCTGCGCCCGTCCGCGGCCGGCCGCGACCTGCGGCCCTACACCCTGCCCAAATATTTACGTACTCGTCAGCGGAGTTATGTACTCTGCAACATGTAGTTCCTTTACCGCCCGATGCCATCAGGAGGGCCCAGGAGTGTGGTATTTCAACCACTCCATGAACGGTAACTCCCTCTCTGCCCGGGCTTGTTCCTACCCCCGTACCCCGTAACTCCCCCTCTTTTAAACCTGACACCCGTGCCCTAACCATCCTCTACCTTAATACGCGTTCCATGGTGAAACACCAATTAGAAATCCACCGCCTACTCGATGACACCAATGTAGATATCCTTTTCCTGTCCGAGACTTGGCTGACAGATGATTCTGTACCTGATATCCTGGCCGCTACTCCCAACGGTTACTATATTTTACAAGTTAACCGCCCTGGGGGACAAGTTTGTGGTGGAGTTGCAGCCATTATTCGCAAAGAACATGTCTTTTCCATCTTAGACTGCACTCCCATCCCTAACACTCAAATTCTTGTCATCCAAATTCGTTCGACCAGGACCTCCCTTATTTGTGTTCTCATGTACAGACCCCCTATCTACATGCCCTCCTTCCCACAATTAGTTGGGGACCTTGTCTCCCAGCTTCTCATTAATCATGCCAAAACCATCATCTTGGGCGACTTTAATTATTGGCCTACCGACCCTCAAGAAAGCCGATTGTCTGAGCAGTTCTCAGAAACTTTAACTAGTATGAACTGTCAGCAACTGATTTCAACTCCTACCCACTGCAAGGGCCATATACTAGATCAGGTCTGGACGGCTAACCTAGACATCTCGCCTCCACTGATCACCCCCTGTACTTGGTCAGACCACTATTTCATCTCGTTTTCTGTTGACCTCCCTAGATTTCACCGCCCTCCGCTCCCTGCCAACATCACAGCTCGCAATTGGAAGAATGTCAATTTGACTGAACTTCATTCCCTCCTGGCAGCCTCAGTCCCACCAACCTCCGGATCAGTTTCCCACCAAGCCTCTACTCTTGAGCACTGGTTGATGGCAGCCTCCGACTCTGTAGCTCCTCTAAAAACCATAAAAGCGTTGCGTCCCCACGACGCCCAGCGATGGTTTACCGACCAGCTAAAACTCGACAAACTGGCCCTCCGCCAAGCCGAACGCCGCTGGCGCCATAAGTATGACCCCTTACTTAAGACAGAATTCACGACTTTACATATATATATAAATCTTCCATATTAGAGGCAAAGACATCCTACTTCTCCCGTAAAATCTTGGAGTCGGCCTCCAAAGCCAAAGACATCTTTTCGATCGTCAATGAGCTTTCCCTTCCCGACCGCATCACCCTCCCCCCCATGCCCACCCAGGCCTTGTGTGATGAGCTCAATGCTTTCTTTCAGGACAAAATCTCCACAATTAAAAACAATATCTCTCCACCCTCCCCCTCCCAATCATTCTCCCTCCCCTCTGAAAACTCCCAGCAATTCTATACTTTTCCTCCCATTTCCATCACTGAATTCTACAGTCTTCTTCACAAAGTCAGTTCCGGGTCTCCTAAGGACTGCTGCCCCCCACATATTCTTAAAGAAATCTTCCTGACCTGCCCTGATCCTGCCTTGGCTCTTATCAATACCTCTTTAGCCACAGGAGTTGTCCCAGACTCCTTCAAGCAGGCCGTGGTGTTACCCATTCTGAAAAAGCCCAACGCAGACCCACTAGTGCTGAGCAATTACAGACCCATCTCCCTTCTCCCTTTCTTGGGAAAGATCTTAGAAACCTATGTAACTAGGTGTCTGAGCACTTTCATGGAGACGTCTTCATTCTTGGACCCCCAACAGGCTGGTTTCCGCCCCCTACATTCCACTGAGACGGTGATTGCGGCAGTCATGGACACTCTTAGAACAGGAGCTGATAACAACACTCCTCAAGCCCTTGTACTGTTGGACCTGTCGGCGGCTTTTGACATGGTCGATCACACCATACTGATCGACCGTGTCACCAACGCCGGCATCCAGGGCGTTGCCCTCGACTGGGTTCGATCTTTTCTGCAAGGCCGCTCCCAGGCAGTCCACCTCTCCACTTTTTCTGCTCCTTTTTCCCCCCTCTCCTGCGGTGTCCCCCAGGGTTCGGCTCTATCCCCTCTTCTTTTTAATTTATACATGCAACCACTCATGGTCTCTCTACGTCACTCCCCTGCCACTATATATAATTATGCAGACGATCTGCAATTGATTTTTCCCTTGGACACCTCACCTTCTTCCCGCACTAATTTCCAAACCACAATGTTATACATCTCCGACTGGATGGCTCACAGCCAGCTCAAGTTGAATCCGTCTAAGACGGAACTTGTGCTGGTGGGTGGCCCTACCAACCCTTGGGATGATAATTACTGGCCCCCCTCTCTTGGCATCCCCCCTCGCCCGGTCAGCTCTGTGAAAAGCCTTGGGGTGGTCATCTCTGAGGACCTATCTATGAAATCGCAGATCTCGGCTGTAACATCATCCTGCTTCTTTCAGCTGGGCAGGATCCATAAGATCTGCCGATTTCTAACCAGAGAGGCACTCATATTAGTCATACTGGCTTTGGTCATCTCCAGGGTTGACTTCGCAAACATCCTTTATGTGGGGATTCCTGCCTATCAGCTCCAAAGACTCCAGCTAATCCAGAACCAGTTGGTGTTCCATCAACCCAAACACCAGCATGTCTCCCCCCTTTTGAGGAGCCTTCACTGGCTCCCAGTGGCCAAACGGTGTTCCTTCAAACTTGGATGCACCATTTTCAAATCCCTTCATAACCGTGCACCTGTGTTCATCTCCTACAAGTTAAAGCGATATCTCCCAACCCACAATCTCCGTTCCTCTGCCGACAATCTTCTTTGCATTCCATCTAACTGCCGCAAAAAACACGGCGGACTGCGCTTCTCCTTTCTAGGCCCTTCCTTTTGGAACTCTCTCCCTTCCTCCTTTCGTCACTGCCCCTCTTATGAGTTGTTCCGGAAAACATTAAAAACGTATCTTTTCAAAGCGGCCTTTGAGTAAAACCTCCTGCCCTGGTCCGATATGTCTGTTATGAGCGCCAAGAAACCGTTTCGGTGTACGTGCGCGGTATAAGCTTTTTAACATAACACATAACATAACATAACATAACAGGACCCGATAACATTACACTACAGCTATCCCCATGGTGTGCTTTGAGATGTTCAATATAGAACTCGCTAGACTCATGAACTTTCATCCACAAGCCTCCATGAATTCTCCTCAAAACAAGCATCCTGGTAACCGGTTTCAACGTATCACCCCTTATCAGCCAGGCTAGCTTGAATCCAGTTGCAAAGTGAACAAGGAGTCACTTGGGGCCCGATGTAGGTAGCCCTTTACCGATCAGAATCGGCCGAAAATACCGATTTTCGGCCGTTTCCGATTGGTAAAGGGCTATCGAGATGTAGGGCACATTTTTCGGTAATTTTACCGAATCGTTATCATTACCGAATCGGTAAATTTACCGAATCGGTAATATTTACCGATTCGGTAATGATAACGAATCGGTAAAATTACCGAAAATGCAATGTAGGTAGCCAATGTTCCATCAGCACATGGCTTACAGAATCGTTTTTTTACCATGGAATACAAATCCATGGTAAAATACCGATTCCTGTGTACATGCACATCTGTGCATGTACACATGTGCCATGTGACAGACAGACGTGCCCTTAGGGCATGTCTGTGTGCCACGTTGCACACATGCCCGTTTTGGGGGTGCTAGAGGGTGTCAAAGTGACACCCCCTGCACCCTTGCCAAATTCGGTATTTACCGATTCGGTAAATACCGATTCGGTATTTGACTTTAATCCTATGGGCTTCAAAGGACCATAGGATTCAATAGCAAATACCGATTCGGTATTTACCGAATCGGTAATTACCGAATTTGTAAGGAATCGGTAACGATTCCAGATGTTGGGACCTACATCCCATTTACCGATTTTGAAATACCGAATTGGTAAAATTCGGTATTTCAAAATCAGTAAATGGGATTTACCTACACCGGGCCCTTAGTGTGTCACTGGATTCAAGCTAGCCTGGCTGACAGGCTCAAGACTGATTTGCACATGGCTGGGCCTAATCTGAGGTGGCATGGTGAACAAAAGAACTGGATTTAACCCAGATCTCTTGACTGTGGGTGAATGTTTGATTTGCTCTGCATTCCGTCCATCATCTGATTGTCTTTTGATTGAATACAAGCAAGGAATTCCCTTCAAATACCAATCTTTTCACTTGAGCCCGAGGAAATGACAACCTGCGAAATACATGTTGGCTGTGGGATTGGGTGTTTGACTACGTTTACTGTATCTTGACAACAGTTGGTCTACGGTTGTTGGAGCATAAGAAATGTATTTGGAAATTAGTAAAACCGAAATATGAACTAAAGTGAGAATATTTTCTAGTGGTTAAAATAAAAAACCAAAATTATTTTTAAATAATATGTGTTGCTAAAAAAAATGTTTAAATACCATACTCCCTAAGGCCTTAATTAGCACAATACTCAAATAGGTGAGGTAGAGAGATGAGCAGTCAGCAGAGAGGGAGTCGAGGTGGATGGAGAGGTGAGGAAGGGAATGAATGATGAAGTAAATTGGGAGATAGTGAGAACGGAGTGGTATAGAGAGAGTTGAGGCAGTAAGAATCATGCTAGGTAGAATGAAAATTAAGTAGAGAGAGAGAGATGAGGTAGAGACTGGTAGGGGTAGAGAGTGGTGAGAGGGAGGTAAATAGATGTGTGGTATAGAGCTATGGAAAGAAAGAGAAAGGTTAGATAAATAGAGATGAGTTAGACAGAAAAGTTAAATACATGGAAAAGAAATACAGACTAATGAGGTACAGAATGAGGGGTGACTCATATAGAGCCGAAATAAAGAAACGTTGGAGTGCGATAGAAAGTGAGAAATGTAGAGGTAGAGATAGAGAGAGGTGGAGTGCGAAGCAAGTTTGTGAGAGACAAGTGGAGAGAGAGGTGATGTAGAGAGAGGTGTATTGAAAGATAGATGAGTTAGAAGTAGAGATTAGAGGCAGAGAGATATGGGGTAGGTGCGGAGATATGTATAGATGGGTGGAGGGAGAAATGGAGGTAAAAATAGAGATGTAAGGAGAGGTGAAATGGGGTAGTCAGATAGAAGGGTTGATAGAGAAGTGTTGTAAAGCGACGGGCACAGATCCAGTGATTGGTGTTAATGATGAGATACATTATGATAGAGGTGGGGAAAGGTACATCCGAGTACAAAAGCTTTAGCCATACCCTCTGCACATCTCCCTTGCCCATAGAAGCATATTTATTTTTATATATATATATGTATCTTGTTAGCCCTCGCATCCTTAGGGTGGTCGTCCTTTAAACCCTTTGCCTGCAAACCTCCTTTTTTTGCTATATCGTTTTGTTGACCTCAGAACTTTGAGCACTTTACCACTGCTGACCAGGGCTAAAGTGCATGTGCTTCTTCCCAAACCATGGTGACATTGGTGTATAGATGATTGGCATATTTAGTCCCTTTTAAAGTGATTTACATATATACATGGCACCTACTCTAAATGCTACTAGTGGGTCTGCAGCACTGGTTGTGCCACCCATATAAGTAGTCTTTCCAACCTGTCTCAGGACTGCCATTGCATAGTCTGTGTGTGCAGTTTTCTGCCACATTGACTTGGCATTTAAGGCCACTTGTCAAACCTTAGACTCCTCTTTTATTACATATAAGTCACCCCTACGGTAGGCCCTAGGTAGCCCTAAGGGCAACTTGCTGTGTAACTAAAAGGTATGGCATGCACCTTAAGCTTTTACATGTCCTGATAGTGACAAACACCCACATTTGTTTTTCACTCTTGTGAGGCCTACTTACCTCATAGCATAGATTAGGAATTCCTTAATGCACTTTTAAGCTGTAATTTCTGGTTAGAAAGAAGTAGCTGCATCATGATTCATATATTTGGAACGGTAATGATAAACCATTTTTTATTGTAAAGTTAGATTTAACATTACTATATAAGAAATACCACTTTTAATAAGGGTGCATGTATCTGCTATTACTGCTCTGTGTGCCTTGCAGCCTGTCTCCAATACATGTCTGGGGGGGGGGATACTTTGTGCATTCCCTCTGGATAGCCACAGTAACAGAAAGGGTGCCTGTGACAGAGAACTTATCTGCATTAATCTGCATTCTGGTAGCTCTTCTTTGGCAGGAAGAGAGAGAGGAAACTGACACTTACACCTGAATAGAGAGTGTACTGTTTCCCACACAAAGGTCTGATTACCCCCCACTAATAGTCTGGAGCCAGCGCTGGAAATATAGGGGGACTTGTGGACTTCAAGAGCCTGCTTTGACATCACCCTCACTTCAAAGGCCCAACTGGGTATAAGTACTGGGGCTCTGACCCTACCAAGACAGTACACTAATAGGCCTGTGAAGAGCTCTATCACGAGCAAAGACTGCTGTGCTCTAAGGATTGCCACTCTGCTTTACTGCTGCTCTGGAAGAACTGATTTTCTGCTTTGCTGTGCTGCTCTGCTGAGGACAAAGACCGGACCCATCTCACTTGAACCCAAAGTGAGTCCAAGGGGTTGCAGGCTTGTCCCCTGCTACAAAGTCTCAGGATCATCAAAGACTTCCTTCCACCCTGCAACATCACTTGGACTCTGCCATCTGTCAGTCGAAAGGGGACTTCTGCTGTACAGAACCATCAAAATCTATGCAGTGACGACTCTGAGCCGATAGGAACTGATGCATTGCTGTTTGATGCAGGAGCCAATTGATGACATCACTTCGATGGACTGCGCAGCTGAACGACGACAAAGCACCTGCATTGTAAAGGAGTTCATCGGTGAAGTCTTCCTCACCTGCATGGATTGGTACTGTAGCATCTAGTTTTCAACATCAATGCTTTCTCCATCCAAGGTACATTTTCAGCAGGACCTGCATGAATCCAGTAGCCGACTTGCCCTCCATCAAGGTCGGCCTGATTTTTGGATTTATTCCCTAAGTGCTATTTGCTTCTGAGTATTACTTTTTGATTTAGTCTTTAAAAATTCATAAATCCGGTTCTATTTTTTGTTTTTTTGTCGTATTGGTCTTGTTTTACTCATAAAATTATTGTCTATTTTTCTAAGGAGTAGTGGTGAAGGGCGGTAAGGGTAAGTTTAGTTTCTAGTTGTGGGTAGTGTTAAAGGGTGATACAAGTAGTTTTAGGGTTTAAGGTTGGGTAGTTGTAAAGGGTAATTAGGGTCATTTTAGAGTTTTGGAGATGTAAGTGTAATTTTGGGGTTAATGGGTGGTTAATGGTTGAAAATGAAAAACAGTCATTGCAAAAGGGGTGGTTGAGGTGTTTCCCCTTCAAAAAAAAATATATAATATTAAATACATATAAATGGGTTTTACTTACCTAATCTATATTTACCAAGTGTGATAAAAGCATGCATGGTAAAGGTTTTGTGGTAAAATCATGCATCGTTAAGGCATGCACTGTAAAGTCAGCAACCAGCATCGTTTAGCCAGCAACTATGCTTTAAAGAAGTGGATTTGAAGGAGGTTCCGCAGATTCAAGAAAATGCATTTCACCTTCACAGAATTTACAGAACACAGCTATTTGTTTAGATATGTGGTGTCTCATTTAGAACAGTGGATTTCACTTGTTGATTTTTTGTGTTTAATTTTGATGAAGATATGCACTTTCAACACTACCTCACAATTGTCCTGGTGTCAAGTGATGCTCCAGAAACACCCTTATGCCCTGTTACCTTTTTTAAATGTCAGGATCCTTCAGTATATGTTCTTCATCATCAGAAACTAGCAGCCGCATACAATATTGCAGTTCCACATTTTTCTGGGTGGGCAGATCAGTATGTTACCAGTCGCTTTCTATGCGTTAAGTTATTATGATTGGCATTCCTCATGGTACCAGTCCTGGCTATAACACATCTCAATGCCACTTAGAGCTGAATACATGTGTGACGTGCTTAGTCCAGCAGGCTGACAAGGCCTGCACTGTGGCCGATGTAGGACCCTGAATGCAATTCCTCTCCATGGGAGAGGAGGGTGGAGATCAACCAGGGATACAAATGCCATTTGAGTTAGAGATGAATGCTCTGAGGTCTGATGAGAGGAAGTGGTGCAAGGGTTATAGAAGTTTGAGGTTACACCAGTCATATGGATTACACAACATACCAATCAGTCAGAAGGCACAGATTATGCCAGTATTAAACTTAACCTTCAATTTGAGTATTACAAAACACGCACATTTAAGGAGATACCTCAAAGTTATCCATCCAGCTGTTTCTTTCTCATGTGAAGGAAACGGAGTAGTAAGTTCCTCAAACAGGTTCGCTCTTTCATAGCCTAGTAGCTCTTAGTACGAAGGATGAGAGAGAGGGATTTTAACTGGATACCCCTTTAGGTATATAGCGAGGAGCACTGATGAGCAGAGCCATGCTGAGGAACAGTAGGCCATGGATAAGGACTACGCATGAGGCCAGGCTGCTCACTGACATCTTTTACAGAGAAGACATTCATTAGGTGAGACAGAGATAGGGTGAGCTTGACAGAACTATGACGAGAATTTGTATGCTGCCCTTCATCTCCTTTTGCTGATTTGCACTGAGACCATATCCATTGGACATTTGAAGGAGCAGCGCACACATTAATTAATGGAAAGTGCTACACCACATCTAATTAGTGTGTGATCAACCAAGGGGAAATAGTGAGGGGCTCCTAAATGATTTGAGTAGGTACAATTGAGCATCAGTTTACAGCAGGAAAGTGTGGTGTTGCCCTTATAACAGGAAAGAGTTAAGGTGTAAAGAAGGGCTCTTCCTCACAGTGTTGCTTAAACCGAATGCCACAAAATTCCAAGGGTGGCACAGGGTTACAAACAAAAAATTAGCACACAATTAAAGAGGGGCTGTCAAAAACGGTGCAAGATTCTTGTTGAGTGAAACACATATAGAAAGATAATTACCCTGAAGAGCCCTCTACTACAGAGTCAAAACAGTTCATATTGGAAGGCAATAGTGCAATAAATGAAAACATAAATTGTGTGGTGTTCACAGTTGCCTTGCTGCACCATAACATGGATAAACTATGTGGCCAAAGGAAAGAAGCAGATAACAGGATTGGTCTCACTGAGCATTGGAACACAATCTCACCAATTGGTAGACCAAGAGTTGGGCCTGAAGTGGCATGAGGATATGTGAGTGCATCTGGAAGGCAGATCCAGGTGCAATAATGTCTGCATTTTGGGCCTGCCAGAAGGAACTAAGACATAGCCAATTGAAACCTTTTTGGAATCTATTTAGCCCACCATTCTTAAATTTTTGGAAGGGACAGATAAGATACAGACAGGACTCACAAAACACCTCTCAGCCCACCCACCGAACACTCCAACACCAACGACGCAGCCCACAGCCTCAGATGCTGGATCGATGACTGCGCCAACACCCTCGCCCTGCTGAAGAAACCCCCCAACAGAGACACCAGCAAGAGGGCCACCTGGTTCACCCCAGAACTCCTAGCCTCTAAGCAAGCTTGCCGGAAACTAGAGAAGGAATGGCACAGTGAACAGACTCCGGACAGCCACGAAGCACACAAGGACGCCATCTGCAACCACCACCACCTCATCATGGCTGCCCAGAGGACCTCCTTCAAAGACCGCCTCGAGAACAATGCACACAACAGCAACGAGCTCTTCAACCTCATGAAGGAACTCTCAAACCCCAACTCAAACACCAACGACATCCCGCCGTCGCAAGCCCTGTGCGACTCCCTCACCACTTTCTTCCACCGCAAGATAGCAGACATCCACGACAGCTTCAACACCCAGACAGCCCCAACAGACAGCAACACAACATACTCTCCGCAACCAATCAACCACGAACCCCAGCTTGCCTGGGCCAGCTTAAGCATCGATGACACCATCAAGACCATGAGCACAATCCACTCCGGCTCGCCGTCAGATCCATTCCCGCACCACGTCTTCAACAAAGCAAGCAGCTCCATCGCACCCCACCTGCGGAATGTTATGAATCTCTCCCTCGAGACCGCGACCTTCCCAGAAAGCTGGAAACACACTGAGACCAACGCCCTACTCAAAAACCCAAGGCAGACCCAAGAGATCTAAAGAACTTCTGGCCCATCTCCCTGCTAGCATTCCCGGCCAAGGTCATCGAGAAGATCGTCAACAGACAGCTTACCCAATACCTTCAAGAGAACAGAATCCTGGACCCTTCCCAGTCAGGGTTCCACAGCAACCACAGCACTGAGACATCACTCATCGCCACCACCAATGACATTGGGACCCTGCTGGACAACAGTGAGACCGCAGCACTCATCCTTCTAGTCCTCTTCGCCGCCTTCAACACCATCCGCCACCGCACTCTACGCGCACGCCTCCACGCCGCAGGGATCCGAGACAAGGCTCTGGAATGGACCACCTCCTTCCTCTCCAGCAGAACCCAGAGCATCTGTCTCCCCCCATTCCGATCCGAAGCCTCCGAGATCATCTGCGGCGTACCCCAGGGATCCTCCCTCAGCCCGACACTGTTCAACATTTACATGGCACAGCTCGCACACATCGCCCGACAGCGCGACTGCAACATAATCTAGGCCGACGACACTCAACTGATCCTCTCCCTCACGAAGGATACCATCACCACCAAAGCCAACCTCCAGGAATAAATGAAGGCCGTCGCCGACTGGATGAAGATCAGCCGTCTGAATCTGAACTCGGACAAGATGGAGGTCCTCATCCTCGGCTCCAACCTTCAGCCTGGGACGACACCTGGTGAGCGACTGCACCTGGGGCAGCCCCGACACCCGCCGACCACATACACAACCTGGGAATCATCCTCTACTCAACGCTTTCAATGACCAAGCAAGTCAACGCTGTCTCCTCCTCCTGCTTTAACACCCTCCGCATGCTCCGCATGATCTTCAGATGGATTCCAACAGATACAAGAAAGACAGTAACCCAGGTCCTCGTCAGCAGCAGACTCGACTACAGAAACGCCCTCTATGGGGGAGCCCCGACCAAGCTCATCAAACTACTACAACACATCCAAAACGCCTCGGCACGACTGATCCTCAACATACCACACCACGGCCACATCACCCCTCACCTGAGAAACCTTCACTGGCTCCCCGTCAACAAGAGGATATCCTCCAAACTCCTCATCCACGACCACAAGGCACTCCACAAGACCGGCCCAGCCTACCTCAACAGAAGACTTTCCTTCTACACCCCAAACCGCAAGCTACGCTACGCCAACCTCTCACTCGCCACCATCCTGCATTAGAAGAACGACCACCGGCGGGAGATCCTTCTCTCACCTCACTGCCAAGACATGGAACTCCCTCCCACTAAGCCTACGACAGATCCAAGACCTGCTGACCTTCACTCAAGACCTGGCTGTTCGATCAGTAGCGCCCCCCAAGCCCCCCACCTAACGCCTTGATTCCCTCTCGGGTATGTAGTGCACGTTATAAATGACTGATTGATTGATTGATTGAACCCCTGGTAGAAAACTGCCACTGGGGGCCAATCACAGAATGGTAATGGTGATCGTGCAATGATACCAAAATAAGATTTTCATTTTCTCAGCAGCCCGACAGCACGGGGCTACTGAATATAATAGCACCAGAATATCTTTCCACCCTGATTATGACACAGCTACAAAAAAATCAGAAATAATTTGTGGAAGTTAAGCTTCACAAAGATAGTGGAACTTGCCATATACTCTGCTCCCTCCAGCAAGTTTAAGGGTGGATGTACATGGAAAAATTCACTGTTTTGCTAACACAATAGGAGACATGATGTTCAATGAAAGCCAGTGACTGGTTGCATATTGTGTGTGTTTCTATTATGACCATATAGGGATCAGACAGTTTTGAATAATGCAGAGCCATGAACCAAAGGGGGGGCACTTTCCTGGAGTAGTTCAGAACAATGCATGTGGCATGCGCTATGTGATTTGAAGTGTGTATTCAGTTTTTCTTTTGTTTATATTATTCTCCTTAGAGTTTTAGTGGATGTGGTGACCTAGGTAAAACCCATTGAGCAAACCAAAGGAAACCTTCAGTAGGCCAGGTTGGAGTTGGCCAATAGAGGGGCTTAGGGAGGGGGAGGATGGAAGAACTCACACTTATATGGTAAAGGTAAGTCACTACTTGAGCAGCCATTAGGGAATTCTTCAATGTCAATACTGGATCTGTGGCGTCGGCTGGAACTCCATGGGAGGCATTTAAGGTGACTATTAGTTGGAGGTGTATTGGAGTGACATTTGGGGTGCAGAAATCCCTAGGGAATAGGATTAATACATTTGAAAATTAAACTGCCTTTATTGACAGACAACTTGTGATGGCATCGGAGACTAAGGCCCCCGACAGACAGCACTACAGGACGTAGAAGAGGCAAGGGTTAGCATAGGGAAGCATGATTACAGATTATAGAGAGCAACAGCATGAGCAAGGGGATAAAGCTGGTCACCTATTGTCTCAGTTAGTAAACAGAGAAAAAAGGAGTAACACAGTGGAGGCAATTAAAATTAATGAGGGATGTGTTCTAACGAATCAGGAGGATATCCCCTGGAGATTTGAGGAATTTTATGCCACACTATATGCAGGCCAGGAAACTGCTGATACAGTATGTATTTGCTCCTTGCTGGAGAAATCCTGTCTGGCCACGTTGTCTGCAGACCTTCGTGATGCCCTTAATGCACCCTTGGATGAAACAGATATTAAATGGGCTATTAAAGAATGGGAAGGGCACCTATAAATGAAGGCTTTTAATATGTTATAAAGGGTGTTCATGAGACCAACACTTGTAAAATGTAACTGAGGCATGATTTCATAAGAAGGGTGGACCTCCTATACATTGCCAGTGTGGTATGGGTAAAGGTGGGCAACAGAATATTGAAAAGGTGGGTAGTACAGAGTGGGATGAGACTGGGTTACCCTCTTTCCCTATTGATCTTTGCATGCATAATTGAACCGCTCACACGACTGGTGAGTCTTCAGCATGCAGACAATGGTATTCTGGTGAAAGACATGCACACGGTTATAGCACTGTAAGCCAATGACATCCTCCTGACATTCAAGGATCAGGTAGACACGTGAGGGAGGATAGAGGCCACAATAAATAAAGTGGAGTGCCAATCAGGCTTTAGGCTCAATCTTCATAAGTGTGTTATATAACCCATGAATGATGGACTTGTGGCCTAAGGGCAACATCTTAATTTATCAATTTAAACTTCTCCTTTTCAATATTTAGGAAGACTAATGAGTACAGATTGTGGTGAAGTATGTACATGTACCATTGGTGCACTGCTAGAAGGCCCGAAAAAAGCGTAAACAGGTGGTTGCAATTTCCGATGCCTTTGATGGGTCATATCGCCCTTAGCAAAATGACGATGTTACCAAGGGTATTATATGTGCTGCAGCACATGCCTATGCATTACCTGGAATCATGTATCCGAAGGCTCGAGGAGTTACTGAGGTTACTATTTTGTGGGAAAGATAATGCAAAAAGAAGTTTGGATATCTTTAAACTCCCATTGAACAAGGGTGTCATGCAGGTTCAGAAATGTTGAATATATTATCAGGCAACACAAATGCAGTTTGTGATCCCCTGGTCTGATACTGCAGAGAGGAATCTGTAGGCACTACAGCAGTTTAAGCAACCCACTCAATTGTTGTGGCATCCCTTGTAGACACGGAAAGGCATTAAATGGGCGTGCCGGTTCATCTCAGAATGGTTCTCATGGTGTGAAGTACTGTCACTAAAGTTGAAGGAAGTGATTACATCTATATTCCGCAGTTAAACCGCTGGCATACACTGTGTTCTTATATACCAAGATTCATGAAGAAGGATAACAGGAGGCGTACACCCCCAGTGCTTTGGTGATCTGTATGAGGATGGCAAATTGCTGGGCTTCACAAACTTATGCAACAAATGGAAGATCGAAAATAAAAACATAGGGGCATATTATCAAGCCTGTGCGCTAAAATTATCGCCGCTTTATCGGCCGAAAACGGCCGATAAAGCGGCGATAATGGGCTTGATAATATGCTCTGTGGAATTCCAATCGAAGCCCATGTTAGATGTCTTCACATCTAACATGTGCTTCGATTGGAATTCCATAGAGCATATTATCAAGCCCATTATCGCCGCTTAATCGGCCGTTTTCGGCCGATAAAGCGGCGATAATTTTAGCGCACAGGCTTGAGAATATGCCCCTTCTTGTTTTATGCCAAATTTTCAGCATCCAAGCGGAAAGTGTGGCCAGTCTTTCCCCGAGAGCCTGATGTACATGCTGCTAAGACAGTATTGGCAGGAATGCAGGATGAAGGTACATTAATTTCGCATCCGTATGTTTTGCTCTTGCCACGGAGTGATAAGACACTGGACAGGCTGAAGTCATACCAGGAAACATATATGAGTGAAGAGCTTGGGGAACAAAACCTGGGGTGAAATTTCCAGAAATAAAAAAAAAACACCCGTAATGTAGGTTGAAACTTGTAAATTATAAGTCTATTCAAAGGATATTTTTAATACCGCAGCTATTACATTACAATAGTTGAACTATTATCGAAATCTGTCCCAAGTATAAAGGGCAGTGTGCACCTTCATACATATGTAATGGGAATGTCCAGGCATAGTGAGTTTCTGTAAGGAGGTGGTAAAAAAACCTCACTATGTTGTTGGGAACAAAATTACAAACAGCATTACAACATTACTAACGACAAATTGTATGTGGACTAAAATCACCAAAGTCATTTCCAAGGAAGTTGAACTGGGTTTGGGTGTTCCCGAAAAAGTGTATTTCAATTAGATGGATTAGGAACCAGGTGTCAGTGGGAAAAGGAACTGCTCAGATGGGTATAGGCTGAATGTGGGGTCAGACAAAAGCTGAAGTACACAGGAGGAAACCACAGGAGAGCAATGGAATGGGAATTGGTAGAATGACTGCACAACAAAACTAAGGAGGTAAATGATGAGGATCATCTAGATTAACTGGGGTGAACTGAGTGTGTGAGAAAGTCAGCTTTTTTGCCTGCTCGACCCCATTTGTTGACTGATACTGGTGGTAACTGACTCTGACTATGCCCTGGGCTCTGGTAACCTGGCCCAGGACCAGTGCTCTGACTAAAAAGGTATATGGTAATTAGGTATAATTACAATTGGAAATGACAGACCCAGTATGTCCCTAATCTATAATAGCACAGGGGGGATTCAAACTACCTATTAGTCCCTAGTTTATAAGAGGCCATGGAGGTTTAGAGGCCCAATAGATTTCCTGCAATGGAGTGTGCACTAGTGTGTGCCTACTGTCCCCTTTAAAGGCAGCCTTGCTTTGCAGACTGTCTTTAAAAGTAATTACATGCAACTTCGACGTTAGTGGTAGAGGCACTTCCAAAGTGGTAATCTAACTTATTTGTACTTATTAGTCACTCCTAAGCTCTCCCCTAGGTGGCCTATGGGTAGAGTACATTGTAACTATAAGCAGAGACATTATAAAAAATGTTGTACAAGCCCTGGTGAGAGAAAAACTGCTTTACATACCTGTCTCCTGAGTTAATCCTGACTGCTCGCAGACAGCTACCAAGGGTTGAACCAGGGGCTAATGTATTGAGACCTTGTCTGGACCTGTATATTTTGTGAGTGGCCTTATTACTTGTGGTAGGCGCTTACTTACGCCTACCAATAACTTATCCTCAAAAATACTTGGCATTCAGCGGTGTAGTCATAAGCTTGTGTTAAAATTACATCATACAGTAGAGCAAGTTAAGGTCTTTAAAAATCTGCTAAAATCGACTTAGAACAAAACTGTTGATGTTTGAATTTTTGAAATTTGGACTAAACCTGATTTTTCATCCATCTTTTTGATTTTTGAAAATGTTTGTATTGCTGATTTGTAAAGTTTGTGTGGTCCAAAACTGGAGATACTAAGGAGCTCTAGATGGCTAACCTGAGCAAACTCACAGTGCCTGAGTTTAGGGATCAGTGTAGGTCTAGGTGGCTACCTAATAGAAACAAGATAAGGATGGCAGAGTTGTATATGTCCCTTAAAGCCTGGGCAAAATGCGGTTCCAAAGAAGGAGGAGGAGGGTGACTCCTCGAACGAGCGCCAGGAGGTGGATGATGATAACCTTTCCATTTCTTCTAGCACTAGGCTCCTACTTCCAGCTAAAGAGGAGAGGACGGTTCCCCTGTACAGGGCATACCAATGTCCATTATAGAGAGGGAGCTTGAGGCTCAGTTAACCTCCATGGGTTTGGAAAAAAGGAAGTTGGCCCTAGAGGAAACAAAGTCGGAGGAGGTGGAAGCCCAAAGAAATGGTGGCAACAGTAATGAAGAAGAGCTGAGATGCCCAAGGGTGATGAGTTTAATTCAAGGTTTCTCAAGGGAATAATTTCCATGTACACTAAGGGGGGTGATACTGGCAAATGGCTGACTGCATTTGAGAGGGCCCTTGAGATGAAAGCGATCCGCTCTAAGTATTGGGTTTCCCTCCTGTGGGAACTGGTCCCAGTAGCTGGGAGGGATAGGCTTCTGACCTTACAGGGGTATGAGGCAAAATCTTACACCCACATGAGGCAGTGCTCAGTCAATAAATTTGGTCTGCCCCCAAAGCAGTACAGAGTTAAGCTCAGGGACACCCAGAAATGAGAGGAGGAGAGAGGCACGAGTAGTGACGGAGCTATCCGCCGGAACAGTTGTGTTCCTTGGAACTCCACCCCCTAGACGTCATTTTGAGTTTAATTACATAATAAGCTCGTATATGTCTCCCTTGTTGGCGGAATTCCCTCCACATGGGCCTAAGTGATTGATAAAATCTACTATTACCTCTTTAGCACCAGACTAAGGTAAGGGGGGTTATTGTATGTGACTGGGACAGCCAGATGTCCTGAAGAAGATGATGTGACCGACTATTTTATGGGCGCTTAGGTCAAAACATGTTGACTTTAGCAGTTTAGGAGGGGTGTTAGGGGTTCCTAATTTCCTTCTTTAACACCACCATCCGTGATTTATTTTAATCCGACCTTGGAACCTACTAATAAAGGTAGACTAGGTATCCACGAGACAGTTTTAATCTCACTATTCTGAATGCACTTTTTTGTTCTATCACTTTACCCAGTCTTGGACTGACGCATTCTGCTGTGAACACTGTTGTCACTTCCAATTTTGTGTTTTGTCTTTGTTTCATGTTCCCCCTCCCTATGCTCCGCCCAGTGTGTGGCTACGCCTGGGCGTCTCAGCAGACCCGATGATGAAGCATGTCACACACATTTGTGTGTAAGTGAGGGCAGTTTTTCCAAGTACATAACTGTGTCACTGCTTGTACGCTTCGTTATATGTGATTCTTTCCTCTCCACCCCTCAACGTGTATATTACACCCAGAAATTAAGCACACAGTCCTGGTGGTCTTTGGGGACATCTCAGTAATGATGCTAGAGGGCTGAATTAGTGGTAACAAAGTGAGCACTTATGAGGGGCTGTAAAACTTAGTGTTGAAAGTGCATCCTGACTCATTGTTCATAAGAGAAGTTAAGCCAGTACCTAGTGGGTTCTAAGCTGAGTAGCCCTAGAGCGTTAATAGAGATAGAACATTAGCATCGGGGGTGAACAAAAGAAGTCAGGTGAGACCCCCCCCAGGGGAAAGTTCAGGGGAAAGAAGGTAAAAAAACGAAGGAATCATCACAAGATCCACAAAACCCTGAGCAAGGGGAGAAACCCCAGGCCAAACCCCTTTCAAGAAGAGTGGGTATGAGGGGAAGTCTTTTGACCCTGAATAGGCACGAAAGTTCTGTGACCTATTGAAGGCAGGTCAGTGTTTTGACTATAATCAGCCACGACACAAGAGGGGAGATGCTGTCTGCACAAAGAAACCCCCCACTGGTGGACAGTCCCAGGGGATTGTCAGCATATGTGTGTGTGTGGAGATTGTGGAAATGATCGATAGAGGCAACTTTAGTGCCCTTGCGTGTGAACAAAATTGCAACACTGGCCGTCTTGCATCCCAGCATGGAGAGGTATAGGCCGAGGCCTAAGATTAATGGAACTGAAGTTGAGGCTCTGAAAAACACATGAGCCAGTGTGACTATGGTCATAAAGAAAATAGTTTCCACAGGGTTGATCATGTCTGGCGTGAATCACCATGTAACCTTTGCAGACAGCAGAGACAAATTCCATCCCATGGCAATGGGGAGTTTTGAATGGGGAGGAGTGACAGGCCCTAAACAGGTAGTTGTGTCTCCTGGACCCCCAGTAGACTGTCTACTGAGAAATGATCTTGAAGCATTTGATTGGTCAGAGGTGGAGAGAATGGTCCATGGAAGGAGGCTGTATCTCCCTGCGTGGGTATGTGCTGTGACCTGGTCACATACTGTGCAAAAGGGAAATGCTGGACACTAGGACCCTGGAACAATGGGCCAAGTATTCAATGAAAAGGAAAAGTGTAATGGGTCTGGTGATCCAGCCCAAGGAACTCCAGAGGTGCAGCAGGAATCCAACCCTGAGGGGGAGGATCTGACCTCTGAGTTAGGGCTTCCACCCCTTCAAAATCTGTTCAACCTGGCAGAACTGCAAGGAGCTGGTAGACTTTCCAGGGAGGAGTTTTGTCAGGGGCAGAGACTGTCTCACCCTTGAGAACTTGAGGCAGACGCCTCAAGGCAAGATAAGGGTCATGTCAGTGGCTTCCACAAAGTCTATTGGGAGGCTGGTGTTCTCTAGGCTAGGTTAGACACCTCAAAGAAGGGGCTACTAGGAGGTTGGTGGTCCCCCAGAAGTACAGAGAATTCCTTCTGACTTTAAGCCAAACGATCCCCTTGGCAGGACATTAGGATCAGAATAAGACTTGGATCCGGTTGGTTAACCATTTCTATTGGCCCAACATGACTGCCAAAGCGACAGAATTTTGCAGGTCCTTTGCAACCTGTCACGCCAGTGACAAGACAGGGCCATTAGAAGTAATGGGATAACCCAGTAACCCTCAGAACCTGGGTGAGGAAACTAAACAAAAACAATGGTTCTGTTGGGGATCGCAATTAGATTGAAAAAAGTATTGAATACATAAACCAAGCTGTATACCATGAAGGATATAAGAGAGACAAACACTGACCACAATAGTTATAAAGGTAAATCTCTTGTATTAACTTTGTAGTGAATTAATTCACAATTTTATAGAAGCTGTCTAAACAAAAACATAACACAAAGACTGAATCTACATTGGGTGAGAGAGCCATGAATGGTGACAAAGTGCTGAACTTCATTAGGCCAAGTGCAATCGTTAATCATACATAAAGACAAAACATTACATGACAGTTGTCCACTTTCAAATACAGTAGTCTCAAACAGGGTAACTTATTTCTTTGTTTCGTTGAGACTCAGTGTGGATCGATACAAAAACAGAACGTCGAAGTTTCTAGCCTAAGTAAATGTGCTTATTATGAGCATCGGTGGTGTGTCTTCATCAGGACTGCAAAGAGGTCGGACAGCCTTCCGGTAGGTAGTGATTTCTTCTGAATGTTCTTGTTAATTCAGGATGGAGATTGTCAGCCGACACACTCCCAGTGCAAGAATGGCACAAGTATTTCTGTCACAGCTAAGCCAGTGATCACTAAGGCGGCACTGCTACTCAAGATTACGCGTAAGAAAATAGAAATATTCGTGTGATTCTTGCACTGGGAGGGTGGAGGTTGTCGGCTGACACTCTCCACCCTGAACAAGAACAGTCAGAAGAAATCACTACCTACCGGAAGGCTGTCTGACCTCTTAGCAGTTCTGATGGCACAAGTAATTGAACAGGGCCTTATTCAAGAATTTACATTCATTAGCCGGCGACTTCTACTTAGAGAGCAAAGGTTGAGTGGCATTGAAAGAAAGGCCTTTGCTTTGGTTAGGTCCCTGAAAAAGCTGAGACCATACATGTTTGGTACTCCCTTCTATGTTCAAAATTGACATTTCTAGTGGCCCAACATGTCTGCCAAAGTGAAGGAGTTTTGCAGCTCCTATGCAACCTGTCAGGACTGTGGCAAGACAGGGGGTAAGCTAAAGGCTAACTTAAAATCACTGCCAGTGGTTGGGACTGCATCTGAGAGGATGGGTTGGACATTGTGACTTCCCCTAGAACCACCAACGGCATCAGAGAACAAGTATATCTTGCTGGTGGACCATGCCACAATATACCCTAAATCAATAGCCCTCAGAACAGTCACTGCTCCATCGTTGGCTAGGGCCCTACTTAGTATGTCTACCAGAGTTAGTTTCCCAAAAGAGGTTGTTTCAGATAGGGGCTTGAACGTATTGTCCAGCTATCTGCAGGTGATGTAGGACGAATGTGGTATTACCTACAAGGTCACCACCCCATATCATCCCCAGACAAATGGTCTGGTGGGAAGGTTTAATAAGACCCTGAAGGGCATGATCAAGGGATTATCTGGCAAACTCAGGAGGAGATGGGATGTTCTCCTCCCATGACTACTGTTTGCCTACAAGGAGCTCCTACAAAAAGTGGTTGGCTTTAGTCCCTTTTAGTTGATGTTTGGACATCTTGTAAGGGGGACATTGTGTCTGGTAAGATAGTCTTGAGAAAAAAGCCTCTCAAAGAAGCCCAGGACAATGTGCTGGATTATGTGCTAGGCCTGAGATCCCACATGGCAGAATACATGTATAAGGCAGGCAGAAAACTGGAAGCTAGCTGGGAGCTCGGGCAGCACTTCTATAACCAAAAGGCTACCATTCCACTGTGCCTGAATACATTTTAGGACGACTGGTGAGGGATTTGGAGCCTCTGGCTCTTAAGGCCATTCTGGACAAATGTACTGGGCCCTATCTAGTCCTAGAGAGAAAGGGTGAGGTTACCTACTTGGTAAAACTGCACATCCACAGTAACCCTCACTGAGTCCTGTATGTCAATAGGTTAAAGCCCCAACATGACAGGGCAGATATGACAATGTCGATGGTCACAGATGAGAGGGAAGATGAGGAGACTGAGCCATTGCCAGATCTCCTCTCCAACAATGTGCAATATGGGTCAGTGTAGGGAGTGGTAGTCGCTCCCAAAGTGTAAGACCAACAGCACAGAGGCTGTAAGCAGGTGCTGTACCAGTGTGTTGGCCTGTTCTCTCTGACACCAGGTATCACCAGCAGGTGTGTACAAGACATTGACATAGGTGACAGCCTACTTGTCAAGAGCAACTTAAACACATTGCCTGACCAGGTAAGAGCCAGCATCAAGGCTGAGGTAGCTCAGATACTGGAACGGGGGGTAATTGAGACCTCTGACAGTCCATAGGCCACTCCAGTGGTGGTAGTCTCCAAACCTAAACCCCAGGGGGGAGAGACGTAGTTAAGGTTCTGTGTGGAAGACAGGGGACTGCATGCAGTTACTAAGACTAATGCTCACCCTATACCTACAGCTGATCAGCACATTGACTGGTTAGGGGCTGCTTAGTACCTGAGTACGTTTGATTTGACCTCAGGCTACTGGCAAATTGCCCTCAGCGAAGGAGCAAAGAAGAGGCCACCATTCTCCACACCAGAGGGACATTACGAGTTTAAAGTAATGACATTTAGCCTAAAGAACACCCCTCTCACCTTCCAAAGGTTAGGGAATAGGGTCCTGTCTAGGCTGGAGCAGGTCAGTGCATCTTATCTGGGTGATATAGCTGTGTACAGTTCCACCTGGGGGGATCACCTATGTCAACTGAAGGAAGTGGTTCAAGCCCTGCAGCAGCCAAGCCTGACTATTACGGTCAGTAGGTGCCAAATAGTGCATTGTTCAGTTGTGTACCCTGGTCACCTTGTATGTGGGGGTCATGTACAACCTCTCCAGTTAAGATCCAAACCTTTTTGGATTGGACAGCTACCACCCAGATACAGGTCAGGGCAATCCTTGGTCTGACTGGGTATTATAAGAGGTCTGTTCAAAACAATGGGACCATTGTGGCTCACCTGACAGAACTCACTTCTAAAAAGCGGCCAAAGAACATCTTGTGGACCCCAGAGTTTCAGAAGGCTTTTGATACTCTGAAAGAGGCCATGTATTCAGCACCAGTGCTACTGGCCCCTGATTACACAAAGGAGTTTGTGGTTCAGGTAGGTGCTTCAGAACACGGGATTGGGGCAGTGTTGGCACAAGTAATTGAACAGGGCCTTAATCAGCCATTTTCATTAATTAGCAGGCGACTTCTACTTAGAGAGAAAAGTGGGAGTGTCATTGTAAGAGAGGCCTTTGCTTTGGTTAGGTCTCTGAAAAAGCTGAGACCATACCTGTTTGGTACTCATTTCTATGTTCAAAATTGCCATTTCTATTGGCCCAACATGTCTGCCAAAGTGAAGGAGTTTTGCAGCTCCTATGCAACCTGTCAGGACAGTGGCAAGACAGGGGGCAAGCTAAAGGCTAACTTAATATCACCGCCAGTGGTTGGGACTGCCTCTGAGAGGATGGGGTGGACATTGTGGCTCCCCCTAGAACCACCAACAACATCAGGGAATAAGTATATTTTGGACCATGCCATAAGATACCATGAAGCAATACCCTCAGAAAAGTCACTGCTCCATTGGTGGCTAGGGCCCTACTTAGTATGTCTACCAGAGTGGGCTTCCCAAAAGAGGGAAGCACGCTCTTTTGGGAAACATAACATATGTGAGAGTTGCAGAGCAACTAAGTTCAGTTTGAGTTCTGACTTTCAATTTGCTGCCTGTAACGACAAAAAGAAGGATTGCCCCGCTGGATCCCTGATCTGCACCACATAGGACTGCTCTCTGAAAGACTGCTCACTTGGAACAACAGCCCTGAGGATTTTGTCTTGCTTCAAAAAGCATTAAGGAGTGGACTCCCTGAAAGCATCAGGTTAAAAGAGCCCGCCTGCATTAGCTCCCTCAAGAAGTCCCTAGCCTGGAGTGCATCCAGTGGACTTTCAAGCATTTGGCAAGGCGCATTGTAGGAACTGTAGTCCAAACTTCCAAAGAACCTCTCTGAGCTTCTAGACCCTTGGGGTTGTGGACATCAGGAAGAAGTTACAGAAGTTTAGGAAAGTTTGGAGGAACCTTTGGAAAAAGCTCCATTAGTGGACCGGACTGAGGTTGAGAATCAAGCTGACTACCTTCAACCGCAACCCAGCCTGGATTTCAGATTTGTCCCACTGAAAGCTCCAGAGCTCAAGACTTACAGAATTTGACTGGGAGCTCCTGTCAAACCAAGATGGAAAACCGTCTGCGAATCCAGCCTGACGAAGTACCTTGCTTGTCTTCCACAGCAAGTCCTCCAGAAAAGTCTCTAAGTGTAAAATATTGACAGGTCCTCTCGCTTAGTGTATCCAACCATGGATCTATTGAGGTAAACCTCAAATTTTGACTTTGTCTTAGTCAAGCAAGACCAGATGTCCCAAATTTGCGTTATAAGATTTTAAGCACTATAAAGTGATTCATCTTTAAAAATTTATATCTGTGGTTCCCTATTTTAGATTTCTGTCATTTTCATGTCATTTTAAAGATAAAAATATTTCCTATTTTTTATAAATTGGTGTGGGATTTTTATTGTGTATTGTGTCTTTCTTATTTAATGTATTGGTGTTTTAAAATGCTTTACAAACTTGTCTCCTGAAATAAGCCTGCTTGCTCGCAGCCGGCTACCAAGGGTTGACCTAGGGGCTAACGTAGTGAGACCTTGTCTGGACCTGTATATTGCATGAATGGCTTTATTGCTAGTGGTAGGTGCATACTTAACTCTATCAATAACCCATCCTCCAAAAGAGTGGAGAAGCAATGAGAATGTAATTTATGGATTAATGTTATTAGACATGACTACGCTGTATGTGAGACATGACATAAACTAAATGTGATTTACGATGATATGGTAATGAATCAATGGAGTGGGTCATTCTGGGAGGGCATGAGGGGTCATTTGAATGTTGCTGTTGATTGAAAAAATAATAAAGACATTTAAAAACAAAACAAGAAGAGCCAAACTGTGAGTAAGAAAATCAAGCTACTCAAGAATTACAGGTTGTAGTGAGAGAGTATGGGTGCTCAGGTATGAAAGGGTGGGGCAGACTTCAAGAGTCCAAGGCTAGTAGAGCTTTGGTGAGGAAGAAGAGAATATAGGGTAAGAGCTGGAATAAATAGTCACTAGGGGACATAACATATGTGTTCAAGATTTGTTAGTGCATGTTGCAAAGATCCAAATAGAGATGAGGGAAGTTGTAAGGGACAGATACTAGTATCAAGATCAAATAAAACTAGTTGATTGAATCTGCATATCATGCTACCTCAGTAGAACTGTGTAGGGTGGGAAGCAGGAGGATCAATAGAAGCAAAGGTAAAGGAGGGAGGTGAAGAAATATCAGATTCACGACTCAGGAGAGAACATTTGACAGTATTGTATAACCCAAGAAGAAGCCACAGAGGACTGATGCCAGGATCCAAGGTCAAGAGGAATCAAAAGAGGGACAGGCATCAGAGCCAAGGCATTCAGAATATGTGAGCAGGTTTCACAAGCAGTCCATTCCGTAGATATCTCCAAATGATCCCGAAGGAGCCATAGGCTACAACCAGGCCTTAAAATCTTCGAAGTAACACTACTCATCTTCCAGAGACCTGATGAACGACCTCTCCACAACCACCAATCTTTTACTCTGTCATACACTCTCGTATGGTTCAACATCAAGATTCTTTCAGACACAATTAGCAAAGTGAGGATTTTATAGTAGTATTAAATGATTAGGTTAAGCTGCAAAGGCAGCCGCAGTGCAACTTAATGAAATTAGTAATAGAGTGGCTAATTTGTAAGGAGCTTGCACCCACAATGAGTCAAAAATCTTGAGGCATTTCTGGCACAATCACTAGTCCATATTTACACAATGACGTATCTTTGAGGATGCGTCACCTTTTGGATTTCTGCATCAAAAGGAACCTACGTCGCAACCACCTGTGTCATGTAAGTATTAATATATGCAAAGTAGGAGTTCTATCATAGTTTCTACCATTAAACCGACACATGTATATCTATGACATTTTAGAAAACTCACACAGCTGCGGCTTGAATGGTGCAGAGGTGAAATAGCGCCAAAAATCCTGCACTTGTGAATCCCGTGTGAAAGAAATGACGCATTGACATGGTTATGTAAACAGAAGCTGGGCATGACAGTGTTGCAACCACAACTACACCATGGAGGTAGTAATTTTGCAGCTGAAAGTCGCAAGGAGACATCCACCACCATCCACCCCACCCAAACCATCTAGACAACCCTCCCTCCCCACCACAAAGGCAAATCAGGAGAAGGGAGAGTGTTTATCACCAGCCCACTACTCTAATAGAACTCAGGGAGGATGAAGTAATTACCTATTGCTGGTTGAGGAGGCAATGCATTGTAGAGCTGCTACTCCTGATTGCCCCAATGCTCTAGCCAACAGCTGACAGGCCTACCAACATTCCTCCACTGGTGACGCTCATGGTGCATCAGGGTCCTTCCAGATAACAGCTTCCAGAGCGGCCAGAATCTCCCAGCCACCTTTCTCATCATTCTTTCCCTCGGTTCTGGATGCCATCATTCATAGGAAACCCCACCAGCTCCTTTTCCCCAACACCCAGGAACTGCAGCTAGAGACCAAACATGGCTTTTATCCATCGCTGGGTTCTCACATGTACTTGGTGCCATGGACTGAATACATGTATAACTCATGCCCCCTGCAACCACATCCCATCTCTACAGGAACTGGAAGCACATACACTCCATATATGACCAGGCCAACGTGAACCATCAGGGCCTCTTCATCAACGTGCTGGCCAAATACCCTGGGAGTGTGTGCAATGCATACATATTTAAGCACTCCATCATTAATGACTGGTTCCAGAATGGACAATATGGGAATGACCTACGTGTAGGTAAGCAAAATCTTAAATACCTAAAACACCCACTAACAGAAATGGATGACATAATATCCATCAATGTGTTTGTGATGCAGATAGGAACAAACTTAAGAGGGGTGTGGCTCATACATGTACCATGCATCTTAGTGCATGTGTAATGCAAACCCACATGTTACCAATGTCAAAACATGCACAACCACAATGGGTGTGATTTAATGGTGGAAGGGTACAGAGCAATGCATTGCTGGGCCAAATGCTGTATAGCATCAATGTGTGCAAGGGAGGGATTCCATGGGGATTGTGGGGGTGTCTACATGCCATTTCCATGGTTAATCAGGCATGCCATGTATCCCACCACTCACATCTCGGGTTTACCGTGGACATATGAATGTGTCAGTGAAAGGCATGTCTCCTATGTCATTATCTTTCTATGGAGGGCAAACAATCCAAACATTCGATCCATGATCGGCAAGTTCACACATGTGGGAGCACGTAACATAGAGCTGTCAGAAACATCTCCAAATAGATTTCACAGAAAACTACAAGATCAACATGACATGCAGTATATCGGAGGGTCTGATGTATCAGGCCTTGCTCAGTATTTGCTAGATCACAGAGTAACGCAAGAGAAAAGTGTCAACTTATCAACAACTGTGGGCCTCATTCACAATCCCTGTGCACCAC
This sequence comes from Lissotriton vulgaris, assembly GCF_964263255.1. Taxonomy (NCBI): domain Eukaryota; kingdom Metazoa; phylum Chordata; class Amphibia; order Caudata; family Salamandridae; genus Lissotriton; species Lissotriton vulgaris. Next base: position 898,414,278 of record NC_141687.1, read on the forward strand.
TGGAATGTCACTTTTTGTGGCGTTCTAGTGGAGCATAGGGCTTAGCCATTTCTACAAGACCATGTAAAGCCACCTTGGGTGGCCTTGAAGATATGGACTGAGGCAACGCAGCACAAGTCATTGTGTTGCCTTACACTATGAAGGGGAGGCGTGCCATGGATTTTATGGTGGGTGTTCCCAAGTAACACACATGGTAGTTGAAATATTCCCAGATTTACAACAAGCTGTAAACCTGGGATTGCATGATAAACCCACTCCTCCCCAGTGGAGGTGTAGGGGAGGTACGGCGAGGAGAAATAATATTATTTCTCCCTATTTTTCCTCTTTCCATGAGTGCTAAATTCTGCAGCACACATAGAAAGAGGGAATCGTCTCCATTTGTGCAGGAAGGTGTCCCTTCCTGCACAAAAACAATCATCCTATTCTCAATGATGCCCTCTATGACTAACACATATTGTGAAAACTATTTTAGAAATCTGTATGACAATGTAACTACACATAACACACATGACCTGCCATGTATCAGTAACAGTTTGCAAAAGTATTAACAGTTGTTCTTTCTTTTCAATTTCCACTGACCAGGGATATAGGATCCAGTCATGGGTAATGACCCCATAGCCTCAACTCCCCCCTCAAGTGGTCTGCAAAATAATCTTGGTGTGTGCCATACTGCACAATATATGTGTGCATTCTAAAAGTACCCTTAGATGGTGACCTACAACCGCATGACCCGATGGAGTCTAGAGACACCCAAAGCACTGTTGCAAGCAATCGCCAATGCACACACATTGTGCAAAATTTCTTTGCATAATCCACGTTTGGGAAAGGGAAATGAACCAACATGTCATAAAGGTTCAACATAATGAATGTTTGAAACCACTACTTGTCCTTGACTTTATGTCACAGTTACAGGAAACATCTATGTACACTCATTTCATCAACTAGAATTAGTTCTCAGACATTTACAATCAGGTCAGAAGCCAGTCCTCAATGTCAAACCCTCAGATACAATGTACCGCGCATTGCCATGTGTTGTGTGTCACTTGTGCCTTGGCCATTCCCATAGCAATGTATCAGTAAAAAAACACATATGAGTAGAAAAGGTGATACTCTAGTAGGAAAAGTGACTTTTCTGTAGCAAACATGATTCTTTAGTATGGGAAGTCACACATTACTACTAAAAGTGACATTTAGGTAGGAAAGGTGACTATAGAATGAAGGGTGACTTTTCTGTAGTAAACGTGACTCTTTTGTATGGAAAGTCACGCATTACCACTAAACATGACACTTGAGAAGGAAATGTGACTCTATAGTATGAAAGGTGATTTTTCTGTAGTAAATGTGATCCTTTGGTTGGAAAACTGACGTTTTATCACTAAACGTGATGCTTGAGTGGAAAGAGCATCAGGCGGACAATGCTTTGATCATTGCAGTACTCGCGACTTGGCTATTTCACTAGCAAAGCGTCTGAAAAAAAGACGCTTTAGTAGGAAAATGGGCACATATGTCATGGATGTGACACATCCACACAGGAAATGAAGCAATGGCTCAGTCATGCTGCAAACCAGGAAGTGTAAAGCTTCTTTCCCTGTCACTTACGGTCTATTTGTCTGTGCTGGCTGGTAGAGGTGTTTGTTGTTTGCTGGAGAACTTGGGTCTGGTTCCTGGTCTTGTTGGTGTCTGTGCTGTCCGTGTCATGTACCTAAATTGTCACATTTGTCCAGTAATTGTAGTTTTGTGTAGTGTATTGTGGGTTGTGTGTCTCAATAGGAGGTATTAGTTATAGCGGTAGGGAGAAGGGATCATGGTTTATGTCGTTGGTGTTAGGGCGGCTAGTGGGTGTAGGGAGATGTCAGGCAGAGATGGGGATAAGAACCTGATGGAGGAGCAATTTGTCCTGCTGTGGCTGTTGGTTAAATACTTGCCCAACATGATTGGGAGTGGAGACAGGGTAATTCAGGGCCACCCAACACATCAGAGGTGGCACCGGTTGGAGAAGCTGCATTTTCAGATGAGCAGAATTTTTGGTGTCGATCAGACTGTCCACCAATTCAAGCACTGGTGGGCCGATATCGGCAGCCGGGAGCAGGATCTCTTGGATCACCTGGGGATAGAAGTTGGTGGGACTAGCTGCAAGCACCAATATACCATGAGCTTGTGGATGTTTTTCTGTAGCAAAATGCTCTTAACGGTTTCGCCATTGACACAACCAGATATGTATATAGGTTGCTATGACATGATACAGACTTACTCACTTACACACACTATAAGTCACTATATACACTGAACATGACTCAGGGGCCTATTCACAGGGGTATTGCAACTGCGCACTATGGAGGGACTATTGTCACCCAGCCTGCTAGGTCAATACTGAGTGGGCCACCCGACATTTATGTTGCAGGGGAGCAAACTAAAATGTCATCAGGTCACACATTGGAAAGGGTGTTTGCGTTCCCCCAAATGGTCACACATACATCTCTGTTACATGACAACATCACCATACCTCTAAGAGCTTGTATGGGCCTTGATTGGTCATTGTTCATTTTCATGTAAGGAGCTAAATGAAGGATGCAAACAAGCATGGTTATTGTCTGATATGTGTGTAGCTTGGTAAAGTGCACTTATGACTAGGCCTGGGCGGTAAATTCCATTCCGCTCGCGGAATTTGCATATTTTGTGTAATTTCGCATTCCGCAGAGAACGCGAAATTGCCCAAAACTCTGCATTCCGCGACTTCGCGAAATCTTTTGCTTGTTCGCGTTCTCAAATGCGTGTTCACAAGATATTTCCCCCCGAGCACGCAAACAATGATTGCGAACAGTAAAAAAGTATTGCGAACAAGCAATTTCGCGTGTTCGCAGAATTTTTGCGTGTTCTCTGAGATTTTTTTACCATTTTGCAGAGATTTGCGTAACGCGATTACGCAAATTCCACCCACCCCTACTTATGACCCTGAGAATGCAGAGTGTAGTCAATCAATTTGAACTATTTAGAAGGGCATCAAAACCTTCCACCCTGGCACCATGTTGCAAGCAGTCTGATCTTGTACCTTGTCTGCACTCTTTGCACCTCATATGTGATATGCCTGCTATCATCTCAATACACTGCATTCATCTTTTGGCTGAACACTGCCTTGTAAAAACGGTGAAGCCCGCATCGCCACTAAAACGTCTTTAAAAGTGACGTTATGGTGGCAATAGGCGCTTTTATATACAGCCACGGCCCGTGGAGGGAGTTGCAGTGGGGCAGGGAGGCGGAGCGGGGGAGGGGCAGGGTGGGGGGTGATAAAACCCGGCATATGGATATTTGGAGGTAAGTAAACAAAACAAATTTTGTAGCGTGCCTGCGATGCAGGGCACGCTCCGAAATTCGTTTTGTTAATTAAATTGTTTACTTAACTCCAAATATTCATATGCCGGGTTTTATCACCCCACACCCTGCCCCTCCCCCGCCCCACCTCCCTGCCCCACTGCAACTCCCTCCACGGGCCGTGGCGGTTAATATATGCCCCCTGGTCTTACCCTGGCAAAATGAGGAGAAATGTTTAATTTCTCCTAGTTTTTTTCTGTTTCTATGTGCGTTGCGTTGTACAGCACACATAGAAACAGCAACACGCCTTTGATTGTTTATGTGCAGAAAAGTGTCTCTTCCTGCACATAAACAATCATAAAAAGTATGTTTTGCAACTTCTATGTGTGCTGCATGTAGCAGCACACATAGAAGTTTCAAATTGTCATTTCGGATTGTTTATGGGCAGGAAGGGACACCTTCCTACACATAAACAATCACTCCCCTCAACACAGGCACCCTTGCACTATGGTGCAAGGGTGCCTGCTTTGGCACTAGGCAGCTAAATTTAACGTCAGCTCAGGGGGAAATGCATGGCTGCAGCATAATTGCCATAAATATGGCTCAGCCCTGCATTTCTAAAGTGACGGAGCATGTCGCTAGCCTTCTTGGCCTAACAACATGCTTTGCCACTTTCCTTGTAAGCATGCTCCTTCATGTCTTACAGTGGCAACATCTGTCCTGTGTCTTGCTGCACCACAGTGTTTCCTTTTTGTGTGGTGGCACTTGGGCTCTTGCTTTGCTGAGCGTCGATATTTATGATCCGTCTTGACTCCGCCATACAACTGAATTGCTGTTGATTGTGTGCTTGTCGCTTATATTCAGAGCTCAGTCACTATGCTTTGGAGTCCTTGGGTGGACTATGATGCCACACTCTAGTGTCTGCACCAACACCTTTGGGCTGGCTTATGCTAGAGATTTTCCCCAGGTGGAGGGCGGATGTTGTCTCTCTTTTCTGTGTGTGCGGCAGTGTTAGTTGCCTTTTCTCCCAAGGGGTTACCTATATAATGATGGAGGTTGCTGCTTTCTGTGTGATACATATCTGCTTACTACTCCAGATTTCTGCTGACTTCTGAAGGTTTTGCAATGAGGGCTTTTTGATCTCTTGACCACTGCTGTCCCAGTGTTTCTTGGCAAGTTAGATCCTCTACAGTTTTCTGGATCTAAATATTCTATCATCTAAGGGCACCGTTCTTTTTACTGGTGCAGTTTTCTTAATGATTTATCAGTGGCAGCTCATCCGCTAAGGCGGCGGAGCATTTCCCCACTGCTGAAAAGGAAAAAAACAAATGGTAATAATGTATTGTTATTATCATTTTATTTTTCCCATTGAAGTCCGTGGCTCTCAGGGCGGGCGGGGCAGGCTAGAGCAGGGAGAGGAGTAGTTTGCGCTCATTAAGTGCGCATGACTGCTTGGCTGTCCTTCTCGGGCCGGCCAAACAGTCCTGCACACTTTGCATTTTCCCCACCAGCCTTCCTTTACACAGCATGGTTAGGAACATGCAAAGCCTCCTAGTCCCGTCTGAACGCCAAACCACAGCGCTCAGACCAATCACAATGCTGCATTGCAGCATTGTGATTGGCTCAGAGGAGCCTCGGAGCCTGGGTGCTTCCTGCTGCTGGCGGAGACAGGAAGAAGAGGAGAGTCAGCAGTGTGTTTTTTTTCATTTCCTACCAGCCCTTCTCACCTCAACCCACCTCTCATGATCAGTAGCAGCTGCTACTGCGTTTTGTACTTACTCCAGACTACCATTTTGAAGTTAGGATAGTGGTGGGAGAAGGAAGCAACAGAGGCATAAAGACAAGCCCTTGACACTACAACAACTTTATCCAGAAGTCTTAGATAGACATATCTTAAAGAGAACATTGAAGTACTCAACTCCCATTTATGAAGGGCGGATTGAGTTCTGGCTCTCCTAAAGGTACAGTACGCATAAGGAAAAACTCCAAAGAAATTAAAAATTCAAGGTCAAGATAAGGGTGTTTATAAACTTATTTTATGGTTATAGGTGTAAGATGCTTGTGCTATTTAGAGCTAATATATCAGATTCTGTACTTACTTTAAGAGTCTTTTGGTCAGTCTCCTACATCCATTGACTTCTTTTGTTATGGACACTTCTGCTACTGGCTTGATAACATTGTCAGTCATGTTTAGTATTAGCCAGAAAGAGTGATTCACACTCACTGCTTTTCTATTGACTGTGTGGGTGTGTCCTTTTGCCTTCATTAAAGCGTATGAGGGAATGTAACTGAAGAATAGGTGCTACCGGAAAAAAGCTTTATTGCATTTGTCTGTGTTCACAATCCAGTTCTACTGGACAGACAACCTTTGACAAAGCTGATAGGTTTGATGCTTATATGACATACACATGGCCAACCCAGGTGGTATCTAAATAGTAAACTCATTGACTTTACCAATGCTTGTTTACCTAGTGATGGCAAAAGTATATGTGAGAAAAGTGTATAAAAAGCCATACAAATAAAATCAAATGAGGTCTATCATATGAAGAGAACAAGTGGAAGCAAACACATAGGGTCTTTATAATGGGCTGGATCTGATTGGTGGACTGTGCTCAGCCTAAAATGGTTGCTGGACTTAGTTGGAAAAGATACTTTGGGGAGAGTGGAAAAATCTGGACCACTATTTTTCCAACAATAGTCTGGACACAGGTGGTATCAGAAGCCATTTCTACTCCGCTGGATAAGTGCAGACGGAACCTTAGGCAAAAGCAGTTTGTGATGGGCAAACACTTCATGTGGGATAAATAATCCTTGGTGCTCATTACAGGATATTTGGCCTTTCAAGAAATTGGGATCAGAAATGAAAGAAATCCCTCTTTCTCCAATAACCGTGCAGAGACCCTAACTAATCCACAGGACAGATTTAGAATACTGAAACGCCTGGGTCTAGTAGCAATATTCAAACCAGTGATATTGGTATCTTCGACAATCTGATAAGATAGTAAGATAAAGAACCTCGGAAGGGTTCGGGACAGTGTTGTGTTCCAAAACATATGAGATGTTGTGCCCCTACAATAATAGATTGTTATCAAATCAAATGGCACATCATGTAAATAAGCCTCTTTGAGAGCAGATATCAGTTAGAAACCATGAAGGCTCATTAAAAGATTTAATTCATTTCAAAAGGCAGAATATAGTTAGTAAATCAATCTAAGAAATTAAAATAAATTACAAATGATTCTAAATCCTAAGCATGGGAATCGCGAGATGGACTCTCTCATACCAAGTCTAGCCCAACAAGACAGTCTCCCAAAATCTGGCTCATCTCCAGATTAAACCCTCTTTTATAGGAAAATACACAACAAAAATCACAAAGTCAGCATGAGGTGAGAAAAATGTTACATAGGCTCAGTGACTCACAGTTCAGAATAGAATGCTACATTAGCTAACAACACCATCTCCTAATGAATGATAATCAGAAATATCTCATACACTAGCACAAAGCAAGGCAAATGAGAACAGCCTTTTTTAGATGTCAAGCTACAGACTCGAATTGAACTCTCTGTGAGAGTGCTGTTGAGATCAAGCCAATGCACAATGTGTCAAGTCAAGTCAAGTCAATTTTATTGTATAAAATTAATAAAAATTATTACAAAATACATTTGGATCATCGTTAAAATATTAAGCAAATATTAACGTTTAAATAAGTAATTAAAATGAATAGTCCATACAGATAATTGGAGATTATATATTTCGGTGTGGTATTATAGTTCCTTGTTCCGCTTGTTGTAGGAGTGATTGGACTGACTTCATGTATTTAACCCCCCTACATGCCAACATGGGAGATGATCCATCTAACCATCAAATTACAGCTTGCCTGCATGTTCGGATGTTCAGTTTGTTAAAAATGGACTTTAAAAGCCGTCTCCTCAAATCCGTAAGTGCCGGGCAAGCACATAGTAAGTGGGTTAAAGTTTCATTTTGATATCCACATAGGCGACAATTAGGGTCAGCATGACTACCTTTCCAAGATGGTAGCAGGTCCTTTGAAAAATGTAGGCCCAGTCGATGTTCTATGTGTCTTTGTTTTAGTGGCCTACTAAAGTGACTTTCCAGATAAGACTGTGGCTTTACCCCTAAATATGAGTTTATCACGGTCCATCCGTGTCGTCGTTTTGCGGTAGTTGTTTTGTCTTCCAGATAGGATTCCCATTTGACTGCATTGTTTATAATCTTGTCAAAGCTATTTCTGTCTGCGGTCAAATCCCATGTTGCTTCGAGTCCTATGCCATTCAAGGATTGGGACAAAAAATCTCCCCATCTGTTTGGCACGGTTTGTTTTTGCTGGGTGATGATTTCTCTCCAACACAGGTTGTCCAGTGAGCCGTCTTCAGACATACGTAGCTTATGACAGAGTTTCACAAAAGTTCCCTTACTGCTGAATTTCTGATTGAGCAGACCGAATTCCAAACGAACCTGCGCTGGTGATGCTGATTTTGGAAGGTTTAGAGCTGCCTTATATACCTTTGTTTGTAGGCAGTTTAACAGCCCGCTTCTTTGCCACACCAGGTGACCAGTGCGTATGACAAGGTGGGTAGGGTTTGCGCTTTTATCACTTTCAGAAGGTGTGTATAGTTTGGGTAGTTTAATTTTTTTTGTAGTTGCCGGTATGCGTAAATCAGGGACTGTGCTTTTGCCTTTAGGTATAGTTATGTTCTTTGTTCGTTACTCCTCGCCCCAATTTCAGTCCTAGGTACTTATATGATGTTTCCTCCTTTATTGGGGAACTGTTTGCGTACCATTTAAATGTTTGCTTTTTCGGGTCCACAATGCGTATCACTTTGGTTTTATCATTATTCAATTCCAACCGTTCGTGTTCCAAATAAATTACCAAATTATTGATCATCCTTTGCAGGCCGATTGGCGTTTGACTCAGAACAATGATACTGCAGGAAGGGGATTGGCGTTTTTGACAAGTATGGTGGATGACCTTCCCCGACCTCCAAGTGACTGACGATGTCTGCCATATAAAGGTTAAATAAGCTTGGGGCCAGTACACAGCCTTGTTTTAAGCCCTTTTGTGTATTAATTTCAGCCGTGATGCTGCTTCCATCTCCCAATTTAACTCGTGCCCAGGTATTACTATACAGGCTTATAATGGCCTCCAATAGGTTCTTCGGAAGGCCCCATGTTCTTAATTTTTCCCATAGTCGGGTTCTACTCACCCTGTCAAAAGCTGCGCGTAGGTCTATAAAACAAGCGTATAGTCTTGTCTTCCTTTTTTCTGCTTTTTCCTTCAGGAGAGCCAGGGTTATCAGATTTGTTAGTGTACCGGTCCTTAGCCGGAACCCCGTTTGGAACTTTGGTATTATTTTATTATCTTCCATCCAATCTTGAAGGTGTGACAGTAAGCATGACCCATATAGTTTTGCCTCTACATCCATCAGCAATATCAGCCTATAATTCCCCAGCTCGTTGTGATCACCTTGTTTAAAAATAGGGTGGATTATACTCCAGTTCCAGGATTTAGGCAGTTTATTCTGGCTGTAAATTGAATTAAAAATTGGTGTTAAGTATTCTGCCCAGAATTCAGGCGAGTATTTAAAGATAGCGTTTGGAAGCCCATTTGGGCCTGCTGCACCCTCTTTTTTCAGATGATTTATTATGGCTTTTAGCTGGCCGGTTGTTACTAGAATGTCTGCTGCTCTATCTTCTGCTTTTTCTGGTTTTGTAGCAAGTAAAATTACTGGCTTCCCTTTATTCTGATGCACAATGTGGTTTGTGACTGTGCGTTTCACTTTGCATTATGTCATTGGTGATGTGGATACATTTAATGCATTCCTACAGGTATGTTCTATTTCAAAGTTTCACATCCATGGAATAATGGCACCACCCTGTCCCTAGTGTGAGTATTGCAGACATACATTCCTTTTGATCTTGTGTTAGCAATACTTTACAAGACAGACAAAATTACTTTGCCAATGTGTCCTCCATCTTGGAAATAAAACAACTAATCTCTTAGATACTCATTATGACTAATGGGCAGCCAAAGTATAGTAATAACTCACTGGCCGTTTGTAGTATTTAAGAGCGTGGCTGCATTGTCACCACACCATTCTGACTTATGCACTTCGTAATAGGTGCTAACCTAGCCAATGGAAGTGTTTTCACACATCCTGAGGTGTGCAAACGTGTAATATGCACTGTTTGCCACAAAACGTTCACCAGATTTACTTGTCAATACTATTGTAGGTAAGCTGTAGGGTCTGCATTAATTGCCACAAAACATATATACATAAATAAGACACAATTATGTTTTGCACACGGGTCAGGATGATGCCAAAATTGTGCCAGCCAGGTTGGTACTTTAGTGGAGAACCCATGATGGTGAAAGGCGTGCTTTTCAAATCTACATAAAAGTAAATGGGATGGTCACTTGCCCCAGTTTCCACCATTTTATTTCTACTGGGATGTTTGCAGAGATAATGTTATCTCCCATTGTTTGACGTCCTTTTTGTCATATCAAAGCAACCTAACACTGGCTTGTACCATGGCCTCGTATATTGCATTTTCCTGAATATTGTTAGTCTTGGTACACACAATGCACTACTTCCTCCGCCAGAATTAAGAAAGCAATATCTCACTTGTGAGATTACGAAAAAGCCTGCGCACTCCTGGGATCTCTCACATAGAACTGGTCAGATCAATCGGAATGTAATAAAAATGCAGTATTTGTTTCTTACATAAAACTCACATTTGCATAGAGTTTTGCAAAAATCCAATCTGTAGAAAATTCGCTGAATGTGATGCTAACAGTCAACATACATTTTAACGCTATGATGGTACCAATGTAAACATTCTATTTTGCTTCACCCATTTGTGCATAAACAACAACCAAAAGTAAGAAAAATCCCAGAAGGATCCGTTGCTTGTATTTGGTGACCTGTCTTGACATTGTTCACTGGATGATCCCTTTAAGAAAAGAAAACTAAAAAGGCTCAGCTGTGGGAGTATCCAATATGGTTCCTAGAGGTGGGTCCATGCATACCAAATTTCCAGGATATCCAGTGGGAATAAAATGACATACTGTGAATTTAAACAGAAATCATGTACATGACCCGTTGTACACCTGAAACTCTGCCCTGGACTTGGTGTTATGCATGTTAAAGCCACCACTCTGTCCAAGCCCTACCACCTTCTCTGACCATGTACCATTCTTATTCACATGGGGACAGACAGATCTGTATTTCACTCTTCCTGAAGCAATTTCAGGGCTCACAAAAATACATTTGCACCAAAAATTGAGCACAGGCGTTACAACAGTACATTATACTGTACTTGAATAATTGTTGGCCATTTAAGTATGCCCCTCCTCCGGAGAGGAATGGGCAGACATGGGAGATACAACTGTGTGACCACTTGCCTTAATTTAGCATTTGTGAACACCATCTAACATCTTTTTTTAAACGGAGCACAGAACAGTACAGTTACATTTCTGAAATCCAGCCATCCTTGCGTTCAAAGACCTCTGCGAATCCTAACTGCTGCAGGATGTTCACGCAGCAGGTCAGTACTTAATTTGAGCCGGTGGTCGCAGGTGGGAACCACCTGTAATCATTTCTGGGGACTCATACTCATTTTTCCTCGTCAGACTGTGACCCAGTGCAAGAGAGAAAAAAAAAACACAAGCGGAAACAAAGGGAGGTGCAGAAAGACGAAAAATTGTAACAAAGGAAGGATGCACAGGAACCTGTAAGAGTGAGATAATTGGGCAGGGGGTGTTTACGAGGCATACTTTGGAAGCAAGTCTACGCAGACTTAATATTTGGCACTCCGAAATTTAATAGTGTCGGCTGAGGGCTGCTAAGCGAAACTTAGGACCCCGGCACTGATTCTTTTAAAAATTAAGCACTGCAGCAGGTTACATTTCCAAGGAAGTGCCTAGAGTTCATTTTAATTAGCTCATGATTGCATGCTGCAGGTCTAGCTGAGCCGCACACATTTTAATGCCTTCCTCTCAGCATTAGAAGCGTGCAGCCTAACTTCAGGCCCCTGAAGAAGTCTATTAACATAGCTCTTCAGATTTCAATCAATCAAGAATTCTTAGCCAGACAAAGAAGTTCCAATTCATTCCCATAATCACATTAAAGCATCATTCCATCAATATCTCTGGGTTTAAACGGGTTTGTAAACTGAGGATTATGTAAAAACAAATCAATATGCTTTCTGAAATTTAGCCTGGGCTAAACAGCTGTGACAGTTCATAGCAACCTGAACTTGAAGTGAACCCGCCCTTCATATAAATAAAACCTTTGGTGTCTTCATTAGTTTCTCGCATGCCATTTCTTCACAGTCTATCAGGCTAAGTGCTCTGCAACATATATATTTTTTGCAGTCAGGGGGATTTAATGTTTTGATTAGTCACAACCGAGGCGCTCCTGTGCGCCTCGGCGCAGTGATAGAAACCTCCTTTCTGCACACAATGCTTTTCTTTATAGCTTCATCCCATTAGTTGTATCTACCTGTCACTTCTGAGGGCACTAATGAGTTGTTTTTCACGGACTAATGAGAAATGTAATGGCTAATAGATGTTTACAGCTTCACTGCCTTACACCATGTGATAATGCGAGCAACAGTGCCAGTCCCTTAGTGTCTTTAATTGGGAGCATCAGAGGAGCCTTTAATTACATTTCAGCAGACAATAAAATGCCTTCAAAATCAATGCAAGAGTGAATGAAGGTTTAAAGGGAGGGATTACAATTCTCGCTTAACCTGTAAAACAGGTCAATACGTCTGGCACAAAGACAGCTGTAGCTGCATGACCAGCCTCAAGTTTTCCAAACATATGTTAGTAAACATACATTCATACATACATACATACAGGGCCATTTGTCAGCCCTCTTCATTGATTGGTTTACCCATACCGCACGTGGCAATGGATCAGCCCCTTTCATCCATTGGCTGTTTTGTTTGAATTACAGCATTTTACCTGATCACACACACAGTCATTTGAAAGAGAGTGTATTTTTTAGTATCCGGCCTGGTATGCCTGCTCTACTGAGCTATTCCATTACTTTTACATGTGTTCATATTTTAGCATTTTTTTGCATATTGTATACGTTGGCTAAAGAAAATAATAACATGCTTGCCACCGCCAAACCTCCTAGCTTTTGCCAATTCATGGTTTTCTCTGTTTCCGTCAGATCCAAACAATGAAAAACCTGTTGTGTAAGGTCAGTTGGGGCTTTTGAATAATGAACTTTATTTTATGTATAGAGGTTGAGGAAGGAAAGTGATCTCTGCAACCATATCTGTACTCAGTTTACTTTGACACCTTAGCAGGTAATGGTGGTTTCACACCGTAAAGCCATTGAATCACAAGCACACATCAAAAGATATTATACTGATAGAGGTGGTAACCACAGTTAGTGCCTGTGGAAATGATTGCTTGTTAGGCAGCGGTGGAGATGAGAATTGTGAGGGTGTTCTTCCTAGACTGGAAGACACCACCCAACCATACCAGCTGGGTTCGACTATATTTTTACGGAGTGTGCCCTGTGCAAATGGGGCTGCCTATTCTGAATGCCAGCATTATACACATGTTTTAATTACTATACCATAAGGAGGGAGTGACACCAAGCTGAGTTATACCACAATTTAGCTGATCATAATGTGGATGGAAAGATTGTGAGGCAAGGTCATGCCGTCATGCGAGCATCAGGGTAACACATAGGGAATGGGACTCAAGTGGTTCCCTCAATAAGCAACATATCAGCCTCTTTACACAGCAATCACGTTTTGACTCCTGTATTCTACCCATTTTACCACTTGGATGGGTAGAGTGTTATTTTTCCATCTACCCATGCTACTCACCATTCGCGACTGAGTAATTATCTTTCATATGCACCCTAAGGAAATACATATTCTGAGTTTTCTATTCACAAGTGAATAATACAGAAATTGACATTTCTTTAGGTAATTTTTAATAGACTTTGTTGATCTCTTGTCAGTACGTTCTGTGGCCACTATTCACAAATTAGTGAATGTTCATGACCATTTGTGATTTTAAACAACCCTCTTGTACCACATTCAGACCATCCCGTTCTTGATACTGTATATTGGACATATTTGGAATACTGTGCTATATGTCAGATGGAAGAGTCTGTGGGACCCCAAATGCTAGCACATTTTACCACTCATTGTTATATTCTGTTTTCAATTACTTGTGTTTATCAGAAGCTGGAGTGTTTGAATGTTAGACTGGATTAACCCAGTGTTTTTGACTTTTGTCTGTAAAGGCCAAACGGGATATTTAAAATTAAATGGCGCAGTCGGGCTCAAAATTTAGCAGCGCCATGCTGCGTCATTTAAAAATGTAGGGATGCGCCGTATTTACAAAAATACGATGCACCCTGTGTATTCCCTTGCGCTGGTGCTAAAACCAGGGGCCTAGCACCAACACAGTCACCCTTGCACGATAGTGCAATGGGCCTGCATTGCAAGGATGATTCCCTGCAACGCAGGCACCTTAGCACCATGGTGTAAGGGTGGCTGTGTTGAGGGCATGATTCTTTATGTGTGGGTAAGGACACCTTGGCTAGGCAGCCAAAAGTGCACCAGCACCAGGAAAGGACAGGAATGCACCGTATAATGTTAAATACAGCACATTCTTGCCCTTTACCTTTCAAGCTTGTAAAAGAATGATAAATCTGGGCCTAAACACATAAAATAATTATGAGAATATATGCCTACAATCAGGTCCGGCCTGGGACCCAAAACTGGCCCTTGAAAAGTGCTTGACCAGCCCCCGGGGATTTGGGGGTCTGGCCAAGCGGTTTACCAGGGCCGGCTTCTGCCAATTTTGTTACAGCGGCCGATATTGCAGCTATGCTGCAAAAATTGCCCTGTAACAAAATCGGCCCCAGGGGCCCAAAACAGCCCCTGACCCTGGCGGCCAAGCAGGGAAATGCCCAGTGTCCGCTATGGCCAAACATATCCAAAAGGTCACAAGGAGATTAACCAGCACCTTTGCTTTATGGCTTCATACAAGATCAGAAGGGGTCAGCGTTGGAAACTGTGGAAGAATGTGTCTTGGGGGGTAGCATATGAATAGATAAATTATACTTATGGGTTGTGGGTGAAATATTCACATCAGACTGAACAGAACCAGTATATAAAAACCTGACAGGCATTCAGCAGCTGTCTGACACCATTCTTAGTGGTTTGGAGTTTTGCTTCTGAACAGTTCTTTCACTCAGCATCAGTCACCACTGCGCCTACCCTAGGCCTGGTCGCCCCCTCCTGCTCCCACTGACGGCCGACTGCCTTCCAGAAGCGACCCAGCCACTGCAGAGCCGGCAGCTTGCAGCTACTTTCCTGCCGCTGCTTCCCTGCGGCCCCGCCCCCCGCCACCCATTCCCTGCCACGCAGCTGACCCGCCCTCCTGGCTCCTTACTTATGTCGCCCACTCCCACGCGCAGCGGGCGCGCCGATTGTGCGCCAAAGGCGCGCCAAAGGCAAGCCCATCTGCGCCTATCCGCGCCTGGACCGCGCCCAGCGCCAGGACCCCTGGTCCCCGACGATGCCAGCCCACACGACGGACCTACGACGCCGCAACCCTCATCGCACTCAAACCCGACCAAACAAGAGCCTGCGATCGAGCCACCCCGAGACGCACCCACGGACCCTTCACCTGCCAAGCCTGCAAGTTTACCTGCATCCGGACCTGCACCACAGCCACCAAGCCGAGCACCAACAACCTCAAGTGCATCCTGCTCAACACCCGCTCCATCCACAGACACGCCACCTAACTTTGGAACCTGCTCGACACTACCTCACCTGACGTCGCCTTCCTCACAGAAACCTGGATGAACGCCTCCTCCGCACCCGACATCGCCATCGCCATCCCAGACGGATACAAGATCACCCAGAGAGACCGCGTCAACCAGATTGGAGGAGGCATCGCCATCGTACACAAGAACACCATCCGCGTCACAACCAACTCCAACGACACCTTTGCCACCGCCGAGCACCTCCACTTCCAGATACACACCGACCCAAAGACGACGCTCAGGGGCACCCTCGTCTACAGACCCCCGGGACCACGTACACAATTCAGCGAAGACATCACAGACTTCATCAGCCCGCACGCCCTCCCCTCCGCTGACTACATCCTCCAAGGGGACCTCAACTTCCACCTGGAGAACAACAAGGACCGCAACACCTCCGCCCTGCTGGACAACCTCGCCAACCTCGGACTCAAGCAACTGGGCAACACCCCCACCCACTACGCCGCCACACGCTTGATCCCGTCTTCTCATCCAGCAAGCACATCACCTTCAGCCACTCCACCGGACTTCACTGGACCGACCACAGTTGCATCCACTTCAGCTTCAGAAGAACCACGACTCACCACCACTCGCAACAGGCTCCTTGCAGAAACTGGAGCAAGATCACAGCTGAGCAGCTCACCACCTCCCTCAGCCAGAACCCACCCGCCAGCACAACGGACCCCACCGAAGCAGCACACAACTTCACAAAGTGGCTGACCGCCTGCGCCGATGGCCTAGCGCCACTGAAGAACCCTCCCAACAGACCCAGAAGCAAGAAAGCCTCTTGGTTCACCGACGAACTCAAGGACTCCAAGAAAAACTGCCGCACCCTCGGGAAAGCCTGGCTCCTCGACCAGACCACAGATAACATGACAGCCCTCAAACACGCCACACGCAAGCACCACCAGCTCATTCGCACCACCAAGAAGAAATCACTGAAGGAACGACTAGACAACAACGCTCACGACAGCTAGGAACTCTTCAGCATCATCAAGGAGTTCTCCAACCCCAGCACCGGCAACAACGGCATCACCCCTTCACAAGATCTCTGCGACCCTCTCGCCTCGTTCTTCCACAGCAAGATCGCCAACATCCACAACAGCTTCAGCGCACCATCCACGCACCCAACCGTCGAACCAACGCCCCCCACCGCCACCCTCCGCACCTGGACCACGGTGCCCACCGAAGACACAGCCCGCACGATGAACACCATCCACTCCGGATCTCCAACTGACCCCAGCCCCACCACGTCTTCAACAAGGCCGACTCCATCATCGCACCCCAACTCCGGGACGTCATCAACACCTCCTTCAACACCGCCACCTTCCCGGAGAGCTGGAAGCATGCCGAGCTCAAAGCCCTACTGAAGAAACCAACAGCTGACCCCACCGACCTCAAGAACTTCCGCCCCATCTCGCTCCTCCCTTTTCCCGCCAAAGTCATCGAGAAGACCGTCAACAGACAGCTTGCAGCCTTCCTCGAGACGAACGGATCCCTCGACCCCTCGCAGTCCGGCTTCCGAGCCAACCACAGCACCGAGACCGCCCTCATCGCAGCCACCGACGACATCAGAACCCTGCTCAACAACAGAGAAACAGCTGCCCTCATCCTCCTGGACCTCTCTGCATCGTTCGACACTGTCTGCCACCGCACCCTAGTTCAACACCTCAGCAACATCGGCATCCAAGAGAAGGCACTAGAGTGGATCATCTCGTTCCTCACCGGAAGAACACAAAGAGTCCGCCTCCCCCCGTTTCGATCCGAGGCAACCAAAGTCATCTGCGGCGTACCGCAAGGATCATCACTCAGCCCCACCCTCTTCAACGTCTACATGAGACCTCTTGCAGCCATCGCACGCCAGCACAACCTCAACATCATCTCCTACGCCGACGACACCCAATTGGTCCTCTCCTCACCAGAGACCCCGCCACCGCCAGAACGAGTCTACACGAAGGGATGAAAGACGTTGCCGAGTGGATGAAGAACAGCCATCTGAAACTGAACTCAGACAAGACGGAAGTCCTCATCCTGGGACCATCGCCCTCCGCCTGGGACGACTCCTGGTGGCCCCCCCACCCTGGGCACCACTCCCAAGCCAACAGACCACACACGCAACCTGGGCTTCATCCTGGACTCCTCCCTCTCAATGACCAGACAAGTCAACGCCGTCTCCTCATCATGCTTCAACACCCTACGCATGCTCCGCAAGATCTTCCGATGGATCCCGACCGAAACCAGGAAGACGGTCAACCAAGCACTCGTCACCAGCCGACTGGACTACGGAAACACCCTCTACGCTGGAACCACAGCCAAGCTACAGAAAAGACTCCAAGGCATCCAGAACGCCTCCGCCCGAATCATCCTGAACATCCCCCGACGCAGCAACATCTCCGGCCACCTGAAGGACCTGCAATGGCTGCCCATCAGCAAGAGGATCACGTTCAGGCTCCTCACCCACGCACACAAGTCTCTCCACGACCTGGGCCCCAAGTACCTCAACAACCGCTTGACCTTCTACACGCCCAGCCGCCAGCTACGTTCCACAAGCCTCGCCCTCGCTGCCGTACCACACATCCGAAGAGCCACCGCCGGAGGTAGATCCTTCTCCTACCTGGCAGCCAAGACATGGAACTCCCTCCCTATCCATCTTCGGCTGACCCAGGACCATCTCGCCTTCAGGAGACAACTCAAGACCTGGCTGTTCGAGCAATAGCGGACCCCTTCCCCCAAGCGCCTTGAGACCCTGCCGGGTGAGTAGTGCACTATACAAATGTTATGATTGATTGATTGAGTCAAGGCCCATCCTAATAGGTGGAGACTCCCTAACTTTTTTTCTTTTGAGTGTCTATCTGGATGGGCCAATGTCAGCCTGATAGACACGCTTTATTTTCTGTTCAGGCAGTCAGAAGAAGCTTCTGTTTTCCAGGACCTACTGAAGGTCATCCCTGTGATTCACTTTCCTTTGGCCAACACCCCTCTCTGAAGTCTCACCTAGAGTCATCCCTTCACATCCCGAACACACCTTGTAGGCGAGGTAAACTCTCCTCCTTCCCCTTGAAATCTATCGCTCATACGGATACATTCTGTGTGGAGGATTGTTTTGGAGGTGAGAGGGAAGGCTCTTGTTGTTCCTGCGGTACCTGGTTTTCAGGTGAGTGAGGTTTTGTGACATGGACAAGTGGTGCTGTCCCCTTCTGTCCTATGAAACAGTTGGTAAATGGACCTGCTGGTGGAGCCTGGAAGTTTCCCCTGGGACTTCTGTGGGGCGGCCTAGGGAGTGTGGCAGTGAGGGTGACTTGTTGACTAGCTGCAGAGGATCTGTCCCAGATGACCACACTGGCAGGGGAAAACACCAGGAGCCAGGCCAAGGACAAGCTTAGAGCAGGGAGCCTGAAATTCCTGCTTAACATGAAAAGCACCCAGGAAGAATGAATAAAATGTTCCTGGTAGTTAGGAGTGGCCATCAGGAGCAAAACAAATCATCATCTAAATTGGCCCTACAGGATCAGAGATATGCCCAATTAAATCTTTGCCACAAGGAGAAGAAAATGACATAAGAACAGGCGCACTATGCCCTGCCAAACCTTCCCTAAAGTATCCTCATGGTGAGCCAAGGCCCAACTGTAAACACGTATATTTTGCAATAATTTCCCAGGGGATAGTGTTGTTTGGTCCACCCTCCCCTGATTCAGGATGCCACAGGGGGTCGTAGCTTCATTGTTCAGCACAGTGATAGCATGGCCTGGTGATCCAATCCCCTGGGTCTGAAAGGAGAAGGAGAAGCCAAGTTCTGGACCTGTTGCTGCCCTTAATGCCTGTGTCTGGAGGAGGCGAGGGTGCTGCAGTCTCTTGCCTCTCCTCAAAAAACTGGGGAATGTGCAGTGCTCCTGCTGTGGATGGAAGCCGAGAAGTAAGGCTGCGCCCACACGTTGGGAGCACAGAAGAGATGGTGTTGGCTCTTGCGTGTCTGTAGAGGAAGGGGAGGGGTAAAGGGAGCTGGCGGGGCTTCAGGCGCTGTGGGGTCTACCCACTGCCCCGAACAACCCCTACCACTCTCGACTATCTTAGGTGGGATCCAGACACCCCACCAAAGAAAAGTAAAGTTACTTTGGGAAGGGCAACTAACTCCTCTCCTTGAAACCCCTCAGCCTGATGATCTGTATTGTACCTTTGTCCATCATGCTCTTGAGGTGGTAAATTGCAGATTTGTTTCTTGTCTTTCCCAAAAATTGCTCATAACTGTACCTGTTGTGAAGCGTCCTGATACCCCCAGGTCTAGCTAGTGAGATACAAAACTTCAAAAATAAAAATAAAATTATTCATTAAACTTGCTGAAGGAACACCACATAATGCCCTATGAGGGGCCTAAATCACATACATCTCTTCTCTTTTGGTGCCCCTCGAAGTTCAGGGGCACCACTATTATGTTGTAAGAGGCTGCAGGAGGCGCTGCAGCTCCCTTCCTGAATGCATTATTAAACCTTGCCCCAATTCTCACCGGGAACAATAGTCATGACCATGAGAGAGTATACTATTGATTCAGCAGTGCTTGTGAATCTGGAGTTGTTGCTCCTTTGCTCTGAAGTGTAGGGACCCTCTGTAGAATCCTGGGCCTCATTTACTATATTTTGACATACAGCAGCGCAGTAAGCCTTCCCGCTGCGCTGCCATGCATCAAAATCAAAGGGCAGGAATTTGCCATGTCTACAAGATATGGGGCATTTCAGTCCTTCTCCCATGTGCTGGCACACAAGCAGCAGCCGTCCGCCAACGCAGACACCATTGCGTAACACTGCAAGGATGCATGCGTTCCAGGGATGATTGTTTTTGTGCAGGAAGGGAGACCTTTCTGCTCAAAACCAATCATTCCTCTTTCAATGTAGGGTACCGAGTGCAGCACACATAGAAAGAGGAAAATATGAGGAGAAATAAAAGTATTTCGCCTTGTTGCGCCCCTCCTACGAAAGCGGAGGATTCTGACGCATTCCCAGTTTCACAAAATGTTATCAATCTGGGATGTGTCAGGTTCCATGGATGTTGCGTGGGAACACTCACAGCAACACCCATAGAATGCCCCTTTCACACAGTTATGTGTGAAAGGGGCCCATATTTACAAGGCCATGAAAAGTCACGCAGGGTGACTTTATGTTGGCCGTAACTATGGGCAAGGCATTGCGCTGCCTGTGCGTAAAAAAAAAAACAGACGCACGGTGGCACAATGGGCTTGTAAAATAGGTCCCCTGACTCCAGGGACTGCACATTCTGGGTACCTAGCCTCCTCCCCATGTCCTTACACTCGCCCCTTTGTACGTGGGCTGTCCTGCTATTTTAAACCAGAGAAACAATAAATGTGCAGCGAGTTTCTTTGCCTTCCATGAGCAATCCTCGTATAGCAATGGTTTCTTCGTTACTAGAGCAACGTGGTAGGGACATGCCAAAATTGATAATAGTCATATGCTTTTTTTATCACTTACATTATGCTGGAAAAACCTTTCCTTATTGGCGGGAAATAATGGTATTATTTTGACAATACCCCACCCCCACCCCACTCCCCTCCTCCCCCTGAAGCCCCTTACCTCCCCCTTCCTTCTGAAACGGAATTATGAGAAAACAAATTTGGAGGTGTTCATACAAAGGAGGTCACAAGGTAATGCTAAAAAAAATTGAACATCAGTAGAGGCCCCACAGGGAACAAGGACTTCAATTACCAGGAATGTGATCCAAGCGAAGGCTCCACTTAGACGTGTTATTTGTTATTTTAATTAATTACTCTGACTGCAGGTACCCCTTTTTGCAGGTTTTAGCCTTGTAAATAAATAAATCACGAGCCAGGTACTTTTATATTCTTAGTGCTAATCATTAGAGGTGTTAGATCTATAGTTGCCGTGGAATTACCATGGTGAAAAACATCAGGCACTAAAAATCTAATGTAATGTGTAGATCAGAGCTAATTCAAGCAACACGGCGGCTTCCACACAGTACAGAGAGCAGAATATTTTTCTCAGTTACTTGAAATGCAGTGTGCTGTTGTGGCTCGTGCGAATGTTCTTTCTTTCCAGCATTTTCTGTTTACTGCCAGGGAGAGAAAAATGTATGGAATTAAAACAGAAAAACATATAATAAATTTGGATTGGAATTCGTTACTTAACCAAAAAAAGAAAATAGACATAAAATACACGCAAAATGCCTTTGGAAGAGAAATACGCATTTTCAGAGACAACAGGCCTCGCTTTCGTATGGTAAAGGATGAAAACCCAGGCAACCACAAATGCTGTGGTGGCGATAATGGTGATAGTTATGGTAGTTTTGGCATTGGTGGTGATGGTCATAGTGGTGTGGTACTGATGATGATAGTCAGTGACGGTTGGTGGTAATGACTTGCACACAACTCCTGTCAGCTCTTTGGAAAGGATGTGGTCTGGTATTAAACGTCCTGTCCGTAAAACTTAACATAACATGTGTATTCGTAAAGAGCGTGTTAACCCAAGCTTAAACAGCGTATGTTTATTATTAATCAGCTCAATGGGGCTTACTTTATTGACCTTTGAATGATGAAAGGCTGAGTCGACCCCTCAGAATTCAAACCAGTGATCATGAGGTCAAATCAAGAATCCTCACCTGGATGCATTATACCACTGAGCCCCCGACCTGACTTGGATTTACTCATGAGTTCCAGTTCTCGTCTTCCCTATATGACAATATAAAGTTATCCTAAGGATATCATGCCATTCTCTTTCACTCACTTAACCTCCTGTCGAAATTTGGAGCAAGCAGTCTCAAATAGGATAACTGCTAGTAGCATACACCATATGGTAAAACAGCAATTTATATTTACAGCTGACTGATGTTCACTGAAGGCGGTGCACCCGCAAGAAAGGCAGGTGTGATTCGACACATTTTGATATTAATCGATTTTTGATTCACTGAGGAGGAGGAAAAACTCCCCCACTATTAACATGTTTAATGAAATTTAAAATCAACCAAAAATATGATGAAAGCAGCATTGAGCGTGCTACTTGCCGCATCACGAGATATAAGCACTATATACTTATAATTTTCTGTTACAATTATGGTTTATTTTGCATGTGAACTATTGGTTACAAGTCTTCATTCATTTGATATCAGAGAAACGAGGACAGAAGGAGAGATGTGGCAAAATATATGCAGCCTATCATCCTGTCTCATAAGCCTTCATTTCAAGTGTCCAGGCAAATTGCTTCTCAGGACAACTGGTGAAATTACAATTTGATTGGAGGTTTCCAGTGCATGGATTTAAATTTGGAACATTAAACAAGTACAAAATGTCCCATAATCTCCAGGATATGCATATTTCGGTGCTATGGTAGTACAATGGGCATGTTATTCCCTATTTTGGAGAAAACTTGATATGAGATACTTATCTACCCAAATAAATACCAGTCACCAGGGTATCGGCATCTAGCATGCCGACAAATAACATATTCATGGCAGGTCCTTCATGTGGACCATCATCATTTAAAGATTCTATTGGCAGCAGGAACATAAAAAATACTTGACTTTAAGCTGATATATACTATAAAATGTATATATTATACTTTATTATGAGCTGTCTGGTGCATAATAGTTATGAACATTTTATCTTCCTAAGGGCAAGATGAAAATACTGTAAATATTGTCACTGAACATTATTACATTTAAGTTATTGGGATGAATTAATGAGTGCTTGAAAGTAATGCTGATTTACATACCAAAATTTGGAAATTAAATTATCCTGAGGCATTGAAATGACTGGTGATGGTATTGACTTTAGTGGTTCTCATTTTATCAAACTGGGAAGGATGAAAGCCTAAGTCTGCACTGCTAGAATTCAAACCTGCATCCAACAGATCCCTAGACAAATGGATAGGCTGCTGAGGGATCTTACCATAACATGATATGCTCCGCAATGGGAATAGCATTCGCTTCTTTCCCATTCTTCTCTATGATACCTTCTTGTCGTCTAATACAGAATCCATTAACCTTGTCAATATTTGTATCCTTCTGTAATGAAGTGTAGTGCTCTGTCCCCTCTGCAAACGTTCAGTTGTGTTACTTTTTAGTGCCCTGTGCAATTTTTAATTATAGAAGTTGCCATTGTGGTCCTATCTGTCATAGGCCTCAGTCTGGAAGGTTTCCTTCTACCTTCCTCAATTTGGGGTTACCTGAATAGCGTTTAAAGAGACTTTATGTATGCTGAGCTTAGACCTCTACAAATGTTTAATTGTGCTATTAGAATTTATTACATTTGTGAATTTCCTGTTATACGAAATTTGCTAAACATTTTCGTTATGCAATTTAGCTTAATTTTTAGCTCCTTCCCCAGGAGTTGAAAATTATGCTAAATTGCATAACGAAAATTTTCAGAAAATGACTTGCTTAAGAGACATTTCCGTGTGAAACAATGTCATGCCAATATTTTGTGTATTTTATGCAAAGTATTACGTCAAATGAAAGTTTCGGTTGAAAGCTCAGAATTCCACATTTCGCATAATGTTGCTGCAATATAATGAAATTCTATGAAAAAATAAGCAATTTTGCCTAACTCTGACCAAAAGGCCATTTATACTTTGTACCAGTCTCCTGAAAGTCCTCCAATAATTAT
The DNA here is from genome assembly GCF_964263255.1 of Lissotriton vulgaris. NCBI lineage: Eukaryota > Metazoa > Chordata > Amphibia > Caudata > Salamandridae > Lissotriton > Lissotriton vulgaris. The sequence continues at coordinate 898,438,038 of NC_141687.1, forward strand.
CAATAAAAAAAACAAACAAAAAGTTACACAAGATGATGACTCAACATTCGGCAAAATGAATCTTAATTGATTTAAGAAAACTAGCGCGGCCTACCGAAAAGTCTTCAGTTTCCATTTTTATCAACAGCATAATTGCTGTTTACCTGCTATCATTTGTTTATCACTTTTCATATGGGGAGGCCAAAGCCATCCATCCTAGTTTAACTCATATAAAAAAATCTCAATACTTCATTGCAAATTAAAATATTGGATAGACTGATTGAAAATTCTATAAAAAGATCGTGACTCAAAGTATCTCTTGTAAAATGTAGCAGACTTTTTTCCAATTGGCAAAGTTAATTTGTTGTTGTTCATTGCTCCAAAATCAACCTTTTCAAATGTAATACCAATAATAAAAAGGCATGTTTATAAAGTGCGTGGCTACTTCAATAAAGAGTCCTAGGGCTAAAACTCCACTCTTGTGAAGATAGCGCAAGTAAAAAGAAATATGGATTAAAAGCCTGAGGTGAAGAACCAGGTTTTTAACTGTTTCCTGAAGGAGGTCTCAGATGGGACTTGCCGAATTTTTTGAGGCAGAAAGTCCCAGATTTCAGGCGGCAAGAAGCTAAAAGAATTGACTCCGCTTCTAGAATTTTAAAATTTAAGGACAGAGGCTAGTTTAGCATCAGATGATCTTAAGTTCCTGGCTGGGACATAAGGTTTGGCCAGAGACTGAAGATAACACAGATCAGCATTTGATAATGCATTATAACAGTGACAGAGAGCTTTCAAAGAAATTTTCTTCATCACCAGCTGCCAATGCAGTTTGCTCAAACCAGTTCTGATGGAAGCACGTTTCGGAAGTTTCAACAGCAGACGTGCTGCAGAGTTTTGAATGCATTGAAGTCTACTGAGTTGCAAATGCAAATGGCCAAGACAGAGGACATTGCCATAGTCCAAGCTGGAGGTAATCAAAGCTTGAATGATAGTTTTGTGAGCTAACACTGGCAAAAACCATAAGATATTTTTGAAGATTTTCAATAACACAATACATTTCCCAGCTAGTGAGCTGACTTTGTTGTCAAATGACACCTTATGATTCCATCACCACCTCCTTTTGTACCGCTTTGTTCGCCATAAGTTGGCAGGGTATTCTCAGACGTGAATCCCTTGCTCACTTTGCCACTGGATTCAAGCAAGCCTGGCTGAAGACTGCTGTAATGCCAGAAACCTGTCCTAGGAAGCTTGAATCCGGTCCAGGGAAGGCATGGCTTGGCAGTTCGGGCTGGACTGTTCCCATGAGGCACAGGGTCAGACTGATTTGCATATGGCCATGTCTGAACTGGGGTGGTAGATTGGGCTAAAGAACGGTGATGGATTAAACCCAGATCTGTTGACTGGGTGTGAGTATTTGATTGGTTCAGATGCTCCGTCCATCACCAGCCCCTTTTGTACCACCTTATGATTAAGCCAGATACCAAGATTTTTTGCTTTTGGTTTAGGTGAAAATAACCACTGAGGCTATTGGGCCACCATGGGGTGGACCAAATATCGGGGTGATTGCCCAAAATCAGTACCTCAGTCTTCTCTCTATTTGCCTTTAAGCAGTTATTATCCATCCTGCTGACTACTTCCAAAAGGCACAGGTAGAGTTGGAAGGCGGTTTTATTGCTTTATTGAGAAAGAGTAATAAGTTGTGTATCTTTCCCATAAGAAATGATGGAAAAGCCTAAGCATTCGATGATGTTAGCCAGAGGACGGACATCAAAAAATATTTTGAGAAACCTGAAAGTGTCAACCTTGCACACAAGAAGCAAGCCAAAGTCACATGTTTCTCAGTGATCTTAGTAGAAAAGGTAGGATAGAAATTGGACAATCTTTCTCTGGTTTCGAGGGATCAAGCAGTGGTTTCTTCAACAGTGGAATTACCATTGCTGGTTTTCCAAATCTGGGGAACACATTCAGAAGCTATGACAATGGTTTAAAAGGTAGCGCAGAGCAGGATAGACCACCACAGAACTTTGCTCCAAGGTAGAGGAAGATACTGGGTCTAAAGGAGAGACAGATTTCACAGAGGAGCATAGCAAAGCCTTATCAACCGAGAGTCTCTGGTTTTCACAGGGAATGAGGCTTAGATGTTGTCAACCAACTGAGAGGAAGCTAGGTTATTGCATGTCTCGACCGATGGTGAGATGGAAGAAGAAACTGAAGAAAGTGAAATAAGTGATTTAACTATAGAGAAAATGTCTCTACAAGTAGTAGTGGCTGTCTGAATTTTAGTTCCATAGAAATCTCAACAAGATTGTTTAATATGATGAAGGCAGTCTTTTAGTGAAGCTTGATAGTCCGCTTTGTGCAGTGAATCAGATGCTTTGCGCCAAAGGCCTAGGGACAACTTTTGAGATCTACTTATTAAAAAAAATTCCATTGCTTTGCTGTTCATAATTGGTCTGTATAGCCTCTCTATAGCCCCCTTGATCCAACAGATTGCAGTTGGGGCCTACCTGTTCCTTGTCTGAGTTTGAGGCTGAGTACATCTGTCTCACTCCAGTAGCGTTGCTGATCTTAGCAGGACATATTTTTCTGTAACTTTATAGTTAACCAAAAAAGTTCTGTTTTTCCCACTTTTTATTTATGGATTCCTGTCACAAACACAAAACTTTAAACACTAATTTAAACTATAAATCAGTATAAAGCAACAATAAGTACATATTAATCAGAAAATAATCCATACAAATGTAAAGATACACAGGTTATATAATCAAATTTAGGAACAGATTAAGAGAACACTTAAAAAGCACTTAAAAAGTAGAGGAAAGCAAGTACTATCAAATACAGGAAGATGCGGGGCTAGAGAGGTTGAAATAGAACCTAGCCTGAAAGAGTATATAGATATGATGCAATTTTATAACAATCCAAGACAAGCAGAATGCACTGTTGACATGGGTATGTATTTTGATATCCCATAAGAGCAATAAAAGGCCATAAAAATATAACATTTCTACTATCCCAGCATAAGGAAAGCCACAATACAACTTTGAATGCAAGATACTAGATTAGAAAATTGCGTTCCATGGAGAGAAAATGAAGGATTCAAAATTAAAATGACAAATGAGGTTTCCCTCAATAGGTCATTCATATACGAGGATATAGAAATTGCTAGAATATTGCCATTTTACTTTGAAATTTTTGAAGGACAAATAATGAGCTGATACAAAATGGTCAAGGAAAAATTTAAGAAGTGATACAATTGTGGTTGAGACAATCTCATTGGACAGATCTTTTGCCACTGAAGCCTAAATCAACCTGAAGTGAGAGATTAGTGTTGCTGTTAAAAGCAGGTCTTTGTTTATGGAAGAGGTCACACTGATGAATTAAAACATGATCCTGAAACTGCAAGGAGGATTGAATTATGCTGTCATTTAGAGGTTAGACCTGGCAGACTTCCTAGACCCCCAAAGTAAGCTATAACCTTTTCAGAGAAAAGGAAAATTGCCCATTGTCTGTCACTCCTCTCTAACTGAGGCACACTCTGGTAGGTGGGAGTGTTTGGAGTCAGACATGCCTACTATAGAATCTTTTATTCACAGGTAGGATAAATTAAGCCCATTCTGTGCACCAAACATAGTACACAACTTGAATTGTTGGTATTTAACACTGTATGATTCTTTTTATATACTATTGTTGTGCAATCGTGTCATCACGATTGCAAACATTATAAACAGCTCTGCAATAATTATACAAATTAGGACAGAGGTTAGATAACTCTAAACCTTATTTAACCACGCACCCCTATAATGTTAATATATAACATGCCTTAGTTATAACCAGCCATGGTTGCATTAAGCAATGAAAATATGGAAAGTCATGGAAAGCCTCTCAATGTAAATTATTGTGCCATCAGGTCTTAAGTCAGAACTATAGCATTTCAGCATCCCCTCCAACAACTGGTCCATGTGTCTACCCCACCTCTACATTACCTATTTCTTTTATGTGGTATTTCTGAAGAGAGGAGGGGTGAGCTTATGCCCAGCTCCTGTTTCATTACACAGAACCATGGTCGTGTTCAATTATTGTTATACAGGGACGCTTTCTGGTACTGTTCATTCTTCTTCCTGCAAGACAGAGCACACAAGGTTGTCTATCCATGTAGCTTTCTTTTAGATGCCAATCCCAGGAACAGAGCATGCATCAGAGAAACGTTGAGGTAGCATGAGTTTTAAGAAAAATATCACACATTTATTAGCTGCACCATTCAAACAAATCAGCCTGCTTTCTCTGCCCTCCATATGCAGTGACAATAGTGCCTATGTTGCATGTAACATTAAAAAAAACAACTGAAGCCATGCTACTCACGTCAAAAGATATGATGATTAAGTATTGGTAGTAAAGGATGAGTCAACAGGAGGCCCTGTGTAGGTAGAATTATCTCAAGGTCAATCTATCCGAAGAGAATACAGTGGCCACTAAAATGGTTAGGCATTTGAGAACCACATGAGTGCGACCATCTTATCATAAATAGTGACAACAACATTGGTTGACATTTGTTGAATGTCCTCTCGAAATTGAGATGTATTGCTATATCACCCCATCTATTCCAATCATTAACACATTCAAAAAAAGTAATTAGGGAATTTTCATAGGAAGCCATAAAGGCCTAGATGAAGGCAAAAGTAATCATATTTCTGGAAATTGTGTTTTAATTATCTAATGAATAGGTAGATTATAGTGGATAGAGGTATATGAGCACAAATAAAAAGTGTTGCTTTCGCGAAACATGTCATTGTAAATGTTATTTAAGCAGGTGTGCATTACAATTTGTTTTACTACAAAAGAACGACTCAGGAAAAGGACAGAATGTGATAGGAATGGTGGTTGATGTGACTACATATTTGTCCCCATTCAACCTTTGTACTTTAGGGAAGCCAGCGAGGTTCTTTTGGAAAAAAATAAATGTTAAGTTTCCAACTTCTATCACTGAAGCAAAATTGTTATACATTTTTGATCCTGCAACTTTTTTGAGAATAAGATCAGATGGGTTTATTGTTCAAGATAATTCAAGGAACTTGGTAGACAATTTAAGTGCACAATCAAACTCTTATTCCATGGTTTCCAAGATACTGTATTATTAAAAGAAATATGGGGACTCTAATAAAAGCTATTTTAGTAAACACCGATAACCCTGTTGCCTTTCAGTTAGCTGTTATTTTTGCAAATGTATAATCTGTCTTTTTTCCAATGGAAGCAACGTTCCTGTTCCCCCAGCCTACGTCACAATTAGTACAGGTAACTGAGTGAATTTAATTAACTACATATATTTAATGTTGAAGGTTGGGATGTTATCAATGATTTGACCCGATCCCTACCAAGGGCCAAAAATTATATTGTTTGTTTTGTAAATTGCATATTTATACTTATTAGTGGCTTTTTTTCATTTGACTTGTTCTATAATGAAATTGTAGTCTGTTGTATTGTAATGGAAAGGCTATACTACGCAATACATTGTAATGAGACCAAAAGCAGTCTGCAATCTTCTTGCTAAAGGAGAAACTCAACTAAACCAAACTTGAATGAAGAGCAATAAATATGTCCAGAAGATATCAACTTCCACAAATAAAAATTTAATTGCATCTTGCTAGGATGAATTGCATAATGGACATTCCAACAACCTTGAAACTGGTATATGAAAAGCATCTTGATTACACTGTACACTTTTAGCCAGGAAGTCTTCGTTTTAAAACTAACAGTATAAACAAAAACAAATATAACCTGGAGAGATAACTTCAAAAAATCCAGGGACCATGACTCTTAGACAAAACAGAAATTCTTGATGTGAATACAGACCACGAGAACAATAGGTCCCATCCTGGCCCACGGTTTTATGACTAGTGCCTTTCTCAATGAACACAACAAAGTCTAGGGATGATCCCAGATGCAGATGTCCTCTAGAACCTCAAATAGATGATCTAGTGAAAGACACAGCATAGTGAAATTGTCAACCAATATGATCAGCATCTTAAGGAAGATACCCCACAACCTAGGCTTCCCGTACAGTTTACAGACCACAGTTGCCCTTTTTCTTTCTTGTCTGGATTATGCAAATGGTACACACATGGGAGCCCAGCAACCACTCCAAAACAAATCGCAATAGGTATAAAACTTAGGGCCCAGGTCATACCCAATATTAAAACCCTGGATTCACAATTCTCCAGTCCATGTGACTTTGCACTGGCATATCTTATTATAGGTCCTGTGCATTACACACTGAGCACAGAATGGAATAGATCCAACATTCCTTCAGGAAAAAAGTCGGAACCAACACCATAGATTAGGCCTCCCATCCAAAACACTCCTGCAACTAAAAGTGCCATGATTCACTAATACCTGAACCGGAGATCGCACATTCTCAATCCAAACCATCATAATTGGGAATTTCCTCTATATCCAGATAAAAATTATCTTTGCTTTCAGAAAGGCTGGAAATATGAGGCTCGTTGACTTTCAGTACTTTCTGTGGCTGACCTTCTTTTCATAAGACACCACCTATTAGCCACTGAAGGACTGAACCCCAAAGTCAAGGGCAGGATAGTACAGTAAATAGCTGAGAACCCACCACATTCGGTATGCTTGAATAACACTGCATGAATCACAATTTATTATTTCTCATATAGCCTATAAACATGAACACCCGTACCAACATCATCACCTTCACTGCAATATGACCTCACATTGTGTCAGAACCTCATGCACTATACCCCTTTATTTGCAAATAGTTCTCCAAACAAACATGTAGGTGCACCTGCAGTTGCTGTGGACAGTGCAAATGCCACAATGTCATACTACTGTGTTTTCGTGCCATTTGAATGACAGATCACATAACGCGACATAACATAGCATAGCATAACATAACATAACAGAACTAAGCATAGCATAACATAACATAGCGTAACATTACATAACCTAACATAACAGAAAAACTTCCAATATGATCATTGACTCAATAACCAGCCTAGTTCTAAGTCAGTAGAAAATAGTAAACGCAGTTACTGAACTTAAATACCACTGTTGTACGATGGATTTTAATGCAGGTTGCATTACATACCGTGTAACAAGCATAGCAAAAGAGCTAGTCCCCGTGGGAGATTACAAACGAAGACAAGGCAGTACTGAGGAGGGACTAACAAGACTATTAATGAATGGGAAGCCAGCATTTATGAAGGGCAATGACACAAGCCAATGACAAATATAGGCGGAGAATGGTCAGAGCTTCAATTCCATACTCCAATACGGCATGCCGCAAAGCCGGGCATGCTCTGCCCAGGCTTGACCTAAACAAGTGACACCCCAGCAAGTAGTGAGTACAAATCTCTAGTTGTACTGCAGTTTCCAGAGAACTCTGCAGAGCATTCCTGTTCTTAGTCAGAGAGAACTAAAAATAGAATAAGTGGGTCACTGGGTCCTGCTTTTATACAGTAACTAGCAGTCCGCCCCAGCGTTGCCTGGGGCAGAAAGGGGGTGGGGGCAGTACACCCGCTCCCTCCCCGACCCCCTCCCGCACCGACTCCCTCCCGCCCCAACTCACTCCCGCCCCCCGCCCGCCCCGACTCACTCGCGCCCCCCTCCCGCCCGACTCACTCGCGCTCCGACATTTTACTTTCCTGCTGCCTCCTTCTTGCCTCCCCCTGCATCACACAGTCACGCACTGAAATTTCCCTTTCCTTACCTGTGCCGCCGCTCCTCACTGCACAGCCGCTCATCACTGCACCGCCGCTCCTCCTTCGTCGTCATCACGCACGTCGCGGTGCGTCGCGGCCAGCGCTAGGTCCCGGCGGCGCTACTTTCAGGGGACTACTTTGTTTACAAACTTAATTTTTTTTATTTACTTTTTTTTTTAAATTTATATAGCCTATGTCCATCTACACACCCTGACATTTTCATAGATGTATCGGGTGTGTAGATTGGCGCTGTGGTTCCCGAGTTTACCTGGCCAAAAGGTGCAAGTTCTCTCTTTCTAATAGTAGTATAGAAAACTGATAGATATAGATCCAATCCATTGTCTCCACTTTCAGAAACTTGTCTGAGGGGGTTTCCCTTTCACGTTTCGTTTCAGGTTGCTACCAGGGACAGCTGTTCTGTATAGTGATGCTTTACATATCAGAGTTTTATCCAGCCTAGATAGAGCACCCACAAAGGAGGCACATAGATGTGTGAGGTTTCTGCACTGTGCTGCCATCAGCCAAAGTGAAGAGTGTGATCAGGAAAAGGCAAACGCCTAGGCCTAAGAAAAGGGGTTTCCTTCACCTTGCACAACACATTATGCTGTACCACTCTTCACGACATCATATACCAAACTGCAGTGCTTCCTTAAGATTAATTAGTAGTTCCTCGCTCAGCAAAAGGGTTTATTGGATTTGTAAAAGAACCTTGTCTCCTATCCCCTCACTTCAGTGTCTACTTCTACTTCCACCAGATTCAGAAATGTCAGTAATACACTTCTACTGATATGACCTCAATCATATCAAGGTACAGACGTAAGCATCTGCCCACACTAGATTAGTGTAAGACTAGGGTCAAAACCAAATACCAGGATACTAGATAAACCTAGTCAGTCACTCATAATAAGGGAACCGGACTGTACACCATGCAGACATTCCTGTGCCAGCATCTATCTATGGAGATTGTTATCCAAATGCAAAAGATCATGAAATCTCACTGGCATTAGAAACACTTGAATTTCAGTTCACGTATATTGCCTTGGTTGCTATAATTTAGGTTTCCAGTAGGCAGCATGAATCAGAAATGCTGGTCTTCAAACAGGGATATCTTGCACTGGTAAAGAGCTGGTGCCTGCAGGAAGGCTCGAGAGGGAACTTATAGAGCAATTTGTAGTGAATGACTGGTCACAATTGAATAGTTCAAGTGCAAAGCACCCACAGTATCTGGACACTAACTGGTTTCATTGGCTTGAAGTACAAACTAGGAAACTACTAATTTGCATTTTGTGTCAAGTTCAGTCATAAACAATGAGGACAGAAAGATGAATCAAATGTTTCCAGAATCAGTAAAAACTTTCAGCCAAAAGGAAACCACACTCAGAGCAAGTGTGGAAGGGAAATCTATTGTGTTCCTCTCTGACTATAAAAAGCATGATATGGCTTCCCACAAAGTCAGGAACTGGCCAGCAGGGAGCAAGAAGAGGGATACTCATTGCACTCAAGGTCTTGGTTTATCCACTTAAGGTACTCAGCAATCTTGAAAATCAGATGTTTTAGTTCAAACCAAACATTTGTACTACAAGTTCTCATTGCTCCTGGATAGCTTACTTCTTTGAGACAACCGTCATGCAGGGTAGACATCAGTCATATGGGTCTTGCTACTCTTCCTCATGGTCAGGAGTTAGGTCTTTGATGTATAGTACACCTTCTTCTTTTAGAGCAGGGATCTTCAAAGTTGATCCTGGGGGCCAGATTAGTGCCGGATTTTTAGCATATCCCAATTTATGTAAATGTAGTTACCTTTAAAATCTGGCATGGATCCAGCCCTCCAGGATCGACTCTGGAGAACACTGTTCTAGAGCAAGCCACAACAGAAGAGTTTCTTTTGAAATCCTAGGTTTCAAGGGCTACTCTAATTGCCTATATGAATACAGAACTGGAAACATTGGCCAGAAACAAAATCCACAGACAATCAACATGGAAAGCATCTTTGCAGATTTTTTACACACAACGTACTATAGGAATAGATGGGCTGGCACAAACAGGTCAAGAAATTTGGATTTAGAAATAGGCAATGCGGAGTTCCAGTAAGTAGTCTCTACGATTTCCAGAAACTCAGTATAGAGCCAAACCAGCAGCCATCAAATTATGACAGAATGTGGATTGAGGCTTGCATAACCCAGGCATTTCAGCAGGGATCAGATCATCTTTGGCCAGTTCTTGAGGTTAAGCTATTTTGGTCAGTTATTTGTTTAAAGTGATAGCAATGATGTGAAAGTATATTGCAAACAAAAACCAGTCAAGGATGAAGCTGCTCTGTGGTCTTTGAGTTGTATTCCAAAGGAAATTCACAAGGAAGGGAAGCCAGAATGGCCTTTCCCCTTACAGGCACTGTCATCACATGTGACATCACCCATACCACACGCTGCTCAATACACACCGCATAGATTCTCAAAAACAATGCACACACTCAAGGGGAAGCCAGTGAACTCATGGACTTGATTGATTTCCCCTTTAGAGGATGGTAGCACCATTTCCTAGAGAACTGAGTTGCATTAAAAAAATATTTTACTTTATTAAACAGCAATCACAGACATTGTGACCTGCTGACCACAGCAGGCCACCATCCATGGGATGGCTACTAATCAAAAAGTTGCAGTTTTCAACCTGCTATTAATAATCATGAGGTGTTTTGAATCACAACAGACCTGGGCGAAATTTAAATTATGCAGTTATATGTTGAATAATCTTAGAAATGTTGCATTACGCTTATGTGAAATTCCTAAAATTACACCATGAAATCACTTTGTGTAATTACATCCCATTCATGGGAAAACTATATCGCAATAAAAAATTTACCATGAATAGACATGTACCACAGAACTCGAACAGCTATTGTTCATGCATCCTTACATCAACCATTGAAGGGAGGACGCAGTTTGAGCTAAAATATAGCACAAACTTGTGGATTTGCTTTCTGCATAATCATGTGTAATTTTGCCAACATTCGGTGTAATTATGCGAAAGCAATTTCCACACATTTTGCATACCCCTAATTACTACCCACTCCAAATCTGAACTTTATGAACCAACTCATTAGTTCATAGGTTAGTTCATAAAATTCTTTACTGGCCATAAAAATACTTGTTATTCATAAATGTATCCCTTTCTCACTGCAGTAATCACAACAGTATCATCTAAATGCATGCAGCTACTGTGACCTCTGATCAAATATGGTTGTAATCCAAAGGCACAGAGGGGCATATTACCAACAACTAGCAATAATTATCGCTATGTTGGCTTAGCGGCAATATTATTATCGCCGAGCTCCGCCGATTGCTATTATCAAGGTTTATCTCAAAAGCGGTAAAAATCGGCCGAAATGCATGAATATCGCTGAAAAGTCAGCGATAATCATGCATTACTGAGCTAATGCTCTTAGTTATGTTATCCACCTACCATTGGATATCATGGCTAAGAACTGCTCTGGGCAGGCTTTAGCTTTTGGAGATATTCGTGCTTAGCTCGAATATTTCCAAAAGTAGGTAATAGGAGATAGCGATGTTAGCGACTGTTTCCAGTCGCTAACATCTTGGCACGCCCACTTTGCATGTCATTAGCGATAAACATCGCTGACATGCACAGTGGGCCCCAAGATGATCGCTATCTCCTACTAGCTGTTGCTAACTGGTGTTGGCGACAGCTAGGTAATAGGGCGATAAAATTATCGCCGCATTAGCGGGAAAAATTCCCGCTAAAGCGGCAATAAGGCCCTTGGTAATATGCCCCAGAATTTGTCCTATAAGAGTTAGAAGTTTGCTTAGTAGCCTCTTATTGTGCTTGAGGATAGAGCTCCCAGAAGGAACACAATGGTACGTTTTTCACAGCAAGCAAGTGCTGCAAACGAAGCTCTCTTAGGAGCAATGATTACAAAACGAATGGATGCGGATGTACAAGCTTTATTCGAGATAATTTCTCATAAAAGCACAGCATAAAATTGAACATTACAGAATAAAAAAGCATATCATTTAACAGGTACAAATTCATATAAACATTCTGTGCAAGCTCATACAGTATCAACGTCGAAAAATTTACATATAACAAATTAGTTTTGGATTTTATAGACAATTAAAAAACATGATTAACTGGACTCCCCCAAAGATTGCCCAGGCCCACCCCAAATATTTGGCTACCCCAATAACTATCGACTCCTGAGTTGATGTACACAAAATTCTTAATGCCACTGCGCTATCACGTGTCCCAAGGTTTTTACATACAGGTGTAAGCCATACTCTCCTAGGTGATGAGTAGGCTTTACAGACAAATAGAAAGTGGCCTACGCTCTCCACAGCTGTTTCACATACTGGGCATGACATATTAGTCGACCTCTGCCAACCTGCCGTTAGTTTTTTTAGGGGAATAGAACCAGATCTTAGCTGGAAGACTAGCTTCCTATCCGTTTGAACCGTAATAGTGTCCCAGTAATTTTCTAAGATAGGACAGATTTTTGTCTCCAGGAAGCGACCCGCCATAGAGTCAGACCTAACACCTCTCAGCAGATTGCCGCCCACCCAGTCCCAATATTGTAATTTGAGGGCTTCCTTACTTGGGAAGACTTCTCCCACTGGGTTGGTCCAAAGATTGGAAAACCCAAGGTTAATTAACATGGCCCTTAGATTTTTAAGCCATTTTATCTTGTGGAAGTTGTCTTCCTTGATTATCGAAAGGAAACCATCAGCATATTGCCTAATCTCAGGAGTTGTCCAAAGACGTCTCCAATAGAGAACAGGGCGCAGTCGCGCTCTATCGCTAATTGGACGTCTACCCAACTCCAGGAACAATGGTATTAGGGGGGTGCTCTGTGGGAGGCCTGTGATCCCTCTGAGAAACTTGTTCTCAGATGTCTGTAGGGCCGAAAGATTATCCCAAGCACATAACTCCGCACCGTATAAGGTGGCGCCTAAGACCTTTGCGTCATACACTATAAGGGCGGGTTTGATCGGTTTCGTTTTAGATTTTCGATGTTCTCCCCGCAATGCACCTGAAAGCTGTTGGTGTTTTAGGGCCGTTTTTTCCAGATGATGTGACCAACCAGGGCCCTCTGCTATCTGTACCCCTAAATATGTAAACTCCTTGACAGTCTCTAGCTTGCTATTATTCAGGGTTACCTTAGGATAAATTTTACGGCGTGGGGAGAAGGCCATTAGTTTCGTCTTCCCCACATTTACTTCTAGGCCGTGCTCTTTGCAAAAAATATCAAAAATATTTAATACGCGTTGTAGCCCAGCAGGGGTTTTTGACAAGATCAGGGTGTCGTCAGCGAACATCAGGATCGGGACCCTGACGTCCGCTAACGATGGAGCGTCTACGCTTGCTTTCAACATTCGCTCGACAATCCCATTAATAAATAATGAGAAGAGTAAGGGTGCCATGGCACAGCCTTGTCGGACCCCCCTTTCCACCGGGAAGTCCGAAGTTGACTCGCCATTCCCACCCCACTGGACTCTTGCGAAATTGGATTCATGCAGACGCATGATTAGGGTGAGCAATTCAGCAGGAATCCCCAGCTTTTGTAAGACTAGTCATAACTTAAACCTGGGGACCAAATCAAATGCCGCCCGTAGGTCGACAAATGCGACATACAGACAGCCCCTTCCAAGTAAAACCGTCTTCCACCGCAGTATGGTAAAGCGGAAGACCTGGTCAGTAGTACTGGTTGCTCGCCTGAATCCGGCCTGATATGGGGAAAGAGCGTTGTTGTCGTCCACCCAGTCCATAAGCTGATTTGTAACCATTCTCCCCATTACTTTTTGCACGGTTGCTATCAAGCTTATGGGCCTGTAGTTGGCAGGGAGTGAACGATCTCCCTTCTTGTGAATGGGAATAATGATTGCTCCTTTCCATAGCTCGGGAACCACCCCCCCCCTTGGCTAGAGCATTTCCTAACAAAAAAATATACCTCACCCATCTCTTCATGTCATACTTGAAGATATCCGGGGGTATCCCATCTAACCCTGGTGCTCTCCCGCATTTCACAGAACTAATCGCATTCTCTACTTCTTTAGGGGAGAACAAATAATCAATAGCATAGACTGGCAGTATGCCCTCCCCTACCCCGGGGTGCATAACTTCGGCATATTGTGGTCTGAAGTACTCAACCCAGGCTTCTTCAGCTACATTGTTATCAGGCTTTGCGGGGCTACCTCCTCTACCCCACTTAATAATTTTCCAAAAGATCCTAGAATCCTTGTTACTAGAAGCCTCTTTTAACTCGGCCCAGTGGTCTTCATCCCATTTCCTCTTGGCCTGGGAAATGGCCAATTTATACAATTTCCTTGCCACTCTAATTGCAGCACTGTCCCTGTTTCTAATAGCTTGTCCCAATTCCAATCGTGCGGATCTACATTGGCGATTGAACCACCTGCCAACATCCTTGGTTTTCCTCCCTTTATTGATCTTAGTCAGAAAACATGGTTTAAGGAGGGAAAATAACTTATTATGGATGTCTGTGATATCCCTAGCCCCGGGAGCTGTGGAATCTACCGCCTCCATGGCGGAAATTGCGTTATCCACCTCATGATTGATGTAGGTCATTGTTTCCTCATTAGCCAGTACCCTTGGCCATTTTAACCTACGTTCATCATTGCTCATTACTGGGATCTGGTCGTTCCTTAGATGCAAGTTTTCCAATCCGACATTCCACCACCTATGGGTCACACAAAGGGGGTTATGATCACTTTCTATTCTAGGCTTAATGGCCATATCAATAACCCCCTGCCACAGCTGGAGACTACATATTACATAATCAATTCTACTCCTGCTGTTGCCGTTGTCAAAAGTGCAACTGCCCTCTTTGTCCCCTGGGGTTCTCCCATTCAGGGCTCTTAGACCGTATTCCATGCAAATAGCATTTAATAACAGGATGTCTTTTGTCCACCGTGGGACGGGGTTTAAACATAAAGGTGGTACTCCCCAAAGATTGTCCTCGTCCTTCCCTAAGGGATCATTTGTACAGTCAAGAGGTTCAAAAGTCCTGTTAAGATCCCCGGCTACTATTACCCTACTATCTTGGGACTTGGTTTCTAAGGAGGCAGACAGCACCTCTAGAGTGGAAGAGTTGGTTGTGTTACTGCCTCTTGCATAGACGTTATACAAATCCATTAACAACCCCTTTTCTGTTGAGATTCTTAACAGTTGCAAATCGCTAGTTCCCAAGTCCAACATTTTAATAGAGATGTCCAAGTCCTGTTTTATCCATACAGTAAGGCCTCCCATAGGCCGACCCCTTCCACCTTTGGATGCTGGTATAGAGAAATTTAAATAACCACAAAGAAAGACGGGGTCACAAGCCCAGGTTTCTTGGAAACAACAAACATTGAACCCATTGATAAATTCCACCCAAGATTGGGAGTCTAACTTACTACCCAACCCTGCAACATTCCAGGATAGAAGCGTACCAAAGCTAGGCTCAATCCCACCGGAATTGCTATTGTTGAAACACACTTGGGAAGTCATTGGGATTTCAGTGTTATTAGCGACCTTCACAGGATCAACAATGATATCAACAACCATGTTTACTGTTGGTGTGGGTAGTTTCACAACACTGGCATTTATATTTTCTATCCCACCTCCTCCCTCTACAACAAGACTCCCCTTCCCTGTGAACCCGACAATTACACTTGTACCAGCAATAACATCATGATCTTCACAGGTCCCCTTAGAGTCCTTGATGCTCCCTCCACTACTACTACACAACTCTTTGGCAGTTTGTCAACGTCCCCATCCCTGATCCTGCCATCCGACATGAGGGTTATAATTCATACATGTAGTATAGTTTTGAGCAAGTAGAGGAGGAGCTGGTGTGGAGATGATTGGCCATGGTACGGTGGGGGGATTTATGGGTTCATTGAGCAGGCTAGTCAATACACTGGTTGGGCGGGGGTAGAAAAAGGTAAGATCTACAATTCCAATACCTCCCTTGTTTGTACCCCATCCTTGTCTAGTTATCCATCCAGCCACCCTTGGGTCTTGGAAGTTAACCACAATACAATCCCCACCCAGACTTTTGGTTGTATACCCTATCCAATCTATTCTCCTTACCCCTATGATTAACTCATCGATGTCTCCTGGGAGAGGTCGGTTCTCCCTTAACCAGTGCATGATCTTGTTTTTAAGCATCTGGAAGGTTTCTCTCTGTCCTATAGATAGCGGTGGAACATTTATGAGGACTGCTACGTAGGGGAAAGAATCAGGGGTAAGATTCACTGGGGGTTTTCTATGTGGTGGCTTTGTCAAGGGTGGTGGGATCGATTTGGAAACTATAGGAACAGGGCGTAGTGCAGGTTTGTTTGACACCAACTGATTATTAATTGGTTGGGTTGGTACTAAAACTTTACCCGCTGGAGGACATGCATTAACCCCTATACCAACAACAGGATTGTTTGGTACTAACTGTTTATTGGGTGCTTTTGTAGGTACTGGAACTTTACCCGCTGAAGGACATACATTAGCCCCTAAACCCACAACAGGGGATGGAGTTTGTATTGATGTTGATTGAAGCACCGCAGACTGAGCTGGGTTTGTAGTGTTAGGAGGATTTAGAGCAGGGCCTGGATGTACCAAATCAGTAGGTTTGGGATTTCTATTTACAATGGCGTTACTTGACTTGGATGGTAATGGGGGGTTAGTTTGTGGCCTTCTTCCCTTGTCTTGGGTAGCGTAGTTAGTATAGCCCTGGTGCTTAGTACTTACATCCACCCTAGCATTAGTTTTAATCAATGATTTTGTGGAATAAAAGTTATCTAACGTTGCCTGCTCGAAATGGTTTAATCGATCAGAGAGCTTGGCAATTCGATCCTCTATCGGGGTAAGAATTAATCTAAGCAACTTTTTTAGTTCAGGGATCAGGTTTGCGAGTGATGACAACTTGTCATCAGTTGGGGGGGGCTGTCTCAGGAGAGATATTCTGTCTAGAGACTGGGCTATCCAATGGAGCAGCGTTCCCATTCTGTACACTTTCTGTGCTACAATTTGCTTCAGTGGCAACCTCTCTAGTACTCATAGTTTTGTGTAGCTTCCTATGCTTTTGAGGGGGTTTCGCCACAAATTTACATTTTCTCGGTATGGCAGCCCTTTTCCTTTTAGATCCGTGCTTGGGTTGAGCCAGGGTAACCTGGGCACCAGAGTCAAGAAGCAATGTAGGATTAATATGACTCCCACTGGATTTAGTCAATTCAATAGCATTGTCCTTATTTATTACAGTTGTGGGTGTATCAGATCGTTCATATACGGCTGGAAGATTTACTGAAGATAATGGTGTTACCAGGGCGGGATATGTTTGAATTGGATGCTTGTCCGTGGAATTTTTGAGTAGTTCAATGGATAGTCTGCGCTCTGCGCGCTTCTCGGCCAGTGATAACTCTTTGTCAATAGATAGAGATGAACGGTTAAAAAATAATTTATCCAGAGGACCAATTGCCAGTGGTCCGATCTCGACCGGTGGAGTTGTCGAACTGACACTGACTATACTTGTAGAGGCAGACATTGCTCTACTTCACGCCACTAGGGTGCAGCGCTTCAATATCACTGACTTTGGAATGAACCGTTGGGCAAATATCAGAGGACTGGCCCAGCACCGGCCTCCTTCGGCCCCTGACGGCCACAGACCGTCCCGCCCTTGTCCCGGGCTTCTCCCGGCACGCTCCCGCTCGCTCCCGCGAAGCGGGAACTATAGTCAGTTTTATACGTTGTTAGTACCTGGCTTTGGTTGGTGGACAGGGGTGTGTGGCCTGCGGGGAGAGCAGCCCAGGTGTGTAGAATGGGCGCGCAGGGGCTCCTGGAGACTGGAGTCCCTGCCTGTGCTCGGAGCCCCGCCGGCTCTCCTACCTGCCCACGCCTCCGGTGATAGCTCCCACAAGAACAGCAGCCTTAGATTTACAAGGCGCTGCGGGACCCGCGAAGCGGGTCCGGCGAGGTCGGCAAAGCCTTTGGGAGTTCAAAGCAGGATTCCCTTTGGGAGGTCGCTCTCGTCCAGCCAGCAACACAGCAGCAAACAAACAGTTCGAAGGTGATCCGTGGGTCTGTGCAAGCAACCCGGTTTTCAGGCAGAGAAGCGGGGGCGTGGCCAGCGGGGAGAGCAGCCCAGGTGTGTAGAATGGGCGCGCAGGGGCTCCTGGAGACTGGAGTCCCTGCCTGCGCTCGCAGCCCCGCCGGCTCTCCTACCTGCCCGCGCCTCCGGTGATAGCTCCCACAAGAACAGCAGCCTTAGATTTACAAGGCGCTGCGGGACCCGCGAAGCGGGTCCGGCGAGGTCGGCAAAGCCTTTGGGAGTTCAAAGCAGGATTCCCTTTGGGAGGTCGCTCTCGTCCAGCCAGCAACTCAGCAGCAAACAAACAGTTCGAAGGTGATCCAAAACGAATGGAATCCATATTAGAACAACTATGTATCAAGGAATTCATGTATACATTGTTGCCGATTGACCAATATTTGTATTGTACTAAAAGTAACAGAATACACCTACAGAGCAGGAATCCTTTGATAAAAATTAAGCATAGAGGTTAAATAATTCAGTATTAGAGGACAATATATGGGTGCAAACCTAATATTTTGTTAAAAACTTATTTTCCCAGAATGCTTACATTTTGTCCATATTGGATGAAGTAGGGATTTAAAAAGGCACTAATTTGATGAGATTCTGGGGCATATCTAAAAGCTCCTATCTCCACAGGAACATCACTTTTACTGGTGTTACTGTGGAGATCGGGACGTTGCCATATTTACATGGAGTTATTAAGCCATCTAATATGGCTTAACGCCGTCTTGTTAATAGGGTACCTTTTCATGCTATACTTAGCATGAAAGTGGTGGGCAGTGGGTGTTTCTGTGGGCGTTCCGCTGTAACACCCATTGATTTGGATGCTGCCCCATATTTACAAGGGTGGGTAGATATGGGGCAAGGCCAAAATTATGAGAACCTGGTCTTAACAGGGTGAAATGAGGAGAAATGTTTAATTTCTCCTCGTGGTTGCTATTTCTGTGTGTGCTGCATCATACAGTACACATAGAAATAGCAAAATTCCATGAATTATTTTTTATGTGCAGGGAAGTGTCCCTTCCTGCACATAAACAATCATTAAAACAAGCATTGGCATAGCCAATATGTCTCGCTTTTGGGACCTTATAAGTGTTTAGCAATGCAACAGTTGATGTTGTTGCGCCAAGGATATTGTGCTGCATAACTAAATACTTATAAGGTTCCAAAAGCGAGACCTATTGGCTATGTCAATGCTTGTTGAATGAGCTAAAGAGATGGAGAGCAACACAAGACCAACAAACACTGGCAAGGCCAATCAGTCTAGCATTGGCTTGACAGTGTTTGTCAATGCATGCTTTTTAATACACCATTGTTGCTGGAGTCACCAGGCCCTTACAAATATTTTAAAAAGTTTAAAAAATGAAGAAGAAAAAAATTTGATTTCAAGAAGCACACATTACTACAGTGCACCTGGGCACCAAAGGGAACTACCTTATTTGCAGGTGTACTCCTTGTCCAAGAGTTAAACACCATCACTTAAAGTGGAGTGTGCTGATTTGACACACTACCCCAGGCAGTATGCTGTAGCTGTAGCAGGTGGAAGAAAAGTGTGAATGACACAACAACAGACCAATGGATGAAGTGGGCTGGCTGAAAGCCCCTAATAGCATGTATATTGGATATGTAAATTACTAAAAATCAAAAGGTCTTGGCTTGCACAGAAGCATTTTGGAGCCATTTCCAATGTCATTATCTTAAGAAAGTAACTTGTCATTTTCTTTTCATTTGTTGACATAAAATATACCGTAAAAGCAGCCAACAAGTCTGTCCTCTTGTACACTGACGAACCTAGCAACGGCTCCCACGCATCAGTGGCGTCCTCTTCATGGATGTTAAGCAGTAGCCTACTGGACCAGGAGGGGTCTGTAGCAGGATGTTTAATCCACTGTGGCACAGAATCAGAGCCTATATTCATCCGGCTGAGCTCTTTTTCATCTTTTTCATGGTAGAAGTATGCACCTGATCAGAAGTATGAAATACTGTATAAATATAACTGCTAAAAAACACACTAAGAAAGGAGACGGATATAAGACCTAAGTTTGTGAAAGGAAATATGGGACTCATTCTCTTGGTTAAAGAATCTGTGCTAAATCTACGATATGTAGGTCAATAAGAAATACTTAGTATGGCACTCCTCTTGTACAACTATTATGACATCAGGCACACAATAATTACAAGGAACAAAGCAGTATTGGACACAGTGATTGTGCAAGTAAGTTCAAGTGGTCACAAAAACGATGTTGTTAGTACGCGGGAAGAAACAACAGGTAAAACAAACAATGCAATGGGGGGTAGTTCAACTTACCAGGACAATCTTGTTTGGTTGCTGTAATTAACCTGCAAAGTGAAAAGGAGTTTGTGCAAGGGGGAATTGGTGGGAGAAGCAGGTCCGGTGTGTAGAATGGAGCTCCAAAACACAATGGAAGTTGTGGCTCGCTAAATTACAGTAAAAACAGGGCCGTGATGCCAGAAGGGGTCAAATTGGGCGAGTAAGTACAGAGCACTCGAAGAAAAGGTATAAAGATTAACCTGGGGTACAGGCGAAAAATAAAATGGCTTGAGGCTGTGAATGGGAATAAGGATCTAAAAGGTATATGTAGGGGAAACGCTGTTGATGGGAAGTGAAGTAACTCAAGATGCACGTAAAGAAACATAGATTCTCAGGTCACGTTGCGGTCTGAGTTTGTTGATCGTGGCTGCCAGCTGGTTCCTTAAGTAACAGGGAGATGCCAGAAAGCAGACAAGGAGTGACGGCACGGGCCGTGAAAGTGAAAGTCATCGCTCATATAACGGAGGTTCGAGATTGTATTCCGTAGTCTAAAAAATACCAGCACCGCCTCTCCCCTACCTCCTCCACCGCCGAGGAATGCTCACGAATGACTGCCAAACTGTAAAAAAACAAATATTAATTAGAGGGAAACGCGAAAATGAATCTTGCCCCTCCCGGACTGGTGCCATGACTCATGGTTGCCATGGCGATATTATAGAAAATACGCTTGCGACACCATAAGTCACGTCACCCAGTCCTCGAGAGGCGGGATCACAGCCGGACAAATCATCCAAACAGGGGCATTTTCCAATGGCAGGCCTCCATTTCGCGAGGTCGGCCAATGGCAGAAGGGGCGTGGTTTCATGCCTCTTCTTGCTTACAAGAACTCTCGCCTGCAACAGTACTACTTTTGGTATTCACAGAATGCACTTGCTACTTTTGGTATTCACAGAATGGATTTACGACTACTATCTTTACGTCCGCACTCGGGCCGGAGGCGGAGCTTCCGGCTTGGAGCCGAAGCTTCCAGCCCGAAGCGGAGCTTCCGGCCCAGAGGTGGAGATTTCAGCCATGGCTAAATCCCCACCTCCAAGCCGGAAGCTCTGTCCCCAAGCCGCAAGCTCCACACCCGGGCCACAAGCTCCGCCTCCAAGCCACAGGCTCCGCCTCTGGGCCGGAAGCTCCGCCTCTGCAGATGTAAAGTTAGTAGTCGTAAATCCATTCTGTGAATACCAAAAATAGTAAGTTTAGGATTTTGCCTTAAGTTAATTCTGTGAATCGGGCCCAGAGTGTAGTGTATTCCTACATGCAAATAAACAAGCAACTGCAATTTTTCATTTGTGATGTTCAGAGTTTCATTGTGGTAAAGTCTATCAGCTTGTTCAAGATGAACGTACAGGATTTGCACATGTGCGTTATGCACCAATGCATCTGAGACACCGTCCATACTTGTGAGATCTCTCATGCACATCCCTGAAAAGGTGGAAGAGGCCTGTAACACACCCTGGTGGTCAGTCAAACAGAATCCTTTGTCAATGTTTGCCAAGGTCTCCACAATGGACCTGCACACGCTGGTACTTTCACATTCACAAGACGTCACACTATTTGGCAGTTTTGCATGTGCAATCATTTTGTACATCTTCCTCAGCAATGGCACTTCGGTATACCTTCTTAAGGTACGCAACTCACAAGAATACATTTCAGTCAGTAATAGTACATGCGACCGGCACGAACTTCAATTCTAAAAGCCCTTCCTACGAGGTTCTATTGCATCTTGTGTTGAAGGAGCCTGAAAGGTGCATTAAAAATAAATTCCCATAATGTTTACCATCATCTTTCCCTGATCTCTAAAACAATGACTTCCGGTGTTCTTACCGATAGATGTGAAAACTGATCTTAATTTGTTTTTCTCCCACGTAATTTGTGCGTACAGTGCGTATTAATTGGCACACTTGCGCGTTAAATGCGCGGGTCGCATGCAGCCTCGCGGTCATGTCACAGAAGGCGCAGTTGGGATTCTGAGGCCTTGCCTGCGCGTCTGAACTGGAGCGGGAACGTGCGTCTCGTTCAGAGCTTTTACTTTATGAGGCTGTTACATTGTATTGGTTACAAACACCTACTGCACATGTAAGCCCCTGGGCCGCGGTACCTGGGGTAACCTCATCCGTTGTTGACTGCGCAGATGGCTCCTGGCTGGATATTACTTACGCGAGATGCGTTCCGCTAACGTGTTAATTAAAACCCACTGTCCGGAATCTCTTGGTGCAATTTGCGGTGTAATCTGCAGCCCCTCGTGCATCATTGTAGCTCTATTAAAAGGGATTCTTTGTAACGATGCTGAGATTTAATTAGTTTCTGCGCCACTGTTGTAAAACACAGTGTTAAAAGAGAGAACAGGGCCACGGATCATTATTCTCCGGGAGACAAGTTTATTAGCTGATTATGTGTCATTATCAAAGTCTGCTTGGGGGTTTCTTATCTAGGGCTTCCCACGTTTGTATTAACAATGTATGTTCTACACTCGTTTCTTATGTATTTAGATTGAAATCTGAGTGTCCTTTTTCATGTCTTTTCTCGTTTTTAAAAAAAATCTCATTAAATGAACAAACTGTAGTGTAGAAATATGTCCCAGTATTTGGCTTGTCGGAGCACGGAGGCATTCACCGTCAGGTTATGCAGTCAATTCAACAAAAACATAGGGGTACCTGGCGAGCCGTTCGACCCCGTACCACTGCTATAACATCACAGCAAGCGAGGAGACATTAAAAAAAAAAAAACTTCATAGAAAATCCCAAGGTTGTTTAACAGACAACAATCTACATAAAAGCGGAAAGGTATGCTCATTCTCCAAGAATGCATAAATGTATTGAATAAATCATGGAGGTTGTTTGCCAAGAGGTGAAAAAGATTTAGCAATCGCCATCTTGGATACCACTAATGGCAACGATGCAATGTTGTATCCATGAAGGATAAACAGGTCTTGTCGAGAGTACGCAACAGCCTCCACAAGGCACATTTTTTAGATGAAGAAACAGAGAAAATTTGAATCTCATACAGAAGCATTACCACCTACCTCGGTGAATGGCTGTTGTTCATGCGAGTACCCAGTTGAGTGGAATGATATTAAGTAATGAGTGAGAAAATGAGCTTGGAAGCCCTTTTATCTGCTTAATTCATATTATCTGCCCATTGTCCCTATGGAGTACTAGGCAGAACTGACTAAGCTGAGAGAGGTTGGATGGTGTGGCACCTTAGGAAGGTGGCATACTGGGTCAACTCTTTGTGATTGGTAGAGGTTACAGAGGATCCTACTGCCACCTTCATTGCTGGTTCACACCGCTCAGAAAGAGAGCTGTAAAATTCTGGTGTGAGCCTTTCCACTTCAAGATCCATAATTCCAATTGGAAATAGTCAGCAGAAGGGGTAGGTATTCATTTGCATGGGGCGCAGTCTAATACAAAACTTCACTCCTCACCATTGCATGCTGGTGGTGGTGTCAACACCCAGCTTCAACTGTCATAGCCAACACCCTGTTGTGGAAATCTATTACCACTCATCCATCACCTCCATGACAAATGTATTGAATAAATCTTCCTAAAACCTGACATTTAAATGTTATTACCAACACTCACAGATGCCACTGTTAAACTATTCGGCCCAACTTACAAACATTTGCACAGCACAGTACAGTGGCCTTTTAGCAGGTTTGGAGAACCTTGACAACAATACAAACCACACCTAACCCAATCTAATGTTCACAGGTATTGGAACGCACCATGCAGCCCATCTGCACCCAAGTAAAACAGAACCAAAGTCATACAGTTTGACAAAATAACTATTCGACCCAACTCAACAGGTTGGTCAATAGACCACTTTCCACCATTCGAATCAACAAAAAATACTACATGATATTTGCTCACTATGTGCATCCTATTTGTATGTCACTTGTGCAGTCAGAGTTCAATGGTTCAGCATCCTTGTCAGGTTTGGCCTCCACAAGGCACTTATAACGGAACTGCATTAAAATAAGTTGACTTGAGCACAGCGTTAACCACACAAAAGAGAGTGAGGGGAAGCAGCGGCAAACCTACTCTCCACCCTCTGAAACAGTAAACACAAAAGAAGTAGGTAGCCCCTTATTCATGTGAACGCAATGGAAGTGTGGTTAGTAGTAGAGATCCAAATGTAGTAAGTCATGTGAAATCTTTAAGGAGGTCTAGGAGGTCATCCTTAATGGAAGAGGCTGCCTCACACACACAATATTGTGTCATGCTTCATCACAGGCACTGTCTCCCCACTCTGGTAAGATGGCACTACTAGTGTGGACTCCGCGAAGACTTCTGGCGATAAGATGGAGTTCTTACATAAAACTTAGAGGATAGAGCGGGATCCAGTTAAATTAAAAGTGTCTTCAGGTTCCTCTGTTGGCACCTTTATTAGTGAGGGCCTGAGGTGCGCTAAGTTCAAAGAAGTTGATGTGCCCTACAGAGAATACTGTCTCTGATCCATCTGTCAAACGACCAACATGTTTCTGCTCAGACAAGGAGCCAAGTAGGTCCGTGGCATTCGTCAGGGCTGTCGGATCATTACACCAATCAAACAAAGTGTCCCCTGTATACCTATCTAATAGAGACGTGGGACTCCACCTAAGGTCTACCCAAGTGAGTCCTACCTGGGATAATCTCATGCATAACTCATCATGTGCCTGTAAGGGGAAAAGGTAACAAACAAAGAAAATCAAGACAACAGTATCTTTGTGACCGTGTGTCAGTCGTAATAGATATTAACCTGACACCCACCCTGGTGGAACACATGACTCTAATCACAGATCTCCTACATACTAAACATAATCACCCAACACGTGTAAAAACAAACATATTTAATGCATGTGAATGGGTGAAAGAACCACATAAGTCTATCAAGATCACGGTAGGATAATCCTGATGCTAGGTTAGGTAAAAAATATTTTACAGAGACTGTATGCAATGAACTCATTAGTTATTTGTTATAATTTATTACTCAGATTCTAGGAATACTATATTCCACATATTAGTTGATCGACACTATGTGTTAATAGTGAAATAAGATCAAGCCCCTGCTGCTTACCCTCGATTAAAGGGGGTAGCACATTTTTGGTCAGAAGGAGGGATGGTGGCCTTCGTAGTCTTACATTAGATGAAGGATATATCAGAGAAGGAGAATCATAAAAAGGAAGGGTAACATAAAATGAGTATGGATGATTATCCACCTACCACTCAGAGGCACCATATCCAGTCTTCTTGTTCTCATTATTGTTAGTAATTAGGTTCACTTTAGATTGTTGAGTGAAGTCATAGGTTCAGCAGTATATGTTAGTGAAGTGATTAGCTGGTTACAATCTTTATAAATCAGCATTTCACTTAGCAGTTGTGCCTCCAGGAGATTCAGGTTGGCTACTGTGCTCAATGAGCCACCCCCCAGACACCAGAGACACATACACACAGAATGTTCCTATTACAAAAATAGGCTATATTCAGGTCCAATCACTGCAAAATAGCCCGTATGTACAGTGGCGTAGCTAGCCTTATGACAGCGCATGGCGGTCCGTGGTTTTGCCGCGGCAACCCTAACCATTGAATGGATGGGGGTTGCTGGTGAGATTCGGCAGCGAGTGGCGCCCCCACCCCACTATGGCAAAAATGTAGAGCCCCCAAGACTAGTGCCGCCTGGGGTGGACCGCCCCCATCCCCTTAGCTACGCTTGTTGGGTTACGGCAAAACGGAGCTATTAGTGTAGAGTACCTGAAAAAGTGCCAAGCCACAACAACTCCCCAGGGTATAAATACAGATTCTTATGATTTCAGTAGTGTAGGCAGAAAGCAACTTCAGTTTCCTCTCAGTAGTTAATCCCCTGTAGTATATTTCAAGTTGCCCAAAATTACACATAAGACTACAAGACGAAGTAGTGCCGTGCGTACACACTTTGGTGACTCAACTCGTACCCATATATTAAATCTTACAAGAAGTGGAGTCACTTATATGTAGCACACCTTGTGAGTCAATTCTTATACACATAATCAATACTCATACTTATGTGCAAGATTCCCCCTTCAATTCTTCATCACGCATAGTTAAATATGCTAATGGTGTATTTCCCAGGGACAACAGTCCTGGAGTCACCCCCGCTGGATACTTCGTCAGCAGGACCGCCACGCCATTTCACCTCCTTGCCGTTTGGTATGGTGTGAGCATGGCATGGAGCAGTTCAAATAGTCTCCAATAGGTAGTCAGGCGCGATGACGGCAGAGTCACGTCCTACAGTTGCCGTTGATGGCCCCTGCAATTTTGTCTGTGACATCTTGCCCAGTTTATATTCAATCACTGCATTGTGTCACTGAGCAGAAAGTAGGGTAGTATTCAGCAGATAAATCTGCTCCATATTGGGTGTGGCCACGCCGGTGATGAAGATGGCTCCGCGGCAGTGTAGCTCCGGGTGAGATAGCCCTCAGTTCGTGGTATACAGGTCTCAAATGTAATCTCATCCCATCGGCCCTGTGGGAATCCAAAACTCACATCAAGCATCACAGCATTTCTCTGTTTGGCAATGCTGTGATGACTACAGGCTGCTTGATCATGAGTGAAAACTCGGGATGCCTGACAATGGCGGGAACTGAACTGTCACGCAGTGCTCCTTGGGCAGCTGGCCTCTGAGGCGTTGATGCACCTGCTTCCCCTGGGTTCTTTCTCTATCCCCTGGTAAGGGGAGAGAGGAGTGATGACTGTTGGCTGCAAGTGGGCATGTTGGTGGTGTGGGATTTCCCCGGCTTAGTGTGCTCGTGGTCATGCCATGGTGATTCCTGCCTTCGGCATCGAGCTGACCTGGCCTCCTTTCCTCTTGGGACTTCCTTTCATTGCTGCAGGGCCAGCACTTGTGTGCTTCGGGGGCAGGCATTGATGATTATGCACTCTGTGGCCCGCCGCATACCTCCTGCTGACGCCCTGCATCTAGACCAGGAGCAGCTCTACCTATGCCCCATGCAGGTGGTATATTACACTGACCAATTGAAAGAAAAGCACTGAGGTGGCATTTTAGCTGCTTGCCCTGCTTCACTGGCCTCATATGCCTGTGCTTGCAATGTGGTTGAGTCAGGGATCAGAAGCATGGAGTGCCCACTAGATTCCACCCACTCCTGGCCTGAGTGCCGGCTCCTGGCCTGAGTGCTCTGTTCCACATGGTTGGCTCTTTTAGACCGCAGTGGTGCTACTATGTGCAGTACCCCCAGATTTTCTCCAGCTGCCTGCCCGGACCCTCTGCATATTTATAGGTGCCTTGCCTTCTGCCTCCAGTAGCTACCATAGGGAGAGGGGACTCCAAACAGTACAAACTCCCTTTTGAATGTGCCAGACAATCTGGTAGACCAGACTCAAAGTTGGACACAGAAGAACGGGTGGGTGACCCTAACACCACAGATCAATTAACTGGGGGAAGGACCATCATAGCAGAGTTGTGGGTTGAATTCAGCACTATAGATGCATGGTTTGACACACAGATGAGCCTTCTGGATTGTATGGTGGAGAGAAAAATGACCTCGAAGGCCCCCGTCTCAACAGCGCAGAAGAATTAATATAAGGCCTGGAAGATGCTGCTACATCCCTCATTAGACATCTGGAAAAGGCAGAGCTGCTCCTCAAGGTGGTCACTATTGAGAATGAGGATCTCAAAGCAAGATCACACAGGAATAATATTTGTATCATGGGAAACACAGAGTCCACGATCACAGAGTCCAGGCATGCTGAATGCTGGATCCTTGTAGACATAGTTGATTGTTAAAGGTTCACAGACACACTTGTGGTGGAAAGAGCCCATAGAACTTTGGGGCCCTGGCCACCATCTGGAACACCTCCAAAACCCATTGTCGCCCGTTGCTAAACTTTTGAGATAGGGACATGGTGCTCCAGCTGGCTCGCAAGCAGGGCCTTTACAGTGTAAAATGACTATAGTCTCTTTTTACCCTGATGGGACAGGAGGCTCATCTCAAGCGCTAGGAGGTCATGGCTCTTCTCCATAAGAAAGGCCTCAAGCATGGCATATTGTACCCTGCCAGATTGTGGGTGGATGTTGCCGGGAAGGCCCAGGTCTTTGTCTCACTGGTAGAGGTGATGTATTTCTATTAGAAACTTTGTCCCAGTGGCTCTCCAACACCTCAATCCACCCCAGGCCACATGCCGCTGGATTTGTTAGCTTCACAGAGCAATGGACCTCTTTCCTCCTGGCTGATCTGTTCAATTCCGGCTGGCCCATGATGCTACGCTTGCATGGGGCAATCTTATAATTGCCTATAACCATATTTTGTCATACATTAGATATCTCAGATCATATGGGCTCAGTTTGCCGTAGGGTTGCCCACCCCCATGATGTATACCACACTATGTCTTTTGGGATTTATGTATGTTTGTTTGGTATATATTGGATTCACTAGGCAGTATGGTGCCTTGTGTTTATTGAGAAGGAGGGAGACTGGTTCAATGGAGTTTGTTATTTCACTCATTTACTGGCAACTGTCTGGAAGGGGTCACTGAAGCTGCTTAACTTACCATGCAGACCACACATTTCCCACCATGACTGAAACATCCGGTGTGCTGGCCCAACTGGCTGAGATAACTTTTTTAACATGGAATGCTCGGGGGTTAAATAACCCTCGCAAAGGCAAGCAAGTGTTGGCTTACCTCAATAGACATGGGGAGAAGGTTGCTTTCTTGCAGGAGATGCATCGTCCTCCACAGACCTCCGCGTCTTTGCAAAAACATGGGATCCCATAGGTATTTCTCTAGTTACAGTACATATTCACAGGGGATGTGTACACTCATTCACAAAAATGTTCCCTTTAACCTTACAGCCAGCTTCCTTGGCAAGGAGGTCTCCTATTTGGTCCTTGCAGGCCCGTTAGTCGACCACTGCATACTGCTCATAAATGTGAATGCACCTAATGTTGATGCCTTTGGCTTCTTTCATGAACTCTCTTCCATTATGGATGGTTTGACGCAAATACTATTATACTTGGGG
Organism: Lissotriton vulgaris; assembly: GCF_964263255.1. Taxonomy (NCBI): domain Eukaryota; kingdom Metazoa; phylum Chordata; class Amphibia; order Caudata; family Salamandridae; genus Lissotriton; species Lissotriton vulgaris. The sequence continues at coordinate 898,467,136 of NC_141687.1, forward strand.
GGGGGAGCTCAAAATGGGTAAAAAAGAACTGATAGATTCTGCAGGTGCCCCTAGCTTAAGAAAACCACAGGCCACTCAGGTGTTTCAGGATATTAGTGACACTTATTTCTTGAAAGCCTCATGACGTCACACAAACTATGCCACTCCTGCATACACATTCAACTCTGTACCCCAAGCTGTGTGGGAGCACAGTGATTATTGGTTCCTGTCAGCCAATGCTATCATCTGATTGGGGGATACACTATCAGACCACTCTCCTGTGAAAATGGTTCTGCAAATCCCATATGGTGGGGGACTGGAAAGGAGATGGTTCTCCCCTTGCACTTCTATCCTGGATGCATTGTTCTGCATTTACTTCCATGACTCCATCTTAGAATATTTCTGAATGCTGGTTCTGTAGCTCACCAGGCCACCTTATGGTATGTGTTTAAACATACATTCGGGGTGTATATATATCTCAAAACATGCAGTGTTCCTACGAGATATTAAAAATACCACTACAAGATAGAGGCTGAACTCAAAGAGATTGACAAGACCAATGCAGGATGGAGTCCAATTTCATCGCTGCTAAACTCTGATAGATGAATTTCACTCCCAGGCAAGAGGGAAATAGCCTTTTTGGGAAAATATGCATGCCAGTATCGGGAGAGTGAACACCTGGGGCACAGATTGGGCCACTTCCTCGATCTGAATTGTGGACCAGACTTTATACCCAAGCTTCTCCTTAATGGAGGGGGGATGGGCCACTAATAACATTGGCATCCCCATGCACTCCTCTGCTATTATGAGATATTGCACTCCACCAGACTTGAAGGGGGAGCTGATGCCCAAGTAGCGTATCTGGCGGAAGCTGCAATCTTGTGGATCATAGATGTGCAGCGTCAATTCCTGAGATAGCCTATCTTCTCAGAAGAAAGTATGCAGGCCACTGATGCCTCAGACGGCTCAAAGACCCCAGGCCTTTATGGCCTGCTGGGTGTTTTTTATAACAATATACAAACATATTCTTGTTCCCCACCTTTTGGATATGTATGCTGAAGCCCTCGAGGAGGGCACCCTACTGCTATTTAAGAGAGAAGATGTTATCACCCGCTGAAATCCTGCAAAGACCCCCACAGATCCACTTCTTTCAACCTTCGCACTGTGTTTGAGGTGCTCAATATGGTCTCACTACAGATAACAGTGCCATTGCCCTACTAGATAAGGAGAAGGTTTTTGAATCTCTGAAATAGCCTTTTCTCCAAGTGACACTGGAGAAACTTGAGCTTCCTAGGGGCTTCATTGCTCTGATTATGCTTCTCTACTCCCAACTGGTGGCACGGCTCGGGGTGAATGTCTCACTTACTGATCCATTCATTGTTGCCGAGGTACATGACAGGGTTGCCTCTGTCGCCACTACTTTGTATAATTGTCATGGATCCTCTGGTTTGCCAGCTCCAGGAAAAACATATGCATCGTAGCCTTCGCTTCCACCTGGGACCCCTTCTCATCTCCATGTACATGGATGATAAGTTACTGTTTATCCGTCAGCCCATGGAAAATCTTGCTCCTGTTATGTGGCAGATCATAAGGTTTGAAGGTTTTTCCGGAGTCTTTATCAATAGATCGTAATCAGAGTTCTTTACCCTTACAGATGCCACCTTACTTCTGCCGTGCGGATATCCGCTTAAGTGGTACACTAACTCCACCAAATACCTGGGAATCATACTAGACAGAGACAAGGAGCAAATAATCCATCATAATTAGGGACTCACCATTGATAAGCTCACGGTCCAGACTGAGCAGTGGTTACGTCTCCCCTTTTCATGGTGGGTCAGATAGCCATTGGTAAAATGGGGGTCCTGCCCCGCTTTGTTTATCTCTTTTTGACCATCCTACACTCCTTCTATACTCCTTCTCAATACCTTCTTCCTCTCCCTCTGGAGTTTGTTGTTAAAACTCATTTGGGCTGGATGTAGGCCATGTATTAAGTGGGATACATTTGTGCTTCCCTACGACAGGGGCGGATTTAGTGGCCCTGATTTTCAAATATACTACTTAGCAGCACATTGGTTCCAAGCCGATGCCAGATTGTCATATGCCATCCCAGAGGATGACCAAGTTGAAGACATTCCATTACCATCAATCCTAATGCAGGGAATCAAACTAGACCCTACTGATATACAAACTCTGTATACCATGAGATTGGCATGGAGAAAACTAAGATGCCTCCTGGGGAGGGGTCCTATATATTCACCACCGTTTTCCCTGAGAAACAACCTGTGGATCCCCCGACCAGGGAGCAGGTGGTACAACAAACATTTATTAAATTTGACTTGCACACGATGGGGGATATATTGGCCAATGGTTATATCCTTTCACATACTGACGACACCAGATTTACACACGCTTCACATATGGGCCATTTTCTCCTGCACTGCCTCCATGCAGATTTGCATGTATGCATCCCCACATACCCCATAACCATTGACGACTTTCCCCGTTGACATTACTAATATCTGATTCTAAAGGCGGGAGGTTGATCTCCAAACTCTACAAAGCCTCCATGTTCATGACACCCATACAAGATGGGAAGATTCGAGAGAAATGGGGAACTGACCTTGGCAGCACTCTAGCTGACAAATAGTCATACTACTGCTGTGCACATACTAAATTAGTGTCCCCAAAATAAGCACAAACTGCTCCACTTTACATTTCTTCACAGGCCATAGGTCACCACCAGCTCACTAGTCAGAATAGACCCTATCAGATCCCCCAACTGCCCGAAATGCAATACACCAGGTGCGGACTTTACCCCCTTACAGCACTCTTGGGCTATGTGGCAGACACATCAAAATCAATTAGAAGATTTACTGCCATAGCGTTATTGTTGGTTATCACCTTAGCAGCTATGGAACGTCCAGCTCCAGTGCTGGACGTTCCATTGCGCAGGTGCAGTTAGAACGTTCAGTGGCCGACGGCAGCACTCCCGAGGTAGTGGTGCCGTCGGCCGCTGAACGTTCGAAGCACTTAAGGGGTTAAGAGAGAGATGTAGTTGCACTGGGATAGTGGTAATCACCCAACTGTCAAGGATTGGCTAACCAGTATGATCTACTGTGATACCACCTGCGAAGTGTATGAAAAGTTGCAACCACCTACCTGTAGGCTGAAGGATATCTGGCAGCCTCTTCAGAACTACCTTTCAACACTTAACTCACCCGCCTCTACTTAGCCACTGGATGCACACAACTATAAGTCTCACATCCCTATGATTTGTAATCCAGATTGTTGAGATTGGCCAGCCCTAACTATTGTACACTTCTGCCTCACCCATGAGTACCATGCTTTGTTTGCTGTACCTGCTGGTATGGTCTATGTGTATGACCCTTCCAGATCACTGCTACTGGAATGTATTAATATATGTTCATGCATTTGGGCTTTTTTGTTTATGTCTTTTTCTTCTTTTGGGAAAATGATAAATAAAGCTTTTTTTTTATAAGCTCCATATTGCTTCCATTTGCATGAAGGAAATCCTCCGGGCATGAGCAGGCTGAGAGTCAATTTGCCACCATGCCATGGAATGCTGCTGCACTGGTGTTTTCTAAATCTGATCTTACCTGTAGAAAAACCCCTGCATTATGGTGCTATTGAGTCGACTGGGAGAGGTTTCTACTGAGGTAAGAAAATACCTTGTAGCCATTGGAAGAAGGGTTTGTTTTTGCTCTGGGGGCAGACACCATCAGTGGTCAATAGTCAGAAAAGGTAGGCCACATGGGTTAAGTATTCAACTATTACTGATGGGATGGTGGATTCTGATCCGATAAAAAAAAGGAAACAAGCCACTAAAGGGTGTTGGGAATTGTCATGGTCAGATTTCCAATGCAGGAGGGGGATGGGATGAGGTAAGGTTACCTACCTAACCTGGCAATAAAGTCAGGAAGAGGAAGATTAAAGAGAGGGAGGGACACAGTTGGACAATAGCTTTAAGATGGTTTGGTGTGAGCCTCAGCCTATGTCGTTACTGCATTGGTGGGTTTCTTGTTTAATTAACAAGTATGCTATACTAAACAGAAATGCCTAGTAATAAATTTTAAAAAATTACACATATTGACGAAAAAAGAAACCCAATTAATAACATAAAAATCTGAACTTCCACCCTCCACTCCTGCAGCAGGTCCACTCGACCTCTCTAAAAACTAAAAAACCCGCAATACCCTGTCCTCAACTGCTCCTCTCACATTTACCTCCCACAACAGACCCAACCCTTGACTAGAAGAACTGTCTCTTAGTGGCCTCTAGCCTCCTTAAAATTGCCTCCCGGTACTGAAAATGTCCCACTAGACATCGTGTATCTTCTCCAGGCTTTTCAGCACTTGCTGCAGGAAGGCCAATGTGACCTGAGAGGGCTTGGCTAATGGAGACCTTCACTGCCTGTGGTGGAAGCCATGGCAGGGATGGGAATGGAGGATGTCTCCAAGGCTGCTGCTTCCTCCTCCTTCTCGAGGATCACCCGCCAGTGATACTCTACTGCAAGGTCATGCATTTTCTGGAAGTGCCGCCAAGCAGATACTTCTGGTCAGGACCCTGCCCTCAAACAAGAGCAGTTAGGTGCTCCAAGACAAGAAAAAACACACGATTTGTAGCAGTCATCTCAAACACTGGTTTGTGTAGTTTTTTTGTGTTTAAGTTGATTGATCAGTAGGAGATAAACAGCTACAACGTGCTTCACTTCCTTGATCTGTTTGTGTACTGCAAGTTCCTAGCTGCAACACTGGAAGCGCCCAAAACCACAAAACCCCATTCCCTTTGCTTTATCTGATACATTGTAGAATTTTAAAAGCTGCAGTAGCAAAAATTACTAGTGAGACTACCATAAGAATGTTGGTATATACATCCCTCCGAAACCTCTATTTATAAGAGCATACAGCAACTCAAGTATTTGACCATACACTGTAAGTCATGGTGGCATTTGCTGTTTAATAACAGTAATGGATAGTTTATGTGGAATACATGGTATCTGTCATCGGAATTGTGTGCATGATTATGTTAGATGACTGTGAGTATCTTGCAGTGAGCCATTAATTTATAATTTATAACAAACTGCACTAGCATATAGGGTCAGGGCCTGTATAGCCAGTCATTCTGATGGTTTGCTCCAGTTTCTGTCAGGACAATTCTTTCTTTGGGGAGTGTACAAGAAGGGCTTGTCCATTGTATATCTTTTCTTTCATCCAAGGGGCAACGGTCTACCATGTATTGCTAATAAGGGGTATGGCTGTAATTTCAGTGTTTTTATGTAGGTTGCAAAAGCACCACCAGGCGGTCTAAAATACATGTACAGGTTGTTTGCTTAGGTAATGAAAAACTCCATAAGAGTGAGTAATGTCACATGCTACTGTACTTCATGTAATGTGGACTGCCTAGTTATAATTATAACCTTCTTGCTCCCTAAATGGCTTGACTGAATAGGATTCATAGAGGTCGCTGACCATATGGTTTTATGAAGTGCTTGTTCTCCTGGTGTCCTTTCTTCATACGTATGTGGAAGTGAAGTTTTCTGTGTGGTTAGTTGTTGGTATTGAGTTCAGCCTTTGATGAGAGGCAGATGGGAGGGTGTGTTTGGTCAGTTAGGTAGTGGTGAGGGAAAGCATTATTCTCTTCTGAAATACAGAGGGTTGCTTAGAATTTGCCTACTCATATAATGGGTTGCTGCTCCACCTTTGGTTTATATGAGGTTGATATCATATCAAGCTCAACGTTTTGCTCCACAAACCTGAGTGTTCTTGTTATAGAGGAAGTAGTTAAACCCACTGTGAGCCTGTGGCATGCAGAGGTTTCTTTAATCACCATTTGTTCTCTTTGATGCTGTTAACACCTGCATGAGAAGGGATACTCACACTAATATAATCTGCAAATGGTGTTTGAGTGCTCTGTCCTCATGGGGTACTTATTGTGTCAGTTCCAGGGTATGGTAAAGGACCCATCTCAAGAATCTCACTGGAGGGTTTCATTTCATCTGAGGTGAGAGGGTAATGCATTTACAGCAGAGAGAACAATGTATGGATTGCTTTCATTTCGGCTGAAACTAAGTATTTGTAATTGAACTCCCTTGTTGGCTCAATCATGTTGCAAAATAAGTTCATAACTTCTATAAAGGATGCGTGCTCTGTGCTTAGTGCCAATCACCACGATCACTCATATCTGAATGAAGAGCCTCATGTTTCCTCTTCTGTACCACCATACCACTTAAGGTGGAAATCTTAGGTGCTGACAGTTGCGTGACTTACATTTTGACTGTTGTGTTTTCCTCTGCAACAAAATCGAAATGTACTGATTTTGTTTATTTATTGAATTATGGATGTGTAACTATTGTGTTGCTTAGTAATGGTTACCTTTTGCATGCTTGTGTTTCTCGCATGCAAGCTTGCATATGTTGGAATGTATTCTCTTGATTTGTGCTCTAGTTCTATTGTGGGGAGTTGGGCAGATCTGTACAGGAGTGGACACGGAGATTATGTGTTCCCTACAGGCTCCCCGGGAATAAAGAATTATACTTCAATTCCCTGCTTATGGCTGCTTCTTCACTGGCGACGAGGACCTGGGGAGCCATTGAATCATCATGCGGGAACGGATTTACTTTTGGTGATTTTTACCGAACTGAAGATTTTCATCGGATGCACCTCCTGCCGTTTGTATCTAAGCTCTCATACTGCTGCTGCAATAGCATTGGAATTGATTCTATCTGTTTGGTGTACCTGCATGAGTAAGCTGAATTTAAATCTTAAACTTCTGTCAGCAGGATTTGGATTTACCTGGTACCGTTGAGAGATAGTATTTTTTGAGGCGACATCTTCGTTCCAAGCTGTGTCTACCCTCAGCATTCGATCTCGGATCTTCGGTGACATTCGTTCTCTAATCTCCCTATCTCCTTGTGAGGAGAAATACCCCATAATTGAGAAGGAAGCTCTGGCATGTGCGTGAGGCCTTGACCATTTCAAATCATTTAAATGGGGAAAAGTTTGCACTTTAAAATGCGACAACAAGCCATTAGTTAGAATATTGACAACAGAAGGTTCCTGTAATATTTCTTTCAGACTCGCTAGAATTTCCATGCAGATGAAGAGTTTTGCTTAAAAAATAGTTTATACACCTGGCAAGGACAATTTTGTTGCGGATTTTGTTTCCAGGATGCCTATTAAGATGGAAAAATGTGAAGATGACAAGTGGAATGATTTCCAAGTAGCATTAATTCATGATCAAGTTCGTTCTGCTATTAACAAGACTGAATGGGAAAATGAATTCCTGAGTGATAGTACACTGTCTAAAGTAGTATCATTTGTGTTAGATGGTTGGCCTCGCAAGGATAGTTTGCCTGATGATGTCAAACCCTTTTGGGAAGTCAGGTCTGAACTCTTTCTGTGACGGATTTCTTTCTTTTAAGAGGCGAGAGGATTGTACCTCCCTTGAACCTACGTGCGAGCATTATTGAATTATGTCATGAAGGTCATTAGGTATTACCAGAACGAAATCTATTCTTAAAAAATTATTTTGGTGGCCAGGACTGGATATTGAGACTGAAAGAGTGGTCCAAAATTGCGTAACTTGTGGTAACTCAGATAAGTCTTTAAAGACCTTTAGACCTCCTATGGGCGATACCTTTGTTCCAAAAGAACCTTGGGATATGGTGGCTATTGACATTTTGGGACCTGTTAAGGACCAGTGTGGTGGACTGCAGAAGTATGTTATTGGGCTTATGGATCTCTTTTCTCGTTGGCCAACTGTTAAAGTGGTTGATAAGGCTGTGATACTCTAGCAGTTCTTGAATTCTTGGATGAGGTTTTTTCTTCAGAGGGCATTCCTACCACTTTGATCAGTGACAATGGATCCAGTTTGTATTTAATATGGCAAAGAATTATTTTACTCAATAAGGTATTATTCACAGAACTACCTCTCTATATAACCCTAGCGGGAATGGCATGGTTGAGAGGTTCAACCGAGTGTTGAAGAAAGGTATTATTCAAATTGCTGTTCGTGGTTCTCAGGATTGGATTACTCAGATTGGTAAAACTGTCTGGGCTTATCGTGTAACTGCAACTGAGGCCACAGGTTTACCTCCCTTCATTATTATGCGTGGTCGTAAACCTAGGTCAAAATTCAACCCTTCTTGGCTATCTTCTTCGGGCATTGTCAATTAGTCTAAGGAAGAAGTATGGAATAGAATGCAGCGTGTTCATGAGAAAAGCAAACAATATTTAATGTCAAGCACACTACCTAACATGTTAGCATTGAAGTAGGTGACTGGGTCAGGGTTAAAAATACAGGTTTTGTATGTAAAGGTGAAAGTGCCTTCTTTGAAGCTGCAGAAGGGTCGACGTTTTTTCACAATGCAGTCAGACTTAAAAATGGTGAAGTATGGAATCTAAAAAGGGTTGCCATGGATCGACCCTTCTTATGTAAAAGCTCTAATTTCCACAATTCCAAATGGTTGGAGGATGATTTTAATGCTGCATCTAGTTCTCACTCACCTACTTCCCCTGTCACAACAGACAGGACTATTGTTAATCGCACGGTTGTGAAAGAGATGGAAGGGGTGGTTCAGGCTGATCCAACCTCGGGAGAGAACATCACTGATCCAAGTTTGAGTGAGAACATCAGGCCTGTTGTTCCACCTGCCATAACTTCGGGTGGGAACGTCAATGGAAAAAACATTACACCTTTGGTTTCACCTTCTCTTAACCAGGAAGCACCTAGGATGAGAAAAGCCCCTATCTGGCTTAAGGATTATGTGGTTAACAATATGTAATTTCTTTATGCACTTCCCTCCTTATTTGTAAGTTTCCTTTGTTTTTTTTCTTTCTTTTATTTTTGTATAAAGAGGGGGGAATTGTGTTGCTTAGTAATGGTTACCTTTTGCATGCTTGTGTTTCTCGCGTGCATGCTCGCATATGTTGGAATGTATTTTCTTGATTTGTGTTCTAGTTCTATTGTAGGGAGTTAGGCAGATCAGTACAGGAGTGGACACGGAGATGATGTGTTCCCTCCAGGCTCCTCAGGAATACAGAATATAGCCTTATAGCCCGCTGTAGTGGGCTATACCGGCTAATAAAGGCCCGCTGAATCGTTAAGGGCCCGAGCCGAAGGGGAGAGTCTTTAACGAGACAGCAGGACTTTAATAGCCGGTATAGCCCTGCTACGAAGGGCTATAAGGCTATTAGAACATTCTGCACCTAGAGGGCAGAATGTTCTAACAAATTAAACAAAGGGTTCCAGAAGCTCGAGGGGATATAAATTCCCTCGAGCTTCGAGAAGCCTCTGTAGAACATTGGAATGTTGCTCTGCGGGCCTTTACCGGCCCGTAGAAGCATGGAGCACTCAATTGTCTGCAATGGAGCTACAACATTCCAATGTTCTAATTATACTTCAATTCCCTGCTTATAGCTGCTTCTTCAGTAACAGTGAAAAACAGGGATGTTTTTCATCCAGGGGCTTTGTGTGACATCAAATAGTCAACAAGAGTAACGCTTGATTTGTCTATGATGTCACTGAGTAGCCTGATGTAAAAGACATCCACATTATTCACTTTTTACCCATATATAACTTAATTTTATATGTGGCACCCAAAACTATCTGTCTCTGCGTTCAACTACTATGCAGGACTCTAAGCATGGGCGAATTCGCGATCCGCAAAATTCACGAATTTGTGCGAATTTGCGGATTCTTGGTTTTTTGCGTGTTCGCTGGGTTTTTTGCGTGTTCGCGGGGCTTTTTGCGTGTTCGCGGGGCTTTTTGCGTCTTCGCGAGCCGCTTGCATAGCGAAGTTACCCATGCAGTCGTTTATGGGAGAGGGAGAGAGAGATAGATAGATAGATAGATAGATAGATAGATAGATAGATAGATAGATAGATAGATAGATAGATAGACAGATAGATAGATAGAAAGAGAGAGAAAGAGAGGGAAAGAGAGAGGGAGAGAGAGAATGAGAGAAAGAATGAGAGGCCGAACTCTGAAGGGCCAGATTCCTGAGTTGCCTCTACAGAACATACAGCTTTTTATTTTTAGCAAAATGCATATGAAAATTGTGCTGTAAAGGTCTCTTTTAGTTTAACCCCTCCTGACAACTCAAAATGGGTGTATTTGCCATCCTCTCCCTTCTTCCTGTTTTTTATATCTGTAAGTGCTTCCTGATGAGGTTTAATTCCTTGGACAGGTGCCTCGTTGCCTACTTGTAACTATTCTCTGACCTGCTTCAAGGGTCAGAGCAGGGTCAGAGAATAGTTGCAAGTAGGCAATGAGGCGCCAGGAAGTAATTAGAAGCAGGTGTCCAAGTTGAAGTTAATTTGTTTGTAACCCTTTTGTAAAAGGTTACAAAGAAATTAGGTTCAACTTTTGCACCTGGTGCCTGCAACCCTTGCTTGGCTGAAAATTCGTCCCTGCTGATTCGCGGATTTTACCGCAATTTCGCGAGATTCGCGGATCGCAAAATCGCGGAAAATCCGCAAATTCGCCCGCGAAACGGATTTTACGCCTACCCTTATGCAGGAGCTTTGAAAAAACGGGGAGTCAAAAATAGAATGGCTTTACTTCCCTTCCCAAAGCTGTGTCCTCTGCTTTCCAGCAAATCACAGAGCCGGAGCTGCACTGATATGCTCTAACAGAGTTCTGTCTGAGCAGCCAGGAATCCCTTTATGACATAGCAACAGTGGGTAACAGCTTCAACTGTTGCTATGGCATAGCAGTGAATAGCCAGATTTAGACTCTGGTGTTCACGCTAATGGCTCTCAGTGAGAGCCATACAGAACACAATAATTATACATCGGTAGCAGTGAATTGCAGGGATGTTTTTCACAGAGGGATTCTGAGTGAAATCAAATAGACAATAAGTGCGAAGCTTGAGTTGTCTATGATGTCACGCAGAACCCCAGGTTGAAAAACTTCACCGTAGTTCACTTTTTAACCAGTGATCATTTTATGTTATGTATGGCCCAAAATTTCATCTGACCCTGCTTTCAACTGTCAAGCAGAGTCAATACAGTAATGGGTAGTCGTACATAACTTAGTCCCTCTTTCCTGTCCCAAATGTAAAAACATAAATAAGTGGCCTCCTAACACCCACCTCTACCAGTTTCTGTGCAGTCGTCTCCCTGCCTTACCCGTCCTGATGCTGTGCTCCCTGCTTTCCAGTGAGGCTATGATAGCTCTCAGAGAGCCCAGCCAGAGTAGCCTTTATGTCATAGCAACAGCGGTTAACAAGTTCTGTTAAGTACTCTTGTTACATCATAGGAGTGTTTTGCTGACTTTAGATTCCAGCTATCCACACTAATTGCTCTAAATCATAGCCATAAATAACAACAATTATATTAATGTCTATTTATACAGGCCACACCACAAACTGAATAACTTGACAGTTTACATGGGGCAGGCCATAAACTGAATTACCTCTTCACAACAATAGTATCTATTGTATTCAAACTCAATGGTACTCATATTACTGACCTCAGATGGATTTAAGACAAGGTCAGACTGTTTACCATTTTGGACATGTGGTTTCTAGAGGCCTCCTTTATAATTTGGGGAGCAGGAGTGCCATAATACATCAGCAGTTCTCCCCCACCACACTCAAAGTTCCCATGCTCAGTATAGAGTCAGAGAAACATCAGGCTCAGTATAGTGTCAGGTAAGCATCAGGCCCATTATAGTGTCAGAGAAGCAACAGGCTCAGTATAGAGTCAGAGAAGCATTAGGCTCAGTATAGTGTCAGAGAAGCATCATGCTCAGTATAGAGTCAGGGAAGCACCAGGCTCAGTATAGAGTCAGAGAAGCATCAGGCTCAGTATAGAGTCAGAGAAGCATCAGGCTCAGTAGTGTCAGAGAAACATCAGGCTCAGTATAGTGTCAGAGAATCATCAGGCTCAGTATAGTGTCAGAGAAGCATCAGACTCAGTGTAGTGTCAGAGAAGCATCAGGCTCAGTATAGAGTCAGAGAAGCATCAGGCGCAGTATAGTGTCAGAGAAGCATCAGACTCAGTATAGTGTCAGAGAAGCATCATGCTCAGTATAGAGTCAGAGAAGCATCATGCTCAGTATAGAGTGAGAGAAGCACCAGGCTCAGTATAGTCAGAGAAGCATCAGGCTCAGTATAGAGTCAGAGAAGCATCAGGCTCAGTATAGTGTCAGAGAAGCATCAGGCTCAGTATAGTGTCAGAGAAGCATCCGGCTCAGTATAGAGTCAGAGAAGCATCAGGCTCAGTATAGTGTCAGAGAAGCATCAGGCTCAGTATAGTGTCAGAGAAGCATCAGGCTCAGTATAGTGTCAGAGAAGCGTCATGCTCAGTACAGAGTCATAGAAGCATCAGGCTCAGTATAGTGTCAGAGAAGCATCAGGCTCAGTATAGTGTCAGAGAAGCGTCATGCTCAGTACAGAGTCATAGAAGCATCAGGCTCAGTATAGTGTCAGAGAAGCATCAGGTTTACATTGGCAGATCCTCCTCTACCTCCACCGGCGTCAGCATTTGACCTGGGTGTCCATGACAATATCCAATTTCCAATTTAAAACATTTATAGAGCGCAGCGTGCACCGTACGGTTTCTTGGCGCTAGTAGAGAGTTCGGCAACTGAGGCAAAAATAAAACCTGTCGTAGAGAAGAAGGGAAGTTACACGGGGAAGGCCTGTTTAAAAAGAAACGTTTTTAGGTCTTTACGGAAAGAAAGATAATGAGTGGCAGAACGAAGGTGATCGGGGAGGGAGTTCCAGAAAGTGGGAGCTAAGGTAGAAAAGGTGGTTCCACCCCACTTTTTACGTTTGAAACGTGGGATTTGAAGGAGAGACTTAGAAGAAGAACGAAGCACTCTGGTGGGGACGTATTCTTTTATTAGCGAGGAGATGAAGGCAGGGGCAGTGCCTTGATGGGCCTGGAAGACCATGCAGCCGGTCTTGAAAAGGGAACGTTCCTTAACAGGAAGCCAGTGAAGCTCCCTGAGGAGGGGTGTGGAGTGATGATAACGTGAGAGACCATAGACCAACCGGGCCGCCTGGTTCTGGACCATCTGGAGCCTCCGCAGGCTGTATGCTGGGATGCGGTTGTAAAGGGCATTGGCATAGTCCAGCCGCGATATCACCAGTGCGGCCATGATCAACTTAAGTGCCTGGGGGGAAAAGAAACAGGAGACAGAGCGGATGGTTCGGAGGGTGAGGAAGCAGGAGGAAACTACAGAGCTGATTTGTGAATGGAGGGTGAGCTGGTCGTTCATTTTAACACCCAGTGTTTTGACCGTGGTTGAAGGAGTGGGGGAGGGACCAAGATTGGGGGGCCAGAAGAGAGAGTTCCAGGGACTGGAAGAACCACCGGTGAGAACCAACTCGGTTTTATCCGGGTTCAATTTGAGATGGTTGTGGTTCATCCAGTCCCTGATGAATGTCATGGTGGACTGGAAATTAGAGACAGAGAGGGGAGAGGAGGATAGATCAAAGATGAGCTGGAGATCATCCGCATAATTGTACACGGTGACCTCCAGCTGCTGAAGAGCGAAAATAAGAGGAAAGATATAAAGGTTGAATAGTAAGGGAGAAAGAGAGGAGCCCTGGGGAACACCACAGGTGACAGGGAGTGGGGTGGTCGTAAAGTCTCCTAGCCGGACCGCCTGGGTGCGGTCCCTCAGGAAGGAGGAAAGCCAAATCAGGGCTGAACCCTCAATTCCAGCCGCCTTGACACGGGACAGTAAGATGGTATGGTCCACCGTGTCAAAGGCGGCGGAGAGATCGAGGAGTACCAGCGCCTGGTGTTTGTTATTATCCATACCCTTCCTGAGGTTGTCCAGGACCGAGACCACAACTGATTCCGTTGAGTGCCTGGGGCGGAAGCCGGCCTGGCGGGAGGCCAGTCCCCCATTAACCTCTACGTGGGCGCTGAGTACCGCGGTGACATGGCGTTCCAGCACCTTGCCCAAATAGGGCAGCAGGGAAATGGGGCGGTAATTGGCTGAGATGGACGGGCCAGCGCCAGGCTTCTTTAAAATAGGCACTATGGTGGCTGATTAAAGCGCAGGGGTCACTACTCCCTGTGCAAGGGAGCTGTTGAGGAAAGTAATGGGGGGTTCAGGGCAAGAGGAATAGATTTGTTGCAGGATACGTGCCGGACAGATGTCTGCCGGAGAACCCGACTTTACTTTGGGGAGTATCTCCAGGAATATTGCCTCAGTGAGGGGGGGAATGGAGGTAAGATGACATTGAACAGTGGGAGGGGAGGGATCAACAAAGGCAGACGAGGGGGGGGGATGTTGGCCTTGATGGTAACGATCTTATCCAAGAAGTAAGGGTTGAGTTGGTCGCATAGTGACTGGGATGGAGGGATTTGGGGTGAAGCTCTATCGGAATAGGCCAGGTCCTTCACTATACCGAAGATTTCCCTAGGTTTGTTTTCGGCTGACATTATTTTTGTTGAAAAATAGGTGGTTTTGGCGGAGAGGATTGCAATTTTGTATTCGGCAAGTGATGTGAGATAAAGGGTTTTTAGTGAGGGGCAGTAATTTTTTTTCCACTGCCTCTCTGCCTGTCGGACGGTCAGTTTTAGCTTTTTTAGGTGGTCGTTGAACCATCTGTTGGAGTCCTTGGGTCGCCGGATGGAAACGCGACCCAGGGGAGCCACTGAGTCACAACCTCCAGCCAGCCAGGTATTAATAGCGTTGGCTTGAGAGTCGGATGAGAGACCAGAAAGGGTCGGAGTGGAGTTCCGAAGCAGGGAGGACAAGGAAGGAAAATCAACTCTGTTCCAATTCCGCGCCCAGGTATTTTTGGCGTGTGGGGCTTTGGATACAGGGTTGAGAGAGATGGAGAAAGAGATAAGGGCATGGTCGGACCAGGGACAAGGAGATACAGTCACCGAGGAAACTGGAAGGTTGAGGGACCAAACCTGGTCAAGTATGTGACCGTGAGAATGAGTGGGGACAGTTATGTGCGGGACAAAGTTCAGAGAAAGAAGAGATTCTGTGAACTCTTTCGAAGCAGTGCACTCAAAGGGGTCCGAGGGCCAGTAGTTAAAATCCCCTAGCACCAAGACCGAAGCGTAGTTGACCACCAAGTTGGCCAGCAGGTCTTGAAATGCCGGTAAGAACAGAGACGAAGACTGGGGTGGGCAATACATTAGAAGGCAAGTAATAGTGGGGGAGAAGAAGAGGGAGCGGACTACAAGGAACTCAGTGAGGGGGATGGGGGGAGAGGGAAGGGTTTGAAGGTTCAATTCAGACCGAGCGATTAGCGCCACACCACCGCCAACCCTGCCCGCCGGGCGATCGGCACGTAAGGCAACGTAGGAAGGGGGGAGGGTAGCCAAGAGAACGGGGAGGGAAGAATCACAGAACCAGGTCTCGGTCAAGAGCAGTAAGTCAGGCTTCTCAGTATCGAGTAGGACAAACAGCTCGTGATGGTGCTTGACCGCTGACCTGGTGTTGAGTAAAAGAACAGATAATGACGGAGTAGGGGGGGGGGATCAGGCGGGGAAAAGCAATGTGGCGGAGAGGCCGACCGGGAAGGCGGCGATGTTGGAGTAGAAGGAGGGACAAGCCCTAATGAGGCGATGTGCCTGCGGACGGTTTCTGAGAGTGGCCAATGGCCTTGGAGGGTGGTAAGCTCCTCAGAAGAGTATGATGTAAATTTGGCATGGAGTCGTGCCCCTGGCCCCGTCCGGCCGCGGACGGTCGCAGACGGGCTTGCGTTAGGCGCGCCTTCGGCGCGCAAACGGCGCACCCGCTGCGCACGTCCGCTGCGCGTTCTGAAGTTGCACATTGTTATAGGAGGCCTCATGGGCGGGAAGGGGGCGTGGCCTCGAGGTGGGCGTGGCCAGCGGCGATGGCAGCCGGTGCAAGGGGGTCACGTGAGCGCTAGGTCCGCTCTACCGTGCCCTTAAAGTGCGAGGTGCTTGAGAAATAGCAAGTAAGTTTTAAAATGCAAGTAAAGTTTTAAAATGACAAACAATTCAATATAGCTTCTGCTCCCGGCTTTTCGCCTCAGGAGACTGAACTCAACAGAGCGCTAGCGTATCAGCGCTTATGAAGGGCGGGAAGGGGGCGTGGCCTCGAGGTGGGCGTGGCCAGCGGCGATGGCAGCCGGTGCAAGGGGGTCACGTGAGCGCTAGGTCCGCTCTACCGTGCCCTTAAAGTGCGAGGTGCTTGAGAATAGCAAGTAAGTTTTAAAATGCAAGTAAAGTTTTAAAATGACAAACAATTCAATATAGCTTCTGCTCCCGGCACATTAACAAACACATTAACAAACATCACTAATTTCCATGAAAGTCATTTTTATGACTGCCACCACCAATTTTCCCTGACCATGTCTGGCTTGGTTCACTTACAAACATGGGCAAGCAAAATCCAGATTGCCCCTCAAGGGCTGGTACAAATCTCCTTGTGTGTCAAACCATCTATTTTTTGTTCAGAGACAATAAACTCCCGCTTTTTGAATTTGGATTCTCTAAGCACAAGATAGTTTGCTTTCATGAACTTTAAAGATGAAGTTCACTCCGCAAACCTACAGTGTTGTTACAGGAGTTGCTGTGATGGCGGTTCCCTTTATTGAACAG
Source organism: Lissotriton vulgaris (assembly GCF_964263255.1). Lineage (NCBI taxonomy): Eukaryota > Metazoa > Chordata > Amphibia > Caudata > Salamandridae > Lissotriton > Lissotriton vulgaris. The sequence goes on from NC_141687.1 coordinate 898,483,686, forward strand.
AGATACCAGATTTGCAGGTGGAGAGCAGACATGGACTACGTGGAACCGCAGACCATTCACTAGGGTCTTAAAGAAGCCCACATTCTCAGAGTGGGTAATGATTCAAATGGGCTATCTTGCTTGCATGTTAAATTAGTTAAATTCAAGCTGTTTACTGCTGTCTCATTTCATTGGGCAGATCTCGGAGTAAATGATGTTAACAGTGTTCCATGATTTCTTAAAAAATCTCTGTTCTCTCACTTTATTTGGGTCGCTTAGTTTGCTTGTCACAGCAGTGCACTCTGGTTTCTGTTTCTAGCTGCCCACTTAACCTCATAATATCCACGAGGTGAATGAATTACCTAGCAGGGATAATTATGAATGTCAAAAAGTGGCTTAGTTAGTAGTGGGTTCAAACCCTTTCTTTATAGTGATGCTAAACTCTGAAATTGAAATATTCAGAAGCTAAGGGCCTGATTTAGAGTGTGCAGAAAGGGTATTCCATTGCAACGGTGTTGGAGTATCCTTTCCTCCATACAGAAGGTCCACCCCCCTAATTTAGAGTCCGGTGAACCATCAGTATATGACTACTCTGTCTCCACTGCTGATATACACCTCCAATGGCACGAAAGCGTACGGACCATTGGTGGCTATGCCAATTGTCCGCCTGCACTAGGTAAGTGAAATTAAAAATATTTTAATGACCAACACACCATGGGAGAAAATTCCCATGGTGGGGAAATAAAAGAAATTCCAGCTATATATTGAAAGCGTGCTGTATGCCTCTGTCATGTTGACTGAGCCGCACAGCATGCTTTCACTGTAAGAGATCTCTGGTGGGCCAGTGGACATTGCTAAATACGGTGGGCAAAGTACACATGCCATGGTAATCATTAAGTACTCACCACGCTCGTGAAATATATCAGTCTGCCGCACTCTAAATCATGCCCAAACTAATGAGAATTGTATTATTTAATATCAACACCAACAATTTTGTGGTTATTGCGGAAAGAACAACGAAGGACAACATATCAAAAGATAAGTGCATATAGGGAAGTATACATTTACTATTCCTAACTCCACATCTATGTACCTTGAAGATATATGGACCACGTAGGTACATATTTGGAGCAAGGGAATATGTGATGTTACAACGCGATCAAAATGATTGCGGTATGTAACATCGCAGTTTTTACAAAGCAAATTGTTATACCGACTTGCGCTGGAGGGCGCTGGACTTCGGAGCAGTAAGATTTACTATTCCAACACGAGTCTACGTGCAGTAGGGAAGGTGTTGGAATAGCAAATTTTACTATTCCTTAAGTTAAAGCGTCATCCAGCGCAAGTCGATGTAACGCTTGCGTTGTAATGGCTGCATTCTAAATCATTGCGGTGTAATCACCCTGATGTAAAGAATGTTCTCCCGAGCAAGGTATAGAATGTTGAGAATTACTTAACTATTAATATTTTTTCCAATATTTTGTCCTTCATATTCTGTCCCACCGATATTGTGGAGTGATATTCAGGAGGCACACCGTAATGAGACCATACACACTGTGGGGTGATTGGAGACCCTGAGCTACAAGACAGTGTGGTTATAATATGATTTATTTACTATTTGGGTAAATACCTAAATGTGCCTAAATGTGTCTGAGGATTACCAGGGTCCTCGTGGGATTTCATCTATACTTTAAAATAAGATGCTAATATTAGTAAGGCATACAAAATATTCTGTCAACAACGAACAGAAGGGTGTGATAAACTAGCACTTAGATGGAGTGAGACGCTGGGCGAAAATATTACAACTGATAATATGTGGGTAGCCTTTGACGCTATCACTCGAGTAGTGCATTCGGTCAGCTTACAGCTACAGCAATTCCGTACACTTTGCTTAATATATTATACACCTGAAAGGATTGTTTGTGGTCTAATGGTAGAGACACATGGGGAGGGACTCAGGGTGGGACACGCCAGAAATGCACTAAGTGTGGGCTATATGCGGCAGATATTGCTCATATCTTTGTCACATGCCCTTCACTTGAAAAGTTTTGGGATAGAGTCCAATGCGATATCCAGAATAGATTAAATAAGGATATTATAATTATGGTGACTGAAAAGATGCTGGAATACAAAGAAGAAGGGGATGGGAAAGGCCCAATATTGACATCATGTTAGTTGTGATTTGCCTAGCAATAGCTATAGCCTGGATTTCCCCAAAACCTCTTGCTGAAATAGAATGGTGGCTAATCCTTAAAGAAACTGGCGAAAGGGAAAGGGCTCTGGCTAAAGTTAGAGGGGTCAGAGCAATGCAGAAATATAGATCTATTTGGGGAGCATTGGAAGTGGTCTGACACTACTTACAGCTGGTCAATTGTGATAACTGCTGGCCTTTACTAATAACTCTGGAAAAGGCTCAGAAGAGAATGTATCATGTGTTCTGCACGATTTGTGTTGCTTATGTTCTTCCACTGGTATCATTGTAAGTTAATTTTCATTAGCATATTCTTGAAATTGTATGTATACTCCCCTTTTTTTACAATAAAAAAAGAAAGCATCTACTGTTTAAATTAATAATACTGACTGAAACCAATAGATATCAATGAGCTTAAAGATGCTGTTAGAATAGCACTCTGTTAAATGTCTAAAACTCCATGTGTTAGAAACTGGATTCATTATAAAACACATGCAATTGATCAAAAAGAAAACCAAACTTTGTCCCCATCAACCAAACATGTTCTGGCCCTTGCTTTGGTCAAATCCGTATCCAAAAGGCAGTTAAAACAGTCATGTATTGCAGACCATGTATGTTCATACATGGGTAAACATGGGTTGTTACCAACGATGTCTGATTGCAGCATTTATGATCAAAAGTTCTCAAATCATGATTCACAGAATGACGAATTCTTGACTTTGAATTTTAGTTTTGACAATGGAAAACCCACCAGGGTGATGGATTCACAACTATTTTAAGTGTACAGTGAGGCTGGGGAGGGGTCAGCGAGTGACCGTTTTGACTAGAGCAAACATTTTGGGCCCAAATATCTTTTCCAGTGCATTTCGCACCCTAAATGCACAAATAACTTAGCTCCAAAATATGTAGAAGCACGTGTGCATTTGGGTTAGAGGCGAGGCTTAAAGACTGCAAGAAATCTAAGCAAGTGGAGAAAAAGTGAGGTTATAAAAGTATAAGCAACTCTTAATTTCAAATAACCTTAAACTAGCACATTATCTTTTTGCTCGGAATTTGTAGCAATCAAGGTAGGGACGAGAGGTATAATTCTGGAAATATATACTTTCCATGGGTACATGTTGACATTTGTGTAAGTCCCCCAGAAAATGTCAAACAACGACACTCCTAGGTCTGAGCCTAACTTGTACATTTATTTCTATGTGTAAACGAGGCCCATATTTCTTAGATATCGTTCCATTCTAAACGTAAAACGATGCCAACCGATCACATTTAATCCAATTTCTGTTTCAGTGGCCCCCTTAAAGCTGTGCCCCGCAGATACGTAGTGACGGATTCCAGAGACCTGTTCAGTATTCCTCCTTAGTTTTGGCATTTTCCTTGTTGGCCACGTCTGAGAAACCATCACGCTGTGACGTCATGAATCCAACTGCAAGAAAACAAACACTTGTCAGAAGGGCCTAGTTCTGTTTTTAGCAGGCACACATGGATGCGGCAGCTGGCACGCACATCTCTTCTTATTTGTGAGGTAGAAGACGCACGGCCTAGAACTGGCACGTGTCTAAATATAGCGCGAGCGCTCTACAGGTTCAGAAGCGAAGCCAGAGTGGCATCTACAAAACAAGTATGCTCTCTATAAAAAGGTTTGTGTGGGTGAAACTGAGGAAGGGAGAGGCATTGTTTGGCTAATAGATTTTTTAAAGAGAAGCAAATAAAATGGCAGCTTAAATAGCCAATTCAGATTGTAAACAACAGTAAAATCAATAGAAAAATAGATTGAACTGAAGAACGAAAGTAGAAATATCCCTGAGGGGGGGGGGGGGGGGGTGGAGTAGTAAGAAAACATTCGAGGTTAGTTTAGTGGTGTACAATGTAGATCTAGGAAGGCCCAATCCATAACCTGGTTTCGGGGTGTGCACATAAGGTGTAACTGACGATAATTAGTCGAAATGGAACTCACTTACATTGCCAGTGGTTATCCTTAAAATCAGAGCTGGTTCTAGCCCTCCTGGACCTCCTACAGACATCATAGGTCAACCGAAACAAGCACCGACAAACCCAAAGGCTTTCACTTTTATAAAGTGTGATCCAGCGATCAGTGATCGATACATTTTCACTAACAAAGGCCTATTTACACTACCCAACTGATCCCTTCACGCTGGGTGTCAGTGTGATGCAAGTTTATACTCAGCTTACCAATAACAAAATATAAACTGCAATTCTTCTTACAACATGTATTATTTGTGGAGATGAACCTTTTTTGGTGTTGAAAAGTTGATAGCAATAATGTGTACCTATCAATATCTACTGAATAATCAACAGACTCAGTGTGAATTTTATTATATTTCTCCTAAATAGTGTGAAATAAAAAAACTCATCAAGTACCATCATACAATGAGAAAGCATAGATTTTCACAGAGAAATAGTATTAGTAATATACAGAATCAAACTCATGTCAAATAAACAATGCATTGAAGGAGTGGATAGGCGAAGAGAGAACAGTTTCAGAGATAAAATATATTTGCAAATGATTATGCAAATTCAGAATAGTATCTATACTAACCCAAGTAAGAATCAGGGAAATCTACCCTCTGGCCAGAATGGGCCTCAAGGCCCTCGAGAAGAGTCGAGTGGCAAAGATTAACTCGGGAATCAGGAAACAGGTAGGCCTCTATCTGAAAACAGCAAACCAAGGACCGCGATGATCTCCCGCTGCTAACACCAGCCGACCTCAACTACCACACCCATAGAGACACCTCAATTATACCCTAAAACCTGAATGTCCAACACACATTTGTTTCAATATTAGAATAAACTCCATCTCCCATTGGCTAGATACAGGGGTGTTCTGTCACACCACTCAGTGTGATCATCTATTCAATGTCCTTTTGTCTTAAACTTTCAGCATTACAACAGATTCTACCCAGGAAACAATTTTGATCACAATCACAGCACATATTTCTTAGAGCCTATTTTCATGTATCAAGTCTTTCACACTTTCTGTGTTTGCCTCTGCCATCTCGTGAGGAAGTTGCATCAAGGGGCACTCACAGCTTTTGCATTCGATCTTCTTCTTTCAAAAAGCCTCTTTTTGGGCATCTTATTTTCCATTAAATATTAACCCTAAACTGGCATGCAGGAAAGTAGGCCCATGCTTGCATTTCTACAGAAAACAAACGCATAACATTATTAAATTCAAGAAATGTAATTTCATTGCACACCATCCCAGCATTGCACTAACCCATACACAACCTGTGTTATTCCTAGCAATACATTATTAACGTGCACAAAAGCAGCATTCATCTTTTTATTTTCTTAAAGCCAAGAACAAATGCAGCCTAGTTTCATGCATTAGTTTACGCATGCGCAAAAGCATTTCCCCTTATTTGAGCTTTTATTAATAATATTTTTCACAGCACACTGTTAATAAATGTTACTGAGGGTTCAATCCGAGCAGGTTTTATATTTGCAAAACCCTCCTCCATCAAGTGATAGGATTCTAGTGTTGTCTTTCCTATGACTTAATTGTGGCCCACAAGGCAATTAACCACCACAGTCGTTGGCGAAATGATAGAATAGACTATAAATACTATTTCAATTCAACTCTTCATCTGAATTATATTGGCCTGGCTGAAAGAGCTTTAAGAGTCTCATCACCTCTGTTTCCTCTTAGTGGACTCCAAAGAGCATGTAGACTGGCTGCCTGTAATTCAGTGGATTGCAGTGGGTTGCGCCTCAAAATCTCACCCCGGCCAAGAGTTGTACCTTTTCGCACCTGGGAGGGTAAGCAAGCCGGATGTGCAGCTCTGTCTCACACTATTTCATCTACCTTTGTTCTCAAAAGCACCTTCATTCAGGGCTTTAAGTGGCCGGGTCCTGCAGGTGCTCATCAACAGCCGTTCTATAAAGCAGGTGCTGAGATGGGTCTCTGTCGGGCTCTCCGTTTTTGCCCTCATCCTCAGGGTGAAAAAAACAATTCCTAACTCTGCAGCAGTACCACCATTCACTGCCTTTGATGTAACCTCAAAGAGACTCATTATAGTTCTTTCACAGTCCGATCAGTTAAAAACTAAAGCATTTACAACAACGCCATCCGTATTGCTTATTTATCTTTCACAACTAACAACCATTGTCAAATCCAGTAGTAGTGGCTTGCTGTAGGTGTCATGTTGCTTGTTGTATTATATATCTGGATGCAATGACAGAATCAGCATAATACCAGTTGGACAGCACACCATGCTAAGCACAAATTTATAGCTTGCTTATTTTTAACTTTTAAACAACAGTGGTCCCTTGGAAGGAAGGGAATTTAGAAAAATAAATATAGACACAGTCGTTACTATATTTATTTGACATATCCAGCCGGACAGAGGTCTGATATTTACTTAAGAGCAATGTATGGAGGTATTTTACAGCAATACACAAAGTGGGGCACAAGCCTGTGCCCTACCTACCACATAAACACACACAATCAGGGGCTGAACAGGGAACAGGGGGCTTTTAGGCAAAAGCTAGAGGTTCGTTGCACTGAAATTTCGACAATGTCACAGTACAACAAAAAATAACCACAACACCTTTACACTTTTAGTACACACAAAGTTTGACTTGTATAAGGTGTTTCCAGAGAGTCAACGGCGTTTCGATCCGCCTAAGCGATATGCGGCTCATCATCAGGACATAAATACTATGCCTAGAGATTGGAAGCCTCAATTGCCTATGGGAAGGAAGGGAGAGAAAATACAAACATTCAAGGATTGGGTCTTGTGCAGAGAATGTGGAGGTTCGTTGTTTAACAATTCATTACTAGAATAAGACAATAGCTGCCAAAATTAATGAGAAGCAGTATCAAGAGATGAGTGTTACAACCAAAGCGAGAATTACCTTCAGCTGAGTAATGGTTATTTCAACAGAGTTATAAGGAACAAGATAACAGCAACCAAGATGCATGGATAAATTGGAAAAAGCTACTTGTGACATGTACAACGCTCAGGAAGAAAGTGCCTGGGAAACCAGAAAATTCACAAAAATGTCTAGGAGTAGTTTTGAAACTCTACCCAGTGTCATCTTAAGGACATTTTGAGGTCCCAGGCTAGGGTTGTATTGGGATCCCCTGTACAGAACAACTTTAAATGTTATTACCCATTTCCTGCTAATTGAAGAACACATGATGCCAAACAAACCTTCGGGGCAAAAAAGCAGTTGAAATATGTCTCTTCAGGAGCCTCAAAACTCCTAAAGATGACATTTTGTAAAGAGAGACAGTCAGCTTTAGAGAAAGGAAGAGCGAAGAAAAGAGGCTGATACACAGAAAAAAACAGAGATGAGAGAGAATGTTTTTTTCTCCAAGGGGTCTGGGGGGCTTTGGGCAAGAGTTTATAGTGCTTAGCTTATTGTGTTGAGTTGTGTTGAGTTTTTAGTGTTGTGTTGAGTTGTGCATAGTAGAGGTTATAGTGTTGTGTTGAGTTCATAGCTTTGTGTTGAGTTGCATTGAGTTGAGTTTATAGTATTCAGTTGAGCTGAGTTTATCGTTTTCAGTTGAGCAATCACAGCTGGTGTGGGTAGGAGCGGTGGGGCGGTGAGGCAGGGTGTGGGGGGAGTTGACAGGCAATGAAATATAGTCAGTGACTGCACCTGCCTGCAAGGGGATGTCTGGGGGTTCCATGGGGCCCCTTTACCCCTTGCAGAGGGCTGCTCTCAGAAGGTGCATTGACAGTGCACCACCTTTTAAATGGTGCACAGTCAGTGCACCTCCTGAGGGCTTCTTTACCTCTTAGCCCATGTCTGTAATATGGCACGGGCACTGAGTCAAAGGAATTCCCTCATTTACATAGGGCAGACCCCTATGCAAATGAGGGAACACCCTCTGAAGGTAACGCTGGTGCTTTAGGAGCACCAGCGATATTGGCATTAGTGAAGGGGACACAGATGTGTATGCGCTCCCTTGTATAATACGCGCAAAGCGGACGTAAAAACCTGTTGCACCCCCGGGGCACTTATTGTAATACGGCCCATAAATGGTAAAAATAGTATTTATATACTTACCTTCATGATTTAGTAGCTGCATTATTTATGCAGGCTAATATTAACCACCTTAAATAGTGCCATGCAAACAAATATAGGGCTTTGTAAAATCTGTCACATTAGCTGATTATCTGTGGAAGCATTTTCGATCTGCAAACACAAATGCTGCATATTCTGGTTCTTTGAAGCTGGCTTTGACATTTGCTTTCACAAAAGGCATTTCTTCCTTACCTAAATCGGAGTTGAAAGCTTAGAGATTGTGCATCATGCTCTACGTATGTTTCACAGCAGACAATGCATTGGTCAGAAGGAATCAATAGACACAGCAGCTCTTTGTTTCAGGACAACGGTGTGTAGTTTGCAACGGGATTAGAAACTGTGCATCACACTCTAAATTTTTGTTGTTGCAGAAAGTGCATTGGCCAGGAGGAGTCAATGACTGTAATCTTAAATATTGTGTACTGAATATCGAGTTTGAATAATATTAAGGCGGTAAGTGTACAAAGGTTAATATATATTTACTATTTCTAACTCCACATCTAAGTACCTTGAAGAAATATATATCACCGTGCATGTAAAGTGCAACGTAAATGTGGCGTTAAGTGTAGAAAATCTATACTTACCTACATATCTAAATTTACCTACATATGCCCTACTTAATCTATACTTACCTACATATCTATACTTACCTACATTTTCCCTACTTAATCTATGCTTACCTACATTTCTATACTTACCTACATATGCCCTACTTAATCTATACTTACCTACATTTACCCTTCTTAATCTATACTTACCTACATTTCTATACTTACCTACATTTACCCTACTTAATCTATACTTACCTGCATATCTATACTTACCTACTTATGCCCTACTTAATCTATACTTACCTACATATCTATACTTACCTACATTTACCCTGCTTAATCTATACTTACCTACATTTCTATACTTACCTACATATGCCCTGCTTAATCTTTACTTACCTACATATCTATACTTACCTACATATGCCCTACATATTCTATATTTTCCTACATATCTATATTTACCTACAGATGACCCACTTAATCTACACTTACCTACATATGCTCACCTGCCCTTGATATTTTAGTCACAATTTTCTTTATTTTGTTAATAACTCAATACTTATCAGACCTATACTGGACTCAATAACCAAAGCACTGGACTCAATAATCAATGCACTTCTCAATAATAAAAGCACTGCTCAATAATCAAAGCACTGGACTCAATAATCAAAGCACTGGACTAAAAAATCAAAGCACTGCTCAATAATCAAAGCACTGGACTAAAAAATCAAAGCACTGGACTCAGTAATCAAAGAGCTGCTTAGTTCCAGAATTGCTTAGTTTAGTTTGCTGCGTGCTTAGAAACCGAGCGTCAGACTGCGCATACGTTTGCGGCAGGCAGTGAATTGGCCAGGAGGCCTTGAGAGCAGAGCAGCGCTTAGTTTTAGGACCACAGTGTGTAGTGTGCTTCTTTTCTGCAGGATATCTGACAGCCATAATAGAGGATTCTTAGGCTTTGCTCGCAGGGATCCTTCATTATGGATGTATTGTTTACAAGACCATTTTCTCTAATCGTGTTTGATCTTTTGCTTATCTTGTCAGAGATAAATACTGTTTACTTCGCCCCCTTGGGGGCAAAGAGCACACTGTTTGTGTTTGTGTGTGATTCACTCTCAGAACACCCTGCTATTTCTTCCTGTGAGCAAATCACATGCAACGCCTGGTGATGAATCTGGAGGAGCAGTAATTGAGGGGTCTGATGGAGAAGGAAAATGGAAGGCTAAGAAAGGCGGGCTTCCAATTGACGCCGCAAGATTAAACATAAAATCAAGAATTCAGACCGCAAGGATTCCACAGTGAAGGCATTATCATTCACATGTAGTAAGAGGAGATACAGGAATGATGGAGCTGGCGTGACAGGCTCTTCAAGGGTATGAGACGCAGGATAAGCTACCTTTACTTTTAACACACCAGGTTGCATCGAGCCACTAAGGAGATATGCACAACTACAGGATGAGGCTGAGCCTGACATCACAGAAGAATGGACTACATACGGATTCTGACATCATATAGGCTTACAGGATGAGGAAACTGATAAAACTGAATATTGTACAATTATAGTGAGGCTGAACGCTGTGCTGGCATGCGCTGAACGCTGTCATACACGCGCACACACACTGCGCCAGTCCACAACCTACTGATGGATCTGCCATTTTTGAGGCTGCAAACACATTCTTTCATTGCTGGTGGGCATCCGAGGAAGGGACTGAACTCGCAGCTATACTACCTACGCTATAAAGAGAGCAGACCACTCACAGTGGTGGCCATATTTGAAGCACTGCTGTGAACTGTACAAGTACCTTCACTTTAGACACAGTTTGAATATTAAGTCATTGTCTTTTATGAAAAACACTACCCTCAACTAATATTAAATGATCTACTAGACAGGAAATGTATTACTCAACCATAGAGAACAATTAGTATTGTTAATTTTTTACTAAAGAAATACATTTTAATTTAGAAAAATAAATACTGTGAAATAGAAATAGTCCTCAAGGTCCCCCCTCCCCCCCCTAAATGACATCGATGTAAGGATAGTGTGAAAGGGGTTAAGGACACTGGAAAACTCTATAGGGTTCATTGTACAGGATTAGGGTTAAAGGGCTAATGGTGAAGGTATATGGGTGTACGGTTAAGGGTAATGGTTTGGAGTATATGATTCAGGGTTAAGGGTTAAGGGTTTGTAAAATAAGGTTAAGAATTTGAAAAGGCTTAAGAATGTAGAGTTAAAGGCTTGAGGCATGAGAATAATGGTTACGCATTCGGGGCTTAGGGGATATGGGTTTAGGACAAAAGCAGTCAGGGGTAAAGTGATTATGAGTTAAAGTGTTAGTAAATTAGCATGTAGAATTAAGGACATAGGAATAGGGTTGTGGGTTAGGGTTTTGAGGGTACTTGTCAAGGCCTGGGGTGTAAGTTTAAGGATTTCAGGGATAGACATTTTGGATTAGGGGTTTAGGAGTTCGAGGTTAAGGGTACTGGGTTAGCCCCTATGATTACATTGGTTTTGTATCACAGTTTGAAGTGCCTTTGATACCAGGTATGTTGATGAGTGTCAGAGTTTATTTTGCCAACCTCCACACGAAAAAAATGAGTTATTGCTTCTCGCACTATTCTTAATTCATTTCAAAGGCACATACTTCAATTTCAAACTGATGCAAAAGGAAGTGTTACAAACTAATTAATGCTATTTCTTATTGAAAATGTTGAATTAACATGGTACATCCAAAATATATGTAGATTGTAAGTCTGAAATAAGGAAAATACTGGCGGGACCTAATTACTACTGTACGCAAAGACAATAAGTTTATAAAGTACAAATACAAATGCTACAAAACCAAGAATTAAAAGTGCAGCGATCATTTTCAAATATGCTGCACCCCTTCAAGTACAGGTGTCCGGAGACACATATTTGAATGTACAAAGATGATGTGAGGTCGTGCAATATGGAAAGCAATGCTATGCGCCAGCGTGCATCAGAATCTCTCTATTTCGCCCTCCATTCTTGCTCTCATAAAAGTGGATTTTTAGAAACTCATTCTCTCATCATGTGAATACCTCCTTCTGTACGCACAAGCTCCCCTGGAATGTTCTATCCTGCAGGCAAGCCAGTAGGGCTGAGCCTTGCCATATGAGGACAACTCAAAATGAAATAGTGATGTCTCGGTCTGGTCACACCTAATTTCTGGTCCCTTCGTTCACATGCCATGTAAAGAGAGCACTTAGAACATTCTGTTTATCCCATAGCATCGCAGACCATTCATCTACCTTTAATGCAACCTTATCTCACTCCACAACTTGATTAATACTCCCGTCACTTTCTCACTGCACTAGGCTTATGTAGGTGGGCTGGGATTGGACATTATTAATTATTATTAAATAGACTGGTAATAAACAGTGTTCAAGTGAAAAAGTAGTAAAAAATTAATGAAACCACTCCTGCTCCCTCTGATGTTGGGGAGCCTAGCCCAGCCTCGCCCGACTTGGCTGAAGTCGGAGTCCCGCAAAGAAAAATAAAATGATAATAACTTCTTGTTATTATTATTATTTATTTTTTGACACTGCTCAATGCGCAGTGAGGCAAAACTCCTCTGCCTTAGCGGAGGAGCCTAAAGGAAATCCTGGGTCACTCCCCAGGAAAGACCGTGCACAGCCTACTTACTCAGAAGAGTGTACTCAAAAATGTGTCTGTTGAATATTTGCAAAAGCTAAGGCTTAAATTCACTTATTTTTACAAACGATGACAATTTAAACATAATATGATAGAACATTTAACACAATGATAAAGATTTCTTCAATAGTTGCTTGAATTCTTATTTATTTCATGTTCGTGGAGATTGTTGGGGTATCACAAAATCCAAAATGAATGGCATCATTTTTCATTTTTTAAAATCCCAATGCATTTCAGGCAATTCATTATGCCCTTCTTCAGGGGATTCTACAAGTCATAATGATATAGGATTATTTCAAGGAGAATGCAGCGTAGTACATAAGGTTCACAATATTATGGTCAGGGAGAATACATGAGTGATGGCACAATATTAGAAAACAAAGTGCTGCGAAGGATACCAAGCCACCAGACGATGTGGTGTTAGTGAAGGTGAACAGAGGAAGCCTGCTGAGACATACACCAAAAGGTTTACAGAGATGTGCAATGTAGTAGGAAAATTCAATTAAACACTGAGAAGAAAGGAATACTTCCTACAAGATGGTCTGGTTCCATTTGGACGATGCCAGGCGGGTCTCTTGAGCAGGATCAGTGTAGGAATGGAAACTAAGGTGCTACGCGTGAGTTTGAATGTAAAAAAACATGCAGTGAATACGTGGTTCTGTATTAAAGAACCAATGGTGGAATACATGCTCAAATCTGGAACTTACCCGTCGGAGCCCTGGGCGTGATCCGCATAGGCAGATTAAATTCTATCGCGGCCCCTGTAGCAAGAAAAGCGAACATTAGTCTATCGTCACAGAGGACATGTGATTAACCTGTAGGGTGAAAAAGAGTAACCCCTGCACTCACCGGTTAAGGCCGTACGTTAAGGCAGCGAGACAATTCAGACCTTCTGAAGTGAGCAAAACCTCTGTGAATCTGGCGTCTGACTTAACAGCGTGATAGAGAGTGGTGATAGAAGAAGGGCTATGTGAAACTGAGTGGGGGCCATCTTAGACGAGTATGAAACTAACTAAAAAGAGTTAAAGTGACAAATAGAACACCGAAATATGGTGATAAACCAATCTGAATTGAAAAACAATAGTGATGGCACTGCAGGTTTGGGTCCATTTGTTCATTATAGACAGGTACAGTAGTGGAGGATAAAACGGTTCATAGAATTGCAGTTCAGTAAACCACTGTGAATACTGATAATACAATCCTATACATTCAAGCAGTATAGGATTGTATTATCAGTACAGAATAGCTCAGTTACTAGTGTTTTCATTGACATTTTCATTGTTAATACAGCAAAAATGTGTTCCCGTATTAACAATGAAAATGGCAATGAAAACACTAGTAACTGAGCTATTCTGTGCTATAAAGGAAAAGCACAATCTGCAAAAATTTGGATCATATTAGCAATATTTGGCGATCTCTAATATGCAAACAAAGGGGGTGCTGTGAACATCCCTTTAAAGTCAGGTTCTGACTGTAGTGTTGACCATCTATTCAATACGATGGATTTCATCATTTTAGATTGGGTTGAAAGTGTTGATACAAACACTTCTCTAGGTGTGGTTACAGGTTTACTTCTTTTCTGAAAAAGGTCTTCACGCCTCAGGGCAGCAACCCTCGAGGCTGCCTGTTCTAAAACTGTATCTGGGTAACCTCTTTGTTTGTACTTTTCTTTAAATACCTCTATCGTTTGCATGCCAATAGTTTCATCAGAGTTGATGCGCTTGATGCGCAAAAACTGCGAGTAAGGCAGGTGGCGCTTGAGTGACCCAGGATGAAAGCAGTTGTACGCTAAGGCATTATTACGGTCAGTGGCCTTGGTGAAAATGGAAGTCGTTATTTTACCATTAAAAATAGTGATCAAAACGTCCAGAAACGGGATCTGTTGTGCCTCAATCTGATGGGTAAATTGAATGCGCGGGTTAATGGTGTTCAGTTGTAGAATGTTGTTTTGTAAATCACTGCAAGTTCCCTGCCAAATGATGAAAATATCATCAATAGATCTCTTGAAAGCTAAAAAATTTGTGGTCCACTGGGGTTGTGACAAAATGGATTCTTGTTCGAACTTCATCATAAAGATATTCGTTCGCATAGCTGGGGGCTCCTGAAAAGCCCATAGATGTACCATTGGAGTGGAGGAAATACTGCCCTTGCCATTGGAAGTAGCTGTGAAAAAGGCAAAAATGTAGGATCTCTAGTAGGAAAATGCGATTTGCTCGGGTGATGTCAGCTCTCAGTAGGGCCTGTTCTATGGCCTCAAGTCCCTCCAGATGGGTAATGGACGTATATAGTGAAACAACGTCCACCGTACAGAGCCACACTTGTCTGTTTGAAGGAATGGTGATCTCTCCAAGGATATTCAGTAGGTGTGTGGTATCCTGTATGTACGTAGAACTGGATTGGACAATTGGTTGGAGAAAAGTATCTAGATACCGACGTAGAGGGTCGTGAATCGACCCCCAACCCGAGACAATGGGTCTCAAGGGGGGTCTGTCAGTGACATGAATTTTTGATACCATGTATAAACGTGGTCGACGTGGGAATTTGGTGAATAAATAATCTTTTTTTTTTGGTGTTGATCCATTTCATGTCTAATGCCTGTGTCAGAATTGTGTCAAGAATTAACAGAAATTTGTTAGTGGGATCTCTAGGTAATGGTAAATAAGTAGTAAGATCATTGACCATGCTTTCAACTTTCTGTTCATATTTGAATCTGTCCATGATCACTAGAGCGCCACCCTTAACAGCCTTTGTGAAGTAAAGCGAGTTGTTGGTTTGTAATGAACGTAAAGCGGATTTTTCCCCAGGGTTAAGATTAGGTGGAGAATGCGAAATCAGAGGCATTTTGGAAATTTTTCACCAATGTCTCGAAAAGATCAATGGCTTTGTGGAAGATTGGAGAAATAAAAGTGCTTTTGGGTCTAAATTCCTGGTATTCCGCCTCATCCATTGTGGATTGTGTAGTTTCAATGGTGGAGAAAAAATGGCGTAATGTCAACTTTCTCGTGAATTTAAATAAATCAATTTGCGACTCTAGACTTCTAGTTTGATTAGTGGGAACAAAGGAGCATCCTTTGCTCAACACAGTCATTTGTTGTTTGGTAAGTTTTTTAGAGGAGATGTTAACCACTACTACTTCTTTCTCCGGCCTGGTTTGCCCGTGTCGGCGACCTCTACGGGTTTGGCTGCGTTGGTGCTTAACGGCGGTTGATTGGCAGCGGGGCTGGTTGACAAAAAAGAAGCCTTTGGAGTGGTGGAGCTTCCACCCGGGATTGTCATGGTATCTGAAGATGTTGCTGCAGTCCCTGCATTGGAGGGTACTGGGGGGCGAGATGTCTGTGTATCCGTCATTGAAACCACACTCTCTTCGTATGAGCTTTTACCAGACTTCTACCCTGTCCATTTTTGAGTATACACTACAGCCCACGAGTATACCTCGTCGAGCTTATAATCGATCGTGTCTCGACTGAACTTTCTCACTGAATGTCTTAGGCATAGGAGTCAAGTCTGGTGTTAATTTCATCAAGCGTGGCGGACCATACCTCTGTTTCCATACGTTGAATTAAATTAGCCTGTAAATCTTTAATCTCAGATTCAAGTCCAATCAGGACTTGTGATAACTCCTCAAGGATAAGCAATATTAAGTTGAGGGAACACTTATTTAACCGCATCGCTGCGGCGGTTATTATTCCGCTGTGCGGCTTTTTTCTAAAAGCCGCGTTACATGACGAGCTCAGCTCGTCATCCGCACACGACCACAGTGGCTGATGACGAGCTCAGCTCGTCATCAGCAGCGAACGGGTTAAAATAACGTGCCATTTCTCCATAAATGTTTTATTCATTTTAAATAACATAGGTTTAATCGCCTAGCGAAGCCTGCGCGGGATTCGGCTTGCCCTGTGATATTGTATTAAAGTTGTGGCATGCAAACGCTGATTGATCTCAGGGCGCATGAGGTACTCAAGTTGTTTAATTTGTTGTTGGACCGGGCCTGAAGTGGCATCAAATTTCCTGACCTCCTTTATGAGCCCATATATCCACTGCTTCTGCTGGGTGTCATAGCCCCTTGTGTAATTAGGAATGTGCAACTGCAGTGAAGGCGGCATGAATTGACGACGTGGTATTACCCCAATAGATGAATGGTGTGCTCCATTTAAATAAGGGCAAAGCCCTTTTCCATCTCTAAGATCTACTGACAGTGTTAAATCTCTACCAGCCCCCAATACACACATAAGACGGAGGGCAAATTGAACGCACAGGGGCTCTGGCTTTGGCAGAGGACATGTAGGGTCTCTGGCACCCCCTCATGTGGGTGCAGTCAAATATCTCACCTTCCCCTCTCTGGGCGGAAACCTGGGGAAGTATTGCTAAAGCCACCTACAACATCATATACACTATTTTATTAAGGGCTCATGTTCCAGATCCGAATTCTCCAGGCCCAACTGACAAATTTAGCTACACCTATAACAATAGGTTGTGAAGTGTCAGATTTCAAGATTCTTCCAGTGGCCTGTGCGGATCTGGTTCCCAGTGAACAACATACGGGGCTTAGCCATACACGTCTAGGTTGTGAATACATTGGACAACAAAAGAGGAAATGGTCAACAGCTTCTACCTCTTCCACACAAAAGGGACATTTATTATTACCAGATAGATTCCAGTTCTTCGTTAGCCCTCGGAGCGGAAGAGAGCCTACTCTAAACTGGTGATACAGTTTGCGATCTAATGGCTTTGTTATAGTGTCCCAATATTCTTCATAAATCGAGTCATCCTTAATAACAAGGAATAATGCTGTCATGGAACAACCCAGAACATATGCTAATCACCTACGAACTTTGTGGGCATCTGGGTAAAAGCTTCCACTCAGGCCACAACTAACCATAGCATTTACAGAACTATTTATCGGTGCAACAAAGTCACTAACCTAGAGTCCCAGCTGAAAACGCAGCCCACGTTGGGAAAGTTAGGGGGGTGGCCCAGCCCGGCCTACTCTGGCCCCGGATGGCCACAGATGGCCCGCCCTTTGCCTGGGCTTAGCCCGGCGCAACCTGCGCGCTATCCCGCGACGCGGGGGCTGTGCGGTATTTGAAGCGCCTCCGGGAGCAGGAATGACGGTGTCAACTAGCGCCGCTAAGGAGCCTGGGATGTTGAGTCCTCCTCTCGGCAGCCGCAGGTGTGGAAAATGCGGCGGCGGGGGGACAGGCAGGGCAGAGCGGCCAGCGTCAGTAGCAGCAACAGGTAAAGAACAAAATACTCCCAAGAGTTAAGAGCAGCACCCGCTCCACCGAGGCTGTGCGGTATTTGAAGCGCCTCCGGGCGCAGGAATGACGGTGTCAACTAGCGCCGCTAAGGAGCCTGGGATGTTGAGTCCTCCTCTCGGTTGCAGTAGGTTTGGAAAATGCGGCGGCAGGAGGACAGGCAGGGCAGAGCGGCCAGCGTCAGGAGCAGCAACAGGTAGAGAACAAAATGCCCCCAAGAGTTAAGAGCAGCACCCGCTCCACCGGGGCTGTGCGGTATTTGAAGCGCCTCCGGGCGCAGGAATAACGGTGCCAACTAGCGCCGCTAAGGAGCCTGGGATGTTGAGTCCTCCTCTCGGGGGCCGCAGGGGTGGAAAATGCGGCGGCGGGAGGACAGGCAGGGCAGAGCGGCCAGCGTCGGGAGCAGCAACAGGTAAAGAACAAAATGCCCCCGAGTTAAGAGCAGCACAGGCTATCTCAATAGGATAGTATTGGGCTCCCGACCCCTCCTAAGCACTCTGCACTCGGCCGCCCCGGCACCGCTCGTGTTGTGGACTTAGTGCTGACCTGGGACCCCCTTTGCCCTGACCTTAACCCTAGGAGCAGCCTCCAACCAAAGGCCCCCTAGCCCCATAGGCTAAACTTGAGCATCAGCACTCTGCAACCAGCTGCCCTAGTGCCGCTGAGGGTGCTTTCTGAGTTCATCCTTGACCCTGGGGGATTCCTTGTTCTAACTCCTGAAACTCAACCCTCAAGACCGATTACTTACCTGCAAACCGATTTTTCTCCATAGGATGCATAGACTGTTTTTCTCTGAAAAAGTTCTGTGTTCAGTTCTGTTTGTATGGAAACCTAAATAACTGTGTTTTTAATGTAAAAGCATTTTACTTACCTTTGTCTTACCTTTGTCTAGGAAATGTCCCAGTGAGATATCTAGGCATATCACACTGAGTAGAAAAAGTAACCAAAAAAGTAATCACAAAGTAATCCAAAAGTAAGTACATCTGTTTTTAAGCATTGTACCAAACTGTAACAAAGTCAAATTCATTCAGCTTCCATATTCTTATAACCTATCTGTGAAAGTACAATTTTACTTACTATTACCAAATCCTGCTTGGTTCTAAAAATAAAATACAATAAAAGAAGTGTTTTTATACAAACAATTGGTCTGAGTTCCATCTTTGAGTGTGTGCTATCACAATAAATGCTCACCACTACCCTCTGAAAAAAGCGTTATTGCTCGCCCACACTACCACAAATAGAGTGTAAGGCATTATCTACTTTTACCTTTGTAAGCCTGTGGGGATCCACTGGATCCTGTATATACTATACCAAAGCAAGGTATAGTGTACACAAAGCCAGCTTTCTACACTCATAATTCCAGAGTTGATACATTTGTAATTCTCAATGCTAACTACCTTGAGTAGTAATTACACAAACTACTAATATAATAGTTATATCTCATTCATCTGGAGCTGCTTAAAGCATCTGCAAAACCAACATGTCTGGGTTGTATTAGGTGTATATGTTCACTTTTGTGTGCTATGTCTAGATACAATAACAGGAAATAAGAGGCATCTAATGCTGTCTTCGTGACATGTTGCGGAAAGCACATAACAAATGTAGGACTACAAGTTTGCATTGAGCGTGAGGCACAGAAAGATATTATCAATTGTGCTCCCCAAAACGTGGGGTCTCCTGTCACAGAATTTAAACCCAAATTTTATGTTCAGAAATGGTTTAAAAAAGGGAGGAGAGGTGCTGATGAAAGAAACTGCATGGCTCGGAGACAAATGGCTTATGATTCCACTTATAAGCGTATTTGGGACACTATGTTATTGAAAAAATATCCCACATTGTAAATGTACTTTAATGTCAATAACTCATATATTAAACCTCAAATAAACGTGTATCTATTGGTTGCATTAAATAACGTTCTAAGCTGTAACTGGTCGGTGAAATACCAAACATACTAAAAATTGGTATGCTTTGCTCTTTCTAGCCACACCTCTGACTCCGCCCACTGACCCAATCCTCTGGTTATTCCCGCCTCCTGATGCTCTGCCCACAGTTCCACTACTTTGTTTTCGTTGTGGAAGTTGAGTGTCTGTGCCAGCACCTATCCGTACGGGAACCCTCAGTCCTTGGTGAAAAAGAATAGTGCCTTTATGTTCATCATATGTGCCTTTCAACTGCACATTTATTTCAGGGATGAGGCTCACGGCCTCCATGACGCATTTTGTAATCAGCCAGATGCGCGCATGCGCACTACAGAGCTGTGCGTCTCATTCCATAATAAGGCGCTGGCCTGTCTTTCCTAATCACGAGTAGACTCGAGATGTAATATGGATAACAATACCAAGTGTAGCGCTGCTTTCAACTGTCTGTCATTGAAAATAGTTCAAAGGTAGTTTTATTGAACAGGAGAGTAGAGGTGCCGTATGACGCACGAAAGATCACAGGATCCTCACCTCTTCTGTACATTGTTTGCTGGATATAGTTCTAATACTTTCTACCAACTGCAACCTTAATGGTTGTCAGGTGTTTTTGTGCATGCATCCACTTCACACTCTCTGAAGCAGGTTTCTCTGACTCACACTGATGAGTCCCAAAAGGATGAAAAGTGTCTGTGATTGCTGTTCCTGTCAAGGAACAAAGTATTTCTGGAGCTGAAAAGCCCTATGTATAATGTGCCGAGCCTACAGAACACCGACATCTCTGAAAGTAAACTTTGAAGCAAAAAAGAGTAATTCCGCACCGAGGATCTGCATACGGATGCCAAACGCTCTCTGTTGTTCCAAGCGATGACAACTTCTATAAGAAAGCAGAAGTGGTGTCCTAGTGTTTGTCAAAAAAATCACAAAGAATTTTAAATATTGACGACATTAAAGAAGAAACCCACACTGACACAGCCAATAGTTTGGGTGTGTGTAATAACTAGTGATGCGTATTTATGCTGCTTTGACTATGGCTTAATTTGGGCAACGTGGCACTTTACAACCACTGCATGATCAATGGGACATCAGCTCTCAATCTATCATAATGGTTAAACTTTCCAGTAAATGAAATGCTGACACACCTTGAACTTTCAATTAGCATGCATTGACCGATAGTACTATCATAGCATTAGTAAAAAAAATTCTCTTAACCCACTCAAAAGCTTGATCCAAACTGGGAAGAAGTGCAAGTGAATGGAGCATTTACAGTAGGCTTAAAAATCACATAAGTGAGATTGCTACTTAGCATTATTTTATACTGTGCCCAAGTGCAGTTATTTGGCAGGGCACTATGGGAGATTGCATTTGAAGCTGTAGGGAGGAAAGTAATTTCTACCACATCATCTACCAATACCTTATGGGCCAGTGCCTTGTGGCAAAGTTAGGAAAATGTTAATTAGAGTACTGCAGGTGCCAATTGTCTTGCAAAAGCTGGCCTCCTTATTGGGATTTGGGTGGAATGGAATCGTCAAGGGTACTGTTGAAAGTCAGGGGTTGTTTGTGGTCAAGAGGCCAGTGCTACAGGACTCTTGACCCTTGGCATGCTCCTTGCCCACAGTTTGTTAGGCTCTGTATGGCTTTCAGGGGCCCGCTACTTTTGGCGTGGGTGATTAGCAGCCCTATATTTGTGCTAAGACCAGACAAATGGTTGGTGGCGGCTGATTCTATTAGTGAAGTTCAGGAGTTTTCACATGAACCCCAATGTGGGGACTGGCTACTGACTCCATCAAACTGTGAAGTAGACCATACCTGGATCTACTGGGCATGGATTGAATGTTCATTTGAGTATGTGGATACATGTGAAGTAGGATACATAGGTAGGCGTGCCTCCCCATGTGTATGAATCCTCCACGGTTGTATTGCGTCCCATGAGGTTAGCCGTAGTCCATGAGATGAGTGTCAGTCCATTACGTTAGTCATAGTCCATGAGGTTAGTGGTCATCTGTCAGTCCTTTTACTGATGCTCCTACCACACGCTTAAACTACAAATCAGTTGCTGCTGGTCAAAGGTGGGCCCTGAGAGAGAATGACCTAAAGAAGTGCGTTCACAGAAAACGCTGATGCCCACACCTCAATCCCAAGGTACAAGTGGCAAGACAACTGTTTTTCACTTTAACGGTTGCCATTGAAATGTGGCTGCATGAAAGAGAAACATACGCTGCCTCTGCAAGAATTGGTTTCCCCCTTAAGGTTTGGGGAGAACTTTGAAATTGATTGAACCCTTCGAAATGTCAGCTGTTTCTAGGACTAGGTAGATCCGTGCTCCTCTGGATTATTAAGCCCTCACCTTTTGCCTCGCTGCAGCCTTTCATACCGTGCAAAGAAAGCACTGGAACAGAGGCAGGATCCATGAGTCTTTCTTTGAAAAGTAGAGCCAAATTGCCAGGACATTTGGGAAGATCTATGTTGATGAGCCTTTGTGAGAATAAGGTAGACTTGTTTGTGTACGTTTAAGGTGCCGTGTTTCCGTAAAAGCCTAAGATCCACTGTGTTTGCGCTGCCAAGAGGTGCTTTGCACTTCTAAGTGTGACTGAAACTGTGTAGAAAAAGGGTAGGGCTATGGCCTTTTCCAAGATTTGCCCGGCGCTAACCGCCTCTATACCATTCAAGTTACCAAGCAATGAGGCAGGCGCTGGAGACTGGAAGGCAGGAAACAGAAGTTTTTATTCCGATGGAGCAGAACACATCAGATCAGACAACAAGGTATCGTCTCGAGGTGCTCTAGCAGCCTCTCTGAGGCCTGGCCTCTTATACCCTGGTTTATGACATGTGAGCATTCTTTATTGCATAAAAGACTCTTTAAATTTATGAAATGACGTCCCCATAATCCTCGTGTCAAACCCACCCCCACATACATCCACAATAGAGGTCTTCACCCTGCTGATAACAGGAGTGGGCTATCACGCGGCTGAGTGTTCCGCCGATTCTTAGGATGTGTGCGCCTGATCGTATCCCATGGTGTGGGGAGGCCATGATCAATAGTGGATCCTTTGAAGAGGAGCGACTCCATACAATAAGGGGCAGTAAACGGTATCTCCCGGCTTAGGCGATGGCCTCGGACCTGTGTGGACAGTCGGACTCGGGGGAAGGGGTCATCAAAGGAGTGGTATTCATGCTGCGTGGACAATCAAGCGCGGAGGGATGGTTTATCAACAGAGGGGTATTCATGGAAGGAGAGGAGGTGCTGGTCAGGCGCGGGCGTGACTCCCAAGGACAGGGTCATGCAGGAGGAGAAGGGTTATGCTCATGTGAGGGAGGGAGGGGGAGCCAGGGTGCGCGGAGGATGCTTGCAGGGTCAGAGGAGCGCGCTGGCGATCGATCGTGGACAGTGAGGCCATGATACCTAAAATGGCGGTCGTGCACGTTGTACGTGGGTGACAAGCTGGCGCAGATGATGATCACCTCGTAAACTAAAATTCCACAGTCCTCCCTTTCAACATGTCTCGCCAACTTGTCAGTTCGGATTTATCCCCATAAGGCCACGTATTTCTACTTCATAGAGGGGACTCATGTGCTCATTTCGGAAGTCCAAAGTCTTTGGGCACATACAGTTAGAAACAAGGCCGAATAAAGATGGCAGACATTGGATACCCAAACAACACCCACATAATATCACAACAGGTATCAGTACGAAGGAAAACAACCTCCAACCCCAGTCCTTCAAAGTGTCCCAAAACCAGCTCCCAAGCGACCATCCTTCTTGTTCTTGGTGAACCTCTGAGGAAAGTCTGTGGAGGTGTTCAATTGCTTTGTAGACTGAGGGCAAGTTATCTGGCACGTAGGTGCAGCAGCTAGATCCGATGATGCGGCATGCTCCTCCTCGATCGGCTAGAACCACATCTAGAATAAGGCGGTTTTGAAGGGCCACAAGGCGGACCGCCTGAAGCTCAGCCGTGTTGTTAGCGAGGATGCCAGCCGTGATGTTGATCGTTGTTTCTACTGCCTGGGTCAGGTGTCGGATAGCGCGGCTGTTTGCCATTGGGCCCCACAGGGGAACGAGTCCCTTTGCTGCATCCAGGAACTGTGCTCCAGTGGAGTCGGCTTGTCCAATGTCATCTGCACGCCTCTGCCGGTGATGGTTAGCAGGGGCTACATACGTGGGGGGAGAACGAAGGCAATGTAGCAGATACCCTTCCAACCTTTCGGGAGCCAGGTGTAAGCTTTGGTGCCACACACAAAGTACATATTTGGAGAAGCAACAAAGGAAGGGGGATCAACTGAGTCCAATGTTCTGATGATTCGGCAGGAACTGTGACCCACCAGCTGTGTTCCCTGGCCTTCGAGACACACAAGACCTGTGACATAGATAACAGACAGAGCCACAGTCAGAGTGGCGGTAGTTTGTTTTCGCTGATGAGAGAAGGTGGATCTAGCTGGATTGTGGAGCACCTGTACTTCGACACGTTCTTTGGCTGGAATGTCCTTAAGGAAGGTGGCGCCCGTGAGCGCAGGACACAGGGGAGCAGAGGTCTTTCCGGTTTTGTTCAGCCAAAACCCAGAGTAGAAGTGCGACACTGTCTGGCTGGAAGTGGCGTTATCCTTGTGGCTCTCTAGCATGAGGATCAACCAGGCGAGGCAGGAGCCGTGAACTGAGAAAGGAGAAGGGATGAAGGGGATGGAGTGTCCAGTGGCATGCGGGAGCATCCCGCAGATCCAGCAGTTCGTGGCATTTGCAGCAAGGTTGTGTTGGTGCAACAGTTGCACGAAGGAATTGTTCCAGAACTCCCTGCGTCTCTCTCGGAGCCGAGGTGACAGGGAGATCAGGTGGTGCTCTTTCATGGGGGTTGGTTGTGCAGTGGGCAGCAATGCCTGATGAGCCGGTGTGCTTTCCTCCAGGATCCAGAAGGAGGTCATGAGGAGGAGGCAAAAAGAGGAAGACAATGAAGAAGGCGATTGTCTTTGATTTGTGCAGGTTGTCAGTCTTTGGGTTCCTGTAGTGGGTATTTCCGGTTGCTTCCATCATCTTCTCAACTGGCGCTTCCATCATCTTCTTATCTGGCGCTTCCATCATCTTCAAGGTGCTCGGTGGTGGGCAGAACCACAGACTTCGTTTGGCTTCTCTCTTGGTTGTGTTTAGGTCACCGTTCTGAGATTCAACTTAGTCCGTGGCCTACTTAGCCAAAGCTCCCTCCTTTCGACGCAGGAAATACCCTTCTCTGGATGGCACAGTGGGATCAGAGAATTTTGCAAGTTCAAGTGCCTCAGTATCGGGATAACAGTTCAATGTTGGTCGGTCTTTGTTCAGGAGCTCTTCTTGGGTGTTGACGTTTTCTGTCATGGACAGGGTCGTGGAGACCTTCCGGCAGTGGTGTGCGTGCAGCCAGTGCCTCTTCCCCTCCACTTGAAGCGCCGTCCGTGTGGTGATCAGCACTTGCCAGGGGCCCGTCCACCGGGGTTACAGACTCTTGGTCCGTTGGAAGTTTCGGATTAGAACGAAGTCCCCCGGTTGGATGTCGTGGCCTGGGCCCCTGGAGGCATCGGGGATGGCCTGCTGCACCTGTTGATGAATGACAGACAACGTTTTAGTTAACTTGCACAAATAATCAGACAGTAGGACGTCCGGGACGTCATGAATGGAGGTCGGTTTGGGAGCAGTCCAGAGGTTCATCGGTCGCCCGAATACAACCTCGTAGGGGGTCAAATGGTGTTTGGTGGAAGTGGAGCGCATCGATAGCAAGGCCAGTGGGAGGGCATCTGGCCATTTAAGTCCGGTGGTGGCCACTATTTTTGACAATTTCAACTTCAGTGTGGCGTTATGGCGCTCCACCAGGCCGGCGGATTGGGGGTGGAAGACCGCATGAAATCTCTGTTTCGCCCCCAACCCCTTTAGGATTAGTTGGATAACCTCAGCTATGAAGTGGGGGCCATTGTCGCTCCACAAAATTCGACAAAGGCCATAGCGAGGAAAGAATTCTTTGGCAGTGTTGTCACGGGTTGGATAGGCCTCTACCCATTTGCTGAAGGCACATACAATGACTAGTACATACTTCAAGCCTTGACATCTCTCCAGCTGGATGTAATCCATCTGGAGGACCTCAAAGGGGTGATTGGGGGTCCCAAACCCTCCCCGGGGTACCACAGTTCCTTTCCCGGGGTTGTGTTGCAGACAGATAAGGCACTGCTGGACTAGGCGTCTGGCTGAGTCGGGGATTTTGTCGTTGTGCCAGACTTTGGAAATGAGTTCGATCATGGGTGCAGATCCTATGTGTGCGGGGGAATGTGCCATAGTCAGTATGGGGATCAGGTATGAGTCAGGCAGCAACCATTTGTTTGCATCTTTTGTTCGCCAGCAGCCCTCATCATCCTTCAAACCCACCCCTGCCCACTTAGTCAGTTCGTGAGGGGTGCTGGCCGACTGGATGTCTCTAATCATTTCCCTTGCGTCAGTCCATTTCTCTGCTTGTGACCTGGTCACATACATGCGTGTCACCGTCCTACTCTCAGCTGTGGTTCGTGCAGTGATGTCGGCCAGTGCATTCCCTTGTCCGACTAAGTCTGTCACCTTCTTGTGTGCCTGGCATTTGATCACTGCTAGTCGTTTGGGGAGGAGAACCGCTTCAATCAGGGCAGAAACCAGATCTCCGTGAAGGATGGGGGTGCCGTGGGACGTCAGGAATCCCCTTTCCCTCCACAGGAGCCCAAAATGGTGAACCACCCCGAAGGCATACTGGCTGTCTGTATATACGTTCACGGTGGTTCCTGTGGCTATGATGCACGCTCGTGTGAGGGCTATCAGCTCTGCTGCCTGGGCAGATCGTTGTGTGATGCGGGCTGTCTCAACTACTGTTCGGGCTGTCGTTACTGCATAGGCAGCTGAAGTGGTGCCATCTGGAAGTTTGATGCATGAGCCGTCTACCCATAGCTCTCCATCGGGGTCTGTGAAAGCAGTGTCTCGGAGGTCAACTCTACTCCTAGTTTGTTCGTCCGTGAGGGTCACACAGTCGTGTATGGGAGGAACGTCGGGGTCATTTTCAGGCAGGGGCAACAATGTGGCAGGATTCAAAGTCGTGCATCTCTTTAGTGTGATGTGGGGTGCAAGTAGCGTCAATTCGTACCCTGTCAGTCGTGCGCTAGTCAGATGTTGAGTCTTGGTTTGGTTCAGAAGGGTGTCGACTGCATGGGGTACTAACACAGTGAGGGAGTTTGAAAGTACGATTCCCTCGCTCTGACGGATAGAGACAGCAGCGGCAGCTACTGCTCGAAGACAGGCAGGCAAAGCTCTGGCTACAGGATCAAGAGTGGCGGAGAAGTAGGCACAAGGGCGCTGCTTTGGACCTATAGATAACCCTGGACGAAGAACTACGCTCCGTTCGCGGAGTTTGCGGAGTTTCGGCAACTCCGCGATCCACGGAGTACGCGTAGCTGTCGATTACTCCGCGATCCGGTGCGTAGCGTAGTTCTCGCGCGCTGAATAACATTATCGCGTGCGCGGCAATGGCTTACCTTGGTTCTGCGTTCGCTTTTTCCCGGTCGCGTGTGCCACCATGTTTGTAAACCCTCCCGCACCATTCCGTGCGACTGTGCGAACGCGATAACGTCATTTGGATGCGCGATAGCGTCATAAGGACGCGTGTGGGTAGGTTCGCGCGATATTTAGCGCGATCACGCACTTTTGTAGTGCGAACGAGAAGATGAGTTCCCGAACATGTCTTGCACACCCCGAACACGTTACGTGTGACCCGGAACAGGAAATAAGGGAACGCAAGCGGGCGGGACAAACCTCTTGGGTAACTTAGCGCGCTAGCCATTCCAAGCATGCAGGCAACGCCCCGAACACGCGCACCGCGCTACCGAAGACGAAAAACGGCGCGCGAACGGGTCTAGCAAGCAACTACGCATGGCTGCGGAGCTACACGTAGTTCGCGGAGTGCAAGTGCGTCTTTGCGTAGCTCCGCGGAGTCCGACTCTGCGAACTACGCCCAGGGTTACCTATAGACTGAGTCAGGACAGACAATGCACACCCCTCCCTTTCGTGGGTGAAGAGGGAGAAGGGTTTGGAGTAATCCGGGGTTCCCAGGACGGGCGCTGAACAGAGGGCATCTCGTAATTCCTTAAAGGATGCTTGACACTCAGGGGTCCAAGGGAGCGGGAAGGGGGCATCTTTGGCCAACAGGGCAAGTAGGGGTTTTACAATGAGGCTGAAATTGGGTAACCATTGTCTGCAAAAAGAGGTAAGGCCAACCAAAGAGCGGACTTGCTTTTGTGTTTTTGGGACGGGGGTGTCTAGGATGGTTTGGATTCGGTCGGGTGTGAGTTTCCTCCCCTCTTTGGACAGGAGATGGCCTAGGTATGTCACTTGTGGCTGGCAGAACTGTAATTTCTTTTTGGAAACTTTGTGGCCATTTTCTGCAAGAAAGTGTAGGAGTTGAACAGTGGCTGTGATTGCAAGTGGGGTGGTGTCGGCCGCCAAAAGGATATCATCGACATATTGGATCAACACCACTCCATCCGGTAGGTGGACGGCGTCCAGCTGTCTTTTGAGGGCCTGGCTGTAAATACTGGGACTTTCAGTGTACCCCTGGGGAGCTCTACAAAATCGGTACGAGCGGGATTTCAGGGTGAAGCCGAAGAAATAACGGCTGTCTGGATGGAAGGGGATAGAGAAAAACGCATTCTTGAGGTCGATAACAGTGAAGGTGGTGGCAGTGGACGGGATGAGGGTCAGAATGGTGGTGATATCTGAGACTACGGGGTATTGGGGTACAACCACTTTGTTGATCTCTCGCAGGTCGATGATGAAGCGGTACGCTTTCTCATCTCCTTCGCCTTGCTTCTTAACAATGGGTAGGATAGGGCTGTTGCAGACATTGCTAAGCACTTCTTCGACTACTCCTGCATCTACCAGAGACTGAATGATCGCTACCAGTGCCTTCTCACCCTCGGGCGATATCCGATACTGCGGGAGTTTCGGGAGCATAGCGTCCTGTCTCACAGTTATATGAATAGGGTCAATCATCATTCGTCCCACATCAGAGTCATTTTTGGCCCATAGGTACGGAGGCAGGGTTTCAAGCAAGGACAGGTCAGCATCAGTCAAGGAGCACATGTGTCGTGCAGGGCAGGATTTGGGTATGTCTGGGTTGTCGTACAGGATGACTCGGACTCCATCCGGGGAACACCTAATGGTAGCTCGAAAATGCTTCAGTAAGTCAATGCCCATAATGGCGTCAGGGGAGTTGGAGGAGAGCAGAAATGTTGTGTCAGTGGTGTTGCTTTCTAGGTCAAAGGTGACAGGCACGGACAGGGGGTTAGTGGAGGGCGTCCCATCGAAACCTATCGATGTAATGTGTGAGCCAGACAAGGGTGCCCTTGGAATCAGTCGTTTCGATAACACACTACGTGTCGCCCCAGTGTCTACCAAAAATGGAGACTCTGTACCCAAGACCTTAGCAGTGACATAAGGACCTTGCTGGTCAACACAGAGCTCGACTGGATCCCTCCCTTGCCCCTGGCAGTCCTATGCAAAATCGGGGGCATTCTCACCGTCGGATAGTTGATACTGGTTCTGTCGGGGACGGTCAAATGTGTTCGATCTCCCTGATCTGTCATTGTTGGTGTCGTTTGTGTGCCCTCGTCCTTGTCCCCTATTTCTCGGTCCACCCGCTACATCCTTGGGGTCCCTATTTCTGTTCATCTCTAACAGAACCGGACACTGGGATTTCCAATGGCCGAATCCTTTGCAGAAGGCACATTGGTCATCGCTAATGTCTCTACGTCCAATGTGGGGTGTTGGGGTGTGGTCTTTAGGAGGTGGATTTCTAGGGATGGTCGATTGGTAGTTCCCCCTGTGGGGTTCCCGTCCAACCGCTATACCTTGTATCTGGGCTATCATCACCCTTTCTTTCAAATCTTTCTTCTTTTTCTCGGACGTCCTATCATTCTCATTCTTCTGGTGCTCGTAATACTGAGCCATCTGAAGGATAGCTGCGGGCTTGGAGGCCCCCCAACTACTCTCACTCATCTGCAGTTTTTGGGAGACCTCTTGTGATAGGCCCTTCACATAGTTTTGTACAAACAGGTGTTGTCCGGTTGCGGTGGTCATGTCTTGACCACTGTAGTCGGAGAACACTGTCTCGAATCGGGAGAAGTATTCTGATACATCTTCCTGGGGTTTCTGACGACAGGCCGTGACTATCGACCAATCTACCTTTTTCTCTGGGATCAGTGTCTTTAACTTCTGAACTAATTTGTCTGGGAGTTCTAATATGTCCTTTACTGGTTTCCTTCCAGGCTCTCGCTGTCTATCTAGTTCACTGAGTTGGTTCCAGGTATGTCCAAACAGATCTGTGTGGTCAGCCTTCCGAATTTGCTTCCACACGTCAGCTGGCAGGCATAACCCGAAAAACAAGTCAATGTCTGCTAAAGTCATTATCGTCGAACCCAAGGCTGTGCCCAATTCGGTATAGAATGCTGTCGGGTTCTTTCTTAAATCGGGCAGAGTTTGTCTAAAAGTTAGGATATCTTGTCGGTCCCATGGTTGGTAAACCCAATTGTACACAACCCTCCCTTTTACATCTGTGTGATTAATATCATCGTTCGTTCCCAGACCACGTGGCGGAATCCAGTAAGGGGCCGCCTCTCTGATGGGCATCATAGTGTTGGCTACTTCTACTGAGGTCGTTTCAGGGACTGTAACCTTGGCTTCTGGTTTTTGTTCCGTGAGGTGGCGGAAGACCTCAAGCATCTGCATGAAGAGCTCCGCTGCCTCACGTTCAGTCCCATCCCCAACATTAATCTTCCTATACAGCGTTGTCAGTTTAGCGGGGCCCTTACTCTGATACCTATCCTCATATGCGTTCAGGGTGTGGTAGCTGAATCGTAAAATGAAATGCCGTCTGTGGCTGTCGGCATGCGAATTATACATGTTCATTGTGTATTCTTCGCTCTCCCTTCGTTCTACTAATGTCTTTGCTATTTTGTCAATCCCATCCCGCTCATCTTTGCTCAACCTATTTGGTCTGGCTGGTGGGTGCTTGCTAGCCTCGGGGTTATCTGGTGGTGCTGCTAATATGGCTGGTGCGGAGGCCGTGAGGGCTGGTGCACTAGCGCTAAGGTCGTTCTCGTTCGCACTCAGGGCCTGCAGGTGTTGTTGGCAGGGGGCATATGGAGGGGGCATGTAGATGATTGGGGGACCTAGCAGTAACTCATCGTTCGCCCGTTGTTTGGAGGGCAATTCAGGGTAGAGCGCAGAGGGGGTCCTAACGGGACATTGACCTGTCGATCCTGATTCTTGGTTTTGTGTAGCTTCCTTTCTTTCTTTTATTTCTTCTTCTAGTTGCTTAGCGGCTAGGTGGGCTGCCTTTCGTAATTCTTTCCCTATTTTTGCTTCTTCTCTTCTTCTTCGTTGTTCCGTTTCTTTGCGCCACATGCCGATACTATCGAGCATAGTGGGCGTAGTCTTATTTTTCTGGAGCGCTATTTCTAATGTTTTTATTTTATGATCATCAAAGGAACCTATCAGTGGCCACTGACTTTTGAGGTCCGTTTTTGTGTATTTATGCCATAACCTAGTATAGGCAATAGCGACTAGTCCATGCTTGGTGAACATGTCCTTATTAGGGGTGCCCTCCAGTGGAGCTGGATGGTTCATCTCTAATAAGCGGTCCGGGCTGAACAGGCTACCAATCAGTGGGGAGAAGATAGGCATGACGGGTTACAACGGGGACAAAGGTCTGCACTACCTATTTTATCACGGCGGGCAAAGACTAGACAGAATATTTCTATTCTCCGTTGTTTGCAGGCGGTGAATACCTCAAAAGAACCAATATCGAACAATCAATGTTCGGTCAATCAAACAATCAATGGGGAGAGTAAGTGGGTACGACGTGTTAAAGGTTTGCGTTACCCACTCTTTCTCTACCTCCAAAGAGAGACCTTGTTCTTCCCTGTTTGCAGACAGAGAATCTCCAGACAACAATCCACAAACGACAGTTCGGGAAAACAGTGGGGGAGGAAGATAGGCACGACGGATTACAATGGGGACAAAAGTCTGCGTTACCTATCCTTCACTGCTTGCAAAGAGAGAGCCTGTTGTTTCTCCGTTTGCAGACGGTGAATCTCCAGAGGGATCAACAAAAGAGTAATACTAGTATTATCCAAATCAAACAATCATTTCTCAATTTGTCGTGTTTACACAACCTTACCCGGACCGCATGGACGGTTTCCTGTCTTCCGAATCCAGCGCCCGATCGTCCTCTATTCTTCGTGATGTTCGTGGCACTCCTGATGGTTCCCAGTCAGGACCGTAGATCACTCGAGAGAGGTCTGTTCGGAACTAGTGAAGGTCGGATGATCGGCTGTCAGACGAGGGTCTATCGGACACGAGCTCTCCCGATCGTTGCAGTCGTTCACTCTGTCGTCGGGACCTCTCCCACTGGATCCACGTGTCGCTGATGGGCCCCACGCTTTGGGACGCCAATTGCAGAAAAAGGGTAGGGCTATGGCCTTTTCCAAGATTTGCCCGGCGCTAACCGCCTCTATACCATTCAAGTTACCAAGCAATGAGGCAGGCGCTGGAGACTGGAAGGCAGGAAACAGAAGTTTTTATTCCGACGGAGCAGAACGCATAAGATCAGGCAACAAGGTATCGTCTCGAGGTGCTCTAGCAGCCTCTCTGAGGCCTGGCCTCTTATACCCTGGTTTATGACATGTGAGCATTCTTTATTGCATAAAAGACTCTTTAAACTTATGAAATGACGTCCCCATAATCCTCGTGTCAAACCCACCCCCACATACATCCACAATAGAGGTCCTCACCCTGCTGATAACAGGAGGGGGCTATCACGCGGCTGAGTGTTCCGCCGATTCTTAGGATGTGTGCGCCTGATCGTATCCCATGGTGTGGGGAGGCCATGATCAATAGTGGATCCTTTGAAGAGGAGCGACTCCATACAATAAGGGGCAGTAAACGGTATCTCCCGGCTTAGGCGATGGCCTCGGACCTGTGTGGACAGTCAGACTCGGGGGAAGGGGTCATCAAAGGAGTGGTATTCATGCTGCGTGGACAATCAAGCGCGGAGGGATGGTTTATCAACAGAGGGGTATTCATGGAAGGAGAGGAGGTGCTGGTCAGGCGCGGGCGTGACTCCCAAGGACAGGGTCATGCAGGAGGAGAAGGGTTATGCTCATGTGAGGGAGGGAGGGGGAGCCAGGGTGCGCGGAGGATGCTTGCAGGGTCAGAGGAGCACGCTGGCGATCGATCGTGGACAGGGAGGCCATGATACCTAAAATGGCGGTCGTGCACGTTGTACGTGGGTGACAAGCTGGCGCAGATGATGTTCAGCTCGTAAACTAAAATTCCACAACTGGAGATGACATTGATCAACATAGCCTGATCAAAATTGTACTTTTGAGTAGCACTGCAGACACTAAGCCACATATGATTCTGCAAGAGGCACCCTCTGCGGTGGCACATTACCATTCAGAGCAGCTGCATTCCCATCAGAGTAACCCTGTAAGTGGCAGCCCGTGCAGGGGCCTGTGACCTCCACATGTCTGTTGTGACCTCAACCAAAGTAGTAACTGAGTGGGTGCATCTCAAATGTCATGATCACAGCTGCACAGATTATGGTGTCTCCCCCCCTAAAGCTCATCATTCAAGATATTAAAGCACTTGAATTGGATGCTATCAGGTCAATACATTCCCCTTCTCACTTTAAAACACCAACATCTGAAAACAATGTAGAAATCAGAATTCATCTGCACCTGAATTACTTTTATGGAAAATTAGGAGCCAGTTTGTGTGTATTTGTGTATCGCGATCTAAAAATGCAGTTGGTCCCTTTTCATTCCCAGACCATTTAAATTATGTAATGCCAAAGTAAAGGAGTAAATATTATTTTATGTATAAATGTACATAAAGTATGGTAATGGCACTATATATCTAAGCACATATCACAGCAGCATCATGCACACCACTGACGCGCATTTTTGTGAAGCAGAAATGTGATGGAAACCTTGGTAGTCTCATCTTATTTTCTAGATAATGGCTACCAACTGCCACTGCAGCTTTTTCGACTCTCTCTCTCTTTCTCCCAAGATGCCTCCCTTTGTTTATGTCTTTTTCTTTCTAGCTAGTATTTACCATCACTGTCAGTGACTTAACCACCAACGTTAGCAAGTGCATTTCCACTTACATGAATGTATATTCTCTCATGCAAAAGCGAAATTCACAAACATTTTAAAAGGATTACACCTTGCAGTTGTCCAGACATAATATTTGCATTTTTAGTGACTTCCGAAAAGTCGTAAACCTGCCCTCATCCAATGTAGTAACCCTGTAGGTGCAGATTTGCTAAAAGTGTAGAGCAAGGCCCCCAATCTTAAAACATGAGTATATAAAAGAAATGAGCGTAGTTTTTTCTAAACTTTGGGTTATGTGTTGAAAGCAGTGTGCACCCTCTTTCATCTACTGCAAGAAGTGGCAGCAAAGTGATGGAAGGAAGGCTTGAAAAAATCTCAGCAACTGGTGATTGCGTGTGTTACATTTCAGTCCACTGCTTTTCTACTGCTCTACCATAATAGCAAGAGGTCAGCCGTATCCAGATACGTTTTGGTTTTGCTCCTATAGGAACATTTTTGCCGAACTGCTGGACCAGGTCCTCTCCAGATGGGAATACAAGTCACCCCTGACTAGATTAGGCCTGAATTGGGCCTTCCTGGTCCTCAACAGTACAGCGCATCTTGAATCCTATGTCCCAATGGCATGGTCAACTCACTCACAGTACAGCTGTAGGTCGGTAGTTGTTTCCAGGAGGTGGAGTGGAGTTAGGCCAATCAAACAACACTTATTCTTTAAGTGACCCAAGAAGATGCAAGGGCTTGGGATAAGAGGTGAAAAGCAAATGAAGGGATTAAATTAATCTTGAGTGGACAGAATTACAATGAATATTGAAAGAACAGCAGGTTTTTCATAGAATGTGCATTGATAAGGGGACCAAAACTAAAGATAATTATCAATTATTAATGAAGAAAGAGTTCACACTTGCCTACTTATGTGGTATTTCCTCACTGGGGGTGGGGCTCATGGGCTAGGAAGTCAGTCACATAGCTGATCACCTCAAATCTGACCACCACTGACACAAACTTACGAGTCTTACAGGTACCAGTTAACCATCCATTTCCCTCCGGACCATTACATTTAGACTCCTATTAACAGTTTCTAGATCTTGGCTTGAAAAAAAGCCCCATTGGCACCCTTCCTTCATTTGAGGGGTAGGGGTGGTGGGAGAAAGTCAAGTATTGAATGGGGAATTCAACACCTCCTTAGAAGGTTTGATGCACTATGATAGCAGCATCAAGGCAGGCACTGATGGTCAGTGTAAGCAGCTAGCATTGGTGTAATTATAAGTAGTGGGCATGGGTGAGAAGCGTGAGGCATTGACACAAGTGGATGGTGTAAATAGTTGCTGCCTGTGAACAACGTGACAAACTGGCAAAGGTGGGTAGTATGAGGATAATAATATTCCTGTTTCCATAATTCAATTTACATTCCTTTATCTTCATTAGGGGTTTCCCTCAATCCAACCAGTATCTTTATTTAGAAGTTCGTATGAATTTGCAGACCAGGCCCTTATTCTCATAGTGCACACCTTTAGCATTTCCCAAAATTTGTGTAAAAACTATTAATCCATGAAAGTGTACAGTAGTCATATTATAGGAGCCAAAAATAAGTATCCCATACTGATTTGTTGGTATCAAAACAATTAAGCAGCATATCAGCAACAAATGTGCAAAATAGCAGTATATTAGCAGCCATCTATTAATTTTATAAAATAACTTTATCAAAGTTAAAATGACTTAGCAACATAGCCGCATAAAAATATTAACTCTACAACTTCCATAGCAGTGTGACTCTTGTGCAAATTATGCAAAAAGTGCCAACTAGAAGTAGCATGTGCTATTCCGCTGAGAAAATCTTTAGCTCATATTAAAACATCCTTCCTATGATGTTTAAGATCTAACAATTAAGCAGTTAGAGCATCTTGATGTTAAAAACTCTCATGATTATAGCTATTCAACATATGGCCTCTCCATATGTGGGGAATTTACCTCACATTCACTTCAATTTCTTCATCTCTATTGAGGCCTGCCATACATTTTGTATGTAAATCTAAAATATATCTAGATTTCAGATGTCTTCATTGCATTACTCTATTTCCTTCTCTTACATCAAAGGATACTGCATCAAATGCAAATTAGTTAAGTCTTCCTGGATTACTGTCATGTTTTTCTTAAAAATGCCTGGCAACTGGATAATTTAAATCTGTATTTCTTATTGCCCTCTGGTGTTCCAAAATTCATTTATTCTAGGGAAAAATAGTACTACCAATATACATAAGAGAACATGAACAGAATAATACATATACAACATGATACAAATGACGATTATAAAAGCCATTGATCTATCTCTTATATCCTTCTGAGGTGGTATATTTTAGTGTATTCAAAACTGTCTTGCAGGCCGTACATCTAAACAATCCCTGTGCTTTGGATAGTCATGTATCAGATTTCAGAGTCTTAAAGAAATAGTTTGTATCAACTCATCTCTAAGGGTTCTTATGTTCCTGTAAATTATAGGAGGATTTACTGGTAATTCCAGTCCATCACTGAATGACCTTTGACTTACGTTATAAGACATGGAACTATAGTGTGTGATCAATCGTGCCTTAGGCTCTTCCTCATCTGGTTTACCATTGGGTTATAATAGCTGGTCCCTTGTCACATTTTCTGCTTTCATAACTGCTGTATTCAAAGCTTTCAATGTATAGCCTCTTTTTAAAAACCTTCCTCTTATCAGAGTCAATTGTTAAGTATATTCTCCATCCTGACTGCAAATTCTCTTCAGCCTGAGAGTTTCCCCATATGGAATGCTTTCCATATGACACCTAGTGTGTTGACTTTGGAAGGTGCTATTTCGAGCCGTGTCTTTACAATGTATAAATGTGGCGGATTTGGCCCTTCGAAACTCCTAATGTAATATCCAAAAATGTAATTTCTCTAGAACTCAGGTACTGTAAATTTTAAATTGAAGGGATTGTTGGTAAGTCTATTGACATATTCATATGCCCTTCCTGTGTGCCATTTCACAAACAAAACAGATCATCTATGTAACATTTCAAAATTCTAAAACATTCTGAACATACTCCTGATTAGCATCCTCTCAGACCATCTGCTGCTCCCACCATCCCATCACCAAATCAGCAAAGCTGGGAGCGAACCAGGTGCCCATCACAGTTCTAACTCTGTTGATATAGGGCACTATCATGCATGAACATGTCCTCCTTCAAACAGATCTCTATCATTTTGATTAGCATCTTATTATGTTATAGGTAACAGGCTGGTCTTGTTTTAAAGAAATACTCACATGAACGTGTCCCAAATGTATGATCAATACACATATAACGTGAAGGCATGTCCAGTGTTATCATCAAAGAAGAGTCTGACCAAACCAAGTTATGAATTTTGATCAAAAATTCACCACTATCCTTGCAGTATGCTGGGAGAGTTTTCAAAAAGGGGAATAAGAATTTATCAATATATATAGCATTATTATGTAAAAAACGTTAATTAGAAAAGACAATAAGTCTCCATGGAGAGTATGTCATACCCTTGTGCACCTTCGGTAACACATAAAATGACAACATTCTGGAGTGTTCTGATCTTAAAAATGATGTTCATCATAATCTAAAATTCCTACCCCCACCGATCATTTCAGCTGACTCTTATTTATACACACTGAGGCTTTATATTCGTCTATTGTGATAAATTCATTACATTCACCATCTGACAATTGTGGCATGACCTCCTTTTCAGAAGAAATTGATTCCTTTATTGCAACATTTCCTCCCTTGTCACAACTTTTTATCTCAATGGAGGAGCCCTTTTTCAAAGACTGCAATGTCTTCCTGGATCACCGTTATGTTTTTCATAAAAATGTCAGGCCACCTGATAACTAAAATCTGTGGAGCAGATTTACGAGTTCTGGCGCATCTCTGCAAATCAGCAGGGATGCGCCAGAACAGATGCGATACACAATTCCCTCCTTGCGTCACCATGAATGCATCGCATTTACAATGCGGCGCACCATGGCGCAAAGATAGGGCGCTGCGTGTCGCATCCTGTGGCATAAGAGCAGCGCATTGCTGGAGTCATGTCGACATATTCATATGTTGACACGGCTACAGCAATGCTCAGGGGCGTCCTATGCCTAACATGCTGCGTCACTCCTTACGCCTGCTTCAAGCGCAGGGGTTTGACGCAGCATGAACGTAAAAGTGACTCAGTGAAATCTTGTAGATTTCACAGCGTCACTATTATGAGGCCTTCCTACGACGGAATGCCCACCCTGCACCGGAACGCCCACATGAAATCTAACGCAGGTTTCATGTGGCACAGGCGCATCTCTCTCGATGTGTCATGTTGTAAATAAGGTGCAACTTGGCACATAGTTTACGCCGCCGCTGCGTTACAGAAGTGACGCAACAGCGGTGTAAATGTGGTGCAAGGGGCTTGTAAATCTGCCCCTGTATTTCGTTTTGTCCTCTGGTGTTCCAAAAGTCATTTCCTTAAGGGAAAACTAGTACTCCCAATACACATAAGAGAACATGGGCAGAATAATACATATACAACGTGATCCGAATTACAATTATAAAAGTCGTTGATCCATCTCTTGTATCCATCTGAGGTGATATATTTTAGTGTATTCAAAACTGTCTTGCATGCCTTACAGTGACTACTTCTAAAAAATCTCTGTGCTTTGGATAGCTATGTATCAGATTTCCGCGTCTTAAAGAAAAAGTTTGTATCAACTCATCGACAAGGGTTCTTACTTTCCGAGAAGGTATAGGAGGAATTACTGGTCATTTCTGTACCATCAAGGAATCACCTTTACTATTCAGACAATGTTTCCCCAACACATGACTTACTTTATAAGACATGGAACTATAGCATGTGATAAATCATGCCTTAGGGTCTTCCTCATCTGGCTTTCAATTGGGATATACTAGCTACTGCTGTATTGAAAGCTTTCCATTTTTGGCCTCTTTTTAGAAACCTTCCTTTCATCCAAGTCAATTGTTTAGTATATTCTGACTGCAAATCCTGACTGCAAATTCTCCTTAAGTTTCCCCATATGAAATGCTTTACTTAAGACACCTAGGGTGTTGACTTTTACAGTGCAAGGTGCTATTTCAAGCTG
The DNA here is from genome assembly GCF_964263255.1 of Lissotriton vulgaris. Lineage (NCBI taxonomy): Eukaryota > Metazoa > Chordata > Amphibia > Caudata > Salamandridae > Lissotriton > Lissotriton vulgaris. The sequence goes on from NC_141687.1 coordinate 898,522,566, forward strand.
TGTCTTTACATTGTATAGATGTGCGTATTTGGCCCTGGGAACCACTAATGTAATATCCCAAAAATTAATTTCTCTAGAACACATAGATACCGTAAATTTGAAATTGAAGGGATTGTTGTTAAGCCTGTCGACATATTCATATGCCCTTTCATGTGTGCTAACCTAACTGTAGTGCGGTATTGCTGAGATACATTGTGCAAAATGAAAACTTAGGTTGCTAATCTATTTAAAATGAAAGCATTTTGATATTGACTAGGTGCATAGACCCCCAGTGCCACCACAAGTGCCAGCCATAGCCATTGGGGGAGACCCAGGCCTGTTGAGGGAGGAGGATAAGTCCCAGTGGTGGCAGAGACAACTGGTAAGTCAATTTGCTTTCTTATTGACAATTCTGTATTTGGTACATGAGGCAGATATCCCGCCCATCATCTCCAGCCCCTGCCCAAGGCATTTCGCCACCTAAAATTGCAGCACTATTTAAATCGGCGCTGCAGTGGAGGCAGTGAAATGTGCATCTGCTGTTGCATATTGAAGGATGCAGTGCATACAAACCAAAGACAAGGTGTGCTTCCCAGTGTCCACTATTGGTACTTAACGGCATTATTCTTTCTTTGTGTCCCAGTCTACCCTAAAATGTACATTTTATCTCTGCATGTGCCATATTTTTTTATATCTGGCAAATAACAGGGGAATGATTCAGTTCAGGAAGAACAGAGGTGGGAATCCTAATACATGTGAAAAAAACAGAATACCTCTGACACCATAAATCAAAAATCACTTTTTTCCCATATGGATTTTTTAATTATCCCTGGGTTATAGTCATTTATATATTTTTTTAACACTTTGTACACTTGTTTTTACAAAATATGAAATCCTATCACGGGACAAGCTAGAACAAAACCTGCTTGCCTTCTTTTATGTACATCAAAATTATAAAGGTTGTGATCAAAAGCATATATAGTACATTAACAAAACATAAACATTTGTTCTTTTTTAAACATGGAACTTATCGTGCATAGAATCCAATTTACATATAACATCCTGGAAAATACATCAGGTGAAGAATAGTCCTACTGATTTTTGCAAATGAAAAGATACAAGGACTGGTTTTACTTTTCTGGCCTCATCATTCACTACTATCTAAGCCGGGGAGAGGTCAGAATAATGTTCAGTACTCGATGATAGAACCCTACTCTGTGAGCTCTATTGTGCCCAAATTTGGGACCTAGCATGTACTCGGTTCATTAAGGAGCCTCCCTATTGTTAAAACCAACGCTTTTCGACCTTCTAGATGGCACGTCTTCATAGGAAGGTCTTCATCAGGGAAAGTTATTTTCTTATGAACATAAACAAGTTACATAAGTCCTCTTTGAACATTACACCGGGAAAAGTGAGCACCCCATGTTGTCCACCACACTGCACATGCTTGAATCAGAGGGACCCATGCGCACCCCCTCACGACCTAATTGGAGGGCTCCGGATGAAGGGGGTCCTGCTATGCCCCGAAGTTTGACTCCGATAACCGTTTCAACTCGCTGACTCCGAGTCGATACAGCTGTCCGAATCATGCATCGTACTCTCTTGGTCGGAATTCATCTCTATTGCGCGGCACGATTCAGCTCTGAACGAGTCAGATGGACAGGATCTGGTTCAGAAACAATTCAGTCAACGCAAACGAGATCTTCGCATCGCACTTGGTCAATCGGAGCGGGGGACGACTCAGACGGAAACATAGGCTCCAAATCAGGTTTGGAAGTTCCGATACCCATCTGGAGGCCTTCTGAATGACATCGGAATCAGGCCCATAATGTTAAGAGTAGCAAACATTAAATGAAAGAATACCCAGCTCGAAAAAAGACCAACTCAAAATAACTGCCATTTCACAGACATCATTCTAATGGTAGATAAATACAGTTACACAGGCAAAGTAAGGGCAGCAATCATTGAGTATAACAATAACCAGACCCAAATAAAACAACTTGAAAAAACTACCATTTCAGAGACATCATTCTAACTTTAATTAACATGGGCAACTGTTATAAATACTCTACAACACTACTCAAAAAACACCCAGAAGTAGGTCAGCTAATGCACTTGAGTATGACCAATAGACCAAATCTTCCTCCTCCGCTGTTTCACGAACAGTACCATCTAGTGGCATGAAGTGTTAGTTTATTTGAATTATTGTCAATCTCTTCATGTTTTGAGATGAGACACCGGTCTTCTGACCGTAACAATTGAGCCAGTTGCACTGAACACATGCTCAGAAAACATACTGGCTACTGGACAAGCCAGATACTTTATTGCCAGCCTGCTAAGCTCTGGCCATTGGCGCACCTTCCCATACCAATAGACCATTGGGTTTTGAATAAGAATGGGCGTAAAATCCGTTCCGCTCGCGGATTTTGCGGATTTTCGGTAAATTCGCAATCCGCGAGATTCGCGAATTTCCCGCAAAATCCGCAAATTCGCACGCAGCGGATTTTTTTTTTCTTGGTGATACAATTTTGCGGCGCGCGGCGTTTACTTCCCGTCATTCATCGTTTGCCGAGTTAATATTTTGCGAGTGCTGCGCCATTTTGGATCTTGCTGCGGGATCCCGCGGGAATTTGGCAAGCGCGATTACGTAATCGCGGCTTGCCAACTTTTACAGCGAGAGTTTGTCAACGCGAGTACGCCGTGATCTCGTATCGCGGTACTTCGCAATTGCGAGCTTGGAGATGCGGCGAGCAGCAACAATCTCGCACTCGTGAAAATATAAAATTTGCAATTCTGCACAAGAAATCCACCAGCAAGCAGCATAAACCTTCTGGAAATGATGATTTTTATCTGAATAACTCCTCAGGTTGACATTTGCCTGCACTTTTTTTGCGAGGAGTCCATTTTGGGGAGGGGGGGGTGGGAGGAAGGAAGTGCCCCACAGTCTTCAACTTCCTGTTCCTGTCCAGCAGGCTCCTCTCAGTGCTTTGTCCATCTCCTGGCACTTTTCATTTGGATCTGGAGCTGGAAGGATTACTTTTTGTGGATGCTGCTGGATATTTGGATTTGAGGCCTTTTAGACTTTCTTTGGATCACTTTTGGATTAGAAATTTCACAAGTAAGTTTGTTTGGGGCATTACAGTTGCTGCAACTACAATTTTGGAATTTTCAATTTTTGGGCTGTTTTAGGGCCTTTTTCCCAGGGGTACTCAGTGGTGGGTGCACTGAGTCTTTCTGTGGGGTGTTTTGAATTTAAACATCATGGAGGGGCTGGATGGCTTGAGATTGTGCTGATTTTTCTGCGATTTTCGTTTTTTTGGCCTGTTGTGGCCTTTTCACCAGGGGGTAGTGAGTGGTGCATGTGCTAGTCTTTCTGTGGGTTGTCGTGAATTTAAACATCATGGAAGGGCTGGATGGCTTGGGATTGTGCTGATTTTTCTGTGATTTTCGTTTTTTTGGCCTGTTGTGGACAGGCCATGTGGTTGGGGGCCATTTTGAGTGCTGCTACAGGCCCTGGCCATGTGCTGTGAGGGAGGGGGCCATTTTGAATGCAGGCAGTGTTCTCAGGCCTGCACCCATTTTGCCTAGCTTTCATCCATTATGCCCAGGGGTAGTGAGTGGTGCATGGGCCTAGTCTTTCTGTGGGTTGTCTTGAACTTTAAAATCACGGAGGGGCTGGATGGCTTGGGATTGTGCTGATTTTTCTGCGATTTTCGTTTTTTTGGCCTGCTGTGGCCTTTTCACCAGGGGGTAGTGAGTGGTGCATGTGCCAAGTCTTTCTGTGGGTTGTCGTGAATTTAAACATCATGGAGGGGCTGGATGGCTTGGGATTGTGCTGATTTTTCTGTGATTTTCATTTTTTTGGCCTATTGTGGACAGGCCATGTGGTTGGGGGCCATTTTGAGTGCTGCTACAGGCCCTGGCCATGTGCTGTGAGGGAGGGGACCATTTTGAATGCAGGCAGTGGTCTCAGGCCTGCACCCATTTTGCCTAGCTTTCATCCATTATGCCCAGGGGTAGTGAGTGGTGCATGGCCTAGTCTTTCTGTGGGTTGTCTTGAATTTTAAACATCATGGAGGGGCTGGATGGCTTGGGATTGTGCTGATTTTTCTGCGATTTTCGTTTTTTTGGCCTGTTGTGGCCTTTTCACCAGGGGGTAGTGAGTGGTGCATGTGCCAAGTCTTTCTGTGGGTTGTCGTGAATTTAAACATCATGGAGGGGTTGGATGGCTTGGGATTGTGCTGATTTTTCTGTGATTTTCGTTTTTTGGCCTGTTGTGGACAGGCCATGTGGTTGGGGGCCATTTTGAGTGCTGCTACAGGCCCTGGCCATGTGCTGTGAGGGAGGGGGCCATTTTGAATGCAGGCAGTGTTCTCAGGCCTGCACCCATTTTGCCTAGCTTTCATCCATTATGCCCAGGGGTAGTGAGTGGTGCATGGGCCTAGTCTTTCTGTGGGTTGTCTTGAATTTTAAAATCATGGAGGGGCTGGATGGCTTGGGATTGTGCTGATTTTTCTGCGATTTTCGTTTTTTTGGCCTGCTGTGGCCTTTTCACCAGGGGGTAGTGAGTGGTGCATGTGCCAAGTCTTTCTGTGGGTTGTCGTGAATTTAAACACCATGGAGGGGCTGGATGGCTTGGGATTGTGCTGATTTTTCTGTGATTTTCGTTTGTTTGGCCTATTGTGGACAGGTCATGTGGTTGGGGGCCATTTTGAGTGCTGCTACAGGCCCTGGCCATGTGCTGTGAGGGAGGGGGCCATTTTGAATGCAGGCAGTGTTTTCAGGCCTGCACCCATTTTGCCTAGCTTTCATCCATTATGCCCAGGGGTAGTGAGTGGTGCATGGGCCTAGTCTTTCTGTGGGTTGTCTTGAATTTAAACATCATGGAGGGGCTGGATGGCTTGGGATTGTGCTGATTTTTCTGTGATTTTCGTTTTTTTGGCCTGATGTGGCCTTTTCACCAGGGGGTAGTGAGTGGTGCATGTGCCTTGTCTTTCTGTGGGTTGTCTTGAATTTAAACATCATGGAGGGGCTGGATGGCTTGGGATTGTGCTGATTTTTCTGTGATTTTAGTTTTTTTGGCCTGTTGTTGTGGCCTTTTCACCAGGGGTAGTGACTATTGAGTGTTGCATGTGCCTAGTCTTTCTGTGGGGTGTCTTGAATTTAGGCATCATGGAGGGCATGGGATTGTGCTGATTTTTCTGCTTTTTTTCGATTTTTTTGGGGTGTATAACTGAACTGATGTTCCTCTGTCTTCCATTGCTTTTAGGTGCACAAGACTCAAGAGAACCACCAGTGCCAGGAAGAAGTCCTGCAGCGGTGTGTGTGTGCAGCATAACGTCACACGACGTCACGTCTGGCCTCAGACAACTCTGCAATTTGTGCAACTGCGGCCTGCTGTCTGACCTGCTCTGAAGAAGATGGCCCCAAAAAAAGGTCTCTGTAGCTCCTCTAGCAAGAAAGTTGCTAGTAAGGAGCAGAAGAAGCAAGTTACCAAGGAGGCTGGTGTGCCGGCCGCCGCGTTTTTTGGGAGTAAAAAAAAAAGTACGCCTGCAGCAGCAGCGGGATCTGCTGGGGACCAAGCTGGGAGCAGCACTCCCGCTCCATTGGGCTCAGTGCCTCCACCACCACGCCAACTTAAGTCAAAGCCCTTGAGTGCTTCAGAGGCAGTCAGTGTACTTCTTCAATCACCATCGACCAGTGATGTTGGCTCATCGCAAGAAAGTAGCAGCAATATCCCTGAATCAACACAGGTTGTTGTAACTCATCTGACAAGTGTTGAACAACCACAGCCGCAACAACAACAATATGTGCAAGTACAAGCCCAAGTACATGTGGAAGGAGAGGCAGCGCAAGGAGATGCGCAATCAGAGGTGCATGGAGGGTCACAAGTGCCCACAATATTTGTTCCTCCCGAAGTAGGGGCACATCAGGAAATTGACAATCAAACCGAGGTATCATTTGAGGAAGCCACTCCTCCTGATGATCATTCATTGTCTTCCACATCCCTAGCAAGGAAAAGATCAAGGGGGGTGTCTACATCTTCTTCAAGCCCACCTCCTTCTGATGATCTGGATGAAGATTGGGAACCATCATCACGGCAGTCTGAGAGTGAGGCACACCATGATCTGACAAAGATACCTAAGAGTAAAAGGAAGGTCGTCGAAAAACTCATAGCTATGGAGTGTGATGAGGCTCAACAAGAAGTGACGGATACTGCTGCTGATGAAGCCTCTCACGACGACGAGCCAGTCATCATAAAGGTCACTGCAGCCCCAGCGGGCATGCAGCAAAGAGACATTTTGACCCTATCCCGAGAAGCTGCTGAGCGTGATGATGATGTCGACGAGGAGGCAATGGAAACACAAGAATCATTGGATTTGGAGTTAACTAGTACACCAACACCTACCGCTTCCATATTTCTTCCTCGCAAGAAGGGACCTCCATCCACCTCGACCTCAATTAGTGGTGGTGAAAGTGCAAAACGTACTGAAGTTCGGCAATCCACATCCTCCACTTCATCTGGCATTAGCAGCAGGACCACCACCACTAGTTTCGCCGCCTCCTCCTCAAGTCTGCAGTTTGGGACTTCTATAGTGTTTGCCCAAAAAAGAAAAACATAGCCATTTGTAGCATTTGTAAGCTTCGAGTTAGTCGTGGTAAGTTTGGTACCAACTATGGTACCGGAGGCCAGAGAGGTCATCTTAGGAGAACGCACGCTGTCCAATGGTTTGCGCACCTAGAGGCGATCAAGGAAGCCCAAATTGCACGTAATGAAAACGTTGATGTTTCATCTGATGATGACGAGGAGGAAGAAGATGTATCAAACACTTCACTTTCACCCAGTACCCCTGTCAGCAGCACACCCCATGTGAGCCACACTAAGAGTGTGGGAGAGAGTGAGACACCAATGCAAAAAAGTTCATCAGCGAGCGTAACTGGGTCGAAGATATCATCATCATTATCCCGTAAATCCTTGGTCCAGGGCAACATTAAAAAGATGTTGTTTACAGAAGCGCAATATGAACGCAACCACCCACTGACGCGTCTGTATAACACTAAGCTGGCTAAAATGCTAGATCTGGACCTTCTCCCTTTTTCTTTTGCAGAAGGGGTTGGTTTTCTAGAATTAGTGGCAGCGCTCTGCCCTAAATGGAAGGTTCCTAGCCGGTTCTATTTTGCCCGAGTTGCGGTTCCAGCACTACATGAAGATGTTCTGGAGGTGATTGGGGCAGCTTTGCAGAAGAGTGCTGTTCACACTATACATCTGACAACAGACATGTGGACCAGTGGCGCAGGCGCTGATTACATGTGCATCACTGCACGCTGGGTCTCTTTTTCAAGGGTTAAAGCAAAGCTAAACGCAGGTGTTGACCCGGACCAAGTTTTTAAAGCTGCTCGGAAACATGCAACACTAGCCATGTTTGGGTTGGAGAAACGTCACACAGCACAAAACATTTTGGATGTGTTTAACACAAAGGTCCTTGACTGGCTGTCCCCAAAAAAACACCAGGTTGGTTATGTTTTAACGGATAATGGCACCAATATAGTCAAGGCCATGCAGCTGGGTGACTACATCAGAGTGCCGTGTTTGGCGCACTGTATAAACCTGGTTGTCAAAAAATTCTTGAGTGATAAAGACAGTGCAGGGTACAGGGTAGTGGACACCTGCCGAAAAATGTGCAAACATTTCAGCCATTCTTTTAAGGCCCGGAAGCATCTGAGGAGCCTGCTATATGAACGTCACATGCCAGTGAAAGCACTCATCCAGGAGGTGGCAACACGTTGGAACTCAACCTTCTACATGCTTGAGCGTCTGTATGAGCAGTATACGGTACTCAATCACTATTTCTTAACACGGTACAGCTCAGAAGGAGGACCTGAGGATGGGTGCGGCGCAATGGGACATTGTTAAAAGCCTGACACGCATGCTTCGTCCTTTTGAGTTCTTTACGCGTGCAGTCAGCAAGGAGGACTGTAATTTGGGAAAAGCTATCCCATTGTTGTACATGCTGGAGCACCAACTGAAGGAGGTGTGTTCTGTGTTTGAAAAAGATGAAGAAAACCAAGACCCTTTTATTCTGGCGGAGAAATTATTAGAGCACCTACAAGGTGATGAACGTCTTAAAATGATCCACTCAAACCAGCATTACATTTGTGCTACTATTCTGGATCCACGCTACAAAAAGGCGCTGGCAGGCCAAGCATTCTTTCCTTTTGCTGATGAAGATGTTACAAAGTACAAACAGTGGCTAGCCTCCTCAGCCAAGAAGTTTGAAAGAGAACGGCAGCAAATTGAAGGAAAAGGCAGTACATCAGCATCAGCAGGCCATCCCCAGTCACAACAATCCACTTCTGCACCTGTGGCTGCGGCACAAGTGACCTCTCAGCCGTTAAAGAGACCGGCAACCGGATCATCTGCACCACCAGACACAACAGTAACATTGGAGGCTGAAGAGGATTGGCTAGCTCGGCTTGGGTTTGGTTCTCAAAAGGTCACAGCAACAGCTAAGCAAAGTGGAGGAACCTTGGAGGAGAACCTTGAGTCGATGGTGAAGGACTATCTAAATGACTCAACAGAGATCTATGTTAATGCTGACCCATTGGCGTATTGGCATGGGAAAAAAGAATTGTGGCCACAGCTCTCCAACCTGGCTTTAAACTACTTGTCTTGCCCACTCGCAAGTGTGTCTTCTGAACGTGTTTTCAGTGCTGCTGGTGGCATTGTAACTTCCAAACGGAGCCGCCTCTTGCCCAAAAATATGGAGAGGTTAACAATGATCAAGATGAATCAGCACCTCATACCACCAGATTACAGAGTACGAGAAAGCGTGCCGGATGAAGACGAGGTGGACAGCAACATAGATGAGGGAATTTCTTCTCTGTAAGGTGACACTGAGCTCACCCTACCTGAATTCGCAGAGTATGACGATGAAGCCTTATTCTTATTCGTGGACCGTGATACCGAGCCCTGAAAATGAGACAATGAATCAATAACTTTCTTTTTCGTCCTTATTCACTTTTATTCCTGTGTGTCTGTCTTTTTTTGTTGTGCACAGTTAATATAATTCAAACTTTAATCACCTAATCACAAAAACAAGCCCATCAGCAGAACTGTCTTCACTTGTTTGCTTATTGATTTGAAGGTGCCGCAGTCTGCATTCCTCAGGTTCACAAGTTCAGAAGAACATGCTCCTCTATCCTCCTCCTCCAGACTCCTACTTCCATCAAAGCAGAGGACTGGTTTACGCCCAATGAAGAAAGACTCAGCACTTGTGGGGGTGTTGTTCTACCTCTTTGCGGGTGAGTTGACGGCTCTGGGGCCATTGCTGGGAAGCTCTAATATCGGATAAAAGTGGTTTGGACCAAATCCGAGGCGGAAATTTTTTGGTGTTTTTGCTGACTTGCTTGCCTTTGAGGTGCTCTTTGGGGGGGTTCCGGCTGTTTGTGGGTGAGTTTCAGGGTCTGGGAGCACTGCTGGGACACTCTAATCTTGATTGCATTTGCTTTTCAGGAAATCCGTGGTGGTAAAACGGACTTATGGCCTAGCTACACAGCGCGTTTGGACCGAAGGCCGAGAAATATTGTAAGTAGGAGATTTTGCTTTTTGCCTGTTTGGGGGTGTTATGCTTTTTGACGGGTGGGTTGGCGGGTCTTGGGGCATTCCTGGAAAGGTCTAATACCGGATAGAAGTGGTTGGGACAAAATCCACGCCGATTTTTTTCTGCTATTTCTGACATTTTGCTCAATGTAGCGTTTTCGGGGGCCTGTATGGGGGGCTTCCTGGTGTTTGTGGGTGGGTTTCGGGGTCTGGGAGCACTGCTGGCTATGGATACTTTACTTTGCAAGAGATTTGAAGCAAATCCATGGTGGCAGAGGGGAGTTAGGGCCTAGCTGCAGAGCGCGCGCGGAGTGATTTGGGAAATTTGCAAAAAAATGACTAAGTCCCCATTTTTGTACTTTTGCTCTTTGGCTGTTTGGGGGTCTTCTACTCGTTTTCTCCTGGGTTGACAGCTCTGGGGCCATTGCTGGGAAGCTCTAATACCGGATAAAAGTGGTTTGGACCAAATCCGAGGCGGACATTTTTTGGTGTTTTTGCTGACTTGCTTGCCTTTGAGGTGCTCTTTGGGGGGGTTCCGGCTGTTTGTGGGTGAGTTTCGGGGTCTGGGAGCACTGCTGGGACACTCTAATCTTGATCGCATTTGCTTTTCAGGAAATCCGTGGTGGTAAATTAGACTTATGGCCTAGCTACACAGCGCTTTTGGACCGAAGGCCGAGAAATATTGTAAGTAGGAGATTTTGCTTTTGGCCTGTTTGGGGGTGTTATGCTTTTTGGCAGGTGGGTTGGCGGGTCTTGGGGCATTCCTGGGAAGGTCTAATACCGGACAGAAGTGGTTGGGACAAAATCCACGCTGATTTTTTGTTGTTGCTATTTCTGACATTTTGCTCAATGTAGCGTTTTTGGGGGGCTGTTTGGGGGGCTTCCAGGTGTTTGTGGGTGGGTTTCGGGGTCTGGGAGCACTGCTGGGACACTCTAATCTTGATTGCATTTGCTTTTCAGGAAATCCGTGGTGGTAAACCGGACTTATGGCCTAGCTACACAGCGCGTTTGGACCGAAGGCCGAGAAATATTGTAAGTAGGAGATTTTGCTTTTGGCCTGTTTGGGGGTGTTATGGTTTTTGGCGGGGGGGTTGGCGGGTCTTGGGGCATTCCTGGGAAGGTCTAATACTGGGTAGAAGTGGTTGGGACAAAATCCACGCGGAAAAGCCTTTTGGCACTTTTTGTAACTTGGGGTTCGTTAGGGTTAGCCCTAGCAGCAGGATTGCATGTGTTTCGGGGTGTTCTAGATTTTTGCAACTGAGTTCTGGGGTCTTAGAGCACTCGTGAGAATGTGTAATTTTGGTTGCAAGTCATTTGAAGAAAATCCATGGTGGGAAAGGGGGGATTCGGCATAGTTAAAGAAAGCCTTTGCCACTATTCTTAACTTAGGGTTCGTTAGGGTTAGCAGTATTTCTATTGCATGTGTTTGGGTGGGGGGGTTTTCAAGTCTTGGAGCGATGCTGGCTATGGATACTTTTGCTTGGTTGCTTGCAAGTGGTTTCAATACAATCCACGGTGGGTAAGGGGGTATTTGGGCCTACTTTTACTTTCAAAGTACGTTTTGTCACCAGTTTTCTGCTGGGCCTCGTTTTTTGAGATTTGATTGGGGGTCTTCGACATTTTTGCGACTGGCTTTAGTAAGGGTCTGGGTGGGAGCACTGCTGGGAAGATCTAAATATGTTCTAAAACACAGTTTACAGTACACCTAGCTTGAGGGGAAAGATCCGCTACATTAATTTGCCCATACTTATTTATCCTTCAAAAGGTGACTCAGACAGGGTACGCACTTTCAAAAATATTGTACTGTCTACTAGGAAAATCAAAGTGTGACTTTTTGCACTCCACAGCCTACATACCTTATATTTATTTATCAGTGGTGTTGTAATATTATATCACTTCCTGTTTTTCGTTGAATAATTACAGGCCGGGTTTCAGTCTGTGCAATGGGGAAAAAAGGATGGAGTCAGGCTTCACATTAGCGAGCCGCAATTCAGCATCCGCCAGGCAGGCAGTGGACAGGGTGTCTTCTGGTCACCAACATTGATGGACGAAGCGTAAGATGGAATGGAGGAGTGCCGCTAATAAGAGGAATTTTTATCTGCATGCAACTTACTTACTAATTTCAACAGGACAACTACAACAACATACAGATACAGTATCCATTGTTTCTTTCTATTACTGTGACTGCATTTCTTGGATCTCTCTCTGCTTCTAAATTGATCCCTTAACACATCACTTAGTCCACTCCACTATCACATCTGCACCACACATAGTCATTTGTAAGTGCTCCTACGTAATTCGCAAGTCGCAGCACGCCCCAGCCCGTAGAGGACTGGGATGGCCCCAATGATGAAGCATGTCACCAAGGGGCAACCCTGGTGAGTGAGGGGACACCTAGAAAAAGAGCAATTTCTCCTTTTCTATCTACTATACCTTCCAGACCAACCCCATTGAGTGTTGTGAATGGATTTATAGTGACCAGCAAGGCTCTCAGGTATCTGGCAACAGAGACCTTATGTTTCATATAGTTATCAATAATTCCACACACGCCCTGTACTGTCGCATTCTTTCTTCCACAGTTGTCGAAAGTACTACTTACTTTTCACTGACATGCATGCAGTAGTGCATGCACTTTCAAAGATTGATGGATAGGTTTGTTCCCAAAGATTTGTTTATGTTCAATTGTTTATCCATGCTGTGCTTTTTTTACAGGGTGTCTTCTGGTGACCAACATTGATGGACGAAGCGTCAGCTGCAATGGAGGAGTGCCGCTAATAAGAGGAATTTTTTTCTGCATGTAACTTACTTACCAATTTCAGCAGGACAACTACAACAACATACAGATACAGTATCCATTGTTTCTTTCTATGACTGTGACTGCATTTCTTGGATCTTTCTCTGCTTCTAAATTGATCCCTTAACACATCACTTAGTCCACTCCACTATCACATCTGCACCACGCGTAGTCATTTGTAAGTGCTCCTACGTAATTCGCAAGTCGCAGCACGCCCCAGCCCGTGGAGGACTGGGATGGCCCCAATGATGAAGCATGTCACCAAGGGGCAACCCTGGTGAGTGAGGGGACACCTAGAAAAAGAGCAATTTCTCCTTTTCTATCTACTATACCTTCCAGACCAACTCCATTGAGTGTTGTGAATGGATTTATAGTGACCAGCAAGGCTCTCAGGTATCTGGCAACAGAGACCTTATGTTGAATATAGTTATCAATATTTCCACACACGCCCTGTACTGTTGCATTCTTTCTTCCACAGTTGTCGAAAGTACTACTTACTTTTCACTGACATGCATGCAGTAGTGCATGCACTTTCAAAGATTGATGGATAGGTTTGTACCCAAAGATTTGTTTATGTTCACAATTGTTTGTCCATGCTGTGCTATTTTTTCTTGTCTCCCAAAACCTTTCCCAAAAACCCCCGCACCCATCCATTTTTCAAACCCTTACCCTCTTCCCCCGGGCTGTGTGGTTTTGATTGATGAGTGACTAAATTACAGCAATAAATCCACACACTTGCTGGGGAGGATAAGGTGATAGCAACAGGCTGGTGAAGAAATCCGAGGATATATTCTTACTCTGCTTGACAAAGACCCATGGCTAATGTCAAAGAACTTCAACCGAATTAGTAGTTATACTTTACCATTTGTTAGGCTACAATGTGGCACTGTTCTAGTGTACTGTCACCTGCTATATTCTCTATTGTACCGTTGTATTGCTCAGGAGGACAAACCAGATTTCATTTTCTTTTTTTTCATAGGCATGCAACTGCCACTGTGTCACACCACTAGTACCACCGCTATGAGGAAATTTTATCCGCCCAGGATTGCCAACCTTATTCGCTGTTTCCCGTGGAGCCAACCCTGGGTCTAGCCCTACTTTCAAACACAAATTACAGGTAAGATAAGCGTTTGGTGGGAGGGAGTATAATGGAGTATTAGGAGAGACGAGAGACTGACGGTAGTACTACTAAAGTCCTAGGAATCTTGAATTCACTTCACTTACTCTGTGAGAGGCACTTAGTGTTGGAAAAACATTTGGGCATTTACACTTAAAGGAAGAAAATGGAACTAAACTTTCAGGAAAACAAAGTTAATGTTAAACCCCCACCCACCAGGCAAGCAGTAAAAAACATGTATGCTCAGATAAAGTTTGAAAAAGTATATTTATATCCCTAACAAAATAATCTCCAGCAAGACCCTCCCTAACCCCAACGGTTGTCCTTTAAAAGTCCCAAACCCAACTCCCGATTCCCACCCCCCAAAAGTCTCTAAAAAAGGGGCAAGGGACACTATGGGTGGATGCTGTTTACTTTTTGGGCCAGGGCATCATACTCCTCGCGGAGCAAGGCGTGCTCTACGCGGAGCCCCTCCAACATGTTTGTAAAGTGGTGGAGCTCCTGCTGAAGGCGGGACACCCTCAGGGTACTGCGGCGCAGGCGTGCCTTGCAGTTGCAATGGCTGTGATAGGCAGCTGTTGTCCTTGCTGCTCGGCGGTGGCGTTTGGCTTTGGCAGCCCGGCTCAGTCTGGCTGGAGCACTGTGCTGGGTGGCAGCCCGTGGGGGCACGGAGGCCGATGCAGACGACGTAGTTGACGTGGTCGACTGCACACTTTCGTCGTCCTCCAGGGCCACCAGCCGCCGATATTCTGCAACAGTGGCATTGATCCTCCGTTGCCGGGCCGCTCTAGCCAGCTCCTTCCTCCTTGTTGGTTTGGAAGGAGCATCTATATGAAGAAAGAAAGACATAGTCTGTAACCAATGCTCTTTAAGATTAACTCAATCATTCAGCTGAAATTTGTGTTGCAGTACAACTAGCAACTTGCAAGTGCATTACATAACTATTGAGGCCAGTATCTATCTAACCTCCCACTTCTTCATCCTTGCTCTAACATTAGTGGGAGTTTAAGGAACAAATTCTACGAGCACTATGGACTTCCATTGGAGTCGACTATGAAAGTACACCAGTCTTATTCTTCTTCTTGTATCTTGTTTAGGAAAATTGGTACGTTATCTTCTGCAAGCTGGCATAATGCCAGCGCAGTGAACTTGCACCCGAGAAAAAGAGACGCACGCCATGATGAGTGACCTATACTTGCGTTACTGTACCGGTCCAGTACATGCAGGTGGTGAAGCTCTTACTTTTCTATTACAGGTGGCACTGAGAATACTCTGTTACAAGGGCTACTGCTTAATTAATTTAACTTTCACCCTACAGTGCAAATGAGTGCTAGAAATGGAAAAATGAAGAAGATAAATAATCTGATTATCTATCACTTCACATGGGATGTTTTTGCTTACATATGGGATGACTTTAGGTGCTTTGCTTTTCATTGAGTGACCAGTGATACATCCACACATGAATGACTGAGTACTACTAAACTTATTAAGAGAGGTAGGGAGCGGCCACCGTAATAACCGGATCTATGCTGTGCTTGCAATACAAACTACTGCTACTATTGATGGTAGTATTTGGACAAAATTACAACTTCTTTTCCTTGCCTTTCCTACACTGGAACGGACGTGCGGGTGCAGTGTTACATGCTCTTCAAAGTTACAATTAGTTCATCCACTGACCGTCTACTCTCTCTAGATCATGGGTACTCACAAACTTTCTCTCAGGGGCTAAATTTACAGTGTAGTTTGTGGCCGAGGGCCGCACTGGTGGGGGCGGAGTCAGAGGGGGCGGGGCTAAAGCAAAACGAAAACTTGTGACCATGAGGTTGCACACAGGTCCCTGCAGCAGATGCCTTCATCCACTGAGCCACCAGACCCAGCATTTACATACATCTCTCTCCCTCCTGCTCTCCCTCCTGCCCTCCCTCTCCATCTCTCTCTCCTTCCTGCCCTCCCTCTCCCTCCCCCTCTGTCATCTCACTGTGTGTGTGTCTGTCTGTGTCAGCCTTCAGCCCGGGCTGAGACAGCTTCCTCAACGCGCACACACAGACAGCCACACCAAAGTACTTAACAGGTCTTTAAAAGACCATTAACATATTTTTGAGGCTTTGTTTGTTGTAGCGCCCCTGGATCTCCACCCTGACAATCACTGCTTGCCCGGCACCACAGAGCAGAGGCTTTGTTCTATTTCACCTCTTTGTGGCCCTGCATCTCCACTCTGCTCTGTGGGGGCCGGGGGAGCAGTGATTGTCTGCAAGGTCTGCGCACCGCCAAGGAAGTCTTGCCGGGCCGCCACCGGCCAGCGGGTCGTACTATGAGTACCCCTGCTCTAGATACACATATGCTATCTAAGAGTCAGATAGTAGCATGATCCAGGTATATGGACACATACAGTTTCTGTGTCACCCACCCAGGCTGTTGTCCTTCCACCAATCATTGCTTCATCATTCACCCAGCCATGCATCTCATATTCTTTCCTTCCCATCCACGTCTTCAATCTCAATAAGTAAGGAATATATAAGAGCTTACCTCTGCCCACCACCACCACCGTCTCAACTCTCATAGCCGGCACTGGAGCCGCTGCCTCCTCCCCTGAAGAATTGCCCTCCGCCTCCGTGTCGAGCACCACCACCTCCACGTTGGCCCCGCCACCAGATGTTCCACCTACAAAGTACATTTAAGAATGTTAGAATAAACCACTCACTAGTATTTGGTCTAGGAATGAAGACATGTGAAAACAATGTAATTTGCGGCTGTCTACTCTAAAGTAAAAAAAAATGTCCCTTTTTCCAGGGAAGGGTGTTGTCTTGCTGCACTTTTTGGCACAACTGATGAAGGCTGGCTTTTTAACACGCACCATTTTTCTCCACACAGACAGAAGATGGACTTCTAACAACAAGATCAAGTTGAAACAAGGTGAGAGCTTGGCTCGACTACAAGAAATGTCTTCAATTAATCGTCAGCACTAACCACTTTTCCATTCTCAGTTAAACGTTTAGTTTTTTTATTATGACTTCATTTTAATAAATGTGTTTACTTTTAATAAAGCTTTTAAACTTAAATAGACTCTGTGTTTTTTGGTCTAGACTAGAGTGACTGAGCGAAAGGTTTTGCAATTTTTGCAAGCATGAGTCCGTGCCTCTGACACTTCTTGACTCTGACTCCGTACTCTTGAGCTACGTTGGATAATCATCATTGGGGATCAATCATCGATGAATTTAGTAGGTAAATGACTGTGCCACACTATGTAGTCAGTCAGTAAGGACATTGGGGGTTCAAAGTCTGTTATCACAGAGGTATGTGGAAACTCTAACAGCGCCTATTATAATTGATAAGCAATGCACTATTTATTGTCCATAGTTGTTTCTGCAGAAGAATTGTCCCCGCAACAGAAGTGGTATGGATTGTCCTCCTATCCAAACCAAAAGGTAGTATCTTATTCTTTCTTGGTGGTCATACATATTTTATAGTTGGGAATTTCCAAAGCAGATAGAACACTTCAAAAGACATTATGGACAATCCCAGAGGACTGCACTAAGTTGATAGAGCTATTGATGACTAGAATGGGAGTTTCGCCAACCGTGCAATCTTAGTTAGCTACACAGACAGACTAATAAGAATAATCTAGTAATACCACAGGGAGTCATAGTAGAGGCAGGATAAGAATTTAGATACAGTCTACAAGAAGATCAAAGACGATTTTGAAAAAATCAAATGAGGAACGCTAGGAAAAATACTTACTAGTCTAAAATGAAAACTTACTGGGGCCAGCAAAGGAGCCCTCGCCTGCCCGATCCTGGTCCTGTTCAACAGCATCCGCCGCCGCCTGCTGCTCCTGTGTCCCCTGGCCCCTGGGGGGAGCTGACGTACAACATCAAAGAAAGAACAGAAAACATGGATGATTGTTGCTTGTCAATGTCAACCAAATCAAACATTTCAAAACAACAATAACAAAATATTTCTGCGAAATTATATTGATTAGGGTTAGTTTTCATTGATTTGCGGACCTGCGACTTCAAAAGTCACGTAACTCACTAAACAAAGTACTGAAAGGTTCACCTAGGACTGGCAGGCAGCAGTCCGCAGGCAAGACGCAAAGTGACAGACAAACTCCATTGTGATTTCAGTCAGATCAGTGACAACACTAACAGTTGCCTGCTACATAACCAGTCATTTAAATAGTCAAACTATCAATCCACCGCCACTATTTTTCTTATTGTCTGGGGTACAAAGGAAGGGGCAGATTTAAGCCCCTTGCTGCTCTTTTGCTCCGTTCTTGCGTGACTTTTGTGACGCAGCAGCTAAACAAAAGAGGCGCCATCATGTGGCGTATAATATTATAACAACGTGACGCAGCCCTGCGCCATCAGGGGGCGTTCCGGCGCAAGGGAGGGCATTCCTGCGCTGGAACACATCCTAAAAGTGGCTGAGGGAAATCTACAAAATTTCAATCAGTCACCTTTAGGACAATGATGCGTCACACAAACCCTGCACCTGCTTGAAGCAGATGTACGGCTTGACCCAGCATTGGGGAGATAGGGTACCCCAGAGCATTGCTGGAGCTGCGCCATCGTTGCAACGCAACTCCAGCAGTAAAGCTTCGGTGACGTTTTGGGCCCATGGTGCGCCGCATTGCAAATACGGCGCACCATGTTTGGTGGTGGTAGCGGGCCGCACAATTACTGGCACATCCCTGCTACTTTGCAGGTATGCAACGGAAATTGCAATTCTGCCCCTTAAGGGCATACTTACTTACGCGTTCTGGCGCATCTCTAGAGATGCGACAGATCAAATGCATCACGCAAAACTACCCTTGCGACACGGCAGATGCGCCTCATTTACAATGCGGCGCGCCCTGGCGCAAGGGTAGGCACTTGCGTGACGCATCTCATCACGTAAGAGCGGCGCATCGCTGGAGTCACGTCGCCAACGCAATGCAACTCCAGTAATGCTCAGGGCCACCCAATACTTACCATGCTGTGTCAGTCCTTACGCCTGCTTGAAGCAGGCATAAGGAATTGAATTGACGTAGCAGCGTCGCAGAAGTGCCTGCGTTAAATCTTGTAGATTTCACGCAGGCACTTTTGCGAGGCGCACAGCCGCCGGACCGCCCACCCTGCGTACTAGGAACGCACCCATTGTGGCGCAGGCCCATGGCTTTAAAACGTGACGCATCTCCCTAGATGCGTCACGCTGTAAATGACTCGCAGGGATGCGCCACGTTTACGCCGCTGTTGGGTCACGGAAGGCAACGTAAAAGTGGCACAAGGGGCTTGTACATGTAATCTGCTCACTAGTGTCTAGCATTACGCAGTTCTGTAAAGTACACTCATACATAATAGTTGCTCAGGCCAATGAGACCACAAAATAGAAAACAATTAAGCATAGTAGCAACGCCACTGAGAAGGAGAGCAGTGCACCTGAAATGCACAGAAGATTTTGAAATATAATTTAACTACAATGTAATCGTCATCAGCATTATTGGCTTGCTCCATGTAAAAAACAAATATTTGCAATACAACAACACAGAGCAGGAGAAAACATAGTAGTGAATGATGAAATAGCTACTACTACTCACCAAGCCCGGGGATCTCCAAGCCGAGCTGGTCCAGCAGGTCGCGCTCCCGGTCCAGGAGGTCCGTCCAGCGGTGGGTGACCTGGCTGTAGGTGCGCTGGACCCCGGGGAGTTGGGACATGGCCCAGCACACCTTTTGCCACCGCTTCTGGCGCTCCCGGATGTTGTAGCCGCCGGCCGCGATCCTGCCGCCCCCAGCGATGGTCCTGGGCAGGCGGCGCTGGACGAAGTAGACCAGCGCGCCCACTTCCTCCGGGCTGAAGATCTCCCGTCGCGTCACCTGCTCCCCCCTCAATCGCCCGCATGCTGTCCTGGCACGGGGTCCAGGACTCCTCCTCCCCGCCTCCGCTGCGGCCCTCAAGTGCCTGGGCAGCTTCACGGCGCCTGGCTTCACCATGGTCTGGGCAGGTAAGGTAGGAAGTAGAAAATTAAGAAAGAATAGGATAGGGAAGAAGAAAAGAAAAGAGTTTAAAAAAGTAGTTTAAAAGTAAACAAAAATAGCAGAAAAGACAAAAATATACAGCTAGGAAAAGAGAGGGATAGATAAGAAGCAAAATCGTCAGAAAAAAAACTGAAAACAAGCAAAGGATGGCAAAGATAGCAAGAGGATAAACACCTGCCCAGACACAGGAAATGAATGAAAAACAAGATGGCCGCCCGTTCACGAGCACGAAAGTAAGTTCGCACGCGATTTTCCTCGCGATCTCGTGCGAACTTGTACTCGCAATGCTCTTACTTCGCGAGATTATACATAGCGGCCGGAAACGGAAATACGTCACGCAAACAAAATGGCCACGCCCATACTCGACCTTGGGGTAAATTCGCGTGTTGCGCTGCAAGCGGCTAGCGAATACTGCAAAAAAACTCGCGAAATAACACGCCTCAAAAAAAATATAAAGCTCATTCGCACGAATTGGCGGCTTCCGCGGTCGGTTTCGCACGACGCCGAGCCTCGCAAATAGCGCGAAATTACCGAAAAACGATTTTTGCAAAAGCAAAACAAATGAGCAGGTGCAAAAGGTCAATCTCATGATTTGTAACGATTCCCTGTTGTGCTTCCTGAGGGGGCCCTCCAGAATTCGGTTGCCTGCTTGCAACTATTGTGTGACCCTGCTCTGACCTTAACTGTATGCCACAAAGGTCCTGATTTACAGCTAAGGGAGCAGACAAGCAGGTGCCAGGCTGGAACTTCAAATTCAGTGACACATCAATTAGCCCCTAATTCATTATTGTCAGTTGGGGCAGGGCAGGTGTTGTTAATAAACTAACCCCAAATTAATTCATGTCAGTTGAAGCAGGGCAGGTGTGCCTGCTTCCCCCCCCCCATCTTCTACAGTGATGATGAACCACAGGGTGGCATTGATGTAACAGAGGGTGGCATGGGTCAAAGAGAGGGTGGCAGTGGTGAAACAGAGGGTGCTGGGAGGCTGTGATGATGAACCAGATGTAGAAACAACATAGTCGCGACCATTGCGAGCCGACAAGTAAGTTCACAATTGCGAACTAGTACCAAATCCTCGCGAACTGGCAGAAACACTTGCGAACACACAAAAAAATCCGGGAATTCGCGGATTTTGCGGATTGCGAGTTCGCAAATTCGCTAAATTCGCGAACGCCAGATTCGCAAAATTTGCCCATGCTTAGTTTTGAACCAGGTAGACCTCTTTTGGGTCATCCAGTCTTGGACCATCCTCTAAATAATCAATGGGGATGCCTCTTGCTCGAACTCTGTTGCCTTTGCTTCTGTACTTGACGTAAGCCTCACCACTTAAAACCTATCCTTTGCAGAGTTTGGGTCCGATTAGTCTATTGCTGGTGTTGCTGCTGGTGTTGACTGCCATGAGACAAGAGCACTGCCCTCTCTGGATATTGAGGGTCCCCACCAAAACTTCTGCAGGGGCCTCTAACATCCAGCCATTCTTCTTCCAGGTCTCTTGCTTGGTCAACAATCCAAGTCTTGTACTGTGCAACATCTCCTTCTGAAAAATGAATGAAAGAGCTGAATATTGTTTTGTACTGTGGTACAACTATATTGGTACAGAAGTACTCTTTGCAGCCTTGACTTAACTGCCAAGCAAAGGATAAAGTTCTGAACCAAATCATATGGTTCTTCTCTCACACCCCTGAACCTTTGTAACACCTTTTTCAACTGGTTCTGTAGCAGATTCAACAAACATTTGCAATGCAATATGTCTCGCAATAGAAAAGTTTGAGCTTTGGGTGTGTAAAATGTAAAAATGTTTTAATTTTTGTTTTATTTTCAAAATATAAAAGTATAAATGTTGTTATTAGAAATGCCAATAGTTATAAAGTTAGCAAATGTTACATCTATAGCATTAGTAAAGGTACATATTTGGTTTTCCCCTGTCTTACATGTATTGATCTGACAAACACAATGTTTTAACAAGAACAGAAGTGAAAACATTTAACATCTTTTTATGACATTTGAACCAGTTGTTGTTGAATGGTTGCACAGATTGATACTGTGGTGGCGCTGAGTGATGTTGTTTTGGGGACAAGTGATGCTGTGGCGTTCAGTGATGCTGTTGTAGCGCATAGTGATGTTGTGGTGCCCCTGAGTGATGCTGTAGTGGTGCTAAGTGGTGCTGTGGTGGTGCTGAGTGGTGCTGTGGTGGAAGTGTGCACTGCCGGCTGGTGGTGTGTGTGCCTGATGGAAGCGTGCACTGACGGCTGGTGGTGTGTGTGCCTGGTGAAAGCGTGCACTGACGCTGGTGGTGTGTGCCTGGTGAAAGCGTGCACCGACGGCTGGTGGTGTGTGTGTGACTGGTGAAAGCATGCACTGATGGCTAGTGGTGTGTGTGTGCCTGGTGAAAGCGTGGACTGACGTCTGGTGGTGTGTGCCTGGTGGAAGTGTGCACTGACAGCTGGTGGTGTTTGTGCCCAGCGAAAGCGTGCACTGATGGCTGGTGGTGTGTGTGTGTGTCTGGTGAAAGCGTGCACTGATGGCTGGTGGTGGTGTGTGTGCCTGGTGAAAGCGTGCACTGACGGCTGGTGGTGTGTGCCTGGTGGAAGCGTGCACTGATGGCTGTTGTTGTTTGTGCCCAGTGAAAGTGTGCACTGACAGCTGGTGGTGTTTGTGCCCGGTGAAAGCATGCACTGACGACTGATGGTGTCTGTGCCTGGTGAAACTGTGCACTGACGGTGTGGTTGTGAGTGTGGTTGAATGTGTGGTTGTGCTTGTGTGTGTGGTTGTGTGTATGGTTGTGTGTGTTTGGTTGGGAGTGTGGTTGTGTGTGTGGTTGTGGGTGTAGTTGTGCGTGTGGTTGTGCATGTGGTTGTGTGTGTGGCTGTGTGTGTGGTTGTGTGTGGTTGTAGTTGTGGTTGTGTGTGTTGTGCTTGTGGTTGTGTGTGTGGTTGTGTGTGTGTGGTTGTGTGTGTGTGGTTGGGTGTGTGTGGTTGCGTGTGGTTGTGTGTGGTTGTGTGTGTTTTTAGGTACTGGGTTTTTCAGAACCGGTACTAATCCGGTAACCCAGCGGTGTCAGGGCAACACCCAAAGACCCCGGATTCCCCTGTCTTGGCAAACAGAGACACGGGATACTTCTGTATGACGTCAAAGACCAAAGTTTATTGGTTGCAACCAGGGACAGAGATCTACGAAGTACACACGGGTAGTTCGTCAGAGACTGCACACTTCGATAAACGGAACACGGTCTTTTATGCCAAAAATTACGCCTCTGGCAACATTACAATTTACATTTGGTGCATACAAACTGACCAATGATCACGTAGCATTTCAAAAGTAGCAAATGACGACAGTCAAATATAATCCCCTTTCCGGTGTCCAGTACACCAAAAACGATCACACACATGCTTGGTTTTCTGTTCGATCAGGCCGGACAAACCCATCATAAACCCTTCAACTCAGATCGATGAACATGTCGTAAAGGAAAGGCAGAAACAGATGGAAAGGAGATTGAGGAGTGGGAACGGTGTGCCATAAACTCGGACACGTCCTGCCCTTTGATCTTTATCAGGCCAGCTGCTGCACAAGGAACTGGCTCAACGGGATTCACCCCAGGCGAGGAGTCAGTTCGGCCAGGTCAACCAGAAGTCAGCTAAGGCGTACGTGTCAAGGACATTTTCGGCCGCAGTCATCGGGCCTATGTTAGGGCAACCACACAAAATGGCTGCCACATACAAAATGGAACCCGGAGGTTCAGACTAAATCCTCAAATGCAGAGTGTTCTCCTATACCGATTCATACGAAAGCACTCAGACACGCTACACTAGCCATTTGCGGTCTGTAGAGACCAGGATCGTCCATTTCCGATGATCTTTATAAATCGGGTTTTCGAAACTTTTGAATCCAATTCGTAACCACGGAACCACAGTCCCTCCTTTTGCCCTATCATAGGCAACAAACCCAGACCCATTTTAATCTGAATCCGGATCTATATTCATCAGATCATCGATATGCTGCTGTAGCATCATCCTATTACTAAACATCTTTCTCTGGACAGGTTTCCGTACTCACAAAGTAGCACAAAGGCCACAAATAGCAGGGGCACACTGTACACAGAGACAGAACATAAACAGGATTGCTAAGACCATCCCAATGACCATCAGAATCTTCAAACCCCAAGTGGATATCAATCCCCATGACCATCCCATCAAAGACCAATCTCCTTTGTCCAGATGGACAGAATCGGAGATTTTGTGCAATTTGGAAATGGCCCGGAAGACTGATGGAGCGTTGCCTGGAATAAAAACACAGCAGCTTGATTGAATCAATCTACACACTCCACCTCGATCTGCCAGGATAACATCAAGGGCAACTCTATTCTAAAGTGTCATAAGTCTATCCGACTGGAGCTCAGCAGTCAAGTTACCAAGGGCACCGGCAGTTTCAACTATAGTGGACTCGACCACTCTTGTTCGCTGACGAATATTCCTACTGTTAGCCATAGGTCCCCAGAACGGCAGAAAACCCTTGAAGAAATCTCCCAATTCTTGTCCTGCAGTGTCTTCTTGGCTAAAAACACCTCTAGCAATTCTCGTCTTATGGTAATCTGCCGCAGCTGTAAAAGTGGGGGATAACAGAAAGGAAACAAAACATGTGCCCGAAAAGTCGGGGGGCAACCATGTGTAAGCTTTGTCGTAACAAACAAAGTAGGTACCCTTAGCAGCTAAGAACGCTGGGGAAGACTGAGACGGAAACACATAGGTCTCAGCGCAAACGCTCTTCCCTAACTGAGCCTTCGAATTCTTACCATTGCCCTGCAGACAATAGTAGCCCTTATGGGGCACTATCCAGATCGGTGGAGAACTTTTCGCTCGCTGGTTAATACTCAGACTAACTCCATATCCAGTAACGTTCCAACCACTATATGGTTGCCTCTCATCTTTCGGAATAGTCTCTACTGCATTAGTCCCTTTAATCATGTTGACTATGCCTCTAGCTAGAGGACTATTCTTCGGATTATCTTTCGGTGAACGTAAGGGGTGAACGCTGTGGGCATAGATAAACATGGTTCTGTAAGCTCGAATCGAACCATTTAAACTGAAGGGCAAAACCAGATAAGGAATACCCTTATCGGTCGTATGAGGCATCAAACCACAAATCCAGCAGTTCGTTGTATTAATCACTAACTGATGCTGGTGCAAAAGTTGAATGAAAGAATTATTAGAGAATTCCAAACATCGGACTACCTCATGTTCGGGCAAAGGATGGAAAGAATGAGAAGAAATAGTAGGTGAAGGTGTAGGTTGCACAGTGGGATTAGACGTCATTTTAAAAACAAACGCTACATAACCAGCTATAAATATATTGACGCTTAATAGCAAAAATATACATGGTATCAAAAAGCATTTCTTCGACATTATTTTGTATATACGTTTTCTAAAAGTCAATGTCTGCACAGGTCTCTCCAGCTCAAAGAAATCCATCCTAAACTAAAGGTGCTGCCCGCGGTGGTTGGTTGATTCTGCTTGAGAGTGCCTCTGCTGCACCCAGGAAGGCTGCCTCGGGCCAACAGAACCCTCGACCTAGTGTCTTAGGCTTACACTCCCAAGACTGGTAGCAACCGTGACCCTAGCAGCGAGAACCGGATGGCAGTTCAAGAAAAACAAAAATGAGTAGATCCTTGGTGGAGAGTTAACCTGCAAACAGTAAAAAAAATCAACTTTATTAATATCTCAAATTGTATCGGTTCCTTCCAGATAGTTCTTGATCAGCGAACAAAAGATGAGGCTCGGTAGTGTCCAATCGCTCTGCAGGAGGTACTGATGCTTACAAAAGTTGATCGCTCTCCTTTTCTGAACTAGTTCCAATCAGACGAGCATCGCTGAACGGTATAAACTTCGGGATTGTCTCAGTCTCAGAGTCCGCAAGACCCTCCTGGACCGACTTGTCATAGGGCAAAGGCAAAGGTGCTTTTTTGGTATGTGAGCCGTGGATCCAGTTGCGTTTGCCACGCACTCGCACCGCAGATCTTGTAGACAACAGGATCTGGTAGGGCCCAGTCCAGCGGGGCTGCTTGTTCTTCGTTCGCTGGAAGTTTCGGAACGAAGACCCAGGCGCCGGGTTCAATAGCGGGGCCTGGATCCTCTGTAACTTGAGGAAGACTGTCGTATACCTGTTGGCGTAAAACACTCATTTTAGTTGTCAATTCACGCAAATAGTCAAGCAAAACAGGGTGTTCGAGGTCGCTGAACCTCGTCGGTCTTGGTACGCCCCAAACATTCGCCGGGCGACCAAACACAACCTCATATTGACCCAAACCCATTCTTGAATGCACAGTCATTCGGGTGGACAAAAGTGCTAATGGCAGAGCATCTGGCCATTGTAAACCAGTGCTTTCCTGAATCTTGGCTAACTTCAACTTAAGGGTGCCATTATAGCACTCGACTAAACCAGCTGATTGGGGATGATTTGCAGCGTGGAATTTCTGCCTAATCCCGAGACCATCACACACTCTCTTCATAACTTGACCCACAAACTCACTTCCGTTATCCTCTGAGCACACCCACAGTTCACTCATATAATTCCAACGTATATTTGGCAAACAGCTCCAATCCTCAGGAGTCAGATCTATAAATATAGTCTCCAAGGTCAATGCACAAAAGAGTCCACTTTCTGTATGTGAAGTCCTTGTAATTTATTTTCTGGGGTCGTCGTGGGGTCAGGTGGATTGAATATATTCAATATTGGGGTCGTTTCATAGACGACTGTCTCATGATCTGGACCGGCAGCCTGGAGGACCTTCTGTGTTTTTTTGAATACCTCAACAGTAATGATGTTAACCTGAAGTTCACAACGCAATATGATAAGGAGAAGATTTATTTTCTCGATGTTGAGCTATATACAAAGGGAAATAAGTTGTGTTCCAAGATGTACAGGAAGGAGACTAGTTGTAACTCACTATTACATGCTAAGAGTTGCCACCCCAATTCTCAGATAAAATCCATCCCGTATGGAGAGATGGTCCGGGCTAGGAGAAATTGTTCGGAGGATGATGAATTTAAGGATACAGTACAGGATATGTCATCCAGATTTCAAGCTAGGGGTTACCAACGGGCAGTTATTGAGAAGGCGAAAAGACGTGTACAAAAACTAGAACGATCTTATACACTAAAAGAAAAGGAGACTACAGAGAAAAAAGAACGAGAGGTCCGTCTAGTGACTAATTATAATACAGAGTCTAATAAATTGTACTCTATTCTAAATCGACACTGGCACTTGTTGTCAGCTGATAAGGATTTATCAGAACATATTGGACAGAGACCGGCTGTGACCTTCAGGAAAGGGAGAACCTTGGCGAGTGACCTGAGCCCAAGCTATCCAATTAGAAATAGAGAAATCTGGCCCAGGAACTTAACTAAGGGATTCTACAAATGTGGGCGTTGTAATTGCTGTAGATGGGCTTGTAAAAAGATTGTGAGTTTCAGCTACAATAATTCAGTAATGTATGAAATAGACACTTTCATGAACTGTGAAACCTCCTTTGTTGTGTATATCATAGCCTGTACATGCGGACAGATTTACGTGGGCAGCACGATAAGAAGACTAAGAGACAGGATGATGGAGCATATTAGGGCTTGGAAGAGTGGGGACACCAGATACCCAATAGCTGCTCATTTTGTACAGAACATTGATAATCAGGGAGATCACCAATTTTGTTATCATGCAATAGAGCACGTACCTCAGGATCCCAGGGGAGGTAACAGAACTCTGAAACTCAGACGTAGGGAAGTACTGTGGATAATGAAACTGAAATCGGTCCAACATGGGCTTAACATTGATAATGAGTACCAGTACTTCTTGGGCAATGAGTAAGAATTGGGCTGATCTTTGACCAGTATGAAGTTTACTTTTGCATTTTGACTGTAAATATATTATATGCCTGTTGTTGACATCTAGCAGATTTCTGGTACTAGACTGTACAGGGACACTTAGTCCCTAGGGTTAGATTTCGCTTCCCTTCTAAGTATTATATGTTTGACGATGGAATGAGACTGAATAGCTGAGATAACTTTGCACCCTCGGTTGCCTCTCGTTTGGCCAACTGGCTAACATTTACCCTTCATGAACTCTACTCACCCATCCCTATGGTACAATATGGATATATACATTGGTTTTATTTTATGATCTGTTTATATCGGTATACATAAACAGACTAGTACATTATCCCAGGATTTATGGTTGAGCGCAGGGTCAAATGTGGAACTAGGAATTATTCTGGAAACCCGATCGAAATCGGACAATTGAATAGATATAATACTCAATTTCATTGAATTGGTTTTATGCCAACGTGCTTGGATACTATATGCATTACTTATATAAGGATGCTAGCTATTGGATTATTGATATTAGTTTGGTCCATATACACATGTAGAGTAGCGTGCTTTTACTTCTTGAAACGGCGCGAACATACTACAAGATGGCGCACATATACAAGCGCACTCTAGGCTATTCCAAGATGGCGCCCATGCTTGACGACAATATTTTGAACTTGAGTTCAGTTAACGTGCTTAAACGCTATATATCTTACTCATACGAAGTTGCATGATATTGGAGTATAGGTATTTGTTTTGCCCGTTTACATGGGCAGCAGCGTGCTTAGCCTTTTAGAAACAGTACGAACATATTACAAGATGGCGCGCGTCAACTAGTATATTTAAGGACACTTTAAGATGGCGCCCATGCTAGACGCCAATGCTTGGACAGGTCGGATGATATAGGATGAGTAGCTAATAAGCTGAACACAGGTAATTTTCTAGCAAAGTTGGCTGGGGTCTTATTGAGACATTAAATTTCGGAACGGTGCGATATATTAAATGCCGTTTCCTTGCATATATATTCTAGGTAGTCGAGATATTTGAAGAAACCGACGAGTGGTGAGTGTTGGTAAAAACTTTGTTTACTTGAAGTAACTACAGTACTTATACGGACTATCTTACTAAAGTCACTATCTTGACACAGATAGCCGTATATTGACCAAGAGAAGACGACGACCCTGTGCACATTATATTTTAATATTTACCGTTGGTGAGTACGTGTAATCTCATATTATTAATTGCGGGAGTAGGTATATGATTAGCTTTTTACTGTTTGCTGAGTTACTAGCAATAGATTTCTCTCGCTTTCAATAGAGGTGAATTCTATATTAGCAGTGCAGAAGTTAAGGGGAACCTCGTGTACAGAACGACTATGTAAAATAATTCTATTTAAACTTTGTATTTGATTTAGGAGTATGCACTGAGTTAGATGCTTTTACTCACATAATGGTTTAATATTTTATTTGTGGTACGTGGACCGTAAATTGGGGAGTGACATGTGCTAATTCTGTTGTTTAGGATACAGTGGACAAGTGAAGTCTAAACGATTACTTATTAGAACACACCAGACGATAATTACTGGGTGAGTGTTGTAGGATACACGTTTGTATCAATTCTACCCAGCAATAAAAACTTTGATTGTAATATATTTACTTTTGACTTCGGTGGAAATTATAGGTGAATGGAGAGATAGACATTATTGGCATATTGCTGGATGAATTGTGAGGAGAATTTGAAGGTAAACCCATTTGATTAACAACATAGGGGGTGAACGCTTAATTTTAAGTTGGCAAATTATTTCTGTTTGGATTCATTAGTGGAATATACAGTTGCTTTTTAGATATTAGTGACAGTACTTAAGGTATATATTATTTTGATATGCCTCTGTTTTTTCAGATTGATTAATTTGTTTACGCTGTGAGGACCATATTAGAATGAGAGATTACTGAAAGATACAGAGGTGATAAGTTACCCCTACCTTGCTTATATATCTTGGTGGAAGGGCCCTTTTTTTCTTTTTATCATACACAGGGTGGTTATTAGGACTGGAATGGTTTCTTGACTATTTATTTTCCTATTTCAAACTCTTCACTCTGCAGGCCTTTATCTGACTAGATGGTGGTTGGTACTATCCCACATCTATTTTTAGTTACAAGAAAAATATTTATACTGACTGTAGGAAATGTTTTGTTTGATTACAGCCCTGAAGAAGTCGAGGTATAATTTATGCACGACGAAACACGTGTTGGCAGATGTAATCAACTTTTGAAATAAATTACAAGGACTTCACATACAGAAAGTGGACTCTTTTGTGCATTGACCTTGGAGACTATATTTATAGATCCGACTCCTGAGGATTGGAGCTGTTTGCCATATATACGTTGGAATTATATGAGTGAACTGTGGGTGTGCTCAGAGGATATTGTTCATATTTTTGCTTCACATGAAGCCATTGATGTAGGATACGCATCATTCCTCTTGAAGCACCTTCTGATTATTGTCAATAATTATTATTTAGTACCCTGAAGTTAAGGTAGTGCGCCCATAATAGGTTGGTATCCCCCACTAAATAGAGTTTTTTGCAACTTGGAGCAGCCACCTGGAGGGTACGCTAGACCTGCCTCTATGATGAATAGGGATCAGGAAGCACAAGAGTTATTTAATAATCTCAAGACAGGGAATAAGCAAGGCAAGACAGTCAATGCACCTATACCTGCTAAGACGGAGGGTCTGAAGGAGAAATTTAAAAGATTGGAGAATTTGAAAAGACAAGAGCTTAACAAGTGGTGGGACGCAGCTACATTGAAGCAGTATCTCTCGCTTAATAGAATACCCAGGGGCTTGAGATCGCAAATCATGCCCACATACGAAGACCTGGAACCTGATCTGTTAGCAAATTGGGAGCAAGAGCTCACTAATTCCTCTACAAATCTTATTAACATTCTTATTGAGAATGCAGAGAGGAAGATTAAAAAATTGCTTGAAGAGATTCATAAATTAGAAGAGGAGATTAAAGAACTTAATCAACCAGAAGTGACCATTAGAAATTACACTATTTTGGATAAATTTCTAACAGACCTCCAGGCGGATATAAAGCGTAGGAAGGCAAGGAAGCTGCAAAGAGATGAGAATGACTATAAAGCGGGTCGCGTTTTCACCTTTGCTAAGCGCTTTGATTATTTGGTTAGACAACCCCGTGGTTCCAAGCAGAAGACAACTGCCACACCTAGCATTGCAGCTAGTGAAACTGATGCCTCATCCATTGTTAGTAGTGAGAGTGAAGAGGTGAATGGAGGGGCGGTGGCCGAGCCAGGCACACGAGAGAATGCTTTTTTAGAAGAGGTGAAGCGTCACAGAATTGGGAATCGGGACTCCACGATCAGGGGCAGAGGTGGCGGAAACACAAGACTAGGAGAGGATCCAGGGGCAGGAGGTCAACAGGGAGCAAGAAGGGGAATGAGGCTGAGGTCATGGAAGGATTGAATAATACGCAGAGCAATACTGGGAATGAGATTGAGATCATCAATATATCTGAATTTGAATTGACTAATGATATGATTAAACTGTTGAAAAAGGGACTAGGATTTTGTCCTAATGTGATCTCGGACTGGTACATGACCAAGATTGATGTTTATAAATTTGTGAGACTTTTGAAAATTAAAACATTTTTTGTTCATGCACCATTGAAAGACAAAACTGCTACTTTACATAGTCAATTGAGTGACTTGACTATAGAAGGGGCTAATGCTACAAAATTGTTACTTTCTTTGACAGAGAATGAGGAAGACCCTATCACACTGTCTAGAGTCCTGGAGGACTTAGAGATTAACAGATATCTCAGTCAAAGCAGCGGTCTAAAATTAAAATCTAAGTGGACACCTCAATTGGGCACAGGCAATACTATAGATGCTTTCCACAAGTCTGTGGAATTTGAAATTGATAAACTCATTGATAAACGGTCAAAGGGTGGCTTCTATAAAAAATCAGACAACCTCACACAGGGAGAAAGGAAAGCACTCAAACTCCTCAAATCCAATAATGACATAACAATTCGAATGGCTGATAAGGGTGGCAATGTGGTTGTAATGGATACCACTAAATATAATGCAGAAATCATGTTACAGTTAGAGGATCGTAAATACTATGAGTCCTTACCCAACAATCCACTGCCATCCCTAATTACATTGATCAATGAGAGACTCAGAAATTGGTATGATCTGTCGCTATTGGACTTGGATGAGTATAACTATATGACAATTTCAGTACCTAAAGCTCCTTGTTTATACACCTTACCTAAGGTACATAAGAATAGAGAGAACCCACCCGGACGGCCAATTATCTCTGGTATTGGTGGTCCGACTGAAAAGATATCTGAGTACATTGATATATTCATGAGACCGTTTGTCGAGAATTTACCCTCCTATATTCGGGACACTAAGCATGTCTTGAACATGATGTCAGATGTGACCTGGCAAAGTGATATGTTTCTTGTAACACTAGATGTGGTCTCATTATATTCAAATATAGACCACACATTGGGAATTCAGGCAGTAGAGACCTTTTTCAACAGGAGACCAGCTGAGTACTTTGAGCACACAAAGATGATACTAGATATGACACAGATAGTACTCAGTAACAATGTATTTGTGTTTAATCGTAATTGGTATAGACAGCGCCTTGGGACCGCGATGGGCTCCAGGTTTGCTCCGTCTTTTGCCAACCTTTTCATGGGATGGTTCGAGGCGGAGTGGATCTGGGGTCGTCGTGGGGTCAGGTGGATTGAATATATTCAATATTGGGGTCGTTTCATAGACGACTGTCTCATGATCTGGACCGGCAGCCTGGAGGACCTTCTGTGTTTTTTTGAATACCTCAACAGTAATGATGTTAACCTGAAGTTCACAACGCAATATGATAAGGAGAAGATTTATTTTCTCGATGTTGAGCTATATACAAAGGGAAATAAGTTGTGTTCCAAGATGTACAGGAAGGAGACTAGTTGTAACTCACTATTACATGCTAAGAGTTGCCACCCCAATTCTCAGATAAAATCCATCCCGTATGGAGAGATGGTCCGGGCTAGGAGAAATTGTTCGGAGGATGATGAATTTAAGGATACAGTACAGGATATGTCATCCAGATTTCAAGCTAGGGGTTACCAACGGGCAGTTATTGAGAAGGCGAAAAGACGTGTACATAAACTAGAACGATCTTATACACTAAAAGAAAAGGAGACTACAGAGAAAAAAGAACGAGAGGTCCGTCTAGTGACTAATTATAATACAGAGTCTAATAAATTGTACTCTATTCTAAATCGACACTGGCACTTGTTGTCAGCTGATAAGGATTTATCAGAACATATTGGACAGAGACCGGCTGTGACCTTCAGGAAAGGGAGAACCTTGGCGAGTGACTTGAGCCCAAGCTATCCAATTAGAAATAGAGAAATCTGGCCCAGGAACTTAACTAAGGGATTCTACAAATGTGGGCGTTGTAATTGCTGTAGATGGGCTTGTAAAAAGATTGTGAGTTTCAGCTACAATAATTCAGTAATGTATGAAATAGACACTTTCATGAACTGTGAAACCTCCTTTGTTGTGTATATCATAGCCTGTACATGCGGACAGATTTACGTGAGCAGCACGATAAGAAGACTAAGAGACAGGATGATGGAGCATATTAGGGCTTGGAAGAGTGGGGACACCAGATACCCAATAGCTGCTCATTTTGTACAGAACATTGATAATCAGGGAGATCACCAATTTTGTTATCATGCAATAGAGCACGTACCTCAGGATCCCAGGGGAGGTAACAGAACTCTGAAACTCAGACGTAGGGAAGTACTGTGGATAATGAAACTGAAATCAGTCCAACATGGGCTTAACATTGATAATGAGTACCAGTACTTCTTGGGCAATGAGTAAGAATTGGGCTGATCTTTGACCAGTATGAAGTTTACTTTTGCATTTTGACTGTAAATATATTATATGCCTGTTGTTGACATCTAGCAGATTTCTGGTACTAGACTGTACAGGGACACTTAGTCCCTAGGGTTAGATTTCGCTTCCCTTCTAAGTATTATATGTTTGACGATGGAATGAGACTGAATAGCTGAGATAACTTTGCACCCTCGGTTGCCTCTCGTTTGGCCAACTGGCTAACATTTACCCTTCATGAACTCTACTCACCCATCCCTATGGTACAATATGGATATATACATTGGTTTTATTTTATGATCTGTTTATATCGGTATACATAAACAGACTAGTACATTATCCCAGGATTTATGGTTGAGCGCAGGGTCAAATGTGGAACTAGGAATTATTCTGGAAACCCGATCGAAATCGGACAATTGAATAGATATAATACTCAATTTCATTGAATTGGTTTTATGCCAACGTGCTTGGATACTATATGCATTACTTATATAAGGATGCTAGCTATTGGATTATTGATATTAGTTTGGTCCATATACACATGTAGAGTAGCGTGCTTTTACTTCTTGAAACGGCGCGAACATACTACAAGATGGCGCACATATACAAGCGCACTCTAGGCTATTCCAAGATGGCGCCCATGCTTGACGACAATATTTTGAACTTGAGTTCAGTTAACGTGCTTAAACGCTATATATCTTACTCATACGAAGTTGCATGATATTGGAGTATAGGTATTTGTTTTGCCCGTTTACATGGGCAGCAGCGTGCTTAGCCTTTTAGAAACAGTACGAACATATTACAAGATGGCGCGCGTCAACTAGTATATTTAAGGACACTTTAAGATGGCGCCCATGCTAGACGCCAATGCTTGGACAGGTCGGATGATATAGGATGAGTAGCTAATAAGCTGAACACAGGTAATTTTCTAGCAAAGTTGGCTGGGGTCTTATTGAGACATTAAATTTCGGAACGGTGCGAGATATTAAATGCCGTTTCCTTGCATATATATTCTAGGTAGTCGAGATATTTGAAGAAACCGACGAGTGGTGAGTGTTGGTAAAAACTTTGTTTACTTGAAGTAACTACAGTACTTATACGGACTATCTTACTAAAGTCACTATCTTGACACAGATAGCCGTATATTGACCAAGAGAAGACGACGACCCTGTGCACATTATATTTTAATATTTACCGTTGGTGAGTACGTGTAATCTCATATTATTAATTGCGGGAGTAGGTATATGATTAGCTTTTTACTGTTTGCTGAGTTACTAGCAATAGATTTCTCTCGCTTTCAATAGAGGTGAATTCTATATTAGCAGTGCAGAAGTTAAGGGGAACCTCGTGTACAGAACGACTATGTAAAATAATTCTATTTAAACTTTGTATTTGATTTAGGAGTATGCACTGAGTTAGATGCTTTTACTCACATAATGGTTTAATATTTTATTTGTGGTACGTGGACCGTAAATTGGGGAGTGACATGTGCTAATTCTGTTGTTTAGGATACAGTGGACAAGTGAAGTCTAAACGATTACTTATTAGAACACACCAGACGATAATTACTGGGTGAGTGTTGTAGGATACACGTTTGTATCAATTCTACCCAGCAATAAAAACTTTGATTGTAATATATTTACTTTTGACTTCGGTGGAAATTATAGGTGAATGGAGAGATAGACATTATTGGCATATTGCTGGATGAATTGTGAGGAGAATTTGAAGGTAAACCCATTTGATTAACAACATAGGGGGTGAACGCTTAATTTTAAGTTGGCAAATTATTTCTGTTTGGATTCATTAGTGGAATATACAGTTGCTTTTTAGATATTAGTGACAGTACTTAAGGTATATATTATTTTGATATGCCTCTGTTTTTTCAGATTGATTAATTTGTTTACGCTGTGAGGACCATATTAGAATGAGAGATTACTGAAAGATACAGAGGTGATAAGTTACCCCTACCTTGCTTATATATCTTGGTGGAAGGGCCCTTTTTTTCTTTTTATCATACACAGGGTGGTTATTAGGACTGGAATGGTTTCTTGACTATTTATTTTCCTATTTCAAACTCTTCACTCTGCAGGCCTTTATCTGACTAGATGGTGGTTGGTACTATCCCACATCTATTTTTAGTTACAAGAAAAATATTTATACTGACTGTAGGAAATGTTTTGTTTGATTACAGCCCTGAAGAAGTCGAGGTATAATTTATGCACGACGAAACACGTGTTGGCAGATGTAATCAACTTTTGAAATAAATTACAAGGACTTCACATACAGAAAGTGGACTCTTTTGTGCATTGACCTTGGAGACTATATTTATAGATCCGACTCCTGAGGATTGGAGCTGTTTGCCATATATACGTTGGAATTATATGAGTGAACTGTGGGTGTGCTCAGAGGATATTGTTCATATTTTTGCTTCACATGAAGCCATTGATGTAGGATACGCATCATTCCTCTTGAAGCACCTTCTGATTATTGTCAATAATTATTATTTAGTACCCTGAAGTTAAGGTAGTGCGCCCATAATAGGTTGGTATCCCCCACTAAATAGAGTCACTTCCGTTATCACTCCAAATGATTCTAGGCATTCCAAATCTCAGAAAAAACTCTTTTATCAAAACTTTTGCTGTGGACAAGGCAGTGTTGTCCTTAAGGGGGTAAGCTTCTACCCATCTAGAAAAAGAGCAAACAACCACTAACACATACTTCAAGTTGTTGCATCTCTCCATATGGATAAAATCTAGCTGCAAAGCCTCGAACGGATACGTAGGAGGAGCAAAATGACCAGCTGGTGTCGGAGTTCCCTTACCAGGATTATGCATCAAACACACCATACAGTTCTTAACTAAATTCTCCGCACATCTGGGGATTCCTATATTCTGCCAAACCGGAGCCAACAACTTGCAAATCCCTTTCACACTAATGTGTGCCACTCCATGTGCCATTGTAACGACTGGAAGCACATACGCGTTAGGCAATAACCATCTCTGATGTTCAGACAAATCAGTCCAACACCCATTCGAGTCCAACCTACCCTTACTTTCTCTCCATTCATCCAACTCTTTCTCTGTGGCCTCACTCTGAATAACTTTCACGCTTTCAATGGTGTCTTCACACATACCCTTCTCTGGAACCCATCTCGCCGGACCCGCAACATACATTTGACTCGTTACATTTCTAGCAGTTTCTTTCGCACGACCGACATCATCCGTAACCTTTTTATGGGCACTGCATTTCACAATCGCTACTTGCGAAGGTAACGTAAGAGATTCAAGAAGTTCATTCACCAGTTGTCCATGCTGGATTTTTGTCCCATGCGATGTCAAAAACCCACGTTCACGCCACAATCGTCCAAAACTATGGGCCACACCAAACGCATACTGGCTATCCGTATACACATTCACTCGTTTTCCTTTCGCCAACACACATGCTCGCGTAAGTGCAATCAGTTCAGCCGCTTTTGCAGAATTATGTGGGATACGTGCAGCTTCGACAACTGTATGCAAAGTCGTCACAGCATATGCTGCAGTTGTATCGCCGTTCGGTAATTTAAAACACAAGCCATCAACCCACAAAGCATCATCACAGTCAGGAAGAGGAGTATCCTTCAAATCTATTCTTCCTTTCGTCTCTTCTTCAGTTCTCAAAAAACAATCATGTTGCTCTTCACTATCATCGTCTGTCTCAAGTGAAATCGGCAACAATGTAGCCGAGTTTAAAGTATTGCACCTCTTGATGTGCACATGGCTCGCTAACAACGTAAGCTCATACCCTGACAACCGAGCACTAGTTAAGTGCTGTGTCTTTGTACGATTCAGCAAGGTATCCACTGCATGTGGAACCATAACCACTAATGTATTGTCCATAACCAAACCCGCAGATTGTCGAATCAAAACAGCCGCTGCCGCTGTGGCTCTCAAGCAACTCGGCAATGCTCTGGCTACAGGATCTAAAGTCGACGAAAAGTACGCACATGGGCGTTGCTTCCCGCCAAACTGCTGAGTCAAAACCGATAATGCACATCCCTCTCTCTCATGGACATACAATGTGAAAGGCTTACTGTAGTCGGGGGTACCCAACACAGGAGCCGAACACAGCGCATTGCGTAATTCAGAAAAGGTCTTTCGACATTCCTCAGTCCAAGGAATAGGATTTGGAGTATCCTTAACCGTAAGAGCTATCAAAGGCTTCGCTAGAAGAGAAAAATTAGGGATCCACTGTCTACAGTACGACGTAATACCCAAAAACGCATGTACTTCTCTCTGTGTCGTAGGGACACTCATTCTTGCGATAGTCTGAATTCTTTCTGGGGTCAGTTTCCTTCCCTCCTTCGATAAGAGGTGACCTAAATAGGTAACTTCTTGGCGACAGAATTGTAATTTCGAAAGAGAAACTTTATGATGGCAATCAGATAAATGAGACAACAAGGACATAGAGGCATCCTTACAGATGTCTTCTGTATCAGCAGCAACCAACAAATCGTCAACATACTGGATAAGGGCTGCACCGTCAGGAAAAACTAACGAGTCAAGTTGAGTCTTCAGAGCTTGACTGTAGATAGATGGACTCTCGCAATATCCTTGAGGAGCGCGTTTAAAGCGGAAGCTTCGTCCTCCTAAAGAGAATCCAAAAATAT
The DNA here is from genome assembly GCF_964263255.1 of Lissotriton vulgaris. Lineage (NCBI taxonomy): Eukaryota > Metazoa > Chordata > Amphibia > Caudata > Salamandridae > Lissotriton > Lissotriton vulgaris. The sequence goes on from NC_141687.1 coordinate 898,560,511, forward strand.
CTCTACTCTCCATAGCAATCGGAATGCTGAAGAAAGCATTCTTCAAGTCAATTACTGAAAACCAAGTGGCAGAAGCAGGAATCAATGTCAATAATGCAGTAATGTCAGGCACAACAGGAAATTTTGTTCACTTCTCACGAGAAATGCGCATGCGCGGCCGCCCGCGCATGCGCATTAGTACCCAAGACGGCGCTGATGAAGAAAGGGAGACCCGGAGACGCGGCGGGCAGTGGCGCGCAAGGTAAGTGCCTTTTAATTATTAGTAACGTTTAAATTAAAGGATTTAGGGAGGGCGGGAGGGAGGGAGGCCTGCTGTGCGTAGTGGGGCTACGCGGAGTGCGGAGGTGGGCGTAGTTTCTCGCCCACTTCACGTAGCTCCGCGAAGCCCCACTACGCCCAGGGCTACTCAATATACCAGCATGCCTCTTGGTAGACCGTATCCATTTGGCGATACCTTGCCCATATATCGTAAATGCTGTTATAGCTGCTGACCGATATCTCAGAGAAAGCAGAACACTGAGGGCCAGATGTATCAAGATTACATTTTGCAAGTCTATAATATAAAAATTTTCCGGCTCGGAAAATGCAATGTATGTAGGTTTCTGCAAATATTTTATGATTCCTACATATTCCTTAATAACAAGTCTCAAATTGCGATTCGCTATTAAGGAATCCCTTCACGTTCATTCCTATGGGCGCAATTTGCGAGAACCCATTAGGTACTCGCAAATTGCGCATGCAATTTCAAAGGTGCAAGGAAGCTAAAAGGACACCGTGGTGCACACCTGAAATATGCATGTAAGCACATGTGGTGCACACACATGCCCTGAGCACATGTATGTGCACCACATGGCACTTAGGAAAATGCAAAATTTTGCTTTTTTCTAAGGATTTGCAATTTACCACCAACTTGGTGGTAAATTGTGATTCCTAAAAACAGGATCGCAATTTAAAAAGCCAATTCGGAATTGTCTTTAGAGAAATGCAAATTGCGATTCTCTAAATACATTCGCAAAATAGGTAATCGCACAAATTGCGATTCCCTATTTTGCAACTGCCTTTTGGGATGATACATCCCAAAAGGCTTTTTCCCTTTCGCAAATGGGATGATTTACACAAACGGGAACACGCTTGATACATTTGGCCCTTAATTTGTTAGTTCAGTGGCGCAGAAAACGGTCCTGTACCCAAATGGATCATATTGGGGTAAACTGTTTTTTCTGGGTAAGTGAAGAAGATGCAAAAAGTATCATTAACAAACTTTCTGTGAAAGAAAACTTACACAATGTTTTTTTCCATAGAGCGGCTCCAGCCACCGAATGTCCCATGGGACTGTTTTATTTTTTTAGTTGTATACAGCGCCAAGTCGAACCAAAGGATCCAGAGTACTTTACAGGAACACCAGTTGCGTTACAGATGTACATATTCATTTTGCTAGCCATGAGGTTTTGCCCATAATCACAGGATGTTGAGCACCCCTGTTGAGACTCGAACCCGGTTCCCCCGCTTCATGGTCAACCGCTCTATCATCCACATACTCCGCCTGTTAACCAGTATCATATTTGCCTATTCGCAAATCGCCTGTGTCCATCACGTTGAGTGGAGGAAAACAATTATGGCCTCGGGTAACATTCACCCAAAGATACCGTAATGCAATGCAGAGGTATATCTAGTTGTGTTTTATGCCAGCCCTCTCAGTTCTCTCCTTGATACCAAAAACTGGCTATTTTCCATCCTCCTCCAATCCCTCAAAATCCTATCTGGACTCGGCTCTATGAGTTCACTACCTATATCACTGCATTTAGAACAGTCTTTACTCTTTCCTACAGGATAGTAAATGGATGTTCAGTCGTACCCATGGCATAGTAGAGGAACATATTTATAATTCTTGATCCATATGCCTTGATCAAGAACAGCAAATTTCTCCAGCAGAAACCACTCCTGATCATGTAAAAACATAAAGAGGCAGATTTAGAAGCCCCTTGTGACACTTTACGCTGTCGTTGAGTCACTTATGTGATGCTGCGGCGGCACAAACAATGCGCCACGTTGCAACACATTTACAAAGTGGTGCATCTAGGGAGATGCATCAGGTTGTAAATCCCTGCACCACATTATACCTGCGTCAGGTATAATGTAGGCAGGGTAGGCGTTCCCACTCATGAAAGTCTCATAATAGTGATGCAGTGAAATCTACAAGATTTCACTGCACCACTTCTAGGACGTCACTGCGTCAAAACCTTATGCCTGCTTGAAGCAGGCATAAGGAGTTACACAGGACAGTAAGTATAGGCCTCCCTGAGCATTGCTGGACTTGTGTTGTGCTTGTGAAATTACTCCAGCAATTTGTTGCTCTTCGCAAGTAAACTGACACATCTCTGTTATAACACAGAGATGCGTCAGTTTCTTGTACATCTGCCCCAAAATGTGCAATGATTTCCTCAGTTTCAAGTTAGTTAGTGGAGGGATAGAAGAGGGAAAAAGGTTTGCATTAATGTAGCGATTGTTTTCCCAGATGGGGGTGTTAAAGTGCTTTTTTTCAGCGAGTAGCATGCTACTCCGGAACCCATAAAGGATTAGTGGTGAATTAGTATAGTGAAATATGAAAGTCGTTTGAGTGGTGGATATTAGTCAGTTATTTCGATTGAGAAGGATAGCAGAGGGATAGAAGAGGGAAAAAAGGTTAGCATTTATATAGCGCTTGTTACCCCTAATGGGGTGTTGAAGCACTTTCTTGGTGATTAGCACTCTACTCCGGAACCCATAAGGATTAGTGGTGAATTAGTATAGTGACATATGAAAGTAATTTGAGTGGTGGATATTAGTCAGTTATTTGCATTGAGAAGGATAGCGGAGGGATAGAAGAGGGAAAAAAGGTCTGCATTTATGTAGCGCTTGTTACCTCTAATGGGGTGTTAAAGCACTTTCTTGGCGAGTAGCATGCTACTCCGGAACCCATTAAAGGATTAGTGTTGAATTAGTATATTGAAATATGAAAGTTATTTGAGTGGTGGATGTTAGACAGTTATCTGGATTGAGAAGGTTTGCATATGTATGTAGCGCTTGTCACCCCTAATGGGGTGGTAAAGCTCTTTTTCGGCGACTCCGGAACCCATCAAAGATTAGTGGTGAATTCGTTTAGTGCAATCTGAAATTTGAGAAGTGGACATGTTAGTCTGTTATTTCGATTGAAAAGGATAGGAAAGAAGAGCGAAGGGTTTAGACTTTTCTTCATGTCATAGCAGTAGTGGGAGGGTTGGGATGAGTAAAAAGGGATGTGGAAGGGAAGAGTCAGAGGGAAGAGTTCAGAAAGGCTTGTTTTGGGGGATCCGTATAGTAAAAGAGGTGTCAGGTGGTGCAAGGAGGGGTAAAGTTGGGGAGAGTCTAGAAAGGGCTATTTTGGGGTCATAGTAGTGTATGGGGTTTGGGATGAATGAGAGAGTGGAGGTAGTGGATATATTGATAGAGGTATAGAGTGAGAAATAGGCTAGTGCATTGGAAAGAGTAGTCAAAAGAGGTTTGAGATGAGTCAGAGAGTTGAGGTAGAAGATATACTGAGAGAGGTATAGGGTGAAAATAGGGTAGTGCATTGGATATGCTGAATTAGAAGAAAGTAATAAATATAGAGATCCATAATTACATGGAAAGTTTATAGATGCATAAAGGAAGTAAGTATATGTAGATTAAAGATATTGATAGAGGTATTGGGTGAGAAATAGAGTAGTGCATATACATTGTTATTATTTTGTGGGGGAGGAAAGTAATAAATATATAGATCCAAGTACATGGAAGGTATATAGATGCATAAAGGAAGTAAGTTTAAGTAGATTAAAGATGCATTTGATAAACTCTGGTTTTGAAGTGTTGTACTTACATTTTTTATTTTTTTATTTTTTATTTATTAAATAATTTCTTTTTAAACATAATTATTCTACATGTTAATACAAAGTAATACACATATATATGTACATATCTATAGTACAAATACATGCTTACATACAGAGGGATATGCTATATAAATGTCTGTTTTCATATGGTGCTTATGTGGGGAAGAGCCAATTCTTGATTAGTTTTCTGAAGATAAGGTGGTTTTTCGGTGGATCTTATGTTGTGGGTAAAGGGTTCCATATTTTGGCTGCTTAAACAGAGAAGGATGTGCCACCCATGTTTTTTTTCATGTATCTTGGGCTTTTGAGGCGAGGTGCCACTCTAGAGCAGAGGTTCCTATGATGAATGTGTTCAGTGATTTTATTCCTGATGAAGAGCGGTCCCATTCCATGTATGGCTTTGTGGGAGATACAAAGCAGCTTGAAAGTTGTTCTTCTGGCAACTGGTAACTAATGCAGGGCTTTCAAGACAGGGGAGATGTGGTCTCTCGGTTTGATATGCAAGAGTAGTCTAGCAGCCGAGTTCTGAACCGTTGCAGTCTTTTCATAGTTGTTAAAGGTGATCCACAGTAGAGGCTATTGGCGTAATCGAGTCTGGACAGAACAAGGGAGATGGTAGCTTTGACATTGTGTGGGAATTCTAAATTGGGGACGATTCATCTTAGCGTTTTTATAGTAATAAAGCTTGATCTTGCCAGTTTGTCCACTTGGGCATTCATCGAGCTTGAAGTCCATGGTCATTCCGAAGTTTCTTACTTCCTTTGATACTGTAGGTGGTGATCCCAGTTCATCAGGCCAGGCGGCAAGCGGATCATATTGTTTCCAATCACCACACGTGAGTATTTCTGTTTTGGAAGCATTCAATTTGAGATGGCTCCAAGTCATCCATTGATCCACGGCTCTGAGACAACTGAAAATTGTCGAGTTTCCATTGTCTTTGGTGCATTCCAGTCGATGGAGTATTTGCGTGTTAAATCTGCATAGTTATAGCACATGAATTGAAATTGATTGATCAGTAACGGTAATGACTTTGTGTAGATGTTGTAAAACATTGGCGAGAAGATAGTGCCTTGAGGGACCCCAGCTTTTGTGGAGTACGGTTTGCACGAGAAAGGTGGGGTATGGATGACATTAGTTCTGTTTTGAAGGTAATATGCGATCCAGTCTAAAGCAGTCCCCTCTATGCCAGCTTCTTTGAGTCTTTAGATTAGAGTGTCATAGTCAACCATGTCAAAGGCAGCCAAGAGGTCCGAGGGGAGTAGTGCAGCAACCCCGCTGCGGGCAATTGTGTTCTTCAGGTCACCCCGGATTGCAAGGAGGGCAGATTCTGTGCCTCTTTCTGGACGAAATCCTGTCTGGAAGTCTGAAAGTATGGCATTCTCTTCAATGAATTGTGACATCTTGGTGAGTGATGCTCTTTCTATCAGTTTGCCCAGGAAAGGTCCATTAGTAATGGGTAAGTAGTTGTCAAGGTTTAACAGGTCCAAGTTTCTTTTCTTCAGTAAAGGGCACAGGTCTGACTTTTTGAGTTTTTCTGGAAATATTCTGATAGTTAAGGAATCGTTGCTGATTTTTCTTACTTGAGTGACAGCAGAGGTTGTCAGAAGAATACTCTTGAAGGTGTGTGGTGGCTATCGGTCAGAAGGGCTGCCGGCAGGCCTGCTTGCTTTGACCAGGTCCATAAATTCATCATGTGAAATGTGTTGGAAGGATCGGGGAGGCGAACTTAGAGTATTCTTGGATTATTGTTTTGTAAAAGGGTTAGTGCTTGTGCTTTGTCTCTGTTCTAAGTACGAGTCCAACTTGTCTGCTTTGTCCGTGTAATGATTTGCCAGTTTGTCAGTGAAATCTTGAGTAACGGGATGAGTTCATTCTAGGCAATTTGGTTTACGAAATTCATTGAGTATTTTATAGAATTCTTTATTTGCACATTTAGCATTTTGAATTCTGTTTGAATAGTACTTTTCTTTGCTTTTTTGATAGCTGACTTGTGTAATCTGTTAATTTTTTGTAGGTGAAGTTTGTCTTGTTTGTTTTTTGTTTTGAGGCAGGCAGGTTGCAGCTTTCAAATTTGTAGTTTTATGTCTTTTATCTCTGTATTTCTCCAAGGTGCTTTTTTCTTTTGTTCTGTTGTGTGGTTGGAAGAGAGAGAGAGAACCAAAATAGATGACGCTTGCACGCTACTAGATATGATACCTGGCAGAGTATGGGAACATTTTTGGGTGGACAATAAAATTACATTGCCTTAAATCAATTAGGACCATTGTGCAGTCCCTAAGATTGCGGTACAGTAACGTTGTAATTCATAGGATCTGGGTTGTAGGGTGCATTAATAATAACTACGATAACATATAACAGGCCTATTATAGGGAGCTCAAGGGGTGACATTGAAGATGTTGGGCTCATGTACAGGCTATTGAGGTACAAATTTTGATTATAGAGAGAATTGGTGGAGTCTGCAAGTGAAGAAGAACTCGAGGAAAGAGACAAAAGAAGGGAGTCGAGAGAGGGGAGTGGAGAGGGACAGGAGGGTATAGGAGAGATGGATGTGGTACCCTGATTTGTAGGAATTCAGAAGAAGCAGGGCTGCAAGGTCCAGGGTTTGTGCATGCAGTGTTTGTCCTTACGGGGGAGGTGGAGAGGTCGGCCTGCTGAAGGTAAAGATCAAGTGAGTCCCATAAGCCTTGTGAGGGATTAGTGTTATGTGTTTTTTGTACATAACATTGTTGGCAGCCCTAATGACACATAGGATGTTCCACCAGTTCTCGTACGAAGATTCTGTAGCTGCTTTTCATTCCGTCAAGACTGTGTGCAACACTTAACAAACAAGTAATAAAATGGCAGAGATTGGTATCAGGAGGCCGGTTTCTATGACAACGATGCATCTGCCATGAGACCATTTGAAGCTTTGCACTTGAGGTCTCAAGTTTCTGATTCCAGCTTAGGCGCTAGAAGCAAGGGTTCAGGGGTAGGGGTTTGATGCAGGACCCCCAGACTCAACCATACTGGAGTTCGACAGGTGCATTCAAAGCTAGAGGTCAAATGTCCGGCTATGACTTCTGAAAAATTACTGCTTATCTGTTTAACCTGGACATTGCTATTTACTTTTCATTTTCTGTCTACAAAGTGAGAGGAATTTGATTAGTGAACTATGCAGCAATCTTGCTGGAGTATGAAAGGAAAGGCTATAGGATGTGAATTTGTTTCTAACACAGTAAAATGTAAATACATGCAAATGTAGTGTGCAAATATTTCAAAACATACCAGCAGTTGAGAAAGCAAAGATGAAGCCCTGTTGTTATAGTCCTGAAGTATTATCGAAGCAAATATTTTAAATAATATCAAAACAAATCAAGACACTTTGGGACATATTCTCAAGGAGCTAACGCCGAGTTGTAGGCACTTCATAGCAGCCAAAGTCGCGATAAATATACCGCCCCACTTACAAGCTGGTGCTAACAGCCCCTAGCACCAGTTTACCTGCGATGGCAGCTTCAAACACATCACCACAGATGACCCCCGCAACTATTGCTAATGAGATGCAGAGTAGGCATTCCCGAGCAAAAAGCAGCGACAACACCACTCCCCGACATTCTCAACGACCAGGTACATCAGTGATAAGATCACAAAACATGTGATAAGGCGCGTTAGCAGCAGGAAACTAACACCAACTCTGACCTGGTCTAAAGTCGGACCACAGCCTGCACCACGAACGGGAGACCAGCCCAGAGCCACACCTAAAGAACAACAGATGCCATGGAGCCACTCATCATGCAGCCCAGACACCCAAGAGGGCCACAGCACCCACCTTCACCACCCCCAGGACCCCCTTCCCCGGGTCCCCCCTCCCCCAGACAAAGACATGCCACATCGACTACACGGAATCATGTACCAAACAATCCGCCTGATGACGCACAATCACATCTGGTTACATGCATGTGTGGACCCAAAAATGAGCATCACACATTAACATTCGAAGCAACAAATGAAAATGTATTAAAACAAACACAGAACAGAAATGAAGACACATGGCGCCACCCCTCGGGACACTCTGTAGCTCACAGCCTGCAAGACAAATACCATGATGAGAAGGTATGTCCTGCACACATCAAGGGACAGAGAGAGAGAGCAAAGGAGACAGAGAGAGAGGGAGAGAGAGATAGATGGACAGAGAGGGGGAGTGAGAGATAGACGGACAGAGAGGGGGAGAGAGAGATAGACGGACAGAGAGAGAGGGGGAGAGAGACACAGAGAAAAGAAGAGAGTGACAGGGAGAGGGAGTGCCGACACTGAGCACCCAGGCCACACTGCTCACCTGCTGCCACCGGTGTGTCTCCAACCACGTGCCGGTATGTAGTGCAGCTCACCAGGTCCCACATCTGAGACAGCCCTGTCATCTGAAACAGAGTCCAGATACATGAATGGCAAAGTACATACAATTGCACACAACATCATCGCCAGTCACCCCTGCGCACCTAGGCAGCTGCTCCCCAGCCCCTCCTGCCGCCCAGCAGTACATGCGCGTCCATGCACACCCATGTAGCTGCACCCCAGCCCCTGTGCCACCCAGTCATCTGCATTCCAGCCGCTCCCACCGCACAGCGGTGCATGGCTTCCCCTGCGCACTCAGGCCTCACTGCTTACCTGCCGCCACCAGCGTGTAAAAAATAGGCACCACCACATGCCGGTGCAAGCCACAAGTACGGGGTCTCGGACATGGCACCCTCCACATCATGCAGCTCCACTCCGCAGGCTCCCAGATCTCACATTTGCTGCCTGGTCTTGATTTCTCCATGGCAGAGGACATACCAGTGCACCTCCCATCATTGCAGGCTGCACACCCACTCAGCCTCTTGGGTGCCACTAACTCTGTTACCCGTGAGGTCCCATCACGTTGCGGTAGGCCCGCGCTGCCCGCTGGCTCAGGCCTACACTGCGGTCCAGCAGGGCACATAAAACCTGAGCCTTCCGGACCGCCGGGAGGAGGCATCATTGCAGGCTGAACACCCGCTCAGCACTTAAGGTGCCCCTACCTCAGTGCACCGAAAGTCACAGTCCCGTGGCAGTGTGCCTGTGCTGGCTGCAGTGTATCCGGTGCCACCAAGTCTGTGCCCCACTAGTCATTGCTCCTCTATGATTGGGTATCGTGGTGCAGATGCCATCATGTCACCTCCAGGCCTGCCAAATGTGATGTCGCAGGCCCCTGGGCCCCCATGCCTACATGCACACCACACGGATACACCCTGAGAGAGGGTGCACATGCACCAGGCCCTTTTTATTGGCAGGGTCACATGTGCTGTGAATCATGTGCTGGATGGGTGTGGTGTGGGTGTAAACCATCCATGATGGAGGGGCTGTGGCATGCTGACAACTAGACCTGTGAACAGCAGATCATTACAGGGAAGACCTGGCACGCGTAGCGTTGTTGTCCCCCCCTGTGAGCGTAAGAATAGTGGGCTGGCCTGGCGTATGCCAGTCCAGCATAAGAGTTTGAACAATGACCCCGGAGCTCTGTGCTTGGTTCCGTATGGGGCTGGACAAGGAAGGAACTAAAATGTGTGTCCCGTTGTTGCGTCGGTGCCACCCGGACAACATTCGGCAATGTGTTACCTGTGAACCAAGTCCAATGACATGAGCCACATGGACGTAGGGGGAATTCACTGACCCTACATTCATCAATACTACCACACATGAAAGACCATAGACAAGACCCATCTATGTGATTCGGAATGTTTAATGCAAATTCAGTGGAGTGTTGCACCTGGAGAAGTACAGGGCCATGCAAATCCCACATGGCGATGTTGGCCCCTGGAGGGCCAGCCAGAGTCCTTCAGGGAATGACAAGTCCAAAGGACGAGGAAGAGCTCAATTCGCTATCTGTTTGCCCTGTCATTGGCGATCAAACAGAATGTAGCAGTCCATTGTGAGGTGGAAGGTGATGATGCAGAGGGCAGAACCAAGTTGAAACTGGCCACATGGCGGAGATGAATGCTACTGCCTCCTTCTTACCATGATGACGCTTTCATGTGCCTCTTCGTCCTCTGCTGTACCATGTGCCTCTCGTGTGGGTGGTGTTGGTCTTTCTCCACCACTGTGTGGAATGTCTTTCGCACTATGTGGCACTGACACTTCAGGGGGCGGAAATGTGGATGTAGTGGTAGCAGTAGCATGCATTAGTGCCAGGCCTTATGGTAGCAATGCCATGAGGATGGTTTTGAGGTCATTGAGGAACCCAGCTACCACTCGCTGGTGTGCAGCCGTGGCAGCCGCTCTTTTCGCATTGGCCCACTCCATGGTCTCCATGAGCCTCCACATGTTTCCCACCTCACGGGCGTGCTCGATGGAGCCACTCTGAGTAGTCAGTCGTTCTTGTCTCTGAGTCAGGACTCTGGCGATGTCAGCCATGGTTCGTTGAAAAGCATGGAACAGACAGTTGGTGCTCGTTAGGGAATGTAAGTGGTCCCTGATGGGACTTAGAAACCCACATATGGCATCTAGTTTGTCTGCCATGCAGTCGAAGCCCACCTGCACCTGTTCAGCCAGCTGCTCCTGGCATTTCAACACACGGCGTTGGAAGGCCATGGGTTCTTCGTTGGGGTCCTGGGAGGCAGACGTGGTGGTGGGTGCTGCCTACTGTTTGGTCTGTGCAGGGGGTTGGGTGTCCTCATTGCAGCTAGGCTGCCCTGCTCCTGAAGGTGGGTTGACGTAGCTGTCAATGAACTCTTGGAGGGCGTCGGAGTCAAAGATGCAGTGGTCCTCTTCGTCCTCAGAGAAGAGAGGTTCGGGCTGCTCTGCAGGAGGTGTTGATTGTACCTCTGCAATGTGAAGGGGAGATGCAGTTTAACAATGTGTTCACATGTGTGTTGTCGCATTGTACATGTTTACATACAGACTGAATGACTGTGTACATCGTAACTGTTTGGGAGGAGCTGCCTATTTGATGGGGGACAGTGGACATTTTGACAACAGACGTGTGCGTGTTCGTACTTGTACATTGTCGTCTCATATTTCCCTGCAATGCCACTTGTGTTTGACCAGTGTCTACACCCAGTCGGCACCAGTTGTGTCCTGTGTTCTGTTGCAGATGTGTTGCATTTGTGCATCAAAATAAAGATTTAACCTTGTCATTCCGAAATGTAGGTTTTGCAGAAAAAAGCACATTTGACACCACACAGAGAAATATCTTCTTACTTCAGAGAGGTCAGAGGTGACCAAGTGCAATTAGTTTAATTTGACATAAAACACACACACCTACAGGCAAGCCCTGCAACACAACGACTTAATGAAAACCGCATGTGAGTCCTTGTAAACAATGTAATCTTAGTTGCATGAATTTAAAACTACATTCATGTACAACTCGATTCTTTCCAACTCATGCGGGGGTGGGGATACTTGCTTTAAATGCAAGTTAGCTGAGCCGAGTAGACCACGCAGACAGCACATGAAGGCTAAGTTCTTTCGTTTTTGACCATATCTGTCCAATTCTGGGTACCCAGAGAGAGTGCACCGGAGGTACCCCCGAGTTCTGATTGTGCACAACAAGTACTTTGTTATAAATGTGTGCTCTAAACGAACATGTTTAAATCTTAAAAACATTATCTGCTAATCTACCTTCCCATATATAAAAGTGGAAGATTAGCAATTGATTTGTCCAGCAGCAGGCCGTTAAGTGCCAGTGTATTCAATGGGGAAGTTGCTGCTCTTGTTCGTATGCTGCCCTGTGTAATGTCAAAAAAACGAATAAAGGTGGGGACTGAAGCTGGGCAAGGTTTGGAATGCAAAGTAAAAGCTGCATAAACTAAGCTGCCAGACACGTATGAGGATTGCTGTCGCTCTTTGTGAATCTTGTAGACGATTGCTGTTTTGGCCTAATTGTGGTGCGCAGAGTGCTTGGAAACATGGCAGATGACCAGGGCTAGCAGTGGTGGCAGGAAGAGCAGGAGCTATTGGTGAGGAAGCATAATGTATTGAAAAAATTATGTGGTGGGAGGCATGTGCAGTCGAGCCTTTTCTGTGAAAGTCAGGTTTCTCTCCCGGAAGGTATTAATCTGGAGACCGTTTTTACTTAACGAAAGGCTAGTAAATAGATAGTGCTTTCAAGAGCGCAGTAAATAGAACTAAAACAAGGAAGGGGCAAGCAACAGTAGAGGGGGGCGGGTGAACCTGCAAAGCGAGAGGGGTGTGGGGGATGTAGCTGGTGCCCCCGCATAAGTTGAAAACATCTGGGGCTCCTGTGGAGTAAGAGACTCCACCATGTCCTCATTGTTACAAAATCCTACAAGCTGATGGATGCAGGGACAATATAAAACAATACACACACAAACAAACAGATCAAACATTAACAATGAAACTCACACAGAAGTTGCTGGAACTGATGTTCCTTTGGGGAAATATCACCGTTATCATTTCCAAAGCGAAACAAGCTCAATCCCCCAAAAAGAAAGCCCAAAACCAACCCACTATTCTACCAAAAAAATCCCAAGTGACGCTCAACATTAAAACATTGAGAAAAGAGTGATAATGGCTAAAGCGGCCGTCTTTGAAGCTCGGGAACTATGTTTCAGTCTGCAAAGCAATTCCATCGGAGTGCTGGACACAAGTAATACAAAACAAATACGGTCACCAAATACACAAATGGGAGGAACAAATGCTGCATTAACATGGAAGCACAGGCAGAAAGTCAAGTAGGAAACTAAGATAAGAAAAAATAGGCCATCAAACAGCAAATCAACAACCACAGCGTAATAATACCGTTCTGCCTGGGAGGTACAGAGAAGAAAAAGGAGGGACAAAAAGGCAGGACTGACCACTAGCAAGCAAGTATTTGTAAAGGATACTAACACAAACAAATCAAAAGCAGGGGGATGGATTTAAGCAAACAAGAGTAGTTACAATAGGTCTCAAATGCTCAACCTAAAAAGGGCTTAGTACTGGGATTGTAAAGGTCCAGCAGTTAAGGAGTTAAGCTCTGAGGTGTGGGAATGCTGCAGCAGGTAACTGAGTCCAAATAGCATGAAAAACAGAAAGCATCCATTCGGATAATCTCGTGCAAGCTTGGCTGCTACCACACACTCCTTATTCCAGGCTTTAAGTATAGCCTTTTTGCAGTGTTCTTCAACATAGTAGATGGATCACTGTTTGCAAAAGGCCAGCTAACCTCTTACTAGATGCAGGACAATTATAAGGTTTTTGTCTCCAGGTCTATTTGCTATGGCTATTAATAAGCTGCTACCTCTCCCACAAGGAGTTGTTTAGGAACAAGTCAGATTGCATCACTGATATCACCAGGAATTTATTTAAAGCCATGCACCCTCACATAGAAAATGCATACTTCAAACTATGAAAAGCTTTGAGGGTTTTACAAACTTAAAAATTCAGGCGATTAGAGTTCATGGAGATTTAGTTCACACAAGACTATATTGATGTTGTAGACATGCTATTACTTGCTGGCATGTTATCTGCAAAACATGTAGTCAGCAAGTTTCTGCGTCATCATCTTGGTAGGCCACGAGGGCTTCAGATTCTGAAGAACCAACTGTTGTCCACTTTCTGTCTGTCAATATGCTCTAACCACCTGTATGTTTCTCTACAATGTCCCCAAAGTCCTGCTGGTGTTATATTTGTACCTGACTGCATGTGATGCACAGATGTTTGCAGTTTGGCATATTGCAGTGGAAAAACGTTTCTTGTTGTGGACCTCTTAAAAATCCAGAACCGATTACCATTTTGTACAGTAGTCAGGTCATTAGCTGGACTAATATCTGGTTATTTGGCTGACATACTCACTGAACATGGAAGTCCAGAAGCCTAGACTTTGATTACTGGCAGTTGATTAATTTTCTGACTCTAAGATTGCTTGAATGGTACTTTCATCTCTGTCAGTTTCCAACAATCTGTATAATCATCATAACTACAGAAAATATATCTCTGAACTTCATTAAAAGTAACTGATATCTTAACTATGTGCTCATCCCTTTCTTCTCAAAACAATTTTCCTCCATTCATGATTTCTTATCACCTCTGTTCTGCAACCTTTATCAAAAATATAAATGCATCATTATAAAAGGATACATTATTTACTTCTCTAAGACGAGACAGATCACACCTATGATAAAACTCAACCTTGATTCCTCCAACTATCAAAACTTCAGACATGTTATTGAATGTTCCTTCCTTGGAAAACCAATTGAGAAATTAAAATCTATCGAATTTTTCATGAACTCGCTGTTCATGACTTTCTAACTTCCTACTATTCCCGATGTAGTCCTAATTGCAACAGAGGCAGTGACGTTCTCAAGGAGACTTAGGGCCTGTTGGACTTGGTCCTTTTTTGCAGGGTCTTCCCAGAACTTTTTTTGCCTTCCTCCTGTATTTTCCCAGACCTGTTGTTGGTGGTTTTATGACTCTGGGCACTTAATCACTGCCGTTCAGTGCTAAAGTGCATGTGTTCTCTATGGTAAACTTGGTAAGATTGGTCTACACCTGTTCAGCATATTTAATTTACCTGTCAGTCCCTATTACAGTGGTATCCCATTTACCAAGGGCCAGTAAATTAAATGCTACTGGTGGGCTTGCAGCGTTGCTTGCACCACCTGCCAAAGTAGCCTTTCAAACCTGTCTCAGGACTCTGTCATTGCAGGACCTGCTCGCACAGTTCAATGCCGCTGTGACATGGCACATAAAATAGTTGCCATGCCTGTAACTTCCCTTTTACTACATGTCTATCACCCCTAAGGTAGCTGTCCCTATGAGCAGGGTTTGGTGTAGGTAAAAGGTAGGACATGTGACTTAACTGTGTGGCATGTCCTGGTAGTGACAAACAGCCTATTTGGTTTCTCACTGCTGTGAGGCTACCCCCTATAGGGAAGCATTGGGGATTCCAGTATATATGCTTCAGTGGTAATTCCTGACATGAGAGGGGTGCGTGATCAAGTTTGGTATATTTGGAATAGTGGTGAGAAAAGCTGCTTATTGGTGTTAGCAGATTTATTACTACTATTTTAGAAATTCCACTTTTAGAAGTAGGCATTTTTGTGTGCTAGGTGTCTTTGTGCCTGCTTGATGTGTATTGACCATCTGGTTCTGACTGACAGACGTATGGGGGGGGTGCATTCCCTCCAGCCAGTCCCTGGGCACAGTCACAGTGATATGTGTAGCAAAAGGTTACCTCAGAGCCCTAGTCCTACTTTTGTATGATTTTCTTATCAACCCCATCTCCGTCCTGAGATATGCCCAGCCCCCTTTCCAGTGACCACTCACTGATTCAAAATGTCCCCTTTGAAGTGTGCTGGAGAGCATGGCTCTCCTTCCGCCAGTGTGTGTCCCACCAAGCTCGCAGGAATGTGATAAGCCACAATTCTATCTGAGGGGGGATTCCTCTACCTCCTCGTGCTCTCCCAGTCAGCAATGGGTCTCCCAGAATGGAACCCAGATTGCTCCATGTATAGTATCATTCACAGGCACACATACACCCAGAATATGCATACAACACACATGCACTGCATAGTACTACATACTAACTAGATGTAGGTCAAGGGTGAGCAAAGCACATAGAAGTGGAACTTTACATGAGTGAGCCTATACTCCTCACTCCAGTGACACAGTCACAATGGCCATCCACTACAACTGATCACTATACAGTATGCTGCTACCACCACGCGATGCTACTTACCTCCTGACAAATGCAGTAGCCTTTCACCACTATGAGGGTAGTGCTTTATTTGTCCTTCCTGGCCCAACCAGACTGCAATATGTGAGACAGGCCTATGTTATGGTCTATATATTGATTCATGTTCTCCCATGACAACAACATCAGCACCAGGGATCCAGAAGATATTGCAGCTGGGACACCATGTAGGGGAATTTTCCATCTCGACACAGACAGACAGTGAGAAGCTGCTGAGCAGCACACTTGTTGCCCTTTTTTGCAGCTGAAAGATTCCTACTAAAGTGAAGGTCTCCTTCTTCACTCTGTTTATTTTAAAGACTTTGATAGTTCCCCGCTTCAAGAAACTTACAAAGTTACAAAAACAATTTCAAGAGTAGAAACTTTCGAACTTAGAGTACGAAAACTCTCTACTAAAAATATCTGACTCTTTAACCCCTCCCATGCTCGTGACGGAACTGTTCCGCCACGAGCCTCGGGTGGGCTGTGCTGGTGACGAAACGATTCCGTCATGGCCCGCTCGCCGCGCCTGCGCGGCGCGAATTCAGCGCCTGCGCTGACGTTCTAAAGAGCGGGCGGGGCTGTGACGGAACCGTTCCGTCACAAGCACAGCTCACCCGCTGGCCGTGATGGAGCGGTTCCGTCCGAGCACGGGAGCGCCGCGCGGCCCCACCTCCCCCTTAGCGCTGCGGCGAATACAGACTACAGTTTTCGACTCCAACTACACCCAGCCTCCCATGTACAGATTAGCTGGCAGAGAAACTATCTGAATGTGCAGAGTAAAGAAGTGCAAGGTCAGTGTTCTCTTTGTTCAGTGTGATTGTCTACCCCTCATTTTAATATAATGGCAAATGAGTGGCTCACGGACATTCTTGACCTGGCTCAAAAGGTGTGCTCAATATTGAGGCTGTATCCTCTCCTGGGTTATTTGAGCAGTTGGATGAATCATTCCTCCTCTGCCTAAGACTAACTAACCAGGAACATTTGTAATCTTGGCTTTGCGCAAATGGTCAACTCACCCACCCACTCCATTACACTGAGGGATGAGATGATGGCATCTTCTCAAAGAATCCACCTCTTTGTTTCACTCTATATTCCACTGTCTTTATCTGATCAAGAACTCGTCAACACAACCTCTACATGACAGCAAGAGGACCCACCAGTAAAACTGTTGTTTCTTGTTTTTGACACCTTAACAATAGGAGTGTTGGCTCATGTCCATCATCTTCTAGATTTCCTTAGCATGGTAGACCTACCAACTGAAATCGTGCCCCCGTTAGAACAAACATTACTATTGCCTTTGACAAAATGGACCCTGGGTCGAATGTAATTCCAAATCCTCAGCATCTTGAAACTACAAATGTTGCTCAAATAAACTACATCTTATGACATTTCTGCAGAGGGCACGGTTAACGTGCAATAGGGAAAACCATCCTTCTGCACTTACCACAGGTCCGTCTTGTATACTATTGTTTATATTTATTTGAACAAATAAGCTCTACACCAACCCTATGTCTCAGAAGTTGAAATACTCTGCAAAACGTAGGTCCTCCCACACAGTTACAAGTGTCCCACCCGCTTGTGCTTGATGGAATACCCTCATGGGCTCATTTTTGTGCCATACCACATAAAGGGAATCCAAAGTAGGTTCTGCTGGGCTAAATCTAGTATGGAGATTTTGGATTTTTACTGGCCATATAAACGTGTTACATTTAAATTATATATATTATAAATTATATATCCATTAATCTTATGTGGATATCCTGACAATATGTCATTGGCCCCTCCTGGACCTAAGTGACACACCCCTGTAATAGATACTCTTTAATAACACACGTCATCTGCCACTTCTCAACATGCTTCAGCCTTGGAATTCCCTCTCCTTCCAGTCCTATTCAGTGATGGATTGTTTCTTTGACACGAACTGAAGCAAATATTTGTAACATGTGGAGGAGCCTTATCATGGGTGGATTTTGTTTTCCTTGGCTGATCTTATTCTCTGTGCGTTAGAACTGAGAATTAAAACAACACTATTACAGGAAGATCGAGATACAGTCCTTCATGTTTGGCTCTAGAGTCATCATCAAGATAGGTTGTGAGGCTGAATTTGGAATCTGGATCTATGGTTTGGCTATCATTTACAAGCTGGACCCCTGAGGATGCAACAAGTGGTGCTAAACACATGTTATTTGGTGAAATAAATGGATCTGATGCTATGATACATGAAGCAGACATAAGTTATACCAATACATCAAGAATAGATTTTTGGGTTCCTCCTTTTCATTTGCTTTGGCACTTTTCTTATATATATATATTTCACAGCCTTGTCCTGTAATGCCTCATTATACTACTGTACGAATTTGATGCTGACATTTTAAACTGTTTCCTGTACCTGCAGCTTAAACAACTCTCTGTGGTGGTTGTATTGTGACTGTTTTTTTCTGGTTTTGGGGCCTGCTGCCATCTGCATAATCTTTTCTAAGAATTACTGTTGTAGAGGTTTTCAAAATGTTTAATAAATGTATATTTTTCTGCAAAATTCATGTCTAGTAGTTGCAAATGTGTTAATTTTCTTATATTTGCTGCTCATTTTTTTGGTTTTGCTTGCACAGAACTTGCACTGTGGATGAAAAATCTATTGTATTCAATAACATCTTAAAAGGGGCAATATCTCGCCCCATTGCTTTTTTTATTGGTTCCTGTGCTTGGTGTTTACTTTTCCTCCATTTCTATTGGCTGTAGCATAGCTTCCTGCATTTATCAATGCTTGTTCCTTGCCTGCTTCTCTTATTCAATTCCAATTTCAATCTTTATTTCGATCAATTAGACCATCAAAGATATACAAATAAACACAATCATTTAGAACATTGGTTATAAAAGCACCTGAAAATATGAAAAATAGTCCATCAGCAATAATTTAAAAGAAGATGAATAAAATATAATAAGCTATGATAAAATTGTTATGGACCCAGCTTCGCTTTCAAAATGCGGGTGCGGATAAACCACATGGCTGTGAGGTATTTCGCCAGTGCAAAAACAGTTGGGGGTGAAACATCGGTTTTTAAAATTCTAAACATAGGGGAGAACTGTCTACAACCAAGGTTTCTAAAAAGGGGAACAAGCCAATATTTTCTAATGACTTGGTATCCCTTACAAAATAAGACCACGTGTAAATTACTTTCCTCCGCAAGGGCACATGCCGGGCATTGCTTTGTAGTTGGTGGCGTTGTCCAGGAGCTGGTGACAGACCTAAGGGGCAATGTGCCATATCTCCACTGGAGAAACAGCTTCCTGGTCAGCACAGGAGTCATCCCATCGAGAACCTTCTCCAGACAGTAGGAGTCTGGAGAAGGAGTCACGTACCAGCTAACTGCTGGTACGTGAGGCTGCTGAGGCTTCGTGCATTACCTGATATTTTAAACCTTTAAAAGCACTATTTTATGTTGGAGTGAGCGCTTTTCAGCGCTCCGCTCTACTTTGCATTTTGTTCATTTTAAAAGTGTATTTGCACCTTCTCTGATCGCCGCTCTGGCGCAACGTTTGTTATTTGATCGCCGCTTCTGGCGCAACGTGTGTTACTGATTGACACCTCCTTACCTTCGCTCCTGGCACCGATCCGCCACGGCTTGTGCCGTTTGCAGCGGCGGTGGCCACACGAGCGCACTCCAACTTCCGCCCTCATCCTCACTTCCGCCCTGCTCCCCAATTGGCAGGTTAGCGGTGTAGTGGTTATCTCTCCCGGTGTATTTAATGCCACAATGGCGGAAGCGCAGCGGACGAGCGCAGCGGACGAGCGCAGCGGGAGCGCCGACTTCGCGCCGAAGTCGTGCCAAAGTCCTGCCCGTCTGCGCCCGTCTGCACCAGCACGGGCCCAGGGCCCTGTCCCTCTGTTCTTATCCCTACCTCCTACTCTCGTTCCGCCCTACTGCTGCTGCGGGGACCATCGTGCCCCTCGCATATCGCTCTGAACTGTCAAGATGCTCCTATTTCCTGTCCCTACTGCTCCCTTGCCTTGGACTCCCTCGATTCATGTACTGACAGTCTGTCATCCACGTTCTGGAACTTCCCTTCCCCTAGGCGCACCTTCCCTCCCACTCCGCACGACTCCGTACCTGCTTTGAACTTCATCAGCATTAACTGTCGGTCGCTCTCTAAACACAAGAGAGATATTTTCGACCTGTTGGTGACAGCTAATCCTGCTGCCATGTTCGTCACCGAAACTTGGCTAAAGGATAGCTCTGGCCCCGATATCGCCATGGCTCTTCCCAATGATTACACCTATGTGGGACGAAATCGAGCACTTAAAGATGGCGGGGGAATTGCTATCATCTTCAAGAGAGAATTCTCTTGTAAATGGGAAGACCTTGACTTTCCAAACTGTGAAGCAGGTTTATTTAAGTTAACTCTCTCTCCTCAGTTTACCCTATCCGGCTCCCTGATTTACCGCCCGCCTGGCTCAGCTAGTTGCTGGGCTGCGTCATTTCCTGAACTTATTGCCCCTTTTTTAGCACAATCTACCAACTTCACTATTGTTGGGGATTTAAATATCCATTTTAATTCTGTCTCTTGTGCCACTGCTAAACGCCTTATACAGGATCTTGAAGCCTTAGACTTACACCTTCTTAATTCCGACCCTACTCATAAGGCCGGTAATCTTCTAGATCCCATTATTTCCAACTTAACTGGCATCTCATATCAATCCTCTACCCCCGTTCTCTGGTCAGATCATTTTGTTGTTAATTTTTCGATTAAAACGTATGAAGCTGCTTCCTTTAGGCCAGACCCTCCTCACAAAGCTAGCAGGAACTGGAAACGTCTGGATCTAAATAAATTTAATTCTCTCCTTGCCAATTCCAAACCTTTGGTTTCTAAGATGACTATCAAAGAGCTACCTGCTGTTAAATCATGGTTAACCACTGCTTTGGATTCCTGCCTCCCTATCCAAAAAAACAAATCTCAAATTCATCACCCCCCGGCACCCTGGTTTAACGACTCCCTTCGCCTTGATAAATCCAACTGCAAAAAATTGGAACGGATTTGGCGCTCAAATTATAACCCTGAGCACAAAGCAAAATACAAGTCCGCTCTCAGAACCTACCATGCGGCATGTGACACCGCTAGAGCTAACTTTGCCAACAGCACCATACTTACAGCTCATAATAGACCCAAAGCCCTCTTCAAAATAGTCAAGGAGCTTTCAGGTGCTTCCTCTGTCCCTAAGGATCCCTGTCTAGACACAGCCTAGTGTAACTCTCTGGCTAATTTTTTTCGTGATAAAATTGAGAAAATCTATGCCATCTTTAATTCTACTTCTGCCCCTTCAACTTACGCTGCCCAAGACCCTTGTAACTCTCCCTCGGTTATTACTCCTTGCTCTTTGCTCACCACCACTGCACTTCACGCTTGGGATCCTATCTCCCCCGCGCTTCTAAAAAATGATCTCCAGGACATCAAATCTGGCTCCCCCCTTGACCCTTTGCCCCCTCAAGTTCTGAGCTCCCTTGACCCAGCCCTACTCCACATTATTTTGGATGTCCTGAACGCTTCCCTAACAGAAGCGATTGTTCCAAATGAATGGAAGCACGCAATGGTGGTACCTCTACTAAAAAAGGCCAATGCAGACCCCAATAATCCTTCCAATTTTCGCCCTATTTCTTTGCTTTCTTGCTTTTCCAAGATTCTGGAAAAACATGTTAATTCTTTGCTTAACTCTTTTGTTGAATAAACCAATTGTCTTCATGGTTCTCAATCCGGGTTCAGGGCTGGCTTCTCCACGGAAACAACTCTCCTTGGCGTATCAGAAACCATCAGGCACCAAGTGGATAATGGTGAGACGGTGGCACTCATCCTGCTTGACTTGAGTGCCGCTTTTGACACCGTCTCCCACTCCATCTTACTGTCCACCCTGGAGGCAGTCGGTGTCGGTGGCACCGCCCTGGCCTGGATTGCTAATTTTCTTTCTGACCGCACGTTTCAAGTTTTTTCTTCCACATCTGTTTCATCTATTCTCCCTTCCTCACACGGTGTTCCCCAGGGGTCTATCCTTAGTCCCCTTTTCTTTAACCTGTACGTGAGGCCTCTTGCTTTCCTGGCGGAGCAGGCTGGCCTCACAATTTATTCCTACGCTGATGACACTCAAGTCATCTACTCCCTTTCCACTAATAAAAACCTCCCCTCTTCTTCTCTCCAAGTTGGGCTGAAACATATATCGGACTGGATGTTGAAGCACAAACTAAAACTAAACGGGGACAAAACTGAGCTGCTCCTGTTTGGCCCAGACACCTCTCTCTGGGGCCCACACCATTGGCCTCCGGAGATGGGTCCTCTACCCATTCCATCTGTGTCGGCCCGAAATCTTGGTGTGATCTTCGACAACCAACTCACTTTCAAACAACACGCTGTGAAAGTCTCAGCCACCTTTACTACCATCATCAGGTGGCTGAGAAAGATCACCTGGATGCTGCCTGCGGACACCTTGAGGACCGTAGTCCAGGCTCTTGTCACCTCACGCCTGTACTATGGAAACATCTTGCTCCTAGGTGCCGCTAAAGAGGTAATCAAGAAGTACCAGGTGGTACAGAATATGGCTGTCCGCCTGATCTGTCACCTTCCGGCCAGATCCTCGGTCGCTCACCATATGCGGAATCTGCACTGGTTGCGGATTGAAAGTAGAGTCAACTTCAAAGCACTCTGCTACATGCATAAAATCATGACTGGTAGAGCCCCTCGTTATCTCTCTGCTCTGGTGCAGCAATATATCCCTCCTCGCACGCTCAGGTCCTCGACGCAGAATAAATTTAAGATTCCACGCACCAACAAAGCCAAGATGGGAGGACGTTCGTTTTCCTTGTTGGCCCCATCCTTGTGGAATTCTCTTCCTCAATCTCTGCGCACTGAATTGTGCTTTCTGAAATTCCGTAAGGGAATAAAAACTTGGCTCTTTATCAACTAATATTATGATCTCATCTTCCTCCCTCCTCTCACCGTTCAGTTTGCCCCAGCGCCGGGAAACCTTCGGGTAGCTGCGCGCTTAATAAATGTAATTATAAATAAATAAATAAATAAATAAATAGGAGTCTTTGCTTTGGATGAATAAGGACATCAATAAACCCTCACGCTTGCTGTCTAGGGCATTAGTACGTTTTAGGTCATAATACGCCTTCGACAGAGCTTTGCGCGATATCCTGGCCGATGCGTTGGCTGGATCAGTCCAAAGTTCTGCGCATCCTAAACTCTCACATGATGATTTTATATATTTTAGCCAGGGGATCTGCATGGATTTTGGTTGGGTTAGAAGCTCCTTAAGCTCAGACCTGTACTGGGTAAGTTCCTCGCTACACCATGTCTTTCTCCAGAATGTTAGAGGTTTAAGACCCAGTTCCTCTGTGATTGGTCTAAGTCCTAGATCCAGCCTCAAGGGGAGCAGCGGTGTGCTTGGTGGAAGTGCTACCAGTTGCCTGATGAATTTGCTTTCGGTTGTTATCAAGTTTAGGGCTGAAATATGGCCTCAGAGTTCGGCCCCGTAGGTTACTGCCCCCCGGGCCTGGGCTTTGTAGATCTGGATGACTGGGCCCAGTGGGCGGAGTGTTGATTTGGTCATCATCCTTGATATGCCTCCCGCGATCTGCACCAGTTTCAAGTTAGCCTTAGTCTGATGTGCCGCCCATGTCATGTTCTCATTTAAGGTAACACCTAGATAGTCGAATGTGGAAACCCTCTCTAGGCGTGATAGGCCAAGCAGTGGATTTGGACGCGTCCTCGGAGTGGGATTTAGGATCATAAATTTTGTCTTTTGCGCATTGATCTCTAAGCCCCTCTCCGTACAGAAAACCAAGAAAGAGTCAAGGATTCGCTGGATCCCCATTGGGGTTTTGGACAGCAGCAGGGTGTCATCCGCAAACATGACTGCGGGCACCCTGCTGCCATCCAATTTGGGGGCGTCGGTGTGTTCAATCCCATTCAGGTGGGCGATTACCCCGTTGACAAAGAGGCAGAACAGGGTCGGTGCAAGCTCACAGCTCTGTCTCACCCCTCTGTCAATGGGGAATCTGTCTGTCAATTCACCATTTCTTCCACACCTGACGCTTGCAAAGTTGTTCCGATGGAGCCTCTGTAGGATTTCAAGAATGTCAGGTGGGACTGCCATCTCAGCAAGCACACTCCACAGTTTCATTCTGGGCACCAAATCGAAGGTGGCGCGCAAGTCCACGAAAGCTGTGTACAAGCTGCCCCCCTCGAGTAGCGCCGTCCTCCAATAGATGAGGTTTAGGCGGAAAATCTGATCTACTGTGGACACCCCCTTTCTAAATCCTGCCTGGTAAGGGCTAAGGGTGTTAGTTTCTTCCAGCCAGGCCTGAAGGCAATCCAGCACAATCCTGCCAAAAAGCTTCTGGGACACGCCTATTAAGCTAATGGGCTTGTAGTTGGCTGGGAGTAGAGGCGAGCCCTTCTTAAATATGGGAACCACCTCTGCCCCCAGCCAAGTACTAGGAATATCCATGCCCAGCAGGACAGCATTAAATATTGTAACAAGATAGGGAGCCCAAATGTCAGGCTCCTGTTTAAACAGGTCACCTGGAAGACCATCCAGTCCGGGGGCCCTGCCAGATGCCAGTCCCACTATGGCTGCCCGCACCTCCTTTAATGTAAACAAGTCGCTCCCACTGTGGATGGGCGCACTTGGGAGTGTATTACAAATATCCCCAGCATCCGAAGTATAGAGCGACTGGAAGTGCGCCTGCCATATCCCAGGTGCAATATTTGGTTCGATTGCTGAGGGTAAGTTCCCAGAACCACCATTAACAATTCGCCAAAAATTACGATAGTCCCTGGTGGCTAAGGAACTAGAGACTTCCTCCCACTGACCCTCCTCCCATTCAATCTTGGCCTGGGCGACCAGTTTCTTATATGCCCGTCTAGTAGCCTGTATCTCACCTCTGCCTCTGCCCTCCTTAAAACTTAGGAGGAGCTCTCCCTTTGTCATACGGCAAGCGGCATTATACCAAGAGGACTTACAATGTGGTCCCCCCTATTGTGATGGGCTTTGGTAAAGAGGTCGTCTGCCATGGTACTAATAAGATCCTCATGGGCCAGATATATTACTTTTCGGATGTCCTCATTACTTATTTCGTCAGTTAACACGCCAACTTTTTCCAAGATTGGAATTATTCCAGCATAAAGCTTTGGAAGCTTCTCTCGGCTGGCAATAAGTTTTTCCCACCTGATTCTCCTTCTATTATTTTCAAGGAGGAGCTCGGGTTTGGTCACCGCCATACTTTGATCGCTGGTTCCCATACCAGGGTGGACAAAATCTAGTTCAAGGGCATTGTGGTCGCTGTCGGTTCTTTCTGCCACCCTAAAGTCAATAATATGCGACCATTTGACCATTCGGAAAGTTGTACAAGGACATAGTCCAGACGGTACTCCCTTCCCACTCTGTTGTAGGTGTGCCTGCTTGGTATATCAGATTTAATACGCCCATTGCAGGCTCTAATTCCGTGGTTAAGAGTTGGAGCAGTAATCTGTATGGCTAGGGGTGTCCAAGCTCTGGGAGGAGGTGCCGCTACAGGGGGAACCGCCCACCTAACACCCTCTTCCATAGAAAAGCCATCCAAAAGACCTACTAGGGGCTCAAAATGTGAATTCTCTTATTAGTTTCCCGTAGCAAAAGTACTGTTTCTTTATGTTGTTGGGGCACTTTTTTAATGCACACTTTTCCTAGCTGTGTGCATTTGTCTCCTATTTTATTTAAACTTTATGGGCACGCATTAAGAGCATGCTTGTAAACCCACGCCGAGAATGAAACCCAGCTCTCCAGCTCCAAGGTTGGCAGTTCTGGCCTTACGCCACTTCTTCTGTCTTGCACCTTTACTCTTTTTTTATTTCATCGGTAGCCCTCCAAATAAGTGCATGTTTTTGCAGACCGTTCTCCCCCCATTGCAACCTCAATGTTGCTGGCATCCGTCTCCAGCTGCCATCCCTTGCCCTGGTCATTACTTTCACCTGCCACCCCCTCCCCGTCATTGCTTGTTTATTTAGTAAGGTTGCTGCTACCGAGGGTCGCGCTCTAATACTAATATTACATTGTGAAGAGTTGCACTGGCTTTGAGCATCACATGTTGACACGAGGGATAGAACGGATTAAAGCACTGCTATTATTTGCTACAAATTACAACAACAAAAAATATTAAGAATCACATTGGCGAAACCTAATGCATTTACCAACACATGTTATTATTGGTCTGGCTTTTTTTGCAAGGAATTGTGCATGTTTTGTGCTTCATCTGATGGGGCAGTGTGCTTGTTTGTTATTTCAGACCTGGTAAGCTATTTCATGAGAAGACCTCATCACACAGGCAGATGCTGGTGAAGTTGTTTGGATAACTTCTACATTTGTGTCCTTTCATATGTTTTAAGGTGAGCTGGATATTCTTCATCTGTTACATTGTCCTTTATGCCAATGCTTCTCACTGATCCTCAAGTGATTCTCAAATTCAGGCTTGAATAATTCGAAAGCATCTACCATAATCCCACTTGACATGCAATGCGACAATGAATGACCATCCAGTTCACCTTAACCAAAACCTTTTCTGATTGATTCCTCATACGTGGTTTAGAATTTACAATTTGGATTTGAGCCTTTCGCTAAAGCAAATCATTGGTTTTAATCCCTGCCTATATGACAAATTGACACAATTCTTGGAAATTACTTTTTTTTTGACACACAGAATTGTAAATACAATTTGTAGAGTGCATGCTACTATTTGTGTGGCATTGTATTATTATTTACTTTGTCAAGACTAAAAGCCTGATATAGATCTTGTTTGATGGGTTACTCTGTCACTAATGTGATGGTCATCCCATCCACTGAAATATAAATCCCATTATTTCCTATGGGATTTATAATTAAGCGAATGGGATAACCCCCACCGGCGTGGAAGAGTAACCCGCCTGCCAAGATCTAAATCAGACCTTAAGTAAGCTGAAGTTTGCAAGGGTGGAAGAGGTGCATTGACCCAGTATATATTATATCAGAGCAGTGTTTGTATGTGTGAAGGCCAGAGTTGTGATTTAGGAATGCAGCTTAACACTACGGGTAAGCATGATAACATTCTGAAGCGTTAGATGAAAAGAGTAGAACTTGCTGTAGAGCTGCTGTAAGAAATCTAGGAAAAGTTGCATATCATGTATGAGGGCAAAGGATGTGCTTCAATCATGGGTGACCAACATTTAACTGCATGTGCGAGTTATTAGAGAAGCATAAATTCATAAATACGCATATTATTGTAACCTGTAGATGTGTGACTGAGGTTCATAAGTGATACAGCCAATAGCACTGACCGCAAGCAAGGAAATGGAACTATGTTGTCTCTCGAGTTGGGAGGGAACAACTAATTGCCCATGAGAACATTAGATGGCCTTCGTAGGCTACTGTTAAATACACACACAAGCATGCTATGTTTACTATTGTCCTGCAGAAATATAGATCTGTAATAAGAGGGTGGCATTACCCAACTCGGTGGTGCTCATCTTATTCTTAATTGAAGAATGACATTTTTGACTGACCTCAGTGAGACTTGAACCTGGGACCCTCAATATGCCGAAAGATTTCTGCAGTTGTAACTTTAACCCTCAAAGATTTCTTGCTAGGTATGTTTCCAGGCCAAATTATTACACTGGTAAAATGAAAGATGGCTCTCTCGGATATGTTGCTGATTGAAGGTAGACATGACCACACTATCACATGGATCCCTTTGCTATCCAGTGGAGGTGCAAATCATTGCGCAGCTCCTTCTGTAATATGTATTGCACAAGCAAGAACGTACAAACAATACACAGAAAGCTATATGCAATGCATTTCTTGTTCTTAAAAGGACTTTATTACTGTAACAATTATTATTAGTCTATTTCTATTTTCCTTGCTGACCCTTCAAGTAAAGCCTGTCACCCGTTGGCCACATAAAGGTGCTTTCAACATATCTTCCACCTTAACAGCTTCCTGTGATCTCTTCAGTTTTGACTGTTCTATCCTGCAAACTATCATTTTTCTTCAAACAAGCTTGAAATAATTAGTATTTTCCCCAATGCACCATAGGCTTGGATTCGGTCGTGAGTAAATTACCTTTTTAAAAATAATATTTTGGAAGAATACTATTTTTTTATACCTTGATCTATTAGAAAAAAATCTATTCTCGACTGATGTCTGTATTTCATGTTATTAGACGTGAAACTCTTTATCCATCCATCCTTTCACGCCAGATATCAAACCAGCCTAGGTTTTTAATAGAATTTATAATTAAAGCACAGGTTTTATTATGAGTCACAGTTTTACTTTTAGTGGAGAGATCTAATCTCTCGTCCAGTACTACATTAAAATCTCCCGCCATTATTACCGGGTCAGGAAAATCTAAGAGTTCTGACAGTAAGTTACTAAATGGATTAGGGTCATCCAGATTTGGTCCATAGTAGCTGACGACTGTAAAAATCCAGTTGTGGCATCTCATTTTAACTATGAGCCACCTGCCTAGTTTATCAACTCTGCAGTCTTCAATAATTATATGGGGATTAGTTTAGGACTCTTAAATGCCTTCTGTGAATACCGAAAGTCTTAAAATTAGGATTTTTCTCAATTTAGTAGTAGTAAAGTTAGGACTCCTAACTTTAGAAATCCTAAATGCCTTCTGTGAATACCGAAAGTCTTAAAATTAGGATTTTTCTCAATTTAGTAGTAGTAAAGTGAAGACTCCTAACTTTAGGACTCCTAAACTGAGAAAAATCCTAATTTTAAGACTTTCGGTATTCACAGAAGGCATTTAGGAGTCCTAAAGTTAGGAGTCCTAACTTTACTACTACTAAACTGAGAAAAATCCTAATTTTAATACTTTCGGTATTCACAGAAGACATTTGGGAGTCTTAAAGTTAGGACTACTAACTTCTGTGAATACCGAAATGAGTAAGTGCCTTCTGTGAATACCGAAATGAGTAAGTGCATTCTGTGAATACCAAAATAGTAGTAAGTTTAGGGTTGAGTCTTAAGTTCATTCTGTGAATCGGGCCCTATATTTTTGCCGGAGGTAAACCATTCTCTGCAATTCCCAATTTTCTTATTTTGCGTTCTGATCGGATATTGATTCCAGAAATACTTCAGCCTCCTCTACATTTCGAAAGTTCTGCATTTTATTATTGTGCATAACACTCAAACTAGCAGGGAATCTTAACTGTGCCGTCACACCACACTTTCTAAAAGGTTCAATCAATTTCCCAAATTCCCATTGTGTATTAGCCATTATCGGAGACACATCTGATCTAATATCAAACGCCAGCCCATCTAATGATAGATTTTTCTGTTTTAAAGCTTTTGAGAGTATCTCTTCCTTTATTTTATAGGTGAGAAAGTTTACTAAAATTCTCCTAGGTTTGGATTTCTTTGCATTGGGCCTACAGGTGTCCCTGTGGACTCTTTGAATATCTTTAATCAGCTCTATTTTTAGAAAAATCTGCATGTACTCCTGGTTTGGGCTCAAGATAGCAATGTCTGTTCCCAGCTTAGCCAAGTTTAATGTGGGATTTTTCAACTCCACTACCGTGGTCGCTATTTTGAAGTATGTCCTCAAAGAGGGCTTGATTTTAACATTGGAAAGTAGATCTTTCTTTCTCCCTCTTAGTCCTTTTCTTTTATGAGTCTCCCACTCCCCGTCTCTGCCTTGAAGATTGGGGAGACCTGATTCAATAACTCCCTTACAGTCTTTGCTTAGAACACTTTGTGCACTCGAGGCAGAATTTGCCTTCTTTCTTGCCTCCAGTCTCCTCAAATTATAGCCACAGGGCAGAGCAACGTTTTCTTTCGGTTCTTTAGATACACCCTGCTCTGCCACCCTTTAATCACTAAACCCTTGGCTACAAAACCTAGGTTTCTCGTCAAAAGACACACTACTTATACCAACAACACTCAAATTCACAGGTTTCCTCACAGTTACAGTTTTAGCGATCGTGGTTTTCTCAGTGGGCTTTGCCCCCCCTGCCTGGTTTCCATACCTTGAGCGTCTTGAGCTTCTTGTGAGAGAGAGCGATCCCCGCCCAGTCAGAGCCCTTCGCTTCGACTCCTTCAACTCCAACTGAGCTCCGCTAGGAATCGCGGTGCTTGTTCTGGCTCTGCCTCTACCCCAACCGATCCAAGCGCAGTAGCCTCGGCGAGAACGCTGCTCAAACGCCTTCCTGCCTCTGCAGAGCTCCTGTGCAGTGCGGGACCAGCAGGAATTCCGGACCGTTAACATCAGGGACTCCACGATGCTATGACACCACAGAACACCTCCCTCCTCGAGGGGTCAAAAAGAAACACTCCACAGCAGTGATGAGAGAGCGAGAGGAAACACAGAACTAGCACGGTAATCATAATTCTTGCTAGCCCACATTTTTCTATCCAACGCTGTCATTAACTGTTCATTTTTAACCATACAAAACCACTGAGAACATAACAGGCTCTTCGTAGCCTCTCAACCTTCAGGAACCTCCGCGACCGAGCTTCAACTGGCCGCCATGTTTTCCTCACTCCTACTTGTTTCTTCAGATGAACACTATTTTGTGCAAGCTGTTTGAGCATTGGCTATTTCGTGTTGAGCTGTTTTGAGTATCACCTGAAGTGCATTGTTGAGTACCGGGCGTTCACAAAGCAATCAAAGTCTGGGAGTAGGAGCAAACTAACCGAGCCTTAACACCAAAGTAAAACTCGCATGCCTCATTGCAGTTTTACTCATTGAGTTGGAAAAGTACCTGCCAAATAAAAAGCCTCTTGTTTCTTAGCTGCTGTTTTAGAAAACAATTTTGTACTACATTTATAAAATTGTTTCTGAAGGCAGTAACCAGTCAGTCAGCTTGGTATGCACTCTCCCTTATTAATGGAAGGGATATTGAACAAGATATGTGTTTGAAGCGTACCGATTTAATTTAAGTTTGAGTTGTCAATCTTGAGTTGGAGCTCAACTTAAGGTTTTTATAGAATGCCTAATGTGGTCCATAGACTGTTGAATGTTAAGCAGATTATTCCAGTACTTCATTTTTGTGCTACACACCTACGCACATCCTTCCCACATACTGCCCTTCAGATAAATAACTTATGAGTTGTCCACCAGTTGTAGCTAGGCTACATTAATTATGAGGGAAAATGAATATCTGCTCAAATTGCTCGGTTTGAGGTAATTAAGGTTACTGATTTTCCAGAAATGTGGGTGGGGTTGGAGTGTGGGTTCAAACAGGTATACCAAAGGTGGTAAGGATTCACCAATCTTTAATCCTCAGATAGTATTTGTTAGACGTGAAAGCTCTGAGTGGTAGTCCCCCAAAGTTTTAGCCTTTACGCCTCTAGTTTTGCTGAACTTGTTTTTGTTTGCTTTAGGACTCTTCACACTATACCACTGCTAACCAGTGCTAAGGTGCTTCTGATCTCCCCTTTAAACATGGTAAAATTGCCTTGCACCCAATTGGCACATTTAACTTACTTATAAGTCCCAAGTTAAGCGGCACTATAGGTACCCATGACCTGTAAATGAAATGCTACAAGTGGACCTGCACCACTTATTGTACCATCCACTTAAGTAACTCTTTAAAATGTCTTGGCCTTCCACTGCAGCCTGTGTGTGCAGCTTTAAACAGCCAATTCGACCTGGGAAAAAAAACACTTACTAGGGATAAAACTCCTTTTTTAGTACATATAACACACTCCTAGGGTAGGCCCTAAACAGCCTATAGGAAAGAGTGCATTTTATTTAAAAATGTGGACATGTATTTTTAAGCTTTACATGTCCTGGTAGTGTAAAACTCACAAATTCATTATTCATATTAGTTTGTTTGTTGTTACAAGGATCACCACAGGCGTGTTCCTGATATTCGAAGCAGAGACGAAAGTGCGTCTTAGACCATCAGCCCAAAGTCATAAATTAACTTTAAAGATCGCATCAGGCAGTAGTCTCATGTTTTCCTAGTAAGTTGTGGCTTCCGTTAGCGCCGTTCGTATCACTCTCATCGTTTTTTACTACATAACTGAGGATGTATGTCTTTTCCCCAGAGCGACTGACCAAGTCTTCACCACTGGCCCAGTCCAATCCGGTCTTTTTATTTTCATCATTCTCTTCTTTACACATACAAGTGAGTGTGAAATACAGTACAAATTTATTTATGATGTTGTAATCGATTCAACAGGAATTCTGAAGAACAAAAAGTTATTTGTTTAAAAATTTATGATTGTGACAATCTATGAACTTTGCAGCTGAAGAACCTGTTACACTTAAGTGATAGAGTTTTATTTTTGTGTCATTTCAGGTACCGCCCCTGACGAAGGGCCAAGTGGCCCGAAATGCATTGGGCAGGGCAAACTTGTCAGATAAATCTCTACTATCTTGATGTGATGTAAACATCAATGTGTATATATATTTTCAAAAAAAATATGAATTTGTGGTATTTACCCATACCAAATGTATATCATGTCTGATGATAACGATATGTCAGTAAAAACATAAATTTGAAACCTAAAAGGTTTAAGTCTATTTATGCACTAAACATATGTTAAATATTTGTCATATTTATATTCCTGCATTAAGCTAACATCCAAGGTTGGAATCGCAACAGTGCGTAGAGGGCAAGCGGTTTCGCTTGATCATTTTCATGTTCTAGTTCATTGTCGCAACATGGACTTTGCGTCTTCCTTCACAGCACGCGTAATTTATTGATGTCTATAAGTTTAGTATTGAGTATTGATTTGTTGCAACAAAAGGAGTGCCTCTCCCATCACTAACTGTTGTTTTGTACCCTGTCCACAGGGAGTGAGCACCCACTTTCAATAATGTCGTTTGATGCCATAACTAGTCTCACGGACAATTGAGCTAACATTCTAGCTTATACTAATGAACAAGCTTCAGAAATCTATTCCCTGATTCATGATGTCAGGTCCTTCAATGTGCAGGGGAGTAGCTTGTCACAACAACTCAAACAATTAGAATTCTTGACAAGAAGACAATTGAATCAGCGCCTCCATGCGTCCACACTTGTGCAATATCATCGCGCAAAGAGAATTCCAAGAGGCCTAAGAATGCCCATCAAACCCATGCTTTTCCGTTTCCACATGAAGAAAGATTTTATGGACTGCTGGTATGCAGTGCTTAACAAATGTTCCTTGGACTTGATTCTATTACTATTAGAGGAACTAGCAGTAGTTTTTAAGGAAATTACAGATGAAATCACACTCATTGAATCAGACTTACAAACTAGAATGGATTCAGAAGATTGGTCAAAATTTTTGGAAGACATGAACACTAGAATGGATAAACATTCCAAAGAGATTCAGGAGGGTAAACTCAGGAAATATAAGCGTGATACATTAGATTACAAGCTTAATGAAGTGTACAGGTGGGCGGAGGTGTATGCCCAGAGGAGAACCTTCACAAAACGAACCCCAAACACGTCCTCTCAAGAAAGTGTGGCTTCGGAGGGAGAAACCCATGTTAACAGAGCACCCCCAACGGTTGTTGCAACAGCATCAGGTGTAACAGACACAACAAATACCGAGGGAGCTGCCTCCTCCAAAACGTCTTTTTCCGCCCAGGACGCGGAAACCACCCAACCACCTGGAAAAGCCAAAGGAAAATCAGGAGAGGTAAAGGAAGTAACAAAACCCAACCTGAGGAGTACCCGACTAACTTAGTGATCAACATCTCTACACATAATCTAACAGCTCAACAAACTAAAGTTCTCAACAAAGGATTGAATTTTGTGCCAACTTATAAGACAAATCCACTTGAGATTGAAATTGACTTTTTCAAATTCATGAGAATTTTACGTTTGAGATACTTTTTTTCTAATCTTCCTGACCAAGCTACAGAGTCAGATCCACCTGAGTATTTGGAGTTTAGACCTAAATCTACTTTTCAGGCACATACTTCCCACAAGATTCTGGATGCATTTGAAAATCTAGTGCTAAATGATCTGAAACAGATTAACACCAACAAGAAATGTTATTGGAACCTTTCTAAATATGAGAGGGATACATTAAAAGAACTTGCAGAAAATCCCAGAATACATATCCAACAAGCTGACAAGGGTGGTGCCATTGTTGTAACGGATAAGACATTCTATGAGTCCAAAGTGATTGAGCATATATCTGATATCCACACATATCTAAAATTGGAACATGATCCCATTAAGGAACTTAAGGAGACACTAGACAAAATACTAGATGTAGCTGAAAACATGAAATGGATAAACACCAAGACTTGACAATTCCTTACAGTTTCATTTCCAAAACAGCCAGGACTATATATGCTGCCAAAAGTCCACAAAAATCTTTCTAACCCACCATTTCGTCCTATAGTCACCGGGTGTGGCACCATTTTCGAGCCTCTGGGCCAATTCATTGATCAGTTTTTGCAACCTTTTGTTCAGTCATGGTATTCTTATACCAAAGATACCACACACTTTCTACAAAAACTCATGAAAGTTGCAGTAAAACCAGGTATGTTGTTATGTACTTTGGACGTCAAAGCCCTATACACCTCTATCCCGCATACCGCAGGTATAGAGGCAGTGGAATGGGCTCTGCTAAAACAAGAGAATTTACCTGTCAACAACATTTTCTTATTGGAACATTTGCATTTCAGTCTCTACCACAGTTATTTTAAATGGGACAATGCTTACTATCTGCAGAACAAGGGTACCTCAATGGGCTTTTCTGGGGCCCCAGCCTATGCTAATACCTATATGGCAAGGTTTGAAGACCAATACCTGACAACAGATAAAGATTGGATTGACAACACAGTTCTTTACTGTCGCTATAGAGATGATATTTTTCTAATTTTGCAGAACTCAAAAATTCTGTTGGAACAAAAGATATCTCAGCTCAACTTGCATGATGAGAACATCCAATTCACGCACAACATTGATGAGAAAGTTATTCCATTTTTGGATGTAGTAGTGAAACTGGGAGATCATACTCTTGATACAGAAGTATATCACAAGGCAACAGGCAAAAATACAGCTCTCTCATACAACAGTTTCCATTCTAAAAACCTTATTGATAATCTGCCATATTCCCTGATGTTGAGAGCCAAAAGAATTTGTTTTCAAGAGGAGAGTCTCCAAACCAATCTCACTACTATTTTCACCAAGTATGCATCAAAAAAGTACCCAATTACAGTATTGGAAACAGCTAAAGAAAAGACTGAAAAAATATCCAGGGAAATTTTGTTTCACAAAATAACTAAACAGCAACATCAACGACAGGTATTTGTTTCGAAATACTCCACCAGTTCTCAAGAGATAAAAAAGAGTATCAATCACCACTGGGAACTGCTCAGTAATGAAACTGACTTTAAAGAACTATTCGTCAACAAACCTATTTTTGCTTACAGAAGGTCTCGCAATATCAAAGAACTATTGAAACCCACTCCGGCAAAACCACAGGGAATTACAAAGGAATGAAAAAGTGTCAAAACTGTGTACACTGCAATAATGTAATAGTATCTGACACAGTGAAACACCCACATACGGGAGAAACCATTCCCACCAGGATCAACGCAGATTGCAATACTATGAACGTTATATATGCCATCAAATGCTCCTGCGGATTGTTGTATGTGGGCAAGACAGAAAGAAAAATCAAGATATGCATATCCGAGCACAAAAGTACCATTCACAATAAAAATATCAACAGCAGTTTGGCAGTACATTGGGACAAAAACAGACACACAATAGCCCAAATGAAATTCCAGATTCTTGAAGTGGTCCCCCCATCACCCGGCAAGAGCCTCACCAAAACTTTGCTACAGAGAGAAATATTTTGGATTAAAAAGCTACAGACACAAGATCCCAAAGGGATCAATGATCGAGTTGATCTCATTTGTTTTCTCTGATATTTGCACAGACTAAAACGCTGGAGGACTGTTATTTTTCATTCATGTTGTTTGTAACATCATATAATGGATTCCATCTCATAACAATGCACTGTAATTTTTTTATTTGTTTTGTCTAGACTTGTTTCTATATTGCATCAAGTATTTCTTTCCTACATCCTCATCATGTACACTACACCATACAGATATGGCGTCTTTGTGTTGTGTCTTTCGCGACCCTTTTCGTGTATTGAGTCCGTTTTTTATCTTTATTCCTCCTAAACATTCCCGCGTCATTAAAACAGGCCGTCGCATCTAGCCTGGCGTACGTATCCATCCGTGCACTGGACGACTGGTATCACGAGCAGAGAGGGAGAGAATATTGGAGCATTGGAGTGACCGTTAAGAGCGGCATAAGGTACTAACGTTAGAGATGTGGCCAAGCAGTCTATTTTAAGGATAGCATTTAGTTGGAATAACGTTGGTGTTTTCGTTTTTCTAGTTTTTTTTCGGACATCTGTCAAGAATGGGTAGCATGGGAGAATGTTGACTATTATGGCATTTCGCCAGATAAACGAGGTGTGTTCGACGTTTTGTTTGTTGTTTACTATCTTTGGAGGATATAAACTTGGATGTGAGTTAGTTGTCACATAAGCTTTGTACTCGTATACAACTGTTTATTCAGGTCAAGTTTGTGTTTGTTTGTTTTTACAAGGATCACCACAGGTGTGTTCCTGATATTCGAAGCAGAGACGAAAGTGCGTCTTAGACCATCAGCCCAAAGTCATAAATTAACTTTAAAGATCGCATCAGGCAGTAGTCTCATGTTTTCCTAGTAAGTTGTGGCTTCCGTTAGCGCCGTTCGTATCACTCTCATCGTTTTTTACTACATAACTGAGGATGTATGTCTTTTCCCCAGAGCGACTGACCAAGTCTTCACCACTGGCCCAGTCCAATCCGGTCTTTTTATTTTCATCATTCTCTTCTTTACACATACAAGTGAGTGTGAAATACAGTACAAATTTATTTATGATGTTGTAATCGATTCAACAGGAATTCTGAAGAACAAAAAGTTATTTGTTTAAAAATTTAGGATTGTGACAATCTATGAACTTTGCAGCTGAAGAACCTGTTACACTTAAGTGATAGAGTTTTATTTTTGTGTCATTTCATCCAAGTGGCCCGAAATGCATTGGGCAGGGCAAACTTGTCAGATAAATCTCTACTATCTTGATGTGATGTAAACATCAATGTGTATATATATTTTCAAAAAAAATATGAATTTGTGGTATTTACCCATACCAAATGTATATCATGTCTGATGATAACGATATGTCAGTAAAAACATACATTTGAAAACTAAAAGGTTTAAGTGTCTTTATGCACTAAACATATGTTAAATATTTGTCATATTTATATTCCTTCATTAAGCTAACATCCAAGGTTGGAATCGCAACAGTGCGTAGAGGGCAAGCGGTTTCGCTTGATCATTTTCATGTTCTAGTTCATTGGCGCAACATGGACATTGCGTCTCCCTCCACAGCACGCGTAATTTATTGATGTCTATAAGTTTAGTATTGAGTATTGATTTGTTGCAACAAAAGGAGTGCCTCTCCCATCACTAACTGTTACAATTCTGTAAACGCCACTTTTCTAAAGTTGGCATTTTCTTGTCCTAACTATTGGTGCCTGCAGCCAGTTTTTTATCACATAACTAGGTGTAGCTGGCAGTTGGCCTTTGTGTGTTCCTCCCAGACAGCCATACTATAGAAGGACTGGGTGTCGGCAGGATAGGCCATCCTGATGGGAGGGTGTCAAACCGTCACAGTTGCACTTCAAAGACACTGCCTCAGCCACACACAAAGAACTTTACACTATCCTTTTGTGACCCCCAAATCCAGTGGAGCCTGTGCAGGAAGGCAGGGAATTCTAGACCTCGATGTGGGGGATCTCTAGAAGTGTCTCCCACTTCAATGCTGGCACAAGTTTTAAATATTGGCCCCCAGACCAACTCTACAGATCACTTCTGGACCTGTTGAATACTCAGAAGGACTCCTCTGCTGCCCTGCTTCTGGAAGAACTGCCCTCTGGCCCTGCTGCAAGAAGGACCGCCCTCCTGCCTGAGAAAGGAGGTCTGGACTTGCTCCTTGAACCCAGAACTACCAGAGTGACTCCAAGGGATTGCTGGTTAACCCTCATGGACTTGTGGTGTATCTTCCCAGCTACTCAGACCCTGCTTATCTTCTGCTGCTGGCCTCTGATAGAGTAAGTCTGGAACCCTACGAGCTACCCCCAGGTTCTTGCCCCACGGTTAGCATCAGAGTGGACTCCTCCTGGCCCAACTGGGGGTTTTCTCAGAACTGATGGATTGCAATGCAGGACCTTGTAATGCAGCACCTCGCAGCCCATGATCAGCGGCCTCAACAGAACTAATGCAGCATGAAGCAACTTGATGTAGGGCCTCGCATCACAGACCTTGCAACTCAACATTGGAATCAATCCAAAGCAGGACCTTGCATTGCAGCCTTTGGAGCTCCTCGTCAGAGCTGACGCAGCGTGATACAATGCTCCCCATCAAGAACATAAGGTACAATTCTCAGTAGGGCTAACCTGGACCCTGTATCAGGCTCACACTTCATCATGGTTGGCCTGAACTTGTAACTTTTTCTAGGTCCTGCGCGACCAGATAACCACAGTTTGCGCTTTGTGTTTTTAAGCGTTATATTTACCGTAATACTTTGCAATTGCATATCTCCAGTTCCACTGATTGGATTTTTGTAATTTTGCAAAAAAATCATGAAATGTAACTCTTTTTTACTAAATTGGTGTGGGATTATTCTTGTGCTGTGTTTTCAATTTATTACTGTTTGTATGCTGCATAAATACTTTACGTATTGACTCTAAGTTGAGCCTTAGATGCTTTTGTGCCAAGGTACAGAGAGTTAAGCACAGGTTAATTTTAGTGACTGTTAGTGGTTTACCCTGACAAGGACTGCGACTCTTGCTTAAGAAGGGCTCACATCACCCCCTCTACCAACAACTCAATTTCATAGAATATTTATAGAGTCTGATACTAAAACTGATTACGTCCATCAACATAGATCATTAAATGGCTTCACAAGAGTAATGTAGGCCACCAAACAAGCATGTATATCCCTTCTAGTGGCATACATCTAATGCCATAACAAGAGCAATAAATGCCCCAAAATCAGGAATAAATGCCACTCAAGCATAAGTTTTAAATACTCTGGAAAATGCTCCTTTTGATAGCAACTATAGTTTTCTCTAATCACAGTTGTCGCCAAATGTAATCTTGTCTTTTTTATCTTGTTTGTTTCTTCCTCATATTACAAGTACATTCTTATGTCCTTGTACTGTCATGTATGTCTTAGTGTCACAATTAGACCTGAGAAGTGTTTTCAGGAGTTCAAATGCAACCCTTACTTGCCCATGTAAGTATCCTATACTGTGTCTCGCTTCATCTTCATGGAATAGCTTCCTGCGCCCAGATGCAGCCTTCCACGCCCACTTGATGCATTCTATACTCGTGTCCTGCCTCGTAGGCCCAAACTATCACTGTCACTTGTCCAAGTACCATCATCATATGCCAGGTCGAGCCCCATATGTCCATGTTCAACATCGCATACTGAAGGCGAGGCAGCACACACACCTGCTATGTCCTGCTGCATCGACACTGTGTGGGTGGATGTTACAACGTTTAATAAGCAGCACTGGTTGAGTCCTCAGTCTGAAACTGTGCTAAGCAATTACAACTCGTGCAAGATAATGCTAAGTAGTAAAAACCTGGAGACCCCAAGGGAAACAACTGATATCGCCAAATTGTTCTACACATTTCAATTCATATTTGGGTGCTCTCTTTGCCAATCAACTGAAGGGGAAAGACGTTCTGGCCTCTGCATTTTTTGCTGCCCAGTAGCACTTTCATATGAGGGCTTTGTGAAGCTGCAATGTTTTCCCCACCAAGTTTGTTTTCTCAAATGTTTTTAAACTCTATGAACTTTTTGAAAGGTTAAGTAATTACAAAACCCTTCAAAGGTAGGTTTAATTGTGAAATACCTCAGGAAAACCGTCGTTTAATCAGGAGAATTCTCTAATTAGGCAGTCTTTATAAGAAATTGTTCAACACTTTGTGCATGATTTGTTGTGCAGATGTGAAGTTTACCAAACTTTTCAACATTGCCAAAGTATAAAATGTTTAACCTGCTCAAAGATGCTGACGAAATGTCATTTTTCCTTCTCTTGACTTTAACATCAACTTAGAAAGCTTTTCCTTAGATTCCTTACATGGAGCCGTTCAGCGAGAGTTACACACAGACAATTATTATGGGGCACTGGCTTCGTATTTGCTGTTCGTCTCTTTAAGTCGCTGGTGGAAGGTCAAATTTGGAAGTATGCGCTGGGTTGTAGTGATGACTAGACGTGGAATTTTTGTGTATGATGTTCTGGATCACCGAACTTCCCTGTTTGACTTATAACTACTCCCAACCGGCTTATGTCTTCGGACGTTGAAGATGCTTCTGAAGAACCTGGAGGCATATTTACAAGGGCTTATCGCCATAGGAAAGTCACATTTTTTTACTTTCCTGTGCGATAAGCCCTTCACCTTAATTACAAGGTGGCGTAAAGCCAGTTTACGTGGCTTAATGCTACCATGTAAATAATGCCCCCGTTCACACTACACTTAGCGCAAAAGTGGTGTGCAATCAGTGGCGGCTCGTCCGCTAAGGCGGAAGAGCATTGCCACACTGCTTTATGCAGTGAAAAAAAAGGAAATATAAAATGATAATAACTCTACTCTATTATCATTTTATTTGTTCCTGCTTCAGCATCTTAGCGGGGCAGATCTGCTCTGCTCTCAGAGCAGAGGGAGGAGTGGTGAGCACTATGTAAGTGTACATGAATGTTTGTCCGGCCCTCTTGGGAATGGGGAGAGGTGTAGTGAGAGGGGAGAGGGGAGTGAGAAGGGAGAGGACAAGGGGGAAGAACGAAAAGAGATAAAGGGAAAGTCAGCCCAAAGACCGAGTGGGTAGGTGACGGCCAGGGAGATAATCCAAGGCCAGTCTCCTCTATAGCTCTCTTGTAGCTCCTACGGGCATCGGTCAGAAAAATGGAAATGAAGGAGACAGGAAAAAGGTAGAATAGCAGAAATACGCAGGGGGGGAGGGCGAGACAGGGAGAAAGGGAGAAACAGTGTCCAGGGTGCGGCT
The DNA here is from genome assembly GCF_964263255.1 of Lissotriton vulgaris. Taxonomy (NCBI): domain Eukaryota; kingdom Metazoa; phylum Chordata; class Amphibia; order Caudata; family Salamandridae; genus Lissotriton; species Lissotriton vulgaris. The sequence continues at coordinate 898,601,165 of NC_141687.1, forward strand.
GGGCAGATGACGGTCAGGGGAAAAACCAAGGCCGATCTCCTCAATTAGCTGAACAGAGCAGTTCCACTGGGCATCAGACAAAATGCTCGATATTGCGCTGGCTAGACCCGAAGGTATCAGAGTGCTTAACAAAAGGTTCCACAAAATTAAACAGTACATTAGAATCAGGTAACATCAGTTGCTAGAAAAACATTTCTAGAGCATAGATGTAAAGAAGGGTAAGGGGGTAGGGAAGGTGGGGGAGGGGAATATAGGACAGGGAGACGAAAGGAAGTCAGCCCCAAGTCCGGCTGGGTAGGTGACGGCTAAGGGGGAAGTCAAAAGCCCATCTCCTCTTTAGCTATCAGGTAGCTCCAACGGACCAGGGCCAAACAGCAGGGTCTCAGTTATGAGCAAAACATTTTTAAGAGTAAGTGGAGCGTAGAGGGGGTGGGGGAAAGAAAAAGGGTAGGGGGAGAAAATAACAGAGAAACGAAGGAAAGTCTGCCCATCGTCCGGCTGGGTAGGTGATGGTCGTGGGGGAAATCCACAGCCCAACTCCTCTTTAGCTAGCAGGTAACTTCACCGGGCATCGGTCAGCTAAGTAGGTCTCAACGGTCAGAGGAAGGTCCCAAAGTCAAAGTCAAGGTAGGTGAGCCAGGGTGGGAGGGTGGAGGGGGAGCACCTCCAGCCTCTCTAGAGTAACCTCGAAATGCCAGTCCAGGGAGTCCAGTGTGGGTGGAGGGGTTTCCAGGGTGAGGAATGGCAGAATAGAAGGTGGTAGCCTAGGAGTTTAGTCCATTTGTGTGGAAGCCAAGATGAAGTCAGGCTCCCAGGTAGTTTGTGATCCCTCATTTGCTTCATACTCATGATTGTGACTCCCACGGCTGCTCTATTGGAGTCATGCATCACCTTGTGTGAATGGACTCTCCCCTGCTTGTTGCCCCGGAGGGGAACCTCATGAGAGGATAATTCGTGCCACGTATGGGAGGTACAGGATTTTGAGTTTAGTAGAGGGGGTGGGGAGAGGACGGCCAATGTGTGCTTGAGTGGTATGTGTCTGCCACAAGTTTGAGGTGTTCGTCATGGGACAATCAGAGCTATTGTCACCCATCCCACACACTACATTAAACTGGGCAAGTCTTTTCAGAAGGTTGTTTCATAAATCGATCTACCATGCCATAACAACCATTTGCAGATCAAAGCTGACTATTAAGGACCCACAGATCTATTCCCATCCATAATAAAATCATAATCTGGGTGTTGAACTTGGACCTTTTTGCACGGTCATCCCAGAACCATTAGCCTTCCTCCTGTGTTTTTTTTATACCTGTTTTGTGGTTTTAGGACTCGGGGCACTTTATCACTGCTGTTTAGTGCTAAAGTGCGTGTGCTCTCTATGGTAAACTCGGTACGATTGGTCTACACCTGTTTGGCATATTTGATTTACCTATCACTCACTTGTACAGTGGCCTTTGATATACCCAGGGCCAGTAAATTAAATGCTACTGGTGGGCTTGACCTATCAGTCATTTGTACAGTGGTATCTGATATACCCAGGGCCAGTAAATTAAATGCAACTAGTGGGCTTGCAGTGCTCCTTGCTCCACCCACTAATGTAGCCTTTCAAACCTGTCTCAGGCATCTGCCACTGCAGGACCTGTGCGTGCAATTTACTGCTGCTGTGACGTAACACATAAAGTGGTTGCCACGTCCGTGACTCCCCTTTTACTACATATCAGTAACCCCTAAGGTAGGCCCTAGCTAGCCCTATGGGCAGGGTGCAGTGTAGGTAAAAGGAAGGACATGCGCCTTTACTGTGTGCCATGTCCTGATAGCAGTAGCGGTCGGCAGTAGGTGTTTCTATAGGGCGGTGACGTAGGCAGGAGGAGGGGCAGGGTGGGGGGAAATAATGTATGGAGTACGGAGTTTTACAGGTAAGTAAACATTTAAATACATAAAACGAATTTCGTTGCGCACACTGCATCACCAAATGTGATGCAGTGCGCGCATCGAAATTCGTTTTATGTATTTAAATGTTTACTTACCTGTAAAACTCCGTAATCCATACATTATTTCCCCCCACCGTGCCCCTCCTCCTGCCTACGTCACCGCCCTATAGAAACACCTACTGCCGACCGCTACTGCCTGATAGTGACAAACAGATTATTTACTACTGTGAGGCTGCCCTCTCATAGGAATACATTGGGGATTCCCTGATATACGCTTCAGTGATAATGTAGCAGCAGGGCCCTCATTGATTAATAACACGCCAGCCCCTTCATCGAGGGTCACAGTCCAGGCCCAAATAGCTCCTGTCCAGCCCCCGGCTGTCACCAAGGGATCAGCTAAGGGCACTTCTGGAGTTAATAATCTCCCTGTTAATACCCACTCGGGAGTTTCTGCTACACAGCAAGGTGTCCAGCGGGTCTCCTTGGTGACAACAGTAAAATCAGCTGCATTGGCGACTAGAGAAACTCCGAAGGGAGAGGAAAGTATGACACCCCCTAACCAACGAGCGGGTCGGGGAAGGTTGAGTCGACCTAATAAAGTTAAATTGCAGGGCCCCAATGTTGAATTGCCTCCCGATTCTGTGCCCTATGTGGTCGTGCTTACTGGCGTCCCACCCCTAGAGGTTGGTAAAAGGGAGGGGTATTCCCAACTAAAAAACTATGCTTCAGTGGTAATTCCTGACATGAGAGGGGTGGCGTGATCAAGTTTGGTATTTTTGGAATAGTGGTGATAAATGCTGTGTTCATGGATTTATTATCACTATTTTAGAAATGCCACTTTTAGAAGAAGGCATTTCTGTGTGCTATGTGTCTTTGTGCCTGCCTATTGTGTATTGACTGTCTGACCTTGGAGTGACAGCGGCTGGGGAGGTGGCAGTGGCTCCAGAGAGTCTGGCTAAGTCAGCGCAAGGCTGAAAAGGGCTGATCTGCATTTGGAGTGGTGGGAGGAGGAGCACCTGCGCCTGAATAGGGCTGTGCCTGCATTCCACAATGACGCCTCCACCCACTGTGGTGTGTCTGGGGCCAGGGCTTACATTTACAATGGGGAGTGTTGAGCACTGTAAGGCTAATTTTAAGTGCCTCCCAGAACTGGTTTTCAGTGGGTCCAGGGCCCTGTACCAGGGCAGAACAAAGACCTTTTGGAGTATAAGTATTGGGGCTGTGACCCCATGTTTTGTAGACTGGAACTGAACTTCTGGAACTTGGGAGAGCATGCTGCGTGGACGTAGTGTGCCAGGAAGAACCACCACTTGGGACTTTCCTGTGGCCCCCTTAGGGGGGCTGAAAGGACCATCTGCTGAGGGACTCTGTGTGCTGGCCTGCCTGTACCCTAGTTCTCTACCCCTGTGCAGGGAAAGCCATTGTGCTTCATGTCCTCTTCAACTGCTCCTGTGGACAAGCGCTGACAGAGCGTTTAATCTTTTCAATGGGCTAGAGCGCTCTTTGAGAATGCTGTGAGGTCGAGTGCCCAAGGAGTGGGCTCACTCATCCTGCACATAAACAGCTGTTTTTCTGCTCTTCTTGGCTGGAAGTGCAGAAGCTTTTTCATGTCATAAAGCCTCTGTTAAACACAAATCATTAGTTTCAAGCCACGAAAAATAAAGACAACAGGATTTGGACGGTAGTACTGGTGCATTTTCAGCACTTCACACGTCCTGCTATGCAGATCATTTACACATAATTATTATGGCTTTCCTCAACAGCTTGAACCAATGTCTTGTGTAGATCCCATCAAATAGCAGTTTGTATGATCTAATGCCAATATATCAACTCCTCCATAGATGCAAGACACTCATAAGAAGCGGTAACGTTGCATGTCCGGTTCACGTTCGAATGCCTTGTTGGCGCCTCATATGATTCTACCACTTCTTATGCCCAGAGCCAGTCTCAAAAGAGTTTGGACTGTCAACATTTGGTCATGTATTATCTTATTCATGTGCAACTGGGCCACTTCTAAATACATTTTAAAGATCTTTGTACTGGTCATCAAGTTTTATGTATCTTGACAACTCATATTCCTTACTCACAGACTGACTGACACTTGATATTCAGTGGCCTGGCATTCTGTTAAGTGGCAATGGGAACGTAACTATGGAGACTGGATCCTAGAAGGGTCGGTGAGCAGATGATGATTGGTGCAGGAGTTCATGCAACGTCTCAAAACCTAATGAGCAGCCCACTGCTTGTCATCAGGTATTCAGCACACCAGCATCATGTGCTCTTTCGAACAAAGGGAACGGGAAACTCTAATGTTGAACCCCTTAGTACTTGATGCTATTGTACCACTCATCTTTCAGAGGCTGGACATTACAGACACCATCAATTTAGCTTTCATCCCATTGGTTGTGACTTACTCCTCCTCTGCCACCTCCTGATGCTGGAGCCATGGTGGGGGATCTCCACAGAGTGTTTCCCTCCCTTCTCCTCCTGATTCAAAGCAAGTGGCATCAAGGGAATGGTCAAAACATGTGGCATCCAGAATGATGACTTATGGTGGCTCACAAGCACAACCCGGCACTACTGCAAGGGTTGAGACCATTAAGTAAAAGAAGGCTAGGGTGAGACATCAGGCCCTAGCTTGTTTTCTTTGAAGAGTCAGACGCTCCATCCTTATCCAGGTCCAGCAGATTAATATCCACTTCTGAAAGGACCTGAAAACCACCTCTCTAAAAAGCATGTCATCAGGTTGCATTCAGCTTGAAAAGAATCTCCTCCTCATGCCCTATCTAACAAATCTATCACTGCCACAGCCCCTTTAATTACCCAATCTGTTAGTGAGCACTTCAGGATTTGTTCAGTACTCTGTTGCTTAACAACTCGGTTTGTACTTTAGAAGACTCACACATATGTAAATAGATACATACAGTCATGCATCCTTGTGTTATTGGTGTGCTAATAAGGCCTGAGATGATAGCAGTTGCATGTCGTGGGAGGATTCCAGTAGAGTGGCAAAGTGCCTACTTTCTCCCTGCAGCACTGTATTTATTCTGGGTCTCTAGATGTGATAGTGTGGCATTGTTGGAACTGGCAGTTGCTGGTTGGGTGAGGCAAAAACCAGCCAGGCATAACCTGCCGCTCCCATCCGGGGTGGGTGATTACACCCACTGTATAACCTGTGCACACCCTTGGGTAGCTTGGCTCTGAGCAGTCAGGCTTACCATAGAGGCAATGTGCAAAGCACTGACACAGCACTCACTCATGATAAATACCTTGAATGTCACAAGAGATACTTCACAAGTGATGTACGTAAATGACATTTGTACTTAACACATGTAATCAACACAACATATGCATCATGTATTTCTAGGCATAAATTACATTGGGATTTATTACTTGCCATACTAGGACCAGCCGTGTTCAAATGACATCATTATTATGCACACTTGGGAAAGATCCTAAACTACACCCCCCCAGCACCCTTGTGTGGAGAAAAATGTTGTACACCCTAGCAATTCTTATAAATCAATAACACCCAGCACCTCTGGTCACAACAACATCAGAAATACGTACATATCACAAATTATAAAACTTTTTTGCAGTACCATGGGCTGAGGCCATGCGGGTAAAACCAATGACACATGTAATGCTATTTTGACAAAAAAATTAACGTATCAGGCAAACCGCCATCCAGTGTCGTCAATCAAGGGTGTTTCCCCACTATCACTTCCACACACAAACTCACTCTGCACCGCTACGTGATACAGCAGATAGCAGACAAGTCTGCATGGAAGTGGTCACACACATACGCACTTAGCACTCTAATGAGGTGCACTGATATCAAGCAGGTCAATTGGTTACACACTGCAGACCCTGTGGCCCAAAGCCTCCCTCCACCCTCCAACTCACCCTGACTATCCTACACCCACAGATTTGAGACACCTTGTCCTCCCTCCTGGGCACTAGGCTGCATGCGGCTGAAGTCCCTCTTAGTCACAGCCCCTGGAAGCAGGTGGGGGTAGGCAGCAAGGTCAATTAGGAGGCAGTCAGTAAAAGGGGTTTGGTAACCACTCGAGTAGTTCGCCCACAGGATGCAGCGCAGACACGGGATGAGGGCAATAGACGGTCACACCGAAGGGGTCCCCAAGGGCCTTCCGGTAACAGCCCAGTTCTGCAAAGCATGGGAGGGTCACACAATCACTTGACCCTCTTCCGATCATTCTCAGTAGCATTCCTCCAGCCCAGTCACTCACTCTCACCACCCAGGCTTGAGCTGGGTAATACTACCTGACAACACAGTGTCATTGGGGAAGACCAGGGGAGGAGAGGGAAGATGGAGGAACAAAAAAGGTCCCACAACAAATCAACTCATAAGAACCCAAGTGTAGTTCACATATCCCTCAAAATACCAGGTCTAGCTTAAAGTATGTACCATGTAGACATAAACAAATGTTAAGCAAAATATAAAACATAGAAAATGTGTGTATTATAAAAGTATACAATTTATTACAATTCAAAGATAAAATCAAACAATTTATACAATAAATGTGCCCAAATGCACAATAGCTTTTTTTAAAAAACGATTAAAAATCACAATTTAAAAACATTTCGTCACAAATGTCACAGTTGTTCTTGTAGTCGACGCAGCGTTTCGGTGAATCGGTGATAACACCTTCTTCAGGACAAACAATTCTATAAGAGAACATTGCAATTAGAAACATGCCATTGTTTATAGAAATCGGCATCTTCTACCTCTTTATGACTAAACATTTTCCGTTATTTTTGGGCACAGTTTTCGCACACATTGAGGGTTTTTTTTAAAAAAAAGTCACAGTTGGAATCTATGTGGTACATTTCTAAAGGCATTTGGTCTATATGACTATACACTTGGGTCTTGTGGCATGAAGACATAAAGTCCTCATCTGGGTAGCTATAAAAGATAAAAATCCTGTAGCATACCTGTGTGTTATTTAAACAATATCCTCACTCTTTCAATTTTGAGGAGTATTTATGGTCGTACTCAATCAGACTTGGTAAACATCTGGTATCTTTAATTTCCAGTTGGCAGTCCCTTGTTAAAAAGATGATTGTGGTTACTTTTCTTGTGGTCTTCAGTCATGAATTATAGACTTTTCTATTTTTGCCAACTAACCCTGAATATACATGCTCGTTTTACCTTGTTATGTCAGGAGCTCTGTAGTGAGGAGGGTACCGGAGGGGGGCCACTGTATTGTATATAAAAACACTGTTGGAATAAAGAAGTAATCTTATCCTTCAGGAATCAGCTCAGTTACTGTTTCCGCGGTTTAACTATTTAATCGCGTATCCTTAGCATAGTTTCACAAGGAAATGGCTCAAATTTATGTACTTTAATTTGCAGAAGTAGAGGGCATATTACGAAACATAAGAAATCCTACTATTTAATTCTAGGACTCTTCAATTAACATATCAAAATAGACTTCAATGATGGAGGCCATCAGTTATTTCTTAAGTTTCACTCACCTATGAATAAGAAAATTTCTTATTCTTTTTAGCGCCACTGGGTGCCTTCAATTCTGCCCGCGGCGTCAATTATTATCAATCGTGGTTGATCATTAATCCAACCTGTAAGGAATCATATGATGGCCTCAGTATGTATTCTTATTATAGTTCATCTGCGTAGTATTTTGGACTCGCTAGGGAGCTCAATTTGATAGCTTAATCTAAAATTTGTATTGGGTTGTATATTCACTTTATTCTTATTTTTACCCATATTATGGATTTGTTAGGTTTGAGACATATAATATGATTCTTAGGGAGGTTACATGATTCGCTATTCAGCTAGTAGATTGTTAACGATAGCGAGGTGATTGTGCAAAAGGCACTTCAATCGCATCGGTACTAACAGAAATTTAGTAACTAACGGGCCGTTTTTTTGTGCCGCTAAAGTTAAGTTTCTAGAGGGAGATATTAACTAGAAAAGGGGCCGTGACCGGGTCAGGTTGGTCTACCACAAGTTTGGGATTGTTCTTACCTTCGTTTTGTAAACCGGCCTCCCTGCTCCCCTCTCCGTCCTTTCAGCGTCTGGTTGCCCAAGCGATCAGCCAAGTGTGTGTCTTGGCATTCGTCAGCTTCTTTTTTAAATGCTCGTTTCGCGGGAAAAAGTCAATTAAGTGACGGTTTTTGTCCGCGCCTTTTTCTCATTGTTATGGGTTGAAGTAAAGAACTAGAATTGTAGTTCTATATGTCGATCGCGCATCACGTTGACAAATATGCGTATGTCAACACTACGGCGCGTTTGTTATTGTTTAGGTGGCAAACTGTTTGGATTACTTGCGGGAGCTTGTCAATGTCTCTTTTGTGTTCCCGCTATGTTTACTCAAAAATAACTCTGTGTCCCCTATTTTACTATAGAGGAGGCCTCCCTTCTTCTTTTCACTTTAGTGTCACCGGAGAGGGAAGATGGTCAGCCACGGTGAGGTCTAAATAAGGGAACAGTAGATGAATGGAGAATGAAGTGGGGGGGCCCTCGGAAGGAGGAAGCACCACATCAGGTACTCGTTGATCAGAGTCGCAGCTAGGCAACCCCGGCACAAAATCGACTGTGCAATGATACGGGGCACACCAGACTTTTCCGGTCACACACAAAAAAGAGTTGCAAAATCTGTACCTCCTTGAAAATGAGGCACAACATCCGTTGTACGTCAATGTGGGCCACACCAGACAGCTCTGATCATACACACAGCAAAGAGTTGCAAATTCCGTGACTCTCTGCAAATGAGGCACATCATCTGGTGCATGTCGATATTGGTCGCACCAGACACTTTCGGTCTCACACACAGCAGCAAGTACAACAATGCTTCACAAGATAAAATGAGGTGCTACTATGGTTACGAACCCACCTCTGGGGGTCACAACCTATGAATTGGACACTGCACACAATGAGCATGCAGTCAGTGTATCACACGTAGAGATGTGGCGCGATCAACGAAGCGTGCCATGTGGGTCCTGCAACCGGTGAATCTGCTCACCACCAACATATGGCCTATGTCTACCAAGGTACCCACAATGAGGAGGGTCACACACCTTAGAAGCGGGTCAGACTTTTGGCTCTACACAAGGCAGTCTGGTCTCCAGGCACACTTCTTAATTACACGCCACACTACCAGCTGGAATCCAGAAGACAATGTGGGCATTTGAGAGGGCACCGTGCTTCAGGCATCACAGTTAAACAATGTGGATCCCTCTTAGGAGATTTTTGATGTCCCTGAGACCTCTGAAAGAACAGGGGGCAAGATCAACAAGCCCTAGAAGAGGACACTTCAGGGGGCAACAAAACAGCAAGTAGTCGGCCAAGGCCAGCCACGTTTGAGGAAGGCCACAATGTCCCTTTCAATGGCAGTAATCCGCCATGTGTACAACAGAGTCCGCCGGCAATGTGCACCATGTAGTCCAGGATCTCTGGTCCTAAGTTCCCACAAGCGTCTCTCACCCCATGCTGAAGTTAGGCACCAGTAGTTATACTATAATTTGCCTTTGAAGTTGGGGGTGGTTCAAAAGATCTCTTTTCAAATTACAGATGCCTCCTCTAAATTTCATTCATGTCTGCCATGAGGCCATTGAATGTAGAGCTTTATTTTTGGAGGGGCAATGATCTGGCTCCAAGTGTCAAAACCTCTTCATCCAATCTCGCCCACCGTCCAGAAAATGGCAGAGGTCTGTCATTTCTGTTGCATTCCCAGTCTTTTATAGCTGTCACTGGGGAATGCCCAGATGTGTCCCCACACTCTCCAATGTGGACTGGAGCCAAGCAGCACACTAAGAGTTTAGAGAACAAAAATGCCCACTTTCCAGTAGTGGCTTTTCAGCACGAATTACCACAAAGCCACCTTTACCATTGGACAGGGGTTGTCTCTGCGAATCCAATGATATAAAAAATCATGAGGCTGCTCCATTGCAGTCTGATGTGATTTCCACCATTTCCCCATGTTAGTCATCGGAAGATCAAACCTCATAGGCAGTGAAAACATGCATGGATATACCTCAATACCTGGGGGTGGGGTTGGGGCACATCTGTTCTTGCCTTGCCTTTCATCTTCCACACACTTCACCCCTCAAGACGTACCCTCAAGTGAATGGTCCTCTCAGGATAGCCAGTGTCAGTAAACACTGAATTGTGCAAATCAGCCTGCAATGGCAGGATGGACAAGTCTAAGCACCATTGGGGCAAAGCAAGCACCAGCCTGCGATAGCAGGCCAGACACATATTTAGGAGCACCAAAGGTGTAAGCACACACACCAGTCTACAATGGTAGGCCACACCCAGATTTTAAAATATGATAGGTGAGAGTGTGCACTCACCAGTTGGCCATGGCAGAAATGACCGTCATTTTAAAAACCTCAGTTGGGCACCACTTCCTAAATGTGTAGGAAAAGCACACACACTTTCCCACTGCACTTACAGTGAGATAGTGCCACAGGCCATGAGGCCTTAACACAGGGGTCTCCAAACCGGTCCTGGAGGGCCGGATCCATGCCAGATTTTTAAAATTACTACATGTATCTCAATGGGGATATCCAAAAAATCTGGAATGGATCCGGCCCTCTAGGACCGGTTTGGAGACCCCTGCCTTAACAAGAGAATCAGCCACACCCAGTAAGTGTCCCATCGGGAGAGCCCACCCCCTAGATAGGGAAATCCCACATGGGGGTTTATTCCTACCCGGGCACAGCACATGCAGATGTATCTACCCGGCCACTCACCTACCCTGGTTTGGTGGTAGTTAATGGACCCTCAGGCTTGGCTATGGAGTGAGACCGGCCACCTTGAGTGTGAGACATTTTTGACAGGCTATGCAGGAGGGTGGCACAATCAGTACGGCATCCCCCTAGTAGCCAGTGTCACACCTGCCCTAGGTATATGGTGTACCTTTTTACAGGGCACTCACAGGTACAACACCTAACAGAAGTAAGCACCCGATCCAGACATGTGCAGGAAGGATGCGTGCACTGTCCTGCTGCTGTACAGTGGGAAAGTGCCCAGAGTCCTAAGGTCAGGATAAGAGAGTTGGCAAAAAGCAAAAGGTTTTAGGGAAGTCCCCCTAAGAAGGACCATGTTCAACTGGCATAGGGTCAATGTCTCAGCCAGTTCTCTGCCACAAGATACGTAGCATGCAAACCCATGGCAAACTTTCAGCCGTGGTCTCCGTTCAGCTCTGGATTCATGGGTTGTCACTTAACAAGAGCAAGCAGTCTGAACATGGCCCACTCACACATGTGCAGAACTCATCATTCCTAAACCCTCTTCCTGGCTACTGACTAATTTCACTTTGGGGGCACTCTTTGAGCACATTCACATCCTCCTGAGGTGGTTTTTGTAATTCTGAGGTTGAGCTAACACTATCAAGGCTCTGATTATAATTTGCACAATATTGGCCTGGTGCAAACTCTGCACACAAAGTAACACACAACTAATACTGTGCAATTAGTTAATCTCCACAGAATGGGATATTACTTTGTGGATGCAGTTGTACCAGGTGGCATTCTGCTGGGATTTCTCTGTTCAAAAAAAGGGGGAGAAACCACTCACCTGCTTTTAGCAGGTGGTAAATGTGAGCTGGGGCAGCTGCTTGGGGGACATGAGGGTTCTGTGAGGGCAGGGGAAGGAATGGGAAAAACATCGTGCGAGTACGTGTTTTTGTTTGTTTCTCGGCTGGTAAAATCGGGGGAAACTGGGTGCAGGAAGGCCAGCCCACTTGTGACCAGGCGAGGTCCGCCTGACTCCTAGCCAGACCCCAAGTGGAAGAGCTGCCATTGGTCTACATACGAAGAGTTGCTTTTTACACGTTTACAGTATCAGAAAGAGTATTTGTGTGGCTTGAGAGCCTCCATCCCAGACTGCGCCTCTTTTATCTGCAAAAGAGCTGTCTATTGTACAATGCATATGCGTGTCCTCCCTCAAAGTTTATATATAACTATGTACAGAGAGAAAAGAATATTCATATTAAGTCCTTGTTTTCTTTCATGACTTAAATGACAGATTTAAAATCGTGCCTTACTTGTCCGCGCACAAAGTGATTTTAGTTTTTTTAATCCGTTTGCTTCCTTGAGAAGACGGACGCATTTTCAAACTTGTGTTCATGCAGTGCACGCTATGCGCCTTTGAGCTTTGAGACAGATTTTACAATAAATGTGGCAATCTGTTATCCGAGGTTACATGTGTGTACTGCACATGTGCACTGCCTAGGACCTGTGACGGCGCATTGCTCTCAGTGTGGAAAATTCCAGTTGTTGAGAGTGTCCGATCCATGGTCGGTAGGCCTGAAATCTCCTATTCTAAGCTCGACTTTCTGTACTGAAATCTAGCCTACGTACAGTGTTCGGGAGGTACAGAGAAAGAGTCATCAATGATACATCGATGCATGGCCCAAACGTTGCCCCCTTTGCTAAATAATATATGATTAAGTGGAATTAAATATAATGTATAGTCTCTTTCAACCTTGACTTTGAACTGTTGCCACGTGAGATTCCCTGTACATACTAATGCACTGAATGTAGTGCACCAGAAATGCCTCCTTATTTCGAAGATCTGTTGGTCCTGGGTGTACTGCCTTGTCTAAAGACAGTTTCACGGGCTCAGGTCAGTAGAGGAGGAAATTGTCGAGCATTGTTCCACAGGTGAAGAAAATGCGCAGAAAATACTTAGATGATGCTGCAGGCCAAAAAATGAACCCAAGAGACCCCGATTAACAAAGGGATTTCTCTGTTTTACCCATGAGTATATTTATTTGGGTGTCTTGTGCAGTGAAAGAATGTTGCTGTTTGATTGCCAGTAGCTAAAGTAGGTTGATACATTGCCCTTTAACGTATGTTGGAGTGGGTGGAAGAAAAATGTGAATGACACTAACTACAGACTTATGGATGAAGTCTGGCTGAAACCCCTATTAGTAACTAAATTATACATATAATATAGTAAAATCAAAAGGTCTTGGCTAGCAGAGACCTAGTCAATCAGTTTGGCATTGGCTGCAGCCCTCTTGCCTTAAAGAAAGAAAGAAAGGAAAAAAGAACAAATGCAGGACCGAAAGAAGGAAGGCAAGAAAGAAGACAAAGAAAAAAGACGGCAATTAAAAAGACAAGAAAGAAGGCAAAAAAGGACACAGAAAGGACAGCGAAAGAAAGGGGGAAAGAGAAGGAACGAAAGAGAAAAAGAAAAAAGGAACAAGAGAAGGAAAGAGAAAGAAAGAAGGAATGAAAGAAGGCAAGAATAAAAGAAGGCAAAAAAGAGGAAGAGGGAAAGAGAAACAAAAAGTGGGAGGAGGGAAAAAAGAACAAAGGTCAGAGAAGGATTAAGAAAATGAAACAGAAAAAAGCCAAGGCAAGAATGTCAGAAAGCAAGAAAGAAACAAAGAAAGAATGAAATCAGGAAAGAAAGTAAAAATCACAGAAATAAAAAAGGATAACTTAGTACAAAACAGTTTTAAATGGACACAATCTTATCTTGAATGCTGTAAAATAGCAGATTCAGAATCATGAAACACTCCGAAAGGAACTTAAAACAGAATTGGCAGGAAATGGGATCCATCTGATAAAGATGGCATGTGCACCAGAAGCATCCTGCTATCACATCATACTCTAACAACAAATACAATACCAAAGTAATCGTAAAGTAAAAACAAAAACACTGACACCGAATTGAACTAGCTTGTGTGTGTAGATGAGCTCCTTGTGAGAGAGCAGAATGCAGTCACTCAAGGTGACATATTCAGTGGCTTAGGCAGTCTGACCCATGCTATATGCTGTAGTGGGCAGAAGCAACAAGGGAATGACACAACTACAGAGCAATGGATGAATCGAGGTGGCTAAAAGCCACTATAAGTAGGCACTTTATACATAGTTAAGTAAAATAAAAAGGTCTTGCCTAACACCAGACCCAAAAAGAAGGGAAGGTTGTTCCATATAAACTTTCTAGGTCCATGTGCAGTGCACTCGAACTCTGACAAGACATTTCATTAGCTTTACCTGTCAATGCATGATTAAAAATATGCATAAAGCAGGATTATTTGCAGTCCTCTGCAAAAGAACAGAGACACAAACACAACTGATAGGAAAGCTGACAAATAAAGCTGGTTCTTCATGAGGGTCTAGCACTGTAGTGGTAGTCGTTGAGGAGAAAATGTATATTCATAGCTAAGTAAAATTGATAGAAAATAATGAAGACATGGATGTAATACTTGAATTAATCTCAGACACTGGTAAATAATCTGGTCTGTATGCTAATCCATTGTGTTGTGCATATGTTATTAACCCTTGGTCCAACTTCAATAGCAAGTCTTCCACGGAACAGCCAGAATGTGGTCCTTGTGAAAAAGAAATGCCAGGCTGAGTTAGTTCTTGCTGTGTATAATCAGTGAGATGCAGTTTTAGTCCTATGGGACACTAAGCAAAGAATATATATGTCTAGGCATGCCTGTTGCACCAGGGTTCTGAAAATTACGAATTCGTTCGTACTCAGCCTCCATTTTGTGATCGCCGCCATTTTATGTTGCCCTCACTCAGGCAGCTCGGCAAACGCGATGTTTTTGTCGTTTCTGCCTTTGCGTGTCAGGTGGCTTCTCTGCTTATGTTTACTAGCGAGTGTCAGGGTCTGGCCGAGTACACTAATTCCTATCTGAGCTGATTAATCACCGTCCGGACTACATGTTGGTTCACACCATTGTTTGCTTTAAGTTATCTTATCTACTGTCCTTCGCTACATGTCTCCTGCATTCTCCTGTTTCACGACTGTCCTTCTACGACACACAGTTGTGTTTTCTCTGCTTGTAAATCGAATAATGTGGATTCATTTTGTAATTTGCTTAAGGGGTCGAGTGACAAACGGGACCGGGAATTTGAGTTGCCTTAGTCTTAAAACATTGTTTCTAACGTTTGCCTATAGCTCATGCTTGTGTGTGATTGCCTTTTTGCATTGTGTCATAACATATATAAACCTGTGCGCCACAGAGTTAAGTGGCAGTCTCATTTGAACCTAGTTGCACTGACGACTTCTAAGACCACTGTACTAGCTGCAGCTAATAAATACCATCTTCTACGCCAGTCGAAGAGTCTGTGTCTCTGTATTTGATAAGGCAGGTGAACTACGGGGATTTAGGCGTACCCTGCGCCGCCGGGCATTAAGGCTGCGGTTCTCCAACTGGCGCCCACGTGGGGCGACTTCAGCGGTAGCGGTTGAGCCTGAGGGTCGTGAGGAGCCCCGCAATAAAACACCGGAGGAAGCGCACCACCTGATCGACCCCTGTATGTCGGAAGTGGACCGAAGGTCTTTGACAGCGTGGCTACTCCTCTCCGACGGCTGCTGACGACTGCTGCCCTGACTGTCGCCCTGCCTTGGACCCTTCTGATGATGCTTGGTAAAGCGAGACGATAGGCGGACCTTCCGGTGGTGTAGAACGATCCTTAGTTAAGTATTTGGTGGGTCGCTACCACAGACCTTTGTTTTGTTTTGTTTTTGGTACATTCAGGTATTGCAATAGCTGAAGCCAAGGGGTGAGTACGATGGTACTGTTTCACTGATCTATACCCCGTGTTGTTTGTGATCAGTCTAGAGAAGTGATGATGCCTGGGCTGAGTAAGTTTAAGAAATGTTGTTGTTTAGGTTGTACGAGGGATTCCCAGTTAGAGGAATCGTGTCCGATCCCTCCAGTTGGAACTCCCACTTATGAGCTCAATTCGAAACATGGTATTGGTCCCATTACCTTTAACGAGACATGGGTCCGATATTCGAAAAATAGTGGAGTTTTAAGATGGCCCCAGAATGGTAGTTTTGATCCCACTATATTAGATAATTTAGAAACGATTTTGTTTAAAAGAAAAGCCCAGCCGGCTAAGTTCGACTCCTTTCGCCTTTGGCGTAAAGAAGCCAAACAGAAAGAAATTAAACAAGTGAAAAAGGATAAGAAAGCACAAGACATGTCGATTTTACAGGCTGCCCAACAGTTTAAAGATAATGAAGTAGATGGTGCAAAGGAGGTATCAGAGAGACAACATTGTATGGCAATAGATAGATGCTATCCGATGCTGCCTACTTCATCTTCAGATAAAAATAAGAAATTAGAAGAAGATGCCCTAATGACTTGTTTATTGAATTCCCCTCCGCCCTATGTCCAAAATGCTACTGCACCTCCGTTACCCCCTCCTGTTGCTCAGCAAGTGGTTGCTCAGTTGCCAATTGTTCAGCAACAGGCTCAGCCTATTAATACTTCGTTGCCTGCTTCTGCTCCATACTCGCAGTCTGTAAATCAGCCTCCGCCTTCTCCTGCTCCTACTCTTCAGCCTGCTATGTTTCAGTCTTTGCTGCCTTCTACATCTGTCATGCCTCCTATTCTTTTGAAGGATTCTCCTACTTCGCAGAGGAGGATAGCGGATGCTGTTTCAAGTTTCTTTTCTCCTCTCCTTGGGTCTTTTATCTGTCCCCAGCTTTCTCTAGACAACAATCTCGTTGTCAGCTTCCTCTTACGGACGAGAAAGTAGTTTTGGGCTCTCTTGCTCGTAGATGGATTGAGCAGGGATTAGAATATAGTACCGCAGATATTATGAGTAACTTCTATCAATGGCCAGAACCTACGCAGAGATATGTTTTTAACATTATGTGTCAAACCCTTATTAGAGGTTGGGAAGATATGGAGTCAGATACAGTTCTCTCGGAATTGCTGAAGCTGCAGGCTGACTTTAATAAAGGCATTACTGTAGGACACCGGGTTGAAGAGGCAGTGAATAACCTCATTGCTTTTCGCACAATGTTTTTGTCCTTGTCTGGTTCCGAGACTAATCCCACCAATAAACAAGGTAGCAAGAATTATCCGATGCGTGAAGTTCCTCCCGTATGGAGAGAAGAGGTGCTTGGTCCACCTCAAGTCCCCGCTCATTTCCAGCGTATATGGGTCCACGAACCCTGGAAGAGGTCTGAAGTGTTGGCGCTTAAGAACACTCTTCCGGACCCCCGTAAAAATCCTGCTGGATATTACAAAGAATTGTCCCAAACAGTCGACGCTTGCATTATGAATTTGGCCGACATTAATATGCTATTTGGAAATGTGGTTCCGCAAGGCACATGGACGCGGATTCGTAAGGAAAATCACTTGGCTGAATTAGATGGCGATTGGGCTGCTATTAGAGCTGCGGATGCGAATCAGGTGTGCGGTGCCAAACCTGAGGATTTGATTATGGCACTACCAGGTAGAATAATTGAATTGATGAAGACCATGATGCCGGCGGTGCGAGTAAATTGGGATAAGCTGGCCGCATGCAAGCAAAAGAAAGATGAAAGTGTCTCTGATTTCTTCACTCGTTTTGAAGAGACGTTATAGACCACAGTGGTCAGGATTTGAGTGTAGAGGGCGGTCAGCGGTTATTTGTGGACAAGTTTGTATACAATTTGCTTCACGAGTTATCAAATAAATTAAAGAGTTCTGAAAGTGCATGGGCTGTCTCTTCTCCTGCTAAAATATTGGCTACTGCACAGTATTATGGGAACAGAGATAAGGAGGAAAAGGAGAAACAAGAGAAGAAAAATAGAGATTTGAAAACAAAGGTCCTTTTACAGCAGGCATATCCGCCTCGCTCGAACCAGCATCAGCAATCTTCCCAGTTTCAGCAGCCTTCACAGTTTCAGAGATTGTTGCAAAAGCCCGAGTATTATGCGCCGCGACCTTCGTTAGGTCCTAATCAATGTGCATATTGTAGGGAAGAAGGGCATTTCAAGAATAGTTGTCCGGTTCTATTACAGCGTAATAATGGGATGTCTACTCCCCGAGGTCGTGGTAATTTTCAGACAGGATCTAGAGGTAGAGGACGAGGTGCAACCTCTCAGGAGCAGCGTTCTTTTTCTTCATCTACTTCGAATTACTTTGACCAACAGGCAGTTCTGTCCACACAATATTACAATGATGATTATTACGTTGAGAATAGGGTCGATGATTTTCAGATTGAATAGGAAGCCATGGACAAAGTAAGGGAGTTGTGTCAATTCCAGTAGATCAAAATGGGCCATAAGTCATTGTCAATACTATGGGCATTTTAGAACCGTTTCTTTTGGATACTGGTGCGATGAGAAGTTCTATCATGCATTCTAAACTCCCTGGGACACCTTTGTCTAGCATTATGAATACCTCTTTGGGATTTTCTGGCGCCCCAGTCCGTAATCCGGTTTCTTGCCCCTTGCCTGTCTCGCTTGGTCCTTATGATTTGGAAGCTTCCCTTATCCTGACAAGTGGTTGTGGTGAGAATTTGCTGGGTTTGGATTTGCTAAAAAGGTTACATTGAAAATTGTATTGTTCTCCTTCTGGTGTGCATCTTACATTGGGAAAGAAATTGATGTATTCTATGTGCTTGTCCCGAGATCAGTTTCCACCTGAGTTGCTTTCTCTCCCGGAAAGTCTTTGGGCCACAGGTCCGAATGACGTGGGTCGTCTTGCGATCGCACCGTATGTTGTTACAGTTAGAGAGAATGTTAGAAAGCCACGTATTCCCCAATATTGCATTTCAAGTGATGGAGAAAAAGCACTATTGGCTATTGTTGATGACTTTATTCAGAAAGGTGTGGTTGAAGAAACGAGAGGCAATGTTTGCAACAGTCCTGTTCTTCCGATCCTTAAAAGAACGGATCCTTCACAGCCTCCTGTCTATCGATTTGTTATCGACTTGAGGGAGGTCAATAAAATAGTGGTGCCACAGTTCCCTGTTGTTCCGGACATTACAGCTTTATTAACAATGATCCCTGCTTCGGCAGTTTGGTTTTCTGTGATTGATCTAAAGAATGATTTCTTTAGCATTCCTATTGCTGAAAAAAGTAGGACATCTTTGGTTTCTCTTTAGGTGGCCGAAGTTTCCGCTTTAAGAGAGCTCCTCAAGGCTATTGTGAAAGTCCTTCTATTTACAGTAAAGCTCTTAAGTCCCAGCTTGATGCTTTTTCTTTGCCTCCAGGTGCTACACTTATTCAGTATGTGGATGACTTACTGGTGGCTGCTGATACGGAAGATGTGTGTAAGAATGTGACAGTTGCATTGTTGTGTCATTTGTCTGCTTTAAATCATAAGGTGTCACCCTCTAAGCTGCAATATGCCTGCCAAGAAGTGACCTATTTAGGTCATCTCTAGTTGAAGGAGGGAAGGCGATTGACCCCAGAACGTATTCATGCTATTTCACAAATGTCTGTACCTACCACACAGAGAGAAGTGCGTGCCTTTTTGGGTATCACTTCCTACTGTAGACAATGGATTCCCAATTTTTCTCTTTTGGCGAAACCATTGGTGGCACTAACGTTGAAAGTTACGCCCCATCCGCTCCCTTGGACGGATGAATGTCAGAAAAGTTTTGTTGATTTACGTACTGCCCTGTGTTCTGCTCTGGTGTTGGGTACCCCAGATTATAGCAAGTCCTTTACACTGTACGTGCACGAGAGAGAAGGTTGCGCATTGTCAGTTTTGACACAGCAATTTGGAGATAAGCAAAGGCTATGTGCCTATTTCTGCGCTACATTAGACCCAGTAGCTAAAGCTTTGCCCAGTTGTCTCAGAGCTACAGCAGCTGCCGCAATCTCTATTAGACAGTCTGCTGGATTAGTATTGGATAATATGCTCATCGTTATGGTTCCACATGCAGTGGATACCTTGCTGAACAGAACTAAAACGCAGCATCTCACGAATGCTCGTTTGTCTGGTTACGAGCTGACACTTTTAGCGAGTCATGTACATATCAAAAGATGTAACACATTAAATCCAGCTACGCTGTTGCCACTCCCAGATGAGAAAGATGATCAGGAGAAACATGATTGCTTTCTCCGAACAGAAGAAGAAACGAAGGGTAGGATTGATCTAAAGGACACTCCGCTCAAGTACCCGGATGGGATCGTTTGGGTGGACGGTTCTTGTTTTAAGCTTCCAAAGGGAGAAACCACTTCTGCCTATACTGTCACTACCTTATGCACTATTGTTGAGACGGCACGTATTGGACATAATTCAGCCCAAGCAGCTGAATTAATAGCCTTGACTAGAGCGTGTGTGTTGTCAAAGGGAAAGATAGTGAATGTGTACACGGATAGCCAGTACGCCTTTGGCGTTGCACATAGTTTTGGTAAGTTGTGGAGGGAGAGAGGATTCTTCACCTCCCATGGGACGAAGATTCAGCATGGCCAGTTAGTGACTGATCTTCTCGAGTCACTTACCTTACCTACACAAATAGCAATCACAATGTGTAGTGCACATAAGAAAGTTACAGATGATGTGGGTCGTGGAAATGCGTTTGCAGATGAGGTAGTGAAAGCAACAGCCAGAAACACCGCTAGCCGAATGTATGTGGCAGGCCCTGCAAATTGGGTTAGGGAAATTGGAATGTGTGAAGACACGGTTGAGAGTGTGAAAACGATTCAGGGAGAGGCTACTGAAAAGGAATTGAGTACGTGGAAGGAAAGTACAAGAATGTTAGATCCGATGGGCTGTTGGGCAGAGTTGTCGGAACATCAGCGATGGTTGTTACCGGACGCTTATGTGTTACCGGTCGTAACTATGGCTCATGGTCCAGCTCATATTAGTGCGAAGGGCATATGAAAGCTTTTGGCCCCAGTATGGCAGAATGAAGGAATTCCGAAAGGTTCAGAAAATGTGGTTAAGCATTGCATTGTTTGTCTAATGCATAACCCAGGAAAGGGTACCCCAACTCCGGCAGGTCATTTTGCTCCTCTGCTATATCCTTTTGAGGTGTTGCAGATTGATTACATTCATATGGATCGCTGCAACAATCTCAAGTATGTTCTGGTGGTGGTATGTGCCTTTTCCCGTTGGATAGAGGCCTACCCCTTGAAAGATAATACTGCTCTGTCGACTGCTAAAGTACTAATTAAGGAATTCTTCCCTAGATTTGGTTTGCCGCGCATCGTCTGGAGTGACAAAGGAAGTGAATTTCTTGGGCCAGATTATGCAGAAAGTATGTTCTGGCCTTGGTATTAGACAGAAATTCCATGCGGCAAACCATCCACAGTAAGCAGGTTTGGTTGAGTCTTACAATGGTACACTCAAATTGAAGCTAGCCAAGATTCAAGCTAGCACTGGTCTTGCTTGGCCTGATGCTTTGCCCCTAGCTCTTTTATCTACCAGAACTACTGTGCACTCTCGTATGGGACTTAGCCCCTATGAGGTGGTATTTGGACGCCCGGCTAACGTTTGGGGCGTCCCTCGTCCCAAAAGATATTCTGACATACCATATCCTTTGTTGATTGATTATTTGCACGATTTGACTACTAAATTAAGTATTATTCCCCAACAGGTGCAAAGTGTTTTGCCGGAGGCCTCCACAGACCCAGGTCATACGATTCAACCTGGAGACTGGGTATGTGTGAAGAACTTTCAACGGACCAAGAATCTGGAACCTCGCTGGTTTACGCCTACGCAAGTTTTGCACGTCACTCGCACGGCTGTAAAAGTGGTGGGCAAGCGAAATTGGGTCCACGGCGTGCACTGTAAAAAAGTGCCACTGCCATTGCCCTTTGACCAGTGGATTCGTAGTGGTGTGAGAGAATCGGGCACTGCAGCGATTCCTTGTTTCGTTCCTTTCAGTGACACTCAAATCTATGGGACTCAGTCTGAAAAAGCGGATGATGATATTCTTCAAGCCGCTGTGCCTTTGCATCGTTGGATAGACACTACAAATCCAGAAGCTCTATTCCAGGACCAGACCGTGCCGAGCAAAACACGTTACAATTTAAGACCAAGGACTAATAAAGAGAACTACATTTATTTGAACATTTTATATTTAAAGACATTTCTTTTTGAACTCTTTTTGCTTCCTTGGATACAATTTTTAGTTTTAGATGTGCCATCTGTCTCCGTCGCAGGGTCACGGTAGGAGTCTCAGACTGTAACCTGATTTTTGATCCTTTAGTAAGTGGCTAGGGTCTCAGGATATACAGAAGTAAGTAGCTGAGTGATGAAGGAAGATTGCCGTGAGCAACATTTTTTTTTAGAAAAGATGGATGGCGCAACAATCATAGGTAGGGAAAATAGGAAGCAGGAAATGAGATTAAAGTATTGTACATTACTGCGTAGTCGATTTGGCGTAACTTTGTGTGTTCTGAAGGTTTTGTGTATTTTATTAGCTTGCACAGGATGGATCGTACATGTTTTGCAAACAAGAAATGTTGCTAATTCTACATCTTCTTTGCCTTCTCGTCTTTCTGTCTTTTCACATAAAATGCATACTCTACCCCCTCATGAGCAGATAAGGAGAGCCGAGTATATGAACAATACGTTCATTCAATTATTGCACCAACATCAGTTGGCTATTAACATGACTGTCTGTTGGGTGTGCGGTCTTATGGCACATAATGTGCAAAAGGGAATGCCAAATCTGGTTCTTCCCTTCTCATATGAAGGTTCAGCTTGGGCTATCTGACGATTTTCTCAGCCGCTTACCACAACAGACTTAGAAGCCCTGTAAGAACTTCTGGGAATGGACTAGATTTCAGTCATAGCTCTCTGATAAAAGGCATAGTGATAATGGCTAAAATCGTAGAGAAGAATAAGATTCCATTAGATGAGAAGAGAGCTTACGACGGATGGAATGTTACCCACTATGTCTCTATTCTTGGTGACAAAACTAAGAAGGGTGAGTCTTCCCCAGTATGGATTGTGCCCCATCAAGGTATTTCGTCTGCAATGACCGAGCTCATACTTGGCTCCCTTCCAATTTTTCTGGAACTTGTTACATAGCTTTCCTCCTTCCCCCTACATATACGGCTCCGTCAGACCATCACAGAGTTAGAAATAGCAGAGGTGTAATTGATGCCAAAGACACGGCAGAACAAGAGGGAAGAGACTTTCTTAAAGGATTCCTTCCCTTTTGGGCCCGAGGATTAACAGCAGACATATTAGGCAACTGGTTTGAGTGGTTGAGACCACTATTAATGTTACTGCAGGTGCGATAGGTAACATTACAGCGGAGCTTCAGGCTGACCGTCTCATGACGTTGCAAAATCGAATTGCATTAGACGTGATCTTAGCAGACCGAGGAGGTGTCTGTAGATTGATCAGATCTAGTTGCTGCATTTATATTCAAGACGACGCTCCGGCAGTATACCAAGCCATTTCAAAATTGCACACGAGACCGTCAATTCATCAGGACGAAGGAGATTGGTCTTTTATGGGATGGTTTTGGGAAATATTGTCAACTTGGGGATGGAAGATCTTAACGTTCCTTGGAGCAATCTTAGCCATCATATTCTCTTGTTGTGTATGAGTGCAATGTGGTCCTGCAGTTAGTGGCTTGTTGGCTACTTTATGTGTTCCACAATCTGCTACTCAGGAGACAGAGAATATTCGAATGATGGTGCAGCAACAGCTTGAAGACCTTATGAACATCAGTGTCGACTCTGACTCAGATTAGCGTGAGTTGGTCTGTTTTTGCCTGAGTAATGGCAAAAGGAGGATCTGAGGTTCTGAAAATTACGAATTCGTTTGTACTCAGCCTCCATTTTGTGATCGCCGCCATTTTATGTTGTCCTCACTCAGGCAGCTCGGCAAACGCGATGTTTTTGTCGTTTCTGCCTTTGCGTGTCAGGTGGCTTCTCTGCTTATGTTTACTAGCGAGTGTCAGGGTCTGGCCGAGTACACTAATTCCTGTCTGAGCTGATTAATCCCCGTCCGGACTACATGTTGGTTCACACCATTGTTTCCTTTAAGTTATCTTATCTACTGTCCTTCGCTACATGTCTCCTGCATTCTCCTGTTTCACGACTGTCCTTCCACGACACACAGCTGTGTTTTCTCTGCTTGTAAATCGAATAATGTGGATTCATTTTGTAATTTGATTAAGGGGTCAAGTGACAAACGGGACCGGGAATTTGTGTTGCCTTAGTCTTAAAACATTGTTTCTAACGTTTGCCTATAGCTCATGCTCGTGTGTGATTGCCTTTTTGCATTGTGTCATAATATCTATAAACCTGTGCGCCACGGAGTTAAGTTGCAGTCTCTTTTGAACCTCGTTGCACTGACGACTTCTAATACCACTGTACTAGCTGCAGCTAATAAATACCATCTTCTACGCCAGACGAAGAGTCCGTGTCTCTGTATTTGATAAGGCAGGTGAACTCCGGGGATTTAGGCGTACCCTGCACCGTCGGGCCTTAAGGCTGCGGTTCTCCAGCACCTAAGTCACAAAGAAAAGCCAAAAAAATGTCTATATTTGGGGAATTCAACATCAAACAATGGCAACAATACTGGGTGACACTTTGGGCGATCTGGGCATATATATGTAAATCAGCTTTGGTCCTGCTCCTCTGGGAACAGTCCAGCCCAAACTGCTACGGGCAGTTGTTAATTCTATTCTAACATTTAATTCATATAGCCAACTTGATTTGTTTCTCTGATATTTTCATGTTTTAATGTCATACAAGGATATAATATGATGGAGCCGCTAGAGAGTCCATCAGCAAGTTGGCCACTGCCTAGTAAGGCTCTGCCAGTGATGGCACAATCCAGGGTGCCTCTATGAAGTGACTGAGATGCAGCCTGGGCTGCTGTTCGCAGTCGTTGGCAACTGACGACACTGCAAAACTGACAGCCAACATTGCGGCCTAAGATTCCTCCTGACACGTGGCCCATCACGTGGGGCTCCTTTGGGTTTGCTCAAGGTGGTCTGGGGAGCCTCAGCGACTGCATTGGGGCCAGCGGTTAGCCAGCCCCACCCCAACAGATACACTTACCTATTTTTAGTGGCCGATGATAGCCCCAAGGAGGCCGAGTGGCTCGGCGGATGAAGTTGACAAGGTAAACGGGCCAGCAGGGGCAGGTTTGAGTCACATGATGCAGCCATCAGGCTGCTGCTGAGGCTGGTGAGATTGGCATCTGACAGTCGCAATTTGTGCAGGGAGCTGTTGGAGGGTAGCCGAACGTCTGCTAGGGCCAATGGCACTCCGGGGAACTGGCCTGGGAGAGGTGGATTGCCACGCCAGCCCTGCACAGTCACCATAGCCAAGTGAAGGTGCCTTGTGCTAGAGGCCCTGGGAGGCAAGGTGTGCTCCCACTGTCCCCAACCCGGTGGATTGTTGCGGGCCCAGTAGGGGTGTTGCATATTCAATACTGCCTGCACTGCAAACTACTAAGCTACAGGGATGTCAGAGGTGCTCCAATCAAAGCTGGATTTTGAAGGAAAGTGACAGAGATGTCAAACTGAACTGGACAAAGTTGTTGATGACCCCTTGGAGCAGTCCCGAGATGTCTCTCGGTATGAACTTGACTTTAAAGAAATTCCCCTCACTGTCAAAAACAGTCTCTGTGCTATAGATGCTAAGATTGATCTCCTCACAAGCCACATGGACTGGATGAAAGAACACGTGGACAAGCATGAAGACCAACTGGACCACTTTGAAGCATGCGTCTCAGATGCAGACAACACCCAAACAGTGGTCAGAAAACAACTACTACTCATGGACAAGGTTCTGGAGATCATCAAACAGAAGAATGAGTTTGGAAGCAAACACAACGCAATAACCTCCATATAATTGGTGTCCCCGAATCCACAGTGATTGACAGAATAACTAGGACTTCGTAGAAACAATGCTCAAATCTTAATTTGCTGATGATCTTTCAGCGGTGTTCATAGTGGAGAGTGCCCACAGGTTGCTCTAGCAAAGAACCCCGCTTGGCAGCCTGCCATGACTCATAATCGCCATTCTCCTCAAATACTGTAACACGATTCTTTGGGGTGCTTGCAAGTGACACTCCATTCAATACCAGGGAAATGAAGGGGCATATTCTCAAGGAGCTATCGTCAAGTTAACAGCATTTCATTGCAGTCAAAGTCGTGATAAAGTTACCACCCCATTCACAAGCTGGTGCTAACAGCCCATGGCACCGGTTTACCTGCAATAACAGGCGCAAAAAACATCGCCACAGACAACCTGTGCAACTATCGCTAATGAGATGCAGGGTAGGCGTTCCTGTGCAAAAACCTGTGACAACACGACTCTGTCGCATTCTCAACGGCCAGCCAGATCTGCGACACGACCACAAAACATGTGACAAGGTGCGTTAGCAGCAGGAAATTAACACCAGCTCTGAGGTGGTGCAAAGTTGGTTAGCAGCCTGCACCAGAAAAGGGAGCCCAGCCCACAGCCACACCTGAAGAACAAAAGATGCCATGGAGCTACTGATCATGCAGCTCTGAGCCCCCACAGGCCCACAACATGCACCGCTGCCACCCCCAGGCCCGCCACCACCATTCTGAAACCCCCCACACCACCGCCCCGTACCACCAGAGAGGCAGCACAGACACAGACCGCTGACCTTCAGAAAATGCACCAGCCTCACAGGCATGACACCAGAGTATGTCATTGCCCACTACAGGTTCAAAAGGACAACCATCCTCCGCATCCTGAACATCATTGCCCACAGGCTGACGGTATCAACACAGCGGACAACCAACATCCCTCCGCAGACAATGCTGCTGGCTGTACTGCATCTGTTGGCCTCTGGTACCTCCCAACTATCAATCGCCAGAGTCGGAGGAGTCTCACAGCCAGCACTATTAAAGTTCCTCAAAACTGTCCTGGATGCCATCGTCAGCTTGGTACCTCAGTACCTATAATTCCCCCACACTGCGTAGGAACGGCTTGAGACCAAGCAAGGCTTCTACACCATAGCTGGATTCCCGCATGTTTTGGGGGCAATAGACTGCACACATGTCCTACTTGTGCCCCCTGCCGACACTGCACACAATTACCGCAACAGAAAGCACACGTATTCCATCAATGTGCAGGCAATAGTGGACCACCGGGAACTCTTCACAAATGTCGTTGCTAACTACCCATGCAGTGTGCATGATTCCTTCATCTTCCGACAGTCCATCATCAATCGGTGCTTCAAGGATGGCACCTCACAAATGCTCTGCTCATTGGTAAGTACCAAATGAACACACAACACACCTCAACTCCACAATCATGCAACTCACAACTCTGGGAATGCGCATGTTACAAACTCACATACAACATGCCAAACAACATGCCCACCCACCAGACACAACAGCACAACTTACTGTGGGAACCTGAGCTAGCCATGTTCACAAGCCATCAACGGCATGGCACCTCTGCCACACAATAGCAGATTTCGGGGAGAGGTGGGGACCAGGTATGTGTGAAGGGGCAAGTGACCCATGAATAAACATGTACACAATGCCAAGTGTGGCATGGGTGTGATGCCAGACTGCAGTATGCAGACCACACACATATCCATATCGACATACACCGCTGGCCTATTCAGTATGATGGACAGTGGACGTGACCCTGTCACCCCAGCCAGTGGGGAAGATCGCCTTAATGTAGCTTGTTACGTCCCCCCCCCCCCGTAAGTGTGCGTGGAGTGGACTGGCCCGGCGTACGCCAGGCCAGCGTAGGGGTGTGAATAAAAAGCACGTAGCTCTGGGCGTGGTTCTCTTCCTGAATGCCCAACATCCCTGCCAGGGCGACGCCTCTCTCCCAGCCACGAGGCAGATGCCGTCGCCATGAGCAGTGGTGTCTGTGATCCTGTGCGCCTGCTGCACCCCAGTCCGCCGGTCCCCGAAACCGTCTTGCCCTTTTCCTGCGCACTAAGGCCTCAATGCCCACCTGCCAACACCGGTGTGTGTCGAAGAGGGCCCACCACATGCCGGTGCAAGGTCCAGGCCCAAGGCCCACAACCTTAGCAGCCTCCACGGACCATCACGGCCTCCGCGACACAGGCTTGCAGGACTCCATTCTCGTTGATGTACTCCACTGGCATACACAGAGGATAGTAGAAACACAATTGGAACTGAGTCTTGATTACACCATGGCAGGAAAAATTATTTAAGGCTGGTGTTAAGTCACTATACTCACTTTGATGTGGTGCCACCAAGGCTGTGCATAGGACTCGCACCAAACGCGTTTGCGGGCACTTGCTGACTGCGTCCTTTGGCCCACACCGCAGTCCTGCAGGCCTCACACCAATACAATGCAGTCCGTCACTGGCAGGACACGGCATCGTCGCTGGCTAAACACACGCCCATCTCTGGTACCTATGTCACCCACAAATCTAATACATATGCCATTCCATGTTGTGTGTTAGATCCAGGAGAAGATGGCTGGACAGCGGTTAACCTGCGCTGACCGCAGACTCCGTCTGACACTACGGCCAACTTTTTGGAACTGAGTCTTGATATCTTCATGGCAGTGTACATGTCACAGTACACAAGGAGATGAGAAAGGTTAAGGCACGCTTCAGTCCGGAGGAGAAAAGGCTCACCTTTATGGAGGTGATGGGACATTACCAACAACTGCACTGGTGCCACTCCCTCTGTGCAGTGCATGCCTATCACATGTCGCTGTGGGCCCCTGATGACCGCTGGCTCCTGCACACACTGCGGTGGAGTAGGTCACACGTTTTGAACTGCGTCTTACCCTCTATATGGCAGAGTCCATGTAATTGTACGGGCCTCATTGCAGACTGCATCCACTTCCAGCTCTGGTGCCCCTGAGTGTGTGCCCTGCAATTCATTGTCGATCTCTGTTTGTACGTCGGTTGCATCTGGGCCGTTGGGCTGGAGGTTGCTATCCTCTATATGTAGCTGATACTGACCAGGTGGAAAAGTGGAGTCTGTAACATTCAACTCCGTCATTTACCTGTTCCTGCTTGCTTTTGCCCTCTGCATCATGCCCTGGAGGGACACCTTCCACTGTCCTCCTCAACCCTCATGATATTCCCCTTGGACATTGACGAGTACAAGCTCAGCTCGTGTGGCCCTACCTTAGTGCACCACAAGTCACTGTCCCGTGGCGGTGTGCCTGTGCTGGCCGCTGTGCATCCAGGGCCACAAACTCTGTGCTGCTCAAGTCAGGGACACATGATTTCTGTACCTTTTACTTCTGATTGTCTGCTCATTGTTGTGGTTATTGCCAGCACCACACAATCCCTGAGTGGTAGATAACACTACCCAACACCCATCCAGCACATGCGTCACTGGAGATGTGACCCTGGCACGTGCCCATAGCCAGTCCCACAAAGTCACTCAGTGTGTCTGTGTGGTCATTATGTATGCATGTGGGACCGGGGCCATTCCACATTACATTGTGCTGTGTACAGCGTGCGCAATCATGTCACCGCAGGCAGTAGTGTAGACCTGGGACATGTAACCGTGTTGTATCTTCATGTGTGCGTAAGCGGGGTGGACAGGCATACAACAGTCCTGCATGTGGGTGTCGCCCCTCCTCACTTGGATCTGGGTGTGGTTCAACGTGGGCCTTGCCAAGGATGTGGATGATGCGTGTGTCTCTGTTGTAGTGTCTGCGCCACCTGTCCCGCACTGGACAATGTTGCTAGGTGGCATTCCCCCAGTGTGCGTGGTTGGCCAAACGGGTACATAGGGGAGGGCATACCTGCTTGGGGTCAGGGATCACACATGTCAACTGTTGTGTGTGTCGCTATTAGCGCAGTGTGTGCCAAAGATGTACGCTCAACTGCATGTAGAGTGCAGCCAGGCAGGTGCTATACATCTGTGTCAGCCCTGTCCTTGCAATGGGCCGACACAAATGTGGCTGGCTACATTCTGCGCTGCATCCTCACTGTTTCGTGCTCAGGCTTGTAGACATGCACAGACAGGCATGTCAATGGTGTGCCATAGGGGTGCAATTGATGCAATTGCGCTGTGCACACTAGTAAATGTGCTGGTGGGAGGTGCAGTTGTGAAACTACGTAGTATACAGTGATGCAGCTCATGTGCAACACGCAGTACATGTCATTCTGGAATCACTAGGTCACACATTTCACACACTAATAAACCAGTGAGCCTGGCAACACATCATGCAGTACATAGTCGGGACTCATGTCTCTCTCTGCACTGTCACAGGTGACCAAGGATAAGCACTCTGCGCTTGGATGAGGACACCACTCCGGCCCCGAACACACAGGCCTAGAGGCAGTACAATTTGGCCCATACACGCACCAAGGGCATCGTGGAGTGCACATTTGGCATGTTGAAGTCACGTTTCAGGTGCCAGACATCACAGGTGGTAAGCTCCTGTACAGCTAAGACCTCGTGTGCAAGATGATCATTGCATGTTGTGTGTTGCATGTTGTGTGAACGCAGCAAGGCCCCATGGATACGAGTGCCAGATGCACTGGACGATTATGATGATGAAGATGAGGCAGGTGAACCACACCCCACTGCAGCCGCCGCAGCACTAGCCCGTAGGTACTACATCATTGACAATTTCTTCTCTGGTTGACGTCACATTGTGTGGGTCCTTAGGAGTCATGGCACAGTATGTTGCCAGACCACAAGCATTGCATGTGCTAATACAAGCATTCCGATGGGAAACAACCTTTACAACACAACTTTTACAACGCACTACCATTACAATGAAACTTTTACAACGCAACATCCATTACAACGCATGCCATTACAACGCGACCATTACAATGCGTGACACTACAACGCATACCACTACAACGCATGTCATTACAACGCAGTCATTACAACGCATACCATTACAACGCATACCATTAAAACGCATAGTACCCTTACACTATCCAACACCTACCCTACTGTTGCACCCCCTGGAGTTAGAATAGTAATTTTTACCCCTACACTATCCAACACTTACCCTACTGCTGCATCCCCTGGAGTTAGAATAGTAATTTTTACCCCTACACTATCCAACACTTACCCTATTGTTGCACCCCTTTGGAGTTAGAATAGTAATGTTTACCCCTTCAATATCCAATACTTACCATACATGCAATGTAATGGTATGCGTTGTAATGGTATGCGTTCTAAAGGTAGTATGCTTTGTAATGGAATGCGTTGTAATGGATGTTGTGTTGTAAAAAATGTGTTGTAATGGTATGCGTTGTAAAAGTATGCATTGAAACATCATACATCATTTCCGATACACATTTCCTGCATGCATGTCACTCATCTGTACAGGCACTTCACTCAGAAAAGCGTGGGTGCAACATGTTGTGCTGTCAATTGAGGGATTTGTTAATAGATGGTGGGTGTGCGCCCTCTGTGCAGTGAGGCTGTTTAAGGTGTCACGTATTCGAACTGCCAGTTCTGTGTGTCACAGTTGTTAAGGTATCCCACTCTTTATCGTTTCAGATGTGTCCCAAATCATTCCATTTTGGCTGTCATATGTGGTCTACAAGTGACAACAGGGATTCTTTTGTGCCCCCATGTTGTAGGGATGCACTCTGTGTCACAAGTCCCACTACATGGGCAACATGTACGTAAGGGGGAGTCACTGCCCCTACGTTGGTCTGTGCTTTCACTCTTGTCTGATCATGGACATGGCACACCGGTGTGCAGGGGGTGTTGTTTGTCCCTCTGCAATGTGAGGGGGAAATGTGATTTCACGGTGTGTACCATGTTTGTTTCCGCATTGGCACAGGTTACATACTGAATGCATATTGATGTACATTGTGGCTGTTTGTGGGGAATTGCATATCTGATTTGAACAATGGTCATTTGTTCTGCATCACAGCTGTGGGGGTGTGCTAGCATGTTGTCATTTTACTGTTTATTTACTTTGCTTTTATGGTGCATTTTCCAGCAGACGCGAGGGATTTGCAGGCCGGTCGCTGGTTTTCTCTGCTTTTTGTGCCGCATAGTCTCCAGACGCATAGTCTCCAGACGATAGTCTCCAGATAACGTGTCAAATGTCCATGTTAAAATCAACGCCACACTGCAAAAATGCAAAACGCGAACGCAATAGATCTTGCGACGAGGCCCATCGCCAGATCTATTGCGTTTCGCATTTTTGCAGTGTGGTGTTGATTTTAACATGGACATTTGACGCGTTATCTGTAAACTATCGTATGGTACCGCCGTGTTGAGAATGCTTGGTTAATATTTTTCCCGCGATAGGCTGCGATGTTGAAAGTTGCGTTAAGTTACTTTTGAGATGGTTATCACACGTTCTTGAGAATATGTTCCAAAGTCTCTTTCCATTTCAGCCTCACACTGGCAGTGCAGACGGCCCACCTTGCTTTCCTCCTTGCCAAAAGTCTGCTCCAATAAGTGAATCCCACATATTACCTGCTTCACTGTGCAAAACTCTGCCTCTTTCAGGACTGGAAGACCCACTATTTCATGGATGCTTAAGCTGCTCTGTAATTCTCATGTCAGATTTCACCTCCCTCTGCCTCTCCCAGTTGTCATCATTAAAGATGAATATGGCTGCCTCATCGACAATGAATAACATTTCCTTGACTGCTGACTGTGCTCTTGGTCCTTGGTACTGCATGCTTATTTCTCTGCTTCATCCTCACCGCGGACACTTTTCTGAACCTTTTCCATCGTTGGCACCAAACAAAATCCTAAAATTGTCTCTTGCCCACATCTACTGGTGTGTTAACACCCCACATTGGCCACCCAGTTCTCCCCTAACTGGGCAGTAGTCCTGGGTCTCTGATGCCTTCATGGATGATACCTGTTGTGTCAAACTGTTGTTGGGTTGCGGGGGAAGAGTGGTGGGTTAGTAGGGTAAGTTCAACCATCTTCCTGGGTTGAAGCGGGTGTCTGGTGGTTGGTTTGAACACGTTGTTTTTTATGTTACATTCGGCACCTGAGTTTTCCTTGGCACACAATGACACACCTTATGCTCGACAAATACCCTGCATGTGACTACACTTTGAGGATGATCCGGCTGGTGGTTCTGGCATTCAGCACTGCACATAACTCACTCCCCCAACAGTGCGCTAACCACGAAGAGATGCCTGACCTGAAAAGTTTGTGGGCTGAACGACCAGCGGACAGCCAGACTTATCCATGCCTATATTAAAATACACTGCATAGACGTATGCTTCCTATAAGAATGCTCCCTCATTTAGTTGACGTCACCCCGCCTAAGAGTGGGACTGTGCTAAGGAAAGTACTATACCTATCATCAATGACACAATTAAAATACAGGCCCTTCAGGTCAACTGGGATTAGGGTACAGAGAACTCAGTCATGGATCAAGAACATTTGCTTGAAACTGAACTCAGACAACACGGAGGTCCTCGTCCTCAGCTCCACCCCTTCTGCCTGGGACAACTTTTGGTGGCCGGCTGCACTGGGAGCTGCCCTAAATCCCACCAACCACACATGCAACCTGGGGTTCATCCTGGACTCATCATTCTCAATGATCCAGCAAGTCAACGCCTTCTCCTCCTCCTGCTTCAACACCCTCTGCATGCTTCACAAGATCTACAGATGGATCCCCACAGGAACCAGTAGGACAGTCACCCAGGCCCTTGTCAGCAGCAGGCTGGACTACGGCAACGCCCTCTAAGCAGGAACCATGGCCAGATTCCAGAAAAGACTTCCACGCATACAGAACACCTCCGCACGCCTTATCCTCAACATTCCCCACCACAGCCACATAACTGCCCACCTGAGAGACCTGCACTGGCTCCCCTTCATTAGAGGATCACCTTCAAGCTCCTCAACTTTTTTTACAAAGCACTCCACAACGCCGGATCAGCTTACCTCAACAAACGACTCACCTTCTACACCTGAACCGCCACCTTTGCTCCACTGACCTCGACTCGCCACCTTTCCATGCATTCACAGAATGACCACCGGTGGCAGATCATTCTCCCACCTCGCCGCCAAGACATGGAACACCCTCCCCATCCACCTACGACAGACCCAGGGCCTGCTGACCTTCAGGAGACTTCTCAAGACCTGGCTGTTTGAGCAGTAGCATCACCTCCTCCCCCTTAGCGCCTTGAGACCCTCATGGGTGAGTAGTGTGCTCTACAAATGTTTGATTGATTTATTGAACAGCGCCATCTGGACATGAATGACCAGGCACAGGTAAGCAATGCTGCGGCCAGGCGGATCCCCGCATAACTGACTCGCAATTGAAGTGAGTACCAGTGGTTGGCATACTGCATTCACCCCCGGCGGGTAGTGGACTGACCTGGCATTGCAGGAGACTGTGAGATCTTCACAGTAGTGTCCAATGTGCCCCCATAGCGGGACGTTAGCAGAGGCGATGTACAGTTGCTGTTGATCTGGCATAGTTAACTGGGGCCAGCGCCGAACACACAGCACTGACATGGAGCTCCCATCTGCAAGTGGCAGTGTGCACTGCGGTAAGGGGGGGCCCCAGCATTCCATCAGGCACCCGCGGTGTCCCGGTGTGCTGTTGGGTGGCTGACCGGATTTCGTGCCCTCAAGCTGACTGTCGCCTGCGCTGGATTCGACGCAGTGATTGCACACTGGGCAGGAGATGAGCGCAAAGCAAATTCACTCATGCCACAAGATTGGGATCATAGAGCCCTAGAAACGCTGAGCTTGAGCGGCCGGTGTAAGATCAGAGGGGAACTGAACACAACCCCCCCATAGCAGTAAAAATACTAATCGAGCCACAAAGGCAAAAGACAGAGGGTAGGCAGGGGGCAGCGAAGGTGCGCAGACAACGGCATTGTGGACCCCGGGGTCTGCACAAGTGAGGGTGCCCGCTGTGGGAACTGGAGACGTGTTGGAGGACTGAGTGAGGTCCCCCCAACCCCATGAATCAGACACACCAGTAATGGGGAAAGCGGATGCTCAACAACCCCGTCTGATGTTCGATAAAAGGACCAGCAAACAACCGGAGGGGGGACTTACCGCCCCAGAGGTTGCATGAGACGCAGTCATGGGTACCGTCCCAGATGATGACATTTGAGCAATGTTTAAGGACGTTAAGGCAAGCCTCCAAGCCATAGACTCTAAAATAGACAACCTTGCAGTCCACATGGACAGGATCACTCAACGCGCTGAAAAACACGAAAACTGAATATATGCACTTGAAACCAGGGAATCTAATGCCGTCGACATGCAGACAGAAACTCAAGAAAAACTGCTGCAAATGGACTCCGTACTAAACCTCATCAAGGACAAAAAAGAGGATTTGGAGGCCAGGTTGTGGCACAACAACGTGCGCATTACTGGCCTTCCTGAATCCACAGACATCCAAAACATGGAAACGTTTATAGAATCCATGCTCAAACAATTATTTGGAGATGAACTTTCGGCCTTGTTTCTCATACAACGAGCGGACCGATCCCTTGGCCCCAGACCGCCTCCGGGAGCGCAGCTGCACCCCATCCTTGCTAGGATTTTAAATTACCGAGATGGAGACATGATCCTGCGGCTTGCCAGGGAGCGGGTAGCGGGGAGCCGTGCAGTACCAAGGGAACACCATATCTATATCCTGACTACTTTACTCAACAGGTCCAGACGGCCCGCAGAGAGGTTCTCCTGGCGAAGAAAGATACTGCAGCAGTCAGGAACAAAGTATGCTTTGATCTACCCTGCCAAGCTGAAAATACATGGAAATGGCAAGCCCACGATCTTCACAGACGCAAAACCGACTAAAGGTTCCGGACACAAGTATTGAGCCCGTGAGATCGAGCAGAAAAGTTCTCCACTGCAACATCAACACTAAATACACCACTGGACATTCTCTTATCTAGGGGGGACAATAGGGCCCCACAGTGGAATTATAAACTATTCAACATAGGAATGGGGGGGGTGCGGGTGTCACCTAATGTTGTATGTACAATGACATTCAATGATGCACGTTATGTGGTGTTTTTTCAGCAGACAAGGCCTCCCCACAGTATGAGTCAGGGGAGTTTGCCAGTGACCCCATGTTCATCCGGGGGATAAATCCCAATTACCCAATGTCGACTAGGAGTACAATAGTTTAGGGTTGTTAACTGGGATGTACACACATCCTGATTGGGGGATTGGTGTGAGAGGGTGGTGGGTTTTGGTTGTTAATTGTTGTAGCTTACCGCCACTCAATGTAAGATTGTTGATGATGTCATGACATAAGTTGCAAACTGGTCCAGGGCCATACTAAAATATCCCCAATGAATGCATGTGGACTATGTTCCCAGACATGTCACACCACACGGATGAGAAACCATGAAGTACATGGTATGGCCTTGCACCACTGACACACCATATCTATGACACCTAAAATGTATTCACTGAAGTGTATTACTCTGAACATATGTGGCTAAATGATCATAGGAAGACAAGACTGGTGCATTCTTATCTTATCAGGCACTGTGCAGATATTTGAACAAAATATTTGTCTTTTGCAAAAAACAAACTTGACAGATACATTAAGGCCCAGCCTGAGATCTAACCAGTGGGGGGAGGTGTTCATATCCAGCTCCTCCAACTATTCTCATGGGGTGGCAATCCTGATAAGTAAATGCCTTCCAGGGAAAACACATCAGACAGTTATAGATACAGAGGGGCGTTACATACTGCTGCAGGGAGAATTATATCATCAGCAGGTCATAATTGCCAATACATATGGCCCCAACACTAACAGTCCTGAGTTTTTTAACCAAGTATGGCACGGGATTCAATCGCTGGGCAATGCAGCAATACTGTGGGAGAGAGATTTTAATTTCAACACAGGAAGACAGAGTGGGTGTTTCCCACACACACCATCCACAGGCGGAAGCTGCACTCCTGCACATAATAGAAGACTATCACTTAATAGACTTGTGACGCCCACTACACCCTACCGCCTGAGAGGGCACCTGAGTAACCCAGCAGCATTGCGCATGGTCCAGACTGGACTTTTGGTTAACCTCTAAAGACCTGTATTCTTGGGTTACGGATGTCTCACACCACCTGAGGACACTCTCAGACCACGCTCCCGTATTAATTCAGCTCCGAGTCTCGAAGCCATATATCCAAACATTTACTTGGCGTTTTCCACCCAATGCACTACTCGACTCAGTGTTTCGGGTAGAACTACACAACAAAATACCAGAATATTTTGAGCTAACCGAGGGTACTGTGGACTCTGTGGAAACCATCTGGGAGGCCTTCAAGGTGGTCATATGAGGGACCTGCATAGCATTACAGTCAGGAGTTCTCAAAGATATACGATCTACTACGCTGACGAGAATTGAACATGAACTCCGTGACCTAGAATGCAATACTTTCAGGCCCTATCACCCACACTGCTGGCTCGTACATGAGTCAAACTGACGGAATTTCAGTAAGAGGCAGAGTGGGAGACTAAATACTTGCATACATACGCACAGGTGCGCAGATATGGTGAGGGAGACAGGCCGGGGAAGACTCTAGCAGGCCTCCTGAAACCACCTAGAGGCTCGGCGTACATCGCTGAACTTCACAACCCTGATGCACCACCATCCCGTTCGCCACCAGAAGTCCTGCAATCCATGACAAACTTTTGCTCACAACTATACACCGCCCAAACAGATTCAACCGAATCTGATATAACGGGTTATCTGGACTCGTTGGAGCTATTATGGCTAGGCAGGGCACACCGGGAGTACTTGGACATCCCATTCTCGGTGGATGACATACAACAAGTGATTAATAGCCTGCCAGCTGACAAGGCCCCAGGTGCGGACGGTCTTACTGCCAAATTTTATAAAGAATATGCGGACCTATTGGTTCCACGGCTGCTGCCGGTGTACCAAGAGGCTCAGGAGACGGGTATAGTGCCGATCAATGCACAAAGCGACCCTAATAACGCTATTGAAGCCAGATAAAGACCGCACAAAATGTGATTCCCACTGCCCACTCTCGTTAATCAATCTGGATGCTAAAATTTTCGCCAAACTCCTAGCAAACAAACTTCAACCATTACTCCTGCTAATAGTGCGGCCGGACTAATAGGGCTTTATTCTGGGCCGCTCTACAGCCAATAACCTATGCACAATCTTTGCACTTTTTCACTAACTGGCTCCTCGCATGTCAGCCAACGCTGCCCTGCTAGACACCACAAAGGCGTTTGATGCTTTAGAATGGAAATTCCTCTTTACGCTCCTAACCCGGCTGGGCTTTAGCCCTATTTTTATACAACAAATCAAACTACTGTACAATTCACCAACTGCCAGAGTTAGAGTGAACGGGCTCATATCAGAACCTATACAAACAACACGGGGCACCCACCAGGGTTGCCTACTCTCACCCTTGCCATAGCCAAAGAACCATTAGCAGCAAGAAACATACAACACCACACAAAACATGGAATTGGATTCACCACTAGGGGTCTGATTGTCTCAATGTATGCTGATGACATGACTGTACATCTTTCAAATCCTGGTGGGAGTTTTGCGCCTTTTACTAGGGAATTGGTGCGCTATGGGGTCCTTACTGGGATACAGATACACTGGGCCAAATCCGCTATACTTCCATTAAAGGTAGACACTACCCCATTCGAGTCAGAATATCCCATAAAATGGACAGACAGACCAACAAGATAGTTGGGAATCTGGATCAGTAGTGATGTGCAGGAAATATGGTTGGCGAACTATGGTAGGGTAATGGGCTGAATAGATAACAGAATACAAAGATGGGAAAATCTCATTCTATGCTTGGGGAGCAGCATCACAATCACTAATATGATCATTCTTCCCAAACTATTATATCTGTTTGTAAACATACCTATGCCTCGAACTGTGCACTTTTTTAAACGCCTCTGGTCCAGTATAATTGAAAACAACCCAGGATATCTTGGGATATCCTCACACTACCATTTTCGCAGGGTGGATTTGCCACTCCGGACTTTGAGCTGTAAGCACCCAGGCACAATTCCAACACGTCTGTCAGCAGCCAAAGCCATTCCAACCTCATGTCACCATTGAAATGGATAAAGTGGCCCTCTACCTCTACACACAGCCCTCTATTAACAATTCAAATGCCACAATTGCGAAATCGACACTGTGGAAACACTGAAATAGGTCTGGAAGAGACTTGCCAAGAGAGCAAAACAAACGGTACTGTATGCAATGTCTATGCCTATAGCGGGGAATCTACTAATTCCCCCATTACTGACCAATGCTGCAAAAATCAGAATGTAAACACATAAAATCATAACCAGGGGTGATCTATTCCCTGACGGAACATTTCTCACACAGCAACAAATGTGCAGCTCATCACAATGCTCAGCGCTAGAATGCTCTTATACTACCAGATTGGAGCAGAGTGCAAGGCTAGATACAGTACATTTCCTGAGGCCCCCCCATCTTTGCCCACACTGGAACACATCTTCACAGTCACCTCTGCCCATAAATTGGTCACACAATTGTATACAATCACTCAAAGAGAGTCCCTGATTACTGTTCCACAGTCATGCGTTGCCTGGGAGGAAGAAATGGGTCTAGACATCACTGACCAGCAATGGATATTTTGCTGTAATCAACTGGAGCAACTATCTCCCAATTATCGCCTCAGGCTCATCCACATATTTACACCGCATGTATCGCACACTGACACAGTTACATCGCATGGGACCATACCCCGACACACCTTGCTGGAGATGCGGATTCCCCCAGGCAACCTTTATACACCTCGCTTGGGAATGCTTGACCAATAGCCGCCTTCTGGCTAGCGGCACTGTCTCATACGGAGAACATAACTGAACAAACACTATCAAAAACCCCATTGGTGGCCCCTATTGAGTTATGTACATGCACCCTGGAGACAGTGAGAAAGCTAACTACGGCTCCTGGCCAAAAGACAGGTGGCAATTCACTGGAAAAAGGCAGCTCTCCCAACTGTGAAGGCATGGGTGTGGGACATCACATACTGCAAAAAGCAATTGTCACATTATTGGGAGCTGATGCCGACCCGCTCACGCCCCAAGGATATATGGGATCCATTTACCAATTGGCTTAGATCTGTAAGGGAAAATATGGGATAGTCCTGTTGGCCAAGGTGGCTTCACTAAATGTTGTACTATAGTGAATGGTATGAATCTAGTCAGCAGATATAGGCTGCAAGGCTGAAACGGTAATACATATGTGACTTGCCACAAGAAGTGGATGTACCAGACTGTTGGTAATACCATAAAGTGGAATATGTTTGTGACAATGTAAAATGTAACTCATAATTTGTCAATGACACAAACAAAAGGCGGTGATTTCACTTAATGTGCCCCTTTATTTTTATTCCCCTTTCCCTCATTATTTTTGTTGATATCATGTTTATTGTAAAATTTCAATAAAAAGAATTTTAAAAAACCCTGACACAAACCCAAATTTACTAGTTACATTGCCTGTTATTGTGAGTGAACCTGTAAATTGTGTATGTATATGAGAACACCATTGGCACCTCACACAAATCAGACGTCTACGACAGATCACACAAGTAATTAAAATAAGTAATGCCACTGGTAATAGCCTCTTGTAAACTGTAAATAAAAGTGAGATAGGGTAGCCCTACCTGGTGCCATATTTCATACAGCTCTGAGAGCAGTTGCAGCCAATTATAAAAACTGTCCTTTGAGGGCCTAATTTAGAGGTTGGTGACAGTGGGACATCTGCTCAAAAGTTGCAGATGTTCTGTCCACCCTACCATTAGTACCTTGTTGCCAATGGCACTCTAAATACAGTGGGCAGGAGATTAAACCTTTATGGCAGATGCCCCATTTCACCAAACTCTAAATAGGACCGTAAAGACCAGTTTTTGCACCACATTGATAAATATTGTGTATCTACATGTCTGCTAATATCCTGCAGAAACCACTGTACGACCTGATTAAAAATCTTGTTTGAATACAGTAGCATCAATGTCACTAAGGCACTGAAGAATCAGAGCATGATTAGTCTGGCTCATGGTTAAGTTAATGTGCAAAATGGTGTATGTTCCTGGAATGATCCCATGGTGAGTATTTGACACAAGGCAGTCAGTAAAAATGCTGTGTGTGCATTGCCAATGCAGTTTGTTTTGTAAAGCTACAACACATAATTTGGAATGCTATTCACAAACCTTATGTCAATGTTATTTTATGCAGATTTGTAGCTAGCACTATCACCAGGGAGGGTATCCAAACTAAGGGCCTATTGGGACTACTCGAAAAGGTCTTCAGATTGTGCGGAATTCGAGAAGTGAGGAGGTGGCTCTTATGTATTGTGGCAGGTCATTCCATGCATTAACAGAAATGTAGGAAAAGGCTTGACTGTTGGATTTTGTTTTCTGTATCTGTGGGATGTGTGACAGTAGGAGTCCAGATAGGGGAGGTGTCTTGAAGGTTTGTGAAAGCAGATGTGGTTGTTGATGTATACTGGGCAAGTGTTATGTAGTACCTGGAAAGTGTGGGTGAGAAGTTTGTGTTTATTTGCTTATGAGGAACCTAAGGAGTTCCTTCAGGTGTGGTGTGGTGTGAGTGCAGCATGAGAGGTTGAGAGTGATTCTAGCCACTGAGTTCTGATAGGAATGCAGCCTTCTGGTGCATTTTAGAGTGATTCCGACATTGAGGGTATACCTGTGGTACGGCTTGGTTGTGACCATGACATGTGTGACATTTTTTGGGATTGAAAGTCATTTGAAAATCTTCCTCAGCATCTTCAGGGTATGGAAGCATGAATAGGTGACCACATTGACTTGGGCGGTCATGTGTAGTTTGCTGTTGATTACAATCCTGAGGTTCTTTTCATGGGAGGTGGGGGTGGTTGTTGGACCTAGCTGTGTTGGCCTCCTGATGGAGTCTACTGGGGAAATGCTCTTACCGAAGATACAATTTTAGTCTTCTCAGTGTTCAGCTTTAGACATTTGAGTCACTGAACTTGCCATGTCCAAAATCATGCAGATGTCATCAGTCCTGGTGATGAGGGCAGTTTCCTTGCTGTTGTTAGGTCTGAAAGCAGGCTGTGGTCTGTCGAGGAGTTTGAGGTCATTGAGGTATTCAGTGAAGTAATGATGATTTCCTCTAAAGTCCTGGCTAGGAATCATAGCAGGGAGATTGGTTTGCAGTTGCCAAGCTTTGAAGGGTTTGCAGATGGTTTCTATGGCAATGGGAGGACAGTTGCAATTTCAAATTGGTTCACATTCCCGGTGGTTTGTAGATGAGAGTGCCACGTAGGGTAAAGTAGGCTGTTTCATGGCACTTGAATGAAGGATGATCCATGTGGAAGGATGACATGTCCATGGAGGTGGTGCAGCTGATGGTGTTCTTGTGGATGATGGTGATTCTGCCTCTGGGCTAGTTAAGTTTGTTTTGCCAGATGATCTTTCAGCAGGGAGGATAGCTGTGGGGATACAGGGTTCAGAGAGGTTTCTGTGAGAAAAATTAGATCAGAGGCCTGGTTGCACAGCAGGTCCCAGTTCTCTTTGGCATGTTTGGTGAGAGTGGGTGTTGGTGAGCATGCATGTGAGTGCAAAGTATTGTGTGGTTGGTCGCAGCACTATGTGAGAGTGAGATGTTGGGTGCAATTGGTACGGTGAGTGTTGGCTGTAAGAGCATAAAAACCGGCAGGAAGAGCACTCTCTCTGTTGTATGGTGCGACAAAGCAGAAGCGTGTGGAGCGGTGGCCTGGTTTGAGGGCATTGAGTGTTGCAGTGGGATATTGGCAGGGCAGATCAGGGTTCCTGGTGTTGGGTGTGCTCCACACGCAGATAGGTGCAGATTGGCTTGCCAAAGACACCCTTCAGTACACAAGTGGTGTGCCCACATCATGCACCCACTGCCGCTGATATTAATTAGGCCCTGGGAGATGAATAGAGTGATGTCACTTCCTGTACCAATGGATGATGGGAAATCCAGTGATGTCCCCACCTCTTGCATACCTATATGTGTGGAGATTTCCACCTAGATATATTTTCTAGTAGTAAATGTGTAAGGGACACAGGGGAGTGGCTGGAAAATGAGGAATACTCATGATTACTTCTCCCTGATGATTATCTGGGAGGAGTTTAGGACTAGATCTCATAGTTATCCACAATCTGTGCTTCTATAGCCAAAGACGGAGCCAATCAATAGTAAAGTTCTTCAGCTCAGATTAGATGAGATTTAGCATCACACATGGCCAACCACTCATATTGCAACCCATTTGCATAATAGAATAACGAAATTAGGGACCTATAAGAACTTGGGAAATAAGGTTAAAATAAATTACAATACTTTAAATATTAAAAAGTAGAAATAAATAAAAATGCTAAAATAATTAATTTATAATATTATTATATACATTTTTAACATAATTGTAAATATTTTAACAATTGTTTTATTAGAAATTATTGAAAAATAAATTGTAT
The DNA here is from genome assembly GCF_964263255.1 of Lissotriton vulgaris. NCBI lineage: Eukaryota > Metazoa > Chordata > Amphibia > Caudata > Salamandridae > Lissotriton > Lissotriton vulgaris. The sequence goes on from NC_141687.1 coordinate 898,644,142, forward strand.
TCAAATATAATTATTACCTTTTAACAAACTACATACATCACTACTGCATAATGTGTTCTATTGTTTTTTATAATAGGTGGAAATCTATTTTTTAATTTGAATTTCAGAAGATGAATTTTAATTTAGTATAAATACATTAATTCAAATGTTCATTTAAAATTATGGTAATAGTGCTATTGCATTATTTTATTTAGTTCTAGATTTACTATAAATATATACATATTTTACATTTATCATAAAAAACTATGATTAATGTTAATGTAAAATATGTACAAAGAAATAAATAAAAATGCTAAAATAAGTAATTTATAACAATATTATATATTTTTTTAACGTACTTAGAATTATTTTAATAATTGTTTTATTAGATTATTAGAAATTATTTGAAAATAAATTGTATTCAAATATCATTATTATTTTGTAACAAACTGCATACATTTTCAAGAGTAATAAACATTTTTTTAATATATTTTTGACAGCTCCACAGCCAAGCAAGAGATTACATCATGGTAAAGTATAGTCAAAATATAATTTTTCAAATTTGCAAAATAATAGGAAAGATTTTATGTTAAACATTACTGTGAATTCATTTTAAATATTTTAAATATAGAGCTAAAAAGAATCTCCAGCACTATCAATAATTACGATTGACGCTGCCAAAGCGTTTGACAGGGTAAACTGGTCTTACCTAAGTGAGGTATTAAAGAAATTTAAACTGGGGGATAACATCATAAAGGTTGTAGAAAATATTTAAAACTCGCCCAGAGCCAAAATTCTAATTAATGGTCATCTAACTAACGACATCCAGATGGGAAGAGGTACACGCCAGGCATGCCCCCTCTCCCCCCTGCTTTTTAATTTCTATATTGAGCCGATTGCAGAATATCTTAGGAATCTCCCTTCAATCTCCCCATTTTGCTATCAAGGGTGGCACAAGAAAGTTGCTTTATATGCAGACGATCTCATGATCTTTACTTCAGACCTAGAAGAGGCTCTTAAAACAACAGAAGAGACCTTAATAAACTTTGGGAGGATATCTGGTTATCAGATAAATCAAAACAAAAACTGAAACTGTAAGCTGGAATGAAAATTTCGTATCCCCCTTTAGTAAAGAAAAGATAAGATACCTGGGTATTGATCTGGTAAAGGAGATTTTAAGAATTACCCAAATAAATTTTCATAGGGTAGAGATGGAGGTCAAAAAGTTACTGAAAGTCTGGAGAGCTCTGCCCTTAACATTCCTGGGTAAATCGAACATCATAAAAATGGCAATATCACCAAAATTCACCTTTATTTTTAACGCTATCCCGCTCGAGTTCAATAGAGACAAGATAAAAAAAGATGCAGGGAGACCTATCCAGTTTCATATGGTCTTCTAAAAAACCAAGAATCGCATGGCGTAAATTAAGAAGATCTAAAGAGCAAGGAGGTATAGCAAGCCCAGATCTACTAGAATACTGCAGGGCCTTTCAATTTAAAAGTAGTAGAGTGTTGTTGGGTCCTTATGAAAACTATCCATTATTCCTACGAATTTTAACAAATAATACCAGCCACTTTCTCTACAAATTCGGTCATCCGAAGTTCTTTAAAAAAATTAAATTGAAGGTCCTGAAATCTGCAGCTAGATTGTAGTACTGTATTAGATCTACAGTGGATATCCCCTTTTATAGTGATAAGGCCCCGATCTGGGATTCTCAGATCACACCAGACTGCCTTAAAGACAGTTTAGCGATACCGCTAAGATCAGCAGGAATAACGGAATGGGGACAGCTCCTGTTTCAAAATAAACTTCTTGATTGGGATATATTATCCCAATGCACGAACCCCACTCTTTCGAAATTCAAATATTACCAACTACTGAGTTGGAGTAAGTCCCTCAAAGAAACCAGAAAAGGTAACACCGCCCTGGAGATAAAGATGCAGAGGTCCAAACCATTTCTGAAAGAAATTTCCTTCTGGTACTGGGCTCTAATCTCGGCTGGGGAGGACGACTTCCGAATTCCAGAAAGTATCTGGGGAAAAGACCTGCCGACGCTGGATACAAGTGATGCATGGCAAGTATCTATGATCATATGCTGGTCAATTGTAACGTCTGCTGCTCTCAAAAGAAATCATTTGCTCACTGTACACAGAGCCTACTGGACACCGAAAAGATTATCCAAACTGAACGGGGCCACAGTGAAGAGCTGCCCAAAGTGTGGTTTACAGATGGCTGATGACTTACATATGTTCTGGCGTTGTCCCAGTCTGGACGCCTTCTGGAAAGAAGTGGGTACTACCTTAGAAGGGGTATTTGGAAGACAACTTTCTGTAAGTATCGACCTAGTTATCTTTGGGGTCTCAAGTACGATTGTAGGAAGACCTTTTACTAAAGCTCAAGAGAACTTAATTTTCATACTGATTCTTTTGGCAAGGAGGGAGATTTGTGTAAAATGGATAATTCCTGTGCCCCCCACTCATAATGAATGGCTGGCTTCAGTTTTGAAAGTATTCAACCTAGATAAAAATAAGAAACATGCCTCTAAAAAATATAAATTCTGGGACTTGTGGGAAGAATATCATAAGAGGTGAATTTAAGCTGTTTATATATAATGTGCATGTAACATGGTGGTAACATTCCTGGATTTCCCACTACTTCCTCTGTAAACTGTGAAATGATTACGCTATCGCAACAATGTCGAGGAAGGCTTGCAAGAGTAGCAAATATGGCTAGCTCATCCCACTACGATACAACAATCCTCCTCCTTATAAGTGTATGGACGTAAGGGGTCTCTTTTCTCAGGGGTGCCACGAAGTTGAGAAAGGTCCCTGAAAACTCCTTACTTTTAACTGTTGTGTAATCAAGAAAATTATATTTCCGAAGTTTACATTAAAAAAAAGATTCCCACCTAAAGTAAAGCATTTTATTATGAATTATTAATTAAGTTATTTATGGAATTTATTAATAACAATGTTATTTTCACAATAATTTTTAAATGCAGAAAAACTGAAACCTTTTATAATTAAATTAAAATGTGTAGTAGTTTTATAATCTTTAATAATATATACTTTTTTAATACTTTTGAATATCTAAAATCTTTTTATGTAATTTAACCTAATTTCCTAATGGATTTTTTTTTAAGTTACCAACTCTTTTATCTTTAATAGGAGAGAGTTGGCAGTACCAGTGTTTGGCTATGTATAGTGCTGGATGTATTATTTTTTTCAATTAGTCATTTACACACGTACATTTCGGTCCATATCGTTTTAGGGAACCGGGAACCTTACTACGAATCTGGCAGTCCATGGGCTTCAAGATTCACGAGGGCATGGCTGTGATGGTCTTCCAACAGTTAGTGAACGGCCTGGACTGCAGCAGTCCATGCAGTGGAGATACTGATTTTGATGTTCTCATTGCGGTGCCTATTTCATAGGCACCTCTGTGGAAATGACAAAGAACCACCCACCAGAGAGGAGAAAACTCCAAATCTGGCAGGCGGTTCAACCACAAGTGTCTTGGAATGGGCTGTGTAACCTCTTCCTAAAGGATGCATTTGGTTTCAGATGTCACATGACAATACCCAAAACACACATTAAAAAACTATTTTACTGTAGTTCAGTGTGTTCTGTTTGAAAATCAAAATGTATCTAAAGACCATTAAGGCACAAACGGCCCGATGTAGGTGGCCCAAATACCGGTTGGTAAGGGTGAAATCCAGTAAATTTCACAGTTACCGACCGGTATTTAGGCATTCGTGATGTAGGGAAGGATTCGGTATTAAGGAATCGGTAAATACTGATTCCTTAATACCGATTCCTAAATAGCCCTGCATTTAAGGAATCGGTAATACTGATTCCTTAAATGCAATGTAGGAAGCACTTTTAAGAGTGCGTTGCTGGCAAATGCATCAAAGTAAATACTGGGAGCAAATGGGCATATTCTCAGAATCTGCACTTTTGCTCCCAGTATTTTTGTTTTTGGGAGGCATCATCCCAAATGCAAAAATCTTAATTTAAGGAATCTCTAAATTGAGATTCCTTAAATTGCGATTGCATTTAAGGAATCCCAAATTTAGATTCCTTAAATGCAATGCATGAAAGTAAAAAAAATAGCGAATTCGCTAATAGGGGGAGCAAATTACCATGAAGTTGAACTTCATGGTAATTTGGTAAAACTTTGAAAAAAGCACTTTTGTGCATTTTTCAAAGTTTCATGTTGCGCACACACAAGCCCTTAGGGCATGTGTATTTACAACATATGTGCATAGATTAATTTCAGGGGTGCAACAGGGTGTCATTTTGACACCCCTGCACCCTTGAAATTGCATGAGCAATTTCCTAGTACCTACTGGTACTCGCTAATTGCTCATGCAATCTCCAATACATTCCTATGGGCCTGTAGGCCCATAGGAATGAATGGGACAGCATTCCTTAATTGTGACTAGCAATTTGCGAGTAGCAATTAAGGAATGTTAAGGAATCGCTATTTTAATAGCGATTCCTACATGCATAGGCTTTTGCTCCTCCTAAATAGCGATTTCTTAAAAATCGCTATTTAGGAATAGCAAAAGGCTACGTTGATGCATCTGCCAGTTGGGGCCTTAGGAATTTGTTAATTACCACCAACTTCAAGTTGGTGGTAATTGCCGAATTCCTTTAAAAAAGCACAATTTTGCTCTTTTTTAAAGTGCCATGAAAGTGCCATGTGGCACACATCCATGTCCTTAGGGCATGCATGTGTGCCACATGTGCACACATGCACATTTCAGGAGCGCAACAGGTTGTCCTTTGGACACCCTGGCACCCTTAAAATACCTCCCAGTAATACTGAATCGGTATTACCGAATGTCTTCACATTCATTCCTATGTGCCTCCAAGCCTATAGGAATGAATGGGTAGGTATTCCTTATTACCGAAATGGTATTACGGAATCGGTAATAAGTAATATTAACAATTCAGAATATTTTACTGAATATTTACCTACATCACAAATATCGAATTCTTAATACCGAATCAGTAACATTCGGTATTAAGAATTCGGTATTTGGCATTTACCTACGTATGACACAAAGTTCTCTATTCACGTAGCTATTTCAACCATTATTTCAGTCTTACGTTTTGGATCATCACAGTTTGAGCCATGTATAAATAAATTGAAATGTCCATCTGTTGTCAGCTAGTGTAATGTCCATGTATCAATGATAAGAAATACTCAGATTAAACCTCAAATTTTAAGTAAAACTATGATCTTCTTTGAACTGGCTCTAAGCCTTTGATCATGCATGTAAAGATTTTTGCAGTCGTTACTTTGTCAGGAATTTAATCAATTAGGCTTGGGCGGAAGTCCAGGAGTCCTTCGAATGAGCCGAAACTGGCATATTACTCTGCTTTTAGCACCCGGAGCTTGTTCCATGCTGCAAAATCAGCAAAACTGCACCACACAGTGCGCCAGAGAGCCCTGCTTATTTGCTGCCACTCAAGTAGATTTTCTGCTCGAGCTGCAGCTTTCTCACAGAAAACAATTGTGACCTTCTGTGACTGCCCACGTTAGGAAAATCATGCCAGGTGTCCTCCTAGCGCCCCCAAATCATGTTAGGGGATGCAAATTCTCACTCGCACTTCAAACCATTGGCGAGCCACATGCAAGAAGGGAGAGGAGTTGGCCTAACCGCAAGGACAGTCGACCTCTAATCTGCGGCACCGGTTTTGAGTCTCGGAAAAGACGTGCAACATCCTGTGATTCTGGGCAAATCACTTCGGGGCAGATTTATGTTAACTGGCGCATCCCCAGGGATGCGCCAGTTAACATGCACCACAGTGCGCCACATCTCCGCCAGCCATGGTGCGCCGCATTTATAATGCGGCGCACCATGGTGCAAAAACGGCACAGATGCGTGACGCATCTGTGCCGGAAATGTGGTGCATTGCTGGAGTTGCGTCGCAAGCGCGATGCAGCTCCAGCAAGGCTCGGGGGTGCCCCATTTTAACAATGCTGCGTCAAGACCTACGCCTGCTTCAAGCAGGCGCAGGCTTTTGACGCAGCATTGGCTTAAAAGTGACTGAGTGAAATCTCATAGATTTCACTCAGCCACATTTGCGAGGCGCACCTGCCCCGGAACGCCCACCCTGCGCCGGAACGCCCACAAGCGGCGCAGGGCTTTACAACGTGACGCATCTGCCTAGATGTGTCACGTTGTAAATCGTTCGTAGGGATGCGCCACGTTTACGCCGCCTTGCGTGACGCAACAGCGGCGTAAACGTGGCACAAGGGCCTCATAAATCTGCCCCTTAATCTCCCCGAGCCTACCAAAAATTAATGTGTCCTCATGTAACGCAACTGGTGTTCATGTAAACGCTCTGGTACTCGATACCCTCGGGTCAAGTTTGTGCTATATAAAACTCCATTAAAAAAAAGAAAAAATTCCACCACACAGCAGTTAGCGGAGTATGGTTGGAACTCCGCATTACAAGCATAAATTTGAATGGTCAAAACTCCAAACTCCGCTGCCGGAGTGAAATTAATCCCACACCCCTATAATTTATATTTCCACTGTTTGCTAAAACTTTTTTTAATGTATACATGTATTATCTTCACCCCACACCTGGTATATTTATTCCACACGCTGTTCAGACATTCTATCCTCTGGAGATACTACCCCTATTTTGCTTGGCAAGTATCCTATCAAATGGTTTTCTCTCTCCTATATCGGCTGTGTTCATAGCTCAAAAATCTTCCAAAAAGCATCTCTCCAGCCTCCAGAAATGCCACCAAATTACATGGTTTAATTTTTGTTCCAGTGGCCTGAAAAACAGTTTATCTTACTTTCCCTATGAAAGAAAGGTAAAACATTTGTCCTTTTCACTAGTTTTGACCTAACTAGCTGGTCTTTTGAACCGAGATGTGTCTGATCCTGGCAGTATTTGCTCACAATGTTTTTGCCCAAATAAGCTTTTCAAGAGAAAACTGTTCCATGAGATGGAGCACGTTTTTTCCTTAGATTTCTACAATTAAATGGCAGGATCTTATGAGGATATTTCCACCCTTATGTCCTGTAAATAATCAATGAAATTGTGCATCCTCTAATGTTTGTCCAGGGTTGACTTTCAGAAGTCTGACCTAAAGAAAAAAACGACTGTTCATCACATAATATGTTGTTCTTGAGCCAGAATATGAAACGATTTATCAATAAAGTTTATTGTATTAGTCGAGGGGGGTTGGGCATGCTGAGGTTGCATGGAGGACGAAAGGGAAACTTGCAAGCTCTCTGGCACTGATTTTTGAAATACCAAATGCTCTACTCCGGACAAGCTTCAGTTCGCAAGTCTGACATGAATGTCAAGGGGTTGTAAACTTCAACCCCCTCCTTCATTCCAAATATCTTTCATTTATTTAGCATTCTCTTTTGTCATGTCATCCAATTTAGAGAGTTTCTGTTTCAGACAAAAACATTTTTAGTTCTGTTTTCCATAGGTGAAGTATAAACGTGTTATTGTAAATTGAATGAAGGTTGTTTGGAACATCTGATTAGTTGTCAAAACTTTACTTTCTCAAAATTATACCTAGTTTCTCCCCATTGTAGATTTATCAGTTTTTCAATTGTTGTCAAATCGAGAGCGGTTGGTATCTCCATGTTCCCATCTTATCCCAATTAGTAGGGAGTGCACTGCTGCTTCCTGATTCCCTTCAAAGAGACCAGGCACCATTAGAGGTTACGGGTGGGCTCTTTACATTTTTTTCCTGTTTTCCCACAACAAGGTACCTGGTTAGATTTTTACTCCCAGGGACATCAAAGGACCCAAACTTTGTGTGCAGGTAATTAATCGACCCATGTTTACTTTGGGCCCTTCGTCTAAGATTGACTGCCTAATTTCAGCTGAAGCCTTGGTTGCTCATTTTTTTAAGTGTTCAATTCCAGGAGCAAAGTCCATAGAGAACAAGGGGGCATATTACCAAGCAATAGCGATAATTATCGCTATTGCTTGGTTAGCGTGAAAGATTTACTGCTGAGCTGCAGCGATTTTTACCGCAAATAAACCTTGGTATTACCAAGGTTTAACGCAAATGCGGTAAAAATCGCCGCAAAGCATGAATATCGCTGAAAAGTCAGCGATATTCATGCATTAGCGAGCAAATGCTCTTAGCCATGTTATCCACCTCCCATTGGATAACATGGCTAAGAACTGCTCAGGGCAGGTGTTAGCTTTTGGAGATATTCCCGCTTAGCGCGAATATCTCCAAAAGTTGGTAATAGGAGATAGCGATGTTAGCGACTGTTTTCAGTCTCTAACATCTTGGCACGCCCACTTTGCATCTCATTAGTGATAATTATCACTGACATGCAAAGTGGGGCCCAAGATGGTCGCTATCTCCTACTAGCTGTCGCTAACTGGTGTTAGCGGCAGCTAGGTAATAGGGAGATAATTTTATCTCCGCTTTCTTGGCTTTTAAAGCCAAAAAAGCGGAGATAAACCCCCTTGATAATATGCCCCTAGGTTTCTGGGAAATGACATGGAGTGATGGGAAGAGGACGCTTGAGTTTAGCCTCGTCATCAGGTGGAAGATATAGCTTTAGTCATTAGGAAGAGCAAAAGTGGCAAAGCTCCAGGACCGGATGGTATTCCAGTGGACATTTTTTTTTTATGTGGATCTGTTTGCTCCCTTGCTCATGTTCTTCGTGCTGCTATAACTTCACCTCTTATACCGACTTGGAAAGCAGCAGTCATTATTCCCATTTTTAAGAAAGGGGACAGAAATAATCCTCTTTGCTATCCTCCCTTATATCCATGCTGGACTCAATCGTGAAGATTTTAGGCAAGACTCTTTTGGCAAGATTAGAAGACTGGGCGTAGACAAATAAAAATAATATAATTTCAGATTTACAGTATGGATTCAGACAGGTGACCGGAACCACACAGAAATGCATAATCCTCTCCCTTTTAATTGCCAAATACACTCAAGCCAAAAAAGTGCTTTGCATTTAGCCTTTTGAACTTATCAAGCACCTTTGATACCATAAATCATTCAAAATTATAGAACATTCTAGAGAGTTTGGAGTGGAAAAACCCTTAGTCATGCTCTTAAGCCATCTACCTTGGAATACCTCAGTAAGGATTCGATAGACACCTTCTGGAGATTGCACAGCCACTATAAATTGCAGTCAGGAAGCCTAATAAGCCCGCATTTTAGCTCTGTTTTTTTAGACTATATAAATGGACTCGAGGGGCATCTTCTTCAAAAGAGGTCAGATATACTGAGGGTGTGAAAGAGTTTCACCCCTACACTCCTTTATACCAATGACGCAATCCTCGTAGCCAGGAGTGCAAAAGGTTTGCAGTGGATGTTGAATGGCTTTACAGAGTTTAAGACCTCCTTAGATTTAAAGGTTAATCAGTCAAACAGGTAGATTCATCAAAGACCCGTTTTGCGAGTCTTTAATAGCGATTCATAAGGAATCGCTATTACAGACTCGCAAAACGGGATTCATGTAGGAATCACAAAATAAATTGCGATTCCTACACATTCCTTATTTGCGATTAGCAAATTGCTAATCGCAAATAAGGAATAACTCCCCATTCATTCCTATGGGCCTAAAGGCCCATAGGAATGAATAGGGGGAATGAATGGGGAGTATTCCTTATTTGCGATTAGCAATTAGCTAATCGCAAATAAGAAAGCGATTTCAAGGGTGCCAGGGGTGTCCAAAGGACACCCTGTAGCACCCCTGAAATGCAAATTTACACAGGTGTTGCGCACACACATGTCCAAAGGACATGTGTGTGTGTAACATGCAAAAGAGAAAAATGCACTAAAGTGCTTTTTTCTATTTTTTCGCAATTTACCACGAAGTCAGACTTCGTGGTAAATAGCGACCAAATATTGCGAATTCGCAATTTCAAATTGGTTGATGAATTGCATTTAAGGAATCTCTCTTAGAGATTCCTTAAATCCAATTCCTCGCAAATATGCGATCTCGCAAATAGCGATTTTTGCATTTGGGATGATAAATCCCAAATGCAAAAATCGCACTCCCAAAGGGCCAGATTCTCAGAATCTGGCCCTTTGCGAGCGCAATTTTGTTTCATGAATCGGGCTGCATGTCCTTTGTTCTAATTTGCGCGTAAATAAGTACCAAATCCGAAAATCACCTTACAGAGTGATTATCAGTTTTAAAAGTGGACAGTTGTAACTTTTTAGGTGTTCCATTCAACTCTAAGCTTAAATGGAGCCCTTTGTTGTCGTTAAGAGTACTCCAGTTTTCAAGGGCAATTTAAGTAATTTTTCATTTTGCATCAAAATTGGGGAATATGCTAGTAAAGGAGATGATTACTGTTCAGGTGGAAACGAAGGAGTCTGACCAGAAATCAGCTCCAACACAGAAAGTGTATTCGTTCTCTTCGCAAGAAGGGGAATCCCAGACTGCTGCCTCCAGGAACCGCCTCTCTGAGAATGCGGGCTGCGGCCCGTCCCTAGAATTCCAGAGAGGATACCAAGAACGCTACGACAGTCCGCGAGACGCAGCAGCTAAAGAGCACCAGGTAAGAAACCCATCACAACACATCTCCTTTTCTCACAACAGAACAAGAACAATGAAAAAATAGCAAATCAAGAAAGCGCACAACAATATACAATATATGAACTCAGTTGAGAATACTATGCAAGTAACATCATAATAGAACAAACTAAATTAATACATTACAAAAGGCCTATACTTTTCCGGCACACAACACTTGTGTGGTTGTTTAACAACACAAGAGGGTTTTCTTATGAGCAGAGCCACTACACATTTCATCAATGCTTGGATGAACAGCTTTACCACACATTTTGTCATTGTTTTTCATATTCAATGCAACCCTCCTCAAATTCCACTTCTGCTCATTCTCCAATACCACGTACCTATGCACTTCTTTCACTTTGAAAGGATCGGAGAATTTGTTTACACCATGCTCCCTTCTCCCTAACTTGACTTTGATGAGCTCTTCAGTTTCTACTTTGCTACCCTTCTCAGGAAGCCTGACAAGAGTGGAATTGCATACATTCTCACACATCCAATGGGGAGTAAGTTTAGTCTTCAGTGTCCTCCCTCTCATTTTTGTAAAAGGGGCTACATTTGTGACACCATGTAAGGTAGTATTGTAGGACCCTACCATGTCTCCCACACACTTTTGAACATCACAAGCACCTTGAACGGCCAATTGGATCGTGCCCTTGACCCTATTCATGCGCTCAACCATGCTGTTACCCTGGGGGTTGTAAAGGGACTATGCTGGTTTCTTCTCTCACTTCTCATTCTGGACACCAGGGGCACTATTGCCAAGGCAAATAGGAGAGGGGATAGCAGGCATCTTTACCTCGTCCCTCCAGCTCCTTGGTGTTCAATGATTAGATATGGCAGTTTCTAACCCTGGTAGTGGGCCTAGCATAGAGAAGCTACATCCTTGGCCTCATATGTCTCCCAATGGCATGTTTTGTACAATTGTGAATGTATACTGCACGTTGTGGTGCTTTTTGGTGTCCAGAGTTAGACGTGTACACTGTGACCAATAATAGGGGAGGCCTTCCATTATTCCATGAGTCTCCTTATCTCCACAGACTTATTTTGAACTTGGATAAAATAATCTGTTCTGATCAGAATGGATCCAGTTTGGAAATCCCAGTAGTAATCTTTTTGCTAAAATCTTACCCAAAATTTGCTACATAGGGTGCAGGTTTGGAAAATGAAACTATAACAACCCAATTAGCTGTGGAGAGAGAGGTGCCCAACTTCAAATGAAGTTTTAATCTGTACGAATTGACAAGCTTAGGGCACAAATGGTTTCCAGATGTTGTATAGAATTTCAGACGTAAGAGCATCCAAACCCAGGGTTTTTCCTTTGGGCACATCTAATTAGTCCCCTTTAAGTTCTTTCTCTGTAATGGGCCACTCTTCTCTGACCTCAATGAATCAATTGATTGCCTCATCTGTGGCTTTTGGCCAGCATATAAATCTCTGTAATAGTCTGGTTGTTAATTATATCATATGAATCCTTGATTGTCTTTAATCGGTGTTATTAGGGAACAAGATTACTGTTTCCAGGTTAACCAGAAAAGGAATATGCCCACTTTGTTGTTCTCTGCATGTGTTCTAGCCGTATATACTGCGCAATTCATGCATCTCAGTTTCTCTAACATCATAGTGTGTTTCACACTAGTTTGCCAGAATCTCTCTGTCCATTTGGTCATTAGCAACCCTTCTACAGTTTGTTGCTCTCATTCCTCCCTTTACAGGCTTCTTCTGCAAATGGAAAACATGCCTTTTCTCATAACTGCTTTAAATGTTTTCCATTCTATCAGAAAGAGGAGGTGGTATCTTCCTGTTCTTCAAAAAATGTATCTATATTTTTTTCAAAGTTGTGTCTAAACAGAGTCGTCCAGTGCAACACATTGTAACCTGCATTAGGAAATGGGGTTTGGATTCTACCTCAAGGAATTTTCATTTCTATTGGACTGCAATTAGGTTTGGACAAAATTTCGATTACACCAAAGTAATTGCAGCAATTCTGCATTGCTCTTTGATGCGGAATGATTGATAATTACACTATTACTCCTACTTACCTAATTCAGAGCTATTTTGGGGGAAAAATCCTGCAGCAAGAGTACATTTATTGAGCGGCTGCTCTCGATCACTATTTGTGTTCTGCAGCATTAACTACTGCTTTTTAGCGCAAAACGCATCCTCGCTTCCATTTTGGAACTGAGGGGATATGTTTGCGCTACAAAATAGAGCTAAACGCAGAATTCCTCTTCTCACGTAAACCAAGCAAAATCTCTACAACATTTTGCGTAACTCTGTGTGATTATGCTCCATGGAACTACACTAATTATGCCCACCCCTAAATGTGATCTCAAACCGTTTTACCTGCGTATTCCATATGGTCTACTGCTGTTTAATCTTTTGAAATTCAATTGATACACTAAGTGCACAGTCATTACTCTGGTTTTTTTTCTTTACTAGTGATGTATATATTCAATTTTGGCATTTATGTCTCTAAAGTTTTGAATGTCTTGACGAGTTTACATTATGGTGTCTGGCCTCTATTCGTTACTGTCTTTTGTTAGACAGAGCATCACAAAAATAGTTTGCTACCATAATGGTTGAAAAAAGCCAAACATGTCTGGCATCATATAAGGCACAACTCAAATATAGTCCAGAAAATGAAGTGTCTTTATTTTCAAATCTTCATCAAAGTTGACTCATCACAGTTGACACGTAGATATACATAGACTCACAGCGGACACGTGTTTCGTCTTGAGACGACTTTTTCAAGGCTAAATAAGCAAACAGTGTGAGCGTTTCAAGGTTCAAGGACTTCTATGTATGTAGCCAGGTTTATACTTATTTGAAATCACATCATATCTGTTTCAGATAAGGTAGTTAGTGCAGTCACAGCAAGACCAGTCCTAATGGTACAGGATTACCAAAAAAATTGCGTTTTGGACAATCGCGTGTGTTTTGGAGAATCTATAATGGCTAATTTCAAGTGTCGATAGCCTTCTAGCTCTTTAAGAGGTAAGGTGCAACCGTCCTACTGAATTTCAAAGACTCTATATACTCAGATTCAACAGCGGTAAAATCAATGTAGTTGGGGGCCACCTGATAATGGTACGCGAAATGACGGACACAGGGCTCCTCTAGCCTGTGCGGGACTAGAACTCGCAAGACGCCATTTCAAAACTCGGCGGACCGTCTTTCCGGCTGACGTTTTTTCGTCCACCGCGGTCCTCCTCGCCATCCTAATATGGCGGAAGGGAATTTAGGTGCGGATGGCGGGCGGATTGCCCACACCAGGCTGGCGGTTGGTACCGCCAACCTGGCGGGGGCAATCTGCCCGCCATCCTAATGGGCCCCTTAATGTTCTGGACGTCCCCTACCCCCACCCCCAGCGCCTTGAAACCTTAAGGGGTGATTTGTTCTCACTTTACAAGTATGGATTTCTTTATTTATTTTACAATTAGGCACCTCAGCTGCTATAAAACAGCCAGATCTCTGTTCTAGTGGCCTTGGGTTCTACCCTCAAATGGCAAAGTATTTTCAAGGAAATGGAAGTCTAACCTCTCAGTGAATGCACAGGGCTTGACTCTCCAGAACAACAATCTGCATTCCGGGGTACCTAGGAATGAGTTGCTACCTGCACAGGTTCTTTGGTACTTTCATCCTTACACTGATAGCGAACGGGAAACGTCGTTTATAACGCTGTCGTTACATCGCGATGCCATTACATCTCGGTTACAACGACTTGCGCTGGATGGCGCTCTAGGACAATGAATAGTATAATTTACTATCCAACACCTTCCCTACTGTATGTAGACTGGAGTTGGAATAGTAAATTATACTACTCCTAAGTCCAGCGCCCTCCAACGCAAGTCGTTGTAACGACTTGCGTTATAAAAACCGCGATGTATTAGCATGTGTTGTAATGTCATACAACCTATCGAACAGAAGAGTCAGACTCAAATATGTTTGTGCCTGGTTGTCACTTGCACCCTTTATGCTCTGAGCAGCAATAGTGCATTGTCTAAATTTTTGCTCATTAAATTAGGTTTTGCTTCTACCTGGAAAAAAATGCTAAAAGAAAATTGTGTGATCTCGGTAAATACGACACACAGAATCGCTTCATTCCCTGTTGTTTACCGCAAAAGTCACTTCTTTGTGCAAAAACACACCGTGTGACATGAGCATTTGCACGTGAGGGGGTTTGTGCTCATTTTGACGTCCCATTGCGGAACGAGTCTGAATGAGTTTATTTGTTTAAATAAACGAAGGTGTTCATCAACTGCTAAACATATTCTTACTCCGTAGTCGGATGGCTGTTTATTTAATTTCCTCGTGTCCGGATGGTTTTCATCTGCAAACAATGTTCTGTTTCCTACTGGTGTCGTTTGCATGTGTTTATTCTGCATCTTATGGCAAGGCAGCTATCTCAATTTCCAGTTCAATTTGCATTTGATGTGCCTGGGCAGTAGACTGCCTGCATCTTCTCTTTGCGCCTCCCACAAATATACAGCACACTAGCCCCTGGCAGAGAACAGCAGCTCTATTTTTCCTTGCAACATTTAGCAAGCTTTATCTTGACAAGGTGGTGTCCTTGAGTGGAGGACGCTGCATGCTTCTTAGTTCAGCAGATCTGTCAAGTCTGAGGCAGTCATTTGATTTCACTTTCATACATATGCTTAGGTGCTCAGAAAATTACAGTACGGTATGTAGAAAATCAGACCTGAAGATGCGGAGGCGAGGTCAAAGCCGGGAGTCGGATCCCCCGGCTCCCATTCTCGCGCCTTTTCTCTAGGCTGACTTTAATCTGACTTTGGAGCGTGGACATCTCAGACAATTCCACTCATTTAATTTGCATTATAACTGTTCTTTTGCTTAAAAAGCGGGTTGTGTTGGCGTGGGCAGCGTGGCAGGTCTTCGTCATCAGCGGGATTCCTTTCTAATCCATTTTTATTTTGTATTCTATTGACGGCACTCATTTTCAGCTGGCATAGTGGAGTGCAGAACTACTGAAATAAAGCAAAAGATTAACAGGAAATCTGAACAAGGGTTTTTTTCTTTGAACTATTTTTGGTTTAATACATGTCTTTATATTTATATTGATGTAAACCAAGCCACCTGGTAGGTGCTGGTGACCATTTAAAAGTGTTGGGTGTAATCTTTTTTTGTTTTTGTTTTATATAGCGCAAACGCGCCTCTAAGGCATCAGTGCACTTTACATGAGCACCAGTTGCGTTACGTTACATATTAAGGGGCTTATTTACAAGCCGCTTGCGTCACTTTTTGCGTCACTTTTCCCATGTTAAAACTGACGCAAAAGTGGCGCACGGGGCTTGTAAATCTGCCCCTAAGTGATTTGCACAGAATCACAGTATGTGTGTCCCTGCCAAGATTCGAACCCTGTTCCCCGGCTTCGAGGTCGGCCGCTCTAGCCGTTAGGCCACACCCTCTCCCCGAATCCTGTAATCCTTGGTTCGAATTCGAATGAGCTTCTTCTTGAAGGGTTCTTTCACACTTTCTTGCACAAACGGTCTCAATTACAAAGATTTGGAGCAGGGGCAGTGTTGTACTTAAAGTGAAAGGCACAAAACAAGTAATATGCGAATACAACAGGCAGCACCTCAAGTCTTTTTGCTGCGCTACCTTACGCCAAATCGAAAGGGCAGGAATGCACCTTTCTATGAGATAGGGTGCATTCCTGTCCTTTCATGCAGCACTGGTGCACAATTTGGTGCCTAGCTCCAACACAGGCACCCTTGTCCTGCATTGTTGACAGGATTGTTTTTGTGCAGTAAGGGACACCATACTCTACAAAAACAATCCATGGAGGCTTTGTCCTCGTTGTATGTGCGCTGCAGAATGCAGTATATATGGAAGAGGAAAAAACTAAGAGACAATAAAACATTTCTCCTCGTTACGCCTGCTCTGGGGATGGGTAAGGTTTTAGCATCGCCCTAGGTTTACATGACTTTGTAAATCTGGGGCAGTATTGAAATTCATGGGTGTTCCAAAACAGTTGCAGCCCGTCATCTCTCTACCTTCTTCTCAGTGTAAAGGGCACATCGGGTCCCAGGAGGCCCGCCGAGGCCTGGGCTCCCGCCCAGCCCAATTGTGGCACGAATTTTCATTTATAGGGACAGAGACATTATACTACAGACAGCTCGCACTGGGCTACCTCTCAAGTTTAAAAATGTGACGATCACCTTTTTCGAGACTTTACAATTAACCCCTTCGCTGCTGATAACCAGCTCAGCTCGTCATCAGCCACGGGTGGCGTGTGCTGATGACAAGCTGAGCTCGTCATGTAACGCGGTATTTTTAAAAATGCCACACAGCGCAAAAATCACCGCAGCAGCGATGCGGTTAAACTACAGAAGTTGCGATACTCATTTATAGAATTTAAGAAGGCCCCAAAAGAAAGAGAAATGAAATATGCAATGATATTCCCAGTCAAACTCCGAGTGGCAGCAGAGGGCAAGACTTGATTTTTTAAGACTCCTGATGATGCATGGGCCTGGTTGGAGGGGTGGAGTAAAGTTGGGAACCGGAAAACGCAAACAAATTATTGGAGAAATTATACCAGCTCTACAAATACTGAACCACATCGGAACCCGAGGGCCAATACCACAGAAAAAAGTCCTCCAAGGTTGTAACTTCCTAGAGACTGTGGCGCTGTTGCAACTAAAGCTGGACACATCTCGGCCCAAATATATCAGTCCGTGGACCCAGGGATCCTCTGGGCCTTATTGATTAGCTTTCATGCAATATAAAGAACCGATTGACCTGAAGGGGGAAGGAGGGTGACCGCCCCAGGTTTAGTCACATTTTCCCCCATAATGGGTTGTTGGGAATGGGGTACACAGGCGCTCTGCACAGTTGGGGAAGGGGGGGGGGCGAGGGGGGGGTGAGTCCACAATGCAAGGAGGAGGGTGTGGGGAGGTGGGCATTTCAACATTTAGTTGTTTTGAAAATGTTTAACCTTATGGTTAGTGGAAATGGCAGGGAGGATGATACAGCATGAAGGTCGCAACACCTTACGTTAACTGGTGGCATTGTAATCCCTGATACCAGATGATGGGGCAGGGGAGGAGTCCCTGGGAGATGTAAGCACATACCGCTTACGCCACGCATGGTGGTCCCACCCAGCTATGTCATAATTGAAAACTAGAACAGATACTCAATGACTTCACATCAGAGCATTCATAGCTTCAGAATTTTGCCCTGGAATGTGAATGGACGGGTTATAAGATTAAGAGAGGGGTGGTACTACACTACTTGAAATTACAATTGCCGGACATAATCCTTCTACAGTACACTCATTTGCATGAGACATCATATGGGATGCTGTACAGACGGGGATACAAATTAGTCGCACATGCAGGATATATTAGAGGGTCGAGGAGAGTGGGCATCCTCCTCCAAAATACATTCCCCTTTACAGTTCAGCACATTTCACATGACCAACAGGGATGTTTCATGGCGATCTCTGGGAACGGGGAGGGGCGTTAATTTAACATCCTCTCTCTTCACATCCTTCCTAGACTCAATGCGGCAACCCTGGCACATTTGGGTTCACTATTTTTATACTGCTGCAGGGTGAACTAGTCATTGGAGGTGACTGCAATGCCGCAATCAATGGGGAACAGGATAGATGGCCTGTACAGGGATGTGATCCCTCAGTGAAATTATTAGCAGACGTTTTAGCAGCACTTGGCCTTATGGATGTTTGGGGAATACACAACCCAAGCATTAATCAATTTACTTTCCACTCTGAGGCACACAGTAGTCTCTTGTGCATAGATTATATATTCGGACTGGCACAGTACTCTCAATCGTTCAGTGGTGTGGGTCTCCTCCCCAGGGGTATCTCGAATCACTCCCCCATTTGGGTGATATATGGTGAGAATTTGCACCCAGCGGGCCACGCTGTCCCGTTTGATCCCTGGATCCTGAACATACCACACATTTTAACTGAATTACAAAAGACCATGGAGCGATACTTTCGGGAAAACAAGGGTACTGTGGAGTTGACCTGAATCCTCTAGGAGGCCTTTAAGGTGGTGCTATGAAGTCAGAGCATTGCCTCAATTGCAGGTCACAAAAAAAAAGGTGGCGCGATTTGAGAAACTAGAGAAGGAACTCCATCGCATTGAATCTGACCTGACAGCCACAGATCCGCAAGCAGTTAGACATAAATTAAGTATCAAGAGGAAAGAATACAGGGACACTGTTGAGGAGGCAGCTACACTTAGACATAAAGCAACCCTGCATCATCTATGTGAAGTGGAAGATAAAGCAGGAAAGCTACTAACCTGGTTAGACAAGCAGGAAGCAGCATCTAAGTGGATACGTAAAATTACAACGAAAGAGGGAACTCCTATACGGAGCAAACAGGGTATAGCAGATGCCTTTGCGGCGTACTATGCAGAATTATATACGCCATCACAAAGTGTAACGGCAGACTCAGCTTGCAAATTATTGTCCATACTCAATATGCTAACTGTGACAACGGAAGACAGGGCCTTCCATGAAGTAGATCTCACTGAGGACTATGTGATGCAGGCCATCAGATCCTTGAAATCAGGCAAAGCAATGGGCCCCAATGGCCTTCCAATTGAATTATATTAATGAATAGCAGCTAAGATTGCCCCTCATTTGATAAAATAGTTTAGAGGCAGTGATATTACCAGATGATCAAAGATTAGCTAACATAGTTGTGAACCACAAGTCGGGTAAACTGCCGGACCGCTGTTCATCTTCTTAGTGCTAAATGCTTTAGTAAAGAACTTGGCTAAATTGCTTGCAAATAGATTAACCCCGGTTTTGGGCTCGCTAATACATCCTGATCAGTCAGGTTTCATGCCAGGTAGAAACACCACATTAAATCTGAGACACCTTCATGGAATACTGGGTAGGACAGATACTATTCAGGAGAGCGCTCTTGTGGTATCAATAGATGCCTAGATAGCGTTTGATATACTGGAATGACCCTTCTTATTCGCGGTCTTAGAGAAACAAGGTTTTAGCCTAACATGTTTATCTTGGATTCGCCTCCTTTATACAAATCCTATGGCACAGGTATTGGTGAATGGAGGTAGATCAGCAGTATTCACCCTACAAAGAGGCACGAGGCAGGGCTGCCCCCTTTCTCCGTTTATATTTGCCTTGACCTTGGAATCCCTTGCAGTTTGGATCAGGGGTGACCCTCTGATTAGACCGGGTTCCAAGGTCCTGCATAGCAAAAGTGGTGACAGAGGGATTTCAATACCTGGGACTATACATTCCCAAGGACCCGGCGATCTTTTACGGCCACAATCTAGAACCCCCAATGCGACGGCGTTGAGACAATATACAACATTGGAGAACACTGCCCCTCACATTGTTGGGAAAGGTTGCTCTTTATAAAATGTTGGCATTACCCCAATTCTTAAACATACTGCAAAATACGCCACACCCAGTCCCCCTGACATATGTTCAAGCTATAGACACGGGTTTAAGAACACTGTTGTGGGATGGGAAAGCTCTGAGAATAGGTCTACACAAGCTAACAAACAGTTTGCATGATGGGGAAATTGCCCTACCGACCCAGCAATATTACTTGCGGGCGGCACAACTAATGGTAGTCAACCATCGGGGGCACTGTCCATCAAAAGACCCAGCCTACCAAATAATAATAATAAGTCAACAGGAGTGTATCTAGGAGCGATATATGGGGGGATATGTAGCATGCCAACACACTCCCCCCACCTCAGTGACAATTGAAATCTGGAATACGGCATTGACTGCATTAGAATGGCGTGATAGAATCACGTGGACCACCCCCTTATGGGACTCAATATATCGAAGCCTACTGGCGAGATGCCATGGTTTTGATAAATGGGACCTCATAGGTCTCTCGCAGGTGGGCGACCTGTTGACTAGCGGAGGGGTAAAACCTCTTACTGAACAACAGCGATAACACAAATTGGTGCCCACAAAAATATTACGCTACCCCCAAATAAATCATACACTGAAATGAGTCATCCCTCAAATAGGAGAACTGCCTGCATCTTCCCCACTAGAAGATAGACTACTTGACGATCATATGCCAAAGAAGGCGGTCTCCCGAACATACAGGAAAATACTAAATAACACCCTTGGAAACTTAACAAAGCTCAGAGAGAGATGAGGGAGGACCTGGGGCATATAGATGATGAGGAATGGCTGGAGGCGACTGCGTCCCCAAAAGAGGTTGCCAAACATTCCTGTTTTTTAATTGATCCAATTGTAAATTCTACACAGAACTTACTATTCCTGCACCACACTTGCAAAAATAGGGTCAAGAACCTCATCGCACTGTATCAGGTGCTGTATTGGCGAGGGCACCTTCTTCCATATTTTGTGGGATTGTCTTGTTACCCAGAGTTATTGGGGAGAAGTGAAATCCATTGGTGGAAACGGTTTGGACAGAGAATGTTGACTTCACCCCCCCAATTATGCCTGTGGAGTATATGGGGATGACAGATCTCGCAAGGGGAGGAAGATTATGGGTTTCACTCGGCCTCATGGTTGCAAAATGCATTATAGCAAGAAAGTGGGGGGCTCATTCTAGGCCAACCCTGAGGGGCTGGGAAGAAGATAGGGATCAGTGTTTGCAAGCGTAGCGTGTTGTCTATGAGAGTAGAGGGTGCCTCCACGAGTGGTCCAAAATCTGGGGAAACTTGAATACTGACAGAGGGATGCAGTGTCCGCCAGTCCAGGTAACCACTCAGCTGGAAGAAGAGTGACTTCTTATGGAGGTGATAGAGCCCACGTCTTGACAATAGTTATAATGTATTCTTGAGGGTATGTGAAGATAATTGCTGCGCATGTATGTATTGCCACAAATGTCCATCTGTGAGAACTAAACTGCTGCTGTTCTGCTTTCTGCCTATAATAAAAAAAGATTGTAAAAAAAAAACATGGGTGTTGCGTGGGAACACCCACTGCAACGTCATGGAATGCCTCCTTGACACAGAATAAGGCATGCAGTGCTTTGCGCTGTCTTGTATTACTCCATATGTATTAGGCCATGCCAAGCCACACAGGGTGGCTTTGCGTCGCCTCATAGATATGATTGAGAGGCTTGCACCACCAGAGCATCAAAATAAGTGATGCTTCAGCATCACAGGCCACTTGTAATTAACCCACTAAGCTTACTGTCTCATTTTGACTCACACTGTCCCACTGATTCTACTCTGACCTACTCCGTCTTCCCAGTCCCACTCATTCTCTCTCATTCTGAATTACTCAGTCTTACTGTGCCTCACACACAGCAACACCCAGTTACACGCATTCATTCTCCCTCACTCACTCACATTCATTCTCGCACATACTCAACCTTACTCTCACTCATTCTCACTGACTCTGACTTACTTCTTCACTGACTCTCTCTCACTTTAACAACATTTACCCTTTCTCTCAGCCATCCATCCTTTCACTCGCTCATCTATCTATCCATCTATTCATCCATCCGTCAATTCACCCTTTCACTCATCCATCCATCTTTTCATCCAGACATCCATCTACACTGCCTTTAACTCACACAGCCATTGTTTTATTCATCCATTTTACATATATATAATTTCACTCATACATCCATATTTTCACTCCATCCATTCATCCACTCATCCACACTTTTACACTTCAACTCATCCATCCATTCCTTCACTCATTTTTACATCCATCCATCTTTTCTCTCATCATTCAACAATCCATCCTGTCACTCTCCATCCATTCAGCCTTTCACCCATCCATCCATCCATCCATCCATCCATCCACTCTCTCACCTTCTCAAGTTCATTATGAGCCTTTGTCTGCCACACGCCAGACAGAAGAAGTCTATCAAGAACCTCACTCCCTCTGTAGCTGCTAAAGCAGGGAGTGGGTGGGGCATGAAGATGCCCCTGATGCGGAAGGGGCATTACTGCACACTTACCTTCTTTCTCATGGGCCTCTACAGTCATACGGAGCACTCTGTGTGCTCAGCGCAATAATGTTTTTTTCAAAGTGAAATCCAATGGGGTACTAAACATATGTTACTGCCAGTTGAGCAGCCCTAGCACCCCTCCTTCAGTCTGCCCCTCTGTGGTAATCAACAAATTATTGTCACTCACTCCCTCCTTAACCTCATTGGCCTGTCTCACCCTCAGCCAATGAAGTGCATGGAGTTTTGTAACTCCTCCCCGGGCCACTGTTCATGCACCCAAAAAGAAACCGGATCCTAATTCAGCATTCCCTCTCATGTGATGTCACTGCTGTAGCTTGTGCCTGCAGGTCAAAGAAAACCTCGCCCAGCTGATGCTTGCGCAGTACTACAGTTCACCCAGGAGATTCAGCAAACGGCCTCGGAGCATTATTTTATTTTCAGCTGCTCTGTGTTTATTTTCCCTGTTCTTGCCTCTTCCCCCTGGGTGGCAGGACAACGCCTCTTTTTCCCATGAACACTTGTCCCACCTGAGTAGGTGAACAATAAAGTGATACTTGAGACTGAACCAGGTAACATATGTAGCTTCATTAGACTGATATATGGTGACAGCAGACAAATATCACAAATTGAGTTTACAGTATGAATAGAGTAGTACCAAATGCAAAAATTACCCCAAGATAATACTGTTACTGCAAGATAAATATATAACCCCCATTAATATGTTCCCATTAGGAAAGGGGTATAGGGTGTGGCGTGTGTCTTCGTGATGAGTTTGACTGTACAGTATCCTCATTTCCAAACTGTTTTGCAAACCCAAATTTCGCTGGTTATTACATTGACGAAATTGTTCAGGCAATTGTAACAGAACGTGTGTTTTTTTAGTTTGGATGCAAGCACAATTTGTGCCGAATTCCAAATATACCACTGGACTGTTATTGAGACAATTAGTATCTCCCAGGGTCCACCTATTGCTTCAGTTTGAGATGTGATCTCTGTTCCTTGTAAATGGGAGGTAAAACCTCATGTTCCTTTCCCCAGCTCTTACCTCCAGGATGTTCAGCCTTTTCATTTCAACACACACCCTGGGTACCTCCACCTCCTGTTTTATTTCTGTGTCCCTCACACAGGTTGCATTGAGAAGACAGGAAACCTTTCATAATGTAGTAATAATCTGGCTGGGCCTGAGTACTATGGACCCTATTAGGATGTCGAACGGAAAGTCTCCGAATTGCATTTGGAGGCTTTTTGACTGACATCCTCGGTTTGAATTCCAACCACCGTATTATGATTATAGAGGCTGGAATTCAAACCAGTCGGTCATTACCACTGGATACGACAGGCTCAAGGTGCCCATCGATCAGTCAAAACTGCCACATAATCCCTCAGGGCCAGCCTTTCCGCCGTTGGGATTACGATGTAGGTTCCCGACAGGCTATTCATACCTGGCTTTCTATCATGGAAAGCCTATCAGAAAGTGACTTTGGGTGCCCCTAGCAGGGCCCCCTTCCCTCAGCGGCCTCTGGCTCGGGACCTATGGGGCAGCTATGGTGCCCCTGTTTTATTCTCTGCATCAAGTGGCAGGCACCATGAGGTGCCTGCAACAAGGTGCAGGGATGAACAAAACCTCCCATTTCTCTATGGGAGCTTGTACTGCAGATGGTGCCAGACTGCAGGACAGGCTCCCAAAGAGAAATGGAAGCTTGCGACCGCAACATGTGCGGTTGCATCGTAATTGCAGAGTCAGGCCGCCGATCGAGTTCTGCAGTGATCAAAAGACATTGTAATAAGGCCCTAAGTTTACTCTGCGAATACCTGCTTGGCAGTGGGTTTGGATCAAAGTTCATCAAATAATTCAAGCCTCCAAAGCATTGTTGGACTTCGGCTCGATACCTTTTGGCCTGCAGTGGGAACCAAACCTCCAAGCATCTGCAGGACCTGTCTGGATTTATGCCCATAAGGCACCTGGCGTTGAATCAGCTGTTAGATATATGCTATTGAGAAACTAATGAGGCATGGCCGGTCTTCCATGGCAGGTGGGATATAAACAAATTTGTGACATTCTCCTGTGCATTCCACTTCAACTTCTGGGGGACATAGACTGAGGGTATTCTATAAGGGTTACAAGAGAGCCAATTAAAGTCATCCATTTTTTCAACTCCTTTGAAAGTAGAGCCCTCGTTTCTGTGCTATTAGGACTCTGAACACAGCTACGTTGAGCAGGCAGACCTGAAAATGTTACAGCTATGCCTCATTTTGTAAGTCAAGTCAGCAGACCATCTTGTGCAAGAAGAAACCAGCTGGTTATATGTATATGCCAGTGTCTTGAGACATATAGCATTTAACAAGTCCTTTTTGGGTAATCACTAAGTTGAGGGAGTGTAACTTCAACATACAAATGTACACATTCACTTTATACACTCTAATGATTTGTGCCTGTTTGCTATACAATAGGTAACTATTTTAAGGCTGCTATATGCAGGTGAATCTTTCTTTCAACTTACAATAAATGTCTTGAATGCTATGGAACACTTGTGAGGACAACCTAATACCAGATAGGTACTAGGACTCGCTGGTTACGTCAAGTGCAACCATATTCTTAGCAAACTGTTTTTTGAGAGACACTACACATGTGTGCCAGTAAAATGCCCATTGCTTTTGCTATGGATTGTGGTGGAAACATATACTGAAAAAAAAATAAAGGTTATAGGGACCTTATAGTTTGTAAATGGCAACTAAAAAAACCTTCACAATTTAATGAAAAAAACAAAGGTTACAGAGACGTTATAATTAGGCTCAGATTTAACTCGGACAAAACCATAGAAATTCAGAAGTTATAGTTACCTGAGCTAACTGTAACTTACGCCCACTGCTTATGACCCCATATATTACATCACTTATGACATAGAA
This sequence comes from Lissotriton vulgaris, assembly GCF_964263255.1. Lineage (NCBI taxonomy): Eukaryota > Metazoa > Chordata > Amphibia > Caudata > Salamandridae > Lissotriton > Lissotriton vulgaris. The sequence continues at coordinate 898,669,504 of NC_141687.1, forward strand.
TCACCATCTACTCAAACAAAGAGCCAACTCTTTGTTTTTAATGTGTCAGAGTGTGTCAGTGTGTGAATCAGTGTACGCCTGGTTTGTTATTGGTTGTATTAGTATTTGGCTGAGTGTGTCAGTGTCTGCTTTGGTATTTGGCTGGCATGTGTCTGCATTAATGTATGCCCAGGTGTGTCAGTGTATGCATTAGTATCACCCTGGGTGCATCACTGTATGCAGCAGTGTGTATTTGGGTGTGTTATTGGATACATTAGAGTTAGGTTAGGTGTGTCAGTGTAGGTATTGGTGAATGCCTGTGTACATCTAAACCTGCGTTGGTATATGCCTGAGTGTGTCAGTGTATGCGCCACTGTATGCCTGGATGTTTTATTGGATCCATTAGTGTTAGAATGGGTGTGTTGGTGCCTGCAATGCTCTATGCCTGGGGTTGTCAGTGCCTGCATTGGTAAATCTCTGGGTGTGTCAGTGTGTGCATCAGTGGGTGCCAGTTCACTGACAAAATATCGCCACTGGAAATATCGCCACACCAAAATATCATGACATAACCATTGTTGTAAAAAATATCATCATCATATATTTATAATGTGGCAGACACTTCACAGTGCCTGCCACATGGGGCAGGGATGTGAATCCAAGGCCACAAGCTGAGGGCTAAGGGGTAAAGGGGCCCTGTAAGGGGCCCCCCAAAGACTCTTCCAACAAGGAACTGCAGTCGAAAAGGGCATCATAATCCTGAGGGTGGAAACTTAGGGGTCTATTATGATGGCGGGCGGCCGTAATGGTATGCGTGATCGGCCGCCAGGGTTGAGGCGATGCCGCACCTGCAATTAGGATGCCACTGCCACCGTGGCGGTGGCATCCCCCAATTCCAGCATTGTGGCGGACGGTGCTCGCAGCACCGCCCACCACAATGCTGGGAATGCACGTTGTGCATTGGCATGCACAAGGGGACAGGCACCGCACGGTGCCTGCCACTTTGTCCATGCCAATGCAGGGGGTACAATAGGTACCCCCCCATATGCACCCCCCAATATCCTGGGGGCCCGCTACGGGTCCCCACAGTGAAAACTGCATGCCTTTCCATGGTGGCAAAGACGCCATTGAGAGGCTGCTCTCCGGCGGCATCGTAAAATGAATGTCAGTGTCTTGCAGACACCGCCACCATATTAAGCCCCTTTTCTGCCGGGTCGGGCGGAAAAGCAACAGACTGTCTTCCCGTCCGTCGTGGACCCCCCAGCCATCTTAATATGGCAGGGGGTCATTAAGGGTGGATAGCGGGTGGACGGCCTCCGCCAGCCCGGTATCCAAATAGACCACTTAGGGCCCGATGTAGGTCGCCCAACGGCTGATTTCGGCTGTTACCGACCGGTATTTGGCTTTTGACATGTAGGTGGCTCTGAATTTATAGATTCGGTATATTTACCGATTCGGTAAATTTACTGCTTCAGTATTTTTCCGAATCAGTAAATATACCGATTCTGTAAATCCATATATAGGTGGCACAGTTTGCAGTGCCACAGGCCCTTATGAATTCTTAATTTACCAACACATCCTATTGGGTGGTAAAATACCAAATTCCAGTGTACATGCACATCTGTGCATGTACACCTATGCCATGTGACACACAGACATGCCCTTAGGGCATGTATGTGTGCCATATGGCACACAAGCCTGCAATTGGGGTGCTACAGGCTGTCAAAGTGACACCCCGTTCCCCCTGCCAGGATTCGGCATTTACCGAATCGGTAAATACCGATTCGGTACTTCCCATTGATTCCTATGGGCTTCAAGGCCCATAGGAATCAATGGGAAATACAGATTCGGTATTTACCGATTCGGTAAACACCGAATCTTACAGAATCGGTAATTGAAAAAGAAAAATTACCTACATCTGCCTATTTCCAATTTACTTAGTCTTAAATACCGAATCGGTATGATTCGGTATTTAAGAGTAGGTAAATCGAAATTACCTACATCTGGCCCTCAGTCTGTTAGAGATTATAATGCCCTTTCAACTGCACAGCAGGCTCCTTGAGCCCATCGAAACTGGGTCAGATTCCCCGGCCGGTGAAACTCCGACTGCCATCATGTAATATGGTGGTCAGACTTTAAACCAACAATGTCGGTCGGAAAATCTATGACCAGCGGTTGGATGTTTTCCGCCCTACATCGAAATCTGGACCTAGATTTTTGTAAATGACAACAATATTACTTGTTTTAAAATCAATGCTCTTGACAACAATATTCTTGCAGACGATATTTTTATATCATGACATTTTAGACACTATGGTCCTAATTACGATGTCAACACTGTTTTGGCCCATGGAATGACCACCTCTGGTCAGCAGTCCGACTGCCTAATTAGGATGCGACCGAACACTGTACAGGCGAATTCCTACATTTCCCTATGGGAACATGCATTACGGCCGTAAACCACATGGCCGCACACTCAATGGGGGCATGCAGGGCGCAACAAACATGCTTTCTGATATGGTTTCCATGTCGGTCAGGCTGACATGGAAATCATGCCGGAAACCGTGCATCGTAATCCCAAGGGTGGAAAGGCCAGTCATTTGGTATTACGAGCCGATTACAACAGGAATCACAGATAGTTTTGTTTCCAACCACCAGCATTATAAGGCAGCTGTTGGAAAGTAAACCGAGGTCGGAGACTTTTCGGGCCGCATCGTAATAGCCCCCTATATTTTGGTATGACCATATTTTTTTTCTGTACTTTGTTTAAATACTGCGTCTGCCTGGTTGTGTTATTGTATGCTTTAGTGTTTGTCTGGGTGTGTCCATGTCTGCATCAGTGTGTCAGTGTCTGCATTTGTAAGTCTGGGGGTTTGAGTGTGTGCCTCATTGTGTACCTGGGTGTGTTAATGGGTGCATTAGTGTGTGGCCAGGTGTGAATGCGTCTGCATTGCTGTATGCTTGGGTGCGTCAGTGTCTGCATTATAAGTCTCTGGGTGAGTGAGTGTATACAACAATGTGTGCCTGGGTGTGTTAGTGTATAGGGTCCCGATTCACAGAACTAACTTAAGAAAAAATCCTAAACTTACTACTTTTGGTATTCACGGAATGCACTTACTACTTTGGTATTCACAGAATGCTCTTACTACTTTTGGTATTCACAGAATGGATTTTTGACTACTAACTTTACATCCGCACTAGGATTCCGGCCCGGAGGTGGGACTTTCAGCCCAGAAGTGGGCTTTCCGGCCCGGAGGTGGAGATTTCGGCCATGGCTAAATCTCCGCCACTGGCCGGAATCCCCACCTACGGGCCGGAAGTCTCACCTCCAGGCTGAAACTTCCACCTCTGAGCCAGAATCTCCGCCTCTGGGCTGGAATCTTCGGCCCCAGTGCGGACGTAAAGTTAGTAGTCGTAAATCCATTCTGTGAATACCAAAAGTAGTAAGTGCATTCTGTAAATACCAAAAGTAGTAAGTTTAGGAATTTGTCTGATAGTTAATTCTGTGAATCCGGCCTACGAGAAAAAATGCCTGCGTATGTTAGTGTATGTATTAAGATTGGGCAGTATTTGTCAATTCACAATACGCAAATTCGCGCAAATTTGTAATCGCGATTCGCAAAAATCCTCCAAATTCCGCGAGCTTCCAAAATTTTTTTTTGCGAGTTCGCAAGATTTACCAGTTCAGGAACGAAAATTTGCGCATGCGGTCGCAACGGTCGCAAACATGTTGTTTCCACTTAACCAGCCTGCTCTTGATGCCTTTTTCTTGTTTCGGGTCGCAATGACGTGTTCACGTTTGCAATTTCCTGTTTCGGGTCGCAATGGCGTGTACGCGTTCGCAATTTCCGGTTTCGGGTCGCAATGACATGTTCGCGATCGTGGCGTCGCTCGGCCAGCTACCAAAATCTCACAGCGCACGTGAACAGGGAGGAAAACTTATCAGCGAACGCAGAATCATGGTAAGTCAATGTTGCGTGCGCCAGATTGTATTTTTGAAGCGCGAACAAGAAAAAAAAATAAGCTAACTCGCGATTTTGTGGATTTTTGGGCAATTTCGAGCGATTCGAGGATCGCGAAATTGCCAAAAATTCGCAAATTCCGCGAGCGGAATGAATTTTCCGCCCATACTTAGGGGCCTATTATGATTGCGGTTTTCCAAAATCCTCTGGGCCGGCGGAGCCCACCGCCGGCCCGGAGGATGCGGGAAAACCGCAGCGGAGCAACGAAAGACCCTCCGCCAAATTAGGATGGCTGGTGGGTCTGGCATTCCGGCCGCAGCTTTTCCGCCGCGGTCGCCTTCCGAAACATGGCTGGCGGTGTCTATCAGACACCGCCAGCCATATTAGGATGGTGTAAAAGGCATGCTTTTCCGTGGCGGTTTTCCGCCGTGGAAAAGCATACGGACCTTCATTTCGGGGCCCGTTGTGGGCCCCCTGGGTGAAGGTGGGGTGGGGGGTGCACATGGGGGGTACCTATGGTACCCCCCTGCATTTGGGTGCACAAAGCAGCAGGCACCGCGCGGTGCCTGCCGCTTTGTGCATGCAAATGCGATGCATGCATTTTTAACATTGCGGCGGGTGCAGCTTGAAGCTGCACCCTCCGCAATGTTAAAGATAGAGGATGTGACCGCCACCCTGGCGGTCACATCCTAATCGGCTCGGAGGGAACGCCGCAGACCATGCGGACGTTCCCTCCTTCTGATGGGTCGCGGACGGACTGAAGTCCGTCCGCAATCCTAGTCGACCCCCTAGTATGTATCAATGTGAGCCTGGGTGTATCAGTGCATGTGCCACTGTATGCCTTGGTGTGTTACTGTCTGCATTACTGTTTGGCTGTTTGGCTGGGTGTATACTTGCCAGGGCCACGGAGGTCCGACTAAGCATATTACGAGTTTCCTCTCCATCACAGATTTCATGGTGGTTCCTACTCCATGAAAACCATGGCAGAGAGGAAACAAAGGAGGCCCTACAAGGCCCCCTATTGCCTCAGGGCAATGGATGCATGCAGGAGGGGCACATGTTGTGCCCCCCTGTGAGCAGGCACTAACTTTGATAGTCCTACTGTGGCACCTATTTCATAGGCACCAACATGGGAAAGACAAAGAACCGCCCGCCAGTGTGGCAGTCCCACACCCACACTGCCAAAATCGTACTCAGGGTCCTATTACAAGTCTGGCATTCCAAGGACTGCCAGACTCATGGTGGCACGGTGGTGGCGGATCCAGTCACTGCAGCACGGGCGATCCATCACCATCATTCTTTGGCATTCGAGTGGTGGCCAGAGGCTGCAATATACTTGGCTTTACTGTTGTGGTCCCACCAAGCTTAATACGAGTTTCCTCTCCTCCAGGGGTTACATGGAGGTTCTTCTTCCAGGTAAACCACGTAAAGAAAGAAAGGGGATCCTAAAGGGCATCCCTGTACCTCAACTGCATGTGGATACACACAGGGGGGCATAACAGGTGTCCCCCTGTGTTCATGCACATAGGTTTACTGCACTGCATGGACATCCACGTCTATGGCATGCAGGAAGTTATAGTGCAATCCCATGGTTGTGCATTTTTCAAAGGCACCACTGTCTTTCAAAGAGGCACCACCATGGAAATGCCACATCACCCGCCTGCCAGACCACTGAAAAGTCATAAACATCGGTGAAGCAGAGGCACTGCGGTTTGCACTGCCACACCACCACTCTGCCAAAAAGTTTTAACAATTTGTGCTTATGTGTGCAGGCTCAAAATCTAAAGTTATTGAACAACGCTGCTAGAACTAATAAGACATTATACCAATAGATGGTGCCATTGATCTGCAAAAACAGAAAAAAAAATATTCATTATTTTTACAATTACCAGTAACTTACAATTTTATTGTGAACAAATTACTTAACATTTCTCATATTGTGAAGGTATCTAATAATGTTAATAAGCATTTAATTTTCCCTTTTTTACTGTTCTCAGCTTCCTTACTCATTCAGCGTAATCGTTTTAAGCAGTCATCATTGAACAAGTGGGGAAAAAAACTATTATGAAGATTTTAGAAAAAAATGCTGCACACTATCTCATTGCAATTAAGTAACACTGTGAATTGTACTCACTACAAATAAGTAAATAAACAACAGAATGTATTTAACCATTTACAAATACAGTTTTGTGTACAACCACTTTAAACACATGTAGGTATATCTTTACATCCGCAAGCACAAAAGAAAGTGATGTCTGCAAGCATTTTAGAATTCCTTCAGGGAAAAAGATTACAGATAAATATGTACAGTGTAATATTTGCAACATACAGTTACCCAGAAGTACTGCCAAGAAGTATTTATATGGGGCATGTTTCAATTGAAAGCATTTAAAATCAATTCATGAAAGGGTGTACAACAGAATGATGCATGAGAAAATAGGTGCAGCAGAACATTCCACCACTGCCAAACTCATACTCAGAGCCCAATTACGAGTCTGGCATTCCGAGGACTGCCAGACTCATGGTGGAACGGTGGTGGCCGATCCAGTCACTGCAGCACCGGTGATCCATCACCATCATTCTTTGGCATTGGAGTGGCGGTCAGAGGCTGAAATATACTTGTCTTGACAGTTGCGGTCTCACCAAGCATAATATGAGTTTCCTCTCCTCCAGGGTTTACTTGGAGGTTCTTCCTCCATGTAAACCTTGGAAGAGAGGAAGGAAAGGGGGTCCTAAAGGGCATCCCTGTGCCTCAACTGCATGTGGATACACACAGGGGGCATAACATGTGTCCCCCTGCCCCCAGTGTGTTCATGCACATAGGTTTACTGCACTGCATGGACATCCACGTCTATGGCATGCAGGAAGCTTGTAGTGCAATCCCATGGTTGTACATTTTTCAAAGGCACCACTGTCTTTCAAAGAGGCACCACCATGGAAATGCCATGCCACCCGCCTGCCAGACCACTGAAAAGTCATAAATATCGGTGAAGCAGAGGTGCTGCCACACCACCGCTCTGCCAAAAAGTTGTAATCAGGCCCTAAGTGTGTCAGTGGCTATATCAGTGTGAGCCTTTATGTGTGAGTATCTCCATCTGTGTGTAGGTATGTATGTGAGTTACTTTACTGATGTGTTCCTAGGTGTGTCAACAAGTGTAACAATTTGTGCCTATGTGTGCAGGCACAAAATCTAAAGTTATTGAACAACACTGCTAGAACTAATAAGACATTATACCAATAGATGGTGCCATTGATCTGCAAAAACAGAAAAAAAGAAAAATATTCATTATTTTTACAATTAACTGTAACTTACAATTTTCATTTGAACAAATTACTAGACATTTCTCATATTGCGAAGGTATGTAATAATGTAAATAAACATGTAATTTTCCCTTTTTTACTGTTCTCATCTTCCTTATTTATTCATCATAATCATTTCAAGCAGTCATCATTGAACACGTGGGAAAAAAAAACAATCATGAAGATTGTAGAAAAAAATGCTGCACACTATCTCATTGCAATTAAGTAACACTGTGCATTTTACTCACTAAAAATAAGTAAACAAACAACAGAATGTATTTAACTATTTACAAATACAGTTTTGTGTACAACCACTTTAAACACATGTAGGTATATCTTTACATCCGCAAGCACAAAAGAAAGTGATGTCTGCAAGCATTTTTGAATTCCTTTAGGGGAAAAGATTACAGATAAATATGTACAGTGTAATATTTGCGACATACAGTTACCCAGCAATACTGCCAAGAAGTATTTATATGGGACAAGTTTCAATTGAAAGCATTTCATGAAACGGTGTACAACAAAATGATGCATGAGAAAATAGGTGCAGCAGAACATTCCACCACTGCCAAACTCATACTCAGAGCCCTATTACGAGTCTGGCATTCTGAGGACTGCCACACTCATGGTGGCACGGTGGTGGCGGATCCAGTCACCGCTGATCCATCACCATGATTCTTTGACATTAGAGTGGTGGTCAGAGGCTGCAATATACCTGTCTTGATAGTTGCGGTCCCACCAAGCATAATACGAGTTTCCTCTCCTCCAGGGTTTACTTGGAGGTTCTTCCTCCATGTAAACATTGGAAGAGAGGAACGAAAGGGGGTCCTAAAGGGCATCCCCGTGCCTCAACCGCATTTGGATACACACAGGGGGGCATAATATGTGTCCCCCTGTGTTCATGCACATAGGTTTCCGCACTGCATGGACTTCCAAGTCTATGCAATGCAGGAAGCTTGTAGTGCAATCCCATGGTTGTGCATTTTCAAAGGCACCACTGTCTTTCAAAGAGGCACCACCATGGAAATCCCACGCCACCCGCCTGCCAGACCACTGAAAAGTCGTAATCATCAGTGAAGCGGAGGCACTGTGGTTTGCACTGCCACGCCACCGCTCTGCCAAAAAGTTTTAATCAGGCCCTAAGTGTGTCAGTGGCTTTATCAGTGTGAGCCTGTGTGTCTGAGTATCTCCATCTGTGTGTAGCTATGTATGTGAGTTACTTTACTGATGTGTTCCTAGGTGTGTCAACAACTGTAACAATTTGTGCTTATGTGTGCAGGCTCAAAATCTAAAGTTATTGAACAACACTGCTAGAACTAATAAGACAATATTCCAATAGATGGTGCCTTTGATCTGCATAAAAAAAGAAAAATATTCATTACTTTTATAATTAAGAGTAACTTACAATTTTTATTTGAATAAATTACTGGACATTTCCCATATTGCAAAGGTATGTAATAATATAAATAAGCATTTAATGTTCCCTTTTTTACAGTTCTCAGCTTCCTTCCTCATTCATCGTAATCGTTTTAAGTAGTCATAATTGAACAAGTGGGAGGGAAAACAATCATGAAGATTGTAGAAAAAAACACTGCACACTATCTCATTGCAATTAAGTAACATTGGGCATTGTACTCACTACAAATAAGCAAATAAAAAATAGAATGTATTTAACTATTTACAAATACAGTTTTGTGTACAACCACTTTAAACACATGTAGGTATATCTTTACATCCGCAAGCACAAAAGAAAGTGTTGTCTGCAAGCATTTTAGAATTCCTTCAGGGGAAAAGATTACAGCTAAATATGTACAGTTTAATATTTGCGACATACAGTTACCCAGCAGTACTGCCAAGAAGTATTTATATGGGGCATGTTTCAATTGAAAGCACTTAAAAACAATTCATGAAAGGGTGTACAACAGAATGATGCATGAGCAAATAGGTGCAGCAGAACATTCCACCTCTACAGCACATTTGGGAGAACATTTATCAGCTGCAGTCATCACAAAACCAGCAGCCTTTGAAGATTTGAGTGAGATGGTTACTCACTGTACAAAATGTCATGTTTGTCACAGTTAAAATGTATTCTGTGGGTCCATTTCCTTTATACTGATCTCGGATTGTATACTGACTACACCCCAAATGATATACTGTTGAAAGAATCACCATTGAACAGTTGGAAAAAAAAGACTGTAGTTAAAATAATAAGCTGCACACTATGGGCCCAATTATGATTTTGGCTGCATGGCCCTAGATGTCATATTCCATATGAATTCCATCTGTTATTTGAAGTTGCTTCTTCTCAGTTCTCTTTTGAAAAAAAGGAAAAATATAAAACTTAGAAGCACCTTCCTAAAAAACATCAATACTTTAATAAACATTTGAAAAGTACCCTACAAAATCCTCCCAGCAGTAGTGATATGGTTTCTGACTAACCCCGAATTTCAACCTGCACTCCTCCGGGGTTAATTCATACTTACTGACAAATGCCTCCTTTATAGTGAGATACCTCAACCTCTTACCCTTCACTAGAGACAGTACCTTGTCCCTCCCATCACCATGAATATGACCTCAAAGACCCATCTAGAATCCTCCTCTTAGATCCTCTGTACCTCTACAACTGCTTTTTGTGCCAGAAATAACCTGTCTATATCAATCCCCTCCTTAAAGTCATGCACCAAGCCTCTGAATATATTAAATCTTTCTTCTGCACTGGACACAGAAGTGGTAATCCACTAGTTCTAACAGATATTTTCCCTTCAATCGGACTGCCTTGCCACTCCAGCCAACAAGGCCCTTTTCTCCGCCAAGTTTCTCTTAGCCTCAGATTGTCTCCCATCTGCACCTTGCTGGGTCAGCTGCAGCCTCAGGTCCCACTCAGTCTGTCTGTCCTTAAGGTCCTCAGGGGATTGAATTTGGGCAGAAACAGTACTTCCTGCACTGTATCCAATAGAGATGTGTCTCTCTGGGGGTCCCCTCTTGTTGCAAGGATTCTTCTCCTACACAGAACTGTGCACAGAGACCCAGGACCTCAGTGAATTGTGGTGTACCAAAAACTCACCTTAGTGCCTAGAAACCCTAATCAGCTAGCATCAATGTCACATTACCTCTTTGTCCTATAGCAAAGAAACCAATGATTAGACAACCCAGAACATGCGACTTAGATTATACTCAGGAATGGTGGGAAGCAAAAACACTCTTTTGTTACATACTCTCATACCAGTCCACAACAGGAGTAAAAAAGAGACACAGTAAGGTTAAAATGTTTATTTTAACAACGTGCTCTAAGGTGCAGTATCTTTGCTAACATGAGCAGACATATGATTAGAAATAATATGATCAGCATTGTTACAATTTCATAAAACACAAAAGTAGAAATCATATTACAATGATGTTGAAAATAGGTACAATAGTGCCTAGTAAATCACCCTCCCTAGCTAGGAACTATGGTTTATAAACTATAGAAGGTCTCTTAGGCTTGTTTGGGGGACTCCCATACCTCTAAGATCAGCAGGGATGAATCACATTAGGATCTGCAAAAGCTCTTTCTCTTTGGAAACTGAAATCTTCAAAGTGTCTGAAACTGCCTACAGTGTGATATTATAGGTGCCAGGATCGCGTTGGCTTTCAGCTGCATATGTGTTATGGCTAGAACGTTAGCCGATCAGCCCGGACAACAGCTACCTTGTTATGATAACCTTGGAGGCTTTAGCTCTCAGTGTGCAGACTAGAGTCACGGTGTAAGTCTAGGGATGCTGAAAAGAAACCATTCTCATGTGAAGCATTTCACGCTGCCTAACTTACGAAAACAACTATATGCAGTGTTGTGTGCAGGAGCAGCAAAGAGGAAAAATGGTGTTTAACCTTCTAATAATCTTATGCTAAATTAGCAGTGTGAATAACAAGGCACAGCCACACTGCACTCTCTCATATGAAAACTTCACCCACTCATTTCTCCACTCCTCTCACTCCTTCTGAAACCCACTCCCTTTTGGGGCTGTGATTCTGAAGTCAACTACAATCTGGGTTCTCCTTTTTCAAGAGTGCTGAAGTAGTCCTTCTCAAACTCTTCTTGTGGTGCAGGTTGCATTCTGCTGATATCCCCCCAGGCTCTTAAGGCGATCTAGTGCTCAATCATGGAAGTACACATGAGTAAATGGGTGTACGAAACAGTGTGGCACGCACTGTGGGAGTGAGTTTGGCAGTCACTGTCCGGCAATAAGAGTGGTGGGTGTATAATTGCTGTTGAGAGTGTGTAACTGGCTTTGGGGACCCAAAGGTACTCCCGTGTTGATCTCTGCACCCTGTGGCAGGCACCTTGTGGTGCCTGCCACTGTTGCAGGGATGAGCCTCACCTCCCATTTCCGTAATGGAGCATGTATTACAGCCGGTTTACAGCCGTAATGCATGCTCCCATAGGAAAATGTAGGAAAAAGACCGAATAGTGTTTTGGTCACATCCTCATTAGGCGGTCGGGACCACCGGCCGGGTGTTCAGTCCCAGGACCGAGTAGGTGTTGGGTGAAGCAATTCCGCCTGACATTGAATTTGGCCCCTAGATCCTAACTTTAACTACATACTGGCAACTGCCATTATGTATTTTTATATATATTTATATATATATAGATTTATCTGTCTATAGATAGATAGATAGATCGATAGATAGATAGATAGATAGATAGATAGATAGATAGATAGATAGATAGATAGATAGATAGATAGATAGATAGATAGATAGATAGATAGATAGATAGATAGATAGATAGATAGAATCTCAAACACATGCACAAGTATATTCACTGCAATTCCTCAATTATTTGCTAGAGAACCCTCTTGAGCCAGATGCAAAAGAATTTACATTCTTTAACGAAACTGCAGCTTCACATGTATTTACTAGAGGACCCTCTCAAGTTTGATGCACAAGCATTGACATTCTTTCATGAAGCTGCAGGTACAAACGTTATTACTAGAGGTCCCTCTCATATACAAGTACAACAAATCACCATCACTAAGCTGGGAGACTGCGTTTTTAATATAATTTGTTGCATGCACACTTTTGCTATTTTAAATAATTGTTCCTGTTCTCAATAAGATAAATGCATTTGCCTAAGTTGGTCTGTACTAATGAGTCAGAATTACAGATTTCATTAAACTTTCTTCATTTTTTTAGTTCAGTAAGATTTTATTGAATTTTTTGACAATGGAGATTAACTGAAGAAAGTAATGACTCACTACTATGTGTAGGAACTAGCATTTACTGGAAAATACAAGTGCTTTCAAATAACTAATCTTGGCTGTATATGTTTCAGTGGAAATAAAAGGATGTGCAATCAAGCCTCAATGTAAAGTCGCTCATTGGTAGAAGTGGAAATACCTATTTATATAAGTAGCGAACTGTGCTGGGAGTGGGGATTATTTGAATAACAACTGAGCAACGCAATGGATGGAGAGTGTTAACTAAAGGCTGTTATATAATTTCATTATTTATTTTCGTGACGCAGGCTATCAGCTTTTAGGAATAAAGTACTAGAAGACATTTGTAAAGCAAATTAGATTCAACCTTTTTCTTAGCATACTGTTTTTTTAATGGTGCTGTACATGTATTCCAATTATCCCAATAACGTATCTTAAAGCATGATGCCCTATGCTGTGGTAGGAAGAAGAAAAATGTCAATGTCAGTAAAGCAACACAGTAGACAAATATATTTGATGAAAGGTTATTTTATTCATTTCACATTGGAAATAGCCATTGTGTAGTTATAGGCGAGTCAAAGTATCCATAGGAAGAGCATTTTTGGATGGGGAGGATAATAACTATATCACTGTTTGGTGAATCTTCATGAAACTTTCCAAAAGAAAAGTTCACCCACCTCAGCTCCTTCCTGAAATGTTCTGGGGGATCCATCAAGTGGGGGCAAGAATAAGAAGGGGTTCCAAAGCACTTTCTTTCCCATGCGATTTCTATGGGGAAAATTGGACAGCGCTACAGACAAAACAGCTAAATAGGATTACACCATATTTTGCAGGGAAAGCTAGATATTTACCCAGAAAGCATGTTTCTGTGATTTTTTGCAATTCTATTCAGACATTTTATAGAAACGTAGGCTTCACAAATAGCGATATCTTTTGCAGATTGAATACTGCGTATTAGTAGAACTATAGTGTTACTGATTTATATAGTTCAGGTTTTTGTTGTTTTGCTTTTCAGGGTACTTGTCACGGTACGAATGCCTGGCCATTAACATTTGAAAATCACATATAACTGGCTTTTGAAATGCCGGATTGAAAGAGATGCAGCAAGCATTACTTGGTGCATTTTTGGCACATGAGCCTTTATTCTTTTATTTAAGCGTTATGGATCCGTGTGCATAGCCATGTGTACATTTGCTTATTGTAGTCACATGGATTGATTAGATGTACGTTAGAAAAAATTGGTTTTGTTTGTGTTTCTTTTTTCTATGGGTCCAGTGATTGAAAGGGATCTCAATTGGCACAATATATATCCGCAACACAGAAGTTCTTCTATATGTGTGAAATTTGGATTCCGGCACATTAGAATATACTATTCGTTGCAATTTTGAACAAAAGGTGAGATGTGTGTAGCAAGCTAAGCACATCTTAATTGGTTGAGGCCTTCAACTTATCTTATAGGATCCTTTGGTTTCACCACTGCAGGTTTTGTTTTTTATGTACTTTTCGTCACTTCATGGCATGAAATATATAGACTCTTTTTGTGTGTGACACTATTGTATGTCACTCACAACTACACATGCATGGCAGTTAGGGTTTTCTACAACACGGAGTGGAGTTCGTTTCTCCCCTTTCTCTTTCTTTTCTTTCGTTTTTCTTTTCCTTTTTTCTTTGGTTTCCGTAGAGCTCATGGACTTTTTTGACCTGAAAATAGAGCACTTTTGAGGATGGTGGTGTGTGCTCCACGCTCACTTTCAATGAGGAATATTATTTCGCAATTGTTTTTTACAATTGTGTTTTAGTCTTTTAATGAATAAAGTTGGTTTTAATATTTGTACATGTAATTAATGAGTGTCCATGATATATATCCACAACACAGAAGTTCTTCTATATGTGAAATTTCAATTCAGGCACATTGAATATACTATTCATTGCCATTTTGAACAAAAGCCTTGCGAAAGTCCAGGACGAAACGCGCATCAGCTGCCGTTTTCTTGTCTCAAAAAGGAATAAAATATTAATGATTGTACTTATCGAGTTTTGTGGACTACTCATTGAAAGATAGTACATTGGAACTTTATTGACTGGAGCTGTTCTTTTTTGATGCCTTACCACTTGTATGAGGATAAAAGTAATATTGAGTTGGTGTTCTCAGGTGCATTTCTGGGAGAATTACACCATATGTTGCTGAAAAAGCCAGATACTTACCCAGAAAGCATGCTTCTGTGATTTTGTTGCAATTCTGTTCAGTCATTATAGAGACATTTAAGCTTCAAAAATAGCGATATCTGTTGCCAGTGGAGACCTGAGGGGGAACAATAAAGACAAAAAATAAATTGTGATTGATTGGGACCATGGGAGCTTCACTAGACCAAGTGATGTGATTAGCAGATGCAACACAAAGAAGAATGGTTCAGCTGCCATTATAGGACTCAGAGACCCGAGTCCTAAAAACAAATATAATAGCCCTCAGTGTGGCCCCCTGTGTGGTTCCGCAGTAGATTCTTGAAAAATTAACAAAACAAAACAAAAGTTGGGTATGGGGTCTGTGGCTGGTTGGCTGTTTTAGAGAATATTGGCCACCTTCTAGATGGGTAAGAATATATATATATATATATATATTTATATATATATAAATTCACTGAAAAAAACAACGGTTACATGGATGTTCTAGTTAGGCTCAGATTTCACTCGTACAAAACCATTAAATGTTCAGCAGATATATTACCTGAGCTACCTATAACTTACGCCACACCAATGTACTGCTTATGACCTCACATATTACATCACTCATGACATGGTCTTTGACATCACTGATGAAATCTCAAATGACATCACTGGTGACATCATTCAGTGAGTGTTATTGTTTTGTAAACATTTCTGAGTCTTAAAGATATATACTAAGCTTCTGCATAACTTAAATTACTAATATTTTTGTACTTCTACTGGTTGATACTATCTCTACATAATAAGCTACTGCATAATTTAAAAAACTGTTATTTTTGTACTACTTATGTTTGAAAATATTTCTAACAGGTCATCTGAGAGGCAGTGAGACTGTCTGAATATGTGTGTGAGTGGATGTCTTAGTAGTTGCATGGGTTTGTGAGTGGGTGTGTGAGTGGCAGAATGGATGAATAAGTGAGCCTGTGAGTAGCTGATGTTTGAGTGAGTGCCTGTGTGAGGCTGTATTGGTGAGTGGGTGTGTGTGAGTTTCTGTATAGGTAGGTGAGTGACTGTGTGAGTGGCTGTATGTGTTGGTGAGTGGCGGTGTCAGTGGCTGTATAGTTGAGTAAGTGGGTGTATGAATAACTACATGGGCAAGTGAGTGGGTGTGTCAGTGACTGTATGAGTTAGTGTGTGGCTATGTGAGTGGCTGAATGGATGCGTCAGTGTTTTCACAAGTAGATGTATAGGTGGGTGAGTGGCTGTGTGAGTGGATGCATTTGTGACTGAGTGCCTCTGTGAGTGGTTCCATGGTGAGTGACTAGGTGCATATGTGGGTGTATGGATGATTGGCTGTTTTATTAGGGGTATGGGTAAGTGAGTGGGTTTGTGAGTAGTTCTATTG
This sequence comes from Lissotriton vulgaris, assembly GCF_964263255.1. Classification (NCBI taxonomy): domain Eukaryota; kingdom Metazoa; phylum Chordata; class Amphibia; order Caudata; family Salamandridae; genus Lissotriton; species Lissotriton vulgaris. The sequence continues at coordinate 898,685,505 of NC_141687.1, forward strand.
CACAGTCAATGTGTGTATGAGTGGTTGTATAGGTGAGTGAGGGGATGTGTGAGTGCTTGTATGGATGTATGAATGGGTATGTATGTGACTTTGTAGATGAGTGAATGGTTGGGTGAGTGGCTCTATGGCTGAGTAAGCAGGTCTGTTGGCTGTATAGGTGAGTGAGTGGCTGTGTGAATGGCTATATGGGTGAGTGAAGGTTTGTTTGAGTGACTGTATGAGTGAGCGAATGGGTGTGTATCAATATTTCTATTGGTCCGTAAATGGGCATGTGAGGGGGTGTGTGAGTGGGTGTTTAAGAGATTGCATGTGAGTGTTAGTGGGTGTGTGAGCAGTTCTGTGAATTATGCCATCAGTGATGTCAAAAGTGATGTCATTTGAGATGTCATCATTGATGTCACCGACCATGTCATGAGTGATGTAATATGTGAGGTCATAAGCAATGCATTGCATGACATAAGATATAGTTAGCTCGGGTAACTATACTGATGAATTTCAATGGTTTTGTACAAGTGAAAATGTTGCCTAACTTTAATGCCACTGTAACTTTTGTTTTTATCAGTGAATTTCGTTTTTGATTTTTTTAATTTTCTAACAATAATGCCCCTGTAACCTTTGTTTTTTTCAGTGAACTTCTAAAGTTTTTTATGTTACTTCCTAAATATAACATACCTGTAACATTTAGTTTTTTAGTAAATTAAGAAGATTTTTTTAATTTTATTTTCTAACTATCCTGTAACCTTTAAGAGTGTGTGTGAGTGGCTGTATAAGGCAGTGAGTGGGTGTTTGAGTGGCTGAATGGGTATGTGAGTATGAGTAGGTTTCTGGGTGTGTGAGTGGGTGTTTAAGTGTCTGTATGGGTCCGTGAGTGGGTGTGTTCATTTTTTGAGGGTGTATGAGTGGGTGTGTAAGTAGCTGTATGGATGAGTGAATTGAGGTGTGAAAGGCTGTATGGGTGTGTAAATGGTTGTGAGAGTGACTAAATGAGTACGTGAGTGTGTGTGAGAGATGCTGTGTCAGTGTGTTAGTGGGTGTGTGAGTGGCAGTATGGGTTTGTGAGTGGGTATGTGAGTCAGCAAGTGGGTGTGTGAGTCACTGTATAGGTTGGTAAAAGGTGTGTGAGTGGCTCTTTGGGTTTGTGAGTGGGTGTATATATAGCTGTATAATTCTATAAATTAGTGTGTGAGTGGTTTTGTGGGTGTGTGAGTGACTGTATGAGTCTGTGAGAAGGTGTGTGAGTGGTTATATAGGTGTGTGAGTGGGTCCTTGAGTGCCTGTATGGATCTGTGAGTGGGAGTGATTTTGTTGGTGTGTCAGTGGATGTGTGGCTGACCGTAAGGGTATGTGTGTGAGTGGCTGGGTTGGTCTGTGAGTGGATGTAAGAGTGGCAGAACAGGTGTGTGAGTAGGCATCTCAGAATCTGTGTGGCTGTGTCAGTAGCTGTGTGTGTTTCTGCAACAGAACTGAACCTCACCTGCCCCATTATCCAACAAGAGTTCATAGTTTCATGCAAAGTGTTTACCCAACTGGAGTACTTTCTACTGGTTAATTACTAAGGGCCTGATTACAAGTTTGGCATTGTGAGAGCGGGTGGTACTCTACCACTGCGTCCCCATACTGCAGAGTCATTCCACCACTCGTGCACCACAGATTACAAGTTTTTGTAGTCTGGAGAGCAGGCAGGTGGCATGTCATTCTTAGGGCAGTGCCTCTTTCAAAGGCCATGATGCCTTAGAAAAAGGCACTGCAATGGTAACACTTCACGAGGTTAAAAATAATTTTTCTGGAGGACAGTGGAGCCTTCTCACTGCCAGCACCTAACCTAATATTGCTCTAAAAAGTCTTGCCCCTTCTATTTTTATGGGGGTGACCACTGCGCCTTCGGCCTGGTCACCCCCACGCTCCTGTGCCTGTGCCTGCTCCCGCAGCCCCAGCCACCCGAGGGCCGCCGAGCCCACACCAGCCTCCCGCAGCCCCAGCCACCCGAGGGCCGCCGAGCCCACACCAGCCTCCCGCAGCCCCAGCCACCGAGGGCCGCCGAGCCCACACCAGCCTCCCGCAGCCCCAGCCACCCGAGGGCCGCCAAGCCGGCTCCAGCTTTTCCCGCCGCCACAGCCCATGGCCCCGCCCCCCGACAGCCGATTGGCTCGCGCTCCCGCCTCCCCGCAGACCCTCCCGACCGGCTCCCTTCTTAAGGGGAGCCAGACCAAGATCCAGGGAGTGACCACTGCGCCTTCGGCCTGGTCACCCCCACGCTCCTGTGCCTGTGCCTGCTCCCGCTCCCACAGCCCCAGCCACCCGAGGGCCGCCAAGCCCACACCAGCCTCCCCCAGCCCCAGCCACCCGAGGGCCGCCGAGCCCACACCAGCCTCCCGCAGCCCCATCCACCCGAGGGCCGCCGAGCCCACACCAGCCTCCCGCAGCCCCAGCCACCCGAGGGCCGCCAAGCCGGCTCCAGCTTTTCCCGCCGCCCCAGCCCGTGGCCCCGACCCCCGACAGCCGATTGGCTCGCGCTCCCGCCTCCCCGCAGACCCTCCCGACCGGCTCCCTTCTTATGACGTCCCCAGAGCGACCGCGCAGCGGACGCGCGCAGCGGGAGCACCGATTGAGCGCCGAAGGTGCACCAAAGGTAAGCCCGTCTACGCCCGTCCGCGCCTGGACCGCGCCCAGCGCCAGAACCCCTGGCCCCCGCAGATCCCAGCCCACCCGCCGGACGTACGACGCCGCCACCCTCAATGCACTCAACGCCGGCCGAAGCCCAGGATGCTACCGAGCCACCCCGAGACGCACCCACGGACCCTTCTGCTGCAACTCCTGCAAGTTCACCTGCATCCGGACCTGCACCACTCCAGCAGTGCCCAAGACCTCGACGAGCAACGGCAGCAGCCACCTGAGATGCATCCTGCTCAACACTCGCTCCGTCCACAGGCACGCCATCGAGATCTGGAACCTGCTCGACACCACAGCCCCAGACGTCGCCTTCTTCACGGAAACCTGGATGAACGCCTCCTCTGCGCCTGACATCGCCATCGCCATCCCAGACGGCTACAAGATCATCCGACGGGACCGCATCAACCACACCGGAGGAGGCATCGCCATCGTCCACAGGAACTCCATCCGCATCACGACCAACACCGACGACACCCTCACAACCGCCGAGCACCTGCACTTCCAAGTCCACATCAACCCGAAGACCACCCTTAGAGGCACCCTCATCTACAGACCCCCTGGACAACGCACACAGTTCAGCGAAGACATCGCCGACTTCATCAGCCCACACGCCCTCTGCTCCGCTGACTACATCCTCCTCGGGGACCTCAACTTCCACCTGGAGAACAACAACGACCGCAACACCACCACCCTGCTGGACAACCTCGCCAACCTGGGACTCAAGCAACTGGTGACAACCCCCACCCACTACGCTGGACACACACTCGACCCCGTCTTCACATCCAGCAAGGACATCGCCTTCAGCCTCGCCACCGGACTTCACTGGACGGACCACAGCTGCGTCCACTTCAGCTTCGCAAGGACCACGATCCACCACCACCAGCAACAGGTTGCACGCAGGAACTGGAACAAGATCACAGCCGACCAGCTCGCGTCCTCCCTGAGCATGAACCCTCCCACCAGCACAACGAACCCTAGCCAGGCGGCCACCAACCTCACGAAGTGGATCAGCGACTGCGCAGACAAGCTCGCCCCCCTGAGGACCCCGCCTAGCAGACCCGGCAGCAAGAAAGCCCCATGGTTCACCGACGAACTCAAGAGCTCCAAGAAGAACTGCCGAGCCCTCGAGAGAACCTGGCGCAGAGACCCAACTCCGGACAACATGACTGCCCTCAAGCTCGCCACCCGAAAACACCACCAACTCATTTTTTTTTTTTTGTAACATCGTTTTTATTGCAGCACCAAAATAATTGTACAGACAATATCTCCATGGCATAAGTAAGAAACATAGCAAGAAGACACTTTATCAAATCTCTCCCCCTATCATATCCGGCACGTCTCCAGAAAGAAGACTAAACTGCCATCGTGCTGAGTCCATTCCTCGCTGCATAGTTCAATGTCCGACATCACATTTACAAGAAAAAGAGGACTGCTTTTGTAGTTTTCACCCCTCCCCCACCCCCGTCAACTCTCCTCCCCCCACCGCCCGTCAGTCCCGAACTCCCCCCTCCCCCGTGGCAGCGCTGTGTGAAAAATCCCAGTCAGAGTAAGGTCTGGTGTGTGCAAGAAGGTCCTATACATTGACTAAGGTGTGTTCCTAGGTGTGTTAGTGGGGTCAGCTGCCACCAAGTCCTCCTCCTCTTCTTCCTCCTCATCATTATCATCCCTGAGTGCCTGCACCATCATTTCCCATGCTGTTGCCCTTTCCATGGCCTTCTCAACATCCGTCCTCCTAGCCATCTGGTACCTCAAAGTACTTTCACACGCTGCCCACCGCAGACACTCCCCATACCACCGTTTATACATGGGTCCCGCTTTCGACTTCCAATTCCTCGTTATTTCCCACTTTGCAAGGATCAGCCCCAAATCTATAAATCGGCTGGTATTTTTATTTTTAGACGTGTGTGGAAACCAATGTAGGACCCCCACTGCCTTGGTGTACTGTATGTCCCTATCTGTAGCATTATTCAGAGCCCTCCCGATTTCCTGCCAGTAATCCCCCAAGGCAGGGCAGGCCCACAGCATGTGACCCAGATCCGCCCCAACTGTGTTACACCTGGGACAGGCCGCCTGTTCCACCCCAAAGTATTGCCGTATTTTCCCAGGCGTGAAGTATGCCCGATGAATAATATAGAAGTGTATGAGCTGGAACCTGGCGTTCCTTGAGCTTTTCCGCGCCCTTCGTAGCAACTGACCCCAAGTTGCATCAGGGATCTCCATTTGGAGGTCCAACTCCCATTTAGCCTTCAAGGCTGCGAGCAGCTGCAAGGCCTCCCGCAACATTCTGGAGTACAGGCAGGTTACCGCTTTAAAGGTCCCGGCTGCCATCATCGTATATTGGCACGCCATGGAGGTCGCTGGTTCCTGCAAACCCTCTCCCCAGTGATCTTGCATGGCGCCTGTTACCGCCGCATGTAACAAGTAATCACCTCGCGGGAGATCGAACTGCTCCTGCAATTCCTGAAACGGAAGCAACGCACCATCCTCATACAAGTCACCCAGCATTTGAACCCCAGCCTCTTCCCAGCCTAGTAATCGCGACCAGTCCCCTCCATGAGGGAGGGCTGTAACCATCCCCAGTGGAATTTCCGGAGCATACATAAGGCGGACCCCCGCTCTTTTGCACGCCCGTTTCCAGCAGAGTCGAAATGTCTGTTCCTCTACTGTCAAATCTCTAACCAAGAGCTTCTGAAGCAGCCCGATGTATGCCAGCACATGCCGCGGGTGCCCTCATCTCTAGAATGCTCCGGGCCTCAATACACCCTCGCGACCTCCTGAGTGAAAGCCTGCAGCTGAGCCGCCAGATAATAACCTTCGAAATCGGGCACCACCATGCCTCCCTCATCCTTTGACCGCAAGAGGGTATCCAGCGCGATTCGTCGCCTGCCCGTGCCCCAGAGAAACGCTATGGTCAATGATCTCAGGCGTCGGAAAACGGAGCCCGGAATCCATATCGGGAGGGTCCTAAAGTAGTACAACAGCCTGGGCAGAGCCACCATCTTAAGTAGGGAGACCCGACCAGCCAGTGAGAGTGGAAGAGTGGACCAGAAATCCATACACCCCCTCAGGGCAGTAATACAATGATTAATATTGCCATCCAGCATATCCGTTGGGGTATGGTAGATGTAAACACCAAGATAGTGCAGACAATGCGGTTCCCACCGGAGTTCCTGCGCCGTGAGAGGGCACGGCTCTCCTTGTCTCAGAGGGTATAGACAAGATTTGGGCCAATTGACCCTCAGGCCCGACATTCGGCCAAACAGCTCTAACAGACGTCTCGCCCCCAGTAACTCTGCGTCCGCATCAGCCAAGAACATCAGTAGGTCATCTGCATACAATGAGATGACATGCGGCCTGTCCCTGTACATCAGTCCCGTATAATGGCGGCCAGATCTGGCCTCCGCTGCAAATGGTTCCATTGCCAAAGCGAACAAGAGGGGAGAAAGGGAGCACCCCTGCCTAGTGCCTCGTCGTACGGGGTATTGCTTCGAAATCAGTGAGCCCACTCTGACTCTAGCTGTGGCTTCCGTATACAGGACTTTAGTCCAGTTAATATACCCGTCCCCCAGCCCGAAACGCCTCAGCACCTCGTACAGATAGTCCCACTCAAGACTATTGAAGGCCTTCTCGATATCTATAGAGAGCACGAACGGAGTAGTGGCTTCCGACCACTGGGCCCCCATCAACCTTGTAAGCCTGCGGATATTGTGGGTAGTGTTACGTGTCGGGATAAAGCCGCACTGATCCTTGTGAATCAGACCGGTCATGTGGGTCAATAATCTATTTGCCAGGACTTTGCTCAGGATCTTGTAATCCGTCGTGAGCATGGACAATGGGTGGTAGGATGAAAGGGCAGCGCCCTCCCTGCCAGGCTTTAATAATGGGATCATAAGGGCCTCGCACATGGAGCTCGGGAGCCTACCTCGCGATTGCGCTTCATTATAAACCAATTGCAGTTGCGGAGCTAGATACTCCAAATATTTACTATAAAACTCTATCGGGAGACCGTCGAGCCCCGGAGTCTTGTTCCTAGCCATCTGCTTCACTGCACTCCCTATCTCCCCGATCGTAATGGGCCGACCCAACTCCTCTGCTTCCGAGTCCTCCAATCGTGGTAGCTGTAACCCTTCTAGAAAGGTGCCCAGCTCATCCGCCCGTCTGTCCGCTCTCATACAAACCCTCGTAGTACGTCCTGAACCTATCCAGAATCCCGGCTTGGGTGTGGCAAAGCCCCTCCCCCTCCGCCCGAATCGCCATGATCGGCGTGCCCCGCCTGATCGGATTGGCAAGCCACGCCAGCATCGATCCCGCCTTATCACCTTCTGCATGCGCCTTCGTCATATACGCCTTATGGTCGAAGCTACGCAGCCGCTCCAATTCCACCGCTAGTGCTTCCCTGGCACCACTAAGCCCCTCCTGAAGCTCGGGGTGATTCGGGCATTCCCTCTCCTTCTCTCTCAATCGCTTTTCCGCCTTCTCAAGATCATCTAGCAAAGTTTTACGAGCCCCTGCAGTGTTCCCAATACAGTGCCCCCTGACCACCACCTTAAACGCGTCCCACTCCACAGCTCTAGTGGAGGCGGAGCCACTGTTCTCCTCAAAGTAGCGCGCTATTCGCTCCCCCAAGGCCTCCCTGAAGAGCAAGTCATCTAAGGTATCAGGTTGCAGTCGCCATGTTGGTACACAGTTAACTTCCACCATCCAGTTCAGGGACAACAATAAAGGGTTGTGGTCCGACATCGTGCGAGCTAAATACTCTGCGCTACCCACTGTTGAGAGCATATGTGATGAGCACAGAAACGCATCCAATCTAACATGCAGGTCATGTAAGTGTGAGTGAAAGGAATAGTCCCTAGTGGTGGGGTGTAGTGTTCTCCAGGCATCCCCCAGGGCCCAACTCTCCTGCCATTCCAGTCTGCGTTTCGCTACCCTGTGTGCTGGGGATGCGCGCAGCGGGGGATGAGATCTATCCAAATCAACATCCACCACCGAGTTGAAATCCCCCCCCATGAGCACCGGCCCTGCCAGATAACTTGCCAGTTTGCCCGAGAGTGTCGTTAGAAAAGCGGGCAAATCCACATTGGGGGCGTACACGCTACAGAGAGATACCACCCGGCCCCTCAGTCTCCCCTCCATCGCTACAAACCTACCCTCCGGGTCCACCATCGTCTTGGTGACCTGGAAAGGGACCCCCGCCCGTATCCAAATCAATGTCCCCCTCGCAAAGGCCGAATACGTCGTGTTGAACAGTTGCCCCCTCCACCTTCTTTGCAGCGCAATCCCCTCCTGCTTGTTGAGATGCGTCTCTTGTAGGAAAGCTATATGCACACCCCTACGCTTTAGATACGCTTGAACCTTGTGCCTACGTACCATAGTATGGAGACCCCGCACATTCCAGGTCACACATTTCAGAGCCCCCGTACTAGCCATATGCCTTAGCACACACAGACAGAACGATAAATGTCATCGACCATGCGCTTTTGCCAACAGCGTGCTGCCCCTCCCTCCCACTCCAAACAAGTGAAATCCCCCCCCCAAAACAACCTTAGCACCCCCAACTACTCTCGGTTCCCAACCCCCAGGACAGGCCCCCCCACAATTGGAAGCAAACCCATCCCAACTATCACACCCAACTACCCCTCAAAGGAAGGCACTAGTATTCGCAGTCTCCACTGCGATGACCGTAAGGGCCAGTAGGGCACGGACCGATGTCGAGAGGGTTTGTCAAAGCAAATCAGTCCCGCACATCCCGCCCCATGATCCCCTCATTATAGAATCACAAAACCCCATAGAACAGTAAACTGCGCTCACGGGCACAGCGCCCCAGTGTCTGACCAGTAGGCCGCTCCTCTTGTCCAGATTGTCACTCCTCGACTATCTCCCCAGATGTCTGCAGTGTCACTATAGGGCCCTTGGCTCCACCAAATTCCAAGAGCCCCGTCTCCGACCCCGTGCCCTGCTCATCAGAGTCCGTGCCCTTCCCGGACTGGCTTCTGGTCGCGCTAGATAGGTCCACAACTGCCTGTAAGGCCGCCTTCCTCTCTGACTCTGTTTGTGACACGGATGGTTTGCCAGTTCTCCGGCGATTTTTACGAATCCGTTGCGACTTCCTGATCGGCTGTGCTTCTCTAGCCTCCTCCGCCATGGCTTTAGCTCCGTCCGTTCCAGCTTTATAGGTGTCCCACCAGGCCCAAGCATCCGCCGAGGTCGTAAAAAAGAGCGATTTTTCATCCACCACCACTCTCAGCTTCGCTGGAAAGAGCAGGGAGTATTTTATGCCCTCTCCACGAGCTCACGCTTGAGGGACAAGTAGTTGGCCCTGAGTCTCTGGGTCTCATAAGTGTAGTCCGGGAACATGGTGACTCTGTTGTTGTCAACTTGAAAGGGACCCGCTTCCAACGCCCTCTGTAGTAGGCAGTCCCGGTCCCTGTAATGGAGCAACTTGAACACCACCGGGCGAGGTGGCAGGCCCGGGGCCGGTGGTCGAGCCGGAACCCTGTGGGCCCGTTCCAGGGAGAAGAAAGGAGATAGTCCTTTTGGCGCCACCTCAGTGCGTAGCCAGTTGTCGAGGTAGCCCACCATATCGTCGCCCTCAATTTTCTCCGGTAGGCCCACGAGGCGAACATTATTGCGCCTACTCCTGTTTTCCGCATCCTCGGCCCTTCTCTCCAGCACCTTCAGCCTTTCTAGGGCGTCCGCCATCTGGGCTTTCACAGCTGCGTGGTCTGGGGCCAATTCCTGAACAGCGATCTCCATGGATTTGACTCTGTCCTTAAGTTTATCATGATCCGCTTTCAGGAGACCCAAGCCCGTCGCCACCTGGGCGATGTCCTGTTGTAGGGCATCTTTCGTGGTCGCGATGGCCTCCAATATACGGTCCTGCATGCGCTGGAGAGCAGACTGATCACGATCCGCTTCATCCGCCGCCTCCGTGTCGGTCGCTCCGTCCCCCTTCCCTTTCGGTTTCACCATCTCGGCTGCAGCTGGTAGCGGCCTCTAGGGTCGCTTTGTCCCCCTCACTGTCTCCACACTGCAGAGCTCCGCCACTAGAGAACTCGCCGGGCAATAGGATCAGAGATCTTGGATGTACGTAGGGCAGTGGACTCTGCTCCGATCGCACTAGATAGTGTAGTTCTCTAGGGTCCCCTGCTGCCGCTGAGCCTTAAGATGCCAGCTTGTGCTCGGATAGTCGGGACCGTCGTCACAAAGCCGCCGCCATTTTGGTGCTTTATCGGCGAGCGTAATTATGGCCACGATTCCCAACAGCTCGCATCAGCGTGAGGAAAGTTCACCCGTGCCCGCCGAGAAGGTCAAGAGGGGTCCTTCAGTCTATCAAACACCGCCAGTAATAGAGCAGCAGGAGAATCCGGCCACGCGCTCCCGTCGTTGCTTTGTCCAGGCCTCAGGGCGCCATCTTAGATCGACGGCATCACACCCGGTGCTGGTTTTCAAAGTCAAATTTCAGGACAAGGAACAGCTCCAGGTCGTCCACTGTGAACACTGTATCCTCCGCGACGACTTCAGATTACGGATTATCCCAGTTTTACTGGAATCCGCTCGGATATTCAGGATGATATTCGGGATCGGGCGCGGAGCTCCGGGCTCACGCTGCCTACCTCCTCGGCATCCAAGCCACGCCCCCAAAACACCACCAACTCATCCGCGCCACCAAGAAAACTGCATTCAAGGAATGACTGGACAACAACGCACACAACAGCAAAGAACTCTTCAACATCATCAAAGAGCTCTCCAACCCCAACGCTGGAAACAACAACATCACCCCTTCGCAAGACCTCTGCAACTCCCTCGCCTCCTTCTTCCACAACAAGATCGCGGACATACACAACAGCTTCAGCACCCAACCGACGAACACCACGACCGAACCACCGCCCCCCACCACCACCCTCCGCGCCTGGACTCCGATCAGCACCGAAGACACCGTCCGCACGATGAACTCCATCTACTCCGGATCTCCGACCGACATCTGCCCTCACCACGTCTTCAACAAGGCCGACGCTGTCATCGCACCCCACCTGCGGGACATCATCAACACCTCCTTCGATACCGCTACCTTCCCGGAGAGCTGGAAGCACGCCGAACTCAGCGCTCTACTCAAGAAACCATCAGCTGACCCCACCGACCTCAAGAACTACCGCCCCATCTCGCTGCTCCCGTTTCCTGCAAAAGTCATCGAGAAGACCGTCAACAAGCAGCTGGCCGCCTTCCTCGAGACGAACAGATCCCTCGACCCCTCGCAGTCTGGCTTCCGGGCCAACTACAGCACCGAGACCGCCCTGATCGCAGTCACCGATGACATCCGAGCACTGCTCGACAACGGAGAAACAGCGGCCCTCATCCTCCTAGACCTCTCCGCGGCCTTCGACACTGTCTGCCATCGTACCCTAGTACAACGCCTCAGCAACATCGGAGTCCAGGAGAAGGCACTGGAGTGGATCATCTCCTTCCTCGCCGGGAGGACACAGAGAGTCCGCCTCCCCCCGTTCAGATCTGAAGCCACCGAAGTCATCTGCGGCGTCCCTCAAGGCTCCTCGCTCAGCCCAACCCTCTTCAACATCTACATGAGCCCACTCGCAGACATCGCACGCCTGCACAACCTCAACATCATCTCCTACGCCGATGACACCCAGCTGATCCTCTCCCTTACCAACGACCCCGCCACCGCCAGAGCCAACCTTCACGAAGGGATGAAAGAGGTAGCCGAATGGATGAAGAACAGCTGCCTGAAACTGAACTCGGACAAGACGGAAGTCCTCATCCTGGGATCCTCACCCTCCGCCTGGGATGACTCCTGGTGGCCCCCCGCCCTAGGCAGCGCACCCAAACCAACAGACCACGCACGAAACCTGGGCTTCATTCTGGACTCCTCCCTCTCCATGACCAGACAAGTCAACGCCGTCTCCTCGTCGTGCTTCAACATCCTGCGCATGCTACGCAAGATCTTCCGGTGGATCCCCACCGAGACCAGGAAGACGGTCACCCAGGCCCTCGTCACCAGCCGTCTGGACTACGGCAACACCCTCTACGCCGGAACCACCGCCAAACTCCAGAAGAGACTCCAGCGGATCCAGAACGCCTCAGCACGACTCATCCTGGACATCCCCCGTCGCAGCCACATCTCCGGACACCTGAGAGATCTGCACTGGCTCCCGGTCAACAAAAGAATCACCTTCCGTCTCCTCACCCACGCACACAAAGCCCTACACAGCCAAGGCCCAGGATACCTCAACAGCCGCCTCAACTTCTACGCTCCCAAACGCCAGCTTCGCTCGACCAGCCACGCCCTCGCCGCCGTCCCCCGCATCCGTAGAACCACCACCGGGGGACGGTCCTTCTCCTACCTCGCCGCCAAGACTTGGAACTCCCTCCCCACCCACCTTCGCCTGACCCAGGACCACCTCGCCTTCAGGAAGCAACTCAAGACCTGGCTGTTCGAGCAGTAACAGACCCCCCCCCCCCCCCAGCGCCTTGAGACCCTCTGGGTAGGTAGTGCGCTACATAAATTCGATGATTGATTGATTGATTGGGGTCAGTGTGCACACCGAATGACACCCACTGTCACAGTGCCTATTCCCTCAGGAATTTTAACAATTTGAAACAAAAATGCACACGCACACCACATAAACAATGATTCAAAGTAGCACCCATTTTAGTATTCATAAAACAATAGATAGCAAAAGTCAGAGGTCTTCAATTTAAGTTCTTTATTCCATTTTCTTGTTGTGTAGAAAAAACAAAACAGCTGACGCTTTTCGTCCTGCTATAGGACTTCTTCAGGGCTGTTGAACAAACAAATATATATACATAAAAAGATATTTACAACACATATACAACACCAGTTACAAACTCACATGTCATTTTTTTTCTAAAAACACATTACAAGGGCTTAACATGTTATAGTGACATACAGAAAGACAGACAGGCAGTTATGTTTTTTTAAAGAATGTTTACCGATTATAACTCTTTTTAGGAAAGAAAACACATTTTTAGGTCGAGCTCTCGACCTATTGTGGCCAAGTTTCTCCTCAAGGGACGTAGATAGGTGCACACGCGCCGATTGCACATCGTGGACGCGCATCATGCCCCGCCCCCCCCAGCCGTGCACATCTTTTGCTCCACATTCCACATTCACAGCGGCAGCCTCTCACAATCACGCACACAGCCACACTCACAGAAGCGCGCGCACACACACACACACACGAACACACCACACACCATACACACCACACACCATACACACCTCACACACAGGTGCCAAGCCCCACTTACCGCCTCAGCCGCCTCTCCTGACTTCTGCTGCCATCCACTCTGAGGGCGCGGGCTTCTCGCAAAGTCGGAAGTCCCGCCCCACGACTGCCGTGAGCGTGCACATCCCGAGACCGGAAGTTCGGGAGAGTGCACGCTCGCGGCATTTTTTTAATGTGCAAATGATCCTGTCACGGCCATGCAGCTTTACTGCTGCGCAGCCAATGCTTGGGTTTTTTGGATCCATTTCGCGGCCGACGCAACTAAACGCTGACGTCTTGTTTCCCCACTGTTGGCAGAAGCGAATCACCTGAAGAGGTCTGATTTATGCAGGGATTTACTTCTGCTAATAGGGAACTAACACATAAAACGCTGCCCTGCCTTGCTCATGAGGAGAGTCCGTAAACGGATGTGAACAGGTGATTTTTCGCATGAGGTACCAGGATTTTTTTTGCTGAGTGTTGGTTTTTATGAGAGCAGGTTTCTCTGTTTGAGGTGACTTCCCCCAAATGTATTTTTTAACTAAATCAGGACATGTCGTGCCTTTTTTAGCTTCCATAGCTTCTAGCCTGATGATAGTGCATAAAGACTATCGTGACGTAGACACAGATGCGATCACGTACGGTGATTAAGATTGTTTTCTTTCCTGCACTGTGCACTTTTAGGTTTTTTCTAAAAGTCCATAAAACTCAGGTTAAATGAGTTACTAATGTAAATCTGTGAGACTCGGGTCGTGTGTGAGAGTTCATGTTTGGTTGTTAGCGCAAAATATGGATGTACGTTTACGAAACCCCAGTGGGATTTTTTTTTAATCTTCACAAACAGGGGAGTACCTCGTCACTCAAAATCTAAAATGCACCATGTGTTTCTGAACCTATTGCATGGCCCGCGTGCTTTGTTGATCTTTCCCTTAATCAGTTTGTTTTAAGCTTGCATTTTATCTAACGGTCCTACAACATAATGGTGTTAAGGTTCAATGAAGTTATATTTGACGGAAGCAAATTTGCACCCATTTAAAAAATAAATATTTATGATTAGATATTTTAATTTTATTTATTACATTTTCGTCAAAGTACAGAATCAACAGTTAAGTGGTCAACCAGACAAAGGGCGAAAATGTGTCAGACAAGACATTATCATTTTTTCCTCAGCTACTTATTCCACAGCAGACATAAAATGTGCTTACTCTTGACCACAGTGATTGCGCAGCAGCGGCACATGGACATAGTGGATGCACGGGCTTCTCGCTCTTCTACATATTTCCTTTAAATGTGTATCCAGGGGGTTCTGACGACCATATTGCTTCCATTTTTCAGGTCCAAGATCATCCCATTTCACTCAACTCCTAGATTAGTTACTTCCACAATTGTCGTCCCTGTCCTGAGGAGTCGGCGCAAAGGGGCCCATATGTCTCTCGGGCGAGTCATTTCCAGGAGCATCCATGTGTATGTTTCTAGTTGTTCATTACTGTGGATCAAGTCCAACATTCACGTTTTGCACATTGGCATACTACCCTTCCCCTTTGGCACGCAACCAGACGTTTATCTAACAGTAGTGTTGGGGCTCAATTGTTGTAGCCCAAGCCAATAGTGCCATCTGAAGCTTGAGGATGCCCGGCATGTCTATCATCTTTGACAGGGACTCCAGCACCGCTCTTCAGAAACCCCTCATCCCAGGGAAACCTCACGCCAGGTGTGCATAAACCCTTGCTTCCACTGCCTGCAATCTTGCACAATGAGAATCTTGCCTAATGCCCCATTTCTATTTCACAAACGCTGTATAGGAGAGTCTATGAAAGTATCTTGAGTGAATCAGGCGAAGTTTGCTATTTGATGAATAAAAACATATCTTGAGGGTTGTGTGTGTCTCGTCCGTTAATGTGGCCTGAGGAGATAAATATTTCCTCTTCATAGAGCCACCGCCTATTTCACAGTCGTTATTGTCTGTAGCTAGATATGACATTATCATCACTTGTCAGACTGAAGTGTTGGTGGTGTGGTATTGGAAGCGCATGTGAATGCATCAGTTCGAGTTTTGCTCTGGACTTGAGTATGCACCAGGCCTACAGCGTGCCATGCACCATGCTGATCTCAGCCGACCAGCTTTTTGCATGATATATTTAACAGTGGTGTCAGGTTAGCCATAAACTGTTCCACCACCAAGTGGGCCATATAGGTTTGGGGATTAAGCCTGTAAAAGGCAAATTGGTTCTGTTCACATAGGTAGTATCTTTCCGTGCTGGGCGCGGCAAAGCTAACTTGTTGATATGGGAGAAAAATCAGTGGCAGCTGGTGACATTTGAAAGTGGTTGGGCGTAAAATTTGGGTATGACTTTTATGTTGCGGGCAGGCTTAATGGATAAACATTCCAGAGAAAAAAGATTGATAAATTGTGCATTTTAAAGGAAATGAATTTAGTGATGAAGCAATGCTTATAAAGCAGTGGGAACATATAGTCTTGGAATATTGAACACATTAAAAACTGCCCCATATCTATCTTCATTATATGTTATACAGCTACTGTAATGTGCAATGCACGTAAAATCACAATCTAAGTACAGGGGAGAAGTAAAACCAATTCACCTCACACTGAAGGGGTATGGAGTAACTGGCCGTACAAAGGCAGGGTGTATTTATTGCAGCTAAATATTAAACCAAATAGCCCTGTGTCACATCAATCACAGTAGTGTAAATGTGCAAAAGCCTTTCTAGATGATATAAATTGCCCTGGTGTCGTGGCGATTTTGCACTGACATTTTCAGATTATGTAAATTGCGCCGGTGCAACTTTGTACTGCCATTATCCTGCCTGGCAAGTTGACCGATGCAAAACCAACATTTGCACTTGTATGCCTGTCCTAATGTCAGTGGGAAATAGCCCAGGCTTGCAACAGTGAAATATTCATATTCTCAGGACACTAATGTGACCTTGGGTCCACCCTGCATCCCTCTTTTAAGGAACGGATGAGAGGTTGCAGACTATTCCTATAGGTGTCCAGCAACATTCTAGGATAACTCAGTGAGTTATAAGCTTAACCCTGTGATAACATGTCACTAGTCCAACTCACGAGAAGCCAGGGCCAACTCCGTCGTTCATACTGCTGAGGCGGATAGTAATGCTAACTTACTGATAGTTGCCCGTGTATGCCGTACAATTACAAAATTGTGAAACTGATGTTGCAGGTGGGTGGTATACAGAAAACAAATTATCATCAGATGGGATCTATCAATCATCCTACAATGACGTCATGGAACTATAGAAATATTAAGATATGCAGCTGTCTGCCATGCATTATAGTCCCATTCAAAGCTACTCAACTGTTTACTTGCTATTATTAAATACATTCCTGATTTAGGATCGTGTTAGGGAAGCCTGTGACTTGGTGCATGACCCTGCCTTCTTTTAGTTTGGGTGTCAGCAATTTTCCAGGTGCAAATACACACATGCGTTATAGACAGTTTTGCGTTAAAGCGCATAGAGGTGTGTACCTGCCCACCATATGCGATATTTCTTAGTGAACCTCTACCCTAATTAGTAGGCGGACCGGAACATCCATGTGGAAGTTAATAAGCCTTTGAACAAAAAGATCCTCTCTGCTTTATGTTATTCCTGACAGAAGAGTAGCCTGACTCTGGTGCCCTCCTTAGCTTCGTGTCAAGACTTCGAGCTGGGGCATTTGTATGCTTAGCCCAAACACAGTAAAGAATGCATGCCATCCATACATACAATTTCAAGTCTCTACTCAAGTCCCGCGCTCCCCTTCCCTGTTCCCCCACCCTAACACCAGTGTTCGGTGTGGCAGGGAAGTGTGGACATGAAACAGGTGCCCATACCCAGTCTATCTCCGTCCCCTCACCCGCTGCCTCCCCGCCCCCACCCTCCAGCCATGACATTCATATCCGCGGTAAGTGGCGTCACGCTTGGTTCTCTGCAACTGGCATGTGTGTGTTTTAATTCCTGGTGGTGGACACACAGAAAGTGAAACTCACGAGCAATCAACGGGGCTCGGGGTGCACAACGTAGGCAGAGCACAGCTTTTTAAAGATGTTTGTTAAGGTGTACGGACATTTTCACAGCTTCAAGTTTACAGACTTTTTTGTTTTACCGATTTGCACACCTTGTTATTTAAAGCTACCAAAATGATGGAACAGAACATATAATTTGCAAAAACTGGTTATTTTCCTGCATGCTCCACTTTGCGGTTCTAGAAAACGATGGACTTGTAGAGAATTGTCCAGACAGTTTCCTCTGTGCATAGAAAAGATTTTCAAAAGGTACATTGCGGGAAATATTCGTCATTCATTTTTGTGCAGTGAAAATGGTCTCATGCCACAGAAGCAACCCAAACATCGTAGCCATCGACGCTTAGAAGCGAACAAACATACAGTGTGCTTAAAAAAGCTTCCCAGACACTGCAGTGAATGTCTGTTTCTACTGTGCCCTCGGGTACAGAGGCCATTCGTTTGGAACGCATGTGAAGAGAAGGCAGGGAGAGAGTGGGACCCTTCAGGTGGTTCACAAAACATGAAGATGGGGCTGTAGCAGCTCCCTGTGGAGAGTTGTCAGACAAGAATTTTTGAATGGACAGGTGGTGATCGTTGTGACAAATAAACAGAACTGAATATGAGAGGTAGTTTACCACGTAGAGGCCAAGGACAACTCCATACTAGGTTCCAGTCCCTCTGGGCACCAAATATGCAACTTGTTCCCAGTACGCCACTAGAGTCAGCCTCATGTTTCTGCTCAAAAATGTACTTGTGTGAGGGGAAAGCATCACGTCACGTCACCCTTAAGGAAACACATCCAATCACAGTTTGGCTTGATAATCAAGCTACACCGTGATTGGTTATGATATTTAATTACCCGCCACCACACAGTGTCTCCAAGCGCGGTACCACAGGGACAGGCTAATCGAACAACAGCGAATCGTAAATTTGCTCTCATGCAGTTTCAAGTAGAACAATCATTGAAAATGCTATAAGTCTCGCCTTTTATTAAGTTAAAGCCATTTGCTTTGCTAATGGTTTTGTATAGCATAGCAAATGGCTTTAATTTAATGAAAGGCGAGACCTATTGCATTTTTAATGCTTGTTCTTTAAGTTATTGTCCACATTATAGAGTCAAGATATCTTAAATGTCCCAAAGTTACAATAATGGTGATATCCCACTTATCACCAATGTTGTACACTAACTCGGATTTAGCTTGTATATGATCTCAACAATATTGTTTCTTATAACAAAAAGGTTCCAAAGCTATGTGACTACATAGATAGGGAGAGAAAAGTGAAAAAAGAAGAGAGAGGAAGAGGCCGAAGATGACCAAACTCAGAGACCAGGCATGGACTCCATTGAATTTGTGCAAAACTCTTCTTATTCAGTGCAACATGTCGAAACACAATATATATATATATATATATATATATATATATATATATATATATATATATATATATATATATATATATATATATACCTGTGGTCGTCCCCACTGGGTAGTTATATTTAGGACCATGTTTCCACAGGAAACTATACTTTGTTTTACTAATAACTTTAGTGACATTTTAAGAAGCTTTCCCAAAAAAAAGTTCATCCACCACAGCTCTTTCTTGGAAAGTGTTGGGTTATCTGTCAAATTGGACCAAGACAAAAATGGGGTACCAAAACTCATTTTCCCTATTCATTTTTCCATAGGAAAGTTAGACATAGCTACAACCAAAAAAGCTGAATAAAATTACACAAATTTGGTGGAAAGCTAGAACTTGGTCTAGCAAGTGTGCTTTTTATGATTTGTTGTAAACCTGTTCAGTAGTTTTGGAGATATTAAGGCGCAAAAACTTTGCATATGTTACCCCGTGGAGGATTTAAGGTTAGAACAATGATGCTGCGGCAGCCATCTTAGGACTCTGGACTCAGTCTGTAGTCCTGGAAAAACATTAAAAAGAGATATAAGGGGCAGATTAGGCTTAGGCCCCTTAGGCCTAGGGAGGGATCCCCGGCCCGAAAATATATATATTTTTTTAATTTGCAATGGATATGAAAGCCTGTGTCAAAACTAAAAAAAAGGTGGAATTCTGCTCTTTAACAATATACCCTCCCCCGGGAGTGGGCAACGCATTGCATTTTAAAGGGCAGGTGGCAAGCTGACCCAGCCCAAAGCCTGCTTGAGGCCCTGTGGTCCCCATCCTCCAGGCCAATTCTTGCATTTAAAAGGAGGTCGGATACATGCCTTCCCAGAGCTTTCTTGAGGCCACAGGGACACCATTCCCTATTGCCAGCAGGTAATTAAAGGGTAGAGGGGCATGCACCCCCATTCCTTGGACCTTCATATAGCTCTGGTGACCCTACCTTCCAAGGCCATCACTGTTGCGATGTCCCAGGGACCCCATACCTCGGGACACCGTGGTTTCCCTGGCCACAGAAATGGTATTAGCTCCCACCCGTTGAGAGCAGAAAGCTTCTCTTGCTGGGTGGGAACCTATACATTTCTCCTTGCAATTGCACTCATGAGGTGGAACTCTTTAAAGAAAGCAGCTTCCACTGGTTAAGATCAATGCTGTCTCCCACTGCATGTGGGATAGATGCAGGCAGAGGGACTTGGGAATGCCCCCTCAGCCCCCAAAGTGAGTAATGCTATGGGGTGCCCTGGATAGACATCAGGGCATCCCACTTTTGTAAACAAAAAAAAAAGTAGAAAAAAGCTTTGATGGCTCCTGTGCGACCCATGGGGATGCTTGCAGGGAGCTGGTGGGGCTGTGGTGGCTCTGGGGTTCCCCTTGTGCCACCTATCAAAAAGTAATCCTGTGGGTGCCCCAGGTGGTTACCCGGGCTCCACAGTCGGCTTTTTTTAAAGGTCAAACATTGCAGGCTCCTGCTTTGCCCATTGGGACATCTTGCAGGGAGTAGAAGGAGGCTGCAGGAGCTCCTGCTGCTCCCCCTCTGAAGGACTGGGTTATTTAAAACTCAGCGGTGCCAGGGGACAACACCTGAAACCTTTGTGGGTAACCTGCTCCGGCGTACGAATGACAGAGACACGGGACACTTCCTTCGGCGTCAAAGATTCGAGCTTTATTTACTGCAGGGAACACAGAAGTCACAGCAAGTACAACACGTGCAACTTGGGGAGACTGCTTCAAATTGCTGCAAGTAGGTCGCTCCTTTTATACACGTTTCTTCCATAGGTTTACATGGTACACAAAGGTTTATGGCTTGGTTCCCATAATTATCCCCGAGAGGGGTCGCTTTGGTCACTTTGATACATTCAAGGTCCGGAACATAAGTGCGGAAACATTTGGCGGTTCCCAACTGTAAAAACCCATCTTCCCATCATTAGTACATTCCAATCAGCAATAAAACAGATCGAAGAAGGAACAAGGACAGGCACAGAGGGAGATGGAGACAGTGGGGAGATTGGAAAGGGTGTAAAAAGAGGAGGTGTCGGGAAACACGAGCTACAGGCATCAAAGGGACGTGCCTAATGAGATGCACGGCTGAGACAATAAACCGGCACGGCAAGATGAGCCTCGAGCGAGGCCATCTGCCTTACAGTATCATCCCCCTCGTCATAAAGACATTTTCAAAGAACGTGTGTCTTCCGCAGATATCTTGGGAATCCCAGGGTCGCGAAGCGGACAACGTCCGTTCGCTGGCTACTTGAGGGCAAGCGACAAAATGGATGCCATATCTAAGATGGAACCCGTGGGTACAGATAGAAAAACCCACGTAACAGACGAACGATTTAGGTTAACACAGCGAAACTGCATACACCCACTAAACTCGTCATTTGCGGTTCATAGATACCAGACTCGACCATATTCGTGCGAGTCGAAAACACCACTTACAATTGTCACGGAACCTCAGACGCTCCTTTTGCCCTCATGTAGGCAAGCACTAGTCGGAATCATACTCGATATTCATCAGACCATCTAGATGTTGCTGTAACATAGCTCTGTCCAATCGAGCTCCCTTGGTAACAGGCGGCTGTCTTATACACGTTGTAGCACAGAGGCCACATAAGGCAGGACCACACTGCACACAAAGGCAACACGTGAACAGGAATGCCACAACAACTCCGATAATCATCAGAATCTTCCAACCCCAAGTCGACATCAGGCCCCAAAACCACCCAAGTAGCGTCCAATCCCCTACGTCCACGTGTATGGACTCAGAGATCTTATGCAACCTTGAGATGGCTTGATAGACAGTCGGAGCGTTATCTGGAATGAAAATACAGCAGCTCGAATGGATCACCTTACATACCCCACCTCGATCTGCTAAGATCACGTCTAAAACCATACGGTTTTGTAACGTCATAAGTCTATCCGCCTGAAGTTCTGTGGTGATATTACCAAGGGCACTGGCAGTAATATTAGCTGTCGATTCTACCACTCGAGTCAATTGTCTCAGGTTCCTACTATTAACCATAGGCCCCCAAAACGGGAGGAAACCCTTGAAAAAGTCTCCTGCCTCTTGACCGGCAGTATCCTCTTCGCTAATTACGCCTCTCACAACTCTAGTCTTGTGATAGTCTGCGTCTACAGTGAACGTCGGAGGCAACAGATTTGCGATAAAACATGAGCCCGCAAAGTCGGAGGGCAGCCATGCATACGCACGATCATGGCAGACAAAGTATGTACCCTTGGCCGCCAGAAACACAGGGGATGAGACCATCGGCAGAATGTAATTCTCGGTGCAAGCACTCCCTCCAAGTCGAGCTTTTGATCTTCG
The DNA here is from genome assembly GCF_964263255.1 of Lissotriton vulgaris. Classification (NCBI taxonomy): domain Eukaryota; kingdom Metazoa; phylum Chordata; class Amphibia; order Caudata; family Salamandridae; genus Lissotriton; species Lissotriton vulgaris. The sequence goes on from NC_141687.1 coordinate 898,707,161, forward strand.
GCCACGACCCATTAAACAAAAATTACCAATGTGGGGTACGACCCATATCGGAGGTGAGTTTTTAAGATGTTTATCACTCGTCAGCGCACTATATTCGACCTTACTCAGGACCCTATAGGCTTGTACCTCTTCATCCGGAATGAGCGACGGCTCATAGATATCTCTATCTAAGTCTTCTATCGCTATAGACAAAGGCTTGTGATACGAGCCAGGGCCAAAGTAGGGAGAACGTGGCTCTCGACTGGGGTAAGAATCTAGTGCGCTTCGAAACATTGTTTGAAATGCTCGAGCGGAACCCTGGGAACTATACGGTAAAACCAGATATGGAATTCCCCTATCCGTGGTATGTGGCATCAACCCACACACCCAACAATTAGTAGTGTTAACCACTAACTGGTGCTGGTGAAGGAGCTGGATAAAGGAATTATTGCGGAATTCTACACGTCTAGCCTGCTCGTGTTCGGGTAAGATATGAAAAGAATGAGGGGATGCAGTGGAGGTAAGTTTAGGGTCAGAAGTAGGAGTAGGTATGGCAGAAGGTAAGAAGTACGACATCATATAGTACACCCCACCCGCCAATAATGCAGAAACAGTCAAAAGCAATATGAATATCTGAAACATAAAACATTTTGTACGACTAAGTTGTTGTAGCTTGAATCTTTGTGCCTGAGCTTCTTCCAAGTCCATCAGCTTTGAAAACGCCATCCCCTATGACCGTCCGCAACGTTTCTTGACGCACTTCGTTCTGTGTAGCAGTAGTCAATCCCTAGGAGTTCCCAGGAACCGACGGTCTTTAACCTAGCGTCAAGACCTACTAACCAGAAGGAAGTACACGCGCGGCCCTACGGTCTTTATTTACAATGTATATGCAAATGTCTCTCAGCTGTGGAAGCAAAAATACATATGAAACGAACCTTCAATATATACAAGAATAATTACAATGACACGGGTGTTCAGGCTGATCGTGGAAAACAGGGTAATGCAATTGCCAAGGGGCAGAACAGAATTTTATTTGTCCTTAGTGCTGGATCGCAAAAAGTATCGAGTTTTCCCAGGACGTGTCTGTTCGTCGAACAAAGGATCCGTTGAAGAAACAGAGTTCTGTTGATCAGTCGAATGTTCTGGTCTTGAGTCTTTCGGTGACAAATGTTCAACAGTGTCTTTCTGCTGCACTGGGGATTCTCCGACAGGTTGTGCGTCGCTAAAAGGTACAAACGCCGGCAATCCTTCGGATTCAGCTGAAGCAATGCCCCTCCTCACCCACGAGTCTGCCGGTAACGGTATAGGAACTTTCTTCGTATGGGTGGCATGCACCCAATTTTTCCGGCCCTCTAAACGAACGGCAGTTCTCGTGGCAAGGAGGACCTGATAGGGTCCAGTGAACCTGGGCTCCAAATTCTTCTTACGAGCAAAATTTCTGGTTACCACCCAGTCTCCGGGCTGGAGCTGGTGGCCTGGACCCTCCGTCTGCGTCGGCAATGCTTCGTAAACCTGTTGGTGAATTAACCTCAGTTTAGCAGTCAGATCATGAAGATAGTCAATCAACATTGGGTACTCAAGATCACGGAACACACCCGGTCTAGGGACCCCCCACACATTCGCAGGGCGACCGAACACTATTTCATAGGGACTAAGCCCTACTCGGGAGTGTACGGTTGCCCTTGTTGACAGTAAAGCTAAGGGTAAAGCGTCAGGCCACGAAAGACCAGTCGTAGCCTGAATCTTCGCTAGCTTTAGTTTAAGGGTGCCGTTATACCCTTCAACCAAACCAGCTGACTGGGGATGATTGGCGCTGTGGAATTTTTGATTAATTCCAAGGCCTTTGCACACACTCTTCATCACACTCCCCACAAACTCACTTCCGTTATCAGACCATACAACCCGAGGCATTCCGTACCGAGGAAAGTATTCCTTCAGTAGGATTTTTGCAGTTGACAAAGCAGTGTTGTCTTTGAGAGGATAGGCTTCAATCCATCGGGAGAACGCGCAAACAACAACTAAAACGTATTTCAGGTTATTGCATCGCTCCATATGGATGAAGTCTAATTGAATCACCTCAAAGGGACACGAAGGGGGAGCAAAACTACCAGGAGGAGTTGGGGTTCCCTTACCAGGATTGTACAACATACATACCATGCAATTCTTAACCAAACGTTCAGCACATTTCGTGATACCATCATTCTTCCACACAGGAGACAGCAACTTACAAATACCTTTCACGCTAATATGTGCTAACCCATGTGCCATTGTCACAACAGCCAGCACATACGCATCTGGCAACATCCATCTCTTATGTTCCGACAAGTCTACCCAACAACCATTCGCATCCAACTTTCCCGCACTTTCTTTCCACTTCGTCTTTTCAGTCTCGGTGGCCTTATTTTGTATCGCCTTCACACTCTTGATAGTGTCCTCACACATACTAGACTCTGTAGGCCACCTAACCAAACTCGTCACATACATTCGAGTGCTAAGGTTCCGGGCAGTCTCCTTAGCAGTCTCATCTGCAAACGCATTACCACGTCCAACATCATCCGTCACCTTACGATGCGCACTACATTTAACAATCGCTACCTGCTTAGGCAACGTAAGTGCATCCAAAAGATCATTCACAAGTTGCCCATGCTGAATCTTCGTACCATGCGATGTCATAAAACCTCTCTCTCTCCACAACCGTCCAAAACTATGGGCGACGCCAAATGCATATTGGCTGTCGGTAAACACATTCACACGTTTCCCTTTTGCTAACACACACGCTCTAGTAAGAGCAATCAGTTCCGCAGCCTGGGCAGAATTCTGATTCAATCTTGCAGCTTCAACAACAGTATTCAACGTCACAACGGCATACGCAGTAGTGACATCGCCGTTCGGCAATTTAAAACATGAACCATCCACATACAACGTTCCGTCTGGATCTTCTAAAGGGGTGTTTTTAAGGTCCACTCGACCTTTTGTTTCCTCTTCGGTCCTCAAATAACAGTCATGTTCTGCTATTTCATCTGACTCCGTGCTAATTGGTAACAAAGTTGCCGGGTTCAGAACATTGCAACGTTTTATCTGAATATGACTTGCCAGAAGCGTCAACTCGTACCCAGACAACCTCGCACTCGTCAAGTGCTGAGTTTTCGTACGATTTAGAAGAGTATCAACTGCGTGCGGAACCATCACCGTAAGCATATTATCCATGACCAATCCTGCTGATTGTCGGATGGACACCGCAGCTGCAGCCGTTGCTCTCAAACAACTCGGCAATGCTCTAGCTACCGGGTCCAAGGTCGAGGAAAAATATGCACATGGACGTTGCTTACCACCAAAAGGTTGCGTTAAAACACTCAAAGCACAACCTTCCCTCTCGTGAACGTATAATGTGAACGGCTTACTGTAGTCAGGAGTACCTAACACAGGAGCCGAACACAATGAATCACGCAATTCAGAAAAACTCTTCTGACATTCTTCCGTCCATGGTAAAGGAGTTGAAACATCCTTGCACGTAAGAGCCACCAATGGTTTCGCTAGCAATGAAAAATTTGGAATCCATTGCCTGCAATACGACGTGATACCTAAAAAGGCACGCACATCTCTTTGGGTTGTTGGCACAGTCATTCGCGCAATTGCTGCAATTCTCTCTGGGGTCAACCGCCTTCCCTCCTTTGACAATAAGTGACCTAGATAGGTTACTTCTTGACAACAATATTGGAGTTTAGAAGGTGACACCTTGTGATGTAAGTCACAGAGATGTTGCAGCAACGACACCGTAGCAATTTTGCAAATGTCCTAAGTGTCCGCAGCCACCAATAAGTCATCGACATATTGGATTAAGGCCGCACCAGCCGGCAACGTAAACGCATCCAGTTGTCCCTTCAAGGCTTGACTGTAAATCGATGGACTCTCACAGTAGCCTTGAGGAGCGCGTTTAAACCGGAAGCTGCGTCCACCAAGAGAGAAACCGAAAAGGTCTCTGCTCTCTTCAGCAATCGGAATGCTGAAGAACGCATTCTTCAGATCGATCACCGAAAACCAAGATGCAGAAGCTGGAATCAGAGTCAGTAGCGCCGTGATGTCAGGCACAACGGGGAACTGAGGAATCACAATTTTATTTACCTCCCGTAAATCGATAACAAAACGATAACCAGGTGGTTTCGAGGGATCAGTACGTTTCAGAATGGGCAGTACAGGGCTATTGCACACGTTTCCCCGAGTTTCTTCAATAACATCTTTCTCGATCAAATCATAGATGATCGCTAACAGTGCTCGTTCACCATCAAGAGAGATACGATACTGGGGAATACGCGGCAATCGCACATTAGATTTCAGTTGAACAACATAAGGAGAGATGTCAAGCAGGCCCACATCATTGGGACCTGTTGCCCATAGAGACGCAGGAAGAGAACTCAATTCCGGTGGAAGCTTATCGAGAGACAAGTACATAGGAGAGACAACCCTCTCTCCTAACGTAAGCTTTACACCCGCAGGAGAACAATACAGAGTTGCATACAAACGTTTTAGCAAATCCAGGCCCAAGAGATTTTCACCACAACCAGTAGTCAAAATCAACGGAGCTTCAAGCTCACGTGGCCCAATTGTAAGGGGCAAAGGGCGTGAAACTGGATTGCTAACAGGGGCGCCAGAGAATCCAACGGAAACATTTGTTAAGCCAGACAAAGGTGCGCCAGGGAGTTTCGAATGCATTATAGAACTTTTCGCTGCACCAGTGTCCAACAGAAAAGGCTCAACGACGCCCGATGTAGCAACTGCGACGTAAGGCCCTCTCTGATCAACCGGAACTGATACCACTCCCTCTCCTTGTCTATGGCTGTCCTAGTAATTACTGTCGTCAGTTCCCTGATCGACGTAATAATCGTCTACATTGTACTGCGCAGATCGTCCTTGCGATGATCCACGTTGATCGAAACAGTTATTAGAATTTGATGAGTTATCTGAACGGTCATTTTGAGCACCACGACCCCTACCGCGTGATGTCTGCTGAGAACCACCACGACCTCCTCTAGATGAGTTACCACTATTACGATCGTTTAGAACAGGACAATTACATTTTAAGTGACCCTCCTGTCTACAATAGGCACATTGATTGTACCCTAACAAAGATCTTTGAGAAGAGGAGTCATTTCGGGATTGTGATCTATTTGATTGTGGCTGCGATCTATTTTGCTGTGAGGCCTTCTGATTCGAACGCGGAGGATACGCTTGCTGTAACAACACTTTAGTTTTAAGTTCTTTCGTCTTTTTATCAGCGCGATCGTTCTCCTCTTTCTCTCTGTTCTCATAATACTGTGCAGTAGCCAATATTTGAGCCGAGGTAGAAACGGCCCACGCACTTTCAGAATTTTTCAACTTATTGCTCAAGTCGGGCAATAAGTTTGAGACAAATTTATCCACAAACAACCGTTGACCACCCTCAGTGCCCATATCCTGCCCACTATGATCAATGAATGCTTCCTCAAATCTCGTAAAGAAGTCGGAGACACTCTCATCCTTCTTCTGCTTACAAGCTGACAATTTGTCCCAATTCACCCTCATAGCTGGCATAAGAGTTTTCATTAGTGTAATTATTCTCTGAGGGAGAGCAGCAATCAACTGTTCCGGTTTAGCACCACCAGTTTGTAACCCATCCGCTGCTATAATAGCCGCCCAATCACCACCTAATTCGTTTGCGTGATTTTCCTGACGAATCTTAGCCCATACCGGTTGCGGTACAACATTACCAAACAGCATATCAATGTCGGCAAGATTCATCACCGTAGCATCTACAAGCTGCGACAATTCCTTATAATACCCCGCAGGATTTTTGCGAGGGTCAGGCAAAGATTGCTTCACCTGTAACACTTCTGATCGTTTCCATGGGAGATGTATCCACACTCTCTGGAAATAGGGTGGAACAATGGGGTTAGCATTAGGATCGCCTGGCATCCACACTGGTGGAACTTCCCGCATGGGAAACTGACCAGACGCATCTAACTGCCTCTCAACGTCCTCAACAAACAAGGCTTCAGGTATAGGAGTGGGACGGAAAGATAACAACCGCTCAACAGCACGTCGAACGTTGGTATCCACTATCAGTCCGTTCGAGAACTGAAGCTGTAGATCAGACAAAGCGGTCAACACCTCGTCAGGTGCATCAGCCGATATCTGATCGCGCAAAACTTTGCACATGTCTTCGAACACAAATCTTTGTGTCGGTACATTGAATTGGCAGAACGTATCAAGTACAGCACGTGGAGGATTTCTAAGAGGATGCGTCATCCAACCCATCGCCATATTGTATAGCGAAGCACGTTCCCTGTTACCGGGAAGCTGACTACGTCTCTGAGGACCATCCGAACCAGCGGACCCAAGAACAGGTCCGAGAGAATGAAAGAAGCTAGCCGCAACAGGAGAAGTACGACTACGAGTAGATGAAGAAGTGTAGCACAAGGGACTAACAAGAGAAGGAGTAGAGACAGAAGCAACAACAGGAGTTAGTAGAGCAGAAACAGTAGCGGGAGCAGGAGTATGCGGAAGTGGAGGCGCAGTAGGAATAGCAGTAGGCAAGGGAGCAGGAACAGTCGGAAGAACGGGTGCAGGTTGAGGAACAGCCTGAAGAACAGGTGGAGGAACAGGTACAGGGGGAACCACTGGAGCTGCGGTACCCTGTACATACGGAGGTGGCGACTTCATAAGATAAGACATTAGAGAATCCTCAACTAATTCTTCCTTTTCATCCGACTCCGTAGGCAAAGCAGGATAGCATTTATCTATGGACATACGCTGTAGCCTATCAAACACTTCCTTTTCCTTATCCTCCTTATCACGCTGAAACTGCTCTGCTTTCTTTACAATAGTAGCAACACCATCTCTCTGATTACGTTTAGTCTGTCTGATCTCTTTCTGTCGGGCTTCTTTACGCCACAACCGAAAGGCATCAAACATGGCCGGCCTTGACTTTTTCGCAAACAATTTAGCCTCAAGATTATCTAAAATCGGGGTCTCAAAGCTACCATGAGGTGGCCAACTAAGGACACCATCCTTTTTAGTGTAACGAATCCAATAATCATTAAAAGTAATCGGGCCTAGCCCGTGTTTGCTGTAGAGCTCATAAGTGGGAGTTCCAACCGGAGGTATCGGACACGAGTCCTCCAGTCGGGAATCCGTACCACAACGTCTGAAACAACTAAACAAAGTACAGCGACCAGGCATCTTGCACACTGGCCGTGTTTCACAAACTTCAAGGGTTACGGGATTTACCAAGTCCCAGCAAAGAGCAAAAACCCTTGGTTTTTGGCGTCTGCAGTCGTCAAATATCACAACAAAGTACCAAGAACCACAAATGCAATGGAACCATGCAACAACTAAGTAACCACAACCAAGAACTCTGGGAGCGACCCACAAATACTTAACTCAAAGATCGATGGCGTCACCAGGAAGGCCCGTCAATCGTCTCGCTATACCAAGGTCTACGCCAGGCGCCAAAACAGGTCTACAGTCAGGGCAGCAGTCCGTCGCAGCCGTCAGGAGGCGGGAATCTTCGCGGGAAAAGTCTTCGGGCCACTTATTTCGACAACAGGATCGATGAAGCGGAGTGCACCTTCCCTCGGAGATTTCACACGAAGTTCCTCACGATCGTCGGGCTTGGACCGGTACCACTGATGCAGCCCCACGTTGGGCGCCAACTGAAGGACTGGGTTATTTAAAACTCAGCAGTGCCAGGGGACAACACCTGAAACCTTCGTGGGTAACCTGCTCCGGCATACGAATGACAGAGACACGGGACACTTCCTTCGGCGTCAAAGATTTGAGCTTTATTTACTGCAGGGAACACAGAAGTCACAGCAAGTACAACACGTGCAACTTGGGGAGACTGCTTCAAATTGCTGCAAGTGGGTCGCTCCTTTTATACACGTTTCTTCCATAGGTTTACATGGTACACAAAGGTTTATGGCTTGGTTCCCATAATTATCCCCGAGAGGGGTCGCTTTGGTCACTTTGATACATTCAAGGTCCGGAACATAAGTGCGGAAACATTTGGCGGTTCCCAACTGTAAAAACCCATCTTCCCATCATTAGTACATTCCAATCGGCAATAAAACAGATCGAAGAAGGAACAAGGACAGGCGCAGAGGGAGATGGAGACAGTGGGGAGATTGGAAAGGGTGTAAAAAGAGGAGGTGTCGGGAAACACGAGCTACAGGCATCAAAGGGACGTGCCTAATGAGATGCACGGCTGAGACAATAAACCGGCACGGCAAGATGAGCCTCGAGCGAGGCCATCTGCCTTACAGTATCATCCCCCTCGTCATAAAGACATTTTCAAAGAACGTGTGTCTTCCGCAGATATCTTGGGAATCCCAGGGTCGCGAAGCGGACAACGTCCGTTCGCTGGCTACTTGAGGGCAAGCGACAAAATGGATGCCATATCTAAGATGGAACCCGTGGGTACAGATAGAAAAACCCACGTAACAGACGAACGATTTAGGTTAACACAGCGAAACTGCATACACCCACTAAACTCGTCATTTGCGGTTCATAGATACCAGACTCGACCATATTCGTGCGAGTCGAAAACACCACTTACAATTGTCACGGAACCTCACCTCCCCCTTGCGCCCATAGCCATGAGGTACTGATTTGATAAACCTGCTGCTAATTTAGAACAATTCTGTAATTTCTCTTGCATAGAAAGTATATGGAGATGTTTTCTATGTGTGCATAATGGAGGCTTTTACACAGATTCTTCCACTGGGCATGCAGGATGCCTAACTTTACCTAAATCAGCTATAGTCTCTAATCAAGGGTTCCTTCCAGGCATCCCATGAACTGTACAAGCAGCAGAGACAATCAGTTTTTTTCTCAGATAGACTATACTACTGATGTGTTCCTAGAGTACCCCAAATACCATATTGCTGAACTTCAACGTCTGCAAAATACCGCTCTTCATGCAGTGTTTGACCTAATGTTTGATTACCACATTAGACAACCTTCTTGTCCGGCTGCCAGTAATAGCAAGTATTAAGGTAATTTATGCCCCATCTGGCCCTCTATCAACATGTCCCCTGGCTCCTACTTCAACGGGTTGGCCTGTATAGATCTACCCATCTCCAGCAGCTAATAATTCCAAAGATTAAAAAATGTTGGGAGGAAAGGTTGAACCTCTTTGGAATTAGTGAACCAGTTGTGGAAATCTCTGCCACCTTTCTCAGATCACAAAAATGGCGATCTTGTCTTCAGGTGTACCAAGCAGATGAGGCTTGTCTTTAAACATGACAACAAAAAGGTGCTTGATATTCACTCCTTCTCAAAACAACCATATACTATGCTCTGTCAAGTATTCTTAACGTAAAGGGGCCTATTACTATCTCAGTCGGAAAGCCTCAGGTTGGTTTAAATTCCCACTGGCTGATTAAAATACAGCTGGTCGGAAATGAAACCGTCAGTCATTCCAGCTGGATTCCGACGGGCTCAAGTCGGAAGACGGCCCGTAATCCATATGGACTACGTTTAATGCCATCCGGATTACGATGCAGGTTTCCGAAGGCCTTCCAACATGGAAGAAAGAGTGTTCGGGGGCGGCCTGCTAGCCCCCTTCTCTTTGTGGCCTCAAGTTGGGGGCCGAGTGGCACCTATGGTGCCCCCTTGTTGTTCCCTGCACCTTGTGGCAGGCCCCTTAAGGAGCCTGCCACAGGGTGCAGGGATTAACACAAGCCCCCATTTCTCTATCAGGGCTTGTGTTACGGCCAGTAAACCGGCCATAACACAAGCTCCCATAGAGAAAAGGGAGAGAGAATGCGACCACACCAGGGGGCCTATTACGATTGCAGATTTCCCGCATCCTCCAGGCCGGCGGAAGCCACCGCCGGCCCGGAGGATGTGGGAAAACCGCCGGGGATGCTTGAAAGACCCACCGCCAAATTAGGATGGCTGGTGGGTCTTGGAATCTGTCTGCCACTTTTCCGCCGCGGTCACCTTCCGACTGCGGCGGAAAAGCATTAACATGGCTGGCGGTGTCTATCAGACACCGCCAGCCATATTATGCTGGAGTAGAAAGTATGCTATTCCACGGCTGCTTTTCCGCCGTGGAAAAGCATATGGACCTTCGCTTCCGGGGCCCGTTGTGGGCCCCCTTGGTGAAGGGGGGGTGGGGGGGGGCACATGGGGAGTACTTATGGTACCCCCCTGCATTTGCGTGAACAAAGCGGCAGGCACCACGCGGTGCCTGCCGCTTTGTGCACGCAAATGCAGTGCATACATTTTTAACATTGCGGCAGGTGCATCTTGAAGCTGCACCCGCCACAATGTTAAAAATAGAGGATGTGACCGCCACCCTGGCGGTCACATCCTAATCTGCACGGAGGGACCGCCGCTGCCCCTGCGGACGGTCCCTCCTACTCTATGGTGGCGGACAAACTCAGGTCCGTCTGCCATCATAATCGGCCCCTAAGTGCGGCCCCATCGTAATAGCAGTGTCAAGACCAATGACCAGAGGTTGGTCGGTCCGGAGACAGCGACGCTGTAGGGCGGACATCGTAATCGAGCCCTAATGAGTTAACTCAAGGATAGTCCTTTATATAAGGGGCAATGACTGCCCGAGCAGCAGCCAGAATTTAAAAATGAGATGTAGTCAACCTGGGATAACAGTGCAAATTCTGCACCCGGTGACTCTGTTGCAGCAGTGCCATTCTGCTAAATGCATAAGCAGTACAGGGGTGCAGCGGCGCATCCCTCCACAATCGCAGGGTAGGAGAGCAAGTGCTTTGGGGAATTCATAATTGTAGAATCTATAAAAAAAATATCCATTTCTGTGTGGAAAAAATAAATAATCGCTAATATACATCCCCAGGGGCCCCCCATATCTGTTAATAGTGTCATCTCACTTGAAGAATCGGTGACAAAACGACTCGTACTTGCTACATGTTCTTGGCACCCAAATGCCACTTACAAGATGACACAATTAGCAGATGCTGGAAGAGGTTCCCCTAAGGGGAATATGCAAATTCACACTGAAAGCTTTGTAGAAATAATAACATGGAAAAAATACATTTGTTACGTTTGCAGAGCGGCGGTAGGCAAGAAACAAAACATTCTTTGTTCCCGAGGAACTAGAAACCCCTTTTCATAACTCCATCCGTGAAAAAGAATCGACCTAACTGTCTTGAGGTCACGAAGCTTCAATTCCTAAAAAGTTTTCGCATGTGAGGCTTACCACAGGAAAGGAAATTGAATGCTTTCCTGATTTGGTAATGCATTTAAAAATAGAGCAAGATATGTGTAGCGAGCAAATTACTGCTCTCATTTATTATTCCTAGTGAATTACACATTATTCTAATGCATTTCTGTCCTGCTCATTTCTGCTGCGGCATAATTATTCAATGAGAGTGGGGCATGTTGGGTGAACAAAAAATCTGGGGGCATATTACCAACAACTAGCGATAATTTTTGTCTCTAACTTGTTTAGAGACAAAAATTATCGCCGCACATCGGCGATTTTTATCGCAAATAAACCTTGGTATTATCAAGGTTTAACGCAAATGCAGTAAAAATCCCCGCAAAGCATGAATATCGCTGAAAAGTCAGCGATATTCATGCATTAGCGAGCTAATGCTCTTAGCCATGTTATCCACCTCCCATTGGATAACATGGCTAAGAACTGCTCAGGGCAGGTGTTAGCTTTTGGAGATATTCCCGCTTAGCGCGAATATCTCCAAAAGTTGGTAATAGGAGATAGCGATGTTAGAGACTGTTTTCAGTCTCTAACATCTTGGCACGCCCACTTTGCATCTCATTAGTGATAAATATCACTGACATGCAAAGTGGGGCCCAAGATGGTCGCTATCTCCTACTAGCTGCCGCTAACTGGTGTTAGCGGCAGCTAGGTAATAGGGAGATAATTTTATCTCCGCTTTCTTGGCTTTTAAAGCCAAAAAAGCGGAGATAAACCCCCTTGATAATATGCCCCCTGGTGTGTGCGCGCGTTAGGAAAAAAAGCATTCATGCATTCAGCACTTTAAAGGAGGTTTGTGTTTTTTTTCCGATTTTTTTTTACCTGTTCTGTTTTGAGCTATATGCAAGCTGACAGCAAAGGGTGGGTCTACTTTAGATTATTCTCAAAATTCATCAACAGACGTGCACATTTACAAACAGCCATGTCAATGTAACCGAAATTCATCACTAAGAAAAACAAACAAAAAAAACAACACCACGACCTGCAGACATATGGATTAACGTGCAACGTTAATATGCAATAGAGGAAATCGATAGTTGTCTAAATATTTACAAACAAATCTGAAAATAATTACGTGTATCGTTTAGCTTAACCAGTTGTAGATTGAGTGCCCCGCCAAATTCCCTTGGAGCAAAAATGTAGAATTTGCGTTTCAGTATTTAGATATCCTGCATCAGGCCAGGTCATCGCACCATTCTTCTCATGAAATGCACAGAACCATGTACTATGGCTGCTTCCCTCTTATACATGTTTTGAATTGATAGATAATGGGCCTTGCAATCCTCGCCTCTCTCTGCGGTTCGACCAATCAAACTTGAAGAAATCTCAGCATCCATGAATCAAAAACAAGCGAAGCACATTTCTCTCTTTTCAGTTCGGAGTGGAATCTCTTGGGTATTCTGTCCATTACGCCTACGGGCCGAACGTTTTGCTGAAGCTTACAGATAAGTACGGCATATCTTTTATCGCTTCCCCTTTTGCCTCCATGTTCTAACATTATAGAAAAAGAACTTTAACATCGGAATACAGTTGCTCCTCTATTTATGCATTTGTTTACATTCTTCCCTCGTTTTCAGCTTTGATCTGAACCCATGCGGCTCCCATAAGAATCTTGAGGTAAGAAGTGTTTACACTTATGGGCAGATATACTAGAGAGTGACGCATCTGAAAAGATGCGTCAGTTTCCCTGCACCAGCCTGTAATACTCTTGCTCCACCCATGGATGCGCCGTATTTACAATACAGTGCACCATGGCGCAAGGATTGACTGATTCATTCGAAATTCTGACGCATCTGTCGGCACAAAAGTTATGCATTTGCTGGAGTTGTGTTGCAAGCATGACACAACTCCAGCAATGCATGGGGAGGCCAATACTTATTGTACTGCGTCACTCCTTCTGCCTGCTTCATGCCGGCCTAAGGTTTTGACGCAGTGGCGTCCTAGAAGTGGCGCCGCGAAATCTTGTAGATTTCACTGCGTCACTTCTACAAGGCTTTCCTGCGTGGGAACACCCATCCTGCATACATCATACCTGACGCAGGTGTAATGTGACGAAGGGCTTTACAACATGATGCATCTCCTTAAATGCGTCACGTTGTAAATGGGCCACAATGTGGCGCATTGTTTACGGCGCCGCTGTGTCACAAAAAGTGATGCAGATCAAATCTCTACCCCTGGGTATGCTGCAACAGGCTTCAGCTGAATTGGTAGCTGCTGAAGCATAAACATGGACTAAGGTCCCTCCCTCTACTTATGCAAAACCTCTGGTAAAGAGATTTGTTGTGCCTGCTCTGGATTCAGTCACTCCATTCTAAAAATGAGCAGCACAGCATATCTGCACATTAACCTGTAGATCAGATCTATACTCTAGCCTTAAAGAAATATTGGACAAACCAATGCATCTCTACTGTAAGAGACCAAGCTATTGACTTTGCTTGTGATTTTTTTCATTGGTATTACCTAAAGCAAAAATAGTTGCCATTGCGTCAGGGCGCATATGACCACATGTTGAAACATAGGTGACCATTTTGAAATGTGTTTTCTGTTAAAGAAAAGCCATTCCAAGATGGCAGCTAATGCAGACACGTGTTGTGACACCTGCGTCATGACTCATTTAACTTCTTATAGCCATTCCAGTATGGCTGCCAATGCATAAGCATATGCACCCATGCCTAATGATTCCCTGGCAGCCATTTTAAGCTATTTGTAATCTAATGTTATGATATGGCTGATGCCCATTTTAGAGTAGTAGATTAAAACTGAAAAGGAAAGTGTGCAGCAGTGCAAAAAAGTGGAAGCAATGGACCCAGTAGCACTTGCTGCCAGGCTCTCATAAAATAATTGGAAATGGGGTTCAGAGTGGGCAGAGAAGCATTAGGGAGCGTTGGTGTGGGAGGGGAAGCAACAAATGACCAGTGGAAAGGGATGGTAGTAAATAAAGGGCAAGGGCACTAGGATGTCTTGTTCAACTAAAGAGTTCCTCGAAGTCAGCAATGAAATCATTCAAATCAGACAAGTTGAACACTATGATCCATAAATCATTCTGAGTTGGGCAGACATAAGAGTAGGGAGGAAAGTCATTACAGTAAGAAAAGAGAACTAAGACAGACAGCAAAATCATCTAATCATGAGCAAGGATTTGACCCAAAGCCCACGCAGAGTATAAATTACGAATTGAAAATATTAGTTCAGACACCAACCGCTATAGGTGTCTGTAGTTATCCAAGGACAGATGCCAGATGATCTTCCTAATTCACGACTCTAAGAATAATCACAGGATAGAGGAAAACTACTGAGGCATAAAAAACCTCCATAGAGATCAAACGAATGACTACAGTTGACTACAGTAGTCTTCAGAGTCTAACCCCATCTCTAGACACCATTTCCAACAGCCTAGAAGGACGAAGGGCTGGAAATGTTCCACAATCCGGAAAGCACTTTAACGAAGTTGTTCCTGTGCATTCACAGTAAATAGTTAAATTGCGAATGGCACATTTCGCCATATATTTTTACTGTGAATAGCGCATTATCATGCAAAGTGCTGTAATGGTGTAATTTCAGGAATTTCACATAACAAGCGTAACCTGAAATTCCCAAAATGATGTGAATTACGCTGACTTAATTTACATTTTTCCCAGGCTGGTGATGAAACCGAAAAAGGCTACGGCTGCATTGCAATACAGCTTACATGACGAGGGGACACCTTTTGCAGGGGGATAAAGGGAATGATCCATAGGATGACTTGATGAGCGCCATGAAAGTCTGGGCTGAACAATGAAAAAAGATCTGGTCCGCCAACCTGAGTTTGGCAAATTGTAGAATAACTCAAGAAAAGTAATCTGCAAGGCTTTAAAAGAGAGATGCCCCTCTTTTTGTCTCGATGGGTTAGCCAGAAAGCTCTGAGGATGGAACAGCCCTGCCCCTTGTACAGCAAGGAGCTATGCTCCACCAGGACGAGAAGCCCCTGCATGAATGCCAGGGGTAGACAAGCAGACAAGAAGACGATGGCTGGGCTCCAGAAGTCACAAGTGAAACAGAGTTTTATAAAGATGCAAAAATAAAATAGTTAACGTCACATGTGACATGCTAATGCACAATTTATAGTGAACCGAAACAACATTTAAAATGTGCAAAATGCAGTATACATATATCCATAGTTGTACTAGGCCTAAAAAATGCGTAAATCAACTTTACTTTACTAGTGGCTTAACCAAATGTGATAAGACATGCATAAAATGTTTAAAAATGGACCTAATCCAGGAGGGATGTGGCCAAGGTGGTCAAGGTGGCTAAGATGGCGGTCGAGCTTTAACAAGGCTCCCGTCGCCCAAAACTAATCCCTAATCATCCTGCCTGACAGCACTTATCTACTATCCTCTGCTGGTACCCGATTGTAGAGGGGGGAGGACTCACGACACCCTCTCTGCCAGTTTTGGAGCTGCCGGGGGTGCCACGATCGGATGCTGGACCACAGACAAGGTGGGGGTGCCAGGTGGTGGTTCCCCAGTGACTGAGGGCCTACTGTGAGCTGCTCTAACCGGAGCTCAAGGCTGCCCACACCACTTGCCTGAATCCTGGTGTGAAACTAGGAGACGACCCCTGCTGTGGAGGGGTGCCCCAAACTGGGACGCTGAGGAGGATGGGGGCTGATTCACAGACAAGATGGCGGCTGCACTGCCACAGCTCTCCGGCAACTGAGGGCCTGCTGAAGGCTGCCACAACTGGAGCTCTAAGTGGCCTACACCATCTGCCTGAGACCTGGCATGACACTGGAGGGAAGACCGTGACTGTGTTTTGTCCCTGCTGATGGCTGAACTGGGGCTTCAGTCCCGAGACCGGCCATGGCGGATGGACTCGCGCACCGTCCTCCCTGGTATAGGTAGGGTAGCATCCCAGGTAGAGGCTCACTGTCGGCCCCGCCTCTCTCTGCCCTGCTGCCCAGGGGGTGGTGGTGGCAGTGGTCCCTGATCCCTCCCTTACTCTGCAGCTGAACTGGGACTTTTTGAGGGAATCTTGGGGGCCAGAGGGTGGCATCAGACACCGGGCCTTTACACCTGTGGCCACTGAGCACTATGACCGAGGGGGCCTTTCCATCCCCTGATTAGTTGGAGACCACGACCCCAGGAGCTGCAAAGTCCTGCTGCCCTTGTTTGGCATCAGTGTGCTGTCCATCTCCCGCTGGGAGGTGGTGGGGTGAGATTCGCATTGTTGCTGTTGACTGCAGCATAGGCCACCGGGCCTGCCACTGGAGGGAGGTAGGTGTCTTTGTAAACTTCTGCCCCCCCCCTCTTCCGCTGCTCACCTGCTGTTAGGTAGACTGGCTCACCCATGGCCTACCCTGCCTGATTGATCCTCTGGCGCCCGGTGGTGGCCTGGAAAATTGGGTGCCCCACTTGATACCTATGGCTGCACACCACTGATACCACGGATCCCTAGCCAGGGTAGGGGCAGTGGCGTGTGCTTCCCTGCCTCGCCACTGCTTCATCTCCCAGATCTTGTCCTGTTGATGTTGGCCTCTTATTGCACCTTGGTGAAGTTAAGTGGGTGCACTCATTTCATTGGAGCCCCAGGCCTGAGGCTGACTGCCGGAGAAGGACCACGTCCTGGAGACTTTGAAACCCAAAGCAGGCAAGCTGCTCATGCTCGCTGTGTGGCAAGCGGGTCTGACCCTCCTCAATCTCACCTACTGCTGTACCTGGACTGGGTCTCCTTGATGATGGTACATGGTAAGCCTCCCTCACCGACACTGGCCCAGACAAAAATGGGCCAGTACAAAATCTGTTCGTTGGAGGGCGAGGAAACCACCGGGTTCCCACACCTGGATCTGAGCCCCCTGCCACTGCAGACCTGGGAATGAACCTTAAAACCAACTAGATCTCACGCGAAGACATAGAATCCAAAGTTGATGGCCTCCGAGTGACTTCTCACTTCTGCACCAGGACCTGCGCAATGTAGCCGATAGAGTGACCGAAGCGGAGATGTGGATTAGCACAAATAAAGACAAGTTGCCAGATGTAGGTCGCCAATTACGGGTCGGTAACGGCCGATTTCGGCCGTTACCGACCGGTAATTGGTTTTTGAGATGTAGGGGGCCCGAATTTTACCGAATCTGTAAATTTACTGATTCGGTAAATTTACAGATTCAGTAAAATACCGATTCGGTATATTTACCGAATCGGTAATTCCAGATGTAGGTGGAACTTAAAATAGTGCCACAGGCCCTTAAGAATTCGTTATTTACCATGAAATACTATCTCATGGTAAATAACGAATTCCTGTGTACATGCACATGTGTGCATGTACACCTGTGCCTGTGACTGGATTGTGTGCCATGCCCTTAGGGCATGTATGTGTGCCACATGGCACACAATCCAGAATCAAGGGTGCAACAGGGTGTCAAAGTGACACCCTGTCCCCCTTGTAAATTTGGTAATTTTAACGAATCGGTATTTACCGATTCGGTAATTGACATTGATTCCTATGGGCCTTCGGTAATTGACATTGATTCCTATGGGCCTCAAGGCCCATAGGAATCAATGTCAATTACCGAATCGGTAAATACCGATTAGGTAATTACCGAATCTTACCAATTCGGTAATTGATTTGGTAAATATACCTACATCCCAATTGCCAGTTCTTAAATACCGAATCGGTATGATTCGGTATTTAAGAATCGGTAATCGGGGATTACCTACATCTGGCCCAAGGTTACTACATTCAACTGCCAAGTATCCAAGCTACAAACCTCAGTCGCTGCCCTAACTGATGGCTGATTAGCCAGAAACCGGTCCCAGGATGCTTGTTTCCGGGCCAGGGAAGACATGGCTTGGCAGTTCGGGTTGGACTGTTCCTATGAGGCACAGGGTCAGACTGATTTGCATGTCTGAACTGGGGTGGTGGAGTGAGCTAAAGAATGATGATGGATTAAACCCAGATCAGTTGACTGAGGGTGAGTGTTTGATTTGCTCAAACGCTCTGTCCATCATCCCCTTTGGTATCGCTTTGTTCGCCCAAAGTTGGCAGGGTATGCCCAGACGTGGGTCCCTTGCTCACTTTGCCACTGGATTCAAGCTAGCCTGGCTGATGACCGTTGAATAACCAGAAACCGGTCCCAGAATGCTTGTTTACGGTCCAGGGAAGACATGGCTTGGCAGTTCGGGCTAGACTGTTCCCATGAGGCAGAGGGTCAGACTGATTTGCATATGGCCATGTGTAGCGATTATGTGGTCAAGGGGACTGAAGCCCTATCATGCACGAAAAACGGGAAGCATCCCTAAGACTACAGCTACCAGAATGCCTTGGGGCCTTTTCCACAGACATAAGCCCCTCCTTTTCAGGGGAAAGGTGTTTGTCTATTAACCTGCTTCCAGAGAGGAATGGCGGATGGTGATCCCCGCCGGATTCCAGCGTGAAGATTCAAGACTTGTTAAAGACTTCTAGCTTTCTTGATATGGACCTGGTGAAATCCTGACCTACGAAGATTCGGAGGGTGTTTGATACAATCGTCACGTAGTATTGTGGAAGGAGAGCGGGCTCGCCTCCTTTACATCAATCCTTTTTCTGGAGAATAGAAAATCCCTGTGGATAGAGAAGCCGCGATGCAATTACATGCGCAGAGACGTGTTTCAATGGCACGTGAGTAAAAGAAAGCATTTTACTGCGTACAGCGTCTGAGAGTAAGACGCGTCCGGTGCAATTGCTTTCAGTGTTAGTGGAGGGATTCTTGTTGAAGAATACCTTAGTGTTTTTTGGTCACAGCTTATTTTTATTTGAGTTGGAGCATGTTTTGAAAGAGCCAGGCATTTGCTCTGAATTACGGACGCGAGTGGTATCTCTTTAAATGATCCATGGAATCAGTGTTGTGACTGTAACAACGTCTTGTTAAAAGGGAAGACAAATACCCCTTTTTCTAGTGACTTTTCTGCTTAGGTGTTTGGCAGCGTTCTAAGACTGTGCACCTTTTGAGGAAGTAATTGTTTTGCTGACATTAACTCTCGGAAATTGGCCAGAAACTATATCTAATATATGGGTTAGAAACTAAGTACAGAACACAAATTATTGCAGCGGGCTGTGAGACCTTGGTGAGCTGGAGGAGGGGACGAACAGTACTTTGTAGAGATAGTACAAGTGAACAGAGCGTAATCTTTTGCTTTGTCGCCCTTTATGCAGCCTTGAAGGTCTTTCGGACCCAGCGCAGATTGTATGCCACGCCCTTGAGAGGAACACAGAAAGCACAGCCTCTTTATTCTTTTATCCCCTTCCCTTTTTTCCCCGGGGCACGAATTCACGCAGAGAGTATATTCTCCTCTGTTGGGGGTCATGTCGAGAGGAATTGGGGGGCTTAGCTTCAGCCATCATGAGATTCTGCATGCCACTCAAACCGGCTTCCGCCCCAATCTAAGCACGGAGACCGCGCTCTTGGAGGTGTCAGAATCCATTAAAGGGGTACTGGACTCCGGGGGCAAAGCCATGCTGGTCATGTTAGATCTGTCGGCGGCCTTCGACACCGTCCCCCATGAGGGCCTTCTCGCTAGACTCTATGAGGTCGGCCTACGGGGGACGGTGCTTAGCTGGTTTACATCTTTCTTAGCTGGCCGCCGACAAACGGTCTGGGCCTCCCCGGACTCTGCCGTGATGCCGCCATTGGGAGTCGGGGTTCCGCAGGGCTCTGTATTGAGCCCAACTCTTTTTAACATCTTTATGACCCCTTTGGCGGCGTTGGCGGAGTCTTTCAGGGCCCAGATCGTATCTTACGCCGACGACACCCAGCTCCTCTTTTCATGTAAGAAGGGAGGAGACTTCGATAGGGAGAGTATCGGGATTGCCTTGGGGCTGTTTTTAAATGGTTCCAGCTGAACAGCCTCAAGTGCAACTCAAATAAGTCTGAGGTACTCTTCTTCGGTGTGCATCCGATCCGGACTGGCAGGCTTGGTGGCCTATTAACATGTTCCCCCCGTCTTGCCCGTCCCAATTAGCCAAGAACTTGGGGGTCAAGATGGACAAGGGTCTGACGCTGAGGTCCCAGATCCTTGGTGTGACGGGTACATGTTTCGGCCTCCTCAAGATGCTCCGGAAGTTTCTGCCTCTTCTTTCTGAGGAACACAGGAAGCTGACTGTGCAGGCTCTCATTGGGTCAAGATTGCATTATTCCAACGTCCGCTACTTGGGCCTGCCAGAGTATCTACTGCAGCGGCTTCAAGTTGTGCAGTATGCGACCGCGAGGGCCATTTATGGCCTAAACAGGTGAGCCAGCGCTGCTGGCCTATTGCAGTCCCTACATTGGCTGCCTATCCGAAAACGGATCGGCTTCAAGGCGTTAACTTTGGCCTACAAAGCTCTTCATGCTGTGGGAGCTAAGTATCTCCAAAGGAGACTCGCCTTCTACCACCCGGCCCGTTCTCTCAGATCAGAATCTCTGTTTCTGGCGGTTGTGGCGCGAGTAAAAAGAGCCCGCATTGGAGGCCGCTCCTTTGGATTGCTGGCGCCACAGTTGTGGAACACTCTGCCGCTGACCCTCCGCGGAGCTACTAATTTACTTCCTTTCAGGAAGGGCCTTAAAACCTGGCTGTTTGCCCTTTAGGCCTTTATTTTTCTGTTCTGTCTTCTATTATGTTGTTTTATCACTGTGTTGTGTTATTCTGCTATAGGTATCATTACAAAAAAAAGCGCTGGGACACTCTTTTTGAGTAGCCGCGCGCTATATAAGAATAAATATAACATAGCATAACATAACATAACATCGTCTCCGCTTGGCACAAGAACAAGGTTAGTGGCGTTCTTATTTCTTGCGCTGCTGCCAATCACAACACCATGTCTGAACAGGGGTGGTGGAGTGAGCTAAAGAATGATGATGGATTAAACCCAGATCAGTTGACTGGGGGTGAGTGTTTGATTTGCTCAAACTCTCCGTCCATCATCCCCTTTGGTATCGCTTTGTTCGCCCTAAGTTGGCAGGGTATGCCCAGACGTGGGGCCCTTGCTCACTTTGCCACTGGACGTACAGAACCAACTGAGCCAACACATCACCAAGTTCTCATTGCTAGATGAATGCCAATCAGGATTCAGAGCAGGGCATAGCATGGAAACAGTGATCCTCCATATTGCTGATGATGCACTACAGGCCCTTGACCAAAATCAAGCATGCTTACTGATTCTCCTTGACCTGTCTTCGGCTTTCGACACGGTGAATCACGAAGCATTACTGACCAGGCTGCGGGACAGGATGGGACTGTCAGGAACTGTGCTGAAATGGTTTGATTCTTTTTTACAGAACAGGACACAGCGATTCCTGGTCAATCAGTCAATATCACTTCCATGCCCTATTTCAATAGGAGTCCCTCAAGGATCGACGCTATCCCCAGATCTGTTTAACCTATATGTCGAACCGCTTACAGAAATTCTCCCAAAATCACAGATATCCTATCACATGTATGCAGACGACACGGAAATATACATAAAGATCGCATCCCTAAAAGACATTGAACTAATGAACGAGACATTAAAAATGGCTCTTCAATGGTTAACTACCAATCAGCTGAAGCTAAATGCTCACAAAACAGAGTTCCTACTAATCTCACCAGCAAGGAGCCATACGGAAATAAAGGAATGGACGAAATTCGTGACTGCCCTAAACTGCACCCCAACACTAATCAAGTCAGCGAAATCGCTAGGAATCACATTAGACGAGAATCTGGACATGAAAGCCCACATTAACTCAATGGCTAAAAATGCCCGCTTCCACCTGAACCACTTAAGAAAATTGAAACCATTCATCACAGAGGCGGATATTAAATTGGCAATCCAATCCTTAGTTATCTCGAGGATTGAATATGGCTGCACCACCTTAGCTGGCTTACCAAAAGCGTCCACAGCACCACTGAAAGCATGCCTTAACGCTGCAGCAAGAATTATCACCGGATCTAGGAAATATGATCATATATCCCCACACTTGAAAGCTTTAAACTGGCTACCTTATGAAGCCAGAATCCAAATGAAGATAGCATGTATCACCCATAAAGCGCTACACCACAACACCCCAAGATACCTAGCGAAGAAAATTCAGCTATCCGGTGGTAATCGACCAGCTAGGAGTGCTGAGGAGTTGCTGTTACGGCCAGCCTTTTTCTGAAAGAAAAAAACCTATGACAGAGCGTTCTCAGGAGCTGCCCCCAGAATCTGGAACTCACTCCCTCCTAACATTAGGAAGATCCAGAATTTGGCAACATTCAAACGGGAAGTGAAGAGCCTTCTGATGAATAAATACATTACTTAGAGTAGAACTATGATCACGGCCTTGATCTATTACTACCCTAATACAGAACAGTTATGACATCAGAAGGGAAGCACAGTCAGTTATATAATGACCGCTAATTACAAGGATGTAAGACCTATAACTAAATCCTACATGAACTTATAACGACCTACCTCATCTATGTATATATATATTGCTTATGATAGAAGTTTAGCCGCAACTGACTATTAACGCTAACTACACATGTGTTTTGAATATATGTCATCTACCTCATATATGTTGTTCGTATAACTGTTAATATATTTGTTAATCCTCTACTTCTTCTATGTTAAGCACGGGTCTTGTTCGTGCTATACAAAACTCTATAATAAATAAATAAATAAATAAGCTAGCCTGGCTGATGACGGATGATTAGCCAGAAACCGGTCCCAGGATGCTTGTTTCTGGTCTAGGGAAGACATGGCTTGGCAATTCGGGCTTGACTGTTCCCATGAGGCACAGGGTCAGACTGATTTGCATATGGCCATGTCTGAACTGGGGTGGTGGAGTGAGCTAAAGTCAAGTCAAGTCAAGTCAAGTCATGGATATTTATATGGCGCACAAATCACTTCCAGGAAGTCTCATGGCGCCTACAGCGGACTCTGACATCAGAAAATGGTATTAATTTGCAAATAACCAGGTCTTTAGTCCTTTACGAAAACGGCCATGGTCAGGGGAGTTCCATGCGGCAGGGGCCAAACACAAGAACGCTCGGCCACCATTTTTGGAAGTACGTACTCTCAGAGGTATTGATAGGAGTTCATTCTTGGACCTGAGATTTCTTGATGGCGAAAGAATGATGATGGATTAAACTCAGATCAGTTCACTGGGGGTGAGTGTTTGATTTGCTCAAACGCTCCGTCTATCATCCCCTTTGGTATCGCCTTGTTCGCCCTAAGTTGGCAGGGTATGCCCAGACCAGGGTCCCTTTCTCACTTTGCCACTTGATTCAAGCTAGCCTGGCTGATGACGGCTGATTAGCCAGAAACCGGTCCCAGGATGATTTTTCCCGGTCCAGGGAAGACATGGCTTGGCAGTTCGAGCTGGACTGTTCCCATGAGGCACAGGCTCAGACTGATTTGCATATGGCCATGTCTGAACCGGGGTGGTGGAGTGAGCTAAAGTATGATGATGGATTAAACCCAGATCAGCTGACTGGGGGTGAGTGTTTGATTTGCTCAAACGCTCCGTCCATCATCCCCTTTGGTATTGACTTAACTGAGAGGGTAGAGGAGGCCAAACACCGCTCAAGGTACCGTATTTTCCGGCGTATAAGACGACTCGGCGTATAAGACGACCCCCTACTTTTCATGATAAAATGTAGGTTTCATGCTATACTCGCCGTATAAGACTACCCCCACTTCCAACGCAGTCCTGCATAGCGATTTTGGTCATTCACGGCGCCATTTGTTCTATTTGCCTATTACTTTTTATTTGCTATCGATACTTGCACAGTGCTTCCACAGTGCCACCATCACCTACGTAACATTAGTTCTTGTGTTTGAGTGCCCTCCATTTATTTCAATATTATACCGTACCTCTACTTGCACACATGTCACTTTTTCCTCCTGTAATGCACCATTTTCTATTGAGAAGCGGTCTGACACCTTCGGGTGAAGTCCGCACTATGTAAAAACGCATGAACACATACCGTAAAGTTTGGTACCCGGCATATAAGACGACCCCCAACTTTCCAGAACATTTTAAGGGGTTAAAAAGTCGTCTTATACGCCGGAAAATACGGTGTGACAATCTCTTTCTCGTCAGCCTCCCTGAGTCCTTAGAAGCCTTGAACCTCACCAAGACTCTGGAGACCTGGTTCTGAATTCAGGGTCCCACTCGGCAAACTCTCTGCTATGTTTGTCATCGAAAGGGCACACCGATCTCTTGCCCTCAAACTCCCCACCAGAGTTTCACTTTGACCAGTGATACTATGCATATTTAATTTTCAGTACACTATCCTGCACGAAGCTCGCACTCAGACTGACCCCAGACACCTGATCTCTATAGTCCTGACCTTTCCTGACTACACCAGGGCAGTGGAGCAGCGCTGTCGCTCTTTCGAGGAGGTGTTCCATGCCCTTAACCAGTGTTATGTGCTCCTCTTCCTTGCCCACCAGAAGTTCATCTTCCAGTCTTCCACATATACTTTTTGGGGATGTATGATGTTACAACGCATACTTTTACAACGCCTACCTTTACAACGCAATTTTTACACCGCAACATCCATTACAACGCATACCATTACAACGCAGGCCATTACAACGCATAACATTACATTGCATGTAAGGTAAGTGTTGGATAATGTAGGGGTTAAAATTACTATTCTAACTCCAGGGGGTGCACAAGTAGGGTAAGTGTTGGATAGTGTAAGAGTACTATGTGTTGTAATGCTATGCGTTGTAATAGTATGCGTTGTAATGACTGCGTTGTAATGACATGCGTTGTAGTGGTGTGCGTTGTAGTGTCATGCGTTGTAATGGTTGCATTGTAAATGCATGCGTTGTAATGGATGTTGCGTTGTAAAAGTTTCGTTGTAATGGTAGTGCGGGGTAAAAGTTGCGTTGTAAAGGTTGTTTCCCATTTTTTTGATACCTCGGAAAAGGCCTGTGTATGGACTATGGAACAGCGGCCGCTAATGCAAACTGAGATGCATAGTCAGGAGGGCGCTCTCGACCACTTCCTCCGCAAAAGACCAAGGGAGGATATTCTCAATCCAGAAGACCAAAGGCTGACCACTGGGAGGTGGCCACTTCACCAGGCCCGGCACCAGTGGGGCCCTAGCATTGACAGAACCAGACTAAACCTTGATGGGCATTCTGCATATTTTTCGAACCTTTAACAATGTCCCAGCCCCACTGCTGTGACCCCCCTCCCTTCTCAGATCGCAGATACTGAGTCTGACTATCGAGCAATGGTCAATCAGGTACGGCAAAACCCCCTGCCATATTCAAGGTTGTTGTGGAACCTTGGTCTTGCCCTTGTTGGTTGGTGGGATTGATAAGCGTCTTCCACTCAGACTTGTGCAATGATCCTTGGCGCCTTTTATTGTACTGTACAGTAGGGCTCAGCCTGAAAATTCTTGCTCAACTTAACTACTTACATGCTGTCAGGCACGATCGCCTGTTCTATGGGCGCCTATGTAACCACTGACCTTTTACCCTGATTTTATTCCTTACCACTATGTTTTATTTAAGTGTGACAGATACTTCACAGGAGGAATTACGCGGTGAGTAGAGTTGGGGGACTCATGTCGGCCCTGCTGGGCCGTGTTCTTTGTTCTAACCTTGTTATTTTCTTACAGGTTTATACACAGCAAGCTCTTCTAGGTACTTTAGTGAATCTTTTTGACTGGGCTTGGTCCACTCTACCTGTCTGTTTCATACCGTCGTCAAGCCCTATAAATGCCCTTCTCTCCCTGCAATGCATACAACCGGCCTGATGATATTCTCTTGGAACACCAACAGTCTTCTAGACCTGATCAAGAGATTTGCTGTGTTGCGTTATACGAAGAGGTACAAACTGGCAGTTTTCCTACAGTAAGAAAATCTATTAATTGGGTTGACGGTGTTCCTTCTTTGGCTGATTCGGCTAGGATAGAGTTTTTCACTCAGGCTTTATGAGGGGCTCCCGAGGGATGGCCATACTGTTGCACTAATCCCTTCCATTGATGGTAACCAGAGTCCCTGGGACCCCCTGGGTAGATATTTGGAGGTTAAGGGAAGTATGGCCTGCCAGGAATCAAAATCGTGTTTCCTGCTAAGCTCCCCCACCACTGCTGCAGCCCATCCTCTAGGTCCTTGATCCTAGCCATACCTCTGGGGACCACAGTGGAGGTCTTCAATGCGGTTCCTGACCTGAGCTGGACACCTCAACTTCATCCCACCCAAGCTGGCGCACTCGCTCGGCATTCCTGTCCTCCTGGGCTGATTCAATTGGCTTGTGTGATGCATAGCACTCCTGGCATCCAACGATACATGCCTTCACCCATCAATCCGCAACCCACATAATGGAGTCGCGGATCGACTTGCTGTGGTTACCAGCTTCAGCCCTCCTTTTTTTTCAGCCAATTCACAACCTCCCCCATGGCATTTCTGACCATTCACCGCTGTTGATGGAATGGGGCGCCCGCCCCCAAACTTTACGCGCTGTCTGGAGGTTTAGTGCATGGAACTTGATAGCTCCTGACTGCGCCTCATTCATGGATGAGGAACTGCAGGCCTTCTTTCGACACAATGAGGGCTTGGTGTCCACAGCAACAAGTATCTTGGCGTTAAGCAAGTCCTCTCTGAGGGGCCTCTTGAAGGGCTATGTGAGGCGTTGTGAGAATCACCAGCAAGAATAGGTGAAAGGCATCGAAAGTCAGATACTCCAACTGGAAACCCACTCTTGAAGCTCTGATATGAAGGAAACTCATCACCTCCTGGCCCTATTAAGCATCAAGCTGCAACAGGTCTCCCTGGAGGAGACCAAACATTGCTGGAGGGCCTCCGCCCGAAGAGTTTACGAATCTGTGGTAAATTCGGCACATTGCTATATCGGCTGGTGATCCATGGCATCTCCACCAGGGTGGTGCCTGCCATCCGGGATTCAACTGGCCGTTGTCATGAAAAATTGCCCAGAATCACCCAGACCATCACAACCTTTTACCAAAACCTTTACACCAGCCATCCAGCTCCTACGACGGAGCAGAGATACCCATTCCCCAAGACAACCCGATGCCCTTTGTCCCAATTTCTCTATCCCTAGAATTAGACCAACCTTTGACTGCAGAGGAGAGAGACTCTATCGGACCTTCAGTTGAGGAAAATCAAGGGCCCTGATGGTTATCCCATCGAGTATTATGAGAATTTCTGTGACATATTAAGCCCCCATTTATTAAACTTCTACTTAACTGCGATACAGAAGGGGTAATTTCCCCTGGACCTGGACTGTGCTACCATTGTGGTTCTTCTTAAAGATGGCCTTCCCACAGACCATTGCTCTTCCTCCCACCCTTTGTCGCTCATTAATTCAGATATTGAGATCTATGCCAAGGGCTTGGAGACCCGGCTGACATGCACTCTCCCACATCTCGTCCATCCATTCCAGACCAATGTGGGTTTATGCCAGTCAGGAGCATGCACATTTTTAGAGCGCAGGAGGCCCTCTCCCGGATGCAGGTGCTGGACAGTACTCTTGCTGTCATCCTCATATATTTTTGCAAAGCCTTTGACACAGTCTTCTGGGACTTTCTGGATGCATTCCTCCAGCGGGCGGGCCTGAGGGCTGCTTTCCCCTGGATGGTCAGCCTTCTATATAGTGGCCATACAGCTTAGGTCTGGGTGAACGGTATCTTGTCTGCCCCCTTCCCAATCCAGCAGGGCTTGCACGAGGATTGCCTTCCTTTCCCTTTACTATTTGCCCTCGCTATAGAACCTCTGGCATGCATCATATGTTACGATGGACAGATACATGATTGGAAATGGGGTAGTGCATTTGAAGACCTCATAGCACTATACACTGACGACATCCTTCTGGTTCTTGGTGACCGCAAGGCCTCAGGACATCAATGCTTGGAGATCCTTTATCTTTACTGTGAGGCCTCTAGCCTCCAAATCAACATGAGCAAATTCATTTTGGTGGAGGTGAGGGGTGATGCTAGGGCGAAATACTGGTGCCCAGATATCCCTCTCCAGTGGAACTCCTTTAAATATTTGGGGATCCACATGTCCCTTCTCCGTGATCTGGCACGGACCCTTAATTTTAAATTCTTAGCCCAGGCTCTTGATTGGGTCCTCCGCCAATGGACCAACTTACCCCTCAACCACATGGGATGAACTCTTTAAGATGCTGTGTTTTACCCGTTACCTTTATGTCCGGGTGAATTTTTCTTGGCCTATCCCCTGTAGGTGGTTTCTCTCCCTGACCTCTACACATATGACCTTTATATGAGCTGGGAAATGCCACAGAGTGGCATTCCACCCGGCATGCAAATCACCCTTTGACAGAGGTCTGACATTTATCTATACTATCTGGGGCTCAGCTGTTACCCATTAACAACTAGTTTGCCAGGGGTTGGGATAATCCTGCTTACCATCTGGAACTTCACCTGATGGGCTTTGAGGGACTCCTTTGCCTCCTCTATGGAACTCAGCTGCCTCAGACATTATCATCCTGCACCTGGATGTCGATTCTGTGCTGGAAAGCAGCCTTACACCTTACTCGGTGGAACTTCCACCTGACCAGTATGACTTCCCTATGGCAGGGTACTTGGTTTCAGCATCTTTCCACAGGGCTTCACCCAGTGGACCGCATGGTCATCACATACATAGGGGATGTCCACAAGGGGAGACAATTTGTTGTCCTTCCAAGAATTGAAAGACCAATATGCCCTAGCTAAAACACTGTATTTTGGTCCCTTCAGCTGCAGCATACTCTGCGGTCACATATCACCCCGAACACTCCACTACCTGAGTTCAACCCACTCTTGGCCAAGATTTTTCCTGGGGTGCCTGGGAAAGGGAGCCATCTCCATGATCAACTGCTCCCTGATTATCCACTTTCCCAACTGCTTTGACTCTCTTAGACAGTAATTGGTGAACTGGGTGCATGAGTTAGACAAAGATGGCTGGGTGGTCTTTTTTACACCTCTAGAACTGGCAATTTCCTCCAATTTCTGCATGATTCAAGTAAATTATCTCCATGCACACTGCTTGCAACAAATATTACCTGAAACTCAGGCTGCTTGTATGCGGTGCACCCCGGCTATCCCAGCTGATTACATTCATATGGTTGGGACTGCCCAGCACTGCATTCCTTTTTGGATGGGGTAGGCCAGGAACTGTCAGCGGTTCTAGGATGCTCCCTTGAAAAGAGCCCACATGCTACCCTGCTGGGTCGGGTGAAGGAACTGAGAGGCCCCTGTGCTGAACAGACCCTCATTGTCGTGGCATGTCTGGTGGCCAAGAGAGATGTGGCTGGCATGTTGAAACAGCTCTCACCCCCCTCGATCCAGCAGTAGGGCAAGGGAGTAGACTGGTGTACACAACAATAAAAACCAATTTATGCTTCAAGTGGGTGTCCCCACAAACACAATAGGGCGCGGGTTGGAAATGGTGTGCCTTTAATGGCTTGTCGATGTAAAATAGTTGATTTTATGGCCGAGACCGCAGCATGTTTTGGTGCTTTTCCCAATGCACAGACCATATTGATAGATGTACTTCCTGTATAAACATAATAAAATTAGTTATAAAAAATGTTTTACCTTATTCTGGCATGCCTTTAATGAAAGCTTCACATAACACTGCAGAATGTTTCTGATTAATAATAACATTTTGAAAATGTTTGCTAGAAACACTATTGTTTAATAAAAATAGTTCACACAAAAATACAATGCATAAATAAGAAATGTTGACATATTTAACATATTTTTCTCATTTTCAAATGAAAAGATGTGGTGCTGAATAATATTTCATTTCAGTTGACGTTTCTATTTCACATAGTCCATTGTTAGCTAATATACAATTTGCTTTATTAGAAGGTTACAAATGTAGTTAAGCTCTTGAGAAAGGATGTCAAGGATCGAAAGACCCTTAGATGTAGACACAATTTTCATATTGTTTCACACTTCATAATAATTTTCTGTAGCCTTTTGTGCAAAATCGTTGGAAAGTAAAAGGAGAGTCTGTTTGCAGAAGAATAATGTAAGCTGATTGGATGGGAGGAGAAGACAATACAAAGTGAATGGCAACATTTCTTTTGACTGTTAATATTAGTGCCTGTTCCTAGAGTAGGTTAATGCCTTTTTTGAAGGCCCTTACTCCATTCACTTCCCATTTTTCCCTTACGCTATTATGCTAACGGCTTAATGCTGAAGGCTGAATGATGATTTGCCATCCTTTTCTGAACTTGTTGCAGATTGCGGTTTGCTGGTGCTTCTGCATGAATATTTTGCCTAATTGCTTGAGACTTTACTGAGATTCACGAACCTCCCTTATGGGAAGCTCTTCTGAAACTGAGTGATTGAATTTGAGCTTCATGCTCCATCTCACTCATTCTTTTCAAATTTGAACTCTTTATAGGTTTCCTGCCAACACCTTTTTTGCCCAATTCTTTTAGTAGGGATTCTTTGCTTTATGGAACACGCTTGATGTATTGTTTTAAAAAAAAAATCTTTTTATTAACAAGACAAAAGAAAAAGCATCAAGGGACATGTTGCACTTTCACATTTGTCAAATATACATTTCCATAATACAGAATAATACATACGGAATAACATTTAGGGATCACAGGGTATCCGACGCTACTGGTACTTCCCGGGCAACAGGAGGAACACAAATATCCCCTCTGTGGCTATTACATGCTCCCCAAATCTTACTCCACTTCGCGGGGCAACCCCTAGCAATGTAAACCGACCTCTCTCTGTTCATGCACCAATCCAGATCCTCCACCCACTTCTCAATCTGAGGCGCTTGATTGGCGCCCCACAACTGAGCGATATTGCGCTTAGCACTCATGCTCGCCAGGGTCACCCACTGCCTCCCACATGCACTTAGGTCTGTGCGCTCCCAGACATTTAGGACACATCTTCTGGCCTCCAGCGTTATCTCTACCCCCAACACCTCTCGCATCATTTCGTGGATTCTAACCCAGTAAGTCCTTGGTGAAACACCACCAAGCCATCCATGACCTCATCAAGGACGAGTCTCCCGATATATTTTCCATCACGGAAACCTGGCTTCAGGAGGCTGATGCGGCTATTATCAACTTGGCATCTACACTTTGAACCGCCCTACTAGAGGTGGAGGTATTGCCCTCGCAGTCAGGTCCAGTTTCACCTGTAGTTGGAATGGTCTTAACATTGCTGGTTGCGAAAGTGCTTCTTTTAAGATCTCAATCAGCCCCCAGTTCTCACTCTCTAGGATGGTTGTTTACCGACCTCCGGGTAGCGACGTAGCGTTTAGGGAAGCTTTCCCAGACGCCGTCAGCTCGTTAGCTATTGGCTGTGCCAATTTTTCCATCCTGGGAGATCTGAACCTTCACTTTGACAACCAGAACATCCCGGCTGTTAGCAGCATCTTAGCTGATCTAGAGGCCCTTCAGTTATTCCAACAAGTATCCCAGCCCACCCATGTAGGGGGTCATACTCTGGACCCTTTTTTTACAAATCTAGCTGAAGCTAAAGTTTTGACCATTTCCCCATTAGGGTGGACGGATCATTTCCTAGTGTCCATTCGGTACCCTCTGCCTGAGACCCCTTCTACTCCATCAGCCAGACTGGTTCCTAGACGGCACTGGAATAAACTCAGGCTGGAGGATTTGCACCGTATCCCGGATGAAGAGCCGTTAGGCACACTAGATAACGTGGAAACGGGCTACGATCATTTCTTCCAGTGGATCACCAGGGCGCTTGACTCTCTGATTCCCATTACTTTGAGCAAACTTAGCTCTAGAGAGTCGAGTCCCTGGTACGACAGTGCCTTACGTGCTCTAAAAGGTACCTGCAGACGGGCGGAAAGAGAATGGCGGAAGTCCTACAAGGCCGTCAAGAAAGCCGCGTGACTTGCTTCCATTAAGCTCTACCATCGAGCCATCTGTAGAGCTCGCGCGGCGTTCTATTCCTCGGAATTCTGCAACAGCCCGAACCCGTCTAAAACCATCTTTAAAGTCCTTAAAGACCTTTTGGCGAAAAGGATCTCCTCCCCGGAAGCCTGTTCCACCTCCCACTGCGAGACCCTGGCATCCTTTTTCCTGGAGAAAGTCCAGGTTATCTATCAGGCTTTCCCTAGTATTGGACCATCTCCGGGAGCCCCAGACAGCACTCAAGGCCATACCACCCTGCACTCTCTTCCCCCGCTACTACCTGAGGGGTTCAACAAATTGGCCCAGCAAATCAAGTCCTGCTCTCCTTCGGATCCGTTAAGACCTGCCCTTTTTAGAGACAAGTCTTTTTTGGGACGCTCCACGGTGTGTTCTCTGATTAACCTTTCACTGGCCTCGGGCATGGTTCCAGCCAAATGGAAGCAGGCGGTGGTTTCTCCAATCCTGAAGAAGCCTTCGTTGGACCCACTAAAACCCGAGAACTACTGTCCTATCTCATTGCTACCCTGGCCGGCGAAAGTTGCGGAGGCTCACGTTAATCTGGCCCTCTCGGACCACCTTACTCGGGCCAATATCCTGGACCCCACGCAGAACGGCTTCCGTGCTGGCCACAGCACGGAGACAGCCCTTCTCGCCATGGTGGAGCATCTGCGTGCGGTATTGGATGCGGGTCAGACGGCGGCGCTTGTACTATTAGATCTTAGCGCCGCCTTTGACACCGTCTCACACCGCATTCTTTTGCATCGCCTGGAGGAGATTGGCATCGGCGGGCTTGCTCTGCAGTGGTTCCGCTCCTTCCTCGACAATCGCTCTTTTTGCGTGGCCATCCCACCTCACCAGTCCAAACCCCATCCTCTGGGCATTGGGGTTCCGCAGGGATCCTCGCTGAGTCCCATGTTATTCAATCTATACGTGAGACCGTTGGCTGATGTCGTCAAGCAGTGGGGCATGACTATGGTCTCATATGCCGACGACACTCAGCTAGCGGTCACTATCAGTAGGGATGCTGAGCAGGATGCCCCTAGGTTCCAGAGTGGACTGAGGGCGGTGGCCAGCTGGATGAATGCCAACTGTCTCCAGCTCAACGCAAAAAAGACGGAAATCATGATTGTCGGTCTGGGGGGACAGGTGGTGGCCTCCGGAACTTGGGCCGTCTCCGACTCTGGTTCCGGAATTAAGAAACCTGGGAGTCTGGCTGGACCCCACCCTCAGCTTTATCGGCCACACAAAGAGAACTGCGGCCTGCTGCTTTGGTGTTCTTCGGGGCTTAAGACCTGTCCTCAAATTCTTCGATGCCCAGACCAGGCAGCAGGTGATTCAGGCGACCGTGATGTCCCGGCTTGACTATGCCAGCTCTCTCCTGGTGGGGGCCAACCAGGCAGAAATTACTCGCCTGCAGCGCGTTCAAAATGCTGCAGCCAGAGCGGTAGTTGGCCTGCCCAGGTTCTGCTCCGTCTCTAACACCCTACGATCCTTGCACTGGCTGCCGGTCAAGATGAGAATTCACTTCAAGGTCTTATGTCTGGCCTTCAAAATCTTGAAAGGTTCTGCTCCCCAGATCCTTACCAACCTCTTGTCTTTGTATGTCCCGACACGCTCTCTTAGATCCTTGGGCCAAGCTCTCGCTGTGGTCCCCCGGTTCAAGCTCAGACGAGCTGGGGGCCGATCTTTTCGTGTGAGAGCTGCGGCTCTCTGGACCTCCCTTCCGGTAGAGATCCGTATGCTGGAGGACCTCCTGCTGTTCTGTAAGGCCATCAAAACATTCTTATTTTAAATCTTGCCCCCGCAGCTGTTCCCCTTTTCTGTCTTTGCATCTAGCGGTGTTGTGTTCTACCTTGTCGTGCGCCAGGACGCTCCTTTGCTGGAGCATCTGTGCGCATTTTAAGTGCCCATAACATAACATAACATAAGTCTGTATTTCTGTACAATGCCACAGAATATGCATGAAAGGTCCAGTCTCTCCACACCCCCTCCTACAATCCCAATTTCCTGCTAGACCCATGTGCACCAGCTGAGGTCCCGTAACATATGACCAGTGTAGAATATTCAATTGCACCAGCCTGAGTCTCATTTGGATGGCCACCACTTTCGGGGAGGAAACTGCCTCTCTCCAGTCCTCATCATCTAATTCCAAGCCATCAGTACCCCATTGCTCCCTGATGGTAACCAGTGGATCGTGCATATTATTGATACATTTTTTATATATCAATGAAATGGTCTTTTTGGGAAGATGACCATCTAAGATTCGGTCCTCCAGATGGGAGACATTGGGGTGTGGTACCTCTGGGGATATGAGCAAGAAGGGCATGGCTAATCTGGAGGTATCGATAACTCTCACTCCCCTGTAGACAATATTTTTTTGGGAGAGCATCGAACTCAAGGACTGCGTCCTTGCCCCAAATGTACTTGATCTGCGAGATCCCAATTAGATCTCATTAGTCAAAGCCTTTAGTGTTCCAAAGGCTGCCCAACCTCTCAGAATTTCACAGAGGGGTTGGGAGGGTAAGTTTTCAGTGCCACTTAAGATGTCGAGTAGCCGCATGCCACACCTGTACTGCGTGGGCCGATGGAATGGCAAGGGGAAACCGGCCGGCCCTAGCATATAAAGCCCTCGTAAACCCCCCCCCCGCACCTGACCATGGTCCATCGCATATCCCGGGGACACGGGAGACCCGTAGACAGCTTGGGTGACCGCAGCTAGCTGGGAGGCCCAGTAGTACTTCCGCAGGTCCGGGTCTGGCAATCCAATCCCTCCATCGTACCAAGGGAGAGTGAATTTGGTGAAAGCAATGCGAGGTTTGCCCTCCCAGAGGAGGGACTCAATTTCCTTAAAGTAGGAGGATGGCACCGGGTGCATTATGTTTTGCAGCGCGTATAAAAATCGGGGGCGGGCCATTATCTTAAATAGCACCGCTCGACCGAGAAGGGAGAGCGGCAATGCTCTCCACCTTGTCACATCTTTCCTAAGTCTGACCAACGGAGGACCCAGATTATTATCGAATCTCAGCTTCCGATCCAATGTCAAATAGATGCCAAGATTACCGAATCCCACTGTCTCAAACTGTAACGGGCAGTCCCTTGGAATTATCGGGGATCTCCGCTAAGGACAAAAAGCACTGATTTTGACCAATTAATGGCAAAGCCAGAGTATCTCCCAAATATAGCCAGGACATCGAGGAACCAAATCAGAGAATCCCGAGGAGTGGTGAGGTAAAGCAGAATATCGTCTGCATAAAGCGAGATCTTATCCTCCCATTCAGGCCTCCAACGCAGCCCCCTAATCGATCGGTCCCTACGGACCCACGCTGCCAACGGCTCGAGAGCCAGGGCAAAAAGGAGCAGGGACAGGGAACACCCCTGGCATGTGCCTCTACCCAGGGAAAAGTCCACGGACCTACGGGTATTTACCACAACTCTGGCAAGGGGACCCTCATACAAGAGACGGATACAGTTTATGAACTCATGGCCAATACCCATCTTCCCCAGGACGGCAAATAGGTAGGGCCACTCGACTCTGTCAAAGGCCATAGTTGCATCCAAAGACACCAGCACCGCCGCCGCATGTATTTTCGAGGCACCTCCTAGTATACTGTGTAGCCTACGTAAATTAAGGTTCGTATTTCTACACGGCATGAAGCCCGATTGATCCGGATGAACCAGGGTAGTAATGACCTTGGCCATCCTGGTAGCCTATAGCTTAGGAAGCACCTTAGGTTCAGCGTTAAGAAGCGAGATGGGCCAATAAGAGGAGTACAGGGTCTTAGGCTTTCCTTCTTTGTGAATAATGACAATATTAGCAACTCTCTGATTGTATTGGAGCTGACCCCTCTCTATACTCTCTACAAACATGGCTCAGAGAAATGGAGCCAAAACACTTGCGTTTATTTTATATAGCTCTATGGGGACTCCGTTCAGGCCAGAGGCCTTCCTGGAGTGGACACCTCTAATAGCCTGTGCTACCTCGTTGTTCGTGAGTGGGGAGTCCAGGTATTCCCTATCTTCTTCAGATAATGAAGGCATACGAATGTCCTGTATCATAGTCACGCTATCTGCCTCCGTATAGATACAGACTGATTTGCATATAGCCAGGTTCTGAGCTGGGATGGGGCAGTGAGATAAATAACGGTGATGGATCAAGCCCTGATCTTTGGACTGGGTAAGAGTGGTCTGCTCAATTCAGACACTCTGTTCATCACCACCCCCTTTTGTAAATCGATTTTGGCCAGTATAGGTGTGGCAGGGTATACTCAGACATGAGTCCCTTTCTCACTGCTCCATCAGGATTCAAGCAAGCCGGGCCGAAGAGGCTGAAATGCCAGAAACCGGTCCCCGGTAGCTTGTCTCCTTTCTGGTAAAGAATTGGCTTGGTAGTTTAGTCTGCCCTGTTCCCATGATGCACTGGGCCAGGGACAGACTGATTTGCATATAGCCAGGTTCTGAGCTGGGATGGGGCAGTGAGATAAATAACGGTGATGGATCAAGCCCTGATCTTTGGACTGGGTAAGAGTGGTCTGCTCAATTCAGACACTCTGTTCATCACCACCCCCTTTTGTAAATCGATTTTGGCCACTATAGGTGTGGCAGGGTATACTCAGACATGAGTCCCTTTCTCACTGCTCCATCAGGATTCAAGCAAGCCGGGCCGAAGAGGCTGAAATGCCAGAAACCGGCCCCCGGTAGCTTGTCTCCTTTCTGGTAAAGAATTGGCTTGGTAGTTTAGTCTGCCCTGTTCCCATGATGCACTGGGCCAGGGACAGACTGATTTGCATATAGCCAGGTTCTGAGCTGGGATGGGGCAGTGAGATAAATAACGGTGATGGATCAAGCCCTGATCTTTGGACTGGGTAAGAGTGGTCTGCTCAATTCAGACACTCTGTTCATCACCACCCCCTTTTGTAAATCGATTTTGGCCACTATAGGTGTGGCAGGGTATACTCAGACATGAGTCCCTTTCTCACTGCTCCATCAGGATTCAAGCAAGCCGGGCCGAAGAGGCTGAAATGCCAGAAACCGGTCCCCGGTAGCTTGTCTCCTTTCTGGTAAAGAATTGGCTTGGTAGTTTAGTCTGCCCTGTTCCCATGATGCACTGGGCCAGGGACAGACTGATTTGCATATAGCCAGGTTCTGAGCTGGGATGGGGCAGTGAGATAAATAACGGTGATGGATCAAGCCCTGATCTTTGGACTGGGTAAGAGTGGTCTGCTCAATTCAGACACTCTGTTCATCACCACCCCCTTTTGTAAATCGATTTTGGCCACTATAGGTGTGGCAGGGTATACTCAGACATGAGTCCCTTTCTCACTGCTCCATCAGGATTCAAGCAAGCCGGGCCGAAGAGGCTGAAATGCCAGAAACCGGTCCCCGGTAGCTTGTCTCCTTTCTGGTAAAGAATTGGCTTGGTAGTTTAGTCTGCCCTGTTCCCATGATGCACTGGGCCAGGGACAGACTGATTTGCATATAGCCAGGTTCTGAGCTGGGATGGGGCAGTGAGATAAATAACGGTGATGGATCAAGCCCTGATCTTTGGACTGGGTAAGAGTGGTCTGCTCAATTCAGACACTCTGTTCATCACCACCCCCTTTTGTAAATCGATTTTGGCCACTATAGGTGTGGCAGGGTATACTCAGACATGAGTCCCTTTCTCACTGCTCCATCAGGATTCAAGCAAGCCGGGCCGAAGAGGCTGAAATGCCAGAAACCGGTCCCCGGTAGCTTGTCTCGTTTCTGGTAAAGAATTGGCTTGGTAGTTTAGTCTGCCCTGTTCCCATGATGCACTGGGCCAGGGACAGACTGATGTGCATATAGCCAGGTTCTGAGCTGGGATGGGGCAGTGAGATAAATAACGGTGATGGATCAAGCCCTGATCTTTGGACTGGGTAAGAGTGGTCTGCTCAATTCAGACACTCTGTTCATCACCACCCCCTTTTGTAAATCGATTTTGGCCACTATAGGTGTGGCAGGGTATACTCAGACATGAGTCCCTTTCTCACTGCTCCATCAGGATTCAAGCAAGCCGGGCCGAAGAGGCTGAAATGCCAGAAACCGGTCCCCGGTAGCTTGTCTCCTTTCTGGTAAAGAATTGGCTTGGTAGTTTAGTCTGCCCTGTTTCCATGATGCACTGGGCCAGGGACAGACTGATTTGCATATAGCCAGGTTCTGAGCTGGGATGGGGCAGTGAGATAAATAACGGTGATGGATCAAGCCCTGATCTTTGGACTGGGTAAGAGTGGTCTGCTCAATTCAGACACTCTGTTCATCACCACCCCCTTTTGTAAATCGATTTTGGCCACTATAGGTGTGGCAGGGTATACTCAGACATGAGTCCCTTTCTCACTGCTCCATCAGGATTCAAGCAAGCCGGGCCGAAAAGGCTGAAATGCCAGAAACCGGTCCCCGGTAGCTTGTCTCCTTTCTGGTAAAGAATTGGCTTGGTAGTTTAGTCTGCCCTGTTCCCATGATGCACTGGGCCAGGGACAGACTGATGTGCATATAGCCAGGTTCTGAGCTGGGATGGGGCAGTGAGATAAATAACGGTGATGGATCAAGCCCTGATCTTTGGACTGGGTAAGAGTGGTCTGCTCAATTCAGACACTCTGTTCATCACCACCCCCTTTTGTAAATCGATTTTGGCCACTATAGGTGTGGCAGGGTATACTCAGACATGAGTCCCTTTCTCACTGCTCCATCAGGATTCAAGCAAGCCAGGCCGAAGAGGCTGAAATGCCAGAAACCGGTCCCCGGTAGCTTGTCTCCTTTCTGGTAAAGAATTGGCTTGGTAGTTTAGTCTGCCCTGTTCCCATGATGCACTGGGCCAGGGACAGACTGATTTGCATATAGCCAGGTTCTGAGCTGGGATGGGGCAGTGAGATAAATAACGGTGATGGATCAAGCCCTGATCTTTGGACTGGGTAAGAGTGGTCTGCTCAATTCAGACACTCTGTTCATCACCACCCCCTTTTGTAAATCGCATGTATTTTCGAGGCACCTCCTAGTATACTGTGTAGCCTACGTAAATTAAGGTTCGTATTTCTACACGGCATGAAGCCCGATTGATCCGGATGAACCAGGGTAGTAATGACCTTGGCCATCCTGGTAGCCTATAGCTTAGGAAGCACCTTAGGTTCAGCGTTAAGAAGCGAGATGGGCCAATAAGAGGAGTACAGGGTCTTAGGCTTTCCTTCTTTGTGAATAATGACAATATTAGCAACTCTCTGATCGTATTGGAGCTGACCCCTCTCTATACTCTCTACAAACATGGCTCAGAGAAATGGAGCCAAAACACTTGCGTTTATTTTATATAGCTCTATGGGGACTCCGTTCAGGCCAGAGGCCTTCCTGGAGTGGACACCTCTAATAGCCTGTGCTACCTCGTTGTTCGTGAGTGGGGAGTCCAGGTATTCCCTATCTTCTTCAGATAATGAAGGCATACGAATGTCCTGTATCATAGTCACGCTATCTGCCTCCGTATAGATTCCCACAGATGTAAACACTGATCTGTAATAGTCCGGAAACTCTTCTGCAATCATTTGCGGGTCAGTTATCTTACCCAAGTCCCCCTTCTGCAATTCTGGTACCAATCTAGACGCCCACTTTCCCTTTTCCAGCAAGGCTATCAATTTCCCAGCTTTATCACCGTGTTCCTATATCCTGCTTTGAGTATCAGCATGCTGCGCTTTGGGCCTGTCTCTAGCCAGGGACTTGTATTCGTCCTGGAGGAGTTTCAGTCGGTGTTTTCCCTCAATGGTCACCTCCCGGGATACCGCCATCTCCATCTTAGTCAACTCCGCCTCCATCCTGTCTACTTACTTTCATCTTTTTCCCTGAGACTAATTATAAAACTTCCCCCCTAATGACAGTCTTGTACGCCTCCCATAGAGACTGCGCAGAGTCGACCGTTCCCACATTTTCGTGAAAGTATCTTTCTGTGCCCTGTATAATTTCTTTCTTGGTGTCTGGGTCTCTCAAATGCCATGCATTTATGGGGGCAATTCTACCTGCATCACATCGTCCTACCTCCACCCTGAACCAGATAGGAGAATGGTCAGAAACACCCCTACCCAAATGTCGCACCTCCGGGACCGCTGCCGCCTGTGCCACCGTTATTAGCATGTAGTCAATTCTGGAGAGGGTATGGTGAGCTGGGGGTGTGTGCGTGTAGTGTACCCCACTTGGGTTCCTCAGCCCCGTTGTTTCCAAAAAGTCGGGCAGTCACCTCTGGGACGGCACCAGGAGCCGGGCAGGATGCCTATCTACCTCACCATCTTTCACAGCGTTGAAGTCTCCTCCTATTACCAATAACCCCACAGGCAAGGTCAGGAAGATGGCACACAGGTCTCGGAAAGTGTCTGTCTGTAGGCCCAGTGGGACATACACTGACACAAAGGTAACAGTACTTCCCTCCCACAACTCCGATATTGCAAAATATCTGCCCCGATTGTCAGTCCAAGTGGATTGGATTGTTAGTGGGAAAGAGTTCCTAACCAGGATGCCCGTCACCTGGATCCTGTAGTGAATCTGGCATGGGCCACCAACTGACTCCCCGCCTTATAATAATAATAATAATAATAATAATAATAATAATAATAATAATAATAATAATAATAATAATAATAATAATAATAATAATAATAATAATAATATTAATAATAATAATAATAATTCTTAGCTTGTAAAGCGCCTGGCTACACTTACCAGTGTGTCCCCGCGCTATCAATGGACTGAGCAGCACATCGAGCAGAGAGAAAAGCCCGGAGCCGACAACAATTAAGGCTTTGGGAACAAAAGAGTTTTCAGCACCCTCCGGAACACCACCTCCGAGGTCTCCACACAGAGCCTAAGAGGGAGAGTGTTCCATCTACGGGCAGCCAGGGAACGGAAGGATCTCCCCCCCATCCTCGCCCTGTTGATCTTGGGAACCGAGACAAAACCTGCACCCCAGGAGCGCAGGAGCTGGGTGGGTTTGTACGGTAGGAGTAGGTTGCGCAGAAAGTTAGGGCCCTTCCCATGAACGATCTTGTGACTGACACAGAGAGCTTTAAACTCTATACGTTCCTTATGTAAGGCCATACAGCGATTGGCAACTAGATGCATCTCTTGCAGCAACACCACATCCGGGGAATGCCTCCTTGCTAACTGATTAACCATCCCCCTCTTAATTTTATTCCCGAGTCCATTAACATTCCAACTGAGCCCGGTTATACCCACTCCCTTTCTATCAAAAGACATTATAATGGTAGATCATAGCTAAGTCACCTGATGCAACGAAAAAATGAGAACATATTGCAAATATAACTGTACATGATACAATCACAATTCAGAAAAAAAAAACTCTTGGTCCCCCACCCCCCTCCCTGCACCCCTGCATATAGCTTACGCTCATCCCCAACTAGCAGTGTGCCTGTCGCCCCTCACTAATCTACAACTAACTAAAGGTAGAAAATGGAAGGAGGGCCAAGAATCCCACCCGCCACTCCCCCGCCAGCCACAATGCCACTGTTTCAAAACGGGCCGGCTCACAAGTATCTCTAAGCTAACAAAACAGATCAGGAAATGGCTGTGGACCCACCCCGCCCCCAGGCCATACCATACAACAAATTAAGTCCTGCCGTCCTCTTTGTGCGCGTTCTTATTGTTCCTCCGCTTCACCTCGATCCCGACTCTTTGCCTCATACAAGTGTATACCGTCCAACCAGTCCGACGCCACCTACGGGTTATCGAAAAACCAGGCCTTCCCATTGAGTTCCACTCGGAGACGGGCCGGAAACATCATGGCGTATTTTAGCCCCTTGTCTCTCAGTTTCCTTTTCACTGACAGAAAGCTCTGCTGCTGTTTCTGTACCATTTGAGTGAAGTCCGGAAAAAAGGAGAGGGCTGCGTTTTCATATCTCAATTGGGACCCTGCTTGAGCCTCCTGCAGGATCGCATCTCTGTCTCGGAAATTTAGGACTCTCGCAATCATATGTGGAGGGGGACCCTGGCCGTGGATGCCCCCCCGGCACCCTGTGCGCACATTCAATCGTGAAGAAGTTACTCAATCCGTTGGGCTTGAGGTGATTAAGAACGATGTCTTCTACGAACAAGTCCGGCGTTTGGCCCTCCGATTTTTCTGGCACACCAAGAATGCGGATGTTGTTTTGCCAGGTCCTCCCCTCATATTCATCCAGTTTGCGATCCGTCAGAACTCTGGAGGCCTTAAGGTCCCGCACCTCCTGCTGCAGCAATGCCGCATCATCAATAAGGCTGGCTGTCTTGATTTCCAGCATTTTCACTTTCTCGTTCGCGTTCGCAAGATCTGCCCGTATCAGTCCCACCTCAACCATGACAGTGTCGAGTTTGTTATCCAGGGTTTCCATCTTCTGGCCTAGGGACGCCTGGACTCCATTTATATCTGTCATGAGGTCCATCTGTGTGGTTCAGTGGGACTACGCATTTCAACCTCTCTCCCTGATTGGGTCTTCTTCGATTCCACTGGGGACTCTTTCGGCATAGTATACCGATCAAGCTTGTTGGATTGAACGTTTCTGGACCCCTTGGAAGACCTAGACTGGGACATGTCAGTATCCGTCTTGGTCGGCATCCTGCTTCCCTACTCCCCTGTGTCTGATATTAAACTGGGGGCTTCCGCCAGGGACAGATCCACAGGATATCTGCACGCCCTCAGCACTCAAGAACGCCGGCCACCTCCATCTCTTTCCCCCAGGAGCCTCAGACAGTTCATATCTGGTCGCCTGGTCAACAGGCAGGCGGGACAATCGTCTCAGCTACCAATCGTTCCCGCACTCGGGGTTCAGATTGCCACTTGCCAGTATCAATGCCAATGTCCGCTAGGCCGGTGGCTCAAATCAGTCCTCCAGTCACAGGATCCGGCCAAACCAAGCAAAGGCAACCCACTCTGCATCACAGGTCTACTTCCTTCACCACTGGACAAGCTACCCAGGCCCCAGACTCAACACAGACGGGGAGCGTGTCCCCTGAAAGCTGTATCTACGTCGTGGCTCCACGTATATGCAACCCACTGCACCTCATCAAATGTCTACGGGCGCACCATGGCAAGGCAAGGCACGCAGATCCACTACCTCTCCGGCGCCAACCTCCACTCAAAGCGTATGATGGGCACTCTCCTCCACGCCGCCCGCATCAAGCTTCAGTGCCCAGTAGGAGATAGTATCAGGCTGGCAGAGGAGTCCCGCCGCCACCTATCCAGCCAGTCCACCAATTTTCGGGGGCAGGGGCGACCCGTGAGGAATTCTTGCTTGTAGTTGATCGGCAAATTCCTGTTTCTTTATGAGTAACAAATACTCACACCTTGGAAACCATTTGGTATGCTCAATCCATGGGTCATCCCCTGATTCCCAACGCCTCAGTCCACCATCACAGCAAAAACACTTGACATCATCATTGCGACCCACATAATAGAAACCAACATTTGGCAGCTGGTCTGGTTGTACTGGGATTCTTGAAGGCCAAAGAGAATATGCACCGCCACCTCTGTGCACCCTGCAGCCCCCAGTCAGCATGGGTCCTTAACTCACGGGGCCAGGCAGGCAGGTCATCCAGTGCCCGGGCCCCCTATGCTCAGCCTGCCCCCCTCCACTCACTGCGGGACCGTACAGGGCCACTGGGGCGCCGGGGCCGATCTCCACGCCGGACCGGCAGCCACCTTCAACCGGTGCCCGATGTTGTTCCACTCGGTGGCCGCCGCCACCTCCACCTCCAGGAAAGTCCCCGGTTCTGGCAGGGAAGTAGGCCGCACCTCGCCGGATGCCATATCTCGGCCGCCGAGCAGCGCCGAGGGCCCGCTCCACCAGCAATGCGGGTCGCTTCTGCCCATGAAACCAGGAGTAGGACTCAGACCCAGGGGGGACCCCCGCAGGATATTTTGGTTGAGGATGGGGGCCGGCGGAGCCGAGCTCCTACGCGGCCATCTTGGTCGACGGTTAGGCTCTTCCCCCGCTTGATGTATTGTTGATTATGATTTGTTCTAACCATATTTTCATTATTCATGGCTGATTGTCATGTAAAATTATAAAGACTTTTATTTTAAGTAAGGCAGACCTCTTGGTTTTGTCAAAGGGTCAAAATATAAGCAGTAGGCCCATTGTCTTGAAAAAGGGGCCAGCACATCAACATATGTAAGGCATACCTGGCTTTGTCAAAAGGTCACCAATAGCTATAATCAAATGTATATTTAATAAATTGTATAATAAATAAATTGAAATATTCAATAATTGTGATTCTCTCAAATTATTTATGATAGAAAAC
Source organism: Lissotriton vulgaris (assembly GCF_964263255.1). Lineage (NCBI taxonomy): Eukaryota > Metazoa > Chordata > Amphibia > Caudata > Salamandridae > Lissotriton > Lissotriton vulgaris. The sequence continues at coordinate 898,751,506 of NC_141687.1, forward strand.
CTTTAATTAAAAACATGAAACATGTTTTTCAGTTGTTTTGTAAAACTTCTCAAGTTACAAAGTGCAGCCATAAAGCGAGCCATAAATGGGCTCCGCACTCCAACGCTAGCTGGCAGTGTTTCAAAAAGACATGCTAAGATCTCCTGGGGTCATGAATTCAATGCTCCTGGAGAATTACTGTGGCCATTACCAAGAATAAATAGTATTCAGCAAAAAAGCCCTAGGGCATTATGGGGCGCTCCTTCAACCGAGCTGTGAATAACAACGGTGGGATGCCTTTGCTCATTTATTATTCTTTTTTTTTTTTTTTTTTTTTTTAAACTGGATGCAATGTAGGCAATTGTAGAAATGGCAGCATGGTCAAAGATTGAGTGACATCACTATAGTCAAAGATACTATGATGTCACTGATTTTAGTGTAATCTGGAAATAAAAGGGTATATGATGTCACAATACCCCTAGTATTTTGGTGAATCTACACCCATGAGCACAGCCGAAATGTGAAGTTGGCTGGAATTCCAAAATGGAATTACAGGTTTTGTGGTATTTGCAGCCATATGTCCATCCACTAAGTCACCTGAAAGTGATCTGGAATTTTGGGAAAAATACAAACGTCTGGCCAGTAATAACAATTTCTGCATGTTATTCCCAATTCCATGTGGGATTATATTTGTAATCCTACAGTAACATGGGCTATGGTATTACTGATAACCAATATATCTGTAATGACAGATTCGATGATGTCACCTGAAATTAGAGTTCCCCTCATAATGAGGGCCATTGTAGTAACCATGGTGTTTTTGCTGAATTGGAGGCCTGTTCTTGATTTTTAGGAAGCCTTTGTGTTTATAAATTTGTATTGGCACTGTACTGTGAAGAGCAGGCGGCTATTAAAATTAGGTGACTTAAATAGGCATTTAATGTAGATTTAAAAAGACAGTTATCATATGGTAATAAAATATCAACTGGTCACTGAATCCAGAGGTGTAAAAAAAGTGACTGGTAATTACGCAGGACCGCATCCCAGTCCATCAATATTTTGCACACCATGCCACTTCAGTTTGGATCCAGTCTTATGCAAATCACTCTTGACCCTACTCCAATGGGAGCATTGCAGCCCAAACTGCCAGGCCAGGTCCTCCCTAAACCATACCGTAAGCAAACCAGGACTGGTTTCATGTTAGTATGGGCTCCTCAGCCAGGTATACCTTGGTTCCAGTGATACAGTGTGCATGAGAACCACGTTTGGGCATACCGTACCACTTAGATCAACTCACTAAAGTATACAAAAAAGTGATGGATATAATGTTTGAATTAATCTCAGCCACTTGCAATTACTCGGGTAGCATCACAGCCCATCATTATTTTGCAAACCATGCCACCTCAGTTTGGCCACAGCCATACTCAAATCAGTCTTGATCCTGCTTCCACAGGAACAGTCCAGCCCAAAATGCTAGGCCAGGTCCTCCTTAAATTTGAACACAAGTAACCCATGACTGATTTTGCCCCAGTTAGGTTGGTGCTGGGGTAGCCAGCAGTGGCAGCAGTGGCCTTGGGGCCCACCCTGCAGCACCCGGCTAAAAATAAAATAAAGAAATGTGGGTTCCACAGGTGGGCACTGGGGCACCCATAAAATTAGTGTGTGTGTGTGCGTGCGTGAATGCGTGTGTGTATGTGTGTGTGTGTATATATATATATTCAGAGAAAAAAAAATATGTTTCTGGGGTGTTATAGTTAGCTGGATATTTCACTCGTACAAAACCATAGAAATTCCTCCGTTATAGTTAGTTCTGCTAACTATAACTCGCGCACCCGCAATGCACTGCTGATGATGTCATATATTACATCATTCATGACATGGTCAGTGACATCACTGCTGACATCACTGATGACATCTCAAATGGCATCACTGATGACATCAATGATGACATCATCCAGTGAATGTGGTTTAGTTTGACATTTGAATATGTATTATATATTATGTATTATATATATATCAATCTGTATTAAAGATTGAGTGGATATATAACAGTCTGGATGGAGGATTTAGTAACTGTCTGACTGACTGTTTCATTGAGTAATTAAAAGTGTCTCACTTAATACATGTATTAGTAACTAAACTATGTGAATGTGTGCATCACTGTCTCTGTTGTTGTATAACATGCTGCATCAGTTGGTCGCTAACTACATGAGGGTGTATATTAGTTATTGATTAGTTGGGTGAGTATTTGTATGGGACTCTTGAAAATAGGTGTAGACCCTCCACGGTAGCATTCTTACGTGAATTATATACAGATGCCTCAGCTAGAGTCAGATATGGTGCAAAAGGTGAACTTACCAATTCATTTCCCGTGACTAAGGGAGTCAGACAAGGTTGTGTTCTGGCTCTCTTTCTTTTTAATCTCTACACAAACGGCCTAGAACTGGCTATGTTGGAAGGGAGTCAGGACCTTCCTGCTATTGATCGCCGTCCAATTCCCGCATTACTTTATGTGGATGACGCTGTGATCATGGCCAGAACTTCCCTTCAATTACAGCATCTTCTTAATAGTTATTGTAAATTTATGGCATCCTTGGACCTTATGGTCAATATTAAGAAGACCTTCATAATGCATGTTGGAAAAAGGGTAAAGAAGTTAAAATCAATCTTTATTGATAATACTAAACTGGAATGTACCAATGTATACCCATACTTGGGCATATTAATTGATAATAAATCCTGTTGGCAACAGGCCATTAGCACCAGGAAATTATTATTCTTAATAGCCACTACTGCTCTGGTAGCATTCGCCCAAAAGTTAGAGAAGCCTCCCCCCGAAGTAATGATCAAAATATACCAGGCGAAATGCCACAGTGTATCAGTATATGGTGCTGGGGTGTGGGGCCATGTTGCTGTTGACTCTCTTCAGAAGGTAGAGAATGGATTTGTTAGATACCCGTTGGCAGTCCCACAGAGTTCTCCGACCTATGGTTGACATATTGAGTTAGGTATGGATTATATATCTGACAATATCAGAATCCAGCCAATTCTTTTATGGCATTGTGTTTGGACAACGGATCAGTGTAAACTAACACGCTCCCTTATTACGGCTTGTACTGGGCTGGCAAACTGGATACAAATTCCATGGTTGGCATATGTGTGTAACTTCCTAAAGGATTTAAATCTTGCTTCTTACTTTTTCCAACTATTATCTATAGCTAATATCTCGAGGAAAAATCTGAAAACTACATGCTTATCCCATTTAAGGGCATTACGATTAACCCAGGAGGTTATTAAAGTCTTGAATCGCCAGATTCTAACCATGCAGACTGCACCAGGGATTCAACCGTCTTTACTGTTTCATTTGAATACCTATGAAAAATATTTATTGACCTGGTTTTGTTTCAATACCTTTTTCGCATTGTAACTTTTCCAATTCAGCACGACTGGTCAAAATCACTTATCCTGTGTCCATGTGATGGAACCGCGGTACAGTCGACAATTCATGTAATATTATTTTGCAGAAACTATGAGTTTCCACGCAAGCAATGGAATATTCCCCTTTGGGTATCTATGGGCCTGAAAAGCTGCCGCCCTGCTCTCCTTGCGTTACAAAATCTTGATTCTGAATTCAGTGCCAAAAGTATTGCTTGTTTTCTTAAGGCATGTATAAAATATCGCTGTAATTATGAGTAACATCTGATGCACTAGCACTTTATTGAGATTTAATCAGATTTGTTCTCTTGAAATGTCCAATTTGTAATTATGATTCTATGTATATTCACCCCGCTCTCTTTTTACTTATGTTTTAAAAAAAATATATATGTACTTTTATGGTTCCTAAAAAAGTATGGCAACCGAATAAAGATATTTGAATTTGAATTTGTATGGGACACTGAGTTTGTGTGTGGTTGGATGGGGTGTGTGTAACTCTATGCATAGATGTGTGTATGGTTGATTGACTAAGTGTATAGTTTAAGGGTGCATGTGAAAACAGTTATTTGGGTGACTGAGTGTATTTATTTGTGTGTAGTGAGCAAATATATGTTTTAGTTGTACATCTTCAACAAAGTAAAAAAATAAACGACATTGTATGTGAGAGTTGGTGTATATAAATAAGTATATGTAAGAGTCCGTGATTGTGAGAGTAACTATATGAATGAGTGTATTATTGTAATGGTGATTTTTTAACATATTAAGTATGAGTTACAATGTGTTGAATAAATGAGGTGTGTGCATAATTGCGTAAGTGAGTAAATGTAAGTGTGATACATTTTTTTCATGAGTGAGTAGGATGACTGTATAACCGACTAAGATGACTGCTGATGTGTTAATGTCTATTAATGTGTATAAGTGCATTTGATAGTGTTCTATTAATTAGTGACTGCATATATAAGTGATTCTGCTGTTGAATGGGTAGTTGTGTGTGTCGACTTAGGAATCAGTGAGTGGGTATGTAGTAACTGGTATTGGTGTGTCAATGGTTTCAAATATGGTACTCTGTATTTTACAGTGAGTGATGAAAGGTTGTACTAGTGTACGATGAGGCGTATCAGATTGTCACGTGGATGATGTCATCAGTAATGCCATTTGAGATGTCATCAGTGATGTCATCGGTGATGTCAGTGTCATGAATGATGTAATCTGTGAGAATCAGCAGTGCACTGCGGATGCGTGAGTTATAGTTAGCAGAACTAACTATAACGGAGGAATTTCTATGGTTTTGTATGAGTGAAATGTCCAGCTAACTATAACACCCCTGAAACCTATGTTTTTTTTCTGTGAATTTCTAAGGTTTTTTAAATGCTAATTTCTAACTATAACGTCTCTGAAACCTTTGGTTTTTTCAGTGAATTTCAAAGCTTTTTTAAATGCTAATTTCTAACTATAACGTTTCTGAAACCAATAGTTTTTTCAGTGAATTTCAAAGGTTTTTTAAATGCTAATTTTTAAGTGTAATAGTAGTTATACCTTTTTTTGTACCAATTTTCTACAGTTTTTTATCTGTTTATTTATAAATATGTTATTCATTAAATAACATTATATCTTTTTCTGAAAATTGCAAAAAAAAATCAAAAATTCAAACTGAAATATTTGTAAAATTTTTGTTTTAAATTTTTTTTAAATATATTTATATTATTTTCTTTTTTTCAAAAAATAAATCGGAGTCGCGCACCCAAAGCGTACACATCACAGTGGGTGCACGGATTCTAGCCTCCATTTTAGAAAAGTTGTGAAGGATCCGCGTACGTTGAGCGACGGCTTCGTGTTTTTTCAGTTACGTCATATACATTTAACATTATGTGATGTGCGCGATAGGTTTGCGACGGATATGCAACTCCTGCTCCTGCACATTGGCGACACAAGCACATTATGGAACGCGACGCTTGCGCGGTGGCGGGTGCCGCGTGATGTCATATACGTGCTGGGTGTGTGACTCCCGTAAAAAAAATGTATGTTCTAAAATGATATGTATGTGTCTTTAATATACATATTAGGGCAAAAGATTATCTAAGATATTCATAAAAATAATCTATTTGTACTTATAATAACCTTATATTATTCTTAAATATAATTTCGCGAAGTCGTGTGTGGTGTTTCGTGAGCGCAGAGTGCACGGATCCCATGTGACCAGACTTCATTGGTTCATAACATTTCCCACTGTGACTATTGAAGGACCCCACCCATTTTAATCATTCTTGTTGGAGCATCTTTAAAGAAAAATCTCTTTTCCTACAAGAACCCTTTTTTTGGTGTTTTTCAAAAAATATCAAACAAAATGACATCTGGACAATAGCAGCAGCAGGAGGACGCATTTTCTGAAGAAGAATTCCTGCAGGAGGCACCACGCCCACAGAGGCCGGAATATGTTGTGTGGAAATTCTTCACTTTTCCACCTTGAGAGAAGAAAGTAAATGCAAGAAAGGTGACGTGCAAAATTTGTGACTGAGTCCTGTCAAGAGGCAGTGAAAAAAAATACTCTTGTGGCACTGCTTCTATGTACAACCATCTCCGGAGCACGCATCCTCTCAATCTTGCTCGGGAGAAATTGAAGCGACCTGCTTTGAACCCCTCACCTGCTGTGGCAAGTACGTCTGGGGCGTCCTCAGGAACACCTGCAACGGACATTAGGCCAGAATTCGCCTTTCTCGCGCAACACTGCGTGAAGTGTAAGAAATGTATATGCTTCGGTGAGCAGTCGGTGGATGCAGTTTTTGCTGCGCAATGCAACCACCATTTTTTGTTATTGTTTTTGGAATGATAAGTAATTCCTGAAGTTCCCTGTTTTATTCATTCTTTTTTTGTTAATTGTTTTGAAAAAACACCAAAAGAAAATACACAATTGTTCAAAATAAATTTACAAAAAAAAAAGGAAAAAAAAGTTCTGATCAGAACTACCTTATCTGGTTAAATAAAGAACTATAATTGCAAGGTAATGTGTGAAAGTTTGGTTGAATATATGTATACAGCATGATTGACTGAAAGAATGCATTAGTAGTGTATAGTGAATTTATAGGTGAAGATTTATGAGGAAGTACTGCAGCTTGACACGGCAAGCTCTTTAGCTGCACTGCACTGTGGCACTTCCGAAGCACAGCGATGTGACATATGTACATGAATATGTTGCAACTCTGTGCTTACCTCTGCACTGCTGCACTAGCTGCATCCATGGGGTGACACAGGCACCCTTGCACCATGGTGCAAGGATGTCTGTGTTGTGCGAAGATTGTTTTAGTGCAGAAAGGAACACCTTCCTGCACAAAAACAATTAGTAAAGGCATGTTCCTCTTTCAATGTATGCTGTGGAATTCAGCATGCATTGAAAGAGGAAAAAATGAGGAGAAATGAAAACAATTCTCGTTGCGCCTTGCTACACCAACTCTAGGATGGCGCAGCATTCACACACATCTCCAGATTCATGATTTCTCATAAATCTGGAGATGTGTGTTGTTCTATCGGTGTTGCGTGGGAACACCCACAGCAAGACCTATGGAACGCCCCTTCAATGCAAAGTTCTGTGTATGAAGGGGTCGTATTTACAAGGAAAGGAAAAACCATGCAGGGTGGCTTTTCCTCTTGTATATATGATGGAGTGCCTGGCACCATCACTACGTTACAAAAAGTGATGTACTGGTGGTGCAGGGTGCTTGTAAATCTGCCCCATAAGTGCTTAGGTATTGGCAGACTGATAAATAAGAAAATAGTGCTGGATGGGTGATTGAAGAATTGCATGAGACGGACAGGAGGTATCCTACGCTACATGGGTACTACTTCAGTGTTTAGTGGAGTGGACCAATAGTATGTATCTGCTTAGAGATTTGTAGGGATTATGCACAGAATACTTTATGTGTGCTTGTGTTGGTGCCTAGGTCATTTTATAAGATTACCACTAGTAACTGGAATGATGACAGTGCTGCAAACAGAGTGAACACTTAATTTTTAAGTGCATACTTATTGGTGGAGTGCTAGGATAAGTAGATAGTGGTAGATAAGTGATTAAAGAAGTGCATGGGACAGACTGGACGATTCCTACCCTGCATGAGTACTAGCTGGGTACTTAGAAGAAGGTATCAATAGTATGTAGCTAGTTAGAGGTCTGCTTGGATAGTACACAAAATATCATAGCTGTACTTGTGTTAGTAGCTAGGCCATTCCATATGTTCATGAATAGTAACAATAATAATTACAGTATTACAAACAGAGTGTATAGTGAATTTATAAGTGCTTAGGTATTGGTGGAGTAATAGGTGAAGTAGATAGTGCTGGATGGGTGATTGGAGAAATGCATGGGACAGACAGGAGGATTCCTACACTGCATAGGTACTAACTCGGTATTTAGAAAAGCGTATCAATAGTTTCTAGCTGGTTAGAGGTGTGCATGCATAGTGTACAAAGTATTGTACCTGCACTTGTGTTAGTGACTACGCCATTCCTTAAGTATACGACTAATAACTGAGGTAATTTCAGTGTTGCAAAGAAAGTTTGTGCTGAATTTATAAGTGCTTAAGTATTGGTGGAGTGATAGGATATGTAGATAGTGCTGGATGGGTGAATGGAGAGGTGCATGGGACAGGCAAAAGGTTTCCTAGACTGCATAGGTAATAACTGGGTATTTAGAAGATCGTATCAGTAGTATGTAGCTGGTTAGAGGTCTGCATGCATAGTGCACAGAATATTGTAGCTGTACTAGTATTGGTGTGTCTATGGTTTCGAGAATGCTAGTCTGTATTTTAGGGTGTAAGAAGGTGCATCAGATGATCACATGGATGATGTAATCAGTGATGTCATTTGAGATGTCATCAGTGATGTCATCCGTGACATGTCATGTCATGAGTGATGTAATATGTGACGTCATCAGCAGTGCATTGCGGGAGCCTGAATTATAGTTAGCACAACTAACCATAACGGCCGAATTTCTCTTGTTTTGTACGAGTGAAATGTCCAACTAACTATGACGTCCATGAAACCTGTGTTTTTTTCTGTGAATTTCTGAGGTTTTTTAAATGCTAATTTCTAACTATAATGTCCCTGAAACGTGTAGTCTTTTCAGTGAATTTTATATATATGTACTTAATCTCCTCTCACTCTTACAAGGAAGGAATCAGCGATCAGGTTGTAGTTTGGAAGTATGTAATCTGCAAAGGACGTGATCCACGTGTTTTGACTCATTCCGAACCTTGATAACGATACAAGACGTCATTGTAGCATGCTTATTAAAATGTACAAATGCCTAAAGTTGCCAACATTAAAAAAGGACTACATATTACTTTAATCCGAAAAGCTGGGGGCCATATTGGCCTGGTAACAATGTGAAAACAAGTGTTAATATGGACACAATGTAATTTCAGCATATCTTGCCCCGTGACCGCCATACCTGTATGTTCTTCAACGTGACTTATTCATAATAAGCATACTTAGGATTGTAAACATCCACCTAAACAATGAACTACACATTACTTTAAAGTGAAAAGCTATCAGCCATATTAATGTGGGCACATTGCGTATTAGAATGGTTCTAACACGCAAGAAAAGAAAAAAAGGGGTGTTAATATACACACACAATCCCTAAATAAAGTTCTAGCGATTATAGTTCCATTCCATTCACAGCTCATTTGAGATGCCATGAGTGATGTCTTGAGTGATGTAACTGACCATGTCATGAATGATGTAATGTCTGAGGTCCATAACAGTATATTGCGGGGGTGTAAGTTATAGTTAGCTCAGGTAACTATAACTGCTGAATGTCACTGGTTGTGTATGAGTGAAATCTGAGTCTAACTATTCTGTCCCTGTAATCTTTATTTTTTTTCAGCAAATTTCTAGTTTTTTTTAACGTTAAGTAAGATGCATATCACAATGGATGGTGGGTGGTTGCAAGCAGAGCCTGGCATTGTGCTGCCCCTTCCCAAGCTTGCTGCTCCTGCCTTCCCTCCTCCTAGCCATCCATTGTCCAAGTCCATGTCCCTGTTCCCTTATTACAGCCCTGTGTGGCCGTTGTTCCGCCACTGGCCTTCCCACCTTCTCTGAACAGTTAGCTTGCTGCCCCATCCACCTCCTTCCTATCCTCTGTTGTCTGAATCCATGGACTAGCTTCCTCCCTCCTGCCATGCATGGTCTGATGTGCTGCCACTGCCCTCCATTTAGCATGATGTACCAGTCCACTCCTCCTGCCTTCCATTGCCCAATTCTATGCCCCATCATTGACCTCCTGCTTAGCTATTCTCCTTCCCCCTGCCCTCCGATGTCTGTTTGCATGCCCCTGCTCCATCCTTTTTCCCCACCATGTTCCATGGACCTTCCAATCCTATCTACTCTGAGTTTTCTGTTGAGCTGCCACTCGCCTCCCACCTGCCTAGCATTGTCATATGACTGTAACATGTCCCTGCCAACTCCACCCTGCCTGTTCACATTCCATGCCCCTATCCCTTTCCTCTTGTCCTCCATTCTCCATTTTACTGCCACACCCTTTCTACCCTCCCTGGTCTGTTGTGCTGCAACTGCTCCTCCTGCCTGCCCCACGTGATCTGTTGTGAGGACCCTTCCCCTGAACTCTCTTGTCTGTGCCCAGGTTCTGACCCTCCCTTCTATCCTACATGGTCCTTTGTGATTGCCCCTGCACCCTCCTTCTTGCCCATCATAGCCATTGTGCTGCCACTAACCCTCCCGCTTGCCATGCATGGTCTTCTATGCTGCCACAGCCCGTCCTACCTTCTCTGTGTGGTCACCTAGCTGCCCCTGACCCCCTCCCACCTTCCCTCCATGGTCTGTGTGTATGCCATTATAGTCTCACTATTGCTCTCCATGGTGTGTCTTGCTTCTAGTGCCCATCCTGCCTGACCTCCGTGGTCATTGTTCTGCTCCTGCCCTGCCCCCTTGCTCCCAGCCCTCTGTTTCCACATGCAGACCCCTATTCCCTCCCTCCTGGCTTGTCTGTTCCATTGTAATGCCCCTGATCCGTTCTTACTACCCTTTATGGTCCGTTATGCTGCAGCTTACGCTCCTGTTTGTCCATTATGGTCAGCTAGCTACCTTTGCCTCTTTCCCCTCTGTTGTCCATGTGCATGGTCCTGTCCCCTCCCTATTGATTTCCATGGATTGTTGTGCTGCACTCCCGTCCCGCATGCCCTGTGTGGTGTATTGTGCTGCTGCAAACCCTGCTGCCTGCCCTGTAGGGTCAGTTTGGTGCACCTCTCCATGTCCCTCCTGTCCTCTGTTGTCCGAGTCCATGTCCCTACCACAATTCCTCCTGCCTTCCATGATCCAATGTACCATACTTGCTAACATTTTGAACTTGGTAAGAGGGAGATTTTGAAAAAAAATAGGGTATTGATTTTCCCCTTTGACTTACATTGAAAAAGAGGAGATTGTAGACAGGAGACAGATCAAATAAAGCCCATTTGGGCTTAAAAACATTGGACATTGTAGGAGAGTAGGGTCTGCTATCCTATGGTCACCCCAAATTTTTGCTTTTTGCTTCACTGGTTTCTGACTTAATGTGGCTGTGGGCCTGCTAATCAGACCCACAGCCTGCTGTTCTCTCTCTAAATTACTGCCAATGCACTTTAGGTGCATTACGAATTGGAACTGGTTCACCTTATGAGCCCCTGTAGTAGTGTACCCTAGGTACCCAGGGCATAGGTGTATCCAAGGCCTACCAGGGGCTGCAGCATGTATTGTGCCACCCCTGGCCTGGCCTCCATATTTGACACAACTGGCTGATCACTCAGCTGGGGTAAGTTGGTGTAACCACCTCTTACTTAGGTACAGTATGTCTGTGCCTAACCCTAAACTGGACACATATGTTCCTATCAGCCACTCCTATGGAAGGCCTCATCAATCCTGGAGGCAGAGTGCTTGGAAATATGTGAGATGGTGCTCTAGCATGAGCTGAGCCTGTCTGCAGCTGTCGGGAACCACTCCCTAAGCTGTTCCGGGATATTGCCCTACCGTATACTCTTAAGTGCATTATAATCCTCGCGGTTAAATGCTATCTTTGGTTTGGCTTTATCAAAACATGTCGAGTAAGGTGTCATACGAATTGGAATACTATCCCCTCGCCAGTTCTGGCGACGGGGATAGCATTCCACCCTTCTAGAGGGACACGACATGTGTGTAGCCTTAACCCCGGTTAAAGTTAAACAGAGCCTCAGCATCACAAAATGGATGCTGCCACCACAGACACGAGTCTGGCCTCCTGCTGCTGACCGAAACTCGGCAGATGGTGGCCTGGACAAAGGGTTTCCTGCCTTGGGAGGTGCGAGCACCACCCCAGACAGGGTTTTGTGTATTGGGTAGGACAGGGCTGAATAGAATCAGACATGCCCGGGGCACACAAGGTGTCCCCGTGCATAGGCCAGTCCAAACCGGTCCTGGGACTTTCCAGACCCAACTTGGCGCGGAACTGGACAAAGGAAAGGGGGTGCAACCGCCCCCCTTCCTGGTTCCTCCCAGAGGAGGGACCTAGTAGGTGATCCACCCCTCAGATTGGGAATAAGAGTGGGAGCAGTGCCATTGCACAGCAGATCATCCTGAATCAACTTGAAATACAGAAGAGGACTGGACTTCGACATTCTGCTGCACAGAAGACTGAAGAGAATCTCCCTTGTGGCCTAGGAGTGGCCACCCTGTGAACACAGGTACCAACCAGCAACTCGACGTCTGCTTTGCCGCCGCCTCCCGCCAGAGCCCGAGCCCAGAGCCCAACAAGAACCAGACTCCCAGACCTCTCAGAGCCCGATCCACAGTCCCTGCAAAGAAGGGACCTGTGGAGGCACTGAGTGACGTGGGACCGGACCTCTTGGAAGACACTCGAAAAGCTGACTGCGCAGCTTCTGAGGCATCCTCGACGTTGTGATTTGGGGACTGAGAACCCCCACCACCGAGCAGCCCTTGCACCGAAGATCAGCCCTCCAGCCTCTCCACGATCTGCGTGGGGCCCTTTTGCATTGTGCCACTCGATGCGCCATCCCGGCCACTAGCCACGTGGTCAGCGGCCATCTTGGCGACGAAACCGACGATTTACACAGCAGGTCTGGTTGCTCCAGACCTACCCAAGCTCCTGTGAAAAGGAGCACCCGCTCTGACCTTGCTGGTCCGAGTGAAAAGCATCTTTCAACTTCTGCGTGGCTTGCATTTGCCAAGGCCTGTTTGCTCCGATCAGGTCGCCGACACCGCCAACAGCGAGAAGCCTACGTGGGACAGCTCGTGACCGACTCCTGGACTTCCTCGACCCCGGGTATTCACGTGGCTGCAGAAAGAAGCTACCCAACAACGCCTGTTTGCACCCGACATCGCCTGGTTCCAATCTGGTTCCACGGTAGTCACTGGCTAGTGACTTTGAACACTGTCCCCTCTGCTTTCAGGTCTTCACAACTACAGATCCACCCTTGGATCCACCGGAACTCTTCACATCGAGCTGCCTGCAGCACCTTCAGCTCCAAGCACCATCGACCAGCGTGACGAAACCCGACACTACTTCGACCCTGTGCACCCGCTTCCTGTGGGTGAGGTAACTCAGCTCCGCCGGTGCTCCTGCACTGGTACACATCCCAAGGGCCTGTGTCTTAAGTTTCAGCTCCGTAGGTCACTCGGAAGGTTCCTAACTTTCTAACTTTGTACTTTTTACGCACCATAGACTTTACATTGGAAAGTGCGTGCACTTTGAACACTGCACCCGAGTCCCGCGGGCCTTTCCCGACTTAATCATTGCCAGTCTCGAATAGCTCCAGCGATTCCCAAGGCCCTAGGCCTGTTCCCTTTCCTATTGGTATCTCTTATACCACTTTCTTAGTATATGGTTTAGGTGGCCCCTAGGGCTCATCCATATTGTGCAACTTTTGTGTATTTTAAACTGTCTTCTGTGCTTCTGTGCTCATAAAGAGTCCAGGGGATTTTATAGTTAATAAATCAATATATATTTTCAATATATATCTGTGTGGTGTCCCTTTCATTTGGTATTCAAGGGGGTTGTGTATGGTATAACAGCTGGCTTCACATGCCTTTCAGAGTTTAGCCTAAGACTGCTTTGTCCACGTTACCACTAGGATAACTGGTCTACAAGGTTGAATTACAACCATCATCATAAGGGTTGCTTGGCATGGTACAAAGTGATCACTAAGAATTAGTGAGCATTATATACCAGGCCAACTTCTCACATTGGTGAGCAGCGGATTGGGATCTGAGCTTGCTGTTGTTTTACCATTACAATCTTTGAGATTATCATTTGAAAGATCATACAGGTACCTGCTAGGTACATATAAAACAAGCCTAGTATACTTAAGTTCTACTGAACTTAGTTGTTGTAGAGCAAAGGGAGTAGCACACCCTAGCTACAACTACTAGATAGGTTTAGTAGGTAAACACCAGTGTAGGTAGATTGCAACACATCCACCCACACTAGAGCAATGTCTGGAGCAGAGGGGTCCAGTGGACTTACTCCTGTTGAGAGTGACCCTCCAAGGGCACCATCCAAATTTGCTATTTTTTCCTTTAAGGAATTAAGACAGCTTTGTGTCTTAAGGGGTCTGAAGACAGGGCCTTCCCCTACTACAGACCACCTAAGAGAGCTCTTAGACCAGTCTGAGACTCTAAAGCCCTCTAAAGCAAACCCCACAGGGAATGCTGAAGGAGGCCATCCTTTAGAGGATGACACTGTAGACACCCCTGCCCCTATCATCCTGGTAGATGAGGAAGCCTCCACCACTGGAGCTCCTCGGGTAGATGAGGAGGAAGAGGAAGAGGAAGAGGAGGAGGTGGAAAGCAGTGAGTCAGATGATGACAGAAATAGTCAGGTGCTGGTCAGTAGACTGAACCAGGCTAACTTAAGTGTGGTTGGGACTGAAGCAAGGCTGACCTTGCCCAGCCACCCAAATGGACTTAACCAGGGGCATAGGAGGAGGAGGAATCACTCAGGTGAGTCCAATACCTCCCATGTCTCTAGAGGCTCTCATGGTCACTCCAGAAGGGAGATGACTAGCCCTCAGAGAAGGGAACATGAGACCAAATTGAGAGAATCTCAAATTAGAGAGGCTGAATTGAGAGTCCAGAGACAAGAGTTAGAAATTGCCCTGGCCCAAGAGAAACTTGCTAGAGCAAGACAGCCTAGAGAGAGTGGGGTAATAGAATCCACTGGTGGCAGCAATATCCACAAGGATAAAGACAGGTCTTTTGATAACAGAAACCTGAGTAAGATTGTGCCCCCCTACAAAGCTGGGGATGACATCCATAAATGGATTACTGCAATGGAGAGAGCCTGCAGAGTACAGCAGATCCCTCAGGAGCAGTGGGCAGCAATCTTGTGGCTCTCCTTTGAAGGTAGAGGCCGAGACAGACTCCTCACAGTTAGTGATGGGGATTCTAGAAATTACCTGGTCCTGAAGAGTGCTCTGATTGATGGGTTAGGCTTAACCACTGAACAGTACAGGTTAATGTTCAGAGATACCCAGAAGACACAGACTCAGGACTGGTCTGAATTTGTTGAGTGTGCCACTAAGGCTCTGGAGGGATGGTTGCTGGGAAGCAAGGTTACAGACTATGAAGGATTGTATAATTTGCTGATGAGAGAACAAATTTTAAATAATTGTCAGAACCAGCAGTTGCATCAACATTTGGTTGACTCAGATTTGACCTCTCCCCAAGAATTGGGAAAGAGGGCAGATAAATGGGTAAGAACCAGAGTTAAGCAAAAGAACCAGAACCAGAACCAGGGTGGCGACCAGAAGAAAACAGACCAGAAGGGTGGGGAGCAGAAATCTAAAGACCAGAAGTCTTCAACAGGGCCCCAAACTGAGACAGAGGGTGGGTCCCAAACTTCCAAGAAGAAGAAGAAAGAAGGTCAGAAGAAACCCTGGTGTAAAACTTGTAAGAACACCTCTCACTGGACAAGTGAGTGTAAAAAGGGTGGAGCCCCCAGCACTACTGCCCCTAAGGCACCTGCACCCACTAGTACAGCTAGCAGTGCTGGTCCACAAACCAAGGGGGTAGTGGGAATCACTTTGGGAACTGAAGGAGATTCTGACCTAGTCAGAACCCTTACACAGGCTGTTCTGGTTTGTGAGGGGGACATGGATTTGTCCCCTGACATAAGCCCCAGTAATCTGGGCAAATACAGACAGACGACCTTTGATCAACAACAAAGTGGCTCAAGCTTATAGGGACACATGTGCCAATGTCACAATGGTGACACCTAACTTTGTGGACCCTGGACAGTACATGCCAGGTGATAATTACCTGGTGACCAATGCCAGCAATGTCACTACTACACATAGTGTGGCACTTGTTAACTTTTCCTGGGGAGGGGTAACTGGCCTAAAAAGAGTTGTGGTTAGTGCTGATCTCCCAGTAGAATGTTTGTTGGGCAATGACCTGGAGAACTCTCTATGGTCAGAAGTTGAGTACAGGACTCATGCAGAGATGTTAGGGATATCATCACATGTCCTTGCTGTGACCAGGTCACAGGCCAAAAAGTGCCTCTCTGAACCTCAGGTCTTGGATCCTGGAACAATGGACCAAGCACCTTCCAAGAAGAAGAACAGGAGGGTTAAGGCGGTGCCTTCCCAACTGCCTGCAAGTGAGGATCAGGCTTCACAGGAAACTGATCTTGAGACCCCTGAAGGAACTGTCTCTGAAGAACTTGAACCTGATCAGGTTGAGTTTCTGGGGACAGGGGGACCTTCTAGGGCAGACTTGGGGCAGGCTCAGTTAACCTGTCCTTCTCTTGAACCCCTCAGACAGCAGGCTGCTGCTGAGGCTGCTGGGAATGCTGAAGGTGCCCATAAAGTTTATTGGGATGAAGGACTCCTTTACACAGAGGGTAGAGACCCCAAGCCTGGTGCAACCATGAGGTTGGTTATACCTCTGCAATTTAGGGGTTTCCTTCTCACCTTAGCCCATGATATTCCTCTAGCAGGACACTTAGGCCAGAACAAGACCTGGGACAGGCTTGTCCCTCACTTTCACTGGCCTCACATGTCTGAAGACACCAAGGAGTTTTGTCGCTCCTGTGAAACCTGCCAAGCCAGTGGTAAAGCAGGTGGAACAACAAAGGCCCCCCTGATACCACTACCTGTGGTGGGGGTTCCCTTTGAAAGAGTGGGGATTGATATTGTTGCTCCAATGGAACCCCCTACAGCATCTGGGCACAGATTCATACTGGTGGTAGTGGATCATGCCACCAGGTACCCAGAGGCAATTCCACTTAGGACCACAACAGCTCCTGTTGTGGCCAGGGCCTTACTTGGAGTTTTCTCCAGAGTGGGGTTTCCTAAGGAGGTAATATCAGATAGAGGTGCCAACTTCATGTCTGGATATTTGACAGCTATGTGGAAGGAATGTGGTGTCAACTACAAGTTCACCACTCCTTATCATCCACAATGCAATGGGCTTGTTGAGAGATTTAACAAGACCCTAAAGGGCATGATTAAAGGATTACCTGAAAAGCTCAGGCGAAGATGGGACATCCTACTGCCCTGCCTTTTGTTTGCTTACAGAGAGGTCCCTCAAAAGGGGGTTGGCTTCAGCCCCTTTGAATTGTTGTTTGGGCACCCTGTAAGAGGACCCCTATGTCTGGTGAAGGAAGGATGGGAGTTACCTCTCAAAAAGCCTAAGCAAGACATAGTGGATTATGTACTTGGTCTCCGCTCCAGGATGGCAGAGTACATGGAAAAGGCATCCAAAAACCTTGAGGCTAGCCAAGAATTACAGAAAGCTTGGCATGACCAAAAGGCTGTCCTTGTTGAATTTCAGCCTGGACAGAAGGTATGGGTGCTGGAGCCAGTGGCCCCAGCAGCACTCCAAGACAAATGGTCTGGACCCCATACAATTCTGGAGAAGAAGGGAGAGGTCACCTACTTGGTGGACCTAGGAACTCCCAGGAGCCCCCACCGGGTGCTCCATGTAAACAGATTGAAGGCATATGTCAGCAGGGCAGACATGGGCTTGCTCATGGCTACAGATGAGGGACAGGAGGAAGAGAGTGACCCTCTCCCAGACCTGCTCACTCAGAACCCTGAGGATGGTTCAGTTGATGGTGTGGCCTTAGGTGGCAGCCTCACTGAGCATCAGCAACATGACTGCAGACAAGTTCTGCAGGCATACAGACATATGTTCTCCTTGAGACCCAGTCAGGCTAACTGGTGTACCCATGTGGTGGACACTGGTGACAGTCTTCCTGTAAAGAGCAAGATTTACAGGCAACCTGACCACGTCAGGGACTGTATAAAGACTGAGGTGCAAAAGATGCTGGAATTAGGTGTCATTGAGCCTTCAGAGAGCCCCTGGGCTAGCCCAGTGGTTCTGGTCCCCAAACCTCACACCAAAGATGGCAAGAGAGAGATGAGGTTCTGTGTGGATTACAGAGGACTCAATGCTGTCACCAGGACAGATGCACACCCTATTCCAAGGACAGATGAGCTCATTGACAAGTTGGCTTCTGCCAAATATTTGAGCACATTTGACTTGACAGCTGGCTACTGGCAAATCAGGTTATCTGAGGAGTCTAAAGCCAAGACAGCATTTTCTACCCCTAGTGGGCATTATCAGTTTGTGGTGATGCCCTTTGGTTTGAAAAATGCACCTGCCACCTTCCAAAGGTTGGTGAATCAAGTCCTTACTGGGTTGGATGACTTTTGTACAGCTTATCTAGATGATATTGCTGTCTTTAGCTCCACCTGGGAGGATCACCTGGTCCACCTGAAGGGAGTGCTTGAGGCTCTGCAAAAGGCAGGCCTCACTATCAAGGCAACCAAGTGCCAGATAGGGCAGAGCAAGGTTGTGTACCTGGGCCACCTTGTAGGTGGAGGCCAAGTTCAACCACTGGAGAGTAAGATCCAGACCATCAAGGACTGGTCCCCTCCAACCACCCAGACTCAGGTCAGAGCTTTCTTGGGCCTGACTGGGTACTACAGGAAGTTTGTTAAGAACTATGGGTCCATTGTGACTCCTCTTAATGATCTGACATCCAAGAAGATGCCCAAAAAGGTTAAGTGGACAGAAATCTGTCAAAAGGCATTTGATGACCTGAAGAAGGCCATGTTCTCTGCACCTATCCTGAAGAGTCCTGACTACTCAAGAGAGTTCATTGTCCAAACAGATGCTTCTGAGTTGGGAGTGGGAGCAGTGCTTTCACAGCTTAATGTAGATGGCCAGGACCAGCCCATTGCTTTTATTAGCAGAAGGCTGACCCCCAGAGAGAAACGTTGGTCAGCTATAGAGAGGGAGGCCTTTGCTGTGGTGTGGGCCCTGAAGAAGTTGAGACCATACTTGTTTGGCACTCACTTCAAGATTCAGACCGACCATAAGCCCCTCTTATGGCTTAATCAGATGAAGGGTGAAAACCCCAAACTACTCAGGTGGTCCATTTCCCTACAGGGGATGGACTTTACAGTGGAGCACCGCCCAGGGACTGACCATGGCAACGCAGATGGTCTCTCCAGGTACTTCCACTTAGAACATGAAGACACAACTGGTCAAGGTTAGTCTAATATCCCTGCGTTTGGGGGGGGGGGTTATGTAGGAGAGTAGGGTCTGCTATCCTATGGTCACCCCAAATTTTTGCTTTTTGCTTCACTGGTTTCTGACTTAATGTGGCTGTGGGCCTGCTAATCAGACCCACAGCCTGCTGTTCTCTCTCTAAATTACTGCCAATGCACTTTAGGTGCATTACGAATTGGAACTGGTTCACCTTATGAGCCCCTGTAGTAGTGTACCCTAGGTACCCAGGGCATAGGTGTATCCAAGGCCTACCAGGGGCTGCAGCATGTATTGTGCCACCCCTGGCCTGGCCTCCATATTTGACACAACTGGCTGATCACTCAGCTGGGGTAAGTTGGTGTAACCACCTCTTACTTAGGTACAGTATGTCTGTGCCTAACCCTAAACTGGACACATATGTTCCTATCAGCCACTCCTATGGAAGGCCTCATCAATCCTGGAGGCAGAGTGCTTGGAAATATGTGAGATGGTGCTCTAGCATGAGCTGAGCCTGTCTGCAGCTGTCGGGAACCACTCCCTAAGCTATTCCGGGATATTGCCCTACCATATACTCTTAAGTGCATTACAATCCTCGCGGTTAAATGCTATCTTTGGTTTGGCTTTATCAAAACATGTCGAGTAAGGTGTCATACGAATTGGAATACTATCCCCTCGCCAGTTCTGGCGACGGGGATAGCATTCCACCCTTCTAGAGGGACACGACATGTGTGTAGCCTTAACCCCGGTTAAAGTTAAACAGAGCCTCAGCATCACAAAATGGATGCTGCCACCACAGACACGAGTCTGGCCTCCTGCTGCTGACCGAAACTCGGCAGATGGTGGCCTGGACAAAGGGTTTCCTGCCTTGGGAGGTGCGAGCACCACCCCAGACAGGGTTTTGTGTATTGGGTAGGACAGGGCTGAATAGAATCAGACATGCCCGGGGCACACAAGGTGTCCCCGTGCATAGGCCAGTCTAAACCGGTCCTGGGACTTTCCAGACCCAGGCTTGGCGCGGAACTGGACAAAGGAAAGGGGGTGTAACCGCCCCCCTTCCTGGTTCCTCCCAGAGGAGGGACCTAGTAGGTGATCCACGCCTCAGATTGGGAATAAGAGTGGGAGCAGTGCCATTGCACAGCAGATCATCCTGAATCAACTTGAAATACAGAAGAAGACTGGACTTCGACATTCTGCTGCACAGAAGACTGAAGAGAATCTCCCTTGTGGCCTAGGAGTGGCCACCCTGTGAACACAGGTACCAACCAGCAACTCGATGTCTGCTTTGCCGCCGCCTCCCGCCAGAGCCCGAGCCCAGAGCCCGACAAGAACCAGACTCCCAGACCTCTCAGAGCCCGATCCACAGTCCCTGCAAAGAAGGGACCCGTGGAGGCACCGAGTGACGTGGGACCGGACCACTTGGAAGACACTCGAAAAGCTGACTGCGCAGCTTCTGAGGCATCCTCGACGTTGTGCTTTGGGGACTGAGAACCCCCACCACCGAGCAGCCCTTGCACCGAAGATCAGCCCTCCAGCATCTCCGCGATCTGCGTGGGGCCCTTTTGCATTGTGCCACTCGACACGCCATCCCAGCCACTAGCCACGTGGTCAGCGGACATCTTGGCGACGAAACCGACGATTTACACAGCAGGTCTGGTTGCTCCAGACCTACCCAAGCTCCTGTGAAAAGGAGCACCCGCTCTGACCTTGCTGGTCCGAGTGAAAAGCATCTTTCAACTTCTGCGTGGCTTGCATTTGCCAAGGCCTGTTTGCTCCGATCAGGTCGCCGACACCGCCAACAGCGGGAAGCCTAGGTGGGACAGCTCATGACCGACTCCTGGATGTCCTCGACCCCGGGTATCCACGTGGCTGCAGAAAGAAGCTACCCGACAACGCCTGTTTGCACCCGACATCACCTGGTTCCAATCTGGTTCCACGGTAGTCACTGGCTAGTGACTTTGAACACTGTCCCCTCTGCTTTCAGGTCTTCACAACTACAGATCCACCCTTGGATCCACCGGAACTCTTCACATCGAGCCGCCTGCAGCACCTTCAGCTCCAAGCACCATCGACCAGCGTGACGAAACCCAACACTACTTCGACCCTGTGCACCCGCTTCCTGTGGGTGAGGTAACTCAGCTCCGCCGGTGCTCCTGCACTGGTACACATCCCAAGGGCCTGTGTCTTAAGTTTCAGCTCCGTAGGTCACTCGGAAGGTTCCTAACTTTCTAACTTTGTACTTTTTACGCACCATAGACTTTACATTGGAAAGTGCGTGCACTTTGAACACTGCACCCGAGTCCCACGGGCCTTTCCCGACTTAATCATTGCCAATCTCGAATAGCTCCAGCGATTCCCAAGGCCCTAGGCCTGTTCCCTTTCCTATTGGTATCTCTTATACCACTTTCTTAGTATATGGTTTAGGTGGCCCCTAGGGCTCATCCATATTTTGCAACTTTTGTGTATTTTAAACTGTCTTGTGATTTAACGCTTGTGCTTCTGTGCTCATAAAGAGTCCAGGGGATTTTATAGTTAATAAATCAATATATATTTTCAATATATATCTGTGTGGTGTCCCTTTCATTTGGTATTCAAGGGGGTTGTGTATGGTATAACAGCTGGCTTCACATGCCTTTCAGAGTTTAGCCTAAGACTGCTTTGTCCACGTTACCACTAGGATAACTGGTCTACAAGGTTGAATTACAACCATCATCATAAGGGTTGCTTGGCATGGTACAAAGTGATCACTAAGAATTAGTGAGCATTTTATACCAGGCCAACTTCTCACAGACATTTCCTGGCTGAATCGGGTCTGTTGGCGTGTGTGGTTGTACTACCACTGCCTCTTCCTTCTGCCCACAATGGTCTATTGCAGTGTTTCCCAAACTGGGGTCCGCGGACCCCCGGGGGTCCGTGACACATTCCCTGGGGGTCCGTAGGCAAAAGTTTTAAAAGCACAGAAAAGTTTCCTGTATAATTAGCAGAGTTCGAGCAACAATAAAAGTGTCAGATCATGTCAGTGATTAATGTACTTGCTGGAGAGGAGGAGAGTTTTGTTCAGTGGCAGCTTTGACTTAACTAATGTAGCACAGAGGGTTAATGTGCCTACTGCAAAGAACGTGTAACATGCATTTTAAAACGCAGTATTTTATGTGCATAGGTTCGTGTTACTGCTTTTGTCACAGAGATTCTTTTGTTACTGTGCACTTCACAAGTGACATTTGTAATGTAGCAGAGGGAGTATGATTCAATGTATCTATATATGTGTGATGTAAAGTGCTCTGGCATCCTACAATAGTATGAGAGATGCTATAAAACAAATAAAATGTATGTGACAGAGGGGCTATTACTTCAATATAAAATACTAGGGCCAGATGTATGATCTTTTTTATATGCGCGAACGGGTTCGCGACCCCGTTTGCGCATGCAAAAACCTATTGGGCCTTCTACATTGCCTATTTCGCGAGTCGCAATTTGTTTGCGACTCGCTAAATACGTTTTGCAACTTGATATTTGGAAGGGGCATTTCCTTCCAAATAGCGAATCTCAAAACCATCTACAAATGTTTTGCGGTCGCAAAACATTCGCAATTACCACCTACTTCAAGTAGATGGTAATGCATTTGCAAATGGGAAGGGGTCTTCAGGGGACTCCTTCCCCTGTGCAAATGCATGCAAAATTATTTTTTAAGGGCAGTCAGTGGTCCCAGGGACCTCTGCCTGCCCTTAGAAAATGAAACGAAAATGTTTCATTTCCTTTTTCTTTAAATGCATGGTAAATGGGCTGCATTTTCTTTTTAAAACTGCTTTATTTAAAAGCAGTCCCAAACATGGTGGTCTCCTGAGCCCAGCAGGCCGCCATACCTGGGAGGGCTGGCATTCCCAACGGGCTGCAAATTGCGAGAGGCTCATTAATATTAATGAACCTCGCAATTTGCGACTCCATTGGGAATCCCAAACAGTGTTAAACACACTGTTGTACATTTCATTTAGCGACTCGCAATTTGCCACTTGCCATGTGTCGCCAATTGCGAGGCGCTAAATGAAATGGTCGTACATCTGGCCCCAAAATCCTTAGTACTTTCAGTATTTGTTTTGTATGCACACCTGTGTATTTTTTTCGAATTACTGTTTTAACATTTGAAATTTAACTCATACAAATTGATTGGGGGTCTCCGGCTTCCAGTGGTGACTCAATGGGGGTCCTCAGGAGTCAAAAGTTTGGGAACCACTGGTCTATTGTATTGCCACAGCCTCTCTTGCCAGTCCTGTATTGTTGGTTGGTTGCCCCTGCCCCCCTTTTCACTGCCCTCCACAGTCTGTTGTGCTACCACTGCCCTTCCTGCTTGCCCAGTGTGGTCAAATTATTGCCTCTGCACCCTCCTACCTGCCTTCAATTTCAAGAGTCAGTGCCCCTGGCCTCTGCCTCTCAACAGTATCCTAATGAACAACTAGATTGCTAACATTCTAATATTTATTACAAAAGTGTGGAACTCCTGACGTCATCTTGATGTAATCAAAACTGTAATACCTAGAGTATTTTCTTCTAAATTACATATATGAGAGGGTCTTATTTGCATCAAAATTATGATTAGTGTTCTAAAAGAATAAAATGAGGACATATTTTCTGAGTTTTCAAAAAGCGACAAAGCACTTTTAAATTATTTGTTAACTTTATGTTTTTTTATCCAGTTGACCACTTGAATAAATTTTGCACTTGAGGGAGAGGATGTGGTGTTACTTCCAGAGCTGCAGACTTTGCAACTGGGGAACCAGGTTGGAGTTTCTGCTTCAGCTCGACATTCTGTGATTCTGGTCAAATCACTTAATCTCCCCATGTCTAAAACCAAAATGAATTTGTTCTTGTGTGATGTAACCAATACTCATGTACAGCACTCCAATACCTGACAAGTCTGCACTATATAAAACTGCAAAAACACAAAAAATAAAAAGTGTTTTGCACACTTCTGTCATTGGGCTACATGTGGGCTACATCTGGGTGATATTTGTTCTACATGTGGGCTCTTTTGTGTCTGGTGGCCATCTTGGGAGATTTATTTGTTATGAAGTTTCCTAATTTCCTCATTTACTGCAGTCTCATCAGTAGGAAATGCTTTCAGTTTTTTACTTTGATTCCATCAAGAAGGTATTCAGGTATGTCAAACATTTGCCATAAATTCTGAATGTTAGCACTTTAGTTGTTCATTAGATCACTGTAGTAAAGCTACTGCTCACCACGGAAGTCTGCTGCTGGTGTTAGAAGTGCATGTTTCAGTCTGCATGTCAGAATGTTTTAATGAAATAGAAGAGGATTTGAGAAGTCACTCAGTTGAGTTCAAAATATGCCCTAATTTTTCATTCTGCAGCACTAATCATACTTTCTATGGCAAAATGAACCCACTCATTTTGTTCCTTTTTAAATTAAATGTTTTAAGAGTTTCCACTTAATTCCAATCAAGATGGCTTCAGGTGTGCAATACGTTTGTCATAAGTAGGACTGTTAGCGCTCTAGTTGTTCTTTAGAACACTCTGGGAAGCTGCAGTAGAACACAAAGGAATCAACTGACAGTCTCTGCCCTTGTTGGATGTACAAGTTTAACTGAGAATGTCAGACTTCATTCTCACATGACTGAGAAAGATAATGAGAATTTACCGAAAATATGCTCTCAGTTTAGCTTAAAGATCACCTTCCAAACCTCTGTGGGAAAAGCATGAGAAAATAGTTTACTCTCAAACATGATTCATGATATCCCAGCAGAAGGCTTTTTCAGATGGTAAAGTCACCTTAGAACAATCACAATTCCTAAAATGAGCATGGTACCATCAATAAATGATTTATATTGTAACTAAAGTCTGAAAACCTTCTATTAACTGCAATGCTTTTTAATGAGGTGCTATCATGTATATTGGTCCCAAGATGGCTGCCAACACTTCTTTGATGAAGTGCTGACAGCCAATCAGATCTCACGATGAGATGTGGGGTTAGGCTCCGCCCAAATATATATATATATATTTCTTTTTCCATTAATATTAAAAAAAACTACTGAACGGATTTACATCATTTGACAAAAAGGGCTCTTTCTGAACACAGGGCTACCTTTCTGCCAAATGTGGTGTAATTCCGGGCTGTAGCTGTGTCTAAAGTTTCCTATGGGAGATTGCATAGAGAAAACACGTTTTCGGACCCCTTTTTTTCTCTGCCCCCACTTGCCGAATCACCCCGAAACTTTCAAGAGAGGCGCATACCGAAGCGGGCCATATGTTATGAAAATTCCGCGAAGATTCATCAATCGACGACAAAGTTATTGGGAATAGAATGTTGCAATTTTCCGATGGTAAGTAGGTCCTAACTATAACTGCCAGTAGGTAATATATATAAATATTTATATATAACCCAATGGCACTACAGACCAAAAATGGAGCGCTTTTTGGTTTGCTAATTACTTTGGTGCCATTTTACAAATCTT
The DNA here is from genome assembly GCF_964263255.1 of Lissotriton vulgaris. Taxonomy (NCBI): domain Eukaryota; kingdom Metazoa; phylum Chordata; class Amphibia; order Caudata; family Salamandridae; genus Lissotriton; species Lissotriton vulgaris. The sequence continues at coordinate 898,776,917 of NC_141687.1, forward strand.
CACAAAACTTAAAACAAAAAGTACATCCACCTCCTCTCCTTCCTGGAAACGTTTGGAGTGATCCTTCAAGTGGGAGGCCAAGGAAAAAGGGGAGCTCCCAAAACGCAAAATCCCCATGCATTTTCTATAGACTTTTTTAGACAGCACTACTGCAAAAACTGCTGAACGGATTTAAACCAAATTTGCAGGAAGCTAGATCATGGTTCAAAAAGCTTGTTTTTTTATGTGATGTGAATCCACTTTGTAGTTTTTGGATAATTAAGGTTAGAAAATATTTGTATCTCTGTACTGTTGGGTTTGAGTGTCTCTCAAGAGATTCTCTTGACCTCCAATTTTAGAATACAGAGCATTCTGATTGGCCCAGGGATACTTGTTTTCGCTTAAGTCAATTTGCTCCCGTACTAGTCAGACTCCTGTGGGAGCTAGCTGTCTGACTGGCTGCCAACAACATGAGCAAAATGTTGCTGGCAGCCATTACCGGATTCTGAGACTTAGTCCCCTGTCCTGAAGTTTAATTAAAAAAATATATATAAGAGAGCATGGCACGGATACCCTGCCCCCATGTCCCAGTAAAGGTTAAGGGGGATCCACAGGGATAACCACTGATGCAAAAATTTAAAAAGTGCCAATATTTTCTTAAAACTCGCAGGACCCTCGTGGGATCATTACAAAAACAAACAAAAGGAAAATGGCGGCACACTATTAAAAAAAATATTTTGGGAATGGGGCGTGAGAGGGAACCCCTCCCTGACCCAATTTGGGGCCCATGGACCCAGCCCTCAGGGCCATGTCCTAAAAAAAGGGGAGTGGGGCGCGCAGCCCCCTCCCTGAGCCTTTGTAGGTGCCTGGGAGCGCTGGCTCAGTTATTGTGTCCCGGGAAGCCCACCCCGTGGACACTGCAGTTCCCCTACCCCCACTAACACGGGAAGGAAAATGTGTTTGCACCCACCTGGTGAGAGCATTTTTGATACTCTCACTAGGCGGGAACAAACCTGCCTTCCATGCCTGCAGTAGTGTGGGCAGGAAAGGCAAGTCTGCTGCCAGCCAACTTGAGATTTAAACACGCTCTCTCTGGCTAGGAGCAGACTTCAGCTCTGTTTCCCTGCCCGCACTCCAGCAGGGAAACAAACTGAACAGATACTGCTATTGCCCAGAGGAAGCAAGCATAGATGAATGCTCCCTCCGGGCAGGGAGCCGGCTGGAGCGGCTGTGGGCTCTGAGGCTCCTAACGCAGCCCTCAACTTTGTGCACCCACCTCTGATGCCGGGCCTAATGAGGCTCAGGGAGGGGGGGCTGCACACCCACTCCATTTAATATAAGTGGGGGTTGGCTTTACATATGTTAACAAGATATTACTTTACATTAAAAAATCTAGAGATGCCTTGAAAAAAAACAAAGGTTAAAGTGACTTTATAGTTAGGTGAATATATCAGTGCCAATCTTCAGCTGGAGTGCAGGGTCCCCTTGCGGTTGGTTCCATGGCTCCACTTTGTGGCCTGAAAAATGTTCAACAAAGACTAGCTGAGGTAACGGATCATCAATCCATTTCAGCTACCACTACCCTTTATCACAACAAGCAGTAGCTGATATGCGTTGATGGTCAATTACCTCAGCTGGTTGAAGTGAATAAGTATGGGCGAAATTTGCGAATTCGCGGTACGCAAATTCGCGCAAAAGCAAATTTGCGGTCTGCAAAATCCGTGAATTTGTGCATATTTGCATTTTTTTTTGCATGTTCGCAGGGCGCTTTGCGTGTTTGCGGGTTTTTTTCAGTCCAATGACCGCAAAGTTAACCATGCGGTCGTACATGGGCGTGGCCATCTTGTTTTCAGTGTTCGCTTTGCATATTTCCGTTTCCGGGCGCCACTTTTTTAACTCTTTTCTTTTATTTACTTTTTCCCTATTCTTTCTTTCCTATTTTATTTTCCTTTCCTGTCCAGGACCATGGCAAAGGGAGCCGGGAAGAACATGATTGGGAAGGGTCCCGCTCCCCGAACCCGGCTCCCTTGCGGGCGCTTAAGGGGGGAGGAAGTAGTAGCCCGGGAGATCTTCAGCGCGGTGGAGGTGGCCACACTGGTTTTCTTCGTCCAGCGCCCCCTCCCCAAGACCGTTGTGGCAGGTGGCAGGCCCGGTGCAGGGTACGGGCTGCGGGAGTGTCGCCAGCTATAGGGGAAGGTGTGCCGGGCCATGTATCGGGAGTCTGGGGTCCTGCGCACCTACAACCAGGCGAGGCACCGGTGGTCCAACATCCTGGAGCGGGAGCAAGACCTGCTCGACCTGCTTGGAGTTGAGATCCTGGGCCTTGGTGAGGAGTAGTAGCTAGTATTTAATCACTACTTTGTTTTCTCCTGCTCTGTGTTATGATATTGCAATTTGTTTTTTCCAAAGAGCAAGAAAGCTGCCGATTACTTTGCAGGTAAATTATGTTTCAAAAGCTTTTGTGAATGCAGGTGCTCGCCTGCTCACTGGCGGTGCTACTATGCTTACTTGTTTTCAATTTTGTGCTCATTTGCCCTGAGTGATTATGTATGAGTGAGTACTTTACAGAACTGTGTAATGCTAGACACTAGAGACTCAAGTCCAATCCTTCCTTTGTACTCCTGCCAAGAGATAGTGGTGGTGGATTGATAGTTTGAGTATGTTATGACATGGTTATTTAGTAGGAAACATTTTAGTGGTCTGCAATCATGACGGACTGTGTCTGTCACTTCACGTGCTGCAGAATTCTGCCTGCCAATACTAGTAGAACCTTTTTGTAGTTGGTTTAGTGAGTTACATAACTTTCCAAGTAGACGGTCCGCGAATCCAGCAATACTAATATCCTAGTGTACCACATCAGATAGATTAATACATTTAGTGCAATTGTTGTCTATTTCCCCGAAATAATTTGTTATTGTTTTTTGAAATGTTTGATTTGGTTGACAACAATCATCCATGTTTGTGTCTTTCTTTCATGTACATCAAATCCCCCCAGGGGCAAGAGGACAGAGGAGGAGGTAGCGGCGCCGGCGGAGCAGGAACAGCAAGGCCTAGATAGGTCTGCCGAGGGCTCCTCTGCTGGCCCCAGTAAGTTTTCCTGTTAATATTATTAATTATACTTCCCTATCTGTTACAGCACCTATTTATTCCAAACGTTCCTCATAATTCTATTTTTTCCTAAATCGTCTTTGATCTTCTTGTAGACTGTTTCTAAATTCTTATCCTACCTCTACTATGACTCTCTGTGCTACTACTAGATTATTATTAGTCTGTCTGTGTAGCTAGTTAAGCTTGCACAGTTGGCAAAAGGTGTACTGTTAAACAAAACTCCTATTCAGCAATAGCTCTAGGCACTGAGTGCAGTCATCTGGGTTGTCCATAATGTCTATTGAAGTCTTCTAAATGTTTATGCTTTGACAATTCCCAACAATAAAATGTCAATGGCCACCAAGAATAAGATACTAGTTTATTTTTTGATTGGATAGGAGGACATACTACTACTGTTGCAGGGACTATTCTGCACATACAGAACTATGGACAAGAAATAGGGCATTGGTTATAAACAATAATAGGTGTAGTTAGACCTTCCACATACCTCAGTCATACCAGAAGTTGAACCCCCAATCTCCTTACTGACTAGCTAGTGTGTCAGAGAGTAATTATTTTGCTCCCGAATGCAGCGATGATCCCTAATAATTATACAACCCAGAGAACATAAGACTATGGAGTCAGAGTCCCGACCTCTTAGAGTCACAGACTCATGCTTGCAAATTGCAAACCCTTTCGCTCACTCACTCATGACCAAAAACCACAGAGTCTATGTACATTTTAAAGCTTTATTAAAAGTAAAACAAGTAGCTCTGTGTGTACTCTGTACAAATTTAAATTGTGCATTATATAAAAACATTTATTAAAATAAATGTCATATAACAAACGGAGAAAATGAAAAGTGGCTGATTTCACACATTAATTGTGGGAAAGCCCTCACCTGGTTAGAACTTAAAGTCTTGGTGGGGATGAATCATTGACGACTCCGACTAAGAAATGATGATGATCTGCTCTTGTTCGTAGAAGGGAAGCTTCTGTCTGTTATGAGAAAAATGGTGCATGTTAAAAAGCAAGCATTCATAAGTTGTGTCAAAAAGTGTAGCATCACATGTTATGGCTAAGCATAAATAAAAAATATCCTTCCCTGAAGAAAGGGACATTTTTAGTTTAGACTAGAGAGTCACAAATTATTAAATTTGTTTAAGTAGTTCTAGTAACTTTTTTTCATTCCTAGACAAAATAGGGAGTGGTGTGTATGGCACCAAAAAATATTAAATGTTTTTTCTAGGCGTAACACCATCGGCACAGCCAACCACCAGTGCCCTGGCCAGCGCGGAGGTGGGCTTTTCAGGGTCAGATGCAGTGCCACAGCCAGCAGGAACTGCTGTGGGGGATGCCATGGTAGTGGCGGGCATTGGTAAGCTATTATATTCCTTACTTATTGAGATTGCAGAGTGAGCTCTCTGCATGGGGTGTATATGTTGTACAGTACAAGTACACTTTACTGTTAAGAAGACTTACAAAGTTAGAACTAAGTTTGTGTCAACCAGGTAGAAGACAGTTACCCTTGACTTCTCATTAGCAATAGTGGTGGGAGTTGACGAGTAACCAATGGCCTCCTTTAAATTTGACTTCAACTCAGCTGTGAAAGTTTTATCAAGAAGCCAACTCAGATCAGAGATGAACTTGATGGATGGGATGAACGAAATGGGAAAGAAGGGTGTAAGGAAGGACGAGCAAGTGAAAATGAATGACTGACAAAGAATGATACTTGTTTTTAAATGCTGCCCGAGGTGGCTGGGAACCTGATGCATGGTCTGATGCATGGCCGGTTGAAGGCTGAAGCAAGGATGGGTGGAAGTGGAAAGAAAAGAGGACTGGCTGGGGTGGGTGAAAAAGAAACTGTACGTGTGAGCAATATATACTTTGGTTCAAATTCAAATGCAAGTCAAGCACAGGTGCATGGCTGGCATTTTACAAAAAAAAGCAAAAGGTTGTTTTTCGGTGAAAAAAAGATAGGTTTGTCCAGTTGAGAGTCAGACATTAAGAAGAATGATTGACATTTACTTTGAATGGATGGATGCCTGCCTGCCTGGATGGTATCTTCCTCATAGTTAGCAGCATAGGTGTATGTAGACAGAGTAGACGGTCACTGGATGAAGAGTGTTACTTTGAAGAGCGTGTAACCCCGCACGTTAGTTCCAGAGTAGCAAAGCTGAGGAAAGTAGAAGTTGTAATTTTTCAGAATACTATCATGACTAGTAACAGTAGTTTGCAAGCACAGCATATATCCGGCGATTACGGTGACCACTCAATCACTACCTCTGTTAATAATTTTTTTACAACTCTGTCATTCATGTGTGGCCTATCAGTGTTCACTCAATCAAAAACAAAGCACCTAAATGTCATCCCATATGTAAGCAAATATCCTGTGAAGGGATAGATGATCCTATTATTTATATTCTTCATTTTCCTTTTGTAGTAGTCAGGGGCAGGGCAGGGTGAAAGTTAAATTAATCAAACAGTAGCCCTTGTAACAGAGTATGGCCAGTGCCACCCGTAATAGAAAAGTAAGAGTTTAACCACCTGCATATACTGGACTGGTAACAGTAACGCAAGTCTGTGTCATCATGGCTTGCCTCTGTTTTTTAGGGTACAAGTTGACTGCGCTGGCATTATGCCGGCTTCCACAAGTTTACGTACCAATTTAGCTAAACAAGAGAGAAGAAGAAGACTGGTGTACTGTCTGAGTATAATGTAGTGAGTCCATATAGTGCTAGTAGAATTCCTGAAACTCCCACTAATGTTAGAGCAGAGGGCGACAAAGTGGGAGGTTAGATAGATACGTGCCACAAATGTTATGTACTGTGCTTGCAAGTTGCCAGTGCTACTAGGACACAACTTTCTGCTGAATTATTTTGTCTTAATCTTAAAGAGCATTGGTTACAGTATGTTTTTCTTTCTTCATATAGATGCTCCTTCCAAACTACCAAGGAAGGAGTTGGCTAGACGGGCCCGGCAACGAAAGCTGGAGGCAATTGTCACCGCATATCGGCGGCTGATGGCCCAGGAGGAGGAGGACACGCATTCGCAGTCGACATCAACATCCACAACAGCTGTATCCTCCTCCCACCCTGGATCATCCAGTCAGCGCAAGCCTTCAGCAGTACGGAGCTGTGGTCCCGCAGCCACCTGCCACCGCCAAGCAGCAAAAACATCAGCTGCCCCCCACAGCAGGTGCAAGGCTTGTCTGCACTGCTTGACCCTCAGAGTGTCCAACCTCGAGCAGGAGGTGGCGAGGCTGAAAACCCTGCTCAAGGACCTCCGCAGAGAGCTCCTGTCCACCTGACCAAAGGACTCCGCTGGCGGAAATAGAGGAGAGACTGTCCCTTGCCCCTTTTTTAAAGACTTTTGGGGGGTGGGAATTGGGTGTTGGGGCTTTTGGACTTTTGGGGACTGATTTGATTCATGGACATTGGTTGGGGTTAGGGAGGGGGGTGGGTTGGGTTGGGTCTTCTTGTGGGATAGTTTATTTTTGTTAGGGCTCCAATAATTATTTATTTCTCTACTTAAACATAGCATACGTGTTTTTTTAAACTGTTTTGTGGGGAGGCAGGGGGGTTAACTGTACGTTTGTTTTCCTGAAACTTAACTGGCTGGTTGATTCAAATTGTGTAATCGCCCACATTTGTACAAAAGTGCCACTGACAGAGTTAGTGAATTCAATTGTCCTACTACTTTACTAGTACTACCGTCAGTCTCTCCTCTCCTCCTACTCCATTATTCTTCCTCCCCAAAAATGCTTATCTTACCTGTGATTCATGTTTGAGAATAGTGCTAGGCACAGAGCTGGGTGCATGGCAAATGGCAATTAAGGTTGGCTATGGAACTCTGGACAGATGAAATGTCATCGTTGTGGTGGTGGTAGTAGTAGTGGTACACACTGGCAGTAGCAGCATATGAAAAAAAAGGAAATGAAACATTGAGTGGCCTGAGCGTAGCCTTAGAACAGTACGATAGATAGTACAGTACACAGTAAGAATATATCCTCGGATTCCTTCACCATCCTTGAAATTGATTTTCTGTTGCTTGGACCTCATCCTCCCCAGCAAGTGTATGGAATTATTGTTGTCATTTAGTCACACCTCAATGAAAACCACTCAGCCCAGGGGAAGAGGGTTAGGGTTTGTAAATTGGAAGGGAATGGGGTTTTTTGGGAAAGTTTTGTGGAGAGAGGGAAAAAACCACAGCATGGACAAACAACAAATGAAGAAAAACAAATCTTTGGATCCGATGATATCCATCAATCTTTTAAGGGACATAAGGGAAGTGCACTACTGCATGCATGAAGTTGTTTGCTGAATGGATGGTTAGGTTACTGAAAAGTAGTACTTACTTCAACTTACTAACTATGAAGAAACATTATTTGACAGTACAGGGCTGCAGTAATTATGCAATTTCACTTGCCTATCTGCCCTCAGAGAGAATAAGCACTTATTGGTACATTAAATTAGTTTTGAAAATAGCAAAGAAACTTATGAAATAGCTGGAGGGATGAATTTGAAGCAGAGAGCAAACACACGCACAGAGTCACACTCATAGAAGTTCACAACAATAACATTATTTAAAAGATAAGGAGAAGTGAAGAGGATACTGTAACTGTATGTTGTAGTTGTCCTGTTAAATTTGGGAAGTTGCATGCATCCAGCCATTCCTCTTAAACGCGGTACTCCTCCATTCCATCTGACGCTCCGTTGATCAATCTTGGTGACCAGACAGACACACTGTCCACTGCCTGCCTGGCAGATGCGGAATTGCGGATCGCTAATGGTAAGCCTGAGTTAATCGTTTTTCCCATCGAACAGGGTAAAAGCCGGCCTGTAATTGTTGAATGAAAAACAGAAAGTGATATTAAAAAATACGACGTAGAAAAAAATATTAGGTACGGTGTGTAGTGCAAAAATAATACTTTCAGTTTCAGAGGCGACAGTAGTATTACATACAAGTATCATTTCTAAAGTGCGTACTCTGAGTTTCCTTTTCAAGGATAGTAACTAATTAGCACACAGCACAGCAGGCCAGGGCCATGCAGATGGTCAAGGCAGGCACCACTGAATTAAGCAACCTGATGTAGCATACCTCTTTGACACAGACAGACAAAGCATATCTAATTGTATGCAGCAAGCCACATAGCCATAGCCGCAATGTTACATGAAGTGCTGTCTGGACTCTGGCATAACAACACTACACTGGCTCGACCACTGCATACCACGACTAGACAGACATGTAGTTCTGCTGTAGTTGTTTTTGACTGGTTTACCTGTTTGCCACTCACGAAATGGCCATAGTTCTTCCGTGAACCGACGATGATGATCCATCCATCCCAGTGAGTGATTGTAAAGAAAAACTATATTATGTAACTTTGATCATCAAGACTCATCATCATCATCATGGTATATTGGCAAACTCAATGTTGTTCATGCAGTCGCAGTCTACGCACACAGTAAGCCCAAGGACATTTTGCAGATTAAAAAATGTAACGTAGTGGCCCCTGCAGTAGAAGTACAATTTGAATTAAACAAGGTAAAAAAAACTGTCACAGAGTGAAGGTTCACTAACCTCAACTGCCGGATACAACAGGAGCGATGCTAGGATACCAATCCCCCTACTCTGGCAACACCTGTGAGTCTGTTAATAGAACTCTACAGATATATACCATAGCCAGGGAAAGGGTAAAAAGGGACAAAGGAAACAAAAATGTAGGTGCAGTAAATCAAATAGACTCGACGTGAAGGGGAGGTAGCGGTCTTCGCTTTTCTAGGCACCCCCGAGTACCTGCATGTGACACAAACAAACAAACAGTAAGTGAACCCCTCCCTACCCTTGTGAAGGAGGTATCAATGAAGTAAGAAACATCTAACTACACACTTACAGAATATACTGCCCCACAAGCTCCAAGCAAAAACAGTTCAAAAATAGAAAAATAAAGAAAAAAAATCAAAAAGGGTCTGTAGGCTTTTTCAATTTCAATGAATCATCCAGGTATTAACAGCATGACCTTTCCGATGTTTAGCCAATAAGTAAAGGTCAAAAGAATTGTACTTAGCTGCCCTTTAAGAACGATCACACAGGACATGCGATTTCAGGTGTGCCAAATAAGTAATCCGGCGCTGCTTCTTCCTTCTGAACCAGCGGTGCCAAATGATGGCGAATTCAGTCTCAGTCAATACCGCATATCTATTAAAATCAAATCCTTTCCGTTTAAATATTCTTCAAGGCGGAAAAAATAAATTCTTTGTTACTCCGTGTTCTTCATCACGAGGCACAAGGAATACCAATAGGTCAGGCTACTGCCGCGAATGCGCTCCAGCGCTGATTCCAATGTCGAGAAACAAATGCAGAGTGTATATAAACACGAACGCGCTCCAGCGCAGTTCGAAAATAGTCTCGTACAACAACCCCAGCAACTGGGGAAAAACAAACAAGAGAACTCGGCTTGGGGAAATCCAGGAAGTCCTCAGGTGACAAGCACCGGAGAAAGGGAGGAGCAGGTTTAGATAGGCAAGAGGAAAGGGAAAGGAAAGTAGGACAAGGCATCAGGCATTCTGGGAGATGTAGTTGTCTGCTATCTCACTGCTCTATGGCTTAATTGTGACAAAAACAGAGTAAACTTGAGTTACATTTAGTGTGTAAAAGATTAAATAATAACAGAAGACATATGATGATTCATTTCATACACAACAAACAAACAGGAATTGCTTTCATCAGAGCCAGACAGCCAGTGCAATCCACTGCATGTACCTGTTCCACTTTTTGTCCGCATCTTGTTCTTAAAGTGAAGGTCCACTGGGCAGCCTCTTGTGTCAATTTCAGAAGTAACTGTCAGCAATCAGCATATAGTCAGTAACTCCAGTCCCACTTCTTTTGAGGGGACTCGTCTACGAAGCGACAGTTTCTTCATTCTGCGTAATCCAGCCATCTGCCTTGAGGGAAATGGATAGGGGGAGTCTGGAGGAGGAGGATAGAGGATCATGACTGAATTTTTTGCAGAGAGCGGCACCTTCAATAAGGAAATAAGACGAAGACAGTGCCTCTGATGGATTTGTTGTGATTAGAGTTTTTTTGTTGTGGTAAAAGTTGCAAAACAAAGAAAAACACACAGGAGTAAAAGTGAATAAGGAGTAGGACGAAAAAAAGGAAGTCAGTTTCCGGCCTAGGTATCAGGGAAGTAGAGCTCGTCCTCAAACTCTGTGAATTGAGACAGGAGTAGGTCAGCTAACAGAGAAGAACTTCCGTCACCTAAGTCGGTGTCCTCTTCTTCCTGCGTGGATTCACGTATTTTGTAATCTGGTGGTATGAAGTGCTGATTCATCTCGATCATTGTTAACCTCTCCACATTTTTGGGCGAGAGGCGGGTCCTTTTTGAAGTTACAATGGCACCAGCAGCACTGAGAACACATTCAGAAGACACGCTTGCGAGTGGGCAAGACAAATAATTTAGAGCCAGCTTGGTGATCAGTGGCCATTGACCCCTTTTCCAAAACCAATACAGCAATGGGTTGTGATCAATGTAGACCTCTGTTGGGTCATCCAGATATGCCTGCACCATCCACTCAAGGTCATCCAGGGCTGCTCAGCTTTGCGTACCATCTGTGGCGTTTGCATCAGCACTGGAACGAGCAAACTCTTGATGAGTTATCCAATCAGCTTCCGACAATATTATGGCTGGGCCTGGTGCAGGTGAGGATGATGAAACGGTTGCTGGTGTAGGTAACGGCTGTGAGGGAAAGTGACTGACTTCGGCCACAGAATTGGACCTTGACGTCAGGTGGCCTGCTGATTCAGTAGTACTTCTGCCGGTTCCTTCAATTTCCTGCCGCTCTTTTTTTAACCGAGTGGCTGATAGAGCTAGCCAATGTTTGTACTTTGTAACATCTGCTTCAGTAAAAGGAATAGATGCTTTGCTGGCCAGTGCCTTTTTGTACTGTGGATCCAGAATAGTGGCACAAATGTAATGTTGTTCTGTATGTATTTTTTTAAGCCTTTGATTGTCAACTAGGCGGGTTAATAAGCTCTCCGCCAATGGATATGCGTCATGCTTGTCAGTATCATCTTTGAACGTTGAAGACACCGCCTTCAGTTGGTGCTCTAGCATGCGCAACAATGGGATAGCTTTGCCCAGAGTACAGTCCTCCCTGCTGACTTCACGCGTGAGACCTCAAAAGGATGAAGCATGTCTGTCAGGCTTTTAACTAGGCCCCATTCCTCCAACTCTAGCCTCATGTCTTTCATAGAAGAACCTAGTGCAAAGACATACTCATTGATTACCAAGCACTGCTCAGACAGACACTCAAGTATGTAGAAGGTTGAGTTCCAACGTGTTACCACCTCCTGGATGAGTCCTCTGACTGGCACTCTACGTTCATGTTGAAGTTTCCTCAGCTGCTTCCGGGCCTTAAAAGAATGACTGAAATGTGTGCAGATTCTTCGGCAGGTGATCAGTAACTTGCTGACTGTGTTTTCTTTTTTCAAGAAATCTAGAACAACAATGTTAATACTGTGCGCCAAACACGGCACTCGGAAATAGCCACCACCATTCATGGCCCTAACTATATTACTAATTAAACAACAGGGGGTGGTGATGGACAGAGTTTCTGAATTAGGCAGAATACTCTCACCCAGTCAAGAGATCAGGGCTTAATCCAACACCGTTTTTTAGCTTACTGCACCATCCCAGCTACAGAACCTGGCTATATGCAAATTAGTCTCTCCCTGGCCCAGTGCATCATGGGAACAGGGAAAACCAAACTACCAAGCCAATTCTTTCACTGGGAAGGAAACAAGCTACTGGGGACCGGTTTCTGGCATTTCAGCCGTCTTCGGCCCGGCTTGCTTGAATCCTGATGGTGCAATGAGCAAGGGACTCACGTCTGAGTATACCCTTCCACGCTTTGGACAGAGTTTCTGAATTAAGCAGAATACTCTCACCCAGTCAAGAGATATGGGCTTAATCCAACACCGTTTTTTAGCTCACTGCACCATCCCAGCTACTGAACCTGGCTATATGCAAAGTAGTCTGTCCCTGGCCCAGTGCATCATGGGAACAGGGCAAACCAAACTACCAAGCCAATTCTTTCACTGGGAAGGAAACAAGCTACCGGGGACCGGTTTCTGGCATTTCTGCCGTCTTCGGCCCGGCTTGCTTGAATCCTGATGGTGCAATGAGCAAGGGACTCACGTCTGAGTATACCCTTCCACGCTTATGGTGGACAAAATAATTAAACAACAGGGGGTGGTGATGGACAGAGTTTCTGAATTAAGCAGAATACTCTCACCCAGTCAAGAGATCAGGGCTTAATCCAACACCGTTTTTTAGCTCACTGCACCATTCTAGCTAGAGAACCTGGCTATATGCAAATTAGTCTGTCCCTGGCCCAGTGCATCATGGGAACAGGGCAAACCAAACTACCAATCCAATTCTTTCACTGGGAAGGAAACAAGCTACCGGGGACCGGTTTCTGGCATTTCAGCCGTCTTCGGCCCGGCTTGCTTGAATCTTGATGGTGCAATGAGCAAGGGACTCAAGTCTGAGTATACCCTTCCACGCTTATGGTGGACAAAATAATTAAACAACAGGGGGTGGTGATGGACAGAGTTTCTGAATTAAGCAGAATACTCTCACCCAGTCAAGAGATCAGGGCTTAATCCAACACCGTTTTTTAGCTCACTGCACCATCCCAGCTACAGAACCTGGCTATATGCAAATTAGTCTGTCCCTGTCCCAGTGCATCATGGGAACAGGGCAAACCAAACTACCAAGCCAATTCTTTCACCGGGAAGGAAACAAGCCACCGGGGACCGGTGTCTGGCATTTCAGCCGTCTTCGGCCCGGCTTACTTGAATCCTGATGGTGCAATGAGCAAGGGACTCACGTCTGAGTATACCCTTCCACGCTTATGGTGGACAAAATAATTAAACAACAGGGGGTGGTGATGGACAGAGTTTCTGAATTAAGCAGAATACTCTCACCCAGTCTAGAGATCAGGGCTTAATCCAACACCGTTTTTTAGCTCACTGCACCATCCCAGCTACAGAACCTGGCTATATGCAAATTAGTCTGTCCCTGGCCCAGTGCATCATGGGAACAGGGCAAACCAAACTACCAAGCCAATTCTTTCACTGGGAAGGAAACAAGCTACCGGGGACCGGTTTCTGGCATTTCAGCCGTCTTCGGCCCGGCTTGCTTGAATCCTGATGGTTCAATGAGCAAGGGACTGACATCTGAGTATACCCTTCCTTGCTTATGGTGGACAAAATATTTAAACAACAGGGGGTGGTGATGGACAGAGTTTCTGAATTAAGCAGAATACTCTCACCCAGTCAAGAGATCAGGGCTTAATCCAACACCGTTTTTTAGCTCACTGCACCATCCCAGCTACAGAACCTGGCTATATGCAAATTAGTCTGTCCCTGGCCCAGTGCATCATGGGAACAGGGCAAGCCAGCCAGGTTCTGAGCTTAGATGGTGCAGTGAGCTAAAAAACGGGTGAGAGTATTCTGCTTAATTCAGAAACTCTGTCCATCGCCACCCCCTGTTGTTTAATTATTTTGTCCACCATAAGCGTGGAAGGGTATACTCAGACGTGAGTCCCTTGCTCATTGCACCATCAGGATTCAAGCAAGCCGGGCCAAAGACGGCTGAAATGCCAGAAACCGGTCCCCGGAAGCTTGTTTCCTTCCCAGTGAAAGAATTGGCTTGGTAGTTTGGTTTGCCCTGTTTCCATGATGCACTGGGCCAGGGACAGACTAATTTGCATATAGCCAGGTTCTGAGCTGGGATGGTGCAGTGGGCTAAAAAAACGGTGTTGGATTAAGCCTGATCTCTTGACTAGGTGAGAGTATTCTGCTTAATTCTGAAACTCTGTCCATCACCACCCCCTGTTGTTTAATTATTTTGTCCACCATAAGCGTGGAAGGGTATACTCAGACGTGAGTCCCTTGCTCATTGCACCATCAGGATTCAAGCAAGCCGGGCCGAAGACGGCTGAAATGCCAGAAACCGGTCCCCGGAAGCTTGTTTCCTTCCCAGTGACAGAATTGGCTTGGTAGTTTGGTTTGCCTTGTTCCCATGATGCACTGGGCCAGGGACAGACTACTTTGCATATAGCCAGGTTCTGAGCTGGGATGGTGCAGTGAGCTAAAAAATGGTGTTGGATTAAGCCCTGATCTCTTGACTGGGTGAGAGTATTCTGCTTAATTCAGAAACTCTGTCCATCACCACCCCCTGTTGTTTAATTATTTTGTCCACCATAAGCGTGGAAGGGTATACTCAGACGTGAGTCCCTTGCTCATTGCACCATCAGGATTCAAGCAAGCCGGGCCGAAAACGGTTGAAATGCCAGAAACCGGTCCCCGGAAGCTTGTTTCCTTCCCAGTGAAAGAATTGGCTTGGTAGTTTGGTTTGCCCTGTTCCCATGATGCACTGGGCCAGGGACAGACTAATTTGCATATAGCCAGGTTCTGAGCTGGGATGGTGCAGTGAGCTAAAAAACGGTGTTGGATTAAGCCCTGATCTCTTGACTGGGTGAGAGTATTCTGCTTAATTCAGAAACTCTGTCCATCACCACCCCCTGTTGTTTAATTATTTTGTCCACCATAAGCGTGGAAGGGTATACTCAGACGTGAGTCCCTTGCTCATTGCACCATCAGGATTCAAGCAAGCCGGGCCGAAGACGACTGAAATGCCAGAAACCGGTCCCCGGAAGCTTGTTTCCTTCCCAGTGAAAGAATTGGCTTGGTAGTTTGGTTTGCCCTGTTCCCATGATGCACTGGGCCAGGGACAGACTAATTTGCACATAGCCAGGTTCTGAGCTGGGATGGTGCAGTGAGCTAAAAAATGGTGTTGGATTAAGCCCTGATCTCCTGACTGGGTGAGAGTATTCTGCTTAATTCAGAAACTCTGTCCATCACCACCCCCTGTTGTTTAATTATTTTGTCCACCATAAGCGTGGAAGGGTATACTCAGACGTGAGTCCCTTGCTCATTGCACTATCAGGATTCAAGCAAGCCAGGCCGAAGACGGCTGTACGCCAGAAACCGGTCCCCGGAAGCTTGTTTCCTTCCCAGTGAAAGAATTGGCTTGGTAGTTTGGTTTGCCCTGTTCCCATGATGCACTGGGCCAGGGATAGACTAATTTGCATATAGCCAGGTTCTGATCTGGGATGGTGCAGTGAGCTAAAAAACGGTGTTGGATTAAGCCCTGATCTCTTGACTGGGTGAGAGTATTCTGCTTAATTCAGAAACTCTGTCCATCACCACCCCCTGTTGTTTAAATATTTTCCTAACTATATTACTGCCATTATCCGTGGAAACATAACCAATCATGCGCTTTCTTGGATGCAGCCATTCAAAGACCTTACTGTTAAACTCCTCCAAAATGTTTACTGCAGTATGAGATTTCTTCATGGCAAACATGGCTACTGTTGCATGTTTCCGACTAGCTTGAAAAATTGTGGCAGTGTCAACACCTGCTGACAGCTTGTCTCTAACCCCTGCGAAAGAGACCCAGAGTGCAGTGATGCACATGTAATCAAGGGCTTGGCACCTGGTCCACATGTCTTTTGTCAGGTAGATAGTGTGAACAGCACTCTTCTGCAAAGCTGCCCCAATCACCTCTAGCACATCTTGATGTAGTGCTGGAACCGCAACTCTGGCAAAATAGGACCGGCTAGGAACCTTCCATTTAGGGCAGACTGTTGCCACAAATTCTCAAAAACCCACCCCTTCCACGAAAGAAAAAGGTAGAAGATCCAGCGCTAACATTTTAGCCAGCATTGCATTATAAAGAGGTGCCGTTGGGTGGTTGCGTTCTAAAGCCGCCTCCGACCAAAACATGCTTTTAATGGTGGTCTGGACCGTTTTCGTACGTGATGATGATGATCCAGACTTCTTCAAGCCAGTTAGGCTCATTGATGTACTTTTTCGTATTGGTGTCTCTCCAGACTATTAGTGTGCCTCATAGATGTTGCTGGGGTAGAGGGTGTGGGCGCTACCACTGCAGTGCTGCTGCCAGGGGTACTGTGTGTACCAGAAAAAATGTCTGTCACTACTTCACCTCCCCCTGCACGATCATCACCCCCTCGTCATCATCAGATGCAATATCAATGGATACATTTGAATTTGTTGTATTTTTGGCTTCCCGGATCTTACTTAGGTGCGCCTCCCACTGGATAGTGTGATGTTTTTGGAGATGACCTCTCTGGCCTCCAGTACCATAGTTGGTACCAAGCATACCCCGACTAACTACAGTTTTACAAATCGAACAAACAACTAGGTTTTCTATCTTTTTGCTAATACTAAAGAAGTCCCAAACTGGGGAGTTGAGATTTCTGGTGGTGGTGGTGGAGGTGCTACTTTCAGTGCCAGATGAAGTGGAGGATGGGCGTGGCCGAATTTGACTCTTTTGTGCACTTACACACTGCCGGCCCTTCTGAAGAGAAAATATGGCAGCTGTAGGTCGTGTTGGTGTAGTAGTTACCTGTGTTGGTGGTGGTACCAGTGCCACGCCACCTACATCCCGCTCAGCAGCAATTCGAGATAGGGTAAAAATGTCTGTCTGCTACATGCCCGCTGGGGCTGGAGTGACGACTGTGATGACTGGGTCATCATCGTCAGACTGGTCATCAGCAGCAGAATACACTGCTTCTTCCACTTCTTGTTCGTCGCCATCACCCATAACTAAAAACCTTGCGAGAACCTTCCTTTTAGGCTCAGCTACCTGTGTCGGCTCATGGTGTGCCTCCCTCTCAGACTGCATTGGTGGGTTCCAATCAAGATCTAGATCATCAGAAGGAAGGGGGCTTGAAGAATAACTTGTACTAGCCCTCCTTGACCTTTTTCTTGATGGGGATCTGGAAGACAATGGATCATCAGGAGGAGTGGCTTGCTCAGATGATACCTCCGCTTGAATCTCAATTTCCTGATGTGCCCCTACTTCTGGAGGAACAAGCATTGTGGGCAGTTGGGCCTCTCCATGCGCCTCTACTTGCGCCTCACTATGCACCTCTACTTACGCCTCCACTTGCGCCACTCCTTGCGCCACTTCTTGCGCCTCTACTTGTGCCACTCCTTGCGCCACTCTTTGCGCCACTTCTTGCGCCACTCCTTGCATCTCCTTGCGCCTCTCCTTGCGCCTCTCCTTGTTGCACCTGTGGTTGCCATTGCGGCTGTGGTTGAACACCCATCAGATGAGTTACACCCTGCGTTGATTAGATGTTACTTTCTTGCGATGAGTCAACGCCAACATCACTGGCCGATGATGATTGAGCAATTAAAGTGGCTGCCTCTGCGGCACTCATGGCCTTGGGCCTAACTTGGCGTGGTGGCACTGAGACCAATGAAGCTGAGGTGCTGCTCCCAGCTTGGTCCCCGGCGGACACCGCTGCTGCAGGCGTAGTTTTTTGTCCCAAAAAAAGTGTCTGTGGGCACACCAGTCTCCTTTTATAAGTGGTGCCACTTGCTTCTTCTGCTCCTTCTTACTGGCAGTGGCACTGGCAACTTTCTTGGTAGAGGAGCTACTGCTACCTTTCTTTGGGCCCATCTTCTTCAGATGTCAGAACAGCAGGCTGCAGTTGCACGAGTTGCAGAGTTGTCTGTGGCCACACAAGACGTCACGTGACGTTGTGCTGCACACACCGCAGCAGGACTTCTTCCTGGCACTGATGATGAACGATAAGGATGATTCCTGGTTCTCTTTGTGCACCTAAAAGCAAGGAAGCCAGAGGAACATCAGCTAAATAAATGTTGCATATGTTGTGCTTCAATTAATATTTGCAACTAGGCATTTATTATTATTACAACACACCCAAAAACAGAAAGCCCAAAAATAGAAATTCAAATTATTTCTAATCAAAAATGGATGTTTACATTAATAGAAGAAAGACCACACAGAGAGAGTTGTTTCATGCACCACTGAGTACCCCTGGGCATAATGGATGAAAGGAGGCAGCTGGGGACAGGCCTATGGGACAAAGCACACTGCCTGGCTTCAAAGTGGCTCCTTGAGCCCCACCCACATGGCCAGGCCCTGGACCAGGCCTCAAAATGGCCCCCACACACATGGCCAGGCCCTGGACCAGGCCTCAAAATGGCCCCCACCCAAATGGCCAGGCCATGGACCAGCACTCAAAATGGCCCCCACCCAAATGGCCAGGCCCTGGACCAGGCCTCAAAATGGCCCCCAGCCACATGGCCAGGCCCTGGACCAGGCCTCAAAATTGCTTCCACCCACATAGCTAGGCCCCAACAACACCCCCAAAAATCGAAAAACAAACAAAATCACCCCAATCCAATGCCATCCATGCCCTAAATGATGTTTAAATTCAAGATACCCCACAGAAAGACTTGGTCCATGCACCACTGAGTACCCCTGGGCATAATGGATGAAAGCAAGGCAGAATGGGTGTAGGCCTATGGCACAAAGCACACTGCCTGGCTTCGAAATTGCCCCTTGACCCCCACCCACAAGGCCAGGCCCTGCCTGCCCTGGACCAGGCACCAAAATGGCCCCCACCCACATGGCCAGGCCCCAACAACACCCCACAAAATAGAAAAACACACACAAATCACCCCAATCCAATGCCATCCATGCCCTAAATGATGTTTAAAATCAAGACACCCCACAGAAAGACTTGGTCCATGCACCACTGAGTACCCTCTGGGCATAATGGATGAGAGCAAGGCAGACTGGGTGCAGGCATATGGCACAAAGCACACTGCCTGGCTTCAAAATGGCCCTTGCCCCCACCCACATGGCCAGACCCTGCCTGCCCTGGACCAGGCACCAAAATAGCCCCCATCCACATGGCCAGGCCCCAACAACATCCCAAAAATGGAAAAACACACAAAAATCACCCCAATCCAATGCCATCCATGCCCTAAATTATGTTTAAATTCAAGACACCCCACAGAAAGACTTGGTACATGCACCACTGACTACCCCCTGGGTATAATGGATGAAAGCAAGGCAGACTGGGTGCAGGCATATGGCACAAAGCACACTGCCTGGCTTCAAAATGGTCCCTTGCCCCCACCCACATGGTCAGACCCTGCCTGCCCTGTACCAGGCACCATAATGGCCCCCACCCACATGGCCAGGCCCCAACAACACCCCACAAAATAGAAAAACACACACAAATCACCCCAATCCAATGCCATCCATGCCCTAAATGATGTTTAAAATCAAGACACCCCACAGAAAGACTTGGTCCTTGCACCACTGAGTACCCCCTGGGCATAATGGATGAGAGCAAGGCAGACTGGGTGCAGGCCTATGGCACAAAGCACACTGCCTGGCTTCAAAATGGCCCCTTGACCCCCAACCACATGGCCAGGCCCTGCCTGCCCTGGACCAGGCCGCAAAATGGCCCCCACTCACATGGCCAGGCCCCAACAACACCCAAAAAATAAAAAAAAAACACAGAAATCACCCCAATCCAATGCCATCAATGCCATAAATGATGTTTGAATTCAAGACACCCCACAGAAAGACTTGGTCCATGCACCAATGACTACCCCCTGGGCATAATGGATGAAAGCAAGGCAGACTGGGTGCAGGCTTATGGCACAAAGCACACTGCCTGGCTTCAAAATGGCCCCTTGGCCCCCACCCACATGGCCAGGCCCTGCCTGCCCTGGGCCAGACCTCAAAATGGCCCCCACCCACATGGTCAGGCCCCAACAACACCCCACAAAATCGAAAAACACACATAAAGTCCCAATCCAATGCCATCCATGCCCTAAATGATGTTTAAATTCAGGACACCCCACAGAAAGATTTGGTCCATGCACCACTGACTACCCCCTGGGCCTACTGGCTAGTGTGGCTTTACACGCAACCCCAAAATTAAAAAAAAATCCACATATAACAGTGAGCTATTCAATTCCATCACATAAATGATATTTAACCCCTTCCATGCGTCTGCGATTCTGCGCCTGTGCGGCAGAATCGCGAGTGGGCGGGTTCATGACGGCCCCCAGCCGTCATCAGCACACGAGCTGGGGGCCGTCATCAGCATGGAAGGGGTTAAGTTCAACAAAACTCACAGGAACTGTTGTATCATGCAACCATGACTAACCCTGGGTCTACTGGATACTGTGCCTACCCACAATATATTTTTTTTCAAGTTGTGAAAAAGTTTAAAAATTGTAGTTGCAGCAACTGCAATGCCCCAAACAACACCAACTTACTTGTAAAATCTCAAATCCAAAAGTAATCCAAAAGTGATCCAAACAAAAAGTCCTCAAATACAAATATCCAGCAGCAGCCACAAAAAGTAATGCTTCCAGCTCCAGATCCAAATGAAAAGTGACCAGGACATGGACAAAGCACTGGGAGGAGCCTGCTGGACAGGAACAGGAAGTTGGATACTCAGGGGCACTTCCTTCCCCCCAACCGCCAAAAATGGACTCCTTGCACAAAAAAGTGCAGCCAAATGTCAGTTATTCTGATCCAAATCGTCATTTTCAGAAGGTTTATGCTGCTTGCGGTAGATTTCTTGTGCAGAATTGCAATTTTTGCAAGTTCGGGAAAGCGAGCTGTTCAAATCTCCCGCCGGATGTCAGCTGCGCAGCGCATCTACGTGTTCGCAATAGTTTTCTCGCTTGTTGCGTGATCGCGGGCCCTTATGACATATTCGTGTTCAGTGCAAGATGCGAGGCCGCAATGACGTACTCGCGGTCGAAAAATCTTGCGCGATCACGCAGCCAGATCCAAAATGGCGCAGCACACGCAAACCAGGAGGAAAAACAACTTGGCGAACTCAGAATCACGGTAAGTCAACGCCGCGAGCGCGAGATTGTATTTTTTGAAGAGCTTCTGAAGCAAAAAAATCTGCCAGCTTGCAAATTGCAATTTGTTTGACAAGTTTGTGCGATTCACGGCTTGCAAAATTGCCAAAAATTCACAAATTCCACGAGCGGAACGGATTTTCAGCCCACACTTAGAAGTGAACCACTAAATTATCTTCCTGAGTGTCTGTCTCTTATTGCGTGGGCAATGAGAGTGTGTGGTGAACTTGTGCATAAAATTGTATAATCAGATACTAATTTACCAATAATATCCTCAAGAGAGGACCTTTAAAGTCCCTCTGAAGTTTGTGCACTTAGAAATGCACAATATTCAATAACATGCACTAATAAATCAGGTGGGAGAAACCCCTGCCACCCGACCCCTCGCAATGTTTTCTGTAAAGCTATTTTTGAATGTTATTTAGGTCAATGAGGCTCTCATGAACCTCTGTAAACTGCTTCGTTAGTTTTCACTGTTTATTGGGAATAACCTCCTTAGAAAGTTTTAAATGGAATATATTCCATTTTGGCCATATTATGGCCCAACGTACATTTAAATACACCATGTTTTACACATTTGTCTAGCTATTCACCAAGGAAGAATACAGCCATCGTAAACAATGCCTGGTGTCCGGTTAACAATGCCTGTAATTTTAACATGTATGGCCTTGTAATAGCTGTTCTGAAATACCCTGGCAGTCCTTTAGCAGAGACTGCACCAGATAGCTAGTGTAAGCAGCAGAACGAACCGCAAGGTTGGAAGCCACAAAGGACCCTTTTAAATCCCCTCCAACCCTCATGTCCCCAGGATCAGAGGGAACCGCATAATCGGAAACCAGTTCTGCCAGCAGGGAATCCACCTTCACCACAGACGGAAACTCCTCCGAGAACCCTAGCAAAGGATATCTTTTAGCCAGAAACCGGGGAAAGACATGATTATCAATATCCTTCCACCAACTTGTAGTTGGTGGTAAATAACGAATCCTTAACTGAGGAATGCACCAACTTGAGTGCTCCCTACATCCTGGATTCAGTAATTTACCGAATCGCTATGTTAAGAATTCGGTATTTTACCGAATCCTTAAATTACCGATTCAGTAAAATACTGAATCCTAAAAAAATGCCACCTACATCTAAAAAGCCCAATACTGGTCGGTAACGGCCGAAATTCGGTAATTTCGGCCGTTACCGACCGGTATTGGGTGACCTACATCTGGCCCTATATCTTTTGTCCAAAAAATGAAGCAGTGTGTGTAAAACTCTTTAATTATTTTAAGAAGTTTATGTACATATTTTAATTTTAGCATATTTCTGCTTGTCTTTTTATGAAGTATCAGTATTCTGTTTTTTACTAATTTTGCATTTTTTGCACACTGATTGGCTGCTATTTGCTGCTATCTTGCACACCAGGGTCATGTTGAGTCTGTTTCCTATCATGCACCGGATGTTAGCCTCACATTTTATTTGAAGTGGGTCCCGGGATGCATTTTGCACATGAACTGGTTGTTACTGAATTGCTTTAATGCACAGGCCTGGATATGCCTAGTTATCCTTTTCTAGCTGCTAATTCCAATTTGAACATTTGAAGTCCAACTTGAACTTTGGACTTTGCCACATATGACCTGGTGTATATATACACTGCCCTTGCACTGAATATGAGATGTTTTGTCGTTTCTCCTTTTGCTGCTAACTCTAAATTGATTTTTTAGCTGAAACTGAATTTTAGATTTTACTGCATGTACGAACTGGTAACTTTCCAATGTCCTATATGCATCATTGGATGTGCAATGTTGAAAACCTTTAGTAGTTTATGTTTCGTGATTATTGACAATATTGTCCGGTTTCACTTACATGAAATTTTAGCTATCCTAATGCAGGTCCCTGATAATTACATGATGCTTCGTGGATTGAGTTTGTAATGTTTTATTAATCATATTAACATGTTTGTATTCATATGCTGACCTCCTAGGAGTTCCAACTCTTTAAATAAATATTGAATTGAACTCATATGGAGAGTGTACATATGTGTACCACCAAGGACAGTCTGTTTAGTGATTATGCTCTTATGGAATAATGCTAATCAAAGGGGAGCTTGCTTGAGATTTTGAGGCTGTATGTGTGCGTTTGATACTATTTCTAGGCATATAGTTGTTCTGCTCAGGAAAATTATGGTTGCCATTATCAAATAATGTCTGTACTGGGTTTTTTACGCTTTGATTGGGTCTTTGAAGCCTATGATTGTGTTGTCCCTGGTCTATGATTGTTGTCCTCCTGGCGTTTGTTGGTTGCACCACTAATATGTCATGACAGAAGTCCATTCAATAAATGGTCAATAGCGAAAAACACTTTTGTTTATTTTGACATCCTTTTTGTCATTGTGACATCCTGCAAAATGTTATCTTTTGTGAAGGCAACTCTAGAAATGGCAGCAGGTTCAAAGGTCGAGTGCCATCCCTTCCTGTGAATTCACTATGGTCAAAGATACTATGATGTCACTTACTTTAGTGTAATCTGGGAATCAAAGGGCATATGACGTCATGCTAACCCTAGCATTTTGGTGAATCAACGACCCATGATCACAGTCCAAATTTGAAGTTGGCTGGAATTCCAAAGTGGAATTACAGGTTTTGTGCCATTTGCAGCCAAATGTCCATCCACTAAAACCAAGTGTATGTGCAGCCTGACAATGACGCGAAATTGGGGAGATACGCAGAGATCTGTCTGGTAATACCAATTTCTGCATGTTATTCCCAATTCCATGTGGGACTATAGGAGTATCATTTGTAATCACCCGGTAACTTGGGTTCTGTTATTACCAATACTCAAGGTATCAGTAATGCCAGGCTCGATGTTGTCCCCCTCATAATGAGGGCCATTGTGGTAACCATGGTATTTTGCTGAAAGAGGCCTGTTCTTGATTTATAAGAAGCCTCTGTGTTTATACATTTGTATTGGCACTGGACTGTGACGAGCAGGCGACTGTTTAAATTAGGTGACTTAAATAGGCATTTAATGTAGATTTAAAAAGACAGTTATCGTATCGTAATTAAATATCAACTGATCGCTGAACCGTTTTGTGTTGTTATTGAAGTTTGCTAATTATCCGAGTGATAAATCAATTTACCATGTAGTTGACTGCCATTTGCATCAGCAATAAATCTGTAATTAGCTTTTGTATTAGCATAGTGCTAGTTTATTTGCCAAATGAATATATCTTCTGCCCTTCTGCAAAGAATGAGGTCTTTTTTTCTAATGTTCCTTGAGCTGAAGCGTTGACTCTTGAAAATGCGCGGCTGATGCTTTTCAAAATCGTATGTTCCCTGTTACAGAGAGCAAAACAGATTCATAGAAACTGCCTAAAAGTTTTCAAGCAGCTTTCGTATTTGTATAGACGGCTCTCAAATATGTGCACCATAATTCACTTAGTTCGAATGTTAGCAATTTTACACAGGAAGCATAGCAAACCCGCCCAAAAATATTGTTTGAAACTGCGAATTTAAGTAACACTTTTTTTTAAGAATAACGTAGTTATTGAAGTTTTCTGCTACTTAAAATAATGATTTCATGGTTAAGATGCTGAAGTGTGGGCACTCCACTTGAACCATGCCCATCACTTTTTCAAGGGAGCGTGAGTGGTTGGCATAAATAATCCGTTAATTAAAGAATTTGCTTTGGCTAAACGCAAATACAATAATTTACATTCTCAGTACCATATTTCAATGATGTCCTTAATTAACGAATACATGATCGTAAAATTCACAATTCGATAAAGACTTAAATACCTGATGTAGAGTGCTGTTACAACCTATAATCAATGCAATGCTATTTCAACAGTAAAGGTATTGGAAAAGGAATACAGTATGTCACAAGTTTAAATCGTATAACTAGATGGCCCTCTGTAGGAGTTAATGAGACCCCCTTCCCCTCCAAAAAACAATGGGGCAGATTTACAAGTACCCTGCATAACCAGTAAGTCACTTTTCGTGAGTACTGGTGGAGAAGGGGGCTCCTCCATATTTACAAGGAGAGGAAAAGCCACTCTACGTGACTTTTCCTCTCCTTGTAAATACGGACCCTATACATGCAGCCCTTTGCGTTGAAGGGGCGTTCAATGGGTGTTGCTGTGGGTGTTCCCATGCAACACCCATGGAACAAGACACATTTCCATGAGAAATCGTAAATCTGGAGATGCGGCTGAATGCACCGCCACCCTGGAGGTGGCGTAGCGAGGAGAAATGTTTTGTGCCCCTTCCTGCACAAAAACAATCCCCCCATGATGCAGGCATCCTTGCACCATGGTGCAAGGGTGCCTGCGCAAGCTCATGGCTGCAGTTTGTGCACCAGCGCAGGGGGAAGCACAGAGATGCAACATATTCTTGTAAATATGCTGCATCTCTGTGCTTCGGAAGTCCCGCAACGTGGAGCAGGGAAAGGGCTTGCGGTGCCACGCTGCCGCACTTCCTTGTAGATCTGCCCCAATGTGTGGGGCCATTGGATGAAACAACAAATATCCTTAAAGATAGTCTTTTACAATAATGATAGTGTTGCTGGAAATTTGTAGATCGATATTAAATCTTGCTGATCGATCTACCAGTATAAAAAGCATGTTGATCTTGGGTCCCTAATGGCAAGGCAAGATGTATTCCCACCTCTGCTTTGCCAGTCACTTTTGTAAGTGACATAAGAAGGGGACTTGGGTGGGATATCTTTTGAAAATAAGGATCAACTGCACGTGTTGGATATTTTGGAGAGCACCTGTCTTTCCATGAGGGGACAATTCAGGCTTTAGTGGTCATGGCGGTGGCAGAGACATTTGATGGGTTAGCGGCAGATGCCTTTGAACGGTGTAGTGTTCTAGATGAGCAGCAATGTTGACCGTCCATGCTATTCTTGATGGAACACTATCCCACACAGTCAAGAGGCCTATAGACACGGATTGCTACATACTTAAACCTGAGTCCTTTGTATCTAGATAACCCAGATGATCGCATCTAACTAAAGCTTGGACATTTCAAGTGGAGGGTAGGAGTCTCCACTATCTAAAGAGCTAGGGCAAGTGTAGACACACCCGGGGATGGAAGGTTAGTAGTCATAAATGAAGTCCTCATCGATTTCCATGTTAATTGGCACATGACGTCTGATGATTCCGTGGAGTTGAAATCTGCTTTGATTGGTGAAGAAAGCTTACTCTGCAGCTAAGGGTCTCTCCTGCCCATGGCCCAGAGGCTGAGTCAGAAGTGCAGGCAGTCTGGGTGGGTGGCATCCTTAATGTTACTCTTTTCTGTTCTGAACTTGTAGCTTCAGAACAAATCTAAAATAGGAAGTAGGCAAGGACGGTAGGTGAGTAAATAAACCCATCAATTCGAACAGGAACAAGCCTGAATACTACCTCGAACCATTGGGCCCTGATAGCTGAAGCACATAAACAGCTTTCAAATAATTTCAGGAAAAATGTATTGACTTTTAGTAGTCTATCAGTGGGAGGGTAATTGCCTTCAATTTCAAGGAAGCCTGCATACCTGCCACAACACCAATGTGTGAATGGCCTCCCATTTAAAAGGTTTATATGTTCTAGCTGGTGAAAAGGTGAGCAGTAGGAACCACAAAACATCAGCACCACATTAGTACAAAAGGTATGATTTACCATTCGTTAAACTTGGAAACTAAATGCTAATTGAATGGCTTTATTGAAGTAATAGATGAATTTAAAAGATGGTAGATTCGCGAAAGGAAGGAACATCTGGATACAAAGGAGTGCTAAGGGCCCTTTAACATTACTATACAACCTTTCTGATTACTTCATCTTGGCACTGAAAAAACTAAGGGGCATATGTACAAGCCCCTATCACCACGGGAACAACACTTTTTCCGACGTTCCTGTGGCGATAGGAGCTTCGCCTTATTTATAAGGCAGTATTAAGCCAATTAATGTGGCTTAATGCTACCTTGCAAATAAGGCCCCCTTTCACGCTATGTTTAGCATGAAAGGAGTAGGCATTGGCTGTTGCGGGGTTATATTGGAGACATGCAGATGGTAAATCCCACAGTGCTAAGGTGCTGGATTTCCTGACCTCAAAAGGAATTTAAAGGAACCTATTGCCTGGAAGAATACATGGATATAATTGAGCCCCCAGCTGCCAGATCCCTTTACGTTAAGTTCCGTGTTGGGGCTCTGCCACTTTGTTCATTCACTGCGACGTGGCAACGTCCCTTTGCCAATGCTGAACCTGACCTGAGATGTCTGCTTAGTCCTGCAGTTAAGGAAACTGTAGTCCATCTCCTGTATTTCTGTCCGCAATGCTATATTCATAGGAGGAAATCGATTCTGCTGTTGTTCCACAATCTGGGCATCAGGGACTACAAAACTGCAACAAGGATACTTAAGGCAGACACCGCTCACCCAATTGTGTTTGCTGTTTCAAGCTTTCTCACATACTTGGGGATACATAGACAGAAAAGGGTCGCCCTGCTGGTGCTTTATGCCTAGTGCCCAGAACCTGTATGTTTTTATCTTGTATCCTGCAATCTCAGGCCAGCACGGAAAGGCTATGGGAATCCGACATCGTAATCCTGACGGCGGAAACGCGGTCCTTAAGGGATTACGGTATGGTTCTGACCGGCAGTAAGACTCCGAGAGCTGGTCGGAACCTAGTCGAGAAGACCGGGCAGTTTATGTTCCGACCGCCAACATCGTAATCGGGCAGTCGGACCACAAACGAACTGTGTGGTTCGGGATAGCCTCCAACCGCGGTCGGAGAACTTCAGACTAGTGGGCGGAGGCTTTCCTACTGACATAGTATTTGGCCCCTTAATGTTTTATTCTTTTAACTTATTGTTATATTTGCTTCAGTTTGTCAGCACAAGGTTCCCTGCTTTGCAAAGGCATATTTTCAGACAAGAAGCAGAAGCAAATATTTTCTATCAAATCTTCTTCCAGCTCACTTCAACACCACCACTTCATTTCCAAAGAACCACAAAATGACACAAATTCAGTGTGTGCCTCTTTTCAAGAGATCACAATTGTTTAATGTTCAGGAGTGAGTAGCTCGTGTATTATAGTTTTTTTATTTACATCCTGGGGGTCCTGTTAATCCCACTATAAAATCAGGTGTACGGTCATCAGATACAATGATTATATAATTTACTGGATATGCTACTCACACATGAAGATGAGAAATTGTATTTCCTATCTACAGTAATTTCATGTCTATAGTCCTATTTCACTGACATCCCAAAATAGCATTTGTTTTGTTTTTGCCAAAGGATGCTGCATAAACAGGAGTTTTATCATCTAGTTCTGCCTGTTGTGTTTTTCAGTATCAGCAGTGCTAGCGCAGGCCACAATTCTGGGGCAAAAAAGACTAATTTATGAACATGAAAAATTAATTTGAAATTGATCATTTTGATAAATTAGAAAGAAATGCATGCCATTGGATACAGACCAATAATTGTGATCGTCGTTTTCTTGTAGCAGCATCCAAGCTATGGAATGCACTTCCTCTTCACATTAAGACGAGTTCCTCTCTCCTCCAGTTCAGGAAACAAGTAAAGACATGGCTATTTAATCAGTGAAATTATCTGCACAATATGGAAACAAACTGAATGGTCTAGCGCCGAGACGCCTTAGGGTATTCGTCGCGCTCAATAAATGTCATAAATAAATAAATAAATAAATAAAATTTGTATAAAGAAAGCTGGTACTGTGGACTAGCCAGTAGGAAATCATGGGCCTCATTTATGAGACTGTGCGTCACTCGTATGCCGCCGGTGCGTCACTTTTTGTGACGCACCAGTGGCGTAAAAAATGCGCCTTGTTGCGCCATATTTACAAAGTGACGCATCTAGGTAGATGCGTTACTTTGTAAACCCCTGCGCCACATTATACCTGCGTCAGGTATAACGTATGCAAGGGGGGGCGTATTGACGCAAGGAAGGGTCCTAGAAGTGACGCAGTGAAATCTATGAGATTTCACTGCGTCACTTTTAGGACGCCGTTGCGTCAAAATCTTGCGCCTGCCTCACAGCAGGCGTAAGACTGACGCAGGCCCTTTCACATGGGGCTTTCCCCATGTGAAAGGACGCATTGCTGGAGTTGCGTCACGTTTGTGACACACTCCAGCAATGTGTCACTTTTGCGCTTACAGATACGTCTGAAATACTGACGTATCTGTTACTCCTTGCGACATGATGCGTCATACATTAAATATGACGCATCAGGAATGTCGCAAGGAGTGCGCACTGAGAAGTGACGCATCGCTGCTTTCACGCAGCGATGCGTCATTTCTCATAAATGAGGCCCCATGGTCTTAGTGTAAGGGGACTGCTGCGTTTTCCTGGGATGTGTGTGAATAACACTAATAAACAATGGAAGATATTTGTAGCGATTATCGCTGTGGGGAATCTTCGTCATTTTCTAAATTGTGAGTTGATTGTTTCGTTTTCAGTAGCTGCGGGATGCTGGCAAGGGCTATGATGGATGCCCTGACATATAGTCTAGTTTGGATCAAGGGAACAGAGGTTTGTCTAGGGCATGGATAGGACATTCCCACACACTAATAATCAACAGAAATGTTGTGAATAACAAAAGGAACTTGGGGCTTTATTAGAGTATGGCAGATGTCGAACCCCTGCCAAAAACTGATGGCCGTGCTTTCTGACTTCTTTAAGGTGGATAGTGACCTATACATTCTAAATAGGGTGGGTGGGGCATCTGCCATATTTTAGCCGATGTGCTGTATCCACCAAACTCTACAAAGTCCCTTGGTTAGAGAAGCATTTTCATATTGATCAATGTTCATTATTGTCATGATCAACAGCTTGACTCTAACTTTGGCTACACCTTTTCTGCTTGGGTACTATTTTGAAAAGAAATCACATTTTTTATCGTGTTGAATATTTTGTATTTCATATTTTTATCCAAAACACTCTACATTTCTATATTGATTTGATTCGACTCAAAACGACTTTATTCTGCAAGTATGCATCAAATCCATAAACCTTCAAATTACAATTGTTTAAAATCAGATACACAATAGATAAAATCTAATAGAAATATTTTTTAAAAAGCCAAACAGTGCAAATAATTGAATAACACTTGAAGTACTATAACACTTAGAAGAGATAAAAGCTACAAAACCAACAGGATAGCTATCAAATGATGTTTTATTAGTGCTTTGCAACACCACTTAAAGTGCTTTTCCCCGATCCTCCACATAGCCAACATAAACTGTAAAGACCACATATTCTCAGGGATTCTCTGAATTCTTTCGACAGAGTGGTAAAGTCAATTTTTCTTTTATGCTCAGACATGCGGGGCAAAAGAAAAGTACATACTCAATTGATTAATTTTGATTAATTCAGAACGGGCACTGCCCCTTTCTTGGCTTAGTGTCTTGCCCCAACTGGATGTGAATGAAGAGAGTGGCAGGGTCCCACATCTGCATTGCAGGTAGAGCTTCCTGGCATTTATAGGTTCGATTTCGTCCAGGAACTGCTCTATCTCTAAGCCATCCTTCAACATAAAAAAATCAAGGGACCCATGTTAGACTGGCTTTGCAATAAGCTTACTTTATACTGCCAATATGACCTCTTACTTTGGTCTTTAGAGAACATTCTAGCCTCCACCAGAATGATCCACAGTCACTCAAGTCCAATGTTTGTGAAGGGTGGTCTCACATGCCTGAACCAAAGAAGACCACTGGCACCTGACAAATGTAATGTCTCAGCAAGGCCCAGCTGGAAGAGACTCAGTTTGGGCACTGTCCAATCCTTCTCCAATATAAAATGGGCCTCATACTAAGTCTGTCTGAAACAGACAGGCTCAGCCTTAAGGGGAGCAGAATGTTGTAATGAGAAAACTGCATAAAGTGATTTTTAACTGCAGCAAAAGAGGACATCTCCCTGTGTCCCAAAAGCTCATCACCATACAGGGCTGATCCTAAGGCCTGATAATTGTAGACTTGCAGTTCCAGGGAAATAACGCAGAATTTGGAGGCCTTATGCATCTTCAGCATTCCCCCTGAGGTTTGCTCTAATTTGAGTCTACACTTTGCAATGTGAGTTTGCCAATTAATGTGTTCTGTTAAAGTAACACCCAAATAATCAAAAGTGTGTACTCACTCCAAGGAGGGCCCTCTCAGCGTGGGGTTTGAGTGAGTGGAATGGCAAAGGTCAAAACAGTATATTTTGTTTTAGCAATATTAAAATCTAGGCCCCTTAGTTTTCAGAAACTATCAAATCTCTCAAGAATTATTTGCAAGTCCACGGGGGATTTTGAGAGGAGCAGCATATCATCAGCAAACATCAGGACCAGAACACTGATATTTGCCAGGCAAAGTGCGTCAGACTTTCAATGGTCCACATATGCTACCAGATCATTAATAAATAGCGAGATTTAAATGGGTCTGAGGATGCACCCCTGCCTGACCCTGGTGCATTCTCTAAAGCCAGCTTGCAAAGGTTGTATTGGCATTTATATAGCGCACTACTTACCCGTAGGGTCCCAAGGCGCTTCGACCGCTGCGAAACCCTTCCTGGCTTCCCTGAGAGATGGTTCCTTAATGGGTATCTCCAGGGTGAGACCAGGCATTCCCGGCGGTCTGGTGGGGCCGTTAGTGAAGATGAGGCAAGCTAATGCCCAGAGTTGCCGAGTGTGATCGCTGATCAGAGTGGGCACCGAGGCGAGAGAATTATCGAGTCCGCTGACCCTGGTCCAGAAACCTGCCACGCCGGGAATCGAACCCTGGTCCCGGGCCGTCCTCTGCTCTCGGGTCTGCCGCCTCTAACCAGTGAGCCACACTACTTCACTATATTTCACTATATTTCATTATATCTGAAGCAATGATCCAGTCTTGGCCTATAATTAGAGGGAATATCGCAGGATCCCTTCTTAAAGATAGGGATCATCTCAGTACCTGCCCAGAAGGGAGGGATGGGGGCTCCTTTCAACATAGCAATAAAGATAAGAAAGAAGTAGAGGGTCCAGACATCGATCCCATTCAAGAAAAGGTCCTCTGTGACATTATCTAGCCCGGGTACTTTGTGTGGAACAATCTTATTAATCGCTTACCAAATTTCCCTGGGGTAAACCATGTGTCCTCCAGTGGGCCACTTGACGGGGCAGATAAACTTACGGTGGGTACTAGCCCCTCAGAACTTTCAGTGCAGTGTCACATGCAGCCTGTTCGAAGGCTCCACGTAAGAATACAATTTAGAGAAATGAGCATCCCAATCTGACATCATAATATGATTTTCAACAGGAATAAACCCTTCAGAGGAACCAGTGGAGACAATATTCCAAAAGGTGTGAGAGTCTCCGTTTTTTGCCGCTACTAGCATACTCCATTTTCTGAATTTCCACTCTCTCTTAGCTTCCTGTATGGCTTTTTTATATGCCCATCTAGTTGCTTGAATTCATTTAGACCATAGCCAAACATCGAGCAAAAAATTGTCAATAAGTCTTGTGCCCTGTGGCTGGTTAAATGTATGATTTCTGTCTTCATCAGGTTTTGACTTGAAATTGCAGGCTCTTAGGCCCTGGTTCAGTGTAAGGGAATTGAGCTGTGAAGCCAAAGGGGGCCATTTTTTATGGGAGGACTTGTTAACTCTGGTGTAACCCTTACATGGTCTTCCTTTGTTGATTGTAACTTTAAATGGGCATCATGTGGCTCAAACTGGCAGTTTAAATCACCCCCTATGATCTTATCAGCCTCTGCTGGGAGTGCAGTCAGGTGACCAGACAACAACACCTGACTCTGATCTGTTTCCCGAGGGCCTACAATAAACATTGTAGCTGTAACAGGTAGCAGTACCCAGGGTGGGCAAGCTAATGCACATCAAATTAGGAGAACTTAGCTTGAGTTCCTTAATGATGCACATTACAGTGGTTTTAACCCAGAATGTGACACCTCCCCCTTCTGGTTACCTCTCCCTGATGAAATCGCCTCCTTGCTAAATGAAGTGAACGCTGAATGATACAAAGGAGTAGGCGACCATGTTTCTTGGAATAAGCATACATCATATGCATTGATGAAAGCAAACCAGTCTGGAGAAGACAACATGGACAGGAGCCCTGCTACATGTCAAAATATCAATTTGCATATCGGAGCAGTGTAAGATTTGTCCAAAGACACACTCTTGCAATCAACAACATGAGGTGAGACAGACCCAGTCACATCCAGAAACACACTCTCGCTATAATCAACATGAGATGGGACAAAGCAAGCCCCATTAAAACACACACTCTCTCTATCAACAATTCAAGATGGACTAGACCCAGCGAAATCAAGTCAGTCTATATCTTCTTGTACATCAAAACGAATGTAGGTCAAAATTCCACTTGGGGGACCTTGCACAACCATGGGGCTAAGATTGCGGGCCCCCTCTGTGCTCCAAATTACTGTGTCCGGGAGCACGAGGATCAGGCTTTTAAAAGTAGCCCAAGGACAATAAAAGAATATTTCTATTGTCTAACTAAGTACTCATGTACCCTCAAAGTAGGCTCTGAACCAAGGATGGTGATCTGTAATTGACAAAAATACAGTCTCCTTGCCTATACACAGGTTCCACACCTATCCAACCCACCCTTCTTGTCAGCAAGATATTGTTTGCCATGGCAAGCGGAACATTCCTCTAACGTCTCAACCAGTTCATGGGCTTATAAAAAAAATCGTACTCTTTGGTCCAGTTGCAGAAGGAGTATTGCGGAAAAGATTGCCACATAAGGGCAGGAGGCTTGGTTTATGTTGATCACTGGCTGCATTGCCAATTGTACGTGTCCATTTCGACCAGCGCTGCCTGATACCTGGGCTATATGGGTTGGATGTGCCTCTGGATGGGAATGACTATTTGGCTTGTAAGTAAAGTAGTCACTTTTTTGCATGAAGGTAATATACATTACAGCTCAAACTTGGGGAATCAAGGGCAGAGCGTATTATTGTCAATGTCACCGTTGGGTGCAGTTGGGGTCTAACAGGATTATTTTGATGTAGTCCTTGGCCCACCGTCTTGGCAGGATTTGCGGCAGAGTACATGCAATGACCCTAGGCGAGTAGTTCCCATGGATTTTTAAGGTTCCTCAGTGTACACTCAATAACATCTAACCATCTTTAAAACTGGAGACAGTTCCGCCCGCAGAAGATCATTTACTTTGTCTAATCAGCCCTCGATCAGACGCTTTGCTCCAGAAGATTCAAAAGAGTCTCTCACCCTTTGCTCCAATAATGCAGGATTTAACTGAGCTGGGCTAAGCCTGCTGTGCAACACAGGGGAGAGAAATGTGTCTGTACTGTAATTTCCACTGAGCAAGGCTTGGTGGACTACTTTAAACACTTAACCACTGCAGGGGGATGCAGACTATACAGTGAGCAAAACACTGCAGCGGGGTATGTCGGGCCTGGGTTGGGTACAGATGAGGGCAACAATGATCAATATGGCTTTCTTGTAGGGGGTAGGTGGGGAAGAAGGAGGGGGGACTTGCTTTTGAGGCCCATCACTTTGTTGGAACCAAAAGAAAGTCTTAAGTCTGTGAGAACGATCTCATTACTTTTAACGCTCACACCTCGTTGCATCATTCTATCAATTGACGTAGTTGTAGCTGGAAGTGTAGTGGTGCTTGGGCCTCCTCACACTTTTCTTTTCACCATTTTAGTTATAATTCTCAAAAAACAAACATACACAGGAATCCACTATGAGCTTGGCTGTTGTAAGATCACATAGAGAAAGTGCGCAAACCTCGAATAAGAAGACCCAAGAGGGGTGGCATCCTCAGGTCTCCGACGTGCCGGGATGGGGCCACCCTTGGCCAAGACTTTGCCTGGGCACGTCCTGCATGGTGGGACAGGGACACCAGTTTTGTAGCACATCCTATCTGCAACAGGTGTGCTCAGTTGATGATGGGACAGCCTCCTAGGGCCACAGGCACACTGGTACATGAAGTCCAAATCCCCTTGCCAAACTTGCAAAATCCACCCAAACTCTCCTAAAGGCACTTCCTTAAAGAAGCATTTTCATATTGATCAGTGTTCATTAGTGTCATGAGCAACAGCTTGTCTCTAACTTTGGCCTGCACTATTTCTGCTTGGGTACCATTTTGAAGAAAAAAAATCTAATTTGTCTATTGTGTTACATATTTTGTATATCATATAGCACTTTTATCCAGAACACTCTATGTTTTTGTATCTAACTGTCATAACACCTAATTTGTCATCTTAGCAATTTCTGGGATCCTGGGCCAGACTTATAATTTGGGGAGCTCCTGTTCGGAGGAACTTCGAATTTTATTGCCTTTTTTTCTGCTTCTTCAAGGCTGCATCACTATCAAATTATATATATTAAAAGAGAGAAATAAGAGTCTAAAATAGAAGTAGAGAGGTTCTGATAGAAAAATCAACAGAGGTAAGCTAGAGTGAGAGAAAGATGACATTACCAAGGGGGCTGTTGTAAGGTGGGGACCTAGGCAATTGCCCACTTTTCCCATGCCTTAAAATGTCTCTGAAAATTGTCAATCACAGGTGTCTTTGTGTTATATAATGTATGCAGGTAAAAGGCTAAATCCATTTTGAAGGGGTATTAACCAGTGTTAAAGGAATTATGAAGGGTCTGCCACTATTCCCCTCAAAGAAAAGCCTTTGTACCAGATGATGCACTAGCTAGGTAACATTTTAACAATAAATCAGATCAGTTTAGCTTTACTCTGACACTTTCTGCTTCGGTGATAGTCGCTGCTTAATATAATTTCTCAAAAAAGAATTGTTTCCTTTTTGAAAGAATGGGGCTTATTTACAAGCCTCTTTCCCTGCTGGTATGTCACTTTTTCCCATGTTAAAAGTGATGCACTCACATCACAAGGGACTTGTAACTAAGCCCCGATGTTTTCTAAATAATTGGTATTCGTTTTAGAAAACAAAATTCTAAATAAATGTAACTAAATGTCTCCTTGCATTCGTAGCCAAATTGTATTCATATAATTCAATTAGAGATAAAGAGTATATAGATTTAGGTAACATCTATTTTATTTCCGGATCTATAATGGAAGTTCATATCGGATAAGGGATTTCTGTTTACAGAAACATTCCCAAGATCACTTTGCAAATTTATGAATAAGCCAGAGAAGTCAAAGTCAAAAATTATGTTTATTTAGATCAAAATCTTTAAACATGTGTGAATGCATAGCTAAAAAGTTAAAATATTCTACAAGGAGATTATAAAAGTCATTACAGGTAAGAATATTCCACAATAGTTTAAAAAGGCTTACGCACACTATACACATATCTTAAAAAGCAACCACCAGCAAAATCCCTTTTTTAGGCAAATCCTTACCCTTTTTTTAAAAAGTGTTTTTTAAAACAACCTTTTTTCTCTTAGACAAGTTATATAGTTTCAGTATTTTAAAATTCCTAAAAATTACTCCTGGCTAGTCCATTTTTTGAAAATTCTGAACTACTTTTATGTACTTCCCTAGAGCAATGGCAATTATAATTGAGGGCATTTATGTTAAAAGGTTAACCGCCTGTGCCCTTGTTCTTAGTGGAGAGGTGTGGCTCACCGATTAGAGCGGCACACCCTGAGGCAGAGGTCTGGCCTGGGACCAGGGTTCAATTCCCTACGCGGCAGGGTCTTGGGCTCAATGTCCACGGACTCGATAATTCTCGCCTAGGTGCCTACTCTAATCCTGGGTCCCACTCTGCAACTCTGGACAATAGCTTGCTTAATCTCCACAACAGCCCCGAAAGCGCTAGGATGCCTGGCCTCACCTTGGAGGTGCCCAGTAAGGGGCATCTCACAGGGAAAGCCAGGAAGGGTTCCACAGCGGTATACAGCGCCTAGATACCTTCTAAGTGATAGTGCGCTTTACAAGTATACACACATTTACATTCTTATGTCATATTTTAGGAATATTGGGCGTAGCCACAATTTACACTGTTCTAATATTGTTAGACAGTCAAGGAGAATGTGCATTAAGTCTCCTTTAGTGCCCAAATTACACCTACAACACCCTTTATGGTCTAACATTTTTACTTTAAAATCTTTATTTATTAACCACGGATCAATTCCAATTCACATCCTTAATATCTCCTGTCTGTACCAGTGATTTGGTAGAATATCTAAATAGGGGAACCAGTTTCCCTTTGACTACTACTGATTTTGTCTTTGCAAGGTATCCCATGTCATTCTTTCAGGATACTTCTTTCCCATTAGTTTTCAGATCACTCTTTGTACAGACTATTTGTTGGGTTTCTTGGCACAGCTCCACCTTTAACCCTTTACAAGCCTGCACCAGTCTTTCCCTACAAGCGTTTGCACATTTTAGGTCACTGATTTGGATCTCTTTCCTACACCATTGTGCTACTTTTTGACCTTTTGTATTTTCCAATCGTTTCCAAAATCTGATTAACGCAGCTTGTACATGTACCCCCAATACTTTGTTCCTATTTCCGTTCTTATTGCTTGGACCATTGATGATTGGGGTAGGGATAGTAGACTTTTCAGGCATTTCCCTCCCTCCATGTCCCAGACTCCCTTACCGCTCAAATAAAGGATTTCTGCACCGTAGAGGATTTGTGGGGGTATCATTGCATTAAAGGTTTTTAGTAATGGACGGTGTGACATATCCCCATACTCTCTGTTAAACATTTTTAGGCCACAGGTTGATGTGTGTGCTTTTGCTTTTTGGGCTTCCAAATGAGTATGCCAATTTAATGTTTTATCGAACCATATACCTAGGTAACGATATTTGTTAACCATTTCCAGTTTAAGATCACCTAAAAACCAATTAAACCTAATTGCCTTTTTACCAAAACATAACATTTTTGTTTTGTCTAAGTTTACTCTTAGAAACTTCCTAACACAGCATTCATTAAAATATTTCAGCTTTCTTTAGAGGCCTGTCTCTGTCTGATCTATTATTACCAGGTGTCTGCATATAAAAGGCAGGGCACCTTTTTTCATTCCATTCTGGGGCTTGCACTACCCTCAACCTCTAGACAGGCGGGTAGATCTGACAGGAATATAGAAAATAACTGTGGGGCCAGAGCACAGCCCTGTCTCAGGCCATTTGCAATGGGTATTTTTGTGTTAATGACCCTTCAGTGTCCCTGATTACTTGGGCCCAATTACCTCGATGTAATTCTTTTATTATAATCAACAAGTTTCCCATAAGCAATCCCGGTCTACTGAGTCGAACGCTGCTCGGAAGTCAACGAAACAGCAGCATAGCTTGCCGTTTTTTTCCGTTGACTTCCTTGCCATTGCCCACAGTGCAAAAGAGTGATCTATCGTGGGGTGCCCCTCTCTGAACCCTCCCTGTTCAATGGGTACGATTGAGAAGTCCTCGACCCATGCGTTTAGTCGGTTTAACACAATTTTTGAAAAGACCCTCTCTCCTACATCTAGAAGGTTAATAAGTCTATAGTTTTGCGGTATATCCATGCCACCTTTTTTATGGACTGGCCTGATTACAGCGCCCTTCCAATTCGGTGGCATTATTCCTTCTGAAAGTATTAAACAGAACATCTGGGCAAAAAGTCTTGCCCACCACTTTACCTCTGACTTTAATATTATTGCAGGGAGATTATCGGGGCCTGCCGCTCGTGTTAGTTTCAATTCTCTTATTATGTTTTCTACTTGCTGCTCATTGAAATCTAATTTAATATCTTCCGATATTTCCTGCCAGGGTTGGGGCTCTGTGTACTCTTGGGAGTCTTGTGCCCCATATAGTTCCCTTAGGTACTCCTCCCAAGCTGCCTCGCTAATGATACATTTCATTTCTCTGTCTGTTGGGTCAGATGCTGTTTTTACCATTTTCCAGAATTGCCTCAGGTTTTTATCTTCAATTGATTCTAGCAAGTTTAACCAGCATTTCTCTTTGCATGACCTTTTTGCATCCATAACCATTTTTTAAAAATCAATTTTCAACTTATTCAAGTATTTTTCTCTCTCTTGGGTGAAATTTTTCCTTTGACTTCTTGCACTGCCCGTATCTCCCTTTTTTTAAATTGGCAGTCAATAGAGAACCACTTCACTCGACTAACCGGGGTTTTAGTACTATTTCTTTTATCCTTTTTTAGTTCTATTTTTAGGCACTGAACTACTTGGGCTATCTTCTCTACAAACCATTCCAAGCTCCGACTCCCAAAATCTTCTGGTTCAGTTTCGAGTGGGAAGGCCTTTATTTTTCTTGATACTCCTCAGTTAGTCTAATCGTCACACGTTTGGGGTAATCAACTTCTTGTACGATCACTTTATCTCTAAGCACCTTTCTTCTCCCCAATATCGTTAAATGCAATGGAGTGTGGTCACTAATTTCACTTTGATATATCTTAAATTCCTGTACTAAGTGAAAATTCCAGGCTGGCATAAACATATACACCCTGATTCATCATTCTCCCGTTTTGCGAGGCCCTAATAGCGATTCATAGCGAATCGCTATTAAGGACTCGCAAAACGGGATTCATGTAGGAATCGCAATATTTTTTGCGATTCCTACACATTCTTTATTTGCGATTAGCAAATTGCTAATCGCAAATAAGGAAAAACTCCCCATTCATTCCTATGGGCCAAAAGGCCCATAGGAATTAATGGGGAGTATTCCTTATTTGCGATTAGCAATTTGCTAATCGCAAATAAGATAGCGATTTGAAGGGTGCCAGGGGTGTCCAAAGGACACCCTGTAGCACCCCTCAAAAGAAATTTTACACAGGTGTTGCACACACACATGTCGAAAGGACATGTGTGTGTGTAACATGCAACTCAGAAAAATGCATTTAAATGCATTTTTCTGAGTTTTCGCAATTTACCGCGAGGTCTGACCTCGCGGTAAATTGCGGCAAGAAATTGCGAATTCGCAAAATGAAATTGAATGTTTAATTGCATTTAAGGAATCTCAAATAGAGATTCCTTAAATGTAATTCCTCGCAAAATTGCGAGATCGCAATTAGCGATTTTTACATTTGGGATGCTGAATCCCAAATGCAAAAATCGCTCTCGCAAAGGGCCAGATTCTCAGAATCTGGCCCTTTGCAAGCACTATTTTCTTTCATGAATCGGGCGGTTAGTCAATCGGGCAATTCTGTGAGCCTATTTTGAAGGTTTTCCCTGCCGGGCAGTCTGTTTTAACTCTGCCGTTAAGGCAGAGAAGACCCCTTCCTCCTAGAAATTTTACTAATTCCATATCCTGTTTCGAGGGATCACATACTGGGAAACTAGCGTAGTTTATTCCATAAACATCCAACAAATCTCTATTCCAGATATCAACCTTCTTAGGGTATAACTTATGATTAAAATCCCCCATGATTATCAATACATCTGAGACATATTTTTCTAATAAAAAGTCAATATCCTTTTTGAACTTTTCCACCTCGATAGCATACTATGCTGCATTGTCCCACTGCATATAAAGATTTATAACAATCAGCATTTTGTGTTTCTTTCCCAATGTCAGTAGTTCTAATCTACAAGCCAATACCCATTTACATTTCGTTTTTATTGATGTTACGTCTCTTATTAATTTTGTTGAAACAAGGGTCATTATCCCCCCCGATGGGCGACCAAATCTTTTGCTCTTGTCCGGTCTATTTAATTGGAGATAACCCTCGATGAATGGGGTTTCGTCGCATATCCAAGTCTCTTGTAGGCAGGCAATTTCCATTTGATTTACTACTTCCTTTATACGCTCTTGTTTTATCCCATTGCCAAGGCTGTTTACATTCCAGGTCAAGAGTCTTAGACTGTGCGACACCCCCCATCCTATTCTACCTCGCTTAGGCCACCATCTTCAGCCCTTTCCTCTGTGTGTCTCTTGGAGGATTCTCCCACGTAGCTTCTTTGGCTCCAGTTATTCCATGAATCATCCTTTCTTGCATTATTTATCACTATGTTCAGGCAGCTAACATCTTCATCATTATCTCTTGATAATGTCACTTGTCTCTTCCCTAAACCTGCATGGCACTTTAGGAAACTACTTCCTGAGAGGCCTTTCACTTATCTCTCGGGTATTATCCTTATTCCCACTTGAGTTATCTCATTAGTTGCTTTTATTATTGCTATTTTTACCAGATCTAAGTAAAGTAAAACTTTTGTTATTTCCTTGCCATATTTATTCTCTATGAAGCCCACCTGCCTCAGATCTTTTGTGCCGATCCCATTCAGGCTTCTACATTTGGCAAAGGAAGTAAAAATCTGTGCCCTGTTTAGTGGGTTCATTTTTCTCAATTTCTTTCCCCTTTGACCTGCTTGCACCGATTCCAGATACACCCATTTATTGTTATCCACCCCTAGTAATTTCTTGGGGATTTCAGGCTTTATCTGGCTACCCTTTGGTCTCCCTGGGGGCCTCGTTTTGCTTTCCACTCCTATTAGATCTTGCAGTTGTGAACTCTCAAATCTTTGGTCAAAGTGGGGTTGTTCTCCTTGGGATGCATTTACTCTCTGTTTTACAAAATGGCTTTTTGGGCGTTTCTCATTTTAACCCTTACTGCTCTGGCTCTTCCTTAGTACCTTTGGAGTATTTAATATTTTAGTCACTGGTTGCGGGGGTGTAATCGTTATATAGGTCAGGGCAGAAGCGTTTAAGCCTGATTGTACCTCGCCCTCCAGTTTCTTCCCTTTTCTCTTTTCTCTTCTCTTGCCAGAGAAGTGTTAACAGGTTTAGATGGTCACCTGCTTTCTCTGAGACTAAAAAAGCACCACGCGAGACATAGTTGGAATTGATAGGGCCAGGTTCCCTGTCCTAGACTTACTTGGGAACCCCTGGTCAACAGATCTTTAGCTTTTGCTTACAAGTGAAGAAGAGAGAAATATCCTGTCCAATTAGATGTCTCAAACATAATAACCATGAGTCCAAAGAATCACTGACTCCAGTTAGTTAGTTTATTACTAAGCCAAAAATAACTGGACAAACAGACACCTCAAGATAAGGGTGT
This sequence comes from Lissotriton vulgaris, assembly GCF_964263255.1. NCBI lineage: Eukaryota > Metazoa > Chordata > Amphibia > Caudata > Salamandridae > Lissotriton > Lissotriton vulgaris. The sequence goes on from NC_141687.1 coordinate 898,818,709, forward strand.
AGAAATACATTGGAACTAATACAAGCCAAATCTACGGGCAAAATTGAGATGGTGAAGCACATAAAGATTGACAAGTTCAAAGATTAGGCCGCTGGAAATGACTGCGTCTACATCGAGATTATTCTTCATTGGTGGTTCGTAAGTGAAAAACACTATCACCAACGTGACATCCCTACTTAGCATTTCCCTAGGCAAGTTCTGGAAAAGGTGGTAGCGTGTGAAGACTTCCTAAGAAGTAACCTCACGTTGAATGGGTCAAGTAGCATAAAGCTACAAAGCTTGTTCTAAGATGCTCCTTCTCTCTCCATCAGATCTCCTCTCCTAACTCAACCCCCGGGCCACTGTCCCTAATTCCAACATCAAAGTCTTACGACACACCCATCTTCTCATTACACAATCCCCCAACGAGCTAGACATCTCCTCGTAGGTAACTTTCCAGACGACTTTGATGCTCCCAGCCTCTGGCTCGATGACCTTGATTCTCAGTCCTTCTCCAGTGAGAAAGAACACCGTCCCACATTAGCAGCACCACTTGTTCAAATGTATCCTGTCCTCCCTAAGCCTAACTCCTAAAACAAAAGCGTTTTTCTAACTAACAAGGATGAATTTCTCCACCATCAACAGAAACGTGAGAAAGAAAAGATTCTACATGCATATTAAAAGTATGAATACTTCAACTATGAGAGCCAGGGAAAATTACACATAAGGCCGACAGAAAATCGGCTAACATAAGAATTAATATGAACTCCATTAATCACACGTATACATGAACTTTAAGGCTGTGTATGTTTAAATCGCTGCTTTAAATGTCAGTGAATAAGATTCTCATTAGTCACGTGTAAAACGAACATTAAGACTCCACCGTTTAGAACACGATTACATGGGCAATTTCTCCACATTACATGAAGAATCGCCATCTTTACACATTATTACATTGTACATTCTAAAAGCCAAATGTTAACACAACAAAAGAAAATATGTAGGTGCAAACTACTCGTGATTATAATGCATCCCTACAATTAAGGGAGCACAATTGCGCTCCATCAGAATGCTCTGTTTCTTTTCAAGGTATGAACATATGTAGTAATTTTATTGGTCACTTTTATATTTACATAGTGACACGTGACCTTATTGCTTGTCCTGAGAAGGCCCTTACACATAGGCCAAAATGCGTCTACATAAAAGTTTAAACCTGGAGGAGATTATTTTTGCCATTTACTTGACATTATTAGTCCTTCTGGACTTATAAATATGCTACCAATAAGGTTGTACTCCACTATAAAGCTAATACGTGGGCACCCCCATATTCAAATACCAGACAACAAGACTAAAGTGCTAATGGACTTTTGTATAAATAATTATTTACATGATAAAGAAAATGATTTGGTCATACTACAAAACTGCTGTACGAAATGATTGAGTTGCGATGTGCTTGGAGGTGAAAGAAAATATGCATCAGAAATCAGACTTAATGTACATTGGCTAAATAAGTGTGCCAGTCCAATAATTGGATTCTACTATTGTTGATGAAGGAATTGTTCTATTTATCCCTACAGAGAACCCCTTTTATTGCAACATTAGCAAATGCTCAGTCTCTAGAATGGTTGTTCGGCTCCTCCTTTTCTCTGATTGAAGTCATAACCTTTTCAATATGCTCCCCGCAATGGCACCCTTTAAAGCAATAGCTCCGATTGTGTTCTTACCAGTAACTGTGTGAAGTGGAGAAAATCTGGTAATCAGTTTTACAAGGCATCATGGTATTTTCGTGAGACGCAATGGTAATTAATACAGGAAGCTGCTTCCGTATCACTAGGTATCTTCTTGTTCTTAAAGATGCGTCCAGGAGTTTATTTTTTAGTGTCAGAGAAAACTCGAAGAATTACAGGTAGAAACAACTTTTTAATCAGTTATATCCTCAAATTGCAAGGCCCAGATCTAAAAACAGAGGAAAAGAGCGCTTGGGAATGGTATGATTAGCTCAGCACGTTATGCCATATGTACTGTCCTCTTTCCTAATCTGGGATTTGAGAGTTTATAATTTTAGGATCAGAAGGCAATTAGACATTTAAGACATTGGCTATCCTAAGGGTGTACCAAGCCCCACTTTTGTTAGTGATTAGGCAGAGGTATAATATATATTGGTAAATAATAAAAGCTACAGGGAAGACTGCTTCTCTCCCTTGCAGGTACCCGTGATCATTATTTTTGAAAACTTCTGTCAAGGTCAAAAATTGCTAACGATTTTAGCTTCTTTATTAAAAAATGTAACTTTTTTCAGCATAACATTACATTTTTCTCCCAATGTATATAAGTTTAGATCCTTGAATTTTGTCGCGAACAAATGTTAAATCAGAGAAATATAATCCAGCGATTTTGTTTGGTTCTGAAAAAAAGATTCCTCCAGCGATGAGCAGGAAAGTATGAATCCCAGGCAGGGTGTTAGCGTTACAAAAAACTGGTTAAGATCATCTCCTCTTTCGCCTTTGGAGAGAAAAGCAATCCTTTCACAATACCTACTCCAGGAGCAACCGAAAATGCTCATCCAGCAATCATAGACCCTATTAAGCATGTGAATAATATGGCATTTTGTAATCAGCTCAGAGAAAGGCAACACTTCATTGGCGTGGCGGATCTTGGCAGTTTCTGTCATTGTCAAAAAAGATTAGCGGGGAGGAGAAAGAAGCAGCCGTGTGATATTGTTTTCCCTTCTTACTGGGGGGATTGAATCTGCAAACAATTGGCAGCTGTTTCCAAGTCACAGGGATGATTTTTCCTGCTCAACCTTGACACGCGTTACTCTGATTCATATTAACACCATTTGCAACTTGTTAATCGGAGAGAAATAGCTGCAAATAGCTCTTTTAGCAATAGGGTGGGTATTTGTTTTTTTCTCATGAAACATGAGGGTAAAATGTCAACTCGTTGGCGGAAATTCTGAAACATTTCCTGAACCTATTCCGTATCCCACGTTTCTAACACTAGAGTGAAGCAGTGCTTAATTTGAGCCGGTGGTTGCAGATGATGGGGACCTGGACTTATTTTTTTTTTTGTGACAGTTTGACCCAGAACAAGGTAGATAAAGGTAGAAAAGGGAGCAAGCAGAAGAAACAGAAAGACAGGAAAACAGTGACAAAAGGAGAGTGCAAGGAAGATAAAGAACCAGCAAGAGTGAAATAAAGTGGCAGCGAGTATAAGGTGCCGGACAAGAGAAGCAAAAGGTTGTAAGAGGACTAGGCAGCCTTTTGTATCTACAACATCCACATTCAATAGTGCTGGTGGCTAGCTTCTGCGAAAACTTGTACACTGGCCCTCATTCTTTGTCAAATTAAGCACTGGAGTGAGGAAATCAAACTGTTTTGCTTACTGGCTTCCTTGGAGCCTAGAAACAGGGCACTTTCTTTTGTGTCGCGTCTGTCATTTTCTACAAGATCATTTTTTTTTTTTAGGGGGGTATAAAATGTATCACTTTTTATGCTTGCCTTGACTTGCGTCTCGAAATGTACCTAATTTTCATGTATTGAATGAGCAAGTCTATGTGGCATGTGCATCAGCACAATACTGTATTCAAGTGCACAACATTCTACAGTTCTGGTACAGCCAGAGCCACTTGAATTTTGTGATTTTGCGAACACAACGTTTTTTGCATAATTATAGATTTGCTGCATTTGCTACATAATCCGTTACCTGCTGTATAATCGTCAAAGGTTAACAAAAAGTGTTTTATGTTTCTTGTAACATAATTTAGTCAATGCTTCCCTATAGGTTGTCCTCTCCTGCTACATAATTCCAGTGGTCCTAGATATAACCCGCCGATTTGAATAGTTGAGTATATTTCAAAAGAATTAGTTGAATTGAAAATTAACTTTCTTTTCCTGAGGAAAGGTGGCCATGTTACACGTATTGAACAGTAAAGGCTCTGCTATTATTTTCTATTGCCCTTATTCCTATTTACTGAAGAAAACGAGTAAAATAAGTCTGCTTGGACATCCAGAGACAATACTAAAACATTTTTTATTCAGCATGTGAAAATAATGGAAACGAACAAATATGGGCAAAAGCAATGGGGCACAGTGCACTATAATCGAGTGTTAAAAACCAGACACGCTCTTGAATATTTACCCTCCCTTAAGTCAAATGTCTCTTCCAAATATTTTTCTTCACTTGCTGACATTTTATTTTATTGTTTCTAGGTCACCTCAACAGCACTGACATGTGTCCCTCTGATTTTTGGTATTGTGTTTTGTTAGTTAGTTACATGGAAGGCAAAGGAAACATAATCCTCAGATTCAGCCACAAATGTTTTCTTTCAACTAAAGGTAAGATTTATTCTACCAAGATCATTAATATCTAGTTAAATATGTTATCCCAGAGAGTTTTAGCAGTGGGCATTGACTAAGGAATATTTCCAGACCCCTAGGTGGTTGAACCAAAGAAGTTTCCTAATTGATGTCGCTTGTAACCAGATAGTTTATGGAGTTCAGATGAAGATGTACTGTGTTGGTTATAGGCATCAGACAAAATTTGTATTTTTTACTTTAGGTGACATTTAGGTCCTCTGGCCAGTTTCTCCTTATTTTCTAATAGTTTTGTGTGGCATTAGGGAAAGGGTTCAAATAACATGAGGTACTTTTTTGTGGCAACATTGTACAATACATGGCAAAGCGGTTTTGAGTGTCTCTCCCTGCTGTTATTCACGACTGCCAGGTCAACAGCTGACCGAGTCCCAACATGAGGAGTTAAAAAACTGGTTGATATTTCCTTAAATCAATGCATATCTCATTGCATATGTGTTGTATAATGCACATACAGGTGTATTGTTCTGTTTTATTCCACTACTTAATGTGTTTAATCCCAACAGGCATCACCGTAAGATTGCATATTTATTCAAAATACATATTTTTTTAATATGAAGAGATGTGAAAAGGCATGTAATCAATCAAAGATGCAATGTCAGCACCCACAATATTCATTCTTGCTGCAGGCCAATAACTGAGTAGATTCCTTTTGTTTAACAATTTTTATTTGGGATGCAATGTATTCACGTATGGTATACAAAACTAAGTGAAACATATAAGTAGTTCAATAGACTGCTACTAAGATCTGTCAAGGTTAATGCATACGTTATATCATGTCTTCTCATGACCTACAAAGACATCCCCATTGCAGACATCCAGGTAAAAGCCCTTCTGTCTCTACAAACTCCCAGGATGGTACTCATGGTGGAGAAATGAATACTAAAGGTCGCACAATGTGCAAAAAAAAAAGATTTTGAACGCACCACACATAGGGCCTCATTTACAAAGAGGCTGCACCACCGGATCGTCCCTTCTTGCAGCGCTCCGGGGTTACAAGGACCTGCTCCATATTTGCCTGGCAGCACTAAGCCACTTTGCATGGCTTAATGCGGCTTTGAAATATAGTTCCCTTTAATGCAATTTTCTGCATTAAAGGGGCATGCAATGGGTGCTGCTGGGGGCGCTCCCAGCAACAACCATGGCTTTTTGACACTGCTCCAGATGTACGGGGAATCGTGACTCTGAGGGAGCATCAAAAACGTGCGCCTTCAATCTGGAGTATGTCACTAAATTTCACTGGAGCTGATGTGCCAGAGATATTTAGTCATGCATGTTATATGAAAGGAGACCTTTCAAATTATGTCAAGTCTCCCTAATGTGTCCAAACACAACTCTAGGCCCTTTTCAGGTAATATGTCCTCTTGCCGTTCCCTTCTCAGGACTTTAGGATGCATTGATTGTGAAAGCTCATTTGGCAGCTTTGCTCTCTTTAGGGTTGTTTTTCCAGTGACGTTGGTGATGTTTTGGGTCAGTCATTTGGCATATACAGAGATTCCATCCTCTCTGCATCAACTCAGTATGACAAAAGGTTACCTTTTCAGGGAGTTAAGGGTGGAGCCTCTGTCAGCCTGCACTGCTAGGTCACTGCAGTATTTTCAAATAGTTATTCTCCAGCAAAATAAAAATACATTTTAGCATTTTTTCCAATGAAGCTTTTTATTACAGAACAATGTATTGTCAGTAAGATTGTGTAAAACCCCAAAACTACACAACTGCACAAAAAGGCAAAGCTTCAAATTTCTAACATCTTTTTGGGCAGAATTTAAATTGCACTTCGCCCTAACTCTGACCTTAAAGTCATGGCTGAAGTATGATCATCATGTCCACAGGTTCCTCAAAATGCTCCTAAATCCTCAAGAGAAGAATGAATAGTGGTATAGGAGCATTGCTTAGTACAGCAAGATGAGGGAGATGAGAGGGGAAAAAAGTTGGAGTGATAACCACAAGTGCCTGCAGAATGTAGGCTTGATCCCAGGAGCCAGGCATGATCTTGATGCATGCAGCTCCATAGGCCCCTCTCAAGGTTGGTGCCCCAGTATGAGCCCCGAGTGTCATTGCCAAAAGCCAGTCCTGACCCCAGGTATGGAAATTTTAAGTAGGGCTATTAACTGAAATGCCTGCGGCCTCAAACAGGGGAACCAATGCATTGTTGAAGCAGTCGCATCTTCTGTTGCAAGGATTGGCATCTGTACGAAAAAATGAGACAACCCCCATAACACACGAGTAGATTGTTTAGCTTGGAGCCTTTTGTCATTCCATGAGTCCTGAGCAGCTGTAACAGTAACTTACAAATGGACTAAGTGGCTTTAGGCAAAATTCCTGAAAAAGAGTTGCTTCGGATTAGGCAGGTCTGAGCTCTGGCTGTGAAAGAAAAGATCTCACCAACATCTATTTCCTCTGTAACCCCTACAAGGAAAGCAAAAATGAAATTGTGTTCATGGTAGGCCTTTACCTCATCTTTTCTGGACTGGCTTGGAAGCTATCTTACCTTTCTTCCTGGTTCATGAAGTTAAGGTATATCTAGTGCAAGTGAGATTGAGCAGAACCAGGTGGGCTGGTGTGGAATGGAGCTGTGGAGGAAAGTGGCTGAATGAGTGTTGATGCTAATTTGTTCTCACACAAATTGTTGGCACTAAATTATTATTCTTAAGCACTCATTTTCCAGATGAGACACATTGTGTAAGTCTCAAAGGGCAAGGACCACGGAAAAGAGATAAACCAAGACAAAATCAAACTTACATCAGACAAGATTTCAAATCAAAACCAAAAACATTTTTTTTAATATTCAAAATTGTTAAAGAAGGCCAAAAGCAATTAGTCAGTTCTTATCAAAATCTTCAAAAGTTCTCTGAATGCAAAATAATGGGAATTAGCATACGGCTTAGTCTCTATTCTACTTAAGAAGCCAGAACCAAATACAGTCTAGCCCCATGATACTCATAGTACGGCCAGCAGACAGTCTGCGGCCCGGCAGCCCTTTATTGGCGGCCCATGGACCTTGCCTTGCCTTTTCTACCTTTCCAGTGAGGCCGGCAGTAAACACAGAAGATGACCGCAGGATCATATGTAGTGAATACGTATTAAATACCTATTCATTACATATGCTCCTGCCACCATCTTCTGTGTTTAGTGATGCCCTATGTGACGTCATATACTGCACTGTTGGAAAGCTTCCCAAAAGGCCCTTTAAAGGTCAGCTGTAAGCGCTTTCACAGCTGATTTTTAAAGGACCTTTAGGGAAGCTTCCTGTTTTGTGTTGCCCATGATGTCCTCTTCTCCCGCAGGCCGCAGCAGCTTCATCTTCGAGTTACAATCCCTGAACATTAGATGTAAGCACATATAGAATTTGGACAATGGCACCTAGAGACAGATAGAGACAATGACAGGTAGAGACCGATAGAGACAGAGACAGATAGAGAGAGACAGAGACAGAGAGAGACAGAGAGAGACAGAGATAGACAGAGACAGAGATCGAGAGAGAGAGAGAGAGATAGAGAGAGAGATCGATATATATAGAGAGAGATATAGAGATAGATAGAGAGAGAGAGGTAGAGAGAGCTAGAGATACCAGAGATAGATGAAGATAGATAGAGAGAGAGCTAGAGAGAGCGAGCGCGAGAGAGAGAGAGTGAGAGATGAAGATAGATAGAGATAGATAGAAAGAGGGAGAGATAGAGAGAGATAGAGAGGGATAAAGATAGAGAGAGATAGATAGATAGAGAAAAATGGATGTGTGTATGCCGGGTCTGGTGGCTCAGTGGACTAATGCGTCCACTGCGGGGGCCTGTGTTTGACCTCATGGTCACAATTTTTTTTTTTTGCTCTAGTCCGCCCCCCTACTGACCCCGCCCCCACCAGTGAGGCCCTCGACCACAAACCACACTGTAAATTTGACCCCTTAGAGAAAGTTTGTGACTACCCATGCTCTAGCACAACACAAAATGACACATTAGCAAGAGGTCTGACAATGTCTGCTTCCACAGAAAGCAAATAAAACTCTCTGTGTGTTGCATTAAAAATTGATTACCGTGGAGATTATTCTTCTATGTAAAGTGTACATTTTCTGGTAAACAACTCAAAAACATCATGTTATATATGTTTTCAACCAGAGAAGTTGCACTATGGACATGGTGCAATCACAAGATACATAATAATATCCAATAAAAGAATTAAAAGTTTGTTTTTTTCAGTCATCCCTGGGGGATTGGTGTTAAGCACATATGTTGTGATTTGACCGCATATGCTAGGATAAGTGGTTTCTTGGGGCGTAGGGTCATAGACTGAGATGTCTTTAGCCCTGGGACACTCCGGTGGAGTAACCATACAGTCTCTAAACTTTAATCTAATCTAATCTAAACTTAAAACGTTATTATTATTTTTTTAATGCTGAAGGACACATTTTTAACTAGATCTGCACAGACAAACTAGAAACCATGTTCATTTTAAATTGTTCAAAGTACAATAAATGGAAGTGCATTTAAGGCCGGATGTATGACGTTACAACGCATACTTTTTCAACGCACACCATTACAACACATTTTTTACAACGCAGGATCTTTTACAACGAAAGCCTTTACAACGCATGACATTACATAGCAGATGCTATTACAACGCATGCCATTACAACGTAAGTATATTATTTTTTTAACAAATGTAATTAATAAATATTTACTTAATTTTATTTATTAAATTAATTTTTTATTAATATATTTGTTAATACATTTATATATTTTTTTTAAATAGTGTAGGTGTTTAAAAATAATATACAAAATCCAGTTAGTGTAAAACCCAAACCCAGCCCTGAATCCTAAAAATACCCCTCTACCCCATAACCCAAACCCAGCCCTGAACCCTAAAAATACCCCTGTACCCCATAACTCAAACCTAGCCCTGAACCCTAAAAATACCCATGTACCCCATAACCCAAACCCAGCCCTGAACCCTATAAATACCCCTGTACCCCATAACCCAAACCCAGCCCTGAACCCTAAAAATACCCCTGTACCCCATAACCCAAACCTAGCCCTGATCCCTAAAAATACCCATGTACCCCATAACCCAAACCCAGCCCTGAACCCTAAAATTACCCCTGTACCCCATAACCCAAACCCAGCCCTGAACCCTAAAAATACCCCTGTACCCCATAACCCAAACCCAGCCCTGAACCCTAATAGTACCCCTGTACCCCATAACCCAAACCTAGCCCTGAACCCTACAAATACCCCTGTACCCCATAACCCAAACCTAGCCCTAAACCCTAAAAATACCCATGTACCCCATAACCCAAACCCAGCCCTGAACCCTAAAAATACCCCTGTACCCCATAACCCAAACCCAGCCCTGAACCCTAAAAATACCCCTGTACCCCATAACCCAAACCCAGCCCTGGACCCTAATAATACCCCTGTACCCCATAACCCAAAACTATATATATAAAATTACTTAAATTAATTTATTTAATTTATTTTGTTTGAATAAAATGATATACTTACCTATACTTACGTTGTAATGGCATGCGTTGTAATACCATCTGCTATGTAATGTCTTGCGTTGTAAAGGCATTCGTTGTAAAGGATCCTGCGTTGTTATGGTGTGCGCTGAAAAAGTATGCGTTGTAAAAGTTGCGTTGAAACGGTTGTATACCTTTAAGGCCTAGTCATGTCAACTTAAAAAGCTTTAAGTTGAATACAGCTCAGTTATATAATTTAAAACCTTTTATGTTAACTAAACACACTTTGTTGGATCTGACGTCCTTGTTGTGGTTTAACACAAACATTTTGCCTTCCACCCTCCCGTTTTCCCTGACTTCTTTTTTTGCTGGCTTTAGGACTCTGCACACTTTACTACTTCTAACCAGTGTCACAGAGGTTGTGCTCTCCCGTTAACCAAAGTAAAATCAGCTTACAACCAATTGGCATATTGAATTCACTGATAAGTCCCTAATAAAATGGTACTACTGGTACCCAGGGCCTGTAAATTAAGTGCTACTAGTGGGCCTGCAGCTCTGATTGTGCCACCCACTTAGTAGCCCTTTAAACATGTTTCAGGGCTGCCATTGCAGCATGTGTGTTCAGTTTTAAACTTCTATTTCGAACTGGCAAAATAAACCTTTTGCCAGGCCGACACCTTCAGTTTTAATACATATAAGTCATACCTAGTAAACAGCTTTAATTATCACAGAGGGCAGGGTGCAGTGTATTTAAAAAGCTGGACATGTACATTTAACTTTAGCATGTCTTGGTAGTGAAAGATCTTTACATTTATTTTCACTACTGCAAGGCCTAATTCTCCATTAGGATAACATTGAGTTACCATATTACATGTAATAAGTGCTAACTTTCAATTGGGAGCAAGTGGAAACATTGAGCTTGGTTTCTAAAGAATTGTAATTTAAAAACCTCTTCATGGGTAATGTAGGATCTTAAGTCACCATTCTGAAAATGCCACTTGTAGAAAGGCGGCATTTTCTTGTCCTAATGGTTTGGTGTCTTCAGCATGTATCCAGGGTCACATGACTAGGTGTAGCTGGCAGTTGGTCTTCGTGTATTGCTCCCAGACAGTGGGACAAAGGGGACTAGGTCTTGGCAGGGTGGCCCATCTCTGACTTGATGAGGGGGATAAGATGTCATCTACCACACTTGCATATCACAAAGGCTCTGCTAGCACACTCACAAAGGAGATGGCACTAATAATTTGAGACCCCATACAAGCTGACCCAGGATGGGGAGGGCAGGAAGCATCTCAGGGGGTGGAAACCTCCAGAACCTTCTCCTGCTTCAAAGTGGGCACAGGTATAAACAATTGACCCTCTGACCCAACTCTTCAGTACACCTCTGGACTGGCAGAAGACTCAGAAGGACTGCTGTTCTGCTCTGCAATAAGGACTGCTGCCCTGCTGCCCTGCTGCCCTTCTCCCTAAGTGAAAAGGACTGGACCTGCTTCCTGAACTCAGGCCCACCAGAGAAACTCCAAGGGCTAGTTAGCTGGCCTTCTGATCAGAGCCTCAGGGGCAAGGAAGGTTCCAACTACCATGAACCCAGCACCTGGACTCTGTCTGTTGTAAGTCTTACCCTCCAATTGGTGCCGCCCCAGTCCTGGACCCTTGGAAACTCCTTGCAGCTCTGCTCCAGAACCGCAGAACAACACATCCTGGACCCGGACCTCGTATCGCAGCCTCCTCTGAAATGCCACTGTGCGACACATCCTTGATGCAGGCCTTCACATTGCAAATCCCTCATCAATGGTATGCTCAACGAAGACACATGACTCTACAGTTCATGCACCGCAGCATCTCTGGAACCACTGAAGTGTGACGCATCTTGGATGGTAGACTTGGCATCAGAAGACCATCGTTGATGGCATTCTTGGCAACAATGCAGGACTCTACATCACAGCCCTGCAGCTTCCTCAGAAATGCCACTGTGAGATATATCCTTTTGGCAAGTTCTCCAATGCTTCTTAAACTAGGATTTAAGCTACTTTGCTCAGTAGGCCTAAATTGGTCCCTATATCCAGCCTTGCTCCATTACTGTCGGACTGAACATACAACTTTATACAGGTCATGTATGACCAGATAACCACAGTTGGTGTTTTGTGCTTCTGGGCACTAGCTTTACTTAAAAATTTTCAAATTGCATAGCTCCTGTTCTGCTGATTGGATTTTTGTTATTTTGGTCTCAAAAAAATTTATTAAATTTTTCTCTTTCTAACTTATTGTGAGACTTTTCTTACATTGTATTTTCACTTTATAGCTGTTTGACGTGCTGCATAAATGTTATCCACATGGCCTAAAAGTTAAGCCAGAGTGTTTGTGTCAAGTACAGGTAAATTTTGGGTTTGCTTATGACACAATCCTGACAAGGATTGTGTTTTTTGTTTGAGGAGAGATTTAAACCCCCCATCAGTACCCTAATTTCCTATAAATAATTTTTGTTAATTGCAAATTTACTTTCACAAGACACAAAGTGGGGTATGAGAAGGTCATTTTAGAAGAACAACCTCTACTTTAAGGGCAGGGGTATGATATCACATATATGTATTGATACATGGTTTTTCCAATGAGTAGCTAGTGAGCTACTGTTACCTCACCAGCTACCCATAAGTAGTTGTATGGTTTGCGGGTCAGCCTACTAAATGAGAAGCATTTGCTTGGCTGAAGTTATTTGGGTATACCAAAATAGAAAAGTGTGTTTTACAGATGAAATGTGTGTATTTTTAGAACTCAAAAGTTTGGAGAGCTAATGGTTGAATTTTCCAAAAATATTTAAAGCTGATATTTGATTAATAAATTATTTGGGGGCAGATTCCGATTCGGTAAAATCCCCTATGAACAGCCGTATGGAGCATATTTCCCGCGCAAATCGTACACCATAAATGTCCCCGTATGTACCATGAAGTACGATCTGAACCCAAAGCAGATCTCCGTACGAATCGTACGAAAGACCATACGACCTAAAAATCCATACAAATCGCATTCCGAACACGCAGTACGCGACGTCCGTACGGATTGAAGCAGCTTTTTCCGACCCAGCAAGTACGATTCGTCACGTCAACACTCCGGACGACTCTTTTTTTACGGGAAGTGTGTACAAGCAGATTTCGACTCGAACCGCATATGAAACGGATTCCCCCGGGTTTACGCGAGTACACCCCATGATTGCAGGGGTACGGTGCGTAGGGGTACGGTGCTTAGGGGTACGGTGCATAGGGGTACGGTGCATAGGGGTACGTTGAATAGGTGTCCTGTGGGTAGGGGTACAGTGCATAGGGGTACGTTGCATATGTGTACGGTGCATAGGGGTACGGTGCATAGGGGTACAGTGCATAGGTGTACGATGTATTGGGTACGGTGCGTACCCCCATGATTGCAGGGGTACGGTGCATACGTGATTGTGTGGCTCGCCGTATGAACTGCTCATACAACGTTTTCTGTACGTATTGCGTTCTCGTTCCCCGGTCCGGATCATACTTGTTGGATTGTACAGCATGTTTACGATTCGTACGGTTCATCGTGAGTGTCTGTATCGTACAGATTTTCCCTTGCTTTTCGTAAGGTTTGCAAAGATTCGGACGTATGTTTTTCCTACGGATCGTACTACGCGATGATTCGGACGGATTTGTACGATTTGGACAGAAAGGGCTACGAATTTGAATCGTTGTACGGATTAGTTTCCCGAATCGGAATCGACCCCTTGGTGTTGGGGAGGCTCATTATTATCATTATTATTACCTTGGTCCCAAGGGCTTTGCAGCCATGACTGTTGTGTATTTCCAATGCAAAGGCATTCCAAACAGACAAATTTTTTTCATGTCACTGCTTGCAACCCTGTTATATGCACGGGGTGATCACTGTTGCTAATCATGCATAGGGAGTCCACTAATGTAATCTTGTCTGTGGTCACTACCACAGCTATGCAATGCTAATAATGTAAGTAGCTCGGAATGATCACTGAACATTAGTAGCTCTTATTAAAGAAAAGGTTGGAGATCCCTGGTCTAACCTGCACTGAATGAATGGCTTAGCAAGCTATTGTTTTTGTTAGAATAGCAGTAAGATCACACATTACACCAACACAGTTAAGCATTTTAAAATAAAGTCGAACGAGAAAGTGTGACTACATTATATGGGATGGGGGAAATGAAAGACTGTGCCATGTTTCTACAATTACTTCCCTCTCCTTCCCACTTTTAAAACTGTTCTATTTAAATTACTTATGAAAAAATCAGATCCATGATTTTCTATTAGCCAACCCACCCCCTTCCCCCCCCCACCCCACCACCCCCCGTACACCCTCCCTTGAAGCAGTCATGTCATTTGCTTGGAAAGCTGATGCCGAACACGATTATGCACAGAACACATTTCTACCACTGATTGTGTTCATTTGCTAGGGCTGTAGTTATCCTATAAGCGAATAAGAGATTAACTAACTCTCAATTCAGCACAATCATGATAATTGGAACAGTGAATAATCGTATGCACAGAGTGCAATCTCACACAGGTGCATGGTAATTATTTCACTTGCAAACTCTAATTAGCGATCACAATCATGCAAAAGAGCAGCTCCTCTATTTCAGCTTTCAGGATTCATTTGAAATGTTTCGCTTTTTGTTTAATACTTCATGTAAAGGGCCGTCCCTGGCTCTTCAGAGCACCGATTTCCCTAGAGCACATCTTGCGAGTTTGTGAATGATATTCTTTGCCCACTTATCGATGGCTTGCGTTTACAAAAGTGGCTTCATCTCCTTGTACTTATGACGAGAAATATTATTCTTGTCGTTATACTGGTTTGTCTGTTCCATGGAGCAAAGAGCAGTTTGCCCTGCAGAAGGTGTTCATTCAAACGTGGGTGTTCCCTTATTTGCATTCAGGTGTGGCTCCATGCAAAGCAGTTGTGTTTTTGGCCCAGCGTTATCTTCATTTTACCTCACCATGCGCACATGCAAAGAGGCCCTGGGAGGGGAGACAGGAAGTGCACTACCCAGTTCGTGTTGAGGGGCCCAATGGGTGGGGGAATTATGCAGTGGCGGCCGCCACTAATAAAAACTGGTGGGTCAGCGGGGCGTATGGGGAGAGCAAAGCCTCTCCTTCGTCCTCTTCTGTTCTTGACTCCTGGCAGCACACAGGCTCCCAGACTTCCCTAAGCCAATCACTGCGCTGCTGTCATGTAGGTCATAGTATTATCAGCATGACAGCTGCGCCGTGACTAGTCTGAGTGGCCTGGTTTGCCACTCAGACAGTGCCTGGGAACCTAGGACTGTTCTCCACCTGGATGTGCAGCACAGCCGGATGGAGAAATGATAAGTGTGTTTGTTTCTTTGACCGTCCTAAGACAGTCGGCCAAACCGGAAGGCACCCTTAGGGTCCCCACCACTCCTCCTCCCTACTTACAACCGTGCAGCCCTGTCCAAAACTGGCACAGTACTGAAAAATAAAATAATAATTAAATTGTGCTATTATAATTTTATTTTTCCCTTTTGTGCTGCTCAGAAAGCAGTGGGGCGACACTCCTTTGCCTTAATGGAGGAGCCGCCGCTGGGATAATGAAGTCACATGTCCCTTGACCACTTTAAAATGTGTGCTGCATTGCCGCAATGAAGAAAATGAGTAAAGGTCGCTCTGCCAGTATCACTGTAGAAGCACTTGAGCCTTTTGTGAGAACCCGGAAGGCTGCAATGAGATTTGATATAGTCTGAGATTATGCCCATGTGGTGATATTTGGGCATAATGTTTGTGATGATATAAGAGTCTCTCTCAGTTGTTGGAGACCCATGAACACAAAGGGGTGGTGATTTTATCTTGTGCATGTGATAACTCTATCAGTGCATACATAGGACAAGGGATTTGTTTGGTCTGCCCTTTGAGGCCACTTTGTCTCACCAGTATATTTTTATCCCCAAAAAAGTCAAACATAACTTGTATTCATAGAGGGGCTTCTCGTGTGCAGGCTTTAATTCATCTATTTCAATATCACTCGCCGTGTGCTTCCTTTCACCACATTATACACCATGGGGCAATAAGTCAGCCCCTTTTACCCATTGGCTCCCATCACTTTCAACTATGCACAAAGCCTATGCGCATTATTCACACCTGTCAAAAGGTACTTTATTTGCCTACAGCTGCAAAGCTAGTTCAAAGCTAATTCATAGCATGTTATTTATTTAAAGGTAAATTGTTAATAATGGCTTTTTATGTTAGGTGTACTCCTTTGTAAAGTGTGTTAGAAACGATTTAAATGACTTTGTAACATTGTCGAAGCCTACAATTTGAGTGCTTAGTTGGTGATATGTGTCTCCTTCACAAATAAAGATAATAAACTAGAAGGTGCAACTTGAAAGGCTTGTTTAAAAATGTACTGATAGTAGAGCTGCATAGGTGTATGTTTTTTAAATATTACATTTGTATTGCAAGCATAAAATGGCGACGTTTAGTTGACTCTTCTTTTTTCTTTCTTATTTTTATAACGTGCTTGCAATAAAAAAGAAATTGCGCATCAGACCTATTGAATTTGGTAATGTTTGTTTTATCAACTGGGCTCATTTTCTCGTGTTGCTGTGGTGCACCTGGGTTCACATTTGGGAATGAGTGAACAGGGAGCATACAGCCTGATTCATCAAGCTGAAATCGGCTCGCAAAGGGCCAGATTTTCAGAATCTGGCCCTTTGCGAGTGCGATTTTTGCATTTGGGATTCATCATCCCAAATGCAAAAATCGCTATTTAGAAATTCGCAAATTTGCGAGGAATAGCATTTAAGGAATCTCTATTAGAGATTCCATAAATGCTATTCTTGAAACATTTTAAAATTGCGAAATCGCAAATTTCGGCCGCTATTTACCGCGAGGTCAAACCTCGTGGTAAATAGCGAAAACTTAGAAAAATGCTTTTAAAAGCATTTTTCTAAGTTGCGTGTTACACACACACATGTCCTTAGGACATGTGTGTGCGCAACACCTGTTGAAAAGTGCATTCAAGGGGTGCTATAGGGTGTCCTTTGGACACCCCTGGCACCCTTCAAATCGCTATCTTATTTGCGATTAGCAAATTGCTAATCGCAAATAAGGAATAACTCCCCATTCATTCCTATGGGCCTTTGGCCCATAGGAATGAATGGGGAGTTATTCCTTATTTGCGATTAGCAATTTGCTAATCGCAAATAAGGAATCTGTAGGAATCGCATTTAATTTTGGGATTCCTACATGAATCCCGTTTTGCGAGTCTGAAATAGCGATTCATAAGGAGTCGCTATTTCAGACTCGCAAAACGGGATTCATGTAGGAATCGCAAAATTAAATGCGATTCCTACAGATTCCTTATTTGCGATTAGCAATTTGCTAATCGCAAATAAGGAATAACTCCCCTTTCATCTTCTTTCATGAATCTGGCCGTTAAACCCTTAGATAGTCTAGTCTAGTGCTTAATTTGAACCCGTGGTTTCAGGTGCTCTGCAACAGCACCTGTTAGTCAACACCTGCATTTATGACAGCCTGCCACAATGTGGCACTGTCTATCTAATTTAGAGATGAGAAGAACAAGCGTGGCTTTTTAATTCAGTATAAATTAAAATGATTAATACCGGCTGTCCAATCTATTCTTATAGCATTAGGGGTGTGGAATAGATTGAACTGCTACACTTGTAGGAGTGTGATGGTTAGTAATTATGTTGGTACTGTCATAGACTAAGCATACAGGGGCAATGGGTGGCTCAAGGTGCAATGTCTCCCGTCGAGGGACATTGCACTTTTTAAAGTAAAAAATTACAAATCAAACACTAGCCCCTGATCTCTTAGAACCAATCAGACCATCTGTTAATATTATTCATTCTCTTGAGCTCCAGGTATAGATCTAATTTCTAAAAATGTGTTTTTAACATGACACATTTAATTGTCCTAACCACAATTAGTGCTAAAATCAAATGTGGGAAAATAGCGGAATAAGCAATTAGCACAGTATATGGACATTTATATGTTTTTACAGAGACAAAGAGCTGTATTGCAATGCACTTGAAACAGTATGTAGGTTCATAAAGAGTTCTCAATGTGCATAGCGATTGCACAGTGAGTAGAAAAACCATACGAATGTGTATATCGAAAGAATAACAAATGCCCCGTGGACACAGCATGAAATATGGATCAGCAATTTAGGAGCTACATATTATTCTGCATTAAACAACATTAATGCCCATGGCCTAATTGCTCATATGTTGACGATCGTAAACACAAGAACGACAACAAATTCCCATATCTATAAAGGGTCGCGTCACTGTGGCACCATGCAACCAGGTGCAAAAGCGACGCAACCCTTGAGAGGCAATTTATCAGGCCACCTTGCGTGGCCATTAGTGACTTGATAAATCCAGGGTAATGCTACGCAGCGCAGATTGCTGTATTGCGTTACTCTGCCCCAGGTAGGCATTCCATGGGTGATGTGCGGTTGTTCCTGTGCGAAACCCATGCCTCCCCAGATGAGACTTAATGAGGAGAAATATACAGGGATAAGTATGTTTATTTCTCGTCATTTTTTTCCTCTCTCTATGTTTGCTCCATCTTGCATCCCATGTAGAAAGAGGAAAATGCCGTAGGGGATTGTTTTTTTGTGCAGGAAGGTGCCCCTTTCTGCAACAAAAAAAAAGAGCCTGCTAACGATGCAGGCACCCTTGCACCGTGGTGCAAGGGTGCCTGCCTTGGCGCATGGCAGCACATTGAGCACTCGTGCAGGGAAAAGGCAGGAATGTGCCTTACAATATTAAATACAGAGCATTGCTGCTCTTTCCCCGTCACATAACGAATCAAGGTGACTTGCTGCACTGCACTGTGTGATATGATAATAAATATGCCCCACAGTACGCAAAAGTGAGGAGCTGTGAAACATATTTGATCATGTTCTCAAGCTCAAAATGTAGTAGCTCCCATCAAAACTGTAACACATGTTGAGTACATTTAGAGCCATACAGGAAGGTGCTATGAAAAATATGACAATTATTAGGATAATTTGCAATACTCGCTGAGTTGGATTGCCATAGGTATGGGGCTCGCTAGCAGGTAGAGTGGCAGTGCAAATATAACTGTGAACATAGCAATTATAGCACACAGGAGTATGCTTATAGTAGTAAGCTTGTCTCATAAATGCAGTTTTCACAGATCGTCAAAAAAGAACACAACTCAAAAAAACAGCAGGCAACAACGACTACAGCGCAAAAATCAACACCAAAAAAAACACATTAACACAACAAAATGAAGCACAATTATTTGCAAAATATTGTTGCCACAATTGTTTCCAGAAGTTTGCTTTGATAATACAGTGGTAAAATATATTTCCACTAAGCTCGGCCTTATTTGCCACCAAGGTATCGAAACAAGTGGTGGATGGAATGCTTGAATTAATCTCTGACACTGGTAATTACTGAGAGCCGCATCCCAATCCATCGTTTTTTTGCACACCATGTCACCTCAGATATGTAAATCAGTCTTGACCCTGCTCCAATCAGAAAAATCCAGCCTGAATTGCCAAACTAGGTCCTTATTTACCACAAAGTGCAGGTATTTTATCTGGAAGTGACAAAAAAATACAATTTAACCATAATAAATACACAGGTGTGGATTAGTGATAAATTGGAATGACATAAATGTAGTAACAGGAACAGGTATCGTTAACTGGTCTGGTCAAAAAGTTGTGTTTGGTTTTTACACCAGAAAGAATGCAATACAAATAAATCCATAGGGAAAAATTAGATTTTTGAAATATTGGCACTTCAAATATAGATTAAACAAGAGAAATGGGCTTCAGAAAGCAAAACACATTTTATCGTGAACAGTTGTTTACTTTGATTCCTGACAGAAATTCGTCCTCTCTGTACCTCACCGCTTTGAACGGAAATCCTCCAGGAAAAGAGGTCCAGGCTATGCACAGAATATTGCAATGACTAACTGCAAAGTGCTTCATAAGTCTTGTTTTCGCACTAGCTGGTGGTCCAACACAACAAACACACATATGATCATATGATTGACAGCCGGCGCCATAGATGTTAGTTAAACTTGTAGTGCCTGGCTAACTGGCATTTGCAAGGAGACTACTCCTGAACACTTCTGTGCATTTTCCCTTTATCTGGGTAAACCTTGAGGCAAGGTCAGGACCCTCCTTAGTGCTTGAAGGAGGGGACATGGTTAGGATTGTACTGTTTCCATTACTTCGTCGTCTGCACATTCTCGCCTACACACTGTGCATTGTCCTGCCAGCACACTGCACCCCCCCTCATGATCTGTTCTATGATGCCACCCATTGTAGGAAAAATGTTGTCCACCCCTGGAAGGGGCATATCTTCTATCCTCACTATAGTGAAAGCAGTCAAGAAAGTCGTTTGAAAACTTCTCTGACCTCCTGAAAAATTACACATGGAGGTCATCAAATTGATGATTCTTTCCTGAGATGTTTGCTTTTTCGGCCTCCCTCGGATGACGTCTTAACCATGGCAACAAGCCCTGGATCAGCATCCCTGTTTGCTCGGGTACACCCCGTGCAAAGCAGGTTGCTTCCTGTTCCGAGTGGGTTCCCACTAAAGCAATTTGATTTCAAATGCTCCTGTTGTCGCAGTCCTGATGATGCACTAATTCTTGGATGCGGTCGAAACGCCATTGCATTCATCACACTCCGACTCCTGGGCCTGTTCATTGGTGCATAAAGCTCAGAAAGGGAAAGCACTTGAATGGCAAATCCCTTGACATTATGGGTCACAAGTCGAGCTTTCACTTCTTTACACACACTTCACTTTTTCACTTGTGTACTATGTGATCACTTAGAAGTCCAACATTTGCATGGGAGTACCCCCATTGCAGATGCTTCCTGCCCTTCACAATTGCAGTGTCGCTGGGTGCACATACAAATCCATCTGGATTTGGATAAGTCTTTTGTTGGTGCAGAAGTGGTCCCCTGAGATGCGGCAGAGGGCTATCATACTGACCCCATCCAAGAAGTCTAGCTTACACCTCCCATACCACTGGAGTAGCAGGTAAAAATGACATGGTGTGGCAGTAATAATAAATCTACATGGTGACTGAAGCTCACTGGGAATTAAAATTGCCAGCTGTTCTAGATGATAGCATTTCTGTCACTGAGACAATATGATTAGTCTAGTGCTAATTGATATAGGTGAATGTTCTGTTCCTTCAGTAATGAAGCATCTCCCTTCTTACTAGGAGTAGTGGATTGGTGGGATCCGGAGATGATTTTTTTATTGGGTGAGTGCAGACTGCAAGGTGGTATTTTGTTGCTGCGATATTTACGGTGCACCGTATGGGGTTGAGTGCATGGGGGTGTTTGGGTCTGAATATGTGCACGCGTGCATGCTAGCAATGACTATGCATTGATAAGGAGCCTGCAGAATGACTTCCTAGTTCATATTAGATCCTCATGGGGCTGGTTGTTATTTGTTTCTAGGGTAAAAATTAAGATAATTTCAAAACAAATTTACTTGATGTTTTGCATGACTGAGTCTTAAGACTTTTTCCCACAACCTGTTTGGTTTTGGGATTCTAGGCCACTTGATGACCACATGTGATGGATAGGGTAGCACCACCTGTGTGATGTAGAAGCTCACCACTCCAGATAGAAAGATGCTACTGCTGTGGCTCTTGGGGGAGTTATCATGTTCTAGGCAGTATGTGGCAGGAGGCCCAAAACCATCTGTACAATATAATTATGCTCATTTATACACAGTAACTCGTACCCTGCCCACTCGAAGACCTCCAGCGCCCTGTTTCCCAGAAGCCCAGCACCCCTGTGGTGTCCAAGTGCAGTGTGCAGCTCTTTCTCCAAGTTGGGCACCACATTTGGTTGAAATATTTTTAGGAGTATTTAGGGAAAGAATGTTTGAATCCTTATTTGTTTGGGTTCGGTGGTGATGCGGCAGTAGGCCACACCTAGGTGGAACCCTAGCTCAGCAGTTACAAATAGCTGGGTCTGGGGAGAATCTCCGTCTCATACGTTTTCGGACGTCCAGACTGAATGCAGCTACACCTTGGAAATTCTTGTCAGTATCAAATGCCCCTTTCTGGCTTCCGTTTGTTTATATGCACTTACCTTATGTGTGTGTGTGTGTGTGGGGGGGGGGGGGGGGGGGGGGGGGGGAGAGGTCTGCTGGCCCGATAGAAACCGTTTGACTTTCCAAACTAAAGTCGAACTGAAGGTATCAGAACATGAGCACCAGTTGCGTTATGGACAGACACATTCATTTTATAAGGTTTAGGGAGATTAGGTGATTTGCCCCTAATAACAGAATGTTGTGCGTCCCTGCGGAGACTCAACCCCGGTTCCCCAGCTTCGAGGTCGACCGCTCTATCCGTTAGGCCACATCCTCTGTGATGAGTAAGAGTACATTGAGATCGTTCACAGCAAGACTTAAGATCCAGACAAACATACATTTGGAGAGCAAATTTGTATACATCACTTTCTATTGGTCCCAGAACATTTTTCGCATATTTGCGCAGTTAAAATTGCCAGGGAACCAGGAACGAAATATCTCGCACTGAAAAGCTCCCAAAGTCCTGAGCCTTTTAGCCAATAGGAGCTCAGTGTGGTGAAGAATGGTTCCCAACCTGACCAATCCCAAACCAAAACACCCCTTCTGACCTCTTCTGTCAAAGGGAAAGTCGCTTATTTATGTGTAAATGGCCTCGAGACAGCCTGGGTGGTAAACAGGCTCCGCTCCTCGCGCTTTAAGATTAAGGGATTATCTCTGCTTTCCCTGCTCTAGGAATTAAGTGCAGCTGGCCCATCCTCTTTGTCATTGAGACTTTTCATCTCTTTAGCAGCAGTGCCCCGCAGGCCCCCTCCGCCCGTGCAGTCACTGCACCAGCCTTCCATCTTGCAGACAAAGGCTGAGGGGTGTGCGCTCACCAGGCAACTGGAGTCCCCCTAATCAATAACTGTGGTCCACGTGGGCACAACAATGTTGCTGATGGCTAATCAATACACTGTTCCTGCTGACTTGTGCACATCTGCTGTGCTGGCTGCAAAAACAGAGGCGGGCGCGAGGCTCCCTCCATTAATTATCTTTGTTTATAGTTTGACCTGGAAGACTTGTGATCTCAATCGTGAAAACGCTCCTAGTAATATATTTTGTGACACTTTGCAATGGGTTCAGATGACAGCAACAACGTGTGTGTGGCAGCTTTCTCATATCTATGAGCAGGTGTTTTGAAGCGCTTTTGGAGGGTAAAAGGCAACAGTGCATCCCTTCTTTGGGCAGTAGGGAGCGAATAATTATTTAGTATGTCTTGTTTTGCAGTGCTACTAGCATTTGTCCCGTGCATTTCTGTCATTATTACATCGTAGCACTGTGATGCGAGTCTTTGCACACGGTTCTGGGCTTTCTTGGTGCCTCGAGTCAATATCCCCACGTAACGGTTTTGAGTGGGTTGCAAAATGCGAACTTTTTTTTACTGTAGTGGGTCGTCAGGTTCAGGAGTGTCCACTGTGCGTGGTATTTGTCTGTTTAGATCTCCTATTGTTGATGGAGGGTTACATTGTAACTGTGATGTATACTGGCTGGCTCGGATGGTTTTGACATTTACAATGTGTGTCTTTAACGATGAGCAGCCATCACAACGCTGGTATTACCACGCGCTGCCATTACGACGCTGCTTTTACAACGCAAGTCGTTTCAACGACTTGCGCTGGAGGGCGCTGTTGGAAAAGGAAGGCGACCAGGCTGAACACCACCTCGTAAACAGACATCGCCATAGCCATCCCAGAAGGCTATAAGATCTCCCGCAGACACTGCACCAACAGTTTTGGAGGAGTAATCGCCATAATCCACATGAACACTGCCGGAGTCACTACCAACACCAACGACACCCTCCCCACCGCCTAGCACATGCACTTACAGATCCACACTGACGCCCACAACACCCTCAGAGGAACACTCATCGATAGGCCACCTGGACCCCGACCACAATCCATCAACTCCCTCGCTGACCACATCAGCACTCATGCCCTCGGCTACACGGATAACATCCTCCTTGGGGACATGAACTTACAGCTTGAGAACAACAAGGACGCAAACTCCACTGCCCTGATCCACAACCTCATCAACCTCGATTTTAAAGTACTCGTGACAACGCCCACCCACACCGCTGGACACACACGGGAACCCATCTTCTCCGCAACTCCACACGTCTCCTTCAACCACACCACCGAACATCACTGGACAGACCACAGATGCCTCCACTTCATCTTCAGTAAACCCACCACACCACCCCGCACACAGCACATGCAATGCCGCTCCTGGTGCAAGGACACCGTGGACTAACTGACCGCCAACCTCGCCCTGGGACTACCCGCTGACCACACCTACCCCGACTCCGCTGCCATCAACCTCAAACAATGGATCAACGACTGCGCCAACACCCTCGCCACACTCAAGACCTCCGCCACCTATCACAACAACAAGATAGCCGCATGGTTCACCGAAGACCTCAGGACCTCCAAGTGCACCTGTCGGAAGCTATAGAGGAGCTGGCTCCGCAACCAAACACCAGACAGCTAAACCGCACACAAGAGCACCACCCGCAGACCCCACCAACTCATCAGGACCACCAACAGGACAGCCTAGACAGCAACGCACACAACAGCAAAAAGCACATCAACATCGTGATTGAACTCACAACTCCCCCCTACAACACCAATGACATACCACCATCACAAGACCTGTGTGACTCACTGTCCACCTTCTTCCACTGTAAGATCATCGACATCCACAACAGCTTCCACCCCGCTACCCCCACCCACACAAACGAGTCCACCCCCCCCTTAGACCAACACCCACAAAAATAACCTGACCTCCTGGTACAACGTCAGCGACAAAGACACCATCAGGACCATGGACTCCATCCACTCCGGATCCCCATCTAATACATGACTTCTCAACATTTTAAACAAATCCAGCTAAGCCAGCACACCCCTTCTCCAATAAAACAATCAACATCTCCTTGGAGACAGCTACCTTCAGCAGGAGCTGTGAGAATGCTGAGATCAACGCCTTAGTGAATAAACATAAGGCGGACCCCAAATACCTCATCAACTTCAGGGCCATCTCCCCTTCACAGAAAAGGTCACGTAGACGATCGTTAACAGACTGCTGACCCGCTACCTCAAAGACAACAACATCATGGGACCATCCCAGTCTGGATTCTGCAGCAACCACAGCACGGACACCGGCCTCATCACCGCCAATGACGACATCAGCATCCTCATGGAGAAAAGAAGAAACAGCCGCCCTCATCCTTCTGGACCTATCACCAGCCTTCCACACGGTCTGCCAAGACACCCTAACAGCACAAATCCATGACGCCGGAATCCAAGAGATTGCCCTGGCCTGGGCCACATCCTTCCTCTCTGGCAGAGGCCAGAGCGTCTGCCTCCCACACTTCCATTCCAAGACCACTGAGACCATCCGCAGCGTTCCACAGAGATCATCCCTCTGCCCGACGTTGATCAATATCCACATGGCACCACTCACTCATGTTGCACTACAACATAGCCTCAACATCATCTCCTACGCCAATTACACCCAGCTGATCATATCCCTCACCAAAGAACCACACACTGCCAAAGGAAACCTCCACAGAGTAATGAAGGCCGTTGCAAAATGGATGAAGTACAGCAGGCAGAAGCACAATTCTGACTAAACGGAGGTCCTCATCCCCAGCCCCACCACCTCAGCCCGTGACAACTCCTGGTGGCCAACATCGCTAGGAACAGCCCCAGTCCCCACCAACCACGCACGCAACTTGTAGGTCATCCTCAAATCCTCCCTCTCCATGACCAAGCAGGACAACGCCATCTCAGCTTCCTGCTTTAACACCCTCTGAATGCCCCACAAGATCTTCAAATGGATCATCTCAAACACGTGAGAAACAGTCATCTGGGCCCTCTCCACGAGTTCACTGGATTACGGGAACGCCCCCTATGCAGCTACAACAACCAAACTCCTGAGACGGCTGCAACGCATCCAGAATGCCTCGCCACGTTTGATCCTCCAACACGGCCACATCACACCACACCTGATAGGCCTGCACTGGCTCACTGTCAACAACAGGATCACCTTTAAACTCCTCATCCATGCACACAAAGCTCCTAACCACGCCGGACCAGCATACCACAACGACCAACTCAGCTTCTACACACCCACCTGCAGCCTCCTCTCGACAAACCTCGAACTTGCCACAGTCCCTCACATCCAGAAAACCACCGTCAGTGACAGATCATTCTCCTACCTTGCCTCAAAGACCTGGTACACCCTCCCTACAAGGCTACGACAGACCCAGGACCTGCTGGCCATAAGAAGACTTCTCAAGACCTGGATTTCCGATCTGTAGCAGCCCCCCGTGCATTGAGACCCTCACGGGTAGGTAGGGTGCTCAACAAATGAATTGATTGATTGATTGATAGATGGCTTAGCCAAATTGTGTGTGTAGGATTGGAGAGCTGTAGATGATAGTTACGATGAGGGTGGTCAGGCTGTTGGTGTGATACCGGATGTGCAGATGTTTGACAATGCGGAGTGTGTCCTTGGTGCTGTATGTGACACTGACGGTGTACCTCGTTAAGTTAGACCAATCATAATCCTGGTTTTGGTGTGTGGTCCCTGTGGGTTTTGGACTATCCGTCTGTGATGGCTATGTACAAGTGGTGTGCTGATGTTGCGTACTACCACGTTACAGTAATGAAGGCGATGTGTGGTGCTGTTGTGTTGATGAGGTAACACAGCACAATGTGGTGCTGCTGGAAGTTGTCTGTGTGCTGTACGAGGCACATGGCCTGGTTGTACTTAGACGCACTGTTATGTGGGGCTGCATCGTGTTGCCAGTATGAGTTGCACACACAGGCTGAGAAGCTGTCATGGGTGTGTTTGTGGTAGCGTGATACCAGGTGGATGATTGTCTGGTGTTCACTGTGTGGAGGGTGGCTGGAGGATGAGTCTGTTGTGTTAAATGAGTCATAAAATGAGCTGAGTGACTTGCAGTGTGCTTGTTGCAGGTGCTGACAACCTCCATGCCTATGTCATGGAGGTTGTGCAACAGTGGCACAGACAAGCTGTGGCATGCTTTAAGAATAGATGGATGGAGGAGTATCTTGTAGCCTTGTGTGGTGCAGGATCTGGCCACTTGGCGCTGTGTTGTGGCTGGGGATGCAGCAGCAGGAATGAGTGAACACATGACGGCAGAAGGGGTGAGACTACATGCTAAACAAGCACACAAACCCAAGGATTCTTGCAGGGCACAAAGTGACATGTGTATGTGAAGGCAGGAGTGTCTGGTTACCCATGGGTCACCGCGAGCAAAATGGGTGAACAGTCGCCAAAGATCAAGGGCAGAGGATTAGGCAGCCTAAGGCCAAGCGGGGCACAGAACACACAGCGTCAGCAGGTGTAGCCTGCACGTCGAGTGTAGGAAGCTAAACAATGCATACACAACCATGTACATAAGGCACAATATGGTACATTTGCGATTACCAACAGCATGCATGTTGTTACTGTACACGTAAACACATATGAACAATCATCGTAAACAATGCCATATTGAACGCATGCAGACTGACAAGAGATGTGCGTTGACAGCAATGAGGCACAATGTTCTGTGGGAAACACACTTCCTACACAATAGGATAAAGTTGTTTGTGAGGCCATGCTGCATTAGCCAATATACATGCCCAGTGGCATTGCTCTGAAGACAATAACAGTCATGCAATGATGTTACCTGTAATGCTGGTGAAAGATTCTCCACACGACTGCCAGGGACTGTACGTACCTTTGATCATCAGAGTGGTGCGATGCTGAAAGGGCTCCTTCTCCAAATAGCCCCTTGGTCTAAGTACAAATGACAGACACAAAAGGGAGATCAGGCGAGGGAAGGAGAGGATGGGAACTGCAGGGAGGGAGATCTGAAACAAAGGAAAACAAGCATAAGGATTCCATACTTTTGTCACAGAATCACAGAATACCTCCGGACCTACACTGTACCAGTCACACCTGTGAAGTGTAACCACTGCTACTGTACCCTATGTGTGATCACAGATTTTGTAATGAGACAAGATCAGATGCTTGAACACGGACACATAAAAGGTAGTACAGTTTGTTACCTAAACTAAGCATGTGTAACGCTCACAAGGCTGCTACTATGCAATTAGATCCATGCGGCCATCAACTAAGTCACAGTGTATGATTAAGGGTCCTAATCTCAGAAAATGTAATGTATAGTAGTGCTACTAACACAAAGCCAAAAATCCGTATTTATCCCTGTGAATACGTAAGGGCCATGATGGGAAAGTAGACATCACCCGCAAGAGCCGTTAGTAGCTCCTCCAATGAGGAAGGGAATGACCTAAACACAAGGAAGCCCCGCAGGAGCCAGTCATTGGCTCTTGCAACTGTGCTCCACTATGCTAAACATGACAAGCAGGATCCGGACCATCCGAAAGAGGTGGCAGGACATCCAGAGCTGGACCCGCTGTATTGCCCGGGTCCAGCTGAAGCTTGAAGCTCCACGCCGGCATGGTGGCACCCATCACCTCACCCCCCACATGCTCCGGGTCCTGGAAGTGGTTTTTCCTGACGTCCATAGGCAGTTGCAGGAGGGACAGCAGCAAGGAGGGGGTAGGTACATGTCTGTTTGTTGTCATGTGTGTCACATGCTACCTGCATTGCTCAGAAGCCTGGTAACACTCCCACAGTTGGGGTTGTCTGGTCAGACAGGCAATTTATACATTGTCATTTCCATGCCCCATATTCAGCTAAATGCTCTTTTACATCCCTTCCCCTCCTCCACATGTGTCCCCTGCTTTGGGTATTTCAGTTTTGCGCTTGTACTCCTAGGGTGCAATGTATTAGTATGCATATTGCTTAGCACATCATCATGTTGGTGGGAGGTCTGTGACACGTGTTGGTACCTTACCTGGTCCACGACCTGTGCACTGTGTTTGCCCTTCATGATTTTTTGGGACTGATCTTGAGTCTCAACATGGGGTTCAGCACGGGTCTGCCT
This sequence comes from Lissotriton vulgaris, assembly GCF_964263255.1. NCBI lineage: Eukaryota > Metazoa > Chordata > Amphibia > Caudata > Salamandridae > Lissotriton > Lissotriton vulgaris. The sequence goes on from NC_141687.1 coordinate 898,847,596, forward strand.
CAGTGGCCTTTGTCCCTGGTATACTTTGTATTTCTCATGTGTTAGCTACATGTGCACACTGTCCATGTATACAATGTTTGGCTTGTGCATACTCACACTGGGCAGTGCGTGTGTGCATATTCACAAGAATATGTTGCTGGTTGTTTGTGACTAATATGGATGGGCAACCACACGAGGTGACCTTGGGTTAATTTACATCGCTGCACAGTTATTGATACCCTGATACTGAGTTTTCACTACTTGAAAAGCTGTCACACACATTCAGTCAGCTGGACACACAGTATGCTACACATCCCACTCTATGGTACAAGCTTGCACAATATTTTACTAGGTTTTCCCATTATGAGAAGAAGGTGCGTATGGGCTGACTCCGGCTATCATCCTCCTCCTCCTCATCGCTTGCATCCTGGCCAAGGCCTTCATCCTCAACGGGTGGATGTTCCAGCTCATCAGGATCCAGGATGAGTGGCACGGCCTTCTCAACTGCCATGTTGTGCAGCATGCAGCACACAATGAAGATGTTACACACCTTGAGCGGGGTGTATGGGAGGGATTCGCCAGTCTTGTCGAGGCACCTGAACCGGCTCTTCAGGAGTCCAAACGTTCTCTCTATCACTCACCTGGTCTGCCCGTGTGCATTGTTGTACCGCTGGCCTACAGCTGTTCTGGGGTTGCAGAGCGGAGTCATGAGCCACGGCATGTTGGGATATCCTGAGTCTCCTGCAAATTGACATCATGGCAATGAGTGTGTAATGTGATGCCGTCAGAGATAAACATAAAATTGAGACATACATGAGAAATAGAGTTTATCCACCAACAAGACATGCCCGATGGTTGCGCAGCTGCAGCATCATCTGTGGTACCCTGCTACGCCTCATGATGAATGCATTGTGGCACGATCCTGGAAACGTGCACAAACATGTGAAATCAGCATGTTAGCAAGACACACCACCAGGGCATTTATGGAGTGGTATTGTTTCCTGTTGTGGTAGGCCTGCTCCTGAGCTTGTGGTGGCACCAAAGAAACATGTGTTCCATCAATGGACCCAATTACATGTGGCATCCCACCCAGGGCATAGACATCACCCTTGACACCTGTCAACTCTTCTGGAGTAGGGAATTTGATGAATTCATCAACGTGACTCAACATAGCAGCTAACACATCACGTAGGACACGGCTGAACATGGTCTGTGACATCCCCCCCACATCGGCTATGATAAATTGAAACGTACCTGTGGCAAAGAAATGTAGGGCTGCCATTACCTTTACCTTGGGTGTCAGCGCAGTTGGATACCTGTGTCGTGGTAGGAGGTTTGGTTCAAGCCTGTCCGTCAAGCCCTGAATCAACTGTTGAGTGAATCTGTAACGGCGGATACAATCACTTTCCCTCATGGCATCCAAATCTGGCAACGGCCTTGGCAGAGGGGGTGCCCTGCACGACATATTAGTGGAAAAAGGTGCACAACTATCAGCCAACGACTATTACAATGTACATAGCACAAGCAACAATGATTCAAAACATTAAATCCTGCATGAGAAGGGTGTCAACACATCCAGAAAGCTGACTGCAAGGCACACACCCACATCACATGTGCTATCAATTGCACATATCTATAATATTGTGAATGAGGTGTGCATTTGACTAAACTGCACCACAGACATTCACAGAATGCAGACCTGTATGTTTGGGGAAAAAAGATCTATGATGCCATCACACACATGAGCAGTTGAAACCCTTGCAATCACGGCACAGACCCATTATAGATGCACCTACAGCAGGTTAAGTTTACGGGATACAAACAGCATGCCTAATCTTTCATATGGCACACACATGACATTGTCACACAGGGTCATGCTGTGCAAGTGAGACAGTGCCCCTGTCCCAGGCATCATGTGACAGATGCCCGTACGGAATAGTGTGCTATCCCAGTGTTGATGTGCATCACAACATGTTTATGAGGTTACTTGTGTGACAAGTGTAAAGGTTATGTGAACCACATAGTGCCCCATCACAAATGACATGTCTCAACAGCTCATCACACATCAACTGTGCCAAATGATCACATGCCCTGTGCTATATCACTGTCTGCCACTCCTAGGGCCTGCTGATGTAAGGATGCCATGCAAATATATACATCAACATCCGCATTATGACCTTACACCTACATCCCTGCCATGTGTTTTCCTGGTATCACTATTGTAATGGTACCATGCATGAGCTTGTAAAACGCACCGTACACATGCATTCATTAGAGCATGTCAAACGCCCAGTACCCCTATTGTACGTGCGTGTGTACGGGTCATTTCACTATTACATTCGAGCCATACGCGTTTGGACCGTGCGTGTGTACGGGTCGTTTCACTATTACATTCGAGCCATACGCGAGCGGAGCGTACCCCAATAGTACCTGCGTGTATGGGTCGTTTCACTATTACATTTGAGCCATACGCGTTTGGACCATTCGTGCGTACGGGTCGTTCCACTATTGCATTCGATCCATACGCGAGCGGAGCGTACCCCAATAATACGTGCGTGTGTACGGGTTGTTTCACTATTACATTCGAGCCATACGCGAGCGGAGCGTATCCCAATAGTCTGTGCGTGTGTACAGGTCGTTTCACTATTACATTCGAAATACTGTGTGGGTTGGTAGACAAGTGCACAGATGTTGATCAACTGTTTGTGAGCAAATGTTCAGTTTATAAAGTATGTGCTCCCAGGTGTCGTCCTCTCCCCGGTGGACGAGTAGTAATCCAGAAATCAAAGTGCTATCAATTGGAAATTGATTGCATCCCTTAGGGCACACTTATGTTGGGGGGTCATATGCCTCCACAGTCTTAAAGAAACAATCTTAACAAGTGTGTTTGAAACTCAAAGAATAAAGGTTTTAATCCAATGTAGCCATTACAGTATGTTACTCCACATACTCAATGTAGAACATTATATCCATAATTATTTCCTCCTGCTCCAATGCATTTCGGGCTGCTGCCCTTCATCTGGGAGCATCTAAAAAAACGACATATAAGAATACCTATGTATATTCCTTGTGTTACTTAAACAGACATTTCTATGTACATACAGTGAAAATGCATACAGTGAAAATACAGTGCACTAGAAATCAGGATCTACGCAATGTGGACAATGGTTGTGCTCAAATGTGATCAGTCGACAGGTTTGTGCACGTAAAACTGGGAAGCAAGCTGTTAGATATTTATCGTTCGTGTGCGTGAAAAAGAAACGGCTCTATGGCGGGGGAAATACAAGGGGTGGTGTTACGCTATTCAAAAAAGGCACGATTGAAATAAGGATGTTTGGGGAACCAAAAACGCTAAACGCGGCTGGTATTTAAACATGACAAGGTTAATGCGAGCGTGCTCGACTATAATTCATCATTTACCCAAGCTCTAAATGTGGCTAGTATCTGACAAGGATAATGCTAACAGCTTCAGAGGTGGGTAAAGCTTAGAAGAATGCTCCGTGACTTACGTTAGGGGAAAAAAATGACGGGTCTGTGCGCGCCGGTTCAAACGCTCAGCAGTAAGTTGGGAACGAATGCGGAAGTGTAGATCAAACCCGGTGTGTCGGTCACGTGATCGGAAGCATAAGGGTAAAAATAGGACTGTGTTTCGATCGGGTAAATAATGTACAACAACGATAATATTGGCTTCAGAACATAAATAATAAATCATAAAAGATACAAATAGTAAATGTTGCATGAAAGGGCCATACGCGAGCAGAGCGTACCCCAATAGTACATGCGTGTGTACTGGTCGTTTCACTATTACATGCGAGCCAAACGAGTTTGGACCGTGCGTGTGTACGGGTCGTTTCACTATTACATTCGAGCCATACGCGTTTGGACCGTGCGTGTGTACGGGCGTTTCACTATTACATTCGAGCCATACGCGAGCGGAGCGTACCCCAATAGTATGTGCATGTGTACGGGTCGTTTCACTATTACATTCGAGCCATACGCGAGCGGAGCGTACCCCAATAGTACGTTTGTGTGTACGGGTCATTTCACTATTACAGTAGACCCATACGTGAGCGGAGCGTACCCCGCCATTGCGTGTGTGTGTGCGGGACATTTCACTATTGAATAATTTGAATTCGCGAAAGAAAACGCACCGTACTTGTGAGGGGATCCCAGAAAATACATTGGGAACATCTAGGGGAAGAGTGGAATGCCCAGAATACAGGCTAGATATCAAGGAAACAGATATTTGAGTGTGTACTACAGGTGTTCTGAAAAATTCAGTTGGCCAAAACTATCCAATGTTGCAATATTTGTTGTGGATCTCAAGCTTAATTCTTAAACCATGCAAATGTGTGTAATGGCCTTATGTGTAATGGGATTGGATGAAACACAGGATGCAAAGTAATCTGGCCTATCACAATGTACTCCTTGGACTGATAGGCCCTCAGCAGCACTGATTTAAGGCTGCATGTGGCTGTGAGAGGGCACTTGCTTGCACAACAATGAAGTGGACAACACTGCTGCTGTCTCTGCATTCCCTGGACTCTGATTTTGCTGAACATGGAGAGAGCACCTGTATTCAGTGAGGAGGAGAACCAGGCCCTAATGGATGCCCTCCTCCCAAACTTCAGCAAGCTGTTTGGGAAACCAGGGGATCATGTGAGTGATGAATGTGTGAGTGTCACTACAGCCATTGTGTATTTATGGAACAGAGATGCAATGTTGTGTGGAGTGAGTGCCGGGTGTGTACACTGTGGTATCTCCCATGTAGTGAATGATGTACTTAAATAGTGTTTACTGCTTACCTGCATTGTGCTAACTGTGACATTCAATGCAATGTGAATCACACTTTCTGCGGTGCCACACCTTGCATGTTTTTTAGCCATGATTTACTGAGGTGTAACAGTGTTCCCCCAAGAGTGATAGATGAATGTACTTACTGTTGCGAATTGTTTTTCGTGACCAGTGTGGATGTTGGACAAATGCATGCTTTGAAGTCATGGACATTGAAGAGTGTGAATATTCTTTGTCACCTGGCTATTTGTGTATGTGAAGTTTGGTAACACTGATGCATGGCGTATGCCACAGCTGTACCCATCTGATGTGACAAATATGCAGTGCCCTGTGCATGACTTGGACAGTTAGCATGACGCCTGTGTCACATCTTTGTAAAGTGTGACATGTGTAAAGTGAGGTTGTATACAGTGTTGACAATGATGAGCAAATGATCTGTGCCAAGGTGTGCATGTATGGTCTGCTGAGGGTTCTTAGGTGTAGTGTGATATGTGAGAACATGTCACGTGCTGTTCCCCACCCTGAAGTTGCATATCTTGTTCAGTGTGCCATGCTCAGTGAGTGGTTTGCACCCCTTATGGCATCTGTTGCCTTTCAAAGGCATGTAGTGCATTGGTGCTTGCTTACAGGCCACATTCACATGGGACCTTACCTGTTCCACGACCTGTTACTGTGTTTGCCCTTCATGATTTTTTTCGGACTGATCTTGAGTCTCAACATGGAGTTCAGCACAGGTCTGCCTCAGTGGCCTTTGTCCCTGGTATACTTTGTATTTCTCATGTGTTAGCTACATGTGTACACTGTCCATGTATATAATATTTGGCTTGTGCATACTCACACTGGGCAGTGCGTGTGTGCATATTCACAAGAATATGTTGCTGGTTGTTTGTGACTAATATGGATGGGCAGCCACATGAGGTGACCTTGGGTTAATTTACATCGCTGCACAGTTATTGATACCCTGATACTGAGTTTTCACTACTTGAGCTGTATCACTCACATTTACGGGGTGATGGGGGTGTTGTGCAGGGGAGGTGTGATGGGCGAGCCTGTTTAGCCTTGTCAGTGGCGAGCTGTGTATGTAATTTCTGATGTGAACTCATCATTATGCACTTACCATGTGATGCTGGAAAATGCTGTCATTGTTGGATTTAGAGGCTATGTTGTTGGCTCACAGAGATGATTGTTTCACAGAGATTTGTGCAACATGTATGTATTGGTGGTGCAACACAGTTTTATATTGGTGTGCACTGTATTCACTTTTCCCATGTTGTTGAGGGTGTGTCAACAATGCTGCGATGTTTTTATTATTCACAATTCCAGGCATATTAGCTTAGGCATTTTGAGGATTTTGGCCATGGGGCCCACTTCACTTGACAGCCGGTGTGTGTTATGTGCTAGCAACTGTATGATCTGGTGATAGATGCCCCTGTGAGGAGTGTCACAATAGTGTGTGGTGATGGAGGGAGCCTCTGTACCAATCATATACTCACACCCAGTCAACAGGTCAGGGTTTTATCCATCACCTTTTTGTTGCACTCTCTGCCCCCCCCCAAGTTCAGACGTGGTCATGTGCTAATCTGTCTGTCCATGTGCCTCATAGGAACAGTCCAGCCAAATATGTCAAGCCATGCCTTTCCTGGACTGGAAACAAGGTTCCTGGAACCACCTTCTGGCATTACAGCCGTCTTCAGCCATGCTTGTTTGTACACATATCTGTGTTTCACGCAAGCCTGGCTGTAGACGGCTTTGATGCCAGTGAGAGATGATAGAAAGCTTGTTTCAGGTCCAGGGATGGCATTACATGGCAGTTTGGGCAGGACTGTTCCCATTTGGCACAATGTCAGACAGATTTGAACATGACCATGTCTGGACTGGGGTGGCAGAGTGAGCAACAGAACGGTGATGGATCAACACCTGACCTGTTCACATACAGTGGCTCATCATTGTGACTCTCATTCAAGTTGTGGCCTGGTCTGTTACTTGTATCTTTGTATACAAGCAGCATTGTGTCTATTACAATTGCGCAGTACTGGACCTAAAAATGTGCTGAGTTATGTGGCATGTGACTCATCATGCATGCCATGATTAGAAATGTCCACAAATGATTTGTTGATCATATGTCTGATGTGTACAGGTGACTGATATATATTTTTTCTTTCTCCTTGCCAACAGCATCCTCACCCGAAAGTGGAGGAGACACAAGCACGGACCAGGCAGAGGGACCCAGCCACAGTGCCACCAGCTTTGAGGTGTCGGAGGGAGGCAGTGGCACAGAGGGTGAAGGGAGTCAGGCGGCCGGACCTCATGAGCAAGATACATCATACCATGTGGACGTCATACCATGTGGACGGCTCGGCTTTGGACTCCCAGGAGGAGAGGGAATACGCAGCAACGGCATCTGCACCCACTATGTCTGTCCCCTCCTCCTCCAGACCCATCTTCACCCTCCTAGTTGCTAGGGCCCCTTCGGTCCATGCTGCCCCCGTGTCTCCTTTGTACCCAGCACCGCAGCCCCTGCCACTGTCTTCCCTGCTGCCCTCAGTGCTGAGTCTGTGGACCTACTCCGGCAGATTCAAGTTGGTCAGGCGTCAGTGTTGACTGTCCTCGATGGCCAAACAAAAAACATGACACAGTTGTCATTCATGGAGGGCATGTCATCTGACATGTCGGATCAACACTTGCCATCCTGCAGCATCAACCCCCCCACTCCTTCTGACCCATCCACATCCCCCTCTCTCATACCTGTCCACCATACACGCAGATGCACCAGATCACACACCCCAACAGAGACACCCAGCACACCCACACGTAAGTCAAAATGCAGACCCCCAGGCACCCAATCTCAGGGGGATGTACGCACACCCACAGGGACAGGGGACAGACATCATACATCCACCTACAGACACACTACACCTGACTCACAGCCCTCTACCTCCACTCCCATTGTGTCCCTGGGTTCGGGCGGTAGCCTGTCGGAACTGGCCGCAGCGTGCAGCGCTGAATATGTTTCATCCTTTTGCGCTGCACCTGCCACTGTGGAGGAATCCTCCCCACCTGCACCCACTACACATACCCTTCCCTCTCCTGTACCTGCGGTGCCGGACACTGACTCCGATGATGCCCCCTATGTGTCCACAGACCTCTAACTCCACCATGTGCAGGCAAGTTTGGGGATGACAACCTCCACAAAGTTACCACTGTTGTGGACAGTATTTGGGACTGGCCATTGGCCGTCTGCGAGCCTGGACTCATTTATTTATTCATTTACATTATGGCACTGAATAAAGCATTTTGGGGCATATTACCAACAACTAGCGATAATTATCGCTATGTTGGCTTAGCGGCAATATTTTTATCACCGTGCTGCGGCGATTTTTATCGCTTAGGAGCCTTGCTATTATCAAGGTTTATCTCCTAAGCGATAAAAATCGGCTGAAATGCATGAATATCGCTGAAAAGTCAGCGATATTCATGCATTACCGAGCTAATGCTCTTCGCCATGTTATCCACCTACCATTGGATAACATGGCTAAGAACTGCTCAGGGCAGGTGTTAGCTTTTGGAGATATTCGCGCTTAGCGCGAATATCTCCAAAAGTTGGTAATAGGAGATAGCGATGTTAGCGACTGTTTCCAGTCGCTAACATCTTGGCACGCCCACTTTGCATGTCATTAGTGATAAATATCACTGACATGCAAAGCGGGGCCCAAGATGGTCGCTATCTCCTACTAGCTGTTGCTAACTGGTGTTAGCGACAGCTAGGTAATAGGGAGATCATTTTATCTCCGCTTTCTTGGCTTTTAAAGCCAAAAAAGCGGAGATAAACCCCCTTGATAATATGCCCCTTTATTTTTTATTCTGAAATATTGCACTTCAGGGAATTACTTTAGGTGCTGTGTGCCCACGAGGTGGTGTAATGTTAATGTTTTGGTATTGTGAAAGATGTCTATTTTTCTGATGGGAATGAAGTGGACCATGGTATCTCTGTGCTATCCCAATGTTGCAGCACATTATCTAGATTGGTGTGTGTGCAGTTTGCATATAGACATGATCTGAAAGAGTGTCCCTTCCTCAGTGTCACATGAGATCTTCGCTACAGACAGTTGCACAATTGTTGTGGTGACTTTTGTATGGATTTCCCCTAGGTTTGTACATTCCCTTCAGCAATGGCCATGCGTGCTCACAAATGAAATCAAATAATTGGTCAGTGCATCCATGCTACTCACTGTACTTGGGTTTGTAATTTGTAGTACTGCCTTCAGGGGGTCCATCATAATTTTTCACACTATGCATGACAATGTTATCTGCCTTAAACTCATGATTCAGATTGTACACTTAGAAATGTGTGCACACTAAACACATTTCGGTGCCTTGTATCTAGGGGTTTTCTAGCCTGTTCCTTCTATGAGGGTGTACATGTTTCACCACCTGGACATTCACATCATGTCTGGGATGTACATGACACTTTATTAGTCTATTTGTGCTTCATTTTTTTGTTGGTCTGTTACATGACTACACACTATTGAGTCATGATGGAGGGGGGGCAGGGGGGGGTGCCGGCAAACTACATGGGTGGATATGCATGTGGGATCTGACAAAAAAACACATGTGGTGTGTCACCCAGGGTGTGACAGGATACCATTCTACCTGGAGTAGGTCACTGCTGTGAGTGATGTGTTGATATGCAACTATCATGAGTGTTACAGGTTAGGGATGTACACATACAGGCATGTAGTTGTTGTATGATGTTGGAAATGCAAACCCCTATGACTGAGCACTGCTGGGAGTCCTATGCACCCACCCCTCCTATGTTTGGGCACTGCTGGGAGCCCTATGTACACCCCCCTCCTATGTCTGGGCACTGCTAGGAGTCCTATCCAGCCACCCCTCCTATGTCTGGGCACTGCTGGGAGTCCTATCCAGCCACCCCTCCTATGTCTGGGCACTGCTGAGAGTCCTATGTACACCTTCCTCCTATGTCTGGGCACTGCTGGGAGTCCTATCTACACCCTCCTCCTATGTCTGGGCACTGTTGGGAGTCCTATCTACACCCCCTCCTATGTCTGGGCACTGCTGGGAGTCCTATCTACACCCCCCTCCTATTGTGTCTGCATACCATAGTGAGACTCTGGGGAGCAAAACAGGATACACACTTGGGGATCTGGAAACAGGATGTATGGCTGCTGAGCAAGGGGTGTATGGAGGCCGCAGTTGCCCTCAGAAATGGGTGGAAAATTCGGGGGAAATGGAATGCATATAGAGGTAACATTTGTAATGGCTTTAACTCCACAGACCCTATTGAATAGTGACCGGGTCTCACTGTACCCCTCATTTTTGTCGATCCATTCAAGTAGTGGGAAGGAAGTATTGTCTTAACGGCCAAGTATCACACTGCATGCTTTCGCGCCTCAATGGCATTGCTCAATTATGTTTAGTATTTTTTGTCTTTGTTTATTATACTGTCAATAAAAATACTTTTTTTAAAAGAACACCCCTTCTGCACTTGATTTTATGTCAGGACCGGAGGCTTCAGATTATGCTTTTCCTTCTTCGCTGTTTATTACAATCACAAAACACAGCAGCCCAGAAAAGCACTGAAATGTAGAAAAAAATGACTGCATAATCCCGAAACAAAGGGATTAAGAACATGTATCATCCAAAATCCATGGAGAAAAAACTACATATCCCATGAAGTCCATGAGTAACCATAGAACAATAGTCCTTTCATAGTGTCCATCGCACTAAGATAGGGCGTCCATCTTGTGTCCCCTTCCTCTTTCTTCGCTGCTTCGCAGCCAGTTAAGTCCATTGCTCTTTTCTCTCACAAATTTGGCTTTGGGTAGAGTTTAAGTTGCATGTTTTGGGCTTCGTTTCGCTATTGAATGCTTTGTAATGCTATTGGGGGGCTCTGTGTGGTGCATGTTCTGTTTTTTCTCTTTCCAGAGCCACTTTTTGCATCACGGGGACGTTTTCACCCCTCACGCGATGTCCCCGTAATTGTAGCGGTACTGATTCAGCCGCTAGAGGGAGCCATTGCGTCTCGTTCTCCTCGGCGTGGTTCCTCTCTCTGACGGGAGCCGCGCTGAGGAGAGAGAGCCGCGCCGGAGCCTCGCCTTGCCGCCTCAACCCTGACGCCCGTTTTCGGGCTGTATTTGCCACAGTTTTTTCTTATTTACGCCCGACGGGGTCTGTATCAGCGGGTTACCGCAATGAATGCCAGCGGGCTGTAACACGGCACCATAGCGGTTTTAACCGCGTTTACCCACCGCGTTGCTAAAATCAAGGGTTTGACCTGACCTAGTTGGCCCTTAAGTTGTAAGCTCGCAGCGGGGACGGCGTGGACCCGGTCCTTTGAGAGGGTCTGCGCGCTTGGAGGCGGGTGCTGCCTCAATAGGTCTGGTCCCCAGCCCAACTTACCTGCTAGCCTCCGGCTGGTCAACACCTAGGTACTGCGGTTACCTGTGCGCCCCGTGCCCACCCTTTTTCATTCCTGACAGGGGGTAGCCAGTCATGGCAGAGGGGTATTACGCAGAGGAAGAGGAATCTCATTAGTACCTGTATGATGATGAGTTCTTCGACACTGTAGACAGTTCCATCTATAGGTGCGTACAGGAGATAGTGGGTCCCATGGAGGACAGGCTCTCCGCGCGCATTGTAAAAAAGTGCGCGAAACTGGGACAAGCGCATTTAGGGACCTCTGGAGGCAACTCGGCATCCTCTGAAGAGGTACCTCCTGCGCCTTAGAAAGTTTGTAGGGACGGGGGTTCTAGGGGTCTGCAGGATGTAGACAGGGGTGCCTTTGAGCGCTAGCGGGACGCTTTTTTGGCAAAGGCAACCAACCCTACCCCTGCGACGCCCCCGGCCCCGCGACCTTCAGTGCCGGCTGGGACAGCCCCTTTCTCCCAGGGAGGGATCTCCCCGGCGGACACAGACGAGGATGACGAGTGGTACGCTCGTGGTGGCCGTCCAGCTCCACAGCAGAGTTGCCACAGGATAGCTCAGGCATGCTGGACCCGGACAAAATTGTTCATCCGACGTCAGCGGCCTGGGTTCCTGGGGACAAGGTTGCGAAGTTTGTGGCGGGACGCCTCTGCAAAACACTGGAGAAGGAGGCACAGAGTTGTCTGAGGGGAGAATGTCCACGTCCTACCCTGGAGGGAAAAGTCGCCATGACTCCAGAATTGGATGGCAAGATGGCCACATTCATGGCGAATTTTGTCAAGGACCCCCTTAAGGGGATTGACCGCTCCTGGCGTTCCTGCCAGGATAAACTGCTGGACGCCATAAGCCTAATTACGAAGATTTTGGATATGGCCGAGGAGGCCAAGGTTTCTGGCACCCCCATTTCCCCAGATATGCTATTGAGCTAGGCGCAGAGGGTGGTCATATTCTTGGGGAACGCCAACTGCGCCCTCTCGACTGAACGTCGCCGGTCTCTGTTGATTAAGTTAGATCCCAAGTTCGGAGACTTGGCCTCTTCGAAGGCGGGTGTGGTAGCGCAGACAATCATCAAGGAGCTGGGCAAGTTCGTCAATACATTCACCTCCCTGTACAAGGCCCAGTCCAGCATAAAGATGGTGTTCCAGCAACGTTTTTCCCGAGGGGCCGGTCGCAGTAGGGGCCACGCGACCGGCCGTGGCGGTCAGAATTTACCCAACAAAGGGCAAGGCTTTGGCAGAGGCAAATACAACACGTCGGCAAACTACAACAACTTTTATCCGACGAGAGGCCAGCGCTTCAGGGGGCGCGGCGGCGGTTTCCGGAACGACGCTGGTGGCAACAGTTCCCATGGTAAGTGTGATACCTGCAAGTCGGGTACAAATTGGGGGCCGGCTGGCGGGTTTTCCGGATGCTTGGGCAGCGATTACAGAGGACGCATGGGTTCTACAGACCGTGCGAGGTTTCCGCATAGAGTTTTACGATCGGCCCTGTCAGCTAAGGGCACCACGCCCTATTGTTTTTTCGCAGGCAGATGCAAGTCTAATCGACGAAGAAGTCTCCGCGTTATTACGCAAAGGGGCCATCTGCCGGTCAATGCGGCACCCCTATGGTTTCCTCAGCAACCTCTTCCTGGTGGAGAAGACGGATGGGGGAAAGAGACACGTGACCAACCTCAGAGATTTCAACGGGTGGTTGGTGTACCATCATTTCAAGATGGAGGGAATCCATCTGCTCCGGGACGTTTTGCTTCCGAACGACTGGATGGTCCGGCTGGACCTCAAAGATGTGTACTTGGTTGTACTCATTCACCCTCCCCAACGTCGGTTCCTTCAAGGAAGGATCAGGTCTTCGAATTCACCGCCCTTCCATTCAGGCTTTCATCGGCCCCTTGGTGCTTCACCAAACTGTTGCACCCGGCGGTGGAGGTCCTTCGGAGTCAGGGGATCCGAATGATCGTCTACTTGAATGACATCCTTCTGATGGAACAGTGTCCAGACAAGTTGGTTCTCCAGCTCAATCAAACAATTTCCTTGTTGCAAGGACTCGGTTTCATCATCAACATGGACAAGTCGGTTTTTTCTCCATCACAGACAATGGTATTCTTAAGTTTCGTAGTAGATTCCGTGCAAGCCTCGCTCAGCCTCCCTTCCCGGAAGATGGCCAAGATTTGTCACTTACTGAAACAGACGATTTCCAAATCTCACACCTCCCTGCGGCAGATTGCCAGGGTGGTAGGACTCCTGTCCTCCTCCATTCAGGCAATCTTCCCGGGGCCCCTGCATTATCGTGCCCTTCAGCGCCTCAAGGCGTATCACCTCAGGAAGGGGTTGTCTTACGACCAGCTGGTTCCTCTGTCACAGGAGGTAAAAGGGGAGATGGCTTGGTGGCTCTCCCATATGGAGGCGTGGAACGGCCGAGCAATTTTCGTGTCAGTTCCGGATTTAATCATAGAATCGGACGCCAGCAGGTCCGGCTGGGGCGCCCGCTGCGGGGATTTCTCTACAGGCGGCGCTTGGTCGTCCGAGGAGCAAAAGCTCCACATCAACTGTTTGGAGCTGCTGGCGGGGTCCTTTGCGATCCGCTGTTGGACCAGAGACTTGGCAAAGTCATGTGTCCTTTTACGGATGGACAATGTCTCAGCGGTGCGATATGTCAACTATCTGGGTGGTCCTCGGTCCCGAGCACTAGCAGATCTGGCGAAGGATTTTTGGGATTATTGTCTATCCCATCGAGTCTCGGTGACGGCGGAATACCTTCCGGGCCAGGACAACCAGGTCGCAGACTGGCATTCGAGGTACCTGCGGGACTCCAGCCTTTGGAGGCTGGACGCCCAAGTGTTCCAGTGGCTGAACAACCTGTGGGGTCCATTCTCTGTGGACCTGTTTGCGTCCCACCTGGATTTCCAGCTACGTAGATTTTACAGTTGGAGACCGGATCCGCTTGCGGAGGCGTGGGATGCATTCCTCCAGGACTGGAGTCGGGAACGACCTTATGCGTTCCCCCCTGTCTCGATGGTGCTGCGGGCGGCAGCCCAGCTCCGCCTGCAGAAGGCAGAGGTGATTTTGGTGACACCTTTTAGGAGGTCTCAAGTTTGGTTTCCTGTTCTTCTGGAACTTTCCTTGGATTCTCCAGTCCTAATCCCCCGGCTCCCTCATCTTCTTCTCAATCCGAAAGGGGATCCACACCATCTCATAATGCAGGATTCTCTCCACCTCATGGCATGGCGGCTTTCTGGGGACGCTGGTCGCTGCCAGGCCTTTCGGAGTCGGCTCAGAACCTTTTGTCTAAAGCCTGGGCTAACAGTACTGCAAAGAGGTACCAATCTGCTTGGACCAGGTGGGTTTGTTGGTGTCTTTGACGAGACCTGGATCCCCTGGTCGCAGGAGTTGTTCCCATCTTGAATTTCTTGGCAGAACTACTGGCGGAGGGTTTAGCGTACCGCACCATTAACGCGATGCGGTTTGCGATTTCAGCGGCTCATGAGTCTGTGGATGGAGCCCCGGTGGGAGAACATCCCTTTGTTTGTAAGCTCCTAAGGGGAGTGAGGCTGTCTCTGCCTCCAGAACCACGTTATTCCATCCTGTGGGACGTTAACGTTGTGCTGAATCATTTTCTTTCCTGCAAACACAGCAAGTACCTTTCTCTGATGGAGTTGTCCGCAAAATTGGCTATGCTCCTGTGTTTGGTGTCGTGTCGTAGGGTTTCGGATGTGAGGGCCCTGGAAATCTCGGCGAGAATTTTTTTCCCCAGAAGGGGTGACATTTACGGTGGGTCGCCGCACAAAGACTGCGACGAGATCAATTTCTTATCCGGCATTCGCGGATGTTCCCAAGCTCTGTGTGGTTCAGTGCCTTAAGACATATGAAGATGTCACTCTTCGCCCTCCAGGTGAAAAGCAGTTGCTCATTGCCTTGCGTAAACCGCACAGGGCTGTATCTTCCCCCACCATAGCCAGATGGGTGCGGTGGGTGTTACAGGAAGCTGGCATTAATACTAAAATGTTGGCGCTCATTCAGCTAGGGGGGCCATGGCCTCGAAAGCTTTCTCGTTGGTTGCGCAATTGGAGGATTTGATGCGTGCGGCTTATTGGTCCTCGGATTCCACCTCTAAAAGGTTTTATTTCAAACCGGTGGTGGATATTGCGCATTTGGTGGTAAGTAAGCTTTGAACGAGCATAATCTGAAGCCTCCTGTCCTGACATAGAATCGAAATTTGCCTAGCTTTGTAACGGTAAGTTTCAATTCTATTAAGGACATGGATGCGAGGATTATCCCTCCCAGTCCTTCGGAGGAGATCCCACCCGTATGGCTGTAAGTAAACAGGTTTACTTTCTTGATTGTTAGTGGTATTACTGTATTCTTCCCTTAAGGAAAGTTGATGATGGATGTTTCTAATTGGCTTATTTGGCTTTGCAACGCTTACGCTATTGTTGTTTATTCCGTTAGGTAATGAAGGTTCAAAACAGGACCGTTGATGTTTTGGCGTGACTCGCGCGAAGAAAGAGGAAGGGGACACAAGATGGACGCCCTATCTTCGTTCGATGGACACTATGAAAGGACTATTGTTGTATGGTTACTCATGGACTTGATGAGATATGTAGTTTTTTCTCCATGGATTTTGGATGATACATGCTCTTAATCCCTTTGTTTTGGGATTAGGCAGTCATTTTTTTCTACATTTCAGTGCTTTTCTGGGCTGCTGTGTTTTGTGATTGTAATAAACAGCGAAGAAGGAAAAGCATAATCCTCGCCTCCGTGTCCTTAATAGAATTGAAACTTACCGTTACAAAGCTAGGCAAATTTCGATTCTCAGGGTAGCTAGGATAAGCAGTCTAATAGGGTCTTTTGGATGACGGGCGGACTTAGTCCACCCGCCATCTCATCAGGGGAAGGAACGGCCTGCCATAAGGGCGGGGCTCCCATACATGTTTAAGATTGTGGCGGGCAGTGCTCTCAGCACCGCCCACCACAATTCTAAAAATGCTTGTGATGCTTTTGCATACACAAAGCGGCAGGCACCGCGCGGTGCCTGCTGCATTGAGTATGCAAATGCAGGGGGGTACCAAAGGTACCCCCATGTGCACACCCCACCTTGCCTTCACCATGGGGGTCCGCAGGGGGCCCCATAGCAAAGACCGCATGCTTTACTGTGGCGGCATTGCCACCACGGAAAAGCATCTTCAAAGGCCCATTCTAAAATGGCTGGCGGTGTCTGATAGACACCGCCACCATATAAACCCAAGGCGACCGGGACGGAAATGTGGCGGACGGTCTTACCGTCCACCGCGGACCCCCAGCCATACTAATATGGCAGGGGGTCATTCCGGAGTGGATGGCGGGCGGATTGCCCCCGCTAGGCAGGCGGTGACTACCTCTGGCCTGGCGGGGAAAATCCGCCCGCCATCCTAATGGGCCCCTTAGACTTCTCAGGAAGGTAGCGTGGCGGCAGAAACTCAGAAATTGTCAAAGAGCAGACACAAGAATTCACTGTGCTACGCAGGGCTTATTTTATTAATGAGAAATTACTTTAAATCACATAATTCTATAAGGCAAAGTTATAGTTTAAGTAACTTGTTATTAGGAGTGTTAAGTGTATCTTTAATTGTGAAAGTATATACATTAACAGTATCTCTGTATACCCTCCTCTCTGTTCTTCGGAATGAAAGTGGCAATTCCAGGAAACTACACATATGAAAAATAAGAATCTAAAATACATGCGTGAACATGCTCTTTTCCCTATGTTTTGAATAAATGCTTCAGGCTTAGATACTTCACCCTTTGTTATGGAAAAGAAGTTATAGTTTCTATTCTCATTCTGCAAGGGTAGCCCTTGACCAATACCTGATATTATGTGGAGTTGCGATGATGAATGAAAAGGCAATCTATACTTTTAGTGTTAGTGGTGCTTGTATTTGGTGTGGAAAAGCAATTCCAGTGTGAACTGTGAATCTGACAAAGAATTACAATTAGTTCATGTGGATTATGTTATTAAAGTGCATGCTTTTTAGATCTATATAGTTTTTCGTGCTGTGTAGTTTGTGAGGTTTTGGGATGGTGTGTGTGTCATTCTTTTACAAAGGTGTTTTGTATTTAATTACCTTGTTGTTATGTTAGATGCACAAGTGGGTGGTTTTGGAACATCTAGGTTATTCTACTAATTTGTCATTCTATGGTGCTCAGATTTACACTTCGCAACTCTTTTTGTGTCTCTATGTCACTATGCTTTTCGATCCCTCTAAATCTATATTACTTGGAAACAGGCCAAAATCCTGTAACTTTTGATAAAACCCTCTTTGGATCCTTTACTCCCGGTCAGCTAGCGTCCCATCTCTCTCCTTCCGGGCGTGGTGAAAGTCTGTGGAAAAGTGGTTAATAAACAACTTTCTAGCTATGTCGAAGGTCACAGCCTGCTCCATCTGGCCCAATTGGGCTTCAGAGCCACGTACAGCACCAAGACGGCTCTTGTTGAAGTGAAGGAAGCCATTTGGTAATGTTTAGATTCAGGCGGCAGAGCAGCTCTGATTTTGTTGGACCTATCTGCACAAATTGAGAATACTTTCCCATTCATTCCTATGGGCCTCCTGGCCCATAGAAATGAATGGGAAAGTATTCCCGATTTGCGATTCTCAATTTGCTAATCGCAATTAAGGAATATAAGAATTCGCTAAAAAAAGCGAATTTGTACATACATACCAATTTGCGATTCTGAAATAGCGATTTCTTAAAAATCGCTATTTCAGAATCGCAAATCGGTACCTTCATACATATGGCCCTAAGTCCCTTAGGACATGTTTACCACTTCTCCATAGGTCAGCCAGGGAAAGGGTTACCCGGGCAATGATTTTTTCACACATTGACTTTGCCAATGCCCTGTATGTAGGCTTTCCGGAATACCTTTTGAATAGACCACAGGTAGCCCAGAATGCAGCAGCTAGGACTCTTCTTACTATCCCTATAAGAACCAGCGTAAGGCAACACTTATGGGATCTTCATTGGTTACCTGTGATACAAAGAGTCAAGTTCAAAGCCCTTGTCCTGGCTCACTCAGCCCTGTACGGACATGGTCCGACCTATATGAGAAAGTGCTTCAGTATTTACATTCCCGCAAGACAGCTTCATCCAGCAATACAGCTTCTTGCTCATGTCCCACGTTTTCGCTTCAAGAGAATTGGAGGAAGATCTCTTGCCTGTATGGCTGCCTCTGTTTGGAATTTGCTTCCACTGGATCTCTGCAGTATTCAGGACCCCAAACACTTCATGATGAGATTGAAGACACGCTGGGACAGTAGTGCCCCATGGTGGGAGTGCTGCCGGGTGCTGACGTGGGGTGGGTGAGGGGCATGGTGGGGATAGTAAACTATGAATTACTGCCGTAATAGCGGTAAGTAAACATATAAATCAATAAAACTAATTTTGTTGCGCGTGCCGCATCGCCTGGCAGCATTCCCACCATGGGCCGCTACTGCGCTGGGACACTGTTTGAGTAGCTGTGCACATTATAAATTGCATTAACATAACATTACTTGCTCTGCTGTCTCACCCCCACTGGTGTTTCCCGGAATATCACTTTCTCTCTGCTCTATCCTACTGTCATTCTTTTTTAAACTGTTCTTGAATCAGTCTCTCTCTCTCATTCTCTTCTCGTTCTCTGTTTCTGTCTCATATCTTTGTGTCATTTTCTCTTCCTCTTTTGCTCACTCTTTTACACTTTCCACAGATGTCAACTTGGTCAATCTCGGTCATTGTCGTCTATTGCCCTCTATCTTTCTCCTTTTGTATTGTTTCTGCTTTCCTCACTCATTTTCTTTCTTCTTTGGTCTCTCACACTGCCTTCCTCTGTGCGTCTGAGAGGGACAGAGTAGGAGACAGACATCTAGAAAGAGAGAAATAGAAAAGAGCAGGAAAGATGTGAGCGAGAGAATGACAAGGGGTCATATGTACAAAAGCATTTTCCCATAGACACAGAATGGGCAAAATTCTTTGATACATCTGGCCCAAAGACTATTAGTTTCTGTGTCTTTTTATGGTTGGCTATCAAAATGACCTAGGGAAAGAAAATGAGATCAGGAGATAGGCTGAGTAAGTGACGGTGTATATGAAAAAGAGAGGCGCACTAGGATGTGAAAGTGGACATGGAAGACAGTGTGAGAGAGAGAATTCTACAAAGAGAGAAAAAAACTGGATGCAGAACCAGAATCAGAATCATAAGACATGCTTCCTGGTCTAAACAACAGGGGGGCACCGGAGAGCCAGGAAGCATGATGGCCGCTCTTTAAGGAGGTTCTGCTGGCTGGGACTATATTCTGTCATGTATCCTAATCAACTGCTGTTGGACAATGCATCCCAGAAGCTGTAAGGACTGCTGGAGATGCTGGGTACTCATCAGCTGCTTCAGGGTCACTGCCAGAGAGAGTGGAGAGTGGAGGTGACGGCGCACCTGAGGCCTAAGACTCCGCTTGCATCAGCGGTGGTGAAACTACATGTCGCCTGTGTTGATATGTAGGCGTGTGTCAATGGAAATAAGTTCTGCTGGTGATCTGAGTCGGCAGGCCCCACGTTGAGCCCTGCAGCCCCAAGAGTCATGAAGGGACCAGGAGGACTGCACCCAGTGGGAGAGCCCAGAGGTCTGAAACATTGACCGGAGGGAGCGGCTGATGACAACAGCGTGCTTTGGGGGTGCGGGCACTTCAATCTGTGTCATCAGAATTCAGGATTGCCATGGCCATGAAGGAGACTCTCCACTGGGCCAGGAGTGGGGGAGATTCTTCCCCTTGTTGAGTCAGCCTCGGTCGGATACTGGCCCCTCCATATCCATATCGAGATGCAGCATACATACCATCCGGAGTATGAAAACTGGCTGCAAAGTTGCATATACTGGTGAAAAGATGAGTTTGCCAGCACTGGGGGAGGCCGGTTTCGCCCAAGGTTGTTGACTGGATGGTGGATGCAGCATATTGTCAGGAAAAATTGACTGAGTTCTGGTAGCTGATGCCAGCCACTAGCAGGCCACAAGATATATTGGTTCCGTTAGAACTATACCTGGCAGTGCAAGAGGGGGATGAATTGACTGGTTAGTGCTAGTCTTATAAATGTTGCCAATGACAATTGCAATGTCTCTGCAAATACTAATCTACCAATGTGTGATGTTCATAGTGAATGTATATATGTTCCTGTTGTATCGCCATTCCAATATGTCCGCTATGCATCTTGTTCTTGTCTTATTTACCCTTTTTAAATGTTTTCACTATTCAACACGCATGCACAGGGTTTCCAGTATATGAGATGCTAACGCCGTTTGCACTTTTACCTAATTCCTGCTGTCACGCTTCACTTCACATCTTCTGTCCAATCGGTGAGTGGAGACATTTGCTGCTCTCCATTGGTAGCACTCCATATATGGAGTCTTCACTGGTTGCAAATTGCCATGCCTGTTTGGCTTACTGCCCTACAAATGTATTTGTTATTTTTTAGGTTGGTTTCTATCATATCCCAGTGTCATTTTCCAGCCCGCATGTCAGGTGCAGCGCGATTGCCTGAAAATATTTACGGCTCCCTTTTACATACAGATTCACTGTCAACCTTATTCCTATTTTATTTGCAGCCCACTTCGTCCACCCAGCTGCAACCCTGTTTTAGCGAATTGTCCTGACATGCCACCTTATTCAGGTTGGTTCCCTACCCTTGCAGCATTGATCCTCATACCTGTAATTACTTTCCAACTAATGGACCCTCATGTTTTTTAAACTCAATCGGGTTTGTACTAGAATTTGTAAAGGCTCCTGCCCTTCCTATCCTACAAGACCATCTCTAATGTTTTTTTAGGTCAGATGATCCAGCTATTAAGACCACAGTCTACAGCCTTTGGAGATATGCACGATGACACATTGCCACCTTATGCATGGCCTGATTGATTGGACCGTCAGAGCAGTAATAGGATGACTAATTGGTTTAACATTTTTTTTCTCTCTCCCCTTCTTCTTGTGCTCTTCCTTTTTTGTTTTCTTTCTCTTCTCTAGAATGCATTTTTCTCTGAGGCATAATCACTTACTTCCTGAGGATGATCTCTACATCTACTTAAGGGATCAAAATGTCGTCGACCATAGTACCATGACTCGAATTGTTGTTATGTAATTGCTCATGTGAGCATAGGTACTCAAGAATATATGTGACATGGCCATTATGTGTTTACTGTAGTCACTTGGAGGAATGTCTGAGCCTAGAACTTTTTTAACTTCTCTATGTTTGTTTTACCACCCTATTGTTGTGTTATTTTAACTCAATTAATGTATTTGAATTTCCATTTGGACACCTAACGTAGACCTCATCTCTATGTATCAATTTTTGTGTTACCTTGCAAGTGAGGGGCCATTGTTCCTTTAAAAATATGTATGCCTTCGTCCCTTAAACTCCTTGGGGTTTTCTTGTCTTTGAAAATATACTACTGGGCCAACGATTTCCTGTGATACTGCTGGTGCTGCTGGCCTCTGCCATCCATCTTACCCTTGCCTGAGGTACCTCTTTCAGTCCTGTGCCTCAGAAGTGGGTTCTGCAGCTGATTTTGGCAAAAAGCAATGCATTGCCTCAAATGCGTGAGAATTTCCGCCACAGTGCAACTTTGACACTGACCCTGTTTAATAAAAAATCCGCAGCCAGCACGGCTCGACGACGCCACAGATGCGGCTCGATGATAAAGCGTTGACTCACTTCAACAGAGCTCGCCGATGACGTGGGACCCTCTCTACCTAGCTCAAATGATTACGCAGTAGACTCTAGACATTAACAAAAGCTCCATCTAAGGTATTTCTTCAGCTGGATCTGTCTGGGTCCTGTAGCTGGCCTGCCATTTATTGTGGTCAACCCAAACTTTGATTTTGCATCAGTTCAGCACTATTTTTGGTTTATTCTTTAAACATTCATATCTTGACTTGTACTTATTGGATTTTTGTTGCTTTGGTCTTGTTTTCCTCATATAAATATTCTCTATTTTCTAAATCTATGTGGAGTCTTTTTGTGTTTAATTTCATTGAGTTACTGCAATTTAAGTGTATCACAAATAGCTTACATATTGCCTCTTAAGTTAAGCCTGACTGCTCTGTGGCAAGCTTCTAGAGGGTGAATACAGGCTAATTTAGGTTATGTATCTCACTTACCATGACTAGGCTGGTGGTCCCTACTTGGACAGGGTGCAAACCTCTGCCAAATAAATACTCAATTTCTAACAACGGGTATCCATTTTTACATTTTCCTGTGACATTGGATCACAGGGTTATGGGGGAAAAGGGTAGTTGTTTTGAGCTCCTACTTTTTAGGTCGAGCTCTCGACCTATTGTCATCGAGTTGCTCCTCGAGGGAGCTAGACTGGTGCACGAGGGCCGATTGCACATCGTGGACGCGCACCCCCAGCCCCCCCCCTCCGGAGCCGTGCACATCTCTTGCTCCAACTGTGCACAGCCAGTCAGCCATTCAATCGTGCGCGTGCACACACCCCCACACCCCCACACACACACACACACACACACACACACACACAAGCGCACAGAGACACCCCCCCCTACAACTAAGCCCCACACCGCACACACAGACAGTGCACACACACGCAGATTGTGGTCTGTGGACGCGCCCGTGAACACGTGCATGTGCACAGCTCCCTTCATCGTCGCAAGCTTCACTTTCCTAATGCGCACGCACGCTACAAGCCCGGGAAGCGCCGTCTTCTTGTATTCAGCCGTCATGTCCCTCTAAGTACCCCTCCTCAGCAGTATAGATCACCCTCGCCCGTTAACGCTTACCGTGCCCTTCTCATCCTCGCTCTGGCACCTCTCCCCGTACTCTACTTCCACAACCAGGTCCAACCTGCGAGCCCCACAGAGCAGCGCGCCTCCCGGTCCCTGGACAGCCTCTGCCTATTTTCAGGGGCGTAACACAGGCCCCCGCAGCCCAGTAAGCACTATATATAGTCAGGTATTTGCTAATGAAATCGTTACGTGCATGGCAGTCGTTCGTTGCACCAGCACCTGGTCCTCGCAGTGGCCTCTTCATATTGGTGAGCATGGATGTCTCTCCATCTGCGGCTGCGCAGTATTCTCCCATAGGGTGGGGCTGGCCTGGTGACCATTATCATGCGCATTACGCAAGCGTGACTGGTGAGGCGAGGCGCCGAGGCATCAAAGAGGCCAGAGATAACTGAAAGGGACCATGCGGCCGCAGCCCGCAGGCCATAATTGAATTATTACTGCCCGCAGGTGAGTCTGTCTATGCATCCATGTCCGAGGAGCAAGCAAGGAGTCCATGTCAGAGGGTGGAATGGTATGGGATGCATGGTGGGGCGGGTGGCCGGGCCGGCATTAAAAGTGAAACGTCACATAAGCCTCGGTTCCGTTCTGCGAGTGCAGACAGAGACCATGAGGATTGCTCCAGTGCGTGTTTTTATTCACGAGGATTGAAAGCTGCCAAGGTTTCAGATTACTGTGTGTAACATTTTCATAATTTCTTGGTAAATATGATTGAACTTTTAACGACTATGCGTGGCACTTTGTTACGAGCATAATTAAGCAATGAAGACAAGTGCAATAGATGAATATCAGAAATATTGAACGAATGTGAATCCACCAGCAGCACTCTGCTGCCTGTAGGTAACTTGGTTTAGCAATAATGCCACGTTTTACTGAATGTTGCACTCCATAATTATGCATTTGTTGCATTATTGTTTACAGTCCGTAATCGTTTATTTTTCATGCTGCTCGTGCTCCCGTAAGCTGTTGTGTATGAGTGTAGCAGGGCTAAGCACAGCGCTATCTCGGGATAAGATCTCAGACAGATTGCCCACCCCTGAGCTATAATATGTGGACAAGGCAAAATGACAAATGGCACAGTGTAGATTATTGCAATTTTAAGTAAACTACTGCAGAGCCCAAAAGGCCGAAACTACCATCAACACTGTTAAATGCGATTCGTTCTTTCAAGAGCTCAGAGAGGAGCGACCGTGCCAAATTAGACACTCTCTTTACCAGACGATTATCAAGCAACCTTAGAGCTCTACACTCGCTTTCTTATCACTTGTCCACCTCTCGTCTGTTGCTCTCCTCTCTCTCTCTCATTACGTTTCTCTCTCTAGCTCTCTCCAGCTCTCTTTTTATCCTCATCTTGTCTATTATTTTCCTCTGCTCCCTTTCTCTAATTCCTATCCCTCTTTCTCTTCCTCTTTTTACCCTCTCTCTTTATCTTCCTACCAATCTCTCGCCTTCATCTTCCTTCTCTCTCATGTTCATCAATCCCTCTCTCCCAGTTATCTTTTTCTCTCCATCTTATCCTCTCTTGCGCACACTCCTTTCTTTCCTCCTGTCTTCATCCTCTGCCCTCTTAGTCCTTCACCTCTGTCTTTGCCTCTCTGTAACGCTATGCTCCAGCCCGTCCTTTCAAAGAGACAATACTATCGGGCGACATGCTGCACTAGCCTCAGGCAGTGCAGTATGTCAGAAAATGGTGAATTAGGTCCTTTCCCTCACACGCCCTTATGACCCATCAGAAGCCATGATAATGGAAAAGGACAGCCTTCTGTCCTATTTGAGCTTCTGATTTGGCATAAGGGTGTGAGCCTCGATCTGGCGCACTTTTTACTGAATCTGGGCACTTGGGAACCGTGATTCATGAAGTGCATGTCAAGGACTGCCTCGGGTAAGTTTCACTTATGTCTATGTCTGAAAGCATGTGCATATTTTTTTCATGGGTCTGCCAGCCTGCACCAGTGTATGTGTATTTTAATGTGTGTATGTGTGAGATTTTACACAATTGTATCAGAATACTTTAAAAAAATGTTTTTTGTGGCAATGCTACCTGCGTCGCTTCCCCTCGCCCTTTCACCCCGGAAGTGTATTCAAGGTGCAAATAATAACTTCTCAGGAAGCTACAAAAAACATTTAAAACGCCCCCCCGCCCCCCCCCCCCCAAAATATTCTGCCAATGCATGCACCACGTAGAACGGGCAGTCAGTAGCAGTGATAAGGGGCATACATATCCGGTTAATATGGAATGCTACAGACATAAATAGAAAACTCTGACACCGTTACATTTCTTATGTGTAAAAGTGCAGTTTCACAATGTTTGTTATTTTCTGATCTATGGCACAGCTCCACTTTAACAAGCAGCATTTAGAACAATTAAATCTGGTTGTAGTTCTGAGCAGAATCGGGTGCCTCATTGAAATGTAATCCTAGGTGACGTAG
This sequence comes from Lissotriton vulgaris, assembly GCF_964263255.1. NCBI lineage: Eukaryota > Metazoa > Chordata > Amphibia > Caudata > Salamandridae > Lissotriton > Lissotriton vulgaris. The sequence continues at coordinate 898,873,034 of NC_141687.1, forward strand.
CAACCAGGCTCAACATAAAAACGTCATTTGCAGCTTCAGCTTCAGTTTAAGGTGTCTGATTGGAATGGCCTTTGAATTTACCAATCGTTGACTTAGGTGCTGCACATGGTTATAAAAATAGAATATTACAGAATTGTGGGTGTATATAGGTTAGGATGATAAGAAAGGCCATTACAAGCCAGTGAAGCGTGGGCTAGAAATTGCCCCAAACAGAAGGACTGACAAAAACAGCAGATCCACAATGTGAAAAAGGATACTTCGAAGGAGTGTACTTACTTATTCTGTATCATAAATGTACACTAAAATGTATTGATGTGTGTGGGGGCGGGGAGCATCAGGAGGGAATTGCGTTCATGGAGCACAAAATGTGTGTTAAAATAACTGGAACTAAGTTGGAGAGGCTAGTCTTGCAATCAGCTTCTTCCTTTCCTTTGTTTCTCCCTCTCCTATTACTCCTTTTCTCCGGTTTATGTTGCTTTGCCAGTTCTCTTCTCTTTCATGTTCCTTGTTGTGCCATTGTCCTCCCTTTCCTCTTTCTCTTTCTTGCTCTTTTCTTTCTCCTCTTCACTTTCTTGCTTTCAATCTCCTCTTTACTTTTTCTTTCCTCTTTCAATCATTTCGTGTCCTCTTACCGCTCATATTCACGTAACTCATCCCATCTCTAGTTCCCTCTTTTACTTTTTCTCTCCTCTCCTCATCTTTCCTCTTTCTTTCTCTCCCCTCATGTTTTCACACCCTCTCCTTGTTTTTGCGTGTTCTCTTTCCCGTCTGCTTTCCTCATTCCTTTCTTCCCTTCTATATTCCTCTTATATTATTTTATTCTCGCACTGTTTACTCTCTTCTCCTTCTTGCTATTTTCCCCATTTCCATTACCACTCTTCACAATTTGATAATCTCACAATTAACTCTCTCGCTTTTTCTCTCCTCTCCTTTTGTTTGCTCTCCTCTTGCTTCACTTTCTTTACATGATCCTCATCTTTTCATTCCATCCACTTTCCTCCCACCTCTTTCATTCTGCTGTCCACCTTTCTCTACGTTTTTCTCCTCTCCCCTTTTCATGTCTTCTATTTTTCCTCTCCTCATTTGCTCTCCCTCATTTTCTTTTTTTAGTTTTCACAATTTGGCTCATCTTTCCTCTTCTCCCTACATTTACTCCTAATGCACTTCCCATCTCTTTAACAGAGCCTTAAAGCACATCTAGTTCCACACACCTAAATTCCTTGCATACCTGAAAATAAATGGTCCACCAGTCTAATATTCTTGAGAATGTGGATACGTCGCATCATCAGACAGCTCACACCCATCATCTGAAACCCTCTCTATTACACCACCCTCATGTCACTCTGCCTATTATTTCACGTCCTCATGCTGGCTCCTCTCATCCCCGCTCACATTTAACTAAAAGGTCCCCTTCCTCTCTTCTCTTCACTCTTTTCAACTTTCCCTCCCGTTGTAAACCTCTTGTCCCCCTGTCTCCCTCCCCCACACTCCCCAATTCCCCCACCACCAACTACTATACATGGCTCCTGGCCATCTTCCACATCGGAACTTCCCACACAACAATACACCCAACATTGTACCATTTCCTATGATCTCACCTCACATAACCATACGATACTTCTGCATTTGGCCAATATACTCTCTACTGTGGATTGATTCCTGTCTTTCTTGTGCTCCCTCTCCTGCCTCTCACTCTCCTGCTCACTGTCCACACCTGTTCTAGACCATCACTTACTCAACAACACACCACCACTAAAACTCAGTCTCCAAATAAAACTCACCGGCGACTTCATCCCTGGTGCCTACTTTGCCTTCCCTTCTTAGAGTACCACAATATTCCATGGCATACAACCCAGGTCACAGCATATCATACAAACTCCACATCTAGAACACCACCCGCCTTCACACTTCGGCACATGACTCAACACTGCAGAGACATGGTCAACAGCATCACTTAATACATCTCACCATACACCATGAGGGAACTCTTGCCTTAACTCACTTCAGCATACCACTAGCTCACACAACATAGACCTTTGTGTCACTTGTGACTAACACATTTCAGTACACTAATCTATCACACCCATTTCAGTGGCCATTTTTCTGATTAAAGACCAATACATAAAAGTCCTATGTAAAAGCATATTTAAAGACAGCAAACTTTGCCGAAGGACATAAGTGCACTTCTCCAAAGACACAGGCCATGCTCCATTTTTAGGCACAAGGAGATTTTCTGAGATTCAAAACTACTTCCTAGTGTTGCATTAATAGCAGCTATACCTACTAGGGAACATTGCCTTTAACATTCACCTTCCCATCAGACGTCAATACGATTAGTCAACTTAAAGGAAAGTCTGTTGTAATTCCCAGTGCCCACTATATATATGGCCTAGCAATTTTGCTTATTCTCTTTGCTGTCTTGCTTAGTCAGAATCAAAAACCTGGTTTACGTCTCACCACTTTCTAAATCCACCAGCCGCCTCTGCCTGATGAAGTCAGGGGGGGCGGGGGGGCCCTCTAGGTACCTTGCAGGGGGGCCCCCTCAGGTTTCGTTACGCCACTGCTTTCCTCGGTGGCCAGGTATGGCCATACCTGCTACAGGGTTTCATCCATCCAAGCGGACTAGAGGGTCCTCTATCCCTGAGCATTCGAGCGAACGCGCTCCACACCCCACCTGTGCAGTAGTCCATCCGGCAGGCGCGCGATCGCGACTCCACTCCTGACCCGTTACAGGAACAGAGAAAGTTGCAGTCGCGTCCTAGAGACGGCGCGCTCCCACCGCCTCCTTCCCTCGCTCTGACCGCAAGCGCGCGCGCCAGCCTGCACCTGGTGAGGGCAACGGCGCGAGACAGCGGAAACCGGGCAGAGCGCGAGATCCTGCCCCGCAGCAATGCCTCCACAGCCCGAGTGCGGCAGAGGAAGCTTCCCCACTCTGCCCCGCCTGCCCTAAGAGGGTGAGTTGGGGAAGAAGGGATATTGCTTTCAACTATCTGTTCTAAAGTTACACGTCCCAGCAATCACAGCCTCTCCTACGGTGAAGCTTCAACTTTCTCTGAAACGTGTAATGCTGCCTGTACCCTGGCATCGCCAATTAATTATACCAAAGGGCCCTCTTTGCTGCTCATCTTCCCTGTGCACATTACTTCATCTTTCACGTTTCCTTTCTAATCACCATCGCCGCCCCTCCCGCCTCATGCAACATCAAAATCCAAATCCGGATTCATATTCGTGACGTCACTGTATGTTCCTTACTTGCTTTATATTTCGATATCAATGTAGTCTCATTGCTGCTTTGTCTTTTTATTATCCATTCCCTACACTTGTTTTATGTGATGTCATCGCCCACTCATGACGGATGGAATGTGATGTCATTGCCCACTGACTCCTTGATTTATGCGCCATTATTGCCCGATTCCTAATTGTTTTTTGCGGCATCATTGCCAGTTCCACACTTACTTACATGTTATCTTTGCCCACCCTACCACACGTTTAATTTGATGTTATTGCCCCCTCGCTGCTTGTTTATATTTTAATATTTCCGACCCCTAATTGTTGTATACACTACCATTGCCTACTCCTCACCTTTGTTTTACGTGCTGTCGGGCCCCAGGCACAAATATAGATTGTGACATCAATGCACAATCTAAGCTTGTCTTGTGATATCACAAATTATTTAACTTGGCTACATCACTGTCCCCACACCCTTTGCAATTTAGTGGACTTGGAGCGATTGTTCATTTGAAACAAGTTTACACATATTTACATCTTCGCGGTGGACTGTAAAATAAAACTGCGATGGACACTCTGATACCCACTTGTGTCATGTTCGTGCTATACAAATCTTTTAAAATATATACAAAAAAATAAGACCTATCACCACACTGCCTTCCTTGCATCCTGATGGCCAAACCTCACATCACCACAGCACAAACAGGAAGCAGGCCATTTAAGGAATCCGATGCCCATGATGAGCCAGCAGTTTCAGACCTACAGAGTTCAGAGTTGATTTCAGACTCAATTTAAACCCAAAACGTTACGGAAGATAAGGGTTTGCCATTGTTTACTTTTTGTTTTATAATTAAGATATTGTACTTCGAATCGGCCAAACCAACTTGTTTAAACAGGCACCCACACAGCACCAGCCGTCACTGCACGCTTTCACCAGGCATACACCCCACCGGCCGTCAGTGCACACTTTCACCAGTCACAGACACCATCAGTCGTCAGTGCACGCTTTCACCGGGCACAAACACCACCAGCCGTCAGTGCATGCTTTCACCGGGCACAAACATCACCAGCCGTCAGTGCACGCTTCCACCAGGCACACACCACCAGACGTCTGTGCGCGCTTTCACCAGACACACACACCAGCGGTCAATGCACACATCCAACAGGCACACACACAACCAGCCTTCAGTGCAAGCTTCCAGGCACACACACCACCAGCCATCAGTGCACGCTTTGCCACCAGGCATACACACCACCAACCGTCAGTGCACGCTTTCACCAAGCATACACACCACTGGCCGTCAGTGCACACTTTCACCAGGCACAGACACCATCAGTCGTCAGTGCACACTTTCACCAGGCACAGACACCATCAGTCGCCCGTGCACGCTTTCACTGGGCACAAACACCACCAGCCGTCAGTGCACGCTTTCACTGGCCACAAACACCACCAGCCATTAGGGCATGCTTTCACCAGGCACAAACACCACCAGCCGTCAGTGCATGCTTCCACCAGGCACACACCACCAGCCATCAGTGCACGGTTTCACCAGGCACACACACACCACCAGCCATCAATGCACGCTTTCACAAGGCACACACACACGACCAGCCATCAGTGCACGCTTTCACCAGGCACACACCACCAGCCCTCAGTGAATGCTTTCACCAGGCACACACACCTCCAGCTGTCCGTGTGCGCTTCCACCAGGCACACACACCAGCAGCCTTCAGTGAACGCTTCCAGACACACACACCACCAGCCGTCAGTGCACGCTATGCCACCAGGCACACACACCACCAGCCGTCAGTGCAAGCTTTGCCACCAGGCACACACACCACCAGCCGTCAGTGCACACTTTCAACAGGCACACACACACACACACACACACCACCAGCCATCAGTGCACGCTTTCACCAGGCATACACACCACTGGCTGTCAGTGTACACTTTCAACAGGCACAGACACCATCAGCCGTCAGTGCACGCTTTCACCGGGCACAAACACCACCAGCCGTCAGTGCACAGTTTCACCGGGCACAAACACCACCAGCCGTCAGTGCACAGTTTCACCGGGCACAAACACCACCAGCCGTCAGTGCATGCTTCCACCAGACGCAAACTACCAGACGTCAGTGCACGCTTTCACCAGGCACACACACACACACCACCAGACGTCCGTGCTCGCTTTCACCAGGCACACACACACACACCACCAGCCGTCCGTGCACGCTTTCACCAGGCACACACACACCACCAGCCGTCCGTGCACGCTTCCACCAGGCACACATACCACCAGCCATCAGTGCACACATCAATTGTTAACGCATCCACAATTAACTATTGTAGCAATCGCAGTATGGCGCACTTTTCTTTTAAACATCTTCATCTAAAGCGCAGCATGCCACCATTGCTAATAAATACACATTTGTTTGGCCTACAATTTACAGACTTTTGTTGCAATTGGTGTTGCAATATTTAGCAATGCCAATAGCTCAAAATTAATTAATGCGAGACCTATTGCATTGCAAATGCTTGTTCTTAACAGTAGCTTTTCTTTAAAAATGCCTTTGAGTGTAAATGGAGAAAGGCAGCCTTAAAGGGAGACTGTATATTGGGGTGCGATATCAAGAGGTGGACCATTGCAAACACTAAGGTGGGAGAAGATCGGGTGAACTTTCCCATTTAGAGTGCACCATTAACTGGGTGCACCCAGTACAGACCAGTCCAGCTGCTTGAGAATTTGTGAGATTCCTCCCTATATGTTTCTAAGGACATGAGGTTGGCCAGCTTGTGAGTATGAAGAAAGTCTCCATATTCATCACTCAAAAAACCTGGGAACGCATCATCATCTACAGAGAATGTTGATGAACCTACTTTGTCTCTGTCACTCTAGGGCATCAAGGTAACATGTTTGCACCTTTTATTTGCCTCTACAAAACCACGAGGATTACCTTAGTAGAATCTACCTGCTAGTAGATTGTAAGAACGGTGGCTGGACATGAGTGCATGGAGCAGTACTTAATTTTTAAAACAATAAGTGCCAGGCAACTCATCAGGAGGCGACTGCAGCTTACACCCCCCATTGTCCCTGCCAGCAGCACTAATGACATAACCAACACACTATTAACCAAGTCAAGTCAAGAAGGCTTTATTTCGATAAAAATTATCATAAAAGCTTTTAAAATACACAATTACATATTTAAATTTAAAAAAGGCAGAGTAATCAAAACACAGAAAATTAAGTATACAGTTAATTTTGGAATTTCCGGAGTTCATAGGGAAAAAAAAGATATTTCATAAAATGATTTAAAACGCAAATTAAAAAATTGATTTAAGCCTCTTGGATCTAATGGACCAAGCCCATGATAAAAATTTTGCAAGAATGCAAGCATATAAAGTGCGACAGTCAGACCTAAGTATGCGTATTGCCTCCGCATGGCGCCTAGTGCTTAGCTGGCGACATACATGTTTAAGCCATTTCTTCCGTGGCAAGGTGTACTCTCCGCATTCAAACAAGAAGTGCGCCACTGTCTCTGGTCTGCCTATGCACATTGGGCAGAACTCTGTGGTTTGCGCGGGCGGTTTCCAACGTGATGAAAAGGCATACAAAGGAAGAGTACCTACTCTAAATCTAAAGTAGAGGGCCCTATCAAAAGGTTTCTCGATTGTATCTAAGTACAGTTCACGCACTGGTAAGTCCTTAAAATTCAGGAAATCTTCGGTTAGTCTGCCCAAACAGTCATTGGTGTCCCTTTTTGACGCAATCCAATTCCAGTACAGGATTTTTTAAGTTTCTTTAGGTGGTGAGGATCTATTTAGCCATGCTTCTTTTAGGACCACATTAATTAACAAGGTTTTCATATCTCTCAGCCATTTAATTTTCTGCCATCCTGGAAGGGACATAATTTCTGCAAGGCCTTTTGCGTATTTGCCAAGTTCCTCTACTCGCCACAGGCGGGCCCGTAACAATAGTGGCCGAAGTTTTGCTTTGTCGTCAATTGGGCGACAACCTAAATCCAGCATTAGTGGGACCATAGGCGTACCTTGTGGGAGGGAAATAATTGCTCTACAAAATTTCCTCTCGGATCTTGGCAGTTTGTTTGTAATAGATGAGCCCCATAACTCAGCCCTATTAACCACCAAACCCTGCAAGTGTGCCGATTCAGGCTATTTCAGGCCCCTCAAAGGTATAGGAATGGCATGGGCAGCAGGTATTAGTCATGTTTAATGTATATTGAATTAATAAAGAACTGCTGTTGTAATGTTCATCCTGAAACCACAGGTTCAAATTAAGCACTGGCACAAAGTCTGTGGTTATAAACTGTGTGATAATGTGTTACAAGGTTGTAGAATTAAAAGGTTTTGCAACACCTGTCAATACCCCAAGAACTTACTTCCAGTTTTGGCGATCTTCCATATGTAGAATAGGTGGCAGGACTGCGGGTGAACTGGGGGAAATCATGTGCTTTCGCCCTTAGCCGTTATGCACTGATTCGGGTAATTCAGCTAGGCGGAGAGCTATTGACATGGGTAACAGATGCAGTCTGACATCTTGGGGTACACCGTTATCAATTGCCATTGGCCCTGGTGGGTAGAGTAGCCCTTTCAAAAATAATACTTCCTCATCTACTATATTACTTTGTTAACGTTCCAGTATTTCCCAAGTAATGATTCTTTCTTAACTTAGACTGGGCGATGGGAGGTTTACTCTGGGAGAATGTGTGATGTAGGATGGCCTTAAATAAGCTTCAGTAACCAGTAGAGTGTGGAGGGCTGGGAGCGCCATCCTGCGAGGCTTATTATCTTGCAGCACAGCTGCAATGGGTGGCCAGATGGCTATCTGGAAATACTCATTTTTAAACCAGTACGGGGGACGGGTCCCTACCCCCCCAAGTGATACAAACATTTTTTTTTCATCTACTATTAAGCTGCTTTGTTCTTGGGTACCAAGCCTCCAACACACGCAGTGATGCAGGCGCTGCACATCTTGGGAACAGGTCTACAGAGCCTTTAGGGCCAACTCCATCAGGAATGGGAGGAGGATTTAGCGTGGGCACTATATGAGACAGAATGGACGCTAGCACTCGAATCCCTTCTACAACCTCTAGAAATGCACAATTTAAGAATATTCCGTTTATGATTCTTCATAGGGCTTATCTCACACCTTCTCGAATAAACTATATGTTCTCATCAGCTGAATGTGCCTGTGCTAGATGCCGAGCACTGTTCGATGACCTTAGGCACATGCTTTGAGCGTGCCCGGATATTGCCAGTTTCTGGCAATCCTTGCACGCCCTATTAACTACAGTTACAGAGCAAACAACACTCAACTCCTGGGAAGCTACAGCGCTCCGTATTTTTCTAAGGAGGAAAAGGTTTAAGTTTCGGATACATGTTTGCTAATTTAGACCTTCTTTTACCCAAGCGTATACTAACTATGCATTTGCATGCACAATAGCCCCCATCCTTTCTCCAAATGTGTTTAACTTTGCTCCGTTGGGTGTGAAGCAAAAAGTACTGCACTTCATTGTGAGAAAGTCAGAGGAATAAAAAAAACATCTCTTGCTAATACAATTCAAAGAGCATATAGCAGGGTGTAATCTCACACCAGTCTACTCCTCCTATGTCGTCCTCTAAAAGTGAATAACATTAAGGGTGTGCGCAAAAACCGTTCCGCTCGCGGATTTCGCGGATTTTCGGTAAATCCGCGATCCGCGAACTCCCGCGAATTTACTGAAAATCCGCGAAATCCGCGAGCGGCGGATTTGGGGGGAAAAAGTTCAAGCCTGTTGAACTTGTAAATATTTTAGGATGGCGCCGGCAAGCTGCCAGCGCCATCCTAAAATAGTTACTAAGTTAGCTTCAACAGGAAGCACTAATAGATAAAATAAACTCGAGCACCTGCTTTATTTTATCTATTAGTGCTTCCTGATGAAGCTAATTTAGTAACTATTTTAGGATGGCGCTGGCAGCTTGCTGGCGCCACCCTAAAATAGTTACAGGACAAAAATGTGAGTTTTGTCGAGGTTGGGCAGGTGTGCGTTCTCCCCATATCTATCGTCGAAAATTTGCTATGATGCTTGATGGAGGCCTTTGCATTATTGACTTTCACGAGCTCAATCCCTGTGCAGTTCCTGTGACCATGAGCTTCTCTGATCCCTGCCTGTCCTTTTATGCACACAAGAGGCATGTGAACTCGCATATAAGGCTCGCCTGTTTGGCCCCTCCCCACACACTAGTGGTGTGCACCGTCTTCGCGCCCTTTACCCACTTGATGGACAGCTCACTCGAGGGACCCCGGCGCTCTTTGTTGTGATGGCAAAGTTAATCAGCCCCCCCAAAAATGTGAGTTTTGTCAAGGCTGGGCAGGTGTGCGTTCTCCCCATATCTATCATCGAAAAATAGCTATGATGCTTGATGGAGGCCTTTGCATTATTGACTTTCACGAGCTCAATCTCGTGCAGTTCCTGTGACCACAAGCTTCTCTGATCTGTGCCTGTCCTTTTATGCACACAAGAGGCATGTGAACTCGCATATAAGCCCCGCCCGTTTGGCCCTGCCCCTCACACTAGCGATGTGCACCGTTTTCCCGCCCGGCCTTTACCCACACAATCCGCAAAATCCGCGAATCCGCAAATTTGTGGATTTTGCGGATCGCGAATTCGCAAATTCGCAAATTCGCGAATTGCGAATTCGCAAAATTCGCCCATGCTTAAATAACAAGACACAAGGTAGATCTTGGTCAACACCATGACCGGGCCTCACACTACTTACTTACAGCCCCTAACTAACAACCCCTCTATTCCCTCATTTGTCTAACCATGTTTTCCGCTCGTATAGTCCTCTTTCTTCCACCCCTTCCAAGTTGGACTTCCCCAAGATGAACCCAACTAGTTAATACCAAATGTTTTCTTTTCTTATTTTAAAGATGCTGAATTAATCTCTCATAATGTATGTAGTGCAAAAAAGCTTGTTGTATTGTAATACTACATTGAATATTTTTTTAAAAACCTAATTAAAATAATTGAACTATCATAAAATCTACACTGCAATGATTCCAGTGAGCAGATAGCGAAAGCCTGTTAGTCCCATACATAGCTATTTGCATGGTGGATTCCTATAACAGGCCAGTGAATAATGCCCATTTCCTATCCTTAGTGTGTGATTTGTTTGATAACGCTTTGGGTAGCCTTTTCTCTTCATTTTGAAAGCTGGGAACCAAAATGGGTGTGAGTTTTCATTTAGAAACCAGTGATACAGTAAAATCACTTTTCTTTTTTTTTTAAATAGCAGGTTTATGAAGAGTTGTAGGTTAATTGGTTGTAGGTTAATTGGTGGTGACTGATGGATGTATTGAATATATACATCAAGGGATACTTTTCAGTTGGGGAACATTGCAACGGGCTAGTGGGCCGCTGATGGATGCTCGTAGACTGTTTGCTTAAATGAACTTAATATTGAGCTCGTTGTGTTACTGTCTTAGTGGGGACCAAGCAGGAATATCTCCTAAAACTTGGCTTAGGTCACTGTATTCAATGTTAAGCTCTTTTCTAGCACTTAGCCTATATCAATATACACATAAATGGCCTCAGATTTCAGGCTATGTGTATTATTTCATTGAATGTATAATAAAGTAGTGACTGACATTCAGTATCAGGCAGTATTGTTGTGCTATCTTGAGTTCTGAGGGTCCAACCCTCATCACTTCCATGAGTAAATCTTGGACTGATCTACTGAGCCAATGCTAAAAGGGAGAACTTGAATTCTGTTTGAGCTTCAATAGTAAAGGTCCCCAGGATATTTTTTGTGAATTACTTCAGTTGTCAGAATGGGAGCTCAGTAACCTCAGATTGCCCTTGGACCCTAAACTGGGACTCATAAGATGTAAATTTTGGTTTGACTAAAACCCTGTTTCCCACCGAATCTGTTTTTTAATAGCTATTTTCTAACACAAACGTGTATAAAGGGCATTGGAGCTCTTTGCAACAGACATAGACGTTACATGTTCTTTCCTTTTTAGGCACAGGGAGATTAAGCTATTTGTCCAGAATTGCAGGATCTTGAGCCGAGGCTGGGATTTGACCTGGCTTCCCAAGTTCCAAGGCTGGTAACTCTAGCCACTAACCCACATCTCCTCCATCAACCTCAAAAAGAGGGTCTTAGTCAAACTATCTAAATAAGGCAAAATTGCATCTTCCACCTATATCTTAGTTCCCTTATCTACCAAACTTCTCAGGGGGCATATTTACAAGCCCCCTGCGCCACCCGTACTTCACTTTTCATGATGTACTGGTGGCGCAGGGGGCTCCTCCATATTTACAAGGAGAGGAAAAGCAAACCTGCGTGACTTTTCCTCTCCTTCTAAATATGGCCCCTTCACACACAGCACTTTGCGTTGAAGGGGCGTTCCATGGGTGTTGCTGTGGGTGTTCCCACACAAAACCCATGGAACAAGACACTTCTCCAGATTTACGAGAAATTGTAAATCCGGAGATGCGTGTGAATGCTACGCCACCCTAGAGGTTCAAGGGGGAGAAATGTTTTCATTTCTCCTCGTTTTTTCCTCTTTCAATGTGTGCTGCATTCTACAGCATGCATTGTAAGAGGGAAATGCCTGTAGTGATTGTTTTTGTGCAGCAATGTGACCCTACCTGCACAAAAAAAATCTCCCCACGACACAGGCACCCTTGCACCACGGTGCAATGGTGCCTGCGCCAGCAATTTGTGCAAGAACGCAGGGGGAAGCACAGAGATGCAACATATTCTTGTAAATATGTCGCATCCCTATTCTTCGGAAGTGCCGCAGCGTGGCGCAGCCAAAGGGCTTGCGGTGCCACGCGGCGGCACTTCCTCGTAGATCTGCCCCAATGTGCATTGATGTTTAGAAGAAGGAAATTATTAAAGTTGCACCATTGCAGGATACTGATAAATGTGAACCTATGCCCTGGCATACCACTGAAAAATATTATGTGCATAGGAGGCGTGATATTTGAAACAAAATAATATATTTGACATTGTGCAGCAACAACTAAAATAAATCTGAACATGCAATTACGTTTCAATTATGTTTCCGAGACCTATGAAGTAATTTTTATTTCTAAATCCAGGAGACAACCTACGGTTGTGCTCTATAATTTGCAATGATGTACAAAAATCTCAGACATTTACAGTATCTGTGGTACATTAATCGCTATTGTAGTCACCACATTCCATGGAGGGCCATCTCTAAAAAGTATATATTTGCTCCTTTAACCCACAGGCATTAAAAATTGATTCTTGCACTTCTAAGACTAAATGTCAGTTATTCCCATATCGTGCATAGTAGATACCGTATGCAAAATGTACTTCATGAACAAAAAAGAAATGCAGTAAAAATATTTCATTAATGGGTACCATGCCTACCAGTAATAGCTGACCCACTCAGCGATAACCAGGTTTTTATTCTAAGACATCTCCCTACTTCTCCTGTGCACCTTTCCAAATACCTTATTTCGACAAGAATATTCAGCTGACTTACAAGGTAATAACACTACATATGGAAAGATTACAATAGCTCATGGTTTTTGTGTCGGGGAGAGTTTGGACAAATGGGACAGTAAGTTAAACATCCTTTATTTATTACAGGACGGAAGTGTTTCTTTAAGTAACTTTGTTTTTCAAATTGTGCCTTTCTTTCATCATAGCTACTCATCACAAATGCCTATACTCTCTCGTGAGCCAGCTTTGATTACATTAAATTACGGGGTATATTTACAAGTACGGTGATAAATAAATGCAAAGCGCGCTTAACACTTTTTTATTTATCGCCGTCTATCGTTGTATTATATCGCCCTGTTAGCGCATTATTTACAACACGTTTCCCCAGGGCGATATAATTACCAGCGATAACGGGGAAATCGCCGTTTTGCTGGGAACATCACTGGTTTTCCAGCGATGTTCCCTGCAAAACGGCGATAACCTTGCTAATACGACCTTGTGGCAGGGGCGCAACTAGGTCTTAATTTCGGGGGGGGCTAACATGGCAGATGAAGGGGCGTGGCTAATGTAAATCAATGGGGCGGAGCTAAAATGGCAGATAACCAGGATCGGTTAATGCTCAGGTCAAGCTGAGAAAAAAATGTGGTGAATTCTGCATTTGAAACTGGACAACAATTAAAGTACACATTTTTGTTAGCTTGATGCATTGCCCCCCAAAACCCATACTTACCCCGAATCTTAAAATTACCCCGGGCACACCAAAACACATACCCACGCTGAACCCTAAAATTAACCCCCTCACACCCTAAAACCCATACCCGCCCGGAAATCTTTAATTACCCCTGGCACCCCAAAACCCATCCCATCCTATCCCTAAAATTATCCCTCCCCGGCACCCCAAAACCCATACCCACCCCACACCCTAAAATTACCCCCTGGCACCCCAAAACCCAATATAACCCTGAACCCTAAAATCACCCCCCTGGAGCCCCAAAACCCATACCCGCCCTGAACCTTAAATTACCCCTGGCACCCCAGAAACCATACCCATGCTGAACCATAAATTCCCCCTTGCCCCCCAAAACCCAAACCCACCCTGAACCTTAAAATTACCCCAGGCACCCCAAAACCCATACCCATGCTGAACCATAAATTCCCATCTGGCACCCCATAACCCATACCCACCATGAACCCTAAAATAGCCCCCTGACATCCCAAACCCACACCTGCCCTAAACCCTAAAATTACCCCAGGCACTATAAAACACATACCCACGCTGAACCCTAAAATGAATCCCATGGCACCCCAAAACCCACACCTACCCTGTACCTTAAAATTACCCCTGGCACCCCAAACCCCATACCCATGCTGAACCATAAATTCCCCCCCGGCACCCCATAACCCATACCCACCCTGAACCATAAATTCCCCGCTGGCACCCCATATCCCATACCCACCCTGAACCCTAAAATTGCCCCCTGAAACCCCAAAACCCACACCTGCCTTGAAACCTAAAATTACCCCTGGCACACCAAAACACATACCCATGCTGAACCCTAAAATGTCCCCTGGCACCCCATACCCACCCTGAACCCTAAAATAGCCCCCTGACATCCGACACCTGCCCTAAACCCTAAAATTACCCCCGGCACCCCAAACCCCATACCAATGCTGAACCATAAATTCCCCCCCCGGCACCCCATAACCCATACCCACCCTGAACCATAAATTCCCCCTGGCACCCCATAACCCATACCCACCTTGAACCCTAAAATTGCCCCCTGACACCCCAAAACCCACACCTGCACTGAACCCTAAAATTACCCCTGGCACACCAAAACACATACCCACGCTGAACCCTAAAATGTCCCCTGGCACCCCAAAACCCATACCTACCCTGAACCCTAAAATTGCCCCCTGGAATCCAAAAACCCATACCCGCTCAGAACCCTAAAATTAGCCCCTGGCACCCCAATCCGTAACCCACCCTGAACCATAAAATTACTCACTGGCACCCTAAAACCCACACCCACCCTGAACTCTAAAATTACCCACTAGCACCCCCAAAAAAAATAAACACTACAAACTTACACTACATTTGTATATTTGGAGGGGACTGTCCTCTTTGACGTTTCTATGTATGTAAGTCAAGAACAACATTCACAGTAACCTAGATATGCAGGCAGTAGGTAATGCTGTGCTGAAAAATGCATTAAAGTTACTGGAACTTACACAAAAAACTGCTGCCTGCTCTTCTGATACTATACTGTGGAGTCTGGCTGATCAGCAGCACTGTGTCCTGGCATCCAGCCCCTCCCGAAGGTCTCACTGTGTAGATCAATGTGTGTCAAATGCACAGACAGCAGGGGGAAAGGGATGGCCAGTGCAGGTGAAGCTTTTCCTTTGTAAATTAATTCCCGCTGGCGTCATAGGGTTTGCTGTCTGTGCACTTGTATGGAATACACATCTATACAATTGCACAGACAGCACACCCTGTGCTAAGATGCCAGCAGAAATTCCTTTACAAAGGAAAAGCATCACCTTAACTGGCCATGCCTTTCCCCTGCTGTGCACATCTTCACACCCCATGCTCACAACCCATCAAGTGCTTAGGTGAAATCCCTGCCTTCAGGCAAGGATTTCACCTCTGCCACTCTAAAGGAAACACAAGAGGTCAGGGCAGGGGGGTCGTTTCACTCGCTGAAACTTTTCAGAGGCTCGCTGTCTGGCTCGGGCTGCTGGGCCTCTCAGGAAGCATTTAAAAAATCACATTCTCGGATCGGATGCGCAGCCTTCCTGCACCATTTCAGTGCGTGTCATTTTAGCCCGGGCAGAGGAGGCGACGGGGGGGGGGGGGGGGCTGAAGCCCGGTGAGCCCAATGGGTGTTGCGCGCCTGCCTTGTGGTTGAATCAGCACTAACACCCCCTATGTTAAGCATAGGTAGGTCAGGATTTTTGCAGACGTTAGTTTTTGGCAACAACCGCAGTTTTCGCCAAATTCTAACATGTGTTAAAATCCTGTGAGCTGCCTTGTAAATATCGCGATATTTGCAAGGTAGTCCATCTGGGGTACGCCCAGTGACGCCCACTTTGCATCTCATTAGAGATGCAAAGACGGGCATTGAGGGAAAGGGCGGTCCGGCAAGGATTCACGTGATAGGGTGACTTTGCTAATAGGGCGTTAAGATTATAGCCGCTTTAGCGGCAAAAAGTGCTGCTAAAGCGCCAATAGTGCCCTTGATGATATGCCCCCCGTTTCTTCAGCTCTACACTTTTTGTTAGCTCCCTTCTTTGTGTTGCTTTCTCATTCATTGTCTGCGTAATACTTTAACATATTCCAGTCTTGGCACCTCATTGCGATGGTCCCAGGAAGTCGAGTGCAAACTGTTTGATATCCGACTCCTAATTTCACAGCATGCATTTTTTCCACGCACAATTTCCTCCAATTTAGAGAAATGTGTGCAGTTAAAGAGATCAGCAGTGGTAAAAACGTGCAAAAATAACATGCGGAAAGACCCCAACACGTGTTAAAACACACTCTGACCTCAAACATCTGGAATGGATAGTAAAATGACCCCAAATAACACCACGTAATCCTGAAGTGGATTTACCACATGGTGAGACTGAAGGAGGTAGTTGGCGCGTTATGTTTAATGCGATAGGGAGGTGAAAAAGCCTTTGTGGAACTAAGGGTTACATGACCACGAGGTGCTTTTAAAAGACCGCTTTGTCTCAGGCACAGTTTGTGCTACTTTATAATGATATCTCGTTCAGTTTCTACCCCAAACTGTTGCCCTTTCAAGGCCTTGGATCATTGTTTGAATAATCTCCCTCTTGCCGTGGGGCACGAGACTGCGTGAAATGTCCCCATATCCTTCCTGAAAGGAATGCTTCTGTGATCCCTGCCCAAATGCTCACTCTTCATTCCAAAGTTCAAGGGAATATTGGGCTCAAGAAAACCTAATAGAAATATCATAAAAAACAATGTTCCCTCTGGACTGGTGTAAGATAAAATCACCGATGAAAACGTACAACATTCGATCCATTGTCATTGAAAAGCCCTTGAAAAATGTCAACAATCATAATAAAAAATTCCATGAAAGGCCAGGGAAATACAATAATAGGAGGTGGAGTTAATTGATGTTGTATTGTCAAAGAATTATTTACAACAGATTTGTGGCAAATGACAAATAAATAAATAAGGAAATAAAGGTTTTTCCCCCACATGCATCAAACTCCCGTTTTGCGTTTCCAAATTTGAGATTTTTACCGCATCGCAAATATGGATTCGCAAAACGGGATGCATCACAGAAAGTGCATAATTTTTGCGATGCGGTAAAAATCGCAATTTTTACCGAATCGCAAATATTATGCGACTTCAAAATTGCGAATTCACTATTCCCATTGATTCCTATGGGCCAAAAGGCCCATAGGAATCAATGGAAATTGCGAATTCGCAATTTTGAAGTCGCATAATGTTGATGCATTCCATGGGTGCAGGGGGGGGTCCAAAGGACCCCCCCTGCACCCCTGAAATGTTTTTTTAAATGGATGTTTCACACACACATGTCCTAAGGACATGTGTGTCTGTAACATGACATTGTTTAAAATGTAAATTTGACCATTTTAAACATTTTTCGCAATTTACCACGAGGTTCAACCTCGTGATAAATTGCACTTGCAATCTTCAAGATCGCAATTTTTTAAAGAATGATGCATTGCATTTAAGGAATCGCAAAATTGCGATTCCTTAAATGCAATCGCATTTTTGAAAATCGCAAAATTAGCGATTTTCAAGAAAAAGCAATGATGCATCCCAAAAAGCATTTTTGGAATCGCAAACGGCCGATTTTAAGGAATCGCACCGTTTGCGATTCCAAAAATGCTTGATGCATGTGGGCCTTTGTACATTAGATCTAAAGTAATTGGTTACAATCTGTATCTATGATGTCTACAATGTTTTAGCTACAGTAGCAGAATGGCCAAGGTTTTCTTTAGGACAGCATTATTTAAAAAAATGTTGAAGGATACAAAGACCTCCCGAAGAAATACAGCGGTCAGTGTACAGAATATTATGGGTCTGAATGCTTTATTCCCCCTTATATGACATCATTAGTGCATGCCATTACTTAATATCCTTATTGAATGATCTGAAATTGTATCTCTTAGTGGTTTAATAAGTGGCAATTTTTCCTTGGTTAGTGACACCATTTACTCTTTTGGAAATTGAAAATATCATTAAGAACTCGGCCTGCCGATCCTGCAACTGCCCAAGGAAGTTTTTATTCACACTTAATTTTTGAAATTCCTACTAGCTTGTGGGAAAGAGAACTACCCATCCTCACTCGTCTTGTCGCCTAAAACATACTCCAAGACTGATATTTTGATGCTGGTTATATCGACAACTCAGAGGTATGGCCATTTGCCTGTCCCACAAATATCCTAAAGGAAGTCCAACTGTGTAGCTCCTCACTTCACAGGTATTCTACATTGTGTATAACTGAGCTTCTGTGAGGCTGTGGTCTGCCCTGACCTCTATAAATCCTATCCTTACCTTCTTCTCGGCCTGCTGAACTTATGGTTTTGTTTGTTAAATGTTCCTTGTCAACCTATGTGAAGCCCAGACATACAGGAAATCCCAAATAAGGCATAACTTGAGCCATGCCACTGATTCGCCCAGTCTCTTGCCCTCCCATCTTCATATGTTAGAAGAAACAAGGATGTCTGCGATCGCTTAACTGGGCCACCCCCTCTCTTGTTCCTCTTGCAGTGATGGAGTCAAATGCAACTGATTGTAGCCACTCTTGTATGCCAAAGGAGAAGAGAAACCCATGCGGGTTCGCTCCTTTGCAGCAAGAGGAAAGAGGGGTGCTCTCGAGTGCCACTAATGTGCAGTTTCGGGAATGTGGGACTGTATTGTAAGCCATGACTGTGCAGCAGTCATGGCTTACATGCTTACATGCTTGTCTCCCTCCATTTCTGGTAGAGGGAAGATTGACCGCATGATGATCTGCAGCAAGTACTAGTTCCTGGAATGTAAGCACCATTTGCCAATGACCAAAGAACCCTGGCACACAACAGTTCAAAGTTTGACAATCTGAGCAAAATGAAGCACCCATGCGAAAATTACGGACCATCAATGAATTCAGGACCATCAATTTAAATGAAAATGAAGGATGGAATCAGCATGCTGATCAGAAAGCTCATGATTGCAGTAGTCACACAGCCAAAAAGTGAGCAAAAAAATGTCAGGAAACCTTTGGGTACAAAAGGTGATTTTTTTAATGCACATACTTTACATCCAATGCCTTTCTTGCTATTTTTGTGAAAAGTTTCGACATTTTCTAAAATATTCAACAACTGTTTATTGACAGCAGCAAAAATGGCAGCTGGGGGGCACAGAATAAAATTAGGTGGACACTCTCTTAGGTATTTTAAAACTAGTTTTGTACTGATAAGATCCCAGTAGCTGTAGGCTTATCGAGAATGTTTTGCCCTAAAAAAGACACAATTTATTTGCTCTACACTGAGCGTTGCACTGCACCACAGTGTGTAAGCACCCCCTATGATGAAGCATGACACTATCTCCAATGAGGCCAGTTTAAACTCCTTAGAGCACTGCCCATGTAGAAGGCTATTATTATTTCCTCTTACTTTTTCATATGCGTGGGAACAAATAGAATAACAAAAAATTAAAACACATCCAATTAATGCTATTGATGCGGGACCGGGGGAGACCACATGAAAAGATGGGATGTCCAAACTTCAGGGGAGGAGAGGGTGCGCAAAGGGCAGTAATCACATAGATTGGGAGACGGAAGCATGGGACAACAATAATGCACTCCTGCAATAAAAAATAACAACGAAATACGTTGACTAAAATAGCATGCAAATATGCTCAGCATAGCTTTATTAAAAAATCTAACATGGAAGTAATGCCAATTACATAACAAACCAGTGTAGATCAAATAAAACTAAAAACCTAAATCATTTTGATGAATGAGCTGGCATGGTGGTGTACATATTTTCCGCTTTACATGTTTCAAGGAAAGCTTGCAGTCGAGATGGGTCCTCATAAGTTGTCATCTTATTATTGTATGTAACTTTAAAAAGGAAAGGATGAAAGTGCCCAAACTGTGCTCCGAAAGAATTAAATGTCAGTCGCATATTTAAGAAATGTCTTTGTCTATCAGCAGTACTTTTAGCCTAATCCTGAGAAAAGAAGATATAATGACCAAGACAAGATATACATTTCAGTTGCCTAGCCACTGAGATGACCTGCATTAATTCAGTGTACTCCATAAAATACAAAATTACTCTTCTGGGCTTTTTAGAAGTAGTCAGAACCTTAGAAGGATGGCCTGGCCAAATGTTGAGTGACGATCCTTCAGGTAACTTCAGTAACGGAGGTAAAAAAGTTTTGAGTTGAAGAATGAGATAGGCTTTGTCCCTTCCGTAGTTTCAGGTAAACCATAAATGCAAAGATTGTTTCTTCTATTACTATTTTCAAGGTTTTCAGCCTGTTTAAGCAAAGTGACAACCTGCGAACCTGCGAATTCACTTCTCCCTTCAATATGAGACTATTTGTCACTAAGGTTCTGCTACTTGGCGTTAGTTTCCTCCATAAAAGGGTGAAGGGCTCTTATTTCATCAAATGATAAGTCTAATGCGGTATTAGGAGAAGATTTTGTGGTGGATAGAGGATCTTTATTGAATATTTTAATTGCCACCTTGCGAGGATTTGGATGTGCAGAGGAAGAAGAAGAAACAACGCTTTTATTAGATAAACAATGCTCCATTTCAAGATATTGTATAGACTTATGGGAACACTTGAAGGATTTGTCTGCAGGAGGTTTGAGGTGAAGTTTGAAGTTTCTCATTCTGCCCATAAAATGCACTAGAAAAAACACAATGAGCAAGCAATAAGGCCAAACACATATATAGAATGCATGCAAGGAGTCAGGAATATACCATAAAATCCGTCAGCTGAGGCAAGAAGGAGTATAACAAGAAATGAAGGTGATAATTTATCAAAACTTGATTACATAATGTTAAATGTGTGTAAGACGCAACACACGACTGATTCCGCCCTTGCTCCTCAGACACTGAACTTCTTCTATGGGCACGAACTACATGTGCCATAACTCTTTGCGCCCATTGAGAGCGACGGCGTCCCATAAAGATAGACGCCTTGCAGGAAACGCCGTCTGATTCTTCCTTCACGTTTCCGTGCTGGATGCTTCGTCCTGCCTGGTGCTCAGGTGGCATTTTTGGCCACCTTCTGTTCTGCCCTCTGTTGGTGGGCTCCTGGCGAGGAGTCCGTGCAGAGGACGGTTTTAGTTTTCCTGTTCTGATCGGCACTGTTTGCCGATACCTGTTTTCTTCTGACTCCTGTTGGTGAGCCGCCTGTGCTTGTGCGGGAGAAGTAGCTTTTTGCTGTTTCTACCCGATCGGCAAGGACAACCGAATCGAAGCCTGTGCCCCCCGTTGGTGAGTGCATTTTCAGTGCTCGTGCGGGGGGGGGGGACATTATTGGTTTGTGTTTATAAATAAATGCATTGTCCTCCGTTGGCGAGTGCATTATTGGCGCTCGTGCGGGGGATGATTTCCTTATTACCAACCAGCAATTTGGGTTCAGAGTTTCTTTATGACTTACCAGAGAACAAGGATCAGTCTTGGACGAGCGCCAACTCCTGGTAACATTGTTTTTGTTCTTTCCTTATTAGACAATTTCCTTATTGACTTAGTACTCCTGGATTTACCCTGACCTTATGACTTTGCAATTCTGCCCTGCCTATTAAGCACATTGGATGTTGGCATCTTTCTTGGAGGTTACTGCATGCGGCCTCAGCACTATGTTTTGACAATAGTGTCCCTTAGAAATCAGCGAGCATTCACAAAGGGTGTGTTATGTAGATGTATTCTATCTTTGAGGATAAAAGACTAGACCCTATATAAGTGAAGTACTGATATATATACTCTGGTTATGTTTCCTTTCTATGAAGTCAGGATTATACTTTGGATTATAACAGGATCGCAACAGGGTTCAAGCACAGTTGTATGCTCTTAGTTTTCTTTACAGGTATTTTCAGTATATATGATTTTGTATTGTGGAGATAGTTACGGCATTGCATTTGATAATTACAGGTTGATCTTTGTCGTTTCAGGTCTCCCTCCTAGCTGTCCCCTTCCTTTTCTTCCCTCACCTGATCCTGCTGCTGACCTGTGCCATTATGGCTATAAGGCTCGGCTAGATCAGGAGGTGGACATTTCTGGCATCATACCAATCCTGAGGACTGACAACGTAACACATAAAGTCTCATGTTTAAGTTGAGAGAAAGAACAAAGTCTTTAAAGTAAGTATAAAATTACCTCCATCAGACGCTGTGACTGTTTCAATTAAGCTGAAATGTGCTCCCTTCAAAATGCCTGTGTTTGCGCTCGACGCGCATCTATGAGATTCAAAATGGCAGCCGCTTGTGCAGAAAAGAAGCACACCATAAAAATGGACCTTACACTGTCTCCTAAGTTCTATTGGTGGAGAAAGTAGCAGTGGACATTCCTGTCAGAGATTTATAAAGTAATTCTTATACTTGGGTTAATGAGACCCTTCCTGTCTGTGATGCTGGCGTACTTCCTGTTTGTGATACTGAGGAGGAGTGGACAGTGAACTCCGCTCTGCTGGCCTAGTTTGCAGAGGTTTTCCCACTCTGCATAGAGTGTGGAGTTCTTAAGAACTCTGCAAAGCGGCATAGGGTTTTTCCTCTCACGTGGCTCACCAACGTTAAGTTGGTGAGGGCGAGCGAGAAAAATGATACGCTTCCTGGTGAGATTTCTTAAGGAGGGCGTTCGCGGCAGGTTGCTAACACTCACAGTTTAGAAACCTGCTGCATGCGTTGAGGAAGCTGTCGCTTGGGTAGAACATCTACTGGAGCGGCAGAAAGAAGAAGCCCTCTTGCACTGCATGCAGTGCTGTTCACATTCATTTCACAGTGCGGGACAAACTCCTGGTGCTAAAAATCAGTCTGACTTACTGCACTCCGCTACTTGCGTAGCTTTGCAGAGCACGGCTGAGTTTTTTTGGCACTTTGCGGAACTCCTCGTAGCAGAACTATGCAAACTCCATCCAGGCCTAATACTGAAGTAGCCCCAGATGAGCACAACATTGTTTTCCTACCCTCTCCTTCATTGAAGCTTCTGCTTTAGGAGCATACACCACCCAACCATGTGGCTGACGTGTGAAGGAAAACGATGTTGTGGTTGGTTGCAACTTACGTTTCTTCGGACCATGAGAGTAAGAGTATTGTTTTCTGCTTTGCTGCTGACAGGAGCAAAGTACAGAGATTTAGGGAAAGTCTGAAACAGTGCGCATCAGACAATTAACTAGCATCCTTTTAGTGTTCATATCGATGAACATTGTGCCAATTCAGTTCTGTTTGACAACTGGCTTGTTGAACATGCAGAAATCAATGATATTGAATGTCTCAATTGATTAACAATTAACCAATTGTCAGGTCTCGCTGCTTATTGATCACAAAACATGTATAGCACTTATTCACTCATCCCTAGTTTACGAAATTTGTCTCGAGTACATGGAATAAAATAATGGCTACCGAGTTGAGCAATTGCAAACTAATTTCAGATAAGAGAAGGTGCTTGCCAAATTTTTGTTATGCATCATACAATTCTATGTTTGAAAAATAGTCTGTGGTGGTACAATTGTAATTACTGCCCTAGAAAATGCGAAATTACAAGAAGGTTCAATGATTCTAATGTTTCAGTATAATCAAATTAATGTGACTACAATAATTTGCTGAGGAAATGCCATGTAAAAAATAATTAGGTATACACTAATGGTTATCTGTAACTGTGGGCAGACTAACATATGGGGGAATCAGGAGATTGTCTCATGAGCCATAGACTCTGAAAGGCAAGTTGGGCTCAGGCAGATTAGTTTATCACGGTCTTGAAAGTATTGGGCTTTGAGAGGCATCATCATTGTAGAATATCTCAGTTTTCTTTTAGTCTAACACATCTGCTGTCAACTTTCTTTATATATATATATTTACTAAAAGCAGGTTTGAAGTTTTGTATTGGCAGGAAGTAATATGTTTAAATAAATGCCTATTTTTGCATGATCACCCCATCGTTTGGACTGATGCTGCTTGTTTTTCGACTCTGAGAGTGCAATGGGGACTGCTAACCAGACCTCGGTGCCAGGGCTCTGACCCTTAAAAGCATATGTTTGATTGGGTTATAACTATTTGGTATGATTTAACTTACTTATAAGTCCCCAGTACATGCTACCAGGGGGTCTCCAGGGCCTGTAAGTTAAAGTGTCCCGCTAGGGCAGCAGCATTTTGTGTGCCACCCTCCATGTGATAATGGAAAAAAACATATTTCCCAATCTGCCATTGCAGATTAGAAGAGCAGCTTTACACTGCTAACTCGATTTTGCCATTTAATTTAATTTATATTCTGCCCTAAGGCAAGATGCTGTACATTAAAAAGAAGGACATGTATTTTTATATGTCATAACAGTAATAACCCAAATTGTCATTTTTTACTATGGAAAAGCGAGTAGCCCCTTTGGCAAGTACATGGTTGCATGATCACAACTCAGCTGTGCTGACTTATGAATGGGACTATTAAAGTCAGTACTTCAAGGTATCCAATAATCATTGCTGTAAACCCTACTTGATGCCCAAGCCAAATTTAATGTAACTTTTAAAGAAATGCAACTTTTAGAACCTTGCCGCTCTGTTACCAACGTTTTCCAGTGGCCATCCACAGACGCTGGCCAACAGACAACATTCTGTCCTCCTGGGGAGAAGTGGGTACGATTTCCAGGGGTGGAAACAATTGTGGTCTGCCTTTGGAAGATGTGTTACCTCTCCCTTTCAGTAAGCCACACAGGGTGTGAGCCCCGAAGGTGAGCTTCAACAGGTAACCTGTGGCAGAGTCAGGCTACCAACAAAGATGTCCACCTAACACTGAGTCTCCTGGCCACCGTAGGGCTCCCATCTATCAGACTACTGGCATTGAGGAGCTGAGCCCCTAGGTCATGTCTGCCAATCTTCAGGTTCCCCTCTGCTGGGCCATTGAAGAACACACTGCCCCACCTGCTGAGCTGCTGCATAAAATTAAGGCCTGTCAGCTCCTGCAGATGACAAGAGATAGTGGGTCCCAGATATCCTCTGTGCTCCACGTTACATTGTCCACGGGAGCTGAGGAAGCACTAAAGGACTGCACTATTGAGGAACAGGGGAGGGGAGCTGAAGTGGGAGACCCCACCCTTTAGAGACAACAGTGGCAGGCTGGTGAAACATGGAATGGAGCCATAAGCCTCACCCTCATCGGCATTTACCTGTAACCCCTGAAGTGGACACAACCAGCTAATCTGCGGTGCTGAGGAGGAGAGAAGCGTGGCCTCCACCTGCAGCCCGCCCACCCCTTGACCTCCCTCATCCTTGGAACAAACCACAGAGCCACAGCACTCCTGTTCTGCACAGGCCTGCCCTGATAGGTCCCTTCCTTGTGACTGCCGATGTGGCAAAGACCTGCTCTCTCTGGTGAAGAGGGGGTGCGAAGCGAGACCTCCATCAGCAGCTAGCTACCCTCATCACTTGCACGACATTCAGAGCCATAGTTCCCTGCCCTGCACAAGCCTGCTTATCACTGTGACTGTCTCCTGGCAGGCACAACTGCCCCCTCTGCCAAGAGAAGCTTGGAGGGGCCTATCAAATGGGGAGATCCTTGTGGGGCCTGGATTTTTGCTTGACAATTGGGTCACCCACACTAGTGGACATCCCCTGCTGCAGATCCACCTTTCCCTCTGCACAGGGTGATGAATTTGAAGGGGGCCATCCCAGGTTAACTTACATCTATTTGCCTCAACACCTGCATTTCAGAAGCCTGCCCTTGGATTCAGGGCTCCCACCCCCTCGATCAGCTGTTGTTCATTAGACGCAACCCCACACAGCCCACAGCATGGAAAACACTGACATTCACGACCTGGGACCCTCTTCGACATTGGCCCCCAACCAGCCTTCCTCGATATAGGGTGGTCCACTCTCCAAAATCACAGCGGCACATATCATGATGCACTTAGGATCTCCAAAGAAAGGGTCAGAAATTGTGTGCACTGTGTGAACGGGTAAGAGTCCTGTGGAGCCTGGACTTTCGTTAGCCCCTGGGTTGCTCAACCCTTGTCCCTCACCATAATGGAAACCACCTGATCCAGGTTGGCCTTAACCCCTGCACAGGGTGACCACTTTGGAGGGGCCCCTTCCAGCTTAACTGAACCTCATTTACTTGACAGCAGCATTTCAGAAGCCTGCCCTTTGGTTCTGGGCTCCCCCTCCCTCCATCAGCTGTCGGCCATTATCCATAACCCCACAAAGCCCTCAGCATGGACAACTCTGGCATGCACCACCCTGGGACCCTATTTGACCCTTGGCACCAGACCGGTCTTCCTCGAAATAAGGTGGCCGACTCTCCCTCTATACAGTGGCACCTAACCTGGTGCACTTAGAATCACCAAAGAACAGGAAGAGGATAGTGGATTCTGTGTTGAGAATCTGGACAGACTGAGCTGGGGTGACTAGCTTGCATAGCACACTACTCGCCTGCTCCTGTGAGCCAGAAGAGGCCGGATACTAGTGGACATGCCTGCTGCCATCTTGGGCATGCTTCTTCCCCTCGACCATCTACTAGAACCAGCACTCATGGTGTCTGGGAAGACATCCCAACAATTGCTTTTCAACGAGGTCCTGACTCAACAGAAATACTTTGCTATATAGGGGCGGAACGCCCAGACGATATGATGGACCTCATCCTTAAAGAAATCACTGTGGTGGGTCAGGGACTGAACTTGATGGACACGAAGATCACAGACCAGACCTTACCACTGACATAAAGTCCATCAGACCAGAGATTGGGTGTTTTAAAGGCAACTAGAGGGCATAGATAACCGCCTGATTACTCTGAAATCCCGAATGGCCTGCATGGACTCTTGAGACTTGTAGGCCTGGTGCCGCTGGCACAAGGTTGTCAACCTAGAAGGCAGGAGTCACAGGGATAAGGTCTGTTTTTTTAGCCTACCAGGACGGGTAGAACCAAGTGCTGTGGGTGGCTTTTTATGTGATCCATTCCCCTGTCTCATGGGCCTTACATTCACACTGCCACTGGAGCTGCAGAGGGCCCAAATGCATCTGGACTCACAGGCCAGATGCTGGAGATAAAGCCTGTCCAATCATTGCATGTTTCCTAAGACACTGGAAGGTTCGCCAGGTACAGTCTGTGGCTCCTAACCTTGGGCCATATGAATATGAAGGACATAAGATCCACATTGTGGTGGATTTCTCCAGGGAGACGAACAAAAAAGGGAAAGCCTTCCTTTCCCTACAACCAATGCTATGTAAATGGGGCATAAAGTATGGCGTCTTTGAGCCCGCATGGATGTGGATCACAATGGACAGAACCAGCGCATCATATGCCTTCCTAAACAGTCTTCCTGCCTGAGTATGGATAATGCACAAATCCCCCCTCAAGAATAGAGTGTCACTACCCCAAGGGATGGTGTACCAAACAGTTGAATGGGTAGATTGCAGGATCAGGGATTTGAATTGCACCCCCTGAAGGATGGTGTGATCAAGGCAGTAGTGGAACTCACTCAGGACTCAGAGTGGATCAATTCCGGTGCACTGCTGAAGACGAGCATGGACCCAGACTGGGCATGATCGGTGAGACAGCCAGCACCTTGCAGCAGATAAGTATGTCTATTTGCATTCTCTGTACCATGTGCAGTTTTCTTTCTTCTGATGCGTCTCCCCCATGCCAGTAGTTGAGGTATGCCTGTCTGTTCCCCAGTGTACATGTTGCTGACCGTATCCTCCTCCCTTCTTTTGATATTTCCCACACCCGCTTTCCTTACACCCACAGCGGGTGGGTACTGGGATTTCTCCCCATGTGCAGCAACAACAATGATATTCATCGGGCCCTCCTTAGTTGAGGCAGAGTGGCATTCCATAGTCCTAATGGGCTTACCATTCGACGTCATATTCCCCTCCTCCCCACCGATTGCCACTTCAGCTCCTGCTCTGACCGGCTGTAGTACTAGCTTTACTCACTACATGTGGGTAACTAGCCATAATATCGAAAAAAATATATAGAATGGACATCATATCGAATTAAAATTATAGAATGGACAAACTATCGAATGGACACAATATAGTAGTTAAAAATATCGAATTGAAGGTAAGTAATATCGATTGTCAAAATATAGAAGTCAAAATATCGAAGTATATAATTAAAATATATTGAATTTTTATAATATCGAGTGTTTTGTATGTTAGTATATGTGTGAAAAGTGTATATTATTTTTGTAATGTATATATAATTTATTTTAAATAATGAATTTATGTCATTTAATTTGGGTTTATAGGGGAATAGGGTGGGAAGTAATTTAATTATATTAAATTAAATATTAATTTTTAGAAATAATTAATTATTTTTAATTTAATTTTGCTTTTTAGTTCTGTAGCGAGAAGTGGGTTTATAGGGGAATAGGGTTGGGAAGTAATTTAATTGTAATTAATTAAATATTTTTATTTATTTATTGGTGTATATTTTGAGTTTATTGTTAATTAATTTTTAATAATTGATTAATTGATATTTATGTTAATTGTATTCATTTATTTTCCGTAGTGGGTTGTGGGTTTATAGGGGAATAGGGTGGGAAGTAATTTATTTTGTAAGTGAATAAATATTTTTTTTCTTTATTGGTATTGATTTTTTATTTATTGTTAATTATTTCAATTGGTAATACATTTTTATTAATCGGTAATTAATTTGTATTAATTGATTAATTGATAATTATGATAATTGTATTAATTTATTCTCTGTAGGGGATTGTGGGTTTATAGGGGAATAGGTTGGGAAGTAATTTAATTGTAATTAATTACATAATAAAAATACTTTTTGTGTATTGATGATTAATGTACTGCTAATTAATTAATAATCGGTATGTAATTTTATTATTAATTCGTTTTTGTTATTGAAAATAATTCGTTGTTAATTAAATATGAATAGGTCATACATTTTTTATAACTAATATTTATTTGTATTTCTAATTGATTAATTATTACATAATATTAAATTGGTATTTCATTTTAATACATTTTTTATATGAAATCATTACTTTCCCTACTGTTAAACTCACTGGAGTGGGAATAGTAATTTTTACCCCTATGCTATCCAACGCTTTCCCTACTGTTGAACTCTCTGGAGTGGGAATAGTAATTTTCACCCTCCGGCTATCCAACGCTTTCCCTACTGTTGCACTCACTGGAGTGGGATAGTAAGTTTTACCCCTACACTATCCAACCCTTTGCCTACTGTTGCTCTCTCTGGAGTGGGAATAGTAATTTTTACCCTCCCGCTATCCAACTCTTTCCCTACTATTGCACTCACTGGAGTTGGAATAGTAATTTTTACCCCTACGCTATCCAACGCTTTCCCTACTGTTGCACTCTCTGGAGTGGGAATAGTATTTTTTACCACTACACTATCCAACGCTTTCCCTACGGTTGCACTCTCTGGAGTGGGAATAGTAATTTTTACCCTTACGCTATCCAACGCTTTCCTTACTGTTGCACTCTCTGGAGTGGGAATAGTAATTTTTACCCCTACTCTATCCAACGCTTTCCCTACTGTTGCACTCTCCGGAGTGGGAATAGTAATTTTGACCCCTAGGCTATCCAACGCTTTCCCTACTGTTGAACTTTCTGGAGTGGGAATAGTAATGTTTACCTCTACACTATCCAACGCTTTCTCTACTGTTGCACTCTCTGGAGTGGAAATAGTAATTTTTACCCCTTCGTTATCTAACACTATCCCACCTATTGCACTCTCTGGAGTGGGAATAGTAATTTTTACCCTCCCGCTATCCAACACTTTCCCTACTGTTGCACTCACTGGAGTGGGAATAGTAATGTTTACCCCTACGCTATCCAACGTTTTCCCTACTGTTGCCCTCACTGGAGTAGTAATAGTAAATTTTACCCTCTCGCTATCCTATGGTAAAAATATTGTATATTTTTTATTAATATTACGTTTATATATATATATGTACTAAAAAATAAAATTGTATGTTTATTTTCTTAACTTACATTAATTATTTATTAATTTTAAGGTTATTTACGTATTTTTAAGTATGTTTTAGTTAATTAGATTTAATATTTCATTAACTTTAAATTACTTTTAAGACATTTAATAAAATTTGTTATTTTGACTAACTATATTTTTTTACAACTATATTTTTGATTCAATATTTTTGTACTTATCTGTTTGCAGATAGGAATTAGATATTTTTGCATTCTATATTTTGTCCACTATATTTTGGTAGGTTGATATTTTGGCATTCTGTAATCTGTTAGTGATCCGAGGGCAATCACTCTACCACCATACCGTGGAAATACAGTGTAGCGATTTTTCTTCACAAATAACTTCCTTGCATGGTGCTCAAAACCTGTAGGGATCCTAAAGGCAGATATGTTTTCACAGAACTCAGAACTCAGAATTGATGACAAGTTTGTGAGTGTAGGATGATTCTATTCTCCAGTGGGGATGAAAGCAGCATTCTTTTTTCTGACTTAATCATATTCTGAAGGAACTAGGCATCATGCTTATGTTCCTCACGGGCAACTGGACTTTGGCCCTTAATGTAGTCCTGGACTAAACAACAATGCTGATAGAGTGATCATGCAAGATTTTTTGTCAGACCAATGACTGATAGATGCCTGTTCTCATCTCCACCCGGTTGGGAAGGAATATAATTTTGTCTCCCCCGTTCATGGTACCCAGTCCAGGTGGGATTACTTTCTCATCTCCACTCCCTCACTGCACTGGTTGAGGATGCCATGATTTTTGAGAGTGCGCTCTCAAACCATTACCCAAAAGGCATACTGATTGACCTGGGATTGGCATGACAAACCTGTAAACCCTGGCACCTTAATACTTTCTACTACAAAAACCTGAGAAATAGTACTCCTCCAATCTCATCTTAAAATATTCCTGGATCATAATGCAGGATCGGTGGCCTCCATGCAGATGCTATGTGAAACAGCAAAAATCCATCATTGGGGGCAACTCATGTGCAATGCCACCTTGCATAACAAACAGAGGACGACCCAACAGACCTCCCTAGAGACCACAAGCCGAGATCTGACATGACTATAAGACCCCCCCATCCAATGCCACCAGGTGGCAACTAGAGAAAGCAAAAATGAACATCAACACCCTCTTCACTTCCAAGGCAAAGTATGCACTTCACAGGTTCCAGCTCCATAACTATGAACAGGGTGAGAAAGTCGGAAGGTTGTTCGCAGCCCAACTTAGACAACAGGAAGCTATGATGGCCATCCAGTCCATCAGGAGCTGGGCCATCCAGGTTATTAGGCAGCCACAAGGAATAGCAGACATATTTGCTGAATGTTATAGGAACCTCTACACACCTGAGATCATCACTGATAAGGCCCATACGAAAAAAAAATTCAACAGTATCTATATTTTCCAATGCAATAAGAAGGGCCTGTCACAGCTTTCTGGTGAGATTACTAAGGAGTTGATTGAGTAAGCTATCACTAAGTCACCAAACAACGAAGAAGGCTCGCCCCAGAGTTCTACAAGCGGACTAACCCCGACATAGTAGACTCCCTGCACGCCACCTACAAGGGGAGAGGCCAGACTAGAGGCCTGGGGCCAATCTGCAATAGGGCCCTGATAATGGTGCTCCCCCAACTGGGTAAGGTCCCGATGTCCTGGAGCAGTTACCAACCAATCTCTCTCGTCAACAGAGACATCAAAATCCTGGCCAGCATTCTTGCAGCTCACCTGAAACAGGTTATCCCCACACTTAAGTACTTTACGAAAGTACACTGCATCCCAGGACGATAGTCCTAGAACCATCTCTGCACTCGGGCTCATGTAGCATGGCTCGCCAAGGACATGCCGGGTGGCAATGGCACTGTCACTCGAAGCTGAAAAAGTGTTTGACCACAATTAATGGGATACCTATTCATGGTTCTCCAGAATTTTGGACCCTCAGATGATTTTGAAACTAGGGTACACTGATTATATTACTCCCTGCAGCACAGGTGAACTGCGGGGGCTTCCTGTAAGTCCCTTTTGCCGTGTGGCACAGAATCTGGCTGGAGTGCCATCTTTCCCTTGAGCCATTGGCAGCATTTGCCAATCTCTGGACACTGTGGGTATACCCACTCCTGGGGGGCCCCGCATCCGAGCTTCTTTATGCTGTCAACATCCTGCTGACACTTACTGACCCTCCGAGCTCCCTCCCTGCCCTCCTGAAACTTATGTTATGTTATGTTTAGGTCTCTTTTATAGCACACGGCTACCCCGGGGGGTGTCCCAGCGCTTTGGCAAAGAGAACTGTAAAGGAGAGAACACAACACAGCAGCTCACTGAGGGCCAACCAGAAGATCATACTGAGTAGAGCCAAGTTTTCAGCTCCTTTCTGAAAGCCAGAAGACTATTTGACTTTCTTAAGGAGACAGGTAGCTCATTCCAGCAGCGCGAGGCCCAGTATCGGAAGGAACGCCCTCCGATCCGGGCAAGTTTAACCGGGGGAACGACGGCTGTGGCCAACAAGGCCGACCGGAGCGTCCTCCTCGGGACATAAAAAGCCAAGCGCTTCTCCATATACTTTTGGCCAATTGAGTGGAGGGCCTTAAAAGCCAAGGTCAACACCTTAAAGGTGATTCTTTTAGCAATAGGCAGCCAATGCAATCTCTTTAGTAGTTCCGAGGCTTTTGCCTTGCGTGGGAGACCGAAAATGGCTCTTGCAGCCGAGTTCTGCACAATCTGCAACCGGGCCAACAGATATTTAGGCAGCCCGATATACAGGGCATTCGCGTAGTCCAGTCGCGAGCCAATTAGAGACTGCACTATGATTTTTTTGTGCTGCAGAGACAGCAAAGGAAGAAACTTCCGAAGCATTTTCAAAATGCCAAAGCATTTCCCAGACAAACCGATGATCTGGGGTCCGAAAGAGAGGCTGTCATCACATTGCACACCAAGGTTTTTGGCCTTCACAGAGGCCACATCAGGCGGAAACATGTCCTGGGGCCACCAAGTCTTCCAACTGGGATCCGGCGGACAACCGAAAAAAAGCAGCTCTGACTTATCGGAGCTGCACTTCAGACTGTGTCCCCGAAACCAGTCGAAGACTGCACCCAGGCATTCCCTTATCAGACCACCATCAAAAGCCTCTCCCTTTTTAAATGTAAAAAGGAGCTGGGTGTCATCAGCGTAGGTTATGATCCGGGCACCAAAGGACTCCACTACCTCCGCCAGAGGGGCCATATAGATATTAAAAAGGGTGGGGCTCAGGATAGAACCCTGAGGGACCCCCACCTCTAGCGGCGGCATTTCCGCGGAGAACGGTGGTGCCCAGACCACTTGTCGACGGCCGGTCAGAAAGGATTTAAACCAGTTCCACACCGTCCCACGAAAACCGATCTCCCAGAGTCTAGAAAGGAGACCGGCATGGGGGACGGTGTCAAACGCCGCCGGCAAGTCCAGCATAACCAGAATAGCCTTCCCCCCAAGATCGAGCGCCTCTCTGATGGCATCGGTGATCTCGAGCAAAGCTGTCTCCGTGCTATAGTTAGCACGGAAGCCTGATTGGGAATCATGTAAGATGTTGTTGCTCTCTATGTAGTTGGAGATAGATAGCTGTACATGTTTCTCGATCACCTTTGCCAGAGCAGGGAGAAGGGAGATCGGCCTGTAGTTAGCATGGACAAGATGATCCAGAGTGGGCTTTTTGAGTAGTGGCAGGATCAGAGCATGTTTCCAGGCCGAGGGAACTTCGCCCGTGGTCAAGGAGAGATTGAGCAGCGGATTAAGCAAGCTGTTAATTGCAGGCGCTATATTTCCTAGACATTTCGCTGGGCAAGGATCCAACAGCGAGCCAGATTGCAGCCGGGAGAGAAGGTCAAGGGAGGAGGTTACGGATAGGGAAGGAAAATCCGAAAGGACTATACTCCTCTCATCCGAAGGCAAGGGAAGGATGGCCCGTTGACTAGCAGAAGAACCAATGCCGGCGCCTGGGAAAGTGTCCTGAATGGACTTGATTTTATTTATGAAAAAGTCCCCCAGCTGGCTGATACAAAGCTCGGAGTGAGAATGGGAGGGTGAGCTAGAGGGAGGGGAAATGAACTCCTTTACAATCCTAAAGAGTACTTTACTCCTATTTTCCGCCTCGTCAATTCTGCGCTCCAGGTAAACTTTTTTACCCTCGGAGATATGTTTATGATAGCTCCTAATAACTTCCCGATATTTAGATTTATCATCCGGGTCATACTTGCGCCGCCATATTCTCTCTGCTTTCTTGCAGTCCTGACGCATTTTTCCCAGAGAGGGAGTAAACCACGGGGCCGAGAGATGTCTGGCCACCAATTTAGCTGGTTTACCCGGGGCAAGCTCATCAAATCTAGCGGCCAGCCACTTCTGGACAAGATCTAGATTTTCCTCCAGATTGCCCGAGAGTCGACAGGGATGGCAGCGCAAAGCATCGGACAGCATTTCCATAGTAACTTGGTGGAAGGGCCGCCCCGTCTGAGTCACCTCTTTCAACACTCTAGGACCAGTCGTGGTGGAAGAAAGAATCCAAAAATCAATTAAAAAATGGTCAGTCCAAGGCACAGGACGCGGCAAGGACACTTCAATCATCTTAGTTGACTTATCAACATGTTTGCAGAAATAGCCGGATATAAGGTTTACTTGAGCAAAAGCAAAGTTCTGCCCATATCAAGATGAGAAGGAAGTATGCCGTACAGTGCTGTCAGTTTCACTGGAAAGCATCCCACCTCAAATTCCTGCGAGTTTAAGTCAATTGATGCTCAGAAAGCATGATACTAGACTTGGAGCGTATGCAGGTGGACTCCGCCAAGTGGGCTCACATCAAATTCTCACTATGGACAGGGCCCAAGCTGTCAAGATGATGACTCTGCAGATTCACGTATGTTTTAGGCACGTTTTCTGGCTCATGCATTCCATAGAGTGGCATTGATAGGGTCACTAAAGATTTCATATGGGGCTCCTCGAAGTCACAGTTGCTGATGTCCAAACTTATACCACCCTCCTGTCAAACACTGTAACCATGCACTTCATCTCATGCAGCTTGCCTATCATGCAATGGCTTACACCCTCCCCTCCCCTCTGGGTCTTGATTGACCGAAGTCTCTCCCACAGCCCTCTGGGACAGCAGACACTCTGTAAGCAAGGCATGACACGACCCCCCATTCCCTTTGATCCAGGGTATGGTCTGCTCATGGGAACATGCCCATCACTTACTCCCAGCGACGGCTCGTGGAGGGAGTTACGGTGGGGCAGGAGGGTGGGGAGGGGGAGGGGCAGGGTGGAGGTTGCTAAAAACCGGCATATGGATAATTGCAGGTAAGTAAACAATTTAATTAATAAAACGAATTTCGTAGTGCGCCTTGCATCGCAAAATGCAATGCAGTGCGAGCTACGAAATTCGTTTTATTAATTAAATTGTTTACTTACCTGCAATTATCCATATGCCGGTTTTTAGCAACCTCCACCCTGCCCCTCCCCCTCCCCACCCTCCTGCCCCACCGTAACTCCCTCCACGAGCCGTCGCTGCTTACTCCAGAGCGATACCTACATCCATGTCGGGCATCCAAATAAGGAGAGTCTGGCCCAACTGGTTTTTATGGTGGAGGGCGGGCACTATGCCCTGATCATAAGTCACAAGTCAAAATCGGAGGTACCCTCGAATCGTTTGATGACCCAATAGAGGATTTCGATAGTTCTCCTAATGAGAGTTGGAGGTCTTTAGCAAACTGGGCACCCACCATAAGTGTATTCTACCTGAACTGTTGGAGCCATTTTTCGAGGGTAAAGTCAGGCATGTACAATATGCTGATACAGCATCGACACCCTGTGCTTCAAGTGCAGAGGCTAGCAGTAGCGGCTCCTCGAAAGAGTGCTGTGGGCGGAAGGGCGGGCGGGGGAGGGGCTGGTTGAGGGTAATAAACTCCAGCATACGGCCGACTGGAGGTTCGTGAAGAAATAAACAAATAAAACAGATTACATTGCGCACCTGCAACGCCAAATGGCGATGCAGTGTGCACAATGTTATTAGTTTTATTCATTTATTTCTTTACATACCTCTGTTCGGCTTTATGCTGGAGTTTACTACCCCCCACCCTGCCCTCCCATGCCTCACCCCACTAGAGGAGCCGCTACTGGAGGCTATGAGACATTGGGCAGGAGAGACTACAAATGGCTTACATGGATGAGGATTTGGCAGAGGTCCTGGAGAACTTAAACTTTGGGGTGCAGGTGTCACAGAAGAAATTCTGCCTCTTCAAGACAATTTAAGACTGGCACAGGACCCCGGCAAATCTCGAGCAAATCTGGAGCACAGGGGGCTACTGCACCACTTATGATGTTGGCGTTGTAGACAACCCGATTGTGATACAGTGCACGTGCTTTGTGTCTGCCCAGCGATTACAGACCTGCAGGTCACAATGGATGATATGTTTAGCAGGACTATCTTCATCCCCTCTCAATGCCTCAGCATGTAGTGATGCTACGCAGCACCTCTATCATTTCCACGCTAACACACCACGAACTC
The DNA here is from genome assembly GCF_964263255.1 of Lissotriton vulgaris. Taxonomy (NCBI): domain Eukaryota; kingdom Metazoa; phylum Chordata; class Amphibia; order Caudata; family Salamandridae; genus Lissotriton; species Lissotriton vulgaris. The sequence continues at coordinate 898,909,432 of NC_141687.1, forward strand.
TGCAGCTGGCTAAGGCACCCACAGGGGGCCACTAGAGAGGTCAGCTCTCCTGTGTTGTCTGGGCACTCCACACCCCCCACCCCTTTCAGGGGCAGAGACTCTGGTTGGAGTCCCCCCTCTCCAGCCTCGTAGCAGAGCACAAGTGGCATCACTTCCTGGGTGCCCAGGACTTGGGGAGGGTATATGTCCCTCCCCCACCATTTTGGGGATCTCTTTGATCGCTGTACACGCCGTCTCCCTCGCTACCGCTTACCCTGCGTGGTGGTGGCAGGAGGGGGGCAGAGAATATTATAATGTTTTCCTTTTTAGCTACAGGCGGAGTTACAGGGCGATATGGAAGCAAAAGGGTACAGAAGGGTACCTCTGCGCCGCACCATGGTGGGTGCCAGAGCCAAATCCGAGGAGCCTCATAGGAGGGTCCTTGAAACCGTGTCGGTGCCTCGCTAGTCCTTCCGGTTTTGCTATGTGATGCTACGCCCTGAAAGGGGCGTGAGTAATGTACCAACGGTCACGTGATCCGGGAGAGGATCACTAGTAAGGGCAGCATTGGCGGGGTTCGCCCCAGTGCTGCCTGGCGCATTAGGCGGGCAGGCGGCCCAGTTGGTTACCTGCCCTTGGATCGCCCGTAAGATAACACACCTATTACATAACGGTGTATGTAATAAACCTGCAGCCACTTTTACCCAAACCAAAAATGTGTTGTGTGTTTATTTATAGGAAATGTATATTATGTTGGGGGGGTGGAAAAGGATGGCAATGACGATACTATGATTCCTCTCCCTGAGCTCAGCGCAGCCAAACTTTGCATCCTTTGACACTGGTGTTCCCTGCAAAAACCCACACATGCGGAATGACTGACCCAGATGTTTAAAGCAGCTTCGTACGAGCGTCTCCTTTACAAGCTATCAAACAAACTGGAGACCAGCTTACCAGTGCCCTGACCAAACAGGTACAATAGATGAATCTCAGCTTCCCTGTACTGACTCAGGTATTGGGGACATCCCTGGTGCAGATCCAGACTGCTGAGGTCAAAACACAGTAGAGTCTGACCAGACATATTGCCTAGACAGACCTTGATCCCAGTACATAAAGCACGAAACATCATCTTTCTTACAGCTGTTTGAAAGAGATAATCTAGACCACGAAAACATAAGAAATGCCATGGTTCCTAAAGGAACAGATGGTAACACAATTACTCTTGCACTCATTACCCCAGCTCACAGGGGTAATGCCTGGACCTGCAGCAACCATCATGCTTTCACGTGACGTTACTGGAACCTCTGAGTTTTTCACAACCCTGCCCATTGTCTACCGAGAAAATCCAAAGTGGACAGAAAATCTTATTGTGGATTCACAGCATGTGTTCTCAAATGCTGAAAAATAAACATTTCTTCATCCACATTCACTCACTCGTAAGTAGTAGCAGTGAAGGAATCATGTCCACTCTGTACAAATCCACAAAACATAGTTTATATGTGCATGGATTTTAGGGAGCAGCTTTTGAACCTAGTTCCCAGTGGAAGTAAACATCAGGTTGCCAATCAGTCAGAGCTCAAAACAAGATGCTTTCAAAATCAATCGGACTGTAGAGCCAGCGTCTACCTAGACTGCAGCTCCCCAACATCACAACCAAGCACACAGCAGTCCCCAGGCCACCAGTAATACACACACGGCTAGCTCACATCAAAACAACAACTTCTAAGCAAAGGTAGGTAACCAGGCCTTCCTCTTTTATACTCCACAACCACCCTTGGTTTCACTTACTCAGTTTTCTGATTTTAATTTGAAGGTTGGTGGTTAGCATTGGCATGGTTTCACCGAAAGCTGTCATTTCAGGAGTGCAATTGACGTATGGATTTGGCGATGTGCAGTTTGTTGTACACACTGACCTCTGCTTTAACCCCTTAAGTGCTGATGACGGAACCACTCCGTTATCAGCTGCGGTGGCGCTGTGCTGATGACGGAGCGGTCCCGTCATGGCCCGCCCGCCGCTCATGGGCGGCGTGAATTCTGTGCCTGCGCTGAGCGTTCCATTGAGCAGGAGGGGCCATGACGGAACCGCTCCGTCATAAGCACAGCGTAACCGACGCTGGTGACGGAGCGGTTCCGTCACCAGCATGCGCACGCCGCTCTTCCGCCCCGCCCCCTTAGCACTGCGGCGGAATAGCCGCCGCAGTGAAGGGGTTAAGACATTCAAAGGGTACCCCAGACCACACTTACCGTACGGATGTATGGAGGATTACGCCTACTTAGATGTTTTGGAGTGTTATGAAGGGTTTTACTTACCACGAAATAGTGCTGTGCAGCAGCAAAGACATGTTTAGCTCTACAAAATTCCTTAAATAAATGAGTAGCTTTTTCTGCCGAGGGCGGACACCGCCTTTCAGGAGGAAGAATTTGAGGATAAACTTAATTTGTCATAATCGGTGACACAAAAAGGAACTAGGCCCTCAGAAAGACAATTGCATTTCATCATGTTTTGCAAAATTTTTTTCCAGATCGATATCCTGCCATTAAACATCAGCATATTTAAACGATAACATTGAAGGTGTCAAATTATTGCTTTAGTAATGCCTTTAATCAGCCAAAAGGAAATTAGCAAATATTTTCATCAGTCTTGGTGCCAGTCTTCTAAATAGGTTTGCAATTTAGGGGCAGATGTATAAAGATTACATTTTGCGAATCCTAAATAGCGATTTTTTGCAAATCGCTATTTAGAATTCGCAAAATGGAAAGTATGTAAAAATTTGCTATTTTTTAGCGATTCCTTAATAGTCTTTATTTGCGAAATCGCATTTTGCGAAATCGCAAATAAGGAATAATTTCCCATGCATTCCTATGGGCCAGGAGGCCCATAGGTATGATTGTGAAGTAATTCTCAAATTGCGAATTCGCAATTTGCTAATCGCAATTTGAGAATTATTTCAAGGGTGCAGGGGTGTCTCAAAGACACCCTGCTGCACCCCTGAAATGTACAGGTAGCCCTATGGGCATGTGTGTGCGTCACATGCTACCTTAACAAATGACAAATGACAAATTGTGCTTTTTCAAAGAATTCGCAAATTACCATCAACAACAAGTTGGTAGTAATTTGCGATTTCTTAACCAAAATTCGCAAATTAAAATTGATACATACATAGCATTTAAGGAATCGCAAAAATTACGATTCCTTAAATGCTATGGCAAGATAAGGAATCGCAATTTTTTGCGATTCCTTAAATTGCGATTTTTTTATACATTCCAAAACATGCAAAAAGGCCGTTTGCGATTCGCAAAGGCCAAAATTCTGCGAATTTCGGCCTTTGCGAGTCGCAAATGACTTGATACATCTGCCCCCCTGTTCTTTCTGTTAATTTTTCTCTAAAATGTCTGGAATTAAGATAGATGGCTGTAGGACACTGGCAATGGGCAATTCAGTAAGGAATTTCTGAAAACGGGTACACCCCTGACTTTTCCCTAAATATGTCAGAGCGAGCATTCTTTGATAAGCAACATTTACTAGCATATTTTAGAGGATTTGACTACATTTATAAAAGGCCTATGACATGATAATTAGGGGTGGGCGAAGAACTCCGCTCTGCCGCCGGAGTTCATGGAGTTTTGCGCACTTGGCGTTCTGCGGGTATCACGAAGTTCCGCAAAACTCTGAAAAGCACTGTGGAGAGGAGTTGTGGAGAGGAGTTTTTTCTCTCAAACAGCTCACCAACATTGTTTGTGAGCGCTATTGTTGAGAAATCTGCCATTAACCTTGAGGATGCTGCCGCTCGAGTAGGAAATCTACTCGAACAGCAGAACAAAGCGGCAACCTCTTGTGCTGCGCATAATGCTGTTCGCACTGATTTTACAGTGCGGGACAAACTCCAGGTGCTAAAAATCAGTGCAAGCAGTCCTGCTTGCTAAACTTCGCGCTTGCGGAACTCCGTGGAGTGCAGCAGAGTTTTGTGTCACTTTGCGAAGTTTCGCAGAGTAAAATTCCGTGAACTCCGCCCAGGCCTAAATTAGTTTATGAATATTTCTGATCAATATTTTTGTTTTAAAATGTATAGGATATATTTTAATTTGTATTATTATGGCATATTACAGATACCGATGCAGCTGATGATGAAGGACATCATTTACTAGCCATTTAACACTCTGATGAGGCACTTTTTAGAAAGTGATGGAATTCAAATTGCATAACTTTAGACAGGAATTTGCTTTGCAGGCTCTCAGAATGGCTCTTAAAAAGTTAATATTGAATAATTGCAACTTGGTCGTATGAGACTACTCTTAAATGTCTTTCCTGTACATGATTGACAATACGGACATGAAAAATTTGAATAATCCCTTAAACAAGCTGCCTCCCTTGTCCTTGTAAGAAACAGTCTACCCTATTGGTAGTACCAGAGAGTCTTTTTGAACTGATTTCATAAAGCAGGCGTATCAAAATTTGCAACCAGTGCTTTATTTGGAAATTAAATCAAAAGTGCTAGGGCCTAAGATGTCATGTGTGAGAAGGGAATGGGAGTGCTGATATTATTTTCTTGATATAAATATAATTGTTAAAAACGCTACTGATGTGCTGTGTTTAAAAATATGCAGACAGCATCACCATGTGGTGGAATATAAAGAAATACCGGTGTTATGAATGAAATAAGCGCTGGTGATAGGACACAGCAAACACCGCTACAAATTAAGCACTGGCTGGAATTGATTGCCCTCTACTACCTCTCGTTCCCTCTTCAGTAGCAGCCATCATTATCTCTACCCACATGCAGAAAGAAAATCTTTCCCAGGTTTAGGTTCAAGACATTGGACCTGTAGTAAGAGCCTGTAAGTTCCTACAATCAAATGTTGCTGGTCCCCTTACGCTAGTGCCATCGGCAGTGATTAATTTAAGTGACGTCAGAAGTCAGCTTGCACCAGTCCATTTCTCCTGTTAGCGCCGCCTAAAACAGAACCAACTACTAACCATGAAAGTGGAGAGAGGATGTGGCGTTATGGCCAGAGCTACCGACTTCATGCGAATCTTGGCGTCGGCTCATCATGGGCCTATGGGTAAATCACTTAATCTCCCTGTAAATGAATGTGCCCTTAACTGAAATGAGCTGGTGTTGATGACAAGTGCTGATGATGAGCACCAAAAACCAGCGGCTCAAATTAAGCCCTGGCCGTTTGCATAAAGCATACTGACTTCTGCCTGACCACTTACTTTTGAGGGATTGGTTTATTCATGAATATCCTCTTGCTCGCCTAAAAGTCCTAGGTTTGAGTTGGGATTGGATTCCTACGGTTAGATCAAAGGCAGGAGGTAGAATTGCAATGCTCCTAATTCTACAAACCCAAACAGGAATAAAAAGAAGTGTTGCAAAACAGAGTCACTCTTTATTCGCTTTAGGTTGAGGACGCCTGGGTTCAAGCAAGTGCAGTGCAACGTGAAGAAAATCCTTCAACTCTTTCATATGACCTTATCGCAAAGTCCAAGCGCAGCAATCTGCAAAAAATGTAAAGCCATTTTAAGGATGCGTTCAAAATATATCCGTATAATAATAAAATATAGCACAAAATGCATTTTAGACCCAAGCTTTAAAAGGTCATGCAATGCAAGGTGCAATGAAAGTTGCTGTTTCTTTGCTATAGCACAGAGCCATGGTTTTTATTCACTTTTCACATAATATGAATGCATGGGGGCAGTAGAAATGCAATTTTGTTCGTTACTTGAAAATTCCCATTCATGAATTTAAAAACAAAAGTTTTCTTGTAAATATCTCTCCTTCCAACCCGCAGATTTGTGCATATTGGTCCAATTTAACATACTGTGGCATGCACGCCTACTGTACCAATCAGGTTTAAGTTTTATGTGAAGATAAGTGTTGGAATAATGCATTTGAAAATGTTCCCACAAGGTTACCACTGGTGGGGTGTTCAATTTATATACACTGAATTTCACTCCCCACTTCTGGAACTCCCCTGAGGAAAGTCTCTCATCGAATCTCAGCATTTTTCTATGTGTGTTGTGTATGCATGAGTGCATACAATTGACATATGTAGATCACATTTTTAACGTTCAAGTCTTTATTCTATGTACATGTTCACTTCCCCCGTTGGTGTATTAGTAAAACAAGAATTGACAAAGACAATAGGTCAAGCATTTTGGAACTTTTTGCTTTGCTGGTGGTTTTTAGAGATGCTGTATATCAACACCGATGCTGGCCCCATTGGTTATAGACAGAACAGCTGTGCTATTTTGTAGGTGCAAAAATGCACATGCTTACAGAATTACTCATGCTTTTTTCATTTCATTTACTGGTCTGAGTTAAAAAAAATGTAGAGGAAAATAATTTTTTAACCCAGATCTTTGTGACTGGGGTGAATGTTTGCATTATTCATCATTCCGTCCATCATTGGTTCCTTTTGCTTTTTTCATTTTAAGTGATAAGGTATGCTCACACATTGGTCCCGTGCTCCCTGCGCCACTGGATTCAACTAGCCTGGCTGATGAGGTGTGATGTCCAGACACCGGTCACAGGATACTTATTTGTGGTCTAGGTAGGACCTGGCTTGGCAGTTAGGGCTGGACTGTTCCCATGGAGAGCAGGGTCAAGACTGATTTCCATATGGCTGGGTCCAAACTGGGGTGGAGTGGTGATCAAAATAATTATGGATTAAACCAGATTTTTGTGACTGGGAGTGAATGTTTGCATTGTTCAGCATTCTGTCCATCATTTGTTCCTTTTGCTTTTGTCACACACTTAAGTAGCACTTCAAACATGTCTCAGGCCTGCCATTGCAAAGCCTGTGTGTCCAGTTATAAACTGCATTTTCAACCTGGCAAAATAAACCTTTTGCCAGGCCCAAACCTTCCTTTTTTAATATATATGTAACCCTTAAGGTAGGCCTGGAAATCCCAAAAGGCAGGGTGCAATGTATTTAAAAAGTAGGGCATGTACGTTTATGTTTTACATGTCCTGGTAGTCGAAAACTATTAAATTTGTTTTTCCCTACTGAAAGGCTTATCTCTCCCATACAATAACATTGGAGTTGCCTTAATACATTTTATACGTGTAATTTCCAAATGGGAAGAGATACTAGTTCATGTTTGGTGTCTCTGGAATCAAAATTTAAAATCCTAACTTATGGTGAAGCCAGATTTTGTATTCCAATTCTGAAAATGACACTTTCGTAGAGAGGTGGCATTTTCTTGCCTTAGCCATTTAGGGCCAGATGTAGGTAAATCACATTGACCAATTCTGAAATACGGAATATTACCGAATTTTACAGATTCGGTATTTCAAAATCGGTAAATGGGATGTAGGTACCAACATCTGGATTTTTTGCCGATTCCTTAAAAATTCGGTATTTACCGATTCGGTAAATACCGAATCGGTATTTGCTATTGAATCCTATGGGCCTTGAAGCCCATAGGATTCAATTCAAATACCGATTCGGTATTTACCGAATCTGTAAATACCGAATTTGTCAAGGATGCAGGGGGTGTCACTTTGACACCCTCTAGCACCCCCAAAACGGGCATGTGTGAAATGTGGCACACAGACATGCCCTAAGGGCACGTCTGTCTGTCACATGGCACATGTGTACATGCACTGATGTGCATGTACACAGGAATCAGTATTTTACCATGGATTTGTATTCCATTGTAAAATACCGATTCTGAAAGCCATGTGCCAATGGAAAATTGGCTACCCACATTTCAATCTTGCATTTTCTGTAAAATTACAGAATCCGTAATTTTACCGAATCGGTAAAATTACCGATTCGGTAAAATTACCGAAAATGCAACATTTAAGGGCCCCTACATGGCAATGGCCATTTACCGGTCGGTAACGGCCGAAATCGGCCGTTACCGATCGGTAAATGGCTATTTTCGGCCACCTACATCTGGCCCTTAGTGTCTGTAGCCTGGCTCTGTAATGACTGGGTGCAGTTGACAGTTGAACTTTGTGTATTCCTCCTAGACAGCCCCACTCAATAGGGAGCTTATTTGTGCCTGGATGGACCATTACTGTCAGGGCAGAATGGGGGGCTAGGAGCAGCCCCACTTACACCTGAATAGGCTGTCTCTTGCCTCCACGCAAAGGACTGCATATCCCCTTTAGTTACTATTGAGCCAGGACAAAAGAGGCAGGATGCAAGGGGACAAAAGGGGAACCTCCATAATCTTCTCACCCGCTTCCAAACCACAACTGGTTATAAATATTGTACCTCTGACACCAACTCTTCAATACACATCTGCACCTGTGGATACTTTATCAGGAAGAAAGGCTGGTGTGCTTATACAATGACTGCCACTCTGCTGGGCTGTTGCTCTAAAGAAACTGCTGCCTGCTGTCCAGCTGCCCTCTAGCCTAGGGAAGAAGAACTGGCCTGCAACTTCATCTTGAACTCAGACTCCAGAGTGACTCCAAGGGATAGTCTGCTGGCCTCCTGATCTAAACCTTAGGGACATAAGCGCTCCCAAACTAGCTCCTGAGCCCAGCTGCAGTGAGTTCCTGAGACACAATTGGTGCCTCTCAGGTCTTGGATCCTTGGTGTGGCGCATAGGCTCTTAAATCATTCTTTTGGGCTCTTCACGACTGTAAACTGATATTTTCGTATAGTGACGGGGCTGTTCGCACTGCAATCCAGCATGAGCTGCTGCCAGCCCATCTCTTTGCACTGCATCCTCAACAGCTTGTGGAGGACCGCTAATGCAAAGCACCTGTCCGCCTATCCGTGACACCTGGGCTACTCTTCGTGCCAAGCTGACAACCGCCGTCAATGCTCTCCATTCTGTCCGTGACCTTCTCCAACACGAGCAGGACTCTTGCCACAAAACTTGAGTGGGGCTAGGCTGGGACTGTATTGGACCGGCTCTATCGCGGTCAGCCTGAAATTTTGACTTTGAACCAGGCTAGAGTGACCAGACAGCTGCAGTTGGCGTTTTGTGCTTTTAGGCACTATATTACACTTTATTATTTAAAAAAATCATAACTTCGGTTCAACTGATTGGAATTTTGTGATTTTGGTCTTGTTTTATTTATTAGATTTTGCTCTATGTTTCCAGCCTGGTGTGGGATCTTTCTGTGAGGTGTTTTCACTGTTTTACTTTCTGAAGTGTTGCACAAATACTTTACATATTGCCTCTAAGTTAAGTCTGACTGCTCTGTGCCAAGCTACCAGGGAATTGAGAACAGGTCAATTTGGGGTTTGCTTGTGCCTCACCCTGACAGATATTGTAGTTGCTTCTTGACCAGGGCTCACTCCCCAGTGGATGTGACCACAGCTGCCAACTTTAGATTTGGGGAACCAGGTTAGAGTCTCAGCATCAGCTCAACATCCTGTGATTCTGGACAACTCAATCTCCCTGTCCCACCAAAAATGAATGTGCCCTAGTGCAAAGTAACTAGTGGGCATGTGAAGTGCTCCAATACCTTTGGGTTGAGTTTGCGATATAATAAACTGCAAAAAAAAGTAACCCAATTTCTTACATGGGGAAAGAAAAGCTGCAATTGTAGGGCAGTTTGAATCCTTGACTGAATTCTTGTTATCTTGTTTTTTCTCAGCATTTCAACAAAATTCCACATCATATGATGATGCAGTCGGACTATGTACTCCATTATTCGACAGAGAACTTTCTTAGCATTTAGAGGTCAGAGATTTCGATCATGCACGGGCAAAAATTACCTCTCATCCAGGCTAAAGTCTTATTCCATAGAGACCCACAAGATTCTTTGGTTTTTATTTTGGGAACATTTATCAGAATGACATTTCATTTGATCTTTGACCAGATCTAGTTTTTTAAACCACCCAATGTTGAGAGGAGGCAAACCTTAAAGAGATTTCAGAGTTTTTAATCCGCCGGAGTGTTTCATGGGGAGAAATTCTGAGTCCTTAGCATTCAGAGGGTGCATTAATAGACTTCCCCTTTCTCCCTGAAACTGTTGTAGTTTTCAATTGTAATCTGACACAGAGGAGCAATCACTGGTATAATTCCTTTTGCCTTGTTCCCCGCTTTGATTGCATGCTTCAATCAATCAATTAATCAATCAAGGGTTTGTTGAGCATGACTACTCACCCGTAAGGGTCTCATGGCGCTGGGGGTCACAGGTTTCGGTCCATCAAGGAGGGGGTCTGTCGAAGAGCCAGGTTTTGAGGTTTCTTGCAAAGATGGGGAGCGATGTTGTCTGTGTGAGGTGGAGAGGAAGGTTGTTCCAGGCTTTGGCCTCGACGAAGGAGAAGGAGCGGCCTCCCGATCTGGTCTTTCTGGCTCAGGGGACCACTGCGTAGGAGAGCTGAGCTGATCGTAGGGTCCATTGGGGTGCGTGGATTTCGAGTCAGGTGTTCAGGTATGCTGGTCCGGTGTTGTGGAGGGCATCCTTGTCGAGCATCAAAAGTATTCGGACAAGCCTCAGGATTTCGCTATGCATTATGGTCCTCAGAGGGTGAGAGCACCCTCTTTGAACCACATTTTGATTTCTTAAAGTGGGTCATTGCTGACTGAGTCATACGTCTCACAGAGTGGGGACCACATTCCTCAGTCTGCCTTCTCATCTCACTTGCTTTCCATTTCACCCCTCGCTTCTCATTCCCTTGGGACTCTACCCCCTTCACCTTCTCCTGCTCTTTCTCACCCTAACCGTGAGTAAAGCCCAAACCAATAAGAGAGGACAGGAGGAGAGAGTCCAAAACGTACATTGAGTGCTTGCAGAGCACCCAATGTGCAGTGGAAGAGGTGTGGCGCAGCAGTGGAAGAGGTGTGGCGCAGTGGCCCGGGCGCCTGACTCCAGACCACGGGGTTCACGATTCGATCACTGGTGCCAGCAGCAGGTTATCCCAGCACCAGGTGACTCTGGGCAATAGCTCGCTGAATCTTCCAGACGGACCCCAGTGCCGGGACACCGCTCCAGGGGTAGCTGTGCGCTTAACAAATACTAGTATTTATATTTCAAACAGGGCCTCTTCTGACAGACTGTGCTCATGAGACACAAAAGGAGCCAATTTATTTGGCGACGAGGAACCAGTACATAATAGTAAATGAAGATAAGTGTCGGCCTCAACACATTTATTGGCCCTGTAACAGCACAGTAAATTACTTTAGTCCTTGCAAAGCATGTTGAAAGCATTAAAAAAAAACTATATAATGGGGTTGTGTACTTACATCATACTTCTTTTCCAAGTCTTCTTGTGAATTCCAGAAGTAAGGAAAATTTTTCTAGACGTGCAAGTAATACTCACATGAAAGGTTAACTCAGTAAATCTCAGCAATTGGGGCCAGTAGCTAAGACAATTCAATTCCATAATGTTCCCATTTAGAGATGTATGCGGTATAAGGGATGTTTGAACGTTTTGGGTGGCTAGAAATGTATGAAAAGCAGAGGATTCAATTCACTCTCCATTTAATTACTTAACCAAACCTTAAGTAATGTTGTGTGACATGCTCCGGGGATGCTGTCCTTAATTGAGCAGTGTTCTGTTGAATTAAATGGATATCTTTGTGTGTGGGAGTGCTGTGGCGAGGCCGTTAGCCGGACTCGCTGTCTGGGTGTCTTTCTGCGAACAATGCCTGTTTTGTGATGACATGTTTCGCCATTCTGGGTCTCAACATAATAGTATCAAGAGCTGCAGAAATAGGCAAACTAACTTTAAAAGCTTGCAAAAGAAGTCCCCCTACACTCACGGACGGCCGAGGAGGCCCAACTTTGAGTCTAAGTAGGCATGGCTTTCTTTTCTTCCGAGGGGGCTATTGTGGAGCTCTTGTTGACCTCCGACCCTGAACTCTGGGATGGAGGCTTCCCAGGGAACCAAGTGTTGGACAAAGTTGAATGAGTTGTGACCCAACGCGAGTGAGGAAATGGCTGACGCTGCCATGGTTACATGACCTTGCGCTGTCTGCCTGGAACAAAAAGGGTTCTCTTGTCCTTTTTTTCTCTCTGCCCTTTGAGCACGTACGCGTCAGGAGGGAAGTGAATGGTGAACACCACGCGGAAAGGGGTGTTCTTTTAAGTAGGGCACCCATATGGGGCATTGGGAACGTCTGAAACCTGGAAAAAATCAACTCACCAGAGCACTTTGGAAGAATATCTCCTTTTCACTTGGCAATTTAAGTGTGAAATTGATTAACACTCGCGCAGAGCAGCTCAACCGACCAACTATTGCCTTTCTACTAGTAACAATATATTAAAACCGTAAGGTCCCGTTCCCAAGTAAGACCTTTTTAAAGCCTTGTTGAAGCATAACTGCGATCCATCTGGCATAAGTTGTGCACATATCAATTCTTGTGGTTGAAAGACAGTAAACCTCCTCAAACCATTTACTTTCATGCATATACAATTATTTGAGTAGCACATATGGCAAACCAATTTGGGAATATTATTTTTGATTTCATGATTAAGCTATCTTTCTTTAACTTCCCATGTGTGTGCTCCTGAAAGCATATTCTGTTCCTACAACTGAAGAAAGCATTTTATATATGTCCTGTATATTTCAACATTTTCACTACGCATTTATCATACAGAACCCGCCTCTGTACTCTAGGCTCTCATTCACTGGTCAACATGTGCCCACTTTACAGTAGTCTCTATTGCAAGAGAAACTAGCACTGGCAAAACCAATAGGTCTTGCTTTTACATGCTAATACATGCATGCATGAATGAATGGTATTTGCATGCTTTAGCACATTAAAACCAAACTTTTGGCTTTGTCACTGCTAGATGTCCTGAGAGTGACAGTTTTTTTTGTATCAAGCTAAATTATATGTTACCATTTGATCATCCCCCTTTACATTAGCAACAAGGCTCTTTGTAGGATATGTGTTGCAACTTGGAACCAGATTGGGCTCATTGATGGTGGCACTGGTTTGCACCAGCATACAATTGCCGGAATACACCACCAGCCCTGGGTGGCTCTGTGCATATGAAAAGGATAACAGGTGCAGAACTCCCTAAAGAAACAATTTTGCATGAATCAGAAAAGGCAAAGGAGTGTAGCTGTGGCCAGAAACAGCCTTGTCTGAGGCTCACAGACATACTCTTAGGCGCCAAGGGGCATATTTACTGGAAAATGTCAGAGTGCAGAGCAATAGCAAATTTGGCAGCGCAGCTCTCCTACATTTTCAAAATGCAGGGATGATCCGTATTTAATACAATACAGCTCACCCCTGTGTTTTCCTTAGCGCTTGCACTACGGTTCGCTGCCTAGCCCCAACGCAGGCACCCTTGCATCATAATGCAAGGGTGCCTGCGTTGCCGGGAATGATTGTTTATGTGCAGGAAGGTTCCCCTTCCTGCACAAATAGAAGTAGCAAATTTTCATTATTAATGATTGTTTATGTGCAGAAAGGGACACCTTTCTGCACATAAACAATCATTAATGGCTTTTTGCTCTTTCTATGTGGGCTGCCGAATACAGCACACGTAGAAAAAGCAAAAACGAGGAGAATTTAAAGTATTTCTCCTCGTGCGCCATTCTAACACCTGCTCTTGCATGGCATTCGTTTTTGGTGCAGCCACAGATTTACACCTCCTTGTAAATATGGGGCAGCGTCAAAAAGCAATGGGTGTTGCAGTGGAATGCCCACGGCAACATCCAATGCACACCCCTTTGCCGCAGAGGACTGCAGTGGAAAGGTGCCGTTAAGCCAGTATAAGTGGCTTTGTGCCACCTTGTAAATATTGAAAATGGCGCAATGTCATTGGATCATCAAAAAAAGTGATGCTCCAGTGGCAATAGGAGCTTGTAAATATGACCCAAGAGTCAGCTGCCTGAACAGGCACAGACAATTGCACACACCCCTCGCTATTGGTTGAGTTGTTTCTGTTCCAATTACCACTTTGTACTAATGTGATGGGAGCATCTGCTGCAGCTGTGATGTGTGTGTAAATGTGTGTGTGTGAAGGAAGCTTGCACTGCTGCTGCAGTGAACAAAAACACGTATTTCTATATACAATGAATGTTTGAGATGAAAGTTTTAATGTAGGATTCAGTCTACTTTTGAGAATTAAATTGTCCTATATGCAAAACCATGCAAGCTTTCTATAGGAGGTGGAATAATACACCAAAAAGCCAATAGTATGAGGTGAAAGGAAAATATTTCTGGGCAGTTCTTAATTTGTAAATGAAGAAGTGACAGGTCCCAAAGCTTTGCTCAGTATGCCACGGCCAGTGCTACTGCATGACGAATACCGGGACTGCATTTTCTTGTTTCTACCTCAAGCCTCTTTAGTTCACCACCAGACACTTTCTTCTTCACTATCTCACTCTTGAAAGTACCTATTCACCCCTGCTTTCTCCATTTGTCACATTTTTACCATTTTTCTTTTTTCTCCTCCTTTCCCCCTTGAGTGATTTTCTCACCCTTGCACTGCGTTAAAGTCTGATGTGAAAAAGTAAGAGCTGTTCCCCAAATCTTAGTGTTGATGGGCACCACCTGCAACAACCCGCTCAAATTAAGCACTCAATTTTCCCACTTGAAGGCCTTGTGTGAACAAAGTGATGTTAGCTTATTTCTCCTTTCCGCAGTCCCTATATTTGACAATCAATCAATCAATCAATCAAAGCATTTATATAGCGCACTTCTCACCCAGAGGGTCTCAAGGCGCTAGGAGAGGGGGGTCTGCTACTGCTCGAACAGCCAGGTCTTGAGTTGCTTCCTGAAGGCGAGGTGGTCCTGGGTCAGGCGGAGGTGGGTCGGGAGGGAGTTCCATGTCTTGGCGGCGAGGTAGGAGAAGGACCGTCCCCCTGTGGTGGCTCTTCGGATGCGGGGGACGGCGGAGAGGGCGTGGCCGGTCGATCGAAGCTGGCGTTTGGGAGTGTAGAAGTTGAGGCGGCTGTTGAGGTATCCTGGGCCTTGGTTGTGTAGGGCTTTGTGTGCGTGGGTGAGGAGTCGGAAGGTGATTCTCTTGTTGACCGGGAGCCAGTGCAGGTCTCTCAGGTGTCCGGAGATGTGGCTGCGACGGGGGATGTCCAGGATGAGTCGTGCTGAGGCGTTCTGGATCCGCTGGAGTCTCTTCTGGAGTTTGGCGGTGGTTCCGGCGTAGAGGGAGTTGCCGTAGTCCAGACAGCTGGTGACGAGGGCATGGGTGACCGTCTTCCTGGTCTCGGTGGGGATCCACCGGAAGATCTTACGTAGCATGCGCAGGATGTTGAAGCACGACGAGGAGACGGCGTTGACTTGTCTGGTCATGGAGATGGAGGAGTCCAGGATGACAGATATTGGAGTGCTTAGAAGCCTGCTTAATGTTTAGAATAAATAAATAGCTTCATTTGCATTACAAAACATATTGGGACATGTTTTGCGAATGGAACTATTCTCGTTTAATTTGATTTCGTTAGAACACTTTTCTACAGTAGTACATTGGCAGCTTTGCTTGGGATAGTGCAGTTCCCGGATAATCGAAGAATGATTGTAATTTTGAAAGGTTCATGACTGGCAGTCTACCTTACTTCATGCCTGTGGCAGTCTACCTTACTTCCTGCCTGTATTTTTATTGGATGTAAGGATAAGGCCCCATTTCGTTGTAGTCTGTCATATTGGTAATATTTTTCTGAGGTTTGAGCGATGACCCAGAGAGCTCAAGGTCTTCGTTTTGAATCCTAGAAGAGCTAGCTCAGCTTTTCATCCATCCGATAAGTAACACAGAGTTTGACTGTAATAAGAAGGGTCTAGAAGTCATTTATTTCCTGGTCTGCACCGAATAAATAATCTTTAATAATATCACGCTATTGTTGAGCAAGGTTGCTACACTCATAAAAGTTGGATACTTGCTATGTAAAAGGTTATCCATGAGATTATTGCCTCTCTTTTATTTTTGAGTCCATCTGAATCAAGGAATAACCATGGGTCCAGGTTTCATACAGTCATACACCAAGGTCAGTGTCCCCTCAGACAGTGAACTAGAGTAGTTACATCAACAGGAAATCCCGGCACCATATCAGCCCCCTTATGACAGCTACATATACTGTGGTATCTTCCCCTTCTATCATACAGTGAGACCTGGATTCCTAGAATCATGATGATGAAAATTTGCTAGATTTGCAAACCATTTGCGCTCTCGTAATGTGAGACGACCCTCTATATGAACCTACATTAGTAAATGCATTCGTTTTCGCCAATGAGATTAGTAATAAGCTTTTTTTGTTGTAAGTTGTAGCTTGCTGAGTAGTTGTACAATATAAGTTTAAAAAAGTCTGTTAAAGTGTTTTGACTTGTTTATGAACAAAAAGGCAATATATTGTGCTGTTACTAGTCGTATTATATAATGGGGAGATTAGGTAAATGGTGGAGGACAAAGATTGAAAAAAAACTTTACCTGATAAGTAGGCTTGAAAGCGCTGCAGCTATGGGGAGAGGTAAGGGTGGATGAAAAACTGTACAAGTACAGAGTAAGCAGAATTTTTGCAAATCCAAAAACACAAGGTTACGAAAACTAGATGAAAAGGTCTTATTTGATTATTGTCCTTTGTTAAGATAAACAAATACAAATTAACTTAATATTTTTCAAATGAGCATTTGAGCAGTTGTCCAATATAAGTGAAAGAAACACACTGAAAGTGAGATTACTGTTTTTATTGAGATGGGCAAGATTTTGTTTTTATTACAGATTTCTCTTATAAACTTTGTTATTCTACTTTGTATTGCACATTGTTTGTATTATTGCGAAAAAACCTAAACATGAGCATAAACTCTGAAGCAATAATGAGCATAAAGTAAATTATTGCACTTGTATTGTCATTGGCATTGTGTTACTTAAGGTATTTTTCTTTATTTAAACAGTACACTGTGACATTTATAATTATTGTTCTATATACTTTGAAGTTTGTATGTTGTAACAAATATTGAATTTGTTAAAAATAAGTCCTGGTGCCACTGCACTTGCCTCACAGTTGAAATCATGACCCTAGTGCCAGCTAGATAACTGCAGTTTGCCTGTTTTAAGACAGTGCAGTTGATGCAGTGGTGTTCTTTATACTTAAGGCCCCTAGTTTTCTGATTTACTGATTTTAACAGATAAATGCAGACAAAAAATTTGTGTTTCAATCTGTATTTATTTTTTAGAAGTGGAAAAATACTGAAAATTGCGCTTCCTTTGAGTGACCATCTCCCCCGTTGTACTCAATTTGCTCAATTATCATGTTGCTTATTCATATGGCCAACAGAAAATGCAGCAAACGATATGACATGATTTTGTGCTAGAACAAGGCCAGTCTGAAAAAAAAACATGCTTACCACCTACCTGCTTACTAAGCGAAATGCTAGGGGGCCCATTACGATGTCGAATGGATTGCCCCTGCCAGGCTAGCGGTAGCCACTGCCAGCCTGGCGGGGGCAATCCGCCCGACATCCATACTCGTTTTCCCCCCGCCATATTAGTATGGCGGGGGTACCTCGGTGGACGGAAAGACCGTCCGCCGCTTTTCCGCCCTGGTCACCTTGCGGCCAGGGCGCAAAAGGAATAATATGGTGGCGGTGTCTATCAGACACCGCCAGCCATATTAGGATGGGCAATTGTGGATGCCTTTCCGTGGCGACAATGCCGCCATGGAAAGGCATGCAGAGAATCCCTGCGGGGGCCTGTTGCAGGCCCCCTGGACTCCCTGGGGTGAGGGGTGCACATGGGGGGTACCTATGGTACCCCCCAGCAGTTCCATGCATGGCAGGTACCGCGCGGTGCCTGCCATGCTGTGCATGGAAGTGCACAGCATACTTTCCTGTCATTGTGGTGGGTGGTGCTGAGTGCACCGTCCGCCACAATGGTAGGAATGCAAGTGGTGAGCTCACACCAAAGAAGAAAAAAAGTTTTTTTAATTTAAAAGTATTTCAAAATATTACATACCTTCTGTAGAAAGAACAGCTGCACAAATCCCATACAGTCACTAAACTTGCTTGCTCACAAAGACAAGCTTTATACAATGCGACAAGCTTTGACGCAATGCGACAGCGATGCCCAGCAGCTGGAATTTTCAAATTCACTGATCTTGAAACTATACAGTCTCTTTCCTGGCCAGTAGAAGGAACAGGCTGCAATTAAAATTTTTGAGGAATAGTTTTAGAACAGACACATGGCCATGTATACAATCGGAGACTCTGCGGCCGTTGTCTGGTGCTGTAATGTTATAAAGAAACTGTCCCAACAGATAAAGGAGGTTAAAACATCTTTTTAAAAACGAATCAGAGGTCTCGTACTTATATCCCGGAGGAACAAAGACGAATAGGCGTGCCTTTTCCTGTTTTAAAACGAACATGGAAGTGTGAAAAGCCCATACACTCTATTGCTTACCGGAATATATTTATATATTTTTGAAAGGAAAACAGCCGACGTGCTGAATTTCCGGTCGACTGGGACTTAGATAACATAGTGGAAACTTCAGAACACTAAATAGACTTTTATGAAACGCGGTTGAACTCTGAGGAGCCCCGCCTGTACACAATACGTGATATCACTATAGAACCTACCTCGCAAGCAGAGGAGGTGTTTTTATCATGTTTAAATACAGGAGAGACAAATATTAGGTGGTTGTTATCAATCAAGTACCAGCGAAATGCGTCAACGCTTTGGTTTTAAATAATGTGGTTGTATTTAAGGAACGTGTTCATGCCCAATGGATGATTATATTGATGGACATTTGAACAGACTAATGAAATGGATTCCATGTGGAACAACCAAATCATGATGTGATTAATAAATTTACGTGCAAAAAGGTATTGGTAGGGTGCACTACTCTTGTTAATCTATGATTGATTCGTTGTTCGGTGCTCTGGAGTATCACTTTCTGACAGGGAGTGTAATGGATAACAAGGTAGGTTGCATACCCATCCACGTGGGCTATGTCCCCCAGGCTCCGTTGATGCCTTCAATGCGAAGGTTTATCCTTTTAAAATGAAAGCTGGAAACATTTGTGTTGATTCGCAGTATATTGTTTATTTCGGGATCTCGTTGTACTTCACAAGATTTCTTATAATGCATATAATGGTTCATTCATATTTCAGATATCCACTTTATAATTCCCAATGCATTTCGGCATAAAACATGCCTTCATCCGGGGATATTTCTAAAGAAAAACAAAGTATCTATTTTTGCACTCTGGTATGAGGAAACCGTGATAAAAAGATTCCAAAAGGTGCACGAATTTAAGAACAACGGTTGTGGTGGTGTTCCCCAAAAGGTATAGATAAGACAGGTGATACCTGTGTTTAAACGAAAAAGCGTAAGACGCTTAGCAGAAGATGAAAGGACAAACAAAGCTTAGGTGGTGCTTTGAAAAAGGCAGGAGAGGTTTCTAATGTGATATACGCGATAGGACCGTGAACGTAAATAGATTCTGGGTGATTAACGGCGTGTAATAAAATCCCGTGCTATGAGATTTGGACAAAGTACAAGCATGCATAAACATTTAAGACGACGATTTAGCAGTTAACCACCGGAGCTTACCGCATTGCTTGGCGTAGCGTCTACCCACGAATGACCCGGAAGTTAAGCTGATTTACTCCGGATATATTAGGCGGCCATATATACGGTTGCTCGAGCGCGAAGCTCAGCGTTTAGGCATGAAAATAAACAACGGAGAGAAACATGCATCGATGGTGGAAAAAATAAAAGCGAAAAGAGTGTCTGTGGGATAGCGACCAGATAGTATTTATGCAAATCAAAGAAAATACGGATGATGTTCTAACTATACCATACCACCAAATATAAAGTAACAATTTTAAGTGTCATAAGTAACATTTCGATTAATTAAGGGTAAAATATCAGAACATACTGCATATGATTGAATAAAAAACGTAAAGTAAAATTTTAACAGTGCCACATTACGGACAAAGGAAAAAAATATTTATAGGTAACAATTGTACTCCATGCGGTCATTGAGACCATGTGGTTTCATGCTTGATAATAATGAAATCCAATAGTTCTCTCTCTGTAATAGAGAGTTGTGATTGTCCCTTCCTTCCATTTTCGCAACGTTTTCAAGAACACAGAATCTTATTTGACGGACATTGTGTCCGGCTTCAATGAAGTGTTGAGCCACTGTAGATTTGGTTTGTTTCGTTCTGATATTAGACTTTTGTTCATTGAGTCTAGTTTTGATCTTTCTTTCAGTCTGTCCTACGTAAACTTTGCCACAAGGGCATTTCAACATATATACCAGATTAGATGTATCACAGGTTGCTGTTGCTCTAATTTTGATTTTATGACCCTTCATAGGGTGATTGATGGTCGTTCCTTTTATGACGCTGTTGCAATGGTTGCAATTCCCCAGATCTATTTACGTTCACGGTCCTATCGCGTATATCACATTAGAAACCTCACCCGCCTTTTTCAGAGCACCACCTAAGCTTTGTTTGTCCTTTCATCTTCTGCTAAGCGTCTTACGCTTTTTCGTTTAAACACAGGTATCACCTATCTTATCTATACCTTTTGGGGAACACCACCACAACCGTTGTTCTTAAATTCGTGCACCTTTTGAAATCTTTTTATCACGGTTTCCTCATACCAGAGTGCTAAAATAGATACTTCGTTTTTCTTTAGAAATATCCCCGGATGAAGGCATGTTTTATGCCGAAATGCATTGGGAATTATAAAGTGGATATCTGAAATATGAATGAACCATTATATGCATTATAAGAAATCTTGTGAAGTACAACGAGATCCGGAAATAAACAATATACTGTGAATCAACAGAAATGTTTCCAGCTTTCATTTTAAAAGTATAAACCTTCGCATTGAAGGCATCAACGGAGCCTGGGGGACATATCCCACGTGGATGGGTATGCAACCTACCTTGTTATCCATTAAATAAATAAATTTACACCCTTGTGTCTCTCAGATAATAGATATATGGTACTTTGGTTTTTAAATTTATGATTGTAACTTTGATTAATTCATGACTATTTTAGGAAAGAAAACTCAAAAGTAAATTTGTTGTTTTTAATAAATACATGTTTGCTATAAACTTTTGGTAGTTATTATTGTGTGTATTATAATTGTCGAATAGGGTACATTTTTTAAATTTTTTCTATTTTTATCTTTGGGTGAAAGGACTGTGCTTCTTTGGTACAACTGGATGTTGGGAGATGTATGACATTATATGCTAGTTTAGAATCCCTTTTTTGGCAATCCCAAGAGAGTCTTGATTTGTATCCACCCGGTGCCACTGCACCTATTGCGCCATTAAAATCATCATTAAAATATAATTGCAAAGGTAGCTGCAATTGTGACTGTCTGTTTAGTAGTCAAGTATAGCAATATTAGGTGTTTAGACGGAAAGAAAACAAAATGTAAAAAACAAGCGATATGCAGCGTTAACTAAAAGAAAAAAGTTTGAACCACCAACACAGATGGGAATTAATAGTTAGGCCATGAAACTGATAAGTGAGACACAGAAGGGAGGCTACAACCAATAGAAATTAAGGAAAGTAAATTGGCAAGCACACGGACCAATAGAAAGTGAAGGCCCTTGTAAGATATATTAAAACAATAGATTTAACAAGCACAAAGCACGCCGTGTGCAGGCGAAACCTACAAAGGACATCTGCACAGCATGTCTATTACAAGATAGTGCAGGAAATGCAAGCACTGTAAGTAGAGGAAACATTAGCCAGCAACAAACTGCATTTTCTGCACGCATTTAGCCCATTAGATGGTTTCTCACTATTTGTGGTTGATGGTGTTAACAACTGCACAAACATTTTCAAAGCTAAATATTGCCTATCATTTTATTTATGACTCCCAGCATTTCCCTTATCGGCCCTTGATTTACAACCTTTGCACGGTGCTCGGCTGCTAACTTGCTTGTGATAAAATGCGCTGCAGGAAACTTAAAATTATTGGATGAGGAAGGCAGCCTGTCACAGTGTCAACAGACCCGAGCAGGCTTGCCATATCATCTCAGCCTCTGGTCCCTGGCAACTGAGCAAGGCCTTTTACATCAGGTAAATCTCCACCCCTTTAAATGTTAACAAGTGATCTAATTGTAATGATGGCGTTAATCATAAGTGAATCAGAGTCTAAAGGGAAATGAGCAATTCTCTGCTTTTCAGTGTTTTTCAATCAAAACTAAAACGATTGACTTCTGCCATACCACAGCCTTTTACCCAAGGAGCTCCACAGGAATAAATGTTTAAAAATTGGGTAAGTTTCACCTTTTTCTTTAAAAAAAAAACTCAGCAGTGAATTTGCTGACTAAATAAGTTTCACCCGGCCACTAATCCACTCTTGTGGCTAAAATCAAAGAGCTGAGTGGAGACCCATCGGATACAACTGATTGAAGAAAACAAACAAAAAAACGAGCTGTAGACATGCTTTAGATCTGGATGCAGTATTAAAAGTAGTCTATAAAACTGTCCACATCCTAAAGGTGATAACTGTTCCCCCTTTCCTTTTGGAAACCACAGTCCTTGATCCTCCTCATAAATTGCCCACCTTCCTCAATGCATAAAATGGCCGTCTTCCTCAATGCATAAAATGGTCATCTTCCTCTCCATCCATATGACATTCCAGCAAAAGATCACTAAAGCTCCATTCCATTGCTTGCTATTTTTAACCTCTGCAAGGAGCCTCTGACCTCAACTCTATTTCACTATTACATGTCTTACCACTTGTGTGAAGAAGAAATCTAACTGAATATGGAAATCCTCTCCCCAAAAGAAGCTGAGTTCATGACCAAGGGTCTGTAGGATATTCAAGCATGAATGGCACACTACAATATCAAGCTCATTTTGCTTAAACTAGAGTTCCTCCTCTTACCCTGTCTAACTTCCCAATGCTGATTCAAAAATGTATTAGCCCCTAGTTAAATTGTAACCCTTTCATAGTAGTGTTTGCCAAATCCCTCGGCTTTTGTGGTACAAGACCTTTCCATGTAAACATTGATCAACGATATGGCTATATTACCACCGTTTTAACTTGGACTCTGTGGGGGGAAAAGTAATGTTTATATGGAATTCAGATTTTAAGGTCGTAAACCAGTCCCTAATTTTATTGAGATTGGATGATAAAAATGATGTATTTGGATTTACCTCTAACCGACATTTAGTGCCACTCAACGCAGCCATTCTTGCAAGTGCCAAGCTACCGAAAGCCAAAAGAAAGACCGCAATTCTGATCTTGCTGAAGTGGTTCCCCATAAGCAAATGAGCATCTTTAAGTTCAGAAAGAAGTTTATTGGTCAAAATACATGGTATCATCAACAGTACAGGAAAAATGAAAGGAAACCAAAGGAAAGAGAAAAGAAAACAAAAGCATTCAAGAAATATATAACAATAAAATCAATGTCATAAACAAGTTATGGGCATTAAAATGGATCAAAGACAGTATAAGGGCTATACTTGTAATCAAGTAGAAATAGTCAAATAACAGGTGAGAACGAAGGAAGAAGGAAATTCAAGGGGTATTCAAGGTGGTTTAAGGACTTCTTGGTGGTCAGGCTGTGGATGGTGAGAACGCAAAGCACATTTATCTAGGTACAATGTAATAGGAAGCCATAAATCTGCACGTTTTGTAGCCATGCTAATGGGAAAGACAAAAGTAGTATCTAGCCTGTGGTTGTGACAAACATTATACCACCATGCTTTAAAGGAAATGTTAGATGGAGCTTTCCAATTAATGGCAATCTGTTGAAACGCCACAGCCAACAATAAGTCAACAATGCGTACATCAAGGTCAATATCTTTCCAGCAAGGGGAGAGGCTTCCTAGGAAGACGCAAACATGAGAAAAGGGAATACGAGTACAAAAAATTACATTGATTTGAGCCCACACCTGCAACCAAAATTCATGTACATATTTGCAGAGAAACAGCATATGAAATAAGTCAGCATGTGGGGAGGAACAAGACCAGCATGCATATGGGGTGGCGGGAAACCTCTTATTAAGGGTGAAGGGTGTGTGGAGTAGCCTATTGTAAATACAAAACAGAGATTGCGTTAGGGTCGCCGCCCTGGATGATTTACGAATCTTGGTCCACACTTTATCCCACAATGAAATTGCCCAAGTAGTACCAAAATCTTGTTCCCACTCTTCCTCCATCTTGGACTTGGGTCTAATGAATTCGTGAGCACGAAGATATTTGTAAAGAGTAGCAGCCTTTCGGGTAGTGCGAAGGAGACAATGAAGTTGTGTAGCACAAGTGAGAGAAGAGGAAGGCAACTGGGCTTGCATTAGTATGTAAAGCCATCACAGCTGTTTTAAGTAAAAGATACTTGAAGGCAAAAGATGCGGGTAAATCGAAGGAAGAACAGAGAGTTGAAAAAGGCATAAAGGTAGAGTGTAAGAATAATTGCGATATCCAAATTAAGCCTCTTTGTCTCCAAGCCTTCCAATAAAAGGGTTTGTTGTGGATTAGAAGATACGCATTATGCCAAATTGTGGAAGAAAGGAAATCATCAACAGTATTAGGAGGAGAGGGCTTAGAGGAAAGGAGGAGCCTGGTGGTGAATTTATGAATGGGAGTGGGAATCTAGGTAGGTTTACGGCAAAAGGATAGATAATCCGCAAACGAGAAGGGGGAGAGGAAAAGACGCTCCACCTTAACCCATAGAGGACAGGGAGAAACAGGGTCCTGTAACCAAAAGGAAGCTTGGCGTAGCAGAAAAGCTTTGTGGTAATCTGGGAAATTAACTCCACCTTCTGAAACAGGATGAATCAGTCTGGCAAGGGACATCCAGGTTTTTTTGTTATTCCATAAAAAGGAAGATAAGACTCTGTTAATTTTCTTTAAAAATTAGGAAGGAATAGGAACAGGAATATTGGAGATTGTATAAAGGACTATGGGGGATAACATCGTCTTAATGGTGCCAAGGCGGCCCCACCAAGACAAATAAGTGGGTGCCATCTGGTCACTAAATCTGTTATCTTTTTAATACAATTATTCAGGCAAAGGGAAACAGTATCTGAAATAGAAGGGGTAATGTGAAGGCCTAAATACTTGATATGCGAGGGGCTAAAATTAGAGGCACTTAAGTCGGGCTTGAAGGTGAATTTTGTTAGGGGCAGGATCTCGCACTTATCATTGTTAAGTTTGCAGCCAGAAATAAGGGAAAAGCTACATACTTCCTGCAGGAAAGCAGGGATTGAAACTGTGGGGTTGGAAAGGAAGAGTAAAGTGTCGTCTGCATAAGCAGCAAGTTTAATGTGAGCATTCGTGGTCTGAAAACCATGAATGTTAGGGTTTTGACGTAATTTAGATAAAAAGGGTTCCAAGCCAAATTGAAAAGAAAAGGAGAAAGGGGACACCCTTGGTGTACACCCCTACCAAGGTCAAAAAAGGAGGAGACCTGACCATTGGCACAAACTGCCGCGCGGGGGCGTGAGTACAAAAGGGAGACTAAAGAGATAAAAAGAGGGCCAAAGCCAAACCATTCGAGAGTATGGAAAAGATAGGACCATTCAAACCTGTCAAACGCCTTTTGGGCATCAAGGGCTATCGCTGCTAGGGGGAGGTGTAGGCGTGGGGATTTTGACAAAATGTTAAACAGTAGTCTGGTATTATCAGTTATAAAGCGGCCCTTCACAAAACCGGATTGCTATTCTCCTAAAAGATCAGGCAACAAAGGGTCTAAGCGCACAGCTAATGCCTTGGCAAATATTTTATAATCGATATTCACTAGGGATATGGGCCTATAGTTCTTACAATATTGAACATCTTTCCCATCTTTGGGTATCAAGCAAATGTGAGCATCAGAAAAGGATCCAGAAGAACTTCCGAGGGTAGTGAACGTGTCTAGAAGAGAATGAAGTTTTGGGATAAGTAGCTTGGAAAAATGGAGGTAAAACTCAACAGTGAAACCATCTGGCCCAGGGGCTTTGTTCAATTTGAGATGTTGAAGTGCAGTAAGTAGTTCCTTCTGAGAAATGTCCAATTCTAAATGAGAAAGGTCAATAGGGAAGTGTGCAGGTTTTTGGATAGTGGAGAAGAAATGTGTAAGCGAGTGTGGGGAGGGTTGAGTTTCAGAGGAATATAAAGTTTTATAGAAAAGGGAAAACTCATTGAGAATGTCAGCATCGTTGTGCTTGAGAACAGAATCCGTGTCGTAAATAGATTCAATGTTCAACTTATTATGTTTTGCCTTTAGGTAGTTGGCAAGAATCTTTCCAGCTTTATTTCGTCCCCCATAGAACTTAGCACATAGATTTCAGCAAATATAATGAGGCATCCTCCGTGGATTTCTTGTTAAACTTCATTTTGGCATTCACAAAAGCAGTCAAGCTGTCCCGCGAGTGTGAGGTAAAATAGGCATGTTCCTGTCTCTTAATGTCACAAAGGAGATCTCTAGTGATGTTATGAGCAACCTTATGCTTCTTTGCCACACAATTAATAATGAAATCTTGAGCTGCAGCCTTAAAGGCGTCCCAAATAGTGTGTTTTGAAATGGAGGGAGACTCATTGATGAAGAAAAATTCATCAAAAAAGGCAGTGAAAGAAGAAGTAAATTTGGGATCCAGAAGGAGAGCATTGTTAAAGAGCCACCTCTTAGGTCCGGCGGATTTAGGGAGGACGTCTATACTGATCAAAACAGGGGCGTGATCCGAAAGTAAAATCGGACCAATTTCAGCAGAGTTTGAGCGACATGGTGAGATACAAAAATGTAGTCAATCCGTGATTGGGAGCGATGATATGGAGATTAAAAAGTGTACTCCTTTAAAGTCGGATTGCACAAACGCCATGCGTCAATAAGCTTATGATTAGAAATGGTGTGACTGAAGAGCTTGTGGGATTTGCTAGGAATGTAGTGAGCAGCCGAGTTCCTATCCATAAAGGGATCCAAGGGCTGGTTGCAGTCGCCCGCCAAGATGAAATTATCATCCGCAAGACGAGTAACATGTTGGGAAAATTCAGCCCAGAAAAGAGGCTCACCTACCGTAGGAGCGTAGACATTGAGAAAAGAGGCTGGAACACCTCTGATAGATAACTTAACAAAAGTCCATCTGCCATTATCATCGGATTCTTGGGAGATAATGGAAAATGGAAGAGATTTGCGACATAAAATTGCTACACCATTTTGTTTGCCATCGCCTTGTGAATAAAAAACTTCACCCACCCAACCCCTTTTAAGTTTTGCAGACTCAACGTCAGAGAGGTGGGTTTCCTGCAAGAAAGCCACATCAACATGCAGTTTGACTAAGTGGGAGAAAATGCGTTGGCGTTTGATGGGAGAATTAATACCCCTAACATTCCATGTAACTATGTTCAGCGACATATCATATAAAGTAAGCCAAGAGAAACATAACAACAAAATTGACGAGAAAAGACCAAGATGAAAAGCATGAATACAAAGAATCGAGTAAAGTCCGAGAGAAGAAAACAATCACATAGGTAAAAGTGAGGGAGGAAAAATATGAAGGGGAAAATGCAAGATAAAAAGAAGAACAAAAGGTAAGAACAAAAGGAAAACATACCTACGAGAGGAGAAAATGAGAAGGAGCTGGGGAGGGATGGAACCACACGGGTAAGGCAGCACATCCAAGGTCAGCTAGGCGGGGAGCCGGGGAAAAAAAATCAGACAGGGAGGAATTCCTGCAAAGATGAAGAAGGAAAATAAGGGTTAGGATACAGACAAATAATTACGGGGATATAAACAACAATGAACGACAACAGAAATCAAAGAAGACCAAAATCGGAGAGTGAAAAACTGATCAAAAAGTGAAACAAGCGAAATGCAACATCAGAGCAACATCAAAGCAACATCTGATAAAACTGCAGTTCAGCCAGGGAAAGAGGACGATGGCCCAGAGGAGTCCATGGTGGAAGTCTGGTGCGCATTAATGAAACTCTGTAGACAAACTGGATCCTCATATGTGGTTGTCTTGTTGTTATAGGTGACTCTAAACAAACAAGGATGGAAGAGGCCATATCTTGCTCCCATTGAACGAAGATCGCTTCTCATACCCAAGAAGACCTTACGTCGGTTAGCAGTAGCCTTTGAATAATATTGGGCAAAAAACAAAGAGGATCCAGACCATGTCAACTTTGGAGAAGACCTGGCAGCTGTCAAGACCTTCAGAAGATCCGTGTACTCTAGAAAATAAAGAATAACACCTCTGGGTCTCTGCGAAGGGAAGGCAGAGGTAGTGGGTCGGCCCAAACGATGTGCACGTTGGATGTTGAGATTTGTACCCTCTGGAAGATGAAGCAGCTTGCGCAGGAATGATTTGAAAAAGGAAAGTGAGTCTGAGCCTCAAGTCCCTCCACCAGACCATAAATGCGTAGGTTGTTTCGCCTATTCCTATTTTCCAACTCTTCCACCTGTCGCTGAAGAGCAGATACTTGGGAATTAAGATGGAAGACAGTGGAACAAATCTCCTGAAGAGATGTAACTGAATGCTCAACTGAGGATACCCTTGTTTCCATTAGTGATCAAATATCCGCAAGAGCCTGAAGTTTAACATTAGTTTCCTCCATAAAGGGGCGAAGGGATCTAATTTACATAAAAAAAGGGCGGAAAGATCTGATTTTGTCTAGTAAAACTTCCATGGAGACAGGTGTAGACTGTTTAGGCGAAGGAGGGTCCTTTTTCAGTCTCTTAGTAGTAGATTTCCCCGTTACAGTTTGAGATGGCTCCATAGCAATGTCAGAGCTTGCAGAAGTGGAAGAATCCTCGAGCTTTGAAAAGGCAGAGAAGACTTTAGAGTTCTTGACAAAACCAGTCTGTGTTGATGTAGGCAAGCGGGACAAGGACTTGAGTTTGCCCATATATTGCAAGTTATGGTGAACTTGTAAAACAACAAAGGCAGGGAGGACAAGATCCAAAACTTACAGCTGGTTAATCAGGAGCCAATAAGAAGCACATCTGCACAAGTGGGTAGATCACTGTATGCAAATAAAGTCGTCAAATGAGTAGGTTATAAGTTCCTTGAGTAGGAAAGACCAACCATCAGGCAGCCAACACAATAGAGTGAGAGATAAAAGGAAGTTGCGGAGAACACATCTCTCATAAATTGAAGCAGGCGCGGCCTCAAAGACCCACATGGAGCCACATAATGGAGTAACGAAGGACAGCGTTGTAAATCACAATGTCCTCAAGAGAGCCAGCCCAATGACAGCAAGTAGGAGATAAAAAAGAAAAGAGCTTCCATCACCCATGGAGGCAAATGTCATAGAGAGAGAGAGAACTCTTGAGGTGAGATAGGGTGATAGTTGCAACAACCCAAAGCCACAAGTAATCTGCTGCATTCAGAAAAAGAAGTAGCTGAAGCTGAAATGCATCATTAGAACACAGTCTTAAGCTCATGTGGCCTCAGAAGAGCAAACGAAAGAGCAAGCAGCTGTATAGAGGCTGTATATAAGCAAGTCCGTCAGGTAGGGAGAGGACGAAAATGCAAACATAACAGAGAGCACAAAATGGCGGCCGTCAAAACAGCGAGACCGCTAAAAACTCACTGCGACATGTAGCTGGGTTGTAGAGCAGGTGGAAGGCTCCTGGTAACTGTACAGCCCTCCGATGGTGCTCCGGTAAACATCAATAAGCTTATGGCACGGCATTTGGGAAATAAGGAGAAGATGCGGCAGCTCGCGAAAGAGCAGAAAATGGCGGCCTCGATTGCAGCGGCTCACAAAAACTCTCTCTGACAGAATACTGCGTCTTCTGGAACGTATGTGAGACCTGCCATCGTCTTAAAGTTGTCCCTGAGTGTTCCGTTAGCAAAACATTGTCTCAGGGCAGGAAAAGGTGGTGGTAAAGCGGGATTTCCTCGGCTTCGCAGTGGAGCTTCACATAGACGCCGCCGTCACCCTCGGGCGCCAAGCCACGCCCCCGCCAATGAGCATCTTTAAAAAGGTACTTTACCAAACAAAGTCATGTTTTTGGGAACTCCCACAACGACCTTGCATAAACACTGAACATCTTCTGCTGGTCAATATCTCATGAGCAGGGACAACCTCTCAAAAGAAATTGTACCAGTCTGTGGAATTCCTATCCCTCTGGTCTTTGGAACCATTCAGTCCACAATGCCTTTGTAGAGAACTGGAAAACATTTTATTTCCATGCTACATTCAGCTTCAAAATCCCTTTTTGTCTTGAAGCAGTTATGGAAACTGGTACTGAGTGATATGCACCCTTTAAATTCTTTTCACACGGAATAGCTTGTCCTACCTTTTATAGTATTATATATTACATTGCTTATATTGTTAGTTTTCTCTTTGCACAAAACTGTTCTGCTGTAAAGCACTCTGACAGCCATTAAGTCTTGCATGTGCTACATAAAACTCCTAGCACACAGATACATCTGTGTGCAGATGCTTAAACTAGTTCTTTATTGTACTAGTGCTCTAAATAAATGCATGCATTCTAATTGATATAATTGTATGGTTAATAATAAAATAAATATGATATAGTGTTGCTGTTACTCAGACTAGAAATAGAATCTTACATTTTGCTAGTATGAGCAAAGTCCTTGGCTTAACCTAAGCCATAGTTTCACAATGCTTCACCTGTTCCATGCATCAGCATTTACTGCCCATCCAAGACAGAAGATCAAGAAGCAGAGATTTATTTTCCTACTGTCAGGGTTGTTCTAGAGTAGTCGTGTGTTGCAAATGGGTTACGCTGTTTTATTTTGCTCATGCTTTTTTTTATCGCCCGGTTTTGAACTTTTTTCTGTGAGTGAATCTCATCATTTGTGTCTCACCCAGGGTAACCACTTTGCAAACGGATTGTGTGTGTTTACTGCCACTGTCTCCCTTTTAAGATAAGGCTGCTTTGATGAAGCAAGGGTAAAGGGCAGCTCCCTGGTTACACATGTGAGTATGGCTGAGATACCCGCCACCCCCTCTCAACACAATCCCCAAAAGGAGGGAAACCGGAAACAGTCTTAAAGTTTTTGGATGTGGGATGGAGTGACCATCCCGCGGCCGTATTTATTAAAACAAAAATTAAAACATTAAACGTTTTCATATTATGTACAATTTCATTATCACATTACGATGTTTGGCTAACCTTAACATAATCTCTAATACAGAGGTTCTCCTAGCCGAACTAGCATCCTACTAAACATTCTCTAAGAACACTGAAATTGTACATCCTAACGTTTAAGGGCCAACGGCAAGGTCATAACCGGTGTCAAGATCCCTAACCAGACTTACCCCTCCCACTTGGGAAGGGCGACAGCACAGAGGCTTACCTCCAGTGCAACTACTAACAATTTCCCTTGTCTTGACGGGGGCACTTAAGACTCGACGCCATTTAAAGGTCGTTCGAACACTTGTGCGTGGTATCTAGAAGGTATCGTTGACCTCTCCCCACCCCACACAACTTACCGCATCTGCCGTCGCAGATGACACTGGCCCCGGGAAATTCCCCAGGAGGGGGCTGTAACCCCTCCTACAAAGGAAGGGGCCTTGACCGCCTTTCCTTTACTTCCGGCGACCCGCCCTTAGACGGGACCGCCTCCCCACCGAGGGGCCAATGGCCACCTCTCCCGAGCGCTCCCATCCGTGTTGGGTGACGCCCACTCATAGGGATCTACCAATTAGTGCTCACCGATCATGACCTTACCGCCTACCAAAAATAAATACGACAATTTTATTCAAACCTATGAAAACATTGGTCGCTACGACCGAAAGAACGTACTAGCAATGTAACACTAAACAACTCATTTTAATCGTAACAACCTAGACGATATTCACCAAACTTTATTATGATTAACCACAAACTGATACTGTCACAGCCTGTAACGAAAACGGAAAAAACCAACTTATAAATTAACTTTATTGCACAACAACTTGCTGTCCTCAGGGGCTGGTGGGTGGGTAAAAAATGGCTCTTCGTTCCGTCCCGAGCTCACGTGTAGCGAGGAGGTGCAGCTTCGGAGCACAAGAACAAGAGGACGTCTTCTGGTCTTGCGCCTTCTTTTATCCGTCTTCAGGGCGGGCGAAAACCCGCCCCTGCCCGCCCCGAGGGCGTGGCTGGCTGCGTCGGTGTCTAGGCCAGCCCACTCTAGGGCGAGAAAAGGCGCGCCCCGGCTACGCCGCTTCGGGCATACCAGCCGAGACGCGCCTCCCGCCCAAAAATGGCTTCCCGGGGGGATCGAGGCACTCAGCCATACGTTCGGGGGGACCGAGTGGTCGCCCCTTTCCATATGGCTGAGATACCCGCCACCCCCTCTCAACACAATCCCCAAAAGGAGGGAAACCGGAAACAGTCTTAAAGTTTTTGGATGTGGGATGGAGTGACCATCCCGCGGCCGTATTTATTAAAACAAAAATTAAAACATTAAACGTTTTCATATTATGTACAATTTCATTATCACATTACGATGTTTGGCTAACCTTAACATAATCTCTAATACAGAGGTTCTCCTAGCCGAACTAGCATCCTACTAAACATTCTCTAAGAACACTGAAATTGTACATCCTAACGTTTAAGGGCCAACGGCAAGGTCATAACCGGTGTCAAGATCCCTAACCAGACTTACCCCTCCCACTTGGGAAGGGCGACAGCACAGAGGCTTACCTCCAGTGCAACTACTAACAATTTCCCTTGTCTTGACGGGGGCACTTAAGACTCGACGCCATTTAAAGGTCGTTCGAACACTTGTGCGTGGTATCTAGAAGGTATCGTTGACCTCTCCCCACCCCACACAACCTACCGCATCTGCCGTCGCAGATGACACTGGCCCCGGGAAATTCCCCAGGAGGGGGCTGTAACCCCTCCTACAAAGGAAGGGGCCTTGACCGCCTTTCCTTTACTTCCGGCGACCCGCCCTTAGACGGGACCGCCTCCCCACCGAGGGGCCAATGGCCACCTCTCCCGAGCGCTCCCATCCGTGTTGGGTGACGCCCACTCATAGGGATCTACCAATTAGTGCTCACCGATCATGACCTTACCGCCACAGGTCCGGATAGTTGACCGGCTATCCGGACCCCCCACAAAACTCCTACCTAAAGGTCATGTTTTAAAGATGTTAACCAGGCTAAGAAGTCTCCTATGAGTAACTCATTCCCCGCCCTCGACAAATGCACCCCATCCCCCAAATACATACTGTCATCATTAATACAGTTATGCGAGATCGAATGCAATGTCTTGGAACGGAACAACCTACTCACTTTGTTATTCAATTTTTTAACAGAATGATTCAAAGCAGGGATCGAGATAGCTCCCCGCCACACTTTTCGTGGGATCATATGGGACCACGCAATTAGGCACCCCGGAACTCTCCTCGCCAACCAACTTACCGTGGAAAGCATAGCCTCCAGGAGAAGTCGTCTACCGGTGGTGACCAAATCATTGCCCCCCAAATGCACTATGACTATGGACGGCGGTGACCTCATCCGCTCTAACAAACCCTCAAAAAATTCCTGAAACTGGTCAATACAGAGACCGCCCCTTCCGTAGAAGGACACTCTGTACCCGTATTCCCCAGGTACGTGAATCATGTCACCTGCTTTGAATACGTCTGCGGCCCGTCTCACGTATGAGTGGCCCACGACCCACACCTCCTTCCTCACAGCCGGTGACGTGCGACCGCTGGCCTGGTGTTGGGTTGACTGCACAGTCTGCCCTGCCGCGTAGGCTTGCGCAACTGCAAACAAACAAAAGACAAGAGGCGTGAGTGCACGGTTACAGCTTCACAACATATGCAATCGCACGTACCTCTTATAACAATTGGAGGACCAGCGCCCCACACGTTTCACTTGCTCTACATTAAGTCCCCTGGCTGTAGCTTCAGTGGCAGCCCCTATCCGAAAGGAGTGGGTCCCAAATTCGCCCGGGTCCAAGCCCGCTGCGGCAACGGCCATTGCAAGCACCCGTTGAAACTGAAACCTCGTCAGCGGGGTGGCGTCTGCATGCCTCAACAATGTCCCCCCCCATGATGCCGCTCTCCGTGCTAGGTAATCTTCTAAGCACTGTACCGGACACATGGATGACTCGGGGTTCCTGCGAATGATCGTGCAGTCCCCTCTCCCATCTTGGTCGGTCTTAGACCTGAGAAAGGAGACAATCATCGCATCCCCCCTGATCTGAACATGTTCCCTGCACAAGCCCCCCGTCACATCCTGCTTGTTCCTTGCAACCAGCTCACTAACTCTCATAGCCCCGTGAAACGCCAGCGTAAATGCAGTCCGGAACAGACAGGACTCAAACGGGGACGAGCATGTGTTAGGGAGTGTGGCCAGTAACTGGGACAACCTGTGTAGACCTATCGGTCGTCTTACGTCTACTCTGCGTCCCTCTAGGCGTTGCCACCCACGCAGCGCTTTCTGTACTGTGAAAGACGCTGTTGGGTCCAGGATGCCATGGGCCCTGGCAACAAAGGAAATGGCGGCACGATGCCTTTGGGCCGTAGCCACCGATTTCCCAGCCCTACGTAAAGACATCAGAAAAAGTACAACACACTCTTCCTGACCCCAAAGACCCCCTCTCTCTGCCCCCAAAAAGGCTAAATAGGCCTGGAACGCCCCTTCATATGCCTTCCTTGTCCTGGGTGCTAGACTCTCTCCCACGAGGTGACGAAGTTCGGGGCACCGAGAGACCAGAGAGCTTCGGGGAAGGGTGCCGGCTCCGGGTCCGCTGAGGGAAGGAAACCCGAGAAAGCCTGCATGTGAAAACGAGACAGTGCGTCAGCAGCCTGATTCAACACCCCTGGGACATGTTTTGCTCTGAATACCACGTTCAGTTGCATACATAGTAGGACAATTTCTTTGAGCAGCCTCAAAATCATTTTACAATGGGCTGACTGACTATTGATGCATTCTACCACGGTCATATTGTCGGACCAAAAAACGACAGAATGATCTCTGAAACCTTCCGGCCAGGTTCTCAGGGCCACGAGAATGGGAAATAATTCAAGGAAAGCAATATTACTCGTTATCCCCTTCTCGTGCCACCATAGGGGCCATCTTTGAGCAGACCAGTTCGTGCCGAAGATGGCGCCGAAACCTATGCTCCCTGCTGAGTCTGTCCATAGCCCAAGCTCTTCCGAGGACACGGCTGGCTTGTTCCAAACGACTCGGCCATTGAAGTCCGCCAAGAATGCTAACCATATCCGCATGTCCTGGCGGACCTCAGCCGATAACCTCGTGCGATGATGACCCTCTTTCAGGCCAACCATCGCTCGGGCAATTGAGCGGGAAAAGGGGCGAGCCATTGGGATCACCCTCAAGGCAAAGTTCAACTTCCCCACTAATTGTTGCAACTGATGCAGTGTAACCTTAGGTGTTTTCAAACATACTAGGAGGGCTGTCCTGAATTTCAACACTTTGCTAGCTGGTAAACGGAAACACCCCTCCCATGAGTCCAACTCGATCCCCAAAAACTCGAGGCAAGTCGTGGGACCCATAGTTTTACCCGGTGCCAATGGCACGCCAAAATGACCCATCAACACACAGAATTCAGCTAAGGCCTGAGCACATTCAGGACTTGCGGCGGGACCAAGGAATAAAAAGTCGTCAAGATAGTGCATTACATTTCGAAAACCCGATTTCTTAGTGAACACCCATTGCAGGAAAGTACTGAACTGTTCAAAATAAGCACATGATATAGAGCATCCCATTGGCATACACCTATCCATGTAAAATGACCCCTGGAACCCGAACCCCAAAAGACGCTGATCGTCTGGGTGTACCGGGAGCAACCGGAACGCTGACTCGATATCTGATTTCGCCATCAACGTTCCGGGCCCCAGGCGATTCAAGATGGCTACTGCCTCGTCAAACGATGCGTATCGCACCGAACAAACTTCTGGATCAATTGCGTCATTTACTGACAGGCCGTGTGGGGCAGACAGATTATGGATCAAACGAAACTCACCCGGGTCCTTCTTGGGAACCACCCCTAACGGAGAACAAACAAAATCCGGTACCGGGGGTACACTAAATGGGCCGGCGACCCGTCCCCGGCTAACCTCTTTGTGAATTTTTTCTTGCACCACAGATGTATGTTGTAAAACGGAAAGTTGGTTCTTGCAAATCCCTACACCCCGAAAGTCCCCTACCGGGATGCGGAAACCATGTGTGAAACCGTTCCGTAGCACCCCGGCAGAAGCACGATCCGGGTATTCGCTGAGCCAGGGAATCATTGCCAAGGTATCAATCGGGGTTGGTAAAGGCGCCCCTCGGCCTAGCTTAGACCTGTTTGGCGCCTCTCTTACCCCCATTCTCACCCGTTTTGGCTCTGCACGATGACTCAGGATGGGACGACCCACACGCACTACACTCATGTTTGAACTTACACGATCCCGGAGGCCTGGTACATTTCCCCTTGTTGAAATTAAAACAGAAACCCTTTCTCCCTGTATTGCCTGCGGGCCTCGACTGGTCGTCGCTGCTCGTACTCGGTCGAAAGGGTGTCCCCACATTTTGGCGGGAGTAATCAACAACATTGCTCCCGACCAATGGCATTCTTAACATTCCTGATTCTTTCATTTTGTCCCATGTTAACGAATCGTAACAATCCCAAGTCAAACTCTTGTTATGCTCTTTTTCTTTCCTGAACAGATTGTCATAACAAAACCAATGGTTACCTTGATACGTTGTCGAGTAACCCATAATTCGTGATTGGTAAACGGGAAACTCAGGGAGCAACTCGGGCCTACGTTCCCCCAAAATTGATGTGAAAATACCCCACGCATTGCCCCAGTTGCCAATGTTCTCATTTACCTTAAAGGCGGCCATTTTAGCGCGCCAAACACTCGGATGCATTAAGTCCTTCTGACTTTTCACATGCTCCACATCATAATGATCAACAAGCAGGGAAAAAATATTCACGTACTCCCCCGCCCAGATCTTTTCCTTTATAGCTAAAGGCACATGTTGTCCCAATCTCTCTCTACGAGAGGGTGCTGACTCGTCCCTTGCAATCGGCAATGGCCGCTTACCTGCACCGGACGCAGCATCTGCCGCTTGCGGCTTGTCTATCCCCGCCACTCTAGCTGCCTCTTTCTTCTCACGAAGCCCTTTTATCAGCGCCTGTGCCTCGGCAGCCGTGGCGCCATCACCACTATCCCCCAACCATGCCGCTAGCTGTGCTGCCAGCTCGGGGGGCATGTCTTCCTTCGATGTCGGGGTGACGACAACGGGGATTGGATTCCCCTCCATCGGTACTGGGGTCGGCGCCTCGAGAGGGGCAGAGGGAACCGGGACGTCCCCACCGGCTGGAACCTTTCTCGGCCTCTTAGGTCTCCCTCCAGCCGGCGAAGGGCCCGAACCCTCCTCCCCATCTCGCTCCGCCAACCGTTTCTTTATGTCGGACATATCCTTGAAGAGTGCCCGAACCATCTGCTCAGTCGTCATTCTCTTTTCGCCTTTCTTGGGCATCTCTCCTACGAAGTATCTAGAAGACAAAGAAAACAGATCAAAACGCTCAAAAAATGGCTCTTCGTTCCGTCCCGAGCTCACGTGTAGCGAGGAGGTGCAGCTTCGGAGCACAAGAACAAGAGGACGTCTTCTGGTCTTGCGCCTTCTTTTATCCGTCTTCAGGGCGGGCGAAAACCCGCCCCTGCCCGCCCCGAGGGCGTGGCTGGCTGCGTCGGTGTCTAGGCCAGCCCACTCTAGGGCGAGAAAAGGCGCGCCCCGGCTACGCCGCTTCGGGCATACCAGCCGAGACGCGCCTCCCGCCCAAAAATGGCTTCCCGGGGGGATCGAGGCACTCAGCCATACGTTCGGGGGGACCGAGTGGTCGCCCCTTTCCATACATACTGCAAGTGTGAGACTACAATTGTGCGCAGGCCAGTAACTGCGCACAGGCAGCCTGGTACAGAGGGGACTGTGCATTGTTAGACATTGACCTGGGGTTGGCCTTACACTATTAGTAGGCACTCATAGGTAAAGTTAGTATGGTTTACTGTTTTGTCTGAAGTGACACTGTATCATACATATAGGGGGAAATCTGCCTTACGGTGCAGTTTCCCTACCCTTAAGCCTAAAATGCCAGGAATTAAACTGGGATGAAACGTGTGCACCCAGTCTGACAACTTTGGTCTGGCTCTGCTAAGGATGAGAGACAAAGTTGTTTCTCCCCCTGCTGGGCCAAGCTAATTACATTGAACCCCAACAGAGGGAACAAAGGCCTTCCACACACAAGGAGTATTTAACACTGCTTCCCTCCGCTCCTGAGGAGGAAGGGGTGTGGAAGATAATATGCATCTATTAATTTAGTTGTCACACTGTACCAGGGTGGGGGCAACCCAGGGGCACTGATCAAACGGGGAAGCCCAGCCACTGGAGCCAACGCAGGAGAGGGCTTGAGGTTTTAGTGTGAAAGACTCTAGCAGTGATGTCGCTTCTGGGCAGAGGAGATGCGGCCAGTGACTTCTGGATGACACCATCTTGAACTGTTCCACCATACAGTGCAGAAGAACTGAGACAGGAGTGGAAAGCTGATGTGGCACCATAGGATTGGCCAGTTGTGCTTGGCTTCTAGAACCAACCACCCCCATTTAAAGACTCCTGCACAAGGTAGAGAGGTATGTTTTTTGCTGTTGGACTCTGGAAACAGGGACTTCAGTAGCAGCAGCAGCCGTGGACAACTGGAAGAACAGCTAGCCCCCGATATCCTAAAGGAAAGGAACTCTGCCTACAGTTGACTCCAGGACAAGTGAGTCTCTCCAATTGCCAATGAGGCTGGCCGCTCCCCCCAATCCCCCCACCTCCCCCCCGCCCGGTCCCTCCAAAGGATCAGTTGGGGAAAGAATTGGACTCCACTGCCCTAAAAGATGACCAGGAGAGTCTTTTAAGAGCAAGGCAGAGGAGAAGGCTAGCCCAAGGAGCCGCTGAGACCTGCTCCCCTTAGTTGTTGTCATTTCTTGTTGCAAGGTCTACTGAAAATGCTCCTGACAGAAGAAAATGAGACCAACATTTTGCAAAACAGTCCAACAAGGCCCAAGATTTCACAAGAAAAACATGGGCGACCTTTGAGCCGTGCTCAATTGATGGAGCACATGTGGATCCACTGTCTGACTGAATTCTATCACTGGGATGAGCCAGGGCCTGGGATCATGGTGGTTTATTCATTTACTGGGAGATAGGGGCGTAGGGTGTACTCCTCACTGGAAGCTCCCTTGGCCCGAACACCCCATCCCCTTGGGATGGCCACAATTCCGAAGTCCCAGGTAACCTCATCTTCCTGGAACTGGAGAAAATAAGGGCCATGCGGGGAGCTAGCTGGCCCCTGTCATAACACCCTGGCTGTAAGGACAGCGGGCTGGGGCAGAGAAGAATGCACGCACTCCCCCACCTGCAGGAGGACAGCACAGGCAGTGGGGAGAGAACAGGGAAGAAGATGCAGGCTTCCACATGCTGGAAGGCAGTGCGCATTGGGGCAACAGGGGCATAGGGGCTCCCTTCGAAGTCCCTCTTGCAAGAACTGCTACAGGGGTATACTGGGTAGGATAGGACCCACCCCAAAAAAAGGAAGAACTAAAAGAAACTGCAAAAGGCCACATGGATGCAAGCAAATGTGACCTGGAGCCACAAATATAATATTCACGATCTGGCTGGAGGAGTGCCCCATGTACAAAATAAGAGAGGCACAAACATGGAGATATCTGAACAATGTCCTTGGGATAATCCACAAGACAGTGAAATCACAATCACCAAAGCATGGGACGAAATCAAACATGCGTCTATGTTGCGCAGTGTTTATAAAAGCCGTAAACGGCCATTAGGGAGTCAGCTGTGATTCTGTAGCGTCAGAATCAGAGCTGACCCATATAGTATCCAGACAATAAATGACTGCTAATACACAGTTGAGATTTGGACCGGATTTTGATGAAAATTGTGATGAGGACTTTTTTCCAACATTAGGAAACCCTCAGTGGGGGATTACCCAGCTTGATCACGCCCTGAGGAAGCCCATATTGTGGGCGAAATGCATTGGCTGTTTTTATAAAAAGTGCATATGTAGTGCCAAGAAACGAATAAAAGAAACTAAGAATATATAAAGAACGAATGCATCTGTCATCTTGATTTCGCTGTCTTGTGGGTCATCCCAAGGACTTTGTTCAGATATCTCCATTTAGGTGACTCTCCTATTTTGTTTTTCATGTTGTGTTAATAAGGACCATTAATGGTGGCTGGTTCTGAGAGGTGGGCATTTTTTGGAGACCGAATAGGAAACCAGCATTGGTATCTAGTACTAGAACAACACGGGAAGTGGTGCGTCAGTCTATATATCCTGCCATCAATCATCATTTTTGAGTGCCCCATGTGCTCTCTGGTCCTGTAATTAGCATATTTTCGTGGCTTTTGGTAGCTCCAAGATAGCAGGGGCACTACCAACGAAGGAACAGATGTCATGGGAGGAACTGCAGGAGTTGTATTAGCCCCTCAGAAGTGAATTTGGAAACTGACCCTGTGTTTGTGGAGTCACAGAATTTATGAACCCCCAGGTTTTTTATCATAATTTCAAAGCACTCCCAAAGCTGGAGCTTTTGCTCTTTGGCTGGGAGTGCAGTGGTGCTACAGACTGGTTTTATGGTTGCATTGCTGACATGCTTCATTGTTAGTAATTACTGCATTTACCCAGGGTTGTTATTGTATTTTATTCACGAAATTATGGTGGTTTTTAAAATGTGATTTATTTGCCTTTTAATATGATGCACCTTCTATAAATCCAATAGGCTTATTTTATATGTTGTGATGACTCTCGATAAAGCCAATAGGTATTTTGTATTTGAAGTGATCCGCAACTTTTTTGTGATGTCTCTCTGTATAGGGAAGGGGACTGTGATTTTGGAGATCATGGCTTCATTAGGGGTCAAATGTGTTTTCATAACATAATCAAAGGTATTTTATCTGCCTTATGTACATCTTTGGAAATTAGTGCATAGTAGTTAGTAGTGCGTGTTTGTGTGTAATAAATATACTTTTCCTTTTCTCAAGAAAAAGCACTGAATGGACAATATTTTATTGAGTATTATTATTGCGTGCCAGTGAAGAGTGAGTACTAGCCCTCACCACCTCACCTGTAGAGACTTTGGACTGCTCTGCTTCTCTACCCTGAGAGCGTCAAGCTCTACAATGGGGTGCTTAGTTCTCAGTAGGGGAAATTGTGGACCTATTACTTGACCAGGCCTCGCATCCAGCACAACTAATAACCTAAGTTCTTACATAGTGTAATACACAATAGCTCCTGCTCAGTAGCCAGCCTTTCCCTCCTGCCATGAGTTCTGCCTGAGGACTTCTGGTGCGGAATAAATTAAAGGGAGGCAGCTATGACGCAACCCCGACAGGGGTAAAACAAACAATAAAGCTGTCTCAAAAGTATTTAACCCATATTGATTCACCTATTATTAAACCCAATCACACACATTTTGAAATGAGGTCAGAGAATCAGGAGAGGCCTAGAATGAGGCAATGAGTTTATAGTTGATTTTTTTATAAATACATATCGATTAATGTAACCAGAATGGTAAAGAATAGCGGGGCATATTATCAAGGGGGTTTATCTCTGCTTTTTTGGCTTTAAAAGCCAAGAAAGCGGAGATAAAATTATCTCCCTATTACCTAGCTGTCGCTAACACCAGTTAGCGACAGCTAGTAGGAGATAGCGACCATCTTGGGCCCCACTTTGCATGTCAGTGATATTTATCACTAATGACATGCAAAGTGGGCGTGCCAAGATATTAGCGACTGAAAACAGTCGCTAACATCACTATCTCCTATTACCAACTTTTGGAGATATTCGCGCTAAGCGCAAATATCTCCAAATGCTAACACCTGCCCTGAGCAGTTCTTAGCCATGTTCTCCAATGGGAGGTGGATAACATGGCTAAGAGCATTAGCTAAGTAATGCATGAATATCGCTGACTTTTCAGCGATATTCATGCATTGCGGCGATTGTTATCGCATTTGCGATAAACCTTGGTAATACCAAGGTTTATTTGCAGTAAAAATCGCCGCAGCTCAGCAGTACATTTTTGTCTCTAACCAACCAATAGCGATAATTATCGCTATTGCTTGGTAATATGCCCTAGCATTTTTTTAATAGTTCCGATGGTGGGCGAGCAAATGTAAATACTAACCACCACATGCATCAATGTTGGCCTTTGCAATTCCTTTTTTTTTTTAATAAAATAAATGTTTTATTTAAAAAGCAATCACAGACATGATGGTCTGCAGATTCTTGCAAACCAACATCCCTGTGATGGTAGCGAATCATAGTTTATAAAAATAAATGTATTAAGATTTTTGCACATATTACAGATTTTTATAATTCCTTGATACAACAGTGTCTGTGTTGAAAAAAGAAGATATTGCATGTGCATAAACTATATATCTGTACCAAAAATACAAATAAAAACAACTTTTCAAAAAAAGAAACTGCCGCCTTCCCCTTGTGTCATCTTCACATACACGTAGTCATATCATCACTTCACAGGTTAACATTTCCATGACATTTCATAGTCTGCATAAATAATGTCCACATTATTATGCAGTTCGCACGGATGCATAGTTTTTCCCCCCGTATTTATGACCATCTCAATGCCCAAATACATACTTGCCCCCCTTCAGACCTGCCGTGTGTTCTTGTATTAGTAATCCCAAATGTCCACCCCTCCTGTTCCCAACCGGGTCACAAAGGGTTCCCAGATATCTTTTAGTCTGGTCCTGCTGGGCGTTAGCTCCCAATAATGTGACAGTTGGTCTTTGCAATAAGTGGCTGCTTCCACCCATGCTGCTATTGTTGGAGGGACTGTTTTTTCCAATGTATCACCACCTATTTTTTTGCCCGGAGTAGCATGATTGCTATGAGTTTTCTCTTTCCCTTAGGTAAATGTAGGACATATCCCAGCAGTGCTATCAACGGTGTACACGTCCATGGATGGCTTGTCATTCGGCCAATGTGATCAAATACTGCTAGCCAAAACTGCACTATCGGTCTGCATTCCCAGGCTCGGTGAATAAAGGTGGCTCTTTGGGATCCATATCTCCAGCAGCACGTGTTTGGGTGAAGTCCCATGCGGTATAACTGGGTAGCTGTACGATATAGTCAATGTAAATAGTTAAAATGAATCAGCCGAAGACGGTAATTTGGTGACAGTTGTTCAAGTTGAGTACAACAGAATACCTATTGCTTGTCTATTATAGTGATGCCTGCATCTACCTCCCAGTCCGTTTTGTATTGAGCTACGATGATCAGGGATTCCCTCTGTGTGATACTGTATAGGCGTGTTATTAGTTTGCGGGCAGATGATGTGGATATAATATTTTCCAGCGCTGGTAGCATGGAAGATATTAGTGGAAATTCTTCATATCTAGCCCTGCAGGCCACTCTTTTCTGATAATACAAAAGCATATCTGATGCAGTGGGTTATGCCTATTTGCACATCTGTTGTAGTGTCAGAAATGTACCATCTGGAAACAAATCGCTGCCCCTACCTAGCTCATGAGATGTCGCTCTCTTCTTGGCAGCCTTACCTAGTAGTGGCGCGATGAGTGGGTTGCCACCTATTGGCATAGATGGTGAAAATAGAACCTTTTGGTGTGCACTCTTTGCTAGCCCCTGCCACGCCCATCTCATGTTTCGACAGTATCATTTTCTAAGTTAGGGCATTTGTATTGCTGATAGAGTGCTGTGTTTAATGGGAGGGGGATACCTTGTCTAGTTCAATTACCACATGGGGCATGTATGGTGTGAGGTTATGCCAGTAGTGAAGGAATTGTGCTTATGCGCAATATGCTATAGTCGGGTGCTCCTAGGCCGCATTGTGCAAATGGTAGAGTTAAAATATTCCAGGAGTTTCGGGGTTGTTTACCAGCCCATATCAATTTCA
Source organism: Lissotriton vulgaris (assembly GCF_964263255.1). NCBI lineage: Eukaryota > Metazoa > Chordata > Amphibia > Caudata > Salamandridae > Lissotriton > Lissotriton vulgaris. The sequence continues at coordinate 898,953,110 of NC_141687.1, forward strand.
GTATGTTAGCACATAGTCTCTTAAAAAAATTGTGTTTATCGGAATTGGTATGTTTACAAATAAGTATAGTAGTTTGGGGAGTATTACCATCTTTGTTATTGCTATGCGTCCTGCCAGGGATAGTGGCAATTGTTTCTATCTCTGTATTTTACCTCCTTGCCAGTCTATCACCCTTCCATAATTAGCCAACCATAACTCCTGCATGTCTCTACTTGTCCATATCCCCAAATATCATATTGGACAGTTGGCCCATTGTACTGGAAATTCTGTATCGAACGGAATGGCGCCATCTGTCAGCGGTGTTATTGTTGACTTGGCCCAATTTATCTGAATTCCCGTTAGCCCGCCATAGTGAACCAATTCTCTCATCACTGGTGTGAAATTTTCTGCAGGGTTCATTAAATAGATCGTCATATCGTCTGCGTACATTGATATAAGTAAACCCCTAGAAGTAAATCCTATACTACCCTGTGTATGATGTTGACGGAGTCTGGCTGCGAGTGGTTCGGTGGCGATCGCAAAGAGGAGCGGCGACAGAGAGCAGCCTTGTCTTGTTCCTCTCGTTATGATAATTGGTTCTGAAATGTGTCCGTTCACCCTGACTCTCACCATCGGTGTTGTATATATTAGTTGAATTTGTTTTAAAAAAATCGGACTGAGTCCCATATGGGTTAACAGCGTGAAAATACATTTTCACTCAAGAGAGTCAAATGCCTTTGTGGTGTCTAAGAGGGCTGCTACTGTTTGAACTTGTGGAGATAAATAATGTAGACAACCGAATATTGTTCTGAGGTTATGTGCCATCGAGCGGCCAAGTATGAATCCTGATTGGTCAGGCAGAGCTATTTGTGGGATCATTGGCTGTAGCCTGTTTGCCAATAACTTTGCATGAATCTTGGCATCTAGATTTATTAAGGACAGTGGATGGTACGAGTCAGGCTGTGTCGGGTCTTAATCTGGTGTTAGCAGGGTTATTATGGTAGCTTCGGGCAGTGTCTGTGGCAATAATCCTGTTTCTTGTTCTTCCAGGAACACCTGCAGTAGTCTTGGCACTAGTATATCTGCATATTCCTTGTAAAATGCAGCAGTCAAACAGTGGGCGCCTGGGGTCTTGGCCTTTGCGATTCCTCAATTGCAATTATTGAGGAATCGCAATGAAGGAATCGCAAAAGCCTTTGCATGTAGAAATCTAAAAAAAAATAGTGATTCCTACACATTCCTTAATTGCGACTTGCAAATTGCAAGTCGCAATTAAGGAATGGCTTCCTACTAATTCCTATGGGCCTACATGCCCATAGGAATGAATGGGAATTGCATACACAATTTGCGAGTACCCATTAGGTATTCACAAATTGCGCATGCAATTTCAAGGGTGCAAGGGTGCCAAAAGGACACCCTGTTGCACCCCTGAAATTGCGATGTGCATCCATGTTGCGCACACACATGCCCCAAGGGCATGTGTGAGTGTGACATGGGACTTTGAAAAATGCCCTTTGGTGCATTTTTCAAATTTAGCAATTTCCTAAATGCAATGCAATAAAGTAAAAAAATTGCAATTTCGCAATTAAGAATCCCAACTGACGTCAAATGAAAGGTGATGGTAAATTGTGAATTTTAATTTGCGAAATTGCAATTTCTTTGTTTACTTTATTGCATTGCATTTAAGGAATTGCAAATTGCGATTCCTTAAATGCAATCGCAATTATAGTAATCGCAATTTTGCAATTACTTAAATTGCAATTTTTGCATTTGGGATGATGCATCCCAAATGCAAAAATACTGGTCGCAAAGGGTTTTTCCTTTGATGCATGTGGGCCTAAGGCCCTCATTATGATGTTGGGCGGACGTGTTGGGGTAAAGGAACCACCCGACTATGAGCAGGTGGTTCCGCAGTGGCAATTAGGATGCGACTGCCCATGGTGCAGTCGGAAACTTTTATTTTTTGAATGGGAACTTGTGAAGTGGGCTGAAAATGCCGGCAGCACAAGCTCTCATTGAAAAATGGAAGTTTGTAAACATCCCTGCACCATGTGGGAGACTCCTCACTGTGCCTGCCACAGGGTGCAGACATGTTGATGGGAGGCACCATTGGTGCCCCACAGGGCAGTATGCGGAGGCCCAGGAGGGAAGGAGGCCCTGCTAGAGGCCCCTAATTTCACTATCCTACAGCCTTTCTATGTCAGAAAGGCAAAAATGAAATGGATGTCAGAAACCAACAACATAATCCCAATGGCGGAAACGCCATAGTTAAGGGATTATGCTGCCTTTCCAACTGACCGACAGGATCCTGCAGCCCATCGGAACTGAGATGGATTCCCTCACAGATTTAAACTCTGACCACCATCATCCTAATATGACGGTCAGACTTTAAACATACCATGTTGGGTGGAAAGCCTCCGACCAGTGGTTGGAGGTTTTCCGCCCAACGTCGTAATCGCTCTCTAATACTTGCTAATTGAACACAGAATTTTAAGATTTGTTGTTCTCTCAATATAATCTAATATTTCCATGTTTTTCTGATAGTCTGTAAGCACATAAAATTTATATCTTAATCGAGTTCTGAAGTGTCCCTCAGAACTAATGGGAGCTTAAAGGCACACAGTCACCATTCAAGCACAAAAAAGTACAAAGGTCGTTATTAAAACTAAAGGCCTGAATTTGGCAAATAAATGCATCAATAGATCAATTTGCAGAATACGTGCATCTTCATGCCTACTGCACCAAAAGTGAAACACTCAGAAGAAATGTAGAGCAGTGAAATTGCAAAGTAAAACTATTAGCTTTGATATTGCAAATGGTATTTGTATTCAACAGGGTATGGTAGTAAACGGTTTTCTGGTGTATAAACTCAATAGAAATTCCAAAACATCAATTGTGTCTAAGGAAATATTGAATTTTACGAAATGAGTGAAGCAGGGGGCATAGAACATAAAACCTCAAAGCATTCATTTGACTGAAAAAAGGAAGGACAGAAAGCCAATTTAAGTAAAACAGGGACAACAATAATCCAAGATACTCACATAGCAGCAGATCAGAATGACCATGTAGTAGTTTGAAAGAAGGTTGGAGAGGGAATAATGAAGAAAATTAGAAGTCAAAAACCCAACAAAGACCAAATCTAAAAAAGTAAGGTGCTTACTATGAGTCTGGTGGTCCATGGAACGCCAGGCTGGCAGGTGTGCGGCGGTGGAAGTCTTCTGACTGCCCTATTAGGACCATGGTGGTCGGGATGCCCTGGGACCATTGCAACCACCAGGGAGCACAGATCCCTGGCGGGGGCGCGGCGGTTTTGAGGTCGCAATATGCTTGGCGGGGAAACAGACCTATATTGATAACAGACTTTTATTGACTACGACCATATTTTTAAAAATTGTGTACAGAAGGAGTCATATGTTTTTGGAATAGTGATGCACTGTTTTCTTGTTTATTTCATCACCCCTCACTGCACCACTTCTTCACTAAAGCATGAGCACCAGGTCCTCTCTATGCAAACAAGTATACATTGGATTAAGAATGTGCAATGAATAAATTAATTGCAAAAGAACATATCTCTCGCAGCCTGTCTTCGTTATATGCCTTGGTATTCTAAATTGGAAACACTCTCGGTCCTCGACTACGAGGAATGAGTTTATTTCATTGTAGATATTCAAATCCTAGTGAACCATTGCTTCTTTAACATTATGGTCTCTTTAGCCAGCATACATAGAGTAACATGGGAAAGTTGTGCCATTAATCACAATGGAGGTGTTACAACAGGCATGGGCGATCAGGGTACTTGTACATTCCTGTACACACACGTTATAGTATTGGTGGTATGGATGAACAATTGCAACATTTGAAGTGCCCAACAATGGGCCCGATTAGGATCGCGGACGGACTTGAGCCAATCCGCGACCCCTGAGGAGGAGGGAACGTCCGCAGGGGCTGCGGCGTTCCCTCCAAGCAGATTAGGATGTGACCGCCAGGGTGGCGGTCACATCCACTATCTTTAACATTGCAGCGGGTGCAGCTTCAAGCTGCACCTGCCGCAAGGTGAAAAATGCATGCATCCCATTTGCATGCACAAAGCGGCAGGCACCGCGATGTGCCTGCTGCTTTGTGCACGCAAATGCAGGGGGGTACCATAGGTACCCCACCCCCCCTTCACCCAGGGGGCCCGCAACGGCAGTCCGTATGCTTTCCACGGCGGGAATGCCGCAGCAGAAAAGCATGTCTTTCCCACCATCCTAATATGGCTGGCGGTGTCTGATAGACACCGCCACCATATTAGAGCTTTTCCGCAGCGGTCGGAAGGCGACCGCGGCGGAAAAACGACGGACGGACTTCTCGTCCCCCCAGCCATCCTAATCTGGCGGGGGGACATTGAAGGCTCCGCTGCGGAGAATCCGCATCCTCCGGGCCGGCGGAGGCTTCTGCCGGCCCGGAGGATGCGGATTCTCCGCGATCCTAATGAGGGCCTAAGTTAGGTAACCCTGAGTAACTATTACTAGTAAGTGGGAAGCCCTGGTGTAAATCATCTGATATTTTTAATCCTTTTGAAAGTAAGCATCATCTATCCAATGGAGAGACTGTGTTCCCATATAACAGAACAATTATTTCCATATTGTTTCTCAGAAGGATTAATTAAAGGTGCACACCAAACCACTCCCTTGGTTGTAGCAAGTGCTAGACATAAACGGTTTGCGTCTGGGGCAAAACCTGTTTCTTTATCAGGCCTTGTGCATAAGAAGGTGAGTGTAGTTTCACTCAACAAATGTCACTACTACTTCAAAAAATATTAAGTACTCTTTTACAATTGTGTCTTTTGAAAGCTATACATATCTCTTAATTCTATTTCCCCCCAAGTACCAGCTTATTGTTGTAGCGCCTGGATGCACTCTAGGATTGACTACACCAGCGCTTGCTACTTAGGATATAAGAATCAATCAATCAATCAATCAATCAATCAATCAATCAGTACACTTGTAGAGCGTGCTACTCACCTGTGAGGGTCTCAAGGCGCTGGGGGGGGGAGTAAGTGCCGCTACTGCTCGAAAAGCCAGGTCTTGAGGTGTTCCTGGAAGTGAGGTGGTCCTGGGTCAGACGTCGGTGTCTTTTAAAAGCTTTACATATCTCTTAATTCTATATTCCCCAAGTACCAGCTTATTGTTGTAGCACCTGGATCCACTCTAGGATTGACTACACCAGCGCTTGCTACTTTTGCTGGTGGGGAGCCAATGCAGGTCTCTCAGGTGGGCTGATATGTGACTGTGGCGGGGATGTCGAGAATGAGTCATGCGGATGCGTTCTGTACGCGTTGGAGAAAAACCAACTTCAGTCTTGCTCTCGTCTACATTTGCCTCAAAACACCTCTATCCAAATTGTCTGTAGCCTTCGTAAATTTGCAGAGGCTAGACTTATGTTATACTGGCAACTTGTTTCTTCTTAAAACAGTTCTTTGCATTATGATTTGTTCATAAAGTCCTCAGTGGGTTTGATGGTCATCCCATTAGGACCCATATAAAAGTTATGAGCTCTCATATGTTTTACGCTCTTTTACAACTCTCGGGCCATATTATCAAGAACGGGGATAACATTATCGCTGCTTTTGTGGCAGGAAACTGCTGCTAAAGCAGCGATATGGGGCTTGATAATTTGCATTTTTGAATTCCCATAGAAGCCCAGGTTCTGGTGTGAACCTGGGCTTCTAGGGATATTATTCTATATATATTCTAGGCATATTATCAAGCCCATTATTGCTGCTTTAGCAGCAGTTTCCTGTCGCTAAAGAGGCGATAATTTTATCGCCGTTCTTGATAATATAGCCCATGATGTGGTATCGGACATTAAACTAGCCTCATGGGCGGCAGATCCTTTGTGGTATTAACAGCTAAAATGTGGTATCAGCTCTCTATATATCTTCAGGACATTGTTGATCATGTTTTTTCGTTTTTTTTGGTAAAACAATCCTACCTAGGCTAGGCTTTCTTATTGAACTGGCCTTTAGCTTGCATTTGAATTCTGTTCTTTATTTCTGTTGGACCTTTCTCCCATCGACAAAGTGGATTTTGAAGAATGTTGTATTTATTATCAAGGTTTATTATCAAGGAACGGCGTTAAAATTATCGCCGCTTTAGCGGCAGAAAACTGCCGCTAAAATGTCGATAATTGGATTGATAATATGCCGTGGAGAATTCCAATAGTAGCCCATGTTAACACCAGAACATGGGCTTCTATTGGAAATCTCCAGGGCATATTATCAAGCTCATTATCGCCGCTTTAGCTTTAATCCTGCTCCTTGATAATATGCCCCGCTGTGCTTTACAAATATGTTCATCCACTCAAAAGGTTTCAGGGAAAAGGCCACATATTTATAAAATGGCCTTTACACTGGAGAAACAGTGTACTACAAAGGGTCTCAGAAAGGTTTTCCCAATCCTTGACTTTTTGAAAAGTGTAAATAGTGAGAATGCAATAGTTGACAAATTCATACAGTCTAATTGCTTCTTAGCTGACTAGACTCCAGCTAGAGAATTTTCTTTTATAGGATAAATGGCTAATGAAAGGATGGTAGGCGGTCCCCCGCTACTGCTGTGTAAGGTACAAGACTGTTAAACTGATGCAGAATTGCTTGTCTGTAGTGTGGTAGAGAGTGCACAACAATAGCCTTATCTTTCTGGGATGGAAGGCATCTATGGCTGGGTGATTTATATGTTGTAGTGTATTTAATGTCAATGTCTCCTTTTCTAGGCTTGCTGTACCTAATTACTTCTGCTATCTATCAATATCAGAAAGATACAATTTCCCAGTTGTTACCGGAGAATAATTTTGGACTCTTTAGGATGGCGAATTAAAAGTATAAGGGGGACGTATTCATGTGACATCAGGAGGGATTTCATGGTCCGTGCTTCAGAACAAGTGATTTTACCTAATTATCCCGAAAACTCTGATTAGGTGCAGTATTTCCTCCGTGTTAAAAGTAACAGCTGCCTAGACGTGTGTGTGTGGTCCTGTGAAGCAGCAAAAGGGTTCGCCGAATTATCAAGGGCATCTTTGCTGCCTGTATTTTCTAACTTCACCAGCTAACTTTTTGTCAAAACTTGTGATGTTTTAAAAAGGTTTCGGCAAAGTTGTAAGGATTAGAAGTTCTCAACGTTTCGTAAAACTACTTTTAAATCGTGAGAGAGCGCAATTTGAATGAAAAGTATGTCCGTACCATATTTACAAGCTAGTAGCGTAAAGTTAGCACATGTAACCTTAGTAATAAGAAATATATCTGTATTTACTCTAGAATGTGCATTAGAATTAGAAAGGCCCGTATATAGGTTGGGCTAATATAGAAGTGTGTGAAAATGCTTAAGAACAGTAGAACGTGCTAAACGGAATTCATGTACGTATGTAATTAATTAAATGGAGAACGAGATGAAATGTAAGTTGAAGAAACGTGCAGACCACCTAGCACTGTGTAAGAACGAGGGTATAACATTGTATTTTATGTAACATGGATTCGATTATAATGAATAAGTTACTAATTCGACTATGTATATGTGTGTTAAAAGTCATATCGTATAGAAGAGTTTGTAGGAATTCTAGAATGGTGTGTTCATATGCTATTTTAACCTAACGGACCAAGGGTTCGCAAGAGTGTAGTCCACTGCATGTAATTTAGTGGTCACAGGGATAGGGGGATAGCTTTGATCTGTACGTGCGAGCCAAGAGTCAAAGGTCTCGTTAAATTAAAGTGACAATGCTGGATGAAGTTTTATGGCCTAGTGCGATAAGGGGCGTTTGGAATTTGGGGTCTTGTTTTGAAGTGTCTGTTTTCGAAGTGACCAGGGGGTTACAATCACAATTGTAATGAATAGAGCTCTGTTGAGGTGATAGACTTTGGTCTGGAGGTGTCAACTGGAATGTCATGGGGTTACCAGCACGACGGAGACGGCGCCATGAGAAGCAAGGTCAACTTAACAGACGACTCGAAGAGACGAAACTATGGAAAAAACCAGAAGCAGGACTACGTGAAATGTGTACGTGGTGGGCGTCTCAAGGGGGCGTTCCACCCATACTGTGATTTTGTATTTAGGGACAGCACCCCGGAGAGAAGGGAGCGCAGAAGAGAGCAGATGGCCTGAGGCAGAACAGAAGGAGAGCAGTAGGCCGAGGACCCTTAGAGAGCAGATGGGTAGGCAGAAAGGGTACTGCTTCTCGACATAGGTTTTCATCAGAGATTAAGGGAGTTTGAACTTCTTTGGAAGTCAAACGGCTGACACCTTTTTAGGTCAAGAACTTGTTGAGTAGGGATGTCATCTAGCATAGAGTAGGGACAGATTTAACTTGTTTCATTCTTTTTCTGTAAATGACGCATCATATCCATTTTGTGTCTATGCTATTCAATTTGCTGATTTTAGAATTGGTTTTAATTGTTTTCTTCTGTAGACTGAGATTCTTTAGGGAATTTATGTTCCTTTTAGTACCTGTATACTTGTTGAATCTTATATTGAGAGGATTGTATGTGCAAATAACTTTGGGTTTATATTAAACTTTTTAAACTCTACCAGTCGTAAGTGGTTCTTCAGAGTTGCGTCAGTCTATTGGGTTGATTTAACTTATGTGGGTTTGCCTTTTACTCAATGACAGTCAATAATCGATCCAAAAAGGATGAATGAGATAGGTATCTAGGTGATCAGATAAGATATCAAAATCTCATTCCCCGCAGTTGGTAGCAGAGAAAGATGGTTGGCTTCTTGAGGAAGGCAACCTAGGTTAAGTCTAGATTACCCCAAGGCCCCTAGTCATCGACGACCAGAAGAAGAATCCCTGCCGAAGAAGGTGCTGACGGTGCGAGAGAGAAAAGCAGCAGAGTCGATCGAGAGTGAGTATAAGGGTCATGCGTTGCCAGATTGCGGTGTTTTGTGTTGTACCTATGTTGTAATGTCAAGCGGAGTTGAATGCCTGTAGTGTGATTGGGAGAAGGTTGTGAGCGCGCGCAACCGGTGAAAATCTTAAGTCCAAGAAGGGCTTAAGTGGTTCGGGTGTATCGAACATCCAGAGTAATTGTCTACCATTGTAAAGGGGGTCATGAGGTACCATTGATCGCCCGTTGGACCGAGATAGGGGGAATGTCAGAGTGAGTGTATGAGTAACGGACGCTGGTCGGACGTTTACTGTGTGTAAGTAACCTATCAGTTAAGGCGAGCGACGTCTCGTCAGTTGAGGTGACAATTACAGTTAGACTGTGGACGTACAGTCAAGAAAAGTGATCGCTTGGTCGGAAGTAGTCATTTTTCGGTGTATGAATGAGACGCATGCAAGACCGCGAGACGAGCTGAGAAAGGAGGGGAACTGCTGCAGAGGGGACGAGTGACGTCAGCGTAGAGACGCGCTGGGATAGGCTGATCAGCGAGAGCCGCGCAGGGATTGGTGGTTCGCCATCGGGAGGTAAACAAGGAAGAGAATTAAGGAAAATCGTAGATTTTTGAAAATGAAGTGTTTTAAACGTTTAAGGGCGATCTTTAAGAGAGATAGAGGGAACTCGTATGCGGGGGAAGAAGCCCCACCAGAAGGCACACCAGCTTATTATATGGCTGTGAACGTTGGGTTACACTCAATATTATGGATCTCCGAGTGGAGTAAGCTAACAGAAGGAAATAAGGAACTGACGTTCCCGAGATACGGGACGTTTAGGTTAGAAGCATTGAATCAGCTGAAAGCGGTAATGCTCGCAACGAGACCTCTACCGAGGCCAACACAGTTCGAAGCCCTCAATGCATGGTTCAAGGCGGCAAATGACAGGAGCCTGAATAGGCACCAAGAAAGAGTGAGACGATCTGTAAGAGCAGTGCAGGATGCTAAATGGGATGATGAAGCTAAAAAGTGGAGGGTGCAAAGAATAGAAGCAGACAAACTGTACCCAATGCTAGAGGCTACGGGAGAAAAGAAACCTCCAGAAGAGGATGAGGAGAGCGAGACGGAGGAGGATCTGATAGATAGGCTATTATTGGACAGACCACCTCCGTACAACAGAGAAGCCGAAAGTCCCGAACTACAGCAGGGGGACGGGGCTAGGATAGGGGAATATAGACCGCTCCCCGTAACAGAGTGGGAACCCAAGAAAGGTGAGGAAGTACCTCAATCTAGTCCCGTACAGAGAGTAGTAGGAAGATTTGTGGTACAGAAGGGGCCAGAAACGGAGTGTACAAGGTCGTATCAACTGCCAGATGCTCTACAAGTACCTGTTACCATAGGTCCTATAGTGTCAATCTACAACCCGGAGGGAGCCCAGCAGGAGGAACAGGCACAGTGGGACAGGGAAAGGGCAGAGATGGAAACTAGGACCAATACGATAGATTCCCAAAGGCAGTTGCTAGGACCAAGGAGTCGGAGTACACCATTGAATCCAGCAACGGATCCCTGGGTAGAACAGGGGGGTCAGAGAGGACAGATGGATTTGAGGGGACCAAAACCGAAATCCTTTAAGGAGTTAAGAGAGTACTTGAAAGAATGGGATGCTGCCGTAGAGACTCAGAATAAAAAGATAGAAACAGAAACTGAATGGAGAGATCAAGATAACAGGATCCTCTCTCACTGCTGAGCTGGCGAAAGCAGTCCGGAGTGGGAGAGAGGGAGTCAAGGAAGCAAAGGAGATACTTGCCATACCATCGGTGGCAATAGACAAATGTGTGATGACAAGAGTACAGGATGTGGGGGAGTGCCTCGCCCCATCCTTAGTGAGGGAGAACAAAGGACACAGGAGTACCGAAATAGTTACAGGTGCACGCACCATACCCCGGACGAAAATGTGCGACATTGGAGTCACGAGAGTATGGGGAGTCGCGAAAGGTCTCGCCATGCATTCAGTGATCACGGACGGGATCGCGGGAACATGGAGGGCCGTGAGGGACCTTATCGTTTATTGAGTGACACCAGACAGCAAGGGAGTTGCAGTGACTCAGAACAGAACGGAGGATCCTACCTTGCATCTAGAGAGACCGAGCCGAAAAGACAGAATGCAGTGATGGGGAATAGAACATTGTTCCACCATACCCCTAGGGAAGATGGGAAAGCTTGGGACCTAGAGAGGTGGGAACAAAGAGAAGCAAGAAGGACTCCTCATAACTCACCTGTGCCTAGACGAAGGACTCGTAGTGGGGGTGAGAGGGATGTGAACGGACCATCTAGGAGTGAGATACTGAAGGCTGAGATAAAGGCAAAACGGCTCGATGTAATCAGTTTAAAATCAGATTTGGAGGAAATAATAGACGGCACATTGCCAATGGAAAGGATCGATCTGTATGAACAGGATGAAATACTGTTTATGGCTAAGGATGTTACTCGGAAAGCGAGGTCAGTTCATGAAAAATTATCTGAGTTGGCAACCAGGTATATGATAGACCTATCAAGGACAAAAGCTTTACAGGGTAACCACAGGCTAAATTGCACGGATCAGGATCTAGATGAGCGTAGGACGATCGGGCTGAAAATACACATAAAAGAACTGATCCTGAGTATCAGAATGTGGAGGGATTTGGACAAATGGGAGGAAAGATGGTCCAAGAGGGGAACCGTCAGAAGGAGCACACTTGAGGGGTCCCCGGAGGGAGGGCTAATGCGAATGGAAGCTTTCCCTTTGCGAGAAATCGCGAACGGGAACTACGTGCATGTGCCCTGGAGTAGGGGGATCTAGCGGCATTTACCAATTCCTTCCCAAAGCTAAGGGAGAATCCCGTCGAATGGTACAAACAGGTAGAGAGGTTCATGAAGATCTCTAAAGTACTGTGGGTCGACTTGAACACCCTGTTTGATATCGTAGTACCCGGAGATTTGTGGACGGCATGCAAGCTTAGTGTTGAATGGCCCATTTCCGAACCGGATAGAGATGCCCAGACGAATGGACCATCAGAGAAAGTCATGGAAAAGTACGAGAGGGTAATGGCATGGTTGAAAGAGAAGGTGCCGTTGCAGGACATAGACTGGGTTAAGATAGATCGAACCACTCAGGAACCTAAAGAGACCGTTCACGAGTACTATGAGAGATTGCTGAAAGCATTCAAACAGTACAGTGGATTGGACGTGATGGATCCTAAAGACATAGGACAGTTTGTGTCGAAGTTCGTCCTGGGATTGAGATCAGACATAAGCCTAATGATTCAACAGCATTTGATCTGTTGGCAAAACAAACCTTTAGATGAGATCCTGAGGTATGCGAGGTACTGTAGCGATGAAATAGATTCAAAAGCAAAGAAGCTTAAGGAGAAGCTGATGTTGGTGCAGATGCAGTCAGCTGGAAAGGGTGGACAGCGGCAACAGGGAACAGGAACCCTAGGGAAGAAACAGATTAATCAAAGCAGAGATGAGGAGGAAAAACCGAGACCTAGGGTAGATATCGCGACACTGAAAAAGACAACGAGGTGCCATCAGTGTAATGAGGTGGGACATTGGAGACGCGAGTGTCCCTATAATATCGAGACGGGGGAATTTGAACAGGAGGAGGATGAGGTTCAGAACAGCCTGGTAAAGGGAACAGCGGTCCCGAAGGGAAAGTTTATCAAAGGGGGGACTCAGACCCCTCGAGCTCCGTTCCCTCATCCGCCTCGCATTGCAAATGGAGGGAAAACCTATAGGCAACTGCCACTGTTCGTAGGAGGAGAAGAATGCTACTACGTTGATCCCCTTACGGGACAACGAGTGAATAGGGAAGAAGACTGTACCCTAGGGGCAGCCCTGGAGGTAGACCAGAGAGGACCATACGTGGAGGCTGAGGTGGCTGGATGTCCTACGACCTTTTTGGTGGATACGGGGGCCACTCGATCCACTTTGAGATCGGCGGTAGTCCCAGGTCTGCCAATGTCGGGAGAGACAATCCAGGTGGTAGGAGTCGCATATAGGAGAATGACGAATCCTCTGACAGAACCGGTGTCAGTGAAAATAGGGAAATACAGTGATGAACACCAGTTTGTGATTTGTGATTCAAGCCCTGTGTGTCTGCTAGGAAGAGATCTGTTGTGTAAACTAAACTGCACCATATATTGCACACCTGAAGGAGTAGAAGTGCAGACCAACGATGATGATGCCGACTTTAAGGTTGTAAACTCACAGGGATGTGTGGAACTATACCCTACCTTAACGGTGGAGGAGCTTCCACAGGACTTGAAGGAGATGGTGTCAGCTGAGGTGTGGGATTTTACTGGAGAAGAAATAGGACTGATCAAAGGGGTAGAACCGGTAAAGATCATGGTAAAACCCAATGCCGATTATCCAAGAACACCACAATATAAGTTGACACCGGAGACGATTGCAGGAATAAAGCCTGTGATCGAATCCATGATTAAACAGGGAATATTGAAGGAGATCGTGGGAAGTCCATGTAACTCCCCGATTATGGGTTTGCAGAAGCCTAGTGGGAAATACAGAATAGTGCAGGATCTTCGAAAGATTAATAATATTGTTGTTTCATGTTGTCCAGTGGTACCAAATCCATCAGTGATATTGTTTCAGATACCGTTCCAAGCTGAATGGTTCAAGGTGATAGACCTGTGCCAGGCTTTCTTTTCAATCCCCTTAGATGAGGAAAGCCAATATCTGTTCGCTTTTAGGCTGGAAAATCGCGTTTTAACATGGTGTCGTATTCCCCAGGGGTATACAGAAAGCCCATCGATTTTTAACCAGCTGCTGAAGAAAAATCTTGAAAGTCTAGTACTGCCCATGAACTCGGTTCTGGTCCAGTACATAGACGACCTACTTGTGGCGTCAGAAACTGAGGAAGCTTGCAAAGTAGACACCATCACCTTACTAAATCACTTGGCCGAGAACGGACACAAGGTATCTCCAAGTAAATTGCAGTATTGTCTGACAGAAGTGCAATACTTGGGCCACAGGATTGAAAAGGGAAAACGGAAGGTGTCTCCAGGCAGGATAGAGGCGATCATGAAAATGAGTGCGCCCAAAACACAAAGAGAAGTCAGGATGTTTCTAGGCATGGTTGGTTATTGTCGGCAGTGGATAGCCAACTTCTCACTGAAGGCAAAACCTTTGCAAAAACTGACGCACAAGGGGGTGAGTGATCCGGTACCATGGGACAAAGATTGTTTGATGGCGTTTCTGCAGTTGAGGGAGGACTTGTGTCGTGCCCCGGCTTTGGGAATGCCTGATTACGAGAAACCGTTCTTGCTTTACTGCTGTGAAAGGGAAGGTTGTGCTTTGTCAGTTTTGGCCCAGATACACGGAAATGCCCGTAGACCAGTTGCATACTTTTCGGCTACCTTAGATCCAGTAGCCGCAGCGTTGCCCGGATGTCTCAAATCCGTTGCTGCAACGGGTGTCAGCATTGAAAGGTGTGAAAATGTGGTTATGGGACATCAGTTAGTGGTGTACGTACCGCATTCTGTGGAATTGTTAATGACTAGGACCAAGACTCAGCATCTGACGAATAGCAGGCTCACATGCTATGAGCAAGTCATATTGGCTGCTGAAAATGTGACCCTAAAAAGATGCTCTGTCTTGAATCCTGCTACTTTGATGCCACTTCCTAATGATATTGATGATGAAGTTTGTACAGATCATGACTGCCTTGATGTGACTGAACTATGCACCAAACCAAGACCAGATATCGTAGATGAGCCATTGACCGACCCTGATGAAATATTCTTTGTTGATGGTTCATGCGTAAGAGACGATATCGGTCAGCTGAGAGCAGCATATGCAGTTTGTACCATTACCGGAGTAGTGGAAGCCGCCTGCCTGGAAGGAGTACACTCCGCTCAGGTAGCTGAAATCATTGCTTTGACCCGTGCCTGTTTGGCAGGCAATAAAATTCGAGTCACCATATACACCGATAGCCAGTATGGTTTCGGGGTAGTTCATGACTATGGGCAGTTGTGGTCTCAAAGAGGTTACATACCTCCTCGGGTTCTCCCATTAGGAATGGAGAATTCGTGAGATTATTGTTAGAGGCATTACAAGGTCCAGCAGCTATAGCGGTTGTTAAATGTACCGCGCACACGAAAAACACAGATTTTGTGTCGCAAGGTAATCGGTATGCAGATGAAGTCGCACGTTACTGTGCGGAACAGGGGTATTCCCTCACCAAGGTAGAAGTGGGGGGAATACAGGAAAGAACTGATTTGACTATGTTGTTAGAAACTGTAGACACGTGGGATGAACTGAAATGCGTCCAGGAGAATGCACCTGATTTTGAGAAAAAGGCATGGGAAACAGCTGGTTGTACCAAAAGTGAGATGGATTTTTGGATCTCTGCAGATGGGAGAGCAGTTTTACCAAACAAACTTGTTAGTCCAATGGCAAGGAGATTGCATGGACCAGCACACATAGGTAGAGATGCCATGGTGAGAGTATTCAGACAAACGTGGTACAATCCGAAGTTTAGAGTAGCGGCAGAAGCAGTATGTCAGCGTTGTGTGATCTGTCAGCAGCTAAACGTAGGAAAGAGAACACCAGTGGTGGAAGGTGTCTCCAGGCAGGATAGAGGCGATCATGAAAATGAGTGCGCCCAAAACACAAAGAGAAGTCAGGATGTTTCTAGGCATGGTTGGTTATTGTCGGCAGTGGATAGCCAACTTCTCACTGAAGGCAAAACCTTTGCATAAACTGACGCACAAGGGGGTGAGTGATCCGGTACCATGGGACAAAGATTGTTTGATGGCGTTTCTGCAGTTGAGGGAGGACTTGTGTCGTGCCCCGGCTTTGGGAATGCCTGATTACGAGAAACCGTTCTTGCTTTACTGCTGTGAAAGGGAAGGTTGTGCTTTGTCAGTTTTGGCCCAGATACACGGAAATGCCCGTAGACCAGTTGCATACTTTTCGGCTACCTTAGATCCAGTAGCCGCAGCGTTGCCCGGATGTCTCAAATCCGTTGCTGCAACGGGTGTCAGCATTGAAAGGTGTGAAAATGTGGTTATGGGACATCAGTTAGTGGTGTACGTACCGCATTCTGTCGAATTGTTAATGACTAGGACCAAGACTCAGCATCTGACGAATAGCAGGCTCACATGCTATGAGCAAGTCATATTGGCTGCTGAAAATGTGACCCTAAAAAGATGCTCTGTCTTGAATCCTGCTACTTTGATGCCACTTCCTAATGATATTGATGATGAAGTTTGTACAGATCATGACTGCCTTGATGTGACTGAACTATGCACCAAACCAAGACCAGATATCGTAGATGAGCCATTGACCGACCCTGATGAAATATTCTTTGTTGATGGTTCATGCGTAAGAGACGATATCGGTCAGCTGAGAGCAGCATATGCAGTTTGTACCATTACCGGAGTAGTGGAAGCCGCCTGCCTGGAAGGAGTACACTCCGCTCAGGTAGCTGAAATCATTGCTTTGACCCGTGCCTGTTTGGCAGGCAATAAAATTCGAGTCACCATATACACCGATAGCCAGTATGGTTTCGGGGTAGTTCATGACTATGGGCAGTTGTGGTCTCAAAGAGGTTACATAACCTCCTCGGGTTCTCCCATTAGGAATGGAGAATTCGTGAGATTATTGTTAGAGGCATTACAAGGTCCAGCAGCTATAGCGGTTGTTAAATGTACCGCGCACACGAAAAACACAGATTTTGTGTCGCAAGGTAATCGGTATGCAGATGAAATCGCACGTTACTGTGCGGAACAGGGGTATTCCCTCACCAAGGTAGAAGTGGGGGGAATACAGGAAAGAACTGATTTGACTATGTTGTTAGAAACTGTAGACACGTGGGATGAACTGAAATGCGTCCAGGAGAATGCACCTGATTTTGAGAAAAAGGCATGGGAAACAGCTGGTTGTACCAAAAGTGAGATGGATTTTTGGATCTCTGCAGATGGGAGAGCAGTTTTACCAAACGAACTTGTTAGTCCAATGGCAAGGAGATTGCATGGACCAGCACACATAGGTAGAGATGCCATGGTGAGAGTATTCAGACAAACGTGGTACAATCCGAAGTTTAGAGTAGCGGCAGAAGCAGTATGTCAGCGTTGTGTGATCTGTCAGCAGCTAAACGTAGGAAAGAGAACACCAGTCACATTGAGCCACATAGGGAGGTCTGGGGGGCCTTTCAATAGAATGCAGCTGGATTTTATTGAAATGCCCAAGTGCAATCTCCTCAGATACGTCTTAGTGATTGTCTGTATATTTTCCAGATGGGTTGAGGCTTACCCTACACGTAGGTGCGACACACTTACAGTAGCAAAATTGTTGCTTAGAGAACTGATACCGAGGTTTGGGGTGCCGGCCTCTTTGGAATCGGACAGAGGAACACATTTCAACAGCGAAATAGTGAAGATGCTATGTTCAGCTTTAAGTATAGACCAGAAGCTCCACTGTAGTTATCGACCAGAAGCTTCGGGGATTGTAGAGCAAATCAACAGCACCATTAAATCCAGACTCGCCAAAGTTTGTTCATCGACGTCCTTGAGCTGGCCTGACGCACTTCCACTGGTCCTTATGAGTATACGTAGCACGCCAGATAGAAGAACAGGTCTCTCTCCACACGAGGTGCTAATGGGGAGGGCTATGAGACTGCCATCGGTTCCGACTGCAGCACTGTTGAACATCACAGACGATTTGATCCTGGACTATTGCAAGGGACTATCTGACGCCATTCATTCTGTGTCCCTCCAGGTCCAGGCTGCAGAGGTTCCATCAGCTCAAGACTTGTGCCATGACCTGTGTCCGGGGGACTGGGTCCTGGTGAAGAAACATGTCAGGAAGAACTGTCTAGATGTGCGCTGGCGTGGACCATTCCAAGTCATACTAGTTACGAACACTGCAGTAAAGTGTGGAGGCTTGCCCAACTGGATACACGCCTCACACACCCGAAGAGTTCCAGCACCTCTGGAAGAAACAGCTCCTCTCTCGGATGAAAATCCAGCGGAAAGCGGAGAAGCCACAGAGAGGGAAAGTCAAGCTGTAGAGGTGGTCGAAGAGGCTGAGCCTGTGTCGGAACAGGCTGATGACGGTCAGGACACCAGTGAGACCGAAGTTGCCTCAGAAGAGGAAAGTAGCTGGGAATTCGGCTCAGACACCGATCAAGCTGTAAGCGGACAAGAAACGAGTCCAAGAACAAGGAGTAGGAGGACAAGGAATGGAGAAGCTAGTTGGCCGGAAAGAAGGAGAAGGTCAAGCTTGAGAGCAAATCCAGAGAGAACCCTTGTCCCGATCTCTGAAGATTTAGATCTAGACGAAGGAGCTACGGACTCAGGCTCTGAGAGTCCGAGAAGATCAAGGAGGGTACGTGTGCCCTGCAGAAGATACGCCACCCCCGAGTGGACCTATCTAGCAGCAGATGTCTTGGGGACAGAGATCTGGGAGAGTGAGAGAGGTGCAGGTGACTAATCTCGATCCAATTGTGACGGTGGAGATATGGATGTTGACGCCTGGAATCGAGACTGAGGGGTTACTGACCTTCACACTCCCCGTTCCCCTTTACCTAAGTTGGATCAAGGACCTGATGCTGAATCGATTAGAGTTTCCAACTTTGGGTCATCCAATACCAGCACAGGAAGAAAAAGTCATTCGTTTAGAACTGTTGGAAAATGCCATTAGAGCTGCTGGTACTAGAATCATTGTAGATGCATAAAGACTTTGTGATTAAGCCATAAAGAAGAAGATAACCTAGCACTGAGTGGAAAGAAGAATAAAATTAGGGATTACATTTAGAGGACGGAGAAGGGTTAGGGTTGTCTGTTGCTGAAAATAAAGAGACTTTTTGTTGGTTAAGAGTGCTTCACAGACTGAGAAATCAAATAAAGCACATAAAGACCTGAAAAAGAAAACTTTTAAAGAAGAAAGAGCCACGTTGTTTGATAACATGGAGACTGGCAACCCAAACCGAAAGGGCAAATGCATAATAGGCACACTAATAGCAGTAGTAATTTCTCTTATCATCATAGTAGTTACCATATCATACATAATAGGACATGCAAGTGTAAAGGAGACAACAGATGTAAAGCCTGTAACGACTTTGAAACCTGCTCTCATTGGGATGAAAGAGGAGAGCAATGAAATCTGTGAAAAGACGTTACTGGCAGGTGAAGCTCGTAGGTTACACGTAGACGAGTCGCAGGGAAACTTTAGATCAAACGCATACGCCAAGTTATTATACGAGTATATTGATGCCATGGAGGCCAAAGATTGTTATGTTTGCATGCAATTGCCGGCTTCCGTAGATGAAGGCATCAGATATCATCATCTTCCACTGACATATGGGATAACATGTAGTTTATTGCTCAGTATATTTTATGGTCGAGAAGGGTTTGAGTACTACTTTTCAAATTATGATTCGGTACTGCCTGAAGTCCCGAATTATAAACAAATGAATAAGTGGGACTATTACAAAAAGGAAGATAGATTAGCAAAATTCTTTCTTCCTTGGGATACATTAGATACTTCATATGCACGCCGAAATAATCTGACTTGCAAAGTGTCAGAGATTGAGAAAAAATTCATTGGACAAGTTGATGACCGGTACAGGAGGCAGAAGATTCTAAAATTGTCAGGACAATGGAAAACAGATTGGACCGAAGAGGAAAAGGCACACAAAAGGAAGGGTAGTAATGGTCCAATAGCTTTGGATAGAACACAGAAAGGAAAGTTATGTTTGACTCGAAGCAAGACATATTATGAGAGTGTATTTGTAGGTGAAGTTAGTTGCGAACATGCTTTCCGGTTAGAGTACTATACAAAAGATTTCATGAAAGGGATGCAAGCGATTCCTAATGTATATTTTGTATGTGGAAGGAATGCCTATGTAAAATTGCCTGACAATTGGTATGGTTCATGTTATTTGGCAATTGTCTTCCCCAAAATATATCATGCAAAGGATTTAGAGATCATAGAGGGAAAGGCTTCGACAAGAGGGAAAAGGGAAGTAGGAGATCTTGAGGTAGTTGGAGACGTATTTGGAGCCATGTTTCCTCTTTTAGGTTTGATACTTAATGATGTTAAGATCAGGAGACTAGCTACAGTTGTGGATAGACTGTCTGCCAGTACTGCAAGGTCATTGATGCTAGTAGAAGGAGAGATGCAGTCGATTAGGGCAATGGTCCTTCAGAACCGTCTTGCTTTAGATGTTCTGTTAGCAAAAGAGGGCGGAGTCTGCAAGGCTCTGAAGGTCCAGGAATGTTGTACTTACATTCCAGACAATTCAAAACCACTTGAGAAGGTTATACAGAACATTAGTGAGATACATCAAGAAATCGAAGATTTGACAAAAATAAATGTTTGGGAAAAAGTAGGTCATGGAATGGGAAAGGTTGGAGGTTGGTTTGCTAATCTCGGTAAAAGCATTGTTTGGTACATCTTGAAACCTGTTTTAATAATTTTGATTTGCATAATCATACTGTGGGGTTTAGTGAGACTGTACAAATGGTATAGGTCAAACCAGTTGCAAAGGTCCATGAGAGAGCAAGAAAGGAGATTAGCTGCTTTACAAGATCAGCAGTATAGAAGTTTGAGAGCTCTCGAGACGATAAAAAGAGGGAGCCTTGCAACTAGTTCTGTGTAAAGTAACATTCAAATTGAAGTATTTGTGATGACCCCTAGAGGTCATCAAAGGGGGGAACTGAGAGAGCGCAATTTGAATGAAAAGTATGTCCGTACCATATTTACAAGCTAGTAGCGTAAAGTTAGCACATGTAACCTTAGTAATAAGAAATATATCTGTATTTACTCTAGAATGTGCATTAGAATTAGAAAGGCCCGTATATAGGTTGGGCTAATATAGAAGTGTGTGAAAATGCTTAAGAACAGTAGAACGTGCTAAACGGAATTCATGTACGTATGTAATTAATTAAATGGAGAACGAGATGAAATGTAAGTTGAAGAAACGTGCAGACCACCTAGCACTGTGTAAGAACGAGGGTATAACATTGTATTTTATGTAACATGGATTCGATTATAATGAATAAGTTACTAATTCGACTATGTATATGTGTGTTAAAAGTCATATCGTATAGAAGAGTTTGTAGGAATTCTAGAATGGTGTGTTCATATGCTATTTTAACCTAACGGACCAAGGGTTCGCAAGAGTGTAGTCCACTGCATGTAATTTAGTGGTCACAGGGATAGGGGGATAGCTTTGATCTGTACGTGCGAGCCAAGAGTCAAAGGTCTCGTTAAATTAAAGTGACAATGCTGGATGAAGTTTTATGGCCTAGTGCGATAAGGGGCGTTTGGAATTTGGGGTCTTGTTTCGAAGTGTCTGTTTTCGAAGTGACCAGGGGGTTACAATCACAATTGTAATGAATAGAGCTCTGTTGAGGTGATAGACTTTGGTCTGGAGCTGTCAACTGGAATGCCATGGGGTTACCAGCACGACGGAGACGGCGCCATGAGAAGCAAGGTCAACTTAACAGACGACTCGAAGAGACGAAACTATGGAAAAAACCAGAAGCAGGACTACGTGAAATGTGTACGTGGTGGGCGTCTCAAGGGGGCGTTCCACCCATACTGTGATTTTGTATTTAGGGACAGCACCCCGGAGAGAAGGGAGCGCAGAAGAGAGCAGATGGCCTGAGGCAGAACAGAAGGAGAGCAGTAGGCCGAGGACCCTTAGAGAGCGGATGGGTAGGCATAAAGGGTACTGCTTCTCGACATAGGTTTTCATCAGAGATTAAGGGAGTTTGAACTTCTTTGGAAGTCAAACGGCTGACACCTTTTTAGGTCAAGAACTTGTTGAGTAGGGATGTCATCTAGCATAGAGTAGGGACAGATTTAACTTGTTTCATTCTTTTTCTGTAAATGACGCATCATATCCATTTTGTGTCTATGCTATTCAATTTGCTGATTTTAGAATTGGTTTTGATTGTTTTCTTCTGTAGACTGAGATTCTTTAGGGAATTTATGTTCCTTTTAGTACCTGTATACTTGTTGAATCTTATATTGAGAGGATTGTATGTGCAAATAACTTTGGGTTTATATTAAACTTTTTAAACTCTACCAGTCGTAAGTGGTTCTTCAGAGTTGCGTCAGTCTATGGGGTTGATTTAACTTATGTGGGTTTGCCTTTTACTCAATGACAGTCAATAATCGATCCAAAAAGGATGAATGAGATAGGTATCTAGGTGATCAGATAAGATATCAAAATCTCATTCCCCGCAATCGTAAATTACATGTGGGGACTGTATCGCTGCTCATTGGCATATTAGGTCTTGAAAATATGTTTTTATATGGGGACAGTCATGTTTTGCAATCAGGTGCAAGTTTTCTTGGACTATTTCTATAATCCCATTTCAAGTGGTTTATTCTGTACCTCTATCAGACCCTATTCACCGTCGTATGGGGCAAGCAGAGTTATTGGGTGTCAGCCATGGGTGCTGGGGTCCCTTGGCTTCTGATATCCAATGTTCTGCACTGCAATGGCTTCGTAAACTGGGCCAAGTACAACCACTTAAGCACTTGACTCTCACTGGTATCAACGAGGAAAAGTCTCAGGTATCTCAGGGAGATAGTGTGGAGGCACACACAACTCAGCAGTCACTCAGCAGCGCTATCACTGAATGTCTAACCTGTGATTTACTTTGATAAAAGAAAAGTACTTTAATATACACCATTAAAACGTAAAACTTTTTCGCAAATCAAAGTCATAATTCCTGTACTGGCACATGGGCTACTGAGCTGTGTATCAAGCCCCTTCTCTCCACTCTGGAAAGATCACCCACTCCCCCATCCTTCCAAGTCTAGGTAGCCCTCACTGCTCACCAGTGAGTGTCTCTCACGCACGTTTCAAGGTCAAGGCATAAATTAGCCCTAAGTTTGATTCTCATCATTTAGTGCCCTTTGCAAGTCCCAGGTGTTACAGGCTCATCACAGTGCAGGCCTCAGAGTCTGTTTCTAGTTGTGTCAGGAGCCTGAAGCATGTGCCTTGTTTCACTACCAGTTTTGGAAGAGACAAACCACAGTATAATGTCAGTGGGAGCCAGTGTCCCGAGAGGCAGGTTTCAACTTTGAGTGAAGGACCCACTTCTGGGTCACTGCCCACTGGTCATTTGCATTTGGTGAGCCACCAAGATTAGAGGTCACAGCAGGATGAGGGTGGTGTGCAGCCACGGTCGGCAGTAGGAGTTCCTGCAGGGCGGTGACGTGGGGAGGGGCAGGGTGGGGGGTAGTAATGTATGGATTACGGACCTTAACAGGTAAGTAAACATATAAATGAATAAAACGAATTTCGTAGCGTGCACTGCATCACCAAATGCGATGCAGTGCGCGCAACGAAATTACTTTTACTTATTTATATGTTTACTTACCTGTTAAACTCCGTAATCCACACATTACTACCCCCCAGCCTGCCCCTCCCCCTTCCTCACGTCACCGCCCTCCAGGAATTCCTACTGCTGACCATGGCTGATGGTGTGGTGTAATGGCCAGAGATGCCAACTTTGGAGCTGGGGAACCAGGTTTGAGTCTCAACATAGACTCTAAATTCTGTGATTCTGGGCAAATCACTTACCGTATTTTCCGGCGTATAAGACGACTTTTTAACCCTTTAAAATGTGCTTGAAAGTCAGGGGTCGTCTTATACGCCGGTAACCAAATTTTACCGCTCCACCAACCTTGCCTATGCCTGCCTGCTGTTGTCCTTACCTGCTATGGTAGGCGTGCCGCTCCGCTTTCACGACCCATGCCACTCAGCTGGGCCAAAAAAATATGCCTCCGCGTCGGTGCAGTCAGTGATGGCAGCGCAGCAGCTCCAGTGGGGAGGAATTTGGGCGCCCTGTTATCTGCCACTGCTCGTGGGAGGGTGGGGGGATGCAGCAGCATGTCCTGATCTGGCGTCTCTCTCCTTCCGATGTGGCCAGAAATCTCGCGGTCATCGGAAGGAGAGGAGTGTCAGTTAATGGCCATAGAAAGGGGACTGTAATATTTCCCCCGCCGGCAATACAGCAACATAATGTTTTGCTGCAGTTACCGTACTGTATTTCAGAAGGGTGATTACAGTACACTTCTTCTGAAATCCCGAGTAAATTCCAATTAAGCCAGCAAGTAACTCTAAAAGTAAACTTAAGTCTATGAGAAGACATTCCATTCTTTTTGCGAGAAATTAACACCATGTAATCAGAGGCTGTGAGCGATCACAGTCGGCCTGTTCTGGCAGGTTTAAATTGCTGCTTGCTTGATACAAGAAATGTTAATACCTTTTAAACAGTTTTTTCATACATTCTTTTTAAGATCGGATGGACAGTTCTTTACACTTCATGTCACGGAGGAGGGCTAGAATCACGGGTAGTCTTATACGGCGAATATAGCACAAAACCTAAATTTTTTCAAGAAAAGTAGGGGGTCGTCTTATACGCCGGGTCGTCTTATACGCCGGAAAATACGGTAATGTCCCCATACCTACCAAAAATGAATGTGTCCTTGCTAAGTGTAACTAGTGCTTATGTAAAGCACTCCAATACCATTGAGTCGACTTTGCGCTATAAAAAACTGCAAAAATAAATAAATAAGAGGGCTCATTGGTGCAGTGACACAGCACTCCTTGGAGCAGTCATTGAATGGCAGCAACATGGTCAGCAGTGGCACACACCGTTGAATGGTGGCACAATCTTCCTTGGGAACAAATATTCTTGCGGTGGCATGGTCTATCTTGGCACAAAACTTCTTGATGCTCTGCTCTGAGCATTATCTCCCTTGTGTCAAAGGTAATGGCAGCTCTCTGCAATTACTTCAGGAATCGCCCACTTGATGATTCTGATGCCCACACACGGTACACACCTCAGCGCACGCAGCCCACTCTCTTCAGTCTTTGTTTGACTGAGCAGGCCCACACAGCACCGGGTCAAGCTGTTTTCCTGCCTCAGATCAGTCACACCTTTGCAGGATCATTAGGCTCTTCATCTGTTTCTTAGCAGCAGGTTGGCTTTAAGGGAAAAAACACAGTCCAAACCTTCGCCCCCACCATCCACAAAATGGCTGTGCGGAGGGCGACTTATCAGCAGCTTCTCTCAGCAAAAGGACCTAATCGAATACCTAAAGAAGCCCTGTCTCCTCTTTCCCCACTTCATTGTTTAGCTTTCTTTCCTGCTACTTCTGGGTTCTCAGCAATACACTTCCACTGTGGAGGAAAACAACTTCCCCTCCTCTGGCCTCCATTACTCTGGTACACTCATATACACAATGCATGTGTCACCGAGGCTACATACACTTAGGATGCTAACACTTGGACATGGATTAGCTCATAAAACTGGAATTTTATATGGGTGGACCAGTACACCTCCACTTCAGTGATGCAGGCGAAAAGGGCTGATAACAACTACCGATTCACAAAACACGCCACATCCACCAGTCTACTTAATAAACTGTGTGAGGAACAGTAGTCCTCTGTCAGTTAAATGAGGCACAACCAATGCACTCCTCCAGGTCACGACAGGTATAGGACCTCACTCACATCAAAGTACAGGCCTACACCTTTACCTGCCCACTAGATTAGCATGAGGCTGGGGCTAAAAAAAAACAGGAAACCAGATACTCTCAGTCAGGTACTTGTTCCAATGGAACACAACTGTACATCATGCAGGAATTATTCCTATCCTAGCATGCCGTTTGACTTGTTAAATTTTTGGTTTACAGCACACTACTTACCTTTTCCCTCACATTTTAGTGCATGTCATCCCTTTCTTCTGTTCGTTTGTACTCTGTGGCACCAGTCAATTGTGTGCTAATGCCACAGCACATCTCATCAACGATTTGAAGAAATTCAACCACATCACCCCCCATGGCCCATTTGCTCCCACTCTTCATGCATCTGCTTCAAATCAGCTGCATGTTTTAAAAGGATAATCAGAAAAGATTCCCCAAAATACTTGGCTATGAAACTAACCACTTCAGGTAGGCAGCGCTGCATCGGGAGCTAGAACATCGAAGGAAGGAAGGAAGGAAGGAAGAAAATGGTAGAAATGTAAAACTAAAAGGCAAGCCTTCTGGGCTCCGAGCGTATGAAATGCCACCCACACTGACATCAGAACTACTACAGCCCTTGTGCAATTCAGAAAGAAGCTAAAGACAAATCTCTTCAAAAGACACAATCCCTCCAAACAACTCCTTTTACATGCTTCTCTGCAAATGTAATTGAATTTTATCCTCAGGCTCCCATCCGTTGTTCAGCCCTCCACCACTCCCCAGCTAAGTTAAAGCTCTACAAATACCTTTATATTCATATACACACATATGTCTTTGTACAGTTGCATCAAGTACATTTCAGATTTTGACCATTTAATTATGACTAACTCGTCGAGTTTGTCAACTTTCTATTTCTCTTAACTATTCAAGGATGACAGGACTTTGTAAAAAAAATTGCTTATACATAACTCAGCTTGGCATCACATTTTCATCTAGTGGGACTAGCTGAGCTGCAACTTTGTGAAGATGGGTAGTAAGCAAAGTATGCCATCACACTGAAGGAATTCGCTCCCCCACAACTTTTCTACCAGTTCAACTTGTAAAATATTAATGTAATGTCTGTCATGAACTTAGATCTGCAAAATCTACAGTACACCGATTTATATTGCATTGGAGGCATTGTTAGTTATGACAAAGCGGTTGGACTCCTGGGATGCAGGACAGCAGGTAGCCAAGCGACCCATCCCTCTGCTTTGGTCTTCCTCCAGGATGGAAAAGTGCCCCATAGGATTTTACTGGGGAAATCTTCTATATGTACTAATGAATAATGTATAATGACATCTTATGTGAAGTCAACATAAATGGCCGAAAAAGTGATCCCTTCCTAGTAAGGTCCCATATAATAGTGGACTGTAGTACCGTGCCTCCTTGTTATGCATCATAAAACGTTTAGCGTTCATATGGAACAATGCTGAAATCAAACAGAATGCAGAATATACAGATGGTAGATGACTACTGGTGCCACGCTTTTACTTAGAAGACAACATTATATGATTCAAGCACAGTTGAATAAGGAAGTAAGTCTCTGGTATAGCCCACAAAGACAAGGACCCTGCATTAGGAGCTATGCTCAGCATTATTAGCCCGCCATTACTGTTTACCAGCAGAACTCTGGGACTCTGTTGAACTTCTAGATTGTTTGCTCTGTCCCACTATTCTACCACAACCTGGTCTGTGCACCCGGCTAAAATTCCATAAATTGCAGTGTGCATAAAACACTTAGAGGTAAAGTGTTGTGAGAATAGAGCTTGTACATACAGGTTCTGACATGCTACAGTATAACTTTGAAAGGGTTTTACGGTTACACGTATAATTTTCTGACTTCTCCAACGTGTCACTGTTCTAGCTACTGCTAAGTCAGACCCTGTGTATGTACAATTAACTATGTGTAAAAGCCTAATGCCACAATAAAAACTCGTTGCCCTTCAATAGGTGTTAGACGTACATTTATATCAAGATGGGTAATATATCAGATTGTTGATACAGCATGCGTCACTGTGGATTTTTTTTGGGATATTTGATTTTTGGTATGGTTTGATTCATCCTCACAGGAAGATTTGTGTAATGAGAATGCCAATAACAAAAATGTCTCTTTGGAAGTGTCAAAGGAGCAAGGGTATATTCTCTCAAAGGAAGGCCAATTGGTTTCTGGTTGGGAGTCAATGGATTCATCCTTTTTGTGAAGCAGCTCTTTCTAGAGATCCATCGAGTTCTGGATACAAGTGCTGAAGCGTCAGAATTTCATGTATTGTGAGATTTACTGCATTTGTCCCCATAGTGAAATGAGATGCTTGGTCAGTTTGCTAGAACTGACATTGACTAGTTTAGTGACATCCTACTAATCAAGCTTTGGCATTTTTTTGTAATGCCAAGCTGAAGGCCACCTGACAATGCATTTGTTAGCATACAACTTGCTCTTTGCCAGATGAGGAGATTCTTACTTGGCTTAGTTTGTGTAGGAGTGGTGACTGCTTCCAAGATAAGGTTCCCAATTTCCAGTCTTTAATTTGAGCTAGTGATTGTAGGTGGGGCCAACTGCACTCATTTTTGGAGATCAGCACTTTAGCATTTTCCTCATCAGAGCAAGAGGGCAAAAAAACTAAAACAAACAAAATTTGTAAGAAAAGAGGATGAAGAGAAAAATAGAAAAACAGTGACAAAGGGAGGTAGGAGGGATCAAAAAGCCTGCAAGCGTGAAATAAAGGGTGAATGAGTGCATAGCACTGATAGAAAGAGGCTTTAGGTGGAATCAAGACTAAGAAGTAATGGTATTCAGAAGTTCCAACATTCATCAGCGCCAGCTGTCGCCTTCTGAAAACACTTTGGAGACATGCACTTTTTATTTTTAAAATGAAGCACTCCCCAGGACAAGAGATGCCTCAGCTTTGCCGGCCGTAAGATCTGATATTTCAACTTAAGTGTATGTAAACCTTTGGCGGAATGTGCTTCACAAGCTACGTGGCTCATCGTCTATAGTCAGCCATTAGCTGAATGGGGCTTTGAGTAGGCCAATGGAAGCATCCCTTCTGTTGATCCCGAGATTGCATCTACATACTTTACATATGTTACCTGAAAAGCATTTGGAGTTTGAGGTTTGCAAAAGAGCATAAGTACTAGGATGAGTACTGTGCAAGACTTTTCAATATCACCGCCTACTACAAGCAAAATATGAAGACCGATCAAACTGATGTAGATCATCAAATCTCTTTCAACCCAGTCTATGCCACAGTCTGGTTCATAATGAAATCCAATTTCAAGAGTCATTTTCCAAGTACTTAAATGATTGCTCATGTAATGCTGTTTTGTAACAACTGAACTTGCTTCAACCAAGTGTTTGACCATGACAGGACCATTACTGAGAGATCTAACCAAAGACACCAAATGATGTCTGTGGTATTAAAAATTGCATTTTAACTCAGAAGATGAAAAAATTGTGAAATATGTTGTTGGAAATGCAATTTGGGTGTTGCATTTACGTCAAGGATTTTTATATTGGTTGGATTGCACATTTTATAATTTAATAGTAATGCTTGTTCCATTGGTTTCAAGTTACCTTTGATGAAGGGCATGTATTGCCCGAAATGCATTGGGCTAATAAAGCACTGCTTTTGAAGAACTTTTGCGTTTGTATGTGTTCTTGGATAAAGGTCCGGGTGGACGAACTTGAACATAAGAAACACTTGAAAATTGGCATGATATCGGATGTGTGGAATTAACTTAGAGAGATTCGAGAGAAAAAAATGATGAATGGAATGTTTAAATTAATCTCAGTCACTGGTAAGTACTCGGAGCTGCATCCTAGGAAATTATCTGTGCATTCAGTGTCCTTGTCCTTACAAGGAACACTGATGCAACATGCCTGTCTGTGAAGTAACATTGAATCCCGAGATTAGACAAATGGAGTTGCCTGTTGTCTGAACCAACAGTGAATTTAAAATCACTTGATCTCCATGTGTCAGCCAATAGGAATTTCCTATGAGCACAGTACAGTAGATTCCTCGTCATATATATGTACACATTCCTTAAATTTCAGACATGCATAATTTCCTGCACTAAGGGCACAAGGTGCACAGATCGCAATAGGGTGCACGCCATCTGCAGGTACTAGTTACGCAATTTGGTTTCCCAATTTTGTTTCAATATGAGTGAGGTTTTTTATTAGACGGACATAAATGATGTACAAATAAGCTAATATTGAGTGGTTCTTTGGATGTAATAGGTGTTTTCTTTAGGCCCCATATGCACTTTGTACAATTCTGTAGTGTACTTATAATTTTAAACGCATATTAAAAAATGAAGTCTACTCATGAAATATTTATGAATAATGTCGGTATCTTGCATCAAATTAGTGCAATTTATATATAATCTCAGATACAAGAATACAGGCAACTTATACATGCTTCTTTATGCACATTTTTAGGGGTGTTGACATGCATCCTTGTTATGTCTCGGTGAGGCCTAAATTAATCAGGCCTAAACATGTCTAACTAGTTCTAGAAGAGTTTATAATTTAAATAATAACAAAAGGTCTGATTGATTTCGGCCATGAAAGAAGTAGCGGCTGTTAAATAAAGATAGGCAGTCATTTTGTGCTGCTTTCACACTGAGAAGTACCTAAGGGTGTAAAAAGCATACCATAACTACGTGACAACACCCTTTTGAAAAATTCTTCAGAAGACTTGAATTCAGTGAATGAGAAATTAGTGTTTGTATGCAGCCACGATAAGGGGAACATTTGTAAATTTTATCAAATGGCAGAATTGTCAGAAAGATGATGTGATGTTAATTTTGCAACAATGCTGAAAAACATTTACATAATTGTGCTGCCCGAATACAGGGCCACTGGGACTATGCAATTCTGTGGCTGCAGCATTCTTTCTCATAATCATAGATATGCCGTATGCTTCAATAACAGCAGCATAATTTGCATTCTTCCCCGAAAAAAAACAGTTTCTAGCTCAAATTTAACAACATATTACACTACAGTGGCAGATTTTTTGTGAAGTGTAACCGGTCACTTTTCAACTACTAGTTGTTGTATTGTGGTATTAAACAGGTACTAATAAGATGCAACTTTGTTCAGATACTATTAGTAGTTAATAAAAACGAAGACATGCTGCTGGCACATAATGCTCTCTTGTGCTTCCTTATACCGCATAATTTTCCTTTTCTTGACACATAATCTGGTCCCCCACTGCTGCATTATTCCAGTGGTCCCGTCTGCAAAAACTGCAATAAAACTGTTGCAATGTAGGGTGAATGGATTGCAATAACACTAGTGTCTTTTCGCGTGTGAATAGTGCAGAAACGCAGAAGTGATGCCATGTGAGAGCGGTGCATTAAGGTTGATGGATGTCCGAGGAGAGCATTTCACTAACACCACAGTGATGTAATATGACAGCAATGTCCTCGGTGATGTCACCAGATTGCATTGCTCAAGTGTTGAAAAGATGTTACAAAAACATGTGTAATTATGCTGAAAAGATGTCCGTTTAGTACCGGGGAACTCTGGGAAACAAAATCTGATGTCTGTCACAAGATCACATTTCACTTGATTTCACAGTGGGCAATATCCAATCGTTGCATTAAAGACTGAGTGGTATCATATGAAAACATTACACGAGTGCTGTCATTATAGTACAAAAGTATATTAAAGTACTGCTAATGAGAAAAGGCATGGCAGTACTGCTTGGCTACTGAGCAGAAGTCACTTGGAAGTATAGTCCTAATGCTGAATGAGGTAATATGAAAACATTGCAAATAGGTTGCAGTGATGTTACATGTGAGCATTGAAATAATGCTAATTTGATAACACACGGCAGTGTGTCTGTAACACTATAAATACTCCCTATGTGTCTACTGCAGTAATGCTGGAGAGATCTCCCCTAATACTATCACCATAATGCTGAGGTCAAGTCACCATACAACAGAGGTCTCCAAACTTTTATTGTTCTGAGCTCCCTAAGATAAATGTTTTGCAGTCAGGCCCCCCTCCAAAGCTTTCTAGCAAGGATTGGAGGAGTGGGAGGGGCGGGGCTGAGCGCAGGCGACTGGCTTTGTGAGATCATTTCAGGGGTACTTTTCAGTAGTTCACAATCCACACTAAATGTGACACTAGTAAAATAGTAAATGCATCAAACTAAAACAGAAATTGAGCAGCAAACACTGCTCCCCATAATGGGTGGTGTTGTGAGGCCCATATACTCCTGGGCCCAATTGCAACAGCACATGCTGCACTAATGATAGCTGTGTCCCTGAGTGCAGTTTGTCTTAGGTGCCTCTTACCCCCCTTCCACACCATTCCTGGCCATCACTCCAATCTTGAAACAAGTTCTGTGTTGCTTTCAGGATAAAAATTAGCTCACATATTTTGCACCCCTCTGCAACAAGGGTGCCCGCGGTTCCAATGTTATTAAAGAGTATGATACCCAATGCCCCTTTTGTAACATAAGATAATCATAATTGGGATGCAGGGGGGCCCTCACAATCTTGGGCCCCAGTGTCCTGCTTCATTAATGATAGCCCACTTGCAAAGAAGCAGCTGGAAGCTATCGCTTCCGCCCTTTGTTAAAAATATGGGCCCCCCGTCTTGCCCATTCACCCTCCATGCTGTTTCTCTGAGGCCCAAGCTAGGGTTCCCCTCTGCATCAATCTTTCCCTCCCTTAGGCCATTGCTCCGAGGATCAAAACAACAGTGGCACAGAAAGTTTAAAATGGGTCCTAATGCAAGCAAGGGACAATAGCAAAAAGATCTGTAATTTGGGTTTAGTTGGGCCTTCACACCCTTGGGTTCCAGTGCCACTGTACCTTAAGCACCAGTGATGCATAATGGCAGCCACCTCTACTTATTCCATTGAACCATTATACCTAGGCCTAATAGCCAAAATAGGTAGTCTGCCTCCTTGTGTAAAAACCTCCCAAAAAGGTAAAAAAGACTTGAATCTCAAACTTTTTTTGCTTGGGCCCTGCCCAGAAAGGGGGACATGGGCCTTAAAACTAGCATGAAAAATCTGCATGTAAACAGAGTTGGATGCAGGTTGTATTTATGTGACCCATGTGGCTATGTTTTTATTTTTACCATCACAGACACAGTTCCTGTACTTTTTGTTAAAGCACAACCACACCCTGAGCGGTTAATGTGGGCCTTGAGGGGCCTCTGACTGAAAGAGAATTGGAGGGAGCTGTCTCCTGTGCTGGGAAGCCTAGGGAGGGACAGAGATACATAGAAGAAACAGGCCTACTCACCAGGTGCCTGTTACCCTAAATAAACATAAATGTGTGTAATAAGTTAATTACCAAATGTAAAAAAAATGCTTTAGAGCCAGTATTGGCTTTCATTGATGGTCTCTTGAAGATTCATGCTGATCAAGATGAATTCTTTCTGAGTATTTCTGAGTTCTGGAATGTGTCCTTTTAATGAGCACTTATAAAAAT
Organism: Lissotriton vulgaris; assembly: GCF_964263255.1. Taxonomy (NCBI): domain Eukaryota; kingdom Metazoa; phylum Chordata; class Amphibia; order Caudata; family Salamandridae; genus Lissotriton; species Lissotriton vulgaris. The sequence continues at coordinate 898,985,921 of NC_141687.1, forward strand.
GTTGGAATTATGTACTGTCTGATTACATGAACAGTTTGATACGTAGTACTTACATATGTTAAAGCACTAGTTTTATCTTAAACACTAAGGTCCAGATTTTGCAGAAGTGGCTGCATTACAGTGGACAGCAGAACAGCGCCACTGGAACTAAGATGAGTGCTGTTCTGCTCTCCCTCGGTGCTGGCACACTTTATGCTGCCATGCCCTGATGCAGATGCCATAGTGCAAGGGAATCTGCTTTGTGATCTGCATAGTTTTTCTGCTGGAAGGCATATTTTCCTTTTCAAAAACTATGCTTTAAGGTGTTTCATTCTTTGCATATGCACTGTAGAATGCAGCAAACATGCAAAGAGGGTAAAAAGACAAATGAAATATTTCTCCTTGTTATGCCTTGCTTCAAGGAGGCTCAGGATTTTGGCGGAAATCTCTGTCCACAAGTCTATGGGGCAGATTTATGTTAACTGGCGCATCCCCAGGGATGCGCCAGTTAACATGCGCCACAGTGCGCCACAGCTCCGCCAGCCATGGTGCGCCGCATTTATAATGCGGCGCACCATGGTGCAAAAAACGGCACAGATGCATGACGCATCTGTGTCGGAAATGTGGGGCATTGCTGGAGTTGCGTCGCAAGCGCGACGCAGCTCCAGCAAGGCTCGGGGGTGCCCCATTTTAACAATGCTGCGTCAAGACCTACGCCTGCTTCAAGCAGGCGCAGGCTTTTGACGCAGCATTGGCTTAAAAGTGACTGAGTGAAATCTCATAGATTTCACTCAGCCACTTTTGCGAGGCGCACCTGCCCCGGAACACCCACCCTGCGCCGGAACGCCCACAAGCGGCGCAGGGCTTTACAACGTGACGCATCTGCCTAGATGCGTCACGTTGTAAATCGTTCGTAGGGATGCGCCACGTTTACGCCGCCTTGCGTGACGCAACAGCGGCGTAAACGTGGCGCAAGGGCCTCATAAATCTGCCCCTTTGTAGTCAGCCATTTGCGTCAAGACACTCAATGTTTTTTATGTTGATTATTATTTACACCCTTTTGGTCATTTTACCTCGTTCTGTATTTTAGTTTTTTTTCATTTGTGTCCTTCCCAGCCCTGAAGACTCACATCTAGACATGGTGTGACGATATACATGTCGACTGATTTTATGTCTTGTTGTACTGATCAAGTTGAAATATATCACTTTGCAAATTAAACATTGGATGTCGGCCTCAGTCATTTCTAAATATGAACAGTGAATAATAATTTTGGGTTATCTATCAACCCTCATTACACTTGAAATGTGTGCACAGGATTTTGAACACTCCCCATTAGTTCCGTGTCACACCTTGGTGCTAGCCCCTGAATATAATTGTCTTAAAAACCGGATCAAGACCTGATCTACCTTCAAAACAGCCAGAATATCCAACAGTTTACTATGTATCACACAGTCAAAGGCAGCCGTAAGGTCAACAAATGCCATATAAAATATCCCTGCCTTTGCCTGAGTGTACTTACAAATTAAAATACTTAGATTTAAAACCTGCTCATTTGTTCCTAAACTCTCTCTAAAACCATATTGAACATCACTTAAAATATTTTCCTCTTCTGCCCAAATCTGTAGTCTATCTAAAACTATCCTGTCCGCAACCTTTAACAAAGAATCTAATAAGGAAATTGGTTGATAACGTTCAGGATTTTCACGTTCACCTTTTTTTAAAATTGGCACTATTACAGAGTCTGACCAAGTATCAATAAAACCCTTTTCACAGCAGGCTTATAGGAACTGTGTGATCAGAGGGGACCATAATGAGGGGTTTGACTTAAACCAATCTATTGGCATCCCGTCAGGCTCAGGGGCCTTACCAACTTTGCTTGCGTCTAATGCCACAATAACCTCCTCATGTGTCATTTGTAGTTTAATGGGTAAAAAGATGGGCGTATCTCCCACTGGCTAAACAGAGTATCTGTAGTACCTTCTGTATTCTCTGTTGATTTGTACTCACCTGAAAAAAAGTTTATCCAAGTTTTCTCATCTATTGTGACCGCTATTGTCACAGCATCTGAGTTAACGTAAAAAGGTGCGTTCACTGCCCGCCAGAAACTTGAGCTATTCCTATTTAGGAATGCTTCACGGAGGGCAGCCCAGGCTTGCTCCTTTAACTCTTTGTTTCTTACTTTTCTAGCCAGGTTGTACATCTTCCTACATTCGAGGATTTCCTCCTGATCTCTATCTGTCCTGCGTAGGGCTTCTTTTAAACGTCAGTACGTTTTGGTACCATGTAGATCAAGCCACCCATTACTGCGAACACGAGTGCCCTTCTTTTCTGCTCTGAGCGCATTATCAATACAAAAGTCACTATTCCCCACAGTACCAACTAGGATTCAGTTATGTGACTCTCTAGGGGAAACATCCTTTACAACGCAACTTTTACCACGCAGTGCTATTACAACGCAGGTTTTACAATGAAAACCATTACAACGCATTGCGCTGATGGGCGCTCTAGGATAGGGAATAGATTTACTTTACTATCCAACACCTTCCCTAGTGTCCACGGGGACTGGAGTTGGAATAGTAAATTAAACTATTCACTATCCAGCACCCCAAAGCGCTATGCGTTGTAATGGTATGCGTAGTAAAACCTGCGTTGTAACAGCATGCGTGGTAAAAGCATGCGTTGTAACGTCATACATCCCTCTCTAGTCACATATACACAGACATCTGCAATGATTGCATTCACCAACTGAGGTTTCATTACGTAGGAGTGCTTTATCACCTGATTAAGTTGCATTTATATTTCATCTAAAGTATGTGCATTATTTTATATACAGCTAACCACAGGTGAAAAAACACACGAAAACAACTACAGAATATTGTGACTTTTTTATGCTGGTCAGTGGCCCTGCTTACCACACTGACTGACCCCTGCCTAATGGCACTTCAAATCCCTGCTTATGTGCTTTTTCATGCACTGAAAGGCAGCATGTAAATCAAGCAAACACAAAGAGATGAAGGACGGAGTGCTGAACATTTTCAGACACTCACCCCCAGTCACAGATCTGGGTTGATTCCATAATTGTTCTTTAGCTCACTTTGTCACCCCAGTTTGGCCTAGCCAGGCGCGCAATGCCCATTGGGCTCAAAGGGTTTTAGCCCCCATCATGTGTGTCGGTTAACAAGGCTTTGTTGTGTTTTCACCCCTTCTTAGAGCCCCTGAATCTCTACTCTGCCTACTGCTGGAACAATTAGCCCCTCTCCGAAATAATAGCCCCTCCTCTGAAATTTGTCTATAGTTGCACCTCTGGGGAACAGTCCAGCCCGAACTGCCAAGCCAGGTCTTTTCCTGGACCAGAAACAAGCATCCTCGGACCGGTTTCGGGGTAACACCCCTCATCAGCCAGGCTAGCTTGAATCCAGTGGCAAGTTAGCATGTAAATGAAAACTGCCTAGAATCGCAAATACGGTCACACTTTCAGACCATACGCAGTTACAAGTATTCAGTATACATTCGCTTGTCCTGCACCCCCCCCCGCCAACTCCCCAGTTGGAAACAGGCATGCCCCCCCGCACCCTCCCCCCCCCCCCACCGGCTTGATGACCACTGCTATACAACAATGTAATAATGCTTTGGTACAATCAGATGAGAATATTTAAGTGATATGGTTGTAACGCCTCTCAAACTTTGATAAAATGCTGCCTTGATCTCAAATGTGACTGCTGTACTGATGTCGCATGCCAGCAATACAATAAGGCTGTGGTCATGTCATACAACAGTGCTGCGTATTTATGAAGTGATGTCATGCTATTTTTGGTTAAACTACTCCAGTATTGCCATATGAGGTTCCCCTTGCTGAAGTTCCGCAATTGATCAGAGTGCCAATGAGGCCATATGGCAGTATTTGCAGAGAAGTGGGATGCCAACACAGACTGCAGGTGACTGTGCCAAGCCCTAGTTTTCATCCCCAAAGAGTGCCACAGAAAACAAGCAATTATTCAAATGGAAGCTCTCTTGAAATGAACAGTCTAGGAATTGAAAGACACAACTTACCCAGCCTGACATGAACAAGAAAGAATGTAAAAAATCTGGCACATGAAATGAAGTGCAACATGTGTTCCTAAATGCAGAAATGTAGATTCTCCATTGCTCGCACAGGGATCCTTGGGGCACGAAGAATTCAGGGGTGTAGGTTCTGCTCAGGGTGAAGTATACCTATGCCATCCTGCAGCAAAAATATGAATCCTCCTTGGGGGAGCTTGAAAATGGCTTCAAATGATCCCCTCATTAGCGAAGATGAATCCTCTTTGAACACCGTCCCGTTTCATCACACCAATTCACTCTCCAGCACTAGGAGATAACTGCCTCCCCAACATATGTCATGACTCATTAAGGGACTTCGGCGGGATGAAGTCTGAGCTTTAATGACTTGTTAAAGATGTTTAACACTTACAGTTTTGTTTTTAATTTAAGAAGCAGCATGATCAAAGGGCGCCCTGAGAATTTCACTTAGATTTGGCGAAATCTGGAAATTGGCCTGCTCCGAGGATTCGTGCTCAGACGAGGTGCTGCTTAAATTGAATTGCGGCCCTCCAAGGCATGTTTTGATGTCAAGTGCCGCCATGATCTGACGTGCTAATGGGTTTTAGGAAACAATGTGTTTCGGAGGTAATTGCTGAAGCAATGAATTCCATGAAACATTTAAGGGGGAAGAAAAAATGTGCGAGACTCGCTGGTAGTCGATGCTAACGCGACGCATAGCTAGTTAGTTGTCTTTTAGCATTTGTTCTCGTTCTCTAAATTCAGCATACACGGGCAAGTGACATGAAAAACACGTTTTCTCACTGTGAGTTGTCTTACAGTGACCGGTGGTAAGCTAGCGAGTCCCTTGATCACGTGAATTTCTCCCAGTTGCATCAACTGGTTTGCCAGGAGAGCTGAATTATTTTCGCAACTGACGAGAAACTTTCGAAAGTGTCCTGATGTATGTCAAATTGGAGCGTGCAAATCTTTTTTTTTTTCGCTTTCGGAATTTTACGAAAATTGCAAGCATCCAACCTTTTTGAATTTTGTAAAATGTCTGTGGAAAAAAAAATACTCAGGCGGTTCCCCAATAGGTTGTCATTCGATGTAAAATCAGGGCACAGGATAGGTGCTTTGCGAACGAGTTTTCACATCGTTAATATAATATTGTAGCAGTAGGGTGTGTCCTAGATCACATTATAGAACAAATCCATGGCACACACGGCACTAGCATAGGCTGTGAACTCTCTTTGCCAAGGGCCACGTCATCTTACATTGTCGCACATAGCATAGGTTCCTTTGGCCATCAACCAGTAAGCAATCAATTGGCCTGAGAGCTTGATGTACTTTATTTGGTTCTCGCAATTGTTTCATTTTGCTCAAGGGAGTATTTTGCTGTACTGTATTTAGGACCTCCAGTTGTCTTTTCATTTAGAGCAGAACAGAGCGTCTTTGGCTGCCCTCTTCATTGCTCAGCTCCCTCTAACTTTGTGTCCTGCCTCCACCCCCACTTCGTCCTCATTCCATTGCCAAGTGGCTTTGTACTACTCAGTCCTTCCTTAATTGCAATCCAATGCCCATGACATATTGTGAATGCTCCTCCTGTTGGGTGAGCTTCCCTTATCTAGGAGCAGGTGGCTGTCTTGCTGCCAGCAGCATATGGTTCCTCTGGCCAATAACTGGTAAATCGACAAGGTAAACCCATGCCTGAGGACGCTGCTTTTTGTGTTTGTTTCCACCCGAATTGTATTTTCATTGCATACTCTGTCCTGGTGGGGTGTACCTCATTTGCTCTCCCCTGTGTTCATTTATTCCTGTGTGTCTCTTTTTCTTTACTCCATTGGGAACCCAAGTCTTCGTTCCATTTACACCAGAACCAAGCACATTGTTGTCTGCCATTAGTCAAGTTGATTTCTCTATGCCTCCCCATGTCCTGCTTTCCTCTATGTCACCATCCTCTCCTCTCTCAGAAGACCTAAACTATTTAGAGTCCTTCTTCTGTAGTAGCATGATCTCCAGAACTACTCAGAAACCCTTCTTATATAGTAGTCGGATCTTCCACCTTGCGATTGCAGGGTAGTCTTCATTGGTGGCTGCTGTGAAATGAAAGTGGGGGCAGTGAAGAAAAAAATACAATTGCACTTACCTGGTGGCCGCTGCTTTGATACTCTTCTGTTCCTCTGCTTCTCTCATCTCCCGGTACCACATGCACAGGATCCCAGACTCCCCACACCAATCCAGATGCTGCTCTCATGCTGGTAATACCCAGTATGAAAGAAGCGCAGGGATTGGTCTGACCAGTCTGGTATGATGCACAGTTAGGTCCTGGGAGCAGTGGCGGCTGCACTAGTTCTGGGTGGTGAGTAATGTGGGGGGGACAGGGGTGAGGGGGAAATAGTAAATTTTAAAAAACGTGCTCCTGCGGCTACCTTGGTGCTCATCTCTCGACGCGAGTGAAGCTGCATGCAGGCTCTAAGGGGGCAATCACAGGGCTGCTTTCATGCTTGTAATACCAGCATGAAAGCAGCAGTGTGATTGGCCTGAGCGGGCTGACTTGACACTCGCTCAGGCCCAGGAAGCCTGGGGCTTTTCTCCAACTCAGCTGTTCAATACTGCTGAATTGGAGAAACATGAGGGCACATGTATGTTTGGCCGGCCTGAGATGGCCGGCCAAACATACATGCACACTTGCGAGTGCCCAAACACTCCTCCTGCAGTGTGACGCTCAGCAGGATGCCCCCCCTGACCTTGACTAGGAGTAATGAAAAATACAATGATAATAAAGTGGTTTTAGAATCATTTTATTTTTCAGTAACGGCGGAGCCGCCCTTGCCGGGGAGCCTGTGTCTGTTCTCCTCCTGGCTGTGCTGCACAGCTCGGGTGAAGAGATCTAACTGTGCATGTCGGTTTGGCCGACCTTAGATGGCCGGCAAAACTGACAGGCGCACTTGCAGCAGTGCCCACCACTCCTACACCCTGCTCCTGTTGCTGTCCATTCGGACAGACGGCCCAGACCTGCGCTAGACTCGGCTCAGTGAGGAAAATAAGTGATATTAAGCTGCTTTATTATCATTTTATTTTCCATTTTTTCACTGCTGAGAGAGCAGTGGGGCGATGCTTTTCCGCCTTAATGGAGGAGCCGCCGCTGGTAGTCTTCATGTAAAAAGACTATGCATGACCTAGTTTAATGTTTATCCCACTTTACATGTGTGCTGTAGATTGCAGAACACATAGAGTTGGAAACGTATGGAGAGTTTCAAATCTTGTTCCACTACTAAGCCTACCTCGAGGAGTTATAGTTTTTTATTGCAAATCCCAGAATGCAAATTTTAGTACTTAGCAATTTGCATAAAAAAACATGGGTGGTTACAGGGGAAAATGCATGTACCACCTGTAGAATGCCCCTTGATGAAAAGTAGTAACTTTCAAAATAAAATCATGTCTTGCATTGGAAAGTACATCTAAACACAACACTTTAAACCCAGTTTGTGTCACTTTTGTGTAGCAAACCTGGCACAGTGCCAGTAAATTTCCTCTTGAATCTGTACATATTTTGTAGCAGCATGCCTTGTACTGTGTGTAATACCGTTTTAAAATATTGACTTACATATTCACATTGCTTTCTGTTGCAGGCTGGACCCTTGTAGATCTTAGTTCCCATGTATTTCTTTCAGGACCCATCTACTTAGAATCCCCAACTTTTGTTAATCTGCCACTCACTCTTGGCCAACTTTTCAGAAAATACCTTACATACTTGTTTGAATAGTTAATCCACATGTGTTATAAATATTAATCAACCAATACATTTAGTATGTTTTGACATTTCAAGCAATAAAGCTGTACATATGATCTATGTAAAATAGTACTTAAAAGTATGATGACTTCCTAAACCATTGTTATATGCATAGAAATATTCGGAAGATGCAAGCAGAACAAAATACAGAGACAGAGCCAACACACATTTTTCTATTGTATTCTCTTGACATCAGACTGGTATTTGTGGTACCACTAGAGATAGTGGTGCTGAGTAAGATTGAAAATTCAAGTTGGGAGTTGTGTGGAACTGACCTTTGCTCCCTGGAAGTCTGCGGATTGCTGTGTCCTGCTTGTAGTGAAGGAATCGTCTAGCGCCTCGCCGGACCCGCTTCGCGGGTCCCGCAGCGTGGTGAAACACCCTGAACTGTGACCGAGTGCCTGGACCTTGGGTGAGGAAAGCGCGGGGCAGGCAAGTGAGTCGGCGGGGCTGCGAGCTTCCTGGCAGGGACTCCAGTATCCAGGAGTCCCTGCGCGCCCAACTCGTTACACCTGGGCTGCTCTCCCCGCTGGCCACGCCCCCCGCCAACGGAGTAAAACCGGACTCGTCCCACTGTTTACTGGGACCCTTTTGGGAGTTGTGTGGAACTGACCTTTGCTCCCTGGAAGTCTGCGGATTGCTGTGTCCTGCTTGTAGTGAAGAAATCGTCTAGCGCCTCGCCGGACCCGCTTCCCGGGTCCCGCAGCGCCGTGAAACACCCTGAACTGTGACCGAGTGCCCGGACCTTGGGTGAGGAAAGCGCGGGGCAGGCAAGTGAGTCGGCGGGGCTGCGAGCTTCCTGGCAGGGACTCCAGTGTCCAGGAGTCCCTGCGCGCCCAACTCGTTACACCTGGGCTGCTCTCCCCGCTGGCCACGCCCCCCGCCAACGGAGTAAAACCGGACTTGTCCCACTGCTTACTGGGACCCTTTTGGGAGTTGTGTGGAACTGACCTTTGCTCCCTGGAAGTCTGCGGATTGCTGTGTCCTGCTTGTAGTGAAGGAATCGTCTAGCGCCTCGCCGGACCCGCTTCGCGGGTCCTGCAGCGCCGTGAAACACCCTGAACTGTGACCGAGTGCCTGGACCTTGGGTGAGGAAAGCGCGGGGCAGGCAAGTGAGTCGGCGGGGCTGCGAGCTTCCTGGCAGGGACTCCAGTGTCCAGGAGTCCCTGCGCGCCCAATTCGTTACACCTGGGCTGCTCTCCCCACTGGCCACGCCCCCCGCCAACGGAGTAAAACCGGACTCGTCCCACTGCTTACTGGGACCCTTTTGGGAGTTGTGTGGAACTGACCTTTGCTCCCTGGAAGTCTGCGGATTGCTGTGTCCTGCTTGTAGTGGAGGAATCGTCTAGCGCCTCGCCGGACCCGCTTCGCGGGTCCCGCAGCGCCGTGAAACACCCTGAACTGTGACCGAGTGCCTGGACCTTGGGTGAGGAAAGCGCGGGACAGGCAAGTGAGTCAGCGGGGCTGCGAGCTTCCTGGCAGGGAATCCAGTGTCCAGGAGTCCCTGCGCGCCCAACTCGTTACACCTGGGCTGCTCTCCCCGCTGGCCACGCCCCCCGCCAACGGAGTAAAACTGGACTCGTCCCACTGCTTACTGGGACCCTTTTGGGAGTTGTGTGGAACTGACCTTTGCTCCCTGGAAGTCTGCGGATTGCTGTGTCCTGTTTGTAGTGAAGGAATCGTCTAGCGCCTCGCCGGACCCGCTTCGCGGGTCCCGCAGCGCCGTGAAACACCCTGAACTGTGACCGAGTGCCTGGACCTTGGATGAGGAAAGCGCGGGGCAGGCAAGTGAGTCGGCGGGGCTGCGAGCTTCCTGGCAGGGACTCCAGTGTCCAGGAGTCCCTGCGCGCCCAACTCGTTACACCTGGGCTGCTCTCCCCGCTGGCCACGCCCCCCCGCCTATCGCCCTATCATAGAACGGCATTGTGAATAATAGTCCCTAGGGTTACCGCCTCGCAGGAGCGAGCGGGAGCGGGCCGGGAGAAGCCCGTGACAAGGGCGGGACCGTCCAAGGCCGTCATAGGCCGGAGTAGGCTGGGCTGGGCCTACTCTCTTGGATCTGCCGTTTGCCATCAAGTCCCTAGCGCAACAACAAACTAAGACACCATGCCGTCCCCGGCAAGGAAAAAGTACCCCCATAAGGCAGGGAGGAGCAAAAAATATGACCCTAGAGAATTACTTTCCTCGGGCTGGGGGAGATGTGGACAAGGAGAGCACACTAAACCGGCTCAGGGTCGAGCGGAGACGCTCCATAGATAACTTGAAAGGTAGACCTTTAGGAGATTATCCCCCCACACCCAGCGAAGATTTGACTATAATTGAAGATGTCCCGATCCTGCTTAGGGATTGTACAAAAACGCCCCCAGTGTTACCTATGAGCTCAACCCCAGTGAGTAGCACAAGCCCAAGCAGGGGGACGATTGATCTAATTTCTCAACCTCCCCCAGCATCGAAGCCTAGGAAAGCCAAACCAAAATTAGGGGCAGCACAAGGGGTATTTGGGCCCCCTCCAAACAAACGTAGGAGGAAGTCGAGGTGTGCCCAGGGAAAAAACAAACCCTAGATCCCCCATTCCGACTTTGGGAAGTCATTTAAACCCTCCATACCGACCGTGACAACAGTGGATGACTCACATCCTAAACCTGCTGCGCAGGATTGTGTGGCCCCTGCCCTGACTAAAGAGACTGCTAGCAACATTGTTAGTGCCCCCCTCTCTGTTGCCCCGTTGGGTAATTTGGAATTCCTGCTCAGGTCACTATTGTTACCAATTAGTGAAAGCATCAAAAAAGTGGAAATCAGACTAACCATTCTTGAGGCTACACTAAGTAGCATGAAAATTCCGGCCAATTCTCATGAAAGGGCCCCTAAGCCTATTGCCACCCCAACAGCCCCGAAACAGTCCCCAAAAAGTGTTACGCATCTTGCCCCCTCACAGGTTGCAACTGCGGCCGCCCCACTACAAACTCAGAGGAATAATCCTGCCCCAAATAAGCCATCTAACCCCATAGGATCTATCCCCCCAGCAAACTCTGCTCCTCCAGCACAGCCCATAGATAGTGTTGTACCAACCCCACTAATGAAGCTTCCCCCCAGGCCACGCAGACCCAATTTACCACCAGAGGCGAATGACTTTACAGTAGTCATGGCGGGTGTCCCACCGTTAGAGGTGGGTGAAGCTGAGGATTTCTGTGCCCTAAAAAGCAAGGTGATTAAGTGGTTAAATCTGAATAGACCCCTACCAGTACACTTAAGCAATGAAATCATAATGGTTAGAAGGGTGCCTTGGGTAGGGAGAACACGTAAATCCATCATAGGGGATTGCATATTGGTGAGCTTCTGGGATGCTGGAACCGTCGCTCACATATGCCAGGGAAAGAACAGATCACAGGTGTCAACAATTCAAACACTCCATGTGTCCTTCTTCTTTCCCCCCATCCCTGCCCCTGTACACGCGACCCGATCATATGACAACTGGGAAAGGGTGGGTCGGAGGGGTGTTCACCACGAGTTCAACCCCAGGCCATTATTTAGCCGCCCAGAGCCACCTTTCCACACATTTAATCGGTTTCATTGCATAGATGGTCTTGAGGGGGTAGATTGACAAACAGATAATGGTACACGGGGAGCAGGGGGTATAGGGGTTTTGAATGATGAGCCGGAGAAGCACGGCCCTGAGGCAAAGCAAATGTCATCGAGTTGTGCCAGGATGCATGTGCTGGATGAACCTAGGGCTGCAGATATTGCATGTATAGGAGGGGCACAGGGGCCGGAAATGGAAAAACAAGGGCACGAATTACTAGGAGGGCCCCAGGGAGGAGGGGCTCAGGGGGGTGAAGCACTAAGAATTATCTCATGGAATATAGCTGGCCTGGCTGGAAAATTTAATAATAAAGAGTGGCTTGACTATATCAGAAAATTCCATGTAATTTGTCTGCAGGAGACCTGGGCCCAGGAGAACAACTTTCATTTGCAAGGGTACAAGTGTTTCTTTGTACCCGCTCAAAAATCAAGATCAGGGAGAGCCATGGGAGGTTTAGCTATTTATATAGATCTGGGCCTTCCGGGTAGTTACACTTGTCTTGATTGGAATTCCTACAGGATTCAGGCAGTCAGGTTCTCTGGGAAGGGGCTTAGATTTGTTGCAGTAAATATTTACAACAATGAGACAGCGGGTTCCAACATCTCTCTGGTTACTGAATGAGATAATAGGCTGGGCCAGGTCATAACAGGCCAAAAGGGGCAGCCACATGGGTTGGTGGTTATGGGAGATTATAATTGTCACCTGTGCCCGGCACTGGTCCAAATAAACACAGATTGGTCCTGATGCCCCATGGAGAAGGGACCGCACTTCTCTCATACACCGTTAGGTTCAGCTTTTAGAACGTTACGGCTTAAGTATGACCTTGAACACACCATTAACATGGTAGGGACGCAGGAGGATGGCACACTCCCCCCTACATTTAAGGGTAGAGGATGCTCATCTTTCATAGATTATATTCTGGTCTCTAGATCCCTAATAAATAAGACAACCAGTGCAGGGATTGAATGGAGTGGCTTTAGTGACCATAACCCTCTTGTCTTGGAGCTGTTGTACAGGGTGGGCCTAAGTATTAGAGTCCAACGTACCTTTACGGAGAGGGCAACAGACCAGGGCAGGAGATTGAAATGGGCTAAAATAGATGGGGAAAAGTTCTGCAAGGACCTGGTGGACGCGGGCAAACTTGCCATCAATGACTGCTTAGATACAGAAGTCCGCGGATCGAGGATAATGGAAGCTTTCGACCAGATCGCTAACCTGGTCGATGGTTTACTAAAGACCAGGGTTCCACTTAAGAACCACGGGAACCCCCGATGGTTCGATAAAGACTGCTCCAAAGCTTTGAGGGAGCTGAAAAGCTGCCTTAAGACTAAACCAAGGGTTCCCCATAAAGTTAAGGTGTGCAGAGAAAATTACAAAAAGGAGATTAAGAGGAGGAAACTCGCCTTGCAGGCGGAAGCGTGGGCAGATTTACGAGAAGCAGGGGAAAGAAAGGATCTAGCAGGTTTCTGGAAAATAATTAATAACCCAACTTTCCAGGAAAAAGATACCCCGGATATAGGGGCCAACATCCTCCCAGAGCAGTGGGTCACCCACTATAGGAGCCTCTATAATCATGAGCCTGGTTCTATTGTAGAGCTATCGGCTATTCCAACTGAGGCTACATTGGTAGAATTCTCTATTAAGGAGATCACTGCAGGGATCGAGGGCCTGACCAAAAATAAAGCTCCGGGGCCTGACGGAATCCCCCCAGATTTGTTCCTGAGTAACATTGAACTCTGGGCCCCCCTAATGACAAGGGTTATTAATACTGCTATTACCTGTGGCCTTCCCCCGTCTTGGTCCACGGCGGTAATTGTGCCGATTTTTAAAAAGGGCAACAGGGATGACCCAAAGTGCTAACGCCCGATCTCCCTGATTGACGTGTCAGCAAAACTTTTGGGGAGGGCAATTCTTAATAGACTGTCCGAGTGGACCGAGGAAAAAAACATCTTCTCGGACACTCAATACGGATTTAGGGCAGGGAGGTCCACTAGTGACCAATGCCTGAACCTTTATATGCTGACTGCCAAGTATACCATGGCTAGTGATGAACCCGTTTACATGGGTTTCATGGATCTGGCAGCGGCATTCGATCACGTCAATAGGGAGAAATTGTGGGGTATGATGTTTAGCATGGGGATAGAGAGTGGCCTAATTAATATATTAAGGGAACTGCATAGTGACACCACCGCTAAGGTCCGATTTAATAGGGAGGGGGGGCTGACTAGCTCTTTTCCTTGTATGAGTGGAGTCCGACAAGGCTGCATTCTTGCCCCCTTTTTGTTTTCCCTTTATATTAATAACCTGGAGCAGTTTTTGCTAGGTCTGAAGGCAGATTGCCCAAGGGTTGGGTCGCGTCATATTCCTGTTCTGCTTTATGCAGATGACGCGGTACTGATCGCACGCACACCAAGGAGCTTACAAATCTTGATTGATGGATTTGTTAAGTTCATGGGTGCCTTGGACCTTTCTGTTAACCTGAGTAAATCTTATGTGCTCCTGGCGGGGAAAAAAACTACCTCTAAATTTACATACACAATAGGGAGTCACATTGTAGAAGAGGTTAGAACTTTTCCTTCCCTTGGTGTAACATTTGATGGTGCCTTGCGGTTTGATGCCTTGGTGGAGGAACGTTGTGGTAAAATGATTGCATCTAACGGGGCAATTGCTAGCTATGGCAGGAGGCTAGGAAGATGGTCCCCGGAACAGGTGATAAACTTGTACAGCTCTGTATCATGCTCCAAAGTAATCTATGGGGCAGAAGTATGAGGCTTTGTCAATACCACTAGTATCCAACGAGAAGAAAATACATATTTGAAATCACTCTTGAGGGCACCCCAAAGTACTGCTGGTTTGGTTGCCCACAGGGAGTTAGGGAGACCGTATATAGAAGATTTGATAAAACTGAGGCCCATTATTGCTTGGATAAAAATCTGGGTCAATCCTGATGCGACACTCAGTAGAGAAATCTTATCAGACTGCCTAGAGAGGGACAAGTGTATGCGCATCCCCTGGCTCCTTTATGTGAAGAACACCCTAGAGGAGCTAGGCTTTGGGAACCTCTTTACTCATCCTGCAACTATTGTAGCCCAGGACAAACTGCAAGTAGGGAGAATTTTTCTAGAGCGGAAAAACCTACGCAGAGATGAGGCTGAAGGGTGCAAAAAGACAGTGAGGGCCCATCACCTAGTGAAGAGCGTGGAGGGTATGGAGCCATACTTGTACCTCATGTATAATGCACAGGATAGGTTCTTGATGTGTCGCTTCAGATTGAACCTACTCCCATTTATGTTGGCATCACCAGCGGGAATTGCTACATCAATGGAACAGAAGGGGCCCTGCGGCTGCGACAACAGGTCTCCGCAGGACTCCCTTCACTTTGTTTTACTCTGCCCCTTTTACTCAATGCCCAGACGCAGATACCTTGTAAACCTTTTGAAAAAAGCTAATTTGGTCCATGCTAGGGAGGCACTAGTATTTTTACAGAAAGCTGCGGAACCCTTAATACTGTGTAGCATTATGAATTTTATTAAGGTAGCACTTCGTTTAAGGCTTACTAGAGGAGAAGATTGAAATGTTTTTAATTCTAACCTTTTAAGCGTTACACACAGCTAAATTGTTGTATTTATGTTTTGTTAATTCTCTGTACAAAGAACCTTGAAATGTTTAATGACTTTTTACTATGTATATATGCGTGTGTTTTTTAATCACCGAATAAAGATTCTTTGACTTGACTTGACTTGAAGTTAATTTTACAATACAGTCTCTTTCAATGTAGTAACCAAGATAACATTACATAATAAAAGTACAATTCTGCACATTTTGCTATATACATCAAAAACCTAACAACTAACATCATTTTTATTTTCAGTAGATTTTCTAATGCAGAGAGAAAAATCATTGTAGGCTTAGTGGTATGAAATGCATAAAACAAACATAAGATGTGGGAAAAGACTCTGGGAAGCTAAGAATTTGAGAGACAAGCATTATATGCATCCGACGAGCAACTCCTCTGATCTCACATTCACAAATAACTCAATGGTAAAACAAAGCCATTTTACATGTCAAAAAGGTTAGACTTTACAAAGGCAATGATTTTCAGTTCTTCATTGAAAGGCACTTTTTCTGATAAAGGGAACTGGGGGCTAAAAGTAAGTCTATTTCTGATTAATACTTCTAACTGCAGATTCTTCACCTCTGAATAACCCTAGGAACCAGACTGGCTCCAAAGATTTTACCTAGTATTGCTCCCGCACCCCGTAAGTGGTGTTGCGTGGTTCCCCGTCAGTTTTATCCTACTCAGAAGAGACACCAGAGCCACATATATGTGCCACCCTGATGTCTGTTCCTCTCTCCCCCGTCCTTTCAAGGCCTGGGTCCGGGATCCAGCCAACAATGTCCAGGCCCTCGGGCAACATACTGCTCAACCTCCATCTCCTCCCACCATCAAACCTTATTAGGTTGCCCTCTGTAGCATATGTCCATCCCATTGGAGGCGGCATGAGGCATTACCTCCATGGGCATTACATCCGACCAGTGGGTGCTTCTGATAGTACAGCAAGGATATTCACTACTATTCCTTTCTACCCTGCTGTGAATTCTACCTACACCAGAGCAGCTGTTAGAGGAGCATTTGCTCATCTTACATCAAGAAGTCAGGCTCTCCTGGACAGATGACCATCAAGAGGCTTTCCAGGCATCAGAAATAGTTACTCAAATGTACTCCATTTAGTTTTTGTTGCTGAAGAAGGATGAAGGCCTTCTTCCTATTTTAGATCATAACCCTCCTAATTTCTTCCAGAAAAAGGCTTAAATCAATATGCTCATGTATGTTTGCCCTGGCTCCAGGAGACTGGATGTTAGTGCTGGATCTGAAGGATGTCTTTGTTCACCTTCTCATCCTATAATCCCACAGGAGTTACCTGTGGTTTAAGTTGGGCTAGGAGCATTTTCAGTTCACTGTGCTTCTTGTCAGCCTTACCAGCGGCCCTCTGGTCTTCACAAATAGTTCAAGTTCAAGTTCAGTAATTTGTATAGCGCACTACTCACCCAGAGGGTCTCAAGGCGCTTGAGGGAGGATGGGTGCATTACTTATCGAAAAGCCAGGTTTTGAGCTGCTTTCTGAAGGAGAGCTGGTTCTGCGTAAGACGGAGGTGAGTGGGGAGAGAATTCCACGTCTTGGCCGCTAAGTAGGAGAAGGATCTTCCTCCCATGGTGGATCTATGGATGCGCGGAATTGCGGCGAGGGCTTGATTGGATGAACGTAGTTGGCGGGTGGGTGTGTAGAAGGATAGTCGTGTGTTGAGGCATTCTTGTCCTAGGTCGTAGAGGGCCTTGTGTGCGTGGGTGAGGAGACGGAATGTGATTCTCTTGTTTACTGGGAGCCAGTGGAGGTCTTTCAGGTGACCGGAAATGTGAGCATGACGGGGGATGTCCAGTATGAGTCTGGCTGAGGCGTTTTGGATGCGTTGGAGTTTTTTCTGTAGTTTGGCTGTGGTTCCGGCGTAAAGGTTATTTCCATAATTCATTCGACTAGTGACCAGTGCGTGGGTGACTGTCTTTCTTGTTTCGGTGGGGATCCAACGGAATATTTTTTGGAGCATGCGTAGGATGTTGAAGCATGAAGATGAGACGGCGTTGACTTCTCTGGTCACCGAGAGGGAGGAGTCTAGGATGAAGCCCAGGTTACGTGCGTGATCTGTAGGTATGGGTGCTGTACCCAGGGCCGGTGGCCACCATGAGTCGTCCCAGGCAGAGGGGGATGATCCTAAGATGAGGACTTCCGTTTTGTCCGAGTTTAGTTTTACACAGCTGTTCTTCATCAAATCGGCTACTTCTTTCATTCCTTCGTATAGATTGGTTTTGGCGGTGTTTGGGTCTTTGGTGAGGGAGAGGATCAGCTGGGTGTCGTCTGCGTAGGAGATGATGTTGAGGTTGTGTTGTCGCGCGATGGATGCGAGGGGGCTCATGTAAACGTTGAAGAGGGTGGGACTGAGCGATGATCCTTGTGGTACGCCGCAGATGACTTCAGTGGCCTCTGATTTGAATGGGGGGAGGCGGACTCTCTGGGTTCTTCCGGCGAGGAACGAGATGATCCAGTCCAGAGCTTTTCCTTGTATTCCGACGTTGCTGAGGCGTTGTATGAGGGTGTTATGACAGACTGTGTCGAAGGCTGCGGAGAGGTCAAGTAAGATGAGGGCAACTGTTTCTCCGTTGTCCAGTAGTGTTCAGATGTCGTCTGTAGCTGTGATGAGGGCGGTTTCGGTGCTGTGTTTGGCTCGGAATCCGGATTGTGAAGGGTCGAGGGATTTGTTGGATTCGAGGAAGGCAGCGAGCTGACTATTGACGGCTTTCTCAATGACTTTGGCCGGGAAAGGGAGGAGTGAGATGGGGCGGTAGTTCTTAAGTTCAGAGGGGTCTGCTGTGGGTTTCTTCAGGAGGGCGCTAAGTTCGGCATGTTTCCAGCTTTCCGGGAAGGTAGCGGAGTTGAAGGGTCAGTTGATGACATCGCGGAGATGGGGTGCGATGATGGAGTCTGCTTTGTTGAAAATGTGGTGGGGACATGGGTCGGTTGGTGAACCTGAGTGGATGGAGTTCATCAGGCGGATGGTGTCTTCAGTAGTGATTGGGTTTCAGGCGCAAAGGTTGTGAGAGTGCTGTTTTCGTTCGGAGGTGGGTGGAGTGGTCTGATCTTTGGACTGGTTATCAAAGCTGTTATATATGTCGGCGATTTTGTTGTGGAAGAAGGAGGATAAAGAGTCGCAGAGGTCTTGGGAGGGAGTGATGTTGTTGGTGCCGGCGATGGGGTTGGTAAATTCTTTGACGATGTTGAATAGTTCCTTGCTGTTGTGGGCGTTGTTGTCGAGTCGGTCCTTGAATGCTGATTTCTTGGTGGATCAGATCAATTGGTGGTGTTTGCGGGTGGCGTCCTTGAAGGTGGTCAGGTTGTGAGTGGTTGGGTTTTTTCTCCAGAATTTCTCGAGGGTATGACATACCTTCTTGGATTTCTTAAGGTCATTGTTGAACCAGGGGGCCTTTTCCATCCAATGAAGCGCTGTGGTGTGATCGAAGGAGATGTGTTTGCTGGAGGTGAAGATCGGGTCGAGCGTGTGTCCGTCTAAGTGGGTGGGGGTGTCAACAAGTTGTTTGAGTCCGAGATTGGCCAGGTTGTCCAGAAGGGTGGTGGTGTTGCTGTCGTTTTTCTTTTCCAGGTGGAAGTTGAGGTCTCCCAGTAGGATGTAGTTCTCGGATGTGAGGGCATGTGGGCTGATGAAGTCAGTGATGTCTTTGTTGAATTGTGTGCGGGTTCCTGGTGGTCTGTAGATTAGGGTGCCTCTAAGTGTGGTCCTGGGGTCGGTGTGGATCTGGAAGTGAAGGTGTTCGGCGGCCGCGAGGTTGTCGTCGGGGCTGGTCGGGATTCGGATGGTGTTCTTATGGACAATGGCGATGCCTCCTCCTGTTTGGATGGTGCAGTCATTTTGGATGATCTTATAATTGTCCGGGATGGCTATGGCGATGTCGGGTGCTGATGAGGCGTTCATCCATGTTTCAGTAAGGAAGGTGACGTCCGGCGATGTACTGTCGAGTAGATCCCAGAGTTCAGTGGCGTGTCCGTGGACCCAGCGGGTGTTCAGCAGGATGCACTTCAGGTGGTTAGAGTCGGAGCTGTGTTTGGAGGAAGTGGATTTGGTGTGGGTACTGATGCAGGTGAACTTGCAGGAGTGGCAGGCAAATGGTCCATGGGTGTGTCCTGGGGTAGCTGCGCAGCATTGTGGTGTGTGTCCGGGGTTAAGGGCAAAGAGGGTATCGGCGTCGTACGTTATGCGGGTGGAGTGGAAGTTGCGAGGACCAGGGGGTCTGGCGCTGGGCTCGGTCCAGGCGTGGACGGGCGTAGACGGGCTTACCTTTGGCGCACCTTCGGCACGCATGGGGCGCGACCGCTGCGCGTGAACGCTGCACGCAAAAGCATCTGACATATGCGGATAGTGGGAGGGGAGGGGCGAGGGCAGAGCAGCTGGGAGGTGGGGCGGGGTGGGGAGCCAGGCAGGGAGGCACAATAATAAACAACAAAATGGATGGCTGCGAGCCAAAAGCGAAAGAGGAATGGGGCACAAGCACTGAAAACGCGAACTAATTGGCAATGGCACCGGAGCAATCAGGCACAAGACAAATAATTAAGGCAAGGCAGCACAGCACAGTATAATCATAAACAAAGCGCACTTTCGCACTATAACGCTATTTTACAAATCTATTGTGCAGTCAGGCACTACTGGTAGCGTGAGCAATGCGAGCTTGCAATATCAATTTGGCAGTCTTTTATGCCGTCTGGCGCTACGATACCACTCAGGGAGCTGGGAGCTGGGAGCAGCGTGAGGAGTGACCGCTTCTGAACGGATGAGGACGGTCACAGCGCTACCACGGGATCGGAGCCTGCAGTATCAGTGGGAGGGTGGAGCAGCTGGGAGGCGGAGGCGGGGTGGGGAGCCGGGCAGGGAGGCACAATAATAAATAACAAAATGGATGACTGCGAGCCAAAAGCGAAAGAGGAATGGGGCACAAGCACTGAAAACGCGAACTAATTGGCAATGGCACCGGCACAATCCGGCACAAGACAAATAATTAAGGCAAAGCAGAACAGCACAGTATAATCATAAACAAAGCGCACTTTCGCACTATAGCGCTATTTTACAAATCTATTGTGCAGTCAGGCACTACTGGTAGCGCGAGCAATGCGAGCTTGCAATTATCAATTTGGCAGTCTTTTATGCCGTCTGGCGCTATGATACCACTCAGGGAGCTGGGAGCACCGTGAGGACTGACCGCTTCTGATGGTTGCAGTACTCATTCATAGGTTGGGGATACCAGTCTTGCCCTCCCTTGACAACTGGCTGTTGAAAGTTGACTCTCCACAATCAATCCTAAAACATCTCCAGACAATGATGAACCTCCTAACATCTTTGGGGTTTTCAATCAACATGCCAAAGTCACTCCTGACTCCTACATAGAAGTTCCCATTCATCGTGGCTATCCTAGATACAGTGCAGTTCTGAGCCTTTCCTCCGGAGCAGCAAGTCCAGGAAATTTGGGCTATGATCCCGATGTTTCGGCTCCTGCCCTGGGTCTCAATGAGAGTGGATTTGAGAGTTTTTGGCATCCTGGCCTCCTGCAACCTACTGGTGGACTATGCTAGAATTCACATGCAGGTACTGCAGTGAGACCTGAAGTTTCTTTTTTTATCTGAATATTTGTTATTGCAAAGTTTGCAGTTTAACCCCTTAACGCCCTTTATCTTAGAGACAAAAACAATAACATCATTGATCATACATAGAATAGGATCACATCCTAAAAACCAACTATTTGAACTTTTCGTGGCAGGATTGTATTCAGAACCATTCTATTGTATCCTTACTGAATAAAGAAAAAAATGAGAAAAAGCAGAAAAACACAATTTATTCTACCAGAAAGCAAATTTCATAGCATAAATCAGTATTACGCCATACCAAGCCTTATCAATCTCTATAGGATCTATAATCCCATGGTAACCCACCACTACATCATGACTTCTTCAAGTTTGTTCTTCTGCAATCCAGTCTATAAGTGGAGCCCATATTAATTTCCCTTTTGCCCTGGCTTTCCCTCCTTTACATGAGTTTAACAATATTACTAGATTACAAATTGCAGAGAGTCGCTCACACCACTGCTGGAAAGAGGGTGGAGACTGACCGAGCCAGGCAGATGGTATGCATAAACAGTACACCTACATCTACACAACCATAAAGAGCTGGGTCCTATGAATACCCAAAAGAATGAGCCAAGGAGTAAGAATGATTTTGAGTTTCAGACTGTTCTTGAGGAATTTACTTATCTCTGTTAATCCGCTCCCTAATATTGGCATCTTGGACACCTGGAATATGTGTCACCCCCACCTCCCTTTAATGATCTTCCCAGGGCTATAGTAAAGATTGAAATGGTTTTAGAATGTTGAGTGGCTAAGTAGTACGACATTAATATAGAATGACCTACTTCCAGTGATTCCAGAAATGAGCTTTCTGTGGCCCTCAGCTTCTCCTGCCATTTCAAAATTTGTTTCTCCACATCATCCTTTGAGAGAGAATTAAAAACCCCATATACCTGACCAATCGTAAATGTTGTCCCTCTCACCGAAAGATCATAAATTCTATTCTAGAGAACCCATAAGGTCCGCCTCCAATCTTGATTAGGAAATCTTGAACTTGCAGATATTTAAAGAAGCCCCTTTGACTAAGCTCAAACTTCGATCTTAATTTCTCGAAGGTGTTAAAAAATCCCAGCTCATTATAGAAGTCACCAGCCTGAATATTCCCCTGCTTTTCCTTCTGAACATGTAAGAATTCCAATAGATACCCAGGAGACAGGGATTGTCATTTACCGGAGTGTAAAAATGATATCAGCCCAATCTGAGTTTCCTTGCTGGCCAGATTTTATATGCTCACTGCATGTTCTTGAACCTTGTTTTTTTGTTTAAATAGCTGGGTTCTATCTGCAGTAGTAGACATCCTCTCACCACTGCCTTAAGAAGCAACTTAAACACAGAGGGAATATCTTCCATACCATAACCCATCCCATTCTCCTCTTTGATTAAGGTGACCAGATACTGCAACGCCAAAGCCCAGTAATACAGTTTAAAATTTGGGGCAGCCAACCCCTTCTTTCTTTTTGAGGAGTCAAAATTTTGAGGGCTCTCCTGGTTTTAGAGTAGGCTCACATAAATCTGGTTGCCGTTTCCTCGATCATTTAAACCAGTGATTCCCAAATTCAATTGTTATAGCCCGGAAAAGATACAACACTTTGGGCAGAAGCATAATCCTGACAACATTAGTCCTGCTGATTATAGTGTTATGTCATGTTATGTTAGGGGGTTCTTCTGTAGCGCTCGACTCACCCAGGGGGCATCCCGGCGCTTTCTCTGAGCGAAACCATAAATTCAGAAGGAGAGGAGGAAGATTGGTGAGGGTCAGTTAAAATAGAAAAGTTTTCAGATGTTTCCTAAAGTCCAAATAGGAAGTGCTTTTGCATAGGGTCAATGGGAGCTGGTTCCAGTACTTTGGGGCGAGGTATGAAAAGGATCTACCCCCGGTGCGCACAAGACGTATACGGGGGATCTTTAGCAGAGCTAGTGAGTCAGACCTAAGATTACAATCCGAAGACTGTTTAACAAGCTTCTTTTACAGATACATGGGCCCCTTGCCCTGCAAGGCCTTGAAAGTGAGACAGCAAATCTTAAAGAAGGGTCGCTTTTTTACTGGCAACCAGTGAAGTTCCCTTAGAAGCGGAAGAGAGGGGGAGCCAGGGGGACGATTTAATGTCATCCTTGCTGCAGTGTTTTGTGTCACTTGCAGCTTGGCTAATAATGTCTCACCCACTTCCGCCAGCAAGGCATTTCCGTAGTCCAATCAGATGCCCTGATTTAGGAAACAAACCAATCTGTGACTTATGAGTGGGTGAGTAGTCGTCTGAGTTTACTGCAAGGAGACGCGATATTCCCCAGATTTCAAAATAGGCTCATAAGGTACGAGAAGATGATACAGTAGAGGTAGAAAAAACATAGCTTTCTTATGGACGATAACTTAATATAGGAGAGGAACAATATTAAACACGCTTTTGATATCTTCCTTTACTGCGTGCACAAGCGAGCTATTATTGGCTAGATGTGGGCCAATCAGGATTCTGATTTTGGATTCTTAACCAATCCGGAGTCCTAGAGAAAAGGAACACCGGCTTGTTTAGAAACTTCCTAGTCTGGGAGAAACTGACTGACAAGTTCTGTCCTTCTGAAAAGAGATGAGTTTGGCAGAATTGAAGGACACGCGATGGTCCATGATGTATAGATAAGTTTATGTTGTGTGAAAAATACACGATATCAGAGGTAGAATATTGATCGCATCTTGAATCATACTCCGTATATAGCACTTAAACGCGAGATATTATTGGCTCAATGTGAGCGAATCAGGAGCACCATTTCGGGCCTTTAATCAATCCCTGGTTCGTAATGAATGTGGAACGTCGGCTGACTCCGATCATCCGGTTTGGGCTAGAAGTCGAGTGATGGGTCCGATTTCTAAACGCGAAAAATTATTGCATAACGCTCCTCTAATCAAAACAACTAACAAGATAAAAGCGGTCGCTAGGAACACACGAGTGCACTTAGCGGAAATAGCAGCTTTGAGACATCACTTGTGATTGAGAATTTGATTGGCCATGAGAAGGCCAATGACAAGTGTCAACTCATGAGTCGCCTCCCATTTACAGGTGTTTGATTAACTACAGCGGTTCCCAAATGGGTCCGCGGGCCATATGATCCAGGATGGCCTGATGCTTGGATGAGCATGGACTTATTAACAACTAAGCTTTGTCCAGTCGGTACCTCCCCCCGAGCCTCAGGACGAGGCCAGAGGTACCGACGGACAGGTAAGGAATAGCAGTGCGTTGCGCTGCTCTGTTCTTCCTTTAGCTTTTGTTCATGCTTTTCTTACTCCCTAAACAATTACAAGGTAATGAAGGAACCACTCCATATAGCCCCTGAGATGAAGCTGAGTCAATCGGGCTATGAGAGGAGGGTCTAAACTATGTACCTCAAATATAGCAAGAAATGTTTCTGAATAAAAACACTGCTTTTCTAACAATGAGTGTTGAAATGTACACATTAAATGTGCGTGACATTAGCCTTTTAATCTGCCAGCCATCTCCAAATCTCTGTGACTTAAATACCAATGTTGTTCAAGTGCTTCCATATGGCAGCACATGCAGTGGATAAATTACCTGATGGGTCTCACTTTTTAGGATAACCCACAGATATGTAAATTTCTTTTCCACTAAATACAGAGCGGCCAGGAGAGGTGAGGTTTACTCCCAAGACTCTTTGGGTGAGTAATATTTAACTTTTTTTCAATTTTTTTCAATTATTGTTATTCACTATCACTGTAAAGGTTGACTATGAAGCAAAATCTATATGTTCTCAATAGTGGGCATGTTGTGTCTGTGTTAGATACAGGTGTACAATGGAAATATCTATGTGTTCTTTACACTTCTTTTCAGGAAAGAATCCTTTTTGAGAATTCTGGAAATACTGACGCAGTGAGTAACTCGCGGACGGCCCATTCTCCAGTATTATTATTTGGTAACATAATTTATTTTGATTTATGTACATCATTGCAGTAGTGTATTCTATGTTTGGTCCTGATTAAAGCCTGGTAGGGGAGACGCCCCTGCATGGCAGAAACATGTTGACCACAATACCAACTTTATAGGGCAGTCATTATTTCAGACCGCCATACACTTTTCTTTTCATCTTGACACCATGATTTATCCCCAATAAACATTTCCTTACATCATGGTAGCCAATTTTAACTAGCACCTTTTTTGATCTTTGTTTCACATTATTTACCTCACTGCAATTTATTTTCCCACACCATTATACCCACATATAACATTCAAGGTCGGATCCATTTGGGTGGTATTGGAGAATTGGAGAATTGGAGAAACACACACAACATCATCAGGTGTGTCTCCTTATCTGGACCATGACCCTTCTCAATCCCAGATGATGAAGTTCCGCCATATGGGTGGGCTGATGGGATTCATTTCCTTTCATTCACACACATTAGTTGTCTAACACAGATGCGCTTGCTTCTATTCCATTGGCTCAGTCTTCAGTATAGACCGCAACCAGTTTTTGTTTTTTGTTTCCGTAGTCCAGCCAGCTAATAACCAATGCTTGGACCATGGTTCTGCGTTGGTTCTCCGGCAGAAAAGGAATGATGCTGCACAGAAGAGGAAGGCTGTAGTAGCAGGAGCTCACTGTAGCTGCAATGTGGTCCTTCATAGTAAGAGATTGGTCTAATTTTAATCCCAGGTTTTTTACCAGGGAGGTTGGAGTGGGAGCCAATCCCAGATGGTCAGGCCACCAGTCATCCTCCCAAAAGGCCGATGCTTTACCCAAGAGCATCAGCTCTGTTTTCCCGGCATTTATTTGGAGGCAGTTTTCCGTCATCCATTTTGAAATGGCCTGCATGCCCGCTGCGAATCGTATTTTTTCCTCTTCAGTATTCAAACCAATTGGGAACATTAGCTGAGTATCATCAACATAGGAGATGATTTCCAACCCAAGTGTTCAACAATTGTGGCCAAAGGGGCCAGATAAACATTGAAGAGTGTAGGGTTTAGGCAGGAGCCCTGAGGCACATCCTTATTTAAACAGGTTTTTTGAGACAGATAGGGACCCAGCATTATGGTTTGCCATCTATCCGTCAGAAAATCAGTGAGCCATTTTAGGGCTAGCCCTTGTATGCCACAGGCATATAGTTTCTCCAGAAGCCGTCGATGCGAGATAGTGTTGAATGCTGTGGAGAGATCCAGGAGGATCAAAATCATAGATCCTCCTGAATCCAAGGTCAGTCTCACAGAGTCCATGACTGCCAGGATAGCTGTCTCGGTGCTAAAACCTGGGCGAAATCCCAATTGGGATGAGTGAAGAACCTTATTTGCCTCCACAAGAGCTTAATTGCCTGTTAACTAATGTTTCTAATAGCTTACCAAGCAAGGGTAGCAAAGATATAGGTCTATAGTCAAGTGCAGATTATCCATCCTTGAGAAGTCTTTACTCACATTTTCAATCATAGCACACAGGCTATTTTCACCTATTTGGTAAATCTCGGGTGGGATACTAACTCCCTGGTACACCGCCTTTCCAACCACTAGTGTGTCACTGAACTGTACTATTGCTGTTGATAACCAGCTTGGTTTCATCCCTATTTAACAAGTACCCCGAAAACCACCTAAAGTTGCTAGTCTCTTTTTCAATTTGAATAAAGCCATATCTTGATCTGGGATCACTATGGCTATATCGTCACTTTTGTAACCCACCTGTGATACCGCATTGATGGGATACCAATATTATTCTCCAGTTTGCATATTATAGAATCTATATATAAGGAAAATAATAATGGAGAACATGGACATCCTTGCCTTGTACCCCGTCAAATCACTATTCCCTCAGAGTACCATCCCATTAATGCTATCTTAGCTGTGGGATCGCAATATAATGCTTTTACTGTTTTAATGTACCTAGTTTCTATGCCAAACTTGCTCAATATAGCCAACAAATAATGCCAGGAGACACTATAAAAAAGATTTTTTAGCATCTAATAAAATCAATGTGCTAGGATCTCAAGCAACCACGGCGGCATCTAATAGGGTGATTAATCGTTGTCTGTGATCAGCGGTCCCCCTCCCTGGAATAAAGCTGTATTGCTTATATGACAACTGACTAGCTAGTACTTTTGAATATATTTTAGTGTCTCTGTTCATCAGCTTAATAGGGCGATATGACCCTGGGTCTTGGAGTTTCTTTAAACTAATTTGCGGCTGCCCACGATGCAGGGGGAATCGAGCCTTTATGAATACCAAAAAACAAATCTGTCAAGATGTCGCTAATTGAGTGGAAAACACCTTATAAAACTCAATAGGAATCTTATCAGTACCCACTGCTTTCCCTGATGGCAAACTTTTAATAGCCATTAGGATTTCTTACCCTGTGATGATAGCTTTGAGTGATGCTTTATGTGTGGTATTAAATTGTAAGAAGGGGATTGCCTCCAAATGCTCTATTGTTTCATTGTCCCCCTGTTCTACATCTTGAACCGTAGAGATATTGGTAGTACCCTAGAAAATTCTCCCTTATATCCTCAGCATCTCCGGCGCTGTGCCCCTCGGGCGACCTCAATTCCCTTACCTCTCCCTGTGGTGTTTTTTGCCAGACTCAGATAGCACGAAGATGACCCACATTCACTATATCCATACCTATCCTTCTTCCAAGGGGTGCACTCGTCAGTAGCCTTTCTTGCAGTAATCTCATTGATGATAGATTTAGCCAGTGCAACATTGTGCTATGCTCCCACAAACTCTACCCTGTCTAATGCTGCTTTTCTAAGTTTTGATTCAGCATCAGCCAAGATTTCATACCAAGCATGCCGCAATTCATTTTCTTTCTTTCCAATACTGATTCCGACAAAATCTCATTGTTCTTCCATGCACACCTGCCTTAAAGGCATCCCAGATTACACCTAGAGGGGCACTACTCCTTTTTTCTTCCATGAATATCAGTATACATCTATCCATAAATTAGACATAATTGCTTAGTAAAGCACGCTCAAACGTCCAGTCCAGTTCCGTTCTAGGCTTCCCATGAAATGTTTTTGTATAACCAGGAGTTTATGGTCTATGATGACTGAGGACATTTTTCAAACTTTCAATTTTGTATCTAACCATGAGTGATAAAAAAATAATCTAGGCAGGCATTTTTCCGATGCGGGTCGAAAAGTATGTGAATCCTGGATCTGAGGCCATCATACTGCTTCACACATATGTTAACTCATGATCTCTCCCCATCTTGCTGGGATTTGAGTCAATCATAATAATTAATTTCAGATTCCAACAAACTACCCTGTAAATGAATATTAAAATTACCGCAAACTATGATCAGGGTAGGCCACAGTGCCATTTCTTTATTCAGCCAATGATACACCCTTGGGCCATCTAAGACCGAACCATACACTGAACACAATTTAAAAGCCCCTCCTAGATAGCAACACTGGATAATCACCCATCTCCTGCGCCTATCAGCATGAGTCTGCTTAAAACTGAAACAATTTTTCTTTGATAATATGGCCACCCCTCGTGTCCTTGTCCCTTGAGTCGGGGAGCCGATTACGGCATAACCCAATGCTTCCAGCAGATTCTTCCTTCTCAGTTCTATATGTGTTTCCTGAAGACATGTAATATTCAACTCTTAATACCCGCAAATCTACAACTGCCCTTTGCCTCTTAGTGCTGTCATTCAGCCTATTAACATTTATTGTCTATGCGAATCTTACTCATAACTAACTATCTGAAAAATTGACAAATATAGAACCCAGCAGTTCCCAGTCTTATCATTCTTCCATTTTTCTATTGTATTTTTTATCTCTGTGTTGTAGCCCACCTTCCTCTAAATCCCACCCCAACTCCATGCCCCTCCCCAACCGCAAACCGCTCCCACCCAACCCCCCCCCTCCACCACCACGTGATGCAGTCTGGCCGGACATGGTCTGAATGATGGTTCATGAGGCCACCCCTGTGCTCCCCTCCCAGTTGGCTTGCCAAGATATAAGGAGAATAAATTCATATTTCCTAGATGTTTCCTTTCTTAAGCAGTGCAATCACATGTCATATACATCCTCATAATTACAATGACCGAGAGAATCCTACAAGTAAACAAACGTTTCTCGTCATACCCCGAATTCCGGCTTTTGATCCACTCATTCCCCAATCATAATACCAACACATTCCCTACCACAAAAATGTTTTACTTTTTTAAAAACATGCCATTAGCAATTCTATCCCCAATATCAGAGCATGTCTAATTCATCTTTCTTATTGCTCCCTGTAATTTCTTGGTGGCTAAATAGACTTTAGGGCTGTCTCTCTGAGTGTCCTCCTGTAGTTGTTTTATAGGTTGATAGATTACACCTAGCGAGGGTTCCCCTCTCTCCTCTGTTTCATCACCTTTAGACTGCATTCCTCACTCATGTTGTGTCCTGTGGTCATCATCCTCCTAAGCATAAACTTGCCAAGTTGTCTTCTTGGGTTAGTAGCCATGTGTTGCAGAGTTCTCCTGGGGCCAGATACGCAGTATCCACAGTGCTCTCATTCCCAGCACCTATTTGGGCTGTTTTTGAGGCCAACTCACTCCAACCCAAAAACATTGCATACCGTGCAGGCTCCCCCAATACATTCTCTTTAGTTTGTGCAGCCCTCAGACTAACCTGCACCATGAAGGTTGCTTGTGTGTGTTTTGTCATTGGAAGACTTTCGGAAATCTCTGACTCTGTTGCAGTCTCCCAAGTCTTTACAGTGTTGTTCGGAGAAAGCAGGGGGGAGGGCCCGTGATTGCCATAGAGCCTTGATCTCTACTGCAACTTCCATCTGGGAGCTCAGGCAGTTCTCCGTGCTCGCCGGCGCAGTCTTTACTTCCTTCTACACAGAGGAGGCTCAAGACTGGTTCTGGGACAGCAAAGAAATCTACTATTGAGGGTTGTGGCAGTTTTACTGATAGACGCTGTCCATCTCACACTTCACTGCTATGGACTCCATCTCATACTTCAGCATTTGACCCCAGGGCTGCCCGAACCTTTCGCAGCCCACTGTTGTTTTGTATCCCACAGCCGGTGAGCCTTATCCAGCTGTGCCTAGTCAATTGTGGGAGAATCGGGTAAGAGATGTCTGCCCTTTCCCATTGCTGCCAGTTTTGAAGGCATGCTTTTCGTCCTCTGTGTCCTCCATCAAATTACACTGCTAATAACTTCAAATATCCAGTGTAGAACCTGGGAGGAGACCACTACTGCTGCAACGAATACTTGGATCTTTGGCATGTGTGTGCTTATAGGTGTTGACCGGTTTCTCTGACAGCAATGACTCTACATGCCTTAAGGTACTTTGTTCTCACTGTTCTCCTGGCCTGAAACATTGTGTCTCTGACAGAAATGCTCAGCTTACGAGGAAGGAGCTCACTGGACTTTCTACAGAGTCACCATCTTGCTTCAGACAAGAGGGGACCTGAAGTTTCCAAGAGCTTAGCACCAAAGGGACCTGTCAGATTCATCTACGTTTCAGAGAAAACTGCAAAAGACCTGCAGTGATGGCTGGTCAGCTGCAATTTGCCAGGCATCTCTTCCTACACCACTCTGAGCGGACAGTGGCAATAGATGTGTCAGTCTTGGGTATGGGAGGTCATATGGGAGAGGTTGAGGTCAGAAGACTGTGGTCTCTGGCTGTGACCTTCACATCACTTGGCATTGAAGGCCTTCCTAACATCCATCAAAGTGAGGCTAGTCACTGCCACGGGGTACTGCAACAAGCTGGGTGGAGTAGGGTCCTGGGTCTTGTCAGGAGCCATGGTGCTTCTGGAACTGGCTAAGTTGACAGGTCATCCCCCTGGTATGTTAACCATCCGTCAGGATCACTAAATGCGAGAGTTAACAAACTTAGTCTGTGACACCTTGTGTATCACAAAAGTCAGCTACAGCTGGAGTGGCGTAAGATGACTACCAACAATGAGGAGAGTCCTGGCTAGAACACATTGCTAAGAGCATGTAGTGTCAACACTTTTGCATGTTTGATTTCCCAAGATAGCCTTCTCTTGGAGAAGCATTCTGATTTGAATGGGGCTCATGCCTCCTGTAAGCCTACCTACAGCTACTTCTCTTGCCCTGAGTACTGAAGAAGATCAAGAATGACCAGTCATCCTAGTGCTCAGGGATTGTGCCAGAAGTCCTGCACCTGGTCTGCACATCCTACATCTCCATTGGTGGAGACTGAGCAATGACAGGCGATTGCCTTCAATAATTCTCCTTCAGTAGTAGATGTAATTCTAGTGACAAGGCATCTGTTTACATAATCTGCTTATGCTGTATGCTAGGATAAGTTTGGGAGCTGGTGCAATTCCCACTGCACAGACCTGGTAAAAGCAAAGTTAATGAATGTTCTGCTTTTTGTGCTGTCTTTCGCCCAGCAAGGACTTACCGTGGGCATTTAAGAGATACTTATTGGCCTTCTGGGCCTATTTCCTGGATAAGCCTTCCTTTTTTAAGTTGCCTGTTGTGATGACTTCTCCCGGGTTGTAAGTGAAGCAGCCACCACGTAATTATACGATGACCATCTAAAAAATGGCTGCAATGAATCCTATCATGTTTTGTATCAAACATGTTGGAATCATGTCCCCACACTATAAATGGTGAGGGAAATATGATTCCAAGCACTGGAAGAGCCCTCCGTTACGCTTTCAGTGTTCCCGGTACCAGCCTTCTACACCCGGACAGCACAAAATGGTTGCTGCCGCCCAGAGACACGATTCTACCCTCCTGCTGCTGAGCCAAGCTCGAGCAAGGGTCAATAGGCATACTGAAACAGGGAGGTGTGACACAATTTAGGGTATTGGGGCAGGGTGGGTGGCACCATGCAGTCTGCATGATTGTCAGGTTTGGTGTCCCCATGCATAGTCCAGGTCAAACCAGCTCTGGGAGCCATTGGCTCCCCCTCTGGTGCAAAACTGGAAAAAAGGACATGGGAGTAACCTTCCCCCTGTCCAGACCCTCACCTGGGAGGGTCCCCTGAATCGTCCCAACCCTTTCCTTAGGGTACTTAAGAGCGTACCTGTGGGTGGTGCCATAGATTCGTTGTGGGACAAGATTCAGATCAGATACCACTTCTTCTTGAAGTGAAGGAGTTACTTCCCTGAATTCACAGGCACATCATTTTAGTTGACCGGTCTGCTGATCCTGAGCTCCTCCAGACTCCGAAAGGTTCTGCAACACAGGTTGTGATTCTCCACAGCTCTCGAGGCCTGCTTTGCCCTCTTACCAAGTTTGAGGCTAGTATCCTTGTGGGGGCTGCAATAACCGAACTCCTGTGCACTGCATCAACAGTTGCAAAGGCTTGTTGACTTCTTTCCAAAAAGATCTTCAGGCTCCAATTAGCCCCAACATCAAGCATCCCCAGTCCTCTCATGACTCCAGTGCCTTCGGCCTGTGGGTCCATTTGTGAGTCACTTTAGTTTATTTTAGGCTCCCCTGATTGCTCGGGTCTGCCCTGACTCCCCAGCTTGGGGTGAGTCTCCTTGCCCTTGCTGGTGACGACGTTGCACCTTCTACGACTTCTGCGTTGGTTGCAATTTCCAAGGCTTGTTGGTGCTGCCGCCGGACACCGACCTCTCAGCACTTGACATCTGACGTGGGACAGCATGGCTCCTGGTCTTCCTCATCATCGCCTGGTCCTCACAGCTGCAGAGGCAAGGTCCTTGTCAACTGTTCTGCAAATCCCGACATTAGTGGGCATTCGTCTTCCAGATAACCTGTTCACTCCTGAGTGACATAGACTCTGCCCCCTCTGCTTGAAGGTACCTCTTAACTAGAATATACCTTCGAATTCCACAGGACACTTTCTCCTTCATCAGCAGGGGCACTTTCCTGACATCCTCCAGTGAGTTTGACAACTTTTTCCGATACCACTTCACACCTATGCACTCGACTTCCCAGGTGTCAGTAATGTGGCTACTAGGTACCACGGATGGGCTAGATCTCCAACCGTCTGTCTTCCACAGGGTTTCTTCAGGGTCCACTTGGAAGGATCCTTAAATTTTCAAAGTCCAACCGTGACTTACATGTTGCATTGTACGGAGCACGTGGTTGTGTTCTCGCACTGCACCCGCTCTCTGTGGGTTTCCCATCTACTTACCTTGGGTGGTTCCGTGCCCTGCACTTCTACGCCCTCTTGACCTTGTCTTGACCCAAGTCGTGGTTCTTATACCACTTTCTGAGTATATGTTTGGTTCCCCCTGGGTCCAATGTGTTTTCTGTGTTATTTACTGTATTTCTTTGCAAAGTATTGTGTGCATTGTGTTTATAACCAGGTAGAAGATAGGTAAACATGTATTACATAATGAATACATATTTTTATAAATACCTTGTGTGGTTGTTTTTTACTTAATTTATACTATAAGATTGCATTCTGGTAAAACAACAAGCTGCTTTACACTCCTTCTGGTCAACTGGACTGAGCCTGAAGGCTGCTCTCCTCAGCTACCACTTAGAGAGCTTTCTAAGGTTCATTTGATTTTTTTTCTGCCAAGTGGGGCGGGGCTGGGCTCCCGTGATGTACGGGACAAGGAGTGGTTGCTGCACACTCGAAAGTGCTCATGACTGCTTGGACGGTCCTCTCGGGCCGCACCAAACAGTCATGCACACTTTACATGTTCCTCACCAGGGTGCATTATGCAGCCTAGTGAGAAACATGCAAACACTCCCAGGTCCCGTCTCTGCACTAGGCCACAGCGCTGAGACCAATCAAAATTCTGCATTGCTGCACTGTGATTGGTGAGGGGAGGGGAGGGAGCCTGGGATCTTCCTGGTTCCGGAGAGACGAGGGACAACACGACCGAGGAGAGGCCTCCACACGATTCGGCCCTCCCTCCACCCCTCCATTTTCGTTCTCTGCCAGCCGCTATGGAAAGGAGGTGTGCTTGTAAAAGGGGTTGCACTTTAAGGGACAGGATGTAAACACTGGTTCAGAGCTTAAGTGGTTTCGAGAATCATACGTGATCTAAGCACTCATTATTGATGAGTGCCAGGGAAAAGTGTTTACACATAATAATCTCCACCCTGTGGGAGGTCATGTGTATCTGTGCACAGGTGGCTGCTCTTGATCTGACTTTATTCGAGGACCTTTGTCACCTGCCTGTGCATGACTGCTTATCCCACCAGAGTTAGTCGTAATGTAGGAGCGCTTGTGCTATCGGAAATCCCCAGATCCTGAAAGGTTCTGTACATCTTTGCAGCACTTTAAGCAGCTGTGGCAGTAATATCAAAACCGATGTCTTTGCAGGAAGCCGCCTTCTTGCAAAAGTGCTGCATTTCAAGGTTTTTGGTGTAAAGAGGTTTCAGATAATCATTGTTTTGGATATTATCAGTTCAGCAGAGACCTCTGCATGACGTGCTATGAGACACCCTGTATATACTGCTGGAGGTGTATTTTTTACAACCAAAAAATGTACACTTGGGGATTTAATAGGACATTTAACTCCATCCTCTGTTAAAACAACAACCAACCCGGGGTTTCGTCAATTGTGAGTCACTTGCTGCTGCCTATTCCTAGATGCTGGTCGCCTCGTGACCTCAGCTTCTTTCCATTCTGGACAACCTCCTGCCCCATCAGTCCTCTAGAACTCTGAGGTCAGCCACCAAAGCTTTCCTCCCATTTGACCACCAAATTACAAAGGCTGCCATAGTGCCCTAATTTGACTTTTTTTTAGAAAGAAGAATCGTATCAGAGGATTGGAAAAACCTAGGATGTTTGAACGAGGATCTTTAATTTGAAATACTAAGTTCAATTTGAAATGTCTTAGAGGCAGGATACCTGTTTTTGTGTGGCGTAAAACTTCATTATGTAAGCGATACGCTTTACTTTCTCGACAACACTATTATTTGTTAGGAGCTTCACGACTTTCGATTCTTATTTTTAATAAAAGTGAAGCACTTTCTTGTAATGGACGTGAGGTTTTCTCGGTTCCGGACAAGGCCCTCCTTACACATTCACGAATGTCCTCGCATCGGAATCCGAGGATTATGAAAGGTTCCCCCAGAATGGGGAATAACAATTGGAGTTGGGAATACTGGGTCCAAATTGCCCTGTGCTTCCCCATTTCAGGGAAATTAACATCTCCAAATTCGCATCCACTTCCCACCGGCTTGAAGCAGGTGGAAAATCGATGTGGGATGCAGGAGAGATTGTGCAATGGTGAGTGTAGCGAAGGGGAGAACATTTGCATCTGTTCCATTGTGCAAGCGCAGGACGGGAGGGGTCCCTCCGGCAGCAGATGCACTGCATCTCTGCATCCGGTTGTGGTGATTCTGGGTTCGTGTTTAATGGGTTTGGTATTTTCAGACGTGGTCATTTTCAGCTTGGAAACACCAGGTTACTCCAAATGCTCAGGAGTGGTACACCCATGGGTGTGCTGCTCTGTACCACTTGTAATGATGGCTTAACTGTTTGTTTCTGACTAGTTAATTCCCACTTACCAATGACTGTCTGCTAACAAAACACTGTTTTTTAGACCAGGGTGCCTTGGAACATATAGCCGCCGGTTATACCAATGCACACATCTGAAATAAAGTCTGTGGGACTTGGCCCTTTTTGCAGGGTCAGAACTTTTTGCCTTCCTACTGTATTTTTTCTGACCTGTTGTTGGTTGTTTCGTGACTATGGGCACGTTACCACTGCTGATCAATGCTATAGTGCATTTGCTCTCTCATAAACTTGGTAAGTTTGGTCTACACCTGTTTGGCATATTTAATTTACCTCTAAGTCCCTTGTACAGTGGTATACTCAATGTCTGTAAATTAAAGGACACTAGTGGTTTGCAGTGCTGCTTGTGTCACCCACCGAAGTAGCCTTTCAAACCTGTCCCAAGCCTCTGCCACTGCAGGGACTGGGTACAAAGTACACTGCTGCAGTGACATGGCATAGCACGTGGTTGCCACATCTGAAACTCCCCTTTTACTACATATAAGTCACCCCTAAGGTAGGCCATAGCTAGCCCTATGGGAAGGGTGCTGTTTAGGTAAAAGGTAGGACATGTGTCTTAACTGTGTGGCATGTCCTGGTAGTGACAAACAGCCTATTTGGTTTCCCACTGCTGTAAAGCTGCCCTCTCATAGGGTTGCAGTGGGCATTCCCTGATTTGTGCTTCAGTGGTACTTTCTGACATGAGAGGGGTGGCGTAACCATGTTTGTTATGTTTGGAATAGTAGTGATTAATCCCACTTATTGGTGAAAGCAGATTTATTATTACTGTTTTAGAAATGGCACTTTTTAGAGGTGAACAAAAGACACACAATTGATGGACAGAATGCTAAACAAATCAAAACATTTACCCCCAGTCAAGAGATCTAGGTTATATCCATCATTCTTTTGCTCACCATGCCACCACAGTTTAGACCTGGCCATATGCAAATCACTCTTGATCCTGTGCCTCATGGGAACAGTCAAGCCCGAACAGCCAAGCCAGGTCCTCCCTGGACCGAAACAAGCATCCTAGGACCGGTTTCGGGATTTCACCCCTCATCAGTCAGTCAGTGGTACAGTGAGCCAGGGACTCACGTCTGGGCATACCGGGGCACTTATAGCGAGAAAGTAAATAACACACAATTGTGTTTGCTTTGTTTGGCCTAAGTTGGCAGGGTATGCCTAGACGTGGGTCCCTTGCTCACTTTGCCCCAGGATGCTTGTTTTCGGTCAAGGGAGCACCTGGCTTGGCAGTTCAGGCTGGACTGTCCCCATGAGGCACAGGGTCAAGACTGATTTGCATATAGCTAGATCTGAACTGGGGTGGTGAAGTGAGCTAAAAAATGATGATGGATTCAACCCAGATCTGTGACTGGGGGTGAGTGTCTGAATAGTTTCAGCGCTCCGTAAGCCATCTCCTTGTTTTTACTTTGTAGAAGTGGGCATTTCTGTGTGCTTAGGTTTCTTTGTGCCCTGCCTGGATGAGTATTGACCATCTGGTTTTGACTGACAGGAGAGAGAGGAAATGCATTCACTCTAGACAGTCACAAGGGGGTTGAGGTGTGCTGTGCCTTCCCTGAGTGTCTCAGCGCTAGGCTGAATAGACCGTGGCTGAATTTAGAGTATCAGGAGGAGTTTTCCTTGCACCTGAATAGGCCTGGTCTGCATTTGGAGTGGTGGTAGGAGTTGCACGTGCACCTAAAGAGGGCTGCGCCTGCCTTCTACAATGCTGTCTCTGCCCCCCTGTGGTGTGTCTGGGACCAGGGCTTACAATATGAATGGGGTAGTTGTGCACTTCTAATATGTGTTTGAAGTGCCCCCAGAACAAAGACTTTTGCACTAAAAATACAGGGGCTGTGACCCTATGAAAATGTGAAGACACTGTGTGGACTTGTACCTTACCCTGGGTGGAGCAGACATAGTGCCACCATGCAAAGTTCCACAGAGTTGGGAAACATCTCCCTGGAACTTCAATGCGCGCCCTCCCAAAGTAATTAAAAGTAATTAAAAAGGCACTTACCTGCCGTGGCCGCCCCTACTCGCCATGGCCGCTCTCCTTCCTCCTCCTCGCTGTCCTTCTTCACCGATAACCCTTGCATTGTACGTCTTACGCGCGCGCATTCACAAGACGTACAACGTAGGGGTTGATGATGTTGTTGATCATATCTTGCAATTGTTAGGAAGGGGCACCAATGAGTTTAGTGATGGTGTTTATGCATAATGATTTAATGCAATTTTGTAACATGTTTCGCCCTATGAGCACTGCTTCAGTGCACTACATGTTTTATGACAATGGCCTGATTGGCCAAGTTATTTATGAATCTGTGTGACGTCATGGCAAGTGCCTAGGTGCACAGTGATATATGTGATTGCGATCTTATGTGTTTTTATGAATAATTCAAAGGATATTTTGATATAAACATTGTGTGGAGTCTTTTTTGTGGTGTGCCTAGTGTGTCACTGGTGTGTGGTGTACAAACGCTTTACACAATGCCTCTGGGATAAGCCTGACTGCTCTGCCAAGCTACCAAGTGGGTGAGCAGTGGTTATCTTGAGCGTGTATCTCTCTTGCCCTGACTAGAGTGGTGGGTTCTGCCTGGCATAGGTGCATACACTCGCCATCTAGAAACCCCATTTCTAACACAGTCCTTTGAAGAAGCACAATTAAAGAACCTTTATCTGTTGCTCAAATGTTTGCTAGTAAATGCAATACGAATAAGCACAAAGCGCCAGCATGTACTTGTTTGAGGTCAGCAACTTTGTCGAAACTGTCGGCTCCGATGAAAAAACTAATTTCCCTTAAAAAACAGTGTTTGCAAATGTACAGCTATTAATAATGTTTCCTACTGGAAGGAGAATAAAAAAAAACAGCCATGCACTTACGATCCATAAACACATGGCGAAGATGCAGGAATATGTTTTTGCTTAACAAGGATGTTGCATCTATGTTACTATCAGCACAGAACGACTACTTGATGTCATTGTAGTTGCATAATTAATTAAATAACATTGCGATGGGTTGCTCAATGTACAGCACTTAACTTTAATTAATTGGCCTGCCAGCAAGCAAGAGTGTTTATTTGGAAAATCACATGTTACTTGGAAGCGGTCCTTAGCAGAAGTCTTACATTTTCTTTGCACAACAATGATCTTTCTTTTCCACTTAAAATGTAGAACTCCTAAATCTGTTGATTTCGTTAATGGTTGTGGATAGGCCACAATTTGAAATCTGAAACTGAAAGACAAAGTTGAAGCACGTTCGGTGTAACAACGATTTGTTAATTAAATTATACATTTACCTATATCACATTGATTAATACGCTGTTTGTAAGTGGGTTTACAACACCAACTGCAATTTTTCTTGAAACATGTAGTCAGGAAACCTTCATTGCATCTTTAGTTTAGCTTTCCATCAGGGGAGATCCCATACCTCTGACCTCTCTTCCACACTCTCACCAGACTCCATTTTAGGTTTCGCTTGCACAGTGCTTGCGCTGTGCTTGAGAAATCTATTGTTTTCAATATAAACTAAAAAGGGACTCCCACCTCTTCTCAATCCTGGATTCTCATTGGTTCATGTGCGTGTCACTTAACTTTCCTCCATTTCTATTGGCTGTAGCATATTTTCCTGCATTTACCAATGTTTGCGCGTCATCTGCTTCTCTTTATCAGTTATTATCAGTTTCCCACCATCTTAATACTGTTAACATCTGCTTTGGTAAAACTATACTTTCATAAAGTTTTTCCTTTTACTCATGCAGCATATTTATATAACAATTTAACATCTCTGGCCACTGTGCCATATCCTACCCACTCCTGTGGCATCTCACAGGTGTCTCTTTCCTTCTCACAGACGATGATTGATGAAAACAGCTCTTTATTCATTATATAGGGAAAACCAATGTTTTACCGATGCTTGTTCCTATTGTGCTTCTTGATTGGTCAAAGATTTGTCTCCTCCTTGGTTACTTTTTCTCTTCATCTGAACAAATGTCCCACTGCATAGCAACCCTACACCAAAGGCTTTAAGTGGGATCAAAAAACTGGGAGGGTGTCTCTCAAAAGGGCACGGCCGAAGTAATTAAGGGTGTGGTTAACAAACACCTAAATTGGAAATCTGTGCTTAGTAGTGTGGCACCTGACTGGTATTTTGCTGCTTCTCTCATTATTTATTTATTTATTTTTAAAGTTTTATAGAGCACGAACTTGACCCGTGAGGGTATCAGAGTGCTTTACAGATTCATAAAGAATACAAAAGGCAGGTCATCACAGGAGACCTGTACACCAGAGAGCTTACAGGGTTGAGGGGTCATAAGGTAGGCAGGATATCATACGTTTACTGTACATTGGGGGAAAGGAAAAACTATACATCAGGGCATTTTACAGAGATAAGAGTCATACAAAAGGCAGGAATTCACACGAGTACTGTACAAGGTCGCAGGATAAGGCAATAGTCTCTCAGGTGGCTGTGGAACGGGTTTAGCCAAGGAATTTACCCATGAGGAAGGATTTAGCCTCTTTTTTGAAGCGTGCCAGGGAGGGGATTCTTCTGATGTCGGGAGGGAGGGAGTTCCATATTCTTGGTACAGTCCCGGCAAAAGCTCGATTGTAGGTTTTTATTTTCCTAAAGCGTGCAGGCTGGAGAAGGAGGGCATTGGCCGATCGTGAGTTTCTGCTTCCTCTGGATATCATAAGCTTCTGTGCAAGATACGCAGGGGAGTTAGAGTGTAAGGCCTTGTGCGGGATGCATACCAGCTTGAGGTGGGTCCTAGCCTCGAAGGGAAGCCAGTTCAACGCTTCAAATGAGGGGTGATGTGATCGAATTTTCTAGAGCCTGTAAGTAGTCTGGCGGCTGCATTGAGGCAGGCTTTTAAGGGTGCCAGCGAGATCTTGAGTAAGCCAGAGAGGGTGAAGCAACCATATTCCAGCCGAGAGATAACTAAAGATTGGACTGCTAGTTTTAGGTCAGGAGTGTCTAGAAAGGGTTTCAGTTTCCATAGGTAGCTCAGGTGGAATCTGGCAGATTTGGCCATTGCATTGACGTGGTCTTGCATGTTTAGGTTATAATCCAAGGTAATTCCCAGAGATTTGGCGGAATCCACAATGGTCGGGGAACAGTCTGGATCTAAGAGTGGCTCTTGGGCGGGGAGATTAAAAGGAACTCAGTTTTCTTAGCATTGAGTTTGAGTTGGTTGGAGGAGAGCCATCTGAAGGTCAACTTCAGGGCCTCATTCAAGGTGAGGATCTCCGCAAGAGAAGAGATTTTTATGTAGATCTGAGTGTCATCAGCGTACATATGGAAGGAGATATTTGCAGTGCGCAGGACTTTGGCAAGGGGTTCTAAATAGAGATTGAAAAGGGTGGGGGACAACGTTGATCGTTGAGGGACTCCCACTGTGACCATGGAGGGAGCGGACAGTTCACCATTGGCTAGGAATCTCTGAGATCAGTTTTGGAGGTAGGAACTAAACCAGTCGAGGACAGTGCCATCTAATCCCATCCTCAGTTTGAGGCGTTTGAGTAGCATCTCGTGGTTGACCATGTTGAAGGCCGAGTATAGATCAAGGAGGATTAGGAGACAGGTTTTGTCTTGGTCAAGGGCTTGTAGAGCGTCATCAACAATGTGGAGCATGGTGGTTTCAGTGCTGTGTCCCGGTAGGAATCCGGATTGGCAGTCGTTGAGTAGATGGAAGTTGTTGATGTGGTGACTTAGCTGTATTTGTACACACTTTTCCAGCACTTTAGCCAAGAGAGGAATATTGGAAATTGCTCTAAAGCTAGTTGGGGAGGCTGGGTCCAGTGACGGCTTTTTCAGAATGGGGAGGACTTGGCCTGCTTTCAGCGAGGCCAGTATTGAGCCCTGCCGGAGAGAGGCGTTGATGATCACAGTCCAGCTAGGAATAATGGATTTGGCAATGGTCGCGAGACAGTTTGAAGGGAGCGGGCCATTGAAATGATTGTTGGGTTCAGGGTGGAAAGGAATTTCACGACAGCGTCTTCATCATAGGGTGCAAATTCGGACCAGTGGGCTAGATTCTTCGGTGAGGACCATGGCGGCAGGGGGGGAGGAGGCGGAAGGTCGAGGTTGGGGGAGTGAGGCAGCCTTGAGTTCGATATCTAAGGTTTTGATTTTATTTGCGAAAAAACCAGGAGAAATCCTCGGAGGAGATGAGAGACTTGGGGGTTTCTTTCGCTGTTTTGGACAGTTTGTTCGATTGGATTTTGACCATCTCAAAGAGTTTGCGGGGTCTGTTCTGGGCCTTTCCTAATTCCGCTCTGAAAAACTCTTTTTTTGAGTTGACGATATTCTTGTTGTAAGTATTTCTGGCCTGGCGAAGAAGTTTTAGGTGATCTGCCAAGGGATGCTGTCTCCATATTCTTTCAGTTTGTCTGAGGGATCTCCTCTCATTGTGGAGGGAATCAGTGAACCATGTTAAAGATGTTGATTTTACCAAAGTTTCTTTATATTTTCAGGACCATTCTGCTTGAGATTGCTCAGTCTAGCCCTGCCCGTGCAGAAAGATCTTGCAGTAGGTTCTTATGGGGTTACCATCAGCCCCGGAGGGCGGCAAAATGGATGCAATTGCCACTCGACACGGGAGGGTGGTCAGTACCCAACCTTCTGCTTTATAGCTGGACAGCCTTGCTCCAACGCCTTGCAGTGCCACTTTTTGGTGAGAGAGCAGTAATACCATTATGCTGCAGACCCTCCATCTTTGAGATTGGTCTTGGAGAGGATGCTAAGGGGATTCTGCTGTCGGTCTTAGAACCCACCCATTATAAAAACACGAAATTTAAAGTTATCGTCTCCATGTACTCAGTGTGGAGGAAGGTACGACGGAAATGGTTAATTCCTAACATTAATTTTTATACCCCTCTCACGGCAGCTAGACTGTTACCCTCCATTTTCCAAGATCATATCGCAATTCGCTGGAGGCTTCATTGTAATACTGTTCTAGGGGATTTAATTCATGAGGGGGGTATGGCCTCATTTCTTTTTCTAAGAGAGAAGTTTGCCCTAGATACGCATGAATTTTTTAAATATCTGCAGACCCGATGCTACTTAGATAAATTGGCACGAAAAATTCCAACTTTGTTTGATAAGCATACACTCATACACCTGATTTGGAAGAGGGCACGTATCGGACCACTCTATCAGCATTTTCTCTCGGGCTTCCCTGATGATTTATCCCTCCACAATATTAAATGGGAGAATAAGCTAGGTAAGGCATGCATAGACATTTCCCATGCATTAGAGCTATCAAACTCGGTGTTAATCTCAGGGAGTTTACGTTTACAAAGCCATATGGCTGTATATGACCTTTATTATACTCCTGCTAACATTTCTAAATGGGGTAGAAGGGCTGGGCATGTTTGCCCGCGCTGTGGGATAGTAGCAGCAAATGATGTCCACATGTTCTTTACCTGCCCCAAACTTGACGTATTTCTTCGAGATATTCAAGTATTTATTAATTTAAGTCTAAACATTCCAGTGGTTTTATCTCTGAATTAGTAATATTGGGTTGTGAGACCGATGCTCCGCTGGCCAGAACAAGCTATACCTCGGCTCTAATATATATCGCAATGTCACTAGTACGTACATGCATCACATCAGAATGGATTAATCCTATCGCACCCACTTTTGTGAGTTGGAGAGCAAGGATTTTAGCTCTTCATAATTTAGAATCAGCCGCGTTTTTGAGGGGGGCAGGAGGAGGCGGGAGCGGGGGTCACAGATATGGGCTCCATTTACGCAATGGTTGAATAACTGAGATGGATGAACTATTTGGGATAAAGGTGTATTGTATTTTTTTCTTTCTTCTTCTTTTTCTTTCCTCTTTCTTTCCATTTTTGCTGTATTCAGCTATAAATGATTCTTTAATGTTTTTTTTTTCATATAGATATCCATGAAAATGTAAATGCTATTTGCTATTGTTCTGAGTTTTCAAGCTGAATAAAAAAAAAAAAAAACATTTAAAAAAGAGGCACGTTTGAGAGTGGCATAATGACACTGTTTATAACATACTATTTCCAGTCAACCACCAGGATGTGGGCCTGGAAGTTCTCTGCCAGCCCAGCTGTTGTCCTGTGCATCGCAGGCCCCTCATCAATGACATCCACGATGATGACGCAGAACTCCACATCGCAGCTGCTCTCCTTCTGCTGAACCATCGATGAGTAAAGCATCTTGATGCAGGACTTTGCATCGCAATCCCACCACCAAGGGCCTCCTCGATGATGACACAGGACTTCGCATCACTTCCTCGCAGCTTTTCAAAACCATCGTCGCAGGATGTATCTTCGATGTGGGATGTTGCAACACTCCGCAACCAGGATTTAAGGTACTTTGTTCAGAGGACCGAAGTTGGTCTCTGTATTCAGCCTACACTGTATTATGGTCAGCCTGAACTTGTGACTTTGTCTGGGTCTGGCGTGAGCAGATAATGACAGGTGGTGCTTTGTGCTTATAAGCACTGTTTTTACTTAATTCTTTAAAACTGCGCATCAGGTTCTGCTGATTGGCTTTTTGATATTTTTGTGTCAAATAATGTATTAACTGATTTGTGCAAGCTACGAGAGGATTACACACAGATTAGTTTGGGTCTGCTTGTGACTTCACCCTAACAGGAATTGTGGCTGCTGCTTGAATAGTGTTTCACGCACCCTCAACCAGTACCCCAATTTCCTACACACAGCATACTGTAAATAGTGCAGATAGGCCCACTATGTACTTAAAGCCAAAGCACTGGGAGTCTCTATTAACTCTGACTCTCCTTTAACAGCTCAGGTCAATTATGTGATCTTAGCATGATTTTCTACCCTGGGTAACATAGGAATATTCTTCCTTTCCCATCATTCTCCCACCTTAAATAAACAAGATGTTTGTGCGTCTGCTTGGGTCCCTTATAACCAAACTGGAGCTTATCAAATTTCTAGTGATTTCCACTATCTACATGCTCTGCAAACTTGAACTTGACTCATTGCGCAACACTCTCTTCATTAGCTTCCAGCAGAACGATGCATGTGGTGTAAGACTCTAGGCACTGTGCATAGGATCTTTCCCGTGCTAGATCGATCTGACATACGAAAAAATAAATTGTGACTTACTTTTCCAATTGTCCCTTTCTTGCAGCACACCATCTACTGTTCCATGCTTCACAAATAAGAAAAGATGGCTGCGATGGATGGTCCTCTCGGAATCTGGTGCCTAAACTCTGGACTTGTCTACCCATCATGGAGGGCTTTGGATAACCATCTGGGGGCATAGTATCAAGAACGGCATTACAATTATTGCCGGTTTAGCGGCAGAAAACTGTCGCTAAAAAGGCGATAATGGGCTTGATAATATGCCCTGTAGAATTTGAATAGAAGCCCATGTTCACACCAGAACATGGACTTCAATTGGAAGTCTCAAGAGCATATTATCAAGCCCATCACCGCCGCTTTAGCGACATTTTTCTGCCGCTAAACCGGCGATAACTTTTAACGCCGTTCT
Organism: Lissotriton vulgaris; assembly: GCF_964263255.1. Classification (NCBI taxonomy): domain Eukaryota; kingdom Metazoa; phylum Chordata; class Amphibia; order Caudata; family Salamandridae; genus Lissotriton; species Lissotriton vulgaris. The sequence continues at coordinate 899,030,421 of NC_141687.1, forward strand.
TGATAATATGCCCCCTGGTCTTTAGGTATGCTTAGAAAACCCTATTAAGCTGTTAGCTATGGACGTCTTGCTGTCCCCTCTGCTCCTCTATCGCACCAAGAAATCTTTTGGTGTTAGCGCGCTTTATAAATAACAACATAATAATAATAATGTACTGTTGAGATATCCGTTTGCTATGAAAATGATTGAAACATCAATACAAAAAGCATTGTTCTGATAGATGTGCAGTCTTCAATTGGGTGGACTTGTCCGCACATTAGGGAGCTGGAGTGATCATTGCAGAAATATTACTAAGACTTCATGTTTTAATGAGATGGCATTTTAAACAGCAACAATTCAGTTTTTCCGGAGGAGCCCTATATTTAACCCATTATAAATGCCAGTGAGTTAATTAGCATATAGATTTTTCCATAGAAAACTAATTTTAAAAATGATTAACGCTCTAGCAAGCAGACCAGTGATCAATCGGGATTGCTGTGCGGTTTCTTATTTGCTTTTCCAAATTTTTGATGTCGGAGTCGCTGAAGTAGCTGCTGAAGTCGGGGATGTTTGTCATAAGTCTTGCTTTTTGTATATGTCTAGCATGACGTTTTGGCTAGCTTAAACTGCCTACAGAAGCAGATTTGCGTATTTACACTGTGCGCAAAATGAAAAATGTTTTTTTTTCTTCACTTTTATGAGTTGGGTTCATCTTTTCAATTGACATTCTCTTTGGAAGCTCATATTAACCAGCCATTAGCACATTGTTTTCCGCTTTATCATCAAAAAATAAGTCTCTCGGTTTGTCATTAGGGCATTAAATTAACTTTGATCAATTAGTAAACTGAATACAAAGTATGACGTCAATGACCATCAAATTAGTGAAATTTATCACCTCGGTATTGTATTCTGTTATGAGGGGAAGGAGGAGAAAAACTTCCAAATGAGTATGTGGAAAGTCTCAAGAATCGTCTTTCACGTGAGTTGAATAACACGCTTAATTTTAGTAAAATCGCCAAATCATCTGCCCCTGTGAGTAAATAAGCTTCAAATATGTAAATTTAAAAAAAAGCCCTTGAAACAAAAAAAGTTACTTTGGCCCAGGACATGTTCTTAATGTGCGTCCTCTTTGATTGCTACTTTTTATTTTATTCAATGTGTTCGATTTTGTGCCTTTATCTTGCATCTAGAATTGACAGAGGTCCCTTATATAGTTTGAATCCAAACGAGTGTGATACATGCTGTCCTGGATCTGGGGTGCTCTTTGTGGGGCACTGCATGGAGGTACGTTTCCTAGAGTCCAGGGCTCCCTGTGTGATGTTTTTTGGCGTAGATTAATGTAGCAAGGAGGTGGTCTAGGTGAGGTGTATGCGGTTAATGAGGCCCTGAGTTGATAGAGACAGGGTTATTTAGTGAGGCTTATATGTCCATGTGGTATTCGCTCTTCCATTTGGTGGCTGTTCTAAGGGACTTGATCTAATCACATGATTGACAGCTCATTGAATGGTCGCCTTTTCACAACTCTTTTTTGATGAAAGGGCATTTTGATTGAAAGGCTTGTGTAAAAAGCTTCCAGGGCCATGGAGAGAAAGTGTACTTGCAGGTTTCACCTTTGTGTTTTGGCCGATGTGTAAAGGAGGTGGAAGTTGCATCCGACATCTTGCAATGACTAACAAGACATTTCTAGGTTCTATGGCACACTGTTAGATCTTTTCATTAATGAGCAGAAATTGACTTGTATTGAGCACCGACAAAACAGTGCAATCCACTTAGGGCCAGAGAGAGGGATAACAGCCAGCACGATCTACAGCAACCACTCTCCAATCTATCTAACCAAACACTCAGTCAAGGGTACTTGCTCTTGAGTGCAGACCCATTGAGCATCCAGCACAAGGAGGTAGAATGCCTACTACTAGTACCTACTTTATTGTACCAGTGTGTACCCTTTTCCAGACATTCACTCCTCCCCGACTTTGAAATCTTCGGGCCTACTCTCGATGAACTGTATGATCATCAGCCATCTGTTCCTCAACCTGCTTCACCCTGCCTCCAACATCTTGAGTAGGAAATTCTAATCCTACAGTACTTTATCCCCTCATTTTAACCAGGTTAATTGGCTTGTGAACACTGCTTATTAATGTGGATTTGCTCGTTTTGCAGTAGGATCCTAGGTAGGGAAATGTGGAACTGCCCTCTCTTAGAGTAAGGAAAAGGCTCGAGATTCGCAAACCTTCCCTGGAACAAAACAAACACATGATTACTATCCTATATCGAATACCTTTCCATTAATGATTGAAAAGGGATGTTTGTGTTTAATAATTGTATGAGTTTACTTTTGTAACCTACCTTCTAGTCGTCAAACATCAAAAAGCAAACTCAGTCTGAGAAAAGTAATATTTTTGTGTGTCTGTTATACATGAACAAGCGCATTTTGTACTAAATCAACTACTTAGTAGATTAATTTGGAAACCTATTAGAGAGAAAGTGCACCTCTCCTGCCATTCTCTTATCCAGCTGTAAGAATTTCTTCTCAGTTGTCTTTTACACATTGAGCTTATGCAACAAAGTCCAATAAAGGGCTTAAGGGGTCTAAACGTGTTATAAGTGGGTATTCGCAGAGATTTTTTTTTCCGACAGAAAAGTTTTTGAAAGGTTCTGATTTTCACCCAAAGCCAACAAAATTTTCCAGATCGATTTATCCTGTGTAAGGTTTTGCCAGAGAATTTTTATTGCATTGTGACTTAACTCTCAATTAAATCAAACTCATTTTCGATATGCAAACATTTAATCCCGTAAATTTTCATGTTGCATAGCTTTTTGACACAATGCAGATATAAACAGTTTTTCTCTGCCAAGGCCACCTTTAGGTACATCATTTGCCACAATAGTACAATTTCCAGGAAAATTGGCGAAAGCAAATGTTTGCAACTTTGTTGAGCTTGCAAACGTTTCCGTGTATCATTACAACTGTTGCAGGAGAAAAAAAATGCACATCCCTAGGGAGAAGTGGAGGTGAATAACATTGGAACAGTTGGACTTCACCAACTAAAGAAGGATGTTTAAAAGATAAGTGGCTTTACTAACTTACCGTATTTGACAAAGATATTCAAATTCATGCCTTAAACATACAGAGAAAGTAAATTATCGTTATCGCAGGGAAAAAAAATATTAGGAGGTATTGTAAATTGCCTAAAAGGAGCACCTTTGGGATATTAACAAATGTATAAACTAAATGAAATTGTAACCTTTTTAAATTAGCATATCTTTCCATATTTAAAAGTATATCAAGCATTTGCTAAGCAATATGTCAGGGTTTAATACACCACTTGTTTTTATATGACAGTACATTGAAGCCAAACCTAATCGCTATTCCAGAGTGCCAGATTCTGAGGTTGTACGCCCACTGACACCCCTTACGGACCCTGAATTTCTATGCCAGTAGCAAAGCAAAACTTTCTACCTGGTATAGTAACCTGATGAAAACAGGGAAAGCGAGTGAGAGAGAGATTAACACATCAGAATTTAAAACCACGACATCTCTCTTATGGGGTGGCATAATATAGAGCCGTAACAGACACAACTGCTGAACAACAGAGGGAAACAGGTATGCACAGTTCCTTAGTGAGCATAGAAAGGCTGACTGGTTTCAGCAGTGAGAGGCATGAGTCCGCCTGGAATGCACCTGACCACCCCAGGATATGCGGACAAGACACTGGTCTAAATCTAAGAGAAAAACGAGAACAAGGCTCACATAATACAGGACTAGCAAGAGGTAATTGGGAATACAAGCAACCTTAGGTAACCTTAACAAACACGAGGGATGAAATATAGGATCAAACTGATTGGATGAAGACAGTGCAACTAACGACTCATTGCCTGACAAAAGCCATTAGACCATTATACCATGAGGTTTTAAATAAGGCTATAAAACTAGTGGCCTAGAAATAACTCCAGCAACGGAAGTGAGTAAAAGGTTGATCTAACATTAGTGGTCTAGTATTTTGAATCTCCTTGATATTCATTGTCCCTTCTTCCACTTATTCAACCCCCAAAAACTTCTTGTGTTGTGTACGTACCATCCACATATTCCTGACACAATGTTTCAGGTGCTGGTGATAGTGGTAGTGGTGCTGCTGTGGTGGTATTGATGGTGGTAGTATTGGAGATACTAAAAATTGGTATTACTGATACTGATGGTGATTGTGGTATTAGTATTTGTGGTGATACTAGTTATAGTGGTGATATCATTGGCATTTATGGTAGTATTGGTGGCATCAAATGGAGGTGGTTAAATTGTTGAAATTGGTGGTCATCATATTGGTTGTGACAATACTGGTAGAAGTGGTACTGTTGCTGTGGTATTGGTAGTAATTGTAAAGGTGTGATACTAATGAACGTGTACTGGTCATTCTGAGATGTTTGGGGTGACAAAAAGGTATTATGAGGTCATATTGGTGTTAGGGTTTCCCTGGAGTTATGAGAAAGCATTAAAAAATTCATCCTAAGGTAAATAATGTTTTTGTATAAAATGAATGTATGAGAAAAAGGACTAAATGTGCAAAAAATGAGATGCCTTAGGGCCTTATTACAAGTTTGGCAGCCTGTGAACCACAGTGCTTCTCAACTCTCTAATGCGGTTATCTGTGGCCATGTGAAAAGTTAACTACCAAAAACCACCACTCCCTAAACACCCGTGAAATGCTAAAACTTCAACTTACTGTTGAGCTGTAACCACCAAGTCGACTACTGTTGCAGTTCCACTGTTAAAAGCTAAAGGCTATAAGAAAAACATTTCCGGATTCCCGATGTGCCGGCTCAGTGCCATTGAGCACGCCGCTTTACCTCCGCTCGATTCTTGAGCAAGGCAGCAACGTCTGTGGACCAAAGACCTGAAACAATTCGAGTGCCCACCCTCGTGTGGATGAATTTCAAGTATTTCTTCGAACTGGAAGAATTATAACAAGTGGCTGACAATTTTTTGTCTTCCCAGTAGAAACTCGAGGCACCGGTCCTGCTGCAATCAATTAAAACCTTCTCTCGACCCATTGGAGCAGATTAAATATTGCTCTGGAAGGCTTTTTTTGAAAGCACAAACAGGCAATATATTATAAAGTCCTGATGATGATCCCAGTTCACTAGGAGCCAGGGATCGAAACGCCGTCGACACTTTTTACAATTCTGTAACTCCTCTATTGTGTTAATATTGTTACAGTAATTGTCTGTCTGAACTTGCTTTGCAAATGTATTAATGATGCAAGGGACAGTTGGCTCCCACGTTCTTTTTGACTGATATTCTTTACCTTCTTCTCTTGCTTACCTCTCTCACCCTCTGAACCTTGTTCGAGTGTGTTCTGGATAGGTACAGGCTTGTACCCTATCAGTCTATGAATCAGACCTCTCTGGTGGTCTTCTTACCTATGTTTATACTTGAATAAAAATTCAGGCCCGGCTGGGTACTGAAAAACTTTTTGATATAGGACTGATTTGAGTCTATATAATTGTTAAAACTTTTCTAATCCTAAGGACCATTATTTTCTTCAATAGTCGTTTGCCCAAGGTCCGCAGGTATCTATTGGGTACCCTTGTTTCGTTGAATAAGAAAAACACGACCATAAATGAGATATCTGCTAATGACTTGCTGCCAATGAACTCTGTGCGTGAAAAGTAAATTACCTATTTCAAAATCCACTGTAGTCACGACTTCACTTCTGAAATTTCTTACTTACATGTAACCAAATGAGAGAGTTGAGAGGCACTGTTGACTTCATCAAGGTCACCTATTCTTGTTTTTTCTTTTTTCTCATTTCTTTCTTTTTTTCACAATTTTGGAGATTTTTTGGCTCACATTTCTGCAGTTTATTCACTTCATAGTTCTAACATTGCCCTGAGAAACATGTATATTTGGCCTGCTTGTCACTTCTGGACATTGGAAACCATGTATCTGTGTGAAGTAACATTTTCTGAAGTGATCGAATGGTAAACTGGGATTTATTTATGTTTTTTCTACAGTGGCCCCTGAAGAAGGGATTATTATAATCCCGAAATGAATTGGGCATGGTTGGGTAACTCTGCAATGTAAATTTTAATTTGTATGAACCATTCTACAAGTACATCACATTGTTGTTTATCATGTTCAACAAACAGCGTTATTTTTTATTGATTCAACATTTTTCAAGATATTGACCTTTTGATTTGGCAATCCTAAGAATAATGATCCTGACATGACATATGTAAAAAAACAATGTATGAAGCACAGAAGATATTGTGAACCCTTTTTTTGCAAATTGATGTGAAGTTTTATAAACGGTATGTTGTAGCTGTGCATCTGGTACACTGGTGGTTTTCCACCAGAAGACTCATGTCATGTATTTGGTTGCCTACCTTTTCACCAGGTTACACGCATTCTTCGTAAACAATGTTTTGATTGTTCCAAAATATTGAGTTTAAACTAGGTGTGTGCAGACTTCTCACACATTCCTTTATCTTTCTGGCCATATAAACTAGGACTCCCAACAAAATTACTGAAAGATATGAGTGTCAGATACCTGTTCCAAAACTCTGATCTTCCGCAGGAGCTGATGATTACTTCCACAATTCCCAATCCGCTGCCAAGTACGTATAGCACCCAAGCAGCAGAGAGGGGTAAAGAGGATTGGGAAGAAAAGAGAAACACACAACTTCTTTCTTCTGTTGGACAGGTCCACTACTATCTTGTGTGTTCTTCCTGCAAAAGAACTATGTTAACAACATATACTTGTCCCTCTAATTTCTAGGACAACACTTTCTCTCTATACCTTACATTTCCTGTCCCAACTGGGTGGCTATCTGTTCTCTTGTTGATGTTTGATTTGGTTTGCTGCTACACTTCGTTCCCTCTATGTGTTAATACTGCTTGAAAGATTAAACAATAGAAGAATTCACTAATATCCTTATTTTATACTCTCTTTTGCTAAGTTTTATCTAGATACTATTTGGTTACCTGTAGGAACTAGTGTAACGTGGTTTTACTTTATTTATTTTTACAGTTGAAGGCATAGCTGGCATTTCCCTGAGAATCTCTTGAGAATTCAGTCTGGTTCTCCATCAATGTTGGTAAGTATGCTTATGTATATATACACAACTACACCTACTTGTTGTAATGCTATCTCTTTCTGTTCTCGCAAGTTCAATGAATATTTCAAAGTTCCAAAAAAGGCTGTTATGATTTATATCACTGGGTAGCTCACAATATTCAGTTCTCAGGTAAATATTGTCTCTGAAGAAATTCACAACTAAATACTTCTTTAACTCCAACAGTCTCTAGTGATAAGGCTCACTAAATGTTCAGGAAAAACAACTATAATAAAGTATTGGTTCACAAATGTCTGAAGCGCTACCCTAAGCGCTATTCAGAAAACAGTTACTCCCTGAAATCTTCTTCTTCCCACACTCGAGACTTTAAATAATCCTAGACAGACTTACCGCAGCCACGGAATATCCTGCCTGCTCAGGAAAGCTTAAATTGCTAAACATAACGGGAATTGAATCTTCACAAGGCAGCACCAACGAAGGCAACCGTTCTGCGATGCTTAAGAGTTGAAGTGCGCACTTTGCAGGGCGTGAGCAAGTGAGCACAGCTGCCCTTGACAGAACAACTAGACCGGCAAATCAGCAAGTGAACCAGCGGCCATCTTGGAAATCCGCCGCGAGGGTAAAACTTGCCTACTAATCAAAAGGAAGGACCAGCTGTTCGGTAAGAATCTACGATGCCTAGAATGTTTGCCCTGACTAAGTTTACAACGAACTGGGAGGAACTTGAGGCTTAATGACAGCTTAGTTTGACCAGTCCTGACAATACGAAATCTTGGAATCATCTTGGAATCTGCACTTTTCATTGTTATTCAAGTGGACAGGTTGTCTTGATTGACTTTCTACACAATGAAAACTCTTAAACACGTTTTTGCACATCTTGGATTTTCTCAAAGGTACAAGGAACAACATCACTCATGCTCTCAAAACGTGGATGTGTTAAAGGACTATATCATAGGTAGGCTCCAGAACTCATTACTCAGACTACTTTTGAATGAAAATATGTAAACGCACATCGCTCTTGTTCTGAAGGTTCCACACTGGCCCCCTATTGCAAGAATAACCTCTTTCAAACTACTGTGCATAACACACAAGCCTATACATGACCAAAGACGAAATTTAATTCAACCACAAATCACATCCACATGAGTTTAATTTCTGTCAATAGATAGATAATCTCCATGACCCTCAAAGATCAAGGAATAGCTAAATCAGAAGAATCCTTTAACAGACTACCTTAATATTATCAGAAATAACCACATCCACCTAGAAAGATACCTCCGATGCATTGGTCTCAAACTAATACATAACAGAATAATCAATGCAACTCCAAGGGATTGTCCACTCCTCAAAATCGTACCTAATGAACCAGATATGTAGGCATACCACGAAGCTCAATAACTTGTATTAAAAATAAAAAATACAAGTCAAACTATCTCAATAATATCCTTATCTAGGTAATAAATGGACAGATTACATCAATATCATCAACAACAAATAGGAACAACCATTCATGCAGAAATATATATATCACCTTCCCACAGGCAATCAACTTTGATCCTTTCTTTCTACTTCCTCAGATTGCTTTCTATGTAAATATCCTACCCTCGCCATATACCTAAAAAAGACTGCATGAAAATTGATTTTGATTTATAACTAGGGTTATTTGTCTCTCCTATTTTTTTATTTCAATGATATCCTCCTCATGCTCCATCCTTGGTGCCCTCCGATCTGTGCACGCGTCAAATTCCGCCGCACTGCGGCGGAATGTGAGCAGCGGCGAAGCGGTTATGGACTGACCTTCGGGCCATGATAAGTGAAGTATGAGCCAGTATGCTTCTTTTTTAGGCTCAACACCTAAGGGAGAAATTATTACATTTTAAAAAGGCCAGTTAAAAACAGGCCTGCCAATCTGCTTTCATTTCTTTCACCAATTTTTTCCAAACTTAGGGGTCGATTAGGATCGCGGACGGACTTGAGTCCGTCCGCGACCCCAGAGTATGAGGGAACGTCCGCATGGGCGGCGGCGTTCCCTCATGTGCGATTAGGATGTGACCGCCACCCTGGCGGTCACATCCTGGATATTTAACATTGCGGCGGGTGCTGCTTCAAGCAGCACCCGCCGCAATGTTAAAAGTGCATGTGTAACATTTACATGCACAAAGCGGCAGGCACCGCGCGGTGCCTGCCGCATTGTGCATGTAAATGCTGGGGGGTACCATAGGTACCCCTCATGTGCACCCCCCACCCACCAACACCCTGGGGGCCAGCAACGGGCCCCCCAAATCAAAAGTACACATGCTTTTCCACGGCGGAAAAACCGCCGCGGAAAAGCATGTTTTCAAATGCTTCCTAATTTGGCCGGCGGTGTCTGATAGACACTGCCAGCCAAATGAGAGCTTTTCCGCCGCGGTTGTAATCCGACCGCGGCGGAAAAGCAGCGGACAGAAACCAAGACCCACCAGCCATCGTAATGCGGCGGTGGGTCTTTAGTGAGTCCGCAGAGGATTTTCCGCCTCCGCCGGGCCGGAGGTGGCTTCCGCCGGCCCGGAGGAGGCGGAAAATCCTCCATCCTAATCGGCCCCTATATCAGGCATTTGCTTAGCTGATTTAAGACTATGTTCCCAAAGTTGTACCCAAGGACCGTGATTACCTAGACAAAATCCTTGCTGAAAACCCCAAGATAATTTCTCAGTTGCCACCTTATCTGGATACGCTCGTAGCCAAAATTAGAGTTCTTTGACTTTGATTGGGGTAGGAGCCATTTTGTGCAAATTAAAATTGCTGACCATTTCTCTAGTCCTGCCTCCCATGCCCAGTGTATCTGTTGTCAGGAAAACATTGTGTGATTGGATTCCTCCACCCACATTTTGAACATTCATGCTTGTATTTAAAAAATTGCATCTGACAAAACCCTTTGTTGAAATTCCAGCATAAAGCTATCCCTGTTTGAGTTCTATTATAACCTCCCGCCCCATGCTGGACGGTACAATACTGAAAAGACAGACAAGTCACTGGTAACCTACTAGCCGTGTATATTGTATCCAGCGGCTGCATGGACTGTAACCAGAGTTCTGAGTCAACATCACCCCAAGGTTTGTCACTGTTCAAACTGACCATGGCTCTGAATTCTTCTTTGTTTCTTAACCACGCATAACCCCGAAAATGCATTTGTGCTTTTTTCATAATGTCCATATATTTAAATATGGCCACTGCTCTATCTGCATGGTGGTACCAATAAACACTATTACAAGTTATAAAGGCAGAAGTCCAATTTTCTATATTTTCTATATATTCAACATTGTACTTTTCTTGTCCCTCGCCAAAGAGAAGTTCGTCAATAAACTCATTTTTGATTCAGACCCACCTGTTAGAGCTGCAACCTGCTCTGTCGGCTTCCTCTTCACCTTGCATTTCTTCTCCTGTGAATGCACCTTCCGAAAGAGCGTCTGGCTGGTCAAATCTACAAAAATATCAGTACTGTGGGCACCAAACGCTCCTTTTTCCCTAGGCTGTGACTCACTATCCAAACTCCGATCCTCTAACCAAACACATCTACCTTGTTATTTTTTATTTCCTTTTTACCTACACATACATCTTTATTATCAGGAACTTTACTAAAACTTGCTGATTTGTCTGACTTCTGTTGCTCATGTTTAACCCTGATCCTCTTCATCATCCTTGGCGACGGTAACCTAAAGCCCAACATGCATAACCTATGGGGAACTTTTTCCCCCATTAAAGACCTAGCCACACGACGCACACCCTCTGCTTGACTTTCCAGCACTGGGGGATAAACTGTTGCTTGAAAAGCAACATAGAGCTGAGGTAAATTTAGTTCAAGTAATTTTCCAAATTCTTTTTAATTCTGGTGCGACCTTTGGTAGGTGAACAAGCCTCAATTGCAGTTGCTACACCGCCTGCTGCCTTTATTTTAGGTCTGACAAACCAACCCATGCCTGCCCTGGTATCCCTTCATGTAACAAATCATCCCTTCCCGCTTCACATAAAATGTGAATAGCCCTTCTAGCTTCTTCATTTTTATCCATCACGTTTATTTAAAGGTGATATTGTTAGCCTTGCCATTTTTATGTAAATATGTCCTACAATCCTCCCTGACTGAAAAGACACTTCATGAAAGCCCTGCCCACCTCCTGGTACTCCTGACTGACCTAAATGTAACCTATATACTTATTGGCTACGCCCCGCCCCCTGAACCAACCCACATATTCTGAAATGTAGCCTGTCCCACCTATGCAAAGTCACCCAGGTGGAAGCATGTTGATACTATGCTACCACTGGGTCTCTTCATGCCATTAAATAGAAAAGGGTCAGGAAACGTAGAGGAACAGGTTTCCTGGCCAAGTATCTAGCTCCGAAAAGCAGACGGGTGCTGCCATTCATGGGTGAGCAATGGCCAAGAATACACAAGCATCTTGGAAAGGTTACATCAGCATGAAGATGTAATGTAATGTAATATATGTGTTCTTGTAAAGCGCACTGCTGCCCTGAGGCGTTGTGGCGCTGTAGACCGCTAGGGAACCCGTCCTGGCTATCTCTGTGAGATGGTCCCTACTGGGTATCTCCAAGGTAAAACTAGGCATCCCCGGCGAATGTGGGGGGCCGTTGTAGAGATGAGGCAAGCTAATGCCCAGAGTTGCCGAGTGTGATCCCTGGTTAGAGTAGGCACCAAGGCGAGAATTATCAAGTCCGCTGACCCTGGTCCACGACCCTGCCGCGTCGGGAATTGAACCCTGGTCCCGGGCCGTTCTCTGCTTCCGGGTCTGCCGCCTCTAACCAGTAAGCCACACCACTCCACTTACTAGTAAGCCACACCACTCCCCTCCATCAATGATGCAACCCTAGAAGTGTACATAGCTTGTTTGGGTGGGAGGGTTGTAACTGGGCCCCAGGAGGAACCTTAGCTGCTCAACTGTGCTGCTGCATAGTCTCCTATGGTCATCTTCATTCATGCTGGTGCTTGTTGCAAAGCACGCATGGTTGTTGGGCCAGGGAAAAGACAGAGTCATCTCAGCTCAATGGGCTTTCAGGAGCACAGTCTAATTTTAAAGATGGGCAAGCTTGTCACGTCATTAAATAACTGCATAACCCCGCACACAGACAACCTAATTCAGAGTGAGATTGCCCCCACTAACAGCATCACTGGAAGCTATGACCTGCCACAGAAACTCTCTGTGACAGACAAGCTATTGTGGCATTAATAACAAACAGAAAGGGTTTTGGTTACTGGTAACTAACTAATGACTGTGAGCTGCCTGCATTGTGACATCTACCCTTGAACCCCTCGCTACTGTCCAGGCCTTAAGGCCAATGCACTTCATGAGCCGTGATTATCACTGATATAACCATGGGGACTGGTCTCATTAGCGCCCGTAGGAAATGGCTGCTATGATTCATGCTCATTAGTCGATATTTCTGTGCGCAATGATAAAGTGCTTTTCTTTTTTACAAGCAAAATTACTGGCAGGCTACTCTGTTTGCAGAAGACCTTCCTTCTTAGACCTTGCCTGCTAGTCTGTTGTGAGACTATTGTCAGCTTACAGTGGGCTTAGTGCCAGCTCATTGCTTACCATTGGTTGGCTTCACTGTCACTCTCATTTGGCTGCTTCTTTTTCGTTTGTCCCTCCCCTGGTGCATTGACACATTACTTGTGTCCTTCCACTGCTCGCTTTTCAGGTGCTACGTTTTTCTTTTGACTACGCAAAATGAGGATCCATGCCTTTTTCAGCTGTCACCTTCATGTTCTTCCCCCACCTTTGCCGCTTCTTGCTCGGGTTGCTCTTTCTAGGCCTGATCTACCCGCCTCCGTTCAATTCTCTATTATCCATTTGTTTCTCCACGCCTCCACGTTGTGCTCTTTGTTCCTCCATATTTCTCTTTCTGTTTGTTTCCTGTGCCCTCCATGTTGTTTTGCCCCAATGTTGCTTCGGCCCCCACACTCCTATTGCTCGGCCAGCCCTCCATGATTGCTCCTTCCCCTTCATCTCACACCTGTTGCTTCTCATTGCGCTACTTTTATTTTTATTTTTTGTTCACCAATTCAACAAAACGCTTGCGTCATTTTGCAAGAGCGCGCATGCTTTTTGCATGCACCTACAAAATGATGAGGCTGGACTCGTGATAGGCTTTTTTATTTCTTAAAGTCATGCTGCACAGCAAAGCAAGAATCATTCAAAAAGACCATATATCGCAGACATGAGATTTATTTGCTTTACCAATGCTTGTTTATTATAGTTGTAATGTTTTTTAATCTGCTGGAGTGAGATGTGATGTGACTAACAGGTAAGTTTCTGATGGATGGACAAAGGGGCAGTTATATTGTGCGAGTCGCACCTGTGCTTGTATGTTTATGTGTAAGGATGTACACATGCCTTGAGCAAAGCACCATCTAGACTGCCGGGCTAGGCTCACTACATTTAAAAAAAATCCAATAAATATCATAAAAATAATAAAATACCATTCCTAACAAATCGAAAAAAAAATTGCAAGTGGTCCCTTTAATGATACCCTTTCCATACCCAACGAAAAAAACAATTGTCTGGGTCCATTGTAAATTATAGCATCCCTATTTTAAGGTTAAATGGAAGCAGAAAGGGCAGGGTGCCAGAAGTAACGAGTGCAGGGTGACAGCGCCCATCTTTGTGATCAGGAGCAACACTTAACGTCGGGAGCCTTCCAATTGAAAGTAATCTTCAGGAATTGCACTTGCTCCAGCATGTCTGCTTTGGCAAATATATGAAACACTTCAGTAGGTAAAGAACACATTAGTTAGTGGCACGAGATAGAGGAGAGGTAAATATTCCATGTCGCGAAACCTGATGGCTTAGTGGACTAGAAATGCATTTAGTTGGCCTTATCAGGCATCAGAAGCCCTTATTTTAGTAGCCACTTGGCTGTTGCCAGCCTGCCTCAATAATTTGCGCAGATACGGGCCCTTATCAGGAGAAGCCCAACTCGAGGCGAAGACGCGAGGGTGACGGCAGAGTAATAGCTTCAGAGCACCTTGATAAAGATAAGGAGGAAGAACTTGTTCATTACTTTTTCAGATTTTCTGCAACTTAGGAAAATGTACTTTAAAGTGTGATCTTGTAAGATGAGCACCGCGCTGACAGACCATCCAGTTGTGAAAGCATTTTTCCAGTGTTATGATTTCAATTAGTTTTGGGTGGAGAGGGGGCGAGAAATTACAATTTCTTTACATAAAATTGAGTTCGCCTTTCAACACGTCAGCGTAATTTATTTTTTTCCACGTTACTTCATAGCAGTGTATTCGAGCATTTTTAGAGTTCTTTTTTTTAGAATGTTGTTATTTAAAAACTATGCTTTCTTATTGCTTACCACGTGAAACCGAAAAATAAGGAATCACTTTAGGATCTGTATGCGCTATATAATTAGATGTTTTTATGTTCTTAAAAGGGGTCAAATGCGTAGTCAGTCACCGTGGGTTGGACGTGGTAATTAGTATAAATGCTGCAACATCCATCCCTTCATCCCTTCTCCATATTATACAAAGAAGCGTTAAGCCATTTTTTGTGGCTTAATGCCACTCTGTAAATAAGGTCCCGTTACACGCATCACTTAGCGTGAAAGGGACGTGCAATGGCTGTGGGCGTTCCACCGCAATACCCGTTGCTTTTGACGCTGCTCCAGATTTACAAGGAGCTGTAAATCTGAGGCAGGCCAAAAACTAACACCATGCAAGAGCAGGCATTAGAATACCGAAATGAGGAGAAATACTAGTATTTCTCCTCATTTTTGCTTTTTCACTGTGTGCTGCAGCACACTTAGAAGAAGCAAAATGTCATTAATGATTGTTTATGTGAAGAAAGGTGTCCCTTCCCTGCAACTAAGGCACCCTTGCACTATGGAGCAAGGGAGCCTGCGTTAGTGCTAGGCAGCTACATGTAGCACCAGTGCAAGGGAAAACACCGCGGTGTGCCATATTCTTGCGAATATCGCATATTCCTGCATTGTGAAAATGTCAGAGCATGGTGCTGCCAAATTTGATGCAGGTTCCCCTCTCCAACATTTTCTCATAAATATGCCCCATAGTCTCTTAAGATGGCCACCTAATTTAAATAATAATGCTCTGAGACACCACTACTTCCCCACCACAAACGTCAGCGCACCCTCCACATTTGCTGAGTCTTTAATATCGGGTCCCTAGATAACCTCTACAACATGGCCAATGTATGTGATCCCCCTCAGTATATTCACTTTCCACATGGGCTACAGCTGTTCATGGCCTTGATGGTAGCTTCTGATCTTACTTGCATACATTGGGTGGAAATCACATACTTCAACTTCCATAAAATAGCTTAACTTACAATATAGATCTCGGTTTCAGCTTGACTGGCTCCTAATTCGCATGTCACTAGCATGAATTAATCTGTTTTTTTATTGGACATTTAATTTTAGGCGTATGTACTGTGTGGACATAAGTCCTTTTGACCATTTTATTTAATTTGTTTGTGCAGCACTGAATGTCGCCAAATGCCATTTTCCAACGCAGTATAAACAGCCTCACACTCATGTTGATCGCCCAGGTCTGACATTACCTTAAATAAATAGCCCAGGTTTCCTGCGATTGGCCGCCAGCTGTCAAAATTCCCTCTAAAAAGTGTGCTCTTCTTTACCCATCAGAGTAAAGAGATTGGCTTTTGGAAGTCATAGTGTGGAGAGATGGAGAAGAGGACAATACAAAACATTTTTAAGCGAGGCAAAATACTTTTAAATTAGTTGAAGGTTGACGAAAATGCACCAGTAAACATGAGGATACTTTTTTTTATTTAGGAATATACTAGAGCACAGCCTGTTATAATCCAGCTGCGGGTATAGTGAAGCTTCAAGGCACGTGTCCAGAGGCTTAGGCTTCTGGTTCATTTGCAGCCTTAATTTGTATGGTTTACTTTGTAAACTGGGTATAAGTGCTTAATTGCTTATGTAGCCAGGTTTTATGGCTTGTTAAAGTCAATCAAAACCAAGTGCAAACACATTCCTTTCCAACCCTGTTTTGAGGTTTCCATTAAGACCAGAGCGTGATTTAGGGTCTTATTATGACTGGCAGTCTTGGAGTAGGGCTACAGCCTTGCTCCAAGATCGCCGAAGCCATAAAAAACCACCCGCCAGATCACAATTTTTTTTGTCTTTGGCGGGCGGTTCTTTGGCAGTCCCACTACAGTGCCTATAAAAAAAGGCACAGCACTGGGAGCATCAGAGGCAGTTCCTGCCGGGCATAGACTGTCAAGTGAATACCCTGCAGGAACTGAGGGTGAATGCATACGGGGGGCACACGTGTGCCCCCCTGCATGCATCACCTGGTACAGAGGCAACAGGGGGCCCAGTAGGGCCCCATTGGTTTCCTCACCGCCACACTTTTCTTGGCGGGCTCACTGACATGAAAACCGTGACAGGAGGACAATTTTAATATGCTTGACAGTGCTGCAGGTGCCTCAGACCACTGCAAGACCGCTAAGGATTGCAGATCCCTCGTGGCAGTAGTGGTCCCAAGGTGGTCTGCCGCCGCATCACCACCGTGGGTATGGCGGTCCATCAGACTGCCACCCTCATAAGAAGACCCATAAACTTGTGAGGCAGTGCCATCATTTGTTTTTGTGTGTGTTTCTTTTACTGTTTACATCGTGTTTTAAGCATTGACATTCCTGTGGGTCATAATGTTTGAGGGGTGGAATATGTTTCACATTTCTTTTTTCTACCTTCCTCCACATATGGCCCTCCTGTATTTCACTGAGACCAACAGTCCCACAGGTTGTCCCCATTCACAGTTTCTCCAAGCATTATTAGAGAATGGAGAGTTTTGGCTGGTGTTTCAGGAAAGGGTCCATTGGGTGCAAACAGCATCAGATCAGGATGGTAGGGTCTACATAATCATCTGAATGTTTTGGTCTTCATTGTAATTAGATAGCGAGGATGAAGTACAGAGTCTTGGGCTACGTACCTTCGAATTAGGTTCCAATAGAAGGTTTGATGGGCTCATTTTAAAACAAATAGATGCCTAAATCAAAAGATGTGCTTATGTTCTTGGTTCTGAAGTTAACTTGAAGTTTCTTAAATGTTATATTTGAATCCAAAAACAGAAATATTAGGTTGGCTGAAGCACTGCCTCCGATCCATCTTCACTGTGCATTCAGGATGGGAATGTTGTAATTGCTTCTGCCACTATTCTACTGCTTCATGAATGACCATTGAGGGAGAGCATGATTGAGGATAGGGACAGAAAGCCTGGTGATACAGTAGTGGCTTTTTAAATAGGGTGTGGCAACAGGTAGCAAGGCCAGAGGCAAGTGTGATGACAAGTGAACTTGGGTTTACAGATTAAGGGGTCGATTCCGATTCAGTAAAATCCCCTACGAACGAGCATTTTTCCCATACGAATCGTACACCTTCAACCTCCCCATACGTACGATGAAGTACTATCTGAACCCAAAGCAGATCTCCGTTCGAACCGTACGAAAGACCATACAACTTACAAATACGTACAAATCGCATTCGGAACACGCAGTACGCAACGTCCGTACGGATCGAAGCAGCTTTTTAGGACCCAGCAAGTACGATTCGTTATGACAGCACTCCGTACGACTCTTTTTCTACGAGAGTTTAAAAAGTCTGGAAAAGCAGATTTTGACTAGAACCGCGTGCGCAACGGACCCCCCGGGTACGCGAGTAAACCCCATGATTGCAGGGGTACGGTGCGTAGCGGTACGGTGCATCGGGATACGGTGCGTAGTGGTACGGTGCATCGGGGTACAGTGCGTAGGGGTACATAGCATAGGGGTACGGTGTGTACCCACATGATTGCAGGGGTACGGTGCGTATGTGAATGTGTGGCTCTCCGTACGAATTGCTCATACGACGTTTTTCGTACGAATCGCGTTCTTGGTCCCTGGTCCAGATCGTACTTGTCGGGTCGTACGGCATGTTTACAATTCGTATGGTTCACTTTCAGGATCCGTATCGTACGGATTTTCCCTTGCTTTTCGTATGGTTCGCAAACGGTTCGGACGTATTTTTTTCCTATGGATCGTACTACGCGATATGGACGGATTTGTACGATTCGTATGGAAACGGCTACGAATTCGAATTGTCGTACGGATTAGTTTTCTGAATCGGAATCTACCCCTAAATATTACAGAGCCCCGTGGCGGCTGGTGAATTTTCAAAGTAGGGAGGCATAAACGTTGCCGATGAGTGTGATCAAATGAAGTGTGAAAGTCCAATTGTCAATTAAGGGGTTATGGGGGCTCTTCCTGAAAAAAACTTCGAAAAATAGAGGTCAAAATGGTGCATTTCATGTTCATAAAAACATACACATTTTCTCTAGAGTTTTATTTTTTTAACAGGACAATCAATTATTGTTGCAAACATAATCCATGTTTGTTGTCTTCAAAAGATTTTTCTTCCCAATATAATAGTTACATTCAATTCTTTAATTTTTTTTTAAATTCTGTAACTATTTATTTTGTGGCTATAAACATTTTGGACCTTAATTACAAGAAATGACGCATTGCTCCACCAAAGCAGCATTGTGTCAAAATCACTTACAAGATGCTACAACATTTTTTTCCACCATGGATGCGCCAAATTTAGGGAATACAGTAACAGAAACAGTGGCGAACCCAATATACCCTTGGAAGCTGAAATTAATAGCTCAACCTAGAATTAATACAATCATCAGTAAAATTATTCAAATATTCAGCTAAAGCTTTTACAGGAACATGGGTATATCTTTTTTCAAAACAAATACAAATGTATTATAATCCTAAGTCAATGGGGTACATTCAGAAAACAATAAAACACCATGATGGAGGAAAAATAAACACACCTACAAATCAGTGTATACATCTATCACAAATAAGTCATTTGAGGGAAAATGAATCTCAAACAATAGAAAACAATTCCTCAAGAGCAATTAATGACAAAGAAATAGATGTAACAGTCGATGTTTCAGTCTGTTGTGGCAGGATCGTCCGTCAGACCATCTTCAGGACATATATGTAATTGTTCAAAAGAGTCCCTATTTTCGAAAATATGGATCAGTATAAGCCTTGTAGGTCAAAAAAAGGGGGCCTTACAACTAGGCTCCAAAAATGTATATAGATTAATCGTGGCGCAAGCAAAGATGTGGTCGTTATGGGTAAAAGAACAGAACCAAAAGGTTGGATGCTTTCATTATCGGGGTCACTGGCACAGCCCTAGTACTCTATTGGAAAGTTGAATTTGTGGCCCATCACCTCGATCTTAATGTGGATCTAGGAGTCATTTGTATAAATGTGGAAGCCCACACCCTGGTTGGTCAAGATATGAGGTTGAGCTGCTAGGTATGTATTGAGGATCACTGTGTAGATTCATATTGCTTGAGACCATCAAGAGGTTATTTTAAGATTGTGAAGAGGGAGTCCACTGTGTTTCCTCTGGAGGCATTATATAACTGTTGCGAGTTAGATGGTGGCAAAGGCCCTGATGAGGTTTACAAAGTAGTTAAGCTTACGCTATCTCTTAACCTCTGAAAAATTGTGTAGATTCATATTGCTTGAGACCATCAAGAGGGTATTTTAAGATTGTGAAGAGGGAGTCCACTGTGTTTCCTCTGGAGGCATTATATAACTGTTGTGAGGCAGATGGTGGCAAAGGCCCTGATGAGGTTTACAAAGTAGTTAAGCTTACGCTTTCTCTTAACCTCTGAAAAATTAATATTTATCCTCTTACATTCAGTAGAGATGTTTTTATCCTTTTGCTTTCCGAATTGGAAGCTGTTGCCTTTGCCAGTACTTTTATTTTTGCTATCAAGCATGTATACCCGTCATGGACCAGTAATGGCTTATACAATGGGGCCACAATATATAGCACAACAGGCAATCATTTTGGAATGCTAAATAGAATACCAAATTCCATTCTGATGGCCATCTGCCACTAGCCTTTCCCTCTGGAATTGTACAAGCATTGACACAGCCAATGCTGGAGAGCTGCAACCAGCCATCTTTGTAAACTTACAGACTCAAATTTGGAGCTTGGACATAGGGATATGAAGAAAGGCAGATGATCACTGTGGCACTGGAAACAGAGAGAGGGTGGGAAATTGGGAAAAAGAGGTATAGAATTGAAAAACAGCACATTGGTAGGGAGATACAGCAGAGAGCAACATGGAGTCAATAGCAATGGGAAGCTGTTGGGGGAAGGAAGCAACACCGTGACAGGATGGGGAGTCAGAGAGCAGTGGTATAGAGCAACAGGGATTGGTGAATAATGGCAGGAAGGAGGCTACAGTGTTTGCCGGTGAAAGGCAATACTGCAATACAATTAGTCGATCGGAAGTGAAAGGATATATAAAAAGACAATACCTAGAGATGACTGAGACAATCACCTCTTGCCTGAACTAAGATGCATTTGCCAATGGCTAAAACACAATAAGCAATGGGTTTATACATGTATGTAAAATGTTGGACGCAACAGGTCAGGTTACTGCACTCATAAAGTGGGACCAGAAAGTCATTTTAATGCTCAATCATTATTTTGAGACACAAGTTTACATTTTCTTTGTTCTCATTTCAGGATATTCTATCTGAGACTCTGACTAATCTTGAAACCTGGAATAAGTAGCTCTAGCATAGAGCGTTGTCTCAATATTTTACATATATTTTAAAGAATCATTTATCTAAAGTAAGCTCTAAATATTTAACTTTGTCTAAAAAAACAAAAATGTGATTGACCTAAAGACCTTTATGAAACTGAACTGCTTGTAATTACTTTGAACAGATTACACAAGACCACTTTTTACCTTCTTAGTGCCACTATTGTATGGAAGCAACATTTTCAAATCCGTCTTGGCCTATCCCAAAGAAAGAGTTTTGTCTGAACTGCTAGATCCTATCCTCTATGAGCGTTTCCACCAGCATCCACAGACACATTTCAACCTTTTCAGTACGGATGGTCAGAACTTGGAGTTTCATTCCACAGAATTCCGCGGAGTTACATAAAAACTCCATAGGATTTCACAGAGTTCCGCAAGCAGACAGGAAAAGCACATCACACTGATTTGTAGAGCTTGGAGCTTGTTCCCTGCTGCAAAACAGTGTGACCGACACCACACAGCACACCAGAGGGTGTTGCTTCTTTGCTGCCACTGGAGTAAATCTTCTATTCAACTGAGAGCTTTCTTACAATGCGCAACAGCATTCTGACCGCGTTGAGAATATCTCACCAAGTGCCATCCTAGTGTCAGAAAATTGGGAAGGAGACACCAATTCTGGCTCTTCAACTTAACGCTGGAGAGCTGCGCGCAAGAAAATACTATGCCACACTGTAGCTGGTAGAGTTTTGCCACATCTCTGCATGACATAACGTGGATTGGAAAAAACTCTGTGAACTCAACTGGCAGAGCGGAATTTATCACCTACCCTTACTCATCAGCCAAGAGCACCCTAAGAGCATCTAGAGCCACAACCTAAGAACCAGACCTCTGGAAATTAGGGTGAATCCATTTGCAGAAAAGCGATGAAGGACAATCTTTCCATAAACTCGAACCACTAAACTGTGTCCGAAAAACGCACTATTTCATAATTTTTAACGTGTTCGTACCATTACACTCAGAGAAGAGCCTAAGGCAAATCATTCTTGGTCCTTCTGCTGGCCAAAATTTTTTAGGGAATGCGGTTGATGTTTCAGTAAATAAGGAAATGTGGTGTGGAACTGCACTATTATCTTCTTTTTATTTTGATCTTTAATACGTCTATGACTGTGTTTTGCGGCTAAGAGGGTAGGCATAAACTTTTTACAAATCTGCGGCTAAGTGGGTAGGCATAAACCTTTTTCAAACCTAAAACACACATTGAATGCGCAATTCCAAACACATTTTATGAATTTCCAAACAAGTACACAAAGCCATCACAAGAGCACAGAAAATTGTGTAAAGAAAAAAAATGAAATAGTCCAATGGTCCTTTTAACTATTCAAAATTGATTGAATGAGTAATTGAATTGAGAATGTATTGCTTACCACATCCACTCATATATTTACATGAATAGTTGTTATAGTACAGATGACTATATTTATTGTCTGACTGATGAGAAAAACCTGTATAAAACAAGCCAAAAATCATATGTTTGCTTCACTTTGTTCAGCAGGGGATTATGTGTATGCCATTGTGACAAAGAAAGGATGTATGGAGCTTGTAAATACTGCACCTGCCCTCTGCCGCCGAAATCCAATGCTTATATGGTTTGCAAAATAGACATTTATTAAATGGAAATATGTTTGCTTTTAGAAAAAAAATCAATACAGCAATAAAATGCTCTCTAAGCTTTTAGCGAGTGGAAAATTTCCTTGCACTCTTGAGGAATGTTCTTGAAAGAAAGGGTTAAAAGGCGACCCGAATCCCTCATGGGTAGGATCCTCAAAAAAAATTCAGATGTTTTCTTTTAATTATATCAAATTAAGGTCATTAAAAGTTAAGCTGTGTATGGAGAGCATTTTTCTCTAAAAGGCGCTGTACCATCATTATTTCGCCCAAAACGCGCGCACTGTACATTTCTGGGCGCCATCAGCCTTGATTGAAAGCTAATGAAAAAGCTGTCCTGCGTCAGTTTATTCCTTGTATCCATTAAGAATAATTACGGCTGAACAATTTTTGATGCCTGTAACCTTCGCAAGTGTTGCTAATGGCATTATAAATTGCTCCTTGTCCAATGACTACCGTCTGATGCTTAATTCACAAGCGCTCTGTCAACAGGGCTGATTTGTGCGGCTAATGAGTGCGTTTAAAACAACAGCCTCGGCTCATGCATCCTAATGTCGATAAGAGGATGTGGTGGTTCAATAAAGAGGCTTGTCCGTAATAATTAGCGGCACCAAATGCTGGGGCTTAGACCGATCGCGGCGTTAATGGTCCGGGCTTTTTGGCACGTTTAAATCAAAGTTTGCATTTTTTCGTTCACCCCAGATGCATTTCCATCCCTACTCGCTGGTGGAAATTCCAGTAGTCCACTTGCAAATGGTTTCTTGAGGAGTCAAGTGCAGCTTAGGGATTGATGGAGAATTGGCATCCAGGATCAAGCATAAAAAAAAAAATGGGAGAAGGTCCACTGATTGAAATTCCAGCTGTAATAATGCACGATAAATATTTGTAACAAGGTACTGTTTTAAACAAATGGAATTTTCCATATAGCAGGTTACATAACAGTCAAAATTCCATATGCTTCCACGTGCATCCAATAGCTCTTGGGGAAGAGTTTTTTTTAGTACATAATTCCATCTACGGTGCTGTATGAGCCATTGTCCTGCTGCATAAGAAGGAACATTTGTTAGGACATACCTTATGGTGCCAATGATCTGCTAAATTTATTGCTGAAATTATTCTTCAGAGTGAGACCGATTTAAACCGGGTGTATAGTTAGGGCATCATAAAATAAAGACAAGTTTATTTTAAGCTATAGTTGATTATCAAGGTCAAAAGAGCATCTGGCTTTAAATAAGTAACACTTCGGCTCTGAAGAAAGGTTGTCCCAAAGTTAGAAGATATTATATCAAAGAGAAGAAGCAGAAGATCAGATGCGCTCCAACAAACCTACTCAAATCTAACCAGGATGTCTCATGAGCAAAGTTAGTAAAGCGCTAGGTGGAGAGAAATCATGTGTCTCTTTGTGTTACATACAGTATGTGACCAGATGACTGACATTGGGTCTAGGTGTATGTTTAACACAAGTATTAATGGCATGTATTCTAACACACAATTAAAGACAACATGTGTGTTGTGTATGGTTCATATATATATATATATTCAGGATAAGATCCCAGATTCCACAGTCTTTGACACTGAAAGCATCCAGGCACTCACGAGCAGGGTTTTATCAAAAGCTTATTTATTTAAGCATGTACCGCTCCGCCGCCAGGTGAAAAAGTCCAACACCTGCGGTATGTGTGGCGCCCCTGGTGTTATGGCGCCTACATGTCCCAAGATGCAATATTCTCACAGCATTCTTGAAATGGGGCTGTACGAGCGTGCTGGATAAGAACTCCAGTCCAGCGCCGCGAAGCAAAGTCCCCCAAGTCCTCAAGCCCGCACCAACCTCCAAAAACAAAGGGGTCCATCTTTGCGGGGGCTCGGCAACAGTGTGCCTCGCCTGACGTCGACCAAGCTCCGTCTGTGGAGCGAAACGCGTCAGGGAGGGCGCTTGCTCTGACATGAACAGCAATAAAATCTGCACTGCTGACACTCTAATTGTGTGATGGCGTTGGTGACATTGTGTTAAAATTACTGGAGGAGAGGAGGTCTGCGCCCGCTTGTGACCACAGCTAGAGGCGGTCGGGTTTCTTTCGATATATATATATATATAAAAAAAAAATATATATATATATATATATATATATATATATGAACCATATATGGGGAAATTGACAAACGCAGTCGCCGAAACGCGTCCTTTGTGTTAATATATAAAGTATATATCTGTCTGTGTGTGTGTGCAAGGAAAAAGAGAGGGACGTTTCAGGCTGAAAAGCATGAGCAGACGTTATGTGTTGGTTAAAACTCCAGGTCAAATATAACCGTATTTAACACTGGATATGCCGACTTTGCAGTGACCTTTATTATCTTGTTTTCGTCTAAATTTATTTCCCTAGGTTTTAGTTGGTTGGCAGAAATCGTTAGAAACTGCAATTTGCACATATGCTATGGCTATGGCTGTTGCCCTTGCCACTTTGCATTGTTTTTATTTATCCCAAATCTGCAAACCCCTCCTATTACCATTGAATTTTAAGCAAGTGTGACCTGCTTTGTTGTAATTTAATTTGTACAGTTTTATGATAAATCTTGATATATATAGAGTTTGACTATATATATATATATAGATAGATATAAATATTTATATTAATATATATATTTTATTTTTTTGCAATTTCATAGTTAAGCCAGATTTTCCATGGGAAGAGAATTTTTTTCACTGATAACTTTGGCAAAATTTGTCAAATCTTAACCAATGTTTGAAAAAAAAAAACATCAACCTCCGCCCCTTCCTAGAAATGTTTTAGGGTATCCATCAAGTGCGAGCCAATAAAAAGTTGTATTTTCTTTTAAATTATTTATGTTCTTGTGGTTTGAATGATGATTGCAATAGGTAAAAAAAGAGAATCCAGACAAAAAATGAAGTCACTTTCCCCTGCTTCCAAACATAGGCCCATATTACGATCTTGGCAGCTGGGACACTCCCTCACATATATGACGGATATCCCATCCGTAGTATTACAAGTTCCATTATATCTTATGGAACTTGTGATTTGGCGGATGGGATATCCGTCTTGTTTGTGATGGAGCATCCCATCCGCCAAGATCGTATTTAGGTCCATAGAGTCTGACGCCTCATTATCAAACGGATCACTGGCATAATATTGACTACAAAAATATAAGCATTTAAAATATCGACTACAAAATATCGACTACAAAAATATCGAAGTCCTATCTACAAACAGGTAAGTACAAAAATATTGAATCAAAAATATAGTTTAAAAATATGTACTTTGTAAAAATATCGAATTTATTAATATTAATGTAAAATTAAATAAATATTAAAAATAAATAACTAAAATATACTTAAAAATACTTAAATAACCTTACAATTATGAAATATAATTAATTTATTAATATTAATGTAAAATTAAATAAATATTAAAAATAAATGACTAAAATATACTTAAAAATACTTAAATAACCTTAAAATTATTAAATAATTAATTTAAGTTATAAAAAAATCATACAATTTTATTTATTAAAACATATATATATATATATTAACATAATATTATTAAAATATATACAATATTATTACCGTAGCATAGCAAGAGTGTTAAAATTACTATTCCCACTCCAATGAGTGCAACAGCATGGAAAGCGTTGGATAGCGTAGCGGTAAAAATTGCTATTCCGACTCTAAAGAGTTCAACAGTAGGGAAACCGTTGAATAGCGTAGGGGTAAAAAATACTATTCCCACTCCAAAGAGTGCAACAGTAGGGAAAGCGTTGGATAGCGTAGGGGTAAACATTACAATTCCCACTCCAGTGAGTGCAACAGTAGGGAAAGTGTTGGATAGCGTATGGGTAAAAATTACTATTCCCACTCCAAAGAGTGCAACAGCAGGGAAAGCGTTGGATAGAGAAGGGGTAAAAATTATTATTCACACTCCAGTGAGTGCAACAATAGGGAAAGCTTTGGATAGCGTAGGGGTAAAAATTACTATTCCAACTCCAAATAGTGCAACAGTAGGGAAAGCGTTGGATAGCGTAGGGGTAAAAATTACTATTCCCACTCCAAAGAGTGCAACAGTAGGGAAAGCGTTGGATAGCGTGGGGGTTAAAATGACTATTCCCACTCCAAAGAGTGCAACAGTAGGGAAAGCGTTGGGTAGCGTAGGAGTAAAAATTACTATTCCCTCTCTATTGGGTGCAACAATAGGGAAAGCATTGGATAGCATAGGGGTAAAATTACTATTCCCACTCCAGTGAGTGCAACAGTAGGGAAAGCATTAGATAGCGTAGAGGTAAAAATTACTATTCCCACTCCAGTGGGTGCAACAGTAGGGAAAGCCTTGGATAGCGTAGGGGTAAAAATTACTATTTCCACTCCATTGAGTGCAACAGTAGGGAAAGAGTTGGATAGTGTAGGGGTAAAAATTACTATTCCCACTCCAAAGAGTGCAACACTAGGGAAAGCATTGGATAGCGTAGGGGTTAAAATGAATGTTCCCACTCCAAAGAGTGCAACAGTAGGGAGAGCATTGGATAGCGTAGGGGTAAAAATTACTATTCCCACTCCAGAGAGTGCAACAGTAGGGAAAGTAAATACTTCATATATTATTCAATAAAATATAAATTAATATCTACAAAAAATTAATTAAAATTAATTACCAATTTAATATAATATAATAATTAATCAATTAAAATTGCAAATTGAAATTATTTATTACAATTAGTTACCTATTAATACAATTTAATTACAAATTAACAATTAAAAACTTAATTAACAATAAATTCAAATTAAATATAAATTACTTCCCACCCTATTCTCCTATACACGCACAACCCGCTACAGAAAATAAATTAGTAAAATTAACATAATTAGCAATTAATCAATTAAATACAATTATTAGGCAATTAAAATTTAATTAATTACCTATAAAAATGATTTAACAATTAATTCTAAATAAATACCAATAAATAATTTTACATATTTGATTAATTATAAATAAATTACTTCCCACCCAATTCCCCTATAAACCCACAACCCGCTACAGGAAAATAAATTAGTAAAATTAACATAATTAGCAATTAATCAATTAATTAAAATTAATTGCCAATTAAAATGTAATTAATTACCAAATATAAATTAATTAACAATCAATTAAAAATGAACACCAATAAATAAATGTACATATTTAATTAATTATAATGAAATTACTTCCCAACCTATTCCCCTATAAACACACAACCGCTACAGAATTAAATTACGCAAAAAATTTAAAAAACAAAATTAATTAATTAAAATAAATTATAACATAAATACACACTTTTCACACATATAATAACTTAAAAAACTATAAAAAATTCGATATTATTAAAAATTCGATAATTTTATTAACCTATATTATATACTTCGATATTTTAACTTTCTATATTTTTAACATTCGATATTACATTACTTACCCTAAAAACGATATTTTTGATGTCTATATTCTGTCCATTCGATATTTTGTCCATTCTATATTTTAAACTCGATATTATGTCCATCCAAAATTTTTCCTCGATATTTTGACTGTTTACCAACCAAACCGAGCAGATCAGTATAGGGTTGATGGTGGGAAAGTGCATATTCTATTTCTACCATAGGTTTGAGTCGGATGTAAGGCAGCACCAAAATATTCCATCTACAGAAATCTTTACCTTCCTCTCTTACAACCTGAGAAAGAAATTTCTTAACCCACGTGGAGCTCTTTGGAAACACGCTTGAAAACTGCGCAAAAAGATGGGCTGTTGCTGGGCTACAGAAGTGGTGAGATTTGCTTTTAAAAAATGGAGTGAACAGTTATTTTTCACTTTGCTAGTTGACTCACTGTTAGGTAAACAAGTAGTAATCTGAAGAAGTATAAATAATATATTAAATCCAAGAAAATATATGGAAAAGTCTGTTACCAACTCATGAAAATGTATTAACTGAAGTCTGAAAGTAGACCTGAAAATGATTGAAAATTATTTATTAGGTGTACACATTTGGAGCTTCAAGTTCGTGTGGTTTCCATGACAATTCTAGTAGGTGACGAAAGAGGATCCATACTGATACTGAAGTTGGTGGCCCCTGCTTCCAAATATAGGTGTCTGAAACCTCATGGTTTGCTATCTCTGCCTCTCTTTCTCTTGTCCTCCATTCTGTCTATGTGTCCCTACCCCCTCCTACCGACCCTCTGTGTTCAGCTTGCTTCCCATTGCCCCGGCCTCCTTCCCCATGCTTTCTAGTCTCAGTGTAAATGCTTCTGCACCCTTTCTCTTGCCATCCATGGTGCCACTGCTAGCCCTCCTTGGCTAGGTTGATGTCCTTTCTCCCTTCTTGCCTGCCCACCATTTACCATCAGCATGCTCCTGCCCCCTCCCACCTGCTCCAGTGGGAAGATTGCTGCACTTACACAGGCTGGCCTGCCCTTTGTGGTCAACCTAATACTAATGTCCCTGCCCCCATACCCCGTAACTCCATTGTCCTGCCAGCTTTCTGTCACCACCCCATCCCATGCCCTAAGTTCTTCAAGTGCATGCCTGCCACCTCTATCTTGCCCACAGTGGTCCACTGTGCTTCTACTGCCCCTGCTGACTGCCTCCCTGGTCAGCTTGCAGCTCCTGTCCCCCTCCCCTCTATTCTCTGTGTATATGCACCTACCCCCTCCTTCTTGCCCCCTGTGGTCCATTATGCTGTCTCTGCTGGCCTATTCTCCACGGTCATTTGCCTGTCTCTTGTCCCTCCCTGCTTTCCATTCTCTGTGTTCATGCCTCTACCATGCCCTCATGTCCTCTAAGGTCAGTTTTCTAGCCCTTAACATTTCAGCCTGCCTGTCATTAGCAGCTGGCTGCCCCTGCCATCTGTTCACTGTGTGCATGCCCATATCCCACCCTCCTGTCCTTTGTAGTGCATTGTGCTGCCCCTACACTCTGTGGTAAGCTTGCTGAACCAGCCCACCTCTTGCCTACCCTCTGTTATCTACATGCATGCCACTGCCCCCTCCCTCCATCCCTCCATGGTCTGTTCTGCTGCCTCTGACCCTGACCCCTTCCTTCCCTTGTCAGCTTGCTTCCCCTGCAGCCCTGCCCTTTGCTGCACATGTGGATGCCACTGCCTCCTTCCTCCTGCCCTCCATGATCCATTGTGTTGCTACTGCCCCTTCTGTCTGCCCTTCATGGTCTGTTGTGCTGCCCCGGTTGCCTACTCTCTGTGGTCTGTTGTTCTGCCCCTGTCCATGACGTCTTGCACTCTGTGGTGTCGTCCTGCAATCTGTGGTGATCTTGCAGCCCCATTCATAGCTCCATGCCTTCTGACCTTTATGGTCTGCTGTGCTGCCCTAGCCAATGGCCTCCTGTCCTACATTGGCCAGCTTGTTGTCTATATTTCCCTTCCCCCCTGTTGTCCACCCATGAGGGGATTTGGCTACCTGCAGCAAGGGGTTGGGTGTAGGGGGGAGGCAGTGAGGGTGTTGGATTAGTTACAGATCATGCTAACAGGTTATGTCCTGCAGTAGCGGCTGCAATGAGGCAGTAGTGGTGAGGAGGGGAAGTGGGGGGTTAAAAAACATAAAGAAAAACTTACCTCCTCCTTCCTCTTCTTCTTCCATCGATGGAGAAAGCAAGAAGCAGGAACAGGAAGCATCCAGGATTCCAGACTCCCATATCCAATCATGATGCTACTGATAGCAGCATCGTGATTGGTCTTTGTGTTGTGGTTCAGCTCTCAGATGGGGACTGGGCGCTGGGGCATGTTTTCCACTCAGGCTTTGCAACACAGCCCGGTGGAGAACATGGCAAGAGTGCATGGCGGTTTGTCTGGCCCAAGACGGCCGGCCAGACTGACATGCAAACTTAGAGAGTACCCACCACTCGTCCTCCTGCTCTATTGGCAGTCCAGCCCATCCCAATATTCTTATTATCATTTTATTTTTCCAGTGGAGGCTACACTTCTCTGCTTTAGTCGAGGAGCCTCCCCTGATGTCCGGTCCCTAACTTCCTGACTTTGGTTATCGGGGGTTGGTGGTTAATCAGTAATTGGGTGAGGTTTAGTTATTTTTTTATAGTTACGATAGGTACTGTGTTACGATAGGTACTGTGTCCAAAACTGGGATGGGAGATATCCCAGAAAAAGATTAGCAACATTGGCATTTTCTTTTTAACTGTGGAAATTCTGCAGTACTAGTACAATTCAGGTAAATAAAATAAATTTAAAGCTTGTCCATTTTTGAGTAAATAATCAAGGTTTAATATATCAAATTTGACAAAAGTATGTAACAAGGAAGAAAATAAAATATTTCATTTATGAGATATAAACACATGACGAAAATAATTCATAAAAGAGTCTCTTGAAATACAAATAAGTCGTTATAGTGCTATATGAAATATATTTAAAAGTGTAGTCTATCAGTTGTATCATTCAGGGAATAGGTTGTGCTATGGGATCCATTGTAGCAATGCTGCAGTACATAGGGCGTTGCTCTTTCTGGAACTCAACAGAGGTTACAGTGACTCCAACCAATTGTTGACGTTCCCAAATTATTTTCGAAAAAAGATTTATTCTAATTGGATGTAGAGATCTAAAACCTTAGCAAGGGTATAGCCCTTACATAATCCTGGCAAGCTGAGTTTATCTCTGGGTGGCGAGGAGGTGCATGACCTGAACTCTTTTGCTAGTTCTAATCCTGAGAGCTGACATTATGTTTTGAATGTGTTACATAAGGCTTTTTTTTAGCATTATTTCTACATAGAGCTTCTTTTACATGCAATGGAATATACACTAATATTGCAGTTTCATATGTGTGCTGTAAGCAGATAATGTATAGTTCTGAAATATACTTTAAAATTATGTATATGTTGAGAATGTGCTATTCAATTGTTAGAATAGTAGTATAACTATATAAAAATGAACTTGTCTGTCACCATTTCAGGGTTGTGTCTTTTTTAAGCTGAAAAATAATGTAATAAAGAAATTAAATTATGTACTCAATTTTCTAACAATGATTTTACACATATTTATATGTAAAATGTGACTATTTTAAATGTGAGTATGAAGAATACAGGTTAACTTTATTTGAGTAGTTGTCTACTCTATGCACTTTATATTCTCACTTATTTAGTAGAAATATTATATTCTCGTCATAGTATTGTGGTATTGATTATGGTTGATGTTGGATTATGGATGTTACTTCAATTATAAGTTCAATAATGGTAATTATCTTAGCATAGTGAGGCTCGTTTGTTGAAACTTATAGAGGTTTGTTAGTATTGTCTTCTGAGTTTAGAAGGCAAGTATCAGCAACATGGTCCTCTGTAGTAGATCCTTGCATGATAACTTGACTTACCGCAACTACGCCAACTATTTTATTGTGCCAAGACTCAAGGCACCATACAAAAAGATATTAATAAAATGTAGTGTTTAAACAGTTTTCTGTAATACTATATTTAATTCAGTTGTAGTATTTCTCAAAATATGGAATGGTTCATGTTAACTTAGGGAGTCGTACACAATTAGAAACTGACATGAGGTCAGACAAAACTGTGGACGTCCACATTTTTGGCATGTATAGTATCTGTGCCTTACTACCTCTCATTCTCTTCTTTACTCAATGTATGATTTTCCATCTACGCTCGTTTGCTCTTTTATTCTTCATTATCTTTCTCAATTTTTTTTCATGTATTCTTATACTATATCTATACTTGTTGATTGGTTGTGCCTTTGTGTGCTCTCACAGCATCACTAATTTCTCTGTTAATATTTGTTGAATAATTAAGTATGCAACAGGTGCTATTAAGTACAGGAGGAAAAATCAGTAATACAGTTTAAAATGAAGGGAGGTAGGTGGTTCCAATTTAGGTCTGTTTATTGGTGCTATGATTTATGTTTTTTATCCTCTCATTTTGTTTCACATGCATTCCATGAATTTCTCTCTGTTGTATTTTGAACTGCTCTTGTTTGTCAAATCACTTTCCATTGCATTCTTCTACTGTATCTACCATTTTTTGAACAGCTGTGTATTGTTTACTTCATCCATGTATTTGTTTCTTAGAAAAATAGGCATTCGGAAGGGACTATTCAATACCGATGAACATGAAAGTTGGGGAAAAGTGGTTTCAGTACTGAAAATGTAATGTTCATCTATCATTGCCATTTTGACTGTTGAACTCAATGTATAATATAGCACTGAGGTATTAGGCAATATATGCTAAGTTACCGAGCATTTCTGCTCCTAGAATGTTATAGATCCCCACTATATATTACAGCCTTATAACTCATCATAACGTGCTATGCTCGAAATTGAAGGCCTGCTTCAGCATTGTAGTCCAAATTTGAAGGTGAAGATCTAAGACAGGAGCTCGTTTTTAACAGTTGGTGAATGGTGCAACATTGGTGAATTACGTTATCAGAATATAAACCTGATAAAGGTGAAAGGTTCTAATCGAGAAAACAGTGCTCATAGAGTCTCCGACAGTTTACAAAGTCTCACGCCTCCAAGAGTTGGGCAAGGTTCACTTTTTTCTATATGTGCACTTGTCAGGTGCTTGTGTGTGCATACAGACTGATCTGTGAGATTGGGTAGCAATGAGTCCCATCTTGCTGGGCTATGTGAAACTTGTTTTCTATCGATTGACACAGTTGAAAAACATGACAGCTAATCAGAATTCCCTCTTTCCTCTTTCTTAGGGTGCAGTGACATTACCAATTATGGGGTGATGAATGTGGAAAGCTCTTATGTGTATTTATTGTGTAGTGCCTCTCCATTGTCTTTAATTCAAATTCTAATCTTCTAATATATTTCATAATGTTGGACCTTCATGATTAAGGTACTCTGCTTTTCATACCCAGGTTATATAGAGCCTAATTAGGTCAGTACTTTGTACACCAGAAGGAGTAGAGAGTAATGAAATGTTTATATCTCATGATGGCACATGCTGGGTGTGCTAATACTGCCCTCACTCACACAGATGTGTGTCATGCGTCATCATAGGGATGCCTACAATACACCCCGGCAAAGCCACGCACAGGGTGGAGCAATAGGGTGGGGGAAGACAATACAATACAGAGAGAAACTATTTATTTCATAGTGTCTGGGAACAACAGTAGTGAAAGTGCAGTGTTGTGTGAGTTTGTGAGTTAAAACTAGCTCGGAAGTGTCGCTGTGCCTAAGACTCTATTCCTGAACCCTCCGGCCAGGGTTAAAAACATGAAGGATGGTGGTGATTTGGAGATACTATGTGCTCCGAACACACCTCCTTTACTGCCAGGTGGTCAACATGTTTCGGTCGTAAGTATTTGCCCCACGTTTAGGGTCATGCTGGCCTTCTTCAGGACTCTACCTGTCCCAGTGTTCTGATACTCTCACCTCCAGTTGAGGTAAGAGGGTATCCTAAAAACCAGTTCTTCTGTAATGAGGAATTTCCTCTAACAAGTAGTGGTATTACTAAAAGGGGAGAAAAAAGGGGATACCAGCATAATGGGAGAGAGAAGAGAAGAAACAAGCAGTTAGGAGTAATCTTCTCCTCCATGCTTAACCCCTTCGATGCTGATGACGAGCTCAGCTCGTCATCAGCCACGGTGGTCGTGTGCGGATGACGAGCTGAGCTCGTCATCTAACGCGGCTTTTAGAAAAAAGCTGCATAGCGGAAAAATAACTGCCGCAGCGATGCGGTTAATAAGCTATGTGTATAGAAATGTATTTACACATGAATGCACCATAGTGTGTCATTCATCCCCCACGGAAGAGCAATAGTGTCTTATCCTCTTAGTATCACATGTGCGAAAAAATTGAGGTACAAGTACCTAAATCGGTAAGTGATCGTATCTACAATTAAACATTCAGGGTTTGCATACATCTTGCTATCGTCCAAACAGTCGCATCCGCTGCCTAACAGGGGTCCGGTGTGTATCTACTCACCCAGTTTACCCCTTTTTCGAGTTAGAACTGGCAGTGGGGAAGGAGAGAGCTCTATAATCACATTCTTAATTGTGGGAACGATAAATAAATAACAAAGAGAGATCATCATGTTAGTAATCACACAATGGCAAGGTCTAGTGCAGGATAATGGTAACAAAAGACCACAGAACTCAACCTTTAGTCTCCTCCTAATGCACCCTAAGTATATGTAGGAGTGTGCCTAGAGATGTTAAGAGCAGTTCAAGTAGTGGTACTGACTCATAATAGTCAAATCGTGTCTGCTATCTGGGTCAGGTCCACTGTACAGTGCGCTAAAATGTGCGCGACTAAGGAAGACGTCACCTGGTTCAAAGTAGGGTGGAGAGCAGCAATCGCACTGCTCCATTCAGTTGATCCCAGTGGTAAGCTGCATTGGGCCATGCATGATAAAGTGGTTCGGCATGGTGATAGAGAATTGAAGTTGTATTTCCTGACCATAGTGCTACATTAAGCAAATAACAATATGGCGGCAAAAAGAATTTAAACAGTTTGTGCCCCCCCTCGCTTCCCCCCACTTCTTACTACTCCAACGGTAGTGCTCCTCCAAAGCTGCTCACCTCCATCTGCCATGTAGGATAATAGTGGAAGGAAGATCCAGATGTTTATATCATTGTCTATCGGAACCTCCTTGTTCCGGTTGCGTGAAATGCGCGAGGCGCGTGATGACATATGACGGCATTCGTCGAGCCGTGGCAGCCCACGTCATCCGATGTTAGTCTGACCGGTGACGTTTGGCAGTCACCCGATCTCATGAGACCGATCACCGTGAGTGTACGGCCTGGGGTTAAAGTTCCAAGTTGAGATGAGCACGTCTAAGCATGTTGATGAAATTTGAACCGCCAGGAAGGGGTAATGGAAAAGACATATTTCGCAGATAATAATGGCAAGCAATATGATGTAAAACTCACTGGGAGCACAGGATCCCTAGTTCCGTGCTGTGTGAGGTGGTGAAGCCCGAGTCCTCCTGAGTACATGCTGGGGAAATAGCCCCGACTATACAGTCCTGAAGGTGGGAAGCTTTCCACCCGCTACACCCACGGGGGAGGTGGATGACAAAGTATTAAAAGGTCACATCACAATAGGGCGGGAGGAAAGAGGGAGATGTGTCAGTATATACCACATGAAACAGGTCACTCTTTTACACAATGCTAGTCGATTTGTGTAAGATGGGACAATGTGCTGTGGATAAAGAAAGAGGTTATCGGTCTGATATGTACAGATTATCTGGTAGTGGGGAATGTATTTATCGATTAAGGGAGTGCCATGGGATATTGTCATTCAGACCCACTTGATGATTCTTCAGGCGGTACACCTATTTTTGTTCCCTCAGTAGGAGGGCTCTGGTTCTATCCTCAATAGAGGTGCAAAATCTAGGTTTCTCTATGACAGTCCACATTAAATATTTGGAGGTATGACGTTTCTCCAGCTAGTGTGTGGTGAGTTTTGTATAGGACCTCATGCACCTTATTGTACTGCGGTGTTCCATGATGCGTGTCTTAACCTTGCTGTTAGACATGCCAACATACCACATGAGGCATGGGCAGGTAATGAGGTAAATTGCGCCCTCAGAATTACAATTTGTCTGTGACCTCTGTTCCCAGGGGTAAGGTAAGTTCCACATCAATGGATTTTGTGTTGTTGGTGAGGTGGCATACGTTGCAGGAGCCACACCTTGAATGGCCTTGTACTGATGGTAGTTGACCTTATGCCACCATCTAGGAGACCCCTGGAAGGTGGATAAGAGAAGTTACAATGTTTTTTGAAAATAGGAAAACTGCAAGTTTGGAATGAAGGTGTTAGTGACACACAGGTAGCATCAAAATCAAGCATGGTTCCAGGCATATTAGGAAATGCAAGAATGTGAACAAATGCTGAAATTAGGATTTTTCTAAAAAAAACAAGAAATGTAAAGACATTTGTGAAAAAGTATTTCATAATAGGGTAGTAAATCACATTGTTAAGTCAATGAAGCATGCAG
Organism: Lissotriton vulgaris; assembly: GCF_964263255.1. NCBI lineage: Eukaryota > Metazoa > Chordata > Amphibia > Caudata > Salamandridae > Lissotriton > Lissotriton vulgaris. The sequence goes on from NC_141687.1 coordinate 899,066,686, forward strand.
ACTTGCTAGACTCGGCAGAATTAGTGTGCTGACACTCCTATAGGGAAGGAATTTGCTCTAAAGAAGAAGTTGTTCATTGTTATTCCTAATAGAAAGTGCTGCAGAATATAACAAGTCAAACTAGTACAGAAAGTTTTTTCAATGAGGAGAGGTATTTTCGGCAGCATACTTTAGTTTTTTTGCTATTGACAATGATGCATGTGCGTATGAAGTGACTAAATACAGAGGAGTAGCTGGTGGCAAGAAACAGAGATGATATAGCTAGGGATCAAGTGTTACAAATACGCCAACCTGTTCCTGTATATGAATGGCAGTGCAATAATATCTATAACATAACATGATGAGAAATACAGATAAAAAAAAAAGATATATATATAGCAAAGGAACTATAAAGCAGAATTTTAGACCTCTAAAAATTCTTGATCCTAATACAGGGGGTCCAGTCCATCCGCCATCCTGATGGTGACTTGGACCGTCTGCCATGCATTTGGCGTTCCAGCAAACCAGGTTAGGGTGTACACCAGATTAGGATGCGACCGCCACCATGGCGGTCGCATCTTGCCATCATACACTGTGGTGGGTGCTGCTGCCTGCAGCACCCGCTGCGATGCCAAAAAGGCAGGATTTGCATTTCACTGCACTACATGGCAGGCACCATTCGGTGCCTGCCACGTAGTGTTGTGAAATGTAGGGGTGTACCATTGGTACCCCCATGCACGCACACCTTCCCCAACACAAGGGGGGCCGGCAATGGCCCCCGTAACAACTTCCCACCAGCCTTTCATTGACGGTATCGCCACCATGGAAGGGCCGGCTGTAGCCAGCATCCTAATTTGGTGGACGGTGCCTGCTAGGCACCGTCACAATTTTAGGCTCTCTGGACTGTCCACCAGGCAGTTTGTATCTGCCATGGTCCGAGCGTGATTCCTTCCACCATTGTAATGTGGCGGAGGGAATATCTCGGTCTGATTGTGGAAGGACCGCCAGCGCATGGCTGGTGGTGACAGGCCTTCCCCAATCGTAATCGGCCCCAAAGTTTGCAAGATCATTCTTCGGCTTGTATTTCAAAGTAGGTGGGTGACAGGAATATGGCCCTTTACAATGAATGCTTTCACTAACCAATCCATTACAACGTGGTTGTTACAACCCCGTTGGCTCCCCGGGGCCTGTGATGGCTCGGGAAGAAGGGCCACACACATTAGGGCATTAGTTATGTAAAAGGGCTTCAGTGTCTGGAGGAACCTGGTTTTCCCTTAACAGTTGTATACAAATTGAATACTGTGTGCAGGACATTGCACTTTCATCAGTGGTTCATATTCAACATGAACTCAGCTACCCTCAAATTGTATGGTTTAGGGTCAATGTTGCACATAACACAAGCTTGCTTTACCTATGGGGGTTGTATGTATGATAGCAGTAATGATGCTTCATATTATTCCACCCTATATTGCACTTACTTTCATAGCTCTAATGTGATACCCGTTTATAGAACAATGACTAAAAAAAAGAAGTTGGTTGTTGTCATCAGTGATATAATTTATCAATGATGACATCACTGATGACATCTCAAATTAAAGCCTTGATGATGTCATAGAACGGTTTAGGGTCAATGTTGCACACAACACAAGCTTTTTCCACCAATGGGGGTTGTATGTATGACAGCAGTAATGATGCTTCATATTTTCTGCACTATTTTGCACTTACTTTCATAGCTCTAATGCGATACACGTTTATAGGGCAATTCGTAAAAAAGAAGCCTGGATGTTGTCATCAGTGATATTATTTATCACTGATGACATCACTGATGAAATCTCAAATTACAGCATTGATGATGTCATAGAACATGTCATGAGTAATGTAATAGGTGAGGTGACAAGCAGTGCATGGCAGGGACGCAAGTTATAGTTTGCTATAATAACTATAACTGGTAAATTTCTGTATTTTATTTTCACTTCAAAATTTTAATGTTAAAGTTTGCTATGCTAACAATAACGGTTGAATTTGTGGGTTTTTTCAGTTCAAAATGTTAATGGTGTCACTGACATATTCACCTAACTATAACGTTACTTTATTATTTGGTTTTTCAGTAAATTTCTAAGATTTTTTTTTTAAAACAAAAAATAGATCTTTTTATAAGACCTAACTATACCTTTTCTTTAACCTGTGTTTTATTCAGTGAATTTCTAGTTTTTTTAATGTGAAGTAATATTGTATTGGCATCATTAAAACCAACCCCCCACAATGGGAAGGGGCCCATGTCCCCCTTATAAGGCCCGGGAGACCCTATCTTCCAGGGCTAGTTTTATTTATTAAAGGGGAGGGAGCCATCTAGCCCCCTTTCTGAGCCGGATTAGGCCCTGGGTACCACATCCCGAGGGCATTTTTTTATGGAAGTTAGGGGGACTGTGAGGCCACCTCCTCAAGCTTTATTAGGCCTTAAGGACCCCATTGCCCAGGGCCATTTCTTTTCATTAAAGGGGAGGGGGGCTACTTGGCCTCCTCCCCGAGTCTTATTAGGCCCTGGTGCCCTGACCCCATCCTTCAGGACCTTTTTTAATGAAAGAGGAGAGTGACAATGTGGCCCCTTCTTTAGCCTTATTAGTCACTGGGAACCCTATACCCAGGGCCAATACTTAAAATAAAGGAAAGGAAGCCACACTGCACCCGCTCCTCGAGCCTTGTTAGGCCCTGGGGACCCCATACATAGGATATTTTTTTTCATTAAAGAGTAGGGGGCTGTGTCCCACTGAGCCTTATTAGCCCCTGGTGACTCATCACCCAGAGGCTTTTTTTGTCAAAGGAGAGGGGGCATCAAGACCCCCTCCTGTGCCTTATTTCCTTATTAGGCCCTAGGGACCGTATCCCACAACGCGGAACCCCAATGCTTATTGAATACGGCTCCAGCCCAGCCGCCATTTTTTATATTGATCCCTCCACACTCCCACGGGATCACAACACTTTTTGCAGATTTTTTGTTTTATTTTATTTCTTTTCTCAGGATGATCTTTTTGGGTTCTCTCTGTGTGGTCTAATGGGTCAGGGTATCCCTACCCTGTCCCCTGATATTACTTTTAATTTTTTACTTCAGGATAGGAGACTAAGTCCACAAGTACTTTAATGGCTGCCAATATACTTTTTCGGATATTTTGGGCACCAAGCAGAGCACTCACTCTAGTGGGAGTCTGACTTCCCCTGGAGCGAGTTGGCCCAAGGGAAGTAAATCATCCTGTGGCAATCAGACCACCCTATTTTTAAAATGGCAGTTCTGTGAGGATCTCTTCAGCTTCTTGCGGAATCAATCTTTCAGATATCTATATATTTTGAACTTACACCAATTAAAAAAAAGCACAATCTGCGTACCAAGATCTAATTACCTGCCAAATTTGAAGCAGTTCCATTTAGCTGTTTTTGCTTTAGTCTTGTCTGAAGAAGTCTAAGAAAAACGGATCACTGAAATAATATCGAGGGACAAAATATCGACTTGCAAAAATATCGTGGACAAAATATCGACAGTCAAAATATCGAGTTTGTATCTATAAACAGGTAAGTACAAAAATATTGAGTACAAAATATCGTTTACAATAATATAGTTGTTAAAAATATCGACTTTATTAAAAACAGTGTTAAATTAAATTAATATTCAAATTTAATTACTAAAATATACTTAAAAATACTTAAATTAACTTATAATAATTAAATAATAAATGAAAATAATAAAAATATTTTTTTACAATCTTATTTGTTAAAACATATATATATAGTAACATACTATAATTAAATAAGATACTATTATATTACCGTACGATACCAGAAGTGTAAAAAATACTATTCCCACTCCATAGAGTGCAAGCGTAGGGAAAGCGTTGGATAGCGTAGGGGTTAAATTTACTATTCCCACTCCAGTGGGTGCAACAGTAGAGAAAACTGACCCTGAACCCTAAAAATACCCCTTTACCCAAAAACTGAAAACTGACCCTGAACCCTAAAAATACACCTTTACCCAAAAACTGAAAACTGACCCTGAACCCTAAAGATACCCCTTTACCCAAAAACTGAAAACTGACCCTGAACCCTAAAAAAACCCCTTTACCCAAAAACTGAAAACTGACCCTGAACCCTAAAAATACCCCTTTACCCAAAAACTGACCCTGAACCCTAAAAATACCCCTTTACCCAAAAACCCAAAACTGACCCTGAACCCTAAAAATACTCCTTTACCCAAAATTAATTAATATTATTTAATTACCAAATAATTATTAATTAACAATAACAATAAAGTAAATATATTAGCACATTACCTGTAATTAATTTTATTTAATAATTAATATTATTTTTTCCCAATTAATTCATTAACAATAACTAAAAATTATATATATAAATAAATTACTCTAATTAATGTAATTAACTAATTAATATTATTTAATTACCAATTAATTACTAATTAAAAATATGAACAAAATTATATTAATTAATTAACTAATTAATATTAATTAATTACCAATTAATTATTAATTAAAAATATTTACAAACATATATTAATTAATTAATTATTATTAAATTACTACCCACCCTTATCCCCTATTAACCCAACATCCCGCTCCGAAACATTAACTACAATTTATATTACTATTAATAAAAAACATTTTTTTTAACCTTTTTTCTAAATATTATCGATTTTTTTGAGTCGATATTTTTGTACTCAATATTTTTTTATCATTATTTTATACGATAATTTGACCAACGATATTTTTGTAATCGATATTTTATTGTTGTCGATATTTTTAACTCGATATTTTGTCCATTCGATATTTTGTAGTCGATATTTTGTCTGTTTACCAAGAAAAACACCTTGGGATTATGTATTTTGGGACCCCCTTTATTCTCAGCCCGAAACTTTCAGTGCACATCTTGTGAAATAGTAGGACAATTTTGCAAAGATTTGTGGAGATTCTTGAAACAGGGCCAAAGTTATTAGCAACACAAAAAAACGCTTTTCCTAATGGTTGGGAATAAACAGCCTGATTCATGTACGGGCCGTTTTGCGTGTCCCTAATAGCGATTCATAGCGAATCGCAATTGAGGACACGCAAAACGGCATTCATGTATTTTCATGTGAAAAAATAGCGACTCGCACGCGGGCGCAAATTCCGTTAGCGACCAACCAAAAACGCAGAAAAATCGCTATTACCGCCCACCAGCGATCGGGATTGCGACACGCAATCCCGATCACACGGGATAGCGACTCGCAATCCCGTGCGATCGGGATTGCGTGTCGCATTATCGCGGGATCCGGAAATACGGGATTACGCATGCCGAGCACCGTGATGACATCACAACCAGGAAGCTGCCAAATCGCACCTTCAAACACCACAGTGACGCAGTCATCCGACTCGAGACGACGGAAAGCAGCCGCCTAACCGCCGATAGCGAATCCCGACCCGGCAGAATTTGCGCCCGCCATGGCTGAAGAACCACTGCCCGGCCCCAGCAACAGCGCTAGCCGAAAGCGCAAGTTGAAATTCTCCGAGTCGGAGTTGGAGAGCCTGATTGAAGGGGTGGTGGCCCACCACGCCCAGCTGTTCGGTGCAAACTCGAGGAGGGTCCCCGAGCAGGAGAAGAGGAGGATCTGGGTGGGGATTGCCTCCAGCGTGAACGCAGTTGGCGTAGCGGCAAGGTCAATCGAAGAAATCAAGAAGCGCTGGTACGATCTCCGAGGGCGTGCAAAGGAGAAGGTGGCGGCGCGTCTCGGAGAGTCTACTGGCACCGGAGGTGGGGGACCGACTGTCCCACCCAACACCCCCCTGGAGGACCAGGTCGAGGACACTCTGGAAATGGAGGCGTGTGTCGGTGTGATCCCCCTGGACTCCTCCCGCCCAACCCACAACACCCAAGGTAAGTGGCATGCGACTGCAACCCTGTCCCTTATGACCGTCCCTGCCCAAATAGGCTCACTCATTGGCCCTTAATCATGCCTATGTTGTGCATCAGGAAATGCCCTGAGGCATAGTGGGAGACGTAGTATGTCCACAATGTAGTTGTACCACTATGCGGCCTGAAAGGTGCCTAAGCGCACATCTACACAGCCATCCAGGGAATCTCACCCAGCATGCATGTAACATCTGCACGTCTGACAGTCACATGCACCTAATGAGTATCCACTTACCCTCACAGGTGCAGACGATAGCAGCGACAGTGAGAGGCTGGTGATCGTCGAGGAGGCCCAGGAGGATGTATCCCTACCCGCCACCCTGCCACCTGCCCCTGCCGCTGCGGCAACACCAGCAGCCAGGCCCACCACCTTACCTGCAGCTAAATCCGCAGGACCACCGCCAGCCAAGGTCAGGCCCCCCACCAATGTGCCTACAGTGCCTGCCGCACCTACAGTGCCTGCCGCACCTACAGTGCCTGCCGCACCTACAGTGCCTGCCGCACCTGTGACGCGAGCTGCCACTACACCTGCAGCGCGTCCTCCAAGATCTGGCCCAGCCACATCCGTAGCACAGCGGCAAAAGAGCAGGAGGGGCAAAGGGCATCTCCATGCCTGCATGTCGGTGGAGCGGCGAATGCTGCGCCTCCACCAGAGGCAGTCGCAGCAGCAAGGAGCCATCCAGCTCCAGCTGCAGAAGATTGGCCGCAATGTGGCAGGAGTGGGCCAGCGTGTGGACCGCATGACGGCGGCCATTGAGCGCATGGCAGTGGCTATGGAGGCCAACACAGCTGAGCTGAGGAAGCAGCGCAGTGCTGCTCGCAGGCGCCAACACCATCTGGTGAGCCAGATGGCAACCTACAGTCGCTCCAACTATGTGGCAGCAAATGCCACCTCCCAGCTCTCCAGACGCTCAATGACCCAGCAGCACCAGCTGGTGCAGTGCTGCGAAGAGGTCACCCGAGTGCTGGAGCACCTCACCACCGCCGTGGTCCCACTGCTCCAACCTGTGGTACCGGCTGTCGTTGGGGGAGACGATGGGAGTGAGGCTGCCTCCAGTGTGAGCAGCAATTCTGCCACGCAGGCCCCCCCACCTAGGCGCAGCACCAGGGCAACGCCTGGTCCATCTGGCCTGGATGAGGATGAGGAGCCGCAAAGGCGGCTGGGAAATGTGCGCAGGAAGCAGCATTGACATTGAGTCAGGGACACAGCCACAGGCTGAGGATAAGCCTGCCAAGCAAAATAACAAGCAGTATGCTGTAATACTGTTTTTCTTTGTAAATAGTTCATTCCATGTCCCTTTTCTGTTGTGAATCAAACAATTACATTTATTTTGAAGCATACATTGGCCTTGTGTTATCATTATATATAGCATGCATTTGTGATATGTGGGGTGGGGGAAGGGGGTGGGCTAGAAATAGTTGTCTGTGATTTGGTTGCGACGTCTGTGGCCTTCAGCTGGGTTCTCCCCGCATGCATGGTGCGCATTTGCTGGTGGCCGGTCGTCCCCCTCGGATTCACTGCCTGAGATGTCAACTGGTATCCGCCGCTTGGTAGCAATGTTATGAAGCATTGCACAGACAGCCACAATGCGGCAGCACGCTGCAGGACTGTAATACATGGCCCCACCTGTCTTGTGCAGTATACGGAACCTGCTCTTGAGCAGGCCAAATGTCCTTTCTATACAGTTCCTTGTCCGGATGTGCGCAACATTGTAGCGCCGTTGCTGAGGTGTGGCAGGGTTGAGGTAAGGGGTCAGGAGGTATTCCCGTAGGGCGTAGCCACTGTCACCTGAATGAGAGGAGCAGATGTTGATTGCCTGTGCAGCGCAGTTACTTCATAGCAATGTGACATTGTCGACAAAGTGTACTTACCAAGTAGGTGTCCTTCCCCAAACTCTCCCCTGGTCAGTCGTGTGTGGAGTCCGCTGTGCCTGAAGATGAAGGAGTCATGGGTACTCCCTGGGTACTGGGCCACAATGTCAGTGATGATGCTCTTGGCATTGCAGACCATCTGTATGTTGAGGGAGTGGTAGCACTTTCTGTTGCGGTACATATACTCCGTGCCAGCTGGTGGGCAGATGGCGACGTGGGTACAGTCTATGCAGCCGAGGACATGGGGAAAATGGGCAACATTATAAAATTGTAGTTTAGTGAGGTCCAATTCCTGTTGGCTTGTGGGAAATGTGATGTACCGGTGGAGCTGGCTGAGCATGGCGTCAACAAAAGTGTGGAGGCAGCGTGACATGGTGGGCTGGGATATCCCCCCAGCAGCGGCTACTATGCCCTGGAAACTGCCGGAGGCCAGGAGGTGCAGGCTGCACAATACCTGCACATGTGTGGGCACAGAATTGTTTCGCCTTGTTGGGTGCTGCATGATGGGGTCGAGTTCTTGTATCAGCCAGGTGATCATTTCCCCATTCAGCCTGTATTTAGCATAAATCTGTTCTCTGGTTTGGCCCAGCAAGGTGACCCGCAGCCGGTAAATCCTTGCCTGCCTCATGCGTCTCCTCCGTGCTGCTCGCTGTAGCCTTCGCCGCCTCACCACCATGTACATCCCTGGCATTGTGGAAAGCCTAATGCTGCTGCTGAATGTCCTTATGTGTGATTGGTCAGGCCTGGCCCTGTTGGTGATAGGTCAACGGTTATTTGAAATTTTTTTTCTATGCCTTTCATGGTTACCACCTGCTTTGAGTTGTCCTTATTTTGCGCCGTGCAAATAGCGATTTCTGGCTTTTTCGCACATTGCGATTGTTCTTGAATGCCGATAGCGTGTTCCTATTGCGATTACGCTATTATTTTCGCAGATTCCGTGGTGTGTCGCTAATTCCGATTCGCTAATGCTCTGCGGCAGGGATTCTGCGATTATTTTAGCGACTACGCAAATATGTGTTAGCGAATTCGCTATTTTGTTGTTGAATGCCGATTACGGAAATTGCGCCCGCAATTGCCTTTTCGCAGCGATTGCGGGCGCAATTTCACTTCATGAATCAGGCTGAAAGACATTAGAGATGTCATCAGTGATGTCACTGACCATATCCTCAGCGATGTAATATGTGAGTCTATAAGCAGTGCATTGCGGGGGAGTGAGTTATAGCTCAGGTAGCTATAACTGCTTTATTTCACTGGTTTTGTACAAGTAAATCTGAGCCTAACTATGACATCCCTGTAACCTTTGTATTTTTTCTGTGAATTTGTAAGGTTTTTTAAAATCCATTTCCTCACTAGAACGTCCCTGTACCCTTTTTTTCCAGTGAATTTTGAAGGTTTTTTAAAAAAAAAATCCTAACTGTAAATTTTAACCTTTGAGAGTGGGTGTTCACGTTTTCTTTTGTTCTTTTGGGGCTCAGGAAATCTGAACAAAATGCTTTCATCACGTTTTTTTTAAGCAATTCATTTTCACCCAAATGTTATCTATGACCTGATACGTTAAAAGCCATCTGACATGGAACTCTAAGACTCTGACCTATGGCTTATGAAAAGACCAAGCAGTTTTTTCATGACATTTAACTTATGGTGACATATGGACTGAATTTAAATATAGCGATACAAAAGGGGATGATGGACGGAGCGTTTGAGCAAATCAAACACTCACCCCCAGTCAACTGATCTGGGTTTAATCCATCACCATTCTTTAGCTCACTCAGCCACCTCAGTTCAGACTTGGCCATATGCAAATCAGTCTGACCCTGTGCCTCATGGGAACAGTCCAGCCCGAACTGCCAAGCCATGTCTTCCCTGGACCGGAAACAAGCATCCTGGGACCGGTTTCGGATTCATAATCCTCATCAGCCAGGCTATCTTGAATCCAGTGGCCAAATGACCAAGGGGGTGAGTGTTTGATTTGCTTAAAAGCTCTGTCCATCATCCCCCCCTTTTGTTTAGCTTTGAATTTAAATATAGTCATAAATTAAAGTTTTAAAAAGCATATATCCATTCACTACAGGTTGGAGGGGCAATGGCATCTGAGTTGAGATGTACAATATGAAGTCTATGGTATTTGTATTCTGTATAAGATAATTGTTTGGCACACTATGCATATACATCTGGTTACAATAAAGTTTTACATTTATATTTATATGGTATGATGAAGTGTTGGACCAAAAGATACAGACGGCACTTTGTTTGCTGAAAGCTTTCAAAGAGTCGGTAAACTTCGAATAAAACAATATTTTTAATAGTGTGAGTGTTTGTCCAATTTACACAGTTCTCTCTTATAGGCCCAGAAAACATGCGAACCTGTCAGTTAATAATGGAATCTTGGTATGTAGTGTTTTCGACCTTTCACCCAGCCAGCAGTGTGCATTTTATCGACCTCAGAAAAATAACAGACTTAGCCAGCCCTCCTAGGAATCAAGTCACTGTCCTCCAGAATGAATAAAGTTATCAGTAGCATGCGTTTATCTAACTGAGCTATCACATTCCTTTCAAAATATACACAATTATGTAAATACATGTAGTTACAGCTGCTGTGTAAGAATAAACATATGCATGAAGTGGATATGCATGTTTTATTACATTATGGAGATTTATTCAGCACACGTTCTGCCATTAGTAAGCTCTCACAAAACCTCCTATAAACATTATAGGCAATGTGTACAATAACCAAATGATTCAAGAATTTCCAGAGTAGTTACACATTGTTTTCATCTTCCATTAGTATATTTGACATAGTACTTCCTCGCTCTATTGAGCAACTGAGCGCTTTACAGTGAAATTTGTTTTAAGTGTAACTTATTTTGATACAAATAAATATAAGCACCCGATAACAAGACAATGGGTGTTAATTAGGTTTTCAACTGAAAGCAGAATATTTTACTGTAGCATGAGCTTCTCAAATGATACTGGTTGTGCTGTGTACGGAACAAAAGAGTGGGGGGGGGGGTCAGATGAGGCTGGTTTCCAAAATAATGCTCTGGTGCTCCTGTAATCGGAACTGAACTATAGACCAGGCTGCACTGTTTTGCATTACAAGATTACATAACTTAGCAAACAGGTGGTTAAAAGATATATGCCCATGTCAAGTACCGGAGGCAGGTTTCGAAACACAGTCTATATGAACTAAGGAGAGTAATTCATACTACAGACTGGGACAGAAAGTAGCATTACTGTAATGTGCAACAGGTATCTGTTGATCTGTATATCAATTCACTGAAGAAATACTTTGTTGATAAGCAATGGAGTTTCTGTAGGAAAGTGGGTTTCTGTTGCAGTAACCCCCCTACTTTTTTCCAGACTACTGATGCACTTTCACTTGATGTGCCCTGGGTTCCTGTCAATCAGATTCCCAGGGTGTGTGATCTTTCCCTAAAACTATCCCAATTGGCATATCTGGCCACAGGTCAGCCCCTTTTAAATGGTACCACAGGTACCCAGGGCACTGTGACCAGCAAAGACCTTTAAGGGCTGAAGCACTTATTGTGCCGCTCTTAGAGGCCCTGTACCTTTACACACACACACATTGCCTTTGCAGGCTGCATGTTTTGGTGCAGAACAAAGTGAAGAGTCGACATGGCACACATCCCTGTGTGCCATGCCTACAACCCTCTGCCCTGGCATAGATCAGTCACCTCTCTAGCTAGCTGCCCTATGCCAGTGGTGAGTGCATGATTCCTGTACTCCAACAGTGGCTAAGTCTATTCTTAGACATTGTAAGTGCAGTGCTGCCTTAAAGAGTATATGATGCTAGGAGCTTGTCATTACGAATCCCACAGCACCACAATGGCTACACTGAAAACTGGGAAGTTTGGTATCACACTTCTCAGCACATTAAACCCACAGTGATGCCAGTGTGAGATTTAATGAAAAATGCACACAGAGGGCAACTTAGAGATGCCCCCTGAAAAACGACCAGCCTCTGGCGGGTTCCCTGACCGGTACACACCATCCGGCCACCACAATAAAGGTTTCTGGACCCTTAGGGTGGGAGCTTTTGCTCCCTGAGCCGAGAAACAAAGCCTTTCCTGGGTAGAGGTGTTCACACCCCCCAGGCCAGGAAGAGCCATCTGTGGCAGGGGAGCTTCAAATGCCTTTAGCCTTTGTAATGCAACCAACAGCCTCTACTTCTATCAGGTGCGGGACCCCTTCCTGTCTCCCCTCCTTTTCTGTAGGGAAACAGGTGGGAAAAACTAGTCAGCCTAAAAGGTGTACCCACCTCTCCCAACTCCACTCCTCAGATGGGGGGCGAGGTGAAGCCCTCTCTTCAGTGCCCGCCATCTTGCAGATGGCAAGCACTCCCCAATCAGGATTAGGGATTGTGCTCAGTCCCCCACGTTGGGTGAGCACACCAAGGGTGTAGTCACCCTAAGGTCAGTAGCCCATTGGCTACTGACCACAAGACCCCTAACACGCCCCCTAAATACAGTATTTAGGGGGCAGCCCTGAACCAAGAAAGCAGATTCCTGCAACCTAAGAACAAGCATTTGCAATGCAATAGGTCTTGCATTTGCGAAATTTTTAGCTATTGGCATTGTAAATGACAATGCCTTTTTTATATCTGTTTTCAAAACCAACACATAGATAAAAGATTTGTAACATAATATGCAATGCTAAAGTAGTATGTAATAAAAAACTGACACTGCTCCAGTTTGCTGTTCTTTTTTTTATTTGCACTGTAAACGTGGGTATTGTTTTTTATATTCTAAAGCATAAGAACATGAAATAATATAATAAAGACAGCAAATATTACATGCCTCGCAAAGCGAGCAGCGCATGCGCTGCAACTCTAGGCGAGACCTAAAAAGGCATGCACTACGAGATTGCCACTGCATTCCATTTTTTGTAAGATTCAGTTAATCTAACTCATTAGTGAATGCTGCATTTTTCCACCAACCCCTGTTCCCGTAAATGCTCCTAGGGCTCTTTCTACTTTTCACTACAAATGACCCCCGGTTTCAGTCTTTTATAAGAAATCATCTAGGTGCTCCTAACAAACATCAGAAATCTTGAAAACATTTAGAAACGGTACTGCAAGCCACATGTTCCCATAGAATTTTGAAATTATGAAAATGTCACACATAAGCAATCTGAAACGTTAGCAACTATGGGTATACTGATGCTCATGTGTACTAGAGAAATTGAATCCGCCCTGCACCATATAATAAACATAGTAGTGATTGGTTATTGAGCACTGTGCAGCATAAAACACGCTGCAGTGAAGAGTATCAGGGTTGAACAGAGACTATGGCCGGGATACCCGTCACCCCCTCCCAACACAATCCCCAAGAATGGGAAGACGGAAACGGTTCTTGAATTTTTGGAAGGCGGGAGGGAGTTACCCTCCCGGCCGTATTTATTAAAAATATGAAACAAAATTAAAACATTAAAATAACAGTTTCATATCATGTACAATTTCATTTACACATTACGATGTTTATTGGCTAACCTTAACATATCTCTAATACAAAGGTTCTCTTAGCCGATTCTAAAACATCCTGTAAATGCATTTCTCAAAATTCGAATTGTACATCCTAACGTTACGGGCCAACGGCAAGGTCGTAACCGGTGTCAGATCCCTAATACCAGAACTCCCCCCCTTACTTGTGAGGGGCGGGCGCACAGAGGACTGTACCTCTGTGCCAACTTCCAATTTCCCTTGTCTTAGCGGGGGCCCCATATTTACTCGACGCCATCTTGGTGGTCGTCCGAGGACTCGTGTGAGGTGTCTAGAAGGTAGCGTAGACCCCCCTCCCACCCCACACTGCTTACCACATCCGCCGTCGCGGATGTCCTGACACCGGGAAATTCCCAGGAGGGGCCCGTAGCCCCTCCTCCCCAGGGAGGGGCCTATGACCGCCTTCCCTTTCGGCGGCCCCATCCTTAGAGGGTACCGCCTCCCCGTGTGAGAGGCCAATGGCCGCCTCCCCCCGGGCGCTCCCATCCATAATGGGTGGCGCCCCACCTCTAGGGATCTTCCAATTACTGCTCACCGATCATGACCTTACCGCCCGACCAAAAAATAAATACGACATTTTTTAACCTAATGAGGACGGAATAAACAGTTATACTGGGCATTTCAAGTATAAACTTCTAACTATGCAATAACACCTGGTTTCAACTCAGCTGCGATACTTCGCCTAAGTACATGCTAAAGGAGCAACCATTTTATTGTCACATCAAACAATCCCAACTTTATTAGAAACAACCTGAAAAAGAGATAATATCCTCGTTAATCGACTTTATTGCAATACAAATCGCTGCCATCAGGGGTTGGTGGGTGGGTCAAAAATTGGCTCCTTGTTCCGTCTCGGGCTCACGTGCAACGAGGAGGTGCAGCTTCCAAGCACAGGAACAAGAGGATGCTTCCTTGGATTGTTGCTCCTTTTATTCTTCCTCGGGAGGGCGTGGACCCTCCTCCAACCGCCTACGGGGCATGTCCAACGGTGTAGGTGTCTAGGACAACCCCTCTTGGGCGGGAAAAGGCGTGCCCCGGCAACGCCACTTCGGGCATACCAGCCGAGACACGCCTCCCGCCCAAAATGGTTTCCCGGGGGGATCGGGGCACCCAACCATACGTTCGGGGGGACCGAGTGGTCGCCCCTTTCCATATGGCCGGGATACCCGTCACCCCCTCCCAACACAATCCCCAAGAATGGGAAGACGGAAACGGTTCTTGAATTTTTGGAAGGCGGGAGGGAGTTACCCTCCCGGCCGTATTTATTAAAAATATGAAACAAAATTAAAACATTAAAATAACAGTTTCATATCATGTACAATTTCATTTACACATTACGATGTTTATTGGCTAACCTTAACATATCTCTAATACAAAGGTTCTCCTAGCCGATTCTAAAACATCCTGTAAATGCATTTCTCAAAATTCGAATTGTACATCCTAACGTTACGGGCCAACTGCAAGGTCGTAACCGGTGTCAGATCCCTAATACCAGAACTCCCCCCCTTACTTGTGAGGGGCGGGCGCACAGAGGACTGTACCTCTGTGCCAACTTCCAATTTCCCTTGTCTTAGCGGGGGCCCCATATTTACTCGACGCCATCTTGGTGGTCGTCCGAGGACTCGTGTGAGGTGTCTAGAAGGTAGCGTAGACCCCCCTCCCACCCCACACTGCTTACCACATCCGCCGTCGCGGATGTCCTGGCCCCGGGAAATTCCCAGGAGGGGCCCGTAGCCCCTCCTCCCCAGGGAGGGGCCTATGACCGCCTTCCCTTTCGGGGGCCCCATCCTTAGAGGGTACCGCCTCCCCGTGTGAGGGGCCAATGGCCACCTCCCCCCGGGCGCTCCCATCCATAATGGGTGGCGCCCCACCTCTAGGGATCTTCCAATTACTGCTCACAGATCATGACCTTACCGCCACAGGCCGGATAGTTGACCGGCTATCCGGACCCCCCACAAAACTCCTACTAAAGGTCATGGCTACACAAACTCTTTAACCAAGCTATGAAGTCTCCTATTAGTAAGACATTCCCCACCCGGGACAAATGGACCCCATCCTCCAGATACATATGGTCCACCCGGATACATCCATGTGGAATACAATGCAATTTTCCTGTACGAAACAACCTACCCAGTTTGTTATTAACCTTCTTTACCGACTGATTCAAAGCTGACACAGAGAGGGCCCACCGCCACACCTTCCGAGGAATCATGTGTGACCATGCAATCGTGCACCCCGGAACCCTTCTCGCCAACCAACTTACTGCGGATAAAATTAACTCGAGAAGTACTCGTCGACCAATGGTCACCAAATCATTGCCCCCAAGATGCACTATGATTACAGATGGCGGTGACCTCGTCCGCCCTAACAGTCCCTCCATAAAACTTTGAAACTGGTCAATACAGAGCCCGCCCCTTCCGTGGAAGGTCACCCTGTACCCGTATTTCCCAGCCACGTGAATCATGTCACCTGCTTTGAATACGTCTGCGGCGCGCCTCACGTATGAGTGGCCAACGACCCACACCACTCTTCCCTCAGCCGGTGATCTTTGACCGCTGGTCCCCAGGTGTCGGGTCAACTGCACAGTCCGCCCCGCAAAGCCTGCTCGCGAAACTGTAATCCAAACAGAAAACAAGAAGCGTGAGTGCATGTCATTAGCTTCACAACATGTGCAACCGCACATACCTTTTATAACAATTCGAGGACCAACGCCCCAACTGTTTCACCTTTTCAACACTCAGACCCCTGGCTGTAGCCTCTGTAGCAGCCCCTATCCGGAAGGAATGGGTCCCAAAATCGCTCGGGTTCAAGCCCGCTGCCGCGATTGCCATTGTTAACACCCGCTGAAACTGAAACCTAGTCAGTGGGGTGGCGTCGGTGTGCCTCAGCAAGCTTCCCCCCATGATGCCGCCCTCTGCGCTAAATACTCTTCCACGCATTTTACCGGGCACATGGGAGACCCCGGAATCCGCTGGACTACCACACTGTCCCCGATCGCTCCCTGATCGGTCTTGGACCTGGCTATTGAGACTACCATCGTCTCCCCCTTAATTTGAATGTGTTCTCGAGACAGACCTCCCCCCGTATCCTGCTTATTCCTCGCTACCAGTTCGCTTACCCGCATAGCCCCATGGAATGCTAATGCAAAAGCGGCCCGGAACAGCACCGTCTCTGATTGAGATGAACATGTCGCAGGGAGTACGGACATTAACAGGGACAACCTTGCTAGACCTATCGGGTGCCTCTCATCCACTCTTCGACCCTCAAGGCGTTGCCACCCACGCAGTGCCTTCCTTACGAGAAAGGACGATGTGGGGTCCTGGATGCCATGAGCCCGCGCCATGAAGGAAATGGCGGCCCGGTGCCTATTGGCTGTAGCCACTGATCTGCCTGCCTGATGTAATGATACCAGAAATTTCAGGACATACTCCTCCTGCCCCCAATGCTCCCCCCTAGCTGAACCCAAAAATGACCAATAGGAACGGAACGCTCCTTCATATGCCTTCCTTGTCCTGGGTGCTAGACTCTCTCCCACGAGGTTTTGTAATCCGGGGCACCGAGAGACCAGAGAGCTTCGGGAAATGGTGCCGCCACCAAGTCCGCTGAGGGCAGAAAACCCCGGAAGGCCTGCATATGGGAACGAGAGAGTGCATCAGCTGCCTGGTTCAGTACCCCCGGCACGTGTCTTGCCCTAAAGTGGACGTTTAGTCTCATACATAGCAGGACAATTTCTTTCAGCAATCTCAAAATCCATTTGCAGCGTGCTGCCTGATTATTGATACATTCAACAACGGTCATATTATCAGACCAGAACACCACAGAGCGATCACGAAACCCCTCTGGCCATGTTTTCAAGGCCACCAGAATGGGAAACAGCTCAAGAAACCCAATGTTACCTGTGAGCCCACCATCGTGCCACCACGCCGGCCATGTTCGTGCCGACCATTGATTACCAAATATGGCGCCAAAACCCACACTCCCTGCCGAGTCGGTCCACAACCCCAGCTCCTCGGAGGAAGCTGGCGGTTTGTTCCACACGACGCGACCGTTGAAATCCGCCAGAAATGCCAGCCATATGCGCATATCCTGGCGAACCTCTGCTGACAGTCTTGTGCGGTGGTGCCCTTCCTTGAGGCCAACCATGGCTTGTGCGATAGAGCGGGAAAAGGGGCGAGCCATCGGTATCACTCTAAGGGTAAAGTTAAGCTGACCCACAGCTTGTTGCAACTGATGGAGAGTTACTTTCCTCTCGCTGAGGCACATTTCAAGCGAGGCCTTAAATTTCATTACCTTCTCCTTGGACAAACGGAAGCACCCCTCTACAGAATCGAGCTCAATTCCCAGAAACTCGAGTGAAGTAGATGGCCCCACTGTCTTGCCTGGTGCCAGTGGCACGCCAAATCGTTTCATGAGATTACAGAATTCCCTCAAAGCCTGTGCACATTCCATGTCCCCGGCCGCCCCCAGAAACAGAAAATCATCAAGGTAATGCATAACCTGCGTAAAGCCCGTGGCTCTGGTGAACGCCCATTGCAAAAAAGTACTGAACTTCTCAAAATACGCACAAGAGATGGAGCAACCCATCGGCATACATTTATCCATGTAGTAGCGTCCTTGAAACACCAAACCTAAGAGACGCTGATCCTGTGGGTGTACCGGGAGCAACCGGAACGCTGACTCGATATCTGATTTAGCCATCAGCGCTCCGGGCCCCAGGCGATTCAAAATGGCGACGGCCTCATCAAAGGATGCATACCGCACCGAACAAACTCCCGGGTCAATCGCATTGTTCACCGAAAGACCCCTAGGAGCGGACAAATTATGGATTAACCTAAACTCACCTGGGTCCTTCTTGGGGACTACTCCCAACGGTGAACAAACAAAGTTAACAACTGGTGGGTTCCCATATGGTCCCGCAACCCGACCTCGGGCCACCTCCTTTGCAATCTTTGCCTGTACCACAGCCGTATTTTGTTGAACCGATAGTTGGTTTTTACACTGTGCTTCCCCGCGAAAATCCCCCGCCGGGATGTGGAAACCATATGAGAAACCGTCTCGCAACACCCCGGCAGAGACATGATCAGGGTATTCGTTCAGCCAAGGGATCATTGCCATGATGTCAACGGGAGTAGGTAACGGTGCCCCTCGGTCGATATTAGACCTGTTTGGCCCCTCCTCTACCTCCTGTATCACCATTCTTGGCTCTGCACGAACTCTCGGGGTGTGAAGACTGTCCGCACCCTGCACACTCATGCCTGAACTTGCATGTCCCTTGTGGCCTAGTGCACTTGCCTCTGTTAAAGCTCCAACAGACCCCTTTTCTACCCGAGTTCCCATTATTCTTTGTGTGCTGATCACTGTTGGCGCCCGCCCGAAAGGGCACCGCCAAATAATGGCGGGAAGGCTCCGCCCCATTCCCGCCAAAAGAAGATGACTTCGTCGTGTTCGGCATAACCTGTTTCTGCCAGGAAATGGAGTCGAAACAATCCCACGTCAGGGATGAGTCGTGCTCCTTGGCCTTACGAAATTTGTTATCATAACCCATCCATTGATTGCCTTCATACGTTTCATAAAATTCCATAATACGTGTCTGGTAACAAGCTAATTCCGACAATACTTCAGGCCTACGTTCCCCCATGATTGCAGTGAACATTCCAAATGCCCTGGCCCAATTAGCGATCGTTTCATCTACTCTGAAACCCGCCATTTTGGCAAGCCATACACTCGGATGCAACAACTCCTTCTGATTTTTAACGTGCTCTATCTCATAGTGATCGGTCAACAGTGAAAACATGTTCACATATTTATCCGCCCAAATCCTTTCTTTCACATCCATCTGGATATGTTGGACCACCTTTTCCCTCCTTGAGGGTAACGATCCCTCCCCCGCCATTGGCAACGGCTGCTTACCCGAACCAGTAGCTGGGTCTGTTGTCGCTGCTGTTCCAACGCTCGACGCCGGTTGTTCCGAGGGAACCTGCGGGGAAACAAGAGGACAAGGTCCCTTCGCAGCATCTCTCGATTGCCGCAACTGCTTCATTATTAACCTGGCCTCCTCGGCCGTGTCTCCCGGTGCCACAGCACCCTCGTTGTTCCTGCCTAACCACGCTGCCAACTGGGCGGCCAGCTCGGGAGGCATATCCCCCTCGTTAACAGGTGTAACTACCACAGGGATCGGCTGTCCCGCGTTCGGGATCGGAACTGGGGCCTCGACCGGACTGACCGGGCTCGCCGGAGGTGACTCGGGAACCGGGGCCGCCCTATTCCTGGCCCTTTTACCTCTCCCGGCAGGGACTACTCCCGGCAATGCTGGTCCGATGACTTTCTTCGGTCTACCCGTACCATTCATTGCCGCCATCTGCTTCTTCATGTTCGCCATGTCCTTCACCAGCATGCGAAGTATTTGTTCGGTCCCAACCTTCTTTCCGACCTTCTTGCCAGGCATCGTTCACGGATATTCGACTCGAGGTCCTGGATCCAAAGCTTCGGAATCACTGAAAGGAGAAACACAAAAATTACAAGTTCTCAAAATTGGCTCCTTGTTCCGTCTCGGGCTCACGTGCAACGAGGAGGTGCAGCTTCCAAGCACAGGAACAAGAGGATGCTTCCTTGGATTGTTGCTCCTTTTATTCTTCCTCGGGAGGGCGTGGACCCTCCTCCAACCGCCTACGGGGCGTGTCCAACGGTGTAGGTGTCTAGGACAACCCCTCTTGGGCGGGAAAAGGCGCGCCCCGGCTACGCCACTTCGGGCATACCAGCCGAGACACGCCTCCCGCCCAAAATGGTTTCCCGGGGGGATCGGGGCACCCAACCATACGTTCGGGGGGACCGAGTGGTCGCCCCTTTCCAAAAGATCAGCAGACACGGTCCATCAGAGTGAGGTGCATCAAGGGCATTGCACAGTGTAGAGACATTAGGAACAGAGCACAGTGACTGCACAAAACACACTGCATTGAAGAGCATCGGGATTGAGCACACTGCAACCAAGAGCATCTGCAAGGAAGCATAATAGTCACAGAAAGGAAGCATACTGCCGCGTATTACATCAGACACAAAGCAGCTTGATCCAGTGAGTGCACAGAGCACTGAGGTGAAAAGCACAGACGTAAACACATTTTACGTCAGGAACGAAATTCAGGACATCACCTGCTCTCCCAACTTTTGGAACCGGTGGTAATTTCTGCGGGAGAATTTGTGAAGATAGTTATGAGCAGTGGTAAAGTGCTCTTGCACCCGGGAGAGTATCCAGGCACGAAGGTAGGAGCAATCATGGCCTAGCATAGGGCAAGCCTAGTCGAGCTAGTCGAAGAGCCACTCGGCAGCTTGAATGAAGAAGGGCCCGGGGCCTCATTTATGAAGGACTTGCGCCACTGGTGCGTCACTTTTTCCCATTTTAAAAGTGATGCACCGGCGCCGCAAGACCTTCATAAATAACGGCCCTGGTGTTTAACAAACTAACAGTATTATAGCATATACTGTTCTGTCTCTTCCAAGACGTTCCCGGGTAGAAAACAGATTTGCCAAGGATCACACATTGTTGGACCAATTTAAAAGCCAAGATTAGAACGGAGGGGCAGATTTATAAGCCCCTTGCGCCTCTTTTACGCCATTGCTGCGTCACAAAAGTGACGCAACGGCGGTGCAAAAGATGCGCCATGGTTCGGGGTATTTACAACGTGACGCATCTGGGAGATGCGTCACGTTGTAAAGCCCTGCGCCATAAGGAGGCGTTACACGCAGAGGGGGCGTTCCTGCGCAGGAACGCCTCCTAAAAGTGGCTGAGTGAAATCTACAAGATTTCACTCAGTCACTTTTAGGCCAATGCTGCATCAAAACGCAGCTTGGCGCAGCATTGGACAGATAGGGACCCCCCCCCAGAGCATTGCTGGAGCTGCGTCGCGCTTGCGACGCAACTCCAGCAATGCGCCGCCTTTACGGCACAGATGCAACGCATCTGTGCTGTTTTTGCCCCATGGTGCGTCGCATTGTAAATGCGCCGCACCATGGGTGGCGGAGCTGCGGCGCACAATAACTGGCGCATCCCTGGGGGTGCGCCAGTTATTGTAATGCACCAGTTATTGTAAATCTGCCAATGAATGTTTCAGGTTTAAAAAAACTGAACTAGAATGACGAGGTACGCTTACACCAGGAAAGTTCTGAAGTAATTATACATTTCCTAGAATCCCAGACACCACAGTGTCCCCTGAGGCATAGGGACAGAAGCTGGCCTATACCTTACCTCCAGCCTTGAGCACGTCTTGGAAAGACCGATGTGTCCAGCCCTGTGAAAGACAGAAATCAAGGCAATTCTAATATTTTAAAGCAGAGATTGTGTCAGGCCTGCCTGCTACCACTTTACAGAGGTTTACCTGCTGCACACATCTGGTGGCAGGCGGCCCATACACAGAGCCTTAAAAGTGTACATGTTTATTCTGAATTAAATACTTTTACAGCTAGCAACAGCACACGCAGCACTGGTGTTGTTTGTTACTGGAAGCACCATGCTGCCGTTTCCCTTCTTTAAAAAAATTATAATATTGTTATTAGTTTTTGGTTAGCAGCAACAGGGAGTTATAAAATAAAAGGAACACAACAATGGCATACATTTTTACATGGAGCACCAGCAGATATTAAAAGAACAATAACAACCTATAACACTAACAGTAACATGTGGGGTTATAGTCAGCCGCTTCGATACTTAACTACACTGTATGATCCTGGGCAAATCATCCCATAGCGTAGTCAGTGACTGCAAGCCATAATCTTCTAGCCACGCCCCCTAAATAATTTAGCAGCACTTACAAAGCAGACAACAAGCTTAGAAGGGAGACTTACAGGTAAACCTTCACCCAAGCAAGTGTTTAATCAAAACATTAAATGCAGGTTTTGAAGAGCACTTGACGAAGTTCTGCATAACTTGGAGCAGCTGGAGCTGCACTACGTACACACCGGGGCTGGAAGCAGAGAAATAACTTCTTAAGAGCCCAGCTACTTTCACAGAAACTTTGAAGCATTAAAAGGTAGAGAGACCGAAAGTAAATAAACAGGAGGACTCACCTAGCGCCAAGCTGGCTTCCCTGCGTGCCCCAGGCGCTCAGATTCCATGCAGCGCCTCTCTGTGCTGCTGCTCTGGAACCCATGCGAAAGTTTACCCAGTGAAGGAGAGGGGAATTTGTCCAGGGCCTGGCTCGTCTTCAGCAAACTGAAGGAGGGCCGTTCTGAGCTGCGTTGCTGCCATCACAACCTAACAGGATCTCAAGCGCAGAGAGGGCGGCAGAAACAAAGGGAACTCGGACCACGGGAGGGGGGTGTGAGCATGGAAAACACAAACCACGGGAGGGGGTCAGCAATAAATGAAATGCTCCCGGGAGAGGGCAGGAGGAAGAAGAACATGGACAACGGGAGGGGGGTGGGTACTAAGTAAAGCCCAACACTGAAACTAACTAGGAAAGTGAAATCAGGCCATGCGCCTTGTGCGCGTGTGCGTGCCTGTAGTGGGAAGAAGTCATTGAAGAAAGTAGAGCTCAGAGACTAACTTTGAAAGCATGATCCATCACGCCACCTTTAGATAAGAAATACCCTCATGACAACCGTCAAGCAAACAATCCAGTCCAGATGGGCCGTCCCAAATAGAGGCAGGGCGGTAACAAAGAAGCCGCATTTTCAATCGGAGGCCACCGTTTACCATAAATGATGACGCCAGCCAATGAAAATAATGTGCTGGGCTTCAAGTCCCCTTCTGAAATCTCCTCTACCACAATATGTCTTGCAGAGCGAGCTGCGCATAAACACTGCAATGCTAGGCAAGACCTAGAAAGGACGAAAGAAGACGCTCAGTGGAAGAGACTGCAGAGAACAAGTGACTTGGCCCCAGCCCTACCAGCCCGTCTGCAGTTGTCGGAGGTCCTGCGGCAAAAATCATATTGTCCTGCAGCTAGAGACCTCCAGAACCCCTGGGAGGACTGAGCACCTTCAATAAAGACCTGATCTCCTGTGAACAGCAGCTTTGTTAAAAAGAAACTCTGAAAACAGACTCTGAGCCTACAGAGGACAAAAAAATCTGACGCCTAGAACTACCACTTCACCTGTCGCCTACCGCCCGAGCTCGAGTAGCTCACTGGTCCCAGCGAGGTCCCCCAATGCTCCAGAGTCCGAATCCACTGTGGGTTGACCCCTCCAGGACTCCAACATCGCCTGAACCCTCTGCACGGAGACCCCCCAACCGCAAGTGGCCCAGTACGGTGAAATCCAACCTCAAAAGACACCTCTGCGCTCTAGAGAAAAGAACCTGCAGTACACCTACATCCCAGAGCCCTCCAACTTACCTTCTCAGCTGCTGGTTGCTCCCAGAAGTCTTCCTGGACCGAGCCTGCAGCTAAAAAGCAAAAACAAAAATCCCCATTGAAAACAACAAGGCACCCAAAGCCAAAACAGCACTCTGCACCCGACCGCCCCAGCGCTGCTGAGGGTGCACCTTTTCTGCTGGCTTGTTTCCCCATTTGCCCTGAGCTAAAGTCCAGGAGCTTTGCTCCCAAAGCCAAGTAGCCTGCTTGTCAGCAGCCAAAAACCGGAGGCCCCCTTTCCAGATTGGATAACATTAACCTTCAACACTCTGCACCCAGCCGCCCTAGTGCCGCTGAGGGTATAAGAAGAGTGCATCACTGACCCTTCGGGACCCCTGAGTCTACCCCCAGAACCTTACCTCCCACTACCAAATACTTACCTCAAAACCAATAACCGTATTTTCCTCCATAGGATAACATTGACTGTTTTTCTTGGAAAAGTTTTTGTGTGGAGTTTGAAAACTAGAAATTCTTTAAAATTGTACCAAGTAACAAAAGCGATTTTACTTACTGTAGCGTCCAGCTACCAATAACCACAGACACCTTGGTTTAACTTCAGGAGCTTTATTCAGTACATCCAGCTTACTCAATGTCCCTACTCTAACTGCCCGGTTCCTGTCCCCTGGCTCCTCCCGTTCCTGCTCCTCCCTCTTAGCTCCACCCCAACCACTAGACTACCACATGCAATCCTACATCTCCCCCCTTCTTAACAAAATGAACTTAGTTTCCACAGTGTTTGCAATTCTTCAATCCACCACACGGGTGGACGGACAGCTTGTTCTTCAAGCATCAGTAATGTCGAATCCTTGGTGATCCTGACTTTGATCAATCTTAGCCAAGACGTCCTTAACTGCGGGAATGCATTTTTGAGATTGCAACCCATTACATGCGGGCTGCTTATTATTCGGTTTCGCAGTTATCGTGGTTCTTTCTTGTTGGGTGACTGCTACGGGCTCAGCTCGGCAGTGGCAGTCTGCCTTCCTTGGTGACTCTTGGTCTATTGCCGATTTATCTCCTTCGGGAGCGGACGGTGTGCTGGTCTTCTTCTGAGCTCCCACCAGTAAGGTTGTTTCTCTTTGTCTCGTCCGGTTGGGGACCGCACTGTTCTTCTGTTCACCGTCAGGCATGCCAGACACAAGGGTATTATCTGACATGAGTGTCCTGTCTTGATTCTTGGACTCGTTTGCTGCCTCTGTTTGTTTCTTCCCTTCCCACTCGTGTCTGAGACTGGCGAAACCCTTGACCACCCGGTCAGGTGCCTGTTTGTCTCTCATTCGGTGACTGTTCATCTCTGTCACCACATTCGATCCTCCCCGCGGGGTGACGGGATGATCCTTTACCACTTGGTAGATACTGTCCCAGTCCTTTGCTCTCCTTCCGTCAGTTCTTTGAGTCAGCCTCTCTGACCCCTTCAGGGGTGACGGTATATTATTTATGTCTTGATGTGGCGATGACTGATGTGACTTGTTGTCCTTTGGTTCTGTTGTGTGTTCTGGTGATTGATGCCATGGCCGTGGTCGGGGCCATGATTTTGTTGACCCGAATGATCGGACAGACATGTTTTCCGACTCGGAGGAGTCGGTTACCGATTCCCTTTGAGAACGTTCTTTTGAGGACGTCGTGACTGATAAGTTTATTGAGTTGGTAATCTGGGATGACGTGCTCCTGGAGTCGGAGCTATCTATGGAGTATTTCCTTGGGTATGTCTCTTTATGTGTCTTCTGTGTTGTTGCGGTGGAGGGGTCGTTTACTTCTTTAGTTTGGTCTCGGAGCACTTGGTCTTTACCCTTTTCACGGGACATCAATTGTCCCTTCTCCGTTTTCTCGTTGACACAACTGTCTGAAGTGCCCATGCCCCTCCCTTTTCGGTGTCTGAGTGGCTTGCCACTCCTCATGTGGTTGGTTTCTTCTTCTCGCTTGTTGTTTGTGTTAACGTCCGTGCTATTGAAGTGATGTGTCTCACTGCTTGATGCTTCCTCAGACTCATCTATAGACTTTGGTGCATAGCGGGAGGATGCCCGAGGTTGTTTGTGTGCTGATTTCCGGCGTTGATGGGATAGGTCCCGTCTTCCGTAGTTCGTCTTTCTTGCCTTCTTGTTGAGTAATCTGCCATCTGGTCCATGAGTGTAATCTGTCCCACTTGACACTTCATCTGCTTCATAATCATTTTCATCATCGGTTGACTGACTCCTTGAGGTTGAGTAACTCCGTGAGGTTGTATCAGTATCATCATCTGTTGACTGACTCCTTGAGGTTGAATAACTCCATGAGGTTGCATCAGTATCATCATCATCTGTTGACTGACTCCTTGAGGTTGAATAACTCCATGAGGTTGTATCAGTGCCGCTTTCGCAATCCTGATTCATCCAGGTCTTTTGTGATGGTGACTTGGAGTGTTCCATGACGCTCTGTCTCTTGTTACGTCTTGGCTCTGATTCACCCTCCCTCTTTTCAGCATTGTTTGTTTCCTGGGCCTTCCCCTAGACATAAGGGGTGCCTCTTTCCAGACATCCACGTGTCTTGCATTCGAGTGCACGTCTTTCGATAAGTCTTTTGCTTTTACCCGCACTCCAGCCTCGGCCCCTCTGATGATTCTCTTTAGCGACCACTGTTCCTGAAGAATCTTGCGCTTCGTGTCTGCGCTTGAACAGCCTTCGATTATTTGGAGCCGAACTGCTTCTTCATTCGTAAATGTATTGAAGTAGCAGCAGGGTACCAATCCTTGTAATCGGGCAATGAATTTTGGCAGTGGTTCTCCTGGTTCCTGCCGTGCGGTGGTGAAGGCGATGCGAGCATGGTCCACGTCTACCGGTGTATGGAAATGGGTACGTAGTTTCTTTTGGAGTCTCTCATAGGTCTCTGTATCCTTTTCAGGGAATGTTCTGACTAACCGTCGGCCCTCATGACCTATCAGCTGGAGAAGTAGTGTCAGACATTTTCTATCTCTTCGTTCACCAATTGCGTCGAGGAAATCGTCCAATGATTCCAGCCACTGGTTCCATTTGGGGCCCAAGCTCTGACTGTCAGTCTGGGTCACTGGGGGCGGTACTTCAATGCAGGGATTGGACTGATGGGTTGCTGTAACCACTGCCATGAGGTGGGGAAAGTTTCCGTCTGCTGCCGTCGCAGGATTGTTCACTTTGCCTCCCGTCTTAGTTGCTGACCTTCTTCTGCCGAGGTCCTGTGTTTGGTCGCTTACGTTGATTCTGGGAAGGTTCGCCACTCAGCTACACCATGCGTGACTCAGCGAATCCCCACTTTCTTTTGAGTTGCCTGCTACCTGCAGGTGATTTGGGGCTCTTCCGCGATGATATGTGACACCAGTGACATCTCGTTCTTGTGCTTCTTTTGGCCTGGCACAGGTTATCCAGTGGTTTCAATGATGAGAGAAATGCTTTGTTGATGTTCATTTACTCATGTATCTGGATTATTTTAACTCCTTAGCTCTTCTTACTATTGACCATTTATCTTCGCGTGGTGCTGAGAGTTTACTTTGGTACTGGCCTTTAGTTCGTGTTTGTTACGTTCGGGATCTGCATTTGCTTGGTGTATTCAGGATTTGCACTAGCTTGCGCTCGTCGACTTCGGAACTTGCATCCGTCCGTGCTTGGTGTGCTCGGGTTTGTCTTGGTTCGTGCTTATGGTGTTTGGATTTGCATTTGCTTATGCTTAGTTCGCTCCTCTGCTTGCATTAGCTTATGCTTGTTCTCTCGCATTTGCCAATGCTTGATTTATTATTTCTCTCCTTGTCTTTGTCAATGCTTGTCTTCTTAGACTGCTTCTTGCATTTGCATGTGTTCATTTGTCGTCTTTTCAGCGCTTTATTGTCCTTCACTTGCATTCGCCAATGCTTGTTTGCATGTGTCAATGCTTGTTTTGTCACAGTCGCCAATGCTTATTTCATTTACAGTTGCCAATGTTTACTTCATCACTTTTGCCAATGCTTGTTTTTCACAGTCGCCAATGCTTGTTTTGATCCAATCTGCCAATGCTTGTTTATCTTCAATGCCAATGCTTGTTTTTGGTCTTTGCCTGACTCCAAAATGGCCGCCTATAAATCACACAGGGTACGTCCCAGAAATCCGCCTGACTCAAAGATGGCCGCCGCTATGGGAATCTCGTTTCCCACGAGATCTCAGTCTCATTCAAGCCTCCAGACACACGTCTCTTCACTCGGCACTCACCGGCAGCCGATTTCCAGGCGGAGAGCACTTCCAGACGCGCATCTGGGCATCCACGTGGCAGGTAGGATCGGGCTGAGCTCCCGACCTCCGTTTCTTAAGCTGCCTCGCCACTCCTCACGCATCGGGGGTGAGACCCGATGCCAGCCGACTCGGCACTTGTCCTCCGGTGCCTCCGCAGGGGTCACTTGGCTTCTGGGACCCCTTCCACTTTACGGGTCACTTCACGAGGGCTGGGGTGGGCTCCCAGTACCTTCTTTGTTGTCGGCGTCACTGGGGGCAAGTCCGACGCTTTCCTTTGGCGCGAAAGCGTCTTTCAAACGCCGGCCATACAGGGCTTGTCACCGGGCTCTCGGGGCAGCTTCCTCGACGTCGGGGGACTCCGGTCTCGATCTGGGGTGCTGGACAGGGTCGGAGTGGGCTCCCGACTCCTGTTTACCTAGGATGCCAAGTTGCACGCATCCAGAGTGACTCGCGCTTTCGGCGCGAAATGTCTTCCTATATCGAGCATTGCAGCGCTCGCTGTCAGGACTCTCTTGGGGCTCCTCAGCGTCTCTGGGGCCGAGGTCACTTACTGCCGACTTCCTCTTTTCGGCGCCCACTTGATTCAGCAGCGGAGCTCGCTCCTCGACGCTGCAGGGACAGGGTGGCTTTACGAGGTGCTGTGGCTTGTGGGGTTTTGCTCATCCCACCTTCGTCGCCAGCTGTAGCGTCCAGCTACCAATAACCACAGACACCTTGGTTTAACTTCAGGAGCTTTATTTAGTACATCCAGCTTACTCAATGTCCCTACTCTAACTGCCCGGTTCCTGTCCCCTGGCTCCTCCCGTTCCTGCTCCTCCCTCTTAGCTCCACCCCAACCACTAGACTACCACATGCAATCCTACACTTACCTGTTTGCAGGAGATGTCCCAGTGTAGTATCCAGGTATACTACACTGTGTAAGAAAAGTAATCTCAAAAGTAACTTACCTGTAAACACTATTTTCTTCAAAGGATAACAACTGTTTTTCTTGGAAAAGTTTTTGTGTGAAGTTTGAAAACCTAAAGAAATTCTTTAATATTACACTCTTTAACAAAAAAGATTTTAGTGACATGTTTGCATGGTAGTATCCAGGCATACTACTCTGAGTAAGGAAATTATTCCAAAAAGTAACTTACCTGGTATCTTACTGAAAATCCCATGCAAGTCTATTTACTGTATTTACAAATCATTCCATTTCTCTGAAACAATACTGTACGTTAAATCAAAGTACATTTACTATTGCAATTCAAACTTTTTACAAACCACATTACTACTGTAAAGTATTTATTGCGTACCTGTGCCAGGCTTGCTTGGTTCTAAAAAAAATAACTAAAATACTATTTCTATACAAAAACAATTGGTCTGAAGTTCAGTCTTTGAGTGTGTCAATTCATTTGCTAACGGAGTGTGTACAACAAATGCTTAACACTGTCCTGTGATAACGCCTTACTGCTCGACCACACTACCACAAATAGAGAGTAAGGTTCTATCTAATTTTACCTCTGCCTACCTTTGGGGTTGCACTGGACTCTGTGCACACTATGCCACACTTTGGTATAGTATATTCAGAGCCATCTTCCTACAGTTTCTAGTTCCTAATTGAAGACATTTTTATTTGTTGGGCATATGGTTTACTACACTGCATTTGACATAAATGAATGTTTTGGTAGAAAATTGAAGTTGGTTAACCCCTTCGGTGCTCATTGCGAGCTCAGCTCGTCATGAGGCACGGTGCTCGTGTGCTCATGATGAGCTGAGCTCGTCATGACCACACCCATTATCATTATGGCCCAGCACAGCAGAGGAATTTCCTGCGCAGTCAAGGTGTTTAAATGTTACTAAAGGTCTAGGTGGACACAATTCAATGGAGCAGGGGGTCTGCACCGATTTCGGCCCCTGGTACCTGATCCCCCAGGGCTTGGCATTAAATTGCTGGGTGTCCTGGACGCCACCTTGGGTGCTCACTTAACACCATTGGGGAGTCTGAATTCTCCAGGTCCTTACCAGCTACTTACCTCTAGGGGAATATGGCATTGCTGTCACACATAGGGAGCTGCTAAATATGTAGCTCCCTGTGTGTGTTAGCAATTGTGTCATCTGTTTCCCTGTCCTCATGACAGTGGGCAGGGAAACAGATGACATCACTGCTCCCAGCAATTGGGAGTATTTTGACAGCTCCCGCTAGCTGGTAGCAGAGTTGCTGTTTGCTCTGACTTGGTGGGAGTTATCAAGGCCCTTGCCAACTCAGAGCAAACAGTTTAAGTCCTGGGGGTGCACAAAATGAGACATGGGAAGCAGGCCCTCCAGGGTGATGGTCCCCAGAGCCATGAATGACTCCAGGAGGGGGGGCCACCTTTCCCCAACGCTGTTGCACAATGGGCTGCCATGCACCCATGCAGGCGCAAGGGTGCCTGCATTGCAGGTCTGATTGACTTTGTGCATAAAGGGATGCCTTCCTGCACAAAATCAATCTATTCAGGCAATTTCCTCTTTCTGTGTGTGCTGCAGATTCTGACACATTCCCAGATGTATGATATATCATAAATCTGGCAATGTGTAAGATTCCGTGGCTGTAGCGTGGGTACACCCACAGCAACACCCATGGAACACCCCTTTCATGCAGGGTTCTGTGTGAAAGGAGCATATATTTACAAGGCCTTGAAAAGCAACATAAAAATTGAGGGGCACATTGCCCCACCAGAACGTCAAAAAAGTGACGTTCAGGTGCATGAAGGCCCCCTTTGTTGCATCTCCAAACCAGGTTTTAAAAAAAGTGTAACGTTGTTTGCATATAACTTAATTTTAGCCATCCCATTGACTGGAGTCTTAATTGATCTATCTTTAATGGCGATAGCATTTGGTTCAATAAATATCATGCATAAAATAGGGGAGAGTGGACAAACCTGTCTTGTCACATGCTGAACCTTACATACACCAAAATCAATAGAATTCACAATCAAAGATGCTTCCGCCCCTTTATACAAGTTGGATATTACTTCAGTAAGCGCTATAGGAAAGCCAAACCCACTTAAGATGCAGAAAAGGCTCTCCCATTAGACAAAGTTGAAATAAATAGACCTCGGCCAGGTACTGTTTTCCTTAAAAAAAAATGCAAGACTTTAATAAAAGAAATAGTATTAGAGGAAAGTGACCTGCCTGCTATAAAGCCACTCTGATCCTTATTTATCAACCGCTCCACTACTTGGTTCATTCTATTCGCCAACAATTTCAACATTATTTTATAATCAGTGTTTAAAAGTATGATTGGTCTACATGAGCTTAAGTTTTCCGGATGTTTATCTTTTTTAAGGAAGCTTATGACCATAGCTCCGTCAAACACTGGTGAGATGTTCCCTTCTTTCATTATATAATTTGCAAATCTCAAAGGGGCCGATTTACAAGAAAGTGGCGCATCTGTAGAGATGCATCACTTTCCCTGTACCACCCTGAGAAACCCTCGCGCCACTATGGATGCGCCACATTTACAATATTAGTACCAATTGGGGCTGGCTCTAATCAGTCAGGCTGAGCCTTCTATACTAAACAACAAAAGAGAAATGCGAATACTGATGCTTGATTTCAAAACAAAAAGTTGATTAACAATGTAAAGACCACAGTTCAATACATGTATGTGCTAATGAATAGCTATTTATTCTGAAATATTTTGATTGTACACAATTTTTTAATTAATGCTGCAGTTCAAAACAATATTGTATGACAACAATAGAAATCAGGACACAAAAGTGGGAAAAAACCTCATGCATACCATCACTCATAATTCTTCAAACATATCACAATCAAACTGCTTGCATTCAATCAGAATCCTGAGAACAATAAGGATTCGAAACGCGTAGGCGGTTTGGTCTGCTGGTTGATTCTTGGTGTTTATTTGTTTGCATCTTGATTTGCGTCTTTACACTTTAATTTTGATGACTATGCCTTCAATTTTATGATTCAATTGCATTGTTTATAGTGTATTGCTAAGAATATTAGGAAAACTCTTGATCTGTGTAGCAGACCTAGTACTTCACCAACTGGTGTATTTCCCCTCCAGATTGTGTGGCGTACTTTGTGTGAATGTTTGAAGGCAAGCCGTTTGATTGTGATATGTTTGAAGAATTATGAGTGATGGTATGCATGATGTTTTATCCCACTTTTGTGTCCTGATTCCTATTGTTGTCATACAATATTGTTTTGAACTGCAGCATTAATTAAAAAATTGTGTACAATCAAAATATTTCAGAATAAATAGCTATATGGCCGGGATACCCGTCACCCCCTCCTAACACAATCCCCAAGAATGGGAAGATGGAAACGGTTCTTGAACTTTTGGAAGGCGGGAGGGAGTTACCCTCCCGGCCGTATTTATTAAAATATGAAACAAAATTGAAAACATTAAAATAACAGTTTCATATCATGTACAATTTCATTTATACATTACGATGTTTATTGGCTAACCTTAACATATCTCTAATACAAAGGTTCTCCTAGCCGATTCTAAAACATCCTGTAAATGCATTTCTCAAAATTTAAATTGTACATCCTAACATTACGGGCCAACGGCAAGGTCGTAACCGGTGTCAGATCCCTAATACCAGAACTCCCCCCCTTACTTGTGAGGGGCGGGTGCACAGAGGACTGTACTTCTGTGCCAACTTCCAATTTCCCTTGTCTTAACGGGGGCCCCATATTTACTCGACGCCATCTTGGTGGTCGTCCGAGGACTCGTGTGAGGTGTCTAGAAGGTAGCGTAGACCCCCCTCCCACCCCACACTGCTTACCACATCCGCCGTCGCGGATGTCCTGGCCGCGGGAAATTCCAAGGAGGGGCCCGTAGCCCCTCCTCCCCAGGGAGGGGCCTATGACCGCCTTCCCTTTCGGCGGTCCCATCCTTAGAAGGGTACCGCCTCCCCGTGTGAGGGGCCAATGGCCGCCTCCCCCCGGGCGCTCCCATCCATAATGGGTGGCGCCCCACCTCTAGGGATCTTCCAATTACTGCTCACCGATCATGACCTTACCGCCCGACCAAAATAAATATGACATTTTTTAACCTAATGAGGATGAAATAATAGTTATGCTGGGCATTACGACTTATAACTTTTATTCAAGCACTACCCTCTTTCAACTCAGTTGCGATACCACCCTTAAGTACATGCAAACAGAGCAACCATTTTATTGTCACATCAAAATTCCAAACTTTATTAAAGACAACCTGAAAAGAGATAATACTTCATTCATCGACATTATTGTACTCAAAACGCTGTCATCAGGGGCTGGTGGGTGGGTCAAAATTGGCTCTTGGTTCCGTCTCGGGCTCACGTACAACGAAGAGGTGCAGCTTCCAAGCACAGGAACAAGAGGATGCTTCTTTGGGTTGTCACTCCTTTTATTCTTCTTTGGGAGGGCGTGGACCCTCCTCTGACCGCCTACGGGGCGTGGCCGACGGTGTAGGTGTCTAGGACAACCCCTCTTGGGCGGGAAAAGGCGCGCCCCGGCTACGCCGCTTCGGGCATACCAGCCGTGACACGCCTCCCGCCCAAAATGGTTTCCCGGGGGGATCGGGGCACCCGACCATACGTTCGGGGGGACCGAGTGGTCGCCCCTTTCCATATGGCCGGGATACCCGTCACCCCCTCCTAACACAATCCCCAAGAATGGGAAGACGGAAACGGTTCTTGAACTTTTGGAAGGCGGGAGGGAGTTACCCTCCCGGCCGTATTTATTAAAATATGAAACAAAATTGAAAAAATTAAAATAACAGTTTCATATCATGTACAATTTCATTTATACATTACGATGTTTATTGGCTAACCTTAACATATCTCTAATACAAAGGTTCTCCTAGCCGATTCTAAAACATCCTGTAAATGCATTTCTCAAAATTTAAATTGTACATCCTAACATTACGGGCCAACGGCAAGGTCGTAACCGGTGTCAGATCCCTAATACCAGAACTCCCCCCCTTACTTGTGAGGGGCGGGTGCACAGAGGACTGTACCTCTGTGCCAACTTCCAATTTCCCTTGTCTTAACGGGGGCCCCATATTTACTCGACGCCATCTTGGTGGTCGTCCGAGGACTCGTGTGAGGTGTCTAGAAGGTAGCGTAGACCCCCCTCCCACCCCACACTGCTTACCACATCCGCCGTCGCGGATGTCCTGGCCCCGGGAAATTCCAAGGAGGGGCCCGTAGCCCCTCCTCCCCAGGGAGGGGCCTATGACCGCCTTTCCTTTCGGCGGTCCCATCCTTAGAAGGGTACCGCCTCCCCGTGTGAGGGGCCAATGGCCGCCTCCCCCCGGGCGCTCCCATCCATAATGGGTGGCGCCCCACCTCTAGGGATCTTCCAATTACTGCTCACCGATCATGACCTTACCGCCACAGGCCGGATAGTTGACCGGCTATCCGGACCCCCCACAAAAGCTCCTACTAAAGGTCATGGCTACATAAACTCTTTAACCAAGCTATGAAGTCTCCTATGAGTAAGACATTACCCTCCCGGGACAAATGGACCCCATCCTCCAAATACATATGGTCCCCCCGGATACACCCGTGTGGGATACAATGCAATTTACCTGTACGAAACAAGCTACCCATTTTGTTATTAACCTTCTTTACCGACTGGTTCAAAGCTGACACAGAGAGGGCCCCCCGCCACACCTTCCGAGGAATCATGTGTGACCATGCAATTGTGCACCCCGGAACCCTTCTCGCCAACCAACTTACTGTGGACAAAATTGACTCGAGAAGTACTCGTCGACCAATGGTCACCAAATCATTGCCCCCAAGATGCACTATGATTACAGATGGCGGTGACCTCGTCCGCCCTAACAGTGCCTCAATAAAACTTTGAAACTGGTCAATACAGAGCCCGCCCCTTCCGTGGAAGGTCACCCTGTACCCGTATTCCCCAGCCACGTGAATCATGTCACCTGCTTTGAATACGTCAGCGGCGCGCCTCACGTATGAGTGGCCAACGACCCACACCACTCTTTCCTCAGCCGGTGATCTTTGACCGCTGGTCCCCAGGTGTCGGGTCAACTGCACAGTCCGCCCCGCAAAGCCTGCTCGCGAAATTGTAAACCAAACAGAGAACAAAAAGCGTGAGTACATGACATAAGCTTCACAACATGTACAACCGCACATATCTTTTATAACAGTTCGAGGACCAACGCCCCAACTGTTTCACCTTTTCAACACTCAGACCCCTGGCTGTAGCCTCTGTAGCAGCCCCTATCCGGAAGGAATGGGTCCCAAAATCGCTCGGGTTCAAGCCCGCTGCCGCGATTGCCATCGTTAACACCCGCTGAAACTGAAACCTAGTCAGTGGGGTGGCGTCGGTGTGCCTCAGCAAGCTTCCCCCCCATGATGCCGTCCTCTGCGCTAAATACTCCTCCACGCATTTTGCTGGGCATATAGGAGATCCCGGAATCCGTGCAACGAAGAGGTGCAGCTTCCAAGCACAGGAACAAGAGGATGCTTCTTTGGGTTGTCACTCCTTTTATTCCTCTTTGGGAGGGCGTGGACCCTCCTCCGACCGCCTACGGGGCGTGGCCGACGGTGTAGGTGTCTAGGACAACCCCTCTTGGGCGGGAAAAGGCGCGCCCCGGCTACGCCACTTCGGGCATACCAGCCGTGACACGCCTCCCGCCCAAAATGGTTTCCCGGGGGGATCGGGGCACCCGACCATACGTTCGGGGGGACCGAGTGGTCGCCCCTTTCCATTCATTAGCACATACATGCATTGAACTGTGGTCTTTACATTGTTAATCAACTTTTTGTTTTGAAATCAAGCATCAGTATTGGCATTTCACATTTACAATATGGCGCACCACGGCGCAAGGATCAACAGATGCATCAGAAATTCTGACACATCTGTTACCCCAAAAGTCACGCATTGCTGGAGTTCTGTCGCAATTACAAGAAACTCCAGCAATGTATCGGGAGGCCTATCCTCATTGTGCTGCGTTTCTCCTTGCGCACTCTCCAAGCAGGCATAAGGTTTTGATGTAGTGGCGTCCTAGAAGTGGCGTAGTCAAATCTTGTAGCTACATTGTACCTGATACAGGTATAATGTGACGCAGGGCTTTACAACATGACGCATCTCCCTAGATGCATCACATTGTAAATGGGCCGCATTTTTACAACACTGCTGCGTCACAAAAAGTGATGCAATGGTGGTGCAAAAATGACGCAATGGGCTTGTAAATCTTACCCTAAATATGTTGACGTTAAGAGCATTAAAACCTTTTTTTTTTAATCTGCTCTGATGCCATCTTCCCCGCACACTTTCTACTTGCTAAAGACTTCACCACTTCCTCTAACGTAAATGACATTGTTAGAACTTGGACAGGCTACTATCTTTAAAATTCTCACAGCTGGACAATATCCACTTCCTGCAAGGAACCATATATGTTTTCATAATGATGCCTAAGTATATCTTGTATGGTTTTCCATCTGTAATCCTGGTATTGTTCTTCATGTCATAGAGTGACTCAATGTTTTCTCAGATCTTTTTTCATGCACCTCCCAAGTTATGAACCTACAGGAATATTCTCTTTCTTTGTGCAATTTTTACATATAAGCTTGATTTGACAGATACGTCTGCCCATAATAGTAACCTGTTTTGTGCATTTAAGTGCTGTAGATGAGTGAGTGATTTATTATTCAAATACATTTCATGTGCCTTCTTTAATTGAAGCTCAAGGTCCTTCTTTATCCCTCTGTGTCCCCTTTCCTCTACTGTATCTCTAGAAATTATATTGGCTCTGATAGCTGCCGGAAAGGCATCCAATTCCATTTCTCGGCAAGCGATCCATTCATTGAGTTCGAAATAACAAGATATTCTGCTCTCAGTTTGTAATACCCAGGATTCATCTTCCAGGTTTACTTTATTAAAAAAATAATTATGTGTAGGTTGACTCTTGCTAATACCAACAAGATGCATCTCAAATAACAAGTGGTCTGAAAAACTATTTGCTAGTTGCCTGTACTGATAAAGACCGTAATCAGAAGATATTATAAGATAGTCCAGCCTTGCAGCTGATTTATATCTACCAGGTGCACAAGTATATTCTCTCTTGGTTGAAAATGTATGATTCAATTAAGGTTAACGTTCTCTGGTATTCCTGTAATATTCCACCCATGTTAGGCTTATTTTGCCTGCCAGTAACTGTTGAGTAGTCTTAGACAGGGTTTTGGAGGAAGTTAAAATCACCTCATAGGTTTGCTAGGAATAATCATAACTCAATTAAATACATTTGTCAGATGTCCTGTGTGATCTTGAATGGGGTCATGCATTATCACTACTGTAACTCTCTCCCCATCTATCTGTTGGTTAACCCATGCCCATCTTCTCTTTTATCCATCTGAAAGGCCCAGATATCTCACTTCAAATGCTTATTGATATCAATTGCCACACTCCTATATGCTGATTCTGGGTAGGAAATACATTCAAAACCGGCCTTTCCTCTTAAATAATGAGAATTTTCACCTGTTGTACTGTTTAATGTGGGTAGCCTGTATTAACACTATGTCTGGGGAATGGCTTTTATCCATTCCTGAATAGGCTTAGCCTTACATTTATTGTTC
Organism: Lissotriton vulgaris; assembly: GCF_964263255.1. Taxonomy (NCBI): domain Eukaryota; kingdom Metazoa; phylum Chordata; class Amphibia; order Caudata; family Salamandridae; genus Lissotriton; species Lissotriton vulgaris. The sequence continues at coordinate 899,104,139 of NC_141687.1, forward strand.
ATGGCATTTACATTGAAGAATTAGATTTTCAATATATCAGTTTCTAATTTGCAATAACATTTATGGCTTTCCAATCCAGAATAAACCATAGAACCCAGATTCTACACCCATGCCTACTTTTCATATTTATATTCATATTTATGTTTGGGCTCTATTTCTATTGTTGATATACGGTGGAGCAGGAAAGTATGCATAAAGGTCTTGATCCACAAAGAGCCTTCACAGTCATGATAGAGGCTCTGTAATCGTAGCAGAATCTCAGCACTGCAGCCCTCATTACGGAGATTTCACCACCACTACAGAGGATCTTTGTGAATCGGGCCTGAAGTGTCTACCACTCCAAAATATGCACAATATCTAAAGTGCCTAACAGTGCAAAAGTGATGAAGTGACTAGGGGCCACATGTGGGAGCCCTAATACCGGTCGGTAACGGACGAATTCGGCCATTACCAACCGGTATTAGGGTTTTCATATGTAGGGAGCCTATATTTTACCGATTCTGTATATTTACCGAATCGGTAAATTTACAGAATCGGTAAAATACCGAATCGGTATATTTACCGATTCGGTAAATCCATATGTAGGTGGCACTCCTAAGAGTGCCACAGGCCCTTAAGAGTCGGTATTTTACCACCCAATCCTATTGGGTGGTAAAATACCGAATTCAGGTGTGCATGCACATCTGTGCATGCACACCTGTGCAATGTGACACACAGACATGCCCTTAGGGCATGTATGTGTGCCACATGGCACACAAGCCTGTACTTGGGGTGCTAGAGGGTGTCAAAGTGACACCCCCTGCACCCTTGCAACATTTGGTATTTACCGATTCGGTAAATACCGAATCGGTATTGCCCACTGATTCCTATGGGCTTCAAGGCCCATAGGAATCAATGGGCAATACCGATTCGGTATTTACCAAATCGGTAAATACCAAATGTTACAGATTCGGTAAATCAGATTTTTGATTTACCTACATCTCCCTCCTTCTAATTTACCGATTCATAAATACCGAATCGGTAAAATTTGGTATTTATGAATCGGTAAATTAGAGTTACCTACATCTGGCCCAAAGTGACCAAGTGCATCAAAGTTCTCAATTCCTCCAATACCAGCTTACATCTATGGAAACCCACTTACTTCTCCACTGCACTTGCCACACATGTTTAGAATGGCAATAGAATGGTCTAACAGTGCAAAAGTGACAAAGTAACCAAGTGCATCAAAGTGACCATGTCCTCTAAAACACCTATGGAATCAGCTATGGAATCAGCTATGGAATCCCACTTACTTTTCCAACACAACTTGCCACAAAGTTTCGGATGGCAATACATGCCAATGCGCACAAACTGGCTAAAAACATTAACAGTTACACAAGAGGAAGCTGTGGAGGTGCCTAAGGCAAGCTAAAGTGTAAAAGTGCATACAACATCCTAAATGCTTTGGCATAAGTAAGCCCCCCCTGCTGTGGATAGTGTACTTGATTCAAATACATAACCACCAATCTGAGATGCACATACTAACCACAATGCTTCAATTAAAAGATACATACATCAGGCTAAATGGCAACAATATATTGCAGCAACAAATATATATATATATATATATATATATATATATATATATATATATATATATATATATATATATATATATATATATATATATATATGTCCAACCATATGGCTCACTTTCTCTCCCGATAGGCGTTGCCAAATGTGGCCGCGTTACTCCTGCGGTTGAGCCCAACCGCTATACCTCACAACAACGATTCCTCCGACTGGAGGAAAACTTAGAGTCGCAGTAAATCAATCGTAGTCCGCACAAGTTTGTGTTAATTTATTCTTAAATCCATTGGGGTGTCAAAACAAAGCAATAAACAACGCGTTTCGACAGCCTCCGCTGTCTTGGTCACGGTAAGTTTGTAAAGTGCATTTGCCACAACTTATATAACAATGAAATTACATACGAAGTCACTCCCCCAAATGGGTGTTACCAACACTACAGACCATTTCAGTTCAGCCACACCCCCGCAGGGATTGTGGGCCTTGTAGTTAATTGATAAAACACAGTTGTAATTCTCAATAGTAAACACCAATTTGATACATACATTTACATTGTCATTTTTGTGAACCTTTACATATTAAACCTATATCTAGGTGATGCACTTTACAAACTAACCGTGACCAAGACAGCGGAGGCCGTCGAAAAGCGTTGTTTATTGCTTTGTTTTGACACCCCAATGGATTTAAGAATAAATTAACACAAACTTGTGCGGACTACAATTGATTTACTGCGACTCCAAGTTTTCCTCCAGTCGGAGGAATCGTTGTTGTGATATATATATATATATATACAGCACAAGCCTGCCGCTCAACTTACTCCTCCACGCCACCCTCCCGGATTGACCGCCACAGTGCACTCTGGGCTTTGTGGTTCATTATTTCCCGCGAACTGCTTAGGGTGAGCCGACTGCTTTAAGGGGGAGGAGACTCACATGCTGGAAGGCATTTCACGCAGGAAGAAGACTATTGGGGGAGGACATGCCACAGTGGATGGGCGCTGAGGAAGGCCTATCGTTCCGAAAGGCCACTGTTTTCCTGTGCATTAAACAAGCTGTTTGCCCTGAATTCCCTCTGGCCTCTGAGTTCTTCTTTTTGAGGTACTTTTCCGTTATATATATATATATATATATATATATATATATATATATATATATATATATATATATATATATATATATATATATATATATATATATATATATATATATATATATATATATATATATATATATCTCCCAAACACCACTGCATTCAGCGATCCTCAGCCTCACAACGCTGGTGCCGTGGGTGCCCGCAGTCACCACCCTATTATTACTCGCAATTCCCCAATCACCTCCACCTTTCGGTATCCAACGAAAAACGGCACACCAGATAGGTCCAGGCACAATTAATGTTTAATGTGCACTCTCTAAACAAAGACAATATATATATATATCTATACTACTATTATAAAGAGAGAACTGTGTCCTTTGAGCCAGGTAAACTCGAAAAGTACACCACCAATCCAACCACCCAAGACATCTTTGAAAACCTCAGGGCAAGCAGAAGGACATAGGCTATTAAAAATAAAAAAGAAACGTTGTTTAAAAAATGTTGAAATAAAAATAAAGTAGTCCCTTGCAAGTAGCGCCGGCTGCGACGTCTGCGTGATGACATCATTTGCGCTCCCTGGCAACACTTCCTGAAATGGCGGCGAATCATGCTGCCCGGGGTGTCCGAGGCTGTGCAGCTCTGCGGATCGTGCCCATTGACGGAAGCTCGCGACCTGCTGGGAGGACTGCTGCGGCCCTGCTTGCTGCTGGGCGAAGTGGCGGCATGTGCGGGCGGGGCGCCTGCAGCGGGACCTGACAATCCCTTAGAGCGCCGACGGCGGTGAGTCCTGGAGTGACTGGTGCTGCTTCATGCGCGGGGAGCGGGAGGTAGCAAACGGTGAATTACAGGAGGAAAAGCGCCTGGAGCGGGACCGGCTGCTGAGGTAGGGCTCAGGCTCACCGGGACACGGGCAGGAGGGGGCCGGGGCGGGAGGGGGAGGGGAGTGGGAGGTTGGCCCCGAACAACGGCGGCTGAGGTAAGACTCAGGCTCTGGGACACAGACAATGTCGTGGTGGGCGGGGGCCAGGGCGGGAGTGCACGCAAGCTAGAAATGCTTACCCCAGCCCCCTTCTAACCCTGGGCAACGCTGGGGCGGGCTGCTAGTACTACTATAATAAAGGAAGAACTTTGAGCCTTTGAGGCGGGTAAACTCGGGAACCACAGCGCCAATCCACACACCCGATACACCGTTGGAATCGTCAGGGTGTATAGATGGTTATAGGCTATATAAATTAAAAAAAAAAACGTTATTTAAAATATTTACAGTAAAAAAAAAGTAGTCCCTCTGAAGTTGCGCCGGCCGCGATGTGCGTGCTCACGTCAGGGCATCCTGGAGCACGACGTGAGGAGCAGCGGACAGGCCAGCGGCGGTGCGAGCAGCGGACAGGCTGGAGGAGCGGCGGCTGAGGTAAGGAGACCCATGTCGGGGCAGGCGGGGGACGGGCCGGGCGGGGGTCGGGGAAGCCTCTTGCTCCCGGACAAGCTCGGGACGGGCTGCTAGTATATATATATATATATATATATATATTTATTTATATATATATATATATATATATATATATATACATATATATATATATACACACATATATATATATATATATATATTACCTACTGGCTATCGCCAGTAGGTATATATAGTTAGGATTTTTTCTCTATGGGACTTTTGAAAATTCTATGTCTAATAACTTTGGCGTTTGTGGACGGAATCGGCTGAAATTTTCAGGAAAATGGCACATTTTGATTCTGAGCAGCCCCTGAAAATTTGGGGGGGTTTCGTCAAGGGGGGGCTGAGAAAAAAGGGGGGTCCCAAAACGCGTTTTTCCCATGTTAATTTCCATAGGGCGGTTGGACTCACTTTTAGCTCGAACGGCTGAATGGATTTGCACGAAACTTGGCAAAATTGTAGGGACTGTTAGCCCGATGTGCCTTTGCTAGGTCTCAATATATGTGCTCCAGTAGTTTTTGAGAAATTAACGTTCAAACCAAGATATATATCTGTAACAGCGCTCTGGGCAGCGATCCGGTCCGCTTACTTTTCGCTTATCGGAACTTTGCGCGCAGAAAGCTGATTGGCTCTCCGGTGTCTGTCAACATTCTAAACAGTCCGGAGCGGACGCCATCTTGTCTCTCGGTAGGATCGAGAGAGAAGAAGAGGTGGAAAACGAAAGGGGAATTTAATGAAAGGGGGCAAGGTATTCCCCTCTTGACCCCCTAGGAATGTTGTTGGGGTTATTAAAGGGTCTCGTGGGGAAAATAAAAAAAAAATGATTTTTCACGGTAGAAGCGCGGCCGCGAACTGGTAGCGAAACGGGAATTCGCCATTTTGAGCTTCGTTAATTAAATTACTAGTTATAAGTGGGTGCGGGAGACGTATCCTAATCCCCTATGTTTCCTGAGGGTGGCTGAGGAGGCTGATATATGTTGATACATCTCTTCCAGCGGCTGTGCGTGAGGTTTTTTTTTTTTTTTGCTGCGTGACAGTCCGGAGCGGCCGCCATCTTGTCTCTCGGTAGGATCGAGAGAGAAGAAAAGGTGAAAAACTAAGGGGGAATTTAATGAAAGGGGGCAAGGTATCCCCCTCTTCACCCCCTAGGAATGTTGTTGGGGTTATTAAAGGGTCCCGTGGGGAAAATAAAAAAAAAAATGATTTTTCACGGTAGAAGCGCTTCACGGGCCGCGAACTGGGCCGCAAACTGGTAGCGAAACGGGAATTCGCCATTTTGTGCTTCGTTAATTAAATTACTAGGTATAAGGGGGTGCGGGAGACGTATCCTAATCCCCTATGTTTCCTGAGGGTGGCTGAGGAGGCTGATATATGTTGATACATCTCTTCCAGCGGCTGCGCCATCTTGCCTTTTTTTCGAATGGCACAATTTTGTCGTGCACGGCAGCCATTTTAGATGCCAGGCTGGTCCCAGGATATCACCTAACCCTGCGGATGTAGTTTATGGCCCCAGCTGTAGAGAATTCAGACATGCCAATCCTCCTGATTTAGGCGTGTGACTACTGATTTCAGTGCTAGTCTCCCGCCTCCCGATTTCTGCAAGCAAAAACCCGGGGGCATATTACGAACAACTAGCGATAATTTTTGTCTCTAACTTGTTTAGAGACAAAAATTATCGCCGCACATCGGCGATTTTTATCGCAGATAAACCTTGCTATTATCGCAGAAAAGTCAGCGATATTCATGTATTATTGACCTAATGCTCTTAGCCATGTTATCCACCTCCCATTGGATAACATGGCTAAGAACTGCTCAGGGCAGGTGTTAGATTTTGGAGATATTCGCGCTTAGCGCGAATATCTCCAAAAGTTGGTAATAGAAGGTAGCGATGTTAGGGACTGTTTCCAGTCGCTAACATCTTGGCACGCCACTTTGCATGTCATTAGTGATAAATATCACTGACATGCAAAGCGGGGCCCAAGATGGTCGCTATCTCCTTTTAGCTGTCACTAACTGGTGTTAGCGACAGCTTGGTAATAGGGAGATAATTTTATCTCCGCTTTCATGGCTTTTAAAGCAAAAAAAGCGGAGATAAACCCCCTTGATAATATGCCCCACGATTCCTTGGGGGTTTCAGCCGACAGGGCTTGCTATTGTGTTACATGGTAATTTTTCCATGAAACGTCAGAGGGTCGATGCAGGGGTTCTAGAAGAGGTGATAAACCATTTAAGCCTCATGAACAAGCGCATGGTCTTTTAAAGATTTGTGAAGTACTCGGGGCGGCGGTGTGTGTGTGCCCTCTTTCAGGAGCGGGCGGGGGGGCACTGCCAGCAACTTGCCAGGTCAGGTAGTGTTCAACACGTGCATCACCCTTTCTCTGCCTGCTATTGCGCTCCATGCTTCGGAAAGGTAAGAAAAAGAACGTGCATTTGAGTTTGAAATGTCCGATCCTGCAGCAGCACACTTCCAAAGCCCACACATGACAATAACCCGATTCAAGGCCCCATTCACCCGTTTTTCAAAAAATAGATAACACTCCAACAAATTAAGGTTATAAAACTTTATTAACTTTTAACGATAATGAACAGAACAAAAACTAAAAACATTTAAACATTTCTTAACACAAAAAGCAACAATGGTTAGAAGCTGTCTTTTGTGCGAATAGTCCCAAGGCAGCACAACGTGCAGAGTTCTGGACGGCACCCAGGTGATGTCGCCTGGGTGCCGCACTGGTTTAGGGATCCTACAATGCTGCTCCGAAAATTGGCGTGGGGCGTCCCGGGTGGGGCGGGGGGAGGCCTCGTCAGTAGCGGTCTGTTGTGCGAATAGTCCCAAGGCAGCACAACGTGCAGAGTTCTGGACGGCACCCAGGTGATGTCGCCTGGGTGCCGCACTGGTTTAGGGATCCTACAATGCAGCACAGAAAAACAGCGTGGGGCGTCCCGGGTGGTGCGGGGGGAGGCCTCGTCAGTAGCGGTCTGTGTCCAGTGTCACATGGCTGACACAACATGTACCACAGGCACCCAGGTGATGTCCAGTAACTGCCGCACTGGTTTTGGTATCCTACAATGCTGCTCCGAAAATTGGCGTGCGGCGGCCCGGGGGGGGGGGGAGGCGGCGTGAACGGGCCTCCCCAGGTGGCGGCCATCTAGCTGAGTTGCGCTCGCTCTTGCGGCCACAGCGTCTCGCTCACCATGTTGTGGAGTTGCTCCCACTCTTGCAGTGCAGCGATAGGCGGCTGCCACATGGCTGTCAAAATGGCGGACGGCTCCTCGGTTTTGGGCCTGGTCCACTGAAATGGCCCTGGGACACCTTGGAACTCGGACGCTTGCCTGCTAGGGCTTGGGCTCCATTCTCGAAAAGCGTCCCCTCAGCCGTGAAGATTGTATAAAAGTCTTGGGGGCCCCCGACTCCCGCAGTCTTCCGGTGGGGAGCGGCTGCCATGATTGCTCGCGGAATGACCACGACGGAGCCACGAGATGGTGGTGCTCTCATGCTGACGCCAGCTTCAGTCTGAATGATCCAGAAACAAGGTGGGGCTTTCATCGTTTGGGAAAAAAATTTTTCTAAACCAATGAAAAGTGTTATTTTTAGGTCATATGACCAAGCCTTCCATCTTTAGGAAACCAAAAGTAAAATGAACCAATGAAAAGTTTTATAAACAAGTCACATGACCTGTTCTGCGGCATAGGGCTACAAAAAGCGTAGAAAATCCGTTGGCACGTGAGGCGGCGTCAGTAGCGGACCGATGTGCGAATAGGCCGAAGGCAGCACAACGCGTCGAGATCCGGATGGCACCGAGGTGGTGTCCAGCAAATTGCCGCACTGGTGTGGCCATCCTACAATGCTGCGCCGAAAGACGGCGTGTCCAGCTGAGTTGCGGTCACTGTTGCGGTACAGTGACTCGAACGCGCCGAGATCCGGATGGCACCGAGGTGGTGTCCAGCAAATTGCCGCACTGGTGTGGCCATCCTACAATGCTGCGCCGAAAGACGGCGTGTCCAGCTGAATTGCGGTCACTGTTGCGGTACAGTGACTCGAACGCGCCGAGATCCGGATGGCACCGAGGTGGTGTCTAGCAAATTGCCGCACTGGTGTGGCCATCCTACAATGCTGCTCCGAAAGACGGCGTGTCCAGCTGAGTTGCGGTCACTGTTGCGGTACAGTGAGTCGAACGCGCCGAGATCTGGATGGCCAAGTTTCAAGTTTCATCTGGCAGTTTTTCTCCATCCCTCCTGGATCAAAGAAGGTGAATGCTATGCTGTCCTATGGCAACATGAGCATCAACCTGATGAATACGGCATTCGAAAATCATAAATGCCCTAATGCACCCAAGAAGTAATTTTTTTTTTGCTCCAGTTGAGCCGTTTTCAATGCCTGTTTTTTGTTGTTTCCCCTCCATCAAGAACAAAACAAAAATACAAGGCGCTAAGATCCGAATGGCAAGTCCTGGATGTTGAGTGCCTCAGTTGAGAGTTCTGAGCAGTGCTTGTAAGACTGTCTGAAGCTTATTTGCACCTGCTGCAGCTTCACTAGGTCCGGCGGAACTTTTTGCCTTTTCTTTTCTGCTTCTTTTCCTACAATGCGTTTCATCTGAAGACACGACCAGGTCCCTGAATGTGTGCAGGGGGACGCTATTGATTGAATGAAAATGGCGGCTTGACACAAAGCTGACTCAAGCGTTACTGTTGGTGCTATACAGACAAAAATTGGTTTTCAGTTTGTACATTCTTCAGGTTTTTTTTTTCCATTAAAGTCTGATTGAGAGTTTGTAGAAAAATGGCTTCAGATTTACCACATACTACTCTTCAACATTCTTCCTAAATGTAACAATGTGAAACTCGAGAACGGCTGTTTCTGTTTCCTTTCAAAATGCTGCCACCAATATTTTCTGAATGGAAGACACCATCTTGTAGCATAAAGGGCCGAAAGGGGTTCTGGTCTGGCCGATGGTTGGTGGAGACATTTTGACTATATCTTGGACCTGCCCGGCCTCGCCCAAAATGGCGCCGGTATAAATGGGACTCGTAACTCCTTGCCCGCAAATGTATATCTAGAAAATGTTATTGTAAGTGGCCCTGTCGTATTTTAATTACAAAATGTACGTCCACCGATTCCGCAACTGTTAGACACCTTTGTTCTTGTCAAATAATGGCCCGCTCGTTACGTTCTTCTACAGTGTAAATGTCTCCTCATCATATACGATTTCAGTTTGCTCCGTGGCCGGCCCACGTGGTTATAGGCCCGTATTTGTATACTGACATTTTCACAATAAAGGTTTTTAAAACAAAACTCGGTAGTAGTATTTACATTTGTAAAGTTTTTACTTTTAGTGACTGTTTTCGAATCAGTAAAAGGCAAGTGAAATAAAGCAGTCCAATTACATGACGGAAAAAAGGTATAATATGTAGGAACGCAGTAAAGATAAATGGTCAAGGGCAGTTGTGTTTTCCACTCCTGCAACATAAAGTGATCGATAAGAATCTGATAATCAGGCGTATCGGCGACTAAGACAGCAGGCCGAATCTCTTTTACTCAACGGCTCCGTCATGGAAGGAAGAAACGCCCTTTTTCTCGAAAAAGGAATATATTTTACTTGCAAGACAGTTGTAAATTTTCCGGGAAAGTACATTAGCCTGGAATATTATAACATATGTTTGAAAAAAAAATATTGTTCGAAAATAATAAAAAGCGTAATTTTTAGGTCATATGACCAAGCTTTTCATCATTAAATTAACAAAAGTAAAATGAACCAATGAAAAGTTTTATTAACAAGTCACATGACCTGTTATGCTTACGTTACGCGCTGCGCGTCGTGCCTCGGATCACTTCCGGGTGCGCTAACGCGGCGTGTCATAAAACGCATTACGCGACAACGTAGGTCAAGAATATAGTCAAAATGTCTCCACCAACCAGCGTTCACAACACAACCCCTTTCAGCAGTCCAAGAAGTTCTGTTAAATGACAACAGAGGGGACAGGCAACAAGAACCATCAGTCAAAGAGGGGAGGGCAAGTTCTTCTCTTCCGGGTCATGTTGGGGCGCTACCGGAACTGATCGAATTGGTAGTCTATAGTGTTTCTGGATGTTTCAGACTAAAGCTGGCGTCAGCATGAGACCACTACCATCTCGTAGCTCCGTCGTGGCCATTCCACGAGCAATCATGGCAGCCGCTCCCCACCAGAAGCCTGCGGGAGTCGGAGGCCCCCAAGACTTTTGTAGAATCTTCACGGCTGAGGGGACGCTTTTCGAGAATGGGACCCAAGCCCTAGCAGACAAGCGTCCGAGTTCGAAGGTGTCCAAGGGCCATTTTAGTGGACCAGGCCCAAAACCGAAGAGCCGGCCGCCATTTTGAGAGTCCTGTGGCAGCCGCCTATCGCTGCACCGCAAGAGCGGGCGCATCTAAACTACATGGTGAGCGAGACGCTGTAGTCGCAAGAGCGGGCGGTAAACAGCTGAATGGCGGAAGAGGCACAGTGTAGCAAAAGCGGGCGGAATGGCAACTAAAACGATAAAGGGGCGCCCCACTACAGCTTGTCTTCAGGTCAAACGGATTGTGGGACAAGGTCCAGAATTGAAGAGTCATCAAAAGGCAAAAAGTTCCGCCGGACCCCGGGAGCCGGCCGCCTATGTCGGGGGCGATCTCAGGCTACACCAGTGCTATAAGACTTGGGGAGGGTGTCGGAGCCAAGCGTCTTCTCCGAGTCCATGGCCATCACACCGCCCCTCAGGGGCCTCCGTCAAGCTGTTTAGGAAGGTAACATATCACATTGTTTTCTAATGCAGTCAGGTCCACAAACGACACTCACTTACTTTGAGAATAGTGAAGCTGCAGTAGGTGGAAATAAGCTTCATACAGTGTTACAAGCAGTGCTCAGAACTCTTAACTATGGCACCCAACATCCAGAACTTATGCTATTTGAGAATGGTAGTGACATCGAAGCATCTCAGGGACCAAAACCATTAACGTACTTTCACGTATGAAAATCTTACTTGGGGAGGGGGCAGGAGTGAAGCGCCCCCTCCCAGTCAGCGCCACCACACCGTATGTTGAAAATCTGAAGCCATCGTTCTACAAAGTCAACCAAACTTGGATTGAAAAATCTAGAAAAATGTACAAACTGAAAACCAGTTTTGGTCTGCATAGCATCAGTAGCAACGCTTGAGTCAGCTTTGTGTCAAGCCGCCATTTTGATTCAACAAAGCACAGGCATTGAAAAAGGCTGAAATTCAGAACTCTAAACTATGGCACCCAACATCCAGGAGCTTGCCATCTGGATCTTGGAGCCTTGTGCTGTTTTCGATCTATTCACACATCGGTCCACTACTGACATCATCTTATAAAACAACGTTATGTAAATAGTTTTTTAATAAAATGTTTTACCCTGTTTCTTTGCTGGTGTGTTGTCTATATTTTTAATATTTGCATAGGGTTTGTCGTTATTTTGTGCGGTATGGGTGATGGAGCCGAGCTGTCTTGCAGTCCTCATGGTGTGGAGCTCAGTTCATCTCACTATTTTCGTATTTCTCATGAAGGGTTGTTCCTAATATTTCTATTTTAGCGAGGTCAAAAAGAGATCTAATTAGTGGCCTACTGATTTTGCTCGATTACTTTTATTATTTTACACGATTTTTCACTATCTGCAAAGACTAAACAGAGTATTGCGACTTTGTGCTTGTTTGTAAATAGAGAATGATCCAAAGAGAACCAATTCTAAAACAGTAAATGCTTGGACAACAATCAATCAAATGGAGAGACAAGGAGGCACGACGGATTACAACGGGGGTAAAGGCCTGCGTTAACTACCCTTCAGTATCTGCAAAGAGAGAGTACTACTAAGACAAAAGAGGGGAGGGGGGGGGGTGCAGCGTTCAAAGCACATCAGCGTGCATAAATACGAAAATGTTTTTATCTATCACGTACTTGACATTTTAAAGCTTTTCATATTTGCTATTAAAAAACCAATGAAATTCACAGAAAAAACCATAGGTTATAGTGGATATATAGTTAGAAATTTGCATTTAGAAAACCTTGAAAATTCAATGAAAAAACCATTGGTTTTAGGCCATATATAGTTAGGAATTAGCATTTACAAAACCTTATTTTACTCGCATAAAACCATTGAAATTCCATATATAGTTAGAAGCGCTAACTATATATCGCGCACCCGCAATCCACTGCTGATGATGTCACATATTACATCATTCATGACATGGTCAGTGACATCACTGATGACATCACTGATGACATCTCAAATGACATCACTGATGACAACTCAAATGATATCAATGATGACATCTCAAATGACATCACTGATGACATCACTGATGACAACTCAAATGACATCACTGATGACATCTCATTTGTCATCACTGATCACATCACTCATGTGATAATACAATGAACCTCTTCAGACTCTAATATAACCTTACATACACTCAGTATAAACAGACACTCACAGACTGTCACTCATCCATGGAGTTACTCACACACCTACTCAGTCATGCAAAGAATCAATCACACCTCCATTTCCTCAACTATAAAGTTATACACATCTTACTTATTCAAACATATAATAACACATATTTATTCTCTTATATAATCCCTGATACAAGCTCACAGTGATCGATACAGCCACTCACACATTCACTGGCTCTTATGTTCAGTTATTTATATATCTCAACTCTCACATGTATTGTGTTTTACATACGTACTTACTTGCTCATGTAGCAATGAGAAATCCATTCACTCACCAACACACCCATGCATAGTCAACCGCCCATATAGCTGTTTCCACATGCACTCTTGAACTCATACTCCTAGTGAATCAACTGCTTACACATCTATGCACAGAGTCACGCACCTCCCAGCCACCCACACACACACTCAGCCTCCCATTCAAATACTTGGGCAACCAATCAATAACCCATATGGCCACTCTTATAGCTACTGATCAACACATGCAGCAGCTTACACAACAACAAACATACTGATGCACAAATTAAGACAGTTTAGTCACTAACCCATGCACTCAGTGAGACACATTTAATCACTCACTCATACAGTCAGTCATGCACCTACTAAATTCTTCATCCAGACACTTATACATCCACTCATTCTTCAATATGTGAAACATATTTTAACTTTACAGAAACATACAGTCACTGGGTGTTGTCATCAGTGATGTCATCAGTGATGTCATTTGAGATGTCATCAGTGATGTCACTGACCATGTCATGAATGATGTAATATGTGACATCATCAGCAGTGGATTGCGGGTGCGCGATATATAGTTAGCGCTTCTAACTATATATGGAATTTCAATGGTTTTATGCGAGTAAAATAAGGTTTTGTAAATGCTAATTCCTAACTATATATGGCCTAAAACCAATGGTTTTTTCATTGAATTTTCAAGGTTTTCTAAATGCAAATTTCTAACTATATATCCACTATAACCTATGGTTTTTTCTGTGAATATATATATATACATATATATATATATATATATAATTCCAACTGTATATTCTTTGCAGTCAGAAATTCTTGTAACACTCAAATTGGACCTCCTGGGGTGATTTTCCAACTCCTCCTGCTTACTTCGCAGTAATAGTATCTCTTTCCCATACTTATCTACCACCCCAGAGGTCTCTGAAAGTCTGTCCTCACAGTTTGGAATTCATTGCTCCATTTCTTACACTCTATCCAGCATCTGAGTGACCTTCTCATCCATCTTGATCGGGCACCCTAATGGTTGTTTAGCATTGTCTTGTGATTGTTTAGTCTACTTTATTTCACCTAGTATCTCTCCTAATGCCTCTTTTAGCACTGTGGGGCTTTCATTCCTTGCTTCCACATTCACTACAGTGTTCCCGTGCACATTTTGCCCAGCTGAGACTTTCTTTGTTGTTTCAAAACACAGGATTCATCCCGGTACTAGCGCACGCAGATAAGTGCATCAAAGGAAACATTTGGCAGGTACGGGCAATTCAGCGCTTAACAAAATGGTGGGCGGAGCAGCCTATTCTAACTGGATTGCCCTCATTAAAATTTCGTTTCATGAGAATTTGAACGACCACCTTTTTGATGGGGCACAGTTACCTTTGTTGCCATACAAAACGACTTTTACTTTGTGGTGATTTTTTTAAAGAAAGTGGCATGACCCTAAGGTGGCGGCTGTCCGAAGTGTTCGAGAAGCATTTTACTTTCTCCTGTGGAGCTGCAATGCTAATTACTGAAATTGTGGACAATTAAATATTACTAAAGCTGTGCGCGTTGGCTATAAGGAATGTTTCTACACGAATCTGAGTACAACAGAGTGATGATCTTCCTCAGAACGAGGCTTGACCCTAAGATGGCGCCCGGGATTTAGTTGTCGGCAAAATCAATCAGCAATACAGTCGTCTCTAATTGCTGCAACGCAGAGCTGCTTTTAACCCTTCCTTGTCACACCAAATCAAGGGGCATTCTGTTAATACTAGGAGCCTGACACCAGATTATCCTGCATTGTGCCGGTGTCCTTTGCAACTTTCATGGAGCTCATCCTTTTAGGTCTCAGTTCCCACTTTTTAGAAGCAATGATCTAGGCACCTGACAGTCTCCCAAGCATGTAGGAGATTCAATTGTTTGTCACTGGGATATAAATGACATTGTATGCATTGCAGCTGATCCACATGTGAATGGATACCAGCCCGGCTCGCCTATCCTATTGCTAGATGAATCCAAGATGGCCGACTGGTGAGGAGTTCTGGCCAGAAGCTCACTGGATGGAATCTATGACGACGCCCCCTGGGCGGACACCAAAATTGTTTATACCCTCTTCGGAGACCGAGCAACCTTGGCCGATGCCCGGTAGAGCTGTCCTATGCAGCTATAGAGGAGTCTGGCCCCTTGGCCGTCACCTACTCAACCTGTCATCTGACTTGGATCCCCGTTTGTGTCTCTTTCCCTCCCCCTTCGATTGAACTATGACGATGCCCCTTGGGCGGACCCCAAAACTGTTTTTACCAACCGCGGAACCCGAGCAACCTTGGGCGATGCCCGGTGGAGTTGTCCTATACAGCTATAGAGGAGTCTGGCCCCTTGGCCGTCACCTACCCAGCCGGTCATCTGACATTGTTTTTCCTCGTCTCCCCTTTCGTGTCTCCTTCCCTCCCCCTCTTCCTCCTCCCCCTGAGATTCTTTGATTCAAATTGATGTAACTATGTAACCTGTAACTAGCTGATTCAACTGTTAAACCTATGTATCCTGTAACTCGCTGATCCTCATGTAAAGCGCTCTGATACCTCCGGGTCTAGCCAGCGCTATATGAAACTTTGCAAATAAATAAATAAATAAATAACTTGTTGTATGGCTTATTAAGACTTGAGTATTTTGAATAATATCCTTCCTTCTTCCTCCTAAAGGGGCCATTTACAGAGTAGTGATCTCCATTTCCTGCTGCACTCATGCTTGATTTATTATTAACGAAAAGAGAAAACAACTTTGAAGCCTTGACATTATGAGGCAGCCAAAGAGGCTTTTAAAAATGATACTGCTGTTCCACTAACTGGATGTTGACATTGATATTAGAGCTCATGCAGGGAGTATTGCATTGCTTATTCACATCTCTATTTTCTAGGCAGCATCTCCAAGAATCCTTAGTCATTTCTCCCGTGGACTTTCCAAATCCCTGAAAGGGTTCAACTTATTTTCTTCTCTACTTCTGCAAGTCTCCAGCATCTTGAGCGTTGTTTGTGCTATTTGTCTCCCCTGGTGCCCTTGTAATGCTATATGAGTAACTATGTCCCCTCCTGAGTGCAGCATAGCCTCTTTCATATCCTCCATAGTCTTCCGAAATAAATATGCTTCCCACCTGACAGTGATCTCTGCATTGTGCCCCCAAAGCTCGGCCTTTTTTTTTTTAAAGCTGGAGCAAGTTTACTAACATTTGGTCCTGCTTTGGGTGCCTCGGAAGGCATGATTCATGTGCAGTTTGTGACACAGTGTTGCTGGCACCAATACACTTCAGTGTATCCTAGATCCTGAATCTAAAGGTGTATCATCTCTTAGAGAAAGCATCAGATAGCCAATGCCATCCTGGTGCTGACAGTGTTACCACGTTTATCCACGCTTATTCGGGAATCAAAAACAAATCAATAGGACTCATTCTTCTCCATTTGTGACAGTCTATATTCTTATCAGTGCCTAGAGATATTAAACACTACTGCTATATTAGAACATTGGCATGTTGGGAGCTCCATTGAAAACAATGGAGTGCTCTGGGCTTATAATGGCTGGTATAAGCCTGGAGCTCCAACATTCCAGTGTTTCTTTGTTCACAAATGAAGATTATGGAGCTGTCATCACTTTGATCCTCAACCAGGGTTGCCGCCCTGTACACATTTTAGCCAAACCACACTGTACTAGCACGGCGGTTTGGGAATTTCCCCAAGTAGTGGCCCTCAAGGGAGTCAGGGTAATCTTGCTGAAGTTACACTGTCTTTGCCTCAAAGTCTGTCCATCAGCACAGCTAGCTTTGCTCTCAGTGTCTTCTCAGCATGTCTCTCATGCCTCACACCAGTAACCCGGGGAAGGTAGCGGGGCGAGAATCGGGAAAGCTATGGGCAGTTTGCCACGGGTAGGGCCATCAATCCCACATATGACGCAAATGGATCAAACAGCACCAAAGTTGTAGTCACATGAATATTTTATTGACTCCATTTATTTATACACCCTTTTATGGATTGGCCCAAAACCTGTCATACCAATAGACAAGAAAATCTTCCTAGCTTTTTCTAATTGTTTTGCAGATTCATCATTGAGTGCCAAACCTAATAGCAATTAAATACTTTTTTTATACCCTTCATTTGCAGCCTTTAAACTGCCCCCCTCTGAATATACATACATTTGAAAATGCCTTTAGTAACCTGCAGGTAAAGTCTGCAGTTTGCAGGCCTATCCTTCAAATGCTTCTGAAGTTATATGCAATTCAATAAATAGCTTTTCAACTGACAAAATATACACAAGAGTTTACTGTTTAAATCATGCCCAGCAGTTGTTTGTACACATCTCTGAAAGGATTTATACCAAATCAGCAAAGTACACTTTCAGATTAAAGGTTTACATTCTTGCTAGTTTAGAGTAAATTCTTTTGGCAACATTTTCTATGTGAGATAAATGGTAAATGATACCCTGCAAAGCTAAATAAGTCTATGAATTCTGCTAGTTTAACAAGAAACTTGGATTTCTTAATGTTTATTATTTTATTTTTTTCATTGAAGTATTTCAGTTTTAGTACAAACATAATAGAACAGTACAGCAGTGAAATGATAACAATTAATGTCCATGCTCTTCCAACTATCTAACCATGTCAACATATTAAAACAGCACAATACAGTAATTATTAAAGGTAATGAATGCACATTTGATTGTTCACTATTATCATTCCTTAAGCTCATCAACAGGTAGCTAGGGAACAGTGCCTACGTGTCCTTTGGCTGTGAAGTTATAGGAAGCTGTTTATTGGAGAGTTCCAGTTATTCACTACAGTATGTAAATCCATTAAGCCACTGTCTGGGATTCAGTGCTCTTCCATGGACCCAATGCTGGGCTGCTAGTCTTTTCGCTAGGCGTCATGCTAGGACAGTGAGTTTACGGTAAGCGTATGGAGTTTTCTGCACCTACCCCAGGAGCACTGTCTTAACCTACTGATAGGCAAGAGTGCACCCATCTTAGCACACTACATCCACATAATATCTGTTAGAAGCGAATTCCAAGTCAAAGTCCCAGCCTGCTCTGGCTAGACAGGCTTGTATGGATAATGTCCCTTGTATATCTCGTTATAATGTGTCGATAAATTTATGAGGAATTTTTGGCTTATGATTGACTCAATTTGTTTGCAATGGTCATGTTCTTGGGGGAAAATAAAGTGTGATTTGTCTGCATATTCGCTTTAGTTTATCATGAAGACATTTGTTGGGTGGGGTTATTGTGGCTCCCGCCAGAAGGGAGTCTAGAGTGATGAATGTGTTGTTTTTGTAAAGGTCTCCCAAAGTGTTGATGTTACATTTTTGTAGCTGTGAACAGTGAATATGCTGTATTTTCAGATGCCAATATGATCACTGGGTGAATTATTAAGGATGTGGTGGGCATATAAAGTAGTTTTAAATGCATGTTTTGTCTGTGTTTGCCTCCAGCCAGCACAGAACCTCTGACAGTAATGATTACGTATTTTGTCACTGTTTGTTTGGCCAAAATGGACAACCCTAAAGGGATATTGCCCATCTAGCAGTAGAAAAAGACTTAGAAAGTTGCGTACTTTTGTGGATAGAATCAATAGTGTGCTAAGTGTGCCTGGGCACATAAGTAGTAGATTTACATATTAGGGACGGTAAAGTCTCCCATATTATAGGCAGAGTCATCATTTCCCAGGTAACTGCCTGACCAGAGTAAGTGAATGAGTTGAGCTGTCATTGTTTCAAAGAAACCTTTGGTTTAACAGAATGGGAATGTTGATGAACGAGTAGAGGAAACTATGGCAGGACCACCATTTTAATAAGTCTGGTATGATCAGCCATTGACAGTGCCAGTTTAAACCATCTAGCTAATTGATCTCAAAGTTTGCTACTTGCCCTGTCAAAGTTGAGTGCAATGATTTTTTCTGTTTTGGGACTGACCTGCCTTCCTACTAATTTTTTATGAGAATTGCACCACTTAAGTGGGTAATCATACTCAAATCTGAGAGTATTGCTGATTTGCCAGAGTTTATAGGAAGACAAGATATAACCCCAATTTGTATGAGTTCCTTTATCAATGGAATAGGGCCTTCCTGGCGATTTATAATGTAAAGCGTAATATCTGCAAAGAGGGAGAGCAGGAGAGGTCTGCTTTTAACTCATAGTACATATTGTTAATAGTGCTGTCTCAATTTATCTCTGAGGGACTCAAGTGCTATTGTCAATAAAATGGGACATCCTTGTCAGGTTTCACAAGCGATTGGGATAGAGTTGGATATCCTACCATGTAAATAGAGTTTGTCCATGGGTGCTGTGTAAAGAAGAGTGATGAATGCCATGAACGGTTTGGACATGACCATTCGACTAATGACCTTCAAAAAATAGTTCCATTCCAGTGAGTCAAAAGCTTTTGTGGTGTCCATATAGATAGCTGCCACACTCGTCTCAGGGTGTGTCTGGTACAACATGGCAAATATCATGTGCTGATTGTTAGTGGTGGATCTACCTGGCACAAAGCCAGTCTCATCTGCCAACACAAGCTCTGGTGACATGGAAAGAATTTTGTTGGTGATAATTTTATCTCCGATTTTTATGTTACAGCTTGTTAATAACAGGGACCTATATGATTCAAAGCAATCAGACAGTTTAGAATGCTTTAGTAGTGTTATCAGGACTGCTTTACACATGGAGAATAGATGCTTTACCTTCTACATTGCTTCTTCAAATGTTTCCAGCAGATATGGTACCAATGGATCACCATATGTTTTATATATTTCGGCTGGTAGCCAGTCACACCCAGGGGCTTTGCCATTAGTCAATTAGTGTATTGCATCAGTGACTTCTACGAATGAAATAGGACAGGCTCTCTTTGAGATTTGCTCATCCAGGCCAGGACCATCTCCTTCTACTAACTTTGAGTGTGTATAGGGTCAAGTAGGTGTTGGGACATGTAGAGCTCTTTATAGAACTCTCTGAATGGCTCCTCATTCTCTTTGGCCTCATACTTGACTTCACCAGGCATTTTAATCACAGTTTTTTGTTGCATCATTTCCAGCTCATGTTTTTAGTAGCATTTGCGAATGACTTCCCTCGTCTCTCCCATTCCCCATATGCCTATGCTCTAGCATATTTGCCCAGGTAGTTGGCTTTTCAGTTACCTATTCATTATATTCAGTAACCTTACTCCTGATCTCCTCTTCAATGTTAGTGCCTTCCTGTGTTGTAAGTTGGCGTCTCAAATGTTTGATTTCACTCTCAAGTTTAGACAAATGTAGAACTCCATGCTGTTTGAGAACACATTGTCCCCTTAGTTCTAATTTAAATGCCTCCCACAGTGTGGCTTTTTCAGACATGGAACCCTTATTGTGGACAAAGTAATTATGAATTGATGTTCTCAGCTCTTCGCAAAACAGTATATGTAGCATTCAAATGGGAGATAGGTGCCATATTGTCTCTGCCCGGGGATTCCCTGGTAGAGCGAGTCCCAAAATCACAGGGGAATGGTCCAATAATGTTCGGGCTAAGTATTTAATTTTGGAAACTCATGTGTCGACATCTTGGGTAGGTAGCTAAAAGTCCAGTCTAGAGTAGACCACATATTATGTATGCCAGAGTAGTATGCCCCCTGCCTATTAATGGGGTTCCTCAGTCTCCATGTGTCGAGGAGTTCACTTTCTGCCATTATATTTCTAAGAGTTATGCGATTGTGTGCCATTTGACTGAGGTATACAATCTACTTATGTGTGATTTTAATGTAGTGTTGAAAGCTCCACCCCATATCAAGGTCCTTGGGGTTTTTTCTTGGATTCTGCAACATAGGTTATTGTAGAAGTCAGATTTCTCTATGTTTGGACTTTAAGTTTTGATGAATATAACATATTTAGTACCCAGTTTGCCTTGTGCTATAATGTATCTATCCACTGTAACTCCAACTGTAGCAAATGAAACAGAGAACCATACTTGATAACCCTGGTTGGTGAACTCCACTTCGCTCGCGGAGTTTGTGGAGTTTTCCACACTCGGTGTTACGCGGAGTTCCGAAAAACAACGCTCCACATAGCGGAGCAGAGTTTTTTTCCTCGCTCGCGTTCGTCAAAGTCAAGTTGGCGACCACAAGCGAGGAAAATGAACCTCCTGGCGAGTTGTTTCCTCGTTCGCGATCATCAACATCAAGTTGACCAGCACGAGCATGAAAAATCAACTTCCCAGCGAGATTTCTCAACACGAGGATCAGGTTTCTCATTGCGAGTGCTTGCGTATGCTCGCGACAGCTCACGTTGAGAAACTGCCTGTTCGCGTTGAGAAGGCTGCTGTACCAGTAAAAATCTACTCGAGCAGCAGAAAAGGAAAGCAGAGACCATTGGTGCTGTGCATGGTGCCGTTAGCAATGATTGCACAGTGTGGACAAGCATCCGGCACTGTGCAATCAACGTGAGCAGCATTTTTCTATTGTACTCCGCCGCTTGCAGAGTTCCGCGTAGTGCAACTCTGCGAACTCCGCCCAGGCTTAATACTTGACTAAGGAGACAACTCTTTTACAATTCGCAGATTATGAAGAGGTGAGAACAATACCTTCCCATTTCTTCAGCAATTGTTTTACATTGAGTGGAGCCAGGAGCATTGCTTCTAAAAGTGTTATATCTGCTTTTTGCCTTTGCAAGTAAGCCGTTGATTTGTCTCAATTTCCTGGGATTGTTCAATCCACGCACTTTCCAAGAGAGGGATGTAAAGTCTTTATCTTTGTATAGGCTGCTTGTCATCTAACTGTAATCTCGTATGTTGACTGTGATATGTGTGTAGTGTGGTTTGTGTCTCAATGGAAAGCATACCAGTGTAATTGTAGGGATTTAGCAGGACTAAAGGCCTGCATGTAAAGTGTCTAACTTGTTTCCCCATCCACTCCCTCCCCACACCAGTCCCTCCAACCAGCTGGCACATGAAAACAACTCGCTCTGATGTCCACCATCTATAACTTTCCATCTGAAAAAATCAATGACAAAATTGAATTAGCAATAAAAAGGGTAAGTATTTCCCTGGATTTTACCTTGGAACTTGAGCCAGGTGATCACATACTTTAGTAGAATTACAGTCTGGGGCGACACAATATTAGCAGGGCTGCGTGGGGGTTGGTTGTCCCACTATCCCCTTTGTAGAGAAGTCACCCATGGCATGATTGCAGTTTGTGTCAGTTTCAATAGTGTAATGCCATTTTTAGAACTTTGCAGCACTCCTCAGACACTCCTCGGTTATGTGTTTCAAAGGTGCTTTATAATGGTGATATTCTGAGTCTCAAACTGGTGTGGGGGGATGAATCGTAATCGGAATCGGAATCGGTATTTGTAGAGCGCAACTGTCGCTCCGAAAGGAGCATCTTGGCGCTGAAAAAGTGTGCAGTACTATTTCAGAAACTAAATGGCGGCCATAACATAGGCATCCGGCAAATTAAAAATCCAAGTCTTTAATTGCTTCCTGAAGACATTCTCTTGGTCCAAGAGTCAGAGATCTTTGGGCATAGCATTCCAGGCCTTGGAGGCCAAAACAATCAGAGTCTTCCCCCCCTTAGTATTGTAGTGGAATCTGGGGATATTAATCAGATTGCCACCAGATGACCTCAACTTTCTGGGGGGATTATAGCGAGTGTATCACTTAGAGAGATACCTCAGGCCTTTGTTGTTGAGAGCTCGAAAGGTAGTCACCAGGATTTTGAACAAAATCCTCTTATGAAGGTGTAACCAATGCAGATGCTTAAGGGCAGCTGATGTGGATGATTTTCTAGGTAATTTCAATAACAATCTAGCAGCGGCGTGTTGCACGCTCTGCAGCTTTTTTAACGTGGCCTTTTTTGCCCCGGCCATCAGGCCGTTACAATAATCTAGGCGGGAGAGTATGAGCGCCACTGCCACCGCCTTTCTTGAGTCAGTGGGAAGGAACTCAAAACATTTCTTTAAAGATTTAATGATGCTAAAGCAGCTTCCAGCCACATTCCTCACATGCTGGTCAAAGGAAAGTGCAGAGTCAAATAAGACCCCCAAGTTTCTAGCTGATTCCACTGATTCGGGCGGAGCGGGAGAATCTTCTGGCCACCATTTGTTTGGACAAAACTGGACATTTTTCCCCAAGGGCAGAATCTCCGTCTTATTGGTGTTGCATTTTAAATGGTTGTCCTCCATCAACTGGAAAACATCCATCAGACAGTTCTTTAGGTTCTGTTCAGCTTCAGTGGAGTTCTTGTCCAGGGGTCCAACCAATTGGGTGTCATCGGCATATGATGTTACAAGTATCCCGTATGACTCGATTAAAGAAATAAGGGGAATCATATAAACATTAAATAATAAAGGACTCAGAATAGAGCCCTGCGGAACTCCAGAAGAGACCTTTTTTCCTTAATAAGAAAAGGGCCCAGACAGTAATTTGGGATCTATCTGACAAAAAAGAGATCATCCAAGCCAAGGCCACATCTGTAATACCTATATCTCTCAGCATGTTAATCAGTATTTTGTGGGAGATGGTATCAAACGCCGCTGTTAGGTCTAATAAGATCAAGACGGCGTTTTTTCCTTCGTCCTGTAAGAATTTAATAGAATCGGTAAGCTCAATAAGGGCTTTTTCCGTCGAATGCCTAGGGCGGAAACCTGATTGCTGAGGATGAAGGATATTGTAGGTTTCAACATGGTTTTTTAACTCTTGGTAAACCATCTGTTCTGTTATCTTGCCCAACACTGGGAGGAGAGATATCGGTCGTAGATTGGAAAGGTCGGTAGTGGATTTGTTAGATTTTTTCATAAGTGGTTTGACTATTGCTATTTTCCAGTCGAGGGGGACCGTACCTGTGCTGAGTGAGGCGTTGACGTTCCCATTAATAATGGGATTGACTACGTCAATTATCTGGTGGAGTATCCTTGGAGGACAAGAATCGGAAGGGGTCCCAGATTTGCAGGCCAAAATGACTTCCTGAGTTTGAAGCAGAGAGGCCGGTTTAAAGGCGCTAAGAGTATAGGCTTGACAAGATAGATATTTCTTTTTGGTGTTTTAGGAATGAAGTAGCTTGATGAGACTTAGAGAATATCTTTTGTTTATCTTTGTTGGTGATCCTCAGTCTGGACGGTTACAACATTACTTATTGAATATCTAATTCTTGTAGTTTCTTTGTAATGGGTAGGGAGCACTGTGAGGGAAATTTGGCAACTTTGCTATTGTAGATCTGTTTTTCATGTGCAATATCAAGAGCAGAATCTCTGTCCCGGAAATGTAGGACTCTGGCAATTATGGGGAGTGTGATATCAGCATGCTCTCCACAAATATTTCAATCTTACCAATGCCTGTGGAGTCTGCAAATTTTATAATTTGCTAATTATTTTGCACAGATTTGGACTCCAAATCTTCATTTTTGGCTTTTATTAGGGAGAGTACCTTGGCCATTTTGTCTTTATCAATTTGTTCCATATCTTCCACTGACAATAGCCTTTGTTTCGCTTCTTTTAAGCAATCTCAATGTTTATCTATTGCTGAGGCAATATTGTCCATGCTGAGATTAATGTGCTCAATCTTTTGATGTATGTGTGTGTGAGTATATATACGGAATAAACTGAAGATTTCTTGCCCTTAAACTATGTAGTCTGTGTCTCTTTCCTCGCCAAACCGCCACAGCGGTAGTTGGAAGTGGTTCGAGTGTCCGGGATATATATATATATATATATATATATATATATATATATATATATATATATATATATATATATATATATATATAACCTACTGGCGGTCGCCAGTAGGTAGTTAGAGTTACCATAGGAAATCTGCAACATTCTATTTGGAATAACTGTGGCGCCGGTTGACGAATCTTTGCGAAATTCTCAAAGAAGATGAGGCGCTCCCCTCCGCTCCTTCCCTAAAAGTTTCGGAGTGATTTGTCAAGTGGGGGCCGAGAAAAAAGGGGGTCCCAAAACGTTTCACCCCATGCAATTTCCCATGGGGACCTTTAAGTGAGGCTACAGCCTGAACTGCTGAATAGAATTACATCAAATTTGGCAAAAAGGTAGAGTTTGTTTCGCATTTTGTTAAATGGTGTAAATCCGTTCAGTAGTTCCTTAGAAAATCAAAAGTGATGTCATTTGAGATGTCATCAGTGATGTCATGAGTGATGTCACTGACCATGTCATGAGTGATGTAATATGTGACATCGTCCGCAGTGCATTGCGGGTGCACGAGTTATAGTTAGCTGAGCTAACTATAACGGGGGAATTTCAATGGTTTTGTACAAGTGAAATGTCCAGCTAACTATAATGCCCCTGAAACCTTTGGTTTTTTCGGTGAATATATATATATATATATATATATATATATATATATATATATATATATATATATATATATATATATATAGTGCACTTGATGCTCTGTAGGTGTGTGTTATCATTCCAGGATCATTGTCCCCTTCATGAGGTTCACCAGCCGCCGCGGCTGTTAGTGTATTTTCAGTGTCAGCCTTGTTTGCCCTCTTTGCAGCTTTTGAAGGTAGCTTGGGTTGCCTAGGGACAGTGATATTGCTCATTATGTCAGAACCTGGGTTGGGGAGGTGTCAAAGCGGTGGCATGTGTGTGCAGATTTGGAGCTAAGGGGCATGCTGTACCTTTACTACTGGCAGTTGTGTTGTAGTGCTAGCATGTGCATCCAGAAGACAATCCAGTTTCCGCATTCATACAGTACGGGCTAGGTGGGACTGGGTCCCCCGGACCTCCCCAGGGCCATTTCTGCTTATCACCGATATAGAAGATGAGACCACCAGGGGTGCATGAGCAGTCCCAGCCGTGGCATACACCAGGGCCGGACTGGCCGTAGCGGGCACCGGGCAATCCCCCGGTGCGCCGCAAGGGTGGGGGCCGGTTTTGGGCCCCTGGGGGCCGTTTTTGTTACAGGGCCGTTTTTGCAGCATAGCTGCAAAATCGGCCCTGTAACAAAATCGGGCGAAAACCGTCCCTGACAAAGAGCTCGGCTCGGCTAAAGGGTTTTGGTTCCCAGTCGGCCCTGGCATACACCTGGTATAGCAGCCTGCAGGTGGTGTATCTGTTGGGGGGGGATGGAGGACCCCAATCTCCTTCACCCCTCCCAGTCAGGCTTTCGTCAAGGCTTCTCCACTGAAACCACTCTTTTAGGAGTAACTGAGAATATTCGCCAACTATTGGATCGAGGTGAAACGGCTGCACTGATATTGCTCGACCTCAGTGCAGCCTTCGATACTGTCTCACACAGTATCCTTCTCAGTAGCCTTGCCTCTTTTGGCATATGTGACAAAGCCTTGCACTGGCTTTCTTCTTTTCTCACTGACCGGACTTTTCAAATCTTTTCCAACACCTCCACTTCCAACACTTACCTTTCTCCACATGGTGTCCCCCAAGGTTCTATCCTTAGTCCTCTCCTCTTCAATCTCTATGTTGTTCCTCTAGCACATGTTGCACATCACTCTGGTCTTAATCTCTTTACTTACGCCGATGATTCTCAGATTGTGTTTTCCCTATCTCAAGCCGACCCTTCATCACCTTCTTCTCTGCAATCAGGTCTTAGTTACATCTCCCGCTGGATGAGCCGTAATTTTCTCAAGCTCAACAGCGACAAGACGGAGGTGCTTGTCTTTGGTAACAAGCCTGATCTATGGAGTTCAAGACACTGGCCGTCGACCATGGGCGACTTACCCATTCCATCGGAACGAGCGAGAAATCTTGGGGTCCTTATCGATAGGGACCTATCGATGAAAGACCAGGCTAATAAAGTTGCAGCCACCTGCTTTACTATTCTAAGATGGCTGAGAAAAATCTTTTGGATTCTGCCTTCCGACACCCAGAGATCTGTTGTGACGGCCCTGGTGACCTCTAGATTGGACTACAGTAACGTGCTCTATCTGGGGGCCACCAGGGCGGTCATGCGCCGTCTCCAACTAGTCCAGAATGCCGCTGCTCGGCTTCTGTGTGGATGCCGGAAATACGATCCAATTACTGAACGCATCAAGCAACTCCATTGGCTTAACCTTGACAACCGGGTAAAATTTAAGGCACTATGCTTTATGCATAAGATTAAAATCGAAGCTGCCCCCACTTATCTCCAATCACTCGTTAAACCTTATGTACCCGCACGCTCTCTCCGCTCTTCTTCCCAACACCTGTTCTGTGTGCCTAAGTTTAGGCTTACCAGAGTGGGTGGTCGTTCCTTTGCTGTACTAGGATCCAAACTCTGGAATTCTCTTCCCCTGGACCTACGAGTGGAGCATTGTCATCTTCGCTTCAGCAAAGCCGTAAAGACCTGGCTTTTTGCCCAATAAACTCCTTTTTGGGATTACTATGCTATTACTGTCAATCAGCGCTGGGAAAACCCTACGGGTAGCTGTCGCGCTCTATAAGATTAATAATAAATAAATAAATAAATAATCACAGCACACACTCTGCATGCACACAACCAGCACTGCCTGGGCAGACTTAGAAGTACAGTTCCTGTAGATCCATCCCCGTGCACTCCATATATTCATCAATGTGGAGTATCACATACAGGAAAATGGAAGCCTGTCCTGGTCTCACTGTTTGATGCGAGAGCACCAGATACTTTGGAACTACTCAGTTGTGGTTATGGGGTCATCCTGGTCCACACTCAATGCCTGCCACAACACAATCAGCGCAGCATTCGTTGGATATTATAGTCAGGCTAAAGGTCTCTGGCCTGATCACCTCATCCAGCACATGTACATATCCAAGGTCTAGTGAGATATGAACCGGCGGCATCTTAACAGTAGGTTCCCCTTAGCCAGTGAGGGCATCTGCATTATCCTAGCTTTCTAGTTGTTGCTATTAGGGCTATCAGTACCTTCCCCTCACGCAGGTCGTGGATAGGCACAGCATCAATCTGCACTTCGGTGAATCCGGGACTCAGCACTGCATCCCACTCGCCTGCAGAATTGCGTGTTACTGGTTACACTCACTGCAATTAATACAGGACTCAACTGAACTGGGAGGTTGAGCTCTCTGTCACCTTGGGGTGGGGGACTACATCATTAATCAATTCTCAGATGACCTTAGTTATTATAGTGGTCACGTGTCAAGTACCATCAATTGTGCTGTGCTGTTATTCCATGGTTGTGCAACTCACTCCTCAGGAATCATAAAAGAGCGTTCGCCATTTTGTTAGTGAGAGGTGCACAGACTCCCCTCCCAGTGCGAAGCCACTAGATGCCAGCAAATGTCCCATGTAGCCATTCCCATTGATCTGGACTTCCCTTTTACCACACAGCATTTTTATGTGCCGCTCTCCCTTTAGTTATTCAGCTGCGCTGGCTTCCAGGCGGGAGGAGCTCGTTGCCAATGCGATCCTCTTGGTCACCGGCCTAGCCACTCCCCCTCAGAACATATATTTTTAAATGTCCTTAAATACTTTTTATGCTCTTCAATCACTTGGGATTACATTCCACTGTTTAGTTTCTGAAGTACAGTGATGTTGTGGCCAAATGCACTTTTGAATTCGCTGTAAACTTGGCTATTGTTTCGCGGTATCCCGAATCTCTCTGGACGTATGTACCAGAGCTGCAGAATACTCTGTGATCTTTGTGTCACAGATGACTATATTGACACCCCATGTGAGTATCACATAGACGTGTTATTGACCGAGAAAAACGCAGCCCTGCCTTTTCCGCTAGGAAGGCATGCACTTAATTCAAATCTTATTGTCTGTAATTACAGTCAACTGAAGGCGCAGCCAAAACTAGGTAGGTTATTTTTTCAATTTAACAAACAAATTAGCATCCCTGTCACTCGAGTTTACAAAACCCTGGAAAATCCAAGCATGCAGCTTTACCTTTGAACAGGAAGAGAAAGTGCAGGAGGTTGAATCTTTCTTAGTTAATATATACAGAATTCAGCAAAAAAAAAGCGAGGTACCATGAAATTTGCTGAGAAAAAGTACATGTGGCAAGGCGAATGTGGGGCTTCATTTCAAATCATTAATGAGCCATAGGAGACTAACAGAAATGCATTTAAAGTAGGAATGCCAAATCCCCTCATTATATATGGAGGCTTGAGCAAGGGGGTTACATTGATCTGCCTTTTTTCCTGTCAGGACTTTGCATTTGTATGCCTTCTGCTTGCTGTCTGGTGTCATTGGAGGCTATGTGTGTTGGGGGAAGGGGAACTGTCGAAGACAAAAGTAAAAAAAAACCAGTTCTAGCTTGCAAAGGGTCGTTCTCGTGTCGCAGTTTAAAAAGTGTGAAACATCAGCATGATGTGCTGCTTGTCTTCTAAATGCTAAATGCTGGTGAAGCTAAAGGGCTGCATGAGGATAGACACGAGGTGTGATTTCATCGCCCCCACCCCCACTCCCAAAAAAACAAAAAACAGGTGTGGTGCTTTCAAGACACTTGGTGGCAACATAGGAAATGACAACACGTGGCCGCCTAATATAGGACTTGTTCATTGGAAACTATCCAGCAGAAAGTTTGCATGTAATGAACAATAACAGCTGCACATCACAGGCAAATAAAACTAGCAAAAAATGTTAGTAGTCAGATTGGTTAAATCGCAGTGGTTTTTAAAGCAATGACCACAGGCTGTGTCAACGGAGCAGCACTTGCAGCCCCTCAATAATGCGCATGGCCTCCATCAACGTTAAGATTTCCAGTTTCCGAACAATTTGACTAATGGATAGCAGAGGGTAGTCCGATGTATTCGGTACTTGTCATACATGTTAATTTTCTCGTTGCTTGGTGGTGAACTGGTCCGCTAAGTGCAGGACAAGCACAGTTATCAGTTAACACGAATCAATAGATGTATATTGTTTCCAGTTAATAGTCAGCAAATAGCCTAATCGTTCCCCAGAGGTAAAGTGGAGCGCGAGCTGACCGAGCATGCGACCCCTCACACATTGGATGGATAATGTTGACGTCAACTCGAACTGAGTGTCCCGCTAACAAAAGCAGAGAGAGAACATCTTGATGATATCATTCAATCATTTGCATAGGAGGACTCGAGTAGGAAGGGGACAGCTGGTTAACGCAATTTCAAGATATGGGAAAATGTGCATGTAATTGTACACTCTTCATTGATTAAAAGATTTGGTTATATTTTTTCAAGTGGGATACTATACATTGTTAAAAGTATGTCTGACATTAGTATCTTTTTACTAATTTGGAGAAAATGTGACAACTATAATAGTCTTCTTGTGGGTCCATACTCTTACCCCTTTAGACAAGGTGCTGAACGTTGGACAAATACCTTCAGAGACCCCCCCCCCCCCTCAATGACTTCGCTGTACTTCTAACATTTCTAAGCACTGTAAATAAGACATGACTATTGTGCACCTATGGAACTTGATTTACCTACTTCTGGGAGAATGACAAGATGGGTCGGTCTTGTCAGGACTCAAACGTGTGACCTGCTGATCACCACAACTCTCTGAACCGAATACCTCAACAAGCTGGCTGACCATCTGCGAGGAATAGATAGCCGCGAGGTAACATATAATGGTCTTCAATAAGACAAATAATATACTACCAGAATATTGTACTAAAAAAAGAACCCAGACAGAATATTGACTAGTAAATGTAAGTATACAGAAATAAGTATAATTTAGAATTATTAACTCCACATATTTATACTTTTAAAATATATAAATCCTAAAAGTATAAAGTAAATCTTAACCCCTTTGGTGCTCAGGATGGCCCCCGGCCATCCAGCGTAATGGTGGGCTTGTGTGGAGGACGGCCGAGGCCATCCAAACCCCGCCTGCTCATTAATTCTCCCGCACAGCGCCGAAGGGGTTAAAAAGTACATTGCTGACATAGAGACTTGAGGCATCTTTGGGTTACCATGAGTGTAACTGAATGTAGTTAAGCTAGAATTGTTTGGATACATATATGGGGAAGCTATGTGTTACTAATGTTAGTGTTAAAAATAATTTACCAATCTATGATTGGCAACAATTGCTGACATTTTCCAACGTTAAAAATAGACTGTTTGTTGTGGGTCGTGTGGAATAGGGTCACAAGTGAAAGATGATCAGACTAAAAACTACCAATTAAAATCCAATGAGATGCTGTGAACCAATAAGGAAGTGTTGGCATCAAAAATAAGGACTTCTGTAAGCTAAGTTATCTGGAAAGTGGAAATTGCAAACTACACCCTTTTCCTGCCCCTGTGTGATTTCAACCTTGTTCACTTTATGGAACAATATCAATATAAGACATACTAACACTAAGTGAGAGCTAGTTAGCACTTGATATTGATGCAAATACACCACTGGAGGCCACCAAGTGCCCTTGTCGGTTGGCCCAAACGCGTCTTCCTTGTTTTCTAATAGATCTTGCATTCCTCCCTTCCTCTGCCCTTGATGTTAAACCTCCCATGCAAACAAGGGTGCATGTGAATTGACCCATCCTTCCTCCTCACATGTTCTCTGTTGTTGACCACTCTCTTATTCCATGTTGACTGAACTACTTTCCAAGATTAAGCTTAAGTTTATATAGTTTTAAGAAAAGGATTCATGCAGATATAATTTCATGTAAGGCCATCGTTGAAGTTGTTTTTATCCATTTTTGTGGATGTTTCTGTTGGTTGGTATCTACTTGTAATGGGGACAGAACAGGATTCTCCGCTATACCCTCTGCACTGAACACACTAGAAGCGATGCTGGTACGGGTACGATTGAGGGAAAGTTAAATTCTGTAGGTAATGTTATTTCATCCACATATCCTCAAAGCTAATTGCTAAATTTAGCCATACAGCATGTAACAAAACTTTGAGAATCATACCTGTCTTGGAATTGTGTGTGGTCATAGCATGTGTACCTCTCCCTCTTCAAGACCATAGCCAAGAGATTTTCGTAACTGGGTCAGCAAAGTTGAGAAAATGGGCAATGAGACAAAACAAACAGTTTTAGTGTTAAGGATCAAAATCTGAGGTCTGCAAATGTCCGCAATTGTTGAGTGTTTTCAAACTAAGGGGGTCATTAGGATAGCGGGCAGACTTAGTCCGCCAGCCATCCTATTGGTTATTGGGACCACCCGCCACAAGAGCGGGGGTCCCGTGGGGGGTGTTAGGATACCTTACTGACTGCAGGAATGTGATTACCCTTTGTCCCCCTGTGTTTCTTTTCTCACTACTAGAGCGGGGCCTCTACCACCGAGCAATTGCCGGGTGAGGTGAGGTTCACTCCCACAAAAAGCTGGGTGAGTACTTTTCAAATTATTAATATATTTTCCCCCAAATGAGTACTTTATGCCAAAGGGATAGTCGAATACAATGTTTAAATGACTGTGTGATATGATTCACCCACTTACTTTGAGCACTTGTTCGCCGTTCACCATTGCATCCAGCTACTTTATTTTGACAATATTCCTTCCTTTTTCCTAGG
This sequence comes from Lissotriton vulgaris, assembly GCF_964263255.1. Lineage (NCBI taxonomy): Eukaryota > Metazoa > Chordata > Amphibia > Caudata > Salamandridae > Lissotriton > Lissotriton vulgaris. The sequence continues at coordinate 899,136,340 of NC_141687.1, forward strand.
GATGAAGAAGTAGCTCTCAAACTACCTACACATGATTTGATTTTTTCTGTTAATATGTACTAACATAATACTTTGTTCACTTAAGGTTTTTTGTAGTAGCACTTTCACACACAAGGGCCTGAAGAAAGCCGAGTCAATGAGCTTCACTGCTGAAACATGTCGACCCCACTTGTAGCCAATAGATAGGTCTAATTATCCTATACTATCAGGCGGTTTTTAACATATGGCATCAGGACAATTCCTAATAAACATATTTTTTGTCCTTTTAGTCATTTTTACTACACACACGTTTTTTCACTTGCACTGCACTCCATCAGTCCTCACATACCTTGAACAAACAAAAAGGCTGAGACTGTTTTGAGAGGAGGAGGCCCAATATTTACGCCTAAGTACCATCTTTGGCTATAGGTGACCCCGCTCTCTTGGTTTTCCAGGTGACAAAGTTCTGCCAAATGGGTGGGCTGATGAAAACCACACTCAAGCCTGAGATTGTGCGAGTTATGTATTATTGGTGAACTGTAGTTGCTCTTATACTGTTGGTTTTTCTATCACACCAAACAGACCAGTTCCCTTCCTGCAGTCAGTAAGGTAAAGTCAGGGGTATGGAGTGAATCTGGTCTTTAAAAAGTGCTCCACAGTCCCTTCCCCACCTTTCTTGTTGTTAGGGTGTTAGGATACGCCCGCCACTGTGGTGGGCGCATCCTGCATTTTTAGCATTGTGGTGGGTGGTGCTCTCAGCACCGCCCGCCACAATGCTAAAAATGCACGTATGCATTTGCATAAACAAAGCGGCAGGCACCGTGTGCACCCCCCACCTCTACTTCACTCAAGGCGACCGGGGCGGAAAAGTGGCGGACAGTCTTTCCTTCCGCCGCGGTCCCCCATCCTAATATGGTGGCGGTCATTTGGGTGAGGAAGGCCGGCGGAATCCGCCCGCCATCCTAATAGGCCCCTAAGTCTACATAAATGTAGTACCTCTTTTTCTGCACATCTCTAAATCATTGGGCAATCTTTGTATACGAGAATAAAAATTGAAAATGATAGTTTTGCACCGCTATATTGGCACATCCGCATGTCCAATTATCTGCATGAATACATTTTTTGAGAAAGTTTTGAGCATGATTTTCAAGTGGGAAAACAATTATTAGCACAACCAAAAACGTTGATCTCATGGATTGATCACCCTAACCTTAACTATAGAAATGTGCTTGCTCCTTCTGTGATATGTATCAAATTTGATTAACAATTGCCTCAAACTGAACTCATCCAAGACCTAAGTGTTGGTCTTCAGGAAAGACGCATCACCATGGGACTCCACCTGGTGATTCATAGATCTTGGATCCATGCCTGGCTCACAAGTGAGCAACTTAGGAATCATCATAGACAACAGGCTGGACATGACCACCTATATTAATGCAGTGCTCTCATCCTGCTTCAAAACTCTAAGGATGCTGAAGAAAATCTTCTAGTGGCTATCAGACAACGCCAGGAAAATGCTCACCCAAGTCCTCATCACCAGCAGAGTAGATGATGTGAACATTCTGTACGCAGGGATAATCAAATAGCTCACAGGGAGACTGCAGACCATCCAAAATGCTGCATCTAGATGAGCCTTCAACCTCCCTGGCTGAGCACCTCTCACAGTACACCTTAGGGAACTCCATTGGCTCCCAATACACAAGTGCGTACACTTTAACCTCCTCCCCAACATCTAAAAAGCACACCACAACACAGGCCCGGCCTATCTGAAGAGCACATTGACTTCATCCAAATATCTAGACACCTCCGCTCTGCAGGTCTTACTATCACGCACCCCACGCACAAACAAAAGTGCAGCAGGGGGTTATACCTTTTCAGACCTGGCTCCTAAAGTGCGAAATGACTTCCTACATCACATCAGAGCCTCCGTCTTTCATTGTGGCATTCACAAGAAGCTGAAGACCTGGCTTTTTGAATAAGCCCCCAGGGCTGGCCTCACACACCTGCAATGGAGTTCACGAATACCCTTACTGGTGATTGGCATGTTAACATACCATAATGAATAGAAACCCCATTGTAATGTTCATACAAACAGATAAACCTCTTTGATTCATGAATCATGCTGTTTAATGGTCGACAAAATTTCTCTTTTGAGATACACTTATGGATAGGTTACTAATGAAGAAGAGGTAAAAAGCCCCTGTGGTGCAGGGGGAATCCTGCTTTTTAGTGGGCCCCTTTCAACCCAAGACCCATGAATATCTAAATGCTAAGGGGCCCTCACCACAATCTGAAGAGGCATCATCATTTTGCATTACGTCACTGGTCAGGGACTTGATTTAAGTGGCAAGATGAGCTGTAGCAGGAGTTCATTTTTCCTGGTTTACTTCCAAGTACTTGGCTTCCAAATCCTGTTTGAGATTAAGAATAAAGTAGCGACCCTGTAGTCACCAAAATCTCTGGCTGCAAGTTTGAAGCAAATGGTAGAATTACTTGAATCAGAAAGAAATACTAATTGGCTGGTAATTCCTCTTTTCTCGAGATAACCTTGGAGTTGCCTCTGTTATGTCTGTTAAGTTTGTCCCTCATTACTAACTCCCAGGAGTCAAACTTTTCAAGGAGAAAGCTTGGCCACAGGCACTAAGGACCTTAGTGGATTATCTGAACTTTGGGTAGTTATTCCTGTTTTGTTTGTGTTAATTAATTGTGGGTTTGTAATGCGCTAGAATCGACTCCCGAAGGAGTATCTCTGCGCAGTAGACCGCTGTGGAACCCGTTCTGGCTGTCCCTGTGAGATGGTCCCTACTGGGTATCTCCAAGGTGAAACCAGGCATCCCCGGCGTATGTGGGTGGCCGTTGTGGAGCTGAGGCAAGCTAATGCCCAGAGTTGCCGAGTGTGATCCCTGGATAGAGTAGGCACCGAGGTGAGAATTATCGAGTCCGCTGACCCTGGTCCACGACCCTGCCGCTTCGGGAATTGAACCCTGGTCCCGGGCCGTCCTCTGCTCCCAGGTCTGCCGCCTCTAACCCGTGAGCCACACCACTCCCTGAATAACTCATGTTGCATGGTTATTCAGATTAGTATGGATTGCTAGCCGAGATAACAGCATTCAACAATAAATATATTTTTTATAGCTGTCCAGATCACCACTGAGACACTGACCTATCCTGACTGCTACGCAAAAGTAGTCAAAATAGCAACAGTTGCTTATGCCTGTAGTTATGAAGTTTCCTTCCCCTGCTGCCTATTTGTTACTTGATTATTTTACAATAAAAATGGTTGTTAGCGAGTCCGTTTGAGGTAAAGTCCCCCGCCCCTAAAGGCAGCGGCATTTATTAATTTTCTAAAGTTAATGAAATTCTTTATTTTAAACCCATCTTTAGGGTACCTACTCATTTCTTTGGATTTCAGATTAAAAGGAGCAGTGCGTAAAATGATTCTGAAATTAGGTGCTCTACGCCCGCTGATGATTTCAGTACTGGTTAGGGATTTGAACCGAGTGCCTTGAGATTATAATTGCATTTCTATAGCGCTTACTACCCCTAACGAGGCGTCAAATTTCTTTTTCTGCAGTAGCACGTTACACCAGATCCCAAAGAGGATTAATGGTGAATTAGTATAGGGTGATATGAAATTAATTTGAGCGGTGGACTGTTAGTTGGATTGAAAAGGATATTGGAGGGATGGAAGAGGGAAGGGGGAAGGGTCTTGACAGTGTTTTTTTTCTTTTTTTCTTTGAGATTTGGAGCACATAGCAGTAGGAGGAGGTTTGGGATAAGTAAAGGAGAGGTGGAAGGGGAAAGAGTCCAGGGTTTACAAAGGCTTGTCTGAGATATCTGAATAGTAAAAGAGGTATGAGATGATGCAAGGAGGGGTAGAGGAGGGAAGAGTCTAAAAGGGTTATTTTGTGGATCAAAGTAGTAGAATGTATTTTGGGATGAGCCAGAGAGTGGAGGTAGAGAATATATTGAGAAAGGTATAGGGTGAGAAATATTGTAGTGCATTAGAGAGAACAGTAACATGAGGTCTGAGATTAGTCAGAGAGTGGAGGTAAAGGATATATTGAGAGAGGAATAGAGTGAGATATAGGGTAGGTCATTGGAAATCCTTAATCGGAAGTAAATTAATAAATATAAAGAAGGTGTATATGTATAAGGAAGGTAATATATTTTGATTTAAGTTGTGTTTGATAAACTCAGACTTTCAAGTGTTGCTGTACATTAAGTTAATTTATTTGATTTTTATACAATTGTTTTTATAATTTAATAGTGAAGCAATTGTGGATAAATAGCTATGAAGATGATTTACTTATCTATATAGTCACATGTTAGACATACAATAATATAACCATAAGTAATATATGCATTTCTTAAGCAGAACAAATACCTATAAATTCATAAACATAATTATTATACACGTTTATAGAAAGCAATACATATATGTAGGTACACATATATAGCCCAAATAAATGCTTATATGCACAGGGGCATGCTATGCACAGGGGCATGCTGTATATTTATGTTTGAGTATGGTGGTTATATGGGGAAGAGCCATTTCTTGGGTAGTCTTCTGAAGATAATGTAGTTATCTGTGGATCTTATGTTTGGGGGTAAAGAGTTCCATAGTTTGGCTGCTTGAACAGAGGATGTGCCATCTATGTTTTATTCTTGTATGGTGGCCAATCTAGAGTGGAGGTTCATTTGTTGAATGTATTTGGTGGTTTTATTCCTGATGAAGATCCGCCCTGTTCCATGTATCACTTTGTTGGCGATACAAAGCAGATTGAATGTGGATCTTCTGGCAACAGGTAACCAATGCAAGGCCTTCAAGACAGGGGAGATATGGGTTTGTGGCTTTATATGAAAGAGCAGTCTGGCAGCAGAGTTCTGAATCCGTTGTAGTCTTTTCATAGTTTTTAAAGATGATCCATGGTAGAGGTTATTAGTGGGGGAAGATGCGTTGCAGAGTTTTTTTTATAGCAAAGCAGCTTCATCTTTCTAGTGTGTCCACTTGGGCATTCATTGATAGCTTGGAGTCCATGGTAATTCTGAGTTTTCTTATTTCCTTTGATACTTTAGGCGGTGTTCCCAGATCGTCAGGCCATACGTCAAGTGGGTCGTAATTTTTCCAATAGCCACATGTGTGTATTTCCATGTGGAGGCATTCAATTTAAGATGGCTCCATGTCATCCACTGATCCACAACTCTGAGGCAACTGAAAATGTTTTCAATGTCTTTGGGGCTTTCCAGTTTAAAGAATAGTTGAGTGTTATCTGCATAGTTATAATATGGGAGGTGGAATTGTTTGATCAGTGCTGATAATGACTTCATGTAGATGTTGAAAAGCATGGGTGAGATGAAAGAGCCTTGAGGGACCCCTGCTTTTGTGAAGTATGGTTTGTATTTGAAAGGTGGGATATGGATGACATTAGTTCTGTTTTGAAGGTAGGATGTGATCCAGTCGAGAGCAGTCCCCTCTATGCCGGTTTTAATAAGTTTTTGTATTAGAGTGCCATGGTCAATCGTGTCAAAGGCGGCTAAGAGGTCAAAAGAAGTAGTGTAGCAACCCTGTTGTGCTCACCTGGGTTCTTAAGGTCATCCCAGATAGCAATGAGCACAGATTCTGTGCCTCTTCCTGGACGGAATCCTGTTTGGAAGTCTGAAAGTATGGAATTAACTTCAATTAATTGTGGCATCTGGGCCAATGCTGCTCTTTCTATCAGTTTCCCCAGGAAAGAGCCATTTGTAATCAGTCTTTAGTTGTCTGGGTTAAGGGGTCCAGGTTTGTTTTCTTTAGTAATGGGTGTATGTATGACTTTTTTTTTATTTTCTGGAAATATTCCCATGGTTAAGGAATTGTTAATGATTCCTCTTACTGATGTGGCAGCAGAGGTAGTTAGATGAATGAGAAGAGATGTTAGTGTTTTGGTGTGAGCTACTTAGGTGCAGTGAGTGAACAGGGTCATTTCTGTGAGTGTGGTGGTGTGCGCGAGCACCGCGTGGTGTGTGTAAGAGGGGTACAATCCATGAGCGATGTGGTGAGGCGGTAGGCTTAAGGTGCTGTCACTTGTCTAAAATGCTGTGCTACGAGTGTGGGGCTGTATGTGACCAAAGTGCTGAATCGAGAATTTCTCTGAAATAGCAAGAAATTAAGACATGCCTATAAACAGCAGTGCTTCTAAGAATGATAGCTTTGAAGCTGGGTTAAATCGGTAGCTCTGAGGCAGGGTTAATCCTGTAGACGGAGTCCATCCCAGGTGAATGATTATGGCCCTGTTGGATGTGTTCTGTTGTAGTGAAGGACAGGAAGTCCTGACTAATGCCCTCTATCGTCCAAAAAAGTAATTGTGTCTCTTCTAATGTTGTTCTTAAAATAATAAGTGCTGGTTTCAAATGGTTTTATCAGTTACAGGCGAGGATGCTGATTGTAATACCTGTGTTGCAACACGGTAGAAAATTCACTCAGAAACATTAGTGTCTAAAAAGTTCCACACAAGGACTAAAAAACATTCCAATTGAATTTGCAAATTTGAGTTTTACTGATCATTTAGAACACATTTAAACTGACAACACACCTCATAAATCAATTATAATCAGTGTAAATTACAGTTCCAATAGAATTCTTTCTATGATGAATATTAAAATTGGTATGGGGTGAATTAGTTCAGGTAACCAAGATCCAGAGAAAAGTTAAAAGATGGTTCTAGAAAGATTTTGCTTAAGTTAACAATTACCATTAAATACGTGATTTCATCAGCCTTCTGAGAGCTGAGGTTGCATCATAACTTTAGAAACGCATGTGACAGCAAACACAGAAAACATAATAGATTTCTCTATACGGTACCCATCTCAGTTTGAAACGTGTGAACTACAGGAAGCCGACGCAGAGATCAGACACAGATGTAGATTGCCTGCTGGGGTTTGCCTGCAGATTGGAAATGTAAGGTGCTCACAAAGACAGCAGGAACAGTCGAATGTGCCCTGGACCATGCAAGGCCAACTGAAAAGGTCACGCCCCATCAAGTTCTTCAAACTCTTGAGTGACAGGAGCATGACACAAGCCCCCCCAAAAGATTCAGGGACCATGCTGCACCATTTCACCGTCTTTAATTTAATCTGTCACATTCCCATCAAAAGGAACATGAATATAACTAAGTTAATTAGATTACACTCTGAGTGTTTATAGACGCAATGGCCCTATACGAGAACAGCAAATGAATTAGAAAAATGTATTTTCCTAGATGCCGTTCTTTTGCCATTTTGACCTTTTTTGGGCAGAATCCAACATTCTTAAGCTCACTGCGACTTACTTTGCCCATGTTCTCCCAGAGCAGCGGCTAATGTGATTAAAGCCCCCAGTGAGCTATTCTCCCAAAGGCACTAGCTCTGTGTGGTTTCTTAAAAGACATGAGTACTGCTCTGGCTCAAGTCATGTCATCAACCCGAGCCAAAAATGTCCTTTCCAATAAAGTCTAAATGTATTATGTTCTTCTCCCTTGCCTCTCCTGGAGCACTTCCACTGCCTTATACATTTTAATGTTATTTATCATATAATCATTGTAACGAGGAATAGCTTCGTAGGCCTATGACTCCATCGCAGCTGATTACTTTTGAATTCATACAAAGAAGGCCAGTCGTGATAGATCTTAAAAAGTGATGAACCTAAGTGCCTTTTAATATGCTTATTAACCTATGAATTTACATTGCAGTCAATTGCTTTGGAAATATTGCTTCAGTTTGATGTGCTTGATTTCATTTTTGATTAATGCACATTTTTGCTTGACAACGGAAAATAGCCCAGGCATGTTTTCGTTTCGCTTTGTCAAGCCCAAAGAAAAGGTTGAATGCTAGAAAAAAAACCTTCCAATGGTACGGCACTTAAGGTGTGGTCTTTTGAAAGTGTTGTCTCTGATAGCTCCCACCTCAATAGAAAAAAAACATTGGTTTCCAATAACCAGCGTAATTTATCTTTCTCACTAGACCAAACTATTTGGGTAAACCATGATGTGCATTCTACAAATATCAAGACATGGGGCCCTATTTACAACAAAATAATGCAGCCCGGTGCCACAAGCCATTTTGCTGCGCCTAGCTGCATCATTTTCAAAGCACAGGGATGTCAAATTTACAAAAATATGAGGCATCCCTGTGCTTTCTTCTGCATTTGGCTGCCATGTGCCAAGGCAGGCATCCTTGCACCATGGTGCAAGAATGCCTGCGTTGCAGGGATGATTGTTTTTGTGCAGAAAGGGACACCTTCCTGCACAAAAACAATCTGATGTTCTTTTCTTTTTTCTACGTGTGCTGCAATTGAAAGAGGAAAAAACAAAAAGAAATAAAAGGATTTCTCCTCATTGCGCCTCCTTACACCTCCTATTCTAGACGTGGGATTCTGATGCATTCCCTGGTTTGTGAAGTGTTGTAAATCTGGGAATGCAGCAGAATCCAGGGGTGTTACATGGGAACACCCACAGCAACACCCATGACATGCCCCTTTCATGCAAAGAGATGCGTGAAAAGGGGTTATATTTACAAGCCCATGAAAAGCCAGGAAGGGTGGCTTTGCGTGTCCGTATAAATATTGACTAGCAGACTGTGCCACTGATGCGTATAAAAGGTTACGCACTGGCCGCGCAAGATGATTGTAAATAAGCCCCTGGAAGTCTTAACCTGTACCTCGTGTAGAGCCCCCTCCCATACCATGCCATAATTGTCTGTTTCCCTTATCTAAAGAGCTATCAGCCTGATTCATGTAGCTAAATTGCACTCGCAAAGGGCCAGATTCTCAGAATCTGGCCCTTTGCGAGCGCAATTTTTGCATTTGGTATTCATGATACCAAATGCAAAAATCGCTATTTAAGAATTCGCATATTTGCGTGGAATGGCATTTAAGGAATCTCTAATAGAGATTCCTTAAATGCTATTCATGACACACAACAAAATAGCGATATTGGACATTTGGGGCCGCTATTTACCGACAGGTCAGACCTGTCGGTAAATAGCAAAAACTCAGAAAAATGCTTTTAAAAGCATTTTTCAAAGTTGCATGTAGCACACACACATGTCCTTTGGACATGTGTGTGCGCAACACCTGTCCAAAAGTGCATTTTAGGGGTGCTACAGGGCGTCCTTTGGACACCCCTGTCACCCTTAAAATCGCTATCTCAGTTGCGAGTAGCAAATTGCTACTCGCACATCCCCATTCATTCCAATGGGCCTCTTGGCCCATAGGAATGAATGGGGAGTATTTGCGAGTAGCAAATTGCTACTCGCAAATAAAGAACATGTAGGAATCGCTATTTAAGTAGCAATTCCTACATGAATGCCGTTTTGCGTGTCCTCAATAGCGAATCGCTATGATTCGCTATTAGGGACACGCAAAACGGCCCGTACATGAATCAGGCTGTATGAGCCTACAGCTGGTCAGATATAAAGAGTAAATTTTATATTAACATCAAAGGATTTCCAATGGTGTCAATGCTCATTTGTAAAATACCAGCAGCAACATTAATCATAATAATAGCAATAATCAATAATAATTCATAATTACTGATGCCAGGTCAGAAAACTATTTCACTTAGAAGACTGCCACCACTTGCACCTCTGGTACTGCTCACTTTTACATGGAACACCCACTTCAAGCCTGGCATTTCTTGCTACCTTGTGTAACAGCCCCAAGGCACTTGCTGCCCTCACTACTTCTCCGGCTGGAGCTTGGTGGTGGGCAGAGTTCAAGAATACATGTAAAATATCTGAACTGGATGAGTTGCTCAGGCATGGCACGTGAAAGCTTGAGAGTTCTGCATTCGGTCACCTCCTTATTGCTGCTTGCAGATGTAATTGAGGAGAGTGTACCACATGCAGCACCAGAAAGACGTAAGGTCCTGCTCTTGGCTGGAGCTGCAGCATATCTTTTCTTATGCACATTGTTCTCCTCTCCTCCTCAACACTCACTTCAATGTCACATCACTTTCAGCCTCAGAGGGGCAATAGAAAAGCAGTTGTGCAGCCCCCACTAATACTGCAGTCTGGTACACAGTCATGGGATGCCTCATTGTGCATACTCCTTAGCTGCATCAGGAAGTAAAAGGTGGGATGGAATGTCAACCTATTCTTCATAATCTAGCCCATAACGAGCTGCAGACTGCAAGGGTGTTTGCTGAAAGGAAGATCTGCTCAGGCCATTTTCATTCAGTGCCGGCTTTAGCACTGGTGGTGCCTGATGAAACACTCTTTTTTGGTGCCTCCTCTCCTGTGACCTCCTGCTGCATGGTTTCACTCAGTACCACCCTCCAACAGTGCCCATCCTCTCCACATCAATATAGAAAACAGTTGGTCCTCGACGAAGATTCACCATATAAAACAATTATTGCATTTAGTTAAGTACATTTTTAGTCAACTCAAGAGTAAATCTGTACTGTTGGTTAAATAGGTATACTAGCCCACATTGTCAAAATATTATACAAAAAGCACCAAAAACCTTGGGATTTGAAATGAATCCAATCGGATTATCTTATTTAATATACAATTCAAAAAAGGAAAGAATTTGGCAAATCTTTATACAAATATTTACATTAACAATAAACAAAAATATATTTCTATGATAAAAGAGAGGCGTGCACAGAGAAAGATCAAAGTGTGTGCTCAAGTGATTGATCAAGGAGATCAGAGAAATAAAGTGCAGATTACTTATATACAAAAATTAAGCCTGCCCTAAAGAACGCTTGCAAAAAATGTAATTCTTTTTTACTAGCTTGTAGTTATTCAAACTCCGTTATCCTTGGTTTGCACAGTCGGCAATGGGATTTGAGAGGGAAGGAGATGGGGAGAGGGGGCAGAGACTAATAGGTGCAGGCTCCCACAGGGAAATGTCGACGTTTCGACCCAACCATAAAACGGGTAGTTCAATTCCTCAACACAGGGTCTTCATCAGGACGGATATGGGGAGGGGCGCAAAAAGTCTTTCAGAGTGCACGCAGGTTAAAAACCATTGTCATTGGGCACCTGTAATAATAAATGAAAACTGGGCTAAGTATCACTAAATCATATCAAACGAAAAAATTCATACCATGGTGGGCATGGAATTGCACTCACCCTTCTGTAGTGTATCAACACACGTGCGACGTTTTGTCCGCACTCAAAAATATTTTTAATCACAGATTGACACTGTAAATGAAGGAGAAGGTAGCCATTAGTGCTACTCATATCTTGCCATGTGGTTATGTTGTATAATACATGCGGAGAGATCTCACTTTTAAATTGCATCATTTACTTAGAGATTACAGCAGTTAGTGGAAGGAGAACCCACTACAACATACTATTAATTTTTTGCTGGGGGCATAGTGTTACATAGTTAATTATCAACTACCCATATACCCCGAGCATAAAAAACTTTTATGCTCGGGTATGGGAATTGAACTACCCGTTTTATGGTTGGGTCGAAACGTCGACTTTTTCCTGCGGGAACCTGCACCTATTAGTCTCTGCCCCTTCTCCCCATCTCCTTCCCTCTCAAATCCCATTGCCGACTGTGCAAACCAAGGATAACGGAGTTTGAATAACTACAAGCTAGTAAAAAAGAATTACATTTTTTGCAAGCGTTCTTTAGGGCAGGCTCAATTTTTGTATATAAGTAATCTGCACTTTATTTCTCTGATCTCCTTGATCAATCACTTGAGCACACACTTTGATCTTTCTCTGTGCACGCCTCTCTTTTATCATAGAAATATATTTTTGTTTATTGTTAATGTAAATATTTGTATAAAGATTTGCCAAATTCTTTCCTTTTTTGAATTGTATATTAAATAAGATAATCCGATTGGATTCATTTCAAATCCCAAGGTTTTTGGTGCTTTTTGTATAATATTTTGACAATGTGGGCTAGTATACCTATTTAACCAACAGTACAGATTTACTCTTGAGTTGACAAAAAATTTACTTAGCTAAATGCAATAATTGTTTTATATGGTGAATCTTCGTCGAGGACCAACTGTTTTCTATATTATCGAATACCCAGGTCCTTTGACTAAATTGGGTCAACCCCTGTTCTATAACAACATCCTCTCTACATCGGCCTTCTCTCAAATGCATTAATTTGTTTTTATAGTACTACTCTTACCAGTTTAGGGTGTCAGTCGGAGCACTTCCCATCACACAATTTATATAGAGACGATGAACCATACAGCTATAAATTAGTCAATAGAAAAAGTTACATTAGACAATGAGAAGTTGGCATCCTGTACAAATGTTTGTTGACGCTGCAGCACATTTGTCCAGTGTGGTAATTTCTATGTAACATTTTTTAAATCATTTAACTTTGCAGTGAGTGAACTTGAGGCAACCATTCATCAGTGGTGTCCAGCACAGATATGGGTTGGTAGGGCAGTGGGGGAGAGGGGGTAAGGATGTATAGTTGTTAAAAAAAAAAGAAATCTTCACTTACCTCCTCGCCTCTCTGTCTCACGTCTTCTTTCCTCTGCCGAACAGGAAGCAGCCAGGCTCCCCAGAGCCAATCACAACGCTGCAATGCAGTGCTGGGATTAGCTCTGATAAACTAATCACAACACTGCAATGCAGCACTGTGATTGGTCTGAGCTCCATGGTTAGATGCTCAGATATGGACTCAGGGCCTGGGCATGTTCTCCATGCGGCCGGCATGGAGAACTTGCTAAAGTGTGCATGACTGTTTAGCAGGGCCAAAAGGGCCGGTCAAAGCATCATGCGCACTTTAGTGTGCCCACCACTCCTCCCCTGCTCTGTCAGCAGAGCAGACCAGCCCTCATGCTGCCGCAGCTGGAAAGAATAAAATGATGATAACATAGTATTATTATCATTCTATTATTATGTTACTGCTGGGGGTGAGGGTCCTCCACCTTAGCGGAGTAGCAGCCACTGCAATTCATCCAAGAGAAGTAGAAATCACTCAAACACGAGAAAGCTCCAATTTTCACAAGTCTTCCATTGGCAGTTTTTTTGTATTTTGTTTTTTAATGGTGAGTGTGATGAAGGTCAATAAATCAAGGCTCGTTAAGGACCTGTTTCTAGGCCCTTTTTTATTGTTATGTTTTCCCACGCTTGCCTTAAACACCACTTTGCAGAAGCTGTAGGCTCCGATCTTCTTCATCCACAGCCCTGTGAGCACCTCACATGTGTCCTTACTCCAAGTACGAGGTGGGGGCCACAGAGGCTGGTTCCCACTCCACCTCTGTGAGTTTAGAAATGGATGGGTTGACTGTTACACAGTGCAGCCTCTCTAATTGACAAACAGCCTCGGAAAACCCATGGCTTAAGCTTAAAGCGTACAGGCTGTTTTCAATCAGCGAGGCTGCACTGGGTCATAGGAGGCTATGGCCCTGCAGCCTTTCAGGGCACAGACGATCAGGGCAAAAAAAATGTAAGCCCTGTAAATCCTGCGATGGCAGACACCAGCGCACTAGAGCAAGAGTCTTTCTAAAGAGCCTGCTTGTGCTTGACCTTGCACAGAGCGAGGGTCGGAAGCTCTAAACAGTTCACTACTATCACAGTTTTAAAAATAATTAGCAGGTAAGAATTGTGGCAGGGGGGTGGGGCACAGCCCTTTTGCCCTAATTAAGTAGCATTCCCTGCAATAGGAGACACTTAATCCTGTTCAGACAGACTATTTCCTTATGGGCTAATGACAACCACAGATAAGGATGTCATTGTATATGTAATAATTCAAATAACAAGTTTGAGCTTTGACCGAGTTGTAGAGTGCAAATATTCAAAAGGGGCGCTCTACAACCGGCGAAGACGCGGGAACACTAATTATTTGGTCATTGGTGGTCCCTGAAATGTTCCACAATTTCCCTGATGCCCATTGTTATATTCTCTTCTGTGGAACTGTCTACCTCTGGTCGGGGACCTGGTCCCTGTACTTGAGCTAGAGTTGTCCGATAGGTCACTGTCTGTGTTGTAGCCCTGGTTCTTTCTTGAGAATATATAGTCCTCCCTGATGTAGGGATAGACCCTCTAGTGTCTTAAATTTGCTGTGTCCTTTTTACATTTTTGGAATTTACTCTGCTTAAATGATAGTTCAAAGTCATTGAGTGTTCTATTGAGCCTCTAGGTTCTTTTTGTGGGTGTTAGTGGACTGGTAAGATTTTAGCCGGACCTCAATCTCCTGTATTTCAGTTTTCAATTTTTGTGCCAGTCCTGTCACAGTTTTTATAATGAGGATCAACCAATCCCTTGTGCAGTGCCATGATAAGAGTGACCAGTATTTCTTGAATTCCTTGTCATGTTGGAATATAAACAGTTTGTTCCTTACTATGAGATCTTGAGGTGCTGCATTCGCATGTAGGTATTTGGTGATCAGTCAACTAGTTTCCAACTCGGTATAAAATTGTACACTTATGCTGCTAGATGATGCAGGAGCTCCTGATGTCATGGGGGAATAACATTTTCCAAATACCAACTTTTTGGACCTTCTTTGAGTTCCTCTTGGCCACTTCTAAGGCTTCCAGGACCTAAGTGGCAGCACTTAAAAGACGGGACACACTCTAGCAAAGCCACAAGCAGGATTCTTCCAGTTGCAGTTGTAACTAATCACATCAGGAAAAAAAACTTTTTACAGCATTGCTATCCCTATTGCCACACTACATCAGACCATTCAAGTCCACAATTTATTCTTATGTGCATGTGGGCGCTGGTCCCACCTTATGGCTGTGGGATGACTCTGGATAATCCCTGACCCATGCCATTCCTTACCTCACTGCAACCTATACCACAGAGCACCTTTCTCAGTAAAATCTACATGGCAAAATCCAACAGATGAACTTGTGACAAACCTAAGGGTGAGTTTAGGGTAATGGGAAGCCCCCTCCCACTCAAAATGTTTCTGGAGCCAGCTTCGTCCTGCACTAAGATTAAAGCTAGGATGCTATAGTGTGCTTTTGGGAAGAGGAGACTCCTCTTCTCCAGGCTTCCCTTATCACTAAACTATAAAAGGACAGGCCTCCCCCTGTTCTCTTTTAAGTTAGTGCTGTTCCTGGGCACCCCTAAACTGGCATGTGCATGCATTTTTGTCAAGTCCAAGCCATTGTCTTTATCCGTAGAGCAGTATTTCACACCTCATCTAAGAATCTTTAACTGGCCGGTTTCAGGGAAACTAATGCTAATGAACCCTGCAGTGGCTTCAGGCTGGGAAAGTAAAACTTTTGAAGATTTACTTTTCCTGTATATTTATCCAAAATCTAACGTCATGATTGAATTGGATTTTTAATACATTTTATAAATAATGGTCCAATCCTCTCTTTATCTTGTCCAAACCAGGTTCCGAATGAACAATTTAAATGCACTTCTGTTTTTTCTTTATGGAACTAGTCACTGCCCTAACAGTGAAATAGATTTTAAAGTCAGCATAATGAATAGTATAATAGGTGCACCAGTCCACAGGTGATATTTTACTTTCTGTGCCATTGGTGTATATCTTACACCATATGCGATGGTCATAATGGAGAGTTAAATATACCAATTTGGATTAGGTAATTTTACAGGTCAGACACATACATTGGGGACTGGATAGCATTACCCCAGAAGTGCAGATTTAATACTGTATAAGAAGCATTTTTTGCACTACGCATCCAAATATAGCCACATCCACGTAAGAAGCATCCTAGCACAAGGAAGCAGCCGTGCACCAACCAAGAAGCAAGACCGTAACTTCTCCAGTGTCACTGGCAAGCAGCTTTGAAAATTGCCATCACATATTGCTTAATCATTTTAACCTCATCAGCGCGGCGCAAATTCGTGCGCTGTGCTGAACGTTCTATTGGGCTTATGGACTCATGACGGAACGGTTCCGTCATGAGCACAGGCCAACCGACGCTCATGACGGAACCGTTTCGTCATGAGCATCGAAGGGGTTAAACCCCTAACACTCTACTACTGAAGAAGAATTCAAGAAACTAAGAAGACAAAGAAATTGAGCCCTTCAGTCTATCACTAATAGTAGCTTTAATTGAAGCACTTTACTTTCCGTCCATACAGGTGAGAGGGTTTTGCACTGAACTGAAAGCCATAAACTGTATCATCAGTGCTTGTTTGAATTTTATGGGCTGATGATCTAAACAATCCTAAAGAAAACCGTCTGGTGTATGGAAGGAAAAGAAGCACAGCTCATACTTCCAGGTGTTTCTGCAGTTCCTATACCTTCTGGAAATGTAAATGTAGTGCATCAAACCACCTTTGGTATTACTCTTGGGAGTGGAATCGTACAGCCCAGGCTAAACCCCTACTTTACCCGGTGATACAGTAACTGGGAGGCACTCATCTAAACACCAGGAGACCCTACCATACTCAAGGACTAACCCAGGACAAATGCTCAGTTTGCCATAACAGACCCTCATGTCGCTGGTATAGACCCACATATACCCCACAGACCTCATTACAACAAATAATTGACCTTTACATAAAGAACACGACTCTTGTCTATCCCCTAAATGACACACAGTCCCTGGTAGATGCTTTGTGAGTCCCAAATCAGATCTCCACATAACAGACAGGCACATTGATGTTCAGAGCAAACCCTTCCACATGTCAAAGTAGGCTTTAATTTAGACACTAACATACCTTAAAACAGACCATGCATAGATCTAGCAGACCCTCTTATTGTCCCCAGCAGATCCTAATATAACTCAGAGTAGACACTAATAAATGTTCCATAGCTAAATACAGATGCTAATATGCCCCCAGCTGATCATGATCTAGTTAACATTAGATCATCACCTAATTCAGAACATAAAATCCAATACCACAGAACAGACCCTTGCATGTCTTATGCTACCATAAAAAGGACCGGTTCTCACAGACTTTAACATAGCTAGTAACAGACCCTCATAGCCTTTAATAGACCCTCACATATCAAAGAAGATTATTGTATATCAGTCAACTGGTGATCATCACATCAAACAAAACAGACCCTCACATAGCCCGCAGCAGGCTAGTGCAAATCCCTTCACAGGTCTTCAAAGAGCCATCACATACTGTTTGCCTCCCCTTAACTTTCAATGTAACCCTTCCAACCATACTGAGCAAGTACCTAGAGAGTTCTGGGGTTGAGTGCTAAAAATAAGAAGATTGACAATCTATGTCTGTCGAAAGGCTCTCTGCTTATGTTCACTCTACTTTTCATCCCTTTCTTCCTAATCCATGACTCTTCTCCACTACTAAACATCACCTTTCCACTTATGCCTCTGAATCTGCTAATGCAAAGTCCCTGCACATGGCCCCACCACTGATCCTCAGTGTCCTCACTGATGGGAGTGATCACCCAGGGCCAAAAACTCCAACATCTGTTTGTCCCCCTCGAGTCACTGAAGGAGCAGTCCCTATTCCCAAAATCGCAACTGACCATCCTCTGGTTCAACATCTACTGTATGCCAGAGAGGAATCCAGGTGTACAAAAGAGGTCCTAGGAGCCTGGGCTATACGCCTGAACAAATGGGACTGCCAAGAGTGAAGCATATGACAAAATGGACACCACATAAAAGTTAGAAACTTAAGGCACCTGCCTCCACCCATTGCTGCCAGTCGTGTGAGATGCTGTGCCATCCTAATGGTTCTGGTCCTCTTCAACATCCCAAACTACCTCATCAGTTGTTTGTAACAAATAGAAAAAGGCCTCTTGGTCCCAATCCTCAAGACCCGTTCTGCACACAAATCTTGGAGCCATCCTTAAGCCAAGTCTCTTCCCCCCTGTGGGCAGTGTGGGGAGCGTCAAAATTCACAGCTGTACAGTCACCTATGTGAGTCATACCCGCATGGCAGTGATGAGAATACGTTTCATCTGATGGTGACCCCTACCCTTCACCGAAAGCCTACTTCTTCCAGGTCAGCTCATGAGAAGTACCAGGAGCCCTGGGAAACAACCAATGCCCTGGTGACAATAAAGCACCAAGGAAGGCCTCCCAAGAAGATGTCCTTGTAAACAATGGATGCTCTTGTCACAGCAGTGAAGGAGAGAGAGCCTGCAGGCAGGAGACAGGTCTGTCAGGCAACAGCCAGCAGTACAAACATGATGGGTGACTCATGCTCTGTAGCCTGCATCATGAGTACTACTGTAGTGGGCAGGTGGGAAAACTGCCTATACATAAAGCCAGACAGAAGTCCCTGGGGAAGGGCAGCACAATGACAAAGAAATGAATATGTTGCACACTCTTACTGAGAGAGCAAGGCTGCCATATCGTACAATGGTGAGCACAGTTCTCTGATACAGCCACTGTACCACCACCAGCCCAACACTTTTTTTTACATTGTTGAAACTGTGATTTGCCTGCAAAAATGAGTAAGAAAAAAGTCAACTTTGTTAGTAGGTTTGTGTATTGCAGTAATAGAAGCAGCGTTTGAACTGTAATCAGTTAGAATGCATATTAATACCACTTAATATAAAATCTTTCCAAAATGCACTGCACTAAATCCTGGTGTTCAAATGAGTGCAGGGTCCATATCACATAATGTGAGTTCCGAAAGTGCACATTTAAGACATTAACTTGTGGCCACTTTTGAAATCAAAAAGGTTCAATTGATGGATCCTGGGTTTTGTGGTAGTTTTTAAGAGAAGAGAGACCTAACCACGATCACACATTTTACCCAGAGACACAAATGAAATTATTTCATAGATACATTGGAATTGCCTACAAAAAAAGATTTTTTTGTGTTTTCTCTAAAGCAAGATAAAAAACAAATATTTGAGTCAAGAAACAAAATATGAGCCCAAACTATTGGATTTGCCAGTTCTGGTTTTGAATGGTATCAAGCCCGTCTAATTCTGGTTGTGCCTTTTAATCCAATGCCCCAACAACCCTAAACACCAGGCTATGCTGTCTGACGTCTTCCCTCACCAATCTAATGTTATATTATTCACACATTTTCTTTTTTGGATAGATTGCATTGCACATAAAATACAAAGGGCCAGATGTAGGAAGGCAAATACCAGTCGGTAACGGACGATTTTGGCCGTTACCGACCGGTATTTGAAGATAGAGATGTAGGGGCATGGTAAAATACAGAATCGGTATTTTTACCGAATCGGTAATTTTACCGATTCGGTAAAATACCGAATCAATAAAATTACCTAATCTGTATTTTGACATGTAGGTAGCACTGTAATCAGTGCTACAGGGGTGTAAGAATTCGTTATTTACCACCAACTCAAACAATGAAAACCCTTTAAAAAGCATTTTTTTTTACTTTTTAAACAGTGCCATATTGCAGACATACATGCCCTAGGGGCATGTATGTCTGCAACATGTGCACCCATTCACAATTGAGGGGTTCAACAGGGTGTTAAAGTGCCACCCTGCCACCCTTCAATGTTTCCGCCAATTACCGAATCGGTATTAACCGATTCGGTAATTGACATTCATTCCTATGGGCCTCCAGGCCCATAGGAATGAATGGCAATTACCGAATCGGTAAATACCGATTCGGTAATTTTACCGATTCGGTAATTGACATTCATTCCTATGGGCCTCCAGGCCCATAGGAATGAATAGCAATTACCGAATCGGTAAATACCGATTCGGTAATTACCGAATCATACCGATTCGGTAATTAAATCGGTAAAAATGCCTACATCCCGATTGACAATTCTTAAATACCGAATCGGTATGATTCGGTATTTAAGAATCGGTAATCTGGTATTACCTACATCTGGCCCATAATATTTTTATTCGGATAAAATAAGAATAAAAGCGCACAAAACAAAATCAGACTAAATGCCCAAATATCAACAATTCAAGTAAAATAAAACAGAGGCTATAAAAACAATAAGAACGGACAGCGCACAATATATACAACTTTTACATTCAAGATGGACATGGTTATCAAGGTCGTACAACTCATAGTTAATTAACAAATGATTTTGTACCACGTGCAAAATACGATTGAAACCAAGACAGGAAGTGTTAGAAGCAGCTAAATTAATAAAATCCATCCCTGGGCCTAGGGCTAGTCTTACTAAAGCAAACTGGATAATAACAGATGGCTCTTAAAGCAGTCCGAACCCATTAAAGTGCAAAAGGTTGAGCTAAAAGTGCAGGGTGTCACATCTTTGGTCTACTAGCAGCAAAGAGAAGCTCTACAGTAGCTGCCATGAGAATACAAAACGGCCCATTGGAGTCAGCCAAACGTTTTCACTCTTATGGCCAAGCTCCAGTGCAAAAATGTAGCAACACCACTGGCAATCAACTCTTTTGTCTCGGCACACAAATCTCTAAGTGCCACATGGCACTGTCGAATTCTAAGCTGCCTGCAAATAGGTAAAATCCATTGATTCCTCCAGCGCTCATTTACTGGGCCGAATAATAGGCTGTGCCGGGGGGCGGGGGAGGATGGGGGGCGCCCCAGGCGACACAAATTGAGGGGTGGGCAGCCTCCCCCTCCCCCTTCCCAGCTCTTACCTGTGGCTGTCACAGGGCAGAAAACGCAGGAATGATCCCCATCCCCCCTGCTCCTACATGCGGCCGTCAGATGCAGGGACTGCCACGGGCTGGCAAAGGCCTAGCTATGCCATTGAAAATAGGAAATGTGGTACAGTTTCATCTGCCTGTAGAGAGAACAATCAACAAGGCTACCGTGCCAAAACGTAATATACAATTGTCTGATGGTTCCGGCCAAAACACAATCAAGGGAATATTCAAACCTGCTATAGTTATTGAAAAAAAATACAATCTGACACACACACAAACAAGCATTGGCATAGCCAATAGGTCTCACCTTTGGGACCTTATGTTTTTAGCCAAAACTTTTGGCTATATTGCAGAGCATTGTGGCTGCTGTGCATCATGTTGAAAAGTTATAATAAAAAGTGTTGAGCATTTGTATTACCTTTATACAAACCAAGACGACATTATATACAACTGAACAACCTAAATAAAAAAAGATTTTAACATGAAAAATGTCTTCCAGTTTTTTTATACTTGCACTGTTGGCAACTTCTTCCTGCCTGTTCTGATGCTTGTTTGTTATAAAAAATGTTGTTATGGGGGAGCGTGACATAAATAACGGCGGAATGGAGTTTGCAAAACAGTAATTTAATTAGAACACAAGCAGTTGACCGACACTAGGAGAGAATCAACAGATGCCAGATTCTGAGGGCAGACTGACGAGATGCTTAGATGAAGCTTAGGCGGTGCGCTGATGCAAAATGATGGGGGTGAATTATGTTTGGTGCTCAGTTGGTGCCACTATATGGTGTGGATTGGAGGTACGTTGTGGATTGTGGAGTTGAAATATGTTGTTTGGTGTGTTATTATGTGGTGTAGATTGGAAATGTGTGAAGTTGAATTGTGTGGCCTGGATACTGTGGTGTTGAGTGAAAATATGCTTAGTGAAATTGTGTCATGGTGTGGAGTGCTTTTATGCTGATTGATGGTATCTGGCATAGAGTGCATTTATGTGGAGTGTATTTATGTTGCATTGAGTAGAGTGCAAGTATGTGGCGTGTAATTATGTGGCACTGAGTGGTATTATGTGGAGTGTATTTATGTTGCATTGAGTATAGTGTAATTATGAGATGTGTAATTCTATGTCAGGACTGGAGGCCAGGATTATGCCTTCTTTCTTCACTTTTATTGTCATTGCAGCAACAAGAAACAACTTAAGACTACATTTCCCATGAACCATAGGGGAAATGTAGTCAAAACAAAATACAAGTATTAACCAATTAGGATCAAGCAACAATGTCCAATCAGGATCGTCCAGTAGTTGTATAGCCCCTTGCTAGAGTCCATTCCTCCTCTTTCTTCGCTGCTACGTAGCCAGATAAGTGCCCTTCAGTTCTCTCCTGACTGTTTGTGATTTGTCTGGTGTTTCCCTAAAGTTTCATGGTTATTGTTGCTAGGGCGATTGCGCTATATGTTTGTAATGCATTCTTGCTGATTTATGACAGTTTGTTATTTTCAGATGATTGGCGTGTGACTGCTGAAGTGTTTCTCAACGTTTGAGTGCTAGCGTGTTTCTAGTCAGCGAGTCGCTTTTTAGGTCTCGCCTGTCGATGCGCATGCGCATCGAGCAAGCGAGACTATGGGGGCTTATCCACTCTTTGTCCAACTTGCAAGGAATCGTGGCGATTCCTTGCAGTGCCCGTGACTTTTAAGCTCAATGCGCATGTGCATTGAGCTTAAAAGCGCGTACACATCAGTTCCCTCATCCGCACTTCTCCTCCCCCCTCGCCCCCTCCCCTGCCCGCCGTGTCGCATTTCTCCTCCCCCCTCCCCTTATCTGTCTTCCCTTCGTCTGTTCCCTCTCCCCGCTCCGCCCCCTCCCCTGCCCGCCGTGTCGCATTTCTCCTCCCCCCTCCCCTTATCTGGCCTTCCCTCCGTCTGTTCCCTCTCCCCGCTCCGCCCCCTCCCCTGCCCGCCGTGTCGCATTTTTTTTTTAAATCACCACTTACCCCCTACCCCCCAGCAATTCCAACACTGACGCCGTGCTCGGTGTTTCTCTTGTTAACGAGAGTAACCTTCTGATACATAGTGCCCACTCATTAACTATTGGGGTAGCACGAGTCAGCTGTCCCAGAAGTACGTATACAGTGGCCAAACTGATCCTCTTCCCATCGAGCAAGTCTATCGCCCCAGAACGTTAACATGTCTAGGCCAAAACTAAATTTCCAATAAATTTCCGGGGAGGCGAGAAGGTGGCTAGCGGACTGTACCACCAGAATGATATGGGGTGCTACTGTGCGTGATCGTAAAACGAGATCCATAGTCATGCCTTTTCCGCCACGCAAACGGGGCGTTCTGTTATTAAATTCTGATATAACTATATGGAATTCGATTTCCCTCCTGAGCATTCCAAAATGTTTCATGAATGCGCGGTGGAGACGTCACACCTGCCCCTATTTTGGATCGTACCAGGTCTTCAACAACAAAGTTGTGCGACCAGACCGGAAAACGTAATCAGATGGGCCGGGCTTCATGCCTACTACTGAAAGGTATGATTCCGCTCATTGACCCGCTGTTCTTTACATCAGACGGACATTAACCCGTTTCTAAATGGCTTTTGGTGTTACTGCTGGGTATTCAAGCTTTACTTTTTTTGGGACTGACGACCGTCTCTACTCAAGGCTCATTGTCTGTTAACAGGGTAGTATTGCGTTCCACAACGGTAGTCCAGCTGTAATTACGAACGTGAAAATTAGCCCTACCCAAGATGGCCGCCTTGTCGCCTGTATTAAGGCTGGCGTCGTTCTGAACGGGAAAACGTAATATTTCCAGATGACAACTTTTTGAACTATTGGAATTTTGTTGGCACGATCCAAGCCCTATGTAGTTGTTCTTATATTGCCAATTTTATAATGCAAATTTCAATTTATACACTTCTGTTTAAATATATCATTGTGAAAGTCTCTAAAGTTTTTTGCATAGCGCGAACCTGGACATGTACCAATTTACAACAAAACCATTCAGACTAACACATCTTTTAAGGTGCAGGAAGGGGGCGTATATTTTTTTTGTTATTGCAGTTATTAAAGCAATTTGCCCCAAAGGTATGGGAGCGCTTTACATGAGCATCATGTTACAAGGGTACATACATTTTTTGGTAGGGGGAGATTAAATGATTTGCCCAGAATCACAGGCTGTTAAGCCAACACTTAACACCAAGACTGGAACTTGGTTCCCTATGGCCAAAGTGGGTAGCTCTGACTGTTATGCCACATCCTCCTTTTGAAATGACTTGTAGCTTAGGCGCAAGAGCTGTCTACTTGGGAATGGGAAAGGCTCAAATTGTCAAGCCTGCAGGCTCTGATTAGGCTTCTCTTTATTTTCATATTTTTTTACAGCAGCCAATAAGATTAATTAATGTGAGAACACTACATTGCTAATTAACACCAATCAACATAGTCACATGTACCAATCACAGAGCCCTCAACTCTACATAATCGCAAACTGCAATTTTACGCTCTCTTTGCTACTACGTAGCCAGTTAAGCGTCTCGTTTTCAATATATATGTCGATGAGTATGATTACTGTGTTAGGTTATTGTGTTGTGTATTTCATGGTTAATTAGACACTGATACTAACATACCTAAGAAACTGTTTGAAATGATCAGAAACCAATCTACCTGAGAACCGATCTTGTTTCCACAAACAACAAAGCACCCCCTAATTGTTAAACCGTTGCCTCCTTTTTTGCTTAAAAAACATCGCAAATTACTAGCAATATTGAGATCGCTCTCAAACTAGTTTCGCACCAACCCCTCCTCCACCCCTCCACAATAGATAATGAAGCCTGGCTGTATAATCGCCTCATCGAACCGAAAAATAATACCTCCTGGTCTAGCTTCATAACCTTTGATGAGATTCTGGTGACGCTACGTACGTTTAATTATGATATTCCGAGCGTTAAAACATACACTGCCAAACGCGCCTTCACATCCTCACCCCCTCATCCTCACACACCCTCACTCACCCTCACACCCCTCACAACCCTCTCACCCTCACTCAGCCTCACACCCCCTCACCCTCACACACCCTCACACACCCTCACCCACCCTCACCCTCGCACCCTCTCACCGTCACCCCCTCTCCCTCACACACCCTTACCCTCATCCCCTCACCCTCACACACACTCTGTCACCCTCTCACCCTCACCCTCACACCCCCTAACCCTCACCCTCACCACCTCACACACCCTCACTCACCCTCACACACCCTCAAACACCCTCACTCACCCTCACACACCCACACCCTCACCCTCACACATCCTCACCCTCACTCACCCTCACACCCTCACACACCCACTCACCCTCTCACACCTGCTGCACTCTCCTGCTCTCTGGAGATGTGGCCTAACGACCAGAGCTGCCATCTATGTCACGTAAATACAAAACATGTTGCATTCCAAATGCTATAGGTGTCACATTCGCGAAAGTTATAACTATTGGCGTTGTAAATGACAAAGCTATCAATTTAGCTATTTTAAAAACCAACAAATAAATAAAATATTTGTCATTTACAAGACCAATAGCTCCAACTTTTCTAATGCGAGACCTATTGCATTTCCAATGCTTGTTTCTTTGAGAGTTCAGGTTTCGCGCCTCTGGGCGCCCGGTGTATTGTGGTGTTTGTTTACTCGCCGCGGGAGCGGTTTCGTCCTTACGCGGCGTACTGCTGGCAGTGTAGCAGGGTTTCCGTTCTCCCACAGAACTGTGCACAGAGATCTAGAACCTGGGTGAGTTAGGGTGACCCAAAACTCACCTTAGTTTCAGAAATCCCCTTACCAAGCTAGCTACAGTGTCTCATCGGTAGTAATAACTTCCCAATGACTTAGACAATCCAGAACATGAACTTAGGGTACCTCAGGTATCGTGGAACACATGAACACTCTTTCGTTATATAATCATTACAAATCGAAACTGGGAGGCAAAGAACACACGTGCAAGTTTGAAATGTTTATTTTTCAATGCAAAGTTCTCAAACGCAGTATCTTATATAATATCAAAATACATATTATAAAAATCAGAGTTAGCAGCATAGTCACTAGTCCATAGTAACGGTGATAGCATATTATAATGCAAAATCTATAGAAATCTGTATCACCTATATTTTGCGCACCCTATTTAGCATATTATATTATATCTATGAAGGTCTCATTTGGGTTCTAGCAGGGCGGGCCCATACCTCTAAATTTCAGTAGGAGTAGATCACATCAACAGCTACCAGCTCTCTGCATGCGAAGCATCAAGTGTGTTGATTCATTCCCTGTAACTCTATCTTAAAGCCCAATGATGGCAGCAACATTGTTTGTGTTATGTCTAATGTGGTGCGAGGATCAGGCCTTCAGCAACCTTGTGTTAGGTTATTCTTAGAGGGTGCAGTTCTCAGTGTGCAGACATTTGTACCAAGTGTACCAAGCACGACTGATATCAGAGCAATAACATATTATTCTCAAATAAATCCCATTTTTCGTCTAGGTTGAAAGCTACAATAACAATTAGGTGTCGTGTGCAAACTGAAGCCGAAGGAAAATATGGTGTTTAAACATTTAATAAACTCATGTTAACTTAACACACTATATAGAAACGTAGTAACCATATGACACCCCCCCAATGGTCCGAGGACGGTCAAAAAAAAAGAAAAATTAAGCCAATACTATAAGAATGGCAAAACATGAGAGCAGAGTTCAATAATATTGAGCCAAGCTAAATGTATGTAAATGTATATAAAAATCAATAATACATAATATGTATGAATTCCTATAGTGGCCACACAAAAATATAAAAAACTTGAACTTGAGGCCATTTATAAAATCATAGGCCCAGAACATATAAAAAGTCCAACGTTCGAAATAGAAAAGGCACCATTCAGAATTACTAAAAAGTCACGTGCCATAATAGTGAAAGTCTCCAAAGCCACTCATGGGTGGATAGAATATGCAAAATAGGTAGCCACAGCTTCCAACATGAAATCACTGTCATCATCCGAAAACAGTTCAGCCATCCAATTAAGTAATGGGAAAGAACATACGTGCTCCTCCAGCACCGAATCCTCTAGCAACATCAGAGGACAACTCAGTGGGTTCTCGAGAACGCTATGTGCCAGAAAGTCATGCGCCGCTGCGGATATGTCCCACTGACCCATTAGTCCATGCATCGCTGCCACGGCCATAACCCTTTCGCCAGAACAAACCAACTCGTGCGCAACTACGGGGCTCATTAGCTGATCAAAATCGACGTCAGGAGAAGTCGGTAAGCAGAGACACAAATCAATGGCCCAGTCGAAATCACAGCTCAGGCAATGAAACACAGGCTGGACACATGTGAAATAGGAAAATCGAAACGATAATCCAAAGCCGTGCTTAAAGTCGCAAGCAGCAAGGAGCCATAGTAATCAAGCATCCGGTTGCGAAACAGCAGCAGTAGGGGCTGAGCGTTTCCTTGCGCAGGAAGGGCATCCATGTTTTATAAAGCAAAATATTATCAGAACGCCTGCAGCCAAAGCCAGCAAAACAGGGAATCCGCCAAACAAGCTTGCGAATATAGAATGAAAAAACGCAGGGATAATACCAAATACTTTTTCAAACGTAGTCACGAGACCACTGCTAACCAATTTCAAAAAATGTGCTAGGCCAGACGTGGAGGAGGCATTAAAGATTTGATGAACCATGGACACTAAAGATTTGATGAACCAGCTCGCAGAAATGAAACGGCAAGTCAGTATTTAAAAGTGCCTGCACCTCTGTGCGTGTGTTAGCTATGTGAAGGACATAAGTTTCACGGGCCGAGCTCAGGGCCACTTCGTTTTGAGACAATAGGGCTCTTATTCGGCTCAAACCATTGAATTCCGCTCTCAAGGTTGGGATTCGCGGCCAAATGGAAACATCTGAATTCCCATGCGTGGGTGGATATAACACGTTCTTGCAACACACCACACGTTCTGATACAGTAACCACATATGCGATACCGACCATTAACCCACAACACATTTCGTTGTTCAAAAGTAAATAACTACCGTTAGACAATAAAGTGAATGTGGGAACTATAGCAGTAACCGGTGTGCCTTTTAAAACACAGGCTAAATTTGGCCTGTCCTGATTACAAGAACCATGCAATTGGATGTGCCTGCATATCAGTGAACGGTCAGGCGATTGTGTGCATTCTTCACCATTTAGATTCACTTCCTTTCCTTCTTTCAGACATCTGTATGTATATGGTAAAGACCATGTCTCATGCAGGAAAGCACTGCCTAGTGGTTCATATCGCCCTATAGCAATATATCGCATACAATTTGTAAATTTATACAGAGCAAATGGTAAAGTAATAATACCATGGATAAGCCATGTAGCAGCAGCCGCCTCAGCCACAGAGAAGGGCAAAGATTCTAACTTCTCAATGTGTAACATAGAAAATGATACATCTCGCATGGAAAGCATGCGCTGCTTGTCAGTCAAATTAAATGGGGCAAATAGTGATGAGACGTTCATATAACTCCAAGGCACTCGACTAGCCTTCAGAGTCTGTAGTGTCCATGCAAACTGCATAACAGAATGCAATTGATTTTGACCATGATATAATACGGACACTTCATCATGCACAATGTCAATAACAGAAGAAACAATATTGTTCATTGTGTAAATTCGGGAAGAAAGCGTGTTAATACTGTTATCGACCACTGCAAGTACTTTTTCTAAATTTGCTTGGTCAATCGCCCTTAGGCGCTTTGCAGCCTCAATTTGAGACACTTTCCAAATTTCATTGTAAACAGCATAAATCCACCGTTTAGATCTACCCTTAGCTGGGCCTTTTATAAAATCATTTAAATCCACATTTTCAGTTAACTGAGACAGATGTAGTTTAACTGCAGCTCACGTGGAATGTTGTAACCAATTCTGACACAGTTTCCCTACAGAGTAAGTGGTGACAGTATAATCAGTTTCAAAACGGGGATCTGGTCGCACTTGTGTGAACCCTTCAGCCAACCCCAGAAATCGACGTTGGCAAGAATCAGAACTCTTCTGCCACAACAGCCAACCCTTTGGATCCAAGCTGGATACATTAAAGGACGAATTGTGTATTAGAGACTGTATGTCACGAATAGACAATTCAGAAAAATTACCCCAACCTGAATATTCTTCTAATTCGGGGATAATTGGGGTATTTAATTTTTTAGAAGTAGCCAATCCAAAGCATGTTGTTTGGGAAATAGTAGAATTTAGAAACAACATGTGATTTGGGATGAGACATGCACGGTGCAAAGCCTCAGTGCCTTGTACCTGCCAATCTTTGGTACCCCAAACCGATTTAAGGTCAATTATTCCCTTCCAGAACTCATAGCCATCTAAAGCCAATTTGTCTAGAAAGGACTTCGAATACAGCAACTTTGTATCGGTAAGTCTAACTTTGGACATGGACTTTTCTGTCATTCTGAAATAAAAGGACTCAGGATTTGATTGGTTGAAATCTGTAAAATAACTGTATTTTTTCAGAAATGTACCGGAGCTTCCAATTAAAGGAGTTGGGCAGTGCTCCCACTGCGTGTAATTCACAGCAACCCTCCTGGAATTCGTCTTATGGAGAAAATGATTACCATAATGTTGGAAGCAAAACAAATCACCATAATTAATAGAATCTAAATAAAAGTCTTCAGCATCAAAAGCCGCATAGTTTTTCAAATCAGAAAATAATGCTTCTACGGCCTGAATATCCCAATCATCAGAACGTATATTTTGTTTAATCACATCTCCCATGTTTACTCTAAGCACATTCGGAACCTTAATCACTTCAGTGGGCCCATGTATTTGAAATCTAACCGCATCCCACACAATCCCATCAAGGACAGGCCAAGCAGTAATGTTGACTGTATACTAGTTTCGTTTCAGTCTGTGTGCTGAATGTGAAGAGGAAAGAGGGGCCAATGTTCCATTAAGGTACCGAATTCCTGTTCTTTCTTTAACGTAGTGACCATCGATCAGGCGGAAAAAGTAAAACACAAAACCAATTGACATATAAAGGTAAAATGAAAATAGGATCAACCAAACGTATGTCCAAGGGGGAATTAAAAAATGTTTTTTAAACAACGTGGCATATTTTGCAATAGTTGAGGGTTTCTTTGAAAGTTCCGAAACAGAGTCAAAAGAGAATCTGGACTGGTCGGCCAAACGAGTCTGCAAATCAGGCATCGATAAATCAGCAGGATAGGTGTAGTTCAGCTCATCAATGTTAGTAACAGGAATAGTATTTAATAAAGGACTGTATATGGCAGGCATCTCAAGGGACACCTCCTGTTCTGCACCAGATGTATTAGCCAGCACAGAGTGCCTCACCATGGAAGGACAGGATACAGCCGGTGTCATGCTATGAAGAATCGGTCACCCTGTGTGTCTTGACATTGTCAATAGAAATAAATCTGTTTTCCTTACGACCTGGAAGTGGTGGTAAAATGACTGTTCTTATGCCCTTCACTCCAAGAACTCGAACCGGTGCTCGATATGAGGGACCAAACTCTTTCGTGTAATCGATCTTCTCTCGAACCAGTTCTCCAACTTGGGGTAGCCAGCCAACTACCGGGATCTGCAAAGCATCATCCGATGTGGAGGGCAAGTGTTCCTTTGCTAGACTGTCTCTGGTCTTTTGTAGATCCTGTAAAACATTGCAATGTTCATCTACGTCAAAGGCCGAGGCCTGGGCCTTGCAGTCTAAACTATCGAGGTCTGGGACGTACATCTTGATACTAAAGAGCATTTCGTACGGGTCCGCCCACCCAGAGACCTTCTAGGGAGATTATTAAGTGCACGCTGCACGCCATTGAGGTGGGCTAACCAGTTTCTGCCAGTGCCTATAACTCGGGCTGTCAAAGATTGCTTTAAGTCATGGTTCATTCGTTCCACTACACTATTACCCTCGGGTCTGTAGGGACTTGAAAACTTGACTTGGACCCCCAACGAAACCATAGCATCCTTATACGCCTTAGAGGCGAAAGCCGGACCCTGATCCGAATGGAAGGTACCACAGGCAAAAATCCCTATAAAGACTCGCAAATCCTTGATGACAGTCCGTTAATCAGCGCTCCGATGTGGCCATACCCACACAAACTGTGTGCATGAATCAACTGCTACCAAGATGTACTTGTATGCAGTATCAGAAGAAAATGGACCGCAGTTTATTAGAGATGTACAACTGTGTCTGAGGCGGACGCACAGCAGTCGAAGGTTTAATCTGCTGGCAAATGTCACATAGAAGGACATAATCGCGCGTCTGTTTGTACAGTCCCCGCCACCAGAATCTCTGTTGTAGCTGAGTTACAGTGGCTAAGACGCCCGCATGCGCAGACGCCACACCTTCATGAGCCGCTGTAATCAAAGCAGCCCTGCGATCCGAGTTGGGAACTAGCCGTTCGCCAACATCAGGAATTTTCACATAAGGAACCTTATCGGGACTTAAGTGATATGTGTACTTAGAAGGGAACCCCGCAGGATATTTACCTCCCTTCTCGGTCGCAGCAACAGCTGCCAAGATGTCATCATCTATTTTGCTTTTGGACCTCGTGACTGCTGCAACTAAGTATTTTGATACCGCTGACTTCGCTGCTTCATCAGCAAGCGAATTACCAACAGCATGAACCCCCACACGCTGATGGCCGAGAGTATGAATCACAAAGACGAGTGGCAACTTCTCTTTAAGTTCCGCCACTCGGACCCAGATCATTTTATGTTTTATTGTGCTACCTTTGGAATCACGAAATTCATTCTGAATCCAAAAGAACAAGTTTTCATTGTAAGACTGGACACAGTAGTAAGAGTCACTTACGATCAAAGTCGTCACACTAGGATC
This sequence comes from Lissotriton vulgaris, assembly GCF_964263255.1. Classification (NCBI taxonomy): domain Eukaryota; kingdom Metazoa; phylum Chordata; class Amphibia; order Caudata; family Salamandridae; genus Lissotriton; species Lissotriton vulgaris. The sequence continues at coordinate 899,167,610 of NC_141687.1, forward strand.
TGCGTACTCCAATGCAAGCATCAGAGCACGAAGCTCTGCTAATTGTGCAGTGCAGTCCCCAAGCGTCTGCGTGTGCACGACACTGGACTTGAACTCATCGTTCACCATGGCACCGACCACAATGGCGCATGCGGAAACGTAGGCATGTTTAGAGCCATGCGCAACCTGCGCCAAATAATCAGTGTAAATGATGCAGTGGAAATCCTCCAACGGCCGCATTGCTAAAGGAGCAGGATGAACAAATTCATACTGTAAGTACTCCTGCGACCGTAAAGTGGCGTCAAAAATAAACGTGACATCCTGGGATGTCAAGGATGCAGCCCACTGAATCCACCTAGGGTGCAAAGCTTTGGAATTAGGTACACTGGCTTTCGTAACTGCCTCCAAGGCAGGACACGGAGTAACAACCAACATGCGTTTTCCTTGTGACAGGGCACGTTCCTTAAGAATTGCCATCTGCACAGCCGTTAAAACTTTCTCCACAGTGGAAAAACGCAATTCAGCCGAAGTGTACAAGTGTGACTTGTAAGCAATAGGTACTGTATCCCCTTCATTAAAAGTCAGGTACGTGAAACCCACCGCCCCAGGGATAATTCTTATCACCAGGTTGGTCTGGTTATCACGAGTCTGTAAGTATTCAGAAGCGAGCAAATCAGCCTGCAAAGACTGCAGAATGGCCGAATGCTCAGGCAGCCAGCATGATTTGGAAAAAGATGGTTGTATCAAAACATGCAAAGGCTTGATACGCTGGGCATATTCCGGAATGTAAGTTCTCCCGAAATTCAAAAAACCCAGCAAAGATTGTAATTTTTTCAGTGTTGTCGGAGAGCGCAAGTGTGCGCATTTCTCCAGGAAGTGAGGCGCTAACCCCTTTCCCTCGTTGTTAAGCTCGTAGCCGAGAAACAACACTGTGTACTCTGCAATGTGCGACTTTGCAAAGTTAAACTTGTAACCTATGTCTGCAAAGTTACAAATTATGCTATTTACTCGACATAGATGCTCCCAAAGATCGTCTTCTGTGAGATAAATGTCATCCACATACGAACAAGCAACTGGGTCGATGCCCTCTAGAAGAGAGACAATGCGGGCGGAGAATACCCCAGAACTATTCTTATAGCCCATTGGGAGTCGCCGAAACATTTTTTGCACACCGCCGCATGTAAAACTGGTCCATTGGGAACTTAGACCATCTAATCTATGTGCATAAAAACCATTGGAAATGTCAAGCGTGGTTTTGAACCGTTTACGCTCAAGACTATTCACTAAAGCAGAGCCATGAGTATTCTGTACTGCGCAGTTACGGCAATGCGAGTTTAAATGTCTATAATCCAAAACCAAACGATATGAGCCGTCCGGCTTGTTTACAGTAAAAAGGGGGTTATTCATCGGTGACACACACGTTTCAATTACACCTTGGTATTCCAATTGTTCAAGGATAGCCGCGACTGAAGTTTTGGCTTCATGCCGTATGGGATATTGAGTTTGAGGTTGCGGCTGAGACCGTAACGGAATCTCATGGCTTGGAGATAATTTATCCCAGCCACACTGATTGCGGTACACAGCCGGCGCAAGTGCCAGAGCCCACTCTTCTGCAAAATGCAACGCTTCCACTCTCGATACAGTGTGCGCGAAACTGGGGAGGATTACCTCCTCCCCTCGCGGAGCTGCGAGAACAAAAGGTGGGGGCCAGTCAGCCTCCGAAAGCAAAATGTCATACGTAGACGAGAGATTTTCCCAAAATACCCCTTTTACAGTTCGCTGCATGTCACCTTCGATTAACAGTACAATTTCAAAAAAACATTCAGGGGGAGCAACATGCGTATCAGCAGTTTCAATTACAACATAAGTGTCAGTCGCTGTCACCTTCAAAAGTGGACGGAGGGCCTCTCTCACTATGGTAATCTCTGCCGCGCTGTCCAGCAAGGTCAGAGACCACATCAGATTCCGAAGCCGCGGTCTCACTATCTGGGGCATATCGATGCGCTGTCAGGGCGGCGACTTTCTTCGTGGCAAACTGTGGTCTCTTGGTCGTAGCGCCTTCCTGCTGCTCTCCACCGTTACGCGGGCGGGGCTGACCATGTCCTTGCTGGCCACCCCGTCCCCTGCCGTCCCCTCCACCACCGGTTGACGGAGCCGATGAGTCCTGAAAGGAACGAGGAGAGCGTTGGTCAGAAGCCTGAAACCTTTCAGGTGATTTAATCATCGCGCGATCGCGCAAATCATAAACTCGATCCGACTGCGCAGGCAACGGAGACGCAGGAGCAGAAACCTGTGTTTGTTGTTGTTGTTGCTTACCCTGATTCTGCTTTTTAGGCCAATTTTGTTTTTTATACTTAGGTTGACCACTAGTATCCGAAGACTGACCCTGGGGCTGCTTTTTCTCCTTATCAGGAAAAGCCTTAAGCCCCTTCGCATTGCGGCCAACCGTTTGATAAGCAGCCACAATTATCCTTGCCAACCGACGGGGTCTCTCGGCCTCGGGAACTAACGCCAATGCGTTAGCAACCTGAAAGTTCACTGCATCCCCCTTGACATTCGCAAGGATCAGATCGCAAACTACATCAAAGGTGCCACACAGGTGCATACCCAATTCAACCGCCGACTCCGGTCCGTGTTCATCCTGAACACGTTTAAGGTCCGCACCCAGATTGGTCACAGACGGGGTACCATAGCACCTCGAATAGACCGCTGCAAAAGTCTTACCCCAGGTCTCACAGTCAACAAGTTCAGGTGCCAAATCTTTCGGTAAACTTAGTGTAAGAATCCTGTGTTTATCACCAGGACTCGTGTTGGGAAACACAGCTTCTAGCTGGCCGAATTTCTCAGCAAGCCAGAACGGAAAATCCTCCTTGTCCTGGGGCTTTTTGCCCATCACAGAATTCACCATGACAGGATTGATTTTCAAACCAGCCTGTTCGGCACGAAGCTGTGCACCCCTAGGGGCTACTTCCTGAACATTACGGCTAGTGTAGTGAACAAGCGCTCTAATCACTGCCACTGCGACTTCATGAAGCTGCCGCAGATCAGCCACGTTACAAGTGGCGCGATCAGGGTGAGGAGTGAATCCAGCCAAAGCGGGCCAAGGTGTGCCCAGAATGGACAAAGGACCTAACCTCGGAGCGGTTAAAGCGCGTGGTAGGGCGCCATCAAACCAAACTCCATGCTGCCAAGCATCAATAGGAAATTCCAGTGCCCTGTACGGAGCATACGCAACCGGTACAGCTGAAGCAGTGTATGAATGGAACACTCCAGAATTAGCGTCCACCGCCGGAAATGCCACCCACGAATAAAACAGTTCGTACGGGTAAGCATGTTCCGCACTCACCACCAGAACCACAGCCAAGCCGTCCACAGGGACATTATAAGTCCGCAAATGGTCACGCACCGCAATGCGACTATGCTGCGGGATGTCCACGGCTTGTGCCATGTCAGCACAGGAAAGTGAAAAAACAAAGATTACTTTGTAGCACAACTGGGTAGTAATTCAAGGAAACCGTTTTTAGATAGATTCAAGCTTGAAAAAGACCTATTTAAAAAATAGGTAGGTTTTTCCGACACTGCCATTTTCCGGAAACGGGAATGAAGGGGTTAAGGAATGAATGATATACTACTCGAGTGTCATGATATAAGGCCAACAACGTATGGGCGCCATGTAGCAGGGTTTCCGTTCTCCCACAGAACTGTGCACAGAGATCTAGAACCTGGGTGAGTTAGGGTGACCCAAAACTCCCCTTAGTTTCAGAAATCCCCTTACCAAGCTAGCTACAGTGTCTCATCGGTAGTAATAACTTCCCAATGACTTAGACAATCCAGAACATGAACTTAGGGTACCTCAGGTATCGTGGAACACATGAACACTCTTTCGTTATATAATCATTACAAACCGAAACTGAGAGGCAAAGAACACACGTGCAAGTTTGAAATGTTTATTTTTCAATGCAAAGTTCTCAAACGCAGTATCTTATATAATATCAAAATACATATTATAAAAATCAGAGTTAGCAGCATAGTCACTAGTCCATAGTAAGCGAACGGTGATAGCATATTATAATGCAAAATCTATAGAAATCTGTATCACCTATATTTCGCGCACCCTATTTAGCATATTATATTATATCTATGAAGGTCTCATTTGAGTTCTAGCAGGGCGGGCCCATACCTCTAAATTTCAGTAGGAGTAGATCACATCAACAGCTACCAGCTCTCTGCATGCGAAGCATCAAGTGTGTTGATTCATTCCCTGTAACTCTGTCTTAAACCCGCGTAGAGCCCAATGTTGGCAGCAACATTATTTGTGTTATGTCTAATGTGGTGCGAGGATCAGGCCTTCAGCAACCTTGTGTTAGGTTATTCTTAGAGGGTGCAGTTTTCAGTGTGCAGACATTTGTACCAAGTGTACCAAGCACGACTGATATCAGAGCAATAACATATTATTCTCAAATAAATCACATCTTTCGTCTAGGTTGAAAGCTACAATAACAATTAGGTGTCTGTGCAAACTGAAGCCGAAGGAAAATATGGTGTTTAAACATTTAATAAACTCATGCTAACTTAACACAATATATAGAAACGTAGTAACCATATGACAGCAGTGCCTGTGATCCTCCCACCACAAGGTGTCGCGGGAGGCTTTGAAGTCGTGCGGCACCGCCGGGACCTTTATGGCAGTTGGGCGGCGCACGCACAACTTCAATCAGGTTCCTGGTCTGAGGCGAACACCTTTTCACGGTCTGTAGGCAGTAGCGATCCTGCACTTAGCGCGCTTTGCATATTTTGATTTACGCTCGGTCCCATGTGTGTGGTCATAGGTTCCAAGTCTGTAATTACTGCTTGAACGCCTCTCAGGAGGTCTTGTATTGGCCATTAGGCCTTCAAAGGGGACATTCCCAGACCAGTTTTGCGCTTCCCAGGACGGGGGGGGGGGCTATGTGTGCTTTTGATCTCTTGTGCCAGCACAGGTCCCCTGGGGCTAGTACCCACGAAAATTGTAGTCTAATACCACAATATTCTTGAGCTGACACCCAGATTACCTTTTTAACCCTTACCTAAGGTGTGAGGAGTGTTTGGTGACATCTTTATATTCTGCCTCTCCGGTACAATAGAACATTACGACGGGTACCAGGATGAGGAACACCCCTTGGCAGACATGCCTTGGGGAGATGGTTTTTATGAGGCGGTTGACAAATCTTTAAGGCGGTGCACCAAGCCATATCTCCTTTAGAGGACAGGCCATTGAGGTCTTAAAGTGCTTCCCTAGAAGCTGCAGTTCCTACATTGGGAGCCTACTGAGTTCCAGTCTGAGCTCACATGTGCGACCTCCAGGATTTCCTTGGGATCCTGCAGGAGCTCAGCTGCACAATGCATACCCGCAGAGCTCTGTTAAGTGCCTGCAAGACCCCTGTTGGGTTTCTGCAGGGCCTCGGCCGGGTTGCAGCAAGAGCTCCATTGGATCCTTGAAGAGCTCAGTGGGCTCTTGTACTGGCTCAGTGTTCAGCCTGTGCAAGCAGCACCAGGTAGCCACAGAAGCTCTCTTGAGTATCTGTTAACACCTAGTGCGGTATCATTTGGGGTGCTTACAGTAGTCCAGCATACTTTGTGCAGCTGCTCAGTGTCATCTCTGCAGTAACCACCACCTCACTTATTCCATAAAGCAGTATGTTGTTTTCGTTTTGTGGTCCACCTAGAAAGCAGCATGTCTCGCATGCAGTGTGAAGCTATTTGGTGACCTCACTGGCGATGTCAGTGCTCAACAAAACCTCCAAATAAATGCACAATGGCAATATGTATACACGTGCATTGTAAGAACAAAGTCTACTCACAATTTTCGGAGGCCAAAGATGACTTTAGAAGCCAAAACTCGCATGGTAGAAAAACATGTCCTGTGTCTGCTTTTAGGTTTTAGTCTGGTTGATGGGCATCGTAGTGAGAAGGTAGACCGGAAGAGTAAAACTTACTTTTGCATAAACAATGACCAATGGCTAGCACTGATGCCCTGGGCTGTAATGTGGGGAAGGAATCTTGTCCATGGTTTGGTAGTGAAATGAAGCAACAATTGCTGTTTAGAAGCACCCTCACACGCCTAAAGTTCTGCAGAAACACCTGCAGTTCAGATATTTCCACAGAAATTTTGCGTTGGTGAAAGCCTGATGGAATATATCTGGGGAAAGTGTGCGGAATGTGGGAAACCCTATAGAAATGTCTGCACAAACACAGATTCTTAATGATATTCCCCTTTCCATAGGTGTAAACCCATGGGCTCCAAATATCGAACCTGTTACGTCGGTACCATTTTGTATGGTAATTACCGGTACAGCATTGCAACCTCACTTTTCTGCACGTATATACCGGTTAATAAAAAGGGGGACCGAGCACTACCTGGCAACTACAGGTCTATTAGCCTCAGAAATTCTCTCCAGAAAATAGTTGCCAGGTTAGTGCTAAGTCAAATTCAACTATGGATAGAGGAGTACAAGATATTATCACCCCTGCAGGCAGGGTTCTGCCCCCACACCAGCACAATTGAACAGGTGCTTAGGTTTGTGATGATTTACTGGAGGGTTGTTCCCGTAGATGGGGCACGTTATATGCTGCTTTCATTGATTTGAAGTCTGCTTTCAATTTGGTTCCACTGGGACACACATGGAGAGGTCACAGATAAATTTCCGGTGACTAAGGGCATGCGTGAAGGATGCGTTCTCACGCCTACCTTGTTTTCTTTATTCATCAACAGGTTAGTGCAATATTATTCTACATGCCCCACTGATGCACCAACTCTTGGGGGCCTGAAATTTCCCCTACTCATGTTCGCGGATGATACCTTGCTTTTATCTAAGACTCAATCGGGGCTACAGGTGGCTCTGTCCCGATTGGAGGAGTTTTGTCGCGATCTTGAGTTGGTGGTCAATGTGGACTAGACAAAATGTATGGTTCTCCACAAATCTAAAGTTACTAGAGGCAAAGTTTATATGAATGATGTTTCTTTAGAGCAGACTGACGTGTTTACCTATCTGGGGATAACCTTACACAGGAAGCTGCATTGGAAGTCACAGATCGACATGCTTGCATTGAAGCATGCGCAGCTGGCGGGGGCCCTCCTAATTGAACACAGGCTTTCGCTCACTAAACCTGTCCTTAAAATATAAAACACCAAAGTTGTAAGCGTTAATCTATATGGCACGGAATTATGAGGCCACAAGGACATTACATCACTGTTCTTTGCTCAAAATAAATTTATGAGATCATTAATAGGGTTGTCGCAATCCACACCATTGGTGCCCTTATTTCTGGATCTGGGAGGCCATCATATTGAGGACCTAGTCCGATTCAGGCCTATAGCCCTTTGGAGAAGGCTATGGGCCACCCCAGAGCTTATACTGTACGCTAAAGCTCCTTTAGATTTCAGGAGGGTTCGGACCTTAAGTAAGATCAGATGGCTGCAGTACATAAAAGAAACCCTGATAGAAATGGGATGGGTAACTTGTGGGAGAACTCTGAATCGACCCCTATTCCTTCAAAAAAAGAGCTGAAGGCTGTTTATATGGATTTGGTGAAGATGAAGCATTTCTCTTCCATTACAGGACCTACCTTGACCAGGGACTTCTTATTGATAAAGCACGAGCCATAGTTTGATCCCTACTGGAACTTTATTTTAAAACCAATGGATAGGAATCTCTACAATCAGTTTAGGGTAGGCTTTTTGCCGATTAGAGCTTTCACTGTTATTTGTTTGCCCGGCCTACACCTCACCAAGGAGGAAATGGCTTAAACCCATCTGTACTAATCTTGGCACGAGAGTTGCTATCGAAGCATTGAGGATTTTACAGACATGTACTTAGGAATCTATTGTTATTGCTATTGCTAAATAACTGAGTTGAGTATGGATGATTCGGGCTAATACATTTAGGGCACATTGACCTGATTTGTCTAAGTTGTAAGCGGATGTGGGGTAGCCTGATTCTGTCTTATTTTTGTATACCGGGGTAGATGCCGTACGGCTTATCCTATCTTAGATTACTTTCTTCTTATAACAAATGTTTTATAATACAAGAGACGATGAACTGTGGTTTAATACTTATCTTAACTTATTATTGTGTTTGCTACAATAATGTCATGAACTTTATATTGATTGTAATGTCTTTTATGGTTTCATAATCAAAATAAAGACTCTATGATGATGATGATGATGATGAGTCTTCATGTTCAGATGCTTGTCAAGGGTGATTCAAAGAGATTTGGCTGAGTCTATAATGCGGGGGGAGCATTTCAAGGCAGTGAGGTGATTCAACCAAAGGTCTGGCTTGGGAATGTGGTTCAGAGGAGAGATGAGAAGGAATTCTGTTTTGGAGGTGTTGAGCAGGAGGTGGTACTCGGTTAACCAGTTTTGAGTAGACATTAGGATAGAGTTGAGTGAGATGATGATGTCTGGGGAGGAGAGTTTCAAATAGAAATGTGTATCGTCCGCATACATGTGGAAGAGAATGCTTGTGGAATTTAGTGCATTAGCTAAAGGTCCAAGAACAGGTTGAATAGTATAGGAGATAGTGTGGACCCTTGGGGGACCCCCATGAGTACTGGAGAGGGCTGGGAGAGAGTGTGTTTCACCTTGACACATTGTGATCTGTGATGGAGGAAAGACGAGAACCATTGTAGCAGCTGACCGGAGAAGCCAATCCTGTTCTTCAGAATGGATATGATGTTGTTGTGATTGACCGTGTCGAAAGCAGAGGAAAGGTCAAGGAAGATTAAGAGGCAGGATATATTTTGATCGAGCATTTTTAAAATATCATCCAGGACGTGAATGAGAGCTGATTCAGTGCTATGCCCCTTCCGAAAGCCAGATTGATGCTGGTCTAGCAGTTGGAAGTTCTCTATGTGCGCACATAGTTGGATTGAACACATTTTTCTAGGAGCTTAGCTAGTGTGGGGATGTTGGATATAGGGCAGAAGGATAAACAGTCAAAATATCGACTACAAAACATCGAATGGACATAATATCGAGTTTTAAATATCGAATGGACAAAATATCGACTGGACAGAATATAGACATCAAAAATATTGTTTTTAAGGTAAGTAATGTAATATCGAATGTTAAAAATATAGACTGTTAAAATATCGAAGTATATAATATAGGTTATTAAATTATCGAATTTTTAATAATATCTAATATTTTCTAGTGTTTTTATGTTATTATATGTGTGAAAAGTGTGTATTTATGTTATAATTTATTTTAATTAATGAAATTTGTTTTTTTAATTTTTGCGTAATTTAATTCTGTAGCGGGTTGTGGGTTTATAGGGGAATAGGGCGGGAAGTAATTTAATTATAATTAATTAAATATGTAAATGTACTTATTGATATTCATTTTTAATTAATTGTTAATTAATTTATATTTGGTAATTAATTAAATTTTATTTGGCAATTAATTTTAATTAATTGATTAATTGTTAATTATGTTAATTTTACTAATTTATTTTCTGTAGCGGGTTGTGGGTGTATAGGGGAATAGGGTGGGAAGTAATTTAATTAAAATTAATTAAATATGTAAATTTATTTATTGATATTCATTTATAATTATTTGTTAATTAATGTATATTTGGTAATTATTTAAATTTTAATTGGCAATTAATTTTAATTAATTGATTAATTGCTAATTATGTTAATTTTAATAATTTATTTTCTGTAGCGGGTTGTGGGTTTATAGGGGAATAGGGTGGGAAGTAATTTATTTATAAATAATTAAATTAATCAATTTATTTAATTGAATTTAATTTGAATTAATTGTTAAATCATTTTTAAATGTTAAAATATTAATTGTTAATTAGTAATTAATTTGTATTAATAGGTAAATAATGGTAATAATTTTAATTTGTAATTTAAATAAATTAATTATTATATTATATTAAATTGGTAATTACTTTTAATTAATTTTTAAAGATATACATTTATATTTATTTAAATAATATATGAAGTATTTAATTTCCCTACTATTGCATTCTCTGGAGTGGTAATAGTAATTTTTACCCCTACGCTATCCAACGCTTTCCCTACTGTTGAACTCTTTGGAGTTGGAATAGTAATTTTTACCCCTACGCTATCCAACGCTTTCCCTACTGTTGCACCCACTGGAGTGGGAATAGTAATTTTTACCCCTACGCTATCCAACACTTTCCCTACTGTTGCACCCACTGGAGTGGGAATAGTAATTTTTACCCCTACGCTATCCAACGCTTTCCCTACTGTTGCACCCACTGGAGTGGGAATAGTAATTTTTACCCCTACGCTATCCAACGCTTTCTCTACTGTTGCACCCACTGGAGTGGGAATAGTAATTTTTACCCCTACGCTATCCAACGCTTTCCCTACTGTTGCACCCACTGGAGTGGGAATAGTAATTTTAACCCCTACGCTATCCAACGCTTTCCCTACTGTTGCACTCTCTGGAGTGGGAATAGTATTTTTTACACTTCTGCTATCGTACGGTAATAATATTGTATATTATTTAATTATATTATGTTACTATATATATGTTTTAACAAATATGATTGTAAACATTTTTTTATAACTTTCATTAATTATTTAATTATTATAAGTTAATTTAATTATTTTTAAGTATATTTTAGTAATAATTTTTTATATTAATTTAATTTAACACTGTTTTTAATAAAGTTGATATTTTTATAAACTATATAATTGTAAACGATATTTTGTACTCGATAATTTTGTACTTACCTGTTAGTAGATACAAATTAGATATTATGTCTGTCGATATTTTTTCCTCGATATTCTTGGTAGTCGATATTCTGTCCCTCGATATTATTTCAGTGATCCGGGCAGAAGTTGTTAAAGTTAGGCCTATTAGCATTAGTTTTTTTTAGTATGGGTATTACCTGAGCTGCCTTTAGGCACTCTGAGATCGAGCCCTGTGACAATGAAGCGTTTACAATCCTTGTCCAGGTTGGGATGAAGACATTCTTGATTTTTTTGAAGATAGAAGGAGGCAACGGGTCGCTGAAATGATTAGATGGGTTGATAGTCTGAAGAATCTTGTTGATGTCTTTTTCACTGAGGGGAGTGAAGGTGCCCCATGATGCATTGTTCTTGGTTTTCAGGCTGAGCTTCTCAAAGAGGACCGGAGGTGGTGCAGGCCACGAAGATGGCAGTAGAGCCTTTTTAGAGGCAAGTTCAATGTTGATGAGACTTGCTTTCTCTGTGAAGAAAGCAGCCAGTTTGTCGCATGAGGGTGGGCTGCCTCCAGAATCAGAGTGGTTTGGAGCTACCACTGATTGCTGTTTAACCAGTTCAAAGAGTTTCTTGGGGAGGTTACCGGCCAGGTCAAGTTGGTATCTGAAGTAATCTTCCTCAGCGTTCTTGATTAGTTTGTTGTAGGAACTCCTAACATCTCTAAGAAGTTTTAGTCAGTCCGAGGAGGGATTGGATTTCCAGGATCCTTCAACTGCCCTAAGGTTGCAGCGTTCAGAGTTTAAATTGTTGTTGAACCAGGGTTTGGATATTTTTGTTGAAGCATTTTGTTCATGGAGTGGTGCAATGTCGTCCACGATGGTAGAGTTGTAAAATTCAGTGAGTAACTGAACCTCAACCAGGTTTGATTTGGAGGAGAGGGCAGATATACATTGGGCTGCTAGTTTATCAGAATCGATACATCTGAGGTCCCTTTTCCAAATCTTTGATTTTGTTGGTTGGGCCTTCCTCATTGAAACCTCTCTGTTAATATAAAATAGGATGCAGAGCTGGTCGGACTAATCACAAGGGGTAATGGTGCCCAATAAGATGGACCCTTGGCAATGATGAGGTCTAGAATTTCGCCTTTAATATGACTTGGCCGGTCACAATGATGAGTGAGCTCTTGATCATCTAAGAATGATTTAAAGGCAGGAAACAGCGTGGTCTTTGGGGTTAGCCCAATGAAGGTTGAAATCACTGAGAAAGATTTGGGACATAGCCAAGTCGACATTCCCAGAGATAATTTCCATATGTTTTTCAATGAAGGGGAGATTGTCACCCCAGGGGGGGTGATAAAAAGTGTGAAGTTTGCACACCGACCGGTTATTACTAGGCATGCTGAGACAAAGGTATTCACAAGAGGATGGAGTAGGGGACTCCGAAGGAGAAACCAAGAGTGTGTTCCTGTGAATACAGGCTAGGCCACCATCTGATTTCAAAACTCTGTCTAGGCAAATTATTTCGTGGGTAGGAGGTCCTAGGAGGTCTAGGATTGGAGTGGAGATGGGATTTAGCCAAGTTTCAGTGAAGATGATAATGTCTAACTCATTGTGTTGGATGAGGTCAAAAATATCGGAGACGTGTTTACTGGCTGACCTGCAGTTCAGTAACCCATATTTAAGTCGTACCAGATTAGGGGGTCAGGAGTCTGGGTGACGTTCACTTTTGTGAGGTTGACATTATTGATGGTTCTAAGATTGTGAGGACCTTCTCTGTTCAGGTTAGAATGGATGGTTTGTATTTCTCCCGGAGAAATTGTGTTGGTGTAGATAATAGGCAAGTAAGAGTTGAGTAGGTCATTGATATCAGTAGACGCCAGGTAGGCCTTCGATCTTCTGGGGTGGGAGAGGGAGTTAGGTAGGGGTGTCGTTTTTGGGACAGAGTGGGGGGGGGAGTTGGGCCATGAGATCTTTAACCCTAGGGTGGGTTCTGGATAGGTTCACAGAGGTACGGCCCTTACTCCCAGGGTGGTTGGAGAAGTTTGGCTATAGCAGAGACAAAGTAGTCTGCACCCTGGCCAAACTTAAGGTCTGCCCCCAATAAAATGTGTCACCAGTATATTGATGGGTTGGGAACACTGTTGTTGATGCAATGGAGTATCCTCTCCACCCATATATAAATCAGGCCCTAAGTCTTGGTTGACAACAGACTTTAAAATGCCCTATCACAGGGGTTGCCCCAAAAATTGGACTCGGATCTGGGGTGGCTGGAATACCTTTCGTGGGAATATATGCGAACCCCCACAGATGATAGAACCAACAGATGACAGCGATTAATGATGTTCATGGTGACAATGGTCCACACTTAAAAACGACGTTTTGCAACTATGTGCCCGGAATTCAGTTTTATGATTATTGGGGATGTGTACGAATCAGTGAGATACTATATGCTTGATTGTGCTCATGACTTGTACTGTCTAATGCGTAATAATTATGTACCGCTTAATGCTTAGTTCAAAATAAAAAATATTGTAAAAAGAAAATGCCCTATGCCAGAGTACCCTATGCACTGGCACAAAACAATTGCCACTGTCTAGCTGAGCCCTCAGTCATACTTTCAAAGGAGAGTTGCCTGCATCTACCAATAAAGCTACAGTCCACATCCATGGTACTTCACCGAATGCTTATACCATTAGGTGCTACTGAATGCAAAGGAATAGAGTTTAACTCCTTGCCAGTTGAAAGAGTACAGGTGTATATCAATAGGACAAATGTCTGGGCCTGATCAATGCAACCTATGGAAGCATATTTATCGACCGTGAATAACCTATTTTTCCTGAAACATTTATATCATATCTATCTCTGGCTGAAACTATCAATATGGAGGTCGGTTGGGCTTAAGTGATTGTGTGTAGCGTAGACTGTGTGACTTTGATTGTTGGTTTTGGCTACTCATGTGCTATTTTTGCGCATCTGACACAATGCATCATTCATAAGGTACTTTAGTGAAATGAGGACGTGTATAATGTGGTTGAGTGGAGAGATCTGAGTACACAGAAAAGGATATTGACCTAGTTTGTAGGTATACCATGCCGATCGTATGTATGAGGAAGGGAAATTCAATCAGCTAGTTACATGATGGTGAATTAACTACCACGTATGTTATACCTGATAAATAGGAGAAAAGGAAATACATATTTACCTGTAATATCCTCTTTGTTAGGCTATATTACAAACATACTATATGTGCAATCTATTAATGGTAACGATCCCTCTTTGTAATCCCTTAGGCTGCAAATTTTTGACAGCTCAGAGTGATACAATAAGGAAGAATGCGATGTTTTTAATTGATTTATATATTTTTCTCAACAATTGCGGTTCGTTGTTTATAAAATTCAACCTGTAATGAGCCTACTGATAAACACATCTAATTTTATCAATAGATATTAAGATATTCGATAACGAATCTGGCCTCATATTAAAATATTTTGAAAAAATATAATTATGCATATGTTTTAAAACGGTATTGTTTGTAAACTCCTGTCATAAGGGAACGTTTATGTTTCTCTTACCTGAATAAGTCCACAAATTAACAAAACATGCCCCAGCCGTCGCTTTTCTGGCTAAACAACGGCATTTGCATCTTGCCGCCACGTTGAACCCGTCTGCCGGCTCTCGCTGTTGTGGCAGAGGCCGGCTACCTGACGGAAGAGCATTAAAAATCACCTTGATCTGGGGCACTGGTCCTTGGCTCCCTCCTAGCTGCAGCCTCCAATTGATATGCAGCTAAGGTGATGCCTTGCTCGAAACCAAGCCCCTGCTTCTGAAAGAATACATTATACAAATGTTCTAATGCTGATGGTATGCCTCTTCGAACATGATTGTGTAAGACATGAGGTGCCAACCGGGCCCGATCTCTACCTTATGTAGAGTAAGAGCTCCTGGTATCAGAGCATATAACCTTGGAAAAGTACACACAGGGGAGCGGCGCTCATGTCAATAATTCATTGTGCTGTTGGTGGGAAGGTACATTCCGCTAGCCTCGAACATTATACAGAATACATTAAAGCCCAAGCAGTCACAACACTGATGATGTGGATTTTTTTTTTAATCTGGTCGTTGCATGGCTTTAGAGCACATGCATGATCATATTAGTACTTTTTTTTTTAATAAAAAAAAATCACGAATTAATTTCAGGGAAATTTTCACTGTGTGGTTGTATTATTTTAATGAAGGAATAGGATGTTTAAAGCGTATTGCGCGTAATGTTAAATTGAATTTATGATTAACATTGTGCAAACCTTAACATCAGTTTAAAAAGACAAAAACTCTGAAAGTTACTGGAAAACACGAGCACAATTAAAGTGCTGTTATGGTTATAAAACAAAACCGAAACTCACTAAAATTCTGCAGTTATGTTTAGGTTAACTAACCATAACTCACTCCTCCATAATTCACTGCTTATGCCCTTTCCACCAGGCCTTGCACCCAGCACACTGTGAGTAACCAAACATTGAAGTACATGGTCTTCTGCCAATCCCTGCGGCCAGCGCACCACAGCAAGGCTCCTCTACTGCACATGGAGCAAGGTCCTATCATGCAACAGAGGATGGGCAAGCACAGCTGTAGTGCACACAACTGTATCTTTCATTTTTTCCCAGGATTTCAGAATAATGATCCCAAGATCTACATGATACAGGGAATGACTATGATTCACAAATATTTTACAGGATTTGCGACTCCCACTATATTTTTTGGATGATTGTTTTATTTAAGGGTGGTCCATTTGGTGCCACCTGACATAGGCCTGGGTTCAGGGTAGGTTCTCTCTGACCCTTCATGCCTGTGTGGATTTTCCAAGCACAGTGCTTGATGCACTGTGTTGGGTAATGGCTAATGCAACAGAAACATTTCTGTCGCGGCCAGACAATCCAAGTGTGGCGGAGTCGTGAATGTTCTCATTGTATTAACAACAATAAATAACACCTAAAAGGGAAATGTAATTGAACAACATTAAGGGGCCGATTCCGATTCCGGTAGTAAATCGTTTCACCGGACACGTACCCGTCATTTTTTCCGACCGAATGGTACACCCGCCGTACAAATGAGCAAGTACGATGTGAAGTAATAAATCACCAAACGATTTGGTGAACATCATGTTACCCGACACGGATCCGTCAGTTTTTCCTACCGAATCGCATACATGCCGCCCGAATGAGCAAGTACGATGTGAATTAAAAATTCACCAAAGGATTCGGTCGGAAATAAAGATCAATGGACAAGTCGGTAGGAAAGGAGCCTGACGCAATAGACTCGGACGCAAACAATGCCACATACCCAAGCACATACATGAGGCACCAGACTCCGTCTTGTCTCCCTTTAACTTGTTATCTTGTGATTCGGAGCTTAAATATGCTTCGTCCGAATGCTGCGAGGTGGTGGAATTTTAGCCATGTACGACGCGTATGAAAAACGCATCATACTTGCTTATCCGGAAATGGGTTGATTTGGGCCTCCATATGACGCGATACACGTGTTTCCAAAGCCTGTTAGGAACTGACATAGTGCACGAATCGGACATGAAGATTCGGTCGGGATTTGCCTGGAATATGCATCGTACTTGCACGTTTGTTGAAAAAAGCTCCGGATACGAGTCGGTCGAAAGGTGAGCCTACGAATAGCATTAGGAAGACATTTTTTACGGAATCGGAATTGAACCCATAATGTTGCCAATTAATGATACTCGATTCATATTTCCTTTAATAGTGATAAGGGTTTTGTGATATAAAGGGGCATATTTACAACAAAGTGACGGAGTGCGGCGTTAGGCTTCCTGGCTTAACGCCGCACTCCGCTACTTCAGAAAGGCAGGGCTGTAGCATATTTACAACAATATGGCGCAGCCCTGTATTTGCCCCTGCACTGTCGCTAAACTTAGCAGCCTTCTGCCAACACAGGCACCCTTGCACCATCGTGCAAGGGTAACTTTGTTGTGGGGAAGATTATTTATGTGCAGGAGGGTCTCCCTTACATGTTTTTAAGATATACAACTGGGGATGCAGAGGATCAGGAAGTGTTGGCAGCTTTCCTGTGACTTGGTTGAACCGAGACACACAGGAAAAAAGAAGAAAAGGAGGCAGGGTAGAAATACCCTGACCCCCTATGACTCTTGGGGGAGAGGTCCCATGGGGAAACCACAGGGCCAAAAAACATTTTTTTAAAACAATTCTGCTGGATCTGCAACTCCCACCAACATAAAAATTGATCCCCAGGTAGGCCAAGTCCTGGGGGCATATCTATAATATGTAGGAAAGGCGCACTGTGCCCCCCTTCTATGAGCCTTAAAGCCCCATGGACCCTCACCTCCCTGGGGCATATTGACTAATTTAAGCGGCCAGGGCAATTGTTATATTGATACAAAGGGGCCAGTGCTGCCCCACCATTCCCAGGGCCACCATTTTGCCAGGGTTAATGATGAATAATGGAGGGGCCACCCGGGCCCCCATGCAACCCAGGGAACTGTCAGCTCCCAGGGGCTAAATGAAATGTTAATGTAGGGGGGATCTGCCCCCCTTCAGCCCGAGGACCACCACCTCCCCGGGCTGTGTTCTGCAATGGAGGTGGGGGGCGCATGGCCCCCTCGTGTAGCCATAGATGGGCCTGGGGTCTGCCCCAGAACTGGCTCCTGCTACCCCTGAGGTACCCACCCTTGGGAGGTAGCTGTTTGCTATGGCTTAGCGAAGGTTTTACTGCTCCCACCAAGCCATGGCAAACTGTCCTTGCTTTCAGCAAGTGAGAGCCGCAGGGACCGAGGGGGTCTTGAGGCTCCCCTGCGGCCCCCAACTCAATGTGGTGCCCTATGTGGGACAAGGGCACCCACACTAGAGGCCGGGCCCTGAGGGATGGGGTCCGGGGTGAAAATGTGCTCAAAAGAGGGGCCACATGGCTCACCCTCCCCTTGTAAAAAAAAAAAAAAAAGCAAAAGGAAAGGCCCGGGGGATTGCGTCCCTGGGGCCAAAATCACCCCAGGAGACAGCTAGGCCCACATTAATAAAAATAAGGATTTGGGAAAAATAGGCTGGTTCCCAAGGGATGGTGTCCCTAGGGCTGAATTTGGTCCGTGGTGGGGGTGCCGCATGGCCCCCTCCTCCTTCCAGAAACAGCCTGGCCTGGGGGATGGGATCCCCAGGACCGAAGTAAGCCTGGTAAGTTGATGGAGGCCTGCCTTCTTTTAGCACCACTGTGAAAACACACCTCGTGGCACCCTTCTAGCTTGGGGTATGAAGGCCCCTAGGCTCAAGAGGGTCCTTGGGGGCCAACAATCCCTCCTGTTATCTCCAGTAAGTCCCGTAGAGCAATATTGCTGAGAGGTCTTTGGAGGCCACACCCCCTTTCTTCACCACTGTGCAAACATGCTCTTGGCATTTTGCTAGTTGGGGGATTAAGTCATTTTGGATACTGAGGGTTCTTGGGGTACAGGATGCTCCTGTTACCTCCAGTAAGTCTGACACAGCAGGATTCCTGAAAGCTGGTCGGAGGGCCCGTCCCCTTTCTCCACCACTCTGCAAAATTGACTACTACTTAAGAAGACATACAAATTAACTTAAAAAAAACAAGGGTTACAGGGACATTATAATTCGTCTCATATTTCACTCGTACAAAACCAGTGATTTTCGGCAGTCATAGTTACCTGAGCCAACTATAACATACACTCCCTCAATGCACTGCTTACTACCTCACATATAACATCACACATGACATGGTCAGTCACATCACTGATGACATCACTGAATGGGTCTGTGAATGGGTGTGTGAGTAGCTGTATCAGTCGGAGACAAGGAGTGGCTGTTTGGGTCTGTGAGTGAGTGTTACTGTGGGTCTGTAAGTGGGTGTGTGAGTGCCTGTGTGGGTCTATGAGTGGATGAGTGAGTGATGCTATGGATTTTGGTCATTTGCACACTTAGGGTATTTAAAAGGGAGAACCACGGACTCTGTTTGTTGGGGTTTGGAGAATCTGTCCATCAATCATACTAAGGAAAATGGGGGGGGGCAAGTGAGCGGAACTTGAAGATGATTTTGGACATTTACATACTCAGGGTAATTAAAAGGTGGATAATAACAACACAAAAATATGATGGACAGATTGCTGAACACTGTTAAACATTCACCCCCAGTACAGAGATCTGTGCCTAAATCCATTGTTCTTTTGCTCACCGTGTCATTCCAGTTTGGACCCAGCCATATGCAAATCAGTCTTGACCCTGCTCTCCATGGGAGCAGTCCAACCCGAACTGCCAGGCTAGGCCTCCCTGGACCAGAAACAACCATCCTCAGCTTAATACATGTCTGAAGAAGTCAACTACACATAGGACACATTATGCATAGCTGGTTCTGGGGCACATGGCTAGGCGAGCCCTGCATTCAAAGACATGTACAGCTGATGCTGAATTACCATTTTCTTTATTATATTTAGGTTTATTTATAAAAATCTCATTAAAAACACAGTGAGAATGACCAAATTGTGAAAATTCCTAAAACCACTACGAGTTCCCAGTTGTCCAATCCACACAAACCATAACTTCTGACCTCAGCATGTGATGCACGTCACCTCACACAACATCACTAATGACATATCAAGTGATATCACAGGACATCACTCATGATCTTGGCAGGTTTAGCAGTTGGGTGTGCAGTGTGTACCAAAGTCCCCAAACAGCACTGCCAAATAATATGCACAAACAATGTGAACAGTTAGTTCTGTAAGCCCGCAAATTTGGAGAGCAATTAGAAAACAATGAGAGAGTTGCTCATGACTAAAGTCTTTTCTAGTGACTATTGCCTGCATGGAAGATGTGAATCGCCCAAATGCCAAGTCCGGCAATTCCTGCATCCACTCTTCTGATCTGGGATTGAAACTTTTCGCAGTGGTTCATGTTCACGTGGGGTTCTTTAAAGCCTTCTCTCAGACTGCTGCTGTGAAAGGCCCAAAGATCTGTGTAGCAGGTCATGCCCATATAGGGCCTTTAAAAAGGTACTGGCTCAATGCCAAAGAGGTTATCTGAGTTTGGATGAAGCCTGCCAGCAGTGAGTTATTTCAACACATGAGCTGGTGCTCTTGCATCACACATTATCCTTTTTCATACAGTGTGGACAGTGATATAATCAGTTATCACAACAAATATGTAGTTTTTAGAAGTGAGTTATGGTTTGTGCAGGCTAATATAACTGAGAAATGTCAGTTTTTCTGTTTTTCATTGTAAACCTCTTTCACTTCAAATCTGTTTTAAATGTTGTTGGGTTGAAAAATTCTTCTTCATGGTAATAGTCATGCACCGGTGCCCTGACTGCCCAGCTGTTCTGAAGTCTGGATTCCTAATGCTTATTTTTGTCATCATAGGCAACCACACATCATGCCTCTGCGCTGTGACATAGGCTTGTCTCTTGTGGTCTTGTTGGACAGAGAGGAGCACCCTAAGCGCTACCCTCATAGTGGTGGGAGGCTACTACCTTCACCAAAAGTTGAGCAGCACGAGAGCGACAGTGGCAGCATACCATGTAGTGATCAGTAGGAGTGAAAAGGCCCTTGTGAAGCTTACTTCAGCACCTTTTTACTTGTGTCACTGGAGTGAGGCCTGCAGGCTCACTCACTTTTAAAGTTACACTGCTGTGTGTTTAACTCATACCTACATCAGGTTGTCATATAGTGTTGCGCAGTGTATAAGTGGTGATCTGTGCTGGATGTATCTATACTCAGAAAGGGTGCAATACAGGGATAGTGCAGTACTTAGCAGTGTGTGCATGCATGTGCTGGATGTATATGTGCCTTTAAACATTACAGTATCTGAAGAATGTAATGCGTGCAAGATAAATGCATGTGCCCGATGTATGTGCGCGGTGTATATGCACCTGTGAGCAAGAATACAGTGTATGCATGTTAAATGCATATGCTGGATATATGTGTACTGAAGAATGCAGTGAGTTCTTGTTAAATGCATATGCTGAATGTATCTGGGTGTGTGAGTGGACAGTACATGGAGGTTACAGTCTTGTGCTGTGCATGTTTGCTCTATACATGCACTGGGTGTACATTTGCCTGTGGATGGAACAATATATGGTGGACCCTGGGTTCCATTTTGGAAGACCCAGGCCTGCATGGTAAAACATGGGGAAAAGGTAGAGAGATTCACCCGACACATTTTTTCTCTTTGATTGAATGAAAGGTCACATTGAAGGGGCCTGGGCAGATCTCAGGAAGGAGATGGCGCTGGTAATATAATCATAAAGAGTAGGGCAGAGAGCTCTGGTCTAACCTCTTGATGAACATATCACTGTGGCTGGTATCTAGGTGTGGACACTTTTCATTCCCATGGCCTGTGTTGTGGGACCATCAGCTTTGAAGACACTCTTGCTGTGACAGACTGCTTTTCAAGAGCAAGAGGGTGGGGGGGGGTGAGAAGACTGGTTACTTCAACAGAAGCAGAACCCAAACATCACATTTCAAAGACACTTACACTAAATACCAGTTGGAAATGTACTATAAGACCCAAAAAATGGATCACTTGCCAAGCAGCCAGATGAGCTGAGTGAGGAGGGGAAGCTATGCAGGACTTTTGCCTGTGAACCAACACTGGGAGACCAAGGGCTGCTAGTCTCCCTGTTGGGTGAAGAGACATCAACCAGGGATTCCAAGACCATTTTCCCTGGAGCCTGGATCACCACCCCCTGCATACTTGCAAAGACTAGTGTGCCATGTGAGGTTGAGGAGAGCGTTGGAGAGAGCGAGGTCCAGTGTGGAGCCCTATCAAGTGAACTATCTGCGAGGGTTGAGGAAAAGGCTGCTGCACTGATGGGGTTGATGTCTATGTGGGGGACAGAGTTGGGGACCCCCATATGTGAAGAGAGGGCTGCCATATACTTAGTTGAATGGGCCAGTGCCCATCCGTGATAACAGAGCGGCAACTCATTGTGGAAGCAGGGGCTGCCAACGAAAGACTGTTGTGCGTAAAGAGGCCGTAGTACTACGTGGTAGCAGAGTGGTGACCCCACATGACAGGAAGCGCTGTCGTAAAAGACTACAGTGTGAAAAGGAGCCATAGCCACTGTGTAATATTAAAGCGGTGACCCCATGCGGCAGGAGGAATCATCATGGACCCTATCATTGTGCTGACTGGGCCGAAGCCATTGACTGTGAGTTGCTGTAAACCCATTTGCTAGAGAGGGTCACTGGGAGGAGTGAAGACACGGCAGGAGCACCGTCACGCAGGCGAGAAACCCACAGCAGGATCATTGTAGCCACCCCCCATTAGAAGACAGGCGAACACTTACCCCATAGGGGGAGCTGCAGAAATCCTCTTGTCACTTCAGAAGTGTCCCTGCAAGTGAGAGATACTGTATCAGTTGGGTGTGGCCACCTGATCCATGTGCAAGCGCCCTTGGTTGGAGCACACTCAGTAACTCCAAAATCTTCACACGGCCATTAAAAGTAAGACTGGTTTCGGGATCTGTTGGCCCCGGAGGTACATGCTGCTAGTAGTAATTTAAATAAAAACCTCAAACTATTATTACAATGTTTTTATGTTACTCAACTTAAATGACTAATCTAACCCTTGCATTTCGACATAATGTATTAATTTACAATTACATTCATTTAATAAACTAACTTTAACTTGGAACTTCTTTTAATTCAACATATGTAAAAGTAGGTAGAATAACATTCACCCAGAAGGGTATCTTAGTGTTGCATAACAGATGTTTATTCTTACCCTACTCAATAGTCCTCATATTTTGACCTCAGGAGGATGAAAGGCTGAATGGACCCGCTCGGATTTGAACCTGTGACAATGAGGTCAAACACAGGCTTGTACACTGGACACAGTAGTCCACGAAGCCACCAAAACTGGTTACGTTACCCTTTCTTTTCCTTCACATATTTCATTAGAATTAAATACATTTTCAGTTTGAGTCCTGACCAAACAATTAATTTTTTTACTTACCTTAGGTGATGTTGTCAGGATGTTGTGCACCACAAAGTAGCAGTTCCCATGATCTATTGGAGGCAATGTAATGGCTTGACTATTACCAAGCAATGTAGTGAAGCTGATATAATGCGGAAATACCCATTGATGTAATCTGTGGAAGCAAAACTGTATCTCAAAATGTAAAAATCCCCCAAAATGTTACCTCATCCGGTTCTTCCACAGATTGTATTGGGCATCAAGCCATCCCATAGAAATCAGTTAGCAGAGTAAAACAGTTCAAATAAATACTCGGGACCACTCAATAATTGAGTTCAAGATCACAAAAAGTTAATGGGTTTTATTGCAAAATTTAAAATAAGCGATACGAGAGTCAATGCTTTTATTGATTTTATTAGCTCTCAAATACAAACTTATACAGAGTATGTAAGAATGAGAAATTATTCTAAATCCCAAATGAGCAGCAAAATCAGAAGGTCGTTGGATAGCATCCCTAGTAGCACAAAAAAGTCTTCTCAAAATATGTCTCACCCTAAAAATCAAGGCGTTCTCATACACATTTCTTGCATAAACATTAGAAAGACTGTGAGATCATCATGGTGTGAGCAAAAGTATTATTTCTTTAGCAAAACAGAACACAAGAAAAATACATGTCATTATCTTAACAAAAAAGCAGCATACCATTTCTGAAAAACGTAGTGTATGCTAATTTCATCCAGAGATGGTTTAAATATTATGAAATAGCTGGAAAAAACTTTCAACAAATTAATAGACTAGTAATCACAGCGAAAGTCAGCGGAAGAGCCCTTGAAAGATAGAGCAAATCATAAGAAAAGGGAACAATTTATTGAAAGCATTGTAATAAAAACAGTGGAAAGAAACTACTACAAGTCCGCTTGACCATGGTCTCTGGAGCCTGTGAGGAGAAGATGCACGTGGAGAGATTGCAAGAGGGAGTGACAGTGACGGCATCCCTCTTGTTTAAATTGGTGTTTTACATGAAAATATGGCATAACTAAAACTCATTAATAGACACACTTCTACACATCATATGAAATTAATTTCAATTGCATTTATGTCAATTCAGCCGATATATATGTATAAAAGAATGTATTAATCATAATTATTAGAGCACAAAATAGAAACCCCAAAAAACAATCTAACACACCTTCACCCCAAAACCTGTCTAGAGCACCTAAAGCACAGGACATTGCTTTTGCTGAAGTCCAGTACTAAGTTTTAAGCTTCAGGATAACGCAAAGGACTGGGTGCTCGCATTCACACAATTTGCATCCTAGATCTTGAAAAGCTACTCCTAAGGTTTACTCTTTGCTATAATTCCAGTCATCATGTCTTTTTCAGCAGACGCCTAAATATCCAGACTCATGAAACAGGTTATCACTGGAACCAGCTGAGAGGCACATTCTCACACAGATAAAGCGTCACATGAAGCCATGCGTTTAATTCTGCATTTTTAAAAGTTTGTTTTACAACTAAGGATGTGTAGCATTACAAAAGTCACACAATATTAGAGCTCCCAAATTTTCAGATGACAAGGGAAATCGTTTCAGATATATTTTGGGTCCTGTCCTCCCATTTGTTTCTTTAAACACAGTTATACTTTTAATGAATAAGTAACCATGCGAGTTACTAAGGAGCCCACTGGTCATTCTCTCACATAATGAGACATTTTAATGCGAAAATCAATGTTTCTTATAATGAAAATAGATTTCCCAACTCCTGGAGGGCCATATGTACAAATCTTTTCTGAGTCTACAAAATAAGTCTCTCTGTTCCTTGCAGGCATAGTGAAAAGAGCTTATTGGGGAGTGAAAAAACGTATATAATGTCTCAACTAATTCACTTTTACAAAGGATTTATTCCCGAGCCAGCACTTTTAACAAATTCTTATTGAAGCTGCAAAACTGAAAACAAATTTTCCGACTTCTCGTTCTGGACCAGGCACCAGGGTGATGAACGCATGCAGATAACCTGCCTGTTGGTGCCCCGTTATAATCGAGAATAATAGCTCTTGAGGTGCAGGTGCATATCCCACGTCATTGCATGCTCAAAAAAGTATTATCTGCAATTATTTCTATGTCTTTTCAGACCTAAGCGCATTTTCGTGAATTGCTTTAATGTCCTTTCCTTTTCAAAACAGGGGTTGGGAAATGCAAAGGGGAGCAATTGGTTTATGGTGAACTCAGTATTAGAAATAGGACTGGCTGCAGTTGATATTTTCACAATATCCTAATGCTATGTATCTAGCCCTCTCCTATCTGTACTGTTTTAGCTTACATTGCAGTTCATGGTGTGGATGCAAAATTAATCATGAACAAGGACCTGAAGTCTTGAAATTCAAGTACATTCTGTAGTGTGGTGTAAATAAAGAATGACAGAACTCTTTTGGTTCCTGATGGACCCCTTAGACCTATGACGTAAGTGTTGGATGGTAATGAAGTGAATGCAGGTTTAGAATGTTGAGTTATTGTTTACAAACTGAAGAATAAAGATGTGTATAACTACCCTCCATGTGTGGCATAGTCATTGGCGAGTTCCCAGGCTGGGTAGGACGCTACAACTATTGACGATTAGGAGATAAGTATCCCATAGATCAATAGAGCTGTCCCAGAGAGTTTACCATGGTCCAACTCACTGATCTTGCATGCCACATGTGCCACAGTCAAAGTGCAGAATCAATATTGGCCATAGATGGGCAGTTGGGATAGAGACTTTTGAGGATTTCATAGACACAATTGATGTAGCAGGTGACAAAAGGAGTATCAAGTATCTGAAGAAGATGGCTCGTGAAGGAATAAAAGAGGCCATAAAAAAGATACAACATGATAGTGAAGTGACACAATCACATCAATGCTACCTTGAATGTCAAGTTCAATCCAGTGCCAAATGTAGATTATGAACGATACATCTTAAGTCAAGAACACCAGAAAGAAGATGAAACCTCAATGAATTTGTTTAGAGACTGGATCTCCTCCTAAAACACTGTAAGTTCAATTAATTTATTAATAATGAATCTACATGCCTCAGAGAGATAGATGCATATTTGTCAGATTTCTTTCTATGCTGAATGCTAAATGAAACCACACTATGGTAGATGACCCACAATTGGCCTGATTTACAAGGGCTGTGTCAAAGCAAAGCTTTTTCAGACAGTTTGCAAGGTGAAGGGAAAAGTAATTGGATCACAGCATGACAATAAAATGGCCAACATAGAGTTTCATCAATGTCGTTCGAGGTGCTCCCACTAGGCCAAGCGGCTACACCAACTGAGGCAAATCAACACCAAACGAAGTTGATTGTCATCCAAATCATCGTGTGGATTTAAATTGAAAGTTACAATGATAACTGCACAATGTCGATGTTTACTTCACACAGAGATGCACATGTGGGGCTAGTTGAATGTGAGAAAAACAACAGACAAAAGAAAGATTGACGCGAAAAAGCATCAAAGAACTACAAACATTGTCCTAAGATTACCCTGAAGATAAATGGGTCTTCAATACCTTTTATTATTGATAGGGGTGCATCAATCAACATTGTGCCTGAGGAGAAATATTGTGAATTGTCTACATTACCACAACTTACGCAATTGAAAATGAAAGCATATACATAGGCTGCATTGACAACTTTAAAATATCAAGGTGCATTTATAGCTACAATGAAAAATAAGAAAACGGTGGTACAAGTTCATGTACTTCAAGTTTCGGCTTCAAGTGACTGTCTGCTCAGTTTCAGCACAACTGCTGCTATGGGACTGACATCAGTGAACTACAATATGAATGCTCATCATTAAATAGTAAGTCAATTTCCTGCATTATTTTGCAGGTTCAGAAAGCTCAAGACTATGAAAGTACACTTACGTATACATGAGGATGTTCGTCCTGTTGCACAAAGGCACAGACAAATTGCATTTCACTTGAAAGAGAACTTAATTTATTGCTCAAACATGATATCATTGAATGCTCCACCGGTCTAGAGCCATGAGCTTCCGCCATATTTGTAGTGGCTAAAAGAGAAAGTGAAGTAGTGCTGTGTGGATAGGTTAGACCCAGGAAGAAACACTACCATTTTATATGTACTCGTTTCTTAAGTTGCCTTCTTTTCGACATAATGGCTTTTGACACACATTTGCTTGTGTGACAGTGCAGTATTAGTTTCCCTGAAACAGCATTGCTTACAATTCCAATTTGTAAGTACACTACCACCACACCTTGAACATTTAGTACAAGGGCTATACACATGTGCAAATATTGTTGTTTGTTATTCATCCATAAGGCGACATGGCTATCACCGAGACAATAAACAATGTTAGCCCGGGTGAAGCCTCGACATGGATGCATGGATGATGTTATGAATACACACGCATTTCCATGTACAAATTAGAGGACCACACTGATGTCATTGTGAGGTCGTCGCTGTGTCGGAGTCTCAGCCCAGCTGATTCTGGTTTACTCTTTACAAGGAGTGATATCCAACTTGTGACCATACAGGGAACTACATACCTTGCCTTCAAGTGATGAGGAGTTAAATGATCTAGTAGGGGATTCTTGAAAGAACACCCACAATGGGCAAATAGGTTAGGGAGTGCATAGTATACAAAGTTCTTATATGCCAGCCTAATAGACCTGGCGCCATTGGCGTGGGCCTCCCCTGCTTTTTTTGCCTTTGCCTTCTATGTTTTTGCTGTGTGTTGGACTACGTTTTGCAGGGCTTGATGCTTTGGACACTTTGCCACTGCTGTTCAGTGCCAAAGTGCAAGTGCTCCCTATGTAAATTGTTGTTATGTATTGGTGTTTACATAATTGGCTATTAGATTTACTAGTCAGTATCTAGTACAGTGCACCGTGTGTGCCTGGTGCCCGTAAATCAAATGCTGGTAGTGGGCTGCAACACTGGTTGTGTCACCCACATAAGCAGCCTGTAAATGCAACTCTGGCCTGCCATTGCAAAGCCTGTGTGCTGTCTGGTACTGCCATGTCCACCTGGCAATAGCACCCACTTCCCAGGCCCTAACCTTCCCCTTTCTTACATGTTAGTCACCCCTAATGTAGACCCAAGGTATCCCCAAGGACAGAATGGGGAGTTTGCTTATAACATCAAATAAACATAACAGTCCCTGGGAAGAAGGTAGGAAAAGAAAGTTTAGTATGCCTGAACTCATAATGTTAAAATACCTCTTTTAGTGAGGGTAATTTTTACATTCTGTGTTTGAAAATACCACTTTTAGAAAGTAGGTATTTTCTTGCTTATCCATCCAATGTGCCTCTGCTCGCTTCGTGCATTGCATGTCTGCCTTTTGGATGACAGGGGCTGGGGAGAAGTAGTGGCACCAGAGAACCTGATGAGTCAGGGCTGGGCTGAATAGAACTGGGCTGCATTTAGAATAGGGGGAGGAGATTTCCTTCCACCTAAATGGGTGTGGTCTGCCTTCCACAATGCGGTCTCTACCTCCTGCCAGGAAGATGCACCAGAGAGGACAGAATCGGGTTTTACTAAGCACAGTGCTGCTCTGCCACCAGAGAACAAAGATTTTTGTAGTATAAATATTGGGGCCCAGACTCCAGAATTTTAGATCATTACTGGGAATCAAGAGGAACCTTTGCCAAGGAGAAGAGCCGGAGAAGTTGAGGAGTATACTACCCCTGTGCAGTTTGCTGTCTGGGGTTCACCTGCAGTGGCTACTTGTTGCCAAGGAAAGGAGAAAAGTACTTTGCTGTGTCGCCTGCTAGAAGAAGATCTCCAAGGGGTTGAAACTGAGCTTGCCTCCTGTTCCGAAGTCTCAGGGACAAAAAGACTTCACCACCAGCTCCCCTGAACTGCCTTTCGGGGAGTTCTGACCTGCAAAGAGGTGTCTGCTGTTGTTTTGAACCTCTAGAGACAGTTTTTTCACTGGGAGCTGGAAAAGTAACGCAACTTCGAGAAGCGAGACGCATCTGCACCTGTTTCAGACGCATCGCCGAAGAAATCGTGGCAGCGCCTGCAGCAGCTTGAGAAATCGCCACCGGCCGCATCGAGTGCACCGATATCCGAAGTTCGAGTTCAACGCACCGATTTAGACACAAGGCCTGCTGTGCGGGTTCAAGAGTTCATGCATCATTCTGGGTCATCACTGCACTAAGTTAGTTGCATCATTGGGGGACGGTGACGTAGTAAGAAACCGACGCATAACCTCCCCACGAAGTAAGAAACTGATGCAACACCTCCTTACCAGTAAGGAACCAACACATTACCTCCCCTGCACTGCAGTAAGGTACTGTAACGGGGTGTACCGGAGGCCTTAGGTATGTACAATGTCCCCACAGCTTCACGGTACATCACACCCGCGAGCCGGAAGGCCGACCGAGGGGAAGCTTGACATAACGCTTTTACCACCCCCCCCTCTCTCTCTTCCTTCACCGCAGGACCTTGGAGCAGGCATGAAAGATCAGGAAGCCGTGGAGTTGCCCTTTAAATGATGGGAAGAAGCGGAGTGGGAGGAGCCGACCTATCACAGTTGCCCGTCAAAAGGTGAGCCATCCGAAGCCCAGGTGTGCTTGTTCACCCGGAGGTCGGAGGAGAGGAGTGTGCGGTGTGCGGATTTGCGAGAGGAGAAGACAGAGCCAGGACGGACAGAGGACGAGAGGAGTGTAACATCGGAGGAGGGATCGAGGAGTATCGCAGGAGGTACAGAGAGCGGAAGGAGGGGAACATCGGAGGAAGGTCCGCGGAGAAGCGTAGGAGAAGGAGGTCGGAGAGTGTCATCGAACGCCATTGGAGTCGAGGAGACGAGTCACCTGACCGGAGCAGAGTTGGCGCCTGCAACGGACGGAGGAAAGCCAGGAGGCCACCGTTCCTGTGAGCAGCCCAGCCACTCACCCAGGGGAGGTGCGTGGCTCAGTCAGGTGCGTGACCGGTTACGGGGCTGGGTAGGAGTTAGAAGTACACTAGGTACACCCCCACGGGACGTCTGATCTCCCGGTACCCTTTCCCTGTGCACGTATTCCCTCCCTCACGTTAGTGCACTGTGATAAAAGAGCACCGGTGAAAACTTCCCTCACACCCTTCCCTGTACTGGCTTATGTGGACAGAAGTCTCACACTATCCTTGTCTTCTCTTTGCTTTGCTGGAGAGCTACTCCCCACGCCGTGACGGACTCCGAAGAGGAAGAACCACCCCCCAGAGGACCGGAAGGGATCCGTAAGAAAGAGAAGGTCCGCCATAGGAGAAGAAGCAGAAGCTGGTCCCCCCGGAGGCCCCCTCCTACAAGAAAGAGTTGTACTGACCAGTTATTTGCCGCAATAAAACCTCACTTACCTCGAACCCGGTTGTTGCCTATACTCCTGCGCTGCTACCCGCCCAAAGCGTAACAGGTACCAACGCATCACTTCCCTCGGAGCAAGGAACCAATGCCTCACCTTCCCTTCGGCCCGTTTGCTTGCTTGACGCATCCAAGGTACTTTGTGTGAAAAGTTTTGCATCAGCAATTTGCTTTGAACTGAACAGTTTCAACCATCTGAAAGTCATATTTGTATTACTGTGTTGTGGATTTTTGTCATTTGTACTTGTTTTGATTTAGATAAAGGTCACTTATTTCTCTAAACTAGTGTGGTGTTCATTTGTAGTGTTTTCACTGTATTACTGTATGTGTTCACAAATGCTTTACACACTGCATCTGAGATAAGCCTGTCTTCTCCTGCCAAGCTACCAAGAGCTGAGCTGGGGTTATTTTAGAAGTGTATCCCCCTTACCCTAACTTGAATCAAGTGTCCCTATTTGGACAAAGGTACCTACCTCTGCCACCTAGAGACACCCATTTCCAACACAGCAAATATATAGTGTTTTAGCACGATGGGGGAATCCTTTATTATCTCACTGTCCTTATATTGCAAATCTCTTTTAGCTGCTTCTGTCTGTTGATTTTTGCAGCACATATATTTTATACATGAATCACAATGGCTCAATAAATACTTAAAACACCCAATTTGGAATGTCTTGTGTATCTTTCTGAGCGAGCACAACTGAGTGAAAAGGTTACCACGATTCCTTGGGGAGTCAGGGTTATCATATTCGGAGCTTGCCCAAACCAATTGTTACCTTGTCAGGTTTAGGGGTACTAATGGTGGCACTGTGAGCTAGCAGGTCTGTTGGCCAAAATATTTTGAGAACGTACATGGAATCAGTCGGCACCATCCCAATGTTTATGTTGTCCAAACAAACAACAGTTCCTGCTGAGAAAGTGGAAACCGCACGGCAGGAGCTGTATGCATTTGCATTGACATGCTTGAAGCCAACAAGAAATCGAGAGAGAACAACATCCAGTAGGGCATATTGTTGATATGATAAATCAATTGAATGGTGCAAAGGCAGCCTAGTGCCCAGGAAACATCATCTCAAGCTACCATTAGAATGTGTGAAACATTAGTGTAAAAAGTGTAGGATGTGCCTCACATAAGCAAACAACGACGAGCCAATAGGCAGTTTCTCACCAATTTGCTCATGTGATCAACATTGGGAGCATTCCTATAAAACTGAGAACCCAACACCCAGCCTGAGTCAGAAGAATGTTGTGTGTGTATCTTTCTATATAACCCTTTTATGTATATCAGACCTCACTAAACCTCCCTCCGTCCTCATATGGAATACTTCTTCACAAGGAGATTTAAATATGAGTTGTGTGTGGCAGTTAGCACTTGTCTCTAATTTGTATGCCCACACCCATGATTAAACTAGATCACCATGTTTAGACCATTTTAGTAAGAATGTCCTAAATGTTTCATTCCCACTCCACACATACTGTAATTTCATCAGAACATGAGGACCATTTTTTCACCCAAAGATACACCGGACCTGTATTATAACACTGACAAATGTGAACTCCATAAGACAACATTTTAATTATTTTGCCATATCTTTTCTGATGGGGGTATGATACCTGATGAAGTCAAGTGCAAGCACTATCTACTGCTAACCTCAACCCGTTCATTCCTTGGGATGACCACGTACTGCTCCAGATAAAAACAAGGCTTTGCCACAGTCACTTCACCGTTACAAGAATTGACAAAAAAGAATGTGGTGTTTCAGTGGTGACATGAGTGCAAGGAAAGTTTCAAGAAAATCAAGCAAGCCATCGAAAATGCCCCTTAAATGGCTTACTTTGATTTCAAGCTTCGTACAGAGGTTGTAGTTGATGCTAGCTCTGTTGGGTTAGGCGCAGTTTGTGCACAGCACAATTCCAAATGCCAAGTACCCAAGTAACATTTTTCCATAGACATTATAACATCATGTTATTTGCTGTAGTGAATTGTAAACTGTAAAGTTGAAGGCCCCTCAATAGAGTAAAAAGTACTCTCATGTTTATGTTTTTCAGGTATCGCCCCTGACGAAGGGCCGCTAGGCCCGAAATGCATTGGGCATGGGCAATCTATGAGATAAAATAAGATCGTTGATGTGATACAAACATTAGAACTCTTAAAATGATGAATTCACGATAGAATTTCAGAATCATGAACATTATGATGTAGAATAATGTGTTGAAGATAGTAAAAAATACGTATTGACTTAACCTAATATGGTTGTTGTGTCTTCTATATCTAAACGCATACTGGATTATTTGTTTAATTTCCAATTTGGACTAGCAACTGTGCGCAGAGGGCAAGCGGTTTCGCTTGATCATATTATCTATCATGGCTTACGCCATCAAACGCTTGCCACAAACTGAAAATGCTGATTCATAACCTGAGAAAGAAAGCTTAGAAGGGGTGTGGGCTTGTGAATAGTTCCATGTGTTCTTATATGGAAAGTCTTTTACAGTAGTGACCGATTGTCAAGCACTATTGACAATCTTTGGCAATTCAAATCCAAGATGCCTCCTCATTGAAAGTTGGGGTTTGAGATTACAAGAATACAACCATACAATTGTTCACGAACAGTGAAAGATAAAAATACTGCTGATTATTTTCCAAGCGTGCCATTACAATGCCTTGTTACACCATCTAAGACGGATGAAGCCTACATAAATTCCATTGTAAAATCAAGCACACCACCTGCGATTTCCTCAGAACAAATTGTTACTCCTACAAGCCATGATAGTGATATGCTATAAGTGAAAGACATTATTGCTCACCAATCTTGGAACCAGCACCTTCGACTGCTCACCAGTGACAGTGAGTAATTAAAGTTCAGAAATGTCAGAGATGCGCTGTAACTCAGGAAGGCCTCATCTTGCAAGGTCCACCAATTGTCATTCCAGAGAGTCTACAACAACAAATAATTCAAGTAGCCCATGGGAACACCGAGGAATAGGTGCCCTAAAACAGGTTCTTCAAGACAGAGTCTGGTTTCTCCATCTCAAAGAAAAGGTTGAAAGAATGTTAAAGGCCTGAAACTTATGCAACTGTCTCTCATCATACATTACTCAGCACACTTTAAACATGTCAGAGTTTTCTAACCATTTTTGGGAGAGAATTGCTGTTGATTTACTTGGTCCTCTTGAGAATGGACATCACCTAATGGTAATTGTTGATGAATGTTCCTGTTTTTAACGCCTTTCATCCGTTACTCATAAAAAGGGGATTGAACGATTAGATGTCATATTTGCAACATGGGGTGTCCCTGTGATCTTGTAATCTTTCAATAACCCACCCTTCAATACTCGAGAGTCCAAAGACTTTCTCACCAATCTCAATGTACAAAAAAAGCACTCCTCATTGGCCCCAGGTCAAAGGCCTTCTGCAATGATTCATGAGTATTCTAAAGAAAGCTGTGCAGCGTGTTGCATTCGAGAAGCTCAACCTCAAGGTTCTTTTGAATACCACTCTTCAAGCTTACCGATCAACACCTTACTTGACTATAGGGGAAAGCCCTGCAATCTTAATGTTTGGGAGATCTATGACGAACAAGTTACCTCAAAGGACCAACCTCAGATCAAAGAATGAGAAAAACATTTGCACAGAAGACTCTGGTCACAAACGAAAAATTAAAACCTATGCTGACAAGCAACGTCATCTGAAAAATATCAGTTTCAAGAGAGGAGTTCAAGTACCAGTTCGGCAATGCAGAAAACAAAAATCTGATGCTCCTTTCAAACCACCAAAGGACACCTAATGACCATAGTCCCTTACTAGTAATTCCTCTCCCTTCAAACATGTGGCTCATCACTCACCAAACATTGATGTCACTGTAGAGACTGGGTCCAACCAGAATGTTAATAATCCATCGATTGCTGTTGGTTCCACCTCACCTATGCAGATCACTGACACTTTGACTGCCAGCTCCTGGTTTCTGATGACCCGATCAGGATGTGTGATTCTACGCCACGAAGGCTCATTGAAGAGTTATAAGAGCATATGTGTTTGTAATTATTTATGTATTTATTTATGTATTCATTGTAAAAAGCTGTAGCTTTATTTCACAAAGAAGGAGCTATAGTAGTGTGCAAATAAAGAATGATGAAACTCCTTTGGTTCTTGATGTACTGCGTAGACCTGTGACGTAAGCGGTAATGGAGTGAATGAGGTTTAGAACATTGAATGCTCGCTTCTACGCTGGAGAATAAAGACATATGTAACTACTCTCTGTGTGTGGTGTAATCATTGGTGAGGGCCCGGGCTGGGTGGGGTGCGAGAGACATTCCATGCAAGAAATCTCAGACAAGCCAGTCAACATATTTTGGTTACAACTCAATTCAATTAAGCTCATAAAGCAGTGTGTTAGCCTTAGTCTCTCTACAGAGATATCCCCAAATGTTTTTCCTTCTTCCCTCCTGTTTCCTGAATTTCAATTTTGTTGGTATTAGGACTCTGTGCATTATACTACTGCTAACCAGTGATAACAGGCTTGTGCTCTCTTCTTTCAACATGGTACAATTGGCTTGCACCCAATTGCCACATTTAATTTATTTAAAATTCCCTAGCTAAGTAGTACTACATGTGCCCAGGAGTGGTAAATTAACTGCATCTAGTCAGCCTGCAGAACTTATTGTGCCACTCACTTAAATAGCCCTTTAAAATATGGCTCAAAATAATTCCATGTGAACAGCAGCTATATACAATGATATGTGCTGGGAAAATGGTTCGCTTCTTCTGTTTGTTGACGGCGTTTCAACCCTCAAAACAATGTGGGGTTTCTACAGGACTATTGATGAGGGGACATCTGAATTTATGATTCACTTGGAATTATTTTGATAATGGTCGACTTGTACAAACTGTGGAAACGTTCAACCAATCATCGTGGACTCGGCTAAATCGTTGGGAATAACTCTGTATAGCAACCTTAATATGTAAAAAGACATCAGCAATGCTACTAAGGGAGCAAATTTCCAGATAAATACATTGAGGAAGCTTAAACCCTTCCTGCCACACAATGACTTTAAGCTGGCAGTGCAAGCGCTAGTTATCCCTAGAGACGATTGCGGAAACATCTCTCTTTGCAGCCTACCCAAAACTATAACTGCACCACTAAGAGCCTCCATTAATGCTGCAGCAAGACTCATCACTGGTTCCCAAAAAAATTCCCACATCTCCCCGGACCTAAATGCCTTGAACTGGCTACCTCTGGAAGCCAGAATCCATTGGAAAATAGCATGTTTGACACACAAAGCCCTGCATCACAAAACGCCCAGCTATCTAGCACAGAAACTGACGATCTCTGGTGGGATCAGACCTTCAAGAAGTGCAGAAGCCCTACTGCTCAAACCACAAAGATTCACGAAGAAGAAAACATATAACCAAACTTTCTCAGCGATGGCGCCCAGAGTTTGGAATGCTTTACCCCCAGAAATCCCCAAATGAATACAAAAACGTCCGGCAAACGATGACCAGAAATAAAATCTAAAATCTGATAACACAAGACCACCTTGTTTGTAAGGTAATTTGAGCAAGTCAATAGCCTTCTTAAAGCCCCAAATGAAACACCTCAGTATTCCATCCAATTTTTAAAAAAAAAATATTAGAAAGACGTAAAGGAATGGACCTGAACAGATATAGAAATTTGGGGAGTATTTTCATCTTTATTAAATTACATCTCCTCATAACCCCTATAGGGAGTTTATGCCATGTTTTTAAGATTTTAGCAGTTTCAGTTAATAAACGAGTGTAATTTAGAGATATTATTTAACCTATTTTAGCAGAAATTTTGATCCCTATGTACATAGCAGAAGCACAGCTCCCCAAAATTGGAGGGCTAGATTCAAACTTCAAAAACACCCATGTCTTATTGATATTTAATTCATATCATGACACTGATCCGAATTTAGTTGCTTCCCTCTCAATAGCTGGGACAGCTTCTACAGGATTTGTGGAAAAGATTGCCAAATCATCCGCATATGCAGTTATTTTTAAGCTGCTAAAAGTGGTCTTTAATGCCTTAATGTTCTTATCAGCTTGTAAAGTACGTATAAACGGCTCTATGTGAAGGGCCAACAACAACGAAGAGAGAGGGCAGCCCTGTCTTGTACCGCTTAAAATATCGAATGGTATAGAGTATGCCCCAGAATATGAGAGCTTAGCTCTTGGTTTGCGATACAGGCATGGACCCATTGCCTAAACTGTCATCCAAGACGGAATGCACTTAATGTAGCCCATAGAAATTCCCACCCAACCATGTTAAAAGCCTTTTTGGCATCTAAAAGGATCATACCGAGACCCACCCCCTCTTTTTCTGCATGATTGAATGCCCCAATCACCATATTAACATGGGATGTAGTATCTCTGCCTGGAATAAAACCATGTTGAATATCAGATACCAGACCTGTCATCATTGGGGCAAGAAGATTAGCTAGGATCTTTTAAAAAATCTGGCATCTGTTGTATTTATGAGGGAGATAGGTTGTCATGATCCACAGTTAGGGGGTCATTATGATTGTGGTTTTTCCGCATTCTCGGGGCCGGCGGAAGGCACCGCCGGCCCAGAGGATGCGGAAAAACCGCAGGGGACTGACCAAAGACCCACCGCCACATTAGGATGGCTGGTGGGTCCTGGTTTCCGTCCGCAGCTTTTCCGCCGCGGTCGGCTTACAACCGCGGCGGCAAAGCTCTAATATGGTGACGGTGTCTTCCAGACACCGTCCACCATATTAGGATGGGGCTGGAGGGTGCACATGGGGGGTACCTATGGTACCCCCCTGCATTTGCATGCAGAAAGCGGCAGGCACCGCGCGGTGCCTGCCTCTTACTGCATGCAAATGCAATGCGTGCATTTTTAACATTGCGGCGGGTGCAGCTTGAAGCTCCACCCGCCGCAATGTTAAATATAGAGGATGTGACCGCAACCCTTGCGGTCACATCCTAATTGCACAGGAGGGAACTCCGCATGCCATGCGGAGGTTCCCTCCTGCTCTGGGGTCACAGACGGACGCAAGTCCGTCCGCGATCCTAATGACCCCCTAAGTAGGGGTTTTACCTTTTATAAGAAAAAAAACAATCTGATTCATGTTCCATGACTCCGGTGTCTTACTATTAGGCTTTCCTGTTTTCAGTTTCTATTTTTGGTAAATTCTGCTGGGGGGTTTTCAGTGTTTTCAAGTGATTTCAATACCTTAAAAAAACAGTGGTTATCAGCGGTTACATATTTTCACACCAGTAAAGACTACAGAACAGTGTTTTTCCGGTGTTTATGGAACATATTGCTTTTATTATTGCGTGCTTTCTGCACTGATAGTGCATGGTATATAGACAGTATAGGTATAGTGTATATGAGGTCCAAATAGATTTTTGAAAATTAAACTTATTTTAGTACACCACACAATACTTCTTCAGTGAGGCTTTGGTCATGTGTGCTAGCTCTTTCCTTCCCATGTAAACTTTTGTGAAAAGGCCCTCCCAACATTGGCACTTGAGATGGGCAATGACAAAACAGCCAGTACACAATTTGTTAATTCTGCCCACTGACAAAGCTTTCCATGCCAAAATAGGTTCACTTGGACATTACGATTCTCAGGGCAGGTTCTGCAACATTTGCGGTGATCTGGGTGCTTATGCCCTCAGAGTTATTAATGCGGTCAAAAATGAAGTACCACTTTTGAATCTACATAGGAAATTCCCCTTTACTGAAGAGATCTAGAACAGAGTACCACAGTGCAGTTTCATTGACTTCAAATGCCATTGGTGGTGAAGGGACATTTCTGTGCATCATTGCAAGCCATTTCCTATACATTGTAAAATAAAAGTTCCTGAATTGCTCTTCACCATTGCTTTGCTTTCTAATTGTCAAGCACTGTAACATATGACATGTTGCAGTGCCAAAGTCAATAAAGGTATTTACAACAAGGGGTGGTGAGGGACAGAGTCTCTGAATTAAACAGAAAGCTCTCACCCAGTCAAGAGATCAGGGCTAGATCCAACACCGTTTTTTAGCTCACTGCACCATCCCAGTTTCAGAACCTGGCTGTATGCAAATTAGTCTGTTCCTGTCCCAGTGCATGATGGGAACAGGACAAACCAAACTACAAAAGCCAATTCTTACACTGGGAAGGAAACAAGCTCCCGGGGACCGGTTTCTGGCATTACAGCCGTCTTCGGCCCGGTTTGCTTGAATCCTGATGGTGCAATGAGCAAGGGTCTCACATCTGAGAATACCCTTCCACGCTTAGGGTGGACAAAAATATTTACAACAAGGGGTGGTGAGGGACAGAGTCTCTGAATTAAACAGAAAGCTCTCACCCAGTCAAGAGATCAGGGCTAGATCCAACACCGTTTTTTAGCTCACTGCACCATCCCAGTTTCAGAACCTGGCTGTATGCAAATTAGTCTGTAACTGTCCCAGTGCATGATGGGAACAGGACAAACCAAACTACAAAAGCCAATTCTTACACTGGGAAGGAAACAAGCTCCCGGGGACCGGTTTCTGGCATTACAGCCGTCTTCGGCCCGGTTTGCTTGAATCCTGATGGTGCAATGAGCAAGGGTCTCACATCTGAGAATACCCTTCCACGCTTAGGGTGGACAAAAATATTTACAACAAGGGGTGGTGAGGGACAGAGTCTCTGAATTAAACAGAAAGCTCTCACCCAGTCAAGAGATCAGGGCTAGATCCAACACCGTTTTTTAGCTCACTGCACCATCCCAGTTTCAGAACCTGGCTGTATGCAAATTAGTCTGTTCCTGTCCCAGTGCATGATGGGAACAGGACAAACCAAACTACAAAAGCCAATTCTTACACTGGGAAGGAAACAAGCTCCCGGGGACCGGTTTCTGGCATTACAGCCGTCTTCGGCCCGGTTTGCTTGAATCCTGATGGTGCAATGAGCAAGGGTCTCACATCTGAGAATACCCTTCCACGCTTAGGGTGGACAAAAATATTTACAACAAGGGGTGGTGAGGGACAGAGTCTCTGAATTAAACAGAAAGCTCTCACCCAGTCAAGAGATCAGGGCTAGATCCAACACCGTTTTTTAGCTCACTGCACCATCCCAGTTTCAGAACCTGGCTGTATGCAAATTAGTCTGTTCCTGTCCCAGTGCATGATGGGAACAGGACAAACCAAACTACAAAAGCCAATTCTTACACTGGGAAGGAAACAAGCTCCCGGGGACCGGTTTCTGGCATTACAGCCGTCTTCGGCCCGGTTTGCTTGAATCCTGATGGTGCAATGAGCAAGGGTCTCACATCTGAGAATACCCTTCCACGCTTAGGGTGGACAAAAATATTTACAACAAGGGGTGGTGAGGGACAGAGTCTCTGAATTAAACAGAAAGCTCTCACCCAGTCAAGAGATCAGGGCTAGATCCAACACCGTTTTTTAGCTCACTGCACCATCCCAGTTTCAGAACCTGGCTGTATGCAAATTAGTCTGTTCCTGTCCCAGTGCATGATGGGAACAGGACAAACCAAACTACAAAAGCCAATTCTTACACTGGGAAGGAAACAAGCTCCCGGGGACCGGTTTCTGGCATTACAGCCGTCTTCGGCCCGGTTTGCTTGAATCCTGATGGTGCAATGAGCAAGGGTCTCACATCTGAGAATACCCTTCCACGCTTAGGGTGGACAAAAATATTTACAACAAGGGGTGGTGAGGGACAGAGTCTCTGAATTAAACAGAAAGCTCTCACCCAGTCAAGAGATCAGGGCTAGATCCAACACCGTTTTTTAGCTCACTGCACCATCCCAGTTTCAGAACCTGGCTGTATGCAAATTAGTCTGTTCCTGTCCCAGTGCATGATGGGAACAGGACAAACCAAACTACAAAAGCCAATTCTTACACTGGGAAGGAAACAAGCTCCCGGGGACCGGTTTCTGGCATTACAGCCGTCTTCGGCCCGGTTTGCTTGAATCCTGATGGTGCAATGAGCAAGGGTCTCACATCTGAGAATACCCTTCCACGCTTAGGGTGGACAAAAATATTTACAACAAGGGGTGGTGAGGGACAGAGTCTCTGAATTAAACAGAAAGCTCTCACCCAGTCAAGAGATCAGGGCTAGATCCAACACCGTTTTTTAGCTCACTGCACCATCCCAGTTTCAGAACCTGGCTGTATGCAAATTAGTCTGTTCCTGTCCCAGTGCATGATGGGAACAGGACAAACCAAACTACAAAAGCCAATTCTTACACTGGGAAGGAAACAAGCTCCCGGGGACCGGTTTCTGGCATTACAGCCGTCTTCGGCCCGGTTTGCTTGAATCCTGATGGTGCAATGAGCAAGGGTCTCACATCTGAGAATACCCTTCCACGCTTAGGGTGGACAAAAATATTTACAACAAGGGGTGGTGAGGGACAGAGTCTCTGAATTAAACAGAAAGCTCTCACCCAGTCAAGAGATCAGGGCTAGATCCAACACCGTTTTTTAGCTCACTGCACCATCCCAGTTTCAGAACCTGGCTGTATGCAAATTAGTCTGTTCCTGTCCCAGTGCATGATGGGAACAGGACAAACCAAACTACAAAAGCCAATTCTTACACTGGGAAGGAAACAAGCTCCCGGGGACCGGTTTCTGGCATTACAGCCGTCTTCGGCCCGGTTTGCTTGAATCCTGATGGTGCAATGAGCAAGGGTCTCACATCTGAGAATACCCTTCCACGCTTAGGGTGGACAAAAATATTTACAACAAGGGGTGGTGAGGGACAGAGTCTCTGAATTAAACAGAAAGCTCTCACCCAGTCAAGAGATCAGGGCTAGATCCAACACCGTTTTTTAGCTCACTGCACCATCCCAGTTTCAGAACCTGGCTGTATGCAAATTAGTCTGTTCCTGTCCCAGTGCATGATGGGAACAGGACAAACCAAACTACAAAAGCCAATTCTTACACTGGGAAGGAAACAAGCTCCCGGGGACCGGTTTCTGGCATTACAGCCGTCTTCGGCCCGGTTTGCTTGAATCCTGATGGTGCAATGAGCAAGGGTCTCACATCTGAGAATACCCTTCCACGCTTAGGGTGGACAAAAATATTTACAACAAGGGGTGGTGAGGGACAGAGTCTCTGAATTAAACAGAAAGCTCTCACCCAGTCAAGAGATCAGGGCTAGATCCAACACCGTTTTTTAGCTCACTGCACCATCCCAGTTTCAGAACCTGGCTGTATGCAAATTAGTCTGTTCCTGTCCCAGTGCATGATGGGAACAGGACAAACCAAACTACAAAAGCCAATTCTTACACTGGGAAGGAAACAAGCTCCCGGGGACCGGTTTCTGGCATTACAGCCGTCTTCGGCCCGGTTTGCTTGAATCCTGATGGTGCAATGAGCAAGGGTCTCACATCTGAGAATACCCTTCCACGCTTAGGGTGGACAAAAATATTTACAACAAGGGGTGGTGAGGGACAGAGTCTCTGAATTAAACAGAAAGCTCTCACCCAGTCAAGAGATCAGGGCTAGATCCAACACCGTTTTTTAGCTCACTGCACCATCCCAGTTTCAGAACCTGGCTGTATGCAAATTAGTCTGTTCCTGTCCCAGTGCATGATGGGAACAGGACAAACCAAACTACAAAAGCCAATTCTTACACTGGGAAGGAAACAAGCTCCCGGGGACCGGTTTCTGGCATTACAGCCGTCTTCGGCCCGGTTTGCTTGAATCCTGATGGTGCAATGAGCAAGGGTCTCACATCTGAGAATACCCTTCCACGCTTAGGGTGGACAAAAATATTTACAACAAGGGGTGGTGAGGGACAGAGTCTCTGAATTAAACAGAAAGCTCTCACCCAGTCAAGAGATCAGGGCTAGATCCAACACCGTTTTTTAGCTCACTGCACCATCCCAGTTTCAGAACCTGGCTGTATGCAAATTAGTCTGTTCCTGTCCCAGTGCATGATGGGAACAGGACAAACCAAACTACAAAAGCCAATTCTTACACTGGGAAGGAAACAAGCTCCCGGGGACCGGTTTCTGGCATTACAGCCGTCTTCGGCCCGGTTTGCTTGAATCCTGATGGTGCAATGAGCAAGGGTCTCACATCTGAGAATACCCTTCCACGCTTAGGGTGGACAAAAATATTTACAACAAGGGGTGGTGAGGGACAGAGTCTCTGAATTAAACAGAAAGCTCTCACCCAGTCAAGAGATCAGGGCTAGATCCAACACCGTTTTTTAGCTCACTGCACCATCCCAGTTTCAGAACCTGGCTGTATGCAAATTAGTCTGTTCCTGTTCCTGTCCCAGTGCATGATGGGAACAGGACAAACCAAACTACAAAAGCCAATTCTTACACTGGGAAGGAAACAAGCTCCCGGGGACCGGTTTCTGGCATTACAGCCGTCTTCGGCCCGGTTTGCTTGAATCCTGATGGTGCAATGAGCAAGGGTCTCACATCTGAGAATACCCTTCCACGCTTAGGGTGGACAAAAATATTTACAACAAGGGGTGGTGAGGGACAGAGTGTCTGAATTAAACAGAAAGCTCTCACCCAGTCAAGAGATCAGGGCTAGATCCAACACCGTTTTTTAGCTCACTGCACCATCCCAGTTTCAGAACCTGGCTGTATGCAAATTAGTCTGTTCCTGTCCCAGTGCATGATGGGAACAGGACAAACCAAACTACAAAAGCCAATTCTTACACTGGGAAGGAAACAAGCTCCCGGGGACCGGTTTCTGGCATTACAGCCGTCTTCGGCCCGGTTTGCTTGAATCCTGATGGTGCAATGAGCAAGGGTCTCACATCTGAGAATACCCTTCCACGCTTAGGGTGGACAAAAATATTTACAACAAGGGGTGGTGAGGGACAGAGTCTCTGAATTAAACAGAAAGCTCTCACCCAGTCAAGAGATCAGGGCTAGATCCAACACCGTTTTTTAGCTCACTGCACCATCCCAGTTTCAGAACCTGGCTGTATGCAAATTAGTCTGTTCCTGTCCCAGTGCATGATGGGAACAGGACAAACCAAACTACAAAAGCCAATTCTTACACTGGGAAGGAAACAAGCTCCCGGGGACCGGTTTCTGGCATTACAGCCGTCTTCGGCCCGGTTTGCTTGAATCCTGATGGTGCAATGAGCAAGGGTCTCACATCTGAGAATACCCTTCCACGCTTAGGGTGGACAAAAATATTTACAACAAGGGGTGGTGAGGGACAGAGTCTCTGAATTAAACAGAAAGCTCTCACCCAGTCAAGAGATCAGGGCTAGATCCAACACCGTTTTTTAGCTCACTGCACCATCCCAGTTTCAGAACCTGGCTGTATGCAAATTAGTCTGTTCCTGTCCCAGTGCATGATGGGAACAGGACAAACCAAACTACAAAAGCCAATTCTTACACTGGGAAGGAAACAAGCTCCCGGGGACCGGTTTCTGGCATTACAGCCGTCTTCGGCCCGGTTTGCTTGAATCCTGATGGTGCAATGAGCAAGGGTCTCACATCTGAGAATACCCTTCCACGCTTAGGGTGGACAAAAATATTTACAACAAGGGGTGGTGAGGGACAGAGTCTCTGAATTAAACAGAAAGCTCTCACCCAGTCAAGAGATCAGGGCTAGATCCAACACCGTTTTTTAGCTCACTGCACCATCCCAGTTTCAGAACCTGGCTGTATGCAAATTAGTCTGTTCCTGTCCCAGTGCATGATGGGAACAGGACAAACCAAACTACAAAAGCCAATTCTTACACTGGGAAGGAAACAAGCTCCCGGAGACCGGTTTCTGGCATTACAGCCGTCTTCGGCCCGGTTTGCTTGAATCCTGATGGTGCAATGAGCAAGGGTCTCACATCTGAGAATACCCTTCCACGCTTAGGGTGGACAAAAATATTTACAACAAGGGGTGGTGAGGGACAGAGTCTCTGAATTAAACAGAAAGCTCTCACCCAGTCAAGAGATCAGGGCTAGATCCAACACCGTTTTAGTAGTTTAGTCTGCCCTGTTCCCATGATGCACTGGGCCAGGGACAGACTGATTTGCATATAGCCAGGTTCTGAGCTGGGATGGGGCAGTGAGATAAATAATGGTGATGGATCAAGCCCTGATCTTTGGACTGGGTAAGAGTGGTCTGCTCAATTCAGACACTCTGTTCATCACCACCCCCTTTTGTAAATCGATTTTGGCCACTACAGGTGTGGCAGGGTATACTCAGACATGAGTCCCTTTCTCACTGCTCCATCAGGATTCAAGCAAGCCGGGCCGAAGAGGCTGAAATGCCAGAAACCGGTCCCCGGTAGCTTGTCTCCTTTCTGGTAAAGAATTGGCTTGGTAGTTTAGTCTGCCCTGTTCCCATGATGCACTGGGCCAGGGACAGACTGATTTGCATATAGCCAGGTTCTGAGCTGGGATGGGGCAGTGAGATAAATAACGGTGATGGATCAAGCCCTGATCTTTGGACTGGGTAAGAGTGGTCTGCTCAATTCAGACACTCTGTTCATCACCACCCCCTTTTGTAAATCGATTTTGGCCACTACAGGTGTGGCAGGGTATACTCAGACATGAGTCCCTTTCTCACTGCTCCATCAGGATTCAAGCAAGCCGGGCCGAAGAGGCTGAAATGCCAGAAACCGGTCCCCGGTAGCTTGTCTCCTTTCTGGTAAAGAATTGGCTTGGTAGTTTAGTCTGCCCTGTTCCCATGA
Organism: Lissotriton vulgaris; assembly: GCF_964263255.1. Lineage (NCBI taxonomy): Eukaryota > Metazoa > Chordata > Amphibia > Caudata > Salamandridae > Lissotriton > Lissotriton vulgaris. Next base: position 899,212,231 of record NC_141687.1, read on the forward strand.
TGCACTGGGCCAGGGACAGACTGATTTGCATATAGCCAGGTTCTGAGCTGGGATGGGGCAGTGAGATAAATAACGGTGATGGATCAAGCCCTGATCTTTGGACTGGGTAAGAGTGGTCTGCTCAATTCAGACACTCTGTTCATCACCACCCCCTTTTGTAAATCGATTTTGGCCACTACAGGTGTGGCAGGGTATACTCAGACATGAGTCCCTTTCTCACTGCTTCATCAGGATTCAAGCAAGCCGGGCCGAAGAGGCTGAAATGCCAGAAACCGGTCCCCGGTAGCTTGTCTCCTTTCTGGTAAAGAATTGGCTTGGTAGTTTAGTCTGCCCTGTTCCCATGATGCACTGGGCCAGGGACAGACTGATTTGCATATAGCCAGGTTCTGAGCTGGGATGGGGCAGTGAGATAAATAACGGTGATGGATCAAGCCCTGATCTTTGGACTGGGTAAGAGTGGTCTGCTCAATTCAGACACTCTGTTCATCACCACCCCCTTTTGTAAATCGATTTTGGCCACTACAGGTGTGGCAGGGTATACTCAGACATGAGTCCCTTTCTCACTGCTCCATCAGGATTCAAGCAAGCCGGGCCGAAGAGGCTGAAATGCCAGAAACCGGTCCCCGGTAGCTTGTCTCCTTTCTGGTAAAGAATTGGCTTGGTAGTTTAGTCTGCCCTGTTCCCATGATGCACTGGGCCAGGGACAGACTGATTTGCATATAGCCAGGTTCTGAACTGGGATGGGGCAGTGAGATAAATAACGGTGATGGATCAAGCCCTGATCTTTGGACTGGGTAAGAGTGGTCTGCTCAATTCAGACACTCTGTTCATCACCACCCCCTTTTGTAAATCGAAAGTCAATAAAGGTGTCGCCCAGCCTACTCTCAATGAGATATTTCACATCTTCACCAATTATACTGAACACTTGGCAGACAAGGGTGTTTTCATACTCTAGTTTTTTTATTATGTCCACTACAGCAGTTATGTTTTCTTGTAAAAATCTAAGAAGGCAGTAGAGTGTACTTTTTTCACATCACTATCAATATGTGACCAAAGATCCTCACACTTCTTGCCTTTGGCATCATCACTCAGCAATAATTCTGCAAACTGATGCCACATGGATAATATAGCATTCATAAACCCTTTGACTGAGAACCATCAGCTAAGCGACACAGTTGGGATGACTCTTTCTTTGATGCTACACAAAGCACAAAATGATAAATATTTGTGTTTTAACTCCTGTGCATAAGAAAACAGGGCACCAGAATGGACTAAAATGTCAATATTTTTCCTCATTTTAACCACTATCCCAGATGCTTGGTGATAGCGCTCTTTTCATATATACTTGTCACTAAACTTTGCATTCAATGTTTAAAGCCTGAGGTACTGGCAATTCGCTCACTATCACTACCGACTCACTAGAAACTGGGAGATGATGTATTAAGGGTTTTTAACCATTCTCTGGGAGTAAATGTGATGACATATATTAGGAAAAATTCTTATGAAACCAGCCATTTTACCTATCAGTGAAAGAATCAAATGCAGCCAAAATATCAAATTTGATTTTGATATTTCCTGATTCTCTACAGTTTATAAAAGAATTAAACAAGACCTAAAACATGCTTCTAAACCCTGCATCTTTAGACCAAAGACCACAAAACTGAAAAATACAAAAGGAAGAAGAAACAATATTTTAGTGGCATCCATAAACAACAAAACTCAAGCAGAATAATGTTAGGCCAGACTGCTAACTTGTATAACAAAGTTACATTGTATTGGCCCCTTCAGGAAAAAACAAATGACTCTTTCACTCTCTTTTTCCTTTCTTCTAATGGCATTTAGTTTGTGGTTGTGCAGGTGTTTTTTCAGTGTTTATATTTTTTCACTGATGGGGGCTATTTCTCTTTCAGTGGGGTTTTATCAGTTACTATAGGTTTAAACCTAAAACCGGAGAGCCTACTTAATATCTATGCCAATCTGTTGAATAACTAAGCTAAATTGTGCTAGCAAAGTGTTTTTAAACACCTTGTAAAATTCGATTGGCAGAGAATCTACCCCTGCGACTTTGCCTGAAGGTAACGAAGAAATAGCTGCTGCTATTTCTTCCAGCAAAATAGAATTATCTAACGAAGTTGCCTCGTCTTCACTTATAGACGAGAGATTACTCTTCATAATATATTGTATAACATTTCCTGCATCGACAGTAACTAAGGGTGAGTAAAGGTTCTGATAGCAAAGTGAGAACTGTTCCAGAATCGTTTTAGTATGACTATGGACAGTACCATCTGCACTTATGATTGCCTTAATTTTAGTTTGGAGTCTAGCATCAGCAGATTGAAAAGCTAACACTTTCCCAATATTTTTCCCATATTCGTAATGCTCCTATCAATGTTTGTTATACTTCTCTGCAATTTTCTCCCTAAATGTCTTTTTCATTTCTATTCTAGCATCCAGTAAAAGAAGTAATAGTTGATCCTGATCTGATTGACCACGTATTATTGCCTCAGCATGTTGTACTTCCCTGCTTTGTAAAGTTGAGATTAGTTTATCTATATCACTTTTCCTCTGTTTGTTTTGACGCCCAATGTACTGTTGGGTCACTCCTCTAGCAAAGGCTTTCATGGCATCCCATACAATCAAAGGAGAAGTGGTCCCTAGGTTCAATTCAAAGAAAGTCTCCAACTGATGCTTCATATGTGTAACATATTTCTCATCAGTTAATAGGTATCTGGGAAAGGAGAATGGCCTTGCATTCTTATTTTCAAAATTAACAACAAAAGATAACAAAATGGGATTATGGCCTGAAGTCACTTGAGGGCATATTACAATATCTGATCCTGCTACCCATTTTCAGAAGCCCAAGCCATGTCAATTCTTGAATAGGATTTATGAGGAGCTGAATAGTAAGTGTAACCTGGGATAAGTGGGAATAGCTTCCGCCAAACATCATGCAATGACTGTAATTGGGCCATTTCAAGTATAGCTGCCCTAACTTTTCACATTCTACTAATGCCCCCTCTTTTAGTAGAATCAATACTATAATCAATAACACAATTAAGGTCATCCATAATCAGACATTCCCCATCCTAATTCAACAATTCTAGATTAAGAAAATAAAATTTTCCAGGACCATCCACATTAGATCCGTATATTGACACAATAACATACTTTTTACCAAAAAATTCAATATGAGCTATTACCCAGCAGCCTTTCGGATCAGCCATTACCTTAATTATTTTACAAGAGAACCTCTTGTTTCTTAGTATAGCCGTCCCTTTCATAGAAATAGTTTGAGAGGAACAAACAATAAGTCTATATCCAAGATGCTTAAACAAATGGCGATCTTTATAGGCCAGATGAGTTTCGGTCATAAAAACCAAATGTCGTTGATATAATTTACCGAGAATCAACAGGAGAGGAAGGGCTAGAGTAGACACTCCTGTACCCCAATTGATTTTTTCATAAACAAACTAAGGAGTGACTAAGTGTGAAAAAGAAAATTGAAATAACAAAAAAAACACCTTAGATGAGTGGTTATTGCTAAAGTCCCATTAACCCAAACAAGTGAAACCCAAAAATAATTTTTTGGGGGTAGCAGCTACTGGGGACAAAATACGCCCAGTTAAGCCGATCAGGGAAAGGGGGTTATTCTTTCCTTGTAAAGAAGGACCCTCACTCACCACTAGTTGGTGACATGCTTCATCATCGGGTCCCCGCTGGGGTGGCCGAGTGCCCCCCCCAGCGTGCTACGACACCTGAGTTACAGCGGAGCAGGTTGGTGTTGAGTGCAACAGTGCTCAAACAAAAAAGTGTATATGTGAGTGCTGGTTAAAAAATACAAAGTTGGTACCCACATTTCTTTTTAATTAGGGTCAACCGTATTGAATAAAAACAGTGTGTATGGACCAACTAGGTTCTAAGTTAGGAAACCTGTGTCCTTTAATAAAGATGAACGGTCAACATGTTTCTGCTGTTATTAAATGCTATTACGCTCAGCATTCGTCAGGACCAAAATATAGATAAAAGGCAGGCCTACGGTGGTGTACGCGCTCTAAGGCGCACCCTACCATAGGGCACTCAATGTGAAAAATTAGATAAACTCACGGTTACTGCCCGTGATCACTCTCTGAATTTCACAGGAGCAGAGAAAACCTGTAGGAAAAAGGGGGAAAAAAAGGCAAGACACAATGACATATAGTGACAAACATACACATATTGTTGCTGAAAAAACATATTTTGTCTTTATCAGTAGATATATGATATTGGTCTACTGTCCAGACTCCAGAAAACGCCATTGAAGGAGACTTTGGTATAATAATTATGTTGAAGTCTAAATCTCTGCTTGTAGAGAATTGATCCCTTCACATTCTAGTCCCAAAAATAATCTTTTTGGAAGCATTATTTTGATTGTTAACCATGCGAATTGGCCATACTAATCACAGTATGTGACTGTATTCTTATAAAAAAGAAGGAATTATTGATTGCGTAGCAGTTGTTAATAGGTCTGATGAATAATAGTGCATACCTCAAATTGTTAAAAACATTGATAGCACCTTAATTCTAAACTGCAATCACCAGGAGTAAATAAGTAAACTCACATTCGAAAAGGGAGAGAGTTTCTCCTTCGGATCTGACGATGCGGGAAAACCTTCATGCGGTATCAGATCTGGCCGGAAGGGAAATAAATTGTTGTTTAAGCTCTCACCTTCAGAATTGCCACGGATAGTCCCTGTGATTGTGGGCGCAATGGTGGTAAACTTACTCAGACACACGCGACTCCCCGCCAGGAACCTACACCTTCGGATCTCGTCAGTCCGGAAGTGCAGGTCAAGGGCGGGGGCGTGTATTTTTGTTGGTTGTGCAGGCGGTCACATGGTTCCCTTGAGACTCCGTCAACGTTGGTGTCTTAAAGGGATACCGACTTATTCTTTACATGAAAGCCAGGGTTGGAATCCCGCGTGGGCAATTGCAGTAAGTCACACGCTTCAATATTTCACCAATTACGGCGGTGAAGACAGGGCGAAAGAAGTTCTCACATAAAATAGAGACAAAAATTGGGAGCCGACCCAGTCGCAAGCAAATGCAATTGTAGTGGGTATTCCTCTTCAGAGATAATGTTCAAGAGGAGGACCCAATCAAGTAGTCACATGATAAATTAAAAAGGCTCCTCATTTGCATTGCTCGAAAGGGAATTAAATGCAAGCAGGGGATTTACAGTGTTTCAACAGAAAGTGTAGGAAATTAATCCCAAGAAAGAAAGGCCAGACGGGGAACATTGATAATAGTTGTTGGTTTTCTTCTTTGTTTATTATCAAATATTCAGGAAGGAGAAAGGCAGTTCAATCAGACAGTTTGTATACAGAGCACAACCTAGATGAACAGAATTCAAGAGTATTCTGGGTACTGATTTATTAACGCCGTAGGACAGAGCCCCAAGGGATGAACATTATCTCTGAAGAGGAATACCCACTACAATTGCATTTGCTTACGACTGGGTCGGCTCCAATTTTTGTCTCTATTTTATGTGAGAACTGCTTTCGCCCTGTCTTCACCGCCGTAATTGGTGAAATATTGAAGCACGTGACTTACTGCAATTGCCCCCGCGGGATTAGAACCCTGGCTTTCATGTAAAGAATTAGTCGGTATCCCTTTAAGACACCGACGTTGACGGAGTCTCAAGGGAACCACGTGACCGGCTGCACAACCAACAAAAATACACGCCCCGCCCTTGACCTGCACTTCCGGACTGACGAGATCCGAAGGTGTAGGTTCCTGGCGGGGAGTCGCGTGTGTCTGAGTAAGTTTACCACCATTGCGCCCACAATCACAGGGACTATCCATGGCAATTTTGAAGGTGAGAGCTTAAACAACAATTTATTTCCCTTCCGGCCAGATCTGATACCGCGTGAAGGTTTTCCCGCATCGTCAGATCCGAAGGAGAAACTCTCTCCCTTTTCAAATGTGAGTTTACTTATTTACTCCTGGTGATTGCAGTTTAAAATTAAGGCGCTATCAATGTTTTTAACAATTTGAGGTATGCACTATTATTCATCAGACCTATTAACAACTGCTACGCAATCAATAATTCCTTCTTTTTTATAAGAATACAGTCATGTACTGTGATTACTATGGCCAATTCTCATGGTTAACAATCTAAAATAATGCTTCCAAAAAGATTATTTTTGGGACTAGATTGTGAAGGGATCAATTCTCTACAAGCAGAGATTTAGACTTCAACATAATTAATATACCAAAGTCTCCTTCAATGGCGTTTTTTGGAGTCTGGGCAGTAGACCAATATCACATATCTACTGATAAAGACAAAATATGTTTTTTCAGCAACAATATGTGTATGTTTGTCACTATATGTCATTGTGTCTTGTCCTTTTTTTTCCCATTTTTCCTACAGGTTTTTTCTGCTCCTGTGAAATTCAGAGAGTGATCACGGGCAGTAACCGTGAGTTTATCTAATTTTTCACATTGAGTGCCCCACGGTAGGGTGCGCCTTAGAGCGTGTACACCACCGGAGGCCTGCCTTTTATCTATATCTTGGTCCTGACGAATGCTGAGCGTAATAGCATTTAATAACAGCAGAAACATGTTGACCGTTTATCTTTATTAAAGGACACAGGTTTCCTAACATAGAACCTAGTTGGTCCATACACACTGTTTTTATTCAATACGGGTTGACCCTAATTAAAAAACAATTTGGGTACCAACTTTTTTTTTTTAAACAGCACTCACATATAAATACACTTTTTTGTTTGAGCACTGTTGCACTCAACACCAACCCGCTCCGCTGTAACTCAGGCGTCGTAGCACGCTGGAGGGGCACTCAGCCACCCCAGCGGGGACCCAATGATGAAGCATTTCACCAACTAGTGGTGAGTGAGGGTCCTTCTTTACAAGGAAAGAATTCCCCCCTTTCCCTGATCGGCTTAACTGGGCGTATTTTGTCCCCAGTAGCTGCTATCCCCCCCAAAAAATTTTTGGGGTTTCACTTGTTTGGGTTAATGGGACTTTAGCAATAACCACTCATCTAAGGTGGTTTTTTTGTTATTTCAATTTTCTTTTTCACACACAGTTGATATAATTTAAGCTTGTCTTGCACCAATTGTTGTTTTCCAGCACTGTTATGTATTGTGATTTATATAGCGCACGTATCACCCAAAGGCATCAAGGCGCTTGCTAAGGGAACCCATCCTGGTATTCCCCTGTGAGATACCCCAGCAAGGTATCCACAAGGTGAAAGCCAGGCATCCTGCCGCGAGGGGCCGTTGTGGAGATTAAGCAAGCTATTGCCCAGAGTCGCAGAGTGTGAACCCGTGAACCGAGTAGGCACCGGAGCGAGAATTGTCGAGTCCATGGACATTTTTTAGTACTCAAGATCCCGCCGAGCCGGGAATTGAACCCTGGTCCCGGGCTGACCGCTGCTTCCAGGTCTGCCTCCTCTAACCAGTGAGCCACACTTCTCCACTGTTAAGACCGAACACATTCTAAGCCATACATTTTATCTTAGCCAAATAAAATTACATTTTGTTTTCAAAACCTCCTCACCGAAAAACAATGCCCTAAAAACAACCAAGAGGAAGACCAATACCTGATGATTAACTAGTAAGCTCTTGTCATAGCTAAATTTCCCCTTAGTGATTTCCTTTTTTAGTTTTTGCAAGTCCTCTAGCTTGAGCTGGAGAGTGTAAATTTGAGTCGCCTGCTTCTGTACCATAGTGTCTGTAAGACTTACAATATGCTCGGCCGCTCCTACTCTTTGCTGCAGATCTGATATATCATTAGCTAGGCCACCCACTTTTACTGTAACCTCCTGTAATAATTGCGACATCTTGTCTGTGTCTGATTTCGCCTGTGCAAAGTGACCTTGAGTTTCCATTCGCTGATCTCTCAGAAACTGCGGGGCATATTACCAACAACTAGCGATAATTATCCCTGTGTTGGTTTAGCGGCGATATTTTTATCGCCAAGCTGCGGCGATTTTTATTGCTTAGGAACCTTGCTATTATCAAGGTTTATCTCCTAAGCAATAAAAATCAGCCGAAATGCATGAATATCGCTGAAAAGTCAGCGATATTCATGCATTACTGAGCTAATGCTCTTAGCCATGTTATCCACCTCCCATTGGATAACATGGCTAAGAACTAATCAGGGCACGTGTTAGCTTTTGGAGATATTCGCGCTTAGCGCGAATATCTCCAAAAGTTGGTGATAGGAGATAGCGATGTTAGCGACTGTTTCCAGTCGCTAACATCTTTGCATGCCCACTTTGCATGTCATTAGTGATAAATATCACTGACATGCAAAGCGGGGCCCAAGATGGTCGCTATCTCCTAGGTAATAGGGAGATCATTTTATCTCCGCTTTCTTGGCTTTTAAAGCCAAAAAAGCGGAGATAAACCCCCTTGACAATATGCCCCTGCATTATTGAAGCAAGAGTCGGATCAGAGTCTACCAAAGAGTCTGAATGCTGAGTTGTTTTTGTTGAGAGCGAGGCAGCTGTATTAGATATTAGTTGAGAGCCCATCTCCATTTGCATTCCAGTGGGGCATTTTACCTTCTCCACTTGTTTTAAAACCAGGCCATTGACCAACGTTTTACTATTTGTATTGTCTTCGTTAGGACTGTTGCCAGTAATCCGGGAGACCATACTCTTTACTCCTCCCTTTGCTCAGACCCACTTCCATAAGGAGCTATTTTCTGAGTTGCATTTTCCATACATATTACTTTGAGGTAGGCTCTGCTGTGATTTATCCTGCTTCTGAGGTGTCTTCTTGTTCTTTAATTTAGCCTTGATTTTCTTCTCTGGAGGAGACTTAGTAGATCTGCCACCAACTATTGAGACCGGCGGGGCGGCTATGCTTACCAATGTCCCATTGCTGTGAGATGCTGCCTCTTCCCACTCATCTAAAGCATGATCATGGTTTTCTTTCTCATCCTTATGAATAGTATCTCCAGTTGCCATTCCCAGATCATTGCTGTTGATATTACTGCCTCTTAGCTCTATTAGGGACTGACTCATCACGTCCCCCATATCTGGTGAACTCATTATTATAGGGGTGACTTGGCTGCCCTTAATAAATATATCAGCCCCGGCCTCTGCTTCTACTTCCATATGTATCCCTGCAGTATTTTTAGACACGGTATCCGCACTAGTTTCCAGAATACTAAATGCCCCTGATTGTGATACATTTTTAGTCCCACTTTGATTAGCTGCTATAACCTCAAGCAAAGTCTCTGATAATTTATTGCTACTATCAGTATGACTCATAGAACCAGTTGCAAGTAGCTCAGAAGCTTTCCCTCTCTGAAACAATCGCAATATAGGCTTACCAACAGTGGAGCCTCCAGTCTTCCTGACAGCGGAGATAGTGACAGATAGTGACAGTAGCATAAGCAGAAGCAGCTGCTTCGCTCGCCTCCCCTGTTTCAGTGTTAGCGAGGGCACGCCCAGCCCCGCAGAAGATTTTTTGGAGGCGCCATATCACGTTGAGAGTTGCTGCCGATGTCAGCGCTGTCAAAGAGCCATATGCAAGCCCTACCCAATTGCGTACTGAGCGATGACGATGACCAGACAACCAACGTAGTAGCCTGGACGCCAACAGCCTGCATCTACCTCCAGCAATCCCAGTCACCAACATAGGCTCAAAGTCCTGAACCACCGCTGCTCCCAGGTCAAGTGTCCTCGCCAGTACCTACGGGCTTCCTGACAATTGAAACCTTGTCAGCGACCTGAATACTGCTCTGAATACTGAGAAATATGGTCTTATGTCTTATATCTCTAATCACCAGCAATGCTTATGGCAATACAGGGCAAGTTAAATTCTCCAAGGGCCCACCTAGTAAGTCTTACTGTCTTAATGCCAAATTAACTGAAAGGGTTCCTCTGATCTCTTTCTATCAAGATGCCTCTTGTGACCCTACTGGATTGCGCTTCTTCATGTATAATCCAAGTAATTGGAAGAAATGGTGAATATTTCAGCTAGCTCCCAGTTTTCTTTTTGCCAGAGGTGGCGACAGTATGCCTGTCTTTTCTTCAGCCCTTCTATCATGCGCCTCACACCCTGAAACCTGGTGCTGCACAGACGGAAGGATGGCAATGTTGCACAAGAGCTGGGGCAGATCCAAAGAGACAGATAGCGGCCAGTATTGTGTGCTGGCAATGCCCCCCAGGACCGGCAGGCTTCACAGTCACCCGGTGAAGTTGCCACCCCCGGTTGAGTTGCCAAATAACCAAGTAGCTGAAGACATATATTACCCCTCTCAGACTCTCAGGCTCCCTTTAACACCTTGGCTGCTGTGACTTTTCCCCTCCTGTGCTGATATTCTTTGAATACCATTGTTCATGACGAGCTCAGCTCGTCATAAACACAGCTCCACTGTGCCTCATGACGAGCTGAGCTCGTCATGAGCATCGAAGGGGTTTTTTAATTATCTCTGCAGGTTGCACTCTGGATGTGCTCTCACCTGCGGTCACAGCACAAGGAGCCGGGATTTTAGTCAAACAGTTCATGATCGCCAGCGTTCGCAGAAAAGCTCTCGATGCCGCTTCAGCCCCCTCCAGTGGTCCGGTCCGCAGCTTCGACGGGACTTCAGAGAGGAAGCTCGTTAGCACTGTCTGAACGCATGCAGCACTCCACAATCCAAATCAACAAAAAGTTAGTTCCTTTTCTCTTTTTTTCAGTCGGGTGAGTAATGGGTCATCATGTCGCTATTTTTTCCCAAGCAAAAACCTCATTAAGCAGTCGGGGCAGGCACTCTCTTCTATGGTGTGCTCCGTGACGGCATCAGCCCGCCATCTTGCTCCTCCTCAGCTCGCCATCTTGCTTGGTTTATTTCCACTGCAGTAGTTTTCTTGCTAGTGTTGAAATTGCTAGGGTGTATATGTAAGATTGCAACAAGTATCTATTTATTTCGGTTTCTTCACTAAGTCCATTTATTGAGAGAAAGTCTCCGTGTCTAAATGTTCCATATTTGTTCAAACATCTCTGGATGATATTACCATAGAGAGTGCTGAATACAGTTTTTCGAAATGGGATGCTGCTTATGTGTTTATGTGAGCTGTGTATTGTTCTTATTTTCTAATTTTCTGATTATGCTTTTGATCACACCATGATGATTTTGCGGTTTTCCTAGTTTACTATGCTAGAATTGTGTATACCAACCCCTTGATTGGGGGTAAAGGGGACAGAAGACTTTGTTATTCTAATGGGGATATTTTCAGAATTTCTATGATGTTGCTGCCATTGAGACTTGGAATATTTTCGGATTTTTACATACCCAGCACAACTTTGCATCTGAGAGCTTTCATGGTATTGACTGTGTACATGCTTATTTGAAACCTTTTGTAATAAAACCCTTTGACATTTCATAGTTCTAGAATTCAATAATTGACTGCATCTAATTATTTAAAAAACTTTTGTATTCTGCTACTTAATATTTGGGGAGTTGCTTTATCGCGGAGACACATTGCCTTATGAAATTGATGTTTAACACTGTCTCTGATCCAGTGAACTGTGAAAGAACCAATTGAGGTATATTTTGGACCGTCCAAATTTTGGGGTATGGTTTTACTCCCACAGAGGAACTGAGCCAACGCAGATAAATTGGCTGAAAGAATAACTTACTTTAATGAGAAGCTGGAACACTATTGGAAATTACTACTGCAGGCATCTAGACCTAAGGATTTATGGTGGGTCCTCCATATTTTTCTCCCAAATCTCCCTAGAAGTGTAAACACCCGAATGTTATGCTTTTGTGCTTTTGATGCTACTGACTACAGGTACATGGAGTTTTCTAAAGTGGCAGGGTGAATGCTGTTGACACCTCATGTATGGTTAATGTGCACCTTGTTGGTCCTCATATGCCAAGATTTATTTTAACTGATCTGTGTAGCGTACTCATTAAGCAATGTAATTTCAGACGATTGTGCAACTGACTTCTTTTGCTGACTTCCTCAGCAATGTAATGTTACAAGTGTTTTTATTGATTATAAAATGTGATAAAAAGCATCTGTTAAAAGTACAACTCTCCATGCTTTTATATAGGCTTTAAATGCGAATCCTCAAATGCTATTATCACTAGTATGAACGTAGAGGAATGCTCGGCTGATGCTTTAAAGAACACTGAAGTGTGGGTGTCTATGGGTCTTAATGAGGAATCGGGATAAGTATGAAGGAGATGTGGGTAGGAACAGAGAAATTGCTGCTAAATAATCCTTGAGGATCTTAAAATAGTTTGTAGCAATTCTTGAAAAAGGTGAATTCGTCCACTTTAGGGTTGGAGATGTGGCTATCCATAAAGACATAACAGTGCACAATTCTTCTAGGTAAAATGATTGGATGCTAGAGCTGGCAGGGTGCACCAAAGATGGCCAACTTTAGCCACTTTAACATCTCTGCATCTCATTGAAGTCCAGCAGCAGTAAGTTTTATTCTGTTAAAACAACTGTTGGACTGGTAATAAATATACGACAGCCTATTATTTATAAGGTGATCAGGACTAATTAATGGGAAAGCGCCATTAAATGTCATGTACAAGTAAATAATCGAAGGTCACCCAAATAATTAATAGACCTAGATGAACGAGTGAATGATTTGCAATAGCATCAAAACATCTTGCAACCTGTAAGTGATCTGTAATTTAGACGTTTTGAGGCTCTGCCACTTGGCAGCTCTAATGGGATATGTAATCAATTTTCTACAAGTACATCGTAAGGGATAGAGATTGCGCTCCTCAGCAGCTCCTAAAAAGATAACTCTTCTGTTGGTTGGCTGGCAGCATGTTGTCAGTAACAGCTTACATTTTTAAGTTACACTTTTTCAAAGAAACTTTTAGTGGTGCAACTTCCTGTGCTTGCTGTGTGTTTTTGTTAGTGTGTGTGTTGCTTACATTTCTACTGCCTCCTACAGACTTGTTCTGTCTGCAAGGGACATTTGTGACACTGCTGCTCTTAATGTTGTGGGCAATTGAAGCATGGACTGCTGTGGTCAATACTTCAGAACATATTTCAACTTTACAAACACCAAATCTATTGGTTTTGTCAGCATTTGTTCGGAACGGGATTGATGCTATAGTTTCTGTTCAAAAGGATTGGCATATGAAGCAAGAAACTAAGATATAAACACAAGTTCAAACTGTAAGAAGGGGAAATTTAAATATAAAAAAACATCTTTTATTTTAAGTAACCAGGTTGGGGAGGATAGAAAATGAGGAGAGAAAGATTATAAAAATGCATATGGTGTTAAGATAAAAAGGTGTTTCAATAGAAGTCATTAACATTTCATATCGTGCAAGGCGATTGAAAGATAACACCAGTGGCATATTTAAAGGGCTGGAGATGTCCTGACTGTAAAGAAACGCCATTCACCCCACATTTACTCCACAGTTTGAGAATCAGTGAGATAGTGAAAAAGCAGCAGTTGGGTACAGAGTAAACATATTTTTGACCTCCCCCAGTAGGAAAAACTTTGATGTTTATTTTACCAATTTTTCAACTAATTCAAGCCCCAATTATACCTAATAAATATTGTATTTTGCATTATATGTTTCAGAAAAAAGAGACACAAACGCAGCCAAAGGTTAAGGTTGCCAGATACCACCATTGAAATAGTATATCATTATAATATGTGTATTATATTATAGCTTTATAGCCCTTATTTGCGCCCTTTGCTGGCCATTAAAGGCCCGCTCCTGTGTTAAAGGCCTAAGCCGAAGGTGAGAGCTTTTAACAAAAGAGTACACATTTAATGGCTGGTATAGCCCAGCTATGGTGGACTATAAAGCTATTAGAACATTCTACCACGTGAGGTCAGAATGTTCTAATTAGAAAAGTAAAGGCATGGGAGACCGGGCATTGAAATCTCCCTCTGCTCCAAAGCCTTTGTTCACACAACTTTTGCTGTGAATGTTCATGAGTTAACAACCACATGTGGGCCATGACTATTAGCTGTTGAACATTTACATTAATAGCTTTGAAAGAGGACTGAATTCATACCCTGGTTTTCCCCAGTTGAGCTGAACTGTTTTTTGTAGTTCAGCCAAGCCATGGAGAACCAGGAGCTGAGCAGCATTCACCTCTCACTCCTTCTGAAGCCTTAGTGATGTTTAGCAACATGAGGAGGGAATGGTGAAAGTCACATGTGTCCTCCTGCATGGCCTTTCACTTTCCTCTGCCTAATTAATATATTTTTGAGAAGCAAGAGAAAGAGAAAGGCAGAGGCTGTGTAATAGGAAATTAAAATATTGAGAGCAGACAGCCTACACCTGTCCAGATAGGCTGCTGCTGCTGCTCAATTGTCTTCAATAGAGCTCTCAACATTCCATTGTTCTAATATGCTTTCTATGACCCTTACACGCCTTAAAATGTCTTTCTGGATGGTACAGGCACATTATTTATATAGCTCTTCTATGGGGCTGTTGTGAAGTGCTCTGATTTTTATCTGTTCCCAAGGCACCAGTGGGAATGCATGGTTGAATGGATGTTTTTATAATGAAAGGAATAAAGTAGAGGTAGAATGTCGAAGGAGACAGATTTGGTATAGATATAGTAAGGTAAGGAGCGATCCAAGGTAAAAAAAAAAGAAACATGAGGTAGCAAGAAAGGGATAATGAGAGAGAGGCAAAAAGAGGAAGAGGTACAAAGAAAGATAGGTACGTTGTTAAAGTTAGGTAGAGAGAGATAGACAAAAAGGAAATGTAAAGGGTGGGAGAGTGGTAAGGGACACTGCAGGATGAGGTAGAGAGAGTGGAAAGTACAAATAGAGGTGGAAGAAAATCACTAAAAGGTGAGGAAGTAAAAAGGATTTGAAATATGCAAGTTTGAGAGCGAGGCAAATTGAGAAGCGATATAGAAAGATAGGTCAAGGAGAGATTCATGACACTTAAAAAATGTAAGAGAGAGAGGGAAGAGCAGAAAGAGATGAGGTTCATAGAGAAAAGAGGTGATTAGGAAGGCAAAGTGCAATAGAGAAACAAGTGAGCATTATACAGAAGTAGAGAGAGGAAAAAGGTGAGGTATGAAGAGTTGTGATATAGACAGACAGCTAGAGACAGATACGTTGGAGAGATGTATAATGTGAGACAATAATTTGAAATAGAGAAGGATGAATGAGAACTAAAAGTGAGAAGGTAATGATAAAGGAAAGAGGTAGCCACAGAGAAAGAGAGTTAGAAAGCAATAAGTGAAATACTGAAACATGTGAGGAAGAGGTAAGTGTGTTAGAAAGGGAAAGAAAGTGAAAATATAGAGGTAACATGGTTAACAAACAGCAAGAAAATTAAATATAGGTAGAGTAACTGGAGATGGGGTTGTGTGAGAGAAATAAGACAGAAATAGGTGACAGAGTGGTGAGGTAGATAGATAGCAGCATGAGAGGTAGAAAGAGAGGAATAATATGATGATGAAAGAGCAGGAGAGGACAGTAAAATGTTTGGCAGACTTGAAGTACATGACTGTGGTGCTAAAAAACAGGTATGCTGTTGACAGAGCTTGGGCTGACACTAAGTGAAGAGACATTTCTTGCAAAATTGAAGAACTGAGGAGGCTGCCCTTCTGTGCAGAGGTATGTTGTTCCCTGCTTTGAAATGTAGGAGCAAAATCGCACTCCAAAATGTACCTCAATTTCTCCCACAGATTACTGGATGAGAGACAGTTTTAAACCTCAATTTCATGAGGCAATGTGCCCCGACATTAGGGTACCTCCCCAGCGTAAAAACAGTTCAGTAAATGATGGGGTGCTACCCAATAATTGAGCTCTAAATCAGTGAAAAGTTAAATAGTTTTATTACAAACATTCAGAATAAGTGGTACAGAGTCAATGCCATGAAGGCTCTCAGATGCAAAGGTACTGAGGGGCAGATTTACAAGCCCCTTGCGACACATTTACGCCGCTGTTACGTCACTTCTGTGACACAGCGGCGGCGTAAACCATGCACCATGTTGCACTTTATTTACAACGTAACGCAGATGCCCTTGTGAATTCCTGTAGAAGCCCATGTTCTGGTTTGAACATGGGCTTCTATGGGAATTCTCAAGGGCATATTATCAAGCCCATTATCACCACTTTAGCTGCAGTTTCCTGCCGCTAAAGCGGCGATCATTTTAATGCCCTTCTTGATAATACGCCCCTAAATGAGATAGATATGTGATGCAATCTTAGATCCACACCATAACAAGTCCAACATTAGCAAGGCAACTACTGAAGTGGAAATAAGCCATTACGTTATCAACATACTGTGTTCTGCAAAGCCAACCCAGACGACCTCCAGCCGCTGCCCGTGGAGGGAGTTCCATGGGGCAGACAGGCGGGTCAGGGGAGGGGCAGGTTGGGGGGGTGATAAACACAGGAATATGGATGATTGCAGGTAAGTAAACAATTAAATGAATAAAACGAATTTCGTAGAGCGCCCTGCATCGCATTTTGCAGGGCACAGAACGAAATTAGTTTTATTACTAACCTGCAATCATCCATATTCTGGTGTTTATCACTCCCCACCCTGCCCCTCCTCCGCCCCACCTGTCTAAGCCACGGAACTCCCTCCACAGGCCGCGGCTGACGACCACCCCCACCGGGAGAAACTGACAAGGGACTGTGCTCCTGCTGTTTGCACTACAACTATAACAGGACTCAACCTCCTCTAGAGTTCTATAGGTCCTTTCTGTGTGACTTTACTATAAGCCCGCACTATCAACCTCACCTATAAATTTTGTTCCACCATTCACCCCTCTATACCTTTCACCACCCAAGCTATAAAAGAAAAAACTTTAAGACTACTGACCCAGCCCAGTTCTCTCCTGACAGATCATTTCTATCCTATCCCTTACCATATCCTCTGCTCTGGAGTGCCACCTTATGACCAAATTTTAATTTTCATCTTACTTAAACTCAGGAGCCACCTGAATTCTACAATACCTCCCGAATGACCCATCTGCCCAATTATTAGCGCCCCTACATCCCTGTGGATACCCGTCAATCTAGTAACTCCCTTGAATACTCCTCCCTCTCAACCCCCGTAGTGAGGAAGATGACAACAAACACATGACCATCCCAGAAACCCCCACCCCTTTACATCTACCAGAAACCACACAGCCCTCACTCCTTCACCATCACCTGTTATATGGCCATTAAGATCATTGTCGACATTGCTAAGTTAGCAAGAGCTCTGCTGCGATGATGCTGCTTTTGCACAAGTTACTACATGACTTTATTTTACAAGACTATGTTTGTGCCTTTCATATGAGACCTGTTTGCTTTCTGTGTTCTCTGCCTGTTCCTGGAGTTTAGTCTGAACACAATGTGCAAGGTCGGTAAACAATGCACCATTGTTATTCTGTAGTGGTCAGTCCCTAGCACCTAGACAAAACTCGCTAACACAGCAGCACTGCTGAAAACTCTGTTTTGATATTACGGGGATGCATTTTGTTCAAACACACACTTGGAGAGGGACCATTCCTTGGAGAAGAGCTATGCTATCCCTATGATGTAAAACTTCCATCTAGGCACTAAGGTATGGGGTCTGCTGACAAATCCCAGCGATCTTCCTTTATATAATAAACTTCAACATTGCCAAGGGGAGGGTGGTTAGGCTGTATAGTCCTTTTTCCACTGTCTGTAGATTATTTCACCCCTCTCTATATTCTATGGAATAGTAACAATGCTAACTGTTTTTGCTTTATGCATTTTGTTGCTGATAGTGGGCCGTATACTTCATTATAGAGCACAATAGTTAAAATAAACATTTTGAACTATAACCGTGACTCTGACCATTCTTATTCTGGACAAGTATGAGTGAGTGAGGGAAAGGGTACGTCTTGTTACTGTTTCCTGAGAGAGTCCGGAGTGTTATGCTCTGGGTTGTCTAATCATTTGTAGCTTTGTGATTATGTAGGAGAATGAATGAGACACTATAGCTAGTTGGTTGTGGGATTTTGGGTACTAAGGTAGTAGGAAGGTACAACCCGTATACACAGAGGTACTGTTTTCCTGTGCATAGGTCTGTGTATGTGCAGAATCCCTGCAACATGGTGCCGTAAACATTTGGTCTGGTTCTTATCTGCGAGACTCCTGAGTAGTGCTTGTGCTTGTCCACAAATCCCTCACTTCTGTTTCTAGAGACAGTTGTGACGGTGTAGCCTTCTATATTGTGAATTCTTTTATAGTTTTTCAAGCTTGAATTTTAAAAGGTCTTTCACTCTCTTTTGTCCCATTATTGCACTGACGCTGATAAGTTGTTATTCTCTACTATTGATTATGGTGTTTGTCATAGCACCTCCTAACCGCGCACCGCTCAGGGCTTAGTTGACTCAATATGGAGTCCCTGAGGCTGGCGATGCACTTGTTTTTGTTGTTGAAGCGAATATTGCTTACCGCTTTGAGGTGTTTTATTCTTGGGTCATATTTCTGGCCATCGATGGGACAGATAATTTGTACCATGAATATACTGCCACGGCCCTTCCTCAGAATTATCATCCTTATAGGTCTCTTGAAGTTCCACTAATGGCTTGGCACCACCAAATATGGTATAATGGCGCCCTTCCTCACCCTATCACACCGGTCTGTTTAGGCCCCTTATAAATAGATCGGTGATGTGGCCCATTTTGGAAGGGTATAACCTGCACCCAAATGTTCTCACTGCTACGATCGTAGAGCTATTGGTATTGCATATTTCTTAATACGAGTACATTGAGCTGATATTCAGTTCATGTCACGCAGCTTCCAGGTGGGACCACCTGGCGTTGCTGCACAACCACCAGCACCTGGTGGTGTGGTCATCAGTCCATTAATGATTGATTCTGTGATGGGCAAGCATCAACAAAATAAGTATAAGCTTCCTAATTGGCTTGCTGATTTTTTTTTTTCCAAATACTGCGCCTGTGGAGAAACACAGGATTCTGACTATGAGTTTACCTAAAGGCCTTTTTCCTGAATTAGCTGATTTTAACACTTGGGGTAGAGTGTTTGCAGCAGTATATTCAATGTGTTTCGGCACCCCCTCGATAACCGTTCTCCCTTTAGTGAAAAAACGTGTTCATGATGAACATAAGTCCGAATTCGACATTGTTTGGTATACGTTCCTTGCTAATGTTAAGGGTGATGCTGTGCGCTTACAACTGTGAAGAGACATGAGAGGTGTAGTAAAGTGGGAGCCCCTCGGGCTGCATGTGAAATATCACTACTCTTATCGGTTTTTCACTTACCCGGTGAGGTGGGAGCAAGCCATGTGGGGCTCTCGCTTCTGACTTCAAGCGTCCGACGCCCGCTGGCCGCGACCCGCTCCCAGGACAGTGGCAGGTGGGGAGTTTAACTGGGGCTGTATAACTGTCAAACGATAATGCAGGTGTCTTAAGGCGAGCTCAGGGAGGACAGAAACCCGCCCGCGAAGCAGAAGGGCAAAAGCTCACTTGATCTCGATATTCAGTATGAATACAGACCGTGAAAGCGGGGCCTCACGATCCTTCTGACTTTTTGGGTTTCAAGTAGGAGGTGTTAGTAAAGTTACCACAGGGATAACTGGCTTGTGGCGGCCAAGTGTTAATAGCGATGTCGATTTTTGATTCTTCGATATCAGCTCTTCCTATCATTGTGAAGCAGAATTAACCAAGCGTTGGATTGTTCATATACTAATAGGGAACGTGAGCTGGGTTTAGACCGTCGTGAGACAGGTTAGTTTTATCCTACTGATGATGTGTTGTTGCAATACTAATCCTGCTCAGTACGAGAGGAACCGCAGGCTCAGACATTTGGTGTATGTGCTTGGCTGAGTAGCCAATGGGGCGAAGCTACCATCTGTGGGATTATGACTAAACGCCTTTAAGTCAGAATCCCCCCTAAACCGCAATGATACCTAAGTGCCGTGGAGCCTCAGTTGGCCTGGGATAGCCAGCCTCTCTCGGGATGCCGGTGCATAGAGCCGCTCGCTTAGAGACCGGAGCGCGGACAGAAGGGGGCCGCCTCCATCTCCCTTAGTGCACCGCATGTTTGTGGGGCACCCGGTGCTATTCATTCGTAGATGACCTGATTCTGGGTCAGAGTTTCGTAAGTAGCAGAGCAGCTACCTCGCTGTGATCTATTGAAAGTGATCCTCTGAGCCAAGCTTTTGTCTCTGCATGCGTGGGTGCTCATGGATGCCGTCCTCCACCACACCCAGGGGTATAGGGATGGGGCCACCATCCCTTGCAGGTCGGCAGGGTGACTAGATGGCCTGGGCCGGCGGGCCGCCCCTTCCCACTGCTCCCGGGCAAGTCGAGCTGAGAGGACAGCAGCCCCGGGGAAGGTGATCCCGAGCGGCTGCCTCGGACTGCCTGGCCACCCTCGCTGGATTGAAAGGGCAACTGGGTACGGCACCCTCCCAGACCATCTGGGTGCTGGGTCGTCCTGGGTCATCTGGTCACCTGGATGCATGACCATATAGCCCTGCAGGCCAGGCAACCAGATGGCCCTGTGGGCCGGGTGACCAGATGCCCTATTGGCCGGCAGCCAGGCTAACTCCAACCTTTGTCCTACCCTGAAGTTATGTAAGCCCCCACTACTTGGGGGCTTAATAGTCAAGAAAAATGGGCTCCCTGGACAGGCTGTCAGGGAGAGGACATGGCCTGGGCTTAACCCTCTTTGGTTCCGGCCAAGGGTCTGGGTGCTGGGGACAGGGCTCCATCGGGTCCCCGGGAGACTCTCCTTGGCCTGGCTAGGGTTTGGAATCTGGGACCGGGGCATGAGCTCTGTCTGGCGGGCCCCGGGCGCAGGGGATGGGGGTCCACCAGGTCCTAGGGATGCTTTCTCCAGCCTGGCTAGGGTTCGGAGACTGGGACCGGGCCTGGGGCTTGAGCTCTGTCTGGTGGGACCCGGGCACTAGGGACGGGGGTCCACCAGGGTCCCTGGGAGGCTCTTCCCAGCCTGGCTAGGGTTCGGAAGCTGGGACCAGGCACAGGGCTTGAGCTTCGTCCGGCGGGACCCGTGGTGCATGAGCCCCTCGTCATGCAAGCCATCAGAGGGTCTGGGTGCTTGGGACGGGGTCCACTGGGTCCCAGGGAGGCTCTCCCCAGCCTGGCTAGGGGATCGGAAGCTGGGACCGGGCCCAGGCTTGATCTCCATCCGGGGGGCCCTGTGGTGCATGAGCCCCTCATCCTGCAAGCCATCAGAGGGTCCAGGCGCTGGGGACGGGGGTCCACAGGGTCCTGGAGAGGCTCTCCCCGGCCTGGCTAGGGTTCAGAAGCTGGGACAGGGCCCTGGGCTTGAGCTCCTTCCGGCGGTCCCCGTGGTGCATGAGACCCCCTTCCTGCTGGCCATCAGAGGGTCCGGGCACTGGGGACGGGGTCCACTAGGGCCCAGGGAGGCTCTCCCCAGCCTGGTTAGGGCTCGGAAGCTGGGACCGGGCCTGGGGCTTGAGCTCCGGCTGGCAGGCCCCGGGGTGCGTGACCCCCCCTGTACTGCAAGCCAGCCGAGGGTCTGGGCGCTGGTGACGGGGGTCTACCGGGGCCTGGGAAGGCTCTAAACAGCCTGGCTAGGGTTTGGAAGCTGGGACCGGGCCCGGAGCTTGTGCTGCATCCAGTGGGCCCCAAGGTTCGGGAGCACCCCGTCCTGTCAGCCAGCCGATGGTCCGGGGGCTGGGGCTGGGGGTCCTCTGGGGCCTGGGAGGCTCTCCCTGACCTGGCTGCTTCCAGAAGCAGGGACTGGGCCAGGGAATAGGGGTGGCTGGCTTTATGCACTACGCTGGCAGTGCGGAGTTTTCTGCCCACCCCTAATCCATAACTTTAATAATATTAATAATAATACACAGAGCTTATAAAGCGCCTGGTTACACTAGGCTAGTGTGTCCCTGTGCTATGGTACAGGCCTATCCAAACGCCACATTGCCAGCCTTTCACCCCATCCCCACAACCTTGACCCGGCCTACCCCCTGGGAAACAAGTTACTTTTCAGCTCTTTGTGGAAAGCCAGCTCTGAGGTTTCCAACCAAAGCCTCAAAGGTAGTCTATTCCATTGTTGTGCTGCTGGAAAGCGAAAGGAACGCCCTCTCATTCTCACCCTTCTGATCTTAGGGACCTTAACCTGTCCCGCCCGCTACATCTTAGTTGCCGGGTTTGGTTGTAAGGAGTTAGCAGGTTTTGAAGACAACGGGGCCCTTTCCCCTGTGTAATCTGATGACTAACACAAAGGGCTTTAAACAGCACCCGTTCATCTAACTGGCAGCCAATGTTGCATCTCCAGAGCCTTTCCTACAAGGAGTTCTCCTAGGCAGCATCAACACCAGGCGAGCCGCTGCATTCTGTATACGCTGTATCCTCTGGATACACCTAATATTTTCTCCCAGATAAAGTGCATTACCATAGTCCAGCCTCGATGTAACTAAGTCATGGACCCAACATTTCCTGGCTGTAGTAGGTGATAGGTCCAGAGTCTTCCTGAGACCCTGCAGAATGCCAAAGCAAGTGCCTGCAACTTGTCTTGTGTGGTACTCGAACAAGATCTCAGAGTCAAGCAATACCCCCAAATTCCTGAATTGTTCACCAAGTGAGGGTAGAGGGCCCAGCATCTGAGTCCACCAGGCCGAAGTCCACACCGACAGCGCATTCCCGACAATCAGCACCTCGGTTTTATTACCGTTTATTTTGAGGCAGTTATTGGCCATCCAGACTGCC
This sequence comes from Lissotriton vulgaris, assembly GCF_964263255.1. Lineage (NCBI taxonomy): Eukaryota > Metazoa > Chordata > Amphibia > Caudata > Salamandridae > Lissotriton > Lissotriton vulgaris. Next base: position 899,234,876 of record NC_141687.1, read on the forward strand.
AGTTCTTGTAGACAAGGGGTGAAATTACTGGCTACCCTCTCATCTGGTTGTGTCAAGGCCATGACCAGTTGAGTGTCGTCTGCATACGACACAACTTCCACCCCAAATTTTTCGCTAATCTCCACCACTGGCACTAAATAAAGATTAATAAAAAGGGCCAGGCTGAGACTGGAACCTTGTGGCACGCCCTGTTTCAGGCTAATAGCTTTGACCTATGTGGTCCCTGTGCCACCTGAAAGCAGGGAACTTGAAGAAAGGATTCCAGCCATTACCACGCCTTACTAGCCACTCCTCCCCTTTTTAGACACTGCAGCAGAGTGTGATGTGCTAAAGTGTCAAATGCTGCACCTAAATTGAGTAGAATTGGTGCCGCCGTCTGACCCTCATCCACATATCTCAGTAAGGTCTCAGTGGAGAAGAACAAAGCTGACTCCGTCAAATGGAATGCCCGGAAGCCAGATTGAGTAGGATCGAGCAGCTTGTGGGTGTCAATATGGGCTGTCAGTTGCTTGTTAACAACCTTCTCCACGATCTTAGCAAAGTAGGGTAGAAGCGAGATGGGGCGCAAGTTGTCTAATTGCTCCATGCTGACACTGTGAATAACTCCTTGACTGAACTGTCCGCCCTCTCAATCCTCTCTCTGTAATAGGATGACCAGTTCTTTCTGATTAGGGCATGATATCCCTTGAATCTGGCTTTATATTCATTCTTATGTATTGTCAGAAAGCCTCTTTTCTAGCGTCTCTCAAGGCGCTTACATGTCGTCTTTGCCTCCCTCAGATCGACCCCAAACCATGGGCAGATTTCATCTGTTGCACTGGCCCTTTCCTAGACCAGGGTGCAGTGTTATCAAACGCCTCCAAAATGCGCCTGTCTAGGACATCACAGGCTGACTCTATCACCAGCTCACCCAGAGGTACCCGGGGACCAGGGCCCAATTAAAATTCTCAGAGGAAAAGCCTGCCCATCTCCTTTGCCCATATCCAAGGAAAACATAAAGAGCCTAGGCTAGATAACCAACTCACACTAAACACTTAAGCAACCAAAACAGCTGCAACCTGTTTCGGGATTATCCGAATGCTGAAGAAAATCCTACCGCTACTACCCTTCGAAGCCAGGCAAGTGGTCATTCAGGGCCTAGTTCAATCCAGGCTGGACTTCAACAATGCTCTATACTTAGGAGCCCCAGAGTATGTGTTGGAAAAACTGCAAAGAACTCAGAACTGCGCCGCCCGCACTCTTCTACAGATCCCTCGTAGAGAGTCAGCCAAGGCAGGGATTAGATCTCTTCACTGGCTCCCAGTCAGAGAGAGAATAAAGTTCAAGGCGCTCTGCATATCACATCAAGCATTTCACAGAGCAAGCCCGGAAATCAACCATTCTCTTCTCTCCCCCTATTGCCCTGGAAAAACCCTGCGCTCCACGAATGCACTTCTTGCTGTAGTTCCAAGAATAAAAAGAGCCAGAGCAGGAGGCAGATCCTTTTCTCTGAACGCTGCCAATCTCTGGAACGCGCTCCCCTTCTCACTTAGAGCCACCCCCACCCTTCTACACTTCCGCAAAGAACTTAAAACACTCCTATTCAGAAACTAACTCCACCCTTTCCCCGCCCTTCTTCAGAATCTGTTCCTTTCCACTACCAGCGCTTGGACGCCCTCGGGCAGCAGCCGCGCTCTACAAAACCCCTTCACTTCACTTCACTTCACTTCACTTTGCCTCTCCTTATTTCCCACCTTCAGCGGAGTTTTAACTACCGGCACCTTTACCTTAAAGGAGATAAAAAAATGGTTAGACCATATAACAGGTACCGGGAATTCAATTTCTAGAGTCTCCCAGTTCGCGAAAATTGGGTCAACTAGATGCCCCAAATGGTGAGTAGGGAGCTTTGATTTTAACAGCATCTGTAGAGCTGCTAACTTTTGGCGAATCTCTTGGGTCCCTACATTGCAGGCATCATCCAGATGAAGAGTCAAGTCCCCCAGCAAAAGTAGCTTCTCATACCTGAGGGCTGGCTGCATTAAACTTTCAATAAGACTTGCTGCAAATCGAGTAAGAGTTCCTGGGGGCCTGTAAACTAAAAATCCCTTTATAACCTAGTTATTGGATACTGAGACAGAAAAAAAAAACCTTCTTCACTGTCCACTATGCCAACCACTTTAGAGTGCATTGTATGTTGTGTTTATGGATTATAGCGATCCCCCCACCACACTCAGTGGGTCGGTCTACCCTACAGATTTCATAGCCATGGGGGAGCGCCTCTATAATTTCCGGGGCCGACTCCGCGTCAAGCCACGTTTCTGTGAGGAAGAGTACGTCCCCCTGACCATCCTCCAGGTGGTCATATATTTCAGCTCTGTGCTTCCTCAGAGATCTACAGTTGATCAGGGAAAAACTCAGAGACTGCCCAAAGTCCCTGGTCTTCAACTGGAGACTTACAGTAAAGAGGTAGCGTCTACATCTCTTGTTATTATTCTCGATATTCATGCTGTGTTTACAGTTTTCCCCCAACATAGCGCATAGAGCAAGTAACTGCTGACGATCATATTGCCTCCTCACCTCAAAACCGCCAGGAGTTCTAGACCCAGACCCCGGACTGCCACGGACGGGCGCAGGCCGGCTTGCCTTTGGCGCGCCTTCTGGAGGCCGGAGGCGCACCCGCTGCGCAAGTCCGCTGCACGGTCGCTGGGGCATGTGAACTTTATACCTGATCTCTCCTGCGACTAGAGCGCTAACCGCAGTAGGCAGAAGTGCGCCTCTCACTCCCTACCCTGCCCTCCACACAACGGTACTAGCTACTGCGTCAGACCAGGGCGGAAGGACACAGCACCAAGCTCAGGCTTCTGCACTTAGGTGAGTAACCACAGCGACCCCCCTTGCACCTTCCTTGCACTTACCAGCATCACCGTGAGCAACTTCCAAGTTCTATCCCACAGTAAAGTTAAAATGCCAAATAGAAGTTTTTTTTAAATCAATGAAGTGAAATAAACAGCACTGGGAGCATAGGTAGCCGGACCACAACGAGTCAGGGGGACTCTGCCACCGCCCTCCTTCTTTGCAGCGCAGCCGCGGGCCAACTTTCCCCCAAAGATTGGGACAAATCGGTGTATCAAGGTGTGGTTGCCTTGGAAGTTTGTAAATATGCAAAAGCACGCATGTTTATGGGCATTTACAAATTCCTCTCCTTCCCACCTGGAAAGGGTCAGATTTTTACTCTTAGTGATAGGGTTAAGGAGAATCTCCATTGGCAAAAATATTTTTCGGGCAGAGGTCTCATATCTCTAAAAATGCAAGGATCCATGGAAGAGATTTCTGTATGTATGTACTCTGAAACTTATATGGCCAGATTAAGCTCAGACCTGGTAATAATCATGTCTTGTAAGAGCATCACTATTGTTTTGTTTTAAAGTACAATTTAGAAAACGGACACAAAAATGTATTGTGGTCTGTAGGCCCAAAATGCTTAAAAAGGTAGTGAATGTTGCAGGTTCGTGTGATAACGCCAATTGATAGCGAAAAGTCACTGATGCTTTAAGGTGCTGCAATAAAGGCCTGGAGTGCTTTTGCACCTTCGCTGTTAGAACTACCATAGTGTAGTATAAAACTCACCCAATCCTACTTTTGGCAATTAGCTTACAAAAGCGAGTATGCTTCTGGACCCCTGATACTCAACTTAATTTACTACACAGTGGATAAGTCTATGTCGTATCTCCACATGCACTATGACACGTCCAGCCACACAGTGGAGGTACCACTGTGTGCTGCGTCCACGGATGTATGACGTTACAACGCATACTTTCACAACGCATACCATTACAACAAAACTTTTACAACGCAGGATCCATTACAACGCATACCATTACAATGCATGCAATTACAACGCAGATGCTATTACAACGCATGCCATTACAACGTAAGTATGTGTAAGTATTTTTTTTATTTTAATTAATGGGAATGTAATAGAAGTGTAAATGTTGGACAGTGTAGGAGTTAACATTTTTATTCTAACTCAAGGTGGGTGTAATAGTAGGGTAAGTGTTGGATAGTGTAGGGGTTAAAATTACTATCCTAACTCCAGGGGGTGTAATAGTAGGGTAAGTGGTGGATAGTGTAGGGGTTAAAAATAATTTAAATACTTACCCATACTTACGTTGTAATGGCATGCATTGTAATAGCATCTGCATTGTAATGGCATGCGTTGTAATGACATGCGTTGCACTGCATCCTGCATTGTAAAAGTTTCGTTGTAATGGTAGTGCATTGTGAAAGCTGCGTTGTAATGGCTGCTTCCTGTGTCCACAGGTGGGACATACATTGATGCCAAGAAAATCAGATGTAACTCAAAGGTAGCACATGTCTGTGTTTTTAGAAGAAATCTAAAGTATACCACAGCATATTATTAGAGAAGCCATGTGACGGACAGAAACTGCCAGTAGAGGGACAAGCTGCAGTGAATGCATGAGACTGAAAAGTTTGTTTTGTCTGCCCCAATGATAGAGATGCTCTCAAGAATGTAGGAAGAGTAAACAGACACCAGGTTACTGGACTGAATTTATGAAAGACTTTGGTTCTTTGGAAGCATGAGATATGCTTCCCATGGAAGAAGGACCGAAAGCAACTTGATTCCTGGCGAGGGGAACTATGTATTGACCTCGAAGGCCTCCCAGGCTTACTATCAGAATCATTTGTGGATTTCAAAAACATTTAAATAATCAATGTAAAAGGGAAGCAACTATTTTCCACCTTTTGCTGTGAATCGAAGCTAGATGGTCCTTGAGGGTATAGCTTACTTGCAAGTCACAGTTAAATACCCAGAATGCACGTTTTTATAGAAAGGAATTACAAACGTGGTTTCAGTGTTTCAGTGTACGGAATAGTGTCTCCACATCACCCCAGTTCCCTAAATCTGGGGCTCGAGCCTGGATTCTCCAATTGAGTGGGTACTCTTTCCATGGACATTATTGACCTTGTAAGTCATTGAGTAGTCAGGACTCCATGCAGATCTTCAATTCTAAGTTCAACTAGGACTTTCAGCTCATGAAAGATTTCTTCATACTTTCAGTCTTGAAAGAAGGTTTTCATTTCTACTTTTCAACTATTTTTAAATTCCATCAGCATTTTGGAGTTGATTTAACTTAATGTTTTTCAAGAATGGTCAAAACCAGAACAGATAGTGATTCGTCAAATATATTTTCTGTATATTGTATTGTATTGTATTGTAATTACATTTATATAGCGCTTACTACCCCTGACGAGGCGTCAAAGCGCTTTTTCGGCGAGTAGCAAGCTACTCCTGGACCCATAGAGGATTAGTGGTGAATTAGTATAGTGAAACATGCAAGTACATTTTAAGTGGTGGATAGGTTAGTCAGTTATTTGGGTTTTGAATGTTAGCAGAAGGATAGAGGAGGACAAAGGTTTGTATTTATATGGCCCTTGTGATGCACGCTATTCAGGAAGCCTATAAAGGATTAGAGGTGAAATATGAAGTAATTTCAGTGGTGGATATTAGTCAGTTACTTGGAATGGGAAGAATGGCAGAGGGATAAAAGGGGAAGAAAGATTTGTATTCATATAGCACTTGTTCCCGTGATGGGTGTTGAAGCGCTTTTCTGGCGAGTAGCACGCCACTCCGAAACCCATAAAGGATTAGTGTTGAAAATGAGTATAGTATAAATATGAAGTAATCTGAGTAGTGGATATGTTATTCAGTTCTTTGGGTAGTATATTAGTATAGTTGAATAAGGAATTTGAGAATGAACATGTTTGTCTGTTAATTTTGATTAAAAAGGATAGTGGAGGGATAAAAGAGTGAAGGTTTTTTTTTTAGTTCCTAGCAGTAGGAGGAGGCATTTGGATGAATAAAAAAGAGTTTTGGAGGGGAGGAGTCAGAGGGAAGAGTTTAGAAACGTTTGTTTTAGGTGATCGTATAGTAAAAAGAGGTGTCAGGTGATGCAAAGAGGGGTAGAGTAGGAGAGAGTTTAGAAAGGGTTATTTTGGCAATCAAAATAGTGGTATGGGGTTTGGGATAAATGAGAAAGTGGATGTAGAGGATGTATTGATAGATGTATTTGGATGAGAGATAGGGTAGTGCATTGGAAGGAGTAGTAGAAAGAAGTTTGAGATGAGTCAGAAGGTTGGGATAGAAGATATATTGAGCGAAGTATAGGCTGAGAAATAGGGAGGTGCATTGGAAATACTAAATTAGAAGAAAGTGATAAATAAATAGATCCATAAGTAAATTGAAAGTATATAGATACATAAAGGAGGTAAGTATATGTAGATTAAAGATATTGGACATTAATCACTTAGAAAATAAAAGATATTAAAGGCACCCACCTACCACTTGTCCTCTTGATGATTTTCCCGGGGGTGGGGGGAGTAGATTATGAAGGGCTGCTTCCACTCTCGACACCTGTGAAAGGTCTGTGTCCCTGTCAATACTTGCAGCTTGATTGACAGTAGCCCACGAGTGGAAGGCTTTTGACTGCCAAACACTAGAATTATGGTGGAGAAACATCTGGAGTCTCTAAGACGTGGAAAGATTGACAGAAATTTGGCGAGATAAGCTAGTTCGATTTAAAAGAATGTGGACTCCTTTCCTTACTTACTACAATAGACAAGGTCAATGAGCCTACCGCCTACTCCCCTGCTGCTGCTGTCCATTGTCGAAATAGACATAAGCTCTTCTGACTATATTACTGGGGTGTGTTTGGGGCAGATACATGAAGAATGAGTAGCAAAAATGATTAGCTTAGCTGACATAAACATTATTGGACATAAATGCTGGAATAAATACATTTGAATTACTTGTGCATAGTTTGAAGATACTGGACACCATGCTGGCTCTTCCATTTGGGGGGAGTTCATGAATTTGAGGAGAAGAATGGGTTAGATAAAGGCGTGGGGCGAGTTAATGGAGCTGTGGAGAAGAATAAGTTAGAAACATGTGTTTTTCTCTTTGCTGAAGACATTTGTACTAAGTGCTTCTCTCAGCGTCGATTGGGAGCTGAGGTTTCATTCATTACTGCTTGAAGTATGTTTTTAAGTTCATTTGCCAACCTAATAGGCTGCTTGTGTAGCCTCTGACTCTGCTGGTGTTGATCTAAAATGTTAAAATAAAGTGTTAAAAAAACAATTATTATTTTAACAGCACAAAAAGTGATGCAACATTTCATTCAGTTGGTTTTCCTTTGCCTTCTACATTACAGACCAAGACCAGCTGTATGAAACAGGGCCATACACTGGCTGGGATCAGTCTCAGTCTTGGTGTGAGTTGTCATAGAGACCGTACAATGTTAAACCTTCTAGGGTCCCTTAGCTGGTATCATGTGTCTGTGAGCAATCCTAGATGTATCCTTGGTACCTGTGGCTTACCTCAGTGAAAATGCAAGTAAAGTATGTTAGCAGCACTAAACAACATTAAAGCAAAGAAATCAATTATATAAAATTCCTTAAAGACCACTAACATTAAAAAAATCTGTTCAGAGGATCAGGAACTTGTGAAAGAAAAGTTCCACTCACAAAAATGGTCTGCAACAGAGTGTTAGCCAAAGCTTGCACTCTGTGTGAGTCATGCACAAAAGCAAAAAAAAAGTTGTAAGCAACCAGCTCAGCATGAAACCATCTGGGGAACGTGGGTCTGGAGCAGAGTCAGTTAACGTTTAGGCTGGTACCCACTTCTTTCTCTGAAATGGAGCAACACTCTCCTTCACAACGTCATGTAAAGGAAGCTGCAAGCTTCTCATTTGTGCACATTCTTGGAACTTGCAAGAAAGAGGTGGCTCCAAAGTGACCATCTTCTACTTCAGAGCCTTTAACAATATCACTCAATTCAGGACCCACCCATGCAGAGTACCAGGTCCTCTCCAACCCATCCTTGTTCAAAAGTCTATTCCAGGAGCACATGTACCTAGCAGTTGGGAAGTCCAGGTACTCCATTTTTCCAGGGGTCAGAACAGCCAAGCATCCCAGAGCAAAACATACATTCCCTTTTCTTTAGTCCAGGAGGAAAATCAGGATATTGACAATGCCAGTTCTGGAAAGAAGGCCCCCTGCAAGCCTACCACACGCTTAGTTTCCAGCCAAAGCTATTCTATTCCATAAAATCCTTTTCCACCCAAGGGGTAAGCTATTGTATGTAAGGCTCCCCCTCATCCTGCAAGACAACTTCGATTCAATCTTGTCACTCATCTGTTCACACCTCTGAATAGAAATAGGTAGGGAAATTGGTAAAAGATCTACGCCAAAGGACCCTACCGATGGAATAGAGCACTTAGAAGGGAAGCAAAGAGACCATGCTATACTAATGCCCTCTGTAACTTTCCTCTTTCTCTCCTGCCAGTGTTATTTTCTGGCAGAACAACTCTCTTCATGGCCATATCTCTAGGTTCAGAGAAAGGCCAACTACAGTCACTGGTCAAGGGGCAGGACTGCTTAAACCAGTTACATAACTCACGGCTCTTTAGATAGAGATGACACAGACTTTCAAAAAAACATATTTGCAATATTGATATGGCACACATAGGTTTTGCAATGGATTACGATTTAACTGGGTAAAGATGGACAAAAAGTGCAAGAACATGCTGTTTGATAATGCATTGCTAGGTTTGCCGATCGAAAGGTGCCCTCAGGCTTGCAGTAAGGCACTACGGATGTGGTTAGTACTAAAACAAACATTGTATTGACACTCACGTGTTTCGCTTGTGAACTTTATTCGTCTGTGCTTAGGGAAGGCCTCTCAAAAGTCATGGCACCACTGCAGGACTAGAGGTCTGCTTCACAGACTTGTGGTGTTTCTTTTAAAATCCCACATGTGGGGTGTAAAGCCCCAGCGCATCCCAATGTGGGTATTTGAAGGATATGCCACTTGTGCACCTTAAGCAGTCTTTGACTGTGGACTTACCTAAAAGTTGCAAAAGCCTGTTAATGTTTGAACTTTCATGCCATGTTTTAGGGCTCGCGTACATCGAGTAGGAGGCTTTTCAGAAGTCTCTCATTGCCAGAGGTCCAAATATGCAGAGATCTAAACATGCCAACAAATCAGTCCATAAAAATGAAAACAAAACTCAGAACGATCATGAGGAATGATAGAATCCTACACTAATCACATGCAAATCAGCCTTACTCTGCCCCAAAAAAGAGTACTGCTGAAACTGCTACCCAACATTCCCCCATAATGATAACATGAGCAACACCAGACTAGCCTCAGTCTCACTGAATATCATCAGTGAGGCGCTCCTTGAGCATCATGGCACAGTGAACACTGGAACAAAGACAAGGTTTGAAAATACAACCTATCCAAGACCGTGTTGACCTGAAATTGCAACTATATAAACTTAGGGGCTTATTTGCACGCCATTGCGTCGCCTAGCGTCACATGCGTCACTTTTTCCCATGTCAAAAGTGACTCACCAGCGGCGCAAGGGGCTTGTAAATAAGCCCCTTAATACTTGTTGACTAGGAGTTGGTAAGCCTCTTTACTAATGTAAGGTAGAGGCTAGCCGTGCAGATGCTGTGATCTGGCCTGATAAAGTTACCAGGGCTGATTTGTGTTCTCAGTCCTGCCCAGCAAAATGTATATGCAAAACATATCAGCATAGGCTATGGTGGATTACACAATATTCTAATTTAAAAAAGCATGAGATGCGTGTGCACTGAAAGCTAAAATCTCAAAACATGGTTGGTAGTGAAAGCCTAATTTGTCTTAAAGCAAATCAGTTTTTGACCAGCCCCAGAGACAGCTTTCCTTTGCATCAGTTCGGAGATGGCGTAAGTAAAAGTGCACAACAGGGGGCAGGTGTGCTTCTTCAGGACGGGAGGTCTGATGTCACCATTAGAAAACCACCCCTGTTTCATGTGGGGCATTGAGAACACAGTTGAGCCCACTTAACTTCTGAATATGAATTTATGTTTGACAGCAGAACAGAGTACGCTGCTGCACAGCTGGCCAATGGTAATGGCCAAGTCCCTTGTAGTGAGGTTAGCACGTAATCTGTGTTCCATAATCTGCACTTCCTTAGCCAACAGCCCATTGCGTCAAAGAAAAGAAGAAGTTTAGGATTATGGTGCACATTCCTTCCTGAAATATGGCGCAAAATTAACAAACTGGGTGCATCTCGCATACATTTTTTTTGCTTTGAGTTGCCAGATTTCTATATCATTGTTATGAATTGAACTATATTAAGACATCCCATTGCATTAGTGTAGCGATTACACAGATTGTCCACATCAAAGAGAAAGCACTTTGGGGCAAAATAATAAGTGAATAATATTGACAAAATCTCCCAATTATGTCTTATTTCTAACGTATTTCTGTAACAGTGACCAGTAAAAGCTAACAATGGAAAAACATGGCTTAACCATTGTTATTAAATGGTATTAGCTAAACATAATACAACTACCATTTATTAACCTTGCAAAGATGCAATAATGGTTAAACCATATTAATCGACAGATGAGTATTCATGGTGTACTGTTCAAAATAAGCCATTTTTTCATCAGTTAATAAGACCAGGAAGGAACAAAAGAAAGAAAACACAAGGTTTGTGATTTTTAAAATATATAAACAAAGTCTAGTCAAACTCTTTATCTGGATGGAAACCGCCAACATTTTTACACATTTTAAAATGCACGAAATAGCAGCTACGGCTTTAAAACTGACCACAGGTCCTCGCCAAAGTCCCTGCACTCGTGTAACTAGCACGCAGTCCCTATATCAGTAGAAAGCATTTCAGGATCCAGAGTTCATTATGGGCTGCAGCGGCATATGTAATTCCTGCCAATTCATCTTTGCTGGCCTCTTGGGAGTTCCTGTGTACCACTGATAGACTTTAATATGTTTTCCATTTTCCTAAGCCTCTTTGAGCTGACACTGCTCTTTCTCCAACTATCCAGGCTGTATTTTCTGCAAGCCACAATGTCTGGGGCGACTCTCTTTCCGCAGGTATTTGTGATTAAAATTGAGGCAGAAGAGGGGGTGGAGGCACCATACAGCATAATAAGCAAAAATGTCATAATTGCTGGTATCGTGGAGTGAGCACTCTTTTAAATTGATTTATGCAAATGCTTGAACCCTCAGTTTTGGATCTCAATGTTCCAAATTAAATGTTCATCACACAGTTCAATTGAGGGAGCCGCAAAACTCAATCCCTGTTTTAATTCCTTGGGCAACTGAAGTAGCACAGTGATCCCTATTCAAACAACAGCATCAAGAGCTTTACAAATAAAATGTATCATATTTTTCACACTGAATTCTTTTAGCTCTCCAACAAAAATATAAATTACTCCCACGTAGCTGATCCCCGTGCAGGTAAGAGCGATGGGGCAGTGGGGCCGAGTTTTGGGGGGGGGGGGGGTGGTGTCAAGGGGGGGATTCGACAGACAACCACAAGTGAAAATTAAATAAATATTTAATTTCCCTCATTGTCGTTTGTTGAAATCTCCACCCCTACACAGCCCCACTGCCTCCTCACCCCCCCCCCCCTTTACCTGCACGGGCCACGGCTGCTCCGACATAATAATCTTTGCACCATTTTTCTTCGATGCTTGGGATCACAGATGGCAACAATTAAGGGGGGTATGAGGTTGTCAGTTACTCTGCTTAACTCGCGCAGGTGGATGCAGGAAGTGGGCTGCGGCACTCACAGTGACTTTTTTCCATCATAAGTCTTTGCCTCAAAGCAAGAGAGAATAAAGCAGAAAAAGGGCAGAGGAAAGAGAAGCATTGGAAACCATTGACTATGGGAGAAAGCATGTATAAAATTAGAACGCCCGAGTGAGATGAATTAATTAGTATGCAGTATACATGATTTCTTTATGACAGATTTTAAAGAGTGTGTGGCCATAATTGTAAGGAATGTCTATTCTTCAATGCACTGCAGTGTACACAACAGTAGAAATTCTTTGCCCACTTTTCAAAAACATTGCATTTCTTTATCATGAAAGTCCGCAATTGGGGCCAGAAAATAGGTGAATAACATTCAAATTGCAAAAGTAAATACATTTTTTGTAATATTTATTGAAGGTGTTAAAAACTATCAATGTCACTGTATAATATTTTAATCGAGTTCTCATCAATTTGCTTATTTCAATTAAAAGCACTGGTACTTCCGTGAAAGTGCTTTATAGCAAAGGTCAGAAATGTACCCTCCTTTACAGTATTTAATTTAACAAATATATTTATAAAGTGCAAGCAGTTTAATAATAAGTGTTTTCTGAAGAAATAATTCAAATGGAAAACACTTGGTCGAAAAAATATGTTTATTTTTATCCACGGATTATAAAGCCTCTCTTCAATTAAATCAGATCTCTGTCAATGTTTCTCATAGTTTAACTACATTTTAAGAAATGCTTTGTGCAGATATTACAGCTTAAAAGAGCTACAACACAGCTACAACCAAATCTTTAAACATAAGGTTTCATTATATGTGCTTTAACTTCATTACTGAATTAAGGGCCTTATTACGATGTCGGTCAGAGTTGCCTTCGACCAACACCGTCTCAGACACAGGACCGACCTCTGGTCGGAGGTTCTGACTACATGATTACGATGCAACCAAACATTGTCCTGACGCATACTCACTTTTCCTAAGGGAGCTTGTTTCACGGGTGTAAACTAAGCCTGGGCGTAGTTCGCCTAGCCGCACTCCGCGAGCTACGCGAAGATGCACTTGCACTCCGCGAACTAGGCATAGCTCCGCGAGCATGCGTAGTAGCTTGCTTGACCCGTTCGCGAGCCATTTTTCGTCTTCGGGAGCGTCGTGGAACTCTGGAACCTGCTCGACACCACATCTCCAGACGTCGCCTTCCTCACGGAAACATGGATGAACGCCTCCTCAGCGCCCGACATCGCCGTCGCTATCCCGGACGGATACAAGATCACCCGGAGAGACCGCGTCAACGAGACAGGAGGAGGCATCGCCATCGTCCACAAGAACACCATCCGCATCACGACCAACTCAGACGACACCCTCACAGCCGCTTAACATCTTCACTTCCAGATACACACCGACCCCAAGACCACACTCAGAGGCACCCTCATCTACAGACCCCCAGGACCTCGCACACAATTCAGCGAAGACATCGCAGACTTCATCAGCCCGCACGCCCTCGCCTCCGCTGACTACATCCTCCTAGGGGACCTCAACTTCCACCTGGAGAACAACAATGACAACACCACCACCACCCTGCTGGACAACCTCGCCAACCTCGGACTCATGCAACTGGTGAACACCCCCACCCACTACGCCGGACACACGCTTGACCCAGTCTTCTCCTCCAGCAAGTACATCTCCTTCAGCCACTCCACCGGACTCCACTGGACAGACCACAGCTGCGTCCACTTCAGCTTCAGAAAGACCACGACTCACCACCACCCGCAACAGGTTCCCCGCAGGAACTGGAACAAGATCACCACCGACCAGCTCACCACTTCACTGAGCCAGAACCCTCCCGCCAGCTCCACGGACCCCAACCAAGCAGCCAACAACCTCACACAGTGGATCACCAATTGCGCTCGCTTAACCAGCCTCGACCACTCGCAGTCCGGCTTCCGCACCAACCACAGCACCGAGACCGCCCTCATCGCAGCCACTGATGACATCTGAGCCCTGCTCGACAACTGGGAAACAGCGGCCCTCATCCTCCTGGACCTCTCCGCAGCATTCGATACGGTCTGCCACCGCACCCTAGTGCAGCGCCTCAGCAACATCGGAATCCAAGAGAAGGCACTGGAGTGGATCATCTCGTTCCTCACCGGAAGAGCCCAGAGAGTCCGCCTCCCCCCGTACAGATCCAAGGCCACCGAAGTCATATGCGGCGTACCACAAGGATCATCACTCAGCCCCACCCTCTTCAACGTCTACATGAGCCCCCTCGCAGCCATCGTACGCCAACACAACCTCAACATCATCTCCTACGCCGACGACACCCAGCTGATCCTCTCCCTCACCAACGACCCAGGAACCGCCAGAACCAACCTACACGAAGGGATAAAAGACTTAGTCGAGTGGATGAGGAACAGCCGCCTGAAACTGAACTCAGACAAGACGGAAGTCCTCATCCTTTGATCATCACCCTCCGCCTGGGACGACTCCTGGTGGCCCCCTGCCCTGGGCAGCGCACCCAAACCAACGGACCACACACGCAACCTGGGCTTCATCCTGGACTCCTCCCTCTCGATGACCAGACAAGTCAATGCCGTCTCATCATCATGCTTCAACATCCTACGCATGCTCCGAAAGATCTTCTGATGGCTCGCCACCGAAACCAGGAAGACGGTCACACAGGCACTCGTCACCAGCCGACTGGACTACGGAAACACCCTCTATACCGGAACCACAGCCAAACTCCAGAAAAGACTCTAACACATCCAGAACGCCTCCGCACGACTCATCTTGGACATCCCCCGACACAGCCACATCTCCGGACACCCGAGAGACCTTCACTGGCTCCCCGTCAGCAAGAGAATCACGTTCCAACTCCTCACCCACGCACACAAGGCCCTCCACGACCTGGGCCCCAGGTACCTCAACAACCGCCTGACCTTCTACACTCCCACCCGCCAGCTACGATCGACCAGCCACGCCCTCGCCGCCGTGCCACGCATCCGAAGATCCACCATGGGAGGAAGATCCTTCTCCTACCTGGCAGCCAAGACTTGGAACTCCCTCCCCAACCACCTCCACCTGACCCAAGACCACCTCTGCTTCAGAAAGCAACTCAAGACATGGCTGTTCGAGCAGTAGCGGACCCTCCTCCCCCAAGCGCCTTGAGACCCTCTGGGTGAATAGCGCGCTATACAAATATCCTGATTGATTGATTGCCTGCATGCTCGGGATGTGTAGCGCGCGTAGTTACCCATGAGGTTTGTCCCGCCCGCTCGCGTCCCCTTATTTCCGGTCAGTACTAACGTGTTCACGAGTTATTCTGTGCCAGATTGCAGTTTCTGCGTGTTCGGCAACTCGATTTTACCAACAAGCATCCTCGCGCACGCGAAAATGCTATTGAGCGCGCGAGAACTACGCTACGCAGCAGTTTGCAGAGTATTCGACAACTTCGCGTTCTCCGCGGAGCGCGGAGTTGCCGAAACTCCGCAAACTCCGCGAACGGAGCGTAGTTCTTCGCCCAGGGTTAGTGTAAACCACCCGTAATACAGGCTCCTATAGAGAAATGGGCGTGTGTGTAAAACACTGCACCCTGTGGCAGGCGCCCCAAGGTGCCCTCCCACAATGCAGTGTTTTGCAGGGGGTATCCTAGTACTCCCTCAACCACCTTCAAAGTCATTTTCCGACAGCCTTTCCATGTCGGTAAGGCCGGCACGAAAGGCTTTGAAAAACCAACATCATAATCCAGACTGAGGAAACACCACCCATAGGGGATTACGGTTCAGTTGCGACCGGATGGAAGACTCCCAGAGCAGTTGGAACTGAGTCGGAATGACCTAAAGGTTTACGTCCCGACCACCAACATCCTAATTGAATGGTTAGACCGCAAACGGACCGTTCTGTTGGAAAGCCTCCGACTGTGGTCAGAAACCTTCTGACTAGTGGTCCAAGACTTTTCAACCAACATCGTAATCCTCCCATATATATTTTACTATGCATGTTAGTTTCTTTTCATCCCATAAAGCACTTTTTTGTTTTAGAATAAAAAGTCTATTCGCTTCCTATGAGCAGGCACTATCTTTCGTGCTTGACTAGTGTCATCTTTTTAGTTTCATCTTGTCCTTTAGGGCAAGTGGTTAGGCTATATCTTTGCTAAATCCTGTGCGTACTTCATGTGACCGAATACCACTTTTTGCTATACAAATCTCTTTGGTTCCAAACAAAGTAATACTGAACTCTTTCTGATTCCGAGACCCACTATAGACAATAAAGAGAGCAAAGTCGAAAGGTTTGCACATGTTCAACATAATCCATTATTTGAAAAAGCTCTGGTTTGGTGGCTTTATTAATGTTTCCTTTCAGTGGTGCTGAATTGGAGGTCTCTGGATTTCTCAAATGCAGCAGCTGGTGACTAGAGGTTGGGAGGAACTCCAGTTCCCGGACCTGATAGTTGTGCAGTTGTGGGTGGTAATGACCTAGTAAAAATGGGCAGCAAAGGTCTTAGGAAAGTTATTTCCAGAGCGTTTTAACACCCAGGCAAGCTTTTTCCGGAAGCTGCCATTACTTGGTCACATATAATTCCTTGCCATAATTGGGGTAAGGATTTCAGGTCTAGGACGATCAATGTCTCGGTTAAACAACTGAATTGAGCTGGCCAAGCTTTGTTGAGGCCCGGCTCTACTCTGGAATATCCCTCATAAATGATTGAGGGGTGAAGACTTGTTTCACACAGATGATGATGTGCACCTCTCCGATGCGGGTACTCTTCAGTACCCGCATCTCTTCACAGAGGACATTTGGGTGTATTTCCAGTGTTTGTTTAGTGGTGGGGAGGGAAAAGGACCTTGTTGCCCTAGTTGCCCTTGTGACTGGAACTCTATGCCTAAGTTCCCCCTAGTCAGCAGAGGGGTCCTCCGATACAGACTCTCCATAGCAGCACCAAGGGTCGGGTCCAGCAATCCTGAGCCAAATAGAGGATGTACACACCAGCTTGGGGGCTAGGGCGCACGGTTCTCCTGGGGTGGGCATTGGGCTGCAGCTCCTAGTCACTGCAGGCTGCTTGGTGTTTTGGGGGCAGTGCCCTAGGGTGTGGACAAGGGCACAATGAGGCTGGGACCGCCCCTCACTGATGTAGGTGGTGGTTACATCTGTGTGGTCCAATGGTGTACAGGATTACCCAATGCCTGGTGTCTGAAACTTTACATGTTATGATTTTTGGAACTGCTTTGATTTTTCCCACTGATGCATAATTATCCAGGTCCTAAGAAACACAAAATTATGAAATGCTGGACTTTCCATAGGGAACGTATTTAAACAACAGCTCACAAAATAGTAATGCCATGAGACAGTGACATCAATCCTCGTGTGTGCAGAGTTTTGAGCTACCAAGGTGCTCTGCTCCTGCAACATATATTTTAAAGGGTTTTGTCCACCATTAAAGTTGGATTTTTCTTTGTTTTTATCTAATGTGGGATGTGATTAGGTTTACTCTAACATTTCTACCTCTGGGGAGGTAATGAATATTCCAGACAATGGGGCAAAATTCAAGCAGCACAGATAATTATTTTTGGGATCTTTGTCTAAAAAATCTGCACTCTTCGGGCCCAAATTCTAAATTTTCATTTGAAAACTCTAGATGTTGGACCAGCTCGAAGGGTGTTTTGAAAAAAAAATGCTTACAAGTTATATATGTAATTAAGTTCAAACAAGGACAATACATATTACCATTCAGCAAAAGTGTATTATTTTCCAAAACTTTTGGGTTAATGTGAAGGGCCTTTGTCATTTTCTTTTATCATTAACTAGGTTATACTTTCATTAACGTATTCCCACTGACATGAACATGTGTTTGTTAGCTGGTAAATAATCCCTGCAGGTCTTGTATTCGTGTGTAGAAGTGTACAAGCCTTTGCATTACTGACCACATTGCAGATTCAGTGAAGAATCTCAAATTAAAGCACAGAAAGTTCAGACTCAATGTTTGGAATTGAAAGTAATAGGAGTGTTTAATGTGTTATAGAGTTACTGAATTTTCAAAATGTATGATGCACCATTTGTTAATCAGTGTATGGCACCTCGAGTTGTCAGTGTGTTAGCCAGTGATTATCAAAAACATGTAGTGGTTCAGCTTTGCTTCTATGTTCTGAATGCTCCCATACACTAGAAGAATATGTGATGTTACAACGCGATCAAAATGATTGCGGTATGTAACATCGCAGTTTTTACACAACAACTTGTGCTGGATGGCGCTGGACTTAGGAGTAGTAAGATTTACTATTCCAACACCAGTCTACGTACAGTAGGGAAGGTGTTGGAAAGAATGGTAAATCTTACTATTCCTTAGGTTATACCACTATCCAGCGCAATTCAATGTAACACTTGTGTTGTAACGGCTGCGTTCAAAATGCATCGTGGTGTAATCACCGCGATGTAACAGATGTTTCCCACACTATAATGATGTCAGTCTTAAAACAGAGAACTTCTAAACTTCTCAGCACATAGTACAAAATGGAAACACGACTCGTGTGAAAATTTGTGTGCAGAATTCTAGGTCAAGCAGATGAAACATTTTCTCTTTAATCTGTCACCCTCTGGTACCTTTCACCGTAGAATGTGATATATGCAATTTATAGAAAAAATAGTGATTTTGTACAATACCAATATAAACTCTGTTTATTTAGTTCAGTATTTTCGGAGCTGTCAACAAAAGATCTCCTAAATAGGGCTGGATGTGTTGGAAGGTGGTTTATTAGTATGAGCAGGTAGGTACCTACAGCTAATAGCAATCACTGTCAAGTGGCGTTATTAGGCCTGGGTAAGAAACACCATCTTTACATGCACACGTTCTTAAATTGCCTTCGCCCCCAAAACATGACGATGTTTGACACACTTTCATTTGCGTGCACACTAACGACAATGTTCCCCAAACTTGGTTGGCCTACAATACCACTTTGTAGGCACTCTACAGAACACCTTAAACATTCTGTACAAGGGCTAAGTTCAGCACACAAGATGTTGCTATTTGCTTTTAGCCACTCTACGACAGAGCTATCACAATAGAATAATCAATGGCAGCCTGACAGGGGCTTCAGCATGGTAACATGGAGGATGTTATAATATATATAAAATGAAGCCTTTTTATATTCAGCGGAGCATTTCACTAGCACTGAGAGGTCGGTCCATGCCGGAATTCCAGCGCAGCTAATTCTGGTCATCTCATACAAGGAATTCTGTTCAACTCTACACCAAGATGGGCAGCTTGCTGATACTTACCCAAAGGTAAGGGGGAGTAGGACCAGCCAACAGGGATTTGGCAGATCTATTCACCTTAGACCTGATAAGGTAGAACACACTAGGTAGGAGTACACTATATTACAGTACTTGTTTGCAAGCATATAGTTTTCTGTAATCAGTAGAATGGTTGACTTCTTCATCTTCTTTATCATTCTCGTAATGTTCATCACATTATTCAGTTTCCTCCTATGAATCATTGCAATGCAGATATTTTTCTGAAAAGTAACTGACCATTTATAGAATCATGTGAACAAGACCTATAGTAGGTCGAAACACATCATGAATTGAATAGTGATGAATTTGCCCGCTGAAATAAAATCTCTTCTGCCCAAGTCAGATGGTGTGGCTCTGTCAGGCTCCCTTGGACATAAGGGTGCAACTTCAGTGAAATGCTGTATGCAGTGATGCCCGCATTAAAAATCCTGACCAGTACGGGGCCTTGCTATCAGCGTCAATTTTGTATGTAATATGTATATATATATATATATATATATAGATATTCACTTAAAAAACCAAAGGTTACAGGGACTAAGCATGGGCGAATTTTGCGAATTCGTGATCCGCGAATTTGCGGATTTGCGAATTCGCGATCCGCAAAATTCGCCAATTTGTTCGAATTTGCAGATTTTTGTTTTTTTGCGTGTTCGTAGGGTTTTTTGCGTGTTCGCGGGGTTTTTTGCGTGTTCGCGGGGCTTTTTGCGTCTTAGCGAGCCGCTTGCATAGCGAAGTTACCCATGCAGTCGTTTATGGGAGAGGGAGAGAGAGATAGATAGATAGATAGATAGATAGATAGATAGATAGATAGATAGATAGATAGATAGATAAATAGGTAGATAGAGATAGAGAGGGAAAGAGAGAGGGAGAAAGAGAACGAGAGAGAGAAAGAGATGCCGGATCTCTGAAGGGCCAGATTCCTAAGTTGCCCCTACAGAACATACAGCTTTTTATTTTTAGCAAAATGCATATGAAAGTTGTGCTGTGAAGGTCTCTTTTAGTTTAACCCCTCCTGACAACTCAAAATGGGTGTATTTGCCATCCTCTTCCTTCTTCCTGTTTTTTATATCTGTAAGTGCTTCCTGATGAGGTTTAATTCCTTGGACAGGTGCCTCGTTGCCTACTTGTAACTATTCTCTGACCCTGCTTCAAGGGTCAGAGCAGAGTCAGAGAATAGTTGCAAGTAGGCAACGAGGCGCCAGGAAGCAATTAGTAGCAGGTGTCCAAGTTGAAGTTAATTTGTTTGTAACCCTTTTGTAAAAGGTTACAAAGAAATTAGGTTCAACTTTTGCACCTGCTGCTGTAACCCTTGCTTGGCAGAAAATTCGTCCCCGCTGATTCGCTGATTTTCACCGCGATTTCGCGAGTTTCGAGGATCGCAAAATCACGGAAAATCCGCAAATTCGCCCGCGAAACGGATTTTACGCCCACCCTTAACAGGGACATTATAGTTAGGAAATAGAATTTTTAAATCCTTAGAAATTCACTAAAAAAACAAAGGTTATGGGCACATTATAATTAGGCTCGATTTTACTCATACAAAACCATAGAAATGCTGCAGTTATAGTTACCTGAGCTAAATATAACTTACGCCTGCAATGCACTGCTTAGGATCTCACATATTACATCACTCATGAAATGGCCAGTGACATTACTAACGACATCATCAAATGAGTGTAAGTATTTTAAGAGTTTATGGGTGTTAAACACATATAGTAACCTTCTACAAAAGTTTAATTAGTATACTAGGTGAACTACTACAGAGTCATACAATTTCTAACATATAATATGTGAGTGGCTGTGTGACTGTATGGATCCTTGTGTTTATGTGTGTGCAAGTGGCGTATGGGTGTATATGTGAGTGGGTAAGTAGCTATGTGGGTGAGTGTGTAGCTGTATTGGTGAGTGAGTTGGTGAGTCAATGGCTGTATGAGTGACTGAGTGGTGGTATGAGTGGCTCTATGGGTGGGTAACAGGGTGTATAGTGACTGTAGGGGTGAGTGAGTGTGTGTGTGTGTGTCTGAATGGCTGTATGAGTGAGTGAATGGGTATGTAAGTGGCTGTATGGGTGAGTGAGTGCCTGTTTCAGTGAGTGTTTGGTTAAGTGAGTTGGTGTGTCAGTGGCTGTATTGAAGAGTAAGTGTCTGTGTGAATGGCTGTTTGGGTGAGTGAGCGGATGTGTGAGCAGGGCCGGACTGGCTACCGGGCAGTTGTGTGTGCTGCCCAGCTGGGGGCTGATTTTGTTGATGGGGACCAGCGTGTGCAAAACGAAATTCGTTTTGCTTTTTTTATTTCAAAGTGCTCGCAGGTCCCCATCAATGAAATAAGCCCCCACCACAGAGAAATTAGCCTCCAGCTCGGCAGCACACAGAAACGCCCGGTAGCCAGTCCAGCCCTATGTGTGAGTGCTTGTATGGGTGTGTGAATGGATATGCAAGTGGTTGTGCAGGTGTGTGAGTGAGCGTGTGAGTGCTTGTATGGATGAGTGAGTGGCTGTATTGAGAATCTGTACAGGTGAGTGAGTGAGTGTGTGTGAGTGACTGCATAGGTAAAAAGTAGGTATGTGAGTAGATATGTTGGTGACTGGCTCTGTGAATGGCTGTACGGATAAGTGACTGGTTGTATGAGTGGATGTATGGGTGAGTCAATGAATGAGTGAGTGATTGTGTGCGTGAGTGGCTCTATGGAGAAGTAAGTGTGTCAGTACAGGTATGGGTTTGTGAATGGGTATGTGAATGGTTGTGTGGGTGTCTGAGTTGGCGTACGAGAGGTTCAATGGGAGTGTGACTGGGTGTGTGAGTGGGTCTGTTGATGATATTATCAGTGATGTCATTTGTGATGTCATCAGTGATGTCACTGACCATGTCATGAGTAATGTAATATGTGAGGTCATAAGCAGTGTATTGTAGAGGCATAAGTTATGGTTAGTTCAGGTAAATATAACAGTTGAATTTTCTATGGTTTTGTACAAGTGAAATGTGAGCCTAAATATAACGTCCATGTAACCTTTGTTTTTTTTAAGTGAATTTCTAACGTTTTTCAGGTTCTATTTCCCAACTATAATATCCCTGTAACCTTTGGTTTATTAAGTGAATTTCTAAAGTTTTTTAACCAGTAGTCGCGTTTGCAGGGTGGTGAAGAAAAGGGGCAGATCCTCCGACCAGCTCTTAGAAATCCTGCTTTATGGGCCTTACTGGAGGTAACAGAGGGCTTCTTGGCCCATAAGGTCCCTTAGTATCTAAGAGGACTTCATCCACCAACCAGTAGTACATCAGTAGGGTCATTGGCATAGTGGTAGAGAAAGGGGGCAGGGCCTCAGATAACCTCTCAGCAATCTCTCTGTGTGAGACTTAATGGAGGTAACAGGAGGGGTAGTTGGCCCCCAAGGACCCTCAGCAGCCAAGGGGACTTCATCCCCCAACAAGTTTTGTGCCAGGAAGCACATTTGCAGAGTGGTAGTAAAGGGGGACAGTCACCTTTAAAAAAAAGTGTAATTCTCTTTTTTTATATTGAGGGGGGGCCATGTGGCCCCTCATCCCTTAGCCGATTTTGGACCCTGGTACCCCCTTTCCCATGGCCTGGCTATTTATAGCATTCTTTTAGGGGAGGGGTCTGCGCTGCTCCTCTCCATGGGCCAAATTCAGCCCTGGGGACCCCATCCCCTGGGTCCCAGAATCTCTATTGGGGTCTGCGGGGGCCTGAGTGCCCCAGCGGTCTCTGTTGGCTCCCCACCACCTGCAGGAGCCGTCATTGCTTTGACACACAGTTAGCTGCTAAACATGTAGCTCCCTGTGCGTCAATGCAAATGCTCCACTTTCAGCAAGTGAGAGCATTTCTCCACTCTTGCTTGCTGGAGGCAGAGAGTTTGCTGTGGCTTGGTGGGAATGGTAAAGCTCCTGCCAAGCCACAGCAAACAGCTATGTCCCAGGGGTAGCCAACCCAGGATATAGCAGGACCCAGCCCTGTGGCGTGGCTGTCCCCAGGGCCAGTATTGGGTCTATGATGGGTGCCGCATGGCCCCACTCTTTTCACTTCAACAGGCCGCACCAGGGAGGTCGTGCTCCCGGGCCAAAAAATGGCCCAGGAGGGGGACTAAGTTGCCCACTCCCTCTTTATTTAAAATTCTTGCCCCAAGGAAGTGGTGGTCCTGGGTCGCGGGGGTCCGTGCGACCCCCTGCTCCATTTGTAAGTGAGTCCTTGGGAGGTGGTAGTCTTCAGGGCTTGGTGGTTCTGCACTGCCCCCATTCAGTTTTCACAAACCCCTGGGCAAGTGGCAGTCCACAGGGAACGGGGGTGCCATGAGGGCACCTCCAGCATAATTTATAACAAATACCCCAAGGAGGTGGTGTGCCCTGAGGATTCCTAAACCCAAGAAGGGGGGCCCATGCCCCCTCCTATATTTTTTATATGCCCCCTGGATTTGGCCCACCCAGGGGCTTTCTTTAAAAGAACCTTCCTGGTTGAAGTGTTGGCAGCCAATCAAATTTAAGCACAGGATGGTGGCTTTCTGAGTCCACTGCAAGGATCTGTGTCCCTAAATATCTATTTTTTTTAACCTTGTAAATTTGGTGTATTTCCGATCAGCGGTCCGGGCTGTCGTCGTGTTCAACACCCCTTTGGAAAATGCATGGGGAAAACGTGTTTTGGGGCCCCTCTTTTCTCTTGCAAAGATGGCAGTCTGTACATTTTAATAGTGAACAGCATCGTCAGTCCTGAAGTGTTTCTCTCAAACTGACCTTTTTTAAAGGTAAGCCATGTCAACCATCATCATTGATTACAGTCACAAAGCAATTGCATCAATTTATAGTTTTTGCCACCTAGTGGACACCCCGATGGGTCTTTATGTTGCATGCTGGAACTTGTGGTTCAATAACCAGTGTCCAATATATCCCTCCAGTGGGTGGTGCAAATATTGTTGCTGTTCCAATTTTGATTGTTACTATATTTTAAGTTTGTAATTCCAGAAAACCAATGCTCCGTAGACAGTCCAATTTTCGATGCTTTTTGGACCCTTACTGTAGTCAATTTTCAGCAGCAGCCCATTACCCTTAGTCACTTTCACGAATCCCACATAGTTGGTTCTGGATTGAGCAATTAAGGTGCTCTTGATAGTGGTGCGTTGCTTAAGGCTGATCCTCTTCCTCACCAACGACCCCGCCACCGCCAAAGCCAACCTCCAGAAAGGAATGAAAGGCGTCGCGGAATGGATGAAGATCAGCCGTCTGAAACTGAACTCAGACAAGATCGAAGTCCTCATCCTCGGACCATCTCCCTCCGCCTGGGACGACTCCTGGTGGCCCCCTGCGCTGGGCACCGCACCCAAGCCAACGGACCACGCACGCTACCTGGGCTTCATCCTGGACTCCTCCCTCACGATGACCAAGCAAGTCAACGCGTCTCGTCATCCTGCTTCAACACCATGCGCATGCTCCGAAAGATCTTCCGATGGATCCCCACCGATACCCAGAAGACAGTCACCCAGGTCCTCGTCACCAGCCGTCTGGACTACGGGAACACCCTCTATGCTGGAACCACAGCCAAACTCCAGAAAAGACTCCAGCGCATTCAGAACGCATCAGCACGACTCATCTTGGACATCCCTCGCCACAGCCACATCTCTGCCCACCTGAAAGACCTGCACTGGCTCCCCGTCAACAAGAGGATCACGTTCAGATTCCTCACCCACGCACACAAGGCTCTCCACGACACAGGC
Organism: Lissotriton vulgaris; assembly: GCF_964263255.1. Taxonomy (NCBI): domain Eukaryota; kingdom Metazoa; phylum Chordata; class Amphibia; order Caudata; family Salamandridae; genus Lissotriton; species Lissotriton vulgaris. Next base: position 899,259,479 of record NC_141687.1, read on the forward strand.
CCGAAGTACCTCAACAGCCGCCTCACATTCTACACACCCACCCGCCAGCTCCGATCCGCCAGCCTCGCCCTCGCCTCCGTCCCACAAATCCGCAAATCCACCGTCGGAGGAAGATCCTTCTCCTACCTGGCAGCCAAGACATGGAACTCCCTCCCCACTCACCTACGGCTGACCCTGGACCATCTCTCCTTCAGGAAACAACTCAAGACCTGGCTGTTCGAGCAGTAGCGACCCCCCCCTCAGCGCCTTGAGACCCTACGGGTGAGTAGCGCGCGATACAAATTCTGTTGATTGATTGATTGATTGAAGGCAGAACCAGATATATATATAATGTTAAATTTGCCTCCCCTACCACTAATTTTGTTGAATGTGTCAAACTGGTTGCAAGTTATGGATTATTTTATTTGTGGTTTTTTTCTTACTACATTCTCATTTGCAATACACTCCATTAATGTTTTGTGTATATTAAAAGTTTTCCATTTGGACATTTGTATTTAATATTGAATGATAGAAGTCAAATTAATTGAAATAAAGTTTAATTTTTAATGCCGCTTAACATAATTTATTTACCTGTTTCCCTTTGTATTAGTGCTAGTCGCTGCTTCAACTGGCTTACATGGGAGTGTGTTGCAATATCAGTGTGGCGGCTGAGGTACCCCAAGGCTGGGCTATGATATATTTAAGACAGTTTTTTCATCAATTCTACAGTAGTAGATTCACATCTGTATTTCGAGAATTGCAATTGTGTTACTCTTATCTGGGTGGGTGTTTTACATAAGCATGTCCCTCCCTATACCTCTCCTTCAATTTCCCTAAACCATAATAATTATCACCCATTTCCCTCCACTCCGTTGCCTTTCCTATAACTTCTACTAAAATGTATATCTATGTTTGTGGAGGTCTCTGCTTTGGCCGGAGACGTTGTCACGGAAATGATAGGAGAGGCTGAAGTGGAGAAACCTGGCAATAGGTTTGTGAACTGCATTTTGTGGTACATGAAGTAGTACTACTTCCAGTGGCGTAACAAAGGCCTCTCCATAGTGCAGCGGGTCCCCGAGATCCAGGGGGCCCTCTCAGCACAGTAGACTGGCATGAGAGCTCTTGAGTGGGTCCAGAGGGGGCCCCTCCATGTGCTTTGCAGGGGGCCCCCTCAAGTTTCGTTACGCCAGTACTTCACGTAGTCCAAAATGTCTTTTGCAAACGGGACCCGATTATTTGCATGCAGCTTAGACCGGTGGACATTTCTAGAGAGATACAATTAAGGTGAACACAGAAAGAGGCTTAGCTGGAGTGTAGTCACACCTTTTTTCAATACTTAGCTCAATTTATCTTGAAATCCTACCTGCACGTGACATGCTCCTGCAACAGTGCTAGATTAAGAGTGGTTAAATGAAACGAATTGTTGACAAATTTCAGGGTGACTGTGGAAAGGAAATACAGATGAGGCAAAACTATTTCAGGGTAAAAAGTTCATCATATTTCCTAACATGAGGCATGCATAGTACATGTAGTGTGTTTAAGCTGGCGTAGAGTTAAGAACATGTGTAATTCAGGCATGTGTGATAAGTATAAAGTACTCATTTTCAGAATTTGCCAAATACATATATATAATAACCAAACGATGGGTGACATGCGCTTCTCTTAGCTTATTCATATGAATCATATCATATAGTTTATTCTTTGGGCCGTGTATGCAATGAAAGTTTGTCCCTAAACCAAACAGGACCAGTCAGGTGTGCAGATCTTCATTACAAGCCTGTCCCTGACATGCACTCGATCACGCAGTGCAAACGCCCACCCAGCGTCAGCTCTTATCCCTCGGATCGAGGTGGAGAGGTGGGAAGCCGCAGGAGGCCTGCCGTTATCTCTGCCGCCTGCACGTGGCTGGCGAGCCACCTAAATTAACCTGATCGTCTCCTTAGAGGTAAGACAATCTGTCTTGCTGCAGTACACCAGCTGCAGCCGTGCTGCACGCACGCCCCGAACCACGTACGTCGTATGTCTTATTTCTCCAGACCATAAAATAACACCTAATTCACATTTGTGGTGTTTACACACGTGAATACGTCTTCCGTTCAATTTTATTTTTAAATAATTCACTTTGCCGAATATGACAAAAAACAGTACGACACGTCATCCGCCTGACAGGTAAATTTTTGATAACGCATTAAATGACAAACTGTGAGAAAGAAGACAAAAAGGTGGCTTCATTTCGAAAATTAAGTGCATAGTGCGTCAAATGGATTCAGGCCTTGTTCCATAAATTGGGACTTTAGCTGAAAATTATGTAACCAGATTGAACACTTGTCTCCTGCTCACTTTAACATAATATTACTGATAATAACAGCAATAAAAAACAAATGGCAATAACGATAAGGCAAGAAAATCAAAAACCCCGACTAATACCTGAAACTATTACAACAATAACACTATGAATAATTCCAGGTCAATAGAAAATCATTAATAACATCGGTACTCAAATTGCTACTAGCATAATATACTAAATGCAACATCGGCTAAAATAATAAGAACATAAATATCAATGATAAAATCAAAAACAATAACCAAATCTATAAAAACAATACTAAACAGCAATAACTAATAATCTACACACATGTGTGGTATGTATAGAGCATGAAGCCTAGCAAATAACAATAATAGTAATAATTATAATAATAATCATGAAAATAATCGTGGAAATAATTATGAGAATACCAACGTTAATCACAATCATATATTGAGAATAACATTACTATAATATTAATATAATAATATTACAATGAGGATAATAATAAATTGAACATTTAATAATACAAACACCTCAATAAATCATGTTAATTTTAACAACTACACAAATCAGAACCTTTTCTTTAGCTCTAAATCAGAACAGTCTCAAAATGCATAAAAAGCTGTTATAATCCAACGTGTACTCATTTCTGAGAACTCTGACGCTAAAAGGCTGAATCAGCCCCAAAAGTGATCAGGCTTGTAGTGTCCTAATTTCACAAAGTACTCTGAAGCAGTGACATTGCACCAGCAATTTTATTAATTGGTCTTACATTAGGTAACTGCAACGTTTCAAATTGAGCACTAGGAATGCTGCTTTGATAGTTAAAATGTCTCTGTGCTCAATTAACAACAACAAAAACCCCACTAGGTGCTCAAAGTTTCCCTTAGGAGTCAGCATCACTTCCACTACTAGTGATACACACTTCCATCACAGGCGTCACACACTGCTGGTATGTGCACAATTCCAAGTTTTGTTTGTGATGTCACTATCCCGTTTGCAAGTTGTTCCATCAGACAAGTGACGTAGCAGGTTTGCAAATAGGTGCTTATATTCTTAGGGCCTCATTTATGGGACCTTGCGTCACTTTTACGCCGCCGGTGCGTCACTTTTTGTGACGCACCAGTGGCGTAAAAAATGCGCCTCATTGCGCCATATTTAAAAAGTGACGCATCTAGGTAGATGCGTCACTTTTTAAACCCCTGCGCCACATTATACCTGCGTCAGGTATAATGTATGCAGAGGGGGCGTTCCCCCGCAAAAAGCCTCGTAATAGTGACGCAGTGAAATCTATGAGATTTCACTGCGTCACTTTTAGGACGTTGTTGCGTCAAAATCTTGCGCCTGCCTCACAGCAGGCGTAAGACTGACGCAAGCCCTTTCACATGGGGCTTTCCCCATGTGAAAGGACGCATTGCTGGAGTTGCGTCACTTTTGTGACACACTCCAGCAATGCGTCACTTTTGCGCTTACAGATACGTCAGAAATACTGACGTATCTGTAACTCCTTGCAACATGATGCGTCATACATTAAATATGACGCATCAGGAATGTCGCAAGGAGTGCGCACTGAGTAGTGACGCATCGCTGCTTTCACGCAGCGATGCGTCACTTTTCATAAATGAGGCCCTTAGCTTTTAGTGTTACATTTCTGATTGTTCTCATTATATATTAAATAAAACTTGTCCAACTTTAGAGGATGGTGTGCTTTTACAGCATGTACTTAATAGCTTCCATCGATTGCAGCAAGCGAGAAAGCCAAACGTCTGCAAGAGACCTTGGCGACCTTCTTCACTCAGAGAAAACTTTGAACAAAGACAGTAAATAACTTTATTTTGCAATGCAAACTCCACAGCAATTGCTAAAAGCACAGACTCTGGAAAAGCATTCGTGAAATATGCCAGTACGTTTATGGTATGCGGAGACATCTGATCGTTTCCTAGGAGGGCACTGGCACCTATGGATACTTTGTCCTGATTTATACAGATCATACTAAATACCTTTCAGAGCTCCTTGACATAAAAATCAACAAGAACATCAGAAAAAGGCTGAATTAGTGATGATAGTTATGTCACACACACAAACTATGTGCTATCATTCAAATCGTAAAGACCAGAGCTTGAAATGCAAGCACGTTCAGCCAATCAGCTCAGAATCATAATGACTCTCTTTTTGGTGAGAATCAATTATAAAACAATGTGGCCCATGATAGAATTTCAACCATAGACCCTGTGAACTTAAGCTTGCATGGATGAAGCATCTCTAAAAAATATACTGATGATTTTTAATGTTATTTTCATACCAAAGATATCACAAATGAGCAATATTTAGTACCAGCACGATGGCATTGGCTGACAGAGAAGGAGTACAGATATTAGATTGCACACTCAGAGTGACAGTGGTAAAACTAGCACATATAATAGCATTATCTTAGTCAGAACTGCATGCAAGAACTACATATGCATTTTTCTTTTGCGCTATAGGGCCCATCTTATCTATAAGTGAGTTTCATTGACTCTAAGGAAAATAATCCCCTTAGACCGTGAACCACCATGAATTAATTATGTATACTACATTTTACTTTAAATACATTCAATGAAAAATTGCCTAATACACACAACAAACGATAGATTTTTGTTTCCAAGCAAATGTAGGAAAGCAAATTTATGGGTTAAAGCCCCTCAAATTTTAACCAGAAAAACAAAAGTAGAGACACATTTAGAACCATCCCATAATTCTTAGGATGCAAATGTATTTAGAATCGGATCAGCCAGGACTCCCAGCAGCATATCAAGCGAATGCAGATAAAACTACTTAAAGCTTATGTGGGAGGGCTGGCTGAAGAACCCTCCGGAAAGTGGCCCCAAAGAACTTTGATTTAGCGACATCAAGGACCTGTAATTGCCCCACAGGCTTACCAAGACAAATTAGACCATTCACTGGATGTCATATTTACAGTAATCCACCAGCACTTCCTTTAATTAAGCAGATTATTTGGGATTGACACTGTCATGTAATTGCCACTAATCCATGTGATCTGCACGTTTGTTGGACAACATAAACATTGGGCAAGGTGCCTAGACTGATTCTGTGCACCCCAAAAGATATGTTGGCCTGGAGACCAGATAGCTCACAGTGCCACCACCAGCCCCCCTAACTAAGCCCAGGCAGATAACTACACTCTGCTAGCGGAGTTTACATAGTTTTGCATGCTCTGCGTTCCATTGCAAACGAGGAGTTTAGGCAAAACTACGACTCCATGGCGGAGCGTAGTTAGCCAGCCCCTCCACCCTAGTATTTATAAAGTAAGAAAAAAGGCACTTACCTGCCGTGGCTGCCTCTTCCTCAATATGGCCGCTCTCCTTCCTCGTTCTCGCTGTCCTTCTTCTCTGATAACCCCTTCGTTGTACATCTTGCGTGTGTGCATGCCCCCTCGGTGTCAGGTGAAGTGCCTCCTCTACTAATTCCCTGTTTTATAATAAAAAGCATGCTTTTGATGTACGTATAGATTAGCAATGTTATGGATATGTAGATTGCCCTGTCGTCCGTGGATGAAGATAGAATGACATTTGTACATTGTGGGTAAAGGCCTTGTACTCGGTATTCAAGGCATCGTGATAATGCTGTTTGAAGCCAGATGTGTAAACAGAGGTAGTTTCAGAGAAACTAATCAAACATTGTCACACATGTGAATATGTGCAAAAGGTAACAGAAATTATGTTACTCTGCAAAAAGGAGGTCAATGTAAGAAAATGTGCAGCTTTGTCACATGGGCCCAACTTGGGCACATAAAAACCCTCCACCGCCCTTTACCTAAAAGAAGTATTTGAATTGTTATCTTACATGTTCCATCTGCCGCCCTGCAAACAAAACAATACATGATTTTATGTACACATATAGTTAGATCAAATCTGTCAAAATATTGTCTTTATTATTATGTGAGAACAGTAGCCAATGGTAATGTTTAGACTAATATTTAGGAAAAAGATATTTCATTCCTACATGGAATTGACGACACAGGATGCTTCCTCAAGGGGATAGTGCAAACCTCTTTATTTCAGACATAGGAAAGAAAGGTATAGGCTATTATGAAAAGCAGTAGAGCATCTAATGTCATAGACACGAATGCAGTACATATAGCATTATTTAAAACCAAGAGACTTTTGGATCAAGGAGCTCTGTCTACCGTATGCTTAGTGTCTATTAAACTTGGCAATCACAGGCTCATGGAAGGGTTCTGTTTTACACCCTATACACAAAACAGGTATTGGAAAAGTCAGTTTTGTGATACCTACATTTTATTAAACATTAGCAAGTGGAGAGCAGTATTACTCCAAACCCGGTGCACAGCTTTAAAAAGGGGATTAACCCACTGTTTTGAATTTCTTGAGTTTTTAACGATGATTAATCAAAGTACTCCAACATTTCTTATAAGCTTTGTTTATTTTATTCGTTTTTTTCACACATGAGATGCTAATGGGTTTTACAGCTTCTCATGCCACGGATATGCCCGTCCGGGCCTTTTTCTGGACACACCACAACACATAAAAACATCCTCAGTAGCTAATTTATGTTATACCCAATGCATTTCGGGCTATTTAGAAAACCCTTCTTCAGGGGTTCGCTACAATGAAAAGAAATTACAATTAACATATGGTTTCAAATCCTCTAATTAACTAGGAAATGCAAGCTAACAAATCCATACCGAGCATTCAAATTACTCTTTCAAACAACGCTTTCCCTCTAAAGCGCGGTGCAGATGCTACCAATAATTCCCTTTTCAAAGCTGTGCACCGGGTTTGGAGTGATACAGTGCTCCATTTGCTCATGTTGATTAACAAGAAGGCGTGAAACCAGGGTGGGTCTCGCGACTCAGGGAGCACGCAAAATGGACACTTTGTGATGACTATAGATTAACAAGTAAAAAGTGGGAGAACGAAGGTGTGCACTACTATTGTGATGCATTTTATTTAAGGCATATGTCCCACAAATAAAGAAAATATAAAGCAGGATCTTTGGCTGTCCAAACCAAATAAGCTAGATTTGTTTTCAATGCGGATATGTGGATGTCAGACATTCAGCTTGGATAGAAGGATTCTCATGATGGCTCAAAGAAACTGAGTTCACTATTAATGTTTAACTTGCATTTGAGCACAGAATCCTGTAAATAGTAGCTGTAAAGGACATAAACCGTGTTTGCACACATTTGAGGTCCTTTTTATTATGTTTAGGAACTGTACATTCTCACCAGAACCGGCAAAAAGATTTCCTGTTCGACCTCCCAATGAGCTCCAGGGATATTTATGGATCATTCAGAGACAGCCTTTGAATGTGGGATATGTGGGATACGTATTGCACCATCACAAATATAGACTCCTTACTCTATCTAGCAACAGTACTAGTTGGAGCATATATCAACTTTCACTGATTTAGCTTTGAGAATGAATTAAGCCACTTTTCCTTGATTGTGTGGCTACTGCTGTTGGTTTAAAAATGTTGTGGATAAGGCAATGTCAGGAGAAACATTGCTAGCACTACTCTCACCTGGGATCCTGCATTAGTAACTGTGGGTGGCTGTGCCTTACGTGCCCTGGCCCTATCTTTCTGTAACTCACTTCCTCTTTCAATCAGGAACATCCAGAACCATCTGCTTTCCTGTAAACCTCTTAAGACATGGCTTTAAACCTCCTAGTTTCCTCCCTTTAGGATGCTGGCAGTTGTAACTCATTTGTTCTCTGGGTCCAACGCTGGGAATTCCCATTATTAGGGCAGCTTACGCGCTGTATAAACCGTATAACATAATCATCATTGTGAAAATGTATTTTTGATCACTTAGGGGGTTCACCGCCATCATGCGGCCATTCTCTGCCCGGCATATTAGGATGGCGGGCGGTGTGCTGGCAGACGGAAACCCCGTCTGCCAGGGGTCCGACACAGGCAATCGTTACGATTGCCTGTCGAACCCGACCAGCATACATAGAATGGTGGCGGTGCCTAGCAGACACCGTCCGCCACATGAGGATGCTGCATCAAGTCAGCCTTTCAATGGCGGTTCAACTGCTATTCAAATTCTGGCAGAGATGTGCTTTGGGGTCCATTGCAGGCCCCCCTTGTGCAGCAGCATGGGAATTGTACACTCTGCAGTTCCCTGCGCTAAGTGCAGGGAAATGCACAACATGCATTTTTGCTATTGCGGTGGATGCTGCAGCCAGCAGCACCCGCCGCAATGGTAAACATGCACAATGTGACCGCCACAGTGGTGGTTGCATTATAATTGCATGTGCGAGGCCACCGCCATATGTGCAGGCAGTCCCAATTCTGAGATGAAGGTGGACAGACTTAAGTCCCTCCGCCATCATAATCACCCCCTTAGATCTTAAAATATACTTCTGATAAAATTCCACGTCAATGTCAACATATTTTTAAAAGTGATCATAAATTAAGATACAGAAAATAAGAGCACAGCGTTGTCCTCCAAAAATAAAAGCAACTAAGATCCCATTGCCAACATAATACAACAGCACTGAATATGACTGGGGCAGCTTGTTGTCCTTTCTAATAATTTAGCAACATCTCAAAAGAGAGAGCTCCCCTAAATGCACAATGGTATTTAGAACAGCATGCATGCAATTTGCTTTATAAAAATTACAGAGAAGTGATCGTCAACCTGACCAAGCAAAAGCATCTAAAAATGGCAGAAGCCTAGTAATCTACAAATATACACCGATACATTTATTTTTAAATAAACAAAGAACAATAAAATCAAAAAGGGCTATCAGAACAAAGGACGCCCCCGGTGGATCCTACGATTTGGTGTTTAAGAACATGAGGAACTAAATTCCAGATTCAGTGTGCATCACCAGGGAGTTTCATAGAACCATCTCATAATACAAGATGAGGGAGAATCACCTATTGACCACATGTCACACAATATAGTAGCCCTGTTCACAGACAGCACTTAGAATGCTTAATCCAAAGAGCTATCTAAAATGTTGCCATACCAAATACCACAATTCTCCTTGCATTAGTGGTAAGGATTCTACACCCTTCAAGGTGGTGTTGGCGCCAATATTTCTGCATAAAAGGAGAATCCACTTTGACCTCAGATTTTTATAACAATGACAAAGAAATAATAAGTGTACCAAAGATTCAAGACCTCGCCAGCATGCTGGGCACTGTTCATCAAATTATTCTGTAGACTGCCATTTACTGCAGAATATTTTGGTGGGGAGTGTCATGTATCTAAACTGAAGAAACAGCTTCCCCTCCATAGCTGGAACAATTTCATCAAGGGGTTGTTCATATTGGGGACAAGGTATAAAATCAATGAATGCTATATTAAGCAATCCCATGGATTTGGTCACACTTTGCACTAAAATTAATTTCCATTAGATTTATTTGACTGTTCCTCTAGATATCAAATGCAACTTCTCCTGTGCCGCCCAATACAGCAATACAGTTCTAACCCCAATGTCCCAAGAGCGCCCTTAAGGATCACAACCAAGGAATATTATTAACACATGGAGATGTGATAAGATCCATGAGGCCCACCTGGTAGGAGGCAAGTGCTTCTGAAGGCCACTCCCAATGCCAGAACACTAAAAGCCCAAAGCAAGAACACTAAAGCCTACACTCTACTTTATGTACAATTTTCCTTTGTGCCAGATCTGAAAAAACTGGGGTTAAAGAAGTACTCACAGGGAGTTTGAGTAACATAACTTAACATTATCAGTGAATCAGAAAACTTTAGTGGTGAGGGAGGGAGTTACACAAATTTCCAATGTGTGGATCTTATTTAAATTCACAAGAAAGAAGAAATATAAATGCCAGTCATGTGGACTTGTCTTCACTATGACCGAACACTCAGCCAAGATAAACTAAGCATTTACAGTTTAGAGGAAACCATCCCATAGGGCCAAATACATTAAAATTAGGGAAACTTCAATGGCCCCAGAGATCCCATCCCCAGGGCCAAACATTAAATATAGAAGAGAGTACATGGCCCCCCTCCCTGAGCCTTAAGAGGCTATGGGGACCACATCCCCTGGAGCCAAATACCTCACTATGTTGGGAGGTGGGCAAGTGTCACTTCCCCAAGCCACATTAGGCCCTGTTGACCCCACCCCCTGGAACCATATTTTAAATAAAGGGTAAGGGAGAAGGTAGTCCCACTTCCGAGCCTTAAAAATCCACAGGGACCCATTCCACTGGGACAAATTCTAAGGGGAGGGGGAATACACCTCCCAGAATTATTGGACCCGGGGACCCGATCTTCCGTGCCAAATGTAATAAAAAAGGGGAGGGGGCATTGCTACACCCAAGCCCTATTAAGCCCCTGGACTCCATCCCCTGGGGCTAAATGCAAAAAAGGGGCGCATGAAGCCTTCCTCTCCAGGCATTAGTAGGCCCTGGGGACCCTATTCCCCGAGGTCAAAAGCAATAAAATAGGGGAGTGGACTTTGTGGCCCCCTTACTGAAGCCTTATTAGGGCTCGGGAACCCCATTCCCTGGAGCTGAATGCATAATTAAGGGGAGGGAGCATGCAATCCTACATTCCTCCCATTACCTCTACCCAATTCTGAACCCTGAAATCACCTTTACCTTCCTTCACGTCTACCCACCCCTGAGACATAAAACCACCCTTAACTCCCTTTACCAGTACACCCTGTAAATTGGACAAACAAAATAACCGTTGTTTTGATGAAAAGCAATGAGCACTGTGGAAATAGTTATGATAATAAACATGAAGATTAAGCACCTTTATGTGAATGCAGGAGCTAGGAATGCATGCTGTTATGCTGATCACAGCTTATACAATTTCTATACCACACATTGTGTTGCTATATACTGATAACGTGTCCATGTTTCTACATTGTGCTTGTCAAATATTTTTTGATATGGTGTGGTACTGCTGTAGTGGATGTAGATATGTAGATGGCAACTCATCATCTTCTCTTGTTGATATTGTCTCTCTCCAAAAATCATGTGTGTGTGCTTTGTGACGAGATGCTTCGGCATGTTTCAGGTCCTGTAGACTCTTCCTGTTGTATTGTTTTTATCTGTGCATGTTACGTAAAATTGTACATCTCCTCCCTGATTCTACCATAAAAACCATGGCCTAGATGTATCAAGCCATTTGCGATTCGCAAAGGCCGGATTTCGCAGAATTCCGGCGTTTGCGATCGCATACAGTCTTTTTGCATGTTTTGGCATGCATCAAAAAATCGCAAAATAAGGAATCGCAAAAATTTGCGATTACTTATTTTGCTATAGCATTTAAGGAATCGCAATTTTGCCATTCCTTAAATGCTATGTATGTAGCATTTTCTAATTGCGAATTTTGGTTAAGAAATTGCAAATTACCACCAACTTGTAGTTGATGGTAAGTTGCGAATTCTTTAAAAAATGCACAATTTGGCATTTTTGAAGGTGGCATGTGACGCACATACATGCCCATAGGGTATTATATGCGCCATATGCACACACATGTTAATTTCAGGGGTGCAGCAGGGTGTACTTGAGACACCCCTGCACCCTTGAAATTATTCTCATTTTGGGATTAGCAAATTGCGAATCGCAAATTGAGATGTATTTCACAATCATTCCTATTGGCCTCCTGGTCCATAGGAATGAATGGGAAATTATTCCTTATTTGCGAATTCGCAAATTGCGAATTCGCAAATAAGGAAGATTAAGAAATCGCTAAAAAATAGCAATTTTTTACATACATCCCATTTTGCGATTTCTAAATAGCGATTCCTTAAAAACCGCTATTTAGAAATCGCAAAGGGGAATGTTGATACATCTACCCCATAATTCAAACCACAATTATCTCTAGAATTGATTATGGTCATTCATCTTACCTTTAACTCCTGGCCTCCAACCTCCAGTATTTTCAAGTTTTTCAAATGCAGCCTCGCAGCTCATTTTAGGTTTACCTCCCGATCTCACATATTGACTCACCTGAACTTAAGACAATTCATCTAAGTATTCCATCTTCAAATCTCTTCTTTCTTAGTTCATCAGATCAGCAATCAGACTGGACCCACTTATTGAGAAATAAATATCAGCTCTATCATTCCAACTGCACCTAACACTCAGCCAATACCATTTGGCGAGTGTTGGTTGTGCTCGTGTGACTCCTTCTGCTATCATTCCAAATCCCAAAAACTGACTAACCTATCCACCACTTAAAATGTACTTGCATGTTTCACTATACGAATTCAACACTAATCCTCTATGGGTCCCGGAGTAGCGTGCTACTCACCGAAAAAGCGCTTCGACGCCTCGTCAGGGATAGTAAGCGCTATATAAATGCAATTACAATACAATTACAATACAATTTTACTTCCTTGTGGCCAAACAGTGGAACTCATTCTGTCCTGATCTGCATTTTCTAACCAACTACCTGCAATTCTGGAAAAAATATATATAAAACCTCTCTTTTTAAGTTTCTTTTCTCATATGCATCACAGTTTAATTGTGCAATCTTCCCCGTCAGGATGTCCTTCAGGTATGAATTTCTGCTGACCAAATCTACTTCATTCATCCAAAAAGTGATGAAGGAATGCTTGAATTAATCTTATCCGCTGCAATCCACACCATTTTTAGCCTGCCTTTGCTATTATATTCAGGGACAAGCCACATGTAAATCAGTCTTCGGTGTGCCCCCAAAGCCAGTAAAAATGGAGCTAATTAATTGCCCACTAATAATTGATCATCGGTAATGACATTAATAAAAAAAAAATTTAATCGAATTTAAAATAATTGAGCGCTGAAAAAGAGAAAAAATTAGTGTATAGCATTGTATAGGTCTTGTTGTTTGTAGGTATATGTTTTTGTAGGCCAGAGACATGCCATATTCTTTGAATAATTGCTAATTATGTATGGCATGGGTGAAGCTCACATTGACCTACTCTCGACAGCTCTGGAGATGCCCATTTTACTCACAGCCACATATGGCTTGGTCATCATAATGAAAATGTATTTGAAACTGCTGGATCAGTGATAAACTGTGAAGCAAAACATCATGCCATCTAGTAAAATCTTCTTACAAGTTATAGGGCCACATTATCAAGACCGGCGATAAAAATTATCGCCGGTTTAGCGGCAGGAAACTGACGCTAAAGCAGCGATAAGGGGCTTGATAATAGGCCCTTGTGAATTGCCATAGAAGCCCATGTTGTGGTGTTAACATGGGCTTCTATGGGAATTCACAAGGGCATATTATCAAGCCCATTATCGCCGTTTTAGCGGCAGTTTCCTGCCGCTAAATCTGCGATAATTTTATCACCGTCTTGATAATATGGCCCATAGTCAATAAGGATGATTAGTGAGTTAAGTGATCTCTATGAACATCTGGCGGGACCTGCAGGCAATGAGTTTAAATCCCAATAGGGCCAACTCAGCAGTTCATCTTTGTAAGGTTGATAAATGTAGTACCATTCACTCGCGTAATAATACCATTTTTTTTATTTACAGGGTACACTTATGGCATTATCGGCAATATTAGGATCCTAATATAAAACAAGTTATTATTAAGATGTTTAATGTTTGCTCATTTCTTTATAGGTGTCTGACTCGGTCACTTTCTGTTTTAAACAAATAACGCAAGATATACTTGAATATGCCATAAATCTGATTTAGAGAACTCGGCGAACGCGCGCGCGTCTACCAGAAACGGAGTAGGCTCCACTCTCTTCCTGCCCCCTTCTGTCTCCCAGACTCGTCTCCGAGGACTCGAGGGACACCCTAGTGTGCTGATTAAAAAGGTTCTGCGTAAGAGCCAGTCAAAATGCAGGGACACGCTTCCATCACGCATAATTGCCGTTCTTGTAAATGTTGCATTTATTCTCTGTACTATGTGACAGGGCGTTTCTAGCCTCCAATAAATTAGCAGTACATCTGTTTCAGGAACATACTGTAAAAAGAAAATACAACAAAAGGAGAAGATGCTGCAGCGCGCGCGCAGGCCTTTATCTTCGCTCAGCCCATAATGAAGTGTGTTAAAATGATGGATGAGTCCCGGCCGCAGTGATTTGCTCGCCTTAGCATTAGCAAAATTGGCTTTCAGTATCCAAACTTTTATGTCAAGATGGTCTGCACTTGATACACGTGTGCTGAGGTTTTGTATTCAATTGCAAACATTAAAATCGTTTTAATGTTTCATTTCTGTTGGACTGGCCCAATGTCCCCACTATTCAGTAAGATCGATGGCGGCTGTGAATGGAAAAGGGCTTTTTTTAACAGTGACTGATTGACCGTGATAGACATTTACATATGGATTACAATGTACTGTAAGTATTGGTTTTGAATTTCAGCTCAAGAGATTATGCGGTGACATTCCACCGAGAGGCATTGTATTCGTGGCTCTAAGACCGGCGAAAAGGAAAATGGGCGTTTCTTTCACAAGATTGTGCTTGAAAAAATGATACACTTTACAAATTGAGCAGGGAAAACAAGGCCCAAATATTTTTCACGTCAAAGTGGCATTTTTCTTTCTAGTCATTCCAATGTGCTGGTGAAAATTTTGTGACGGAAGATTTTGAAAGATTCTTGGGATTTTCTACAAAGGTGGATTTTTTTTTCCACTCATTTCTCATCATCCATTTCTCATGCCCTCTTTTTGAATCCACCACCTCCTCTGCCACACGTATGCTACGTTTAGAAGTATTTGTCTAGCACTCTTATAGCAAGGTTTCTTGGCTCTAAGATACCTATAATTTGATTCCCTAAAGCTACTGAATGATAATGAAAACAAAAAGGTTTTCATTTGTGGTTTAAATGTAAAATAGATGAATCTAGGCGCATTGATAGTGGTAATGAATTTAACATTTTTGCAGGGGCACCCAAAAGGAGTGGTCGGCGAATGACGACTTCTAGTTCTAGGAATATTTAACACAAATAATTTACCAGAAATTAAGTTGCTGGACACTTTCTGCCACGCAAATTCTGCGGCTGTTAAATCAGAGGACATTCTAGAAAGTGCCTGATGGCCAATCGGTATTTGAGTTACTTTTGGTTTCAGATTTAGCATTTGAATTTTAGATATATTTCCCCTGATGAATGACTACCAAAATGCACTAATTCCTGATTCATTTTTAAAATTATGACATATTATTGTGTTTCTCAAATATAACTGAAATCAATGTATTCTTGAAATAGAAGATCACAACAAATCGTGTAACAACACATGAAGATCTAAATTAAATAGAAGTGGATTAATCAATATTGAAGCATTAGACCAGCCGCGGCCCGTAGAGCAGTGGGGCAGGGTGGAGGGTATTTTGACAGACGATGACAATTGAAAATTAATTATTTATTTACTTTTCCCTCGTCATTGTCTCGAAACACCCCCTGTCCCCCGCCGCTCCTCTCCCCCCACCCACCCCCCGCTCCACAGTCCCATAGCTCTTACCTGCACAGGGAGCAGCTGTATGAGTCTAATATTTTAAAGACTCATACTTCACTTCACAGTGTAATATGGGGATTAAATTGTCTGGGATGTTTAACTTATAATTGATGTTTAGAAATGCCACAGACTAGAGGTGCTGCGGCATTACAACTGCAGACGGTTAATAGCTTTCGCAAGGGCTGACAATAGAATGTCAGTGGCAGAGTTTAGGTAATACTGGCTAATAGCAATTGCAATGGCTACATGATGGCAGTTTTACACATCAAGAAGAATATAATGGGTGGTTTTCAGGTAGGAAAAGTAGGTCCTGGAAAATATTGTGCAGACCAAGCATTAGGTGAGAATCAAAATAAACGACTAGATTTGAACTGAGGAAGTGGCAAGAATGCAGTCCCTGAAAATGGCTGCACCTGGTAAAATCAAAAGCTCAGCCTTTGATGATTCCAAGAGAAATTTCTGTGACATACACCGGTGCACCAGGTGTAAGCTATTACGTAAGGATAGAACAGGGTAGGAGTCTAGTTTTAACCCTAAGGGCCGCTGTGTATCATCCGCTTGGTTAAAAGTTTAGCAAGTAGGCCGATTTAGATGTTAAACATTAGGGGAAAGTACATAGCCTTGAGGTTTGCCACAACTGAAAGCTTTGGATTTCAATTCCTAGGGAGGGAGTGCAACCAGTTGATTAGGATTAGTTAGGTCGGAAGACAGCCAGTCCAAGATTGTACCTCAAATCAAAATGTCTGAAGTCTGGCGTAAAAAATGGTGTGGTTATTACTGTTGAATGCAGCTGATAGGTTAAATAGAACCAGGATTGCAATCTCACCCATATCCACCAGTCTGCAGATATAATTGACCAGTGAAAGCTCCATCTGTTCATTGTTTCTTCAAACTCAGAACCCAGCTTGAAAAAGATTCAGAATGCCTTGAAATTCAACAAAATTCTGTAACTACACGAAACCTACTTTATCCAACAATTTGGAACAGTATGCCAGAACAGATATTGGTATTACGTTGTTTAGATCTGAGCGATCTAAAATGGGTTTTTCTACTGGTGGTTTTACAATAGCACTTTTCCAGTTGTTGGGAACAATGCTGTTGTAGGAAATTACCATCTTGTGTGTGATGTCCTCTCTGATTTTTGCCCTATCTGCTTTGCAGGCTTTAGAACTCTGTGCACTTTACACCTTCTATCTATGAGTAAAAGTGTCTGTGCTCCACCCTTTAAACATGATTAAATTAGCTTATTCCTGTTTGGTACCTTTATCATGCCTATAAGCTCTTAGTATATGGTGTGGAAAGTGTACCCAGGGCCTTGAAGTTAAATTCCACTTATGGACGGTCCTGCGTTGCTTGTGTTCTGGATCAAGGAGGACCTGGCCTGGCAGTTTGGGGCGGACTGTTCCCATTGAATCAGGGACAAGACTGATTTGTATATGGCTGGGTACAAACTAAGGTGGCATGGTGTGCAAAATAACAGTGGAATGGAATGTGGCCCAGAGTAATTATCAGTGGCTGAGATTAATTAAACATTCTATCCATCACTTTTTTGTATACTTTACTGTGTTACCCTAAGTGGGAAGGGTATGCACACACATGGGTCCAATGCAAACCCTCCCTGGAACCAAGCTATACCTGGCTATCTATGATGAAAACGGTCCCTGGTTGCTTGTGTTCCAGTTCCAGGAGGAGCTTCCTGGTAGCTTGGGATGGACTGTTCCCATTGGTCCTGGGTCAAGATTGGTTTGCATATGGCTGGGCCCAAACTGAGGTATGGTGTGCAAAATGCGACCCTTACTTATTTGCTTACTCACCAATGGATGATGGACTGCAATGCAGCCCATACTTACTTACTGACCAGTGGCTAAGATTATTTCAAGCATTCCATCCACCACAATTTTTTTATACTTCACTTATTATACCTTAGAATAGCTAATGTGCAGTGCGCTGTGAAGGCAGTGCAAACACGGTTTCAGTCTACTATCTATAACCTGACTTTAGTAGTGTAAAAACCTGCAGTGCGACCTGTCAAAATAACCCTTTTTGTCCGGTAAATGCCTCTCATTCAAATATTAGTAAGTCACCTTAAGTAGGCAGGGTGCATGGTCAGCCGTGGCCGGCCGTGGGAGTTCCTGCAGGGCGGTGACGTGGGAAGGGGGAGGGGCAGGGTGGGGGGTAGTAATGTATGGATTATGGAACTACCCAGGTAAGTAACCATTTAAATAAATAAAAGGAATTTCGTTGAGTGCACTGCATCCCCAAATGCGATGCAGTGCACGCAACGAAATTTGTTTCATTTATTTAAATATTTACTTACCTGTAAAACTCCTTAATCCATACATCACTACCCCCCACCCAGCCCCTCCCCCTTACCACGTCACCGCCCGGCAGGTACTCCCACCGCCGGCCGTGGCTGTGCATGGTATTTAAAAGTAGGATATGTCAAAAATTAATGTTACCCTGCCCCAAAAGTAACAAGGCTGAGAAAGCTGCTTTCACTGTGGTAGGCCTAGCTTGCATACAAAGGAAATTGGAGTACAGATTAAAACTACTAACACTGTATTTCGGGATCGACAGCTGTCCAACCTCTTTTTAATTGAAAATAATTGTTAGAAGGCCTACATGTATCATTCGGGAAAGCTGAGACTAAAGTAGATACATAATTATCCGATCATTCAAGAGGTAAAACTTCCCTGAACTGAAAGTTATCACAGTTGATGAAAAATGGGATCCAAGGGATGACCCTCTATATTAGGAGCTACGCTAGAGATCAGCTTTGCTTTGAAAAGTTGTAACGTGTTATTAAACTAAAGAGATGGGCCATGAGGATCTTCTTACCATAAATTAAGATAACCTTATTTATGTTGAGAAGATACCAGCTAGTAAAATAATGGAACCACTATTTTTAATTGGTATAAACAATTCAATTCAATGGTGGGTTTTTGATCAATATTAATTAAAATAATCCTCTTTCTATGGCTAGAATATGTGTTTGTTTTGTTTGTAAAAACATAAAATATTAAATACATTCTGCCAAAAAATATAAAATACATACAACAAGATAAAAATGTGCCCCAGTTCCTCCCCATCATGTTTTTGTAGCTAGGTTTAAACCCAGAATATAAGCATTTACTGAATATTAATAAACAAATGTGCAAGTTTAGCGTAGATTAGAAAATGTAAGCAGCAACAAGAGTGAATCAATGGCAGCATTATAAAATCGGTATCCAAGAGCACAATCCCACCGCAGCCTTGTTTGAATAGGCCAGGCAGCACATGACAAAACAACTAGACCCCTATACCTACATTTCCCCCAAGACTGAAATCAGATTGTAAAAACATTGAAACCACCAATACTTTCTGACACAAAACATAGAATACATAGATGAAAAAGAAAAATGCCCGATTCCATCCCATCTTTTACAGTAAGGATTTTATGCAGCTGTAATACCACAGTTTTGACATGTCTGATAGCAGAACGTAACATGTATCACTACTACAGAAATGTAACAGTGCCCTTTTATAAATCTCAAAAGGATTGCTAGTTTTTCGGGATTTGAGGTCAAGACATGTAAGCACTCGTAGGATTTGATTTGATTTGTGAAGGGCCTGATGGTCACACACAGATTTTAAACCCAAAAAAGGTTCAAAAGTCGAAGGAGGTAATGCTTGCAAATAATCTAAACCACTAGCAATCTATCTGGGTCAGTCAAGTCAAGTCAGATAATTTATATAGCGCACTACATACCCAGAGGGTCTCAAGGCGCTGAGGAAGGGGAGGAGGATTACTTGTCAAATATCCACGTTTTAAGTTGCTTTCTGAATGCTAGGTGGTTCTGGGTAAGGCGGAGGTAAGTGGGGAGTGAGTTCCATGTTTTAGCGGCCAGGTATGAGAAGGATCTGCCTCCCATGGTGGTCTTGTTGATGCGAGGGACAGTGGCGAGGGCTTGGCTGGAAGAACGTAGTTGGCGGGAGGGGGTGTAGAAGGACAGTCGTGAGTTGAGGCATTCTGGTCCGATGTCGTAGAGTGATTTGTGTGCGTGGGTTAGCAGTCGGAAAGTGATTCTCTTATTGACGGGTAGCCAGTGGAGGTCTTTCAGGTGACCAGAGATGTGTTCGTTGCGTGGGATGTCTAATATGATTCTGGCTGAGGCGTTTTGGATTCGTTGGAGTTTCTTCTGGAGTTTAGCGGTAGTACCTGCGTAGAGGGTGTTTCCGTAGTCCAGTCGGCTCGTGACCAGAGCATGGGTGACTGTTTTCCTGGTTTCGGTGGGGATCCAGCGAAATGTTTTTTTGAGCATGCGAAGAATGTTGAAGCAGGATGAGGATACGGCGCTGACTTGTCTGTTCATTGAAAGTGAAGAATCCAGGATAACGCCTAGGTTCCGTGCGTGGTCTGTCGGGATGGGTGCTTTTCCAAGGGCTTCCGGCCACCAAGAGTCGTCCCATGCAGAGGGGGATGTACCTAGGATGAGGACTTCTGTTTTATCTGAGTTCAGTTTCAGACGGCTATGTTTCATCCATTCAGCAACTTCTTTCATTCCTTCGTGTAGGTTAGTTTTGGCGGTGCTGGGGTCCTTGGTGAGAGAAAGGATTAGTTGAGTGTCATCCGCGTAAGAGATGATGTTGAGGTTGTGTTGGCGGGCGACGGTCGCGAGGGGGCTCATGTATACGTTGAAGAGGGTGGGGCTGAGTGAGGATCCTTGTGGTACACCACAGATGACCTCGGTGGCCTCGGACTTGAATGGTGGAAGGCGGACTCTCTGGGTTCTTCCGGTGAGGAACGAGGTGATCCATTCAAGTGCTTTTCCTTGTATTCCGATGTTGCTGAGACGTTGTAAAAGGGTGCTGTGGCAGACTGTGTCGAATGCTGCAGAGAGGTCGAGGAGGATGAGGGCGACTGTGTCTCCATTGTCCAGTAGAGTTCGAATGTCGTCTGTTGCTGCGATGAGGGCGGTCTCGGTGCTGTGTTTTGCTCTGAAGCCAGATTGTGAGGAGTCGAGGGATTTGTTGGCTTCGAGGAAAGCGGCGAGCTGGTTGTTGACAGCTTTCTCGATAACTTTGGCCGGGAATGGAAGGAGCGAAATGGGTCGGTAATTTTTGAGTTCGGTGGGGTCCGCTGTGGGTTTTTTCAGGAGGGCGGTGAGTTCAGCGTGTTTCCAGTTTTCCGGGAAGGTGGCGGAGTTGAAGGAGCAGTTGATGACGTCTCGGAGTTGCGGTGCTATGACGGAGTCTGCTTTGTTGAAGATGTGGTGAGGGCATGGGTCTGTGGGGGATCCTGAGTGGATGGAGTTCATCAGGCGGATGGTGTCCTCAGTGGAGATTGGGTTCCAGTCGTTAAGGGTGTTCGCGAGGGGAGAGTGTTCAGCATGTGGTTGGGTGGGTTGGACTCCGGGTTGGTTGTCGAAGCTGTTGTGGATGTCTGCAATCTTGTTGTGGAAGAATGAGGCTAGGGAGTCGCAGAGGGCTTGAGAGGGGGTGATGTCGTTGGAGTTGGCCGAGGGATTGGAAAACTCCTTGACGATGTTGAAAAGTTCCTTGCTGTTGTGGGCGTTGTTGTCAAGTCGCTCCTTGAATGCTGTTTTCTTGGCCTTTCGGATTAGTTGGTGGTGAATGCGGGTGGCGTTTTTGAAGGCGTCCTTGGTGCTGGTGGTTGGGTCTTTTTTCAAAGCTTTTTCAAGGGTGCGGCAGAGTTTCTTGGACTTCTTGAGATCATCATTGAACCATGAGGCCTTCTTGTAGCCAGGTTTGCTTTGACGTTTTTTCAGTGGTGCTAAGGTGTCGGCGGTGTTGGATAACCATAGGGTGAAGTTGGCAGCGGCTAGATTTGGGTCCGAGGAGTGGGCTGGGGTGTTTAGAAGGAGCGATGAGGAGATCTGGTCGGTGGTGATTTTGTTCCAGTTTCTTTGCAGAGTTGGTTGGGGGTGGATGGTGGGTTTGGGCTTGTTGTAGGAGAAGTGAACGCAGCTGTGGTCAGTCCAGAGGAGGTCCGTAGTGTGGCTGAAGGAGACATGGTTGCTGGAGGTGAAGATGGGGTCGAGTGTGTGACCTGCGATGTGGGTGGGGGAAGTGACCAGTTGTTTAAGTCCGAGGTTGGCGAGGTTGTCCAAGAGGGTGGTGGTGTTGCGGTCGTTGATCTTTTCAAGGTGAAAGTTGAGGTCTCCCAGAAGGATGTATTCTTTGGAGGGGAGCGCGTGTGGAGTGATGAAGTCCGTGATGTCTTCACTGAATTTTGCGCGGGGTCCTGGTGGTCTGTAGAGGAGGGTGCCTCTGAGTGTGGTCTTGGGGTCGATGTGTATTTGGAAGTGAAGGTGTTCGGAGTTGGCGAGGTTGGCGTCAGAGCTGGTTGAGATGCGGATGGATTTCTTATGGACGATAGCGATTCCTCCTCCTGTGTGGCTGGTACGGTCTTTGAGAGTGATCTTATAGTCTTCAGGGATGGCAATGGTGATGTCTGGTGCGGAGGAAGCGTTCATCCATGTTTCCGTTAGAAAGGCGACGTCTGGAGAAATGGTGTCTAGTAGATTCCATAGGTCAATGGCGTGTCTGTGGACCGAGCGGGTGTTGAGAAGGATGCATTGTAGGTGGTTGGGGTCGGGAGTCTGTGGTGTGGTCGTAGCGGAGATGTTGTAGGTGCCGCTGAATTTGCAGGAGTAGCAGGAGAAAGGTCCATGGGTGTGTCCAGGAGCGGCTTGGACGCAGTTGGGGGGGCGACCGGGGTTAAGGGCTAGGAGGGTGGCGGCATCGTAGGTAATGCGGGAGGGCTGGGCAGCGAGAGGGGCAGGGGGTCTGGCGCTGGGCGCGGTCCAGGCGCGGATGGGCGTAGACGGGCTTACCTTTGGCGCACCTTCGGCGTGGCCGTAGCGCGTGGACGCTGCGCGTGGGGGCATTGGCCATAAATGGATGGTGAAGGGGGCGGAGCGTGGGAGGGTCAGCTGGGAGCGAGGTGGAGGGAGGGTCTGGGAGGGGCCAGCAAGAAGTTAAACAAAATGGCAACAAACAAATGCTGCGAGGGTCGAGGGGCTATAATGCCAATCAAGCGCTACGATACAGTGATACTAAGGCAGCAGTGGAAAAGCACTACGCGCTAGGCTGCAGGTATGCAGATTAAATCACACAAGCAAAACTTATCAAAAATGCTATGTGATGCCCAGCAGTGGCGAGCGCTTCAAAGCGCTACACAAATATGTTATGTTATGTTATGTTATGTTACTGTTTGTTTTGTAGAGCGCTCAGCTGCTCCAAAGAGCGTCCCGGCGCTAAAGATCATCACACCAAATACCAGCAGCAAACAAACAGCCATAACAGAAAACATAACCAGAATTAACCATAACAGCATTACAAAGCAAACAGATAGGTTTTAAGTCCTTTCCTAAAAACCGAGAGATTGGTGCACACCCGCAACGTCAAGGGCAGTGTGTTCCAGAGGCGGGGTGCAAGGTAACTAAAGGAGCGACCTCCACAGCGAGCACGCTTCACTGTTGGAACGATAGCCTTGGCCTGGGCAGCAGATCTCAGAGGTCTAGATGGAAGATAGAAATTGACCCTTCTCTGCAGATATTCAGCGCCGAAATTGTGAAGCGCCCTAAAAGCTGTAGTTAGGGTCTTGAAGAAGATACGCTTACGAATCGGCAACCAATGCAGAGAGACAAGGAGCTTGCTGGCCCTAGATCTTCTAGTTAAACCGAAGATTGCCCTGGCTGCAGAATTTTGAACTATCTGCAGACGAGTCAGCAGATACTCAGGAAGACCTAAGTAAAGGATGTTGGCGTAGTCTAGGCGCGAGCCAATTAATGCTTGCACCGTAATTTTCTTATGCTCCAAAGATAAATAGGGCAGAAACTTGCGCAACATCCTTAAGATGGCAAAGCACTTCCCAGTCAAGCCAGCAACCTGGGTTTTAAAGGAAAGAGTGTTATCGACCATCATACCCAGGTTCTTCGCTGTGACCGAATCGCTGGCAGGGGGAGACATGGCCGAAGGCCACCATAGCTTCCAACGTGGGTCTGCAGGACAGCCAAAGAACAATATCTCGGATTTGTCGGAGCTGCATTTGAGGCCATTTTTCCCAAACCAGTCAAACACAAACTCCAAACACTTCCGAATGGCTGCTCCATCGAAGTCACAGCCCCTGTCACAAGTGAACAGGAGCTGTGTGTCATCCGCATAGGATATGATCTGGGCCCCTAGCTCCTCCACCCGTGCCGCAAGAGGTGTAAGGAAGATATTAAAGAGGGAAGGACTCAGTATGGAGCCCTGCGGGACCCCTACCTCAAGCTGCGGCATCCGGGCGGAGAAAGGGGGAGCCCAGATCGTTTGTGTTCGATCGGCCAGAAAAGACTGAAACCATGCGAACACCGTACCCCGCAGCCCAATCTCCCAGAGTCTAATTAGGAGGAGGTCGTGGGGGACGGTGTCGAAGGCCGCCGACAAATCAAGCATGATAAGCAGGGCCTTTCCACCCCTATCGAGGGTCTCCTTCACAATCTCAGTAACCTCAAGAAGAGCGGTCTCGGTGCTCAGGTTAGATCTAAATCCAGACTGTGACTGATGTAAAAGGGAGTTACCCTCTACAAAGTTGGTAAGGGTGGTATGAACACACTTTTCAGTGATCTTGGCCAGGGCAGGAAGCAGCGAGATTGGCCTATAATTAGAATGCAGTTTGGCATCTGCATTTGGTTTTTTAATGAGGGGAAGAACTAAGGCCTGTTTCCAGGAGGAGGGGACTTTGCCCGACTTCAAAGATGCATTAATGAGAGGGTTGATGATCGGATTAAGGGCAGGTGCCAGGGTCGCAAGACACTTGGCGGGACAAGGGTCCAGAGGAGAGCCAGATTTCAGGCTAGACAAAAGGTCAAGCGAGGCCTGAGGCTCTAAAGAGGGAAAACAGTGCAGGGTAGGGCCCACAGAATCCATATGCATAGCTGGTGGGCATAACCAGGGGTTGGAAAGGCCGTTGACCTCTGAACCTGTGCTCAAGATGATCTGGGTTCCTTGCAACGCTAACTGGATAGTACGTATTTTATTAGTAAAAAATACTGCAAGCTCCATGATCCAAGGTTCCGAGAAAGCAGATGCAGAAGTGCAGCAGGAGGGAGAGGTGAATTCGTTAACAATCTTAAAGATCTCTTTGCAGGAGCTATCTGCTTCCTCGATCCTTCTGGCCAAAAGGACATACACATAAATGAATAGCAGTAACGTGGAGAACAATATCAATCAGCACTATACCGGCAGAGAGGAGGTGGGGGGAGCAACCGTTCTAGATGAAGGCAGGACGGTCACAGCTTGCACGAGGGCGAGGGCAGCTCCTAGTCTCTGTGGGTGGGAGGGGCAGCTGGGAGCGAGGTGGAGGGAGGGTCTGGGAGGGGCCAGCAAGAAGTTAAACAAAATGGCAACAAACAAATGCTGCGAGGGTCGAGGGGCTATAATGCCAATCAAGCGCTACGATACAGTGATACTAAGGCAGCAGTGGAAAAGCGCTACGCGCTAGGCGGCAGGTATGCAGATTAAATCACACAAGCAAAACTTATCAAAAATGCTATGTGATGCCCAGCAGTGGCGAGCGCTTCAAAGCGCTACACAAATATACATACACATAAATGAATAGCAGTAACGTGGAGAACAATATCAATCAGCACTATACCGGCAGAGAGGAGGTGGGGGGAGCAACCGTTCTAGATGAAGGCAGGACGGTCACAGCTTGCACGAGGGCGAGGGCAGCTCCTAGTCTCTGTGGGTGGGAGGGGCAGCTGGGAGCGAGGTGGAGGGAGGGTCTGGGAGGGGCCAGCAAGAAGTTAAACAAAATGGCAACAAACAAATGCTGCGAGGGTCGAGGGGCTATAATGCCAATCAAGCGCTACGATACAGTGATACTAAGGCAGCAGTGGAAAAGCGCTACGCGCTAGGCGGCAGGTATGCAGATTAAATCACACAAGCAAAACTTATCAAAAATGCTATGTGATGCCCAGCAGTGGCGAGCGCTTCAAAGCGCTACACAAATATACATACACATAAATGAATAGCAGTAACGTGGAGAACAATATCAATCAGCACTATACCGGCAGAGAGGAGGTGGGGGGAGCAACCGTTCTAGATGAAGGCAGGACGGTCACAGCTTGCACGAGGGCGAGGGCAGCTCCTAGTCTCTGTGGGTGGGAGGGGCAGCTGGGAGCGAGGTGGAGGGAGGGTCTGGGAGGGGCCAGCAAGAAGTTAAACAAAATGGCAACAAACAAATGCTGCGAGGGTCGAGGGGCTATAATGCCAATCAAGCGCTACGATACAGTGATACTAAGGCAGCAGTGGAAAAGCGCTACGCGCTAGGCGGCAGGTATGCAGATTAAATCACACAAGCAAAACTTATCAAAAATGCTATGTGATGCCCAGCAGTGGCGAGCGCTTCAAAGCGCTACACAAATATACATACACATAAATGAATAGCAGTAACGTGGAGAACAATATCAATCAGCACTATACCGGCAGAGAGGAGGTGGGGGGAGCAACCGTTCTAGATGAAGGCAGGACGGTCACAGCTTGCACGAGGGCGAGGGCAGCTCCTAGTCTCTGTGGGTGGGAGGGGCAGCTGGGAGCGAGGTGGAGGGAGGGTCTGGGAGGGGCCAGCAAGAAGTTAAACAAAATGGCAACAAACAAATGCTGCGAGGGTCGAGGGGCTATAATGCCAATCAAGCGCTACGATACAGTGATACTAAGGCAGCAGTGGAAAAGCGCTACGCGCTAGGCGGCAGGTATGCAGATTAAATCACACAAGCAAAACTTATCAAAAATGCTATGTGATGCCCAGCAGTGGCGAGCGCTTCAAAGCGCTACACAAATATACATACACATAAATGAATAGCAGTAACGTGGAGAACAATATCAATCAGCACTATACCGGCAGAGAGGAGGTGGGGGGAGCAACCGTTCTAGATGAAGGCAGGACGGTCACAGCTTGCACGAGGGCGAGGGCAGCTCCTAGTCTCTGTGGGTGGGAGGGGCAGCTGGGAGCGAGGTGGAGGGAGGGTCTGGGAGGGGCCAGCAAGAAGTTAAACAAAATGGCAACAAACAAATGCTGCGAGGGTCGAGGGGCTATAATGCCAATCAAGCGCTACGATACAGTGATACTAAGGCAGCAGTGGAAAAGCGCTACGCGCTAGGCGGCAGGTATGCAGATTAAATCACACAAGCAAAACTTATCAAAAATGCTATGTGATGCCCAGCAGTGGCGAGCGCTTCAAAGCGCTACACAAATATACATACACATAAATGAATAGCAGTAACGTGGAGAACAATATCAATCAGCACTATACCGGCAGAGAGGAGGTGGGGGGAGCAACCGTTCTAGATGAAGGCAGGACGGTCACAGCTTGCACGAGGGCGAGGGCAGCTCCTAGTCTCTGTGGGTGGGAGGGGCAGCTGGGAGCGAGGTGGAGGGAGGGTCTGGGAGGGGCCAGCAAGAAGTTAAACAAAATGGCAACAAACAAATGCTGCGAGGGTCGAGGGGCTATAATGCCAATCAAGCGCTACGATACAGTGATACTAAGGCAGCAGTGGAAAAGCGCTACGCGCTAGGCGGCAGGTATGCAGATTAAATCACACAAGCAAAACTTATCAAAAATGCTATGTGATGCCCAGCAGTGGCGAGCGCTTCAAAGCGCTACACAAATATACATACACATAAATGAATAGCAGTAACGTGGAGAACAATATCAATCAGCACTATACCGGCAGAGAGGAGGTGGGGGGAGCAACCGTTCTAGATGAAGGCAGGACGGTCACAGCTTGCACGAGGGCGAGGGCAGCTCCTAGTCTCTGTGGGTGGGAGGGGCAGCTGGGAGCGAGGTGGAGGGAGGGTCTGGGAGGGGCCAGCAAGAAGTTAAACAAAATGGCAACAAACAAATGCTGCGAGGGTCGAGGGGCTATAATGCCAATCAAGCGCTACGATACAGTGATACTAAGGCAGCAGTGGAAAAGCGCTACGCGCTAGGCGGCAGGTATGCAGATTAAATCACACAAGCAAAACTTATCAAAAATGCTATGTGATGCCCAGCAGTGGCGAGCGCTTCAAGGGTAGCTTCCTGACCTATCACCCTATGCCCACCATTCTCTTCTAGACATTGGCCTGTCATCAGCAAAAAATCCTCAGTTTGAAGTCCTTTCCAAAAGGGAAAATAAGCAACCTTAGGCCAGTTTCAGCCTTGCTAGGTCATGTTAGTGAGGTGCAACTTGGATCCCGTGGCCCTTCCAGCAAGGAACCCATGTCTGAGCATCCCTATGGCCATTAAGTGCGTTACATCAAACACAGAACAGGTGGTGAGAGGAATGATCGTAGAAAGTCTAAACCACTGCCAATACACCTGGGTAGCTTCCAAACCCATTGTGTTTCCCCCACTATGCTACTCTAGAGAGAGGCTTAGCTTATGCAAATTAGTACTGACCCTGCCCTTCATGGTGATAACACATTCCAAGCTTTCAGATGCAATGCACAGATATTTGCACCAAATACACAATAACATATATTGCCATTAGGATCACAGTTTGGGAGAGTGAGGTCATAAAATCCTGCATCATAATCATAATTGCCAGAACCATAACATTTGTTGACGGCAACACGTGATCAGTTGCCAAGATGATATATGTTCCAGTTTAACCTCAATGGCACACTATTACCTGTGGGCTAATATGTTTGTTCATCATCTACATAATGTCTTATCTGATGTCCTTTGTCAGGCACTAGGAACATTAAGGTTATGTTAAAGCACATGACCTTATACATTCAGGCAGGTATACAACATAGGTTTATCTTTTACCATGTAGTACTTTACCATATACGTTTTTTTAATTTAAATAAGAACTTTCATGGTATTTAAGAAAAGAGGTTTAGTTGAGGGTAGGTAAATGGAAGTAAGGGTCATGCTAGGGTTTAGGGGTTGGTAGCGGAGGTATGACAGATTTGAGGGTTTAAGGGAGGGTAGACATTTTTATTTATTTTATTAAATACATGCACTGTTACTAAAAACTGTTGCTTATAAAAGAAATTTAGAAATAGAACGGAAATTCATGTCAATGGTGCTCATGGGAACCCACAATTTATTGTTAAAACAAACTCAGTATACAATCAAAAAAATATTTTTTAGATTGAAAATGCTAACAAAGGATTACAGCTAAATACAATGTTAATGAAAATATTACACAAAAGGATGTGGGAATATTTTGATAGTACGAGGGAGAGCTAAGCCATTGAAGCTTCTTATGTAGGTGCAAGTTCATAAAATAAAGCCGCTAGAGTAAAAGTGCTGCAATAAGTTGCTAAACGCACAATATGGGTCAGGAAATCAATGGGTGTAGTAATTATCTTATACTCAATTTTTCAGGTGGACACTACTGCTTAGACTTTCAGACTCTTTGCTCCAAAAGACAGAAATTTGACAAAGTGAGTGGTTAGCCTAAGATTAGTGGCTAGCAGAGACTCAGTACCTGCTCTTCTACATGTTCTGATTCCTCCGCTTAGGAAGGTTTATTTGAGCCAATAACTACGCTCGGCCAGGAGGGCAGAACAGGTACATTTTATATGCACAATGGATTCCCAGTGGTACTTGCATAACCAGCATTTATTCCTGCTGTCCGGGTCCTGCCAATATCGAGTCGTTGGTAGGCCTCTAGGTCGATACCTGCTTATCTCCCCTTTCACTGTTGAAGAAAGGCCAGCTTCCAGATAGGTTTGGAAATGCAAGGATTTGTAACGGTTTATAACCAGATAAGTGTGTTATCGTCTTGCCAGCATATTCTTGTCAGTGAGGAAAGAGAGACGCAGCATGGATTTGTTTACTACGGTTTTGAAGGGCATTGCTCCATACAGCACCTAGTTGCAGATTTGTAATTGCCTGCTCCAGGTATGCTCTGGGTGCAAAAGACATTCCTTGGGCCTCCAGTTCTGTCCATAAGAGATGATTTAGTGTGCCAGGTTTTGAGCTATGAAGTCTGTGACAGAATTTTTCAAAATACCACTGGTGGATTACTTTTTGACTGATGACTCAAAACTCCAGCTGTGTTTGGGATGTGGAAGAAGTGAGAGGTAATAAAAAGATCTTCGGAAGTGTACTTAGAACCAGAGTGTTGAGGAGATGCATACAGGGCTTCTGAGCTGTATGCATTCGTCGGTATCAGTTTTGCCCTAATTGCCTCTAACAGGGGCGTTGGTGCTTTGCTAGTTTTCTGAACATACGTGCGAGGGATCCTGCCTCATTACGAATATATTTTCTGTGCGGCAGGAACGATGCTCTACTGTCAATTTGGATTTCTAGGTACATATAGGTTTTGCTTTTGGCGATTTTGCTGCTATTTAATAACCACTCGATGTCCTTTTAGGTCTTGCCTAGGCAGCGCATGCGCTGTATCGTCGAGAGATGCTGTATACACTATAGAGGGGGATGCTCCGCCCACTTTCCGGCCATATGTTTGAATGACTGCAATCATAAATTCTGCATTATGATTGGTTTTTGGTTTATTAGTCCCGCCTCCTGACGGCCATGTCGTCATTTTTATTCTTCCGAAGCTATCAGCCCCTTTACTTAAAAAAATGTTTTGTTCCCCTGCCTCTCCCTGTTCCCTCCTGCAGTCCCTAACTTCTTCGAACACAACCAGCTCCCCCTTAATGATCGCCCTTCCTTTGAAAATGCAATAGGTCTCCCGTAAATACGAGTCCTATTGCATTTTCAAGGTTTGTTTGTCTTGTGATTGGTGGATACATGTGCACTATATTTTGCCTGACCTGTCCTAATAACATGCGCAATACAAACGTCTCTCTTACGCATGTGTGGGGAAGCTCTGTCGCCATTGTCTGTCACCGCAACGGTGCTGCGGGTCTATTATATCAGAGTGAGAGTTATTCTGCAGCAGCTCTTCAGCCGCGTCCTGCCTGCACCAGGGTAGAGATGACTTTCATGGGAGGCGACATTATATTGCACGACGCCATTATGGGGAAGAGGGAGGAAGGGATGAGGGAGTTGCACCAGCCATGTTAGCAGTATCAATAGCGCTGGCGATAGCGGCACATCACTCCTGGGCTGTCGTGCAGACATTTTCACTTCGTGCGAACCAGGGGCAGATGCAGTCTTGCTCATGGCTCTACCTGTCCTCCTCGTAAGGGCGGCTAAGTACTTTCACTCCCGAGTGAAGCTTTAACTTGTTTTAGTGACTTTTCTGTTATTTTTCCCGACATTTCAGCCAATACAAAACGTATGACCACTAAGAAAAACTAAGTATCATTACCTATTAACAAACATGCTTGTGAAGCAACTATTGTGCGGAAAGAATGTGTTTGAATACACAGCGCCACTCAGAAGTGGTGATGCGCAATAAAATGAGGTTACAATGCAAATTCATTACCCAGAAATAATTGCTTCTCACAGCATCGTATTAATCCCCTCTTTATGTTGTTTGTTTATTGAAATAACTATGATGGGCCAAACATTGACATCCTCTCACTGAATCACAGGGTCTGATGGAGTGAAGAGAACGAGGCAGAACTCAAAATGACAGACAACCATTATGACATCACAGGCACATTATATAACGGCGGTAGGGTGGAAGTCCTGCGGCACTCCCAACATAACGTGCTGGAGCTCAGAAGATGGATGAGCTATAAAGGTGTCTTTAAATGTATTATGTGTATATCTTGTCACTGTTTGCTATTTGTTTAAACACAAAGGTGAGATGTCTGGTTGTTTTCTCACAAATTGCAACTCATTTTTTAAACAAGGAACCTGGGGACATATTATCAAGGGCCTTATCGACACTTTAGCGGGACTTTTTCCCCGCTAAAGGAGCGATAATTTCATCCCCCTATTAGCAAGCTGTCGCTAACAGCAGTTAGTGACAGTGTGCAGGCGATAGCAAGCGGTTTGGGGGCGCTTTGCATGTCAGCGATATTTATCGCTAATGACATTTAAAGTGGGCGTACCCAACCTGTTAGCGACACTATCGCCTATCATCAACGCAGGCACATCGCTAAAAAAATTCACGCTAAGCGCGAATATCGCCAAAAACAAATGCCTGCTCAGACCACTTCTTAACCTGTATATCCAATGGGAGTTGGATATTCAGGTTAAGACCCTATTGGCGTTAATGCCTGAATATCGCCGAATTTCCAGCGATATTCATACATTGAGCCGCTATCGCCGGATATGTTATCGCATTTGAGATAAACGTTTCTAATAGCACATTATCTCTGCGATAAAATCCGGCAATTCGCGGCGATAAAAAAAATATTGCTAAGCTCATTTAGCGATAAATATAGCTAGTTGTTGATAATATGCCCCCTGGTGTTTACTTAGAGAGAGGATTTTGTAAAGGTAAGAACTCCATACCTAATACACCTTCCCTGTACTACCTACTAGTCCCTTCTCACTATATCCATATCAACTGACCTCACATCATGCCCTGGCGCTTTCAAATAACCTCCTGAACCACTAGTCCCCCCTGCCAAATAATTCTTGCAATCCACTCACCTGCTCCTCTGCAAATATATCAAGGTCCATTATGCAACCCCTCCATGTCTTTCATTTCAACCTCCCTCTACCTAAGAACACCCTTGGCCATCGGCATATAATGCTGTATTTCTGTCACAGAATATTTATTTCTGCTGCTTCCTAAAAAAGTTATTTCCAAGTTATCAGGGTGTCTTCCAGAAGCTCAATGCCACTACTGGTATCTACCACAAAATCCAACCCAGGCCAGCATGCCACAAACTCAGTAAAAGACATTGTCATTTACACCTCCAAAAGCCCAAACTCTGGCAAATGCGAGGCAAATTTGCATTGCAAATGCTTGTTTGATTTTGTTCCCAAGTATTCTAATTTTAGTCTTCTGTAAGTTTACCACAAGGTGGATTTTGCCGTAGTAGGAATGTAAAACGTTTAACTGTCTCTGCAGGCTTACTTTTGTATGGTTCATTAGGAGTACATTGTCCGCAAAAAACAAACTTCCCAAATGCTTTCCGGATTGTTTGGGAGGATGGGCTGAGAGGTCATTCTCAGTGACTGCCAGATCTGCACGAAAGAGGTTGAAAAGAAGTGGTGCAAGTACGCATCCTTGCTTTAGGCCAACTGTAGTTGTGGTTTTTCTTGAGGTGGCGCTCCCGTCCCTCACCTTTATGCACAACCATGAGTTGGTGTGCAGGTCCCTTATTGCCTTGAGTAGATGTTTTAATATCCGGAGGGCAGCCAGTTTTGCCAATAAGTGAGCTCTTGGGACTGAGTCACAGGCTACCTTGAAGTCTACAAAACAAACCTAGAGAAGGGAGTGGCTTAATTTTGTCTTCTCAGTCATGAGTGTGAAGGCCATTAGATTGGTGGTAGTACCCACTCCATTTCTGAATCCGGTCTGGTTTATCAACATGATGTTGTTGTCAGATACGCAAGACACAAGATCCTTGAGGGGTAGGCTCCCATAATATTTTGCATCATCATGTGGATGTGGAGAAGTGTGGCTCACCGATTAGAGCGGCAAACCATGTGGCAGAGGTCTGGCCCGGGACCAGCGTTCAATTCCCGACGCGTCATGGTCTTGGGCTCAATGTCCACGGACTCGAAAATTCTCACCTAGGTGCCTACTCTAACCATGGGTCCCACTCTGCAACTCTGGGCAATAGCTTGCTTAATCTCCACAACGGCCCGAAAGCGCTAGGATGCCTGGCCTCACCTTGGAGGTGCCCAGTAAGGTGCATCTCACATGGAAAGCCAGGAAGGGTTCCACAGTGGTATACAGTGCCAAGATACCTTCTAGGTGATAGTGTGCTTTACACATTTACACATCATTCAATAGTGAGATTTGCCGGTAGTTTCCTGGAATTGAAGGGTCTCCGTCTTTGAATATTGTATGTATCATGGCCCCTGGCCATGACTCTGTGATCTGACCATTCATGAGCAGTTGATTATACACAGGTGTTAAAACTTTGGCCCATGTTGGCTTTAAAAATGCGTGGGGAGGCCATTGGGGCAAGGGCTCCATCTGCCTTACCTTTTCTGATGATGCGCTGTATTCTTGATTCTTTGCACAAAGCTGATGAAGTGATGCAAGAAGGGCAGTGGACTGGGTCAGCTGGAATCCATGAGTCCCACGGCTGCCCTGAAAATCGAAGCTGTGAAACCCAGGTGTCTTTGAAGAGGTTGGTGTTGTTGGCGGCTACCTGTACTTTTTAAAGATTGTTTATAATCCCCCAGAATTTTGGGGAGTTATGACTTTTGCAGGCTGCAAGCAGTTTGACCCAAAATATGTCAGCGTGGTTGTTCTTATACTCTCAGATCTTGCTTTAAAATTGTCTTCGTAACACTCTGACCTTTGCTTTGTTGTTTTTGTTTGATCAGCTAGAGGATAATAGTCGTAGCTCCCTATTTATCACCCTTTTTAAGAATCTTAGTGGCGGTAGCAGGCTGCATGCTAAGAGTCAGTTAGCGGACATTGCCATTTGCTGGTTTTTGGCAAGTGAGTAAAGTTGTTATTAAGGTCTCCCATGTGTTGATGGGATTTTGGGGGGTTGGCTGTCGGTGTGACTAAGAAGTTTTCAAGCAATGACCTAGCTGAATTTGCAGTAAACCTCCCAAAGTAACCTCTTCAGGTTCGTTGTATGAGGTATGCATACTAGGATGTGATCAGCTTTATGAGTTGGAATATCAAGGTTAATTCAGATGTGTTGTGGAAACTGATTACTTTCTGTATGTTGGTTTATTTTGAGCACCTTGAAGAGGGAAAACAGTGGCCCATTCACAACTCAATAATCAAGGATCGGAGTTGAGCTTGCAGAGCAGTATGTGGGACACGGAGGCTGGTCGTCCTTTATTTGACGATTAACGACTCTCAAACTGTGAAAGGCACATTGATTTATGAAAGATTTGTCTAGATTGCCCTTTTTAAGTGCTTCAGTTTTACTTCGAAGGGTATCCACCAGCGAGATTCATAGGAAGTTCATATTTCATCTGGTGTGGGTTAAGCAAAGAGGTTCATGTTTAAGTCACCTGCTGTTATTAGCCGGTAGGAGTTCATGTATTCCTAAATTGTCACTGTGATACATGTTTGTAAGGTGCAAACAAGGTAGATTTTCTGCCAGCTCAATGGATTTAAGTATATGTTCATAATTAAAAGTTTAAAGGGTGGCCACTGAGTTGTATTTTCTAGCAACACTCATTGCAACTAACAGTCTTATGATTCTAATCTGGAAATTTTTAGGGTTAGCTTGGATGAGACGTAAATCGAGATGTCTCCCTTTGTTCTACCTTTACTGTTCTGTTGTTTGCTGGAGTGAACAGTTTAACCCCTTGGGTGCGGCCGTGATTCTGCGCCTCTGCGGCACATTCCGATCACGGGTGCGGTCACTGTGTGCCATGACGGCTCCCGGCCGTCATCAGCATGGAAGGGGTTAATGAGTCAAATCAGCGGCATCGACTCAACTGGCCACGTCTCCTGAAGACTGTTGACTTCAGACCACTAACATTCCAAGAGCAGATTGTCAGCACCAGAGCCCCCCAAAATTTTGGCTTCAGTCTTCCCTAGGTATTAACAAGGCTGATGGCAACCAATGACCAGGAAGAGGTGAGGGAGCTGAATATTATGCAATCTTGTTAAAGTTTGACGAGCCGTATACCTGCTGATAGGGAATTCTTCGTACACTGATGCTGACCAAACAGTTGCCCCTTGTCGTGTGATGTAATAGTATTTCTACAATTCGCCTCTTTAATTATGGTTATCTTCAGCAGCAATGTAGGTGTATTTGAGGCCGGATGTGGGTATGCCCAACTTGAGTCTTTTAAAATAGAGTGTGTGTGTATTGTTTCCATGGAAAAAGAGGGATGGCGGCGATATTGCCCTTTACTGTTCTTCTCCACGTGCTCCATGCCAAGGAGGGTGAGATAGACGTTATTTATATATATTCTGTTACCTTGATTGCCCAGTTTCTAAGGTGTGCCTTATTCAACAGGACAAGGGCTGCAACTGTCGGTCATGCCCATGTTATCAGCGTGGGTTCTTTATCCTGATTGCCACATCTCTATAGGAATTGCAGTGATTCAATGTCATGGGTTGTTATGTGCTTCAGATGTGAAACTGCGCCGAGCAATTTAAGGATATTGCCTCAGTTTAAAGTGTCTTGAGGGCCCTTGGATTTGTATTCTGGATAGAAAAAAACGTATGTAGGCTGTTTGTTTGGCCTTGTGGCTGTTTGAGGAGTATGTGCAATGGTTTCTCCAGCGCTGCAATCAAATATGTTGGCCCCTTGGGCTTTATTGTTTAAAGTAGTGGGTGTTTGTGGACTTGGGAAAGTGATTGGCTGTGTTGCCGCATGGCAGCGGGATGGGCTTTTGTGTGGCTCATACCCTGAGACACTCATTGTTAAAGCAGTTGAGATTCTTCACTCTGTGCCTCTGGCACTCCTTGCAATCGTGTTGTGAGCTGTTTAGTTGTTTTGCCTTGCATCCTAATATTGTTGGTGTTGTTTAATCCAGAGGTATCAGGGACTGTTCTGTGAGGGGTTGGGTGGTTTGGAGATTCTTCCAAGTTTCCACGCATAGTTTCTTGTAAATTGGCCTTGTGGCGAGTTTGCTGGTTTGTTTTAGGGATGAATATGAAAAGAAAATTGGCTCTTGCAGTCTCTTGAGCCGTTGTTTTGGTTTTATTTGTTTGTTTTGTTTTTTTCTCATCTGCCTGTTTTTCCTTTTGGTAAGGGGCCTCGTTTTTCCACCGTGGGGCATGATGTCTCCTAAAGAGTGCAGGTTATTAGTACTTTTTGTGATGCCCTCTTTTTAGGGGGGAACGGAGATAGATGTACTGGCTGCTTCCTCTGGTTTGGTGACCCTGAGGACATTAGTCTTGAGAGAGCACCCTTCAATTATCATTAGCCATTCAATAGTAAACTATTACTAAATATTCAGGGCCTCCAATTTTGAATCATTGTCAACCACAAATACAGCTAGGGTGTTCAAGAGGTCAACTTTATGCTCTAATTTCAAGGAGTGGTAGGTTAGTGCTGAGACTACTTTTTGCATTGTCTGGAGGAGAGCCACTCACCTATTGATCTGCTCCCTGATGTTATTTGTTGATGATTTAAATCCAGGGGACCTGGATACAGGGGAAGCCCTTGGTGTCATTATTCCTGTTATTGTGCCTTCTTCATCATCACCATTGTCAAGTTCAAGATGGAGTTTACTGTGTGCCTCAAGGTTTGAGATGCCCCCACTCCCTCACGTAATTAAAGTCAAAGGAGCCTCCCCCGTGCCCACCACCCAGCGCCCCTCTCACCTCACCAGTGAGCTCAGTTCAGTGGAGCAAGTGGAAGCCTCAACTACTCCAACTAACCCTGACTTCCACCATTGGTCCTTTGGTCCTGAGGGGTTGGAGCTGGGCTCGTGTGTGAGGCGGCACTCCAGAATGTGCTTTCGGGGCAGAGGCAGGGGGCAAGTCTGCAGGGCAAGGCTGCATGGCAGTGGTGCATTACATCCAGTCCAGTTTGCCCTTGAAGCAGCACTGAAACCAACAGCCTCGATAGCTGCTGTAGCCTTGGTGGGCAGCATTACAGCCCCAGCTGTGGCGATCCAACTGCGATGGTTGTTCATTTACAGCAGCGATCAACACTCTACCCTGCACCGTGGCCTGTCGGCGTTGGCTTGCAAGCATGACCATGGCAGCGTTCCCTGTAAATGATACACATGTGTCTAGATGGCTGACAGAAGAAAAAACTCTCTTGTTCAATTGGAACGCTTTGTTTATAACTCCTGCACTCATCCCATCAACTGTCACTATTTCTATACATTTTGAACCTTAATTTTTCCTAAACTACTGAGCAGATTTACACAAAATCACAAAAAAACACTTTCTGGATAAAGATCTAACTTTCCTCCAAATTTGGTGTAATTTCGCTCAGCCAGTTTGGCTGAAGCATTGTCTAAATTTCCCAATGGAAAATGCAAGAGCAAAATTGCACTTTTTTAGCCCCCCCAAGGGTTAGAGGTGAAGGGAGGAAAGGGTGATTTTATGGTATAATGGTGGCTAGAGATTAAGGGAAGCGTAATTACAAAAAAGAACAAGAAGTGCATAAAAACTGGGGATGAACAAAAATCGAGTGCTTCTTTGGGCACTTATGCTCCTTCCTGAACACAATTGTGAATGGTGATGCTCTGTTCTCTGTTAACTACTACTTGGGATCATTCAGAGCAGTACAAACTCTTGCCTGCATATACAGCACCCAGATCACTATGTGCAGCAAGAATATTAGCAGGCACAATGTCCCCTGCAGCTAGTGAAGGCCCTGCTGAAGATGTTGAGGTCTGGTCTTTTTGTTGCTGCTGTAGCTCTGTTAGACCAAGTCGTACATGGTACATGGCGGGCATATGTCAACCAATAACAACGGTCCCAAATTAGTACTTTTACTCACTTCACCGAGAAAACTCTTGGTGATCGTTGTTTCAAGTCACAAAGTGGCTAGAAACATTTTTCATCTCCTCCTCCGTAGTTAGAAACCCTCACGGGTCATACTTAAATGAATTGACTCTTTCACACTAAATACTATTATTTAAATAGTTATGGAGCACTCTGCACAGGGCGAATAGGAGTCTTTGGAATAAGTCACATGACATTCCTAGATGTACATTTGGAAAGCTGTGGTAGGTGCTGATTCCTGCATACTTCCGTGTATGGTTGTGAGTCCAGAAAAGAACGTAAAAGTATGTTCAGGTGACCATTATATATCCACCCAAAGGGGTCTATTGGGATGGCAGGCGGATAGCCACCGCCCGTATGGCGGTGGCGATCCGCCCGCCATTTCCATCCATCCGCCTAACATTTCCCCCACCATATTATGATGTCAGTGGGGACCCAGGCGAACGGAAAGACCGTCTGCCAGTTTTCCGCCGGTAGGCAATCCGCCCGATTGCCTATAGGGCGGAAATGACCTGCAATATGGTGGCGGTGCCTTCTAGGCACCGCCATCCATATTACGATGATGGCAATCTCATGCTTTTCCATAGCGGAGACCCCACCATGGAAAGACATTCGCCACAATGTTAAATATACAGGATGCGACCTCCATGGTGGCGGTCGCATCCTAATTGGTGGTACGAGACCGCCGCACCACTGGCGGCTGATCCCAGCACCACTAGGGTGGCGGGTGCACTGGAGTCCGCCCACCATCCTGATAGACCCCTAACTGTTTATGTTTTTCTTATGGTTCATTGTGTCTATTGGCAACACACGTCAAACGTGTCCTTGTTAATGGGAAAAGAAATATATTTTCACTTAATGAATTTAAAATGTGTAGATTTTTAAAACTGACTTTGTACATCCAGTGACTGATGTGCCCTCATTAATTACATTTACAGAAATATTGAGTTTAAAAAGATGTCGTAGTCCTTTAGCATTGCTCTAAAAGAAACGGAAACTGGCTGACTGTGTTATACATAAATATTCTTGCTAGAGATCATTGATTTCCAGACTAAATTAAACAAGTCTACTACATTATGAGATAATCGTTAATGATTCAATGTTACATTTTTTCTTTCTCTGTCTCGCTAGGGTGATGTAAGTATTTAAGTTCTTCAGCAGTCTCTGCAGGATTACTTTGTTGTGGTATTCTTAGCTTCAAAGTTGGGGTTTATTTTTGTATGCTTGCTAGCGCATACATCGTTATAAAATATATTTATGATTTGGAAACTATGGGGCATATTATCAAGAAAGCTCGATACATTATCGCCGCTTTTATCGGAAGGAAACTGCCGATAAAACGGCGATAATGGGCTTGATAATATGCTCGATGGAATTCCAATCGAAGCCCATGTTAGATGTCCTCACTGCTTCACAGGGCCTTTAGCTACTTGACATTAAGGGCCCCATTACAATTGCCACAGTAACGGAAAATGGGACCGACCGCCAGAGGTGTGGTGGTCCCACAAGGCCAATTAGGATGCGCCCGCCACACTGGCGGACGGACCTGCTGGGTGCAGCTCTGTCTGTAATGTTAAGTGGTTTGCTTTACCATGCACAACGTGAAAGGTACTACGTGGAGCCTGTCACCTTGTGTATGCCAAGTGCAGCCCCCCACCCCTCCAGGAGCCCGTAACGGGCCCCCAAAGCAATTTCTGCTGGCCGTTTCATGGCGGCATCGCCGACGTGAAAAGGCCTTTCAATTTGCACATCATAATATGGATGGCGGTGCCTGCTTGGCACCACCACCAAATTATGCCCCAGATCCGCCCGGCAGGCAATCGTAACGAATGCCTGCAGGCGGAAAAGCAGCTGACGGTCTTTCCGTCTGCCGCGGTACCCCCCCCCATACTAATATGGGAGGGGGTAAATCAGGTACAGATGACGGGCGGATCGCCACTGCCCGCCTGGCAGTGGCGATCTGCCCGCAAGCATAATAGGCCCCTATCTACTCAGTTCATAACTAATGACTTAAACTAGTTCTGGTGGCAGCCGCAACTTAGGTCAGCCCTCTCTGGGCAGGGCTGGTATAAGAGTTATTTCAACTCTAATCTTGATGAGTGTATCCCTCTTGCAAGCAGGGTCGGAGTTATCTGCATTTGCCTGGCCATCGCTATCCATACGTCCCATACAAACAGCTTTCTAAATTTCTCTCACAGCAACAACATACCATATTCCATAGTAATAATTTCCAAAACACATCCTCCATTTACAGTATTATCACCCATGTATGACTTCTCTACTAACATCTGATCCGGTATTCAGACAGAAAATCGAGTTGGAAATGTCAACTTACACAAATATCGAGTTGGAAATATAGTTGCACAAAAATATTGACAGCAAGAATATCGTGGTCAAGAATATTGAATTTAAGGTAAGTAATATTGTTTTAAAAAATATAAAAGTAATTAATATCGTTTGCAGTAATATAGTTGTTTAAAACATCAATTTTTTATTTAGTGTTATGTATTTTAGTTTATATTTTAATGTATGTATGTATTTTTTTGTATACGTATTGTTTATATTTTTAATATATGTGTTACATTTTTAGTAGTTATCAATTTTATTTAAAGTAAATGTTGTGTTTTTAAGTTCTGTAGCAGGTTGTGAGTTTATAGGGGAATAGGGTGGGATGTGATTTAATTATAGTGAATGAATGATTATTTTTTATTTAGTAATATTTATTTAATTGAGTTTTTATAGTGCTAATTGTGGGAAGTAATGTTTTTGTAATTAAATATTAATTGGATGTTTATTATTAATTAATCAATTGGTAATTAAATATTGTGATTGTATAATTTGTTTTAGGTGCAGGTTGTGGGGTTCATAGGGGTAAAGGGTGAAAAGTAATGTATTTGTAATTAATTAGTTATTAGTTGTTAAATAATGTTAATTAATACATTTTTAACTCATATGGTCGTTGTGTAATTGTTTTTAGGTGCAGGTTGTGGGGTTTATAGGTTAAGGGGTGGGAAGTAATTTTTGTTTACTTAATTAATAATTACTTAATCGTTAATAGTAATTAATTAATTGAAAATAAAATCTTGAAATTATGTAATTATTTTAAGAGTGGGTTGTAGTGTTTATAGGGGCTAAAGGTTGGGAAGTAATTTATGTTTAAATAATGAATAATTAGTGATCATTAATAATAATTAATTAATAATTAAATAGGGTATTTGTTTATATTATTTTGTGTCTGAGTTTTACTTTTATAGGGGTAAAGTGTGGGGAGTAAATAAATTGTATTTACTTTATAATTATTTGTTAAATATGATTAGTTTTTTTATTGAAAATAAGCGTTAATAGTGTAAATAATTTTTTTACACTTTAATTTTAGCTGTGAGTTGTGGGATTAAAGGGGTTAAGTGTGGGAAGTTACTTAATTTTTATGAATTTTAATTTGTTTTTCAATTAATAATATTTCTCTGGTAATTAA
Source organism: Lissotriton vulgaris (assembly GCF_964263255.1). NCBI lineage: Eukaryota > Metazoa > Chordata > Amphibia > Caudata > Salamandridae > Lissotriton > Lissotriton vulgaris. The sequence continues at coordinate 899,301,071 of NC_141687.1, forward strand.
TGATGTTAATTAAGGAAGATTTTTTTTAAATTTAGATTTGGGTTATGAATTGCGTGGTGTTATACGGTAGAAAATAAAAAAAGTAAATGTATGTAATATTTTTGTTTCCAAATAATTTCTAATTAAAACACTTTCCCTACTGTTGTACTCACTGGAGTGGGAATAGTAATTGGTATCCCTTCGCTATCCAACACTTTCCCTAAAGTTGCACTCACTGCAGTGGGATTACTAATTTTTACCCCTCAACTATCCAACTCTTTCCCTACTGTTGCCCTCACTGGAGTGGAAGTAGTCATTTTTACACCTCAGCTATCTAACACTTTCCCTTCTGGTGCACTCACAGGAGTGAGAATAGTAATTTTTAACCCTCCGCTATCCAACACTTTCCCTACTGTTGCACTGACTGGAGTGGGGAATTGTAGATTTTTTAATTGTTTAATGTTTTAATTTTTAAAAGAATGTGTTTTTGTAATTAGATTTTATGTTATTGTATATATATATATATATATATATATATATTTTTTTTTTAATAACTTTAGAATGATAACATATATTTAAATTAATAGTTTATTAATTGTTTTAAAGTAAATATATATATTAATTATTATGTATGTGTCTAACTTTTTTAAATTAAATTTACTCGTTATATTTGTTAAAATGTATATGAAATCTACTTTATTTTTTATATTAAGTTTGTTTAATATATTTAATATTTATTATTTTATTTTATATGCATATAAAAATTGATATTTTTTACAGCTATATTTTTTACATCAATATGTTTTTTATGGATATTTTTGTACTTACATGTTATGTATAGGGAGTCGATATTTTGGGATTCTAAATTTTTTCATCCATTTTTTTTACTTCGATATTTTTTACATTGATATTCTGTCAGTGAACCATCTGGCCGAATACAGTTTGAAGTCTCAATTCCTTATATCTGGCAGAAACACGTTTACAAGAACATCTCTAATATTGCCTCAGATCTTACACAAAATGTATTGGCTATCCAACTAACACAAAAAGTGCTTATCCTGACACACGACAAGGATCACCTCTTGGACCCAGCCTTCTCAAAAAAATGAACAGCTCTGAGGAGGTTGCCCCATCCCGGTACCATAGTCAGACCACCTCCTAATTCCGATTCTCTGGAATATCCCACTTCAGCCCGTGAGCACACAAGCTGTCAAGAGCTGGTAAGACCTCTGGGCAAAACTCTCTCCAGAGGCATGTACCTCAGCCTTGTTGAATTCCAAACCGTTGGGGGACATCATTCCAAGTATAGCGTCAGACAACTATAATCACTGGATTGAATCCTCTCTGGACACTATGATCCAGACACAGTGGTACTCACCTAAACTGAAGGATCTTAAACAAAACTGTAAAAGACTAGAGAGAGCCTGGAGGAAAGAATATAACTCTAGAAAAAAAACAGATATACAGAGAGTCTATTAAAACCTGTCAATCAGAAATAAAGAGAGCACAAGCTCTGTACTACGAGGAAAAAATGACAGTGGCCGCAAACGCACCCAAGGAAACAGTCCTAATAGCAAAAAAGCTTACAAAACGCCCTGCACCTAAGCTACCATCAGACTCTTCTCAGTTACAGTGCAACTGAGTTCTTCAACAAAATTTATTTGGACATATACAATACTATCCCTCAGGCCACATGTGTAGACAATTTAGGCCAGGAAGTGGTACCCCAAGGGGTAGCACCCCCCTGACTGGAGGATCTTTCAACCATGGACCTGTCCTTCTTCTCACAACTTCTTAAAATCCGGGTCCCCTCTTGATCTGGCACCTCTCCATAAACTCCACAAGTTAGAGGAAGCCGTACTTCCTGTTCTTCTGGAGGTGTTAAACTCCCCTATATCCATCTGTCTGGTGCCTCTGTCATGGAAAAATGCCATGATAAGAGCACTCCTTAAAAAAACAACCTCAACCCTAAGTTATGGGGTAATTATCATCCAGTTTCGCTCCACCCTCGAACCAGCAACATTCTGGAGAAATATGTCAACAAGATTCTTTGAGAATAATTAGAAACCCACACCCTACTGCATACTTCTCAGACTGGCTTCTGTCCTAACCATGGTAGGGAATCAGCTCTATTAGCAGTAGTAGAGGAATCAAGGAAAATCCTCGACCAAGGAGGTGTAGAGGCGGTCATCCTAATTGACCTGAGCTCCGCATTCAATACTGTCAATTACAACATCTTATTTGACAGACTTAGAATGGTGGGAGTCTCAGGCAAGGTTTTGGCATGGATCAAGTCTTTCCTGAAGGATAGAGCATTCCAGGTATTTGAGGGCAAATCCACTTCTAAGCATGTGCCACTAACATGTGGAGTCCCTGAGGGCTCATCATTAAGTCCCACTCTATTTAATGTTTATCTAAAACCTCTTGCTGAGATAGTCCTCCCATATGGGATTCAGATGATTACCTACGCGGATGACACGCAGCTAATGATAGCACTAAAACACCCGAAGAATATGCCAGTCAATGTAAAAAAGCCAATATGAAACGGTGGCCACATGGATGGACTAGTCATGTCTCAAGCTCAATGGAGACAAGACTGAGCTAATGATGTTGGGTAACATCCCCATCGCCACAGCTGGAATGAACTGGCCTAACTGTCTTGACCCGCTGCCAGCACCCAAAGATCAAATCAAATGTTTGGGAGTCTGGTTGGATAAGTCCCTTAATTTCAACTGCCAAGCAGTCAAGGTAGTCGCCTCCTGTTTTGGTATCATCAGAATGCTGCGAAAAATCCTCCCACTTCTCCCCACACCAGCTCGAAGAGTGATGGTCCAGGCCCTGCTACTCTCCCATCTGGACTACGGGAACTCCCTCTACCTTGGCATCACAAAATCCACCACAAGGAAACTGCAGATTGTGCAGAATTGCGCAGCTAGACTGCTTCAGCACATCCCCTATTCACAAAAAAATGCACTGGCTCCCAAAAAACGTATGGATAAGGTTTAAATCATTGTGCATAGCACATAAAATGCTCTGGGGGATCAGTCCAAAGATAAACATTCTCTCATGGCCTTTTATCTCCCTTCAATATGCCTCTGGTCAGCCAGCATATTTCTAGCAGCAGTACCTAAAATTAAGAGAGCCCGTTCAGGGGGCCGTACCTTCTCTTACAATGCCGCCAGACTATGGAACACTCTCCCCATCCAGCTTCGCTCAACTGCCCACCCCCTCTCATTCCGGAAGCAGCTGAAGACTTGGCTCTTCCAGAATCTCCCTTAACCATCCAGCCTCCATTGGCTTATAGCGGCTAGCACGGGGATGCCTAAGGGTAGCCATGCGCTTTACAAATGCTAATTATTAATAACCTTAGAATACCCATTCCAATGCCTTTATCAAAAATATCTTGCAGTATTTCCTCCAAAAAGAGGACTAAGCTGGAAAGATCAGCAATTAGAAACGTCATGAGGTCATGGTTGCAGCATTGCAGCCCATCCTGTCCAGAAAGCTTGCAGCCTACCGGTGAAGTACCAGAGTGACACAAAGACCATTTACACCCTGGTTACAAACATTCACTATAATACCTCCCATGTTTTCCAATGGGCACATCATCATCCTTTTTCTTTTGCCATAGTGACCCCTATAGACATTATCTTCATTGAATGTTGGTTTCTGAGAGCATCTATTCCATCAACTTTCAAGTCTCAATGAAGCTCTAATTTCCTCTGTTTCTTTTCTCTATTCCCTAATGCAGTTGTCTCCCTCCCACGCACATTTCTGCACCTCTCTCTCTTTCCTCCCACATTTCTTCCTGTAGATTCTCCTCATCCTTCTCAATTCTCCCTGGCAAATCTCTCTCTTTCCTCTAACATCGTCTCTTTAACTCTTCTTCCATCTTTCAGCTTATACCTACCTTTCTTTCACCTTTACCAGATATCACCAAATAACAACTAGTTGTTTCCTTCTCCCACTGTAGCTCTCCTCTCTTCATATTAACTCTCCAAAATTCTTCCTTTCCCCAATCACTGCTTAATCTGGGAGACTTCCATCCTCCATTTCATTCATTCCACTGTCCTAGCCACAGCAATTCCACTGCAATCTTTCCTCCTCCATTTTTCCTGGGACTCCATTCTCTGCCTCTACTGTTTCTATAGGCCCATGTGACATTACACAATGCCATTCAATGCCACCTAGTGCCCAACCTCCGGGGAGTTAATGGTGATGCCAAAATTGAGTGCAATTATGACAGAATGTCTCACTACACTGAGCCATGCTGGGGTCATGAGCCAGTACACAACATTGCCTGAATGCAGTCATAAAATATACACAGTGAAGGGTAGAACTGTCTCCTTGCACCTACTGCTACTCCTTCGAAGAGTCACTCTGGGAGAAGGCCTTGCTTACACAAAGCTTGTTCTGGGACTGCATTTTCAGTCTTCAGCAAATACGCTTGATCAGATTGAGTCAAAGAAAAGGAGTCTCTTTTAGCCCAAAGTATTCAAAGGAAGTTGCATTGAATTTGCCATCCCATAGATACATCATTATCTGTCATTGCTGTTATTTCCTAGCCACATGGGGTAAGCTGACATTTTCTATTGAGGGCATTTATTATAGAGTTTGGGAGGGAGCATAAATGACATTCTATTTCAATCTAGGCCCTATTTCCTGGTCTCAGGTCCTTGGTGCCAAGCAATTGAGTAGTTGCAGTTCTGACAAGAACCATGCTTCTGTGCTAATGCACACTTTATAGACACACGCTTTAGCCCAGCACTGCTATCACTGCACATTCCACTTGCTTTCCTGCTTAAAACACTTAAACTATTTGTCAACACAGAAATCGTCTTTAATTTTGGGCCAGTTTGTGCAGGTCTACTAGCCTCTTTTAAACAAACTGTAGAAAGATGGTTAATCTATTTTGTGACTGGGATAGTTCTGTTGCAAGAGTATATATGCTCCAATTTTGTGGACTCTATTTTCACTGGCTCCAGTTCTATATGTTTGATTCCTAAATAATTTAACCAATCTTATATTGGCATGCACACTATAGACTTCTGGTTTATAAACTACAAACTCTGGTTTTTACAAATGCAGTTTTGAAGATCTATCTTCATGTTGTGGCTCCAGCTGAAAATTACATCTTTGATCCTCAGGGTAGGCCCCAGTGTTACCACTTTACAGCGTCCAGAGGGCATCTTTTAGTAATCCATGTTGATATCAAGAAACCAAGAGTTGCTTTAGAAAAGAGTTATCCCTACTGAATATAGTCTCAGAAAAAGTTTAAGGAGGACTTTAGCAGTCAATTTTAGGACACTTACCTTAAAGACTGTGCTGGTGAGAAAAATATGGGTGGTGGCATCATAGAATGGAGGTCTCCATCAGTAATGCGCACATGAATTGACCTCCACTTCATCAAGATTGTATTCATCCTTATCATTATTACACCTAGAGAATTACTGCTTGTTTCAGTGCTTGGGTGTGAAATAGGCATAGAATATTATCAATTCAAAATAATTGTTGTAAAATGTTTTGCTTCCACGTCAAGAAGAGTGATTCAATAATTAGGACAAAGCTCTATTACATTTCTTGAACACTAGGAGCAGTATTTATACATGCAGTAAATGGAGGTAGATTAAAATGACCTATATGCGGGAGTGATTACACATCAGATGGACAAGGGACAAGGGAAGACATTTTAGACCAAATGCTGAAGAGGTTCTAGAGTTGGGGACTCTCCAATGTTTAAAAGAGGGTGTCGTACTTCAACTTCCAATAAATTAACTTATACTTTGAAAAATTGGGTGCACTGTAAAGCTAGTGTACATCCTAATCCAATTGACTGGCATAAATATTACTAGTTGTCAAAAAGGTGGTTGTGTATCGAGGGAGTTGATCATTTCAGACTTTTACATAGTTACCAAACTACCTTAGTGGCCCAGATAAAATGTTTTAAATCTTTTTCAAGATTTGTCACCCAGAAGTGAGACGTATTGTTGGTTGGTGTGTTACAAAGTGTGCACAGTTTAAATTTGTTCTCATAAGAGAGTAAAATAGGATTTCGATTTTCTATATCAAATCCAGTCGCTGTTCTTTTATACTAAGGAGATACAATACCCCCTTTGTCTAAACAGGAAAATATTAATTTCCAACAGAAAGCACATGCTGTAGACTTGTGGCAGGTCCAGAAATAATAAAAGAAGGTTGGAAAAAAATAAATATTCTGAACTTGAGAAGATCAAAACATCTTGTAACTTTATCCCAAGAGGCATCTTGACCAGAACCGTAATCGTATCATCTTCAGGGGGCATTAGGAAGAATATATTCTTATAGAGATGATGATCTCATTGTAGATGAGGAATTATTTGAAAGTCAAGGATCAACTGAACATAATATAAATCTTAAAAATGTATAATCAAGACAGACAAAATGAACTAAAATCAGCATATCTACTTGAAACCACCGTTAACATGAATACTCAACAGTTATTTGTTGGTGGCATGGCTATCATATTTAAGGTCAAACAAACCATGATTTCTTAAAAATCCTCTGTTGCAAAGTAAATCTAGTGAGTAGAAACATTTATTTTCCAACTATGAATGATATATTGAAGTCAATGGGGTGGCCCTCGGAAAATGGGGGATAATTATATAAACTACAAGTGGTTCCGTTGACATTGACTATGGTAATTGATTTCTCATTTAAATCTTTCTCAAGAAATATTGAGGACATACAATAAATTTTTGGTTCTACCCAAGGCGGAACCACTTGTAGCTTATATCAACAACTATAAATGATAGCAGTTGAGAACTCAAGCTAAGGAGTAATCATTTTCTGTTTTTGCTTCATAGCGGGGAGGCCCCAAGAAAATCTACTGTAGGAGCAGATTGGTTGACATGTAATGCTTAGAGAGTGAGAATGTAGGTTTTAGGACAATTTAGGCCTTGTCTATTTTACTGAGATGCTGCAGCCGAACACAGGGACCTGGCTGCGGTTTAGTCTGTATCATAAATCATATTAAAGACTTGCACACGTTCACAAACTGAGAACTGATTTACCCAGACTACCTAAGCAGAGTGTTCCCACTCAAGGACAAATCAACTATGGAACATTTCATGGACCGAGAGCAGGTGCTGTGAGCACTAGAACTCCTGCATGCTTTCTTTCAAACAACAGGTCCGGATTCCAGTGCACGGCTAGGCTCTTCCAGTGTCTTTCAATACACCATTTCCCTTATTTCATGGGGTCAGTGCACATCTGAAAAGTTATATTTTCCTTGTTCCCAGAGCCTCATTGGCTTTTTGGGTGACACTGGGGCAGCTTCAAAGTCCTATCACTAAGAAGCATATTTGAATGAGCCTTCCTTGGAACATGAAGTGTGATGCACAGAAATATATGAAGATCCGTGCGGAAATATATGCAACATGATTACGGAAATCAAAATCTGAAAGGATCTTAAAAGTGGGGCAGGATTGGACAACATACTATAGTAGTCTTTGCTATATTTGCATTAGACAACATATTTAAAATTAGAGAGTTAGAAAAGGGTAATGGTTTACTTAGCTAGGTGATCCCATTTCTTTTTTGTTTTAACCCTACTTTGGTATTTGATTTCGTTTTGTAAGCATGTAAGCAAATTGATTTCTTTCTTTCTAATATATAGGAAGGAACATTCACTTTCAAGAAAGACTACTAACGTACTGAAAATAATTTTTAGATCCCCCTCGTTCATCAGCTAAAACTAGAGGTAGTCCAAATATGCTGAAGGGCCGATACAGACCTACAAATTTTTTAATTTCTCTGGGGCAATGACCTATATTTTGTTGGATGAAAAAAAAAATATATGGAAGTTCATGGTTGATAATTTCATTAGAATAGTAACAAAACACACATTATGCTGAACTCACATTTATTTTAGCAAATGTTTGAATGCTTAGGAATTAAGATCAATACTACGTTTAATTTTACTTCCTTCTAACCTACATCTATCTCCTGTCCCTTTATGTTTCCTTATGACGTAGTCTAGGGGCCATGTTGGCATGTTGGTGCAGGGCAGCGCAGCAAGGCACCTATGCCAAAGTGAAAGGGCAGGAATGCACTTTATTTAAGCAATACAGTGGATTCCTGTCATTTTTGCCTCCGCTGGTGCAGTTTTGGAAGCCTAGCGCGGACATAGACATACGTGTACCATGGTGGAAGGGTGCCTCCGTTATAGGCAGGATTGTTTTTGTGCAGGAAGGGTCACCTTCCTGCACAAAAACAAGGCCGTTAACTCTTTCTATGTATTCTGCAGAATGCAGCACACATGGAAAGAGGAAAACACCAGGAGAAATTAACATATTTCTCCTCATTACACCTCCCCTTGGGAGGCAGGCGGATTTGACACTTTCCAAGATGTAAATCTGGGGTGGCATCAAATTCCATGAGCTTTGCCTCCAGGGCGCAGAGTAAGGTGGTACAGTGATTTGTGCTGCGTTGCCTTACTCAAGATTTATGAGTCCACTCAAAGCTGTGCAAGGTGGCGTTGTGTGGCTTCATAAATCTTTGGGAAAGCCCTGAGTCATGCATATACGACTTTACATGGTGCAAAGGTGACGCAAGACTCTCATAAATAAGCCTCTAGGTGTCCACTTAAGCATTTCTTGACCAATCCTGATGTCTAACACCTTCACTCATACTTTTGCCCTCATTCCATAATTACAGTCCTCGATAAGAACTTGCATGCAACCTTCTTCATGTATTAGTGACCGTCAGTGCAGGATTGCACCTGCCAAGTTCAGTGAAATGAAGAATGCACAATGGAGCAATTTCTAACTTGGTAAAGAGCATGAGGGACTTTTCGCTGGGCAACTAGAACTGAGCTGCTCTACCAAGGGCCTAGCTTGGTCAGTCACATTGTGGGAGAGAACAATCTCTCCGGCGTACCATGGTAAAATACATTATTTGAGAAGCAGAGCATGAGGGAGCGTCTGGGGCTGTGGGAAGGGATAGCAGTGCGGCTTGTTAGGGTTACTTACAAGACAATATGTTGTAAAATAACCAACAGTTTTAAGAACTTCAAAACAGAGAGGAGAGAGAGAGAGTGTGTGCATATGTTTTTGCCCGCTTCTGCATGTAAACATCCTAGTTGAACTCTGAAAGCCACCTCACCATAACCTTCTGAAATCAACTGTACCCAACTATTTACTAGAGAATGCATTAAAAAGGGGGGCGTAACACCCCAAACATTCTCTAGAGGACCAAACCATGATACTGGTACCTCATCCGAAGATCAGCTTACAACTCACCACACAAAAATCACCACCTCCCAAAGTGCCAAGAGCTCTCAGATCTAGATACATGTCCAGGTTATTCTCACTACTTCCCCGTCCCCAATGTTTTGCCTCCTAAAATAAAATGTAGCTCCATCTACCGCTATAAAATTGCTGACAAAAATATGTTGAATTAAGATTGTGCATGCACGAAGCAGGTGTTCAAAGCAGTTAAACAAGTCTACTTTTTGTTTTATAAATAGACTCAGGCAGTATTTTAGTTTGGTGATAGGTCTATGTAGACATATTCAAGGAGCTACATTGTATCCTGTAAACAATTCAGACCTTCTCTTTTCTGTGGACTCAATGCTTCTGAACTGGGTAGGTAGATTGAAGGTGACCACAGAAGAATCCCCCCCTTTGGAGGTAGAGGACAGGAAGGTGGATGGATCTCCAAAAGGCCTTTTAATAACTCAAGTTATGAGACTTCCCCTTATCCCTGATGTGTCTTCAACAGTTTGGTCAGCAACTCCCAGGCTCTTTCAAAAGCTATCCTGGAGGCTAAGGATTGTGCAGATCCTCTTTTGAGGAGGTATCCAAATCTTCTTGCAAGAAGAATTTTTGGCAAGTTCTTGCTTTGACACTCTGGAAGCTGCAGAGATTTCCTCTGCATTGGTCATTGTTGCTCTACACCATGCCTAAACCATTGATTGGAAAGCAGCGGGTCTTCAGAGACCAGCTTTTCTTCATATTCTCTTTCTTTGCCACTTTTTGCTTAGAACTCATTTGGATAATCTCTTTCACAAATCTTTCAAGGACAGAAAGCATGCCTTACCCTTTACTTCAAGCAAAAGGTATCCAATTCATCCAAGTCCTCTTCCAAATCCAAGGTTTACTTCTATTGCAGACATGAACCTGCTCAAGGTCAACCTAGAGGGGGTGCTGGTCATCTTAGGTGCAAGAATTGGAGATTCTCATCTAAGGCCTCTTCGGATCCTCTTACCAAAGCTCATCAGTACTTAAAATCTCAGCCTTTATTCTTTAGGCCCGGCATATTAAATAGTGGAAAGGCTCAGGTTTTTTTCTGGACTATGGAAACTAATGATTTCACACACCTGATCATTATATATTGATTCAGAGGGGTACAAAATCAAGTTCTGGGTCTTTGGTAATCCATTGGCCTCAATACAGAAAAAGCAGGATGATCTAATGAAAGGATTCAAACTTCCTTGGATGAACAGTCCATCACCTTGTTCCCATATAAGAGTAGAGAAAGGGCATATTCTCCCACAATTTTCTAGTCCCAAACATTTTTGTGCACTCCATCTCATCATTTATGCGACGAGAGGGAATCTGTCTCTAAATATGTGTTTGAAGATGGACAATCTTCAGTCAATTATTCTCCTCATCCTAATGGGAGAATTGTGGATTGCAGGCTGCCCTAGATTTGGAGTATGCCTGTCTTCATGTCCCTGTTTGGCCTCCTTTCCAAAATCTCTTTTGGATTGCTGTCTAGTCTCCTTCCTTTCAGTTGCAGGTTCTTCCTATATATCTAAATTCTATTCCAGAAATTATTTCCATGCTTCTGTCTCTGGCAGTTGCTTTCATTCACAACAAAGGAATAGCCCAAGACCCTGTGAACAGACAGCACTACAACCAAGGCCTGATCAATCAGATCTTACCAATACTGCTAGCCTGTCTGTTGAAGTATAATCAAAGGATTATTCTTGTTGTAGCATTCTGACCACAGTTCTTTCTGAATCCATCCTCTCCGGACTAGACAGCCTTGTACTCTCTGGATGTTTGTAGAGCTGTGTCCATTTAATTCAAGAGAGTTTCTTCATTCTGGCAATCTAGACACCTGTTCATGAATTTTGATCTTGTGCGGAAGAGGCTAGCTCCCTGATCCCCTACCTTACGTAACTGGATGCATCTAACCTTTTTCCTTTGCTTAAGAAATTTCAAGAAGAGGGTTACCTCAGCACATTTAAGTACATTCCACCAGGGACACGGTCGCCTCATGGACAGAGGTTCAACGAGTTTCTCTAAGGGTCAAGTGTTTGGCAGCCACTTGTGCAGGCCTCTCCAGTTTTGTGTCTTACCGGAGATGATGTTCATGTTCGTTCAGACATCTCATTATCATTTCACATGGGTATTACATTCTAAACAATTTAGCTCTGTGTTATTCTTGATCCAATGCAACTTCTTGACTTGGGCATGTCTTCAGATGTGAGGATGAGGATGAGGAAGAGAAATTAAGAGGTAATGCTCATCTTACTTCCATTTTCTTTTTCTCGCTCCATGTCTTCCCCATCTCTCCCTCCTGTGTGCAGCTGTGGCTTTAAACATGGAGAGCTGCAAAGGTATGTGGGAGGGACTGGGTCTCCTTAACTAGGTGTTATGGGAGGAGTTCAGATCTCTACTTTATATGCTAGTGCTTTAAAGTGGTCTACAAGGAGATGGGGCCTCAGCTCTAGTAAGGTCTGAGACAAAGAAGAGGAAATCAGACTAATAGGAGTAACAAAAGTAAGTTGAACATAGTTCTATAATTAAAATGCTTGTCAGCAAGAGCTGTTTCTACCACACAGATCACTGATTCAAATCCCAGCGGAAATCTGTATTTCATCAGTAATATACCAAATGTCAAGGACCATTGAATTTATTAATAGTTCTAACTGGTATTCACAAACCTATGAGGTGGCAGAAATTCGGATTTTACTTTTACTGTGTATTGTTTTCAGTTGCGTTAGTCGAATTGGGTAAGATTAAATGACAAAGACCGCAAATCCCAAAATACATCATGTTGATCTGGGGAGATCAGATTTTTATACTGATAAAATGTGCACAATGACTAGAAAAGAGTTAAAGGGTTTTTGTTTAAACCATTTCGAGTCCTAAAGAATTGGGCTGGAAATTAATAAAGTACGGTGCTTCGACATCAACAGACCCTGACCTGTGGTTCGATACAACCATATTTACTAGTGTGTCTAAGTGGTTACGCTAGGTATGACCTGACTAGATTCAGGTTTGACAGTTATCACCGCTTAGTATCTTTTCCAACCACTAATGATTGGTCTAGACGGCTTTGTCCATGCCCGTGTGATAATCATTCTACACAATGTACAATGCATATGATCCTTTTTTGTAAATTTTATGCTAACGAACGTGCCAGTTTTTAAAACAAGTAGCATGGAGGCACTGTCGACCGGCCTTTTTATTCTTACAATTATTAGAAAATGTGTATGTCATTGGAATCATGTCCGGTTTTTTGAGATGTAACTGTAGTATTTTAATGATTAATGTACTTTGACAGCTGCTGCTTTGACGTATTTTAATTGTTAAAAAATGGATAAATTAATTGTTTACGTTATTTGCTGCTTTTATGGTTTTATATAGTATTTAAAATCGAATAAAGCATTTTCTAAGTCTAAGTTCAAGCATCAAGTTGTTAAAAAGAAAGGCCCTTATTTATGAGGCCTTGCGTCAGTTTTGTGCCGCCGGTGCGTCACTTTTTGTGACGCACCAGCGGCGTACAAAATGCGCCTTGTTGCGCCATATTTAAAAAGTGACGCATCTAGGTGGATGCGTCACTTTTTACACCCCTGGGCCACATTATACCTGCGTCAGGTATAATGTATGCAGAGGGTGCATTCACCCGCAAAAAGCCTCGTAATAGTGACGCAGTGAAATCTATGAGATTTCACTGCGTCACTTTTAGGATGCTGTTGCGTCAAAATCTTGCGCCTGCCTCACAGCAGGCGTAAGACTCACGCAAGCCCTTTCACATGGGGCTTTCCCCATGTGAAAGGACGCATTGCTGGAGTTGCGTCACTTTTGTGACACACTCCAGCAATGCGTCACTTTTGCGCTTACAGTTGCGTCAGAAATACTGACGTATCTGTAAGTCCTTGCAACATGATGCGTCATACATTAAATATGACGCATCATTGGTGTCGCAAGGAGTGCGCAGTGAAAAGTGAAGCATCGCTGTTTTCACGCAGCGATGCGTCACTTTTCATAAATGAGGCCCCAAGACTTTAACTTAAGACTGTGTTCCTGCTTACATGCAGTCATGTGATAGTTAGTTGGGCAGTCCCTTTGAGGCTGTTGGACCCCCCCCCCCCCAAAAAAAAATAAGTTTTGTTTATGATGTTACCTCGGAGTTTGAGGATAATAAGTAATAATATATATATATATATTTTTATGTGAGTGGTACATAAAACAAAAACTTGTATAAAAGAAGAGTGAGGGTAGGTGAATCCTTTTCACAGTTCCATAGAGTTGCAGACTCCCACGCCTTTCAGATGAACAGGTGCGCTGACTTTCAGCTAAACCGAAGGCACAATCACTCTCTGTAAGCCTCGGTCTGTCCCCGAGCAGTCTGACCTCCTTTATACAAAGATTAGGCTTGCTTTGAATTAGACATGCAATCAGCACATTTCACACAGCAAATTGTGGCCATTTTGACAACCATACTGCAAGCTTAATTTCACACTGAACTATTCACGTTCTGCAGAGATACAATGAGGCAATTTAATGTTTAAAAGGGCAAAATGTGTAAATTAGTAGAGAAATCATGACACTTATAAGCCTGTTCGGGAATGAAAGCATTGTTCTTTTTCTCCTCTGAAAAATCAGGTCCTATTAGGAAATCACCGCTGAAAGAGAGCTCTGGAGATGCCAATTCAGACTGAAATTCTATTTTAAACTGAGCCTCTGAGGCTCTCTGAAAAAAGTGCTTTTTGACTGTCTACAGAAGAATACAATTTACATTTAAATGCAAATGATTACAAAGGTTCATGCAAAACTCCAGTCACTAACAACACCTATTCTTATGGGGTTATTTTTTCCACATATTTAGAAAGGCACCTAGATGCCTGAAAACAAGACAATTCGAAGTGGTTTTGCCACCTTCATGGGCCGAGTTTTGGGGGTTCCGGAGATTCCCCAGACTTTTTTTTACCATTCAGTACCTAACTCTGGTTATATTACCTGCAAATAACAGTAATTTTTGCAGATTTTAAATGTTAGAAATGGGGTCTCTGGTTGGCAGTGGCTTCCACCCTGTCCAAGTAGGGGCCCTTCCTACTAGTCAGGGTGAAAAGATTACACAGCTAAGATAACCACCAGATCACCCTCTTGGTAGCTTGGCACCAGTAGTCAGGCTTTTGTCAGAGGCAATGTGTAAAGCATTTGTACCTAAACACTCAGCAACACAGTGAAAACACTACAAAATGGCTATCACACCAGTTTAGAATATTAGCCAATATTGATCTAATCCACACAAGACAAAAACGATAAAAGTCCAACAAACATATATCAAAAAATCACTTAAAAAACAGTTCAGTACATATAAAACTATGGATGTATCACTTTTTGTGCAACTACCTGTGATGTGTCAAAATCTCAGGGAGAAAACAGGCACAGGGGAGGTCAGGTGCCGGAAAGCAGAGTGATGCGCTGGTTCCTTACAATCTGGGAAAGTAATACGTCTTGTTCCTCTCTGACAGGGAGGCAATGCGTCAGTTCCTACTGATATCCAGGGAAGGTGATGTGTCGGTTCCTTACTTTGAGAAGAGGTGATAATCAGTTTCTTACTGTGTGGGGAGGTGATGCATTGATTCTCCAGACATGCAGCCTCGGTTTATTACCGAAAGCCAGCGTCAATGTAGACTTGGCGCACAGATCAGATGCATGGAAATCCGGACTCGCTGGAGGTCGATGCAGTGACGACAAACAGGTCCCTCATCGATTTCTTCAGCCGTGGTCCACGATCTGTTGATGCAGTGACGACAAACAGGTGCCTCATCAATTTTTTCAGCCGTGGTCCACGATGTGTCGATCTTTTCAGCCGCAAAGCAGGGCCTGCTTGGGAGTCAGAGTGCTGGCGTCAGACTTCGGAGACATTGCGCGTTGAACTCGGGCTGCGGTGCTTTGTTCGGCTGTGGGCAGGCGGTTTGTCAATTTCTTCAGCCGCACTGCAGTGGTGCTTGGAAATCTCTCCTGCACCGCAGTGCTGCATCAGAAAAACAGGAGCTGGAAGGGGGATGTATAAATACTCAAGTCCAGAAACAGAAGAACCACCACCTAGGGCCCAGAACTGGATTTGGCACCACTTGGTAGGGCAGAACACCCTGCAGTGGAGTTCAGGGATACTGCAGATGAAGCATTTGATGTCTACGAGACTTCTTAACCTGGAAAAGCACACAAAAACCCTTGGATATTCTTCTTAAGCAGGATACCAAAGCACAGTCCAGTCTGCCCTCTCCAAGACAGAAGCAGACACTGCAGGCAAAACCCAGCAAAGCAACACAGCAAAGGGTTAGTACTCCTCCTGACTTCACTCCAGCTCTTCCCCTTGGCAGAGTCTCCTCTTGATCCAGAAGTGTTTCTAAAAGTCTGGGGTTTTAGGTCCAATACTTACATCCCTATTAGACTTTGAAGTAGGCATTCTTCAAAGGATTGTCTTTTGTAATGCACAGGTTCTTGTCCTGCCTGGTCTTGGCTCCAGTCATACTACAGGGGGATGAAGACAGCATTGTGATAGGCCAGGCACAGCCCTATTTGGGTGTAGGTGACAACTCCTCCCACGCTCTAGCCCAGGAAGGCATCTGAGCCGGGTGATGGGCCGTTAGTCTAAGTAAGGCACACCTCCACTCCCTTTGTGTGACTGTCTAGAGTTAATGGACAAACAGGCCCCTGTCAGTCCAAATCAGACATTGATTCCACAGGCAGGCAGAGGCACCAGATGGTTAGACAAGCAACATGCCTAGTTTCTACAAGTGACCTTTTAATACATACAATTTAAAAACCTTCTGCACTAAAAGATATATTTTTAAATCCTGAGCTCCGGGAGCCCAAACTCCAAATCTCTATCTTTTCCCAATTGAAAGTTACACTTGTAAGATTTTAAAAGGCAGCTCCAATGATAACCTATGGGAAGGCTACTCCTTGCAATAGTGAAAAATAAAATTGGCAGTATTTGTACTATCAGGCCATAAAACAAACCAGTACATGTCCTACCGTTCACCTACACTGGACTCTGCCCAGAGGGCTACATTGTGCCTACCTTAGGGGAGTTTTACATGTAATAAAAGAAAAGGTTTGGGCCTGGCAAGTAGTTGCACTTGCCGACATGGCAGTTTGAAACTGCACTCACGGACACTGCAATGGAAAGCCTGAGTAATGTTTACAGGGCTACTCAGGTGGGTGGCACAACCAGTGTTACAGGCCCACTATGAGCATCTGATTTAAATGCCCTGGGCACCCATAGTGCGATTTATCCGGGAACTTACACAAACATCAATTATGCAGGGAGCACTGGCACTTTAGCACTAACCATCAGTGGTAAAGTGCCCAGAGTTCTAAAAACAGCAATAACTAAATGAAACACACAGTCCAAAACAGGAGGCCATAAGCAAAAAGACAGGGGGAAAACACACCAAAGATGCTAGGTCTATCATTACACTTGAGAAATTCCCTTCTTGTACAACGCAGATCACTGTAATTTATTTGCTTTTATTCTTTTACTGTGCATCTTCCTTTGCACTGCCTGAACCAAGGCAGATAATTGGGGTTATGCAATTCTAGGGATACTGATCAAAGTCATGAAGGTTGACAGAAGGACAAAGAAAATGAAGCACTAGAGTATGAAAGGCATGTTGATGTCTGCTCAGTTACTGAAATTAAATCCATCTAAAATCAAAGGGCCTTATGTATGCGGCCTTGTGTCACTTTTACGCCGCTGGTGCGTTACTTTTTGTGATGCACCAGTGGTGTAACAAATGCGTCATATTGCGTTATATTTACAAAGTGACGCATTTCGGGAGATGAGTAACTTTGTAAACTC
Organism: Lissotriton vulgaris; assembly: GCF_964263255.1. NCBI lineage: Eukaryota > Metazoa > Chordata > Amphibia > Caudata > Salamandridae > Lissotriton > Lissotriton vulgaris. Next base: position 899,318,141 of record NC_141687.1, read on the forward strand.
CTGCGCCACATTATACCTGCGCCGGGTATAATATATGCACGGGGGCTTTCCGACACAAGAAAGGGTCGTAGAAGTGATGCAGTGAAATCTATGAGATTTCACTGCGCCACTACTAGGACTCAAATGCGTCAATATCTTACGCCAGCCTCAAGGCAGGCATAAGACTGACACAGGCACATTTCACGTCAATCAATCAGAACATTTGTAAAGCGCACTACTTTCCCGTGAGGGTCTCAAGGTGCTGGGGGAAGGGCAGGGGTGCTGCTACTGCTCGAATAACCAGGTCTTGTGGAGTCTTCTGAAGGTCAGCAGGTCCTGGGTCTGCCTTAGGAGGATGGGGAGGGTGTTCCAGGTCTTGGCGGCGAGGTGGGAGAACGATCTGCCACCGGCGGTCGCTCTTCATATATGGGGGACTGTGGCGAGGGCAAGGTCGGCGGTGCGGAGCTGGCGTTTGGGGGTGTAGAAGCTAAGTCTTCTGTTGAGGTACGATGGTCCAGTATTGCGGATTGCCTTCTATGCATGGGTGAGGAGCTTGAAGGTGATCCTCTTGTTGACGGGGAGCCAGTGCAGGTCTCTCAGGTGGGGTGTGATGTGGCTGCAGTGAGGGATGTCGAGGATCAGGTGAGCAGAGGCGTTTTGAATGCGTTGAAGTCGATTCAGAAGTTTGGCTGAGCTCCTGCATAGAGGGAAAATCCGTAGTCCAGCCTGCTGCTGACGAGGACCTGGATGACCGTTCTTCTTGTTTCGGTGGGGATCCACCTGTAGATCTTGCGGAGCATGCGGAGGGTGGTGAAGCAGGAGGGTGAGACAGCATTGACCTGCTTTGTCATGAAGAGAGGGGTGTCGAGGATGAACCCTAGGTTGCGTGCGTGGTCGGTAGGTGTTGGAGTTGTGCCCAGTGCAGTCGGCCACCAGGAGTCATCACAGGCTGAGGGCATGGAGCCGAGGATGAAGACTTCCGTCTTGTCTGAGTTTAGCTTAGTTGGCTGTTCTTAATCATACTCAGCGACAACTTTCATTCCTTCGGAGAGGTTGGTTTTGGCGGTGAGGGGGTCCTTGGTGAGGGAGAGGATCAGCTGGGTGTCATCGGCGTAGGAGATGATGTTGAGGTCATGCAGTCGGGTGGCGTGGACGAGCGGTGCCATGTAGATGTTGAACAATGTCGGGGTGAGGGATGAGCCCTGGGGTACGCCGTAGATTATCTTTGTGGCTTCAGAGTGGAAAGGGGGGAGGCGGACGCTCTGGGTTCTGCAGGAGAGGAAGGAGGTGGTCCAGTCCAGATCCTTGTCTCGGATCCCCGCATCGTGGAGGCCTGTGCGTAGGGTGCGGTGGCAGACAGTGTCAAAAGCAGCTGACAGGTCGAGGAGGATGAGGGCCGTGGTTTTCCGTTGTCCAGCAGGGTCCTGATGTCATCGGTGGTGGCGATGAGGGCAGTTTCGGTGCTGTGGTTGCTGCGGAACCCGGACTGGGATGGGTCCAGGATGCTGTTCTCCTCGAGGTAGCGGGTCAGTTTTCTAATGACGGTCTTCTCCATGACCTTCACCGGGTACGGGAGCAGGGAGATGGGACTTGCCCTTGTGTAATGACCCATTGCTGGAGTTGCATCACTTTTTTGACACACTTCAGCAATTCGTCATTTTTGTGCTTACAGATACGTCAGAAATACTGACGTATCTGTAACTCCTTGCGACATGACGCATCATACTGTAAATTTGGCGCATCATTGGTGTCGCAAGGAGGGCACAGTGAAAAGTGACGCATCACTGTTTTCACACAGTGATGATTCACTTTTCATAAATGAGGCCTGGAATTTCTTGTCATCAAGGCCTTTCAATTTACCGGAATAATTTTATGCTGTAATGGGTTCCCCACCTAATCCTTTTATGAAACAGTGGTGTTCCAAGTGTACCAAGCAAACCTGAGGCAAGTAGGCACAATGGAATTGCCTGGGCAGTAAAAGACCACAATTGTAGTGCAGTGGATTCCTCATACCTCTGGGCCCAGGGGCTAATGTACCTGCTGCACCACTGCATCCAACCATAGAGAAATGTGAAGAGTTTTTTTCTGATAACATTTTAATCATAGAACCAATATCAGATCTCTCCCAACAACTGCCCCAGTCCTTCACCTCCAAAATCTTGATCTCATGGAGTCCTTTATCACTGTTAAATACTGCCTCTCTTTTGTTACCAAAAACTTAAACGGACAATAGAAAGGTCATATTTTCTCAAAAATATTAAAGTCCAACTTTATTAACGTGTCTCCAAGTAATGCCTCCCTCTTATAAAAAGTGCTTCTAGGCCCTTTGCTCAGAAGTGATTTTCATGAGGACTGAAAAAGCTTGAACACCTGGTTAAGGACCAATATTGTATCTTACATGCCCCCAGTGGATCATTCAGAGGTATGTGGCCTTATGTTTTTAGTTTTTAAGATCTGTTATTTCACTAGCACCAAGAAGCATGTGCACACAAGTGCTCAACAAATAAATAGGAAAGGGGTCCTAACATACAGTGACATGCAGAATGGAGCAAAGAATATGTGAATCTTCATCAACCCCATACTCCTTCCTAATAATGAGTTCATGCAATGTTTCTGAAATGTTTTATGGCTGCAGTTTAAATGTTAACATTCTCAGTTGGGCAGAGCCCTGGAGGTAAACTAACTTTTATGCCATTTCCTACACAGCACAGGACAGTAGAATATGTTTTAAAGCCAGCAGAGATTTAATTAGATTCAAAGGAATATTAAGATCCAACCTTGCAGTATTCAGTGATCAGTAGGCAGTCCATTTGGTTCACGGTTCTCAGCAGTCAACAGATTACTCTAATTACACTGTTTCTGAGCTAAGGCAAAACCAAATACCTCCACTGGCCTGATCAGAAATTTGATTTCACCAATTAAGGAACAAGGTATTGTGCATTGAATACATATATTTAAAACCAGCAGAATTATATTCACTGTATCTCCTGGTAGGTAGTCAAATTTAATCTTGCAGCTCTCCTACATGCGGATGATGCCCCCTTATTAGCCAGAACGGCGAATGGCCTACAGCATCTTTTACAACTTTTGCCTCTTTTATGAAGTCCTTGGACTTAGATGTACATTTTTCTAAGTCTCATATTATGGTCATGGGGATTAAACCGAGGAAATGTAAGACCCATTATTGTGAGGGGAATAAACTTACTCGAGTGACATCTTTTTTTTATATCTAGGAGTGTTATTTGACGAAAAGGGCACATGGATCCCACAAATGAAAGCCAATAGAAACGTAATGGCCAGATCAATTATTGCAGTCCTAGATTTTGCCCGTAGATTGTGATCGAAACCCATACATGCCATGTAAAAATCTACAGGGCTAAATGCCTTGCTATTGTAGTGTAGTTCCTATATTCCCAATAGGAATAACATATACTATAGTTTAGATGTAGGACTGAGGTCGACTAGGTCTCTATCGAATATATTAGACTTAATTGTGAGGACCAGCTAGCTCAGAGGTCACTAGAAACTTTCTTGAATTCACAAGAAGGGATTAGTTTCTGACAAGCGCATAAACATGACAACTTTCTTTCCCAAGATTAAAAAATCAATCTCCAGAGTCGCGGCAACAATAGATAGCTATTTTACTCAGTCAATCGTGCATGCTTTGTTTCACCAGAGGTGCTGAGAAAATAGAGAAACAGGCATTTTCAATAAAAAGTATTTATTGAACAGTCTTCTTTCTCAAGCATAATCATAACACTCGTTATAATGTACAAGGTATATAATACGATAAGTATTATAAAGTAGTACTGTAAAAGGCCAAGACCATCCCATAGCATAATATACAAACTTGTTTCGTTTTTAGGACAAATATTGTCATTTAGGAAGTTTTTCAAAAGAAATCTTGTTCTCTAAGAATAGTTCTACTTTAAGCAGATTACTCTGTGCCAAAAAGTTCTATTTTGGAAAAAATTCAAATTGTTAGACGGTCTGTTTCGAAAAAATGAAGGCCAAATTTCAGAGTTTAGGGAACGCAGTGTGCATGAATCAAAAGTTATTCTCTGTGTGAGGAGAAAACATCAGATCGTCTACGCTGGCAAAGAAACTGTCTAACATAGTAGGTGAAAGTGGAACCACTTAAGTTAGCAGGTCAAATGTGCATAGATGAGGATCATCGCCGTCAGCGTTTGATGCATTAGCAATGTCCGCAGTAGGTGGTACCTGTGTGCCTGTAGTGTCACGTATCTCATCCTCAGTTAGACTTGCCGGTGAGACCTCAATGAATGCCGTCATCAAAATTGGCAGCCTTTGGGGGCAACAGGATGCATGAGTCGTTACCGGACCTAGCAAAGCGTCAACATCCAATGGCAGGACTGATGGAAGTGTAAGACAAATGTCCAACATGCATTCCTCTCCACAAAGCAGGTACCCTAGAACAGGTAAGATGCAATCTTGCCAGATTGGTCTGAACGAAAGGAACCAAGTGGTGTTCAGATCTCTTAAACAAGCCAAGCCAAGAATCTGTGTAATGCATTCACGATACCTCATGGCAAGGAGAGCTTGTTCCATGGTAGTCTCGGTATCGCTGGTGACTGGACTTGCCATATCGGAGCAGAAGGAATAAAAAAAAATTCCTGCTACGAGTCCCAAAATTAGAGGCAGGCCGCCGGACACAGAGTGCACGAAATTTGGAAAAATGCAGAGGACTGCTTCAAATGGTGTTAAAAGTCCCGAAAAAATCGTCCTAAATACATGTGCGATGCCACTGGTATCAGACATGTTTAAGATTTGACCTAACATTTCCGCAAAATGTACTGGGCAATTTTTTGATAATAATGCATGTATCTCTGCAGGAGTCCTTGCAACCTGCAGATCATACGTTTCTCCGGACGAGGTCAGTGGCACAGCTTTTTGCAAAAGAATGGCTTTCATTCTGCTTAAAGTATCAATTCATATAGAAGAGATATTCAGTGAAGGTCATAACGCCGTCTCCCTGTCTGTCTTTCTCTTTGGATACAATACTTGCATACAACAAGTGACCCTGGATGACACACTAACTAGATACGCTTTTCCTGGCAACATGCCACAACAGCTGTGGTCATTGAGCATAACGTAGCTGCCATTGGATAGCTGCCTGAAATTTCGTTCTATCACTGTGGAGGGTGTACCGTGCAGGTGGCAAGAGAGGGTATTTGCAGAACCTTCGCAGGCTCTGTGTAAATTAATACCCTGGCACAAAAGTGTACCACTTAGTGAGTTCTTACAATTTTTTCCACTAAGAAATACCTCTTTTCCCCCATTCCAACATTTGTGTGTGTGTAAGGTAAAATCTAGGTTGACTTAATGTATTATTTACCCAACCTTCCATACAGGCCCGCTGGTATATGCTGTAGACAATACTGAAATTGAAATATCGTCACTGGTATCGTGATGCTGCCATGTATTATCCATTCAACGACAGGCTTCTCAGAAACTGTCAATGGTAATCTTTACAGTTTTTCAATACTCAGCATTGTATAGTCTGCTCCTCTTTGTGCTAAAGAGATTTGTTTATCTGTAACGTTAAATACAGCAAACAATGACGTTGTGTTGATTAGACGCCATGGCACGTAGCCTGAACAAAGATTTTGTAACGTCCAGCCTAGCTGCATTATAGAACGAAATTGAGACTGGCCATGTTGTAACATTAGCAAGTCCTGCTCTATTATGTCAATTGCAGAGGATCCAATGTTGTCCAAAGAACATATTCTGGAGGACAGAGTTGTTAACCCATTGCCCACTACAGAGAGAGCTTTCTCTAAATTAATACGATCAATTTCTCGTATTCTTTCTGCATTTGTGTTATTTTCCAAGCTTTGTTGTATGCAGCGTATGTACCGGCAAATATGAAACGTTTTTGACGTGGTTTGCGAGGCCCCATTAAGAAATCTCGCAAATCATTTCCTTCTTTAAGTAAAGATAAGTGTTGTTTGATTTCTGGAAGTGTAGATTTCTGTAGCCACTCAAGGCATAGCTTTCCTACACTGTAAGTAGTTACTATCCCTGGATGTTGTCTCAGGGAGTATCTTGGATCTGTCCTATTCACTGTGAACCCTTGTGTTTTGTTCAGAAATCTATCTTGACAGTTATTCATGTCTGTGGGCCAGACTAACTTTTTTTCCAATAAGGATTAGTTCTGTTTTGTTTCAAAATATAGGGTACGTCTATCTCCTCTTCTGTAGTATCATTACTGTCAGATGTGGGTTTAGGTATAGATGGTTTATTTAAATCTTTTATCTTAGCCAGGCCAAGACAAGAAGTTTGTTGAACAGTGTTGTTTAAAAACATTATTTGTTTGGTATAATGTAGGCTATGAACAGGGCTTCTAAACCTTGCACCTGCCAGTCTTTTATGCCCCAAACAGTCTTTGTCTCAATATTGTCTTTCCAAAAGTCAAAACCTAATATAGACAGCTGAGCATAAAAGTTTGCAGAATAAATTTGTTTGGTATTGGTCAACATTGTTTTCATTCCTGTTTTATTCATATTATTATAATAAAACATTTCTGGATTTGTAACATTAAACCCTGAGAAGTACAGAAACTTTTCATAAAATGTTTTTGAGCTACCCTTTGGTGGCTTTGGACAATGTTCATATTGATTATACGTAAAAACATTCCCAGGGCTTGCAGATTTATGCAAATAATGGTCACCATAATGATGAAAACAAAACATTTGTTCATAATCAGATGAACCTTCTAAGTATTCATGTTCTGTGAATTTAGTTGACATTTCTAAGTCTGTCATCATGTTGCTTACAGTTTCAAAGTCCCAATCATCACTAAATGAGCTGGGTGGCACAAAGTCACTCAAAGAAACCTTGAACTGGTGTGAAATCTTCAGCAATTCCACAAGGCCATATATGTCATATTCCGTTCTATTCCATGCTAAACCACCGTGTACAGGAACGGCTGTGGTTTTTACTGATGACAGGTCTCTTCTTTCACGGTGAGATGATTTTGAGGCTTCAGGAGCAAGTTGATTTTCCTACTTGCTGTGTCCATTGTACTGTATTTTCCATCTATCATTTTTCCCAAGCTTAAAACAAGAATGAGCCAGAGCAGGAGAAAAAGTATGCCTAACACACTCCAAAATTCAATCCATGGTGAAACCAGATATGTATTTTCAAGTTGATGAAAGAGTTCTGTTATTTGTTCTTTGAAAGTTTTATTTGCTGGCATATATTCGGGTTCACTGGGATCCTCAGAAAATGTATCAAAGTTGATGAAATAGCCAGAGGCAGTTCTGTCAATTGTTGGAATTGCATCAGGATTTTTATTAATCTTTGGAGCTGTTTCTTCTATTGTCATATTTGTGTAGTCAGATGCTACATCGATATAGACAGGTGTTTCTTGACCTATTATTTGGGTATCCAGAGGCACAAGTTCCATGGCTTTGTTGCATTATCCTTCTTTTCTTAATGCAGGTTTATCAAACGTGATAACTCTTTCAGTTTGAACATCTTGGATTGTAGCAAGATTTGGTCGTCTGCTACATCTTGAGAGTCCACTGGGCCTACTACTTATTATCGGCCATATGATGTGGTTTGACCAGGTCGATGGACACAACTCTGTTCTCCCTTTTACCAGCAAGGGGCGGTAGTAATACCGATCTTGTTCCGTGGATAGCTAAGACAGGTACTGCTTTTCTGTAAGAAGGCCCAAATTTCTTCTTTACCACGATCTTTTCCCTGACTCCCAATCTTTGGAATCCAGACAGGTCTTACTGGGATAGGTGGTTTCTCTTTAGTGGTCGTTGGCTTCTGTATCGTGTTACTCAGACTTCTTCTTATTTCATTTAAGTCCTGTAAAATAGCCAAACGATCTTCGACATCAAAGGGTTTTTTGTTCCACCACTGAGGTTTGACAATCGAGGTCTTCGATTATCATTCTAGTACCAAACAGTAATTCTTACGGAGTGATTCCCCCAGAGAATTTCTTGGCAGATTGTTAAGACTACGTTGGACACTTATTAGATGTTTGACCCACACATCACCCAAACCTAATACCTTAGCTGTTATGGATTGCTTTATGTCACGTTTTTTTCTTTACACTACCGCATTACCCTCAGGATGGAATGGACTAGAATATCGCAATGTATCGCCCAAACTAGCAATGGCCTCTATGTAAGCTCAAGAGCTAAATGCAGGACCCTGGTCAGAACGTAGCGTGCCGATTGCGTATGTGCCGATAAAGAATCGCAAATCCTCTATAACAGTTCTGACGTCAGCCGAGCGCTGTGGCACCATCCAAATAAATCTTGTCCTAGTATTTGTGGGACCGCGTACGTCTATGGCAACGTCTGTATGTAGAAAGCCTGATGCTGTCTAACAATGGTGTCTGGACTGGGCTGGCTAAACTGTAGTCAGGTACCTGGTGGTTTTCGAAGCTATGATCTTTGTAACAGATGTCACAGTTAATTCCGAATTCGTAAACTTCAACGCTCATTCCCAGCCACCAGTACATCTCTTCTAATTCTATTAGAGATTCTAAGAGCCCTCAATGTCTCAGACCCTCCCCCATATGTGCTCCGTGAACCAAAGCACCTCTCTTGTTCCTGTTTGGAATTTCTCTGTCCCCTACTCCAGCGATTCGAGCAAAAGGAACGGAGTTTGCATCAATTGTGTATGTATTTCCGAGTGGATAATTCACAGGTAATGCTGCATAGCTACCTTCCATTGAGGCTTTGACTACTTGTAACGTTTCACCGTCTATAACTCTCTTTGAGAGAGCGATTATAGCTACGGACGCTGTGTGTACAGCTGCCTTTGCGGCTTCATCAGCCAATGAATTCCCTGCAACGTGAACACCATCACGCTGATGACTCAGTGTGTGAATCACGTGTCTTTTGTAGTTCTTTTTGCAAAATAACTATTTGTTCCCAAAGCATATCGTGCTTAATTGTGCCACCTTTTGTATTTTTGAAACCGTTTCGAACCCAGTTCTGCAAATGCTCGTTGTAAGATTCAAAGCAGAAATACGAATCGCACGCTATCAGAGTGGGGAATTCGCGATCGGTAATTTCAAGCGCCATCTTGAAAGCCTATAATTCAGCTCGAGTGATTGAGTTTTAGTGACCATAGGTCTAAATTTACCTTCGTGCCAGCAACCTTTAACAATCGCGCACGCAGCATTATAGGCTTGTTCACCCCCAATTGCGGGCTGTTCTCATCCGTCTGTATAGATTATACACTGTAATGTTCTAGAGGCAGAATTTCGGTCAGCAGGGGACATTCGTGTTCATACAGTAGGAATTATTGTGTCTTATAGTAGGGGTCAAAGACGTATTCAACGTCTGTTGTAGCAAGAGAGTTAACCTATTGAATCCATCTCGGATGTAAAGCTTTAGCATTGGGAATGCTTGCTTTCATCACTGCCTCTAAGGCAGGTACAGGTGTAACGATCATTATGCGTTTTCCCTGTGTGAGAGCTCTCTCTTTTGCTACTGCAGTTTGAACCACTGTCAGAATTTATTCTGTTGTAGTGAATTTTATTTCAGCTTGTGTGTACAAGTGTGATGTGTATGTTATTGGTACCTTTTCACCTTCATTAAAGGTGAGGTATCCGCATCTCCCTGGGATGATTCGGATCACAAGATTGCGCGTATTGTTGCGTGTTTCTAACTGTCTTTTTGCTAACATGTCTGTTTGTACTGAACGCAAAATTTCTGTATGGTTTTGAGTCCAATTTGTTGGTTTGAAATCAGGTTTGATTAGTTCGTAGAGAGGTTTAACCCTTTCTGCGTAATTCAGAACATAAGTTCTTCCGAAATTCAGGAAACCTAGAATTGATTGTAAGTTTTTCAGCATTTTTGGAAGTTGGAGCAGCGCACATTTCTCTAGAAAGTTAGCTGCCAGACTTTTGCCTTCACTTGAAAGTTCATATCCTAAGAATAGGACGTTGAGGTGGGCAATTTGTGATTTCTTATAATTGAATTTGTACCCTTCAGACGCGAACCCAAGTATTATGGTTATACTATTAGCCAACATAAAAGGTGAAGCAGCATCAGTGGCAAGACCCACCTCTCGACTGGGAACGCTTCTCTGTAGGAAGTGTCTGTTTAGTCTTTTCCCACTTCTTTTTAGGAGAAGTGAGATTATTTTTAATAAAAACATTTTCAGGATTTTCCGTTAGATGGGGTTTTAATGGTTTCCCACCCAAACTATCTCTACCTCATAAGATTTATCAATAATTCTAGCAAGCTCATATGGTTGGTCTGTTATATCTGTTTCTTTCAACTTTTGGCGGATTGCCACTGACGCTGCTTCACCTTTGATGTTGGCTAATAGTATAGCCGAGACCTCTTTGAAATCTTTTAGTAATCTCATACCAAGATTTACGGCAGCTTCTGGTCCCTATTCATTTTGAATCTGTCTCAGAATGTCTGGTATTACCGCCATGGACGGTACACCATGTGTTTTTGTGTAGGTTGAAGCAAAGGCTGTACCCCAAGTGTCACAGTCCTCCACATGTGGTGCTATCCCCATTGGTAAACAGATTGTCAGAATTCTGTGTTTCTCATGAGGTGTACTATCATGGAATACTGCCTCTATTTGAGTAATTTTCTGAGCTAACCAGAACGGAATTTGTTCCCTTTTTGCGGGCAATTTACCAATGACTGATTGTATAGTCTGTGGTGTGATTTTGTTTGTGTTCCCCTGGTGAGGGGTGTGCTGTAGAATCCTTAAAGTAGCTTGGACCGTTAAAGTCCGCATGACATATTGAACAATTTTCTATGTATTTTAATCAACTGTTTTAGCTGTACTAACAGTTCTCGACCTGTGATGTTTTCAATGTCAGGATGTGGTGTATAGCTGGCTAGTACCGGTCATGTTGCTCCTGGTCTACCTAGTGGACCGAGCCTGGTGATGTGATTTTCATGTTGTAGGGCGCCTTTAAACCAGAGCTGATGCTCTTGGTAAGTTAATGGAATTTCAACGTCCTCGTAAGGAACGTATTCCGTTGGAGGTTCCTCTACTTTGCAGTAGTGGTACTTGTGTGTCCCTCCATCTGCTGGAGGAAAGTGAATCCATGAATAGAACACTTCTCTCTGCTGATATTCATGTGCCTCTATAACAAATATTACTTTACCACCCCTCGATGATACTCCATTATTTATTAGTTTGCAAGTTATAGTTTTTCTTTACATTTACCGGGATGATTATAACATCCGGGTCATTCTGTAGGAGATTTCTGTCAGCTAAAACTGCTTGAGCTGCAGCTGCAGCTAATTCTTCATCACTATTCCTTATTTTACTAACTAAAGAGTTTGCAGAACAAGTTTCAAGGAAACAAAGATTAGGTGCACAATATTTTGGAAGACTGTATCCTTCAACGTTGAACAAACCAAAAACTAATACATAGGATTTTTGTCCTACCTAGTTTTGGCGGATATTATCCTTTTACCCACTCCAGACATCTATTGGAGTATTTACGGGTAAAAAAGGGGTCTGTGTGAAAAGCACGACTGAGTTACTCTAGTATCTAGCGTTAAATTATCACCTTACCAAACGTTGGGCGCCATGTAGTGCAGTTCCTACATTCCCAATAGTCTCTGCGCATTGGAATAACATATACTATAGTTTAGACGTAGGACTGAGGTCGACTAGATCTCTATCGAATATATTAGACTTAATTGTGAGTGGCAGCTAGCTCAGAGGTCACCAGAAACGTTCTCGAATTCACAAGAAGGGATTAGTTTCTGACAACCGCATAAACATGACAACTTTGTTTTCCAAGAATAAGAAATCAATCTGCAGATTCGCGGAAACAATAGATAGCTATTTTACTCAGTCAATCGTTCATGCTTCGTTTCACCAGAGGTGATGAGAAAATAGAGAGACGGGCGTTTTCAATAAAAAGTATTTATTGAACAGTCTTCTTTCTCAAGCATAAGAAATGTACTGCTACAATCGTAATACTAGTTATAAAGTACAAGGTATATAATACGATAAGTATTATGAAGTAGTACTGTAAAAGCATGATATGGTTTCTAAGCCATAAATTACCTAAAATACCTAAAATAGATACTGTTATAAAATAATGACTAAAAGTAATCAACTGGTGCTTCTAAAATACGCCTACCCTGGTGTATCTAACCTAAGTCTAGTACAAGGGAAGAAGTAAGTGAGGTGTGGCTTAAGTTTTGTATTCTTTGCCAAGAATCTATTCCAAAAATTATCTAAGGGTATAATCAGATCCGTACCTTGGTTCTAGAATGATAGAGGTCTTGTATCTCTCTCTCAGTACTCGATTTCCCAGCAACCCGCAAGGGTAGCCTGGAAAAACTGGAGCTGGATTTCTCGGCAGGAGAAAAGACAGCGTCTCTCAGTGCGTCAGCTGGAGGGTCGGCTTTCTTCAGCACTTGCTGCTGCAGGGCGAGTTGGGCAAGTAGATAGTCGAACTGCTCCAAACCACCGTGTGTTTGTCTGGGCAAATGTAGGCATACTAATACCTTGAAGGTGCCGATGATTGGACATAATAACTTCATCAAAGACTCAGTTCTTTGAAAACTCCATGATTTCATTGATAAATTATTATTCAGGCAAGGGGAAGTCTCTAGCTACTGAAGGCGAGTTTTTCCTAGAAATCGTTGTGGATTCTCGGAACTTAGTGGAAGTAGCCATGACGTATTTGGGCTGCATAGGCTCAGTCTAAATAAGGGTATGATTTCTATGCCTATATAAGGATCGGGTGATTTATACCTATATATGGGCATGAATCGGGAAAATTACACTAGGGTCCTAGATTCGTACATAACACTATTCTAATTCTAATTTAAAATATTTCTAGAGCGCGGCGTACACCTTGCGGTTTCTTGGCGCTAGGGGGTTCGGCAACTGAGGGAAAAAGACCAGAAAGAAAGATAAGAGAAGATATTAGAGGGTTTAAGTGGGGAAGGCCTGGCTGAAGAGGAACGTTTTCAGATCTCTACGAAAGGGGAGATACTGAGTGGCAGAACAGAGGTGGTCAGGGAGTGAGTTCCAAAAAGTTGGGGCCAGGGTGGAAAAGTTGGCCCCGCCCCACTTTTTGCGTGTGAAGCGAGGGATCTGAAGGAGGGACTTGGAGGAAGACCGAAGTTCTCTTGCAGGTACATAAGGATTGATTAATGAAGAGATGAAAGCGGGGGCAGTGCCCTGTCGGGCCTGGAAGACCATGCAGCCGATCTTAAAGAGGGAACGTTCTTTTACAGGGAGCCAGTGAAGCTCCCTGAGAAGGGGGGTGGAATGGTGATAACGAGGGAGGCCGTATACCAGTCGGGCTGCCTGGTTCTGGATAGTCTGGAGTCTACGCAAGCTGTACGCGGGGACGCCATGGTAAAGAGCGTTTGCGTAGTCCAGTCGCGATATCACCAGTGCGGCCATGATGATCTTAAGTGCCTGGGGGGAAAAGAAGCGGGAAACAGTGCGGATAGTGCGGAGAGTGAGGAAGCAGGAGGATACAACGGAACTAATTTGTGAATGAAGGGTGAGCTGGTTGTTTATTTTCACACCGAGTGTTTTGACCGTGGTGGAGGGGGTCGGTGCGGGACCAAGAGAGGGGGGCCAGAAGAGAGAGTTCCAGGGGCTGGATGAACCACCAGTAAGAACCAACTCGGTTTTGTCCGGGTTCAGCTTGAGGTGGTTGTGGTTCATCCAGTCCCTGATGAATGTCATAGTTGACTGGAAGTTAGAGACAGAGAGAGGAGAGGGAGACAGATCAAAGATGAGCTGGAGATCATCCGCGTAATTATAGACGGTGACCTCCAGCTGCTGGAGTGCGGAAATGAGAGGAAAGATGTAAAGGTTGAAAAGTAAGGGGGAGAGAGAGGATCCCTGGGGAACACCACAGGTGACAGGGAGAGGAGTGGCCGTGAAGTCGCCTAGCCGGACCCTCAGTGCGGTCCCTCAGAAAGGAGGAGAGCCAAACCAGAGCTGATCCCCCAATGCCGGCCGCCTTGACACGGGTAAGTAAGATGGTATGGTCCACCGTGTCAAAGGCGGCGGAGAGATCTAGGAGGACCAGTGCCTGGTGTTTGTTCTCATCCATGCCCCTTCTAAGTTTGTCTAAGACTGAGACCACGACTGATTCGGTTGAATGCCTGGGACGGAACCCGGCTTGGCGGGATGCCAGAGCCCCATTTGCCTCAACATGGGCGCTAAATGCCGCGGTGACGTGGCGTTCCATCACCTTGCCCAGAAAGGGTAACAGGGAGATGGGGCGGTAGTTGGCCGAGATGGAAGGATCAGCGCCAGGTTTTTTCAGGATGGGCACTATGGTAGCTGCCTTTAGTGCAGAGGGCACTACGCCCTGTGTCAGGGAGCTGTTGAGGAAGGCAATGGGGGGTTAGGGCAGCCGGAGTAAATTTGCTGCAGGACTCGTGCCGGGCAGACGTCCGCGGGAGACCCCGACTTCACTTTGGGGAGTATCTCCAGGAAAGAGTCCTGAGTGAGGGGGGGAATGGAGGTAAGAGGGCATTGAACGGAAGGGGGGGAGGGATCGACGTAGGCAGACGAGGGCGGTGGGATGTTGGCCTTAATGGTAGCTATTTTGTCTAAGAAGTAGGTGTTAAGTTGGTCGCAGAGAGGCTGGGAGGGAGGGATATGGGGCGAGGTTCGGTCTGAGAATGCCAGGTCATTCACTATGCCGAAGATTTCCCTGGGTTTGTTTTCTGCAGAAGTTATTTTAGACGAAAAGTAGGTGATTTTTGCAGCCAGGATTGCTGATTTGTATTTGGCCAGTGCTGATAAAAAGTGGGTTTTTGATAAGGGGCTGTAATTTTTCCTCCATTGCCTCTCCGCCCGTCGGGCGCTCAGTTTGAGATCTTTTAGGTGGTCGTTGAACCATCTATTGGAGTCCTTTGGTCGGCGGATGGAAATACGGCGTAGGGGCGCCACTGAGTCGCAGCCTCCAGCCAGCCAGGTGTTGATGGCCTTGGCTTGAGAGGCAGATGGTAGGCCAGCAAGAGTAGGGGTGGAGTTGCGGAGCAGGGAGGTCAAGGAGGGATAATCCAGTCTATTCCAGTTCCGCGCCCAGGTGTTTTTGGCGTGCGGAGTTTTAGGCATCAGGTTGCGGAGAATGGAAAAGGAGATGAGGGCATGATCGGACCATGGGCACGGCGAGACAGAAGCCGAGGCCACAGGGAGGTTGAGGGACCAGACCTGGTCCAGTGTGTGCCCATGGGAATGAGTGGGGACGGATATGTGTGACACGAAATTGAGGGACGAAAGGCAATCTGTGAATTCTTTTGAGGCTGAACACTCATGTGGGTCTGAGGGCCAGTAATTGAAGTCCCCTAGCACCAAGACCGAGGCGTAGTTGACCACCAAGTTGGCCAGCAGATCTTGAAATGCCGGCAGGAATGATGGCGAGGGCTGAGGAGGACGGTACATTAAGAGGCAGGTGATGGGGAGGGAAGATGAAAGAGAGCGGACTACCAAGAAGTCGGCAGGGGGAATGGGGGAAAAGGGAAGTGATTGAAAGTTCAACTCCGACCGAGCGATAAGGGCGACCCCACCGCCAGCCTTGCCTGCCGGCCGGTCGGCTCGTAGGGCCACATAGGAGGGGGGTAGAGTGGCCAGGAGAACAGGGAGGGAAGTGTCACAGTACCAGGTTTCGGTCAGGAGCAGTAGGTCGGGTTTCTCTGAGTCGAGTAAGACAAACAGCTCGTGGTGGTGCTTGACCGCTGACCTGGTGTTGAGTAGGAAGACAGACAAAGCCGGAGTGCGGGGGAGGGGGCCAAGGGGAGGGGGGCAAGGTGACGGGGGAGCTAGTTATGGTTCTGATCTCTGGGGATATAGGGGTGCCGGGGATGTCCAAACAGTGGTAAACAATTTTTAAAGAAATCTGCTATCCATGCCGCCATCGGCTTCTACTTATATCATACACCAAGAAATGGGTATAGGTTTTATATCAGACATTATAGGAATGGCTCCTTTACGCAAGATTTTACCGCGGGCGCCATTTTGGGTGAGGGTGGTCGGCGTGCTAGTCTCTCGCCAGCCCACTCAACCCAACCTACAAAAGCACCCAGATTGCCATGACCGTCGACTAAGGTAGTAGTCCCTGAGGCGGAAAGCCAGGGACTTAGGCTTACATTTTTATCTTTACTGTCCTTTGTGCTGCCATAAAGAACTACATTTATGTGTCTGCACCACCTGTTCCCAAAAACGTTGGGGCAGATTTATGTTGGACTTGCGCCACGTTTGCGTCACGCAACGGTGGCATAAATGTGGCGCATCCCTGCGACCCATTTACAACGTGACGCATCTAGGCAGATGTATCACGTTGTAATGCCCTGCGCCACATGTGGGCGTTCCGGCGGAGGGTGGGCGTTCCGGGGCAGGTGCGCCTCGCAAAAGTGGCTGAGTGAAATCTACAAGATTTCACTCAGTCACTTTTAGGCCAATGCTGCGTCAAAACCCTGTGCCTGCTTGAAGCAGACGTAAGGCTTGATGCAGCATTGGACAGATAGGGCACCCCCGAGCCTTGCTGGAGCTGCGTCGCACTTGCGACGCAACTCCAGCAATGCGCCACTTTATGGCACAGATGCGTGACGCATCTGTGCCGTTTTTGCCCCATATTGCGCCGCATTGTAAATGCGGCGCACCATGGGTGGCGGAGCTGCGGCGCACAATAACTGCCGCATCCCTGGGGATGCGCCAGTTATTGTAAATCTGCCCCGTAATTTTTTTAAAAACAATCTATAATTTTAATCATACTTACTGCTCCTATTCTTGGAGGGACAAGCTCATCCAGGTTGCCGATTTAGGGCTCCTGGACGTGAGATTTTACCGCGGGCGCCATTTTGGGTGGGGGAGGTCGGCGTGCTAGTCTCTCGCCAGCCCACTCAACCCAACCTATAAAATGCAACATCCCTTTCGGATGCGCAGCGGACGAGCGTAGCGGGCGCGCCGATGGCGCGCCGGAGGCCAGAGGCAAGCCCGTCTGCTCCCGTCCGCGCCAGATCGGGCCCAGAACCCAGCACTATCCCCACCAGTGCTGCACATTCAGCTCTATACGCAAGAGAGGCTCTTGTCCGACTTAGACAGTCCCCCCAGCTGAGCTGCTCCCATACATTCACATTGTTGAATTCGCCCACACATTGCCCATCATGTCCCTTCCAACTTCAGGGAACCGAGCACCGTCTTCCCACATAGGCCCCAGTCAACATGGCCCTACTTAACTGCCGTTCGCTGCCCAAACACGCTCCAGAAATAAATATGCTGTTACAAGACCACCACCTGGAAGTCTTGTTTCTTACAGAAACATGGCTAATAGCTGATTGCAACCCAGATATTGCGCAAGCCCTGCCCCTGGGTTATTCGATACAGCGCCTTGACAGACCAGCAGGGAAGGGAGGTGGAATTGCCTTGATATATCAAGACCACCTCTCCTGTCGCATCACCAACAGCCCCATTTTCGATTGTGAAAATGCTCTGTTCTCGATCCAAATTTCCCCAGGGAAATCTCTCGCAGGCCTCCTGGTATAATAGACCCCTGGCCCCCATGGTCGCTTTTCAAGCTCTCTTCTGGAAGCCGCTCTGGCATTAGCCAGCACTTCTTTCAATTTCATCATCTTGGGTGACTTAAACCTTCATTTCGACAACCCCAATGATAAAGGAGCTTCAGAATTACAACTTGATCTTGCAGCCTACCAACTCCCCCTTCTCAGTGACCAACCCACTGATAAAAAGGGTCATCTTTTAGACCCCCTATTCTCGAACATTCCAAATTTTAAAATTCAAAACCCGATACCCTTACCTTGGACAGACCATTTTTTAATCTGCTTTAGTTGGCACCTGCCAGCTCCATACCGGCCAAAACTACCCTCCTCCTGTCTCGAACGTCGTTGGTCAAAACTGGATACAGAGGAATGGAGGCACTTCCTGGAATGCTCTAAGCCACCTAATGACTCCCTCACCCACGCAGCAGACACCAGGTTCTCTGCTTGGATTGAAAATTCCCTCAATTTAACCCTTCCCAAGACCCCAGTTCAGATCGCTAGGGGTAAGCTGGGATCCCCATGGTTCAACCATGAGCTCCGCTTACTAAAAAAACTATGCAAAAAACATGAAAGAGCTTAGAGGAAAGAATCTACCCCCCAAAAAAAGAAAGACTATAGCTGCGCAATCCTCATTTATAAAAAAGCTCTCAAATCTGCTCAAGCAGCTTTCTTTGAGGAAAAAATTAGAACTTCCTCAAACCCAGCCAAAGAAACGTTTCGCATAATCAATAAACTTTTAAAAACACCACACCCTCCCCTACCTGATGACCCGCTCAAGGACCGTTGTAATGAATTCGCTGAATTCTTCAACGCAACAATTCAAAACATATTAAAATCTCTTCCCTCCCTCACAGATGACACTTCCCCCTTTCCTCTGCCCCTCACCCAGTTGCAACCCGGCACAGGTCTGAACGCCTTCTCCCCCGCCACAGAAGAGAACCTTCACCCTATTTTTTCATCCATCGATCCTCAGCCCCTCCCCATATTCTTAAATCAGTTACATCAACTATCTTCCCACCTCTGGTCCAACTCATAAACACTTCCCTTACCCAAGGCATTGTGACCCCAGGCTGGAAAAAGTCCATTGTTTGTGAAGCCCCTTTTGAAAAAGTCACATCTCGACCCAATAGATCTGGGTAACTACCGCCCCATCTCCCTTCTGCCTATAGTGTGCAAAACGGCTGAAAAATTTGTCAACAAGCAGCTCTAAATCTATTTTGAAAATAACAACCTCCTCCACCCTTCCCAAACGGGCTTTCGCCCAGGTCAGGGCACGGAGACAGCCATATTGGCTGTTGTGGAAGAAGCGCGCAAAATCTTGGACTCAGGAGGATCAGTGGCAGTGATCCTCCTGGATCTAAGTACGGCGTTCGACACCGCGAACCATCACATCCTGATCCATAGGCTAAGGGCATTAGGTATCTCAGGGCCTGCATTAGCCTGGTTGGAATCCTACCTCCACAACCGATGCTTCCAAATTTGGGAGGGATCCTCTAAATCTCACTCCACTCCCTTACCCGGTGGCGTTCCCCAGGGCTCCTCTCTGAGCCCTACCCTTTTCAATGCTTACATGTCACCCCTCCAGGAAATAGTGTCCCCCCATGGACTCAAGCTAGTGACGTACACGGATGACACGCAGCTTGTAGTATCTCTCAGCCAACCCGACCGCCCCCCGACAATCTCCATTCTTGCCTTTGCGACATCTCATGCTGGATGGACCGATCCCATCTTAGGCTTAACGGCGAGAAAACGGAGATCATGGTACTAGGTAACCCAGCCTACTTTATTCCAAACTCTCTGTGGCCTCCCTGCATGGGTCCAGCCCCAACCCCTAAATCTTCTATTAAAAGTTTGGGCATATGGCTAGACCAGGACCTCTCGTTCACAACCCAAGCTAGGAAATCTGCCGGAGCATGCTACGGTATCCTTAGGACTACTCGTAAAATGTTGCCTTTGCTTCCTCAAGACACTAGGAAACACATTATCCCGAGTCTTTTAATATCCAGACTCGACTACGGGAATGCCCTCAATCTTGGTGCCCCAAAAAAAGTAATTCCAAACTTCAGGGCGTACAGAACTCGGCAGCCAGGCTGCTAACAGGTGCTACCCATAGGAGCTCTGGAAAACCAGCCCTAAGGCTACTCCACTGGCTCCCGGTGCAGGAGCGGGTCAACTTCAAAACGCTCTGTTTGACCCATAAAATCCTCCACAACAATGGCCCACCCATTCTCAAACACTGGATCAGACATCATGATACTAAAAGAAACCTGCCCTCCGCTTATCTTCACCTGGCACATGTACCTAGGATCAAAAAGGCCCGCTCAGGAGGTCGTCTTTTCTCCTTCATCTCTCCCAAACTGTGGAACTCTCTCCCCCTCACCCTGCGAGCGGAACCCAACCATCTTACGTTCCGCAAGGGTCTGAAAACTTGGCTCTTTCCCTGATTTTCCTCCTCTGCTACTACCTTATCATTAGGGCTGGGACGCTCAAGGGCAGCCATGCGCTTTATAAATCCCTATTTGATTTCATTTCATTCATTTCACTTAAATGGATAGGTAATTGGACAAATCCGGAGTTTGAGATGAACCGCAATGTTAGTCGTGATTTTTTAACTCTTGATTTAGCTAGCAGGATCCTGTGGTTAAATTATGTAAAAAGGATTGCAACCTACCTGGGGAGATCTGATATATAGCTACCTGGAGAAACTCCTTAAAGCGGACATGCTCTGGGTCAAACGCATGTACATCCAGATACACAAAGTGATAGAGAGTCCAAGGAATTAAGTAAACCTCTTGTGCCGGCACACCATTTGCTAAGTACATCACAAACAATTGAGCCATATCTAACCATAGTGACAAATCAGCATCATTTTCTTCTGGTATGATTCAGATTGAATCAACTACATTGGCTCCTTGCTGAACCTATGGGTTGGAAAAAGCTAGAGGATCTGAAAGTATGTACCTGTGATAACTTTTCCAATCAGGACTCAATGCACTTTGTATTATTTTGTGATCATTTCTTGCACATCCGAAACCGGTCCATATTACCCATTTTAAAATGCAAAGGTTTTACCAAGGCTAGACCGGCTTATAATTATTTGCAAATGTTAATTAGCGTTTGGGAAATTTTTAGCATAGCTAGCTTTTTAACCACAACTGTCAGATTAAGGAGGAAAGGAAGATTTGTTAATAATGAGCATCCGTGATAGAAATCTCATTACATTTTTCTAATGTATATATTGATGAATTAGATCTTGTCTTTAGTATTTTGTGATGAATGTGATTTTATAATATTCTTGTAAATAATTTTATTGTGTATTTTGTAGTATGCTTTTATGGTTTTAATTAACTGAATAAAGTGAATTTGACTGACTAACTAATCTTGCAGCACACAGGCAGGATTATTCTTTTCCATTGTTCCAAGAAAGAGCTGAAGTGCTGGTCAGCAATGCAAGGGGTCCTAAATGTGGACCTAGAACTTTATTGGATGTTGACCCTAACTAAATATGTAGCAAGTACCCACAGGCATGCATTATGGTCCTTCTTTCAAAGATATGTGTGTCGTCTAGATAGGTGTCAGCAAGTTTCTACCATATTCCTTTGTGCTCTAAAGTGTAGAGTGGAACAGAAGGACTGCCAAAGTCAATTAAAATGTTCTCCACTTCCACCTCCAGTTCCAACCACAACCATCCAACACTCTCTAATTCAAATGGATTCCAGTCAGGTCATGTCAATAAAGACTGTGGAATGGAATCTGTTAGATATTGGGTTACTGGTTGACTGGGGTGGGAGCCCTGGTCAATCAGCAACTACAATCCTAGTCAGAGTATGGCACAAGAAAACCTCAAATTAACCTGCACTCAGCCCCCTGTTCGCTTGGCACAGAGCAGTCAGGCTTAAGTTAAAGGCAATGTATAAAGTATTTGTGCAACACTTCGAGCAGAAAAACAGTGAAAGCACCACGCAAAAAGGATTGCACATCATGTTAGAATAATAGAGATTAATTCAATAAATACAACAATACCAAAATGACAACAATGCAATCAGTAGAACCGGAGATATTGAATGTGAAAGTGTTTAGAGAAATTTGCGCCAATAAGCATAAAGCGCAGACTGTTGATATCTGGTCACGTCAGATGGGACAAAGTCTCCAGTTCAGGCCAACCACGATGGAGCATGGGCTGGAAACAGGGACCCAGTTAGGTCCTCTGAACAAAAGTGCCTTAAATCTTGGGTTGCAGAGTCTAGATTGAATCTGCGCCGAGGATGTACAGTGCAGCCAAAGGGATGCATCGGTTTTGGGATACGGCACAACTGTGGTGCAAGGCCTGAATCATGGAAAAACTCAACAGGTACTTTCTCCCACTCACCAGAAAGGGCACATTCTGGATCAAGTCTGGACTAATGGCATGACTACTTCCACTCCTATCATTACGCCTTGTTGCTGGTCCGATCACCAACTACTGAAATTTACACTCCGTTTCTTGCCAACTGAGAAACCTAGCATGCCCAAAGGTGGCCTTGTTAGGAAATGGAACTCTATAAATAAAGAAAATTTTCTCTCCATGCTTTTTGACACTGCTCCGTCTCAGGGGACAGATATCGAGGCCACAGAAGCTAAGGTTTCTGAATGGTTACTGAACGCAAGCAATAAGCATGCTCCCCTGACAAGGCTAAAATCAGCTCATCCGATTGATGCACCAAGATGGTTCTCCTCTGAACGTAAAAACCAGAAACTGTTGTTACGTCAACTAGAGAGACAGTGGCGCTCAAAATATTGCCCGGACACAAAAACGTATCTACATTGTTGCTAGGAAAGAATATAAGAAATGTATACTGACTGCTAAAGCCAGCTACTTTTCCTCACTGATCACCAATTCCAACAAATATTCTAAAGAAATAGTTAATATAGTTGATGAACTCTCCAATCCAGAGAGAATCCTACTGAAGGCTCCACCATCCCCGACACTATGCGATGTTCTCAATGATTACTTCATTGATAAAATCACTGCTATAAAGGATAATATCCCTAAGCATTCTTTTATTTCTAGCTCCCCTGCTCCGCCTACTAGTAATAAAAGGTTTAGTCACTTTCATAGTATAAATATTGAAACCTTTCAGAAACTCCTAACTAAGGTGAAATCAGGTGCTCCCACCGACTGCTGACCGCCCCACATACTTAAAGACTGCCTTACAGCCCTCCCTGGCCCTGCATTGACCCTTTTGAATGACTCCTTATCTTCTGGCCAAGTTCCTATGGCTTTTAAGAAAGCCATAGTGGTACCCCTACTAAAAAAACTAGGAGCTGATCCAACGCTCCTATCCAATTATCGTCCTATTTCTTTGCTTCCGTTTCTTGCCAAGATATTGGAGACCCACATAGCAAGCAGCCTTTCTAATTTTCTGGAAGAATCCAAATACCTCGATCAACATCAGGCAGGGTTTCGGGCGGCTCATTCCACCGAAACTGTCATATTGGCAGTCCTGGATACTCTCCGGGATCCGGCTGATATGGGTTCCCCCCATGCTCTGGTACTACTGGACTTATCCGCAGCTTTTGACACTGTCGACCACACTATTTTGGTCGACCGTGCCAGACTCGCGGGTATTGGATGCGTGGCTGCTTGCTGGCTTACTTCATTTCTGGATGGCAGGTTTCAGGCAGTTCGCCAAGGGCCTTTTTTGGCTCCACCGAGTAAAATCACTTGTGGAGTCCCACAGGGCTCGGCACTTTCTCCGCACTTGTTTAATATTTACATTTCTCCACTGATTAAATGTATTATAGATAGAAATGTGACAGTCTTCAATTATGCGGATGACCTACAGTTGGTCTTTCAGGCTACCATGCTTCCATGCTGCATATACAACAGTGGCTGGACCATAACCATCTTAAATTAAACCCAGGGAAAACAGAGATTGTTTTGACTGGGGACAGCCATAAATTTTGGAGCCCATATTATTGGCCTACAGCGCTGGGTCCTTCACCTTCCCCTTCTACTTCGGCTAAAATCTTGGGAGTCTCCCTGAATAACGAGCTCACACTAAGATCACAGGTCGGCAATGTGATTTCTAAATGTTTTTTCCAGTTGCGAAAGATTAGGAAGACACACCGGTTCTTCACCCATGATGCCCTAATCCAGATCATAATTGCCACTGTTATGTCACATTAAGATTATGCTAACTCGGTATACTTAGGAATGCCACTCTATCTTTTCAAACGGCTGCAGCTGGTTCAGAACCAGGCAGCACAGCTGATCTCTCGACAACCAAGATGGCAACCAGTTACACCTTTGCTAAGAAAACTACACTGGTTCCCTATCCTGCAGCGCTGTGCATTTAACACGGGCTGCCTTGTATTTAAAGTCTTGCAGAGGAAAAGTCCTGCTTTTATCAAAAGACTGATTCACAGACATATTCCATTACGAAACCTCCGTTCTGTCCATCTCTCTTTACTCACCATTCCTACTTTTAAACAAGTTAGACAGGGAGGCTGCAGAGTCGCAGTCCTTACTCCTAATCTCTGGAATTCATTCCTCCTGGAAATCCGGTCCTGCACTGACATCTTGCAGTTCAGAGGCCTTCTTAAGACCTGGCTGTTTGTGCAAGCATATCATTAATTTTTCTTTCTGGTAGTTACTCAGTCTATCTAGCGCCATGAAGCCACCCGGAGAAAGTGCGCTCTACAAATGCCCATTAACATTAACTTCATTGAGGATCCCATCAACAGGGCTTGGGAGGTGAATTTCGATATCAAGGATTTGGCATGCAGTCCAGACAATGAGTTGATTCCGAAGAGCTGCGCGAGTGCGATGCGGAGTCCGTTGTCGTCATCAAGACTGCCGTCGATGAGAGATATGAGGGCCTGCACTGAGGATGTGTCACACAGTGGTGTTTCTGAAAATGTTGCAGGGGCAATGAGGGTCTTTGTGTCAGGTCCAATCCACCCAGCAGCGGGCATGTGTCAGATCTGCTCAGGGTTGCGTTGCACAGCAAATGAGGTGTGTTGGTTCCACTGGATCTGCAGAGGCAGGTAAAGCACCTTAAGCCCACTTCCAAAAGGCCCACTTGACAGAGTTTACTCACAGATAGCTGAGTCCAGGTGAAAGTACAAGGTTGTTGGAAGCCCGTTATGTCCCTGCGGCTACAGGTCATGAGGTTAGCCAATTAACCCTTGGAGTCACTCTTGGTTCAAGAGATGCAAACCCTGTCCTTCTCACCCAGGCAAAAGGGTAGTAGGAAGCAGGTCAGCACAGTATAGCAGGAGTCCAGCAGAGTGCAGTCCGGCAGAGTGGCAGTCCTTCAGCAACACAGCAGTACGTCTTCCTGGCAGAGTTTCCATAGGTCCAGAGGTGTACTGAAGTGGTGGTGTCTGGGGTCCTTCTTTTATACACAGTGGTTCCTTTGAAGTGGGGAGAAGCTTATGGAGGCATGTTTTTGAAGTGCACAGATGCCCTGCTTTCCCTGCCCTTGTTCCAGTCTAACTACAGGGAATATGCAAACCTTTGTGTGGAGACAGGACACAGCCTTTTCAAATGTACGCAGTGGCAGCCAGCAACAATCGAGGATGACGGGGCAGGGGTGAGGTGTAAAAAATAAAAATAAAATAACAACTTACCTTACCACCTCCGGATATCTCCTCTGCGCCAGAACTCCGCTGGTGCTGAACAGAGAGTTATCACCCTCAACTAGTAATAATACCACAATTACTGAAAGGTCCAGTCAAGTCTCAGTAAACTAATCCTTGCTCAAACCTTGGTAGCTTAGCAACCGAGCAGTCAGGCTTAACTTAGGATAAAAGTATGTGTAAAGCATTTAATGCCTCCAGTAAATATATAAAAGACACAAAACAATAAAACTCCACTTTACAAACATAGAGAACATTTTTATCTTCGAAACACCACTAATATGACAAAGATCCAATGTAGGGAACAAGAGATATGAATTATTTAAGATTAAATAAAAAATTGTGCATTCTGGCACCAAAAAGCTTAAAGTGGTACACATGGCTATCTGGTTGCGGTGTACCGGGGCAAAGTCAAAGTTTTAGGCTGACCGCAATGGAGCGCGGGTCAGAGAGGTTGATGGCTAGATCCCGGTTAAAAGTTTACCTTCAGACTTAGGCCTTATTATGACTTTGGCGTGTGGCTTTGGGCCCCCCCGCCAGTGCCCCGCTGCATCACCTCCAAAGCCATAATGCGACCACCTGCAAGATTTGAAAAGGAATCTAGGTTGGGTGGTCCTGCGGTGGCTGGCCCATGGCGGTGCAGTGCTGATGCTCATATGTGAGCCTTAGCAAGGCGTGGCAATTGGAATACTATTGCACATTCCTGCAGTGCATGGACTGTCAGAGGCACCTATTCACATCCAAAATATAAAGCGCTGTTTCATGTTGGATATGCTTAGAAAAAAAAGATTTAAGGGCAACTTATTAAGATGAATTGTCCAAGGGCTCCTTTGGACGGATTTATTCATAAAAATGACTTTTTCCATGAACCCGGTTTCTAATTCTTCTGATGTCAGGGCTAATATTGAGGGTACTTTCCAGGAAATCTACTTTAAATCTGCTTTACGCATTATTTTAAATTGACTCATCATTAATTTTATCTGGTTATATTTAGCCTCATTGAACATGACGCTTTCTCAGGGGTGGAAATGCTGTGGAAAGGCCTTTCAGAAACCCATTGATTATACTAGTGGATAATTGCAATGGTGTAAAAATGAAACAGCTGTATTTAGAGAGCACTTCTAGGTGTACTCTCAATAAGGTTTTTCTGAGACCTGGTTGTTCTAGCTGCAGAACGTACAGGAGCAGTTGATCAGGTACATCATAAAGTGTATGCAGGCCTTTTCATTCACACCATGAACAGAAATATTTCCACTTGCCCTTTTAAGTTCTGTTGGTGGTCTGTGCCCTGGCTTGAGTGCATATTTGGAGGAATACACATGCACCAATGTTTTTTTTTTGTTAACCCACCATTGTAGAGATGATTTATTGCAACTTGAAAAGATCACCTTGTTCCTGAAGGAGCCCTGAAACAGCTCCCATTGCACTTCTAACTCTTCCATCAGAGATCTCATTTGAAAGTGGCAGTTGGCCGTAAACGGTTTCTAAGTGGACGTAATCCCTAACAAGGATTTGTAGGTGTGTGGTGGTGGTTGGAGATTGAAAATATTTTGTAGGATCGAGAGTTAGACAAACAAAAGGAGATATTGGAGGGAGCACAGAAACGTTTTTTAAAAATTTCAAATCGTTTTTATTGAATTATAAGACGCACAAATGCAAAGTAAATATACGTAATACAAATTATAATAATAAAGAAAATAAGGAAAGGATAATAAAGAATGCATAATAATCATAAAGAAAATAACAATAAATCTAACTTAATCATTACATAAATGTAAATAAGGTCGCTTAAGTGCCAACCAAGTGCAGCCGAAGACCATATATTGATCACGAAGTGTGGAAACAGCAGCGGGCACATCCATACACCACGAGGAGCCCCATAAACAACCAGTGTGCTGTCACACAAAAAATGTAACCATTATTGACAGCCTACACAATAATATGAATTAGAGACATGCAAATGATACTACAGCAGGCGGTATTCACGGCAGGTCAAATGACAATGATGAAGCGTCCAGAGATTTCCAGAGTTTCCGATGAGTCTTGCTCCATGGAGTGGTATGGAGTGCGGGGTTGTCTGCTCCTCTGAGAAATGATTGCCATTCCTGCCACACTCTAAAGGATAAATTTTTTGCACACTTCCAATTGCATAATACAACTTTACAGGCTAATGTTAGCATCAGGTCCGTCAAGTATCGGTCATTTACATTATCCAGAGATGGGTCTAGAACTCCTAGTATTATATAGGAGAATTCTCTGGGAGGATTGATGTTGAAAGTGTGACCTATGCGATTATAAACTTTATCCCAGTATCTTTGCAAAGTTGGGCAGGTCTAGAGCATATGAGAGAGAATTCCAACCGCAGCATTGCAGTTCCAGCATGTTGGGCTTTCGCTTAAGTGGAGTTTAAAAATCTTTTCCGGGGTCCAGTATGACCTATTTAATTACATATATTTTGTCTGTGATAAAATCGGGGAAATTTTGTTTGAAAAGGCCGTGCTGTATATTTTGCCCCAGTCATACGGGATGTTAGCGGATTTGGGTTTGGATTCCCACTTGATCTCACATTTTTTGTGTGCCTTGCGGGGTTTGGTTAGTAGGATCTTATATATTCTAGAGACGGCGTGGCCTGATTTTGATATAAGTGACAACTGAGATACTAGTGTCGGATCGTAGGGTTTATTAGAACGAGCTGAGAGGAGAGATTTCAACTTCAGGAAGTCATAAAAATCCATTGTGGTTAAGTTGTGTCGGTCCTGGAGGGTAGAAAAAGGTCACGGAAACGTTCCTGTGAAGAGGTCTTTCACTAGGTTTATTCCTTTTTGAGACCAGTGATCCCAGTGGAGCATTCTACCATCAATCCTCAGAAAAGGGTTTCGCCATAGAGAGGTCACGTTAGATTTATTCACTTTTAGTTTATATAGGTGATCTAACCTCATGAGAGCTCTTCTTTTGTTAAGGAGGATGCATTGGGAGTGAGGTAAGTGAGACAGGTCCATGGTGAGAAGGGCAGATAAGGGCATATTATTGATGAGCGACTTTTCTATAGCAAGCCATATTGGAGTATAGTCTGGGTGCACGGATAACCAGTTAGCTCATTGCTTGCCGAGAAATGCTGTTTGATAGTTCCTAAAGTTTGGTAGACCCAGACCGCCTTTTTCTTTGGATAATTGGAGCTAATGCATTTATATTCAGGGTTTCTTACCTTGTTAGAGGAATGTGTTGAAGAGCTTATAGGTTTTAGTCAAGAAATCATTAGAGAAAGTCATTAGCAACATGCTTGGTTAATCAGAGGAGTCAACATAATTTTCAATGTTTCAGCCCTACCCCACCAAGAGAGATATTTAGGGGACCACCCCTCCAGTAGCGTGGCAATTTTCTTATAAAGATAGGCTTCATTAGTGCGAAGGGTAGTGATCAGATCTCTGTCGAAATCTAGGCCCAAATATTTGATACATTTCGGTTGCCATGAAAGGCTGGAGTTTCCCATGATCTCTTTGCCCCCTGGTTATTTAGTAGTTTCACTTCAGTCTTATCTTAATTTAGTTTGTAACCAGCCACTCTGGAGAAATTTTCTATAGATGACATGAGAGCAGGGATAGCTTTTTAAGCATTTTCAGAGACCGCCAGAACGTCATCAGCGTATGCAGTAATCTTGACCGTGTAATCGTTAAAGTGAACCCCGGAGATCTGATCATTGCTCCTAATGTGAAATAAGAAAGGCTCAATGACAAGTAAGAATAATGATTAGGAAAGGGGGCAGCCGTGTCTTGTGCCTTGTTCTAATTTTAAGGAAGGTGAGATCGCTCCTCCCACTCGCACCCTAGCTGAGGGACTGAAATAGAGAGACATTACCATACGTATAAAGTTTTCCCCCAGATTGAATTTATTCAGTGTCGCTTCTAAGTACGTCCAGTCAACTTTGTTGAATGCCTTTTCGGCATCTAGTGTAATAGCCACTGTAGGTGAGCTGGTGAGTTTAGCCTTCTCCAATACCTGGCCCAAGATCCTAGTATTATCACTGGATAACCTATTCTTTAAGAACCCGACTTGAGAGGGTTGAACAAGTTTAGGGAGGAATTTCTGGAGGCGGTTGGCGAGAATGATTGCATAAAGTTTGCAGTCTAAGTTGATGAGGGATATTGGTCTGTAATTTTTGGGGAGTGACAGGTCATTCCTATCTTTTGGCAGCACTGCTATAATGGCCTCAGCGAGAGTTCCAGTGACTCTGCCAGCATTACTAAATTTGTATAACAGATGTAAGAGTGGAGGAACTTGAAGCAATGGAAAGTATTTGTAAAATTTTGCACTAAACCCATCAGGACCAGAGGCCTTCCCACATTTGAGCAATTTAATCACCTTCTTAATTTCTGAGGCGGTAATTGGGCTATTGAGTTCTAACTGATCTGCATCTGTAAGCGCTGGAAGATCACATTCATTCAGGTAGTCTTCGACTCTAGTGTTGTCTAGATCTTAATTTTTGGTATATAATGTACTATAAATGTCTTTGAAGACTTCAGCGATTTTGTCTGGGTCAGAGTGGGTTGAGCCTTTATGGTCTGTTATGCTATTAGTCATATTCTTTTGTGTTTTAAACTTCAGGTATGCAGCTAGACTTTTACCTGCCTTATTTGATTCGCAGAACCTAGATTTCCTCTGCCAAATCCATATCCCAGCTCTGTCACTGGGTATTATACTCATATATTATGCTATATGTTTGCTCGTAGAAAGTAGAAATCTCCCTCTCCAAGTCGTTAAGGGTCCTATTGTGATCCCTGTTCCTGGCTGATCGAATTTAATAATCTCTCACCTAATCGTGCTCTTCAGAGCCTCCCACCTAGTGAGATCTGACGTGTCACCTCTTTTATTGACCAGAAGGTAATTCTGTATTGCGTTTTCAATGGTTTTCCTGTGCTCCTCTTTCTTAAAGACTTCGTCATTGAGTCTCCAGCATGTCTGTTTGTTCGGTTTTATGTTTGAAATCGATAGGGAGATACATGAGTGGTCTGACACTTCTCTTGGTTCTATGGACGTCTCTATGTTTCTGGCAGTGGCATTACTGGAGATAAACAGATAATCAATACGTGAGTAGGAGTTGTGTGGGGCTGAGTAAAACGTATAGTCCCTACCTGTGGGGTTTTGTAATCTCCAGGAATCCAGGAGGTTGAAACGGGAGCAGAGGTTAAGAAAGGCGTTGTGGGAGTTGTTACTGCGAAAAGGACACCTTGAGTCTATGTCTAAGGGTGGGTCCACGGGCAAATTAAAATCACCCGCTAGTATGTGCATAGCCGAGTCTGGAATAGTTTCTAACCGTTTAGATAGGTTGTTCCAGAAGTCTAAGTCATCAATATAAGGTGCATAAACGTTGGTAACAAAGAATTTGTTATTGTCTTTAATCAATTTAGTTGTGACGCATCTTCCTTTTGCATCGGCTGTATGTGCTACTATTTCAATGTGTGATTTTTTCGCTATTAGAGTTAGGACACCATTTTTTTGCCTATTGCTTCAGATCCGACAACTTCATTGTAGAACCTATTTTTGAGTGTGTGAAATTGCTTGGCGTCAATCTTTGTCTCTTGTAACAAGATAACGTTCCCTTTTTGTTTCTGGAGATATTCAAAAATCTTTCTCCGTTTCACGGATGGTTAAGGCCTTTGACATTAAGAGAAAGTATTTTGATGTTATCGCGCTTAGTAATCCCCAAAGGGATATTAGGTATGAACTATGACAACATAATTATAGTGTCAGCATGGGTCGTTTGGGCCTTATATCGCAGTTGTTATGTGGTTCCGAAATCCTAGTCCCCTGTGTAATAGCAGTGAGTGTGAGGTACATGGAACGAAGGAGATACACATCAGTAGTCACCCAATTAGTACAATCAAGAAAATTATAAGCTGAGGGTCCACAACATCCTTTGTAACTAAAAGGGTGTGTAAAATGCATCTGAGATATATTGACAATTGGTTCGCATAAGGGATGTGCAGAATTAACAATATACCACATTAAAGTTAAGCACAGAAATTCATAAAAATTAAACCCACACAAGTGTTTTAGTTAGGCAGAATATGTGACACAGTAGGCCATGTTGTAAAGTGGTTGCATGTTGGCGTAGTCTTCTGAATTATTATCCAAGGTTACAGAAACAAATTGGAAATTGGCACTTGAGCATAAAAAAATCACACATAAGGAAAAGCAGAATACAGACATAAAAAATCAGGAAAAATCTCAAACCCATCTAACCAAACCCACCCTCCCCCTCATCCCTCCCACCCCACCCTGAAAGTACCTAGTAGACATGGTGACAAGGGGAAAATAGCTCCCCTTCCATGGCAAATAACAAAGTCATACTGGTCAAACGAAACCATTCATATTCCAAAAGCAGCGAATACAAACTACTTAACGGGAACATGAACTCCTTATTGTGTGTTTACTCACATGTTGGCTGTAACTATCGAATAGCAAAATGAACAATAACAGGTTCAATACAGATGGACATTGCTAAGGTTTGACTTAAAACCAGTGAATCAGAGGGAACTAGAGACTAGTGCTGAACTAGACATTAGCTAATAATATCTGGCCAATAAACATTAGAGAGTACTGCAGTGTAGAGAGATAGCAAACCTTGCGGACCTGTAGGTAATTGAGCAAGTGTGTGAAGATCTAGATAAAGCATTGAAACAATATGAACAATACCAGGTTCAATACATGCGAACATTGCTAATGTTTGACTTAAAACCAGTGAACCAGGGTGAACTGGAGACTAGAAATTAACTAGACATTAGCTAATAATATCTGGTCGATAATCATTGAAGAGTACTGCAGTGAAGAAAGATAGCAAACCTGGCGGACCTTTAGACAATTGAGCAAGAGTGTTAAGGTGTGGCTAAAGCACTGAAACAGCTAATCTGCATCAGAACATTGTGGGCAAAGAGCTTAGCCAGACCTTACCAAGTGACCTTGTAAAGTTGAGGTACTACTGCAACTGAACAGAATTATGAGCACATCACAGGGTAATTGACCATTATAAATGAATAGATTAATTTAGAGAGATACTCAGGTGCCAGCCTTGGAGGCACCCGGCACTTTCTTGTCCTTTGAGAATTCATCAGGGCCATTGAGGAATCTTTTCAGTTGGAGTGGGTCCATGAAAACTTGGGGGACCCCTTGTATGACCACACGGAATCTCGCAGGGCCTGCAAAGCCGAACTGATAGTTCAAGGAGCGTAACCTGGGTCAAAGAGCAATGAAGCCTTTTCTAATGTCCACCGTCTCTTTACTGTAGTCCTGGGAGATAAAGATTCTGTTAGATTTCCATGGAATATGATTGTTCTTACGCATGAAGGACAGGATTTGTTCCACATGTTGATAGCGGAGAAGCTTGCATACAATTGGTCTTAGGTCTTTTTGGTTTTGAGTAACTCTAGATAGGACTCTGTGGGCCCGGTCAAATTCAAGTGGATTGCTGAAGGACAAGTTAGTTGACTGTGTAAACCAGGATTCCAGAAAAGAGATGCATGAGCCCGAGGATCCTCCGAACCCTCCGGTATTCCAAAAATGCGCAGGTTCCCTTTTCAATGTCTGTCCATGGGCGTCCGCAGGGGGGGGCAAGAGGGGGCACTTGCCCCCCTCTGGATCTGGTGAGTCAGTGTGGCATTTATTTTCAAGAAACAAATATATTGGAACCGAACTTCTGAACTTTTTATTTTGTGAGAGAGCAGGCCTCTTCATTGTTAGGCCAGCAGCAGCACCAAAATGCCTATGACATCATGACGCCGGAGAGTGCTGCGCCTGGTGCGCCACCTATCCTACGCTGCAAAGTACACACAGCCGGGCCCCACCATGCACACAGTGGTGTTTGTTTCCAGGGCCGGCCCGGTGACACCGTCATTTAGGAGCAGCCCGGCGCCGAGCAGGAATTTGGGAAAACGCACGGCTGTTGCCTGTTTAGAGTAGCATTTAGCGAAGGTCTGCAAGTAAGAGCGAAATCTGTTTCTCATCAAAAATGAATGGTTTGTGTCATTTGTGTATATAATATTAAGACGAAGGCGGTAGTGGGGGTTCACGAATCACGACCTTTCCCCCGCCCCGCAGATCACAGGCCCCCTTAAGTCTGCTTGAGCCGCCGCCCAGGACACGTTAACTACCGATGCCTCACAGGTCATGCATGCGCGCTAACCTTCCTCTGATCAGCCTTCAGCTCCTACCTTAGCCCCACCACGCGCGCCGCGCTTACATGTGGTTCTGAGCCCGCCCTGTTTCCTAACATCACTTATGGCCCGATCTGCCAATTGTTCCACTACACGTGGTGATAATCTGACCCGTGGTCTCTAGCAGCTATCACTCACGGACCTGCCCCATTCTTCATATTACGCGCGCTGCTCAGGCCACTTTGCACTACATGGAGCATTTCACCACACAGGCGCTCTGCACTACACGGAACCGTGCACCACACAGGCTACTCTGCAGCACATGAAACACTGCACCACGCAGGCCGCTCTGACCCACGTGAAGCTCTTCACACCACACAATGTGTTCATCAGCATCACATAAGGTGCGTCACAAGACGGGTTTCACTTTCTCTGCACACAGGATTGCCAGCAACACGGTGCATTCAGGAGAAAGGCCTTTGTAAAACTAACAGCGAATTAAAATGTTTTAATGGACTATAAATACTTCATTAAACTATGTTGGAGTTAAAAAAGTTTTTCATCGGTAAATGTCATGTATATGTCAGAAATTGTTCTTTCGTCCTGCCTACACGAATGTAGAATCATTTCTGGTATATGTATTGAAGTTACAATACTTTAAACCATTTACTACCACAGAAGCAACAAAATCGTGCAAAAATGATTCGAGCTGTTTTACGCATCAAATGTAAGGTTCTTTAGCAAGGATTGGCTCGTGTTCCTCATCACCAAAAATAATTTCTAATTCTGTATTCATTTCTTCAAATAATGTGCTTTGATGGTCTGCATTTTTCTATCCTTTCTCCTTGAGTGGAGTGAACCTCTATGGGATAAAAGAGGGGCGTGGGGGTCTCACACACGGCTTAGTCCTGCCCCCGCGACTTAATTCAAGCACCAACTGCTCCCGGACCTGCTATTTCACCCTGTTACCCGCTCCGCAGTCACGCGTTCTGCCGTTCTCAGTCCTACTGCCTGGCTGTTTTTAAAGCGCAAACTAACTGTCCACCGCCATCCATGTAGACGCTGGCCCAGCCTTGCATGTTCGCATTCTCTAAACTAAATCTATGCCTTGCACTAGGATTTATTGATCCAGTTGACAGAAGGTACATACTAAAGTGTTTCACTGTTCTAAACTGAACTCCAGTTTTTAAACCACTGCATCAG
Organism: Lissotriton vulgaris; assembly: GCF_964263255.1. NCBI lineage: Eukaryota > Metazoa > Chordata > Amphibia > Caudata > Salamandridae > Lissotriton > Lissotriton vulgaris. The sequence continues at coordinate 899,352,615 of NC_141687.1, forward strand.
TTCCTCCCCCAACTGTAATTTTCACATTGCTGAAAAAAAGAATTTCTAAGTCAGTATTTTTCTTGGCACAGATGTGATTAGCTGAAAAATGTGATGGTGTACGGATATGTTTATATTTCATTGTCAGGAAATTGCGGTGCTCCCAATTTTTCTGTTCAGCAGCTTCAGTTAATGGGGCAATTATTCAGCTTGCTTCAGGTGCACAGACCAAGGAGTCATTGGCCTTGGAAGCAGCCAGGGTCGGATTGGGAGATGGGCCAGTACTGAGGCTGCCCAGCACTGAGGCCGCCCAGCTGTTAGGCAGTGAGTTTTACGCCCAGTGCCTCGTCTGTAGTAAACCCAGCTGCCAGGAACACCTCATACAAACCACTGTTTGTAGCCATAGAAAGGTGTGTATTCCACCCAGCCTGCTCGGCCCACTCACGCACAGAATGTGAGAGTCCTTTGCCCTCTCCGAACTGATCACGTGCTTGGGCCTGAGCAACCTTTCGAAATGTGGGGGATAGGGGTCGAGGTGGAATAAAGCAGTTGTGTTGCCCCGGTCGTTATGGTTTATTGGGCATTTATCAGCCCCAGTGGCATCAATGCCTTTGAGGTGGCCTCTCGGGGTGGTTTCAAGCAGCCCACGGGGTTTGAAGACTGAGGCCAGAGGTTGATGTGGGACGGCCCCAGAAGAGAACAGTTTTTCAACAGAGTGTACAAGAACCCTAAATGTTATACAAGCCAGCGATGCAGTCTTATGTACATTTTACTAGTTTGACCTCACCTGGTGTAGTACATGCAGGCCTGTTTCCTAAGAGTATTTACCTTACCTAGATGCAGCGCATAACACTAGCTGAGTTGCTTGTAAAGGTTCGAGGAGCTCAGATGGTGGAAGGGGTTCTGGTGGCAGAATTGAGCTCTCCAAAGTATGAAAGCAGTGTGAGTTTCATTCTCATTCAAACTTTGGCCTCTCTGCAGAGCACAGTAGAGGTGCTGCAAGTCAAAACTGACTCAGGTGCCGCATAGGTTTTTAGTGGAGTGCCCTGGCACAGCTGTGATTGTCGGGAATTAAGGGTCAGCTGCTGAGGTTGGTTCAGCACTGGGTTACAGGCAGGTCCCAAACAAGGCAGAAACTTTGACTGTTTACGAGTCGAACATAGTGCACCAGTTGATGTCCAGGCGCTTCACACAACCGAGCTAGAGCCCCCCCCAAAAAAAGTGCAAAACTCAAAAAAGGAACACGGATTAAAAATCACCACTCTGAGCCTACATTGGTTTCACACACTGTGTGCAGTCCAGCATGTGGCATGTCACACTGATTGAGGCATGACATGCACCGCATACGTGCTCTTTGATTATGTCTCCTGCCTTTGCTTGCAGCACAGTTCCACTGAGGTCAGGGGGCATCACCCCTTTATGGGGTGGGTGCCTTAAGTGCAGGTCTGCATTTGGGGGTGTCCCAGAAGGATGGCCCTGTCAGTCTGGGGGAGGCAGGAAAGGGTCTCTTGTCACTGCCGGACACCACAAGAAGCACAGGCAGGTCAGGAGCTGCAGAAAGAAACCCGTCTACCTAGTGGGTAGAAGAAGCATGAGGGCGGAGAAGGCACCGCCCTGCTCTGAGGACACATAGATGTAGCATTGAGATAGGAATGGTCCTGAAGAATGCCGGTGATCTCACACCACTAGGGAAGAAACATGTTGACCGTAAGCATCTATTGCATATTAACAGTGATACTGCCACACTGTTAGATTGTTTTTATATTGACGTCCAGACGGATCCTAATAAATAATTTTTTCTGTCTGTATAGTCATTTTAATTCATTACATTTATTGATTTTGTTTGCACTGCACTCTATCAACATCACATGCTTTGGAAACACATCATCCATCTACCCGGACATTAGTCGAGTGTTTTGCAAGCCGTTCTATCTGGGCTATGGTACACAGACTGTGTCCTTGGTGGTCCTAAATGACGATGCTCCGCCAAATGGGTGGGCTGATAGGACTTTTTCCAGGTCTAGATGGTTTTCAACTCATGTGTTAGCTATTTCTTTTGGCTTGGTTTTCTGCAACTACCGGGTTCCGACTTAACTGATTAGACCTACAAGCTTCTTGAGTTGTGTACTCTAATTGTTATCCAGTTTCAAATGCAGAATTCACCACTTTTTATCCTCAGCTTGGCCTGAGCATTACCCGATCCTGGTTGTCTGCCATTTTAGCCCCGCCTCTATTGATTAACATTAGCCGCGTCCCTTCATTTGCCAGGTTTGCCCCCCCCCTGGAAAAATTTCTGCGGACGCCCATGTGTCTGTCTTCAAGCTCAGACAGTCTCCTCGTCAGAGAGTCCATCGTGGTTGATACGTTTTTGCGGGATTTGCAGACTTTTGTCTCTGTGTCTTCTAGGTGGCTTATCCTGGTCTCTGTTTTGGTTAGCCTGGTGTTGGTATCTCTGATGTCCTGTCTGATCGCAGAAATTTCTGCTTTCATAGATTTTGCCAAGTCGTGGACTTCTGCTAATTTATTCCGTATTGTGTCCATTGTAACATTAATGTCCTTTTTACCTTTATTGGGTGAATCAGGATTCGGTGGATCAGCCTTAAATCTCTTGAGTTTTTTTGCTTCTTTTTCACCCATGTTATACAAGCTGTGAGAGCCGAGTTGTGTTGCAAGCAGTGGATTTTAGGAAAAATATGTTTACCGTTGGCACCTGAAAGTTGCACAGCTACTCCTTGGAGTTAAATAGCTGAAGATAGTGATTGATAGGGGAAGTACTACACAGATAGATCACAGAGCTAGTTAAATGCTATATTTATGACAGTCGGAGAAACCAATTTGTTAAGAACCTTCCATCCAGGTGGCCATCTTAGGATCAGGCAAGGCTAATGTTAGAGATAGGCATCTTTAGGCGGCAGCCATTTTAGAGTCAGGCAACATGAATGAGGATGGTGAAGTAAAGCACCCCTCACACATCAAACAACAATATCTGTACACAAGGATCATGCATGCCAGATACTTGACAACAGAAGGGCATCGGTGGTCCGCACAAAGCCAGCTGGATTGACAATTGCCCTTTAAGTAATCTCCACAGTCACAGACCACAGTCACAACCATGTGCTAATTTTATGTTGTTATCCAGTGTTACATTTAATCTTAGCCCCCAAAGTAGCGGTTCTGCAGCTGTTTAGAACAGAGTTAAACTCATCATGATAGTCAGCCGGCTGCTCGGCTTGTCAGTTCTCTGTTTCTGTGCATTAGCGAAGTTTCATAGCATTAAAATACCTCTGCTGTTCGAAAAAGCGCCTGGATGTAAAACACTGCCGAGGAGGCTGTTTATATGAATAATATGAGGGATAACGCACAGAAATACTGCAGCCAGGATCTCTAGTAAGCGCCGAGTTAGCCCACCATTTTGGGTGTAAGCGCGTGTGTCAGCAAATGGAGTCGGGCAATCCGGGTGATCCGAATGACAACAACGGACCTCAGAGCCGGTGTTAGACTTGTTGTTCTGGGCTCTGGACACTCTTCAGCCTCACCTCAATAGCGTAGAGCCGCAGCAATTCGTCCGCTTCTTACATTGTTGTCATACGGGTTCCGGCATGAGTGGAGGGGCTCGGTGCTCAGGCCGAATTGTTTCCACCTGGCGCAGTCTCGTAATCACACCGAAATTCTCCCAAAAGCAGGTCAATGACAGACCTCATTTTCCGCAAGGGTCGTTGCTACCTCGAAACTGCGCATAAAATGCAGAGGGAAAGCAGAGCCACGGGAGGAGGTAAGAGCTTACGCCGCCATCTTCTCCAGCTTCCAAACCATGCCCCTGGAGCGCAGAAACGTTTTAGACACTCACACCAAGTCACAGTTCTGGGTTGAATCCATCATCGTTCTTTATCTCACTTGGTCACCCCATTTCAGACCCAGCGGAATGCAAATCAGCCTTGGCCCTGTTCCTCATGGGAGGACCTGGCCTGGCAGTTTGGGCTGGACTATTCCCATGGGGAACAGGGTCAAGGCTGATTTGCATATGGCTGGGTTCAAACTGGAATGGCGTGGCAAGCAAACTAATGATGGATTAAACCCAGATCTGTGAATGGGGGTGAATGTTTGACAATGTTCAACATTCAGTCCATCAATATTTTGTGTTGCATTTTTACCCTAAGTGGGAAGGGTATGCCCAGAAGTGGGTCCCCTGTTCGCTACGCCACCGGTTTCCAGCAGGCCAGGCTGAGGAGGTGCTATGCACCAAAACCGGTCCCATGATGCTTGTTTTCCAGTCCACTGAGTACCTAGCCTGGCAGTTACTTTTACCCCTTTATGAGTCAGTCTTTCAGGTAAAGGTAGACCTTTTGACCATGACATTGTAAGAATGCTACTATTGGAACTGTGCACTTTGTAAACCTAAAGAGAGCAAATTTGAGACAGAATGACAGAATTCAGAATTAGTAGTAGCACAGAGATACTTGAAGTCGTAGGTATTTTCAATTTTTGGGGTGTGCTGGAATATTGAAATATGCTCCTTGGCAATCCAATCCAATATGCGATGATATCGCCTGGGTATTGTCTTCTGGTTCCTCTCTAGTCAGCTGATGGAATCAAGTTTCATAAGCTGCGGCTGTGATATTTTGGTGGCTGGTTGATCTACCTGCTATACTAATGGCCATTTGTATGCTATGTAAATGTTAATTTACAACAGCTATTTTACTTTACCTACCCAGGTGGGAGAGTAATACCTTTTACTGGGTTCAAGAACAGCTATGGACGCACGCATAATGAAAGGGCAATGCTCAGCTTGACTAGGCAGTTGAAAAAGCTTTACTGACTTAAACATAGTTCAATATGTTGTTTTTATAAAGAACATTAATCATTTGAACAGGGCCACAGAGTTATTAAATTAAATCAAGCATGACTCTGCATCACCTGACTGAGGGTGAAAGACAAATATGCATAGTCATTTTACTATGTTTATGGCACTGCTCGCACTGCTAGTGTTAGCTGCAGTTGGGCTGTCACTGCCATGGTAGTCTTTGTCTCAACTCCGGAACCCCAGCTCACCGGGCAGCGTTCGCTGCCCTGCTGGAAGCACCACATCGCCATGCAGCTGAAGCAGAGGGACCGGGCACAGAAAGCACACTACAAGCAAGTGTTCCAGTCCTGTGAGTAATGCATGCCCCATATTTCAGTGCAGCCCTTCCTGCCCTGTTAAAAGCAGCCCATGGGCTCTGTCGTCCTTGTACCCATTTATGAAGCTACCAAACTATCACAGAACAGGTGGCACACAGTACATTACTACTTTCTGTCTAGGAACTTCTAACTACATTATCCTAAGACTTTAATGAAAAAAAGTGACCAGCATCTCAAAGTCAAAGTACCATTATTCAAGCATAAACCAAACAATACGAACCATTTCTATATAGATACTTAGTGAAAACTTGGTGCTATCGGTCTTATGATGCCCATCCCCCTTTCCGGATGATGTCTAACTTTAAAGCTACATTTATAGATACAGAGATAAAAATTGTGTGCTCTAAAACATCCTGCATTGCTTAATCTTATAATGCAAAGTAGGAGCAGGAACTTCATACTTTGAGTTAATTTTTTCTTAACTGTCGTCCCTCGATTGCATGGCATCCTTTTGCTTAAAATGAGTGCCCACCCTTCCCTTAAAGTATATTCCCGAATTGCACCCTATATACTACCCCTGCTGTACCTTCCTTTTACCATCCTAATAGCCCAACAATATACCCTTTATAGTCCTCTCATCCAACTTAAACTACATGACCTGGGCGCAAAACGCATTTATAGTAGCCCTGATTTTGTTCGCAGCTTTGCTAGTATTTGAAAATTACTTGTAATTGGAAAAACATACAGCTATGTCCGTTTACTTCAGAGAAGTGGAATATAAGAATATGGACCGGTACTCTGTTGCAGAAGCTGTGATACTGTCTTGTTTTCACAACATCACCGCTCCTGCTAGAACCACGGACACTCCACTCTACACCACTCCACTCTACGCCACTCCACTCTATGCCACTCCACTCCACACAATGCCAATCCACTCCACACAATGCCAATCCACTCTACACAATGCCACTCCACTCTACGCAACGCCACAACACTCCCCTCCACGCCACTCTACGCCACTTCTCTCTTCTCTCTTCTCCACACCATAACATAACATTACACTCTCAACTTTAGAGCACTTCATTCCATGCCCCATTACACCAATATCTTTTTGGCAAACTGAATAGCAGCCACAGTAGAGTACAACATGGCTCAAACATATTGGCAGAACCATAGGCGAGACCAGTCGGCTGTGCCAATACTTGTTGCCCTTTGCTGACACATTTCAAATGTACAGTTTACTGCATAGCTGTACCAGTTCACCCAGAACTGAGGGCGCTGCTCTGCTACAGTGTGCCGATCAGATCGCCCCGAAAACCCTCATAAGAATCTCTCAAATCTTAGGAATGGTTCAGATCGAAATGTGAGTCGAATGTAAATGTCAATTCTATGGTAACTATTACCAAAGTAGTTAACGTGCTTTTTAAGGATCTAGCTGTTTTTTATGTTCAGAATAATTGTATTGAATTTTCAAAAAGTGACAGAAATGGACAATACAGAAAAATATATGTAATAGCAGTAAATTACAATTAATTGACTAAGGGAAATTACGTCAAGCTATCATAGATCAATAAATTACAATAAGAGAATAATCAATCAAAGGGAAAATAAAATCAAGGAAAGGAGGAGGGAAGGGTAGGGAAGGGGACAGAATATAACATATTACATGAAATGTAGAGTTACTATCAACATAGCAAAATTGATCATAAGCAATTTATGAGAGAACATATTACAATGAAACACAATAATCATAACAGTAAATATGATCTAGCTGTTTTTAAACGAGGGCATGAAAGTAATTTAACTGGTTGACTGTTTACAAAAAAAGAAAGTCATTTATAGAAATGAAAACAAGTGTGCCAATAAATATTTGACAACACCTAAGTTCAAAGCAGATGAGTAAGTTAAGAAGGGAAGTCAAAATGATTAACGCAGTGATGATGTGTTTGTGTTGGGCTCTGTTTGCCATTAGCATGGACTTGTAACTCAGGAGCCACACGAATCCTGGGTTTCTATCAGAAACTGACCCATCTTGTGATGATATCGCCTTGTCTTCTGGTTTCTCTCTAGTCAGCTGACGGGTTCAAGTTCCATAAGCTGCGGCTGTGATATTTTGGTGGCTGGTTGATCTGCCTGCTATACTAATGGCCATGTGTACGCTATGTAAATGTTATTTTACTACAGACATTTTACTTTACCTACCTAGGTGGGAGAGTAATACCTTTCACTGGGCTCAAGAGCAGCTATGGACGCCCGCATAATGAAAGGGCAATGCTCAGCTTGACTGTGCAGTTGAAAAAGCTTAGGCTGGAACTGTGAGACTATCCATCATTTATAGTCATCAGACAAAGCCCACCTTGCAGTACTGGATAGAATGATTTTCCTGTTTGAAGAAGTGGAGTTTATCAGTTCAGATGAGTAACACTGTGACCAACAAGAGAACCCACAAATATGCATTTTAATTATTAATGTATGTATTTGTTAGAAATAAAATCGTGTATTGAATAATTGAGACGAGAAGAAGGTTTAAGTGTATTAAATTCATAAAAAGAATGAATTTAGAGTCATCAAAAGCTAAAAAACAATAGCAGAGAAGCCTCCAGCCCTCCTGATTCATGTTTAACAAAACAAGGCTAAAGGGTCAGGCAGCCATGCGCCCCATAAATAACCTGTTAATGGGATTTCCAAACAAGCTGTCCTCAAAATGGCTTCTTGCCTCTCGTGGAGAATATTAAAATGCAAATGGATTCGGGCTGTGTCCTCATAAACAACCGTGTTCATTTAACCTGCGACCTCACCGTTTAACCACCCATTCGAGCAATTTGTACTCTGCTAGCCATAACATGTCACTCCAAAGCGTTAACTTTCAAGAAAGCGTGCTAAATTAAAGAGTAACAATTTGCAACGCTTGGTTAATCAAGACAGTGAGATTTTTATAGACGGATCTCATTACCTTTCAACCACTCTACCTGGCCCTGCTCCTTTTTTCTGCATTCATGCTGTACATGTCCTGTGGGTATTTGCTCTGCCAATGACTGCATGCGGTATTCACCTGTTACAACGCAATTTTTACAACGCACTACCACTACAACGCAGGCATTACAACGCATACCATTACAACGCATTGCGCTGGGGGTGCTCTAGGATAAGAGGTAAGTTTAATTTACTATCCAACACCTTCCCTAGGGTCCACGGGGACTGGAGTTAGAATAGTAAATTATACTTACCACTATCCAGCACCCCAAAGCGCTATGCGTTGTAACGGTATGCGTTGTGAATACCGCGTTGTAATGGTATGCGGAGTAAAAGTATGCGTTGTAACGTCATACATCCACTGCATGCAGCATATAGCTCTAATGAAGTAAATGTGTTGCCATCCTCCCATGCGACATAGTAAAGATGCAATCAAAATTCATTCGTCAACACATAGCCTCTTCCAGTGATTGTGCAAGTTACAGGTTTACAAAGTCTGCTCTTACCAGACATGTCAACTTACACGGTGCCACTGTGTGCTGCACGATAGCGGCACATTTCACATGGACATCGGTGAAGTACTGATGAAAGGGAGTAGGCACTAGATGAGCTGAAAAAACGATGCTTGGAGTAGATTTCCAGCGAGCGCCAAGAGGTTCTGCACTTTAAAAATCCAGTATGGATTTTAAAACCTCCCACAAGCAGAGGTGATCCAAAAGTCTTTGGTCAGTTGCTTAGGGAACATTATGAGTGCAACCAGGAATAAAACCTCATCCTGGTCACCAATCTCTGCCCTCCAATATCCCTAGTGTCTCTAAGGGTCCCAGATCTATAACCCAAAGACCCATCACCTCTGAGGTCCTGTGTCCTCTCTCACACGTAAAAAAAAATCAGGCTACTACACAAACATCAGACAATGAAGTGGTAACTAATTACAGCGGTGCCAGAAAAACGCGAGACGAGGTGTTGGACGATATGTGCCCAGAGCCTTGAAATTAAATGATACTAGTGGACCTGCAGCACTTAAGAAGCCTTGCAAACCTGTATCAGACCTGCCATTGCAGCCTGTGTGTGCAGTTTTAAACTACCAGTTTGTTATGGCAAAATAAACCTTTTGACAGACCCAAACCTTCATTTTTAATACATATAAGTCACCCCTAGGGTATGTTCAGAACAGCACAGAAGGCAGGGTGCAGTGTAAATAAAATGTTGGACAGGTTCCTAAAGTTTTACGTGCTCTGGTAGTGAAAAACTCTTAAATGTGTTTTCGCTTCTGCAAGGCCTACCTATCCCACAGGATAACAATGATATTACCTTATTGCATTTAATAAGCTGCAATGTCTAATTGGGAGCAGGAAGACAGATCAAGTTTGATGCCTTAAGAATTGCAAATAAATGCCCTCTTTAAACATATAGTTCTACTTTTAATCATATTTCTGAAAATGCCACTTTTCATGGATCACATAGCTGGGGTTAGTGGGCAGTTGGTCTTTATGTATTGCTCCCAGACAATGTGACAGAGGGATGCTAGGTGTTGGTAGGATGGGCCACTCTGAGTTACCAAGGGGGAGAAGCTGTTACCTACCATACTGGCGCATCACAATGGTCCTACTTGGGCACTACCGCAAATGGTTTGTTTGACACGAATCTATTATTAATCAAACACAATCTGAGGCCAGGGAAGGGAGGCAGGAAATTCCAAGCACCTCTGGGGGGTGGAAACTTCTAGAAGCTTCTTCCAATCAAAAAGAATCACTGCGGTGCTGCTGAAATGACTGCTACTCTGCTATACTGCTGCCCCACTGTGCTGACCTACTGCCTTACTGCCTTCATGCCTGGGTGAGAAGGAGTGGACCTGCAACCTAAACCCAGGAACCAACAGTGACTCCAAAGGCTAGTTGGCTAGCCTCCTGATCAGAAACCTCAGGGACAGACCAGGCTCCAACAACATTAAACCCAGCACATGATCCCTGCCATCTGTGAGTCCTGCACTCCCAAGTAGTTCCACCACAGTCCTGGATGCTTGGAAGTTGGCCTGAATGTGCTCTGCCATCTAATCTGTGGATTCAATAGAGCTGATGCATCTCCTCGCCAGTACTTTATATATTGCTTCTAAAGTTAATCCTGGCTGCTCTGTGCCAAGCTACCAGAAGGCTGAGCTCAAGTTAATTTAGGATTTGCTTGTGACTTCACCCTGACCAGGACTGTAGTATTGCTTGTATAAGGTTCCACCCCCCACAATCAGAAACCCAATTTCTTACACCGTGTCAGGAAGGCAATTTGGCTTGGACCTGAAAGAGGCCTACGAATTAGACACTTCATTTTTCATTCAACTTTTGATGAAGCTAGAACTGTGGCTACCAGGTTCAAGTATCAACGTGGCATCGGCACTACTCTTACAATTTGATAATGGAAGTTGTGAGGAAAATGTAATACATTACTACAGGCCAGGAATGGTGCAATAGTTCTGAGTTCAGAGCTGGGTTTGTGTTACAGTTGACCAGGAGAAGTGAATGGTACGTATTCATTGGGTGGAGGGAAGGACTTATAATGCTTCCAGGCACGCCACAAGGAAGCTTAAAAGGTCTCACAATGAGAAGATAGGGATGGAAAGGGTATATCTTGGTCTGAATGTGTCTCGAGGGTAGAACAGACGTCTCAAGTTTCCTTACTCTGTCCATGAGCAGCGCTTCCAGTTCTGCTTTTATTTTTTGCATTCTGGTACTTGCAGTCCTAATAATTCCATAATAAAGTTAGTAATGGAATTCACAGAATGCAATGAAAAGAACTTTAATGAACACGCTACTTTTGTATGCACCAGGGGAAACGTGAAAATGGCAACATAACATATTTTATATTTAAGAACATATACATCTTGAGAATGTCAACAACATATAAGTGCATCGTGACATAATTATGTCATTAAAACCAATTAACTCAAAATCACTTCCACACAAAACACTTAATTTTCCTAGTTCCTTAGTAGATTATCCATTTCAGCTTGTTGGGATTTTAGGCCTGTCCCAAAACTCAAAGAAAATACTGCAGTGAGGTTCTTACACGTGGAGCTGGGAAATGTGAGAGCTTTGTGTGTACCACAGCAGACCAGTGGCACATTTCTTTAGTTAAATCAGCAAATCCACAGTTTCAACAGAACACTCAACCACACAATAAAAACAAAGCAACAGGCTATGAGAAGTAATTAAAACAAAACATACTGGAAACCAAACAACTATTACAAGCAAGAGCACAACAATTCAAGGAAGGTACAGTGGCACAGTGAACCAATATAAAGATCCGCAGGTACATATGATTTCTGAAATATTTGATTGATGATTGGTCCACATCTCGTTTGTCATTTATTACATTTTGCAAGGCATCCAGGATTTTCCATGATGCAAGGTGTAAAACCTGAGACTGGTTATCCAACATGGCAAGATAGTGACCTAGAAAATATCTTTTGTGGGTATAGAAATCCTGCTAGATGGGTAAATGAGTACGGGTCATCACATCTTGCAATCAGAAAATAGATTATAAAGTAACTTTGTACTTTCTAGAGTGGGCTTTCTCACAAGTTACCATAAATAGTGCTGATCAGGTAATGTTACAGTATAGCATTGCTGATATGTATTTTTATTGTGTACAAAGTGAGTTTCCTCTGGGCTCCAAGGATATCCAAACATGGGTGCCACAATTCAGGGCATGGTAAGGTTGATGGCGTGAAGAAAGGAGGAGCTGTAGAAAGGGTATGCATATATTAGGGAAAAACATTTATCCTATTTCCTGTAGGCTGATAATCCACAATGGGTGAGTTGAGGGGAAAGCCCACACGAGTAGTTACTATATTGGAGATGATTATTGCACAGCATTATTTTGAAATATGTGGCTCGATAAAGCCTCTCTGAAACAAATGAGCAGCAGTGAGTTTGGGGTGGAGGCGCATATTGTTCCAGTGGCAGAGGTTTAGAAGATATTGTGCTGTCCTGTCGAAAATCAGCCCTGAGTACTGCACAAAGAATGCCATAGTATTTAGCAGTAACAGTGTGAATGTACTGGCCCTTGTGCCTCCTTTTCCCTTTGTGATCTCTCATCACAGTACTGACTTAGCCCTTACACGGAGATATTGCGGAAAGACAAGGCCCCTTGCCACTGAACTGTTCCAGACCACCGGATCACCTTTAGCTTTGAGCAGCTGTTCGCCGGACCCGCTTCACGGGTCCCGCTTCACTGTGACTGCACCAGGGGCTGCGGAGGCTCAACGGGGCTGCGAGCACGTCGGCAGGGACTCCAGTGACCAGGAGTCCCTGCGAGGCCAATTCTCCACACCTGGCCCGCTCTCCCCGGAAGCCACGCCCACCGTGTATCGGACACTGAAAACCGGCTCTCTTCTTTCCATCAGGTGGGATTGCAAGCCCTTACACGGAGATATTGCGGAAAGACAAGGCCCCTTGCCACTGAACTGTTCCAGACCACCGGATCACCTTTAGCTTCGAGCATCTGTTCGTCGGACCCACTTCGCGGGTCCCGCTTCACTGTGACTGCACCAGGGGCTGCGGAGGCTCAACGGGGCTGCGAGCACGTCGGCAGGGACTCCAGTGACCAGGAGTCCCTGCCAGGCTAATTCTCCACACCCGGCCCGCTCTCCCCGGAAGCCACGCCCACCGTGTATCGGACACTGAAAACCGGCTCTCTTCTTTCTATTAGGTGGGATTGCAAGCCCTTACACGGAGATATTGCGGAAAGACAAGGCCCCTTGCCACTGAACTGTTCCAGACCACTGGATCACCTTTAGCTTCGAGCAGCTGTTCGCCGGACCCGCTTCGCGGGTCCCGCTTCACTGTGACTGCACCAGGGGCTGCGGGGGCTCAACGGGGCTGCGAGGACGTCGGCAGGGACTCCAGTGACCAGGAGTCCCTGCGAGGCCAATTCTCCACACCTGGCCCGCTCTCCCCGGAAGCCACGCCCACCGTGTATTGGGCACTGAAAACCGGCTCTCTTCTTTCCATCAGGTGGGATTGCAAGCCCTTACACGGAGATATTGCGGAAAGACAAGGCCCCTTGCCACTGAACTGTTCCAGACCACCGGATCACCTTTAGCTTCGAGCAGCTGTTCGCCGGACCCGCTTCGCGGGTCCCGCTTCACTGCGACTGCACCAGGGGCTGCGGAGGCTCAACGGGGCTGCGAGCACGTCGGCAGGGACTCCAGTGACCAGGAGTCCCTGCGAGGCCAATTCTCCACACCTGGCCTGCTCTCCCCAGAAGCCACGCCCACCGTGTATCGGACACTGAAAACCGGCTCTTTTCTTTCCATCAGGTGGGATTGCAAGCCCTTACACGGAGATATTGCGGAAAGACAAGGCCCCTTGCCACTGAACTGTTCCAGACCACCGGATCACCTTTAGCTTCGAGCAGCTGCTCGCCGGTCCTGCTTCGCGGGTCCCGCTTCACTGTGACTGCACCAGGGGCTGCGGAGGCTCAACGGGGCTGCAAGCACGTCGGCAGGGACTCCAGTGACCAGGAGTCCCTGCAAGGCCAATTCTCCACACCTGGCCCGCTCTCCGCGGAAGCCACGCCCATTGTGGTCTTATACTTAAGCAGCCCACTGCCCGCGCTCGCGGGACGCGCGCGGGTCGAAGCGCGGAGCAAAGCCCGGGCAAAGGGCGGGCCGTTTGAGGCCGTTCGAGGACAGAAGAGACTGGACTGGGCCTCACCCTTGTCGCCAACCCTGCTTTTTTGGTATTGCTATTTTGTCACTAGTTTCAGGCAGGTCCCCTAGGAACCATGTGTTCGCGTGTAAGCCGTAGCAAGGCTGCTAAAGGAGGGAAGATGTTGAATGGGACTCTTGATGACTTAATAACTAGGACCAATACAGCCATAGATATTGAAATCACTAAAATGCAAAAGAGAGTCTCTATAGAACTAGACGCAGCTAGAAGACTGTCCCAGGATATTGCTATGTCTAAGAAATCATCCCTGGGCCACATTGCAACTGCTAAAACCCCTGAGCGTTCGTTTGGCCTGCGGCCAATTACCACTCAGGCGGATATCCATCATACCATAGCCACAACCTCACCTGCGCCAGTCACTACTCCAGGGCTTGCCCATTCTCATACCAATCAGAGTCCCACCTTGAATGCACTTGACTTAGAATTGGGGTCACCTACTGAAAGAATTCCTATAACTAATGAGGTGTTAGGGAATAACTTGTGTGTTAGCCATAAGGGTGTGGTACAAAAAAGGAAACGTAACACAAGATCTGCCTATTCGAGGAAGAAGGCCAAAGTTGCTAGGGCACAATATTTTAATGATAGAAAGTCTATTGTAGAAAGTGGGTTAGGTGGGGACGGAGTCTCAGCTCAGGCGCTTTCAAGCGTCGAAGAGAACTGCTCGATCATAGATGTCACCAAGTTAGATATTATAGAGGGGGAGATGACCCACATAATGGTGCTGTGAAAAACGGGGTACCCACATGCGAGGTAGAGGGAAGAGATGAGGAATTCTTAAAAATAGTATGGGAGACTTTAAAAAAGCTTCTAACTCCCCTAGAACTCAGGCTCTCACGTATAGAAAATCACCTTCTAGAAGTAGAAAAGAGTATCCTAACATTAGCAAGCCTTAGCCTAAAGGAAAACAAATCTAATATTCCATCGGAAGCTGATAAAATTGCACTGGCACCCACTGTTGCTCCACAAGCACCGCCCCCCAACTAAACCAATACCCAGACCACGCACAAGGCCTACGATCTCAAAGTCACTAAACCCACATCGAAGATACCGAAACAACTCCCTCCACAACTAATACCTCTCCAAAAAGAAGCTGCTGCCCCGAGGACGAAAGAAATTAAGGCCCATCGAACTAACTTACAGGGGCCACAAATCATAGAGAACTTTCGTGGGGGCTACATAGATCTCCCCCCAGATGTAAGGTCATATGTGGTGGTGTTAGCTGGAGTTCCTGAAATTGAGTCCCAACATCAAGAACATTTTTGGTCTCTTAAAAATAAGGTAATTCATTGGCTGAATGTAAATAGACCGCTACCTAATCACTTGAGAAGCAAAATTTTAATGGTGCGAAGGGTTCCTTGGATAGGTCCGTCATACAAATCCATCCCAGGTGATTGCATTGTAGTCTCATTTGAAGATCCACACACGGCACAACACATATGTTCTTGGAACACATGTGGTGACAACTCGTCTATTGTAGTTAGACCACTCACTTTTTTATACCCTCCACGGCCTAGCTTAAATCACGGGGGAAACTGGTCACTGGTACGACACCCTGCTCGGGGAGGGGAAAGAGATGGTTGGCAAGGCACCAATAGATGGTGGAATGGGGCACCAACCTTTAATAGGTTTGGCTGCCTAGAAGAGGTAGATTGACTCCCTACATTAATGGCACCCCTGACTGGCTCCAAAGACATTCCCCCTTTGCCGAGCAGCAAATTCATGTCTATTAAGTGTAACATAGGAAGGAGTATTCCACTTGCAAGAACAGAAACGGACATAGGAAGGTTATTGACCTGTTTTTTAGATCCTAACCCAGTCACAAAACATCCCACTGACAAAATAGCCTTGGTGGTTCTAAATGAACAGGGCGTGTCATGCAATTCCTCTCAAAGGGTGGCCCACGCTCCATGCAGCTTGCCCCAGACTTTCCCGATATCATTGCCACTGGATGCAGTAATCCGTTATAATAAAGACACTCTTGGTAGTGGTTCCAACCCATCATGAATGCTACCCTCAGGGGCGGAGACTACCCAGCCCTCTCCGGGGGTAACTGAGGCGGACTTATTGTCACCGCCTATGGTTAGGAATCCTAGCTCCAATCCTGACCCCCTTGTGTCTGTCCCTATGTCAGGTCGGGGGGTGTTGGTGGTGTGGCGCTGAAGGTGCTTAGCTGGAATGTAGCGGGCCTTGCACGGAACATCGACATACCCAAATGGAATTCATTTGTTGAATCCTTCGGGATTTGCCTATTCCAGGAAACCTGGTGCTTGGAACCACGCCACAAGGTGGGTTATTCCACCTACTTTGTGCCTGCGGCACAATCATCTGGCGGTAAAGGCCGCCAGTCTGGCGGCCTATTAATTTGGGCTAGTATCTCCATGGGTTTAAATATCAGGTCCATACCAACAAAATCACCTGACCAGCAGAGAGTATCAGTTAAAGGTTCGGGGGGAGGAAGCTAGAAGTTTTCAATATTTATGTAAGAGGGGCAAGGGGTGGTGCATCCATGCTGCCACTTACAGGAATTGAGGAGGAACTCGGATCTTGTAATGCTGATTCCTTCATTTTACTAGCTGGGGACTTTAATTGCTCATTCGAACCACTAGCCAGTGAGGACATACTAGGTACCAGGGAAGATGATGTTAGGAGAGGCATCACCCCCCTCACTCTCACACCCATTAGAAGCTGGACCCAAAGTGTCATAGACCTTAACGTTCTTTGCTTGGAATTTGGCCTTAGGGCAACTAATGGTCGATCTAAGTCCGACATCCTTGGGGCACACACGTTTAACAGGGTGGGCCGCTCCTCACGGATTGACTATATACTCCTGAACTATAGGCTCTGGGCTCAACTGATAGATATGGTGGTCTTGACATCTACCGACAGTGACCACAATCCTTTAGTTTTGACTGTGTCCTCTCTCTGGAAGGGTATGACTCCAGCCCTAACCTCACATACATGGAAAACAACGCATGAAGTACACCCTTCCAATTGTGGCAGGCGGCTGAAATGGAATAAAATTGCTGTTAACAAAGGAAAGATCTTAGAAGCAAAATCCATAATGTCTAATGCGATGTTGCGTTTAGACTCTATGGGACTCAGCAAGCATGAGGTCCCAACCCTGTTTTCCGAAACCACCAATGCGCTAGGCGAATTGTTCAAGGTTCGCCCAGCAGGTATGAGGGGCAAGACAAGAGGTGGACCTATGGGCAGTGTGAGTTGGTTCTCCTCCGCCTGCCGCTCCTCCAAACAGGAGTTAATCAAAGCAGTGAAAGCTAAGGATGGCGGCCAGATTAGCCTTGCTAGGAAAAATTACAGAAGGGCTTTAGCTAAGGCAAGGGCTGAGCATGAGACCCAGTTTTGGAACGACTTAAAGGCGGCTAGTTCTAGGAAAGATTCCAAGGGTTTTTGGGACTTGTTGAGAGCAAGGGATAAACCTGCAGACTCTTTACTAACATGTAACATAACCGGTGAGGTGTGGCTTAACCACTTTTCCCAGCTCTATTCTCTGTCTGTGGGTCCTACTGCTAGCCTGATGGTACAGCCCCTTATAGAACATACCGACCGCAATGAGGATAATCTCTTCTTGCCCAAGGAAGTAGAGGGGGCGATTAAGTGCCTGGTCTCAAACAAGGCTGCGGGGCCTGATGGCATCCCAGGCGACTTACTTCGGGTTAACCCAGAAGAGTGGGGGAGACTCATTGCTTCCCTTTTCAATGCTGGCTTGTATGGTGGGACTCTCCCGGACTCATGGAAGGGCGCGGAGGTCGTCCCAATCTTTAAGAAAGGGAGTCGGGACGACCCTGCTAACTATCGCCCTATTAGCCTGCTAGACTCCACACAGAAGGTGGCTGGCAAGGTAGTCCTAGGAAGGGTCTTACAGTGGGTAGAGGAGAAGCAAATTCTTAGACTACCAGGCTGGCTTTAGAACTGGCATGGGGACCATTGAACAGACATTCCGGTTATTGATGATCTACTGGAAAGTGGTTGTACTGGGCAAGGGCAGTCTGTACCTTGCATTTATAGATTTACGGACTGCCTTTGACCTGGTCCCACGTGGCCAACTCTGGAATGTTCTTGATGCATTGGGTATCCCTTCATATTTACTTAATATGCTCATAAAGTTTCATGAGGATAACTTTGCACAGATCAGGTGGGATGACCAGGGACAAAAAACACCACGTATCCCTGTAAATAGGGGTGTGCACCAGGGATGTGTGCTGGCCCCCACTCTGTTCTCATTATATGTTAACAGAGTGGTGGAGCATTTATTAGAACATCCAGCAGATGCACCCTCCCTGGCTGGTAGGAAAATTCCTACCCTCCTATTTGCAGATGACACCCTCCTGATCTCCAAAAGTCCAGTAGGCCTGCAATGTCAAGTTTTGCAGAGGTCCCTGAGCACAAGAATATATGAGTGTATCTGTAAAGTTTACAGATGATATCCGTTCAAACAATGAAAGTCCATATCTATGTATCCAAGTTTGAAAAAAGTCCTTATTTTATTTTTCCATCCAGATGATCACAAAGACTTGTAGATATAGCAGTACAGTCTTGATATAATTTACAACAGCCAAACGCCAACACGCGTTTCATCAAGGGGCATCACCCAATGACTTCCTCAGGGCATGAAAATGATATCACTTGTAGATGTAAAAAACGGATGAGTATCAGGGAACTCTATAGAGCAATCCACCTTTAAATGATTTCGTAAATATATTCCTCGCTAGTGTCTTCAACAGTATAATATTCTCATTAGGAAGCGATAGGCAAGATAAGCCTATAATTCTGGAACCATCAAGTGTATCTCGGGTTCCCGTACCCGATCCTCATCGTTAGAACGGCGTGTTGCCAACACTGGCTATCAGCCTTCATCAGCCTGGATAGCTTGACTCCAGTGGTGTGGAGAGCCTGGGACTCACGTCTGAGTATACCCAGCACACTCGGGGTGAAAATTGCAAAAAACACAGTTGATGGACAGAATGTAGAACAATGTCATACATTTACCCCAGTACAAGGATCTGGGCCTAAATCCATCGTTTTTTTGCACTCCACACCACCCTGGGTTAGACAATGGCTATATGCAAATCAGCTCTGACCCTGTGCCTCATGGGAACAGTCCAGTCCGAACTACCAAGCCATGTCTTTCCCAGACCGGAATCAAGCATCCAAGGACCGGTTTCTGGCTATCAGCCTTCATCAGCCTGGATAGCTTGACTCCAGTGGTGTGGAGAGCCTGGGACTCACGTCTGAGTATACCGAGCACACTCGGGGTGAAAATTGCAAAAAGCACAGTTGATGGACAGAATGTAGAACAGTGTCATACATTCATCCCAGTACAAGGATCTGGGCCTAAATCCATCGTTTTTTTGCACTCCACACCACCCTGGGTTAGACAATGGCTATATGCAAATCAGCTCTGACCCTGTGCCTCACGGGAACAGTCCAGTCCGAACTACCAAGCCATGTCTTTCCCAGACCGGAATCAAGCATCCAAGGACCGGTTTCTGGCTATCAGCCTTCATCAGCCTGGATAGCTTGACTCCAGTGGTGTGGAGAGCCTGGGACTCACGTCTGAGTATACCCAGCACACTTGGGGTGAAAATTGCAAAAAACAAAGTTGATGGACAGAATGTAGAACAATGTCATACATTCACCCCAGTACAAGGATCTGGGGCTAAATCCATCGTTTTTTTGCACTCCACACCACCCTGGGTTAGACAATGGCTATATGCAAATCAGCTCTGACCCTGTGCCTCTTGGGAACGGTCCAGTCCGAACTACCAAGCCATGTCTTTCCCAGACCGGAATCAAGCATCCAAGGACCGGTTTCTGGCTATCAGCCTTCATCAGCCTGGATAGCTTGACTCCAGTGGTGTGGAGAGCCTGGGACTCACGTCTGAGTATACCCAGCACACTCGGGGTGAAAATTGCCAAAAACACAGTGGATGGACAGAATGTAGAACAATGTCAATAAAACAGGCTACCGGAGGACGACGGCGGGACAACAGGTACAAGGCAGGCTCTGACCAGAAAGACTGGTCATCCCCTTACCGCTGCCCTCCAGGAAGCCTTGGCTAATAACCCAAAGCGTATGCATGAGAAGGGAATCCCCCTCTCACATATAGAAAAACGCCTTAGTGTGTGTATCACATAGTCTGTACCACAACACTAGTCTGTTTTATTTCACCACACCTTTTTAAAAATCGGTCCTGAGGAAAGCCAGAATACTCTAAGGCACTGGCTGAAACATTTCGACCATCTGAAGGACGCAGGGGGCAGTAACTCGCCACCCTTACGCGTCCTGTAGCCTTACTTTTAACCGCTGGTGACGGCCCAGTTATTAAAATTTAATTTACCCCCGGGTACTGGGACCACCACCAAGCCATTTTAAATCACAACTCACCCAACCTCACTGCACTCTCAGCAATATACCAGCTCTGCTGTAATCAGGCGTCGTAGCACACCCGGGACATACTAGGTGTCACTGGGTGGGCCCGATGATGAAGCATGCCACCAACTAGGTTGGTGGGTGAGGGCTTCATGAATACACCAACAAGGTGCCCGTGACAGAACTAATTTGAGTACTGTAACACTTTGGTCACTTAAGCTAGTCCTTTTTGTTTAATCACATATAAACCCTAGGGGACTTGGACTAGCTACCTAGTCCTCTCTCTCCCTCTTGTTATACGCATGTAATATGCCCATGCCATTTGGCTAAGACTGTCTTTCTGAACAAGAAATGAGTGGCCTGGGTGAAAAAGGCCAGCATACTCTCCATGTTGCCATATGCCCTCACTATTTGGAGGACTGATGCACTTCTGAGGGCAACCACAAGACTTATGTCAGCCTTTTTTCCGGGTTGCACCTCACTCCAGGCAATTGACATCTGTTGTAAGATCAAGAGCGGAGGGATGATCGCAGGGCACTACTGATAACGATGTAATTCTCTACCAGGTCATGGCACGTGGAACCTCCCATGTTACTGGAATGCTAGCTTCAAAATCAGCCTCTCACAGACACCAATGGTACAGAATACACCAAATCAAGGCTTCGAATGGAGTTGGCTCCACTGCATCACCACTGTTGTGGCAACCACTGTGTCCTCACAGCCAGATATTGACTGGTTCATTCTCTGTGAGTAAGGTACTGCAAAACGGAGAGATTAAAGAACCGTGGACCTGTCCATTGGAAGAGATACAGTCCCCACAAGAGTCTGGAACCAAACACTGATAAACTATACAGATGGCACCAAAAGACCTGGAGAACTCCATATGCCCCGTCATCAAGATAAGGAAAAAGCAAAATGCATTTCTTGTGCACTAACCACAACTAAAACTAGTACCTTGGTGAACACTCTTCGAAAAGTAGCCAAATCAAACAGCAACTTCAGGAAGTCGTAGTGCATCTGTTCATCACAAGCTACAGGAACTAGCTGTAACTGGGATGGGCCAGACCATGAAGTTGGCATCTCTCAATTTGAGAGATGAGAATTCCTCACCCAGGTGGATGGTAAAGAATGATTGAATGAAGTAATACAATGTACAATCACAGTAAGTCACAGAGGTTTTCATGCTCAGGTTGATGAATGGCCTTTGTCTCCAGGCCGCTTTGGAAGAGAACATGGAAGAGAGCTCTCTTTTGCAAGAGAGCTAGAATACCAGTCCAAAGAGCACCTGCCTTTACTGGACACTAGGCCACTGAAGTCTTATAGAAACCAGGGGAATGTGAATGACCAAACTCAATATTATACCTCAAGGAGATTATTTTGAAGGGGCCACATGATCCTGAATGTGGGTCTATCCAGAAAAATACAAAACAAACTCCAACTGGCAATTTTGTGCCTGGATAGTCATGCTTGAAATTGCATTTGGTGATGCAGTGCACACAAAGAAATTCGTTTTATTTATTTATATGTTTACTTACCTGTTAAAGTCAGTAATCCATATATTACTACCCCCCACCCTGCCCCTCCCCCTCCCCACGTCACCGCCCTGCAGTTACACCTACTACCGGTCGTGGCTGAGCATCTGCCTCAACAGCTAAACAGATTCAGCTACAGTAACATCCGGAACAGCCCTTTTGTATGTGGAGACATGGCCATGGGCCCTTTACTTTGATGGCTGCAGATGCTTAAAGATTAAAGAATGATGAAGTGCAGGAAGGCCTGCAGTACCTTTTCTTTCATAATTCACTTACCCAGGTCAGTCAGACAAGTTGGATTCCAGAAACAGAATGTGAGGGGAAATAGCCTTTTGAGCTGCCTGAGGCACAGGGTCAAGACTGATTTGCATATGGTCATGTCTGAACTGGGGTGGTGTGGAGTGCATAAAAACTGATGGATTTAGGCCCAGATCTCTGTACTGGGGTGAATGTATGACATTGTTCTGCATTCTGTCCATTAATTGTTGTTTTTGCATTTGTCACCCCGAGTGGGATGGGTATGCTCAGACTTGAGTCTCATGCTCTCCACACCACTGGAGTCAAGCTATCCTGGCTGAAGACGGCTGATAGCCAGAAACCGGTCCTAGGATGCTTGATTCAGGTCCAGGAAAGACATAGCTTGGAAGTTCGGGCTGGACTGTTCCCATGAAGCACAGGGTCAAGGCTGATTTGCATATGGCCATGTCTGAACTGGGATGGTGTGGAGTGCAAAAAAACGATGGATTTAGGCCCAGATCTCTGTACTGGGGTGAATGTATGACATTGTTCTGCATTCTGTCCATTAATTGTTGTTTTTGCATGTGTCACCCCGAGTGGGATGGGTATGCTCAGACTTGAGTCTCATGCTCTCCACACCACTGGAGTCAAGCTATCCTGGCTGAAGACGGCTGATAGCCAGAAACCGGTCCTAGGATGCTTGATTCAGGTCCAGGAAAGACATGGCTTGGCAGTTCGGGCTGGACTGCTCCCATAAAGCACAGGGTCAAGGCTGATTTGCATATGGCCATGTCTGAACTGGGGTGGTGTGGAGAGCAAAAAAACGATGGATTTAGGCCCAGATCTCAGTACTGGGGTGAATGTATGACATTGTTCTGCATTCTGTCCATCAACTGTTGTTTTTCCATTTGTCACCCCGAGTGGGATGTGTATGCTCAGACGTGAGTCCCATGCTCTCTACACCACTGGAGTCAAGCTATCCTGGCTGAAGACGGCTGATAGCCAGAAACCGGTCCTAGGATGCTTGATTCCGGTCCAGGAAAGACATGGCTTGGCAGTTCGGACTGGACTGTTCCCATGAGGCACAGGGTCAAGGCTGATTTGCATATGGCCATGTCTGAACTGGGGTGGTGTGGAGTGCAAAAAAACGATGGGTTTAGGCCCAGATCTCTGTACTGGGGTGAATGTATGACATTGTTCAGCATTCTGTCCATCAATTGTTGTTTTTGCATTTGTCACCCCGAGTGGGATGGGTATGCTCAGACGTGAGTCCCATGCTCTCCACACCACTGGAGTCAAGCTATCCTGGCTGAAGACGGCTGATAGCCAGAAACCGGTCCTAGGATGCTTTATTTCGGTCCAGGGAAGACATGGCTTGGCAGTTCGGGCTGAACTGTTCCCATGAGGCACAGGGTCAAGGCTGTTTTGCATATGGCCATGTCTGAACTGGGGTGGTGTGGAGTGCAAAAAAACAATCGATTTAGGCCCAGATCTCCGTACTGGAGTGAATGTATGACATTGTTCTGCATTCTGTCCATCAATTGTTGTTTTTGCATTTACAATGTGGCGCACCATGGAGCATAATAGACAGATGCGTGACGCATTGCTGGAGTCATGTCGCAAGCACAACGCAGCTCCAGCAAGGCTCAGGGTGCCCCTATGTCTAACATGCTGCGTCAACCCTTACACCTGCTTCAAGCAAGCGCAGGGTTTTGTCGCAGCTTGGCCTTAAAAGTGACTGAGTGAAATCTTGTAGATTTCACACAGCCACTTTTAGGAGGCGTTCCTGCAGCGGAATGCCCCCCCTGCGGCGGAACGCCCACATGTGTCCCCACAGGTAAAACTTCTTCTACCTTTGCAACCCACTTTCCTAAAAGAAAATGTAATATGGCACAGATCAAATCAGGTAACTCCAATATCACCACATGACCCTTTACCCACCCTACATTCCAGGTAGTGTGCTCAATGCCATTACCAAGCAAACAATCTGCAGGTATGGCAGGGCTCACAGCAACTTTCAGAAGACCTGTACCCTCCCCATTCAAATGGAACAAGTGGCCCTCTCTGTTGTCAGCCACCACAACTTGGTGAAATGCAATAGGTATCACCTGCTCTGGGAACACCAACTGACTCCTTACCATAGTCATGCTGGTACCTGTATCCCTCAGAGCCTCAACACTTTGCCCATTGATGATGACCCATCACCTATACTTTGTAGTATTAAAGGGCATATGTATCTTAGGAACCATCTCACTGTTACCCAGGGACACGAGTGTAACCACACTCAACTCCCCTCCCATTAACTAAGACAAACTTCTCCCCAGCACTCTGCTCACTACCTCTGGAACTTTTCATCCAGTGGGGGGTTGTGCTCTGTTTGTAAACTTGAGATCCCCTTTGTAGTGCCCATACTCAAAGCACTTGGGAGTTTTTGGCTGGTGACTTTTATCAGGGTATTAGGTCTCGACTATTCTATCCCGCAGGGATAGAAAGGCGAGTATATAGTAGGCAGTTCAAAATCTCTACCAACTGCGGATCACGTACAGTTCATGTGGACACAATCACGCGCATTGTCAACAGCTGCCACAAACACGTGTTTTTTTAAGAGCTTCTATTTGCTCCCAGACACTTCGTGTGCGCGCGCCACCCTCTCCCTCTGTTGCCACGGGCATTAAACTCACCAGCACACCCCCTCCCTCTCCATATGGTCGCTCGAGTTCACGTCGAAGTGCTTTCCCTGAGAGGCTCTTCCCCACTGCCCCATTTGTCTGTGCCTCGCATCAGACTTCAAAGGCTGCCGCTTCTCCACCCCCCGCATCAGATTCAGGCTTCAAAGATTTCAAGCTATGGCCGTAATCAGGCTGCTCTGCTTGCCGTAACCCCTCCCTTTTCCCCCTCCCTCCTGCTCAGCCTCGCTCTCCCAAGTGCCTCGCTTAGGCACATACATACACCACTCGTGTGCTCCCCGATCACTTTTGCTTTCACGTCCGTCCGTCTCCCTAGATATAACAGGATTACATGCAAAACAGAAAATGAATAGTTCAGCTGTTGATCTCCCAACTCAAGGCCGTATGTGCGACATCAAAGAGTTTAAATACCTATATTCCAAGAGGAGTGCTTGTTCTTGAAGACCTGCATTCAGAAAATAACTCTAAATGGATTTTCTTTGCTTAGGGGTAAATCACAACTGCGATCAGAGACCTTTGTTGAGAACCCCTAAAAGGCTATGTTGTCGGAGATTCATGTTTCTACTTAGTCTCACAACTTGTCTCCACCAGCACTGACCGCAACTGCCCCAAGACGCTTCCTCTCATGTGGTGCCATTTCCACTTCTCGCTCTGTTGGTTGCACAATCATTCCCTCAGCATGTTTCAATAAGCCCAGTATGCCTGTCACATTCTACTCTCCATGTTACTGAATACACCAACCCAAATTTGGTTGGTGTATTCAGTAACACGCTGCACGCCACACACAGCTGCATGCCACACAATGCTGCATGCCACACACTGCAGCACGCTACACACTGCTGCACATCACACACTGCTTCATGCCTCACACTGCTGCACGCCTCACACAGCTGCACGCCACACACTGCTGCATGCCTCACAGTGCTGCACGCTGCAGGTCACACACTAATGCACGACTCACACTGCTGCACGCCAGACACTACTGCATGCCACACATTGCTGCATACCACACACTGCTGCATGCCACACACTGCTGCACGCCACACACGCTGCACGCCACTCACTGCTGCACGCTTCACACTGCTGCATGCCTCACACTGCTGCGTGCGGCAGGCCACACACAGCTGCACGCCACACACTGCTACATGCCTCACACTACTGCACGCAGCACACTGTTGCATGCTGCACACTACTGCACGGCTGTACGCCACAAACTGCTATACACCACACACTGCTGCACGCCACACACTGCTGCACGCCACACACTGCTGCATGCCACACACTGCGGCACTCCATACACTGCTGCATGCCTTAAACTGCTGCACGCCACACACTGCTGCACGCCAGACACTTCTGCACGCCTCACACTGCTGCACACTGCAGGCCACACACTGCTGCACGCCTCACACTGCTGCACGCCGCACACTGCTGCAAGCCGCACACTGCTGCACGTCACACTGCTGCACACCTCACACTGCTGAACGCCACACTGCTGCACGCCTCACACTGCTGCACACCTCACACTGCTGCAAGCCTCACACTGCTGCATTACTCACACTGCTGCATTACTCACACTGCTGCATGCTGCACACTGATACACTGCTGCATGCTGCACACTGCTGCATGGCAAACTGCAAACAAAACAGGTGATGGACAGAATGTGGATCAATGTCACACATTCACCCCAGTCCAAAGATCTGTGCCAAAATCCATAATTTTTTTGCACTCCACACCACCCTGGGTTAGACAATGGCGATATGCAAATCAGCTCTGACCCTGTGCCCCATGGGAACAGTCCAGTCCGAACTACAAAAGCCATGTCCTTCCCAGAACATAATCAAGCATCCGAGGACCGGACCGGTTTCGAGGTAACACCTCTCATCAGCCCGGCTAGCTTGACTCCAGTGGTGTGGAGTGCCTGGGACCCACGTCTGAGCATCCCCAGCGCACTTAGGCGGCAATTGCAAACAAAACAGGTGATGGACAGAATGTGGATCAATGTCACACATTCACCCCAGTCCAAAGATCTGGGCCAAAATCCATCATTTTTTTGCACTCCACACCACCCTGGGTTAGACAATGGCGATATGCAAATCAGCTCTGACCCTGTGCCCCATGGGAACAGTCCAGTCCGAACTACAAAAGCCATGTCCTTCCCAGAACAGAATCAAGCATCCGAGGACCGGACCGGTTTCGAGGTAACACCTCTCATCAGCCCGGCTAGCTTGACTCCAGTGGTGTGGAGTGCCTGGGACCCACGTCTGAGCATCCCCAGCGCACTTAGGCGGCAATTGCAAACAAAACAGGTGATGGACAGAATGTGGATCAATGTCACACATTCACCCCAGTCCAAAGATCTGGGCCAAAATCCATCGTTTTTTTGCACTCCACACCACCCTGGGTTAGACAATGGCGATATGCAAATCAGCTCTGACCCTGTGCCCCATGGGAACAGTCCAGTCCGAACTACAAAAGCCATGTCCTTCCCAGAACAGAATCAAGCATCCGAGGACCGGACCGGTTTCGAGGTAACACCTCTCATCAGCCCGGCTAGCTTGACTCCAGTGGTGTGCAGTGCCTGGGACCCACGTCTGAGCATCCCCAGCGCACTTAGGCGGCAATTGCAAACAAAACAGGTGATGGACAGAATGTGGATCAATGTCACACATTCACCCCAGTCCAAAGATCTGGGCCAAAATCCATCGTTTTTTTGCACTCACACCATCCTGGGTTACACAATGGCGATATGCAAATCAGCTCTGACCCTGTGCCCCATGGGAACAGTCCAGTCCGAACTACAAAAGCCATGTCCTTCCCAGAACAGAATCAAGCATCCGAGGACCGGACCGGTTTCGAGGTAACACCTCTCATCAGCCCGGCTAGCTTGACTCCAGTGGTGTGGAGTGCCTGGGACCCACGTCTGAGCATCCCCAGCGCACTTAGGCGGCAATTGCAAAAAAAACAGGTGATGGACAGAATGTGGATCAATGTCACACATTCACCCCAGTCCAAAGATCTGGGCCAAAATCCATCGCTTTTTTGCACTCCACACCACCCTGGGTTAGACAATGGCGATATGCAAATCCGCTCTGACCCTGTGCCCCATGGGAACAGTCCAATCTGAACTACAAAAGCCATGTCCTTCCCAGAACAGAATCAAGCATCCAAGGACCGGACCGGTTTCGAGGTAACACCTCTCATCAGCCCGGCTAGCTTGACTCCAGTGGTGTGGAGTGCCTGGGACCCACGTCTGAGCATCCCCAGCGCACTTAGGCGGCAATTGCAAACAAAACAGGTGATGGACAGAATGTGGATCAATGTCACACATTCACCCCAGTCCAAAGATCTGGGCCAAAATCCATCGTTTTTTTACACTCCACACCACCCTGGGTTAGACAATGGCGATATGCAAATCAGCTCTGACCCTGTGCCCCATGGGAACAGTCCAGTCCGAACTACAAAAGCCATGTCCTTCCCAGAACAGAATCAAGCATCCGAGGACCGGACCGGTTTCGAGGTAACACCTCTCATCAGCCCGGCTAGCTTGACTCCAGTGGTGTGGAGTGCCTGGGACCCACGTCTGAGCATCCCCAGCGCACTTAGGCGGCAATTGCAAACAAAACAGGTGATGGACAGAATGTGGATCAATGTCACACATTCACCCCAGTCCAAAGATCTGGGCCAAAATCCATCGTTTTTTTGCACTCCACACCACCCTGGGTTAGACAATGGCGATATGCAAATCAGCTCTGACCCTGTGCCCCATGGGAACAGTCCAGTCCGAACTACAAAAGCCATGTCCTTCCCAGAACAGAATCAAGCATCCGAGGACTGGACCGGTTTCGAGGTAACACCTCTCATCAGCCCGGCTAGCTTGACTCCAGTGATGTGGAGTGCCTGGGACCCACGTCTGAGCATCCCCAGCGCACTTAGGCGGCAATTGCAAACAAAACAGGTGATGGACAGAATGTGGATCAATGTCACACATTCACCCCAGTCCAAAGATCTGGGCCAAAATCCATCGTTTTTTTGCACTCCACACCACCCTGGGTTAGACAATGGCGATATGCAAATCAGCTCTGACCCTGTGCCCCATGGGAACAGTCCAGTCCGAACTACAAAAGCCATGTCCTTCCCAGAACAGAATCAAGCATCCGAGGACCGGACCGGTTTCGAGGTAACACCTCTCATCAGCCCGGCTAGCTTGACTCCAGTGGTGTGGAGTGCCTGGGACCCACGTCTGAGCATCCCCAGCGCACTTAGGCGGCAATTGCAAACAAAACAGGTGATGGACAGAATGTGGATCAATGTCACACATTCACCCCAGTCCAAAGATCTGGGCCAAAATCCATCCTTTTTTTGCACTCCACACCACCCTGGGTTAGACAATGGCGATATGCAAATCAGCTCTGACCCTGTGCCCCATGGGAACAGTCCAGTCCGAACTACAAAAGCCATGTCCTTCCCAGAACAGAATCAAGCATCCGAGGACTGGACCGGTTTCGAGGTAACACCTCTCATCAGCCCGGCTACCTTGACTCCAGTGGTGTGGAGTGCCTGGGACCCACGTCTGAGCATCCCCAGCGCACTTAGGCGGCAATTGCAAACAAAACAGGTGATGGACAGAATGTGGATCAATGTCACACATTCACCCCAGTCCAAAGATCTGGGCCAAAATCCATCGGTTTTTTGCACTCCACACCACCCTCGGTTAGACAATGGCGATATGCAAATCAGCTCTGACCCTGTGCCCCATGGGAACAGTCCAGTCCGAACTACAAAAGCCATGTCCTTACCAGAACAGAATCAAGCATCCAAGGACCGGACCGGTTTCGAGGTAACACCTCTCATCAGCCCGGCTAGCTTGACTCCAGTGGTGTTGTTGAAGATTAGACTGCAAACGTCAACATTATCGGCGCCATCTTGCCCCTTTCAAGCTCATTCGTGCGCGTAAGCGGCAGCCATTTCGAGCACCATGGCCCCACTGCCCCTCGCTGATAGCTAGCGCGTCTCTCACTCTCTTTCTTAGCCTCGCAGGCATCCCCCGCACGCTGGCAACCCCCTCGCTCTCCTTGGGTCATAAACCCCTCTTCTGCGCAGATCTGCCTCAGAATCCCATCCTGTTCCCAGCGCGACACCTCCCTTCATTCCTTTCATAGTCTCAGGCCCTTTGATGCAAACTCCCCTTTTCCTGTGTGCCCGTCTGTCTTCCTTGTTCCCAAGCCACCACCTGGCCCTGCGGATACTGTTTATTACCCCGTACAGTAGGAAGCCTCCCCTCCCCATCAAAAGACCCTCGAGCCGATCAAAGCCCCCACCCTACGAGATCCGATCAAACTCCACACATTCCGTGAATCGGCGGAATGTCCTGCTGCGCGATAATCATCACCTGTTGTGACCGGGGTGGGGAATTCAACTGTAAATGTATGTGGGAACGGGCCTGAAGGGGAGATTCCGAGGATGTTCTTTCACATATCAAAGTGTTGCAAGAATGTGTTACGTGCAATAAAGATCATAAACCTGAGTATAAGAGGCCAGGCCTCAGAGATGCGGGTAGAGCACCTCGTGACGATACTTGCTGTCTGAATTGATGTGTTCTCCTCCGGAGAGAATAAACCCTCGTTTCCTGCCTTTCAGTCTCCAGCGCCTGCTTCTTCATTGATTAAATATTGGTGGGTCATAGAGGTGACACCGCCGGGCAACACAAAAGGGTCTTTGGTCACTGGTTGTCTACGACCCCTTTTACAATTGGCGTCCCAAGCGTGGGGCCCATCAGCGACTCGTGGATCCAGTGGGAGAGGTCCTGACGACAGAGTGAACGACTGCAACGATCGGAAGGTACCCTGTCCGATAGACCCTCGTCTGACAGCCGATCATCCGAACTTCACTGGTTCCGAACGGACCTCTCTTGAGTGATCTACGGTCCTGACTGGGAACCATCAGGAGTGCCACGAGGAGTACGAAGAGAAGAGGACGATCGGGCGCTGGATTCGGAAGACAAGAAACTGTCCATGCGGTCCGGGTAAGGTCGTGTAAACACGACAAATCGCGAAATAATTGATAATTGATGGAAAATACTAGTATTACTTTTTGTTAATTTATTTGGAGATTCGCTGTCTGCAAACGGAGAAACAACAGGCTCTCCCTTTACAAACAGTGAAGGATAGGTACTCGTCCGTTGGACCTATCTTTCTCCCCCACTGATCAATTGCCCCTCCCCATTGATTAACTGTTACGGATTGTTTTCTGGAGATTCTCTGTCTGCAAACAGGAAAGAATAGGTCCCCCTCTTTGCAGATAGTGAAAGGGTAGGTGACGAAGACCTTTGCGGGCCTACTTATTCTCCCCATTGACCATTTTTTTAATTTTTTTTATTGACCAAAACACTGATTGCCCGATATTGGTTCTTGAGGTATTCACTGCCTGCAAACAACGTAGAATACAAATATTCTGTCTAGTCTTTGCACGCAGTGATAAGATAGGTAGTGCTGACTATTATCCCCATTGCGATCCGTCATGCCTGTCTTCTCCCCACTGGTTAGTAGCCTGTTTAGCCCGGACCGCTTATTAGAGATGAACCATCCGGCTCCGCTGGAAGACACCCCTAATAAGGACATGTTCATGAAGCATGGATTGATCGCTATAGCCTATAGCAAGCTGTGGCATAAATATACGAAAAAGGATCGAGAAAGTCAGTGGCCACTGATAGGATCCTTCGATGACGATAAAATAAACGCACTAGAAACAGCCCTTGGTAAAAACAAGACGACGCCCACTATGCTTGATAGTTTCGGCATGTGGCGCAAAGAAACTGAACAACGTAAAAAGAGAACTGAGAGTAGGTTGGGAAAGGAGCTGCGGAAAGCAGCCCATCTAGCGGCTCAGAAATTAGAAGAAGAGATAAAAGAAAGAGAGGAAGCCAAACTGAAACTAGAAATAGAAATGTCAAGCCAGTGTCCGGTTAGAACATCCTCCACGCTCTACCCTGAATTACCCTCGAAACAACAAACCAACGATGATCTGCTGCTAGGTCCTCCGATCATCTACATGCCCCCTCCATGTGCCCCTTCCCAACCCTTAGCTCAACACCCACCACCCCCAGGTACAAGCGAGAGTAGCGCCACAGCTTCGGCCCCCAGGGCTTCTGTGCCGGCCGGACCCCTTGCATTAGATACTACGCAAACAACAACGTTAGGCGACCCCGAGGCCCGAAGGGTTGGTTCTGCAAGAACAAACAGACTAAGCAAAGATGAGCGAGCAGGGGTTGATAAGATAGCAAGGACGCTGGTAGAAAGGAGGGAAGATGAAGAATACATCACGGATGTGTTTAACTCGTATACAGGGAGTTACAGAAGACACTTTACTGTACAACTGTGTTACCATGTCTTGAACGCATACGAGGACCGGTATCGAGACAAAGGTCCCCAGAGCCTAACGACTCTGTACCGGAAGGTCGATATCGGAGATGAGGGTGAGTGTGATGTGACGGACCTCCTTACGCGTACGCTTGAGGTTTTCCGCCACCTCACTGAACGAAAACCGACGACTGAACCTACGGCGCCTGTAGTGACCGAACCTCAGACTGAACAATCTAACGCCATGATGCCGATACGAGAGGCTGCCCCTTACTGGGTCCCTCCACGAGGTGAAGGGACTCACGATGATGCAAACAACAAAGATGCAAAAGGGAGGGTAGTGTACAACTGGGTCTACCAGCCCTGGGACCGGCAAGAGATTCTGACATTCCGGAAATCTCTGCCTGACCTACGTAAAAACCCCACTGCCTTCTATACTGAGTTGGGTACAGCCCTAGGATCAACGATTATGACCCTGGCTGACATCGACTTGTTTTTCGGGTTATGCCTACCAGCTGATGTGTGGAAGCAAATCCGGAAAGTCGACCACGTTGAGCTGTTTGGACATAACTGGTCACAACTCGATGGCATAGATAAACAACGAGAACCCGGACAAAAGCCTTTGAAAGCCATTTTAGACCTCCCGGATAAAATCGTACAGAAATTAAAAACCCTGATCCCAGAAAAGAAAGTGGACTGGTCGATAGTAACGGCCTGTCGCCAGAAACCTCAGGAGGATGTATCGGAATACTTCTCCCGGTTTGAAACGGTGTTCTCCGATTACAGCGGCCAGGACTTGACCACTGCAACCGGACACCATCTGTTTGTCCAGAATTACGTTAAGGGTCTATCACCAGAGGTCTCCCAGAAACTGCAGGCCAGCGAGAGTAGCTGGGCAGCCTCCAAACCTACGGCTATCCTCCAGATGGCCCAATATTATGAACATCAGAAAAACGAAAACGATAGAGCAACAGAGAGAAAGAAGAAAGACTTAAAAGAGAGGGTGATGATTGCTCAACTGCAAGGGGTGACTATAGGACGAGACCAATACCGGGGAAACCATCAGATGAACGTCCCTAAAACTGCACCTCCCAAGGACCGCACTTCGACTCCCCACATTGGACGTACAGACATTAGAGAAGACCAGTGTGCTTTCTGTAAGGGAACGGGTCACTGGAAATCTCAGTGCCCAGTTCTTTTGGAAATCATCAGAAATAGAGATCCTAGAGACATAGCAAGTGGACCGAGAAATAGGGGACCGCAGCGAGGGCCCCCAAACGACGCAACTAACGATAGATCAAGCAGGCCAAACACATTTGACCGACCCAGACAGAACCAATGCCAGCAATCTGACTACGATGATGTTCATGACTTTGCATAGGACTGCCTAGGGCAAGGGAGGGATCCAGTCGAGCTCCATGTTGACCAGCAAGGCCCTTACGTCACTGCTAAGGTCTTGGGTACAAAGTCACCATTCCTGGTAGACACTGGCGCAACACGTAGTGCGTTATCTAAACGACTGATTCCAAGGGCACCCTTGTCTGGCTCACTAATAACATCGACAGGTTTCGATGGAACGCCCTCCACTAACCCTTTGTCCGCCCCGATCCTCTTCGACTTAGAAAACAACACCACTGACACCACGTTTTTGCTTTCCTCCAATAGCCCTGACGCAATTATGGGACTTGACTTCCGAGCCACAATTAGATGTTCTCAAGACGGAGTTCGAGTTCTTCTTTACGACAACCCCGTTCTGCTTAGACATTGCCCTCCCAGACGCATGTTTTCCATCACCGACGCTGACACATCCCTGCTTGACACTCTGCCTCCGTATCTGTGGGCCAAAACGGATTCGGATGTAGGGCGCATGATGATTGACCCAGTGCACATTACTGTCCGACCAGATGCAACACTCCCAAAACTTCCACAATATCGGATATCGCCCGAGGGCGAGAAGGCATTGGTAAAGATCATTCAGTCACTGATAGACGCAGGAGTGGTAGAGGAAGTGGTTAGCAACGTTTGCAACAGCCCAATCTTGCCCATCATCAAAAAGCAAGGAGAGGGAGATGAGAAAGCATACCGCTTTATCATTGACCTTCGAGAGATCAACAAGGTGGTGGTACCCCAGTACCCCGTGGTCTCAGACATCACCACCATCCTGACTTTGATTCCCTCTACTGCCACCACCTTCACTGTCATTGACCTTAAAAACGCATTCTTTTCCATCCCCATCCACCCAGACAGCCGATATCTCTTCGGCTTTACCCTCAAAGCCCGCTCATATAGGTTCTGCCGAGCGCCCCAGGGCTACACAGAAAGCCCCAGCATCTACAGCCAAGCCCTCAAGAGACAACTGGATCAGGTCCAGTTACCCGATGGAGTGGTGTTAGTGCAATATGTCGATGACATCCTTTTGGCCGCCGATACCACTCCATTAGCTGTCACAGCCACCATTCAACTCCTACACTTCCTTGCAGAAAATGGCCACAAGGTCTCCAAGAAGAAGTTGCAATTCTGCCAACCCCAGGTCACCTACCTGGGCCACCTTTTGTCCAAAGACGGAAGGAAACTCACTCCCGACCGGATCCAAACCATTCTTGAAACTCCTATCCCTAAGACCCAGAAACAGGTTCGCTCCCTACTTGGCCTCACCTCCTTCTGCCGACAGTGGTTACCCAACTTTAGCCTCACAGTAAAACCGCTGCTTGCACTGCTAGCTAAAGACGTCCCTTTCCCACTCCCTTGGACCTCTGAGTGTCAGACCTCCTTCACGCAACTACGAGACGCCCTTTGTTCGGCCCCTGTGTTAGGTACTCCCGATTACACGAAGATCTTCTCCCTTTACACTCACGAAAGGGAAGGGTGCGCTTTATCTGTCCTGACCCAATCCATTGGCCCAAAGCAACGACCGTGCGCTTACTTCTCTGCCACTCTTGACCCTGTAGCCAGAGCCTTGCCTGCCTGCCTTCGAGCTGTAGCTGCTGCTGCGATCTCTATCCGACAGAGTGAGGGGATCGTGCTCTCGAATTCCCTCACAGTACTGGTACCCCATGCAGTTGACACCCTCCTAAACCAAACCAAGACGCAACACCTGACGAGTGCACGACTGACTGGATACGAATTGACTCTGCTCGCACCCCACATCACTCTGAAGAGATGCACCACACTGAACCCGGCAACTCTGCTACCCTTACCAGAAAACGATCCCAATGTGCACCCTGTGCATGACTGCGTGACCCTTACGGACGAACAGACTAGAAGCAGGGTTGACCTCAGAGACACGGCTTTTCCTGACCCTGACGGAGAGCTGTGAGTGGACGGTTCTTGCATCAAACTCCCCGATGGCACCACTTCAGCTGCCTATGCAGTCACCACGGCTCGAACTGTAGTCGAGACAGCCCGCATCACGCAACGATCTGCCCAGGCAGCGGAACTGATTGCCCTAACACGAGCCTGCATTCTAGAAGCAGGAACCACAACGAACATTTACACCGACAGCCAGTATGCCTTCGGGGTGGTTCACCATTTTGGGCTCCTCTGGAGGGAGAGGGGATTCCTGACCTCACACGGCACCCCCATTCTGCACGGGGACCTAGTCTCCGCCTTGATCGAAGCCGTCCTTCTCCCCAAAAAGCTTGCAGTCATCAAATGCCAGGCACACAAGAAGGTGACGGACATTATAGGACAAGGAAATGCACTAGCTGACATCACTGCCCGAACGACAGCCGAAAGTAGGACGACAACACATATGTACGTGACCAGGTCACAAGCAGAAAAATGGACTGATGCTAGGGACACTATTAGGGACATTCAAATGGCTAGCACACAGCACGAACTAAAAGAATGGACACGGGTGGGATTAAAAGATGACGAAGGCTGCTGGCGGACAAAAGACACAAACAAATGGTTACTACCTGACTCGTACCTGATTCCCATACTGACTATGGCACACTCCCTTGCCCACATAGGATCAGCCCCCATGATTGAACTTGTCTCCAGAGTTTGGCACAACGATAAAATCACGGACTCTGCCAAACGTCTGGTTCAACAATGCTTGATATGCCTGCAACACAACCCCGGGAAAGGAACTGTAGTACCCCGGGGAGGGTTTGGGGTCCCAAATCACCCGTTTGAAGTCCTGCAGATGGACTACATCCAACTAGACAGATGTCAAGGCCTGAAATATGTACTTGCTGTGGTATGCGCATTTAGCAAATGGGTGGAAGCATACCCAACCCGTGACAACACTGCTATGGCCACAGCAAAAGTCCTGTTGAAGGAGTTTTTCCCCCGTTACGGCCTTTGTCGAATTTTGTGGAGCGACAATGGCCCCCACTTCGTAGCCGAAGTTATCCAACTTATTTTGAAAGGGTTGGGTGTAAAACAAAAGTTCCACGCAGTCTTCCACCCCCAATCTGCTGGTCTAGTTGAACGACATAATGCCACACTGAAACTAAAATTGGCCAAAATAGTGGTTACCACAGGACTGAAATGGCCGGACGCACTCCCACTGGCATTGCTCTCAATGCGTTCCACCCCTACCAAACACCACTTGACACCATACGAAGTTGTATTCGGCCGACCTATGAATGTCTGGTCTGCACCGAAACCAACTTCCATTCATGATGTCCCGGACGTCCTAATGTCTGATTACTTATGCCAACTGACTAAAACACTGTCTGTTATCCATCAACGTGTGCTGCATGCCATCCCTGACACTTCCAGGGGTCCCGGACACACCATCCAACCTGGGGAGTTCGTCCTGATCCGGAATTTCCAGCGTGCCAAGAGTCTGGAACCCAGGTGGACGGGCCCCTGGCAAGTCCTCATCACCACCCGAACAGCACTTCGAGTGGAGGGAAAACGCAACTGGGTGCATGCGCACCACTGTAAGAAGGTCTCCTCGACCCTGGCCATGACAGAAAACATCGATAACCAAGAAGAGCTCCTGAACAAGGACCGACCGTTACTGACCTGCTATCCTGATACCGAAGCACTTGAACTCTCAAAATTCTCTGATCCTACTGTACCATCCAGAGAAGGGTATTTCCTGCGCCGAAGGGAGGGAGCTGCGGTTAAGCAGACCACGGACTAAGTTGAATCTCAGAACGGTGACCTAAACACAACCAAGGGTTACCGGGAGAGAAGCTAAACGAAGTCTGAGGTTCTGCCCACCACCGAGCACCTTGAAGATGATGGAAGCGCCAGATAAGAAGATGATGGAAGCGCCAAATAGGAAGATGATGGAAGCAACAGGAAATACCCACTACAGAAACCCAAGAGCAGGCAGACTCCTCAGCTCAAAGACAATTGCACTCTTCATCACAATCCTTTTCTGTTTTCTCCTCATGACCACACTCTGGATTGTGGAAGAAAATACACCTGCTCACGAAACATTCCTGACTACTGCTCAGCCTACCACCATGAAGGAGCATTATTTGATTTCGCTCTCTCCCCAACTCAGAGAGAGGCGAAAGGAATTTTGGAATAACTCTTTCATACAACTACTTCACCAGCACAACCTTGCCACCAATGCCACCAACTGTTGGATCTGTGGGTTGCTACCCCACGCCACTGGACACTCGATACCATTCATCCCTTCACCCTTCTCAGTTCACGGCTCTTGCCTTGCTTGGCTGATCCTTCTGCAAGAAAGCTATAAGGACAATGCCACCTCCAGCAAAACTGTAACGCATTTCTACCACGGGACCTGGCGGAACAGAACAAAGACACATTTCTGCCCGCAGACCACCAACAACACAATCCACTTGGACATTCCTGCTAAAGAGCAAATTGAAATGCAGGTGTTCAATAATCCAACCAGAACCACCTTCTCCTACCTGCGAAAACGAACGGCTGCCACTCTGACTGTGGCCCTGTCAGTTATCAACGTCACCGGCCACATGTGCATAGAAGGGCTTGGGACTCAGCTGGTAGGCCACAGTGCTTGCCGGTTTTCCAGGACTCTGGACTCCACCGACCCACCTTCCTTTGTGGCATCCCCAAACATGTATTTCGTCTGCGGCACGAAGGCTTACACCTGGCTCCCCAAAGGCTGGAGGGGCACTTGTTTTATTTCCTTCATCCTTCCTCCGACATATGTGGAACCAGCAAATCATCACAGACAAAAATGAGCCAAGGACATTGAACAGGCCGACTCAACAGGAGCACAGTTCCTCGATGCTATGAAGGGACTTGTCCCCCTCTGGGGCCCGATGGCAAACAGTCGTGCCATCCGACATCTGACCCAAGCAGTCGAGACAACAATGAACATCACAGCTGGGATCCTTGCTAATAACACCACCGAGCTTCAAGCGGTCCGCTTGGTGGTCCTCCAGAACCGCCTTGTCCTAGACGTGGTTCTTGCGGACCGTGGTGGAGCATGCCGCATTATCGGGTCCAGCTGCTGTACGTACATACCGGACAACTCACCCTCAGTGTACAAAGCCATCGAACATCTTCAAAGACTCTCTTCAGAAGTCCACCAAGAACAAGAAGAATGGTCGCTTGGTGGTTGGCTCTGCAACACCGTTAAGAACTGGGGCTGGAGACTATTCACCATTATCCTGATTCCTGTAGTTGTGATATGCGGTTTATGCTTAGGAATTCAATGTCTGCCACCTCTGTGTACATTATGCGTAAATTGTATTTGCCCTAAGACTGTGGACTCTGGGAACGAACGTATGAGAGCACTATATGATGCCGAGGTTAGGAATTTGATGAAGATTGACATTGAGTAAGCAAGATTGGCTAAGATATGTTGAAAAGGGAGGACTGTTGAAGATTAGACTGCAAACGTCAACATTATCGGCGCCATCTTGCCCCTTTCAAGCTCATTCGTGCGCGTAAGCGGCAGCCATTTCGAGCACCATGGCCCCACTGCCCCTCGCTGATAGCCAGCGCGTCTCTCACTCTCTTTCTTAGCCTCGCAGGCATCCCCCGCACGCTGGCAACCCCCTCGCTCTCCTTGGGTCATAAACCCCTCTTCAGAGCAGATCTGCCTCAGAATCCCATCCTGTTCCCAGCGCGACACCTCCCTTCATTCCTTTCATAGTCTCAGGCCCTTTGATGCAAACTCCCCTTTTCCTGTGTGCCCGTCTGTCTTCCTTGTTCCCAAGCCACCACCTGGCCCTGCGGATACTGTTTATTACCCCGTACAGTAGGAAGCCTCCCCTCCCCATCAAAAGACCCTCGAGCCGATCAAAGCCCCCACCCTACGAGATCCGATCAAACTCCACACATTCCGTGAATCGGCGGAATGTCCTGCTGCGCGATAATCATTACCTGTTGTGACCGGGGTGGGGAATTCAACTGTAAATGTATGTGGGAACGGGCCTGAAGGGGAGATTCCGAGGATGTTCTTTCACATATCAAAGTGTTGCAAGAATGTGTTACGTGCAATAAAGATCATAAACCTGAGTATAAGAGGCCAGGCCTCAGAGATGCGGGTAGAGCACCTCGTGACGATACTTGCTGTCTGAATTGATGTGTTCTCCTCCGGAGAGAATAAACCCTCGTTTCCTGCCTTTCAGTCTCCAGCGCCTGCTTCTTCATTGATTAAATATTGGTGGGTCATAGAGGCGACACCGCCGGGCAACACAAAAGGGTCTTTGGTCACTGGTTGTCTACGACCCCTTTTACAGTGTGGAGTGCCTGGGACCCACGTCTGAGCATCCCCAGCGCACTTAGGCGGCAATTGCAAACAAAACAGGTGATGGACAGAATGTGGATCAATGTCACACATTCACCCCAGTCCAAAGATCTGGGCCAAAATCCATCGTTTTTTTGCACTCCACACCACCCTGGGTTAGACAATGGCGATATGCAAATCAGCTCTGACCCTGTGCCCCATGGGAACAGTCCAGTCCGAACTACAAAAGCCATGTCCTTCCCAGAACAGAATCAAGCATCCGAATGTAAGACATTGATCTACATTCTGTCCATCAAATTGTTTTTTGTAATTTTCTCCCTGAGTGTACTGGGGTAGCTCAGACGTGGGTCCCAGAGCCTCCACACCACTGGAGTCAAGCTAGCCGGGCTTATGAGAGGTGTTACCTCGAAACCGGTCCGGTCCTCGGATGCTTGATTCCGGTCTGGGAAAGATATGGCTGTTGTAGTTCGGACTGGACTGTTCCCATGGGGCACAGGGTCAGAGCTGATTTGCATAAAGCCATTATCTGACCCAGGGTGGTGTGGAGTGCAAAAAACGATGGATTTAGGCCCAGATCCTTGTACTGGGGTGAATGTAAGACATTGATCTACATTCTGTCCATCAAATTGTTTTTTGTAATTTTCTCCCTGCATGGCAAACTGCTGCACGCCTCACACTGCTGCATGCCTCACACTGCTGCACGCCACACACTGCTGCATGCCTCACAATGCTGCATGCCTCACACTACTGCATTACTCACACTGCTGCATGCTGCACACTGCTGCACGCCACACACTGCCGCACAGCTCACACTGCTGCTCGCCTCACACTGCTGTACGCCTCCCACTGCTGCACGCCTCACACTGCTGCATGCCTCACACTGCTGCACGCCGGACACTGCTGCACGCCTCACACTGCTGCACGCCTCACACTGCTGCACGCCTCACACTGCTGCATGCCACACACTGCTGCATGCCTCACACTGCTGCACTGCTCACACAGCTGCACACCCCACACTGCTGCACACCTCACACTGCTGCACGCTGCAGGCCACACACTGCTGCATGCCACACACTGCTGCACGCCTCACACTGCTGCATGCTGCACACTGCTGCACGCCTCACACAGCTGCACATCACACATTGCTTCACGCCACACACTGCTGTACGCCACACACTGCTGCACGCCACACACTGCTGCATGCCACACACTGCTGCACGCCTCACACTGCTGCACGCTACTGGCTACACACTGCTGCATGCCTCACATCGTAACACACCACACACTGCTGCATGCCACACACTGCTGCATGCCACACACTGC
The DNA here is from genome assembly GCF_964263255.1 of Lissotriton vulgaris. NCBI lineage: Eukaryota > Metazoa > Chordata > Amphibia > Caudata > Salamandridae > Lissotriton > Lissotriton vulgaris. Next base: position 899,393,590 of record NC_141687.1, read on the forward strand.
TGCACGCCACACACTGCTGCATGCCTCACACTGCTGCACGCCACACACTGCTGCACGCCACACACTGCTGCACACATCACACTGCTGTACGCCTCACACTGGTGCACGCTGCAGGCCACACACTGCTGCACGCCACACACTGCTGCATGCCTCACACTGCTACACACCGCACACTGCTGCACGCTGCACACTGCTGCACGCCACACACTGCTACATGCCTCACACTGCTGCATGCCTCACACTGCTGCACATCTCACACTGCTGCATGCCTCACACTGCTGCACACCTCACACTGCTGCACTCTGCACACTGCTGCATTACTCACACTGCTGCTCGCTGCACACTGCTGAACACCACCACATCACTGCTGAACACCACCACATCACTCAGGAACACCACCACATCACTCAGGAACACCACCATATCACTCAGGAACAGCACCACATCAATCAGGGACAGCACCACATTACTCAGGGACACCACCACATCACTCAGGGACACCACCACATCACTCTGGAACACCACAACATCACTCTGAAACACCACCACATCACTCTAATGCACCACCACATCACTCTAATACACCACCACATCACTCAGCTCAACCACATCATCACTTAGCACCACAACAGCATCACTCAGCACCACAACAGCACTGTCCTTGCTTGCTACCAACAAGCATTGCCATAGCCAACAGGACTCACATTAAGAAAGTGTAAGCTATTGGCTTTGTGAATAACAATGCTATTAATTTATATATTTTCAAAGCCAACACATATTTAAAAAAATTGTAATTTACAATACAAATAGCTCACACTTTCCTAATGCGAGACCTATTGCATTACAAATGCTTGTTCTTCTGATGGCCAGTTTGGGAATGAGACACTTTCACATGTCAGTTGTTTTGTGGGCCAGAAGATAACTCTTTATATTTATTTCGTCCAGATGGTCTTCATAGCAATGTAGAAATATATTAGTGCTTGGAGTCGTAAAGCCCCACCCAGGGACATCTGGTTGTGCTAGACCAGGACAAATCCAAAGTTCAGGCCAACCACGATGAAAGAGAGGCCAGCTACAGGACTCATGCAGGTCCTGCTGAAAAAGGACCTTGGATGGAGGAAGCATCGGCGGCGAAGGCATGATGTGAGAAGCAGAGGAGGCAATGCATTATCGTCAATCACGTGGATGGATGCGATGCGTCAGTTCCGATCTGTGCAGTCAGTCAGACTTTGTCGATGAACCCCTTTGCGAGGAAGGTGAGGTAACTTTCTGTAGCCACACAGTCTGTCATTGTTGAGCCGTGCAGTCCATTCAAGCGAGGTCATCGAGCAGCAACTGCATCAGCGTCAAATTAGATGTGTTGGTTCCAAATGGCGCAAAGTCGTTGATGCATGGATTTTGATGGGTCAGCACTTTCAAGTGGCAAGCCAACAAGCCCTTGGAGTGAATTTGGGTTCAAGTGAGATGGGTCCAACCCTTTTCTCAGCAGGCCAGAGAACAGGTAAGCAATAAGCAGCCCAGCAGAGCAGAAAATCAGCTCTTCCACAGCAGCAGCCCAGCAGAGTGGCAGTCCTTTTAGCAGGACAGCAGTCCTTCTTCATGGCAAAGTTCTTCACAGGCCCAGTAGTGTACTGTTTTGGTGGTGCCAGAGACCGAGTACTTATACACAGTTGTGCCTTTGAAGAGGAGTGGCTTCAAAGAAGGGTCTTAGAAGTGCGCAGATGTCCTTTCTTCCCAGCTTCAGTAGGGGGTAGTCAGCCCTTTGTATGGGAATGGGACACTACCTTTTCAGTTGCAAGTATCAGCTCCTCCCTCCCTTTCTGCCCAGGAAGTGCAAACAGAATGCAGAGGGGTGCTCAGACACACCTAACCTTCCTGTGTTTGTGGCTGTCTAGAGGAAATACACAAAGTGAAGCTGTCACCCATCCCAGGTGTGTATTGGAAACAGGCTGTGGGCACACAGAGCAGTAAGAGCAGAGAAATTAGTATTGTTAAATCCAACCTCACTAGTAAAGAGTGCTTATCTTTACCATTCCAATGATATAAAACATGATACAGCTGTTCCTTTCTAATCAGGGATTACTGCTTAAAAGTGTATCAAGGAATTCCCAATGTTAAACAATTAGAGGAGAAGCCATCACAGTAGTTGAAAACGTATTTGGATGTTTGTCAGTATCAGGACATATCAAAAACTCAAAAGTACATGTCCTACTTTTTACTTACAGAGCACCCTGCCCTATGGGATGCCTAGGGGCTAGCTTAGGGGTGACTTAGGGTACTGAAAGGGAAGCTTAAGGCTTGGCAAATGGTTTTAAATACTAAGTCTAAGTGGCAGTTAACTGCACACACAGGTCCTGCAGTCGTAGGCCTGAGACAGGTTTTAAAGGCTACTTGTGTGGGAAGGTGCAACCAGTGCTGCAGGCCCACTAGCAGCATCTAATTTACAAGCTGTGTATAAATGGTATACTACTTTATAAGGGACTTACAAGTAAATTAAATATGCCAATTGTTTATACACCAATGTTACCAATTGTTCGGGCAGAAGCACATGTATATTAGCACTGGTTAGCAGTGGTAAAGTTCTAACAGTCCTAAGGCCAACGCAAAGATACAGCAAAATAGGTGTTAAGCAGGCATAATGTTTGGGGGAAGGCCACTCTAAGGATGACAGGTTGAACACCTGGTGTGGGATCTTTTTGCGTATTGGTTTCACTGATATACTGTTTGAAGTGATGCACAACTACTTTACACACTGCCTCTAAGTAAAGCTTGACTGCTCTGTGCCAAGCTACCAGTGGGTTGAGCACTGGTTAATTTGAGGTTTGCTTGTGCCCAAGCCTGGCTAGGATTTTAGTTGCTGCTTGACCAGGGCTCACACCCCAGTTAACCAGTAACACAAGTTCTAACTGAATGTGAAATATTAAATGTTTGTTTAGGTGTTTGAAGATCCAGGTGCAAACTCCAAATTCAACAATTTATTCTGTAATTTGAGTACCTACTTTTTACAGTTAAAATAATGTGCATCTAATTCAAACAAAAAAATTAAATATGTAGTCAAACTGTCTGTTTGGCTTCTATAGCTCATGTCTCCAAATTCTCCATTTTACCAACCTGCCTCTATAACTTGCCTTTTCAGTTCATTATAATTTTTTGACTCTGACATCAATTTGAATAGTGTTTCAATTCATTTGCCCCCCCCAAAAAAAGCTGATTAAAATTGATTATCCCTTCGTGAAAAATGTGTAGTAAATTGCTGTGCTAATCAAGGTAATTCAAGCTTTCCATCCCGCTATCTACACTTAGTTCCGTACCTCAGCTGCGCTCAGCTCATTTTAATGATCTCATTCCACCTTGCACATTCCTACCGGGTGCATGTTTCGCAGTGCTTTCGCATGCCACTTTGATAACCGCTGCCTCTCTGATGGCATACTTAATGAAATGACCCTGGCTCTCACCTGCAATATTCCTAACCAACACAGGAGCTTAAAAAGTATCCAGCCCTTTTTATTACAGTAATGAAAAAAAATCAAATGCACTGCAACGGACAAAGCTGCAATAAACAGTGAAATATGAAGATGAAGATAAGCCTTTCTCTTAAAGAGAAATTCAGTATGCAAGACCTGAAGGAACTATGGGTTCCTATGCCAATGTTGATCCATGCCATATTTTTAGGTTCACTATTAACAGCATGAATAAACCACATGCAGTGTTATTGTATGCAATTTGAGGAGTGTAAAATATATAATGTTTTTTATAAAAATTCACTAAAAAAGGACATGAAATTGCATTAAACATTACGGACTGTGCTTACCTAAACATTGTCCCTACTTCAAGACAAAATCAGTCCCAGAAACAGTTTCACAGCTGCCAAAAGATATCTTCTGCTCAATCCAAACTCCCATGGCTGGAAGGTATTGGGATTTTTAGACTGTGTATCTCTCAAAATTTCAGGAGCATAAAAAAAATTACCTTGTACTAATGTATATATATCCCATGTGGATATCAGGAAGAATTGGGCATGGATTAGATCCTCATAGAACATTGTTGGTCACCTCTTATTAATATAGTTCAATATCATTTTTAGTTTCCTTGGCATGGGATGAAACAACATGAAGGAAGCAGGACAAATTGTGATACATAATGTGGACATACAAATCATACCATCTAAGTATGGCAGGTTCTGTCCGAATGCACCTAAAACATTTTGGCACAGATTCTAGCCTACTCAAACATTCCGATTTTTATAATGTTTATTGTTCTTCACTCATTAATCTTAATACCGAGATGTTTGGGAGGGGGTTGGTGGAGTGTCATACAGTCATTGTGAAATCCTCAATTAGTTTTCAATGAATGCTAGTAGTCATGTGGCTACTTGTAAAACTATTTGCTCCTTTTGACTGTGCTTAATTCTGTTTATCTTCTTTCTATTTGGAACCAATAAACCAGGAATAGTTTCTTCTACATTTACCTTGACGTTTTGTTGCAAAAGCATCTAATTTCCTATTTTAATTGTTTTCTTTGGATGTTTCCTTCTATTCTTATTTCCTTTCAAGTTTTGCTAACCTTTCTCTTGCTCACTACATTTGCAGGTTATGCCTTGCACCGTAATACAATGTAATAGGCTGCTAATTTTCTCTGCTTATGTTAATCCTCCTCTGTATTTAGAGCGGTCACTGGCACAGTATCATATATCTTTTCTCTTTAGACAAAAGGGGGTCAGTGGCGTACCACACCATACAAGATGGCAGTCGATCTCTGTGCTCCATTGCCCTACAGAACTCTTTTCTTTCTATACATTGCTAATTGGAGAAAAGTATGTCTCCTGCTGCCTCGCCTGTTGTCAGAAGGGTTCTGCATCCGGCAGGTTTCGTCTTTAATCCCGTTTTGTGGAGGCTATCCCCTCATTACAGAGACTCACTTATTCAAGTGTGAGCAGCTGACATTTTTCTTTTTATTGGTCTTCCTCAGTCAGATATGCTGCATCCTTTTGATGCATTGAAGGTACATTTTTAATTCTCTACCTGATCACTGTATGCAGCATCTTTTCTTATTTTTTTACTGAACCTGACTGCCATTTTTTTCATGTTGCTTTCAGAGTATCAAACAAAATTATCCTGCTTTACCGATGGATTCACGCTTTGTTAAGTTCCTGATTTAAAGATACTTTTTTCCACTCTCCTTCCTTGTGGGATATGATCTCTTTCTGACATATTGAAAAACAACATTACTTTTACCATTGTGTCACGGTGGAAATCTTCATATTACATTTGTCAAATATTCAATCATTGGGGCTAAACTTTCCTTCACTAGGCCAGAGGGCCAAAACCTAAAAGAGCCAAGATTGACACTCTATTGCCTATCACTGTGTCTATCAACCTTGATGAAGAGCAGGCCCTTCAACCCTTTATGAGCACTACTGATGAGAAATTGCAACAAATTGAACACAGATAGATTATTATGGACAATATGGTGATTGAGATTAAACAGATCATCAGTTTTGAACAAGATGTCTTGCTAGGAATCATCAAAGGTCCCAATCTTCTCGAATTTTTAAAGAGGTTTTTTCCAGACTTGCTCAACTTTCCTGTTTCGTCTCTCCCTAATTCGCAATGTGCACACTGTTTAAGAAGACTCAATCCTCATTTATCAAAACCTCAAGGCATTATTATGAATTTGTGGAATTTATATACCTTCTTCAAGTTCTGAAAGCAGCTAAGGACAAAAGTAGATTTGTCTGGTCAGGAATGGATATAACTTGTTCATTTTTCAAGATATTTTGAATGCAACCAATGACAGATACAAGCAATTTCTCACTCTGAGGCACCAAATGAGACACTTGAATTGACATTATGGGATTCTTCATCCTTGCTTACGCAAAATACCTCCCAAGGGCAACACTAAATCCTTTGATGATATTTTTAAATTAAACCCTTTCTTCTAGATTACTGCCACACATGAATTGGAGACTACTTCAGTGTACTTTTTTAAAAATATTTTTAGTTTTATTTCATTTATGAGTGGTTTTATTATTTTCTCTATTATTTATACTTGCTTTGTTATCTGTCTTGTCATTGTGTCAACAATTCTTATTCAGTTTTCTAATCCTTGATCTTTCAGATCTGGATATTCATCCTTGATCTGTTCTTCTCTCCCTTCTTTGTTTTCTACATATTTCTTTATCTTTCATTTCTCTTGCTTTTCTTTCTCCTTACCTTTCAGCAGATGTTTGATATGTGATTTTGAATATTTTTCTACTGTTTTTCCCTTATGTTGCATAATTATTCTTATTATGTCTTTTAATCCTTTTGCAGATTGTTATCCTCTTCCTCTATTCATATCCCTTTGTGTTATGTATGTTTATTTTTTCTCATGAAATAATTGTGAACTGTTTGTCAAAAGACAAAATGTACTTTCTCATTTATCTAAACTTTTATTTAAAATTGACTCTCTGCAAGAAACACAGTACAATGCCTCTGAATCTGTTAATTAAAGAAACAATGGTTTTTTCTTTTCTCCAGAAATTGATCGCAGGGTGGGGTTGTCATTCTTTATCCTAAATCTTTAAACATACATGTTTTATCTTGAGAGTGTGATAGTTTTGGCAGATTACTGTTGGTAAATGTGACTTTGGATAGCAAACATCTTACTTTGTTTATTGTTTATGAGCCTGTTAAATCTGAACCTGACATTTGGCATTCTATTACGGTAAAACTTGCAAATATTTCCAATGTCAATATAACTATGGCTGGTGACTTTAATCAGTAGATAGATCCTTTTATGGATAGGAAATGCAAATTTAAGCCTGATAAAATATACAAGGGATTTAAATATGCAATCATCTATTGACGACTATTTGATATTTTGAGCTTCTTATTCATCTCTAATGTCCATAACACAATATCCAGGATTGATTACATTTAATTTACTAAAGCATTACTACCAACTTTACAATCTGCTGCGATTGGCTCAATTTTTGTACCTAATCATGCTCTAATTCTGGGTTCTTTAGATAAATCCACTGTTGATTCAAAGGCTGAAAGATTGAGATATAACTATCTGTTGATAGCCAATAACTTTATCTCTGAAGGTACAGTTTTGAAATAATAGTTTTTCTAATTCAATATTCCCACTGACATTTCTGTTGCCAATAATTGGTATGCTTTTAAAGCTTTGTTTCAAACCTTTACATGTGCCTACTCAGGTAGGAAGAAAAATAATTTAAATAACAAACATGTCCCAGTGCTACAAAAAATTAAAAGACTTGAACATGATTACTTCACCTCCAATCTGACTTTAACAAACTCGCTATTGTTGATGCCTGTAATATCCTGCTAAAAATGAAATCAAAATTTCATGGTGGCCTGATAACCATAAGAACTAGGCAGTATCAATGGCAAAGATGGCATGTGACTAACTACCGCAAAGCCTATCATCTCTCTCTCGATGGATCGATGGCTCGATGATAGACTGCTCAGCCTGGGACCAGACGCACCCAACTGGTTGCTGAACGCGATTCTGCAGGTGGCACTGTGGTTGCTTGTAACAAGTGCTTCCTCCTGCTGCCTACCTGCAAAATACTGGGACTGGGGCAGACGGGAACGGTGGTCCCGGGCAAAACCACTGATTCGCCTAATGGTGTTAAGAGAAAGCAAAACAGGAACAGCTCAGACTGCCAGAGTGCCCTAGCAGCGGAGCAGCATTGCCGGCAGACAGTCAGCTAGCAGGGACCAATGGAGCTATGGCCAAGTCAAAACACTGCAGCGAAAAAGGGAAATGCAAAACTGGAGCAAGGAAGACAACAGCTAAGCCAACGGTACAGGTATAGGGGGGCTCGGTACCACCCACTGTTGCTTCTATGTATGCCTGTCTCAATGCGAATCTGCAAAAAAACAGCGCAATGCCAGAGGTGGGCGGGGGGAGTAAAAACCCAGTAAAAGAGGTTGTGGACAGTGGAGGGACAGGTGAAAGAAAACTCTAGAATCTGTTGGATGGAGGGGTGGGTGGCCCCATCTGTCCTGAAGCTATACTGGCTCCCTGCCTTGAGAACTCAGCTAAAAATGGAGAAAAAAGCCAGTCAGTCACTGAAGTGTCCGTGACACAAGTAACAGATGCTGAGGTGGCTGGACAAAGCAAAGGAGGTCGGGGAAAGTGAGGCTTGATACCCCGTTGAGTACTGGGCCCTCTAGCTCTTCACGACAGCGTAAAGGGGAGTTGTCACCTGATCTGCCAGGCGAGAATTTTTTCTCATTAACAGATGACTCACACTCTTCTGGGCAGGAAAATACTCTCTCAAGAAGTGAGGCCCTTTCAGATTCCGGCAGTAGCACCTCAATAGATGAAGTTCAATTGACACAGAGGAAGAAATCTGCTAAAAAGAAAAAAAAGAGGACGGAAAGCCAGAGGCAGAGCATTGGTAAAAAGTTAAAATGTGACTACTCTGACACCCAGCTGATACCCCAGGAAGAGGGGTTGAAGTAGAACCAAAGGAGGGTTTAAATGTGGACATACAACCTAATGAACCCTCTTTGACGGCAATATTTGATTCCATTAGGCAGTTACAAAAAGACAACAGGAATGATGGGTGCAGAGCAAGATTCTCTGCTAAAACGGTAAAAGCTGGGATTCCAAAACTAAATCAAACGTGTGGGGTAATTGCTGAGTGATTGACATCAGTGGAAATACGGACTGAGGTTTTAGAAGATGAAGTTGAATCTCTAAAATCACAAAGCACTGGTTAAAAAGAGGGAATGACAGATGTAATGTTCAAACTGGAAGCGCAGGAAAACCAACTGCGAAGAAATAATCTATGCTTTTTAGTGATACTTGAGGGAGTGGAAGGCAGTGACCTTAGAGCTTATATAGTGAATTTATTAAAGAGTGCATTCCCCGACCAACTGAAATGGGATTGGGACTCTGAAATTTAATGCGCTCACTGATTTCCAATAATGGCGAAAAAGAACCTGCAAGAAAGACCTAGAGTGATATTGGTATTTTACGGGAGCTTCCTATTGAGGCAACTAGTGTACGATGAAGCCCGCCCTAATGCTCTGAAATCTTGAAATGCTGTGTCATTTGTTGTTAAACCAGACTTTGCCCATGCAATGGTGGAAAGACACTGGCTAGTAAGGCAGTTGTTTTCTCCCTTTCAAAGAGTAGGGACAGAAGTCTTCCTCCAGAATCCGGCTGGACTTAAAATTAAATACAAAGGAACTCTTCGTAGTTTCAATTCAGAGATTCAAGCTCACGGCTACCAGGAAGAAATTAGAAGGGAAAAAAAGAAGGGAACCCCTCTAAATGAGAAGGCAGTTTGTTATGCTACTTAGGCTGTTACAGGAATATTGGGACTGAGCAGTCAGTGTAGAATGAGTATCTGTGATGAGAGAGGCTGTGGGGCAGTCTGTCAGATGAACATTGCTCAGACTATGCCTGATTGCCGGTGTATGTGGGAGGGGTAGGTGGTTGATAGGGTGGGGGAAGCGTGGTTCACATACAAGGGGGTGTGGATTGACTGGCTGGAAATGGTTTCTGTAGACTGGTTTCATTTGGGTGGAGGGTAGGGTGTTCATGTGGACAGTTAAAGGTTAAAGTGAGGTTTAGGGCATTAGAACATAAAGATGGGTAAACTATGGATATCTACGATAAATATATGTGGCTGAAATTAGTTGAGAAAAAGGCAGATGGTTTCACATAGGCTGCAATTACTACAGGCAGACATTGTCTGCCTGCAAGAAACTCACTTAGAGGGGAAACAGAAAGACCTTCTAAAGTACTTGTGGTATAGTATAGTGGGGGCAATGATCCAAGGGACTCGCACCCGGGGTTTGCCATTTTAACCTGCGACAGAACAATACAGTTTCCCCAAGTCCGGGTGGACACATTAGGGTGTTGGGCCATAGCCAGCTGTAGACCCCCAGGATAACCCAGCTTTACCTTATGTCCTCTGTATGGCAGCAATATTGGTAATTCTTTTCTACTAGAGTGGCAATCTAATGAATTATCACACTGCCTGCTCCCTATTGTTACATGTGGAGATTTTAATATCAAACTTGCATATGACTGGGGACCAGGGCAAAAATAAATGACAAGGAAGCCCAAAGTATTTAAAGTAGTTTGTCATTTAAGCCAGGTGCACGGACTGTGTGATGCATGGGCCAAAATGAGACCTCTCGTACATGGGTTTACCTACTATTCTGCCCCTCACCAGAAACATGTAAGGTTGGATTATTTTTTATTATCATATTCGATTAGATAGAGGAGCACAAATGAATGATTTCCAAGATTTCTTTCAGACACAGGTGGGTGACCGGGAATCTCCTGAAAGACTTCCTTCTTGGACATTTGAAAGAGCACTTTTATTGGATAAAGCCTTTGTGGGACACATGACGGAGTGGATCCCAGATTTCTTGCAAAGGAATTTAGGAATGGACTCACTGGGCATAGTTTGGGAGACTCTAAAGGCAGGCATCCAAGGAGAAACAATCCAATTCTCAATTAGAAAGAAGACGAATGAAAAGAATTGCCTGTAGTTTCTCTAACAAAGGGTGGCCCAGGCAGAAGGAAATCTAATTACTGCCCTGCACCAGAAAAATTGGGTTGAGGAAGCCCATATGGAAGTAGCACTCGATAAGGCAGCAATTGTGGAAAAACTACTGAAGAAGGCTATTGATGAAGCAATTGCTCGTCGAGAAGAAATGTACGAGTGTAGCAAAAGGGTGGGCCAATTACTTGCAGTGAGGAATAGGCAGGAATTTATACAAAGTGAAATTAATATGGTGAGGGATCCCCTAATAGGGATGGTATCTGAAGCAGGCGAAATTCAGGCAGCCTTTTTAAAATTTTATCAGGCTTTATATTCAGAAGACCCGGGAAGCCTTGGGGGGCCAGCGTGAAGAGCCAACACTTAAATACTTGGGGGTCCTTTAGGATGATGGGCGGACCTTGTCCGCCCCCCATCCCATCGTGGACAGGGACAGCCCGCCATAAGGACGGGGGTCCCGTGGGCAGCATTAGGATGCGTCCTCCACAGTGGCGGGTGCATCCTGCGTTCCTACCATTGTGGCGGGCGGTGCACTCAGCACCGCCCGCGACAATGGCAGGAAGGCATGCTGTGCACTTCCATGCTGTCCATGGAACTGCTAGGGGGTACCATAAGTACCCCCCATGTGCACCCCCATCCCTTGGAGTCCCTGGGGGCCCGCATCGGGCCCCCACAGGGATTCTCCGCATGCCTCTGCAGCCTGGCGGGGACGATCCGCCCGCCATCCTAATGGGCCCCTTGGTATCTACGGTGGGGCATGTCCTGTCACCTGAAGAGAGGGAACAGCTAGAATGAGATTATGGTAGCAATGTCTAGTCTACCAAGAGGAAAAGCAGCTGGACCTTATCTAATCCCCACAGAATGTCATTAGGTCTTTCAGAAGCAGCTAAATGAAATTATGACAACTATGTTCTTACAGATAACAGTAGGTGTTTTACTGCTGATATCTTGGACCTCTTAAAAAATTATAGCTTTCCCGAAGAAAAATAAACCTATATACGAGCTGGGGTCCTACTGCCCAAAAAACCCTTATAAATGGAGACGTGAAAATATATTCAAAAGCCTTAGCCGCTCGTCTATCACAGGTCATTCACAGTGTTGTTTCCATGGAGCAGCATGGCTTCATCCCTGGCAGAGGCACCATGGAACACATGGGAAGAATTATCTCCTTGTTAGTTGCCACAAAGGTGTCAGGACTCAGGAGACTCTATGGCAGTAATATTGATAGATGCTGAAAAGGCATTCCATAGTGTCTCCTAGCAGTTCCTTTGGACCTCAATGTATAGAAAGGGATAAGGAACAACTTTATTGGTACCGTTAAAGTCCTCTATAAAGAGCCTGAAGCTAGAGTCTATATAAATAGGGAACTGAGAGAAGCCTTTAAAATATTAAGAGGAAAGCAACAAGGGTGTCCCTGCTCACTGTTCCTTTTTGCACTATAAATCGATCCTTTCCTGAAGTATTTAGAATTGGTGGTAGATATTGCCCCCTTATTTATGTTTGAGCAGGAAAGTAAGGTGTTGGCTTATGCCGGCGATATAGCATTAGTCAACTCCCATCCTGAACAGGCTATCAGGGCAATTGAAGAAGAAGCTCAGAGATATGGTGAATTGTCAGGATATGCCCTTAATAGGGATAAAACACAGATAATTAATGAATTTGTATCTTTTACTGATTATAGGGTAGTAAAAAAGCAATATATTTACGGGTTACATTAACCTCTGATCTGGATGAGGTGATAAAGGAAAATCTGGGGCCATGTACAGAAGAGACCAAAAAAGCGCACAAAAGGGTGGAACATCAACATCTAACATTGATTGGTACAAGTAACTTAATCAAAATTTTATTTTTTCCAAAAATACTGTACTTTGTAAGAGCAATTCCCCTTGTTTTCTCGAATTTTTGGCTAAAGAAATTTGAAAGCATATTTGCACAATTTATCTGGGCATATTCTAGACCAAGAAGATCGTTTAAATATTTATCATTACCCAGGAAACACAGTGGATTGGCCCTTCTGAACCCTAAGCTATATTGGTAGGCGGTTTCATTGGTGCAATATGCAACACTTCTGAGGGTAGACCTTAATAGAGAGAGGTCAAACTATTCCTCCCCATTTGAATTGTTGATTGGCCCCGAAGCTTATGGGTATCCATGGGTCCAATTAGATTATGGCTGTTACAAAATGGGTCGTTTTAAGACTCTGCTCGAATCCTTTAAGGTATGGACCTCTGTATGTCGTCTATTAGGGCTGGGGGGAGGCTGAATTATTATACCACACTGTGGCAAAGTAAAAACTTGCCGGATATTTTTGAACAACTCTTATTTTAATAATTGGGTAAAGGCAGGAATGATATATATAGGCTGTTTTTTTAACAATCCTGTGGCATAAAAGTATATGATAAATTGAGAGTGAAATTTAGCCTTACTAATAGAGAGTTTTCAAAAAATATCTTCAGATTAGAGATTTTTTGTAGAGGAAAGGGGTGGGGCGGAAAGATTTGAGAAGTGTGAATTGATGGACAAAGTGACAAGCCTGTCCCACCCCGCAAAGAGATTCTGCATAAGCTTTTTAATGAATATATGAAAGCTGATCTGGAAAAGTATTCGATCAAGTGGCAAGGGATTTTAGACATTATAGACACAGCTTTTCATAGTGCTTTTTCAAACACCCTAACGACTCTAATACCTGCCAACCTTCAAACACAGTATTATAAAACTTGTTTTGGGCTCTATTACACTCCTTATCGGATTGCTAAATGGGTGACGGGGAAAGTGTGTATTGTCCATGCTGTGCACTGTACAAAGCAGATTTAGTTCATATGTTTGCCACATGTAAAGAGCTTGGGACATTAATCAAAGAGATTAATGAATTTTTAAGGAGGAAACTACTACTACAGGTCGATGTAACCCCTCTGTTAATAATACTGGGTATAACTAATCTGGCAATAGAGGATGGAGGTGCCTTTGTCAGCATAGCAATGGCTGTGTATAGTTTATGCATCGCCTCAGCTTGGTTTGACCCAACTCCTCCCTCACATCAACAGTGGTTAGCTCGATTATTGGTGACCTATAACCTAGAGAAAGCTATATATATGCAGAAGGGACATAGGGCTAGAAAGAAAGTGATTGGAATTTGACAATATTTTGCCAACTGGGCGGAACACCTGGTTGTCTAAACTGGGTGGAACACCTGGATGTCTAAACTGCATCTGCACTTTATGAATATATAATGCTGCGCTGTAACTAGAGGATGGAAATAGAAGGGAGGACTGATAGCTTTATCAACATTGTAGTTGTTATATAAACTGCGCTTTTGCACTCTGAACCTGCTGCTAAACGATTGGTGAACAGGATTGAAGAACTGGGATATCAAATTGCACTTGCACTTTGTTGATCCTTTATGCTGCAATAGAAATTGCAGCATGGCTGTTGATTATAATAGTATCAATTTTGCTGCACACATCGCACTATGACACTTTGAATTTGTTAAAGGTTTAAATGAAGTATGAGGTGACTTTTTTGCTAAGTGTTCTTAGCTATGTAATTAGAACTCACAGTGTTTTTATTCTGGACGGCGATGTTTCTACACTATTAATGAAATATGTATGATTTAAACACCGCACTAATGCACTAATGCACTTTGACTTCACTGTTAAGAAAGGAACTGAAAATAAGCTAAATTCGTCAGCTGTATAACAGAAAACCAAAGTGGTCTTTTCGTTTTTATGTTAATTATTGTCCGCACTGTCTATGAAATTCTTGTGATGTATGAAAATGAAGGGAAAGGTGATGGGTGAGGGCTCTGGGTTGTATTAAAAAAACATAGGGGGAAGAGAAACTGTTTTCTTTTCCTTACTCAAAAAAGTTTTAAAAAGAACTAAGCAGTATTAATGTATAAAAAATGGTCGCTTAGGGTAATTAATTTATTTCAAAAGAAAATAGCAGGTCATTCATTTTTAAATGGCAATACATTTACAAAATGTAACTAATAAGCCACCAATTAATTATTAGAAGAACACATACATTCTGTGATGGAGCAGTGTTTGAGTGACGTGAGCTGCAGAACCACTATTTTACACTGCATTGGTATAAGTAAGGGTCAGAAACCACCTTGCAAGGTTCAAAGATTTCTCTGAAACCAGAAGCTAGGGTGTTCTGTAAAGACTAATTACCTCTACTATCCTGCAGGATTTGAATCACTGACTACCTTCTTCCCTTTGACTGGTTAAGGAAAAGGAACTCGGATGTTCTGCAACCTGCAAGGAGAATAGTTACCTTGAGCCTGGTTTAGAGAAGCAGCTGGCTGACTGCCGAGGAGGGAGTTTTGTTGCAGGTACACTTGCATAAAGGACCCAATGAGTTGAGAAGAGGAGGAAGGAAAAACTGAAGCAACTCACTGCAGCCGAGGGAGTGATCTGCAAAACCAGCGGTGTTGCAGTGGTCTAAGGCAGTAATATGCTGGAGGGGCTGTTGCAGCACCCGCAAGCATATTATGAGTTTCCTCACTGCCAGCCTTTCCGTGGCGGTAAGCCCGCCATGAAAAAGCAGGCGTTGAGGGTATCTAAGGTAATCTTTCAGGGCTCGCTTGGGTCTTAGGCCATGGGGATGCAGGCAAGGGGCACATGTTGTGCCCCCTCGTGTGCATGCACCCCCTTTTCTGCAGGGCTTTAACTGCAGAGTTCATGCCGTGCAGGAACGGGATTTGACTTTGGCGTTCCCATTGCGGTGCCTCGTGGGAATGCCAAAGTACCACCTACAAAACAACAAAGCAGTGACCTTTGGCGGTTTGGGAGCGGGACGGTGGTGTGCTGCCCTGCTCCCACACTGCCAAACTCAGAATTAGACACTAAATCAATATCTTTTTAGAGAGGATTCTCCTAATCAAGTACTGGCTGGTCCCGAGTCCCAACATATAGTAATGATTGTATTGCTCTCTGCAAACCATATTGATGCTCTTTGAAAATGAATGTACAACATTGTGATGTATGCTGGAAGTAAAATACTCCTTGTATATTAGAGCCCTGGCTGGAAAATGAAATATTCACTGATATTATATGCCCCATCGAGTTCTGAGTCGCTACCCAACCGCACCTCCTTAAGTTAGCCTTATCTACTTGACCTCACTGCCCTGAGGGTCAAGTACTAAAGGGGTGGACTGATTGGTCAGGCTTGGGTCCAATAGTAAGGTAAAATCCCAGGACATTCGTGGTAAAAAGATCTCATGGTTACAGTCAGAGCCTAGTAATCACTGATTATCCTGAGACATCTGAAGAAGTTCCCAAACATTTTCTATGCAATGAGAATGCTTGGAAGTTTCTTCACACATAGATCTTTCAAACTAACTCTATATTGGGCTCTTAAAAAAATTAGAGGCAAGCAACAAAGAATACTTATTACAGTAGACAGACTAGTCTGTATTGTAATGTGAGAGAACACCATTACTCCAAGTCTCAAAGCTCTTCACTCAATACCAGCAGCAATGATAATTTTATTCAAAACCCTTAGCATTGCACACAAGGCCATTCATTGGACTCAACCAACATTATAAAGTTCCAAACTCGGGTTATAAATCCGCACAAGAAATATGAGATCAAAAATGGTTCCATACATGATAAACCCCCTTATCAAAAATCTCACTAAGATGGTAGCTCATTCTCAGGACGATATGGAACTTCTGGAATGCACTTCTAATGAGGATCAGCACCATCAGTCATTAAGAATTCGGAAGACAAATAAAAAAGTGGCTTTCCAAACATTCTCGACCAATTTATATCTGCTGTGTGCAATCTTTTATACACAATCCTTTGATTACAACCACAAGCACCAGCTGTGTGAACATGGCACTGTGCCACGTCTGGAGCTACCAAAGGTTGACACTAATATACCTGAATGCTGCCTAGATCCAGCTCCATTCTATGTACCACAGGTGTAGTAGCCACTCAGTCAACTGCTCTTGATAGTACTTTGACAAGAGGTAAGAAAGTGTTACAGAAATGCTAAATTCCAAAAGTCTTGGTTCAGCATAGAAGCACATTGTCCCTAAGAGACGGAAATACATAAAAAGATCCAAGGGTGGCTGGTACCCTAAACATTTTGTGAGTCAACTACCAAAATATTTAGGGTACCAGTGGCATGTGGCTGGCAGTCACTGACAGCTCTGGCGTTGAGGGCGAGGCTGAAAATGAAATAAAATTGTAAATGAAAAATAATGCACTTACCTCTGCAGGCATGCCTCCTCCAGTCTTCGTGAGTCACTCGGCGCTCCGACTGCAGCAATGGAATTCTCTACACAAATGACGTAGATGAGCAGCATGAGAGCAGAGCCAATATAGGCTGTAGCCAGGCCCGGACTGGCCGTTGCGGGCACTGGACAATCCCCGGTGCGCCGCATGGGTGGGGGCCAGTTTGGGGCCCCTGAGGGCCGTTTTTGTTACAGGGCCGTAATTGCAGCATAGCTGCAAAATCGGCCCTATAACAAAATCAGCCGAAAACGGGCCCTGGCAACGAGCTCAGGCGCACACACGGACCCCCCCCCCCAAACCTCCCCCCCCTCCGCCGGGGCTGGCCGAGCACTTTGCCAGGGCCGGTTTTGGTTCCCAGTCCGGGCCTGTCTGTAGCAGGCTGCCTCGATGCTCCTCGAGACAATGGGGTCCTGTGTCAGCTCTCCACCCAGCTCTCTTTGACACCTGGGTGGAGAGGTTTACTCTGCTCGTCAGGCTTGCTGCCGCAAGACAGCTGGCTAAAATGATATGCGCAGTGTAAACAGGTGGAGTGAGCACCACTTCCCTGCTGCCAGTCAGCAGCCATGGCCCCGCCCCCAAACACGGCTCGTCTGGGAAAACGGAAAATACAATTTTGATAAATGTATTTTATTACCATTTTATTTTTCACATTTGTGGCGGGCCTGGCAGCAGGGGTGTGACACTCCTCTGCTGCTGTAAAAATTGCTCAAATAGGGTATTCTGAACTTTGTGGAACTATTCATTATATGTCTGCCTCATTACCCTCAAAGCTTTACCAATTCTTCTGATATCAGAGGGTCTCCAATCTTATAATTCCTTAAAGGTAAACGCAATTCTTCAATGTCAACCATCATCAGTGCACTGTCTTTTTTACCTTTTCACTGTTATGTTTTGTCTGTTTCTCTCTCCTAGGTCTGGAGCACAAAGCGCCGGGACACTCCTTTGGACTAGCCGCGCGCTATAGAAGACCTATAATAACATAACATAACATAACATAACAACACTGGCATAAGGTTTTAGGAGGCCACACTGGTGTGCTCTCTGCCAATCTTTCTGAGGAATAACATCTCTTTGGAGGGCCTTCATCTCAGCCTATCGTGGCTGCCCACACAATGTTGAATGTATTCCAGTCGGTTTCATTTGTTGCTCTTCTAATTCTTCCTATCTGTCTCTTTCTAACACACTCAGGGTAATCAAAACTCGAAGTGGGGTATCTTGGATATAATGTGGTATATGTGTTACTGCATTATGATGCTATTAGCACATTGTTTTTTTAATCATAAATCTTTAAACCTAGTACATTAATGATTTTGCTCCTGCTTCTCAATTTTCAAGTTTCTTTTTCAAAACTGACTTCTTTGACAATCAAATGACACAGCAATGGATCACTGCGGTGCGGTACCGCGCAGCACGCGGCGCGCTGGAGTGCTGCCTCTTCATCATACTGTTAGCCGTATTCTGTCAGTCAGGGACTATGATCCACCTCCCTGAGCTAGTTCTGCTCTACACCTTCGAACATAAAAAAATGACAGATTTGTCAAGCTCTTTAATACAAACCTCTTTCCTTTGGGAATGGAATTGAAAAAAGCACTATTTACTTCTCCGGCTTTCAGAGCGAGCAGCGTCTGCTCAGCCTGTGAGAATAGATGTTAAGGCAATATTTTATGATTCGGGGCATGTACTGGATATTTAGCACTTGGTGAGGCCACCTCACAGTGACAGCTGGTGGAAGGTGACATCGTAGAGTCGGACAGCAATGCACTGTTTACTCACCAGATGCTTACCATGTGGGACATGACAACCCCGGAGAGCTCACTGTATTTATTGTTTGCCCGCTATTTGCCTTTTCTGCTGGGTTTGTTAGGTCACAGCCTTCTTGCTGCTCATTTTCTTCGGCTGTAGGTCTGGGATTTGAAGAAACCACTGGGAGGACTGCCCTCCTGGAGCAAGGACCCTTATTTTTTTTTTATTTTTTTCATTAATTTGTTTATTGGCATTTCAAACAAAACACTAAGAAAAAAACAAAGGACCGGAGTATAAATCAGGATCATGAATCAGTGACACAGCGATATGCACAGAACAAAGCAATAAAGAAAACCATCATTCCTGAAACCTAAAATCAATACTGACGTACAATAAAAGTGTAGACATTCCCAGTACACTCAGGCTTAGCCCACTAAGGGCAAATCACACATGGACCCAGAAACTCTACCCATACCCTCTAGTGAACCTGACTCGCCAGTCTGAAAGGGCGAGCCGGCCTGTGGCCTCCCTTCCGTCAGATCAGTATCGGTCTCATGTGTAGTGCAAACGTCCAGGTCAGACCTATTCTCCAAGTATAGGGCCCAGTAGTTCTTGGGTCTATTGCGGGGGATGGGGGGGGCAATAATTCGCTATATAACTCGGTTTGAATGCAGCAGTAAAGCATCTCCTTATGCCACCGGGAAAGCGCTGGCGCCAGACCCTGCATCCAGGAGAGAGCGACGCACTTCTTGGCAATAAGAAAGGCCAGTGGCGGTTCTTCCATGGGGGCGTTTGGGCGCCGCCCCCCCTGCTTTCTCGCCGTGCGAGAAGAAGGCAGAAACAAATGGTAGTTATTTATTTATAACTACCATTTGTTTCTGCCTGCCCTTCTCGCACGGCGAGAAAGCAGTCAGCAATTTTCCTGGGTTACTCGAGCCTCAGGGCAGGGGGGAGTGGCTTGGGGGAGTGGCTTGCCCACTGTTGTTAATAGTGACTGTTTGGACAGCCTAAGAGGCTGTCCAAACAGACAGTATTAGCAACAGTGGGCAAGCCGCTCCCCCAAGCCACCTCCCACTCTCCGTTCAGCAGGATACAGACTAGGAGAAATGACGCGGTTAGGGCAGCCGGCCGAACCAATCAGCGCCGGCTGCAATAGAGGGGAGGGAGGCTGCCTGCAGCCTTCAGTGACGAGAGCCCACACCACGTCAGACGCAGCGGCGGCATTCAAAATCCAGGACGGCGGGAGTCTGCAGTCTCGGGACTCGAGTCTGGAGTCAGCGCGGGAAGCCAAGGTACGTTTTTTATATTTATTTCATTATTCTCTTGGGACCAAACAAGGCTGTATGTTGGAATATTTTCTTTGTACATTTTGAGTGTTTTACGTTTATCTACTATGTGCTTACATAGTATTACTACCTGGGGAGTTGATATAGTTTATTGTGACGAGTGGTCTTTATGAACACAGGGCTGTCATAAGAGATAAACTATGATAGTGGTTCATTCTATGTGTGGCTGCCTGAGTATGGACTTCTGTTTCTTTTCCCCTCAGTATATGCTCACAAAGAGAGGTTGGATTTTGCACCAGTATGAGCTCTACCTGCATACAGCAGCAAGCAGTATCTGTGCATCAAAGATATGTGGGTGCATTTTTGACAATACAGTGAGCAGTCTGTGAAGTGGACGACATCCGTTGTTTAATCATAATTGGTTGTTGCTCCCTGTACATTAAATAAAGCAACCTGGGGGAGCTTGCTGGGTCTGAAGGAGTACTAAGGCTGCAGAATTAACACTGCCGGTAATCTCACCGTTTTGCTCTACACTGCAATATCTTAGCTTTATTTAAATCATTTCATGTGAGCTGTTGAGAAAGTTAAGTTATTACATGAGCCTTTACATTAAGAATTGCGATTATGCCAATTTATTACAGAATTTGGGATGGATAATGCACCAGTTTTATTAAGGCACCAAAATCCATTAATTAACATTTGTTAATTTGTCTTACGCCCCACTACTTTCAAATTCCACCAACCGCCACTGTACTGAGAAAGGCCATATCAATAAGCCTTCTGAAGTCCGTCCCGATGTCTTTAGAGTACCCCAAAATAGCCAACAGTGGGTCAGGAGCCAATGCAAGTGCCGTAATCTTATTAACTTCTCCATAAACTGCGCTCCAGAAGTCAGAGATTCTCGGGCAGAGCCAGGTCAAATGTAAAAAATCAGCCACTTGTGCTCCGCATCTCTCACAACAGGGGCTCTCCCACAGACCGTATCGATATAGTCGTTCTGGGGTATAATACACCCTGTTTAAGAACTTAAAATGTAACAGTTGGTGGCGCCCATTTAACAATATCAGCAAGGACTCTTATTATGTAGCAAATACTCTGGGACATTGAGGAATTACATTGCTAGATCAGTACTATTTATGTGAACAAGGGTGTTGAGAATGAGGATGAGATGGAAAGATTGTTGTAACTTACTGTTTATGGTACAATAGTGAACTTTTATGGTGCTCACACAGCTCAATGGTCTCTTGGTACTTGTCAGCTGACTGACCTCTAACTCACACTTCAAGCTGAATTAATTTTCGCTGCAACTTTCTCATCCGCCTACTCTTGTTAGTCCTTTACAACTTTCTTAGACGATCCATTTACTATTTTGAGCTTATTAAATATTATGGTTGAAGTGGGAGTATCTAAGCACATTGTATGTGTAATGCGCTTGTGTGTGAATTTGTTCATTGTGTGTGCTTCATGTAGGGTTGAACATGACGTCACCTAAGGGCGCTTTGCTGCACAAATATACTTTGATTTAGTATTGTGATGGTGAAAAATCACAGACGAATTTGTAGTTTGAATAATAATTCTTGTTGAGGAAGGGTTCCCTCCCTGAATTATGATCCAGATTATTGGACAGTGGTGGTTGGTAGACCATGGATTAGCTTGGGGTGGGAGAGGGGGGTGACAGTAAGGTAACTGCTAGTTAGCCATTGCTGCTTGAATGGCAAGCGAAATATTAAAAAGGGGAAATGAACACTTTGCTAACTACTCTGGACTCGTTGGTGAAAGGAAGTATGCCACAGGCCTGTAAACCTTGAGCGTTCTAAACATCCCAAAGAAAAGGGGCTACTTTATTGTCAATGGTCTGGCAACACAGATGAGCTCAGACCTCCATGTGTGCTGGTTGGGGTGCTCTGCGCGCCATTCACCATCTCAGAATCAAACTGGTGATCCCTTAGAAAAGGAGGATGCCCCACTGTGTTTTTACATGGAAACATTCCACTAAAGGGATCCTTCAGTTTCGCCTGGGCATTCCCTATTCCAACGAAGGTTGCCCTGGCGTGCTCAGTTCAGGTGTCCTTGAGGTCCTCTGCCTTTTATTTTTCAAGTGCAAGAGCACCAAGGCAACTTCAAAACTAGATACAATGAACAATATATCCCATTTTGGGGACCATAAGACTCGCAAAAAAAGGTGATGAGGCTTGTAGTCACGATCCTCTGCCCGGTCCTCAGGTATTTTTTGCCTCCCCGCAGGCAGCTTATATTTTAAAAGCGGGGAGCGCTTCTTACATGACATGTGAATATGGGAGGTGCACAGGGCATAAAGGGATGGGGGAAAGATTGGAGCGAAACTTGTATGGAATTAAAAACAAGCATTTGCAATGCAATAGGTCTCTCATTTACGAAACTATTATAAGTGCGAGATCTATTGCTTTGCAAATGCTTGTTTTCAAAATTCATCCATGTGGTGCTTTGCCTTTAATGTCGGTCACATGCCCTGTTCTTTAGACGAGCTGTGTCTAAAGAAAGGGTTGCAGCCGAAATTAAAGCGAAAGCGCGGTATGGGCGTTTTTCCAAAAAAAGGATTTGTTTGTCAATTTGACAAACAAATGTTTTTTTGGTAAAAGCGCCCCATACCACTCTTTTTCTTTAATGGTGGCGGCACCCCTTTCCTAAGACGTGGCTCATCTTAGGAAAGGGATGCGGCTGCCATTAAAGTGAAAGTGGGGCAAGGGGCAGTTAAACAAACAAAAGTTGATAGTAAAAAAAAACGCAGCAAACAAACCAAAGTTACGACCGCCACTGTATGAGGGTGGCATGCCGTGCTATGGAAAAAAAATTGAAGCAATGGAGGAGAGCCGAGGAAACCATTTAAGCAAATATTGCTCGTAGGTTGTAATTAAAGTCTACCAAGTAACAACACATGTCACTGAGGGTGTCCTCCTGGGAGGTTACAAAATGAGACAAGGAGCTACTAAGGAGGGACTAATAAGCCTATTAACCAATGAAAAGATACAGTTCCCAAAGGACAATGACACAAACCAATGAAAAATATGGGTGGAGAGTGAGTGGAGCTTCAAGTCCATACCCAAATACAGCTTGCTTCGCTGATCAGCGTATGCGCTGCCCAGGCTCTACCTAAAAAGTACGAAAAGCAATATAGCTACATAGGCAAGGCCGCAAGACAATGTGTAAATGCAGCCCATTCAAAACATTTAAAATAACGGTGGCTGGAAGCAGGACTACACTAGCTTTTTCAGCTCTATGCACTGGTCACCTAAAGCTAAAAAACATGTGCACAGTGTCGTTTGCATCTTACTTAAAATGAGAGGGTAAGGAATTCAGGAGCATATTACCAACAACTAGCGATAATTATTGCTATGTTGGCTTAGCGGGAATATTCCTATCGCCGCCCTTCACCTGTTTTCATCGCTGAGATACCTTGCTATTATCAAGGTTTATCTCAGAAGCGATAAAAAACGGCGCAATGTGTGAAAATCGCTGTCAATACAGCGATATTCAGGCATTACCGTGACAATGCTCTTAGCCATGTTATCCACCTCTCATTGGATAACATGGCTAAGAACTGGTCAGGGCAGGCGTTAGCTTTTGGAGATATTCGCGCTTAGCGCGAATATTTCCAAAACTAAGCCATTGTTGGTAATAGGAGATAGCGATATTAGCGACTGTTTCCAGTCGCAAGCATCTTGCCATGCCCACTTTGCATGTCATTAGCGATAATTATCGCTGACATGCAAATCGGGGACCAAGACGACCGCTATCTCCTACTAGCTGTCGCTAACTGGTGTTAGCGACAGCTAGGTAATAGGGCGATAAAATTATCGCCACTGTAGCGGGAAAAAGTCCAGCTAAAGCGGCGATAATGGCCCTTGGTAATATGCCCCTCATTTCTATATGAGGCTCAACATTGGTCATTAGGTTGACGGGGGATAAATGTGGTAGGATGAGTGTTTGTGTGTGTTGAAGGGTATATGTGTATGTGCATATGCTTAGCTTCCATACTTATCGATTTGCAGAACAGAAATGATTCCTGTGAGTTATGGGTATGGAAATTATTAGTAAACACCAAAGAAAACTCACAAACCTAGCATTACGTTTTTTAAGTGTTCAAAATGAAATACAGAAAGGAGGACTAAATACCCAAATAGTGATGGTTAGTTCTCAGACAATACTGTTCAATCCCTGCCCCCGGTGAGAGGAGAATATTTGAATGCACACTATGAGCATTCAGGCGTTTCCTGAAATTGTTGTAATTTCTTTCTGCCCTAAGTGCTTTGGCGAGGAAAGCCACACAGACTGGGTAGCTGGACCTGGCACGTTGAGTGACCAGCTATCACAGGCATAATGAACCTCTTCCCCGACAAGTCCTTGTGCAGGGCGCAGAGACCCTTGAACGTTATTCTTCCTTCTTATCTGCTGGGAGCCAGTGCAGGTTTTTCCAAGGCTGATTTGATGTAGTCACGCTACCACAAGTTAAAACACATTCTGCCTACTTGGTTCTTGAGCCTTTGTGGACTTTTTATGAGCTGCTATGAGAAGCCGAGCATAAACAATTTTAGGGTAGAATATGCGGGCAATCACAAGGACTCTCATACGCTCCACCAGTTGGCTACTTCAGAGGATTGAAAAGATTCTCCTAATGAGAAAAGTAAAGATGCACATTTTTGCCCTTGGCCACTGCATTGACGTGGCGAATGAAAAATAAATTGGAGTGAAAAATGGTTTCCACATTCCTAACTATCAGAGCAATGAACAATGCTAAATTGGAGGATTATTCCCCTCCCAAAATTATGATTTTTGCGTTGGCTCTGTTTTCGAAGAAAAAAAATTATTCATCCAAAAAAATGAGGGTCTATATAGGATGATATGTTGATCAGATTTCCCTGCCTGTTTTGTAGGTGGAATTGACTGTCATTAGCTGACAGCTGTGCCTGGGACTGTATTAGGAGCACAGCAAACTATCAGTTAGATATCGAACAGCAGGCATTACAGTATCCTTCTCACACATTGCGGCCAAGACCTGGAACGAGTTACCGGCAGACATCAGACGCTGCCCCTCCCTGAACATCTTCAGAAAGACTCTCAAGACCTGGCTCTTCAGCTAACAGACCTATTGACCCCCCAGCCCCCCTAGCGCTTTGAGACCCTCACAGGTGAGTAGCACGCTTACCATCCCCTGATTGATTGATTGATCAATTGAAAAAGTATATTCAGGGCGGCTCTCAGGTTGTGAATGCTACGTTTTTTCGAAAGGGGATCAAAAAGTGTTATGAATACATGACATAAAATCCACAAAAGAAAGAAAAATGCATCACTGTTTGCCCAGAATTCTCATCACAGGGGCATGGCATAGAATTAGGGTTAATATTAAAATCCAGTTGGATACATAAAAGTTATTCCATTATGCCGGCCCTGTAACAGAACAAAAGATAATGGGGCATATTACCAAGGTTTATCGCAAATGCAATAAAAATTGGCCGCAATGCATGAATATCGCTGAAAAGTCAGCGATATTCATGCATTACAGAGCAAATGCTCTTAGCCATGTTATCCACCTCTCATTGGATAACATGGCTAAGAACTGCTCAGGGGGAACATCACTTACAACGCATTTTTTACAACGCACTACCATTACATCGCAACCATTACAACGCATACCATTACAACGCATTGCGCTGGGGGGCGCTCTAGGATAGGGAATATATTTAATTTACTATCCAACACCTTCCCTGCTATCCACGGGGACTGGAGTTGGAATAGTAAATTAAATAATTCACTATCCAGCGCCTAAAAGCATTATGCGTTGTAATGGACTGCGTGGTAAAAACCGCATTGTAAAGGCATGCGATGTAAAAGCATGCGTTGTAGTGACACCAATCCACTGCTCAGGGCAGGTGTTAGCTTTTGGAGATATTCATGCCTAGCGCGAATATCTCCAACAGTTGGTAATAGGAGATAGCGATCTTAGCGACTGATTCCAGTCGCTAACATCTTGGCACGCCCACTTTGCATATCATTAGTGATAAATATCACTGACATGCAAAGTGGGGCCCAAGATGGTCGCTGTCTCCTACTAGCTGTCGCTAACTGGTGTTAGCGACAGCTAGGTAATAGGGAGATCATTTTATCTCCGCTTTCTTGGCTTTTAAAGCGAAAAAAGCGGAGATAAACCCCCTTGATAATATGTCCCTCTGTTTCCATCACCCTCTTGATCTGATCAACTACCCATCCATGTTATTTAGTGTAGCTAACATCATATATTTGGCCATACTCACCTTACTGCTCTCCAAAACCACTCTTTGAGAAGCAGCCAGGTCATATAGGGTTTACCGTAGCTGTTTTTGTTAATATTTAAATTGTTAGTGGGGTCAATAAAAACCAGCTGTAAATTAACCAATTGGAGACTAAGTTCAACACTAGCAAGCCAGAGAATCTCGATGCCTTCTTCACAGCTAAGGCAATCCAGACTAATACCCCTGGTTAATCATACCTTCTCATCTTTCCAAATCGCCAACTATAGTAGAGGTGGTTGGGCTTTAATGTTGTCCTCTATATATGGATTGCCCAATTTTTTGTGTCAAATAAAGGTTGGAGAGGAAATAAGAGCCTTTCTGCAAAACCTATTTTCTTCAATCTGGATGATGCTACAGTTCAGTTACCCCAGACTTCTGCACCATATGTGGTTGTGGTTAAGCATTGGGCTTTGTAGATTGCAATAACGGAGAAAGTGCACCACTGCCACTAGATTTTGGTTGGCTAAATAAAGTGGCAATAGTTTTTGATAATATATGCCTACTGTGAGCAATATGTGGAGCCCATGAACTCATAGCGACAAATGTTAAACCCAAGTGTGAAAAAGGGCTGGTGTGTGGGGAAACGTCCTTTGGAACGAAGCCGGAATCATGCTGTGCCTTTACCGTGCCTGCAATAGAACGAACACCTTTCCTGTTGCACAGAATGGAGTTGGATTAGTAAATGATACTAATCCAAAGTCCAGCACCCCTCTAAGGCAAGTCGTTTTAATGACTTGCATTTTAAGGAACGTGTTGTAATGACGTATTTGTTCTAATGATGGCTTTCTGAAGGCATGCATTCGAAACACAAGAGTGATTCCGTCATTCATTTGGTGTGTGTCAAGATATTATTACCAACAGAAAGGTAAGGCGAACAGCATTTCTTAGGGCCATGAAGAAAGATTTGTAAAACCTTTTTTCACATCTAAACTAGCCGTAAAATCACCAAAACCATGGAGTAAGTGATGTAGGGCTCTCCTGTACTCGCCATTAAAACAGCGTCATATGCATACAAAAAAGATGGTAATTATTGAGACATCCGGGTTCATGTTCTTTACAACACGGGTGTAGGTTGTTAATATATAGAAGAAATAAAAGAGGTGTCAGGAAGCAACCTTGTCTCACTCCCTGGGAGACACCTATTGCTGATGAGATCGTACCCTCTGCAGTAATTCCAACCTTTGCCTTCATATCTGTGGACAAATAAGCAAGAAAGCACACCAGTGTTTCGTCCAACCCCTGTGCCAAAAGGATAGACCAAAGTTTTGAGCCGTTAACTCAATATAACACTGTGGTTGGATACATAAAAGCTAGATATATAGAAGACTGTCATGCAATTGTGTATTTCCCAATGATCAGAAACAAGTTTAGGCATTGTTGGATGGTTCCAGCCCCTAAAACCCTATTGACCAAGGTACAAAATAGACTTCGCCTCTGCCCACTCACTGATTTGATTATATAGGACCCTCCCAAGGATCTTAACTGCAGTGTCAATTAGGGAGCTTGGTCTGTAACAATTTGGCTGTGCATGGTCTCCCTTTTCAAATATCGCCATAATAATGGAAGTTGACCATATGTTAGATAGGGGGGATTGGGTCGAACTATTAAAAACGTTCACCAGCAGGGGTGCCCCAAACTGGATGATATGCTTAAAAAGATCAATTTGGATGCCATCGGGTGCTCTACTGCCTAGGCTTTGCCTGATAGCATCTTCCACCTCCTTTAGGGAGACAGTAAACTCCACAGGAGTGCACTTCTAATCCATGTTAATCGGATCTTCAGAAGCAGCATACATGTTGGAGAAGTGTGCCTCCCATTTAGTACTGGCAGTGCGGCACATTATAGAGGTTGCAACTTGGCTGACTCTCCTCATTTGCTGACACCTCCCTCCTGAAATATTTACTATTCTTCATTGCTGCAAAGAATGCAAGTGAAATACACTGATTTTGCAGTAATTCCCACTTCATTTTGGCAGGATTTTCTTTGTGCCACTTAAAGTCATTTTTACACCTACACTCTCCAACACTTATCCTACTGTTGCACTCACTGGAGTGGGAATAGTAATTTTTACCCCTACACTATCCAACACTTACCTTACTGTTGCCCTAAAAATATTATGCGTTGTAATGGTATGTATTGTAATGGTATGTGTTGTAATGGAATGCGTTGTAATGGTAGTTTTAAAAAATGTGTTGCAATAGCATGCGCTGTAATTGTTTGCTTTGTAACATCATATATTTCGTAGCCAGTACACATGATGTTTGTTTATATAAGGTACAGTGACCATCATTGCTTTCAGGGCTAAGGTACATTAATGGTGTGCAAACAAAAAGCTATGCCATTTAGACTGCATCAGTAAGCAAATGAGTTAGAGAGAGGACATATAAGGTATTCACTCACAATCTGAACCAATCCTAGACTTTCAGCAGTTCGACCTCCAGTTGTAATATCGACAATTTATGACAATTCTGTATTCTGTAAACCGTATTCTAAATCAGACAGCTGTACAGTACTGAAAATAATGTATTTTTATTAGCTACTAGCCAGTCTATATCTACCTAGGAGATTCATTAGTGCCAGACACAAGCCTAATTACAGTATCAACTCATAGATCAATATCCTATTCTCAACACCTACCTCTGAAGATGATATAGTTCTAACAAAGACCTAGAGTATCTGCATAGCTCGCACAATGCACCTTTACTTGGAAACATGCTACTGGAAGAGATTGTTTTATACTCTTTCATTTTCCTGTATTGTATGATGAAAATGATTTTCCTTTCTGATGTTACACGTTCGTGAAATATGACTCTCCAAAAACATTCCTTTACATGTATTTGTTCTCTATATTCAAAGTGTGCCCAGCATGTGAAAACTGTGTACTCAATCTGTTTGAATTCATTTAAATATAGGACCCTCAGAGGTTTGTCTGACATACAATAATTATTTTAAGAGTTTTAATTAATTATTTTGAAAGTAGCAGTTTACAAGGTATACAGAAAGACAGGTTTAGAAACACATATATATTTTTCTCTTTTTTCATTTTCTTATATTTAATTCACAATAACAATTATTTATTTAACAATTATTTGAAAGTCACTGCACGTTCATGCAAGAAACAGCTACTGTTGACAAGAGTGAGTCGGGAAAAAGTAAAAAAATAAAATAAATTAACTGTCCAAACAGCAGCTAATATTAAGTATGAGAATTGGCCTTAAATAGCTTACTGTACCCATACAAAATCTACTCGCATACATTTAAATGCATCATTGTAAATAATGTTTTAAAAGAAGAGGTATTAAGTGTCAGAGAAGATGGGTAGCCTGAGTACAAATATTTGGAAAGGTGATGCTAGACTTCAGTAGCGATTTCTCTCTTTTGCTATTTTAGCCACTTTAATATATTATGCTTTAGATGACAAAAAAAACCAAACATCCAAATTGTTTTATACAACTGGTGTTATTTCTGAATTAAGTTCCTAAGGAAAGGTTTTAAATTAAATAGTGCATAATCCCATAAAATGACATTCAAGAATGCTCAGTTTTGGTCTTGAAAAATCTACAGCAAATCTGCAGTAGATCACTGAGGTGTCAAATGACAGACTGCTGCTAGTGTTGCAAGTACGTTTCACACATTTTGTCTGACATGATGAGATAGCTATTTGAGAAATTATACAACATTTGCTTTCATTTTAGATCACCAGAGCACTAAGCATAACGTCAATGACAAAATTAAATCCTACATTTTTTCATTTATATGAAATGCTTTCAGTTCTACAACTCTGATTCCAGCAACAAGATGTTTAGGTGTGCCTCTAATTTGGTATGAATATAGACTGTTAACACCCTAGTTGATTATGAGGACTCTGTAGTGAAGCAGCAGTAGAATGCTGGTGAATCAACTGCCACACTGTTGCTATTGGAAATATATGCTTTAGTCAACATGTCAGACTTATTTTCTCACATGGCTGAGGAAGATATTTGTGAATTTATAAAAAATCTTGTTCTTTTTTAAGCTTCTGGAGCACCTTCCATAATTTCTATGGAAAAAATCACAGGAGAACATGTTTTCTCTCTGACAAATTCCAACACAGGGCAGCATTTTTCACAAGATTAAATCACTTTAAAAATCATCCCAGTTCCCAAAATGAGTATGATACCACTAAAAAGGATTTACATAGTGACTAACATTTCTTCTTATTTAATAATTTTTCTTTTTGAGCTACTCAAAACCAGAACGTTTTTATATTACATTTGAGTGGGACATAAATGATGAAACCTGATTAGCCACAATCCAACAGGTAGGCTTCTTGAAACCTAGCACCTAAGAAGTCTCATGAGAAACATACCATCTACTAAGCATAACTGTGAATTTGACCCCAAATGTTAAGGGTCTTTTTTCACAGTAGCAATATTATCTAAACGAAAGGGCACTTCCAGGTTGTTATTTCCCAGGTTGGAGTAGGGTTCTCGGCTTTGCCTCAGGACCATCTGACTCCACCCTGGTTAATGACTACCTGAAAGTGCCGCCCCCATTGGATAATACTGCTTAACTAATGTAAACACATTGCTTCTTTTGTCAGAAATATCTACATATTGTTGTTATTTTAGGTTACTCATGCAGTGTTACATTTTAATAGGCCTGGGTGACATTTTGATGAGGCCAGTGCAAATCACATAATTTTGGGAATGTCAAATAATAAAATGTAAACTTTTCTAGATCCACTGGCAGGGGACAGGGGGGCAGGGAGGGGGGAGGTTGAGGTATATTCCACACCTAGTGTGCAGGGAAGTAGGGAGGGGGGTTGTGGGGTTCACAGTTGTTGAATGTTGTAATTGTTGAATCGACAAGACAATCTGACATATTTGCAGAGGAAATGAGAAGTTACGCAGGGTCCAATGAGTACACATTGGGACAAAAGTGTTAAAATCCTGAGTTGGAATGTCAACGGGCTCAGGGATAAGGTCAAGTGCAGCGTCATCCTACAGTATGTTAAATGGCAAGCCGCAACATCGTCCTTCTCCAAGAAACACACCTGGTGGGTAACTCATGTAAGGTTCTAAATAGATGGGGCTACAAACTACTGGCACGTGCCGGCTTCACGACCAGCCCGAGGGGGGTTGGCATCATGGCAAGAAACTCCTTTCCATTTTCTGTGGAGTCCACATGGACAGACGACCGGGCAGACATATAGGGGTCACAGGTTTAAAGGAAGGGACCACACTGATGCTCATATCTCTGTCTGTGCACCTGGCCTCCAGAGCAAAACATTTAAAGACCTGGGCTTGCTCCTCCTTTCAATCCCAGAAGGTCTCCTGGTGGTTGGGGGTGACTTTAACACAGCAGCCTTGGGCACCCTAGAACGCCACTCTCCTCGCAAGATTGGGCTTTCTTTTCGATGGCTGCCTGACTTCATGGAAGCGCTGGGGTTGGTGGATGGGTGGAGAACATACAACCCAGACAGAATCCAACACACTTTTCACTCCGGGGCCCACCATAGTCTCTCCCACATAGATTATATCCTAGTCCCAGCCTCCCAGGTGGCTAAAATCCAGGAAATCAAACATTTAGCAAGAGGAATCTCCGATCATTCCCTGGTATGGGCACAGATAGTCCTCAGCCAGGGAATGGTGGGGAAATTGCTCCAATCAATCCATAGTACCTACGAGATTCCGGGGTCCGTAAGGCATTACTTGAATCCATAGATAATTATTTCAGGGAAAACGAGTGGTTGGTGGACTCCCCCCAGACCCTGTGGGAGGCATTTAAAGCAGTCATCGATGGTCAAGCCCTATCATAAATCGCTGCGATGAAAAAGAAAGACAGAAAGAAATTGTAGAAGCTGAAAATGACATCCTCCAACTGGAGGAAGAGTTAGAAGCTGAGGTAACGCACAAGAAACTCCATGCACTGCAACTCAAACAAAATGATTACAAAACATTAGACAAGGACAGGTGTAAAAGTCTGGGGAGGGAAAAGTTGGGCAGAATATATGACCTAAGAGACAAAGCAGGAAAACTAATCCCATGGCTCGACAAGAAGGAAAGGGCTAGTAGACTGGTGCAGGAACTTATAGGTACTGACGGCATATCCCTGACTGACCCACAAGACATTGTAAACCAATTTGCAACTCACTACAGCGCTGTATATTGCAGCAATGCACCATTCCCTGAGGAGGACTCCCAGTCTCTTCTACAAGATATAGTGCTCCCCACCCTGTCAGAGGAAGACCATCACTTCCTGGAGGGGGAGCTGATGAACAACGAAATAGCGCAAGCCATTAATTCATTGCACTCAGGAAAAGCGCTTGGCCCCAATGGCATCCCCATAGAGCTGTATAAACTTAGACCTGACAAATTAGCCCCATATCAGCGGGCCATGTTCGAAGAGAGTAGGGACCTGGGTATCCTGGCAATGGACCAGAGAGTGGCCACATTAATCACTATTCATAAGGATGGTAAACCGAAGACTGACTGTGCCTCTTTTAGGCCGATTTCCCTACTCAATGCAGAACCTAAAATCCTCACCAAGCTCCTCGCAAAATCGCCTTGGCAAGGTGATTGGTGGCTTGGTCCATCCAAGTCAGTCAGGGTTCATGCCATACCGAAACACCAGGTTTGCCTGTGTGAAGGGCTTTGTGGGTGAGGCAGGCTGTTCTGAAAGTGGAATGCAGTTCAACTGGGAGCAATTTTAGTTCTCGGAGTGCGAGTGAGATATGGTAAAATGTCTTCACTCCTGTGACCATTCTAGCTGCTGCGTTTAGCGTTGTTTTAAGGGGGGCAAGGTGTGCCTTTGATGTGCCTCAGAGGGCTGCGATCCCATAGTCTAATCTAGATAACACCAGTGATTGGGTAGCTTGTTTAAGGTCCTTGGATGGTATAAAAGGCTTTATTTTGTTCAGTAGGTTCAGGTTGAGGAAGGCGTTCTTGGCGGAGTCAAGGTCATATTGAGTTTCGGGTCTAAAGTGATGCCTAGTAATTTTACAGAGCTTGATAGAGGATCAGGCTTGGTATATTACATGCAAGGCCTCAATGAGTGATGTGGTGCTGGGGAACATCCAAACTGGTTGTGGTGGAATGAGGACAGATCTTCAGAGGTCAGAGCTTGGTAGAGGATCAGGCTTGGTCTTTAACATACAATGATTCAGTAGCTGATTTGGCGCTGGGGAACATCGGCAGGGGGCGGTCTTGTTGGGTCTTGTTAGGTCTCGTTAGGTCAATCTCATTGGATCTGGGAAGTAGGGGCTTCCTGACCTACCGAGCACTCCCTTACCTTACGTTCAGGCTGCAGTCTTCCGGATCCAAGCAGCGCTTGGTCAGATGCGCATCAGCCTGGACCGTTTGGTTGTGAAATTATTGCGCGGTCTGGTCGTGGAGTCAAGATGCTCTTTCCGTTGTCAGAAGATGCTCCTGGGGGCGATTTAGACCCCAGAGCCGTCATTTTAGAGTCAGGCGTCCGGTTGTGATTCGCAGCACATCTGCTCGCGTCTGTGATACCTTGAGGACCTGGAAGCTTAGTGGGGGCGAGTTGGTGAGCAAAGGCTCCTGATGCGCACCCTTTCAGTGTTTGCCAGGGTCACATCTGTGGGGTTGTGCCCGTGTTGGGCGATTCTAGATCTGGGCTGTGGATGCCCATTTTGGAGCCAGGTATCTGGGCTGTGGGCTGGTCAGGGGTTCCTTGATGCTGTGAAAAGCAGAAGGATTCTATTGCGATCACATACAAACATATTGGTGTAAAATACACAACATTCTCAGCGAAGTACTCACATCTGTCCTCCGTCCGGTGGCACAGAGGTGCCTTCTCAACGTATGGGAACCTACAGACCTCCACAACTATGCAAAACAATGGGTTTAATGCTAGAAAAAAGAAATATATAGGAATTTAACAGGGGAACTTGTACAGAAGCAGACAGTGTTTTAAGTTGGCATTACTGGTCAACTTGAATATTAATTTTGAAACTAACCAATAGGTCGCCTCTTTTCTTTTCTTTTCAAAAAACTAATTCACAATAGAAACCCTATGTCACTCCTTTTTCTTTGTATGAAATTTTGTAAATAAGTTGTGTTTTTTGTTCAAAAATATTCACTTGGGACACAAATTCACTGTTTTCAATTTGTATAAGTGTTTATAAATGTGTATATTGTCTATATGTGTAAAATCAGTATTTAATTTGGCTGGTATTCAAATATATTCTTTCAGTGTATACACCACTTACTTTCCTTTCGTCTGTTTTCAAATCACCCACATTGCCATTGTGCAGTAATATTACCATATTATTTGAGTAATTTTCCACAGGAGCCATTGTTTTTGTAGAAAAAGAAAAAAGAAATATAGCGCAATTGTGGGGAGCCCCGCAGCCACCTAGAGTAGAAGCATGGGAAGCAGACCTAGATTGGTGTATGTATAGAGAAAAGACAGTATATGTGGCACAAGGCTCTCCAAGAAAGTAGTCAAAGGTATGGAGCCCCTGAAATGTCTACCGAGGGAATATTTCCAAACCACCGCATAGTATTGATCTGGATGAGCCCCCTACCCCATAAAATGTCCTTCCAATGTACTATTATATAAAGTGGTTTGACAATGTTTCTGTTACCCAGAAGGTGTAATTTGTTTCCTCTGTACTGCATATTCTATGTCGATGAATGTTTAATAAAAAGAAATATAAAAAAACAAAAAACTTAAGCTTAAAGCCCAAGTTTACACCACACCAAATAACAAAAAGTCCATTCAGGGAAAAATCCTAATGCGAGAAACACGGAAAAGGCATGAGGGGCACAACCCTGAGCAGCAATTTCTGAATGTGAGTAGCAGTTCTTTAACTTGGCAGTTAACATACATTACAGTCTAATTGTTTACCACAGTGGAGAGTTGGTGTAATTTCCTAGCACAAGATTGCAATACAAAAGTGAGTGCCTGAAAAACAGCTTGAACATACATTTTCAAGTTGAAATGTTACGGCCTTATGAGTAATTCATTTTAGTGCATTTTTTTTCTTTACAGTAGGAAGGTGCCATAGAGACTGGGAGGCTTCTTTACACATAGGGGTCGATTCGATCTCGGTCGGTCAGCCCTCCGAGACGTGTCAGTAGCCTCACCGAACGGCCGAAACGTACCAGGAGCGGGACCGTTCGGGCGAGGAAGTACAATGCGGAAAATTGCCAAATTCCCGACCGGCACGCACGCTCTGACTCCATCCACAATTTCCGTCCGAGCCTGACCCGGAAACACTCAATTCGCGCCGCACCATAAACACTGCTACTTCAGGCCGGTCAAGTACGATGCATACTTCCTTCGCTCCGGACGGGTCACCACGTACAGCACGCCACAGCACCTGGAAGAGCTGCATATCAACTATGAATGGTGCCACTAACACAATTCACAGATTTGAAATGGAGCGGCAAGCAAAGGTTCAAGACGAAGCATAAATCCAATTGTGCAGGTCATACCAGTCATCTACATATATGAGCGGATCAGGAACAGACGCGGACGGTGCAGACGGTAAGTCCAACACCCACCATACAAACGACACGTACCCGCCAAATGTCACACACACCCAGGGGGTCCAGACCCTGTCCACCAGTAACACATCTCCTTAGGGAACCCAAGGCAACCACTAATGCCACCTCACTCATAGGGGCATGTTGCCCACCCATACAGCCACCGCACCCATAGGGGCATGTTGCCTATCACTAATGCCACCCCACCAATATGGGTCATGTTGCCTATCACTGACGCTACCCCACCCATAGGGGCATGTTGCCTATCACTGATGCCACCCCACCCATATGTGTCATGTTGCCTATCACTGATGCCACCCACCCATATTTGTCATGTTGCCTATCACTGATGCCACCCTACCCATAGGGACATGTTGCCTATCACTAATGCCACCACACCCATATGTGTCATGTTGCCTGTCACTGATGCCACCCCACCCATATGTGTCATGTTGCCTATCACTGATTCCACCCACCCATAGGGGCATGTTGCCTATCACTGATGCCACCCCACCCATATGTGTCATGTTACCTATCACTGATGCCACCACGCCCATAGGGGTATGTTATCTATCACTGATGCCACCCCACCCATATGTGTCATGTTGCCTAACACTGATGCCACCCCACCCATATGTTCCATGTTGCCTATCACTGATGCCACCCCACCCATAGGGGCATGTTGCCTATGATTGATGCCACCCCACCCATAGGGGCATGTTGCCTATCACTGATGCCACCCCACCCATATGTGTCATGTTGCCTAATACTGATGCCACCCACCGATAGAGGCATGTTGCTTATCACTGATGCCACCCCACCCATATGTGTCATGCTCCCTATCACTGATGCCACCCCACCCATGAGGCATGTTGCCTGTCACTGATGCCACCCCACCCATATGTGTCATGTTGCCTATCACTGATGCTACCCCACCTATCGGGGCATGTTGCCCACCCATACTGCCACCCCACCCATAGGGGCATGTTGCCTATCATTACTGCTTCACCCACCCATAGGGGTCAGTGTGTCTGACAATATTGACATCCCCACAAATAGGGTGGATGATGCGCCACACATCCATCAACCATCAACCACAGGTATGTCAGCCAAATACATTTCCCCACAACATCATGCCAACAGTATGAAGTGCCATGACAAATACCCCAACAGTGAATTTGATTTACGACATACAATGAAACTACCATCACATGTGTGAACAACACCAGAGTGTTGGATACGCAAGTCAAGCTTTGAAATAGCACTGGGCCAATGTGTTCAAAACCCACATCAGTGGGACAATCCAATGTAAAATGTGTGTACACAAACTGCAGCTAAAGTTGAGACTTGTGGCAAAGGGGGAAAATCCCCCATCATCACAGTGACCACAAGGTAATTGTCATAATGGAAATAGCAGCACTTGCCAAAAAGTATGTATGATTTCTGGACATGTCAGCACAACACATGTCCAGTCAACCATCATTTACCACCCAATGTAGGCACTGGTAACATACGCCTGGGTACGGTACTGCTCCTTAAGTCACCTCCACAGAGACAATACATATGTCTACCAAGTTGCACTGAGGACACAGTTGACTTTACACCAATGATGCCCACACCTGCATGTACAGTGGAGATCGGACAACAGTCAGGGAAAGGGCCAAAGTGTACAATGTGAAGCACATCATATGTGCATGGGTGCAAGCCACAGATGTGGCCATGCCAATGAAATGTTAGCATGCCTGTGCTTAATTAGTTAATCATGACACATCCAGTCAGCTGCAAAGAATGGCATTGATACCAACCTGAACAGGAAACATATCTCATGGTCCACATGGAGTACACCACATAAACACCACAGTAACAGACATTTGTAAATCCTACATCATCTCAGCAAGGTCATGGAAAGCAGCATCAACAATATGTACAGCTAAATCAAATGCACAAGGATAACAAAATATGATTTATTCAGAAAATTGACATCAGAAAGGGAAAATCCAAAATGAAATTTAGTCCAATGTCCTTCCAAAAAACAAAGTCCAATGAGGGTGTGAATGACACCTGTCACCCGTTGCCTGCCTGCACTGCTAAGGACTGGGGAAGTCCACTCTGAGGGGCATGCATGGGGCAGGCCAGGCACCGCAGGGACAGGATCAGGGCTCATCAGAAGGAGGCTGTGAAGGGGTGGTGCGTGCAGGAGAGTCAGTGGCAAGTCTGACATGGTTTGTACCATCACAACTGTGGGGCAAAACTCTGATGAGTGGGGGCTGGAACCACTGTAGTGGGCAGACCAGCTGTAGTGAACATGGTCCCCACTGCAGTACCCATGTCAGATTGGGTGGTCATGGACTCCACTGCAGAGCCTAACCCCATGGGAGTGGAAAGGGGTGCAGGTGAGGGTGGCAGGACAGCGGGGGGGGCCACGGTCCCCACAGTAGTTGCAGTACCAGACAGACTGGTGATGGTGTCAGTGGTAGAGCAAGTGGGATAATGTATTTGTGAGTGGGGGAACTTGGGACAGGGAGTGGCGGGAGAACCTGTGGTATGCTGAGCTGGGGGATGGAAGAAGGAGACTGTGCAGTGAAGCTGGGGGGTTGGGGGTGGGGTCTTGCTCTTCCGGTTACGGGGTGGCTTGCGGGTGGGGGCCTCAGTCTGCATGCGCTTGGGGGGAGGGTGTCCGGGTGTGATAGGCACTCTTCTCTGTGTGTGGGGACTTCCATTTCCCCCTGTAATCTGGATCTGCTGGGTCTGAGGGGAAGAGGCCTAGGTCACACAGAAGGAGCTTCTTAGGAGATAGGATTGCAGGTGAGGCAAGGAAAGGGCTCTTGGAGGGAGAGGGATCTGAGGACTGCGGAGTGGTTGTGGATGCCTTTGTGTGTGTTTGCGACCCATCCTTCATGTGTGTGGTATCAGTCCCCTGCTTTGCTTGTGTGCACGTTTTTGACTTTTGTTTGTGTGATTGTGTGCTCTCTGTGTCTGTGTGTTTGGGTGACTGTGCTGGTGTGTGTGTGTGTGCTGGTGACAGGTAGGGTGCTAGGAGTTGTTGATTGGGCAGAGGCTGAAGGGGTGAGGGACTGCTGGAGGAGGGATACTGCAGCCGTCAGTGAGGAGGCCATGGACTGATTGGTCCTCTGTAGGGCAGACATGCCCGATGAGATGCCCTCCATGAACGGACCAGTTGTGTCAACAGACTGGTGTGTGCATGGAGGACACTCAGCATTGATGTCTGTCCTACATGTTTATGCTTAAGCAGGTCCACAGACTCCACATTCAGGGCAGCAGGGGACACATGGGCAGGGGGTGCGGTGCCTGGCAGGAAGGAGACATGCGTCTGAACACGGGAGCTGCCACAGACCTCAGGGATGGCAGCCGAGGGGAGGGTGGTGGTGGTGGTGGCGGGAACAGCCTCACTATCTGTGGTTTGCTGGCTGCTGACACCCTCCCCCACAAGGGATTCATCCTCCGAGCTGCAGTGGTCCTCATCTAAGGTGTATGGTGTTGAGGACTCCTCGGTGTGGCTCCCCTCACCTTCCATGCCACTGGGTCCCTCCGACTCCTCAGTCTGTGGCTCAGGCTGGCCCTGCGGCTCCTCTAGTTTCGTGGCACTGTCTCCTGTCCCCGTGGATGTATCTGCATATAGGTAGGAAAAGAAGGCCCACATTAGTCGCCTACACTGAGTGCACACAACACTGTCAATACAGCACATTACACGGGCATGCACTGGCATCCTTAGCTGATATTTGCTCAAAATGCCCACACAGTTGTACATAGGGCAATAGCCAGTCTGAACATCAACCATGGCACCCATATCCCTCCTGGACCGGGACCTATATGTCTGTTGCATGCTGGCTGATAATACCCCAAAGTGCACACATGCACCGCATACACAGTTGTTGTACATGCTAATGACCATGTAGAAGTACATCACTATTAACATACATCACATCACATGCCAAACACTCAAAACAGGTGTCAGGATGAATGTATGCCCAGACTCACATTTCACAATCTTGTGATGCCTAGCAGCACAACACACAATGATGTCCTTACGTCCTGACAGTTAGTGACACAATGGGGAGCATGGAGCACCTCTGACTCCAATGCAGGATCTCTCTTCTCAAGTCAATGCCCTGGCACAGACATGCATGGTAAGTCAGTCTTCACTGTCACATGTCCTGGGGAATGCATCCGGACAACATCGGTCTGCACTGCGTTACCTTCATAGGTCATGCCCATACCAAACTCTGCTGCTGAAAAGTGCACCAGTCTGTCCCCTGCCACACACTGTTCTTGGTCTATGATGAACCTACATTACTAAAATCTGACATATGAGTGACTGCAAACACAACTACCTGAACATGAGCACCTCACAGTCTGCTGCTAACGACACAGCTGCATGGAAGACACTGTTGCATACAGCATTGTGCACATTCAACTGACCACACCCCATATGTTGCACAGGTATCATCCCCATTGTCACAACTCAGATGTCCTGCTGACACTAAAATCCTCAACAAGTGGAGGAGATAAAACATCTCGCTGCCCATATCTCCGATCATTCAGGGGTTACTTTAACTTTAAAGCTCTCAGGTCCCCAGATGGTCAAGAGATGGACTATAGATAGAAGCATCCTTTTAGATAAAGAATTAACAAATAAATAGCTTGAAGAATCAAAACAGTTTTTCACGTTTAATTTAGACACAGCCACACTCCCAATAGTCTGGGATACGTATAAAGCCTTTTTGAGAGGGCGACTACTAGCATATCAGATTGCAAAACACAAAGCATAAAGGGCACTAATAACACAGATCGAAGAAAGAATAAGGGCCTTAGAACAAGCAGTGCTAGCCCCCAGCTCCCCAGACTAAGAGAACAACAATAAAAAAATCTCCTAACCTGCATATTAGAACTAGAGCAGATATTAGACGGAAGGCTGAGGAAGCGCTGGTAGGCTAGTGCATTAGCACATTTCGAATATGGAGAGGCCAGCGGAAAACTCTTAGCCTGGAAAACAAAAAAAGATAATGAAAAAACTCCATAAAGGAAGTGCAGATCATAGACTCGGATGCGATTTCTGAGAACAGGCTAGATATTGAACAGGCCTTTTTCCATCACTTTGACGAAGTTTATAGAGAAGATTTACACCCTCAACAACAAACAATATATTCATGGCTTGACCAATTCCAGGTTCAAGCTTTAGATGATCAGTCCTCCCATAATCTTAATAGCGAGATCAGTTCCACTGAAATAGTTGCGGCGATAGATTCCGCTAAGAATAGTAAGGCTCCAGGCCCTGATGGGTTACCATCAGAACTCTACAAACTATTAGCTCCAGTAATTATACCCATTTTGAAAAGACTATTTTCCGGTATATTTGAGGAAGGGGATAATA
This sequence comes from Lissotriton vulgaris, assembly GCF_964263255.1. Taxonomy (NCBI): domain Eukaryota; kingdom Metazoa; phylum Chordata; class Amphibia; order Caudata; family Salamandridae; genus Lissotriton; species Lissotriton vulgaris. Next base: position 899,434,592 of record NC_141687.1, read on the forward strand.
TCCCTGTTTCTTGGAACGAGGCCATAGTGGTTCTCATTTTAAAACCAATGAAGAGAGCATACCAGTGTGACTCATATAGGCCCATCTTCCTCCTTAACACTGACTATAAGCTTATGGCAAATATACTAGCAAAAAGACTAAACGGATCGGCAGCTAAACTTCTACATTTAGACCAGAAAGGCTTTATAAGGGGTCGTTCTATACAAGAGCTTACACAAACATTGGTTGGAGCGATAGATGTTGCTTCTCAATACAAAATCCCATTAGCAGTTATTACCTTAGACGCCGCAAAGGCTTTTGACCGTGTCAACTGGGAATTCATTACTGAAGTATTAGCAAAGGTTAACCTAGGGAAAAACTTTTGTGGCACAATAGCAGCATTTGATCAAGCTCCGACGGCCAGATTATTGATAAATGTTAGTCTATCTTCTCCGATAAAAATTCAAAGGGGGACAAGGCAAGGGTGCCCGCTATCAACTTTACTATTTGATTTATACATGGAATCATTCGCAGAAAAGATCAGATAAGACCAAGATATCCTACCCTTTAAATATAAGAACTGGGTGAAAAAAGTCGCCCTTTATGCGAACGATTTGATGTTATATACCATTGACCCTATCAAATCAATCCCACTTATCTACAAAGCGGCAGAGCAATTTGGTCAAGTTTCTGGATACCTGATTAATCAAGCTAAATCAGAGTGCATGTGTTGGAATATTCCTTAGATTAATCACATCCCAATCCTGAAAAATCAAATCAGATATCTGGGAATCCAAATTACACAGGACATAAACCAACTTGCAGAAAAAAATCTTGAAAAGATCAATAAAGAAATGGCGGATTCCCTAAAAAACTGGTCATTTCTCCCTCTGACTTTAATTGGTAGGATTAATATAGTAAAAATGATGTTGTTACCCAAAATAATATATATATTTCAGAACATTCCACTTGCTTTTAAAGAAGCTAAATTAACTAAAATACAAGCTAAATGGAACGCGTTTATCTGGGCCTCAAAAGGTAATAGAATTTCCTGGAAAAAACTACGAAGGAAAAAAGGCAAAGGTGGGCTGTGCGCACCTGATCTGAGAGTGTATGCCTGGACCCTATTATTGAAAGCCGGAATTAGTTTATTCGATACTTTTGGGGGTACAGACACAGACATTATGTTTCAAAATATGCTCTCTGAGACTCAGGGAGGGTCTCATGCATTTATCTTTAAGTTTGGAGATATGCGTTTTTTTTAAAAAGTGCGTCTAAAAGTTCTTAGAGACATGGCATATGTATGGGCCAGAGTAAGGAAAAAGCTTAACATCCAATATTACACCAACTTAGCACCAATTTGGGACTCCCCGGGCGCCCCAAAATGGACTAAAGATCTATTATCCCTAGCTCTCCAGAGCGCAAATATCAGACTATGGGGCCAGCTAATGCCTGAAGGTAATCTTTTGAGCTGGGAAGACATTTTTGCTCTCACAGATAAAAATGTATCTAAATGTAAGTATCTACAAATAAAAAGTTGGGATCAGGCTGTCACAGAGGGCAAAGGTGCTAAATCTATCCTGGATGAACTACTAATGAAGAAAACAATTCCGCTCAAAACATCCACTCTATACTGGACAATACTTGAAGGAGAGGATGGAGAGTTCAGCCTCCCAGAACATCTATGGAGAGACCAAGTCCCGGATGTCGACTTGCAGACCTTATGGCAAGTATCCTTTGATTTGCTACCCCTTACGGTCTCACCTGCCAATTTAAAGCGGAACCACTTGTTTTCTCTCCATAGGGTATACTGGTCTCCGGCCAGGATTGCTAAATTTTCAAAGGGGCCTACTCCCTGCTGCCCAAAGTGCCATCTGGAAAAAGCAGACTATCTCCATATGTTTATGACTTGCCCTGAACTATCGCAATTTTGGTTTGAAGTACAAGAAGGTATGAAAGCTCTCTTTGGGTATGAAATACAGGTTAGTACACAACAAGTATTTTTTGGAATTCCCCCGAATTATGAGGAAGTATCTCAAGATAGTAATAAGTTATTATTATACTTAATTATTTTAGCACGCAGAGAAATATGTAAATTGTGGTTGAGTACTAAGGCACCAATATATTTAGATCGGGTTAGGGCAATCAGACATACTCTTAGCCTAGATAAAGTGGTATGGAAGAAAAGGAAGCATTTTTGGACTCCTTGTATTAATTGGCTCGATGGACTATAAATCAACTTTGTTCAATGATTATGCCTATTTGCGGAATGAACCACCCTAAGATCAGTCCAAGGGTCGGGTAAAGTGCAAGACTGAGCTGACTATAGACATGGTGGTACCGTAAGATTCATATTGGGTGTCTGCAAAAAGAGCTTCCATAAAGATTCTCAGTATAATCAATACCGAAAATATCTTTGTTGGCGTATGAGGACAAAACAAATAAATAAATAAAATCCTCAACACCCCATTGTGGTGAAGTGTGGCTCAATGGTTAGAACGGCAGACCCTGATGCAGAGGTCTGGACCGGGACCAGGGTTCAATTCCCCGCCTTGGCGGGTCTTGGGCTCAAAAAATTCCACGGACCTGATAATTCTCGCCTCTGTGCCTATTCCAATCATGGAGTCCCACTCTGGGCAATAGTTTGCTTAATTTCCACAATGGCCCCCCACAACACTAAGGATACCTGGCCTCCACCTTGGGGGTACCCAAGAGTGGACGCCTCGCAAGGAAAGCCAGGATGTGTTCCACAGCGGTATTTGTACACACGCCTTGAGACCCTTGCGGGTGAGTAGTGCGCTATACAAGTATCAATTTACATTTACATATATTGTCAGAAAGAGGAAGCCATACCACAATGATATTGTTTCAGACACCTGATGGCACATTTCAGGAAGCACAATCAGTAGGAACATACACATGAGTGTGAGTACAGAGTCTCCCAATGACGTGGAGTGGGCATGACTGACCAGGTAAATCTGTAAATGTGAATTGGCCTAGACAGTAGGTAGGCGTCTGGGCTAGTGTGACATACTTCCTATACATACTCCTGAGGACACTACATGAACTCACCTGCTGCATGGTATGTTTTAAGAACCCTACACACATGTTGTGAGCCAGACCAGCAATTTGAACACATATGAAAGGCACATACAGAACACATGTCAGAGACCAGGCATAGTGCAAAAAAAAAATCCACCCAGGAAGCACACATCAGAGTCCCAGTAACATATGCTGTGCAGGACCCTCAGCATAGTTGATTGAAAGGACACAGTGCCCAAGTGAAAAAATGTCACACGCTGTAGGGGCCACAAATGTGGATCAGATGAGGAGTGTGACTTACTCAATTGAGGGACATGAGTCCTGGACTCTAAGAGCAACGTAATGTGGAAATATGACCAGGCCAAAAGACTGCAAATAGCATGTCACACATGGTAAGAGATCAGGCATGGACTTACCCCCTCCTTGCTTCTGTCTGGCCTTCAGTTGCCCATCCATGTCCGGGAAGACCACTTCCAGAATCCTGAGCATGTGGGGGGTCAGGGTCCGGTGTCCGCCCCTACGGCGAGGAGGCGACAGCTTCAGCTGGACCCTTGCGATACTTCGGGTCCTGACACCTCTTCTGGCAGTTGCGGATCCGGCGCTTGTAGACCTCCACTGATCTCACTCCTCGGGCGATGGTCAGACAGATCTCTTGCTTCTGGTGGGCATCAACCTGTGAGGATGACAAAGTGAAGAGGACATTACCACACATGCCACATAATTGTGCTGCATACAGTTGAAAATACATGTAGTCATCACAAAGCTAAAAGAGGTACACAGGTACTGCACCCATATAAATGTGCATTTGTGCTGCAGGTATGAGATGGTAACATTGGCTAGGAATTTAAGGCTAGCACTATTGCACTACTGCAGCAGGACACCTGTTTATCACATGTACCCACATAAATTGCTTTCTGAAAGTACTCAGTGCATATGCCTCCCACTGCTGTGAACACTTCTATTACTTTTAGTCAGACAACTTGCAGAAAATTATAGGCAGTGGACTGCACACTCACCTGCTCCCCTGATTTCCCATACAGCTTGCTGTACTCTGGGAGGACCCCATTCAGCAGGGCCTGGTTCTCCTCTGTGAATGCTGGGGCCCTCTCCAGAGTGCGTGCCATTGCAGGATCCAGAGGAAGCATAGACAGAAGCAGTGGAATCTGAAATGTGGTCCTGTAGCATGTAGTGCAGGCAAGTGAGCTCCCTGGGGGCAAGCCAGCCTTAAATCAGTGCTGCCTGGTTCTCCTCTGTGAATGCTGGGGCCCTCTCCAGAGTGCGTGCCATTGCAGGATCCATAGGAAGCATAGACAGAAGCAGTGGAATCTGAAATGTGGTCCTGTAGCATGTAGTGCAGGCAAGTGAGCTCCCTGGGGGCAAGCCAGCCTTAAATCAGTGCTGCAGTGGCAGATTATGTGAAATTGCTCCTTACTGATAGGCCAGACACTTTTGCATTCTATGAATCTGTCCAATCCCTGGAAATGTAAGACTCCTACATGTCTTCCGCATTGTTCAAAACTCTCCCCTTCAGGACACCTTAGGATTGCAACATTGTTGTAGAGTTCCAACTGAATTTCCAGTGCACGACTCGGACGATTTTTGAATTCTCGTCTATCTCCATGACAGCCCATTGCCATTGAGTGCGCACGGCTCGGTAAACTGATTATACAACACATATTTGTTTCACCAAACGCATCTGTCTACATACGATTCTATGGGCTATGCGTGCTCACGTCTCGGACCAGAAAAGCACGACGCTTCACTGTAGAAGTCACCCGTGTCGGGTCACATAGCATACATTCATGAACAGGGCCCTGCGCACGCATTGCCCATTGTCATCAATGTGATCCGATGTGGGTGACTGTAATGCATATGCATTGTGTAGGCAAAGGACAAGGTGTGCGCACCACTCGGTCCATGCATGTACGGCGCGTCTGCATACAAGTCACCCGCGTCGGATCACGTTGGTGTGACTTGCAGACGGTTTACACACAGATTTCATTGCCATGGCCGCAACTTCAACACCACAGCATGCCTCACATTGCATCCCATGGCATGTAAGGCTGCATCACCTGTGTGCTTATGGGGGGCAACATTTCTATTCTTGTGTGGCACTTAGGTGCAGCCACTCCCAGGCTGGGCACGGGTTCATGGGGACAGATTAGTTTTTGTGTTGTGCACTTCACAAATGTAATGGCCAAGTGTTCGTTTATTGGCATGAGACATGGACACTGTACCAGTTTGGAAATGTGTATGACCTGTCACATGCACCATGAGTACAGGGTTGCATGTCACGTACATCTCAGCAAGACCCATGGCCACAATCATGATGTATCCCCAAAGTCTGTGTGCACGTTGTGTCTCTGGTGTTTGTGGTTCCATGTGCCCAATGTGAAACAGTGTCCACAATGTTCTTTGTGCATCCACATTTATGCTGTCTGTGTATCTCAGGGACTTCAATGTATGGCCTGCAGGGACCACAGGGGCCACTACCTGTGTGACTCATGATTGCTTGTAGGATGTCCATGATACACAATGTCATTCCAGTGCACTTCAGGGACCATGTCTGTCTCCCTGACATGGAGCTGTGATGCCTGTGAAACATCAATTCTCACTTGTCACTGTGTTGTGTCTTTTTAACGTGACAGCAGTAGATAGGTACTGTGCCACAGCCCAATGATTTGCCATTGCACTCCATGGGACTCATGTACACATGTCTCATTGATATGTGAGATGATGGGCATGAAGGTGACATATGTGTCCATAACCAACAGCACCCACCTCGGTTAATTGTGTATTGCTATGATGTATTATGTGATTATTTCTCAAGGTGAGTGCCACATGGGTAGCTCAATGTATAATCCTACTTTACCCATCTCTATACTGCAGGGCACCAGTAGTCCATATACTGTTCCCTGACCTTGAGACATGGTGGAATGCGACAGCATCCAACGGTACCGCTTCACCAGGAGACTGATCAATGAGTTGGTGGAGCAGTTGGCACCACATCTGCTACCTGGCTGGACATACCCAACAGCACTGACACCAAAGGTGAAGGTGATGGTATCCCTGCACTTCTTTGCCACCGGTACCTTCCAACACACTGTGGCTAGTGCTGGTGGTATGTCACAATCTTTGTTGAGCCGTGTGATTTGTGATATCTTGCAGGGGATGTTGAATTACCTAGACTCCTACATCAAGTTTCCTAGCCCGGGTGAACTCGCTGACATTAAGGATGTCTTTTATAGACTGGGGAGGATGCCAAACATGATTGGATCAATCGATGGCACACATGTGGCCCTGATACCACCACGGGCACATAAACAGACATACCGCAACAGGAAACATTTCCACTCAATAAATGCTCTGGTGGTATGTCTGGCAGACATGGTGATCACACATGTGTGTGTACATTTCCCTGGTTTGGCGCACAATTCCTACATCTTGAGGAGGAGTCGCATACCGTTGATGATGTCACAGATGCCAAACAAGCATGCCTGGCTTGTTGGTGCGTACTGTTTACCATTGTGTGTGCTTGGCAATGTTGTCTCCCACCGCCTTACAATACTCAAATAATGTGTAATTCTTTGTATGTAGGTGAATCTAGATACCCAAACACGCCGTGGTTGCTGACACCCCTCAGGAGCCCTGTGACAGCATCCGAGAAGCGGGTTAATGAGGCACATGGCAGAACCAAGCGAGTAATTGAGCATACCTCTGGTCTCCTGAAAAGGCGCTTCCGCCGCCTGGACTAGACCGGAGGGACCCTCCCATATGAGCCTGCAAAAGTGTGCAAGATCATCATCATCTGCTGCATGCTCCAAAACATGGCAGCGCGGACAAGGTGCCTCTCATACAGGACGATGATGACCAACATCCACCACCTGTGGAGGATCCTGGGCTGGGCCACGAGGCCAGTGATGATGATGAGGGTGACGTCCGCACACAGCTCATCAACAACTTCTTCATCTGAATGTGAGTTCACAGGGTTGTCATGTCAATGTCCTGAGTTAGCCTGTGATGTGTTTGTGCAGCTCAGTTGCTGTTTAAGTTTTCCGTGTGGTACTTGACTGGATGCGTGCAGTAATGTGTCCTGTCAGATGGTCTGTGATCCACAATTGTGTTGACATGCTAAGTTGTTACTATGTAGGTTTCTTGTGACATGTCTTGTGCATGTGTATTGCATTTCCATCATGTTCTGGTGTGCTTCTGACTGTCTAATTTCTGTCCTTCCCAAGGTATTTTGCGAGTTGCTTGGTCAAGTGTGACACACAACAACTAGTATCCAATGCCAGGGTGGGACTTCTACTATGCCATCATGTGATATACCACACACCCCTGAAGCTCAATTTGACAACACTTGGTGACCGTGTGCCCACTGTAATGTGGATTCACCTTGCCACTGTTGTGTAATAAACTTTTTTCTGATTTGTAATGAACCTGTGCTTCACTTAGTTATGTGTGTTGCCTGTCTTTACACATCTGACTGACATTTGGTTACCTCACCTGGGGGCTGGTTAGTATTGACTGTGGAAAGGTGTGGTGTCTGTGCATTCCACTGTATATCTGGCAAACATCTTTGTAGGCAATGTGTCACATTTCCAAGCTGAGTATGTGCTGTGGTGCCCAATTGGTGTGTCTCCCTTATATGTGTCCCATCAACATGAGTCACATAACGGCAATGACATTGCTGTAGTAGCTTGCATTCACTGTGTACTTCGGCATTTCATCAGCTCCATGACACATACCAAGTTTGAATCACAACATAGGCAAGTATAGTGTAATTGTAAGTTACATACATGTGTGGAGATAGTGCTGTACATGAGTTTTAGAATCCAAAGTTCACAGATGAGTTTGAAGTCTTGGTAGATAAAATGTCCAGAGTGAAGTCCACATTCATCTTCTACATTAGTACAACACGGACATTCCACGTCATGTTGGGGAGTTTGGTCATGTTCAACAAGGTGAATGCTTTGCACACAAAGACCAATATCCAAAACAGGTTCTGGGTTCCTGGGGGATGTGCATGGACAACCGTGGCTCACTTGTCCTTCTTCGGACGACCCCTCTTCTTCTTCTTGGGGGGGATCCTCAGGTGCAGGTGCCGACATTGCATTGGACTCTCCACCAGATTCATCCTCCCCCCGTGTGGCATTTGCAGATGTTGTTGCAAGAGATGTTGTGGGCACACAGGGAGGTGTGGACATATTTGTTCTGATCTGGCGGAGACAAGTCAATATGTCGGTATGCACCGCAGTAAGTTTGTCCCACTTGGCCTCCGTGCATTCATGATGGCCAGCCTGCTCCTGTTGCATGTCCTTCAGGATCCCCACTACCTGGCTGAATCCTCCGGTGCTATCTGGGTACGCATCTATGATGCGTATCAGTTGGGGGTCATCATGCAGTCCAGCCCACTCAACAGGCCGTGACCTGTGCCTAACACTACTCCCACCACCCCTAGACACACGTGCAGGTCCTGTGGTGGCATGCACAGTTGACCCTGGGCCACCTTGGGTGTTGCAACTGGTGTCATTGTCCGTACCTTCCTGGGTGTCTGGGGTCCCTGTGCTTTTTGAAATTGGTGTCCTAGGTCTGTCCGTGTTGGCGGGGGTGTTAGGTCTGGGGCCGGAGGTTGTTGGCATGCTGCAGAGGGTGCAGATGTTTCTGAAGGTGGGGTTGCATGATGACTCACTTCGGAGATCCAAGGTTGTTGTTTGTCATCCCAAGAGGACAGAGCCAGATCCACAACAGAGAGCTCATCGTCCACCAGAGCTTGGGACATGGACTCCTCTTCACTTGCTGCTGTTTCCACTGTACCACCTGTGTTTGGAGGAGACAGACATTGTCAGTTAGGTTACTACATGCATCAATGGTTGACCCATGTATTTTGCAAGCAGGGAGGGAGGGAGAGGTACTGATACATTCATCTTGAAAAGGGTTATACTAAAAATGAAGGAGGGGGAATGGATCACTCATCCTGTGCAACCATGGTATTTACATTTTTCCATTCATTACTAAATACCCTCATATACGTACACAGGAATGGGGTGCTGCATCTTGATTCTCAGCCTCAGTGTACTGTAGCTGCATTTTATTAGGGTCACATTTGTTGCAAATGTGATGTGCCTCCATCTGGAGGTTGACTGGCTGCTTTCCCAGTAGTGTCCAGAGGAGAAATAGGCTCTAGGATCACATGGGCCTTGGAACCCTCTGAGGCGGAAAGCCGGAGGTTTTTGTAACTTTTGTAACTGTTCGATTTTAAAACTGTCACAAATAACTTGTATCACTTGCTGATTTTAAAAGCACAAAAACGCTCTTGCTCACCTGCTGGAAGCGCTGCTGATACGCGCTATTCCAGTCCCCCACCCTCTGGGAAACGCCATCACCGAGAGCGCGCCAAAGGCGGAGCCACGCCCCCTGCGAGGCCACGCCCACCGACCGACTCCTTAAACGCTCTACCAGCGCATCGACTCCATTCACTTGGAACCCTCTGAGGCGGAAAGCCGGAGGTTTTTGTAACTGTTCGATTTTAAAACTGTCACAAATAACTTGTATCACTTGCTGATTTTAAAAGCACAAAAACGCTCTTGCTCACCTGCTGGAAGTGCTGCTGATACGCGCTATTCCAGTCCCCCACCCTCTGGGAAACGCCATCACCGAGAGCGCGCCAAAGGCGGAGCCACGCCCCCTGCGAGGCCACGCCCACCGACCGACTCCTTAAACGCTCTACCAGCGCATCGACTCCATTCACTTGGAACCCTCTGAGGCGGAAAGCCGGAGGTTTTTGTAACTGTTCGATTTTAAAACTGTCACAAATAACTTGTATCACTTGCTGATTTTAAAAGCACAAAAACGCTCTTGCTCACCTGCTGGAAGCGCTGCTGATACGCGCTATTCCAGTCCCCCACCCTCTGGGAAACGCCATCACCGAGAGCGCGCCAAAGGCGGAGCCACGCCCCCTGCGAGGCCACGCCCACCGACCGACTCCTTAAACGCTCTACCAGCGCATCGACTCCATTCACTTGGAACCCTCTGAGGCGGAAAGCCGGAGGTTTTTGTAACTGTTCGATTTTAAAACTGTCACAAATAACTTGTATCACTTGCTGATTTTAAAAGCACAAAAACGCTCTTGCTCACCTGCTGGAAGCGCTGCTGATACGCGCTATTCCAGTCCCCCACCCTCTGGGAAACGCCATCACCGAGAGCGCGCCAAAGGCGGAGCCACGCCCCCTGCGAGGCCACGCCCATCACATCTAGCACAAATGTGTCGACCCCCCCAGCGCAGCGGACGAGCGCAGCGGACGAGCGCAGCGGGAGCGCCGTTTGCGCGCCGAAGGCGCGCCTAAGGCAAGCCCGTCTGCGCCCGTCCGCGCACGACCGGGCCTAGGGCCAGAACCCCTGCCTGATTCCCTCCTCTCAATCATACGGTACTCCCGCAGAGACCTTTTGAGCCTCAGACCTCCTCCACAGTCCTGTGATTATATCCATAATCCCAAGGGACCCTTCATTAGCTGCCCCTCATGCAAACCAACGCAGCTTACGTTACCCGCGAGACCCAGCAAGCCTGCCACCCTCAACCTTGCCTCTCTGAACTGACGCTCTCTTTCCAAACACGCGATTCAGATTGCCGACCTCATAGAGGACCATGAAATTGACATATTTTTCCTCACGGAAACGTGGCTCGGCCCTCATTCTCAATCCGACATGGTCTTAGCAACCCCACAGGGCTATTGTATTCAGTCCTTACCCCGTCCTCTAGGTAGAGGAGGAGGGATAGCCATTATCCATCGAGAACACCTCCACTTCAAAACCTACGACGCCCAGATTACCGACGCAGAAAGCCTGCATTTTTCCGTCACACTCAACCCAACCACCTCCCTTACAGGACTCCTCATTTATCGCCCTCCCGGCACTCCGGGTCCCTTCATCTGTTCGCTTCTGGACCTAATTACAACCCAAGCCCACTCCTTCTCTAACTACATGATAGTTGGAGACCTGAACATCCACCTTGAAGACCCGGCCAACTCGGTAGCCCTTGATTTGATTCAAGATCTAGCGGCTCTTGACATCCGGTTACTAAACTCCGGAGCCACCCACACCAAGGGCCACCTCTTAGACCCCGTACTTACAAACTCGCCTTCAATGTCAGCCAAAGAGGCCTTGCCCCTCCCCTGGACAGACCACTTTATGGTCTCCTTCCAATTACCTGTAACCTCCAAGAAAAACCGCACACCCTCCACTTTTAGCAAGGATAGGACCTGGCCCAGACTCTCCACGGACGAATGGACTCAGACCCTGGAAAAAAACATCCCTGCTCAGGCAGAAGACCCAAATACAGCAGACAAAAGATTCAGAGATTGGATTACCGCCTCCCTAGACCTTATACTTCCACTCAGAAATAGGGAAAATAAAAACGGCAGACGTGGCTCAGCTCCATGGTACTCCACAGAGCTAAGAGCACTCCGCAAAAACTGCAAAAAGGCCGAACGTCTTTGGAGAAAGACCTGGCAACATGCCAACAAAGAAGATTACCAGGCTGCGGTCAAAATTTACAAAGAGGCTATCAAATCAGCAAAAGCTTCCTACTATACCACACGTATACAAGAAGCATCCAATTCAGCCCGAGAATCTTTTTTAATCGTCAAAGAGCTGACCAAGGTCCCCACCACCTCCTCCTCTAACACACCCAAAGTTGACAGAAGTAATGAGTTAGCCATTTTTTTCAACGAGAAAATTACCCGTATCCTGGCCTCCCTCCCTCCCTCCAGCCTTCCCAGCCTTACGGAAAGCAGTCCTGTCCCCAAAATGTCTGAAAGCATCTGTCGTCCTTCGCTTAAGACTTTCCGACCTGTCACCCCCGCAGAGGTTGAGCGAACCCTTGTAAAAATGAAAAGTGGATCGCCCTTGGACCCAGCCCCTATCAGGTTCCTTAAGACAGTAGCCCCAGTAATAGTTCCTACCATTACGGACCTCAACAACTGTTCGCTCTCCCATGGCATCGTCCCCGACAGCTGGAAGAGTGCGGTGGTCAAAGCACTCATAAAAAAACCCAGCTGGATCCAGCAGACCTGACCAACTATAGGCCAATATCCCTACTCCCTGGCATTAGTAAAGTCACTGAGAAATTGGTAAATATCCAATTATCTCAGTTCCTTGAAACAAACAAACTGCTCAGACAATCCCAGACCGGATTTCGCCCAGGCCACGGAACGGACACCGCACTGCTTGCGGTGATTGAAGAGGCAAGGGGCTTACTAGATTCAGGAGGATCAGTGGCAGTGATCCTCCTGGATCTAAGTGCAGCCTTCGATACGGTCAACCACCATGTCCTTCTGAGCAGACTGGCGAAAGCAGGACTTACCGGGACAGCTATCGGATGGATCGAATCCTATCTTACAGGACGCACCTTTCAAGTCTGGGATGACAGTCACCACTCATCCACCCTCCCACTCACTAGCGGCGTCCCCCAGGGCTCTTCCCTAAGCCCCACGCTTTTTAATGTCTATATGGCCCCCCTCGAGGACGTGGTAACACCATTTAACATCAAAATGGTGAGTTACGCCGATGACACCCAATTAGTCGTCTCCCTGTCCCAGCTGATTGACCATCCTGAAAACCTGACTAACTGCCTCATAAACATCCACAACTGGATGAACGAATCATCTTTGAAATTGAATGGTACAAAGACAGAGGTAATGTTACTCGGTAAGCAATGGACAACTATCCCCCCCACGATATGGCCCGATGTGTTCGGTGAAATCCCCCCCCCCAAATCTGAAATCAAAACACTCGGGGTGTGGCTAGAGCCACAACTCACGATGAAGACCCAGGCTACCAAAACCTCGGGCACATGTTTTGGGCTCATGCGTAAGACTCGTAAAATCCTGCCCCTACTCCCTCCTATGTCCAGAAAGCTCCTTATCCAGGGCCTAGTGCTGTCCCGCTTAGACTACAGCAATCTAGTCTATCTGGGAGCCCCCGAGGCTACCATCTCGAAACTCCAGCGGACACAGAACGCGGCAGCACGTATGATCACCAACACCCCCTCCAGAACATCTGCCAAGCCAGCCCTTAAAACCCTGCACTGGCTCCCTGTTCGCCAAAGGGTGCACTTTAAAGCAATGTGTATCACACACAAGCTCTACAACGGTCCCGGCCCAGCGATCCTCAGCAACATGATTACACCCTATACAGCAACCAGAGTGCTACGATCGCAAAATGAGAATCGAGTCCACATTCCCAGATTCAAAAAAGTCCGCACGGGAGGCCGTCAATTCTCAGTTCAGGCGGCCAAAGGCTGGAACGCACTCCCCCTGGCCCTCAGATTGGAATCCAATTTCCTTGCGTTCCGCAAAAAACTTAAGACCCATTTGTTTCCCAAGTAACACCCTTCGACTACCTCCCGTCTCAATAGGTTCAAGTTACATAGCGCGGGGATACCCTTGGGTCACCAGGCGCTGTAGAAATCGCTAAAATAAATAAATAAAAAAAATGGGCCTGCAACATGTTGACCAACAGTGAACGACACTGGTGCGGTGGATCAATAGCTGGATCCACACACGCAACACCTTTGTTTGTAACTTCATACATCACATTGTCCACCATTTTTCCTTTGCCTTTGGGTGCTGTGAGTTATTTTGACTCACAGAACTTGAGCACAGACACACACTCTCAGTTTAATGCTCTGGACACTACTGGGAAATCAGCCTGTTCACCTCCAGGTGGAGGTACAGCATATTTGCATAAATGTGTGCTAATGATGATGCTGCTATGGCTCACTGACATAATATCGATTACACTAATATAGAATTACACAAATATCGAGGATAAAATATCGAATACAAAAATATTGAATTCCTATCTACGAACAGATAAATACAAAAATATCGAATCAAAAATATAGTTTAAAAAAATATAGTTAGTCAAAATATTGATTTTTTTTAAATGTCTTAAAAATAATTTAAAATAATGAAATATTAAAAATAATTAACTAAAATATACTTACAAATACTTAAATAACCTTAAAATTATAAAATAATTAATTTAAGTTTTAAAATTAATTTTAATTTTCAAAACATATATATATTAACATAATATTAATAAAAATATATACACTATTTTTACCGTAGGATAGCAAGAGGGTAGAATTTACTATTACCACTCCAGTGAGTACAACAGTAGGGAAAGCGTTGGATAGCGTAGGGGTAAAAATTCCTATTCCCACTCCAGTGAGTGCAACAGTAGGGAAAGCGTTGGATAGCGTAGGGGTAAAAATTACTATTCCCACTCCAGAGAGTGCAACAGTACGGAAAGCGTTGGATAGCGTAGGGGTAAAAATTACTATTCCCACTCCAGAGAGTGCAACAGTACGGAAAGCGTTGGATAGCGTAGGGGTAAAAATTACTATTCCCACTCCAGTGAGTGCAACAGTAGGGAAAGCGTTGAATAGTGTAGGGGTAAAGATTACTATTCCCATTCCAAAGAGTGCAACAGTAGGGAAAGCGTAGTATAGTGTAGGGGTAAAAATTACTATTCCCACTCCAGAGAGTGCAACAGTAGGGAAAGCATTGGATAGCGTAGGGGTAAAAACTATATTCCCACTCCAGTGCGTGCAACAGTAGGGAAAGTAAATACTTCATATATTAATACAAATAAATTAAATAAGAATACCAATAAAAAATTAATTAAAAGTAATTACCAATTTAATATATTATAATAATTAATCAATAAAAAATACAAATAAAAAGTATTTATTAAAATTAATTACCTATTAATACAAATGAATTAAACATTAACCATTAATTAATTAGCAATTGAAAATTAATTAACAATTAATTCAAAATAAATACCAATAAAGAAATTCAAATATTTAATTAATTACAATTAAATTACTTCCCACCCTATTTCCCTATAAACCCACAACCTGCTACAGGAAATACATTTATAAATTTAACATAATTATCAATTAATCAATAAATAAAAATGAATTACCAATTAAAATGTAATTAATTACCAATTACAAATTAATTAACAATTAATTCAAGATAAGTACCAATAAATACATTAAAATATTTAATTATTTATAATTAAATTACTACCTACCCTATTCCCCTATGAACCCACAACCCGCTACGGAACATAAATGAATACAATTAACATAATTATCAATTAATCAATTGAGTAAAATTAATTGCCAATTAAAACTGTATTAATTACCAATTAAAAATTAATTAACAATTAATTCAAAATAAATACCAATAAATACAGTTAAATATTTAGTTAATTATAATTAAATTACTTCCCACCCTATTCCCCTATATACCCACAACCTGCTACAGAATTAAATTCAGCAAAAATTAAATAACATAAAATTAATTACTTAAAATAAATTATAAAATAAATATACACTTTACACACATATACTAACATACTAAACACTTTAAAAAATGTGATATTAGTTAAAATTCAATGTATTTAATACCTTTATTACATACTTCGATATTTTGACTTTCAACATTAATGAAAATCGATATTAAATTACTTACCTTAAATTCGATATTTTTGTCGACTATATTCTGTCCATTCAATATTTTGTCCATTCTATATTTTGACTTCGATTTTAGTGCTATTCTATATTTTTGATTCAATATTTTGTCTGTATACCTCTGCTACAGTACAATGATGCGGAAAAGCATGATATCCCGCACTACGCATCTGTACGTATGTGATATTTTCAATGGAGGCAACACAATACGTAATGACCCAGGTTGAACAGGACGAGTGTACCATTCACCCCTCCCTGATTTCTGTAACAATGGTTCATATACATGACATTTGCAATGGAACGTCAGGATGCCTGCGTGGACAGTGCATTGTCTTCAGTCGTCACAGACAGAGATTGATATTGTTGTAGCACATTGTCTAGCCAACATGAAGCCTTTCAATTTGCATGTTGATGTGTGTGCATACCCAGTTCATGTATGGATTTGAATGTACATGGTCATTGGTACTCAAGGGCCATCAGGTGGCTAACACAGGAGTGTAATCCCTGTTTACATTTAACTCTGCTTCCCTGTGAGGGCGTGTGACTGTGCTGACAAGATGGCTGACAGTGCAGTCCTGGGGTTTGTTGGTGGCCAATTGTCAGTGGAGCTTTGAGCTCCCCACAACAGTGCCCAGTCACAGAGTTCTTGTCAGTCCTTCGACACCACCCCCCCTCTGAGGCGAGCATGGTTCAGTGTGAACTTGCTGGGCCATGTGGGTGGGTGGGTATTGTAAATGATTGTAGCTCCCAGCATGCTCTGGACTACACCCCTCTTCCCAACATGCCCTCTCTTCCCTCCTTCTGACTCTGCTTCCCTTTGAGGGTGTGTGCCTGTGCTGACAAGATGGCTGACAGTGGAGTTCTGATGTTTGGTGTTGGTCAATTCCCAGCAGGGCCTTGTGCTCCCCAAACAGAACCCAGTCCCAGAGGTCTTGCCAGTCCTTTTCCAACCCCTCTGAGGTGAGCATGGTGCAGTGTTAGCTTGCTGGGCCATGTAGGTGGCTGATGATTGTGAGTGACTGCAACTCCCAGCATGCTCTGGACTACACCCCCCTTTCCAGAATGCCCTCACTTCACTCCTTCTGACTCTGCTTCCCTGTTAGGGTGTATGCCTGTGCTGATAATATGGCTGAGATTGGAGTTCTGGTGTTTGGTGGTGGTCAATTCAAGCAGGGCCTTGTGCTCCCCACAACAGAGCCTAGTCCCAGAGGTCTTGCCAGTCCTTTTCCACCCCCTCTGAGGTGAGAATGGTGCAGTGTGGGCTTGCTGGGCCATGTAGGTGGCTGAGGATTGTGAGTGACTGCAACTCCCAGCATGCTCTGGACTACACCCCCCTTCCTAGCATGCCCTCACTTCCCTCCTTCTGACTCTTCCTCCCTGTGAGGATGTGTGCCTGTGCCGACAAGATGGCTGACGGTGGAGTTCTGGTGTTTGGTGGTGCTCAGTTCCCAGCAGGGCCCTGTGCTTCCCAAAACAGTGCCCAGTCCAGAGTACTTTCCAGGCCATTTCCACTCCCTCTGAGGTGAGCATTCTTCAGATAGGTGTTGATGGTCCAATTGGGAGGGGGGCATTATCTGTGACATCAACCCCATCATGCTTTTGTATACACTCACTTCACCCTCATGCCAACTATTCCTTCCTGTCAGTCAGCTTCACTGTGAGATAGTGGTTGTGGTGGCAAGAATGTCTGACAGTGTTTACTTTGATTAGTGCCAAAGACTTGCTCTATTTGTTGCTAGTTATGTACATGTCATGACACACTTACAAATCACTTTGATGTGGCCATTATTGTGTTTGTCTGACTAGCATACACTTCTTGGGCTGATTGACTTTTTTTTACTGTGCCTTCCCCTCCCAGGACCTGAAGTAGACTGGTTTGGCTGGAGGGCCACCGCCAGTGCGCTGACTCAAGGCATGTTCCTTCTGGAGGAGCTTCTTAATACTCCTGCGCACGTCATACCACCTGTTCTGGATGTAGGTCCTTGTGCGAAGCACTGGTGCTTGTGCATTCACCTTGTCCACGATCCTCTCCTACATCTTGGTTTTCTGTGACCAATGTTCCAAACAAATGTGGCTCCACTCTGAGGATCTCATCTACCAATATTTCTAGCTCAGTGTCTGTGAACTGTGGATTCTTCTTAGGGGGCGTGGTGATGGGTGGTGGTGAGGAGCGATGTGGGTGGGTGGGTGGTTGGTTTGGTGCAAGTTGTCTGTTTTGGTAGGTGTATGTGTGAGAGCCTTTGGAGGGGTGCAGATGGTGTGATGGGTGAGTTGTGTATGTCTGTGGTTGGTGTGTCAAGTTGTTCTGTGCTGGCTGCTCTGTTGTATTTGTAAAGGATCATGGTAGTGTATTTTTGCCTTTATTTAGGTGGAGTTGAGGGTGTGTCTTTGTGTTTTGTTTTTTTGTCTTTTGTTTATTGACTTTGTCATTGATTGTTTGGTCCTTTTTTTGTGGTTTTCCCATTGTTTTTTGTGGGCATGTTGAGGACGTTCTTCTGACCAAGTTGGATGCTCATGTTGGCTTGTGCGGGCTGCTCCATGTCTTTCACGCTGATTTTGTTGTGTGTTGCATGCAGGTCGGTCGCGGTGGTCTCTCTTGCTTCAAGTACGCTTTCTGTGTCGGTCGTGCGGCTTGGGCTCCGTGCGAATCGGTCGGGTTTCATAAGTATTGCATCGTACTGTGCGTGTCGGACGTCACGGGTATGTATCGGACGGACTCATTCCTGGTTCGTGTCGGTCGGTGTGGGTCGTGTCCAAATTCCGGCCAAATTGCTGATTTATGTACGGCTCGGTCATACGGCTCGGTTTCCGTACGGCTCGGTTGTAGTTCATGGGCTTTACATCGTACTGCACGGGTCGTATGGTGTCTGTCGGACTCCGTTCCTGGTACGAGTCAATCGGGCCGATTTCCGACCTGAATCGGAATCAACCCCTTAGTAACAACATCCTCCGCCTGTCTTGAAGACTCCTCACTATCATTTTTTTCACCCTTGATCATTTTGGATTTTTGAGCTAAGTATTATCACTTTCTTTTAGTCTACAATCCCTGCTGGATTCGCACTTTTGGAACTTTTATTTTTTGAGAAACATCATGTAAGACCAAGCCAATAAAAAAAGGTTGTTTTTGCAAGACGGCAGACATCACTATTTGTATTTCTTTGTTGTGTTATTACTAGAAGGCAAGGGTATTGGAGTAGGGACTGGTGTGGGATTACAAAATTTGTAGGGGTTATAGTTTGCACATCTTTGGGACTATCAAGGCCAGGAGTTATACGCGTCATGTTGCCGTCTCCATCGATGGAATAAAGCACTCTATTCACCTTTAAAATCCCTTGTTGTGGTCTGTACCTGATTTGTGTGTGAGCGCGGTTGCTGGCACCTCAGGATTGTGAATATATATATATATATATATATATATATATATATATATATATATATATATATATATATATATATATATATATATCACACGAGTTGCCCCAAAGGAATTGCCACACACGGAGAGATCCGCACTTGCACCAAAGGCTGCAAAGCTTCAAAACCAAGTAGCTGCCCTCCCTTCTGCCATACGCGTTTCAAGCATTACGCTCTTGGTCACTGGCTGGCTGAACACAGGAGACAGAATTCGAAGAACAAATGTATTTAAATGTTAAGCCCCGCCCCAGTGGGCGCCGTAGCATGCTGGTAATTGCAGTCCATTCCATAATATACTACACAGGCTCAAAAGTTCACTCCCCCAGTAGGTTCCGCTGCCTCCCTTCATGAAAAATGTCATACTCATCCGGTGTGAGGCCATGCCAAACTGTCATCCGCTTGTATGTATGGCACTTTGGTGCTGGCACCCTCCGTTCACACGAGCGCTCTAGTCCTGAGCACTCCAGACCCGCCTTAACAAGCGGTGGGGCTTTTCCGTGGCTGGACCACCCACTAAATACAAAACACACGAGTGACCCCCAAAGGAATTGCCACACACAGAGAGATCTGAACTCGCACCAAAGGCTGCAAAGCTTCAAAACCAGGTAGCTGCCCTACCTTCTGCCTTATGCGTTTCAAGCATTACGCTCTTGGTCAATGGCTGGCTGAACACAGGAGGCGGAATTCGAAGAACTAATTTATTTAAATGTTAAGTGCCACCCCAGTGGGCGCCGTAGCATGCTGGTAACTTCAGTCCATAATATATTAAACAGGCTCAAAAGTTCACTCCCCCAGTGGGTTCCGCTGCCTCCGTTCATGAAAAAATGTCATACCCATCAGGTGTGAGGCCATGCCAAACTGTCTTCCGCTTGCACGTACTGCACTTTGGTGCAGGCACCCTCCGTTCACACGAGCGCTCTAGTCCTGAGCTCTCCAGACCCGCCTTAACAAGCGGTGGGGCTTTTCCATGGCCGGACCAGCCGCTAAATACAAAACACACGAGTTGCCCCCAAAGGAATTGCCATACACAGAGAGATCCGCACTCGCACCAAAGGCTGCAAAGCTTCAAAACTAGGTCGCTGCCCTCCCTTCTGCCATACGCGGTTCAAGCATTACACTCTTGGTCTCTGGCTGGCTGAACACAGGAGGCGAAATTCGAATGATCTACCTGGACGAAATCCTAATAATGGGGCAATGCAAGAATCTCATAACACAACACACAGACTTGACAATTCAGCTTCTAGAAAAATCAGGCTTCATAATTTTAAAAAAGAAATCATGCTTAACTCCAGCAAAAAACACTCAGTTTCTGGGGTTTGTTGTAGGCACAGTTCAAACAGAACTGCACCTACCAAGGGAATAGCTAAAAAAAACTACGCAAGGAACTGAGAAAGTTATTATAAGAAAAAGAGATATTATTGAAAACGCTAGCAAGGATTTTAGGTCCCCCATCCTCAACGATTCAGGCAATATTTCTCGGACCTCTATATTATCGAGTCCTCCAGAGTCTCAAAAGAATGAGCTTGTGAAAAAAGCCTTCATATTCACAAATGCTGTTCCTGGATCTCGAATCAAGGGAAGAACTACTATTGTGGCTGATGAATGCTGAAGCATGGAACAGGAGGGCAATTTTTGTGGAGGAACCCGAACTGATAATAGAATCAGATGCAAGTTTGGAAGGATAGGAAGCGAGATGTGGAAACTCTTCCTCCGGGGGTCGCTAGTCAACCCAGGAGAGGGAGTTACACTTTAATTGCTTATAATTGTTGGCAGGTTCCTTTGCAGTACGGCGCTTTACACAGGGAATGATGAAATTCTGTGTAATACTACGCATAGACAATGTATCAGCAGTGAGGTATGCCAGCAAGATCGGGGGTCCACATTTCAAGGGTCTGGCATATTTAGCAAATAACATTTGGGACTATTGTCTGGACAAGGGGAGCTTGGTTATAGCAGAACACATTCCTGGACTAGGCAATGGTGTAGTGGATTGGTTCTCTCGGAACTTCAGTGACTTCAGCAACTGGAGACTGAACAGAATGATCTCTCTTAGTATCCAACAGAAATTCGGGATGGGTCTCATTGCAGACAGATTCAACACACAGCTAACACACTTTTTCAGCTGGAAACCAGACCCCCAAGCCTCAGGGGTAGATGCTTTCCTGCAGAATTGGAAAGGCCCAACACTATATGCCTTTCTGCCGTTTGCCATGCTACCAAGAGTTCTACTGCAAACACGCAGATACAGGGAAATCGTAGTAGTGATAACCCCACTATGGAATTCACAAGATAATGTTAGAAATGACAATAGACTTCACATTACTAATACCGAATATCAAGACCATAATCCTAGGCCCAGAGGGAGAACCTCACCGTCTAATGGAAGAGGGCTCGCTCACACTGATGGCATGGAGGATTTCAGGAGACAGAGGAAATCCCTGGGCTTTCAGCAGATGCTTTCAGACTCATATCAGAGTTGTGGGCATCTGGGACAAGGAAGGCATATCGACTGGCCTGGAACAAATGGGTTAGTTGGTGTCTTCACTGGGGTTTCAATACCGTTTCAACTAATCTAGTACACATAATTAGGTACTTCACATAGTTGTTTGGATCAGGTTTGTCCTACAGAACAGTAAATGTCTATAGGTCAGCCATCTCAGCTGGACACTGTTTGATAGTCCTAAAACCACACTCAGCAAAATAGACCTGATTATGGGATATTAAAGTGGTTTTACAAGTGCTTGAAAACTGGCATGATAATCCCTTTTTGTCGCTTAAACACCTTTCCCTGCAAACTGACAATTCAACTATGTCTGGTATCCTTTAGACTCACCTCAGATGTAAGGACTTTAGATGTTACTAGTAAAGCATACCAACCCGAAGGGGTCTGTTTCTATATTAAAAGAAGGACGAAGACTCTATCATCACCTATATTCTACCCTTACTTCCAAGGAAACCCAAGACTGTGTGTTGTTAAATGTTTAAAAGTATAAGAAAAAAAGAACTGAAAGTGTGAGGAATGGTGTCACACAATTGCTAATTTCTCGCTAATGACCTCATAGAGCTTTTTTCTCCCCTCACCTTAGCAAGATGGGTAAAAAACGTGATGAAAGAAGCTGCCGTGGGTGCCTCTAAATTTGGAGCTCACTTATTCATGAGTGCATCAGCCTCTATAGCTTTAATTTTGGAGGTGGATTGCAAGACATTTTGAAAGTGGCAGATTGGTTTCTCCAGTGAGGCTGCGAGGTTGTGACTGACGACAGACGTAGTTGAGCATCAACAGAGTGACGACGCACAACGCTCAACGCAGAGGGAGCGAGAGGTTGGGAGTCAGCGGAAAGCACTGAGGATGAGTGCTCTCCGTTTGCCTGCTAAATCGCTGTAACTGTAGTACGCCGAAGCTCACCAGGAGTGCAGAAATAAAGTGCGTGAAGAGTGCAACGTGCGAGGAACGAACAGTGGAGCTACATGAGACTTTGCTGGTACCAAAGCAGAGAGGAAAGTCCAGCACATAGCTGTGAGCCCCTGCCCCTGCGGCCCCGTTCTTAGGGCCAGGTGAGGCTCTTGGGGTGCAACAACGGTGAAGCCCTGTGAAACCCAAAGAGGTAGTGTTCTCACCTGGGAAGACGCCTGTCTTAGGGGGACTAGTGAGGCCCAGGCAGGCTCGAGCCAAGGCTTGACAAGTCTTGAATTTTACATAGTAATAATTAACAGGCTCTGAAGAAACGCCAGTCAGCCAGCCAACTCACAGGGGAGGTAAGTGCTTTTTAAAACATCACTATAGCAGTGGGGAATTTGGAGGCCTATAAAGATTGGGGCAGTTGGGGTCCGAATAATATTACCCTAAGTTCAAGCTCATGGGGACTGAACGAGCCAGGGGGACTCAGTGAAATAGATTAGGACACTGAGTTGCCGCATAGCCTGAGATTAGTTTTATGGATTATAAATGGGTTGGGAGGCCAAATGAAGGTGGTTAATTTAAACCACGTGGCAAAGTATGCTGACATCATCTGCTTGCAGGAGACATGGCTATGCGGTAACACCCCAGTAGTCGAAGGGTTTGTTCAATTTCACAAACCAGCTAGGAAGATAAGAAACTTTGGACTCCCATCAGGTGGAATAATGACTCTTACCTCAACCAGGTTAGTGAAAGAGGTTGAGCAAATCAGCACACTGTGTAAATGGTTGCTGGTTTGTAAGGCATCTTACCCTTGTATTGAGGGAAACGGTGACCATTTGATTCTTATAAATGTACAGCCCCAATGGGGTTCTCAAAAAGAATGCAATTCAGAAATGGGGCTCTTTAAAAAGGATATATTTAAATTAAATTAAATGTATGGAAAGGACACAATGGTGATAATGGGCGACTTCAACATAAATTAAACTATGGAATATTGGATTACTGGATTGAGGAAATTTTGAGCTCCTATAATATAGGGATAGCAACATTTCCAATGTGTTTATCCACTATTCAGAAGGGTGCATTCGGGAAGTTTCTGGGGTCTAGGGGCACAATTTGTCTTAATGGTAGGATGGACCCAGACCGGCCCGCTACACAGACTTTTAGTGTAGGCAACCAACATTGCCCCATAGATTATATCTTTATCCAGGCCTGGAACTACGGTATAGTGAAAAAGTTCCGGGTAATCAAGCGCAGGGACAGTGAACATAATCTGGTGTACTGTGAATTCTTAAGGGGGCCAGCATGGCCATGTGAAAGAGTGATTGCCCAAAACATGGAATATCCAAAGCGCCTGACCACAAAACTAACGGAAGAATACGTTGAGAAATTATTGAGCTTTCAACAAAATCTAATGATGGATAGCGTAGAAGGTCACCAGGCAGCATGGTACGTGGAGAAAATAGGTCAGGCAGTGCAATGCCTAAGAGTGTACTTAAATGATAAGAAACAGGTCAAGGTAAAGCCCCTTTATAACATTAGAAGGCCCAGGTGGTTTAACCTAGCATGTCAGAATTAAAAAAGGGTCATTCGGAGAATAGAGCGACGGCAGAGGGTAAGCTATGATTATGGGAACTTAGAGATCCTTCTTAAATTGAAAAAAGAATATAAATCACTAGTAAGGAAGCAGAAAGGGATTTTTAAAGAAAAATGTTGGGCAAACCTTCTAGAGTCAATTGAAAATAAAAATAAAAAATGGTTCTGGAGGTTGATACAGGAGGCCGCTGGGAGGACCTTGGATAATATGAGCTGTGTCGTGGAAGATGTGGCATCGGTAAATTATTTAGGTGACATATAAAGCCAGTAGGATCCCTGTAATAAGTGAGGAAAAATCAAGTTGGACAGCATGTGTAGCAGTACTAAAACCTGCTTTCAATGTAGAGAAAGTAAAAGAAACAATTAAGATGTTAAATTTATCACGTGCAGCAGGCCCCGATAATCTTCCCGCCATTCTAATTAAAACTCAAATAGATTGGTGGGCAGGTTTTTTATCACATATGTTTGTGGCCATCTTAAATACAGGTTGTATCCCTAAGTCTTGGCGAGGGGCTATAATCAGGCCTGTATATAAAAAGGGAGAAAGGAAGGATCCAAGGAATTACAGACTAATTAATCTACTGGACATTAGAGAAAAGGTATTCTCACGAATAATCCTTGGCAGACTAAAGGAGTGGGTGGAGCAGCGGTGGATAGTTCCAATAGAGCAGGGAGGCTTCAAAGAAGGACATTCCACTGTTGATCACTGCTTCGCCCTGTGGGCTGTGGCGCGGAAGTCCATGGAGCAGCAGAGTAAGCTACATTGCTGCTTCATGGACTTTCGCGCAGCATTTGATCTGGTGGATAGGGAGTGTTTGTGGGAGACCCTGAGAAATTATGAGGTTCCTGCAGATCCTATGTGCGTAATTCAGGCGCTGCACAGCCAAAATTGGGCGCAGGTAATTAAAGACACTTCTGGTGGACTAACACCTGTAATAGCCATAAACAACGGATTTAGGCAAGGCTGTGTTTTGGCCCCGCTTCTTTTAGCAATATTCTTAGCAGATCTGCCCCATATTTTGGGATCTGCCAGAGGCGCAAGCCTCAAGGTAAATGGAAGGCATTTGTCCTGTTTGCTGTATGCCGACGACTTGGTCATATTGGACCAAACCGAGGTGGACTTACAAAGGAAGCTGAATATATTCAGGGAATATTGTATGACTAAACGACTTACGGTAAACATGGACAAATCAAAAATTCTGTGTTTTGGGAAGAGAAATCTGAAGTTTAGCTGGTACCTGGGCCAAACAAAACTAGATATCGTAAATGAATATAAATATCTGGGGATAAGGTTTACGAGTTCATTGAAGTGGAGCAAGCACTTGGAGGCACAAAAAGTTAAGGCACACTTAGCGGTATGTGGGCTGAAAAGATTTAATCACAGTTATGGTGATATGTCAATTAAAACTCTTTTGATGGCCTACAGAGCAATGATCCCTCCGCAACTCCAATATGGTTCTGAAATCGTATGTATTGATGGTAAAAGTTCCTGGGATAAAGAGGAAGGGAAATGCTTAAAATCTCTACTGTCTCTCCCTAGCTCGGCAATGATCCAGGCAGTTAGACAGGAACTAGGCCTGACAGCGTGGAACATTCAGGTGCAATTATGTTTACTCAGATTTTGCCATCGTTTGGGTCTAGGGGAGGTTGCTAAGGTGTCTTAGTGGTGTATGAAAGAGATTCAGTCCAGTGAGCGAAAATGGGCTAAAGCCACAAGATATAAACTTCAGACCATTTGTGAGTTCCTGAATGTGGCAATAGACCAAAAGACACTGCAAATCAATGTAACAAAGAGTGCACTAAAAATGCAGGGTAAAGTACTGGCGCGAGCTTCTGACATAGAGTATTTGAGTAAGAAAGACTCTGTAGCATTTACGCGAAATAGCTGGGAGAAAGATATAAGTTATCCTTACTTAGACACATTACCGAATTGTTGGCTAAGAATAAATGTACTAAGAATTAGAATCGGTATTAACCCAGCTATAATAAACAGTGTAATAAATTCTACCCTTAGGCAACATGATGGCAAATGTATGTGTAATATAGGGATGAAATGTAATATTTTACACATTTTATTGGATTGTCGAAGTTTTTTACAGTTACGTAAATTATTTCTTCCCCTGATTTTTTTTAAAGTTTGATGTTAGGGTGCGTTCACAAGCATGGGAGCTACTCGCTGACATGGAACATTTAGACGTTGCAATAGCCATTGGGAAATTTATGCAGGGGGTTTATAGGTACCCTGGCCCAATTGAGACCTAAGAGAAGCCTGGTGCTCGCAACCTAAAACGAAATCTGTAGTTTTAAAATTTGTGGGAACGAAGTTTTAAGGAAATATTGATTTTATTGTTTACAAAAATGATTTTGTAATGTATTAGACTTTTTAAATTATAATGTATGTGCTGTGGTTTAAAGACCAAATAGTTTAAATAAACTTTATTTTGACTTGACTTCAGATTGGTTGGAAGCTGTTACTTTAAATCAATGTCCAATGCATTTGATAATGTTTTGAATGCACTTTGAAATTGCATAACATTAGCCTCTGTGTCATGCCATAAAATGCAGATTTTTCACAGCCTGATGGGCAGAAAATCTGGATTTTATTTAAGACACGTAGGCTAAGATTATCCCACCGCATATACCGACCTGGGTAAATTTACCTCATGTCTTTATACATTCTTTCAGACTAATAAGGATTGGATTCTTATTTATGACATGTCCTTCAAGAAGCATTCAATTTCGAAATATAGTTGGACATTTGAGTTTATCTTGTTCACAGTGCAGGAAGAAGGAAGATGGCTGCTTGTTGCTGTGCTATATACATGAGTGGAATGTTTTAAAAGTTGTAAATTCTTTCCATTGTTGCTGCTGTGAGCGGGCAATTAAAGGAGATTGCATAATCTTAGCCTCAGTGTCTTTAATAAAATCCAGATGTTCTGCCCATCAGACTGTGAAAAATCTACACTATTCATAATTGTATTCCATTTCCAAGGAGTAATGTTTTCCTGATATATTTATATGTGCTTATGACTGATTGAAATAGTCCATAGTACATAGTTCTTTTTGATTAATGTATTCAATTTTTGCTTGAGCCGTCCTACCTCCCACAGGCGTTCCATAGGCCAGGGAGGAAAATCAGCAGTTATTGAATTAATGTATTTAATTTTTGCCTTCATTTACATTTCTCCCATGGGGGTCACATCAGCCCTGAAGGGACACCAAGTTAGATTTTCTACCCAAAATATTTAGCTGATGCATGGATACATTAGTGAGAAGCATTTGTCATGATGATGACTTGCAGTCCATTAACTAGATTACAAGTCTCACCTATTTCCTGCTTATTTTATTTGTGTTGCCTGAATGTGCACACTTAGGGGTCGATTAGGATCGCGGATGGACTTGCGTCCGTCCGCGACCCCAGAGCAGGAGGGAACCTCCGCATGGCATGCGGAGTTCCCTCCTGTGCAATTAGGATGTGACCGCCACCCTGGCGGTCACATCCTCTATTTTTAACATTGCAGCGGGTGCAGCTTCAAGCTGCACCTGCGGCAATGTTAAAAATGCACGCATTTCATTTGCATGCAGAAAGAGGCAGGCACCGCGCGGTGCCTGCAGCTTTCTGCATGCAAATGCAGGGGGTACCATAGGTACCCCCCATGTGCACCCCCCACCCCCCCTTCACCTAGGGGGCCCGCAACGGGCCCCCGCAGTGAAGATCCGTATGCTTTTCTACGGCGGAAAACCCGCCGTGGAAAAGCACTTTTTAAAGCCCATCCTGATATGGCGGACGGTGTCTGAGAGACACCGTCACCATATCAGAGCTTTTCCGCCGCGGTTGTAAGCCGACCGCGGCGGAAAAGCTGCGGACGGAAACCAGGACCCACCAGCCATCCTAATGTGGCGGTGGGTCCTTGGTCAGTCCGCTGCGGTTTTTCCGCATCCTCTGGGCCGGCGGTGGCTTCCGCCGGCCCCGAGGATGCGGAAAAACCGCAATCATAATTGGCCCCTCTGTGTGGAGAAGTGTGGCTCAATGATTTGAGCGGTAGACCCTGATGCAGAGGTCTAGCCTTGGACCAGGGTTCAATTCCCTGCCTCAGCAGGTCTTGGGCTCAAAAAATTCCACGGACCTGATAATTCTCGCCTTGGTGCCTATTCCAATCATGGAGTCCCATTCTGCAACTCTGGGCAATAGCTTGCTTAATCTCCACAACAGCCCCCACAACGCTAAAGGATGCCTGGTCTTCACCTTGGGGGTGCCCAGGAGTGGACGCCTTACAGGGGAAAGCCAGGATGGGTTCCACAGCGGTATTCGTACAAGCGCCTTGAGACCCTTGCGGGTGAGTAGTGCGCTATACAAGTATCAATTTTATTTACAAGACATTCCATACAATATTGAGTTATAAAGAAGTCTCTGAATTAGCTGATAGTAACATCGGGGTGCTTCTGCTCAAAAGTGAGTGCTAAGCCATATAAGATTTAAAGAAGATGGCCCCAAAGCACGAGTTTACTGCCACAAAAGTGCCCAGTCACTAAAAGAAGTCTGCTGTCAGTGCAGCCCCTATCCTTTATCAGGAAATGTGACATACCTGCAGCATTCTCCTCTTTGCAGGGAGAAGTTGGGAGGAATATAACCCCTGGATCAATAGCACCAGCAACAAAAAACAAGGCTCATCACTGCAGTGACTGCATTCACAGAGAGTTTGAATCTGAAATCAGTTTTTCCCAGCAAAAAACACTACCATGTCTTCTTAAAGCCCCCTTTTAATTATTCTGAAAGAGACTGTAATCCAATTGGGATCTACCATGAATGACAATGAAAAGAAAGGTTCCCGAAAACCTTCAAGGTGAGGAAGATGATGATGAGCCAGTAATTGTTAATGTAGAGAGTGGCAGAGAGAAATGACAGATCACTTCTTTTCGATCTGTTTTACGTCATATAGTATTTGCAGGAACCACTACTGCTACCATAGTCATAGCCTGCCCTAAGAATGGCAAACAAAGCTGCCTACATCCACTTCAACAAGCTCTTTAGGCTTTGGCATAATAATAAAACTCTCCTCCCTAGTCCGGGACTTCTTTACACTGAGAGTTGCATGAGGAGCACATTGCAGAATGCTAAATTTGCCACAAAAAAGTGTATCACAGTAAACCAGGGGCCGTATTGCAGAAAGTGCCCCAGGGGTGCAACAGCCATTTGCGCCCATTTAGGTATTACAGAAATGGCCACGGACACTTGTGCGACCCCGTAGGTAATACCAATAACGCTGGTGCAAGTACAGTGCTATCTGCAGGGGGTATGCCCCATGCAAATGAGGGAATCCCTTTGCCTCTGCACTCGTGCTGTATTACAGATGCGGGCGCAGAAGCAAAGAAGCTGTCAGGAGGCGCACTGACCGGTGCACTGTAAGTGCTCCCCCCTGAGAGCAGCCTCTGCAGGGGGTAAAGGGGATCCTATGGACCTGCTAGACATCCACTTGCAGGCAAGTGCCGTCACTGACTGCACCCATCTGCAAGGGTATCTTTAATACCCTTTTAAAGTGCAGGCGGGTTACCGTCTGCACTGTGAAAACACATAGCGTGTTTCTATTAAATTCACTGCCCCCAGAGCATCGTAGGTTCGCGGCTGCCCTCGGGGCAGTTCATTCATGTTAATAGGGTGCATTTTCATTGTTTCTTGTTGCTCCTTTTAAAAGGTGTGCCCGGTGCAAACAATGAAAATATGCCTTTCCTGCAAAATGGCTCCAGGAGGACATTATGGTACAAAAAAGCACACAATTGTCGGGGAATAGCACCGAAAAGAGATAACTGCTGTTTCTAGAGAAAAATATATTGAACAGATAAAATAAGGTAATAGTGGGGAAGAAGATGATGTTAGCATCATGCAAAGCATCCCTATGACTATCACTCATGAAGTACAGCCACCACTGGCAGCAATCTCAGAATGGCACAAAGAAATAAGGGATACAGTCATTACAAAGTCTACAAATGGCTGCATTCCAGAGGTCTCAGCTTTGAATTTGTGTTCAATGAAAATGGCAATAAGATTGCCAAACTCATGAATGGTGCTGGATACTTCAGGACCTATGTTTAATGCACTGCATGAACCTATTGTGCAGGACTTCCACAGAAAACAATTAGTGATTAATAACATGCTGGTTGGTTGTCTGTCACAAAATTTGCACTTATTGCAGTCATTTGTTCAAAACACAGAAGCAGTTAAGGATCATTCTGCATCCCAACAGAGTCCCTTGAAAATACCTTCTACATGAGTTCCTAACACATTGGAGCTCCACATACTGTATGCTGCAATGCCTTGTTGATCAATATAGGCCTATCAATGAGTATGTACTAAAAAGGAGAAGAAATGCAACTGCCAAAACCATGATCAAGGAAGTGTACCAAATGGGGGCTTGTGAAGTGCCTGATCCAAACGCTGCAGCCTTTAGAGCTAATGAACCGGAAGGCCAGCAAGGATCAGAGTACTATAAGCCATGCAATTTCATTGTTGTACCTGCTGCAGGAATAATTGCCAGAATGGAACAACCATTTAACAGTGCCAATGGAGAAGCATCTCCTTAGGTCAACAGCTTAATCTTTCCCTAGAACGCAAATCAAGCTCTGCAAAAAGGTTGAACCCTCAGAAGAGTAAATCTGTACCAAGGTACTGCATCCACAGTGAAAGAAAGAGCTGCCCACTTTCATTCCTGTCTCAATATTGGATGTCTCTATTTTAAAGTCTTCGATCATCTGAGAAGTGGGTGACTTAGATGATGAGCACATTTAAGGCAATAGCAGAACTGTAGAGCAGTCTTCAACCTCTGAAGAGAGTTGTGCAGTGGGTTTCAGTCTGTTAGCAGCCTGTTGCAACTGCAGCAGCAGTAGCTAACACCATCGCCTGGCTACCACTAAAACGACAGCAACAATAGCTTCACTCACAACATCTGCAATGAGTTGGTTTCATGGGATAGGACTTAAATCAAATGAATACGTGCAGGAAACCCAGATACAACATGTGTCTACAAATATATTGTGTTTAACATGTTGGTAGCCCCCCTCAGGTCCCACATTAGCCCACATTCTGACAGATAACGTAAGAAAGGCTTATGAATGCATTCAACTGTTTAATACACTGAGAATTGGTTTGAACATGCACCAAAGGTTTGTCTGTCACTATCCTGCTTGAAAATATTCCACCCCTTTTCCTTTACACTCAGAGTACACTGGTTGTAATATTCTGACCTGGCACCTTCTCTGGAGCCTGTGAGGTCATCAGCTCAGCAAAATCATTGCCTCCTAGGCGAAGCTCCACCCCCTGAGGACATGGATGTAACGTCAGCCCTAGGAGCTTCAGGCTCTAGGAACTCCTCGTCAATCAGGGACTGGAAAGCTATGTCACTCCACCCTTTCCAAACTCCTCGCAGGGTTGGGTGGGGTCAGTGATCGGCTCTGGCCCCAACCCACCCTGTTACATCTTGGGAAAGGGTGGGGGTAGACTGTTGGTGGTAGGTGAGAACTCAAGTCTGCGCCGTAGGTCTTCACAGATTTTGAAAACATTCCGCTCAGAATCAAAATGTCTTCTTCACCCGCTGCTTTTAGTTGGAGAAAGGATTAGTAGGCAGCTGGGTTACTCGACTGCAGAGGGTGACAAGGCAGCCTGGCTGCAGGTTACCACTCAGATAGTGCTGGAGCCAGGAGGCAGGTGAGAATGTTTTTTTTAAAACTGAAATGAGAGACAAATAAACAATGCAAGAGAGACCGGACTGCCTGTCAGCCAGAATTGCAATGTCAGCCATAAAAGTTTTCGAGAGTGCCATGGAAGGCAGATATTTAAGTTTTGTCATATGGGATGTGGGAACTGCCAGAGCTATCACGTTTGGAACTGGGGAACCAATTGCAAGTTCCAGAGATGTCTCAACGTCTAATGATATTGTGCAAATCAAATTATTTCCCAGAGCCTTTTTGCAAAAAATGAACAGTCCCTAACCCATGTAAGGCCTGTAGTCTGGGGCATAATCCTTCAGTTTAGCCTTTTTAAGCTTCAGTGAAATCAGCGGACAGTCTGGGCCTCTAAAAGGTCCCTACTGTGGGGGCATAGTCCTGCCACATAACTGACTCTTTCCTAACCCCATGGGTTTAATTGCATCCCTAATCTGCCAGAAAAGTTTGACAGCCATAGTGCACTTTATGGTATATATCACTGGCATCTTGGCTAAGATAATATAGCGCTTAGAGGGTTGGGCGATCCTTGTTGAGGAGTTTGTTTTCAGGTTGTAAATAGCAGTGCTCATACACTCCTGATATTTATGGTACTTAAAATATTGTATTCTATCAAATAGTAAAGACATTAGAAATATGCAACAAGAACATTTGAACACAACATTTGACGTGCAGAGAGCATGTTGGCTATTTGTGCACTAGAAAGCAAGAGTAAATGTGCAAATTTAGAGTATTTCAGATGTTTCTGTTCACTTTGTACTTTTGAAGTTCTGTTGTATCTTCAGTCTGTAATTGAGTCAGGTTTGCTTGCTTGATAAGTAAAACTCTCCCCCAACTTTTACACCCCACCAGTTGGAAAAGTCACCAACTGCCCTGGTCAATCCCTACCTTACTGCAACATCTTCCCAAAAACTCAAAATACCAGCACAATCCTCTACTCCAACAAAAAGCCTACACAAGGCCCTGATGACTCAGCCTCCTACCAGCACACCAATCTCCTACCATTTATCACCAAGATCATCATAAAAGTAGTTTATGTTCAACTTCAAGATCACATCAATGGTAACTGTCTCCTGCACAGCTACCAGTCTGCTTCAGATCACTCTGCAGCATGGAGGCACCTACCTTACAAATTATAGAAGATGCCTTCTTAACTGCAGATGAAGATGAACCCTTCCTCCTGATATTGCTGGGCCTCTTAGCTGCTTTTGACACAGTTGACTGCTGCACTCTGATATGAACCCCTCGAGCCTTGAAGGGGATTCACCGGCAATATTCTTCACTGGATATCCAGCTACCTTTCAACTGACACCAGGGAGACCGCAAACTGAGGAACTTGCACCAAGCACTTTCGCCTGAGTCCCTGCCTTGCCCTGAATGCACCTTGCACTTTGAGGACGGTCCCTGGAGGGGCTTGAAATCAATGTAGGCGGTCCCGCTACGCGGGAGACCGCAAACTGAGCAACTTGCACCAAGCACTTTCGCCCGAGTCCCTGCCTTGCCCTGAATGCACCTTGAACTTTAAGGACGGTCCCTGGAGGGGCTTGAAATCAACAGTGGCAGTCCGGCCACTCGCGCTGGGCATGCCCAGGCTCAGACCGGGCCAAGACAGGCCCGTCTTAGCCTGTCCTAGACCGATCGAGGCCGGGCTGGGCCACAACTCTTTCACCCACCGCATGTAAGGTACTGTGTCTAGGGTCTGATTAGAGTATTTTTTTGCATTGGGACTATATTGGGTCTGTACTGCAGAACTGATACTGATCCAGCGTTACATTGAACTTGTGCGATTACGTACAACCCTTCCCAGAGTAGGAAGGTAGGAAGGAACTAAGTTTGAAGCAAGGCACTGCTTATTGACTGACCGTAACCTTATGACCATTGGACTAAGTATACCTATACCGGCGGTGCACTAAACTTATTTAATTTATTTTTTGTTTGTTATACTTTTCTGTTATTCTTTTGTTGTGTCATTTACTCGTCTGAACATGGGGAAGAGAAAACTGGTGACTAACCAGAACAAAATATCAGCTAAGCCAGGAGAGCATTCTCGTCAGTCCCTATTAAGTTATTTAACGGGTGCTGTGGGGGACATTGAATGACAGATCATAACTGTTGAAGAGGCTTTAAATCCAGTTATGGAGGGGGTGTATCAGAGGATGTTAGTTCTTCTAATCCAACAGACACTCATGGAAGTGACCCGATTTTAAACGGCTGCGTGGTAATCATCTCTGATCACATATCTGGTTGCGAACACAACAGTGAACACGATCACGAAATACAACTGCCGACCAAGCGCCCCAGAAATCCCGACACGTGCCCTCCCACTCCTGACATTTCATGCTAAAAGCCAAGTAAACCCCCATCTAAATTATGTAAAAAGGCCTCCACAAAAATTAAGCCACAGAAATCCAAAAATTGGGAAAAGTCACAACTCAGCTCTAATGCGCGCATACAGAGCGAGGTTGGTAAGTTAAAAGCTAAGCTGGAGGCCCTAGAAACATACTTTGAGATAGCTTAAGCAACCTGACGTTGAGATTCGGCCAAATGGAAGCAAGTTTAAGTTCTTTGGACAGGGGAGTGCTTCCACTCAAGTGAGTTCATTGGGTAACAAAGCATATAGTTTAAGATCTAACACAAATATTTCCATCGCAGGCACCCACAATGATTTAGGACACTGTCCACCAAATACATTGTTTCAGCCTCCCACTGTAAACATATGGGGCCTTATTTATGAAGGCCTTGCGCCACCGATGCGTCACTTTTTCCCATGTTAAAAGTGACGCATCGGTGGCGCAAGGCCTTCATAAATGAGGCCCATGGACTCCCCCTCCAGTTATATCATCAGTTACTATTCCACTTACACCCACTGCCATCGTTAAAAACCCTACTACCCTATATGAGAGGAAGAAGGAACAGAGTATGACATTTCTGGACCTACCCCCTGCCTCCATGCCCTACATCGTGGTATTGGCAAATGTTCCTAAATTAGACCATGGGGCAGGAGAATCGTTGGAAACGTTGAAAAATAGGTTGCTGCATTGGCTTGGCATTAGGACGGGCCTTGCAGGAGAGCTATTTGATTAATTCAAAATGGCAAGGAGAATAGGATGGGTTGGCAGAGGACGGAAAACACTCCCAGGGGACTGTAGTCTTGACATTTAGGACCCCTCACCTAGTAAATCTGATCATGAGTAGAACAGGAAAATCATACTACATTTGCACAAGGCATCAATGTACTTCCTCTATGCTATTTCTACCAACCCTTAGTCAGTAGTTGTGCAAGGCTAAATTGGGAACCTCATTCGTCAACCTATAGCAACCATTTTAACATTCAAACGTATAACCGCTTCGATGCACTTAACCCTTTCGATGCTGATGACGAGCTCAGCTCGTCATCACCCACGGGTGTCGTGTGCTGATGACGAGCTGAGCTCGTCATGACACCAGCAAAATGGTCATTTGCAGCACAGCGCAAAAATCACCGCAGCAGCGATGCGGTTAATAATCTCAAAGCAGTTGACTGACTGAGACAAGAGGAGCCTGCTCAGGCAATAACATCCAGAACCACGGTTAATGGCACCACTTTGGGTCCGTTTACAACTGTCCTTATATCCGAAGCAGGGAACATACAAGGAAAAGATATAATGGGATATATTCAGAAAAGCATGGGCATAGCCCCAGAGATTCCGGCCGTGTCAACTCGATCTTCCCTTTTACAAACTGGGTCTACAAACCTGCAGGGGGAGAACGGGCAGGAAAGGAATAGGGTCACAGACAAGCGAGACAAATGTCAGTTTCTATCTTGGAATGTGGCTGGCCTAAAAAGCAAGACTTCTATTAACATATGGATGGAATTTGTGTGCAAATTCGAGATTATAAGTCTTCAAGAAACCTGGGTAGTGGAACCAATTCATAAAAATGGGATTAAAACGTTTAACACCCCAGCAATAAGATCGCACCACGGTAGAGCCAAAGGGGGCTAGGTACCTATATCTCTAACCAGCTATACCTGAGAAAAGTTGAATTAACTGTATCCAATAGGTATTAT
This sequence comes from Lissotriton vulgaris, assembly GCF_964263255.1. Taxonomy (NCBI): domain Eukaryota; kingdom Metazoa; phylum Chordata; class Amphibia; order Caudata; family Salamandridae; genus Lissotriton; species Lissotriton vulgaris. Next base: position 899,470,331 of record NC_141687.1, read on the forward strand.
CAACTCATAAACATACAAGCTGATCTGGGTCTGAGCGTGGTTCTAATAAATTTCTATAAAAAGATTCCAACAGATTTGGTCGAGGGCACACTGCGTAAACTAATTGGCAAGTTGAATAAGCTACTTTCCCATTCAATTAGTGAAGTTATTGTGGGGTGGTGACTTCAACTCGTCGATCTGCCAATGGGATGTCAAATGGGAATGTGGAATAACACTTGAAAAAGATACCAACTTGCCTCACTTCCAACATACACCTCTCGGAGAGCTCCTAAATAAGATCATGTTTTCACACGACACAGGTTTCGCAAACAACTTATGTTTACCGGCGGTTCCTTTTTCCCCGACGTTCAACAGACGAGGTTATTTTTCTATTATTGACTTCATATTGATAACATTTAGGCATTCCACATGTGTTAGAGCATTCACCACTCATGACATTGCTTTAAGTGACCATTACCCGCAAAGCATTGATATTGTAGAGTGTAAACAAGATTTTTATATGAAAGGCCATCCTAATCAGCTGTCGAGAAACATCACATTTGGTCGGCAAAATGGGTATGCACTAAAATGGGAAAAACTGGACCCAGAGGTTTTTGTCACAATTATTGTCTGAAAATGCAAAAACATATTTTATTCCTGTCTAGATGACAAATCCTCACATCAGGAAATCATTAAGAGTTACTTAAATATTGCTGTTCATATTAAAGATACACTACGCATAAAAACAAGAGAGATAAACGCACGCAATAAAGGATGGTTCGATTCCCATAGCACAAAAGCTTACACTAATCTTAAACATGCTTTGAATGCGGGGGTAAGGAACTAGGACCACATCAGGGAAACTAGAAGGAATTATAGGAAGGCTTTAAATGCTAGGAAAAAGACTTCGAACAAAGAAGCCTGGAACGCATTGCATGAGGCGTCAATCGACCGAGATCCCACAGCTTTCTGGAAAGCAGTAAATGCCCCTTTCCTGAATGAGAGTAATAAAGCAAGCATAGAAATCTCCATACCAGAACTGGAGTGGATCTCACACTATTCTAACTTGTACAATAATGTAACCAGAGACAAACAAGAGATCCCGGTATACGGGGTTGATCCTGAGTTCCCCCCTCGATTTTTAAAGTTGCCTTTGGTTTTTACTTTGAGCGGGGTCAATGATGTCATAAGTACAAGTGTGAGCGGTAAGGCGCCAGGTTGGATGTTATTCCGGTGGACCTATTTAAATCTAATCTGGCTCTGTGGGGATCCATTTTAATGCAAGTTTTTAATGTGTGCTCCTCACAGGGACTTTTAATGACCTGGTACGACTCTATCGCCAAATTTCATTATTGGACTTCACAGTGAAGATTCTGGGACGGGTAATTTTAGAGAGATAAAGCAGCATGTAGGATGGGACCCCCTCAAAAAGGTTAAGTCGTGGCCACGGAACGGAGGGGAAGACCAACAAATTATTGTAGGAAGGTTGTTCCAACAATGGCCCTAATTATCCAAAAGTGAAGTACATCCTATTGCTTTAAAACAAGTGACAGAAATATAAAGAACACATTTTCATTTTTATTTCTATTTTATTTACATTTATTATATTTTTTCTTTTCTTTTATTCAATATAAAACATATTATCTCAAATGCATTTTTTATAAATATTTTTTCTCAAAGGACATGATTTTAACAAGTATATACAAATATCATAAAAGAATTATGAATACACATGGCTCAAAAATTGAAGAAAACACCACCTGATATCATATACACAAACTCAAAATCCACACACCCTCACATCCAAACTTCATTCATACCACACCAATAAAGGAAAAAGGGAAGAATTGATTCTGGGTTGGCACGATCTCAATGCCAATATTAAGGTCTCAAAAAGAAATTCAGAGACCCCTGCACCAGGTCGACGCGCGTTTTGGCGGCTCTAGGCCACCTTCCTCAGGACTTTCTTCTTACAGATTCCTTCAAGATATCAGGGGACCTAAAAATTATGTGTAAAAAGACAATATTCTGTCACTGAAGCAGAAGAGCGATCCTTTTATAAACTTAAGGGAATATACATTATTAAGATTAATTCAGAGACTCCTCACATGACCAAAAGTTGTATCAAAAAAATGTCATATTGGATGACATAGAGATAAGTGTATTACAAAGTGTACATGGGAGTATACTAAACACACAAACATGTATTCAATAAACAAAAAATCACTAATACAAAAACACATTACACAGAGACTAGTCCACCACCAGTGAAGAGATTTCTAATTTGCGTTTTCCTTACATCAAGTTGGATCATGATATATCAGATTGAATGGCAATCTACTTACGTTCAATAGTAAGTGTTTCTTAATTCATATTTCTAAAATCCTATTGTCATAAGGGATCGACGATATGAAAAGACAGGGTATATATGAGGCACCTGTGTGATGGATAACGGTGTCTTAAAACTGCATGTCTATAAATAGCTTTACATATGTTGGCTTATTCCTAAAATCAAAGGTAATGAAAAGCTTTCTTACCAATTATAGGTACCACATAGTTGATACAGGAAGATGGAGTAATATTTTTGGTGGTATACTTGTGATCTTCTATATGTCTGGCTGGCTATAATGAAAATATGCCATATTTAGAAGTATTAGGACCTATCTAACATGCAGTTTTAAGACACCGTTATCCATCACACAGGTGCCTCATATATACCCTGTCTTTTCATATCGTCGATCCCTGATGACAATAGGATTTTAGAAATACGAATTAAGAAACACTTACTGTTGAACGTAAGTAGATTTTCATTCAATCTGATATATCATGATCCAACTTGATGTAAGGAAAACGCAAATTAGAAATCTCTTCACTGGTGGTGGACTAGTCTCTGTGTATTGTGTTTTTGTATTAGTGCTTTTTTGTTCATTGAATACATGTTTGTGTGTTTAGTATACCCCCATGTACACTTTGTAATAGACTTATCTCTATGTCATCCAATATGAACTTTTTTTGATACAACTTTTAGTCATGTGAGGAGTCTCTGAATTAATCTTAATAATGTATATTCACTTAAGTTTATAAAATTATCTCTCTTCTGCTTCAGTGACAGAATATTGTCTTTTTACACATAATTTTTAGGTCCCCTGATATCTTGAAGGAATCTGTAAGAAGAAGGTCCTGAGGAAGGTGGCCTAGAGCCGCCGAAACGCGCGTCGACCTGGTGCAGGGGTCTCTGAATTTCTTTTTGAGACCTTAATATTGGCGTTGAGATCGTGCCAACCCAGAATCAATTCTTCCCTTTTTCCTTTATTGGTGTGGTATGAATGAAGTTTGGATGTGAGGGTGTGGGGATTTTGAGTTTGTGTATATGATATCAGGTGGTGTTTTCTTCAATTTTTGAGCCATGTGTATATAGTATATAGTATATACTTGTTAAAATCATGTCCTTTGAGAAAAAATATTTATAAAACATGCATTTGAGATAATATGTTTTATATTGAATAAAAGAAAAGAAAAATATTATAAATGTAAATAAAATAGAAATTAAAATGAAAGTTTGTTCTTGATATTTCTGTCACTTGTTTTAAAGTAATAGGATGTACATCACTTTTGGATAATTAGGGCCATTGTTGGAACAACCTTCCTACAATAATTTTAGAGAGATTGCAGGCTTGGGCGGACGAACACAGAATTATGAGCAATATACAATATGGTTTTCATAAGGGCTTGGGGACTATCGATCAGGGACTAAATCTTTACATTTTATTGGAAAAATATATAAAAGCTAAAGGTGAAAGGTTGTTTTTACCTTTCGTTGACCTAAAGGCTGCATTTGATTGCGTTGCCCATGACCAGTTCTGGTCAATTTTAGGAGCGTAGGGGTCAGACCCGGTTTTAATTTCCTTCTTAAGGCAGCTTTATATGGGTGCTAGGGCTAGGGTGTGTTCCGGGCGGGACGGGCATGTACAAAATGTTTTAGAGTTAAGAAAGACATTAGGCAAGGCTGCGTCTTTGCTCCCTTTCTATTCACTAGGTATATAAATAACCTAGAGGCCACCCTGGTAAAGGAGTGCAGGGATTTACTATCAGCCGCAACCCGCCCTATCCCTGCGCTCCTTTACGCTGATGAGGCGGTTCTCATGTTGACCACGCCACTAGCCCTACAAAGGGCAGTTACCTCTTTTACACATTTCATGTCTAAACTGGGCCTTACTATCAATTGCTCAAAAACATTTGTTATGAACTTTGGCAATGGATCCAATAAAAAGAGTAACACCACCTTCATTAACAACAAGGCAATAGAGCATACTAAAACATTTTCTTATCTAGGGCTCTTATGCGACCAATCAGGAACCTGGACTAGTGCAGGTAAATCCAGAAGGCTTCTGTTTAGTAAGTCATTGACGGCTTTAGCCAATTTTAGTAGAAAATTAGGAAAACTAATTTAGTAGAAAATCTAGGGAAATTACTGCACATATACAAGGCAAAATGCATTGCAAATACTACCTATGGGGCAGCAATTTGGGGTTTTTCCAACGTTAACTCATTGCAAATGGCAAAAAAATATGTTCATTAAAACCTATTGTCTGTACCTGAAAGCACGTCCAATTTCATCAGTCATGCTGAACTCGGTTTACCCTATCCGGAGGACGTGATTAAGATCCAGCCCGTCCTCCTTTGGCATAGGGTTCGGACTACAGACGAGTTGGTTCTTAATCGTCATATATTAAAAGATGCTATGGGGCTGGATGAAGTAAAAAGTATGAGATGGCTAGAATTTGTTAAATTATTCTTAGGCCAGTTAGGCCACCAGGAATACTACAACAATCCCCATACCTTATGCAATGTCTCTAGAAAGGACCTAAAGGCTGGTTGTATGAGATATTTGAGCGAAAAGATAATCATGATCGAAATGGGTAAACCCACGGTTCAATCCCATCATCTCACCCTGGCCTTTGAGCACATCCAGCCATATATCCTGATGGTCACTAGTGACTACGATAGATTTTTGCTAATACGCTTCAGGTTAAATATCATATTCAGGTCACTAAGTTTCCCAGAACTGAATGACTGGTCGAGAACATTATGTAAATGCCTGTGCAACGATTTTTCCGCACAATCCTCCATACACATTTTGTTTTTCTGTAAATTCTATCTTCGCCCCAGAAAAAGATGGATTGTACCAGTGCTTAAAAAACTAGGAAAGAGGCAATGTCGCCCTGCACACCTGGCACTACAATTCCTGGAGAGTGAATTCATAATTGCCTCTATCACTGCCTTTTTTTAAATTGCTTTTAAATTGCGTAAATTAATTGTGATATGATTTGATTGTGGTATATACTGTTTTTCTTTATTCTTAAATTGTATACATTATAATCCGTGCTTTTATGGTATGCTTTATCAAGTATCCGAATAAAGTAATTTGAATTTGAATTGAAATTGACACCAGTTTATTTACATGGGTACCTCCAGCTCACAAAACATCCATATCACCTGTGAAGTGCCCTAGTGTTCCATACTGTCACCATCAGCATTTACATGAATGAAGCAGGTTGGTGCAGTACACAGACAACAGCTTTAAGATTCACCAACCTGCTGATGATACACAACTCTACTTGAAAGGCATCCAATGGCTCAAATACTGCCTGTACAACATCCAGACCTAGACAGCCAGTGCGTACTGGAAGCTGAACCCAACCAAGACACAATTCCTGTTATTTGCCAAGAACAATAAACAGAAAACTGTACAAACCTGGCTCAATGATATGAAACTTCACTGCCTAGAATCCCAACTTTCACTGAATCCCAAGTTGCTTGGATTCGCGCAGGACACCAACCTCATCTTCAATGAAGACTGGCAAAAAAAAACAACCGGCCATGGTAGGTACAACGTTTTTGTGATTCTCAAATTACCATTTTTAGGGGATCGTAATTGGAGAATCGCAAAACGCAATGTAGGTAGGATTAACAAAATATCTTGTGAATCCTACATATACCTTATTTGCAAATCGCAAATTGAGATTCGCAAATAAGGAATACCTTCCCATTCATTCCTATAGGCTAGAAGGCTCATAGGAATGAATGGGAAGACATTCTCAATTTGTGATTCCCAATTAGAGAATCGCAAATTGAGTATACAATTTCAAGGTTGCAAGGGTGCCAATAGGACACCCTGTTGCACCCCTGAAATAAGCATGTGTGCACATGTGGCACACATACATGCGCTAAGGGCATGTATGTGCGCCACATGGTACTTTGAAAAATGCTAAAAAGTGAATTTTTCAAAGAAATTGCAAATTACCACCAATCTGAAGTTGGTGGTAATATGCCATTATTCACCCATGAGCAATGGTACAACCCTGAACTTTATGGTTTACAGACCTACTAGAGTCCTAAAAATTAGCAAGCATTCCCAGTGCTACAGGACGCTTCAAACTATTACAAAACAACATCCCTATGTGAAATGAATAGTTGATACATTCAGGGTTAGGTATGCAATTATTAGCACTGTATTACGTAAGAGTATATGACATGATACATGCAAGACTTGAAGTTTTGATAAATATGTACAAACCTCTTCTTAATGGCAATAATAATAATTCTTACCAGGATTCCATATTGTTTATCTCTCTTTCTCATCCCTTGGCTGATCTACGAAGACCATGCTATTTGCACAACATGCATACCAGGGTGACCAACTTTAATTAAAGAATTTGTCTGCCATCGCTCGAGTTGGCGTTTCGCCTAAATGACAGCACCATTGCCCCGGGTTGTGTTTTGTTCAAATTACAGTTGTAAACCAGTGTGCCTATCCTCTGTGATGTATTTAAGGGTATAGCTACCAAGTAATCTCGTTCTGCTGCATTTTATTTTATTTTAAAGTGTAGCCTTTATGATTACAGTCTCTACAATTATATATAAAATTCCACACAATATCAATGCAAGTGTGCCTGTTCTTAATTAAATATTCTTAAATAATATACATGCTTTAGCTAGTCAGTGCCCGTTTTCGACTGTGCAAAATGTATTTTGAAGCTTTCATTATTTCCCCTGAGTCAAGCTAGTGAGTAAAGCATGGCTGTCTTCAGTGTAACTGAATCTAAGTAGGGAAACGTGTGTATTGCTGTGCAATAGCTAAAGAAAAAAGTGCTTGGCAAGGTTTTTTTTTTACAGGCAAATAAAAGCAATATATACTAATCGAAGTTAAAATTGTTGTAGTTCATCAAAATATATTTTGAAGAGACAAGGGCACCCAGGCTGTCTGGAAAGGGACCTTGGGTATGAACATCTATATGAGAACAATGGTCACTCACAGCATACATTTGTTTTTGCGTTTAACACAGAGACACAATGACATCTACATTCATATATCCAAAATAGATGTTTATACTTCAATACAAAAAATGTACAAAAACATAAAAAGTGGGACAAATTATAACAAATAAAACAGGTTGCCAAAATCAGGAATTGGACATGTTGGCCAGACTACAAGAAAACATTGTAAGCCAAGGAACATATACATTAGCACCATAGTACTTTGTAATAACAAAACTCTCAAATTTGTCAAGGCGCTGGAGTGAACAACGTTTCGATCCCTTAACTAGCTAATGGGATCATCATCATGACATTAAAATGTATGCCTGAGAGTAATGTCTGTAGCGCATTGTAGCAAGGTCGCAGTAGATGGGAGGCGTGGCAGGCAGAATGAGCCGAGATAGACCTGTTAAGCATATGTGGGAGGCCTAAAGGTTTGATGTCACTTCTTGTGGTGTCATTTCCTATGAGGTCATGGGCGTGATGGCACTTCCTGTGATGTCACTCCTGATGTCACACACTGCAATGTCACTTGCACACTGCCTAACTTGGTTACTTTCCCCTTTATTTTTAGAACTTGCGCCCTGCTTGCACGCATTCTCACAGTGGACCTCTAATTTTGGAGTTGTCAATGTCGTCCTTTTTCGGCATTCAAAACTATCTGTATTGAGTGGAAGCCAGTTTCAGACCACAAGAATTAGCTATTTTTTACATTGGGCTTGAAGCACATTGTACCGAATGCCACAGTAATTGGTCAAAATGACAACATATTTATCACCATCAAGGGACCAGCTTTAGAGCATTTCTCAAGGTAAAGTTGATATAGTCTGAATTAATGTTTTTACTTTGATTTTAGCGTAACTACTGTTGATAAATAGCTGTATATTTTGTATGTGTGTGAATGTATAGATTAAGAAACATTTATTTCATCCAAAGCACAGTACTGAGGGTTTCACAAGCGACCCGCATTACCTCTAAGGTTATTACAAAACTAAACTCCAAATATGCTTTGGATTGTTTTCCTCTTACCATGGACTTTCAAAGTAATTTGGTTGCCCACCTACAGGAAACTGCAACTCTATATACAGCAAAATAAAACGCTGACCCATGTTTTACTTTGCAATTGCACATCTTCACTGAATGAAATTAGATTCTGGTTTCAAAATGATTTCAAACAACATGTCATTTGTAAGTGTCACCAACGATAATCTTCTGCTTTAAGTTCGCTGGATCCCTTTGTTAGAGTGCGCAGGTCACCCGGCTCAGAGTTTACCAGATTTTCACGCACTCGGGCCCATGACGTGATTTGACAATACTATTTTTGTAAGTCGGGTGATTTTACACGCCACTATCAGTATTCTATGTATGTTTCCTGTAACACTATTACCATAGTACCTGACTTACCACAGGCACTTACTCCTCCTGATGGATCAGGAGCTGTTGAGGACAGGTGATAAATAATTCTAAAACACTTTCTGAATGACCACAGACACCTGAGGCGTTTTAAAGTCTTTATATAAGAATGTAAATTTTTAAAGTGACAAAAGTATAAGGCAAATGCTGATAAAAACATCAATAAGCAGAATCACAAAGATTATGTAACTATGGATGAGGAACAACACCATTTAGGGCAACTGAGTTTTCTATAGGGTAAGGGTGACAGGGAACATGCTATTCAGTTTAGGCTTAAACTAAGGACGGTAAGTTTAAAACACATTAGTCAGTGAATTTCTATAGCCTAAAAGTGATTCAAACCCTAATCTTAGTCTATCTAACTTAGATCCTAAATATTCATCACACTTTATTTAAGCAAAAACAGTTTTCAAATATGCCCTACAGGAAAGGGGAAAAATGGAGCATGCTAACAAACAGTTTGCCAATGCATCAGTGAAGAGATCAGGGAGAAAATATCATGGGCATAGAGGCTTTATTAAAGAGCAGGAAGGAAAGGATAGTAGACGGACACCCACGAGTATATTTACCTAAGACAGGAATGAGGACTAACCCTGGCCACGGGTCAGCTTCGGGAAAGGACGAGGACAAGGACCCTCAAGGATTTAGGATGTCAGTAGGTGAGCAGGTAACAGCTCACGGAAAACCAAGACAGGATACCCCTCAGGATTTGGGTCAGGACTGGGCTCACCAAAGGGTACGACCAACACCTGCAGCTTCGGATGCAACGCCTGCGCTACCCCCTCACTGCACGGAATCCGCCAATAACCCCGATTGGGTTCTCGAATCTCCCAGGCAAGTGCTTCGCCAATACTTAGGACTATTTCCACCCCTTGGAGTTTGTGGAAAATTCGGACAGAGCGCTCCGCAGCTCTCTGTATCAATCGCCTATAGAGTCGTGGGGTCAGTGACAGGTCTGCTATTCGGACAAGTCGGACAATTTTTCCCTAACTAACTAGGCTAGTTATACCCTTTTTGGGTCCCCAGACCACCCACAAATGTTGCAAGTGACAGGGTCCCAACTTACGATTGGTCAGGAGAGGTTATTAGGTCACTATTACCTCCTAAATTCTACGTTCCCATGATGAATATTAATTTTTCATACCCGCCCCTTACATTCTTGTTCCCAGGCATAGGAGTAGAGGAAAACAATGGTGCATACAGTGGACAGAAACAAATGTAACAATTTTAGGTGGATTGCAGCATCTTCTCCCAGGACTAAGGTGGGTTCCCAGGCGCATCTTGCTTCAGAAGCCAGCTGGCTTGGTTCTGCTTCTGCGCAGTGTGGGTTTTCCCTCATCACGTGACAGGGTCGGAACGGGTTTCAATATGGAGTTTATTCCCTCACCCAGGCCCATGGATGCGTGGTACATGAAAAGTAAGCGAAACCAAATTAATAACACAGAAAAATAGAATACACTGTACACCATGATAATCTGCACTGCACCCCTTACTTCATAATAACTATAGCGATTAATAATTATGCAGGAATAGACAGAAATGCAAAGCAGCGTAGGCAAGCAGGTCGCATGGTTAGAAATAAGCGGCCATGTCAGCTACAATGCGCATGAGCGAACTTCTCCCTCCAAATCTGCGAGTGCGTCACATCACATGGGTATGACCGACGCATGCGCAGACTGAATTTCTGCGAAGCGGCCATTCTGTAGTATGCAAGTTGTGTTACGGTTAGTAGACACCTATGCAAGCATCTCTAGGACACCCGCGTGTACTGAAAAAGTGTAATATTAGTGACGAACAGGAGTGTTTAGTACTATTACAAGTTAACGAGGTTCATGAAAAGGAGCAAGTCGCTTTATGTGTGAATTCTCACTCCATCACCTTCAGGTCACAAACCCGGTAGTATTTTAATATGAGCATTGAAACCTGTCCCTGTTGGGCCCTATATTCATGTATTTAACGTTATTGGTAAAAACGCTGGCAATTTCTGAACACGCCGCTTACTACAAGGCCACACACCTTTTAGAGACAACCCACATTTTTCATCCCACTTTTCATGCCACGTACAGCCATATTCTGCATGAGAGTTGAATTTGCGCACATGGCCACAAGATTATTAAATTAATGAACAGGCAGGTAGAATGATGATAATCCAAAGTAACAATGACTAGGGTGACCATAGATAATCCAAACTTACATCATAAGCTACCATAAAGTTGCACCTACGAAAGGTCGAGCAGGAACGTCCCGAGAGACCTGATAAGCAGGGAGAACTAATAGATGCTAGAGAAGCAGTGGCAGTGGCAGTGCAGGTAGAGCGCCTGCACGGTTTTGACTACAAAAAATATGTAAATCGAACCCACACTGAGAGATACAAATATGGCGTCCTCCTGGCTTCGCTGGCTAAACTGCCCAGAAGAGGAACTGTAATTTTAGAGCCTAGAGGACGGAATGGGGAGGTATTTTATGACTAGCAAGGTGTTAATGATTTGTTCCTCGATTATTATACAGACCTGTACAAGAGTAGATTGACCCCAGAATAAGAGGGTATAGATAGGTTCATAAGTGAGGTGGAATTGCCGACACTGAGCGAGGAATTGGCAGACACTCTCGGCCGGGACGTAGTAATCGGAAAAGTGAGGGGAGCTATTAAATATATGGCTATGAACAAGACACCGGGGACGAATCACTGACAGAATATCGACTACAGAAATATCGGCGTCAAAAATATCGGAAGCGAAATATCGATGTCAAGAATATCAAAATCGTATTAAAATTTTGGTAGTTACAAAAATATAGAGAAAAAAATGTTGTCAAAAGTATCTTTTTTTAAAAATGTTTTAAAAATAATGTAAAATAAAGTAAATAATACATATAATTAAAAGAAACAAAGTTTAAAATATTTTAAAATGTTTAAAATTATAACTAATACATTTAGGGCCCGATTCTGATGCGGGTTGGAATGCATTCCCATCCAGGGCCTGATTCTGATGCGGTTAGGAAGGCCTCCTAATGGCATTTGCTCCTTCCACATAGGATCGGGAGCGACCCAGTGCCCAATTATGATGCGGTTAGGAACATGTGTTCCCTTTGAAGTCAATGGGAGTCTAATCAAATCGTATCTGGAAGCATCCGGATGCATCGTACTTGGTCGGTCAGACTCTCCCGATCCGAGTGGGTCGGAGAACATTTCCAACCCGATTCGGTCGGGAAGCATTTCCAACCCGCATCATAATCAGCCCCTATATGTAAAAATAAATTAAACATATACATATAAAATATAATATATATACTTACTTAATAATATTTATAAATAATTATTGTAATAACTTATCATTTGTTAAAAAACATTTTAAATAAAAATATAAAAAAATATATATAACAAATTAAATAAAAAAAAATAAAAAATTATACACTACATTAAGTAAAACAGTAAATATTGGATAGCGTAGGGGTAAACATTACTATTCCCACTCCAGAGAGTGCAAAAGTAGGTAAAGTGTTGGATAGCATAGGGGTAAAAATTACTATTCCCACTCCAGAGAATAAAACAGTAGGGAAATTGCTGGATAGCGTAGGGTTAAAATTACTATTCCAACTCCAGAGAGTGCAACAGTAGGGAAAGTGTTGGATAGCATAGGGGTAAACATTACTATTCCCAATCCAGAGAGTGAAACAGTAGGGATAGCGTAGGGCACGGGTACTCATAGTACGGCCTGCGGCCTGCCAGCAGCCTGGCAAGCCTTCCTTGGCGGCCTGGGGACCTTGCAGACATTGTACCTGTGTTAAAAAAAATAAAAATGAAAGAGTGTTGGCAAATAACGCCGCAGCAGTGCGGACTCCGAGACACTCTGCTCTAGGGGGGCCAGGCGATTTACAACAAAGCCTCATTAAAAAGTAAATGGTCTTTTAAAGACCTGTGAAGTACTCGGGTGCGGATGTGTGTGTGCCCGGAAAGCTGGGGTGAGGTGACATAGGGTGACAGACAGAGGGAGACAGACAGAGGGAGACGGCGTGAGGAAGACAGAGGGAGGGAGAAAGAGCGATGGAGACAGAGTGAGGGAAACAGAGGGAGGGAGACAGGGAGGGAGACAGGGAGGGAGACAGAGGGCGGGAGACAGAGACAGACAGAGGGAGACAGACAGAGAAGGAGAGAGAGGGAGACAGAGAGGGAGACAGAGGGAGGGAGACAGAGAGGGAGGCAGCTGGAGGGAGACAGAGAGAGAGAGAGGGAGGGAGACAGAGGGAGGGAGACAGAGGGATGAAGACAGAGCGAGGGAGATAGAGAGGGAGACAGAGGGCGACAGACAGAGGGAGACAGAAAGAGGAAGGGAGACAGACAGGGGGGGAACAGGGACAGAGGGAGGTAGACAGACAGAGGGAGACAGACAGAGGGAGGGAGGGAGACAGAGGGAGGGAGACAGAGAGAGGGAAACAGATGGAGACAGAGAGAGAGGGAGAGGAAGGGAAACAGAGAGAGATGGAGACAGAGATAGGAAGACAGAGAGAGAGGGAGACGGAGGGAGGGAGTCCAGTGGAGACAGAGTGTGGGAGAGGGAGAGGAAGAGGAAGAGAGGGAGATAGACAGAGGGAAACAGACAGAGGGAGACAGTGGGAAGGAGAGAGAGGGAGAGAGACAGAGGAAGGGTGATAGACAGATGGAGACAGAGAGAAAGGGGGACAGAGAGAGAGGGAGACAGCGAGAAAGGGAGACAGAGGGCGAGAGAGAGGGAGGGAGACAGAGGTAGTGAGACAGAGGGTGGAGACAGAGAGAGACAGAGAGAGGGAGACAGAGGGAGACAGGCAGAGGGAGGGAGACACACAGAGAGAGATAGACAGAGGGAAGAGGGCAAAAGAGGGAGGGAGACAGTGGGAGCGAGACAGAAAGAGGGAGACAGAGGGAGGTAGACAGACAGAGGGGGACAGACGAAGACAGACAGAGGGAGACAGAGGGAGACAGATGGAGACAGACAGAGGGAGACAGCCGAAGACAGACAGAGGGAGACATAGGGAGGAAGACAGAGGGAGATAGAGAGAGGGAGGGAGACAGAGAGAGGAGACAGAGAGAGAGAGTGAGACAGAGGGAGACAGAGAGGGAGAGAGAGGGAGAGAGAGAGATAGAGAGAGGGAGGGAGACAGAGACAGAGAGAGACAGAGAGAGAGAGACAGAGACAGAGACAGAGAGAGAGATGTGTGTATGCCAAGTCTGGTGGCTCAGTGGACAAAGGCGTCCGCTGCAGGGGCCTGTTTTCACCTCATGGTCACATTTTTTTTTGGCTCTAGCCCCACCCCTCCTCCACTGACCCCGCCCCCACCGGTGCGACCCTCGGCCACAAACCACACTTTAAAAATTTGCCACGAGAGACAGTTTGTGAGTACCCATGGCGTAGTGGTAAAATTGCTATTCCCACTCCTGAGAGTGCAACAGTAGGGAAAGTGTTGGAAGCGTAGGGGTAAAAATTACTATTCACACTCTAGAGAGTGCAAAAGTAGGGAAAGTGTTGGATAGCGTAGCGATAAAAATTACTATTCCACCTCCAGAGAGTGCAACAGTAGGGAAAGTGTTGGACAGCGTAGGGGTTAAAATTACTATTCCCAATCCAATGAGTGCAACAGTAGGGAAAATGTTGGATAGCGTAGGGGGAAAAATAATATATAAATAATTAAAATAATTATTTAAAATAAATAATGATTTAATTATTACATAATAATACATTAATTAGCAATACCAATAAATAATTGATAAAAAATCATTACAATTAATAATTAATTAACAATTAAATTAATGATAAATAACAATAAATAATAATTATTAAAAAGTAATTACGAAGCAAAAATTAATTAGCAATAAATTAATTTTCAATACCCAAAAACAATAATTATTAAAAAGTAAAAAGCATTTGCATGCACAAAGCGGCAGGCACCGCTCGGTGCCTGCCGCTTTGTGCATGTATATGCAGGGGAGTACCATAGGTACCCCCCATGTGCACCCCCGACACCCTGGGGGCCCGCAAGGGCCCCCCAGAAACAAATCTCCACATGCTTTTCCACTGCGGAAAATCCGCCACGGAAAAGCATGTTTGCACACACATGCTAATTTGGTAAAGTGGTTAGTGTACACAAACTGCAGGAAAAAGATTAGGGTGTGTGGAGTCTTGCAGACCACACCACCAAATTGCAGCCAACACCCGCGGATCAGCGGCGGATGGATCTGCTGTCCGCCGCTGCTCCCACCGCCATCATAATCTGGTGGTGGGTGTTTTGGAGGTCCGTAGCGGTGAATCCGCATCCTCCGGGCCGGCGGTGGCTTCCACCGGCCCGGATGATGCGGATTCACCACAACCATAATCGACCCCTAAGTGTATAAGTGAACTTCCCAGTTGAAACTCCTGAATACTTGTAATTATGTAGAATTAGTTGAACCTTGAAATTTTTTCAAAACTTTGTTTAAAAAAAATGATCTAACATAAAGTTTCACAAGCAATTCCATTAACCAGATTTAAGAACAAGGTTTTCTCCCCTCATTGAAGAAAAAGTTTACCTAGCTCCCGCATACAGTGGACAATATTTTTGTTGCCAAATGGAATGTGTTGTACTTATTTTTACTTAATTTAGTGTTATTTGAGAGTTTATCACTTTGCACATTGAACTTTGTTATGCAAGGCGAAGATTCTGGGGCAGATTTACGAGCCCCTTGCGCCACTTTTGCGTCACTTTTAACATGGGAAAAGTGATGCAAAAGTGGCGCAAGGGGCTTGTAAATCTACCTCTCTTAGTATAGTTGATCCACATTTTTACAATGTGTATCTTATCTAATAATATGAATTTAAAATGTTTGTGTTATTTATGTAATTGCATGTTAAATGGCAATTTTAATTAAGCGAAATAAAGATTACTTATGATTCACGAGTGATCCATATAACGTGAGATTGCAATAAGCTTATAAATTACATTAGAGAGAGGGCTTGATGAAGAATGCCCCTGAGGGATATGCACTACTTATGGCACCTCGTAAAATTAAATTTCATGATCGTCTTAGTTTATTGGGTGCAGTAAGTATCACTATTCTAAATGTTCCCATAAAAATTAAGGATAGCATTTAGATGTTCCAAATGATGTATGTCTTGATATTTATGTGGACTTGGCATTTTATTTTGGCAAGTTTGACCTACTGAAATGTATCAAGGGGTGTGTACATTAGCACATCAACTAATTACCAGGTGAAGGAAACTCTGCACCACATGTAATTGCAAACACGTGCTTATGCAAGGCTGTAACTGCTCATTATGCTTAAGATATCTTTGGCTGATAAAGTCACATTTAGGGAGGCACTGCTTGAGAACATAGAAGCTAAACAGTCACAAGGTTGGGCATGGCTTTAATAGATGAGTCTCACTAAAGGTGCGTCTAATGTGATGTCAATTAATAACTTCCTAATAAAATATATTGGTTTCTATTGTTAAATTTTGCTGTAGCTAAATGTTAATTTCTTCTGTACTCAACAGTAGTTTGGTTTCCAACACATTGTAACTCCTGTTGGATGTACCAGCATTTGAAGTATCGGTATTTAACAGTATTCCAATATCAAAACACCAGCGAGACCCAGAAAAGGCATGTGCATATGCGCTCTGTGTAAATGTTGAACATGATTGATTATCGTAATTAGCGTATTTGATTTACTGATAAGCCCCTAGTAAAGTGCACTGAGCGTGCCAGGGCCTGAATATCAAATGCTACTAGTGGCCCTGCAGCATTGATTGTGTCACCCACAGGAATAGCCCTGAAAAGGTATCTCAGACCTGCCACTGCAGTGTCTGCACACAGTTGTTAACTGACATGCCGACCTGCCAAGTGCACACACTTGCCAGTCCCTACCTTCCCTTTTTGTACATGTAGGGCACCCTTGTGGTAGGCCCAAGGTATCCCCCTGGGCAGGGTGCAGTGTATGTGAAAGGTAGAACATGTACTGGTGTGTGAGACATGTCCTGATAGTGAAATACTGCCAATTTGTTTTTTCCCTATTGAAAGGCTATCTTGCCACATAGGATAGAAAGGAAAATGCTTTGTTACATATTACAAATATAACTTCCAATTGGGACAAGATAGAGGAATACAGTTTAGGCTCTCTGAACTCAGAATTTAATAACACATCTTTTGGTAGAGTTGTTTTTTAAATTGTGTGTTTGAAAATGCCACTTTTATAAAGTAGGCATTTTCTTGTATAACCATTCTGTGTGCCTCTGCATGTTTGTGTATTGACAGTCTGGTTTTAGAGTGACATGGCAGGGGATGTGCATTCTCTCAGATGGCCACTGGGGTGGGTGGGGTGATGTGTGTGCTGCCTTTCATGAATGAGTCAGAGCTGGGCTGAATAGACGTGGGCTACATTCAGAATAGTGGGAGGAGTTTTCACTAGCACCTGCATTGGCCTGCTGTGCATTTAGAGTGGTGGGCAGAGATTTCCCTTGCACCTGAATAGGGCCTATCTCCCTTGTACAATGCTGTCTCCACCCCCTGTGGTCATACTGCACCAGTGAGGACAGAACTGGTTTGGACTGAGCTCAGAGACCCTTGCACAAAGAGAACAAACATATTTTGGGTATAAGTATTAGACCTAAAACCTCAGAACATTATTATTATTATTATTATTATTAAAAGGTTCTTTTATAGCGCATGGCCACTCTGGAGCATCCCAGCGCTTAAAACTGACCAGAC
The DNA here is from genome assembly GCF_964263255.1 of Lissotriton vulgaris. Lineage (NCBI taxonomy): Eukaryota > Metazoa > Chordata > Amphibia > Caudata > Salamandridae > Lissotriton > Lissotriton vulgaris. Next base: position 899,487,752 of record NC_141687.1, read on the forward strand.
AGGGATGAATTAAAAAGGAGATCTGAGTTATCTAGTTTTTGGAAACAGAAGAGTTTTTAACTTTTTCCAAAAGACAAGAAGGTTAGGTTCCTGACGAAGAGGTGGGGGAAGAGCATTCCACAACCCAGCCGCATTGTGCGAGAACAGACGACCTCCTGTGCGGGCTCTGCTGATCCTGGGAGCTATCAGCAGGTTTTGTTGGTTCGAGCGGAGATTCCTGGTGGGTTTGTATGGTCAGATCATGTCATCTAGAATGGGGGGGCCACTCCCATAGAGTGTTTTATGGACCGTGCAGCGTGTCTTAAAATGGATTCGCTCCTTTATGGGGAGCCAGTGCAAGGTGCAGAATGCGGGCTTGGCTGATGTACGATGGTTGGTGCCCGTAAGTAACCGTGCTGCCGAATTCTGGACAACCTGAAGTTGCCGGATAACCGACACGGGGGCTCCAAGATAGATAGCATTTCCATAGTCCAGCCTAGATAGAATAAGGGACTGGACTATGGTTTTCTTTGCTGCTTCGGGTAGCTGAGGGAGGATTTTCCGAATTGTTTTCAGCAGTCCGAAGCAGGTGGCCACTGTCTTCCTTGCCTGGGTCTTGAATGACAACTCTGCATCCAACCAAAACCCGAGACTCTTTATCTCGGTCTTTGGGGTAGGTCCTGGACCCATACAAGGGTGCCAATGTATCATGTTATTGAATATGGCTCGTTTTCCTAATAGCATCAGCTCTGTTTTTCCTCCATTCAATTTCAGGTGGGACAAGTCCATCCAGTTTGCTACTGCCTCCAGGCAACGGCAAAGCCTGGAGGGGGCGGATTCCACCTGATTGAGAGAGACAACTAGCTGGGTGTCGTCAGCATAGCTTACCAGTTGGATCCCAAAGGGAGCTACTACTTCCGCCAGGGGCGCCATATATACATTAAACAGTGTGGGGCTAAGGGAGGAACCCTGTGGCACCCCACACTGTAATGGCATTAGTGGAGAGCAGCTATTTTCTGAGAAGACCTTAAAAGATCTGTCACCAAGAAAGGATTCCAGCCACATGAGTGCCCTGTCTTTGACGCCCAGCTTTCTGAGACGAGACAGGAGGACCCGGAGGTTCACCGTGTCGAAAGCGGCACTGAGGTCCAGGAGGATAATGGCCGCGCTGCCACCTGCGTCCAGAATCCTCCTGGAATCCTCTACCACCCTCAACAGTGCCGTCTCCGTTCCCTGCCCTCTCCGAAACCCAGTTTGGGTTGGATGGAGTAGGTTATGGGTCTCCAAAAAGGATGCTAATTGTTTATTTACCCATTTCTCGGCAAGTTTACTGATGCCCGGGAGCAAGGAAATGGGACGATAGTTGGAAAAGTCCTGGGGGTCGAGATGAGGCTTTTTTAACAGGGCCCTAACCATGGTCAATTTCCAGTCTTGGGGTACCCTTCCTGATTCAAGTGAGGTGTTGACTAGATGGATGATGTGTGTACTGATATTAGGCAGGGCCAGCTTTAGAATATTCATAGGGGCTGGGTCTAACGGGGATCCGCTTTTTACAGAGTTGAAAAGTGAGGGTAAAGGCTCAGTGCTAAGGGGGGAGAAGAAAGAAAGGCAAGGCAGAGTGAAATCAGTTTCATCTGGCAGAGGAAGGATTGGTTCTTCCAAAGATAGAGGGGGGAGGGACAGGAGGATCTTTTGAATTTTTTCAGCAAAAAAATTTGCCAGGTTGTTGCAGTGAGCGTCAGCCTCCTCCGTGCTGAGTGGTGGTGATGGCGGGTCGGGGGCTTTTAACAGAGAGTTAGCTATCTTGAACATCTCTCTTGGGGCATTGGCAGAGATCTCTATTTTTTCTGCGAAAAAGGTGGATTTGGCCACGTTAAGGGCGGATTTATATTTTTACATTAGATCATTCCTGGAATTCAAGAGGACCCTTTGCCAAGGAGAAGAGCTGCAGAGACTGAGGAGAAGTACTGCCCCTGGGGTGTGTGCTGGGAGGAGTTGGCCTGCAGTTGCTGTTTCTGCCAAGGAAAGGAGAAGGACTTTGGTGTGTGCTGTGTCCCCTGTTTGAAGGAGATCTCCAAGGGCCTGTGTGTGCTGGCCTCCTTTTCTTAAGTCTAAGGGACACAAAAACTTCACCCCCAGCTCCCCTGAACTCTGCTGCTATGAGTTCTGACCTACCAAGCGGTGCCTGTGCCTGTGCCAGTTGTGGGCCTCTGGAGGTTGTTGTTGCTGTTTGGGAGGTGGAAGCAAGAAGAAATTTGAAGATCTGCAAAAATCACTGCATCGCTCTTCTTGCGGCTGTTTTTCCGACGCATCTCCACCACGCAAGAAGAACTTCTACACATAGCCGTACTGCTGCAAAAGCCAACACAGTACCTGTCGCCGCGATGAATCGTGGCTGAAGAAACTGATGCCGCTCCGCTTGACACCGCTGCATCGATCAACGCCGCAACCCGGATTTCCACGCATCGCACCTGTGCGGCAAGTTTTCCTGATGCATCACATGCAGACCAGGACCGTCACAAATAATTGATGCATAACTCTCCTTACAGATCGTATTCATCGCAACCGTTCCTCTTCATGCAGTAGAACTGTCACATCGCCTCCCCAAGGTCTCAGGAGCTGATACAGCTCTTTGTTTCCGACTCTGCGGCTGTTTGGCCTTGTGGATTTTGACACAACTACAGGTACTTTGTGTAAAAGTCACGCATCCATAGTTTTCTATGATACAAGTTCTTGACACCTTTTGAAAGTCATATTTTTAACTGTGTATATTGGATTGTTTTCGTTTTGGTCTTGTGAAGTTTAGATAAAGATATTTTATTTTTCTAAACAGGTGTGGTGTCCATTTGTGGTGTTTTCACTGTGTTACTATGAGTGTTGGTACAAATACTTTACACATTGCCTTTGGGATAAGCATGTCTGCTTGTGCCAAGCTACCAAGGAGGTGAGCAGGGGTATAAAGTGTGTACCCCACCTTACCCTGCCTAGAAGCAAGGGTTCCGCTTTAGACTAAGGTACCTACCTCTGCCATATACAGGCCCCCATTTCTAACAGTGACAACTCAAGAACCTGGTGCCCAAAGCCCTGATTGATTGCCCTCCATGCTTTTTTGGTCTGGCATTAGCCAATACCATTAGATTTTTTGGTCTGGCATTAGCAAAGACCATTTGATTTGACTAAAATTACGGGGCAGATTTATGGGGATTTGATGTAGTACAGTGCAGCAAGCCACCTTGCTGCACTGCCCTACATCAAAGTGAAAGGGCAGGAATACACCATGTTTATATAATACGGTGCATTCCTGTCCTTTCCCCCTGTTCTGGCACAGTTTCGGTAGCTTAGTGCAACACTGGCATCCTTGCACCAAGGTACAAGAACGCCTGTATTGTCAGCATGATTGTTTTTGTGTAAGAAGAGGTACCTTTCTACACATAAAAAATCCTGGGAGGCATTTTCCTTTTTCTGTGTGTGCTGCAGAATGCAGCACACATAAAAAGAGGAAAAAAGTGGCGCAATCAAGATATTTCTCCTTGTTGCACCTCTCATGGGGAGGCGTAAGATTTTAGCGCATCCCTAGGTTTACATGGTCTTGTATATCTGGGGAGCACCAATATCCATGGGTGTTGCATGGGACCACATATTGCAATACCCATGGAATGCCTTCCTAGCACCGAGTAAGGCAACACACCAATTGCCGCTGCCTTGCCTTACTCAATATCCATGAGGCTATTCCAAAGCCACACAAAGCAGCTTTGCGTTTCCTCATGAATATGATGTTGTGATTTAGCCCGCCAAATCATCACAAAAAGCAACACTATAGCTGTGCAAGGGTGATATAAATATGCCTATACATATATTTTCTTAAAGGGGCTTCAGCCAGCTCTCTTCATCTACTGGTCTGCTGGTGTGTCATTCACATTTTACTTACGCCCACTACAGCATACAGCATGGGTCAATGGGTCAGCCTACCTCAGCCATTGGATAACTTCACTTTGAGTGACTGCATTTTTGCTTTCACAAGGACAAAATGAGGTACTTCAGCTCAGTGCTTTTGTTTCACTTCATAATTACTCAAGTGTTGTCTATGGGTTTAGAGCCTGATGTTATAGCAAGATGCTATCCATGGCTCCCCTGGGATCCTCCGCACTCAAACGTGCCTCCTCCATTTCCTGCTCTGTTTGCCTCTACCCTAGCTTCATCTCAGTTCTCTCCTCGAGTGCACAAGCAGTTAGCCGCTGGTGATAATGTTTGGCTGTTTGCTAAGTGACGACTGTCATTTGTCAGTTCTCTCAAATTCTAGGTATACTGCTTGGTGACTTTCCTCTTGTAAGTGCAGAATGTTAAATGGGAAGAAATTAATTGGCATCGTTCTGGTGCTTGACTGGGTTTCTCTTTAACCGTGCATGTACAGAAGTTTTTCTTTCTTCCCCGTTGTTTGTATTTTTATAGAGATTCATACCCCTAATGAGTGAGGCACAGCTGATGTTTTGCTAGGCTTTAGGGAAGGAGATCAGAAAACAACACAGAGTGAAAGACAATGTGTAGCTGATTGGTTTTCTTTCTCCATCCATCCTACAACACGCACCAGTGCAGACTGGAATAGTGTCTACGTATTAGTCATATGGAATAACTTTATGCCACATGGATTGTGTGGCTAAGGTCTCTGTGACCCAGGGGTAAGTCTTCAGGCAGTGCCATAGTTTTGGTTCTGGAGCAGTGTAATTTTGGCTCCACCCTCATTATTTTTGATTAGCCACATTTATGTTTGGTAAGGGCCTTATGTACTCATGTGACATAGTGTGACTAATGAAGTGAAGTGCAATTAAAGCCATTTAGAAACATATATATAACGTTTATATATGTGTATACATTAATGCTTCTTTTACAGTAACAATGAGTTGCAATTCTCAAACATATTTGCATGTGTGAGTTTTAAAAATATTTATTAATCTTCATGTATTCACGTATACATTTAAAGGTATTCTGTTACTATATAAAGGCACATGTAGCTATCAGAATTGCATTTTACTTTTAGAACACGACTGTCTATGTATTTGTAGTCACCCAGTCACAGCGTGTATCGAAATCTTAGCTTTGCTAACTTGACAATGGTCTTAAGCATTTGATTATCACAATATTTAATCTTCAACTTGAAAGTTTTCTTTGGGTGCAGTGTTTTTCCTTTCACTGCAGGTCCCTCAAGCATGATCTAATGTATGGAGAAAGGCACATTATGTGATCTTGAAGTGAGAGGGGAGTTGAGGGTGACAAAAAATTAACAAGCAGAAGGGAGGACGACTGTCTGTGCAGAATGAGGAGATGGAATCCAAGGTCGCTTCAAATATGTGGATCAAAGAAGAAGAGTATTGTTTGAAGGTGGTCACTAATTGGACCTTTGATACTGTTCTAGAAGGATCTTTTTTTGTGTATAACTAGGGAATACTCTTTAGCTTTGTTCAGATTCCTTTCACACTGGGAGAGGTACAGACCTCTATGCGCTATTCTCGTTGTGTGGCTTCATGCTGCAATGCAATGCTCATGCTTTAAAGAACTTCTACAGAGTTCTTATATGCTGAAACCTTCTATTTTAATGGATCTATTTGGAGTTTCATTTAGCACTCTTTAGTGTAGGTTAGTTGGAGAAAAATATAATCTCTCATGCATTATAGGCAGGAGGACCAAAACTTTCAATCCCACCACCATTCTGTTTTCCACATACTTTGCAGGACTCCTTCTCGTGAACATCCCATGCATACGCAGAATCATATGGCTGAGATACCCGCCACCCCCTCTCAACACAATCCCCAAGAATTGGGAAACCGGAAACAGTTCTTGAACTTTTGGAAGGCGGGAAGGGAGTCACCCTTCCCGGCCGTATTTATTAAAATATGAAACAAAATTAAAACATTAAAATAACAGTTTCATATTATGTACAATTTCATTTCCACATTACGATGTTTGGCTAACCTTAACAGATCTCTAATACAGAGGTTCTCCTAGCCGAACTAACATCCTACAAAACATTTGACTTGAAATTGTACATCCTAACGTTAAGGGCCAACGGCAAGGTCGTAACCGGTGTCAGATCCCTAAACCAGACATACCCCCTTCACTTGTGAGAGGAGCGACCGCACAGAGGCGTACCTCAAGTGCATCTACCAATTTCCCTTTGTACTTGACGGGGGCCCCAATAAACTCGACGCCATTTAACGGTCGTTCGAGGACTCGTGTGAGGTGTCCAAAAGGTAGCGTAAACCCCCTACCGCACCCCACACAACTTACCCATCTGCCGTCGCAGATGTCCTGGCCCCGGGAAATTCCCCAGGAGGGGCCGTAGCCCCTCCTATCCAGGAAGGGGCCTTGACCACCTTTCCTTTCCTTCCGGCGGCCTCTCCTTAGACAGGACCGCCTCCCCGTTGAGGGGCCAATTGGCCACCTCCCCCACGCGCTCCCATCCGTAATGGGTGACGACACCTCATAGGGATCTTCGAATTACTGCTCACCGATCATGACCTTACCGCCCGACCAAAATAAATACGACAATTCTACCTAATTTACTAAGATTAAAAAACGAACATGACTTATTACAAGCATGAATACTGATCAACATTAGTGCAAAATTACTTTATTTGCAAAACATACTGAAAATAACCATTCTTTATTGCATATTCAAAATTTCACGACGATCATCACAACCTGCAAGAAACAGAGTTACCAGATCAAAACTTTATTCAAAAACAACTAGCTGTCCTCAGGGGCTGGTGGGTGGGTCAAAATTGGCTCTTCGTTCCGTCTCGAGCTCACGTGCAGCGGGGAGGTGCAGCTTCAGAGCACAGGAACAAGAGGATGCTTTCTTGGCTTCCGCTCCTTTTATCCGTCTTCAGGGTGGGCGTAAACCCGCCCCCGCCTGCCTCCGAGGGCGTGGCCGGCCGCGTCGGTGTCTAGGCCAGCCCACTCTAGGGCGGGAAAAAGGCGCGCCCCGGCTACGCCGCTTTGGGCATACCAGCCGAGACACACCTCCCGCCCAAGATGGCTTCCCGGGGGGATCGTGGTACTCCACCATACGTTCGGGGGGACCGAATGGTCGCCCCTTTCCAGATCAGAAGGAAAGAGCATTCTCTTACATCACTCCTAACGCGTGGAACAACCTCCCTCTCCACATAAAAGCCACCTACTCTCATCTTGAATTCTGCAAGAAGCTGAAGGCCTGGTTTTCCAATTAACTAGCCTACCATAGGTATGGCTGGGCGCACACACTGGCACAGTGCCAGGATACCCTTGAGGGTGATAGAGCGTTTTAATCCAACCTGCACTAACCGATCACTATTCATACACAACACAAGGCAATGTAGGTCGTCCAGACCATGTTGGATGTTCTGCTGGTCCACTAGGGGTGTTACTGGTAGGGACTCAAGTGCTGTAAAGACAGCTGCCACCCTGGGACTCACTTTATAGCACTGAGGGTTTGCCAGGCAGGTACCATGTTTGAAGAGTCCACTCAAGGAGTTTGTTTCTTTAATTAAAAGAAAAGCATCCCAAAGCACAAGGAGTTTTCTCCCTGTGATTGTAAAGCCTGTAATTTCAGTATAATACGTCTTAGGGGCTGCAAAGTTCTACACGCAGGTTATGTAGATTATTTTTTTAACTTTACCATCTTTGAGAACCTAACAAAAGTGTTGATACATGGAGTGAAAAATTGGGTCGTGCCTGTAATGGGCACGTTCCTGCTGCCTCCAGGTCCACTAGATTGAGCCACTCTGCATTCATTCTCCTAAGGTCTCCTTTTCCTACTGTCGAAAGTCCAAGAATTGGATTTTCGGAAGCAGGCGATGGAGATACAGTGAATGCCAATGCCGGGCATTGTTTACTTGCTACAAATCACATCTAGGGCTGAGTGGGAGCACAGTTTCCCGACGTCTTCAGACCCATCCACGTTGGCTCCAGGGAATGGGTGGATAAAGTATAAAACTAAGGGGCAGATTTATGTCGGACTTGCGCCACGTTTACGCCGCCGTTGCGTGACGCAACGGCGCGGAAACGTGGCACATCCCTGCGACCTATTTACAACGTGACGCATCTAGGCAGATGCGTCACGTTGTAAAGCCCTGCGCCACATGGAACCTGAGTCAGGTTTCATGTGGGCGTTCTGTCGCAGGGTGGGCGTTCCGGGGCAGGTGCGCCTCGCAAAAGTGGCTGAGTGGAATCCATAAGATTTCACTCAGTCACTTTTAGGCCAATGCTGCGTCAAAACCCTGCGCCTGCTTGAAGCAGGCGTAAGGCTTGACGCAGCATTGGTCAGATAGGGCACCCCCGAGCCTTGCTGGAGCTGCGTCGCGCTTGCGACACAACTCCAGCAATGTGGCTCTTTTACGGCACAGATGCGTGACGCATCTGTGCCGTTTTTGCCTCATGGAGCGCCACAATGTAAATACGGCGCAACATGGGTGGCGGAGCTGCGGCGCACAATAACTGGCGCATCCCTGGGGATGCGCCAGTTATCATAAATCTGCCCCTAAGTCTTGGCGAAGTCAGGGAATTTCACACTCTTCACAAAATGTGAAAAGTCCCCACTCTAGATTCCTTTCAATGCACAGAGTTTCAATTTCCACACCTCTCATTAAGTGCATTCTTTTAATTTGATAACCTTACATTTAGTTTGAGTAAACGAAGGGCGATCAAATGTTTTTACTCTGATCAGTGATAAGAAGACATAAAGGGCGCTAATGATGAAATAGGTACCTTCTTGGAAGTGGGGCATATTGTACAAAATCCAGGATCTCATAGTAGGAGGGCCTGCTTGAAATGCAACATTACATGCTTTGCAATTATTTCACTATTCAATCTAAAATTAAAGCACGTTATATAGTCTAGTAAAATAGACTGTGCCTCTGCATTCCCGTTGAGTGGGTCATTGTTGGAAAAAAAGGTGCTGGGAATCTCGCCCATGCTGATCATTGGATTGGTCGAGGTTGCACTGCGCGGTGGATTTTTAACGACAATGCTGAGGTTAAAGCCCTCCATCTTTGAACTTGGCCTCACATGTCAGGCGTTGTCAGATTTTTCATATTATGCAACCGACTATAAAGTGACGGATGCTGTCGGACTATACATAAAACATTAGGATGTGTCAGCTGAAAAAATGAGAAAACAAAATGATTCGATTTACTCAAGATGACCTTTTTTGGGTTACTGCATCTTGGTTTTTTTAAATCCTGACCCCACCTACTCTGTCTCTGTGCAATGTTTTTACAGGGAATAAATAAAGGTCCAGATTCCAGAACCATGTTCTCGTTTTCGAGTTTGCTGCCATCTTATTTTTCTGTAGGGGCCAATGCAAAGAAACAGCTTTGGGGAAAGCGAGAACCTCCTTCCTTTTTTAAATATTAATTTTTAAATGGAAACTGATGATATGAAATAAATGTATATATTTTTCGTAGTCTTTTTGTTTTTTTAATATAGTTCCAGTTTAATATTATATTGTTTGTCAGTCGTTTTTGTAGAGCAAGTCTTCTATTTGTATGGCTTAGAAGCCCTGACAGCTGCACAATTGAGACGTTCTACATAATTCAGAGGTGTTGATCATAGACCGGAGCTTTCCTGTCATTACATGTTTTGGGTATTGTGTTCTGACCCCTCTTAGTAGGTCAATGGCCTGACTTGTGCGGTAGTAAGTTAGATGTTGAGAACTCAAATTCTAACTCAAGCTGCAACAACTGTAACTAGGGCAATTTCTAGTGCTGCACGTAACCCTAAATTTAACCCTAAACCTAGTTGTAACCCTGATTATGTTACATCTATGATTTAAAAGATAAGACATTCATTCCCTAAATCAATGCAAATCAATTAAAACATTTTTCTAATTAGTTATTAAAATTCTACTAAATGTAACAAAAATGGAACTCTAAACCTAGTCAAATTCTTTGAAAAAATGTACTATATCAATCTGAAAATACCATAATTTAAATAAATGGAAACATTTTATAAATCTCTCACATGAGGACCTATCTTTTTCTTTAAAACATTCAGGGGCATATGTACAAGCCCCAATCGCCACGAGAAACGTCACTTTTTGTGACGTTCCTGTGGCAATAGGGGCCTTGCCTTATGTACAAGGCAGCATTAACCACTTAACGTGGCTTAACGCTGCCTTGTACATAAGGCACCCTTTCACGCTATGTTTAGCATGAAAGGAGCGTGCAGTGGGTGTTGTGGTGGGCGTTCCACTGCAACATCCATTGTATTTGACACTGCCCCCTATGTACAAGGGTGGTGTACATAGGAGGCAGCACCAAAATTAAGACCAGGAAAACCCTGGTCTTAACGTGGCGAAACAAGGAGAAATGCATTATGTATCCTCTTTTTTGCTTTTTCCATGTATGCTGCCTTGTGTAGCATACATGGAAAAAACAAAATGCCATGGTTTGTTTATGTACAGGAAGGTGTGGTGTCCCTTCCTATACATAACCATGAACCATGAAGCAGCACACATCAAAGTTACAAAATTGCATTTTAGGATTGTTTATGTGCAGGAAGGGACACCTTCCTATACATAACCAATCCGCCCCTGCACACAGACACCATTGCACTTTGGTGCAAGTTTGCCTGCATTGGCGATAAGTTGTGAAACTTAGCACCATCGCAGGGGGAAACGCCAGGCTGCACCACATTCTTGTAAATATGGTGCAGCCTTGCGTTGCCGAAGTGGCTGAACGTGTCGTTAAGCCCAGGAGGCTAACAACACGCTCTGCCACTTCGTCGTACATATGGCCCCCCTCATTGTGGGTTGATCAGTAATGTAAATTGTGCTTCCTTTGATATCATCCTATTTTTAAATAGATTTTTCACATTAATTAATATTATCTTTAACTCCTTGAACGCAGCCTGAATTTCACTGCGATGTGGCAAAAATCCACGCGTGCGCAGATCGGACGGCTCCGGGCCGTCCGACACACACGCCCACCGCGGCGTTGGATGGCCGGGGGAAGTCCGACGCATGCAAGGGGTTAAGGTCCTTTTTAAAAATGTTGGCATATATTTTTAAAATATGTATGTACTTAAGTAAAAAGATGAAATCGAATTGCACTATTTAAGGTAATGGTACATCTTAATAGTGGAGCTGATATAATGAAGACCTTTTAAAAGTAGCATCGACATGACCGAACCTTCTAAATAGCTCAGAGGGCTCTTGAATCCATTAAACTTTATCAGGCCATAACTGTTAAACTCATAGAAAAAATATTTTCTGATATACAAGATCTTGGCACATTGTCTCAGCCACAGCCATCCAGCTGTTCAAACTGTATCTCCCTCAGCCACCACTTGACATATTTTAGATCTTGACTACAACTTGAAAGGAAAAATAAAGAAATATTTGGCCCCAGTCAATGAAACAGTAAAACAGCCCAATGATGGCAAACCTACTGGGACAGAGAGACCAAATAATATTCTGAACTTTAACCCAATTCTTTGTAACTGCACAACAAAATAAAAATAATGGAGGGACACCAGACCCGCAGATTGAATTGCAGATGCATACCTAATCAGGAAAAAATTACACAGACAAAAAGAAGGAATTATTGAGGCAAGATCAGGACCCCAAGTACTGAACATCCTCAGGAATCTGCTTTAAAGATCGACAGGGATCTGTAACAGCGTAGCTGTTGCACTGGAAATAAAATGAATATATAAAATTAATGAGGAAAGCATCACTGGTAAAAAAGACAAAATGTTGCCAAATGCAGCAAGGACCCACAAGCAGGCCCTGGAAAAATGGAATGCTGCTTCTTAAACACAGTTTATTTGACCTTTTTTTATACTTTGGGTCTGTGTTGTTGCCGTGGAGCTATCAAGCTGAACTATTACCAATAACATATATAATGTGGCAATGAGAAAATACTGGCTTGAGACGGTGCCAAACAAGTCTTGGTTCTGCCTAGTGGGCCATTCATCACTAACCTAAAGCTATTAGCAGTTTGGGTATATCCTTCCATCTCCACCAGAGTACTTGCTTTGAACTGCATGAGGTACTGCATTACCACAATAACCATCTCTGATGGCTCCCTTCCATCTGTCTCACTCTAATGTGCTAACACTACATGTGCTCGCACAAAAGACCTATTGGCTTTGACTATTGACTTTTCGAAATGCCGGCCTCATTTTTCACTCTGTCAATTTTTTACCTCCCACATAGCTTCTCATTTGTCCTTCTCTTGGTTTTACTCCATCCATTCCTCACTCTCTCCTGGTGAGGATACAGTGCCTTGCCTACTCAAACTGTGACCTTATAAATTTGGAAACATTGGTGCTTGAGACTCCCAGCTATCCTCCTATAATAGCCTCAAACGTACTACTTTGTTAGTATCGTTATTTTTTGTTCATCTTACTCCACATTCAATTCCTATTTTTTTTTCTATTTTAATTTTTCAATTTTATTTGGAGAATTTTCTGTCCCTTGCAAAAGAGAAAAAAGTGTAAAAAAACAACAACAAAACGGAAAAGTGTGCAGAATGAAAATTGTAACCTCTATAAAGAGAAGTTTAATGATGCCAGAATAAGTTTCCACCAAGCATGCGCGATAAACGGATTACTGGGAAACTCGTGTTTTTTTGGTGATTGGTAGCCATGCAGGACGTGGTAAAGAAAACAGTTTTCTTCACTTTTCAACTGGATGGCCCTTTCACTGGTGGTGCTTTAAACCCACGAGAAAATGATAACAAAGCTGTATTCCCAGGAGACGAATAGGAGGTGCTGAAAGTAATTCATGATAGCCCTGAAAGAAATAAGCACTCACTACAAAAATCCAGTTCAATATGACTAAGATCATAATGGAAATTATCACGCCTGGGCCCGCAAGTCGCATACTTGATGGCCTCGCTTTAATGGGGAAATTTGCAGAACGGGGTGATTCACCTGCCACCACGGTGTCCTAATTAATACGTTTTCTTCTGTGTGAGCAGCTTGTGTTTCAGGTTGGCTCTGCGAATCGAGAGTAAAATATGCAGCTTTGCTGATATGACATACTTCCACACTAATAGAGCTATTAAACTTCATTACTGGCAAGTGAGAGGTTCACTCCGGGCGAGTGCACCGAGGGGTGCACGGTGGAGCGCTTGCGGCGCTGCACAGGTCTGGTGCCTATACACGGTTGAGGTGCTCGTCTTCTGAGGGGGAACACTCGCCCAAACTCAAACACATGTGAAGCAGGTTTGAATGAAAAGCATTTGTCATTGCACTGTACCCAAGCTGTGTATTTATTGCTGCTTTGCATAAACACTGATCAGGAATTTGATCTGTAGAGGTCACATAATTTTGCTTGAAGATAATGTGGTTGGGGCGTTTACTGACCATTACTTCTGAAGTTTTATGTTACTATCAAGATCTGTTGGAGTAGTGATGTCCTATTACTTACCGGTAATCTTCATTACTCCGGGTCCCGTAGTCTTCGACACCTTCATAAACAAAGTGGAGATAACCATCTCCCGACAGAAAAAAAAAAGAGGAATGCTGGGACACTAATACTGCCCCTCCCCCTGGGAGTATATAAGCAGTACTTACCCCGTAGCCCTCCTGTACTAACAAGCTCAGACAGGAAGGCCGGCCGTCCGGGAGGGAGGGTCGTATGAAGGTGTCGAGGACTACGGGACCCGGAGTAATGAAGATTAACGGTAAGTAATAGGACATTACCCCCAGGTCCCTCCGTCCTCGACACCTTCATAAACAAAGCGGAGAATAATAAAGCAGAAAACCAGGCCTTCCTCACGCACAAGCACACCCAGGAAACCACAACAAAAGCAGCCACCCAAGGGAGCACCAAGAAGGAGGAAAGGAAGACCGCAGGAAACAACCGGCCCGCAACCAAGAACAGGACAGCAGGGACAAGGACCGGAGACAAAGAAAAAACCAGGACTCCAGAGAAAGGAGGCCATCAAACCCAGAAACCGGCAACCGGGACCAGGACATAAAGACCAGCCAAAACAAACCACCGGAGAAGGCCACCAAGGCCAGAACCAGCAGGAAGGCTCACAGGGCCCGGCAGACCCACCAGGAAGACGAGACAACCTGGAAGAAAGCCAAAGAAAGAGATGGCCAACAACTCGCAGGCCCAACCACCCAGGCCAAAAGAAAGGAAAAAACACAGGCCAGAAAACCGGCCACCCCCCAAACAAAAGGAATCGCTGGAGACCAGAGGAGGAAACCCCTCCGAGGAGGGCCAGGAAGCAACAAGAACCCAGGAGCCGAACAGGAGTGAAAGCCCGTCCCGAAAGACAGGGAGGGGGGAAAGAATCCCAAAACCCCAGAACCCAGCCGAAAGCCCACCAAGCAAGGAGAGGCCAACAAGACCGGAAACCAACAACAACAAAGAAAACCGAACAAGGGCAGGGACAGCGACCACGACCACAACCCAAGAAAACTCCAACCCCAAAGGGAGGGAACACACGGCAGGAGGGGAGCACAGATCCACCGGCAAACCCCAGCAGCCGGCCAACGAGGCCCAGCGGGCAGAACAAAAAGAAGGCGCCCACACGGCACAGGACCGCCCAAGAACCCCAAAACCAGACCAGGCAAGCAGCAAGGGCAGGAGCAGCGGAAAAGAAAGACCCAGGGAGCCAGAACCCAGACCATAACCACAAGGCCCGAACCAAGCAACACCGGAGAGGAGCCAAGCAAACAGCCAAAAAATAGGGCAACAAAGGCCAACAGAATCAAGGAAGCCAGGACCAGAGCCAAGCAACTCGACCACACAGGAGGAACAGCAGGCCCAAGCAAACCCAGAAGGGGCCCACACAGTGTCCAGAGCAAAACAAAAGGGCAGTCAGGAAACGGGAACCATCAGCTCAAAACTGCCGGACCACACAGAAGGCCAAAGCGGAAGCAGGAAGAAGCAGAAAAGCAGAGGACCAAGCATCAGGAAAACCACAGACAACCCGCAGCCAGGAGGGAGGGACCCACAGAGGCAAGAGCACCACAGAACCGCACCCCAACCAGAGAGGGAGGGGCCCGAGCACCCAAACAGACCCATACCGGGAACAAAAAACCCGGGTAGCAAGGGAGGAAGAAGCGAGCCAGGACCCCAGAACCAGGAAAGGAACAGGAGATGTCCGGCAACAAACCTCCAGAGCAGGCTGAAAGGACAGCACAGCACAAAACCCCAGGAGCCATAGCCTGAGGCCACACAGAACCAGCAAGAAGGCCTCAGAGCCAGAGCCACAGAACACAGCACAGGCCCACAACACCGGGCAAACAAGCCCGGGAAGAGAACCAACAGCAGGAGAAGGCCCAGAAGGAACCACCAGGAAGTGGGCCCAACCGCCGGACACCCCACCGGGATCAAGAGATACCAGGAAGGAAGTAGAGAAAAAAAGGGAGCCCAACATGCAGGAGTGGCAAGCCCCAGCCGAAACCTCAGACCGGCACCCACCAAGGGAGCCAGATGAGACCAGATTAAACCAGGGAGCAAACACCCCAGACAGCAGATGGACCAGGAAACCAACAGCAACCAGCAGCCCCAGGAGGCCGGACAGGTACCAACCCGGCCACGCACCACCACCGAGCAGAAAGCGGAGCACATGGACAGCACACCAACCCGGAGAACAGGAGGCACGACAGGAACCAGCAGCAGCTAGGAGGCCCCAGCCAGGACCAAACCAAGCAGGCACCACAGCAGAAACAGGAGGGGCTGACAGGAAACAACAGAAGCAAGCCAAAGGCAAGCACGGGGAGAACCAGTGCAGAAGCATCCAGAACAACAACACATTAAGGCTCCCGGACAACACCAGAAGCACCAGGCCGGAGAAAAGGTAAGGCTGCAACAACAGGAAAACCCAGGCAGGCACTCAACCATGCACCACGCAGGCAGGGTGGATTAGTACAGAACAGCCGCACCCAAGGCAGCACAAGCTACCCAAAGAGCCCTCGGCAAGACACCGGCAAACGTCTACAAGATGAAGCAGGCACAGCCCAAGGGACAGGAGAAACAGGGACAGGAACCAGGAGCCCCAAACGGCGGCCAACCACAGAGAAGCAGGAAGGAAAGAACCAGGACACCCAAGCGGAGCAGACGCCCAACAGCCAGCCCGCAGCGGAGACAAGGTCACTGAGGTAGAACATCACGGCAGGCCAACCGAACCAGGGAGGCCCACAGGACCCCCCCCCCCCCCCACCCTCGCAGTGGCCCGAGGAGCAGGAACATCGACCCACTACCAGTCGGGGAAAGGAGCCCAAAGAAGAGGGGGAACAGAACGCACCCCTAACAGGCCGTCGCCGAAGAGAGAAGCGGCCCTGAAGCAAGAGCAGCAGAGGGCAAGGCGCAAGCAAGCAGGCAGGAAAACCCCAACAACACAGGGAACCCCAGGAGCAAGCAAAGGCAGAGCCAGCAAAAAAAAGGAACCATCCACCACAAAGGTGACCGGAACCCATGCCAACCTAAGGAAGGCCACAAACAGAATGAGCGAACGCCCACAGAGCCGCCAAGGGCAGATGCACCCCCTGACAAAGAGAACCAAAGAGAGCAGACTCTCAGATCGCCCACCATTCGAGAACTGCAAGATCCGAGCAGGCCCGTGGCAAAACAAGAGACCAGGAACCATCCACATAGGAGGCGGAACGCACAACTGTAACCCTGGACCAGGACCAGCAGGCCAACAGAGGACCCACCAACTCCGGACATCAGGACAGCAGCGGCCGGACTCAAACCCACGGTCCATGAGCGCCAGCGACACCAGAGGCACAAGGAAACCCTGGAGCCCAGCACCCCGCAGCACCTAGAAGAAAAAAGGGGGGCAAAAACTGCCGGAGCGGGAGCCAACAATACAACAAGGCACCCACCGCAAATGTGATAAAAACACAAACACATGCAGCACAGGAACCAGACACCCCAGCGCCCTACGCCACAAAAGCACGCCAGAAACGGTAGGCATCTCAGGGTTGCAAATCCCCTAACATCGTCCCCACCCAGCCTAGCACAGAAAGCCTAGGGAAAGGCGGAGGCACCGTGCCCAGGACACCCAAGGCAATGGAGAGGTATAGGGGCAGCTAAGGCACCAGTCGCGATACATGAGGACACATGAACATGCGGAAGGCAATGGGTTAACAAGTGACTCGCCCAGAATCACAGGTCACTGCGCGTCACCGCCGTGACTCAAACCTGGTACTCACGAGTTGAGGTTGACCGCACCAGCCAGGAGGCCAACTCCTCTCCCACAGCCGAAAACACAGGCGGGTCAGCAAAAGAGAGGACCAAAACACAGCAAGAATGGCGCCAACATCGTCCTGAAGGCACCGGAACAGAGGGCAGGGAACGGAAACAATCGCAATGTGCAGCAGTAAACAAGAGGACCAACACACAGCAAGAATGGCGCCAACACTCCTCAATGCATCGGAACAGAGGGCAGGGAACAGGAACAAAACGAACGTCCCACACACAGCGCTCATGTTACCACAGGTACGGAAGAAACACAGCCCCGGACATCTGGCACAAACCCCTCAAATGAGCTTTCATGAACGAAGCAGAAGACACCAAAGTCGGCCCCCGAACTGGACAATAGAGGCCCCTGTATGCCTTGAACTGGTAACATTTCAGCGCTGCCAGTGGCGCTGCGTAGGGAGCCCACACTGTAAGTGAAACAGAAAGAAAACGGGAAGGAACCACACACAGGTCGTCAGCAGCATCAAAACAGCCCACCAATTGCGCAAGGCAAAAGAAAAAAAGGATCCCAAAATCGGGACTCACCAGGAGTGGGGGCCAACCCCAGGAACAAGGCCCCCACAACACCGTCATCCAGAAGCCAACAGGAGCACATCCAGTGAGGCACGGCTCCCCGGCCAGGCTCGGAAAGCCGAGCCCGCGACCCGAAAGCAACCGGGAACTCCAACCCCAGTCACAAAGGGCCGGGAGGTGCATGCAGCACACAGCAAAGCCAGGAACTCTCCAAACACAACACCGGCTCCAAGTATAGACCGACTCCCAGCAAGCCCAGCAGGCCAGAAGGCAGTCCAGGGAACCTTGCGTTAGCACAGCCAGGCAGCCAGGTGGGGGTGAAGAGAAGCACCACCACTCCAGCCCAGCAGGAGCAGCACGAGCACACCATCCTTTCTGTCGACAGACAGAAAAAAGAACAGGAGGGCTGCTGGGTAAGTACTGCTTATGTACTCCCGGGGGAGGGGCAGTATTAGTGTCCCAGCATTCCTCTTGGTTTCTTTCTGTCGGGAGATGGTTAACTCCACTTTGTTTATGAAGGTGTCGAGGATGGAGGGACCTGGGGGTAATGCAGTCCTCCATATCAATGAAATGTGCTTCACCCGTGCCATCTATTGACTCAATATGAGTTCACTTTCTATCAATACAATGAAGTACAATGAATTTGTAGAGCGCACAGCTACCTCCAAGGAGGCGTCCCGGCACTAGCAGAAAGTTCACCAACAAGGAGCCTTTCAGCAGAGAGTCTAACTGACACCAGGGCCCGAGTCAAAGAGTAACGTTTTTAAGCTCTTTCTAAAATATGGTTTTGGACAGGTTAGTTCTCAAGTCAAGAAGAAGAGCATTCCAGAACTTCGAGGCCAGAAAAACAAATGATCTACCCCGCTTCTGTGAATGTTGGGGAGTTAGAAGAGTTTGAGAGTGTGGCGCTTAAAGATTTCTTCTGGACATAAAGTTTGAAATTATGCCTGAGATAAAGGGGGCCTTTGTGGTAGTAGACCCTAAAGGCAAAGATGAGTATCTTAAAGAAAATCCTTTTTATCACTGGAAGCCAGTGAAGATGCCGTAAGTGGCCTGACACTACAGCCCGGGTGCGACCTTAAGAATTAGACAGGTCGCAGCCTTCTGAATGATTTGAAAACGCTGTACCAGGAAAGCAGGCAGGACAAGACACAAACTGTTAGTGGAATCCAACCTGGAGATGATCAAGGCATGGACAATTGTTTTGCGAAACTCAACAGGAATAAGATGTAGCATCCGCAACATCCTTCTTATGGACTTGAGACTTAAACAAACTAAGCATGGGCTGAAAATTCATTCGGCTCGTGGAATTAGCGGATTTTCCGCGATTTCGCGATCCGCGAATCTCGCGAAATCGCGGTAAAATCCGCGAATCAGCGGGGACGACTTTTCAGCCAAGCACTTACAGGGTTACAGCAGCAGGTGCAAAAGTTGAAGCTACTTTTTTGTAACCTTTTACAAAAGGGTTACAAAGAAATTAACTTGAACTCAGGCACCTGCTGCTGTAAACCTGTAAGTGCTTCCTGGCGCCTCGTTGCCTACTTGCAACTATTCTCTGACCCTGCTCTGACCCTTGAAGCAGGGTCAGAGAATAGTTACAAGTAGCTAATGAGGCGCCTGTCACGAAAATTAAACCTCAACAGGAAGCACTGACAGATATAAAAACAAGCATTTGCAATGCAAGAGGTCTCGCATTAGGAAAGTTTGAGCTATTGGTCTTGCAAATGACAATTTTTTTTATTTATGTGTTGGTTTTGAAAATAGCTAAATTAATAACTTTGTCATTTACAATGCCAATAGTTATAACTTTCGCAAATGTGACACCTATAGCATTTGTAATGCAACATATTTCGTATTTATATGACTTAGATGTGTTGATATTACAAATTACAATGGCTTTTAATTTTTTTAAATAATTAATACTTAAATAAAAGTGATTTTAATTTATAATGGCAATAGCTTAAACTTTTGTAAATAACTTTTGTGAAGATGATGTTCAGTGTATGTTATTGTGACGATAATCCAAGAACAGAAGTGAAATATTAACATCTTTTTGTGACATTTGTAATAAAGCTTGAAACATTGAGAGAACATATTTGAACCAGTTGTTGTTGAATGGTTGCGCAGATTGATGCTGGGGTGGCGCTGAGTATTGCTGTGGTGGTGCTGAGTGGTGCTGAGTGATACTGGGATGGTGCTGAGTGATGCTGGGGTGGTGCTGAGTGGTGCTATGGTGGTGGTGAGTGATGCTGTGGTGGTGCTGAGTGATGCTGTGGTAGTGCTGTGGTGGTGCTGAGTGCTAATGTGGTGGTGCTAAGTGATGCTGTGGTGATGCTGAGTGATGCTGTGGTGGTGCCGAGTGGTGCTGTAGTGGTGCTGATTGGTGCTGTCATGGTGCTGAGTGATGCTGTGGTGGTGCTGAGTGGTGATGTGGTGGTGCTGAGTGATAATGTGGTGGCGCTGAGTGATGCTGTGGTGGCGCTGACTGATGCTGTGGTGGCACTGAGTGGTGCCCTGGTGGTGCTGAGTGGTGCTGTGGTGGTGCTGAGTGATGCTGTGGTGGTGCGGAGTGATGCTGTGGTGGTGCTGTGGTGGTTCTGAGTGATAATGTGGTGGTGCTGAGTGATAATGTGGTGGTGCTGAGTGATGCTGGGCTAGCACTGAGTGATGATGTGGTGATGCAGAGGGCAGAAAGGCACAAAAAGCAGTCTAACAGAGGGCAGAAGGGCAGGAAAACAAGGGAAAAATGAGTCTAACAGAGGGCAGAAGGGCACAAAAAACCAGTCTAATAGAGGACAGATGGGCAGAAAAAAAGGGAAAAACAAGTCTAACAGAGGGCAGAAGGGCACAAAAAACGAGTCTAACAGGGAGCAGAAAGGCACAAAAACGAGTCTAACAGAGGGCAGAAAGGCACAGAAAATGAGTGTAACAGAGGGCAGAAGGGCACAAAACAAGGGAATAACAGAGGGCAGAAGGGCACAAAAAACGAGTCTAACAGAGGGCAGAAGGGTAGAAAAACAAGGGAAAAAAGAGTCTAACAGAGGGCAGAAGGGCACAAAAAACGAGTCTAACAGGGGGCAGAAGGGCAGAAAAACAAGGGAAAAACGAGTCTAACAGAGGGCAGTAGGGCAGAAAAACAAGGGAAAAACGAGTCTAACAGAGGGCAGAAGGGCACAAAAAACGAGTCTAACAGGGGGCAGAATGAATCCCGCCCTGCGTGTTTGTCCACGAAGATGCCACCTTTTTGTGCAATACCTCTACTCAATTGGAGTACTTTCTACTTTCTAATCAGTAAGTGCTCCCTCGTTGGCTAAATGTATAGCGGCAGATTTACAATAACTGGCGCATCCCCAGGGATGCACCAGTTGTTGTGCGGCGCAGCTCCGCCACCCTTGGTGCGCCACATTTACAATGCTCAGGTATGTATGCCTTCAACGGATTTTATTTCACAATATTTTGTCTCTTTGCCAGAGAATTTCAACTTTAAGGGTCAAATGAATAGACACCTTTCCTTTTTCTAAAATAATTCCTATTCTTAATTAGTTTGACACCATTGAATCTATGGTAGCATCTAAATCTGTATCATTTAGTTTACTCCTACAGTGTATTAGGTAAACTTACACATGCTGTCAAAGAAGTCATATAAAAAAGGAAAAGCTGAGATGTTGTATATAGAAATATAGATGATTTTATCTTGATCAAATGAATTACAGGGTACAAATATAAACAATTTATACAAATGCAACAGATAGGTAACACTATTATTCAGGTGACCTCACTGTGACATTAAGAGACACATTTCTTCAAATTATTCATTAAAAATAAATCATAGAAGAGAAGGTGTAAGTCGACGTTTCGGCCTCTACGTTGTCATACACAAGACCATCTTCAGGACAGAAATAAATGTTACAGTTGACCCCTTGGTATGCAGTTAGATGGCATTAGTAAATTCCACCGGGGTGAAGAGAGGAAGGGCACCGACTTTATGTACCCGCAGATCTAGTTTAAAACATCTCTTTTTTATCAAGCTGTGTCGTGCCTTTCAAAGAGTAGACGAAACAGTTCTGTCTTGCGTTGCTGATGTAGTTATATACAGGGACACAGGATGATGAATTTCTTGTGTAGGCACACCAGATGTCTTCCTGGAATAGTTGTAAAACTCTGCACGAAGACGGTGTTCTAATTTTAATAGAATTGTTAATTCTTTATGTCTTTCTTGGATCATTCGAAGCGTAACGTGCCATTCAGAGAATTGTCTGTCATCCTGTGTGTATTCATTTGACCCTTATAAGTTGAAATTCTCTGGCAAAGAGACAAAATATTGTGAGATAAAAATCCTTGAAGGCATACATACCTGATCATTGATTTTTGCCCAAGCCCTCAAGGGTTGTTTGGGTTGCCCATTTTTCTGATAGCATTTACAATGCGGCGCACCATGTGGCAAAAAAGGCACAGATGCGTTACGCATCTGTGCCATAAAAGCAGCGCATTGCTGGAGCTGCGTCGCAAGCGTGACGCAGCTCCAGCAATGCTCTGGGGGGCCTATCTCCCCAATGCTGAGTCAAGCCTTAAGCCTGCTTCAAGCGGGCGCAGGGTCTTGACGCAGCATTGGCCTAAAAGTGACTGACTGAAATCTTGTAGATTTCACTCAGCCACTGTTAGGAGGCGTTCCTGCGCAGGAACCCCCTCCCCTGCACCGGAACGCCTCCTGATGGCGCAGGGCTTTACAACGTGACGCATCTCTCAGATGCGTTACGTTGTTACTACCCTGCACCATGGCGCATCTTTTGTGCTGCCACTGCGTCACAAAAGTGACGCAACTGTGGTGCAAATGAGGCGCAACCGGCATGTAAATCTGCCCCTTAGTGCTTTTACTACACTGTAGCTGCGTAAAGGGCTAGAAGATGTGTCTCCAGTGACCATGTGTGCCTGTGCCTTTGTTACAGGCACACATGGTCACTGGAGACACATCTTCTGGCCCTTTATGCACGACACCGCTTTGTTTTCATTTGTACCATTGTTTGTGTGATGTTACAATGAATATAATATGTTGAGATATAATCCTCTCCACATGGTAGCTTGATTTCCCATGTAAAGAACATAAGGTGTCAAATACTACGAGAAACCAAACCTGTACATTGTGTAGTATTTTTGTTGCCATGTCATTTTTGATAAAGAAAACAATGCATAAAAATAAATACCAGTAAAAGACTGTATCCTCCTTGCTTTCATATGAATGTTAGATCACTGTTGTGACTAAAAGAGTATTGAAGAAAACTATTTAAATAACTCCTACGGGGACAATTTGTAATTTTGTTATTGATTATACCCAGTCCTCTCTGGATTATTGGGTGGCTCTGACTTGTTTGACATGGCAGTGTAGTAAAAGCACTATACATTTACCCAATGAGGGAGCACTTACTGGATTAGCCAGTAGAAAGTACTCCAGGGCAAATTGCGAAAAAATCCGCGATTTCGCAGGAAAATTCACGAATTCGCAGATGTTTTTGCAATTTCGCGGGGAAATCCGCGGATTCGCGGAAAGCGAATCCGCAAATTTCGCCCATGCTTAAAAAAAACAGGTGGTAGATAGTGCTTTGATTTGGGACTCAAAGGTGAGTTCAGAGTTAAACTTCACCCTGAGATCTCCAAACACTGGTGATGGAAGTGGGGAGAACCCATTTCTGTTGTCCACCAGAAGCTGTAATTAGGGGAGGTCTTAGTGCCACAAAAATGATCTCAGTCTTCTCCGAGCTAAGCTTTAGGCAGCTATCATTCACCCAAGCAACCACTGATTTAAGACAGAGTATAAAAGAATCCAGGGTTGCGTTTTTTCTTTCCTGAAAGGAGGAGTTGGGTGCTATCAGGGTAGGAGACAACTCTCACTCCTCACTGTTCCACTAGATTCTCCAGAGGCTCTAGATATACATATATATTAAAAAGATTGGGACTGAGAGCTGAGCCCTGAGGAACTCCACACTCTAATAGACAAGTAATAGAGGCAAAAGGTAAAAGGTGCACAGCCTGGTAGAGTTCACTAACAAAGAATTTCAACCATTGCAGGACTTGGTCTCGAATACCACTCATTTCAAGTCTCTCAAGCATAATAGCATGAGAGGCGGTATTGAATGCAGAGAAGAGGTCAAGCAGTATCACTACAAACTGGAGTGCTTGAGTCCAGATTACCTTTAATATATTCTGAGACCTCAATCAAGTCTGTCTCTGTGCTGTAACCTGTGCAAAATCCTAATTGGGAGTCATGGAGCAAATGATTAGGCTCAAGAAAGTGACAAATCTGCCTATTTATATTTTTCTTAAATAACTTAGCAAAGGCAGGGAGATGTGAAAATTGGTAAGAAACTTAGGGTCACCTGGAGGCTTTTTAAGTACGAGGGGCAGTAAAGCTTGCTTCAAGTTGGATGGAACCAGTGCCTGCTCTAAGGATTACTTTAGCAGTCTCTTCAGGATAGGATTTACTTTAGGGGCAGCAACTTTAAGGATGCAATGGGGACAGGGATCCAGGGTAGAACCAGACTTGCTGTTTATGAGTTCAGCTGAGATTCATGTAGGATTAATGGGACAACTCTAGAGAGTGTCTGGCCTGAGTGGGGGTAGGCTGATGCTCCTTGAGTAGTGAGAGACTGCACCGGAAATTGATCACAGATGGTATGTATCTTTTTAAAGAAAAAGTCAGAAAGGCTCCCACTCAACTCCATAGACGGAGAGAGAGTGACTGTCGTTTGGGAGGGAGAGAGAAAAGAGTTGACAAGCTTAAACAGCTTTATATCAGATGAGATGATCCAGTGAGGTACTGAGTGGTAAGATGTTAAAGGATTATTCAAGCATTTTCTGCTTTGTCACCTCTAAATTAAGTCACTTTTCTGCAATTTCACACCCTCAGTTTCTATCAATGTGTCAGAGATTCACTCTGCTTGCTCCCACCTCTCACCATCACACCTTTACAGCAGATGCTTGATTAAATCTTGTAGCCTCATTTCGGTGTCGTAAATCATGAGCATGAGTTCCATTGACCACAGAAAAGCCATGTATGTTTAATGCTTTGGAGGAGCCATCTCCCAAATTGTTAGTTGTTGTTTTTCATCATTCAACTCTAGCAGGATCCAGCAAAGAGTTGTATTCATGGCTAGGCCCTTGATGTTGGAGACATTATTAAGCAGTCACTTGGGGTTACTATTTCAACCCAAGGCGCTCCCCATTTCAAATCTTTTGCCAGCATGAATCAGTTTATGTGGGATTTTGAAGTCATTTATTAGTTTAACACTTAAAAAGCTGTGTTACTACTGCAAAGCCAGAAGGAGGACACTGGTAATGATTTTTAGTAATAAACAACTTCCAAAAAACACCTTGTCCAAAAAAAGCTGTGTTCTTCACTATCCCATTTCCATTTAAGACGCAAATAATACACAATTAAGCATTGTAGATAGAACTCATCATTGATGTAAGGTTTACAAAATACTTTATGCAATGGATTTTTTGTAAACTGACAATACAATGCCTTCTTCCTACAGACAGGGGTCTAGACTACAAGAGAAGCCATTTACTATTAGAACGTTCCAAATACAGAAGGTGGAAAGTTCTAAATTAAGCAGGGAGAAACTGAGATTGGAATATTGTAGTTTAATGCACATACCATATATAAATTACAGGGAAACCAAATTCCAGTTTGTCTACTTGGTATATTATATAATAACAAACAACAATGGTTCAAATCGACCACTTAAAATATTCATTGGTTCATTTTTTATCAACGCTGTACCAAATTACAGCGGCAGCACTCCATTGATGAATTAATTAGGGACGTACACGTTCGTTTTAAAAGAGGTGTGCAGTATATATTCTATTTATACAGACAGGTAATTGACAAGTATAAGGTTCCCATGAAATGCAGATAACGTCGTGCTCAGCGCTCTAGTGCAGTTCACTTCAGTGGAATGTGAAAGAATTAGTTAGATAGTGTTTAGTCTCCTGTTATCTCGAATGAAAGTGATGAAGCATCTAAATATTTGGGATTGTCCTTAGGGACAGGCGAAATAGTTTTCTATGAAAAAGATATACACGCAGACGACCGAGTGTTAAAAAGATCAAAGTAAGAATTGCTTGAAAGAAAGGCACATACAAACGTTTAGTTCAGCTTCATAACTTCATATATGAAGTGTGAATACTTCTCAAAGCAAAAAGAAGCTGCTGAGATGGCTTAGGGGAGCACACATAATTGACAAATGTATGCATATAAATCTACATTCAAGGATACATCTTACGGTACAAGGCTAAATTCCACCTGTATGGCCCTATAATCATGTCACAGTGCTCAAGGCAATCTACTTCAGTAAGTGGGAGATATAAACATGAACACTTTGGATCTAGTACCTTCACAAAATACTTCTTTCATAGTTCTAAACGGTTGAAACAGTAGAGATCTTTAAAGGTTAGACTGCACACACAGCTCTGTTTATGCAGAAAGCATCTTATTTCCGAAATTATCATTGTGTAAAATCAACATCGTTATTGTGATGGAGCAAACCGTCCACGGTCACCTGATCAACACATCAGTGTGTCTGTCCTGTTTTATGTGGGATACCAGCAGACAGTTGAATATTTGCATTAGAACAACCGCTGAACCTATTCTCTGGGCTCTGCTGGGGTGAAAGTGATTTTATGTTTAATTAAAACCGATAATAAATCATTTAGTATATGTTTAACGTAGATAGAAATATCCCTTAGAAGGCCATTTATTCGGTATACCCCAGGCTCAAACGCTGACATGCTTGCCTCTCTAGAAGGTACCGTGTTCCTTTTGACTTGAAATGGAAAGAATTTCCTAGGAATTATTTTGTATGGCGATAATATTGAATCTGAGAAAGAAAACATGGTCATTTCTTAAACGGACAGTATAGTTTTTAAAAATACTGTTAAAATTTATATTTAAAATGTAATATTTCAGGAACCTAGTTCATATCAGAATATATTTCATTAATACATAGAGCTAATGAGTGGTGACTATAAAAGGGAAAAAATGAAACCTGCAGGTGCACCATACCCACAGGAAACCTAGGGAACCTTGGGGAGATTTCTGAATGAATGGGATGAAATGAGGCATGCTACCTGGGGATTAATGCTTGCCAATTTCCACTTTATTTAAGGCAGGGTACACTGAGTGGAAGGGAGCACAGCAACAGGGAGTGGAAGAATTCAGCACAGTCAGAGGGTCCAAAGAGCACGAGAATCGATTAGGGAAATGGCCTGTGATGGGCCCAGTCCGTTGGGCCATCCCTCTCTTGAAATGGGACGGTATGGCTAAAGTGGGGATTCCCCTGACACTTATATCAGGAATATTGAAAATGTGCAGAGTGTCTTGTCCTCAGTATTATGCTCTTTTACTCAGAGTACAGAACTTGAACACAAAATCCACAAATAAATTGTAGAATATATTATATGAAAAAAGTGTTTATCAACTGTGATAGAAGAACTGAACAGTGGTTCCCATACTTAGGGGGCGGGGATATTTAAAGAATGCATGGGCGAAAATCACACCTTAGTGAAAAGGTAGGCAACACATTTCAGGACGTCCTGGGTGACGTAGGTATCGCCGAGTCTTAGAGGCACAGCAATTAAGAAATGAATGGCCTTACTAAAGAGAGTGGAGCTAGGTTAAGCCTCTTCAATGAAGGACACAATCAAAATGGTCTCTGCCGAATAAAAGCTACCTTGAATTAGACGAATTTCTGCCTGTGCTAAAGAGAGCTGTAAAGATAAATTCATAAGAATTTAAAGAAAAACGTGCTTCTAAATTAGTATCGATGGTCACTTTATGAAATAAGACAAACAAATGATTTCTGTGTAAAATTGCATTCCTAAAGCATGTGGCACCCGTAGCTCTTAAGAACTGTGTAGTTTTAGGGGTTTTCCTTCAGAATTCTAGGTAGAGAACATGCTACCTGATTTAGTTACTGTATTATATCATTGAATTGCACTTTATTTAGATGCATGCACTTAACGTGGAATATGATTTACCAAAGAAAACTATAGGCAAGAACATAGAGAAATGTAAATGAGTAGGCTACATACATCTGTATCAAGGTGCAACGGCCCAATGCATCATTATATAAGGAAGGCACCTTTTTACTGAGGATAACCAGGCTTAAACAAATTGCCATAAATGTATGTTCATTTACTCTTGAACAGGGGGGCTTGGCTAAAGCCTGTAACACCAATGTCTGCAGTTAAAAAGCAAGATCCTTGCATAAAGCTGCAGTGTTACTTCTTTCCTCCAAATATGTTACCATTCAATCTCAGTGACATCCCATTTATTCTACGCACTCACCGTGCATACTAATTTAGTTTCTTGGATGTTCCGGTCCCTACTTCTACCCAATAAATATTCTGCGTGTAGGCTTCTCCTCTTCTTTGCTGTCGCTTCTGCAGAGCATCAGTAAGTTATGTGACTGCCAAGCGCAGAGCAATACCCTTGTACAACTTTTGCAGCTCAAACTTTAAGACTTTAATCTGAAGGAGCAACTGGAGAACATGGATTGCTAAACATTGTAAAACAAGCACTAGAAAAAGCCAACAGAACTGGCTTTGTCTTTTGTAGGTAATTACTTTGCCAGCGCTGATTTCCTTTGCTATATTTTATTTTTAGTTTATGGCTCCAAGAAATCAACTCACTTGACAGCTTATAAAGATAAACAAATAAGGCACCTGTGCCAACTTGTTGACACAAAAAGGGCCATCTTGTAATTTTTTTGTCATAAGCTATGCTATAAAGACCACCCGAGCAAACACATATACAGGAGAGTTATCTTGGAGTGTTTTTTTTGTGATAAAGTATAAAAAGAGCCAAGGATGGACGTCAATGTCTACACATGCATGCACATGTGCTGGAAGCAATCTTGGAACATTTTTTCAAAGACGGCTGCTAGTGCACACAAATAAATTCTCACACATTGGTAGACATCTTGGAAAGGGTTTTAAAGAAGTATTGCAAACATTAGAAAATAGTCGGCCATGCATGTGCATGCTTGCATAAGTCTAGGTGGCTATCATGACAGAGTTTTTTTAAGTCTGTTTAATGATGGTTGCCTCTACGAGTGATGACATAGGATTCGGTGCACTACAAGCAGTAGCGAGGACCCACTAGCAGTGCTTGGAGAACTGATGGGCCCTGCAGAAAGCTCTTTTTTTTAAATAAATAAACAATTAAATGGAAAAAACATGTTGGCCCACCAGCCCCTGGCGCTGAAGGGGCATACTTTTGAGGAAAATATGCAAGTTGTACACAGACAAAATGCCATCCATCAAAGTGAGGGGAGATAGTGCATGAACTAGACTGAAACATTGTTTTATGATGTATGATGTGGTGGGTGAAAGAAAAATGTAAATTAAAATATAATTGGCCAATGGATGAAGAGGGCTGATGAAAATCTCGATTGGTATTTTATTAATTCATATGTATTTTTTAATTTTCAGGGGGCGGGTACGTCTTGGCTAATTCCAGACCTAAAAAGGACACAGATGCAGTATGCTATTTTTATAAAATCAAATACTACTTTGCACAAAGCATCGGCCATAAGAAACTTTTTTTTTTAAAACTAACGAGCACTACACTACTACTCATTGAGCCCTAAATCTTCTTTAAAAATAGTGCAGATTTCTAAAAGTGAGGAAATGTGCTGTTCTCCATGCTTGCGATGATTCAGAACAAATAGTGTAGAAACAGTTTGTTTTAATAGTGTAGCCCTGATCCAAATCCCATTTGCTCCATTTGTTCAATCTCTGTTATGCAGTAAAACTAGTGCAAATGTTTACTCCCTATTAGGCACCAGAGAATAACATTTATGGACCATAGGCATACATTTTATATATATTTATATATATTGTGATTAAGTCTGCATGTAGTGTAGCTTGTCAGTGTAATTCTATGAAGTCCATATGTGTGGGCCTTATACAGAGAGGGGGCACAATAGGGAGCTACACTAGCAATGCTTGTTCAAAAGAAAACACAACATGTAATATTTAACTACTATCCATATTAAAACATTTAACCAGCATGGACAGAAGCTTAAACTTCTAATAAAGATTTGCGTATAGCAAAATATTTTTTTCAACTTGGTAGTTGCCATCTTTAAATGATAGCCCAGTAGAATGGACAGTGCTGTAGAATTCAGGAAATGTGTTTGTTTTTTCATCAACAGAAACCCACGCTTTGATTGCACTGTGTTCGAGTTAGTCATTCCGATTAGATTTTTATGGATGTGAACATTTACGCTTCCAATCAGCTTAATCAATTCAACAAGTAATCATGGATAAAACAAATCAAATTGGTGAAGTAAGACAATGTAAGCATAGAATCAGGCAATCAAATCAGTCGGGCAGTGGCCATGGCAAACAAGCCACCAAAGTGTTTACTCAGGCAGTAAGCACGTATCCTATAGCCATAACAACCCAATATTCTTATACATAGGGGGGGGGACATCAAAGAATTGGCCAGTAAGAGCGCTGTCATAAATGACTTTCCACCATGACATGGCATTCATATACATGAAATAGTTCATACTGTTATTTTGAGACACTAGGAATTTATGCAAGTAGTATGATCAACACAACTAGTAAAGGTTTAGCAATAAGACCATTGGCGTCCTCAGAAATTGTTGGGGGTGTGTGTGCAAAATGTTAACATCATTCATCCTCCGACATGATGTGCGCCCGGTAGGGCACAAAAAACTCTGGGGTGCAGGAGGAGCCATGGAGCACAGGAAGCAGGTCGCATAAGTTCCCTTACACCATAAGTTTGTTGTGCCACTGTCATCTCTTTCTTCTGTGGCCTTAGGTAGATATCACATCTTCAAGCAGTTGCAAAGAAAAAAGCAAAGCTACAGGCAGGAGTGGCTACTGGCCAAAAGTGAAAACAGCGCAGGCATGCAAAGGGTTAAGAAATCTGATGCAAAAGCTTAATAGAAGGATCAAGCTGCCATTGTCTGATTAGCAATTTCTAATCTATTTTTATGTCACCACTATTGAATGCACCACATTATTCATACACACATGATCAAGGCACTGAATTACATAAAAAATGTGGAATCTGCATTTAGTGTTAAAGTGCATAAACAAATGACAATTAAAATAGATGACCAATGTATTATTTTAGAAAATGTAATAACCTACATTTTTTAAATTAAATAAAATTAAATATATTAGTTTAAATAAAATAACAACTGCAGACAACTACACTCTTGCTGAAATTTAATAATCACATTTTTCAATGAGTAGTTTTATATAGTTTTTGTTCACTGGTTAGTGATCTCACAAAAGGAATTGTAAATGTCTGTAGGTTTTTGCAAATGTATCAGTTACCTTTTCAATAAGCTGTTGTTTGTGTTTATCAATTTTTGCTCTATGTATTCTCATTAAGCGCAAACCTAATAAGCAATCATCTGCCATTGTCGATCTTAACCAGGTTTTCACCCTTCTCATTGTGATGAAAGACCTTTCCACTGTACAATTGGCCACTGGTAATGTGAGAGCAATGAAAATTGCTGGGTGGACTGACGGAAATAAATTGGCGTGATTTTGCAAATCCAGAAATCCATTGTCAAACTGCTCATCCTTCGTTACCCAGATCTCAAATCATATGACTGCTTCGGCTTCCAGGTTTTCAATATCACAAATTTCTCTAATATTTGCAATATGGCATTTGTATTGCTCAAGTGTAATTTTATCCACACTGACCCTATTTGTAAGATTTTTACCCAAACTAGATACACCACATTGAACATTGTTGCTCCTAAAAAATGTAAACAATAACACACGGTAAGTCAGAAACAAGGCCAGAAGCCTCTGGTTTATTTATCATTTTGAAGTACGTCTATTATTTTACTTTTTCTGCCATATTAGAAGTGGTGTTGACTTCATACTGAGACCTGTTTGAAATGTCTGGAGCTAAAAAGTAGCACCCACATTTAGTGGGCAAAATGGTCTCGCATAAAAATTTCGGCAGGGCAATTTTTTTCCTTAAAATTTAACCCATGTTCCATTTTTGCAAATGCTGATTTTCTATTACAATTTTCAGTTGCTATTTTATCTGGGGGACACATCTTACTGGACATAATCATTCACTTTCTCAAGGTAGGGGTAAAACTTGGCTGGACACCATAACTCCAGAGCAGTGAAGATAAGTGTGGGTAAGAGGTTGCAGTGGTCGAGCAGCCAAATCTGAAACAAGCAGGGGTCCATAATCACAACAAGGCTCATGGGTGGGGGAGGGGGATGTGCAGCCGCGGGCTGCATAAAAAAAAATACTAATAAATTAAACTTACCTTGCTGCCGCTGGGTCCTGTGTCTTCTTTCCTGCTCGCTAGTATCCAACTCCAGGTCAGAAGAGGAAGCAGGCAGCCAGGCTCCCACCCCTAAGACAGTCACAATGCTCCAATGGAGCTTTGTGATTGGTCTGAGTGTTGTGACACGGTGCTCAGCCACGGGCTGTATGCGTGGGCCTGTTCTCCATTCAGGCTGCAATGCAACCTGAATGGTGAACAGGGGAGTGTGCATTACTGGTTTGGGTGCGCGATAGGGCCGACCAAGCAGCCATTGTGCACTCAGGAGTGGGCAAACCCCTCCTCCCCTGCTCTGGTGCTCCGTAAGCAGCGCAGCTCTGCCCACCCGTCTGCCGGCAAAAAACCCCATAAAATGGTAATGAATAAAATCCATAGTGGAGGAGCCCCCCCCTCTGTAATATAAGTAGCAAGTGAAAACATTAGGGGCAAGATTACATGCCTTTGCATTGGTACCCCAATTCTGCACCAAACTTTTCGCTGACTCAGTGAAAAAACACATCAGCATAGTACAATTAAGGATTTTTTTCAGGAAATTTTTCAATGATCATCAAATCATTATATTATTTACATAACAAAGCACCAGAAAGGCACATAATATTGTATCTTACTTTCATGAAATAGGCAAAATTAACATACAACTATGACTGGATTGTTTGTTATACAGCCTTAAGGCACCTGTTGTGTGCAAGCCTCAATGCACATCTGATTTCTGTTGAGGGAGATGGAAACCAGAAATGCAGAGTATCACTGACTCATAATGCATAGGTAGAGTATATACGCCAATGTGCAGAGTATAACATGCAATTATGTACATTCTTTAGTGTGGGGAGAAGCCTGACCCACAGGAGCTGAATTCTTGAGATGGTCTTAATTTCTCTTGTAATCAAACATAACAAAGTACAGTCTCTATAAGCAGGCATTCTGATTGTGAAACAGTGGCACAGGGTATCAATAGTTGTGCTATGGTAATAAGATGCACGATTGATATCCCATTAAAATGTTCTTGAGAAAGAGCATGTGTAGATCGTTTAAAACAATGCCATCATCATCTATGCCAAGTTATCCACTTCTCTTGGTTCTACCACTGGTATAAATGCAAAAACAACAGTTGATGGACAGAATGCAGAAGAATGTCATACATTCACCCCAGTACAGAGATCTGGGCCTAAATCCATTGTTTTCTTGCTCACCATGGGAAGACATGGCTTGGCAGTTCGGGCTGGACTGTTCCCATGAGGCACAGGGTCAAGACTGATTTGCATATGGCCATGTGCTGGGGTGGCGTGGTGAGCAAAATAGCGATGGATTAAACCCAGATCTGTGGCGGAGGGTGAATGTTTTTCCAATGTGCAACATTCCGTCCATAATCGTGATTTTTTTCTGTTCGCCCTATGTGGGAAGGGTATGCCCAGACGTGGGTCCCGTGCTCAATACGCCACTGGAGTCAAGCTATCCTGGCTGATGACGGCTGATAGCCAGAAACCGGTCCTAGGATGCTTGATTCTGGTCCAAGGAAGACATGGTTTAGCAGTTTGATGGATTAAACCCAGATCTGTGACTGGGGGAGAATGTTTTTCCAATGTGCAACATTCCGTCCATCATCTTGTGTGTTTTGCTACCACTGGTTTAACCCAAGTTAGACAATGCCACAGCGACAACATGTCTGAAGTACATGTGCCAGTACAAATTCTGCGACAACCTGAAAGATGCTAATATGCTGGTATCTTCTTGTCTCACAATATGCACTCATAGAGATATTTAAAATCAAGTTGGGATCAGTTCACAGCAACATTAACCAGTCGTGTGATGGACCCACGCATGCATTTACCATGCATACTGGTTCCACGCAGTCTCAACAACGCTAGTCTTAAACACAATATGCCTTATCACGCATGCCTTTACAACAAATTATGCGTTGTTGAGGCATGTATGGTAAAGACATACGTGTGGTTAAGACTTGACAGGTAAGTCTTAAGCCCCAGACCCCTGCCCACGCCCTGAGTCCTAAAACTACCCCCTCCCTCCTGAAAATCAACTCCCTCCCTCAAGCCCTAGAAACTTCCCCACCTTCAGTCCTAAAAACTTCCCCACCCTCCACTAAGCCCTAAAAACTACGCCAACCCCTGAGCCCTAAAAAGTATTACGATTCCTGCCCCTGCCCATACCCCTAAAACAGCCCCCAAGACCCTGCCATGACACGTAAAAATACCCCCTACCTCCTAAAAAGAACCCCCTTCATCAGTCCCGAAAACTATCCCCGCAGTCCTGAAAATAACTCCGACCTCCTCAGCCCTGAAAACTACCCCGACTCCCCCAGCCCTGAAAACTACCCCAATCCCCCAGCCCTGAAAACTACCCCAAACCCTGAAAACTAACCACAGCCCCCAGTACTGAAAGCTAGTCTGTCCCTTCCTCAAAAACATACACACTTTCCCCCAAAACCCAGCCCCAGCCCGACTTACCTCACCGCTTCGCATCCTCTCCCAATCCTGCCTGCTTCTTGTCTTCTTCCGCAAGCAAGCAGCTAGCAGCTAGACTGCGCACTGCCTTACCCATGATTAACCATGAGTATGCATGGTTAAGGCATATGAGTGGTTATGGCAAGCGTGGTAGCACTTGCATAGTCAGAACACACGTTGCTGAGGGCGCGGTGTTCCAACTGTTTCCCACATTAACCACACCGCAAAAAAAGCTCTTTCTTAGGGTTTTCACCCAAAGCTAACAATTCAAAAGTTGTTACAAGAACCATGATCCTTGCCAGACACCTCCAAGTATCTACTAATGCCTGGCTATTTAAGCCTTTCAAACAAAATGGCGCATAGCCAATAGCAAACTTAGTAAACTTCCAAACGGGAGTATCCCTCTCAATGGTCAGCAGGGCTCGAGAAGAGTTACATGTCAGGCTCACTTTTGTGACTGCGCTTCCATCAGCCCCGTAGTTCCTATTAACGTTAAGCAGCTGTTAGAAATGGGAATTTCTAGAATCTTGAATCTTGATTCAAGATTCTAGATTTATTTTGCCAGTTTATAGAAACTGAGATGTTCACGATGATTAAATTTAGTTCGTATCAGCTGAAGGGTGAATAGAATTTTTATACAAGAAGGTTTCACATGATTTTAACTTATATAGCAAGGGTATTAATTTTTAAGAGAATATTATATAATTTTGTATTTTATGTTGGAACAGTTAACATCGTCACTAGCACTTGTAAAAATTGTTAAATGTACGATATACATCATTGTTGTTTGGGGAATACGGCCGTACACTGTCTGCAACATCATTAAAATTAACAGTTTTTCCCTAAAAAAAAAAAAGAAATGGGAATTTCTGGTTGGCTAAGGCTTGCGCCAAAGTCAGGCAGAAACCACCACTCTAGTCAGGGTAAGGAAGTTACCCGCCAAGATAACCCCTGCTCACCCCCTTGGTAGCTTGGCACGAGCAGTCAGGCTTATCTCAAAGGCAGTGTGTAAAGCGTTTGCGCACGCACCCAGCAACAACACCCAAGGCCCGCCACAAAGGAAACTCCACACAAAGGTATATATAAAACATTATCTTTGTATTATACCACAAATGTTAGATAATAAACATGTACTTTACAAGGTGTCATGGGCACGGGCAGAATTTACAGGGGATAGGTGTACAGGACAGGGCCACATGGACCACTGTCAGGAATATTCACTTTTAGAATTAGCACGTAGAACATATAATAACTGTAGCACCAAAACAGCACATATAGCACACAACCAGTAATCACTGATCCCAGGTAAGTACCACCTACGCCACCCTAACCATCTTAGGATAATATGACGCAGGGAACCATGACCTCCCTAGCATCACTCTTGTAGGGCAAATAACCTCCTAGGCATTAAAGATACATTGTTAGAGGCATGGGCAAAAGCATTGCATCATATTACATCACATTAGGCAGGAAATCACATCTGCGCAAAACACATAGGGCCAAACATGCACCCTATACAAGGGCACAACACCAGAACTGTCCCCTAAGCCAACTGGCCTCTCTGGGGCTGAAATGCCCTGTGTCCCAAATGTCAGGGCAGGCTGCGCATGCAGCCAAAGAAGATTTTCACCAGGCCTAAACGTAGCAGCTGCCCACTAAGTGCTGGGCAGCTGTAGAACTCCTTTGGGCTCCTAACATGAACAGTAGCGCCAAAAACGACATGGGAGCCTTGCAGGCTCTACAACAACCAACCATGCCCCCAGGAGCCTCGAGGGCTCTAAATGATCACTGGGGCCTCAGGAGGTTCGCATGCTCTAAATAAACAAAGGCCACTTTTGTTGGGGGGGGGCCTCATGGCTCTCCACCCAACTGTGCCCGGGAGCCTCTCGGGCTATAGAAAAAAATGCCCCCGGTGATGGCGGAGTCCCTCTCTGGGGACTTGAAAACAAGATATGCCCCCGGGGCCCTCGTGGACTCGAGAAACAACTTGCCCGGTCGTTGGAGTCCTTCGCTGAGGACTCAAAATAAACAGATGCCCCCTCGTTGGAGCCTCGGCAGGCTCTGAACAAATCTCGCACCAACACTGGCCCCACACGTTGGAGTCCTCCCTCTCAGTGGGACTCGAGATCAATTGCCCCCTTGGAGCATCGTGGTCTCTGCACAAATGCGCTCAGGGGACCCTTCCTAAAATGATGCCCCCAGCACTTGTAAAACCGGAGCCCCCACTCACCGGGACTCCTGCCTGCTGCCGGTCTCCCTCTCGGTCGATGTCGTGGGCCTGCCTGAAGCCGACTTGGGACACGGGGACTCTCCTCTGCTCCCGGGGCGGTAGGGGAAGCGCTCTCTCCCCACACCGGCTGGCAAGCCGTCCTTCTTGGTCGCACCCCGGGGCTCTCCCTAGCTCTCGTAGACCCCGGGGGCCGACGCCGCTTCTGTGCTCGTGGCAGCACCTCTTCCTGGTTACAGGAGCACAGGGTGGGCTCCTGTTTGCTTCCTGTTTGTTCTGGCGACCCCGCCCACGTCCTCGGTGGGGCTGCCTGACTTCCGGTGAAGCCCGGGCGGCTGTGGCGATATCGAGGGGTAGGCTCCCTCGTTATTTTAAGTATAACACTGGGTGAGCACCCGATAATTAAATATTAAAAGCGGCCAAACCTGCAGGGTGGGCTCCTGAGAGGGTAACAAGAAAGCGCTCCCAAGCGCTTAGTGGCAAAATAAAGCGCTCCCAGGCGCTAGTGCAAAATAAAGTGCTCTCAAGCGCTAGGGGCCGAATAAAGCGCTCCCAGGCGCTAGTGGACCAAATGTCCAGCAACAAAGTCCTTCAGGAGGTGGGGGGGGAAAGGCTGGGCCCAGAGCCAGCTCACAGAGTGCTCCTAGGCAGGGAGGCAATCCCCAGTGGCGGTCCTCCTGGCTCCTAGCAGCAGCAGCCCCCCTCGGCAAAAGGATCCAAAAAGAGAACCACTTGTAAGGGGACACAGCCCCTTTTTATACACTAAATCCCTTTGTCTCAGGGTGCAGGGTGGGGAAAAAAACAGTCGCAGCTGGTTTTGGAGTACTTTGTTTTCCTCAGCCACCCTTTCCATTCACTAGGCAGGCTAGGTCATTAGACGCACCACAAGGGGCGGAGCCAGCATTGTGTGGGGAAAGCCCAGCCCTATTCAATGGCACAGGGTCAAGGCTGATATGCATATAGCTAGTGTCTGACCTAGGGTGGTGTGGAGAGCAAAAAAACGATGGATTTAGGCCCAGATCTTTGTACTGGGGTGAATGTAAGACATTGTTCTGCATTCTGTCCATCAACTGTGTTTTTTGCAATTTTCACCCCAAGTGGGCTGGGTATGCTCAGATGTGAGTCCCAGGCTATCCACATCACTGGAGTCAAGCTATCCAGGCTGAATGAAGAATGCTGATAGCCAGAAACCGGTCCTTGGATGCTTGATTCCGGTCTAGGAAAGACATGGCTTGGTAGTTCGGGCTGGGCTGTTCC
Organism: Lissotriton vulgaris; assembly: GCF_964263255.1. Taxonomy (NCBI): domain Eukaryota; kingdom Metazoa; phylum Chordata; class Amphibia; order Caudata; family Salamandridae; genus Lissotriton; species Lissotriton vulgaris. Next base: position 899,525,741 of record NC_141687.1, read on the forward strand.
CATGAGGCACAGGGTCAAGGCTGATTTGCATAGAGCCAGTGTCTGACCTAGGGTGGTGTGGAGAGCAAAAAAACGATGGATTTAGGCCCAGATCTTTGTACTGGGGTGAATGTAAGACATTGTTCTGCATTCTGTCCATCAACTGTGTTTTTTGCATCACTCTCCATGCGGGCACGGTCCCTGCTTCTTTACCTGACTCCTTCATGACAAGGGAATCACCTGAATACCAACAGGGACACCAGAGGCTTGGGTGCACCATGAGATGAGAGTCTTACACGGCTGGCCTAAACCAAGTGCTGAAAGCACTTCATAGAGACAGGGACAAGTCGAGGTCACCCTTGAAGCTAGTTCAGGTTGACAGTTATGGGGACGTACCAAAGTTTGTTTGACATAATTTTCGGCTTTCCTCGCAGGCCCCCCTCCTGGTTTTGCAGGAGGGTTCTGCTTTCCTCGTTGCTTCTCCTTATAGTCTAGCCCACACTTCTTTCTCTGCACATCTGGAGATGGCCCAGAACCAATATACCTAGCTCAAGGCAGGCGTTTCTCTTGTGGGTGTGCCTCTATCACGGACATTTGTAGTAGTAGGACTGTCTCTGGTACTGGCGACACTCAACAAACTGATTTAGGAAACAGCTTCCCTGTAAAGTCCTACTAACCTGGATGGATCATGAGGGCAGCTGGGAGCCGGCTACGTTTTAAATCCTTTGCTAAACTTTCATACTGGTGTCCGCCTATGTGCCCAATGCTGACAGGACTCACTTTCTGATGAGTCTCTCTCGGCTTCTCTCGTTGCCTGCAGCAACTCTGGTCCTTCATGGGGTTTGGCAGGAATTTGCTCCTCATCCCATTCCTTGCCTAGACAGAACACTCAGACACAAGTAATAATAATGATAGGGCTGTGCTCCTGGACCTCCTTGATGACTGTGCCCTTGTCAATATCTGGTGTCACCTTCGACTGATAAGCAGAAATTACACGTGCTTCTCCTGCCATCATGGTACCCAATCCTGTATCAATTACTACCTTGCACATAATCAGATAATGCCCCATGTGACCAGCTGTACTATCCGAGAAGACTGGACTTAAAGACCACAGCCCAGTACCCCCGGGGATTTGGTTCTGAGGACGTTGTTACTACACCAGCTAAATAGCAGAGGAAAGCCTTTGCTTATCATTCCTTTTAGACAAGGAACATCTCAGCAACCATGTTTGGTCATATCCTATGGAAAATTACAGCTTAGTTGCTATCCGAAGAACTCTGTGGGCCGGGGAAAGGCAACATGGCGGGGACAGTTGATGTGGGATTCATCTGCTGCTAAATACCAACGTTGTGCTGACCTCACTGACAATGACCTTACAATGAACTATACTGCACCCACTCTAACTTAAAGTTGCAGCAGCAGCTTGAAGTAGCTAAACTTCACTTCAATGAGTTCTTCACTGAGGCAGCTGAGAAAGCCCTTGTCAAAATCCTATGGCACTTGTATGATCATGGTGAGGATGCCAGAAACCTTCTACCTACTCATTTGAAGCAACAAGAGTCCAGAATGGTGCTCCTGGTTGTTCAAGATCGGGGGGAGCACTGCTGATGCATCCTTCCCATAAAGCGCACATGTTGCCACTTACTAATCCTCCCTTTACACTTCAGAGTGTACTGCCACCCCTGATCAATTGGACAACTTTCTTGCCCCCTTCATCTCCCAGTTCTAACCCCTAAAAGCCATGATCTGCTGTCTGGAGACTTTAAAAAGGAAGAAGTGGTGGCTGCACAGTGGCTCTACTGGCTTGCAAGTCCCCTGGTGAGGATGGTTTCTCTGGTAACTTTAACAAGTCTGAGAATGACCTTGTAACCCTCCACCTGAAGCAAGCGTATTAGGAAGTCACAGGGGCTGGCTCTTTGGGAAACTTCTCTTATAATGCTCTTATCACCCCATGCTCAAAGAGAATAAGAACCCACTTGGCTATGCTTGTTACCGCCTGATCTCCCTGCTCAACGTGGACTGAAAATCATGGAAAAATTCTGGTGACACACTTGAATAGAGTTAGCCCAAAACTGATACATGAATCCCAGGAGGGGTTTATCCCAACCCACCGTTCTCATAACCATCTCGGACTTGGGGAACCTCCATTGGAACTAAGCATGGGCGAATTTTGTGAATCTGGCGTTCGCGAATTTGCGTATTTGCGAACTCGCAATCCGCAAAATCTGCGAATTCTCGCGAATTTGCGGATTTTTATTTTGTGTTCGCAAGGGTTTCTGCAAGTTCGCGAGGGTTTTGTACCAGTTCGCAATTGCGAACTTACTTGTCGGCTCGCAACGGTCGCGACTATGTTGTTTCTACGTCTGGTTCATCATTACAGGTTCCCAGCACCCTCTGTTTCACCACTGCCACCCTCTGTTTCACCTATGCCATCCTCTGGTACATCAATGCCACCCTCTGGTTCATCATCACTGTAGATTATGGGGGGGGAAAGCAAGCACACCTGCCCTGCTTCAACTGACATGAATTAATTTGGGGTTGATTTATTAATGTGTCACTGTTTTAAAATTCCAGTCTGGCACCTGCTTCCTTATCTGTAATTTGTTTTCTGTTGCAGTGCAATTTTTTTTTCCAGGTCCTTTGTGGCCTACTTGTAGCTATTCTATGAGCCTGCTGTGAGGGTCAGAGCAGGATCATACAATTATTGCAACTAGCAACTGAACTCTGGAGGGGCCCTAGTCAGGAAGCACTACAGGGAATGGTTACTAATGATGAGTTTGAAGTTGAACTTTTGCACCTGCTGAGTGCTTTCAGTTTTGCAAAACTCGTTTTTCTGCAGAACAGCAACTGTAATGCCCCAAACAAACATAGGCCACTGAACTTTGGAGGGGCCCCTCAGGAAGTATTACAGGGAATGGTTACTAATGATGAGTGAACTTTTGCACCTGCTGAGTGCTTTCAGTTATGCAAAACTCGTTTTTCTGCAGAACAGCAACTGTAATGCCCCAAAAAAACTTACTTGTGAAAGTTGATTTCTAATCCAAAAGTGATCCAAAGAAAGTCAAAAGGCCTCAAATCCCAAAAAGTGCAGGCAAATGTCAACCTGAGGAGTTATTCTGATAAAAATCATCATTTTCAGAAGGTCTATGCTGCTTGCTAGTGGATTTCTTGTGCAGAATTGCAAATTTTGTATTTTCGCGAGTGCGAGATTGTTGCTGCACGCCGCACCTACATGTTCGCAATTGCGAACTCTCGCGAGGCATCGCCAAACTCCCGCGGGATCCCGCAGCAAGATCCAAAATGGCACAGCACTCGCAAAATATCAAGAAAAACAACTCGGCAAACGCTGAATGATGGTAAGTGAACGCCGCACGCCGCAAAATTGTATCACCAAGAAAAAAAAATCCTCTGCGTGCGAATTTGCGGATTTTCGGTAAATTCGCGAGCGTTCGCGGATTGCGAATTTACCGAAAATCCGCAAAATCCACGAGCGGAACGGATTTTCCACCCATGCTTAATTGGAACATCAAAGATGACTTGGAAGAGTAGGTGGCTCTTTCCCTGGACAAGGAAAAAGCCTTTGAATGGGTAGAGTGGCAGTATCTCTTCCATGTAATGTCTCATATGGGCCCGGGACAGGACTTCTTTGCCAAGGTCCCTCTAATTTTTAATGCCACCATGGTGGAGGTCACATGTGATGGCTTTCTTTCGGCCCCCTTCAGGATAGATCATGGGAAAAAGGCAGGGCCGGACTGGGAACCAAAACCACCCCCGGCAAACTGCTAGGCCGCACCCCCCCCCCAGGTGCCCTCTATGTAGGGTGGCTAGACGTTCCGGATTTGCCCGGACAGTCCCTGTTTTTCACCTGCTGTCCGGGAACATTTTGGCAATTTTAGCTCTTGTCCTGGTTTTTAGAGGAGGTCAACTGAAATCAGTGAGAGACACATTTTGGGGTATTCTAAGGCTGATCTAGAAACAGCTGTTAAAGTAAGCTATTTGATTAATAGGTATGATGTTGGTTGTAGAAATTAAATTTTATTTATTTTCTTAATACATCTTTTGTTATCCTATGTTGATGAGAGCAGTCATTCTGCTCCATTCTGTTGATGAAAAATTGTAGTCCTTCTTCTATTTTTCCAAAATGTCCCGTTTTTTTGTTCTCAAGATCTGGTCACCCTACCTCTTTGGCCAGTTCGGCCCTGGAAATAGGTAAGGATTCCCACTCTCCACCCTCCTATTTCTGCTAGAATTGGAACCCTTAGTGGCAACAAAGTCTCTCCAGGGAGGTGAGGGGTGTACCTACTGGGAACTGGAAGGTCACGGCCCTGCTTTATGCATGTCATATCCATCTGCTTCTGTCCCACCCTGAATCCTCCATTGTGCCTGTCATTGATGCCTTTTTAAAACTGTCTAGTTACAAGATTAACTGAACAAAGTGTGTAGCACTCCCCATGTGCAGGAAAGTGTCCCTTCCTGCACATAAACAATCAGTAAAACATGATGTTTTACAAGTTCTACGTGTGCTAATGAAGCAAACCTAGAAGTTGGAAAACACAATTTCAGATTGTTTATGTGCAGGAAGGGACACCTTCCTGCACATAAACAATCAGTCCTTTGAAGCAGGTATCCTTGCACCATGGTGCAAGGATGCCAGCGACAGTGCATGGTAGCAATTGTGAGCCAGCACAGGGGAGAGCAAAGGGATCCATCATATCCTTCTAGATATGACGCATCCCTGTGCTTTGAGAGTGCTGCAGGATGGTGCAGTCAAAGGGCTTGCTGTGCCGCGCTGTGGCAGATTCTTGTAAATGAGGCCCTAGTGTCCTGAACCTGGAGTTTGAACTTCAGGCCTCTGACCATTGGCGGTTTTGCCAACTAGACAAATGTGGAGGTGTCTCTTGACGACCTCCCCTTCTCCTATCCTTTGCTATCTTCAAACCCTGGGCCAGTTCATGGGAGTGCTCTCCAATCTGTCTTGGATGCTCATTGGACTTTGACATTTGTCTCCTACACTTTCTGTGAGAAGGCTTAGATGGCAGATGATGCTCAACCAAGATTACTCTCCAGAGGCTTAGGCCTACCTTCTTTTTCACCATGATCGGGTACTTCCTGAATCTAGAGTGACATTTTTATACTTCAAAATCCTCCATGATTGGTATTGGACCCCGTGAAGGCTGAAAAGGGCTAAGCTGCTGCCACAGGACCGCTGCTGGAGATGTTCCTCTGACAGTTGAACTCTCTACCACATCCTGTGGTCTTGTGTGACCTTTTCTGGGTATTTGACAAATGTATGGTTGAACCTGCATCACTCTGGTTCTCAGCAGTAACGTCCTTCCCCCAATTGGCCATTCTCCAAGAAATGTCGGACATTCCTGATCTGAAGTTACTCATCCACTGCTGGCTGGCTACATCCCTTGTGGTGGCCAAACTTTGCATTCTCTGCCACTGGAGACAGCCCACTGTCCTGACATGAGATGAGTACGTAGGGTTGCTGGCCAAGAACAGGTTACCTACAGGAACAATACTACATTGGACACTTTGACAGTAAGTGGTGTGATTTTTCAGGATCAGACACCCTGGCCTAGCGAGGCTTTTTTCATCATGCCTCACCGCACACACCCTGTCACCCGATGCATCTTCATGCAATCTACTCTTGGGGAATCTAGGCTGAGCCGTTCCGCCTCCTGCCCCTACCCAGAGATTCCTCCTCAGCCTCCACCCGACTGGTGCAAGGAGCGCTGAACATTACCCACACACTACTTCCTTGGGCCTGGAGCTCATCCCTCCCCACCTGTTTTAGCCCCTTGCACTCTCTTTCTATCGGATGTGACCCGAGGGATGCCATTAGGCAGGGCTTTAAGTGGGCCGGGTCTCAAGGGGTCTGAGCACCGGCAGTTTTTTTCAGGGGGCCTCGAAACGGGTCTCTATCGGGCTCTGTTTTGAGCCCTGTTTTTTTTCCTGGACTGCAATGACCGCTGTTTGCTGTCACTGCAGTCCGGAAAAAAGTGCCTTGGCTCAAAACAAAGCCTGATAGAGACCCGTTTCGAGACAGCACCAGGCACATGGATGTGCGCTGCTCACACTGCTCACTTCTCAGTATTAGAGAAGTTACAGCATGACGTAATGCCAGGGGAGCGTTGTGGGGGAAGGGAAATCCTTTAAGAGTCATTTTCTTTCTGGATTTCCCTTCTCTTTCTGAAACTCAGGAGCAGCAACATTGTGGTAGGGTCACCAAGGATTTAATTGGAAGCTTTGTCAATATTATATACAAGTCATAGTTGCAGCTTATTTATCTTCTGCAAGTAATAACCATTGACAAAGCCAATATTCCTTACTTATTGTAGGTATGATGTTACTTGTATCAAATATCTGGATGCAATGACGGAAACAGCAAAATACAAGTCTGGTGCACACAAGCACAGATTTTTTGCGTAAGTGATATAAAGCCACGCCCCTAATTACAATGGCCACGCCCCTTTGAGAGACCCCCCAGTTTTTTCTTCCCACTTAAAGCCCTGCCATTAGGTTCTTTGATATTGTTCTGAGGCAATGACGGTTCCTTTATGCGGCTGTCTGATATACATCTCTGGTGATGTTATTCCCCTCCTTTCTTTTTCTTCTGTGCCCCCTTTCTTATGTTTCAAAACTTTAACAAAGATTGCAAAACGAAAAATGATTTCACCCCATTTTTCCACTGTTCACAATAGAAACATGCATACAATATATTTCCGGCAGTTTTTAAATGCGAAATCTGGGTCTGTGTGTGAGTTAAAATCAGTTTCTTTATTTTAGCAATAACATAGCTGGCAAAATCAGATGTCAGGACGTTCTATGATAAAATATCTGTGACTCACTTCTTTATTCATAAGCAAAACCCCTTGCATGCAATCTACCAAAGTATTTAATTTTGCTCAATCTTTTTCTAGGTGCAAAAGTGTTTATATGCTGTGGATTGGAGTAAACTCTGCCTTCTTCATTCTCTATAACGGTCATTAAAACAAGGCCAATCCACTGTTTTGTATAATTGCAATGTTTCTGTCAAAAGAGCCCCTGGAGGGGAGAACGCGCATCATCGTGTCGTAATTGAGATCCGTGTATTCAAAATAAAATAATTTGCATATCCTTTATAACACTGTAAAAAGAGGGCTAAAAAATCAAATATTTCCACGAAACAGATAGATCAAGAATATATTGTGAATACATTCCACCTTATATCCCAAAGCTGTTGTAAAAAGAGGCACAGCATCTACATGCCAAAGACTGAAACGGCTTTCAGGAGCATGTGATAGCTCGTACACTGCTCCCAAATTGTACGAGTTTAAAGAACTGAAGTGTATGAGGCACTGTTATTATTTATAGTAGTTGCCACTGGTAGTGCTCGCATACCATTAAATAATAATAATACAAAGTTATAACAAGCAGTGGCACGACAGTCACAGTATTTTTCCGGTAATGTTATCCAGGCAAGCAGGGCCGAGGCACACCGTAGGTCTGAGTCAGCAGTTTTCAACGACGCTTTTTAGGCGCGAGGGAACACCTGGCGTAGTCAGCCTGAGGACACGGCTGCATGTTGTGAACACAGCGCGCTCCCTGCCAAATCTGGAGGCAAAAATCTGAGCAACAATTTACCAACGTGTAATCTGCCGTCCGACGGGAATAGGGCAGGTTTAGGTGTGTCTGCAGTGAAGGCCTCGTTATCCGCGCGCCGAGAGAGCTTTCCGCAGACAATGACAGAGAGCGGGAACGGAATGGTTAGCGCGCGCATGCGCACCTGTTTCAGACCAGGGATCGCGCGAAGCCACATCTCCATGTATGTGAAGCATCAGGCAAATCTCAGCAGTATGGCGAGAAACTCGTCCTTCCTGGAGTCGTCATTACAAATAAGAGATCTTGATTCTGTGAGAGCCAGGTAGGGTTATTCCTTGGTGGAAATATGAAGGAATTCTCACCTCATTCTTTCAGCTTGCTGCCCATTCTGTCCGGAAAGGCGACAAGAACGCTGCTGGTATAGGCCGTAAAATATAATTTCATAGTACTCAAAACAAAGGAATCTCGACTTGCAACAATAATGACTTTGAGGGGCACATTTATAATAAAAACAAGAAAATTCGCATTGGAGCAAGACACCTTGCTGCATGAGAGGAGAAGGGCAGGAATGTTCTGCAATTAACATTATACGGCGCATTCCTGTCTTTTCCCTGCGCCGGTGAATAATGTGCTGTCTAGTGCTAACACCGGCACCCTTGCAACATGTTGCAAGGGTGCCTGCGTTATAAGCAGAATTGTTAATGTACAGAAGCGACGCCTTCCTGTACAAAAGCTGTGTGTGCTCCAGAATGCAGCGCGCATAGCAAGAGGAAAAAGCGAGGAGAAATAAAGATCTTTCTCCTGTTACGCCTCAGCTGGGGAGGCCTAGCATTTGGTGCATTCCCAGGTCTATCCGTAATGGTAAATCTGGGAATGCGCCAAAATCCATGGTGGATGCATGGGAACACCCACGCTCCATCAATGGCATGAATCGCTTGGGTAGAGTAATGCGATGCAAAGATTTGCACTGCTTTACGTTACTCTAGATTTATCAAGCTAGGCAAGGTCTTGCAAGGTAGCCTTGCGTGGCTTGATAAATCTTACTTAGTCATTGCATCACCCTTGTGCGCCATTGCATGGCACAAAGGTAACACAACTGCTTGATTACTATTCCCACTAATGTCTGCGCATTAAAATATCAATACTTTTTCACTCGAGTCATGGCACTCCCGGAAGCAACCGACTGTCTACTTTGGCACATGAATTTGAACTGTGCTCCGTCAATTTGGGGTTCAAGTTCAACCACAACGGTTTAACGCAAACTGACATATTACACCTTCAGCTATTTTGCAAGTGTAACTCATAACTATGGCAAGTAATTGCTTCATATGTTGACTTTTTTATTTGCAACATACCCTTTGGACGTTAGTAGACCGCTGCTCAAAAAATTGAAATTGATTTGTTGCATAAGAGAGGCTACAAGATAGACCCCTTGTTTTTTTTTAAATGATGTTTATTTAAAAAACTTCGAACCACTGACAGCAGTATATGAATCACAGTAGGATACATGTTTTGTACATTTCGATTTGCATTTTTGTGCCCTTATGGTAGGGGCGACAGATCAAGTACAATACTACAATCAAGTGACAACGTTGTTGATCCATTTTAGGTTTTCTCAACTTATATTACGCTTCAGAGCTGTGCCAAATCATAATGTCAAATGTAATCCAACATAACTAGTGTGCCTGTCCGATAATTATTATTCATGTGATACCATGTCTGTTCCTCTTGTCAGTAGTGCAATCTGCAAGGTATATACGCTGGTTTTAACTTCGATGATGGGAGTGGAGGAGGCTGCTCAGTTTAGTTTCCGTACAATAAACGATAGACCCCCTTGTAACAAACTCCCTGCATTTTAGGGTTTTAAAAGTTTGAAGATGGACCTAAAATAGGACACTCCTACAGGCAATGTGAAAATGTATGCATAATAAATTGTGGGGATGTAGAGTGGTTCCAAACGCCTCCTTTTCAGTGTCTCTCCTAGGTGCAGCAGCAGTCCATGTAGGTAAGCGCTGTGGGGCAGGAGGGGATGTCGAGAGATGATGGAATAGGATTTATTTATTTTTCCCTATTCCGTAATCTATCAACATCCCCCCGCCCTGGCTCACCACGTTGACCTACACGGACTGCTGCGGCTCAGATTAATTCATGCATCTTATACTGGAACCCACTGTCTTCAGTTTGTACCAAACATGCATATACATTTGAATTTTTAATAACAGATTTGTAAATTTCTAGAATTTTCAAAAGGTGCCACCAGTACTCCTGGAGCATTTTTGACAAATGCAGTTTAAGGTAATGCAAAGGCATTTCTGTGTGAGTGTAAGGCCCCATAGTGTATATTTACACATGTAAAAATGTCTCACATGAGTGCAACTGTGTTTTATAACTTTTTCTTTTTTCTCCTCGAAACCACTGTTTTACATATCCACTTAGGGATGTTCCCATCAAAGTGGGATTAGACTGATAACATGTTTGTGAATACCCACAAAGAAACATTCTGGGAGAGTGCTCAAACTTTACATGGTCTTTCTTCCTTCAACACCCATTGCGCTCTACAGTACTAAAGGTGATCTTACAATGATTCCATCTGTAGTCTAAAAAGTTTTTTTATTGACAGCATCTAAAATATTTCGTAAAGGAAGGGTATCAGGATAGGTTAATATAGGTTGTTATTGCCAAAGCAATGCATTTCACATAATATTTTCAGATATTTGTCTGTCAGCGAACTATAGCCTCAGCGTTAGCTGGAATGATGCTGGGTGTCTTGGAGCAGTATCATCTATTCAGCTTTATGGATCCATTCTTTGGCTGGTCTGTTCTCTGCCTTCTATAATAAAGAGCTGTTTTTTAAGTAAACCCAAAAGATGTCAAGGGAATATTTACAACTTTACATTTTAATCTGCTGGGGATACACCCTCTGTGATCTGTTCTACAGTTTTTCGTTCACTCTTCTGTACTCTAACTAGAGAAGAACTAGTGAAATCTCTCTCAAAAAAAGAAATCAAACCGAAATTGTCAGGGCTCATCCCCTGAAGAGAAAACAAAAGCAACAATAGTACACTTGCCAGTTGCTACCGCTTGTTGCTCCTTCAGCGAGATTTTGCTTTGCATTGGCCTCAGCTGAAATGTAATTTTATTGAGGAAATCCATTAATTTCTCATTTCTAATTAAAAACACAGTGCTTACACCATGGCTTGCAAACAAGATAAAGATCTTAGATGGACTAGGTAACACTTCCAGAATCAATCTCAGGATGCGTAGGGCAAAATACAGGAAGGAAAAGACAAAACACCAAGCTACACCTGGTATTTTCATTGGATCAGGAACCACAACTCTACCCAGATCTGAAAAGTTAATTGACTCTATCTTTGCAAGAAACAACTGAAGACTTCCCCTTCAAGTATCACTCCTTCTGTGTTAAAGATCTGCATGATCGACTCCCAGTTTGATTCTGCCTTGTCCTCCTAGTATCCCCTCCCAAATGCCCTTCTCTGTAGGACTTCCCTTTAACTCCCTCATTATGAGTGGCTCGGATAAAAGGTGCTAGGTTTTCACTATCCACTGAGTTACTGATAACAGGGGTACGGTAACTACAGGTGTGGTAAAAATCTGTCTCATAACGCATTGGGCTATGAGGGTCCATAAAGTACTGATGAATTACAGAGTGAATCAGAAATTCCACTTCAGATTCCCAAGGAAACACCTTATTTTGAGGTAGAGTCTCACCAAGAGATTTCAGCACATCCAATTAATAGCCCACTTAAACTGAAGGCCTATTCATTGCGCAATAACGCCTTGCAGCAGGGTTAACACTATATAAATCCATATCCAACTTTATATGGGTATCTAGGCGGTCTGTTGCGGATCTCTGGCCCCAGATAATACTACCTTCCAGGGGCTAAAGTAAATATTGGACAGGCGCCATGTTGCCCCCCTCCTGGAGCCATACACGGCCTTGGGGACAGCCACCCCCCTGTGCCTGCTCCTACTATGTCCTGGGGTGCCCACCCCCAGGATATAACTGTTTGTTCTGGCTTGGAAAGAGCATTACTGTTCCCTCCACGCCCTGCATGGTGTCCTTAATGCAGGGGCAGCTTATGGAGATATTTAAACGTGGATGACCAGTCCGTGGAGGATTGTACTGCCCAGAAAAATTAACAGGGTCCGTGAGGATTGAAAACTTTCAAGACTCCAATCCGGCAATAGCAGAACAATAATTATGAAATCGGAGTTTCGTCCTGTGACCCACTGGAGGGTTGTTAAACTTACAGTCTTTAACCTCTTCGCTGCTCATGATGAGCTCAGCTCGTCATGCAGCACACTGGTCGTGTGCTCATGACGAGCTGAGCTCGTCATGAACAATGAGATTCTGCATTCTTCAGCACACAGCGGGAAAGGTGCACCGCATGCATGGGGTTAATAAATGTTGAAATGTACCAAACCCACTTGAGAGTAGAACTGCGGCGTGAAAGTACCAGAGTTCCCAGCATGCAGTGTAATCAAGTCCCTAAAAGGGAGGCACACCAGAGGCCAAAAAAAAGGAAAACACGCAGGAAGCTTTGGATGCCGTAAATAGGTCAAATCAACATGCCTTCGAGAAAGGAGCATGATGGCTCCGAAACGCGCCAGGCACGAACTGTGAAACTATCGGGATGAAACGCCAATTTCTTTTGAAATTAAAGATTGGCATAATCATCTGCTGTGGGAGTGGTGTCCTTAATGCAGGGGCAGCTTGAGGAGATATTTAAACACGGATGGCCCATCCGTGGAGGATTTCACCGCCCAGAAAAATCAACAGGGTCCGTGAGGATAAAAACCTTTCAAGACTCCAATACGGCAACAGCTGAACAATAATTATGAAACTGGAGTTTCGTCCTGTGACCCAGTGGAGGGTTGTTAAACTTACAGTCTTTAATAAATGTTGAAATGTACCAAACCCACTTGGGGGGTATAAATGGGGCGTGAAAGTACCACAGTTTCCAGCATGCTGTGTAATCAAGTCCCAATAGGGAGGCACACCAGAGGCCAATAAAAAGGAAAACATGCAGGAAGCGTTGGATGCCGGAAATAGGTAAAATCAGCATCCCTTCGAGAAAGGAGCATGATGGCTCCGAAACGCGCCAGGCACGGTCTGTGAAACTATCGGGATGAAACGCTGGTTTCTTTTGAAATTAAATATTGGCATAATCATCTGCAGTGTGAGTGGCGTCTTTGATGCAGGGACAGCTTGTGGATATATATATATATATATATATATATATATATATATATATATATATATATATATATTCTTTACACAAAGAACGGACCCAGCCGAGCTCCAATTCGCAGCCCAGCAGGCCGAAAACACCACAGCACAAACGGAATCCAAAACGTAGTTTCTTCAAGTTGAGGTAATTTTTATTTTTTACAACACCATTTTGTGCAAAACAAGGAGGACGGTCAACGCGTTTCGGCGATTGCCTTCGACAGGACCATAGAGTCCCGCAGTCTAAACTATCCATTTAAAGTGATAAGTGCATAAGTCCCTTTTTCGTTTCATTTAAAAATAGACTAGACTGTTAACCCTACTAATCTGTTCTTATTCCGTGGCCATTTTGGATATGCATTTTAGTCTCTTTGAGGCAGAGAAACATAATGGTAAAGTACCCTAAAACAAGGAAGGCAATAGAGTTAATATTCTCGCAACCTGGTTAAAATCATGTTATTAAAATTCAAAAAACAGAAACATAGGGGTATATACATATCAGAATAGCACAATGTGTAACCTTCAGTTGTTATGAAGATAGAGTGAGATGAAAATATTAGCGGAAAAGAAAGGAAGCGAGGTCAGGGTAGTTCGAGGCATGGAAGGGGGACCCAGGACATAGGGGGGGGGGGAGAAGGAGGAGGGGTGGTGGGGAAAAGAAGGGGAAGGGGGAGTGAGGGAAAGAGTTGAAAGGCCGTGGAGGGAAGGAATGAGGGAGGAAAAAGGAGGAGTGGTGATAGCAGATATCTATAGGATGGATCAAAGGGAATTTGGATAATAAAGTGTCATGTGCATAGTGCAAAACATCATGTGCAAATATTTTTCATGTGCAAAGATGCATTAGATTTCTAGATATTGTTTGTTATAAAACTTCTTTTAAAACTTTTTTAAAAAAAGAGAGTTTACCATCTCCCCGTGTTCAATCATGCTAAAGTAGACTTTCGATAAACAACACAGGCAAGGAGAGGAGAAAGTAAAAATTGTCTATCCAGTTTTTCTTAATCCATCCCTAAGTACCACATTTGATTTTAAAAAAGCAAAGCTCACTCCATCCTTCTATACAATTCACCCCTACTCAATATTTTAATTGTGTCTACACTTCTCTCTCCCCTGTTCCCTTCTTCCCAAATGTTTCCTCATTTTTAAGTTATGGTTCATTTTATCATAAAGGTATTATCACAGTGTACTTATGATTGTTCTGTCCCCATAGATCGAATATATTCTTCATGTCTTATCCAAGCGGTTATACTTCTACAGATGCACGTATAATTCGGCATCCTGGTTGTATCCAAATGGACTCTCTGTGCCCAGTGCCAAGATGAACCTCGATTCTGCTCTTCTTAAATCCAAGGTCCTATCTCCACCTCTTTCATTTGGTTTTACCAATTTCGCACCAAAGAATTTTAGTTCTTGGTTGTTGCTTGAATGTTTCTCCAGAAAGTGTTTTGCCATTGGGTAAGAGAGATCCTGATTCTTAATTGCCCTTAGATGTTGTAATATACGTAGTATTAGTTTGTTTATTGTGCTCCCAACGTACTATTTTTGGCATGGGCATTGTAGAACGTACACCACAAATTTGAATTCACATGTTATGTGGGCAGTGATGTTTTCCTTTTTTCCGTTTTGTAGTTGATATGAGAGGGTGTTACAGCCGTGCTCACAGGCTTTGCATTTCAAGCACTTCCAGAAGCCAGGTGTTGTTAGCCACGATTTTTTACCTTTCTCATTCTTTGGATTGTAGGTGGTTAGATGACTTTGTGTGAGGATATCATCCAACGAAGCTGTCTTCCTGTATGTTATCTTGGGGGTTGGTGGAAGTGTTTTTTTCAATGAGTCGTCCAGCATCAAGATGTTCCAATTTTTCTTTATGATCTTTTTAAGACTTCTATTTTCTGAGTTGAAGTCCATAATGATGCGGATTGTTTCCTCATTATCCACCTTTTCCGAAGTTTCCAATAATGTGGATCTTGGTCTTTCTTTGATTTTCATTTTTGCCTCTTCAACAACCTCCATAGGATATCCTCTAGCCAAGAATCTTAAACCTGTGTCTTCAATATTCTGTCTGATGTCATTATCTTCCGATCAATTTCTTTTTACGCGGAGCATCTCCCCATATGGGATGCTCCACTTTAGATGTTCCGGGTGTCTGCTGCTGGCATGGAGAACACTGTTAGTGGCAGTGGGTTTCCTATGAATTTTGGTACAAAGCCGTTGATTTTTAACAAAGACCTCCACATCTAGATATATCACTCTGGTTTTGCTGCTTGAAGATGTGAATGTTAGATTTTGATCGTTATGGTTCAAGTTGTTAATGAATTCTGTTAGACAGGATTGTTCTCCTTCCAATATAACGAATAAATCGTCAATATACCTTATCCAGGTTTTTATATTCGACTTGTACCTACTCTGTAGTATTTTTTCTTCCCATACCGCCATAAAAAGATTGGCGTATGTTGGGGCAACAGATGCCCCATAGCAGTACCTTGCTTTTGGAGATAGACCTCCCCATTAAAAAGAAAAACATTGTGATTGAGGCAGTAATTCAACATTTCCATTAGCATTTCAGAGTGTTCAAGGAAACTTAATGATCGCATGTCCAAGAATTTCCTAACCGCTGACAGTCCATTTTGATGTAGAATTGACGTATACAATGAATTCACGTCTATCGTTACCATATTTAGGTTCTCATTCCAGTTTATGCTTTTCACTTTGTTGAGGAAGGCTGTCGTATCCTTAAGGTAAGATGGAAGAAGTTTCACATACTCCATTAAGAACACGTCCACAAAATGTGATGTTTTCTCAAGTAGTGAGCCCATAGAGCTAACTATGGGTCTACCAGGTGGGTCAATGAGGGACTTATGAACTTTCGGTAGAAAGTATATCGTTGCTGTAATGAGATTCTCCACCTTCAGATACATATATTCCTCAAAGTTTATGAGACCTCTGTCCTTCCAGTTTAAGAGTAGAGAATGATACTCTTTAGTCCAGCGTTCTGTGGGGTTGACCTCTAGCTTTGTGTAATGTTCTTGGTTGTTTAATTGTCGATAGGCCTCAGAGATATATTTTTCTCGATTTTGCATGACAATATTTCCGCCTTTATCTGCGGCCTTTATAAGGATGGTTTGATTTTCTTTCAGTTCATTCAAGGCTTTTTGCTCTCTTATCGTGAGGTTCCATGATGTTTTGTCATATCTTTTTCTCTTCTTTTTCAGCTGGTTCATTTCCTCCACAACAATTTCGTGGAATAGATCTATTTTGTTGCCTGGCGGTAGTTGCGGGCAAAATTTTGATTGTGATTTGAGCCCACTATCTCCACCTTTATTGGTCTTAATACCTTCCCTCTGGCAGCTGTTTATATCACTTTCAATTTCAGTAGATTCAAAAGAGTTATTTCCTATGATGTCAGTCTGTAAATTTGACATTGCTCTTAAGGCGGGTAATTCTTTTCTAGTCTGTAAAGATGTTTCTGTTGATGTCACATGTGTATTGGATTTTTTTGGGGGTCTTTCCTCAAAATATTTCTTTAGCTTTGCCGTGCGACAAAATGTATATAGGTCAATGCGGAAGTTCGGGATATCCATTTTTGTATTAGGGCAGAAGAAAAGTCCTTAATTCAGGAGACTGATATGGTCATTATTTAAAATCATACTTGAAAGGTTTATCACCAGATCTTTATTTAGTGCCATCTTTTTTATTTTTGCTTTTTCTTTTCTTCTCCTCTTTTGGGCCTTGTTCCTTCTTTCGCCGCGTCTGGTTGCGATGGGTTTGATCCCCTCCCCGTTCCCCATGTCGTCCCTCAGGCTCTTCCCCGTTGTCGCGTCTCCATTTGGGCTAGCCTAATTTCCCTGCAAAAATCCAACTTTGAGATATCTGAATCTTCATCTGTTGAGCTCGGATCAGAGCTATTATAGACACCCTGATTGTCATGACTGATAATGAAATGAAATGAAAAAGGTTCTTAATAGAGCGCACTGTGACCAAGCGGCTTCCTGGCGCTAGAGGTGGGGAGCTGAGGGAGACAGGGGAAGCCAAAACTGTTTAGCAGGAATAAGCAGTGGAGAACAGGTGGGTTTTTAAGGCCTTACGGAATTGGGAATAAATGGTAATGGATCTGATTGGTAGAGGGAGACTATTCCAGAAGGAGGGACCCAAAACAGAGAATCTGGTGCCTCCGGTTTTGGATTTACGGAATCGAGGTACATTGGAGAGGAACTGATTAGAGGAGCGGAGGGAACGGTTGGGGACATAGGGAGTGATGAGAGAGTTGATAAAGACTGGGCCGATGCGGGCTCGAGCCATGAAGACCAGACAGCCTATCTTAAAGAGGGATCTCTGGGAGATGGGGAGCCAATGAAGTGTTTTCAGGACAGGGGTGATGTGGGAGGACTTTGGGAGGTGGAAAATAAGGCGGGCGGCCTGATTCTGGACAGCCTGTAGGCGGCGAAGTTCGTACGCTGGAATGCCCACGTACAGGCTGTTCCCGTAATCGAGACGGGAAAGAATCATGGCCAAAATAATAAGCTTAAGGGCGTCAGAAGAAAAGAAACGGGACACCTTTCGGATGATTCAGAGGGAAAGGAAACAGGAGGATACAACCGAGCTGATCTGGGCATGCATAGAGAGGTCCCGACTGACTCTAATGCCCAAGGTCTTTGCCGAGGCCGCTGGTAGAGGTGGAGGGCCAGAGATGGAGGGCCAAAAGGCAGTCGACCAAGGGGAAGAGGAGGAGCCAGTCAGGACCAACTCCGTCTTGTCCAGATTAAGCTTCAGTTGATTCCGATTCATCCAATCTGAAATAAAGGCCAAGGTAGAGTGAAATTTAGGTGGGGAGTGCAAGGGAGAAGAAAGATCAAATACGAGCTGGAGGTCATCCGCGTAGTTATACACGGAGACCCCCATATCAAGAAGGGAAAGAATAAGAGGACAGATATAAAGGTTAAAAAGAAGAGGGGACAAAGAGGAGCCTTGGGGAACTCCACAGGGGACCAAGCGGGAAGGGGCGGAGTAACAGGAAAGATGAACCGCCTGAGTTCGATCTTTAAGAAAAGAGGCGAGCCAAGAGAGGGCTGTATCCCGGACGCCCACTGCGCTGACACGGTCGAGAAGGATAGCATGGTCGACCGTGTCAAACGCAGCGGACAGATCGAGAAGCACCAAGGCTTGGGGCATGTTCGAATCTGCCTTACTCTTTAGCTCGTCCAAGACGGACAGGACAACAGACTCTGTGGAATGAGCCGGTCGGAAACCTGCTTGGTAAGAGGCCAAGAGGTGGTTGTCCTCGATGTGGGAAGAGAGACAAGAAGTGATGTAGCTCT
Source organism: Lissotriton vulgaris (assembly GCF_964263255.1). Taxonomy (NCBI): domain Eukaryota; kingdom Metazoa; phylum Chordata; class Amphibia; order Caudata; family Salamandridae; genus Lissotriton; species Lissotriton vulgaris. Next base: position 899,543,873 of record NC_141687.1, read on the forward strand.
CCAAGATCTTTCCGAGGTAGGGGAGAAGGGAAATAGGCCGAAGTTAGAAGGGAGGGAAGGGTCTAGGCCAGGTTTTTTTAAAATAGGGCGAACTATGGCGGATTTGAAATACTTAGGAACAGAACCGGAGGAAATGGAAGAATTAAGAAGAGAGAGAGGAGGGTCGGGGCAATGGGTGAAGAATACTTTCAGACAGCGGGCTGGCGCACAATCGGCTGGGGAACCGGACTTCACTTTCTGGAGTAGAGCCAAGAACACTCCCAAGGAGATCGGGGAAAACTGAAGGTGATACATCGGGCCATGGTTGCTCTATTTCTTAGTGAATCATATTTCCTGGCGAAGGTGTATATTCTGCCATTTGCATAGTCTCCAACAATTCTTTTTTTTCGTCATTGTTGGGATATTTATCCAGCTCTTTCTCCAGTTCTTGGATTTTCTCCAATATTCCCTCTAGCTTGCGTTCTGCCTGTACAATCAATGTTTTCATGAGCTTTAATGAGCATTCATTGGTATCCATTTGCCATTGTTTAATTAAATCCATGTCCAGGTCATTAAGTGTGGGCATAATTAAAATTCTCAAACCCCTTGGTACTCTTTTAAATTCAATATATTTCTCCAGGGTTGTTTTTTCCTACCATTTATTGACCTCCACGATTTTGGCCTGTTGTAGCTCTTTAATAATGCTCTGAATTGATTTCTTCTTTGTATCTGTAACTGTTGATGCGCTTGTTGAGCTTTGGGGAACTTGGGTCACCATGTTGTCATCCAACAATGCATTTGCTCTCTGCGCTCGGTTTATAATCCTTTCGGCCATCTTTTCCGATCTGGTTTCACTATTTAGGGTTAATAATGTTCTAAATGTTTGCACTGAGGGTTGTAGTTTGTTTTATCGTTTTTTTATCGTTATGTTCGTACTTCAGTTTTGGTTCCGTTCCCTTGGTTTACTCGTCTATACTCCGAGTAAGCCGGTCCGATGTGATGCCATTTGTAGATTTCACGATAGTCAGGCGCGAGACCCAGGGAGATAATTGTGCTTCGTATACCTCCCGGGCGGCAATTCACACAGGCGTCTTTCCAGGGCTAACGTGTTCAGCCCGGGCAACACACCCACCTTCGCCGCACGAACAGCGCGGTAGGTGGCTACACCACGCCTCACACCGGTACTCACGCCTGGATTTCGCCGCTCGTTTGCAATTCCGATCACTGCTTCACACCGGTCTCCGGATCCCACAATTATCCTTTTCCTTGTAATGGTTCACCGGGGACCACACAGCTTCTACTGTGGCAGAGGCGTCAGCTTCAACTTCCCTCTCTCGATGCAGGGCTGAATCGAGGGTGTGGAGCTAGTTCGTCTCAATGGCGGAGTGCTCGTGGAGTGCAGATCAACCGCTGCACCAATATTCTTCACACAAAGAACGGACCCAGCCGAGCTCCAATTCGCAGCCCAGCAGCCCGAAAACACCACAGCACAAACGGAATCCAAGTTGAGGTAATTTTTATTTTTTACAACACCATTTTGTGCAAAACAAAGAGGACGGTTAACGCGTTTTGGTGATTGCCTTCGACTGGACCATAGAGTCCCGCAGTCTAAACTGTCCATTTAAAGTGATAAGTGCATAAGTCCCTTCTTCATTTCATTTAAAAATAGACTAGACTGTTAACCCTACTAGTCTGTTCTTATTCATATATATTATATATATATATATATATATATATATATATATATATATATATATATATATATATATATATATGTATATATATATATATATATATATATATATATATATATATATATATATATATATATATATATATATATATATATATATATATATATATATATATATATATATATATATATATATGTATATATATATATATATCCAGGTAATTTTGCCAAATTCCAGTAACAAAACGTAGCCGACTCAAATGCGGTTTGGTTGTTTTGTTTTATTTTGTCGTCTTGATGTGTTTCGCTCGTCTCAGCGACCTTGGTCACATACTTTTTTTCTTTTGTGTTACGGACTGCCCTTTATATTCCGGAGTGAAACAAACCTTACAACCTTAAAGACTCCTGACAACCTTAAAGAAAGTGCAATAATCATGGATACAATTCCCAATTTTCGGCATTTCGGATCAAGGAAAATTAAACGTAAAAATCACATCATAAACATTGTCCCATGTCTAAAATGTGTTGTGTACTGACCACAACAATATTATTATTGCAAACAGGGACGCCATGTGTAATATTTAAAGTGCATGAAAGGTATTTCACTTAATACACAAAGTATTAAATTGCAACCTTGCAATATTTTGGGGAAGTGCCCATGAAATTCATAATAATACATTTGCTCGTATCCTCGTCCCTAATGTGTCACATCAATTTATACAGTGCAACTTGATTACTCGTGTACACTACCACATAATTCTAGGCAAGTACCTTGTACATCCTTCTCTATGCAAAAAATCTATTTGCTTTTGATTCTTATTGCCATCTTTGATTTTGTCATCTTTCATGATTGTCATAACAATTAGGCCAGCATTGCAGGGAGTTTTCTTATTTACATAGTAGATCTTCCTGTACACCAACAGGCATACAGCTCAAAAATTCACCTCCAACATCACAACAGGTGTGAAATTCCTCATTGTGGTTCAGTCCATTAGGTGCTTGCTATCTAATGCCAAGATATACCTGGTTTCTAGCTCCCGGAGTTTCCTAGGTAGGTCTCCACCCTCCCTGGTAGCTCGTACTGCATCTATGACAAAGTACCTAACAGACATAGGCTCCCTCTGCTGTGCCACCTAATAATGTCGGGCTACTGGATATGAGCGATCACCATTGGTGATAGTCCTCATATATTTTAGGATTCTTTTGTGGACTTGCAACATAGTCCTGCCTACGTATTGTAACCTGTATGTGAACGTCAGCACGTAGACAGCAAAGTCAGACTTACAGTTGAACGATCCCATAATCTTTATCTCTCTTCTTCCAAATGGGTACAAAAAAATAATGGTGTTCTGGCCTATGCTGCAAGACCTATAACAAGTGCATTTCCTAAAGCCCAGGGGTGGTCTAAACCAGCTTGCTTCTCGTTCAATCTCTGGGCTTGTTTGCATAATGATTAATCAAAAGGAGACTAGCTCATCTATTACAAAATTACCGAAAGTAAAGGACTCGGGTATGTTTCGTCAGGGGGTGGGAACACCTGGTAGGTGTGTTCATGAAGCCCTCACCCACCAACCTAGTTGGTGGCATGCTTCATCATCGGGCCCACCCAGTGACACCCAGCGTGTCCCGGGTGTGATTTGACGCCTGATTACAGCGGAGCAGGTATGTTGCTGAGTGTGCAGTGAGGAGTGTCAGGGTGGTGATGTTAAAACGGCTTGGCAGGGTCCCAGTACCCAAGGGTAAATTAAACTGTAATACCTGGGCCTCCATCAGCGGTTAAAAAATAAGGCTATTGGATGTTGGAGGCGAGTTACGACCTCTCACATCCAGTGGTGGGTCGACATGTTTCAGCCAGTGCCTTATGAATATGCTGGCTTTCTTCAGGACCTAAATAAAACGGTGTGGGTGTGACTAAAACTAGTGGGTGTGTAATTCAGACTATGTGTATACACGCCCTAAAGTGTTTATCTATGTGTGAGAGGGGGGATTCCCTTCTCAAAGACACCTGTACATGTAACACATATTGACAAGGACAAAACATACAGGGAAAAAAGAGAGTCACTAAGATGTATGGCTTTATACATATCTGATCGCCGGCACTATAGCGGTAGAGGTGTAGACTATAGACGGCTACAGTGTAATGGTACTGGTGGTACCATTAAGGTGAGATTTGCACTCTTAGTTCGGACGTGGCATGGCTAAAACACAGGTGTCACATACATTGTGCATATGTGTGAAGAGGCGCAATAGTTGCTTCTTACGCTTGTTTTAGCAGTTTTTGGCTTCAAGGTGGAGAAGTGGCAAGGGGTTGACCCTGTGGGGAGAAAGGTATTGGCCACTCAAGTTAGGAGACCTGTAAAGGAAGAAAAGGTAGCGCTTACCAGTGGTAGTGGTGGTTGTTTCTCATACTTACAGCTTTTCTGGGCAGAGCCTGCTCTGGACCTGTAGTGCCTCCTTCGCATACCGGTGGGTAATGGCCGGTTCTGCTGCGTGTTATATACTGTGGTTGATTGGATAATCATGTGCACCTGCAATTGGTGGAGGTAAAAATAGAAGGACTCGAAACGCTATGTTTCGCCTAGTCATTGTGCCTGAGAGGGCGCCTGGGCGCTGCTGTGCTGCTACGAGATACAGGCGCGCATGCGCAGTGGCCGTTGGTTGTAATGTGCATGCGCGGGTCGGTAGTGTTATGCCTGCGCATGCGCGAGTATAGTCAATCGCCCCGGTTGGGAATAGGGGCGGGAAGTGAAGGGCTGTATTAGGCCATAATGTGTTGGCAAATTAGTAAACAATAAAGAAATAATGAAAACAGTGGGAGATACACTGTGTCTGTGGCCATTGTAAGCGCGTTATTGTGTGACTTAACATGACGTGAATGGCAATTCTTGTTTGCATAATTACATCCATCAATGATGGTGCTCTCCGGTAAGTTAGGGGGTGGCTAGGAAGTAACTTGTCAATGATCGGATCGGCTTTAAGGATGTGCCCATTTCTACCGCATAGATCTGAACTCTCTGCGTTGGGTATTGCAGGTGGTTAAAAACCTCACCTGTGGTTTACCTTCCTCTTCCCTTGGCACTTTCTTGGAAAATAGGGTAATTTCCCTTTTCTTTTTGTTGGCAACCCTGCGCACCTCGCCAACCACTCTTCTACTATAACCGCTCTCCAGAAAATGCTGACTCATTTAATTCTGGCATTTAGTTAACTCAGTTGTTGTGCTGCAATTCCTGTTGGCTCGCAGCATTTCTCCATATGGTATGCTGAGTTTGGTGTGGGTTGGGTGGAAAATAGTGGCATGCAGAGTTGTATTTCCTGCCATTTCCTTCCTGTTGAGTTTGGTCTCGAGCTCCCCCACCTGCACATACACTTCAGTATCTAAAAACGTTATGCTCCTGTCACTGATAGTATAGATGAACGTCAAATTGAAATTTTTGACATATAAGAGATTGACAAACTGTTCTGCGGACTTCGTGGTGCCCCTCCAAATTATAAAGAGATCGTCAATAAATCTTACCCACATGATTATGTGTTCTTCCCAAACCATGTTCCTCCCAACACCCCACATGCAAGCATGCATAACTTGGGGCAAAACAGGAGCCCATTGCATTCCCACGCTGTTGCCACTACAATTCACTCCCAAACAACAATAAATTATCCCCCATACATCTCTTTGCTGTGGACATTAACATTTAGGTGAGATTAAGCATACTTGCTTGTCTTTCCTGTAAAAGATATTGCATTGCTCGTAAGTCGTAAGTCGGCAGTATGGACTATGCTGGAAAACAGAAATGTTATATCAAGTACTAATAGTATATAATCATGTTCCATTGATGTGTCATACACCATTCTGAGAAAGTCACCACTGTCCTTCACATAAGATGGTAACTTAGTGACATACGATTTTAGAAAGAAATCAATGTATTTGGAAGTATTTTCCATCATGTTTCCAATAGCCGATATGATAGGGCGTCCAGGGGGGCAGCTAGCATTTGTATGCAACTTTGGGATTAGATAGAAGACCAGGGTCCTTGGTGTATCATTCTTGAGGTACATTACTTCATCATGTGAGAACAAGCCGTCATTCCTCCATTGATCAAGTTCCTGTGCATACTCCGTATGAGCTTTCGTCATTACTTCCTGCTTGTACCTTTTATATCAGTCTCTCTGTCCAAGTTGGGAATGAGCTTCCTGTAGGCACAAGCTGATTGGTCAAAGAACAATATTACCCCTCTTGTCCAAGTTCCAAACCACCATGTGTTTGTTTTTTCTTAATTTTGATAACAAATCAAAATATTTCCACTCAGTGGCTGATTTTTTTCTTCCATCTTCGTTAGCCCCTCAGTGGATAGTTTTAAAGCCTTCAATAACTAGTTTGTGGAATGTGTTGATGTTTTCTTTTCCTGTAGTTGGGGTTGTCCTAGATCGTGGCCTAAAAGGTGTTGATGCTGCTTCCCCAACTTCAATGTTCTCTTCCCTGATAATGTCCTGAATTGTTAATTCAGTGTCTGTGTCATCATTATCCATTTCCAGCTGTCTGAGGGTTCTAAAAAAAGAAAGATCCGCATTGGTTGCGCTTTCCGTTGGTGTCACTGATTGATTCTTTTCAGTCCTGGCTCTAGATGTATACTGAGTGGAGTTGTGGATTTTCAAAAGCTTGAGGTTCCTTAGGAATTTAAAACAGTCAATCCTTGTCTGCGGGTATATTCCTTGGGCAAAACTTACAGTAGTTGTTAGGGTTAGGTCAGAAAGATTCATGATTGACTGCCCCCTAATTAAATACATCTTTATTGTTTTTGCTTCCATGTCTTCTTGGTATTTCTGTTTTGTCTTCCTATCTCTCTGCCATTGTTACCTCCTTCGGCACCTCCTCCTGTTGGCTTCTGTGGTTTTGGATTCTGTGGCCTGTGTTGCGAGGCGGTCCAACCTTAAAAAATCCATTCCATCAGACATAGTCATCTTTCTTCTTGATGATGTGCTTTCATTCTGCCCCTGATTTCTGCTTAGATCTTTGTTGCTCGTCCCTACCTCCGAACTCAGCTCAGTTTCAGAATCCATGGTGTGGTCTTCTACCATTTAGTCCACCGTCTTACTGTTGCCGCTGTTTGCAAAGGCAATCGAACCTTCTAGCAAACGTGAAGATTTGCCCATTCTCATAATCTATTTTATCTCTCAAGAATGTATTTAATATTCTTTGTTTTATTATATCTTCATGCTTTTTCAGTCTTATTTGCATATTCGCCTTGAACTTCATAATTGCATCTTTTTCTGGTCTGCTGTTGAGAACCTGTTTCAAGTTTTCTATCTCTTGTAGTCAAGTCAATTTTTTATTGTATAAAATTATTAAAAATCATTACAAAATGCATTTTGATCATCATAGAACATAAAACACTTATATAATGTTAACTATTAGAGACTGTTAGCCATATGAAAAATAAATATCATGTATTTCAATTTGATACTATGATTCCCTGTTCAGCTTGCTGTAAGAGGGATTGGGCTTTCATCATGTATTTAACTCCCCTGCAGGCCAACATAGGAGATGATCCATCTAGCCATCGAATTACAGCTTGCCTACATGTTCGAATGTTCAATTTATTAAAAATGTTCTTTAAAAGCCGTCTCCTCAAATCCTTAAGCACCGGGCAAACACATAGTAAGTGAATTAATGTTTCATTCTGATATCCACATAGACGACAATAAGGGTCAGTGTGAAAATTTTTCCAGGATGGTAACAAATCCTTTGAAAACTGTAAGCCTAGTCGATGTTTTATATATCTTTGTTTTAGGGAACTATTGAAGTGGCTTTCCAGATAGGTCTGTGGCTTTATCCCGCAATATGAGTTTATCACAGTCCACCCGTGTCGTCGTTTTGCGGTACTTGTTTTGTCTTCCAGATAAGATTCCCATTTGACCGCTTTCTTTACTATTTTGTCAAAAGTATATCTATCTGGCCTCGTGTCCCAAATTTCTTCAATTCCTATACAGTTCAGGGATTGGGTCAGGAAACCTCCCCAACTGTTCGGCACGTGCAGTTTCTGCTGTGTATCGATTTCTTTCCAGCACAGGTTGTCCAATGAGCCGTCTTCTGACATTCGTGTTTTGTGACAGAGTTTTACAAAGGTTCCCATACTGCAAAACTTCTGATTCAGAAGACCGAATTCTAGACGAACCTGCGCCAGTGCTGACGATTTTGGGAGGTTTAGGACTGCCTTGTATACCTTTGTTTGTAAGCTGTTTAACAGCCCTGCTTCTTTGCCACACCAGGTGGCCAATGCGTATGATAAAGTGGGTAGGGTTTGTGCTTTTAGCACTTTCAGCAGATGTATATAATTTGGACAACTTAGTTTTTTTTGTAGTTGCCGATATGCGTAGATCAGGGACTGTGCTTTAGCTTTTAGATCGATTTTGTGTTCTTTGTTAGTTTGTCCTCGCCCCAACTTCAGACCTAGGTACTTGTAGGATGTTTCCTCCTTTATTGGGGTACTATTTGCGTACCATTTGAATGTTGGCTTTTTTGGATCCACAATGCGGACCACTTTGGTTTTGTCTTTATTCAGTTCCAAACATTCGTGTTCCAAATAGGTTACCAAGTTGTTAATCGACCTTTGCAAGCCTATTGGCGTTTGACTCAGAACGACAATGTCATCTGCATACTGCAGGAAGGGGATAGGAATGTTTGACAAATAGGGTGGATGGCATTCCCCGACCTCCATGTGACTGACGATGTCTCCCATGTAGAGGTTGAATAAACTTGGGGCCAGTACACAGCCTTGTTTTAAGCCTTGTTGTGTTCTAATTTCAGCCGTTACGCTGCTACCGTCTCCCAATTTTACTCTGGCCCAGGTGTTACTATACAAGGCTATAATAGCCTCCAGTAGCTTCTTCGGGATACCCCATGATCTTAATTTTTCCCATAAGCGGGTTCTGTTCACTCTGTCAAAGGCTGCTCGCAGGTCTATGAAACAAGCGTACAGTCTCGTCTTCCTTTTTTCAGCTTTTTCCTTTAGGAGAGCCAGGGATATCAAGTTTGTTAGTGTGCCAGTCCTTTTCCGGAAGCCAGTTTGAAACATGGGTATTATATTCGTGTCTTCCATCCAGTCTTGGAGAAGTGATAGTAAACATGACCCATATAATTTTGCCTCAACATCCATCAGCGAAATCAGCCTATAGTTTCCTGGCTCATTATGGTCACCTTGTTTAAAAATTGGGTGGATTATACTCCCGTTCTAGGATCTTGGCAGTTTATTCTGGTTGTAAATTGAATTAAAGAATGGTGTCAAGTATTCTGCCCAGAATTCAGGTGAATGTTTGAAGATAGAGTTTGGAAGCCCGTTAGGACCCGCTGCACCCTCTTTTTTCAGGCGGTTTATTTTAGCTTTCAGCTGATCTGTTGTTACTAGGGTATCAGGCACGATGTTTACTAATTTTTCTGATTTACCAACAAGTATATTTTCAAGTTTCCCTTTGTTCCCAATTCCACAACCCAAAGTTAGCTTCAGACTTACTTCTGGTGGATTATGTCCTGTTCCTAAGATAGTTTCCGCATATTCGGAATTTCTAATGCAGGATTTGCACTCTGATTTACAGGGCCATTTTTGACCATCCATCCTGTCGAAAAACATGTTTTTTACATGCTGAGTCCACTTGCTTTCTCCTATGCCAGCCTCCTGTGTTAGGGTATTCCCCTTTGTCAGTTTATTAATAATACCCCAAAATGTTCTGGCATTATTGTGTTTCCCGGCAATTAGTAATTTTGTCCACATTTCCTCTTGGTACGATGTTTTTGCGCTACTCAGCATGAACTTATATTTTTTCCGCATGACTTTCAATTTTGACTTATCTGGTTTTATTCCACTTTTTATCAATAATACCTGCTTGCGGACTTCTCGTGCGATTTTTCTTTTTTCCTCTCTCAAGGTGATGTTATACCAAGGCTGTTTCCCATTATTGAGTCTTCTCGAATTCTGATTTTTATTTGGGGGATTTCTTGTTATTGCTTCACATAGATGTTCCCATGTTTTTACCAGGTTTTCTTTTTCTTCCGATGTTAGTCTGAGCAGTTCATTTTTTAATTCATCCATTGTTGGTTTTATATCCTTACCTCCCCATTTCAGTTTACGTAGATTGAATTTTTCAGTATACTCGATGACGGTGTTTTGTTTTTCCGTCTTACTGACCAACATATTTATTTTGGTAATTAGAGGAAGATGATCGCTTTCCACACGTTGCTCCACCGAAGATGAGCTCACCATCGATATCAAGCTGTTGCTCATTATTGTGAAGTCTATTGTTGACTTTCGATTACCGCTTACAAAAGTTATAGGTATGCCACTGTCCACACTATCTTTCTTGTTCAGGATAGAAAGGCCCAGTTTTCCCAGAGCTTGAGTTATTTTGTCATCTTTTGTTAGATTGCTATTAAAGTCCCCTGAGATAATCATGGAGTACGACTCATGAGTACTTTGCAAAGCCCTGATCAAGGTTAGTAGTGTTATCAGTTTTTCATTTTTCTCTTTCTTTTCCGGGTGTACATAAACGTTAAGTACTAAAAGATTGCCAATACCTGAACCAGAGTCCAACTTCTCCGTAAGTTTTATTGCTTGTATCCAGTTTACCACAGTGTCCAATTCTTCCGCTTGCCATCTGTATTGTTGGGCGATATACGTTGATAAGCCTCCTCTAGGATGTCCAAATTTAGAAAGTTTTTCGGCGAGGACGTGAAACTCGACATAACCCGGGATAGAAGCTTGGTGCAGGTTCCAAGTTTCTTGTAGCAATATTAAGTCGTGTTGATCCAAGAAGTTTGCCGTTTCGTGGTCGTGCCCCATACTATTAAAACCATGAACATTCCAGGAACAGAGGCTGATCATGTGGGGGTTTGCCGCAGTGAATTCCTTTTGGTTACCGACTGTTATCCGTGGATGTAGTATTGAATCTTCTTTTAAATCACTGGACATATTAGGAACATTTATTGCTCAATACCGATGCCACCCACGACCAATCAGTAATCTGTTCCTGAGCACCTCCTTGCACCATTGCATTTTCGTGTCTCCTTATATTTTGTAATATTTTTTGTGGAGTTACTGAACGAGCTCCCTTTAAGGATGTTTTTTTGGGAGTTCCCCTCTTCTAATTTCCTTTTACCCAGGTCATGTTTTTTAGAAGTGGAAATGGATATTTTTTCCGTTCGTCCCGCCTCAGTGCTATGCCCCAGGCTTCAAATGACTTACTCATTGCAAATATTCTGTCAACTATGTCCTTGGATGAAGTTTTAGACCTATATTTGTTGGCATATTTAATTAATATCTGGATCAGTCTTGCTGATGCTAACAGACTGCTTGTGGCCCACTCCTCCTACATTTTGAGATCTGGATTTTCAAAGTTTGGTACATTAAGGATTCTTAAGTCTCGAGGAATCCTGCCCACATCCAATGACTTTGTTAGGGATTTAACTTCCCACCATTTTGTAATTTCTTTCCAATTTCATTTTTCAAAGGACTTCAAAACCTGTTGTAGATCCATTGGTTTAGGTGAACTCTCATTTCTATGGGTTTCTCTCCTTGCTCCCCGCAAACCTTTGTCACTGAACATATGTTCAGCCTCCTCCTCCCTTTCACGAATTGAAACAGCTGACATCTCTATTTTTTTATTAGTATAGACCGTCTCTCAGAAGTTGAAATTGCTGACAGTCTTTTATCTCTTCCGCCCCAACACCGTACTGTCCCGCTCACTGGTTTGTTTTTTTCAGTGAACATATATAAAGGCCAAGTTCTTGCAGCAGTAATTGCTGGTTCTTGCTGAGGAGATGCATAAGGAAGAGTGCAGGTCAATAGCCCATCTGCTCCACAAAAGATTGGCTAACGTCCAGGCAGAAATTTGCAGGAGATCACACAAGTTGAAAGTTGCCTTGTCATACTTTGCCCATCTGAGGACTGCACATGAGGACCATGAGCAGGACCTTCTTTCTTGACACAAATATTGTGTCTAGATAGAGGTTACCCATTCGAAAAAGGATCGGTTTCAAAATATGCTGTATAGCTTATAAAGCTGTATGCAGATTAGGCCCTAGTTATCTCAATGACAAATTTGTGAACTATGTGCCTCTCAGACTCGTCCGTTCAGGAGACAAGGCCCTGATCTCAATCCCACGCTTTAGAAAGTCCCAACAAGGCGGTAAGGCAATTTACCATCTTACCCCTTGCCTATGGAACGATCTCCCCATTCACCTGCGACAATGTACAGACTACCTAGCCTTTAGGAAACTGCTGAAAACATCGCTCTTCTAAATAAGTCTCCTCAGTGTGCTTATGTGGCTCCAGCGCAGAGATACCCTTATGGGGTGATTCGTGCGCTTTATAAGTGAAATAAATAAATAAATAATCAAATACATAAAGATGAGAACCTTGCTTCCAAGGGGAGGGCTAGCACCAAATCTAGATCTGACTCCACAGGAAAAGGAAGTGCACAACATCATCAGCCCCAGCATTATTGAGAGGAAAGAAGGTGCAGTAGAAGCCACAGTTGTGGAGGAGGCAGGTTTGAGACCAATGCATAGTATACATACAATTGCATAATTATAGCACACAGTCGGAGCAATGATGTGTATCGAAGGTGACCCTAATAAACTCTTTTGACCATTATAGTGTTGGGAGAGCTCTCTACAGATTCCACTAGAAAATGAATAAATATCAAGTGATGCTCAATATGGCCAACTGTGATAAATAACTGATGGATGTATATGTTATTTCACAACAGCAACCCTGGAAAGCGTCATGCACAATCTAAACTTGTGGCAGGTGGGTTGGTATCCTGTGTTAATGATGTTGAGACAGAATGAGCACCACTCATTTAACAAAAGACAGACAGGTTCCAGTGACCCTGCACAGAAGGAGAGGAAAGAGCACTCAACAACCCTCACACCCACCACCTGCAAGAAGAGCCAGGACGGTCTTCACTTCCACTGTTACCGTCAACTTGTCACGTTTATTTGACACTGTATTGTTTCATATGCCTGTATATAACTGTGAGACGATAATTTGTATAATCTCTATTTATACTTGTAAAGCACACTGACATCTCTTGCAGGGTAATAGTCCATTCATAAACAACATCCACGCTATATAAAAATCTTAAAATAAATACAATTACACCAGTGACCAATACCACTGTTGCCATCCCTCTTACTTCCTCTCATGTACCCCACAGCCTTCCTGCAAATGTTCATGTCCAAACATAACCACAGGTATAAAGCTGTGAAGGTGATGAGTGTCACCTTGCCACTAACACTGCAGCTGTTGCAGCGGCTCCTATTACTCAGCCTGTGGCTGGCTTCACCCTGCGGGGTATTGAGAGGAAAAGGAGGAGGAGAAGAAAGAGGAGGAGGAGAAGAAGAACATTTTACGATAGGGGAACTTGTGGCAATCGCCTATCACACATAAGCATGGACGGCCAGTAATCAGCCGTCCTCCCGCTTCTGCATTACTCTCATACCACATCCCCCTATAAGTCCACTGCATCTTGCCTCAGGAGAGGTATGCATAATGTATTCACCTCAATGGGGAAGCCCATACCCAGGAAATAAGTGTTCCACAACTGTAGTGTATGGAAAATAGTTTGTTAGGTTGTGAAGTCTAGTGTTCAGGGTTAGCAGCAACTGGAATATAGGTATAGTGTAGGGGTTAGTTGGGGAGAAGTGGGCATAGGATATTGCTTTCAAGGATGAGGACAATTCGGCAGCCGTCGGAGGTGAGATAGGGCAGCTAGGATATAGATGAGTTCATTAGTCATAGCAATACTTGCAAGACAGTAGGCGAATAGGTGAGATGTATGGTTAGGGCATCTGTAGTTCCTTACAGTTTTTTTGTTACAGGTATAGTTTAGGAGTTAGTTGGAGAGTGGCTGTAATTATGATTGTGAAGGTGACAGTGAGATTACATATTTAGAGCACTTCCATTTGTATTGAGCTTCATTTTACACATTTTGCGAATCCAATTTTAATTTACTGATATTACCCTGGAGTGTTGAAAACATGCTTAAAGCTCTCCACTACCATAACTAGGCCTGACATCAGGATGGATGCTCAGGGGCTGAATGCATATGAGTGCATTCGTATCACTTTGGCATAGATGCATACTTGCAGCTGTTTATTTACTGACACTTGGCCATTAAAGACCTGGAGCTCCTGTCACAATGGAGTTACCCAAGTCCAGTCTGGAAATAACAACAATGTTTACCATCTGTAAGTATGTGTTGATTTTGTTTGTCACAATCTATGTTATATTATTATTATTTTCATTTACCTCCACCTTTGAAAGCACAGTTTAATTTCTCAATCTTAGTAGTATAATCGTAAAACATCATGGCGGTATATTATGTCTGACTGACAAATTGTTTCCACAAATGAGTTCCTATTCCTATCACATTACCTTAGGATTACTTCTAATGGGTAACTGTCTCTCGCCCCTTTGTCACGTCTTATTCTCTTCATTCATATTAATAACATGGAAATTGTGAAACTGACATAAAAAAAGAAAATCATTTAACTCAGAACTTAATTTTTTTCTTTTTCGCCAATTCATATTTTCCCTCTTGTGCTAAATCATTACCTAAATACTCTCAAACGACTTACTTTCATTGTGCATGTTTCTCATTTCTGCCCCTCCCAAAATCCAATGCCCTATTCTCTTCCTTCACTCACCTGCGTGTGACCCACCATCTGGTTGAGGTCTCCAGCGTGGAAAGTTCTGTGAAACCACCAGTATCTCTCTCCTGCTTCCTCATCAACATCCACCTGAGCGTGCAATTCTGTTTTGTCCACAATGTTCTCAGTATCCCATTAACCTCTGCTATCTGTTTTTTCTCTGTCAATTGTGCGCCCTTCTCTGCCTCTGGTTAATCTTATTTCTTCACTAACTTGCGATGGTCCTCCTTGCATCTCTTTGGTAAATGGGGTTTCTATTCCACCATACCTTTCTGAAGTTTGGCATTTGAGCAGCCCATTCCACCTTTAGTATCAGATTCATTGTCTTCTTCTGTCTCCCTTCCTCTGGCCCGACCTCTTTCCCCACTGTTCTTCAAAGCAAGTGTCTGTCGAATGTCTGTCTTCCAGCTTCATCCCTCTTACTCGTGTGCTACATCCCGATAAAAGGGAAAGGGCGCATGTCTACTCCTTTTACTGATATATACATATATATTTTAAAAAACTGAGGTGAAAACTTGTCATTTGTCTACTGTGTAACCACTTATGAATCTCAGAGATTTGGTCATATCCATTTAGAAACAATTTGTCTAACTGTTTCCTTGTCGTTGACAGCTGCAGGAATTCTGTTTTCTGTGGATTTAACAGTAAGAAAGTGTGCATCATTCAAAATTGTACTTTTGCCAATCATTCTATTAAGATGTGAATGCACTGCAAGTGTAGTTGTGTATTATCTATACTCTTATACAGGTTGACATAGAATTCATGATATTGCTAGAGTGGAACCTTAAGGCACCCAATTTTGACGAAAAAAATGTGATCACCTATTTTTAGGTCTCGCCTGAGGCAGCGCACATGCTGCACTGGCGAGACATTCAATAAGTGGGGTTTCAAAGTGCTACCCGCATGCATTTTCCAGCCACCAGCTTAATGTTACGCGCACAAGCGCGCGAGACGTGCACAGCTGCCATGTGGCTTTATCTTGTGAATCTGATCGCGATCACATTCGCTGTGCGTGCGAACACAACTCCTGGGCTTCTTTTCACGCACTTGAGGTGCCCACTACTTTTAAATCACTTTTGTGGTGCGCACGCACACACACAACTCCCGGGTTTCTTTTCTTCCAGCGTGGGATCGCTTTCGCGACCGGCCGCTCACTTTTATTTTCTTCCCCAGTGCAGGATCACTTTCGCAGCCAGCCGCTCACTTTCATTTTCTTCCAGTGCAGGAATAGCAGGATTCAAATAGATGTGTCTGCCTCATTTGCATGATTTATAATCTAATTTATTGTGTCCTTGTTCATTAGAAGCAAGCAGTTTGCTTTACACAACGTTCCTTCTAACCGGACACACTGCCCCTTTATCGGTTTCTGCTGACGGGTCCCCCATTCTCTGCAGCACCAGGGCCTGTAGCGCAGTCCCTCTTACACTGTAACTCCCTCCGCTTACAAAAGTAAATATGGAAGGAGGGGCAGCCACATCATGCCCGTGGACATGAAATGCTTTTAACTTCAATGAAGAGAGAGATTTGTTAGCGACAGAAAATGCTGAAACCTTTGCTATTTGAGCACATTAAGTTTTTCAAGCTTGCATGGCAACTGGTTCTTCGGTATGACCAACAGTGCACCTAATGCTAATGTTTTCTTCCCCTCCACAATACATTAAGCCTCCATTTGTTGCAGCTTGAAGTACTTGAGGCAAAACCTAAAAGGTGTGTTGAGAAGTGGAGTTGGTTGTTCACCATACAAAACACCACTAAAGAGAGCGAAGGGGGGGTGTGGCAAATGAAAAGTAAAAGACTCTAAATGAGTGATCTGAATGAGTGAGCCTGAATGACCTAGTGAAGCAATGCATCAAGTACAGTGGACATTGAAAACAGCAGTTAGTTGAAATTGAGAACAGAAAACGTTTTCAACATTATTTGTAAGAAAAAAAGCAAAAACTGATGAATTCAATTGTTTTAGCTTTAGTACAGTGAAAATATGTGTTTCGAAGTATAACCAGAATACACAGGAGATGTACAGTTTGAGCAGCAGTGTACACGTCTCCGACTTTCAAGAGTATGCACAGGAGTAGTGTAATCTTCCTCACACACAAAACATGCATAGCATGGCCAGCAGCGGTGCAAGACATCACAGGAAGTATCTGTGAACACTTTCTTACATACACGACCAGTACAGCACAGATGCCCATTTCCACAGCTACACTACAGGTAAGAACAGAAAAGGATCTAACACACGCTTTTTAATTTACACAGTTATTTATTAGTTATTATTGTTTAGCTTCTTGACAGTTCAGCCCAAAACTGAAATGCATAGGGTAAAAAGAGTTTCTAATACTTTATGAATGAACTATCATAGACTGTCTGTACTGCTCAAGCAACATGCGTGTCAGAGTGATCAAAACTTCTAGATGCAGCTTGTCTATGTGTAAAAATATCAAACATATACAGACCCAATAATTCAGAAATTGGAAGTGAACATTAGTCCAGTGCAACATTTTACAGCTCTACAAACCCTGACCACAATGCGAGGATGACCATTTAACAAACATGATACATTCATCACTGGATGTAAGGAGTCATGTAGTCTTCAAGGTCACACTGGTCTGAAACTGTCTTGAAAACCGAACCAACAAGCATTAGCATAGCCCATAGGTCTCGACTTTGGTACATTATAAGTGTTTAGCCATGCATCAGTTAATGTTGTTGCACCAAGGATATTGTGCTGCATAACTAAATACTTATAAGGTCCCAAAAGCGAGACCTATTGGCTATGCCAATGCTTGTTACCACTAGCTCCCTGTCAGCAAGGTAGAATGATAAATATTACATGACCTTTCCCCTTCGAACCCCTGACATGTTTCAAAATCAATCCAGATTAGCCTTTCACAGTAGGTCCTACGATTTGTACAGAATATGGTGCACAGTGTCTCTGATTTTTAAGGATGCTGTTTCCATGCCATGGCTGGCCCTAAAAGTAGTCTAGCAGCTAGCTAGAAGATTATCTTCGTTAATGAATGAGTACATTTGATTGGCTACAGATTTTTCGCAGGCTTTCCCCACAAGGGGAAGTTAGGTACTGAATGAACCTTTGCTAGTAAGGATGGGTCAGAGTGAAATCTTTAAGAATCAGAACGATCTGTCTGTTTTTTTCGAGGTAGGGACAATGTCTTGGTTGCATTCATTAGTTTACATCATATGTCCTAGACTACGTGGAATGTGGCTTTTTGTTTGTTTTTTCTAGATGGGTTTTGAAAAGGAGTTTGTGAATTTGAGGCTAGTGATAGATGTCTTCGGGTTGCTAGGAGAGATGGCTGTAAATTCATCATATGGTTTGGAGTATTAAGGCAGTAATCTATGAGGTGCTTCATTAGGTGCTAGAAAAAGTTTGGAAATTAGACCCAGATTTACTAGACTTTCACACAGCGCAAAGCAGCAAGGGAGCATCCTGGGCTGTGTTACGCAAAAGGTAAAGAGCACAAATGTGCCATATTTACTAAGATATGGTCAGTAGCAGCCCGTGTGATGCAGCGCGCACAACGAAATTCGTTTTATTTATTTATATGTTTACTTACCTCTAATCGGCTGTAATCCGTAGTTTACTACTCACCACCATGTCCCTCCCCGTCCCACTTCAGCACCCGGCAGCAGTCTCACCACGGGCCGCTACTAGATAGGGTGCACCTCTACTCTCTCCCTGCGCTGGTGCACTTGTGGCAGTCTTGTGCCATGTACGTCCCTTAGGGATCCCCAGGATTTGTAACTTTCAAGCCTTGGCTTGCCACTTGTGACCACTGGCACTGCCTTTGCGACCCCCTGCCCTCAGAAATCACAAAGGCAGTAACAGGAGGAAAATGCACTGGGACGTGCCTCTTTTGGTTTATGTTGCTGGAGTTTGTATCCCACCTAAGAATGTTTTTATTTTGCAAACAGAAAACATTCTGAAGTGCTTGCAACTCCAAATAATTAAAATGTTCCTTTTCCACAGGCTCATTACAAAGCCCAATTTCATGGGTTCCAACAAAACAGCGTTCCTTTAACTTTTTCTACTGCTGAACTTTGCATTTGCCTTTTCAAGGTCTCTCCCTCCAGGAGAGGAGAGAAAAAATCTAAATCTTCCTGGGTGACCTTGCAAGTTATACCTGTGAGAGAGCGCAATTTGAATAAAACGTATATCCTAGCCATATTTAGACGCATATAGTATAAACGTAGGAATGAAATGTATATCATAACGTGAAGTTGATGTTTATAGCATAAAGGTCAACAGAAGTGACAACGTGGTATAAGAAATGTAAATGTATTTACTGTTAAACATGCATTAGATTTAGAAGGCCCGTATATATAATGGGTTGAGGTAGAAATGTTTATGAAACGTAGAACGTGCAAAGTAGAATTCATGTACGTTTGTAACTTTAAACGGAGAAACGGCGAGAAATGTAACGTGGAGAAATGTGCAGAGAGCATATATACGTGCCGATGTAACGAACGAGAATACAACTTCGTATTCTATGTATTCTATGTATTCTATGTATTCTATGTAAAATGTATTCAAGTATAACCAAGACTTCGCCAAAATGCGATTATATATATAAATGTATGCTAAAGGTTATACTGTATAGAAGAAGTTTGTAGGAATGTTAGAAGAGTTTAGGTCATTTGTGATTATAACCTGACTGACCAAGAGTTCGCAGGAGCGTAGTCCAATGTATGTAATTTAGTGGGCTCACAGGAGTCGTGAATAGCTTGATGTGGACATGAGAGCCAAGGAGTCTAGCACTTGTTAGATTTAAGGTGACAATGTCGGACGGAGTTTTATTACTTAAACGTGAGAAGAGACTCTTGGAATTTGAGCTTTGTTTTGGAATGACCATTCGCAGGACCTAGTAAGGTCAAGAATCATAGTTGTAAGTTAAAGTCTTGTTTAAGTTTGTAATGATCCAAGGGAGGCAGCGAAGTTGGTAGAGATAGGTTTAATGAAATGGCATACAATAATAGCCAACCAGTTCAGTTGTAGTCCAAGGTAAAGATGAATTCCCTAGTGGAATCCACCACAAGAGCATAGCAGGGTTCTAAGAATACACAGGAGTCATATTTAAAGAGACAAGGCATAAATAAACATTGCAAAGCAAACCTAGAGTATTACATCATCTCCTCTTCTTAACAGAATAAATGAACATAAGAAAAGCGGCAACAAATAATAGTGATTACAAAAACGTATGTGAAAACTTATTCTCTAAACCTTGAAGGTCTATTTACAATACGAGAGCTCTTCCTGGTACCTGTGTCAGAAGAGGAAGTATTGTTAAGTACAGAAGTATTAGAGGGACCTTCAGAAACATGTGAGGAGGAATTAGCTCTAGAAAGAACTCCAGAGTCAGGGACAATTTTAGCAACTCTGTTGAGATTCCACCAGAAACCTCCTTCCACTTGTATTGCATTGCCTATCACTTTAACGACTTTAGCAGGAGGTCCAAACTTGCTTTCCCCTTTGTTAACATGCCCAGACTTCCTGATCCGTACAAAATCTCCAATTTCCAAAACACTCTCTTTTGTTCCTTTCCTCACATCAAAATATTCCTTTTGTTTGGACTGGGCGATTGAAACATTACTTTTAACAATGGACATGAGACTAGAAACATCTGAACTTGACTTAATCCATTTGGACATCCACCCAGGACAGAATGAAGTGTTTGGCTTCCGCCCTCTCATTAGCTCGAAAGGAGAGATCTTGGTGGAGGAGTGAGGGGTGGTTCTGTAAAACCAAATCATGCTCTTCAAAGCTTTGCTGACCTCAACATTGCTACATCTAGCCCATTTCACACAGTCGCCAACGACTCGGTTCATCCTCTCAACAAGTCCGTTCCCTTGAGGATGATAAAGGGAACTCTTGACATGCTTGACCCCAGACCTGGAAAGAAATTCAACAAACTCATGGCTCACAAATTGTTTCCCATTGTCGGAAACCAACACTTCAGGAAACCCTTCCCTGCTCCATACATCACAAAGGAACTCAATGACACTTTTGGTATCAACATCTTTGGTAAGTTTGAACTCCGGCCATTTGGAAGCATAGTCAACTAAAACCAAAATGAACCTGAAACAACCACTGAGCACGGAATAGGGACCCATTATGTCAATGCCCAGTTTAGCCCAGGGACGATCTGGACATTCAACTGGCATAAGAGGAGGAACCCAGGTCTTGAGACTCTTATCGGAAGATTTACATATGCAACATTCTGCAACAAAGCAGTCAATATCCGAATCCATGGCAGGCCACCAGAACATCTCTCGAATTCTACGTTTGGTGAAGGAAGAACCTAAATGACCCTCATGAGCTTTGGCAATAATGTCTTTTCTAAAGGCAAAAGGAGGGATGATTTTGTCATTACGTAATAAAATACCATCCTCAATGGAAATCTCATGTCCAACTTTAGAAAAGGGTTGAAGAGAAGCAGACAACACTTTCTCACGTGGCCAGCCCACCTTGACAAAATTGCAAACATCTTGCAGAATACTATCCTTATCAAAAGCCTTTCTCCACTCGACTTCAGAACAAACTTGTAACTCAGGAATGTCCACACAAGCAACTAAGCAATCATCACAATCTTCATCGATAAGATTAGAAAAAGGAATGTCGACATCGTCGTCACACACAGTAGGAGGAAAACGAGACAAGAAATCAGCCCTTACGTTTTTCCCTCCGGCAATATGCACAACATCAAAATTGTATTGTAAGAGCCTAGTGACCATTCTTAAAATCCTGGGTGTACAACACTTGGTGAGACCACCACCTAAGATGTTAACTAAAGGTTTATGGTCAGTTTGGAGCAAAAAACGCGTACCCCAAATGAACGGTCTGAATTTCTCAATCGCCCAGGTGCAGGCCAAAAGCTCCTTCTCTATCACAGAGTATTGAATCTCAGCCGATCTCAACACTCTTGAAGCAAAACTGATGGTTCTTTCCACACCACCTTCGTTTTGTGTTAAAGTGGCACCAAGACCGACACAACTTGCGTCAACAGTAAGACAACAAGGTAAGGCAGGATCAAAGGGTTTAAGTACAGAATCAGACATCAGGGAAGCTTTCACTTCTTCAAAGGCTAGAACACACTCTTCGCACCAAACGAATTTGACACCTTTCCTCAACAAATTACTGATAGGGCGTACAATGGTCGCGTAATGGGGAATAAACCTGGAGTAGTATTCGCAAATGCCCAGAAGAGATTTAACTCCAGTTTTATCAGACGGAGTAGGGGCTTTGGAAATTGCGTCTAAAAGTCCAGGTCTAGGCTTAATTCCATCTTGCGTCAGAATGTGACCGAGATACTCAACTTCCGTACACAAGAATTTGCATTTTTCAAGTTTCAAAACAACACCATGATTTTGAAATAAACTGAGAACATTTTCTAGAACACAATCATGAGAACCAACATCTTTGCCAAAGATTAACACATCATCTTGGAAGACTGTTACACACTTGACACCTTGCAAAACATTACCCATAACTCTCTGAAAGACCGAAGCGGCCGACGCTAGACCAAAAGGCATGCGTTTATACTGAAACGTACCCAAAGGCGAAATAAAGGCAGTAATGTGACGGGAATCGGGATGTAGCTCAACCTGGTGGTATGCACTGGCTAAATCGAGTTTGGTGAAGAACTTTGCTCCTTTGGTAGCTGCGAAGAGATCGTTAATGCGGGGAAGGGGATGAGAATCTACCCAAATCTCTTTGTTGACTGAGCGAAGGTCAACACAGACCCTAAGTTTCCCATCCCTCTTACGGGCTACAACCAAAGGCGAAAGCCACAGAGAGGATTCAGTAGGTTCAATCACGCCACACTCACATAAAATTTCCAGTTCTTTCTTCAAATCATCTCTGACGCTAAAAGGTACACCCCTAAGTTTGTGCTTGACAGGTGTTGATCCTTCTTTTCCAATGATCTTATGCTTAAAGCCTTTTATTTTGCCCAATTTTGAACTAAAAACGGAGGGAAACTTGCATTTGAGCATTTCAAGATAATCAGAGCAAGTAGCAATAAAGACTTGTTCCCTCGCACCAGGTTTAAGTGTCATTCCAAAAAGACCCTGATGGAACCAACCCAATATGTTGAGTCCTTTAATGGCAACATAAATTTTCCCTCTAATCTTCCTTCCCTGAAAACATAGGATGTCTTCAAAGAAGCCAAGAAGACTGATCCTCCTCCCTTCGTAAGACACAGGAGCACGGTCTGGAGGAAGAAGAGGACGAGAGTTACTCCAAGTGAAATCAAATAAATCCTTGTCAATCATGGTGATTTTGGCACCAGAATCTACAAGGAGTTTCAAAATTTTGTCACCAACAGTCACTTCAATAATAGGGTCAACACAGGAATCAGGATCGCCTTCAATTATTGATTCATCAGGAAAATCGGAAACAACTCCAATAGTTATTTCAGAATCTGAAGACGAATCAGAATCCACAACACCCACAACAGGTTTATCAAAACTTTTCTTATTTTTCAATTTTAAGCACACCTTAGCAAAATGTCCCAACTTTTTACAATAGTTGCACACCACGTTGGAAGCAGGACAAGAAGAACCTTTAAGATGTTGGGGGTTGCCATATCTAATGCACATTTGGGAGGAAACAGTTTTATTCCAAACTTTACCTTTAGAGGTATTCAGTGTAGATTTTCTTTTGTTAAACTTGGAAGAAGAACTTAAACTTAAAGCATTTATGGGTTCAATAACTTTGTCTTCAAGTTCTTTGAGAGAAACCATAGATGTTTCAACACTTTTAGCTAATTTAATGGTGTCATCAAGAGACGGATCACTCAATGCTAACAACTTTTGTCTAATGTTTTTATCCTTGCAATGGCACACAAACTGATCCCTTATAAGTTGTTCATTGAAGTTCTCAAATTTACACTCAGATGCCAATCTGCGTAAAATAGAGATATAAGTATCAATGTCTTCGGAATCAGCTTGTCTTCTTTTAAAGAAAGTGTGTCTACGAACCATAAGATTGGGTTGTTTATCAAAACGTATTTTAAGTTTGAGAATGGTGTCACTATATTCATCAGAGACAACACCTTCAGTAATAGGTAGGTCAGGAAGGTGTTTGTAAACAGATCTACCCTCAAAGCCTAGTGAGTGTAAAAGAAGACATTTCTTTCTTTCAGGACGAAATCTAGATGCTCCAATAGCTCCAAGATAATTCTCAAAAGCATCATGCCAGATTTCCCACCTAATAGAAGGTTCGCCAGGAGTTTCCAGGAAAGCTGGAGGTGGATTTACTGACTGTAAGGTAGACATGGCTTAATGATGAAATTAATAAGATAAATGAGAAATATGGAACACAGTTGTATACAATAAAATAGTGTGTGCCAGCGTAAATTAAGTAAATGGAATAAACATTAACAGTGTATAATAAACAAAGGAGCTGTGTACATCAGCGTGTGTCCAGGAAAAGCTGTGTACAAAATACGTGGAAAGTGGAAACTGTGCGCATAAATAACTTGAAAACAGGAGCTGTGCGCATCAGCGAACAAATGGTTGCTAAGCAATGAACGCTGTGCGCATCAGCGGTGAATGCGCGAAAACGAAGATAAGAGCTGTGCGCATCAGCGGTGAATACCAGAAGAATGTTCAGTACGTAACAAAGGTGAGCGGTAGGACCAATCACGAGGATTAAAACATTCGTCCAATGAAAGTGAACGATGGAGGACGAAGGCTGAGGACGTCAGACGCTCTTCACGACACAGTTCACAAACGTGCTGACATGGAGGCTGAGGCAGACGTCATAGGACCGCACACGGAAACAGAATGCAGGCGATCAAAGTTCCAGCAACCAAAGGTCTCGAGGAATAGCACGAGGTACGAAATATAATTTGAAATGACAACGGTCACAATCAAAACAGAGAAAAATGTCAGAAAAGGAAAATAACGTAGAGGTCCGAGTAACCACAAGCGATGCCACACAAAGACGAAGGAAAAAAAATGAATAGTCTTACAGTTTTTGCGTGGTCTTCGTTCAACGTCGGTAGATACAGTCAACCGAAGTATGTGGTACTCGCAATCTTTTCTGAAATTTCCGCCGATGTAGACAGTTTCGAAAAGGAAGGAAAGTACCGCCGTGACTATAGAAAGCCAGTCTGATGATTCCGTGTGGAAATAAGTAATGCCAACTCGATCCTGAAAGTGACGGTTGGTCAGCGATGGCAGGAACGAAATTCTATCTCTAGATGGCCAGGCCCAAGGGTATTACACAGCACGCATCGTCGCCAGTAAATTTATGTAATGATCCAAGGGAGGCAGCGAAGTTGGTAGAGATAGGTTTAATGAAATGGCATACAATAATAGCCAACCAGTTCAGTTGTAGTCCAAGGTAAAGATGAATTCCCTAGTGGAATCCACCACAAGAGCATAGCAGGGTTCTAAGAATACACAGGAGTCATATTTAAAGAGACAAGGCATAAATAAACATTGCAAAGCAAACCTAGAGTATTACAAAGTTCATTTGACTTTTGATCTGAAAGTGTCAGTTGAAGTCGCCAACAAGAAGACGAAGATGACATCTAAGGAGAAGGGTCAACTTAACGGACGACGAAGAGATGAAGCCATGGAAAAAGCTAGAAGATGACCTCACGGGGAAAGTCCGTGGTGGGCGTCGAAGGGGCGTTCCACCCACACTGTGATTGTGTATTTTAGGGACAGCACCCCGGGGAGAAGATAGCGATTAGCGGGAACAGCGAAGAGCTCAGGGCAAGCAAGAGAGCAGATGACTTGAGCAGATGCGCTGAGAGAGATCAGAGCGCAAGGGAGCAGTAGGCCGAGGACCCTTAGAAGAGCGGATGGGTAGGCAGAAAGGGTACTGCTTCTTAAACTTAAGTTACCTTTAGAGGCTAAGAGAGTTTGAACTTCTTAGGGAGTCAAACTGCTGACACCTTTTTAGGGTTCTGGAAACTTGCGAAGTAGGGATGTCACCTAGTATAGAATAGGGACAGATTTAACTTGATTACTTTTTCTCTTTCTGCAGATGACGCAGAAGAACCACTTCATATCGATTCTTTTTAATCTGCTGATTTTGGAACTGACTTTAATTGTATTTGTTTGTAGACTGAGGTTCTTTAGGGAATATATGTTCCTTTTGATTCCGATATATTTGATGAATTTGATCCTGAGAGGATTGTATATGCAATTTTTCTTAATTTTATATTAAACCTTTTAAACTTTATCAGTTGTAAGTGATTCTTTAGAGTGGTGTCCGTATATGGGGTTTATTTTACCTGAATGAGGGTTGTCTTTTACTCAATGACAGATACCAACGGTCCAAAATTGTTGAATGAGATAAGTCATCAGATTAATCATAAAAGAGATCAAAATCTCATTCCCCGCAGTTGGTAGCAGAGTAATGATGGTTATCTTCTTGAGGAAGACGACCTAGGCCAGGTTTAGTTTACCCCAAGGTCCCTAGTCATCGTCGACCAGAAGAAGAATCGCAGCCGAAGACGGTGCTGACGGTGCGTCGAGAGAAAAGCAGCAGAGTCGGTCGAGAGTGAGTATAAGGGTCATGCGTTGTAAGATTGCGGTGTTTTATGTTGTTCCTGTGTTGTAATGTCAAGCGGAGTTGAATGCCTGTAGTGTGATTGAGGGAAGGTTGTGAGCGCGCGCAACCGGATAAAAATCTTATGTCCAGAGAGGGCTTAAGTGGTTCGGGTGTATCGAACACTCAGAGTAATTTGTCTACCATATAAAGGGGGTCATGAGGTACCATTGATCACCCGCAGACCGATGATAGGGGGAGCGTTTGAGTGAGTGTATGAGTAAACGCATGCTGGTCGTACGTTTACTGTGTGTAAGTAACCTATCAGTTAAGGTGAGCGTCTGACCGTAAGAGGAAGACGTTTTCGCCAGTTGAGGTAGCAATTACAGTTAGACTGTGGCCGTACAGTCAGAGAAAAGTGATCGCTTGGACGGAAGTAGTCATTTTTCGGCGTATGAATGAAACGCATGTGAGACCGCGAGACGAGTTGAGAAACGAAGGGAACTGCTGCAGAGGGAACAAGTGACGTCAGCGTAGAGCCGCGCTGAGATTGGTCGGTTAGCGTAGAACAGCACTGGGATAGGCTGATTAGCGAGAGTCGCACAGGGATTGGTGGTTTGTCATTAGGACGTAAAAAAGGAAGAGAATTAATAAGAGAGAATCGTAGATTATCAAAAATGAAGTGCTTTAAAGGTTTAAGAAAAATCTTTAGGAGAAATAGAAGAAATTTATATGCTGGAGAAGAAGCTCCACCAGAAGGCACACCAGCTTATCATATGGCAGTAAATGTCGGCTTACACTCGATATTATGGATTTCCGAGTGGAATAGGCTAACTGAAGGGGAAAAGGAACTGACGTTTCCGAGATTCGGAACGTTTAAACTAGACGTGTTGAACCAACTGAAAGCGGTAATGCTTGCAACAAGACCTCTACCGAGGCCAACACAATTCGAAGCTCTTAGTGCATGGTTTAGAGCAGCACACGAGAAGAGTTTAAAGAGACGCCAGGAACGAGTGAGACGATCAGTAAAGGCAGTGCAGGATGCCAAATGGGATGAGGAAGCTAAGAAGTGGAGAGTGCAAAAGATAGAAGCAGACAAATTGTTCACCATGATAGAAGCCACGGGAGAAAAGAAACCTCTAGAGGAAGAGGATGAGGAAAGCGAGACGGAGGAGGATCTAATAGATAGGCTGTTAACAGATAGACCACCTCCATATAGCGGTGAATCCGCAAGTCCCATATTACAGCAAGGGGACGGAGCTAGGTGGGGGGAATATAAATCGATTCCAGTAACGGAGTGGGACTCCAACAAGAGTGAGGAAATACCCCAAGCTAGTTCCGAACAGAGAGTAGTGGGAAGATTCGTGGTCCAGAAGGTGCCAGAGACGCAATGTGCAAGGTCGTACCAAATGCCAGACGCTTTACAAGTACCTGTCACCATAGGCCCTATAGTGTCAATCTACAACCCAGAAGGGGTCCAGCAGGAGGAACAGGCACGATGGGACAGGGAAAGAGCAGAAATGGAGAACAGGAATGCCGTAATGAATACTCAGAGGCAGACTTTAGCACCGATGAGTCGGAGTACCCCATTAGATTCCGCAACGGGTCCCTGGATAGAACAAGGGGGTCAAAGAGGATCAATGGATTTGAGGGGACCAAAACCGAAATCCTATAAGGAATTAAGGGAATATCTGAAAGAATGGGATACTGCCGAAGAAGCTCGGAATAAAAGTTTAGAAACAGGAGCTGAATGGAGAGACCAAGATAATAAGATTCTCTCTCATTGTGGAGCTGGCGAGAGCAGCCCCGAGTGGGAGAGAGGGAGTCAAGAAAGCAGAAGAGATACGTGCCCCATTACTAGTGGCAATCGGCAAATATGTAACGACAGGAGTGCAGGGTGTGGGGAAGTGCCTCGCGTCACCTTCAGTGAGGGAGAACGAAGGACGCAGGAATACCGAAACACTTTCAGATGCACACACCATGCTCCGGATGAAAATGTGCAACATTGGAATCACGGGAACATGGAGAGTCGTGAAACGTCTCGACATGCCTCCGGTGATTATGGACGGAATCACGGGAACATGGAGAGCCGCGAAGGGTCTCGCCATGCGTCCGGTGATCAAGAACGAAGTCAGGAGAATATAGGGAGTCGCGAAACATCTCGCCATACATCCGGTGATCACGAACGAGATCGCGGGAGCATGGAGAGCCATGAAGGTCCTTATCGTTTGTTGAGTGATACCAGACAGCAAGCAAGTTACAGTGGTTTAGAACAGCATGGAGGATCCTATCTTGTATCCGGAAAAACCGAGCCGAAAAAGCGGAACGTAGGGTTGGGGGATGGAGCATTGTTCCACCATACCCCACGTGAAGATGGAAAGGCTTGGGATCTAGAGAGGTGGGAACAAAGAGATGGAAGAAAAATTCCTCATAACTCACCTGTGCTTAGGCGTAGGGCGCATAGTGGAGGTGAGAGGGATATGA
This sequence comes from Lissotriton vulgaris, assembly GCF_964263255.1. NCBI lineage: Eukaryota > Metazoa > Chordata > Amphibia > Caudata > Salamandridae > Lissotriton > Lissotriton vulgaris. The sequence goes on from NC_141687.1 coordinate 899,572,250, forward strand.
GAGAACAACCTAGGACTGACGTACTGAGAGCTGAAATAAAGGCAAGACGGATTGATGTAATGAGTCTGAAGTCAGACTTAGATGAAATAATTGACGGCACAGTGGCAATTGAGAGGCTAGAGCTGTACGCGCCAGATGAAATACTGTTTTTATCCAAAGATGTTACTCGGAAAGCGAGAGCAGCTCATGAAAAGTTATCTGAATTGGCAGAAAAGTACATGATAGACATATCACGAACTAAGGCTTTACAGGCCAATCATAGGCTGAATTGCACGGATCTAGATTTAGATGAGCGCAGAACGATTGGGCTAAGAGTACACATAAGGGAATTGGTCATGTGTATTAGGATATGGAGAGATCTGGATAGATGGGAGGAAAGATGGTCCAAGAAGGGATCTGTTAGACGGAGTACACTTGTGAAGTCTCAGGATACAGACCTAATGCGAATGGAAGCTTTCCCTTTGCGAGAAATCGCGAACGGAAACTACGTGCATGTACCATGGAGTAGGGGGGATTTAGCGGCATTCACTAATTCCTTCCCGAAGCTGAGAGAAAATCCCGTAGAGTGGTACAAGCAGGTAGAGAGATTCGTGAAGATCTCTAAGGTACTGTGGATCGATTTGAACACTTTGTTCGATATCGTAGTACCCGGGGATTTGTGGACGGCATGCAAACTTAGTATTGAATGGCCCGCTTGTGAGCCTCCGAGAGATACCCAGACAGGCGGTCCATCAGACAGAGTCATGGAAAAATACGAGAGAGTAATAACTTGGCTAAAAGAGAAAGTGCCGGTGCAGGACATAGACTGGGTTAAGATAGATCGAACAACCCAGGAGCCTAAAGAGACCGTTCATGAGTTTTATGAGCGATTGCTGAAAGCATTCAAGCAGTACAGTGGGTTAGACGTAATGGATCCTAAAGACATAGGACAGTTTGTGTCGAAGTTTGTTCTCGGATTGAGACCAGACATAAGCCTAATGATTCAACAGCATTTGATCTGTTGGCAGAACAAACCTTTAGACGAAATTCTGAGGTATGCCAGATACTGTAGCGATGAGATAGATTCGAAGGCAAAGAAGCTCAAGGAAAAGCTGATGTTGGTACAGATGCAATCAGCTGGAAAGGGTGGACAGCGACAGCAGGGAACAGGAACGCCAGCAAAGAAACAGAATAATCAGAGCAGAGATGAGGAAGAAAGACAGAGACCGAGAATGGATATTGCGACACTGAAAAAGACAACGAGGTGTCATCAGTGTAACGAGGTGGGACATTGGAGACGTGAATGTCCTTACAATGTTGAGACAGGGGAATTAGAACAGGAGGAGGAAGAGGTACAGAACAACGTGGTTAAGGGAGCGACAGTCCCGAAGGGAAGGTTTATCAAAGGGGGGACTCAGACTCCTCGAGCCCCGTTTCCTCAACCGCCTCGCATTGCAAATGGAGGGAAAACCTATAGACAAATGCCATTGTTCGTAGGAGGAGAAGAATGCTACTACGTTGATCCTCTTACAGGGCAACGAGTGAATAGGGAAGAAGACTGTACTTTAGGAGCAGCCCTAGAAGTAGATCAGAGAGGACCATACGTAGAAGCTGAAGTAGCTGGATGTCCTACGACCTTTTTGGTGGATACGGGAGCCACTAGATCCACGTTGAGATCAGCGGTAGTCCCAGGTCTGCCAATATCAGGAGAGATGATTCAGGTGGTAGGAGTCGCAAACAAGAGGATGACGAATCCTCTGACAGAACCAGTGTCAGTAAAGATAGGGAATTACAGTGACGAACATCAGTTTGTGATCTGTGATTCTAGCCCGGTGTGTTTGCTAGGAAGAGATCTATTGTGTAAACTGAATTGCACGATACATTGCACACCTGAAGGAGTAGAAGTGCAGACCAATGATGAGGATGCCGATTTTAAAGTTGTAAATTCGCAGGAATGCGTGGAACTATATCCTACCTTAACAGTGGAGGAGCTTCCACAGGATTTGAGGGAGAAAGTGTCAGCTGAGGTGTGGGATTTTACTGGAGAAGAAATAGGACTGATCAAAGGGGTAGAACCAGTAAAGATCATGGTAAGACCCAATGCCGAGTATCCAAGAACACCACAATACAAGTTGACACCGGAGACGATTGCAGGAATAAAGCCTGTGATCGAATCCATGATTAAACAGGGAATACTGAAGGAGATCGTGGGTAGTCCATGTAACTCCCCGATCATGGGTTTGCAGAAGCCTAGTGGAAAATACAGAATAGTGCAGGATCTTCGAAAGATTAATAATATTGTTGTCTCATGTTGTCCAGTGGTACCGAATCCATCAGTAATCTTATTTCAGATACCGTTCCAAGCTGAATGGTTCACCGTGATAGATTTGTGCCAGGCTTTCTTTTCGATTCCTTTAGACGAAGAGAGCCAGTATCTTTTCGCTTTTAAGCTGAAAGATCGCGTTTTAACATGGTGTCGTATCCCTCAGGGGTATACAGAAAGCCCATCGATTTTTAACCAGCTATTAAAGAGAAATCTTGAAAGTCTAGTGCTGCCCAAGAACTCAGTTCTAGTCCAGTACATAGACGACCTCCTAGTTGCGTCAGAAACTGAGGAAGCTTGCAGAGAAGACACCATAACTTTGTTAAATCACTTGGCCGAGAACGGGCATAAGGTGTCTCCAAGTAAATTGCAATATTGTCTTACTGAAGTGCAATACTTGGGCCACAGGATTGAAAAGGGGAAACGGAAGGTGTCTCCAGACAGAATAGAGGCGATTATGGAAATGAACGCGTCTACAACACAAAGAGAGGTCAGGATGTTTCTAGGCATGGTCGGTTATTGTCGACAGTGGATAGCCAACTTCTCACTAAAGGCAAAGCCGCTATTACAGCTGACGCACAAAGGAGTAAGTGATCCGGTACCATGGGACAAAGATTGTTTGATGGCGTTTTTGCAGCTGAGGGAGGACTTATGTCGCGCCCCGGCTTTAGGAATGCCTGATTACACAAAACCATTTTTGCTTTACTGCTGCGAAAGAGAGGGATGCGCTTTAGCAGTTTTGGCCCAGGTTCATGGAGATGCGCGTAGGCCAGTAGCGTATTTTTCGGCTACATTAGATCCAGTAGCCGCAGCGTTGCCCGGATGTCTCAAATCCGTAGCTGCAACGGGTGTCAGCATTGAACGTTCTGAAAGTGTGGTAATGGGACATCAGTTAGTGGTGTACGTACCGCATTCTGTGGAATTGTTAATGACCAGGACTAAGACTCAGCATCTGACGAATAGCAGGCTCACACGCTACGAGCAAGTCATACTGGCTGCCGAGAATGTGACCCTAAAAAGATGCTCCGTCTTGAATCCTGCAACTTTGATGCCACTTCCGAATGAGGTGGATGATGAAAATTGTACAGATCATGACTGCCTTGATGTGACTGAACTATGCACCAAACCGAGACCCGATATCGTAGATGAGCCATTGACTGACCCCCGATGAAATTTTCTTTGTCGATGGTTCATGCGTAAGAGACGATATCGGTCAGCTGAGAGCAGCTTATGCAGTTTGTACAATTACCAGAGTTGTAGAAGCCGCTTGCCTGGAAGGAGTACACTCCGCTCAGGTAGCTGAAATTGTTGCTTTGACGCGTGCCTGTTTAGCAGGTAATAAAATTCGAGTCACCATATACACCGATAGCCAGTATGGTTTCGGGGTAGTTCACGATTACGGGCAGTTATGGTCTCAAAGAGGTTACATGACCTCCTCGGGTTCTCCCATTAGGAATGGAGAATTCGTGAGATTATTGTTAGAGGCATTGCAAGGCCCGACAGCTATCGCAGTAGTCAAATGTGCTGCGCATACAAAAAACGTAGACTTTGTATCACAAGGCAACCGCTATGCGGACGAAGTAGCGCGTTATTGCGCAGAACAGGGATATTCTCACACTGATGCAAAAGTGGGGGGAGTCCAAGAAAGGACTGAATTGACAATGTTGTTAGATATTGTAGATACGTGGGATGAATTGAGATGTGTACAGGAAAATGCTCCAGATGATGAGAAAAAGAGTTGGGAAACAGCGGGTTGTATGAAAAGCGAGATGAATTTTTGGGTCTCCGCCGATGGGAGAGCAGTTTTACCAAATGAACTTGTTAGTCCAATGGCAAGGAAATTGCATGGATCAGCACACATAGGAAGAGATGCCATGGTGAGAGTATTCAGACAAACGTGGTTTAATCCTAAGTTTAGAGTAGCGGCAGAAGCAGTATGTCAGCGATGTGCGATCTGTCAGCAACTAAACGTGGGAAAGAGAACACCAGTTACATTGAGTCACATTGGGAGGTCTGGGGGGCCTTTCAATAGAATGCAGCTTGATTTTATAGAAATGCCTCCATGCAACAGACTCAGATACGTTTTAGTGATTGTCTGTATATTTTCTAGATGGGTTGAAGCTTACCCTACACGTAGATGTGATACACTTACAGTAGCAAAACTATTACTTAGAGAGTTGATACCGAGGTTTGGGGTGCCATCCTCTTTGGAATCGGACAGAGGAACTCATTTCAACAGCGAAATAGTGAAGATGTTGTGCTCAGCTTTGAGTATCGATCAGAAGCTCCATCGCAGTTATCGACCAGAAGCTTCAGGGATTGTAGAGCAAATCAACAGCACAATTAAGTCCAGACTTGCCAAAGTTTGTTCATCAACATCCCTGAGTTGGCCAGACGCACTACCAGTGGTTCTTATGAGCATGCGTAGCACACCAGATAGAAAAACAGGTCTCTCTCCACATGAAGTGCTAATGGGGAGAGCTATGAGATTGCCATCGGTTCCGACTGCAGCGTTATTGAACATCACAGACGACTTGATCTTGGATTACTGCAAGGGACTATCTGATGCCATAAATTCTGTGTCCCTCCAGGTCCAGGCTGCAGAGGTTCCATCAGCACAAGATTTGTGCCATGACCTGAGTCCGGGGGACTGGGTTTTGGTGAAAAAGCATGTCAGGAAGAACTGCTTAGACGTGCGTTGGCGAGGACCATTTCAAGTCATACTTGTTAGGAACACTGCAGTGAAGTGTGGAGGCCTGCCAAATTGGATACATGCCTCACACACCCGAAGAGTGCCAACACCTCTAGAAGAAACAGCTCCTCTCTCGGATGAGAATCCAGCGGAAAGCGGAGAAGCCAAAGAGGGGGAAAGCCAAGCTGTGGAGGTGATCGAAGAGGCTGAGACTGTGTTGGAACAGGACGACGAAGGTCAGGACACTAGTGAGACCGAAGTCGCCTCAGGAGAAGAAAGTAACTGGGAGATTGAATCGGATACTGAACAAGCTGAGAGTGACCGAGAGACAAGTCCCAGAACAAGGAGCAGGAGGACAAGGAGTGACGAAGCTAGTTGGCCAGAGAGAAGAAGGAGGCCAAGCTTGGAAGCACAGCAGGAGAAAACTCTTGTCCCAATCTCTGAAGAATCAGATCAAGAGGAATAAACTACAGACTCAGGAACTGAGAGTCCAAGAAGATCGAGAAGGGTACGTGTGCCCTGCAGAAGGTACGCCTTCCCGGAATGGACTTATCTGGCAGATGTCTTGGGGACAGAAATCTGGGAGAGTGAAGAACGTGAAAGTAATCGATCTCGATCCATTTGTGGCAGTGGAGATATGGATGTTGACTCCTGGACTCGAGACTGAGGGATTACTGACTTTCACACTTCCCATACCCCCATACTTGAGTCAGATTAAAGATTTAGTGCTAAACAGATTACAATTTCCAACATTTGGTCATCAAATTCCGGAAGAAGAAGAAAAAGTAATTCGTTTTGAATTATTGGAACTTGTTGCAAGAGCTGCAGGTACAAGAATAATTGTTGATGTATAAAGAATGTTGTATATAAGTTATAAAGAAGAAGATGACCTAGCGCCGAGTGGAAAGAAGAATAAAATTAGGGATTACATTTAGAGGACGGAGAAGAGTTAGGGTTGTCTGTTGTTAAAAATAAAGAGACATTGTTGCGAAAAAGAGACTTTGTTAATAAAGAGCACTTTACAAACTGAGAAGAAAACAAAGCAAACCAAAGACTGGAAAGAAAAGGAGAACTTTTTCGCAAAAGAAAGAGCTACACTGTTTTGACAACATGGAGAACGGCAACCCAAACAGAAAAGCCAGATGTATAGTAGGTACACTTATAGCAGTAGTAATATTTCTCATAATTACAGTAGTGACAATATCATACATAGTAGGACATGAAACTGATAAAGCAATAGCAGATGTAAAGCTTGTAACGACTTTGAAACCTGCTCTTTTGGGAAAGAAGGAGGAGAGCAATATTATTCGTGAAAAGGCGTTACTGGTAGATGAAGCTCGTAGATTACATGTAGACGAGTCACAGGGAAACTTTAGGTCAAATGCATATGCTAAATTATTGTACGAATATATCGATGCCATGGAGGCCAAAGATTGCTACGTTTGTATGCAATTGCCGGCTTCTGTAGACGAGGGCATTAGATATCATCATCTCCCATTGACCTATGGGATAACATGTAGTTTACTGCTTAGTATATTTTATGGTAGAGAAGGATTTGAGTACTACTTTTCAAATTATGATTCGGTACTGCCTGAAGTTCCGAATTATAAACAAATGAATAAGTGGGACTATTATAAAAAGGAGGATAGACTAGCCAAATTCTTTCTTCCTTGGGATACATTAGATACATCATACGCACGTAGAAATAATCTGACTTGTAAGGTGTCAGAGGTAGAGAAAAAGTTCATAGGACAAGTAGATGACCGATACAGAAGGCAGAAGATTCTAAAAATGTCAGGACAGTGGAAAACTGATTGGACAGAAGAAGAGAAGGCACATAAGAAGAAAGGTAGCAATGGTCCAATAGCATTGGATAGAACGCAGAAAGGAAAGTTATGTTTGACTCGAAGCAAGACATATTATGAGAATGTATTTGTAGGTGAAGTAAATTGCGAACATTCCTTTCGATTGGAGTACTATACGAAGGATTTCATGAGGGAAATGCAGGTGATTCCTAATGTATATTTTGTATGTGGGAGAAATGCCTATGTAAGACTGCCTGACAATTGGTATGGTTCGTGTTACTTGGCAATTGTCTTCCCCAAAATATATCATGCAAAGGATTTAGCGATCATAGAAGGAAAGGCTTCGATAAGAACGAAAAGAGAAGTAGGAGATGCAGAAGTAGTAGGAGACGTATTTGGAGCGATGTTTCCTATGTTAGGTTTAATCCTTAACGATGTTAAGATCAGGAGACTAGCTACAGTTGTAGATAGATTGTCTGCAAGTACTGCAAGGTCATTAATGCTAATAGAAGGTGAGATGCAATCGATTAGAGCAATGGTTCTTCAGAACAGACTTGGTCTAGATGTAATATTAGCAAAGGAAGGCGGAGTTTGTAAGGCTTTGAAGGTTCAGGAATGTTGTACTTATATTCCTGATAATTCAAAACCACTTGAGAAAGTCATAAACAACATTACACAGATTCATCAAGAAATCGAAGATTTGTCGAAAATAAATGTTTGGGAAAAAGTAGGTAATGGAGTAGGAAAGGTTGGAAGTTGGTTTGCTAACCTTGGCAAAAGTATAGTATGGTATATATTAAAACCTGTATTAATAGTATTAATTTGCATAATTACTTTATTAGGATTAGTAAAACTATATAAATGGTATAGGACGAACCGGTTACAAAGGTCTATGAGAGAACAAGAAAGGAGATTAGCTGCCTTACGAGATCAACAGTATAAAAGTTTAAGAGCACTTGAAATGATGAAAAGAGGAAATGAGATAACTAGTTCTGTGTAAAAAGTGCTATTCAAATTGCATTTAGTGATGACTCCTAAAAGTCATCAAAGGGGGGAACTGAGAGAGCGCAATTTGAATAAAACGTATATCCTAGCCATATTTAGACGCATATAGTATAAACTTAGGAATGAAATGTATATCATAACGTGAAGTTGATGTTTATAGCATAAAGGTCAACAGAAGTGACAACGTGGTATAAGAAATGTAAATGTATTTACTGTTAAACATGCATTAGATTTAGAAGGCCTGTATATATAATGGGTTGAGGTAGAAATGTTTATGAAACGTAGAACGTGCAAAGTAGAATTCATGTACGTGTGTAACTTTAAATGGAGAAACGGCGAGAAATGTAACGTGGAGAAATGTGCAGAGAGCATATATACGTGCCGATGTAACGAACGAGAATTCTATGTATTCTATGTATTCTATGTATTCTATGTAAAATGTATTCAAGTATAACCAAGACTTCGCCAAAATGCGATTATATATATAAATGTATGCTAAAGGTTATACTGTATAGAAGAAGTTTGTAGGAATGTTAGAAGTGTTTAGGTCATTTGTGATTATAACCTGACTGACCAAGAGTTCGCAGGAGCGTAGTCCAATGTATGTAATTTAGTGGGCTCACAGGAGTCGTGAATAGCTTGATGTGGACATGAGAGCCAAGGAGTCTAGCACTTGTTAGATTTAAGGTGACAATGTCGGACGGAGTTTTATTACTTAAACGTGAGAAGAGACTCTTGGAATTTGAGCTTTGTTTTGGAATGACCATTCGCAGGACCTAGTAAGGTCAAGAATCATAGTTGTAAGTTAAAGTCTTGTTTAAGTTCATTTGACTTTTGATCTGAAAGTGTCAGTTGAAGTCGCCAACAAGAAGACGAAGATGACATCTAAGGAGAAGGGTCAACTTAACGGACGACGAAGAGATGAAGCCATGGAAAAAGCTAGAAGATGACCTCACGGGGAAAGTCCGTGGTGGGCGTCGAAGGGGCGTTCCACCCACACTGTGATTGTGTATTTTAGGGACAGCACCCCGGGGAGAAGATAGCGATTAGCGGGAACAGCGAAGAGCTCAGGGCAAGCAAGAGAGCAGATGACTTGAGCAGATGCGCTGAGAGAGATCAGAGCGCAAGGGAGCAGTAGGCCGAGGACCCTTAGAAGAGCGGATGGGTAGGCAGAAAGGGTACTGCTTCTTAAACTTAAGTTACCTTTAGAGGCTAGGAGAGTTTGAACTTCTTAGGGAGTCAAACTGCTGACACCTTTTTAGGGTTCTGGAAACTTGCGAAGTAGGGATGTCACCTAGTATAGAATAGGGACAGATTTAACTTGATTACTTTTTCTCTTTCTGCAGATGACGCAGAAGAACCACTTCATATCGATTCTTTTTAATCTGCTGATTTTGGAACTGACTTTAATTGTATTTGTTTGTAGACTGAGGTTCTTTAGGGAATATATGTTCCTTTTGATTCCGATATATTTGATGAATTTGATCCTGAGAGGATTGTATATGCAATTTTTCTTAATTTTATATTAAACCTTTTAAACTTTATCAGTTGTAAGTGATTCTTTAGAGTGGTGTCCGTATATGGGGTTTATTTTACCTGAATGAGGGCTGTCTTTTACTCAATGACAGATACCAACGGTCCAAAATTGTTGAATGAGATAAGTCATCAGATTAATCATAAAAGAGATCAAAATCTCATTCCCCGCACCTGCTTTGCAAAAAGTGCTCAAGGACGTGTAGCCCGCCATTTGGATTACTGCCTCTGGTCTGATGCTGCCCATGTAATACTTATTTAGTGTGTGATAAAAGCCTGAACGTATGGTTGTGCCTTTAGTTTGAGGCTATCTGGAAGAACTGGAGGCTGTGTCGGGGCACTTGGTATTGTGTTTGACCTTTGACTGACCTGGGAATTTTGAGCTGTGTCTTGGCATGTGGGGATATGTCCATGCTGGCTGCATCTCGGTAGATGACTGCTGCAAACCTGGCATATCAAGGCAGCACTGCTGGCATATAAGGGATGCACTGTTACCACCTCATGGCCAATACCTCACTTAGTATAAATGTATGGTACAAAAGTAGATGCTGCGTTAATGTATTAATCTTTCATCTATTGTTTAATTTTTCATTCACTGTTGTTTTTGAGTTCATCCTCATCACTACATTAATGCCATTATGTCAAAGGTTATGTGACAATACTTTCTGTAAAATAATCAGCATCAATCGGTCATGTGATGCCACTTCCTGTGATGTAATCTGAGACTCAAATCTGGATTATGTCACTGCTGCTACAGCTGGAATGTTGGTAAATCCACATCCATGCCTCGTGACAATGCAGGCAGCTTTAAGCCACAACGCAATGGTCCCTGTGTTGTGGTCAGAATAGTTTTTGCGCAGGAAGGGATACCGTCTTGCACAACAACCATTTGGAAAGGAGTATACCTCTTTGTATGCATGCTGCATGCTGCAGACTGCAGCACACATTCAGTGGCGTAATGAAACTTGAGGGCCCCCCCCCTGCAAACTACATGGATGGGCCCCCTCCCATCCTCCGTGCCAGTCTAGAGCTCTCAGGCCATCGACCCGCCATACTGCAGGGGATGCGGGGCGATTGTTACGCCACTGTCAACAATGCAGCCGTTATAAGTAACACTGGATGGTGGAGTCAAAGGTTGGGCTTATTCTGCCAGCAGGCTATCATAGGTGGTGGTTCATTCATTACAGGGTCCCTGCCATCAGTACGCCGGGGAAGTTTGCCCAATTTTAGGTGGGTTTCCTGATGCAGACTCCTGTCATGATATACAACATCAGGCCAACTCATCGTTCAGTTTTGACAAAAGTGCATCCACTGCTCCTTCTCGTTTCCGTTTTGAAACATTAGACAATGCGACAATGCTGTATCTCAAAAGCAGATGTAACTACAAAGAGCACATTTTGATAATACATTTTTATTAGTAGACAATAGCAATCTTAAGAGGCATTGCATAGCTTCATACACACTTTGACCCCAATTCCATCACAGTCTCTCTCTCTCAGTCAGTCAGTCTTTCTCTTTCAGTCAGTCAGTCTCTCTCTCTCTCAGTCAGTTAGTCAGTCTCTCTCTCTCAGTCAGTCAGTCTCTCTCTCTGTGTCATTCAGTCTCTCTCAGTCAGTCAGTCTTTCTCAGTCAGTCGGTCTGTCAGGCAGTCAGTCAGTCTCTTTCTCTCTCTGTCAGTCAGTCAGTCAGTCGGTCTCTATCTCTCTGTCAGTCTCTCTATCTCTCTCTTTGAGTCAGTCTGTCAGTCAGTCAGTCTCTCTCAGTCAGTCAGTCTCTCTCTCAGTCAGTCAGTCTATCTCTCTCTGTCATTCAATCTCTTTCAGTCAGTCAGTCTCTCTCAGTCAGTCAGTCTCTCTCAGTCAGTCAGTCTGTCAGTCAGTCAGTCTGTCAGTCAGTCAGTCTCTCTCACTCTCTGTCAGTCAGTCAGTCTCTCTCACTCTCTGTCAGTCAGTCTCTCTCAGTCAGTCCCTCTCTCTGTCAGTCTCTCTCTCTCAGTCAGTCTCTCTCCCTGGCAGTCCCCCTGTCTGTCAGTCCCCCTGTCTGTCAGTCTCTCTCTCTCTCTGTCAGTCTCTCTATCTCTTTCTTTCTGTCAGTCTCTCTCTTAGTCAGTCTCTCTCTTTCTGTCAGTCAGTCTCTCACAGTCTCTCTGTCAGTTTCTCTCAGTCAGTCTCTCTCTCTCGGTCATTCAATCTCTCTCAGTCAGTCAGTCTCTCTCAGTCAATCAGTCTCTCTCAGTCAGTCAGTCAGTCAGTCTGTCAGTCAGTCAGTCTCTCTCACTCTCTGTCAGTCAGCCAGTCTCTCTCTCTCTCTGTCAGTCTCTCTCAGTCAGTCGCTCTCGCTGTCAGTCTCTCTCTATAAGTCTCTCTCAGTCAGTCTCTCTCTCTGTCAGTCCCCCTGTCTGACAGTCCCTCTGACGGTCAGTCTCTCTCGCTCAGTCAGTCTCTCTCTCTCTCTCTGACAGTCAGTCTCTCTCTGTCAGTTCCTCTCTCTCCTATTCTCTCTCTTTCTCAGTCAGTTTCTCTCTCTGTCAGTCAGCCTCTCTCTCTGTCAGAGTCCCAATCTCTCTCTCTCTGTCAGAGTCCCAGGCTCTCTCTCTCTGTCAGTCTCTCTCTGTCAGTCAGTATCTCTCTGTCAGTCAGTCTCTCTCTGTCAGTCAGTCTCTATCTCAGTCAGTCTCTCTCAGTCACTCAGTCTCTCTCTCTTAGTCAGTCAGTCTCTCTCTCTTAAGCAGTCTCTCTCTGTCATTCCCTCTCTCTGTCAGTCCCTCTCTCTGTCAGTCTCTTTCTCCCAGTCAGTCTCTCTCCCTGTCGGTCCCTCTCTCTGTCAGTCTCTCTGTCTGTCAGTCTCTCTCTCTCTCAGCCTCTCTCTCTCAGTCTCTCTCTCTCAGTCAGTCAGTCTTCCAGACAGTCTCTTTCTCCCTCTGTCAGTCTCTCTCAGTCAGCCATTCTCTCTCTCTCGCAATCAGCCAGTCTCTCTCAGTCAGTCTCTCTCTCTCTCTCTCTCTCTCTCTCTCTCTCTCTCCCAGTGACTCTCTCTGTCAGTCTCTCTCTCTGTCGGTCAGTCTCTCTTTCTCTGTCAGTCTCTCAGTCTCTCTCTCTCTCTCTGACAGTCTCTGTAAGTCAGTCTCTCTCTCAGTCAGTCTCTCTCTCTCTCTCTGCCAGTATCTCTCTCAGCCAGTCAGTCTCTCAGTCTCTCTCTTAGTCTCTCTCTCTGTCAGTCAGTCTCTCTCTCTCCCAGTCAGTCTCTCTCTCTCCCAGTCAGTCAGTCTCTCTCAGTCAGTCATTCTCTCTTTACCTCAGTCAGTCTCTCTCTCACTCTCTCTCTCTCTCAGTCAGTCTCTCTCTCAGTCAGTCAGCCTCTCTCTCTGTCAGTCAGTATCTCTCTACCTCAGTCAGTCAGTCAGTCTCTGTCAGTCAGTCAGTCTCTCTCTCTGTCAGTCAGTCTCACTCTCAATCAGTCTCTCTCTCTCTGTAAGTCAGTCACTCTCTCAGTCAGCCAGTCTCTCTCTCTCACTCAGTTTCTCATCCAGTCAGTCTCTCGGTCAGTCAGTATTCAGTCTCTGAGTCAGTCAGTCTCTACTCTCTCTCCACTCTCTCTCTCTATCCATTCTCTCTCTCAACTCTGTCCACTCTATCTCCACTGTCTCTCTCTCCACTATCTCTCTACTCTCTCTACTCTCTCTCTCTCTCTCTCTCTCTCTCTCTCTCTCTCTCTCTCTCTCCACTCTCTCTCCACTGTCTCCCTCCACTGTCTCCCTCCACTCTCTCTCTCCCTACTCTCTCTCCACTCTCTCTCTCTCCACTCTCTCTCCACTCTCTCTCCTCTCTCCTCTCTCTCTCCTCCCTCTCTCCACTCTCTCTCCACTCGCTCTCCACTCTCTCTCTCTCCATTCTCTCTCTCTCTCCACTCTCTCTTTCCACTCTCTCTCCTCTCACTCTACACTCTCTCTCTCTACTCTCTCTCCACTCTCTCTCCACTCTCTCTCTTCTCTCTCTCTCTCTACTCTTTCTCCACTCTCTCTCTCTCCACTGTCTCTCGCCACTGTCTCTCTCCACTGTCTCTCCACTTTCTCTACTCTCTCTCCACTCTCTCTCCATTCTCTCTCCACTCTCTCACCACTCTCTCTCTCTACTCTCTCTCCACTCTCTCTCTACTCTCTCTCCACTCTCTCTCCACTGTCTCCCTCTCCACTCTCTCTCTACTCTCTCTCTCTCCACTCACTCCACTCTCTCTCCACTGTCTCCCTCCACTGTCTCTCTCCACTGTCTCCCTCCACTCTCTCTCTCCACTCTCTCTCCACTCTCTCTCCACTGTCTCTCTCCACCTTCTCTCTCTACTTTCTCTCTCTCCACTCTCTCTCCACTCTCTCTCCTCTCTCCTCTTTCTCTCCTCTCTCTCTCCACTCTCTCTCCACTCTCTCTCTCTCTCCATTATCTCTCTCTCTCCACTCCACTCTCTCCACTCTCTCTTCACTCGCTCTCAACTCTCTCTCTCTACTCTCTCTCTCCACTCTCTCTCCACTCTCTCTCTTCTCTCTCTCTCTCTACTCTTTCTCCACTCTCTCTCTCTCCAATCTCTTCACTCTCTCCACTCTCTCTCCACTCTCTCTCTCTCTCCACTCTCTCTCTCTACACTGTCTCTCTCCACTGTCTCTCTCTCCACTGTCTCTCTCTCCACTCTCTCTCGCTCACCCTCTCCACTGTCTTTCCACACTCTCTCCACACTCTCTCCACTTCAAAAGCATGATGGACTAGGGCCGGCCCTGACTGGGCCCACACCAGACGAACTGGTGATCTAGGGAGGGGCAACTGCCCCCCTATGCCCCGCCCCTGCGGACGCCCACATGGTGCGTTCTAACAAGAGTGCTTACCTGAGGGCACCATTTTGCTGCCTTATCCCTTCTCATATGAGAATGCTGTCTCTGGGGCCCCCACCCAATCCTTGTCCTTGTCTCTTCTCAGAGGAGCAAAGCCCTGTGGGGAATGCTCTCTCTGGGGCCCCCACGACCATCCTTTTTCTGGGCGGGCTCTGACTGAAGAGAAGCAATGTACGTTGATTCTTTGTTTCTCTTCAGTCAGTGGGAGGGGCTCAGAGCAGGCTGCAGACAGCCTGCACTGGCTTCAGAGGGAGATAGGCTTGTTTTAGCGCAAGCCTCTCTCACAGAAGAGCTGAGGGGGGCCACCTTCATTTACTGAAGAGAGTGTGGCCCCCGCATTGTGGGGGCTGCGGGGGTATTTGTTACGCCCCTGCACACATTAATGAGGAGGTAAGAAGGAGAAAGAAAGATATTTCTCCTTGTTATGCCGGCCTTGGTTAGGAGCACAATTTTGGTGCAAACTCAGGCCTACAGACTTTAGTAAATCTGGGTTTGTGTGAAAATATAGTAGTGGATGCATGGGGAACACCCATGCTCCCCCCATGTAAAGCCTCTCCGATGCAAAGAAACACAGGCAGTGCTATGGTACATGATTCACTGTCTCTTCTTTGTTACACTATCAAAATTGGTGCAAGTGCATTGTTTTGCAGTCAGTGATACTACATAGCCATTTCTATAATTTAATATGATCAATTAGAGCAAATCTTACCTGGTAGCGCTTACTGAAATGTTATGTTCTTGCATGAATCAGTTACTTTTGTGAGTGGTCAGTTGCTACTCCAATCCTGAAAACGTACCCACCTGTCTTTAATCTAGTTATGACGTTATGGCTTTAGACTTATTTTGCTGGTCATGTGTTCTGGGGCATCACATAAAGAATTACAAATGTATCCTTCATGTTGTTGTTCCCACCCTGTGGCATTCGTTGTCATTTATGTGATGTAAAGAATTTGACTACTGATCTCACTTAAACATAACCTTTTGTACATTGAGACAGTTTGTTTTATTTAAATGTTGACCATAGTTTATTAATACATTTTAGCCTTATACTCTGATATACAATGGATTTAAACAGTATAATTGACTGTTATCAGGGTAGTAGGTTGCGTTATGTCCCTGACAGTGACGTCAGAGGAGGCAATCAAAGATTGCATGATGTCACTTTTAATACCATCATGCAGCAGCGGCCCGTGCAGGTAAGAGTAGTGGGGCCGGGTGAGGGGGGATTTGAACAGACGACGAGGAGTGAAAAATAATTATTTAATACATTTTCCCTTGTGGTCGTCTGTCGACCCCCCAAGGCCACACGGCTCTTACCTGCACGGCGGCTCCTGCCATTATGGTTTCTGTGATATGATGTCTCACGAATGCATTCCATTTGTGGCTGAAAGGGCAACAGCTCATCCACATGAGCCCTTGAAATTTGTATTTGATGCTTCTGAACTCTCAATATAGAGGCTTTATACTCTGGCTAATTGGCTATTATACCATTCATGGCCCATTCTATGAACTTTTATATTATAATCATTTCTGTGACCTTGTTGGTGTGTTCTATTTATTGCAACCCTCCAATAATTCTACATGAAGTGTTATATAAATACTATTATATGATTAAAAAACGAAATATTCAGAAACATATTTTGTGACTTAGTGTTCATAAACGTTATTTCTTTGCCTATTGAATTGATCTTAGAATGTTCTCCAATTGACACAATGTGCGGTTGTTTAATAATATTTTCAATTACTTATTGAGCGTAAAAAATAATTGAAATATGATAGAATTCATTCTTAATGGTGTGATGTTTACCAATCAACTTATTTTTGTCTTTTTAAAAAAGTAACCAGGACAAACAAATCCCTGAGGAGTTCCCTTGTTGTATTGCCATTTACTTCAGGCACAATCAAGACTGCCAGTGGAACATTTTCTGTCGTCACGGATCCCACTAAAATCGTGCACCTTCATTTGCATTACATTTTTCAGTCGGTTTAAAACTGGAAACTGGATTGTAAATAAATGACACAAGTAAATAAATACTCAAATATCCTTCTCCATGCTATGAGCTGAAATGATAACCATGGTAGGCGCGCGTCAGGTTTTGATGAGAAAATTCTTCATGCCAGACAAAATGTACCACACTCAACACATATTTAATGCAAAAGGAATAGTCCTCTTTTTATGACCTGTCCATTATCCACTTTGCCTTTTCCATTAGAAAATGCTACTTAGGAACATAAGAAGTCTGTAAACATAGTGGAGCAGATTAAATCACAAATTTGTAAATATGCCCTTGTTTTCTACAATTTGTCGCTGGCCTTTGATTTCTGGAAAGCATGCCACACTTTGCACCGGGTGCTGGCTGGCGGAATTAGGCCGAGCCCTAATTTACACTTGTTTAACTACAGATGCATCCCCGCTGCTATTTGTTTATTTCACATTTATTACACTGTTCCACATTCAGATGGGGTACTCAGGGGCTTTTTATAGCAGCACTAATGGAGGAGAATAGATGCATTATATCTGAATAATGTATCATGATGATACAATTTGGGTCTCTTAGCTCAAACCGAGACCAGTGCAGCGGTACATTATTTATAATTTACACACACCTTCCTGTACATTTGTATGTAAATATTTAATCCAAAAAAGCAAGTTAACCCTTTGTTTCTAAAGAAGTGTCCAGCATATCGGAAAAGATTATTGAAATTAAGAGATGCGTCTTGTCAGATCTAGCCCACAAAATGGAAAACATTAATATTGAATGGAATATGTCAATTGTTTTCGTTGTTCATTTTTTTCAAATGTGTTTTAGAAGGGTTTATTCTGCTTTTTGTTTTGTATTGATAATACAGGCAGGATTGATACAACTAGGAAAAGGTTGTTGTTAAATGAAAAGGAAGTGCGGTTACCAGAGTGCCCTAACCGAGAATCCATAGAGAAAGGCTTGACTTTGTTGATTTATCTTGGTCTTCGAGTTCTTATTTCTTTCAGTCCCGTGCGTTAAAAACATGTTTGGTTTGTGATTTAATTGTTTAATTGTTAAGCATTATTGTACTTAGTGTATTTTTTAAAACAAACACACACGAAGAGCACTTTGCTGCTCAGCCATTACATATGGATCTTCCATCATACACATCAACTTTATATTGAATAAAAAATCTTTTTTAAAGGAAGCATAGGGTGTTTTCAGCATTTTCCAAGATTTGAAAACTGATGCAAGACTGGATTTGTCCGTCTTCTTGAGCTTACTCCTGGTATACGACCATCTCCTCCTGTGTAACTGAATTTTCTAATTGAGAAAGGTAGAAAAAGACACAACATAAATCTCAAAATAAATGCCTATTGCGAGATATGTACAATTTAAGGAGGTGTGATAAATATGTATACTTTCGAAATTCTTCGCTCCTATTAGGGGAATGTGAAAAAATAAAGGGCTCGCCATCAGTGGTACCAGCGAAAGGAGAAAGTGCGTTTTTTTTTGTGATTCATCTCTTTCAAAAATGCTCTAAATTGTTCTCATAGTTTTACCCACCATAAAGATGAAGGGCTCATATGAGTTAGACCTGCACTTATGTCGCCTCTTCAAAACGTTCAGAATTCAAATCAGTGCAAAAAGGTGGGTTGCAAAAAGGATGCCAACAATAAAGTCACTTAATCTGCACATATTTTATGGGAGTGTACAAGTTATCCCCAGTGACAATGATCATAACCTTGACACTAAAAGGGAATCTCATACAAAAAGTATGCAAATTGACAAAGTAGGCTAATGATTTGTTCGATTTTTTTTCCTAATTGTTGTAAGTAAGATAACGTGTAATAACCCAGGAAGTAGTTGGTAGATTTTTTCCAAGAAATATGCATGTGTGACAATAAGTAGCAAGACAGAATGACGAAAGAATGTTTATAGATTTGTCATATGCAGGCGAGGCAGTGAAAAATATGGCATGGACAAATTAAGCAACTTCTTATGTTTTTATGATTTTTCAACCATTCCCCAAAGCATTTGGAACTCTATGCAATTTGTGTGGGACACAGATGGACATCTGCTGAAGTACTCGAATTTTGCACACATTTGCAAGGCCTTAAGTTGAAAAATAAATGCTACATTAATTTTAGAAACTGTCGAATGACATTTTAAAACAAGAAGTGGCAAAGCCAGTAAGTCTCGCTTTGTGGACCTATTAGCTTAAATAATGCCATTTGCTATTTAGCATCGGCCAAAAAAAATTTGAAAAACACGTCCACTGTTGCCAGTCGATTCAGTCTGGAGGTGTGCACGTGTGACAACACATGTGTGCTTACAGAATGAAACATGTGTCAATCTTTTTTTATTAAGACTGATCTATGATGGCAGATGCTACTTACATTGGTATATAAAAAAATAACTAACTGCACAAATGCACTTTTTTGTAGTGGAGCACCAGCAGCAAATAAAGTTGCCAGGATTTCCAAAAATGCAAAAAAAAGTAAATGTCCATGAAAGGTTGGGGAGCAACAGAGGAGTGAGTGAGGTGAAACAAGAGGCATGGTGGGAGAAAATAAAAATAAAGCTATGTTTGGGGAGAAGGAGAAAAACACTATATGATCACTAGTGAGATCAAAATGGAGATTGGGGTGTTAGATTTAGCATCCTTCGCATGGTTTTCCCGTTAACCTTTTGCCTTCAGACCTCCCCTTTTTCTGTTTTTTGTTTGCTGGCCTTAGGACTCTGTGCACTTTACAACTGCAAGCCAGTGCTAAAGCGCTTCTACTCTTTCCTTAACACATAGTAAGATTGGTTCATACCCAATTGGCATTTTAATTTACTTGTAAGTTTCTAGTAAGTTGGCACTACCTGTGCCCGGGGCCTGTAAATAAAATGCTTCTTGTTTGCCTGCAGCACTGATTGTGCCACCCACTTAAGTCGCACTTTAAACATGCCTCAGGCCAGCCGCTGAAGCTTGTGTGTGCAATTTTAAACTGCCAATTGGACTTGGCAAAATAAACCTTTTCACCAGGTTCAGACCTTCTTTTTTTAATACATATAGGTTACACTTATATTAGGCTTCAACAAAAGAAAGGGGGGGGGGGGGGCAAGGAGCCTTTTTAAGGTCCAGTGTCCAAGCTCCTTAATTATAAATGTATACCAAAAAAGGGACACTGTTCCTAATGCAAGGTGCAAAAGTCACCCATGCAACAGGGTGCAAAAAGTCACCCATTTATTTAAAAACAGGGAATGAAAAGGGAGAAGGAACATAAATCCTAGGTAACAGCCCCCACCAGGGATAGAAAGACCAAATTGTTGTCCTCTGTTGCACTCACACACCCCGAAAGGTGTTATGCTTCATCATCGGCTGTTGCTCCTCGTAGGGCCGGCGCTGCAATTCCCTACGGGTGCCCCGAAGGGTCTCTTTATCGGAGATCTTTTTATAGGACTCGGCAGACGCATTGTAGGGGTAGGTGCAGAGCCATCAGCACGCGGGGAATACCCCAGCATATTGGCGGTGTACAATGCTTGTGCCAGCATTGGCTTCCTCGACATGACGAGGTACTGATCAGGAGCGGTTCCACTATGCAGTTGTAGACAGAAGCTGGGCATACAGGTTACTGCGCCACCCTGATCTATGTGAGGGTATTTTTACTTGTCTTTCACGTGCACTTTATACACTATAGCTCTGGTCCTGAAGAAGCGCCAACGATCCTTATGGCAATACAGGCGCGAAACATGTTGACCTATGTCTTTCTACACCCGGGCATAGTATGCCATTGGGGCTAGATTTTAATCAGCAGTTGTCTGCTCTGGGCACACCAGTTTACCTTCGCTGCATGGTGACCCTATTTTTATATCACACTTGCACGTCACTTTACTACCCTCAATTATACACGATAAACTTATCCCCCACAACCCCCCACACACCCACATGCACCAACCGGCAGTCCTATAAAAAGATCTCCGATAAAGAGACCCTTCGGGGCACCCGTAGGGAATTGCAGCGCCAGCCCTATGAGGAGCAACTGCCCGATGATGAAGCATGACACCTTTCGGGGTGTGTGAGGGCAACAGAGGACAACAATTTGGTCTTCCTATCACTGGTGGGGGCTGTTACCTAGGATTTCTGTTCCTTCTCCCTTTTCATTCCCTGTTTTTAAATAAATGGGTGACTTTTTGCACCCTGTTGCATGGGTGACTTTTGCACCTTGCATTAGGAACAGTGTCCCTTTTTAAGTATACACTTAGATTAGGCCCTGGATAGCCCAGAGGGCAGGGTGCAGTGTATGTAAAAAGTTGAACATGTCCTTCTTAGTTTTACATGTCCTGCTAGTGGAAAACAATGAAATTAAATTGTCACTATTGCAAGGTCTACCTCTGCCTTAGGAGAGCATTGGAGCTACATTATTACATTTAATGAGCTGTAATTTTCAAGTAGGAGCAGGTAACCGGATCATATTTGGTGTCTTTGGAATTGTAATGAAAAATCCTCACTTATGGTGAAGTAGGATTTTAAATAGCAATTTTGAAAATGCCACTTTTAAAAGTTGCCATTTTCCTGCCCTAACCGTTTGGTGCCTGCAGCCTGTCTCTGGATCACAGAACTGGGTGTATTTGACAGTTGGGCTTTGTGTATTCCTCTTAGGCAGCTACATACAGTAGGGAGCTCAGGTATGCCTGGATGGGCCATTATTGTGAGGATAGGACAGAGGATCTTAGCACAGCCCCACCTACACTTGACTAGGCTATGTCCTGCCTTTCCACAATGGCCTGCATACCCCCTGCAGTTAGTCTGGAGCCAGGGCAAGGCAGCAAGGGCACACATGCACCTCAAATGCCTGCCTCTAGATGCTTCTCTACTCTTCAAAGGCACAACTGGGTCTAAATATTGGATCTCAGACATCAACTCTTCAGGACACTTCTGGACCTGTGGATACTCATCCAGAAAGAAGGACTGATGTGCTCCTGAAAGGACTGCCACTCTGCTGGACTGCTGCTATGAAGTACTGCTGCCTTGCGTTGCTGACCTGCTGCCAACCTACCTTGGTGAGAAGGACTGGACGTGCATGTGTTGAATCCAGGCCTCCAAAGTGACTCCAAGGGCTAGTTGTATGGCCTCCTGACTAGAGCCTATTGGCCAGAAGGCCCCAAAACCCTTGAACCCAGCACCCATCTGTGAGTCTACCCTATCAAGTGGTGGTACCCCAGTCCTGGACCCTTGGAGGTGGGCCTAAGATGCTTTGCCAGCCTCTGTGGATCCAGTGGAACCGAGGCATAACCTCTGCTGCATTGGACAACCCTGAGCAGAACCAATGGAACACTACTGCTGTGTAGATCAGTAATGCCACAAAGACCCACATCACGGCCATCTCTCCATCGTAACCAATGCATGATGCATCCTCGGTGTGGGCCCTGGCATTCCTCATCGACTGCAGCCTCAACGAGGATGCTGGACTCCCAATTGCTGCCTCACAGCTTCTCAGACCCGACTCATTGCCCCTCCCATGCTACGCATCCTCAATACTTGACTTTGCATCGCAAGCCATCATCAACTGGATCCTCGGTGGTGGCACAGGACCCAGCACCGCAGTCTTACCATTTTCAGAACTGACGCAATACTTTGACTGCTCAACACATCTTTGACACAGATTCTTGCAGCTCACTGCAAACCAGGATTAAAGCTACTTTGTTCAGTGGGCCTAACTGGGTCCCTGTAGCTGGCCTGTGCTATATTGCAGCCAGCAAGATGTGCTTGTGACTTTTTCCCTGTCTGGTGCAACCAGATATCCACAGTTGCCACTTTGTGCTTCTGGTACTATTCATATATCTACGGTTCTATTGATTGGCTTTTTGTCGTTTTGGTCTTGTTTTATTTATGAAAAATTATGATTTTTCTAACTTGGTGTATGATCCTTTTCATGTGGTGTTTTACACTTTATTAATGTCAAATATTTTACACATTGCCTCTAGGTTAAGCCTGACTGCTCTGTGATAAGCTACCAGGGGGATGAACACAGCTTAATTTAGGGTTGGCTTGTGCCTCACTTTAGGATTGGGGTTGCTACTTGGCCAGGGCTCACACCCAGCCAACCAAAAACCCAATTTGTCACAGGGGGTTAACACACAAGTGAGAGAAGCACATGAGAAGGCAGACATTATGGATCACGCAGATGGGTTAGGTGTTGGCAGAGGGAAGTTGCACATCAAGAAGCGAGCTAAAATACTCATGTGCACTCACTCATGGAGGAGAAACATCCATTACGATGTAGTCATTACAACGACCTACCTTTACAACGCAACTGTTACAACGCAACTGCCTTTACATCGCATGCCATTCCAATGCATGCCCTTCCAATGCATGTCACTACAATGCATGCCATTACAATGCATGCCATTACAACACATTATAAGGTAAGTAATAGAGATTCTTTTAGTATTAGGGTGGGTATTTGTTTTGGGGTACATGGGAATAGTAATTTTTACCCCTACACTATCCAACACTTGCCCTACTGTTGCACTCACTGTAGTGGGAATAGTAATTGTTACCCCTACATTATCCAAAACTTGGTAATGTTTACCCCTACACTATCCAACACTTACTCTACTGTTGCACTCACTAGAGTTGGAATAATAATTTTTACCCCTACACTATCCAACACTTATCCTACTGTTGCCCTCAAAGTATTATGGGCCAGATGTACATAGCTCGCATTTTGCAATTCCCTAATTGCAAATCACAAGGATTCGCAATTAAGAAATAGCAAAAATGCAATGTAAGAAGGTGTATAGTACACCTTTAGCGATTCCTAAGGGGTCGCAAATGACCTACCTCATGAATATCAATGAGATAGGTGGTAGTTTGCGAGCCCCTAGGAATAGCAAAAATCACGGGGATGGTGGCCTGCTGAGATCAGCAAACCACCATGTCCGTGATTGCTTTTCAAGAAAGCAATTTCTTTTTTTTGTAAAACAGCCCGTTTTCCTTAAAGAAAAACAAGATGCTTTACAAAACGAAAAATTAAAAGTTTTCTTTAAATTTTTTAAGAGCAGGCAGTGGTCTGTGAGACCACTGCCTACTCTTACAAATAGTTTTACAAACATTCACAAAGGGGAAGGGGTCCCTTGGGACATCCTTCCATTTGCGAATGGGTTACCACCTACTTAAAGTAGGTGACAAAATGCAAATGCTTAGCGACCGCAATTGCGGTCCTAAAACATTCATACATACCGATGCAATTTGGTATTAGGAAGGGACGCCCTAAACACGGCCCTTCCTAACACTGAATCGCAAACCCATTTTGCACTTCGGTAACAGGTTACCGAATCGCAAAATTAGGTTTGCTGCATCAGAAAAGCTATTTTTCGCATTTGAAAAAAACAAGCAGATTCTGCGTTTCTGCCCTTTTGCGAACTCAAAAATGCTTCATACATCTGCCTCTTTGCGTTGTAATGGTAAGCTTTTAAATGGTAAAGGTTGTAATGGTATTATTTTCTCTTGTCTACAGCAATGTTTTTTTCTGTGTTTCCAGCTCTTTCATAAAGAAAATAACTTATCTTGTAACCCCTGAAAAGTGATCATAGAGGAGGGGGTAGCATTCTCTCCCTATGTATTGAAGTGAAATAAAAATATTGGTGGGAAAAATTTCCTACCAGGGCTGATACTTTACACCGCGGCCATTACAACGCAAGTCATTGCAACGACTTGCGTTGGAGGGCATGGATTGTGGAATATTATCATTTTATATTCCGACACCAGTCCACGTAACCGTAGGAAAGGTGTTGGAATATAAAATTACAATATTCCTTAACCAACAGCGCCATCCAGCGCAAGTCGTAGTAACGACTTGCGTTGTAATGGCAGCGTTGTTAAGGCAGTGCGGTGTAAACACCGCGTTGTAAGCGATGTTCCCCATCTTGGACTGTTAGGGTGACCTTACTGTGCTGCTTTGGTCCATTACTCTAAACTATTAAACTACTTATTTCCATGTTAGACACTGTAAAGCATTAAGGGCCATGATCAGTTTCACTCAATCACGTCTGTATTTTGTTTTATTACGTACAAAGTTATTAATGCTTGTAGTCACATTGTGCATTGAATCTTTGTTTTTAGTACAGTTGTCGCGTTCTAATCTAGGACCCTGATCAATACTGTGACCGTATGCCCCTATACGGCTATAATCCCTTTGTACCCCTATATTGGCATAACCAATCAAATGCAATATTCAGAAACTCGTCTCTGGCCTCACACGATCAGAGCCACATTTCAGAATCACTTCCTCTGCAGCTTCCTTTGCAGCTCATTAGTGCAAATGACACAGCAGAAGCCACTATCTAAGATTCCTAGATTACACTCCGAGTTCTTCAACAAGATAAAAATCGGGAAATCCCCGCTTGCTATGTTTTGATTAGTAATAGAACTATAATGAGCACTGAGAGACGATCACTTCCTAGTGACATCTTTATTGACGTCTTATGTCCAAAAACTTACGTCAAACCAGGCACCTTTCAGGTATAAATATTATCAACGTTGCCTTAAGCAAACGCTGCCTCGATACTATCGCTGCCTCGCTGATACTGAAGCTACCGCTGCCTCAACGGCATCAGCGAACGATGGTGTGGTGAACATAGGAGCAGAACTGCTGTCCCCCTGCAAAGCCAAGCAGATACAAGCTGCCCACGGACGCTGCCCCTCCTCCTCTTCCTCGACGCGCTGAGAGAGACGCTGTCTTTTCTCCTGAAGAGAAATCCAGCTCCGGCGTTTCCAGCCTACTCTTGCGAGTGACTGGGATATCGAGTCCCTGGAAGAAGATACCAGACCTCCAACATTCTATTTCAGAGGTATGGTGTTGACTAAACCCTTAGAGAGAATTCTTGAAGCAAACCTTGGCAAAACCAACTTAACTAAAACTGCTACTTACTTACTTACTCCCTCCCAAGTATTAGGCTTAGGTCAGGTACACTGGGGTAGGCGTAGTTAGAAGCACCAGTTGAGTACGTTAGTCAAATGTATATATGAATGTATATATTTTATTCATTTAAAACCATTGTATGGCTAAGAAACCATATCAATGCTTTTACAGTATTATTTCACAATCCTCATTTTACTGTACGCACTTTTTATAATAACTAGTCTTGCAATTGTGGCAATTCATTTCTCTTGTATGAGAAGAAAGACTGTTCAATAAATAATACCATTTTATTGAAAACGCCCATCTCTCTATTCTCTGCATATTGGTGAAAGTAATCTTCACAAAACTGACTGAGTAAAATAACTGTCTATTGTTTCACACAACTCTAGAGATTGACTCTTATTCTAAGGAGCAAAGTTGTCATGTTTATGCGGTTGTTGGAAAACTGAATCCCTTCTTGTCTGTACCAGGGAAGCTGATCACTTCCTATTCAGTCAAAAAAGTTTCCAGTGACCTCTGAGCTAGTTGGTAACAGACCCAATTAAGTTTAGCATAGTCAGTGGAGACCTGGAAGATCCGCACTTCTACGTCCATACTACGGTTTATGTTATTCCAATGCGCAGGGCCTATTGGGAAAATAGGAACTACACTACATGGCGCCCAAACGTTTGGTAAGGCGATAAACTAACGCAAGACGTTAGAGTAACTCAGTCGTGCATTTTTCACACAGACCCCTTTCTCCCGTAAATACTCCAATAGACGTCTGGAGTGGGTGAAAGGTTAAAATCCGCCCGACCTTCGTAGGAAAAGATTTCTATGTAAAGCTCTGGTTTATTCAACGTTGAAGGATACAGTGTTCCAAAATATTGTGCACCTAATCTTTGTCTCCTTGGAGACCTGCTCTGCAAAACCTGCATTTATAAAATGTCAGTAGAAAACAACGCAACTGGACTGACCACACAAGGTGGCACAGTCGTCTTCGTGATAGAGGCACACGAATATCGGCAGACAGAGGTATTCTATTCTTGGATAAAATTTCCAGCGGCAAACGCCGCAACACACGAGTTCCACTACTATATAGTAGGGGATCCACCGGAAGAGTACGCTCCTTTCGAGAAGACTGAAATCCCATTAAAATTCCAAGAGCACCTGCTCTGGTTTAAAGGCGCCCTAAAACATAATGATCATATTACCAGGCTCGGTCCACTAGGTAGACCAGGAGCAACGTGGCCGGTTCTAGCCAGCAACACACCACATCCGGACATTGCAAAAATGTCAAAAGAAGAGCTGTTAGTAGAGCTAAAAACATTAATTAAAATACATAGGCAATTAGTCCAATATGTAATGCGGACTGCTACAGTCCAAACAGCTGTTAATACACCACAGCTGACCCCTCATCAGGGGAACACTAATAAAATTACACCACAAAACATACAGTCATGTCTTGGTAAAACACCCATAAAACGGGAACAAATTCCTTTCTGGTTAGCGCAGAAAATTACTCAACTAGAGGCAGTATTCCGAATACTACCCCTATTGAGAAACACAGGATTCTGACCATCTGCCTTCCTATGGGGATCGCAACACACGTGGAGGACTGTGACACTTGGGGTACAGTCTTTGCTTCCATTTACACAAAAACACATGGTGTTCCGTCCATGGCGGTAATACCAGAAGTGCTAAAACAGATTCAGAATGAATACGGTCCAGAACCTGCTTTAACTCTTGGTATGAAATTACTGAAAGACTTCAAGCAGGTCTCGGCTATATTACTAGCCAATATAAAAGGAGAAGCAGCATCTGTGGCGATCCGCCAGAAGTTGAAGGAAACAGATATAACAGATCAACCAATTGAGCTTGCCAGAATCATAGAAAAATGCTATGAAGAATTAGGTTGAGACAGCTTTGGTGGAAAACCAGTAAAGCCCCAACTGCTCGAAAATCCTGAAAAATTATTTATTAAAAATAATTCAAACACTCCTAAAAAGAGCTGGGATGGAAATAAACAATCCACTCCCAAAGAAAAAGTTTTCCAGTCCAGAGGAAGGTCTCCTCGACGGAGGGAAAGAACTCCGACTCGAGAACACCAGTCTCCCCAGAGGGAGCCTTCTGAGAAAAGATATAACCTATCCCTAACTATAGGGATAATTTGAAGAAGCCTGACAGATATCAAAGTATTGATACACGTCCCTCTCGATCTTTTTCGCAGAAATCGGAAAGAAGAGGACGGTCAGACCCAGGAGAGCACACCAAGTCCAAAGACAAGGAACCTGCTCAGAGTAAAAAATCTCAATTTCCAAAAAAGAAGGTAGCCAGTATTAGAGTAATCGAACATGCCGAGAATACTGAGGACACAGTTGAAAAACGGGGAGTGGGCACAGACAATGCTAGACAGTGCAGCAGAAATCAGTATAGCCCGCAAGATCCTGATGAGTCATCTGGAGACAGTGGACACGAATGAATACATTCAGGTTGAAACTGCCGACACCAGAGTTAGCGAGCCCCATAAGATATACAAAATAACATTGCTTATAGAGGGTGATAAGACTAGGAAAATAAGGGGTCTATTTTGGGAAAAACTCTCAAAAGGCTATGACATTCTGTTAGCTGAAAAAGATTGGCCCCCAGAGTTTGTCAGGGAGTGCCCTCGTGGCGAAGAAATGATTATGCCTGCCTTCTCGAATCACATTCCGATTCACAAAAAATATACATATGCAAGGAAATGGGCAGTAGCCCAGGCACCAGCATTATATAAAATCATGTAGGATGGGATGAGGACTCTCCTCCTCACAAAATCCAGTTGAAAAGTCAACCGATTGCACAAAGGCAGTATCCCATTAAGCCAGAAGCTAAAAAACAAGTCAGGGAGATTTTAGATCAACTTGAATACCAGGGGGTGATTGAAACATGCACCTCTCAAATGAACAATCCTTTGTTTCCTGTCTCCAAGCCAGACAATTCATATTGTCTAGTTTTGGACTACAGACACCTTAATGCATGTTGCAAAACATTTGCAGTACAAAATTCGCATAGTGCTGCACTAATGAATAACATAGTTAGGAAAAAATATAAAACGACATTAGACATATCTAATGGTTTCTTTTGTCAAAAACATTGCACCAGAAAGCAGATACTTGACCGCTTTCTCAGTAATGGGGTCACAGGAAAATTTCTGTAGGCTCCCACAGGGATTCAAGAACAGCCCAGGACTATTCTCAGCCAGAGTAACAGAGTTACTACAAATATATGATGATGAGGTATTATCTTACGTAGATGATATCTATCTCACCGACGATGACTTGGAGACTCACTTGAAAAGAGTGAACACCATTATACTTGGGTTCGCAGCAGAGGGTTACAAATTCAACTTTAAAAAGTCTCGAATTGCCCATCTGACTGTATTATTTTTAGGATACGAATTATCAAGTGAAGGAAAAAGCCTAGCAGACAACTTCTTAGAGAAGTGCGCTGTACTCCAAGCTTCAAAAACACTGAAGAATTTACAATCGATTCTAGGTTTCCTGAATTTCGGTAGAACTTACATTCTAAATTACGCAGAGAGGGTTAAACCTCTCTACGAACTAATTAAACCTGATTTTAAACAAATCAGCTGGACTCAAAAACACACAGAAATTTTGAGATCACTGCAAACAGACATGTTAGCAAAAACAAAATTAAATACACGTGACAACACACGCAATCTTGTAATCTGAGTCATCCCAGGAAGATGCGGATTTACGTACCTGACATCTAATGAGGGAGAAAAGGTACCAATTTCAATTAAATCTCACTTGTACACACAAGAGGAAAAAACATTCAGTCCAACAGAAAATACTGTGAAAGCAGTACTAACGGCATTAGCCAATGAACGAGAACTAGCACATGGTAAAAGGATTAATATCCTCACAGCGGAACCCGCTTTCGAGGCGCTATTCAGCCCAGTAAACCTGCCTACAGTGTCACTGGATCCGAAATGGATACAGTGTGTAGATTCTCTTGGAGCGGAAGATGTGAAATACTATTTCGCCCCGCAATTCGAAAAACTGAATGATTTGACATATGAAGAAGAATATCCTCTGCCAATCGAACTTCTGCCTCTCCCACAGCATGCCTGTATAATCTATACAGATAGATTTGTACAGCATTTCAACGTAGAGAGCAAATCCTACGATGCAGCCTATGTGATTGTTAAAGGTCGCTGGCTGTGCGGTAAATTCAGACCGAAAATAACAAAAACTGAATCAGTGAAGTACTGTTCGGCTCAGAGAGCTGAAATCAGATCTTTAAAGATGGCGCTCAACTCTTACAATAATAAATTGCAGAGCTGGATTGAAAATGATTACAAAGATGACACAGGTGCCACAATAAAGCATAAATTGCTCTGGAAACAGGTAGCTCTTTTACAGAAAGAACTACAAAAGACTCACGTGATACACACTCTGAGTCATCAACGTGATGGCGTTCACGTTGCAGGGAATTCATTGGCTAATACAGCCACAGCGAAAGCAACTAAACTGGCTTCCGTAGCCACAAAAAAGCGTTCAAAGAAATACATAGACGGGGAAACCATGCTGGCAGTAAAAACGTCCTTAAAAGGCGACTGTGCAGCACTACCCGTGAACTATCCACTCAATTATGCATAAGTAATCGATGCAAACTCCGTTCCTTTTGCTCGAATCCCTGGAGTGGGGGATAGGGTAATTCCAAACATGAACCGGAGAAAGTTATTAATAGCAGACGCACACATGGGTGAAGGTCCAAGGCACATACAGATGAAAGAATCTCCGAAAGAATTACAATCAGTGTACTGGTGGCCAGGAATGAGCCTACACCACTACAAATATATAAAGAACTGCCCGGACTGCGACAGGGATCGCAGCAATGAGTCAAGCGCATTAATGCCATGGTAGGCATAATACTGTCTACCTGCCATCCAGCGTCCTATTAATCATTAAGGCTAAACCCACTTAAAAAATGAGGCCCCAGCGCTCGGCTGACGCCAGAACGGTTATAAAAGATCTGCGAGTCTGTATCGGCACATACGTAATTTCCATGTTCCATTCTGACCAGGGTCCTGCTTTCAGCTCTCGAGCTTATAAGGAGGCCATGGCCAGCATGGGCGTTGGCTTGCGGTATACTTGTCCGTCACACCCCGAAGGGAACAGTGTGGTAGAAAGAAAAAACCGGGACATTATTATTATTATAGGGGTTTGTAAAGCACCTGGTGACGCCTCCCGGCGTGTCCCCGCGCTGTGGAGAGAGAGTACTTTTAGGAGGAAAGACAGAGAGCCTACAGACGAGAAAATGCGCATGCGCGGCCGCCCGCGCATGCGCATTACTGCAAAATACGGAAGACTGAAGAGAACGAGCCCCGGGGAACGCGGCGGCCAGCGGCGGCAAGGTAAGTGCTTTTAAAATTATTGCGTTCTTTTATTTTAAAGTATTTAGGGAGGGCGGGAGGGAGGCGGGTTGCGGGGCTGCCGGCCAGTGGTTTTGCGGAGTGGGGCTACGCGGAGTGCGGAGGTGGGCGTAGTTTCTCGCCCACTTCGCGTAGCTCCGCGAAGCCCCACTCCGCGAACTCCGCCCAGGGTTAGTCTGAACTCCCTCCCAATTCCCCAAGACTGGGTCCAATAAGTGACCTAGTTGGTGAGACGGCTTGTTATTTTTTAAGTCTAGTTGTAGGGAAAAAAGCTCAGAGGTGATATCTGTAGCTTCCTTATCAAGAGGGTCATCAAAATGGACATTTAAGTCTCCTAGCACTAGTACACGATTTTTCCTTAGTGCTAGATGGGTTAAAGCTTCCATGAGAGTAGGAGTAAAATCATATAACCTGCCAGGAGGACGGTAAACAAGAATACCTGAGATGGAGTGGTTGGGACTGGTATTAATGGTGAAGGAACCTGCTTCACTATGGTCCACCGAGATAGGGGACAGGGTACATACTAGAGGGGTTTTAGTAGCAATAGCAATGCCACCACCTCTACCGTCCTTTCTATCCACTCTGGAGAGAGAGTATCCAGGAGGAAAGGCCTGAATGACATCGGGGTCTGAATATTCATCCAGCCATGTTTCCGTAAGAAACAGTATGTTAATGTCATCGTCTTCGAGTAAATGAAAGATTTCTTGACGGTGTTTACGAAGAGATCTGCAGTTAAGCAGGGCTGCTGTAATAGTGTTGGTGGATGTACTGGTAGTCGCAGGATTGAGCGGGATAAAAGAGCATATATTGCAAGGTTTTAACAAAAGGGCATTCATTGTATGTGTGCAGCAAGTGGGTGTATGGGGTTGGAAGTCTAGCAATTCCTGTCTACCATACCTAATGGTGGTTGGAGTGGGAGAGCCAGGGTTTGTGGCCCCGCGCCCCGTCCGGCCGCGGACGGGCGCAGACGGGCTAGACTTTGGCTCGACTTCGGCGCTCTTTCGGCGCGCCCGCTGCACGCGTCCGCTGCGCGGTCGCTGACCAAAGCACATTTATAGTTTATGGAAGGGGTCGCTAGAGCGCTGACCTGTGCTCCCTGAGCCCGGAAGTGCAAGGCTCCTCCTCGCCCTCCGCATCAAACGCCCATGATTGGACGCGGCAGACCGGGGCGGGAGTGGGAGAAAGACTGAGCAGCTGACGTAACTTTAACAAGAATACAGGAAGTTTACCAGGTATAACCCACACTGAACGTTTTAAAATAGCCTACAATCGCTAAATAAAAACAGTCGCTATGATAACAGCGCGAGCAGTGCAGTTATGACAGGTTAAAGCGCTAAGTGAATGGAGGCTGCCTCTGCCACCGGCAACACTCTTCTCCACAGCGCGTTAGAAGCCCAGCTGATCTTAAATAGACTTTTACCTTCAGCGTCGCTAGAGCGCTGACCTGTGCTCCCTGAGCCCGGCAGTGCAAGGCTCCTCCTCGCCCTCCGCATCAAACGCCCATGATTGGACGCGGCGGACCGGGGCGGGAGTGGGAGAAAGACTGAGCAGCTGACGTAACTTTAACAAGAATACAGGAAGTTTACCAGGTATAACCCACACTGAACGTTTTAAAATAGCCTACAATCGCTAATTAAAAACAGTCGCTATGATAACAGCGCGAGCAGTGCAGTTATGACAGGTTAAAGCGCTAAGTGAATGGAGGCTGCCTCTGCCACCGGCAACACTCTTCTCCACAGCGCGTTAGAAGCCCAGCTGATCTTAAATAGACTTTTACCTTCAGCGTCGCTAGAGCGCTGACCTGTGCTCCCTGAGCCCGGAAGTGCAAGGCGCCTCCTCGCCCTCCACATCAAACGCCCATGATTGGACGCGGCGGACCGGGGCGGGAGTGGGAGAAAGACTGAGCAGCTGACGTAACTTTAACAAGAATACAGGAAGTTTACCAGGTATAACCCACACTGAACGTTTTAAAATAGCCTACAATCGCTAATTAAAAACAGTCGCTATGATAACAGCGCGAGCAGTGCAGTTATGACAGGTTAAAGCGCTAAGTGAATGGAGGCTGCCTCTGCTACCGGCAACACTCTTCTCCACAGCGCAATCTATAACAGCGAAGGTATTAGGTTCAGGTGCTGGGTGGGTCAAACATTTAATAAGTGTCCAGTTAAGCCTAAACAACTTGCCAAGAAATTCTCTAAAAGGTTTCAGCCCATACGAACTATTGTTCGGAACTAGAATGCGAATTCAGGACTTAGATAGTCAGATATCAGTGGTAGAAGATAAGAAAACAGACTTTGACATCAAAGAGCGTTTGGCTGTTTTACAGGACTTGAACGAAACAAGAAAATCCTTAGGCAACATAAAGTTAAAGCAACAGCCAGCTACCACTGACGAGGCACCACCAGCCCCAGCAAGGCCTGTCTGGATTCCAAAGATTGGGGATCTAGTCAGAGAAAAAAAAGCGGTGAAGAAGGAATTTGGGCCTTCTTACAGAAAAGCAGTACCTGTCTTAGCAGTCAACGGAACAAGATCAGTAGTACTACCGCCCCTTGCTGGTAAAAAGGAGAACTAAGTTGTATCAATCGACCTGGTAAAACCACAAGCACGTGGCCTGTAATCAACAGTAGGCCCAGTGGATTCCCGAGAAACAACAGAATACCCAAACTTGCAACAATCCAAGAGCTTCAAACTGAAAGACTAATCACATTCGATCAGCCTGCAGTGCACAGAGAGGGACTATGCAATAATGCCATGGAACTCGCGCCTCTTGAGACACAGATTGAAACAGTTCGTCAAGAAACACCAGTCTACAATGATGTGGCATCAGAATGTGCTACCGAAAGACACATTGAAAGAACAATTCCAACAATTGACAGAACTGCCTCTGGCTACTTCATCAACTTCGATAACTTTTCTGAGGATCAAAGCAACCCCGAAGTGATGCCAGAAACAATAAAGACTTTTAAAGAAAAAGCAACAGAACTCTTTCATCAAATCAAAGAAGTATATCTGGATGCACCATTAATTGAGCATTGGATTATTTCGGGGGTATTTATACTCCTACTATGCCTGATTTTAGTTTTAATTTTAGGAAAGGTTATTACAATACAATGGAACCAGCAAGTCAGAACATCAACTTAGTCATCAAACACACAGATCATCCCACATGAAGAAAAGAGAACTGTCAACAGTAAATGTCACAGCCATTCCAATACCCGGTGGGGTAGTATGGGAGAAAACTGACTATGAAATATATGGTCCGGTCGAAATCCTGAAGTATCCTCATCAATTCAAGGTTTCCTTAAGTGACTTTGTAAAACCTAGTACATTCTCTGATGATTGGGACTTTGAAAATATTAATAATATGATGTCTGATTTAGTAATGTCAGCTAGATTCACAGATCATGATTATTTACAAGGTTCGTCTAGTTATGAACAGATGTTCTGCTACACACACTATGGTGATCATTACTTGCATAAATCTGCACAGCCTAGAAATGTTTTTAAGTATAACCAATGGGAACATTGTGCTACACCACCTAAAAGCAGTTCTAAAACATTCTATGAGAAAATTCAAGTACTTCTCAGGGTTTAACACCAGTGATGCAGAAACGTTTTATTATAAACTGTTAGATAAAACAGGGTTGAAAACTATGCAGACAAATACTAAATTGATATATTCAGAAGCATTTTATGAAAAAATGATGACATTTGGTTTTGATTATTGAAAAAATAACATTGAAACAAAAACAATCTGGGGTACAAAAGATTGGCAGGTACAAGGCATAGAAGCACTATTTCGAGCCTGCATGATCCCAGAGCAAATAATGTTTTAAATGAAACTATTCAACAAACAACATGTCTTGGCCTAGCTAAGATCAAAGACCTTAATATTCCAAAGCCAATACCTGATAATGCAACCACAGATATTGAAATAGACGTATCTAAAATTTTACATTTAAACAGAACACATCCTGATTGGAAAAAGTGGTTAATCTGGCCTACTGACACAAACAACTGTCAAGATAGATTTCTGAACAAAACACAGGGGTTAACAATGTCCAGACAAGACCCTAGATACTCCCAGAGACAACATCCAGGGATAGTAACAACATACAGTGTAGGGAAGCTGTGCCTTGAATGGCTAGAATCATCCACACTGGCTGAAATTAAGCAACACCTGTCTTTACTTAAAGATGGTGCTGATTTGCGCGATTTTATTATGGGACCACGCAAACAGCGTCAAAAACGCTTCATAGCGGCCAGCATCTATGCTGCATACAGCGAGGCTTGGAAAGTCACGCAAATTGAAACAGCTGAAAAAATACGAGAAATTGATCGTATTAATTTGGAAAAATCACTTTCTGTAGTGGACAATGGGTTAATGACTCTGTCCTCCAGAATATATTCGTTGGACAATATTGTATCATCTGCCATAGATATAATAGACAAAGACTTGCTAATGTTACAGCATGGCCAGTCACAATTGCGTTCTATTGTACAGTTAGGCTGGACGCTGCAAAATCTTCGTTCAGGCTATGTGCCTTGGCGTTTAATCAACACAACGTCATTGTTTTCCATCTTTAACCTTACTGATAAACAAATCAGCTTGGCACAGAAAGGAGCAGACTATACAATCCTGAGTATCGAAAAACTTGAGAGATTACCTTTGACAATGTCAGAAAGTACTGTCATTGAATGGATAATACACGGGATTATCACAATTCGGATAACAGCTTTCCGATTTAAAAATTGCCTTGAATACATACCTACTGGCCAGTATGAACGATTGGGTAAAGGATACACTAAGTCAACATGGAAATTACCATATACACACACATGCTATAGTGACAGCAACAAAAATGTAAACGTTCACTAAGCGGTATACTTTTGTGCCAGGGTATTAATTTACACGGAGCCTGTGAAGGAAATTCTAACAACCTTTCATGCCACCAACATGTCACACCTGCAACGCAGATAGAGCCTTTCTTTATGCAACTCACAAATGGGAAGTTACATTCTAATAACGGCTCACAGCTGTTGTGGCCTTTTGCCAGGAAAAGCCTATCTCGTAAGCGTAACATCCATGGTCAAATGCTGTATGCAAGCATTGTTTCCAAACGGCCCTGGAGATACCGAGACTCCCATTTGGCCTCGTTTGAATTTCTCTTCTATACGAATTGATACTTTAAGCAGAATGAAGTCTGTGCTTTTGCAGAAAACAGTGCCCATCACGTCATCAAAAGAGACGTATGAGGGGGAGGAGCTACGCGGGCATCCAAGATGGTCGCGTGAGCAGAGAGCTCCCGAGACCCGCGCCGTCCTCCTTTACTTATCCTTCACCTATCCTGGTCATTTCGACGGGCTTTTGCAGCGCTATCTTCGCTGATGCTACTGATTCTTTTCCGGTCGAAATCGGACCTTGGGGACCACTTTTCTGCAACTTGCAACTTTCTGGCCTGCCCACGGGCGCGACCGGGGACTCGGCTGCCCACTGTGGCCGACCTGTAATTGAACAACAACGGCTGCCTGGCATCTGGCCCGCCGGAGGTGTATTGCTTTCACTTTCGGTTTCCTTCCCTTTGTTCCTGTCTCCTCCTACTCGGCCTTGCCTGCTGCCCCCTCAGTCTGCACGCTCCTCCGTTGGACTGGTAAAGAGGCCGTGACACCTCTGTCACAGTGGCGCATCGGAGTTCCGAGACTTTTCTACTTGCCCGCCACTTCCCTTGCTAACCGGCAGTCTCTGATTGCGAGATGGCGACGAAAGCGGAGGCCGAAAGGCGTCGAAAGGCTGCGTCCCGGGGGGGAACGATCCAGACGAACATGATTGAACGCTACACCCAGCCGAGAGGCTCCCCCGGGGCTGTATGCTTGGGTGCTGAAGGACTTCAAACGGACACATCGTCTGTGGCGGAAGTGTCGCTTCAAGACCTTATGGCTGCCATTACTGGACTCAAGGCTGACATGGGCCAACAGTTCGAAGCCGTAGTGACCAAAATAGATACGGTGGCGGTGGATGTGACCCTGATTCGGGCCGACCTGGCCAAAACGAATGAGCGGGTCAAGGCACTGGATCTTAAAACGTCGAGTCTGGTGAACTATATGGCTGAGGCGCAATCCGAAATTGGCAATCTGCGTGCATCGCACGACCTACTGCTCAGGCGGATGGAGGACTATGATAACAGGGCCAGGCGAAACAACATACGCCTTGTCGGAGTGCCGGAAGGCGATGGTGCGGTAGCGACTGACCTTTTGGTCGAGGAACTGATAGTCGCCCAACTGGCTCCGGCAGGACTAAGTAAGTTCTTTGCCGTAGAGCGTGCCTATCGTTTTCCCGGAGGCCAAGTGAAGCCGGGGACCTCGCCGAGACCTATCATTGCCAGGCTCTTTCACTACCGGGACAGAGATGCTATCCTCCAGGCCGCCCGTAAACATGGTCCCCTAAAGTATGACAATGCCTCTGTCTCAATATATCCTGACTTCACTCCTCAAGTGCAGCGGCAAAGATCAGGTTTCCTTGGAGTGAAGCGTCGCCTACGGGACCGGGGTCTGAAATATGCCATGTTGTTTCCAGCTCGGCTCCGGATCGAATATCGGGAACGTGCCTATTTCTTTGATCAACCTGAACGTGCAGCCGACTGGTTGGACTCGTTGCCGGCAGAGGACTTTGGGAGCGGAGGCCCTGGCGGCGCGGAAGGTGGTGCAGCGGCCCAGGAGTAACAGATGCCCTGGAGGTTTCGATTGAGACTGTGCAACGTATTGTACATATTGACTTATTCTCGAATGACTCTGCCCGTGGCGGTGCGGTAACGGGTGATTTCTCCCTTCCTCCTCGGGGGGTTCTTTGTGTAGACGTATGGGGCGACAGGCACACTGCAGTTGGGGGTGGCTTTTTAGTCAGCAGGGGTGCAGGGAGGGGGGTGTTGTAACGGGTTTGGGTTCTGGGGTTGGTGTTTGGGGACTGGGTTGTGTTTCGTTTATTTTGTTCTGTTCTTTGTTTCATGGTATTCTATGTCTTGCAATTACTGTATATAGTGGGTGCTGCTGGGGGGTGGGTGTGGAATGTTTTTGCCGTAATGGGGGGGGGGGTGAAATGCGGATTCTTTCTTGGAACGTAAATGGTTTGGGCGACAGGATTAAGCGGGGCATTGTACTGCAATTCTTGAGGCGCCACGCCCCTGATGTTGTGTTCCTTCAGGAGACCCACTTGATTGGCAATGCCTGCAAGGCCTTGGACCGCCGGGGTTATCGACTGGTTGCACATGCGGGTTTCACCTCGGGTTCCCGGGGTGTGGGTATTATGGTGAAGTCTTCCCTTGCTCTTGCTATTGATGATGTTGTCCTTGACGGGCGTGGGCGGTATGCTGCTGTCTCTGGGAGGTGGGAGGGTAAACAGGTAGTGTTTGTTGTTGTCTATATCCCCCCGGGACTGCAGGCTACCACTTATGCTGATTTAGGCAGGACTCTCCTTGGGCTGCCAGATGGCTTGTTGGTCCTGGGCGGGGACTTTAATTCTGTCATGTCCGGCGACTGCGACCGACTACCCCCCAGAGTGTTGCCACAGTCCCAGATGTGGCTCAGTGAAATGGCTGACACTTTTGGTCTAGTTGATGTCTGGCGCTCACTGCATCCTGCTCTCCAACAATACACCTTTCACTCTGGAGCGCACGGCAGCCTCTCCCGTATCGATTATTTTCTTATGTTAGCCTCTACTTTGTCCACTGTTCGTGAGGTTCGGCATCTTCCCCGGGGTATCTCGGACCACTCTCCCCTTCTGATTACGATTTCTGTGGGTAGTCTTCCTGGAAATAGAGTTCCCCCGATCCCGCCCTGGCATTTTAAAAACCCCCGGCTCCGCTCCGATGTGATCAAGGCAATAGATTGCTATTTTTCTGATAATTTGGGCTCAGTCACCTCCCCCACTGTTCTCTGGGAGGCCTTCAAGACGGTTATTCGGGGCTCCGCCTTGTCACTCATTGCTGCTGAGCGTAGGGTCAAGAGGGAGGCTGTTGTTGCTCTTGAAACCGAAATCACTGCGCTTGAAAGTGAGTTGGGTGGGAATGACATGCCTGCACTGTTGCACGAATTGGAATTGAAACAAGCGGACTATAAGGCCTGTGTCACGGACGCTGCTAAATTGATGCGATCCAATCAACTTGGTCGACTGTATGATGTGGGTGACAAGGCTAGTAAGCTTCTTGCGTGGCTGGATAAGACTGAGCGTGCGAGTCGTGTTGTCCCCTCCATTGTTCGTGATTCTGGTGTGAATGTCTCTGATCCGGGTGAGGTTGTTGAGTGTTTTGTTGACCACTTCCGTATGGTTTATACGCCTGTTAGTGATCGAGATGAGGCCGACTCCAGGCTACTCCTGCGTGACATAGCCTTGCCCACTGTGTCTGAAGCGGATTGCCTCGCTCTGGAGGCTCCCTTTACTATCGACGAGATTGCCCTCGCAATTCGTTCCCTTCGCTCAGGTAAGGCAATGGGCCCTAACGGACTCCCCATTGAACTTTACAAACTTTGTCCCGACAAGATGGCCGCCCACCTGCGTCACATGTTTCTCGAGGCGGTTGAGGCTGGATGCCTCCCCCTTGAGCAGCGCCTCGCTACCATAGTGGTCATACATAAGGATGGCAAACCTCGTGACCAATGTGCCTCGTACCGCCCCATCTCCCTCCTTAATGCGGAACCCAAAATCCTCGCTAAGGTGCTGGCCAATCGGATGCTTGCTGTGATTTGTGACCTGATCCACCCGGATCAATCCGGTTTCATCCCCCACAGGAACACTGCTCTTAATTTGCGTAGGCTCCACAGTGTTCTCGCGAGAGCTTCTATTCTCGCCGAGCCAGCAGTGATCGCCTCCCTTGACGCCACGATGGCATTTGACACCATTGAATGGCCCTACCTGTGGGCAGCCCTCGCCAAATTTGGCTTTGGCCCTAACTTCATCGCATGGGTCAAGCTTCTTTATGAACAGCCGCTAGCACAGGTCGCGGTGAATGGAAGGTGCTCGGACCCCTTCCCCTTGGGCCGCGGCACGCGTCAAGGATGTCCCCTTTCTCCGCTTTTGTTCGCCTTGGCACTCGAACCTCTTGCCGCGTGGCTCCGGTGGGAACCCTCGATCAAAGGGATCCGATGGTCCCCTGACCTCGAGGATCGTGTCTCCTTGTATGCGGATGACATCCTCCTTTATCTTACCTCCCCTCAGAAGTCACTCAATGTTCTATTTGACGTCCTCACGTCCTTCGGCAAAAATTCGGGATTGGTCATTAATTGGACCAAGTCCTGTGTCTATGCTATAGCTGGTACTCTACCGCCTCTCCCGCGCAGGTTTCCCATCCTGGTAGCGACTGACGGTTTTAAATATCTGGGGGTCCATGTATCCATGATCTCTTCGGTCCGCTATGAGCGGAACTTGTATGCCCCGCTCCGCAGACTGAAGCAGGATGTTCGGCGATGGCGCGATCTGCCCTTATCTCCGTTGGGCCGGGCGGCGCTCTTCAAAATGATGTCGCTTCCCCGCTTCCTCTATGCCCTGCAGAATTTCTTCGACCCCGTTCCAGCCCGCTATTTCCATGAAGTTGAGAGTTTGCAGCGGCAACTTATCTGGGATGGCCGTGCCCGCATTGCCTTATCTAAGCTCACTCTTTCCTGGTACGACGGAGGTATTGCGCTGCCGGATATTAGACGATACTACTGGGCCGCGCACCTGAGCGCCATCAACCATGCTACATACTCGCCGGCGCCCGCCCCTGCCTTTGCTTTAGATAAACTGCTGTTGCCCGGTGGTAACTTTAATAGGGCGCTATATTCGAAGGCCCCCTTCCGACTCCTTACGGGCCCGACGAAATGTGCAGTGCGGGCGTGGCGAGACGCTACGGTGGCCACAGGCTGGGGTGGTAGACTGACACAGATGACGCCACTGTACGACTCGGAACGACTGGGCAACCTGTGGAAGACGAAAGGGTTTGAGAAATGGGACATGATTGGGATAAGTACTGTGGGGGACCTTTGGACGCGTGGTGCGGTTAAGTCCTTTGAATCATTAAAGCTGGAATACCGGCTTGATGATAGGGAGCACTTCCGATATATGCAAGTGAGACATGCCTTGTCTTCTGTCTTCCCCTCCGGTACGGACGTTCCGCAGTCCTCCCCCTTGGAGGATCGAGTTCTAGATGGCCACGTCCCAGATAGTACCATCTCCCTGATTTATAAGAAGCTTATTAAC
Source organism: Lissotriton vulgaris (assembly GCF_964263255.1). Lineage (NCBI taxonomy): Eukaryota > Metazoa > Chordata > Amphibia > Caudata > Salamandridae > Lissotriton > Lissotriton vulgaris. Next base: position 899,612,986 of record NC_141687.1, read on the forward strand.
AACAGAGCTGACCAGCTCGAGAAGCTCCGGGCTGCCTGGACTGCTGACGGACTCGAATTGGACGACGAGGACTGGCAGTCCGCTGTGTCCTCCCCCAAGGAGGTGGCTATCCCAGCACGATTTCGCTTTGTCCAACTGAAAATTCTCCATCGTGTGTATCTCACTGGAATGCGTCTGGTGCGAATGGGTCTGGTTACTGACGGACGCTGCAAGCGTGGGTGTGGGATGGACGGTACCTTTCTTCATGTTCTGTGGGAATGTCCAATGATTGTAGCGTACTGGTCTAGGGTGCATGACGTTATGAGTCGTGTCATAGGGATCCCATTGCTTCCTGAGGCGCGTCGTTGTCTGTTGAATGTGTGGGAACCGACTGACTGCACTGCTGCCCAGACACTTTGGGTCACCCTAGGCAATATGATTGCGAAGAGGGATATTGCGCAGCTCTGGGGCTCTTCTAGACCGCCGGTGTTAAGTGACTGGAAAGAGAACATGGACTGGTCCATGTTCCGAGAGAAGACGGTATATGAGGCCCGGGGGCGTCCGGGGAAGTGGTCCAGAGTCTGGGCCCCCTGGAATACTTACCGTGGAGACATTTGTTCCCCTCCACTTGACTACGAAGTCCCTCTCCCCTCCTCTCCGTGATTTACGTTCCTTTCTTTACTCACCACATTCTTTGCTCTCTTGTGCGCGCCACCCCCCCCATGCCCTAGTTGTTTCTCCAGCATCCATTCCCCCCCCCCACCTCCAGCAACCCTTGCCAATATGATACCATGTTTTTGTTGTTTGTGTTCTTTTCGACAAAAACATAAAATTAAACCTTTCTTCTCCTACTTGTATAATATTACGCTCTTGCCGATAATGTCGATGTGATAGATTGCTCCAGCAACGTGCTGCCTCGTATTGCACTTTTCACTCAGCCTGTTTTTGTCATAGCGGCCGGCCCTGCGGGGTTGTAGGCAGACGCTGTGTATTGTGCATTTGTAAATAAAGGTTTTAAAAAAAAAAAAAAAAAAAAAAGAGACGTATGAACTCCTAGTTGCAAGGATGGCTACAGAGATTCATGACCTTTTATCAACAAATTGCCCCGTGCATTTCGTAGAAATGCTTAGCCAAATTCTTAACACGTCTAGTGCCATAGGCATCCCAGGCAAATGTAAGACGATTTTTACGGGACTGATAACACCATTTCAAGCAATTCTGGGAATCATTCCTAATTTTGTCCATTCAGTCTTTGGCGGCATACCCCGATTTTTGGGACTTGTAGCAGGCATTTTATTTTTGACCCTCCTGCTCCGATATGGCAAGCCAAAGCTCAGACATGACTCCTACAAGGATGGAAGAAACGATCCTAGCAATCCGCTACCGGGACAGACTAACTAGAGTCCTTGGATTGGCCAGGCTGAGAGATCTAAACATGACCTGGTGTCTTTCATTCAGACCGATATGGCAATCCTGCATCTTACCTGTGCTTCGATGTATGCTATGCGGAGATGAGTGCGTGTTGGACATCTGTCTTGAACTTCCATCAGCAGTACCAATGGATATCGATACTTTGCTAAGTCCGATAACGGCACACGCATTGTGTTGTCCCCAGAGGCTACCAATCCTGATGACGGCATTCGTTGAGACTCCTGTGCTACGACTAGGTGGTGACAGTGGAGCGAGAAATAAAAGCAACATCACCCAGGTACGACCTTCTGTGAGCATTGCTGATCCAGACTTTGATGAGAGCAATTATTCTCACACCTGCCAAGTTACAGCACTATCGAACTTGGTCGAATTGTCACCTGATTTTGTAGACCAATTCTTTGAGAGCCTGTCTGATATGATGTTCTCACCCGAACAGAAACAATAACTTTAGAAAAGCATTCCGACACACAGCGTTCCCATGAACTCTGAATTAGGCCTTCAGTTTTGATCAACAAAAACTGCTGAAAGGCGTTGGAACTCTATTCCCCCGTTCAACAAGAATTTTTTTGAATTGAACACTTTTTAAAAATATTCACCTTTTTCTGACATGAAATTCTTTGCTTAAAGTAGACCTATTCATAAAGAACAGAAGCTTCTACTTCTATTTTTAGGTAAATCTAGAGACATAATAACTTTACATCAGCCTCTAGCATATTTTATAACAAATGCATTTATATGTGATGAAATTATCTCGCCTTTCTTTTCTGTATTAAGAGTTATTTCATGTGTAATTTTTTGCAAAATCGTTCATTAATTACATATGCTATAATTTTGAATGATTTCTATGCTTAAATACGTACAGTACCGAAATTACCACGTATCTCAGATACGCCATTTCAAATGCATATATGTATTTTGGGATGGGTAATGTTACACATGCATCTTTTGCTATAGTTTTAGTAAATTGATGGACATAAATTTGTGGAGTGGGTGTCGCGTTCTAATCTAGGACCCTGATCAATACTGTGACCTTATACCCCTATACGTCTATAATCCCTTTGTACCCCTATATTGGCATAACCGATCAAATGCAATATTCAGAAACTCGTCTCTGGCCTCACACGATCGGAGCCACATTTCAGAATCACTTCCTCTGCAGCTTCCTTTGCAGCTCATTAGTGCAAATGACACAGCAGAAGCCACTATCTAAGATTCCTAGATTACACTCCGAGTTCTTCAACAAGATAAAAACTCAGCAACCTGGGAAATCCCCGCTTGCTATGTTTTGATTAGTAATAGAACTCTAATGAGCACTGAGAGACGATCACTTCCTAGTGACATCTTTATTGACGTCTTATGTCCAAAAACTTACGTCAAACCAGGCACCTTTCAGGTATAAATATTTCCAACGTTGCCTTAAGCAAACGCTGCCTCGATACTATCGCTGCCTCGCTGATACTGAAGCTACCCCTGCCTCAACGGCATCAGCGAACGATGGTGTGGTGAACATAGGAGCAGAACAGCTGTCCCCCTGCAAAGCCCAGCAGATACAAGCTTCCCACGGACGCTGCCCCTCCTCCTCTTCCTCGACGCGCTGAGAGAGACGCTGTCTTTTCTCCTGCCGAGAAATCCAGCTCCGGCGTTTCCAGCCTACTCTTGCGAGTGACTGGGATATCGAGTCCTTGGAAGGAGATACCAGACCTCCAACATTCTATTTCAGAGGTATGGTGTTGACTAAACCCTTAGAGAGAATTCTTGAAGCAAACCTTGGCAAAACCAACTTAACTAAAACTGCTACTTACTTACTTACTCCCTCCCAAGTATTAGGCTTAGGTCAGGTACACTGGGGTAGGCGTAGTTAGAAGCACCAGTTGAGTACGTTAGTCAAATGTATATATGAATGTATATATTTTATTCATTTTAAACCATTGTATGGCTAAGAAACCATATCAATGCTTTTATAGTATTATTTCGCAATCCTCATTTTACTGTACGCACTTTTTATAATAACTAGTCTTGCAATTGTGGCAATTCATTTCTCTTGTATGAGAAGAAAGACTGTTCAATAAATAATACCTTTTTATTGAATACGCCCGTCTCTCTATTCTCTGCATATTGGTGAAAGTAATCTGCACAAAACTGACTGAGTAAAATAACTGTCTATTGTTTCACACGACTCTAGAGATTGACTCTTATTCTAAGGATCAAAGTTGTCATGTTTATGCGGTTGCTGGAAAACTGAATCCCTTCTTGTCTGTACCAGGGAAGCTGATCACTTCCTATTCAGTCAAGAAAGTTTCCAGTGACCTCTGAGCTAGTTGGTAACAAACTTAATTAAGTTTAGCATAGTCAGTGGAGACCTGGAAGATCCGCACTTCTACGTCCATACTACTGTTTATGTTATTCCAATGCGCAGGGCCTATTGGGAAAATAGGAACCACACTACACAGTGATGTACCGGTATAATTGATATGTTTTTTTTTTAAATAAGCAAATATTTGGCAGATTTATCTAATTTGATATGACATATTCTTCTGCGCAATTTATTTTGCTATCTTCTCTTATTATATTGTAAAAATGTGTCAGTAAAATGGCTTTAAATAAAAGACTGTTACAGAGAGCTCTTCATTCTTTTATTTTTTGTCAAAAGTGATGTCAGAAATGAAAATCATGTCGTAAGGCCTCTAAAATAACATCTGCATTGTACCTTGTTATTCTCCAGACAGCCTTGAATACTGCTTAGTCTATCTATTATGTACATTGGTCAGCAATTCACTGGAGTGAATGTTGATCCATTATTATACTGACACACTAGCAGCCCGCCCCGGCGTTGCCCGGGGCAGAAGGGGTCTGGGGGCAGCATTGCAGCAGGAGAGGCGCAGCAGAATGGCCGGGAGCAGCAGAGTGTACTTACAGTGTTTCCTTGCTCCGGTTTTGTTGGTCCTGGCGCTTCTGCCCACGCTCGTGTCCGCTGTTTCCCCCGACGTCCAGACTTCGAGTAAAAGGCTTGCGAGAACTCATGGCCCCGCCCGTCCCTCCTCCCGTCCCTCGGTGTGCACCCACGGCTGCTTCACTTACCTCAGCCGCCACTCCTGCCCGCGCTGCTGAGGTTACCGCTCCACTGCTCCTCCGCTTCTCACCGCTCCTCACCGCTTGTCCGCCGCTCGCCGCTTATCCCCGCCTGTCCACAGCTCCTCCCCGCGCTCATGTCAGCCGCTCTTCCTCTTGCTCCTGAACGCCGCTCCTCCCCGCGCTCCCGATGTCATCACGCACGTCGCCGCCGGCGCTACTTGCAAGGGACTACTTTTTTTATTCGTAAATGTTTTAAAGAACGTATATTTTTTCTTTTTATATAGCCCATGTCCTTCTGCTTGCCCTGAGGTTTTCAAAGATGTCTTGGGTGTTTGGATTGGTGGTGTACTTTTCGAGTTTATCTGGCTCAAAGGACACAGTTCTCTCTTTATAATAGTAGTATAGATTACAACTCTATTGAGTCAAAGGTATGAAGTGTTTTGTGTTGAACTGCTGTTTTGAAAATGATCACGAGTATAGTGGGCTATGAATCAGTCAATTACGTGAGTGCCTAATTTTAGGTTTACTTCATGATCTCCATCTAGGTTGCATCCAATCTTGAGGCATAATAAACACCAAGCTGGACCAACATCCTTTCCCAACACAATGTATCACTAACATCAATGCTGTATTGTTGGTGGTGTTTGATTAGACGCTAATAGTATTGTGTGTAGAGGTTTCGAAACTGAAGTGATTTATTGTTGGGAAGGATGCAGCATTTAAGAATCAGTTGTTGAAGCTACCATCCCTGGATCCGAGAGGTAGTCTGTAGGGACCTTACTGTTATCCCAATACGCTTTCATATCCAAAGGAACATACAAGGACAACTACATAGGACACTGACTATTATTTCATGTATATGCCAGCTACATAGACCTTTCCTGCAGGTCTAATTGGCTTGCAGTTTAGGCATCTGTGGAGATCACAGCTCTATGTGGTTCATTTCATATTTTTATTTAGGTATGGTGAAATCAGTGTCCTAGCATAAAGACAATCAGCACAGTTCACTGTTGCGGTGTTATGGGCTTCAAGGTTTGCTGCAATTTTGTATTGCCTTAACATGCGATGGTTTGGCTAAGCAGCATTGGTCAATAAGGTGCACATCATTCTGGATGGGACCGGTCTCTTTCTGCCACATTTCACAGGGAGATCAATCCTCAAACTTTTAAGACATTTATGTCTTTCTCTACTGTAAAAGGAAAATACCAGCTCTTCGTATGGGAACAACTTACTTACATCTTAAGATTTGTGCATTTGTCCAAGAGGTTGTTTTACGCTCTAAAAGATTCCTTTGGTAATTCCTGCTGAATTATTTCAAACAGTAGTAATATTACATTTAAGAAAAGGTTATGGCATTACCTTTCTTGCAGGTCTCTTTGCTTAGCAGTTTAGGCATCTGCAGAGATCACAGCTCTCTGTGGTTTATTTAATATTTGTATTTAGGTATGGTGAAATCAGTGTCCTAGCATAAAGACAATATACAAAGTCTTCTGTTGCAGTGTTATGAGCTTCAAGGGATATTGAAGCTCCCTGGCCTACAAAAGCTTACCTGTTGTGACTCCTCGCTCATTGGAGGGAGGGCTTCAGCTTAACTTCTCCATAAACGCATTGAGTGTCAATGATCAATTCCAGCTTACCAGTCTATCCACAAAGAGCAAACGCCGAAGGTACTGCGTGTTTGCCGTCCCAGTTCCTGGTCCAATTAATATGGTTTCAATTAGTACATGACTTCTGATCATGCTCATGTTATTCAGTAAAGCTCTGAAGACCATTTTAATTTATTTTAAGGTGTGTTTGTGTTGCATGCTTCTTTTATGAAACATACAGGTGAAATAGGTCCTAGCATTGCAGATTAGTCCGGCAATGAGGATGCATTGCGCAGTTGAGGCAATGTGTCAATTCCAAAGAGCTTTGAGGCTGTGATGCGAGAACCTCAGTCATTGTCAAAGCTGACATTGACGAGGGATTTGTGATGTGAGGGCCTGCGTCAGTGACGCTTCGCACAGGGGCAGTTCCGATGGGGGCTGTGAGGTTGATGTGGAGTCCTTTCTCTGGGAGAACCATCACAGCAGAGGTAATGCATTTGTTCTGCTATGGATTGTGTCACTCAGCAGAGGAGATGTGACCGTTCTGCTGGGTCCACAGCTTGGCTGACAGAGCCCCTTCAGGCCCATTTCCAAGGGTCCGGGATTGAGTTGGCACAACTTGGCAATGTAGCCATGGTGTTGCAAAACTTGAGGAAGCCCCCTGCAATGATCATTGAGGGCCACCCTCTGGACTCAAACAGGATCTGTAAGGCCAGGGTACTCTGCTGAGGGAGGCCAATGTTAAGCCACTGCAAGGTACGACTCACAGATATAAGAGTCCAGGTGTAGGGTTCAAGTTTGATGGTACCTTCTGTCTTTGAGCCTCTAGTCACAGGGCCAGCCAACTAGCCATTGATATCACTTTGGGGTCCTGGGGTCAGCAGATGCAGGTCCAGTCCTTCTCACTAAGGAAATAGAGCAGCAGGTCAATACAGCAGGGCACCAGCCCTTCAGAGCAGTAGTCCAACAGAGTGGCAGGCTTTTCATCAGCACAGCAGTCTTTCATTCTAGCAGAGTATCCACAGGTCCAGATGAGCACTTAAGAGCTAGTGTCTGGGGTCCAATATTGATACCTGAGTCTTTCTTTCAAGTAGGAGAAGCTTCTTGAGGTCTCACTCTGACGTCCGCAGGCAATCTGTCTTCCCTCTCCTGGCTTCAGACTAACTACAGGGGGTGTGGAACCTTTTGTGTGGGGGCAAGACACAGCCTATTCAAGTGTTAATAGGATTGTGCCGTGCTCCGCCCTCCCATCATGCAAATGATGTCCCATCGAGGCACACCTAAGTTCTCTATTATATGTGGCTGTCTAGGAGGAATACACAAAACTCAAATGTCAGCTACTCCCAGTAATGAGGCCCTGAAATAGGCTGCAGGCATTAAAGGGCTAAGGCAGGAAAATGTCAACTTTCTATAGAGGCATTTTCAAAAATGTAGTTTATAATCCAGGTTCACCATAAGAGAGAATTTTTCATTACAATTCTAAAGACACTAAACTTGAACTGATTATCTGCTCCCATTTGCAATGAACTCACTAATTAGCTGTAATAAAGGTACTCCAATGTTAGCTTGTGGAAGAGTTAAGGCTTCCAGTAGTGAAAAAACTAAGGGGCATATTATCAAGGGGGTTTATCTCCGCTTTTTTGGCTTTAAAAGCCTAGAAAGCGGAGATAAAATTATCTCCCTATTACCTAGCTGTCGCTAACACCAGTTAGCGACAGCTAGTAGGAGATAGCGTCCATCTTGGGCCCCACTTTGCATGTCAGTGATATTTATCACTAATGACATGCCAAGTGGGCGTGCCATGATGTTAGCGACTGGAAACCGTCGCTTACATCGCTATCTCCTATTACCAACTTTTGGAGATATTCGCGCTAAGTGCGAATATCTCCAAAAGCTAACACCTGCCCTGAGCAGTTCTTAGCCATGTTATCCAACGGGAGGTGGATAACATGGCTAAGAGCATTAGCACGGTAATGCATGAATATCACTGACTTTTAAGCGATATTCATGCATTGCGGCCGATTTTTATCGCATTTGCGATAAACCTTGGTAATACCAAGGTTTATCTGCGATAAAAATCGCCGCAGCTCAGCGGTAAATTTTTGTCTTTAACTAAGTAATAGCGATAATTATCGCTATTGCTTGGTAATATGCCCCTAAGTTTCTCTACCACAACATGTAAAACTAAAAGGTACATATCTAACTTTTTAATTAAAATTGCACCATGCCCTCTGGGCTGTCCTGGGCCTACCTTAGGGATGACATACATGTATTAAAAAGGAAGGTTTGGTTGGCCCTGGCAGCAAAAGTTATTTTGCCAGGTCAAAATTGTAGTTTAAAAACTGCACAAACAGGACTGCAGTGGCAGACCTGAGACATGCATAAAAAGGCTACTTAGGTGGGTGGCACAATATGTGCTGCAGTCCCACTGCTAGCATTTCATTTACAGGCCCTGGGTACATGCAGTACCACTTTATTAGAGACTTACAAGTAAATGAACTGTGCCAATTGAGTGTAAGCCAATTGTGCCATGCTTAAAAGACAGATTCCGAAGGCCAACAAAAAGGAGATCAGCAAAAACGGAGGAGGTAAGCAAAAAAGTTTGGAGGAAGACCACCCTAAGGCTGACAGGTCTAATCTTATGACATCCTACAAGTACCTCATCATCACTGCCCTTTCAATGAGTCCAGAGTCTGTCTGTCTCTTCCTGGAACCTTTCGATCACTATTTTAATTAGAAGGCATAATAGTGCATTTTGCCATCAAGCAGTGCTTACTTCACTGTAGTAGTTGGAAGTGTACTCCAAGGTAGAGACTGTTCCATATGAATCAAGTTAATGCTGCCTGGAGAGTATCAAAAAAGATTACTTACACTTGTATTGACAATGTCTGGAATAGGTATAGAGCCGTAGGGAGGATATTCATCCTAACTGCATTCATTTTGGCTGACTAAATATTATCCAGAGGGGACCAACATCTCAGATCCTAAAGAAGTTGAACAAGTTGATGAAGCAACAATTGAGGACCATACGAAAATCTTCTCTGTGTAGAGGGATTGTAATACGTTTTTAACGTAGGAGTGAGCCTACTTAAAATGTTATAAGTGCTGCAAGGCCAGAACCTCATTTTTAGGGATGGTCAAATTTTTTATTTTCCTATGTTGACTTTGCAGCCTGTGATCATTGACTACTTGATCAGATTCCAAACTAAAGCTGCAACATTAAATCATTTTTGTCTGATAAAGAATAGGTGCCAGCAAAATTAATTGCTTTTGGAATTCCTTAATATTTTCTTCTTCATCTGACATATGTATTCATGCACCAGAGACTATATCCTGTTCTTACAACAACTCTATTTTCTTACACAACTGATGTGCTAAGTGTGTTCCGACCTTGTTGTTTGACTCATAAGAATGGCAATTGAAAAGCAGCATAGTGACTGATGCTTAGTAGAAACAACTGTATTCAGCTCGCCCTGAGTGCTGTTATTTTTTGTAGGGTTAACAATTAGGGAACTTGTTTGAATGTTTTGATCTCATTGGTCACTTCCACTTGTAACGTCTGTTACCAATTTAGTTCAGGGTTGGCCATCATAGAAATACATTTGCCCTGGATGGCCACTATAAATGCATACCATACACCGGCTATAGACATCTCTCTACCTTTGATAATCTGAAAGTATTCCTTAATTTGGGTCTCTATTTTCTATCCAAGGAAAGGAACCCTCAAAAGCGATGGATGCTAGTGCCATCTGTCATTTTTCTTTTGGTGCGGAATAAAATCCTCTGGCAAGGAAACTGGAGAATGGCCCCAGATCACTGTCTGCCCTATGGTAGATGTTTGATTTAAAGGGAGTAGACCATTGCATATCAGCAAAAAAATGTGTGACTCCTCTCTATTTCTCCTAATGCTCACTTCATACATCTCTTAGGGCCATAGAATATAAAATGTTCTTCAATTTTAGGGAATGGTATTGATTATTCCTTTTCTGCACCCAATCTATCAAGTTTCTTATTCCAGACTGTGTTGAATTCCTCTGTTAAAAGAATTCCCTCTGTGAGATCCAACAGCTGCAGTAGGCGGTTCACTCGAATCTCATCTTGCCCTGTATTCAGAGAATAGACAGTAGCCAAGGTAAAATGTGAACCTCTAGTAGGCAGTTCTTCCTCAGGGATCTCTCTTCTTTATCTGTTATATTACACTAGGTGAGTTTCTTTGTTCCTTGGATCATCTCCTTTAGGAAACTGCACCCTACTTCATAGCCACCTTCCCACCCTCAAAACTCAACAGTACAATGGAAAAAGCTCAATTTGTTGAGACAAAGTTTGATAACTCTCTACAGTATGGGTAAAAACAAATTGGTGTAGCTAGCAGTTTGAAACGTTTACCCAACTGACACGCCCCCTTATAACCTGTTGTATCTGACACCTCCCAAGACTTAAGTGGTCCTGCAACTCTGTGTCGCCTCATCGCAAGCCATAGTAATTGGATTGCAGTGCTGGCTAATTATCCAACTGCAATCGCAAGCCCCTGGCTGCTTACCTTTCAATACTGTGAACAAGTACACCTCAGACTCTAGGGAACTCTGAGGGGGAGTTAATAGAGTCAATGTCACACAGGGACACCTCCCAAGACTAGGGTGCCACTGGACTGTCCATTTCCACTCATCGATATCTTTCTACACAGATGTCTGTGAGTTGGATGTTCCCTATATTTTAAACACTCCTTAGCAAAAGCTCTGTAATACCTTCCATTTATACAATCCCCTCCTCTAGGCAGATGTATGTCCATCCTCTATCTGTGGCAATGTCTCCACTCTCACCTAATATATTCCTAATATTGCTAGGGTCCATATGGCCTCCAGGGACCATGAGGATGTCTTGACTCTTCGATGTTCTTCATATCATCTCTGAACTCTGTTTTAGCCAAGGCCCTCAATCTCTTTGTATTCCAGGTTATAGCAAATATCCCTACATGGCCTTGCCCCACAAACTCATTGTTACCTAGTTTGAACCATAGAAAGGAAGTTGCTTCTTGAAATTGGGAAGGCCACCCATCAGCTTACCATTTGTAAATGCCATGGTTGTTTCCTGCACACATGCCATTGCTGCTCTCTCACCAGAATATATCCCAGGGCTCGTACCCCTCCTGGTGGTTAACTCGGAAAATAGTTTGTGAGGTATTTCTGAGTTCTTTTCTTAAGCAAAATTAGCAGTAAGAGTCAGCCCCTTCAGATCATCAGAGGGGTGACCATACAAACCTACAAGTCCTGGGCATTCAGCATGCCAAAAGAATAGGGTAAGTGCCTTGGCCCTCTTCCCAGCTGTCGGGATGTGCCTCACCTCAACCCTCTAAGTCACCTGATGGCATACTAATCCTGGGATCTCTTAAGTCACATATTCCAGGTTTCTGCAAAATATGGAGGAAGCCAATGCAGGTCTTCCTTTGGCCTTCAATGTTTTGGGTAAAAGGTGCAGGGCTCCATAACCAGTTTGAGCATAGCTGAAGTAGCCTGCAGGTGGCCAAAACCTACCAGGGGCTGCTCAACCTCATATCCCAGTACCATTACGCTGCCTTAAGTGCATTTTGTGTTGTAGGTTGCTGCAGGTTGCTAAAACCCACTCAGAAGCTCATTGTTCCCCCTCTGCATTATGAGGCCTCTTCACAAACTGCAGTTTGTAGCACTACAACTGTACTACAAAGCTATTCACAAGCATACATTCAGAGATTCCTCCTCTCTATGGAGTCATCACACATCTAAGTATAGGTTTTAATAGAAAATGTGATAGTTATTGGGGAGTGGCTGTAAAATAGGACATATTTGCTACTAAAGGGGAGGAGCTTAGAGAGGAGTATAGAGTAGTTAAGGGAGGGTTGTGGAGGGGATTAGGGGAGGACTTATCTAACATACTTGTTAGGAATGGATCAGAACTGCAAACCTGAAGATTTCAATAATACCACATGGACCTCACATGGTTCAAGTTTTGACAGGTTGGTATTTTGGGCAATAGGCACAGTCACACCACTTTTTTATCAGAGGAAATACGGGAACACTATGTGGTAGACATGCTGTGGAATCCCGCAAATTCTGGAACTTTCCCTCACAGAAATGTGAGGAAAATGTGTTATTTTAGCCAAAGTTTGACATTCACAGGGTATTCTGGGTATAAAAACGTAATGGAGTCCACACAAATCATACCACCTTCCACTCCCCTTGGTGTCTCCTTTTTTTAAATAGAAATTTTGGGTTTGGTTGTTATCTCTGAGTAGCGGCAGGACCCAGGTACAAATCCCACTGCTACCCACATTAGCAAATGCTAACAATTTTGAAGGTAAATACTTAATGTTTTCACATTGCATATTGGACCCTTTGCTGTTGGGTGCAATATACCCAGTCACACAATTGTGAAGTATGGGACCACAGAATATTAGAACATTTGTTATAAATTGAACAGCTCTTCATTTTTGGATTCCGCATGAAACCAGTGTGCAAGAAAGAATGCGTTTTGCAAAATGCCCTCTGAATTACATGATGTCCAAATACAGAGCTGTGCAAACAACCACTCTTCCTAAACATTGGAAAAATGCATACATTTTCTGTTTACTCATTTTCATTCCTTAGCTTTAACCATACGCATTAATTCATGGTCTGCACATAATGACTGCCAGAAAATACTATATATCCTGCAATCAGAAGCATTCAATTGACATGATATTGTATTACTTTTGTAAATAAGCTACTGGGGCCAAAAAACACAGATGAAAATATTGTCACATATTTTTATTCTTTCTAAATAATTTTGATTTATTTTTCATTTCTACAATTATTTATTTAGGAAAACTAGGAGCGATAGAAAAGATAGACAAAATGAGCCGTTGCTGGATTCCAAATTAAGGGTTTAAAGGGACAGTTGATGTTCACAGGACACTGTAATAAACATTTGCTTGGTTTAGGCTGCTTCTTCATTGACATCAAGTGCCTGGATTCAGAATTCATCTGAAAACTTGGAACTTTATTTAAAATAGATCCAAATCAATACTGAAACCTCGTATATTTTTTTGAAGGATTTATTGAAAGTATAAAATTATTTTTATTCTGCCAATAAACAGCTAATATTTTTGTTTTTCTCTTCCACAACCCCCTTAAGCTTTATCTTTCACATCCATTAAGCTTTTCCCTTACCACCATTTTCTTTCCTCCTCATCTATTTTTTGTTTTAGCCTGAATCTCTAAATCTTCATCCTCACTTCCTTAAGAATCTTCTTAATCTCTCTTTACTTTTTCCTTCACGTATTGAAGATTTTTTTCATCTCATTTTGGCGTTTCCTCACAACCTTGAACCCTTTTCATCTCATTCTTCATTTTATTTGAGTCCTTTACACACTTCATTTAGACTTCTTCCTCGTATAATTTAAATGAGCCATCAAGTGTAGACAAAAAACTGCAATTTTTACCCAATCCTGCTTGCATCATTAACAATCACCAGCAATAGACAGTTTCCTTTTTTTAAACAAATATTTTTATTTGAAACTGAGACATAGAAAATATACTATTTTCTCATCCCGCCCTCATTTTTATCCCAAGCTCACCTACTCCCCCCACCACACCCACATTAGTCCTAGTTCTGGTCCCACAGTGGTACATTAACAATAACAATCTTCCATTATACATCTCAACAGGTTTAAAGTGCCATGTGCTAAATTACACTAATCAATATATTGATACTTTGATTACAAGCTTTCAAAATATAGCAGCATAATTAGTGGCAATTTGAGCCTATCCTCATAGGTTCTTATTCCAAAGTGCAATGTACAAAGGTAGTTAAGTGTCAGGTGCCTAATTAATAGTGGCATTCGATCCTCCCAATTCTATCCTAGTTAAGAGGCATCCTCCCTAACTATTTAATACTTTTGAGCAGATAACAGAAAATGCCCCATTAGTTATACAATTTAACAGGTTTAGTGCCAGATACTATAATCCATTAAACAGTATATTGGTGCTTTCAGCTATTGGCCTCCTTCGGTTAGCAGCATATATATTAACGTTAGAACAAGTCTGCACGAATACCTATTGCAAAGTGCAAAGTTCAATTGTATTAAAGTGCCAGGTACCTAGTAAAAAGCAGCAATCAGTTCTCACTCAGTTGGTTGTACAACCAAAGGACCACGTGACGGGCGCAAACGGAAGGTCACAAATTGCAACTGGCTAACACCGAAATCCCCTCAGAGATAGATGATGGAAATGAGATCCCATACAAATAGGGACTTCAATATTTAGAATAAAAACATCTCTTAAAGCACATGAGGAGGCTGCTCTGGGAGGGAGTGACTGATCTTGAGCATTACCTTGATGAATATAAAGAAAGATCTCTTGACACTATACTGGCCCTGAAGAAGTCCTTAGGGACAAAATGCATTGGATAGAGTCATTTTTTTATGAAGAATACTGATACAAGACCTGCTAAATGGATCTGATTTTTTTTATATGTTTAATACTAGACCTGTTTTGATATTGAGTGGAGTGGTTGATGATATTGTACTGTTTAAAATTGTGGGACTTTTCCCTAGTAGGCTTAGGGGTATTGAGCCTCAGATCCCTGGCACCCTGAGAAGAAGTTTCATTATAACCCAATTAATTGTATGAGAGATGCAGTCATTATTGCCCCATACCCTGTTTGTCTTTGTGTTTATAGACTTTTCTAGGATGTATATATCCAACAGCAGCGCCACCCATTGCTGAATTGAGGGGAGAATGGATCCAGCCATGATGATGCAAAACACAACCTATACACCGCCATTACTATTATTAAAATTGCACCTCCTTCCCTTTCTGCTAGGCTGGTTATTGACAGCTCTACCTGCAGCAATAATTTCTCCTTTAAACCCTCTCTATATCCTTAATCAGGGGGGCCAACTAGTCGCAGGTTGCAAACACATGGATAATATCTGCCTTATAATGGGAACCGCTTTGGCAATAGGTTTTTTTTCTATCACTCCATTTTGCTATTCTATTTGGAGTGTAATAAAGCCCAAAGCATGTCTTATGAAATTTGACTTGGAGTTTGGCCAGTATTAAAATTGTCTGGGTATTTTGGAATATCTTTTGGAACATGACCCCTATAATTTCTAATCTTTCTTACAATTTACCAGAGCATATTTCCATCATTAACTTGCTCATTCAGAAGCTTACAGATGGTGCCAATTCTAGGGGCATGGGCACAATAATTCCGTCCATTAGTTCACTTCTCTCAGGCTGGTCCATTTTATCCACATCTTTTTGATAAAAAGTCCCTAATCTGTAAATATTTTTTAAAATCCCTAGTTGTAAGGTCAAATTCGGTCCTTAATTCCGTATATGATCTAATACCCTCCTGAGAGGAAACATAGGTGTGCCTTGATTAGGCCTGGCCAATATTGTAACCCGTTCCGTGCTGCCTTCGGCCGTTGGCCGACTGGAGCACTACCTCCCTAATGCTGTCGTCCGCCAACGGCCGACGCAGCCCCGCCCACCCTTTTCGAACGCCCGCACCGCGGTGGAAAAACTTCTGTGGTTAAGGCGTTAATCACGCTACTGCTGCTGGTGTAATTTTGTGTTACAAGATTTACACATAATTACTGAGAATATTTAATAAAGCCCCTTTGGTAGTCTTGAGTTTGGGGAGAAATTGTACAGGAAGATAGTGGCAAACAACTTGTCACAAATGTAAGCAACATATTCTCAACGCTAGCAACAGTTCCTTAATGCAGGATGTTAACACAAAATTTCTGACAGATTGTTTACCTTAGAGGACCGTTAGGAGGAGGAGGAGCTAGGCAACACGCCTGTGCTGCACGCCCTAAAAAGCGCTGGTTGCCTCCCACTGCGCATGATGCTTTTCTGTTTGTTTGCTACTGCACTTCACCAAAGGGACTCGGTGTCCCAGAAACCATCATGCAAGGAGGAGGAGGAGGAGTTAGGCAGCATGCCTGCGCCAGACGCATTGAAAAGCGCTGGTTGCCTCCCACGGCGAGGGGCGTGTGGGCCAAGGGCGGACCCATCTACGCCCGTCGGAGCCTGGAGGAGGCTGGGCTGGGCTGGGCTGGGCTGGGCCACCTCTCTTAATCTTGTTTTTGGTCCTTGGAATCGGTGGTCTGTGAGCATCGTGTAGCAGCGTGGACTCCCTGGGACAAGGTCTTAGGGAAGTTACTGGTAAAGGAGCCTCCTGGATGATCTTCACCTCTTCAAGCAAAGAAAGTTAGGAGGAAGTTTCCCTGTCCTCTTCATTTCAGGGCCAGTGGTGCCAGGGTTGACAGCAGTAATATTCTGGTCCTGCTCAGCTTTTCCTGCCCACCTATTTAGCCAGTATCTGCTTAATATCCCTTATTTGGTAATCATGGGGAAACACAAAGGCCCAACAGCGGTACCCCCTGGTCTGCAGCTTCTACCATGGACTCTTTTCTATTTAGAGCAGTGGGGACCATAGATAAAGAAATTGAGTTAGTGGCCCGCCGGCTCTCCTGTTCCCCTGTACTTTGCCCTGTCTCTAGCCCACCATGTATCTGCGGGGGGAGCTTACCCCAGTCTGTCCAGACTTCCCAGCCGGACCAAGGACCCCCAAATACCCCAGCAAGATCCAAAGTTCGAGGGGGACTAGGCCTAGATGAAGGATCAGCCATCAAGGTTAGGCCTGAGTTTACTTGCCTGACTGCACGAAGTAAGGTATTGTATGTTATGTCCAGTCAGGGGGAACCAGAGTTGGGACAGGAATGGAAATCAACAGGAAAGGCTTATTGACTGGGACCAAAGCAAAACGTCCAAGAGCAGAGGGATCAAGGCAATGTGCTAGTAAACTGCAATTATTGACCAAGGACGACATGGCAGCCATGATGGAAGGCTTGATGAGTTCTCTGCTGCAAATATGGACCTTAAATTAGACCCTATGAAGCAACGATTATCCACAATGGAGCTGGGGATTTTTAAGATTTACCAGCCTAGCCATGTAGGGGTCAACGTCTCTCAAAGTGGCCTTGGGGGGGCTTAAGCTGGTCTCCGGCCAGTGAGTAACAGAATTGGTGAGCAACGACCAAGATGGCAAACGCAGTCACAATCGTCAAAATCTGTGCAAGGTAGTGACAATCTCCCTCCCCGGTCCATGGTGGATCGAAACTCCCGGGTGGCAGATTCGTTGGGCGGTGTGGTGTCTTTGAAAACCCAGGGCCTCATAGCCCGCCCTAGCCAGCCAAATCCACATTGACATCAAGAGAAGGGGAGGGTTGACATAGAGGTCTGAGCAGCAGACCCTACGGGGCAGAAACAGAGGCAGAGGTTAGCAACCTCATATCTTCCACCTGAATCATCAGTGTACGTAGTGATAGATAAAAATGTCCTGATGCTTCCCATGGATGCAGCTGAAGATTTTGATCAATTAAAGAATAAAGTACTGCACTGGCTGAATCGTTATACTGCCCTTGGTTTGAGGTTGGAGAGATTCATAAACATGGTGAGCAGAGTTTCCTGGGTTGGAAGGTCTCTAAAAAAATGGTAGAAGACTGTGTAAATATAAATTTTAATAGACCCCACCTGGCAGAGAGAATCCTGTATGCAGCTACACAGTGTAAATCATGTGGTGTTGTTTCATCCATTGTGGCCCTTCCCTTGGGGCATATCTACAGATCTTTTAGTGGTGTGATCGCACCCACTGAGGGGTATTCAAAGAGGTACCGGCTCTTCCAGTTTGTCCACAGTTGGAACGGCATATGATACACCCCTTCACAAGAGTTTTGCACCCTTGGAAATGTTGGACTCCTCCGATTGACTCACTGGTACGGAAATAGCAGAGACATCAACCTCTCACGTAAAGGAAACCGGGACGCTCCTTTCAGGTCCAGGAGATGGCAGGGCCTGCAAATTTGTTTCATGGAATATAACCAGTTAGCGAGTAAGTTTACTGATCCTGGCTGGATTACTTTTATAAAAGTAATCAATGTGATATAGCTTTATGAGACATGGTCCAACACAAATAGCTATTTCCTGGACGGATATAAGTCGTTTATTGTACCAGCCATCCCTTCTAGATGGGACGATTGAAGGGTGGGTTGGTAATTCATGTCTCCTTGGATGTACATTGCCATATGAAGGTGCTGCCAACTAATAATCCCTGCTTGCAGGCACTGCATTTTCACATGAGTTTGTTAACTTGTTGTTGAATTTCTATAATGCCACTCCTGCTTCCTCAGATGCTTCTAACATCTCTAGCCTGGGCTCTATATTAAGGAACTCGACCATCAAAGCCCATTATAACGGTTACCTCATGACTGGAGGAGACTTTAATCTTCATCATGTGGGGATCAGACAGCAAGCATTTTAACTGACACGGGATGCCTGCGTATGTTGGGCTTGAATGTAGCACATACCAAGCAGGGAGACACCGTCAATTCCCTATTGACGAGGTCAATTTAACCCTGGCCATCAGCCAGATAGATCAAGGTAGGAAACCAATATACCCAACTTTTACAGGGAGGGTAAGTGCAACGTTTATAGATTTCATCTTTGTTTCTAGCCCCTTCTATCCACTCCGTTTGGACTTCTCCATTGAAGATAGCATCTTTAGTGATCATAATCCCAGTGGCGTAACGAAACCTGAGGGGGCCCCCCTGCAAGATACGAGGAGGGGGCCCCTCCAGACTCAATCAGGAGCTCTCCGGCCAGAGTATTGTGCTTAGCGGGCTCTTAGAGATTGCCCCCCCCCCCAACACCACAGGTGCTATGGGTGTCTATGTTGCGGCACTGGACTGGTGCTCCTGCTGCCTTATCCTTTATGGTCGCTGCTGCTTGGTCTCTGCCCTTTGAGCCAGACGTAGCCTCCTTCCAGTCGCGCCTGGTACCCTTGTCTCTTCTTGTGACACCATACTTCCTGCTAGAATCCAGGAATTTCTAAAGGCTTCGGCAGACACAATGCAGCCCCTTGACTTGTGATTTTCTTACACTCTAAGCTACAACTGACTTGGACGGCGAGGCAATCCCTGAAATGTTGCTGTGAAGTGGGAGAAGATTACATTTCCGCAAAGTGGAGCACTCATCCCAAAATGCGGAAAGGAGGGCTGTTATCTATAATTGTCTGTTCTTTGCTATGGGCTTATTGCCTCATTTGAACCAAGCTCATATGCTTGCCAGTCCCTAGAGCCATGACCTTTCCATGTTCTGCTCTCTGGTCATCTCTCCTTATTTCTGATGATGCTTTGCTGCACAGTTTGGTACACCTCACTCTTCCCTTTGGGCCCCTGTGTGCTCCTTTGTTCTTGGAGCAAGAAGACTTCAAGGATTGTTTTGTGAACTTCTTTTTCCATGGCCTTCCACCAGGGAATGGCTTCAGCTCCCAGGTGCTCACTTCAAGAGCCAGGTCTTTGCTTTTATGAGTGTGAGAGATGTTTGCTCCGCTGTTAATTATATTTTTATGCACCATATTGAGTCTTCAAAAAACATTTTTACTAAACAAAAAACAACACTACTACTGACTCAGTCTGTTTTGTGTAAACTGTGTTAAACCCAGGACTCATAATGGCATAAAGGACAAAAAAGAGTAGATCCAAGAACTTTAACCCTGAATAAGATGGCTAGGAAGCCGGGCATTTGGTGGGGCAAATTCTCCAGCCACAATTCAAAATTAGCCCATAGTCAGGCAAGCACTGTTTCTCTAAGATAGCTTTGTCTACCCCTTAATAGTGCAGATTTGAGTTGGAAGGCTACTTTGTAAAATGTTTCATGTCGACTAGTAGTATCAGCAAATCAGCAGAATCAAGAAACCTCTCAGTAAATGATGCCGAAACTATTTAGCAACATCAGAAAGTATGTTATGATTAAAGTAGGAACAAAACAACAAACACCGGATCCGCCACTGCAAAGATATAGCATTGCAAAGTACCATTCCCATTCTACATGGAGAGCACAATCATTCCTGCACGGTGCTCCCAAGCGACCCTGGAGGCTTCTTCCCACTCCATTAGCACAGCATAACTCCCAGCTCCAGTCAACCTCTTGCCTTCAGGCAGGGTCAGGGGCTGAATGGGAGTCAGGCACCGTGTGTAGCCAGGCACCTTTCAGGCCCCAAAATTCACAGAGTTCCTGGGATGGTGTGTCTGGCTTGACCAATTGCAAATTAGCAGAATAAGACTGATTCATGCTCAGCTGACAACACCTAGACCGCCAAGATTTCAGGCCTGGGTTGTGCCAAAGACAACACCCTTTCAGCCACACAACCTATATGGCGAAGCTCGCTGTCCATGTAGGTAAGTGCTTCAGAGCCATACATAGGGGTAGTAAGCACAATATAAATCCTTCAATGCAATACAACAGAAACATTTGGTTCTACTCCTTGCAAGCTGACTCTTAACTGCAAGAACATGGTGCCAGAAAGAAACAGATATGAGGCGCACCACGGTGCATTATTAGGCCGAGTGTTGTCACGTCTGAAGACACACAGCGCCATCTGGCAGCAACGGAAAGCTACTGCTTTGTAAAGAGTAGGTGGATCCAGTATGGTACCTACAGATAATCAAAACACATCCATGGGAAGAAGCGTCCATCAGAGATGTGTCATTGCCATGGAACATGCTCATCATAAATCAGTGCTCTAATTTACATCCAGAACCAGTACTGGGATTAGAAGGAGATGACCTTAAAACGGAGAGGCAAGTCTTTTACTTGCAGTCTTCATATTGGGCAAGATTTTACAAAGTTATTCTCCCCCAGAATAATTTGACAATAAACATATGTGAGATAATCAAACCATTTAATATGCTCAAGAGTTACTTTACTTATTGCAAATTCATGTTATTTTCAAATTTGTATTTACAGTATTCTCTCTATTTTTTTAAATGTCAACAGTATTGGCATCTGCTGTAGGTGTGAACTCACTGTGTGGTCAGCCATTAGCAAGAAGAGTATATCCTGACCGCCAGGCCCTGATCAATGGTAAACACGACCCACTTGGTTTTTGCCACCATAAATGTAACTTTTCTTTCTACCTTGGTGCAGATGTGCAGTACGACAACTAAGCCATGGGGAGTACCACTGATTAAGCACATCAATCATTTTTTCATTGCCTTCTATAAAATATGGCTTTAGTTTTTCCTCATCACGTAAAACAATAAAAACTAACCAACAGGGCCCTTTTTAGGTAAGCGCACATAGCTCCCTGACTTGATAGACAGGTATTGGAATTCCACTCTTTGTGGCTATAATATGAGGACTGCTGGCCATAGTTTTGTAGCAGAATTAGCTATTGGCAAAAACAACAGGTTATGGACCCACAAGAATTCTCCTTAGGTCAGCATTTCTAGACAGACTGCACCTATGTTGACTCAGACTGGGAACATGACATTGCCATCTCGCATGATGTCTACAGGTTACCAATATTAAGTGCCCAAACGTGCAAGCAGGAGAAAACTAAACAAGACACACATTCACAATAATGTTTGATTTATTACAGTTATACTGCAGGGAAAACAGAGGTCCCCAGGCACAGCTCAGAATTAAAAAAAAAGAAAACACACAAAAAACGTATTTTTACTTCAATGTAAGCAGACTTCAGAAAGACATCTATAAAGAAGGAGTACGTCAGGTCTACTAATAGGTGGTAGCGCAAAAGCAAGTGGCAACGAAAGAAAATAGTAGCGATCTGGACCACTAGAACGCATTGCTGTCTTTAATCAGATACAGTCTGTGCATAGCTGCCATGGTTTCAGATTACTCATGTGTGACATCTTCAGAATTTCAGTGTAATTATGAGTGACATTCAACAACTATGAGTGACACTTTCTTGCAAGCACAAATCAAGCAACGGAGGCGAGGGAGATAAATACATTTCAGAAATGATACCCATTTGAGCAATGAGAAACTTCAAGATTATCTCAAAACGGCACCAGAAATGCCAGGCCAGTCCTCCTCAACAGGTGCCAAAGCCAAAAGCAATACCACATCCTTCTTCAGATTTCTGCCACGCACATACTCCTTCAAAACACCAACTCTCCTGTTCAAAACACACTCATATACTAGCATTTAAAAGGGAGAGCCTCTGCACTTTTCAGCAGTGTTGTAATAAATTTAATGGGAGAACAGCGGCACTTTGGAGAAGCGAATTGGTACTGTGGATAATAAGTACCAGCACTTTTTGTATCTTTTCATTTAAAGTACTGTTTGCACCATTTCATAGGTATACGTCACTCCTCCAACTGCAGACATCACAGCTTGCTTATGAGTGACATTTTCATTTTTTCTGTGTACTTATGAGTGACATTCAAAAACTATGAGTGGCACTTTCTCGTGAGGAAAATAAAGCAATGGAGACCAGGGAAATATATAAATATCAGAATTTACACCCATATGTGCAACCAAAAACTCTCACTGTACTGTACCACAGTTTGTAGAAAATTAGAAAAAGAAAATCACAAAAAGTCTGTATTTTCTCCCTCATTAGTTCATCCTACAAACAGTAGGAAACGTGCTTTATAGCTTTGCATAATGATAACGGACTGATATGTAAAATAAACGAAAACTGAAAAGTCATGTTAAAAGTGAATAGAAATGGCGTTAAGTGTACATGAACAAATGATAATATCCAGTATATTTTTTCAATACTTGCTGCAATCCTTCCTACCTTGAAAAGTGAGGACCCGACCGACCTGAGAGGAATCAGCAGCTGCATTCTGGCATCGGCCCCATGGATGGAAAAGCACTGTATGAGATAGAAAACAGCTGGTGAAGAGCCAGTCTCAAGACTTTCCTTTCTGCGTGGACTGAGAGTCTTGGCCCACACCGAACTGGAGGGGCGCCGGGCACTGTGGCAGGGCCTAATCAGTGCATCCATTAGAATAAAGAAATACAAACTGTAAGCACAGTTGGAAGGCTCAGCAAAGAGATCATGTGAATAATGCTTTGCATCACACGCCCGTCCAGAGCACGGGAATCTCTGCCTGGGGGACAGGGCTGGTGAGGCAGCAAGGCCGGACTTAAAACACTCCAGCCGGTGTCAGAGTGAGCGCGATCTCTTCCACAGCAGAGCAGCACCACTGAGGGCCCGAAAGTATATTTAAATTCTCGCCAGTGTTAAATACATAAATCAACAGTCAACTGAACGGAGCCTACCTAATCCTCTTGAAGGACTGGGTTCTTTTGGACCCAGCGGTGCCAGGGCACAACACCTGAAACCTTCGTGGGTAACCTGCTCCGGCGTACAAGTCACAGAGACACGGGACACTTCCTCTGACGTCAAAGATTCAAGGTTTATTTGCTGCAGGGAAAACAGAAGTCACAGGAAGTACATCGAGTGTAGTTCGGGGAGACTGCTTCAAATTGGTTCTGTGGATCGCTCCTTTTATACAGTTTTTACCCATAAGACAACATGGTACACAAAAGTTTACAACCCGGTTCCCACCATCATCCCCCAGAGGGGTCGCTTTGGTCACTTTCAAACACATGAGGTCCGGATCATAAGTGCGGAAACATTTGGCGGTTCCCAACTGTAAAAACCCATCTTCCCACCATTAGCAAATTCCAATCAGCAGTAAAGTAGATTGAAATAGGAATGAAGACAGGTGCAAAGGAAGACGGAGACAGTAGGGAGATCAGAAAGGGTGTAAAAGGGGAGGTATCGGAAAGCACGAGATACAGGCATCAAAGGGACGTGCCTAATGAGATGCACGGCTGAGACAATAAGCCTGTGAGGCAAGATGAGCCTCGAGCGGCGCCACCTGCCTTACAGTAGCATCCCCCTCGTCATAAAGACACTTACAAAGAACATGTGTCTTCCGCAAATATCTTGGGAGTCCCAGGGTCGCGAAGCGGACAGCGTCCGTTCGCTGGCTACTTGAGGGCAAGAGACAAAATGGATGCCGTATCTAAGATGGAACCTGTGGGTACAGATGAAAAACCCACATAACAAATGAACGGTTTAAGTTTCGCACAGCGAAACTGCGCATACTTACTAAACTCGTCATTTGCGGTTCATAGATACCAGACTCGACCATATTCGTGCGAGTCGAAAACACCACTTACAATTGTCACGGAACCTCAGACGCTCCTTTTGCCCTCATGTAGGCAAGCACTAGTCGGAATCATATTCGATATTCATCAGACCATCGAGATGTTGTTGTAGCATAGCTCTGTCCAATCGAGTCCCCTTGGTAACAGATGGTTGTCTCATACACGTTGTAGCACAGAGGCCACATAAGGCAGGACCACACTGCACACAAAGGCAACACGTGAACAGGAACACTATCACAACTCCGATGATCATCAGAATCTTCCAACCCCACGTCGACATCAGGCCCCAAAACCATCCAAGTAGCGTCCAATCCCCTACATCCACGTGTATGGATTCGGAGATCTTATGCAACTTCGAGATGGCTTGATAGACAGTAGGAGCATTATCTGGGATGAAAATGCAGCAGCTCGAATGGATCACCTTACATACCCCACCGCGATCCGCTAAGACGACATCTAAAACCATACGGTTTTGTAACGTCATAAGTCTCTCCGCCTGAAGTTCTGTGGTGATATTACCAAGGGCACTGGCAGTAACATTAGCTGTCGATTCCACCACTCGAGTCAACTGTCTCAGGTTCCTACTATTAACCATAGGTCCCCAAAACGGGAGGAAACCCTTGAAAAAGTCTCCTGCCTCTTGACCGGCAGTATCTTCTTCGCTAATTATGCCTCGTACAACTCTAGTCTTGTGATAATCGGCATCTACAGTAAACGTCGGAGGCAACAAATTTGCAATGAAACATGTACCCATAAAGTCTGTGGGCAACCATGTGTATGCACGATCATGACAGATAAAGTAAGTACCCTTGGCAGCCAGAAACACAGGGGACGGGGTCATTGGCACAACGTAGGTTTCAGTGCAAGCACTGTCTCCAAATCGGGCTTGCGGACTTTGGCCACGACCCATAAGACACAAATTACCAGTGTGGGGTACGACCCATATTGGAGGCGAGCTTTTAAGCTGCTTTTCACTAGTGAACATACTGTATTCCCCTCTACTTAGGACCCTATAAGCTCGTACCTCTTCTTCAGGGATAAGAAAAGGATCATGGATCTCATCTTCCATATCCTCTATTGCCATTGATAGCAGCTTCTGATACGAGGTAGGACCAGAGTTGGGGGAACGTGGTTCTCGATTGGGGTGGAAACCCAGTGCGCTTCGAAACATTGTTTGGAATGCTCGAGCTGACCCTTGGGAACTATACGGTAACACCAGATACGGAATTCCCTTACCCGTAGTATGTGGCATCAACCCACACACCCAACAATTAGTAGTGTTAACCACTAACTGATGCTGATGGAGGAGCTGAATAAAGGAATTGTTGCGGAATTCTACACGTCTAGCCTGCTCGTGTTCCGGTAAGATGTGGAAGGAATGAGGAGAAGCAGTAGTAGTAAGATTAGGGTGAGGAGTAGGAATAGGGGTAGCAGATAAGAAGTAAGACATAGTGTAATACACCCCACCCGTCAAAAATGCAGAAGCAGTCAAAAACAATACAAACAGTTGGAATATAAAACATTTGGTACGACTGAGTTGCTGCAGCTTGAATCTGTATGCCTGAGCTCCTTCCAAATCATTTAGCTTCGAAAATGCCATTCCCTACGACCGTCCGCAACGTTTCTTGACGCACTTCGTTCTGTGCAGCAATAGTCAATCCCCAGGAGTTCCTAGGAACCGACGGCCTTTAACCTAGCGTCAAGACCTACTGTTCAGAAGGAAGTACGCGCGCGGCCCTACGGCCTTCAATACACAATATGTATATATATTAGCACAATATTTCTCAGCTGTGGAAGGAAAAAGATACAAGGAAAAAGCTCGACATATGTACAAAAAAATCTCAATGATATGAATGTTCAAAATTGATCATGGGAAACGAGGATATTGCAGTTGTCAATTACAGCAACACAAGAAAATTTTATTTGTCCTTAGTGTGAGATCGCAAAGAATATCGATGTTTCCCGGGACGTGTCTGCTCGTCGAACAAAGGATCTGTTGAAGAGACAGCGTCCTGCTGATCAGTTCGTTGTTCTGGTCTTGAGTCTTTTGCTGACAAATGTTCAACAGTGGCTTTCTGCTGCGCTGGGGATTCTCCAACAAGCTGTGCGTCGCTAAAAGGTACAAACGCCGGCAATGTTTCTGTTTCTGTTGACGCAATGCCTCTCCTTACCCACGGGTCTGCCGGCAGAGGAATAGGGACTCGCTTACAATGGGTAGCATGTACCCAATTTTTCCGCCCCTCGAGACGAACGGCAGTCCTCGTGGCCAGGAG
This sequence comes from Lissotriton vulgaris, assembly GCF_964263255.1. NCBI lineage: Eukaryota > Metazoa > Chordata > Amphibia > Caudata > Salamandridae > Lissotriton > Lissotriton vulgaris. The sequence goes on from NC_141687.1 coordinate 899,639,344, forward strand.
TACCTGGTACGGTCCGGTGAATCGGGGGTCCAGATTATTCTTGCGTGAGAAGTTGCGGGTAACCACCCAATCCCCGGGCTGGAGCTGGTGGCCTGGACCCTCCGTCTGCGTTGGCAAGGCGTCGTAAACCTGTTGGTGAATTAACCTCAGTTTAGCAGTCAAGTCATGCAAATAATCAATCAACATCGGATACTCAAGATCAGAGAATATTCCTGGCCTAGGAACCCCCCACACATTCGCAGGACGGCCGAACACTATCTCATAGGGACTAAGCCCTATTCGGGAGTGTACAGTCGCCCTAGTTGACAGTAATGCCAGAGGCAAAGCGTCAGGCCACGAAAGACCAGTCGTAGCCTGAATCTTCGCTAACTTTAGTTTAAGGGTGCCATTGTACCCTTCAACCAATCCAGCTGACTGGGGATGATTGGCGCTATGGAATTTCTGATTAATTCCAAGGCCCTTACACACACTCTTCATCACACTTCCAACAAACTCACTTCCGTTATCTGACCACACAACTCTAGGCATTCCATACCGAGGAAAGTATTCCTTCAGTAGGATTTTCGCAGTAGACAAAGCAGTATTATCCTTGAGGGGATAGGCCTCAATCCATCGGGAGAATGCGCAAACCACAACCAAAACGTATTTCAGGTTATTGCATCGCTCCATATGGATGAAGTCCAATTGGATCACCTCAAAGGGATACGAAGGAGGAGCAAAACTGCCAGGGGGAGTTGGGGTTCCTTTGCCAGGATTGTACATTAGACACACCATACAATTCTTCACCAGACGTTCAGCACACTTTGTGATGCCATCATTCTTCCACACATCGGCCAACAACTTGCAAATGCCTTTCGCGCTAATATGTGCTAACCCATGTGCCATTGTCACAACGGCCAGTACATACGCATCAGGCAACATCCATCTTTTCTGATCCGACAAATCAATCCAACAACCATTCGCATCTAACTTTCCCGTACTTTCTTTCCACTTCATCTTTTCAGTCTCAGTGGCCTCATTCTGAATTGCTTTCACACTCTCAAAAGTATCTACACACATACTTGATTCTGTAGGCCACCTAACCGAACTCGTCACATACATTCGAGTACTAAGGTTCCGGGCAGTCTCCTTAGCAATCTCATCTGCAAACGCATTACCACGACCAACATCATCCGTCACTTTACGATGCGCACTACATTTAACAATCGCAACTTGTGCAGGCAACGTCAATGCATCCAAAAGATCGTTCACAAGCTGGCCATGCTGTATTTTCGTGCCATGCGATGTCAAGAAACCACGCTCTCGCCACAATCGTCCAAAACTATGCGCTACACCGAAGGCATTCTGAGGTTCCGTGACAATTGTAAGTGGTGTTTTCGACTCACACGAATATGGTCGAGTCTAGTATCTATGAACCGCAAATGACGAGTTTAGCAAGTGTGCGCAGTTTCGCTGTGCTAACTTAAACCGTTCGTTTGTTATGTGGGTTTGTCATCTGTACCCACGGGTTCCATCTTAGATACGGCATCCATTTTGTCTCTTGCCCTCAAGTAGCCAGCGAACGGACGCTGTCCGCCTCGCGACCCTGGGACTCCCAAGATATTTGCGGAAGACACATGTTCTTTGAAAGTGTCTTTATGACGAGGGGGATGCTATTGTAAGGCAGATGGCGCCGCTCGAGGCTCATCTTGCCGCACGGGCTTATTGTCTCAGTTGTGCATCTCATTAGGCACGTCCCTTTGATGCCTGTATCTCGTGCTTCTCGACACTCCCCTTTTACACCCTTTCCGATCTCCCCACTGTTTCCGTCTTCCTCTGCACCTGTCTTCGTTCCTGTTTCGATCTACTTTACTGCTGATTGGAATTTGCTAATGGTGGGAAGATGGGTTTTTACAGTTGGGAACCGCCAAATGTTTCCGCACTTATGTTCCGGATCTTGTGTGTTTCAAAGTGATCTAAGCGACCCCTCTGAGAGCGACTTGTGGGAACCAGGTTGTAAACTATTGTGTATCATGTTATCCTATGGGTAGAAACTGTATAAAAGGAGCGATCCACAAATACAATTTGAAGCAGTCTCCCCGAACTACACTCGATGTACTTCTTGTGACTTCTGTGTTCCCTGCAGTAAATAAACCTTGACTCTTTGACGCCGAAGGAAGTGTCCCGTGTCTCTGTGATTTGTACGCCGGAGCAGGTTACCCACGAAGGTTTCAGGTGTTGTGCCCTGGCACCGCTGGGTCCAAAAGAACCCAGTCCTTCAGTTGGCGCCCAACGTGGGGCTGCATCAGTGGTACCGGTCCAAGCCTGACGATCGTGAGGAACTTCGTGTGAAATCTCCGAGGGAAGGTGCACCCCGCTTCATCGATCCTGTTGTCGAAATAAGTGGCCCGAAGACTTTTCCCGCGAAGATTCCCGCCTCCTAACGGCTGCGACGGACTGCTACCCTGACTGTAGACCTGTTTTGGCGCCTGGCGTAGACCTTGGTATAGCGAGACGATTGACGGGCCTTCCTGAGGACGCCATTGATCTTTGAGTTAAGTATTTGTGGGTCGCTCCCAGAGTTCTTTGTTGTAGACACTTTAGCGAGTGTCTTTGTTGTAAACACTTTAGCGAGTGTTTTTGTTGTAGACACTTTAGCGGGTGTCTTTGTTGTACACGCTGTGTGAGTGTTTTTGTCGGTGACACTTTGCTAGCGTACTTTGTTGTTGTTGTATTTGTTTGACGACTGCAGCCGCCAAAGACCGAGGGTTTTGTTCTTGCTGGGACTTGGTAAATCCCGTAACCCTTGAAGTTTGTGAAACTCGGCTAGTGTGCAAGATGCCTGGTCGCAGTACTTTGTTCAGTTGCTTTAGACCTTGTGGTGCGGATTCCCTGCTGGAGGACTCGTGTCCGATACCTCCGGTTGGAACTCCTACTTATGACCTATATAGCAAACATGGGCTAGGCCCGATTGCTTTTAACGATTATTGGATCAAATATACAAAGAAAGACGGCGATCTTCGTTGGCCACCTCACGGTAGCTTCGAAGCGTCGATCTTAGATAATTTGGAAATAAAGTTGTTCGAACGTAAATCAAGGCCGGCCATGTTTGATGCCTTTCGGTTCTGGCGCAAAGAAGCCCGACAGAAAGAGATCAGACAAAATAAACGTAGTCAGCGAGATACTGTTGCTACTATAGTGAAGAAAGCTGAGCAGTTTCAGCGTGATAAGGAGGATAAGGATAAGGAAGTGTTTGAGAGATTACAGCGTATGTCCATAGACAAATGCTATCCTGTTTTGTCTACGGAGTCGGATAAGAAGGAAGAGGCAGTTGAGGATTCTTTAATGTCCTATCTTATGAAGTCGCCACCTCCGTACGTACAGGGTACCGCAGCTCCTGTGGTCCCTGCCGTACCTGTTCCACCAGTTCCTCAACCTGCACTTGCTCTTCCGACTGTTCCTGCTCCTGTGCCTGTTTCTATTCCTACTGCTCCTCCGCTTCCACATACTCCTGTTCCCGCTACTGCTCACGCTACTGCTCCTGTGTTGTTAACCCCTGTTGCTGCTAACGTCTCTACTCCTTCTCTTGTTAGTCCTGTGTCTTACTCTTCTCCCTCTACTCGTAATCGTGATTCTCCCCTTGCGACAAACTTCTTTCAGTCGCTCGGACCTGTTTTTGGGTCTGCTGGTTCTGATGGTCCACAGAGACGTAGCCAGCTTCCTGGTAATAGAGAACGTGTTGCGCTATACAATATGGCGATGGGTTGGATGATAAACCCTGTTAGAAATCCACCTCGTGTTGTCCTCGAAACGTTTGATCAATTCAACATACCTACTCAGAGATATGTGTTTGATGAAATGTGCAAGTTCTTACATGATCAGATAGCGGCTGTTGCGCCTGACGAGGTGCTGACCGCCCTGTCTAATCTTCGGCTTCAGTTCGCAACTGGACTGATAGTCGATACTAATGTCCGACGTGCTATTGAACGGTTGCTATCTCTTCGTCCTGCTCCTATTCCTCATGCATTGTTCGTTGAGGACATTGAACAACGAGATGGGTCTGGCCAATATCCTATGCGAGAAGTTCCGCCAGTTTGGGTACCCGCTGATAATACTAATGCTAATGCTCCAATACCAGCACATTTCCAGAGAGTGTGGATACACCTCCCTTGGAAACGATCGGAAGTGCTTCAGGTGAAACAAACTTTGCCTGATCCTCGCAAAAATCCTGCGGGGTATTACAAAGAATTATCGCAGCTCGTAGACGCTACGATAATGAATCTGGCCGATATCGACATGTTGTTTGGCAATGTCGTACCGCAACCGGTATGGGCCAAGATTCGTCACCAAGATCACGCGAATGAATTAGGTGGTGATTGGGCTGCCATTACAGCGGCAGACGCTGGACAAGTGGCTGCTACTAAACCCGATCAGTTGATTGAACTTCTTCCCCAGCGAATCATTACGTTAATGAAAACGCTTATGCCAGCTATGAGGGTAAATTGGGACAAGTTGTCAGCCTGTAAGCAGAAGAAAGATGAGAGTGTTTCAGACTTCTTTACGAGGTTCGAGGAAACATTCGTCGATCATAGTGGGCAGGATATGGGTACTGAGGGTGGACAGAGGTTGTTTGTGGATAAATTTGTATCGAACTTATTGCCCGACTTGTGCAATAAATTGAAGAATTCAGAAAGTGCGTGGGCCGTTTCTACCTCAGCTCAGATATTGGCTACGGCACAATATTACGAAAATAGAGAAAAAGAGGAAAATGACCGTGCCGATAAAAAAACGAAAGAGCTGAAAACTAAAGTGTTGTTACAACAAGCATATCCGCCGCGTTCTAATCAGAATGCGCCTCAGCAGAATAGATCGCAGTCGCAATCAAATCGATCGCAGCCGCGTAATGATTCATCTTTTCAGAGATCTTCGTTGGGGTACAACCAATGTGCTTATTGTAGACAGGAGGGACACATTAAATTCAATTGTCCTGCTTTAAATGACCGTAGTGGTGGTAATTCGTCTAGAGGAGGTCGTGGTGGTGCACAGCACGCATCACGTGGTAGAGGTCGTGGTGCTCAGAACGACTGTTCTGATAACTCGTCAAATTCTAATAATTGTTTCGACCAACGTGGATCATCGCAAGGACGATCTGCGCAGTACAATGTAGACGATTATTACGTCGATCAGGGAACTGACGATAGTAATTACTAGGACAGCCAAAGACAAGGAGAGGGAGTGGTATCAGTTCCGGTTGATCAGAGAGGGCCTTACGTCGCAGTTGCTACATCGGGCGTCGTTGAGCCTTTTCTGTTGGACACTGGTGCAGCGAAAAGTTCTATCATGCATTCGAAACTCCCTGGCGCACCTTTGTCTGGCTTAACAAATGTATCTGTTGGATTCTCTGGCGCCCCCGTTAGCAATCCAGTTTCGCGCCCTTTGCCCCTTAAAATTGGGCCACGTGAGCTCGAAGCTCCATTGATTTTGTCTACTGGTTGTGGCGAAAATCTTTTGGGTCTGGATTTGCTTAAACGCTTGTATGCGACTTTGTATTGTTCTCCTGCGGGTATAAAGCTTACGTTAGGAGAGAGGGTAGTCTCTCCCATGTACTTGTCCCTCGATAAGCTTCCACCGGAATTGAGTTCTCTTCCTGCATCTTTGTGGGCGACGGGTCCAAACGACGTGGGCCTACTTGATATCTCCCCTTATGTTGTTCAGTTGAAATCGAATGTGCGATTGCCACGTATTCCCCAATATCGTATCTCCCTGGATGGTGAACGAGCTTTGTTAGCGATCATCTATGATTTGATCGAGAAAGATGTCATTGAAGAAACTCGGGGAAACGTGTGCAATAGTCCTGTACTGCCCATTCTTAAACGTACTGATCCTACCAAACCGCCTGTTTATCGTTTTGTTATTGATTTACGGGAGGTGAATAAAATTGTGGTTCCTCAATTCCCTGTTGTGCCTGACATTACGGCGCTACTGACTCTGATTCCAGCTACGGCTTCATGGTTTTCGGTGATTGATTTGAAAAATGCGTTTTTCAGCATCCCGATCGCCGAAGAGAGCAGGGACCTTTTCGGTTTCTCTCTTGGTGGACGTAGCTTCCGGTTCAAACGCGCTCCTCAGGGCTACTGTGAAAGTCCATCGATTTACAGTCAAGCTTTGAAGGGTCAACTAGATGCGTTTAGGTTGCCGGTTGGTGCGGCTTTAATCCAATACGTCGACGACTTATTGGTGGCTGCTGATACTCAGGACATTTGCAAAATTGCTACAGTGTCGTTGCTGCAACATCTCTGTGAGTTAAATCACAAGGTGTCACCTTCTAAACTCCAATATTGTTGTCAAGAAGTAACCTATCTAGGTCACTTATTGTCAAAGGAGGGAAGGAGATTGACCCCAGAGAGAATTGCAGCGATTGCGCGCATGGCTGTGCCACAAACCCAAAGAGATGTGCGTGCCTTTCTAGGTATCACATCGTACTGCAGGCAGTGGATTCCTAATTTTTCATTGCTAGCGAAACCATTGGTGGCTCTTACGTGCAAGGATGTTTCGACTCCTTTACCATGGACGGAAGAATGTCAGAAACGTTTTTCTGAATTACGTGATTCATTGTGTTCGGCCCCTGTGTTAGGTACCCCTGATTACAGCAAGCCGTTCACGTTATATGTTCACGAGAGGGAAGGTTGTGCTTTAAGCGTCTTAACGCAACCTTTTGGTGGTAAGCAACGTCCATGTGCATATTTTTCCTCGACCTTAGACCCAGTAGCTAGAGCATTGCCGAGTTGTTTGAGAGCAACTGCGGCAGCTGCGGTCTCCATCCGACAATCAGCAGGATTGGTCATGGATAATATGCTTACGGTGATGGTTCCGCATGCAGTCGATACTCTTTTGAACCGTACGAAAACTCAGCACTTGACGAGTGCGAGGTTATCTGGGTACGAATTGACGCTCTTGGCAAGCCACATTCAGATAAAACGTTGTAATGTCCTAAATCCGGCAACTTTGTTACCAATTAGTGCAGAGTCAGATGCAGTAACAGAACATGACTGTTACTTGCGGACAGAGGAGGAAACAAAAGGTCGTGTGGACCTTAAAAACACCCCATTGGAAGACCCGGATGGCATCCTGTATGTGGATGGGTCATGTTTTAAATTGCCGAATGGTGATGTGACTACTGCTTATGCTGTGGTGACATTGAATACTGTTGTTGAGACTGCGAGATTGAGTCAGAATTCTGCCCAAGCTGCAGAGCTGATCGCTCTTACTAGAGCATGTGTATTAGCAAAAGGTAAACGTGTGAATGTGTACACCGATAGTCAGTATGCTTTCGGTGTAGCGCATAGTTTCGGACGATTGTGGCGAGAACGTGGTTTCTTGACGTCACATGGCACGAAAATACAGCATGGCCAGCTTGTGAACGATCTTTTGGATGCATTGACTTTGCCTGCTCAAGTTGCAATTGTTAAATGTAGTGCGCATCGTAAGGTGACGGATGATGTTGGTCGTGGTAATGCGTTTGCAGATGAGATTGCTAAGGAGACTGCCCGGAACCTTAGCACTCGAATGTATGTGACGAATTCGGTTAGGTGGCCTACAGAATCAAGTATGTGTGAGAATACTATAGAGAGTGTGAAAGCAATTCAGAATGAGGCCACCGACACTGAAAAGATGAAGTGGAAAGAAAGTACGGGAAGGTTGGATGTGAATGGTTGCTGGATTGATTTGTCAGATCAGAAAAGATGGATGTTGCCTGATGCGTATGTACTGGCCGTTGTGCAAATGGCACATGGGTTAGCACATATTAGCGCGAAAGGTATTTGCAAGTTGTTGGCTGATGTGTGGAAGAATGATGGAATTACTAAGTGTGCTGAACGTTTGGTGAAGAATTGTATGGTGTGTATAATGTACAATCCTGGCAAAGGAACCCCAACTCCCCCTGGCAGTTTTGCTCCTCCTTCGTATCCCTTTGAGGTGATCCAATTGGACTTCATCCATATGGAGCGATGCAATAACCTGAAATACGTTTTGGTTGTGGTTTGCGCATTCTCCCGATGGATCGAGGCCTATCCCCTCAAAGATAATACTGCCTTGTCTACTGCGAAAATCCTACTGAAGGAATACTTTCCTCGGTATGGAATGCCTAGAGTCGTGTGGTCAGATAACGGAAGTGAGTTTGTTGGAAGTGTGATGAGGAGTGTGTGTAAGGGCCTTGGAATTAATCAGAAATTCCATAGCGCCAATCATCCCCAGTCAGCTGGATTGGTTGAAGGGTACAATGGCACCCTTAAACTAAAATTAGCGAAGATCCAGGCTACGACTGGACTTTCGTGGCCTGACGCTTTGCCTCTAGCATTACTGTCAACTAGGGCGACTGTACACTCCCGAATAGGGCTTAGTCCCTATGAAATAGTGTTCGGCCGTCCTGCGAATGTGTGGGGGGTTCCTAGGCCAGGTATGTTTGTTGATCTTGAGTACCCGATGTTGATTGACTACTTACATGACTTGACTGCTAAACTGAGGTTAATTCATCAACAGGTTTACGACGCCTTGCCGACGCAGACGGAGGGTCCAGGCCACCAGCTCCAGCCTGGTGATTGGGTTGTCACCCGAAATTTTTCGCGCAAGAAGAATCTGGACCCCCGCTTTGTTGGACCTCACCAGGTGCTTTTGGCCACGAGGACTGCCGTTCGTCTTGAGGGACGGAAGAACTGGGTACATGCTACCCATTGTAAGCGAGTCCCTATTCCTTTGCCGGCAGACCCGTGGGTGAGGAAAGGCATTGCGTCAACAGAAGCAGCGACATTGCCGGCGTTTGTACCTTTCAGTGACGCACAACTTGTTGGTGAACACTCAGCGCAGCAGAAAGCCATTGTTGGAACATTGTCAGCAAGAGACTCAAGACCAGACCAACGAACTGATCAGCAGGACGCTGTCTCTTCGACAGATCCTTTGTTTGACGAGCAGACACGTCCTGGGAAACATCGATATTCTTTGCGTTCTCATACTAAGGACAAATAAATTTTTTTCTTGCTTTGCTGAAACTGATAACTGCAATATCTTCGTTTCCCCTGATCAACTGTGAACAATTTGTATCACTGAAAATTGTTTTGTACATATATCAAGATTTTTTTCTTGTATCTTTTTCCTTCCACAGCTGAATTATTGTGCTAAATAAATACATATTGTGTATTGAGGGCCGTAGGGCCGCGCGCGTACTTCCTTCTGGACAGTAGGTCTTGACGCTAGGTTAAAGGCCGTCGGTTCCTAGGAACTCCTGGGAATTGACTATTGCTGCACAGAACGAAGTGCGTCAAGAAACGTTGCGGACGGTCATAGGGAAATGGCATTTTTGAAGCTGAATGATTTGGAAGGAGCTCAGGCGTATAGAGTCAAGCTGCAGAAACTTAGTCGTACGAAATGTTTTGTATCCCAATTGTTTGTATTGTTTTTAACTGCTTCTGCATTTTTGGCGGGTGGGGTGTATTACACTATGTCTTACTTCTTACTTCCTACCCCTACTCCTACTCCTTACCCTAACATTACTTCTACTGCTTCTCCTCATTCCTTTCATATGTTACCAGAACACGAACAGGCTAGACGTGTAGAATTCCGCAACAATTCCTTTATCCAGCTCCTCCATCAGCATCAGTTAGTGGTTAACACTACTAATTGTTGGGTGTGTGGGTTGATGCCACATACTACGGGTAAGGGAATTCCATATCTGGTGTTACCGTATAGTTCCCAAGGGTCAGCTCGAGCATACCAAACAATGCTTCGAAGCGCACTAGGTTTCCACCCCTCTCCGACTAGTGCTTGCCTACATGAGGGCAAAAGGAGCGTCTGAGGTTCCGTGACAATTGTAAGTGGTGTTTTCGACTCACACGAATATGGTCGAGTCTAGTATCTATGAACCGCAAATGACGAGTTTAGCAAGTGTGCGCAGTTTCGCTGTGCTAACTTAAACCGTTCGTTTGTTATGTGGGTTTGTCATCTGTACCCACGGGTTCCATCTTAGATACGGCATCCATTTTGTCTCTTGCCCTCAAGTAGCCAGCGAACGGACGCTGTCCGCCTCGCGACCCTGGGACTCCCAAGATATTTGCGGAAGACACATGTTCTTTGAAAGTGTCTTTATGACGAGGGGGATGCTATTGTAAGGCAGATGGCGCCGCTCGAGGCTCATCTTGCCGCACGGGCTTATTGTCTCAGTTGTGCATCTCATTAGGCACGTCCCTTTGATGCCTGTATCTCGTGCTTCTCGACACTCCCCTTTTACACCCTTTCCGATCTCCCCACTGTTTCCGTCTTCCTCTGCACCTGTCTTCGTTCCTGTTTCGATCTACTTTACTGCTGATTGGAATTTGCTAATGGTGGGAAGATGGGTTTTTACAGTTGGGAACCGCCAAATGTTTCCGCACTTATGTTCCGGATCTTGTGTGTTTCAAAGTGATCTAAGCGACCCCTCTGAGAGCGACTTGTGGGAACCAGGTTGTAAACTATTGTGTATCATGTTATCCTATGGGTAGAAACTGTATAAAAGGAGCGATCCACAAATACAATTTGAAGCAGTCTCCCCGAACTACACTCGATGTACTTCTTGTGACTTCTGTGTTCCCTGCAGTAAATAAACCTTGACTCTTTGACGCCGAAGGAAGTGTCCCGTGTCTCTGTGATTTGTACGCCGGAGCAGGTTACCCACGAAGGTTTCAGGTGTTGTGCCCTGGCACCGCTGGGTCCAAAAGAACCCAGTCCTTCAATACTGGCTATCGGTGTACACATTCACACGTTTCCCTTTTGCTAACACACATGCTCTAGTAAGCGCAATCAGCTCTGCAGCTTGGGCAGAATTCTGACTCAATCTTGCAGTCTCAACAACAGTATTCAACGTTACAACAGCATAAGCAGTAGTCACATCGCCATTCGGCAACTTAAAACATGACCCATCCACATACAAAGTGCTGTCCGGATTTTCCAATGGGGTGTTTTTAAGGTCCACTCGACCCTTTGTTTCCTCTTCCGTCCGCAAGTAACAGTCATGTTCTGTTACTTCATCTGACTCTGCACTAATTGGTAACAAAGTTGCCGGATTTAGGACATTACAACGTTTTATCTGAATGTGGCTTGCCAGAAGCGTCAATTCGTACCCAGATAACCTCGCACTCGTCAAGTGCTGAGTTTTTGTACGATTCAACAGAGTATCGACTGCATGCGGAACCATCACCGTAAGCATATTATCCATGACCAATCCTGCTGATTGTCGGATGGAGACCGCAGCTGCCGCAGTTGCTCTCAAACAACTCGGCAATGCTCTAGCTACTGGGTCTAAGGTCGAGGAAAAATATGCACATGGACGTTGCTTACCACCAAAAGGTTGCGTTAAGACACTCAAAGCACAACCTTCCCTCTCGTGAACATATAACGTAAACGGCTTACTGTAGTCAGGGGTACCTAACACAGGAGCCGAACACAATGAATCACGCAATTCAGAAAAACTTTTCTGACATTCTTCCGTCCATGGTAAAGGAGTTGGAACATCCTTGCACGTAAGAGCCACCAATGGTTTCGCTAGCAATGAAAAATTAGGAATCCACTGCCTGCAGTACGACGTGATACCTAGAAAGGCACGCACATCTCTTTGGGTTTGTGGCACAGCCATTCGCGCAATCGCTGCAATTCTCTCTGGGGTCAATCTCCTTCCCTCCTTTGACAATAAGTGACCTAGATAGGTTACTTCTTGACAACAATATTGGAGTTTAGAAGGTGACACCTTGTGATTTAACTCACAGAGATGTTGCAGCAACGACACCGTAGCAATTTTGCAAATGTCCTGAGTATCAGCAGCCACCAATAAGTCGTCGACGTATTGGATTAAGGCCGCACCAACTGGCAACCTAAACGCATCCAGTTGTCCCTTCAAGGCTTGACTGTAAATAGACGGACTTTCACAGTAGCCCTGAGGAGCGCGTTTGAACCGGAAGCTACGCCCACCAAGAGAGAAACCGAAAAGGTCCCTGCTCTCTTCAGCAATCGGGATGCTGAAAAACGCATTTTTCAAATCAATCACCGAAAACCATGATGCAGTAGCTGGAATCAGAGTCAGTAGCGCCGTGATGTCAGGCACAACAGGAAATTGAGGAACCACAATTTTATTTACCTCCCGTAAATCGATAACAAAACGATAAACAGGCGGTTTTGTAGGATCAGTACGTTTAAGAATGGGTAGTACAGGGCTGTTGCACACGTTTCCCCGAGTCTCCTCAATAACATCTTTCTCGATCAAATCATAAATGATCGCTAACAGTGCTCGTTCACCATCAAGGGAGATACGATATTGGGGAATGCGTGGCAGCCGCACATTAGCTTTCAACTGAACAACATAAGGGGAGATATCAAGTAGGCCCACATCATTTGGACCCGTCGCCCACAAAGACACAGGAAGAGAATTCAATTCCGGTGGAAGCTTGTCGAGAGACAAGTACATGGGAGAGACAACCCTCTCTCCTAACGTAAGCTTTACACCCGCAGGAGAACAATACAATGTTGCATACAAACGTTTAAGCAAATCCAGACCCAAAAGATTTTCGCCACAACCAGTGGTCAAAATCAACGGAGCTTCGAGCTCACGTGGCCCAATTTGAAGGGGCAAAGGGCGTGAAACTGGATTGCTAACGGGGGCGCCAGAGAATCCAACGGAAACATTTGTTAAGCCAGACAAAGGTGCGCCAGGGAGTTTCGAATGCATAATAGAACTTTTCGCCGCACCAGTGTCCAACAGAAAAGGCTCAACGACGCCCGATGTAGCAACTGCGACGTAAGGCCCTCTCTGATCAACCGGAACTGATACCACTCCCTCCCCTTGTCTTCGGCTGTCCTAGTAATTACTGTCGTCAGTTCCCTGATCGACGTAATAATCATCTACATTGTACTGCGCAGATCGTCCTTGCGATGATCCACGTTGATCAAAACAATTATTAGAACTAGATGAATTGTCTGAGCGATCATTTTGAGCACCACGACCTCTACCACGTGATGCCTGCTGTGCACCACCACGGCCTCCTTTGGACGAATTACCACTATTACGTTCATTCAGAGCAGGACAATTGAATTTAATGTGTCCCTCTTGTCTACAATAAGCACATTGATTATACCCTAACGAGGATCTTTGGAAAGAGGAATCGTTACGCGACTGCGATCTATTTGATTGAGACTGCGACCTATTCTGTTGAGGCGCATTCTGATTGGAACGCGGTGGATACGCTTGTTGCAACAACACTTTAGTTTTCAGCTCTTTTGTCTTTTTGTCAGCACGGTCATTCTCTTCTTTCTCCCTATTTTCGTAATATTGTGCCGTAGCCAATATCTGAGCTGAAGTAGAAACGGCCCATGCACTTTCCGAATTCTTTAATTTATAGCTCAAGTCGGGCAACAAGTTCGACACAAATTTATCCACGAACAACCTCTGTCCACCCTCAGTACCCACATCCTGTCCACTATGATCAATGAATGCTTCTTCAAACCTCGTAAAGAAGTCTGAAACACTCTCATCTTTCTTTTGTTTACAAGCTGACAACTTGTCCCAATTTACCCTCGTAGCTGGCATAAGCGTTTTCATTAACGTAATAATTCTTTGAGGGAGAGCAGTAATCAATTGATCGGGCTTAGTAGCAGCCACATGTCCAGCATCTGCTGCTGTAATGGCAGCCCAATCACCACCTAATACATTTGCGTGATCTTGGTGACGGATCTTAGCCCATACCGGCTGCGGTACGACGTTGCCAAACAACATATCGATATCGGCAAGATTCATCACCGTAGCATCTACGAGCTGCGATAATTCCTTATAATACCCAGTAGGATTTTTACGAGGATCGGGCAAAGATTGCTTCACCTGAAGCACTTCCGATCGTTTCCATGGAAGGTGTATCCATACTCTCTCAAAATGTGCCGGTACTGGGTGGCCAGCATTAGTATTATCAGCTGGTACCCAAACCGGTGGAACTTCGCGCATGGGATATTGGCCAGACTCGTCTTGTTTTTCAATATCCTCAAGAAACAGTGCATGAGGAATGGGAGCGGGACGAAGGGATAGCAACTGCTCAACAGCTCGTCGGACATTAGTATCTACTATCAGTCCGGTTGCGAACTGAAGCCGGAGGTTAGACAGAGCGGTCAGCACCTCGTCAGGCGCATTAGCCGCTATCTGATCATGTAGTAACTTACACATTTCGTCAAACACATATCTCTGAGTTGGTATGTTGAATTGACTAAACGTTTCAAGAACAACTCGGGGTGGATTTCTCTGCGGATTGTCCATCCAACCCATCGCCATATTATATAGCGCAGCGCGTTCCCTGTTACCAGGAAGCTGGCTACGTCTCTGAGGACCATCAGAACCAGCAGACCCAAAAACAGGTCCAAGCGACTGAAAAAAACTTGGTGCAATAGGAGAATTACGACTACGAGTAGAGGGAGAGAGATAAGACACAGGACTAACAAGAGAAGGAGTGGAAACAGTAGCAACAACGGGGGTTAACAACACAGGAGCAGTAGCGGGAGCAGGAGTATGTGGAAGCGGAGGAGCAGTAGGAATAGAAACAGACGGAGGAGCAGGAACAGTCGGAGGAACGGGTGCAGGTTGAGGAACTGGTGGAGGAACAATAGGTGGAAGAACAGGTACGGCAGGGACCACAGGAGCTGCGGTACCCTGTACGTACGGAGGTGGCGACTTCATAAGATAGGACATTAAAGGATCCTCAACTGCCTCTTCCTTCTTATCCGACTCCATAGGTAAAGCAGGATAACATTTATCTATGGTCATACGCTGTAATCTCTCAAACACTTCCTTATCCTTATCCTCCTTATCACGCTGAAACTGCTCAGCTTTCTTTACAATGGTAGCAACATTATCTCGCTGACTACGTTTATTTTGTCTGATCTCTTTCTGTCGGGCTTCTTTGCGCCACAACCGAAAGGCATCAAACATGGCCGGCCTTGATTTACGTTCGAACAACTTCATCTCTAGGTTATCTAAGATCGACGCCTCGAAGCTACCGTGAGGTGGCCAACGAAGATCGCCGTCCTTCTTTGTATATTTAACCCAATAATCGTTAAAAGCAATCGGGCCTAGCCCATGTTTGCTATATAAGTCATAAGTAGGAGTTCCAACTGGAGGTATCGGACACGAGTCCTCCAGCAGGGAATCCGCACCACAAGGTCTGAAACAACTAAACAAAGTACTACGACCAGGCATCTTGCACACTAGCCGAGTTTCACAAACTTCAAGGGTTACGGGATTTACCAAGTCCCAGCAAAGAACAAAACCCTCGGTTTTTGGCGGCTGCAGTCGTCAAACAAATACAACAACAAAGTACGCTAGCAAAGTGTCACCGACAAAAACACTCACACAGCGTGCACAACAAAGACACTCGCTAAAGTGTCAACAACCAAGGACTATGGGAGCGACCCACAAATACTTAACTCAAAGATCGACGGCGTCACCAGGAAGGCCCGTCTATCGTCTCGCTCTACCAAGGTCTACGCCAGGCGCCAAAACAGGTCTACAGTCAGGGCAGCAGTCCGTCGCAGCCGTCAGGAGGCGGGAATCTTCGCGGGAAAAGTCTTCGGGCCACTTATTTCGACAACAGGATCGATGAAGCGGGGTGCACCTTCCCTCGGAGATTTCACACGAAGTTCCTCACGATCGTCGGGCTTGGACCGGTACCACTGATGCAGCCCCACGTTGGGCGCCAACTGAAGGACTGGGTTCTTTTGGACCCAGCGGTGCCAGGGCACAACACCTGAAACCTTCGTGGGTAACCTGCTCCGGCGTACAAGTCACAGAGACACGGGACACTTCCTCTGACGTCAAAGATTCAAGGTTTATTTGCTGCAGGGAAAACAGAAGTCACAGGAAGTACATCGAGTGTAGTTCGGGGAGACTGCTTCAAATTGGTTCTGTGGATCGCTCCTTTTATACAGTTTTTACCCATAAGACAACATGGTACACAAAAGTTTACAACCCGGTTCCCACCATCATCCCCCAGAGGGGTCGCTTTGGTCACTTTCAAACACATGAGGTCCGGATCATAAGTGCGGAAACATTTGGCGGTTCCCAACTGTAAAAACCCATCTTCCCACCATTAGCAAATTCCAATCAGCAGTAAAGTAGATTGAAATAGGAATGAAGACAGGTGCAAAGGAAGACGGAGACAGTAGGGAGATCAGAAAGGGTGTAAAAGGGGAGGTATCGGAAAGCACGAGATACAGGCATCAAAGGGACGTGCCTAATGAGATGCACGGCTGAGACAATAAGCCTGTGAGGCAACATGAGCCTCGAGCGGCGCCACCTGCCTTACAGTAGCATCCCCCTCGTCATAAAGACACTTACAAAGAACATGTGTCTTCCGCAAATATCTTGGGAGTCCCAGGGTCGCGAAGCGGACAGCGTCCGTTCGCTGGCTACTTGAGGGCAAGAGACAAAATGGATGCCGTATCTAAGATGGAACCTGTGGGTACAGATGAAAAACCCACATAACAAATGAACGGTTTAAGTTTCGCACAGCGAAACTGCGCATACTTACTAAACTCGTCATTTGCGGTTCATAGATACCAGACTCGACCATATTCGTGCGAGTCGAAAACACCACTTACAATTGTCACGGAACCTCACTCTGCAGCAGTTACCACCCTCAGCCTGGAGAGCAGATAGCAGAGCAACATTTGTCAGGCTGTAAAGTTTTAAAATTATGAATACCTCCGTGAGCCACGCAGCAGCCTCGACTCTGTGCTAACACTGCTAGTGTCAGCCTATAATGCGACCTCACGTTTCCAATCAGGTCCCGTCCCGTCGCAGGGCAGTGGCGTGATGACGCACTGTCCTGTTTGCCGCTCAAATTAAAATAATACATTTGGAAACTTCCAAGTGCTCCCACATCGGCCCGCCCACCTTAGGAGTTTCAACTCCCAGCACCATTTAATTTATGAGGCGAGAGCAGGCGTCAAGAGCATAGCTGTAAAACTATGTCCCAGACGGACCCTGCTCTCACCGAACGTACTGTGCACTGATGGGGCCCCCTGGAGCTCGAGGGGCCCCCTGGAGCTCGAGGCCCCCCCGCAATGCAGGGGCTGCGGGGGCCTGTGTTACGCCCCTGCATAATCCGCTATGCACCTCAAACAGTTGGACCTGATTTGGGAATTCCTGAACGTCAGTAGCCAGGGGGACACTAAAGGCAACAGATTAGGGTAGAAGGCTGAGGTGGACACATATAGCCCCAGACTCTTTCCTTGAGTCCCTTCTAGCCAAGTGCAAGAGGGAAATTGATTTTTGTACAAATTGGCAGGAAGACAGGAGTTATCCTAGAGGCATTCTCGGCCATCCCGTATACTATCAGTCATCTACTCAATGCGTCGCCTAGGTACCTGATGGACTGTGTCACGAGATGGTTTGACCGTGATTGCGCCCATGTGGCTAGGAATTTGAGGGGAGTGTTAGGTACAAAACCAAGGGACCCGCTTTGGTAAAAGAGTGTAGAGGGAGATACAAAGTGGAAATAGCAAGGCATAAGGCCGAGTTAAGGGATGAGGCATGGAGTAAGCTCATTGAGGCCTGCACCGTGAAAAACAGCGATATGTTTTGGAGCATTGTCTACAGTCCCTTCTTGTCAGGAGAAAACGTACAGGTTCTTGACGCACATGTTACAGGAGAGGAATGGGTTGGTCACTTTGAGGATATGTTCAGAAGCTCACCAGATGCCAGTTTAGACATCGGCGGTGGTGAAGGGAAATCGGCCCTTGATAACACAGCTGATGAAGTCAGTAAGGGTATTGAAGGGTTAACTAGAAATAAGGCAACTGGATCCGACCACATCCCACCGGACATTTCTATATCCAACCCACCATCATCAACAAGCAATAAAAGAGGGCCAATCTAGTACCTGGGTCATATCCACCATTGTCTGAGTCTTTAATATCCCTATTGGACTCATGTGTTAAAGTGGTGGGATGTATCCTGCTGTATAGGCTGTCCATATGGGCAGACGATAACAATAGCTTATCAGATATTCAATACGGTTTTTCCCGTGGAGGTGGACAGTAAATCAATGTTTGAATTTGTATATGATTGTCAATAAATATACTATTGACCGTCCCAGCAGCATATATCTGGCCTTTATGAACCTGTCCTCTTCTGATCCCGTGAACAGAAACAAGCTATGGGAGACCCTATTGTGTATGGGGGTGGATAAAGACATCGTCCTTTTTTTATGCGAGCTCCATGGGGATACCAAAGCGGAGTTATGATACACAAATGATTGTAAGGTTACCCAACAGCTCCCAATCCAAAGAGGGGTCCAACAGGGTTGAATACTGGCCCCAACTTTATTTAACTTGAAAATGAATTACTTAGAGAAGGTATTCGTTGACACACAGGTGGATTTTCCCCAGGTAGGACAGCGTGGTTTGCCCGTACTATAGTACGCAGATGATGGCCCGGATAGCGAGAGGTTTTCAAACTTTACTTAATTCCCTTGTGAAGTTTTTGGAAGATCGGGATCCGTTGGTCAACAACTTGAAGTCATATGTGATGCAGGAAGGACAGAGTTCAAAGAAGTCTATTAACTTTAAGGTTGGGTCCACCCTAGTCTCAAAGACTGGCGCTTTTTCTTACCCGGGATTTATGCTGGATGCCAAACTAAATTAGGGCCCTTTGAAATGTAAAGAGCATGGGGAATTTTTACGGGCCATTGCTGCAATTTTGAATTTTGCCTCCCGGTTGGGCAACAAAACAATAGGCACAATCTTGCAGATCTATAGAGCCAAGTGTTTAGCACAGGTGACATATGGCAGTGAAATCTGGGACTACATTTCTCATGAGGAGCTGCAAAGAGTCAAAAATAGGTTCTTGAGATGATTCTTAAGTGTTCCCCAGGGAACCTCCACACAGTGAACTGGGTATGTCTTATCAGTCAGATTTACTGCCTTTCGCCCCAACTATCCCACTGGCTCAAAGAATCGCTGAACAAGGGGTCCGCTTTAAACAAAGACATCCTAAGGGATTGCAAGGCTCCTGACCATGCCCATCATATTCCATGGCTTAAATATTTTCAGAAAGTTTTTAGAACTCTAGGAAGGGTGGATCTTTTTGGCAACCTGGATTCAATCAAAAGGAAGGATCTACCTTGGGCCCAGGAATCGTTTTTTAGACAGCCGGTGGTGGACAGGGAACAGCGTGAGCTAATGAAGCCCAGCATACGTAAATGTATCATCTTGAAACTGCATAATCTATGGAGTCCTATCGTTTAGGGCTCTCCAGTTCACATGACCAGTTTTTAATGACAAGGCTTCACTTTGACTTATTCTACCTCTTCCTCGCACACCAAGAAGGGCATAGTAAAGGAGAGACCCTGCCTCTATGTGGTTGTAACGGCAAGTCTCCCCAAGACATGCTTCATTTTTTAACGTTCTGTAGTAACTACGAGGTGCAGAGAAAGACTTATCTTATTCCTATTTTTAAAAAAGCAAATTTTAAACAAGTGCATCTTACTTTTATCTTTTTAGCTATGCTTTAAGGGTCTACGGTATGGCATGTTCTTAGCCTCATAAAGGCCACAGTTATGCTTAGAACTAGCTTTGACTAAGTTCCATGAGTGGAGTAGGCTTCAACATAAGATCACTTTGCTTCCTTTTACTCTGTCTAATTTGCAATGTATACTATATTTTGTATGTGTTTTAATATTATGAACTGAAATTGATGGTTGGTGCTCTATAGGATGGCTGAACCCTGTATTGTTGTAACCCCAACTTTTATGGGGTATTTTTCTACAAAAGCTGAATAAAGTACCATTGATTGATGTATTTTTCACATTCTCATCATGGCTGTTCTATGTTTTTTTAACATTTAGAGACTTATGGATGGGCTTGTAATGAATGTAATACAAATGATTTTTTTGTCTTCATGGGTTTATTGGTGACTAGGGTCAGGGTAACTGCTGGAATACAGGCCCTGTAGCCAGACATCTTCCTTTGCTCACTGCTAATTTGTTTCCCATGCGCGTGTCCACCATTTTTTATGAGTTTGTGTATGTGTGACATGATGATGCATTGGATCTTACTTGTTTTCTGAAACATGCAAAACTATTTTGGAAGGGTAATTTTTGCCTATGGCTGTTTATGGTTGGCAATTTTATAAAGTTAATTTGATTTTCGTTTTATGCATTGCTGATTTAATGCTGGTGGGTAATGGGCAATTCCAACTTTATGCCAACACACATTTTATATAAAAAATATATATGTTTGCAATCTATCCCTTTTAATGCTACAAGATGTTTTGGGGTATTTTTGGGGGGGGGGGGTCTCCATGTAGAACAGGGCAACTGTGTTCTTTATTCTCCATGCTTCCTTCTTTGTTGACTGTGCGATAGTGCTTTTTTAGTGTAGCCAGTATGTGTTTCGGTATGTGTTTTTTCCTCCTTTTGCTGGCCAGGGGGCGATGGCCATTTTATGTATCCAGTGAGTGTTTGTGTGCGTGTTTGGTGCCTATGTTCTCTATTCTCCTTATTTACTCAGTAGGCAGGAGCAACAGTCATTTTATGGAGCCACTGACTATGTTTGTGTGTGTATTTGTGTGTTTGGTGGCAATTTTGTCTTTGGGCAAGAAAGTGAAAGACACACAATTGATGAACGGAATGCAGAGCAAATCAAAACATTCAACCCCAGTCATGAGATCTGGGTAAAATCCATCATTCTTTTGCTCACCATGCCACCCCAGTTTAGACCTGGCCATATGCATATCAATCTTGACCTTGTGCCTCATGGGAACAGTCCAGCCCGAACTGCCAAGCTGCCTAGCTGCCAAGCTTTGTTTTCCATGCCTCCTTGTTCAGTGGCTCCCACTAATATGTGCAGTCAAAGTGTTTTCAATCATTTTATTACACTTTTAACATTAATTAGGAGAAAAGGCCCATTACCTTTTTTATTGTTTTTTTTCCTGATATATTTATTTGTGTTCGTAGCTGCTTGTAATGAAGTTTTGAATTCTTTTATTGATTTTTTGCCTTGCCCCTTTACCTCTGATAGAGTTCCCAAGAACAGGGGGAGAAGGGCACCAGCATTAATTCTATTCATTTATTTTATTTTTGCCAGCCCTCCTTGCTCCATAGAGTTCTCTTGGGCCTGCGATGAGAACCACCAATTATTTATTACATTTTTCTCTGAGAGTCCTTCCCACTGAAGGCCTCGGAAAAAGACCAGTAATTATTTGGTTGATTTATTGGATTTTATTCTACACCCTTTGCCTACCAAAGGGGTTCAGTGGTCCCTATATAGATCCCAGCAATACTGTTAGTGATTTATTAGATTTTTCCAATTATTCCTATGCCTACCACAGGAGTCATAAGGTCCCCGAATGGACATATAATTGTTTAATTCATTTCAGCAATTTTTCCCTGCATCCCTGTCCTTGGAGGGACATAAACTAACATTTCCCTATGTAGTTTCAAGAGAAAAAATGGTTTATACGTAGTTTCGATATACTATTGTTAGGCATTTGTGATGATGATGATTTCATTTGTATTACAGTGGCGCGATTCAGATTGTCCTCTTTCACTAATATTGTTTTTTCTCATTTCTGGTTGCAGTCTGTTTCAGAAGATATAAAACATGGTACTGAGTGGGAGACAAGTCTGCAAATTAGCTGACAGTGACACATGGGTCATCCTCTGCTAAGTGCTTCTGCTGGTGCTAAATGCACTTACTAGTGCTAAGAAGATGGCCCTCGTGAAGGAGGTTTCTGCCAAGAAAGTCGCCAGTGAGAAGAAGAAGCCTGATGGTCTCGCTCCCAGTCAAGGATGTTGTTCCAGCGTTGTGTCACTTTCTGCTAGATGTGGGAACCCTCGTTGTGGCAAAACATGCAAATCAGGGGTGTAACACAGGCCCCCGCATCCTCCGCGGTGCGGGTAGGCCCCAAGCTCCAGGAGGCCCCCTTGGCACTGCCCTCTAGCCTGAGTGCTCCTGATTGAGCTCAGAGGGGCCCCTTTAAGTTCTGTGCAGGGAGGCCCCCTCAGTTTTCGTTACGCCAGCCCTCTCCCCCACCGCAGCCATTGTACGGCAAGCTTTAGTCACTGCTGGGCCCAATACCTGCTCTCAGCATGAGGGGGAGGTGGCGTAGTGCAAAACAAATTAGTGCCAGCACATCGTTCACACTAAAAATGTAGCAGGGCATCAACCCCCTGGTTTGCCATCGCCCAAAGGGTGTGCGTGGCTCTGTCGGCTTTTACTATTGCTGTGAAGTAGAGGTTGGGTGGGACAGGTACAAAAATACAAAACCAGGGAAAAAATGCAAAATACACAGGGATCAAGAGAAACAAAACCAAACATAGTGAAAAAAGGTTGATGCTAGCTGGAGTAAACAAAATGGCGGTGCTTGCCACTGCTACATGCCCTTTCGTGGTGTTTCTATTTGTAAAATACATCAAAGGAGTCATTTTTCCGGTGCAGCATACGGCAAATGCATGTCATCTAATTTCGCAGTAACTACATATGAAATTCGAAATTACATGAGTTTCGCACATCCTTTGCCTTGATCTCCAGCTACTTGGCCAGTTTCACCTTTTTTTCCGATGCAGTAGTGGCAGTAACTATAAGTAACTGAAATAAGAAATCTTTAACTGAGTATCCAAAGGCAAAAACTTATCCCACTAACAATTCTATTTCTCTGTTCATTCTGATGCCTATTAACATCAGGTTACAATAAACTCTCTGCTTTGTATTATTGAACACGTCGTTCATTTCAGTTCCCATTCGAATGCGGTGATAAGTCAAACAAGGCACATTTCTTTCCCAAGAATTGTACTTAAAGAAAAAAAAATGTATAGGTAATACCATCATAACTGCATACCCACTGCTTAGCAGAACATGACTTTCACAGGCACTGAAGATCCAAATTCACATTCTATGTGCCTTGTGTAATGCTTCCCCCCTCGCCCCCCATGTAATACACACCCCATGGGGCTTTTCCTGCTCATGAAGCCTGCAAAACACACGCCCTTTTAGTACATTTTCCTATTAAACTAACCAGGCATAAATTATATTTCCTCTGCATTAGTGAAATCCTGTTGATGCCTGTTTGGCTACATATTTAGCATGTTAACATATTAGTATTAATTGGTGTATTCAGATGCATAGCATGCAGACCTTTTTGCTTCCCTGGGGTTCTCCTAATAGTAAGCGCCAGGTTATTTAAATGGCAGTGCTTACGCCTGAGAGCACAAGTAATAAAGGAAGCAAACTCTCTCACCAGCAGGTCTACATTGCTTTCCCAAACTAGGTGCGCTGCAGTTAATAGGCGCCTTTATTCATTTTCTATTAACATCGACGCGTACAATTATTTTTGTTTACATTTCCGAATATTATCTTTTGGTTTATTTCTACCTCTGACAAGCATTGGCAAATACAACTGCTCTCGCCTCTTTAGCGCATTCCGGACCTATTGGCTCTGCCAGTGCTCTTTTTGCCAGCGCGTTTCCAATTGGGGAAAAAAAGAAAGAAGAATGTTTGAGCAAAGATGCTAACCGCATTCGTTAAAAAAATAAAGTAAATACATTTTTAAAAAGCGTGATAATAGTTTGTGCATGTATTTACCACACATGCGCAATCTCGCAGCATGACGCAGCCACCATTTTTCTTTTTTCTAGACCTTTCTAAGATGGCAGATGCCTCAGTGGTAACTGAAAAGATTAATACAATGTGTGTGAATGCGTGCATTAACTAAGCATGACCTGGCAGCACAATGCTGGTACCCGGTCTCGAAAAATTGAAAATTGAGCGCAATGGGAAAGGAAGTCAAGGCTGTTGAGTCTCATAAGCTGCGGTGGAGGAAAGCAGAAAATGGGGGGACAACATGGAGAGCTGGGAGTGGCGGAGATTTGGTTTGAGGGTGGAAGAAATACACCTGGGAACGAACAAGAAAACATATGCCCTCCCAATGAGAGCTAAAGAGAAAGAAAAACGTAGATTTTTGACTGCAAGAAGTGCAAAGATACAAGCTATCCAATTTAAAAACAGTAAGTAAAACATGTTCCAGAGGCAGGCCAAATACAGGTAGCGAAACAATTGCATAACAAGGAGGTAAAGGGGTAGACAAGGAAGCAAATGAAAAGCAGGGGGCTGACACAAATCCAACTAAATGTATATATTTAATGTATTAGTGACACATCCCCATAAAGTCTAAGGATTTTGCAAGTCACTAAGGCATCCCCTTATGGGACTACAAACTTATGAGGTAACTTGTGATATCTGTTTTCATTTTCTACACGATACTGTAGAAGCAACTGTTGCATTCGTCCCACCACCTGCTTCAGTCGTTGCAGTCAGTCTTGCAAGTAGTCCTATTCACATCTGGCTGATGATGCATGTGCAATTTCTTCTCTACAGAAATCCTCCCTTTGAGCTGAACTGGGCAACAGAAACTCTGGGGCTTCATCGAGGAAAATGGCCCCCCAAAGATTCAGCTTGCCCTGCCACCTATCACTAGGGATGGGAGAAATTCTGTCTTTTTGAGCAACAAAAAACAAAATTAGGCTTCTTTTGACCCATTTTTGAAGATTCAGGTGGTTTCATTGTGATATGGCAGGGTTCCCAGACAATGTGTCAGATGAATAAGAAAATAGCTCATAGTTGACCTTTGATGCGTTTTTTTTTGGTTTTCTTCATACCCCTACCATGCCTATATATTACACATGTATCCCACCCCCTCTAGGGTGCTTTGTTATTGCACCATAGAAACATCAGGTGCCCACTGGGTCCATGTTCCTTACACTTCTTGAGCTTCTCATGATGTTGGGACTTCATCATTGTTCACACCCGTGTCACTATCAATGTTTATTCACCCTTACCACTACCATCACCAACACTGTGGCTTCAGCAGAGTAGACTGCCACTCATACTGTCACCGCCACAATCATTGTTGAAACCTCAGCGACACCATTAGCAGCATCCATAGCACTAATATCTACACCACAAAAATCTGCAATATTCATAGTCTGGCAGTATCTCTAACTGCCAGCAGAAAAAATGATACTCTCTGAGAAAGTTGTGGCTTGCAGGCTCTATGAGCACCAACTGAAGAAGGACTGAAGACGGGCCGCTTACAGTCCAGGTTCTTGCTGGGTACATCAGTACTCCTTCTTCACCTACAGCACCAACTCAATCTATCAAAAGCTGCAGTGAGCACCACCAATATCTCGGCCACAGTCAGCATCACTACTGCTTCCTCGACCAGTACCACCAGTGCTGAATCGACCAGAAACAACAGTACTGAATCAACCAGAAACAACAGTGCCTCTTTGAACAGAAACAACAGTGCTGCTCTGACCACCAGTGCTGCTTTTAGTAGTAGGACGAGCAGTGCTGCATCTCCTAGGACTCTCCCTGCTGATGCTAGTGTGGGTGCAGAGAACCCCTAAAATTCTTTCACCTCAAAAAGACTCCTCAGAAATACACCCACAGGTAGATGAGACACGGACGGTGGTAAACCTCAATCTAATGGGGCATTATGTAAGATAAGGCACCATCCTGCCCATCAAACTACTGTCAATTAAGTAAGGACAGACTCAATAAGTGAACTCTAGTCTGGAATAAGAAAACTTTAGAAATATTCATTACAAAATTAAAAGGGTAGAATACATACACTTTAAATGCAGATGCATCAAGTAATTGCCATGAAGGCCCTCAATAATGGAGCTATAGAGAATAGAAGGCAATTTAGAAAAAGTATAGGCTCCAAATGAACAGCAAAATAAATAAGAAATCAGACAGCTTCCCTAGTAGCAACAGAAAGTCATCAGGCTCATCAACAATTCTGAAGGTTTATGTAGGAAATCTCATAGAACTAAAACTGCTAAATCATCATGGAGTGAGCAAAATAAATATAATATTGACAAATCAGAGAACAGATGTATTACACTTCACAAGGCCTTACCAGCTAAGCATTATCCCACTCCAATAACATAAATTATTCCCACTCAATGTTCATCTCATCCAGAGATAGCAGAACAAAGGAGTTACAAAACAATGTCACCTATAGTACTGTGTGCAGACGGAAGACACCTTAAGTGGTTGCATCATTAGTGAGCCCATGATGTAAAAGTTAAGGTCATTGAAAGCTAAAAACAATGTCAATGGAAATAAACAAACAGGACGAGATATTCAGTGTAACCAAGATGGCATCAAGGCCTAAATGAGGCCTAGTTAGCATATGCCAGGAAAAGGCATTTTAACAAATCATAGAAAATGTTTTCAAAGGCAATAACATCAAATAAGTTATGCATTTGCATTTGAGTATAATTCCATTTTCAGCACATTGTTCATAATGTACAATTTCATACATGCACAAAAAACAAACTAGCACCACAGAGAGACCTCTAGCAGGCCCGCATCTGATGGAAGCTAGTTCACCCATGTGGTCGTTAAGTCCAACCTACTTTCTAGACCTTGAACCTTTGAGGTGCAGTACCGGCACCTATTGCATTGGGTGTAATTATGTTGTGCATTCAGGCTAATCTTGCTGTTCAGAGATGCAGCCCTGGTGAAGGATAGGCCTGGGCTAAATTTTACTTATGGTGGTGTATTTTGTTTAGTTTGGGGAATTTCCTGTTATGTTTGGTACACGAAATTCCCCAAATTACACCAGTAAAAGTTGACCACAAACACACCATTCATGGTAAAGATTTACCACAAACAAGTGCACTCAGTATGTGAATAGTTTGTTCTTTAAATGCAGCCTCTTTCAGAAATTGCTAAACAATGGATTTGCATTTCAAGCAATTATGTGTAATTTCACCACAATTTCACATAATTACGCAAAACAAAATGATGTGTATTTAACGAATCACTAACAGAATATCGACCTACAAAATATCGACCTACAGAAATATCGACGCAGGAATATCAAAGGCAAGAATATCGACATCCTATCTACAACATGGTAAGTACAAAAATATTAAAACCAAAATATCGATGTTAAAAATATTGTAATTAAAAATATCGTTTTTTTTGGTTAAAATAATTTGTAAAATAAAGTAAATAATACTTATAAATAAAATAAACATAAAAATATTTATTAATGTTTAACATTAATAAATAATACATATATAATAATAAAACATGAATTAAACATACATAAAATATATAATATATGTAGCTCTGTAAGCAGCGGAAGCTCACAGGCAATGGGAGTCAAAGACAATATACAGTCCACAAACGATGGCAGAGGATTGGGTGAGAGAGCGCGAGGAGGCAGCCCTGGATATATTCAGAGCTAAGGACGAGGGCATCACAGCACCATCCACAAGCGGAACAACGATGACATCAACAACAGGCAGCGATCTAAAAAAACTACTGGGAGAACTGGAGAAATTACGCAAACGCGAGGTGGCCAAATGGTGGGAGTGCACTTCCCTGAAGAGATACTTGGACGTAGGCGGTATTCCGACGGGACTGAGGATTCTTGTGGCCCCAAAGCAGGAAAATACGGATCCTGCATGCTCCAAGAATGGGCAGACAACAGTGAATATTGGTAAAATTCACAACCACTGACAGAGAGACAATTCTGGCAAAAATTGAGGCAATACACAAGGAACTTGATAAAATGCCCAACCAGGATCATGTAAAGAAAGGCCTAGGAGACATAAAAACCAGCGTACAGAAACACGAGCAAACTATAAAAGAAAGCAAAGCCTGCAAATTTCAAAGTGACAGAAACTTCATGGAAGTATCCATACCTTCTCACGCAAATTTGAAAATATCCGCCGCCAGCAGCTGTTTGCAACTAATCAACCTGGCCTCCGTGAATTTAGCAAATTCGAAATAAGCTCTGAAGCGGAGTCGGACCCAGAGGCAAGTGGTAGCGGAAACCAACCAAGAAGAGTACCAACACCTGTTGATGAATTTGGTTTTGTTTCTTGTAGAACGCCTCATAAGTCTCAGACCAAGACCACTGAGACAGGAACAAACGCAATACAATGCACAATCTCAAAGAGCAGAAGGAGGAAAAACAGACGATGGCACACACATGGCACAAAAAACTAAGCCCACATACAGGAGAAACAGACGGAGCTAAAAGACCAAACAGGAAAAACAAACACAGTAATAAACTTAACCAACATGGCGTTAGCACATGAAGAACAACAGACACTTGCTCTGGGGTTGTCATTCTGTAAGGAAACCAATTTTGATTACACATAGACAAGAATAGACTAATACCATTTCACCCGCAAACTGAAACTGCGCAAGCATTTTTTCAATGTGAAAGAAAAAACTAAGGAATGACTACCAGAGACAATGATACCTGGAGCACATAACCTGGAGCACATAACTAAGTATAGCGGATATGAACTTTCTCTGGGAAATGACAGAATTGGCTGTTGGGGAAGAGATAGACATACTGAGCAACAGTCAAATAGCAGCAAACTAGGATCACAATATCTATGCCACAGTGAAAACACCATTTAGACCCAAATCAGTGTTTAATCCACTAATGCCAAAAGACAATATCGAGATGTTTGCTGACAAAATAATCCAAGACCTCAAAGATCTATCTCGAACAAGCAGTAATGACTTTAACAAAGGTGCATGGAACCATAAGTCCAAATATTCAGGGATCATGCAGAAAATCAAAGAACGACTGGACATAGTCGTACGTTACTCAGATAAAGGTGGGAACGTGGTACTCTGGCCACTTGAAATGTACAACAGGGAGGACATGACTCAACTCCAAGACAAAGACTGCTATATTCTCACCAGTTCCACAAACATTACCAACATCAAGGAGCAGTATCACACATGCCTCTATGAATGGAGAGGTCAGGGATTGATCACAAGGCATGAGCTAGGCTTCTTGAAAAATGACTACCCGGTGACCCCGCAAATGCACCTAATCCCAAAGGTCCACAAGAATATTGCATGTCCACCAGGTTTGAAAACACCAGTACATTTATTGACAACTTCCTGCAACCTATTGTCCAGGCATTACCAGCATATACCAGAGACACTGGGGACTTTCTATCGCATATCTTTGACTGTACATGGTGCAATGATTTTGTTTTTGTAACACTTGATGTGCAGAACCTACACACGAGCATAAGGCATAGAGATGGCTTAAATGCGTTAAAACACTTCCTGGGCATAAGAGACATAAGCTTTTATCATCACACTATGATGATTTTACATATGACTGAGTGGTGCTTAGAAAACAACACTTTTATTTTTGACAAACTACTGTACAAATAGACACAGGGCATAGCCATGGGTACTTGCTTCGCCCCCAGCTATGCGAATTTGCATATGGGCTGGTGGGAGGAGCAAGTACTCATCAAGACATACCAGACTGAAATGTCAAACAATGTGGTTGTATACCAACGCTACATAGATGACATCTTCAATCTATGGCGAGCGTCTGAAAGGAGTGCTCTGGAGTTTTCAAACCGCATCAACAGTAATACACTAAACCTCAAGTTCACCTGCACCACCAGTAAAGAGACAATAGTGTTTCTGGACCTAGAGCTGTACCATTATGAAAACAGAGTCCAGACACGTACATTTAGAAAGAAGACTGCAGGGAATGCCATCCTTCACGCCCAAAGTTTATACCCCACCAGTCTGATCAAGAGCATCCCATATGCAGAATGCCTGAGAATGAAGAGAAACTGCAGCACTGACAAGGACCTACAAAACTGTACAACTAGCCTTTTTGAGAGACTAGGCAAGAGAGGCTATAAGAGCAACACATTGGAGAAAGCCAGAAAGAAGAGCTTGACAATCACCAGGGAGGAATTGCCCCATAAGAGTAAAACTAACAAGAAACCCAAATTGGAGACCAACACCACTCCAAGGTTAATCACAGGGTACAACAAATACCACACAAACCTCCATAAAATAATGTACATGCACAGGTCGTTAATCCGCTGTGACCCCACCATAGGCCCCTCGTGTGCTAGGCTGCCACAGCTAACCTTCAGAAAAGCAACATCAATGAGGCAAGAGTTAGTAACCAATGCACCTACCCTAGACAAAGGCAACAGTTGGCTCAAAGCCTAGGCAGGTTTCTTTAGATGCACCAAATGAAAACCCTGCAAGCATGGGACCAACACAAAAATAGTCATGACCCCACTCAGAAAACCCTGCTTGAAATGCGTGAACACTACACGTGCAAAACAGATTTTGCCGTGTATGTGCTATGGTGCACCTGCAACAAGCTGTATGTAGGGAGCACCATTCATCCTGTACATGTGAGGATACTACAACACCTCAGGGCTATCGCAAACAATGACCCCACCTACCCTGTAGCACGCCACATCAAAACACAACACAATGGCAGAGCGGAGGACCTAACATATTTTGTTATGGATAGCACAAAAAGGAACATCAGAGGGGACAACAGACAGCTAGCATTAAGACAACTCGAATCCAAGTACATAATCCTCTTAGACTGCAAAATCCCTAACGGGATGAATGCTGATGAGGCCATGAGTGTACACCTCTAGGCACCATGAGACAACAGCACCAAGCCAGTCAAACATGCCTCCTTGCATACACCAAAAAACCCAATCCCTATAACATCTGATTCATTATCATCATGTATATACATAGTCTTCACTTTGCACAAGGTAGGGCACACACAGTACTTTCACTTGTTTTAATTCTGTTTGTGCTTTTAAATTAAAATTTTTGTTATACACCTCCTTTTTACTCACACTCATTTTTCACGTAACTTAGCAAACTGCGCCATTCCCTGGAGATAAGGGATTGCTAGCACTAAACCAAAGGAAGCCAGTATCAAACACCCGCAACCTAGGCCCACTTGGGCTACACATGCGCAATGTCCAGAGTATACCCTACCATCCCCCGATAATACCCCAGATGTATGGCAATAACGCGCAACCGCGTTAAAACTCAAATGCATAAGTTCAGAAAATACACAGGGATGCTATGGGTACAGGGAACAGAATCGAACGATCCACAAAAAACCCTAAACAGACAAACATGTCAAAGGCTCACCGTGGGTCAGTTCGGTTACAAAATGCGCACCACCACATAGCGTTAACGTTGTATGTTGGGTGTTTCGTTTATGTCAACCAACACAAAATGCTCAGTGTCGATTTTTGCACTTTTTAAATAATGTAAATCTTTGGCGCACACTTGACAAATAATAAGACAGAATTATGTCTAAAGGCACAGTAATAATATTGTTTTAATGATTTAAAAGTAGGAATGTATACATTTGAACATGATTTGCAATCCTGTCACAAACTTTTCTATGTCTTTCACTCCCTCACCCGTTGTCATGACGACTCACCTTGCTCCTACATGTGTCTACGTGTGTCACGAGTGCAAAGTGTAATGTGATTTAAAGGCAGCTCATTGTAGTGAATCCAGATGTAGTGAAGAAGGCAGACCTGTCCGTCGAAACGCGTCTGGTAATTTGGAATAAATACTTTCTTTGATTTATACCCCAAGGAGTCGGTGCCTGATTTTTAACAGTGAAACCAGGATTGGTGAAATAAAATATATAATATATACTTACTTAATAATACGTTTTAATAATTATTTAATAACTTATAAATTATTTAAAAATATTATAAATTACATATATATCTACACACATAAAACAATAACATAAATAAAAAGTAAATAATTATGTTTAATAAATAAATTAAATTAAATATACTTTCAATATTTTTAAAATTAAATATATACTACATTATCTAAAATAATACCAAATATATTAAATAGCTAAATAAATAAAACTACTATTCAAAGTCCCAAAAAAACGACAGTAATGAAAAAGTTGGATAGTGTAGGACTTAAAATTACTATTTCCACTCCAGAAAATGGAACAGTAAGGAAAGCATTGGATAGCGTAGGGGTAGAAATTACTATTCCCACTCCAGAGAGTGCAAGAGTAGGAAAAGCTTTGGATAGCGTAGGGTTAAAAATTACTATTCCAACTTCAGAGAGTGCAGCAGTAGGGAAAATGATGGATAGCGTAGAGGTAAAAATGACTATTCCCACTCCAGAGAGTGCAACAGTAGGGAAAGCTTTGGATAGCATAGGGGTGAAAATTACTATTCCAACTCCAGAGAGTGAAAAAGTAGGGAAAATGTTGGATAGCATAGGAGTGAAAATTACTATTCCCACTCCAGAGAGTGCAACAGTAGGGAAAGCGTTGGATAGCGTAGGGGTAAAAATTACGATTCCCACTCCAGAGAGTGCAAAAGTAGGGAAAACGTTGGATAGCGTAGGGGTAAAAATTACTAT
This sequence comes from Lissotriton vulgaris, assembly GCF_964263255.1. Classification (NCBI taxonomy): domain Eukaryota; kingdom Metazoa; phylum Chordata; class Amphibia; order Caudata; family Salamandridae; genus Lissotriton; species Lissotriton vulgaris. The sequence continues at coordinate 899,671,633 of NC_141687.1, forward strand.
TCCCACTCCAGAGAGTGCAACAGTAGGGAAAGCGTTGGATAGCATAGGGGTAAAATTACTATTCCCACTAAAGAGAGTGCAACAGTAGGAAAAGCGTTGGATAGCATAGGGGTAAAAATGACTAACTCCAGAGAGTTCAACAGTAGGGAAAAAGTTGGATAGCGTAGGGGTAAAAATTACTATTCCAACTCCAGAGGGTGCAACATTAGGGAAAGCGTTGGATAGCGTAGAAGTTAAATATAACATTCTCATAAATAATTTTTGTATTAAAATTAATTATTAATGTAATTTTTAAATAACTCTACATCATTTACAAATACCCATTAATAATTATTAAAAACATAATTACATTTGAATAATTAATTAACAATAAATTAACAGTAAATACCAATAAATAATAATTAACAAATATTAGTTACCAAATAATAAATATTGAACAATAAAATATTTTTCATAACAAACATCTTAATTATTAAAAATTGATTGACAATTAAAAAATGATGAACAATAAAATAATTCAATACCAAAAATACTTTTTATGAAACATTAATTACCAAATAATAAAAAGTAATTTCCTATTAATAAAACTTAATTGCCAGTTAAAAATAATAATTGCCAAAATAAAAAATTAATTACCAATTAAAAAATAATTACCAATTAAAAAAATTAATTACCAATTACACACATTATTTACCAATTACAATAATTAATTGCCAATTAATAATGAATTAAACATAAAATAATTATCAATACCAATAAACAAAAAAAATCATTACTTAATTACGATTAAATTACTTCCCACCCTATTCCCCTATAAACCCACAAGCCGCTATTGAACTTAAACGCAAAAATTAATAAAAATTAATTTATAATTTCTAAAAATGTATAATTAATTTAGTATTATTAAATTACTTCCCACCCTATTCCCCTAAAAACCCACAACCCGCTCCTACACTAAAACATAAAATTGACTGAAAAATAACATTATTCATATATAAAAATAGTACCCATATAATTTAAAACAAGTAAAATACTTAATAAAAAACATATAACACATACATATTAAATACATAATAAAATACATAACAATAATACAAATATTGATATTAGTAACATCGAGATTAGTAACAGATATCGTTGATATCGATATTACTAACTTATATATTAATTACATTGATACAAAAAAATTCGATATTACTTACCTTAGGGTCGATATTCTGTCCAACGATATTCTTGACCTCGATATTCTGTACCTTCGATACTTCCAACTCGATATTTCTGTAGGTCGATATTTAGGAATCAATATTTAGACTGTGCACCGTATTTCACAGACCCTCGTGAAGACTCTGCAGGAGCATGCAAGGTTGCACCACCCAACCTGGCATTATGGGGGGAAGAGCGCACAAAGCTGTGCGCCTGGAGGACGCAGTTGGCAAGGTATGCCGAAGGCCAGAGTACAGGTAGTGATGATGACTCCAGCATGCTTTGAAATGTACAGCAGTCATATGTTTTGTTTAAATCCCGATTCATCCATGTTCTGTGTTTAATGTCATCCTCTCTTGCACTGTGCAGGTAGTGATGATGACTCCAGCATGCTCTGAAATGTACAGCAGTTGTATGTTTTGTTTTATTCTTGATTCATCCATGTTCTCTGTTTAATGTCATCATCTCTTGCACTGTTCACCAGTTCTTGTTCCTTTTTTTATTTATCCAATGCTAGCAACTGCAGTGCAGAGCACTCAGGTCTTGTGCAGCTCTTTCTCAACTGCCTTTTTTCATGTCTTCACATTCTGATGCCTACCCCCTATTTTAATTAGCCCTTTCCTCTGCTCTCCACCCCTAGTCTTTCTTCCAGACTTTCTCACTTATTCTCCCTTTCTGTACTTTCTTTCTCTACCTCTCTGGTCTCTCTCTAAACCTCCTACTGGAATCCAGCAGCAGCATGAGAGGAGGTTTGAGGCCGACAGCGGGGACTGGAGTCCGCCCGTCATCCTAATAGACCCCCTTAGTCTCACTCTTTTTAACTTGTTTGTCATGCCAGTGGCAGCCCTGGTGAGTGAGATCTTTTGACTCCAGTTTTGGTCATACGCCGACGATAATCAAATTATTGTGTCTTTCACTGAAAATATTTAAGAAACAGCTGAGCATTTTAAATGCTGTATTACTGATTTATGCCCATGGATGATAGAGAATTTCCTTAAGATTAATGCTGACGAGACCAAAATGATTGTCTTTGAAGCCCAGATTTCTGGGTGGTCAGAGGTTTTGTGGATTGAGTCATTTACACTCCTCCCCTTTGAATCACTGACAGAATATTGACCTACAAAATATCGACCCACAGAAATATCGACGCAGGAATATCGCAGGCAAGAATATCGACCTCCTATCTACAACATAGTAAGTACAAAAATATCTAAACCAAAATATTGATGTTAAAAATATCGTAATTAAAAATATCGGGGGGTTTTCTGTTAAAAAAAGTGTAAAATAAAGTAAATAATACTAGTAAATAAAATAAACATAGTTAAAAATATTTAATAATGTTTAAAATTAATAAATAATACATATATAATAATAAAACATTAAACATACACATACATATATAATATATACTTATTTAATAATAGGTTTTAATAATTATTTTAATAGCTTATAAATTATAAAAAAATATTATAAATTACAAATACATCTACACACATAAAATAATAACATAAACAAAAAGTAAATATCTTTAATACATTTTAAAAATTAAATATACTTTCAATATTTTTTAAATTCATTATATACTACATTATCTAAAATAATACAAAAAATTAAATAGTTAAATAAATAAAACTTCAATTAAAGGTCCAAAAAAAACTACAGTAATGAAAACGTTGGACAGCGACGGACATAAAATTACTATTCCCACTCCAGAAAATGCAACAGTAGGGAAAGCGTTGGATAGCGTAGGGATAACATTTACTATTCCCCCTCCAGAGAGTGCAACAGTAGGGAAACCATTGGATAGTGTAGGTGTAAAAATTACTAGTCCAGAGTTCTGTCCAATGATATTCTTGACCTCGATATTCTGTACCTTCGATATTTCCAACTCGATATTTCTGTAGGACGATATTTAGGAATCGATATTTAGACTGTACACCCCTCCCCACTCCTACCAATCCTGTTAGAAGCGTTTGGGTACTATTTGATTCCTCTCTTAATTTCAATTTACAGTTACATTGCCCCAACAGCAGCTGCTTTCTTATTATTCATGTCCTCAAAAAAATCTTTACCTATATTCCTGAGGCACTTCAGAGAACAGTGGCTATCGCATTTATCACCTCGCTTCTTGACAATTGTAATGCTATTTATCTGAATTTCAATAGTTACTCTTTGAAAAACTTCAGGTGGTGCAAAATGCGTCTGTGTGGCTCATTTTCAACATCCCAAAGCATCTTTCCATGAAAGGAGGTCTTCGGAATCTGCACTGGCTACCAATTAGGAAGCATGTGATCTTCAAATCGCTTCATGGTAAAGGAATATTGGAAATCAGGTCCGCCTTTCATTGGATCAGAATGACCAGGAATTTGAGATCAGCCTCTTGCAGGAAAGTTGTAATTCCTAAATTTTGAAAGGCAAGATGGGGCGCTCATTCTTTCTCTGTGTCGACTGGTAAATTATGGAATACTTTGCCCAACTACATTGCTGAGACTGATTCCTTTGTCTCCTTTTAAAAACCTGGTTTTCCACACCCTAGGCTTAGACTTTCTGGATTTATTAGATCAGTTGTTCCATCCTTTTCACATGTTTGCAATTTGTTTTAGTTTAGGGCTGTTTTCCTTTTCTTTTTCTGTTTTCCTTATCTCTCAGTCAGATCCAGGATAGGGTTTTGGAATTCTTAAGGTGCAGTACCTTGATACCTTTGGGTTAAGAGTGTTTTACAAATCCCTTGTCATTTCATTTAATTTCACACAACTGTCCTTTACTATATTTCCCTCTCCTCCCAATGTTCTCTCCTCTATCACTTTCCCTTTCTCACAAATTTCCCTCTTTACCTCTCTTCTTCATTTCTCTGTCTCTTTTCTCCCTCTACAAGCTCTTTCCCTCCATTGCAACCCCTCTCTTCTCTACACCAATGCTTTCCTTTATCTCTCAAAGGTTTGCGGCCTGAGTACATCAGCCTTGCTGACTGCCATGATAAGAGCTGACAGAGAGATGAGAAGTGCAAGTAGAAAAAGACAATGTTGCGAACAGCATGTGAACAATTCTACTTTAATCATTTAGTCTGTACTACAACATTGTTTGAGTCACTTCTGCTTAATAAAGTATTCAGTTGACCTAGGGTCTTCATGAACATTGAGCTGTATGTCAGAGGTGCCTCTTGGTGGCGTTGGGAGGTAGTCTTGGTTGTCCCTCTCAATGATGTTTGTTGTAGGCAGTATTGAGAGTCCCTCTAATTGCTGTTTGGGAGAGAAGGTCCTGGGTGTCTCTCTCAGGTTTTTGGAGGAGATGTTTTTTTGTGCTCATCAGTACGTGACGCTGCCACATCTTCTTCCCGTTAAGACCCAGTTTAATTTGTAGGAGGATTCATAATGTCTCCTTAGGTGCTCCAGATTCTCAGAGCTCTGTTGCTTTTCCATTAAATAGTTATAGACACTGTCCCTGAAGTGGAGGTCCAATAAAGCAGTCTCCCTAAAATTCCTTATCACCTTTCACACAGCCCTAATGAGCTCTCCATGCATTGCTCTCAAGCCTGTGCCATCCAGATCCCTTAAGTACTGTTAGACGTTTGACATCCGGTGAAAACCACACCGTGGGAGGAGCTAGTGAGGAATGAGTGGTGAGCATGCAGAGTGTTGCAGAGCCTAGTAAGACCCAGTGAGATGACATCACAGTCCCCTCGGCTTCTCCAGCAGGCACCAGTGACCTGAGACAGTGTGGTGCAGCCAGCGAGAGAACCAAGGAAAAGACAGAACCCTGGGAAGGCAGGAGGTCAGGTTGGCGGCAGGAGGGAAGGTAGTGGTTTGGTGAGGGTGACAGCATTAGGCGGCTGGCTCCACGCAATGTGCGGAGGCGGCCGGCATTAGGTTAGCGCGGCTTGTGATTTCGATGGAAAACTGTATAACCCCCACCCACCTATCCATTAAAGCGCTAAACCACTCACCTACTTATTCACCACCCAAAGATTAATCATTTCCCATCCAGCTCAAGTACATGAAGCAGCATTAGGGAGCCTGAAGCTTGGAGTTTAGTCTCAAGTAAAGAGCAAGCAAGCAAGCAACAAATGTGTAAGTCCTTTGGGGTGCGCTCTTTGAACTTACACCTGAATTTACACTACAAAAAAACAAACAGAGTGTTTGCAAAATAATTTAAGCAATCTACAACAGACAACAGACTTCAATAGACCTGTTAACAGAAACTGCTTATCAGAATGTGGAAAACAGAATATGGACTTATATTATTTGGTGCCCAGACTAAAGAGCTAGAGGTCCCTCTATTTGCCTCCAAGCAAATAATCCAAAAGATAACCATTGGACTGGCTACCATATGATACAGGGTGACAGAGGAAATAGGAACAACAGGAGCAAGAAGTATCCAAAGTCCTTAAAGCCAAACCCTCAAAAGTCGTCAAAGTCTGTGACGATGTGTTAGACTTGGACGTAGACCCAGGCTGTGGAGAATGAGGCACAAGCACAGCAATGATCTCATATATTTGCAAGGAAACAGAATGATAAAAATACCTCTATTAGTAAGTGGTAGAGCACACAAGTGCATGAAATGCCTGATATCGACCCCCGTACTTTTCTAGGCCCCATAAATGAGGGATAGATGATGTGCGTCAACCCCTGTTAGCTTGAAGAATGACATTAGGATGTACTTTCTGCCTTATTAAAAAGCCAGTAAAAGAACGCATATGTGCAACAATTTAATTAGTAGCTTAAGAGAAGGCACCAGAAAGTGTTGTGCCTTGAGTGAGAATGATATAATAAGCACAACTGTAGAAACAAGAACACCTTTCTAAAGATATTCAAGCAGTGATATGAACACGTACAGTGAGGAGCTGACGCACAAGGATAATTCAATGAAAAGGCAGGAGAGTTTAAAAGAAGTCTACCAATAAACCATACTACTCTTGAGCCTGAAGATTGAAATAATCAAACCAGAAAGGAACTCACTAGGGTACAATCAGGAGGGAACAGCAGAAACCATGGGGACAATGTAACTTATGAAGAGAAACAAGGTAGACTTCACCAGCTGCCAATGTCTCCACGGACACTGACTGTATCATTTTCTGGGAGTGAAGTAAAAGAAGAATCAGGTGTGTCATGGACACAGAGGGCATTAAGGATCAAACCATAAATTGGGCCCGGCCCCAGCTAGAACAGGATGGCAACAATCCTATTTCAATTGGAGAGTTTGAGCCTCTGACACAGTGGGGCAATTGAAGCCCAACTCTTAAAAACTCCAATTCTTACCCCCACCATCAACTACAAAATGTAAATTGAAACCATAATCACACACAAGTTTTTAATGGGTCTCACCTACAACTAGGAGGGGAAATATGCCCAAAAGCAAGGGATGCATCAAGTTGGCAGAAGGGCAAAGAGGCCCAGGCGTTGACCCTGGGAAAAATAAAGAAAAGGCATGCCATGTTCATGCAGCTCCTTGAAAGAGAAGGTTGACGGGCTCCCAGAAATAATGACCATATTGATTGATGATTTGAAAAAAGTTCAACAGAGACCCGACCCCATCATCTACAGCAAAGTATCAAACTCCCCAAACATGGGGAGTCCCAGAAATAATCGTTGCCATCCACCCAGTCCCCACCAAGACTGACTGGTGAGGAGTAGAAAATTTGACCACCAAATATAAGCTAACACGATAACCTAGATATGGAAAATCAAAGATATCCAGAAAAAGAGCTCTGTGCCACTAGTTTGGACGTCCCCAAGATGAGTGAAGTAAGGGGATAACAGGGCAAATGAGGATCTGGCAGCATCCCTCTTCAGGAAAAACAGGAAATGACTGAAAACACAGAATACATGTAGGACATGTCTCTTTGTATGATAGCATCAGGAAATTGAGGCGTCTTGGAAGCCAGAGGCAACCAGAAAGCCCAAATGCTCAAGACAAAGAGGCACCTCATTCTATCCAATATGGTCCCCCGAAGACCATTGATACAGATCACAGTGGGGCACATGCCCTTCCTATTTAAGATAGAAGCCCTGATGCAAATGGAGATTTCATCAAAAGCACTGAGAAAAACATTTACTCACCCAATAAAAAGGACCTTGTGGCATTGATTGAATGCACCGGAGGAAATATAAACACAAAAGTTGAAATCAAATATGGGAAGAGGTCTCAAATAGTGCCCACACTGTCTGGAAATGATACAGCAATTCAACAGTCCAGTGTCCAACTGTCTCTAGCGATCTCAGTACCAGTGATTTGGGAACTTAATACGAATCAAAAAAATCCACCAAGTAGGAAACTTGAACAAGGAACTTGAAGGACAAAAGTAATGTATACAAATGAAAGTAAAGAGTATGGGTGGAACCAACGCTGGAGCAGGAGTGAAATCGAACCAACCACAGAAATGGGGGAGCTCAATCAAGCCACAAAAGAACCTAGGCCAAGAAGCAACATGAGCCCGGCAATTAGCTTGAGAAAAAGCATATGAAACATGAATGGTATCAGCTTGCGAAATAAAAATATGATTTACTTTATCCAGGATACACTTCAAGAGTCAAATAGGATTCTTTAAATAGATGGAATCTCCTAAAACCGCGCACTACTTTGCGAGGCCTGGAGAAGATAATCTCTAAGTATATTGATTCAGTAAGCTTTCTGTCGGATGTAAGGGGGAAGGTAAATGGAAATATGGAAATCATCTTTACCAAGTGTGCCCCGGTCAAGGATTTATTGGAGAACAAAGTCTACCTTGAACGATGAAGAATAAAAATGTTAAATCTAGACGAGTAAAAATCTAGTATAATGTTCATGGTTAAGGGGTCTCTCAGTGGGGAAATAACATGGAGAAGGCCGGATGGATCACATATGCAGAGAGTATACAAGCATCAGTGTTAAAAGGTGCCAACACCGCAAATAGACCCCCCAAGTCATTTCAAAAGGTGAGCTTATAATAAGCACCAACCACCCAAGAAAAGGCTGCTCTTGTGTCTCCCTACAAACAAAAATTACAGATTAGTGATGGTTGCCAGGAGTATTAAGTACCGCCAGTTGGATGAAACCTCTGCAGGAAGCCCTGGATGTATGTTTGTGGAACATAAGAGGCCTTAGTGACTCCGAAAAAACAGTAGAAGGCAAATAAGCAATAGAGAAGAGCCAACATCATTGCACTTCAAGGAAAATGGGTCCTTGATTCAGTCCCCTGGAAGGATTTTACAGTATATGATGCACTCACGATTAGATCTCAAGCAGGGGTCAATGCATCAGGGGGAGTTTCAATCTATGTGAAAAATTAATTAGCAGTCACAGCAACAGTAGTTGTAACGGGAAAGGATGATTTTATGATTTTTTTGGCAGCTCATGTTAATAAATAAAACAGTTGTATTACTCCATCATTCACCATAGGGAGCATCTGCTTTTATCCTGCTAAGGACAAAAGGGAATAAACAATTATTATCACGTCTTCCATCATTGTGGAGGATAAAGATATTATACTCGGAGTCACATGTGGTTAATAATGGACGAATCCAACACCATGCTAATATGCACAGGGCCAAATGACATGTATCAGGATCTTGATAATGAAATGGTTCAGCCCGGAGATAAAGCAACATTTTCAAAAGGTCAATAAACATGGAAAGACTCTTCGTAATATTAAGCAATTTGTGTCAACACAAATTAAACGGCAGGTTTAAAACAGACTTCCCAGCTGCCTGCAACCATTTTTCGAGATTCAGGATGGTCACCCTTGATTACATTTGGGTATCTCTAGCCAATTTACAGCAAGGAAGCAAATTCAAAGTATATCCAACCCAGGCGAGCGATTGTGCTATGCTAAAATGAAAGATTTTGGCCCAAGGAGCCTGCCGGTCCAAGGTAAATGATATTGGAAAACAGGGGGACTTAGAACCCATTAGAAGCATGAAGCGGAGCATCGAAGTCCAACCGGGGCTTACAACCCGAATAGATTGGTTCCTAGAAGAGTTCCCCGGAACAACCGCTGTTAGAAATGAGGTTCTCTAGTTGGCGGTGGTATGCACCTTGTCTAAGTAGGGACCCTTCTTTCTAGTCAGGGTGAGGAAGTTACACACCCTGCTCACCTCCTTGATAGATTGGCATGAGCAGTCAGGCCCATCTCAGAGGCAATGTGTAAAGAATGGGTACATAAAACACACAGTGACACAGTGAAAACACTGCAAATGGACACCACATAGTTTAGAAAAATAGCCAATCTTTATCTAAACAAAACAGCAAAAATCCAACATACAGAACTCAAGCTATCACTTTTTAAACGTTTACACAATTCAGGCCATAGAACTCTATGGATGCATTGACTTTTTTAACAAAGTACCTTTGATGCGTCAAAAATCCTAGACAAAAAACAGCTGCAAAGGAGGAAAGCATCAGAAAACACAGTAATGCATAAATTCTTGAGTCCTATGGGATTGGAGGCTTCAGTTCTGGTGCACGCAGGAGAAGTGTTGCGTCGATTCTTTACTGCGAGGAAAAGCACTGCATCAAATTCTGGAAGCGGCTTGTTACTGTAGGGCAAAGCGATGAAAACTTGGCACAAAGGTGTGATGCATGGAAAATGCATGCACGCTGAGTCGATGCGGCGATGAAACAGGCACTGCGACGATTCTTCCAGCTGAGGACAGGTAATTAATTGATTCCTTCAGCCCACAGCAGGGCCTGCGTCGAAGTCGGAGCAGGGGTCTCGGAGACACGGTGCCTTGGACTCAAGCTGCAGCAGTTCTTCCAACCACAAACAGGTACTGTGTCGATTTTTCGGCTGCACTGCAGCGTTGTGTTGATTTTTCAACCACTCAGCAAGCTTGCTGTGAGAACAATGGCGCTCAATGGCGATGCGTGGATTTTTAACTCTTAAAGCAGCAAAACCATCTCCAAGGACCCAGAACTGGAGTTAGCACCATTTGGCAGGTCAGAACTCCCAGCAGAGGTGTTCAGGGGAGCAGCAGGTGAAGTCTTTGATGGCCCTGAGACTTCCAGCAGGAGGCAAGCACAAAACAAATCCTTGGAGAGCTTTGGAAAGTAGGCTTCAAGAATGCAAAGTCCAGTTCTTTCACTGCTCACAGACAGAAGCAGCAACTGCAGAATAACCCAGCAAAGCAACACAACAAATGGGCAGTACTTCTCCTGACAGCTCTCAGTTCTTCCTCTTGGCCGAGTCTTCAGTCCATAAGTGTCCTAAAACTGTGGGGTTACAGGTCCCATACTTAAACGCCTATTTGCCTTTGAATTAGGCATACTTCAAAGGATAGTCTTTGTAGTGCACATATCCTGCCTTGCCCTGACTTGGCTCCAGACACACTACAGGGGAGACAGCTTTGTGTGTGGACAGGCACAGACCTATTCGGGTGTCAGTGACAATTCCTCCCACCACTCTAGCTCAGGTTGGCCCATCAGCCTGGTGATAGGCAATCCGGATATGCAGGGCACACCTCAACTTCCTTTGTGTGACTGTTTAAAGTGAATGCAAAAACAGCCCAACTGTCTGTTTAAACCAAGCGTGGAGTCTACAGGTTGTCATAGGCACAGGATGGTACAGCAAGAAAATCCCTACTTTCTAAAAGTGGCATTTTAAGATGTGTTTTATAATCCCGAGTTCAGGGAACCCAAACTCCAAATCTCTATCTCTTCCCCATTGAAAGTTACACTTGTAAGGTGCTACAAGGCAGCTCAAATGATAACTTATGGGAGAGAAAGTATTTGCACCAATGAAAAAGGAAATTAGCAGTATTTCACTATCAGGACATTTAAAGCACACTAGTACATATCCTACATTTCACATATTCTGTATCCTGCCTATGGGACTAACATGGGCCTAACTCAAGGGTGACTTACATGTAATAAAAGGGAAGGTTGAAGCCTGGCAAGTAGGTGCACTTGCCAGGTTGACATGACAGTTTAAACCGACCACCCAGACATTGCAGTGGCAGGCCTGAGGTATGTTTGCAGGGCTTCTCATGTTGGTGGAAAAGTCAGTGCTGCAGGTCCACTAGTAGCATTTGAATTACATATCTTGGGCACACACAATGCATGTTACTAGGGTCTTACTAGTAAATCAGATAGGCCAATCATGGATACACTGGTCACCATTAGAATGTACACAGAGAGCATAAGCACTTTAGCACTGATAAGCAGTGGTGAAGTGCCCAGAGTTCTAAAGCCAATAAAAACAGGTCAGACGAAAGAGGAGGAAGATGGCAAAAAGTTTGGGGATAACCCTGCAAAAAGGGCCAGATCCAACATCCGCAAATCAAATATAAAATATAGATCAATGGGGATCCCTAGCATACTTTTGACAAGAGATGGAGGGGGACAGAATAAACCAAGCCTCTAGCATAGATCCAGTGCAGTTCAAGAACATAATTCACATGTATGAACGTAAAGGGCAACTATCCAGATTAAAACTAGAATTGAACAAAGCCCTTAGAGCCCAATGTTGGGATATGTATGAAAAAGTATGGCTCTGAAACAAGGTCACTCAGATTAGATCAAACTTAGAAAAGCTCTATATGTTATTAAAAGGGAAGAGGAAGCACATAAGTGGCTCAATCCGCTAGATAAGCAAGTCAAAATACCAAAGGAAATTTGGTTATGGATAAACAGAATGCAGTTGTTAAAGCACCAACAGGAGGTACCCAATATTTTCCCAGAGTATTGGAAAATCTACATCAAGAGCCTACTTGCTGACTCCTCATTTGTAATGCTGCAATCTGAGAAAAGCAGGGCAAAATGGAAATAACAAAGGTAAATGGAAAGGGCGATTTTAATGCAATGCATATTAACTGCATACCCGATCTGAGCGGCATCCCTACAGCACTATTTTAATGGGCTCACAGTAAATGGACAGCAGTTTTTTCCCCAATATTTCAATCTAATATTTTAGGCTCTACCATGCTGGATAATTGGAAAAGCTCGCTTCTGAAACCCTTACATAAGAAAGAGAACCGCTCTTGTCCAGCAATTCTCGTCTGATCTCCCTCCTTGACTCCTTGATACAGAGGGGAAGTGCTATGCAAGTATTCTTAACACAGAGTTGTAGAGATGGGCAGCAGATAGGAAACTGATTCCCCCCAGTGAAACAGGATTTCAATTCCAAAACTTTTATTCGATTAGCACTTAGCAAATCATAAAAAGTACATCATAATTACAGTACATGTTTAAATCACAGTATATATTACAAATAAAAACTGATTGACTTTAAAAACTATAGATGAAAACAATTATGACAGTTTGTGTACAGAAGGGTATAAAATCATGAAAACGGTAGCTCAAACTGTACAGCGAATTTTCAAACATGATTTCAAAAAACGAGCTACGCATTTAGCGGCATTTTGTGAGTCTAACGACTGCAGGGCCAGATAGGCTGGACAACAAGTTCTCAGGCCCATTGCACGAAGAAGGGGATAATCCAGCACTTGCGAGGTTGTTCGTAGTATCGGCAGAACATAGTTACATGTAATGTGGACTGAGATGAAATTCCAACATACGGGCATTTAATCAAATCGTGGGACCAGTTTAATTCAGTAGGGAAGGTAACAAGATGAAAGAAAGAATTAAAACGAAACCTGGTTAAGACAAACTTTTCATAGTTGGACAAGAAAAAAGTTAAATATGGTTAAATACCAACAGTGGTCTGGACCATTAAAATTTGCACATTAGTTGGTTTAAATACTTCTTGAGAAAGCTGCAAATCTCCGAGATGGTTTAAACAGAGATTTTTCAAGGCACTCCTGGAGATGTCTGATGTTGAGGTGGGCTCAGAGAAGTAGGATGTGCAGTTCAAATCCTTTAGAAAATTGGAGACATAAAAGAGCCAAGGAATTTTGCTCCAACAATCCAAGGATAAACAGTCAGTTACAGGATTTCAAAAGGGCGGCCATATTGATGATAATTGATTTTGCATTAACCATTAGATTGCGGAGACAATGGTGGCTAAAAGTAAGACCCAATTTTTAGGGTTTATAGATTTTACAACAGCTTTTGATTGTGTTTCAAGAGAGAAACTCTAGATGGAACTGAACAACAAGGGCTTTCCATCCTCTTTATTGAAGGCTATCATATCTTTATATATATTCAAACACTTGGATAAAGATACAAGTGAGCTCCAGGTGGCCAACAACCCTTTCAAATTACAACCAATGAAGGCTTAAAACAAGGCTGCACACTGGCCCACTTTAATTTAACCTCTAGCTGGCCCACTTGAAAGAACACCTTAAAAAGGCAAGGACGTGTCCTACAAGGGCAGCTGGCCTCAGAATCCAGACATTCGACTAAGCAGATGGCACTGTGCTTCTTGATCAAATACAGAGACTTAAGAAGTTTTTAATTCATTGCCTACTTATTGCGAGGAAAACAACTTAAAGATCAATGTCCCAAAGACAAAGGTGATGATCATTACTCGTAAGCTTATGAAAAGAGAAGCATGATTCATTCAAGGGAGTAAAACCGAGACAGTAGACTCATACAGGTACTTGAAAGTGTGGCTGGATAGTAGGGACGGCATTTCTCCACATGTTCTTGCACAACAGGCAGCAGAAAATTCACTGACCAGGGCATTCTTCAAAATTCAAAGGTCATTGGCAAATCCTGACTTATGCACCCTTCTAAGGGTGATGCCTAGCAAGTTATTACCCGCAACCACATATGGGGCATTTCCAATTAGAGACAAACTGGCAAATTGGCTCGACAGGGCGCAATTTAACTGTTAGACATTGATTTTTTCCCTACCAGATTGTACAACATATGCCCAGATTCATTTAGAATTTTGTTTGCTTTTGCAACATCTGTCACTGCATCCAAAATTCTTAGCCTACTTTTAGAAGTTAAGCAAGCACAGACTGACACCTTAAAACACACCATATGGATGGTAATAAACTCTCCTCCATCCAGATGGCATTGTTTTCTGAAATCTTCTTTGACCATCTTGTAGGCACACGAAATTTGGGCATGCAACCTTTCAGCCGCCCAGATGTCCAAGTTGCTGTTAAAACAAGCAACACTCATGTCCACAGAGCAGGATGTCATTGAACAGGAAGGTGCACGGAAGCTGGGCATCCAAGCTGTACAAACCTGGGGGCATATTACCAAGCTTGGCGATATTGAGTTATCGCCGCTTTAGCGGGCGTTTTCGGCCGCTAAGCGACAATAATTCCATCGCCCTATTACCAAGCTCTCGCGAACACCAGTTAGCGACAGCTTGTAGGCGATAGCGAGCGTTTGGGGCCCGCTTTGCATGTTAGCAATATTTATCGCTAATGACATGCAAAGCGGGAGTACCCAACCTGTTAGCGACTGACAGCAGTCACTAACATTGCTATCGCCTATTACCAAGAAAGGCGAAGCGATGGAAATATTTGCGCTAAGCGCGAATATCGCCACACGCTAACGCCTGCAAATACCAGTTCTTAGCCATGTTATCCAATGGGAGGTGGATAGCATGGCTAACAACATTTGCACCCTAATGCGTGAACACAGCGGGTTTTCCAGCGATATTCATGCTAACGCCTGCAATATTATCGCTTTTGAGATAAACGTTGGTAATAGGACGTTATCTCAGCGATAATATTGGGCGAAGCGCTGCGTTAAAAAAACTAACGCCGAGCTCAGTTAGCGATAAATATCGCTAACTGTTGGTAATATGCCCCCTGGTGTTCTTTCAACCTACCTCTCTTAACCACTTAGTAAGCAAATGAAAAAACATCTGAATAAACTTATATTTGGACTAATTCCCTTAAAAGCTTACTAGTACTTCTGTATGGAACAAAACAAAATGCAATGTCAATTTTGCGCTAGGGGAGTAGAATCCATGACTTATATTCTCTGCATTTGTGAACCATTAATTCAGTCCAGAAGATTCTAACTGCATCAAATATTTCGAGTATTGAATACTCAGACTTTCCACAATGCTATACAATCCTGCTTGAAAGGTGAATCCACACAGTTATCTGATACATTTCTTTTACGTTTTTTAAGGAAACAATCTTACTTCTGCACTATGGGACAGCTGAAGCACTAGTAATCCACAAGATGACAGCCAATGTTCCCACAACAGATAACCCCTTCTCTAACTGATTAATGGATTGCTAGTTTTGCCTTTTGAATATAAGGCACTTGGCACTTTACTAGTCGTTTATAGCTGGACTTTCCAAAAATGTGGCCGAAAAGTTATGCATCACATTTTAATCATGTTGTAAAATTATTTTCATTCATTGATCGTGTTGGATGCACATGGCACTTTACTGATTTTTGTAGATGGTTTTAAAAAAAATTAATGTCTATAATATTTACATCGCCTTTTTTAATTGTAAATCATTCAAAGTCATGCTTGTCACACATAAGGATGCTTTTAATTGTATGGACTTATAGGCTGATTTGTTTTTATATTTATATGGTGAGAATTATCGCACTATTTTAATGATTTTAATTAATTGCACAATGAAAATAAATTACTGAAATTATTAAATACTGTTCTGTAATAGAATGCTCCACGACAGTCATCTGTTGTAGGTATATTGTTGAATTTTAGTAGGTGGGCATCTTAGATTTATTTGGTCATTCATGAGATGAAGGCATAGCTGGTAGGATTTCAGAGCTTTGTACACCATGATGGAATGTCTGACGTGTGAGCCTACCTTTCAAGTGCCAACCAGCACATCTAAAAATGCAGCATCCTTCAAAAAGTGGCTAACAAAGAGATATAGCATACAAGCAGAAGACAGTATTTGGGAAATATTTACTAGCTTCAGAGCAGCAATAACATTGCTCCCACTGTCAGTCATCAAAATGCAAAGGTCCAAGGAAAGCAGCTGCAGCCATTCACACACCACTCCGTCCAGCCTAACCTTAAGACTATAGCCTTGAGCATAGCCAATCAAAACTCTAACAACAGAGTGTTCTTTGAAACTCTGGGCTCACACAGTGGAAGCCTGAAGAGGATGTCTCATCAACGAAGGACTACTAGGGCCTGATTCTCAAAGGTAAGCTTACACATTTTGTTTGAATTTTCTCTTTTTCAATATTCACAAAACTGCAATTTAATAGTAAGTTTAAGAGTCTGGAGACTCTGCAGTCTGTTTGGAGAAATCGGCACATAAAATGATAGGTCAGGCCTATCCTTTGATATGAGGAGTTCGCCACTCCCAACTATGGGGTCTCTGCACTCGAGTCGTAACCTCATTATTACTTAGGGTGGGCGTAAAATCCGTTTCGCGGGCGAATTTGCGGATTTTCCGTGATTTCGCAATCCGCAAATCTCGCGAAATCCCGGTAAAATCTGCGAATCAGGGGGGACGAATTTTCAGCCAAACAAGGGATACAGCAGCAGGTGCAAAAGTTGAACCTAATTTCTTTGTAACCTTTTACAAAAGGGTTACAAATAAATTAACTTCAACTTGGACACCTGCTGCTATTTGTTTCCTGGCGCCTCGTTGAGTACTTGCAACTATTCTCTGACCCTGCTCTCACCCTTGAAGCAGGGTCAGAGAATAGTGGAAAGGGGCGACCAATCGGTCCCCCCGAACGTATGGTGGAGTACCCCGATCCCCCCGGGAAGCCATTTTGGGCGGGAGGCGCGTCTCGGCTGGTATGCCCGAAGCGGCGTAGCCGGGGCGCGCTTTTTCCCGCCCAAGAGTGGGTTGTCCTAGACACCGAAGCCATCAGCCACGCCCAGGGAGGCGGAAGGGGGCGGGTTCACGCCCGCCCCGAGAAGAATAAAAGGAGCCACAAGCCAAGGAAGCATCCTCTTGTTCCTGTGCTCTGAAGCTGCACCTCCTCGCTGCACGTGAGCTCGAGACGGAACGAAGAGCCAATTTTGAAATTTGTAATTTCTCTCTTTTCTCTTCTAGCGCTGCAAATCATGCCGGGCAAGAGAGTCGCGAAGAAGGTCAGCACCGACCAGATGCTCCGGATGTTGGTGAAGGACATGGCAGAGATGAAAAGGAAAATGGCGGCCAGGGACGGTGCGGGAAGGCCAAAAAGACCCAACCCGACGGAGGCCCCGGCCGGCAGAAGGAAGAGGGCCAGGAACGGGTCAAACGAGGACGAGGTCCCAGTTCCGGAGGCTCCCCCGATGAGCCCTCCTAGACCAGCGGAGATTCCCGCGCCGGCTCCTGCCGAGGGTCAGCAGATCCCCGTTGTGGTTACCCCAGTGGACGAAGGGGACATGCCCCCGGAATTGGCCGCCCAGTTGGCGGCATGGCTGGGTAATAGCAGCGGGCATCCCGTGGCTCCGGGGGACACGGCTGAGGAAGTCAAGCAATTAATGAGGCAGCTGCGGCAGTCTCGAGAGGCCGCGAAACCTCCTTGTCCGTTTATTTCCCCGCAGGCCCCAGTAGAGCAACCCGCTGCGGGCACGAGTTCGGCAGCAACGGCGGTTACAGCTTCTAGCTCAGGTAAGCAGCTAATGCCGATTGCGGGGAAGGGGTCGGTACCCTAGAGAAGGGAGAGATTGGCTCAGCATATCCCGATGGAGGTTAAAGAACGGATATGGGCTGAGAAATACGTAAACATGTTCTCCTTACTAACCGACCATTATGAGATCAAGCATGTGAAAGTTCAGAAGGAACTCATGCATCCGAGTGTTTGGCGCGCAAAAATGGCCGCCTTTAGAGTCGATGAGACGATAGGTAACTGGGGTAGAGCATTTAGCATATTCACTTCAATTATGGGGGAACGGAGACCCGATTTATTGACCGAGTTACCTGTGTACCAGTCACGTATTATGGAATATTCGCAGACATATAGTGGCAATGAGTGGTTTTGTTATGATAATATTTTTCGTAAGGCCAAAGAGTTCGATGCGTCTCTGACGTGGGATTGTTATGACTCCATTTCTTGGCAAAAGATGGAACAATCAGGCATGTTGAAGGCGCCACTGGTGGGGGGGGGCGGGGGGGAACTTTCCCGCCAACCATCCGGGGGACCCTTTCGTACAGGAGCAAGTAACGAGCATCACCCAAAGCCGAACGGCAATACAGGTAAAAAAGGGGTATGCTGGAACTTTAACAGGGGAAAGTGTACGAGGCCCCACGGGTCATGCAAGTTTAGACATGAATGTGGGGGGTGTGGACAGTCTTCGCATCCCAAGACCATGTGCAGAGCCAAAACGGGTGATAACGGCAGTAGGGGAAGCGCCAAACAGGTCTGACATAGTCCAAGGGGCGGCTTTACCTACACCGGTTGATACCATGGCAATGATTCCTTGGCTCAGCGAATACCCTGATCATGTCTCCGCTGGGGTGCTGCGAGATGGGTTTTCTTACGGTTTCCGCATCCCGGTGGGGAATTTTCAGGGGAAAGCACAGTGTAGGAACCAACTCTCGGTCCTGCATAATACGGCAGTGGTGCAAGCAAAGATTGGGAAAGAAGCAGCCCGGGGTCGGGTGGCAGGACCATTCAACACGCCACCAGTTCCTAATTTCGTTTGTTCACCTTTGGGAGTGGTCCCCAAGAAGGACCGGGGTGAGTTCAGACTGATACATAATTTGTCAGCACCGAAAGATTTGTCAGTTAATGATGCAATAGACCCAGGGCTTTGTTCGGTGAGGTACGCATCCTTCGATGATGCAGTCGCCATGTTGAATCGCCTAGGGCCCGGAGCGCTGATGGCCAAATCCGACATCGAGTCCGCTTTCCGGTTGCTCCCGGTACACCCGGACGATCAGCGTCTCCTGGGCTTTATGTTTCAGGGGCGCTATTACATGGATAAATGTATGCCAATGGGCTGTTCCATATCGTGTGCTTATTTTGAAAAATTCAGTTGTTTTCTGCAATGGGCATTCACAAGGATTACGGGGTTTCAGCAGGTCATGCATTATCTGGACGATTTTCTGTTTCTGGGGGCAGCCGGGGACACAGAATGTGCACAGGCTCTAGATGAATTTTGTGATTTGATGAGACAGTTTGGTGTGCCATTGGCACCAGGTAAGACTGTGGGGCCCTCAACTTCGCTCGAGTTTCTTGGAATAGAGCTCGATTCCGAAGAAGGTTGCTTCCGCTTGCCAGAAGAAAAAGTGCGGAAATTCAGGGCTTCCCTTGAAGCATGTATTAGAAAAACTAAGGTGAACTTGCATCAATTGCAGCAGACTGTGGGACAATTGAATTTCGCCCTTAGAGTGATGCCAATGGCCCGCCCCTTTTCCCGTTCGATTGCACAAGCCATGGTCGGTCTTAAAGAAGGGCATCACCGCACGAGGCTCTCGGCCGAGATTCGCCAGGACATGCGCATTTGGTTGGCATTCCTGGCGGACTTCAATGGTCGGGTTGTCTGGATGAAGCCGGCGGTGTCCTCTGAAGAGTTGGGGCTGTGGACAGATTCGGCGGGGAGTATAGGCTTTGGCGCCATCTTTGGCAATCACTGGTCGGCTCAAACGTGGCCGTCATGGTGGCACGAGTGTGGACTTACAAGTAACATTGCTTTTCTTGAACTGTTCCCTATTCTGGTGGCTTTGAAGACATGGCCTGAGGGGTTTAGGGATCACTCTGTGGTGTTCTGGTCTGATAACATGACCGTTGTTGAGTGTATCAATAGTCAGGCAGCACGATGCAAGTGGATCCTGAGGTTGCTCAAGGAAATTGTTTTACTATGTATGCAATTGAACGTGCTCTTTAGAGCGAGGCATGTGCCAGGGGTACTGAATCAGGCGGCTGATGCGCTTTCTCGTTTCCGTATGCAGGCCTTCTGGGGTTTTCTGCCCACAGCGGACCCGGTGGCGGCACCATTTCCCGAAGCTCTCTGGTCTCTCGGTGCCCCGAACTACAAAACCTCGTGGGAGAGAGTTTAGCACCCAGGACAAGGAAGGCATATGAAGGGGCGTTCCGTTCCTATTGGTCCTTTTTGGGTTCAGCTAGGGGAGAGCTTTGGGGTCAGGAAGAATTTGTCATAAAGTTTTTACTGTCTCTACGCAGGGCAGGAAAATCGGTGGCCACGGCCCAGAGGCATCGGGCTGCCATTTCCTTCATGGCGCGGGCTCATGGTATCCAGGACCCTACAGCGTCTTTTGTGGTACAAAAAGCGCTGCGTGGGTGGCAACGCCTTGAGGTTCGCAGAGTAGATGAAAGGCACCCGATAGGTCTGGATAGGTTGGCCCTATTACTGTCCGTACTCCCTGCTACTTGTTCATCCCAGGCGGAAACAGTGTTATTCTGGGCCGCTTTTGCATTAGCATTTCATGGGGCTATGCGGGTAAGCGAACTGGTGGCAAAGAATAAGCAGGATACGGTGGGTGGACTGTGCCGAGAGCACATTCAAGTAAAGGGGGTGACGATGATTGTCTCGTTTGTCAGGTCCAAGACCGATCAAGGCGCGATCGGGGATAGTGTAGTAGTCCAGCGGATCCCCGGATCTCCCATGTGCCCGGTTGCATGCGTCGAGGAATATTTGGCGCAGAGGGCGGCATCATGGGGAGGGACCTTGCTGCGGCATGCAGATGCCACCCCACTGACGAAGTTTCAGTTCCAGCGGGTGCTTGCAATGGCAATCTCGGCCGCGGGCCTGAACCCGGCCGAGTTTGGGACCCATTCCTTCCGGATGGGGGCTGCTACAGAGGCTACAGCCAGGGGTCTGAGTGTTGATAAAGTGAAACAGTTGGGGCGTTGGTCCTCGAATTGTTACAAAAGGTATGTGCGATTGCACATGTTGTGAAGCTGATATCATGTACTCACGCTTCTTGTTTTTGTTTGGTTACATTTTCGCAAACCTACGAGGCGGGGCGGACTGTGCAGTCGGCCCGACACCTGGGAACCAGCGGTCAAAGATCACCGGCTGATGAAAGAGTGGTGTGGGTCGTGGGCCACTCATACGTGAGGCGTGCCGGGGACGTATTCAAAGCAGGTGACATGATTCACACAGCTGGGGAATACGGGTACAGGGTGACCTTCTACGGAAGGGGCGGGCTCTGTATTGACCAGTTTCAACCTTTTCCTGAGGGTTTGTTAGGGCGGACAAGGTCACCGCCAGCTATAATCATAGTACATCTTGGGGGCAATGATTTGGTGACCACTGGTAGACGACTACTTCTCGAGGCGATACTATCCACAGTAAGTTGGTTGGCGAGGAGGGTTCCAGGGTGCACAATTGCATGGTCCCATATGATTCCACGAAAGGTGTGGCGGGGGGCTAATTCAGTGTCTGCTATAAATCATTCTGTGAAAAAGATTAACAACAAGCTTGGTAGACTGTTCCGTACCAGTACTTTGCATTCGATTCCTCATGGTTGTATCAGGGGGGACAATATGTATCTAGAGGATGGGGTCCATTTGTCCCGGGTGGGGAATTCTTTACTAATAGGTGACCTCGTAGCATGGTTAAGGAGTTTGCAACATGACCTTTAGGTAGGAGTTTTTTGTGGGGGGTCCGGATAGCCGGTCAACTATCCGGCCTGTGGCGGTAAGGTCAGATCGGTGAGCAGTCATTGGAAGATCCCTAGGGGGGGGCGTCACCCATTACGGATGGGAGCGCCCGGGGGGAGGTGGCCATTGGCCCCTCAACGGGGAGGCGGTCCCTTCTAAGGACGGGACGCCTAAAGGAAAGGGATGGCGGTCAAGGCCCCTCCCTGGATAGGAGGGGCTACGGGCCCCTCCTGGGAATTTCCCGGGGCCAGGACATCTGCGACGGCAGATGTGGTAAGTTGTGTAGGGTGGGGAGGGGGGTCTACGCTACCTTCTAGACACCTCACACGAGTCCTCGGACGACCACGTACATGGCGTCGAGTTAACAGGGGCCCCCGTCAAGACAAGGGAAATTGGTATGGCACACGAGGTGAAGGCCTCTGTGCGACCGCCCCTCACAAGTGAGGGGGGAGTTCTGGTTTAGGGATCTGACACCGGTTACGACCTTGCCGTTGGCCCTTAACGTTAGGATGTACAATTTCAATTTGAAATGCAGTTTTTGTAAGGATGTTAGTATCGGCTAGGAGAACCTTTGTATTAGATATATGTTAAGGTTAGCCAAACATCGTAATGTGGATATGAAATTGTACATGATATGAAACTGTTATTTTAATGTTTTGATTTTGTTTCATATTTTAATAAATACGGCCGGGAAGGGTAACTCCCTTCCCGCCTTCCAAAAATTCAAGAACTGTTTCCGGTTTCCCAATTCTTGGGGATTGTGTTGAGAGGGGGTGGCGGGTATCTCAGCCATATGGAAAGGGGCGACCAATCGGTCCCCCCGAACGTATGGTGGAGTACCCCGATCCCCCCGGGAAGCCATTTTGGGCGGGAGGCGCGTCTCGGCTGGTATGCCCGAAGCGGCGTAGCCGGGGCACGCTTTTTCCCGCCCAAGAGTGGGTTGTCCTAGACACCGAAGCCATCCGCCACGCCCAGGGAGGCGGAAGGGGGCGGGTTCACGCCCGCCCCGAGAAGAATAAAAGGAGCCACAAGCCAAGGAAGCATCCTCTTGTTCCTGTGCTATGAAGCTGCACCTCCTCGCTGCACGTGAGCTCGAGACGGAACGAAGAGCCAATTTTGAACCCACCCACCATCCCCTGAAGACAGCAAGTTGTTGTGGTATAAAGTTCGTTTTTCATAGTTGGTTTTCTTGCAGGTTGTTTCTGAATAAAGTTTATGATTCGGTTGCAATAAAGTGGATAATTCTGTGCGTATACTTTATTAAAGACATTCATCAGAGTGATTAGCAATGTTTAGGTGTTTTTAGGTAGAGATGTGATCCGTTTTAATTAGGTATGTCTCTTGTTTTTTAGTCATTGATCTTGTCGTATTTATTGTTTGGTCGGGCGGTAAGGTCATGATCGGTGAGCAGTCATTGGAAGATCCCTAGGGGGGGCGTCACCCATTACAGATGGGAGCGCCAGGGGGGAGGTGGCCATTGGCCCCTCAACGGGGAGGCGGTCCCTTCTAAGGACGGGACGCCGTAAGGAAAGGGATGGCGGTCAAGGCCCCTCCCTGGATAGGAGGGGCTACGGGCCCCTCCTGGGAATTTCCCGGGGCCAGGACATCTGCGACAGCAGATGTGGTAAGTTGTGTAGGGTGGGGAGGGGGGTCTACGCTACCTTCTAGACACCTCACACGAGTCCTCGGACGACCACGTACATGGCGTCGAGTTAACAGGGGCCCCCGTCAAGACAAGGGAAATTGGTATGGCACACGAGGTGAAGTCCTCTGTGCGACCGCCCCTCACAAGTGAGGGGGGAGTTCTGGTTTAGGGATCTGACACCGGTTACGACCTTGCCGTTGGCCCTTAACGTTAGGATGTACAATTTCAATTTGAAATGCAGTTTTTGTAAGGATGTTAGTATCGGCTAGGAGAACCTTTGTATTAGATATAT
The DNA here is from genome assembly GCF_964263255.1 of Lissotriton vulgaris. Taxonomy (NCBI): domain Eukaryota; kingdom Metazoa; phylum Chordata; class Amphibia; order Caudata; family Salamandridae; genus Lissotriton; species Lissotriton vulgaris. The sequence continues at coordinate 899,695,119 of NC_141687.1, forward strand.
GTTAAGGTTAGCCAAACATCGTAATGTGGATATGAAATTGTACATGATATGAAACTGTTATTTTAATGTTTTGATTTTGTTTCATATTTTAATTAATACGGCCGGGAGGGTAACTCCCTTCCCGCCTTCCAAAAATTCAAGAACTGTTTCCGGTTTCCCAATTCTTGGGGATTGTGTTGAGAGGGGGTGGCGGGTATCTCAGCCATATTACAAGTAGGCAACGAGGCACCTGTCCAAGGAATTAAACCTCATCAGGAAGCACTTACAGATATAAAAAACAGGAAGAAGGGAGAGGATGGCAAATACACCCATTTTGAGTTGTCAGGAGGGGTTAAACTAAAAGAGACCTTTACAGCACAATTTTCATATGCATTTTGCTAAAAATAAAAAGCTGTATGTTCTGTAGGGGCAACTCAGGAATCTGGCCCTTCAGAGATCCGGCCTCTCTTTCTTTCTCTCGTTCTCTCTCTCCCTCTCTCTTTCTCTCTCTTGCTATCTATCTATCTATCTATCTATCTATCTATCTATCTATCTATCTATTTATCTATCTATCTATCTATCTCTCTCTCCCTCTCCCATAAACGACTGCATGGATAACTTCGCTATGCAAGCGGCTTGCGAAGACACAAAAAGCCCCGCAAACACGCAAAAAACCCAGCGAACACGCAAAAAAACCTGCGAACACGCAAAAAAACAAAAATCCGCAAATTCGAAAAAAAGTCGCACATTTTGCGGACAGCGAATTCGCAAATCCGCAAATTTGCGGATCGCGAATTCGCGAAATTCGCCCATGCTTAATTATTACATTTGCAGATTTGCGAATATTGAAAAAGAGTAAACTTACACAAAATGTGTACGTTTACCTATGTGAATCAGGCTGCCAGTGCATCATGATAGCCATATAGTCAATGCTATGTGCACTTGTGTCAGAAACACTGCTGTAGAGTTCAAATTAAATGTTAAAGTCTCTATTTTGAAAACCAGAAACTATACTTAAGTAAGGAAACCATACCAAAATAGACTCTGCCCCCGGCGAGGATGCCCAGAACCTCATTTGTTTGAACCTCTTTAGTCTGTGGTTCAAACTCTGTGGCAATTGCCTAAACGTGCACATCCAAGATGGCAGCAACCACAATCAACTCCAAGGACCGTCCTTTGGTATTTTCAGTTTCAGCAGGAGCACTGAACTGCCTTAGTGCTCGATTTGAATTCAAGCGACGCACTTCAACTGACTTCGTCATGCCACAAGTACTGTCTCTAGACGGTCCTGTTCGGTGAAGAGTTATGTTGGCTATTCATGCCTTAGTATCTGAAGGGTAATACTTCTTAGGCTCATTTGTAGACATTGAATCTCCCCTCCAACGCAGCCCTCCTGGGTAATCTCCTGAGAAATTGTCACAGAGAAGAATAGATGGTTGAGCATTCAACTACAGAGGAGGTGTCTTTCAATCCCAATCCCATTTCCTACCTGCAGGTGCACGCTTCAGAGTAGTAGCTTAGATCGGCTCATGGTGTGTAGTTGCAGAAGAGAGTTGGGAGATAGCATATTCTCCTGTGGAATTTCTAGTACAAGGTCAGTCCTGACATGCTGAAGTGTCCAAAAATACATTCCATTTGGGAAGATAAAAGAGTGATTTGATATTAAGGCTCTAGCTGCAGTTATAGACAACATGAAAAGACAGTTATCGACCACCATTGAGGAAAATAAGGGTTTAAGAGATGAGATAAAAGATCCCAAGTAGAGTCTCAACATCTTTTTCCGAGATTAGACAATATGATTGCATGACACTACTCTCTCCCTCATGAGACTACGCCAACATCAGCCTCTATTCCAGAGATATCTATCCAAGTTACTCAAGCAAATTTCACCTATTATTCCCTGGACCCACCAGAGCGATTTCATGGGGATCCCAATAAGTCCCAGTTTTTCTCTGTAGACCCATCATCTTTTCTGAAGATCAAGCTAAAGTTGCATTCGTAGTGTCTTAGCTAAGGGGAAATGCAGCCGAATCCATGCAGATGGTTTCAAGAAATGAATCATTTCTTTATGATTTTGAGAAGTTTAAGACTGAATTCCTTGGCATAGGCACAAGGTGGTAAAGCAAGAAAATGCCTACTTTCTACAAGTGGCATTTTAAGATGTGTTTTATAATCCCGAGTTCGGTGAACCCAAACTCCAAATCTCAATCTCTTCCCCATTGAAAGTTACACTTGTAAGGTGCTACAAGGCAGCTCAAATGATAACCTATGGGAGAGAAAGTATTTGCAACAGTGAAAAACAAAATTAGCAGTATTTCACTATCAGGACATTTAAAACACACCAGTACATATCCTACATTTAACATATACTGTATCCTGCCTATGGGTCTACCCTGGGCCTACCTCAAGGGTGCCTTACATGTAATAAAAGGGAAGGTTGAAGCCTGGCAAGTAGGTGCACTTGCCAGGATGACATGACAGTTTAAACCGACCAACCAGACACTGCAGTGGCAGGCCTGAGGTATGTTTTCAGGGCTTCTCATGTTGGTGGAAAAATCAGTGCTGCAGGTCCACTAGTAGCATTTGAATTACACGCCTTGGGCACACACAATGCATGTTACTAGGGTCTTACTAGTAAATCAGATAGACCAATCATGGATACACTGGTCACCATTAGAATGTACACAGAGAGCATAAGCACTTTAGCACTGATAAGCAGTGGTGAAGTGCCCAGAGTTCTAAAGCCAATAAAAACAGGTCAGACGAAAGAGGAGGAAGATGGCAAAAAGTTTGGGGATAACCCTGCAAAAAGGGCCAGATCCAACATTCGCAAATCAAATATCAAATATAGATCCATGGGGGTCCCTAGCATACTTTGACAAGAGATGGAGGGGGGCAGAATGAACCAAGCCTCTAGCATAGATCCAGTGCAGTTCAAGAACATAATTCACATGTATGAACGTAAAGGGCAACTATCCAGATTAAAACTAGAATTAAACAAAGCCCTTAGAGCCCAATGTTGGGATATGTATGAAAAAGTATGGCTCTGAAACAAGGTCACTCGGATAAGATCAAACTTCGAAAAGCTCTATATGTTATTTAAAGGGAAGAGGAAGCACATAAGTGGCTCAATCCGCTAGATAAGCAAGTCAAAATACCAAAGGAAATTTGGATATGGATAAACAGAATGCAGTTGTTAAAGCACCAACAGGAGGTACCCAATATTTTCCCAGCGTATTGAAAAATCTACATCAAGAGCCTACTTGCTGACTCCTCATTTGTAATGCCGCAATCTGAGAAAAGCATGGGCAAAATGGAACTAACAAAGGTAAATGGAAAAGGCGATTTTAATGCAATGCATATTAACTGCATACCCGATCTGAGCGGCATCCCCAGAGCACTATTTAAATGGGCTCACAGTAACTGGACAGTAGTTATGTCCCAAATATTTCAATCTAATATTTCAGGCTCTACTATGCTGGATAATTGGAAAAGCTTGCTTCTGATACCCTTACATAAGAAAGAGAACCGCTCTTGTCCAGCAATTCTCGTCTGATCGCCCTCCTTGACTACTTGATACAGAGGGGAAGTGCTATGCAAGTATTCTTAACACAGAGTTGTAGAGATGGGCAGCAGATAGGAAACTGATTCCCCCCAGTGAAACAGGATTTCAATTCCAAAACTTTTATTCGATTAGCACTTAGCAAATCATAAAAAGTACATCATAATTACAGTACATGTTTAAATCACAGTATATATTACAAATAAAAAACTGATTGACTTTAAAAACTATAGATGAAAACAATTATGACAGTTTGTGTACAGAAGGGTATAAAATCATGAAAACGGTAGCTCAAACTGTACAGCGAATTTTCAAATATGATTTCAAAAAACGAGCTACGCATTTAGCGGCATTTTGTGAGTCTAACGACTGCAGGGCCAGATAGGCTGGACGACAAGTTCTCAGGCCCAATGCACAAAGAAGGGGATAATCCAGCGCTTGCGGGGTTGTTCGTAGTATCGGCAGAACATAGTTACATGTAATGTGGACTGAGATGAAATTCCATCACACGGGCATTTAATCAAATTGTGGGACCAGTTTAAATCAGTGGGGAAGGTAACAAGACGAAAGAAAGAATTAATACGAAACCTGGTTAAGACAAACTTTTCATAGTTGGACAAGAAAAAAGTTAAATATGGTTGAATACCAACAGTGGTCTGGACTATTAAAATTTGCACATTAGTTGGTTTAATTACTTCTTGAGAAAGCCGCAAATCTTTGAGGTGGTTTAAACAGAGATTTTTCAGGGCACTCCTGGAGATGTCTGATGTTGAGGTGGGCTCAGAGAAGTAGGATGTGCAGTTCAAATCCTTTAGAAAATTGGAGACATAAAAGAGCCAAGGAATTTTGCTCCAACAATCCAAGGATAAACAGTCAGTTACAGGATTTCAAAAGGGCGGCCACATTGATGATAATTGATTTTGCATTAACCATTAGATTGCGGAGACAATGGTGGCTAAAAGTAAGACCCAATTTGTAGGGTTTATAGATTTTACAACAGCTTTTGATTGTGTTTCAAGAGAGAAACTCTAGATGGAACTGAACAACAAGGGCATTCCATCCTCCTTATTGAAGGCTATCATATCTTTATACATATTCAAACACTTGGATAAAGATACAAGTGAGCTCCAGGTGGCCAACAACCCTTTCAAATTACAACCAATGAAGGCTTAAAACAAGGCTGCACACTGGCCCACTTTAATTTAACCTCTAGCTGGCCCACTTGAAAGAACACCTTAAAAAGGCAAGGACGTGTCCTACAAGGGGAGCTGGCCTCAGAATCCAGACATTCGACTAAGCAGATGGCACTGTGCTTCTTGATCAAACACAGAGACTTAAGTTTTTAATTCATTGCCTACTTATTGCGAGGAAACAACTTAAAGATCAATGTCCCAAAGACAAAGGTGATGATCATTACTCGTAAGCTTATGAAAAGAGAAGCATGATTCATTCAAGGGAGTAAAACCGAGACAGTAGACTCATACAAGTACTTGAAAGTGTGGCTGGATAGTAGGGACTGCATTTCTCTGCATGTGCTTACACATCAAGCAGCATACAATTTACTGACCAGGGCGTTCTGCAAAATTCAAAGGTCATTGGCAAATCCTGACTTATGCCCCCTTCTAAGGGTGATGCCTAGCAAGTTATTACCCGCAACCACATATGGGGCATTGCCAATTAGAGACAAACTGGCAAATTGGCTCAACAGGGCGCAATTTAACTGTTAGACATGGATTTTTTCCCTACCAGATTGTACAACATATGCTCAGATTCATTTAGAATTTTGTTTGATTTTGCAACATCTGTCACTGCATCCAAAATTCTTAGCCTACTTTCTAGAAGTTAAGCAAGCACAGACTGGCACCTTAAAACACACCATATGGAGGTAATAAACTCTCCTCCATCCAGATGGCATTGTTATCTGAAATCTTCTTTGACCATCTTGTAGACATAAGAAATTTGGGCATGCAACCTTTCAGCCGCCCAGATGTCCAAGTTGCTGTTAAAACAAGCAACACTAATGTCCACAGAGCAGGATGTCATTGAATAGGAAGGCGCACAGAAGCTGGGCATCCAAGCTCTATAAACCAGGTGTTCTTTCAACTTACCTCTCTTAACCACTTAGTAAGCAAATGAAAAAACATCTGATTAAACTTATATTTGGACTAATTCCCTTAAAATATTACTGGTACTTCTGTATGGAACAAAACAACATGCAATGTAGATTTTGCGTTAGGGGAGTAGAATCCATGACTCATATTCTCTGCATTTGTGAACCATTAATTAAGTCCAGAAGATTCTAACTACATCAAATATTTCGAGTATTGAATACTCAGACTTTCCACAATGCTATCCAATCTTGCTTGAAAGGTGAATTCACACAGTTATCTGATAGATTTCTTTTACGTTTTTATGGACACGATCTTACTTCTGCAATATGGGACAGCGGAACCACTAGTAATCCACCATTTGACAGCCAATGTTGCCACAACAGATAACCCCTTCTCTAACTGATTAAGAAACTGCTATTTTTGCCTTTTGAGTATAAGGCACGTGGCACTTTACTAGTCGTTTATAGCTGGATTTTCCAAAAATGTGGCTGAAAAGTTATGCATCACATTTTAATTATGTTGTAAAATGATTTTCATTCATTGATCCTGTTGGATGCCCATGGCACTTTACAGATTTTTTGCAGATGGTTTAAAAAAAAATTGAATGTCTATATTATTTACATCACCTTTTTTAATTGTAAATCATTCAAAGTCATATGCTTGTCACACATAAGGATGCTTTTAATTGTATGGACTTATAGGCTGATTTGTTTTTATATTTATATGGTGAGAATTATCGCACTATTGTAATGATTTTAATTAATTGCACATTGAAAATAAATTACTGAAGTTATTAAATACTGTTCTGTAATAGAATGCTCCAGGGAATCTATGACAGAATATCGACGGACATAATATTGACCTACAGAACATCGACGCTGGAATATCGAAGGCAAGTATATCGACACCCTATCTACAACATGGTAAGTACAAAAATATCGAAACCAAAATATCGATGGTAAAAATTTCGTAATTAAAAATATTGGTTTTTTTCTGTTAAAAAAAAAGTAAAATAAAGTAAATAATACTTATAAATAAAAGAAACATATTTAATAATATTTAAAATTAATAAATAATACATATTGAATAATATAACTTTAATTAAAAATAAACATAACATATAATATATACTTACCTAATAAAACATTTTATTAATTATTTTAATTACTTATAAATTATTAAAGTATATTATAATTACAAAAATATCTACACACATAAAATAATAACATAAATAAAAATAAACAAATATATTTAATACATCAAACAAATTAAACATACTTTCAATATATTTAAACTTAATTAAATACAACAGTATCATAAATAATACAAAAATATCAAATACATAAATAAATAAAACTACTATTTAAAGTCCAAAAAAAACGACAGTAATGAAAACATCGGATAGCGTAGAATGTAAAATTACTATTCCCATGCCAGAAAATTAAACAGCAGGGAAAGCGTTAAATAGCGTAAGGGTAAAAAATACTATTCCCACTACAGAGAGTGAAACAGTAGGGAAAACGTTGGATAGCGTAAGGGTAAAAATTACTATTCCCACTCCAGAGAGTGCAACAATAGGAAAAGAGTTGGATAGCGGGTGGGTAAAAATTACTATTCCAACTCCATAGAGTGAAACAGTAGGGAAAACGTTGGATAGCGTAGGGGTAAAAATTACAATTCCCACTCCAGAGAGTGCAACAGTTGGGAAAGCATTGGATAGCGCAGGGGTAAAAATTACTATTTCCACTCCAGAGAGTGCAACAGTAGGGAAAGCCTTGGATAGTGTAGGGGTAAAAATTACTATTCCCACTCCAGTGAGTGCAACAGCAGGGAAAGCGTTGGATAGCGTAGGGGTAAAAATTACTATTCCCACTCCAGTGAGTGCAACAGTAGGGAAAGCGTTGGATAGCGTAGGGGTAAAAATCACGATTCCCACTCCAGAGAGTGCAACAGTAGGGAAAGCGTTGGATAGTGTAGGTGTAAAAATTACTATTCCAACTCCATAGAGTGAAACAGTAGGGAAAACGTTGGATAGCGTAGGGGTAAAATTACTTTTCCCTCTCCAGAGTGCAACAGTAGGGAAAGCGTTGGATAGTGTAGGGGTAACAAATTACTATTTCCACTCGAGAGAGTGCAACAGTACAGAAAGCGTTGGATAGCATAGGGGTAAAAATTACTATTCCAACTCCAGAGGGTGTAACAGTAGGGAAAACATTGGATAGCGTTAGGGTAAAAATTACTATTCCAACTCCAGAGGGTGTAACAGTAGGGAAAACATTGGATAACATAGGGATAAAAATTACTATTCCAACTCCAGAGGGTGTAACAGTGAGGAAAGCATTGGAAAGCGTAGGGGTAAAAATTACTATTCCAACTCCAGAGGGTGCAACAGTAGGGAAAGCGTTGGATAGCGTAGGGGTAAAAATTACTAATCAAACTTCAGAGGGTGTAACAGTAGGGAAAACATTGGATAGCGTAGGGATAAAAATTACTATTCCAACTCGAGAGTGTGTAACAGTAAGGAAAGCGTTGGATAGCGTAGGGGTAAAAATTACTATTCCAACTCCAGAGGGTGCAACAGTAGGGAAAGCGTTCGCTAGTGTAGGGGTAAAAATTACTATTCAAACTCCAAAGGGTGCAACAGTAGGGAAAGCATTGGATAGCGTAGGGGTAAAATTACTATTCCAACTCCAGAGGGTGCAACAGTATGGAAAGCGTTGGATAGCGTAGAATTTAAATATAACATACTTATAAATAATTTTTATATTTAAAATAATGTATAATTAAAATGTAAAATATACCTACATCATTTACAAACTATTAACATTTATTAAAAGCAATTACATTTGAATAATTAATTAACAATAAATTAAGAAATACCAATAAATATTAATTAATAAATATTACTCACTAAATAATACATATTAAACAATAAAATATTTTTCATAACAAAACATATTATTTAAAATTAATTTACAATTAAAAATGATTAAACAATAAAATTATTTTTATACTAAATAATACTTTTTATAAAACATTGATTAACAATTAATTACAAATATTTTCCAATTAATAAGAAATAATTATCAATTAAAAATAATAATTACCAATTAACACAATTATTTACCAATTAAATAATTAATTACCAATTACATAAATTATTTCCCAATTACAAACATGAATTACTAATTAAAAAAATTAAATAACAATTGAAAACATTAATTACCAATTAAATAATTAAATTATCAATTTGGATAATTAATTGCCAATTAATAATTAATTATAAATAAAATAATTATCCATAACAAAAAAATTATAAATCATTAATTAATTACAATTAAATTACTTCTCACCCAATTCCCCTATAAACCCACAACCCGCTACAGAAATAAAAACTAAAATTATTTAAAATGAATTTATAATTCCTAAAAATTATTAATTAATTAAGTATATTTTAATTACTTCCCACCCTATTCCCCTATAAACCTACTACCCGCTCCGGTACTAAAACATAAAATTTACTTAAAGATAATATTATTAATATATAAAAATAATACACATATAATTTTAAAAAGTTAAAATACTTAACAAATACGTATTACACATACATAATTAAATACATAAAAATAATACAAGTATCGATATTAGTAACATCGAAATTAGTTACATCGATATATATGCTATCAATATTACTAACTTTGATATTACTTACATCGATATTATTAATTTCGATATTATTTACCTAAGGGTCGATATTCTGTCCAACGATATTCTTGACATCGAAATTCTGTACCTTCGAAATTTCCAACTCGATATTTGTGTAGGTCGACAATTAGGAATCGATATTTAGGCTGTGTACCACTCCAGGACAGTCATCTGTTGCAGGTATATTGTTGAATTTTAGTAGATAGGCATCTTAGAGTTATTTAGTCATTCACGAGATGAAGGCATGGCTGGTAGGATTTCCGAGCTTTGTACACCATGATGGAATGTCTGACTTGTGAGCCTACCTTTCAAGTGCCAACCAGCACATCTAAAAATGCAACATCCTACAAAAAGTGGCTAACAAAGAGATATAGCATACAAGCAGAACACGGTATTTGGGAAATATTTACTACCTCCAGAGCAGCAATAACATTGCTCCCACTGTCAGTCATCATAATGCAAAGGCCCAAGGAAAGCAGCTGCAGCCATTCACACACCACTCCTTCCAGCCAAACCTTAACACTATAGCCTTGAGCATAGCCAATCAAAACTCTAACAACAGAGTATTCTTTGAAACTGTGGGCTCACACAGTGGAAGCCTGAAGAGAATGTCTATCAACGAAGGACATCTAGGGCCTGATTCTCAAAGGTAAGCTTACACATTTTGTTTGAGTTTTCTCTTTTTCAGTATTCACAAAACTGAAATTTAATAGTAAGTTTAAGAGTCTGGAGACTCCGCAGTCTGTGCTGAGAAATCGGCACATAAAATGATAGGTCAGGCCTATCTGTTGATATGAGGAGATCGCCACTCCCAACTATGGGGTCTCTGCACTCGTAACCTCATTATTATATTTGCAGATTTGCGAATATTGAAAAAGAGTAAACTTATACAAAATGTGTACGTTTACCTATGTGAATCAGGCTGCCAGCGTATCATGACAGCCATATAGTGAATGCTATGTGCACTTGTGTCAGAAACACTGCTGTAGAGTTCAAATTAAATATTAAAGTCTCTATTTTGAAAACCAGAAACTATACTAAAATAAGCAAACCATACCAAAATAGACTCTACCCCCGGCGAGGATGCCCAAAACCTCATTTGTTTGAACCTCTTTAGTCTGTGGTTCAAACTCTGTGGCAATTGCCTAAAACTGCAAATCCAAGATGATAGCAACCACAATCAAGTCCAAGGACCTTCCTTTGGTATTTTCAGTTTCAGCAGGAGCACTGAACTGCCTTAGTGCTCGATTTGAATTCAAGCTATGCACTTCAACTGACTTCTTCATGCCACAAGTACTGTCTCTAGACAGTCCTGTTTGGTGAAGAGTTATGTTGGCTATTCCTTGTCTTTAAGGGTTCAGCTGGAGTTCAAGTTGTTGGGGTAACAAGAGACAAGAGTTAGTTCTGGTGAAGACTCTTACTTCTTGAAGGAAATTTTGAAGTTCTCAAAGTAAGATTTGACATATAGAATTTGAAAGATTTTAATACTAAAGAACAGTGTGAGCGAAAGTTCCTTGAGCATCATCATCTTCTTTAGTTAAACCGCAGAGCATTTACTTTTTTTCCCACTGAATGTTAAGCACCAGTGCCTATTCATGGATACCGTCATGTCTCCAATGATCGACCTCTATTAATTTATGAGAGGGGCAAACGTCTCTGAGAACAAAGGTACTGAAAGAATGAACAAAATGAAACCATAGGAATGTTAGTGCCTTAGTATCTGAAGGGTAATACTTTTTTAGGCTCATTTGTAGACATTGAATCTCCCCTCCAACGCTTCAGAGTAGTAGCTTAGATCGGCTCATGGTGTGTAGTTGCAGCAGAGAGTTGGGAGATAGCATCTGCTCCTGTGGAATTTGCAGTACAAGGTCAGTTCTGAATTGTTGAAGTGCCCAAAAATGCATTCCACCTGGGAAGATAAAATAGTGATTTGATATTAAGGCTGCAGAAATAGACAACACGAAAAGACAGTTATCGACCACCATTGAGGAAAATAAGGGTTTAAGAGATGAGATAAAAAGATCCCAAGTAGAGTCTCAGCATCTTTTTCCGAGATTAGACAATTTGATTGCATGACACTACTCTCTCCCTCATGAGACTACGCCAACATCAGCCTCTATTCCAGAGATATCTATCCAAGTTACTCATACAATTTCACCTATTATTCCCTGGACCCACCAGAGCGATTTCATGGGGATCCCAATAAGGCACAGTTTTTCTCTGTGGACCCATCATCTTTTCTGAATATCAAGCTAAAGTTGCATTAGTAGTGTCTTAGCTAAAGGGCAATGCAGCCGAGTCCATGCAGATGGTTTCAAGAAATGAATCATTTCTTTACGATTTTGAGAAGTTTAAGACTGAATTCCTTAGAATTTTTGATGGATGCTCTGCATCCCAAGCCACCAACAACGAGCTTCTAGATATTCATTGTAGAAACTGAATGGCCTAAAACCAAGAGAGCAGCCATTTTCTACTGTGGTCTTTGTGAGGAATTAAAGGATGCCCTATCCTAGATTCCTAACAGACCCATAGATATATGTAGGTTTATTGACTTGGTGTAACAAATTGACCAGGGGCACGATGGCATCTGTGTGAGGTCGCTACCCACCTTTCCTCCCTTGTGCCCCATTATCCAGATGTTGGACTCAGGAATATGAGGTGTGAAGACTTTCCCAGCACTACGGCCCTGGAGATAGAACAGCTGGGCTGTATTTGTGGCTGGATGGGGCTGGGGACGTTGGAAGGTGCTCCGCTTGCTTTTGTTCCTGGTGGCTGCGGCTGCAGAACATTTGTGCTGCCACGTTGCGGTCAAGTCTGAGCAGGAGACCCATTGTTACGCTACGGTCCATGCTATGGCCGCATGAGGAGGCAAATGGGTAAGTAACGCCCGGTTCCCTTGGCGGCGCATACTCCATTGGCCTCCCAGCCACGACAAGAGGCAGCCATGGAAGGCAAACCCAGAAGGAAGAAAGGGGAAACTCCAATCCATTAAGGGCAAAGTAGAGCAGGTTAAGAGAACCTCTCTACAGAATGCCTGGTAACTGGGGGGATGTCGCAACTGTCAATTACAAGTTTATTTTCCCCTGCTGGAGCCCTGGGGCCATGGATGAAAATGGACAAAGGGGATGAAGGAATCCAGGGTGCCTTAGATTATGTTGGTAATGAACATGGCCTAAGTGACCTGACTTTCATAAGTGAAAGCAGGGAGTCAGGTAATGCTTCTGAGATCTGGCTGCTTCAAAATGAGGTAACTATTCTAGAAGCACCATTGACATTAGCAATTTTAGATACAACTCTGGCAATGGCATCCTGGGGAGTACCCTTAACCAAGGTTACCGAGATGGGAAATACTTGCAAAGGAGAGCTAATGGCTAACGATCCTTGCATTGTGAGCGACAAACACTGTGAGGGAAAAGACATGTAGGGAATGTGCTTCACCCCAGATTCAATGGAGACGTTTTTCTCTCTGACCGAGGAATCAGATATGTCGGATGCCAGCATCTCACGAAGGGGCCTCCCAGCTAAGCAGCAGTAGCTTGCAGGAAGATGTGTCAGGTTCCACCCAGCGAAGAAGATCTCTAACTAAAAGGGGAGAAAGAAGTTGGGGGGGACAAAATCTCTGCTTGAAGTTTGAAGCATGTGCCAAAGATTCCCCAGGGAAATTAAGATGGCATCATTCCACAATACCATTGCTGCCTCCAGAGCAAACAACAGGAGGAAAAGAGAATTCTGACCCCAGCTGAAAAAGCGTTGGGAAACTTGGTGAACCCACAGTAATATTGATTTTGCAATCATTAAGGTTTTTCAGGAGGAAGAAAAGAAAGATAACCGACTGGCATGGTTGGCTGCCAAAAAACCTCAAAGTTCCATGAGGAAATTTGGTAAAACTTGCTCTGACATTGCAGTGAGAATGTGTATGGTTGAAACTTGGACAGGAGTTATGGAAAAGTAGATTACTTCTCTGAATAGCCAGGGTGCATCACAGGAGGAGGTCTTGACCGATGTTATGTGGAAGCTGGAAGACCATGAGAACAGACAACGACGTAATAATTTAAGATTGCTGGGGATTCACTAAGGGATTGAGGGTGGCGACATTAGGAAGTATATTGTATCCTTTCTAAAACGGTGTCCTCACTGAACTGTCTTCCTGAGACTGGGATAAGGAAGTACAGCATGCGCATAGATTCTCCATGATGTTGGCAAAAAAATCGACTAGTGATTCGGCTTGACCTTGCTAGGTTGAAAGTCGTGTTCCAGGGCCAGAGCTATAGTTTTACTTCAGAGATTTAGGCCCAAACATTCTGAAAAGAAATGTCAGATTAGTCGTCTGGCAGTAAATAAGGAAGAGCCTGTTGCAATCCAATCCTGTTAGAGTTATGAGTATTCAGTGAGCATGTCAGCTAAAGGATGGGGCGGGGAGGGTGTAGATGAGATGGCATTGGATGTCCTCATCCAGGCTCAAGTTAGCGCATTATTTTGTGTTTCTGGTGGTGGGTCGAGGGGTCTGCAGGAGGCAAGTAGAGGGGGAGGGGGATCCATATGGTGCAGGGGTAGAAAGATGGCTAAATCACTTTGTATGTAGGTTTTATGGAATGGGTTGGTGGTATTAAAGTTGGAGTTTTTGGAATGTTTGTGCAAATGTGCAGGTAAAAATACAGATTTGTAATGGGTAGAGTACGTGTGGCAGCTATCAACATCTGCCGGCTCAATGATGTTAAAAAAAACCAGAAACTAGCAGTTAGCAGTTCAACTGCTTGCAGCAGATAATTGCACACAAGAAACCCATATTGGATGGGCACAACAGCATCTGCTGAAATCTCAGGTGTATAAATTGATTGGTGGGACAACAAAAAGTGTACAGATGCGTGGAGTGGCTATTTTGGTTCACTGGGGTGGGCTTCCATTTGCTCGGGTGTGGGCCGATAAGTTAGGCTGCTGGGTTATTGTAGATTGCCAATTAAGCTCGGGGGAATTACGTTATGTGCACTGTATGGGAGCAATGTGGATGACCATGGAGTAATTGAAGTTGTTTCTAAGGAACTAACATTATGGCCTCTTCCAATTATTTTATGTGGAGATTGCAAAATCAATCTCCCGAGTGATTGGTCCCTGGATGAGGGTTGGCGATACTTAGGGCGGAAACCAAAAGTTTTTCAGGCATTGAGGAGCTTGTGTCAAGATCATGGCTTGGTTGACAAGTGGAATTTCTTTTAATTTTTAGATCCCGGGTTTACTTTTTTTTCTACCCCTCACTTATTACATGCCAGATTAGTTTATGTGTTTGTGTCCAACTCCTTAATCATGATATGGAGTAAAGAAAAAGCACCAGGTATGCTTTCAAAGCAGAATCCATTTGTTTTAGAATCAGAGGGTACTGACCTCAATTTAAAGGCGAGATCTTGGACCTTTTAACAAAGTCTTCTGTTAAATGAAGAATATTGTTTCACATGAGACAACGATCCCATTATTTATGGGGGACAACGTGGGAAGTACTTCTATAGAGATGGTATGAAATGCCATAAAGGCTTGAATTTGAGGGGAAACACTGAGGTTCACCTTGAATTATAACAAGCAAAGCAGACAAACTCTACAGAAGTTGCAGGCTATTCTAGCCTCTTCAGAAGAGGGTCAGGTCAATGCCACTCAGGTGGGTGGGGATCTGGACAAGGGTTAAATGAGGGTCGCTGTTGCAAGTCTTTTGTAACAAAAAGGGGGGGCAGTGGGATTTGTAAGGTCAGAGACTATAGAGAAAATACTGAGAGCAAACGCAATTTCAAATGGTGAAATGTCTGGGTGTCTTAATTCTGTCATGACCAATGAAATGGATAAGCACTCATGAAATGGCAAGAGAAGGTGGGGTATCAGACAGAACATTCTTTCAATAATTTGATTTGGCACAATCCATCCTAATGTCAGCGCGATTACAGGCACAATTTTATAAGACCTGCTTTTTCATAAACTATACACCTGATAAGATTGCTAAATGGGGAGAAGGTAAAGGAACATGCTGCTCTCGATGTGCATTACAGAAAGCAGAAATTGTACGTATTTGTGCAGTTTGTAATGAGTTAAAAAACCTAGAAATATCCACATTTTTGTCCGAGGTCCTGAAGTTAGATGTAGTCTTAGCACAAGATGTAATCTTATTAGGAATATCAGAGATTAATCAGTTGGAATGACAATTTTAACGCTCTCTATTGCCTCAGTGTGGCTGAATCCTAACCCACCCAGGTTCCAATAATGACTGGCTATTCTTGTAGCAGTTTATAATTTAGAAAAGGTCATATATATGTGGAAAGGTAGTCGAACACGATGAAAGGGTTAGAGAATCTGGGACCCTGTATCCAATATTGGGTTGATAGATTTTGGTAGGAGTGAGAGCCAATCAATTTTAGACAGATAATCACATTATATATGGATTGTTCTGCACTATGTACTTTAGTAGGCAGGAGCTGGTTTATTCTTTGTGTTTATAGTAAAGAAATGTTACGTGACAACATACACTGTAATTATTTTCTGAAATTTTGAATTAATTTTCTTGTCTATTTTTGGTATGTCACCAGTAGTGGGGGAATGGGGGATTGGTGGTTGAAAAATGAAACAATGCAATAAGAACTATTTAATGAAAAAAATAAAAATTAAACAAAGATTGAACACGGGCAAACCAGAAAAGAAAAAAGACTTCTGTTCGATTCCTCCACGTTTTGATAGAATTAAGTATAAATACTTCAGAATAACCTTTGCAGCATGGAAGCCCTTGAGGCCCACTCACCTAGGAAGAAAAAGAGAAAGGAAGATCTGGAAATCTCTGCATGTATTATGGCAGTGCAGGACACTTGGTCAGTAAAATGTCTAAAAAGACCAAAGATCAGTACGTTGGGAAAAGAGAAGCACCGTCACAGTGTGTTTTCAAAAAGACAACTCCAAAAGATCAACAAATACCCAAAAAGTTACAATCAGCATCCCTGCATCTAACCATATCCCTAAAGGCAAGATTTGGTATGAAGGAATTCTAGGAAGCTGCATTAATCATAGATTCCGGCGCTACTGGGGACTTCTGTGTTATTCAATTTGCAATGGAAATGAGAATCCACTTTATTAAAAAAGAAGTTTTTTGAGGCAGTCTGAGGAGTTGATGGATTCAACTTTTCTTCAGGACCAATAATGAATAAGACACAGCCATTTAGTTTGATGAACTTCTGGGGACATCAAGATTACTTGATGCTCCATAATTCCAGCTAATTTTTGGTTTACCCTGGCTTACTGAGTATAATCCACACATAGGGGCTTATTAGGATTGCGGATTTTCCTCATCATCTATACCGGCGGAAGCCACCGCCGGCCCGGAGGATGCGGAAAATCCGCAGCGGACCCACCAAAGACCCACCGCCACATTAGGATGGCTGGTGGGTCCTGGTTTCCGTCTGGAGCTTTTCCGCCGCGGCTGGCTTACAACCGTGGCGGAAAAGCACTAATATGGTGACCGTCAGCCAGATTAGGATGAGCTCTGATACATGCTTTTCTGCGGCTGCTTTTCCGCCATGGAAAAGCATGTGTAACTTCACTGCGGGGGCCCGTTGCAGGCCCCCTAGGTGAAGGGGGGGTGCACATGGGGGGTGCCTATGGTACCCCCCTTCATTTGTATACAGAAAGCGGCAGGCACCGCGCGGTGCCTGCCACTTTCTACATACAAATGCAATGCGTGCATTTTTATCATTGCTGCGGGTGCAGCTTGAAGCCGCACCCGCCGCAATGTTAAAAATAGAGGATGTGACCGCCAGGGTGGCAGTCACATCCTAATTCCACAGGAGGGAACTCCGCATGCCATGCGGAGGTTCCCTCCTACTCTGGGGTCGCGGACGGACGCAAGTCCGTCCGCGATCCAAATGGGCTCCATAGAGTGGGAGAGATTAACTGTTTCTATGAACTCTGATATAGACGGGAGCATTACTATGCATCAACCACAGAAGAAAAGAAAAGTTCTCAAGCAAAAGTTTTGGCAAAGCAATTTTGAATAATATGTTCAATAGAGACCAAGGATATTCCAGCAGAATATGAGAATTTTGTGAAAATGTTCAATGAAGTAGAGGCAGTATTACTACCTCCACATAAGCCATACAATTGAAATTTAGAGTTGGAGCTTTGAGAAAATCTTCCATGCATAGGATTTATGCTTTGACTGAGGCAGAAAATCAATATCTAAAAGAATACCTAGACAAATGTCTAGGCAATGGATTAATTTGCCCTTCTCAATATCCTGTGTCCTCTCCTTTATTTTTTGTTCCTCCGAGGAACAGCTAACTCAGACCCTATATTAATTACACAGCCTTTAATCAGGTGACAATAAATCCCTATCTGTTGCCATTAATCGCAGTGCTCCTCGGCCAAGTAAAGGAGGCACACACCTATCCATTTAGACCTGAGTAGTGTTTATCACCTATAAAGGGCCACTGAAGCAGACAAGTGAAAGACTGCTTGCCACACAAGATTCAGATTAGGATAGCCGTAGGGCGGTCTTCTCCAAACATTTTTCCAACCACTCTCCTGTTTGTTGAAATACGATTTTTTTTTACCTCAGGAGTCTGTACATTTTACCAATGCTAACCAGTGCTAAAGTGCTTGTATTCACTCCTCTAAACATTGTAAACATTTCTTAAACCTACTTGCCATATTTATTTACTTATAAATTCCTAGTGAAGTGGAATAAAATCATCACCATACCACTGGATAGGAAACTCTATATGCAGTTTAATTTTGGATCACTTTCTTTAAACTCATACACTAGCTCCTGGAGCCAGGCAGGCATCCATTTCTTCTCAGTATTGCCCAAGGTGCACATCTACTGTAGAGTCCATCGCCCATGTATTCTTTGTTTGCGCTAAGTACTCTTGTCCAAGACGCAAATGGTTCAAACCAATCGGTAGGCAGCTGGGCACACGCTGCCTTGTTGAGGCACTTTGTATTTTAAGATCCGACCCCAGCCCGTTTTTAGATACTCTATCCATACTGTTTTAAATTGTTTTTGTACCCCTTTCCTAGGTTCTTTGTGTAACCTTTGATAGCTCTGAGTGTGTAAAAAGTATAGAAACCAGCCAGTATTGTGTGCCGTGTCGCCTAAGTGGTTTAGGCAATGGGTTTTTCAGCCATGCTTCTAGCCTCACACCGGAGCCCACCTAAACACTGTTGGATTTTTAGATTGTGTCCCTATGGATATTTGTATTATTTGTTTTAGCTTATTGTTGTTAACTTGAAATTGGTTGCCAATGCATTAATGTTTAAAGTCTGTATTTCATCTTATGCACTCCTCCATTTGGTCCTCGTTGCATTGGTACAGTATTAAAATTGTTTGTACGTTGTTCTCTGCACTTGCACTTTTTTTGGTCTAAGACCGAAATAAAGTTGAATGATGATGATGGTAAAGATTGTGCCCAGGACCTGTAAATTAAATGCTGCTAGTGGGCCTGCTGATAGGGTAGCCTGCCAAAAAGGGAATCTTTAAAAAGTACATAAATTGCAAAGTTAAAGTCTGTTTTAGATGTCCTTTCGTGGCATCATACATTAATAAGTACTGTTTGTGTGGAACAATTAGACGCAGAAAAAAATCACACAAACAGGTGTAAATATTAGTTGAATGCTACATATTATATTAAATCACAACAAATGCTGGGGTTCAATGGAAAGTTAAGTCACACCATACATTGACAACGTGTAATCCAGTAAAAGCACCACTGCTCCTCATTTACATGTGTTAATGTATCAAAAACCCACTCTCAATTGAGAATAACTGAATGTCCATCTTAGCATTAAGACAAAACGTACTCAGGTTGAAATATTTTCCAACAGAGAGATGGGCTTCTCATCGACATTTCAGTCTTAACCGCATCAACGCGGTGCAGATTTCTGCGGTGCGCTGAAGTTTTTAAAAACCCGCGGTTCATGACGAGCTCAGCTCGTCATGAGTGTACAGGAGGTGTATCTCATGACGAGCTGAGCTCGTCATGAGCATCGAAGGGGTTAAACGCTGTCAATCCACAAGACCATCTTTAAGACCATGGCAATTAATGGAGATAGAAGAGAGATTCCACTATAAATGATTAAAAAACAATTAAGCATAACACATGTAAAATTCGATTCAGACTCATGTCTGCCTGAAATATCATACAACTGCCCGGATGAACACAATAACCTATCTCAAAAACCACGGAGATGAAAATGCAAAAGAATCAGAACTATCACCACAATTAACATAAGAAAGGGTAAAAATCATGCTCTTTGGCCAAGAGATCCAGAGCGGAGTAGACCAAAGGTTGCATGCAGCAAAAACGGACACAGTATAACGAGTCAATTTTAATAACTAAGAGAATAAAACAGCTATATCCTTTGTAAATACCAGATATTCTCTAGGGTGTCTGAACCTGGAGATAAATAATCTTTATCATTAATGGTGCCTAATCCATTACAATTGACACATGGCTGCCATCTTCAAAATGAAAGTAATATCAGTACTAGAAAATGAGAAGAATGGATCATAATGCATCTTGCACAGTGGTTCAACTATTTATTATGAAAACGTGGTGGAAAAAGATTAGTTATATGTCCTTTAAATTGAAATATTTTAGTAAACAAGGTCAAAATCCCAAGGAAAGTGGGTGATGGTTGAAAGAATCACCTTATTCACATAAACACTACAGGCCTCATTTCCAAGGCCATTACGCTCCTGGTGCATCCCTGCATTTTATGCACCAACAGTTCAGAGTGCCTGCCCATATTTACAAGACCACGAAAAGTTAATCTGCATGACTTTTCATGGCCTTGTAAATATGGGTCCCTTTCACGCATTACTTGGTGTGAAAGAGGCGTTCCATGGGTGCTGATGTGGGTGTTCCCACGCAACATCCATGAACCTGACATATTCACAAATTTACAAAGTTTTTCAAAGCTGGGACTGTACCAGCATCTTATGCTGCCTCAGGAAGGCAGAGATGTGGTGCAATGAGGAAAAATACTTTTATTTCTCCTCATTTTTTATCCTTCCTGTGCATGCTGCATTCATCAGCACGTAAAGAAAGAGGAAAATGCCATAAGTCATTGTTTTTGTGCAGGAAGGTGTGCCTTACAGCACAAAAACAATCATCCCTGCAATGCATGCTCCCTTTCAACATGACAAAACGGTGCATGCACTGACAAATGGCAGCCAGTAGTGTGCCAGCGCAGGGTAAAGCACACGGATGCATTGTATTATTGTTAATACGACACATCACAGTGCTTTTAAAATGACGCAGCTTGGTGCAACAAAATGGCTGGCGCGCTACGCTACATAATTTGTTTGCAAATCAGACCATACATGTGGTGTAAATTGCTCCTAATACAGAGAAATTAATATTCTGAGAGGAGGTCTATATACAATCATGTTAATTGCAAATACAGACTACAAAAGACAAATCACATTGAAATTGTCAATATATCTTATGCAAGCCATTGCCAGGACAAAAACACTTCAATTACGCGAATCTGATATATTAAAGTTTAGCCAGTACATAATGTGTCTTACATACAATGTATCACAATTAGGGAATCACAAATCAGCAAATATACTTAAGGGCAAAGGGAGCATATTACAAAAGTAGTGTACTGAACATACTTATAGTAAACTTTAATTTTAGAAAAAAGCCTTATATGCCATCAAAAACCATATATTGACAGAGTTATGCATCAATCCAGACCTATAATTCCATATTTCTGAAGGGATGTAAGTTACAATGTTGCTAGTATCTGACATTCAAGAGAGATATTCAAACCTTTCCTAAGACTGTAAATTTTCCAAATACATCCATTCTCCCTCATAGAATGAAGGAGATCATCACTCTGGAACCTCCCAGTGGGCTTCATGACATCAATGACCCACCATTTGATGTCTTTCTCAGAGGGCCCATATTGCATGAAATGGTCAACTGGGGGATTGTCCTATTTTGCATCTCAATTGTGACTGGTGTTGTAGTTTGCATTTCTGAACTGGTTGCATAGTTTTAGCAATGTTGGCAGCCCAAATAGGCATTCAGTGCAATAGATTACAATGTACGTGTTGCAGTTTGAAAAATGCTTCACTGTAAAGCTAAGTCCATTGATGATAATTGATCTTATTAGTGGTATTGCAGTTAGCAAAGTTATTGCACTTGAAATGACCAAAGATAGGTAGTAAGTTAAAACAATGTTGGTTATTTGGCTGAGTGGGTTGCAGATAGGCCTTGATAAGCAGATCTTTTAAGTTAGAGCTTTACTTAAAGGCAACTAATGGATTCTCAGAGAATGCAGAATCTCCTCTCAGGAGAGTCTAATATTTACAGACAATTTTTTTTAAGCTTGGAAGAGAGTGTGCCAAATGTGGAAACACAGTCTGAATTTGATTGATTGTCTAGGGTGTTCTTTAATTTGTCAAAGAGATTCTATGATGTTGTGCTATGTTCTATTGAGTGATGTTCTCAGCAGTCCATATTGATATTCACCCGATTTAAGTTTGTCCATATGTTTGAGGGCTTCAAGAAAGTAATAATCCTTTCTAGTACACTTACGGCATAGGCGCTGAAATTGGCCAAATGGAATATTATCCTTCAAGGCTTGGGATAGTGACTATTATATTTCAGAAGTGTGTTTCAGAGAGTGTGTATGGTAAACAGAATGCTATATAATTTGTTGTCCTCTACTTTAATAGTCACATCCGAAAGGTTCATAACGTGGTTATTATGATCAAGCGTAAATTTTAAATTGGGGTCAGGTTATTCAACCAAGTATGAAAGCCATGGGGGTTTCTATGTCTCCATAAAAGATCATAAAGACGTTGTCATTGTCATTGTAGAGCATCCATTTGTTGGTGTATGGTTTAAAGTGATTGCTTGTGATGTTAATGAAATACCTGCCAACATGACAATGGGCTCTCAGTATAGGAGATAATAGTTAGAGAGCGAAGTGACAAAGCTTGTATCACTCACAGAGTAGTAATGATATGATATAGGATAATCATTAGCCCTTTTTAAAATATTTTTTTTATATTTTGTCTCTATTCTGGTAACTGTGACCTGTAGGAATGACATTGTGTTAATGGGTACATACAAAAGTTGATTTGAATTTAGTATTTGCCTACTGACCACTTGTGGCAATATGTGTTAAATTGTTTGCTCAAAAAAGATAATTGACTAGTGAAGTAATTATACGTTTTCTGTTATCTAGAAATTGTCCTGAAGAAGGTGTAAGAATTTTTAACACCTTGGCTGCTAGAGATATTTTCCTCCGGTGCTGAATTGTTGGAAAGCCCATTGTTCATGACGGGCTCAGCTCGTCATCAGCACAGCTCCACTGTGCCTCATGACGAGCTGAGCTCGTCATGAGCATCAAAGGGGTTAAATAAACCGAAACGCTGAGTCGACAACTCCATTTCTCGAACATTGTAACCTGTTTAAGAAATGTGTTTTATTTTGTGATGAAATTTGCTATGTGATTTTAATTTTGTATTTTATGGAAATAATTGTTTGGGAGCTGAACATTGATTTGTTATGTATTGTATTGAATAAAATGAACCAATATAATTTGATATAACAAGCAAACAGTCTTTTTATCTTGTATTTAAAAAAAAAACGATTCTTTTCACAGTGGGTCATTGAACAGTATGGCATTGGTATCCTCATATTATGTTTTTTTGTAATGCTAGTTTGAGAACAGGTGTTCTCTGTGCGTAGGGACTCTTTGTCTTTCTGCCTACCTGTTCATAAGTCATAATTTATTTGGGAACCGTATGGATTAGAGCATGGTTACTCACAAACTTTCTCTCGGGGCCAAATTTACAGTGTGGTTTGTGTCCGAGGGCCCACCAGTGCGGGTGGGGTCAGTGGGGAAGGGGGCGGGGCTAGAGAAAAAAAAACTGTGACCATTAGGTTGATCACAGGTCCCTGCAGCGGACGCCTTCATCCACTGAGCCACTAGACCCTCCCCCTCACTCTGAAATCTCCCTCTCTCTGAAATCTCCCTCTCTCTCCTTCCCTCTCCCTCACTCTGAGGTCTCCCTCACTCTGTCTCATCACTCTGTCTCCCTCACTCTGTCTCCCTCACTCTGTCTCCCTCTCTCTGTCTCCCTCTCTCTGTCTCCCTCTCTCTGTCTCCCTCCTTCTCCTCCCTCCCTCTCCCTCTCCCCCTCCCTCTGTCTCCCTTTCCTTCCCTTTCCCTCCCTCGGTCTACCTATCCCTCCATTTCCCTCCCACCCTTGCTCTGCCTCCCTCTCCTTGACTTTCACTCCCTCCTTCTTGCTCTCCCTCCCTCTCCCTCCCTTTCCCTCCCTCCCTCGCTTTCCCTCCTCCCTCTCCCTCACTCTCCCTCCCTTTCCCTCCCTTTTCCTCTCTCCCTCCCTTTCCCTCCCTCTGTCTCCCTTACTCTGCCTGCCTCCCTCCTTCTCCCTCCCATTCCCTCCCTCCCTCGCTTTCCCTCTCTCCCTCGCTCTCCCTCCCTTTCTCTGTCTCCCTCTCTTTACCTCAGTCTGTCTTCCTCCCTTTCCCTCCCTCCCTCGCTCTCCCTCCATTTCCCTCCCTTTCCCTCCCTGCCTTGCTCTCCCTCCCTTTCCTTCTCTCTCGCTTTCCTTCTCTCTCGCTCTCCTTCCCTCTGTTTCCCCCCTCTGTCTCCCTCCCTCTGTCTGCCTTCCTTACCCTCCCTCCCTCCCCCTCCCATTCCCTCCCTCCCTCGCTTTCCCTCCCTCACCTCACTCTCCCTCCCTCTCCTTCCTTCCCTCTGTCTCCCTCCCCCTGCCTCCCTTTCCCTCCCTCGCTCTCCCTCCCTCACCCTCCCTTTCCCTCCCTCCCTCGCTCTCCCTCCGTTTCCCTCCCTCCCTCTCTCTCACTCCCTTTCCCTCCCTCCCCCGCTCTCCCTCCCTCTCGCTCTCTCTCCCTCTGTCTCCCTTTCCCTCCCTCTGTCTCCCTCCCTCTGTCTGCCTCCCTTTCCCTCCCTCCCTCTCCCTTCCTTTCCCTCCCTCACTCGCTTTCCCTCCCTCCCCCGCTCTCCCTCCCTCTCGCTCTCTCTCCCTCTGTCTCCCTTTCCCTCCCTCTGTCTCCCTCCCTCTGTCTGCCTCCCTTTCCCTCCCTCCCTCTCCCTCCCTTTCCCTCCCTCCCTCTGTCTCCCTCCTTCTGCCTCCCTCTGTCACCTCACCCTGCCTGTGTGTGCCCGGGCTGTGACAGCTTCCAGGCGCACACACACAGCCGCTCCCGAGCACTTCGCAGCTCTTTAAAAGACCATTGGCATGTTAATGAGGCTTTGTTCACCTCTCGGCGCCCCTGCAGCCCCACTCTGACTATGGGGGGAATCGCCCGGCCCCCACAGACCAGCAGAGTCTCTGAGTCGCGCTCTGGTTACCAACATTCTTTAAAAAAAACTAATAAAAACCTCGGGTACGATGTCTGCAAGGTCCGCGGGCCGCCAGGGAAGGCTTGCCGGGCCGTCAGCGGCCCGTGGGCTGTACTATGAGTACCCCTGGATTAGAGGAAAACATTCTGATTTATTGGAAAGACCAGATACCTCTTTAGTGTTGGAATATTCCTTCCTTGAAAAAAATGCCGTAAGACAAATTTTGCTGCAAAACTATAATGTTTCCAATTTGAGTTTTGTGAAGTCAGTAGATCTGTTGGGGACACATTTAAGGCCCAATTCCAGCACTGAAGCCTCCTTTGGGTTAAAAGCCTCTGAGATAGATTGATAATGGTAGAGGGCTTCATGACTTGTAAAACTGCTGTCTCGTTGTCAACGCCCATGGTTGGGGTTTGAATCTGCCTCATGGCTTCGGTTCGCCTTTGTCTAAAAAAGCAACCTGCTTTCTTGAGGGACCTCCTCTTGTATCCGAATCACTGGAAGTATCTGAAGACGATGTTTCGGAAAATGTAAGAAAGCGATTCCTGGAGCTTCCTAGGAAGTTCAACAGGGCTCTTCGAGATTCAGCAGTTGCAGGAACAACACAATCTCTATTGAACACATCCTCCCGGTAGATTGGTCGGACCACCACCTAATCCTATTCCACCTCACACAACAGATCCAATCCCTCCCCCCAATCACAGCCGCCAACACGTGGTCCAGAAATCTATCACAAGTCAACTCAAAAGATCTAGAAGAAAAAATAGCCTCCTCCCTGCCAATCCCCACAGAAGGCCTCTCAACTACCGAACTCATCTCACACTACAACACCACCACGTCCGCCATCCTAGACCAACTGGCACCCCTAAAACAAAAAAAACCCAGGAACATCCCATCGAGAACCTGGTTTAACAAGGACATCAACGAGAAAAGGAGACTACTCAGAGCCACAGAACGACATTGGAGAAAGAACCCCTCCCTTAGATGCCACGAGGAACTCCGAGCAATGAGAAGAAGGTACAAAAACCACATCAACAATGAAAAAACAAACTTCTTCTGCGATGCTCTAGAAAAGGCAAAAAACAGACCAAGAGAACTCTTTGATATCATCAAAAAACAAACCTCCAAGCCTTCCACGGTCCATGCTCAACCCTCCAAAACCCTATGTGACAACTTCGTCTCCTTCTTCAATGAAAAAATAGCCAAGATCGAACTATCCCTAAACATCAACCCTGCCCCGACCATCAACATCAACCTAACTACAACATTCACCATCCCTGGAGACACAACCTCTACCGCCTGGTCATCTTTCGACCCCGTCCATGAAGCCGAGGTCCTCAATCTAATCGCATCCTCCAAACCGTCCTCCCACATCCTGGATCCCATCCCCGCCCAAATGGCCAAGGACTTCAAACTCACCCTTGCTCCACTCTGATGTAAAATCATCAACAGCTCCCTAAAATCTGGCATCATCCCGGACTGCCTCAAAGTCGGCCAGGTCACTCCCCTCCTAAAGAAACAAGGTCTAGACCCCAACGACCTAAACAATTTCAGACCAGTCTCAAGTCTACCCTTCCTAGCCAAAATCCTAGAAAAGTGCGTACTACGCCAACTCAACAACCAGCTCGACAACATCAACCTTCTTGATCAAAACCAATCAGGCTTCAGAAAAGGCTACAGCACCGAAACCGCAATCCTGAACATAGTAGATGACATCCGCAACTCCCTTGACTCGGATCAGTGTTGCATACTCATCCTCCTTGACCTGTCAGCGGCGTTTGACACGGTTGACCACAAGCTCCTCATCAAGGCCCTCAAAGAACGAGTAGGTGCGGACGACGTGGTCCTGAAATGGTTTGACTCCTTCTTTCAGAACCGCTTCCAAACAGTAAAAATAAAATCCTTCACATCCGACCCTCTCCCAGTAACCAGAGGGGTCCCCCAAGGATCCGTTCTCTCCCCTCAACTGTTCAACATATACATGGTCCCTCTCACCACCATACTGAAGAAAGCCAACATTCCTTTCCATCTATACGCGGACGACACACAGGTCTACATAGAAGCTACTTCCTATAACGACATTCTAAGGCTCAACAACACTCTAAGAGAAATCCAAGACTGGCTAGGATCGAATCACCTCAAACTCAACCAAGGAAAAACAGAGATCCTCCTCATCTCCAACAAAGACAACAACCCCCAAATGACCGAATGGGTGAAAGCCATCGACATTCTCAAAGGAAATCTCACCCTGACCAACTCAGTAAAGTCACTAGGAATCACCCTGGATCATAAACTAACTATGTCTAGCCACATCAAGAGCTCCGCGAAAAGCGCCTTCCTTAACCTGAAACTCCTCAATAAAAATCAAACCTCACATCCCACAAAAAGATCTCCAACAAGCCACCCAAGCACTGGTCCTGTCCAGACTGGACTATGGGATCGCAACCCTATCCGGCACAGCCAAATCCCACCTAGCGCCACTGAAAACCACCCTCAATGCAGCAGCCAGAATGATATCAGGTGCAAGGAAATTTGACCACATATCCCCCGCACTCAAAGATCTTAAATGGCTCCCAGTGGAAATGCGTGCAAACTTCAGAACAGCCTGCCTAACACACAAAGCCCTACACACAGGGAAACCGGAATATTTAGCCTCCAAGCTCAAGAAAGCGGGTCAATCAAGAAATCTCAGAAGCTCAAACTCCCTACTACTCATCCCCCTGAAAACGCGGAAACAAAAAACCGCCAGCCGCTCATTTGCCGGCAACGCCCCAAAAATTTGGAACTGCATCCCAGTGGACATCAGAACTACCCCCTCCTTTCCAGAATTCAAGAATCGTCTAAAAACCCTCTACCTCAACAGCGCGTTCCCGAACTCTACCTCTAGAGCGCAACATGGAACTCGCACTACCTCGAAAACACTACCTCAAAACCGCCCCCCAGGCGGAAGACCTCTATGCTAATCTATGAACTTATACGAACCCTGTTTATGTTATACTGTACTATCTTCGCACCTGTTTTTCCCGGACTAAATGTAAAGCGCTCCGATACCCTCGGGTCTGGCCAGCGCTATAGAAAACTCCAAAAATAAAATAAAAAAAATAAAAAAAATAAAAAAATATAAAATTTGTCTTTCAAAAAGGGGTATACTTGATCTATTTTGAAGGACTTTGAGTCTCTCTCAAACTTAGCTGTTTTGAAGCTGATCGTAATATCTTTTGGAACATCAGCATTTTCTTGTCCTAACCATTTAGTGCCTGCAGTCTATATTCTGTGTCACATGTCTGTGATTATCATGGCAGGAAGCCTTTGTGCATTCCTCCCAGGCAGTGACACGAAAGGGGACTAAACATTGGCAGAATGGGCCATCCTGCCACGATGTGTAGAGCAGAGTTTTTACGTGCCCCACTCACATTTCAAAGGAGCGGCCTGAGCACATTCACAAATGACCTCACCCTAGCCTTTTGCCACCCCAGATGCTTGGACCCAGGATATGGGGAAGGAAATTCCAGCACCATCTATGAGGAGAAAACTCTGAACGCTTCTTCCACTTCAGAGCTGTTCGCAGGTATAAAAATAGGACCATCGGATCCACTCTTAAGTTAACTTCTGGATTTGTGGAGGACACACAGAGAGCCTACCCTGCACTTCAGAAAACTGCCCTCCTGATTGAGGCCTGTGTGGCATTCTAGGATTCTGTTGCCAAGAGCTTCAGAATGTAATGATGTAAGATGCTCTCCTAGGCAGTTCAGCTGAGCCTGTTCCCTAGTTGCAGTGTATCTATGGCTGGGATCATTTACTAGGAATAAATCATATTTCAATATCAACCTGAGTACTTCACTTCATGGTTGATGGTGTTAAACCTATTTGTAGTAAGGTACGTAATGTGCCTGTGGCTGTGCATGAACAAGTGCAAAGTGTGCTGGAACAACTGAAAGCTGATGGTATCATTGAGGAAGTGGAAGCAACGCAATGACTTGCTCCAATTGTAACTGCTAAGAAGGCTGATGGGTCTTTACGTTTATGTGTGGACCTGAGAGAATTAAACAATCATGTGGTGGTGGATTGTTACCTTTTACTGAAGATTGAGGACACTCTGATGCTGCTATGGGTTGCCAAGGTGTTTAGCACCATCGATCTTAAATATGAGTATCGTCAAATTAGGCTTGATGATGACTCTAAGGACTTACCGTGTTTGTGATTCCTTTTGGTACTTACCGTTTTGTCAAACTTCCATTTGGTCTGGTTTCAGTAGCCTCGGTTTCTCAGAGAGCTTTGGAGAATGTCTTGAAGGGTTTAACTGGTGTGAGAATATATCAGGGTGATATATTAATGTTTGGAAGGGACAATATGGAGCATGATGAGATAGTATTGAGTGTTTTGAGCAGACTTAAAGAATTTAATCTAACTGTCAAAACTGGAAAAATGCAAATGCAAGAGAGAATCCATTGATTAATTAGGTCATTCAATTTCTGTGGGTGGGGTGATGCCTAAGGAGGATCTTGTTGATGTAATTCACAAACTACACTCTCCTACTAACAAAGAAGAGTTAGTGAGTTTTGGGGGAATGGCAGAGTACTACAGCAAGTTTGGCCAGGGTTTTGCTTCTTTGTGAGTTCACGTGAGGTAATTGCTACGTAAAGGGTGTGAATTTATATGGGACCAAGTTTGTGAAGATGAGTTTTGCTCTTTGAAGGAGAGATTGAGTACTGCACCAAAATTGAGTAGCTTTGACCCAAAAAAAGTCATGTCTAATAAACGATGGCAGTATGAAATGTCTGGATGCTTTGTTACTGTAAAAGAACCAAGGGCATTATGACATAATTTTGTTTCTCTCAAGTAGCGTGCAGGGTGCCGAAATGCGTTACTCTGTTATTGAAAGAGAAGCTCTCACTGTATATTGGTCCATAAAAAACGGAGAAATCTTGTGTGGGGCTGTGCGTTTGAAATCAGGACAGACCACAAAGCATTGTGTGAAATCTTTTAAGAAAAGTGTATCGATGCTATGTCAAGTAGAATCACCAAGTAGATTGTGACATTGCAAGACTATGGTTTTCACATCAAATATTTGCCCGGGGTAGAGAACAAAGTTGCTGATAATTTGTCTTGCTTGGTAGATGATGATGAGAACCGTTCTTCTGATGAGTATGAGCAGGATGAGGATATGGTATGTTCTATTAAAAGGGGTGGCATTGACAGAGAAAGGTGGCATGACGCTCTTTGTGGTGACAATGTTTTTCTTAGGGTTTTAGAGTGTGTAAAAGCAGTTTGGAAGGCCAAACTCACCGGTGAGGACGAGTTGGAAAAATGTTGCCACGTCAAAGATCAACTTTTTGAGCAAGGAGGTCTACTGGTCAGAGGTCTGAGGTTAATTACCCCGGCTTCTCTTAGGGGGGAACTTATTTCTTTGTCTCATGCAGGGCATCAGGATATGTCAAAGACTAAGGAGAGACTCAGATTGGCCTACTGGTGGCCCAGTATGGATTTGCATGTGGAATGTAATATCAGAGATTGTGTTCAGTGAACTTTGAGGGAAAGAGTAGACAAGCCTGAGGTTCAACCCATGGTTATAAAGGAATGCCCTGATTGTCCATGGAAGGAAGATGGGCTTGATATTCTCTGCCCCATCCGATCCACTCGCTCTGAGTGGTACGTTCTGGTTCTGGTTGATTTGTTTTCTAGATTGCCAGAAATAACCATTACAAGGGGTGTAGAAAGCAAGCATGAGAAGGCGTTTTTGGAGAAACTTATATCCAGAGAAGGGATATCTGACACAATTTTGACTGACAATGGGGTGCAGTTAGTCTCTAAAGAAATGGAACAGTTTCTGAGTAGACATGGTATTAAATACAAGAGGTGCTCATTGTACAATCCAGAAATGGATGGAATGATGGAGCGCTTTAATCGTATTCTAAGAGACCATTAAAATGGCAAAATCTGCAGGTTTGTAATGGCGAGAAGAAATTTGCAAAAAAAAATGAAACTTTCAGGATGTCTTCCCATTCCATAACTAAGAAGACTCCCTTTGAGCTATTCTAGGGTAGGCATGCTAACACGTTGGTGGCCGCTACTTCGGTTAATGACATGCTATCTAGTTGTGATGTGTACAATGAAAAGTATGATTGGAAGTTGGCGGAGTCAAGGAGGATTGAAGGTTGTGAAGAGCTTTATGATCGAAGGAAAAGTGTAACGAAGTCTGTTGTGAAAGTAGGTGATTGGATTTTAGTTAAAAACCCTTGCAGGAAAGGTTATTCTACAGCATTTTTTAAACATAATCAGGCCATCAAGGTCTTCAATAATGCTGTCAAAACTGCTAATTATCGCATTTGGAATTTAAACAGAGTAGTTGTGGTTAGGAATTATTTGATTCCGAATCATCCCTTGTGTGGCGGAACGAGATCTGACCCTGTCAACTCCTCTGGAAATTCAGACGCTATTCGTAAATCTACGAGAGTGTCCTCTCCTCCATGGTATTTGAGTAAATATGTAAAGTAATTGTCATGCCGATGTTTCTTTCCATATCAAGTGACTAAGGTTTTTGTTTCAGGAAGTTCCTCCTTAAGTTTTATTGTATGCATTGTTTATTTTACTCATCTCTGTTTTTTTTGTATTATGTTACTCTTGTTTATAGTTTATTCCATTTGTAAAGAAGGGAGTTGTGTGGCATTTTAGGCTTCTGAATGTTGCACCGGACAGCCCAGTTGCTGGAAGCCTGTCTTGAACCCTCCGAGGACTGCCTTCCCACCGAGGACTACCAGAGTCACTCCAAGGGCTGCTTTGTTGGTGTGAGAAATAAGATTCTTGGTTGAGTGGGAAGTTAGCCCTGCTCAAGCAGCAGCTATAATACCCGTCAGGAAGAACCACATAAGTCACTAAATGAACCTGTGCTTAAGTCTCTGGTAGCGTGGTGCAAAGTAATCTGGCTTAATTTAGAGGCAAGGGGTAAAATATGCATGCAGCACACAAACAGTAATAAATTGAAAATACAACACAAGAAAAATCACACGCCAATTTAGAAAAATAAAATTCATTTGAATTAGTTGACCTCAAAACAGCAAAATCCAATTAGTAGAACTGGAGTGATGAATTTGTAAAGTTTAAGGAAAAACTAGCCTTATTTGTGTAGTAAAGAGGACAGTTTTTGTCATTGCAGCATATTGAATTAAAAACCAATGGGAATTATTTGCATGATATTTATTACCTATGAAGGTGTAAACCTCCAAACAACATTGAAGATTGGGCCCTCACGATTTTCAGTTATTGCAGCTTTGGGGTTTCCCCATTCCCCCCCAACTATCCAATATCGCTCTGCCAAACATTCAAAAGACAACACGCGTGCGTTTCTGCAGGTAAATATTGTTCATGCTCTTTTAATCTATTTTAAAAATGTGTTGAAAACAATTACATTAATCTCAATTTTCTGTCTCCAAAATATTTTTATAATTGTTTATTGCTCTTTTGAAACACCATGGTATATATTTTTCAATTTGCCAAGTTCATATTCTGAGAATTGTGACCTATTGAATTTGATTCATTATTGTTCAGTAATAAATATATGTACTGCCATAAATCACTTCCCTGTTTTGAAACTCAAATAACTATGACACTTAATTTTCTGAAGATTGTTTTTGGTGCTGTCTGTTCTTGATTGTTAAAACTTCATAGGTCGCAATGGGTTCTCCATCGAAGCAGTATTTTTAAATAAATCATTCAAGCAATTAGTTTTAAACCACACACCTCTTACATCAAAAGCAATAACCAAAGAATTTGACAGCTGAAACGTGTAATCGAGTACAGTTGCATTAGGTCAAAAAATAATATGTAAGAAATGTGCAGAAAACTAAATGGAAAACTAAATAATATGACTGCTTTTTCTCCTCCGTTTTAGGAAAACCTGGTGTTCAAGATCGGATTGTTCAACCTGAGGTAAATTGTATGCACATCTAAAACAAAAAAATCGTTTCAAGGAAATATTATGTTCAGTGTGTAGCAATACCCTGGGAAAGAAGTTTGCAATATCCATGGGGCAATGAATATACATGAAGGGAAATAATCTACTTATTGGCTGGACTTGAGACAATCACCTTTGACAGACTCTTCGGGAGTGAGGAGGCGAGCCGCGCATTCAAGGTAACACAATTGTACATAATACTTTCAAATGTGCCCTTTACGCCTCTTAAGTGAGAGCAAAAGTTGGCTGCGTCTCCCGAGTTATTACTTTTATTATATAAAAAATTGGAGTATTAGCTTCAGGATGTTTGAAAAATATGATCTTATAATTTGAGTTCATGTACCTACTAGCCGTCACCAAGCGGGCTGGGAGCCAGAACTCCCGAGGCCGGAATAAACATTCGGGAAGACAACTGCATTTCGAGATCCAGGAATTGAGTTATACACATTTTTGACAGCTTCCAACGTCGAGACCCACGACTTAGAAGAGTGAAAACGGAAGCTGGCCCTTTAACTCGGCTCCATTTCATATAATTAAAGGCTCGCAAAATTAAATGGCCTACATGGAAAGTGGCTTTCAGTGGGCTAAATGCCTCGAGCAATCTTCTTGCCTGAGTGTAGAAGTGACACTGGCTTGCAGATCGATATCATCTCTGTTATTAATATCAAAAGCGCATTACTTTGTTTGTGCCTGGCTGCCTTCCAAGCCCTGGGACCCGCTCCGGCGCAGCCATTTGCCTGGGCCATAATTTACTTTCGTGAGTTTTTAAGGTATTGTTTTGTCAGGGGCAATCACCGTGAAGTTATAAATGATTCTGAGGACTTGCACTCTCGGTTAGTGGCATATGCGGTGAAATTAATTTTTAAAACTTTCACGTCAATTACTCCTGTCCTTGAGTTATGCAAGGGGACAAAGGAGCAGAGACTTAAGGACATGAGTGATATCAAACAGATGAGGTAACGACAAATAGAAACAGAAGCTCGGGACCAAATGAGACATTACACTATCTTTAATTGATGCATTGAATTAAACAATGCTAAAGCCAAATAAATATTGACCACTTAGCAAAAGAAGCATTGATTTTTATGATGGACAGCGTTTACTTTATATACCCCCCTGCTCTGGGGATTTTGTACCGAAAGCCTTGCGCTGCCTCGCTAGGGATACTTTGCTAGATTGCTTCCGATCAGCTGCAACCCTCTTCCTAGGCAATTTATTGTGAATCGGATGCTTGTGAATCGACGGAATTCCGCGAGATCTCACGTTTCAGGGCAGGTAGAACACTCGGAGTCAATCAGTTTCTAAAAACATCAAGGCAAATTGGCACAAGTCCTCTTCAGGAAAAGACGAGACGGGTAATGAGGGAGGCTTGAAAAATCAGGATGAAGAGGTCTACGTTTTTCTTTTGTCTAATATTACTCCCACCTCACACACCGGGCAGATCTACAAGAAACTAACGCAAAGCATCTCTGTGCTTCCCCCTGTGCTGACAAACTGCTGCCATGCTCCGGCGCAGGCACTCTTGCACCAAGGTGCAAGGATGCCTGCGTCATGGGGAGATTATGGGGAGATCATGGGGAGATTATTTTTGTGCAGGAAGGAGCACCTTCCTGCACAAAAACAATCAAATGAGGTGATTTCCTCTTCCAATGTGTGCTGTAGAATGTAGCACGCATTGAAAAAGGAAAAAAGAAGGAGAAAACATTTCTCCTTGTTGCACCTCGCTACGCCACCCTAGGGGTGGCGTAGCATTCCGACAGATTTCCAGATTTACGATTTCTCGTAAATCTGGAAATGCATCAGTGGACATGGGTATTGCGTGGGAACATCCACAGCAACACCTATGCGAATATGTCTGCAAATGAGCCAGAAGTATAATAATTTGGTACTATTCGGTCAAAAGCTGAAAGTGGATTCAAGCGATAAATATTTCTGTAGGTGCCATGATGGAATGTAACCTAACATGGACAATAATCTGATGCTTGTAAACTTTCCAAAATGCAATATATTTGTAGTTCGCCTTCTAAATTCAAACTATTCATTTTTAATGGGAGTAGAGGTGTAATGGTAAAATTAAGATTGGTTGTTGATGTGGCTTTTTATGTGAGACTGTGTCTGTTCTCAAAGTTGACATAAGGAACAGTTAAATTAATATATCATATACATTGCTATTTCAAACTATGTATTACATCAACTAACCACTACATTACAATGAAATATAATGTATGCTATATTGCACAAAAAAAGCAAACCAGGCTGTACTTTACGGTTGTATGACGGAACTACACGTGCCATTACAATGCATACTTTAACACCGCAGTTGTTACAACAACAGCGTCTTTACCACTCATGCCTGTACAACGGACGTCTTTACCACAAATATGCCTTTACCATGCATGCCTTTAAAACAAATAATTTTTAAATGCATGTCATTAACTTTGCAGTGTCGACTTTATGAGCATTGAGGAAGGCAAATTGCCTAAACATGTCCACACATCGAAATAAATGTCTAATAAGACATGTATCTAATAAGTGCAACCCTCCGACTGATTAGTCTCCACCATCATGATAATGGATCACAAAGTGGCATCCAAACGCAGTGGTTCAGGCAGCCTTTACTATACACCACTTTCAATAGTTTCACCTGTTAAAACCTAGACTGCAGTGTCAACATTATCGGTGCCATCTTGCCCCTTTTTCAAGCCCATTCGTGCGCGTAAGCGGCAGCCATTTTAAATACCATGGCCTCTCTGCCCATCGCCGACAGCCAGCGCGTCTCTCTCTCTCCTGACCTCGCAAGCATCCCCCGCGTGCTGACAGCCCCCGCTCCCACATGCCTTGGGCCATAAACCCCTCTTCAGCACAACTCTGCCTCGGAACCCCATCCTGTTCCCAGCTCAACACCTCCCTTCATTCCTTTCATGATCCCGGGTCCTTTGATAAACCCCCTTTCCTCTGTGCCCGTTTGTCTTACTCGTTCCCAGGCCACCACCTGGCCCTGCGGATGCTGTTTATTGCCCCCCCGTACAGTAGGAAGCTTCTCCTATCAAAGGATCCACAAGTTGATCAAAGCCCCCAACCCATGAGATCCGATCAACCACATACATTCCGTGAATCGGCGGAATGTCCAACTGCGCGACAATCATCACCTGTTGTGACCGGGGTGGGGACTTCCACTGTAAATGTGTGTGGGAACGGGCCTGAAGCGGGGATTCCGAGGATGTCCTTTCATACTTCAAAGCATTTGCAAGAATGTGCCACATGCAATAAACTGTAATAAAGATCATAAACCTGTGTATAAGAGGCCAGGCCTCAGAGATGCGGTTAGAGCACCTCGAGAAGATACCCTGTTGTCTGATTTGATGTGTTTTGCTCCGTCGGAATAAAACTTCTGTTTCCTGCCTTCCAGTCTCCAGCGCCTGCCTCTTTGTTTGGTAACTTGAGTGGCAATAGAGGCGGTTAACGCCGGGCAACTCTGAAAAAGGTCATCGGCCCTACCTTTTTCCACAATTGGCGTCCCAAACGTGGGGCCCATCAGCGACCAGTGGATCCAGTGGGAGAGGTCCTGACGACAGAGTGAACGACTGCAACGATCGGGAGAGCTCCTGTCCGATAGACCCTCGTCTGACAGCCGATCATCCAAACTTCACTGGTTCCGAACAGACCTCTCTCGAGTGATCTACGGTCCTGACTGGGAACCATCAGGAGTGCCGCGAAGATCACGAAGAATAGAGGACGATCGGGCGCTGGATTCGGAAGATAAGAAACTGTCCATGCGGTCCGGGTAAGGTCGTGTAATCGCGACAAATTGCGAAATGATTGTTTGATTTGGATAATACTAGTATTACTCTTTTGTTGGTTTGTTTGCAGATTCACTGTCTGCAAACGGAGAAACAACAGGCTCTCTCTTTGCAAGCAGTGAAGGATAGGTAACACAGACTTTTGTCCCCGTTGTAATCCGTCGTGCCTATCTTCCTCCCCCACTGATTGATTGTTTGGCCCGAACTGTTGTTCGCGGATCGTTTTATGGAGATTCTCTGTCTGCAAATAGGGAAGAACAGGTTCTCTCTTTGCAGGTAGTGAAAGGGTAGGTAACGCAGACTTTTGTCCCTGTTGTAACCCGTCGTGCCTACTTATTCTACCCATTGATTGTTTGATTGACCGAACATTGACTGTTCGATATTGGTTCTTTTGAGGTAGTCACCGCCTGCAAACAACGAAGAATAGAAATATTCTGTCTAGCCTTTGCACACAGTGATAAGATAGGTAGTGCAGACTTTTGTCCCCGTTGTAATCCGTCATCCCTATCTTCTCCCCACTGATTGGTAGCCTGTTTAGAACGGACCGCTTATTAGAGATGAACCATCCGGCTCCACTGGAGGGCACCCCTAATAAGGACATGTTTATGAAGCATGGATTGATCGCTATAGCTTATAGCAAGCTGTGGCATAAATATACGAAGAAGGATCGGGAAAGTCGAGGGGGCGCTAGGGGGCGCACTGCTGCATGGCCGCACTTGCGTGAGGCTCCAGCAGCC
This sequence comes from Lissotriton vulgaris, assembly GCF_964263255.1. Classification (NCBI taxonomy): domain Eukaryota; kingdom Metazoa; phylum Chordata; class Amphibia; order Caudata; family Salamandridae; genus Lissotriton; species Lissotriton vulgaris. The sequence goes on from NC_141687.1 coordinate 899,732,342, forward strand.
TGGCATCTTTATCCGCAAATTTATCCTTTTCTACTGCACACACCCGCGTGAAAATCCCCACGGAGGGGCAGCTAGCCACTATTCACACTCGGTGAAAGTTTGGCGGCGCTACCCCCAGGAACCCCGGAGTTGTGCTGAGCGGAACCCCACTGGCTGAACTGACCCTGCGGCGGCGGTGCCTGCTATCGGTCCCTTGGACTGGGCGAGCCCGGGGATCAACACGAGGCAGGTAGGCCTCCTGCACTTCATGAGTGGCGCACCTGGGGCTGACACTGCAGCGGACGGCGGGCATGGGCTGCAGGTACGGGCGCCAAGCACAAACTGAAGCGCGGGGGCTGTGAAGGCTGGGCGCTCCAGCTGGTCTCCCAAGACGGCCAAACTACTCATTTGCATTAATCGGCGAGGCTTCTTGGCGCCATAACAAATTGGCAGAGGGGTACCAGGGAGAGGCCTGTGACGTCCGGTAACCTGCCTTAAAGTCACAATACACAGCCTCGGAAACTGACTATTGCCGGTGCCCCAGCAAACGGAAGGCTCGGATTGCCTGGCTTTCATGTTCCTGGCCTCTGGGCGCTGCATCCTTTAGCTGCCATTCCCGCGCCTCTTATATGGGGCCTGCCTGCTCCTGCATTGTGATCCTTCTCATTGGGACCCACCCCGCGAACGATAGCTAAGCTTCCCCCGGTGCTGGGCACGTCAGCTGCGGAAAGAACAGTGCTGCACAGCACTACATAAGGCGAGATCGCTATATCTTCTGACAACCTCCCCCCAACAGTGGTGCAAACGGCTCACAGACGCAGACAATTCACACTTATCTTGCCGCCATGGGGAAGCCGGACAGTCGCCAACCCAAATTGCAGTTTGACGCTGCGGTGCAAAAAAAGGCGACAAGACACACTGGAGACGTGGTGCCACCCCGAAGCCCGGCTACGGAGGCCTCAACATCGACCCAGCTGACCCCAGATATGGCTGCCATCCTGCAAGAAATGCGGCAGGGCTTTGCGACAGTGGTCGACAAAGTGGATAGACTCACATCTAGGATGGACGGCATAGCCCAGAAGATGGACGTCCATGAAGAACGCATATCGGAGGCAGAACGCAGGATATCGGCACATGATGACACGACCGCGACTCATGACACTCGCCTTGCCAGAATGGACAACGTCCTGAGGGTAATCGCTGCCAAGAACGAGGAATTGGAAGCCAGAAGCCGGCGAAATAACATCCGAGTCACGGGCGTTCCGGAATCGACCAACACGGGGAGGATGGAGGTATATGTCGAGAAACTGCTGTCAGCAACAGTGGGGGCAGAAGCTCTGTCGGCTCACTTTATTGTGGAACGTGCACATCGCTCCCTTGGGCCCAGACCCCAACCGGGAGCCCCACCGCGACCCATAATTGCACGCCTACTAAACTACCGAGATCGGGATGCGGCGCTGAGAGCGGCCAGAGCGAATCAGAATCTGACGTATGATGGCGTACCCTTCTCGATATACCCTGACTTTACCCCGGTGGTCCAAGAACAGCGACGGAAATTCCTTGCTGTTAAGAGGAAGCTTCGTGATTTGAACATTGACTATGCCCTCCTATACCCGGCTAAGCTGCGAGTCACGCACCAGGGTACGCAACACTTCTTTCTCAACCCACAACAGGTCGAAGACTACATTAAATCCTTGCCTAAAAGGTCCAGACGACCTGAGGACGCTGAAGATTTAAATGCATCTGGTCCTGAGTAGATAACGGCTGGCTCTCTGCAGTTACTTCTTCTGCGAGTGGTGGATCCGTCCTAGCTCCCCTTGATGCTGGGGGGAAAGTAATCCGACTTGAAGTGGACTGCAGCTGCCCCTGGGGTGCCATGGACGGGTGTTGAACTGCAGTTGGTAATGTATGCCAGGCCCCACCCCCTCATCCCTCTCTGCTCCACGGGTGACCCCAGGAATGGACATGCGCGGAGTGGGATGGCTGGGGGTGGTAGACCGTGCACCTCTGATGACCCCTAAAGGGTGCTCCCCAATGACATTGACTTGGTTGCTTGCTTGTTGGTTGCTATTTAGCACTGTTTTGGTTCAAGGGCGGGGGGCGGGACTGGGACACTGGCGAGTTGGGGTGGCTTCAGTGGGTGGGGGGTGGTGGACTAACTATCAGGTGGACCGGGCTAGCACTGGGCGATGTGGAGCTTCCATTAACAATGCTGGCCTGCTTAGTTACTTATGGTCACGCGCTGTGACCTGTTGGTCCTCTTTCCAACTAGGTCTGCTGCCTGGAGTTATCGGGGGTGGTAGGGGGGGAGGGATCTGCTGGGGTTTCTGTTGGGATTCAAGTTTTGACATGTGCATGTTGTGTTCTGAACTCACCTATTTGCCCTTCAGAGGGCTCCGTGATTATGGCCGGGGGGTCTGGGGGCGAGATGGGTGTACTTCGCGTTACTTATGGCAGAGCCTTGGCAGAGAGGTTGGAGGCGATCCCTCTCTGCTTCTATTTCCACTCCCGATTAAGGGCATAGGACTGGTCCGACTGTGTGATGTTTTATTTGTTGATGAGGTGGGCTTGGCAGCCTTCCATGCTTTGTTCCTGCAGTTATGGTATTACAAGTCTACATGGGTAGCACACGCCTAAATGTGATTACTTGGAATGTGAGAGGGCTGGGAGATCATAGGAAGAGGAGGCACATATTGAGCTACCTGGATCGCCACAATGTCCACATTGCTTTCCTACAGGAAACACATTTTGCACCCCACAAATCGCAAGCCTTTGGGAGTAGGTGGGCTTCTCACTCGCTCTTCTCTAACTACTCCTCCTATGCACGAGGTACAGCCATACTGGTTAAGAGATCCACACCTTTTCGGCTAGCTGGTTCCAAGGTAGACCCCCAGGGGAGGTACTGCATACTATGGGGTAGGCTGGGACACATGTCAGTGACACTTGTCTGTTGTTATGGGCCCAACACGGATGACCCGCAATTCTTTTCCTCTCTGTGGGCATAGATAGTTGAGACAGGGCCCCAACACCTCATATGGGGAGGAGATTTCAACACGACCCTGCACCCCCCCCTGGATAGATCACACCCTGCCCCACACCACTATACTAATGGGCGCGAAGTCCTTAGAGCGACTATTGCTAGTAGCAATCTTATTGACGCCTGGCGGTCACACTGCGGGACTAGAGAGGAGGGTACACACTTTACAGCGCAAGCTAGGTCATGGGCGAGACTTGACTATTTCCTCCTAACCTCGCAACTATACACAGCACTGATACATGCGTCTCATCTCCCCAGGACATACTCTGATCACTCCCCCGTCTTAATCACGTTGGTTGGTTCTGAGCTTGGCCCCCCAGTGACGGCGTGGCGCATGCAGCCTGCTATGTTGTTGGATGCGGAATTCCAGGAAGAACTCCGGGAGGAATGCCTGGATTTCTTTAAACGCAATAAGGACTCCGTCCAAGATGTAGAGACTGTATGGGACGCCTTTAAGGCTACACTCCGAGGCTTATGCATATCGAAGGGCTCCGGAGTGCTCAAGAGCATACTCACTCGACTACGCAGCATAGAAGCTGACTTACGCAGTGCTGAAAACCGTCTTAGGACACATCCTGACAATACGACCCTCGCTACCATCCGCGACAAATTGTCAGAATTCTCTGAGGAGGCTGCTCGTGAGGTGAAGTTTAGGAATAAATACTGGGTGGCCAGGAGGTATGGAGAGGGAGAGAGGCCTGGGAAGGCTCTAGCAGCGACGGTCAAACTGATGCGATCGCCGACGATAATATTAGAACTTGAGACGGCGGAAGGGCTGGTACTTAGAGACACCACCCACATCCTTAACGAATTTGTGCGGCATTATACTACACTATACTCCACCAGCAGACATAGTGAACTCACGTTAGATGACTATTTGGCTGATGTCTCCTTAGGTTGGTTGAGTGATGCGCAAAGAAACTTCTTGAACGCCCCTTTTGAGTTGGATGAAGTCAGGGAGGCTATCATGGGCATGAAGTCGGGTAAGGCCACTGGTTTAGATGGCATACCTATAGAATTCTACAAAACGTTCATCGACTTCATGGCTCCGGTGTTGCGGGAGGTCTTTGAGGACGCATTGGAGGTGGGACATCTCCCTGCCTCCATGAGAGCTGCCCTCATTACTTCGCTGCTTAAACCAGGAAAACCCGCCTCAAGCTGCGACTCTTATAGGCCTTTGTCCCTATTAAATTGCGACGTTAAAATTCTCGCGAAACTGATTGCGACGCGCATAGCCCTCCTCCTGCCTGCTCTTATCCTTCCGGACCAGTCCGGATTTGTCCCTGGTAGGGCGACATCGCATAATCTCCGTACTTTTTTTTCGGTATACGACTCAGTCCACGAGGATCTCCCAATGGCAGCCGTTTTTTTAGACGCCACCAAGGCGTTTGACTCGCTCGAATGGGACTATGTGTTTCAGGTTCTTAAGCGCATGGGTTTCCCACCTCTATTTATTTCTTGGATTAAATTACTGTATACGCATCCGACTGCCAGGGTACTTTTCAATGGAAAACTGTCGTCTGCCTTCCCGATTACCAGGGGGACAAGACAGGGGTGCCCGCTGTCCCCCCTTCTTTTTGCCATAGCCACCGAACCCCTGGCGGCTAAATTACGACAGCACCATCAGGACAAGGTGTTGCGCTGCTTTCAGAGGCAGTTACTCGTCTCTATGTATGCTGATGACATCACCCTCTATGTTCGCCACCCCAGTGATAATCTTCATCCTATACTACGTGAGTTCACTCGGTTTGGTGCCCTTTCGGGGGTTCAGATCAACTGGACGAAATCATGCATCTTCCCCCTCACTGCCGCGACGAATCCATTTCCGCTGGAGTTCCCACTGGCCTGGAGCACAGGGGATTTTAAGTACCTAGGTATATATGTGGAAAAGAATAGGGAGGAACTGATTCGCGCGAACTATGGCACTGTGATGGACAAGATGAGAGACAATATATCTAGATGGATAACGCTCCCTCTATCTATGGCGGGACGTGCCTCCTTGGTCAAGATGGTCATACTCCCTCAACTTCTGTACCTATTCTTGAACATTCCTTATCACCCCGGATCTCACTTTTTTCGACAGTTACGCTCGGAATTGATCCGAGTAGTGTGGGGTGGTAAATCGCCCAGACTCAAATGGGAGATATTGATCCGGCCCCTCTCACAAGGGGGATTTGATATCCCTGATGTTGAGCTCTATTACCGAGCTGCTCGGGCCCACTATGCATACTTTTGGGTGCGCCAGCAGAGGTATATGCCTCAACTTGCAGCGGAACACTGGTTGGCACACCCGATCCCTATCGAAGGCGCGCTCTACTCCCAGGTTGACGGTAGGGACAAGACCCCCTCCACTGTGTCAAGCACGGTGACAGCGTGGCGTTCTATTGTGTCTAAGCTGGACTTGCACTTCCTATACGCACCGAGATTGCCGCTGGCCTATCACCCACAATTACCGCTCCTCCAGGAGGCTGGTTTTCGGAAGTTATTAAAAAAAATTAATGTCGCTACGTGGGGGGACCTATATCTAAATGGCGTCTTCCGGACTAGGGAACATTTATATGAGAACATCCATCCAACCGCTCTAGACTTGTTTTATTATGTTAGGCTCAGACACGGACTGCAGGCTATCACGCCTGGGTTCCCCTGCGAGCCCCAGGTGCTTTCTCCTTTACAAACCATGCTGCTTCGAGACCAGCCTGTTAAGCTGGTGTCTACACTCTATAAATCTGTACGGGCTAACACGACATACACCGCTCTGCCCGCTAAGCAGAAATGGGAACAGGATCTGGACATGACATTCACGGACACACAGTGGGAGTTTTGCTTACAGCAAACTGAGCGCATATCAGCTAACAGCCGTTTTAGGATAATCCACTATAAATTCCTGCACAGGCTATATCACACTCCGGCGCGCTTACACAGATTCCACCTTCGACCTACAGATAACTGTGACAGGTGTGGGGCACCAGGGGCTGATTTCCTTCATCTTGCGTGGGGATGTCCTGAAGTGACTACATACTGGACACAAGTATTCCAGGCCCTCTCCAACATGATACACATGACGGTAGATCCATCCCCATTAGTGGCCCTTCTGGGATATGTTGCTCCTCTCCAAGCGGCTCACCGCAAATATGTGGCACTGGCTTTGCTTCTGGCTAAACGCAGGGTGGCCTGTAGATGGGGGAGGGGAAGAGCACCCAAATTTAAGGACTGGATGAGTGACATGGTGTACTGCCAGGAACAATTGCATACCTATTCCGAACTCTTGCCGCTTGCATCTAGGCCTACTGATATCTGGGCCCCGTTGCATTGTTATTTGATAACTGATCCGCCCGAGGATGACAGCAATTGAGGTTGGGGTATAGAGACCATTTGATGATGTTTATTGATCTTGCAGTGCACCACCTGGCTGTTGTATATGGCATGATATGCTTGCTGATTCCACCCCCCCCCCCATTCACGCCAGAGATTGAGGACACTTGAAGTGGGGAAATTGAAATCCGGAGATGATAATTTGTTGGACTTACACTACGGTTACACGACCAATGTGTAGGACATGTTATGTCAGCTGCTTCCTCCTCTCCTTCCCCCCCCCCCCTCCCCCCCCCCTCTATACCCCCCTCCCGCCCCCCCCCCCCCCCACATCAGGACCCTCTGTGAGGAACCCCTATCTTCCGGGACATCGCCCAAGTGCCTGGCAGCCCGCTACTTACCGTACTGTGACTCACCCTTCCACCTGTTGTGGTCTCATGACTCTGCCGCTCTACCGGTCATGTGCCTCCCGAGATCAGATATACCCGCCTGGATGCCCTTATGCCCCCCCCCCCCCACCTAGTATTTCTGAGTTGTATAGACACTGCACATGTTAATGGTTATATAAAAACTTTAAAATTCGAGACTCATTTATTTAGCTGTGAAGACGCTGCATTTGTCAAATGTATGATACTGTTGGCGGAACTGTTTTAGCGCACGTACTTGTCTAACTGTTGTGTATTTCTATATGCACTGATAGCGGCCGGCCTCCGGGTTGTTGGCGAGACGCTGTGTATTCCTGGCAATGCTCAATAAATGTCTTGAACCAAAAAAAAAAAGAAAAAAAAAAAAAGGATCGGGAAAGTCAGTGGCCACTGATAGGATCCTTCGACGAGGATAAAATAAGCGCGCTAGAAACAACCCTTGGGAAACACAAGACAACGCCCACTATGCTTGATAGTCTCGGCATGTGGCGCAAAGAAACCGAACAGCGTAAAAAGAGAAATGAGAGTAGGTTGGGAAAAGAGCTGCGAAAGGCAGCCCACCTAGCTGCTAAGAAATTAGAAGAAGAGATTAAGGAAAGAGAAGAAGCCAAACAGAAACTAGAGGTAGAGACATCAAGCCAGTGTCCGGTTAGAACGCCCTCCACACTCTATCCTGAATTGCCCTTGAAACAGCGAGCCAATGATGATCTTTTGTTAGGTCCCCCGATCATCTACATGCCCCCTCCATATGCCCCTTCCCAAACCTTAGCACAACACCCGCTATCCCCAAGCACAGACGAGAATGGTACCAGAGCTTCGGTCCCTATGGCCTCCGCGCCGGCCGAACCCCTTGTACTAGATACAGCACAAGCGACAGCTTTAGATGACCCAGAAACCCGAAAGGCTGATTCCGCAAGAACAAACAGATTAAGCAAGGATGAGCGAGCAGGGATTGACAAGATAGTGAGGACACTGGTAGAAAGAAAGGAAAGTGAAGAGCATATCACGGATATGTTCAACTCATATGCAGGGAGCCACAGACGACATTTTGCCGTGCAACTGTGTTATCATGCCCTGAATGCGTATGAGGACCGATATCGAGACAAAGGTCCCGAGAGCCTAACGACTCTGTATAGGAAGGTCGATATCGGGGATGAGGGCGAGTGTGATGTGACGGACCTCCTTACGCGTACGCTTGAGGTTTTCCGCCACCTCACTGAACAGGAATCGGAAGCTAAACCCACGACACCCGTAGCAACCGAAACACGAACTGAGCGAGCTAGCACCATGATGCCAATAAGAGAAGCTGCCCCCTACTGGGTTCCTCCACGAGGTCTAGGAACACACAATGACGTCAACCACCAAGATGCAAGAGGGAGGGTAGTGTACAACTGGGTCTACCAGCCATGGGATCGGCAAGATATTCCGACGTTCCAGAAATCTCTGCCCGATTTACGTAAAAACCCCACTGCCTTCTATACTGAATTAGGTACGGCCCTAGGTTCAACGATCATGACCCTGGCTGACATCGACTTGTTTTTCGGGTTATGTCTGCCAGCTGATGTGTGGAAGCAAATCCGGAAAGTCGACCACCTTGAGCTGTTCGGACATACCTGGTCACAACTCGACGGCATAGATAGGCAGCGAGAACCTGGACAGAAGCCTTTGAAATCCATTTAGACCTCCCAGACAAAATTGTACAGAAATTGAAAACCCTGATCCCAGAAAAGAAAGTGGACTGGTCGATAGTAACGGCTTGTCGTCAGAAACCCCAGGAAGACGTATCGGACTACTTCTCCCGGTTTGAAACGGTGTTCTCCGATTACAGCGGCCAGGACATGACCACTGCAACGGACACCATCTGTTTGTCCAGAATTATGTTAAGGGTTTGTCGCCGGAGGTCTCTCAGAAACTGCAGGCCAGTGAGAGTAGTTGGGCGGCCTCCAAACCTGCGGCTATCCTTCAGATGGCCCAATATTACGAGCACCAGAAAAATGAAAACGATAGAGCAACAGAGAAAAAGAAGAAAGACTTAAAAGAGAGGGTGATGATTGCGCAGTTACAAGGGGTGACTATAGGACGAGAGCAATACAAAGGAAACTACCAGACAAATGTCCCTAGGAACGCACCTCCTAAAGACCGCACCTCAACACCCCACATTGGTCGTACAGACATTAGCGAGGACCAGTGTGCCTTCTGCAAAGGATTCGGCCATTGGAAATCCCAGTGCCCGGTCCTGTTGGAGATGATCAGAAATAGGGACCCCAAGGACGTAGCGGGTGGACCGAGAAATAGAGGACAGCAACGGGGGCCCGCAAATGACACGACTAACGATAAATCAAACAGACCAAATACATTTGACCGACCCAGACAGAATCAGTACCAGCAGTCTGACTGCGACGATGCCCACAACTTCGCATAGGACTGCCAAGGGCAAGGGAGGGATCCAGTCGAGCTCTATGTTGACCAGCAAGGTCCTTATGTCACTGCTAAGGTCCTGGGTACAAAGTCTCCATTTCTGGTAGACACTGGCGCGACACGTAGTGCGTTATCTAAACGACTGATTCCAAGGGGTATGCACCTGTTACAACGCATTCGTTACTCCGCACTACCATTACAACGCGACTTTTACAACGCATACCATTACAACGCATTGCGCTGGGGGGCGCTATAGGATAGGGAATAAGTATAATTTACTATCCAACACCTTCCCTAGGGTCCACGGGGACTGGAGTTAGAATAGTAAATTATACTTACCACTATCCAGCACCCCAAAGCGCTATGCGTTGTAATGGTATGCGTTGTAATGGTCGCGTTGTAATGGTAGGTAGTTGTAACGGTATGCGGAGTAACATGGTACATCCATTCCAAGGGCACCCGTGTCTGGCTCACTTGTGACATCGATAGGTTTCGATGGAACGCCCTCCACTAACCCTTTGTCCACTCCGATCCCCTTTGACTTAGAGAACAATACAACTGACACGACTTTTTTGCTTTCCGCCAATACTCCTGACGCCATTATGGGACTTGACTTACTGAAGCATTTCCGAGCGACTATTAGATGTTCCCAAGACGGAGTTCGAGTTTTCCTGTACGACAACCCCATTCTGCTTAGACATTGCCCTTCCCGACGCATGTTTTCTATCACTGACGCTGACTCGTCCCTACTTGACACTCTGCCTCCGTATCTGTGGGCCAAGACAGATTTGGACGTAGGACGCATGATGATTGACCCAGTGCACATCACTGTTCGACCGGACGCAATACTCCCAAAACTTCCACAATATCGGATATAGCCCGAGGGCGAGAAGGCATTGGTAAAGATTATTCAGTCACTGATAGACGCAGGAGTGGTAGAGGAAGTGGTTAGCAACGTTTGCAACAGCCCTATCCTGCCCATCATCAAGAAACAAGGAGAGGGAGATGAGAAAGCATACCGCTTCATCATTGACCTTCGAGAGATCAACAAAGTGGTTGTACCCCAGTACCCCGTGGTCTCAGACATCACCACTATCCTGACTTTGATTCCTTCTACAGCCACCACCTTCACTGTCATTGACCTCAAAAACGTATTTTTCTCTATCCCCATCCACCCAGACAGCCGATATGTCTTCGGCTTCACCCTAAAAGCCCGCTCATATAGATTCTGGCGGGCACCCCAAGGCTACACAGAAAGCCCCATCATCTACAGTCAGGCCCTCAAGAGACAACTGGACGAGGTCCAGTTACCCGATGGAGTGGTGTTGATACAATACGTCGATGACATCCTTTTGGCGGCCGACACCACTCCACTAGCAGTCACAGCCACCATTCAACTCCTGCACTTCCTTGCGGAAAATGGCCACAAGGTCTCCAAGAAGAAGTTGCAATTCTGCCAACCCCAGGTCACTTACTTAGGCCACCTTTTGTCCAAAGACGGAAGGAAACTTACTCCCGACCGGATCCAAACCATTCTTGACACTCCTGTCCCTAAGACTCAGAAACAGGTCCGCTCCCTACTAGGCCTCACCTACTTCTGTCGGCAGTGGTTACCAAACTTCAGCCTCATTGTGAAACCGCTGCTTTCTCTGCTAGCTAAAGATGTCCCCTTCCCCCTCCCTTGGACCCCTGAATGCCAATCCTCCTTCATAGAGCTGCGAGATGCCCTTTGTTCAGCCCCTGTCCTAGGTACCCCCGATTACTCAAAGCCCTTCTCCCTCTACACTCACGAAAGGGAGGGGTGTGCTTTATCTGTCTTGACCCAACCCATTGGCCCAAAGCAACGACCATGCGCTTACTTCTCTGCCACTCTTGACCCCGTAGCCAGAGCCTTGCCTGCCTGCCTTCGAGCTGTAGCTGCCGCTGCTATCTCTATCCGACAGAGTGAGGGGATCGTGCTCTCGAATTCCCTCACGGTATTAGTACCCCATGCAGTTGCCACCCTCCTGAACCAAACCAAGACGCAACACCTGACGAGTGCACGACTGACTGGATACGAACTGACTCTGCTCGCACCCCACATCACCCTGAAAAGATGCACCACACTGAACCCGGCAACTTTGTTGCCCCTACCGGAGAACGATCCCAATGTGCCCCCTGTACATGACTGTGTGACCCTCACGGACGAACAGACTAAAAGTAGGGTTGACCTCAGAGACACGGCTTTTCCTGACCCTGAAGGAGAGCTGTGGGTGGACGGCTCTTGCATCAAACTCCCCGATGGCACCACCTCAGCTGCCTATGCAGTCACCACGGCCCGAAATATAGTAGAGACAGCCCGCATCACACAACGATCTGCACAGGCAGCGGAACTGATTGCACTGACACGAGCATGCATCCTAGCAGCAGGAACCACAGCGAACATTTACACCGACAGCCAGTATGCCTTCGGGGTGGTTCACCATTTTGGGCTCCTTTGGAAGGAAAGGGGATTCTTGACCTCGCATGGCACCCCCATCTTACATGGAGATCTAGTCTCCGCCCTGATCGAAGCTGTCCTTCTCCCCAAAAGACTTGCAGTTATCAAATGCCAGGCACACAAGAAAGTGACAGACATTATTGGACAGGGAAATGCACTAGCCGATATCACTGCTCGAACCACAGCTGAAAATAGGACGACGACACGCATGTACGTGACCAGGTCACAAGCCGAGAAATGAACCGATGCTAGGGACATTCAAATGGCTAGCACACAACACGAATTGACTGAATGGGCACGGGTGGGACTGAAAGACGATGAAGGCTGCTGGCGGACAAAAGACACGAACAAATGGTTGCTATCTGACTCATACCTGATTCCCATACTGACTATGGCACACTCCCCTGCTCACATAGGATCAGCCCCCATGATTGAACTTGTCTCCAGAGTTTGGCACAACGACAAAATCACAGACTCCGCCAAACGTCTGGTCCAACAATGCTTGATATGCCTGCAACATAACCCCGGGAAAGGAACTGTGGTACCCCGGGGAGGGTTTGGGGTTCCCAATCACCCGTTTGAAGTCCTGCAGATGGACTACATCCAACTAGACAGATGCCAAGGCCTGAAATACGTACTTGTTGTGGTGTGCGCATTCAGCAAATGGGTGGAAGCATACCCAACCCGTGATAACACTGCTATGGCCACTGCAAAAGTACTGTTAAAAGAATTTTTCCCTCGCTACGGCCTTTGTCGAATTTTATGGAGCGACAATGGCCCCCACTTCGTAGCCGAAGTTATCCAGCTCATCTTAAAGGGGCTGGGTATCAAACAGAAGTTCCAGGCAGTCTTCCACCCCCAGTCTGCTGGACTTGTTGAGCGACACAATGCCACACTAAAACTAAAGCTAGCCAAGATAGTGGCTACCACAGGACTGAAATGGCCAGACGCTCTCCCACTGGCATTGCTATCCATGCGTTCCACCCCCACCAAACACCACTTGACACCTTACGAGGTCGTTTTCGGCCGACCCATGAGCGTCTGGTCTGCACCAAAACCGACTTCCATTCATGACGTCCCGGACGTCCTAATGTCTGATTACTTGTATAAATTGACTGAAACTCTGTCATTCACGAACAGGTGTTGCATGCCATCCCTGACGCTTCCAGGGGCCCCGGACACAACCTGCAACCCGGGGATTACATTCTAATCAAGAACTTCCAGCGTGCCAAGAGTCTGGAACCCCGGTGGACGGGCCCCTGGCAAGTCCTCCTCACCACCCGAACAGCTCTTCGAGTGGAAGGAAGATGACCTCGGTGCATGCGCACCATTGTAAAAGGATTCCCCCGACCTTGATGACAACCGAAGACGTGACCACCCAGGAAGAGCTCCTGACCAAAGACCGACCATCGCTGAATTGCTACCCAGACACAGAGACACTTGAACTTGCAAAGATTCCTGACCCTACTGTGCCATCCAAAGAAGGGTATAACCTGCGACGAAAGGAGAGAGTTTCGGCTAAGCAGACCATTGACTAAGTCATAATTCTCAGATCGGTGGCCTAACACTACAAAGCCTGTCAGGAGAGAAAGCCAGACGAGGTCTTTGGTTCTGCCCGCTACCGAGCTCCCTCGAAGATGATGGAAGCGCCCGATAAGAAGGTTATGGAAGCGCCCGATAAGAAGGTGATGGAAGCAACCGGACATCCGAAAATTCACTACAGAAACCCAAAGACAGACAGAATCCATAGCTCAAAGACAATTGCACTTTTTATCACAATCCTTTTCTGCCTTCTCCTCATGACCACGCTCTGGATTGTGGAAGAAAATGCACCTGCTCATGAAACATTCCTGACCACTGCACAGCCTACCACCATGAAGGAACATTATTTGATCTCTCTCTCTCCCCAACTCAGAGAAAGGCGAAAGGAGTTTTGGAACAACTCCTTTGTGCAGCTGCTGCACCAGCACAATCTTGCCACCAATGCCACCAACTGCTGGATCTGTGGGTTGCTACCCCACGCCACTGGACATTCGATACCTTTCATCCCTTCACCCTTCTCAATTCACGGCTCCTGTCTTGCTTGGCTGATCCTCCTGCAAGAGAGCTATAAGGACAATGCCACCTCCAGCAAAACCATGACGCATTTCTTTCATGAGGTCTGGCGAAACAAAACAAAGACACATTTCTGCCCGCAGACCTCCAACGACTCTATCCACATGGACATCCCTGCTAAAGAACGAATTGAAATGCAGGTGTTCAACAATCCAACCAGACCCACCTTCTCCTACCTACGGAAGCGAACAGCTGCCACTCTGACTGTGGCTCTATCTGTCATCAACGTCACAGGCCATATGTGCATAGAAGGGCTTGGGACACAGCTGGTGGGCCGCAGTGCTTGCCGCTTCACCAGAACTTTGGACTCTATCGATCCACCTTCCTTCGTATCCTCTCCAAACATGTACTTTGTTTGCGGCACAAAGGCTTACACCTGGCTCCCCAAAGGCTGGGGGGCACTTGTTTTATCTCCTTCATCCTTCCTCCGACCTATGTGGCTCCAGCAAATCACCATAGACAAAAACGAGCCAAGGACATTGAACAAGCCGACTCAACAGGAGCACAGTTCCTCAATGCTATGAAGGGACTTGTTCCACTCTGGGGCCCGATGGCAAACAGCCGTGCCATCCGACATCTGACTCAGGCAGTCGAGACAACAATGAACATCACAGCTGGTATCCTTGCAAACAACACAGCCGAGCTTCAAGCGGTCCGCCTGGTGGCTCTCCGGAACCGCCTTGTTCTAGATGTGGTTCTAGCGGATCGTGGTGGAGCATGCCACATTATTGGGTCCAGCTGCTGTACATATATACCGGACAATTCACAGTCAGTGTACAAGGCCATCGAACACCACCACAGACTGTCCTCAGAAGCTCACCAGGAGCAGGAAGAATGGTCGCTTGGTGGATGGTTTTGGAATACCATTAAGAACTGGGGCTGGAAACTGTTTACCATTATCCTGATTCCTGTGGTTGTAATATGTGGGTTCTGCTTAGGAATTCAATGCCTGCCGCCTCTGTGTTCATTATGTGCAAATTGTATCTGCCCTAAGACTGTGGACTTTGGAAAGGAACGCATGGGAGCACTGTATGATGCTGAGGTTAGGAATTTAGTGCAGATAGACCTGGAGTAGACAAGCTGGCTAGATATGTTGAAAAGGGAGGACTGTTAAAAGCTAGACTGCAGTGTCAACATTATCAGCGCCATCTTGCCCCTTTTTCAAGCCCATTCGTGCGCGTAAGCGGCAGCCATTTTAAATACCATGGCCTCTCTGCCCATCACCGACAGCCAGCGCGTCTCTCTCTCTCTCTCTCCTGACCTCGCAAGCATCCCCCGCGCGCTGACAGCCCCCGCTCCCACATGCCTTGGGCCATAAACCCCTCTTCAGCACAACTCTGCCTCAGAACCCCATCCTGTTCCCAGCTCAACACCTCCCTTCATTCCTTTCATGATCCCGGGTCCTTTGATAAAACCCCCTTTCCTCTGTGCCCGTTTGTCTTACTCGTTCCCAGGCCGCCACCTTGCCCTGCGGATGCTGTTTATTGCCGCCCCGTACAGTAGGAAGCTTCTCCCATCAAAGGATCCACGAGTTGATCAAAGCCCCCACCCCATGAGATCCGATCAACCACATACATTCCGTGAATCGGCGGAATGTCCAGCTGCGCGACAATCATCACCTGTTGTGACCGGGGTGGGGACTTCCACTGTAAATGTGTGTGGGAACGGGCCTGAAGCGGGGATTCCGAGGATGTCCTTTCATACTTCAAAGCATTTGCAAGAATGTGCCACATGCAATAAACTGTAATAAAGATCATAAACCTGTGTATAAGAGGCCAGGCCTCAGAGATGCGGTTAGAGCACCTCTAGAAGATACCCTGTTGTCTGATTTGATGTGTTCTGCTCCGTCGGAATAAAATTTCTGTTTCCTGCCTTCCAGTCTCCAGCGCCTGCCTCTTTGTTTGGTAACTTGAGTGGTAATAGAGACGGTTAACGCCGGGCAACTCTGAAAAAGGTCATCGGCCCTACCTTTTTCCACACACCCCTTGCTGCCAAACTCTTGCTGGGTGTGTGCCTCTGTTTGTGGGGATGGAACCTATGATGAATTGCAAAAAGGTTTAGCCAGGAAGGCAGTGGGCACTCACCAACTCGCAAATAATCACCAAATCACTTTTAACAAAATAGACGCGTTTAGGCAAGAATTGCCTTTATCAATGCCATTGTAAAAGCGCAATTAACATGATTCGTTATCACTGTTAAAAAGATATCTAGAGGGCGATCCCATTGGAGGGTTACATGCAGACACAGAAAGGAGACTATGCAGTCTTATAGCATAATACAATGTCTCTGGGCGCCATCTTACTTGTGTAATTTCTGATGTCAATTTCCTTAGTGGAGCTGGTACTTCCTAAAATGATGCATACATTGCACACCAATAAATAAAGGCAGGTCATGGTAAACAATGTGTGCTAAAGGCATGCGTGCGAAAGACGCAAGCATTGTAATGCTTGCGTTGGTATGGCAACGTTATAAGAAACAAAGGTACTTAGCTCATTTCGAATCAAAACAATGAAGTATAGGAACACAATGGAATACTATACGTTCTGGTTTCCTAACCCAGCCGGGTAAGGAATTTATTTCCAACAAACAATGTTAAATATACAATGTAGAACAATAGTGTGACACAAGCCTGTGCCGTACTAAAAAAGAAAAAGGAGGAATAAGAGTAGAGTGAAAGGGGTGCTTTTCAGGCAAAGGAAGAGAGCAAAACAGGGTACTGTAAAGAAATTAATGAGTTCTGACAGTATCGCCTGGAATGGAGTATACACAATTTCATAAACAATATCGTGAGTGTAACCCCACTCGTGGGTGTCGACGTTTCGATCCCTATTGCTCAATTAGTTACATGGGATCATCATCAGGACTTAGAGATACACAAGACATGCCTGAAAGTAAGAAAGCCTCTGGTTTGGAGGTAAGAAGCCTCTCATGTGAGGTTTTCTGCAATTCTGGGTATATAGCACGGTGGTTACTGGTGCCAGGTTGGGACCAAGTGATGAAGAATTGTGAAAGAATTCCTTAATGGGATCCAGTTAGGAATTTCACAATAGACGTTCAGCGCGTCTCCCGTTTATGTTGCGTGTAAAATCGCACTTTATACAATGAATAAGCGGGAAACGGACTCTGCAGAATCGGCATCAATGGCCGTTCGAGCAGTGCACCGACGATGCGGTGCTTCGATACAAGTCAAGATAACGACTCGCCTCTATTGCGGATACACGGTCGATGCCGGCCTTAAGCATCCAAAAATGGTTCTGGTCTGGGCACTTCGGCAACAAGAATCCTAATCTTTTATCAGAAAATGCCTTGAAAGAAATGAATGTGAAGTGAATGCAGAATGATGTTAGTTATATCATATTTAACATGAGTAGCATTTTAAAATCCCAGTTTACAATTGACTTCTTTAACTTTTCTGAGCTCATTGTCTGACATTGGACAAAGTCTGAACCAGTTTGCAGTGAAATTCTTCCACATTGTGTATCTTATACATTACACAATGTTTATTATATTTTGTCCTGGGTGTTCTTCTATCTACCCAACACTAGCTCACCAAATTCGATTGGCTAAGATCAAGAAAAAATTGTTAACTTGTTGTACACATGGGAGTCAGCTTAACTATTGAACTCCTCTGCTATTAAAGTTGCTCTTGTTAGGGAATTGTGGCTTTGAAGAAAGACTATCATGGATGCCCAACTGTGACCAGTCAACCAATTCTTTTTCCCTAGACTGAATGCTCACACAGTATTGCTGTGGGATGGGGCTGAGGGGTGGGTGAGTGTGTGCCTTACCCTCCTCTACAGATAGCTGTCCTTCCAGCTCTGTATTGATCTAGCTGGAAAGCATCATGCACGGCCAGGAGGCAGAATTACAGCCCTTCTTGCATTTCAATTAAGGCTGGTGAAAATAGGAGGCATGCCAATACAACAAATGGCAAAGTATTACTTCTTTACTGAAGTATTTCCTCGGGCAATTGTGGAAATAGAAAAAGGACACAGCTGTCTCCCTGTTGCCCTTTTAATTCAAGCCATTGCATCCAGGGACTGGGATGATGTCTGAGATTGAGTACCGGTGGTGACCCCTGGCAACTACCAACACAAATTAAGTTTTGCATGTGACATTCTGACTCTATTTTGTGCATGTGGGCCTTCCCTTTTATTTTTTGTGCGTAGTTTGTTCTGTTCTCAAGACCTCTTGAGTGTTCTTTCTCTAAGATCATCTGCGCTTCCTGCAGAGTGATCGATTCGCAGGAACTGGTGGTACATAGGAAGGTGTTTTCTGCATTTGGTCCTTCCCTTTTTAATTCCAGCTTCTTGGTTAATTTCATTAGTTGGTGAGGTATTAGGGAGGGTGGAAGCAGTCATGGGACTCCCTCATACCTCCTCACTCAACCCCTTCCAGTCTACGTGCTCCCTCCCTGCGTCTAGAAAAAATGGATTGGGTCCAGGGGACATGGGTAGGGAGGAACTGGGGACAGTGATAGCTGTACATATGCCCTCCATTAGCCAACAGCTTGATCCTTTCTTCAAAGGTGTGTGTGTTTGACATCACATGTGGCAGCACATCCATATCAATAAGGTGGCTCGGTTAAGCAAGTCAGTTGGAAGTCTGCTTTGAATCAGCAAAGACCAATGGCACTATGATTAGGTTTAAAACCTGTCCAGAAGAACCTACTTACATGTATAAAAAGAAAACATGAGCTGAAAGGTGATGTTGTCTGTGTGAACTGTCAGTAACTACTGTTTATTGAATGGTTTCAAAAGCCAGACTTTAATAACATTTCATCAAATAGGTTGCATACCACACTAAATTAAAATAATGTAAAATATTATTATGGTTTTGAAAATATTGAGAGTACAATTTCCTTGAGAAATGTACTCTGTTGACTCACAAGCTTGTAATGTTTGCACATTTTTGAATCAAACATAGATCTTTTAGCTGATGTGGATTCCTTAGGACTGTTTAGGGACAGTGATTTGTCACTATTTCTTCTACAAAAATATTATTACTTAAATATCATCCACAAAAATCTGATCTTTCTTCTTATGCTACGTAAAAAAATAATTATATAATCCACAAAATATTTAATATAAAAATACCCCTTAACTGCTGAGGGTTTTTCACCCCAGTACTGAGCCCTTTTTAGGTCGAGCCTAGACGAAAGCAAAAGCGAAGCTTTTGCTGTCTAGGGCTCGACAACTTATGTTATCACTCTGGGGGGAATGTGGACAGCAGACTGACGCGTGCTTCTCCTGCCAGAGATTTGACCTCGTGGGCGCGCTTTGGCGTCTTGGCTGCTTGTAATGTGCATCGCGGTGCGCGCGCTACACTCACGCATGCGCACATATACAGCCACACACATGCACAGATACACACACACTGCATACACACACGCACCCCCCCTTAAACAGACCCACGTGCACACAGACAGACACATGCACAGACACACTCGAACACACACAGACACACGCGCATACACCCCCCCCCCCCCCCACCCCCCCACCACTCACCGGGCTCTTTCGGCGTGTTCCGTGTCTCCTCCGCAGTGCTGGTCTTCACCCGGGCCCCCTCCTGGGACCCAGGACTTCAGATGCCACACTCCGCTTTGGCCCCAGGCTCGGAGCGCGCATGCGCGGGCAGGCCTTCCCTCTCACCCAGCCCGGGCTGCTTTCTGTTTCTGTTCTGTGTTGCTGATTGTGTTTTGCGCTGGAGTCCTCTTTATGTGTGCGCGAGAGTGTGTTGTGATTATTGCGTATGTTCTCCTGCCTCAGGCTCTTGGGTGTTCAGGACTTGTGATCTGAATGTTTCGGAGAAGTGGCATGTGCCAACTTTCAATATTGGCAGTCAAGTTTTGGCTATTTACTGGTCTGCTTAAATTTCCTCCTTGTTTTATATTTCAGTTCTTTTCATACAGTTACTTTTTAACTTGTCACAGGGGTCGCCTGAAAAGTGCCGAGCTGCGTGGAATGGTACCCACGAACTGCAGCGCCTCGATGCTACGCTTAGTGTCATAAATGAGCTACACTGTTGCTTAGATGGCAAAACAACGAAAGAACGTCACATTTCCAGAAACTAATAAACAAAGAAATTCAACTCCGCATGATAAAATACAACCAGCCAAGCCAGCATAAAAGAGGGAACTGAAACACTGACAAGTTCAAATTAGCCTGCAGTATGGCACTTTAAAGCCTGCAGTGTGGCACTTTAAAGCCTGCAGTGTGGCACTTTGAAGCCTGCAGTGTGGCACTTTAAAGCGTGCATGTTTGTCAATTTGTGGAGAACTTCCTTAATAAAAAGTGGGACCTCCTAAGAGGCTGGCAAGCGTGCGAGGACTCTTCATCCGACTCGATGCATTCACATCACCTGTAGGTCCCACAAAGGCTCCTGCCCAATCACGACCCTGCTTTCCACAGATCTTCTGACTGTTTTTTTTTCTTCTTCAAATGCAGCTCTTTATTGGACTTTGGCGCTGTGCTTGCACAAAAGCTATCACATGACGTAGAATAAGTTTAGAAGCGGCTGTCAACTCGCAGACGAGAGGCCTCCTGCTGCAGCTGGTGAGCCCCAGACTTCTAACCTAAATCATTTACCTGAAAACGCAAGTATCCTGGGACTTTTAGAAACCCCATTCTACCCTTGTAGTCCAGGCAGCGCTTAATTTAAGGATATCCTCCCCCTCCCCCCCAAAGAAATGATGCCTGAGTGAGCAGAAAGCAGAGAGTGAGAGACAGAAAGAGAAGGACAAAGACAGAAAGAAAGAAATAAAGCGAGAGAAAGAGAAAGAGAGACAGAAAGAGAGAGAGAGAGGGAGAGACAGACAAAAACAGAGACAGAAAGAAACTGGGTGAGCGTTGGAATTGAACAGAGAGATGTTCCCTGATTTCGGCAAACGTCTCAGTCCTGCCCTATTAAAAGTACAGCCGCCCCCTGAGACACGCTCTGTCCAAGCAATGCAGGGTCGCCCATTCGGTGCGTGGCACGCCCGTCTAGAACTCCACGACCCTCCCTGATGTCATTTATTTTCACGCTAAGGAGTTTAGGCGTTGTTCTATTTAAAAAAATGCAAACTTTGCAGCCATCCCGAGAAATGCATGTAATAACCTGTGTATTACATAGTGTCCCCGCTGTGAAGTACTGTACGTGCCTATTAAAAGTATAGCGCCTTCCCCAGATGCGCCCCCCTTGGGAGGTGCTGGGTCTGTCAGAAGAGAGAGGCTGGAAGATATTATTTCAGCGACCCTTAAGCGCCCGACACTCATGCTGTAAAATGTAGTTCTATACTTTGAAACTTTCCCTGTTTCTGAATGCTGAGGCAGATAACCTGGCTCTGCCGCTAGATGGCGCCACGTGCCATCCCGGGATTTCTCTCTTTATATTTGGAAACAGAAGCTCGTGCTGGGTGTGGCCGGGATATTTTGTGGCCTGGTTCCTGCTAAAACTTCTAACATGTCTGCTGGCACTGCACAGCTGACACATGCCCTCACAGGGTACTGCCACTCGACAGTAAAAGTGAATTCCTTCTTCTGAAACATGCCCTGCGGGCCCAAGAAGT
The DNA here is from genome assembly GCF_964263255.1 of Lissotriton vulgaris. Taxonomy (NCBI): domain Eukaryota; kingdom Metazoa; phylum Chordata; class Amphibia; order Caudata; family Salamandridae; genus Lissotriton; species Lissotriton vulgaris. Next base: position 899,753,656 of record NC_141687.1, read on the forward strand.
GAGCAGTAGGCTGTTATGTGTAGTGGCAGATAGTTCCACACTTTAGGAGTGATGTCGGAGAAGACGTGCCTGCCAGATCCGTATGCGTGGGTATCTATCTATCGCCTCTTCCCTCTATCTATCTCTCTCTATCTATCCTCCCTCTATCTATCGCTCTCTATCTATCTATAGCCCCCTCCCTCTATCTATCGCTCTCTATCTATCGCCCCCTCCCTCTATCTATCGCTCTCTATCGCCCCCTCCCTCTATCTATCTATCGCCCCCTCCCTCTATCGCTCTCTATCTATCTATCGCCCCCTCCCTCTATCTATCGCTCTCACTCTATCTATCTATCGCATCACCATAGCATCATTCAGCATCTCTCAGAGGCACCACAACATCACTCAAAGGCACCAGAACATCACTATGCGCTACCACAGCATCACTCGTCGACACAAGAACATCAATCAGCACCACCACAGCTTCAATCTGGGCAACCATTCAACAACAACTGGTTCAAATATGTTCTCTCAATGTTTCAAGCTTTATTACAAATGTCACAAAAACATGTTAATATTTCACTTCTGTTCTTGGATTTTCGCTACTATACAATGAACATAATCTTTACAAAAGTTATTTACAAAAGCTATTGCCATTATAAATTACAATAACTTTTATATTGCATTACAAATGCTATAGATGTCACATTTGCTAAAGTTAAAACTATTAGCATTGTAAATAACAAAGCTATTCATTTCGCTATTTTCAAAAACAACACATAAATAAAAAAATTGTCATTTACAATACCAATAGCTCAAACTTTCCTAATGCGAGACCTATTGCATTGCAAATGCTTGTTCTATTTGGAGTATTTTGGACCTGCATAACTTTTTTCCACACAAGATTTTCATGCCAAATTTATGTTCCTTTTGTAGATTCCTATAACCATTGTTTGTAGATTCCTACAAAGTGAACTGAGAAAATGCCCAAAATATTTCCACATTTTGTTTTGATTAAATTAAAATGGGATAAATGTGTTGTGCATGAAAGTGTGTGTTTTTTCCATACATAGCATCAACAAAAGGTTTGCTCTGCAAAGATCATCACTAAGAGTGGGTGTAACTCACAGAGTTTTAATTCCACGTTTGCGGAGTTCTACGAGCAGTGGAATTCTGGTCTGTTGTGCTGCTTGAGCTGATTTTTAGCACCGGGAGCTTGTCCTGTGCTTTATAATCAGCGTTCCCACTCAGTGCACCTGAGGGCTCTGCTTCTTTTGGCCGCTCGAGTAGGTTTTCTCCTCAAGTGGCAGCCTTCGCAACATGAGCAGCAACTTTCTAAAAAATTAGTGGTAGAGGCTGGCCATAACCTCCCAGGTTGGGAAATCTCACTGGGAGGCGGTCTAGCACTCATTTTATCTCGCTTGTGCTCACCAACTTAATTGTGGCAAGCCACACACAAGAAAAACTCTGCCACACAATGGTTAGGCAGAGTTTTTGCCAAACTCTGCACTCCAGGCAGAGTGCAAAGGGAGCACAACTTCACAAACTTCACCGGATCATCTTCCGTGCTTTCAGGAACAAGAACAGCTGTAGCAAAAGTCTATTTTATACCACAATTTTAGCATGATTCCTATTTTTTGTGATTTCAATCTACTTGCAGTTTGTTGTGGAACTAGGTGTGAAACCCATGAGTGATCCCAGAAAGCTGTACATTTCTAAAAAGTAGACACACCTTTGAATTCAGATCGCGGTCCTTAGTGTGGATCTTTCAAGGTTTTTGAAAATGAGTAGGAAAAACTTGCCTTTTGTGGCAACACTTTCATCTGTAACTTCCAGTCATGAAGGCAGATTTGCAAAAGCAATATACTCTTACATCTGAAAGACACTTCTGGTTGCGGGTATATAAAGGGTTTATAAGTTCGTCTGAAACATGTGATGCCCAGAGCCAATAACTAAGCTGCACCTTAAAAAATGTTTGCATTGTGTACCGACTATATAGCAATTCTGATGGTAAAACATAAAGAGTGAAAAATGTGTATGATAGAAATATATGTATTTCTAAAATGTACACAAGATAATGAGTATAGAAACAGTAGTTATTAGAACACCTCTAAATTTCTAGGTAGCATACTGATTCAGACAGCATTCTGCAAAGTGTCTTCTTCCTTGCATACAGCTTACATTTGGAAGCCGGATTGCAGAGAAATCCAATAGGTAATAACCAATGTTCTACTATTGTGTTTTCCCGGAGTCTCCCAATAAGTACAGTTCCTCATTTGTGTGGGTGGGCCAAGCACCAGCAACACAATGCAACCCAAAACGTAACATTGACAGATCAAATCTTTCCAGCCCATTCCAACCCCTCCTATGCAATGTGTGAGGGTGTGAATTTTGGCCTGGGCTCGGCCACCATACAGGGAAATCTACTAAATACAGACATTTCTGAAAAATAATCTCCAGGAAGAGTCCAGAGTGGCTTGACATTCATGGATCTCACAAGGTTTTTTGTACTCCATATTTTTGCCTTCTGTTGCTGAACCTGTTTTTCACTAGGACTCTGCACTTTTTCCAAGCTAACCAGTGGTAAAGTGCTAGTGCTCCCTCCCTAAAACATGCTACAACTGGCATAACTTCATTGGTGCGTTTTATTTACTTGTAAGACCTAGTAAATGGAACTACATGTACCCAGGGCCAGAAAATGTAAATGCTGTTAAGGGGCAGCAGCACTCATTGTGCTACCCACTAAAGTAGGCTTTTACAACCTGTCTCATGGCTGCCACTGTGGCCTGTAGTGCAGTTTTAAACTGCCATTTCAACCTGACAAAATAAACCACTGGACAGGCCAAAACCTTCTTTTTAGATACATATGTCAACCCTAATTTCAGTATTTTTTGTTTCTTAAATATTAGTTTTTATGTTATTACACCTAACTATGATGCTACTTTAACTGATTTTTTTTCAACGTAAAGTATGATCAAAGTATAATGACTCTTGAAATGTAGCTTTTGTATATTGAATTTCAGTTTTTTTTTAAGTGCAGTAAGATCGTATTACCATAATAACAGAAACATTATTTGAACCTTAGTTTTTTTCAGTGAATTTCTGGACTTTGTCTATCATATTCACCCAACTCCCTCACTTAGCATAGCTTTAACCAATGCACAGTCTGAGGTTATGCCTTATGCCCAAAACCTTGCAGTCTGTCATCCCCACGCAGGTAGCTAAACTCCGCACCCCACATTTTTCTTGATTCCTTTTTTGTGGCATAGTGCTTTATTACTACTACAATATTCCAGCGGTACCACAGTTCAAGCATCACTGTGCAAGATCACACAAGCTTCACTCAGCAAAGCTTGCATAGTTGTGCAGTACCAACTGTCCACTTATCAGTATATTTTAAACTCTAATTTCTTGAAAATGACAGAACATATTACTCCAAATAATGAAAAGCATGTTTTGTGAGTAAAGATTGAACTTCTTGCAACAATTCGCAATTCCGTGCAGCTGTTTTTTCCGTCTCTCTTTCCAAAATTTCTTACATAACATGGGAAAACAATGTTTAGAGAATTTTTTTTCTCAGCCCCCATTTGACGGATCACTCCAAAACATTCCAGGAAGGAGGTGAGGTGGCTGAACTTTATTTACTGCAAAACTGTGTGAAGGTTCATCAAACTCAAATGGCACCAAAGTTATTAGCAAAACATAAAACGCTCTTTCCATGAAAACTGTGATCTAGCATATATATATGGCCCCCGTTTGATAACTACATACAGCCAGCAGAAAAGAAAAATATGGTCCATAATAAGAAAAAATAGGCCAATTGTTCTCAACGACAATGTCCTAGGAACTATTCTTCCCACATGTCCCAAAATCACTTTTAGGAAATCACAGTCTATGGGGTCTAAACTAGTTAAAAAATAGCCCATAATTAGGCCCCACTTGTACATGGCTTAAACCCAGACAAGGTTTTTTCAAATGGTCATCATGCCGAGCATGCAAATTTGGAATCAACACAACTAAGTTCACTACTCCATTTTGCCATGAGGGGTATCTACAACTGCAGAACTGAGTATGCAGTATGTGTTCTGACATGCACCTGTGGCTTGAGATACATTGGAAGTACCAAGCTGCAGGTGCATGTCAGAATCCTGCAACATCTAATGGCAATCGTTAACAACGATCCTTCATACCATGTGGCACGGCATTTTAGGAGCATGCATACCAACGATATAAACTGTTTAAAATATTATGTGATTGATGCCATTCCCATCCTCGGAAGAGGCGGCAATAGGGAACGACTGTTAAGGCAGTTAGAAACATGCAAGATACTTGAACTTGACAGCAAAGCACTAAACGGGCTCAATAATACTGAGGACATGCACAATGTATGTAAGACTCATTTTATATAAAAATGTATACCGCCCCCATGAGAAGTAGTACTGTGGATGCAGGAGCAGGGTTTTAATCATGATATAATGATTCTAGACTTTTATCCGCTGCCACCCAGATCTAAATATTGTTTTAACATCCCAGATGTTATTATTAGAGTTAAGGTTTTAGCAATATCACTAGCACTTTTATGATTAGATATGTATTTGCACAGAATTTGGCACTTTACTTTAATTGAGCATTTTTGCACAAACTGTAGATGTTGCTAGGCACAGAAGCAATTTAGACAAGTGAAAAAACAAAATAGATATTTAGCGATTATGAATATCATTAAAAAGAAAGACAGACTAAATGACCTTTTTAGCACCGACCAAGTAAGGATAATATTTAGATGTGGCCTTTACTATTTATCTAATTATTTATTTATATCCATGCATTACCTAGATAATGATGATTTTAACGATGTCCTGACACTTGAAAATATTTCAAGTATTTTTAACCACATGTGATGATACGAACAGCAGATGGTGCTTTTTGTGAATTCAAACTCATAGTGTTTCCTTTATGTTGATTATCATGTGACACTGGGGAGTGTGCACAACTCATTTAAAAAAGTATGGTGGACTGCGTTCCTTGTGTGATCAAGGGCACTTGATGCTCGAAACGCATCATTGGAGGAGTAAGGAAGAATAAAGAATAACTTGCCATACTATCAGGGTGTCCATCAGCCGCGGCCGGTAGTGGGATGACCTGCAGGGCGGTGACGTGGGGAGGGGAAAGGGCAGGGTGAGGGGTAGTAATGTATGGATTACGGAGTTTTACAGGTAAGTAAACATGTTAATAAATAAAACGAATTTCATTCAGTGATGCAGTGCACGCAACAAAATTTGTTTTATTTATTTATATGTTTACTTACCTGAAAACTCCATAATTCATACATTACTACCCCCACCTGCCTCTCCTCCTCCCCACGTCACCGCCCTGCAGGTCATCCCACTACCGACCGCGGCTGGTGTTCATTACTCTCTTTTTGCCAAGAGGAGGTTCTGAGATTGCTGTGGGTCGTGAAAGAGCCCTCCTTGTGAAATATTTATATATATATATATATATATATATATATATATATATATATATATATATATATATATATATATATATCCACTGGGTTTTCCCACACCTCTTAGGTGCACTCCAGCCGGGAGCGCTCCAAAGGACGAGAAACGGACACCAAAGTAATGTGGTGCAGCAGGTCTCCATTGCTCACAGCTGATGTCATGTCAGACGCGTTTCGAATAACAAGTATTCTTTATCAATTGACTGGACACAGTCCGCTTTCTATTTTTATACCCCGTTTTTTTCTTCTATTGGTGATATATATATATTGAAAACATCCTGTCCGCCAAATTATTGAAGGCGGAAAACACAGGCACGGACCTCCCAAATCCTGAAGAAGAAATCACGGACTCCCACGCAGTATTCGTGGGTGAATCAGTGCAATTTATTCAGCAAAAAATCAGCTCGGACCAGTGTCCTCCATGACTCGTTTCTCTCCTCCTAGGAGCTTCATCACATGATGGATCTCCATTTTACTGACATATTTAAAGTGAAGTAAGTGCACAATCAGCTATAAAAAATAAGCTAACCGTTTTTCAATGAACATAAACAACAGACTCAGGCACTTATAATGGTCATTAAAACATAGAATGCAGTAACTAGATTTATACTGTTTGAGAAGGAATAAAGTGCATCGTGCATTTAGCAGCAGATGAACTCAATATCTACATAGTGCAACTGTTATCGCTTTTGGAGTCACAAATTAGAAAACACCCAAACCGATTCATAGTCGCTGCGGTAAGTAAAGGTTCCAACTATATATTTCATCCCTAAGACTCACAAAGATGTAAACCCCTTTCCAGGTCGACCGATCATGACAGCATGGGGGAGCACATATCAAAATATGTGGATTTCTTTATGCAGCCTATGGTTAAAAAGCGCCCCACATATGTCAAGGATACAGGAGATTTCCTAAAGAAACTGAGTGACATCAAATGGTCTGAGGATATGTTACTTTTAACTCTTGACATAGAATCCTTATATACATGTATTGAGCACTCTACAGGACTTTTTGCAGTGAAACATTTTTTAGATACCAGACCACTTGAATGTTATGAACATAACAAGATGTTGATTGATTTAATATCATGGTGCCTGAACAACAATTTTTTCATGTAAGCAATGAAATGTATAGGCAATTGAGAATGGTGGCCATAGGAGCCTGTCCCCCTCCCAGCTATGCCTGTTTGATGGTTGGCTGGTGGGAGGAGCAGGTTCTCAGATGGCACACTGAGAGATGTGTGCTAAACATGTAAAACACTATCTAAGATATGTAGATGATGTATTTATTGCATGGCTGGGTGACATAGACAGTGCTTTGTCAACAGTATCAATGCAAATTCTGTGAACCTTAAATTTACATCTCACATCAATAAAGAAAGTGTAGAGTTCCTTAATGTAAAAGCATATAGTAAGGATGGTAACATAGTAACCACCTCACATAGGAAAGAGCTAGCAGGAAACTCTACGCTCCATGCAGACAGCGCTCATTCGAAACACCTTATAAGGAGCATCCCTTATGGGGAACTTCTTCGTCTCAAAAGAATATGCAGCACTCAACAGGATTTGGATGTGTGCACAAAAGATGCTGTGATGAGATTTAAAAATAGGGGTTATAGTAATTCTATCCTCACAGATAAAGTGGCAAAAGTAACAGCTAGATCCAGATCCAGGGAATCTTTCTTAAAACCCAAGATTGTGAATAGTAAAAAGCAAGATTTAGATTTTAGATTTATCTGCAGCCTTCGATACGGTTTGTCATGCTATCCTTTTAGATCGCCTGGTAACATCTGGCATAGCAGGAACCGTATTGGAGTGGCTTAGGAATTTCCTGACCCACAGACGTCAAGTGACCACTCTAGGACAATTTTGTTCAGAGGAAAAAGCGTTGATGACTGGGGTACCACAGGGCTCCAGTCTGAGCCCAACGCTCTTTAATCTGTATATGGTCCCTTAAGATCAGCACTGTTGCGTATGCTGATGATACGCAGCTGATCTTAGTCCTTGATAAGGACATGGAAAACGCAGAACAAAACCTCAAAAATTGTCTATCAGCCACCTTTACGTGGATGAGAAATAATCACCTGAAATGTAATTCAGGTAAAACAGAAATCCTGCCATTTGGACTTTATAATCTATTCTCTCCCAAACAATGGTGGCCTGAGGACGCGGGAGCCCCCCGGACACTATTAGGGTGTCACGGAATCTAGGGATCAAGTTTGATGATACCTTATCATTCAAACAACAGGCGCTGGCGGTGGCAGGCACCTGTTTCAACATCATAAATAGCTTGAGGAAATTCTTCGATCTTCTTCCCCTGGCAGCCAGACGTACAGTGGTGGTAGCATTAATAACATCAAGACTGGACTATTGTAATAGCTTGTATGCAGGGTCAAGTAAAGCGGTCCTTCCCAGGCTACAGATGGTCCAGCACGTGGCCGCCCCCCCTGGTACTTAGATTGCCGAGGAAGTTTTCTGCCTCTGCTACGCTAGATGCCCTTCATTGGCTTCCCATCCATAAATGCATTTTGTTTAAAGTCTTAACTATTACTTTTAGGGCCTTTCATTCGCAGGGCCCGAAATATCTCCAGAAAGGTTTTACACGTTACTATCCATCACGTAACCTCAGGTCCTCCACTGCCAACCTGCGTACTATTCCTAAATTTAGGCTTGCTACAAAGGGAGGGATATCTCTGGCAGTAATTGGCTCTAAGGCTTGGAATAAACTCCCCTTTCATCTTCGTCAGATCTCATCAGAACAGTGTTTCAGGAAATCTCTTAAGACCTGAATATATACCCTCACGGATACAGTGTGCAAAGCCCTGATATGAATGCTAAACGCTCTTTGGACAGTGCAGTTGCGGATCACCCTTACATCAATCTTTGATCCAAAGTACCAAGATGCTCCCTGGAGTGATAGCGCGCTATAGAAATGCAGTGTTACATTACATTACAAAATGTAGATGACACACCTAGAGTTATAACAACTTTTAATCAACAGGAGAGAAAAATAAGATCCATTATCAAACGTAATTGGACGATCATTTGCACAATTGCAGTCCTTGCACAAAATCTTGCCGAAGACCCCACAATCACCTTTAGGAAAGGAGTATCTATGAGGTCTCAAATTGTTAGGAGCAGTCCAGAAATTCATCTAAGAAAGATGTGGCTCTAGTCAAGACAGTGGTTCTTCAAAATGCTCGGCATGCAGGGCTTGCAGATTTGCAGAGAACACTATCAAATACTCTACCCCTTTCCAACAGACTGAAATCCCTATTAAAGGTAGCTATAACTGTACAACAGAGTACGCTGTTTATGTTCTAACATGCACCTGTGGCTTACGATATGTGGAAATAACCAAGCTACAGGCGCATGTTAGAATATTACAGCACCTACGAGCAATAGTTAACAATGATACAGCATACCCTGTCGCCAGACATGTCAAGACAGCACATAACAACAACTTAGGCTGTCTAAAGTACTTTGTGAATACAGCAGTGCCTACTCCACGCAAAGGAGGGAACAGGGAAAGATCCTTGCGTCAATTGAAGTCCCGTATGATTCTCGAGCTCAATAGTAATGCTCCCAATGGGCTCAACAATACGGAAGATCTCCACAACTTTCTGTAACATGCTTTATTTCGAAATTCATTAACTTACGTATTGGTAACAATGTAGTATCATTACCTACTTATCCAATTTAGGCCCACTTGCCAAGGCAGGAATATACTGATAAATAGGGGGAAATGAGAGGAAAAAAAAGAGAAGAAAAAAATAATAAAAGAATACAATAGGAACTTAAGCGGAAATTAGACTCTGCAACCAGTAGGGTATCCTTCTCCTTTTAGAACTGTTAGTTCATTTGCTGCTAAATTTTAACTCCACATTAAGTCATTTTTAGATACACAGAGTTTAGTTCTGCACTAACACTTTATTAAATGAACAGCCGGCTGACCTATCATGATAATAGAATTTTCTTTGTTAACAAACATTTTTACACTTATGTACTTTAGGCAAATTTTTGTTTGCATGATAGATACTATTGGCCATATTTTGCCATTTAAGGGATGTGAGGGTTCAATAACAATTAAAAACAGAAAGGTCTAATCAGTCAAGCATATATGCAGGCATAAGACCGACATGTCATCAAGAGGGGATATTTTCCTTTTAGGGGACCCCTTTAAATAATCCTGGATTCATGGCTATTAATGCGTAGGCAAATCTTTGCACAGGTGGGGAAATTAGATGCAATATAAACATCTGATTTTAATGACCACAAAATGATAATGCATTTAAGCAGCTATATTGGTTTTAAAAGTCTTTGTAGATAATATGTAAATATGAAGGAATGCATTTGTTTATTTAAAATACACATATGGTTTTAGCAATCCAATGCTGAAGAGACATAATATATGTTAACTATGTATTTGGGAATATTGCAATATGAACATGATGACTTTTATGGTTCCACATACAATTATGGTGGACTAATTATATTGGTGCCCTTTCAACCAAACTTTAAACAACTTTAAAGTCTTTGTGCAAAACATCTAATTAAGCAAGCAATCGGTAAAAAAAAGAAAACAGACTATCTTTGGGGTTAAACACAGTATGTCTATGTCTATGTACCATGTCACACAGGGGAGGTGGTGTGAAACAATGTAAAAAGTAAAGCGGACTGCGTTTTCGCATGTGATGAAGGACATGGTGTTGTCTGAAACATGTCGTAACGGCTTTGTGTAAAAAATAAAAACCTTTTTGCCACTTACAATTGGAGCCCAGATCTTTCTCATCGGCAGCTGGAAGTTGGGAGATCAAGCTTTGTTTATAATATATATATATATATATATATATATATATATATATATATATATATATATATATATATATATATATATATATATATATATATATATATATATATATATATATATATGTGGTCGCCAGTAGGTAGTTATAGTTAGGACCTAGTTGCCATTGGAAAATCGCAACATTCTATTCTCAATACCTTTGGCGCAGATTGATGAATCTTCGCAAAATTTTCAAAACTTTAAGACCGCACCGGTCAGCTCCTATCTTGACAGTTTCGGGGTGATTCATCAAGGGGGGGCTGAGAAAAAAAGGGGGTCCCAAAATGGGAGCATATGTTTTGAATATCCATTGTATCTATACTGTGACCCAGATACTCCATAGAGCGCCCTTCCTATACCCAGTTACCAGATAGATTTGATTTCATTTTATTTTGGTGTCAGGCAGCCACTGGGGGTCATTATGAAAGTTACAAGGACAAGAAGGATTTAAGGATTGAGAGTTGTGCGGGGTGTGACTAGTTCAGACTAGAGTGCAAGTTACGTGATTTTGGAATCTATATTTCAGCCCTGAAGAAGTCTATGTTGCTTGATTTAGCAAGACAAAACACATGTTGGCTGCCTAAGATATGATTTTGTGTTGGATGAATACATTATACTATACGATTTGGATATATGGACTGGAGTGCTGTACCAATTGAAGGAAATACGATCCGGACAGAAGAAGAATAAAATTATGGACAATACTAATTAATAAGAATTACTTCTTTGTGTGCTCGGGGAGGTTCTATTTTGTATGTATTACTGCCTGCATATGCAGGCTGAGGTAGAGTTGTTTGGTAACCAACTCTTCTTCCCCTGGGAGCATATGTTTTGAATATCTATTTTATGTATACTGTGACCCAGATACTCTGTAGAGCACCCCTAGTATACACGGTTACCGGATAGATTTGATTTCACCAAAATGTGTTTTCCACACGCAATTTTCTATAGGAAACTTTAGACACGGCTACAGCCTGAACTGCTGAATGGAATTACACCAAAGTTGGGGAAAAGGTAGCCCTTGGTTCAGAAAGAGCCCTTTTTGTTAAATGGTGTAAATCCATTCAGTAGTTTTTTAAATATTAAAGGAAAAATAACTTTATATTTCTAGGCGGAGCCTAACCACACATCTCACCGGGAGGTCTGATTGGCTGTCAGCACTTCATCGAAGAAGTGATGGCAGCCATCTTGGGACCAATATACATGATAGCACATCACTAAAAAGCATTGCAGTGAATAGAAGGTTTCAAGATTTTAGTTACATTATAAATCATTTGTTGATGCTACCATATTTATTTGAGGAATTGTGGTGTGTTCTAAGGTGATTTTACCATGTGAAAAAGCCTTCTGCTGGGATATTATGAATCATGTTTAAGAGAAAACTATTTTCTAATGCTTTTCCCACAGAGGTTTGGAAGGTGATCTATAAGCTAAACTGAGCAAATTTTCTGTAAATTCACGTTATCTTTCTCAGTCATGTGAGAATGAAGTCTGACATTCGCAGTAAAACATGTACATCCAATAAGGGCAGAGGCTGTAAGTTCATTCCTTTGTGTTCTAGTGGAGCTTCCCAGAGTGTTCTAAAGAACAACTAGAGCGCTAACAGTCCTACTAATGACAAACCTATTGCACACCTGAAGCCATCTTGATTGGAATAAAGTGATAACTCTTAAAACATTTAATTTAAAAAGGAACAAAATGAGGGGTTTCATTTTGCCCTAGAAAGTATGATTAGTGCTGCAGAAAGAAAAAATAGGGCACATTTTGAGTGACTTCTCAAATCCTCTTCTATTTTATTAAAAGATTCTCACATGCAGACTGAAACATGCACTTTCAATACCAGCAGCACAATTCCCTGGTGACCAGTAGCTTTACTACAGTGATTTACTAAGCAACTAGAGTGCTAACATTCTTAATTTATGGCAAATGTGTGACACATCTGAATGCCTTCTTGATGGAATCAAAGTAAAAAAATGAAAATATTCCCTACTGAGGAGACTGTAGTAAATGAGGAAATTAGGAACCTTCATAACAAATAAGTCTTCCAAGATGGCCACCCGAGACAAAAGAGACCAAATATAGCACAAATATCACCCAGATGTAGCCCAAGTATAGCCCAATGACAGCATGTCCCAGAGTGTTCTAAAGAACAACTAGAGCGCTAACAGTCTTACTTATGGCAAAAGTATGGCACACCTGAAGCCATCTTGATTGGAATAAAGTCGTAACACTTAAAATATTTAATTTGCAAAGGAACAAAATTAGGGGATTCATTTTGCCTTATAAATTATGATTAGTGCTGCAGAAAGAAAAATTAGAGCACATTTTGACTTCTCAAATCCTCTTCTATTTCATTAAAAAAATTCTGACATGCAGACTGAGACATGCACTTTGAATACACTCAGCAGACTTCCCTGGTGAGCAGTAGCTTTACTACAGTGATCTAATGAGCAACTAGAGTGCTAAAATTCAGAATTTATGGCAAATGTGTGACACATCTGAATGCATTCTTGGTGGAACCAAAGTAAGAAACTGAAAGTATTTCCTACTGAGGAGACTGCAGTAAATGAGGAAATGAGGAAACTTCATAAGAAATAAGTCTCCCAAGATGGCCAACAGAGACAAAAGAGCCCAAATGTAGCACAAATATCATCCAGATGTAGCCCACGTATAGCTCAATGACAGAATGTCCCAGAGTGTTCTTAAGAACAACTAGAGCGCTTACTGTCTTACTTATGATAAAAGTAGGGCACACCTGAAGCCAGCTTGATTGGGATAAACTGGTAACACTTAAAACATTTAATTTAAAAAGGAACACCATGAGGGGTTTCATTTTGCAATAGAAATTATGATTAGTGCCGAAGAAAGAAAAATTAGGGCACGTTTTTAGTTACTTCTCAAATCCTCTTCTATTTTATTAAAAAATTCTGACATGCAGGCTGAAACATCCACTTTTAATACCAGCAGCAGACATCTGTGGTGAGCAGTAGTTTTACTACAGTGATCTAATGAGCAACTAGAGTGCTAAAATTCAGAATTGATGGCAAATGTGTGACATATCTCAATACCTTCTTGATGGAATCAAAGTAAAAAACTGAAAGCATTTCCTACTGAGACGACTGCAGTAAATGAGTAAATTAGGAAACTTCATAACAAATAAATCTCTCAAGATGGCCACCAGAGACAAAAGAGCCCAAATGTAGCACATATATCACCCAGATGTAGCCCACATGTTGCCCAATGACAGAAGTGTGAAAAACACTTTTTTATTTGTTGTGTTTTTGCAGTTTTATATAGTGCAGACTTGTCATATATTGTAGTTCTTTACATGAGCATTGGTTACATCACAGAAGAACAAATTCATTTTGGTTGTAGACATGGGGAGAGTAAGTGATTTGACCAGAATCACAGAATGTCGAGCTGAAGCAGAAACTCCAACCTGGTTCCCCAGTTGCAAAGTCTGCAGCTCTGGAAGTAACACCACATCCTCTCCCCTAAGTGCAACATTTATTCAAGTGGTCAACTGGATAAAAAAAACATAAAGATCACAAATAATTTAAAAGTGCATTGTCGCTATTTGAAAACTCAGAAAATATGTCCTCATTTTAGTTTTTTAGAGCACTAACCATAATTTTGATGCAAATAAGACCCTCTCATATATGTAATTTCTAAAGGAAATGCTCTAGGTATTACAGTTTTGATTACATCAAGATGACATCAGGCTTTCCACACTTTTGTAATAAATATAGAATGTTAGCAATCTAGTTGCTCATTAGGATACTGTTGAGAGGCAGAGGCCAGGGGCACGGACTCTGAAAACTTAAGGCAGGTAGGAAGGTGCAGAGGCAACAATTTGACCACACTGGGCAGGCAGGAAGGGCAGTGGCAGCACAACAGACTATGGAGGGCAGTGGAAAGGGGGGCAGGGGCAACAAACCAACAATACAGGACTGGCAAGAGAGGCTGTGGCAATACAAGAGACCATTGTGGGCAGAAGGAAGAGGCGGTGGTAGTACAACCATACATGCCAACAGACCCAATTCAGCCAGGAAATGTCCAATGTTTTTTAAGCCCAAATGAGCTTTTTTTGATCTGGCTCCTGTCTACAATTTCCTCTTTTTCAATGTAAGTCAAAGGGGAAAATCAATACCCCAGTTCAAAATGTTAGCAAGTATGGTACTTTGGTTCATGGAAGGCAGGAGGAATTGGGGTAGGGACATGGACTCGGATAACAGAGGTCAGGCGGGACATGGAGAGGTGCACCAAACAGACCCTACAGGGCAGGTATCAGTGTTTGCAGCAGCACAATACACCACACAGGGCATGCAGGATGGGAGTGCAGCTCAACAATCCATAGAAAGCAATAGGGAGGGGAGGACCATGCACATGGACAACAGAGAACAGAGGAAAAAGAGGCAATGGTAGCTAGCTGATCATAATGGACAGACAGGAGAGAAAGCTGCAGCATAACAAACCATAAAGGGCAGGAGGGACGGATAAGGGGCATTACAATGGAACAGACAAGCCAGGAGGGAAAGAAAAGTGGTCTTCACATGGAAACAGAGGGCTGGGGGCAAGGGGGCAGGGCAGGAGGAGCAAGATGACCATGGAGAGCAGGCAGGATGGGCACTAGAAGCAAGACACACCTTGGAGAGCAACAGTGAGACTATAATGGCATACACACAGGCCATGGAGGCGATGTGAGGGGGTCACGGGCAGCTAGCTGACCACACAGGGAAGGTGGGAGGGGCAGTGGCAGCACAGAAGACCATGCATGGCAAGCGGGGGGGTTAGTGGCAGCACAATGGCTACGATGGGCAAGAAGGAGGGTGCAGGGGCATGCACAAAGAACCATGGAGGATAGAAGGGAGGGTCAGGACCTGGGCACAGACAAGAGAGTCCAGGGGAAAGGGCCTCACAACAGACCATGCAGGGCAGGCAGGAGGAGCAGTTGCAGCACAATAGACCAGGGAGGGCAGAAGGGTGTGGCAGTAAAATGGACCATGGAGGACAGGAGGAAAAAGAAAGGGGTATGGAATGTGGACATGCAAGGTGGAGGTGGCAGGGACATGTCACAGTCATCTGACAATGTTAGGCAGGTGGGAGGGGAGTAGCAGCTCAACATAACACTCAGAGTAGATAGGAGTGGCAGGTCCATGGAACATGTTGGGCAAAAAGGATGGAACAGGGGCATGCACACAGACATCGGAGGGCATGGGGAAGGAGTATAGAGGGAACAAGCTAAGCACAGAGCCTAAGCAGGAGGTCAATGTTGGGGCATAGAATTGGGCAATGGTGGGCAGGAGGAGTGGACTAGTACATCATGCTACATGGAGGGCAGTGGCAGCACATCAGACCATTCATGGCAGGAGGGAGGAGGCTAGTCCATAGATTCAGACAGCAGAGGATAAGGAGGAGGTGGATGGGGCAGCAAGTTAACTGTTCAGAGAAGGCGGGAAGGCCAGTGGCAGAATAACGGCCACAAAGGGCTGTAATAAGGGTGCAGGGACATGGACTTGGACAATGAATGGCTAGGAGGAGAGAAGGCAGGAGCAGCAAGCTTGGGTGGGGGCAGCACAATGCCAGGCCCTGCTTCCAACCCCCCAGCATCCATTGTGATATGCATCTTACTTAACGTTAAACAAAGATCACAGGGACGGTAAAGTTAGACTCAGATTTCACTCATACATAACCAGAGAAATTCAGCAGTTATAGTTACCTGAGCAAAATATAACTTATGCCCCCTCAGTGTACTGCTAATGACCTCAGACATTACACCATTAATAACATGGTTAGTTACATCGCTCATGACATCACTCCTGACATCTCAAATGAGCTGTGAATGGGGTGAAACTATAATCGCTAGAACTTTATTTAGGGATATTGTCTGTATATTAACACCCCTTTTTTTTCTTTTCTTTCGTGTAAGAACCATTATAATACGCAAAGTGGCAAGATTATTATGGCTGATAGCCTTTCACTTTAAAGCAATGTGAAGTCCATTGTTTATGTTGATGTTTGCAATCCTAAGTTGGCAACTGTAGGCATTCGTATATTTAAATAAGGATGCTACAATGACGTCTTGTGTCGTTATCAAGGTTCGGGCGAGCCGAAACACGTGGATCACATCCTTTGCAGATTAAATAATTCCAAACTACAACCTGAGTGCCGATTCCTTCCTTGTAAGAGTGGGAGGAGATTAAATACATATATATAAAATTCACTGAAAAAAACACAAGTTTCAGGGACATTATAGTTAGAAATTAGCATTTAAAAAACCTCAGGAATTTACTGAAAAATCCATAGGTTTCATGGATGTCATAGTTAGTTGGACGTTCCACTCTTACAAAACAAGAGAAATTCAGCCGTTATAGTTAGTTGTGCCCACTATAACTAGCACCCCCTCAATGCACTGCTAATGACGTCACATATTACATCACTCATGACATTGTCAGTGACATCACTGATGACATCTCAAATTACATCACTGATAACATCATCCACGTGATCATCTGATGCACCTCCTCACACCCTAAAATACAGACTACCATTCTCGAGACCATAGACACACCAATACTAGTACAGCTACAATATTCTGTGCACTATGCATGCAGACCTCTAATCAGCTATTTAGCATTGATACAGTCTTTATTTAGTACCTATGCAGTCTAGGAATCCTTCTGTCTGTCCCGTGCACTCTCAATTCAACCATCCAGCTCTATCTACGTATCCTATCACTCTGCGAATACCTAAGCACTAATACATTTAGGATGAACTCTCTTAGCAGCACTAAAATTACTCCAGTTATTAGTCATATACTTAAGGAATGGCCTAGCCACTAACACAAGTGCAGGTACAATATTTTGTACACTATGCATGCAGACCTCTAACCAGCTACATACTATTGATACGCTCTTCTAAATACACAGTTAGTACCTATGCAGTGCAGGAATCCTCCTGTCTGTCCCATGCATTTCTCCAATCACCCATCCAGCACTATCTACTTATCCTAGTAATCCACCAAGACCTAAGTTCTTATAAATTCACTATACACTCTGTTTGTAATACTGTAATTATTCTAGTTACTTGTCATGAACTTATGGAATGGCCTAGCTACTAACACAAGTACAGCTGTAATATTTTGTGCACTATCAAAGCGGACCTCTAACTAGCTACTTACTATTGATCCATTTTTCTAAATACCCAGTTAGTACTCATGCAATGTAGGAATTGTCCAGTCTGTCCTATGCACTTCTTTAATCACTTATCTACCACTATCTGCTTATCCTATTACTCCACCAATACCTAAGCACTTATACATTAAATGTTCACTCTGTTTGCAGCACTGTCATCATTCCAGTTACTAGTGGTATTCTTATAAAATGACCCAGGCACCATCACAAGTACACAAAAATATTCTGTGCATAATCCCTACAATTCTCTAAGCAGATACATACTATTGGTCCACTCCATTAAATACTGAAGTAGTACCCATGCAGCGTAGGATACCTCCTGTCAGTCTCATGCAATTCTTCAATCACCCATCCAGCACTCTGTTCTTATTGTATCAGTCTGCCAATACCTAAGCACTAATGGGCAGATTTACAAGTACCCTGTGCCACCACTACGTCACTTTTTGTAACATAGTGATGGCACCAGGCACTCCTTCATATTTACAAGGAGAGGATAAGCCACCCTGCGTGGTTTTTCCTCTCCTTTCAAATACGACCCCTTCATACACAGAACTTTGCGTTGAAGGGGCATTCCATAGGTGTTGCTGTGGGTGTTCCCACGCAACACCTGTAGAACAAGACACATCTTCAGATTTATGAGAAATGGTAAATCTGGAGATGTGTGTGAATGCTGCGCCATCCTAGAGTTGGTGTAGCAAGGCGCAACAAGGAGAATTGTTCTCATTTCTCCTCATTTTTTCCTCTTTCAATGCATGCTGCATTCCACAGCATACACTGAAAGAGGAAAATGCCTTTACTGACAGTTTTTGTGCAGGAAGGTGTCCCTTCCTGCACAAAAACAATCTCTGCATGACACAAACATCCTTGCACCATGGTGCAAGGGTGACTGTGTCACTGCTTCCCTGCAGTTTGTGCAGAAGTGCAGAGGGAAGAAAAGAGTTGCAACATATTCATGTACATATGACACACCCCTGTGCTTCAGAAGTGCCACAGTACAGTGCAACTAAAGAGCTTGCAGTGTCATGCTGCAGTAGTTCCTCATAAATTTTCACCTATAAATTCACCATCCACTACTAATGCATTCTTTCAGTCAATCATGCTGTATACTTATATTCAACCAAACTTTCACACATTACATTGTTATAGTTCTTTCTTTAACCAGAAAAGGTAGATCTTATTTTTTATTTTTTATTCATTTGTATTTTTTGAACAATTTTATATTTTTGGGGGTGTTTTTTCAAAAAATGAACAAAAAAAAGAACGAATATAACAGGAAACATTTTGAATTACTAATCATTCCAAAAACAAAAAAACAAAAAAATTAACAATGATGATTGCGTTCTTCAGCACAAACTGCATCCACCGACTACTCACCGAAGCATATGTTTCTTATACTTCATGCAGTGTTGCTCGAGAAAAGCAAATTCTGGCTTAATGTCCATTGCAGTTGTTCCTGAGGACGCTCCAGACGTACTTGCCACAGCAGGTGAGGGGTTCAAAGCAGCTCGCCTCATTTCCTCCCAAGCAAGATTGAGAGGATGTGTGAGCCGGAGGTGCTTGTACATAGAAGCAGTGCCACAAGAGTATTTTTTTTCACTGCCTCTTAACAGGACTCGGTCACAAATTTTGCATGTCACCTTTCTCGTATTTACTTTCTTCTCTCCAATTGGAAAAGTGAAAAATTTCCATATGGACGTGGTGCCTCCTGCAAGAATTCTTCTTTAGAAGATACTTCCTCCTGCTGCTGCTGCTGTCCAGATGCCATTTTATTTGATATTTTTTTTAAAACACCAACAAAAAAAGCAAAAGGGGTTCTTGTAGGAAAAGAGATGTCTGTCTAAAGATGCCCCAACAAGAATGATTACAATGGGTGAAGTCCTTCAATAGTTACAGTGGTAAATGTTATTAACCAAAGAAATCTTTTTTTTTAGGTCACATGGATGGTCACATGGATCCACGCACTCTGCACTCAGGAAGTGCGCACCCAATGCGACTTTGCGAAAATATATTTAAAAATAATATAAGTTTATTGTAAGTACAAATATATTATTTTCATGAATATCTTAAATAATCTCTTGCCCTAATATGTATATTAAAGACACATACATATTATTTTAGAACATCATTTTTTTTTGCGCGAGTCATGCACCCAACGCGCCCCAGCACGTGTATGACGTCACGCGGGACCCGCCACCCCGTAAGCATCACGTACTGTAATGTGCATGTGTCGCGAATGTGCGGGAGCAGGAGTCGCGGACAGGTCGCATACCAATTGCACACATCACGTAATATTAAATGTATATGATGTAACTGAAAAACACGCAGCCGTCGCACACTGTACGTGAATCCTTCATGACTTTTCTAAAATGGCGACTAGAATCTGCGTCCCACTGTGATTTGTACGGTTTGGGTGCGCGACTCCGAAATAATATAAATATATTTAAATAAAAAAATTAAACAAAAAAATTAAACAATATTTCAGTTAGAATTAAATTTTTTGTTTTGCAATTTTCAGAAAAAAATATAATGTTATTTGATGAATAAATTGTTTATAAATAAATAAACAGTTAAAAAAACTGTAGAAAATGAGTACAAAAAAATAAGTATAACTACTATTATACTTAAAAATTAGCATTTAAAAAACCTTTGAAATTCACGGAAAAAAACATAGGTTTTCAGAGACATTATAGTTCGAAATTAGCATTTAAAAAACCTTAGAAATTCACAGAAAAAAACATAGGTTTCAGGGGTAGTAACTCGACATTTCACTCGTACAAAACCATAGAAATTCCTCCATTATAGTTAGTTCTGCTAACTATAACTTGCGCGCCCGCAATGCACTGCTGATAATGTCACATATTACATCATTCATGACATGGTCAGTGACATCACTGATGACATCTCAATTGACATCACTGATGACATCACTGATGACATCATCCATGTGACAATCTGATACACCTCATCATACACGAGTATAACCTTTCATCACTCACTGTAAAATATAGAGTACCATATTTGAAACCCTTAACACACCAATACCAGTTACTGCATACCCACTCACTGATGCCTAAGTCTACACACACAACTACACATTTAACAACAGAATCACTTATACATGCAGTCACTAATTAATAGAACACTATCAAATGCACTTATGCACATATATAGACATCAGCAGTCATCTCACATTGACTTGTTTCACTTGGAAATTCTTCTAAGTGTGGAGTTTTGGAACTTTTAAATATTCACCTAAAATCATCCGAACAACAAATTTCCGATTTACTCACCTGTTATCAGGAGAGATACCAGGTGAGTAGTGCGCTATACAAGTATCAATTTACAGTGCTGCATCTTTTAGCCCAGCACTGACCCTGAACAGTAATTCTAACTGCACTTAACAGCAACTTGAATTTTCTTCCATTGGAATCCATTGTCTGGTTTTCACCAGAAAAGTTTCCAAGTGTCTATTTTCACAAACTACAAATATTCCTAAAAAATCGCCAGTATGACTTAAACGCATTCTTTCAACTGTTTACAGGAGATGCACCAGTGCTGGATCCAGGATCCACCACTGAGTATGAAAAAGTAGTGATAACACTACTTACCTGCTAAGCGAATTTCCTTCCACAGGCCAACATTGACTGCTTTCACTTGGAAATTCTTCCAAGTTTGGAGTTTTGGAATTTTAAAATATTCTTATAAAATCAGCCGAACTACGAATTCCGATTTACTCACCTGTTATCCGGAGAGACCTCAGTGCTGCATCTTTGAGCCCAGTAATGATCCTGAAATGTAATTCTAACCATACTTACCAGTAACTTGAATTTCCTTCCATAGGCTAACATTGACTGGTTTCACTTGGAAATTCTTCTAAGTGTGCAGTTTTGGAACTTTAAAATATTCACCTAAAATCATCCGAACTACGAATTCCGACTTACTCACCTGTTATCAGGAGAGAACCCATTGCTGCATCCTTTAGACCGCAAAAGACACAAGATGATGGACAGAATGTTGCACAATGGCAAAACATTCATCACCAGTCACAGATCTTAGTTTAATCCATCATTATTTTGCTCACCAAGCCACCCCAGACATGGTCATATGCAAATCAGTCTTGACCCTGTGCTTCATGGGATCAGTCCAGCCCGAACTACCAAGTCATGTCTTCCCTGGTCCGGAATCAAGCATCCTAGGACTGGTTTCTGGCTATCAGCCGTCTTCAGCCAGGATAGCTTGACTCCAGTGGCTTAGTGAGCAGGGCACCCACGTCTGGGCATACCCTTCCCATATAGGGTGAACAGCAAAACACACAAGATGATGGACAGAATATTGCACAATGGCAAAACATTCACCACCAGTCACAGATCTGGGTTTAATCCATCGCTATTTTGCTCACCAAGCCACCCCAGTTCAGACATGGCCATATGCAAATTAGTCTTTACCCTGTGCCTCATGGGAACAGTCCAGCCCAAACTGCCAAGCCATGTCTTCCCTTCCACTGGAGTCAAGCTATCCTGGCTGAAGACGGCTGATAGCTAGAAACCGGTCCTAGGATGCTTGATTCCGGTCCAGGGGAAACATGGCTTGGCAGTTCGGGCTGGACTGTTCCCTTGAGGCACAGGGTCAAAACTGATTTGCATATGGCCATGACTGAACTAGGGTGGTGTGGTGAGCAAAAAAACTATGGATTTAGGCCCAGATCTTTGTATTGGGGTGAATGTATGACATTGTTCTGCATTCTGTCCATCAACTGTTGTTTTTGCATTTGTCACCCTGAGTGGGACGGATATTCTCAGACGTTAGTCACGTGCTCTCCACGCCACTGGAGTCAAGCTATCCTGGCTGAAGACGGCTGATAGCCAGAAACCGGTCCTAGGATGCTTGATTCCGGTCCAGGGAAGACATGGCTTGGCAGTTCGGGCTGGACTGTTCCCATGAGGCACAGGGTCAAGACTGATTTGCATATGGCCATGTCTGAACTGGGGTGGTGTGGTGAGCAAAAAAACGATGGATTTAGGCCCAGATCTATGTACTGGGGTGAATGTATGACATTGTTCTGCATTCTGTCCATCAACTGTTGTTTTTGCATCTTTTAGACCAGCACGGACTCTGAAAAGTAAATCTGACCGTACTTACCAGTAACTTGTATTTCCTTCCATAGGAATCCATTGTCTGGTTTTCACTAGAAGTTTTCAAGTGTTGATGTTCACAAACTACAAATATTCCTTAAAAATCGCCTGTGTGACGTAAACACATTCTTTCAACTGTTCACAGGAGATGCACCAGTGCTGAATCCAGGATCCACCACTTACCTGCTAAGTAAATTTCCTCCCATAGGATAAATTTGGTGATTCGATGTGAAAAAGTTTCTGTCAACTTTTAAAATGCAATAATATTCCTTAAAAATCATAAAAACATAGGATTCAGGGGTGTTATAGTTAGCTGGACATTTCACTCGTACAAAACCATTGAAATAATTCTGTTATAGTTAGTTCTACTAACTATATCTCGCGTTCCCGCATTCCACTGCTGATGATGTCACTTTCTGCTTCCTGTTTTTGCCGGAGGCAGAAGAGCAGGAGCAGAGAAAACACCTGACCCCTCCGGCGGACAGGTAAGTTTTTTATTCATCATTAAGTTAACCCCCCCTCCGTGTGCGAACACCCCACCAGCGATTAATGCCGGATGCAACTTGTTAATACAATACACAATTTAAAGTACATGTTGTTATTTTCTTTACAGTGTACTTTACATTTAAATTGTGACTAATAATAATACACATTGGTGCATTAAACACATTTTAAATACCACAATATCCCAAACAAAAGCACATTGACAGAAATATCTAGTCTCAGGCAACCAATAAACATTAAACGGATGACACTCAAATGGTCAAATATTTATAAACAGTCCAAATTCGATTAGTAAATCATGTAATGTTAGAAATATGTACAGAATAATGTGTAATATGGACCAATATTGCCATCATGGGTTCAGGTGGATATATTAACCATTCAGCCTTTGGCTTCATTGTTTATAAAGTCTGTCAGAACTTCTCAAGTGCAATATAGGCTTTTATATATATTGTTAAGGTTAGAACACTCAAAAATTAAGTTACCTGTGAAGTAAAGACCTGTAATATGAAATGCAGAAAATGTACCTGCGATGTAAAAGCTCCCACTATAATGACCCTGATATAATAACTCCCGATGTAACTCCTGTGATAAAACAGTAATGTACAATATTGCACATTCACAGGTTTATTAAGAGTTTAAATTATAACAATTCAGCGGAGCCTATGCACAAAGATGTTTGCCAACACACAATGTTTATCTTACATGGAAGTTCAAGCATACCATTTAATCAACACTGTGTTCCTAATTCCCAGAGTAATGGAGAAATAGTGTGTGTAAATATATAGCATTGTAATGAGAAGTAAACAAGTGTGTGATATTGTGCACATCTGAAACTGTTTTTCAATTTCATTTTTTTCCCACACTATGGGCCTCTGAAAGCAGTAATTTTTCCTTTAAATACCTGCCCCCAAAACAGTCATTTGGAATTACTGGGGATTATTTAAGTGTCTGACTAAGAGGCACTGTAATATTCTGGATATTTCAGAGCTCAGCTCTAAGTAAAATGTTTAGTTTTTTTCTGTACTTTGAGTTCACTCTTGAAATAGCTGTTGCTTTGGGAACAGTGTGTATTGTAACATGAATTTGCACAGATACTGAGGCCAACTTTTCATACCAAAAGAAGAACCCTTATTTCCACTATGTGCATATTACAATACAAAATGAACGAGTGCTTAATTGTGCAAACAAAAATTCTTCCGCCAGTTCATCAATTGGATGCACTGATGTCAACATTTCCCTTCTCTAATATCTACTTAATTCCTGGATACAGTAATCAGCAGCTTTAAGGTGATCACCTAACTTGTATGCCACTGTTTCCAGAGCCCACAACACTACAATGGCAACAAGCTAGTCTAACCCTGTGTGTATGCTAGCTGCAGGTCTGTTGTGCCTGCAGGGGAAACTACAGGTCTAGGTCCCCCATACTGTTCTGTTCCATATAGGGACATCAATATAGGCCTGGGTAATATAATTGACCTTCAACCTAAGGGGTCAATTACGATGGCGGACGAAAAAGACAACCGCCGGCCTGGAGTAGGCGGAAAATGCCCTTTTACAGTCCGCCAGCCGCAGCCAGTCAGTCCGCCATAGTAGGATGGGAAGCACTGTCAAATTTCCGTATGCCGCGGAAGAACATGCACCGCCGCGTAAATACATCCGACCCCGTGGCGGACGTAACCAATCCAGAGACACCGCCGTACGGAATGACGTCCCCGACCGTCCTCGAAATCACGATGGCGGAAAAGACACAGCAAATCGCAGTGGAAAAACCACCAGCCTGAACACGGCTGATTCACCATAGCGGAGAGGAAAAACATTGCAGAAATACCCACCACAGGTAGATCGCCGTCATGGACCCAGCTCTACACGCATTTCCGCTCCTCTTCGTGCTCCACCACCAGCAAGTCATGGACCGTCGCCGACGACGACGCAGGTACACAAACACACCAATCGCTGTCGGAAGGGGAGTACCTGCCGGGGCTGTGACGTGGGGAGGGGGAAGGGCATGTTGGGGACACAGCATTTACAATAGCACCAATATGTCAACAATGCAAGAGACAACAGGAATGACACAGAGAAACCACTACACAGGAATAACTTGCTTTATTGCACATGATAGGGGTTGACTCCTAGAGTAGCCAGGAGCATGGGCACTGGATAGAACAGAACAGGTACATCTGAGGCAGCACATGAGAGGGGCAACAAGCATCAACAGGCCATGGTACAGAACAGAGCAGGTACATCTGAGGCAGCACATGAGAGAGGCTAAGTGCATCCACAGTCCATGGTACAGAACAGAGCAGGTACATCTGAGGCAGCACATGAGAGGGGCTAAGTGCATCAACAGTCCATAGTACAGAACAGATCAGGGAATTCTGAGGCAGCACATGAGAGGGCCACAGAGCATCAACAGGCCATGGTACAGAACAGAGCAGGTACATCTGAGGCAGCGCATGAGAGGGGCTAAGTGCATTAACAGTCCATGGTACAGAACAGATCAGGTACATCTAAGGTAGCACATGAGAGGGGCTAAGTGCATCAACAGGCCGTGGTACAGAACAGGGCAGGTACATCTGAGGCAGCACATGAGAGGGGTACAGAGCATCAACAGTCCATGGTACAGAACAGAGCAGGTACATCTGAGGCAGCACATGAGAGGGGCACAGAGCATCAACAGTCCATGGCAAAGAACAGGTACATCTGAGGCAGCACATGAGAGGGGCAACGAGCATCAACAGTCCATGGCAAAGAACAGGTACATCTGAGGCAGCACATGAGACGGGCTAAGTGCATCAACAGTCCATGGTACAGAACAGAGCAGGTACATCTGAGGCAGCACATGAGAGGGGCACAGAACATCAACAGTCCATGGCAAAGAACAGGTACATCTGAGGCATATATGGGGGTCCCAGAGAGACAGCGTATCAATGAAGTACGCAGTTAATTAATCAAAACATTTCAAATACAGAATGTATCACGTTTAATAAAGCCAACACTGTCATTAAATCACAATGTGCTATTCAATCAATACAACATTTTTTTAAAAAGGTTATAGCCCCAAGCATAGGAAGGGAAGAAAGTGTAGGGTGTGAAATAGAGGAAAGTAAGGTGATTCAAAAGAAAAAACAAAGTTTCATTTTCAATGTAAAACTTTCATTGTTAATTAAGAAAAGGCTATAAACTATTCAAGCCAGAATTGCAAACAGTACACAAATCATTCTACGGTCACAATCATAGATGTTTGAGTTATGGATAGTGCCGGATGATGAAATAGGTAGAGCCGTCGACATTTCGACCCCTACATGGGAGGTTTACTTGAGACCTTAAACGGGGTCGTCATCCGGACAGGAAGTGTAGTAATGGGGCAAGGCAATTCTAAAAGATAAAGAGGACTAAGTAAATTCCAAACAAAAAATTAAATTAAGAATTTATATTTACAATAAAGAGAGGATTTACCATGGTTACTCGGGCTAGCCGGCTCCGAGTGTCAGGAAGCTAAGGGGCCACCTTCCGAGTGGTCAGGTGTGCTTGAATTTAAGCTATAAAGGAGCAAGAATGGACTTCGATCAGTAAGTTGGTCAAAATCCACAGCAAAACAACCAGGGTGCACTTTATCCTAAAGGGTTCGCACTTACATGAATCTTTTACTTTGGGACTGGAGGTGGTCACTGCAAATAGAAAGCCGGAGTAACTCTCT
Source organism: Lissotriton vulgaris (assembly GCF_964263255.1). Classification (NCBI taxonomy): domain Eukaryota; kingdom Metazoa; phylum Chordata; class Amphibia; order Caudata; family Salamandridae; genus Lissotriton; species Lissotriton vulgaris. Next base: position 899,780,514 of record NC_141687.1, read on the forward strand.
TCTAGACTGCCGCTAAAAGAGGAAGAGGATTGAGGTTTTAGCCAATTGTTTTCAATGTGAAAGTAATTGATAAAGTCTACACCCTTAGCCTGGAGAGGTACACGATTTGGAATTAGTTACAGTATTGAACAATTTACAAAGTGCCTTTGACTAAGTGAGACTGTATTTCATCATAATTATTAATTACTCATATCCCAATTTAACTGTTCCGTGACATGTTTGAACAAATAGTAGAACTGTGATATATATGCCTCAGATGTACCTGTTCTTTGCTATGGACTGTTGATGTTCTGTGCCCCTCTCATGTGCTGCCTCAGATGTACCTGTTCTTTGCCATGGACTGTTGATGCTCTGTGCCCCTCTCATGTGCTGCCTCAGATGTACCTGCTCTGTTCTGTACCATGGACTGTTGATGCTGTATTTGAAATGTTTTGATTAATTAACTGCGTACCTCATTGATACGCTGTCAGAACAGAGCAGGTACATCTGAAGCAGCACAAGGACGTGTGTCATGTGCCCCGTCCCATGGACATTAATAATGCAAGTGTGGTTACAATGGACAATCCGGACACCAAGTACAATGACATGTGAGTGATGAGAACTGCACCTCACAGCACAGAATCAGGTGGACTGATTGACCTAGTAGCTTCGGACACAGTGGCAGGATTTGATACAGGATTGGGATATACAGCCACAGTACCAGTGACTGACACATGAGCCATAGACCCAGACACACTGCCAGCACCAGAAACAGGAGCGTGAGGCACAGCCACAGCTCCAGTGACTGACACATGAGCCATAGACCCAGACACACTGCCAGCACCAGAAACAGGAGTGTGAGACACAGCCACAGCTCTAGTGACTGACACATGAGCCATAGACCCAGACACACTGCCAGCAGCAGAAACAGGAGCGTGAGACACAGCCACAGATCTAGTGACTAACACATGAGCCATAGACCCAGACACACTGCCAGCACCAGAAACAGGAGTGTGAGACACAGCCACAGATCTAGTGACTGACACTTGAGCTATAGACCCAGACACACTGCCAGGACATGTCCCTGTACAGTGATCAACAAATACCATGCCAGCATCTCAGACATGAGAGTTGCGGACACACACAGTGGCAGTACCTGAAACAGGAGAGGGCACAACTGACACAGTGCTACTACATGAGGCATGACAGCGAACAACAGACACAGTTCCACTATCTGACACATGAGAGTGACCTGCAGCTGACCCACTAGGACCACTGAAATGATGAGCCACAGGGCTGTATGGGCCAGGAGGCAGGGTGGCTCTGGGAGCAGGGGACAGCTGTACTGGAGCGACATTGGGATGGTCAGGTGTCACTGGTGCATGTCTCTGTTTCTTTGGGATATGTAAGGGCACCCTGGACATGACTGGACTGGTAAGTGGTGCAGGCTCATCTGAAACATCACCCATCAAAGGTGGATCATGTGCTGGTGGTGGTCTGCTCTCTGGGGATGTGCTGGACCCTGCTTGATGCTTGCTCTGGCCCTGCCTTCTGCCCTCTGTATCATGTGTAATGGGGATGCAACAACAGTGTACTCCTTCCTCTGCTTCACCGGGGTGTAGATGGGAGTAGAGGTATGGCGGGACTCCACCTCTGACACATGTGGTATACGTTCCTTCACCAACACCAGCTTCAGGGGACGCAGGGGAGATGTATGCCTGTCTTGGTGGATGTCCTGTGAATGGGAGAAGCCTTGGCCCTGGGAGGTTCCTTGGCCGTGGGAGACGCCTTGGACCTAGGAGGTGTCCTGTCTTTGGAATGTGCCTTATCCGTGGGCGGTGCTCTTTACCTGGGAGTTGCCCTGTCCTTTGTAGTGTCCTTGTCCTTGGGAGTGTCCCTGTCCTTGGGAGGTGCCCTGTCCTTTGTAGTGTCCTTGTCCATGGGTTCTCCATGTCCTTGGGAGGTGCCCTGTCCTTTGTAGTGTCCTTGTCCTTGGGAGTGTCCCTGGCCGTGGGAGGTGCCCTGTCCTTGGGAGTGTCCCTGTCCTTGGGAGATGCCCTGTCCTTTGTAGTGTGCTTGTTCTTGGGAGTGTCCCTGGCCTTAGGAGGTGCCCTCTCCTTGGGAGTGTCCCTGTCCTTGGGAGGTGCTGTGTCCTTTGTAGTGTCCTTGTCCCTGGGAGTGTCCCTAGCCTTGAGAGGTTCCCGGTCCTTGGGAGTGTCCCTGTTCTTGGGAGGTGCCCTGTCCTTGGGAGTGTCCCTGTCCTTGGGAGGTACCCTGTCCTTTGTAGTGTCCTTGTCCTTGGGAGTGTCCCTGGCCTTGGGAGGTGCCCTGTCCTTGGAAGTGTCCCTGTCCTTGAGAGGTGCCCTTATCTTGGGAGTACCTTTTTAGGGGAATGCCCATGTTCCATGTGAATCCCTGTCCCCCAACACCCCTTGAGGATCCTGTGTGTCAACTCCAGGGTAGCTGATGTCGTGTTCTGTGAAAGATTTCCCTGTCCTAGGGGATGGTGTCTGTGGCCTCCGTGCCCTGCCTTGCTGCCTGTGCCTGCTTCTAGTGCAATACCCAAAAAATGAGGCCTGGTCAGAAATGTCACTCTCCCCTGAGACATCAAGTGGTGTGGATGGGGGAACTGAAGTAGAACCTTGTACATGAGACTGTAGAATGGCTGCAGACACTGTGTTGGATAATGACTGAACTGTTCTGTGGACGCCATGCATCCCCTCCATGAATGCTACCACCTGCCCCAACTTCCTATCGTGGTCTAGGAATGCATTGATCATGTTGGTCTGCCCTACACACAGCTGTCGCAGCAGATCAACCGCCTCAGCACAAAGGGCAGTTTGTCTCACAGGGGCAGGGGCAGCGGTGCCTGCACCAATGGCCACTCTGCTCCCCCTACTCTGGCGAGCACGAGCAGTACTTGTTGCAGTTGGTGGCAGTGTGTGCCCAGTGTGCTGTGTACCGACTGAAGGTGTAGATTGCCCACTCCCAGTGTCTATCAACAGTGCTGACTCACCACCACTGTCTGAAGATGAGGATGATGGTGTCTCCACATGTGAGTCCTCAGGGACAGTTCTGTCCCCCTCTCCGGGGCCGCTCTCTTCAGTCTCAGTCTGCGTGTGTGTGATCTCTGATCCCGATGCATTGCCACCACTAAGCTCCATCGTTTGTGGGTCAGTGCCCTTGACCAAAGCTGAAAGAGAGAGAAAAGAGGCATACCTAAGTGCCACACTCATGTACTGCAAATTACAAAATCAAAACTTCCTTGACTGCTGACCAAGATGTAGCACCCATCCTGCACACGAACCACCCCTACCAGACATCCTCATGTCAAAGACCCGGGGTGCCTGTGAAACATGTACATCAAACAAACAGGGCAAGTGCATGCAAACCACCACAAATGTGATGCCATGGGACCACAGATCTTAATGGCATGTCCTGGGACCCTGCACTACAATGCAACTGGTATGTCCACCTGGCTGACATGGATGCTAACACTCACTCTGCTAATGGCACCAACATGCAATTGCAGCACAACATACACACCACGGATGTCACTACTGTGTCTAAGCAGCAATACATGCATGCACTCACAAGTCACAAACCCATTCAGTCTGCTTACCGCTAGTTTGCTGCTGCTCCCCTCTCAATCGGGAGGACATGTCAGGATGCGTCACAGCTATGATACAGAGCATTAGAGGGGTCATGGTACATCATGCAAGCGGGCCTGATCTGGGAATGAGCCCCAGTGTCATCTCTGCCGCATTCTTGCTGAGCCTTGAGATGTCGTCCCACCGCTTGCGGCAGTGTGTGTCGCCTATTGCACACCCCCACTGCTCGTACATCACGTGCTATGGTCCTCCACACGGCCTTGCGAAAGTGCAGCTTGACCTACCATGATGGGAGACAAGAAGGGGCAAGTCAGTGGACAGTTGGCCATTCACACAGATAGGAGCAACATGTATCTTTCAGCAGCCATGCACAGTACAGCACATGTGATGATCCCACAGCACACCGCCAAGATTGCAGAAGCCAGGAGTCAGTGACCACCTCATGCACACCAACATGTCCCCCACTGCACTTACCACCTGTCCGGGGGCACCGTAGAGCGGTTCATAGTGGCGGAGCACACCGTCCACAAGGACCTCCAGCTCCGCTGCGGTGAAGGGACGAGACCGGATCTCTCGAACTCCCGGCATGGCAAGGTCCAGGACTGTGGCACAACAGCAGCAGTTGTTGAAGTGCTCAGCAGCAGCTGGTAGAGGTGATGGGTGCAGGCAGCAGTTGGTGGAGTGCTCAGCAGCAGCAGGTAGAGGTGATGGGTGCAGCAGCAGTTGGTGGAGTGCTCAGCAGCAGCAGGTAGAGGTGATGGGTGCAGGCAGCAGTGGCTGGAAGCAGTGGATGTGTGCTGCTGAAATTCACACATGTATAGGTCCCTGAGCTGATATCAGTGGCACACGTCTGCAGCAATTGGTTTTCCCGGGCTGCCTCATTCAAAATGAGCCAATGACTGGCCCTGCTGTGGCGGTGCACGGCTTCCGCTATTTTTGCAATCGCTTACGCGTCCTGCATTACCTGTTTCCATTGGCTACATGTGCAAGGACCATCACGATCACACCCCGCCAACCACGTGTGCGCGCTACCGCGATGGTGCATCTTTTGAAAATCATCACTCACTGGCATTGCAATGGTGGAGCACGCATTCCGCGGGGGCGGGGCAGGCTAACACATACACTTGAATGTGTAAGTGGAAATGGCAGTTGGTATCCCCGCTTTCAGTCACATAGCAGCACCCACCGCAGACTGTTGGGAGCAGGGGGTCACACACCGCCAGGTGCGGGCGGTGGGTGACCGCCCTGTGTATTGATGTTACCCTGGCATGGATGGCCAAGACCGGTCACCCACTGCGCGGTGCGGGCAGTCACCCACCACCAGGTGCGGGTGGTCACCCACCGCTGGGTGTGGGTGGTGGGTGACCGCCCTGTGTATTGATGTTACCCTGGCATGGATGGCCATGGCCGGTCACCTACCACCGGGTACGGGCGGTCACCCACCGCCCGCACCCGGCAGTGGGTGACCAGCCATGGCCATCCATGCCAGGGTAACATCAATATACAGGGCGGTCACCCACCGCCCACACCCGGCGGTGGGTGACCAGCCATGGCCATCCATGCCAGGGTAACATCAATACACAGGGTGGTCACCCACCACCCATACACGGCGGTGGGTGACCGCCCGCACCCAGCGGTGGGTGACCGGCCATGGCAATCCATGCCACGGTAACATCAATACACAGGGCGGTCACCCACCGCCCACACCCGGCGGTGGGTGACCGGCCATGGCCATCCATGCCAGGGTAACATCATTACACAGGGCGGTCACCCACTGCCCACACCCGGCGGTGGGTGACCGGCCATGGCCATCCATGCCAGGGTAACATCAATACACAGGGCAGTCACCCACCGCTCGCACCCGGCGGTGGGTGACCGCCCGTACCCAGCGGTCTGCAGTGTGTGCTGATAGGTGACTGAAAGGGAGGATACCAACTGCCATTTCCACTTGCACATTCAAATGTATGTGTTAGCCTGCCCCGCCCCCGCGGAATGCGTGCTCCGCCATGGCGATGCCAGTGAGTGATGATTTTCAAAAGATGCACCATCGCAGTAGTGCACACATGCGGTTGGCGGGGTGTGACCGTGATGGTCTTTGACCATGCAGCAAATGTTACGCTCACTTGCAGTATCAAGGATCATCTTCTGTGTTGACGGAAGGCATACCCGGATGCCGTGTGTACACACTCTGCATGTCTCCGCACACATGTAATGTTTATAGGTGTACATGTGTGTCAGGCCATGTCCGGAATGCGTCAAGAATCATTATGTCATGTCAATGGCCCATGTCCACGTGTCTCATTTATGTCCATTAGTTGCATGTGTGGTCATACTATTGACCTTGCCAGTGGTTAACAAGGCCAGTGATGTGAGCTCAAGTTGCGTCAGATGTGCATGGCTATGTGGTGACGTCTTGGTTTTGAGGTCACATGTTTCTAATTGTACACATTACACAGTACATTAAGGCTGTGTACCCACATTTTGAAGCAGTCGTGAGTGTGTGGTTTGTGTGTACAAGTAGCAATAATGGGGTTATACATGCATTCTGTGTATGCGTCTGTGTGTCACCTGTTGTATGTCCATGCCTGTCATGTGAGGATGCACAGCATTGTAGGTGGGGTCATGGGTGCATGAAGACAAGGATGGTGTGTTCCATGTTCGTGTTGTGTGTGCACATCCATTTGTGTCTGTGGCGATGCTTGTCCATACATGGGCCCTCTATCATGTGATGTTGGCTGTTCTTTCAACATGTGTGCACGTACCATTGGACATGTTTGCACACAGGATGTTGTTTGTGGGTGAACATTGTGTGTATAGTTAGCTGTAGTGCCTTATATTTTGGCCACGTCTCACACACAATCAGTGTCTGCAACATGTATTATTTGTATTGTGTTGGTCAAGGTGTGATAGTGAGGCACAGCTGTGCAGTGTTGGTCAATTGACATCTGCTCCCATCCACTCCCAGACAGGAGGGCTCCAAATGTGCATCGACCATACACTGTGCTGGAGGACATGGTTGAAGAGGAGTTAATCCGCAAATGACGGCTTGACCGACCGAGATTGCAGGACCTTGTAGCCCAATTGGCACCTCATCTGCAGCCACGCAGGCCATATCCAGGAGCAATTACACCCACAGCAAAGGTGATGGCGGCACTTCACTTCTTCGCGACAGGCACTTTCCAGTACACAGTTGGTCATGCCATGTTCAGCATGGTACTGCGGGATGTGCTGCAAACCATGATGCATTATAAGGATGATTACATCCATTTCCCACGTCCGGCAGAGCTGGCTGCAGTGAAAGGTGACTTCTATGCCCTGGGCCAGATTTCACACGTAGTGGGTCCCATTTATGGCACACATATTTGTCTGATTCCACCCCAGGCACGTGAACCCATCTATCGCAATTGGAAGCACTACCATTCCATCAATGTGCAAGTGGTGTGCCTGGCTGACAACATCTCCCATGTGTGTGCCAGATTTACCGGGTCCGCACATGACTCCCACATCCTGCAGAGCAGCATTGTCCCCCAACTGATGGCTAATCAGCTTCAAGAACGTGCGTGGCTTGTAGGTGAGTGTGCTGTGATGACTACTGTGTTGTATGTGTGCCATGCTGTTCCCACCAATTCTGGTAATGATGTATGTGTCTGTCATCCCCCCACCTAGGCGACTCTGCGTACCCAAACCACCCGTGGCTGCTAAGCCCCCTACGGAATCCTACTACACCAGGTGAAATGCGCTATAATGAGGCCCATGGGAAGACACGTCGGTGGTGGAACGTACATTTGGACTGCTGAAGTCTAGGTTTTGCTGCCTGGATAAAACCAGAGGGGCCATGCCATACTCACCCGGCAAAGTATGCAAAATAGTGATTGCCTGCTGCATGTTCCACAACCTGGCCTTACGCAAAATTATTGAACTGATCATGGACCCTGCAGACCAACAGGTTGCTCCGCCTCCCTTCCCACCCATGTCCAGTGATGAGGATAGTGGGGAGGAAGAGGGTTTGGACCTGAGGCGTCTGCTCATTGCTCGCTACTTTCCTTGAATGTGAGTAACTACCTCTTGAGCTGCTGTTTAATGTGTGACGTATGTCTGCTGGTGATGGATGGATGTGGTGTGTGAAAGCTGCCTGTTATGTTCTGCTTTCACATGGGTGTGGGACATGGTGTACGAGCAATGCTCCCTGATGTGTGTCCCGTGATCCACTTACTTTGAGATGATTGTGGGATGTTGCAGTACGGTGTTGTATGATGGGTGTGATTCAGTTTCCTGACCTGTGCTTGTTGTTCTCTCATTGCCCATAGGTCACTCACACAGAGCCATGATTCCAAACAACATTCATCCCTGCACCTGGTGATGACAACAACTGAGACAAACCTGTGTTTCAACAAGTAGATCACACAGCCTTGAGTGTTTCCGTGATTTTTATTTACAGGGTGTGGATTACTGTTAGTGCATATTTGCAAGTAGGTGTTGGGGGGAAGTGTGAGTTGAAGGTCATGTCAGATAACAACATGGTGGAGACACCACATTGTGTGATGTACACCTAGTCCAACAGACGTGTGCCAATGCTTGGCATTGTGGGACAAGATAGTTCGCAGAGTGAATGCCAGGCTCAAGGAAGGCTGAAGTCAGTGGTGGACCCTCTTCAAGCGGGTGGATGGTGCATTGCCACTGCTCTGTGCTGGATCCAGCCTCAGACAGCCCCTCCGTGTTGGAGCCGGAGCGGAGCCAGCTGTGGGGGCAGATTGTTCTGGAACCACCTCCCTGTCAGTGGCCTCAGGTGATGGTGGCGGTGGTGTTGGTGCCCTGTCCCGCTGGCCACTTGGGGGAGGGGAAGGTGGTGTGGCACGGGATAACCACTCCCTCCAAAGAGCTGTTTGCTGCCCCATAAGGTCAACAATTTGTCCCATTCAGGTGTCCATGGACCGCAACAGCTGGCAGGTCTGTAGCGACTCTTGGTGTGCCCGATCCACCTGTGCCTGCGACCGCTCGTAGGAGGCTTGCACTCTGGCAATGGCATCCAGGGACTCGTTCCCAGGATGGGCTGGGTCTTGTTCCCGACCTCGCCTTGCACCTGCACTCCTGTTTGTGAGCTGTGGCCTCACCTGTGTCCTCCCCTGTCCACTCTCCCTGCTAGCCTGAGAAGTTGATGGCCCATCATCGAACAATGGGTCAGGCAGGGTGGCACTGGCAGGAGTGGTGGTGGTGGTGGTGGTGGTAGTGGTGGTAGCTGCACAGCTCACAATGGCAGGTGTTGGTGTTGTTACACTGGCCAAGGTGGTGGAGGCAGGGATTTCCTGGGAGCCTGATGGTCCTGGGAGTGTGCTTGGGCCAGCATCGTCCTCCGCACCCGAGGTGTCCATGGAATCTTCACCGGAGAGTCCTGGCTGTGGGGGGGCGACTGATGCTGCCGGTTGCTGGTTTCGCCTGTCAAGTTGTGGTCACTTGAGCGACAAGAATTTAAGAATCAATGCTGTGGACATGACAGGTTTGTTGTTGTTACATTACAAATTTCTAGGGAATCAGGACATGGTTGTTGGTGTCATCATGTTGGTGTGGTAGACAGTACTGGACATTATGGTGGTGTGGAGGTGGGGAGACAATACTTGGATATGTGAGGTCCGGTCCTGCTATTGGATGGTGCCCCTGTGAAGATGGCTACCTACCTGTAAATTTGAAGGGGGAGATGCACTGGTCAGCAAATGGTGGGCAGACTCCATCTTGCTCTGGGATGGTACATGGGGGCCTGTTGGGAGTTGTAGTGCTGGACCCACCCCACCCTCCCTGTAGACATGGGGGCCTGTTGGGAGTTGTAGTGCTGGACCCATCCCCCCAACCAACCCCACCCTCCCTGTAGACATGGGGGCCTGTTGGGAGGTGTAGTGCTGGACCCATGCCACCACCCACCCCCACCCTCCCTGTAGACATGGGAGCCTGTTGGGAGTTGTAGTGCTGGACTCTCACCCACCCACCCCCACCCTCCCTGTGGACATGGGCGCCTGTTGGGAGTTGTAGTGCTGGACCCACTTCTCTACCCACCCCCACCCTCCCTGTAGGCTTGGGGGCCTATTGGGAGTTGCAGTGCTGGAAACCCCACTTTCCCACCCACCCCCACCCTCCCTGTAGACATGGGGGCCTCTTGGGAGTTGTAGTGCTGGACCCACCCCCCCACCCACCCCCACCCTCATTGTAGACTTGGGGGCCTGTTGGGAGTTGTAGTGCTGGCCCCCCCGCCCCCTCACCTACCCCCACCCTCACTGTAGACATGGGGGCCTGTTGGGAGTTGTAGTGCTGGACCCAACCCCCTCACCCTCCCTGTAGACATGGGGGCCTGTTGGGAGTTGTAGTGCTACCCCCCCCCCCCCCAATCACACCCACCCTCCCTGTAGACATGGGAGCCTGTTGGGAGTTGCAGTGCTGGACTCTCACCCACCCACCCCCACCCTCCCTGTGGACATGGGAGCCTGTTGGGAGTTGTAGTGCTGGACCCACCCCCACCCTCCCTGTAGACATGGGGGCCTGTTGGGAGTTGTAGTGCTGAACCCACCCCCCACCCACCCCCACCCTCCCTGTAGACATGAGGGCCTGTTGGGAGTTGTAGGGCTGGTAGCCACCCCCTACCCTCCCCCACCCTTCCTGTAGACATGGGGGCCTGTTGAGAGTTGTAGTGCTGGACCCAAGCCCCCCACCCACTCCCACCCTCCCTGCAGACATGGGGGCCTGTTGGGAGTTGTAGTGCTGGACCCACACCCCCCACCCACCCCACCCTCCCTGTAGACATGGGAGCCTGTTGGGAGTTGTAGTACTGGACTCTCACCCACCCTCCCTGTGGACATGGGTGCCTGTTGGGAGTTGTAGTGCTGGAACCAATCCCCCACCCACCCCCACCCTCCCTGTAGACATGGGGGCCTGTTGGGAGTTGTAGTGCTGGACCGACAGACCCCCTCCCACCCCCTCTCTCCCAGTAGACATGGGGGCCTGTTGGGAGTTGTGGTGTTAGCTGCTTTGACAACATGCAAGCCTGGGAACGTAGGAGGCAACATTTGTGGTTGATCATGGTGGGTGCATTTGAGCCCTGGACTTCACATTTGGGTGACTGTGTGGTCCACATGCATGGATTGGAGCCTGGGAGCTGTGTCTTGGCAGTTGTGCAAGGCAGACCATGACAGTGTGATAGTGGTAATTGGTTTGTACTTACCAGCCTCAAGTCCCTCTTCTATTCCTTACAGGCTCTCAGGGTGCAGTATGCCCAGCACCTTCTCCTCCCATTCGGCAAATGGTATAGACTCCGGGGGAGTGCCGCCACCAGTGTGTTGTGCCCGCAGGTGGTTCTTGGCCCTGATGCCTTTCACCCTTGCCTTGAGGTCGTGCCACCGCCTCTGGATCTCGTGTTTGGTGCGTGGCATGGTCCCTGAAGCATTCGCTCTGGTCACTATCCTGTCCCACATGGTGGTTTTAGTTGCCAAGGTGGTCTGCTGGACTAGGGTACCGAACAGATGTGGTTCAACACGGATGATTTCATCCACCATGACCTTCAACCCACTCTCTGTGAACTAGGGGTTTTTCTTGGGTGCCATGGTGTGTGATGTGCAAGGTGTTGGTGGGGTGGGGTGTGCAGGTGTGTGGTATGTAGAGATGGTGTTGTGGGGGTTTGTGTGGTGGGTGTGTTGGTGTGCAGGTTGTATGTGTGTTTGTGTGTGTCTGCTGTTTGTGCTATTCTGCCTCTTTCTTCCAGCTGTGCTGTGATGCAAAGTATTGTGGTAATGGGAGGGATTCTTTTTATACTCTGTGTGGTGATTGTGTCCCAATGGTTGTTGCCAGTCAGATGCTCTGCGGGTGTGGTAACTTGGGTGCTCTTGTTTGGGCTGGGGGTTGTCATTGGGCGTGTAGCTGTTGGGGGTGGGTATTTCAGGTGGGTGTATGTCCTGTTTTTTGTGTTTTCTATTTACTTCCATCTGCCATTTTTTAATCGGTTTGACGGCAGGGGTGATGTTCTTTTGGTCCTTCCGCAGTCATGCTCCGTTTGTCGATGCTTTTTCCCGCCGTGGTCGAGGAAGGTAGTGAGTTCCATTGGGATGGCAGGGTTATCCTAATCATGCGACCGGACCCTCCGCAGGTCTGGCGGCGGTTGGGCCTGTTTCCGCGGTCAATGCGTCTGCGGCGGATGGTGTTTCTGTGATACCGTCCGCTTGCGGCGGTCTTTAATGTGATCCGTCCACCGTGGTCGGTGCGTGATGACAGAAATATCCCAATCGCATCCGCTAATTATCCGCAGTGCGGTCAGGAGTCTTTTTGCCGCGACCATGGCGGACGGAACCTGTTTCCGTCCCCATCCTAATAGGCCTCTATGTTTCCTCTTTTGCACTACACACTAAGAAGTCTTTTAGGATTGAACCTTCACCTAATTCTAGTCCTGAGCGCAGAAGGAGGGTTTTTCCCTGACAATAGTGCCCTATAACTTCATCAATAGACTCACACAGTATGAATGAATATTCAGAAGGGTTCTTAGAAACCAGGCAGTGGTTACACCATCTGCATAATATCTACGTACAAAGTTCATCCCATACGTCATCCTCAAATCCAACAATGGCTAATACTAGAATCAAGGGACAAAGGAACCAAAGATACGTACTGTATAAATACAGCACATCTTACTTGGGTTGGAGAGAGGAGTCAAGACTTTCCAGCCGACACACTGGCCAGAGACGTTGAGGCTCCTGCCTGCAGACGCTCCAGCTGACAGTGGTCTAACACATCCCTTGCAGGGAGTCCAACTCGAGACCAGGACGGGGTCCCACACTCTCTCACTTCAGGTAAAGGGGTTAGATTAACACCTAGAAGGATTCTTGGCTTCACACCTACTCACAGGCTAGGTACACTTAGGTACATCTAGACAAGCATCTTAGGAGTACGCACCTTTTTTTTTATCATGCATTTTATATTCATGTATGTATTCATGATTATTCCAAGCTGGTAGAACTGTACTATCCTTTTATTTTCTCTCGACTGCTTATCATATATATCTGCTACTGTCTAACGGTAGTTGCAGCACATCTACTTTACACTAGAAGAACAACTGTGCAATAAATTCTTATTGTAACACGCCCAACTGTTCTTCTGTGTAACTCTTTGAGGACCGAATAAGTGAGCACGAGTGACTGAGCGAAAGGTAGTACATTGTTTCCACGATTCTGAGGGATCAGGGTTGTCGTGTTCTGAGGTTGCCAAGAACTAGCCTCTCCCTGATTAGAGGAGAGTCTAGTGGCACTGTGAGCTAGCTAAAACAGAAAGACTAACATTCTTGGTGGGGTGTGCAGAGTCAGTCTGCCACCAATCCTACAGTTTATGTTATCCAAACGTGCAGATCCTGTGTGGGTAATATAGGAACTACATGACAATACCGGTTGCCTGTAAGGCATGCCCTTCCAGCTGAACACCTTGGGCCCACACCCGATTGGCCAAAGTGAGGAACGGGGTAAAATGTCACCCTAACACCGAGTGACCACCTTGGCACCTACGTCACCTGCATGGGATGAGGTGTCTATGCCCAAGTGCCTGCATCAAGGAGTTTGTCAGAGCAGTGTAGTAGTCCTAATGTAAACAACACTGCGGCTGTAGGACGTTGAAAGCAGTGTCAAGTGGCTTGTGCACGGCTACCCTGCCCAGTCCACGCGGGTGCTGCGAAGCAGGTTGCCTCACAGAGAGTGCCAAAAATAAAACCTGCAATACATATGACTTTGCCGTGCATAAAGAGACTCCCACCCTGCCCGTAGTTGAGCCTGCCAGCATTGGCAAGGAAGAGCCACAACCAACATAACGCGTCTACACTGGTAAAGCACCTTCAGTGAGAACTGTTTGCTGCATGGCAATACCATCATTTGTAGTTCCGGTGAAGAGACGAGGGAGCAGGGCACAGTCAACGAGATGCATGCAAAACCTCACTGCCTGTGGAGTAACTCCCTGAACAAGCCGCAATACAAGACGGCAGTGACCAGAAAAGACAAAGGCGCGCCACTGGGTGCATGGGACATCAGGTACAGCCTCAGCTCCACTTTTATCTGGGGAACACATGGCCCATATCATCAGGACGTTTGCTATTACCCCACAGTTAAGGCATCAACAGTGAAGGAAGCCTGCATTTATTTCAACTGCCCCAGTTGCCTGTGCACTGAGCGGGCATGAAGAGGGTATGGCTCCTGGGGACAGGTGCTGCCCATTTTGTCTGCAGGCTGTGGTCGGAGCACTCCCTCCAGTAGGTCAGAAGACAGTAGCAGCATCCTCTCATTGCGGCTGTCTCAGCATCAGGCCCCGCATTGGTGGGAAGGCTGCTACTGATCTGAAAAAGAGTAGCTACTGTGCCATCTACCTGAAGACAGGAATCACACTCACAACAGTCCACAGAAAGCCTCCAGCCTGAGAAAATCTGCTGGGGCCTCTGGAAGTTGCTGCAGTACCACCCAGTGGCTGTTTTGCCATACCGCACCCGACGATAAAAAAAAGTGACTTGGTTCAAAATAAGTTGGCTCTCAAGCTGCCAGTGAAAGGAAATATGCCCCCTGCAGCCCCGATTACAAGAACAGCCTGAGAAGGCCACCTAGTTGTCAAGGTGAGACAAGCCCACCAGTGAGGCAAACAGAACTTGGTAAGTGCCCTAGCAAAAAGAAACTAACACTGAATGCCCAGACCTTAGCCCAGCCCCAGGCATCACTATTTCGAGAGAATGGGCAGAGACTTTCAAAAAAGGCTTGCTGTCCATCATAAAGTGAGAGCCAGCAATGCCCCCTACAAAAAGCCGCAACAACCTTCACCAGACCCAGCTACCTGCTGCGCCGAAATCAGTTTCCCAGCAGCATGAAGAAAGTATAAGAAGGGCCTGAAGAGTGTTGTGCTTTCCCTCTAGACGCTGTCTGACGCATCCGTAAGGAAAGCAGAGCAAGCATACAGAAGGCCTGGTGACCTGCCAATCACCCGCAACAGAGACTAGGTGCAATGCCAAGCGCCACCATCATTCCCTGATAAAAGAGAAGGGAGTAATTGCGGTGGGCCAGAGACACTCAAGGGAGTGCCCCAATACTACAGTAAGACTGCGTCTTACATCGACCTATTACAGGCAGGAGGAGAGCCGCATGTCCCGAAGTGTCAAGCTGCCACCACCGCAAAATGGAGAAGAGAATATGGCATGATGCCACATCAAGATCAAAAGAAGAGTGACAACCCTGTCACCCTTAAGAACCAGACGAACACAGGTGCAGAAAGACTAACAAGGGGAGAAGAACAAGGACTCGTACCACAAGACAAGAGTACACCCGCAGATACAAGACAGCCAACCAGGCGAAGCCACGTCCCTGGAGACAGATCAACGGGAGAACCAAACATAAGCTGCAGCAAGCGCAAACCGTGTCTCTCGCCAACTCTTCCCAGTCCGACCGTCAGTTCCCAAGCATCTGCAGTATAAGTCAGGTGGCATCCCTGCTTGTGACTGCAGATGCCATGGGTGAAGAACAGGCTCAGCTAAGAATCCGAGTTACGAGGCTGCGAAGTCCCTCCAGTCATCCTCACTCCCAGGCGAAGCATCTCCACCTGTCATCCAAGACTAATGGCAACCACAACATCATTGCCATGTGCATCACCTAATCCCCACAAGAAACAAGTCATCACCAGGGTGGAGCCGTGTATCTGCAAGGCAACAAGAGGCTGCGGTGCCCCTGACAAGTCTTGTCATTGTAGGGCCCAGATAGCTCAAGAGAAGACTCTGTAGTGGGACTCCACTGACGCTCCAGATGCACCATGTTCGAGTTGTCAGACACCAACAGCATCTCGGCAAAAACACACAGGTCCATCTATCAGTGTGTAAGTGGACATTGGTCCAACAGACAGGCTAACAAGGAATCCAGACTTCATTGACTCATCATTCGTGCCCAGTAGTAGCTGGTTTAATTATGGACATGTGCCGAGATGCCCAGGTGCTCCCAGATGCATGTGTTCACTGTTGTTCCTCTGCCTGCCTCTCAAGACTGAGAGACTGTGTTGTGTCTTATGTGCATAGTTTATTTCAATAGGTTGTACTTTGCTCTGTTTTAATAAAGTTTTAGAGGAATGCAGTGTTATGCTGGACACGTTTTAGTGTCTCAGCATACACTTAGTTTGATAGTCTCTCCCTCGAGGGCTGGACACACCTGCACCCCACACTCATCAACCACAGGCGTCACAAGTGAGGTGACCCTGCAAATAAAAGGGCCCAGGTGCACGTGCTCATGGCCAGTTAACCAACAATACCCACAGTGTCTGTGTCATCATCTTTAGTAGCTGTGGGCCCCGGGCCCACAACACTACATATATAACTGCTGTGAAATAAACACATTCTGCGAAATATTAAGATTTTCTCATTTTTCCCATGAAGAGATGCAATATAGTTTGTAATCCTAGAAATGGTGTCTCTAGTATATACAGCTCACGATCCTTGAACTTTGTGTGCCCAGATTACTTTTCAGAGAACAAGGCCCTTGACAACTCTCCATGAAAGTGCGATGCATTTCAATGTCCTGGAACCAGGACTGCAGCCGCAGTCAACTAGGTATCTGGATTGCCTTGCAGGGAATGCTCGGAGCCATAGGAGCTGATACTCAATGGATCTTAGATGGTCACCACCCCTGGAAGTCTCGGGAGAGTCCGGTGCCACTCTGGAAAATGCCACTTGTCTCGAGTCTACTTGCATGTTTCAGATAGCGCATGCTTCACAGCCGCAAAGCCTCACACCAAGAGATACCAGCACTACGGGTACCTCTCCAGTGAAAGATTTTAAACACTATTCAAGTTTGTAAGGGCCTCTCTCTGAGGCTGCCGGGTACATCAGTGGGTTTGGACCACAGATCATGACATCGCCCTGCAATAGGGTCATTAGTTTAAAATGGGCCCCTGTACGTGGGGGCGTTTGTATATCAGTGAGGTGGGCTGTCAATGCTTAGAGAAGGCTATTGATGCACGAGTGGCTGAAACGGTCTAAAGGGCATTCATGAGGTCACAATAAAACGTCATGCTTTTGGAGACACTGCATGCATGGCGAGTTTTCCCTCCTACAGTACAGTAGTTACAGTCTAAGACTACAACTACCAGAATTCCTTTGGATGTTTCGTTAATGACCAGAACTGGTCTGGTACTATTTGTCACTGATGACAAGGAGTCGTCCAGTAACAAAGCTTGCAAGAGGGCTCAATTTTTCTCACTGTGCCTCTGAGTCAAACTTCTGTTCTAAGGAACTGCAGGGTAGAGCAGATGCCAAATGTCCTTCCATTAACATTGAAAAAGACATAAGCCACATGAAATTGCACTGTTCCTGGAAATTCTATTGATTTCATTAGTAAGTCCCTCAAGTTTGTAATGCTAAGCAGGGTTACGAATGGCTTCTCATTTCTGCACAAACCACCAAGACACCGGTTAATGGCTTATTGTCTCAATTAGTCAGTGATTACCGCAGCTGAGCTCTAATTTCGCATTGTTGCCTCGCTTTATGACTTCGCCACAGTTATTAAGAAGTGATTGCATTTTATTGAAATTGCCCAAACAAAACCGAAGGAAAGGCCGCCTCTGTCGCGGATAAAACAGCGCGCGACTGAAATGAAATTCAAAATTAATGAACAGAGAAATATGAGCATTTATTTAAAGGCTTCTTAAGGAAATATCAGAGGACGTGACGCTGAATTGAATTACCATAGAACGAAAATAAAATGCTACGGCGTCTAAAACTAAACAAGCCGGAATTCATCGAAAAATAATTTAGCGTGAATTCAATAAAGCTGAAAAGGTTTAGTACCGTCTCTGAGAAAAAACGCGGAAATTAAGGCTTACAGCAATTATGTTAATAGGGTAATGACGCCGAAAATGCTAATGTCAGAAAATGCTGAACCATGGAAATCTAGTCAGACGACACAACCGGTGCAGTGTCAGGCCTATTTATGAAACAGAAGTGCATCTAGTTGCGACAGCCAAGTATTATTCTAAAATAAGACATGCCGATTATACAGGATAATTTGTAAGGTGTATTTTTCATATACGTTTTCATAGATATTTATAGCACTAAGGGCTGGGTGTATTTAAGTTGGGCTGAGTTGGTAAAGGTCACCTGCCCATAAGCGCTTGGTGCTGGTCTGCCTACGCAGCTCAGGTGGTCTGAAGGATCTGAGCTGGAGATGTGGGGTGGGGGGAGGGGAGGGGCTGCCGAGCAGATGCCAGCCCTTGGAGCTGCTTTTGAAGAGCACTTGATCCCTCAGGAGGGCCAGCGAGCAGCATACACCAAGGTGAGGTGAAGAAGTCGACAGGTCTATCTGGGAAGGCTGGTGGTGGAAGGGACTGGATGTCTGAGATAAAGGAGGCCACCGTATGGCTCTTGGGTGCCCGCCAGGAGAAGCCTGCTTAGATGGGGAGAATGCTGCAAATCAGTGCTGGGGTTGGACAGTGTAAGAGGGAAGTAAGACTGGGCAGCTGAGACCTGAAATAGACCTTTGAGGGTATTGTAGTGGGGCTCAGCAGGTGGCTCTACATTGAATGTACTTATACACACTAGTTATCTGTACTGCCTCCTTCCTCCCTCCCCATAACACCAGTAAATCGTTGCCTGTCACTGGAGAGTCAGACATGGGTAATCCTGAGGGGGTTGCATTCGAGGGGAACCGGCATGAGCCAGGTGGGACATTACCTTGTCATGTCACGTTACATAGCGTACAAATTCGCCAAAGAGAAAATGTAACAATCTGCCCACAACCCAAAATAAACAAATTTGTGACTAATATGACACCCCGCCACATTGAACTCATGGAACTCATAGAGAAGCCCCCTAGTGCTTGTGGTTGTTACAAAAAAACAAGGGAACCCAAAAGGTATAGTATAGGGACCTTGGGCAGTATCATGTTTCTATAACACCCTAGTGCTTGTGGGGCATGGCTCCACCTGTGACAGCCATAGATGTGATTCTGCAATCTAATGATCCCAGCCACTTGGCACTCAAAAGTAGGATAGGGAAAGTAGGTTCAATGTCACTAAGTTTTGGTAGGTATCTCCATATTGTCTATAATATAATTTAAACATATCAAGAGATGTTATACAACCAATACATATCAGTAGTGCTTGTAATTGATTTACCCCCGTTATGTGAGGGTCCCTATGCCTGAGGTATACTGTGTATTTGTAATAGACATTGGTATAAAGAATCAGCATTTGTGTGTTGGGATATGTTTGTCCACAGGATAAAACAAGAAAGTGAATTAATTTGTTTTAATATGCTGACTATTGCGATTTTCTATTGGCTACAGTTGCCGTTTTCTGTAGATACGGTTTTACATATGTCACCAGAAGATTTCTCCTGGGTGTCTGTACCGTTTTGGTTTATCCATGCGCTCCACCTTGAGCAACATCCATTAATATTTTAATTGCATCCCCTTTTCGTACCCCCTCACTTTTCATGTGGTTTCACCACACATCCCAATTTTTACAGAATCGGCCACTCACAGGTCTGTCCTCCATCTCCATCTTTTTTCAACGGTAATCCGTTGTCAGGCGGCTATCTACTAGGATGCCTGCAGTGACATCCGCTTCTGACGCGCCCCGGGGATCTGCATTTAGTGACTGCCTAAGTCCCAGCACTTTGTCATTACACGCGTGCAGACAGACTCAGGCAGTTCTGCACTACGCATAGCGGACGCACGTGTTTCCCATTTGGAGGCCTCCTCTGGCAGGTACGAGCACTTCTAGTCGAAGCAGAAATTACCTGCTTAAGCAAGTGAATGGTTTGCCTCTTAACTTACCACCACTTCATTTTCCACAGATACACGGATTGACGTGTACCGCAGTGCCTTATTCTCATTACTTTCAAAATAGAAGGCGGAACGACTGTGGCCTACGCCAAGGGGTTTTCCATCCCCGTTTTTCCACAAGGTAATTGTATTACGATGGGACAGACTTTATTCATTAGTCTTCCATTACTCTTCGCAGAGGCCCCACTACAATAACTGGACTATTGCGATCCGAGTGAATATTAATTAGGGGTGGGCGGCCAGCTACGCTCCGTGCACGGAGTGTGCGTAGTGCCGCCTACTCCGGATTTTGCGGAGCGGGCGTAGCCAGGCGGCACTACGCACGCTCCGCAGACGGAGCGTAGCTGGCCGCCACCCGCCTCCCTCCCGCCCTCCCTAAATACTTTCAATTAAAGGAGTCAAATAATTAAAGCGCACTTACCTTGCCCGCCGCTGCCCGCCGCGTCCCCGGGGCTCGCTATCTTCTGTCTTCCGTCTTCTTTACTAATGCGCATGCGCGGGCGGCCGCGCATGCGCATTTTCTCGTGAGAAATGCGCATGCGCGCCCTCTGTTAGAAGGACCCAATGTGGTACCACCACACCCCATGAACACCTACATAAAGAAATTTAAGATAGAGATACCATGCTCAAAGTGGTGTGTGTCAAGCGTTCCATGGTGCATGACTCTACTCGAATCCTTGTCTACCCTGATGACCCCAGGCACGTGCAGCAACAAAGAAAGATGTTTGGCGGGGTGAAAACTGCGTTCAATGAATCAGGATTATCTATTGCTCTACCCAGCAAAACGTAAGATCCTTTTCAACAGTAAGACTTTCTTCTTTGATTCTCCAGAGACAGCCTGATGCTGGGCAGCCAGTGATAAGTGCTAAGGAGACAGAACCCATCCCAGTGGAAAGCCCATGCCTCGTAAAGACATGCATGGAGTTTGACCAAAGCAGAAAGTTTCACAGGGGCAGCTGTAGGGGGCGTGTACAGTCATCGGGCAAGTCAGGACAAAACCCAGCAGATCATGATACAGATGTGGAGCCGACCTTGGATGGCTCAGAATAGGTAAGGGATTTGTTAGTTTGAACCTGCTGTCAGCCTTGCTGCTAGAACGTGCAATTCCATGCACATTGGTGCAGACATTGAGCTCAACTTCACACCCAAACTTATCATTACACCAACAATTCTCCTCTGAAATATTTATTGGTCATACATATACATTTAAACACCATGTTATATTCCCGGTTTAGGCCCATTTAGTGAAGCAGCAAATGTCTTACATTGTCCTCACAAGTAACATTTCCAGCTGTGACCTTTGGCACACATTTGCACACACAACAATGTTGGATTCATTCATCTGAAACGAAACTTTTTTTTATTTCTAGCTTCACACAGCATTTTCACAACACCCTGAACATAATATGCAAGGTCTGTTTCACACTTCGTACATATGTCATCACTATCTTCATCGGTGGAGCGACAGAGCTATCTATATATTCACAACATCACTAATATATGCGTACATCGGAAAGCTGCTTTCTATTACAAAAGATGAGCATCCTGATAGGTTAGTAGAGGAGGTAGTTCCACTGACACTGGGGGTCCTTGCATGCTGAGAAATCACAATGCGTCTGTGTGACATCTCATGAGAGGTGTCCAGTTAGTGACCAAGATGGGGTCCTTTGTGCTCCCCCGTCAGGTCTTGGGGGTTGGATCATCCCTTGGGGGGGATACTTGGCTCTACACATACACACACTCTAAGTACACTTAGAGTAGTGTTCGCATAGTAGGAATACACAAGATTACTGCATTGTTTATATGGCTGCAAATATACATTGTTTTAACACCATGATAAAACTCTACGTAATATTTACGCTTTTGGTGCCCGTAATCACGCTTATCTGCTTCTGTTGCCTAAACATTGCTGCTCACATATTTTATGCATGAATAGCTTTGGTTCAATAAATATTATTGAAAACGTCCTACTGTGTAGTCTCTGTATATTTCTCTGAGAATAAGTAAGCATGAGTGACTGAGCAAAAGGTTCTGTACTGTTTCCATAATCCCTGGGGGGGGCAGAGTTGTCATGTTCAGCGATTGGGAAAAACTGTAAGACACCGGGCTGTAATTGGATGGGAATATGGATGACATAATGGTGAGACTATATGGAGTTAATCCTCTTAGTCTCCCACCCACGATAGATGAAAGATTGCCATAGAGCCACATTGTTATGCTATTGTTTAACAGTACACACAAGGCCTGGGTGGTGAACTTCGCTCTGTTCGATGAGTTTTCTATACTACGGGCAGCATGCAGAGTTCTAAAAAAATCTGCTCTGCGAAGTGTGCAGAGTTTTTTCCTCACTCTTGCTCGCCAATATTAAGCTGACGAGTGAGGAAAATTCAAAGCTAGACCACCTCCCAGTGAGATTTTTCAATGCGGCATACGTGACCACTCATGTTGAGAAACCATCTGCTCACATTGAGGAAGCTGACGCTTGAGTAGAAAATCTACTCGACTGGCAGAAAGAAGCAATGCCCTCTTGCACTGCACATGGTGCCATCCACGCTGCTTTTCCAGCACGGTACAAACTCCTGGCGCTAAAAATCAGCATGAACGCTGAGACGTAACTCACTCCACCGCTTGCGGAACTCCATGTTGCGCAGGGGAGTATTTGGTCACTTTGCTGAGTTCCGCTAACTCCGCCCAGGCCTAGTATACACCACAAACAAGGCCTTTGGTGTACAACCACACCTTTCTAGTCTTAGTTTTGGGAATGTTTCCTATGTTAAGGTTCAGCAAATTTCAAATGAACACTAAACAATGTTTGAGGGTTTTAAAGGGTGCCTAGACCTGATAAACAGATGCTTTGTGTTTTGTAATATAGTATTAGGGTAGGAGGCTGCTAAACAAATATATAGGTTACTTTGTTGGAAAGATTTTAATATTTCCTTAAAATTACTAGCATATGCATGACACTTCTACATCTTGTGCATCTCACGAATATGGCTGTAACCAGAAGTATGTCTCGACTGCCACACTCTTTGACTACTCTCATGGAATCTGAACATCCTACTAACCAAAATAAAACAAAGAACAGTGCTAAAAACAGCTAAATTCATGCTCTCAATATCCTGTTCCTGCAAAACACACACCTGATATGGACAAGATGTGATCTCCTGGCTCACCAGGTTTTTGCCTCAGATTTACATGCCGGTTTCACAAGAGGGCTGAGGGGCATCCCATTTTTCCGAATTGCCATTTCCCTTTTCTTGCCCCGGATTCTGTGGGAATCATTTAAGGTTGCCATTAAAGGTTATCTGTTGAGGTACATAGACAACCCATATATACCCAGATTGATAAAGACTACACAATTTGGATCCCTCCTAGTGCACATAAAGACACTATTCCTCCTCCTCCAAACACCCTAATTATTTGCTCAAATTGAATGTAGTAGAAACCTCCTACACCAAACCCTCCTAGATGGCAGAATGGGTGACAGCAAATAGCCAAGTTTATCAACAGGACAATATTAATGGAAAAGTAGAAAATTGACTGACTAGGTGGGAGGAGTCCAGTAGAGTAATTCGACAGATCACCCATCCTAACGGAAATATGATCACTGACCATCTGGACCTTACCCAGGCTTTGGCCACTTTCTATGAAGAACTAATGCACAGGCAGATCCCAGCCTCAGGGCGAAATGCTTAGTTTATCTATCTCAAAAACCAACAAAGATGCCAATACTGGTACACAATTCCTACCTTATACCCCTGAGCATTGAAATGAAACAATGCTACCAGAAAACCTCTTTTTCCATTTGACTTAATAAAAATGTATTATAAGCTTTAAATAAATAAATCACCCACAGAGTACAAAATCTTTAAAAATTCAGAAAAGCTGCTAAGCTCCCCTTACCCATACATTTTCTTATGGTACATCTTTTCACCCGTACAAACTTTTCTTCATATACCCCTCTCTGTCACACCCATGTATTCAGTCATACATTCATTCCGGATCCCTCTCATCCAACACACCCAACCCCAAAACTCATAAAATGACAAAATACAAAGAGTTTCTAATCACAGCAATGGTCAAGCAGAAGCAATTTAAAGAATACAAAAATTTCAATGGTAAATAGCATTTTTATATACTTGATTGGCCCCCCAAAAAGGTTGACACGTTTCAAACCCCTTTACATATTGGGTTCTCTTCAGGACCCAAAAGCATATTCCGAACTGGGATATCTGCCGATCTCTGCTATACTCTTGAGAACCCAGTCTTTCAAAGACTTATTTTAATTCAGAAGGTAGTGGGCCATTCGGTCAGATATGGTGTATGTCCAGGCATGATTTCTGCGTATTCCTGTGATTTCTGTTTGTGACACATAAGACAAACGTGCAGCGAGCCATTGGAAACTGAATCGGAGTAAATAACCGCGGGCCACAATACCTTCTATATCACACTGCCCCTCCTGCCTGCCTGGCATGGTCATTTTGCTGCATCTTCCTTGCTCACTCTACCATGCTCTCTGTTGTCTGTGCCCCTGCTCATGCTCTCTCCCCATAGTGTTTTAATGAAAATGTAGAGTGGTAACATTCTGTTTTTAAGGCAAAATTGTGGCCCACCTGAAGTTATCTTGATGGAATCTAAACTTTAAAACCTAAAGCATTTCTGTTAGAAATGAACAAAATAAGGAGTTTCTTTTTCTCATCGAAATTATGGTAAGTGCCATAGAAAGATAAAATGAGGAAACAATTTCTTAGTTCACACTTCGCTACAAAGGGCTTGTAAATTAGTTGCTATTTTTATGTTTTTTTGCCCAATTAATCACTTGATTATTTTCTGCACAAGTTAATGAAGCATGTTGCACACTTCTATAATTGGGCTACACTTGGGTGTGGTTTGGGCATATGTGTGCTCTTTTTCCTCCGGCTGGCAATCATGGGAGGCTTTTTTATTACCAAGCTTCCTCATTTCTTCATTTAATGCAGCATTATCTGTAGGAAACACTTTCAGCTTTACAGTTTTGAGTCCATCAAGATGCACTCTGCAGGTGTGCCACACTTTTGTCATAAATACAGAATATTACCACACTAATTGCTCTAGTTGCTCATTAGAAAACTATGGGTAAAGCTGAAGCCGATCACCATGGAGTTAGGCTGGTGCTGGTATTGAGAGTACATGTTTCAGTCTGCATGTCAAAATGTTTTAATGAAATAGATTAGGAAGATAGCCGAAAACTCATAGAAAAAGTCTCCTAATTTTGATTTCTACAGCACTAACCATAATTTCTTTGACAAAATGGCCCCCCTCATTTTGTTAATTTCTAAAGGAAATGTTTTAAGCTTTACAGATTTGATTTAATTAAGATGGCTTGAGATGTGTCACACATTTGTTATATTTAAGAAAACTATGGGAGGCTATAGTAGAACACATTTTTTTTCTATCTAACACGTCTAGCATTTTCAATTCTATTAAGGACTCGGAGGCCATGATTAAGCTTCTCTTTCTTCACTGTTTATTTCAAAATATTTCAACAATTGGTCCCCATTATTTTGTCTGAGTTCCCTTGTACAAACCTCATACACTTTTAGAGACAACATTTACAATTTAGAATTACCTAGGAATATTGGGTAAGAAACATGTCTTCAAAACGTTTTAATTTGTCTAGAAATAGCAAAGGAAACCCCTACTGGGGAAAAACTCCTACCTGCTAAATCCAAAGCTCCAACGTCAGATACTCACATGCATGATTCCAGACAGAGTAACACTGGAATTTTAATACAAAGTTACATTCCATAAGTCAGTGTGTTTTGGTTGTAGAGGATTTGTGAAATACATTCTCTATACTCTACTGAGGAGAAGGTGAGCCTCAATTGGTTTCCCCTCCATTGGAGAATACGCCGCTTAAATAGATGAACAATAGTTATTCACTAATCTGTAGACTGTCCCGTTTGAGGCCAACTCTGATAGAAATTTTATTACAAACTGTATCAGAGCCAATTTCCTCCTCTTCCCACCTCCCCTGGGATCCAGACCCCATTTGTGGCACCAATCACTCCATTTCTGCCAAGATGTCGAGTATAGTTTGTTGGTGAAATGGGACCGTGACTCTCTGATGAAGGACTCAGATTGTTATACTTGGGGGAATCATTAAAAAAAGGGAAATGCATACAGCAAAGGAACTTGTCAGCCTTGAAGAAAAGCATTCATGGCTTGAGCAATCTGACTCAGTCTTCAACAAAAGAATCTTTCTATTTGTGTGTTCTGACAAGATGCAAATTGATTTGTGTTGCACAGAAGCCAACGATCCCACAGGCTCTGGAAGATTTATGGTTCTAGTTTACAGTCACTGGCGTCTCGAAGGTATTTTGAGCCACCACATTGCTGCAGCCCAGAAGATAGTCTACTCTCTCCAAAATCTTGTGATGCAGGCAAAAGTGTGAAAAATATTTCACTATCTTAACTAGTTATTTGGATTTGGTGCCTCCTAGCTTGTTTATGTAAAGTACTACTGACATATCCTTCATAGAGGGATTCAGCAATTTTATTTGTGAGGGAATAGTGTCTTGATTGCATAAGAGCCTGATAGCGGCTCCAGGCAATTTATGTGGAGGGCCAAGTCATTTGATAGCCATCGCTCTTCCAGGTGAAAATATTCCAAATCAAATTCCCTAAATAGTGCAACCCCCCACACTCCTACTCTTCTGTAACTTCCTCAACCCCAACGAGCTCCAGAGGGGAAGTTTGACCATCCGTGTCATCTATATTGAAAGCCTTTGAAAGAGCTTTGTAATGCTGATCTGTCAGGTTATCTCTCTCTGTATCAACCAGCCTGGCCATGAAGGTGTAGGGGGAAAAACTTTCTGCAAAGACATCAGCGCCTTATCCAAAGCTGTAAATGTGTGGCAAACTTCCCTAGGTTCTTTACAAACTTATCGTCGAACAGGAGTGCAATAGCAATCGGCCTGCCTCTGCTACAGTGCATTTCATCACTTTTGGATCAATTCTAGGAAGAATAGATTTCCTACATTCCATGGAGAGGGTGTTTCCTAGTTGGCAGATGTCATGTTGCGCTTAGCCCGCTAATACATCAGGATCTGTTGCAATACCTTTTTATCTGGCCTGAACTGACATCTCAAACATTTTTCAAAGAGGTCCTGAGAGGTCTAGCAATTTGTCTTGAAAGGCTCTCCAGGACCTACATATACCTTATCTTTGGGTCTATGGGGGATCTTTTTAAAGGTAAACACCCAAAATTTAGAATCAAATATCGAGTGGACACAATATCGAATCAAAAATATAGAGAGGACAGAATATCGAATAGACATAATATAGTTGGAAATAATATCGACATTTAGGTAAGTAATATCGGATGTCATTATATCGAATGTCATTATATAGAATGTTATAATATAGAATGTCATTATATCGATTTTTAAAAATTGTATTATATGTTAGTTTATGTGTTAAAAGTATATAATATTTTTTAATGTATGTTACAATTTTTTTAAGATAATGAATTTTATGTTAATGAATTTTTGTGTATATTAGTTCCATAGCGGGTTGTGGTTTATAGGGGAATAGGGGGGGAAGTAACTTAATTTAAATTTAAAAAAAAATAATGTATTAATTAATAATTTTATGGTTAATAATTATTATTGGTAATTAATTTTTTGCGTATATTAGTTCTGTAGCGGGTTGTGGGTTTATAGGGGAAAAGGGAGGGAAGTAATTTATTTTAAATTAAAAAAAAATAATTCATTAATTAATAGTTTTATGGTTAATATTTAATATTGGTAATTACATTTTGCGTATATTAGTTCCGTAGTGGGTGTGTAGGTTTATAGGGAAATATGGTGGGGGGAAATATGGTGGGAAGTAATTTAAATTAAAATTTAAAAATATATATATATTAATTAATAATGTTATGGTTAATAGTTAATATTGGTAATTAAGTTAATTTAATATTACATATTTTAAAATGTATTAAAAAAGTTTTTAATTAATTGATAAATATGTAAATTGTGTAAATTGTAATTAATCAGTAATTAATTAAATAATTATTACTATTAATGTATTAATATGTTAAATATGTTCATTTATTTAGGAGTGTGTTGAGAGTTTATAGGGGAGTATGGTGTTAATTAATTTATTTGAAAATACATTGTTACTAATATTTATATATTATTTAATCAAAGTTATTTTATACTGTTAATTTGAGGAGTGTGTTGAGTGTTTATAGGGGAGTATGGCATTTATTAATTTATTTGAAAATACATTTTTATTAATATTTATCTAATATTTAATCCGTTATTTTATACTGTTAATTGTGTTAATTAATTTAGATATCATTGTTTTACATTTATTGTTAATTTTGATTAGCTAATTAATGAAATGTTAATTCATTATTTTAATTTATTAATATTTTTGACTAATGGAGGTGAGGTTTATAGTGAAAAATAGTAGGAGGTAATTTAAATACAAATACTTAAATATTTTTTTAATACTTGGGCCTACTAAATTATTCCTCTATGCTATCCAACACTTTCTCTACTGTTGCACTCTCTGGAGTGGGAATAGTAATTTTTACCCCTACACTATCCAACACTTTCCCTACTGTTGCACTCTCTGGAGTGGGAATAGTAATGTTTGCCCCTACACTATCCAACACTTTCCCTACTGTTTCACTCAATGGAGTGGGAAAAGTAATTTTTTCCCCTACGCTATCCAACACTTTCCCTACTGTTGCCCTCACTGGAGTGGGAATTGTAATTTGTACCCTCCCGCTATCCAACACTTTCCCTACTGTTCCACTCGCTGGAGTTGGAATAGTAATTTTTACCTCCCGGCCTTCCAATGCTTTCCCTACTGTTTTACTCATTGGAGTGGGAATAGTAATTCTTACCCCTATGCTATCCAACGCTTTCCCTGCTGTTGCATTCTCTGGAGTGGGAATAGTAATTGTTACCCCTACGCTATCCAACACTTTCCCTACTGTTGCATTCACTGGAGTTGGAATAGTAATTTTTACCCATACGCTATCCAACGCTTTGCCTACTGTTGCACTAACTGGAGTGGGAATAGTAATTTTTACCCACCCGCTCTCCAACAAATTCTCTACCATTGCGCTTGTTGTGAATACTAATTTTATTCCCTTAGCTATGCAACATTTTTAATTTTGTTATATTTAATGTAGTGTAAATTAATTATTTACCATAAAAAGTATTACTTTAATTATTTAAATTAATGTATATTATTTATTTTTATATTTATATAATAGGTGTATATATATATATAATATATATATATATATGTAAATATACTTTTAATATTGTATAATTATGATTATTAATAATTTTATAATGTTATTAAGTAAATATATATGTAAAAGAAATATGTTTTTTTACATTACATTGATTATTTTTACATTTTAAGCTTTTTTACATTATTTTAACTATGTTTTATTTAATTGTGTTTATCATTTAAATACTTTTGTTATATTTTTAATACATTAAAAAAATTCGATATTTTAGTTAACTATATTTTAAACATCGATATGTTGTACTCGATATTTTAGTACTTACCTGTTTGTAGATAGGGACGCGATATTCTGTCCCTCGATATTTTGGCATCGATATTCTGGACAGTCGATTTTCTGGCCCTCGATATTTAGTCACTGATCTCTTTTTAAAAAGGTTGCTATGTTCACCTTCCAACTCTGATGTTTCTGACACTTTTTCCTGGAGAATGGGCCTGGCACTCTCTACACACAGGCAGTTGCGTACTACAGATGCCCTTCAACCAATCAGTCATTTGTAAAGAGCACCACTTTTCCCCCTAAGGGTATCTGGGCACTGAGGGTGCCAGGTCTCCCTCAAAAAGTTAGGTCTTGATTCTCTTTCTGAGGTCCGCCAGGGAGGGTGACGTACAGAGGTGGAGGGGCAGTTCACTCCAGGTCTTGGCGGCGATGTAGGAGAAGGAACTGCTGCTTTGGTGGATGTGGGGAATATGTGCGAGAGCGAGTGAGGCAGAGCACAGGTATCTTGCAGGTAGATGAAAGTTTAATAGATGGTTGATGTAGGATGGTCCTTGGTCATAATGAGCTTTGAAGGCGTTTGTGAGTATCTTGAACTGGCATTTTTTCTGGATGGGGAGCCAGTGGAGGTTTCTGAGGTGTGGAGTCTTCTGAGGAACTGGGTGGGGTTTCTGCCATAGAGAGCATTCACATAGTGGAGGTGGCTGGTCACAAGGGCCCACATGACGGTTTTTCTGATATTAACTGGGATCCATTTGAAGATTCTGAGGAGCATGCGAAGGGTGTGGAAGCAGGAGTAGGTGACTGCGTTGAGTTGTTATTTCATGGTCAGTTGGCTGTTGAGGATGATACCGAGGCTGCGTGCATGGCTAGTTGGTGTGGGCGTAAGTCTGAGTTCTTCTGGCCATCATCCGTCATCACATGCAGAGGTGTCCTTCCCAAAGATCAGTCCTTCTGTTTTGTCAGAGTTGAGTTTGAGGCAGTTGTCTCACACCCAATTGGCTACATTGGTCATGGCATTGCAGAAGTTGGTTTTGGCATTGGAGGGGTCCTCAGTGAGTGAGAGAGTTGGGGTATCATGCTAACAGGGAAAATGGACCTCAGTTTCCTATGTTTAGAGTTGTTTCTAGGATTACTCTTTAAGTCATTTGATTGGGAAGAAGGATTGAGGTTTTGTCCGACTCACTGTCAAACATGTGATTTGGGGAGTGAGCCCCACTAGTGAATGGTTCTAGTTCAGCGTAGGCATGATGTGGAATGAGGTTCTTGGTTAGTTTGCCCAAAGGGCTGAGTTTGTCCATTCGTTAGACTTCACCGTGGCCTTGCCATTCGTAGAGATTGTATTGCTTGAAAGTACATTGGGTTCAATGATGGGTATGCTCAGAGGCTATGCTTGGCATACTTATGCAGCTGTCTAATAAAGAACTGAAGGGCCACTGCAAAGGCACTGTTGATGGATTGCTGTATAGAATTATCTAAAGCTTCTGCAAAATATTCATAATCTACATGCTTCATATACATGTCTTTATTGAACTGATTAGACTCTGCCAGCTTACTGTATATAATGTGCAGTGCTGAAAAGAATGAATGAATGTCCTGAAGGAGAATCAGGCTTTCACGCAGGGTTAGATTTGAAGGAGGCTATTAAAGATACTAAGGGGGTGGCAACCTCATGTAAGTTTCAGGTTGTCTAAATGAGGAGTTAATGCAGTTAGCCCATCAGCATAAACCTTTATATGAATTCCAATTACCCTGGGTTCACAACAGGTGTAGGGGAAGCATTTTTCAGCCTCTGCTGCAAGAGAGGGAGAAACCCTTTCCCATGTAGCTGTGTTATCTGAATTTATTGAGGAGGCTCTAATACTTGCCGAGAGCATGCGCCATAATCTTGTCGCCTGATACAAATTGGGCCTCCCGCCAGGTGCTTTATGCGCGTCCAGCGGTGAGACAAACAAAGGACCACACCTACGGGCCACACTGCACGTTCAGCCAAGCATGTACCACTTTCCACCTTCTAGGCACCCCTGTTGAGTGCAGAATGTTGAATTGCGAATGATCAATGGAATAGTAAATGTATATAGACCAAATCAGAATCAAAACATTTGAAAAACAAAAATGATATAAGGGAAAGAAAAGTGCTGTATCCATGCAGCAGCAATCATGGTGATTGGTGCATGGAACATGGTTTCATGAAAGGGTCAAGGGAAATTCAGTTTTTTGTTTGGCATGTATAATGTGATTGGCTAATGTGAGAAATAAGCAAATAATAAACAGTGGAGAAAGAGAAGCATAATTCGAAGATTCCGGTCCTGCCACATAATGTGGAATGAACTGACAGGCTTCTGTTGATGTTAGAAGTATATGTTTTTCTCTGCAGTATGTCAGAACTTATTCTCACATGGCTGAGGAAGTTAGTGTGTATTTACAGAAAATATGCCCTCATTTTAACTTCTTAAGCACCATCCATAAGCTCTATGAAAAAATAATGAGAGAAAACAGTTTTCTCTCAGAAATGGTTTATCAAAGCTGTGCAATGGATCAGCATTTCACACTGGATAAAAACACTTTAAAGCAAACCACACTTCCTTAAATGAGTAAGGTGCAACCAACCATCAAATGATTTATATTGCTACTAAAATCAGTTATCACTCTGTATATGTGCCCCTTTTTGTGACTCACAAACACTGTTTTTCACTACAATGCATTTAAATGGAGGCCATGTCCGTGAGTCATGAAATGGCTTCAACACCATGTTGTCCATGTTGTGGCACACCAGTCAAGGGGAGATTGCTGCCCTCTTATATGTTTTTTTAACATTTGCAGGACACTGGGAACATGTCCCTGCATCATGTAAATGCTTCCATACCCTGTTGGTCATGTTGTGACCAACCAATCAGGATTGACTAGTTCCAATTATCGTCCTATCTCACTTTTGGACAACACTTAAAAAATCCTGGGGCGAGTCCTTTATAACAGGATTTTGGAGTGGATAGAAGATAGTGATTTATTGGACCCTTGTCAGATGGGATTCAGGAGCAGGGTGGGCACGGTGGAGCAATGTTTGAATTTGAAGTTAATTATTGACAAGTATAACATTGCTCGATCGTCCCCTATTTACCTTGCATTCATGGATCTTTCACCCGCTTTCGATCTAGTCAATAGATCCAAATTATGGTCTATCCTTTTGGACTATGGACTGGACAAAGCCCTTGTTAATTTCCTGGCCTATCTCCATACTGACCTTAAGGCACAGGTCAGGATCGGGATAGGCGGGGAAGTATCAGGTCCTATTAAAATAGGTAGGGGATAAGACAGGGGTGCGTTTTAGCCCCCCTGCTTTTTATTATTTATATCAATGGCCTAGCTAAATCTCTAAAACAAGTGACTACAGATGTGCCAACTATCCAGGGACAACCATTACCTGTTTTATTATATGCAGATGATGCGGTTCTTATGAGCCGCACACCTAATGCCCTCCGTTTACTTATTAAAACTTTTGTTCAATATATGGAGGGTTTAGATCTGCGCGAGAATTAAAAAAAATCTTTTATCGTGGCATGTGGGCTTGGGAAGCGGAAGCTCAACACTATACATGTAGGGACAGATAAATTAGAATCTGTGAACACCTTTCCATATTTAGGGTTGGTTTTTGCTGTGAACGGCTCATGGCGTGGGCATTTGGCCCACGCCATGGGCAAGTTCTCGAAAGCCACCAATTCTATCTTGAGCTTGTCACGCCCAAAGAAAATAGGCGCCACTAGAGCTATTTTAAAAATCTTTAGGCTACAGTGTGTACCTGTAGCAACATATGGGGCAGAGGTTTGGGGCCTAGGGACAAGTCCCAGCATTCAACGAGAGGAAAATCGGTTCTGTAGAAGAATGCTGGGCGCCCCTATCTCATCCTCTGAGTTCATTTGTCATAAGGAATTAAACCTTCCTTATACATGTGATTTTATCAGAACTAGACCAGCTCTATTCTGGATTAGGATCTGGAGAAATAATTCAGCTGCCCTAACACAGGATATTATAAAACGCTGTCTTAAATGCGAAAAGGGCCTAGCTATCCCCTGGCTTGCGGGAGTCTCAAAAACATTGCATGCCGTGGGTAGGGGAGATCTTTTCTCTGACCCACCTAGGATTGAGCCTAAAGATAAGAACGAGGTCAAACAAGCTTTATATGTATTTCATAATTCAGAGAGAATGGGAAGGGAAATACTTAAACCCACCGTTGCGACATACATGGGGAATGAATTGAGTAGACAACCATTTCCATCCTACCTCACTCTCCCCATGACTAACTGGGAAAGATCACTGTTATTCCGCCTCAGGGCGGGTTCTGTAAAATTTTTATTGGGTTTCCCTTTGGGTTAATGTCCTACAGCACATTATAACCCATGTCCGTGCGATGGTACAAGTACACAGAATGATCTGCACTTCCTATTTTTCTGTAAATTTTATTTAAAGTACATTAATTGGTTTTTAACCCCATATTTTAGAAAAAGAAGACCGCTCTCTTTAGGGGAGTCTTATTTAATGCTGCTTTCACTGGATACAGATGACTAACCTTTCGCATAAGCACTTTTCTAAAACTGATATCTTGCATACGCAAAATGATGGAAAATCCCTAAAAACTTGATCTATGAGAGCTGTAACAAGAGTTTTTTGATTATGATAACTGTAAATTGATCTATTTTATGAAATGGTACTGTCTGTTTTTTTTTTTTACGTTGTACTTTTATGGATTTTATGAAATTCGAATAAAGGTCTTTAAATAAAATAAAAGACTTGGGGCCAGATGTAGGAGCCCAAATACCGGTCGGTAACGGACGATTTCGGCCGTTACCGACCGGTATTTAGGAATTGGCATGTAGGGGCCCTATTTTACCGAATCTGTAAAATACCGAATCGGTATTTTTACCGATTTGGTAACTTCCTGATGTAGGGGGGACTCTTCTGAGTCCCAAAAGCCTTACAGATTCGGTATTTTACCACCCAATCCAATTGGGTGGTAAAATTCCAAATCCAGGTGTGCATGCACATGTGTGCATGCACACCTGTGCCATGTGACAGACAGACATGCCCTTAGGGCATGTCTGTGTGCCACATGGCACACATGCCTGTATTTGGGGTGCTAGAGGGTGTCAAAGTGACACCCCCTGCACCCTTGCAGGATTCGGTATTTACCGAATCGGTAAATACCGATTCGTTAATGCCCATTGATTCCTATGGGCTTCAAGGCCCATAGGAATCAATGGGCATTACCGAATCGGTATTTACCGATTCAGTAAATACCGATTTTTACAGATTCAGTAATTCAATTACCGAATTCACCTAAATCTCCCTCCTTCAATTACACTGATTCATAAATACCGAATCGGTAAAATTCGGTATTTATGAGTCGGTAAAATATACTTACCTACATCTGGCCCTTGTTCCCTATGAAGTGGTCAATTAGTGAACACTGATATGTGCACAAACATGTACCACAAATAGAGATGCACACACATTTACTCATGCATGCACACACTCCATCTCTCACCTGCACAAATGAGGAGTTTACAAAATTCACATAATTGTTCAAGATTTGGAGAAAAATATTTGAAATTACACACAAATCTGTCATTTAGCAAGATATTGTAGACCAAAATATGTGCCCACGTCAAATTCTGAAATAAGGATATTTTTAGCTGTACAACAAAACATACAAGTTGTGCAAGCAACAAGCATTCACTTTCAAGCCGTTCACGTTACCACCACACATTCGCTGTAAAAAGTTGCTGCAAGTGGCATGTAATTACGCTACATGGCATAATGGCGTCATTTTGTGAATTTCGAGTAACAACCAAAATGCGAACTTTCAGAAATTATGTAAATTACTGTGACAAAAGTTTGATTTCGTCTGAACATTACACATGCTCTCAACCACATGCACACAGCTTTTGATAATATTTTTCTAATACTACTTACCCATTGCCGCTTTCATTATGAGGTCTGTGCACCCTTATACAGTGCAATTGGGATCACAAAGCCTCATTTGGTTCTGAGATGTGAATCATACTATAATTTTGAAGTGAGACCTTGCAATTGCTGAGACTGCTGTCTGAGAGTTATTGCTCTCTTCGAGAGCTGCAAGGCCTGCTTGGAAGCCTCCTCTCCTCAAACTGCGCACTGCCTGTTAGCACTCTAAATGCACAAACTGGGTATGACACCCTGGACAATCACGGCCGAACTGGGAGTCCAAAGCGGCAGTGGCAAATTTGTTGGGCAAGCCCCCAGTGTGCAAGTGTGAAGCGCTGCTGCTTTTATTACTGTGGGTCATTGTTGCAGCACCACTAAGAAACCGGAGCAGTAATAAAACCGACCCCCACAGCTGAAATAAATGGCCCCCACCCTTCCAGCCTCCGGGGGAAAACTCCAGATGCCTGATGCCTGATCCTGTGGACAAGGCCATCTTGAGCCACAAAACATGCACAGTTTGTATATGCTTTTTTTCACAGTCCTTCCGAAAGTCTAGGCAGCTTCAAACTCTGAAACGGACAGGCCTAAATGCATACAAAAAATGCACAGGGCTTAGCTTAGCCAATGAGTAGAACTTGCCCAGACTGCCATGCGCAGTTTGCCTATGAAATACTACTGTCCGAATAGGATGATAGAGTTCATAATAATGAGTATGGTAACCACGTTGTCCAAATCAACCAACTCTTTTATTTACAAATAATGTGTTTTTTCGCTGGGTGAACTAATCGTCTGATTTTTTGCATAGCTTGAGAGATTTGAGAACAGATATCATTTGTTCCCGATGTATGGCATTTATAGTATGCTTAATGTACATTTAGAATTTGATGAACAATTTGCCAGACCTATCTGTCCTACCTATTTCTCTATCTACCTCTTAATCTATAAATTTGTCAACCACTGTGTACCAACCATGGCCCGTGCTTCTATCGTAGACCTAGATATCCATAGGTAACTCTACTTTCACTACTACTCTTTAAAGAACAAGCATTTACAATGCAATGGTCTCGGCATTGTTAAAGTTAGAGCTATTGGCATTGCTCATGACATAATTTTTATTTATGTTTTTGTTTTTAAAACATATAAATAAATGGCATTGTCATTTACAATGCCAATAGCTTAATCGCTCGCAAATGCAAGACCTATTGCATTTGCACCCACACACAGAGCCACACACACAAAGCCACCCACACACACATACAGAGCCACCCACACAGAGTCATTCACATAGAGCCACCCACACACACACAGAGCCACCCTCACACAGACAGAGCCACCCACACATAGAGCCACCTACAAAAAAAGCTACCCACACAGAGCCACACACACACACAGAGCCACACACACACACACACAGCCACACACACACACAGAGCCACACACGCACACACACACAGACAGAGCCGCACACACAGACAGACAGAGCCACACACACAGACAGAGAGAGCCACACACACGGACAGACAGAGCCACACACAGAGAGAGCCCAACACACACACACAGAGCCCTACCCACACACACAGAGCCCAACACACACGTAGATCCCAACACACACACACACAGAGCCCAACACACACACACACACAGAGCCCAACACACACACACACAGAGCCACACACTCAGAGAGACACACACACACACAGAGAACAGAGGGCAGAAAAACAATCACAACGAGAGAACAGAGTGCAGAAAAACACTCACAACGAGGGAGCAGAGGGCAGAAAAAAAATCACAACGAGGGAACAGAGGGCAGAATCACAATGAGGGAACAGAGGGCAGAATCACAACGAGGGAACAGAGGGCAGAATCACAACGAGGGAACAGAGGACAGAAAAACAATCACAATGAGGGAACAGAGGGCAGAATCACAATGAGGGAACAGAGGGCAGAATCACAATCCCAACGAGGGAACAGAGGGCAGAAAAACAATCACAACGAGGGAACAAAGGGCAGAATCACAATGAGGAAACATAGGACAGAATCACAATCACAACGAGGAAACAGCGGGCAGAAAAACAATCACAACGAGGGAACAAAGGGCAAAAAAAATCACAACGAGGGAACAGAGGGCAGAAAAACAATCACAACGAGGGAACAGAGGTCAGAATCACAACGAGGGAACAGAGGGCAGAATCACAATCACAACGAGGGAACAGAGTGCAGAATCACAACGAGGGAACAGAGGGCAGAAAAACAATCACAACGAAGGAACAGAGGGCAGAATCACAACAAGGGAACAGAGGGCAGAATCACAATCACAACGAGGGAACAGAGGGCAGAATCACAACGAGGGAACAGAGGGCAGAAAAACAATCACAACAAGGGAACAGAGGGCAGAATCACAACAAGGGAACAGAGGGCAGAATCACAATCACAACGAGGGAACAGTGGGCAGAATCACAATCACAACGAGGGAACAGAGGGCAGAAAAACAATCACAATGAGGGAACAGAGGGCAGAATCACAACGAGGGAACAGAGGGCAGAATCACTACGAGGGAACAGAGGGCAGAAAAACAATCACAACAAGAGAACAGAGGGCAGAAAAACAATCACAACGAGGGAACAGAGGACAGGAAAACAATCACAAAGAGGGAACAGAGGGCAGAATCACAATGAGGGAACAGAGGGCAGAATCACAACGAGGGAACCAAGGGCAGAAAAACAATCACAACGAGGGAACAGAGGGCAGAAAAACATTCACAACGAGGGAACAGAGGCAAGAAAAGTGAACACTCAACAAGGGGGCACGGGGTGGGGGGAGAGATTACCTGCGTTATCCAAGCTGCACGCCGGGGTCACATAAGTTCCTCCTCCCCGGGATCCTGCTTGCGGGGCAATCACAGCGCTCGCAATCCAGGAAATGAAAAGGGAAAGCTCGGCCGAGCCAGCACCCGGGGTGCGGGAAAGCGCTCCGCGGGTGGTGGGGCAGTCAGCTCATCGGATCCAGTTCAGCAGCAGCCCGGGGAAATCTCAGCGCATCCTTCCCTGGCAGCGCCACCCAGCCAGCGCCAAGAAGCCAAACAACAATCCACGCAGACAATGAAAAACTGTGCCTGTCCCCAGCACCAGCGACCAGGAGAGACTCAGCGCCTGCTCGGGCCCTGCAGAGCAGAGGGACGCGTGCTGCACTCGCTGATCCCAGGGCTGCGGCACCTTTCTGCCCGCCTCCTGCCCCTCCTCCTTTTGCTACCCTCTCCGGTGCGTGGTGTGCTCCCAGCTCCGCAGGAAGGACAGCGACAGCAGGTCCCCCTCGGAGCTGCAGTTACAATCTCCCCAGTAACATGGCGGCCGGCCTGAGGAGCAGGAGAGGGAGGGAAGGAGATGGGCTGCCACAGAGCGGGAGGGAGGGAGCGGGTCAAAGGAAAAGTGCAGGTTAGGGTGACAATTATAAAAAGAAGTTTAATTAGATTAATTCAATGTAAATTTAAATTTGGGATAGATCAGCCCCCCCTGGGCGTTCCTCAAACACCGTTAAACGTAAAACTATAATAATATAGGTCACACGTGAGAATAGCAAAACTGCACACCTTGGGAACACATTTGCTGTTGTCGGTCGCATGTGTTTATTAGATAGCATGCAAAACTGTAGAAAGAAAAAACAATATCACTGTATGTCATGAGAACACAGGCACACACACATTATCTGTATAAACCAATGTGTTTATTACATTTGAGTTGGGAGGCCATGATGTATGCACAGTCAGCAGTTGTCTGTACAAAGAGGTGGTATGTCTGTACCTTTGACAAATTATTGTGGTCTGTTTTTGTTTAACAGGTTGGAAATAATGCCAGTGTAAGAACTAGCATTGTCTGCGTCAGAAATAGTCATGCAATTGTCACTTAACTTGTCATAAGTTCAACATCACTCTCTCCCATATCCGATTGTTGATATAACAGGAGAAGAGTTTGGCTTAAAAAGAAATGCAAGACTAGGACTTTGCTTGTTTCGAGGTCACTGCACTGAGTGGATGACGTAATTTCTTATAGAAAGCAAATACGAAAACAAAATAAAAGGTGGAGCAATACACCCACTCATTCAACCTTACTCCAATCCGGAAGGGACAGAAAACACAGGTACTTCCACTCAGTGACTACTGTCTTACCACTCTGTGTTTCCAGTCTTTCTGTGTTTGAAATGATCCCTCCGATATTGGAAAGGACCAAAACTGCAACCAAGTGAAGACATTATTGACACCACATTGACTTTACACTGTCCAACTTTTCACTGATTCCTGTCACAAGCAATAGGCCCAACCACATAATTTGGGAGCAGTTTTTAAGGGAGATGGGTGGGATTGTTAGGCTGTGGGGGTTGTGTTGATCTCCACAGTTTCCCAAACTTCTCCTCATAGAAATATGAGGAACATGCATGATTTCGTTTGCAGGGCCTTCTAGGTAAATGCAGCAGGATCCCAGCAGGTCAAACCATGCTGGTCTTATAAACTCTCACCTAAATTTCGGCAACTCTCTGTATCTTGAGAGCCCAACATGTGTGACCAAAAAGGCTCCAAGTGGTGCAAAATGCTGCTGCAGGAATTCTACAAAAGCTACTGAAGCATCAATAAGCCAGACCAGCCCCTGCAGGCCTGCAGTTGATTCCAGTTCAGAAAAGAAGTCAATTTAGGGCTCTCTGCATCTCACACCTGGCAATCGATGGAAAAGGCCCACCTGTCATCCAATCCCTGCTTACCCCTTATGCTCCAGGAAGAGCCCTTTGCTATAGCAACCAGGGAGTTTTGGTGGTGCCTACAATCAAAAGAGCGAGGTGTGAAGAACGCTCTTTTACATTCCTCACCTCCAGACTCTGGAATGCTCTTCCAACTTCTCTTAGAAGTCAGCCATCAGAAGCCTGCTTCAGGAAAATGCAAACGAAATCACCTTTTAAAAACATTGTTTGAGGAAATGGTTCATCTCAGTTTCATGGAGGGGTTGTTTTGCATCTAGTGCTGTGAGGCCTGTTTGGGTAGCCATGCACTATACAAATACAACTGAATTGAATTGAACTACCCACGTCATCAGACTGAGTTGACTTAGTTTTAAGGCGGAAAGTTGATGACTCCACAGTGTCATTTTTGAGTGATTGTTCTGTTACAGCAATAGGCCCAGCCACACAAGTGGGGAACCTTTTTTATTGTGAGAAGTAAGGGAACAAAATAGTTGAACATTTGTTATTAGCAAATCTCTCCATTTGTGGCTTCTAAAAGGAAGCCAATTTGGAAGAAA
This sequence comes from Lissotriton vulgaris, assembly GCF_964263255.1. Lineage (NCBI taxonomy): Eukaryota > Metazoa > Chordata > Amphibia > Caudata > Salamandridae > Lissotriton > Lissotriton vulgaris. Next base: position 899,820,682 of record NC_141687.1, read on the forward strand.
GAAAACATCTGAATCACATGATATCCCTAGGTGTGGCCCTTAAAAGAAGAGATCCTTAAGCTGTCAGATTAGCTAGACTGAATTACAAGAAAGCTGTATACATGGCAAAGAAGCTATGGGATGAACAACATTGGCAGGACCTTAAAACAGCTAGCACAGCAAAAGACTCAAAACTCTTTTGGAGTATTGTTAAGTGGGGGAAAGGAGGTCTCTCTGAACCACCCGTAAATGTAAATTGTTAAATGTAAATTGATACTTGTATAGCGCACTACTCACCCGCAAGAGTCTCAAGGCGCTTGTACGAATACCGCTGTGGAACCCATCCTGGCTTTCCCTGTGAGGCATCCACTCCTGGGCACCCTCAAGGTGGAGGCCAGGCATCCCTAGCGTTGTGGGGGCCATTGTGGAGCTTAAGCAAGCTATTGCCCAGAGTTTCAGAGTGGGACTCCATGATTGGAATAGGCACAGAGGCGAGAATTATTAGGTCTGTGGAATTTTTAGCCCAAGACCCGCCGAGGCGGGGAATTGAACCCTGGTCCCAGGCTAGACCTCTGCATCAGGGTCTGCCGCTCTAATCCTTGAGCCACACTTCTCCACCCATAAATTATGGTCCCCAATATGCATGCTGCCCAGAGGATAGGAACAGGGAACTCACAAACAATACCCTATGTTTAGCACCACCTTTTAACATTAGAGATATAACAGTGGCACTTAAAGCTGTCTCAAGGGGAAAAGCACCAGGGCCAGACGGGGTCCCAGCGGATGTTTTTCTCCAGGATAAAATGCACTGGGACCTGTATATTATGAAGTTGGCCAATGCTGTAGTATTAGGGGCTCCAATACCAAAGTCATGGCAAGGGGCCATAATTATCCCTATGTACAAGAAAGGCGACAAAACACAAGCTGGGAACTATAGACCTATTAGCCTGATTGATACAATACAAAAGGTGATTGGGAAAATGATTTTAGGTAAAATATTAGATTGGGTAGAAGGAGAAAATATCTTGTCCCCTTTTCAGGCTGGTTTTCTCAAATTAACCAGCACTACTGATCAGATCTTCCGTTTTACTTTATTACACTGGAAGACTGTATTATTAGGTAAAGGTAGCATCTACACCGCATTTATTGACTTACGAGCCGCTTTTCATTTGGTGCCCCGATCTAAACTATGGAATGTGTTAAACAAGTTAGGTATGCCACCTGAAATCTTAACGCTAGTAATGAGGCTGCATGAGTCAAATTACGCAAAAATCCAATGGGGGGTATGGGCAAGTTACATCTGAATTCCCGGTATAGCGTGGGGTGCGCCAGGGCTGTGCAATGGCCCCCACACGCTTTTCATTATATATCAATGGGGTAGTTGAATGCATGTTGTCAGGATGTGTAGATGCCCCCACTTTGGCTGGAATGAAAACCCCTATTTTATTATTCGCAGATGACACTCCTATTATATCGAAAACCCCTAGTGGCCTTCAGCGAACCTTGAAGATTTTTGAGGATTTCTGTACTGATCAAGGGTTGGAAGTCAATGTAGCAAAAAAACAAAACTTATGGCATTCAACCCACACCGCAGTTTTAAAGGGAATTTTTTTATGAATGGGCAAAAGGTGGAAATGGTGTCGGACTTTGTTTACTTGGGTATTCATGTGGCAAAGGGTATTTAGTGGGGGAAACACGTAGAAATGGCGGCTTTAAAACTCAGCCAAAATGCGGGAGCAATAATTTCAGAGCATAAGAAATCCCTGACTAAACCGATGCAGCCAGCTCTCCAAGTGTATGAGGCAAAAGCCCTAAGCTCAGCACTTTATGGTGCCGAGATATGGAGCTATGATAAACTATCACCACTAACACTCGCAGAGAATACATTTTTGCGTAACCTTGTTAGTCTACCCAAGAGCTCACCGATGAAACCACTGCGATATGATCTAGGCAGAAAGGCCTTGGAAGATATCCCTAGACTGCGCCCCATATTATATTGGCGACGTATCTGGGTAACCCCTGAACTTGCCCATTATGCCCAAGGATTTTTTGACGTAATTAGAAATTATGATTTCCACAAAATAACCTGGTTAAATGAACTTTGTAAAACTCTGGTGGGAATGGGTATGAAGGGGCTATGGGAGAACCCCGATGTAGCTTCATTCCCATCTAAGGTTATCTTAAAAGAAAAATACTGGGAATTGGTTGCGTACCGGAACTGGAACAGTGCTGATCCCTCTACTATGGAGGGTCATTTTCTGGAATATAAATCTTTTCCCAGGTTAGAGACATATTGGGATGGTATTACAAAACCGGGAAATAGGAAGCGCTATTTTCAGCTCAGAGCAGGGTCTCTCCGTATAAGATCATTAACTGGAAGATGGACTCTACATAGTTCCAAAATGTGCCCGGTTTGAAAAAATGATAAAGAGACAATTGCCCATCTTCTCTTTGTATGTATAGCCTATAATACCCCCAGATAAGTTTGGCTAAAAGCTGTGTGCAGACTGTTAGGCACAAGGGACAGCGCAGTGGCGCTAAGATTAATTTGCACTAGCACTTTACCTGTTATTTCAGTTGCAGTCGCAAAATACCTGGGCTGGGTCTGGGCCATTAGGAAAAAAAAATTGTGAGTAATTTGATTTTCCATAGTATACATAAGATATTAGAAATGTTTTAAATGTATTGAATTCATGTCCAAAGTATACGAAAGAGATTATAGGAACATCTGGAATATATGAACTTTGTGATTGTTTTAAATAGTAATGCTGTTAAATTGCTTTTAATTGTATTTTTACATGTGTTAAATAGTGTTAACTGAAATTCATTTATATTAACAAATGGAGGTTTTAATAATCGTGCTGTTATGAGTTTTTTTATCTCGAATAAAGCTAATTTGACTTGACTTGACTTGATATTATGGTTAAACTCAAATTCAGTGTTGCCACTGCTCTTAAACGCAACATGTTGGGCACATTTAAAAAATTCATAGCATTACTTTATATCCAGTTTTAGAGGTGACTATACTAATTAAAGTGACGTACACATTGTGAGAATAAACATTGTCTCCAAGAATCTCAGATCAATCAATTGGGGAGTTTAAAATGGCATTCCATAATGAAACCATACAGTGTGTGCCCCTGGCACATATTAAGTATCACACCCATAAATGATTGAGACACGGTTGGGCTGTGGACCGCCCCTGACCATATAATGCCCACATCATGGAGATTATTCCATGGCCCTTACATCATGGCCACTTTCTTATCAGTAGGAGCAGGTAACTCCCACACACCAACTAGAACCCCAAGATAGCACCTGTTTAATACCCCAGCAGGAGGCCTCATTGAATCTAGTTGCGGCGCCCACGTCTATTTTCCTGGCACGGCACCTGACTCCTATTCATGTAATGGGACTTTGGATAAAAGGCCAAACACTGGACCCCCCGGCACTTTCGAGTCAGCCGAGTGAGAGTAGGTCGTCTCTTGAGTGTATGTGAATATGGATAAGGCAGGGCTTAATTTGAGCCGGAGCTTGCCGGTGCTTAGCACCGGCACCTAATTATCAGGGCCGGGTCTACACAGTCACACTGCAGTAAGTGCACCTGCGGTCCCGTCAGTAATTGATTTATGTGACTCGTGTGTGGGACTGGCAGAGAGAGCGTGTGCTGCTGCTGTACCGTACGTGCTGTGCGCTGCAGTCTCTTAGTTTCAGTTACCCCATCGTTATTGTTGCCTAAACACTTACTGTGTGTGACTGTCTAAATGGTGACGTGACGTGAGTGATTCAATTTCTCCTCCTCACTCTTTCTTCAGACTTCCGGCGGCCGGCCTCAAATCAGTGCTGCCGGCCTAGTGGAGTGGGCGGGACACTGTATAGTAGTTGTTGTTGGGCAGGGCAGGGCTTTGCCTGGGCTGGGTCTTCCTCTGCGGGGGTTGGGGCTGTGCGCGGCAGAGGCAGCGACGCGTGCGCAGATTTGAGTGCGCGCGCATTCGCTGGTTTAATTTTGCCTCAGCACGCCCACCCCAGCATACCCGCACCGCACCTCACCACCGAGTATCCAACGCCGCCTTTCAAAGAAGTAGAGGTGTGGGTTTCGGTCGGGACCTGCTCCTTGGACGATGTTGAGCCTGAGTGAGGCAGGTACCGTTGGCTAGTGTGACTACTGCTGCAGAGTAGACAGTACATAGCTCTGCTCAACAGGTGAGGGCGAGCGAGGCATGGCCTGGGCAGTGGGTATGCCAGCGGCCTATAAATACAGCTGCGCAGGTGAGGCAGGGCAGGGCCTGGCAGGCCGCAGGGGGCGCCGTGATAGTGATTACTCATTACTGTTTTTGTATTTTAAATTATTATGTTGATTGTGTCTGGTCGCGTTGTGATGGCCTGGGGTAGGCCGGCGCCGGCGGCTAAATCATGATTTAAATAAGCTGCGCAGGTGAGGCAGGGCAGGATTACTGTTTTTTTATCATAAAGATGTTGATTGATGACTGGTGGTGAGTGACTGTCTGGTTTGATCATGATGGCCTGGGGTAGTAGGCGGCGTATGCCGGTGGCAGCAAAATCATGATGTATTACAAAATGAGTAGAGCTGCACAGGTGAGGCCTACTGCTGGTTTTAATAAACTGTACTTTTTTATCATAATGTTGATGTGGGGTCACTCTGATCATAAGGATGAGGTTTGTGTTTGATTTGATGATGATTATCACGATGATCATGTTGCTAGTAGTGTGCACTGTGACTGAAGGCTATTGCTGCGGCGTGGGCCGGCCCAGGCTGCCTGGATAGATAGATCAGTACTTGCCCTGATAGATTCAGTTTCGGTTCAGAGCAGTCTCCTGAAATCTGTGGGGGTTGGGGCTGTGGCTGTGCGCGGCAAGCAGCGTGCGCATATTTTTTCACATTGTAATGCGTGCGCATTCACTGCTTGCCACGGTGCCACAACACCCCAGCATACCCGCACTGGCTCAGGCGGCTCTGAGGCCCGCTCACCACCACCGGCACCGTCCTAGTCATGGCCCGGTTGCCAGCCTGCCCAGCCAGCCGCCGATCAAAGTAGTGGTGATCGGATCGGGCGATGATTGATTTTGTCACTTGTGCACAGTACATTCACATGGTCCAGGCTAGCCTCGTGCACAAGATCGATCAATGCGGATTGCTGTGTGATGTAAGTTTGTAAGTGCAGTCAAGTAATACTGCATAATGATAACACACACCAAAGCCACCACTGTCAAATATTTAAAAAGTACATTCGGTTTCAAGGGTTTGGCAATGGTGAAAACTTGAGTCCAAGACTTTATTAACTTATTTTACACATACATAAAAGCAGGAAGTCCAATTTGTTCTGTACAGCAGATAAAACCCCTCAAAATAAAAGAAAAATGTGGCAAATTACAATGACCACGGTAAAGGTCTCATTTTCCTGGGGTTTTAGTTCTCCATTCAGGCCACATTTTCACAAGTGGTTCTCTGTTCTTCCAGATCAGCTCATGTCCATAGGTCACGTACCATATTCCAAAAATAGCTCCACCGAGACGAGATTTGCAGTTGCATGATCAAATATCCTCCAACCAAGAATTAAACCTGCACTATCCAGTGCGATGAGGATAGCATTCAACGCACTTCCAGCTGTGAACGTGAACATAGGAAGAATTCTTGCTAGTTTTGCTTCTGGCATCTTGATACATACTGCTGCAAGGACTGTCGTAATGGCCCCCGGCGCACCAAATGATGGACCAAAGCGTCCTGTGGCCTTTTTAGCAAGGTAGCTGGCAAAACTTGAGATAACACCTGCGCTGACAAATAAACTGCCATGAACTGCTCACTTCCCAATATGGATACTATACTTGAAGAAAAACTCCACAACACATGTTTGTTTCATTCATTAGATCATGACATGTTAATTGATGCATGGTTGGTACATAATAAAAAATAACTACAAACTGCAGCTCAATTGGTGGTTTGTGGTATGATGCACACAACAAGCGCTATACATTTCTCAGACTGATGCAGCACCATATTACTTTCATAAATCTGCAAACAGAGCAAAAAGGTTTAGATAAAAACATTGCTATTTTTTCCTAACTATATTATGTTTTTTTATTTCAGTGATTAGTTTATTTGGGAAAACAATTAGCGATCTACACAAATTACCTCTGATGTATTCCGAATTTTCTCAACTTTTCAGAAATGCACAGCTTTCAGGGTTCACCCGTGGGTTCTACACAGGTTTAGACCACAAATTGCATGTTAGTAAAAACCACAAAAATGATTTTCTTTCACAACTCTGCCTGTTTCTAAAAGCTAGGAAGAGTATGATCTTAGACAATACATCTTTTCTTAATACACTTTTTAGAAAACAAACCTGCACTTTCCTGTACAGCAATTCTTCCGATGTTTCCCCCAAAAAATAACTTTTGCCTTTTCTGGCTGCTTTCTTGGTTCCATCCAGGGTAAACAAAAGCTCTGGGTACTTTTAGAATTCTCAACTTGTGGAAAAAAGGACACAATTTTGGAACGGATACCTTTTATGAAAAAAAACTTATGAAGGTGTAGGAACTGAAAAGTTCTTTGTATGGTAAGAAACATGTACCTGTACCTTGAGTTCCCTGCTGTATTATTGTCTGGATCCCTAATACTGACTTTTTATCATAGGAGGAAACGAATAATGCTTGTGCGCCATGAAATTGGCCTGTCTCATGGATTGCAGTCTTATTGGACCGGGGGGGGAGGGGGTGCCCAAAGACCTATCCTCATAGTGGTAGATGGCTACCACCTCCTTCAGCAGTAGTAAAGCAGCATACTTCGGTGGTGGCAGCATACTGTGTAGTGATCAGTAGTAGTGAACAGGACTTTTTTATCGTGTGCCACTGGAGTGAGGCCTACAGGCTCAGTCATCTTCTTAAACGTTCAGCTGCTGTGTGCTTAACTCATCCTTGGCTTACATCAGATAGATTTGGAGTGTTGCATAGCGCAGGAGTAGTGCTTCTGAGTTAGTTGTATGAGTGCCTGGGAATGGTACAGTACAAGGATGGAGCAGTATTGTGCAGTGCATGTGTGGTTAGTATATGTACTGTGTGTATGTATGCCCGAGAGGAATACATTACATAAGGTTTGTGGTGGTGGGCAGTGCATGCACAGGGAACACAATGTGGTGGAGGTATGTGTGCTTGCAAGAAGTACAATACATGAAGGGTGAAGAGCTGTGAAGCGTGCACATAATGTGTGTGTTAGCAGTGTGTGTGTTTTGAAATAAAACATCCTGGTTAAAAATTGAAAAATGTCAGTGCTGAATGTGTGTGCTGAATGTATACTTGTTAGAGTACAGTACACAGCGGTATTAGTGCGGAACAGAAAGTGTGCCATGAATGTACACTGAGTGAGTGTGCCTGCAATGGTATATTGTATGGAGGATACTAAGTTCCATTTTCAGAAGTACCGGCCTGCTGGGTAAAGACATGAAGAGGAGAGCATTTGTGCATTACACCCTGTGAGTCCACACCCTGTGAGCTGGGTGTGGGCACATGGGAGGGAAAAGGAAGAGACTTCCTTTACATTTCCAAAGATCGTTCTTTGATTCAGTGATGGATCACAAGAAAAGGACCAGGACACATCTCAAAATAGGAGATGTGGCTGATAGAGAATCATAAAGAGTAGGGCTGGGGGGCTGGGATTGACCTTTTGATGCACATATTATTGTGGCTCACATCAAGGTTTGAACCCTAGTCACTCTTGTGAATTTTTTTGTGGACAAACTGCTTCAGAGTTGTGTCTGTTATGGCAGACCTCATTTATGGAGGAATATGAAAAGGAGAAATAGCCACTTCAAAAGAAGCAGAGCCCCAACATAAAGCTTCAAAGACCAAAACCCTAAATCACATATGGGGTCTAGAGAAGGACTACAAGGGGAGTTTGAGTCCCCCAAAATGTGTCATCTGCCAAGCTGTCAGACTGGCTGTGTGAAAAGTGGAAGCTCTGCAAGACTATTGCCTCTGACCACGACTGGGGCCCAAGGCCTGCTTTGCCCCTTGCTGGATTATGCGACATCACCCAAGGAAACCAAGACTACCTGACTTGGAGCCTGGAGCACCAGCACCTGCCTGCTTGCCAAAACCAGTGTGCCCTGTGAGGAAGAGGAGTGTTGCAGGGAGGGAAGTTGAGTTGGGAGCCTTAGTGTGAGAACTCCCTGTGCAAGGTGTGAGGATTCGGCTGTGCACTGGTTAGGGCATAGCCTGTATGCAAGACTGTTTTTGGTGACACCCGTATACCAGGACAGGGCCTCAGTAGACTGCCTCAAGTATCAAACGATGTGTGGAGGGTGCTAAGCCCACACAGCCTCATTGCAGTGACCCTGTATACCAGAGAATGCCACCGGTCAGGATGACCCTCTATCCCAAGAGGGGACACCAGGGTGCTGGTGATTGCACCAGAGTAGTCTATGTTGTGTACAGAAGGTGCAGCTGCAACCGCAAATGCTGAGACAGACTGCCGGACGCATATAATCAAAGAATTTGGATTGCTGCCGGGCCCCGAAGTGAGGCTGTGACCAGCTGGAATAGCAGCACTGAAGGATCTGCCCTGACTGACCCCGCTGGACGATGGAATATGATGGAATATGCATTGAGAGGAGGGTAGAATAGTTCTTGCTATTCCCAAGTGAAATATTTTAATGGCCCTGTACTTTGGCATTTGATATGCTAAGGTAGTTACAATTACAGTATTCTAATGTAATACATCCCATTTCAACAGGTTCAAAGTGGCCTTTTAAATAGAAAAAGTCCTTCTTTCGGTTGCTTGTACCAGTCACAGAAGTTAGCTGTGCCAAGAAGACTCTCAGAGTCAAAACTTTAGTTTCAAGGCCAGAAATAATTACCAACATTTATCTCAGTATGAGTATTTTGTGAGGGAGATGTTGGTGCCTTCTAATTAGTGTTTTGTTGCATGACATATAGGATAGACACATATGCACGCATTGCATTTTATAGAATGTTTCCGAGAGTCCTTTTGCTCGGACAGTAAATGGCAGACATTTTAGCTGCTTTGATGCAGACCACATCATGTCGAATGTCCAGATTACTGTGTTCCAGATGCCAGCATGATAGTACTGTGACCAGTGCCATCCCTGAATAGGAAGGCAGACAACAGCTGCAGGAATACCTACAATGAATAGTACCATATACTTCAAATGACGATAAACCTCCCAGCCTTTATAAATTACGAATACATTCAAAAAATGATAGGCGCCACTGCAACTTTTATGGATGTTTAGGAAGTTTAATCATTTTGCAAAATGCTATTCCCTGTCGTAAATTCTCGTTCGGCTACAGATTTAGGGAGATCTAGAGGACTGCAGCTGGTTATAGGTAAGCTTTAATCTGACAAGGCCAAAAGTCTTTCAGATTTACGTTTCAAGCAGCAGCTACCCAGTAATTACACTGGCGCTGCTCTCGACTAAAACCTGGCCCGGCAGAATGGGAAGGTAACATAAAGGACAGACACCGGCTCATTGCATGCATTAACAAGCTTAGCATTCAAAGTGAAAAGCAGCAAGGTAATGGATGGGTCTCAACCTCTGTGGTATAAAGTGAAGGTTGCCATACACTGGCAGACTTCATTTTCAACCTCTGTTCAGTGGTATGCACCGTGCAGATTAAAGAAAAGGTGATGCTACCTGTATTCCATATCATTATTTCGCTATCTCACTAAAAACATTTTTTCCACACCAGCAACTGTTTTATATCCACCATCTGTGCTTAAATGAGACCATCAGGCCACTCTCAACCCCTGTTTTTGAGGAGTTACTGTTGATTGCCTTTCTCACCAAGCAGGGCAGGAAATAACTAAGCAATTATGAGGTTAGTGGGCCAGCTCAGTATGGCTGAAGGTGTGAGGGGTTTGCTGCTGAGTCAATTAGAAGGCACACATGTCTATCCTGCGAGCTTACACCCACACCCTCAGACTGTTGCATAAAGTTGGATGTGCTAGACCGGTAATCACAAAAAGCTGTGCATGTTAAGCAGCAGGAGCGGCCCATGCAGGTAAGAGTGGTGGGGCCAGGTTGGGGGAGATGTGACAGAAGACCACGTGAGAAAATTAAATAAATAATTAATTTCCCCTCATCATCATCTGTCGAAACCCCCCCCCCCCCCTTTCCCCACCCCCACTGCCCCACGTCTCTTACCTGCACGAGCCGCTCATGTTAGGCAGTATATGGTTACCTACTCCTGCATTGCAACAATCTGTCTCGCACATTACAGTAAGTGAGTCTAACTGTCCAGAGCAGCACTCCTTCTGACCATGAACAACCCCTTTAATATCCTTTTGTAACAGCGTTGGACTGAGCTTTAAGGAAACAAGACATTTACCAAATGTATAGTAGGTATGTGTATGTTGGGTGACCCTTGCCTCAGCCCTCAGGCTGTATAAAAGCACCTTCCTGCATTGCAGCATTATTATTTCTTCACCGGCCCAAAGTGGTCATCATTTCAGTATCATAAACATTCCTGGGAGGCATGCACCAAGGTAATACTTTCTAATTAGTATATTATATAACTACAATTTGGTTTGGCACAGTGTTCTTTGGTTCAACACTAATATAAAATGGGGCACTTAAAGTTTTGAACGGTTATACGGGCTCATTCAAGTGCCCGCTGGATTCTGGACCAATCCTACAGTCCCTATGTGAGATTGTGCACCACTTATGAGAATACAGCTTGTAACTAGCATTGGCAAAGCATGTAGGTCTTGACTTTTGGCTACCAATGCAGACCTATTGGTTTTGCCAACACTTTTTGCCAATGCTCTTCAGCATTGACAAAAAGGGAGAAAAATGATTTTATTAAAAGGTAAAGCACAATGATGTATACCCGTTTATTATCGTGATTCCTGTGTACCTATGCATCATGATGAAGTATACAAATAAGTGCACATATGGCATGAAGCAATCACTATTTGTTATTTCGCCTTAATAGAGGCATGCACCAATCATGGAGTGGTTAAATGTTTTTTTTAAATGTAAGCATGTTTTGAAGAAAGATTGGCTTGGCAGCAAATTGCACTGTAGGCTCTCTGAAACAAAGCAAAAAAAAAGACAAGACAGCGTTCCTCAGGAGTGGGAGAGAAGTAACCAACTGCGAGTAGTTAAGAGCAGTGGCTGTTGCTGCCATATGAAGTGGCGGGGAGGAATAATACAAATTAAAAAGACTTACCAGACTGCTGCCCGCAGTGGTGCCCCTCTGCTGGCAGCCACTGTGCTCCTCTGCCACGCAGCACACAGAACAGGCTTGCAGACTCTCCCACCCAATCCCGATGCTGCTCTCATGCTATACCAAGCATAAGAGAAGCGCTGGGATTGGCCTGATCGGGCTGGTTTGACACTCGTTCAGGCACAGGGAGTCTGTGCCACTTCCCCACCCGGGATAGAATACAGCTGGGTCGGCGGCCAGCCTAAAACGGCCGACCAAGCCGACATGCACACTTATAAGTGCACACCACACCTCCTCCCGGCCATGGCCAGGCCCAACTCACCCTAGACTGGCATTAGCTCATTCAGTAAAATAACATTACAATAAAGGTCTTTTATTATCATTTTATTTTTGCTACCTCGCAGAGGGGCGTGCCTCCTCTGCCATTGTGAAGAGCTATGAATATAGAATAAAATATATAAACAAAAATGTTGAACCCTGATCTGAATGAATGGAGATAGAAGCAAGGGATGAGCTTGGGGGTGGGCAGGAGACAACATGGACAGCACAGGGTGGAGACATGAGGGTAGAAAGTAGCACACAGGGACAAGAGAACATAAACACATACATTCCCATGGAATTCTATAGGCAAAATAAAAGGGTAGTTACCTGAATGTGAGCTGTGGGTAGGTACAACCCACTCTATCAAAAGTATGGAGGGATAAGCATAAGTAGAGAAAGGGAAGCCATAGAAAAAGAAGCAAGCAAATGAGTGTAACACAAAAGCCATTTACTGGTAAGCAGAGGGCCAACCTAAACCCACAATACGCATTAGTATTATCAACAATAAGCCTTTGCCAACAGACAGTTATAAAATGTCTGCCGCAGAGACCAAAAAATCACTTTTATGACATTTATTTATTTATTTATTTATTTTATTTTAGCGATTTGTAAAGCGCCTGGTGACCCGAGGGCATCCCCGCGCTATAATAATTATGGAGATCTGAGGACAGAAAAGGAGGGACTCTATTTAGGGAACAACAGCGTTTTCAGTTTTTTCCTAAAAATCAGATGATTAGGTTCAAGCCGAAGGGAGCGGGGAAGTGCATTCCATCTGGTGGATGCTTTAACCGAGAAGCGACGGCTGCCAGTACGTGTCTTCCGGTGTCTGGGGATATTGGCCAGGTTCTCATTCTCGGAGCGAAGGGACCTGGGAGCTTTGTAGGGAGTAACTAGGTCTCTCAGAATGGCAGGGCCAGAACCATTAAGCAGTTTATGTGCAGTGCACAGGGCCTTAAATTCGACCCTTTGGCGTATTGGAAGCCAGTGGAGAGCCTGGATTGCTGGTTTGGCTGATACTCTGGAAGGGAGATTCCAGAGTAGCCGGGCGGCTGCGTTCTGCGTGCGTTGGAGTTTAGCCATGGTAGCTTCTGGGGCTCCGAGGTATACCATGTTGCTGTAGTCCAGCCGCGCAAGCACCAGTCACTGGACCAGGAGTTTCCTGGATCGGGGAGGAAGTAGTGGAAGGATCTTCCGAATGGAGCGCATTAGGCCAAAGCAGGTCCCTGCTGTCTTGGTAGCTTGCGTTTTCATCGACAGCTCGGGTTCTAGCCATACTCCTAAAGTTTTATTTTCTTGTTTCGGGGCGGGGATTTCCCCGAATTCATCTGGCCAGACGGATGGAGGGATGGTGGTCCATTGCTTACCCAGAAGCATGACTTCAGTCTTTGAGCCATTTAATTTGAGCGAATACTCACACATCCAGTTGTGGATATTTTTAAGGCAGTTTTGCAGATTGTCTGGGTGTTTGTCCAGTTGGGAAAGTGAGACGACTAATTGGGTGTCGTCTGCGTAGCTTACTATTTTAATCCCGAAGGGGGTAACCACATCTTCGAGAGGGGCCATGTAAGCGTTAAATAGGGTTGGGCTTAATGATGACCGCTGGGGGACTCCACTCATGAGGGGGAGGGTGGCAGAATGGAAATTACCATCCCACACCTGGAACGAGCGCCCTGAGAGGAAAGACTCTATCCATCTGAGCGCCGAACCTGCAATCCCTGCCGCAGCCAGCCGATGAAGTAAGACACGATGGTTGACTGTGTCAAAGGCTGCGCTTAAATCCAGGAGGATTACTGCCACTGATCCTCCTGAATCCAGGATGCACCTCGCCTCCTCGATAACAGCGAGAAGGGCGGAGTCCGTGCCATGGCCCGGGCGAAACCCAGTCTGGGACTGTCGTAAGATATTGATGGCTTCTAGGTATTGTGACAGTTGGCCATGGACCAATTTCTCAGCCATTTTACTGATACAAGGGAGGAGTGAGATTGGCCGGTAGTTCGCCATGTCGGCTGGATCCAGCTGGGGTTTCTTTAGGAGTGCTTTAACGACTGCACTTTTCCAGCTGGGGGGGACCGAACCTTGAGAGAGCGAAATGTTTATGAGCTCCGTGATTGTGGGCACGATGACCGGGGCTACAGTTTTAAGGAATCTGATAGGGGCGGGATCTAAAGGGGAGCCGCTTTTCATTTTGGCCATAGTAGTGTCTACCTCGTTCCTTGTTACTGCCCTAAAGGAAGTGAGCTGAGGAAGCAAACTGCTTATTGTTTGATTAGTGGATGCCTCATTGTCCATATGGTTCGACAGGCCGAGAGGGGGCAGAGAAGTTAAGATGCGGTCGATTTTAGCATTAAAATAGTTGGCCAACTCATTACTTCTGTCTGCCGGGGGCGTGTTGGATAAGGGTGGAGCAGGTGTTTTCAATAACTCTTTTAAAATGAGATAAGATTCCCTTGCCGAGTTATTGGAATTTTTAATTCTTGTGTCATAATGAGAGGCTTTCGCCAGCTTCAGGGTAGATTTGTATATTCTCACCGACCACTGATAGGCATCTTTGCTGGCGTGCTGCCAGTCTTTCCTCCATAGCCGTTCTGCTTTCTTGCAGTGTTTACGGAGAGACCGGAGTTCCGGAGTGTACCATGGGGCAGATCCTAGTTTCCCATTCTTATTCTCGCGAGTTTTTATTGGGAGGATGGAGTCCAGAGACGTGGTAATCCACTCCCTGAATTTACTGTCTGCAATGGTCGGATCTTCCGAGGGGGTCGGGGTAGTCGAGTTCAGGGTTCTGGCCCAATCTTCTGTGGCTATTCTGGCCCATGCTCTGTCCCTAATGTAGGTGGTGAGTTTATGGAGTTTCTTGATGGCTCCTGGAAGGCAGAAAGGGACCATGAAGTGGTCAGTCCATGGAAGGGGAAGGGACTCTGTGATTTGAAGAGTGAGGATATTCGTGAACACCGGGTCAAGCAGATGACCTTTAGTGTGCGTGGCTCCGGAATTTGAGAGGTGGAGGCCATATGCCGCCAGTTCTCCAATCAGGTCGGCCGCCCCTGTATATAGGGGGTCATCGAAATGAATGTTAAGGTCCCCTAGTATCGAGAAGTTGGAAGTGGAGTGGGCCTGAGATGCAATAATATCCAGGAGTGCTCTAGAGAAAGTACCCGGATGCCCAGGGGACGATAGATTAGGAGTCCTGATAATGAATAGGTCGGTCCTACATGGATGGTGAATTGAAGGCTTTCAGAATCAATGATATGAGCATCGTTGATTCTGTAGGTGAGATTGTCGCGATGAATGATCGCCAAGCCTCCTCCTCTACCCGAAGGGCGGGGCTGGGACTGAGCGAGGAAGCCTGGGGGGGTAGCTAGGACAATGTCTGAATCCGAGTGGTCCGTAAGCCATGTTTCCGAGAGGAACAGGGCGCCAAGCTCGTGATCTTCTATTAGATGATTAATTAGCAATGCGTGTCTAGGGAGTGAGCGACAGTTCAAGGTGGCTAGTTTAAGAACTGTAGGCAAAGCAGGTCGGTTGGGGAGTTTGAGCTGGGCTGGGCGGCATCGAGTGCAGCTAGTATATGGTCCTTCAAGATCATGCACATAATTGCATGCAGTGTCAATAGTTGTTCTGAGACTGAGGAGGTCCCGGCGTGAATAGCTTACCATGGGGGCAGCCTGGTCCGGCAGGGGTTCTGGCCCTGGGCCCGGCCGGGCGCGGACGGGCGCAGACGGGCTTGCCTTAGGCACGCCTTCGGCGCGCAGACGGCGCTCCCGCTGCGCTTGCTCGACTGGCACATTTATGGGGGTGTTTGGGGCGTGGCCTCCCGTGTGGGCGTGTCTCCGCCTACTGACTGCGAAGGGGGGGAATCCCTGTTTCAGC
The DNA here is from genome assembly GCF_964263255.1 of Lissotriton vulgaris. Lineage (NCBI taxonomy): Eukaryota > Metazoa > Chordata > Amphibia > Caudata > Salamandridae > Lissotriton > Lissotriton vulgaris. The sequence continues at coordinate 899,836,051 of NC_141687.1, forward strand.
GCTAATATCCGCTGTATCAGGGGGTCTGCGGGGGACTGCTCGGCGAGGTGCACAGTGCCCGTGAAGTGAGTAGAGAGTTTTAAAAGTATCAGCACACAACAACAGTTTTAGCAGTTTTAAAAAGACAAGTCCTCCGGCTTCCGCCTCAGAGGTTTACACAATCTACCGTGGCGCGTTCACTCGGCACTTAAGTAGGCTGTCGGGTGGGCGTGGCCTCCCGTGTGGGCGTGTCTCCGCCTACTGACTGCGAAGGGGGGGAATCCCTGTTTCAGCGCAAATATCCGCTGTATCAGGGGGGTCTGCGGGGGACTGCTCGGCGAGGTGCACAGTGCCCGTGAAGTGAGTAGGGAGTTTTAAAAGTATCAGCACACAACAACAGTTTTAGAAGTTTTAAAAAGACAAGTCCTCCGGCTTCCGCCTCAGAGGTTTACACAATCCACCGTAAAACAATATCCCAGTGAGGGGTGTGTGCGTATTTCTTCAAGAACAAGTGAGGCTTTGTGCATATTTTCAGCAAAGTAGGTAAAACATTCTAAAGGGCATTTGTCTCTTCACTGACAGAAAATCAACAATTTGTGCGAAAATATTCAGCGAAAATGGAGATTTTCACCACAGCATATCTGGTCAAAAAATACAAATTTCACTATTTCAGTAAGCAAAAAGTTATGACATTACACAATAACACTGGTGTAAATGTCATTTTGCAACCCAATAATCCCAGTGCCAATAAAGAAATTCAACTAGGGAAAAGAGCTGTTTAAGCTTACCCTATTCCTAACCCTGCTTTTGTTACTTGTCCAAAGGGGAAGATGCACCTTCAGATATATAAAGATACAGAAAGAAGTATAGAAGAAATCAGAAAGTAGAAAACATTTGGGTGGAGCACAGCATGTTTTACATCAATAAAAAAGCAGATGATAAAGATGGGGGTATTTGTGTTAATGGGGCAAGTGGGACATGGAGAAAGCAGGGAAAGACACAGAAATGAAAACATGAACGGTTCTTTAATATTTGGTGACTAAGAACTTTGTTTTGAGAATCAGAAAGGTTACTATTGTACAATTATTTAAAGTCATCACAATTACAGTTACAGTGACTAAGAAACAAATGCTAACTCTTGATGATGAATATTTCATGTTTGGCATGCAATCTCCAAATAAGCCAGAGCAAAGGATAACTGTGAAAATCTGGGAAAAGTAAAAGAATCACATGACATGAGGAACTTGAGCATCCATCAATCGAAATATTTAGGCCACTACAGTGCAGGAGTCTTGGTTGTCTGTTTGAGATTGATGCACTTTCCTCTAATTAGCTTACACCTAATGGCGGGTTGAGAACCCCGCTCCTCCCGCGGAGAGTGCAGAGATTTGCCTACTCTGCGTTCCGCAGAGAACGCGGAATAGGCAAATCTCTGCACACTCCGCAGAGGAGCGGAGTTGGCCAGCCCCCTCCTCCAACCCCCTAGTAACAATTAATTCTACATTAATTAAAAGTAAATGAAAAACACTTACCTGTACTGTGGCATCCCCGGGCTGCCCTCCTCTTCTTCCTTGACGTCTGTGGGCAATCCTTGAGAAAACTGCGCATGAAATGCACAGGCGCAAGCATGGATTACCCAGATGGTGAGGAAGAGGAGGAGGGCAGCCCAGGGACCTCGTAGTACAGGTATGTGTTTTTTATTTTACTTTTGATTAATGTAGAAGAAATTGCTGTTAGGGGGGGTGGAGGCGGGAGTTTGTTTCCAACTCCATGGACCTGCTACGCCAATTACGCCCAGGGTTACTTAAAGCCTGCTATCAAGAGGTTGACCAAATTAGCAGCAGAGTTTGAATGAGATTGTCTGACATTGTGAAAACCCTCCCCTTCACTAGTGATTTCCTGCAGCTGTAATGCTGAAGGGATTCATGGGTTTAATACCCTACTGTTTCATATGAATGCTGTGGGTGATGTATTCTACCACCAAGGGAGGAAATATGTTTATTTTGGGTGAGATTTGGGTAACAGAGTAGTGTTCTAAGCAAGGATCAAAGACCCCTTCCCAAAACTATCTTTATGAGGCCTGTGCCTTATTGCCAATGCATGCTACATGTGATATTCTGGAGTGAAAATTAAATTTTGGAATTGCCATCCCTCCCTGTGTTTCAAAAGGTACTTTATGAATCTGACATGTAATCATGGATATGATGGAATCTAACTTTTAGTCCAATGCCACAGAGAACAGCTCTGGTCCTATATTTCAGAAGTGCCCAGTGGGGGCACAAGGGCATTTGCGCCCACTTTGTGCACTCCCAGGGCACTTTGGTATTACAGAAGGGACCACAGATGCTTTTGCGGCCCCTCTGTAGTGCTGATAGTACTGGTACACATGTTGCGCTGGCGCTATCTCAAGAGGGCCTTCCCTGAGCTGGGATGGGGCCCCTTGCAAATGAAAGAATATCTGTACCTCTGCGCCTACATTGTATTATGGACACGGGCACAGAGGTAAAGAAGCTGTCAGGGGGCGCTCTGACAGTGCATCACAAAAAAGTGTTGTACTTTCAGTGTGCCCCCATGTCAACCCACTGGAGAGGGTCTAGTACGTCCATGGACCACCCATACATCCCCTTGCAGGTGGGTGCAGTCACTCAGTACATCTGCCTGCAAAGGAATCTCTCTCCCCTCTTGAAAGTGCGGGCTGGTGCCTCCTGCACAGTGAAACATGGAGCAGCTTTGTAGAAGTCGCTCTGTATTTCACCTGAATAAGCTGCCCCCAGGGCAACACGAGTTTGCAGTTGCCCTAATTACAGCAAAATCAGTCTAATAAAGCACACTTTCTCTGTTTGCGCATGGCGCACCAGTTTGAAGATCTGCCATGGTGCACACAGGGAAAGTGCATCCTATACTTGATAGGGCACCTGGGGTCCTCCTGAGCAGAGGTACTGTTTTACTGCTGATTTAGATTTTACATTTAGATATGTCCTCGGGTATGCTATAATTCAAAGAAGATGTTTAAATTAAAGGACTCTTTAAGGTGACATTCTTGAAAGCTATACTACATTTGCTAGTTCTGCTTAGGCTTTTGGTATTGTAGCAATGTTGCGTAAGGCTGCTCCCATTTATAGAGCATATGCAATATTATTTCCCTCTTTTTCAAGTTTCATTGTTACAAGTTTTTCTCTTTACAATATAGTATTACAAAGTACCAGTGGTGGCTGGTGACATTTGAAAGTGGTGGGTGTAAAATTATTGGCGTACTGCCCCGCGGCAATCAAGTGCAGTAAGCAAGCCTGAACAACCTATGGGGGATTCGGAGGAGTGGGGGAGTGGGGTTCTCTCCCGAAATAAAAAAAAACAGTGGATGAATGGTGCTTTTTGCCAATTTGAGGAAGCAGGAAGGTTAATAGAGCAATACGTGCACTTAGAATATCTGCCCCATCCATGACTTTCTGAACCATGACAACTTGTTTCAAATCTGCCTGCCCCCACCGCATGGCTGTGCCGCAAACTGTTGCATCATTACTGCCTGTGCCGGCACCCACTGCATGCTATACCACAGCTGCCTGCACCATTATCCGCTTGCACCACATCCCACAGATCTACACAAATTCTGCTTCTATGCACATATCAATTGCAACTAGAGTTAGACCATGCCTGCACCGGAATGTCTCTGCTGTCCTGCCCGGCTTTCACATCCTACAGCATATTATTTGTATGTTTTTGAATGTGATGGTGTTTCTAGAAAGTAAACCGAAATGTGAGCGTCGAGTCGTTTATGGTGGACCAGGTGAAAACGAGGCACACTAGTCACGGTTCGCTCGTGAACATAAAAAGAGATTTGCTGTAGCACAGATTACACTTAGAAGGCAGAGTAGCAGCAACGCCTCCCCCAACATTGTCCACACTACAAAAAAATGCTCTTTATCACATAAGAAGTATTCATAGCTGCCAAGATACCCTGGGGAGCTTGTGACATCATGTTACCTCTCATCATATTGCATTCTGATACTTGTGGTCTTGCCCCTATAGGTGACATATAGCACAAAGCCTTGTCTGCTGACATGTGCCAGTCTCAGCAGTTTGACACAGGTCACACATTTGTTCATGTTTTTATAGCCATCCATTCAGGTCTAGCGACGCTATACATCTGCCAGGGATATATTTTTTAGCACACCACATAAGATGATTGACGGAATGCTGGACAATGGCAAAACATTCACCCCCAGTCACAGATCTGGGTTTAATCCATTGTTATTTTGCAAACCAAGCCACCCCAGTTCAGACATGGCCATATGCAAATCAGTCTTGACCCTGTGCCTCAGGGGAACAGTCCAGCCCGAACAGCCAAGCCATGTCTTTCCTGGACCGGAATCAAGCATCCTAGGACCGGTTTCGGGCTATCAGCCATCTTCAGCCAGGATAGCTTGGCTCCAGTGGCTTAGTGAGCAAGGGACCCACCTCTGGGCATACCCTTCCCAAATAGGGTAAACAGCAAAACACACAAGATGATGGACGGATTGTTGCACAATGGCAAAACATTCACCCCCGGTCACAGATCTAGGTTTAATATATTGTTATTTTGCTCACCAAGCCACCGCAGTTCAGACATGGCCATATGCAAATCAGTCTTGACCGTGTGACTCATGGGACCAGTCCAGCCCGAACTGCCAAGCCATGTCTTTCCTGGACCTGAATCAAGCATCCTAGGACCGGTTTCTGTCTATCAGCCGTCTTCAGCCAGGATAGCCTGACTCGAGTGGTGTGGAGAGCATGGGACCCACATCTGGGCATACCCTTCCCACATAGGGTGAACAGCAAAACACACAAGATGATGGACGGAATGTTGCAGAATGGCAAAACATTCACCCCCAGTCACAGATCTGGGTTCAATCCAACGTTATTTTGCTCACCAAGCCACCCCAGTTCAGACAGGGCCATATGCAAATCAGTCTTGACCCTGTGCCTCATGGGAACAGTCCAGCCCGAACTGCCAAGCCATGTGTTTCCTGGACCGGAATCAAGAATCCTAGGACCGGTTTCTGGCTATCAGCTGTCTTCAGCCAGGATAGCTTGACTCCAGTGGTGTGGAGAGCATGGGACTCACGTCTGAGCATACCCATCCCACTTGGGGTGCAAGGTACAGTGATACTAAAATGAAGCAGTGCTGAAAGGTGACTTATATCACTTATTAGCGTTTCTGTTACTCAAGACTGTTAGTGGTATGCTTAATTTTAGCTCTGAGAGAGCATATCTTCATATATATTTACAATGAATGTAAAAATTAGAAATATTTTGTGTCATTTGTATTTGTGGAATCCCCACATGATGTACACAATCTTGTACATCGTCTTTCAACACCATACTTAGTGTACGGTGATGTGTTGCTTCCTAGCTAGGTTTATGCAATGTGTATAGCAATGTATACATTTACTGGCATATTACTGAATAATAATAATGTAATATATTCCACTGGATTCCAGATTGCTTGCACTTACAGTAATTGATTTGTTTTATAATGCCTATTTGTAGTTGCAACTGAGATGCAAAAGTTCCTATAAATACTTTTTCGTTTGTTAATACAGCAGACCAATTCTCAGTCTATGTCTGAGGCTGGGCTAAAACAGGTGGACATTTTCAGAACCTTATAATATAAAGAAGATAGATCTATGCAGATTTGAAGTTACAGCTGACAATAGGCATTGAGAGCTTCATATGAGCTGTGAAAAAATATTTATCAGAGTAATTCATGCCCAGGAGATTTATCCACATATTTATCCACCCTCCTTGTCCTAAATATTTTGACTAGGAAGAGAGGATTACCAATATGCCCCCCTACCATTCTCATAGTGCGTGCACACTCACACACATACTTCCGGATCCACATGGATATTGGGATACTTTGTTCAAAGGGTCAAATAAATGTTTATGTGCTAATACATTTTAAAAGCACTTGTTTGAAAATACCTATAAGAGCTTGTCTCTCTTATGAATGATGGATCTGCAGCAACAAGCCAAGCTTTCTCAACTAGAACTCTCAAGTATGTGTGAGTAGCTCATCCAGTCCAGTTTTCTGCTGGTGGTACTGGTTGTCCCATTTTAAAATCAGCACTGCAAGTTCCAGAAAGCAAAGAAAAGGACCTGGACTGAATTAGGTGCACGCATGTGGACTTAGGAAACTTACAAGCTCTGTTTCTCCATCACTTCCCTGGAGCAGCTCCCTCAGCAGGTCTGGAGCTCCTACACTGGGACAGACAGGCAGCGTGAGATGTGTTTGTTTTGTCTGATGATCATGGTACAGAGTGTGCAGAGACAAATAAATAAATATTGTTGCATAAATATTTGTGTCTGCATATTTTATGGACCCAATTAAAAAGCTCCACTCCAGCACTGTTTGACACCTCAGTGTACTGGGTAGATTGCTGGTGGCTATCATAGAAACTTTACAAGTTATTACTACACAACAACCATTGTGTGATCTGGGTCTTATACCCACCCAGTCTACTCTTCGCACTATATTTATACCTTCACATGTTAATCTACATCCCTCAGTTTTCTTGCTCACCCTGTTCACGGTTTTGCTTTCAAGGAGTATACAGACTCTGCCTGACCTGGTGTTGGGGTGCACCCATCAGACTTCCAGTAAATTCACCCATCCCCAGGCTAATCTAGAAATTGGTTCTGGTTCCCTTTTCTCTGCTAGCATTGACCTTTGGCCACTGATCCCCAATAATATAGAAATGTAGCAGAGTTGTTTTCATGATTATATGCTGTGTCATACAAACTGTATCAAAATAAAATAAATAAATAAATAAATAAATAACCCTCCCTTGTGCAAAAGCCAGGCAAAGTTGTGGGCTCCCATTTACCAGCTAAACATATTTTTTCACACTTAGAGTCATGGATACAATAATACATGCATATATTATATTTACACTCCTAAGAGTGGGCAATACATTATTAATAAGTGTTTTTAAAAGTTCATTATGGTAATTAGAAAAGCTCAGTTACTTTTAAACAGGTATTTTTTGTTTGTGCATGCTACAACTAATAATGCATTGTTTCACATGAAAAAAGTATAAAACTGGGAGCAAGAGCATCTAAAGTTTGATTTTGCTTGGATTTCAGCTATCATTAAATGAATGGACATTATATTTTTTTCATCAGTCCAGGAATATCCCATTATTGAAAACCCCCTTCCCAAAGGGCAGTTGCTTATATTTATTTAAATAAGCATTTTTATTTATTGTGAACCTGAAGCTCCTACCATGCTTCACAAAAGAAGTACAGAAAGAAAAACTGGAGCAGATATATTAATGTCTTACATTCTGAAAATAAAAATATTTCAATACTTTTCACAAGATCAGTGGGTTCATACGAAGGTCATGAAAAAGGAGTGTAGTATGCCAAGTTAAGGAAGCATACACCATATGCCCTGTACAAATAGTGCTAGATGAATTACTTCATCATAAATCCTGGATCGTTAGGCTCGACCTCAACATACATGTATTATCACAGGGCTTTTTCTCAAGTCTGGTAAGAAGAATTAGCAATTTGCTACCACAAAAGGTGATGTTCTTTCACATGTGCATAAGCATGCTATGCGATTTCATGTGAAACTGGTCTACCAGAGACACTTTTTGAAAGACTTTAAACCTGTCAATATGCCCATATTCTTGCAAATAGGTTTTGTGGCAAGAGCCTGTTTCCAGCTGGACTGTTAGACTCTGCCAGAGACAGTTAATACCAGCTCAAGGTTCAGCACATATCCTAACAAAGAATCGTTAAAATATTAACTGTGCCTCATCTCAGCAAGTATGTTGCTAATAATAACAATTGTTCTTGCCATTTGTAAGTCTTGCAACCAATGAGCATACATATCACCCGATTAAAAGGCACTTTCTCTACTGACCTCAAAAAATGAAACGCAGAGAAAGCTGTGCCTGGTGGTAGGTGTGCCAACGTTGTCCCATTAGCTGGCAAGGTGTCTGCCACTCTCTCTCCCCATCTCCTTTTTTTCTATCCCATCTCTTTTATATGTCTCCTATGTCACATTTCATCGTGTACTCCTTTCGCCTTACTCCTTGAAAGAGAGGCAACTAAAGACAAATCGCATTGCATGTACCAATGATCTTGAGTGAGAAAGGGTATAGCTGAAAATGATACTGGTCTGAGAGTAATTATTAGGCTAGAAATGCGCACAGTTGTTGACACAGGCAGATATGATTGGAAAAGGTCAGGGTAAAGCTAGAGACCATACATTGTCAGTGAGTAAAGGATGCGAAGTAAATGTCTTGGTTATAAGGGGTTAACAGTCCCCCTCTAATGGCATGCATCAATGTAGTGTAGAAAAACACCTAACCAGTTTCAGCACCGCTTCCCAGTCCCTTCCATTTGGTAATGTTATCTGACTGAAAGGATCATTTCCTGTGATTTTGTGATTTTTGAAACCTTACAAACCCTACCTCGCTTTCCTCATAGAATGTTGGCAATAACGAAATGTCTCAGGATACAGTCCCAGTCACAATTTATGGTCATAAATAACCAAATTGAAGCAGATATAACCCTTTAAAATATTTTCGAATGTCTTTAATGGCCTTTATTTCCCTTAAAACCGTTTCCAAATAGATACCCCATTTAGAGGAGTATTCATCCAAACGTGCAACGTTACTAACGCATCACCTTATTTGTTCAAGCCTCTTCAGACACGTTCCAATGGCTTTATACAACATTTGTGTTTGAAATACTTGAAAAGTAAAACCTGTGTGGAAATTCGAAACAGTTAATCTAAAATCGCAAAACGGTTCCGATTTTTAACAATAGGGTCATTTTCTTTTAGAAAACGAAGATTTTGTTTCATTTTCTATCAACAGCAACTTAAAAAATAACAATTATTTAAATACAAGCAAAACGATTGCATTCATCTAATATTATTTACCATTTGAATAACAGCATTTTTTCTTCAAACTGAACAAGAAAACACTGTGTTGTACAATTAAAGCCCAGGGTGGAAAACATGACGACTTATCTCCACAGTGTGCAGTCTGGAAAACATGGTCTATCTTTCTCTTACATAGGCGGATTCCTACCACAGACAAAAGAACCTCATTATCTGTGCAAGTATTCATTCATTTTCAGACAGCACTCACGATGTCTTGGTCAGCAGGTATGCCTTTATTGTTTCTGTTACAGCATGTCTAGATCGCGACCTCTTCCTCCGAGGTCCACCAGCCAAGTGTCCCCTTGTCCCCACCCCTTGACCGGATGTGGGGTCCGGTGTCCCCTGGCTTCTGTCCTGTCCCAGGGTCCTAGTGCCCTTGGCCTGGGCACGACATCTTCCCTTTTGTTGCAAAACAAAAAAATGTTTTTTTTTTATGAGAGGGACAGGAAGAGAGAGAGAGAGAAAGAGAGAGAGAAAAAGAGAGAGAGAGAGAGAGATGATATAAGATGGCCCACAGGCCCCCTTCATTTTACGTTTCCTCACTTAGTCTCTTTGTTTCCATGTGTTTCCTTCGTGGTCACTGTTTTCTGATATCCCCTTGAGCTTCTTCCTTTTGTGTGTCTTCCTACAGCTCTTGCTTTGGCCTTTCCGCTTCTCTTGTTTCTACCTTTCTGACGTGCGAACGGTGCCCAGTGACGTGACACTGGACAAGCTGCCACCGTTGTCATCCGTTCTTTTGCTTTTGTCATCGTCAGCTTGTCTCTATGGAACTCGTTGCCATATTTCCTCACTTGTCCTTGTTTGACCATCACGGTGCCTCCTTCTTTTCTTTTCCGGTTTGTCACATGTCTTCCTTGGTTCTCATGGGCCTTTGTTGTTGTGTTCGCTCTTTGGTCTCTTGCAGCAATGTCTCCTTGCTCCACTCTTTCTGCCCTTCTTGTTTGTGTTAATCTCATTCTTCTTGACTCCCTCATCACCGTTCTATTTCCGCTTTCTGGTAGTTTCTCACTGGTCGTTCTAAGCGCCAACAATTCTTCTTCTTGCCTTGACTCATGGGCCTCGTCATTTTGCTCCTTCTCGTCTTTGCATATTTTCTCATCTGATTCTCCACATGTTGTTATTTGTTTTTTTGTATCCGTTGACATTTTCCTTTCCTCTGACATGTTGTATGTCATGGCCATGAGACCCATTGTTTGCGTTGTGATGTTGCTCAGCAGGCACGGTGCTGGGAGGTCACCCTGCAGCACATGAATGTCCTCTTTGATCTTTGTGTCCTTATATGCTATCTCTTCTGTGAATTTTCCCATGTTAATCACTGGTTTCTTTGAACCCCAGGTGAAAACTTCTAATCGGGACGGCCTCAGTGCCAGCTTTTTCTTCATCTTTCCGTATTCCGACATGCACATAATGTTGCGTGTTGCACCGCTGTCCAGGATGAACTTTGTTTTGTGTGATCCTACTCCTATGATCACAGACTCTGTCTTCTTCATTTTGCTTCTGTCTGTCATGCATGTTCTTTCTTCATTTTCATTTTCTTCAGTTGATTCGGTGTGGACGCCTTCAGTTGATTCTGTGTGGACGTCCGACATGTGATATAGTTGTTCCGTCTTTTCTTCTTCTTCCTCTTCACCTGATTCTAGTGATGAGCTTCTCACTTCTGTTTCGATATGTCTGACATGGGTGGTTGTCGACACTTGTGGTCTCCCTGTTCTTCCCCTGTCATTCCTGAATTGTACTCATTGACACACACTGGCGTAGTGATTCCTCCCTTTGCATCTTCTGCACGTTTGGCCAACGCTGGACATGGGCCTCGATGTGGAAATTCCATTCCACACCTGTAGCAAGTTCCTTCAAACTGTTTCCTCGCTGTCTGTTCATTTCTGTCTTTTTTCCACCAACCTGTGCGATAATTGTTTGTCATGTGATGTGCTTGTTCCACTCCGATGTCTTTTCCTCGCTCCATTTCCTTGGCGTGTGCTGTCGCTCTCGCCTCCGCTCTTGCTAGTGCCAGGATGTTCTCTAGTGATGTCGGTTCTTTTAGGATCCTTGCACGGAACCCTGTGTCACGGCAGCCTTCAATGATCCGCAGCCTTATTGCTTGTTCGTTGTCAAACTTATCAAATTCACAATGTGTCACAAGTTTTCTCAGTCTGGTCGCAAAGTCATCTAATGTTTCATCTATTTGTTGAAACGCAATTGCGAAGGTGTATCGTTCGAAATCAACATTTCATTGCGGGTCAAATTTGGTTGTTAAGCATTTCTTCAGTTTCTCATAGGTGGTTGTTTCCTCGGCTGGCAGTGTCACTAGAAGGTCTTCAATCTCATTGCCTGCTAAATTTAGCAATAAACCCAATTTCTTTGCTTCTGTCACATCAGTCGCTTCCATATATCTTTCTAGACGTCTGATCCATTTCTCCCACCTAATTCCTATTTGTGGCTCCGACCAGTTGAATGGCAGTGGTCTTCTGTATTGTGTACTTTGTCTTTCCGGCTTTTGGTCTGCCATTTGCTTTCCTGCGTTCTTCTCGACCCTCTTTTGTTTTTTCTTCTGTTGCCTGTCTTTTTGTATTTTGTTCTTTAATGCTTGTTTTTTATTAGCGCTCAACTCTCTTATTTGTCCTTGTTTTCTTTCCTCTCCTTTTATTTCTTGCCTTTTCTCTGGTTTGCTGTTCTTTGTCTTCACTTTTGCTTTGTTACTGCTCAAATTCGGCACTTTCAGCTCCTTTTCAAGATTTACCTTCCCTTTCTTTTGACCTTCTCTTGTTTTATCCTTGTCAACCCTTTGTTTTTCCTTTATTATCTTCTTTGTCTGTGCTTTATTCTTCTGTATCTTCTTTACGTGCTCTTTGAGTCCCTGATTCCTTTATTTGTACTTGTTCACTTTGCTATCACCTTCTTTTCTTATCTTTGCTCTATTGCTTCTTATTCGATCCTTATTTTCTTACTTGTACCCCTTTTTGCCTTTACTTGTGCTTATTTATTCCTTTTCTTTAGTTTCCTTGTGTCTTTTCCGTTTAGTGTCTTTTTCCTTTTCATTGCCCATTTTTCTTTTTTAATATTCTTCTTATGACCACTGTTGCCACTTATTTGCCTTTATTTGTCCTTATTTGTGTCTTTTTCTCTTTAATCGGCACTTTCTTATCCTTTTATCCTTTTGCCTGACTCCAAACTGGCCGCTGCGATGTTCCTCGTTCCTTATTGGTCACTTTGCCTGACCCCAAAATGGTCACCGATGTTCTCGCGGGATTTCGCAGCCACTCGGGATGCTGCCTTACTTCAAAATGGCCGCCTCTCTATTCTTCGCTCTGATTGGTTCTCGCGCCTGATCTCAAAATGGCCGCCGAGACTCTCGCGAGAGCTCACGCCAATTCTTCAAACTTCGTGCTTGTAAACAACGTCTTACCGGCACTCGTCGATTTCGTTTGTAGCGATCGGGGTGGGCTCCCACGCCGCTGTTCTTCTCTTTGGGGCAATTCTTCTTCAGTTATCCTTTGTGGGCACGATGCGATCCAGGGCGGGCTCCTGGTTCAAAATTGCCAATATTTCTCGTCGATCGTTGATGGCCACACACGATGAGATCGTCGCCACCCTCGTCGCCAGATATCGTGCCGGTCAGCCCAGAAACCACACAGAACGAGGTCTTGGTCAGCAGGTATGCCTTTATTGTTTCTGTTACAGCATGTCTAGATCGCGACCTCTTCCTCCGAGGTCCAGCAGCCAAGTGTCCCGTTGTCCCCACCCCATGACCGGATGTGGTGTCCGGTGTCCCCTGGCTTCTGTCCTGTAACAGGGTCCTAGTGCCCTTGGCCTGGGCACGACACAGTCCCTTCCATTTGGTAATGTTATCCGACTGAAAGGATCATTTCCTGTGATTTTGTAATTTTCTGAAACCTGACAAACCCTACCTCGCTCTCGTCATAGAATGTTGGCAATAACGAAATGTCTCAGGATACAGTCCCAGTCACAATTTATGGTCATAAATAACCAAATTGAAGCAGATATAACCCTTTAAAATATTTTCGAATGTCTTTAATGGCCTTTATTTCCCTTAAAACCGTTTCCAAATAGATACCCCATTTAGAGGAGTATTCATCCAAACGTGCAACGTTACTAACGCATCACCTTATTTGTTCAAGCCTCTTCAGACAAGTTCCAACGACTTTATACAACATTTGTGTTTGAAATACTTGTAAAGTAAAACCTGTGTGGAAATTCGAAACAGTTAATCCAAAACCGCAAAACGTTTCCGATTTTTAGCAATAAGGGTCATTTTCTTTTAGAAAACGAAGATTTTGTTTAATTTTCCATCAACAGCAACATAAAAAATAACAATTATTTAAATACAAGCAAAACAATTACATTCATCTAATATTATTTACCATTTGATTTACAGCATAGTTTCTTCAAATTGAACAAGAAAACACTGTGTTATACAATTAAAGCCCAGGGTGGAAAACATGACGACCTATCTCCACAGTTTGCAGTTTGGAAAACATAGTCTATCTTTCTCTTACATAGGCGGATTCCTACCACAGACATAAGAACCTCATGATCTGTGCAAGTATTCATTCATTTTGAGACAGCACTCACGAAAAAAACTAAGTGGAGCCAGAAACGCAAATGGTAGCAATCTGTCGGTAACACAGTTCTTAAATGTTTACATTCTGCTTTCCAAGCCAATCAACATAAAGGCATGACTTTGTTTAATTTTATTAACTATTACAATCAATTCTAAATTGAACAAAACACAAAGCAGTTGATCAAATATCCACTACCTTTTAATTAAAACTAATTTTCTTTGGTCTTTGGAGTAACGTTGTTCTGTACATGTGTTGCTGACTTCTCCAAAGAATTGAAAGTGAAAATGTCATGTGAATCTTAAAATATGTTCTTTTAATTAGATAATTATCAAGGTCCACCACAAGCTACACGAGTAAGAAAATTGACCTGGCTTTGACATTGATTGTAAAGTGCAAGGCATTGGTTAAGAGCAGGGTTTCCAGAATTCTGCTTGCTTGTTCAAGTTAAAGCATATTTGTGGCACCCAACACTAGGAAGTCTTTTTGCTGTCCAGAAAGAGAGTTAAAAAAACACTATTTCTGTGAGTAAAACTGAAGGACCTAACAGTACAAATAATAGGAGGGTAGCCTGGGTAGTGACTAAACTCCTGCTGCCACAGAGTTCCAAATTATTATGACGATAACTGTATTCCTCGGAATCAAGACAGTTATAAACGCAAACTCATTCTGTCAGGTGAAACTTTAAAGAAAATATTTAAAGTTTAAAAGGGGCCAAGGAAAGGTAATCTTTTTCTGCCAGTAATGAGAATAAACATCACACGCATTTAGCATGCTCCTTAAAAATGGACTGTGCATTACACCAATGTTTAAATGTACCGACAAAGAGATTTTCCACAAGACAAACGTTTTTGCAGTGGCAGTGCTCATGAGGAGTGCAAGGTAATTGCACATTAAATTAAAATAAGATAGGATGTACAACAAGTGAAACCTAAGTAATATAGCAGACAAATTAGAGCATTTTTCAAAGTTTTGTACAATTACAAACATCACATCTAGGCATGAATATGACTATTTCTCAACATTTCGAGCCATTAATTGCCCTTCGATTGGATGTCGGGTCTCCATCAGGATAAAAAGTTATTGGGGACACCCAGGGTGTGATGTTTGTAATTTGACAAAACTTTCAAAGAAATATGGATGTGAGATGATCCATCACTGATGGTAATAGTAACACTAGCTAAGAGGTGAGAACACAGCTCTGCATGTGTTGATGAATTGCAAAAGAGTGTAACGTACAAAGAAGTATCAGCAGTGAATAATAAACACCAAAGGAGTAGTGGACTCAAACACAGAGATTTCAGGACAAGTGTTAGAGATTAAATGTGGTTGGATTCTATTGGAAACAACAAAGTATGTCCTACTTGGAAAAAAATATGGCACAAATTACATTAATCAAAATGTTGTAGAAATGTGAAAAAAGAAGACAATTAAGTAGTAGAAGAAAAGTGTGATGAAATTATCTTGCACATATTCAAAACCAAAGACCTAACAGTATTTATACGACCTGGACAAACTTCTTCTGAGCTCTACTTCCACAATGATGCCAAGTGGCACTCCTGTGGGTCCCTCACCATGTTCCTGTCCTCCAATGAAAAGGCATTTGCCTGGCATTGCAGACTGGTATCAGGCAATCCTGACTATTTGAAGCAGCATTCTACACCAGAAAGGTTGTTGGTTAGGAATTCCACCTATATGGTGAATCCCAGCTCATTTCCTAAGACTCTCCCAGAAAGAGGGTCACATCTTTCACCATTCAGGAACTAAATGTTTCCTGGGCTAGCCTAGTCCTCTGAACAGTCAATGTTAGCTAATTGCTAAATAGATATTCGCCTGCAGTCTCTGAGGAGTTTCAGGTCAACCTAGCTCATCCAATCCAGAATGGTCTGGGTGCCGCAAAGTACATCATCTGATCTGGGCTGGTCACCACTGATTGCTTGGGCAGAGAAGTTTGCACTTGAATGGTGCTTCAGCTGCATGCTTGAATGAGATCCATGGGCTTCTCCGGTGACGTGCAAACCTCTTCAATGTACATGGTGTTTGATGGTCTAACCTGTTTGGTGAGAATGCCAATTCAGTGTTGGATTGCTTTAAAGAACGCTGGGTCATAGAATATTCCATAGCGCGTTCCTTACAACCTCTGCAAGGCAGAACCCTCAACAGTTTTTCTCTATTTGAGATTACTCCAGAGGGTTAGCATACCAGTAATGCACCGCAACTGGCACCCTCTTTTTACGGCTCGGGTGTAAATCAAGCAGCTAATGCCCAGGCCATACAGTCATCAGACTTCACAGTCTCCCACTGTTGCAACATCAGCCTCCAAGCGACTTTAGTATTCCGTTAAAGGTATAAGACCACCCTGTGGGAGGCAAGGTCAGACGATTTCTCAAAGGGTGGAAAAGGATACCACCTAACAGGTGGATCCAGCAGCTCATTTAGTGAGGTTACACCCTGCCATTCCTTTTATACCCACCCACATCAGAGTATCTATCAGAGAAGCACTTGTCCATCTTGCTCCAGGAAGTACTACAGGCACTTTTTGCCAAAGGAGCCATAAAGCGGGTTCTGGACCTGGAATTTGGGACTTGACGTTACTCCTGTTAGTGCTGAACAAACAAAGTAATTTGTCCTATTTGAGATCTTCACCATCTGAATGCATTCTTGTGGAAGGACAAATTCAAGATTCTCATGCTGGTCCAAGTTCTGTATACCTGGATCCGGGAGATTGGATGATTGCTTTGGACATGCTGGATGCCTACTTTCATGTGCGAGTCCTGCAGTGCCACAGATGCCACTTGCAGTTCAAGGTAGGTTTGGTGCATTTTCCATTTGCTGTGCTTCCCTTTTTCCTGGATCAGAGTCCCATGGGTAATCACGAAAGTCATAAAGCCACCTTCATCATTGTTTCCCCAGACAAAGTGGTGTTGAGTATCATGGTGGCTTCTTTTACTAAAGAAGTAACTGCATTTTAGTTTAAGCAATCTCACTTTCTTAGAGTTTTCTGCTCTCACAGACCCCTCAAAAGAGGAGGAGATACTTCATCACCTAAATGTTAAAAGACCCTTAAGCATTGACATCGATCATACCGAAGACCATCAGGTGGCCAATCAGCTGTTTGGAGGTTTCTCTGGGGCAAAGAAAGAATGGCACTGCAGAAAAGTACTCTGTCATGGTGGCTCTCCTCTTCATTAAGATCTGCTACGCAGTGGTCAAGAAGCAGACTCCGGAAGCATTGATAACCAAGGCTGGGACCACTGCGCTGTCACATGGAGTGCCTGTTTTTGACATCTGTCAGGCTGCAAGGTGGGCACCAAGGTAATAATAATAATAATAATAATAATAATACTGAATTTTGTAAAGCGCATACTGCTACCTCCGGAGGAAGTGTCACGGCGCTGGAGTGAGCAATGAGAGTCATAGTGCGAAGAGGTGAGATTTATTGTGTGAAAAGCCATGTTTTCAGTAGACTCCTAAAACAGGGTTCAGAGGGTGCTTGCTGGATTTCCTGCGGCAAGGTGTTCCAGAGCAGTGCCGTACTTGCGGAAAAAGTTCTGCCACCCAAGCGCGCCCTTTTCACTCGAGGGACGTTGAGATGGACCTTATAGTTAGACCTTAGGAGTCTGGCCTGAGAATATCTAGGCAGTCGTTTTTTTAAGTAATTTGGGCAAGTCCCATAGAGGGCTCTATAGGCCAAGGTGAGCGCCTTGAATTTTATGCGACTTACCACAGAAAGCCAGTGTAGCATGCTCAAGTGAGGAGAAATATGGTGTCTAAAAGGGACATGCCTAAGTAATCTGGCTGCCGAATTCTGAATGGTTTGCATCTTTTGCAGCAGAAATTTCCAGAGGCCTCAATAAAGGCCGTTGGCATAATCCAGCCTTGAAGTGATCGTGGCATGAATAATCATTTTGCGGCAGCTCACCGGGAGCAGTAGAAGAAATCTGCGTAGGCTCCTCAGTTTACCTATGCAACCTCCAACAACCTTCTGTATCTGGTGGGCAAAAGACAGGCCATTATCCCATGTAACCCCCAAATTTTTTGCCCTTATGCTGGCAGTTGGTGCGGGACCCATCTCGTCCGGCCACCAGAACTCAGCAGGCGGGGTGGGCGCCTGTGCCAAAAAAGATCACCTCCGTTTGGCCCGCGTTTAATTTCAGTTTGTTGGTGTTCATCCAGCAGGCCACGTCTCAAAGGCAGCCCTTACAATTGAAAAAGGCTGCCTCAGAAACCTCAGAGAACGGGAAGAGCAACTGGGTGTCATCAGCGTAGGAAATTGCGGTGACTCCCCAATTGGCAATCAGCGTGAACAGCGGGGCCAAATAAATATTAAAAAGCAACGGGCTCAGGGCTGAGCCCTGTGGGACCCCGCAGTTCAGTCTCCTGGAGTCTGAGGAGAAGGCGCCAAGAGCCACCTTCTGGGCTCTGTTGGACAGATAGGAGTGGAGCCAACCCAGTGCCTGGGCTTGGAGGCCGATCTCAGCCAGGCGTTGTAGTAGCCTGTCGTGATCCACCGTATCAAAGGGGCTGATAGATCCAGGAGCATCAGCAATGCTGATACTCCTGAATCCAGCGACCATCTAACTTACTCGGCCACCTCGATCAGGGTGGTCTCGGTGCTAAAACCGGCTCTAAAACCTGATTGTGTTTCGTGGAGAGCATTACTATCTTCCGTGAATTTATTTAGTTGCCGCTGGATTAATTTTTCAAGCATTTTGCCCGGCGCTGCCAATAAAGAAATAGGACGAAGATTACTTAAATCTTCTGGGGCCCCGTTTGGCTTTTTTTTCAAAGGGAGTATGGTTGCGTGCTTCCAGCACTCCGGGAACACTCCGGAGGAAATGGACAAATTCCATATGTGTTGGAGAGTCGGTGCCACAAATTCCGCCATCAAACTCCAGAGTTTTGGTGGGCAGGGATCATCAGGGGATCCTGATTTACATCTGTTAATTTCCTGCATAACGGCATCTCGTGTAACTGGTTGAAATTGGCCCAAGGTCAATTGAGAAGCTCTATACTCCATTACATCTGATTTTACAGTACGCTCTGCAGGAGTGAAAGAGTCAGATACTTTCAGAATTTTGTTCTCAAAATATTCAGAAATAATGTCACAGAGTTTGTCTGACGGAGTCACATCCAACTCAATACATCTTGGTTTAAAGAAAGACTGCACTATCTTGAACACTTCTTTGCTAGAGTGTTCTGCTTGACGGATGGAGGTGGAAAAAAAAGTTTCCTTGCGGTTTTTATAGATTTGTGCAAAGCGCGGATGGCGGCCTTATAGCGAGCCCTCGCCAAGCTGCAGTAGTCCGCCCTCCAAAGTCGCTCTAACTTTTTGCAGGCGGACTTCTCCGCCCTCAGTTCCTCAGAGAACCAGGGAGCAGAAGGAGAGCCCCTGCAGGACATTGCCCGTTTAGCTGGCGCAAAAGAATTCACCATATCGCCTATCCATTTTGACATAGCCACTGGATCCTTATTTACATCAGATGAGAGTGCAGGAGGGTTATAAGCCAGGACGGGGATACAGTGATGAAGCAGTAGTGCCTTTAATTCAGATTGGATGGAATCAGTTTTTCACTCATATGTCCTGTAGGACTTTGTATTATGAGCTATTCCACAGTCCGATCACCTTGGTGGTGAGGGGAGGGGAGGGGAGGATAATGCTTCGACATCCGTTCAGTAGTTGCTGAGAAACTCATAAAATAAAAATATCGATATCTAGGGCAGCAGTGGGTTTGCTACCCCTCCCGACCACGAGTTTCATTCTACTTGGCTACCAACACTCCAAACCAAGAAGTGCTGGCAGCCATCTTGTGACTCAGTAGAACTCAGTAGAACAGAGTCACAAGAAAGCAGTGGAAAAAATATAAAAAAAGAGGAAAAGGTGGCAGGGTAGAGACCCCCTGACCCCCTAGCCCTGCTCAGGGGGTCCCACATGGACCGCCAGGGCCCAAAAAAGCATAAATTTTTTGTATATCGGCAAAATTTGTGCTTGTGTCGCGAATACCATCAACATTTTTTATTAATGAAATGCCGGCTCTCGTGCTTTATTTCATTGAGGCCCCCGGGTGGGTCAGGTCCCGGGGCATTGCCAAAAAATATTAGCAGCGGCCCGTGGGGGCCCGCAGTCCCGGGACCACCACCTCCCTGGGGCTTATTACAATGTATCCGGGAGCACTACGACCCCCGCATACCCGGGGACCTCCAACTCCACTGGGCTGTAAACAAAAAAGCATGGGGGGTTCGCAATGACCCATGCTGCTCCAAGAACCGCCACGTCCCCCGGGCTTTGATGCTAAACCGCGGGGGGCACGTGGCCCACCACTGCCACCTCCCCTGGGCTCCTTTGTTTAATATTAAAGGGTGTGGGGGGCTCGATCCCCCCCAGCACACCCTGGGAACCACCACCTCCCTGGGGCACTCTATAGTTAAATGTGTGGGTCCATTACGGACCCCCAGGCCCCGGGGACCACCACCTCCCAGAGGCTTTGAAATGTTGGGAGGGGGCCGCACGGCCTCACTCCTGGAGCCCTTGATTGCCCTCAGGACCGCCACCCCCCAATACTGGCTCCTGCAGTGTCCTGGGGTGCCCACCCCCGGGACACTGGTGTTTGCTATGGCAGGGCAGGAGCCGTGCAGCTCCCGCCCTGTCATAGCAAACTCTGCAGATACCTCCAGTAAGCGCCACAGAGTTGCATTGCAGAGAGGTGTATAAGGGGCGTAGCCTCAGACCATTTCTCTACAATGCAGCCCTGTGGCGCTTACTGGAGGTTCCTGGGGGGCTAGTTGCCCCCCAGGGACTTTAGGATTCAAGGGGACTTAATCCCCTAACTTAAAACGCGTCACAGGGCACGTTTGCACACTTGTCACATCAGGCCCAGCCCCCTCCCTGCACCACTGAGCAAACGAGCCCTGTGGCACATTTTAAGTTGAGGGATTAATCCCCTTTAGGGTCCCTGAGGGCCAACTAGCCCATCAGGTACCTCCAGTAAAAGCCATAGAGCTGCGTTGCAGATCTGTGTAAAAAGGGGTGTGGCCTTTTTACTGTGTCTCCCACTTCTATCCAACCTGTTTATTCTGTGGATAGATGCCAACCATTCCCAATGTGTAGGAGGTGAGGGACTTATCCATTTAACACAATTTTCCCTTCTGGCTACCATAGTTAACAAGAAGAGTAGGTTTTCTTGCTTCTTATTGAACTTCTGTACACCTTCCTCTATTTGGCCCACCCCAAATACAAGAAGTTCAATACTTACTTCAATTGGTCATTCTAGTAGTTTCTCTAATACTTTACCCACTTCATGCCAGAACTTTTCGAGCTGGGGGCACTGCCAAAACATGTGCAAGTCGTTTGCTTTCTCCTTTCCACATTTAGGGCAATTTTTCGTTTTCTGTCCGCAGAACTTGGATAACCTCTTCGGAGACCAATACACTCTATGTGTGGTAAATAGCTGATTTCTCCTTAAAGCAGCAGATTTTCGATAAACCATAATTTTTCCATAGATACTTGCCATATTTTTGGGACATCCAGCGTCGGCAGTTCTTTCCCCCAGGTCACCTCTGATATAGTGAGATGTGTTTCTTGTAATATTATAATTTCGCTTTCTATTGTTTTTAGATATTCAAATATTCTCCTTCTACAGCTCTTAGTTCTGAGGCCATTAACGTTCCAGGAAAGGATATTAACTGCTGCTGGGTCTTTCTTCATTTCTTTTCTTCTTTTTCTTTTTTGGAGCTGGGGTCTTCCTGCCATCTTATCAGTCCCTTTCTCCTTCATTTTGCTTTGTGAGGACTCTTTTTGGTTTTTTTTTTCCCTATTTTGCTCCCCGCCCATGTGTACATATCTTTTCCTCATTTTTCCTTTTATACTTATTGATTCATCCCACACTGGAGAAGCCTCCCTCTTTTGTTCACAGAAAGTCAAAATAGTGAATGCCAATTCCCAAACAAATACCATACTATGGACAGCTTTTTCTGTATGAAACATCACAAACCTACATTAAGAAATGAAGTTGATATCAATAGAGAACTAAGTACTGTAAATAGTGTTTACTCTATGGAGAGAGTTCATTTTATACAACACTGTTTGCAAACAGTGAATCTCTCATGAGAAATACACCCCTCAGCATTTAAAAGAATCTACTAAGAACATAGTACATTCCATGTAATAGTTGTAAAAAAAAGACAAGATTTGTTAACAATTACCAAGATCTAAAGGTGCTAAAGATCACGCTACCTGCATCCTTCTTACTGTAGTGAAAACTTGACAGAGAGCCCATCTTCTGAAGCAAAATAAGCCTCCATACATATGTTAGTACCTGGTGCACACACACTTTTATGTTAAGTATAAATTATCAAGCTAACTTGATTCACACAAATTACCTAAGGTTGCTTACAAAGTTAGTATCTACTATGTATGTATGTATGTATATATGTATGTATTGGCTTACTTGTATAGCGCAATGACTGTCACCCAACTGGTATCTTGGCGCTTAGACTTCAGTGAACCATACAACGATGTTTCCAGCTATTGCCATGCTTACACTGTCCTAGGGGAAAGATGTGTTTTTAAAGCTTTCTTAAAGGAAGGGAGGTCTCCCATACTTCTGAAGGATATCGGTAGAGAGTTCCACGTCTAGCTGAGGTAATCCTGAAAGAGCGACCTCCCATCCGAGTCCTCACAATCTTGGGAACTACTACCAATCAAGCTGAGGCCGAGCTGAGAGATCTAGACGGGGTATACCAGGAGAACAAATCCTGCAATGGAGACGGACCCTGACCATGTAGGGCCCTGAACACCAAACAGAGGGCTTTAAAGTCAATCCGCTGATGATGTAGAATCATTCCCCTGTAGGAAACGTTTTCTGCAGAACAAAACACTTGTGTGGATCATAATGAATACAAGTCAACTGTTGCCTGCACACAGAGTTACTCTTCGATGCAAACATTCATAACATGTTCAATATCTCTGTACAGCTATGGTGCATTATGAGCATATGCGCTTTGTGAACAATTACGCCCATTAGCTTGGACACAGGCTGTACCAAATCAGGTTAAGAAGTACTATGGTAGTTACCCACCACTATGTTAATCATACAACAGATGTACAAACGTTTAATTATGTGATGAATGATGTCATTTGAGGTTTCGTCAGTGATGTAATTTGAGATGCCATCAGAGATGTAATTTGAGATGTCATCAGTGATATAAAAAATGATGTCATAGAACATGTCATGTGTAAGGTCATAAGCAGTGCAATGGGGCACAAGTTATAGCTAGTGCTACCAACTATAATAGCTGAATTTCTACTTCTTTTTAGTTTAAAATGTTAACTTTGTCACTGATAAATTCACCTAACTATAATTTTACTTAACCTTTGTTTTTTCAGGAAATGTTTTGTGTATGTATGGTAGAATCACTTTATAATATAGGTTATGGTCAGCCTTTATTTTACTAAAAGATTGTTTTTTTTTACTGTAACAAAACAGGATATGGTTCATTGTTCGCAAAATCTTTAAAAAAGTTTGTGAGTATTAAACAAATAAATAATCAATAGAAATTTTATTTTTTCCCAGTTATTGTAATCCTGATATCAAGACATGTCACCAGCAATCTATTTTTGAGATTTCATTACTCTTGGAAAAAGACTGTGAGACGCTCGCGGTACACTCATGCGAATGCTAAGTTCTGAATTTCATTGTTGTCTACTGTATATGGTTCTTTGTCATGTTATCAGGTTTTTTTCATCCTAATCCATAATGGAGTCATGAACGAAACATGATTGCATGTACCATAACCCCCTTTAATGGTCTTTCTAAAGCTTTTAATTTAGCTTGATTATTAATATTCACAGCCTCTGTTATATTTGTGTTGCTTTATGGTTGTTTTAAACAGTTAATAGAACTTGCACTGTAGTACTACACACTATTTTCTCGATCAAAATCCTCATGGCATGGTCACTCTGTAAATTTCCATGTTACTCTGAGAGTCTCCTGGGATCATATGCGGCCCCCACATCAAGCTTCACCTGCAGAAGTTTGTCGAGGACTCTTGCGAGACTCTCTCTGGATCGTACCAAAATTTGAATATCAGCCAATAGAAAAGCTCATGCTGTTTATCAAGTAACTGTGCACTGTACAAACAGCTGTTGGTCACAGACTAGCCTATGTTTGCAACTACCAAAAATCTACCATTTACATTTATAATTGTTGCCACCCTCCCATTTCCTCTCCTCCTATAACTCCATATTTCTCCTGAGGATACTCATTCTGCTGAGAACTCCTCTTGTGACTGTTATCTCCATACTGCACCATCATTTGCCTCTAAATTTTGGGACCCTGCTTCATCCACTGGGCTAGAGAACATGCCAATAATTGTGGCATCAACAAGAATCCTTGATTTTCAAATTTTGACATAACTTGAATTGGTCATAGAGTTATACAGTGGCATCAATTATTACCAATAGTTAAGATTAGTGAGCATCCTGACCTGATGATAGTGGACTGTGATGTAAATGAACTAAGCACAATCACAGGTGTTGCACTTGAAATCCAAATGAATGAGACCTTTTCACAATTGATGTCTCTCTTTCCTCACACTGCCTTTGTATATTCTAATAAATGTCAAAGGCAGAAATGGCAATGGTCAAACGAGCTTTGTCCTAAGATTGGGAAATCATAGAAACCTGTCAATAAATCAGTTTCTGCATATCTTCATGACTTGGGCTCTATATAACATAACAACATCCAGGTGGATATGCCAGGTGTCTTTGGGTGAGAAAAAAGTGCACTTCACTGCAGAAGGGAACAAGATATTTCTCAATAACATCAATGAATGCAAAAAGGTTCTATTTGTAACTGAATATTAAATACTTCAAACAGAAAGGCTTATGTCAGACCACCTATTGAAACTTTATGTGATTATTTCATGGTATAAATCCCTTATCTTGAAATACTGACAAATATGAGAATATCGCAGGAGCACACAAATGCCTGCTCTTACTCATGTATTTGTCCAGAGAGTCTTGCAAACTCAAACATTCAAACTATTTTTAATGCATAATAGCTCTAATTCGTAGGGTGTCAGTATTAGTCTGTGCAAGCCCACAAGTCTCTGTACTGTAACCTTGCTCTTGAAAAGATTTTCTGTACCCCTTTACATTTTTTTTATACAATCCTGTAAGAATCTTGCAAGATCATAAACGTTTTTGGGGGAAGAATTTATACTTTCCTTCATTACAGTGCTTATACCTTGCTGTCCCAAATAGTAGTTTGTGGGTAAGAAGTGGCATCTCCAATGAGAACTTTTCACAGTATGATGGGAGTGCATAGTAGGGTGCAAGGAGAAGCTGAGTTTTTCAGTAACACCTCCACTCAGGCCTACAAGTCTGTATAGTAGGGTGTTGGGAGAGACAGTCTCTCCAATAACACATTGAATCAAGATTTTTGATACCTCACTACTTTTGTACAATCTCACAAGAGTGCAGAAATATCCTAAACTTATTTTAGAGGAAGAATTTACATGCTCCTTCATTACAGTACTTATGGCATATATTCCCCATTAGTAGGGTGTGGGGGGAAAAGTAGACTCTCCAATTAGACCTTTTCACAGTGTGACAACAGTGCATAGTAAGTTGTAAAGAGGCACTGCAATCTCACAAACTCCTTTCCACAGTCTAACAACTGTGTGTAGGAGAGTACTCAGACAGTCTGGTCTCCCCACTGGCATCTTCGATGAAGGTAAACAATGTGTAAAGTAGGGTATAAAAAGGCACTGCATCCCCACTCATGCTTTTCCCCAGGCTCAGCAGTATGCATAGCAAGCTGGGGAAGGTACACACCTCACATGTAATACCTTTTTTATTCCATAGTAAGTATAACAATAACTGACCTCTCCACTGAGACCTTTCCCCAGGAAAATACTCATGTATATTAGGGTGTGGGAATGGATTTGATTGTCTACACATTTATTCCCAGGAAACAGACATATACAGTATGTTGTAGGGGAACATTCTCCCCTCAACTAAAAGCTATCTCCAGAACATAGAGTTACCTCTCAGCTGACACATCTCCCTAGACCAACAGGGAAACACAGTGGTGTCTAGAAAGGGAGTCACTTGTCCACTTGCACATCTTACCAGAGTGAGCGATATCTGTAGTAGAGTTTAAGAAAATATGTCTCTCTATTCATACCTCTTCCCATGCATAGTAGGCTGAAGGGAAGAACTGTCCTGTTCGCAGGAATGTCTCTCTTTCATGATAATTCTGCATAGCAGTGTGGGGAGAGACTTGCCTCTGTCCTGTGACTAGTACCTTGGATGATGGGTGTGCAGATTAGGGTGTGAAAGGAGACTTACCTTTCTGGTGACAGCTCTCCCTAATATAACAAATGTACAAATAAGGTGTGGGGGTGAAACTACCTCTATTCTGAGAAGTCTGTCTTGCAAACAACTATAGAGACTATGATATGGAAATACACTACCCTGTCAGATGACACCTCTCTCCGGAGTACCACATGCATAGTAGGCTGTGGGTAGAAACTGCTCAAAGTGCAACATGGAGTATCCTCTCTGTTGAGAAAATCCAGAATTGGTCAATGTTGCAATACTATAATAAAATTGAAGTTTATAATAATTGTCAAACAAAGAAAGCAGAGTAACTTTCAACTTTTTTATTACAGCAAAACAATTTAGCAATACAGAACTACAACTATATTAACAAATCACACCAACAAATATACATCAAAGAAAACAAACTACTTTAGTAATATAAAACATTTTTATCTTACTCTCATCAGCAGGTGCTAATGCCTCCCCATATTTTTGCTTCATTTGCCTACTAGATTTTGATGTAGGCAGCACTTCTTTTCCTGTCTTTTAGCCACCTTAGGCTGCCAAGGAGTCTTTAGTTTCCTATTGTTTCATAGCACGCTAGATGGCAAGAAAATCTCAGGAAAGCAGCATGTCTATAAATTTTCGTTTACAAAGCCTTGCTCCTGCAGAGCTAACTCGTGCTACTGAACTGCACAACTGTTCAGGCACTTCAACATCCTTCCAACCTGAATACACTGTGCCTGAAGAGGTAGTTACTGCTAAACAACAATACTACTTGTGGTAACCATGCTCCCTTTTGCTGATTATATGAGCAGTTAATTATTTTTTTCCATTTTCCTCCTAAAAAAGGCAAAATAACAAAAAACACAAAAGTTACATAATGGTCAATAACAGTTATATTTTCCTGTATTGTCTAAGGTTTACTACATGTTCCATCCACAATCACATGTTTATGTCTAGTGCTCTAGTAACTTGTTATTTCTTTCTCCTAAAAAATTCTACACCGTCAACCAGTCTTTTGTTATATTTTTATGAATAAATTATAACATGACATGAACTATGCTTCCTTAAAATTTTATAAAGTAACACATTCATCTTGAAACACCTTTGCTAACATTCACTACAGTGTTTCACTCTAGAAATAGAAATATCACCAGTAAAACATCTCATGGGGTACAATATATATATATAATGAGTTTCATAAGGACAGTAGAGCTTGTATTATTACAGTATTTGTTCATTTAAAAAACAGTATTTCTTTAACTTACAAGTATATACAGTTAAAATGCTTCTTTGTTAACACAATCTGCAAACATTGCACACATTTCTCTGTATTAAAATGTTTGCCCCTCAAAAGCTATATAAACACATCCACACATCTCAAAACAGCTTTTCATGCGGCAAACATGGTGTGGAATTGGTTTGCTAACATTAGTACACTTACTGATAATTCACATCAAATTTAAAAAAATATATTACTAAATTCCTGCACTTTAAGTTCTTTCTTAAATGCAGATGAAGACACCAGTCTCTTTCAACTCCACATAAATTCACTTCTGCTGAGCACAACTCAAACAGACCTCCTTTTCCTCCAAAGGACCAATGACAAACTGAGCTTTCTCTGGTTCTGCACTCAATCATATCACAGAATTTCTTCAACCATGTAATAAGAATGGTAACTATTGGTTGTGTCTTTGAACGTTTTATTTTATCTCTCTCCATGTGATCTTGCAAGACTCTCTTTGGGATCATAAAATACTTTGTGGTAGGCCCAGTAATTTTCCGTGTGGGGCTTGAGAGACTCGCCGGATCATAAAAACACTTGTGGTAGGCTCAACAATTTTCAATTTGGGTCTCATAAGATTCATGAAGGTTCACAACACAATTCTAGGGAAATGCGAGTGTATGGGAAGCACTAGCCTCCTCACTAAGAATCCCTTGTTGAATAATAGGTATGCATACTGGATGGAGTATGAGGAGGAACTATCCTATGCTTTCAAACCTCTCTCTCAAATAACAACTATGGCATGGCATGTGTAGGAACTGACCTCTCCTTTTCAGACGGGGTGCATATAGTAGTCAGTGGGAAGAGACTGGCCTTTCCTTTGAAACCTTTCTCTCAGATGATAGGAGTGCGTAGTAGGGTATGGGGAGAGATCGGCCTCTCCTTTAAGATCTCTCTCTCAGATGAGGGGTATGCCTAAAAGTGAGTGGGCAGGGAATGGCCACTCATCTAAGACCTCATCCTCAGATGACAGGTGGGTGTAGGGTGTGTGGATGAACTGGCCTTTCCTTTTGGGACTTCTTTCTCAGATGACAGGTGTGCGTAGCAGGGTGTAGGGCGAGACTGACCTCTCCACTCAGACCTCTCACTCAAATCACAGGTGTGCATCGTAGGGTGTGGGCAAGGACTGGCCTCTCCATTCAGACCCCTCTCTCAGGTGACAGGTGCGCATAGTGGATGCATGTCTGCATGACCTGTCCATTTCAACCTCTCTCTTGGATGACAGATGGGTGTAGTAGGTTGGGTGGAGGAACTGGGCCCGAGGTCAGTCGTAAAGACATGCTCTAAAGTTATATTAATTACACAAACCACGTTAGGTAATTCTGTGTCGATTACTGTCTTTAATTGGAGATCTGCTACTTGTGGAGGAGTGCAACAACAATGCCAGTTGCGCTCCAATTTTTCCACACTCAAATCTGTATTACTAAGAATGTTTTAAGCATAAAGCTAGATCAAGTGCTATCTTACTAAGCTGGAAAACTGGTAACTCTGCTTGTCATTTTCCAACATGCAATAGTTATGTTAAAGGTTGCAGAGGCAATTCCTCCCTTAAGGCGAAGGAGCATTGACCCACTGCTCTCGCAGCCATGAAAACATAACAATAATGAGATAATAACACAGGTTATTATCACTTTATTTTTTCTCACTTACTTGTGCCGAGTCTAGGGTGGGCGGGGCTGAGCCATCCTGATTGAAAGCTGCAACAAGAAGGAGTAATAGTGGCCCTGCTGCACGGTCTCATGTCAGTTTTGCCAGCCATCATAGGATGGCCAAGCCAACATGTGCACTCAGATCACTCCACCCGAGCCGGAAAAAGAACAGGCACAGGTTCATAGTCCCTTAGAGAGCACCAACCCAGAGCACTCAGACCAATCCCAGCACTGCTCTCATGCTGTGTAATACCATCATGAGCGCAGCGTTTGGATTGGCATAGGGGAGCCTATCGCCTGCAGTGAGTCGAAGAGCAGAGGTGCAGAAGAGAACAGAGGCAGCAGATAGCAGGTAAGCACTATTTTTTTATTTCTCTCCCCACACTACCCATGCTCAGCCACTCCTCCTCTCGCGCGGCCTCACCACTTTAATGTCACAGCAGCCATCACTGAAAGGTTGACGGTATTTGTAAATATATTTCCGAAGTGGATACACCTGAATATTTTGAGACTCAGAAGTAAAGGGTTTGGCCACAAAGAAAACACCCTCAGAAGCAAAACAACAAAGAATATGAATGAAAATAATTAACATTCTGCATGAGTTACTGCTGCACACTTTCTCAGAGACAAAATCTACCTAAGTACATTTCTGGAAGTAGGAGTACTCCAGGCAATGACAAACTATCATAGAGTTCCAACAAGACTGCCAGAAATCTTTGTGAATGCTCAATAATTCATTAAACTACATTATATACAGAAGGCATCCTCAAGGAGGAGGAGGATTATGTGCCTTGAATCCTGGTACTTATGAATCTTGCCCACAAATGTGACTCTAGCAGTGTGTGTTAATCTTAAAAATTCAGGAACTGAAATGCTTAGAAATCGTTACTCGAGCAGGTACTCTGTAAAAACAAGTGCAATATTTTTAGATCCCGGGTTTGGTAAATCATTAACCATTTGTGCAATAAATTATAACCTGAGATCCTTTGAGACCATCTCAATGGCCAAATTAGATCATCATCTCTAAGTCTTCATGCAAACGTTATTATTTTTCCCTTAAACTCATTATCAATGCCATGAATCCAAATTACATATTTAATCAACAGAGATCACTTTTGATTTGATGTATCCTATTGTCAGAGTGACCCTACTTCCAACCCTCAATACTTTCACACGTTTATTGTCTTTATATTTTTGCACTTTTTGTTTGGTGGGATTTTTATACACTTCTCATATCACATTTCAAGGAATCATCTGACCTTTTCCAAATGTATTTCCCAAGGCTCACGTTCTTGCGACGTACATATCAATCTGTGTATCTTTTGAAAGACACGGTTTTAGGAAACTAAACAAGAATTGCTGTGGCACCGAATGTTAGCAATGGCTAATGGGTTGGAAGACACTAGCCCAATAGGGGATCCATGGCCAGCAAAAGCCAACAAGTTAATCAGGATTTTCCACACAAAGGTTACTTGCAAGGGCAGAAGCGATGAGGCAGTAAAACACATATTCTAAAGTGAAATGTATTATTTTCTCCTTAGGTCGACTGGAGAATTTCGTGGTCTGGCGTGAAGTGACATGTTGATCAATCCCCCACACTCCCATTGCCCACATACACACACAACCCCCTTCCCCATCCCACTCTTGTAGTCGGGTTGGAATTGCTCCTTGTATGGAAAATCTAGCACAGCCCAGACTTTAGACCTTCAGGCACTAGCTAGTACCCATTCCCCAAAAAACAGCCCTGACCTTAGCACTACATGATTTATTGACTGACAGGTCAACAAATGCCCCTTAGACACAGAAAGAGATAGGATGAGACCATTTTTCCAAGTAAAGAATCTTGAATGCAAGATGTATTTCAGTGTTGTCTGAAGAACGAGCCTCTATTAAAATACAAGGTATATGGACCACATCTATCACAGGCTTTTAATGCTCTGAAGAGTCAGCGGATCAATTGTGCTAAATCCTGCTTGAATAATACAACACACAGCAGCGAAATTAAATTGTGCGGCTGGGGCACATCTCACATCCTTGTAGAAATAAGCAAGGCCAACTGCGCCGCTCCAAGGCAGCCATTTTTTTTTATTTCAGCAAAGTAAAAAATGCTATTCCTTAATGTTATCATGTGCCCCATTGCGCACACACATACAAGTACAGACATTACACATATACACAAACAGCATCTCTGCGCGGGAACGAGAAGCACCGACTCATTAATGAGGCTGTAAGTTCTGATTTGCAGTCCTAGGACATGGGACCAGGGCCATCAAATGTCAGGGGTCAATGCAGTGCTGCAGGATTGCACTGAGCCAGCACACAAAAATCAATTAAAGATGGCAGATGTGATTAATTAGGCAGCTGGCTGGAAACCCTCTTAAAGTGCATTACCATTTACTCATCCCAAAACATTATTATAAAGAAATTACGCGAGTCCCTTCCCAACTCCATCCTTTTCAATGACGGAAAGAAATAGCTTTCTGGTTTTACAGTCTAGGTTTTCAGCACTCATCCAGGTAGACCTTATCTGTCTCCAAATTATGCAAGAGAGTAAGTAATTCAGTCATCCTCATCTGTACCGTAAATCGCTTTTCCGCATAAAAATTAAACAATCACTGTGAAAGGAAAAAGGATAACAACGGTTAAATTCTGATTCATGCTTCTATCCAGTTTGTTTTTTTAATTCTTGTCACTTTTCACTAAACATCTATCTCGACTTTACACCTGAGAGGTGCGGTGGCATTCTATTGAAAACAAACACAAGAAAATCCAACCTAACTTCAAATTACTCTTCCCTGAAGGGGATTTTAAATTTAATATACACATTGTATGATATGGAGCTCAAAGTCAGTTTTTTGTAAACCAATGGAGCTAGCGCAGTATTGAATCGTTCTGCTAATTGTGCCATAGAGAATGGAGCAAAACGATTTTGTTGCCTGGCCATAGAGAGAATTGTCGGTAGCCGGCCGCGCTTGCGTTATTTCAGCGACTATATCTAGTGAATCCATTTAATAATCGGAGCCAACGCAGTCAGAGAGAAGAATTACTACAGATCAAAGAAATAGACGACTGTGAAAATTAAACAGGATATATTGCACCAAAGAAGCATATAGCATACCTTCGAACAGAAAAACAATCAGCCTAAAATTTGAAAAGAACACTTGAGGATCAGCATCCTACTTAAAAGACCCAACAGAAAGACATCTAAAAAGCAAAATTAAAGAAATCATCCGTAATCTTCAAGACAACAACTGAAAAACAGCTTCATCAATAAAAGACCAAGCACAAGGACATCTGAAAGGCAGAAGAAAAGAAATCTTCATAAAACATCAAATCTACAATTGAAGAACAGCTTCCTAATTAAAAGACCAAGCACAAAGACATCAGAAAAGCAGAAACAAAGACATCTTCAAAAAAAACGAACAGCCAGTTCAAGACAAGAACCGACACACAACAAACAATCCACAAACAACCTACTTCTAAAAGTGCCGCTCGTGAAGGAGTCCTTGCTGCCTGTTTCCGTGTTGGACCTTGGAGCCCCGCAGGGTGAAGCTATTGTGTGCTAGGAGCCCCGCTGGGCGTCAGAATCACTGTGGGGGAGTCGCCAGCAACGAGGACGGGACTGCGAGTGCCAGCAGGCTGTGCGCGTTCCAGCTAGCACACCTGCCGCCTCTTCCCGTGTCTCCGCCCCCCGCTGGACTGTGAAAACTCCTCGCGGCCCCCGCTCCGCGGGTGCCGCTCGTGAAGGAGTCCTTGCTGCCTGTTTCCGTGTTGGACCTTGGAGCCCCGCAGGGTGAAGCTATTGTGTGCTAGGAGCCCCGCTGGGCGTCAGAATCACTGTGGGGGAGTCGCCAGCAACGAGGACGGGACTGCGAGTGCCAGCAGGCTGTGCGCGTTCCAGCTAGCACACCTGCCGCCTCTTCCCGTGTCTCCGCCCCCCGCTGGACTGTGAAAACTCCTCGCGGCCCCCGCTCCGCGGGTGCCGCTCGTGAAGGAGTCCTTGCTGCCTGTTTCCGTGTTGGACCTTGGAGCCCCGCAGGGTGAAGCTATTGTGTGCTAGGAGCCCCGCTGGGCGTCAGAATCACTGTGGGGGAGTCGCCAGCAACGAGGACGGGACTGCGAGTGCCAGCAGGCTGTGCGCGTTCCAGCTAGCACACCTGCCGCCTCTTCCCGTGTCTCCGCCCCCCGCTGGACTGTGAAAACTCCTCGCGGCCCCCGCTCCGCGGGTGCCGCTCGTGAAGGAGTCCTTGCTGCCTGTTTCCGTGTTGGACCTTGGAGCCCCGCAGGGTGAAGCTATTGTGTGCTAGGAGCCCCGCTGGGCGTCAGAATCACTGTGGGGGAGTCGCCAGCAACGAGGACGGGACTGCGAGTGCCAGCAGGCTGTGCGCGTTCCAGCTAGCACACCTGCCGCCTCTTCCCGTGACTCCGCCCCCAAGGCGCGGCAGATTTATCAACAGAAGACTCGCGCGTTAGCGGGACGCGTGTGCGGGACAGCACCCGGGACAAAGCCCGGACTAAGGGCGGACCCTCTGAGACCCTCCGAGAACCGAGGAGACCGGACTGGACCCAAATTCCTGGTATTTTTTTCTGTGACCCATTGTTACTATAACTGTCACTTTGCGTGCCCTTGTAAACCATTGCTGTGGGACATTACCTGTATTTACTATGGCCGAAAAACAGGGTGCACTGTTGAACAAAACCCTCGATGATTATTTCACTAAAGCTTCCCCGGATATGCCATTAGATATCGTTTTGGCAGAGCGCCGTGCCGAGCGTCGCCGCTCTGTTGAAAGTTTAAAGCATCGGCGCTTGTCGCCAACATCCACACCTTCAGTGAATCTCAGTATAAATACCCAGTTAAATGATGTCATTGTACATTCGATTGATTCAATTGATAACCAAGCTGTGGTATTAGATGTTTCCAACCCTTGTACAAATCATTCCCCCCATCTGGATATTATAGGTCCCGACGTTACCACACATACAAGTACTCCTAATGTTTTAAAACCTATTTCCCCATTACCATCAAAGATAGTGCGAAGCAGAGCAAAGAAATCCATACCAGCTCCAAGGGTACATGGACCTCCGCCATGCAAAAAACGACGGAAAGGGGGGATTCTATTGCAACCAAAAATAAGCCACTCTGATTTTGGTAAAAAAGCCAAGACCCCTGAAGCTAGTGTTATTACTACTTCTGCTGCCACAGAAGGGCCAGTTCCTATTACATCTCCTTCGCCCCCCATCGTACCCATAGTCGTAGAGGACATGATGGAAGTCTCTGAGCTGCCCAAATCGCTTACCACTGCTCACGCATCTGCCACTTTAGACTCGATAGTAAACTTAATTAACACCCACTCAGCATCAATCTTGGAAAGGCTGATTGAAATAGAGTCAAGGCTAAATCTACTTGAGCGTGCACTGGGGAATAAGGGCGAGGCAAATTCCAAATCATCGAACTTAGTATCACACCAAGCACCTAGTGTGTCTAAGACCAATTTAGCCTCTCAAGCAACAACAGCCAACTCTATCTTGTTGGCGATCCCTACCACCACGGTGCCCAAAGGGAATGCTATAATTACTCCTAAACCAACCCCACCACCAATAAATTCATCAAATAATTTGGCCCCTAAGCCAGCTACTACCAAAATTAATCCACCTAACAAGGTAGTTAGCTCCTCCAATGAAGGCCAATTAATTGATACAACGGGACAGAAACCAACATGGGGAAGGTCCAAACAGGTGCCAAACCCAGAACTACCACCAGAGGCAGTGCCCTTTGTGGTAGTTCTAACTGGAGTCCCAGTGCTACCTACTAGCAAGAGGGAGGGCTTTGCTCAATTAAAAAATAAGATCATGCATTGGTTAAGTCTATACAGACCAATAGCACCTCATATAAATGGTGAAATTGTCCATGTCCGACGCCTCCAATGGTTGGGAAGCAGACCAAAAAACATTGAGGGGGACGTGGTGGTTGTAAACTTTAGGGATCCCAATGCAGTCCAATATGTATTAAACTGGCCCCCAGGCACCACAAGCAACTGCATAATACCCAGACCCTTGACCTTCTTCTATCCAAGGTCTGTGGTTTTTCCCTCCCAACAACAACCTGCCTCCTACATTACAACTCAAACTATGCCCTGCTCTTATCCACCAGTTACGCAGAGGGCTGGTAACATACACCAAATGATACCACCATTTACTAGGCCTAATCCTACGGAGCCTTTCTTTCCACCAAATCATGCACCGGCTACTAATGCTTTTGGCTGGAACTGTGTCCCATATAGGCAAATTAACACTAATAATAGAAGAATGGACCATTTAAAACCTTTCACCCCTTTAGAAACCACCAACAGATTTGACATCTTCAGTGGGCTCGATGACTGTGATTGATGCCATGTGTCTAGGGGGGTTAACGGAAATGAATTGTTGGATGCAAACCTGTTGGGGGAAAGGGGAGTTCTATGTTTTCAGCCAGTTGGTGTTAATATTGATGAAGCCGAAATTGAGGGGAATGTAAACTTACCGTCTGTGATAGCTCCAATAATTGGGGATAGTTTAATACTACTGGGAAGTGTTGCTCCCCAAAATGAGCTAATGTCTATAGAG
The DNA here is from genome assembly GCF_964263255.1 of Lissotriton vulgaris. NCBI lineage: Eukaryota > Metazoa > Chordata > Amphibia > Caudata > Salamandridae > Lissotriton > Lissotriton vulgaris. The sequence continues at coordinate 899,871,410 of NC_141687.1, forward strand.
CATGATGAAATTAATCGAGAAGGTCATTTTCCAGTGGTTGCAGAGGGGGGAAATGTTTTGATGCAAAAAGTCTTGGAACCTCGACAAACTTTAAAGCTTGTTTCCTGGAACATAGCCGGGCTATCAAAAAATCTAATTGACCCGGACTGGGCGAGTTTCATTGACTCTTTTGATTTTTGTATGTTGCAAGAGACCTGGGCGGTTGAAACTATACATAGGCTAGGATATAAATCTTATGGTGTCAATGCAATTCCCTCGAGGAGTGGAAGACCCTCGGGAGGGTTACTGACCTGGGTAAAGGTAGATCTAAAAGTTAACATTGAAGTGGTGGATACCAACTCCCCTGATATTCTGATTTTGAAAATTGATGCTCGTAAAGAGAAAAAATTGTACCTAGTTAATGTCTACAACAGACCATCCCCCATCACTAGGGAATCTTCCACACTAATATCCCTTGACCTTTTATTGGGTAATCTAGATACTAGAGCAAACTACGTCATCATATCAGGCGACTTCAACTGTAACTATGAGCCTATTGTGGGGCTTAGCGACATCTTCCTAGAAGAAGACGAGGCTAATGGGATCCCTGCTTTAGAAACTACAAAACCAGTAAAATGTTCTCCGATGGCCCTTCAATTGACGAGACTATGTGCAGAACACTGCACTAGAGCGTGCAATGGAAGGCTACCATCAGACATCATGAGGAAGCCCACGTTCTATAGAGGGAACTACAAAAGCAACATAGACTTCATAATAGCCTCCGTGTCTTCATGGGAATTCCTTTTGGACTTGGAGGTAACCGAAAGGCTAGAGAGTGACCATTTCCCTCTGGCCCTCCATGTCGAGGACTCCCTATTTGGAGATACAGTGTCCCCATCAATAGGAGACAGAAATGGTGGTGACCAAATTGAGTTACACATCAGTAACAACAGACGTTCTCTCAAATGGCCACTAATATTGGGCAATAGTGAAATCATAACAGAAATTTATGGGCTTTTTGCTAGTATCTTTGGAGTATATCCAAATGTCATCCCAACTGAAGGCCATGACAGTCACTTTATGGAACTACACCATAAATTTTTTAACGCACTAAGGCCCCTAGTCACAAAGATGCTGAAAAAAGGTCAGCAGAAGACACACAATTTGCTCCATAGCAAACCCTGGTATAACAAGGATTGTAGGGAGTCCAAGAGGGCACTCCTGATAGCAATCAAATCCAAGATCCAAATGGATGTCATATCTGCCAGGAATAGTTATAAAATGGTCCAAAAGGCATGCAAAGTTGCATGGGAAGAAGCAAAATGGGCTGACCTGTTACAAGCAGCAAAAACACGAGACAGTGTAGCCTTCTGGAGGCTGATAGCAAACGGAAATCACCAAGGTAGAGTGGTAAAGGATGTCTATCTAGACGAACGGACTTGGGTAAATCATTTTTCTGAACTTTATAAGGCATATGAGGAACCCAGTACTGATAGCACTCCTAGCCATGTCATTCCGGGAGAAACCTTGGAGTTCACCCCAGGTGAGACAGAATTGGCGATAAACCAGATTAAACCTGGTAAAGCCCCTGGGTTAGACAAGATCCCGGGAGACTTGTACAAACACGAACTAAAAATTTGGATTCCATACATTAATTATTTGTGTAACGAGTTATCCCGAACTCTAGACTTCCCAGAAAGCTGGAAGGGGGCTGAAATTGTTTTAATTTACAAGAAAGGTGACAGGATGGACCCCTCAAATTATCGTCCGATAAGCTTAATGGACATATTGCAAAAAATCTACACCAGACACATTTTATTCCGTGTCAATGATTGGCTGGACGAAAATGCAATTTTGTCTACATACCAAGCGGGTTTTAGAACTAAAGTTAGTACAATCGACCAAATTTTCTGGATGAAATAGAACCACCGTTAGCAAAGACCTTATTTCTGAAATTCAGATATGGGAACCTCCAAATCGGTTCAACACTGGTCCGTTGGTCTGATGGTGTAAACTCGGCGAATCATGCAGAGGGTGAATTTTGTACCCTGTGTGGCGGTAACCAACAGGAAAATGAGCTACATATCCTCTTCTTCTGCCCAATATACACCAAGGCGAGAAGAAGATGGATTAAGCCCATATGTTTAAGATTAGGTGTAAGAACTTGCTCACAGGCCCTAAGGATTCTCTTGACCGATAGTAGTCAAACTATCGTATTTAGTGTTAGTAGATTCTTGCACAGTATCTTCTTTCAAAGGAAAAAACTGGGTCATAAACTGTAAAATATAATGTACCAAAAGTGTTGTAGACATGCTTTAATTGATTTTTGTTCTAACTGAGGGACAACTGATGAACTCTCATTTCTGTCGCCTGTACTTGATGAAATTTATTTCTGTCACCCACACTTGTTTTTGATCTAGAGTAATTATCATGACCTTCAGATTTCCTAATCTTGATTTTAGAATCGACATGAAAACTGAATGAATTTTACAGTATGTTATGTATTTTAATGGAATGTTTTTATTGCTGTAATGTATTGTTCTTTTATGGTATTCATGCCGAAATAAAGATATATTGATTGATTGATTTTGTTTCAGTTTCTACTACTCGAGCATTTTTTCACCTTGTCAGAAATAGAGACAGCAGGCTATGCAAATTACGAAATATCCTTTGTTTATAAAATTATTTTATTTGCGTACTCCAGAGTAATACTGAGATAAATAATGAGCTATTAATATCCTTTGTAAAAGAAAAAAATGAAGCAGGCTGATTTTGCACCATTTAAATGCATTTGTAATAAGAATCAGTGTTTGATAGGGCAAAACAAACAGGAGCACCCCTGCATCTGGCCGTCCTGTAGTCTGAATCAAAATGCATTCACTTCATCAGACTATTATGATTCTTCATAAAGACTCAAATGCTAGCATGGTTTAAAGGCCGCTGCCTGCTTTTGACCTTTACCTAGATTCAATATAGTCCAGTTATTGGAGTACGCTAACAGCTATAGCATTATTACCTGTACCTCTTCAGTAGGAATATAGCCACAACAAACGTTGATTAATTTGAAAAGTAAACGGGAACGAGAAAATAGTTATTCAGCCAGAGCTGGGAATGGAAAAAAATGTACTCCAACATCACGTAATTTGGGGTTCAGGTGTGGGAGCAGAAAATGGGGTGGAGCCAGGAGAGGGTAAGTCATGAAAAGTGGAGTCTGGCAGCCAAGTACTGCATATCTTTTTTTAAACCCTGCCTAAAAAAAGCAGAAGTGACAATTGTCTGCAAATCTTCTCTGGTTTACTTAACTGGTCACAAAGATTTTAAAATATTTTATAGGGTTAACGCACCTACTGTAGTGATATTTTATGTCAAGCAATTTTCAAGTGCTAATAATATTGCTAAGCTAACTCTGGTGTTTAAGTCACATTTTGGAGAGACCTGTGTTTTGTCTATTCACAGGCTTGACTAATCATAAAGTAGAATAGAAGGTTAATGTGCCTGATGCAAAGCACAACATGTAAAATGCAGATCACCGATTTGTATTTTATGTAGATAGCTCAGTGGGTTACTTATTTTGTCACAGCAATCCTCTTGTTATTTGCAGTTCATTAGTGATAACATTTCTAATATGGTACAGTGACTAAATCATCAAGAAGTTGAATGTAAACTGCTACAGATAGGTTTAGAACCTTAACATTTTTTTCAAAGTTTATTTTTAGATTGCTTAAAAGGAATCCTATTAGTCATAATAAAATCTTCTAGTACAGACAATCCCAACCACTTTTACATTTTAAATCTTGACTTTGTGTTTCTCCACACTAAGCGCTCCAAACATATAAAGCCTACGATTATAGATTATATGATTCTTCCACCTTGTAAGCCTCATTGCCTTTTGTAACATTTCAAGTACATTGGCTTGTATGACTCATGGCCTTTGTACAGTTGCGGCCCGTGGAGGGCGCTGCGGTGGGGCAGGACTTGCTACGAAATTCGCTTTATTAATTAAATTGTTTACTTACCTCCAATTATCCATATGCCGGTTTTTAGCACCCTCCCCCGCCTCTCTTCCCCACTGCAACTCCCTCCACGGGCCACGGCTGCCTCTGTATAATATGCATGTGTGCTGGAAAGAACTCCGACACCCTACATACGAATGAGTAGCACTATACAATAAATTCAACAAAAAATTCATTTGTAAATAAAATTTAAATTGTTATTAGTGTAATTATTCACACAGATAGATATATCTAACATTTTTCAGTGCATGAATGTCTTTGTTTACAAGTGATGAACAATGTCAAAAACCTACCTCCAAATCGTAATTCACCTTAAGCATGTATAAAGTAATAGCTTGCTAAGAGTCTTTGTTCACCTCTATTGCATTGCCATATAGGTGTTTGGCTCCAGATTGCTCCCAGCAAGTGTCCAAGGCCGGACTGGCTGTACTAGGCATCGGGTGTTTCCCCAGGGGACTAGAATGGTGGGGGGGAGGGGCGTTTTTCTTACTGGGGGACGTTTTTGCAGCTCTGCAGCAGTTTTGATAGCACCTGCTGAAATGTTCTTTTTATATCCAGCAGTTTTCAGGTAACAACAAAAGTGTCAGGATAACTCTGGTGAATAATGTGCCTCCTGGAAAAAGGATCAGCGTTTTGTCTAGTGGCAGTTTTGACTCCTCTAAGGTAGTGCAGAGGGTTAGTATGCCTGCTGCAAAGAACACGTGCCATGCAAATCACAGAACTGTATTTTATGTGCCTAGTTTAGTGGGTTACTGCTTTTGTCACAGAGACCCTTTTGTTAGTGTGCAGTTCATGAGTTACAATCATAATCTAGAAAAGCGAGCTGTGAAAGAGCTGCATGCTGGTACAGGTTAGAAAGTAACGTTTTTTTCTGAGTCTTTCATTATCCAAATGATGCTAAAAAGGGTTTGTTTGGGTAGACATACATTCGGATTAATTAAACCAATCCTAACCAATGTGTTATGATCTGAATCCTGGGTATGTGCTTATCCTGACCAAGCACTCTTAACAAATGCCTACTGGTATGGATAACATCAATCCTACACTTTGTAGCCCCCTTTGTTTTATGTAATATTTTCTATACACTGATTTACACAAGTTTTAATAATTGTCTCAATGTGTGTGTAAAGTAAAGTGCTCCAACATTCTACACTGGTATGGGAGGCACTAAAAACAAGGGAGATGCATGTGAGCAAGGGGCAAAGAAGAGATGAAAAGCACTTTTGGAGGGTGTTTATGAAGGAATCTTTGAAGGACCTGAACAAAGATTGTCCTCTCAGGTCATCATTTACTACGCTTTAAAAGTTAATACAATTGAATATATAATGAAAAATGTGTTTTAGAATGCATGGTTGTTGCCCAAATTTTCTTGGGGGAGAACTCCCCCAAACACTCCTTGAAGTGATCAGGCCCAGTCGCTGTACTCGCTACGCACCGTATGGGGGCTGGTCTGACAACATTTGCCAGGGTGGCTTTCCCGGTCCGGCCCTGCAAGGGTCCCAGTGTCCTTCCCAGTAATTTCACCTCCTCCCCACAGCAGTTACAGGTACTGGTGACTCTGGCAGGCAAGAGTTACCAGGGCATTACAAGTGGAAGCCTAGGGTATCCTTAGTAAAGTGTAAATAATGGGGCAATAGGTATTTGCAGATCTGAGACCTTCCATAATACCTCATCTTGCGCTGGGTGAAACAAAAGAGCTCTGTAGTGTCCCTGTGGATCCCATATTTACCATGGGGCATCACACTTCTCAAGGAATGGTGGTTGTGTGTGTGGGGGGGGGGGTTCAAACAGGACCTTAATAGTTTGGACTGTAGCCTGTCTCCTCTGCACAATCCGGATCCTTAACATAAGAGCGCTTCAGAGAATTATCATTTATATTTTAATAACTGTATTTTAATTTGGGGCTTTCTCAGCAGTTGTGGAGAGTGGGGTTCTTGCACCGGCCCCTTTCACAACGGAACAGCTCAAGACACACCACATGCCTGCGGGCATCCAAAAAGGGTGTTTTATTCTTTGCTTCTAACTTATTTTGATCCTACACGTTTCCGAAGCCGAGGGGGGAAAAAAACCTTTGTTTCATTCCTTTCTATGGGAGTGCATATGAAATAGTCGTTTCTGCCTACACCATTTTCCCTAATGCAGAAATATTCATGTAATATGAAGTCGAGCAAACGCAATTTATTTGCTATTATGGAAGCGGTTACATAGTGCAAAAGTAAATTTGCTACAATTTTGTACCTTAGCAAAGTTTAGTTAATATGGCTCAGGAGCTTGAATTGCGAATCGAATTTTACTCTGTTTTTATTTAATACAGCAAAAAAGTGAGCCCTTAAGCACCGCGATACAGGGATACGCTTTTAAGCAAGAACCATCATTGCATAAAATATGCATTGGTCTTAGTCAAATGAAATTAATGCTTGCAATATTTCTGCGCTTTGGCACATGTATGCATCAGGCCCTGGCGAGTGTGTAGTTTTTCAGGTGGGGATATTGCGGTTATATTTTAGCAACGTGTCGGCGGGTCATTCATCTAGCAAGCTTCTCTGCACACGTACTTGAATTTTTTTTTAGTATAAAAGTCGACCTTGCTGAAATACATCATGTTTCGATAATGTATCCTCAAATGCCTGATAAAAGGCCTTGCCCCGACAACATATGAATATTTAAATGATAGCTTAATTATTTATCATATATTTTTATTAACGCCGAATGTTGTGCGGCTATGCAGAAGCGCCACGCTTATTATGCAGCAGGGTTGCATGAGCCGCGCGCTAAACACTAATGCTCTTGAACATGCCCTGTAACAATGCAATACTCAGCATCCCGAACCTGTATTGATTTCAGGGGAGAGCGGCTGGCTCTGCATGCGAATGAGGTTGGCATGGATTTAATTTTGTTCACCTTCATGACAATTTCGAGACGTCGCCTGTGACAGCCCGGCCATGTGTTTACCTCTGCGACCGAGCGGCCTTTTTCAAACAGGGGCCTCTGCCGAGAAGTCAGGACTCGACACAGTCTGCTGGGGCTCAAAAGACAAGGGGAGACATGGCGTCTACACAGGAAAACTAATATGGCAGCCATGTTTGGGGCGGGGCTCAAAACGTCACTTTGCTTTGAGTGGCAATCACAGCATGGGCCCTACGTTGATGAAAAGATATTCCTCAGAGGTGTTCATGAGTTAGAATTTCTCCTGGTGACCCCCACCCTATTACCTCTGTTGACACTCTACTGCTTGACCAATCCTCTTTATTATATTGATGTAGAAACATTTATTTTTAGATCTGAACCGCAGTGTATTTCACATTTATTCCACTTTGGCTGTCCCCCAAAAGTAGTTATGTTGTATTATAGACCAGGATTGGGCAGGAAACTGACGGCAGACATTGAACATATGGCAATGTGCACATGCCCCTCTTTGGGGAATTTGAGGGGATTCAACCTCAATTGTTTAAACAAAAGGGGGTCAAGCTTATCCTTTTAGAACATGTTTTCCCAAGCATGTTGGCTGTAGATGTTTTAGGCTGCTCTGAATTAAAACTCGTGAACCATTTTCACATCTCCATAGCAGCAAATTGTGTATTTTGCCATTTAGCAATATTTATAATATGCTCCCCGATGCCTAATGTCCAGGTTGGATCTTGGAGCATGTCTTGTTTGTCCGGATAAATAGCCAAAAGACGACTTTGCACCACAAGGTCATCATTTGGAATCATTTATGTCAAAAATTATTTTTCATCTAGCACAAGACAAATCTGTCGTTTCTATATATTGCTCAGAACAGGTGTTACTATTACTTAAGTTAATAGTATTGTGTTTACTGAGTTAGGAAGGATGAGTGTGCCTTGCCTGGATTCTAACTAATGGCCTTCAGATCACAGCAGTTGCCAGTGGTGCACGTTGATTACCAGAGACATCCTGCCAGGTAAGCAATTTAAGAGATGTAGAAAGGTCTCTATTCTTTTTCCTCTCCTTTATCTGTTTATGACGGTATTGTTCCTCCTCTCTTGTTCTGACTTACATTTCTCTGCATCTGTTCCAAACATCTTGGTACTAAGTTGTGCACCTACTTCTCGTTTTGCTTACCTCTATTACTCCTCCTTTGAGTTCTTTGACAGAGATATTAGGGGATGACACAAGCATTCAATCCACCCCTTAGGGCAGAGAAAGGGTCCGTTATAGGTCAAGCCTTCCTGACTGAGAAGCTGTAGGGACTGGTTGTGAAAGACACATACTAGGCACACAAAGATCTTACACAGCCTTGGAACCCGCCCATTCTTTTTTTTTTTTTGTAAAATTTTTATTTTGCATACAGAGAAAAAATTAACAAGCAACAAAAGGAATCACAGTGGGCGCATGAAAGTTCCCACACAGTGGGAAGGCTGAAAAGGAAGATGAGGCAGGGTAGTAAAGCAAAACGTCTTCAGTGCTGGTAATGTCGGCAGTCCCGCAGCAATCCCCCGACAAGGGGTAGCTCAAATAGTGCAGCCAGCAACTAGTCCAGAGTTCCTCCAGCGATCGAGTATGCCTCATCTCGGCGAAGCAACAGTCCCAAAGCAACTCCCAACCCTCCCCCCAAGAACAAACCCCCCCCCCCCATGACGGCGCCGCTCGCAAATCTCATTCATACACCAAGCACACCCTAGAGTTGAAACAAGTGCAAATTCCTAAGTGACGCTGGGCAAACAGCCGAGGGCAAGCCAGCAGAAAGAAAGGACACCAAGGGGCCCCATACGTGCTTGAAGTTTTTATATTTGCCAATAAATATATCCGCCATTCTCTCGAGACTCAGAAGTCTCCACAGTCTGGAGTGCCACAGGGAAACCGCCGGGGCCTCCTTACGTTTCCAGGCCGAGGCCAGCGTGAGCTTGGCCGCACCGAGACACAGCCATAAGATCTTTTTGTCAGCTCGCGATTGGTGTTCCAGGCCGGGATCCCTCAACCCCAGCAAAACGAATTCGGGGGAGTCGTCGATAGGGTACTGCAAAATGTCTTTAATATGCGATAAGATCTCGGCCCAGAAGGGCTTAATGATTGGGCAATCCCACCAAATGTGGCGGAAATCCCCCAGAAGGCCACAACCCCTCCAACACCTGTCCGTGGCCGCCGGGAAAATGCGATGGAGTCGGGCCGGAACCATGTACCATTGCGTTAGGGTTTTGTAATGGGCTTCCCTCAAGAGTACGGAGTGGTTAAACTGCGTCATGTCCTTCCAGATCGCCGACCATTCTCCGTCAGTGATATCCCTCCCCACCATCTCCTCCCACTGCTCCATGTAACGCGGTCTAGGGGAAAGGGCCGAGCGGAGCAGCAGCTGATATAAAAAGGAGATAGCCCCCTTCATGGCCGAGGTCTTCAGGAGAAAGGCCTCGAAGTCGGAGAAAGGTCTCGTCGCTGCTTCCCGCACCGTGGGTGCAGTGGCCCAGTGCAGCAGTTGTAAATGCCGATACCTTTCCCCCGGCGACACCTGATAGTCCCGCATGCAGTTCTCGAACGTCAAGGGGTCGGGGCCATGAAACAAGTGAAGTAATGCCCGGCATCCCCCCTCCCTCCAAACGTCAAAGGGGCCCTCGGTGAGTGCCGGGGAAAATTCTGGATTAAAATGCAAGGGAGTGAATGGGGATGGGAAGGTCGTCCACCTCTCGTCACTGGCTAGTGTGTCCCACACTTTCAGTGTGGTCCCCGTGGGGGTACTAATGTATGCGTTTACCGGACGGTCGCGCTTCGGCTTCCACGCTAGGTCCCAGATGGACCGGCCTGCCACACTCCGGTCCATGTGCAGCCAGTGTTTGTCAGAGAACTGCTGCGACCACTCCACCATAACTCTAAGTTGGGCCGCCTTGTAGTAGAGGTGGAAGTCCGGAAGGCCTACCCCTCCGTCATTCCGCAGGCGCCGCAGAAGTGTAAATGAGAGCCGCGCCCGACCACCTTGCCAGATAAATTTCAACATCATCGATTTGAGTTGGCTAAAGAAGGTAGAGGGCAGTGGAATAGGCAAGGCCTGGAACAAATATAGATATTTGGGGAGAAGGACCATTTTGACAGCATGTACCCGTCCCAGCCAGGACAGGAATTTAGGCTTCCATTTCTCCAGCTCCACGCGTGATCTGGCCATGAGGGGCGGGAAGTTGGCCGCAAAGAGACCGCCCACCGTCGGGGTGAGGTGTACCCCGAGATATAGCAGGGAGCCCGAGGCCCAGGCCAACGGCGTCGTCGCCTTCACCCGTGCCACCTCGGCCTGAGACAGGGTCAGGTTCAGGACATGCGATTTGCCATAATTGACCTTGAAGCCGGCCACCGCCTCAAATTCCAGCAATATATCACGAACACACGGAAGGGAGTCAGCGGGGTCGGCCAACGACAAGAGGACATCATCCGCAAACAGGGTGATCTTGTGCTGTTCCCCAGTGAACGGGATGCCCTTCACCCCCTCATGCTCCCGGACTGCCAGTGCCAGAGGTTCAATGCTGAGTGCAAACAGCAAGGGCGAGAGGGGACATCTCTGCCTAGTGCCCCGCGAGTGTCGGAAGAAGGCCGACAAGTGGCCGTTCACCGCCACCCGTGAACGCGGGCTGCAGAAGTTAGCTCTTACCATCGCGATGAAACGATCGGAAAACCCGAATGCCCGCAACGTGTGGAAGAGAAAGCCCCAGTCCACGCGGTCGAAAGCCTTCTCCGCGTCCAGCCCCACCAAGACCGCCGGGATGCGTAACCTATCCGCCTTCTCTATCAGGTGGATGACTCTCCGGGTATTATCATGCATTTGGCGGCCTTTGATGAAGCCCGATTGGTCCGCATGGATAATCGACGGCAGCAGGTCTTGCAGGCAGCTCGCTAATATAGCCGAGTAGAGCTTGGCGTCGAGGTTGAGTAAGGCTATAGGGCGGTATGAGGCACACCGCTCCGGGTCCTTCCCCGGCTTCGGCAGGACCGTGATCACTGCTTCCGCCAGGGTCCCAGAATTCACCCCAGGTCCAGCCATGTCGTTGAAGAGGGCGACCAGGAAGTCGCACACCTCCGTTGCATAGGTCTGGTAGAAGACAGCGGTGTACCCGTCGGGGCCGGGGGCTTTGTGTAGTTTCAGATTTTTAATAGCCGCGAGGACCTCCTCCCTTGTGATCGGAGCCTCAAGTAAATCATTCCAGGCCCCTGGCACCTGCGGAAGCGATAAGCGCTGCAAAAAAGCACGTTGATCAGCCGCGTCCAACTCTTCCCCCGCGTACAATGCCGCGTAGAAGCGGCCAAAGACATCAGCCTTCGCCCCGTCATCGTGCTGGAGCACTCCTGCCACGTCTCTAATCCCACCTATGTATTCCCGCTCCTTCTTGTCCTTCAATTGCCGGGCAAGGTGTCTACCAATCTTGTTGCCCCCAGAGTAGGAGAGCCGGCCCAGCCGCAACAGTGTGAGTTCAGCCCTATTCGTGTAGTGAGACTTCAACTTGCCCCGTACTGCCGTCAGGGGACGTAGGGTCACCCTCGATGGATTAGCTTTGTGTTCCCTCTCAAGCGCGAGTACCTCTGCCTCCAGCGCTTCCCTCTCCTTCCTACGTAGGGCGTTCAATTGGGAGTTGAGGCCCAGGCATGTCCCCCTGATCGTCGCCTTGAAGGCGTCCCAGGTGGTCATTAGGGACGTGTCCGAGGGAGGATTGCTATCAAAAAAGTCCCGGATGGCCTGACGCAAGGCCTGATGGGATACATCGTCGCGTACCACCGAGGCCGGGAAGTACCATTTCCGGTTCGCGGTGTCAGGCGGCGACCACCGAAGCGTGAGCACTAGAAGACTGTGATCCGAGACAGAAATCGGGAGAATGGCGGCATCTAAGATGTTCCCTCTAAGGGACTGGCTGAGGAAGACGTAGTCCAGGCGGGAGTAGGAGTGGTGCACATGGGAAAAGAACGTGTAGTCCCTCCCAGCAGGGTGAAAAAACCTCCAGCCATCCACCAGGCCCATCTCTTCCACCACCCTCTGTGAACTCCCCGAGAAAACCCCGGTATCCGCCCTCCGACCCCCAGAGCTGTCCATCTCTCCATCCCAAACCAAGTTATAATCACCCAGCATGAATACAAGTCCTTCCGCAAAGTCCCCCACCTTCTCCAGCAGCTCCTGCAAGTACTTATTTTGGCCAGAATTAGGCAAGTAGAGCACCACAAACGTACACAACCTGCCCTGAATGTGCCCCTTGACCATCAACCACCGTCCTTCTCTATCAGTGCGGACTCCCACAGGCTGAAAATGCAACGCTGCCTTAAACATTAACGCCACCCCCGATGCTTCGTGACAGCTGAGGACCTGTACACAATGGGGTACGCCCTGTGTCGGAGCCGCATTTCATCCTTTCGAGCTAAATGGGTTTCCTGGAGCCCCACCACATCGAGGTGATGGTCTACAAGGTATTTCAGGACCTTCTGTCTCTTCTGAGGGGAATTCAAGCCCTTGACATTCCAAGTGCCTATACTAATCGGCATAATAAACACCTCCCAAAGAACTTGCTATCAGAAATACAAAATGGCGCCCAACCCACCTTCCACCCCTCCCCCCCACCACGTGCTCCCAAACGTTCCCAGAGCAGTCGCAGTCTCAGCCCCTCTACAGCATGGCGCGCATTCCACCACTCATTCTCTACATTCATCCCAAAAGGCCTGCCGTCACGGCCCCCCCTACCCAACAGTCCCCCAACCAAAGCCCCCCCGAACCAACACAGAACATTGTACAAAAGTGGGAAAAAAAGTGCATAAACCATACTCAACAGGATCAGTAGGCCGAAGTCCGTAGGAAGCCCCCAATCGAGCGACAGGCCCGAGGAATGAAGCCACTATTCCCCTTGGCCGTAATCAAGGTCGTCTCCACCAGAGTACTTGCACACCCTTGATCAGAAGGCCCGAGCCTTCCCGGCGCCAATCCGCCGTGTTGGGGCTCACGCCGCCCCCGAGCTGAGCTGTGAAGCAGCCAATGTGGCCGAGGCCACCGAAGCGACCGCTGCTCCTCGTTCCTGCAGGCTGGTAGAGAGGTCCGGGCGCTGTCTCGCAGGGGATCCGGCGGGAGAGCGCCCCACCCTGTGCCAAGAGTTCGATCGGCGGCGCCGCCGAGACGGGGAGGCCGCAGTGGCCTGCGATGATGGAACATCCGCCAGTCCCAGGAGCTCTTTAGCCGCCTGAAGTGTGCGTACTTGGGCCAGGCGGTTCTGCCATCTGAAAATTATCCTGAAAGGGTGCCCCCAAGAGTAGGCAATCCCCCTCTCTTTCAGGAATGCTGTGATAGGACGGAAGTCCCTTCGTTTCTGTAAAGTAGAGGCCGCTAAGTCCTGGAACAGCTGGGGACTATGGCCACGGAATTGCAATGAGTCGATGGTCCTGGCCTTCCGTAGTATTCTCTCCTTGAGTTGGAAATCGTGAACGCACACCAGTATGTCGGGGGGAGGACCCCCCCCTCGCCGCGGCAGGCCCACCCGGTGCACTCTGTCCATCCGTATCTCCGTCGTGTCCTCCTCATCTAGGACCTGGAGGAACAATTCCTGCACGTAACCCCGGAGGTCTCCCGCCTCACCGTCCCAGGGCACCGCCCGTATACGGATGTTGTTCCTACGGGAGCGGTTTTCAAGGTCCTCCGTATGCAGTTGGAGGTCCAAATTCTGCTCGGTGAGGCGGATAATGTCTTGCTGGAGCATGTGAACATCCGTGGCGACGCTCAAGTCCCTGTCCTCCAGGGTCGCCACCCTCTCGCCTATGCCGTCCACATCCCTCCGCACCTCCCGCAGGTCGGAGGCGAGCTGCGACCTGAGTTCCGATATGTCCTCCTTGATGGAGGCAAACAGCTCCGACATGAAGGCCTTCGTCACCGGAGCGTCTTCATCAGATTGCCTTGATGACCCACTTGCTCCAGGGGAGGCCGGTTGTTGGGAGGCCTTGTCCTTTCCCTGGTTTCGTTTGCGCTGCACTGTGGACATGACGCCCCGCGTCGACTCCACGTGGCCAAGGAGGCAGCGGGGGCTGCTGACGGGCCAAGCACTCGGTGCCTTCCTTCACCAGTCGTTTCCGGGCACCTCGCCCCCGGCACTCGATTGTGAGCGCCTCTTTTATCCCAGACGGGAGCTCCAGGGGTCCAGCGATCTGGCGCCTCGATCCTCCAATCCTCCGCCACCAATGAGCGGTAGATTCACTCCCGTGCCCCGTTGTCCTCCGGCTCCGAGCGGCAAGCAGGCCCTATGCTCGGATAGTACAAGCAGGCCACAGGCGCCACCCACGTGGGGGGACCAGTCGACGGCATTAGCAGTGGGCCACTGGTTGTGCAAGTGGCGCTACTCGGCCAGGGATCCTCTCACAGGTGCGGTGGGGTATGAGCCGGGTCTCGCCGATAGAGCCTCCCTCGTCCAACTCCGGTCCGCTCAGCCGTCCGTTTGCTCCAGCGCCTGCAGGCGGATCTAAGGCCCCGCCCCTCGACCACGCCGGGCCGCGATGGTTGGAAAGCCCGGGGTCTCACAGGCCGCAGGCTGCGAACGTCCTCGCAGGCGCTCTGGGGGTCGCACCGCTCCGGGGACCCCGCCAACGTCCGCCGCTCTGCTAGGCGAACGTCTCCGCCGCCGTAGGGGCTCGTGGGTACCCCCAAAGTCGTGCTATTAGTTGCTATGTTGGATCAGCGCCGGAGCGGCACGAAAAGGCGTCCTACTCCGCCGCCATCTTGGCCACGCCCCCGGAACCCGCCCATTCTTTACTGTTTGTTGACACGTTTGCTCACTTTATCTCCCCTCATTCATTTTCACTGTTATGTTTTTTTAATGGTGTGCTTTAAGTCTTGATTTTAACAAGCCTTTATTTGTGAAAATCATTATACATGCATTCTATGTTGCAATCTGGATAAAGAGAGCCAGTGCCAATAAGCTATGTCATAGTCTCCGTACATAGAAATGAACCTTTACTACCCCACAACTAGTGAAGAGGTTCAATTGTTTCACACTTTAACATAGTTTCACATGTTACATTGACTCGATTACGCTTTACTAACCAGGATTTATTAATAGCAGCATATGCAGTAGGTATAGGTCATAAACCCTGATTCTACTCACAGGAAAGAAAAAGAATGACCGTGAGATACCTTGCAGCTACTGATTAAGTCTTTGTTGCATTCTCTCTGGCAAAGTGATATCTAGGTTTCATCACAGCATAAAATCTATGTTTTGCATTAATGCTTCTTGTAATCAGAGAATGGAGTGCATTCTGCTAAGCTCCATATGTTCTGAGGACGCTGTGATCCACTGTCCTACTGTATACGCAACAATGAAACGGGCCTGTGGGTACACGAAGTAAGGGAGAATAAGGGGTAGGTGACTAGCCTTGATGTGTCTGTGCTTCATGCATGGCTGTAAAAAGTTGCAACCTGTGCCCCTCTCAGACCACCTCAAAAACCCTGAGGGTTGCATCATGGTCCTGTCCGTGGACGCTTTAGTCAGTCTCCAAATATGGGCTAGAATTCACCCCATATGACCTCAAAATTATTTATTCAGTCATTCAATTGATATATTACTCTTTCATATGACGCTATAGTATACATTTCCTTCAATCATAAATCCATCTCTGGGACTCAGGCTGTTATCCATAGTCCGAGGATCCCGAATGATGTCCTCTGCAAGAGCGGTAGGTGGGCTATTTCAAGGAGGATAGCAAAATTGTCTACGAGAATCACCTGGGCTATGTGCCATCCCAAAATGTCCAGGGAGTGCACAAGAATCCTTCTGATCCCTTTCTATTATATAGCTAAACTGGGACATTCTCACTATAAGTGAACAATATCACCATTAAAGTACTTGCATCGCCAACATGTTGCTCCCAGCAACATGTCTTCGCCATTCAGTCTCTTAGGGGTCCAATGGCAACCAATGGAAAATCTTAAGGTAGCTCAGATTCAGTCAATCTTCTCTAAGGGTTTGTCATGGTCAGTCATAATCATTGTCCACTGCTCATCTATATAATGTACTTGTAGCCTTTCAGACCACCATTCCCTCAGGCGTTGTATCAGGAATGATAATTTGTGGTTAATAAGTAGCTTATATACTCCAGAGACTGTGCTCTAATATGTCCCTCAATTGTCAATCTAGGTAAGTATAGAGGAGTCCTCTAGCTCAATGGAAGTGCCAGGGAACAGTATACGAAGACAGTGAGACAGTTGTTGGTAATTCCACAAAGAAAGTTGAGGCAGGCGGAACTCTGACCCTGCTTCTGCAAATGTTTTCAACCTACTATGCACTATCATGTCGTTTATGATTTCTGTTATCCAAGAGCCAAAATGAGTCCCTGTAGGCTCTAGGTCTCCAATTGCTATGCAAATGTTGTGCCAGACTGGGGGTCTCTTGTTTAATCATCTGTTCTCTCCCAGTAGAGCATGGGCCTTGTGCCACACATATGTTATGGCTCCTATGAGAGGCGTGGTAGGTCTGTGCGCTGTATACAGTATGTGCAAAGGGGTCCCTAATCTCAGAAGGGATTTATCCAATTATACACACCTCAGTGTATCTGGTGTAATATAGATCTTTTATTGAATTTGGGTAAGCTGAAATGCCAACCAATAGGATGTAAAGTGGGGCAATCACATGACACCATATTGCGTGGAGTTTCCACATTTTCAGACACGGTTTGCATCCCTCTTATATGAAGGTTTTCCACGTTTAGGTCAGTTCAGTAGTCATACGAGATGGGATCTGCAATGGCAGTAGTGAAAAATATATAGTTTTAAGTAAGGCTTTGCAATCATTTTAAAAACTTGGGCCA
Source organism: Lissotriton vulgaris (assembly GCF_964263255.1). Classification (NCBI taxonomy): domain Eukaryota; kingdom Metazoa; phylum Chordata; class Amphibia; order Caudata; family Salamandridae; genus Lissotriton; species Lissotriton vulgaris. The sequence continues at coordinate 899,888,158 of NC_141687.1, forward strand.
TACCACAAATTAAGAGCTGCAGCTGAGACAAACAGGCTAGGTTTATTTTGAGCTTAGAAATCAACAGGACTATGTTACCTTCCAGTAGGTAATAGAGCCCGTGTTTAAGTATGTCCCAAAATACTTGGCCTGCTGCCATTTGAATGGCAATGACATTGTAGTTGTATATGTGCGTGGTAAGGCTTCGCATTTCCCACAGTTAATTTTGCAGCGGGAGAATGCTAAGACATGGGAGAGATATGGTTGGGATGGACATCATAATCAATGAGTCATCAGCATAGAGGAGCACTTTGAGTTGCCCCAGATAGTGCTATATCTTCAATGCCAGTATGTTGCCTGATGGTGTTGGACGTGGCCCTTTCTGAATGGCTATACTCAAACATTTTGCCTTCATCCACCTATTTTTGTGACCTTCTTTTTGTTGGCTCTAGGACTCTGGCACTTTACCAATGCTAACCAGTGCTAAAGTGCATGTGCTCTCCCCCTAAACATAGTATGATTGATTTACACTTGTTTGGAATATTTGATTTACTTGTAAGTCCCTTGTAAAGTGGTATACCATATACCCAAGACCTATTAATTAAATACTACTAGTGGGCCTGCAGCACTTCTTGTACCACCCACAGAAGAAGCCTCTCAAATCTGCCTAATGCCTGCCACTGCAAGGCCTGTGTGTGCAGTTTACTGACACTTTGACTTGCCATTTAAAACTACTTGCCAATCCTTAACCATCTCTTTTATTACACACAGCTCACCCCTATGGTGGGCCCTAGGGAGGCCTGTGGGCAGGATGCTGTGTAAGTAAAAGGTAGGATATATACCTTTCTGTTTTTCATGTCCTGGAAAGTGACAAACAGCCAATTTCATTTTTCACTGCTGTGAGGCCTACTCTTCTCAAAGGCAAGTATTGTGCATTCCCTTATGTACTTTTAAGTGGTAATTCCTGATCAGAAAGGAATGGTGTTGCCAGGTTTGGTATTTTTAGAATAGTAGTAATAAATCCTACCTGCTGGTGTAATTGAATTTCACATGACTATTTTAGAAATGCTCGTTGTGCTTTGCAGCCTGTCTCCAATACACATCTGGGTGACAGCTGCACTTTGTGAATTCTCTCCAGACTACCAACCTACAGGAGGGCTGGGTGTGACAGGGGATACATCTACATTCATCTGCATACTGATTGTCTCCCTGGGCAGAGAGAGGGAGAGGTACTGGGCAGAGAGAGGGAGAGGTAGTTCACACTTACATTTGCATAGTTTGGGTCCTGCCCTCACACAAAGGCTGCTTTACACCCAATGGTCATCTGGGGTCAGACTGGGCTGAAAGGGATTGTTGTGCACTTCTAAGGGTGCTTTTGAAGTCACCCCCCATTTCAAAGCAATTGGTGAGCATAAGTACTGGGGCTCAGACCCCATCTACTTAGACACCACATGGGACTTTTAACCAGATGCTGCTGGCTCTACATCGGCACATTGCCAGGAGGACTGCTGTGCTGCCAGGAGAAACTGACATCCTAGTTTTCTGCTTTGGGCGGGAAACAGGTGGAACACCGCTGCCTAATCCACGTATGTTCCAACTTCGCAAGTGCTACCACGCTTACCTTAACCACAGTGTGTGGTCTAGTTGCGGGCTCGCAGAAGCAGGAGGCAGGAAGGATCTGGAGAGGACACAGCGCTGTGAGTCAAGCTGGGCTGGGACAAGGTTTTGGAGGAGGTTAGTTTGTATAGTTTGGGGGTTGGGGTAGTTTTCAGGGCTGGGGAGTTAGAGGTAGTTTTCAGGGCTGGAGGTGTTTGGGGTGGTTTTCAGGGCTGGGTAGGGTTGGGCTAGTTTTCAGGGCTGGGCGGGGGTAGTTTAGATGTCAGGGCAGGGGCTAGGGGATGTTTTAGGGCTAAGGGTGGAGGCCAGGGGGCAGGGATTGTAATACTGTTTAGGGCTAAGGGGGGCACGGTCATGTTTAGGGCTGGTGCCGGGGTCAGGGTAGGTTTTAGGGTTTGGAGGAGGGAAGGGTAGTTTTTAGGGCGGGGTAGAGGTTGGTCGTCAAGAGGGAGGGGGAAGTTTTAGGAGGCAGGGAGGGGGCAGGGGTTGGGGGTTAAGACTAACCTGTCAAGGCTTAACCACGGATATGTCTTTACCAGTAGCGGTCGGCAGTAGGTGTTTCTATAGGGCGGTGACGTGGGCAGGAGGAGGGGCAGGGTGGGGGGAAATAATATATGGATTACGGAGTTTTACAGGTAGGTAAACATTTAAATACATAAAACGAATTTCGTTGCGCACACTGCATCACCAAATGTGATGCAGTGCGCGCAACGAAATTCGTTTTATGTATTTAAATGTTTACTTACCTGTAAAACTCCGTAATCCATACATTATTTCCCCCCACCCTGCCCCTCCTCCTGCCCACGTCACCGCCCTATAGAAACACCTACTGCCGACCGCTACTGGTCTTTACCATACATGCATTAACAAAGCATAATTTGTTGTAAAAGTATGCGGGGTAAAGGCATATTCGTGGTTAACACTTGTGTTGTTGAGACTGCATGGAATCGGCATGCATGGTAAATACATACGTGATTCACACAACTGTGTTGGCCTACTGCCTGCTGATTGCTGCGCTGAAGGAGGGACTACCACTCTTCAACTATTTAGAATGAGCTGGCATGTTGCCTGCTATCTGCACTTGTGCCTACTAGTGCTCTCCTGGGGCTTGTTCGCTTTCACCCCTGTGCTCTTGAGGTCTTAGGGCCATCAAAGACCTTGTTGCCACTTTATCTGTCACTTCTGCTGCGAGAGCCAGCTGTGTGAGGGCTAGCATGTCACCCGCACTGCCTTCTGCACTAGGTATGAACTGCGTGTATTAAAGGACAGAGCTCGCGCTATAACCAGGGAAGTGCACTGTGTGCCTCCAGTGATTGTTCTCTAACCAGGTCAGTCCCTTATGTGGCCATCATGAAATGAAATGAAATAATGAAATACCAGCATTTGTAAAGCGCACAGCTACCTCCGGAGAGGTGTCCCGGAGCTGGGGGTCGTCGGGAAGATTAAGCGAGCTATTGCCCAGAGCGACATGGTGCTGGGCTAACCTGCCGCCAGCATAAGGGATTGAACCCTGAACCCCGTGGTCCGGAGTCAGGCACCTTGGTGCTGCTTTTAAAGTAAAACAATTTTTCCCTTGGCAAAAAACTATCATTTATCCGAAATGTGCATCATTCTCATAACTGTGTGCCAACAAAGGGGAACCCAGCTTAATTATAAACAAACATGGAACACCCATCCCACGAGGCAAAAGAATACTCTTTTACACTGGAATGGTCTTTCAACCTACAACAGATTTGGAGGCCTGGAGGAGGTCGATTGACTTTCTTTGTTCCCTGCCTGCTCACAACTAGAAAAAGCATTGTCTCTCCAGGTTGCAGACATTGTTGGAAATCTAACCCACAGCTCTCCAACTAGCCAAGGCGGGCTTCAGACCCACCTGCCCCGTGTCATGGAACCGACTAAAATGTCTATTTTAGATTGCAAAAGAGTGGAAACGAGGCCAGATAGACTCTGCCCGATCCTCCCCCCTCCTGTACAATCTAATTTAATGGAGATCGATCTGCCTGATAGAGCTGCCTCCCCAGCATTCCACCAGATCGAGATTCTTACAAGACCAACTGTTCCGGCTGTGGTTAACCCTCCCTTATTTATTCACTCTCCTAAAAAATCTACATCTGGTGAATCTTCACTGAAGATCTTAAGCTGGAATGTGGCTGGCCTTGCACGTAACTTTGATAACCCGGAATGGAATACCTTCCTGGCACCCTATGACATTTGCTTGCTACAGGAGACATGGTGCCAGGAACCAAGACATAGAGTGGGGTTTTCGACCTTCTATGTCCCGGCTGTACATCACCAAGGTTCTAAAGGACGCCCGTCCGGTGGTCTTCTTATCTGGATCAACATAGCACTAGACCTCAGTGTTTCTCAAAGGACCACCCAATCATCTGATCTTCAATGGCTATCACTGCATTGCAAAGGGGGAAGGAAATTAGAACTATTTAATCTCTACTTAAGGGGCAACAGGAATGGTGGATTTCTAAATTCTTTAGGCTTAAGCAACAACTTGGCTGCCTGCGACGCCGATTCTCTCGTCCTTCTAGCAGGAGATTTTAATTGCTGTTTTGAGCCTTTAGCTAAAGAAGACATTCTGGATACCAACGATGAGGATAACAGGAGTGGTATCCCTATCTTGAACCTCGAGCCGATCCCTAAATGGACACAAAGGGCGATTGATATAAACGCACTTTGCATGGAGTATAACCTGAGAGCAACGAATGGGCGTTCTAAATCAGATCCCATAGGTGCCCATACATATAATAGGACGGGCCACTCATCCAGAATCGACTTTATTATGCTCAATTATAACCTCTGGCCATACCACCACGATATGGAGGTTATAGAGACCTGTGACAGCGACCACAACCCTCTTGCTTTAACTATTTTTGTCCCTTGGCAAACTGGGTCTCAAGAAACTTCCGATCAGACATGGAAAACTTCACATGAGATTCTTCCCTCAAAACTGTGGCAGACGTCTTAAATGGACAAGAGTCTCAGCAGATGAGGCAAGGATGACACAAGCTGAAACCATTTTATTAGAGGCTGAATCTAGGCTTGGTACCTCAAATGGCGCTAGCAAGATGGTCTTATCGTTATTTACAGAGACTGTAACGTCACTAAGTGGGCTGTTTACCATTCCCAAACCCAGCTCCAGAACCGCTTCAAAGGGAGCCCCGAGAACAAGCGAAAAGTGGTTCACAGCTAAATGTCGAATTGCTAAGGGTGATCTTGTTGCTGCAGTAAAAAGGAAAGACCAAGCCAACATCAGGTCTGCAAGGAAGCTTTATAGGAAATCTGTGACTGAGGCCAAGCGGACATATGATTTCAACTTTTGGCGTGACCTAACGGAGGCGAGCACAAGGAAAGATGCTATGGGGTTCTGGGACTTGCTAAGATCAAGAGATAAGCCCATTGATCAACAACTAACTTGCAATATCCCTGGCGTTGCCTGGTTTGCCCATTTCTCGAAATTGTATTCGGCCCATACAGGGCCTCCACAATCAGACCCGGTCCCACGGCTCAGCTCCACAGATCTCCCATCAAATGAAGGCCTATTCACCACCTTGGAAGTAGAGAAGGCAATTAGGTGTATTGTTTCCAACAAAGCGGCAGGCCCTGACGGGATCCCGGGCGACTTGATAAAAAATAATCCCCCATTTTGGAGCAGATTAATTGCTGCACTTCTTAATGAGGTTATGTTGGGGGGGTCTTTCCCTGACTCTTGGAGGGGTGCTGAAGTAGTCCCCATTTTCAAGAAAGGTAGCAGGGAAGACCCAGCTAATTACCGCCCCATCAGCTTGTTGGATTCGACGCAAAAGGTAGCGGGGAAAGTGGTATTGGGCAGGATTCTGGAGTGGGTGGACGAAAATCAGATATTGTCTGATTTCCAAGCGGGTTTTAGATCAGGGACAGGCACCGTCGAGCAGACATTCCGCCTTTTAATGCTCTACTGGAAGGTAGTGGTGCTAGGAGGGGGCAGTTTATACTTAGTCTTCATTGACTTAAAAACAGCCTTCGACCTGGTCCCACGAGCATTATTGTGGAAGGTCCTTGATGGGTTAGGTCTACCTCCCTACTTGCTGGCCTTGCTGATAAAATTTCACGACAACAACTTTGCCCAAATCAGATGGGGTGCCCAGGGAGAAAAAACACCGTGTATCCCAGTAGACAGGGGCGTCCGCCAGGGGTGTGTGCTTGCCCCCACTCTGTTCTCGCTTTACGTCAATGGAGTGGTGGAGCACCTCCTTCAACATCCTGCAGATGCACCATCCCTGGCTGGAAGGAAAATCCCGACGCTCCTGTTTGCGGACGACACCCTTCTGATTTCGAAAACACCTGCAGGCATACAGTCATTACTTTCCAGCTTTAAGGCCTTCTGTGACACCAAGGGATTGGCCATAAATATTGGCAAGACCAAATTTCTTGTCCTCAACCCCCCTAAGAAATCTGTCAATCCCCCCACTCTAGACTCTGTCACATTAGAACGGGTCAAAGAATTTGACTATCTGGGCATACGTCTTTGTGATAGTATGAGCTGGAAGGCGCATCACCAAAAAGTGTTTCTAACCCATAAGAGGGTTGTTGGTGCTTTACTTAAAGAACAGCGTGCTTCCTCCATAAAACCTATTGGGGCACTCCTTGATATTTATAGGGGTAGGGTTGTGAGCGCAGCACTGTACGGCGCAGAACTTTGGGGTACCCAGAGAGTGGACACTTTGGCCCACTTAGAAAATAAATTTCATAAAGATCTGATGAGGTTACCCCAGAGCACCCCCACAATCCCCCTCTTGCTTGACGCAGGTACTCGCCCAATCTGCGAGCAAGCTAAGCTACGCCCCTTACTACTATGGTCTAGAATTTGGAACGTCCCCGAACTCCACAGCTATGCTGATGCCTTAAAAGATGTACTGTCCTTACCTGGCTGGCATAAGATCGCCTGGATCAGAGAGGTTGAGAGGGTTCTGTACATGCTGGGTCTAGGAGCTGCGTGGGAAAATAAAACAGCACCTCCTAAACAAGAACTGAAGAAGGCTTATTGGTCATGGGTGGATAACGAGAGACTAGGTAAATTAAATCATCCAAAAACTGTTGCCAATTTCTTGATGGTTAAAGATATCCCCTCCAGGGAACCATATTTAGACCTGATCCACAGTTCACATGATAGGGCATTATATTTTAAATTCAGGGTTGGGGTCTTACCTTTATGCCAGTTTACCTCTACCTGGAAACCACCCCTGCAAACTGTACCCTACTGCCCATTCTGTGAGCTAAAAATCGAATCTGTCACACACTTTTTATTTGAGTGCCGAGTCTATATGGTCCCTAGACGGAGGTGGTTGAAGCCTCTTTGTAGGAGCCTGGGAACTCGCTCACATCTGGAAGCTATAAGAATATTGCTCTCAGATGCAAGACCCTTTTTTGCCATTTGTTTGGCAAAATTTCTAGGCTGGGCTTGGCGCATAAGAACTGCTAAACAACTGACGATCCAATAAAGTGTCCCCTCTCATTCTTATTAATTTTATGCTTTTCTCGTGCAAATGATGAGATGTTTTTAACGGTAAAATGAATTGTAAGTTGCTTTGTTTTGATCATCGTTTTTATGCTGTGATGTTCTGCTTTTATGATATGTTTCTATATCGAAATAAAGCTTAACTACTACTATAAACAAACAATAAATTGCCTAGTGCAAAAATATTACATATGTTTATTTTCAATTGATTTAAACATTCATAAATGGCACAAATCTTAAAAACACAAATTCATAAAACATACACATGATAGAACAATCAAAAAGAGACAACAGCAAGTGACATCTTACAAAATCATGATAGGAACATTAATTCAATTGAATCTATTTCCAAAAAAGTCACTACCACATAGATAATTTTAGACGGAATAGTTCCTCGAATTTAAAATACAGGCGTCAACGCATTTCGGTGTGCTGCCAAATTTGCACCACTTTTCTCAAGACTTTTCAGGATACTTGCCTCTTTCACAAAATCATATGTATCTGTTTTAAAGTGAAAACACGCGCTTATTAAAATACAAAAGCGCTTAAAAGAAGGACTGCGTATTCACTCCCATCCAAATGTGTCCACAACTCCAACAAGTGTATTCTACCCCTTAATCTGCCGATGTTCATTTAATAAGGGAGCTCAAACATCTGATTAAAAATTAACGAGGGTGTAATCTCATTGATGGCATCAAGCCTATGGATACTTATGGTTGTTGCAGGCTGCAATAGCTTCCTTAAAGTCTATAAAATCCAATGAGGTACAAATTCCCCAGGTTCCCTGATACGGAAAACCTTCTCAGTGGAAAATAAAAGTATGTCCAAATCTACATCCACCGCGGTTAAGCGATATGCCACACCTCTTCCACCATGCTTTTCGTCCCAGCAGAGAAATGCTTCATATCCCTACATCGGACCAGTGGTCCTATGTCAATCTACGGCGGAGTCTGGGCGAGCAGCAGAGCATCGAGTCCCCACTCACTGCTTTCCTGTTTCTCGGGTTGCCAAGATAGTGGTGTGCCTCACCTTCCACGTTGCCTGCAGGAGGCTGCCACTTGTGGTAAATCAGTGCAGCATGGAGGCGGCTCACCATGGCCCCAGAAAGGAGACTGTTACATTGTGAATCTTGTCCTTGTGGTAATCTCCATTAAGAGCATCCGCAACTCGTCAGAAAGGAGGTTTGTAACCACGAGAACCCGTGTGGGGACTCTACCTGCACTGCACTCTTACAGGCAGCTGGGATTGCCAGTGCTTAATTACGAGGGCCCATGAGCGGACTCTTGCATTTGCAAATCTTAGGTTTTGTGGTTAGTTCCCCCCCCGTTATGATTCTAACCTGACCTCAGAACTTTTTGGAGTGTTACTTCCCTGCTCCAACAATTGAATGCTCTGGTTATCGATCCCCACCAGGGACTATTGTGCTTGCTTGGAACTTACCATTATGCCCTAAATAAAGGGAATGTACTTTTCCTGCCTTTAGCAAAGGGCTCATCACTTGAAACAGTGCGCACAAGAAATTACTGTATGATGTTTAGTAGGTGCTCAAGAGCTCCTGTGCCCTATGTTGTATTTCTGAATGTAATCGTTTCAACAGGGCTCATACAAAGCGACAGTATAAAGTGTAATAGGAGCGCAGGTGCACTGTGACCTATGTTTTCACTGCAATTTATGTAATTTACCCTAACAATCTGCATTTCTTCAAAAGTAGATATATGATTCATGTTGTTTTGGTCTTGTTTTATGCACAATATAGAAAGCTATTTTTGTATAACCATGTGTGGAGTCTGTTAGTGGTGTATTCATTGTGTTAGTGTGTGTGTGTGTGTGTTGCACAAACGCTTTACACATTGAATCTGTGAATAAACCTGCCTTCTCTGCGCCAAACTACAAGCGGGTGAGCACAGGGTATCTTGGTGTGTATCTGACTTGTCCAGACTAGAGTGGTGTGTTCTGCCTGGCTGGGGCGCATACCATAGCAAGTCAGAAACCCTACTTCTATTAGTTGGCAATTTCTAAGAGCTCGAGTTCCATGACAAATATTAGCGCATTCCTCATTGTATCTGAAATGAAGAATAAGCGTGTCCACTGCACCCCACCATTGATGTCTCATTTGTATTGTCATCTAGAAATTTCGCACCCAGCCCATATCTCTCCAAGATTCTGAACAAATATGGCCATTCTACACTATCAAAGGCTTTCTCCACATTCAAAGAGAGAACCACTTTTTGATCTTTGTCATCTTTCATCAACCGCAGGAAATGTAGCATTGTTCATAAACTGGGCGTGGAGGATCCCAATGCCCAATTGGTCGCAGTGGATTAAGGATGGTTTTACCAGTTTGTGTCTGTTGGCTAATACTTTGGCCAATATCTTCACATTTGTGTTGATTAGAGATATTGGTCTGTAAGTGGCACATTCCAGTCGATCTTTGCTATGGTTTATAATTAGGACTATTTTGGCCATTTTCCCTACACGTAGGGTACGCAAGCCTTTGTCTATTTCTAGAAATTGTTTAGATAGTAGTGACACTATTAGTTGCTTGGTGATTCTATAGTATTCAGAAAGATAGCTGTTTATTCCTGGGGCTTTATAACAATGGAGGTTTATAACCCCGTGTGGAACTTGGCTGTTTTAGGCTAAAGTTCCATATACTTTTTGCTTTTCCCCCTAGACTTATTTTCTGACATGTGTTGCCAACTTAGATGCTCTGGACCCTTTGCCACTACTAAACAGTGTCAAAAGTGCAAGTGTTCCCTGTGTAAAGTGTAATGATGATTGGTTGTTCATTATTGGTATCTTTGCTTTACTTGTAAAGTGCCTAGTGAAGTGCACTATGTGTGTCAGGGCTAGTAATGGAAATGCTACTGGTGGGTCTGCAGCACTTATTGTGCCACCCACTCAAGTAGGCCTGGAAAGGGAACTCAGGCCTGCCATTGCAGGGCCTGTGCCCAGTTTCCTAAACTGCCATGTTGTTCTGATCAGTGCACGCACCTACCAGACCCTGCCCTTCCCTTTCCATACACATCAGGCACCCATATGGTAGGTATAGGGTACCCCCTGGACAGGGTGCAGTGCACGTGAAAGGTGGGGCATGTACCAAGCAATGTGCCATGTCCTGGCAGTGAAATAATCTCCATTTCATTTTCACTGCAATAAGGCCATCTTGCCCATTAGAATAGAATAGGGATGCTGTGTAACATGTTTTCCAGCCTATCTTCCAGCCTATCTCCCCAAGGGTTTAAGATGGAAAAGGGAAGTTTAGTATGCCTGAACTCACCCTGCAATAACACATCATTTTATGAAGATGGTTTTTGCATTGTGTGTTTGTAAGCCACTCTTTTAGAAGTGGCTGGGTTTTTGTGCTTTAAACATTTCTGTGTGTCTCTGTCTGGTTGTGGATTCACTAGCTGGATTTGAAAGCGATAGGATCTGAGGAATGTCTTGACCCAGGGGAGGAGGTGAGACAGCACAGGCTGACCTGCATCTGGTGTGTAGGGTGAGGAGTAGGCCTAGAGTGGAAGAGGCCTGGGCTGGTGCTATAAAACAATTGTCCCATCTCCTGCTGAGTGATTGAGAATCCAGACTCCTACTAATCAAAGGGAGAAGGTGTCACTGATAGGGAGGCACCCAGAACTGGTTTGAGCAGGGGTCAGTGCCCCCTGTAACACAAAGATTTCAAAGCCATTGAGGTGTATAACTATGCGAGCTAAAGCCCCTGAACTTTGGAGAATGGCTTGATCAAGTGTGCAAAAGAATAAGCTACTTTGTGGATCAATAGAAAACGTTGCCATGGAAGAATCTACTGAAGAGACTGTTGGATAGGACTGCTCTTGCTGTGTGATCTGGGGCTGGCCTGCAGTTTGCCATTTCAAATAAGGAAAGTCTGTAGGGACGTTGCTATGTACTGTGTCCCCCTGCTTGAAAGACTTTGCTGTGTGCTGTGTGCTGTGTCCTGAAGTGGACAAGGTGAGCTGGCTCCCTGTTTGGAAACACAGGAACCCAAAAGTTTCGAGAGAAGACTCTCAGATACACTGTGGGTGTGTGTGCTCTGTTTAGCATGAGACCTTCGCAAGTCGTACCCTGTGATCTTGGGCACCTGGAGTTCCAAATGAGACTCCGAGACGCAGTGTACGTGTGCTCTGTCTAGCCTGAGTCCTTTGAGAGGATCGTCTTGTGAACGTGTGTAATGAGGAGCCAAGTAAGTCTCAACGACGCTTTGTGCGCGTGCTTGGGGGCAGCCTGAGACTTTCGTGTGGATTGTCCCGTGATTTTGCACACCAGAAGAGAGAGTGTGCCTCAGCACCGCTGTGTGCGTGTGCTAACCTGAGACCCTTGCTGGAGGTACCCTGTGATCGGGGGCACCGGGAGATAATGTGTGTCTCAAGCGACGCTGTGTGCATGTATCTTCTACTTCCTGAGACCTGCGCAAGAGGGACCCTGTGATCGGGGGCACAGGAGGATAAAGTGTGTCTCAGCGACATGGAGTGTGTGTGCTTTCTACGGATGTATGTTGTTACAAAGCATGCTTTTAGCACGCATGCTGTAACAACGCGGTTTTTATACCGCATTCTTTTACAACGCATAACAGAAAGGGGTGTTGGATAGTGAATATTTCAATTTACTATTCCAACACCAGTCCCCGTTGACACTAGGGAAGGTGTTGGAAAGTAAATTAAAAGTATTCCCTATCCTTGAGCGCCCCCCAGAGTCATGCGTTGTAATAGAATGCGATTTAAAAACCGCGTTGTAATAGCACTGCGTGCTAAAAGTTGCGTCGTAAACGACGTTCCCCGCTTTCTACTACCTGAGACCTGCTCAAGTAGTGCCTTGTGATCGTGGGCACAAGAACATCAAGTATGTCTCAGAGATGCTGTGTGCTTGTGTTGTGCATAGCCTGAGACCCTTGTGAGGAGTTGTCTGGTTAACGTGCACCCAGCGTTCTCATGATTCTTCGTGACTATTAGAACTGGCTATTTCTGGTAGGCTAAGGCTGACGCCAAAGCCAGGCAGAAACCACCATTCTAGTCAGGGCAAGGAAGTCACACGCCAAGATAACCCCTGCTCACCCCTTTGGTAGCTTGGCACAAGCAGTAAGGCTAAACTCGGAGGCAATGTGTAAAGCATTTGCGCCAGCGCGCAACAGCAACAACATACTAGGCACACCACAAAAGAGACTCCACACAAGGTTATTATAAAAATAACTTTTGTATTGTAAAAACACATCAGATAAAATCACACATATACATGGTGCCAACTGGCACGGGCAATATTCACAGGGATTATGTACACAAGACAGGGCCACATGGGCGCCTGTCAGAATCAGATATAGTACTTCTAGATAAAATGTAGAATATAAAGTCACTTCTAGAATAAAGAATAAATGTAACATAAAATAATGATCAAAGATAACAACCAGTAACCACTGGTAACAGGTACCAGGACCTTATTAGGACCACCTGTACTAAGAAAGAAGAACCACCTAAGTATCACACAGCATTTAGAGGTCTAAGAAAGAATACATTACTCATGATGCAATAAACCTACATTCAGAGGAGTAGAAAATTCAACCACCTAAGTATCACTCAGCGTTTAGGGGTCTAGGAAGAGAACACATTACCCATGATGCAATAACCTACATTCAGAGGAGTAATAAAGAGAAACGCATGATGCCTAAGACATTCAGAGGTGTTAAGAATAAAGCACATGATGCAATAAAATACATTCAGGGGTGCAGCGCAAGAAGACACATGATGACTAAACATTCAGAGGTGCAGCGCATGGAAAGAAAGACACATGATGGTTAAAAACATTCAGAGGTGCCAGAACAACACAATAGCGCAAAAACACACAGTAGGCAATTACTAATAAAAACATAGGAATCACATTGCGCATAACTTACATAAGCCACCACCTGTGGCAGTCCCTAGGCCAACTGGCCTTGTTGGGGCAAGGATGCCCTGAGTCCAAAGTCAGGGTGCGCTGCCATGCAGCGCCAGTTGCAAAAGTACAAGAGCCTAAACGTGGCAGCTGCCCACAAAGTGCTGGGCAACTGTGTACTAACAAGCTGTGGCAGGGCTCTCAGTAGCCCCTAGAACAGATCTGCGCCACCTGAGCCACACAGGCTCTAAAACAAACATGCCCCCAAAGCATTGGAGCCCACTGGGCTCTGGAAAGAAGTGGGGGGGGGCCCCTGGAGCCATCTGGCTCAGGAATTCACTGTGCCCCCTAGAGCCCTTGTGGCTCTTAACTAAAATAGGCCCACGAGCCTCCGTGGCTCTGTAAACAAAATGCGGGCATCGTGGGAGCCTTCACGGACTCATGGACAAGGGCGCCGTGAGCCTCGCAAGGCTCTATGTAATAAAACATGCCCCTTCGTTGGAGCCTCCACAGGCTCTGCGTGACATTGGGGCGGCCCACTGCCATCTGGGGCCGCCCTTGAAGCCCTCGTGGCTTCTCTACATCGAGCGCGAGCTCGCGCTACTGCGGGGGGGCGGACACCGACAATGTGTCCCGGCGCCCCTCCCCTGCTCTGCCCCACTCTGCCTGGCCCCAGCCCAGACTCACCAGGCCTCAGGGGCGACTCCTCCGGGCGGCGGCTCTTCTCCGCTGGCGGTGGGGGCAGGCACCGACAATGTGCCTCGCGCCCCCGCCGCTCCTCTCCTCACTCGGGCCCGGCGGTGATTACTCGGCAGCTTCACTCCTCTCGGGCTGCGGGGGCGGGACTTCCGGCCGGCCGCGCTACGATTGGCCGGCAGGCCAAGCACTTCCGGGTCACCGCGGGCAGCGCGGCGGCCCGTTTTCAGTCAGGCAGGCTGGCAGGCAATAAAGATATCGGCGTGGGCAGCCGAAAATAAATAAAAGTAAAAAATAAGCGAGGTGGGCACCCGCCATGTAAATAAAGCGCTCCCAGGGCTAAATGACGAGCCACAGCGCTATAATCCAAATAAAGCGCTCTACAGCGCTAGAAATCAGGCAGAGCGCTCCCAGGCGCTCAGGGTGAAGCACAGCGCTTCCTGCAGGCAAATGCAGCTCCTCCATGCTGCAACACGGTCCCAGAGATTCCAAGGGGGCAAGCAAAGTCCCCCCCACAGCCCAGCAAGGCAGAGGGGTCCCCCAGGAGTCCAGGAATGTCCATCAGAGGTCCAGGAGCTGGGCAGGGCCCAGGGATTCCCCGAGCCCCAGCAGCAGCATGCCCCTGGCAGATTCAAGTCAGAAACAAGAACCTTTTGGATGGGGACACAGCCCCTTCTTATACAGTGAAAAGTCTTTGAAGCCTTTGAAGTCTCAGTGTGAGAACTAGCTGGAGTGGTTTAGAGGGAAGTCCCCTTCAGTATCAGGGACAGAGGTGTTAGTCGCCCAGCGGGAGGTGGAGCCAGCTTTGTAGTCAGGCAGGCACAGCCCTTCACTATCAGGTGCCATCTCCTCCCACTTCCCTGGCAGCAGATGCTGCCTTTCATCCATGGGCTGACTCAAGACAACCTCCTGGGCTCTCCAGCCCCTGTCATCCTCAAACCAGACAGTCAATCCACAAGCAGGCCCAGGCACTCTGGGCCAGGCTCACCAGCCAATCACACGCTAGCACCAACTTACACAAATATGCCAACTTTCAAAAGTAGTACTTCTAGACTAGACACAGTCATGCCGCATACATCATTTTGCAGCATTCACTCTCACGAGTTCATACATACCAAACTCGCCCCTGCACTCCCCACACATCAGGAACTACAATGGGCATACATATTTCCCATTTATTCCTATGGGAGGGCAGGTCACTCACCACACATACAGAGAGCTCAAGCACTTTACACTGTACCACAGTGAAAAAGTCCGCAGAGGCCTAAAATCACCAACACCAGGTTCCATAAACAGGCTAGGAAAAAGCAAAAAGTCTAGGGGTGAACCTGCCCAGCGGGCCGGGTCCCCGAGCAGGTCAGTGCTTCACCACCCTGTCTGACTCACTGGGACACCAATGTGCTGTTCCACCACCTCGCTAGTATTCTGTGCACAATCACCATCCTCATGCAGGCCTCAGGTTCGTACCTCTCTGGCAATTTTCCATACTCGCAGGCATCCACTTGGACCAGCTCTCGCTTTTCCTCTGTGGCTCCATCAGTGCTCTGCGGTCATACCCACACTGGCCCTGAACAACTACGGCCACAACATGGAGCTGATGTGCTGCTCCGGTATCAGGAAGAAAGGCTATGGTGAACCCTCAGGAAAATACCATCATTAGGCTGGGAGCTAGGCTTATGTTGTGTTGTGTTATGTGATTTGTAAAGCACCTAAAATACCTCGAATGGTGTCCTGGCACTAAGTACACACTGAGAAAGAAGCATCCACACCACTGCACAGAAATAGCACTGTAACCCAACTGGGGATCGGCTCTACATGTCCTAGTTATTAAAAAGTCTGGTCTTGAAAGCCTTCCTGAACCTAAGTAAGGAAGGGCCAAGTCATAAGGAATCTGGGAGCTCATTCCAGAGCTTTAAAGGCTCTCACACCTGAGTGAAGAAGTTTAAATCGGCACACAATGAGCAATTGCGCTCCAGAGAAGCACAGACAGCATGATGGTGTTTAATTACCAAATTTCTGAATCAAGTACCCAGGGCCACTGTGATGAACTGCTTCAAATACAGGTCACTCTATTTTTTCAGTGGTAGGCAATGCAGAGATTTTAGAACCTTAGAGGTTGCAGAAAAAACAAGGGAGCACCAAGGCCAATCCGGCTGCTGCATTTTATATTCTTTGGAGTTTCTTAAGATGATCTTCAACCAGCCCCAGGAATAAAGAATTGCAATACTTCACGTGACTTGATGTAGTCACCTGCATCACCACCTGGTGAGCCAATTTATATAAAAATCGTAAGGACTTCCTGAGCAGTTTAAGGAGGGAAAAATGAGTTGATGCAACATGCTTTATTTGGCTACCCAGAGAAAGTTTACGTTCTAAATACATCCCTAGATTTTTTACCGTTTTAGAAAGAGTTGGAATGGTCACACAACTGCTGGACCAAAGATCATAGTGGAAGTTATTCCAGTCCACATGCATGTTTATTCCACAGTACCTAAATTTGATCAAGTTGGACTTCAGACACTCCAACAGCACTGCCATACAATGACGAAAGAGCTCCATAGGATTGGAAACTGACCCATCCAGCGAGATAATAACCTGAGTCTGGTCCGTGTAATTTATGCACCAGAGATGGTGGAACGTTTTATATAATAAAGAATGTGGGGCAAAGTGCTAAATCCTGTGGAACTCCTTGGCTCACAGTCTTAAACTCAGACATATGTGGCAGTAGGAAAACTGCCTGGTACCTATTGGACATGTTGGACCTGCACCACTCCAATGCATTTCCTCTGATGCCAATTTCCTGTAGCCTGGTCAGAAGGATAAAATGAGATACCATGTCAAATGCAGCAGAGAGATCTAATAATGCCAAATCTGCACATGCTGCCTTACTCTCCCTTCTGTGTTGGGAGAATTTAATATTTGGGCATACTCCCCCAAAAATGCACAGTCTAAAATGCTATGGGAGTTCGCTAGATAATCACAAATCAACAAAGGTCACGCTGTAGCTTTTGTTCTGCTTGACCTGTCAGCAGCTTTTGACAAGATCAAGTACAACATCCTAATTACATGCCCAGTGGTATTTAGGATCAGAGGCAAAGCACTGAAATGATGTGAATGATACCTTAACAACAGGGTCCACTGCATCTTTCTTGGACCCTTAATTTAGAGCTGTTGGGCATGGAGTCCCTCTTAGCTGCTCCTTCAGCCTGGCCCTGTTCAACGTGTACTTAAAACCTCTGACCCTCCTAATGAGGTCTTAACAAGTCGCATGGGATAAAAAATTTGAAATATCAGACAACACCTAGTTCCCACCCAAATCTAAAGCAGCAATCAGACCGCCGCATCCTGTTGGTCCGACCGCATGGGTGGGGGACTGACCAATGTGGTTCTGATGGGCTCAAGGAGCCCGTTGGCCTAGCCGTAAAAACGTGATCCCTACAAAGAGGGTGGTGCCTGCCCAGGCACCGCTGTAGGGATTACGATGGCCCTTTCCAACAGCCTTTCAATGGGAGTCCGACCGCCATTGAAAGGCTGTCTGAAACGGGCTTTGGGGGCCACTAGCAGGGCTTCGGTTACCCTGCGGCCTTCGGTAGGAGGCCAGGGGGGCACCACAGGTGACCCCCACAAATATCCATGCCCAGTTGCAGGGTGCAGGGATGTTTAAAAATGGGCCTTTTGGCATTGCTGCTTGTGCTGAGGCCCTGTCCGGGCTGCAGCTGAACCCTCAATGCAAAGAGGCATGTTTTCGACTGCCTCCATGGCAGTAGCATCCTAATTTGGTGGTCGGAACTGCAGACTATCTGTCGGTCGGTCCCTTTATCGCAACGATGATGACCGGCATCATAATTAGGGCCATAGTAACTAATTTCAGTTGATCAGTGGTATGTAACTTTGGAGTTTATATGGATAACAATCTTACCCTCCCCAATGATGTTAACAAACTGTCAGCGTCATGTTTGTTCCTTATGAAGATTCTTAGAAAATTCTATTATTGCTCCACAGACAGTATCACCCTCTTATAGATCCATCGGCTATTCTTAGCAGACTGGAACATTGCAATTGGCTGTTCTTGGGGGCACCAGAATATTTCCTAAAGCCCTTCATTCACATTCAGTTAGCGACAGCAAAACTGGCCCGACCTCTGCCATGCTTCTCTTCATCAACAGATGTTCTGGACATTTTGCACAGGCTACCAGTATTTAAGAATAATTTTAAAAACCCTTTGCCTAACCCAAAAGGCTATACACCAGGACTTGCATCATTTTCTTCAGTAGAAATTTAACTGTTATCTCCCATGGGGAAGTCTTCATTCTGCCAATGCTCATCTCCTAGTCATTCCAAAATTTAAAATGTCATTGACGGGAGGATGTGTTTTGACTGAACAAGCTTCCCAGCTTTGGAACAATATGCCCTTCTCTCTTCTTTGAATCAGCTATAATGTGACTTTCGAAAAAAGGCTTAAAACGTGTCTTTATGGTACCTGTAAGTGTCCTGTCTCTAATCTATTTAATTTGGGACATTGTTCAGTTTTTATTTAGTGCAATAGGTGATCAGCACCAGAACACCTTCTTGTAGGTAACAGGTGCGCTTTAGAAGTTGTATAATAATAATACATTAATAATTGTTTGCTTTCCTGTCACTCTCATTTGACTGCTTCCTATTTTATAGCAGTTTTTCTTTGGATTTGTCTCATAACTGGAGAATACCCTCTTTCCCATCTCTTTGATTGACTACCTTCTATGCTTCCTTTGAGGGATTTTAGGGAACTACTTTTTTGTTTAAGCACTCCATGAAAATGCATGTTATGTTAAATGTTATGTTAAAGTTTCTTATAAAGCACACAGGCACCGATTTGTTTCTTGGTGCTGACTTAAGGTATTGCTGGGGCCCCATGTATTTAGTTGTCTGCAGAATCTAGCTATAAGCTTGGGTAAATAGCCAAGTCTTAAGAAGTCAACGGAATCTAGAGAATTCAGTGCAGGTTCTTATGTCCAAAGGAAGAGTGTTCCAGAAGCTGTGTGCTAATACTGCAAACCTGCAGCCACCTATTAGTTTCCGTTTATAGGAAAGAATGGTTAGAAGGTTCTTGTGGGCTGAGTGTAGCCTCTGTGCAGGTAAATATTTCCCAACAAGTCTGGATATGAATTTTGGGCTAGCATCATGCATGGTTTTGAAAATAAGGCAACCAACTTTAACTGCACATCTTTGTGGGATAGGAAGCCACTGTAGCTCTTTCATAGTGGGAGAGATGTATTCCCATCTAGGTTGTTGGGATATCAACCTAGCTGCCTTGTTCTGTACATCTGCAGTCTTTTGGTGAGATAGAGTGGGATGCCAAAGTATAGAGAGTTGGCATAATCCAGGTGTGATATCACCATGGCTAGGACCACCTCGATTAAGGCTTCCCTAGTAAGTAATCTCCTAATCTTCCTTACCTTCCTCAGTTGAAAGAAACAAGTAGAAGTTACTGCTCCTATCTGAGATTTCATAGTGAGGTCACTTTTGATGATCACTCCCAGACTTTGGCTGAGGAAGAAGGGTTAGGTGGGGAGCCTAGCTCACTTGGCCAAAACTGTGTATTCCAGGGGTTCAGGGGACCGCCTATCAGAATCACTTGTGTTATGTCTGGGTTTAATTTTAACTGGTTGTTATTCATCCAGTCACAGATGTGTAGCATTGTTGCCTGGAATTCAGATATCGAATCAGGTGAATTATCGATAGAGAACACCAGTTGCAGATCATCTGCATAATTATACGTGCATACCTTCCTATTTTTCAGGGAGTGAATTAAGGTAAGATGGTAAAGATTGAATATGTGAGGGGACAACTAGTAGCCCTGAGGTACTCCACATGTCGTTGCCATTTCAGGTGCAAAAAACTGGGAGAGACGCACCGACTGAGTACGCTCCTCGAGAAATGACTCAATACAGCTGGATGCCACCCCTTTGAGACCGGCTGCCCTGACACGGTCGATCAGGATGCCATGATCGACCATGCCAAATGCAACAGACCCGTCCAGCAGCACCAAGGCCTGGGGGGAGCCCTTATCGGCTTCCTTTCGAAGCATATCCAGTAAGTATTACTGCCTGGGTAGAATGAGCTGGGTGGAACCCCGCTTGGTTAGGATCAAGGTAGTCAGATTGCTCAATGAAAGCACAGAGATATTTGGCCACATGAGATTCCAATATTTTGGCCAAATAGGTAAGCAGGGAGATAGGCCGATAGTTAGTCAAAATCCCAGGATCCGCATCTAATATTTTTAACAGGGGACGACTGTTGCTTCTTTGAAAGCTATTGAACACAGCATTGCTCTCTCACCCATGTGCTTCTCTCTGACACCCACATTTATGTTGCTCTCTCGTTTTTACACCCTCTCTTGATAGTTTTTTACCCATGTTGTCTCCCTTATGTTGTTTCTCCCCCCCACATGTTGTTTAACGCTTTGCCTGCCATTTTGCTTAACACCCCTCTTTCTGTGTTGTGTAACTCCTGCCTGCTGTGCTGCTTAATCCCCTGCTCACCATGGCATGTAACCTCCCACCTACTATGTGACCTAACCCCCAGCTATCATGTTGCTGCAACCCCTTCCCAACGCAAGCCTGCTCACAGGTTTTTAAAAAAAAATGTTTTACACCGCATTTCGTATGAGCGCTTTTCTATACTTATTACCATATTTACTTATCCATCTCAGATTGGTAAATAATATCCTTTTGTAGCTGCGCACATGCATGTTGAATTCTTGCAAATTCCTACAAAATGACACAGGAGCTGTACAGCACAGCTAAAAAAACATTAGCGTAGCCCATAGGTTTATTAATCAAGACCTTTTTGCTTTGTCAACACATGTCAACTTAAACAGATCCCTGAGAGCCTCTATCAATTATGCTTTTCTCGTCTCTGAAATCTAAACATCACGGCCTGGTATTGGCTGCTGCATGAGAGGCAGAGTTCTACCACCTTCCATAACATGGAAACACCCCACATCTGGTCTCTGCCTTTGTACTAGCTCCTAGGGCAATTGAGAAACATCCTCTGGTGGCAGCCAGGTAAGATGTCGTTCACCCACCCGGTGGATTTGCATCACTGGTTCCTTGACATTTGTGTATCGGTACTTCTACTCTTCTAGGATTTTCAATAAAAGGCTCCCTTCTGAGAATGTGGATTTCTCAATCGAAAACTGACTCTATGTAGCCTTCTTTCTGCTATTGTTTGACTGCACAGGTTGTGTTTTGATGTCTTAGGCACTAATTTGTTTATCTATGTAATTTCATGTAGAAAAGACCAGCCCTCAAGCTTAGGAGCGCTAAGCATGTGTTTTATAGAGCTATACGTTAATGATAAAACACAAGTAATTTGGACAATCCATTGGACAAGAGAAATAGGGAACTGTGATTAACAACGTCAGGTATTTAGAAAAAGTAAAGAAATGACTTCAACAGAGATCACCTCAGTCACCTGATAGAGGTCATGGTTCTTTGCGACTACTAAAGATTGTATGAAACTTCTGTGGATTTAGTGTGTGCCTACCTGCATCTTACACATGCA
Source organism: Lissotriton vulgaris (assembly GCF_964263255.1). Classification (NCBI taxonomy): domain Eukaryota; kingdom Metazoa; phylum Chordata; class Amphibia; order Caudata; family Salamandridae; genus Lissotriton; species Lissotriton vulgaris. The sequence goes on from NC_141687.1 coordinate 899,909,384, forward strand.
TTCACCATAGCCTACCATTCAATAGTTTTAATCTTTAGCAAACCAACTCAACCTTTCATCTTTGACTTGTAAATGAAGTGAGTAACATACAGTAAATTAAGTAATAGTAATAGTAAGAAAAGAAATCCTTAGCCTGTCATATATATTTATATATCTCTACATATATTTGTTTCACCAACTCCACCTGGTTCTGCTGCCGCACCACTTGACACGGTGAATGCTGCGATTCATGAAGGCGGAAATAAGTGTTATCTTCATTTAAGGATCAAAAGAATCGCACACTAACAGGAAATTATTGCAATGCTCTTTTAATGAGCCACAACACTCCGACAAACGTGTTTCAGCTATAAGCCTTTGCCAATGTCGGGTATACCGGCGTTCATGTAATAGTTCACCTGCACTTGCCATTCAAATTAGTTGGCGTCATTTGCCGGTAAAAATAAAAGACATAAGACATGGTCATTATTAGCAAACGTGATTAAGAACAGATTCTACCTCCTGACATATTCAAAACACAATATAATGATTATTAACACACTGCAATCTTGATTGTACAATAAATCGAGTGAACAAAAGATTAGCTCATTCAGGGCACAATTCTGGGGGCGTAAGTGGAGGCTCCTCCAATACTATTTTTCAATTTGGAAGTAATATCATGAAACTAACACTGTTCATTGCTATTACATTAGAGAAAATTCACAAAAATATTTGAAAAGGATTATATTCAACTAGGAAACATAGACAGATATATTGGAGATTAGTATGTTGTAAATATTTTGTAAATATATAAGGATTTCTAATGAAATGACAAGGTACGATTAATGAGAAATTGTAGACAAGAAAAAGGAAATCATGTTTATGTGATTTCGCATGAGAAATGAAATGTGATAATATAACAACATGTGAATTTTTTAAACTGTGTTAAGATGGCAGCCGTATAAAGGAATGGTATGTCTTTATTTTTACAGACAAATGACGCCAACCAATTGGAATAGCAAGTGCAGGTTAAATATTACATAAATGCCGGTTTACCCGACATTGACATAGGCCTATAGCGAAACGCATAAGAGTATTGTGGCTTATTAAAAGAACATTGCAATAATATCACACGAGTGCGCAATTCCTTTGATTGTTAAATGAGTATATATATATATATATATATATATATATATATATATATATATATACATATATGTATATATATATATATATATATATAATACACATATATATATAATACACACACATATATATATATATATATATATATATATATATATATATATACACACACACATTACCTACTGGCGGTTGCCAGTAGGTATATATAGCTAGAAACTAGTTACTATAGGAAATCATTCTATTGAGAATAACTTTGGCATCAATTGAGGAAATCGCGTGTAATTTTCCAAAATTTTGGCCAGCTCAGTTTGGCTCCTTCCCTGAAAGTTTTGGGGGATTCGTCAAGCGGGGGCCGAGAAAAAAGGGGGGTCCCAAAACGTGTTTTCCCCATGTTAATTTCTATAGGACGATTAGACACGGCTACAGCCCGAACGGCTGAACGGAATTACACCAAACTTGGCAAAATAGTAGGGACTGGTATGCAGAAGTGCCTTTTCTATATTTGAGGAAAATCCCTCCAGTAGTTCCTGAGAAAATCAAAAGAGAAAAAATGTATATATCTATAGCAGCTTACTGTAAGCTTACTGTAAGCTTACCTTTCCGAGCACGAGCTGAATGCTAATTGGCTGTCAACTGTCTGTCAACACTCCAAACCAGAAAGTGTTTGCAGCCATCTTGTGCCTCGGTAGACTGAGGCACAGGAAAGCAGAAACCCAAACGTGTAGAACTCAAAAAGGGGGCAGGGTAGAAGCACCCTGACCCCCTAGGCCTGCTCAGAAGGTCCCACAAGGACCCCCCAGGCCCAAAAATTATTATTATTATTTTTTTTAAATCGCGGGGTACGCGTACTGTAAAGAGTACAGTAAGCTTACAGTAAGCTTACAGTACTCTGTACAGTAAGCTTACTTAATAACTTTTTTGGGCCTGGGGGTCCTTGTGGGACCACCTGAGTAGGCCTAGGAGGTCAGGGTGCTTCCCTTTGCGTGGTTTGCACCTTTGTTTCACTGTTTTCTTGTGCCTTCGTTCTACCGAGGCACAAGATGGCTGCCAACACTTTCTGGTTTGGAGTGTTGAGAGACAGTGGCAGCCAATCAGCATGCCTTCCCAAGAAAGCTGCATGCTCATTGGCTGTAAACACTTCTAACCAAGAAGTGTTGGCATCCATCTTGTGCTAGTGTTGACAGACAGTGGCAGCCAATCAGCATGCCTTCCTGAGAAAGCTGCATGCTCATTGGCTGTCAACACGTATAACCAGGAAGTATTGACATCCATCTTGTGCTTGATAGACAAAGGCAAAAGAAAGCAAAAAAACAAACGTGAAGAACACAAAAAGGGGGCAGGGTAGATACACCCTGACACCCAAGGCCTGCCCTGGAGGTCCCACAAGGACAAAAAAGGACTACATTTTTTTTTTAAAACCTGGTCTGTTTTTAAAGAAATTTCCCCCCGGGGGGACCAAATCGCGGGGGCATAGTGATAAAGAAGTGTGGGGGGTCTACAATCCCCCCCACACTTCCCCGGGGACCGCCACCCCTGGGGCAAAGCAATGCAGACCCTTGGTGCATACTGGAGGCTCCTGATGGGCTAGTTGGCCCCCAGGGACCCCCAGTATGCAAGGGGAATTAGTTCCTACTCTGCAAACACGCCCACGGTTGCATTGCAGAGATGTGTAAAAAAGGGTGTGGCCTCATTACACCTCTCTGCAAGGCAGCCCCCTGGCGCATACTGGAGGCTCCTGGTGGACTAGTTGCCTCCCAGGGACCCCCAGTATGCAAGGGGAATTAGTTCTTCCTCTGCAAACGTGCCAGGGGTTGTGCTGCAGAGTGTTGTAAAAAGGGGGCGTGCCCTCTGAACACCTGCATACAAAAATGTAATAAATCAGTATAAAAAAACGAATTAATACATTTAAAAATTGTCATTTAAAAAACCTTGCAAATTCAATTAAAAAAACATAGGTTTCAGGCCTTATATAGTTAGGAATTAGTATTTAAAAAACCTTGCAAATTCACTGAAAAAAAACATAGGTTTCAGGCCTTATATAGTTAGGAATTTGCATTTAAAAAACCTTGCAAATTCACTGAAAAAACATAGGTTTCAGGCCTTATATAGTTAGGAATTAGCATTTAAAAAACCTTGCAAGTTCACTGAAAAAAACATAGGTTTTAGGCCTTATATAGTTAGGAATTAGCTTTTAAAAAACCTTTGAAATTCACTCAAAAAACTATAAGTTTTAGGGGTGTTATAGTTAGCCTGACATTTCACTCTTACAAAACCATTGAAATTGCTCCTATATAGTTAGTTATACTAACTATATTTCGCGCACCTGAAATCCACTGCTGATCATGTCACATATTACATCATTCATGACATGGTCAGTGACATCACTGATGACATCTCAAATGACATCAATGATGACATCACTGATGACATCATCCACATGACAATCACATACACCTTTTCATACACTAGTTAAATCTTTCATCACTGTTTGTAAAATACAGAGTATCATATTTGAATCCATTGACACAGCAATACAAGTATCTAAAAATCCACTCATTGATTCCTAGAGGTATACACACATCTAATCACTTACCAGTAGATTCACTCATACATGCTGTCAATGAACAATAGAACACTATCAAAAATACTTATACACTTATATCGATATTACACACCAGCACACAACCTATTCACATTTGAAGTTATCCTACTAACTTATGCAAACAATTGATCATACTTACATACTTACTTAGCTAGACACTTATACAAACACCACTTCATCTATTCATTTAGATAGTAAGTCATATTTAGTATATTATAAAATCATTATTACAAGTATACAGTTATCCATACAGTCACTCACACAATCATTGAGGCTTATGTATACTTATTCATATAAAACAACTGACACATACACTGCCTTTCATTTTTCTAGTTTGTTGGACATGTACCATTGAGAAATATATGTAGAATGTTCGGAAACGGCGTGATGGAGGTTCGGCAAGGCTTTGGTGAATGTTCACCAAAGCCTTGCCGAACCTCCATCACGCCGTCACATTGTCAACTATCACCAAAACTCCCAAGCATAACTTGATTCCAGCGTCACCACAATTATCCCCTGACGAAGGGCATAGTTCACGCCCAAAATGCATTGGGAACACAAGTTATGGTGATTGATGCATTTAAGATGATGTATTGGATTATCTTTATAACGAAAAAAGAAGAAATCTGATCATGAAGAGAATGATCTGAAATAAACAGAACTGAAGCATTTTGATTTCAACATCTTTATTTAAACTGTTGATTGGAATAAAAACCAATGGGTTTTCTTATAGCTGTGCACAGAGGAGCAATCCCAAACTTGGGGTTGCCTTGTAATAGTTTGTACTATAACAACATGGCACTGACAAATGTGAATTTTAGATACCACCTTTATTAGGGATTTTTGAAAGTGCTGGGGAATAATAATACCCTGAATTTTAGAAATGATGTCAAATAGTGTATTTTAAAGTACAGTTTTCATATAAATTTGTTAAAGCACCATAGTGTCTGAAAAGACAATAATTAAATATGACAAACCAATATAAACTGAGTGTTCCCATTAGCCAAGCCCATTTTTTCCTCCAAATATGCTATAGGTGACACCGTCTGCCACAATTTACATATATTATGGTAGAGAGATAATTTAGCAATTAATGCTGTCATAATACCATGGACGGGCCTTGTGTAAAACATTACCTCAAGTCAGGGCCAGAATTTTGTCATGGTTACCCACCCACCCACATATGCCACAGTTGTCCTTCTTTATGCCAAGAATTACAAGCCAATTGCTTTCAGTATGCCAGGGCCAAGAGAAGACATGGAAGCATAACACATTCTTACATTTGCCTACTTACATTCTGTCTTTCTCCTTCTCACTTTCACTCATTCTTACTCACTTGCACTCATTTATTCTCACTCACTCTCCTGCACTCATTCTCCCTCGTTCACACTCAATCGCAATCATTCTTTCTCTCTCACCCACTCATGCTTTCTCAATAAAAATCACTCTAACACTCACTCCTCCATTCTTGCTCAGTCTCATTCTCACTCACACTCACTTTCACTCTTAATGTCACTCACACTTACTCTCAATCTCACTCAAATCTCACTCACCTTGACTCACTCTTTCACTCAGTTATGTTCACTCACTATCACTCACTCAAACTCACTCATTCAAAATCTAACACTCTCTCACATTCATTCTTACTCTGATTATCTCACTCTTATTATCTCACTTGCAGTCACTCTTAATCTAATTGACTAATTCTCACTCACTCTGTCTTACTCATACTCACCTACTGGTACTCAACCTCACCAACTCTCACTACCTGTCATTGACTCTCATTTATCTTCAGCCACAAAAACATGCTTACATATATAGACACACATGCATGAACACACATAAACAAACTCTTTCTCACAAACATACTCTCACCCACACACAACACAGAAAAAACATACATTTAAAGTCCATTTACTTACCTCAGCGGCCAGCAAAGCTCGCATCCCAGCTTTGACGGTGCTCAATTTTTATTACACTAATAGTGAGCATTAGACTGTTATCCCACTAATAGTCTAATAAACAAAATATGAGCAGAAAACGTGGTGGGGTAGAACTCTATTTCCTCTGGGTTTTGGCACTGTTTTTGCAACCTCTAAGGCCTAGGGTCTCAAATGAAGTGCCGGGGGAAGCCAGGAGTAAATGACATCCATGTATGCTAGTGTGTGCATGTATGTAGGTATAGATGTATATATATTCACTTAAATAAGTCAGAGGTTAAAGGGACATTATAGTTAGGAAATTGAATTTAAAAAAGCTTAGATATTTACTGAAAAAACAAAGGTTACAGGTACATTACAGTTAGGCTCAAATTTCACTCATACAGAACCATTGAAATTCAGCAGCTATAGTTACCTGAGCTAATTGTAACTTACATCTCCGCAATTAACTGCATATGACCTCACATATTACATCACTCATGACATCATGACATGGTCAGTGACATCACTGATAACATCACTAATGACATCTCAAATGGCATCACTCATGAAGTCATCTAATGAGTGTAAGTATTTTCTAAGAGTTTAAAGAGTTCATGATTGTTAAACATGTATACTAACCTACTACAAAAGTTAAATTAGTATACTATGTGCACTACTACTGAATTATACTACTTCTAACATACATTATGTGAGTGGCTGTGTGAATGTATGTATCCTTGTGTGTCTGGGTGTGTGAGTGCCTGTATGAGTGTATAAGTGGTTGTGTGAATAACTTTGTGGGTGAGTGAGTTGCTGTGTGAATGCCTGTATTAGTGAGTGGGGGTGTCAGTGGCTGTATGGATGAGTGAATGGAGGTGTGAGTAGCTCTGGGAGCGGTTAAGTGGGTGTGTAGTGACTGTATGGGTGAGTGAGTGGGTATCTTAATGGCTGTATGAGTGCTGACTAGGTGTGTATGTGGCTGTATGGGTGAGTGACTAGCTGTTTGAGTGGGTGTTTGGTTAAGTGAGTTGGTGTGTGAGTGCCTGCATTGGAGAGTGAGTGTCTGTGTGAATGGCAGTGTGGGTGAGTGAGGGGATGTGTGAGTGCTTGTATGGATGTGTGAATGGGTACATAAGTGGTTGTGTAGTTGTAGGATTGCTTGTATGGGTGAATGAGTTGCAGTGTTCAGAGGCTGTATGGGTGAGTGAGGGGGTGTGAGTGACTGTGTAGGTACATTTGTAAGTGTGTGAGCAGGTATTTGGGTGAGTGTGTGGCTATGTAACTGGCTGTATGGGTGAGGGACTGGATGTATGAGTGGCTGTGTAAGTGAGCGAATGGTTGTGTGAGTGGCTGTAATAATGAGTGAAAGGGTGTGTGAGTAGCTCTATGGAGGAGTGAGTGGTTGTGTGAGCACTTGTATGTGTCCCTGAATGGGTATGTCAGTGGTTTTGTGGGTGTGTAAGTGAGCATACAAGAGGTTGTATGAAGGTGAGAGTGGGGGTATGAATGGTTCTGTAGATGATGTAATCAGTGATGTCATATGGGATGTCATCAGTGATGTAACTGACCATGTCATGAGTGATGTAATATGTGAGGTCATAAGCAGTGCATGGCGGATTCATAAGTTATAGTTAGCTCTGGTAACTATAATTACTGAATTTCTATGGTTTTGGAGTGAAATGTGAGCCTAACTGTAACATCACTGTAACATTTGTTTTTTCAGTCAATTTCTAAGTTTTTATAAATCCGATTTCCTAACTATAAAGTCCCTGTAAATGTTGATTTTTATGTGAATTTCTAAGCTTTTATAGATTCTTTTTTCCAGCTATAATGTCCCCATAACCTTTCTTTTGTAAGTGAATTTCTAAGGATTTTTAAATGTTATTTCCTAACTATAACCTGAAATCTTTGAGAATAAGTGTGTGAGTGAGTATATGTGTGTCTCAGTGGGTGTGTGATTGAGTGCATGAGTGTCTCAATGGATGTGTGAATGTCTGAGTGAGCCTCAGAGCACCTGCTTAAGTGTCTCACTGGGTGAGTGAGTGGGTGCATGAGTGTGTGAGTGGGTCTGTGAGTGGGTGTGTGAGTGTCTGAGTGGGTGCATGAGTGTCCGAGTGGGCTGTGAGAGGGTGTGAGAGTGTCTGAGTATGTTTGTGAGTGCCTCATGTGTGTGGGTCAGTCTGTGAGGGAGTACAGGAGTGTCTGGGTGTGTTTGGGAGTGAGTGCATGAGTCTCTGAGTGGTTCTGTAAGTGGGTGGGTGAGTCTCTGATTGGGTCTGTGAGTTAGCATGTAAATCTCTGAGTAGGGTGAGTGGGTGTGAGAGAGTATGAGTGGGTCTGTAAGTAGGTGCATGAGTGGCTGAGTGGGTCTATGAGTGGGTGTACGACTCTAAGTGGGTCTGTGAGTGTGTGCTTGAGTGGATGTGTGAGTGTCTGAGTGGGTGTCTTAGTGGGTGCATGAGTGTCTAGGTGGGCTGTGAGAGGGTGTGAGAGTGTCTGAGTATGTTTGTGAGTGCCTCATGTGTGTGGGTCAGCCTGCAAGGGCGTACAGGAGTGTCTGGGTGTGTTTGGGAGTGAGTGCATGAGTCTCTGAGTGGTTCTGTGAGTGGGTGGGTGAGTCTCTGAGTGGGTCTGTGAGTCAGCATGTAAATCTCTGAGTAGGGTGAGTGGGTGTGAGAGAGTATGAGTGGGTCTGTATTAAGTAGGTGCATGAGTGTCTGAGTGGGTCTATGAGTGGGTGTACGACTCTAAGTGGGTCTGTGAGTGGGTGCTTGAGTGTCTGAATTGGTCTGTGAGTGGCTGGGAGAGTGTCTGAGTATGTCTGTGAGTGAGTGCATGAGTGTCTGAAGCAGTCTATTAGTAGATCTGAGAGGTCCGTGAATGGGTGTGTGAGTGGGTGTGCGAGTGTCTGAGTGGATCTAAGAGTGGCTCTTTCAGTTGGTGAGTGAGTGCCTGTGAATTTTTGAGTGGATGTCCAGGTGTGTGTGTCAGTAGCTGTCTCAGTGACTGGGCCACAATGCAACCGCGCATTCCCCTTCATCCAAAAAGAGACCACAGTTTTGCAAAACATTTCTACCCAAATAGAGTACTTTCTACTGTTTGATTACTAAGTGCTAACTCCTTGGATTAGTGTCCAGTATGTATTCTACACTCCAGCTGTGTAATAGAGCTTGAACAAATGTCACCAGTGATCTTGTGTGCCTTTTGGCAATGTGTTGTTCCTCATTCGTCACCATAATACAATCAGTGGTGCACCTTCATGAAGGGGGCTCTTTCACTCCACTAAAAATGTATTCTGTAATGAATAGTTGGGTAAAGGTGCTTTTCAGTCTGATATGGTGTCTTTCAGACTTCACCTAGGCTTCTTACATAAAGACAGACAAAAACAAACACATACTCTTGTTTGCTTGAAAGAAATTGTTTCATGTACTCCTAGCAATCTGCAACCTCTCCCTTTCCACTGACCCCCTAATGTCCTGCTTTGCATTTAATGAATTTTAACAAGATATGTCAGTGTAATTGCTGGGAAATCTAAACCCCCCAAATTTTACTGACCAACCTACTCCCCTGAATACAATGGGGCATGGGGGCCGTATGGCCCCACTCCCCATGCCAATTTCAGCCACAGGGACCCCATTCCCGAGGCCTGGCCCCATTTGAATGGGGGGAATGGCCCCTCTCCCTGGGCAGATTTCATCCCTGGAGATCACACTCCCTGGGGCCTGGCCTTCAAATGTTGGATACCGTGGAGCCCACCCAGTCACCACCATTGGGGACCATAAGGGGAGCCTGAGTTCCCCCACTGTTTGAGCCAGCATTACTCTTACACATGGAGAACGGCTACATTTGCACCTCCCTCAGTGTGAAAGCAATCCTATCGTCTGTTGCTCTGCCCACTGAACAAAGGGCAGAGAATGAGATGAAAACTCTGCTCCCAGCAAGCAGGAGCATTTGCACAGCTCGAAGCGGAGTTTGTGTTTGCTCTGACTTGAATGGAGCTCTCAAAGGGGCATATTATCAAGAACAGCGTTAAAATTATTGCCGTTTTAGTGGCAGAAAACTGCTCCTAAAGTGGCAATAATGGGCTTGATATTATGCCCTCGAGAATTTCAATAGAAGCCCACCAGAACATGGACTTCTATTGGAATTTTCAAGGGCATATTATCAAGCCCATTATCGCCACTTTAGTTGCAGTTTTCTACTCCTAAACTGGTGATAATTTTTAACGCTGTTCTTGTTATAATGCCGCAATTTTCCCACCAAGTCAGAGCAAACAGCCATGTTCTGGGGGTGGGCACCCCGGGACATAGCATGACCCAGCTCTGGGGATGTGGTGGTCTCAAGTGCCATACATGGCTCCTTGAGGGGGTCATGAAGCCACTCCTTTATTGTTCAAGAGCTGGCCCTGGGGAGGTGGTGGTCCCAGGTGCCATATATGGCCCAGAAGGAGGGCCATGCAGCCCCTCCCACTTTTCAAATGTTTTTTTGGGCACAGGAAAATGGTGGTCACCGGGGCCCCTAATTACTATCAATTTATCCCTGGGAGGTGGTGATCCCCAGGGCTTAGTGGTCCATGTGGACCCTCCTACTCATTTTATTTGCAGGTTGGAGGTTGTGGTCCCCGGGGCACAGGGGTCCACTCAGCTCCTCACATTACATTTTAACATAGGCCTAGGGGAGGTGGTGGTTCCCGGGGCATTAAAATTCCCATTGAGAGTGGCAACGTGTTTCCCTATCCTTTAACTTTATAAAGGAGGCATGCCCCGGGGCCTGGCCCACCCAAGAGCTTTATTGAAAAAAAGCACAGGAGACCAAATTTGGTTTTTTCAATTTTGCTGCAAATTTGCAGAGCCACCTGAATTTTGCAGCAAAATTGAAACAAAATATTTTTAATGCCCAGCAGGATTGCTGTTAGACCTCACCACCACATATTGGAGGTCAGGGTATTCCTACACTGCCCCCTTTTTCTATATTTTAAAAACAATTTGTGGGACTTAGCTGAAGCCGAGTTCCACAATGGCTGACAATACTTCCTGTTTGAAGTGTTGCCAGTCAATCAGATACAGTACGAGGACTGTTGGATCTGTGGATGAACTGTGCTCCTAGATATAGAAATTTGGATATCAGAGAATATCTGTTAAACTACAGAATAAATCACAAAAAGACACTTCTCTGGACCAATACCTACCTTTCTGCCATATTAGGTGTACTTTTGTCCAGCGGTTCGGGTTACAGTCATGCTTAAAATCCTTTGGGAATTAACATTAGGAAAACACATTTTGGGACCCCCCCTTTTTCTCTGCCTCTGCTTGACAAGCCACCCTGCAAGAGGTAGGGAGGTGGCTGGGAGTGCAGGGCCCTTAGTATCCCCCATGGTCCCCAATGATGCACACTGGGCACCATGGTTGGGGCCATGGCACCCAGGTAGATGTGGCTAGGTCCTGGGAAATGGGGTTCCTTGGGTTTAAATTGGCCAGGGTAAGGGATCTGTGCAGCCCCCCTCCCTAATTGAATTGTGTCCTGAACTTTGGGGATGGGGTCCCTGGGGCCAAAATCAGACCTGGGAGGTGTGTCTTGCCTCACCTTAAACATATTACCACCCCCACACGATGGCCCAAAGACGACGAGGCAGAAGACATAAAACACAACAATAATTAAAAAGGGGTTTCACTTTACAAAATGCAAAGACTCTCTTTTTAGAATGAGGCTTGGGGTTTTATTTATGCAATGCCCTCTAACAGAAAGGCTTTCCCAGATATCAAATGATTAACATTCAAATGTATATAGATACATATTTATATATATATTTATATGTAAGTAATAATAACACACTTGGTAAATGCAACAGTTAAATGCATGAAAGATAATAATGAATAAACAAGCAGCAAATAATACTGGATACCCTGCACAAATCAGAAAGATATATACATTAAATACCTCAAATGATTACTTTGGATGTGCACTCTGACTCACTCACACATCACAAAGAAAGCACTGGAACCACGCATCACAATGGCACTAGTCAAAAACAAATCACCTCACCTGATTGTTCACTCGACATCCTTGCCAACTCAAGCTGGAGGAGCCTGTTAACAGCCAGGCAATGGACTTGCGATCCGGACTCAAATGCAGATTCTTTTTTTGTGGCAGTACGTCTACTCCACAAATGAGCTCCCAAGCTGGCTGTCAACATTCTCCAGCTTTATAGTCTCAAAACACACCAGAAGGTTTGAGAGTCTTGCCCTCTGCGCCAAGGAAACTTACTGTAACTGGCCAGTTTCCTTGCAAGCATTCTAAGGCAAATGGAGTTCCCACATTCCCTCTATTTTCTCACATGTTCCAGCCTTTATCTTAACAAAGCGCACAAAAGCCTTCCAGGACACATTAAACAATCTCTCACAAAAAACCTTGAACGTGATTAACCCAAACAACGTGCAAACACTCTGCCTTACTTGAGCTTTTCTCAGCACACAGACATGCTCCCAGAGTCAGATTTCAGAATGACATAAGGCCATGTCAAAGCCAATAGTAAGAACTTCATAATATTTCCCAATGTACAACACAATACACATTTGTGCACCACTTCCTATAGCATCAATGACTTCATCTTTCAATGCACAACACAATGCACATTGTTGCACCACTGTTCATAACACTGCACTTCAAGACCAAAAAATATATTCCACACCTCCCTCTTTCATGCTTTAAAATGCACTTCCCACATCTTCTGTTCTTGGCAAGGTTGTCCTATTCTGTGACTGCCCCCACTGTAAGACTGCAAGATTACAAGAAAGAAACGTACAAGAGAAACAAGGTGTATGCAGGATTTCATACATTCATTCTAGGGTAAAGTAAAACACCGAAAGACAAATAAGGTGATGGTAGTCAAAGGTCATCACTTGGTGTCAGACCATAAGAATACCTCTAGCACTACAATGGGGGGATCGCGCAGACCCCCTCTCCAATTTCCAAAAAAGCCTAGCAAAAAGGAGGGCAGAAAAACGAGCACAAAGGCAAAACAGGGCAGAAGGGTGCAAATCAAAGGCCTCAACAACAAGCAAAATATGCAAACAGAGCAGAAAAATGAGAAGAAAAGGCTAAACAGAGGGCTGAGGAATATGCAAAAAAGGCAAAACACAACAAAAGATTACAAAACAGTGGGTATTCACTCACATACCCACTCATTGACCCACTCATACACCCTATCACAGATTTATGTACCCACTCAAAGGTCCATTCAGACACTCAGGTACCCACTGACAGACCCACTAGAAGGCTCATGCCCTCACTCACAGACCCACTCAGAAACTCATGCTCCCACTTCCAGTCTCACTGAGAGACTCACACATTCACTCACAGGCCCAATCAGATACTCATGCAGTTACTCACAGACTGACTCACACACTCATGGTGGCACTCACAAACCCACTCAGACACTCTGACACCTATTCACAGACCCATTCAGACACTCACGCACCCACTCAGACACTCACTCAGACACTCATGGACCCACTCGCAGACCCGCTCAAACACTCACACACCCACTCACACACCCAGTGAGACACTTCTGCAGCCACTCCCAGATCCACTCACACACACATTGAGACACTCATGCACTCACACACACCCACTGATACACTCATATACTCTCAAAGGTGACATGTAACAGTTATGAAATAATATTTAAAAAACCTTATAAATTAATTTAAAAAAAACAAAGGTAAGCTCTATGTATGAGTGAATAGTTGCATCAGTAGCTGTATGAGTGAGTGAGGGGTTGTGTGAATAGCTGTATAAGTGATTGGAATTGTGAGTGGCTTTGTGGATGAGTTAGTTGTGTGAGTACCTGTATGGGTCTCTGAATGGGTGAATGGGTGTGTGAGTGAGTGTATGAAAGGTTATATATGGGTGTGAGTGGGTGTATGAGTGGGTCTCCGGATGATGTAATCAGTGATATCATTTGAGATATCATTAATGATGTCAACAGTGATGTCACTGACCATGTCATAAGTGATGTAAGATGTGCTTTGCATAAGCAGTGCATTGCGAAGGCGTAAGTTATAGTTAGCTCAGGTGACTATAACTGCTGAATTTCAATGGTTTTGTACAAAATCTGAGCCCAACTTTAACGTCACAGTAACCTTTGTTTTTTTTAGCGCGTTCGAAGGTTGTTTTTAATGTTATTTGCTAACTATAAAGTCCTTGAAATATTTTTTTGGGGTGATTTTCTATGTCTTTTAATGTTAAATCATAACTATATCATCACTGTATCTTTTGTTTTTTTAAGTGAAAAACAATATATATATATATATATATGTATGTCGAACACCAGTCCAAACTTTTACCATTAAAAAGAAGGTGCTGACTCCGTGGATACTTCAAAGTAAAATTTGTTTTATTCCCAAATTGTCAGCTCAGACGCGTTTCTGTGGATGGAACCACCTTGCTCACTACCTATATATATGTATGTGTGTATGATGGTTGATAAGGGCAAAGGCCAAAACGCGTCCAATGACAGACCATTGCTACAGCCTTTACCCTGTTGGAAATAAATACGTTTTACCGCATTTGAGTGCCATGCGTTCCATTTGTCAAGATCATGCAGATCCTTTAAGGGGCAGCGGGTGTAGAAGGGAGAAAAAAGTGACATTTCCTATTTTAACTTCCATAACAATCTTTGCTCTACTTTACAGAAAAAAGCTGAATGGCATTACACCAAATTTACATTAAAGTAGACCTTTGTCCAAGGAAGTGCCTTTAATTAGCTTGATGTGAATCGATTCAATTTTTGGGAAATCAGTGCTCCAAAAATGTGTCAATTGAATTTCAGTGGGTTAAAATGCTATGGATATCTGGACTGTTAATTTACAGATCCTGCATGGATTCACAAATCAGAGAAAAATGTATGATCTTTGCTGTTACCCAATAAAGTATACCGAGTACTGGGTTTAGGAAAAATAAAAACAAATAAGGCATAAGGGTGCATGGTGAGCCAACCCTGAATCTCTGGCCCAAGTTGGTGGGCCCAATAAGGACACCCCGGAATTTCAAGAAATATTTAAAATTAGATTTTTATCCTGGACTTTCCAAATTCTGTGCAGGATTTGCAAAACCTGAATCATTTGTGAGTTCTTTGGGCACTCCTGGGGTCAAAGGATTTGCAACACAGTATTCACGGATCTTGAAATATTTTTTTATTTTTACAAAACTATTTTGGAACAATGCATGTACAGACGAGGTTGTTAAAAGGTATTGGCCAGAAGCCAGACACAGGGGGCAACCCCCATTGCATGTGACCAAAGGAAGAGCACAGCAGGGGTTGACAGGAGAACCAGGGTGGGGGGTTAACAGGATTGGTGGCATCCACCTTTGGGCCACTACACATTAATACCATTGGTGACACGGAGCCCACCTGGTACCCCTACAGCAAAAGAAATCCTTGGGGCCATGGTAGGATTTCAAGTCTCCCTCATCCCCTGCTGACTGTAGTGATCCCACCCAGCAGGAGCAAACCTGTGTCATAACTGATGATGTCACAGATGACCTCACTGATACTTCTATTCACATTACTCTATAAATCCTAGGATCATTTTTGAAAACAACGTTGATTGAAAAGGGCCTTTAATCATATACAGCATAGGAGGTACCGTGTGTACCTGTGTAAGTGTGTAGAAATTGTGTAACCCTGGAGCCAAGTCTGATTCAGTCTGCAAACATTTTATATGGTGCACAGTTTACATACAGTTTGCCCACAGTTTACACAGTTTTGAGTGCAAGAAAGTACTCCATATTAATCTGGGTAGAGCCTGAGCACAACTGGTGTGAGTTACAGAGGCACGTTTTAAATAGGCGGTGGTTTATATCCAAGGCCTCTTACCAAAAATGAGTAACAAAAGCTAAAGATCCTGTCTACAATACATTAACTGTCGGTGGATGTTGGGACACATACCTATGTTAAATAGTTGTCATACAGTGCTAAAGACAAATTCTATATAAACAGGAGATTTGAAAAACTTAGATAATTATTCTCAGAACTTTCCTGACTCATTATACATTGTTGAAGAATTTATAATGTATTGGTCACCAACTTGGAGGTAGTTTAACTCACAGTATGGAATTAAGTGTGGTGCGAAGGTTGTATGCTCTTCTGCTAATTTCTGGTATGTAGGCAGTGTATTTTAACTAAATATGGAGGGTTGTCCCTAGGGCATGGCTGTACATGCCTTATCAGTGGGTAATGCATCAATGTGAAGATCCTGACTTAAAACTGTGGGTCAGGCGAGGTGTTTAATAAGCTCATCCTATTAGGATAAATAAAGAACAACCACTTTTTGGAGGTTGTTCGAGGCTTAATAATCCTGACCCCATTAATGTCTATAGAACTATTTCATTTCATAGGCATCTAAATACCAGTGGAAACATGTATAATGTCTACTAAATAGGGGTGAGTTGACAGATATGCAACATGGGCTTGATGTTGCAAAAGGTTATGTCCATTACCACTTGAATGGTTACAGAAAATTGGCACCAGGTGTAGCTTGTTGAATCACTTCGATTCCACCTATAACATTTATTGGATGATGTAATCAATGACGTAACTTGAGATGTCATCGGATATGAGTGGCGTAATATGTGGCATTATATGTGAGGTCGTAAGCAGTACATGACAGGGCAAAAGTCATAGTGACTCAATAGATTATACCTGACGGATTTCAGTGGTTTCCAGTTTTTAAAAGTATATTCTGACTTTATTTAACACCTAACAGTAAGGTGATTTTACACTTGGTTTTCTTCAGTGAATGTCTGAGTGTCAGTGGCGGCCAGCAGGGATTGGGGGTAGTGGGGCAAAGGAGGGTGGGGAATGTAAAATAAATAAATAAAACCACTTACCGTATCACCGCTTCCCGCATCTCTCCTTCGTCGGACTCGGCTGAACCAGGACGCACTGCCAGCCTCCCCTGACATTGTGATTGGTAAGCACCTAGGCTCCCCTGACCAATCACAATGCTGCAATGCAGCATTGTGATTGGTTGGAGCACAATGGCTCTGCGCTCAGACAAGAACTGGGAGCCTAGGCATGTTCTCTACGCAGTCTGTAATGTAGGCTGCATGGAGATCATGCAAAGTACGCATGACAGTTTGCTCAGCCCAATAGGGCCGGTCAAAGCATCATTGTGCACTTGGGCAAACCACTCCACTCATGCCCTGCTCTGAGAGCAGTTCAGAAAAGGGGGTGGTGATGAACAGAGTGTCTGAATTAAGCAGACCACTCTTACCCAGTCCAAAGATCAGGGCTTGATCCATCACCGTTATTTAGCTCACTGCTCCATCCCAGCTCAGAACCTGGCTATATACAAATCAGTCTGTCCCTTGCCCAATGCATCATGGGAACAGGGCTGACTAAACTACCAAGCCAATTCTTCACCAGCAAGGAGACAAGCTTCCGGGGACCGGTTTCTGGCATTTCAGCCGTCGTCCGCCCGGCTTGCTTGAATCCAGATGGTGCAGTGAACAAGTGACTCATGTCTGAGTATACCCTGCCACACCTATAGTGGCCAAAAACGATTCAGAAAAGGGGGTGGTGATGAACAGAGTGTCTGAATTAAGCAGACCACTCTTACCCAGTCCAAAGATCAGGGCTTGATCCATCACCATTATTTAGCTCACTGCACCATCCCAGTTCAGAACCTGGCTATATGCAAATCAGTCTGTCCCTGGCCCAGTGCATCATGGGAACAGGGCAGACTAAACTACCAAGCCAATTCTTCACCAGAAAGGAGACAAGCTTCCGGGGACCGGTTTCTGGCATTTCAGCCGTCGTCGGCCCGGCTTGCTTGAATCCTGATGGTGCAGTGAGCAAGGGACTCATGTCTGAGTGTACCCTGCCACACCTATAGTGGCCAAAAACGATTCAGAAAAGGGGGTGGTGATGAACAGAGTGTCTGAATTAAGCAGACCACTCTTACCCAGTCCAAAGATCAGGGCTTGATCCATCACCGTTATTTAGCTCACTGCACCATCCCAGCTCAGAACCTGGCTATATGCAAATCAGTCTGTCCCTGGCCCAGTGCATCATGGGAACAGGGCAGACTAAACTACCAAGCCAATTCTTCACCAGAAAGGAGACAAGCTTCTGTGGACCGGTTACTGGCATTTCAGCCGTCGTCGGCCCGGCTTGCTTGAATCCTGATGGTGCAGTGACCAAGGGACTCATGTCTGAGTATACCCTGCCACACCTATAGTGGCCAAAAACGATTCAGAAAAGGGGGTGGTGATGAACAGAGTGTCTGAATTAAGCAGACCACTCTTACCCAGTCCAAAGATCAGGGCTTGATCCATTACCGTTATTTAGCTCACTGCACCATCCCAGCTAGGAACCTGGCTATATGCAAATCAGTCTGTCCCTGGCCCAGTGCATCATGGGAACAGGGCAGACTAAACTACCAAGCCAATTCTTCACCAGAAAGGAGACAAGCTTCCGGGGACCGGTTTCTGGCATTTCAGCCGTCGTCGGCCCGGCTTGCTTGAATCCTGATGGTGCAGTGACCAAGGGACTCATGTCTGAGTATACCCTGCCACACATATAGTGGCCATAAACGATTCAGAAAAGGGGGTGGTGATGAACAGAGTGTCTGAATTAAGCAGACCACTCTTACCCAGTCCAAAGATCAGGGCTTGATCCATCACCGTTATTTAGCTCACTGCACCATCCCAGCTCAGAACCTGGCTATATGCAAATCAGTCTGTCCCTGGCCCAGTGCATCATGGGAACAGGGCAGACTAAACTACCAAGCCAATTCTTCACCAGAAAGGAGACAAGCTTCCGGGGACCGGTTTCTGGCATTTCAGCCGTCGTCGGCCCGGCTTGCTTGAATCCTGATGGTGCAGTGAGCAAGGGACTCATGTCTGAGTATACCCTGCCACACCTATAGTGGCCAAAAACGATTTAGAAAAGGGGGTGGTGATGAACAGAGTGTTTGAATTAAGCAGACCACTCTTACCCAGTCCAAAGATCAGGGCTTGATCCATCACCGTTATTTAGCTCACTGCACCATCCCAGCTCAGAACCTGGCTATATGCAAATCAGTCTGTCCCTGGCCCAGTGCATCATGGGAACAGGGCAGACCAAACTACCAAGCCAATTCTTATGCTGGGAAGGAAACAAGCTTCCGGGGAACGGTTTCTGGCATTTCAGCCGTCTTCGGCCCGGCTTGTTTGAATCCTGATGGTACAATGAGCAAGGGACTCACATCTGAGTATACCCTTCCACGCTTATGGTGGACAAAAACGATTCAGAAAAGGGGGTGGTGATGAACAGAGCGTCTGAATTATGCAGACCACTCTTACCCAGTCCAAAGATCAGGGCTTGATCCATTACCGTTTTTTAGCTCACTGCACCATCCCAGCTCAGAACCTGGCTATATGCAAATTAGTCTGTCCCTGGCCCAGTGCATCATAGGAACAGGGCAGACTAAACTACCAAGCCAACTCTTCACCAGAAAGGAGACAAGCTTCCGGGGACCGGTTTCTGACATTTCAGCCGTCGTCGGCCCGCTTGCTTGAATCCTGATGGTGCAGTGAGCAAGGGACTCATGTCTGAGTATACCCTGCCACACCTATAGTGGCCAAAAACGATTCAGAAAAGGGGGTGGTGATGAACAGAGTGTCTAAATTAAGCAGACCACTCTTACCCAGTCCAAAGATCAGGGCTTGATCCATCACTGTTATTTAGCTCACTGCACCATCCCAGCTCAGAACCTGGCTATATGCAAATCAGTCTGCCCCTGGCCCAGTGCATCATGGCAACAGGGAAGACTAAACTACCAAGCCAATTCTTCACCAGAAAGGAGACAAGCTTCCGGGGACCGGTTTCTGGCATTTCAGCCGTCGTCGGCCCGGCTTGCTTGAACCCTGATGGTGCAGTGAGCAAGGGACTCATGTCTGAGTATACCCTGCCACACCTATAGTGGCCAAAAACGATTCAGAAAAGGGGGTGGTGATGAACAGAGTGTCTGAATTAGGCAGACCACTCTTACCCAGTCCAAAGATCAGGGCTTGATCCATCACCGTTATTTAGCTCACTGCACCATCCCAGCTCAGAACCTGGCTATATGCAAATCAGTCTGTCCCTGGCCGAGTGCATCATGGTAACAGTTCAGACTAAACTACCAAGCAAATTCTTCACCAGAAAGGAGACAAGCTTCCGGGGACCGGTTTCTGGCATTTCAGCCGTCGTCGGCCCGGCTTGCTTGAATCCTGATGGTGCAGTGAGCAAGGGACTCATGTCTGAGTATACCCTGCCACACCTATAGTGGCCAAAAACGATTCAGAAAAGGGGGTGGTGATGAACAGAGTGTCTGAATTAAGCAGACCACTCTTACCCAGTCCAAAGATCAGGGCTTGATCCATCACCTTTATTTAGCTCACTGCACCATCCCAGCTCAGAACCTGGCTATATGCAAATCAGTCTGTCCCTGGCCCAGTGCATCATGGGAACAGGGCAGACTAAACTACCAAGCCAATTCTTCACCAGAAAGGAGACAAGCTTCCGGGGACCGGTTTCTGGCATTTCAGCCGTCGTCGGCCCGGCTTGCTTGAATCCTGATGGTGCAGAGAGCAAGGGACTCATGTCTGAGTTTACCCTGCCACACCTATAGTGGCCAAAAATGATTCAGAAAAGGGGGTGGTGATGAACAGAGTGTCTGAATTAAGCAGACCACTCATACCCAGTCCAAAGATCAGGGCTTGATCCATCACCGTTATTTAGCTCACTGCACCATCCCAGCTCAGAACCTGGCTATATGCAAATCAGTCTGTCCCTGGCCCAGTGCATCATGGGAACAGGGCAAACTAAACTACCAAGCAAGTTCTTCACCAGAAAGGAGACAAGCTTCCGGGGACCGGTTTCTGGCATTTCAGCCGTCGTCGGCCCGGCTTGCTTGAATCCTGATGGTGCAGTGAGCAAGGGACTCATGTCTGAGTATACCCTGCCACACCTATAGTGGCCAAAAACGATTCAGAAAAGGGGGCGGTGATGAACAGGGTGTCTGAATTAAGCAGACCACTCTTACCCAGTCAAAAGATCAGGGCTTGATCCATCAGCGTTATTTAGCTCACTGCACCATCCCAGCTCAGAACCTGGCTATATGCAAATCAGTCTGTCCCTGGCCCAGTGCATCATGGGAACAGGGCAGACTAAACTACCAAGCCAATTCTTCACCAGAAAGGAGACAAGCTTCCGGGGACCGGTTTCTGGCATTTCAGCCGTCGTCGGCCCGGCTTGCTTGAATCCTGATGGTGCAGTGAGCAAGGGACTCATGTCTGAGTATACCATGCCACACCTATAATGGCCAAAAACGATTCAGAAAAGGGGGTGGTGATGAACAGAGTGTCTGAATTAAGCAGACCACTCTTACCCAGTCCAAAGATCAGGGCTTGATCCATCACCGTTATTTAGCTCACTGCACCATCCCAGCTCAGAACCTGGCTATATGAAAATCAGTCTGTCCCTGGCCCAGTGCATCATGGGAACAGGGCAGACTAAACTACCAAGCCAATTCTTCACCAGAAACGAGACAAGCTTCCGGGGACCGGTTTCTGGTATTTCAGCTGTCGTCGGCCCGACTTGCTTGAATCCTGATGGTGCAGTGAGCAAGGGACTCGTGTCTGAGTATACCCTGCCACACCTATAGTGGCCAAAAACGATTCAGAAAAGGGGGTGGTGATGAACAGAGTGTCTGAAATAAGCAGACCTCTCTTACCCAGTCCAAAGATCAGGGCTTGATCCATCACCGTTATTTAGCTCACTGCACCATCCCAGCTCAGAACCTGGCTATATGCAAATCAGTCTGTCCCTGGCCGAGTGCATCATGGGAACAGGGCAGACTAAACTACCAAGCAAATTCTTCACCAGAAAGGAGACAAGCTTCCGGGGACCGGTTTCTGGCATTTCAGCCGTCGTCGGCCCGGCTTGCTTGAATCCTGATGGTGCAGTGAGCAAGGGACTCATGTCTGAGTATACCCTGCCACACCTTTAGTGGCCAAAAACGATTCAGAAAAGGGGGCGGTGATGAACAGAGTGTCTGAATTAAGCAGACCACTCTTACCCAGTCCAAAGAACAGGGCTTGATCCATCACTGTTATTTAGCTCACTGCACCATCCCAGCTCAGAACCTGGCTATATGCAAATCAGTCTGTCCCTGGCCCAGTGCATCATGGGAACAGGGCAGACTAAACTACCAAGCCAATTTTTCACCAGAAAGGAGACAAGCTTCCGGGGACCGGTTTCTGGCATTTCAGCCGTCGTCGGCCCGGCTTGCTTGAATCCTGATGGTGCAGTGAGCAAGGGACTCATGTCTGAGTATACCCTGCCACACCTATAGTGGCCAAAAACGATTGAGAAAAGGGGGCGGTGATGAACAGAGTGTCTGAATTAAGCAGACCACTCTTACCCAGTCCAAAGATCAGGGCTTGATCCATCACCGTTATTTAGCTCACTGCACCATCCCAGCTCAGAACCTGGCTATATGCAAATCAGTCTGTCCCTGGCCCAGTGCATCATGGGAACAGGGCAGACTAAACTACCAAGCCAATTCTTCACCAGAAACGAGACAAGCTTCCGGGGACCGGTTTCTGGCATTTCAGCCATCATCGGCCCGACTTTCTTGAATCCTGATGGTGCAGTGAGCAAGGGACTCATGTCTGAGTATACCCTGCCACACCTATAGTAGCCAAAAACGATTCAGAAAAGGGGGTGGTGATGAACAGAGTGTCTGAATTAAGCAGACCACTCTTACCCAGTCCAAAGATCAGGGCTTGATCCATCACCGTTATTTAGCTCACTGCACCATCCCAGCTCAGAACCTGGCTATATGCAAATCAGTCTGTCCCTGGCCCAGTGCATCATGGGAACAAGGCAGACTAAACTACCAAGCCAATTCTTCACCAGAAAGGAGACAAGCTTCCGGGGACCAGTTTCTGGCATTTCAGCCCTCGTCGGCCCGGCTTGCTTGAATCCTGATGGTGCAGTGAGCAAGGGACTCATGTCTGAGTATACCCTGCCACACCTATAGTGGCCAAAAACGATTCAGAAAATGGGGTGGTGATGAACAGAGTGTCTGAATTAAGCAGACCACTCTTACCCAGTCCAAAGATCAGGGCTTGATCCATCACCGTTATTTAGCTCACTGCACCATCCCAGCTCAGAACCTGGCTATATGCAAATCAGTCTTTCCCTGGCCCAGTGCATCATGGGAACAGGGCAGACTAAACTACCAAGCTAATTCTTCACCAGAAAGGAGACAAGCTTCCCGGGACCGGTTTCTGGCATTTCAGCCGTCGTCGGCCCGACTTGCTTGAATCCTGATGGTGCAGTGAGCAAGGGACTCATGTCTGAGTATACCCTGCCACACCTATAGTGGCCAAAAACGATTCAGAAAAGGGGGTGGTGATGAACAGAGTGTCTGAATTAAGCAGACCACTCTTACCCAGTCCAAAGATCAGGGCTTGATCCATCACCGTTATTTAGCTCACTGCACCATCCCAGCTCAGAACCTGGCTATATGCAAATCAGTCTGACCCTGGCCCAGTGCATCATGGGAACAGGGCAGACTAAACTACCAAGCCAATTCTTCACCAGAAAGGAGACAAGCTTCCGGGGACCGGTTTCTGGCATTTCAGCCGTCGTCGGCCCGGCTTGCTTGAATCCTGATGGTGCAGTGAGCAAGGGACTCATGTCTGAGTATACCATGCCACACCTATAATGGCCAAAAACGATTCAGAAAAGGGGGTGGTGATGAACAGAGTGTCTGAATTAAGCAGACCACTCTTACCCAGTCCAAAGATCAGGGCTTGATCCATCACCGTTATTTAGCTCACTGCACCATCCCAGCTCAGAACCTGGCTATATGAAAATCAGTCTGTCCCTGGCCCAGTGCATCATGGGAACAGGGCAGACTAAACTACCAAGCCAATTCTTCACCAGAAACGAGACAAGCTTCCGGGGACCGGTTTCTGGTATTTCAGCTGTCGTCGGCCCGACTTGCTTGAATCCTGATGGTGCAGTGAGCAAGGGACTCGTGTCTGAGTATACCCTGCCACACCTATAGTGGCCAAAAACGATTCAGAAAAGGGGGTGGTGATGAACAGAGTGTCTGAAATAAGCAGACCTCTCTTACCCAGTCCAAAGATCAGGGCTTGATCCATCACCGTTATTTAGCTCACTGCACCATCCCAGCTCAGAACCTGGCTATATGCAAATCAGTCTGTCCCTGGCCGAGTGCATCATGGGAACAGGGCAGACTAAACTACCAAGCAAATTCTTCACCAGAAAGGAGACAAGCTTCCGGGGACCGGTTTCTGGCATTTCAGCCGTCGTCGGCCCGGCTTGCTTGAATCCTGATGGTGCAGTGAGCAAGGGACTCATGTCTGAGTATACCCTGCCACACCTTTAGTGGCCAAAAACGATTCAGAAAAGGGGGCGGTGATGAACAGAGTGTCTGAATTAAGCAGACCACTCTTACCCAGTCCAAAGAACAGGGCTTGATCCATCACTGTTATTTAGCTCACTGCACCATCCCAGCTCAGAACCTGGCTATATGCAAATCAGTCTGTCCCTGGCCCAGTGCATCATGGGAACAGGGCAGACTAAACTACCAAGCCAATTTTTCACCAGAAAGGAGACAAGCTTCCGGGGACCGGTTTCTGGCATTTCAGCCGTCGTCGGCCCGGCTTGCTTGAATCCTGATGGTGCAGTGAGCAAGGGACTCATGTCTGAGTATACCCTGCCACACCTATAGTGGCCAAAAACGATTGAGAAAAGGGGGCGGTGATGAACAGAGTGTCTGAATTAAGCAGACCACTCTTACCCAGTCCAAAGATCAGGGCTTGATCCATCACCGTTATTTAGCTCACTGCACCATCCCAGCTCAGAACCTGGCTATATGCAAATCAGTCTGTCCCTGGCCCAGTGCATCATGGGAACAGGGCAGACTAAACTACCAAGCCAATTCTTCACCAGAAACGAGACAAGCTTCCGGGGACCGGTTTCTGGCATTTCAGCCATCATCGGCCCGACTTTCTTGAATCCTGATGGTGCAGTGAGCAAGGGACTCATGTCTGAGTATACCCTGCCACACCTATAGTAGCCAAAAACGATTCAGAAAAGGGGGTGGTGATGAACAGAGTGTCTGAATTAAGCAGACCACTCTTACCCAGTCCAAAGATCAGGGCTTGATCCATCACCGTTATTTAGCTCACTGCACCATCCCAGCTCAGAACCTGGCTATATGCAAATCAGTCTGTCCCTGGCCCAGTGCATCATGGGAACAAGGCAGACTAAACTACCAAGCCAATTCTTCACCAGAAAGGAGACAAGCTTCCGGGGACCAGTTTCTGGCATTTCAGCCCTCGTCGGCCCGGCTTGCTTGAATCCTGATGGTGCAGTGAGCAAGGGACTCATGTCTGAGTATACCCTGCCACACCTATAGTGGCCAAAAACGATTCAGAAAATGGGGTGGTGATGAACAGAGTGTCTGAATTAAGCAGACCACTCTTACCCAGTCCAAAGATCAGGGCTTGATCCATCACCGTTATTTAGCTCACTGCACCATCCCAGCTCAGAACCTGGCTATATGCAAATCAGTCTGTCCCTGGCCCAGTGCATCATGGGAACAGGGCAGACTAAACTACCAAGCTAATTCTTCACCAGAAAGGAGACAAGCTTCCCGGGACCGGTTTCTGGCATTTCAGCCGTCGTCGGCCCGACTTGCTTGAATCCTGATGGTGCAGTGAGCAAGGGACTCATGTCTGAGTATACCCTGCCACACCTATAGTGGCCAAAAACGATTCAGAAAAGGGGGTGGTGATGAACAGAGTGTCTGAATTAAGCAGACCACTCTTACCCAGTCCAAAGATCAGGGCTTGATCCATCACCGTTATTTAGCTCACTGCACCATCCCAGCTCAGAACCTGGCTATATGCAAATCAGTCTGACCCTGGCCCAGTGCATCATGGGTGATGGATCAAGCCCTGATCTTTGGACTGGGTAAGAGTGGTCTGCATAATTCAGACGCTCTGTTCATCACCACCCCCTTTTCTGAATCGTTTTTGTCCACCATAAGCGTGGAAGGGTATACTCAGATGTGAGTCCCTTGCTCATTGTACCATCAGGATTCAAACAAGCTGGGCCGAAGACGGCTGAAATGCCAGAAACCGTTCCCCGGAAGCTTGTTTCCTTCCCAGCATAAGAATTGGCTTGGTAGTTTGGTCTGCCCTGTTCCCATGATGCACTGGGCCAGGGACAGACTAATTTGCATATAGCCAGGTTCTGAACTGGGATGGTGCAGTGAGATAAATAACAGTGATGGATCAAGCCCCGATCTTTGGACTGGGTAAGAGTGGTCTGCTTAATTCAGACACTCTGTTCATCACCACCCCCTTTTCTGAATCGTTTTTGGCCACTATAGGTGTGGCAGGGTATACTCAGACATGAGTCCCTTGCTCACTGCACCATCAGGATTCAAGCAAGCCGGGCCGACGACGGCTGAAATGCCAGAAACCGGTCCCCGGAAGCTTGTCTCCTTTCTGGTGAAGAATTGGCTTGGTAGTTTAGTCTGCCCTGTTCCCATGATGCACTGGGCCAGGGACAGACTGATTTGCATATAGCCAGGTTCTGAGCTGGAATGGTGCAGTGAGCTAAATAACGGTGATGGATCAAGCCCTGATCTTTGGACTGGGTATGAGTGGTCTGCTTAATTCAGACACTCTGTTCATCACCACCCCTTTTCTGAATCGTTTTGGCCACTATAGGTGTGGCAGGGTATACTCAGACATGAGTCCCTTGCTCACTGCACCATCAGGATTCAAGCAAGCCGGGCCGACGACGGCTGAAATGCCAGAAACCGGTCCCCGGAAGCTTGTCTCCTTTCTGGTGAAGAATTGGCTTGGTAGGTTAGTCTGCCCTGTTCCCATGATGCACTGGACCAGGGACAGACTGATTTGCATATAGCCAGGTTCTGAGCTGGGATGGTGCAGTGAGCTAAATAACGGTGATGGATCAAGCCCTGATCTTTGGACTGGGTAAGAGTGGTCTGCTTAATTCAGACACTCTGTTCATCACACCCCCTTTTCTGAATCGTTTTTGGCCACTATAGGTGTGGCAGGGTATACTCAGACATGAGTCCCTTGTTCACTGCACCATAAGGATTCAAGCAAGCTGGTCCGACGACGGCTGAAATGCCAGAAACCGGTCCCCGGAAGCTTGTCTCCTTTCTGGTGAAGAATTTGCTTGGTAGTTAAGTCTGCCCTGTTCCCATGATGCACTGGGCCAGGGACAGACCGCTTTGCATATAGCCAGGTTCTGAGCTGGGATGGTGCAGTGAGATAAATAACGGTGATGGATCAAGCCCTGATCTTTGGACTGGGTAAGAGTGGTCTGCTTAATTCAGACACTCTGTTCATCACCACCCCCTTTTCTGAATCATTTTTGGCCACTATAGGTGTGGCAGGGTATACTCAGACATGAGTCCCTTGTTCACTACACCATCAGGATTCAAGCAAGCCGGGCCGACGACGGCTGAAATGCCAGAAACCAGTCCCCGGAAGCTTGTCTCCTTTCTGGTGAAGAATTGGCTTGGTAGTTTAGTCTGCCCTGTTCCCATGATGCACTGGGCCAGGGACAGACTGAATTGCATATAGCCAGGTTCTGAGCTGGGATGGTGCAGTGAGCTAAATAACGGTGATGGATCAAGCCCTGATCTTTGGACTGGGTAAGAGTGGTCTGCTTAATTCAGACACTCTGTTCATCACCACCCCCTTTTCTGAATCGTTTTTGGCCACTATAGGTGTGGCAGGGTATACTCAGACATGAGTCCCTTGCTCACTGCACCATCAGGATTCAAGCAAGCCAGGCCGACGACGGCTGAAATGACAGAAACCGGTCCCCGGAAGCTTGTCTCCTTTCTGGTGAAGAATTGGCTTGGTAGTTTAGTCTGCCCTGTTCCCATGATGCACTGGGCCAGGGACAGACTGATTTGCATATAACCAGGTTCTGAGCTGGGATGGTGCATTGAGCTAAATGACGGTGATGGATCAAGCCCTGATCTTTGGACTGGGTATGAGTGGTCTGCTTAATTCAGACACTCTGTTCATCACCACCCCCTTTTCTGAATCGTTTTTGGCCTCTATAGGTGTGGCAGGGTATACTCAGACATGAGTCCCTTGCTCACTGCACCATCAGGATTCAAGCAAGCCGGACCGACGACGGCTGAAATGCTAGAAACCGGTCCCCGGAAGCTTGTCTCCTTTCTGGTGAAGAATTGGCTTGGTAGTTTAGTCTGCCCTGTTCCCATGATGCACTGGGCCAGGGACAGACTGATTTGCATATAGCCAGGTTCTGAGCTGGGATGGTGCAGTGAGCTAAATAACGGTGATGGATCAAGCCCTGATCTTTGGACTGGGTAAGAGTGGTCTGCTTAATTCAGACACTCTGTTCATCACCACCCCCTTTTCTGAATCGTTTTTGGCCTCTATATGTGTGGCAGGGTATACTCAGACATGAGTCCCTTGCTCACTTCACCATCAGGATTCAAGCAAGCCGGACCGACGACGGCTGAAATGCTAGAAACCGGTCCCCGGAAGCTTGTCTCCTTTCTGGTGAAGAATTGGCTTGGTAGTTTAGTCTGCCCTGTTCCCATGATGCACTGGGCCAGGGACAGACTGATTTGCATATAGCCAGGTTCTGAGCTGGGATGGTGCAGTGAGCTAAATAACGGTGATGGATCAAGCCCTGATCTTTGGACTGGGTAAGAGTGGTCTGCTTAATTCAGACACTCTGTTCATCACCACCCCGTTTTCTGAATCGTTTTTGGCCACTATAGGTGTGGCAGGGTATACTCAGACATGAGTCCCTTGCTCACTGCACCATCAGGATTCAAGCAAGCCGGGCCGACGACGGCTGAAATGCCAGAAACCGGTCCCCGGAAGCTTGTCTCCTTTTTGGTGAAGAATTGGCTTGGTAGTTTAGTCTGCCCTGTTCCCATGATGCACTGGGCCAGGGACAGACTGATTTGCATATAGCCAGGTTCTGAGCTGGGATGGTGCAGTGAGCTAAATGATGGTGATGGATCAAGCCCTGATCTTTGGACTGGGTAAGAGTGGTCTGCTTAATTCAGACACTCTGTTCATCACCACCCCCTTTTCTGAATCGTTTTTGGCCACTATAGGTGTGGCAGTGTATACTCAGACATGAGTCCCTTGCTCACTGCACCATCAGGATTCAAGCAAGCCGGGCCGACGACGGCTGAAATGCCAGAAACCGGTCCCTGGAAGCTTGTATCCTTTCTGGTGAAGAATTGGCTTGGTAGTTTAGTCTGCCCTGATCCCATGATGCACTGGGCCAGGGACAGACTGATTTGCATATAGCCAGGTTCTGAGCTGGGATGGTGCAGTGAGCTAAATAACGGTGATGGATCAAGCCCTGATCTTTGGACTGGGTAAGAGTGGTCTGCTTAATTCAGACACTCTGTTCATCACCACCCCCTTTTCTGAATCGTTTTTGGCCACTATAGGTGTGGCAGGGTATACTCAGACATTTGTCCCTTGCTCAACGCACCATCAGGATTCAAGCAAGCCGGGCCGACCACGGCTGAAATGCCAGAAACCAGTCCCCGGAAGCTTGTCTCCTTTCTGGTGAAGAATTGGCTTGGTAGTTCAGTCTGCCCTGTTCCCATGATGCACTGGGCCAGGGACAGACTGATTTGCATATAGCCAGGTTCTGAGCTGGGATGGTGCAGTGAGCTAAATAACGGTGATGGATCAAGCCCTGATCTTTGGACTGGGTAAGAGTGGTCTGCTTATTTCAGACACTCTGTTCATCACCACCCCCTTTTCTGAATCATTTTTGGCCACTATAGGTGTGGCAGGGTATACTCAGATGTGAGTCCCTTGCTCATTGCACCATCAGGATTCAAGCAAGCCGGGCCGAAGACGGCTGAAATGCCAGAAACCGGTCCCCGGAAGCTTGTTTCCTTCCCAGCATAAGAATTGGCTTGGTAGTTTGGTCTGCCCTGTTCCCATGATGCACTGGGCCAGGGATAGACTAATTTGCATATAGCCAGGTTCTGAGCTGGATGGTGCAGTGAGCTAGAAAATGGTGATATATCAAGCCCTGATCTTTGGACTGGGTAAGAGTGGTCTGCTTAATTCAGACACTCTGTTCATCACACCCCCTTTTCTGAATCGTTTTTGGCCACTATAGGTGTGGCAGGGTATACTCAGACATGAGTCCCTTGCTCACTGCACCATAAGGATTCAAGCAAGCCGGGCCGACGAAGGCTGAAATGCCAGGAACCGGTCCCCGGAAGCTTGTCTCCATTCTGGTGAAGAATTGGCCTGGTAGCTTAGTCTGCCCTGTTCCCATGATGCACTGGGCCAGGGACAGACTGCTTTGCATATAGCCAGGTTCTGAGCTGGGATGGTGCAGTGAGCTAAATAACGGTGATGGATCAAGCCCTGATCTTTGGACTGGGTAAGAGTGGTCTGCTTAATTCAGACACTCTGTTCATCACCACCCCCTTTTCTGAATCATGTTTGGCCACTATAGGTGTGGCAGGGTATACTCAGACATGAGTCCCTTGCTCACTGCACCATCAGGATTCAAGCAAGCCGGGCCGACGACGGCTGAAATGCCAGAAACCGGTCCCCGGAAGCTTGTCTCCTTTCTGGTGAAGAATTGGCTTGGTAGTTTAGTCTGCCCTGTTCCCATGATGCACTGGGCCAGGGACAGACTGATTTGCATATAGCCAGGTTCTGAGCTGGGATGGTGCAGTGAGCTAAATAACGGTGATGGATCAAGCCCTGATCTTTGGACTGGGTAAGAGTGGTCTGCTTAAATCAGACACTCTGTTCATCACCACCCCCTTTTCTGAATCGTTTTTGGCCACTATAGGTGTGGCAGGGTATACTCAGACATGAGTCCCTTGCTCACTGCACCATCAGGATTCAAGCAAGCCGGGCCGACGACGGCTGAAATGCCAGAAACCGGTCCCCGGAAGCTTGTATCCTTTCTGGTGAAGAATTGGCTTGGTAGTTTAGTCTGCCCTGTTCCCATGATGCACTGGCCCAGGGACAGACTGATTTGCATATAGCCAGGTTCTGAGATGGGATGGTGCAGTGAGCTAAATAACGGTGATGGATCAAGCCCTGATCTTTGGACTGGGTAAGAGTGGTCTGCTTAATTCAGACACTCTGTTCATCACCACCCTCTTTTCTGAATCGTTTTTGGCCACTATAGGTGTGGCAGGGTATACTCAGACATGAGTCCCTTGCTCACTGCACCATCAGGATTCAAGCAAGCCGGGCCGACCACGGCTGAAATGCCAGAAACCGGTCCCCGGAAGCTTGTATCCTTTCTGGTGAAGAATTGGCTTGGTAGTTTAGTCTGCCCTGTTCCCATGATGCACTGGCCCAGGGACAGACTGATTTGCATATAGCCAGGTTCGGAGCTGGGATGGTGCAGTGAGCTAAATAATGGTGATGGATCAAGCCCTGATCTTTGGACTGGGTAAGAGTGGTCTGCTTAATTCAGACACTCTGTTCATCACCACCCCCTTTTCTGAATCATTTTTGGCCACTATAGGTGTGGCAAGGTATACTCAGACATGAGTCCCTTGCTCACTGCACCATCAGGATTCAAGCAAGCCGGGCCGACCATGGCTGAAATGCCAGAAACCAGTCCCCGGAAGCTTGTCTCCTTTCTGGTGAAGAATTGGCTTGGTAGTTTAGTCTGCCCTGTTCCCATGATGCACTGGGCCAGGGACAGACTGATTTGCATATAGCCAGGTTCTGAGCTGGGATGGTGCAGTGAGTTAATGACGGTGATGGATCAAGCCCTGATCTTTGGACTGGGTATGAGTGGTCTGCTTAATTCAGACACTCTGTAAATCACCACCCCCTTTGCTGAATCGTTTTTGGCCTCTATAGGTGTGGCAGGGTATACTCAGACATGAGTCCCTTGCTCACTGCACCATCAGGATTCAAGCAAGCCGGACCGACTACGGCTGAAATGCTAGAAACCGGTCCCCGGAAGCTTGTCTCCTTTCTGGTGAAGAATTGGCTTGGTAGTTTAGTCTGCCCTGTTCCCATGATGCACTGGGCCAGGGACAGACTGATTTGCATATAGCCAGGTTCTGAGCTGGGATGGTGCAGTGAGCTAAATAACGGTGATGGATCAAGCCCTGATCTTTGGACTGGGTAAGAGTGGTCTGCTTAATTCAGACACTCTGTTCATCACCACCCCCTTTTCTGAATCGTTTTTGGCCTCTATAGGTGTGGCAGGGTATACTCAGACATGAGTCCCTTGCTCACTTCACCATCAGGATTCAAGCAAGCCGGACCGACGACGGCTGAAATGCTAGAAACCGGTCCCCGGAAGCTTGTCTCCTTTCTGGTGAAGAATTGGCTTGGTAGTTTAGTCTGCCCTGTTCCCATGATGCACTGGGCCAGGGACAGACTGATTTGCATTTAGCCAGGTTCTGAGCTGGGATGGTGCAGTGAGCTAAATAACGGTGATGGATCAAGCCCTGATCTTTGGACTGGGTAAGAGTGGTCTGCTTAATTCAGACACTCTGTTCATCACCACCCCGTTTTCTGAATCGTTTTTGGCCACTATAGGTGTGGCAGGGTATACTCAGACATGAGTCCCTTGCTCACTGCACCATCAGGATTCAAGCAAGCCGGGCCGACGACGGCTGAAATGCCAGAAACCGGTCCCCGGAAGCTTGTCTCCTTTTTGGTGAAGAATTGGCTTGGTAGTTTAGTCTGCCCTGTTCCCATGATGCACTGGGCCAGGGACAGACTGATTTGCATATAGCCAGGTTCTGAGCTGGGATGGTGCAGTGAGCTATATGATGGTGATGGATCAAGCCCTGATCTTTGGACTGGGTAAGAGTGGTCTGCTTAATTCAGACACTCTGTTCATCACCACCCCCTTTTATGAATCGTTTTTGGCCACTATAGGTGTGGCAGTGTATACTCAGACATGAGTCCCTTGCTCACTGCACCATCAGGATTCAAGCAAGCCGGGCCGACGACGGCTGAAATGCCAGAAACCGGTCCCTGGAAGCTTGTATCCTTTCTGGTGAAGAATTGGCTTGGTAGTTTAGTCTGCCCTGATCCCATGATGCACTGGGCCAGGGACAGACTGATTTGCATATAGCCAGGTTCTGAGCTGGGATGGTGCAGTGAGCTAAATAACGGTGATGGATCAAGCCCTGATCTTTGGACTGGGTAAGAGTGGTCTGCTTAATTCAGACACTCTGTTCATCACCACCCCCTTTTCTGAATCGTTTTTGGCCACTATAGGTGTGGCAGGGTATACTCAGACATGAGTCCCTTGCTCAACGCACCATCAGGATTCAAGCAAGCCGGGCCGACCACGGCTGAAATGCCAGAAACCAGTCCCCGGAAGCTTGTCTCCTTTCTGGTGAAGAATTGGCTTGGTAGTTCAGTCTGCCCTGTTCCCATGATGCACTGGGCCAGGGACAGACTGATTTGCATATAGCCAGGTTCTGAGCTGGGATGGTGCAGTGAGCTAAATAACGGTGATGGATCAAG
This sequence comes from Lissotriton vulgaris, assembly GCF_964263255.1. Classification (NCBI taxonomy): domain Eukaryota; kingdom Metazoa; phylum Chordata; class Amphibia; order Caudata; family Salamandridae; genus Lissotriton; species Lissotriton vulgaris. The sequence continues at coordinate 899,942,642 of NC_141687.1, forward strand.
CCCTGAACTTTGGACTGGGTAAGAGTGGTCTGCTTAATTCAGACACTCTGTTCATCACCACCCCCTTTTCTGAATCATGTTTGGCCACTATAGGTGTGGCAGGGTATACTCAGACATGAGTCCCTTGCTCACAGCACCATCAGGATTCAAGCAAGCCGGGCCGACGACGGCTGAAATGCCAGAAACCGGTCCCCGGAAGCTTGTCTCCTTTCTGGTGAAGAATTGGCTTGGTAGTTTAGTCTGCCCTGTTCCCATGATTCACTGGGCCAGGGACAGACTGATTTGCATATAGCCAGGTTCTGAGCTGGGATGGTGCAGTGAGCTAAATAACGGTGATGGATCAAGCCCTGATCTTTGGACTGGGTAAGAGTGGTCTGCTTAAATCAGACACTCTGTTCATCACCACCCCCTTTTCTGAATCGTTTTTGGCCACTATAGGTGTGGCAGGGTATACTCAGACATGAGTCCCTTGCTCACTGCACCATCAGGATTCAAGCAAGCCGGGCCGACGACGGCTGAAATGCCAGAAACCGGTCCCCGGAAGCTTGTATCCTTTCTGGTGAAGAATTGGCTTGGTAGTTTAGTCTGCCCTGTTCCCATGATGCACTGGCCCAGGGACAGACTGATTTGCATATAGCCAGGTTCGGAGCTGGGATGGTGCAGTGAGCTAAATAATGGTGATGGATCAAGCCCTGATCTTTGGACTGGGTAAGAGTGGTCTGCTTAATTCAGACACTCTGTTCATCACCACCCCCTTTTCTGAATCATTTTTGGCCACTATAGGTGTGGCAAGGTATACTCAGACATGAGTCCCTTGCTCACTGCACCATCAGGATTCAAGCAAGCCGGGCCGACCATGGCTGAAATGCCAGAAACCAGTCCCCGGAAGCTTGTCTCCTTTCTGGTGAAGAATTGGCTTGGTAGTTTAGTCTGCCCTGTTCCCATGATGCACTGGGCCAGGGACAGACTGATTTGCATATAGCCAGGTTCTGAGCTGGGATGGTGCAGTGAGCTAAATAACGGTGATGGATCAAGCCCTGATCTTTGGACTGGGTAAGAGTGGTCTGCTTATTTCAGACACTCTGTTCATCACCACCCCCTTTTCTGAATCGTTTTTGGCCACTATAGGTGTGGCAGGGTATACTCAGATGTGAGTCCCTTGCTCATTGCACCATCAGGATTCAAGCAAGTCGGGCCGAAGACGGCTGAAATGCCAGAAACCGGTCCCCGGAAGCTTGTTTCCTTCCCAGCATAAGAATTGGCTTGGTAGTTTGGTCTGCCCTGTTCCCATGATGCACTGGGCCAGGGACAGACTAATTTGCATATAGCCAGGTTCTGAGCTGGATGGTGCAGTGAGCTAAAAAACGGTGATATATCAAGCCCTGATCTTTGGACTGGGTAAGAGTGGTCTGCTTAATTCAGGCGCTCTGTTCATCACCACCCCCTTTTCTGAATCGTTTTTGTCCACCATAAGCGTGGAAGGGTATACTCAGATGTGAGTCCCTTGCTCATTGCACCATCAGGATTCAAGCAAGCCGGGCCGACGACGGCTGAAATGCCAGAAACCGGTCCCCGGAAGCTTGTCTCCTTTTTGGTGAAGAATTGGCTTGGTAGTTTAGTCTGCCCTGTTCCCATGATGCACTGGGCCAGGGACAGACTAATTTGCATATAGCCAGGTTCTGAGCTGGGATGGTGCAGTGAGCTAAATGATGGTGATGGATCAAGCCCTGATCTTTGGACTGGGTAAGAGTGGTCTGCTTAATTCAGACACTCTGTTCATCACCACCCCCTTTTCTGAATCGTTTTTGGCCACTATAGGTGTGGCAGTGTATACTCAGACATGAGTCCCTTGCTCACTGCACCATCAGGATTCAAGCAAGCCGGGCCGACGACGGCTGAAATGCCAGAAACCGGTCCCTGGAAGCTTGTATCCTTTCTGGTGAAGAATTGGCTTGGTAGTTTAGTCTGCCCTGATCCCATGATGCACTGGGCCAGGGACAGACTGATTTGCATATAGCCAGGTTCTGAGCTGGGATGGTGCAGTGAGCTAAATAACGGTGATGGATCAAGCCCTGATCTTTGGACTGGGTAAGAGTGGTCTGCTTAATTCAGACACTCTGTTCATCACCACCCCCTTTTCTGAATCGTTTTTGGCCACTATAGGTGTGGCAGGGTATACTCAGACATGAGTCCCTTGCTCAACGCACCATCAGGATTCAAGCAAGCCGGGCCGACCACGGCTGAAATGCCAGAAACCAGTCCCCGGAAGCTTGTCTCCTTTCTGGTGAAGAATTGGCTTGGTAGTTTAGTCTGCCCTGTTCCCATGATGCACTGGGCCAGGGACAGACTGATTTGCATATAGCCAGGTTCTGAGCTGGGATGGTGCAGTGAGCTAAATAACGGTGATGGATCAAGCCCTGATCTTTGGACTGGGTAAGAGTGGTCTGCTTATTTCAGACACTCTGTTCATCACCACCCCCTTTTCTGAATCGTTTTTGGCCACTATAGGTGTGGTAGGGTATACTCAGATGTGAGTCCCTTGCTCATTGCACCATCAGGATTCAAGCAAGCCGGGCCGAAGACGGCTGAAATGCCAGAAACCGGTCCCCGGAAGCTTGTTTCCTTCCCAGCATAAGAATTGGCTTGGTAGTTTGGTCTGCCCTGTTCCCATGATGCACTGGGCCAGGGATAGACTAATTTGCATATAGCCAGGTTCTGAGCTGGATGGTGCAGTGAGCTAGAAAATGGTGATATATCAAGCCCTGATCTTTGGACTGGGTAAGAGTGGTCTGCTTAATTCAGACACTCTGTTCATCACACCCCCTTTTCTGAATCGTTTTTGGCCACTATAGGTGTGGCAGGGTATACTCAGACATGAGTCCCTTGCTCACTGCACCATCAGGATTCAAGCAAGCCGGGCCGACGACGGCTGAAATGCCAGAAACCGGTCCCCGGAAGCTTGTATCCTTTCTGGTGAAGAATTGGCTTGGTAGTTTAGTCTGCCCTGTTCCCATGATGCACTGGCCCAGGGACAGACTGATTTGCATATAGCCAGGTTCTGAGATGGGATGGTGCAGTGAGCTAAATAACGGTGATGGATCAAGCCCTGATCTTTGGACTGGGTAAGAGTGGTCTGCTTAATTCAGACACTCTGTTCATCACCACCCCCTTTTCTGAATCGTTTTTGGCCACTATAGGTGTGGCAGGGTATACTCAGACATGAGTCCCTTGCTCACTGCACCATCAGGATTCAAGCAAGCCGGGCCGACCACGGCTGAAATGCCAGAAACCGGTCCCCGGAAGCTTGTATCCTTTCTGGTGAAGAATTGGCTTGGTAGTTTAGTCTGCCCTGTTCCCATGATGCACTGGCCCAGGGACAGACTGATTTGCATATAGCCAGGTTCTGAGATGGGATGGTGCAGTGAGCTAAATAACGGTGATGGATCAAGCCCTGATCTTTGGACTGGGTAAGAGTGGTCTGCTTAATTCAGACACTCTGTTCATCACCACCCCCTTTTCTGAATCGTTTTTGGCCACTATAGGTGTGGCAGGGTATACTCAGACATGAGTCCCTTGCTCACTGCACCATCAGGATTCAAGCAAGCCGGGCCGACCACGGCTGAAATGCCAGAAACCGGTCCCCGGAAGCTTGTATACTTTCTGGTGAAGAATTGGCTTGGTAGTTTAGTCTGCCCTGTTCCCATGATGCACTGGCCCAGGGACAGACTGATTTGCATATAGCCAGGTTCGGAGCTGGGATGGTGCAGTGAGCTAAATAATGGTGATGGATCAAGCCCTGATCTTTGGACTGGGTAAGAGTGGTCTGCTTAATTCAGACACTCTGTTCATCACCACTCCCTTTTCTGAATCATTTTTGGCCACTATAGGTGTGGCAAGGTATACTCAGACATGAGTCCCTTGCTCACTGCACCATCAGGATTCAAGCAAGCCGGGCCGACCATGGCTGAAATGCCAGAAACCAGTCCCCGGAAGCTTGTCTCCTTTCTGGTGAAGAATTGGCTTGGTAGTTTAGTCTGCCCTGTTCCCATGATGCACTGGGCCAGGGACAGACTGATTTGCATATAGCCAGGTTCTGAGCTGGGATGGTGCAGTGAGCTAAATAACGGTGATGGATCAAGCCCTGATCTTTGGACTGGGTAAGAGTGGTCTGCTTATTTCAGAAACTCTGTTCATCACCACCCCCTTTTCTGAATCGTTTTTGGCCACTATAGGTGTGGCAGGGTATACTCAGATGTGAGTCCCTTGCTCACTGCACCATCAGGATTCAAGCAAGCCGGGCCGACCACGGCTGAAATGCCAGAAACCGGTCCCCGGAAGCTTGTATCCTTTCTGGTGAAGAATTGGCTTGGTAGTTTAGTCTGCCCTGTTCCCATGATGCACTGGCCCAGGGACAGACTGATTTGCATATAGCCAGGTTCGGAGCTGGGATGGTGCAGTGAGCTAAATAATGGTGATGGATCAAGCCCTGATCTTTGGACTGGGTAAGAGTGGTCTGCTTAATTCAGACACTCTGTTCATCACCACCCCCTTTTCTGAATCATTTTTGGCCACTATAGGTGTGGCAAGGTATACTCAGACATGAGTCCCTTGCTCACTGAACCATCAGGATTCAAGCAAGCCGGGCCGACCATGGCTGAAATGCCAGAAACCAGTCCCCGGAAGCTTGTCTCCTTTCTGGTGAAGAATTGGCTTGGTAGTTTAGTCTGCCCTGTTCCCATGATGCACTGGGCCAGGGACAGACTGATTTGCATATAGCCAGGTTCTGAGCTGGGATGGTGCAGTGAGCTAAATAACGGTGATGGATCAAGCCCTGATCTTTGGACTGGGTAAGAGTGGTCTGCTTATTTCAGACACTCTGTTCATCACCACCCCCTTTTCTGAATCGTTTTTGGCCACTATAGGTGTGGCAGGGTATACTCAGATGTGAGTCCCTTGCTCATTGCACCATCAGGATTCAAGCAAGTCGGGCCGAAGACGGCTGAAATGCCAGAAACCGGTCCCCGGAAGCTTGTTTCCTTCCCAGCATAAGAATTGGCTTGGTAGTTTGGTCTGCCCTGTTCCCATGATGCACTGGGCCAGGGACAGACTAATTTGCATATAGCCAGGTTCTGAGCTGGATGGTGCAGTGAGCTAAAAAATGGTGATATATCAAGCCCTGATCTTTGGACTGGGTAAGAGTGGTCTGCTTAATTCAGGCGCTCTGTTCATCACCACCCCCTTTTCTGAATCGTTTTTGTCCACCATAAGCGTGGAAGGGTATACTCAGATGTGAGTCCCTTGCTCATTGCACCATCAGGATTCAAGCATGCCGGGCCGACGACGGCTGAAATGCCAGAAACCGGTCCCCGGAAGCTTGTCTCCTTTTTGGTGAAGAATTGGCTTGGTAGTTTAGTCTGCCCTGTTCCCATGATGCACTGGGCCAGGGACAGACTAATTTGCATATAGCCAGGTTCTGAGCTGGGATGGTGCAGTGAGCTAAATGATGGTGATGGATCAAGCCCTGATCTTTGGACTGGGTAAGAGTGGTCTGCTTAATTCAGACACTCTGTTCATCACCACCCCCTTTTCTGAATCGTTTTTGGCCACTATAGGTGTGGCAGTGTATACTCAGACATGAGTCCCTTGCTCACTGCACCATCAGGATTCAAGCAAGCCGGGCCGACGACGGCTGAAATGCCAGAAACCGGTCCCTGGAAGCTTGTATCCTTTCTGGTGAAGAATTGGCTTGGTAGTTTAGTCTGCCCTGATCCCATGATGCACTGGGCCAGGGACAGACTGATTTGCATATAGCCAGGTTCTGAGCTGGGATGGTGCAGTGAGCTAAATAACGGTGATGGATCAAGCCCTGATCTTTGGACTGGGTAAGAGTGGTCTGCTTAATTCAGACACTCTGTTCATCACCACCCCCTTTTCTGAATCGTTTTTGGCCACTATAGGTGTGGCAGGGTATACTCAGACATGAGTCCCTTGCTCAACGCACCATCAGGATTCAAGCAAGCCGGGCCGACCACGGCTGAAATGCCAGAAACCAGTCCCCGGAAGCTTGTCTCCTTTCTGGTGAAGAATTGGCTTGGTAGTTTAGTCTGCCCTGTTCCCATGATGCACTGGGCCAGGGACAGACTGATTTGCATATAGCCAGGTTCTGAGCTGGGATGGTGCAGTGAGCTAAATAACGGTGATGGATCAAGCCCTGATCTTTGGACTGGGTAAGAGTGGTCTGCTTATTTCAGACACTCTGTTCATCACCACCCCCTTTTCTGAATCGTTTTTGGCCACTATAGGTGTGGTAGGGTATACTCAGATGTGAGTCCCTTGCTCATTGCACCATCAGGATTCAAGCAAGCCGGGCCGAAGACGGCTGAAATGCCAGAAACCGGTCCCCGGAAGCTTGTTTCCTTCCCAGCATAAGAATTGGCTTGGTAGTTTGGTCTGCCCTGTTCCCATGATGCACTGGGCCAGGGATAGACTAATTTGCATATAGCCAGGTTCTGAGCTGGATGGTGCAGTGAGCTAGAAAATGGTGATATATCAAGCCCTGATCTTTGGACTGGGTAAGAGTGGTCTGCTTAATTCAGACACTCTGTTCATCACACCCCCTTTTCTGAATCGTTTTTGGCCACTATAGGTGTGGCAGGGTATACTCAGACATGAGTCCCTTGCTCACTGCACCATCAGGATTCAAGCAAGCCGGGCCGACGACGGCTGAAATGCCAGAAACCGGTCCCCGGAAGCTTGTATCCTTTCTGGTGAAGAATTGGCTTGGTAGTTTAGTCTGCCCTGTTCCCATGATGCACTGGCCCAGGGACAGACTGATTTGCATATAGCCAGGTTCTGAGATGGGATGGTGCAGTGAGCTAAATAACGGTGATGGATCAAGCCCTGATCTTTGGACTGGGTAAGAGTGGTCTGCTTAATTCAGACACTCTGTTCATCACCACCCCCTTTTCTGAATCGTTTTTGGCCACTATAGGTGTGGCAGGGTATACTCAGACATGAGTCCCTTGCTCACTGCACCATCAGGATTCAAGCAAGCCGGGCCGACCACGGCTGAAATGCCAGAAACCGGTCCCCGGAAGCTTGTATCCTTTCTGGTGAAGAATTGGCTTGGTAGTTTAGTCTGCCCTGTTCCCATGATGCACTGGCCCAGGGACAGACTGATTTGCATATAGCCAGGTTCTGAGATGGGATGGTGCAGTGAGCTAAATAACGGTGATGGATCAAGCCCTGATCTTTGGACTGGGTAAGAGTGGTCTGCTTAATTCAGACACTCTGTTCATCACCACCCCCTTTTCTGAATCGTTTTTGGCCACTATAGGTGTGGCAGGGTATACTCAGACATGAGTCCCTTGCTCACTGCACCATCAGGATTCAAGCAAGCCGGGCCGACCACGGCTGAAATGCCAGAAACCGGTCCCCGGAAGCTTGTATACTTTCTGGTGAAGAATTGGCTTGGTAGTTTAGTCTGCCCTGTTCCCATGATGCACTGGCCCAGGGACAGACTGATTTGCATATAGCCAGGTTCGGAGCTGGGATGGTGCAGTGAGCTAAATAATGGTGATGGATCAAGCCCTGATCTTTGGACTGGGTAAGAGTGGTCTGCTTAATTCAGACACTCTGTTCATCACCACCCCCTTTTCTGAATCATTTTTGGCCACTATAGGTGTGGCAAGGTATACTCAGACATGAGTCCCTTGCTCACTGCACCATCAGGATTCAAGCAAGCCGGGCCGACCATGGCTGAAATGCCAGAAACCAGTCCCCGGAAGCTTGTCTCCTTTCTGGTGAAGAATTGGCTTGGTAGTTTAGTCTGCCCTGTTCCCATGATGCACTGGGCCAGGGACAGACTGATTTGCATATAGCCAGGTTCTGAGCTGGGATGGTGCAGTGAGCTAAATAACGGTGATGGATCAAGCCCTGATCTTTGGACTGGGTAAGAGTGGTCTGCTTATTTCAGACACTCTGTTCATCACCACCCCCTTTTCTGAATCGTTTTTGGCCACTATAGGTGTGGCAGGGTATACTCAGATGTGATTCCCTTGCTCATTGCACCATCAGGATTCAAGCAAGTCGGGCCGAAGACGGCTGAAATGCCAGAAACCGGTCCCCGGAAGCTTGTTTCCTTCCCAGCATAAGAATTGGCTTGGTAGTTTGGTCTGCCCTGTTCCCATGATGCACTGGGCCAGGGACAGACTAATTTGCATATAGCCAGGTTCTGAGCTGGATGTTGCAGTGAGCTAAAAAACTGTGATATATCAAGCCCTGATCTTTGGACTGGGTAAGAGTGGTCTGCTTAATTCAGGCGCTCTGTTCATCACCACCCCCTTTTCTGAATCGTTTTTGTCCACCATAAGCGTGGAAGGGTATACTCAGATGTGAGTCCCTTGCTCATTGCACCATCAGGATTCAAGCAAGCCGGGCCGAAGATGGCTGAAATGCCAGAAACCGGTCCCCGGAAGCTTGTTTCCTTCCCAGCATAAGAATTGGCTTGGTAGTTTGGTCTGCCCTGTTCCCATGATGCACTGGGCCAGGGACAGACTAATTTGCATATAGCAAGGTTCTGAGCTGGGATGGTGCAGTGAGCTAAAAAACGGTGATGGATCAAGCCCTGATCTTTGGACTGGGTAAGAGTGGTCTGCTTAATTCAGACGCTCTGTTCATCACAACCCCCTTTTCTGAATCGTTTTTGTCCACCATAAGCGTGGAAGGGTATACTCAGATGTGAGTCCCTTGCTCACCATCAGGATTCAAGCAAGCCGGGCCGAAGACGGCTGAAATGCCAGAAACCGGTCCCCGGAAGCTTGTTTCCTTCCCAGCATAAGAATTGGCTTGGTAGTTTGGTCTGCCCTGTTCCCATGATGCACTGGGCCAGGGACAGACTAATTTGCATATAGCCAGGTTCTGAGCTGGGATGGTGCAGTGAGCTAAAAAACGGTGATGGATCAAGCCCTGATCTTTGGACTGGGTAAGAGTGGTCTGCTTAATTCAGACGCTCTGTTCATCACCACCCCCTTTTCTGAACTGCTCTGAGAGCAGGGCACCCCACCCACCCACCACCTGCGAAGCAGATGTAAACAATAAAATGATAATAACATCACATTATTATAATTTTATTGTTTCTTGGTTACGCTGCTTGAAAGCAGTAGGGCGACGACCCTGCATCTTAGCAGAGGAGATGCCACTGTTGAGTTTTTGTATCATATTGTAAATGCAGCACATTCTTCAAGGCGGGCCTAGTTAGAACTTGGATGGGAGTCTGCCAGGGAATACAAAGCTCTGTAGACATTTTGCCTCTAAACACAGACTTATATATCCTCCCTAATTTGTGTTTTCGTTTTCAGTATTATCTTTTTATATTATTCTTTTAAAGGCCAAACATTTCAAAAATAGACCTGGCCTGTAACTCTCTAAAGGGAAATTGCCACTGCTTCAAAACATTATACTCCTCTAGTAACCCAGGAAAGTCAGTGGTCTCTGTGTTACAAGGGCAGTCAACGTTTGGTGTGCTGAACTGCTGCTGCAGCTGCTGCTTGTGTTAGGGGATACAATATAATTGGCTGAGCCCTTGTGGATGTGCAATGGTAACAGTCAAGCTTACTAGTGGAGTCTAAGGATTTGAAACAGTGACAATTTCCCTTTAGAAAGTTACAGGCGAGGTGTATTTTGAAATGTTTGGTCTTTAAAAAAATAATGTAAAAATAATACTGAAAATAAAACTCATAAATTAGGGAGGACATATAGGTCTGTGGTTAGAGGCAAAATGTCTACAGAACCTGTGCAAAGAGGGTTGTCTCTGGTTTTAGCAGTCTGGGGCTGTCCCTGGCTTTAGCTATCTGAAATAAGTGTATGAGACATGTGTGAGAGAGTGTAGAAAAGAGGGCATTTGGTAAAGGGGAGTGTGGAAGGGTGGTGAAAACAGTAGGCTATGAGCTAGTGCCTATGTCGGCATAATAGGTCTGAAATGCCAGTCTTCCATGACTGTGGCCATACTAACCTCAATGTGCCTGATCTCATTTGATCACAGAAGGTAAGCAGTGTGGGCCTTGTTAGTAATTGAATGGAAGACTGCCTAGGAATATAAGGTTCAATAGGCAATTTACCACTCACGGCAGAACAGTGATGGTGTTTGCTGCTGTGTGGTTATAGTTGTGTGAGAGTTTCCATGGGTGTGTTTTTGTCCGCTAATACCTTTGGCATAGTGTGGGAAATTCTCACAAAATTTCCCCCCACCCCGATATTCATGCACCTCAGCTCCTTTCCGGAAAATTTCTGGAGGATCCATCAAGGGAGTTTGCACGGTTATTTCCATAAGGAAAGTCGTTTGCAGCTACTTAAAAACAGCTGAGTGGAATGACATCAAATTTGGCATAAAGTTAGAACTTTAGTTTGCTTTTCATTACTTGGTGTACATTCTTTCAGTGTTTGAGAAATTTGTGTTTAAAGAGGTTCTCTGGGTGGTCATGGAGTGGTTTGAAAATTAAATATATCTGGTCGGTTGGTCCTCCGTGAGTCTTGTGGTACCAAATATATTTTTTTAAATAGGGCCCTCTGATTGGTCAAGGAAGCTTTTTCTATTGTCTATCTTTTTGTGCCACGAGACCAGTAGAAGCCCACTACTACTGTGTTATCTGATTGGCCAGCTGCAACTTGAAAGAAAATATTGTGGCGGTCATTACAGGACTTGTGAACTCAGTCCGCATGTCTTGGAAATTGTTTACAAATAGTCTAAGGGGCCAAAAAGTGATAACCTGACCTGGACCAAAAGATTAAAAAAAAAAATGTCAGGCCGCCGGTACAGGTGTATTCCAGGGGGACCCAGCGCGGCCCTTCTGTGAGGTACTGCGGTACTCCCCCAGGAGCTGCCACTCAAGCTTCGATCCTGTTACTGCAGTACGATGCAAGCTTCACTGGGTAAAGCTTGCACTGTACTGCGGTACAGTAGAGGTGAAGTTTTCGAGCAAGTACTTCGGTAGTATTTTTGTATCTGCGAACAACCTCAAGTTATAGTTAACTGAAGTAACTATAGCTTTAGCATTTATAATCTCTCTTTGTATATGTATACGTGTGTGTTAAAACAACGCTATAATTATGTTTTATATATATATATATATATATATATATATATATATACGTATATATATATATATACGTGTTCGGCAACTTTGTACTCCGAGGGATCGGATCTACCCAGGCTCACCGGCAAGGCACAGAGAGAGTTAAAGCGGTGAGGAGGTCATTCGGCCTCACGCCGGGCTGAAAAGGATTGCCGTTTCTGCCCCTGCTGTGCTGATCACCGGATCTGCTGGTTGGTGCGGCCGGGGACTAAGGAGAGTGCCTAAGTTCATTGTGCACATCAGGAATCTGGCAAAACTTGCATCACGCAGTGTCCTGCTGAGACTCCGATAACAAGACATTACACACTCCCCCGTATCACCTACCTGAAGTTGCAGTGCACTCTGGGACTTTGAGTTTGCAAAGACGCTGTGAGCTCTATGTGGTGAGGGAAGACATCAAGGGGTGGAGCCGTCCATGACCTATCAACATGGGGCAGGACACATATCAAATGTCGGTGGGAATAGTCACCTGATCATTGGGGCCTCTGATGAAGGCCGAAATGGCTGAAAAGCATTTGCCTCTGCAAACACGTAAATAAAGGTGTTCTCCAGCCGTCCCACATTGTGGCCTCTGCTCTTTTTTTCAAAGGAGGTGGTGTCATATATATAGGTACATATATGTATGTGTGTATGTATATATATATATATATATATATATATATATATATATATATATATATATATATATATATATATATATGTGTGCCAAACAAAGTCTCCAAGTCCACGGAACCCCCAACCCTTCAAGGTGGCCTCACGAGACAGTGTGCATGGAGCAGCTCACCAACACAAGCCGTGACCAACAAAAGATGATATATATTAACGCTACATTTTCTCTTCCCTTTCAATGCGAGAAAGAAGCACTCGCGGGGTAATTTCCATCCATTTATTTGGAAACAAACATGACGCGTTTCGGCTTGTGACTTTTTCCAATGTAACCAAGCTCGCCAAAAGACGTTTTTTTAAAATATTTCTCAACATCTCAAAGTTTGTCACGTGATGTTTGCTAGACATTAACAATGGACTACTTGATGCATCGTATACTCGGTCGCCATATTGGTGCAGAGTACTATTTACATATTCTTAATTTCTATCCATTCTAACCATGATATTTACACAGTTAACCCACTGAATCTCGCCGTCAGTCGGCCATGCAATATTCAACATATATTGTTACACTGTCATCAATTAACTCTCATGACTCACTCCATTGTACCCTTTTTCCTGCATTTCCGCAGTGTATCGATACTCGAGGAAACATATGAGTTCTTACTGAGTAGTCACAGACATCGCATTAATGCTAAACAGAACCCCTTATATACATTTACATTGTACCATTCTTAAATAAGTAAATCCTTTCCTTCCAATTTTGGCTGTCAACTTCATGTATGCATAACGCCTTGTATCGGCATTTTATTGATTTTAAAGATTCAATGCATATAGCATGCTAGTTGTGACATATTGTTTGATATTTTCTTAAAAGCACCGTCAATTTACATGGATCAATCCTGTCCAAATTGAATTCATATTTACTTTCATACCTTATTATCATTGATCTTTTTCAGCAATTAATTTTTCTACATTTAATTCACTTTGTACCACATTTCTTTACATTTTCTGATTTAGTCACCCAGATGTATTGCCAATTCTTCCCCGCTATTCATCCCTTATGGTGCTTTTGTTTGTAAATCGATTATATATCTTGATTCTAACCTTCGTAATCTGGTGATTCTGATACCCCTCGCACTTTTGGTAACACCTGATCTAGGCCAAAATAGCGTAATAGATCTCTATTACTATGATGTTTCTCTGCAAAATGCCTGGCCATAGAATACAAGGCATCGTTTTTGGCTATGGCCCGCATTTGTTCCAAAATTCGTATTTTAATAGGGTGAATCATACTCCCTATATACCAAAGTCCACATGGACATATTAGGCAATATACTGCATAAGCTGTATTGCAGGTTAGAAATTAGTTTTTTGTCCTATGTGCCTTCAAACCTGGTATTTCATATATAAGTTTTCTTTTACTAGCTACGCATGCCTTATATTTTCCACAAGGGAAAAAATCCCCTCATCTCTTTCAGGGTTCCCATTGCTTTGGATTTCTTCTCCAGGTGACTGTGTACTAGACAATCTCTTAATGATATTGCTTTTTTGAAGGTTATTTGCGGGATTGCAATAATTGACTCCAACTCCACCTCTCAGAATGATTCTGTAGAAACCTGTAATAAGATTGCTAAATATTTTTCAGGAAAAATTACTAACATCTATGCCAGTTTCTCCAATTACATAATACCTGGCACCGAATTCATAGAGAGTGAAGACCTTGTATGTACTCAAGAATGTCTATGTGCATTCATTGTTCCTCCCGTTGAAACTCTGGCCAAAGTATGCAAAAGCATTAAATCTGGCTCTCCACGAGATCCTGCACCACCTAAAATCTTGGCAGAGACCATCTCTATGTTAGAGCCCCATTTTAGACACATGCTTCAAGTCTCTTTCTCAACTGCCTGTCTACCTACTGATTGGAAACAAGCCATAGTGCTCCCAATTAAAAAAAAGCCTAGTATGAGCCAGGACATACTGGAGAACTTACGCCCAATCTCTTTGCTACCATATTTAGCAAAAGTAGCGGAGAAAGTTGCCAATGTCCAACTCATGGCTCATCTTGAAGCCCAGAATGCTTTCCATACTTCACAGTCAGGCTTCAGATCCAGCTTCTCTACCGAGACAGCTCTGGTGAGAGCAACTGAAACCTTACGGGAAGGAGCGGATGAGGGCAAGACCATGGCCCTCATCATGCTGGACCTCAGTGCCGCGTTTGACACTGTAGCACATTCCATCTTGCTACAGTGTCTAAACAGAGCGGGGGTCACCAAAAAGGCACTGGGATGGCTGAAAGCCTTTCTTACAAACAGGAGCTTTCAGGTCCAAAGAGGGACTTTCCTCTCGGACAGTATGACGTTAGAACAGGGGGTACCTCAGGGCTCTGCCCTGAGTCCCACCCTGTTCAACTTGTACATGGCACCGCTGGCAGGAGTGGTACAATCGTTCGGCGTGGAGCTTGTCTCCTACGCCGACGATACTCAACTTTTAATCTCCCTGTCTCAAGCCCCCTCCTCCGAGGCTGAAAATTTTAAATCCTGCATGTGCAAGCTTGCTGCATGGATGACGGAACACTGTCTCAAATTAAATGGCACAAAAACGGAGGTTCTAATAATAGGTGGAATTGACACTAAATGGACGAAGGACTGGTGGCCTATCTGTCTGGGTCCCCTACCTACCCCCAATCAGGAAGCAAAAAACCTGGGTGTCTGGATAGACAACAAGCTCTCCTTCGACAGCCATGTCAAAAAGACAGTAGGCAAGTGCTTTGGGGATATGAAAACTCTCAATCGTACCCTGGATTTGCTCACGCTGAATTCCAGACGTACTATGACACAGGCACTGATCACTTCCCGAATAGATTATGGGAATGTGTTGCTGCTGGGCACATCAGAAAAAAACATTAAACGACTACAGGTCCTGCAAAACTCAGCAGCTCGCCTAGTGCTAAGACTTCCTCGTAGAGCTCCCTCCAGACCTTCCCTGGCCACCCTTCACTGGTTGCCAATTAGCAAGAGGATACATTTTAAAGCTCTCCTCTGGTGCCATAGGATCATCCACCAAAAAGCCCCTTCATACCTGGCCGATCTAGCAGTACTGTACGAGCCCAACAGATCTCTCAGATCTAAAGGAACGGGCCTGCTTAAAACGTCGCTCTCAAAAAAGGCTAGAATGGGAGGTACGTCCTTTCGCACCCTTGCTGCTAGGAAGTGGAATGCCCTCCCCACGAACATCAGGCAAGAAACAAATGAGTCAACTTTCAGAAAGTTATTGAAAACCCATCTATTTACTCTTTAGATGTAGGCTCTCTGTCTCTCCTCCTAAAATTACTCTTTCTCCACAGCGCGGGGACACGCCGGGAGGCGTCACCAGGCGCTTTACAAACCCCTATAATAATAATAATAATAATAATAATTGCGGGTATGTCTGGTCCAATGACAGCATCCATTTTAAGGATGTTAATATTTTTCTGAGCTGACTCGTGTCTTCAGAGAAAGTCATTATCATTCTGAACTGTGCTATATTAGCATTCTCACTCTTCCCATCTTTCACTTCCAGTAATGTTTTTCTTGGAATGTTCTCAACCCTATTCAAAGTTGTGCGTAAAAGACCTTCATCATAACCTCACATTTTAAATCTATCAAAACTCCCTTTGGCAGCAATTTTAAAATCACTGTCTTTGGTGCTATTTCTATTTATCCTTAAAAAATCACTGTATTGGATGTTTTTAATCAGCCTAGGAGGATGACTGTTTTTCACCTGCAAAATTGAATTGCCCGCAGTCGGCTTGCAATACAATGACATATTCAATTTACTTTCAGCTACACTGACTGTTAGGTCTAGAAAATTGACTGTCTTGGAACTTACATCCCCTGTAAATTGTTACTTGTTAATTGTAGCATGTAACCTACCCCCAAAATAAGAGTAAATCTGATATTGAGCAAGCACTTTAGAAATGGATCCAGGTTTTGATCCAGGACTACCAAGGCGGTTAAAGTGTGAACTTCAAAAGGTAATTCCTTGGGTTTTTCTAGAAAATGGTGTGGTACTGTAAATCCGGACCCTGCTGTTCCACCGATATCGAGGTCCAACACTCGTATAACAAAATATCGTCGTACCATGACGAATTTGGTATCTACGGACCGGTAATGATTAGGACGTTATCCCTATGCATTTGCGTCATGATTGAGTGATGCTAACACCCTTAAATCATGGTTTCTGTCCCGAACCCTCAGACTCCATTTTGTAAACGGCATCCATCTTATGACTTGCCCTCATATAGTCAATTGATTAAGACCGAGTTTGATCTGAAAGGACACGTCCGCCGTAGCTGACTTCCCCATGACCTGGCCGAGCTGACTCCACTGCCTCCAGCCAAGCCTGTTCGGGCAGCTCCTCGTCCAGTGGCCGAGCAAGATATCATCAAGGCACAACATGTCATAAACCATTCACTACATACAGACCCTGTTTTCCATACACATACACCTGTCCATGATTCTTGTTTATGACCAGTTTTACGATGGGAGGGTGCCCGACCTTATTGGTGTTTCATCGATATCTGATGGGAATTCTGGGCCTGGCTGGGTAATCCATCACAAACTGGACATCCAAAATATGTGCTGACCAGCATGACTTCATTCTTTGTATTATTGTAGAAATATGTGTATAGCCATATCATAAACTCAAGAATTCTTGCCTGCAGCTGTTATTTATGTATATAAGGAAAAGGCTGGTTCTGTAAAAACGAACAGTCTCCTGAGAACTTACGGCCCGTGCTGTCGTACTTCTAGGATGCATGTTACTTGGTTGCAGCCAATAAAACTCGATCTCTGACTTCAACTAGAAGACTCTGTGTTTCTGTAGTCCAGAACAGGGAGAACTCAGAGGTCTTCGGGTGTGGTCCCCTGGCACCACCGGGTCCCTAAAAACCCAGCACCTCAGTTGGCGCCCAACTCGAGGCGATATCAAGCGGTGCCGGTCCAAGCCAGATGTTCGTGAGGAGCTTCGTGTGAAAATTCCGGAGGAAGGCCAGCCACTTCAGCGACCCCTGCATGTCGACGTGGTTCTGAAGGTCTTTGCTGCGAGGTTCCCCCCGTCCCGACGGCTACGAAGGACTGCTGCCCTGACTATCGCCCTGTTTTGGACCCAGTGATCCTTGGTAAAGCGAAACGATAGACGAGTCTTCTAGTGACGTCACCGATCTTCAATATTCAGTTAAGTATAAGTGGAGCGTCTCCCAGTCCTTAGTTTGGTTCTTAGTTTTGGTATCCCAGAGATACGGTTTGTATTGGTTCTTGCAAGCACTAAAACCGAGGGATTCGTGTATTCACGACAATATCATATTTAGATAATCCCTTGAAGTTTGAAGCTAGACTAGTGAGCGAAGATGCCTGGTCTCAGCAGACTTGGAAACTTGTTTTGTCTTGGTTGTAGTAAGGACTCCCGATTAGAGGATTCGTGTCCGGTTCCTCCGATTGGAACTCCAACATATGAGTTATATATAAAGCACGGAGTAGGTCCTATCACGTATAATGGGGTATGGATAAAATACACCCGCAAGGATGGTGTTTTAAAATGGCCCCAATATGGTAGTTTTGACTCAGAAATATTAGACAACCTCGAGGTCAAATTGTTCAAGAAGAAAGCCCGGACGGCGATGTTTGACTCTTTTCGCTTATGGCGCAAAGAAGCCAAACAGAAAGAAATAAAATTAGCAAAGAAAAATAAAAGAGGCATGTCGATGGTACAAGCTGCCATCGCATACAGGGATAATGAGGAAGAGCAGGAAAGTGAACAAATGCTCAGAAGCAAGAAACTAGCAGTAGATAAATGCTACCCGATGTTACCACATGAGGGACAAGACTCAAAGGGAACATCCGAGAAAGATCCATTAATGTCCCATTTATTGAACTCACCACCCCCATATACATCGAGCATTGTTGGACCCCCGAGGCGTATTGTTATACCGCGCCCTGGTGCACGAAAAGCAGCTCTTGCACAAGCACCAGCTCCTATTTAGCTGGTTCCTACTTCTCCGGCGCAGTCTTCTCAAGGGCCGCCGCCTTTGCTACATACTCCATCTACTTCTACAACTTTGCCTACTGCTCCAACTATTCACTATGATAATACGTCTGCTAAGCCTCGACTTCCTCTGCTGTTGCTTCGACTTCCTCTTTACATCAGCCTGTCTTTTCTGGCGCATCTGCTTCGCCTCAAGCTTCTCCTTCTGTCAGACAGAGAGTGGCAAGTACTGTCACTGGTCTATTCTCACCCTTCTTTGGGTCGCCTAAAACGACCCCTAAAACGGGACGTAGACAGTTGCGTAGTCAACTACCCGACTACGAGGAAAGAGAGGTGCTGAATGAGTTAGCACGCAAATGGGTTACTGACACTACAATATGATGTTCAGTCCGTTGTGGAAGTCTTCCGTCAGTGGGATGCACCCACTCAAAGATATGTATTTGAAGAGATGTGTGTATATCTGTGCGAAGATTTGGAGACGAATGATCCCAAACGCAAAATGCAGGAATTATTCCGCATGCGCTTTAAGTTCTATGAAGGTATGATTGTAGGTGCCGATGTTGAAAAAGCGATAGATCTGTTATTATCCTATAGGAGTAAGGGAAATGTCTCTAGATCATTGTATGAAGATGACGTGTCAGATAGGAAAAAGGCGCGACAATACCCTATGAGAGAAGTTCCTCCAGTTTGGAGGGAAGGTGATGCGAATGCACAACCACCTGTTCCACCGCATTTCCAGCGTGTATGGGTACATGTCCCCTGGAAAAGATCTGAAGTTTTAGCACTCAAACAGACACTACCTGATCCCCGTAAAAACCCAGCAGGATATTACAAGGAATTATCACAGACCGCCAGCTCATGTATAACGAATTTAGCAGATGTAGACATGTTGTTTGGGAATGTTGTTCCGCATCCTTTATGGAGTAAAATTCGTCATGCAGATCATGATCAAGAACTAGGTGACTCATGGGCTAATATTACTGCTACTGATGCTAGACAAGTTGGTGGTTATAAACCTGAGCCTTTAATAGCAGAACTTCCCGGTAGGATTATCGCGTACATGAAAACATTAATGCCTGAATTACGTGTAAATTGGGACAAGCTATCTGCGTGTAAGCAGAAGAAATATGAGAATGTGTCTGACTTTTTCACGAGATTTGAGGAGACTTTCACTGATCATAGTGGTCAGGACATGGCTACCGAGGGTGGCCAAAGATTGTTTGTAGACAAATTTGTGCATAATCTGCTTCCTGAACTGTGCAATAAATTGAAAGATTCAGAGAGTGCTTGGGCTGTTTCCACGTCAGCACAGATTTTAGCCACAGCCCAGTACTATGAAAATAGACGCAAAGACGAGCTAGATAAGACAGACAGGAAGACTAAAGAACTAAAAACCAAAGTTCTTCTCCAGCAAGCTTATCCGCCTCGCACTCCTAGTCAGCCCAATTATCAGCAACCACAGCAGTATTCGAGAAACGTGCAAGGAAACGAGTTTTCCCACCAGCGTTCTCCGTATGGCCCGAATCAATGTGCATATTGCAAAGAAGAGAGTCATTTCAAAAGTAATTGTCAAGCTCTTGCACGACGTTTAAATGGTGTTTCCGGTACAAGAGGTAGAGGTGTTCAGCAGGCTCCTAGAGGTAGGGGCCGTGGAAATTTCTCCCAGAATACCATTTCTTTTCCGCCTCAAAATTCCATGAATAGCTTTGACCAACAGAATAATGCGTCTTCCAGGTCAGCTCAGTACTATGCAGATGACTATTACGCAGAAAACGAGAATGAGGGTAATAATTGCTAGGACAGCCATGGACAAAGAGAGGGAGTTGTTTCAGTTCCAGTAGATCAGAATGGACCTTATGTCGAGGTGATTACATCCGGAGTGTCAGAGCCATTTCTGCTGGATACTGGTGCTACAAAAAGTTCTATTATGCACTCAAAACTTCCTGGCGCACCTTTGTCCGGCGAAATGAATGTTTCAGTAGGTTTTTCTGGCGCCCCTGTTAGAAACCCGATCTCCAGTCCCATGCCCCTTTCTGTTGGCCCATGCGAATTAGAAGCACCCCTCATTCTTACAACAGGTTGTGTCAAAAATTTGTTAGGTTTGGATTTGCTGAAGAGATTATATGCGACTTTGTACTGTTCTCCTTCGGGAGTACAACTTACCCTTGGTAAGAAAGTGATTTCACCGATGTATTTGTCAAATTTCTGAAGGACATGATTCGCCCCTATAAGCCCACAAGAGCCTTACGCTCTGACAATAAACATTTCCTTCAGACAAAGAGAATCAGGAGAGCCCGCTCAGGTGGCAGGAGTTTTTCTATCCACACAGCGCGCGCCTGGAACTCCCTCCCATTCTCGCTGCGTTCCGAACCAAACCTTCTCAGATTCCGGAAATATCTGAAAACGTATCTTTTTCCAGAATAACTGTAGCTCCTCTGTTTTCTATTAGTAGCCTGCTCTTGGTTTCTATAGTGCTGGGATGCCCCAGGGTAACCGTGCGCGGTACAAAATTCAATAATAATAATAATAATAAAGGAAAGAATTCCGACTGAGTTGTCATCTCTTCCAGATGTACTTTGGGCGAGCGGTTCTAATGATGTAGGTCGTTTGGAGATAGCACTGTATGTCATAACATTGAAAGCTAATGTTAGGTTGCCACGTATTCCCCAATATAGAATATCAAATGAATGTGAAAAGGCTTTGTTAGAGATAGTCTACGATCTGATTGCGAAAGATGTCATCGAAGAGACCACAGGCAACATTTGTAACAGTCCTGTTTTGCCTGTTTTAAAGCGTACCGATCCTTCACAGCCCCCTGTGTACCGATTTGTGATCGATCTAAGGGAAGTGAATAAGATCGTTGTACCGCAGTTTCCAGTCATCCCCGACATTACTGCCTTATTGACAATGGTTCCAGCCTCAGCCAATTGGTTTTCAGTGATTGACCTAAAGAATGCTTTCTTCAGCATCCCGATTGCCGAGGAGAGCAGAGATATCTTTGGCTTCAATTTAGGAGGATGAAGCTTCCGCTTTAGACGCGCTCCTCAGGGCTACTGTGAGAGTCCATCAATATTCAGTCAGGCTCTGAAAACACAACTAGATACGATTGTTCTACCTGGTGGCGCGACTCTAATTCAGTATGTAGACGATTTACTGATCGCTGCAGATACTGAAGAGATTTGCAAGCGAGCTACATTGTCATTGTTGCGTCATTTATGTGACATGAAGCATAAGGTATCGCTTCCCAAATTACAATTTTGCCGACAAGAAGTAACCTACTTAGGTCACATCTTATCGAAGGAGGGAAGGAGACTGACCCCAGAAAGAATACAGGCAATTGCAGAATTGAGTGTCCCAAGGACACAAAGAGAAGTGCATGCCTTCTTGGGCATTACATCGTACTGTAGACAATGGATACCGAATTTCTCATTGTTGGCCAAACCCTTGCTGGCATTAATGCGTAAAGACACACCCAATCCTTTGCCTCGGTCTGAAGATTGTCAGGCGAGTTTCCATGAGTTGCGTGAGGCATTATGTTCGGCTCCTGTGTTGGGCAACCCCGACTACAGCAAGCCTTTTACATTATACGTCCATGAGAAGGAAGGTTGCGCATTATCAGTCTTGATGCAGCACTTTGGGGACAAACAACGCCCATGTGCATATTTCTCCGCGACTCTAGATCCTGTAGCTAAGGCATTACCAAGTTGCTTGAGGGCCACTGCCGCAGCGGCTGTCTGTATTCGACAGTTGGCTGGGCTAGTCATGAATAATACCCTGACATTTATGGTCCCACATGCAGTAGATATCCTACTAAACAGGACAAAAACACAACATCTAACTAGCGCTCGACTGTCCAGCTATGAACTGACACTGTTAGCAAGTCACATTCACATAAAGAGGTGTGATACACGGGGGCGGAGCTAGCCGGCGTCGATGGCGGACGCGTGAGCTTTCGGCTCCTCGCCTTAGCCCCGGAATAATCCTGTTAATTCATCCTAAGAAGTGTCCAATCTATCATAGCGGGCTCTCCTGCACCCTCCGACACCCCTGGAATCTGTTGGGTGCCTCTTGGACATTGGCTGGCGAGCCTCTCCGAGTGGATTGAAACACGGCTCCTCGGCGACCCGACGTCGGAGGACTGGGCCTGACGCCGCGTGCTATCCTGGAGAGAAGGCCGGGCGACGTCGCCTGACGTGCGGCCTCAGAGTCGGGCGTGGGCGGATTGGTCTCCGGCCGGACTAACACTTGGATTTTTCCATCACCGGAGCGTCCCCCTCCTGTCTGCTACCGCTTCACATCAGAACGACTTGTCTTCCCATGCGGGGGGTCCCCAGCAGAGCGGACACTGTGCACCCGAACCACGAGGCAGAGCAGTCGCCATTTCGGAGCAATCACGGGAGCGAATTCACCCTGCGGCGCCCTGCTGTCCCCGTGTCCCCACGCCACAGCTGCATGACGGTGCCCGGTGCTGGAACTGTTGAATTAATATCACCCAGTGTCTAGTGAATGTGGGTATCGCCAGAGTGATTGGAGACTGTTCGTCCGCCATAACGGACGCCATCTTGGCTGCACCGTGCCTCTGGCACAGACCCAGTATCTAGTGGCCATGGATCG
The DNA here is from genome assembly GCF_964263255.1 of Lissotriton vulgaris. Taxonomy (NCBI): domain Eukaryota; kingdom Metazoa; phylum Chordata; class Amphibia; order Caudata; family Salamandridae; genus Lissotriton; species Lissotriton vulgaris. Next base: position 899,965,018 of record NC_141687.1, read on the forward strand.
CTGGCTGGTGTGTCTCCGTACTACCCTTGCGGCCTGCAAACAGCGAGGCACCTCTTGGTTCTGGGTCCCACTGCGGCGGGAGCAGAGAATGGGGAAAAACGACGCCACTCAGGCGAAGCTCTCCTTTGAACGGCGTCGAACGAAGGGACCTGATGCGACGGCCCCGGAGACATCCCCGAAGGGGGCCACTGCGACTGCCCCGGCGTCCACAGAGCTCCGGGACATGTTGGCCGCCATGGAAAAGGGCATCCAAGACAGCATTACGTCTTTGGGCTCTAAAATAGACGCTCTGTCGTACCGCATGGACCGCATGGCGGAGCGAGTGGACAAACATGCGGAGCGCCTGGACATGGCCGAACGTCGACTCACCGAAGCTGAGGAAGCCCAGACCGAGTGGGACAAAGATAGGAAGCAGTTTGGTAGACTTTTGCAGGTCATCCGTGATAAGACGGAGGATTTGGAGGCGCGCTCCCGAAGGTCCAACATCCGTATAACAGGTGTGGTGGAAACGACGCAAACTGGGAAGATGGAGCTCTACGTTGAAAAATTGCTGAAACTACTACTCTGGGAGGAGGCTTTTTCCCCCATGTTTATCGTGGAACGGGCTCACCGTACGTTGGGGCCACAACCGCAGCCAGGCGCGCCTCCTCGCCCCATCATCGCGAAGCTCCTTAATTACCGCGACAGGGACATTGCTTTGCGCTTGGCGAGGGAGAAGGGTAAGCTCCAACATGAGGGTATGGACATCTCCCTCTACCCGGACTTTACGGCCAAAGTACAGGAGGAGAGACGACAGTTCGCGCCGTATAAAAAACAACTGCGTACTCTGGGCCTTGACTACGCGATGCTGTACCCTGCCAAGCTTCGCATTAACACGGGTGGGCGATCATATTTCTTCACGGATCCCAAAGAACTCCAAAAATCCCTGAAGGTAGGGACACGGGAGCGAAAGGAGGCTCGGCAGAGTCAGGAAGACGACGCTGGCTCAGCATCGAACCTGGAAGAACAAGACTAGAGGGGCTCTGCCGGAACAATTGGCTCTTCTTACCGAGGGTAGGACACGTTCCTGCAATCTGGTAGCGCTGCGCCACCCCCCAAGGGGCGGTAAGTCTGGATTAAATGAGAGCTGCCAGTACTATTTGGAGGGGCGGCGGCCACACTGTTCGGACATGTGCTTTATGGGTTACTGGTGAGGAGATCGCTAAGCACTGATAGGGGGGAGGATCTGGCCACTGTTGCATTGTTGGGGGGTTGGTAGGGTTGGGGGGGCTGTTATACTTGCTTCCCGATGGGCAGGGGATCACAAGTGGGGCTGGGACGGAGTGCCGATCTGAACAATTTCATTGGGACAGTTTGTGGTGTTGTACTATTCTGGCGCGCTTTGCCCCGGTGCCTTTGGTTGTGCGACTCTCCAGGGAGTTGAGTATCGAACTGACAAACACTTTGCTATTTTGGGGTTGATGGGGGGAGTTTTTGGGACCTGTCTGACCTGGTTGGGGGTGGTCGGCTGTGGGTGGGCTGGGGAGTGGGGGGTGGGGTCTGGGGACTGGGTTGTTGGGGTTTTTTGCCTTGGGGTGTTTGAGGAGTTTGTGCGTAATGAGTGTGGACTGCTTCGCGGAACTGTACCTGTTTGGGAATGCCGGCTGGCGAATATGGGGGCAAGTGTACTGCTGTGTTCTGTTTTGCCCATCCCTGTTGCTAAAATGATTCATAGGCTCAGGCAATGTCTAATGCTGCACTGAATGTTCCCACATGTGCCCCGCATAAGCTGAAACTGATGACCTGGAATGTTCAGGGCCTGAACGACTTTCGTAAGTTGAGGAAGGTCCTCGGCTATCTACACAGACATCAGGTCGATCTGGCCTTGTTGCAGGAAACACACTTACCAATCAATAGTAGGATGTTGCAATCCAGGGGGTTTGGGGGGAATATAGTAGCAGCAGGCTTCACGACGCACGCCCGGGGGGTGTTAACCTGGGCCAATCCTACATCTCAACTTAAATTGATCCTGGTACATGCAGACCCGGAGGGCAGATACGTCCTAGCTAGATGTGTGGGTAAGGGGCTTGACCTACTGGTAGTCAATGTTTATGGCCCCAATTATGATCACCCTGAATTCTATGCGACTCTGTCCGCCCATTGCGGGTCACATGCTCAGCCTGGGATGTTGTGGGGAGGGGATTTTAATTTCGTGTTTGACCCCTCCAGGGACTGCTCCGCGGGCCCTGCTCGGCGTCCAGTGGCTTCTGCCACCTATATGAAAGCAGAGTTGACTAAACTAGACCTGGTGGATGTCTGGAGGGACAAACACCCCACGAAGGGCGCTTCACGCACTACTCGGCCTTTCACAACATGCACACTAGGATAGATTATTGGTTAGCATCTCCTCCTGTCCTTAGTTGTATCAGCGCGTGCGAGGTTCTCCCGCGCACACTCTCGGATCACTCCCCCATTCTGTTACACCTCTCCACTGCCAGGAAGGGGATACCGGCCTTCACCTGGAGGTTCCCTCCTTTCGCTCTACTAGATGATGCCTTCCGGGGGGAACTGGCGGAAGATATAGAACAATATTTCGCTACTAACCTAGACTCGGTTGAAGACTTTTTTACGGTCTGGGAGGCTTTCAAACTGTTCATCTGAGGAATGGCTATGTCTAAGCACTCCAGTGTGCTACGCTCCATCCGGCGGGAACTCACTGCTTTAGAGAATAGGATAGCGGAACTGGAGAATCGACAATTATTGACTCTAAGTACTGCAGACGGCCCGCGCTCACCCAGCTCCTGTCGGAGTATCAAACTCTGGCGGATAGAGAGATTCTCTATATGGGCAAATATGCCACTGCCTGAGTGTATGGTGAGGGGGATAGGCCGGGAGCCTTGTTGGCCCGCATGGTTCAGGGCTCTCGGAGGCCTCTGGTTGTTGAGGAGCTAAGGACCCCGGAGGGTGATACAGTCATGGAAGAGGAGCAGATACTAGGGACCTTTAGACGCTATTATTCTGAACTGTATCAGTCCAAGACGCGGTGTGTGGAGAGCGAAATGGATGATTATTTGGACCACATTGTCATGCCATTCCTCAAGAACTCGGATAGGGAGTTTTTGATGGCCCCCTTCCATGAGGACGAAATCCTGGAGGCCCTTGCGAGCATGAGATCGGGGAGTGCGCCGGGTTCCGACGGACTCACGGTTGGCTTTTATAAAGCCTTCAAAGATATTTTGCTCCCGCACTTGGTTGCCCTCTTTGACACTATCTGCGAGGATGGTGAGATGCCACTCACCATGCGTGAGGCGTTGCTGATCACTATACCAAAGCCAGGGAAACCTCCGGACCTTTGCGGCTCGTACAGGCCACTAAGTCTGCTGAACGTAGACGCAAAGATCTATGCCAAAGTCCTCGCCAACCGGCTGGCTCTGTTAGTGCCAGAGCTTGTCGCCCCGGAGCAGTCTGGATTTGTCCCATGCAGAAATTTAACCTACAATATACGCACCGTGCTGGGCACGATGCAACATGTCAAGCAGGAGAACAGTGCGCTGGCAATATTCCTTGACATGGAAAAGGCGTTCGACTCGGTTGAGTGGCCTTTCATGATTAGAGTGCTACGGAAGCTGGGCCTGGGCGAACCATTTCTGCAGAGAATTGGGGCGCTGTACCATCGACCATCGGCCAGACTGCGGTTGGGAGACAGAGTGTCGGAGCCGATCTACATTGGCAGGGGAACTCGGCAGGGCTGCCCTCTGTCACCGTTGCTCTATGCACTGGTCGCGGAACCCCTTGCTTGTGCTATACGGGAGTACCACAGTCTGGAGGGTATAAGCTTTCCCACCTATAAAATAGGGATCTCGACGTACGCTGATGACACCTTGCTGTACGTCCGGAACCCGGAGTCTAACCTGTCTGCGGTTCTTCGGGAGGTGGTCCGTTTTGGATCACTCTCGGGTCTGAGGGTGAATTGGGACAAGTCCATCGCTTTCCCTCTCACCCTGGTGACACAACCCTTTGACATGGAGTACCCCTGCAGTGGTCCACCGACTCGGTCCGGTACTTGGGTATCCGCCTGCATACTGATCCCGAGGTCCTGGTTAGGGACAACTACGGAGTTGCATACAATAAATTGGTTGACGATGTCGATGCCTGGGTTAGACTCCCGCTCTCCCTATTGGCAGGATCGCTATTATGAAAATGATAGTGTTGCCCCGATTCCTGTTCCTTTTCCTTAACTTACCAGTGGTTCTGTCGAGATTGTTTTTTTAGACAACTTACGCAGGTCATGATCCGACTGGCCTGATGCGACAAGCAACCAAGAGTACGGTGGGTGACTCTGACTCTCCCCTGTGAGATGGGGGGCTTGGGGGCTCCGGATCCAGAGCGCTACTACCGAGTTGCGCAGGCTTCTCACCTGCACTCGTGGATTCACGGTGACGCACGCACTCCGCACCTCATTCTGGAACAGTTGTTTGCAGACCCGCTCCCCCTGCCTGCCACGATCTGCCTCCCGACAGATCGATCAATCGGCCGGATGGACTCTCTTAAAGCGACCAACCATGCCTGGCACTCACTGATAGTAGTTTCATGTCAACATCCTTCCAGCTGCAGAGCAAAGGGCTCGGCCTCACTGTCTCCATGCAAGTAATTTATAGAACTGTTTCCATGGTAGGCCCATGCCCTCCCTCGCACCCCTCGCATCTCATGCAGACACGTAGACGCTCATACACGCACTCACAGTCAGTATAGAATAGCCTCTTGTCCGAGAGACCTTTTCCTTCCAGATAATACAGTTCCTTAAACATGAGATATTAGATACGATTTGGGATTAGGTTGATCTGACATCCAGACATCTGTCTCCACATGTAGGGCTAAATGTCAAGTCCCCCTTCACCCCTCAAGTTACACGTACATTACACGTCATACTGCTGCGCGCGCATCTCTGCCATGTATTTTTGCTGACACTGCCGGATTCACTCATGGATCCGCCTACTTGTGACATCATGATAAATGACGTTCTCGTTCACGCCTTCATGCACGCCTATTGTAACGCCTTTTTGTATTACGTACATGCTTTCTTATCTCTCCTCTCAGCTGTTACGCCTCCTGCATATGCCTTTACTGTAATGCATTGACTATATATATGAATGCCTGTCAATAATGTATTGTCGCATACTTGCATACTCGCATATTACCATTGACTCTGTCAGTCTGTCCCTTCCCGAACCTGCGTGGTGACGGAACGGTATGCCACCTTGGCTCGAGCCAATATGCTAATCACCCAATTCCTTTTATAGGAATAATCCCTTTTTGAGAAACCTCAAATATCACGGATTTTGCCTCTTATTTATTATGAGTTATTCTTATTGACTTTACCGCATAGAAATTCAGTACCAGGTAATTAAATTTACCACATAATTGGCGCCCGAATAGGGACCCCTCCCCCATCTCACCCGCCGGAGGTGCTTTGCAGGCTTAGCCCCCTGCCACAGCCGGACGGAAACTACGCGTACCCGCAGGATTTCCTGTATCGACCTCAGGCCAACGGAGGTGACTGAGGCCGCGATCGACACCCAGACGAGGCGGTGAGAAGTGCGGAGGATCCCGACCAGAGCCTAGCTGAGAGAGCAAGATCCGAGGTATACGGAGGCCCACCAGGTTCCGAAGTTCCGAAGTATCTGCGTCACGAGTCGAGTCCGAATCCAGTCCAAATCCAGTCGAGCCCAGTCCAGAGTTTCCGAGGCCTTCTGTTTCCGTGCTTCCCGGTGAGTACCGTTGCTGGGGACGCATCAAGACGTGCGCATTAGGTTGTGCCGGTCAAGACAGGTTTGGGTACACAGACCTGGTCTGCACTGTTTTAGACAGTGTATCTGTACTGTTTAGCAGTATATCCAGTCTGCACTGTTGAGCAGTGTATCTAGTATTATGCAGTTAGCGAGTTACATTCTAATTGTTATTGTTCATCTCAAAATGTTTTAATGTGTCTCAAAATGTCGTGGTATGAGTGATTGTTCGATCGTCATTATTGTGATTATTGTGTTCATTGTGTTCATATCTGAGTAAGCACTAAGTAGCCAGATTTTTAAGATGCCGTTATTCTCCAAATTAAGACAGATAAAGACTAGAAAAGGGATACTCGAGGAAGCTGTTCCCATCCCACCTAGGGACACTCCAGGGTACTTTATGTACCACAAGCACGGCCTAGATGCCGTTCTATTTCTCGATTTATGGGTGGACTACACTAAAGATCTAGCAGAGAATCAGAGATGGCCCGCTGCAGGGACATGGGATTCAGATTGCATCATAAGAGTAGAAGAAGCATTACGAAAAAAGAAAGCCAGACAGTCACAGAAAGATGCCATCGAATTATGGCGTAAAGAATCGCATAGGCGTACAGAAAAAGCACTTAGAAAAGAAGAGAAAAGGAAAGAGGATTCAGACAAGGCCCAAGAAAACGTATTAGTTGAGGAAGGTATCCGAGTAAAAATAGAACAAGTAGACAGACAACTAAACACCCTTGGGAATGGTATGTATGCTCTCCTGGCCGAAGGTTTACCTAAGGCCACTCCGGAAGTACCAAAAGATCTACCACCTCCCATGCTCCCGACTAAAATGCATCCCAAAACCGTGAAGGACATTTTCCTTTCTTCCTATCTAGATGATGTAGCGCCCGCATATGCTAATACCGCACCGCCGCGCACACCTCCTTCTGGCGGCGCTCGACCCCGAGACAATCAGCCCCTACCCCCGCGACAAGCTACTCCTCCACCTCTTCCTCCCGTTCCGAATGTCCCTCCTGGTCTTCCTCCCGTTCTTCCAGCTCTTCCCGCACCCATTCCTCCCACTTTACATCCGAACAACCCCTTCGGAGGCAGTGCCTCAGGAGGCGCGTCCGGAGGGGCGATAGGTTTCCAGACACCTCCACAAGTACATAGATTGACTTACAGGGATCTGGCACAACAACGTACACCTCGATCAGCCGATTTCGATATAATAAAAGAACGTCTCGGGATTGTAGATATGATCCAGTACCCGGTAGAAATGATGATAGATTAATACTAGCATCAGTACGACTAAGACGGGTCACCAACTTTTTGTTGACCCTACCCGGAATGGTTGAACATCTAGACAGAATATATCATTTTGTCCAAACAGGGCAAGGACCTGAAAGTATTAAGGAAGCCATGGCTCACCAGAAAGTTGACATTCAAGCCAAGATATTACGGTTTTTTATAAACTGCTTAATAAGAGAACAAGATAGGCCAGGGATGGACCCGGAGGAAATGAAAGCACTTCATAGATGGGGTCAGAATATAGCAGACGGGAACCATGATAAACAGAATTGTATAAAAAACATGTATCAAAGAATCAGAAGCGTAGTAATAAAAATACATGAAACAAGACAGGTAGAACCAGAAAATGAATCAGACAAGTTTGAGTCCTCAGAAGAGGAGCAACCAGAAGAAGCTACAGGACAAGCACAATTACCAGTTAGAGAAACGATAGCGTATGTAGGCAAAGGAAGACCCTTTAATAATTCAATGCGCCCAGTGCGTCCAGAAAGTAAAAGAATTTTTCAAGAAGCCATGTGTAACCCAAGAACTCCTGAGCACTTATTTCAAGCTACTGATAACAGACTCCGAGAACGAATGGGGTACCATGTACTAGATTCTATGGATGAACAAGAATTAGCGAGGTCAGCAGTACAATGGGCTGACAGTCCCGAGAAATATAGTGATGATGCGTTAGCACACACATTTTTGAACATGACACCAAGTGAACAGCGTTTAGCTGGTACATACATGATACAACACCTACTTCTATTATATAGAAGCCAACATTCCGATCCAGGCCCCCTGCCTGATATATTAGCAGAACTACTCATGAATAAGTGGAGAGGTCTAGGTACCGATCTAATTGAGGTAATTCTAGAACATCGACACAGATATAGTGCCTTTCTATGTCCACAGTCTGATTCAGCACACTCCATGGAAAGAAAAATGTATTACATGGATAGACAGAATCCGTTACGAGAAGTGCACCCAGTTCAGAATACCGATAATACACTTAGACGTGTGTTTGTGTTCACACCCATAACCAAAATAGAATTATTGGAAATGAAGAAACTAGTACCTAGTCATGATAAAGATCCCGCAGGTTTTCACCGTGAAATAAAAGACATGCTACTCATGGGTGACTATACCTACCCCGACCTTATGAAGATATTGAAAGTATTACTGCCTCCTGGTATTTATGAGAAACTTAAAGAAAAAGAATGGAAAGTGGGAAATGCAAAGATTGATTGGACTGCATTAGAAAACGAAGAAAATACTAGAATTCCAGGTCAAGGGCTTGGGGATAAGGTTAAAGCATTACCAGGATTGTTAGTACAAGTGTTGCCACATTTATTAAGTACGAAAAAGGAAGATTGGGGTGCAATCTCAGCCTGTAAACAGAAACCCGATGAAGACACTAGTGATTTTTATACTCGATTTGAGAAATGTTTTGGTATTAATAGCGGCCTGAAACCAAGTAGCGAGTCCTATCCACACCTTTTTGTGACAAAATTAGTTGAGAATTCACTGCCCCAGGTTAAGAACAGAGTACTGAAAGTCGAAAGCACTTGGCAAGCTAACACCCCTTCACAAATGTTACAAATGTTACAGTACCACCAGAATAGAATTAGAGAAGAACAAGAACATGAACAAAGACGTATGAAAGACACGAAAATGAAAATGTTAGTTGCCCAGTCAGTTCCTGCTGATGGTCACAAAAAGGGTGCGACCCAGCCTAGTAATTCGACGGCTCCTGTTAAAGGGACATGTAACTATTGTAAGCAGCCAGGTCATTATGTAAACGATTGTGCAGTTCTGAAACACAATATCTCCACGGGTAAGACCAAGGAGAGACCGCGCGTACCTAGACAAGATCAGGCCCAGCAACAAGCATCACAGAACATACAACATATTCCGCCTATGCCAGCTCCATCACAAACTATAGCAGTGCCACAGCAACAGCCTATTACTGCAACACAGAACACGACACAACAGATGTACCAGTATGCACAGAATGACTACCCCGATTATCAGCGGTACACATGAAACAGCCTAGAGAGGGAGTTTGGCTTGCCCCTTATTGAAGTTCCTGTAGATCAAGAGGGTCCTTATGTACACAGTCAAGTGTTAGGAAAAGACAGAAAGTTTTTAATTGACACAGGGGCAAGCAGGACCACAATCAGTCACAATGAGGTTCCAGGGGCACCCCTCTCAGGCTCACAGAATGTTTCCCTTGGATTTTCAGGAAAGCCTATTATTAATGAAGTATCACAGCCACTTCCCCTTGCAGTTGGTCCTTTGACACGGACTACAGATTTATTGCTTACAAAAGCATGTCCAGAAAACCTGTTAGGTATAAAGACACTGAAAGCTCTAGGAGCTATAATATGCTGTTCTCCGGAAGGAGTACGATTATTCTTGCGAGATTTTAAAGGCCATTATGTATTAAGAGACATGGATCCCCGGTTACAGAGTGTACCTGCACACTTGTGGGCGCAAGGCCCCACTGATGTAGGTTGTATGCACATTACACCATATCGAGTCACACTCAAAGCAGGAGTGGTATTACCACGAATTCGACAATACAAGTTACCTCCAGATGCTGTAGTGGCTTTCCTGAGAATAATTGACGAGCTCATTGCACAAGGAGTGGTCGTGGAAACCGACTCCAATGTAGGTAATTCTCCTATCATTCCAGTTCTTAAACGTACTGATCCAAATGCACCACCTGTTTATCGATTAGTTATTGATCTGCGCGAATTGAATAAATGCATTGTACCACAGTATCCTGTGGTTCCAGATATCTCTTCATTACTGACAGCTATTGATTCAGAAGCGACGTTCTTTACTGTAATTGACCTCAAGAACGCCTTCTTTAGCGTCCCAATTGATCCAGAAAGCCAATACTTGTTCGGATTCAGTTTAAATGGACGAAGTTTCAAATTTTCACGCGCACCTCAAGGATTCACAGAAAGCCCCAGCATCTATAGCCAAGCACTGAAAAGACAACTTGACAGTATCCATATGCCTGTTAACACCGCCCTACTCCAGTATGTCGATGATCTGCTGATCACCGCACGAAGCGAACCCGAATGTGAAAAAGCATCACTGACGGTTTTAAATTTCCTGGCTGACAAGGGGCACAAGGTTTCCCCTTCAAAGCTGCAATTCTGTGTTCAGCAAGTTGTGTACCTGGGTCACTTGCTGTCCAAAGTGGGGAGACAGCTCACTCCAGATCGCATCCAGTTAATTGTAAACATGTCACCACCGAAAACACAAAAGGAGGTGCGGGCTTTCATAGGCCTCACCTCGTACTGCAGACAATGGATTCCCCAATATGCATTTCTAGCAAAGCCACTCATTCAGTTGACAACTCAGGAGGCAGCGACATCGACTGTCCTCCCTTGGACTCAGGAACATACACAAGCTTTTGAAGACTTAAAGAAAGCCTTATGTCAAGCACCAGTTTTAGCAACACCATGTTACAGTAAGCCCTTTACACTTTTTGTTACAGAACGTGAAGGTACTGCCCTGTCAGTCCTCACTCAGGAACAAGCAGGTTCACACAAACCGTGTGCTTACTTTTCTAGCACATTAGATCCAGTAGCACAAGCTTTACCTGCATGTTTGAAATCAGTCGCAGCGACAGCTTTAGCAATCAGACAGAGCGATTCCATAGTATTAGGACATCAATTGACAGTACAAGTTCCACATTCCGTGGAAGTTCTTTTAAATCGTACACAGACCCAACACTTGACCATAGCAAGACTGACAGGTTATGAATTAACATTGTTTCAACCACACATAGAAATCAGACGCTGCAGCACATTGAATCCTGCCACACTTTTGCCATTAAGCGGTGTAGACCCACTGAAGCATGATTGTATCGAAGTCATCACTATTACGACGAAACCCAGACAAGACTTGACAGATGTCCCATTACCAGACCCAGACCTGACACTTTATGTGGATGGTTCATGTATGAGAACAGGTACAGGAGAATTAGTGGCAGCTTACGCAGTCACAACAGACACCGAAGTTATAGAAACAAATTGTATCGATACCCTGTCAGCTCAAGCAGCAGAGCTCATCGCTCTGACACAAGCCTGTATTCAAGCCAAAAATAAGAGAGTTAACATATACACTGATTCACGTTATGCATTCGGAGTCGTTCACGATTTCGGAGTCCTTTGGCGAGAGAGAGGTTACTTAACTTCTCACGGTGCCAACATTCAACACGGTCCCCTCATTCAAGCCTTGTTAGATGCAATACATCTACCTACTGCGATATCTATTATGAAGTGTAAGGCACATACAAAGGTTACCGATACGATCTCCCAGGGTAACGACCTGGCAGACCAAACAGCTAAGCAAACTGCCCAGAATCGAATGCATGCAACTGACTTGACAAAGACAATAGTTCCGACGCAATCACACTGCATGACAGTCAAGGATCCCGCACATGATGTAATTGACATACAGACACACGCCACACCAGGTGAAATAAAGAAGTGGACTGAACTAGGAGGGATCCAAACAGATCAGGGATGGATGACGAAGGGAAAATCTACATGGTTTCTCCCCGATTCTATGGTTCAAGTCATCATTAACACTATACATAGCCCAGCACACCTAGGAGAAAAGGCAATGCTAGATAGCATTCAACACATATGGTACAATAAGAACTTACGAGCAGCAGCGAAACAAAAAGTGCGTACTTGCATGATTTGTTGTCAGTTCAATCCAGGTAAAAGCATTCCTGTAGAGAAAGGTGGATTTCAGCCTCCCGATCACCCTTTTGAAGTCCTCCAGATGGATTATATCCAGATGGAACGTTGTCGAGGATTCAAGTATGTCCTCGTAGTCGTATGTGCACTTTCTCGATGGACAGAAGCATATCCAGTCCCAGATTACACTGCTCCGACCACTGCTAAGCAGCTGGTTCGCGAGTTCTTCCCACGGTATGGTTTGCCCCGTATCGTGTACTCAGATAACGGTCAGCCATTCTCATCCGAGCTTGTGAAACACATAACACTCCTGTTAGGGTATCAGTGGAAGTTCCACTGTTTCCGGCATCCCGAGGCAGCAGGTCTCGTGGAGCGCCATAATCAGACTCTAAAGATCCGACTTTCAAAAATATGTAGAGAGAAAGGCGTTGACTGGATAGTAGCCTTGCCAGTTGCCCTTTTCTATATGAGGATGGTTGCGCACTCTCGAACCGGGCTATCCCCGTATGAAGTGGTCTTCGGTAGGCCACCAAATATGTGGGGGACGCCTATACCTCGTAAAATCACAGATGTTGATTGCGTTATGCTGACAGATTACCTTGCCTCCTTGATGTCTGCACTACAATCTTGTCGTTCGCAGGTAGCTGCAGCCTTTCCCGACAACACCGAGGTGAAGCCCCATGAAGTGGTCCCTGGCGATTTTGTGTTCGTGCGGAATTTTGACCGGAGAAGTCCACTGGAGCCCCGCTGGCAGACCCCGAAGTTGGTTCTTCTGACGACAAGGACGGCTGTTAAATTGGAGGGCAGAAAAGAATGGCTGCACTCGAGCCACATCAAAAAGTTTCACGGACTTCCTTCGGACTTGGACTCTAAGCCCTGCCCTCCTCCACATACTGACTCAAAACTCCCCCTGGTTGAGAAAACCGCCTCCGAAGAATATAGACTAAAGTTACGGTCTAGCAAGTCAGACAGTTTAATTGTTTAAGTCCTCCCCTAGGTGAATCGGTTAAATTAGTTTCTGACATGTATCCCCTAGACCGAGATAGAGAGAGAGATAGACAGAGACAACTCAAGAAACGTGCATATTGTAAACCACTTCGTAGTCACTGTATAGTGACATTATTAATTATGTTTTTTCTAAGCCTTCTTATTATTGCTGCCAGTATATTATTACACATGTACTACCCAATTTTCAAGCGTGCACAATCTGCTTACAATGTCACTGCCGAACATTCTTTTAGCGAATTACCTCCCCATGAATTGTCTTACAGACTTGCGCTGCGCAACAACACATTCATTAGTATGTTACATCACTCCCATCAGACTAACAATGCTAAAAACTGCTGGATATGTGGCCGACTCCCTCCCTACCAGAAATACAAGGGAGTTCTGCCCCTCTTTCCGTACCCGTTCACTCACAATGGCTCCTGTGGGGCATGGTTTAGATTGATTAATTCCCTAGATTCTGACATTGCTGTTTACGATGGGAATTGGGTTTGGGGAAACCTGAACTTAGTTCTACTTAAAGTCTGTTACCCTGACAAGAAGGGACTTCCCACTAGAACAGGAACTGATCTAGAAAATGAAGTATATGGATTAGGTAATTACACAATTAACCTCATGATTCTTACTGTTGAATCCGAAGCCGCACCAGTATTACCTGCTATGTCAGTGTTACCAGTCAAAGGTGAATTATGTATCAGAAAGAATGGTTCCATACACTTAGGTCATAGTAAATGTACTACTGTGATCGAATTCAGTGATCAAGGCAAATCCACGTTTAGAGCTACTCGTCATTCCTACTTTGTCTGTGGCCATACCGCATACATACGTTTGCCTCCAGATTGGGATGGTACCTGTTACATTGCATTCCTTCTGCCCCCTGTTTTTCTAGCTCCTCCTGATTATCACAGAAATACCAATCTAGTAAACAATAGACTCCGAAGAGATCTCCCGATTGTCGACTACACTGAAACGGCATGGGAGCAATACACAGATTTCAATAAAGGTTTCTTCCCCTACATAGGTACTGTTACTAATAGTAAACTGATTCGTAGATTAACTAGAACCCTCGAAGCAGTAGTGAATGAAACTACCTCCGCTCTAGGCAACTTAACAGAAGAGCAGTCCGCCATGCGGGTTGTTGTTCTTCAGAATCGTCTCGTCATTGACGTCATCCTAGCTGATAGGGGTGGAGCTTGTAAGGTCATCGGGTCAAGTTGCTGTGTTTTCATTCCAGAAAACGCGCCAACGGTATATAAAGCTATAACACGTCTCCATAAAATTGCAAGTCTGATACATCAGAATCCAGGCACCTGGACTTGGTCCGGTTGGTTCTGGACAACGTTGACCGCTTGGGGATGGAAGATCCTATCCTTCCTAGGCATTGGCCTTCTCATAGTATTCAGTTGCTGCCTGTGTTTACAATGTGGACCGGCGATTTGCGGCCTGTGCGCCACATCATGTATTCCGCATTCAAATTCCCATTCAAAACGTCAAAAGAAGAAAGAAGAGCAAATGATGTTACATGAACAGATTGATCGATTCATGCAGATCGATATATCATGAAGGGTCCGTAGGGGACAAGGAGGGAATGAGGTAATATAAATTTTGTGATCAATTGTGTCCCCTATCTTAGACCCCAACGACTCCGTGTACACGCTACAAGTACATGTATGTTCCCTCCCCTTCAAGCTATGAAGACGCAAATACATCCAACGTTAACATGTCCTCTTTCAGATCCACCATGAATGGGTCAAATAGTCCGTTCCTAAATATGCCATGCCAACGTCTTTATGTAGTGTACTTTACACGTTTTTCAGCTCTGGCGAAGTAGGCCCTGAATTCTGCCATCGAGCCTTTTCCTGCCTTCTGACTCTGAATCTCAAACCTGGGCTTGCATCTGTACCCGTGACCTCTGCCTCACTCCCTGTGCGGCTAACGGTGCTTGGCTCAGCCTGTTGCCTGCCAAGACTGTATTCAACCTTCGAATTATCTGCTCCACTCCTCGAAAATACATTCCTGTCTAGTAGTTTCATGTCAACATCCTTCCAGCTGCAGAGCAAAGGGCTCGGCCTCACTGTCTCCATGCAAGTAATTTATAGTACTGTTTCCATGGTAGGCCCATGCCCTCCCTCGCACCCCTCGCATCTCATGCAGACACGTAGACGCTCATACACGCACTCACAGTCAGTATAGAATAGCCTCTTGTCCGGGAGACCTTTTCCTTCCAGATAATACAGTTCCTTAAACATGAGATATTAGATACGATTTGGGATTAGGTTGATCTGACATCCAGACATCTGTCTCCACATGTAGGGCTAAATGTCAAGTCCCCCTTCACCCCTCAAGTTACACGTACATTACACGTCATACTGCTGCGCGCGCATCTCTGCCATGTATTTTTGCTGACACTGCCGGATTCACTCATGGATCCGCCTACTTGTGACATCATGATAAATGACGTTCTCGTTCACGCCTTCATGCACGCCTTTTGTAACGCCTTTTTGTATTACGTACATGCTTTCTTATCTCTCCTCTCAGCTGTTACGCCTCCTGCATATGCCTTTACTGTAATGCATTGACTATATATATGAATGCCTGTCAATAATGTATTGTCGCATACTTGCATACTCGCATATTACCATTGACTCTGTCAGTCTGTCCCTTCCCGAACCTGCGTGGTGACGGAACGGTATGCCACCTTGGCTCGAGCCAATATGCTAATCACCCAATTCCTTTTATAGGAATAAAACCCTTTTTGAGAAACCTCAAATATCACGGATTTTGCCTCTTATTTATTATGAGTTATTCTTATTGACTTTACCGCATAGAAATTCAGTACCAGGTAATTAAATTTACCACACATGGACGATTAATGACACTGAACGGTAGAAACAATTGTTGGGATTCTTAATGCAGTGCATATGGGTGAGGCAAAGTTTCAAACTGGTATTTCCATGATGGGTTGCCATTGAATGGGTATCAAGTCTGATGTGATCCCTAAATCTGTACTCTTTGGATCGTGAATATCTCGAAACAAGAATAGCACGCTTTGCAGCAATGAAGCCTAGAAATAACAACTTCACATAGATTTTGTAAGTGAGGTTTAATAAGGGCGGTACCGCACAAAGCGGTGGAAGGTGAAATAATGCACTGGGTGGCTCTAACGGTATGGCTTTTATGAAAGTGTTGAGGCCTTTTCTGTAGGCAGTATCTTTAGTGAGTGCAGTTATCACTGGTGTTATTGTTTAACTATCTTGGGTGCCCCATACATCCGTTCAGACTGCACATCAGATTTTCTGGAAACAAACCCAGATCACTTAAAATGTGTTCATCTGATCATTCAGTTTATACATCGTTTTTTTCATAGGTTGTCTAGGTGCCTCTTCTCTTGTAATACCAGGTGGCCTGTGGGGACAATTGGAGTGGAGCACACGGCTTGCATACTGAGTACTTCCTTTGTCTCCTTTTTCTCCCTCCCAAACCATAGCTCTAACGTTCTCCCCTTTTTCTCTTGTTTCCATATACCTGTGGAAAGATACAGAATAAGGTTGGCATCCTGAGTACCTCTGCAACCAAACCTTGTGCAGGAGTTCTGGCCTTAAGTAAAGGCACAGGTAGCCTAACATCTCCATGGCAGGACTAAGACAACTCCTGATTGGGTAAAGGAAGTTCTGACACACCCTTGCAATGGTGTTGCTTTTCCTGATTGGACCTGAGTCTGTAGAAGCCCAGCCCTCTTTTAATGGTCCAGCCCCTCCTATTTCAATGGCTTTCCGTTATGTCACTGCTGCAAGATTGCAGACTTGGAGAAGGGAGCACTGAATGCAGTAACCCCAAAAAGCATTGCTGTGAATCTTGGTACTCATTTTTCCAACGCGGAAATTGTCTTCTTTGGAGAGAGACACAAGGTGAGAGTTTTGCAAGTGAATGTGGAACGATAAAACTGTGAGCCGCTAAAGTACTACTGAACTAACTAAAGCAGCCTCCCTCCCTAAAGGGGAAGGTTGCCTAGCACCCAATCAGGATGAATCTCATACTTAGGAGAGGTGGCCCAATACAAGGCAACTACTTCCAGATGCACCCGACAGGACCCCTGTGAAACCTGTGGACCACTCCATCTATTCACATTGTCCTACTACCCAGTTCTTCAATATGTCATGAACATGTTTCTGTTCAAAACAAGGAGGGTACCTTATAAAATCCTCTACCCGGAAATGAATAATTGTCCCACTGTTTTTAGGAGCAGACATTAGATAAATATGTAAATTGCTTTGTATATCGTTGCATCTACAATTGGGGTCTGTTTCGAAACTCCCAGTGTTGCATGGTTCTTTAGTAGAGCTGAAAGTCCTCAAGTGAAGAACTAGAAAAGTAGAGTCCAATTGACTAAAAAAAAATAAAAGTTGCAAACGTCTATAAGGATAACCTGCAACAATGTCATAAATGTATTGATGTTAAAAAATGCACACTCGAGCAATATTATTTATGCCATAGCCAATAGCTTGAGAAATGTGCTTCAGAGATTCAGCTTTTGCTTTATTCTCATTAAAGAACTAAAACTTTTCTTTATTGGCAACTTTTGTGTGACAATAGAGTAGCTTTCATCAAAGCGTTTGCGACCTCCAGAAGGAACAGCATGACAGCAAATGCTAAATTGCATACAGCTCCGGATGAGATCCATTTGTTATTCCGTTTGCCCTATATTCTTCCGTTCTACGTTTTCTCCCCAATACAGAGGAATAAAGTGCCGTCCAAAATAAGGGGATTCCATGGACGGACTGGCCTAAAGGGCAACTAGGCAGTACCCGATGGTCTGGTCTGACAGATCAAAGTGTGGACCGGTTTTATTAGCGGTGTGTGGGCCTGTTTTATGCCCAGGTGGACTGGATTTTACCTTTGATTTCCCTGTCTTTGCCACAAGCTTTGGTTGCAGCAAACCCAAAAGCATGCAATCCCGATACTTTACAAAATTCCCATACATTGCGTTTTTACAAGTTCAAAACTGGCCTCATTTGCAAACCTAGACCACTTTCGTAGCTATGTGGTCCACTAAAGAAGTGACTTTTACTTATTTGCCTGGGCCTATTATCTGCCGCAGTGCGACCTTGGGGGGTTCTAATAGAGTGCAGTAATGATCTGGCTTCAGGTTGAAAGGTATCTACTTTCTGGAACCACTGTGCATCATTCATAAAAATAAAAAATAAAAAAAAAACAGTTCAAAGTCTCCTTGTCACTTGGCTCGGTACCTCTGCTGTCCATGCACAAGCGTGGTCACCCCATCCTGTTGAAGATACAAAATCAAAACTATCAGCAACCTAGTATTTATCAGCCATCAGTATGTCTACCCACAACGAGAAGGTTAAGCCGGTGGTTTGCTGGCAACATAACATGCCAGACACATGATATTCTGGGTTCCAGCTTACTTTATGGAATGAAAGCAACTCTCCTGGATGCTACAAATAAACTCACGCACAGTGGACCAGGGCCATGTGGTCTTACTCACTTTGTAAGGGTTTGACAGTATAATTGACAGCAATAGTCTTTTATAAGTGCTTCATTGTCTTACAAGTAACTACACTGTACAGCTGGGCCTTTTTTCCTATCGAACTCCAAAGCATGTGATGTCCAGGAGGGAGTCGCTAACTTCATGCTTTGGGTCGGATACATTTGTGCAATCTTTTCAATCATTCATATCTACGTCACTTCTGAGCTATGCTCATGGCTTCCTGATTCTGACTGAGTTGGATCGGTTGGAAGAGCAAACCATGAAGCTTCATTCAACCTGTCTAGTCGATATCAGAATTGGAATGCAGGATATCTTATTACAGGAAAATAGAGAGATAAATACAAAAGAAATTACGTTTCTAGACTCCCATAATAGGCTACACTTTTCAAGTGCAAAAAAGGGGTGGGTCCTGTGATGTGGGGTGCACATCCATGGCGGTGAGAGTGTTCTGGGCAGTGTGGAAAGAAAGGGCCATCATGACCCTAATTAGTAATTATTCACCTCCCGGCAGCTAAAAAGTTGGAAAATGTAAGCTAAGAGTTACAGAGTGTAAGTTTTTTTTGTAAGCTGATTTTGTCTGTGAAAGAGTTAGTTTTTTAAAAATTAAAAGCTCTTATTTTCGAGCAAGAGCAAACCAAAGGTGATTTTGAGTAGTGCAGTTGGTGGCAGGATGATAATGCTTGCAGCACAAGTAGGGAGTCTCTGTAAAGACGTGAGACCTTATTTGTACTGGCGTCCTGTTCAGGAATGCTTTTTCTCTATTTATAAAGTGTACGAACAGATTAGCAAAAATGATAAAAGTATGAGAATGCCCCCCCCCCCCCCAGTTTGTTTTCTAATGATAATTTGAAATTGCTTAAATTGCTTAATCCATGCATCCTTTTGGGACATTTCATACAACCTGCTGCTAAAATGAAGACTTTAGAGGTGATTCTGATGCTCCATTAAGCGTGCAGCACAGATCAATAAGACGATTAGCAACATGATGTTTTCTTCTGCTTTCCTTACAAATGTAATCCAATTCATCGACCCAGCTTTTACAGGTAAGGTGATAGGGGTCATTAATAGACTCCTGGGGCCGTTTCACACATCGGCATTGTTTGCGTCGGGCGCAAATTTCAAAAAGTGCACCAGGTGCAAACAATGCCAATGTGCCCTATTATGAAATATATGCTGCCCCAGGGCAGCCGCATTTTCACTCTGCCACCAGGGCAGCGCATTCATGTAACAACACGGAGCAGCCGCTCTGTGTTTTCACAGTATAGGCAGCACCCGCCTGAACTTTTAAAGGGGCTTAGAGATACCCTTGCAGGTGGGTGCAGTCAGTGATTTCACCCGCCTGCAAGGGGATGTCTGGGGGTCCATGGGACCCCTTTGCCCCTGCAGACGGCTGCTGTCAGGAAGCGCACTGACAGTGTGCCACCTCTTTAATGGCGCACTGTCAGTGCACCTTCTGAGGGCTTCTTTGACTCTGCGCCTGCATCTGTAATAGGGCGTGGGCACAGAGTCAAAAGAAGTCCCTCATTTGCATAGGGCACGCCCCTGTGCAAATGAGGGAACACCCTCTGAAGGTAGCGCTGGCATATTAAGAGCGCCAGCACTATCAGTATTATAGAAGGGGACACACAAGCATCTGCGCCTCCTTCTATAATACACAAGTGCCCCGGGGGGTTCGCAAAGCAGGCGGAAACACCTGTTGCGCCCCCGGGGTATCTTCTGTAATACGACCTCAGGTTGAACTTTGCAGTTTCATTGTACCTGGGAATCATCAAATAATTGACTAAGAAATTTCAACTAGTCATAACATCAGTATAAGACAACCAATGTGCCCATTCCATATAAGTTTCTGACCCCAAAGTAGACCATCATTGGTTGCATGTGGAACAAGCATTGGCAAAGCCTATAGGTCTCACCCATGCAAGAGCTATTGGCTTCGCCAATATGTTTTAGCCATGTTGTACACCAGCGTGACTAAAAGTTCGTAAGGTAAAGGAGAGTGGCGTGGAGTGTTGTGAAGTTGAGTAGAGTGGATTGTTAAGGAATGGTGTGGACTGGCATGGAGGGTTGTTGAGTGTAGAGTGTCATAGAGTGAAGGGTGTATATTGAATCTTATGGGGCTGGCATCTGGGGCATGATAGACATAAAGTTGACTCAACAAGCAGAAAACATCTTTTTGAAAATCTTTTGGGGTGCCTAGAAGCTGTGCTAATGCCATCTGTCTCAGGGGCGTAACAAAGTCCCCCACAGCCCTCGCTATGCGGGGATCCCCAGACTTACCCATACTGGAGGTGTTCTCGAGCCCCTACGGATGTGAGGGACCCTTTCAGTACATCTTGCAGGGGGCCCCTCACGTTTTGTTACACCACTGATCTGTCTCACGGAATTGGGTATACCTTATACAGAGAACAGTTAAACTTTCTACTGTCTTACGGTGGTGTTCTATTTGGGCAAAGGAGGAGACCGTCCTTACAAAGCTTGTCATAAAACATTGCTTACAACTTCATTCTGCCCTAGATATTCCATGGCTCACATATGTGAAGTCTGTTTGTGAGTTGATTGGTAAACCCGCCCTTTTTGCCACCCCATAGTATTGCCACCACTTCGATAAAGGCACTTTAAAGCAAGTTTTTTATAAAAAGGCCACGTCAAAGAGGGACTCTTTAGATAATCATTAATCTACGGTGCATTGGTACAATCTGATGCATTTTCTAGGGGGACTTCAACAGCATTTCTATTTTATTCGAAACAGACAATAGCGTTTTGTTCTCACCAGTTTCCGTTTTAATTTACTACCGATTTTGTGCCAATAGTTGCACTTTATAAGAACTATGTGTATGCCCCTGCGATGGAAACTCTGTTCAGTCTACCCTACATATTGTGTTCTTTTGTTCTTTTTATCCGTTTCCTAAAAAGAGGAGAATACTGCCAATTTTTAAAGATTTTAGATCTCTTAAATGCAGACCAGCTTTGCTATTTTTATAGTAGTTACATACTCCTCTGTTATGCAGCTTGGTGGCCTCTTTTATTTGGCATATATTCAAAATTAGAAAATGTGCAATATTGTAATTTTTTCACGGTGTATGCAACTGTATTATTATATTGTGATGGATTGTTATTTATCCCGTGTGATTTTACTGTGTTTTACTCCTTTAAGCCCCAGAAATATAGCGAAAAAAGATATATTTGAATTTGAATTTTGAGTGAAGTAGAGTTGAGTGGTGTAGAGTGGCATGTCAGAGTGGCGTAGAGTGGAGTGTCAGAGTGGAGTAGAGTGTCAAAGAGTCAAGTGGCATAGAGTGTTGTGGAGTGGTGTAGTGCAAAGTGGAGTGGCATACAGGGTGTTGTGGAGAGGAGAGGAGAGTGGTGTATAGCAGAGTAGATTGTTGTAGAGTGGCGTGGCATAGAGTGGAGTAGTTTAGGAGAGTGGAATGGCATAGAGTGTTGTAGACGTGAGTGGCATAGAGTAGAGCGGAGTAGCATGGAGTGGAGTAGTGTGTCAGAGAATAGAATAGATGAAAGTGGTATAAAGTGGAATTGAGGGAGTTGCATAGAGCATGGTAGAGTGGAGTAGTGTTGTACAGTGGCATATAATGGAGTAAAGTGTTGTAGAGTCAGTGCCACAGAGTGGAGTAGAGTGGCATAGAGTGGAGTAGAGATTTTTGGACTGGAGTATCGTAGAATGGAGTGTTGTAGAGTGGAGTGCCGTAGGATGGCCTACAGTTAAGTGACATAAAGTAAAGTGGTGCAGAGTAGATTGGCTTAGAGTGCAGTGATGTTGAGAGCATTGGTTTTGAGTAAAGTGCTGTAGAGTGCATTGACGTAGAGTGCAGTGACATTGAGTAAAGTGGCTTGTTTCAGAACTGAGTGAAATGTCATAGAGTGGAATGGTTCAGGTTTGAGTGCACCATAAAGCACAGAGGTGTAGAGTAGAGAGGCATAGAGTATAGTAGTGGACAGTACAGTGGCATGGAGTGCAGTGGTGCACAGTGGATTAGAGTGGTGTGGAGTGATGCAGAGTGTAGTGGCATAGAGTACATTGGTGTTGAGTGGCATAGGATTGAGAGGTGCAGATTAAAGTGCAGTGGCATAGAGTGCAGTGGAAATGAGTGCAGTGGCACAGAGTGATGTAGAGAAGATAGAGTGGCGTACAGTGCAGTAATGTAGAGCACAATGGTGTCGATTGGAGTAGTGTGCAGTGGTGTAAAGTGCAGTGACATGGAGTGCAGTAGTGCCAAGTAGAGTGGCACTGTGTTCAGTGGAAGAGAGTGCAGACTTGCAAAGTTGAGTGTTTTTGAGTGCAGTGGTGTAGAGTAGAGTGGCACAGAGAAAAGTGGTGCACAGTAGAGTGGCGTACAGAAAAGTGGTGCAGAAAACAGCGGCATAGAGTATAGTGGTGCAGAATAGAATAGAGTGCTGTGTAGTGCAGTGACAGAGCAGAATGGTGTAGAGTGGCAGAGTGTGCAGTGGCGTAGAGTGCAGTGGTGCAGAGTAAAATGGCATTGATGTCAATGGCATAGAGGCTAGTCTTGCAGAGTAGAGTGTCATAGAGTGCGGTGGCATAGAGAGCAGTGGCACAAAATAGTACAGAGTAGAGTGGAGCAGAGAGCAGTGGTGTAGAGTACAGTAGTGCAGAGGTGAATAGAGTGGTGTAGCTTGCAGTTACGTAGAAAGCGCAGGTGTAAAGTGTTACAGAGTAGAATGTAGTGGTGTAGAGTGCAATGGTACAGAACAGTTGGCATGGACTGCAGGGGCATAGAGTACATTGGTTTTTGGTAAAGTAGAAAGTAGTGTTGAGTGTACTAGTGTACTTGAACTTAGTGAGTTGGAGTTCAGCCAAGATTGCCATGGTATGAGCCGCCATTTTGGCCTCCCACCCTTTATGCTCCTCCATTAGTCCCATGTTTGCTTCCCAAGAAGTTTTAACTTCTGCTAATCTATCTGTGGCACTGTTGATAAGGATACAGTGCATCTCTGAGAAATGTTTCCCTCCATCTGTGGGGCTAGAGGTTTGCTTTTCTCAGTTTTTAATTTGTAAATTAATAAGAATCAGTGCCTAATATTTTTCTCCAGGAGTCTGCTGTCAGCACTGTTGAATGTCAGGATTGTTGAATACCAACACTCTGTAGTCTTGATTCCACCTCATGCCTCTTTCTTCCAACACCAAACACTCCCTGCCCTTTTATTTTACTCTTGTAGATTTTCATGCCTACTATGACACTTTGTTCTACCTTTCTCTTCCTTCTCATATTCTCCGTTTGTGTTTTTTTCTCTCTTGCTCTGGATCAAAATATGATGAGGAAAAGTAAGTTCCAGTCAGTGAAAATGAGTACTTGTGGGCCCCACCTGCAGCCACTGTCTGAAGTTAGTCACTGGCTTTGCTTCTAGGAGACTATAGACAGGGATGTCCCTCACCATCTTTCCATGACAGATCAGGGTGTTTCTTAGCTGGGGATAATTGGACAATTGTGATTTGTATAATCCAAATTCCTCAGTAGGTTTATAAAGGTTTTAAGTGCCACTGTTCCATACATCATCATATTATGATTGTAAGCATTTGTTAAACGCAACTCTAAGTGTTTAGTGAGCCCAAAGGAATGACCTGAAATACTCATGCATATTCTAGGAAAGAAACTGTGGGATGCCAAAAGGTAGTTCAGTTAGATGTCTAATAGCCTCAACAGGGAGACAATTTTCAATAGATCAATCTGCCTGATAGTGAGAATGGCTAGCAAGTTCCAGAGCATCACATTTTTGTGCATGGTTCTCAGCAGTGAGGTAAGGATCCGCTCACTCCTTATCTTTGGGGTTTTGATAATATGTATGCCCAATTCCCCCCTTCCCCCACCTCAGTGATGATTAGTCCCAGTTGACAATACCACATTCTTTTATTACTAGTACTCCTCCCCAGAACATCCAATGCTTTGGAAAATAGTATCATCGGTATCTTAGGGTTGGTCCGTACTCTTCCCCCCCTCATTCCAGATATTTTTGATATAAAGGTATAGAGTGTTCTTACATTTTTATGTATGTAAAAGGGCAATCGAAGTCCTGCTCAAACATTCAGATGTGAGTATTTGGGGTTAGACAGGCTTTGCACAGTTTAAAGTCTTCAATCTGCACCTGCTCGGCCACCCTCACCCTCACTCACCGTCGGTGTAGCATCCATAACTTCAATCTTGATTGGGTCGTCTTTTCGCTGCATTTGCTCCTGTGGATCCTTTTTCCACTTAGTCTCTGGTTGTTTCACCTCTTGCCTTCTTCCCTCGGATCTGGGTTGTCGTGTCAATAGGTTATGTTTCAGGAGGTGTTCATCAGCCTGTGCATAGAGCGTTTGCAAGCCCCTCTTCTCCATCCAATTCCACGTTGCCTCTAGGGTCTCAAAGATAAATGTCTTTCCTTTTAGGGTCACTTTAAGTTTGGCCAACTATACAAGTTTATATGCCATGACGTTTAGTTTTTGTTTTTGGCAGTGCAAATGTTCGGGTGCCTCTGGCATTGTTACCATAGTCTGGGAAAAGCATTAGCTTCTGGGATTCAAAGCCGATGTCTCCCTGGAGCTGGGCCAAGTGGAGCATGACATCAATTTGCGTAGTTTGACAGGTGAGCAATAATGGCTCTTGGCAGAACACAAAGCGGAGGCATTGGCATCAAGGCATGGTGGGCATACTTGCCCCTGAAAAAAACATAAGGATAGTTCCTCTCTTGGGACCCATGCTTCAAACCAAGTGCACAGGAAGTGTTTGGGACTGGCAACTCCCACCCTCTCTCATATACCCAATATGTTTTTTGCAGTGCACATTCCTCTGCATGAGCTTCCAGGGGGGTCAACATGCAGAGCCTAAAATGTTTACTTGCTCTGACCAAACCTCCCCTCAGCTGACATTAGTCTTTCATTCACCTACTCAAATCCTCTAGGAGCAACGTCACATTAAAGCCAACATCACCAATCTTAAGTTTCCCATTCCTCTCTGGATATTTGAATTACCTAGAGATTGGTATCGATGTCTATGCCCATTTTCATTGGTTTATTTTCTACTGCCATATTAAAATATGAGGGATGGGGTTGGGGTTCTGGCCAGCTTAATGCAGCTGTCCATTTTGTCCTCTTGTTGTTCATTTGTTGATTTTTTTCCTACTTTGTGTATGACTCACCCGATTAAGGACCTGGGATGTTGGGAACACCCTTATGCATGCACCAAGATGAGGGTTTTGATGATAAATAATGGTGTCTATTTTAGCCCAGACTTGTGTTGCGGTACCATGCTGTTGTCATCCTCATAGGACGTAGTGTCTCCCCTCAGTGAGTGGCCTGCTCTCTGCACCTATATTCATTTACCTGGTGTATCACTCAGGTCCACTGAGACCAGGGTGAATGACTCTTGCATCCCCCTGGGCTCGTGACTGGTTCACTTGGGCCTGCTCTTAGTTTGGGTGGTCAAGTGTCCTACGTTACTCCTCAGGCCATCTGACTCCTGATGCTGCACAGCCAGTGCCTCATGTCATGCTCGCATTTCTACTTTATTTTGTAGCTGCTTCTGCAGTGAGATAACTCACAACTGGTTGACTTGCAATATACGTGATCCTCCATGTCCACATGTCCTCTCTTGGCTGGCACTCAATGGAGGAGTTGGTTGAGTCACAGCTTCTATAGCTCATCACACATTATATCCTCGAGGCTCTGCCTCAAATATCCCCAAGCTTGCATCTTCAGCAGAGTTCGAGTCCCATTGGCTGATGTGTCCACGGGCGCCTCAGTCTGTTTGGTGTGTCTTCTATTTTGGTGGGGCTCTCCTGCACAGACCACAGCCTCACTGTTTGCTGTTAGCAAGGCCCTCAACATGAGCAGAGGGCTTGGCATTTACCCTGGTGAGCAGAACAAGTGTCCAAGACAAATGCACTATTATTCCTCTCAGCAATGTGTATCCATCATGATCTCTGCATGCTTGCCAATGTAGCACACTAATCAGGTAGAATGGTGCAGGATGCGCCGACTAGGAGTTGGAGCTCACTAAGCGCCATATTTACATGCTCCTATCGGTACCACAACATCACTTTCAGTGAGTGACGCTATGATGGCGCTAGGGACCTCGCCTTATTTACAAAGCAGCGTTAAGCATATTTGCTTGGCTTAACGCTGCCTTGTAAATAAGGCACCCTTTCATGCTGTATTTAGCATGAAAGGGGAGGGCAATTGGGGTTGTGGTGAGCATCCACCACAACATCCATTTATTTTGATGATGGCCCCTATTTACAAGGGCAGTGTAAACAGGAGGCAGAGGCAAAATTAAGACCAGGAAAAACCTGGTCTTACACATGCGAAACAAGAAAAAATGCTTTATTTCTCTTTGTTTTTGCTGTTTCCAGGTGTGCTGTGTTGTGCAGCATACATAGAACAGCAAATTACCTATGATGATTTATGTGCAGGAAGGTCCTCCTTCTTGCATATAAACAATCATTTAAAAAAAATCATGTTTTGCAACTACTATGTGTGCTGCATTAAGTAGCACACATAGAAGTTAGAAAATGGCATTTTAAGATTGTTTATGTGCAGGAAGGGGGACCTTCCTGCACATAAACAATCTTCCCTCCAACGCAGACACCTTCGCACTATGATGCTTGGTGCCTGCATTGGCGCTAGGCAGCTGAACTCAGCTCCAACGCTATTGGAAACGCAAGGGTGCACCGTATTCTTGTAAATACGGCACTTCCCTGCGTTTTCAGAATAGATAAGCGTGGCATTAGCAATGTTTGCTTAACGCCACGCTTCTCAATTCTACTGTAAATATGCCCCCCTGTTTGGTCGCTTGGCCACACCTCCATGGCACTTAAAATAATAAAGATCATTATTTATTACATTATTAGAAATAACATGCAGTTACTGTAGAGAGGTACACTATAACATAATTTAAGCTTTTTACTGGGTGTCCAACATGATTCTGATTTACAGGATTTAAAAATGAAGCATATTTTATTTTTAATGGCAGAGGTAAGGGTCTGAGGGGAAAAATGTATCGTAGTATCAAAATTAATAGTTAATATGTATGGATTTGAAAACAGAAAACCATTGACAAAGTAAATCACACAATTTTGTATTTACAAGTGACACTTTATATAAAATAAAAACAGAATCATGTCTCTTTGAATGCATTTTCATTAGTTTCTTTGGGCCAGATGCAGATGTATAGACATTGGGAATACCGGTTTGTCCAAAGAATTCAGAAATGAATATTCGTAATGTATGATTTGTTTTCCCAAAGAGCGATTCCTATTACGTCGAAAATTAACCTTTCTCATGAATATTAATTAGGTAGGTTGCAATAAGCGACCAATTGGGAATCACAACCATCAAAGAGATGGTGGCCTCCTGAAGTCATCAGACCACCACAACTGTGATTGTTTTTTAATAAAGCATTCTTTTTTAATGCAGCCTGTTTTCATTAAAGGAAAACAAGGATGCGTTAAAAAAAAGAAATATCTTCAAAGTTACATTTTTTTAGAGCAAGCAGTGGTCTTAAACAATATTTTTTCAACATTCTCAAAAGAGAAGGGCTCACGATGGGGACCACAGTGGGTGTTGTGAAATACCATAAACTGTCCTCTGTGAGGGAGAGAAAATCAATATACTCTGGTTTCTTTATGTCAGATATGGTTACACTTCCGAATACTGCTGTGAAAGCTTGTCACATTTCAAAACTGTGTACCATTTCCAAGTGAAACTCTTATATCTGGTTCTACTCTTCTTGATTGTGGAGCCTCAGGAATGTACATTGATGAGACTTGGGAAAAGCAACAGGAGATACCAGTCAGAATCAAGATAACACCAGGGTGGGCAGAAACTGTTGAAAGCACATCCTTGACCACCAGATCAGTCAAGGAAATGTCAAATCCTTTGCTGGCTACTTGTGGTCACATAAGGAGACTTTATGATTCAATATTATTACTTCTGCTAGCTATGTAGTAATTCTTATGGTGCCTTAGTTAGAATGGCACATCCACTATAAATTGGGCCCAAAGTACTGTCCTGTTTTCCTCTTATCCTCTTACTTCTTTTTAGTCAGTTGTTATTCCTAAAGACTATTGGTCATTTATTGATGATGATGCAAGGTTTCTACTGATACTTCTGCCACTGTCTTTCTTGATTTAGTGACAGAACATTACCATGATTTTGTTAGTGTATTTTAGAAATCAGTTGCATTTTAATCTCCTTATCCTGAATTTGATGTTCTGATGAGCAGGATCTTGAATGCTACTATATCCTTTGGCTGCATGTACTCATCAGGGAAGGAAACAATGAAATAGTATATGCAAGAGTATCTCACATCTTATCCATTCAACCTCATCCGAAGGGGCTTCAGTGTCTCATGCCATAGACAGCCCTTGATTTGTGGTTCTGCATCGATTATAGTTACCTAAATTAAGTAATTGTTAAAGACCTCTAGCCATTGCCTCTCATTAAGGGCATCTTGGAATCCATAAGCAAGGTCAATCAGCCTTACAACATTGAATCTTTGTGGAGAATACCATCTGCTCCACATTAAAGGAGGTGATCAGTGTAAGACTGTTTCATATGCTCTTTGGGCTTTTTGACTACTAGAAAATTGCTTTTGTTTCTATGTAATGCACAATAATAGTTTCCTAAACCACTGGTTCTCAGACAACCCCAACCAACAAGTTGTGCAGTATCTTGGAAAGATACATATGTTGTCCAGAAACTCAAAGGAACATGTGATACATGTGTGTTCTGCACTGGCCTAAGTAAGTACCACTTGTGATGTAAATCCGAGAAATGTAAAAACATTGAACACATTTGACAGCACATGAAATTCCTGTGGACATATAGAAGAGCACCACCATACTGGAGTTGCCATGCCCATTTCCTACTGTGATCAAAGAAACTAGTTTACGTGACTTGGATACATTTTACTGTCCATTCATCAATTGTTTCACTCATAAGCCCTGTCATATCTCCAAAACTCTCAAAAAAGAAAACTTTAAGAATGGATTTTACAGTGCGGGCAAGCAGATTGTGCTTTCTAGATGTTGAAGGAGGCATTTACTGAAGCTAGAATGCTACTCCCTATGAAACTTTATGAGATGAGTGATTTTTTGAGCGTCATTGATGCTTAGAAACTCCTTGACATTTTATGGAGTGGGGCCACCACAGCTCCTTAAAGACTCAAACCACAGCACCAGCACATTGAAGTGCAACAGCCTTTAACAGTTTAAGAATGGAACATAGATTACATAAAAAATAACTTGTTTCCCTTCCACTGCTGATATCGGAGCCTAAGCAGACTGCCAAAACTCACTTGTAATATCAGAGGCCAATAGCTCCTCTTTTGCCTGTTTTGATGCAAGCCATAGTCAGTATCAATGAAAAGTTTTTCATATCAATATCTTTAATCTACAAATACTTACTTACTTTATGCATCTATAAACTTTCCATGTACTTTTGGATCTTTATATTTATTACTTTATTCTAATTCAGCATATCCTGTGCACTACCCTATTTCTCACCCTATGCCTCACTCAATATGACTTCTACATCAACTCAACTCTCTGACTCATCTCAAACCTCTTTCTACTACTCTTTCCAATGCTCTAGCCTATTTCTCACCCTACACCTCTATCAATATATCCATTACCTCCACTCTCTCCTTCATCCCAGACCCCGTACCACTACTATGATGCCTAAAATTGCCCTTTCTAACTCTCCCCTACTCTACCCCTCCTTGCATCACCTGACACCTCCTTTACTATACCGATCCCCCAAAACAAGCCTTTCCAAACTCTTCCCCTTTACTTCCCTTTTGTTCTCATGCAAAGCCTCCCACTACTGTTATAATCTCCCAAAAAAGTCTAAATCTTTCACTCTTCTATTCCTCCACAATCTTTTTCAATCGAAATAACAGACTAACATGTCCACTTCTCAAATGTCATATTTCACTATACTAACTAACCACTAATCCTTTATGGGTTCCAGAGAAGTGTGCTACTTTTAGAAAAAAGCACGTCAACACCTCATTAGGGATAGCAAGCGCTATATAAATGCAAACCTTTTCCCTCTTCTCTCCCTCTGCTCTCCTTCTCAATCCAAATAACTGACTAATATCCACCACTCAAATTACTTTCATAATTCACTATATTAATTCATCATTAATCCTTTGTGGGTTCCAGAGTAGAGTGCTACTCACCAAAAAAGCACTTAAACACCCCATTAGAGGTGACAAGTACTATATATATATGCAAACCTTTGTCCCTTTTCTATCCCTCTGCTATCCTTCTCAATCCAAATAACTGACTAATATCCACCACTCAAATTACTTTCATATTTCACAATGCTAATTCATCAATTATCCTTTATGGGTTCCGGAGTAGCATGCTACTCGCCGAAAAAAGCACTTTAACACCCCATCAGGGTAACAAGCGCTATATAAATGCAAACCTTTTTCCCTCTTCTATCCCTCCGCTATATTTCTGAATCCAAATAACTGACTAGCCTATCCACTACTCAAATTATTTTCAAATTTCACTATACTAACTTAACACTAATCCTTTATGTGTTCTTGAGTAGCGTTCTACTCACTGAAAAAGCACTTCAACGCCTTGCTAGGGGTAGTAAGCACTATATAAGTAGAATTAAAGTACAATTACAATATATATTAAAAACAATATAAAATGTATTGTATCACATAATATAAACAAACAAGTGTTTAACAATAAAAATTAAAACTCAAAATGGACCTCTAATATTTACTTATCACGAATTAAATAGTTAAGCTAATAGCATTGTGAATGAAAAGTGGTCAATATAGAGCGGCTTCTGTTCATTCTTGTCTTAATTTCCTCTGGCAAAAGAAACCTGGAGCAGCGCCGAATGATCTAGGTTGACAAAAAGAAAATTGTTCCAGATTATCAGAATTTCTACTGGCTATATAAATAATCCCCATCTGGATTTGTTGTGTGTACATTTTCTCCAGTGGTTTCCTAAATACCTGGGATGGTTCGGTTATTTTGGACGTAGATTGGGCACCCCTGCTGTAGAACATTGTATGCTCTTAAATCTAATAAAGCCACATGTCTATTTTTCCTGTGCTTAGTAGAATAGCTGTAACTCATGTCCTTTGAAAGTGCTTAAAAAACCACAGAAAGGAAGCATATAGTAGTTAAAAAAATATTTTTACATGAACACAATTAATCCTCTTGCTTTATATGCCAAAAGCACGTTTATTCACTTTGTTTTTTCCATGACAATAGACCTATTTCGCATTAACATACACATGCTCTCATCAATTTGCCCCTTCAATCCTTAACTACAGCCCATAATTATGACACAAATTTAAGAAAAGTTCAGTAACTCATTGTCGTTTCTACAAGTTGCCTCTCGGAAGCAGATGTCCAATTCTGACTCCCTGGCCTTTTCCTCAGCCTTCATAATAGATGAGAGTGCCTGACATGGGTTAGCAGTGACAGCACGTGGCTGGCATTCAGTGGCTCCTGGTGACCTTCAGCGCGCGATAAATTGATGCTCTCCTGAATTGATGACCTCCAATCTGTTTGGCTTCCATCACACAAAATGCCAACGTTTCATTTGTCATTTGAAGTGGAGGATCTAAAAATGTTGTAATGGTTTAAGAACAGCTACACTGTCAATTTTTGATTTGGCTTTTTATCAGTGCACAGTATATGGAAATGGGAACTTGGAAGAGCCTAGTGGCAGAGCGCGGTTATTGCATTAAGACCAACATCATGAAAACATAAGATAGACATTTCAGAAAATGGTCGTATATGTCATATTTTTCTAACTTTACATTTTGAAGCAAACAAGAACAGTTCCTAGTTTAATTTCTGTCTCAGAGATCCGGACATTTTTATTTTTTTCACCTTCATTAGTTTGCATGCTGCCTCAAAAACCGGCTTTATTTTTTGCTTTGATTTACACTCTCTCGCCCACTTATGCGTTTTCTGCAAACTTTGTTTCTTTATTACTTTCTTTTATTTTTATTCCATTGGTCTTATTCATTTTCACTCACTTCTGCATGCTCCTACTTCATTTGACTCACATAATGATGTGATGCGTTCCTTTCCATTTTCATTTATACGCTCACTTATTGTGACTTTATCATTCACTCTCCAACTCTTGTTCTCCCGTTCTTCCTTTTTTATGTTGCTCTAATTTTATCTGATGTACATTTTCTCTTTTAGTTACAGTGTGAACTCTGTCACATTCTCTTCTAATCTATATATATTTAGCCACGATTTTGTGCTGCAAAGGTTTCCCTTTTGTCAACCCTTTTGAGAAGGATTGGTGCATACATGATTGGTGCATACATGTAGCTGAAAGAGTAGACTGGACCTACCTTCAATGGTGCCAGAGAAGGATTACAAAATCTAATGCTAAAAGGATTTGCTGTGATCTCTTCAAGTAAGTCCCCAACTACTAATGGATAAATGTTACAGTTAGAAAAGAGGTGTGTTCTCTAATAAGGTGCTTGGTTTTATTACACAAGTACAATCTTGCTTAGATCCCAATGATCAAACTACCCCTAGCTTGCAGAGTTTACTGCTTCACTTATTAATGTGCCCTCACAAAGTTTTGTTAACAAACCAAACTGGCAATACTCCCTCGTGAGTGCTAGTTTCCTCTATGAAAATGGGTGAGCTATTTCTCAAGAGTTAAATTTAAATCTGTTTCCAATCAAAATTTGAAACTGGATGATAATAGACTCCTTCGGTTCTCTCAGACCAACTTAAAAAGCAGGAAAGTCCCAGTTTGAATGTAAAAACACACTAGCAGAATACTGCACCACCTAGCGTTAATGATCCAAATTTTCACCAGAATTACAAGAAATTCGTAGGAGAAAAAGCTTTCAAATGCCCACACTCTTAGGCGTCGATTCCGATCTGGTAAAAAACGCTCCGAATATCCGTTCGGAGAGTTTTTCCCCATACGATTCGTACCCTGCAACGTCCCCCGTACATACAACGAAGTACGATTCCTACCAGCAGCTGGACTCCGTACGAATCGCACAGAGACCGTACAACTCTAATCTCCATACGATTCTCACTCGGAACCCGCTGTACACGACATATGTACATTTCGCGGCTGGTTTATACGACCCAGCAAGTACGATACGTGTTGGGTACGCACCGTACTACCCTTTTTCTACAGGAGATGAAAACAGCCATAAAAGCAGAGTTTGCGCCGAAACAGGTACGGAACGCTCCCCCTGGGTACGGCTCGTACCCCCCAGGATTGCAGGGTGTGTACGAGCCGTACGGAGACGGCTCCGGATGCGATTCGTACGGACGGTTATTTTACCGGATCGGAATCGGCTCCTTAGTGTTGGCTAGTAAATAAAGAGTATCCTGCATAATAACTTGTCTTAGAGCAGTAAGTAGAATAAACAGCCCAACTGTTGTGATGTAATAATAATAATATGGCCATTCATTAATGGCAGTTTATCCGCTGACATCAGACCCTTAAACTCAGCTCAGTGCGCTTTTATAAGTCGGAGCACAAACACTGTGCCCAAATTATAGGCAACACTTTCTCAGGAAATTCCAGGGGAATTGGTAATCCCAGATGCAAACCATCAGTTAATTCCTCATGTTGCCTCAGTCCCATCGGAATTAAGTGGCACATCACAATGAGGGACATAGTCTACACAGGGTGCCTGAACCTGCCTCCAGAAAAAATGTCAATAAATGTAGGCCAAAATGTGCTTTTCATTGCATCATTTTTAAACCCCCAACTAAAGCGCTACATTTAAACAATCTATGTACTGAGGCGCCCATCATATGCTAGAAGTAGAATTATTCTATGGCCGTTTCCACATTCCACTCTCTTTCTCACATTGTGCTTCTCACCAATCTCATGTGACTGAGAATCTACCTGAAAGGGGAAGTGTATGAAATTTAGCACATCTCAGAATGCAGAGGTTCACACCTCAGGAACTAGTAATACTTAATAATAGTTCGCCCTTAAATGTTTGCCATCAGTGAATGAGTCAGTAAGTCTTACAATAAAAGCGTCTCCGGAAAGAAAACGCATTTTGTTCAAAAAAGTAAACAGTTCATTGTGTGAAATACAGTCCTCATCCGCAAAATATCCACTTATATTTTAGTTGCACAAATTCATTTTGTCCCCGAACGATCTACAGAAAGTTGCAATTGCAAATCCACAGTTGTGTTTCATAAATACAATACAGTTCTCGATTCCAATTTTAATAGTAAAGACCTATGTGACCTATGTTTTTGCATCAAAGTTTGGGTGCATTGCTGTTCGGGCACCCTGGCAAGCAAACAAAAAATAAAATACATGATTTGAAAAACGTGGAAAATCTCCTAAGCTGTGGATCAGACTGACAACAGGGGTCAAATCACACCTTAATGCAGGATCTCCAAACAAGGGCACTGCTGAAAAAATGTGTGTGGGGGGGTTATTCTGTGCATCACCATGCTAGGGAAGGCCACTGAAACTTACTCGAGAAAGGTCGGATCCAACATAGCTGCAACATCAACAAAGAGCTCTGCATGAGATGTGTTGCCAGCATTAATAACTGAGATGTAGGAGAGAGAAGTGTGGCAGAACTCAGAAACTATTATTAACTCGGTTCACAGGAGGAGAGAAATCCCCTCCCCATACCCTTACAGAACAGGTTATTACAAATATAATTCAATGTACTAATTAATATTTTTACTCACCTTTTTAACTTGTGAAGGATGCTCCTTCCTTTTCTCTCACCTTTCACTATTGTTTGTTCAGATCGTATATATTGTTTACGGTATACACTCAAAATATCGAGTAAAAAATATAGAATTGCAGTAATATCGAATAAAAAATATAGAATGGACAAAATATCGAATGGACAGAATATAGTCAACACAAATATCGAATTGAATTGCAGTAATATCGAATTCAAAATATAGAATAGTCAAAATATCGAATGGACAGAATATAGTCAACAAAAATATCGAATTTGAGGTAAGTAAGTTAATATCGTTTTTTTTTAATAATATCAAGTTATTTAAAGTGTTTTTATGTTTGTATATGTGTGAAAAGTAGATATTCATTTTATAATTTATTTTAAGTAATTAATTTTATGTTATTTAATTTTTGCGTAGTATAATTCTGTAGCGGCTTGTGGGTTTATAGGGGAATACGATGGGAAGTATTTTAATTATAAATAATTAAATATTTTAATTCATTTTTTGGTATTTATTTTGAATTAATTGTTAATTAATTTTTAATTGGCAATTAATTAAAATATAATTGGTAATTAATTTTTCATTAATTGATTAATTGATAATTAAGTTAATTTTATTAAGTTATTTTCTGTAGTGGGTTGTGGTTTATAGTGGAATAGGGTGGGAAATAATTTAATTATAATTAATTAAATGTTTTAATTTATAGGTATTTATCTTGAATTAATTGCTAATTAATTTTAAATTGGTAAGTAATTTAATTATAATTGGTAACTGATTTTTAATAATTGATTAAATGATAATTATGTTAATTTTATTAATTTATTTTCTGTAGCAGGTTGTGGGTTTACAGGAGAATAGGGTGGGAAGTAATTTAATTGTAATTAATTTTTTATTTTTATTTATTTCTTGGTATTTATTTTGAATTAATTGCTAATTATTTTTCTATTGTTAATTAATTAATTTTTAATTGGTAATTAATGTGTATTATTTGGTAATTATTTTAATAATCAATTTGTATTTGTATTTTTAATTGATTAATTATTATATTATATTAAATTGGTAATTACTTCTAATTAATTTGTAATTGGTATTAATATTTAATGTATTTTTATTCATATATGAATTATTTACTTTTCCTACTGTTGCGCTCACTGGAGTGGGAATAGTAATTTTTACTCCTACGTTATCCAACGCTTTCCCTACTGTTGCTCTCTCTGGAGTGGGAATAGTAGTTTTCACCCCTAGCCTATCCAAACCTTTCCCTACTGTTGCACTCACTGGAGTGAGATTAGTAATTTTTACCCTTACGCTATCAAACGCTTTCCCTACTGTTGTACTCTCTGGAGTGGGAATAGTAATTTTTACCCCTACGCTATCCAACGCTTTGCCTACTGTTGCACTCTCTGGAGTGGGAATAGTAATTTTTACCCCTACGCTATCCAACGCTTTCCCTACTGTTGCACTCACTAGAGTTGGAATAGTAATTTTTACCCCTACGCTATCCAACGCTTCCCTACTGTTGCACTCACTGGACTGGGAATAGTAATTTTTACCACTATGCTATCCAACGCTTTCCCTACTGTTGCACTCTATGGAGTAGGAATAGTAATCTTGACCCCTACGCTCCCCAACGCTTTCCCTACTGTTGCCGTCTCTGAAGTGGGAATAGTAATTTTACCCCTACGCTATCCAACGCTTTTCCTACTTTTGCACTCACTGGAGTGGGAATAGTAATTTGTACCCCTATGCTATCCAACGCTTTACCTACTGTTGCACTCACTGGAGTGGGAATAGTAATTTTTACCCCGATGCTATCCAACAGTTTCCCTACTGTTGCACTCATTGGAGTGGGAATAGTAAATTATTCCCTTCCGCTATCCAACACTTTTCCTACTGTTGCACTCGCTGGAGTGGGAATAGTAATTTTTTCACCTCCGCTATCCAACACTTCCCCTACTATAGCACTTAATGTAGTGTTAAATGTAGTTTTAAAATGTATAAATAAGGCTTTTCAGATGCATGCCATGCCATGGCACAATATAAAGTGATTTCAAGGGTGCCTGATTAGGTACACATAGTCAAGATGGAAGGGGGGTCCTGTCATAATCAGAGTTGATAGGAAATTGTGGTGCAACAGTAGGGAAAGTGTTGGGAAACTGTTGCGTAGCAGAGGGGAATAATTTACTATTCCCATTCCATAAGTGAAACAGTAGGGAACGTGTTGGATAGCATAGGGGATATAATTACCATTCCCACTCCAGTGAGTTGCAACAGTAGGGAAAGTGTTGGATATTGAAGGGAAATAATTTACTATTCCCACTCCAATGATTGCAACAGTAGGGAAAGTTCTATATAGCGGAGGGGAATACTTTACTATTCCCACTCCAATGAGCGCAACAGTAGGGAAAGTGTTGGATAGCGAAGGGGAAAAAATTACTATTCCCACTCCAGCAAGTGCAAAAGTAGGAAAGTGTTGGATAGTGGAGGGAAATAATTTACTATTCCCACTCCAGCAAGTGTAACAGTAGGTAAAGTGCTGGATAGCGGAGGCATAAAAAATACTATTCCCACTCCAGGGAGTGCAACATAGGGAAAGTGTTGGATATCAGAGGGGTAAAAAATACTATTCCCACTCCAACAAATGCAATGTTCGAGAAAGTGTTGGAGAGGTTAGGAGTAAAAAATACTATTCCCACTCCAGCAAGTGCTGCAGGAGGGAAAATGTTGGCTAGCGGAGGGGATATAATTAGTATTCCCGCTCAAGGGAGTGCAACAGTAGGGAAAATGTTGGCTAGGGGAGGGGTAAAAATGACTATTCCCACTCCAGCAAGTGCAACAGTAAGGAATGTGTTGAATAGAGGAGGGGAATAATTTACTATTCCCACTCGAGAGAGTGCAACAGTAGGGAAAGTGTTGGATAACTGAGGGGAATACACTACTATTCCCACTCCAATGAATGCAACAGTGGGGAAAGTGTTGGATAGTGTAGAGGTAACAATTACTATTCCCACTCCAGAGAGTGCCACAGTAGGGAAAGTGTTGGATAACGGAGGGGAATACACTACTATTCCCACTCCAATGAATGCAACAGTAGGGAAAGTGTTGGATAGTGAAGGGGTAACAATTACTATTCCCACTCGAGGGAGTGCAACAGTAGGGAAAGTGTTGGATAGTGGAGGGAAATAATTTACTATTCTGAATCCAATGAATACAAGAGTAGGGAAGTGTTGGATAGTGGAGTGGAATAATGTACCATTCCCACTCCAATGAGTGCAACAGTAGGGAAAGTGTTGGATAGTGAAGGGGAAAACATACTATTCGCACTCCAGCAAGTGCAAAAGTAGACAAAGTGTTGGATAGTGGAGGGAAATAATTTACTATTCCCACTCCACTGAATAAAACAGTAGGGAAAGTGTTGGATAGCGGAGGGGAATAATTTACTATTCCCACTCCAATGAGTGCAACAGTAGGGAAAGTGCTGGATAGAGGAGGCATAAAAAATACTATTCTCACTCCAGGGAGTGCAACAGTAGGGAAAGCGTTGGATAGCAGAGGGGTAAAATATACTATTCACACTCCAACAAATGCAATGTTAGAGAAAGTGTTGGAGAGCTTAGGAGTAAAAATTACTATTCCCACTCCAGCAAGTGCAGCAGTAGGGAAAGTGTTGGATAGCGAAGGGAAATAATTTACTATTCCCACTCCAGCAAGTGCAACAGTAAGGAAAGTGTTGGATAGCGGAGGGGATCAAATTAGTGTTCCCACTCCAGGAAGTGCAACAGTAGGGAAAATGTTGGATAGCGGAGGGATAAAAATGACTATTCCCACTCCAGAAAGTGCAACAGTAGGGAATGAGTTGGATAGAGGAGGAGAATAGTTTACTATTCCCACTCCAGCAAGAGCGACAGTAGTTAAAATGTTGGATAACGGAGGGACACAAATTACTATTCCCACTCTAGAGAGTGCAACAGTGTGGAAAGTGTTGGATAGGGGATGAGATAAAAACAAATATTACAGCTATTGAACCTAAGTCCCCAAACCAAATAAAACAAAACAATTACCAAAAATATTTATCAATTAATAAATTAATAATAATGATCAACTAATGATTAATTTATTAAAATTAAATTACTTTCCCAGCTCTACCCAATAAATGTCAAAACACACAACTAAAAATATTTACACAATTTCCATAACCAATTGTACATTAAAACATGTATAACAATTAACAACCAGTCATTCATCAACTGAAAAAAATTCTAACAAACATTTCCAACTGTAAACCCCACAACTCACACATCAAAATAATTACACAATTAGCATATTTAATATTTAAATTAATAATAAGCATTAATTAACAAATAATTAATTAATTATAAATAATTTACCTCCCACCATATTCCCTATAAAGAACACCACCGATGTTGTAAAACATGGCACAATTAGCATAATTAATTAACAATTAATTATTGAATTTATAACAATTAACAAGCAAAATAAACACAATTAATAATAAGTTAATTCACACAACAAAAACTATAAAATAAAATAAATAAATATTTTATGAAACATATTTAAAAATGTATTAAAATTAAATTACTTCCCACACTAGTCCCCTATCAACCCCCAACCCGCTGCTAAAAATGACACAATTAACATATTCACCAATTAATTAATAATAATTAACAACCAATTAACACATAATTAAAAATAGATTAATGTGTGCAATTAATTATAAAACATATTAAATACATAAATAATAATTAATAAAAAATATGAATTCATTAATTATAATTACATTACTTCCCACCCTACTCCCCTATCAACCCACAACCCACTCCTAAAAAAATGACACAATTAACACAATTACAAATTAAATATTAATAACTAACAACCAATTAATTAATAAATATTAATAACCTATTTACCACAAGTAACAATAAAAAACATTAAATACATGAATATTAATTAACAAACAATATCAATTCATTATAATTCAATTATTTCCCACCCTACTCCCCTATAAACCCACAACCCTCTCCTAAAAAATGACACAATTAACATCATTACCAATGAATTAATAATAATGAACAACC
The DNA here is from genome assembly GCF_964263255.1 of Lissotriton vulgaris. Classification (NCBI taxonomy): domain Eukaryota; kingdom Metazoa; phylum Chordata; class Amphibia; order Caudata; family Salamandridae; genus Lissotriton; species Lissotriton vulgaris. Next base: position 900,005,099 of record NC_141687.1, read on the forward strand.
AATTAATAAATATTTAATAATAAATTGATTTGCACAATTACTCATAAACCATATTAAATACATAAATAATACAACATATTATTAATTAATTGTAATTAGATTACTTCCCACTCTACTCCCTAATCAACCCACAACCTGCTCCTAAAAAAATTACACAATTAAAATAATTACCAATGGGGGCGTGGCCTGCGTGCCGAAGCGGAATGACGGACCCGATGTAGTCTTCGCTCTGACGCCGGACTTCCTTTGTTTGAAGAACCTCATTTAGCGGATGTTCCTGCCTCAGGTCGGCAGACAGGGCTCCGTGAAGATGTGGTGAGCTACGGTGTCGCTTTTGAAGCATTTTTCTGCGCTAAGAGAGCTCTAGTGCTGCGGCTGTGAATTCACCTCTGCCATTTAAGATCGCAGCGCCCGCGTTCACATTTATCAACTTGTTTCCACCAAAAATAAGCATCTGAACCTCAGGAAAATATGCCACAACTGATATAATATGAAACAAACAGTAAGAACAAAAGTTTTTATTGTTCTGGCCCGGTCTGAAAATTACCTCTTCTTTTGGTCTGCACAGCAATGCTTCATTGGTTTACATACAACTCCAGGATATGTTTGTGAACTGTTAGAGGCAACAAATAGTAATGAGCAATGTTGTACATAGTGGTTGGTGTGTTATCCCACAATTAGATGGCACCACATTATAGAGACACCACCATAGTAACCAGTTCACTCACCATTTTATGTCAAGGTGAATTACTCATCTTTTTGCACCTGTTTATACTTACACGTCTGGTCTTTCAATAATTATTCCTTTTATTATCTTCATCTGGAGCAGCGTTTGACTACTGAAAATTGAATACTGGTGCATTTTGTGACAATTTTTTTTTAAATATTTCTTGTGATAACGAGGTAAATTCTTCTCCTTAAATATACGTCTACTGGGCTATCTATGGTTCTGTTATATTGGAAGTTCTTTTGTCATCATTACTCAAGTGCTTTTACTCTGATCTGTGGCACATGTTTAGAACTATGATACTATAACTTCCTTCTCATTACAAGGATTACTTTACTTACTCTATTTTTGTGACAATCTCATCTAACACGTTGCTCTGTGAGTCAATTTTTTTCAGCATTTTCACAATGGCTAGTAATTTGCTTACTGCTCGTTCTTCCTCCTCTGGTACAAAACTGAAAAGACATAAAAATGATCCACCGTCTCCTATTCTTTCCTCAAAAAATCCAGTTCTGGACTCTATATTAGAGGAGGTGCCTGGCCTTCAGCCTTTTATGTCTGCGACTAATGAAAAGTTAAAGCAAATTGAGGAGAGATGGATTGTTATGGAGGGAAAAGTCGTGGAACTTGAACAGCGTGTAAACAACTTAAAAGATATTTCTTCAAAGATTTCAACATTATAACAGGAGATTCACAAGTTAAAAATCCACATAGAGGATCATGAAAATAGTAATCTTAGAAATAACCTGTCCCTTTATGGACTTCCGGAAAATGTCGAAGGTGCTGACATGGTAGCCTTTCTTCAGAAATTCCTTCCAGAGCTCCTGGATCTTCAATCATCATCATCATCAAGTCCTCTCAATATACAAAGAGCACACCGACTGGGTCGCCTTCATCCAAATTCTAACAAACCACGTGGAATCATAATTCTTTTCTTGGAGTTCACTGAACTTATATGTGTTTTGAAGGCTGTAAAACTTAAACGTTGTCTCATCTGGTCGGGCCATAATATCTTCATATCTCAAGATCCTTCCAATGCAACTAACGCTCGACGCAAAGAATTTCTTGCTTTACGCCCTCAAATGAGACAGCTAAACATCCAACATGGAATTTTCCATCTGTGCATTTGTAAAATCACACATGATGGTCGATCACACTCCTTTGATGACCCAGATAAACTTAAACTCTTTCTTCACAGTCTCTCCTCACGTAGCATGGATACAAATGTTTGACTTCTTTTTTTAGTTTCAGGATTGCCAATTTGATTCAAAAAGTTTGCTCATTTGATTTTCTTTTGGTCCTCTTTTTTATTCATGAGGTTCTCATTCTCTCTACTCATTTGTTCATATTACTGGGGTCCGTGTCCTTTGGTGTCACTATGCTCCTCCTATTTCGTCTTTTCGTCTCTTTACAGATCTGGATGTTAATCCTTGATCTGTGTACTTGCATCTTCCTTCTGTCTTTTTTCTTTCTTTTCTCTGTTTTTCCTTTCCATCTATATTGTTTTCTCTCATTTTCAATTATGTTCTACGGTAAATGTCTTACTTCTAGCGTTGCTATCTCCTTTGCGCATACCTTTTCAACTTTTCTGTTCATCTGTTCCTTTTATTCGATGATGTTTAATTTGTTGCTTGTGTCCACTAGTACTGTTTGTCGGTCTGTAGCATATCTCTTTTATTCATCTCATATATGGTATTTTTTTCTTTTTAGCTGTATCCCTGAAGTGTATCAACTCCCTACATGTATTAGCCCCCCCACCCCTTCAGCATGTGTAATTTTATCACGTGGAATATTCGTGGTCTTGGATATCCCGTCAAAAGACAAAAGGTACTATCTCATTTATCCACATTAAATTCTCAAGTCTCTTTTATTCAAGAAGCACACTGTAATGAAGCAGAATCGCTTAAGTTAAAAAGACAGTGGGTGGGTCAAGTTGTTTATTCTCCTGCCTCCGGCAAAAAAGGGGGTGTTGCTATATTATTTCATAAGTCGTTACCTGTACAAATTTTATCTACACAAAGTGATGCTGATGGAACAAGGGTAATGACCCAGGTTGTTATACAAGATAAGAATCTGGTCCTACTGAATATTTATGGTCCAGTCAAACCTGATCCTAAATTTTGGAATTAAATTACGATTTTATTATCCTCCATTGATTGCCCTAACATTATTATTGCTGGCGACTTTAATCAATGGATTGACCCCGTCTCTGACAGACAATCTAAATGTAAGTTTAATCCAGATAAAACCCACAAAGCATTTCAATCGGCCATTGCATCTCGTTCATTGTTTGATGTTTGGAAGACTTGTAACCCTGACTCTCTCGAATTTACTTTTGTTTCCAATGTTCATCAAACACGTTCCAGGATTGATTATATTCTGGTTAGTAAATCCCTACTTCCGTCCATTCAATCATTGGAAATTGGGTCAATTTTCATTTCCGATCATGCTCCAGTCCATACTGTTTTGGACCTTTCCTTAAGTTCTCATAAATTCAGCCGTTAGAAGCTTAATAACTTTCTAACATGAAACATGAATTGTTTTTATTGTTCAGTTACTAAAAACTTACAATTAAAACAACATTATACAATTCTTCTTACATTTCGTACATTATTAAGACCACATAATTTAAAAAAACTTTTCATCAATGTATAAAAGCAAATATAAATATAACCATAACCATAACTTTCTATTATCAGATACTATTTTTATTAAAGAAGTTACTGTTTTTATTAATGAATTTTTCAAGTTCAATAATTCATTAGACACTTCTATTCCCAATAATTGGGATGCCATTAAGGCCTCTTTCTGTGCCTTTACTATTTCATATGTTTGGAAAAAAAAAGAAAAAATGATAAAGAAATATATTGACCTCCTGCAACAGCTTACATTACTGAAACACAAATATTTTACTTCCAAATCCTCCTCGACTTCATGAGTTGATCAAGGCCAATTCTGAACTTAACAAACTTGCAACAGTTGAAGCTTGTAATATCATTCTTAAAATTAAATCTAAGTATCATGGAGGCCAGAATTAAGCAGGTAAGATGTGAGCCAACTACTTGAAATCAAATCTGAACGCAAAACTATTGGACCCATATTCAATGAATCCACCAAAAGTTTGGCATCCTCAGATGAAGATATTGCTAATGTTTTTCATGAATATTATAGGACACTTTATTCTGATGACACCAATCCCTCTAATCAAAATGTGGATACTTTTTTCATGACCTTTTCTCCCCCCGTTCCATGCCTGATGAATTCAATTCATTAGAGGGAAAGGTTACTGTCCAAGAGATATCTAATGCCTTTAAATCTTTTAAAAAATCAAAAGCACCAGGACCTGTTTGGCCTGTCTGTTGAATTTTATTCTACTTTTGCCTCCATTTTTGTTCCCAAACTTTTGACACTCTTTAATTCCTCTGGTTCTTTTATGGATGCTTTATTAATTCTCATCCCTAAACCTGGCAAAGATCATTCCCTTTGTAAATATTACCATCCTATATCATTAATCAACTATCAACTATGATTGTAAAATATTTGCTAAGATTCTTGCATCTCGTCTTAAAAGTATTATCCTATTATTGGTTAAGACTGACCAAGTTGGATTTGTAAAGTGCAGATTAGCAGCAGACAATGCTCATATGTTTGCAAATATTATATCTCATGGCAAAAATGTTAAATACCCTCTTGCAGCACTGTCACTGGACGCTGAAAAGGCTTTTGACTGTATTAACTGGCAATTTATGTTTAGAACTCTCCAGTGGTTTGGTTTTGGCCCTACATTTATTTCATATATTCATTTATCATAATCCTGCCCTTGCGCTAGTATTTTTGTAAATATTCACTTCTCCAGATTTTTTTCTTTATCCAGAAGTACACGCCAAGGATGTCCTCTCTCTCCCCTTTTATTAGTTTTATGTTTTGAACCCTTCCCTGAACGCATACGTGTTAATACTCATATTTCTGGTTTCACACATAATTCCATAGAAACTAAAATACCTGCATACGCTATATATTACTTTATATGTCCAATCCCCATACTTCCCTCCTTCCGTTTTTGGATGAGGTTTGAATATACTCTAGTGTTTCTGGTTATAAGTTAAACCTCTCTAAAACAGAAGTTTTACCTCTGAATTCTTTATGCTACCAATATATGTTTAGTGACACTAATTTTGATGGTGCCCCACTAAAATAAAATACCTTGGTATTTGGTTCTCTGCCTCTTTGTCACCATGATTAGATATACGGTCAATGCATTAGTCACTGATATTCAATCACTCCTACTTACTTGGTCCCCCCTATATCTCTCCTGGTGGGATAGGTAAGATACATGATGATTGTGCCGCATGTCCTTTGCATACTTTCCATGTTACCTATGCGAATCCCCATCTCATATTTTTCTCAAATTAACTCAATGTGTACAATATTTTTATGGAAAAAGAAGTATCCACGAATTGCCCTTACAATACTTACATGCCCTAAATCTGAGGGTGGTGTACGTTTTTCCAATTTTAAAGCTTATCAATCCGCCTTTTTGATTAAACAAGCCTTTGCTTTATCTTATAACTTTGCTGAAATCCCTATACCCAGATGGATTGTTTTTAAACGCACATCGTTAAAGGATTTTTCCTTTCAGAATGCAATATACATGTCCAATTGTACTTTCACATCAAATAACCCTATTTTTAAATATTCCCCAATTCTATTATATATTACATTCACCAATGGTCTAACTACATTCCAACGCTTTTTATCCTCTACTATCTGGTACAATAAATTCCTCAAATATAAGGGCAATCTTTCTATTTCAAACACTGGAAGGAGAAGGGTCTTACCTTTGTTCATCAACTTGTTCACCAAAACTCTGTTATTTCCTTTCTCGAATTGCAATCACGTTTTCATCTCCCTAGTAATTTCCTTAATGAGTATACTTTAATTTCAACTGCTTTACAATCACAATTAGTCACTTTTGAACTTCCGAATGCTACACCCTCTCTTACTCCTCCTACTCCATTATACAGTTTATTTCAGCTACACAGACCTAAAGTCGCTCTTGTTTATAAACTATTGTCGTTACATGTTATTGAAAGACCTAAATCCCCTGCTGAGCTTGCGTGGAAAACAGACTTGTCTCTTTCACTCTCTATTCTAGACTAGGAAAAATTATGGTCTAAGTTATTTAAAGTTTCTGCCGCTGCTCATATAACCCAATCTTTGTATTTCATTTACAATAGAGCTGTTATTACACCTGTTTGTATTTCCAAGTTCTCCCCTCCTCTTCTCCATTATGCTGGTCCGGTTCTAATACTAATGGCACTTTGATACATCTACTTTATGATTGTTCAAATATATTGATATTTTGGAAATCTGTTTGGTCTACTTGCATGAAAATCTTTAAATGTAACATTTCTTTATCATCACAAAATATTTTTTTAGTTTTATCCTCACCTGATGTTGTTGATTCCCCTTCTATCTCATTATTGTTCGATATTTTTATTGCATTAGCATTCAAAGTTATTTTATATACTTGGAAAGATAATTCCACAATATCTACAATGACTTTATTTGTGATGAACATAAATTGCTAACGTTTCTTCTTCTATTCTATCTCAAAAAATTAAATCTGATCTCCTCTGGCTACCATTTACAACTTACCTTTTTACACATGTTCCTATGCGCTAACTCTCCTTTTCTTTCTAATATATATACATTTTTAGTCCACTCTATGTCTTCTTTTCTCTTTTTTCTTTCTTCCTTTACCTTATTTTCTTTTTCTTCTTCCTTTTTCTTTTCTCTTTCCCTCAACGGTTTCCCATGTATTGTAGATATATATTACTTGCGTATCTATAATTTGTATTTTGATATATAATTTGTGTATGTTTTTATCTTTTTGTTTGATTTTCATGAAAACTTAATAAAACATTATTAAAATAAAAATGTAATAATAATAATTAACAATCAAACAATAAATATTTAATAATGAATTAATTACCACAATTAACAATATCAAATATCAAATACATCAATATTAATTAATAACAAATATGAATTGATTAATTCTAATTAAATTACTTCCCACCCTATTCCCCTATAAACCAGCAACCCACTAAGGAACAAAAACACAAAATGTACTTAAAATAAAATTAATACCTTCTACAAAATTTATAGATACATTAAAAAACAAATGCATTACTTAAACAAAAAAATAGAACACATACATTTAAAATACATACTAAAATACATGACACTAACTAAAAAACAATATTTTCAACAGCTATATTTTTGCAAACAATACTAATGACTTCGATATTTTTTAAAACGATATTATTGACTTCGATATTGTTAAAAACGATATTACTTACCTTAGCCTCGATATTCTTTACCACAATATTTTGACAGTCAATATTTTAGTATCCCGATATTTTGCACTCGATATTAGTGCAAGTCTGAACGACCAGGTTTTAGAACCTAGTGGCGCCAGGGAAAACGCCCGATGCCTTCGAGTTCCCCTGCCTCTGCAAACAGAGACACGGGACGCTTCTTGATGACGTCAAAGACCAACGTTTATTGGCTGCAACCAGGAACAGAGGTCTACGAAGCACACACAGGTGGTTCGCTAGAGACTGCACAAATTCAATGAGCGGAGCATGGTCTTTTATGCCAAAAATCAAACCTCAGGCAACATTCCAAACTAGCATCGGATACATACAAATTGGCCAATCACGGAGTGACATTTCAAACATATCGCATGACGACAATCCCACTTTTCCGTTGTCCAGCCCACCAGAAATGACCAAGCACATTCCAATTTCTTGTTCGATCAGGCCGGACAAACCCATCATAAAACCTCAACCCAAATCAGTAATCATGTCGTAAAGGAAGGAGCAGAAACAGATTGGAAGCAAGATAGAAAGGTGGGTGCAGTGTACCATAAACTTCGGCATGTCCTGCTCTTTGATCTTTATCTGACCAGCTGCTTAAGAAGGAACTGGCTCAGCGAGGTCAGCCTCGGGCAAGGAGTCAGTTCGGCCAGGTCATTCAGAAGTCAGCTAAGGTGTACGTGTCTCAAGGACTCGTTCGGCCGTAGTCATCGGCCTATGTGAGGGCAACCACACAAAATGGCTGCCGTTCACAAAATGGAACCCGAGGGTTCAAATGAAATCCCTAAATACATAGTGTTCTCATTGATCGATTAATGCGAAAACATTCGTACATACCGCACACGTGATTTGCGGTCCGCTGATACCAAAATCGTCTATTTCCAATGACCTTTATTGAACGGGATCGGAACCACCGAACCACAGACCCTCAAACTACGGAACTACAGACCCTCCTTTTTCCCTTACATAGGCAACAAACCCAAACTCATGTCAGTCTGAATCTGGATCTATATTCATCAGATCATCGATATGTTGCTGTAGCATCATCCTAGTACTTAGTACCTCTCTCCGGACAGGTCTCCTTGCACACGAAGTAGCACAAAGGCCACATATAGCAGGAGCACACTGTACACAGAGACAGAACAGGAAAAGGATAGCTAAGACCATCCCAATGACCATCAGAATCCTCCATCCCCAAGTGGATATCAATCCCCATAACCATCCCATCAATGACCAATCTCCTTTATCCAAATGGACGGAATCGGAGATCTTATGTAGTTTAGAAATGGCCTGGAAGACTGACGGAGCGTTGTCTGGAATGAAAATGCAGCAGCTCGATTAAATCAATTTACATACTCCACCTCTGTCTGCTAGTATGACATCAAGGGCAACCCTATTCTGAAGTGTCATAAGTCTATCCGACTGGAGCTCAGCAGTCAAGTTCCTAAGGGCACCAGCAGTTTCAACTATGGTGGACTCAACCACTCTCGTCAACTGGCGAATATTCCTGCTGTTAGCCATCGGTCCCCAGAACGGCAGAAAACCCTTAAAGAAATCTGCCAACTTGCCCTGCAGTGTCTTCCTGACTGAAAACACCTCTGGCAACTCTCTTCTTATGGTAATCTGCAGCAGCTGTAAAAGTGGGAGGCAACAGGAAGGAAACAAAACATGTGCCCGAGAAATCAGGGGGCAACCATGTATATGCTTTGTCGTAGCAAACAAAATAAGTACCCTTAGCGGCTAGAAATGCTGGGGAAGACTGGGACGTAAATACGTAGGTGTCAGTACAAACACTCTTCCCTAGCTGGGCTCTCAGATTCTTGCCATTACCCTGCAGACAATAGCGACCCTGATGGGGCACTATCCAAATCGGTGGAGAACTCTTCGCTCGCTGGTTAACACTCAGACTAACTCCATATACAGTAACATCCCAACCACTATATGGTTGTTTCTCATCTGTCGGAATAGTTTCAACTGCATCAGTCCCTTTAACCATGTCGACTATGCCTCTTGCTACAGCACTATTCTTCGGATTGTCCTTCGGTGAACGTTGGTGATAGACACTATGGTCATAGATAAACATCGTTCTGTAAGCCCAAATAGAACCATTTAAGCTAAAAGGCAAAACCAAGTACGGAATACTGTTATCGGTCGTATGGGGCATTAGACCACAAATCCAACAGTTCGTTGTGTTCATCACTAACTGGTGTTGGTGCAAAAGTTGAATAAAGGAATTATTGGCAAATTCCAGTTGTCTAACTACCTCATGTTCAGGCAAAGGATGAAAAGAATGAGAAGAAATAGTGGGTGCAGGTGTAGGTTGCACAGTGGGAATAAACGTCACTTTAAAAGAGAATGTCACATAACCAATTACGAATGTCATTAAACTCAATAGCAAAAACAAACATGGTATCAAAAATCTCTTCTGTGTAATTAACTTGCATATCTTATTCTTAAAGTTCATTGTCCTTGCAGGTCTCTCCAACTCGAAGAAATCCATCCTAACTAAATATGCTGCTCGCGATGGTAGGGTGTTCTATGTAAGGAATGCCTCTGTCAACCCAGGGCAACTCCCTTAGGCCAACCAGAACCTTCGACTTAGTGTCTCAGGCTTGCACTCCAAAGACTTCGGCAACCGCGACCCTACAGCTGAACCTGGATGGCGGTTCGAAAAACAAAAATGAGTAGATCCTCGGTGGAGAGTTAACCTGCAAACAGAAAAATCATAAAAACGTCATTTATCTTTTATTTGTCCCACGACTCTTGGTCGCAAATTATAACGATCTTTTCCAGGCAGTCTTTGATCTTGAAACAAGAGTTCAGGCTCAGTAGTGTTCAGTCGATTAACAGGAGGCACAACTTCTTGCAAGAGATCGTCACTTTCTTTCTCAGAGTCTGTACCAATCAGGCGGGCATCGCTGAATGGCAAAAATCGTGGCACAGTGTCTGTTTCAGAGTCTGGAAGTCCCTCCTGGACCCACTAGTCGTACGGTAAGGGCAATGGTACCCGCTTACAATGTATACCGTGGATCCAGTGTTTCTTGCCTTGCACTCGAACTGCAGAACGTGTAGACAGGAGGACCAGGTGCGGTCCTGTCCAGCGGGGCTGTTCGTTCTTGCTCCGCTGAAAGTTCTTCACAAGTACCCACGATCCAGGTTCAATAGCATGGCCTGGATCTTCAGAAGCTTGTGGCAGACTTTCATGCACCTGTTGGTGTAAAACACGCAGTTTAGCCATCAGTTCGTGCAAGTAATCAAGCAACACAGGATACTCGAGGTCGCTAAACTTGGTTGGTCTTGGTACACTCCAAATATTCGCCGGGCGACCAAACACAACCTCATACGGACTCAAACCCATTCACGAGTGCACAGTCATTCTTGTGGACAGGAGCGCTAAAGGCAAAGCATCTGGCCACTGTAAACCAGTGCTCGCTTGGATTTTAGCTAACTTTAACTTCAAAGTGCCATTATAGCACTCGACTAAACCAGCTGATTTGGGGTGATTTGCAGCATGAAACTTCTGCCGGATTCCTAATCCCTCACATACTCTCTTCATTACTTGACCCACAAATTCACTCCCATTGTCACTCCAGATAACTCTCGGCAAGCCAAACCTCGGGAAAAAATCCTTTATTAGGGCTTTCGCTGTGGACAAGGCAGTATTGTCCTTCAAAGGATAAGCTTCCACCCATCTAGAGAAGAAGCAAACAACCACTAAGACATATTTCAGGTTGTTGCATCTCTCCATGTGGATGAAATCTAGCTCCAAAACCTCGAACGGATACGTAGGAGGAGCAAAATGACCAGCTGGTGTTGGAGTTCCCTTACCAGGATTGTACATCAAACACACCATACAGTTCTTAACCAAGCTCTCTGCACATTTTGGAATTCCCGCATTCTGCCAAACCGGAGCCAACAACTTACAAATCCCTTTCACTCTGATATGTGCCATCCCATGAGCCATTGTAACAACTGGAAGCACATACGCGTCAGGCAACAACCATCTTTGATGCTCGGACAAATCAGTCCAACAACCATTCGAATATAATCTACCCTTACTTTTCTCTCCATTCATTCAACTCTTTCTCTGTAGCTTCAGCTTGGATGGATTTCACACTCTCAATCATATCTTCACACATACTCTTCTCTGGAACCCATCTCGCCGCACCTGCAACATTCATTCGACTCATCACATTCCTCGCAGTTTCTTTCGCAACTTCATCCGCAAACGCATTTCCGCGACCAACATCATCCGTAACTTTCTTATGGGCACTGCATTTCACAATCGCTACTTGTAATGGCAAAGTAAGTGATTCAAGGAGTTCATTCACCAACTGTCCATGCTGGATCTTTGTTCCATGCGAAGTCAAAAACCCACGTTCACGCCACAAACGTCCAAAGCTATGAGCCACACCAAACGCATATTGGCTGTCAGTATACACATTCACTCGTTTACCTTTCGCCAACACACATGCTCTCGTTAATAAAATCAACTCTGCTGCCTGCGCTGAATTATATGGTATACGTGCAGCTTCAACAATCGTATGCAAAGTCGTAACAGCATATGCCTCAGTCGTATCACCATTCGGAAGCTTGAAACACGAACCATCAGCCCACAAAGTACACTCTGGAAGAGGAGTATCCCTAAGGTCTACTCTCCCTTTCGTTTCTTCCTCATTTCTCAGAAAACAATCATGTTGTTCTTCACTATCATCTGTCTCAACTGAAATCGGCAACAACGTGGCTGGATTCAACGTGTTGCATCGTTTAATGTGCACATGACTCGCTAACAACGTCAACTCGTAACCCGACAACCGAGCACTAGTTAAGTGCTGTGTCTTGGTACGGTTCAACAAGGTATCCACTGCATGTGGAACCATTACCACTAACGTATTGTCCATAACCAAACCAGCAGACTGTCGAATTGAAACAGACGCTGCTGCTGTTGCTCTCAAGCAACTCGGCATCGCTCTAGCTACCGGATCCAAAATTGACGAAAAGTACGCACATGGGCGTTGCTTATGGCCAAACTGCTGAGTCAAGACTGATAATGCACATCCCTCTCTCTCGTGAACATACAATGTGAAAGGCTTACTGTAGTCGGGAGTACCCAACACAGGAGCCGAACACAACGCATTGCGTAATTCTGAAAAGCTCTTCTGACATTCGTCAGTCCAAGGAATAGGATTTGGAGTATCCTTAACAGTAAGAGTTATCAAAGGCTTCGCTAGCAAAGAAAAATTAGGAATCCACTGTCTACAGTACGACGTAATACCCAAAAACGCACGTACTTCTCTCTGTGTTGTAGGAACACTCATTTTTGCAATAGCTTGAATTCTCTCTGGGGTCAATTTCCTTCCCTTCTTCGATAAGAGGTGACCTAAGTAGATTACTTCTTGTCGACAATATTGCAACTTGGAGAGAGAAACTTTGTGATGAAAATCAGACAAGTGGCGTAACAACGACAACGTGGCTTCTCTACAAATGTCTTCATTGTCAGCGGCGACCAGCAAATCATCAACATATTGAATAAGGGCGGCACCATCAGGTAAAACCAACAGATCAAGTTGTGTTTTCAAAGCTTGACTATAAATCGATGGACTCTCGCAATAGCCTTGAGGAGCGCGCTTAAAGGGGAAACTTCGTCCTCCTAAAAAGAATCCAAAGACGTCTCTACTTTCCATGGCAATCGGGATGCTGAAGAAAGCATTCTTCAAGTCAATCACCGAAAACCATGTGGCTGTAGCCGGAATCAGAGTCAACAAAGCAGTAATATCAGGCACAACAGGAAACTGTGGAACAACAATCTTGTTCACTTCACGAAGATCGATCACAAACCTATAGACAGGAGGCTGTGAAGAATCAGTTCTCTTCAAAACAGGCAAAACGGGACTATTGCACACATTACCTCTCGTTTCCTCAATCACACCTTTTTCAATCAGATCATAAATAATCGCTAAAAGTGCTCTCTCACCATCACTAGAGATACGATACTGCGGAATGCGCGGTAACTTAGCATTCACCTTTGGTGTCACAACATATGGAGGAATCTCCAAAAGACCCACATCGTTCGGACCAATAGCCCACAATGAATCTGGTAAAGAAGACAATTCTGGTGGAAGTCTGTCTGATTCTTCACAGCCTCAGTTCCCTTCAAAACAGGCAAAACGGGACTATTGCACACATTACCTCTCGTTTCCTCAATCACACCTTTTTCAATCAGATCACAAATAATCGCTAAAAGTGCTCTCTCACCATCACCAGAGATACGATACTGTGGAATGCGCGGTAACCTAGCATTCGCCTTTAGTGTCACAACATATGGAGGAATCTCCAAAAGACCCACATCGTTCGGACCAATAGCCCACAATGAATCTGGTAAAGAAGACAATTCTGGTGGAAGTCTGTCTTTCGACATGTACATCGGAGAAATCACTCTCTCACCCAACGTAAGATGTACTCCTGACGGAGAACAATACAACGTCGCATACAATCTTTTCAATAAATCCAATCCCAACAAGTTCTCACCACAACCTGTAGTCAAAATGAGGGGTGCTTCAAACTTACGAGGTCCAACACACAGAGACAATGGAGCAGAAATCGGATTTGTAACCGGGGCGCCAGAAAAACCTACAGAGACGTTCTCAAAGCCAGACAAAGGTGCGCCAGGGAGTTTAGAGTGCATAATCGAACTCTTTGTAGCACCAGTGTCTAACAGAAAAGGCTCTGACACACCTGATGCAATCACTTCAACATAAGGTCCACTCTGATCTACTGGAACTGAAACAACTCCCTCTCTTTGTCCATGGCTGTCCTAACAATCTTTACCATCCACTTCCTCACCTTCGACATAGTAATCATCCATATAGTACTGTGCTGTCCTACCAGACGAACCTTGCTGCTGATCAAAACTATTCATTAAATTCTGTGGAGGCAAAGAACGGCCATTCTGTCCTCAACCTCTACCTCTAGGCGCTTGTTGAGCACCTCGACCTCTCACACCAGAAGCACCATTCGTGCGCTGTAACAAAACCGGACAACTATTTTTAAAATGGCCCTCTTCTTTACAATACGCACACTGATTAGGCCCATACGGAAAACGCTGTTGAGAAGACTCGTTCCTTTGCGAGTTTCTCAAATATTGCTGATTCTACTGATAATCACGTTGATTATTAGTACGGGGTGGATAAGCTTGTTGGAGAAGAACTTTAGTCTTCAATTCCTTAGTCTTCTTATCCGCTTTCTCTAACTCATCTTTGCTCCTATTTTCATAGTACTGGGCTGTAGCTAAAATCTGCGCTGACGTGGAAACAGCCCAAGCACTCTCGGAATCTTTCAACCTAGTACACAATTCAGGAAGCAAATTATGTACAAATTTGTCGACAAACAATCTCTGACCACCTTCAGTAGCCATATCCTGACCACTATGATCTACAAATGTCTCTTCAAACTGCGTGAAAGTCGGACACCGTCTCGTCTTTAATCTGCTTACAAGCAGACAACTTGTCCCAATTAACACGCACTTCGGCATCAAAGTCTTCATATTATTAATTATCCTACCAGGGAGTTGAGTAATGAGGTCTTCAGGCTTAGCACCTCCAACTTGTCTATCATTCGCAGCACTAATATTAACCCATGTATCACCTAATTCTGGGGCATGATCCGTATGTCGAATCGTACTCCAAATGGGCTGTGGGACAACATTTCCAAACAACATATCTATGTCTGCTAAATTCATGATACACGAACCCACAGTTTGAGTGAGCTATTTGTAATATCCTGCTGGATTTTTGCACGGATCAGGTAAAGACTGCTTATTGGCCAAAACTTCAACACGCTTCCAAGGAACATGTACCCATACTCGTTGAAAGTGCGCAGCAACATTTCCATCAGTAGGTCTCCAAACTGGAGGAACCTCACGCATCGGATATTGACGCGCTTTTCTCCTAACTGACGAATCAGGCTCAAACAATCGCTCGGGATGAGTGTCGCTACGAAACGACAAAATAGTCGCAACTGCTCTTCCTACATCACCCGAACCCACAACGGTTCCTTTTGCAAACTCAGAACGTATTCGATACAACTCTTCAGGAGCTTTACCTACTTCTTTAACCCATTGTTCATGGAGGAATCCACACATCATATCAAAAACGTACCGTTGCTTCGGTGCTTCCCATTAAAGGAAAACATCCATAACACCCTCAAGAGCATACTGAGAAGCGTACGTAATCCACTTACGTGCCAAATAATCCAAAACTGTACGTTTATCTATGTCGGGCAACTGACTACATGATTGTCTACGCTCACTAACTGGAGACATACCCAATTTTCCCAACAAAGGAGAAAGAAAACCAGAAAAAGCAGCAGTCATTCGCTGTCTAGCAGAAGGAGAAGATGAAAGAATAAGAGAAGACAGAACAAAAGTAGAAGAATCCAAAGTCGGAACAGAAGGAGTATTATAGATAGGCATAGGAGTAGCAGACGAAGAAGGAAGCAAAGTTGGCGGCCCCTGAGGAGGCTGCGCCAAAGGAACAGTAGCCAACGGAAGAGGAACAGGCTGTGGAGGAATTGCAGGTGGCAAAGCAACCGGAGGTTGCACAACTACAACTGGTAGTGGTGGTGCCGTAGCATCCTGTGCATAAGGGGGTGGCGAACTCAATAGATGCGACATTAAAGGATCTTTCATAAGATCTTTCTTTTCTACCTGCTCTTTAGGTGGCAAAGCTGGGTAGCACTTATCTACCGCTAACTTCCTAACTCTAAGCATTTGTTCGCTCTCTTGCTCTCCCTCATTATCCCTATACGCTATAGCAGCTGGCAGCATTGACAACCCTCGTTCTCGTTTATTCTTCTTCGCTAATTTAATTTTTTTCTGTTTGGTTTCTTTGCGCCATATGCGGAAAGAGTCAAACAGTGCCGGCTGGGCTTTCTTCTTGAATAATTTAACTTCGAGATTATCTAGAATCTCACTTTCAAAACTACAATAACGGGGCCACTGTAGGACACCGTCTTTCCTTGTGTATTTTACCCAGATGTCATTATAACTAATCGGACCCACACCATGCTTCACATAGAGATCATATGTAGGAGTTCCAATTGGAGGAACCGGACACAAATCCTCTAACCGGGAATCCTTAGAACAACCACAACTAAATAACTTTCCAAGTCTGCTAAGACCAGGCATCTTGCTCACTAGTCTAGCTTCAAACTACAAGGGAAATCTCAAACGATAGTCTCGCGAATACACGAGTCCCTTGGCTTTGGGGCCTGCAGGTACCAAATCAAAGCGATCCACTAAAGGATACCAAAACAAACTAAGGACTGGGAGACGCTCCACTCATACTTAACTGAAATGTGGATGGCGTCACCAGAAGACCCGTCAATCGTCTCGCTCTACAAATCATCTAAGGCTCCAAGACAAGGCGACAGTCAGGGCAGCAGTCCTTCGTAGCCGTCGGAAAGCGGGGAACCTCGCAGCAAAGACTTTCGGACCACAACGACATACAGGGGTCGCTGAAGTGGTTGGCCTTCCTCCAGAATTTCCACACGAAGCTCTCCACGATCTTCGGGCTTGGACCGGTACCGCTGAAGTCGCCCTCAGTTGGGCGCCAACTGAAGGACCAGGTTTTAGAACCTAGCGGGACCCTTCTTGATGACGTCAAAGACCAAAGTTTATTGGCTGCAACCAGGAACCGAGGTCTACGAAGCACACACAGGTGGTTCGCTAGAGACTGCACAAATTCAATGAGCGGAGCATGGTCTTTTATGCCAAAAATCAAACCTCAGGCAACATTCCAAACTAGCATTGGATACATACAAACTGGCCAATCACGGAGTGACATTTCAAACATATCGCATGACGACAATCCCACTTTTCGGTTGTCCAGCCCACCAGAAAGGACCAAGCACATTCCAATTTCTTCTTCGATCAGGCCGGACAAATCCATCATAAAACCTCAACCCAAATCAGTAATCATGTTGTAAAGGAAGGAGCAGAAACAGATTGGAAGCAAGATAGAAAGGTGGGTGCAGTGTACCATAAACTTCTGCATGTCCTGCTCTTTGATCTTTATCTGACCAGCTGCTTAACAAGGAACTGGCTCAGCGAGGTCAGCCTCGGGCAAGGAGTCAGTTCGGCCAGGTCATTCAGAAGTCAGCTAAGGTGTACGTGTCTCAAGGACTCGTTCGGCCATAGTCATCGGCCTATGTGAGGGCAACCACACAAAATATCTGCCGTTCACAAAATGGAACCCGAAGGTTCAAACGAAATCCCTAAATACATAGTGTTCTCATTGATCGATTAATGCGAAAACACTCGTACATACCGCACTCGTGATTTGCGGTCCGCTGATACCAAAATCATCTATTTCCAATGACCTTTATTGAACGGGTTCAGAACCACCGAACCACAGACCCTCAAATTATGGAACTACAAATAGACAACAAAAACTTGATATTCTAACTGTTTTTCATCTCTAGACAATGTATCTATTTGTTCATTTTGAGTATGAGACTTCATTTTACTCTAAAAGAAAACACAAAAACACAAGTGCCGCAAACAACAGTCACTCGCATTCTTTTTGTTCGCTTTGTTGCCAGGCTCCTTCAATAGGATTTTTACCTCTAAAGAATTGAAATTATAGGACATGGCATAATGGTTCAAGGATGGGAATTTCGCAGAACAAGCATAACTCAAAGTGCTGGAAAATTACAATGGATTCCTCCAGAGCAATGCATCTAGTTCCTATATTGATGACTGATGATGGGGAGTGAACTGGTGAGAATCGCATTGTCTCTACAGCAACTGGTCCTGGAAGCAGGTTACGGCTGTGAAAGAATGGCCCCAGACAGAGGAAAAATGTGTGCTCTAGACTCTAACTAGAAGCCAAACAAAGGCTGTACTAAACTATACAGTATGTCCAGTAGTTCACGAAGATTATACATTTCAGCTGAAATAACTACCCCAGATCCACCCTCATGTTTCTAGGTAGTTTGCAGTACCACATACCTGAGCATTACATAGATGAATTTAGAGGGTCAACTAAATTGAAGCCTCTGACATAACCCCAGAAGAAGCTCTTTCCATCCTAAACAACATTTCTGCATAACACTGGCTGCAATAGAGATGCTAAGAAAAATGGAAGGAAGTGGAAGATACCTCAAGCGATCTCCTAGACTTGCCAGTGCATGGTCTACCTCCAACATTGAAAACCCTTGCAGCCAATGCCCTTATTTGTAGGCCTGGCCGCCAAATTCCCTTCCGCTCACGGAAATTGCAATAATTTGACATTTTCGCCTTCCGCGGAGAGTGCGAAAATGCAAAGATTTCCGCGATCCGCCGCCAACTGGAATTTTTTTTCAAGCTCGTGCTGTAAATATATGTTCTCGCGCGCGCTATCGCCCTACCTGGATCCCCACGTTTGCCGACAAGTTTTCCCGATCCAGTTGCGTGCTCCACGAGATGTTGGATTGTGGTTAGCCATTTTGCGCTATCTCGCAAAAAGATTGCGCCCGCGATCACGTCATTTGTCTCGTGATCATGCACCGCGAGAGTATGAGATCTCGAACACGTCATTCTCCACCGCGAGCAAGAGCGTGAGGACGCTAACACGTCATATCGAGTGCGACAAGGAGCGAGAGAAGAGAACTAGAACACGTCATTCTCTACCATGAGCGAGAGCGTGAGGACGCGAACACGTCATTTCCAACGCGATCACGCAGAAAATACCGCGAACGGGCGGGAAAAAAAACTTCTGTATATTCGTGATATTTCCGCGTATTTGCGGAAATTTTTGACATTTCCGCGATAATTTGCGAAAGTCAATTTCGCAAATTCTGCCCACCCTTACTCATTTGTTGCCCTAAGAGAACTCAAAAAAGTCACCAGATGAACCTCCACTCACCACCACCCTAACCTGTTTGCTGTATTTAGGATGTCCCGTAAAGAATCTTCAGAAAGAGAAGGAAGCTATACATTATCTTAAGAATCTTTATGTAGAGTTGTGATGGGTGCAAATTCCAAGCATAAAACTGCCCTTTGTCTATCAACAGGACCTAAATATCAGTGATGTTGCAATTTATGCATCCCATCCCCTTCGAAAGAGGAACAAGATGACAATAACTAAGCCAACATTGCAGGTAGGCCCCAAATTGCAAGTACTTCTACTTTTTACAAAGTGAAGCACTGGGTTGGGAAGGACAATAATTATTGTATCGGTTGCTTAACTGTTGAGTTTTGAGTCTCTGCCCACACACTACCTCATGGAGAAGACTTGGACTGCTCTCCTTGCTAAAGATCAAATATTGCAGGGTAATATTTGTTGCTCAGCTTTCAGGATCATTGTATGTCAAGCCATAGGACAACAAAAGTAAAAGGCCTTTAATTATTTTATTTTATTTATTTTTGGTGTTTTATAAAGCGCGAGCTTGACCCAAGGGTATCAGATCGTTGTACAAATGACTGGTAAACATAACCAAAGAGTTGATACATAAAGAAGAAACATCTAACAAAAATATAGTGCAACTTTAAAAATTTGAGTAAGATATGGTATATTGTCACACAGTTATTATTAACTGTCCGCTATTCGTTTATGAGTCACCGGGATGGTTTTTCATGCGTCTTCTTTGCCTAGTTCCGTTCCAGATACTCTGTCGACTATGTATTTGTGGGTTCTACTGGGATAGATGTGCTTCTGCCCTGTATTGGTCTTTCTGTCCTTGTACTGGCTAATGCACCCAGAGACAGGCTAACCGTGCATTTATGATAGGAATCTGTTCCTTAGGATCTTTTTCACCTCTTTTTTGAAGATGTGGGTCGCTGGGGTGACCAAACTTTGGGTGGTAGGGCGTTCCAAATCATTGGAGCCGATCCAGAAAAGGAGCCTGAATAGGTTTTTTGTTCTCTGAATCTAGGGGGTTATAGACTGAGAGATTTTGCACATCTGAGGGAGCAAGTGCCTCCCGAAATACAAATATTTTATGGCAGATTCCCTGGTTCATTACAATGTTGGGCTTTGTGCAAGAGGCAAGCAATTTTCCGTTGGGTTCTGGCCTCGAGAGGGCCCAGTTGAGAGACCTAAGTTATGGGTGTATTGTGGTCAATGCACCTAGTTGTTAATGTTAATGTTGCTGGGTATTTGTAAAGCGTGCAGCAACTCCTAGGAGTGTCCCGGCACTGACTTAACCCTGTTGACAGAAACATTTATTTATTTATTTTGAAACTTGTATAGCACACAGCTACCCCCAAGAGGGTGTCCCAGTGCTATGGACGGTTGGCAATTGTAAGTATCACTGAGTGGCTATGGGTTGGAAAAGAGCCGGGTCTTTAAATTGCGTCTAAATAAACCTTCAGATTCTGTCATACGAAGGGACAGTGGTAAGCTGTTCCACGATTGAGCAGTAATAACTGCGAAAGCTCTACGGGTGCGGCTATGGTGACCCGACTAGTGTTGAAACAACAAGGTTTTTAGCTTTCTCCTAAAGCTAAGGAGAACCTGTTCCTGTCTCAGGAGAGGCGGCAAGCTATTCCATAGCGTAGCAGCAGTCACATGGAACGAGCGTCCGCCCTTTCGCGATCTGGCGAATCTTGGCAGGATCAACAGCATCTGGGTTGAGGATGGCAAGGTTCTGATTGGAGTATGGGGCTGGATTTTGCTTCTAATGTAGGGGACTGTGACATTATGAAAGGCTTTGAAGACCAGTACCAGGGCCTTAAAAATCACCCTTTTTTGCACCGGAGGCCAGTGCAAGGACATCAAGAGAGGGGTCATATAAGTCCTAAGGTCAGCCAACAGGATGGCCATTGCTGCTGCGTTCTGTGAGAGCTGCGAAAGGCTTTTGATCAGTTAGACTTTGGGTGCACTGCCCGTATATACGCACATCGGTATAGAGTTGCTGACTATTAAGGTGCCAGACGGCGAGTGGAAAAACCTTGAACCACTCAATAGGGTAGGAGGACACCTACTCTAGTAAAGACAAAATTGGTTGCCGTTGCACTCAAGACAGTGTGAACAATGTTAAGTAACACAAAGCAATACACTTTATACAAAATGACAGAATTATCCAAGCACAAAAACTCTCGATAGGTAAATCTTGGAGTCTTTAATGTTGCATACAGCCAGCCGACACGTGTTTCATCGCACTCGCGATTCCTCAGGGCTAAAAGGCTGTGTTCCTGTCAGAAGGTCGCTCAGCTGGTGATACTTCCAACCCAGCCGGGCTCTTGACCGCAAATACCCAGTCCGAGTATTCAATATGAAATTAATTATTATGTTAGTGGTTTCCCGCTTTGAAAACAGGAACACGGATCCAGACGCATTACACGCCGCGTCTTCGCTTCAACAAGCGGAAAGCGCCTGACATAGCGGACGCGTTCACGGCATTATTACTCTACTCCTTACCTATAGAGCGTTAATCGACTCGCCGTGGACAACAAATAACGAGGAAAATATAGTTACAATCTTGATGTTCAAAGCGGGAAACCACTAACATAATAATTAATTTCTGACAGGAACACAGCCTTTTAGCCCTGAGGAATCGCGAGTGCGATGAAACACGTGTCGGCTGGCTGTATGCAACATTAAAGACTCCAAGATTTACCTATCGAGAGTTTTTGTGCTTGGATAATTCTGTCATTTTGTATAAAGTGTATTGCTTTGTGCTGCTGCGTTCTGCACCACCTGCAAGCGGCCTAGTAGGTAGTCAGGGAGGCCGGGATACAGAAAGTTGGCGTAGTCAAGCCTAGATGTTATCAAGGCTTGAACCACTGTTTTCCTATGTGGAACTGAGAGAAGAGGGAGAACATTCCTCATCATTTTCAGTAGTTCAAAATAAGTGGCAGTCAAAGATTGAACTTGTGACTTAATGGACATGTCCGCATCCATTTTTTACCCCAAAGTTTTTTACAATGGTGACTGGACAGAAAGGGGGGACATGTCCTGAGGCCACCATTTCCGCCATTCCATGCTGGGCCTATGGCCAAAACAGATGATTTCGGACTTATTGGAGTTGCATAACAACTGGTTTTGCCTGAACCAGGAGAACACCTCGGACAGGCAGTTGTTAATAACATCTCCTCTCAACACAGCGTTTTTCTTGTAGGTAAACAGCAGCTGTGTGTCATTGGCGTAGGATATAACTTTAGCCCCATGCTGCTCTGCCAGGAGTGCCAAGGGAGCCATATACAAATTGAACAAAGTTGGGCTCAGACCGGAGCTTTTGGCACTCCAACCCTCATAGGAGGGATAGGGGCGGTGAAAGGGAGGGACCATATGGTTTGCTGGCAGCTTTCCAAAAAGGAGGCGAACCACTTGAGGACCATGCCCCCGATGCCACAGTCCTGGAGTCTGTGCAGAAGTCGATCGTGGGGCACGGTGTTAAAAGCCGCTGAGAGGTCCAGCAGTATCAGTGCCACTTTCCCACCACTATCGAGAGACACCGCTGTTACCAGTATAGCAGCTGCATTGAGAGTTGCTTTAAGCGGAGCTGTTTTCGATCTGGAAACACCTGAAAGGGTAGAAGAACCATATTCTAGTCTTCAGACCACCAGCACTTGTACTGCTTGTTTGAAGTCTGGAGGTGGCAGGAATGATTTTAATTTCTTCAGCAATTTGAGTTTGAATTACGCACTCCACAAAGTTGCACTGATATGTGCTAGCATGTTCAAAATCTTGTCCATTGTTATACCAAGGGATTTAGTGGCATTAATAATGGCAGGATTGCAGTTGAGGGTGTCTAGGTGCTTGAGCCAATCTTGAAAGTGAATTGAGCTGGTATGAGGGGAGAAAAGTAGGAATTCTGTTTTTTGAGAGATCAGCTTGAGGTGGTTCTGAGCTAGCCAGGTCTGAGTTTTGACTGGAGTGTTATTTAGTTGAATGATATCCTCAAGGGAGGATATCTTTAAGTATAGTCGTGTGTCATCTGCTTACATGTGGTATGCAACGTTCGATTGCTTGAAGATTTCTATTAGTGGCTCCATGTATAGCTGAATGAGTGTGGGGGGGATGGTTGACCCTTGTGGGACTCTGCATCTCACTGGGGTGGTGCCTGAGGACGAGTTACCTAGTTTGATTTATTGTGAGCGTTTCTGTAGAAAGGATGTGAACCAGGAGAGCACTTTCTCAGGCAGTTCCATTCTGTTTTCTAGTCATTTTAATAGGTTGTTGTGATTGACTGTGTCAAGCAAAGATGAGAGGTCTTGGCAGTGGAAGCTCCTCCGCTAAGGCGGAGGGGCATCATCCAGCTCCTTTTAGAGCAGTGAAAAGAAGTAAAATAAAACAATAATAACAATGTTATTAGCGTTTTATTTTTTGTTTTTATGGGTAGGGTTAAGGCAGGGCGGGGCTGGTGGCTCAGGGTGTGGGGAAGAGTGGACTATGCACACTAAGTGCGCATGACTGCTTGGCTGGACGTTTTAGCTGCGCAAGCATTCATGCGCAGTTTGCATATTCCCTACCAGGCTGTAATGGACAGCCTGGTAGGGAATATGCACTGGCTTCCTGTCCTGATTGCTCAGACCAATCACAATGCTTCATTGCAGCATTGTGATTGACTTAGGAGAGCCTGTGGGCAGGGAAGCTTCTGCAGTTTGTTCCGGACTGAAGTCAGGAAGAGCAGAGAAGTGGGGAAGTGATGCATCTGGCGGAGAAAAGGTAAGTGTGTTTTTTAAAAATATATATATTTTCAACGCCTCTGTCGTCTCCCCTCACCCTCCCACCCCCATTCCCTACAAGCCGCCACTGGGTTTTAGCCACCAAGGTTAGGTCCTAGTAACCCCTGCAATCCCCGGGTCCCCAAAGCACTTTGAGATGAGTCTAAATAGGATCATCACTGAAATGGTTTGAGAATGGATATTATTCCTAACCAGCTTCAACAACGTGAAATTTTCAAAGCGTGTTGTGACTAAATTCCCTGGGAATGAAAAACAAATGTTTTGCCAGAGACCCTGTCAAATTTGAGATATATATTTTTAGTATGTACTATTTTTACCACCTACTGGTAAATTTTACTCCCAATAGTATTAGTTTAGCACCGTAATGCCTTGAAATCGCCTGGCTCTATTTTTTTAACACTTTATGATTCATAATTCTTGGGTATGACTGTCATCCCTTTTTCCCATGGTTGAATACAACCTTTAGCTCAAAAGCCCTAGTAAGAACAGACTTATCCTGAAATAAATGTAAATGTTTAAAATCTGATGTGGGGTCGAAGCTCCTTCAAATGCCTGCTGGCCAATCATTCTTAACCCAGAGTGCTCAAAGACACATTTAGTAATCTGGTTTCATATCAGTCAATTGAGGCAGCGACTTGTAATCAAGTTCAGACAAACTTTGTTCAGCCATCCACAAATGTTTGTGGATTCCCAGAAAATATCAAAGCAATCCTCAGGATGCATAGGTCTGTAGCGGGTCCTGCATCATAACATTTACAAGAGGCAGGATTGGCTCCCTTGCCCACAATTTGCCTAATCTGCTGTTTGCTTTCAAATCCCACAGATGGAGGGGGTGCAAATCTGCACAGATCAGTGAGCATTTTTTTTAATTGCAATTTTCAGTGGGAGTGCACATTTGACTTCAGGGCAATGGTGTTTGACAAGGAAAGGTTTTCTCACTATTTAAACTCAATCTGTGTGTCAGACAGTGGTCATCGTGGCCATCTGATAGTCACAAGATAAAATCTTCAACAAGGCAGACTTAGGGCCTGACTTAGAGTTGATTTAACAACAAGGGGTGGTGATGGACAGAGTTTCTGAATTAAGCAGAATACTCTCACCCAGTCAAGAGATCAGGGCTAGATCCAACACCGTTTTTTAGCTCACTGCACCATCCCAGCTCAGACTTAGACTTAGAGTTTGGCGGAACTGGTTACTCTGTCACAAAAGTGGCGGATATTCCGTCCGACACAGTAGCGTAACAAAACCTGAGGGTCTCCTGCAAGATATGCTGAAGGGGCAGTAGGGGGTGAGGGGGTCCCCTCCAGTATGGGTAAGCCTGGGGCCCCCCGGCACTGCAGGGGCTGTGGGGACCTATGTCACGCCCCTGGTCCCACGTTTTACAAGTCCATTATATCCTATGCTACTTGTAATATGGCGGGCGGGATATCCGTCACGTTTGTAACCCATCCTCCAAACTCTACATCAGACCCTTAGCCTTCAATTCTTCCAAGGTCTATCAATTCAGTACCGTAAATTGGGTAATAGTAACTTCTGTAATCTACAGTGTTTAGAAATAGCACAAGTGCTGTGTGAAAATGCTACAGAAAATTTTAAAAAAATTATTTGTATGTGGCCGTCTGCTACACCGCATGTAGGTGATGAATATTTTTTCGTGTCAACATGGCTAAAGAAATAGTTAATTAGCAATGTGGCAGGCAGCAATATATTTTTTTTCTGAAGGGTTACAGACATACAAATATTGCCTTCTGCTACATGTTCTGCAGCAGATTACAGTCTTTTCACAGTGTCCACAGCCTTTCAGAAATACTTCGGTTTGTTGCAATGCAGATAGAAGGCTGCAAATGCTCTCCACGTTTTAGTCGTAGCAATAAAGATGTATAGATTGAAGAAAGGATGGCTGGAGATTGTCAGCCAGAGAGAGAGAGAGATTAGTAGATAACAGGTGTAGATAGACACAGAGGCAAAGACATCAAATGTCATGATTGCCCTAATGACAGAAAGCTTAACATCAATTAGTGCACGTGCAATACACAAACCAGCAAAAACATACGATCGCTAATTTTTTATTTTCCTTATTGAAAATATCGAAACGTACAGCAAAGAAATCTTGAAGTATCAAAGGTTAAGCAACAGTGCTTAAATTATACATAAGACTATAATAACATACTAACATAAAATTGGTAAATGAGTGACCATACAAAAATAATAATAAAAGCCTAAAGGGGACTCTTGAAATGATCGTCTTTAATTGGTATGTTTACTTCCTTATACCTTAACTTATATGTCAGGTAAGCAGCAGATGTAAATGTCATTTTGACCAAAATAGCGATGGCTGGGTAGAGGAAGTGATACTTGCATAGCGAGTTGCACTGAACTTTGAAAAGAGAAACATAAAGAAACTATAAAGTAAAAGAACATTCAGAAAACCTTTGTGACTGAAAAAGGGAGAAATATAATGAGATTAATAGAGATATGGGGATCTCTATTAAGCTTGGTGTGTAAAGAGAGCATGCACATTATAAAAATGAAGGAAGAAAACAGAAACATGTCAGATTCAGTCGTTCCAGTGGGGGAAAGTGTGTGCAGGGCAGACTGGATGGGCGGATAACTTGTAGCACAAATAATCCGGAGCCACCCCCGCAATGATGATTAATGACTGAGCAAGTACCGGGTGAAAGGTTTATACAGAGAGAACGCATCATTTTTCATTTCTCGCCACCTGCGCATTGCCGCAGCAGGTGTAAATTCACTTACCACTAAGGAGGGTCAAGCGACTGTCGGGACCCTTTGCTTTGAAGGGCCAGCACCTGTGTCACAGCTGCCAGCTACGGAGACCGAAGAAGGTCACCTCTCCAGGCACGGGTGGGAGCGCGCATTTAACGGGGGGCTTGCTGCTGGGGAAGGGCTTTAATGAACACCGCCATTTCTCAGCGCTATTGTACAGGTTTGCTGTTGACACAAGCCCGAAAGGTGTCTCCCGTTGTCAATGAAGTGTTTTACCTTTAAATAAGGTTGAGTAATTCAGGTCGAGGTTTCCAGAGCGTTTCTCTCCCTCTGGCAAACGTCTGTAGACCGTAGTCATCAATCAGCTTGATATTTCCGTTACAGGATCCTTCAACGGGTTTTTTGGAGGTTGTCAGTTATTTTTTATACATTTGCATGACCGTTGGAAGGCTGGGAGGAAATCTACATGAGTGGTCGTGTTTTCATATAGAGTGGTGCAATGTTCTGTTGTACATTATAATAAACAAACTATGGGGGTCATGTAGATACGGCAGCTGGCCCATCAGAGGGGTAGAGGCAGTGCCTAATTTGTGAAATAGTAAATACAGGGCACAAGTCCTAAAAAAAGAAAGGGGGACTAACCTAATTAATCAGTATGTAAGTGGTATCGCAGCGCATGGCATCGCAGCGCATGGCATCGCAGCGTGTGACATCACGGCGCGTGACATCATGGCATGTGAATCACAGCGCGTGACATCACAGGAACTGGCATCACAAGAAGTGATATCAGATCTTAAGCCCTCACATATATGTTTAGCAGGTGTATCATGAGTACATTTGAGCACATTTTGGAGTATACTTGCAAACCCTCCTGATTTAGGCAGAAGATTCACACTTTTGGACGCTACACATAAAACAATCTTACCTTTTGTCAGCGTTAAGCTTTCTATAGCCATAGTGCTTTAAAAGAAATAGTCACATTTAAATTATTACAACGCCTCCTCAAGGGTAGGAAGCGTATATAAATGCTATTTATTTTGTGCAAATACTGGGAAAGACCAACACATCTGACAGTCTTACAGTGCATGCATATCTAGTAAACAGAGCCTGAACAAAGTGAAAAGCTGCCTTTCTTAAGTATGTGTGAAGTGCTAACAAGGTGTGAGCCTTTGTTTTCCCTCTGCTGCATTTGCATCAGGTGTGAGGCTCCTGACTGCTGCCAGCGAGGAAACTCCAACAAAAGGAGGCCTGATGACCCCTGAGACTCGCCCTTTAGTGAGGACCAGCAGAAGTCAGAAATAAGAGAGCCCCGTCCCCACCTGCATTGTTGTGATCCGAAACAGACAACAACTGTGCAGCGCTGCTGAATGATGCCCGGTGTTTGCAAATTGCACCTGGACGAATTCAGCCTATTTTGCAGTGGGGCCCAACTTCTTGGCAGGGTGGACGGCATCCACCTTGTGAAAGAAATGGGGGGACGCCGTCCAACCGTGTGGACCCCCGACTCGTGCCCTGAGTAAATACCAGGGCTCAAAGTTTATCTCCAAAGCCTTCGGCTGGCCCTTTCAAAGGTCAGTGTGCAGAATAGCAAGGTTCCGTAGTCTTGATTCCACTTTATGCCTATTTAATCCACCACCAGAGAGTACCTTCCTGTTTCTTTCACTTTCGGATGTTCTTTTTCCATTTACTTTCTGCCTTACTCACGGGTTTTCCATCTTTATCTTCCTCCTTCTTTTCCGCTTTTGTGTTTTTCTCTCACTTGATCTGGATCAAGGTCTACTGAGGAAAAATAAGCGAATGTCACTGAAAAAAAGTGCCTGTAGGCCCCACTTGCAACTACCGGCTCACATGCTGAACTAGGCGGAGGCCATGGCCTCTGCAATCCTGGAAAATCATCAGCCACCACATTTAGACACCCACCCTCTTGAGAGAGCCCCATATGCATAGCAGCCATCCACATAACTGGTAGTCATCCACATGATTGTACTGTGAAAAGATCCACAGCCTCTGTGGGTCCTGTCATGCACTGAATGATTGCACAGTGGGCACCATATTTGAAAGCACCTGTTTGGCAAATATTTTTAAATAGAGAAAGCAAGTTCCAAAAAAAGGAGTTCATTTTCCTCAAACAAAAGCAAATGGGTCCAACCCATAGGGGTTATTCTCAATTTTTCCTGTCGGTGTCTGCTGCATGCAGAATGGCGATGACTACCGCTCTGCCCTCAATAGGGTGGGGTGATTGTCACTGAGATCTGGCAGCTCTGTGGTTGACTGGCTGGTAAGTGAAGTGGTAGGTGCAGAGGCTCCAGCTGGGTAAATTTGGAGCTTCTCCTTAATCTAAATAGAGCAAGGAAATGGCAAGTTTGGTTGGTGTGAGCCCCAGCAAAATATGGCTGTGCTCCTACTCCTCCAAACTCCAAAAAAGGCACCAGCGGTGGCCGCCACGAACAAAGCTGGTGAGGCAGGTGGAGGCAATGCGGGAGGAGGAGTGCGGTTGGGGAGAGGAGCACACCAAGAGGTTGTAATAATATATATATATTAAAAATAGTAACTTACCCAAAGTCGTCCACTTCCCATGTCGCGTCACACCTCCTGTGCTCTTCTCGTTCCCAGCAGCCCCTGGGACAGACTCCCATCCAGTCCAGCCCGAACTGCCAAGCCATGCCTTCCCTGGACCGGAAAAAAGCTTCTGAAGACCGGTTTCTGGTATTCCAGCCGTCTTCAGCCCGGCTTGCTTGAATCCAGTGGCTGAAGACGGCTGGAATGCCAGAAACCGGTCTTCGGAAGCTTGTTTCCGGTCCAGGGAAGGCATGGCTTGGCAGTTCGGGCTGGACTGTTCCCATGAGGCACAGGGTCAGACTGATTTGCATATAGCTATGTCTGAACTGGGGTGGCAGAGTGGGCTAAAGAACGGTGATGGATTAAACCCAGATCTTTTGAACGGGTGTGAGTGTTTGATTGATTCAGATGCACCGTCCATCACCACCCCCTTTTGTACCGCTTTTGGCAGCCATAAGTGTGGCAGGGTATGCTCAGACTTGAGTCCCTTGCTCACTTTGCCACTGGATTGAAGCAAGCCGGGCTGAAGACGGTTGGAATGCCAGAAACCGGTCCTCGGAAGCTTGTTTCCGGTCCAAGGTAGACATGGCTTGGCAGTTCGGGCTGGACTGTTCCCATGAGGCACAGGGTCAGACTGATTTGCATATAGCTATGTCTGAACTGGGGTGGCAGAGTGGGCTAAAGAACGGTGATGGATTAAACCCAGATCTTTTGACTGGGTGTGAGTGTTTGATTGATTCAGATGCTCCGTCCATCACCACCCCCTAAGCATGTCTGTTTTGGTTGGCCTGTGACGGCTGGCCAAACACATATGCACATTTAGGGAGTGCACATAGCACTCCTCCTCCCCCTCCATCCCTTTCCTCGGGCCCGCCCCACCCTGCACGCCCTGGCTGAGAGCCAGCAAATGAAAAATGAAATGATGCTCGGACATCATTTACATTTTCATTTGTGTTGGGATTTAGAACGGGTTGCGTCCAGTCCTCTCTCTGTGCACATGCTGTCGATTTCACCCCTCCCTCTTGACCCATGTGATCGTATTTAAGGACACGAAACCGGGCAGTCAGTGCTTGGTTTAGTTACCGGTCACGTTGTCTTTTCTGGTGACCGAGCTACGTGGAATTAACGGCTGTGTTCGTGTTGGAATACTGGGAGATACTTCGTGTACTGAGCGAGGCTTTGCTCAGTAAAGGATACCCCCTGTATCTGGATTGGGAGTACGAACATTGTTGGGTAAATTACCTGATTATGGCATTGGAGTTTGTACGCGGCTGCGTGCGGACATCTTTAAACGCCAGTGCATTCGGTTCCGGACTTAAGAGCACTCTCGATATCCTTTTGTGTTATTCGGGTTTTTTTTACGAACCAGCTGCTAGTTGGCGGGTTTTCGTTTCCTTTGTTTTTGGTGGCCACTGAATTTTCGGGTTATTGGGAAGCGGGACGTTTTGTTTGAAATCACAATATCTAAGACGGAAGGGTTTTTTTATGTCGGAAGACTTTTTCCCCTTCGGTGTATAAAGAATCCCGGAAGCTATACTGGAGTGGAGTTAACTCTAGACGACTTCAATACTAAAGAAGAGGCACGACGTCTCCTGTCTGGCAATACTGACATCTTCAGCGGGTAAGACGAGAGGGGTTCTTCTGGTTTAGAAACCCTGGATGTGCATTGAGAGAGTACAGGGGGGTGTGAATTCTCATGTGTATTCTTTCTGTTTATCTCTCCTCTGCAGGGTGTGTTTCTCTCCGTACCCCTAGAGAGCCGTATGAACTGGAGACGTACTGGGTCCTCTGAAGTCTTCCTCTTCCCCGGGACGGGTTCTTTTCTATCCTGCCCCCTCTCCTGGCGCAGGCTGTAGAGTTCAGTGTTATCTTTATTGGGCGCTGCAGTCTGTGTAGGGATAGAGGGCTGGGAATATCGTCGCTCCTGCAGCGTGGTTCAGAGTGGGAGACAATCTGACAAAAACCAAGCCCACGAATAGTTGCGCTGCCTGAGCGAGGATGGATGTAGATAAGAGCGTGGAGAATGGGCAGGAAGAGAGGGTCCCCACTATGCAGGAATTAATGGGTGCCATAACTGCTTTACAAACACAATTGCAGGATGTCAAACAAGAGAATCAGGGATTGCGTTGGGAGTTGGATGTGGCTCGGTCCCGAGAACAGGGAAGCTGGGGAGCTAGTAAACCTGTGATACAACCCGCTACTTTTCAATTTGACCGAGGAGCAAGTAATAGCTCTACTCCAATGACAGTCAACGTTACCACCCCTACTCCTGTCCCTTTAGCGGTCCCTGAACGCTTTACGGGTGACTCGAATAAATTCGCTGTCTTTATGAATCAGTGCCATCTCCACTTCTTGTGTAGGCCCGCAGCTTTCCCTAACGATTCCGCAAAGGTGGCATTTGTGATCTCCTATTTGGCCGGGACTGCAGCTACCTGGGCTGTGCCGTTAGTGGAGAATGATGATCCCGTATTGAACAATTATGACACGTTCAAAGAATTGATGCATGCCCTATTTGCTAAACATGCGTTTATGCAGGCCAGTGACGCTGAACTATTGAAGTTACGGCAAGGTAAACAAGATCTACTCACGTATGTTTCCACCTTCAATAGATTGGTGTCTGAAACGCATTGGCCTGTTGATAAACGTACCTCCATTTTCTATCAGGGATTATGCGAGGAATTAAAGGATGTGGTTTCCCAGGTGGTCAATCCTCCGTCTGATTGTACTGAGTTTATTGATCTGGTGGTGAAGTTGAATCACCGGTTATTGGAAAGGAAGGGAGAAAGAACTAGACACTTTCTGTCACGACCCCTGCCTATTCGGAGTGAATCACGGGGAACAGGGGGGGAGGTAAAACAGACCCCTGAACCAATGGAAATAGGTGGAGTCAGAGGGCCGTTGTCATCAGTAGAAAAAGAAAGGCGTAGATCCAACAACCTGTGTTTATATTGTGGCCATGAAGGACATTATGCACGGGACTGTCCCGTGAAACCCTCTAAGGAATCTTCGCGTAAGGTGGTGGCTTGTGTGCATAGGGACGCCCTGGTTAAGGACTCTATGGTTCCATGCACCCCTTATCAGATACCCGGCATAGTGAAGAGGGTCCCCCGACATTTTACGATCACAGTTTGTTTGGTTATATCAAACAACCATCGGGCTCCTGTGTCGGCTTTGTTAGACTCCGGGGCTACGGGGAACTTTATGGACATCAAGTTGGCCGAGCGAATTGGAGTTCCCTGGGTTAACAAGGAACAACCGGAACCGGTAAGGGCCATTGACGGTACTGAATTGTCATCTGGTACAATCACACGTCAGACTGAACCTCTATGTATGGTAGGAGACAATGGTCATTCGGAGGAAATAGGTTTCGATTTGATAGATGCCCCTTCTTTCGGTGTGGTTTTGGGAGTACCGTGGTTGCAGACACATAATCCCAAAATAGATTGGATCAGGAGAACAGTGACCCTTGATTCCGTTCATTGTTTGCAAAATTGTTACAAGGTCGCAACTGATTGGATAACCCCCTTGACTTGTGCTGCCAGTTCCGGTAGGATGGGTGAAGAGTTGGGAGTCCCTGAATCCTATTCGGCCTTTAGTGATGTATTTGATAAAGGGAAAGCTAGAGAACTACCCCCGCATCGTTCATTTGATTGCCGGATTGATCTGATGCCAGGAGCTACGCTACCTTGTTGTCGTGTCTATGCTTTGTCAGGCCCTGAGGAACAACATTTGAAGGAGTATATTGAAGAAATGCTGGAGAAAGGGTTCATCCGTCCCTCCTCCTCGCCTGTGTCATCGGCTATCTTCTTTATTCCGAAGAAGGAAGGTGGGCTTCGGGCGTGTGTAGACTATAGAGCGCTTAACAAGGGTACGATTAAGAACAAGTACCCTCTTCCCTTGATACCTGTGTTGCTTGATCAACTGAAGCAAGTGACGGTTTTCACCAAGTTAGATCTCAGGGGTGCTTACCATCTCATCCGCGTCCGTGAAGGCGATGAATGGAAAACTGCCTTCCGGACCAAATTCGGCCTCTATGAGTATTGCGTTATGCCGTTTGGGCTATGTAACGCTCCGGCTGCGTTTCAGTTTTTCATCAACGAGGTATTGAGGGAATATTTGGATTTGAGCGTCATAGTCTACATTGACGATATTCTTGTGTTTTCCACCACTGTTGAGGAACACGAAGTCCATGTGGGGCAGGTTTTGCAGCGTTTGAAAGAACATCAGTTGTACGTCCGACTTGAAAAGTGTAGCTTTCACACCCCTAAGGTGGAGTTCTTGGGATTTGTGATTTCCGAACAGGGGATCATGATGGATCCCAAGAAGACCGAAGCTATTACTTCTTGGCCGTCGCCTACTTGCGTGAGAGATATTCAAGTCCTACTTGGGTTCGCCAATTTCTATCGGCGGTTTATCTCGCATTTCTCGGAGATCATAGCTCCTATGACTGTGTTGTTACGGAAGGGAGTGTCTTTTGTTTGGTCCGATCATGCTCAATCTTCCCTGGATCTGTTAATCGAAAGGTTCACTACTGCACCCGTTTTGGTTCATCCTGACCCTACATTGCCTTTTTTTGTGGAAGCGGAAGCTTCTTTGTGCGCCGTGGGGGGGGGGGTGCTGTCCCAGAGAGACGTGGAGAATGGATACATGCATCCGATTGCCTTTTTTTCTAAGACCTTGCTGCCCGCTGAAAGGAATTACACCGTGGCGGAGCGTGAATTGTTGGCCATCAAATTGTCATTTGAAGAGTGGCGCCATCATTTGTGGGGTGCTCGGCATCCGATAACTATCTTCACTGACCATAAAAACTTGGAGTTCTTCCGGTCAGCATGCGCCTTAACCCCTCGACAGATGAGATGGGTCTCATTTTTTAATGAGTACGATTTCATCATTACTTATAGGCCCGCGGTGCAGCAGTTAAAATCGAATGCATTGTCCCGTATCCGTGTGCAACACACTAACCTGACAGTTGAGAAAGAGAGGTGTTCCTTCATAGCTCCCGAAAGACTAGTGGGAAGCATTTCCATTGAGTACTTTAACGAATTGGTTCGGGAAGAACTGGCCAAGATCGATCTTACACCTTGGTTGTCGCAGCCTTTGATTTCCTTAAGAACCGGGTTGCTGTATCATGAGGATAAACTGTTTATTCCCCCTGATCTTCGAGATATGGTATTGGAATGGTGTCATTCTTCCTCTCTTGCTGGGCATCCTGGTTCCACCAAGACCATGGAGTTTTGTTTGCGGTGGTTCTGGTGGGAGTCAGTGGCTAGACACGTTCAGTCGTATGTAAAGGCCTGTCCTGTTTGTGCAGTGAATAAACCCACTCATGCTAAACCCTCAGGATTGTTACATCCTCTCCCTGTTCCCCAAGCTCCCTGGCAAACAATAAGTATGGATTTTGTGATGGACTTACCTCTGGAGTCTGGTTTTACAACCATATTAGTTGTGGTTGATTCCTTCACTAAGATGGCACATTTCATACCCTTGGCTAAGTTGCCTACTGCAGGGGAATTGGCTACGATCTTCTTGTCTTCAGTGGTACGCCTGCATGGATTACCCCTGGCCATAGTTTCAGATAAGGGGGCTCAATTTGTTTCTCATTTTTGGACTGAATTGTGTGCTGCCTTAAAGATGAATCTATGTCTGTCCTCCGCATATCATCCTCAGTCGGATGGTCAGACGGAGCGCACCAATCAGACCATGGAGCAGTATTTGAGGTGTCTGGGAACTTCTTTATCTTGTAATTGGGTTGTGGCTCTCCCGCTGGCTGAATTTGCCTATAACAACAGTGTGCATTCAGCAGTGGGAATGACCCCTTTCTTTTGTTCCATGGGGTTTCACCCTCGAGCAATTCCCATTCAGCCTTCAGGCCAGGTAAAGGCAGTGACTGCTTTAGGTCTCTCTTTGGTTCAGATCTGGAACACGGCTTTAGAACACCTAGAGAAGGCCAAGGTTGACATGAAGAGGCAGGCAGATAGACATAGGGCCCCTGCTCCTTCCTATCGGGTGGGGGATAATGTGTGGCTTTCCACCAAGAACTTGAGACTAGGGGGAGCACGTAAATTACAGCCTAGGTTTGTGGGTCCTTTTCCTGTTCTCAAGGTAGTCAATCCTGTAGCAATGAGGTTGGGGTTACCTGATGAGTATGGGATCCATCCTGTCTTTCACACCTCCCTCTTGAAACTCTATGTCGTTACCTCCCAGGTTTTGCCCCCTCCTCCCCCTGTAATGATAGGAGAGGACGAGGAGGTTGAGGTTAGTGCGATCTTGGACTCCAGAAGAAGGAATGGGAAACTCATGTATCTGATTGACTGGAAGGGATATCCCCGGAGGATCGCACTTGGGAGGCATCGAGCGGGGTCCATGCACCCCGATTAGTGAGACTTTTTCATTTGTGCCACCCATCGAAGCCCCGTCCGGTTGGGAGGCCTTTGAGGGGAGGTACTGTTGGGATTTAGAACGGGTTGCGTCCAGTCCTCTCTCTGTGCACATGCTGTCGATTTCACCCCTCCCTCTTGACCCATGTGATCGTATTTAAGGACACGAAACCGGGCAGTCAGTGCTTGGTTTAGTTACCGGTCACGTTGTCTTTTCTGGTGACCGAGCTACGTGGAATTAACGGCTGTGTTCGTGTTGGAATACTGGGAGATACTTCGTGTACTGAGCGAGGCTTTGCTCAGTAAAGGATACCCCCTGTATCTGGATTGGGAGTACGAACATTGTTGGGTAAATTACCTGATTACGGCATTGGAGTTTGTACACGGCTGCGTGCGGATCTTTAAACGCCAGTGCATTCGGTTCCGGACTTTGGAGCACTCTCGATATCCTTTTGTGTTATTCGGGTTTTTTTTACGAACCAGCTGCTAGTTGGCGGGTTTTCGTTTCCTTTGTTTTTGGTGGCCACTGAATTTTCGGGTTATTGGGAAGCGGGACGTTTTGTTTGAAATCACAATATCTAAGACGGAAGGGTTTTTTTATGTCGGAAGACTTTTTCCCCTTCGGTGTATAAAGAATCCCGGAAGCTATACTGGAGTGGAGTTAACTCTAGACGACTTCAATACTAAAGAAGAGGCACGACGTCTCCTGTCTGGCAGTACTGACATCTTCAGCGGGTAAGACGAGAGGGGTTGTTCTGGTTTAGAAACCCTGGATGTGCATTGAGAGAGTACAGGGGGGTGTGAATTCTCATGTGTATTCTTTCTGTTTATCTCTCCTCTGCAGGGTGTGTTTCTCTCCGTACCCCTAGAGAGCCGTATGAACTGGAGACGTACTGGGTCCTCTGAAGTCTTCCTCTTCCCCGGGACGGGTTCTTTTCTATCCTGCCCCCTCTCCTGGCGCAGGCTGTAGAGTTCAGTGTTATCTTTATTGGGCCCTGCAGTCTGTGTAGGGATAGAGGGCTGGGAATATCGTCGCTCCTGCAGCGTGGTTCCGAGTGGGATACAATCTGACAATTTGCCTGCTTTGAGCCAAGGCGATGCTCCTCCACCATTGCTGAGAAGCTGCAGCTGAAAGGCCCCCTGTCTCTCATTGCTTTGGAGATCATTTTCCCACATGCTTCACAAGGATTGCTAGACCACAGAACAAATAACACACAAGTGTTTATAATGAGCCAGGTGTACCACAGGGCTTATTGCAAATAGTGAGTACATATTGTGCACCGACATTTTGCTGCCTATAATGTTGCAATATGACCTGTAAACTGCATCACAAAATTCCCATTGACAGAGAGTCTCAGAGTGGCCTGCTTGGTGAATACTAATTAGGGAAGTCACTATTTGTGACCCCGGGCAATTGGGTACTGATCACAGAAATGAGACCCCCCATCCCACCATTGGCATTCCTAAATGGAAATCTTTTTTTTTCTTAAAGGAATCCCTATTCATTAAAAGAATAGATGCTGCTTTAGAAAAATGTTTTCCATTTGGGAACAGCTGGCGGTGGTACAGACCACTGCCTACTCCCCCTGAGGCTGTCCGCATGTGTGATCACCAACCTTGATGCATTTCACTGCAAATTGCAGATAAGTGGTGGTGTCTTTTTCATGGCCTTTCGTTGTGATTTGGGAATTAGTTGAAAAATTTCCACTCCATTCAGTAAGGGGTTTTCTAAATTTCCAAAGGCATTAGTGCATTGTAAGTCGCCCTGGTGGGGTCTTAAATCACTGGAATGCAGTTGCAAAAGTTCTTTGTATATCTGACTCAAGGTTTGGTGAGAAAGGTGCATCTCGCTATTTGCAATTAACCTGTTTACCGCGGTGGACATTTCGCTGCAGTGCAGGTGTTCTACGCAGTGGGCGGGGCTGCGTCGGCCATTGGTCGTGCGCAGAACCCGGAAGTTAGTGCTCGTGGTTAACTACTGATTAGGTACATGCAGACCGAGTAGGGTATATGTTGCTATTCTAGGGCATGTGTTAGAATGTAGAACGAGTGCTTGCCACTAAGTAAACGTATCAGAATGTAACTCGGAGGGAGGAGGGGTGGCATGATAGGATGGAGTACAAATCACTGGAGAACATAAAATCCCACAACATTACTTTTGTTAAGAATGATTTCATTTAATAAAATTCACACTTGTTCTATCCTTGTGTGAAAGGAGATGGCTACTTCAATTAAGTGCTTCCTTCCCAAAAAAGACTATTAAAAACCTAAGGGATGACAGATAAGCAACAGCACATTAAATAGAAACTGTGACCTCAGGAAGAGTTATGTCCCGAGTTGGAAACCTGTAGAATAGTATTCTAGGAAAGTCAGACAACATCGCGCCTAAGGTGTTTAATGCAGGTTTGCGTGTATCTTTTAAACTACTGCAGATAAATAAACTGCTGTGTGTATGTGAACATTTGTGGAAGTCAACAAAGGGCAATGTTACATTTGCAGTGCATAGATTCATGCAGTCAAGACTTCTTTAAGAAGACCAGGAGTGTGTGTACTTTATCCAGCTGATGCATCTCAACAGTATGCTTGCTTATGAAGGTGAGCCGATGATTGGCTGTCTGTGTCCTGTAAGGTTGCAGTGAAGGTAACATTGCATTCAAATGGATATTCACATCCTAACTTGCAGCGTTAAAGTTGCAGGTGCACTGAAAGGCATTGCTTGGAAGCTGGGAATGAGGATTGGGCAGGGGGAGTACACCTCTGTCCATATTGTCCATAAACACTCAGCCTTGAGCACTTATGAATGGTGCATGCTCATGATACATGATGTTCGCTGCAATCCTTAGAACAGAAGCCAGTTCTGGCCAAAGCGTTTGAAATGTCATCACTATGTGATTCTGAGGTTATAAGAGATTTGCAGGTAAGCTCCCAATTAAGGAGCATACTATGGCAAGGCAATTTAACATTCATTTGTTAGATTGCCAAGTACCATATGGCGTTTTTGACCCATAAGAGCATTTGCTTAGTGCCTAGATTTTGTATTAGTGAAACAACGGAGTTTGGTCCTGGGACAGGGGGCAGCTGGACCCAAATTTAACAGTGAACAGAACAGATTGCTAGCCCTCCTACTTATTTAGTCTCGCTCTCAGCTTATGAGACAACAAACAAAAATCCAAATCACTTTGTTTGTATGGGTAATTTTATTTAACCCTTTTACTCATTATTTTTAGTAAGATTTATCTATTTCATAGGCAAGAAGAACACTTTATATACACCTATACACAAATACAAAACATTTATACATATTTACAACTACTATACAAATATCACATAAACAATGAATCAAACAGTTATCAACAAACTTCTTGTGTGAAAAATATATAGCAATTCCGTGTTCACAAATAGTTAATCTTTGCGAAATAATCAAACCGCTATTAGACCCATAAGGTTAAGAAAAAATGCGACAGAAATCAGAAATTCATTCACAGTTAATTCCCACAAAAGTGACTGCACCCATCAAGGGCAGATATTTTGGAGTGTCTGTCTGCCGTTTGCCGTATAGGTGTATATAAAGTGTTCTTCTTAAAATTCATAAAATTACCCAAACAAACAAAGTGATTTGGATTTTTGTTTGTTGTATCATAAGCTGAGAGCGAGACTAGATAAGTAGGAGGGCTAGCAATCTGTTCTGTTCACTGTTAGATTTTGTATTAGACATTGTTTTAGCGCATGTTCAGAAGAAATGGCTTTGGACTATTTTTTTATGTTAGTGAAAAATTAAGCATAACTTGCCAACACCACACAGATTCCTAACCACGCCTTTGTCACACTATATTACTTGGTAAGGCATTTTTATAGTGTGTCCAAAAGTACCTGGTAGAAAACACTTTTTATGTGTATGCAAACTACCAACCTTACAGCTTTCTATTAATATATTTTTAAAGCTTTTAATGCTAGAGTTAAAGGCTGTTGGTTACCTGTATTATATATTCAGTAAGAGTCTTTAGCAGGGTCATAAAGGGGATGGCTTACCTATTTTCTGATCTGTGTTGAATAATGTTACAGGGCTAATAGCCCTCCACTT
Source organism: Lissotriton vulgaris (assembly GCF_964263255.1). Lineage (NCBI taxonomy): Eukaryota > Metazoa > Chordata > Amphibia > Caudata > Salamandridae > Lissotriton > Lissotriton vulgaris. Next base: position 900,044,622 of record NC_141687.1, read on the forward strand.
GTTATGGATCTTCAGTTTGGTTTGGAACGCCTTCTGTAGAGGGCGTTGTCTTTTGTTAATACTCAGAAGTGTACTAAAAAAACTGAGAACAGCAGTATGCCCACCTAAAATGTTTGTTATAGGTGAGGTTTAGCTGTGCACAAGATACACTCTGTGGATTGCCTCTCATTGCTTTGTGTAGTATCTTGCAAGTTAGAAATGGTGGAACCCTTTTGGTTTCTGATGAACTCAATAGATTTGTGATGTAAGTGTTTGAGGGGAATGCAGTGAAGGCTGGTTTATATGGTTGATTTTGCAGTTACATACAGATGAATAAAGATGTGTCATACTGAGCTTTGTGTGTGGCGTAGTCATTGGCGGATACCCAGGCTGGGGAGGACGCTACAACTGGTGACGAGTTAGGATATAAGTAATCTGAAGATCGAAAGTGCTCTCCCAGAGAGTTTACCGTCGTCCAACCAAAATTTTTGCGCATGCTATGTGTGTTGCAGTAGAAGTATGGAACTAAATCTTTATATATATGGAGTCAAAGTGCAACTCCAGCCACTATAAAGAAGTTGAAAACAACAAAAGCATTGCAAAGAAATCTACTTATCAGTGAACGAGAACTTGCTGGTCGGACCGTACATTAAGGTACTGTGCTGCTATGCAATATACAGTCATACGTAATATAGAGCAATAATGTTGAAGGCAGGTACAACCAGGTTTTCAAAAAGCAGCTACTGATAATCACAAATTGCAAGACAACGTTACAATTAGAAAGTAGTGAAGACAAACAGTGTGCAAAGAGCAGCCAAAGGATAAAACTGTTATTTTCTCACCAGAACGTGAGTAAAGTGAGCCGGTATGATCTCAGCAGCACCCCCGCAACCCAGACCAAGATCAAGGGTTGTGTTTGAAAAATGTGTGACAATCACCACATTCGCCAATATCTTTGGAATAGTGAAGGGTGTTTGTGGAGGTGAAAACTGAAGCAATCTTTCTAAAAGTCATCAACGATGATCAGGAGGCCAGCACACCTCAAGGCCTTAGAGATGGCTCACACAAAATAAGTTTAAGTCAAACAGCCAAGCAAACAGAAGAGAGCTCCACCCTCAGTGTCAGCCACTGCCATGAATGGTAACAATATTGCAGTTTTCGTGAAGCCACCACAGTATGATAACACCAAAAAGCAAAATATTGGCAATAGATGGACTGCTTCAAGGGATACATTTTAGGATTTCATAGATGCACTTTAAAAGGGGAAACATCCTTTACGACGCAACTTTTACCACGCAGTGCCTATACAACGCAGGTTTTTCAACGCAAGTCATTACAACAAATTGCGCTGGGGGGCGCTGTAGGATAGTTATTAGTTTAATTTACTATCCAACACCTTCCCTACTATCCAAGGGGACTGGAGTTGGAATAGTAAATTAAACTATTCACTATCCAGCACCCCCCAACGCAAGTCGTTGTAACGACTTGCGTTGAAAAACCTGCGTTGTAAAGGCATGCGTGGTAAAAGTGTGCGTTGTAACAACGTACATCCCTTTAAAAGACTGATAACCACATTTTTATCAAGCATCTCAATAATCTTGCTGGTGATGGTGTAAAGAACTGCTGCAAACTGACACAGAAGTCGCATATCATCAGATTAAAGAAGTGTTGAACCTCAAGTTAAATCCAATGCCAAATGTTGATTCCAAATTATAGATCTTCATCCAAGAAAGCCAGAAAGTTGGTGAATCCATTGATGAATTTGTGGAGAGACTCGACACACTCACCAGACATTGTAAGTTCAATTAATTTAATGATGAAGAAGCTATGCATATGAGAGTTATTGACATATGTTCGACAGATTCATTCAGAAGACAAATGCTGAGAGAAACTCTAAGTCTGGAGTGAGTGTTAATGGCTGCCAGAGCTGAAAAGTGTGCTGAAAAACAAGCTGCTGGCATGGTGGCTGGAGGTTCCAAGAAAAAATCCATCATGAATGTGAAACGTAAGTCAAAAGAAAAGGTTGAAGGACACAAAGTGATGTCTACATGTAAAAAGAATTTGTGTTTTAGATGTGGATTTTCATTTCTACATGAATGTAAATGTCTTGCTCTTGGACAGATATTTACTGGCTGTGTAAAGGAGAACCATTTTGTGATGGTGTGCAAAGCAAGGTAAGTGTGTCACAATGTGAAGACAAAATGCCCACCTGAACTTTTCAGAAGTAACGTGTGATGTACACGCACAGGGCAAAGCGTCAACGTCAGTTAAGACAAATCAACACTAAATGAATTTGATCATCATTCTAAATCATCATCAAACAGTTCTTCTGTATCAGTATCAAGTGAAAGTGATGAAAAAGATTTTGCCATGTTGATGTTTGGAAAAATGTCAGTCAAGGAAAGTTTGACATGCCAAAGCACCAAAGTCATTCAAACATTGTATGAAGATTACTCAGAAAGTACATAGTTGTTTGATACCTCTTATTATTGACATCGGTGCACCGATAAACATAATGCCTGAGGGGCAATACAATGAATTATCTCTATTGCAACAACTTACGTCATCGAAAACCAAAAGGTATACATGAGCTGCATCAACACCTTTAAAAAATCAAGGTTCATTTGTAGTGAAAATGAAACAATACAAAACAACAGTGGATGCACCCATCCATGTGCTTCAAGGCATAATGTCAAGTGCCTGCCTACTCTATTTCAGCACAGAAGCCGATATGGGGCTGATTTCTGTGAATTACTCCATGAATGCTGACTATGAAATACTAAGTCAGTTCCCTTCCTTATTTCATGGTTTGGGAAAGCTTTAGACTATGAAGGTAAAGTTGCATATTAATGAGGACGTCTGTCCTCTTGCTCAAAGACATAAACAAATTGCTTTTTATTTGTACGAAGCTGTTGAATAAGAACTTGTATCGCTACTTAAGCATGATTTTATTAAGTGTTCTACTGGTCCAACGCCATGGGTTTTTCCCAAAGCAGTAGTGCCTAAAAAGAACAGTAAAGAAGCTGTATGCATGTGTGTTGACATGTGTCAGGCAAACAAGTCAATTGAGCGAGAATAGCATCCAGGTCCACACATTGCTGAGTCTGACATGATAACACAATTTAATGGTACAAAGGCCTTCTCTCCCCCTGATTTAAACAAAGGTTATGATCAGTTAGAACTCCAAGAAGATTGCAGCTACTTTGCAACCTTTTCTACACATGTTGGTCTGATTCAATAAAAAAGACCAAGTGCTGGTGTGTAATTTGCTGCAGAACTGTTTCAAGACATCATTCAACGCATCATACAGCCTCTCATGAATGCGTTCAATTACAGCGATGACATATTGGTTTTTGAGCTACACAGAAGGAGCACGATAAATGTTGTTTACTTGTCAAAGTAGGGTTTGACTTTGAATGCAGACGAGTGTGAGTTCCATAAGACAAAGCAGAAGTTCTTTGGCCATATCTTTTCTGACGGGGGGTATGACACTAGATCCTGCCAAAGTACAACCACTGTCAAATGCTGATCCCCCAAAAAAAGTTTCTATGGTGCATACACTTATTGGCATGACCAGTCACTGTTCTAGATACATACAAGACTTTGCCACTATCAATGCTTCATTAAGAGACTTCATGAAAAAGAATGTTTTATTTCATTGGTCACATGAATGTGAGAAACGTTTAAGAATATCAAACACAACATTGACAATACTACTGAGATGACATACTTCTGTCGCATGGCTAGGTTAGGCCCGGCAAGAAACACTGCCATTTTCCAAGCACACGTTTTTTAAGTTGCCTTCTTTTTCCACACAATGGCTTTTGACACACATTTGCTTGTGTGGCAATGCATGATTAGTTTTTTCTGAAACCACATTGCTTACAATTCCACTTTGTAAGTACACTATCACGACACCTTGAACATTCAATATAAGGCCTGAACACAGATTGTGCAGATGCCGTTTTTTTTATTCTTCCATGATGCAACAAAGTTATCACAGAGACAATAAACAATGTCAGCTTGGCTGAAGCCTCGACATGGAAGTATGGAGGCTGTTGTTGTATATGTATTTCTGTGCTCCAATTAGAGGGCAACTCTGCTGTCTTTTTGCGAGGTTGTCTCTATTGTCAGAGTCTCAGGCCAGCTGATTCATGTTTACCCTCTGCAAGGAGGGATGTCCAACTTGTGACCAAGACGGGGACCAACATATGTTGCCTTCAGGTAATGGGGACTTAGGTCATCGAGTAGGGCATTCATAGCAGAACACCTGTTCTAGGCAACTAGGTTCGGGAACGCAGAGTAGGAGTACACTGTACCAATATGCCACCTTGTCTACAGTGTTTGAGCACGATTGAGGAATCATTCATTCTTTTCTCTGTCCTTATACTGCTAATCACTTTTATCTGCTTCTGTCTGCTAATCATACATACATTTTAAACAAGAATCATAATGGTTCAATAGATATTGCCAGGTTTGGGGTACTTATGGTAGCACTTTGAGCTAGCAGGTCTATAGGCAAACATATCCGGAGGGGGTACGTGGAATCAGTCTGGCACCACCCCACAAGTTATGTTGTCTAACAAACGAACAGTTCCTACTGAAAAGAGGAAACCATACGACATGGCGCCACCTACATTGGTAGAGTAGGCTCTTATTTAAAGGAGACATCTGTGGTGGTAGGGACTATCCTCCTCAGCTGAGTAGGGAAGGCCTATATATTGGCTGTAGGTTGTTCAAGGTAGAACTTTTCAAAAGATTATTCCTCTTGTGTTACCCTCTCTGAATTCCATTTCAAAATATGTCTGAAATAGAAGACCCCACAGTACTTAACATTGCTTAGAAATGCAGACATTCGGTTACTCAAAAACTATTATAACATAGTCTCCCACTTATGGGTGGATACGTTATCTTCATGATTGAGGCTCACAAAACATATAGGACAGAGGTGTTCTACTCACGGGTTACATTCCCGTCAGGAGACAACTTAATAGGGCTATTTCAGAAATATAAGGAAGATGAAGTTCCAAATAACAACACACCATACAAAGAAATAGGAATACCTTTAACATGCCAAGGACACAGAAGATGTTAGTCTAGGTTCCCATAGCAATTAGGGAACAACATGGCCAGTCTTAGCTGGATACGCACAGCTTCCTAATGTTGATAAGTTATCACAGTACTATTGCGTAGACTATGCAAACACTTAGTTGGCATTATAGGGATGTCTGACACACTTTGTTATGTGAACATTGATATTTTACACTGTGCGGACTGCTTAAGCTTCACAACAACAATTGACTACATCAGGCATCAGCCCAAAACCATGAAATGTAGTAATGGGTAAGATTCCCACCAGATAGGAGGGGATTCCGTTCTGCGTTGCATAATAAACAAGTAAGCTTGAAGTGGTGTTTCCCTATACGGGATTGCAGGAAAAACAATTTGCTTGCAGATGGGTATGGCTCCTCGTGGAAGACTGCATCACATGAGGTATAGTCTTTGCTGCAGTATATACTAGAACATACAATACCCCTTTATTAGCTGTTTTGGCAGAAGTGCTTAAATTCAGAATGAGTATGGACAGCACTTGCCCTGAATTTGGGGATGAAAATTATGGGCAATTTTGCCACAGTTTTGCCATTATGTTAAGTAACACAAAAGGGGATGGAGCTGTGTTGGCTATATGCCAGAGTCTAAGGGATTTGGCTTCAGGACAACAGGAGTGTGAATTACCGCCGGACCCGCGCCTAGGGCCGGTACCTCTGCCCCAATCGCTAATAATCCCCTGAGGCTGATTTACTACAGCGATGCTCTTAGAGCCTGCAGAGCTATATCAAGCCCTGAAAGTTGCATTACTCTGGGAATAGGCCCTAACATAGGGAAGGCCTGTAGTACATGTCCTAACTGCTCTCTGTCCCTGCCAAGACTAAGCTGGGATCCGGTTGCTTCCCTTAGGGACAACATGGAAAAACCTACCAGGAAATGTCAAGAATCGGTGAAATGTCTCTTACTCAATGCCAGATCCCTGGTCAAACATAGTACGGAAATAGCGGATTTGATCCAGGACGCGGGTGTGATGATAGCCTTCATCACAGAGTCCTGGACCGATGCCGCCTCTGGCCCTGACATAATCAATGCCACCCCACCAAACTATGTTTGTTTTACCCAAAATAGAGAGAAAAAGAAAGGTGGTGGCTTAGCTATTATCGACCACCGCTCATTCAGAGGGCACTTTCATCAGGGGCCCGGAGGTCCAGACGAGTCTCTTCTCTTTAATTTTACCCTATCTGACCACCAAACCTTTAGAGGTGGCTTGGTCTATAGACCTCCTGGGTCGAAAGCACCTTTCTTTTTAGCTCTGGGCAAAATAATAGAAATTGTCGCCACTGCCCAAACTTTCACTTTATTAGGCGATTTTAACTTTCACCTTGAATGTGGTTCCGACCCGGACACATCTGATCTTACGGATATGCTCCAGGAGCTAGATTTGAGACAATTGGTTAATGGCCCCACCCATAAGGCTGGACATGCCCTGGATGGTATTTTTTCAAATCACCCGACCCTTACTGTAGGGTCAATCCAGCCCATACCCTTGTCTGACCATTCAACAGTCTATTTTCACCTGGCTCTTGATCCACCAAGGAGACCTCCTAGATTTAGACCCACCCCACGACAGATTAGGAAATGGAAAGATATAAAACACGAAGAGCTGGAACAGGTGTTAAAGTCATCTCAGGAGCCGCTCTTAGGAAATACGGAACAAGCAACCCAGGCCTACACGAAATGGCTTGAGGATGCATGTACACAACTTGCGCCTCCTAAAACCTTTCTCCCTACACGGGCAATTCCCTCCGCCCCCTGGTTCTCAAAAGAGATCAGAGATCTTAAAATTGGGTGCAAACAAAAAGAAAAAATCTGGCGGATAACATTTAGTGAGGCAGATAAAAAATGTCTAAATACTGAGCAACGAGCGTACAAAGAGAAGATCCAGCTAGCTAAGCGAGCCTTTTACACGAAGAAGGTTAAAGATGCCAGCAATGCCCCAAAAGAGCTCTTTCGACCGATATCCTCTCTGACAGTCCCAAATACCATAGAGGTTCCCCCCAGTCTCCTCCTCTGTGAAAAGCTAGCTACTTTTTTTCGGGAAAAGGTGGAAAATATTTTTTCCCCCTTAGACAACCAAATAAGAGCTTTGCTGGAGCTCCCCACTAATATAGTGGAATCAGATAACGGGCAAGAAAAATTGCTATTATTCTCCCAAATCACTGAAGAAGAGGTCATGAGCCGACTCCAGAAGATAAAATCTGGTTCACCCCATGACCCCTGCCCGGCCTCTATTATTAAACTAGCGCCAGGCACTGTGGCAGCCGGACTCACCCCCCTCCTTAATCTTATGCTGGACAGAGGGGAATTTCCAGCAAAATGGAAACATGCCTCCATTTTACCCCTCCTAAAAAAAACAATCTGGACATAGCCGATTTAAACAACTATCGGCCCATTGCAAGATTGCCCCTTTGAGCTAAAGTTATTGAAGGCGTGCTAAACACCCAGCTAAGCACCTATCTGCGAACAGGAGAACATCTTGACCCTTGCCAACATGGGTTCCGTGCTGAACACAGCACGGAATCCGCGTTAATTAAATCAGTGGAAGACATTAGAAGAGTGTTGGATAGAGGAGGCAGAGCCGCCCTGATCCTTTTGGACCTCCCGGCGGCCTTCGATACGGTCCATCACAAACTGCTGGTGGACCGGTTGAGGGCCTGCGGAGTACATGGTAAGGCGCTGAAGATCTTACAGGCCTTCCTCTCCAACAGGACTCAGGTGGTGGCACTGGGGGACTTTGAATCATGTCCCTTTTCACTCCCTTGTGGAGTGCCCCAGGGCTCTTCCCTGAGTCCTACTCTTTTTAATGTCTACGTTTCCACTCTAGCCCCGATAATTCGAACCTTTGGATTCAACCTTACAGCATATATGGACGACACGCAGATTGTGGTGTCTCTGATGCCGGGGGATATAGATAGCACTGCGGACAGGTTTAAAGGCTGTATGCGCGAAGTGGGCGTTTGGATGGCCAAAAACTGTCTTAAGTTAACCTCATCAAAGACAGAGGTGCTACTCTTTGGCTCCAAAGACAACTTCTGGTCACCTAGATGGTGGCCCGAAGAATTGGGAGCCTTGCCCGCCCCTGTGTCCAAAGTGAAAAATCTCGGCATCCTGATGGATGATTTATTGTCCTTTAAACATCAGACTAATGCCCTGGTTTCATCCATCCACTTTGTTCTTAAAACTATTAGGAAAGTGCTACCATTCTTGGATCACGAACATAGGAAAACAGTAGTCACCGGTCTAGTTCTTTCTCGGTTAGACTACTGTAATAGCCTTATGCTGAACGCCCAAACCGGCTTACTAAATAAATTACAGACATTGCAGAATGCTGCCGCTCTCCTGATAACTGATACACCCAAGTTCGCATCGGTGGCTCCGGACCTGGCAAATCTTCATTGGTTACCGGTGCGGAAACGAATCACCTTTAAGTCACTCTGTGTGGTCTTCAAAGCACTACATGATCTGGGCCCTATTTGCATGAAGCAATTATTCTTCTGGTACAAACCGGCAAGATCTCTTAGATCTGGTCAGCAGGCACTGGTATCAGTCCCCAGAATCAGGAGAGCAAGATGGGGTGGGAGGAGCTTTTCCTTAGGAGCTGCAGTAGCCTGGAATAAGCTTCCCCTTCACATTAGACAATTGCCCGATCTTTTATCCTTTAGGAGGGCATTGAAGACCTGGCTCTTCACTCATTAAATTTCTTACCCACACGCACCAGCTTTAATCCGTTAGCGCCAGGACACCTCCGGGTAACAGAGCGCTCTAGAAATGTAAAAAATAAATAAATAAATAAATTACCTAAAATTATTGAAGAAGCCTATGCTTTGCTGGGTAGAGATAATTTGGGAGCCACCCCTGTTAAGCCACAATTAAAAAGTAATTCTGAAAAGGATAATTCTAATCAAGCACTCAAATCTTCTGTGACGACGAAGTAGGACAGTAAGTAAAACAAAGGCAAAACTAGATTGTGGGGAGGGTCTCCTCCACAGGAAGCCACTGAGAAGTGCTTTAACCTGCATAACCATGATTATATTAGACCACCTGTCAGATATCAGGATACTGATACAAGTTTGTCTCGTTCCTTTCAGGAGTCATCCGAAAAATGTTCAGAGAGAGGAGAATGGTCAGAGTGTAGATTGGAGGAGCATGTGATACCGAAGAAGGGCTCACAACACTCATCTGAAAACATCAATAAACAAGAAGACAAACCTAAAACATCAAAACATCAATTCAAAAAGAAGAAGGTATCTGGACTTAATTTCAGGCATGCAGAGGATATTGAAAACACTGCTTCTGACCAGTGGGTGGGCAGTGACAATGTCGGATAGCACAGCAGAGGTCACAATAGTTTGCCAGAACCTGATGGATTGTCAAGTGGGAGTAGCGCTGAGTGAATATATCCCTGTGGAGATACTGCATACTAGGGTAAGCGCCCCACATAATTTATACAAAACTACAATTTCAACTGGAGGGGGACCTACCTAGGGAAATTAATGTTCTCCTTTGGGAGGACTTAAGATACGATACGATAGTCTCTTGGCCAAAAATGACTGCCCACCTGATTTCGTTATGGATTGCCCAAACGGAGAAACAGTAATTTTACCTGCTTTTTTAGACCTCGTTCCAGAATCTGTTAATACACCAAGGAATGGGTTTTAGCCCTTGCTCCTGCATTATTTCGCAAACATGTTGGGTAGGTGAACAGTACCCCTTATCTGGAAATACCAGTGAGGACTACTACACAACCTCAAAGACAATAGCCTATTTAAAATGAGGCCAAAGAAACAGTTAGGGAGATTCTAGACCAACTTGAATACCAGGGTGTAATAGAAAGTTGCACCTCTGCAATGAATTATCTTTTGTTTACTGTGATGGAACCAGGCCACTGCTATCATCTAGTTTTGGATTACAGACACCAAAACACAGCCACTCACCCATTTGCAGTACAAAACGCACACAGTGCTGCACTAATGAACAACATAGGGTCCTATTTTGAAGTCAGTCGGAAAGCCTCTGACCTGTGGTCGGACACTTTCCTAACAACATCATCCCTTTCAACTGCCATATTACAATGACGGCGGTTGAAGTCAAACCGACCAGTCATTTCAGCTGGCTTCCAACGGGCAGTCGGAATCGACATGTAATCCCTTCAAGATGGCATTTTCGCTGTTGGGATGACGATGTTGGTTTCCCACAGGGTTTCCATGTAGGGCTTGCTGACATGGACAACCTGTCGGAAAGCGACTTTAGGGGCCCCTAACAGAGCCCTCTTCTCCCTGCAAGAAACAACTGGGGGCTGGCTCTAATCAGTAAGGCTGAGCCGGATAATTATCTAACAAAACAACAATGCCAATACTGATATAGATAATTCAAATAAACAAATATCCATACAAATCAAGAAAACAAATTCAAGAATGGGGATTGCTACTCAATAGCATTTTATTCAAATTTAACAAAAAAATTTTTCAAAATGTAATAAATAGTGCAAAAAATTTTTTTTTATGACAAACACGTGGGACATTTAGGCATTAACCATACACTCAATCTTTCATTCAAGATTTCAAGCATATCACAAACAACCATATCACATTCACACACTCGGGGGGAGAATGATGTTGCACAATTTAGAAACAATTGAGAAAAACCCAAGACCGGGGGGGGGGAGGAGAAAGGTAAAAAGCAAAAAGCAAAAAGCAACCAAGGTCTGCGAGTGGTTTCAAAGAACAATAGAACAAACAATTTTTTAGTGGTACATTCCTATATCTCTAGCAGATTGGTTGAGACTAATTTCAAATTAGTACTGCAAGGTAATGTACATAATAGAGCTCCGGGTTCAGCTATTTGGATGCCCAGATGCTCACGCAGACCGGTTAGGGCGGGGCCTACGCGTTTCGAATCCCACTATAATCGTTGGGGATTCTCTTCAGGGCCTCTATAAATATCTATGACAAATGAAACAGACCTTGGTTGCTTTTTGCTTTTTGCTTTTTACCTTTCTCCTTCCCCCCCGTCTTGGGTTTTCCTCAATTGTTTCTAAATTGTGCCACATCATTCTCCCCCCCCGAGTGTGTGAATGTGATATGGTTGTTTGTGATATGCTTGAAATCTGGAATGAAAGATTGAGTGTATGGTTAATGCCTAAATGTCCCACGTGTTTGTCATAAAAAAAAATGTGTACTATGTATTAAATTTTGAAATAAATTCTTTGTAAAATTTGAATAAAATGCTATTGAGTAGCAATCCCCATTCTTGAATTTGATTCCCTTCTCCCTGCAGCCTCTGGGTGGGGGCCAAGGGGGAACCTATGGTGCCCCCCTGTTAATCCCTGCACTGTGTGGCAAGCACTGTGAGGTGCCTGTCCCATGGTATATGGATGAATAGAAACTCCCATTTTTTTGTTCCAGCTTGTGCTGTGGCCAGTTACGGCCACATCACAAGCTCTTACAGAGAAATGGGAGCATCCGACTGCACCGTGTGCGGTCGCATGTAATAGCGGTGTCGGGACCGGCGGTGTCCGACATCGATATGAGGACGTTAGTGTGTAACAAACACAAAACTACATTAGATATCTCAAAATAGCAATTAGAAACCTGAGCACCAATTGTAAATATAAAAGTTCATATAAATTCATGACTCTCCAATAGGTTGGATTTCTTTCTCCTTTTTTATTTTTCCATACTCATAGTATCCTCAGTAATTACAGTTCTTAGTAGATGTTCTTCAAATTATTATTTTTCACAAAATAGATTGTGGTACCATGATGTTAGAAATTGTGAATATCAGTTTGCACTTACCAAACTTAGGGGCACATTACGATCGCGGCGGACTTGCGTCCGTCCGCGAGCCCTGAGTAGGAGGGAACATCCGCATGGGCTATGGCGTTCCCTCCTGTGCAATTAGGATGTGACCGCCACCCTGGCGGTCACATCCTCTATGTTTAACATTGCGGCGGGTGCGGCTTCAAGCTGCACCCACCGCAATGTTAAAAATGCATACATTGCTTTTGTATGCAGAAAGCGGCAGGCACCACGCGGTGCCTGCCGATTTCTGCATTCAAATGCAGGGGGGTACCATAGGTACCCCCCATGTGCACCCCCCAGGCCTCCTTCACCCAGGGGGCCCGCTACGGGCCCCCGAGGTGAAGATCCGTATGCTTTTCCACGGCGGAGAACCCGCCACGGAAAAGCATTTTTTGCCAGCCATCCTAATATGTCTGGCGGTGTCTGAGAGACACCGCTACCATATTAGGGCTTTTCCGCTACGGTTGTAAGCCAACCGCGGTGGAAAAGCGGCAGACTGAAACCAAGACCCACCAGCCATCCTAATGTGGCGGTGGGTCTTTGGTAGGTCCGCAAAGGATTTTCCGCATCCTCCGGGCCGGCGGTGGCTTCCGCCGGCCCGGAGGATGCGGAAAATCCTTCATCATAATCGGCCCCTTATTTTGGTTTTTCCTGCTTTAGGAATTTGTTTAGTTTAAATCATATGTTCATGGGATAATATTGTGTCCCTTCTCAACTGTTCCTTTTGGTAAGTGTATATAGTTATGTTTTACTCACAATGAGGTGTGGTGAATTATGGGTTCTGCCTATTTTGTCTTTTTCTGATTGGTCTGGTCCTATATATGATCTTTTCCTTTTTCCTTTTGCTTCTTTTCGTAAACAAAAAGTTCGTTATTCGCCTCATATTTTCCTATTAAGTACACGTGGATCCTTTTTGAACATGCCTTTTCTTCTTGATTCCTTCCTTGATTTGTTTTATGGATTCTCTTAATGTTTGACAAGTGAGTTTTAAACTCCTTTCAATATGTGATTTGTTGATAGTATACTGAATGTATACAAGATCTTGTAATTGCTATATGATCGTAGGGTGATTGATGTGACATTAAGGCTATCCTATATTTTGTTTTAGCCCTGATGAAGTCGATTGGCGTATTTGCCTGACGAAACACGTGTTGGCAAGTTTTTGTTACAATGTGGTGTGAAGAACATCTACTAAGAACTGTAATTACTGAGGATACTATGAAAATGGAAAAATGAAAAAGAAGAAAGAAATCCAACCTATTGGAGAGTCGTGAATTTTTATGAACTTTTATATTTACAATTGCTGCTCAGGTTTCTAATTGCTTTTTTGTATTTAGGGTGGACGTTATCTATCTCGTTTACAACTTCTGGCAGTGGTTGTATATTGACCTTGAGCACTCTTGTTTTTGCTAATTTTGAACTGAGAGATAGAGTTCGCTATCTTGCGCATGGTTGCCTTACTGGCACATCCTGTTAGTTTTGTACATTAGATATCTCGAATGGATTTTTGTGCTAAAATATAGCACTTAGAAGAAGGTATTTGACCACATTCAGTGCACTAGTTTTTCAAAAACAGTTCTGTCAGTTATCACAGGGGTATAAGAATAGCTCCTGGCTGTTTTCTGCCAGGGTAACAGAACATCTAGAATATTTTGATGACCAAGCATTGTCCTAAGTCGATGGCATATATTTGATGGATGATGATCTTTCTGTACACTTGACAGGAGTAGATCGCATAATTTTGAGATTTGTACACATGGGCTATGAATTGACCTTTAAAAAGTCAAAAATTGATCACCTCAATGCCCTGTTTCTGGAATACGGGTTGTTGAGTGGAGGCAAAAGCCTGGCAACACACTTCCTAGAGAAGTGTGAACTTCTACAGCCTTCAACAACGTTGAAGAGGCTGCAATCCATATTAGGATTCCTAAATGTTGGCAGAACTTAGATTCCATATTACACAGAAAGCTTTAAACCATTCTACAACCTAATCCATCCAGATTTATCAAGCACAGACTGAACCACTGAACACACACAAATACTACGTCGATTGCAAGCTGATATGCTAGCTTCAAAACACTTACACACATGTGTAAACATGACAATCCTGGTAATCTGTGTAATTGTTGGGGCATCAGGGTACATCTATGTGACATTCAATGAAAGTGACATTGTACAGATTGCATATAAATCACATCTATATACTAATGCTGACTTGTGTTTTGCACCAATAGAAAAAATTCTGACAGTGGTACAGGCTACTGTGGTGAGGGAGAGAGCAATGTCTCAGAGAAAACTAATTATTGTGGTGACCCCACTGCCTACCTTTGAGGCCATCACAAGAGCAAGCATTCAAAACACAAAAGCATGGCATCCATGTTGGATACAATGGTGGATACAATGGGCTAACTCACTCACCACAACGGATGCAAACTGCAAATTTCACTCTACACTACTACACTACAAACAGAAGCCTTTCTGCACTACGAACAAGAATACATCTGACTAATAAAATCATGCTCTGGATTAGTATGATTGCGTCATATATATGGACGCTCTGCCTAGTCTGCTGTAGGGACAAAGCACTAATATTCATCAGCATACACTATCATGAAAGGGTGCATGCAGAATGGAGCATTCCATCCCAAGAAGACCTAAATGCTGTCACTTGGTGACTGCACTTTACAGTTGTCTGAATTTAGGGCTCTAATACTGGAACTGGAGAATTCGGATCCCAGATTCCCCACACTCATACTGTGTGATCCGTATTACTGTGCCCAGTTTTATACTGAATATTTAAACTACTGGAGCCAGAATGGATACAGAGATTCATAATGGTGCATAATAAAGCACAAGATTCTTTGGAAACATGTGGCATAGCTGAAATATTACTTGCCACGGACTCATGTAATCCACACATTGAGTCATTAGCGTTTTGACATACACATTGCAGGGAATTCATTGGTTCATGAAGCTGCAAAAGCAACAGTGTGACCTTTTGCAGTCACTTAAATAACTTGTTCAAGTAAGAGAATAGACAATGCCATCATAACAGCTGTCAGTGACACCCATCTGCCAAAAGGCTTTCCACTCAAGTACTTGTACAAGCTAGATGCGCAAACCATACCATTTGCTCACGTTCTTGGAGCGGTGGATGGAGTAATACCAAATTCAGACCGTAGGCTAGGTTTAAATCTAGCTGCACATGATGGTCTTGTTTCCACACATGCATAGGTGGCTGCTACAATTTCACTATTGCAGCTTGGCTACTGGGGGCCAGGTCTCTATAAACAGACAAAGTACTTTGTCCTTAACCCCTTCGATGCTCATGACGAGCTCAGCTCGTCATGAGGCACAGTGGAGCTGTGCTTATGACGAGCTGAGCTCGTCATGAATCATGGACTATTGCAGCTTCTAGCACAGGAGGGGAAAACCCTTAGCAGCCAAGGTGTTAAATGCAACATCTGCCAGTAGATGAAGGGTTTTACCATGGCACATCCACCACAGACACCTCTACTGATTTCAAACAAGCCTATCGCTTACATCTATTTGGACCATTGCATTCATTTGTCATCAGGTGGGGCTTACAAGTATATCTTGGTTGCAGTGGATTCCTGCTCTCGATTCCTATGGGTATGGCCACAGTGGTTGGCTGAGGCCCGAACGATTATAAAGACTATTTAAAGAAATATGTAGTTGGCACACTAAATTCCAACCAAGGTCCGGACATTGCCACCAGGGCTATTAAATATGCCATGGGAAGTTTGGGTTTGACCCTGCGTATTCCTCCCCATACCATCCCGTGGGAAATCTGGTTGTGGAGAGAAAAAAACAGGACTTAAAGCAGTCTTTAACAGCTGGTGTACTAGGCTCAGGTCACAGTTAGGGCCCTTATCTATATAGGATCCCGAGGGCACTTAACAGTCTGCCTAGAAAATCCTTGGGGGGGTCGAACTCCCTATGAAATCCTGTTTGGGGTATAGATGTGGGTCCCAGACCTCGACAGTCCCAGCACAGTGGTGGCAGAAACACCATTTGATCTAAACAAACATCTTGCGTTTTTACAGGAACTGAACAGTTTCTGAGAAGAACAAAGCAAAGTCCAATTAAAACACACCTCCAATGGTGAAATGAAGGAAGTTCCAGCAAGGCCTGGCTGAATCATGAGGATTGGGGCTCAGGTCAGAGAGAAAATTGTTAACAAGAAAGAATTCTGGCCATCCCAAGAGCGCCTGTACCTGTCCTGGCTGTTGAAGGTACCAGAACCATACTTCTTCCGCTCCTTACCAGAAGCAAAAATAAGTGATTTGTCTCCATTCATCCATCATATCAAACCACACTATGGGGCTGATTTTTAACAATGACATTCTTGGGCTCCTGATTAGTTAGCTGACTCGTCTCATTACCCTGCAGGAAGTTCAGATGGAAACATTAATAACTAATGAAGCATCCTCTCCCCCAATAGAAGATTGCAGTAGCCAACAATGAAGTATCCCTTCTACCCGTTACTACAACAACTGTACACTCAACTAGTACAGAAACACAGATTTTAATTCTGAATGCTAATGTGAATCCTGTTTATATCAGTGTACCACAGATTGAGTCATGGCCCAGTTCTACGATACCCGCAGTGCTGCCAAAAATAGATCAGACTGCCTCTGGCTACTTCATCAACTTTGATGACTTTTCCCCCAGATTGATCTGATCCATCAGCACCACAACTCTAAAGTTTCCAATGAGACTGCATGTTTTATATCTTTTGTTGAAAAAGACATACTTTGTTCCTCCATGGTCACACCTTTTTATTACAATTTTGTTACTTTTCCTGGTCCTTCGAATTGGTTTTGTGACTGTCTATTTCTTGCTTCTCAATGGACACTATCTCCCAGAATGTTCTGCAGTACAACTGGTGAACTTAGTTCTCAAACCACATTTATCATCACACAAAGAACAAAGAAACCTTTCCCTTGTGAACATTTCAGCTGTTCCAGTTCCTGATGGGATTGTTTGGGATAGGACATCATATGATGTATGTGGCCTCACTGAACTTTTACATATTCCATATTTGTTTAAATTATCTTTAAATGACATTGTCACCCCCTAGTACTATCTCCGATGATTGGGATGTAAACACAGTCCATGAAATGCTAGCAGATCTAGGGCATTCTACTTTTTTTTGTTTGATGAACTGTGTGACAGTGCATCTAATTATGATTAAATGTTCTGTTTTCAACATTATGATCATCATTTCCTGCAAAAAGCATGTACTTCATGTGCTGTTTTTAACTGCACATAGTGGGAACATTGCTCTACTCCACCACAGGGTAGTTGAAAGACATTTGGCCAGAATTTTGATTATTCTTCTGGTTATGATACATTAGACTCAGTGTCTTATTATCATAAACTTGCATTATCACCTGCAAAGAAAAATATGTTAACAAACACCAAGCTTATTTATTCTGCTTCTTTTCTTTCCCCGCTGTCCACACAAGGGTTTAACTTTCAATTCAGGTGACAAGGGATTGGAGTTTCAGGTGAATAGGGCTTTAATTAGAGCATGCTTATACAACAACAAATGATTTACCTGAATGCAACTGTGCAACAAATTCTTGGTTTAGCCAATATGAACGATTTGAACGCACCATGCATTCCCAGATTTGCATGTTTTGTAAATGGGCAGCAGCTTACAAAATACAAGAAGGAAACACTAGACATCATGCTACACAATTGCACTTACAATTCATCACACACCAATTGGAGGGGGGTTTGTGTTGCTGTTAGATACTAACGGATGTCAAGCATGAATCCTGGGTAACACCAAGGGCTTTAAGATCAGCACACCTGACTTGCGTTATGTGCAGACAAAACACTTGGGTGGTAACAACGTACAGTTTTGGAATGATATGCCTTGATTGGCAAAATATCTCAACATTGTCCTAAGTGAAACAACACTTGACCCTTCTTTCTGATGGCCTGGAAGTACATGACTTCTTGTTAGGTCCTCGAAAACCACATCACACACGCTTCTTTTATGTAATATACAGTGAAATATTGAATGTTTCTCAGCAGTAAGCCGGGCAGATTGGAAGATGTATTCTGCTCCGAGAGCATCCGCTCTCAGAATTCTATTTGAAGGTATTCAACTCTTTGAGGCACAACTAAAGGACAATATTCACAAACTTTTTAAAGAACATAATCATTCCTCACCTTCTGAGCAAAGTTCTTATGTGCCTCACTCCAAGGAGACTATTTTTCTGCAACCTTCCCAAAGACAGCTGGAGGGGCAACATGGAAAGTTGTGCTCTAAACATAAGAAGAGAAAGCCTAAGTCTTCTAATAAGCAGCACTCCTTACTAACATGGGAATGGCCAGGTATTTGTGGTTGAAGGCAGAATACAACACTTCCTGGAGGCCTGGCTACAATTCACTTCAAACAAGTGTGTCCTTCAAATAGTTCAAGTGGGCTACAGAATAGAGTTTGCATCCCTCATGAGTCGGGATTGAGACCAACTCCATCGCCATTGAACAAGGGCAAACAGCTAGCAATCAATAAGGGGATAGATGCACTGTTATTCATGGAAAAAATATTGGCGGTACCTCAACCCGAGGCACATCAGTGGTTTTACTCCATAATCTTTCTGGTTCAGAAGCAGACCAGAGAGTACTGGATGGTCCTGGACTTAAAGAGTTTGAACATATTCATCAAGTATCTTCCACCTTGCTGAGGGTCATTCCTCTAGTGTGCCGGGGTCATTTTATGGTCACAATGCCTGTTATCATGTGTCAATCTTTCTTTCTCATCTCAGAGTTCTCCGGTTTTGTGTCAGGGGTTCACCACTCCCAGTTCAATGTGCTCCTGTTTCGGTGGAGGACAACTCCTAGAGTGTTCACGAATGTGGCTGCGCCAGTGTTAGCCTATCTTCAAGGGATCCATATGTATGGGTACTCATATTTGGATGACTCGCTTTTTCATGCCCCCTCAAATTGTTGCGTGTTAATCTAGGTTCCTGATCGATACTGTGACCTTATGCCCCTATTCGGCTAAAAACCCATTTATTCCCTATATTGGCATAACCGTTCAAGTGCGATTTTCTGAAAAGTCATCTCTGGCCTCACATGAACAGAGCCACATTCCAGCATGACTCTCTGCTACTTCCTTTGCGACCAATTAGTGCAATGACAGAGCAGCAGTCACTATCTGATATTCCTAGATAACACTCCGAGTTCTTCAACAAGATAAAAACTTAGCAAACCTGGAAATCCCTGCTTGCTATGTTTTGATTAGTAATGGAACTCTAATGAGCAACTGATAACTATCACTTCCTAGTGACATCTTTAATTGATGTCTTATGTCCAGCAAACTTGCGTCAAACCCGGCACCTGTCAGGTATAAATATTACCAACGTTGCCTTAAGCAATGTTCGTTGCCTGTTGCTGATGCCAGCTGCCTGCATGACCCTGTGTTGGTAAATCTAGCACTCTGTCGCTGCAGCCTGCTATCCTGTGGTGGTGAAGCTGCTGATTACCATTATCGCCGCTACAGCGCGAACTATGGTGCAGTACGCTTAAGGAGCTGAACAGCCGTCCTCTGCGAAGACATCCAGCAGATTCCAGCTGCCCGCGGACGCTGTCCCCCCTCCTTCCTCGACGCGCTGAAGAGAAGCCGCTGCCTTTCTCGTGCAGAGAAATCCAGTCCCGGCGCTTCCGGTTTACCTTCGCGGGTGACTGGGATATCGAGAGAGACCCCTGAAGGAGATACCAATCCTCCATCATTCTATTCAGAGGTATGGTGTTGACTAAACCCTTAGACGAGAATTCTTGAAACAAACCTTGGCAAAACCAACTTAACTTAAGCTACTTACTTACTCCCCTTTCACGTGTTAGGCTTAGGTCAGGCACACTGGGGTAGGCTTAGTTAGAAGCACCAGTTGAGTATGTTAGCCTAATGTATATATGACTGTATATATGTTGTATTACTTTTAAACCATTGTATGGCTAAGAAACCATATCAATGCTTTTACAGTTCTATTTCGCAATACTTATCTTACTGTACGTACTTTTTATAATAACAATTATTGCAATCGTGGCAATACATTTCTCTTGTACGAGAAGAAAGACTGTTCAATAAATGTTAACCCTTTATTGACAAACGCCCGTCTCTTTATTCTCTACATCTCGTGAAAGTAAACTGCACTAGACTGACTGAGTGAAATACATGTCTATTGTTTCACACGACCCTAGAGATTGACTCTTGATCTGAGGAGCAAAGTTGTCATGTTGCACGGTTGTTGGAAAACTGAATCCCTTCTTGTCTGTGCCAAGGAAGCTGATCACTTCCTATGCAGAGAAGAAAGTTTCCAGTGACCTCTGAGCTAGTTGGTAACACAACCCAATTAAGTTTAGCATAGTCAGTGGAGGCCTGGAATATAAGCAGTTCCACGTCGATACTACTGTTTATGTTATTCCAATGCGCAGGGCCTAGTGGGAAACTAGGAACTACACTACATGGCGCCCAACGTTTGGTAAGGCGATAAACTAACGCAAGACAGTAGAGTAACTCAGTCGTGCATATTTCACACAGACCCCTTTCTCCCGTAAATACTCCAATAGACGTCTGGAGTGGGTGAAAGGTTAAAATCCGCCCGACCTTAGTAGGAAGAGATTCCTATGTAAAGCTCTGGTTTATTCAACGTTGAAGGATACAGTGTTCCAAAATATTGTGCACCTAATCTTTGTCTCCTTGGAGACCTACTCTGCAAACCTGCATTTTTAAAATGTCAGTAGAAAACAACGGAACCTCTGGGGCCGCAGTAGACGCGACTCAGCAAGGTCCCGAACAAGCAGACCCGGATGCTATTATCATCCCGGTTCACTTAAGAAGATCTATAACTTTAAAACTTATAGAAAACGGACTGACACCTCAAGGTGGTACAGTAATTTTCGTGATAGAGGCTCACGAGTATCGGCAGACAGAGGTATTCTATTCATGGATAAACTTTCCAGCGGCAAACGCTAGAACACAAGAGTTTCACTATTACAAAATAGAGGAACCTCCGGGAGAGTACGCTCCTTTCGAGGAGATTGAAATCCCACTTAAATTTCAAGAGCACCTGCTCTGGTTTAATGGCGCCCTAAAACACAATAATCACATAACTAGGCTCGGTCCTCTAGGGAGACCAGGAGCAACGTGGCCGGTTCTAGCCAGCTACACACCACATCCTGACATTGCAAGAATGTCAAGAGAAGAGCTGTTAGTACAGCTAAACACATTAATAAAAATACATAGGCAATTAGTCCAATATGTAATGCGGACTGCAACAGTCCAGCCAGCTGTTAATTCACACCAGCTGACCCCTCATCAGGGGAACACAAATAAAATTACACCACAGAACATACAGTCATGTCTTGGTAAAACACCCGTAAAACGGGAACAAATTCCTTTCTGGTTAGCACAGAAAATCACTCAAATAGAGGCAGTATTTCCTGATACTACCCCTATTGAGAAACACAGAATCTTGACCATCTGCCTTCCTATGGGAATCGCACCACACGTGGAGGACTGTGACCCTTGGGGTACAGTCTTTGCTTCCATTTATACAAAAACACACGGTGTTCCGTCTATGGCGGTAATACCAGAAGTGCTAAAACAGATTCAAAATGAATTCGGTCCAGAGCCCGCTTTAAATCTAGGTATGAAATTACTGAAAGACTTCAAGCAGGTCACGGCTATATTATTAGCCAATATAAGAGGAGAAGTAGCATCTGTGGCGATTCGCCAGAAGTTGAGGGAAACAGATATAAAAGATCCTGTTGAGCTTGCAAAAATCATAGAAAAGTGCTATGAAGAATTAGGTAGAGACAGCTTGGGTGGGAAACCAGTAAAGTCCCAACTGCTCGAAAATCCTGAAAAATTATTTATTAAAAATAATTTAAACACTCCTAAAAAGAGCTGGGATGGAAATAAACAATCCACTCCCAAGGAAAAAGTTTTCCAGTCCAGAGGAAGGTCTCCTCGACGGAGGGAAAGACCTCCGACTCGAGAACGCCAGTCTCCCCAGAGGGAGCCCTCTGAGAAAAGATATAACCTTAGAAATAGGGATAATCTGAAAAAACCTGATAGATATCAAAGTATTGATACACGTCCCTCTCGATCTCTTCCACAGAATTCGGAAAGAAGAGGACGGTCAGACCCAGGAGAGCACACCAAGTCCAAAGACAAGGAACTTGCTCAGAGCAAAAAATCTAAATTTCCTAAAAAGAAGGTAGCCAGTATTAGAGTAATCAACCATGCCGAGAATACTGAGGACACAGTTGAAAAACGGGGAGTGGGCATTGACAATGTTGGACAGTGCAGCAGAAATCAGTATAGTGCGCAAGAACTTGATGAGTCATCTGGAGACAGTGGACACGAATGAATACATTCAGGTTGAAACTGCCGACGCCAGACTTAGCGAGCCCCATAAAATATACGAAATAACATTGCGTATGGAGGGTGATAAGACTAGGAAAATTAAGGGTCTATTTTGGGATAAGCTCTCAAAAGGCTATGATATTCTGTTAGCTGAAAAAGATTGTCCCCCGGAGTTTGTCAGGGAGTGCCCTCGTGGCGAAGAAGTAATTATGCCTGCCTTCTCGAATCACATACCGATTCACAAAAAATATACATATGCAAGGAAATGGGCAGTAGCCCAGGCACCTGCATTGTATAAAAATCATGTAGGATGGGATGAGGACTCTCCTCTCACAAAATCCAACTAAAAAGTGAACCAACTGCCCAACGGCAGTATCCCATAAAGCAAGAAGCTAAAAAACAGGTCAGGGAGATCTTAGATCAACTTGAGTACCAGGGGGTGATTGAAACATGCACCTCTCAAATGAACAATCCTTTGTTTCCTGTCTCCAAGCCAGACAATTCATATCGTCTAGTTTTGGACTACAGACACCTTAATACATGTTGCAAAACTTTTGCAGTACAAAACTCGCATAGTGCAGCCCTAATGAATAACATAGTTAGGAAAAAATATAAAACGACATTAGACATATCTAATGGTTTCTTTTGTCAAAACATTGCACCAGAAAGCAGATATTTGACCGCTTTCTCCGCATTTGGGTCGCAGAAAAAATTCTGTCGACTCCCACAG
Source organism: Lissotriton vulgaris (assembly GCF_964263255.1). Classification (NCBI taxonomy): domain Eukaryota; kingdom Metazoa; phylum Chordata; class Amphibia; order Caudata; family Salamandridae; genus Lissotriton; species Lissotriton vulgaris. Next base: position 900,067,651 of record NC_141687.1, read on the forward strand.
GGGTTCAAGAACAGCCCAGGACTATTCTCAGCTAGAGTAACAGAGTTACTACAAATCTATGATGATGAAGCATTATCTTACGTAGATGATATTTATCTCACAGATGACGACTTGGATACTCACTTGAAAAGAGTGAACACCATTATACTTGGGTTCGCAGCAGAGGGTTACAAATTCAACTTTAAAAAGTCCCGAATTGCCCATCTGACAGTACTATTTTTAGGGTACGAATTATCAAGTGAAGGGAAAAGCCTAGCGGACAACTTCTTAGAGAAGTGCGCTGTACTCCAAGCTCCAAAAACGCTGAAGAATTTACAATCAATACTAGGTTTTCTGAATTTCGGAAGAACTTACATCCTAAATTACGCAGAGAGGGTTAAACCTCTCTACGAACTAATTAAACCTGATTTTAAACAAATCAATTGGACTCAAAAACACACAGAAATTTTGAGATCACTGCAAACAGACATGTTAGCAAAAACGAAATTAGACACACGTGACAACACGATCGATCTTGTAATCCGAGTCATCCCAGGAAGATGCGGATTCACGTACCTAACCTCTAATGAGGGAGAAAAGGTACCAATTTCAATTAAATCTCACTTGTACACACAAGCAGAAAAAACATTCAGTCACACAGAAAGAACTGTGAACGCAGTGCAAATCGCATTAGCAAATGAAAGAGAACTATAACACGGCAAACGGATTAACATCCTCACAGCGGAATCCGCCTTCGAAGCGCTATTCAGCCCAGTAAACCTGCCTACAGTGTCACTGGATCCGAAATGGATACAGTGCATAGATTCTCTAGGAGCGGAAGACGTGAAATACTATTTCGCCCCGCAATTTGAAGAACTGAATGATTTAGAGTATGAAGAAGAATATCCTCTGCCAATCGAACTTCTGCCTCTCCCACTGTACGCCTGTATAATCTATACAGATAGCTTTGTACAGCATTTCAACGTAGAGAGAAAATCCTACGATGCAGCATGTGCGATCATTAAAGGTCGTTGGCTGTGCGGTAAATTCAGACCGAAAGTAACAAAAACTGAATCAGTAAAGTACTGTTCGGCTCAAAGAACTGAAATCAGATGTTTAAAGATGGCGCTCGAAAATGCAGAACGCGAATTCCCCACACTTATAGTGTGCGATTCTCATTTTTGCGTCAATTCTTACAACAATAAACTGCAGAGTTGGATCAAAAACGACTACAAAGATGACACAGGTGCCACAATAAAGCATAAATTGCTCTGGAACGAGGTAGCTCTTTTAAGTAAAGAACTACAAAAGACTCACGTGATTCACGCACAGAGTCTTCAACGTGATGGCGTTCACGTTGCAGGGAATTCATTGGCTAATACAGCCACCGCGGAAGCAACTAAACCGGCTTCCGTAGCCACAAAAAAGCGTACAGATAAATACATAGACGGGGAAACCATGCTGGCAGTAAAAACGACCGTAAAAGGCGACTGTGCAGCACTACCCGTAAACTATCCACTCAATTATGCATACATAATCGATGCAAACTCCGTTCCTTTTGCTCGAATCCCTGGAGTGGGGGACAGAGTAATTCCAAACAGGAGCAGGAGGGGCTTCCTCTTACTGGAAGCGCACATGGGGTTGGGTCTGAGACACCGAACAATCAAAGCCTCTCTGAAAGAATTACAATCAGAGTACTGGTGGCCAGGAATGAGTATAGATATTCAATGTTTTGCTCAAAATTGTGAAAACTGCAATAGAGATCGCAGAAATGAACAGGCCAGTGTAGTTTCAGGATCCCTTCTAGACAGCATAAGGCGGTCTATCTGCGCAATCAAAGAAGAGAAGCGCGTCCCAGTGTACACCATTAAGACGAAAAGCACTTAAAAAATGAGGCCTCCAGCGCTCGGCTGACGCTAGAACGGTTATAAAAGATTTGCGAGTCCATATCGGCATATACGCAATTACCACGTTCCATTCTGACCAGGGTCCTGCTTTCAGCTCTCGAGCTTATAAGAGGCCATGGCTAGCATGGGAATTGGGTTGCGGTATTCTTGTCCGTCATACCCCGGAAGGGAATAGTGTGATAGAAAGAAAAAGCCGGGACATAAAGCAATCTATAACAGCGAAGGTATTAGGTTCAGGCGCTGGGTGGGTCAAACATTTAATAAGTGTCCAGACTAGTCTTAACAACATGCCAAGAAATTCTCTAAAAGGTTTCAGCCCATACGAACTATTGTTCGGAATTAGAATGCGCGTTCAGGACCTCGATAGTCAGATGTCAGTGGTACAAGAAGAAACAACGCACTTTGATGTAAAGGATCGTTGGGCTGTTTTACAGGAACTGAATGAAACAAGAAAATCATTAAGCAACATAAAGTTAAAGCAACAGCCAAGTACCACTGACGAGGCACCACCCGCAACAGCCCCAGCAAGGCCTGTCTGGATTCCAAAGATTGGGGATCTAGTCAGAGAAAAGATCGCGGTTAAGAAGGAATTTGGGCCTTCTTACAGAAAAGCAGTACCTGTCTTAGCAGTCACCGGAACAAGATCAGTTGTGCTACCGCCCCTTGCTGGTAAAAAGGAGAACAGAGTCGTGTCTATCGATCTGGTAAAACCACAAGCATGTGGCCTATAATCAACAGTAGGCCCAGTGGACTCCCAAGAAACAACAGAATACCCAAACTTGCAACAATCCAAGAGGTTCAAACTGAAAGACTAAACACATTCGATCAGCCTGCAGTGCACAATGAAGGACTATGCAATAATGCCATGGAACTCGTGCCTCTTGAAACACAGATTGAAACAGTTCGTCAAGAAACAACACCAGTCTACAATGATGTGGCATCAGAAAGTGCTACCGAGAAACAGATTGAAAGAACAATCCCATCAATTGACAGAACTGCCTCTGGTTATTTCATCAACTTCGACAACTTCTCTGAAGATTTAAACGACCCTGAAGTGATGCCAGAAACAAAAAAGTCTTTTAAAGAAAAAGCAACGGAACTCTTTCATCAACTGAAGGAAATCTACCTTGTTTCCCCTTGGCTAGAGTTCTGGTTCGGTCTAGGTGTATTTTTCCTCCTACTTTGGCTCATCATGGTACTGTGTTTGGGAAAATTTATTGAAGGAAAATATATTACAATGGACACAGCAAGTCAGAACATCAACCTAGTCCTGAAACCACACAGATCATCCCACGTGAAGAAAAGAGAACTGTCAACAGTTAATGTCACAGCAATTCCAATACCTGGTGGGGTAGTATGGGAGAAAACAGACTATGAGATATATGGTCCGGTCGAAATCCTGAAGTATCCTCATCAACTAAAGGTTTCCTTAAGTGACTTTGTGACAACAAGTACATTCTCTGATGATTGGGACTTTAACAGTATTAATGACATGATGTCTGATTTAGTAATGTCAGCTAGATTCACAGATCATGATTATTTACAAGGTTCATCTAGTTATGAGCAATTATTCTGTTACACCCACTATGGGGATCATTACTTGCATAAATCTGCACAGCCTAGAAATGTTTTTATGTATAACCAATGGGAACATTGTTCTACACCACCTAAAAGCAGTTCTAAAGCATTTTTTGAGAAATTCAAATACTTCTCAGGGTTTAACACCAGTGATGCAGAAACGTTTTATTATAAACTGTTAGATAAAACAGGAATGAAAACAATGCTGACAAATTCTAAATTGATATATTCAGAAGCATTTTATGACAAAATGATAACATTTGGTTTTGATTATTGGAAAAATAATATTGAAACGAAAACAATTTGGGGTACAAAAGATTGGCAGGTGCAAGGCATTGAAGCACTATTTAGAACCTGCATGATACCAGAACAAATGTTGTTTTCAAATGACACAATACACCAAACATCTTGTCGTGGCCTAGCTAAGAACAAAGACCTTAAAACACCGTCTATACCAAAGCCAATAGCTGAGAATGCAACCACAGATATTGAGTTAGACGTGTCACAAATTTTACATTTCAACAGAACACATCCTGATTGGAAAAAGTGGTTAATCTGGCCTACAGACACAAATAGCTGTCAAGATAGATTCCTGAATAAAACACAGGGTTTAAAAATGACCAGATTAGACTCGAGATATCCCCAGAGACAACATCCAGGGATTATAACAACATACAGTGTAGGGAAACTCTGCCTCGAATGGCTAACTACATCCACACTGGCTGAAATTAAGCAACACTTATCTTTATTAAAAGATGGTGCTGATTTGCGTGATTTCATTCTTGGACCACGCAAACAGCGTCAAAAGCGTTTCATAGCGACCAGTATCTATGCTGCTTACAACGAGGCTTGGAAAGTAAAGCAAATTGAAACTGCTGAAAAAATACGAGAAATTGATCGTATTCATTTGGAGAAATCACTTTCTGTAGTAGACAATGGGTTAACGACTCTGTCTTCCAGAATATATTCGTTGGACAATATTGTATCCTCTGCCTTTGATGTGATAGACAGAGATTTGCTAATGTTACAACATGGCCAGTCTCAATTACGCTCTATTATAGAACTAGGCTGGACGCTGCAAAATCTTCGTTCAGGCTATGTGCCTTGGCGTTTAATCAACACAACGTCATTATTTTCCAGTTTTAACCTTACTGATAAACAGATCAGTTTGGCACAGAAAGGAGCAGACTATACAATCCTGAGCATCGAAAAACTCGAGAGATTACCATTGACAATGTCAGAGAGTCCTGTCATTGAATGGATAATACACGGAATTATCACAATTCCGATAACAACTTTCCGATTTAAAAAGTGCCTTGAATACATACCTGCTGGCCAATATGAACAATTGGGTAAAGGATATGTAAAATCCGAATGGAAATTACCATACACTCATTCTTGCTATAGTGACAGCGACAACAATGTATTTCTTAGTGGTAATAACTGTAAACATTCACTAAGCGGTATACTTTTGTGTCAGGGTATTAATTTACACGGAGCATGTGATGGAAATTCAAACAACCTTTCATGCCACCAGCTAGTCACACCTGCAACTCAGATAGAGCCCTTCTTTATGCAACTCGCAAACGGGAGTTACATTCTTAGAACGGATCACAGATGTTGTGGCCTCACGCCAGGGAAAAGTTATCTAATAGAAGTAACGTCCATGGTCAAATGTTGTATGCAAGCATTGTTCCCGAGCGGGCCTCCAGACATAGTGACTCCCCTCTGGCCTCGTCTGAATCTCTATTCTATACGAATTGATACTTTAAGCAAAGTGAAATCTGTACTTTTACAAACAACAGTGCCTATAACGTCATCTAAAGAGACGTATGATCTTCTAGTCGCAAGGACGGCTACTGAAGTTCATGACCTTTTATCAACAAATTGCCCCGTGCATTTCGTAGAAATGTTCAGCCAACTCCTTAACATGTCTAGTGCAACAAGCATCCCAGGCATATTTAAGACAGTCTTTACGGGACTGCTAACACCCTTCCAGGCAATTTTGGGAATCTTTCCTAATTTTGTGCACTCCATTTTTGGCGGCATACCATTATTTTTGGGACTCGTCGCAGGGATTCTATTTTTGACCCTCCTGCTACGTTATGGCAAGCCTCGGCTCAGACATAGCTCCCATGGGAATGGAAGAGACAATCCTAGCAATGCGCTACCGGGACAGGATAACTAACGTCCTTGGATTGGCCAGGCTGAGAGATCTAAACATGACCTGGTTCCTTTCATTCAGACCGATATGGCAAAATTGCATTTTACCTGTGCTACGGTGTATGCTTTGCGGCGATGAATGCGTGTTGGACATCTGTCTTTCACTTCCATCAGCAGTACCAATGGACGTCGATACTTTGCTCAGTCCAATAACGGCTCACGCATTGTGTTGTCCCCAGCGGCTACCAATCCTGATGACGGCATTTGTGGAGACTCCTGTACTACAGCCAAGTGGTAACAGTGGAGCGAGTGACAAAAGCAACATCATCCAGGTACAGCGAGCTGTGAGCATTGCTGCTCCCGAATATGATAACAGCAATCATTCTCACACCTGCCAAGTTACAGCGCTATCTAATTTGGTTGAACTATCACCTGAATTTGTAGACCAATTCTTTGAGAGCCTGTCTGATACGATGTTCTCACCCGTAGAGAAACAATAACTTTTAGAAGCTCTTCCGACACGCAGTGTTCCCATGAACTCTGAATTCGGCCTTCAGTTTTGATCAACAAAAACTGCAATAAGCTTTGGAACTCTATGTTTCTCCGCTCAAGCATTAAAAAAAATGTTTTTTCTTTGAATTGGACAATTTTTTCTAATATTGACCCTTTTTGGCACGAACAATTCTTTGCTTAACGTAAAAACTATTCTTAGAGAACAGAAGCTTCACACTCCTATTTCTAAACACATCTAGAGACATAACAACATTACACCAGCCTCTAGCACACATGTTATTACAATGCATTTTTTTGTGATGATTTATCTCGCATTTCTTCTGTCAGAGATACTTCATGTGTAATTCTTTTTGCATAATCGTTCATTGATTTCATATGCAATAATTATTTGAATGATTTCTATGCTTTAAAAAACGTACAGTACCTAAATTTCATGTATTACAAGTACGCCTATTTCGAATGCATTTATGTATTTTGGGGTGGGCAATGTTACACATGCATCTAATTGCTTAGTTTTAGTAATTTTGATGGACATTAACCCGTGGAGTGGGTGTTGCGTGTTAATCTAGGTTCCTGATCGATACTCTGACCTTATGCCCCTATTCGGCTATAAACCCATTTATTCCCTATATTGGCATAACCGTTCAAGTGCGATTTTCTGAAAAGTCATCTCTGGCCTCACACGAACAGAGCCACATTCCAGCATGACTCTCTGCTACTTCCTTTGCGACCAATTAGTGCAATGACAGAGCAGCAGTCACTATCTGATATTCCTAGATAACACTCCGAGTTCTTCAACAAGATAAAAACTTAGCAAACCTGGAAATCCCCGCTTGCTATGTTTTGATTAGTAATGGAACTCTAATGAGCAACTGATAACTATCACTTCCTAGTGACATCTTTAATTGACGTCTTATGTCCAGCAAACTTGCGTCAAACCCGGCACCTGTCAGGTATAAATATTACCAACGTTGCCTTAAGCAATGTTCGTTGCCTGTTGCTGATGCCAGCTGCCTGCATGACCCTGTGTTGGTAAATCTAGCACTCTGTCGCTGCAGCCTGCTATCCTGTGGTGGTGAAGCTGCTGATTACCATTATCGCCGCTACAGCGCGAACTATGGTGCAGTACGCTTAAGGAGCTGAACAGCCGTCCTCTGCGAAGACATCCAGCAGATTCCAGCTGCCCGTGGACGCTGTCCCCCCTCCTTCCTCGACGCGCTGAAGAGAAGCCGCTGCCTTTCTCGTGCAGAGAAATCCAGTCCCGGCGCTTCCGGTTTACCCTCGCGGGTGACTGGGATATCGAGAGAGACCCCTGAAGGAGATACCAATCCTCCATCATTCTATTCAGAGGTATGGTGTTGACTAAACCCTTAGACGAGAATTCTTGAAACAAACCTTGGCAAAACCAACTTAACTTAAGCTACTTACTTACTCCCCTTTCACGTGTTAGGCTTAGGTCAGGCACACTGGGGTAGGCTTAGTTAGAAGCACCAGTTGAGTATGTTAGCCTAATGTATATATGACTGTATATATGTTTTATTACTTTTAAACCATTGTATGGCTAAGAAACCATATCAATGCTTTTACAGTTCTATTTCGCAAAACTTATCTTACTGTACGTACTTTTTATAATAACAATTATTGCAATCGTGGCAATACATTTCTCTTGTACGAGAAGAAAGACTGTTCAATAAATGTTAACCCTTTATTGACAAACGCCCGTCTCTTTATTCTCTACATCTCGTGAAAGTAAACTGCACTAGACTGACTGAGTGAAATACATGTCTATTGTTTCACACGACCCTAGAGATTGACTCTTGATCTGAGGAGCAAAGTTGTCATGTTGCACGGTTGTTGGAAAACTGAATCCCTTCTTGTCTGTGCCAAGGAAGCTGATCACTTCCTATGCAGAGAAGAAAGTTTCCAGTGACCTCTGAGCTAGTTGGTAACACAACCCAATTAAGTTTAGCATAGTCAGTGGAGGCCTGGAATATAAGCAGTTCCACGTCGATACTACTGTTTATGTTATTCCAATGCGCAGGGCCTAGTGGGAAACTAGGAACTACACTACAAAATATCCAGTTGCTTCAGAAGTTAGAGATAGCATTGTGGACCATTCAGTTGCACAGTTTCCTTCTAAATTGGGAAAAATGCAATTGCTCATCAACTATGGATTTGACATTTATACGGGCAAGATTCAGGACCGAATTGAACAAGATGTTTCTTCCTGCTCCCAGAGTAGAAGTGTTGAAGTCCATAACTCTACAAACCCTACAAGGGCACACTCTTCCAGTCAGGCAGTGGTTAAAGCAGTTGGATCATATGGTGGCAGCTGTTTTTACAGTCCCATGGGCCAGGCTGCATCTATGAACATTATGGCGTCATTTCCACCCTTACTGGGATTCCAAGTCAGAGACTCTCGAGATCAGGGTCCCAATGACACAGGAGAACAGAGATCATTTAAAGTTGTGCCTTCTTCCGGGGTCATTGACCAAGGGGTGGAGCTGCAACCAGACCCTCTGAAGGTTCTGATGACAGATGCTAGGTCTTTTGAATGAGGGGCAACATTGGACTCAGATCTCATTCAGAGGCTTTGTGGTCTTCAAACTGGAGAGAACTAATGGGGCTGTGCTGAGAGCAGTCATTCATTTCAAAAACATACTGCAGGGTTTTCATTTGTTGGTCAAGTCAGACAATACGGTATCAGTTGCTTTCCTGAGCAATCAGGGAGGCGTCAGGTCAAAATCTCTGGATCAGGTAGTGATGACTTTGTTTCAATGAGTGGAAGTTCATCTAATTTCCCTGTCAGCAATTTACATCAGAGGTTCAGACAATGTGGTAGCGGATTCCCTTAGTCGCATGTTCCCATTCTCTCAGGAGATTTTTCAATAAATTTGCAGGAGATTCGGTACCCTTATGTTGATCAGTTCGCCTCTCAGATCAACGCTCAGCTTCCGAGGTTTTTTTGCAAGGCACCTCAGACAGGGGTGTGGGGGTGGATGCATTGACTTTGCGGAGGTCAAATCCTCTTTTTTAAGCTTATCCCCTATTACCTTGATTCTCAAGCTTCCGGCTCATCTTCAAGAAGGCGACAAGATGATGGTGATGACGGTCCCCTTTTGATCGATAAGGTCTTGGTTTCTGATTCTGAAGGCACTGCTGGTAAGGGCCTTGGTTATTCCCAATTTACCCATCTGCCCTGTGGTTTTCCAATCTAGTACTATACGGGAGACTTCAGTTGCAGGACTGGAAATTGAGAGGAGAGGGTGACAGCATAGAGGTTTGTCCTCGCATTTAGCCCTGGCTGTTCAAAATTCTCGCAGTCCATCTACTTTGAAGTCAATTGGCAGGCACCATAGTCCTTTCTAGCACTGGTGTTCAGAGCACAAACTGTCTCCTGTTGAATGTTCCCTTCCGAAGGTTCTTTCAATTTCTTTGGGAGGATTCTGAGAAAAAGAATGCTGTTTCTACTCTTCGTGTTCAGTGCACAGCAATTAAGGCTTTCCGTAATCCCGGGGGAATTTGAAGCATAAGGATGATTAAGTCTCTCAACTAATGAGAAATGTCTCTATTTCTTGCCCAGTGGTTTAGTCTCTTTTTCTTCTGTGGGATTTCGCTTTAGTATTGAAGACCCTTCCCTCCTTTTGTTTGAGCCTCTGGATCAGGAGGACATAAAGTTTTTTTTACCTTCAAGGTGGTATTCTTGGAATACCTTGAATGTGGTATTCTTGTTAGCCACCAGCTAGAAGGACTGGTACACTTGCCGTTCTGTTGAATAAAGACCCTTATCTATCCTTTTGTGAAGATGGTGTGGTTCTTAAGCGAGACTCATCATTTGTACTCAAAGGAACCTCTGCTTTTCTTAGAAGTCAGGAGATCACCCCCCCCCCCAGCTCTCTCAGATTTGTCAGGCTCAAACTGTGAGTTTCAGTGAAGTTTACTAGGTGTTAGAAGGGGTCTGCATATTTACCTGGAGAGAACTAAATCACTATAAAATTTGAGTCACTTTTTGCCACTTCTGACTCACCTAATAAGTGAATTCAGACCTTAATGATTTCCATTAGTTGATGGAATAAGTAGGCGAGCAGGCGATTGACTTGGCCTTCTCTTTTGACAAGTACTCTTCCTCCTCTTGGGATTCAGGGGCTTTCTATTTGAGTAATGCAGCTTCATGGGTTGAATTGAATGGGGTTTCCATAGCTGAAATATGTAGAGCACTACATGGACTGCCCCTAATAGTTTTGTGAAAAATTATAGGTTGCAAAATGTTTTGGACGATAATAAGAATATTGGGCTTGGGGTGTTGGGTTCAGTTTGCACATAAGCTTAACTTCTTTAGTTCAATAAATAGATTTTTTTCTGGGTCTTTATGGGCTGTCTCTTACTGATCTATTGGAAATATGAAGGTCATTTTACGCTGCTTTGTTATGCCTCATAATAATGAAGGAGAACAAGAACATCATGGGTGTAGAGGTAATTCTCCTATTACCTACCTGTAATCTTCATTATTCTTAGCCCTTATTATCCTTGTCCCATTCATTACACCCCTCCCTCCCAGTCTTGTGATCTTCATATCTATTGTGAGGGTCTTGGGTTTTCGGGAGGAGTGCTGGGTTTGAGATATTCATATGGGATACACACTGAAAGGGAGTGATACCCTAACACGCTTTTCTGATACCATTTTCTCTCGCAAGAGATGGATGTAAAATCAAGTAAATCAAGTACTTGTATAGCACAAATCACCCCCGAAGGGCATGGGCGTCCGCAGGGGGGGGCAAGGAGGGGCGCTTGCCCCCCCTGGAACAACCCTCCTTGCCCCCCCTGCGGACGCCCATAAAAACCATGACTTCAAGACCGGGTTCTCACTCTCTTTCCTCTCCTTTCTGTTATTTGCTTCCCTGTGAAATGGATCCAAAAAAGAGACGCTTATGCTGGAAATGTTGCCTTTTAATTCCAAAGTGCAGCATTGGGATTAAAAGGCCAAAAATATGAAAAATAACTAAATAAAGTAAGACAGAGTGGTAGCAAACTGGCAAAACTGATTTTATTCACACTGAAACACATTAGCACCACTTTTACAGAGCTTGCCAGTGAAGCGCTATTTTTGTTTTCTAGTCTTTGTTTTCCCCAGGCTTGGAACTAGTGCACCAATCCTGGAGGTACTGCAATGTGTGGATTGGAAAACAAAATGTGTGCTGCTGCTCTGCGTCCAGGGATGTGGTCTTTTTACCATACTGCTTACGTTTTGTAAGGATATAAGCAATGGCCATTGAAATGGGTCCATTCAGGGCCCTGTAGTTGTGTCCTTAACTTTTCAGGCAAAAGCACTCACTGATTTCTGAATAGTGAGTGTAAAAGCATTAAGGTAACCATGTTGTTCCTGCTTACATTTCAAATGGTTTGCTAAATTTTGCATTCCCTATAAGTGTTTTTTCCAGGATGTTGTTAATTTTTTTTTTTTGTAGGCCGCATATTGCTCTTGTCTAGTGCATAATTTAAATTGAGCTGCATCCAGGTGTTTATAGCGGGTAACAATTTGGTTGTAGTTGAAGACAGTGAGAGTTTTTCTCAGTGGGGCAGTACGGTGTTCAGCGGGGGAGAGGATGTGGCACTATGGTCAGAGCTGCTGAATTTGGAACTGGGAACCAGGTTCAGCCTTAATAACCAGTCCACCAGACCACTCTCCTGCGAGAGCACCATCACATGCTAGACCTTAGAAGGCTTCGCAACACCTTAGAAGTCCTGGTGTCTTCGCACAAGCAGGTGGACCCTAGCATGACAAGTGTAGGTTAACCTTCAAGGCTTGTCCACCACTATCCATACTGAAGTTCACCTCCAGTCTTGCGGGAAGGCCTATGAAGCAGCACGCCCTAGAACAACAGTCACTGAGGTCACAGGACGCTTGAGAAGGGCCAGCTCTAGGGCGGTGCAACCAGTGTGACAGCACAGGGTGCTGACTTTAGGTGGAGGCATCATGTTTGCAAGTATATTATGGTTTTTAAAACGCTTGCTGCCTCCTTCCTGGTCTCCAGCACTTTTCGGCAACAATAAAAATGTCATGATGACTCTGGTGATTAATGTTCTTCCAAGAGAGAGATCAGAATTTTGTCTAGTGGAAGTATTGACTCATGGAAAGGTAGCTCAGAGGGTTAATATACTGGCTGCAAACAACATGCGCCATGCAGATCACAAAGTGCACATAATGCAAATAGGTCAGTGGGCTACTGCTTTTGTCAGAGAGATCCTTTTGTTACTTGCAGTTTGTTAGGTAAAATCCTAACTTAGAACAGTGAGCTATTAACTGTCATCCTAGAGCTGCATACAAACTGCAAGGTATAAATTAGAGCATTATGTCCCCCCCCCAGTCTTTTATTATCCTAATGTCCCAAAAAGTGTTCTTTTGGCCGAAATCAATTCTGATTATTAAGGAGAACCCCCAACCATGGTATTACGTTTTAAATTCCGGGTATTGTGTTTCTCCAGACCAATCACTATAAAACTATACCGGCTACTAGTATGGTTGTCATGTGACTCCTACACCTTGTAGTCCTTGGTCTTATGTAACATTTTCTATACAGTGATTTACACACATATTGATTTCCTCTGTGTAATATGTGTGATGTAAAGTGCTCTGACACCCTACAATGGTATGAGTGGCGCTGTAAATAAAATTAAATGCATCTGAGAGAGAGTGGTTATGGAGACTTGGGGGGCACAGTTAAAGGGTGGTAGTGAGGGAATCCATGGCAGAGGTGGTCATTGGGGGGCACTGACAAACATTAATGCACAGGACACCACCAGTGCTATGGCTGGCCCTGCCCTTGAGGCCAGTCTGCCTCACCGATAGCTACCTCCATTGGCCTTGTTTCAGCAGTAGTAGCTGCAACTCACCAGGGATTGGCAATGCAGGATTTGCACGAACACCAAACTAAGTTTGCAAACTTCAGTCTCCCTGCTTCATTCACAAGCACTTTTAACATGTGCTGCCTGCTGTGGGGCCACTGGAATTAATTATGCAGCAAAGGATGACAACATTATGCCGTAGTGTTGACTAAATTATGCATAAAAAAAGGCTGCAGCATAATGTAGTATATTTTCAGATATTTTAATATTTTGATGTGTGTACACATGCTAACAGTCTCTGGAAAGATTTTGCCTTATTAGTACCAGTGTAAAATACAAACACAGCAGTGAGAAAGGTGACCAGTCAACCTTCACAATAGGCCATCCACTCCGCAGCAACACACATCACATTTTATGTTAACTTTTGATATGTTTGAGCTACAAACAATTTATTAGTTTAAATGGTCTGATCATGCAGCAGATCTTGCATTATGAGGCAAAAATGGCAGAGCCATAATTTTAGAGAAAACATTTGCAAACTAGGATATTTTGCCATTCATGTTTGAACTGCTGTTGTGGGAAAAGGGAGAAGTGCTGATGACAGAAACTCTATGGCTCGGAGACATATGGCTTGTGTTTCCGCATTTTATCGTATTTGGTACATTCTGTGATTAGAAGCATTTCCCACTTTGTGAATATATTTTAATATCAATAACTCATTATAACCTTAAATAATCATGTCTATCCATTGGTTGATTAAACTGGGCAGTGAAATGCCAAACAAATATAAAAAATTGGGATGTCTGCGCATTCTGGCCACACCTCTGGCTCCACCCACAGATCCAATCCTTGGGTTATTCCCGGCCTCTGATTCTCTGCCCACTGTTCCCCAACTTTTTTCCCCACTTTGACCACTGTGTAAGACTCCGCATCCCTGGACCTGTGATATGCCGCTGCTGCGGGCACCGCATGTGCCACACTTTTACAGTGCCGGGCTTCTGCATAATGGAGCTGGCCATTATTGTATCCCTAAACGTGCGCACGTTGTCAGTTTGACATTGACTACACGTAGAGGGACTCTAAGTTTCTTTTCAAAAATATAGCTAACATCTGGACCTATACATTTTATTTTGTATAAATTAATTGAATGTGTGCAAAATTTAGCAATGCCCAGGGAATTCTAGTAAAGGGAGCACCCATTGGCGAATCACTAGCGTGTGTGATTGCTGCATTATTTATTACTAACTTTGAAGTTGTGCTTTAACTTTGGATAAAAGCTATCATGAACTCTAGCACAAGAAGCCAATATTGGCGAATATGGGTGCTACAAATAATCCCTAACATACACTGTGTATACAGTATATTTAATCTGGTGCTTTAATCATAGGCTGTTTTAAAGTATTCTGATAAAAATCGAATCGTGCAGAAGACAGCCTTGATTAGTGTTGGATCGAGGTCCCGGGAGTCTGCACACCTAGCAGATAGAGATAAAGCACCTTGCGAGAAAGTTTAGCGTTTTCCCTACAGGTGGTGTTTGTTGGTCTGTGGCAGGGTCAGTCACATGTCCTGGATTCCTGGCATTTAATTGAGTCTATTCTAGTTCTGCCCCCCAGTGTTTCTTGTGCTCCACCTGGCAAACATCATGTCGGAGGATGGTGATGACGTTAACATTTTGCCCCCCCCTGGAAAAATTTCTGCGGACGCCCATGCCGAAGGGGTATCTCGGCGCTGGGGGCCGTTGGGAAGATTAAGCGAGCTATGGCCCAGAGTCGCATGGTGCTGGGCAGACCCCTGCCACCAAAGATCAAACCGTGATCCCCATTGTCCAGCGTCAGTCAGTCACCCTGGCCGCGGCACCACACCTCTCCCACTCACATCTCATTAGTAATGAATGGGACGAGGAGATCAGGAATAAGAGTAATCCAGATTACCAGTAGGTAATTGGAGCATTCTTTTCCCCTCTCATACACTGATTCATTGCTCTCTTCCATGCTTGCCTTGGCCCCCAATCAAATAGGCTCCGTCCCTCCTCTCTCCCATGATTGACTTGTCACTTATCCCCATCTCCCACACTGGAACACCCCTGATCACCACCCCTCCACTGTACAGAAGCAGCCTGCATTTCTTCCATCGCCAATCTCCTCCTCCCATCCATTTTCCGTGCCCCCTCTCCTCCACCGCCAGCCTCACCACCCCTCTCCTCAATTGTTCATTTCTCCTTAGTTCTCATTACACCTTGCGATTTCCTCCTGACATGCTCACGCCTCCCTACTTCCCCTCGTGATGTATTGCTCCTTTCACCACTCTCCTCCCTGACATTGTAGAATTAGTCTGCTCAATATTAACACTGTTCCTATGTTAATGCCCTCTACGGTTAACTAGTCTGCCCGTGCCAACAGTGAAAACATCACATTAAAGCAGCGAAGTCCTTTTATCACTCTAAAAAAACAGCTCCCCGGTTCAAGAAGGTATTGATACGAAGTGAAAGATTACCAAGGAAGTGCATGCATTTGTATTGCTCCCTTTGAAACAGTATTTGTTAAAGAATTAAATGCAGAAAGCAGAGTATTGACCTGCCTGGGATTAATCCATCTCGCATGACATTTAGGGACTTTCTGCCAATCTTCAATCCCTGGCGCTACCTCTTATTCAATGAGCGCGCGAGCGATCCTGAAAATATTCAAAGCGGGCAGTGAAGCAGACCTTGTGGTAAAGGAGCGCGAGGGCAGCGAGCTCCCCTGCGCGTATCAATGCGCTGTGGTTAGGCCCAGGTTTTTTTTTCACCTGCAGTTGTCCTCCTGCGCGCGCCTAGCTCTTGGTGTTTCAGCGCCCACCTGCTTCGCTGTTGAATACCGAGGGGAGGCGGGCGTCCCTGTGCAGTACCAGACCATTGCTTCCGATGTGATCCTCGCCTGCAGCAGTCACGTAGGTGAGATTTCTCGGTCCATGTGACGGCTAAAAGCCCAGAAGGAGCAAGGCTAGGACGCCTGGGCATTTGGCAACTCTAGCTCATTAGACATGTTATGGGCCTTATGAGCGAGCTGCACGGATAAATACGTATAAATATTATATTTGCCTCTGGGTTATGTTTAAAAATGTATTTCTGCCAATATTTTTTCCTCAATGTATTCATCAGTTTCTAGTTCAGTGAGTCGCCGACTTTGTGGCCTCAAAAACCGCATGCCCAACACGATGTGGAAAGCAGCCTTGACGTCCAATTACAGAAGGTTCTGGCATGACCGGCTCTATACAGGGTTTAAGATGGCAGAGCTAAACTCCGGCTTTGAGAATGATGTGTTTCACAGATACACCTGGCATGCCGCCTTCTTAAAACTGGTTCACTACATATGTCAATTTTGGTTTTATGAATCGGTATTACGGTATTTTCCATTTTAACTTATTGAAGGTATCAAAAAAGTGAAATGTTAGTATTTTGAATTTAAGTCACCCAGGCTGCTACGGATCAGGTATCACAATGGCAGTGAATGCAGAACCCATCCCACTTTGTCCATCCACTCACTGTGCCTCAACCTTTCATTGTTTTGACATGGGGCCAGATGTACGATCATAGCAATTTGTGACTTGCAAATTGCGCTCCATTAAGAGTCGCACTTTGCGAGTCGCAAAAGGCTATGTACACCAGTGTCTGATACACTGTTTGCGATTCCCAATTGAGCCGCAAATTGCATGTCTCATGAATATTAATGAGGCACTCACAATTTGCGATCCCCGTGGGAATGGCTGGCGCTCCCAGGTATGGTGGACTGCGGGGCCCAGCAGACCTTCATTTCTGGTACTGCTTTTAATTGAAAGTTTTTTTTTTTTGTTAAATGCCGCATGTTTTCCTTAAAGGAAAATGGGATGCATTTAAAACAAGCATTTGCAATGCAATATGTCTTGCATTAGGAAAGTGTGAGCTATAGGTATTGTAAAGGACACATTATTTTAATAATTGTTGGCTTTGAAAATATATAAATTAATAGCATTGTTATTCACAAAGCCAATAGCTTACACTTTCCTAATGCGAGTCCTATTCGCTATGGCAATGCTTGTTGGTAGCAAGCAAGGACAGTGCTGTTGTGGTGCTGAGTGATGATATGGTTGGGCTGAGTGATATGGTGGTGTCCCAGAGTGATGTGGTGGTGTCCCCGAGTAATGTGGTGGTGTCCCTGAGTGATGTGGTGGTGTCCCTGAGTGATATGGCGGTGTCCCAGAGTGATGTGGTAGTGTCCCTGAGTGATGTGGTGGTTTCTCCGAGTGATTTAGTGGTGTTCCTGAGTGATGTGTTGGTGTCCCTGAGTGATGTGGTGGTGTCCCAGAGTGATGTGGTGGTGCCCCTGAGTGATGTCGTGCCCCTGAGTGATGTGGTGGTGTCCCCGAGTGATGTGGTGGTGTCCCTGAGTGATGTGGTGGTGCCCCTGAGTGATGTGGTGGTGTCCCTGAGTGATGTGGTGGTATCCCCGAGTGATGTGGTGTTGTCCCTGAGTGATGTGGTGGTGTCCCCGAGTGATGTGGTAGTGTCCCCGAGTGATGTGGTGGTGTCACCGAGTGATGTGGGGGTGTTCCTGAGTGATGTGTTGGTGACCCTGAGTGATGTGGTGGTGTCCCTGAGTGATGTGGTGGTGCCCCTGAGTGATGTGGTTGTGCCCCTGAGTGATGTGGTGGTGTCCCCGAGTGATGTGGTGGTGTCCCTGAGTGATGTGGTGGTGTCCCCGAGTGATGTGGTAGTGTCCCCGAGTGATGTGGTGGTGTCACCGAGTGATGTGGGGGTGTTCCTGAGTGATGTGTTGGTGACCCTGAGTGATGTGGTGGTGTCCCTGAGTGATGTAGTGGTGCCCCTGAGTGATGTGGTGGTGTTCCTGAGTGATGTGGTGGTGTCCCTGAGTGTTGTGGTGGTGTCCCTGAGTGATGTGGTGGTGTCCCTGAGTGATGTGGTGGTGCCCCTGAGTGGTGCCCCGGAGTGATGTGGTGGTGATCCTGAGTCATGTGGTGGTGTTCCTGAGTGATGTGGTGGTGTCCCTGAGTGATGTGGTGGTGTCCCTGAGTGATGTGGTGGTGCCCCTGAGTGATGTGGTGGTGTTCCTGAGTGATGAGGTGGTGTTCCTGAGTGATGTGGTGGGGTCCCGAGTGATGTGGTGGTGTCCCCGAGTGTTGTGGTGGTGTCACTGAGTGATGTGGTGGTGTTCCTGAGTGATGTGGTGGTGTCCCTGAGTGATGTGGTGGTGCCCCTGAGTGATGTGCTGGTGCCCCTGAGTGATGTGGTGGTGTCCCTGAGTGATGTGGTGGTGTTCCTGAGTGATGTGGTGTGTGAGGGAGGGTGAGGGTGTGTGGGGGTGTGAGGGGGTGAGGATGAGTGAGGGTGAAAGGGTTGTGAGATTGAGGGGTGTGAGGTTGTGAGGGTGAGTGAGGGTGTGTGAGGGTGGGTGAGTCTGTGAGGGGGAGTGAGGGTGTGTGAGGTTGTGTGAGGGTGAGGGGGTGTGAGGGTGAGGGAGGGTGAGGGTGACGGGGTGAAGGTGATGGGGGTGAGGGTGAGGGGGTGTGAGGGAGAGGAGGTGTGAGGGTGAGGGTCTGAAGTAAATGCCTGGTAGCAGGGCAGACATCATAAAACATTGAGAAGAGGCTGCATGGTGACTGTGTTGGTCAGTTTCAGAATCAGGAGGTGACGAATAGTAAGATTTAGTGACCGAGAGATCATTCACACCATGTCAGACACTAAATATTTCACACAAATACTGGTTTGCCTGGGGAAGAGCACTACATGTTAATATGAATTCATACATTCTCCCTCGCACATGTCATTTTCGCTTTGATTGGTTAGTATAATAAGGGCTTTTTCACAAAATGTCTGTGTGCAATTGCGACCTCTTTGTGCAAACTGACTCTGTACATCAGACCCAAAATTTCTTATCACTCTTTCATTTCAAGTTAATGCCGGACTTGATATAAAACTGTAGAACACACGTTCTAGAAAGGGGGCAGAGAGCTGTAAGGCCAGACGGATCAGTTGTTGCTGGATCTCACAGAGTTAAGATCATCTATTCCAGATCACTGCAAGGGCAGTGCAGGTGCACTCATTTGCATATGCATTGCCGAATATTTGATTATCATGCAGCTGCAAAACTGGTACGGTATTGAAATTTGACATGTTATGGATGCTGTGTTAATCTGAAATACGTGGATCCATAGTTGGACAGGAGCAGAATATGGGCCCTTGCACCAAAATCAGAGCTTACCCCACCAATGAATGAGATATCTAAATAGTTGGCCGATGTTTGCAAAACGGGGCAGTTTTGAACATATAAAGACATGCAGAAAAATGAACTTGCAAGGTGTGGGAAACTGCATGCTACTGTGGTTGCTTTCCTTTCTGCAGGCAGTGTGCATTTTTATGTCACAAAACCAATAGTAAACACTGGCCAAGCAGACCGTAAAACAGGCCAACAAACTCCAAAGAAACACCCCACACACTGACCTGTTCGACCAGCCTAGAGGACACTGCTTTATTGTCCTATAGGCTAGTGTGGGGCCCAAAAACAGAGCAAGTATTGCAGTGGTCCTGGCAGTCTGAATACCAAGCGGAAAGAGAAAGAGACACGAAATCACCCCTGGGATGCAGTCTGACTCCAGACACTCCAGTCAGGACACATGTAAGACATATCCATATCCAGGAGCGGACCCCATGCGCTGATGGGATATCTGAGAGGAAGCCCAGAGCCTGGAGTATCGGAAGTATTGATTTGGGATCAAGGTCTAAGCTGACACGTTTGACAATGATGGCAGGCTTTAGGCCCCCTGAAAATCTCTCTGATAGACCGCATGCTAATGCGCGCACATCAACAAAGGATTTCCCAACTCTTTGATGTGCTGGGTAGACAGAGTTCCCGCACGGTTAGTCCTGATGCACTTAACTGCTTATTGGCAAGTCGGGGAGCACAAATTACTGCTAATCTGTTAAAGTCACACATTAGAGACGGTGATTTAAATGTGTTATAAAGACGAACATGAAGCTTTTTTCTATATACACTCTGAATAATTCGGAAATAAAAAAATCGAGTAGAGACGTTTGTCTTCCATACTACCTGTTCTCTCTGAAAAGGGATGCAAGCTGTACACCATTATTCCATGTGCTCTTCGCGCTGCCGAAAGACTTAACAAGAAATGATTTGTGCGCCATAGATCTGTGACACTAATCAGTGAGTGAGCTCTCTAAACAAAGAGAAGAAATCATGCTGGAAAAAAAAGCAAACGTGTGTCTTTAGATGTGTGACACGGACAAAACAAGCTCTCTGCATTGCTGTAGAGGGTGGTGGGGTGAGGGAGCGGCAGCCTTTAAAGTCTGATGCCGAGGCACAGACAAATGGTGGTGCGCGATGTGCACGTGGGGGGCTAGGGAGCGGCAGCCTTTGAAGTCTGATGCTGAGGCACAGACAAATGGTGGTGTGTGACGTGGCTGGCGATGGCGTGCACGCGCATAGATCACATGAACTGTACGCGATCCGCAGTTTGGTAGAGTTTTCGAACTGCCTGCTATAATCTCCCCTATCTATCCCTGTGCTATAGAATAGTCGAGACCTAAAAAGAAAAAGTGAAACATTTTTGTTTCATTTTTTAAGGGCAGCGAGTGGCCCCTAAAAATATTTTCCCCTGCATTCACAAAGAGGAAGGGTGCCCTGGGTATCCCTTTCCATTTGAGAGTGCTTTACCACCCTTCTCAGAAGGGTGGTAAACTGAGACTGTTTTACGACCACCATGCAGTCGCAAAACACCGGTGTCCAGAGTTGGTGCTGCAACTTTGCTTATACACTTCGAATTCTATGACAAGCGCACTCGCTTGGAAGAACTGCTTTTACCGTGATGCTCCTGGGGTACACCCGCTGGTGGGTGGAGTGGTGTGCGACCCATTGACTTTCATTTAAATATGGCTCCCTCAAGCCATTGGCCTGACGAGCTCGGATAACGCACCTACGTGCTGTGAGTGGTACCAGACCTAATTATACTTTGGCAGGCTGCACAGCAAACCCCTGAACACTACCTATACTCTGCTGATGAAGGAAAATAATCCTGAAACACCGGTGTCCAAAGTTGGTGCTGCAACTTTGCTTATACACTTCGAATTCTACGACAAGCGCAGTCGCTTGGAAGAACTGCATTTACCATGATGCTCCGGGGGTACACCCGCTGGTGGGTGGAGTGGTGTGCGACCCATTGACTTTCATGTAAATATGGCTCCCTCGAGCCATTGGGCTGACGAGCTCGGATAACGCACCAACGCGCTGTGAGTGGTACCGGACCTGATAATACTTTGGCAGCCTGCACAGCAAACCCCTGAACACTACCTATACTCTGCTGATGAAGGAAAATAATCCTGAAACACCGGTGTCCAGAGTTGGTGCTGCAACTTTGCTTATACACTTCGAATTCTACAACAAGCGCACTCGCTTGGAAGAACTGCATTTACCGTGATGCTCCTGGGGTACACCCGCTGGTGGGTGGAGTGGTGTGCGACCCATTGACTTTCATTTAAATATGGCTCCCTCGAGCCATTGGGCTGACGAGCTCGGATAACACACCTACGCGCCGTGAGTGGTACCGGACCTGATAATTCTTTGGCAGCCTGCACAGCAAACCCCTGAACACTACCTATACTCTGCTGATGAAGGAAAATAATCCTGAAACACCGGTGTCCAGAGTTGGTGCTGCAACTTTGCTTATGCACTTCAAATTCTACGACAAGCTCACTCGCTTGGAAGAACTGCATTTACCGTGATGCTCCTGGGGTACACCCGCTGGTGGGTGGAGTGGTGTGTGACCCATTGATTTTCACATAGATAAGCCGGAGTTTGAAGGATGAACGGCATGAATGCAGGTTGACTATGTTAACAGACAGCGCCCCCCTGTTCCAACATGCCACTTTCACCCCGCGAAATACATGACGGAAAGCTTTCAACTGTATGTCAGAAGTGTGTTCTAATGATGTCACATTTAAGTATGTTGTGGGGCTTTTCTGACAACACATGCATGTTACATTCAAACCGACAAACATGAATGCAGATCCTCATTAAAGTGCATATGTGCATATGGACTAGAAAATAAATACTTTGGGGATAATATCGACACATTATTTGAGACGCAAGTTGGCATAAGTCACACTAGCAAAATATAAGTGAACGCAGTGAACAGGAAAAACGTCCGTTCTGCTGCATGGAGAGCTACATGTAATAGGTAACATTAAAAAAGGACACTAGTTTTCTAAAAATGTGCTTACTCTTCAAGCCGGTCTCTGACTGAGACATTGTTCTGTGATGAAAGAGACTACACAAACACTTCTAGCCACTCCATAGATAGGTATTGAAGAGAAAGGTATAAAGAGACCTCAGAATACGAGAGCAACAGAAACGAAGACTGCGGCTCCTCGAGGGAGTGCTGCGGGGCTTTGAGGCGGGGCGGAGGAGGGGCAGCGTGGGGGATAGTAAACTCCGGCATATGGCCAAACGGAGGTAAGTAAAAAAACGAACAAAAAAACCCCGAATTCCATTGCGCGCGCTGCATCGCGCAATGTAATTCGCTTTATTTATTTATTTATTTACTTGCCTCTGTTCGGCCATATGCCGGAGTTTACTACCGCCCACCCTGTCCCTACTTCAGCCCAACGCCCGCAGCACTCCCTCAAGGAGCCGCTACTGAAAATAGTAGGGGGAAATACCAATCATTCAGACAATGCAATAACCATGAGGCTAATAGTATAGATATAGGCGTCAGGAAGAGTTTAGGCCAATTCATTAGACATGCTTCGAGGCCTTCTAATGTTCATCTTATTTTATATTATTGCTGCTGAGCTAACTATAATAATTTCCAT
Organism: Lissotriton vulgaris; assembly: GCF_964263255.1. NCBI lineage: Eukaryota > Metazoa > Chordata > Amphibia > Caudata > Salamandridae > Lissotriton > Lissotriton vulgaris. The sequence goes on from NC_141687.1 coordinate 900,090,490, forward strand.
CATTATGATACACAAGGTTTGTTTGCTGATTTTAAGTAAGAAACAAACTTTTACTCTAAAACGCCAACAACTGCATATGTCTACTGCTTGCAGGGGCCAGGGTGAGGGTCCACACATCTACAAATAACCCCTACAGATAAGAGTTTCTCTGACAGAGTTGCATGAATCATAAAACTCTAGATCTAGATGAGCCTAACTTGTCATTGAAAAAAGAGTAAGAAACCTCTATTTTCTTTTTCTGCCAAGGGGTGCAATAAGCAAAATCCCCTTGGCGCTAAGGAAATCATTCTGGGTGTGGATTTGGGTGGGGGCACGGCAACATGAATGATATGTTCTAGATGTGTAACTATTTGTATAACCAGCAAAATATGTGTTGGATATCATTGCCCCACGGCCCTTGATCGTTTTCCCATACGTGCCTATGCTTTGGATCTTCTTTGCCTTCCACCCTAATTTATATTTGCCCGACTGTGAGGCCAAAATGAATACTTTGCTGTAGGATACACAGTTCAGCGGGGACATCATTTAGGATAACGAGGTGAAGCAATTAATATTTCTGTTTGCACCTCATTGATACCTTTTGCAACTGTAAAATTTAACCAATTTGATTACTTGATATTTTAAAAGTAAGCACAGTTTTTTTGCTAGCTTTGATGATTCGTTTTGTTTATTATGCATGTTACCAATTTGTGTTTATTATTTTTCTGGTAATCAAATTTGTCAAGCAGTTGCTGTTTGTTAACATTCTGCAACTAAGTTCAAAGAAAAAATGGGTTACAAGCAAAGAGCAATGAGTTGGTCTATCATCTAAGTCAAAGCTGTCAAGCCTAAACCCAAGAGAAAGGGTTCCATGGCAAATTTTCATCATGTCCTCAACAGAGAAATTGCCAAACGACTAAATTGGGTGTACCTCATTTACACATTCAGGCTATGTTGTGATTCTCTTAAAACTTATGAGGGCGAGTGAGAGGACTTTTAAGAAAATGTAGTACACTTTTCTTATGAAATATATGAACATAACAAAACACTAGAAACACTCATGTCTGAGGCCCATGAAGGTGCTACACTTAAAGTGTTCAGCACCATATGCCTATCAGATGTGGGTAGGTAGTGGTATTATGAGTATGTTATCCATAGGGGCAATATGAAATTTAGAAACATGTTGACACATATTGAAACTCAAGGTTGATCATCAATGCACTTCTGTATTTTGATTTGTTGTATGGCTGTATCAATAAATCTAATACGTCCACCCTCACACATTTTTAATTTGGGGATTCTGAAAGTGACATATAGCTGTAGTAAGCTCAGTGTATTAAAAGGGACTACAACATGCTTCCAAATAAAAAGTGAAGCAAGGGAGGATGCAAAGGTGACTTGGTGAGCAAGAGTTGACAGAAAAGAGAGCTTTTTGATTTAAGAGCACAATGATTGAGTGTTCAGCAGGAGAGACCGAGATTTGATTAATGATTTTGGTGGCTCAATGTTGGATAGTTCAGCAGACATTAAGGTGGAGATTTACATTTTAAGGGTTTGCACAATGGATGCAAATGCTTCTCATTTAGGATTCTGACGATTTTCAGATTTCTGAGGCTAGTTGTGTAAACTAAAAAAAGTTCATGATGTAGCTATCCCTAATTTTCAGAGGGCAAAAGCATTGCCTGGAAAATGAATGAATGAAGCATTTCTATGGTGCACAGCTACTCAAAAGAGTGTCCCGGAGCTTTTAGCTATGCCGAAAGTAAGTAAACATGGAGTCAATGCCCATACACCCCATTAAAGTTTGAATAAGAATGTTTTCAGCTAATTTTTTAATCTTGCATCTTCAGGGATCTGTCTAAGTGAACCCGATAGGTTATTCCACATATTTGCTGCTTTGACTGAGAAGGAAGAACCACCCCTCCATTATTTCTGAAAACAGGGGGTCACTTCTCCAACTTAAGTGCTTTGTACTGGGACTCTTCTTCTCCATAGTAGCCAGTTTATCTGTCCAATGAGCATTTGGCTTTTTACATTATTTAAGATCCATAGTTTGTCTTATATACACTGGGTCCAGTGAAGCAGTATGAGGTTTGGATCCCATACTTTTGATTTATGATTTGACACACAAAATACTAGCACTTCCAGTTAGGTAGCTATGAGTCACAGGCGCGCAACACCCATTGCACTCACCGAGCTTCAGCCACACCTCGTGTGTGGCAGCCCGGGATGAGACAGATCTCGGGCACACACAGAGCCCGAACCCTAACGTTTCACAGGTCTTTAAAAGACCATTTGAATGTTAATTAGGCCTTGCAGTTGTTTCACCCCTTCTAAGAGCCCCTGCAGCTCCACTCTGCCTACTGATTAAAGGTTCAGCCCCCCCCCCCGAAATTTTTCTTAGCCCCCCCCCCCCGAAATTTGGATCTAGTTGCGCCTCTGATGAGTCAATGCTAGGACCACAGGCTTGCATGGGGAAGAGCGGGTGAAAATTTAAAAAGTATTTTCCTTAGCTAATCTTGGATGTAGATGGTAGAACAATGTCAGGTGGGGAAAGAGGCACAGATTCAGGAAGCATGTGAAAGGATATTCTATGCAGTGTCAATTACGAAGACAGGATTACAAAACATAGAAACAGTGATACTTAGATTTAAGAGCACCAAGGTTAAACTGAATTAAGGAAGTCCTGGACAAAACTAGTTTGCTCACCATTTATTTGTGAACAATGGCTATAATGAGGTGTAGTACTCAGGAATTTGTTCTGTTTCAAGAGGGTAGAAGTCATCACCTCGAGATTAATACACAGGAAAGAGAACCTCCAATACAACCAGGGAGTATTCAGAGAAGCAGAGTCCAGCCTATCCAAAGAACACTTCACAGGAAGAAACAGAGAGGGGCACGAAGCGGGGGCGAGAGGAGTATAGTGGCGGGGAAATCCCTTCAACAACTAACTTAGCCAGGTAGCTAACCTATTGCAGCTTTTTATACTTGTGACCAGAAACTTCTAGCATGGATTTTTGGCCACTCTCCACACTGTATATGTTTCCACATCCCAGCCGAAAGTAGCCTGTCCCACGTAAGTTCCATAACCAAAGAGAGATTTCTGTGCACAGAGCAGGCCTGTTCAGGACTCTTCTTAGCCCTCGCCAGACATTCATTACAATATGTCCCTGCCAATATAGGCCATGCTGACATGAGTTGCTATCAGCTAATTATGTACACCTCATACTTACCGTGTCACTGGGTTATATCTTATTTGAGACTCTCAAATCTTCCTCTTTGTCTTCTAATGTTGCCCTTTTCAGTTTTTGGGATGTTGTTTTCTCCTTTCGCTTATCGCACATCAGCGCCTACCTCACAGCGGGTTTATTAGCCACAAAACCGAACGCAAGTTGTTTGCAGCATACTCATCTCAAAGTCTTCCCATTAAAACTTCCCATATTGACTCTATCCGCAGTGCTTACACACCAAATCTGCTGCTTTATAGTCCTATTATCAATGTAATGGTGGCGATACAGCTTCAGAGCTCGACATCACAGATGTCTCAGAGTTCGGGGTGCGGTGATATTCTGTCTATTGAGCGAACATGGTCGGATTTCCAGAACTCAAGACAACAAAATCAGCAACTCAGAGGCTTTTAATCTCTACTGTGCACTGCGTGAGCTCCGCCTCTCTTCGAGACACTTCAAATAATTGAAATTCAGCAGCAGATTCTACGTACTTACAGGGCAAACTAAAGGTTTGTTACCAACCTTTGACCTGCTTATGCAAACGTGGAGATAGTCCAAAAAACTCAGTAAACCGCCCAGCTTTCTCTTTCCAAAAAATGACAGGAAAGGCCTGTGGTGCTGCATATGGTCGAATGCATAATCGGTCTAAAATGTGAGTTTAACTCGGTGTATTGGTACGTTTATGTCTGGGTCTGCATCGATTGCATCATTCGAAAGGAACTTTTTGTTTTCCTAATATCTTTGATACAACTTGATGAACCTTTCCCCCAAAAAAGTAGATCCAATTTGAATTGTTAATGGCAGGTTTTGTGCACATCAGTCAAGCTGGGGCAAAATAAAGGGCACGGAGTTAGATTTGTAGTCAATAAAGTGACTTTGCTTGCTCGGGTGCACTTCCATATAATTGTTTTCGTAAAATTAGAATTCGGAGTTGTCCAGGGCTATGCACGAAGAGGTTGCATTTTAGAGCTACCTGGACTGTTAAACCGCTACGTTCTTTAAACTCAGATTTTTGGACTTTGGAAATGTAAAAATTACAAAAAAATACTCAAATGCGAATGTACAGGGGAGCTATTTCTCTCGTTGGCCTTTTTGAGGTTGTGGATCAAAAGCCCGATAGCCAAAATGATCTGACTGACTGAGAGAAAAGCGTTGCATCAGCTGCTTTAGGCAGTACTTGAGGACACACTCATTGCGTCCTACATTTTGTTTTAAAAGGGCTCATACCGGGCGGGTGGGTACACCCTGACCACCAGACCCCTGTTAGCGGTCCTAAAGGGGCTTCTCTAAGTTTAATATATAAAATAAAATATATTTTGCTGCTGGGTTCAAGTGTGGCGGCCCTAGATTTGCGTTCTTTGTAATAGCCCCCAAGTTCTGGGAATCCTACTAGGACTGCAAACCCATTGTAACGGTCACTGGCATGAGACACAAACCCCTGGCAGGCTTCAAGAAACAATGTTCAGCTATTGGCGGAGTCCCCAAATCCAAAAACGGATGCCCACCTTTAGATGGTTGGGTGCATGGCCTGGGCGAGGGCAGTCCCTAAGTTCTGCACCCTTTACACCTACGCGGCCAAAGGCCATGAGCACAGGGGTGTGACTGACTGCAGCAGCTGGATAGGTGAGGACAAGGATGGAGGACAGACCCTAGAGCAATCTTGTGCTGCATATGGCTGAAGAACATATACTGCAAGGAATGGTTGCTCATTAGACAGGTATCTTCACTTATGCATTTTTGTTGAACATTAAGTGCTGAGGCACATAATTGTTTTGATTCATTCTGCTGTGTTGCATTTGACCATTGCTCGGCTTCAGATGTTTTCTTATATTTACAAACAACCTCCCCCAGTATCTGGTTTTGATGGCACTCTAACTGCTACACATATTGGCTACTTTGACTTTGTGCACAGTAGCCAACATGTTTTGGCGTTAAAGATTTCTTTCATCACTATCTAGGAGTGTGGGCCATTTCGTGTTCTGAAACTTGGTGATTTATGACAAAAGCAGCACACATCGATCCGGCATTTCCGCGATTGGTTGTAGAGTGGGTCGATAGCATGGAAGCAGAGTTAGCTTTGGAGACAAGTGTAATTCTACATTTCAAAAGTTATATGATGCAGCATCTGAAAAATCACTAAAATTTGAGGTGGACGTATTCCATGTTAAGCAAGGTAAATGCTCAGTGCGTGTGATGTGGATTGCAGAGGTATGTTTGAAAGTAGGTTGTAGGTTATAGCAAATCCTGTTTTAAGAAATCTGTGAAAAAAGTCATATCTCTTGCTGACAATACATTAACCACCTCTGGATATCTGGGCATGTGCCATGTTGAATAGATGGATGCTTGGTCCAGCTGGGTGGTGATGGTGGGCAATAGTGGCAGCAGCTTGGCCAGCCCGTCGAAGTTTGTCAGCAGAGAAATCTGAAATCAACTGAAAAAGGGAGGGAAGTAAGAGAGCCTGGTTTACCCCAGCCAGAGATTCTGGCAGGAAAGTACATTGTTGGAGGTTTCACCGTCAATTTGAAGTCTATTAATGAACCTTCTCTTGCATAAGTAATGTATATATGTATAAATTAAATGGCACAAATGATGCATGCTCATCACTTTGTTTCCTTAAAGCTGGCAGTGTTGGAGAGCGAGTACTAGGAAGTGTTTCATCCCAGATGTATGTTGATGCAGATAATTTAGGGCCAGATGTAGGTAAATACTATTTACCGATTCTTAGATACCGAAGTTTACCGATTCGGTATTTAAGAATAGGTAAATAGTATGTAGGTAAGTTTTCGGTAAATTTTACTGAATCGGTAAAATTCGGTATTTACAGATTCAGTATTTACCGAATCGGTAATTCCAATTCATTCCTATGGACCTGGAGGCCCATTGGAATGAAGGTCAATTACCGAATCGGTAAATACCGATTCGGTAAAAGGGAGAGACATTGAAGGGTGGCAGGGTGTCACTGTGACACCCTTTTGCACCCATCAATTGGGCATGGGTGCACATGTTGCAGACATACATGCCAACTTCTAGTTGGTGGTAAATAACGACTCCTTAACTGAGGAATGCATTAACTTGAGTGCTCCCTACATCCTGGATTCAGTAATTTACCAAATCGGTATGTGAAGAATTCGGTATTTTACAGAATCCTTAAATTACTGATTCGGTAAAATACCGAATCCTTAAAAAATGCCACCTACATCTCAAAAACCCAATACCTGTCGGTAACGGCCGAAATTCGGTAAGAGAGAAAAAGAGGCTGGACATGGGAAGACTTTATATATTCCATGAAGAAACAGGACTGACCTGAGGAGGGCCTCAACAAAGGATGAGGCTAGGAATGAGCATTGAAGGTGTTGTACTATAACCCTGCAGTAATGTAAGTAGAGCGATATAGCTTTAATAACTTGTTTGTGTAGAGCGAGCTCCTGCTTTGAGGAGTAAGCTCACATGTCAAAAGTATATGCATTCCTCGTGCTATGTTTCCATTTAATTTACTGCTTTGTGTGGCCCACACTGTCACCCCCAATCAGTTGCTCAGTCTTTGTTGAGCATCTGATGCTTGACAACAGGTTGCATGTGACCATCTAATTTTTTACCTTGTTCCTTGGCAAATAAACATTGTAACTTACCTCAGCTTGGCTCCCAATGTCTCTATGTAACATTTGGTAACTACTGATGAAGAATATTGAGACTTTGCATAGCTTGGTACCCAAAGCATATTCCCTAATAATCCACGCGGGTTGACCAGCTTAAATTCATTAGTCAAAGCCGTTACCCAGTGAGTGTATCTGCTGTGCTTCCTGGAGCCCACAAATCCCAAGGCTACTTTTGGGTTATTTCAACTGCAGCTCTGCCAAATCCTTATTTCGGCTATGCGCACTCTGCTGCACTTTCAGCACTTGTGAGCCAGTGAGACATAACACTTGAGCATGTGCTTGGCATTATTTGTACATTTTGGATCTGCTTGACCTGCAATTAACCGCTTATGTGCCACTATGCGCATATGTCCTACTGGCATGACTTTTCCAATTCTGAACTTCCTGTGCTAAATTATCTGCTTCTGTGCCACAACTCTCATATTTCAAGGCCCATTTTGCATGTTGCTTTGAAAATTTCAAGTTTTCAGCAACTTTTCTTTTGAGAGTATTTGCTATGAATTAGCTCAAATGAATTTGGCAATCCTTATTTACTGAGTGTTTTTCTTCCTGTGTCTTATTACTAAGACTTCTCAGAATTGTGTTATTGCCTTTATTAACTCTTTATTGGATGTTAGCATTTTACAAAAAAATTATTCAATGGCTTCTAACAATTTAGCTCCAATCTCACAGTTTCTCCAATATCCTGGCAAACTGTTGATTAAGTGGAATACTTGATTGAGATCTTTTGAGAACTGTTTAATTGCGGTCTGAACAGGTAGTTTTGAACCTAAATAAAAGGCTGCCATTTTGTTTAGCCATTTGGGCACTGAAGGGCATCAGGTTTTTTTATAATTTGTCTCCAATTGTTGCTAAATATGGACAATCCGGAGATTGGAATGAGTACTGAGAAGCAAAGATGAAACTGTTGAATAATTCATATTGCATTAAAGGCATTAGCTTCTACATGCAATTTTGGAGCATCCATTGACATATACATTCAAATCAATTTGCTTATAGATGCTTATAGATGCTATTCGAAAAAGATACAAGAAAGGCTACTCAGTTACAGATACCCTTTTTAGGTCTCGACTATTATATCCCGCAGGGATAAATAGACGAGAGTAAGGTAGTTGAAACAAACTCTCTGACCAAGCAGATTCCATGCGGATTTCTCACAATGCATGTTAACTCTTGAAGAGTGACGCTTCTCAAGCGCGCACTTGGCCTCGCACACCACCATCAAAGGCTTCTGCTCCCCCTCACTCACACCCCATCCCCCATGCTTCTTTCCTCCCTCCCACTCACTGGCTCCCCCGCCCCCTCCAGGCTCTTGAAGCACAACGCTTCACCAGAGCTTCCCTCCCACTCGCTCACTCCCCCTTCTCCCCCGCCCCACCCCAATCTGACTTGTTTTTGGGACTCGAACACTGTTTCCTACACCCAAAGTCGTCAGCTCGCTTCTGCCCTTCTCTGCTCTTCATTTAATATTTAAGGAAAACAACGGTCCTTAGGATTTGAATTTTCACAAACAAATGAAAATATAGACTCCAATCAGTACTATATCAGTCAATTTTGCAGTACCCAGCCGGGCCTGAAATTTATTCAAATATAATCATAGACACAAGACCACTAGAGGGGTCTAATTCGGAAACTGATAGGGTACAAGCCTGTACCTATCCAGAGCACCCTCGAACAAAGTTCGGGGGTGGAAAAGATAAGAGGGGAAGTAAAGAGGTAAAGAATATCAGGCAAAAAGGAAATGGGGGGGAGCCAGCTGTCCCTCGCATCATTGGCACATTTTGCAAAGCAAGCTCAGACAGACAATTACTGTAACAAATATTAACACAGTGGCAAGGTTACAGAATTGTAAGAGTGTCGATGGCGTTTCGATCCCTGGCTCCTAGTGAACTGGGATCATCATCAGGACTTTAAAATATATTGCCTGTTTTGTACTTTTTTGAGAACCTCTCAGAGCGAGGTGTGCTCCGCTCCTGTAGATCAAGGCACGATGGTTAGGAATGGAGGGAGGCTGGTGCCTCGGGTTCCTGTTGCGGAGGCTTATAACTAGTGCTGATAACCCGTTTACAATGATTAATCCGGGAAAGCGGAATAAATTATTTCCAGCGCCACACGAGGGTGGGTGCTCAAGCGATTACGAAGTCTTGAGTGTTCCGGATCCGGATCCGCGGTGATTCGGCGCTGTGTCATTGAACACGCCGGCTGAATCCTGCTCGTATCGTGAGCAAGTCAGCACTGCCTATGCACTCAAGACTTCGTAATCGCTTGAGCACCCACCCTCGTGTGGCGCTGGAAATAATTTATTCCGCTTTCCCGGATTAATCATTGTAAACGGGTTATCAGCACTAGTTATAAGCCTCCGCAACAGGAACCCGAGGCACCAGCCTCCCTCCATTCCTAACCATCGTGCCTTGATCTACAGGAGCGGAGCACACCTCGCTCTGAGAGGTTCTCAAAAAAGTACAAAACAGGCAATATATTTTAAAGTCCTGATGATGATCCCAGTTCACTAGGAGCCAGGGATCGAAACGCCGTCGACACTCTTACAATTCTGTAACCTTGCCACTGTGTTAATATTTGTTACAGTAATTGTCTGTCTGAGCTTGCTTTGCAAAATGTGCCAATGATGCGAGGGACAGTTGGCTCCCCCCCTTTTCCTTTTTGCCTGATATTCTTTACCTCTTTACTTCCCCTCTTATCTTTTCCACCCCCGAACTTTGTTCGAGGGTGCTCTGGATAGGTACAGGCTTGTACCCTATCAGTTTCCGAATTAGACCCCTCTAGTGGTCTTGTGTCTATGATTATATTTGAATAAATTTCAGGCCCGGCTGGGTACTGCAAAATTGACTGATATAGTACTGATTGGAGTCTATATTTTAATTTGTTTGTGAAAATTCAAATCCTAAGGACCGTTGTTTTCCTTAATAGTTGATTGCCCAAGGTCCCTAGGTACCCATTGGGTTCCCTTGTTTTTTTAAAAGACTTCTCTGCTCTTCAGGCCCAGCTTGTTTTGGTTGACTCTTCACTTTTGGAGCTTAAACACAGCATTTGCATTTCTTGGTTTCCTGCTAATCCGACTCAGTCAGAGGGCATTCCTATTCTAACATGGTTCCAGGGCTTTTTTGCATGCATCCTTGCACTTCCCCCTCCCGCTTTGGCTTTCGAGCAGCATTTGAATATCTTTGATCAGGGCGGTTTGAGGGCGCCTGCTCCGTTCATTGCCCCCAACCCTTGTTTTATTTTGCTCCAGAATGTTTGTTTACCGGATCCTGGATGCCTTTAAATTTAATTATTACGTCTGCATTTTTAAAATAGAGTCGGCGGGACTCGAACACTGTTTCCTACTCCCAAAGTCGGCAGCTCGAGCCACATCCCTCTACATGTATACTTGCAGCCAATCACAATATGGCCACTATTGACGGCCAATCCTTTCAACTCCTCTTTCCATGTCAATCATGTTGGTATTTAAATGACATCTGAGGTTTAAGCAACCGGCCTCGGAGTTATCTACATTGCGTGTTTACTCTCGTGCATGCCTTGAATTTCTTACACTTCTGTCGGGCCTCAGACAGGCATTTTTCAAAGGTTGACAGAACTAGAGCAGCGATGTGCTGCTCACTTGGGTTAACTCTTGGGTTCACATGTTAACTCTTGAAGCGTGATGCTTCTCCAGCGTGCGCTGGGCCTCGCACACCACATCAAAGGCTTCTGCTCCCCCTCACTCACACCCCATCCCCATATGCTCCTTCCCTCCCTCCCACTCGCTGGGTGCCCCGCCCCCCCACCAGGCTCTTGAAGCGCAACGCCTCACTAACTAGATTATGTTGTATCCTGAAGAAATGATTGACACTGGCTGACCCTTCCACCCATCAAACTTGGAAAACCAGATATATATGCACTTTCTGTGACTGCTGCCCAAAGCCCAAAGCCCAATCTCATTGCCGTGAGTCTCTTTAACTCGCTCCTATATTCCGCACCCAGTGCTTTCCCCTCCGGTGCTGGCATCTGAGCTCCCCTTTAAATAAGAGAATCTAATTTCCCTTCCGGTCAGACACATATCTAGATGGTAATTACATGCAGCCTACCGACTCTCATTAGCTTCTCATCGAGTGGCCTCTCTAGAGGGACGTGATGTAAACAATGTTATTTCCGCCTCAAGCTCTCGCGGCCCATTTCCAAAGACTAAAAGCATATTTACAGCTAACATGATAACTTTCCACAATTTCCCACTACTGATCTTAACATTCCCAATAGCAGAGGCACAGGCATGCTTTCAAGACTCAGGAAAAGGGGAAAACCCTCCGCGCCCTGGTATACGGACAAACTAAAAGAACCAAAAAACACTTGTAAAAAGGCGGAGAAGCTCTGGAGAAAAAATCACTCAGAATAGGAGAAAGTGCGATGGAGGCTCACAATCGTACAATATAAGAAGGAAATTATTTTAGTCAAAACAAGCCACTTCGCAGACCTAATTCTCAAATGCTCTAATAAGGCCCCCAACACCTTCAGGATTATCAGAGAGCTTTCTCATCCTGCTTGCGCTGACAGTCAAATCAAGCCCTCACAACAACTTTGTGACGGCTTAGCAGTATTCTTTCAGGAAGAAATCAGTAAAATTGTCGAGGGAATGAAAGGCAATTCTATCCCCACAAGGCAGGACAACAGCAATCAAGTGAACAGAGATAAGAAGGTGGATTATGCTAGAAACCCTTCTCCAAACGCCATCTTGGAAAACTTTGAGGTCCCTTCAGAACAGGAATTTCTAAGAATAGCCCTCAACACGTCATCAGAATCCCCTCTAGACCCTCTACCCCATAGAATAGTCAAGAATTTCGAGGATGATATCTTCCCAGCTCTGCATCAGCTCTGTAACCAATCTCTCTACACAGGCTCCGTACCAAAAAACTGGAAATTGGCGGTGGTTACCCCATTATTAAAGAAACCAAATCTGGACCCAAACTGCCAAAAGAACTACCGACCTATATCCCTCTTACCATACCCGATAAATATCATAGAACAATGGGTCAGTAGATCCTTAGCCCTCTTCCTAGAAACCAACAACATCCTGGAAGAGGAGCAATTTGGTTTCAGACCAGCTCATGGAACTGAGTCAGCCTTGCTGACAGTCATGGATGACCTACGAATGAGGGGGGACAGGGGAGAATCAGCAATTCTGATTCTGCTGGACCTGTCCGCCGCATTCAATACGGTGAACCACGACATCCTGATAAAAAGACTAAAGAACATCGGAGTCGGAGGAGTCGCGCTTGACTGGTTCCGCTCTTACCTGACGGATAGATGGCAGGCAGTAGCTATCCCTCCATACCAATCAGAGTTCGTTAAAGTTCCGCATGGGGTCCCACAGGGGTCTGCTATCAGCCCCATACTTTTTAACATTTATATGCAACCCCTGATGAGGATCATCAAAAGCCATGGCAGCAGCGTGACAAATTACGCAGATGACACTCAGCTAATGATCTCTCTTGATGGAGCCCATGCAAACTCACTGGAGACCTTCCACACTTGCATGCTGGAAATGTCACTCTGGTTAAACCAAAACTCACTACAAATTAACAGTGACAAAACTGAAATACTGCACTGCCTAGTAGGAAGAATCCCCAAAAGTCTACCTACAGACTTCTGGCCTCAGCTGTTAGGAGACTCGCCTACCCCAGTGAAATCAGTAAGGAATCTCGGAGTCACTATTAACAACAGCCTGAGCCTAGAGACCAACATCAACAAGCAGGTCAGTAGCTGCCTTGCCTTACTGCGAGGACTGCGAAAGCTGCTACCTCTCCTGCCCCCACAGACCAGAGCTAACATAGTCAGGAGCACCATCCTCAGCCGCCTGGATTACTGCAACGCCCTTCTGCTGGAATCCCCTGTCTATCTAATTTCCAGACTTCAAAGTATCCAGGCGGCTGCAGCTAAACTGGCACTCTCTCGGGAACGAAGATCTTCTACCACTCTTGCCTTGGCCGACCTCCACTGGCTGCCTATACACCAGAGGATCTGTTTCAAATCCTTATGTATTGTCTTCAGGGCAGTTCATGGGCAAGGCCCCCGACCACTCCAAAATAAATGTAACTGGTATGAGCCTACCCGGTCTCTTCGATCCTCATCTTTAAACCTTATCAGCATTCCTAGGATCAAGAAAGCCACCTGTGGAGGAAGAGCCTTCAGTATAGCTGCAGCTGATTTATGGAACAACCTCCCTATTGACATCAGAAAAACAAACAAACTGATGGCCTTTCGTAAAAAGGTTAAAACATGGCTCTTCCCAAAAATCTACCCAAAAATCTAACTGATCAGCACCTTGACCACTGTCCTCTTCTGTTCTACAGGTTTCTCAGCTATATGTACTCAGCGCCAGGATGCCCGTAGGGTTGCAGAGCGCTCTACAAATGCCATAAATAAATAAATAAATAAATAATAAATATTGTCACATGACAATTGCAATTCAGGCAAGTTGACATTTTCCAGCAAAATAGCATTTGTGGCATGCTTTGAGGGGGAGCAGGCAGTGACTACTTTCAACACATTTTTAAGCATTCTAAGACATACAAAACATTATTCTTTACATTTATGTTGCAGCGTCACAAAAAAAGTGAAGATGATCTAATTAATCTATAGGTGTCCACAGTCCGATCCTGCGCATTTAAACCACTGGATATTTTCTCCAATAGAATGCCTCCAGATCAGTTTCCCACATGAACATATCTTATTTTTTTTATGTGTTCAGGCGCCACCCAAAATCCCCTCTCCGCACTGCTGCATCTGTAAATTCAAACCCCCCCATTCCCCTTTCACTTCTGCCCGCTTTTAATTATTTATTTAGTTGCACTCATTGCTAGTTTAGTGGAGCCAGCTTAAAAAAAAAATTGTTTTGTTTGAGCGGCATCCAAGAGCACCTCGCCGCACTGCTACATCTGTAAATTTAAACCACCCTTCCCTGCAAGGTTCTCCTCCCCTCGTGCTTCCTGTGACTGCCCATTGTCCCCACAGCTAATAGCACTCCTACAATACGGCCACACAAGGCAAAACCTTCTTCAAACAATCATTTACAATGCAATAGGTCTCACATTTACGCAAGTTTAAGCTATTGCCATTGTAAATGACAATGCCTTTTATTTATGTTTTACAAACAAAAACATAAATAAAAGGCTTTGTCATTTACAATGCAATAGCTCAAACCCGCATAATTGCGACACATACTGCATTGCACCACTCAACGCCACAGCACCACTCAATGCCACAGCATCCCTCAATGCCACAGCATCCCTCAACGCCACAGCATCACTCAACACCACAGCATCACTCAATGCCACAGCATCACTCAATGCCACAGCATCACTCAACGCCACTCAACGCCACAGCACCACTGAACGCCACAGCACCACTCAATGCCACAGCAGCACTCAATGCCGCAGCACCACTCAATGCCACAGCACCACTCAGCACCACAGCATCACTCAATGCCACAGCATCACTCAACGCAACAGCATCACTCAATGCCACAGCATAACTCAAAGCCACAGCATCTCTCAATGCCACAGCATCACTCAGCACCACTCAATGCCACAGCACCACTCAAGACCACAGCACCACTCAACACCACAGCACCACTCAATGCCACAGCATCACTCAATGCCACATCATCCCTCAACACCACAGCATCACTTAACGCCACAGCATCACTCACCGCCACAGCATCACTTAACGACACAGCATCACTCAGCACCACTCAACACCACAGCACCACTCAATGCCACAGCACCACTCAACGCCACAGCACCACTCAACACCACAGCACCACTCAATGCAACAGCACCACTCAGTACCACAGCACCACTCAATGCCACAGCATCAATCAACGCCACAATCACTCAGTGCCACAGAATCGCTCAGCACCACTGAATGCAAACCACCCCTCAACGCCACAGCGCCACTCAATGCCATAACACCACTCAATGACACAGCACCACTCAGCGCACAGCATCCCTCAACACCACAACATTGCTCAATGCCACAGCATTACTCAATGCCACAGCATCACTCAATGCCACAGCATCACTCAATGCCACAGCATCACTCAATACCACAGCATCACTCAACGGCACAGCATCACTCAGCACCACTCAACGGCACAGCACCATTCAACGGCACAGCACCACTCAATGCCGCAGCACCACTCAACGCCATATCACCACTCAATGCCACAGCACCACTCAACATCACAGCACCACTAAACACCACAGCACCACTCAACACCACAACATCACTCAATGCCACAGCATCACTCAGTGCAACAGAATCACGTAGAACCACTGAATGCCACAGCACCTCACAATGCCACAGCACCACTCAATGCCACAGCACCACTCAACGCCACAGCACCACTCAACGCCACAGTACCACTCAGCGCACAGCATCACTCAATGTCACAGCATCACTCAACATCACAGCATTACTCAATGCCACAGCATCACTCAATGCCACAACATCACTCAATGCCACATCATCATTCAATGCCACAGCATCACTCGGCACCACTCAACGCCACAGCACCACTCAATGCCACAGCATCAGTCAGCACCACTGAATGCCACAGCATCACTCAGCACCACTGAACGCCACAGCATCACTCAGCACCACTGAACGCCACAGCACTCAGCACCACTGAATGCCACAGCATCACTCAGCACCACTTAAGGCCACAGCATCATTCGGCACCACTGAACGCCACAGCATCACTCAGTGCAAACATTCAACAACAACTGGTTCTAATATGTTCTCTCAATGTTTCAAGCTTTATTACAAATGTCACAAAAAGATGTTAATATTTCACTTCCGTTCTTGGATTTTCATCACAATAAAATACACTGAACATAATCTTCTCAAAAGTTATTTACAAAAGTTTAAGCAATAGCCATTATAAATTACAATAACTTTTATTTAAGTATTAGTTATTAAAAAAATAAAAGCCATTGTTATTTGTAATATTAATACATTTAAGTCATGTAAATACAACACATATTGCATTACAAATGCTTTAGGTGTCACGTTTGCGAAAGTTAAGACTATTGGAATTGTAAATGATAAAGCTATCAATTTCGCTATTTTCAAAACCAACACATAAAAAAAAATGTTATTTACAATACCAATAGCTCAAACTTTCCTAATGAGAGACCTATTGCATTGCAAATGCTTGTTGTCAGAGGTTGTTGATTTTGACAAAAGCATAAAATGCTCAATAGTTTTGAGTTGCATGATGACTCAGGAGACCATTCATACATTATGTCCAATTTTTAATGCTGAATGGATATCCTAGTTATGTTGATGCTGTACAAATTAAGGGAAAAGTTATCAGGAATGTTCAACACAATACTAACACTTTTTGTTTCTGGAATTGATCTAAATCCCATTTAAGGAACTATATGCAATATCCAGCAGTAGGTAAATGATGCACCAAGTGCAAGAAACAGGGTCAGTTTCATAATGTTTGCAGATCCGGTTAAAGTGCACAGTGTTAAGTTAAATGAAGGGGACTGCCTTGTGGATTTTTTAAATATGGTTTTGACTCTTGAGGTTGACACCTTGTCTAGTAACAAAAGAAACAAACCTTTATGCCAGGTTACTTTAGCTTTGAAATTAACTCTTGACATGATGTCTGACTCAGGTGCACCTATTACTGTCATATCTGATACTTTATTTTACCAACAGTGGGGCTTTAACTGGACCTACATCGTAAAGCTAATGGTGGTCAGGATATCAACATGGTTGTGTTCTTCATGGAGACTGTGGGGCTTATTAACAAGAGGCCTGCACTGCCGGAATGTCAAATTTGTTGATGCTCTGGTGGTGCAGGCCTCTTAACCATATCTATGAGCTGATGTAAAGCCACCTTGTATGGCTTTGCTTTGCCTCATAGTAATGGAGTAAGGCAAGGAAGTGCAAAGCGCTACCTTACCTTACTCTTTATCAAGAACACCATGGGTGTTCCCAGCCAACACCCTTGGATTTTGATGCTACCTGAGATTTACAAAATCATGTAAACCTGAGGCAGTGCAAAATCCTTACACCTCCCCAGAGCAGGCGTAATGAGGAGAAATGTTTTCATTTCTCCTCATTTTTTCCTCTTTCCTTGTTTGCTGCATTTTGCAGCACACATAGAATGAGGAAAATACCTCTCAGAATTGGTTATGTGCGAGAAGGTGCCCCTTTCCAGCAGAAAAACAATCCTGCCAGCAACGCAGACATCCTTGCACCATGGTGCAAGTGTGCCTGCATTGGCACCAGGCACCAAAATGTGCGCTGGCTACAA
Source organism: Lissotriton vulgaris (assembly GCF_964263255.1). Lineage (NCBI taxonomy): Eukaryota > Metazoa > Chordata > Amphibia > Caudata > Salamandridae > Lissotriton > Lissotriton vulgaris. The sequence goes on from NC_141687.1 coordinate 900,107,679, forward strand.
GCACAGGAATGCAATGTATCTAGTAAACATGGTACATTCCAGCCCTTTCAAATTGGCTTAGGGCAGTGCAGCAAAAGGACTTGTGGTGCTGCCCTACACCATTTTTTTGTAAATATGCCATTTTGGCAGATCAATGTCAACTAAAATTTACATCACATTCAAGGGTAGAAATATAGGGGCAATATAGTGGTATGTCCACTTTCCTCCATATCGTCGGTCAAATTTGTTTTAAAAATCCCAGCATATAAGCCATTTTTTAACCAATTCAGCTTGGTTATGTGACTCTGATCTACAATTAAATCCAGGGCACCAATGAATGAATGAATGAATGAATGAATGAATGAATGAATGAATGAAATTATTTGTAGAGCGCACGATGGCCAAAACGGCTTCCTGGCGCTGAGAGCTCTAAAGAACAGAACAGACAGGGCCAGGAGGTTTAGCGGGGGTAGGCCAGGGCAAACAGAAACGTTTTGAGCGCTTTACGGAAGTGTGAAAAAATAGGGATAGAACGCATAGAGAGAGGAAGGGAGTTCCAGAACCGGGGTGCAAGAACAGAGAATCTAGTTCCACCAGTGCGAGATTTGTGGAAACGGGGAACAGTGAGGAGGGCAGAAGAGGATGAACGGAGAAGGCGGGCAGGGGTGTGAAGGGAAATCAGAGAATTGATGAAAGCCGGTGCAGAGTGATCAAGGGCCCGATAAACAAGGCACCCTAGCTTGAACAAAGATCTCTGCAGGATGGGTAACCAGTGGAGGGATTTGAGGACAGGAGTGATGTGATGGGTTTTGGGCAAGTGAAAGATGAGACGGGCAGCCTGATTTTGGATAGCTTGAAGGCGGCGGGTTTCGTAGGCAGGAATGCCTGCGAACAAGCTATTGCCATAATCAAGGCGGGAAGTGATGAGGGCAGAAATAATGATTTTGAGAGAGTCAAGAGAAAAGAAACGGGAGATTTTCCGGATCATCCGGAGGGAGAGGAAGCAGGAGGACACCACGGCACTGACCTGGCCATGCATGGACAGGTCCTGACTGACCTTGATGCCCAATGTTTTGACGGAGGAAACCGGGGTGGGAGGGGGGCCAAGAATAGGGGGCCAGAAGGCGGGGGACCAAGGGCTGGATGAGCCGCCAGTCAGGACAAGCTCAGTCTTATCTGGATTGAGCTTGAGGTGGTTGGCGCTCATCCATCCAGAAATAAAGACCATGGTGGAGTGGAAGAAAGATAGGGAGTGAGAAGAAGAAGAAAGATCAAAGACGAGCTGGAGGTCATCTGCGTAGTTATACACAGAGACCCCCAGCTCAAGGAGGGAAGAGATAAGTGGATGGATGTAAAGATTGAAAAGAAGGGGAGAAAGGGAGGAGCCTTGGGGAACCCCACAGGGCACCGGGAGGGGGAGAGCGGAAAGCCGGGGAGGTGAACAGCTTGAGAACGTCCTGTCAAAAAGGACGTGATCCAAGAAAGGGCAGGGCCTCGTATGCCCGCTGCGCTGACATGGTCCAAAAGAATGTTATGGTCGACCGTGTCAAACGCAGCGGACAGGTCGAGGAGAATCAAAGCTTGGGGAGAGTTGACGTCGGCCTTGGCTTTGAGCTCGTCAAGGACGGCTAGCACCACGGTTTCGGTCGAATGACCCGAGCGGAAACCTGCTTGGTGAGAAGCAAGGAGTTGGTTCTGTTCGACGTAAGCAGAGAGACAAGAGGTAACGTAAGATTCCAGAATTTTAGCAAGATAGGGAAGAAGAGAGATGGGTCTGAAGTTAAAAGGGAGAGAAGAGTCAAGACCAGGTTTTTTAAGAATGGGGGAAACAGTAGCAGATTTAAATGAAGAAGGGACCAATCCGGTGGAAAGAGAAGCATTAAGGAGGGAAAGAGGGGTAGCAGGACAGGAAGAGAAGAGAGTTTTAAGAATGCGGGCAGGGGCACAATCAGTGGGAGAGCCAGACTTGGTTTTGGTGAGCAGAGCTAAGAAAGAGTCCAAGGAGAGGGGCGGGAAAGAGGAAAAGGAAGATTTAGGCGCAGAGGGGACAAAGTGAAGTGGAGTAAAAGGAGTAACAGAAATGTTGGATTTAATTTTAACAATCTTCTCGATAAAGAAGTTGTTTAACGAAGAGCAGAGGGCCTGGGAGGGAGTAAAGTGAGGGCAAGCACGATCAGAGGTGGCCAAATTGTTGACCAAGGAGAAGATTTCTTTGGATTTGTTGGCCGAAAGAGTTACTTGTTCGGAGAAATACTTTGTCTTTGTGGCCAGAATGGCCTTCTTATACTCTTTAAGAAGAGATTTGTGTTTGGCCTTGAGGTCGGGGCAGTAGCTACGGTGCCAAAGGCGCTCCAAGCGTCTAAGTTCCAATTTGAGGATCTTGAGCTCCGAGTTAAACCAACGGTGAGCCTCATGAGGGCGAATGGACTTGACTAACTTGAGGGGGGCTACTAAATCGCATGCGGAAGATAGCCAGTTGCCAACTGCAGCGGCCTGTGAGTCAAGAGAAATGCCAGTAAGGTCGGGGGGAGAAGAGGCAAGGGCCAATCCATAAGGAACATAACTTCTGCCCTCTCAGCCCCTATAACCCAGCACACTGCTGTAGTTTCTGAACCATTCAGCCCTATTCAGTAATGTCATATGTCCCAGTTAGGCCTAGTAGCTCCCGTGGCCATTTTACATGTACACAGCTTTTTTTCCCCAAAGTTGTCCTCACTTTGCCACATCGACTTTTGCCACACTTTTGCATTCGTTACACTTGGGTTAGTTTCTTGGAAACACCAACCTTGCTAACATAAATAAACTTTGCGAGAACACTATCACATTGCTGTGGCATTGTGAACAAGGCACTTACGTGCGCTGTGCAAATGTGTTAGTTATTTACGTCCATATGGTGACAGCCATCTGTAGAATACAAACAATGACATCTGATCAGAATCTCAGCTAAAGGCAAGGATGCAGTTTTCTATATATAATCTTTTTTTCTGGGTATAATCAGAGGAGCCACTTCAGCTGACTTCGAGGGGTCCCTGCAGGCTTAAGCTTTCGCCCAGCAGCTGACTGACATCTCAGCGAGGAGTATCCAGTTTGTGACTAAGACGGTTTCCCACATTCTTATCCACCAGGTAACAGGGTTGGAATATCGAGTAGGGGGTTTCTTGGCAGAACATTAATTTACACCTTAGATATGTAGGTTAAGGTTTTCATAGTAGGAGTATGCTAGATTGTTGTACAGTAACATATGCTTGCATATATACAATGTCTCAGCAAGATGGTGGAACTATTGATCCTGTTCACTGTCCTGACACATTATAACATTTGTCTGTTTCTGTTTATTGATCATTGCAGCACATATTTTCAATACAAGAATCACTTTGGTTCAATAAATATTGACTACATCCTTTTGTGTATTCCTTGTATATTTCTCTGAGCAAAAAATATCACGAGGGTCTGAGTGAAAGGTTCTAGGTCTGTCACCACGGTTCATGAGGGAATAGGGTTGTCATGTTTAGTAGTTGTCAGAACTGTTCCCTCCCTGTCTGGGTTAGGGGGGCTTATGGCACTGTGAGCCAGCTATTCTGAGGAACAAGATATCCGGCAGTGGTGCATGGAGTGAGTCTGGCACCATCCTAAGTTTATGTCGCCCACAAACACACAGTTCCTACTGATTAGTAGAAACTACATGAAATGGACCCGCCAACGTTGATTGATTTCTTATTTTGAATTCATCACCTGAGTAATTCAATCATGCCTTCTCAGAGATCCCTACACACCTTTTTACCAGAGATGTCTGTGGTGGTAGGAAATATCCTCCTCATGTATTGTCTGTTGGTAATTTCAAGCTTGAAAGGATCTAATTCCCACTGTGTTAGCTGAGCTCTGTACTTAATTATCCTACATATAGCATGGCACAAAACATCTCTGAGAACTGCAGATATGCAGTCACTTAAAAACTACTACAGAATGGCTTCACATTAAATGGTGGGGACGTTACTTTCATGGTAGAGGCACACGAAGCCTATAGAACAGACGTATTTTACTCCTGGGTTACATTCCCTGCTGCAGATGATGCAACACTGGTATTTCACGAATACAATGAAGATGAAATACCAGACAAATACACTCCATATGAGGCAATTAAAGTTCCTCTCACTTACCAAGAACATACTAATTGTTTTAAAAGTGCTCTTCCCCATACTATATTAAATGTGAGAAGGCGTCCACCCAGCAATGAGGGAACATGGCCAGTCCCTGCCTGTTATATACAGCATACTGGTCTATACCACATAATTACAGCCCAGCTGCTGGGATTATACAATAATCTAGTAACAATTTACAGATGTCTTATTCAGTTCGTAATGCGAACATTGAAACTTACTCCTACGTTAGCTTCACCAGGCATTAGCACTAACCCTGGGCGGAGTTCGCGGAGTGGGGCTTCGCAGAGCTACGCGAAGTGGGCGAGAAACTACGCCCACCTCCGCACTCCGCATAGCCCCACTCCGCAAAACCACTGGCCGCCAGCCCCGCCACCCGCCTCCCTCCCGCCCTCCCTAAATACTTTAAAATAAAGGAATGCTATAAATTAAAAAGCACTTACCTTGCCGCCGCGTTCCCCGGGGCTCGTTATCTTCCGTCTTCCGTCTTTATCAGTAATGCGCATGCGCGGGCGGCCGCGCATGCGCATTTTCTCGTGAAAATGCGCATGCGCGGCCGCCCGCGCATGCGCATTACTGATAAAGACGGAAGACGGAAGATAACGAGCCCCGGGGAACGCGGCGGCCAGCGGCGGCAAGGTAAGTGCTTTTTAATTTATAGCATTCCTTTATTTTAAAGTATTTAGGGAGGGCGGGAGGGAGGCGGGTGGCGGCCAGCTACGCTCCGTCTGCGGAGCGTGCGTAGTGCCGCCTGGCTCCGCCAGCTCCGCAAAATGCGGAGTGGGCGGCACTACGCACACTCCGTGCACGGAGCGTAGCTGGCCGCCCACCCCTAATTAGCACACAAACATTGCATGCAGTCATGGGTAAGGTTTCCACACAGAGAGAAGAAATTCCATTTTGGATTGCACAAAAAACAAATCCGCTTTAAGCAGTGTATCCCCATAGAGGCCTGAGAAAAAACACAGGATACTAACAATTTGCTTGCCAATGGGGATGGCTTCCCCGGTAGAGGACTGTGCCACATGGGGTACGGGTTTCCCTACAGTGTATAAAAGAACACCTGGTACCCCTTCCTTGGCAGTTCTACCTGAAGTTTCAAAACAGGTCCAGAATGAGCACAGGGTAGCACCTGCCCTGGATTTAGGGATGAAACCCATGGGCAATTTTGCCACGGTATCAGCCATAATGGTAAAGGGGAAGCAACAGCATTAGCTATTTGACAAAGCCTAAGGGTTTTCCTTCCTGCACAGCAGAAGTGCAAATTAACTATAAGAAACCTGTGTTAAGCAGGGTAGAGATCATTTGGGAGCCAGACCAAGGAAACCATAATTGAAGAGTAATCCTGAAAAGGATAACTCAAAGCAAGCACGAGACTATTCACAAACTAGAAGTGGGACAACATGAAAAACAGGGATAGAACAGTCAATCAGGGATTTGTGAAGCGCACTATTCACCTGTGAGGGTCTCAATGTGCTGAACAAGAACTCAGGGTTTGTCTCCTACACTGGAATTTACAGAAAATGTTAAAACTTGCGTAACCATGATAATGTTAAACCTCCTGATAGGTATCAGGATACTGATGCACGTTCCTCTCGTTCCATCCAGGATTCATCCAATAAAATCAAAGATCACCCACCTCAGTGTTTTATTTTTGGGATACAAGTTACCTGAGGGTAAAAGCCTGGCAGCCCATTTATGAGAAAAATGTGCTTTGCTTCGAACTTCCAACAACTCAGAAAAAACTGCAATCCATATTAGGGTTCCTACATTTTGGCAGAACATACATTCCAGATTACGCAGAACTGGTGAAACCATTCTAAGATTAAATATGTCCAGGCTTTTCAAGCACACATTGGACACAAGAACACACAGAAATTCTACATTCTGTTCAAGCTGGCATGATAGCTTCCAAACACTTAGACATGCTTGTGACCACAACAAACCTGGTGTTCCATGTAATCGTAGGTACATCAGGATACACAAACATCACGTTCAATGAAGGTGACACTGTACCAATTGCATATAAATCGCACTTACATACCAATGCTGAAATGCGTTTTGCGCCTACTGAAACCAGTTCAGACTGCTGTTGTGAGAGAGCGTGCCCTGGCTCATGGGAAACTAACTATTGTTGTGAACCCGGTACCGACCTCAGAGATGTCCACCGGAGCAAGGGTCCTGAATGCTAAGGATCTACGTCTACGATAGCTCAATGGGCAAACTCCCTCACTGCAATAGATGTAGATTACAGATTTGATCCTACATTACAAACACAAGCCTTTCTATAGTACGAACAAGAATACCCTCTGCCTAATGAAAATATACCTCTAGATCACTATGACTACATCATGTACACTGTTGTTTCTGATCAGCCTGCTGTAGGGACCAAAGACCAATATTCAGCTGCATGAGAAGTTGTACAAGAGCGTATGCATGACAGTGGTTTCCATCCTGAAAAAACCTACATTCAGTGATTAGGTGATTGCAAGGCTCAGCTGGAAGAACTAAAGGCTCTAGTACTAACACTTCAGAATACGGATGCTGGATTCTCCCACACTTATTGTGCGTGATTCATAATATTTTGTATAGTCATATAATGAGTACATTCATTATTGGAGCCAGAATAGATTCAGGGATTTGAAAGGCTGCACAGTGAAGCACAATTTGTTTTGGGAACAAGTTGGCGAAGCTGAAAGAATGTGTGCCATGGGCTCATGGCATTCATACCCTTTTATGTTGGCATTCACATTGTAGGGAAATCACTGGTTGATGAAATCGTAAAGGCGACATATCTCACTACCGCAATTCCTGCAATCATACAAGTATGAGGATAGACAGAGGCATTATGGTGGCCATCAATGCTGCGTGCAATGACACACACGTGCCGAAAGGCTTTCCACTCAAGTACTCCTACAAGCTAAATGCTCAAAACATACTGTATGCTCAGTTTCCAGTGCTGGGGGACAGAGTAATACCAAACAGTGATCGCAAACTGGAATTAATTGTGGCTTAACATGAGGGTCTGGCTTCTGCACATGAAGGGGTGCCTGCTACAATTTCACTATTGAAGTAACACTATTGGTGTCCTTGTCTTTATAAACAGACCAAGGACTTTGTCCTGAGATGCCAAATCTGCCAACAGATGAAGGGCTCCACAGTGGCTCATCCACCCCAGACACCTCTTTTGACTTCAAATAAGCCCTTGGCTTGTGTATATTTGGACCATTGCGACCCCCTATCATCTGAAGTGGCCAATCAATCAGTAATCAATCAGTAAATTTCCAAAGTGTGACTGCTCACCGATGAGGGTCTCAAGGAACTAAATGGGGATGGGGGTTCTGCGGTTCCATCAAAGAGCCAGCTCTTAAGGTCCTTCCTGAATTGTGGCAGTGATAGTGATTGCCTGACGTGCGGAGGCAGGGAGTACCAGGTATTCACAGTGAGGTAGGAGAAGGATCTTCCATGGGATGGTGGCCAGGACCAGTTGGGCAGAGCAGAGATGTCTGGTGAAAGTATAGAAGGAGAGACGGTGTCTGAGGTATGCAGGTGCATCATTGTGGAGTCCTTTGTAGGCATGCTTGAGAAGCTTGAATGTGATTCTTTTGTTGACAGGTAACCAGTGAAGATCTCGCAGGTGGCCCGTGATGTGTTTGAGGTGTGGGATGTTAAGGATGAGCCTGGTGGAGGCGTTCTGGATAGTCAGAAGATTATTTTAGTTTTTGGGTGGTGCCTGTGTAGAGTGAGTTGCCGTAGTCGAGTGATGAGCGCATGGGCGACTGTTATTTTGGACTCAGTGGGAATCCACTTGAAGACCTTATGAAGGAGGCGAAGCATGCAGAAGCAGGAGGACAAAATGGCTTTGATTTGGCGGTTCATTGAGAGTGAGGAGTCCAGGAAGATGCTGAGGTTTTTTGAGTGGTCCCTGGTGAGGGGAGGACTCCGAGTGCTTCAGGCCGCCAGAGTCATCCCAGGCGGAGGGGGGGGTTCCCAGGATGAGGACTTTGGTCTTGTCTGAGTTAAGCTTGAGGCAGCTGTCCTTCATCCAGGTGTCAAATGCCTTCATCCTGTTGTGGAAGTTGCTCTTGGCAGCTGTAGGTTTTTCTGTTAGGGAGAGAATCAGCTGGGTGTTGTCATCGTAGGAGACAATGTTGAGACCATGGCTTCTGAGGATGGCTGCAAGTGGAGCCATGTAGATGTTGAAGAGGGTGGGGTTTAGGTAGGATCCCTGAGGTACTACACAGCTGATCTCTGTGGGTTCTGAGTTGAACAGTGGGAATATGACTCTTCATGTTTGGTTGGTGAAGGAGGAGTGGATCCATTCTAGGGTTTTGTCACGGGTGCTGGCGTCATGGAGACTTGTGCAGTGGGTGTGGTGGGAGACGGTGTTGAAGGTGGTTGAGAGGTCCATGAGGATGAGTGAAGCCACTCACCTCGGTCAAGGAGGGTTCTGATGTCATCTGTAGCGGCGAGGAGAGTGGTCTTGATGCTGTGATTGCTTCTGAAGCTCGATTGGGAGAGGTTCAGGATGTGGTTCATTTCAATGAACTCGGAGGGTTGGTTGTTGATGGATTTCTCAATTAGTTTGGCTGGGAAGAAGAGCAGAGAGATGGGTCTGTAGTTCTTGAGGTCCGGTGGGTCGGCAGAAGGTTTCAACAGCAGGGGGTTGATCTCTGCATGCTTTCAGTCTTCCGGGAAGTTTGCAGACACAATAGAGCAGTTGATGGTGCAGCAGAGTTTGGGTTCAATGGAGGTGCCGCCTCTGTTAAAGATGTGGTGAGGGCAGGGATCTGAGGGGGTTCCATAGTTGATGCTCTTCATGATCCTGAGGGTGTCACCAGAGGTTAGGGGGAGTCCAGTTGGTCAAGACCTGCTGGGGGCTGGAGCCATTGGGTGCGGTGGTTGATTTTGTATCCGCCTGGGATGGTGGTTGTGACGTCCGGGGCTGAGCTGGAGTTCCACCAGTTTTCTGTGAAGATGACAATGTCGGGGGAGATGGGCCAGAGCAGGTCCCATTTATCCACGCCGCGTCTTTTGAGGGAGCATGTGTTTCAGTATGATGCATCTGAGGTGGTCAGGTCTGGTTCAGTCCAGTTCGGGTCTGGTTCTTGAGGGTCATGCGATTGGTGGGTCTGGTGTGCGGAGGCTGGCAAGGGTGCAATTGCAGCTGTGGCAAGTGAAAGGGCCTTGGGTGTTCTTGGCCAACGCAAGGTGGGAGGCTGAGTGGCATCCAGTGTTTAGGTAGTGGAGAGTCCTGACGTCAGAACAGGGGATGGTCAGAGAACCAGGGTCCGTGGTGCTGGCTGTGCTCCCAGCGTCGATGATTGCAGACAATCTTGCCTTTGCGGCAGCGCAGCGGTCACCATTAAGTAGTGTGATGGCAAGGGTTGGAAATCTGGGGGGCATGAAAGTGGAAAAAGCAGTGCTGGGAGGGGGGGCAGGTGGGGACGAGCAGAAGCAGGGCCACGGAGAGGAAAAATGCGCAAAAAGTAGAAAAGTGACCAAATGTTAAAGAAAGGGACCAAAAGAAAAGGTGAAAGGAAGGTAAACAAAGAGTAGAAAAAAGCTAAATCAGAGCAACAGAGGGCAGAGCAGCAATAGAGCAGGAATGGCTGACCAACTTTCCTGCCATGGATGGCAACCCTGCTATTATCCAGAGTGCTAGTTCCCTTCGCATTATCATTAACAATCATCTTAACCTCCACAGCCACATCACAGCCATGGCCAAAAGTGCACAACACCAAATAAGGCAGCTGGGAGGCGTCAGACTATTTATCCCAGAAAAACACCTCAAAACAGTGGTGCAGTCCCTCGTCCTCTCCAGACTAGATTACAGAATTTCCATTCTTTCTGGCGTTCCCAAAGTTCATCTAGGCCCACTGAGAGCAAACAATACATACAGCAGCGTGCTTGGTGTTAGGTCTTAATAAACGTGACCATATTTCCCTCGCCCCACTAACCTTCCAATGACTTCCCATTGAAGCTCTGTCCCAATTCAAAACCTCCTGCTTTACCCACAGAGCGCTGCGCTCCTCTTCACCCTCCCATCTAAGTGCAAAATTGAAAATCTCAGGTTCCAGAAATCCCCAATTCCAGCTCCTAGAACTCCACACCTTCCGTTAAGAAGGGTACATGGACTAGTCATTCTCAAGAAATGCCACAATAATCTGGTACACCTTCCCTCCCTCCCTTTGCCTAACAACCAGCATAGCCACCTACAAAAAGGACCTCAAGTTATTCCTATTTGACAGACACCTGGGGTAAATCACCCTCGACCATACTAAGTACTCCATCTGGGAGACAAACTGCCTTCATTGAGTGTCCCCACTATCTTAATCAATACTTGTCCTCGTCCCAGCTACTGATGCAAATTGTGGTACACAAACAAGGATGCGTAGTCCAGGTGTAGAAGTAGATTCTTCTTTATTAACAGGTAGTTAGGTGGCAGGTTACAGGATAGGAAGTTACAAGGAGAAACCCCACCAGGAGAGAGCTACCAGCTCCTCAGCCTCAGATGACCAACTGACAAACTCAACACAGGGAGGCACACTAACATTCCATGATGTCACAGGACATTCTGATAAAGTGGTAGAGAGGGAAAATACATAGAACCGTTTACCACACATCCTCTTCCGTTAACAAACAACAGCAAGTAAGAAGTCAAGATGAAGCAGAAGGATTCAGAGGACACAGTAGAAACAAGAGCTAGTCAAAGAGACGAATTGAAAAGCAGGAAACTCAAGCGTGAAAGCAGAAACAAAGGACAATAAAAAGAGGCATGTAGAAAGATAAACATAAGATGCAGAAATGGTCATGATTAGACAAAACACAAGAATGCAAATTACATAACATGCCCATCCACCCTCTTTAATAAAACAAGGTAGCGATCCTGGCAAATCAAGCAGGGTGTAACAATTGAATGACAAAATTAGTGCAGATGGAAATAAGCACAATAAGATGAAGTAGCAACCTTCACAGAAAAAGGGGAAAAGGCCTGAAATAAAGACTAACACTAGTCTTCATCGCTAATGCAAGACGTGCACTACAACCTCCCCTTTAAGGGTACACAAAGAAAGGCAACCTTTAAACTGTGGAACAAAACAACTCCCCAAGAAAGGGTACACCAGAGGAAACAAAAGCCCCTGGAACAAAATACACAGTTTCCACACACTAACAAAAGTGGCGGAACTACACCAAGAAGTAGCGCTGACAACGCACCCCGACTACCCACAAAGAGTGGTACACAAACAAGGATGCGTAGTCCAGGTGTAGAAGTAGATTCTTCTTTATTAACAGGTAGTTAGGTGGCAGGTTACAGGATAGGAAGTTACAAGGAGAAACCCCACCAGGAGAGAGCTACCAGCTCCTCAGCCTCAGATGACCAACTGACAAACTCAACACAGGGAGGCACACTAACATTCCATGATGTCACAGGACATTCTGATAAAGTGGTAGAGAGGGAAAATACATAGAACCATTTACCACACAAATGTCTAAACGTCATTATTGTAACTATAACTTGCTGTAACCTTGTATCATGCTACTGTTGTAAAGCGCTCTGATGCCTTCGGGCAATGTCGACACTATATAAAATTGAAAAAAGAACAATAAAATAAATATAGTCTTGTCATGTGTCTGGCCACATTATATTTCAAAGATGGCTGTACTGGGCGAAGGATTCTGTTCTCGTGTAGGCACCTGTGAAACAAAAATGTAGGCCTCAGCAGAGGTCAGTAATAAGGGCACAGAAAAGCAAAGGTTTGGGTATTCACAGCGAGCAAGATGGGGATCCACACAGTCAGACTTTGGTTTGCAGTAAAGTATAGCACAGCACAAGAAATGTTTCTTAAAATATAAAGGCAGTTTAGAAAAAAGTGCTTGGCTACATTAGTGGAGCACAAATATTATCCCTTTGATTAACTACTTAACAATCAATTAGTAAATAAATCTGACACTATAAATTTTAGACAAAATCAATACTCTGGCCGGCACTTACATACCAATGCTGAAATGCGTTTTGCGCCTACTGAAACCAGTTCAGACTGCTGTTGTGAGAGAGCGTGCCCTGGCTCATGGGAAACTAACTATTGTTGTGAACCCGGTACCGACCTCAGAGATGTCCACCGGAGCAAGGGTCCTGAATGCTAAGGATCTACGTCTACGATAGCTCAATGGGCAAACTCCCTCACTGCAATAGATGTAGATTACAGATTTGATCCTACATTACAAACACAAGCCTTTCTATAGTACGAACAAGAATACCCTCTGCCTAATGAAAATATACCTCTAGATCACTATGACTACATCATGTACACTGTTGTTTCTGATCAGCCTGCTGTAGGGACCAAAGACCAATATTCAGCTGCATGAGAAGTTGTACAAGAGCGTATGCATGACAGTGGTTTCCATCCTGAAAAAACCTACATTCAGTGACTAGGTGATTGCAAGGCTCAGCTGGAAGAACTAAAGGCTCTAGTACTAACACTTCAGAATACGGATGCTGGATTCTCCCACACTTATTGTGCGTGATTCATAATATTTTGTATAGTCATATAATGAGTACATTCATTATTGGAGCCAGAATAGATTCAGGGATTTGAAAGGCTGCACAGTGAAGCACAATTTGTTTTGGGAACAAGTTGGCGAAGCTGAAAGAATGTGTGCCATGGGCTCATGGCATTCATACCCTTTTATGTTGGCATTCACATTGTAGGGAAATCACTGGTTGATGAAATCGTAAAGGCGACATATCTCACTACCGCAATTCCTGCAATCATACAAGTATGAGGATAGACAGAGGCATTATGGTGGCCATCAATGCTGCGTGCAATGACACACACGTGCCGAAAGGCTTTCCACTCAAGTACTCCTACAAGCTAAATGCTCAAAACATACTGTATGCTCAGTTTCCAGTGCTGGGGGACAGAGTAATACCAAACAGTGATCGCAAACTGGAATTAATTGTGGCTTAACATGAGGGTCTGGCTTCTGCACATGAAGGGGTGCCTGCTACAATTTCACTATTGAAGTAACACTATTGGTGTCCTTGTCTTTATAAACAGACCAAGGACTTTGTCCTGAGATGCCAAATCTGCCAACAGATGAAGGGCTCCACAGTGGCACATCCACCCCAGACACCTCTTTTGACTTCAAATAAGCCCTTGGCTTGTGTATATTTGGACCATTGCGACCCCCTATCATCTGAAGTGGCCAATCAATCAGTAATCAATCAGTAAATTTCCAAAGTGTGACTGCTCACCGATGAGGGTCTCAAGGAACTAAATGGGGATGGGGGTTCTGCGGTTCCATCAAAGAGCCAGCTCTTAAGGTCCTTCCTGAATTGTGGCAGTGATAGTGATTGCCTGACGTGCGGAGGCAGGGAGTACCAGGTATTCACAGTGAGGTAGGAGAAGGATCTTCCATGGGATGGTGGCCAGGACCAGTTGGGCAGAGCAGAGATGTCTGGTGAAAGTATAGAAGGAGAGACGGTGTCTGAGGTATGCAGGTGCATCATTGTGGAGTCCTTTGTAGGCATGCTTGAGAAGCTTGAATGTGATTCTTTTGTTGACAGGTAACCAGTGAAGATCTCGCAGGTGGCCCGTGATGTGTTTGAGGTGTGGGATGTTAAGGATGAGCCTGGTGGAGGCGTTCTGGATAGTCAGAAGATTATTTTAGTTTTTGGGTGGTGCCTGTGTAGAGTGAGTTGCCGTAGTCGAGTGATGAGCGCATGGGCGACTGTTATTTTGGACTCAGTGGGAATCCACTTGAAGACCTTATGAATGAGGCGAAGCATGCAGAAGCAGGAGGACAAAATGGCTTTGATTTGGCGGTTCATTGAGAGTGAGGAGTCCAGGAAGATGCTGAGGTTTTTTGAGTGGTCCCTGGTGAGGGGAGGACTCAGAGTGCTTCAGGCCGTCAGAGTCATCCCAGGCGGAGGGGGAGGTTCCCAGGATGAGGACTTTGGTCTTGTCTGAGTTAAGCTTGAGGCAGCTGTCCTTCATCCAGGTGTCAAATGCCTTCATCCTGTTGTGGAAGTTGCTCTTGGCAGCTGTAGGTTTTTCTGTTAGGGAGAGAATCAGCTGGGTGTTGTCATCGTAGGAGACAATGTTGAGACCATGGCTTCTGAGGATGGCTGCAAGTGGAGCCATGTAGATGTTGAAGAGGGTGGGGTTTAGGTAGGATCCCTGAGGTACTACACAGCTGATCTCTGTGGGTTCTGAGTTGAACAGTGGGAATATGACTCTTCATGTTTGGTTGGTGAAGGAGGAGTGGATCCATTCTAGGGTTTTGTCACGGGTGCTGGCGTCATGGAGACTTGTGCAGTGGGTGTGGTGGGAGACGGTGTTGAAGGTGGTTGAGAGGTCCATGAGGATGAGTGAAGCCACTCACCTCGGTCAAGGAGGGTTCTGATGTCATCTGTAGCGGCGAGGAGAGTGGTCTTGATGCTGTGATTGCTTCTGAAGCTCGATTGGGAGAGGTTCAGGATGTGGTTCATTTCAATGAACTCGGAGGGTTGGTTGTTGATGGATTTCTCAATTAGTTTTGCTGGGAAGAAGAGCAGAGAGATGGGTCTGTAGTTCTTGAGGTCCGGTGGGTCGGCAGAAGGTTTCAACAGCAGGGGGTTGATCTCTGCATGCTTTCAGTCTTCCGGGAAGTTTGCAGACACAATAGAGCAGTTGATGGTGCAGCAGAGTTTGGGTTCAATGGAGGTGCCGCCTCTGTTAAAGATGTGGTGAGGGCAGGGATCTGAGGGGGTTCCATAGTTGATGCTCTTCATGATCCTGAGGGTGTCACCAGAGGTTAGGGGGAGTCCAGTTGGTCAAGACCTGCTGGGGGCTGGAGCCATTGGGTGCGGTGGTTGATTTTGTATCCGCCTGGGATGGTGGTTGTGACGTCCGGGGCTGAGCTGGAGTTCCACCAGTTTTCTGTGAAGATGACGATGTCGGGGGAGATGGGCCAGAGCAGGTCCCATTTATCCACGCCGCGTCTTTTGAGGGAGCATGTGTTTCAGTATGATGCATCTGAGGTGGTCAGGTCTGGTTCAGTCCAGTTCGGGTCTGGTTCTTGAGGGTCATGCGATTGGTGGGTCTGGTGTGCGGAGGCTGGCAAGGGTGCAATTGCAGCTGTGGCAAGTGAAAGGGCCTTGGGTGTTCTTGGCCAACGCAAGGTGGGAGGCTGAGTGGCATCCAGTGTTTAGGTAGTGGAGAGTCCTGACGTCAGAACAGGGGATGGTCAGAGAACCAGGGTCCGTGGTGCTGGCTGTGCTCCCAGCGTCGATGATTGCAGACAATCTTGCCTTTGCGGCAGCGCAGCGGACACCATTAAGTAGTGTGATGGCAAGGGTTGGAAATCTGGGGGGCATGAAAGTGGAAAAAGCAGTGCTGGGAGGGGGGGCAGGTGGGGACGAGCAGAAGCAGGGCCACGGAGAGGAAAAATGCGCAAAAAGTAGAAAAGTGACCAAATGTTAAAGAAAGGGACCAAAAGAAAAGGTGAAAGGAAGGTAAACAAAGAGTAGAAAAAAGCTAAATCAGAGCAACAGAGGGCAGAGCAGCAATAGAGCAGGAATGGCTGACCAACTTTCCTGCCATGGATGGCAACCCTGCTATTATCCAGAGTGCTAGTTCCCTTCGCATTATCATTAACAATCATCTTAACCTCCACAGCCACATCACAGCCATGGCCAAAAGTGCACAACACCAAATAAGGCAGCTGGGAGGCGTCAGACTATTTATCCCAGAAAAAGACCTCAAAACAGTGGTGCAGTCCCTCGTCCTCTCCAGACTAGATTACAGAATTTCCATTCTTTCTGGCGTTCCCAAAGTTCATCTAGGCCCACTGAGAGCAACAATACATACAGCAGCGTGCTTGGTGTTAGGTCTTAATAAACGTGACCATATTTCCCTCGCCCCACTAACCTTCCAATGACTTCCCATTGAAGCTCTGTCCCAATTCAAAACCTCCTGCTTTACCCACAGAGCGCTGCGCTCCTCTTCACCCTCCCATCTAAGTGCAAAATTGAAAATCTCAGGTTCCAGAAATCCCCAATTCCAGCTCCTAGAACTCCACACCTTCCGTTAAGAAGGGTACATGGACTAGTCATTCTCAAGAAATGCCACAATAATCTGGTACACCTTCCCTCCCTCCCTTTGCCTAACAACCAGCATAGCCACCTACAAAAAGGACCTCAAGTTATTCCTATTTGACAGACACCTGGGGTAAATCACCCTCGACCATACTAAGTACTCCATCTGGGAGACAAACTGCCTTCATTGAGTGTCCCCACTATCTTAATCAATACTTGTCCTCGTCCCAGCTACTGATGCAAATTGTGGTACACAAACAAGGATGCGTAGTCCAGGTGTAGAAGTAGATTCTTCTTTATTAACAGGTAGTTAGGTGGCAGGTTACAGGATAGGAAGTTACAAGGAGAAACCCCACCAGGAGAGAGCTACCAGCTCCTCAGCCTCAGATGACCAACTGACAAACTCAACACAGGGAGGCACACTAACATTCCATGATGTCACAGGACATTCTGATAAAGTGGTAGAGAGGGAAAATACATAGAACCGTTTACCACACATCCTCTTCCGTTAACAAACAACAGCAAGTAAGAAGTCAAGATGAAGCAGAAGGATTCAGAGGACACAGTAGAAACAAGAGCTAGTCAAAGAGACGAATTGAAAAGCAGGAAACTCAAGCGTGAAAGCAGAAACAAAGGACAATAAAAAGAGGCATGTAGAAAGATAAACATAAGATGCAGAAATGGTCATGATTAGACAAAACACAAGAATGCAAATTACATAACATGCCCATCCACCCTCTTTAATAAAACAAGGTAGCGATCCTGGCAAATCAAGCAGGGTGTAACAATTGAATGACAAAATTAGTGCAGATGGAAATAAGCACAATAAGATGAAGTAGCAACCTTCACAGAAAAAGGGGAAAAGGCCTGAAATAAAGACTAACACTAGTCTTCATCGCTAATGCAAGACGTGCACTACAACCTCCCCTTTAAGGGTACACAAAGAAAGGCAACCTTTAAACTGTGGAACAAAACAACTCCCCAAGAAAGGGTACACCAGAGGAAACAAAAGCCCCTGGAACAAAATACACAGTTTCCACACACTAACAAAAGTGGCGGAACTACACCAAGAAGTAGCGCTGACAACGCACCCCGACTACCCACAAAGAGTGGTACACAAACAAGGATGCGTAGTCCAGGTGTAGAAGTAGATTCTTCTTTATTAACAGGTAGTTAGGTGGCAGGTTACAGGATAGGAAGTTACAAGGAGAAACCCCACCAGGAGAGAGCTACCAGCTCCTCAGCCTCAGATGACCAACTGACAAACTCAACACAGGGAGGCACACTAACATTCCATGATGTCACAGGACATTCTGATAAAGTGGTAGAGAGGGAAAATACATAGAACCATTTACCACACAAATGTCTAAACGTCATTATTGTAACTATAACTTGCTGTAACCTTGTATCATGCTACTGTTGTAAAGCGCTCTGATGCCTTCGGGCAATGTCGACACTATATAAAATTGAAAAAAGAACAATAAAATAAATATAGTCTTGTCATGTGTCTGGCCACATTATATTTCAAAGATGGCTGTACTGGGCGAAGGATTCTGTTCTCGTGTAGGCACCTGTGAAACAAAAATGTAGGCCTCAGCAGAGGTCAGTAATAAGGGCACAGAAAAGCAAAGGTTTGGGTATTCACAGCGAGCAAGATGGGGATCCACACAGTCAGACTTTGGTTTGCAGTAAAGTATAGCACAGCACAAGAAATGTTTCTTAAAATATAAAGGCAGTTTAGAAAAAAGTGCTTGGCTACATTAGTGGAGCACAAATATTATCCCTTTGATTAACTACTTAACAATCAATTAGTAAATAAATCTGACACTATAAATTTTAGACAAAATCAATACTCCGGCCGGGAGTTGGAGTGAAATAATTGAAGTGTTGTGGCATTTTAAAATCTCAGGAAAAATGATTATGGCACCACTCTAATAAATCTTTATTTTTAATTAGCCTGGCCCGTAATACTGGAGGGTAAAGAATAAACTTACAGGAAAATATTACTCTGGGCCTGAATGATTTCACAACTCTTACTAGGTGGATTGTCTGCTGCCAGGATCTTAACAGTAGTCCCTTAAAGACAAGCCCAATGGCCCCTTTTAACAGCATTTATATCGCCTGGAGGGCAGAGGATCAAATGAAACCAGGTTAATTACTGGCAAGGTTTCTCTAAGCAGTGGAGCGGGCTCTCAAGGTAGTAGTATTCAGAAACCTATGACGGGTCCACGTGGTGATCATTCAATTACAAGTCAGGGGTGGGGATCACAACCTGGCCACACTACAAGAAAAATAAACTGCGATGGCAAGCATTCGAATTTGATGGCATTCTTGATTTTAGTGCACCATCTAGTCCCAGTAACCCCAAATCTGCAACCACTGCAGTATTATATCTGAAGCACTTCTCTGCTGCACCACACACCTTTTGACAACATTTACAGTGGACGCCACCACACATTCAATAACAAAATCCAGTAAAAGCAGTTTTAAAATGTATATTGTTATGCATTTTTATTTTGATAATATCCTTTTTACCACATCATGGGAGAGATACGGGCCACAATCATTTTCAAGAAAAACATTGTCATTAGGTCTGTAGCAATGCATTCATTGCGTGTTGATTACAGTTATCATAATAGTGACAGGATGAGCAGTAAAATCAGCGGAATGGTGGCAAACGACCATTAGTCAGTCTGCCATTACATATCACGTTGCCAATACCAGAGTCTTTAACATGCACAGAGTAGACAAACGACCAAGAGTTATTACTTATTACATATTAGTATTAATGCTCGATATGAGAAACAACAGTAATACTAAAATACAATTATGAAGTTTTCAGTCTCTCTTGAAAAATGTGCTTTGATAGGATAAAGCCAGGTGAAGGAGGAATTGATTGAGGGTGTAATAATATTGAATTAAAGGTAACACTTTGTCAGATGATAGTACTGGGGTGGAAAAGTGGCGGCATGTCGGGTACCCTATTACACTGAATAATAAGTGGTGGAAATAGAGTTAAATTTAAGTCTGTAGATTTATATAGGGCCCGATTCACATATCTAACAAGACAAAATCCTCAACTTACTACCATTTACTCATTCTCGTATTAACAGAAGGCACTTACTCATTGATGAGTAAGCGCGTTCTGTGAATCCCAAAATGAGTAAGTGCCTTCTGTGAATACCAAAATGAGTAAATGCCTTCTGTGAATACCAAAATGGTTGTCAGTTTAGGATTTTATCTTACGTTAGTTCTGTGAATCGGGCCCATAGTGTGGCTTATTATCCGTGAGGGCGTCCATAGCACAGGGAGATTACGTGATTTTCCCAGACTACAGGATATTGTGCAGACCCCTAGACTCAAAGCCAGATCCCCAGCACCCCAGTTGGCAGCTCTGGCCACTGTGTCACATCCTTCCCCTAGAGGAGAGATGGTCACCGCTGGCTGAGGTCGAGAAAAGAGGAAGGGTGATAACTAAGCTGTGCATGCTCTAAAAGAAGAGTGGGGTGGAGCCAGGAGCCAACCTTTACTCTGGTAAGACGGTGCAGTAGGCTGCAAGGGATACCGTTGATTTCATCCAGGTGGGTAGTGCCTAATAGGTACCACCAACTTTTGACACAGATGGGTTCGTTGACTGGGGCAGAAACAAAGTAATTCTTAAAATGTTGATGGTTAATTTACTTTGTGTAAGAATAAATTGCTCTACTGTTCAGAACCTGCCTATAATATCGAATTAAATTACAAGCAAAAATGAAATCAACTTTGTAAAATCTGCTTCATGTCTGCCGTTGACTCCGAGCAATTAATTTCTTCACATTTAGGTGAAGGCTTGAGAGATAAGAATATTCCTTTTGTCTTCTTCATGGTTATAATTGTCTTAGGACATTAGGGGCCAGATGTAGGAGCCCTAATACCGGTCGGTAACGGCCGAATTATTAGGGTTTCCAGATGTAGGGGGCCTATATTTTACCAATTCTGTAAATTTACCGAATCGGTAAATTTACAGAATCGGTAAAATTCCGAATCGGTATATTTACCGATTCGGAAAATCCACATGTAGGTGGCACTCCTAAGAGTGCCATAGGCCCTTAAGAATCGGTATTTTACCACCCAATCCTATTGGGTGGTAAAATACCGAATTCAGGTGTGCATGCACATCTGTGCATGCACACCTGTGCAATGTGACACACAGACATGCCCTTAGGGCATGTCTGTGTGCCACATGGCACACAAGTCCGGAATTGGGGTGCTAGAGGGTGTCAAAGTGACACCCCCTGCACCCTTGCAGGATTCGGTATTTACCGATTCTGTAAATACCGAATCTGTATTTCCCATTGATTCCTATGGGCTTCAAGGCCCATAGGAATCAACGGGAAATACAGATTCGGTATTTACAGAATCGGTAATTTTTTACCTACATCTGCCTCCTTCCAATTTACCGACTCTTAAATACCGAATCGGTATGAGTCGGTATTTAAGAGTCGGTAAATCGGAATTACCTACATCTGGCCCTAGGTCTCTATGGTATCTCATTGTGTATTACTAGTAACATCTTTGTGAATTACACTGAAATAATAAAACTACCCCAAACCCCTAGTGGACTGATCGATTCTTCAACCTTGCAATTACCTGTTGTGCCTTGGCTTTGGTTTCCTGGATGACTGCGGCTGATGTCCTTCCCTGAAAGTTGTCATTCCAGCCACAGACCTTGCTTGTTGCTGGTTATCCAGCCTGCTCCTGCACTGGTGGCCTCCAACATTTTGAACAGGTGCAAAGCCGAGTCTGGGACAATACATCGACTGGCCCACCTGCACTCAAGATCTTTTTGAAGGGGTTGGCACCCGTGTGCCTCTCTAGAGCACAGTTACTTTGGCTGTGGCTGGGCTGCTCCAAAGAGCAATAGCCAACTAGTTAACAGCTACTTCTTAATAAGTGTAAAACCAAATAATCAAGAAAAACATCAGCAATTTGTAAATGTCCTCAAACTTTCATTTTTAACTCTACAATCCGACATAGGATTTTATCTTCAGACCTTACCAGTAGGGCCTCTAAATTGTTATTGCCGAACTGTTGAACACAGATTTGTTTTCACCTGATCATCTGAACTTGTGACACGGCCATAAAAACCAAGGCGTCTGTGTGAGACAGAGCGTGAAAAAGTGAAAGTGAGCGAGGGAAGGCTCAGTGTAAGGAAGATTAAGTGTGTAAGAAGGGCAAGTAAGTGGGGTTTGAGAGGGAAAGGAGGATTTGAAAGAGGGAATGGTATGTGTGCTAGTGTCTGTGAGAGGATAATTTTATTGAGAGGTGAGGGTGTGAGTGGAAATGCGATGCAAACAGCAGTCTGTGGGACAGAAAAGAGTGTCTTTGAAAGACAGGTGTGATGAGAAGGTGAAGTGAAAATATGTGAAAGGAACATATAAGAGAGGAATGTATAAAATTCAATAGTGAATTTGTCAGGAAGAGTACAGTGTGGTTAGCTTGAGGAACGTGAGAAGGATAGAAATACCAGAGTATCAGATGACGGACAAAAATGGGTGTGTGAATGAAAGTGTAAGAGAGTAGGCCATGTGAGATGGAAAAAGAGAGGCAGAGACGATACAGTGTGAAACTTATTCATTTAAGAAAAAGAGGAGGATGCACGATCAGAGTTTAGGAGAGTATCAGTGAGACGAGAAGATGGTGTGAGACACTGGAGAGATCAGGGGCAATTTTGGGGGATAACAATACAAGGTAGAGGCCTAGCCTTCCACCAGCAGTGGGTGTCATATTTGCAGTCCAGGCAGTAAATATGGCACAATTGCTACAGTGTGTGGTAAAGAAAAATGGACCTTGAATTACATGTGGCAAAAAATCCCTATGCTGCTCAAGGCAGGTGCATACAGAGCTAGAAATAGTGGACACACGTAGGAAAGAGAGGTAATAAGTGAGAGATAGAGGGGTGGGACAGTGGGTTTGAGTTTGAGTTTAAAAGCACTTTTAAAGCGCACGTATACCGGCGGTTTCTTGGCGCTGTAGCTAGCGGGGGCTGAGGTTTAAGAGCAGGGAGAGAGGAAGGAGCAATTATTCAAAGGACTTTGTGAATAAATAGGTTTTAAGACTTTTGCGGAATTGGGGATAGAGGGTGATAGCACGAAGATGAAGGGGAAGGGAATTCCAGAGGGTAGGTGCCAGAATAGCAAATTTGGAGCCTCCCCACTTCTTTCTCCGGAAGCGAGGGATGGTGAGGAGGGACTGGGAAGACGAACGTAGGTCCCTGGAGGGGACATAAGGAACAATCTCAGAGGAGATGAAGGCGGGTGCCAGGTCCAATCGGGCCAGGAAAGTGATGGATGCGAGCTTAAATTGAATTCTAGCCCGCACAGGGAGCCAGTGAAGAGATTTCAGAAGTGGGGTAGAGTGGTGGAATTTGGGGAGGTTGAAAGCCAGGCGGGCCGCCTGGTTTTGGATCTGTTGTAGGCGACGCAAACTGTATGCAGGAATACCGGCATACAGAGCGTTCCCATAGTCCAGGCGGGACACCACCATGGCCAGAATGATAAGTTTGAGAGCAGAAAAAGAAAAGAAACGGGACACCTTGCGTATAGTACACAGTGAGAGGAAAGAAGAAGATACCACAGAGCTGACCTGGGAGTGGAGGGTGAGTTGGGAGTTAAGTTTAATGCCTAGTGTTTTGACTGAGGAGGAGGGAACAGGAGGAGAGCCAAGAGAGGGGGGCCAGAAGAGGGGAGACCAGGGGCTGGATGAACCACCCGTCAATACCAGCTCGGTTTTGTCCGGATTGAGTTTGAGGTGGTTGTGGCTCATCCAGTCCCTGATGTGAGACATGACGGTTTGAAAGTTAAGGACAGCAGAGGGAGAGGAAAGATCAAAGACCAGCTGGAGGTCATCCGCATAGTTAAATACGGCGACCTCCATCTGTTGGAGAGAAAAAATAAGAGGGGCGATATATAGATTGAACAAAAGGGGGGAAAGAGATGAGCCTTGAGGAACCCCGCACTGAACTTTCCGGAAGTCCGCTGTGAAGTCACCCAGGCGGACAGCCTGGGTGCGGTCGCTCAGGAAGGAGGACAGCCAGACCAGGGCAGTCCCCTCGATCCCCGCCGCCCTGATACGGGAAAGTAAGATGTTGTGGTCCACCGTATCGAAGGCGGCTGAGAGGTCGAGGAGCACAAGGGCCTGGTGCTGATTGGTGTCCATACCCTCCCTGAGGGTGTCGAGGACCGACATGACAACGGACTCCGTAGAGTGTGCGGGGCGGAAACCGGCTTGGCGGGAGGCAAGGGCTCCATGTTTCTCCACAAAGGAGCTCAAGGCGCAGGTGACGTGGCGCTCGAGCACCTTGGCTAGAAAGGGCAGGAGGGAGATGGGACGGAAATTGGCAGGGACAGAGGGATCTGCCCCAGGTTTTTTCAGGATGGGCACAATTACCGCAGACTTCAAGGAGCTAGGGACTATGCCTTGCGTAAGGGAGCTGTTGAGGAGGTGAAGGGGGGGATCTGGACAAGAGACAAAGATGTGACGGAGGATGTGGGCAGGACCAGGGTCAAGAGGGGAGCCAGATTTGATCAAAGGCACCAGTGAAGCCAGGTTTTCCCAAGTGATAGGGGGAAAGGTGGTCAGTTTGCCTGTGGGAGGGGGACATTTGGGATCCACAAAAGATGGGGGAGGTGGGGGGATATTGGCCTTAATGGTGACAATTTTGTGGATGAAATAATCATTAAGAGAAAGACAGAGGTCATTGGACGGGGCTGGTTTTAGCGTAGTTCTGTCCGAGTACGCCAGGTTGTGAACGATGGAGAATATCTCCTTAGACTGGTTCTCCGCTGCTAAGATTTTGGAGGAGAAATAAGCTGTTTTGGCCTCCAGGATGGGAAATATAAGTGTGTGACAGAGATATGTATAATAAATTACATTGTGATAGGAGAGTGTGAGAGGGGGCATTTATGAATTAATAGTGTGAGGCAGTGAGGATAAGAGAAAAGTGTAAAAAGACTAATGAAGGTGAAACAAATCAAAATAAGACGAGACTGCAAAGAAATAGAAATGTAAACCGAGTTGCTTACACATGCAAGAGAGGGGGGAAAAAGAATTGAGAAAGCGGTAGAAAGTATGAAAGAATTGATAGAACTAGAGGCTGGAGAGAGATTTAGTGAGAGGATGAAATATCTAATCCAGAAAGATGGAATATAGGGACCGAAAGGGCAATGGTTGGAGGAGAGAAAAAAGAGCAGCATAGAGGGTGTTTTTTGTATTTTGCCATTTTTACTTTAAAAAGGCCATACGACACAAATGTTGTTCACTCCATCCCCTTTTACTTTGCGAGTAGAGAAGATCTCTGTATCAGTGTAGCAAGGGCTCAGCCTTTGAAGAACGTGCATGTGAATGGCAGTGGTTTAATATAAAGAAAGTGGCAGCAGCAAGACTACAGGATATGACACCAGGCGTGACAGCAGCAGTGTTTTCAGGATGCTGATGTGGAATATCACATGAGTGAGAGGGGTGTCAGCTCTTGAATATTCACTTACCTGTACATTCCTCCCGGAGATTTAAGCACCCACTCCAGGCATCTGTCTGTAAACTGCATGACACTTGTGTCTTAACTGTGCATGTTCTGTGAACAATGAAAAGCTTCCAATAGTCTTCCCTACTGAATTGTTCTGCAGGGAAAGAAAGATTGCACTATTTGCTTTCTGTAAGAGAGAAAGTCTTGCTTTGCTGCTGTCATGCTGTACCCGTTCTGAGAGGAAGCATAGCATGCACTGTTTCTACCTGGTTTGTATGCAACCTGTGATGGAGAAAGCTTGCTGTTCTGCTGTTCTAGCTGTTCCTGGACTCTGATAGTCAGAAGCATAATCTGTTTCTGCCCAAAATATGCCTGTTCTATGAAAAGAAAGTTGTTTCCACTGCTGTTGTACCATCTTATGAAAAAACAAATGATATATTGCATGAACTTCCATAACTTGCCCAAGGACTGTCTCACAATATTTGATGTGAGATACCAATATCTGTAGTCCTGAGGAAGGTGCCTGACCTCGTAGGGGCAATATTGTGTCGAAAAAGGAGCGCAGCGGCCGTTAATCGACTCTCCACTTTGAATCTTGTACTATGGAGACTCCAGTAAATACATTTTTAGCTTGCCCACAAACTAGTTCAAGTTCAAGTTCAGAAATTTGTATAGCGCACTACTCACCCAGAGGGTCTCAAGGCGCTTGAGGGAGGGTGGGTGCTTTACTTATCGAATAGCCAGGTTTTAGTTGCTTTCTGAAGGAGAGGTGGTTCTGTGTAAGACGGAGGTGGGTGGGGAGAGAATTCCAGGTTTTGGCCGCTAAGTAGGAGAAGGATCTTCCTCCCATGGTAGATCTATGGATGCGCGGAATTACGGCGAGGGCTTGATTGGACGATCGTAGTTGGCGTGTGGGGGTGTAGAAGGACAGTCGTGTGTTGAGGCATTTAGGTCCTAGGTCGTAGAGGGCCTTGGGCCTCATTTATGAAAAGTGACGCATCGCTGCGTGAAAACAACGATGCGTCACTTTTCACTGCGCACTCCTTGCGACACCAATGATGCGTCATATTTAATGTATGACGCATCATGTCGCAAGGACTTGCAGATACGTCAGTATTTCTGACGCATCTGTAAGCGCAAAAGTGACGCATTGCTGGAGTGTGTCACAAAAGTGACGCAACTCCAGCAATGCGTCCTTTCACATGGGGAAAGCCCCATGTGAAAGGGCTTGCGTCAGTCTTACGCCTGCTGTGAGGCAGGCGCAAGATTTTGACGCAACAGCGTCCTAAAAGTGACACAGTGAAATCTCATAGATTTCACTGCGTCACTATTACGAGGCTTTTTGCGGGGGAACGCCCCCTCTGCATACATTATACCTGACGCAGGTATAATGTGGCGCAGGGGTTTAAAAAGTGACGCATCTACCTAGATGCGTCACTTTTTAAATATGGCGCAACAAGGCTCATGTTTTACGCCGCCAATGCGTCACAAAAAGTGACGCATCCGCAGTGCAAAACTGACGCAAGGCCTCATAAATGAGGCCCCTTGTGTGCGTGGGTGAGGAGACGGAACGTTATTCTCTTGTTGATGGGGAGCCAGTGGAGGTCTTTCAGGTGACCGGAAATGTGAGCTTGACGGGGGATGTCCAGTATTAGTCTGACTGAGGCGTTTTGGATGCGTTGGAGTTTTTTCTGTAGTTTAGCTGTGGTTCCGGCATAAAGAGTATTTCCGTAATCAGTCGGCTTGTGACCAGTGCGTGGGTGACTGTCTTTCTAGTTTCTGTGGGGATCCAACAGAAGATTTTTTTGAGCATGCGTAGGATGTTGAAGCATGATGATGAAACGGTGTTGACTTGTCTGGTCATCGGGAGGAGTCTAGGATGAAGCCCAGGTTACGTACGTGATCCGTAGGTATGGGTGCTGTACCCAGGGCTGGTGGCCACCATGAGTCGTCCCAGGCAGAGGGGGATGATCCTAAGATGAGGACTTCCGTTTTGTCCGAGTTTAGTTTTAAACGACTATTCTTCATCCACTCGGCTACTTCTTTCATTCCTTCATGTAGATTGGTTTTGGCGGTGTTAGGGTCTTTGGTGAGGGAGAGAATCAGCTGGGTGTCGTCTGCGTAGGAGATGATGTTGAGGTTGTGTTGTCGCGCGATGGATGCGAGGGGACTCACGTAAACGTTGAAGAGGGTGGGACTGAGTGATGATCCTTGTGGTACGCCGCAGATGACTTCAGTGGCCTCTGATTTGAATGGGGGGAGGCGGACTCTTTGGGTTCTTCCGGCGAGGAACGAGATGATCCAGTCCAAAGCTTTTCCTTGTATTCCGACATTGCTGAGGCGTTGTATAAGGGTGTTATGACAGACTGTGTCGAAGGCGGCGGAGAGGTCAAGTAGGATGAGGGCAGCTGTTTCTCCATTGTCCAGTATCGTTCGGATGTTGTCTGTAGCTGCGATGAGGGCGGTTTCGGTGCTGTGTTTGGCTCGGAAGCCGGACTGTGAGGGGTCGAGGGATTTGTTGGATTCAAGGAAGGCGGCGAGCTGATTGTTGACGGCTTTCTCAATGACTTTGGCAGGGAATGGGAGGAGCGAGATGGGGCGGTAGTTCTTAAGTTCAGAGGGGTCTGCTGTGGGTTTCTTCAGAAGGGCGCTGAGTTTGGCATGTTTCCAAATTTCCGGGAAGGTAGCGGAGTTGAAGGAGCAGTTGATGACATCGTGGAGATGGGGTGCGATGATGGAGTCTGCTTTGTAGAAAATGCGGTGGTGGCATGGGTCGGTTGGCGATCCTGAGTGGATGGAGTTCATCAGGTGGATGGTGTCTTCAGTAGTGATTGGGTTCCAGGCGCAAAGGTTGTTAGTGTGCTGTTTTGGTTCGGAGGTCGGTGGAGAGGACTGGACTTCGGACTGGTTTTCAAAGCTGTTATGTATGTCGGCGATTTTGTTGTGGAAGAAGGAGGATAAAGAGTCGCAGAGGTCTTGGGAGGGAGTGATGTCGTTGGTGCCGGCGGTGGGGTTGGTAAATTCTTTTACGATGTTGAATAGTTCCTTGCTGTTTTGGGCATTGTTGTCAAGTCGATCTTTGAATGCTGATTTCTTGGTGGATCGGATCAGTTGGTGGTGTTTACGGGTGGCGTTCTTGAAGGTGGTCAGGTTGTCAGTGGTTGGGTTTTTTCTCCAGGCTTTCTCGAGGGTGCGGCAGAACTTCTTGGATTTCTTAAGGTCATCGTTGAGACAGGGGGCTTTTTTGCTACCTTGCTTGATTTGATGATTTTTCAAGGGTGCTAGTTCGTCGGCGCTGAGGGTGATCCATTGTGTGAGGTTGGTGGCTGCTTGGTTTGGGTCCGATGACTTGGCAGGAGGGTTTAGGTGAAGTTAAGAGGAGAGCTGGGCGGTGGTGATTTTGTTCCAATTTCTTCGGGGAATAGGTTGTGTGGGGTTGTGGGTCGTGGTCTTTTTGTAGTTGAAGTGAACGCAGCTGTGGTCCGTCCAATGGAGAGCTGTGGTGTGATCGAAGGAGATGTGTTTGCTGGAGGTGAAGATTGGGTCGAGCGTGTGCCCGGCAAGGTGGGTGGGGGTGTCAACAAGTTGTTTGAGTCCGAGATTGGCCAGGTTATCTAGAAGGGTGGTGGTGTTGTTGTCGTTATTCTTTTCAAGGTGGAAGTTGAGGTCTCCCAGTAGGATGTAGTTCTCGGAGGGGAGGGCATTTGGGCTGATGAAGTCAGTGATGTCTTCGCTGAATTGTCGGCAGGGTCCTGGGGGTCTGTAGATGAGGGTGCCTCTGAGTGTGGTCTTGGGGTCGGTGTGGATCTGGAAGTGAAGGTGTTCGGCGGTAGCGAGGTTATCGTCGGAACTGGTCGTGATGCGGATGGTGTTCTTATGGACAATGGCTATGCCTCCTCCAGTTTGGTTGATGCGGTCCTTTTGAATGATCTTGTAGCCGTCTGGGATAGCTATGGCGATGTCGGGCGCTGATGAGGCGTTCATCCAGGTTTCTGTAAGGAAGGCGATGTCCGGCGATGTGGTGTTGAGTAGGTTCCAAAGTTCAATGGAGTGTCTGTGGACAGAGCGGGTGTTGAGCAGGATGCACTTTAGGTGGTTGTTGTCGGAGCTCTGTTTGGAGTTTGTGGATTTGGTGTGGGTCCTGATGCAGTCGAACTTGCAGGAGTGGCAGGTGAAGGGTCCATGGGTGTGTCCTGGGGCGGCTTGGTAGCAGTTTTGGAGTCGGCCGGGGTTAAGTGCTGAGAGCGATGCGGCGTCGTACGTTATGCGGGTGAAGTGGGTTTTGCGTGGGCCAGGGGATCTGGCGCTGGGCGCGGTCCAGGCGCGGACGGGCGCAGACGGGCTTACCTTTGGCGCACCTTCGGCGCGCATGGGGCGCGACCGCTGCGCGTGAACGCTGCGCGCAAAGGCATCTGTCCTATGTGGATAGTGGGGGGGGGCGGGGGCGAGGGAGGGGCAGCTGGGAGGTGGGAGCGGGGTGGAGAGCTGGGCTGGGAGGCACAACAACAAACACCAAAATGGCTGCAAGCCAAAAGCGAAACAGGCACGACCTTACTGAAGCGCTATGAAACTGGGCAGCACAGTCAGGCAACAAATATTAAAGCAGGCAAAGCGAGTGATACAGTCAATAATAATGGCAAAGCACGGTTAGATGGTACAGCGCTACAATGATTTAGCATTCAGCAGTGTGAGCAAGTCTGGCAATGCGCGGTACGATGACTAATAGATTTTAGCAGTGCGAGCAAGGCGTGGGGCTCTGAGCGCTACGATACCAGCTTAATGATCACGGAGCAGCGAGGGGAGCGACCGCTTCAGAGAGGCTCCAGACGGTCACAGCGCTGTTGCAGGACGAGTAGGGCTAACACTCTCTGTGGGAGGGAGGGGCAGCTGGGAGGCGGGAGCGGGGTGGAGAGCCGGGCTGGGAGGCACAACAACAAACACCAAAATGGCTGCAAGCCAAAAGCGAAACAGGCACGA
Source organism: Lissotriton vulgaris (assembly GCF_964263255.1). NCBI lineage: Eukaryota > Metazoa > Chordata > Amphibia > Caudata > Salamandridae > Lissotriton > Lissotriton vulgaris. The sequence continues at coordinate 900,137,377 of NC_141687.1, forward strand.
CCTTACTGAAGCGCTGTGAAACTGGGCAGCACAGTCAGGCAACAAATATTAAAGCAGGCAAAGCGAGTGATACAGTCAATAATAATGGCAAAGCACGGTCAGATGGTACAGCGCTACAATGACTTAGCATTCAGCAGTGCGACCAAGTCTGGCAATGCGCGCTACGATTACTAATAGATTTTAGCAGTGCGAGCAAGGCGTGGGGCTCTGAGCGCTACGATACCAGCTTAATGATCACGGAGCAGCGAGGGGAGCAACCGCTTCAGAGAGGCTCCAGACGGTCACAGCGATGTTGCAGGACGAGTAGGGCTAACACTCTCTGTGGGAGGGAGGGGCAGCTGGGAGGCGGAAGCGGGGTGGAGAGCCGGGCTGGGAGGCACAACATCAATCACAAAAATGGCTGCAAGCCAAAAGCGAAACAGGCACGACCTTACTGAAGCGCTATGAAACTGGGCAGCACAGTCAGGTAACAAATATTAAAGCAGGCAAAGCGAGTGATACAGTCAATAATAATGGCAAAGCACGGTCAGATGGTACAGCGCTACAATGACTTAGCATTCAGCAGTGCGAGCAAATCTGGCAATGCGCGCTACGATGACTAATAGATTTTAGCAGTGCGAGCAATGCGTGGGGCTCTGAGCACTACGATACCAGCTTAATGATCACGGAGCAGCGAGCAGAGCGACCGCTTCAGAGAGGCTCCAGACGGTCACAGCGTTGTTGCAGGACGAGTAGGGCTAACACTCTCTGTGGGAGGGAGGGGCAGCTGGGAGGCGGGAGCGGGGTGGAGAGCCGGGCTGGGAGGCACAACAACAAACACCAAAATGGCTGCAAGCCAAAAGCGAAACAGGCACGACCTTACTGAAGCGCTATGAAACTGGGCAGCACAGTCAGGCAACAAATATTATAGCAGGCAAAGCGAGTGATACAGTCAATAATAATGGCAAAGCACGGTCAGATGGTACAGCGCTACAATGACTTAGCATTCAGCAGTGCAAGCAAGTCTGGCAATGCGCGCTACGATGACTAATAGATTTTAGCAGTGCGAGCAATGCGTGGGGCTCTGAGCGCTACGATACCAGCTTAATGATCACGGAGCAGTGAGGGGAGCGACCGCTTCAGAGAGGCTCCAGACGATCACAGCGTTGTTGCAGGACGAGTAGGGCTAACACTCTCTGTGGGAGGGAGGGGCAGCTGGGAGGCGGGAGCGGGGTGGAGAGCCGGGCTGGGAGGCACAACAACAAACACCAAAATGGCTGCAAGCCAAAAGCGAAACAGGCACAACCTTACTGAAGCGCTATGAAAATGGGCAGCACAGTCATGCAACAAATATTAAAGCAGGCAAAGCGAGTGATACAGTCAATAATAATGGCAAAGCACGGTCAGATGGTACAGCGCTACAATGACTTAGCATTCAGCAGTGCGAGCAAGTCTGGCAATGCGCGCTACGATGACTAATGCTATGATTACGTATGGTAATCCCCATTACTCTTAGTCCTACTCGTCCTCGACCCAGTCATCACTCATGAGGTATTCCACAGACAGGAAACAAAACAGGAAACGCTTTTAGGCTCCACCCCCCCACCTACCAGGTGCTATATCACACCTAACCACTAGAAGCACATCCTGACATACCAAGCAACAAAGGCCTGGACAGGGAGGGAGGGCGGGAAGTATGACTGGGTCGAGGACGAGTAGGACTAAGAGTAATGGGGATTACCATACGTAATCATAGCATTACCTCTACGTCCCTCATCCTCGACCCAGTCATCACTCATGAGGCATACCAAAGCAACACCAAAACAGGCCTTTGGCAACCCAAACACATCAAAAACAGAGACCAGACACAAAGGAGTGCAGCAAGTGAAAAAGTTTAATACAAAAACAGAACTCAGAGCGGAGGGGGAACCCCCACAGCTTGCAACACCCCACGACCAAAATTGGTCCGGTCAGACAGGGCACAATTCAACCTGTAGTGCCTCACAAACGTGGATTCGGAGGCCCAGGTCCCAGCCCTACAAATCTCCTCCAGCGACACACCATGGAAAGCAGCCCAGGAGGCAGACACGCCCCGAGTGGAACGTGCCTGGACACCAGCCGGACAAGGCAAATCAGCCCCAAGATAGGCAAGAGAGATGACAGCCTTAATCCAGCGACCCAGAGTGAGCCTGGAAGCAGCCTTACCCCTACCAGCAAACCCAAAGGTCACGAAGAGAGAGTCAGAAGAGCGAAACACCCCAGAACGAGCCACATAAATAGACAAGGCACGTTTGAGGTCCAAAGAATGAAGCAACAGGTCAGAAGGAGAAGAAGGAGAAGGACACAAAGAGGGAAGAACCAGCTCCTGAGAGGAATGGAAACGGGAGCGGACCTTGGGGACAAAACCAGGGTCCAAAGAGAGGACCACAGCGTCATCCAGAAAACGCAAAAACGGAGGGGAACAAAGCAAGGCCGTAAGCTCCCCCAGCCGCCTCGCAGATGTTACAGCCACCAGAAAGGCCACCTTGTAGGACAGAAATTTAAGGTCCACAGACTCCAACGGCTCAAAAGGAGAAGACTGCAAAACACCCAACACCAAGGAGAGATCCCAAGGGGGAACCAAAGAGCGAACAGAAGGAGAAGAGAGAGAGAAACTCCGAAAAAGGCGAGAAACCAACAAGCCATCAGAAGGAAGAAAAGAATCCGGGTCCCGGAAGGCACGGATAGCAGCCCATTGGCCCCGCAAGGTAGACAAAGCAAAGCGCTTCTGAAACCCATCCAGAAAAAACTGAAGAACAGAAGACAAAGGGCAAGAGGAAGGTGACAGATCAGAAGAGGAACACCACCCCGAAAAAGAAGACCAGTGCCTCGAATAGGAAGACAAGGTAGACTTCCTACGAGAGGCCTGCAGCACCGAAATCAGGTTGTCGGGCAGACCACGGGCTCCAAGAGACAACCGTTCAACCTCCAAACCGCCAAGGTGAGGGGAACCAGAAAGAGGGACGGAGATCTCAGAGGAGAGGGGTGGCGGGGCAGAAGCCAAGGAGGCCCCACCGCCAGGCCCAGCAGCAGAGGAAACCAGGACCTCCTCGGCCAGTGAGGCAGGACTGCCACCACCTGAGCCCCCTCCCGCTGAACCTTCAGCAGAAACGCAGGAATCAAGGGAAAAGGAGGAAAGGCATAGAGAAGCCAAGGAGGCCAACGGAGAGACATGGCATCCACCCCCCAAGCGCCCACCTCCGGAAACCTGGAGCAGAACAGGGGCACCAGAGCATTGGACCCTGGGGCAAACAAGTCCAGAGCCGGAGTCCCGAACCGTAGGCAAAGCATCCGAAAGGCCCTGGGATCCAGACACAGGGACAGAGACGAGGGAAACCTCCGGCTCAGAGAGTCCGCCACCACATTGTCCACACCCCGAATGTGTTGAGCAGACAGGGCCAGAAGATGAACTTCCGCCCAAGCCGAGATCGAACAGGCCACCAAATTCAGGGACGAACTGCGGGTCCCCCCCTGGTGATTCAGATACGCCACAGTCAACGTGTTGTCCGATCTCACCAGGACATGGCAACCCTCCAGATGAAGATGGAAATAGCGAACGCCCTCTCCACTGCAGACAATTCCCTCCAGTTGGACGACCTGCGAGACTCTGATGGGAGCCAACGCGCCTGCATCACCCAATCGGCTAGAGTCGCGCCCCAGCCCGAGGCGCTGGCATCCGTTGTCACAACCAGAGGAGGAGGCAGATGAAACAACATCCCCACGGAAAGGTGGGAGGGGACCTGCCACCACTGGAGAGCAGACACAACATCCAGGGACACAGGAACAGGAACCGCAAAATCCCGGACAGGAAAGGAGACCCACCGCTGGACATGCCACAGTAGAGGCCGCAGATGAACCCTGGCCCAGGGCATGGTGAAAACAGAAGCAGCCATGTGGCCCTGAACCTCCAGCCACTGAAGCAGGGGAGCCGAGGCTTGTGACAACAACTTCCTCAGCAAGGACTGTAGGCGACGAATCCGGGCGTCCGGCAGGAACACCTTGCCCAACACAGAATCGAACACTGCTCCGATGAAGGTCCTCCGGGTCGCAGGCTCCAGGTGACATTTGGGCAAGTTGATCAAAAACCCGTGGTCCCTGAGCGTAGACATGGTCAAGTGAAGGTGGTGAGACATGACCGCCAGGGACGGAGCCTGAACCATCCAGTCGTCCAAATACGGGAACACAGACACCCCCAGGAGATGGAGATGGGCCACCAATGGAGCCACCACCTTGGTGAACACCCGGGGGGCCGACCGAAGACCAAAGGGAAGGACGCAGAACTGCCAGTGCTGACCCTCCAGGCAGAACCGCAGGAAACGCTGATCCGACACATCCATCGGGACGTGCAGATATGCATCCTGGAGGTCGAGCATGGAGAACACCCAACCCGACTGGATCAACGGAACAATCTTCTGCAGGGTGTCCATCTTGAACGTGATCTTCTGAACGAACAAGTTCAGACCCCGAAGGTTGATGACCACACGGAAACCCCCCGTGATCTTCGGCACCACGAAGATGATGGAGTAAACACCCAACCCCCGCTCCGCCAGGGGAACCGGAACAACCGCCAGCTTGTCGACCAAAGAACGAACCCCGTCCAACAAGGCCAGATGGCGGGAAGCATCCCGAGGAGAAGGGGTCACCACCACCCCGGAGGGGGGAGGAGGGGACAAAAACTCAATCCGGTAGCCCCTCGACAAGACATCCAGCACCCAACTGTCCGAGGTCGTCAGGCGCCAAGCAGGAAGGAACCTGCGAAGTCTCCCACCAACCAGAGGAGGACCACCAGCGAGAACGTCCCCAAGGGAGGCCCAGTCAGGAACGCTGCGGACCAGACCCGGCACCCCTCTGGGACTTCTTCTGAAACTTCCGGGGGAAAGAACGCCCAGAGCCACGTTGATTCCGAAAGGAGGACTGTTGAAACCTGGAAGGCTGGCGAAAAGACCTGGCAGCCGAGAAGGAGGGACCCCCCCGGGTCGGAATGTCACGAAAGGACAAAGAATGTTTGCGCTCCTTGAAGACCTTGTGCAGCTTCTCTTCCAGGGAGTCGCCAAACAGACGGGCAACAGTAAAGGGAAGTTTCAAAGCCATGGAACGCTGGGCCGCGTCTGTCTTCCAATCCCGCAGCAACAGGTTACGACGGGCAGCAATAGATGAGCCACAGGACATAGCAGAAGCCCTCACAGAATCAAATGCTATGTCAGACAGGAACTCCGCCTGGCGCTCCATCGATTCCAGCAACTCCGGACAACCGGTACCCTCCTGCATGTTAGAAAAAAAGGGACTTGAAATCTGACAGCAAAGACTGGGCAACATACGCCCCATAAATGCCAGAACGAATAGCCAGATGAGAAGCGGCATAAGATTTCTTCAGGGCAGAGTCCACCTTCTTGTCGACACCGTCCTTCAAAATGTTATCATCGGCCATAGAAGGACGACCCACCAGACTGGCCACAACAGAGTCCACAGGAATGGAGTCAGGCAAAGAGTCCGCCATATCCTGTAAAGGATAAAGCTTAGCCATAAACCTCGGCATGGCAAGATGATCAGGGTCCTTCCACTCCTTCAACAGGACATCAGAGACAAAGGGATGCACCGGCAAGGATGAGGCAACAGGCTTCCGAAACTGCGGCAGGAGCGAATCTTGAGAAGTACTGGGCGTAGAATCATCCGGGAACCCCATGGTAACTCTCACATGAGAAAGGACGTCAGGCAAGAGGTCCCTTGAAATGTACTTCCCCTGAAGGTCAACAGCGGACAGAGAAGAATCATCAGACTCAGCCGAGGATGAAATATCCGAATAAAGCGCAGTAGAACCAGTAGCAGCCTTCTTGGATGCTTTAATGTCAGAAAGAGTCTCCAGAATGAGGCGCTTAATACGATCATCATCTCGCCTGGCACGCTTCACAGGAGGAGAGGAGTCTCCACTGGAAACAGGAGAAGGGTTCACAGGAGAAGAATGCCTCCTCTTATGATGATGCTTCCCCATCGCAAATCCACATACACTGAAACAAAGCACAAGGCAAAGAAGCAGGTAACCACAGGAAAAAAAACATCCCCCAGTGGGCACATAAATAGTGCAATCCAGGCAGACCAATCAGCTCCAAAAAGGTACAAGAGGCAGCAGGGATCGAAGGAACCAATAAGAAAAACTCCCAAAAGCCAAGCCCCATCAGTGACCAATCCAAATACAGGTCGTACCGGGAACACCCAGGAGGGGCGGGGCCAAGCCGAGATCCCCGGCGTAAGAGCAGCGTAGGCCCAGGACACAGACGATGCCAAAAACCGGAGCGCCCGGAGCCCACCCAGGCGTCCAGGACAACAAACAGCCAGGCGGGGACAGAGGGGATGCCAAGACCCGTGACCCCACCCGACCGGCGGTGCGAAGAAAACCGGAGCGCCCGGAGCCCACCCAGGCGCCCGAACACTGAAGCGGCAGCAGCACGAGAAGCGTCCACCACCAGGAAGTGCATGCAACACGAGCTATGCATCGAGGCGACACCCGCGCCCCCACCGCAGTCAAAGGGAGGGCGCGAGAGTCAAGCTAAGGAAACAAGAGTCATGGGGAGAAGCGCGCCCAAAAGCGGCCCAGCGCAAACAGCCCCGCACTCACTGAGGATCCAGCGAAGCACCAGGAAACCCACGGAGCCAAGCAGCATAGGTACCCGGAATCCAGGAGAAGACAGGGAAGCCCAGCAGACCCCGCTACAAGAATCCCACGACGGTCCATGGGAGCCCCCAAAGCCCAGCAGAGGAGGATCCACAGGACGCAGCGAAGCAGGTAAGCGCCCAGCACTCACCCCAGCGTCTCCCATCAAGTAATCCACCGACAGGAAACCAAACAGGATGTGCTTCTAGTGGTTAGGTGTGATATAGCACCTGGCAGGAGGGGGGGTGGAGCCTAAAAGCGTTTCCTGTTTTGTTTCCTGTCTGTGGAATACCTCATGAGTGATGACTGGGTCGAGGACGAGGGACGTAGAGGTAATAGATTTTAGCAGTGCGAGCAATGCGTGGGGCTCTGAGCGCTACGATACCAGCTTAATGATCACGGAGCAGCGAGGGGAGCGACCGCTTCAGAGAGGCTCCAGACGGTGACAGCGCTGTTGCAGGACGAGCCGGGCTAACACTCTCTGTGGGAGGGAGGGGCAGCTGGGAGGCGGGAGCGGGGTGGAGAGCCGGGCTGGGAGGCACAACAACAAACACCAAAATGGCTGCAAGCCAAAAGCGAAACAGGCACGACCTTACTGAAGCGCTATGAAACTGGGCAGCACAGTCAGGCAACAAATATTAAAGCAGGCAAAGCGAGTGATACAGTCAATAATAATGGCAAAGCACGGTCAGATGGTACAGCGCTACAATGACTTAGCATTCAGCAGTGCGAGCAAGTCTGGCGATGCGCGCTACGATGACTAATAGATTTTAGCAGTGCGAGCAATGCGTGGGGCTCTGAGCGCTACGATACCAGCTTAATGATCACGGAGCAGCGAGGGGAGCGACCGCTTCAGAGAGGCTCCAGACGGTCACAGCGTTGTTGCAGGACGAGTAGGGCTAACACTCTCTGTGGGAGGGAGGGGCAGCTGGGAGGCGGGAGCAGGGTGGAGAGCCGGGCTGAGAGGCACAACAACAAACACCAAAATGGCTGCAAGCCAAAAGCGAAACAGGCACGACCTTACTGAAGCGCTATGAAACTGGGCAGCACAGTCAGGCAACAAATATTAAAGCAGGCAAAGCGAGTGACACAGTCAATAATAATGGCAAAGCACAGTCAGATGGTACAGCGCTACAATGACTTAGCATTCAGCAGTGCGAGCAAGTCTGGCAATGCGCGCTACGATGACTAATAGATTTTAGCAGTGCGAGCAATGCGTGGGGCTCTGAGCGCTACGATAGCAGCTTAATGATCACGGAGCAGCGAGGGGAGCGACCGCTTCAGAGAGGCTCCAGACGGTCACAGCGCTGTTGCAGGATGAGTAGGGCTAACACTCTCTGTGGGAGGGAGGGGCAGCTGGAAGGCGGGAGCGGGGTGGAGAGCCGGGCTGGGAGGCACAACAACAAACACCAAAATGGCTGCAAGCCAAAAGCGAAACAGGCACGACCTTACTGAAGCGCTATGAAACTGGGCAGCACAGTCAGGCAACAAATATTAAAGCAGGCAAAGTGAGTGATACAGTCAATAATAATGGCAAAGCACGGTCAGATGGTACAGCGCTGAAATGACTTAGCATTCAGCAGTGCGAGCAAGTCTGGCAATGTGCGCTACGATGACTAATAGATTTTAGCAGTGCGAGCAATGCGTGGGGCTCTGAGCGCTACGATACCAGCTTAATGATCACGGAGCAGCGAGGGGAGCGACCGCTTCAGAGAGGCTCCAGACGGTCACAGCGCTGTTGCAGGACGAGTAGGGCTAACACTCTCTGTGGGAGGGAGGGGCAGCTGGGAGGCGGGAGCGGGGTGGAGAGCGGGGCTGGGAGGCACAACAACAAACACCAAAATGGCAGCAAGCCAAAAGCGAAACAGGCACGACCTTACTGAAGCGCTATGAAACTGGGCAGCACAGTCAGGCAACAAATATTATAGCAGGCAAAGCGAGTGATACAGTCAATAATAATGGCAAAGCACCGTCAGATGGTACAGCGCTACAATGACTTAGCATTCAGCAGTGCAAGCAAGTCTGGCAATGCGCGCTACGATGACTAATAGATTTTAGCAGTGCGAGCAATGCGTGGGGCTCTGAGCGCTACGATACTAGCTTAATGATCACGGAGCAGCGAGGGGAGCGACCGCTTCAGAGAGGCTCCAGGCGGTCACAGCGCTGTTGCAGGACGAGTAGGGCTAACACTCTCTGTGGGAGGGAGGGGCAGCTGGGAGGCGGGAGCGGGGTGGAGAGCTGGGCTAGGAGGCACAACAACAAACACCAAAATGGCTGCAAGCCAAAAGCGAAACAGGCACGACCTTACTGAAGCGCTATGAAACTGGGCAGCACAGTCAGGCAACAAATATTAAAGCAGGCAAAGCGAGTGATACAGTCAATAATAATGGCAAAGCACGGTCAGATGGTACAGCGCTACAATGACTTAGCATTCAGCAGTGCGAGCAAGTCTGGCAATGCGCGCTATGATGACTAATAGATTTTAGCAGTGTGAGCAATGCGTGGGGCTCTGAGCGCTACGATACCAGCTTAATGATAACGAAGCAGCGAGGGGAGCGACCGCTTCAGAGAGGCTCCAGACGGTCACAGCGCTGTTGCAGGACGAGTCGGGCTAACACTCTCTGTGGGAGGGAGGGGCAGCTGGGAGGCGGGAGCGTGGTGGAGAGCCGGGCGGGGAGGCACAACAACAAACACCAAAATGGCTGCAAGCCAAAAGCGAAACAGGCACGACCTTACTGAAGCGCTATGAAACTGGGCAGCACAGTCAGTCAACAAATATTAAAGCAGGCAAAGCGAGTGATACAGTCAATAATAATGGCAAAGCACGGTCAGATGGTACAGCGCTACAATGACTTAGCATTCAGCAGTGCGAGCAAGTCTGGCAATGCGCGCTACGATGACTAATAGATTTTAGCAGTGCGAGCAATGCGTGGGGCTCTGAGCGCTACGATACCAGCTTAATGATCACGGAGCAGCGAGGGGAGCGACCGCTTCAGAGAGGCTCCAGACGGTCACAGCGCTGTTGCAGGACGAGTAGGGCTAACACTCATTGTGGGAGGGAGGGGCAGCTGGGAGGCGGGTGCGGGGTGGAGAGCCGGGCTGGGAGGCACAACAACAAACACCAAAATGGCTGCAAGCCAAAAGCGAAACAGGCACGACCTTACTGAAGCGCTATGAAACTGGGCAGCACAGTCAGGCAACAAATATTAAAGCAGGCAAAGCGAGTGATACAGTCAATAATAATGGCAAAGCACGGTGAGATGGTACATCACTACAATGACTTAGCATTCAGCAGTGCGAGCAAGTCTGGCAATGCGCGCTACGATGACTAATAGATTTTAGCAGTGCGAGCAATGCGTGGGGCTCTGAGCGCTACGATACCAGCTTAATGATCACGGAGCAGCGAGGGGAGCGACCGCTTCAGAGAGGCTCCAGACGGTCATGTAACACACTTTGACTAACTAGGGAACCTATACCTATGAAACTGTGTACCCAGTGGACAGTACTGCTCTTGGATGCTTCTCAGTGGCAGATGTGGAATCCATTGATGAAGCCTAACACACTAGGTAGATAAGGGTTCACCATCTTCTAGAAATAAATGAATGCATGGTATTTCTATGTAACGTTTGACTGCTTCTGCCATGACTGTTGTACACTTTAAATATTTATGTCTGTTCATGTAGATTGTACAACAGTCCTTTAACTTATCTAACTCTTTCCTCAGTGTGTTAGCCATTTGTACAGTACCTGTACTGCATGTGTGATCTCCATCCTGCTTTTACAACCTGTCCTTTACTTTTTCTGTTTGTTAGGGAAAGTTGCTCTGCCACCATTGATGTTGTACCTTTCTGAAACTTGGTATTAAACATACCACTAAGAGGGATGTGGTGTTAGAACTGGGACCCAGGCAGGGTCACTACCCCTCTCCTGCTTTATTGAGTCTTTGGGCCGGGCAAGGAAAAGGAAGGGGGTGCACATGGGGGGGTCTTCCGGTCTCCCACATAGCGAGATGGACTGTGGTATGGAATACTGGAAGTTCTATGTGTGAATTGCCCATCACTTCCAGTCCTGGTGCTGCAGCAACTCTTACACTTAAAAGAATCATCCAGGTCGCAACCCCTGTTTCTTGCTGCTGCGACATCAGGACTGAATCACAGCATCTGAACTAATTGCTGCAACAATACTGTAGCAATCTGACATCCATCCTCCCATCTTTATTGTGGCAAAGACCAGGTCGGACCTTTAGGTCTGGCATGAGTGGCGGGACAGTAGGATAGCGGCCCTCAGCACCAACATGATTTGGAAAACAGGTATACTCTCCAGTAATTATCAGTGAGAAAGAACTTGGGTGACAAGCATTAGTCTTTATTCTACAAAGACAATCACACCAGGCTGGGGCTTAGACTCACAGTTTCACATGTCCCCCTATGTAAGAAATTTGTCTTACCAATGTTTAGAAACTGCAATTTTGCACAAGTTAGGCAAACCCTATTGTATCTTCAGATGCTAGCATCCCCCATGGTTTGTTTTGGAATGGCTAGTTTCCTAATTGGGGCCATTAGGTGTAGGAAAAAAGTGATCTTTTTAAATTGATTATACAGTGTTTAGTATGTTTTTATTAGGAGGCCCAAAATGTGCTCAAATTCAAGATCATCTTAGTTCCTGAAACTCTCCTATTGCACTCAGTATTTTATAAAATGTTTTTATTTGTAGGTAAAATAGGCCTTGGTACCCTATATGGTTGTTAAAAAATTATGTGTTTGTAGTTCACCTTGCTTTGCAGTATACTGGGGAATTAATTTTGTAGTTTTATGTTTTAATACATTTGCTATTTTGTTTTTCAAACATTTTAATCGTGAGGACAAATATGTGTAACCTTAATATACGAGCTTACCTGACTGCACTCTGCACTTTATATAAAGCTTGCACTGTATGCTTAGCAAAGTTTTTATGCACTTTATACTTCAATACTGCTTGCATATTTGCACTTTAAATCCAGTTCACAAAGCTTTCTTTTTTTGTTTTGGATTCTTACGAGCTGGCCATCAAGTTAACACTATGACATGCTTCTTTTTATAAATGAAATGTAGTTTTGAAAGTAATGTTTTTCTTTTATGACATTAAGTTGCAGAATAAAGCATTCTTGACTGACTGACTGTTTCACAGTTCAATTATCAGTTTAGGGCATGGGGATGTAGCTCCGGATCTCACTGAATCAGATGTCCAGCACTGAGGCTTAGTAAGGGAGAGGAGGGACCATAGCAGGAGTCTGTTAGTCCACAGATATGGGACCCCTTTCAAGGTATGCAGGTGGTTACAGCTATGTGTTCTTTGTAGAGTCAAAAAATCCTAGTCACAAATATTCTGAAATGTAACAGTTAAGAACGTAGTGTACATAAATGTGGATTACACTTGTCCTTAAATAGATTACCAGTGTTAGACAGGGAACAACAAGAGGATGTAGTAATGTAACCATTGTATTGTTTTTATTAAGCATTTTGACTTGATGTGAATTGGATGTGATTTATGCTGTTTGAAGTTATGTTTATGGTTGAATGTTTAATAAACATGGCCTGTATGTACACACAAAATAATAGTTATGTGTCATGTAATTGATTTGTTGAGTCGGAAAGAGGGCGGGGTCCCTGACTGGAGACATTCAGCATCTAAGACAAACCAATTTGCATTGCTAATGTTTGTTCTTATACATGAACTGAATTGAATGAAAGAAAGAGTGAACCTTCACAAAATATTTGATCAGAGTTTAAAGTTGATGTTATGCATGGAATAACCAGTATTTTTTTGAATGAACAACACAGCTTTGTAAAAATTTCAATCATAGTTGACAAATTGCTTCTGTCATGCATAACACCAACAGCACTTTGCTTGCAGGATTTCTGACTGTATAATAGCAGCATTTAAAGTGCCACATGCAGGGGACCGCTTAAACTTTGTAAAAGATTGAAGATCTGCAATGGCCCAAAATTACATGTAGCGCTTTAAAAAAAAAATCTGATTCATTTCTTTTGGTGAAATCTTCAAATTAGTCAGCACAGAGTGCATTATAATACGTGGAATTATGTTTCCATGTATAAACAGGAGTCTCTAATTTCTTTATAATATGTGATTTGTGATGCACCAAGTTGCCGATTATAAAGAAAAGATGCAACAACTCGACTATTATAAGGTTATCACAGTTGAGCTATGACATCACAAGGCTTGCTACCAGAGCCAGTGGCTGAGGTGGAAAGCAGGCTAGGTCATGGAACATAATTAAAGCAGCTGTTTAAAGCAGCAAATGGATTTTCTTTCTTCCGCTCTATTTTAATAACTTACAAAGCCAAGCAGAGAGAATGTTTCTTGTTTGAACTGCTTAGATGGAAGAAATGCTAGAATCTTTCTGCCTTTTTCTTCATGGGCTGAGCTAATGCAGCTTATTTATTATTTTTTAAACTGACATAATGAATTGTTTCTAATATCTGTTTGCGACAAATATCTCATACACAACAACAATCTAACAGGTTTTTGAGGTGTTTAATTTTGCACTAGAGGTTTTATTTTTATTCTGCATGTTTTCAAACATGCTTGCTATTTCATATGAAAGATCTGCACACCTAGGTTTTAAGTGGTTTGTGGGAAAGGTGATAGTGTGACCATGTATTTTGTGTGATAAAGTACCCTCTGGCATGCATACTAAAGATAGTTCAAGTCGCCTCAGAGTTCCCTAACCTCATAATGGAACTTGATCTTTGGCCTCGTTCATATGGTTATGGAACTCCTATGTGCCTTTCAATATCCTTCTAATGTATAGCTGGGGACACTTTATCCCTTATATCTGGCAAATGTGAGGAAAATTCTAGCTTATGCAGAAAGCGCTGGAAGAAACGAATGAATCCAATGGTACTGATTGTATATCAGTGTCAATTGTTATATTTCTGAAATGCTAGATTGCATATGTTTTATTGCTTTCTGCCTTTTCTTTCCTTGTGGGCAATCAAGGGTTAAACAGCCCAGAGAGTGAGAGGACAGAAACATCCTTTCAAATGCAGATGAAAGCTTGTCATTGCTAATGGGCTAACAATAACACTCCTTGGAAAAACAAATGGTGGTGCTAAAAATATATTTACCAGAAAAATGCGAGCTACAGCAGCTAAAGTGTCTGAGGAGACACTGAAAAAGAAAAATAATGTGCTCACACCTCCTTTCGGAACTCACCCTCAGCCTAGAGGATGATGTCATTTAGGTGGAGTGCATGGAATGGATCCTTAAACTCGTGCAGCACATGCTGCAGACGCTGCTGGTGAGGTCTTCCTGTGCGCCCCGGACACTTACTAGCATGCACAGGAGCAAACAATCAGTGAAAGCTGTGCTGCCGCTGCAAACGAAGACATACACATATGCACTTATCTGCCTTATGCACTGTTGCTGGTTGTGGAATCAGAGAGAGCAGAGGCAGAGAAGCAGTGTTACAATTAAATGGGAGTGTCCCGCCCTCCAACCCCACTAGAAAACTGATGGGTGGGATCTACCTGGGATTGGCAGATACTGAGGGGTAGATTTACAAGTCCCCAGCGTCACCAGTATGTCACTTTTCATGACATAATGGTGGCGCAGGGGGCTCCTCCATATTTACAAGGATAGGAAAAGCCACCCTGCGCGACTTTTCTTCTCCTTGTAAATAGTGCCCCTGCACATGCAGCACTTTGCGTTGAAGGGGCGTTCCATGGGTGTTGCTGTAGGTGTTCCCACGTAACTCCCATAGAACAAGACACATCTCCAGATTTACGAGAAATCGTAAATCTGGAGATGCGTCTGAATTCTACGACACCCTAGAGGTGGCGTAGCGGGGCGTAACGAGGAGAAATGTTTTCATTTCTCCTAATTTTTTCCTCTTTCAATGCGTGCTGCATTCTACAGCACGCATTGAAAGAAGAAAATTCCTGTAGTAATTGTTTTTGTGCAGGAAGGTGCCCCATCCTGCACAAAAACAACATCCCCACTACGCAGGCATCCTTGCACAATCATGCAAGGGTGCATGCGCCAGCGCATGGCTGCAGTTTGTGCACCAGCGCAGGGGGAAGCACAGAGAGATGTGACATATTCTTATAAATATGTTGCATCCCTGTACTTCAGAAGTGCCGCAGCGTGGCGCAGCCAAAGAGGTTGCAGTGCCATGCTTCAGAACTTCCTTGTAGATCTGCCCCTGAGTTTGAGTTGGGTGGAGTATATCTGGAAACTGGAAGGCAGCATGAGGTGGATAGGGTACTCTGGAAGTTCTGTTTTTTATTCTAGGAGGAAATGGAACACGTAGCACACCAAGGAAGGTTTATATGATGTAGCGTATAAATTAGCAATTCCCACTGTAGCTACTGTGCAAAATGTGGATATTTTCATGACAATCTGCACTTTACATTTTATACTCAGAGGAATTTGTAATCCATTAGTTTACGCATATACCATGCTGCCAGATAAAATTAACAGCTTGCCATGCCAGTTCACATTGTCCTAATATGAAAGTGCAGGTCGATGTTTCAACTTTGCACTGACCCCCCCCCCCTACATAAAGCAACCCTTACTACAATGCCCCACAGAGATAAACCTCATTGTCCTACATGTATTCAAATGTTGCTTTGCATGCAAGGTGCACAATATACAGATGTACAGAATGTGGATTCTGATGTGGAAATTTACATTTGTCATATTGGATTGCACATACCCAAATTAGATCAAATAATTGTGCTAATTACGAGTGATACAATCTGTTTAGTATAAAATATTGCGACGCTGGAAGTCAATTGAAAACTTTCGATGTACCTGTGATTTGAATACCTACTTGGAAATTTTGCAAAAGTAAAAGACATTTGAGAACTTAACGGCTTGTGTTTCAGGAATTAAACCCACACATAAGATTAAAAAAAAGTTAAAGTGAGCAGTTTATTTCCAATTACTGTTATTTGTATATTTTCCAAACTCTCTTTCTGACGCCTAATAAAAAAAATACATACAGTCCCTTCAGTGGAGTGGAAAATTGATTACAGGTCTTTAAGACTAAGAAGTCACCAGACTGTTTTGTCGTATGTATATAGAAAAGACAAGCATTTGCAATGCAATAGGTCTCGTATTTGTGAGAGTTAGAGCTATTGGCGTTGTAAATAACAATGTATTTTACCTATGTGTTTTGGTGTGGAGTGCAGTGGATGTATGAACAGAGATGCAGCTGCAACACTGTCTAGAGGGCTAAGAATGGGGAATT
The DNA here is from genome assembly GCF_964263255.1 of Lissotriton vulgaris. Taxonomy (NCBI): domain Eukaryota; kingdom Metazoa; phylum Chordata; class Amphibia; order Caudata; family Salamandridae; genus Lissotriton; species Lissotriton vulgaris. Next base: position 900,153,297 of record NC_141687.1, read on the forward strand.
ACCACTGGGAACAGAGATACATCTACAACACTGCCTACAGGATTTAAAGGGAGGAGTTACCAATGGAACCAGAGATGCAGCTGCAGCACTGTCTAGAGGACTTAAAATGATAAATTACCACTGTGGCCAGAGACACAGCTACAGCACTGCCTAGATGACTTAGAATGGAGAAGGTACTGACAGGACCAGAGAAGCAGCAATAAGCCCTGTCTAGACGACTGAGAATGAGGAATTGCCACTGGGAACAGGGACACAGTTGCATCACTGCCTAGGGGACTTAGAATGGAGGAGTTACTGACGGGACCAGAGAAACAGCTAGCAGCACTGACTAGAGGACTAAGAATGAGAAATTACTACTCTGACTAGAGACACAGCTGCTGCACACTCTAGAAGATATAGAATGGGGAAGTTACTCACAAGACCAGAGAAGCAGCTAGCTTTGCTGTGTGCTATCGTGGGTTGGCCAGCAGTAGATGTTTCTGCCAAAGAGTGGAACTGTGTGTGTGTATCCTGCTTGAGAAAGTATCTCAAAGGGCTTGGAAGTGACAAAACAGGTAACATCCTGATACAAGCCTCTGAACACCACCTCACCATCTCTGAACACCATTTGAACACCCTCTCACACGAGTTGTCTATATCAACTCCTCTTCCCACACCTATTCAACCCCAAGACCCCTCATGGCTCTCCCCTGACCCCCGAACACTAACGCCTCTCCATCGGGACATACCAAACCTTAATGACATATCTCTTTCTTTGACCGCTACGCTATCACCATCTCCTGAACCCTCCCCCCTCATCACATCTAAGACATTCACCACCCCTCAAATGACCATGCCCCCTAATGTCTGTCTCTCTCCAACCCCTGAACACATCTCAATCCCCCCTTCTCCCCCCCAGCTCTCCCCCTAGCTCCAACCCGAATTCCAATCTAAACCCCCCTCCTTCCCAACATACACAAGCTTTCCCTTTCCCCCTAGCTACTACACCCCTTCTTGCCCCTTCTCCTCCTTCCCAGAACTACACTCCAACCCCCAACTCTGATGCTGCATCTCCTCACTCCACGTTCTCCATTTCCCCTCACAAGGCCTCCTCCACCCGTAGAGTCTCAGTACCACCCCTATCCCACCCCCTGGCCCTTTGCCCTCTCTGTACTCCAATCTGCCTCCCCCAGTCATCTCTAACCATTCCCCTCCTCCAGCCCCAAAATCATCTCCTCTTGAGCTCTCACACCCTCCCAACCCCAAACCAACCACCCCAGCCAACTCTGACCACAGTTCCTCCCCTCCCCCTGCCCCTACCACATTCCACCTCTCTCTTTTAACCCAGACACTTTGCAACATTGAACGCAAAATCACTACCTTGATTACTGAATTCAAAAACTTCAAATCCCCATACGTAAAACCCCCCCTCATGGTCCTCTTCATACTCTGGCCCTCACAAATGCCTGTATCCCAAACGGTGGAAAACTACCCCTCTTCTCAACCGTACACACAGACCTCTTTGTACCCTGAGTGACTACTCCGCCTCCAACCTAGCTGACATTTGCAACTCCTACCCAAATGAGTTCTCCCTTAAGGATTCTTCCTTCCTTCAATCCAACATCCCTGTTATCATGGGAATCAGCAGAATCCACTCCTCTCCCGAATCCCCAAGATCCTCCAACTCGCTGCCATTCACCCATTTCCTCCCACAATACTAACCCATAACTCCTGACCTGCATGCTCGTGAACTGCCGCTCGACTGTTTGACATTCAACTGCAATATCCAAAACCATCCTTTGTGAAGATATTGACATCGCCTTCCTCACAAAAAGTTGGTTCAAAGACCACTCAACTGCCATCCTCGACCTACTCCCCTCCCCTGGTTACTCCATTATCAGAAAAGACAGATCTGTGTGAATAGGAGGTGGTTTAGCAATTATTTTCATAAAAGAACTCCAACTCTCCCTAGCCAAGATCACGGACCACACAACCTTTGAATACCTTAGAGCTGAACTTAATTTGAAGGGATCTCCCCCAATATGATTACAAAATATCTATCACCCACCTGGTGACCTCTGCCCTTCGCTGAAGAACTATCTGACCTTCTTACGTATTTGCTACATTCTAACTCAAAAAATCTCTTTCTTGGAGATTTTAACCTTCACTGGAACGAGCCCGAGGATCCCACAATCAACCTTCTCACTAATCTTCTTGAGATTAGTGACCTCAAACAACTCTGCCACTCCCCAACCCACTCCAAAGGGGCTACTCTTGACACCATCATTGCTAACAAGGACTTAGCATCCCCATCCAACATCATCCCTATTGATTGGTCTGACCACCACCTCAAATTGTTCAAGATTTCCCCATCAACCCCTCCCGCCCCTGCTAGAAACAACAAAACCACGATTACGACTAGAAATCTTAAGCAAATCCCTCCTGGCGCACTTGAGTTCAAACTCCAAACCCAACTACGTCTCACCCCACCCTCACTCAATGCAAACAAACTCACAGAGTACTATTATAAAACTGTCTCTGAGGTTTTAGACCAACTTGCTCTTCCCAAAATTAAAACACTAAAAAATATCCCCTCAAATCATGGTTTACCTCTGACCTCAACAATGAAAAACGCTCACTTAGACTCGCAGAAAGAACATGGAGACATCATCCTTCCCCCTCCCATCTAGCCCTCCTCAGAACCGCTAGATCTACCTACAAAAAACACATTTTATCTTAAAAGGCATCTTTCTTCCGCTCGCAACTCACCCGGGCAAATAACTGACTCAGAGAACTGTTCAACATTGTTAGAAATCAAACCACCCCGGTCCCCCTCAACTTGTTGGCCTCCACTAACAAATGTGAAGAAATTGCAAGCTTTTTCATGGATAAAATTGCCAAAATTGACCAATCCTTCCAGATAACTCAGCTCCCCCAAACCACAATGTCCTCTTGATGCTACCCCAACACTACACTCCCCCCTATCTCTCCCCCCACTCCGTCCCTTTACCTCCCCTCATCTACCCTGCCTGAATCCTGCCTTTCTAAACCTCTGCTTAAAAACAATGCCTCCTGGATCAAGTTCAAAGTTCAAAAGACCTTTATTCGAATTTCATAAAATTCATAAAAGTACCGATTACAGCAATAATTAATTTAGATATAATACAAACAAAAAAATAAAAAGAATGTTGTACAGAAAAACATTTCATAATATCATTAAAATGCATACAATAACTATACAATGGATTTCATTTCATTATATTGTTTCCATAATGACGCCATTATGACTAGTTTCTAGATTCAGGGATTTTCCATCGTCTTACGCGCTCGTATGGCCGATCTTAGAAAAGTGCTGGTGCGAAAAGTCAATTCATCAGTGTCCAAAGTAATCAACATTATATAAGATTCTTTAAGTGTGAGAGGTCTGTGTTTTTTAAAATAAGGAGTTAAAAACCATTTAATAAATCTCAGATAAAATTTGCAGCAAAATAAAAAAGTGCAGATCATCCTGTGTACTCACACCATCACAGGGGCATGGAGTGAGATCAGCACTGTGTCGGTACCCCATAGGAAAAGACAGCAAAAATTTTATAGTTCCTGCCCTCAAACGGAACAATAGTGATCGCTCCCAGCTGGACATAGGCAGAGTTTGCCTACACAGTCCATTTCCTATATATTTCATAACGCTTGATTTCTGGGATTCTCTTCCTGTGCGACCATTTCTGTAAAGTGCATAAAGTGCATTTTGAACCTCAACTTTATCCTTTAATTTAATTGTCGTAGGATCGGTGAACAAAGTACCTCTGTCAACTTCATTAAGTGATTTAAAAACTTCTGTGAACCAAGGAATCTTCATACCATGTTCGCAATTTAAGCAGTCCTTAATGATATTTTGTGTGAGGACAGCAGCATCATTCCTCCAGATTCTAAACCAGAAAAGAGCTGGTCTTGCTCTAATAAAATCACTTATATAAGGAAGATTTAGTTCACTATGACAGATAAAATCAGATGAGGAGATCGGTGCGCCCAACACTTTTCTACAGAAGCGGTTTTCCTCTCTTTGAATACAAAGACTGCTTCCCGACCCCCATACCTCCGCTCCATACGTAGCAACAGGTGAGCACTGCAATTTAAAAATCTTTAAAATAGCCTTAGTGGCACCAATTTTCTTTGGGCGAGGGAGGCTCAAAACAGAATTGTTGGCTTTCGAGAACTTGCTCGTGGCGTGGTCCAAATGCCCACTCCACGAGCCATTCGCAGCGAAAACCAACCCTAAATAGGGAAATTTAGGAACAGATTCGAATTTATCTGTGCCTATCTGGATAGTATTGAGTTTCCTTTTGCCCGGGCGACAGGACATAATAAAAGATTTTTTTAAATTTACCTTCAAATACAGACCCTCCATAAAGTTGACAAAACTATGTGCAAGCAGACGGAGAGCGTTTGGAGTCGGGCCATGAGCACCGCATCATCTGCGTTTAAAAGCACAGGTGAAGGATTACCTAAAATTATTGGAACATCTGAGGTGACTTTTTTCAAACAATTAGACAGACCATTGATATAGATGATGAACAACAGGGGTGCTAAAACGCACCCCTGTCTCACCCCACTCCCTATTTCAATGGCTCCCGAGACCTCTCCACCCATCCCAATACGTACCCGTGCCTTCAGGTCAGTATGGAGATAGGCTAGAAATCTAACAAGAGTGCCATCAAGACCGTTGGATGAGAGAATTGACCAGAGCTTGGATCTATTCCCAAGATCAAAAGCGGATGAAAGATCCATAAAAGCAAGGTAGGTAGGAGATGAGCGGGCAACACTATATTTATCAATTATTAATTTCAAATTTAAACATTGCTCCGCTGTTCCTACCCCGCTCCTGAACCCCATCTGACAGGGGTCTAAAAAGTCAGTGTCCACCGCCCATTCCAATACTCTATTATAAATTATACGGCCCAGAACTTTTAGGGTGTTATCCAAAAGGGAGATAGGGCGATAATTCGCTGGATCTGACATATCTCCCTTTTTATAAATTGGGACAATAATACTGGTAGCACAGGTAGCCGGCATGGCTACTTTTGGGAGACTATTGAAAATATTAAGGAGTATTGGTGTCCACAAATCGACATTATATTTAATAATATCGATGGGGAGGCCATCTGGTCCGGGGGCCTTATTTCCTAGACTCTCTTTTATGGCTATTTTAACTTCATGGTCCAAGATCTTTAGGCTATCTAATTGACCTAAATTAAAGAGAGAATGCTCATCAGAGGGGGCTGCATAAATTTTAGAGCAGTGGGTCTCCCATACTGCACTTGTAATATTACAGCTGATTTGGGTGAGCTCTTTACCCATTTCCCTCGTTTTCCTGACAGCGGACCAGAATGGGCCACTGCCACCCAAATTTGCACTGGTTACCAAAGAGTCCCATTGTTCGGAGAGTAGATTAGCCTTCCTTTCCGATATTTTAACTTTATAATTTTTCCTGGCAGCTTGAACAATAACTTTGCACCTTGGTTTGGCAGAAAGTGCCTTTCTTAACTCTCTGTTGGCCAAGGAGCAAGATGAATCAAACCACCTTGGCTCTTTTCATTCCTTGGGTAGCGGAACTGACAAGAGGGTTTTAATGGTTGAGCACAATACTTCAAAATCTGCAATTAATTTGTCGTGGTTACCACTGGGGAACAAGCAAGATTTAATCAGATGTGAGTGTGACGTTTGTACACTGTCTAGGATGGCCCCACAATCGATTCCCCTCCATTTTAATCAAAGACCATCGATTGAGGGTGTGATATCCCTTGCACCATTTAGATTCATAAAGATCGGACTAGGTGCAAAATTTAAAATCACCAGCAATGGATTATGATCACTAAAGGATGTTTGCACCACAGAAGTTTTTACTATACAGTCTGTTAACAGTGGTGACGTGAATACATAATCAATAATAGAACTGCTATCCCTGCTGATAAACGTGGGGGCATAAGGGGAGTTCGTGTTATACCCTACTCTCATAGCATCAGCAAGGTCAAATTCGGTTAATATTTTAGACAATTCCGAACCCCTGCGATCTACTGAGTCAGGGTAGGTCTGATCTTCAGACCCGTAATTCTCTGTTAATTTCACATTAAAGTCACCCCCTATTAGTATACCAGTCTCAGTGTCTACTGATAAGGAACATTCAAATTTACTTAAAACCTTAGATAATGCCAAAAAATTCTTGTTCTGTACACAATAAAAATCATTATTATAAAAATTGATTAAAAAAATCGTGGTCTTTGACTTTGACTTGTATTCAAGAATTTGGATGTTAGGGTTATCAAGGTTATCAATCTGCAGGTCTCTGATTGTACCACCTGCCAGGATCCTAATCCCAATGAATAATCCACCCACTGCTCGGCCAAAACTGGGTTTAGATGATGTTAAACTGAAACAGTGATAGCCCTCTATGTACAGATTCCCTACAGCCCATGTTTCTTGAAACATAAGAATATCCACATCATTAATTATCTCAATCCATGCAGGGTCCGACAGCTTAGATTCCAGTCCTGCAACATTCCAGCTTAAAATTGATAAACCATAAGTAGTACAACGTTTGTCAGGTCTACTCCCAGTATTCCCTGTTTTATCATGGGTTGTATTATCAAAAATAGGCAGAATACTGTTGGAAGACATGATTTCTATAGGACCGTTCTGATCCTGACAAACTACAGCTGGAGCTGGAGGTCCCTCTGATTTACTGACTGTAACTTGGCCATGCATATAATTTATGGCCAATGTACCCAGTCAGTCCTGTTCATCTAAATTAGAGAAGTATTCAAACCGATTGTGAGTGGGAATATTAAATGTTGACCTAACTTCAGTTATCGGTGTGAACTGGTAGGGATCAGGAACTGGGTAAGACCTGTCTCTGTAATTGTATTGGTGCATAGTTGAGAATTGCGGGTGAAGCGGAGGATGGGGAATGGGAACTGGCATTGGGGCCCAATTCCGCCAATTGCGGCTATTCATGTGATTAAAGTTGGGCTCCTGGTTCTGAATAAAAAGCGGTGATTTAATCCTTGCTCCAAAATTCAAGTCTTGATAGGGAATTGTTCGGGGGGTATCAAATGTCTGTAAAAATGGCCTAGTGGAAGGAGTGTAGTGTTGAATTCCCAGGGTGAGGGTGATGGGGCGCTAGCAAGTGTTTTCTCTGCCCATTGAGGGTTTTTAAAGTTTATAGTGACACAGTCACCCTCAAACTTTTTCCTGAGTGGGCCTATCCAGCCCACTCTCTGAGTGTTAATGATCTCCCTTGCAGCATCTATAGGAAAATTGCAATTTGCAATTAACCAATGTAAGGTTTTATTTTTAAGAGATGTAGGAGTTTTCGTCCTGGTCATTCCTTAGTTTAGAAACATTTACTAGGACCAGTACGTATGCTCCACATTCCGGTGGAAGGTTAATGCGAGAGGGGACTTGCCTAATTGTTTTTTGTGGCGGTTGGGCCGTGGACGAACAACTTGCGGGATTCAAAGGTTGGCCTGCAATAGTCCCATTTAATTGTTTGGTATTCTGGTCCTTCCTTTTATCTAGGGGTACATTGTTGGTACTAGAGGTAGCTGTTGGCTGGCTAATGGTTGGACCTTTTGGCATGGCTAATGTAGCTAATGGGACTTTGGGTGCAGTATTTATATTTATAGTCTGTGCTTGAGAGGTGTTAGGTTTGGTGCCTACTGTTGTGGTGGAACTGAGTTTTGTTGCACCATTTGCAGCACCTTCTTTGGATAGGCTCTTAATGGGGATACTCAGTTCGGCTATTTGCTTTTCTATCCGAGTAAGCCTGCTTTCAATGAGAGATAAATAAATACTTAATAGTTCACCCAACCTTTCCAGCATGCGATCATTTACATTTTCAGTGTTATCATTGATTGTATCATCCTTATCTAATATCCCACCCTGCTGCTCCTTCTCTCTTTCATCCTCCTGAATAGTCTCCGTAGCCCTACTCATATTTTGGTTGGAGTTAGAATTTGTACCTTTCCCAGTTTTTCTTTTTGTCAGGCCATGTTTTCTGACCTTTGTGGACCGGGACTTTGATGCATATAGTTTTTGTTTTTGAATAGCGCCCTCACGACTGCCTCTTAATTGCCTTGTGTTATCAACCAATATTACTTCAGGAGTGGGATTGATGTGCAAGTCTGGGGTCTTCTCCAAATCCATACTGATATCTGTTTCCGAGTCAATCAAGGGAATAGAGGCAGATAGATTTACCTCACTTGGGATGGTGTGAATGTCAGCACATACATTTACTAGAGGTCTGATATTGTTGGGCAAAGCCTGAATAGGTGTGGTAGCAGAAGCAATAAGACCAAGGGATGAACGTTTAGCGCGGGCCAGATCTTGTGAGACCCTGCGTTCTAAAAGAGAAATACCCTGGTTTATAGCATCATTGGCCTTAGTTATAAAATTATCAATAGGGCCAATTACTGGACCACCCCCCGCAGCAGCTGTTTTACTACGACTGCCCCTTGGAGACATAATGGTAATAGCATATACTGATCAGATCACAATATGAACTAACGTCTATTGGACAGTACAGGAGTAATGGACAGAGCAAATGTGGAGAACAAAAGCCTGGGAGGAGAAATAGGTTACCACTCAAAACACAGAGCAGGATAGCTAAAAGTCAGCGTGTTGGTGCTCCCGGCTAAAATATGAAACAGTAATGTCAGTGATAATAATCCTCAGGATGACTACCCGGGCTCATAGGCTAATAGGCTAATAACGGACAAGTACCTTACGGGGGAAAAGTTAGGGGGATGGCCCCGTCCCGTCCTCCTCGTGCCTCTGAGGGCCACAGAGGGCCCGCCCTTTGCCCAGGCTCAGCCCGGCGACGCGGGGGAAGCTCCGTTGAATTTAGCCCCTCCGGGCGCCGAAGTGGCTCTGTGTGGGCGGGGCCCAGCAGGGAAATGTGGGCAATGTAGTTTTGCCTGTTCCTCCCGCTCTGCGGCCGCTTGATGGTCTGGCTGCGGCGGCGGGGAGGAACAGGAACTTAGCAGCAGTCAGCGGGCTCCCAGCGGCGATCTTCACACCGCAAACACCCCACCGTGGCTCCAGGGATCCTCAGCGGCAAATTCTGAGGTACCGCAAACACACCACTGGCTTTTTCCCAATCGTTTCCCGCTCCTCAGCGGATGCTCCGTTGAATTTAGCGCCTCCGGGCGCGGAAGTGGCTCTGTGTGGGCGGGGCCCAGCAGGGAATTGTGGGCAATGTAGTTTTGCCTGTTCCTCCCGCTCTGCGGCCGCTTGATGGTCTGGCTGCGGCGGCGGGGAGGAACAGGAACTTAGCAGCAGTCAGCGGGCTCCCAGCGGCGATCTCCACACCGCAAACACCCCACCGCGGCTCCAGGGATCCTCAGCGGCAAATTCTGAGGTACCGCAAACACACTACGGGCTTTTTCCTGATCGTTTCCTCCTGGCATAATTTCAATCCTGTGTCAGAACTTGAAGTCTTTAAAATCTTATCCAAATTAAAACCGTCCTCTCTCACAAAAGACCCACTTCCATCTTCCCTCGCCCATGATCTAAAGCATGTCATCGTCCCTTACTGGACCAATATCATTAACTCTTCCCTTTCTACTGGGTACGTTCCTGTTTCCCTCCAACTTGGACAAATCACACCCATCCCTAAAAACCCCAAAGCTGATCCTAATGACCCTAATAACCTCCGCCCCTTCTCTAACCTCCCCCTTCTCTCCAAAGCCCTTTCAAAATGTGCCCTTCAATTAGATAAAGACATTGACACTTTCAACCTACTCGACCTTCTACAATCTGGTTTCCACAAAGGCTGCAGCACAGAAACTGCATTGCTTAATATAGTGGATGATATCCACCTTGCCCTGGATAAGGGGGAGTCCTTCTTCTCGACATCACTGATGCATTTGCATGCATTGGGAGAAGGTCCCAAAAGATGGTCAGGCGTTACTGATCGATGAGGCGTTAACCTCATTAGATCTGGTTCAACAAGTAAGGGGCCCAACACATGCTAAGGGACACACCCTAGACTTGGTGTGGACGACAGTTCCTGTTCAGGACATGGCTGCTGCTCAGCCATGCGTATGGTCTGACCACCATTTGGTGAGAGGCAAGTTATTGGTGGACAGACAGAGAACAACAACTAAAGGAGGATGGAAGGCAGTTAGGAAGTGGAATAAGATTGATGGGGATAAAATGATAAATCTACTTCGCACCAACCCCCTTGCCAACAATTGTCCCCATAACCCAGAGGCCCTCTGTGGGGCACTCATGGACAAACTTCAGAATGCCACAGACAAAGTTGCACCAATATGTAGGGTGAACCGTACAGATCGGAAACGAGGGGCCCCGTGGTACAACGACTCACTCAGAGCTCAGAAACGTGGGTTACGTAAACTGGAAAGAACTTGGCGTAAATACTATAGTCCTGACTCTTGGAGCAACTATTTACGGGCTCTCGCTGGCTATAAGCAAGCGATTATAGCCAGGAAATCCGAGTTCTACGAGGAGAGGATTTCTACAGCTACGAACCCTCAGAAAGAAGTCTTCCGAGTCCTTACGGAGCTCAGGAAGAACAAGGAACAGTCTCCGGACTTTAGTCAGGAGGATTGTCAGAAGTTCCAGGATTTCTTCACCAACAAAGTCACTGATTTGGTCACTGAAATCACGGCAACCTCGCAAATTGACTGTCCACCGGTGGATATCCCAGCTATACTGCCAATTACAATCCCGCTCTCTAATCTACCCTTGATTACAAAGGATAGTTTAGTTTCCCTCATGGGACGGGTCAAGTCCGGCTCAAGGTCGGATCCATGCCCACCTGAAGTGTTCAAACTTGCACTCCCGGGCATAGAGGATGATGTGCTGAGTCTCCTGAACCTCTCTCTACACACTGGTCAAGTGCCTTCTGCCTTCAAGGAAGCCCGTCTGATTCCCTTGTTAAAAAAACCGGGGGCAGACGCAAAATGTCTGAAAAACTTCAGACCAATTTCTCAGCTACCATTTTTGGCGAAGGTTCTGGAGCAGCATGTCCTTACCACCCTTTCAGAACACCTGGAAAGCAACATGCTGTTAGAGCCGAACCAAGCAGGCTTTCGTGCGAATCACAGCACGGAGCTGGTTATGTTGTCCATCGTAGATGAGCTTAGGAACAGAGCAGACAAGAAAATCCCGGGGGCCCTGGTGCTGCTGGACCTCTCCGCGGCATTTGATACCGTGTGTCATGAACAACTACTGTCGCGGATGAGGGACTTCGGCATTCAGGGCATAGCACTGGCATGGTTTACATCATTCCTTCAAGGGAGGACGCAGAAAGTGCAATTAGGTGACATGCTTTCTACCGCAACTTCGATCACCTATGGAGTCCCACAAGGGTCTGCTCTGTCACCCCTATTGTTCAACATATACCTACAGCCTTTGATTCGCATGCTTAATCAAATGGACTGTCAGGTATATATCTACGCAGACGACACCCAGATTATCATCCAGCTGGAGGATAGCCAGAATGCCTTTACCAGACTGCAAAACATTCTGAGAAGCACAGCTAACTGGATGTCCGGCAACTCCCTAAAAATCAACCCGGACAAAACCGAGGTGTTGCCGATTACCATCGCTGGCAACCCTTGGTGTGATCGTTTCTGGCCTGGGGAGCTGGGCATGCCTCCTGAACCGGCGGAGGTGGTTAAGAGCCTGGGCATCCAAGTGGACAGTAAGCTGTCCATGAAAAAGCAAGTCACAGCTGTGGTGGGCTGTTGCGTCGGCCTCCTTCGCCAACTCACGAAAGTCTCCCCACTGCTCTCTTTTTCCACTCTAAGGAGCGCGGTTTCAGCAATGATTTTGGCCAGGCTGGACTATGGCAATTCATTGTATATAGGACTCCCACAGGGCCTCTTAAACAGAATGCAGACGGTCATGAATGATGCTGCTAGCCTCATTTTTAAGAAACCAAGGAGTACCCAGGCATCCCCCCTCCTGCGGGAACTCCATTGGTTGCCAGTTAGGCAGAGGCTAATGTTCAAGGGGCTCTGCATTGTACACAAAGCGCTTCATGGCAGAGCACCCACCTATCTGAAATCTCGCCTGCCCCTTTACAAGCCAGGGAGGGTGCTCAGATCTGCTGATTCCATCTATCTGGTTCAGCCACGCTGTAGATTGACCACGGTGGGTGGGCGTGCTTTCTCACATACTTTGCCAGCTATGTGGAATAAACTACCGCTGGAACTCCGTAATGAAAAGAAACTAATGCCCTTTCGCAAGAAATTAAAAACGGTGCTTTTCCAGCAAGCGTGGGGTGGCCGCCAAATGTAATCTGATGCATCTTTTTATTGTCTAGCTGATCCTAACAAAGCGCTTAGAGACCCCTGGGTTATAGTGCGCTATACAAGTCACAATAAATAAATAAATAAATAAATAAATAAATAAATTTGATACAGTTAACCACTCAACCTTACTTAATGCTATCCAAGTTCACTTCGGTTTAAATGGCACTATCCTTAACTGGTTCACCTCCTACTTCCAACATAGAACCAAACAAATTAAAATTCAAAACTACCTCTCTTGCCCCACACCTGTCTCCCTCAGTGTCTCTCAAGGATCTATCCTCTCCCGCTCTCTTCAACCTCTTTATGGAACCCCTTACCCTCATTCTCAAACAAGCCGGAATGAACTACCACCTGTATGCTGATGACACCCAACTGTACTATAACATTTATTTAGATATCTTACACCTCAACACTGCCCTAACCAAGATCCAATCCTGGTTCTACTCCAATCACCCCAAACTCAATCCAAACAAAACTGAAGTCATTCTTTTTGCTCCTTACCTCTCAAACAAACTCAACAAAGCGGGTTGCGCCAGCCCGCTGAGAAAAACCAACTCTCTTCTCCTCATCCCCCCTCTTCTGAAAAAACAAGCCTCACAATCCCGATCCTTCTCTGGAAAGGCCTCCAGCATCTGGAATGCCCTACCTAAAAATCTACGAGAAAACCCCTCCTACCTAAATTTCAAAAAAGACCTTAAAATACACCTTCTCAGCAAATACTGGGGTTCATAATCCATCTCTTACTGCTCTTGCTACACTTTCCCTTCTCCCAAATACCCTCCTATACCCTGCCTTCATCATCTCCACAACCCAACAACCCACATCCCACCTTACTCATGCACCCCACCTGCCAGTTTGAGTCTGTCAAATGAACCTATCATATGTTTACAGTAGTATAATTTGTTACAACATCCTTTGATGCTATTTCTTCTTAAAATGCCCTTTCTTTCTCTTTCATTCCTATGGCTCTGTAGCACTCATTATGCTATTTTTGCGTACCATGCTCGATTGCTACTTTTGATACAATTGTTTCTGTATTCTTCTGAACATCATCCATTCAATGTTAAGCACTCTGGTAGCTCTGGGTGGTGCCAGCGCTATATAAAACTTCAAATAAATAAATAAATAAGTGGAGCTTGCCCCCTGCTCAAGAGGTCTCAGGAACAGCAAGGACCTCACCATCCTTCTGGGCACTGTCTCTGGAACCGCTGGTTTCAATCGCGGCAGAAGAAAAGGGCAATTGACTCTGTCACCGAATCCGTCGCAGGATTCTGGGTCCTGAAGGCCCTGCAGAAGGCACTACCTCACTTTGGATCGTATCCTTTGTCTTACCGACGCCATCTAGATGATTGTCAACAACCCGCTGCTTGCACCGCATCCTGTGAGCACCACACTCCGCCTCGTCTCACCCTGCCAGAGCATCACCAGCACCATCACTGTCCGACCCAAATATCGACTGGCTCCATTGCCTGCACCACAACCTGCCAGCAAAGCATTGACCACCGCCTCACCCTGCACCGTAAGTCTTGAACCCCAGACACCATCTGGACGATTGTCACTGAGTTGCTGCCTGCACAGCATTGTGCGGGCACAGCACCCTGCACCCCTTCCATTTTGCAACACAACTGCAATGGTTGCCCCGCCCGGCTCGCACCAGCATGTCGGCCGCAACGAGAAAGGTACTGTCTTCGAGTCTGTCGACACTTTAGCTGACCTGCTCTGACACGATCGCCTGGAATTGTCAGACTCTGTTGTTTTCAGCATCACGGTAGCCCCTGACAGAGCTACCGACTGGGAAGAACTGTGTTTGTCCGCTATTTCTGCAATTTAAAGGTTACCTTGCAAAGTAACTATTTTTACAGTATTGTATCTGGATTTTTGTCGTTTTTGGTCTTGTTTGGTTTAGTTAAGGAATTGTTTATTTTTCTAAGCTGGTGTGGTGTCCATTTGTAGTGTTTTCATTGTATGTGTGAACAAATGCTTGACACACTGCCTCTGAGATAAGCATGTCTACTCGTGCCAAGCTACAAAGTGGGTGAGAAGGGGTTATTTTGGAAGTGTGCCCCCCTTACCCTGACTAGGTAGAAGGGTCCCTACTTGAACAAAGGTGCAAACCCTGGCCAACTTGAGACCCCCATTTCTTACAATACGTATATATATATATATATATATATATATATATATATATATATATATATATATATATATATATATATATATATTTGAAAATAAAATTATTTTAATTTTATTTTGAAGAAAAAATTGGTAAATGTGAGGGTAAAGGTAAAGAAAGACAAGTGTTATTTTGGAGTTAAGGGGTGGGTAGGATTAAAAGGTGTAAGCGTATTTAAAGTTTTAGTGAAGTAGTGTGGCTCACTGGTTAGAGGCGGCAGACCCGAGAGCAGAGGACGGCCCGGGACCAGGGTTCGATTCCCGGCGCGGCAGGTTTCTGGACCAGGGTCAGCGGACTCGATAATTCTCTCGCCTCGGTGCCCACTCTGATCAGCGATCACACTCGGCAACTCTGGGCATTAGCTTGCCTCATCTTCACTAACGGCCCCACCAGATCGCCAGGGATGCCTGGTCTCACCCTGGAGATACCCATTAAGGGACTATCTCTCAGGGAAGCCAGGAAGGGTTTCGCAGCCGGTCGAAGCGCGGAGATACTCCCCCGGGAGTGATTCTAGCGCTATATAAACACGCAAATTAAATTAAATTAAGAGGTGGGTAGAGGTAAATGGAGGTAAGGCTGATTTTAGGGTTAAGGGATGGCTAGAGGTGTAGGGTTTGTTAGGGTGCAGAGAAAGGTAGATGTAAAGGGAGGTAAGACTTTTTTCTAAAGGCGCTTTAGGGAGTTACAGCCCCTAAACAGACCAAAAAAGGGGGGTAAGTGGTAATCCCCAAATAGCAAAGATATTTAAGTGCAACGTGTGGTAAATACATTTATTATAAAAGGGCTGTGTGGTATTACAATGGATTGTAAAGGTCAACATCTTGTAATACACCTGGGGTAGAGGCGTCTGGGATAAATACCCAGGTTGTAACAAATCATATTCTTATTTGGTTGTATAAGAGGTGCTGCTATTATATAGGATCAACTGGGTCAGTGCCAGCAGGTTTCCAGTGGCAAAATGCAATTTTTGCCTGCAGTGCTGATGATCTTTGCATGATTCTCGAGGCCTGCGAAATTTGCTATTGTGTAACTCTGTGACATTCTGCAAAAATTACACTAAATTACACCAAGTGTAACACCGGCATTTAGCTCTCTATTTTCGCGTGAAATTCGACATCAGATCCATTTTGGACGTGAGGACTCTTAAGGAAATAGCACAAAACCCCGAAGTGCCACGAGCAGCAGTCGCTCGCTTTCTTTTCTGGTTGTTCCGTGTTCCCTGCTCCTGCACTACATTTTTTTCGCAAACTCAGAAATTTCGTATTATGAGCATAGCGTGAAATTTACAAAATTACTCCCAGAGAATGGAAATCTCCCGCACGCCTACATGATTCTAGAGGATTAATAACCTGTTACTGTCCCAAATCGAGCTCCGTCACCGTCAGCTACATCAAAGTTACATGATCTGTCAAAGGGCTTCATAGCAAACTCAGCCGATCTGACGTCGGACTCCTGATGCCCTACGCCTTTGTGATATCACTCAGCCAGCAGCCTAATTGTTGTATATAACTCTTTTAATTACGCGGTGTAGTTCAAATGGTCCTGTGTTTTTTAGAACCCCAATAAAATTATAAAAGAAATAAATCAAACAGTTAGCTAAGCTTGTGAATGGCCAGGGCCGGCTGTGCTTTCCGTATGGCCCCTAAGACTGCAGCAGCATTAGCTTTTCCACAAAATGGCTCACCACCTATTGTGTAATTCATTCTTGCAGTCTGCGCCTTTTTGTGATTCCTTTTTGTCGCCTGGTCCCTTCTGGGCCTTGTCGCCCTTTAAAGGCCTGCGTGACTGACAGACCCTCTGTGTGCCAGCTGTCAGTGGGTGAGAGCAGTATTGACAATTGCCCGGCTGCCTTTTAACAAAATGGATGTGTTAAAGCCGCATGCCTCAAAGTTAATATGCAAATTCCCCTTATCCGTGGGTCGTATTCTAGTGACTTGGAATCGAAGGGACCTTGAATATTACCATTTTTACGGAACCTGCCGTCTCTTGGGTTGGGAACGGTTAACTCTTAAAGTGAGGAACAGAGTTTGCGGTGACATCAGCACCCCTTCGGCAGCAAATATTAGGATGTGGCTTAATGGCTAGAGCGACGGACCTTCAAACTGGAAAACATGGTTCGAGATTGGCGGAAGCTCAAGCATTTTTTGATTCTGGGCAAATCAATGAATGTCCCTCTGCCTTAAAAAAATGAATGTGTCCTCTCTAGTGCAACTGGTGCTCATGTAAAGCGCTCGGATGCCATCGGGTCGAGTTTGCGCTATATAAAACTGCAAAAAATGAAAATAAAAAATAGGCACTGATATATAGGCTTTGAAGGGCACGTGTCCCATGGGTTGCCCGAACAATTCCGATTCACAATTAGGAGGGGGCGAGAAAGGGGAGTTCCTCTCCTATGTTTTGATTTTGATTCTGAATACCATGCTTCAGTTGTTGTGGCTGCAATTAACGCCTCAAGCCATCGATCAGTTCCTGAAGGTATCCCTGTTGTGTCAAGCATTTCCAGGGAGACCAACTGAGGTCCTGGGGACCACTGCATGCTCCCTTATGTCTTCTCTGGATGCCAGCATGTTTTTTTTTTTTTAGATTAGTACCTGGCTGTCATTTTAAAGGACTGGGGTTGCTTTAAAATGTTCACATCAATGGAATCCAAACACAGGGTTGGAGGAATGCTGTTTCTTACAGGCTTCCATTCCTGTGCTGGCAGTGTTTCGTAGTGGGTCGCAAAAACCCTCCTGTCTTTTTAAGATTCATGAAGCATGAGGTTTTGCAACCTCTTGCAGGTATCCATTTCATGATAACGAGTGATTATTATATCTGTTGCATTGCAAAATTAAGTGTAATTCACAAACCAATCAGCCTGTGATCTGCACATTCTGCAAACCACCCATAGTAGTTAGGGCCATTAGGGCCTGCTTCAGAGTTTGGCGGAGTACTCTCTCCACCAAACCCTGGGTCTGCCTAACTGATTTACAAGACCTTAAATTAAGTATGTTAGCGATGGAGCCGACTTTGGCTCTGTCGCTGGCATGCTTCTCCTATGGCCTGACAGAGCACAGGCCGTTCGAGGTTTACGCATGATACCATCCACCAAATTTAAAGTGGACAATCATATATATATATATATATATATATATATATACTCCAAAATTCTTTCTCTGCTGGCTTTACACGTTTCGGAGCTGAATACATGATCACAAGCCATCCACAAACAAAGAGACAGCAACTAAAGTGTGGAACACCTTTTTTTTATTCAACAAAGTCCCGCCCCCATGGGCAAGTACTCCCACCTTCATGGGTATGTGCAAAAGTGCATTATGGTATTTGCAGTCTCTTACACCAGTGGCGCGTTTTAAGTTGGGGGATTAAGTCCCCTTGAATCCTGAGGGTCCCTGGGGTCCAACTAGCCCACCAGGTAACTCCAGTAAGTGCCACACAGTTGTGTTGCAGAGAGGTGTAAAAAGGGGCATGGCCTATGACCACCTCTCTGCAAAGCAGCCCTGTGGCGTTTACTGGAGGAACCTGGTGGGCTAGATAGCCCCCAGGGACTCTCAGGATTCAAGGGGAACTAATTCTCCACTTTAAAATGCACCATGGGGCGCGTTTGCACAGTGGTGCAGGGAGGGGACGGGGCCTTCAGTGATTTGCCGGTTCCGGTTTTTTGCTTTTTTTACCCCAAAGAAATTTGGGAGGGGGGCTGCGTGACTGCCCTTCCCTGGGCCACTTTTGGCCCCGGGGACCCCATCCCCCAGGGCCTGGCAGCCTTGTTTTTTTATTTTACAAGGTAGAGGGGGACTGTGTGGCCCCCTCCTAAGGCCAATTATGACCACATGGTCCCCATCCCCCGGGGCCTGGTCATCCTGTTGATTTTTATTTTTGGGAGGGGGGCTGCTTGGCCCCCCTCCTCAGGCCAATTATGGCCCCAGAGACCCCATCCTCCATGGCTGGTCTTCCATTTTTTAAAAATATTTTTTTTTTCCTACGAAGGGGGCCGCGTGGCCCCACTCCCAGGCCATTTCTGGCCCCGGGGACCCCATCCCCCTGGGCCTGGCCTCTTGTTGGTGACCGTGGGGGGAGCCCCAATGCCCCCACCCGGCCCCCGCCCCACCCATAGCCCCACCACCGCCGGCTCCCCGCCTACTGCGGGAGCCGGCATTGCTTTTCCACAAGGGGAGCTGCTGACATGCAGCTCCCCTTGTGGAAAAGCAATTCTGCTTTGCTACATTGAAGCGAGAGCAGGTTTTCCTGCTCTCGCTTTAGTGAAGCAAAGCAGGGTTTGCTATAACAGAGTGGGAGCCATACTCCCACCCTGCCATAGCAAACGGCAATGTCCCGGGGGTGGGCACCCCAGGTCACTGCAGGAGCTGGCGCTGGGGAGGGTGGATCCCCAGGACCATGTAGGGCTCCAGGAGGGAGTCGTGCGGCCCCTCTCCCAATGTGTGCAAAGGTTTTTATTTATTTTTTAAAAGAGAGCCCCACGGAGGTGGTGGTCCCCAGGGCTGCGTGGGGGCTGCGTGCACACCACAATACATAAATAAATCCCCGTGGAGGTGGCGGTCCCCGGGCTGTGCGGACCCCTGCTGGCCCCCACTATTACCTTTGCGCATGCCCCCGGGACCTGGCCCACTGGGGGTTCAATATTAACAAAGTGCGAAGCCAGCGCTTCGTTTAAAAAGAAATGTATCATCAGGATTCACGCACGCAATGTAAACTCTGCTGCTTAAAAAAAATTTTGGGGGGGGCTTTGGGGGTCCTTGTGGGACCCCCTGAGCAGGCCTAGGGGGTCAGGGTGTTTCTACCCTGTCCCCTTTTTTTGTTTTTTAACCTTAGTTTTCCTGTTTTCCTGTGACTCTGTTCTACCGAGTCACGAGATGGCTGCCAACACTTCCTGGTTTGGAGTGTTGACAGCCAATCAGAGTGAAGCTTGTGCCCGGGAGGGTTTGCAAACCCACCACTGCCCCAGATATCGAAACCTTTCTTTTTCTAATTTCTCAGGAACTACTATATGGATTTACACCATTTACCACAAAGGACTCTTCCTGAACCAAGGGCTACCTGTTTGCCAAATTTGGTGTAATTCCACTCAGCATTTCTGGCTGTAGCTTTGTCTAAAGTTTCCTATGGAAATTAACATGGGGAAAACTCGTTTTTGGACCCCCCTTTTTTCTCGGCCCGCTTGACAATTCACCTTGAAACTTTCAAGACAGAAGCTGACCAGAGCCCCCCACTAGCTTTGATAATTTCGCAAAGATTCGTCAACCGGCTCCAAAGTCATTGGGAAAAGAAAAAATACTTTTTGAATAGAAACAAGTCGCCAGTAGGTAGTTATAGTTAGGACCTAGTTATCATAGGAAAATTGCAACATTCTATTCCTAATAACTTTGGCGCCGATTGACGAATATTCGCAAAATTTGCAAAACTAATTCTTTGTTGATATCAGCTCCTATGTTAAAAGTTGGGGAGTGATTCGTCAAGGGGGGGCCAAGAAAAAAGGGGGGTCCCATAACTTGTTTTCTCCATGTTAATTTACATGGGGAAATTTAGACAAGGCTACAGGTCGAACGGGTGAAGGGATTTACCCCAACTTTGGCAGGGAGACGGGTCTTGGTCTAGAAAGCACGCTTTTGTTTATTTGGTGTAAATCCGTTCAGTAGTTTTTGAGAAATATCGAAATTTACATATATTTTGGAATTATGCCATCTGTTTGGCTGAGGTGTTACGAGCACGGGCTTGCTGCTGATTGACTGCGAGCTGTGCAATTGGTTGCAACTAGGAAGTGTTGGCCGCCATTTTGTGATTCCGTTGAAGCGAGTAAGGGGAAAAAAGGGCAACAAATATGGGAAAGAGGAGGGTAGGAGCACTGTAACCTCTGTGGGGTAATTAGGGTGTGCTATAGTGGGGGTGCGAAGCATAGTATTCACCCCACGCGGTGTGAAAGTGGTGGGCTACGGAAATTAAGTGAGGTATTGCGTAGAATCTCATGCTGGTGAGGTGGTGTGGGACTCGGGGATTAAAGTGTGAGCCCAAACTGTGTGTCATATGCTGTGAAGTCATGTGCCGTGGCTGCTGCACTACACTTTTTGAAGTAGTGTCCGCATATGTTTATACCTACTAGAATGAACTACTGACCTGTACTGGTGTGAAAGTCCTGGGGTACGGAAAATATGTGAGGTATTGTCTAGAGTCTCACTGAACTAGGAAGTGTTGGCCACCATTTTGTGATTCGGTTGAAGCGAGTAAGGGGAAAAAAGGGCAACAAAAGTAGGAAAGAGGAGGGTAGGAGCACTGTAACCTCTGTGGGGTGTTTAGGGTGTGCTATACAGGGGGTGCGAAGCAAACTACTCATACTTACCGGTCTGAAAGTGCTGGGCTATGAAAATTAAGTGAGGTATTGCCTTGAGTCTGATGCTGCTAAGCTGAGCTGGTGCGGGACTCGGGGATTAAAGGGTGAGCCCAAATTGTGTGTCTTAAGATGTGAAGTCATGTGCCGTGGCCGCTGCACTACAGCTGTGGAAGTAGTATCAGCATGTGTTTATACCTACTAGGACTTACTACTGACCCGTACCGGTCTGAAAGTCCTGGGGTACAGAAAATATGTGAGGTATTGTCTAGAGTCTTATGCTGCTAAGGTGAGGTGCTGCTGGACTCGGGGATAAAAGAGTCATCCCAAACTGTGTGTCATATGCTGTGAAGTCATGTGCTCTGGCCGCTGAGCCACATCTGTCCAAGTAGTGTCAGCATGTAGTTATACCTACTCGGAGGAACTTTTGTTTCCAGCACTGTAACTTGTTTATGGTGCTTAGGGGGTGTAATATAGGGAGTGCAAAGGTAAATTTGTGTGTATGAAATTAATTTGATATTTGGAAAATGGAAAACACTGACTCCTTCCGGTTTGATGGTGCTGGGGAGATAAGCTGAGGTGCTGCTGGAGTTGGGGATAAAGCTGATGAACTACTGACCCCTATTGTGAACTTTTAACCTGCACGTGCCATTAAATGTTCGATAAAATGTTGCAAAAGTATATCGTTAAGTTACAAAAAAATGGATGAACTTTTAACCTGCAGGTGTCATAGAATGTACAAGGTAGTGTGGTGATAAAATAGGTTGAACTTGTGACCTGTATGTGGCGCGGAATATTAAGAAGCTTTTCGTATGGAAAATTCAAAATTAACCAATGGAGATAAGTTTTGGAATGTCTTTGAAGGAATGAAGTATTCTGATTTGTTCTTTACAAGTATTTATGTGTGGAGCGGCAGAGAAATTGTGCCATTCCTGGTTCCATTCTTGATGAAAATGGTGCTCTATATGTAATATGTGACAAAGAAAGAATTGTATGCGTGTGTGACATTTGAAATCTGCATACCAACTTCAAAGGTGAGTTAGAAATGAACACGGTTTGTTATGTGTTCTGTAGTAGTGATTAAGTATTTGAGGTGATGATTTTAAGTTTGAAAGTATTTTTTATTTCAGAGTGATATACTGTTAGTAAAGTGTGGTGTTTGATATTGGTTATAAAATATTCATAACATTTGACATGTTGTTAAATAAGTACTTTATATATGTTTAGGAATTTTTCACAAAGAAGAACTGTAGTTTGTCATCTTTATAGGACTGTATGGTTTTGAAAATGAGGTACAGCATTAATTTGGGTTTGTGATGTTTTCGGGAAAATAAACAAAATGTCGCATGTTTGCAAATGATACCTTTTGTGAAAGTAGTGGGGTGGTGGTAGAAGATGTATGTGTTATTAAGTTAATAGCGATAAAACAAAACACTGAGAGGTAGATTTGAATATAAATTGAGGTAGGATGTTGTACTGTGAGGCCGTCAACAGTGTTTGGAAATTACATGGAGAGGAGATGGAGATAGGAAAAGTGATACGTTCCTTTTATATGTATGCATAGTTTGAATCATGTGATCCTAGTTTGAGATACAATATGAGCATGGTTTCTGGTTTGTATTTGGGTATAGGTAATAGTTTTTGTAGTTTCTAACTAGTAATTAATTAAAAGGTAGATATACTAAAATATATGGTAGCAAACGTATTAATTATTGTCTGTTCTTATGGAATAGAAGTGGTTGTGGAGTGCTTCTTTAGAAGAGATGTTTATTCATTCCATTTAATGTCTTTAATATAGCTACAGTAAAGGGACGGTATATCAAAAGTTTGGGAATTAGAACTTTGTTTACTCTCCCCATCCCCGCTATACACTCTACAGAGGGTTTAAACGACTTCGTAACATATAGATGTCTAGCTAGTAAAGGTGGTGTAGTTCGACTGGGCCCATTTATAAACCTGCTTTGGGATGGTTTATGTTTTACCCTCCAATTTGGATGTATGAATACTTTTTGAGGATAAGTGTTCCGGCAGACACTTGTTAAAATTAACGTTGTATATGGGTATAGTGGCGCTACTGGGAATGTTGGGGTTTCTTTTTGATTTTGTGCGGTTAATTCAGGGTGGGGGGGTGGGTGTGGGGGAGGTGGGTATGTTGGTGATTAAAACACAGAATTTAGTACCATGCAGATGTCGAGCTACTAAAGGTGATGTAGTACCACTGGGAGCACGTATCAAGCGCCCTATGGCATGGGATATGTTTTAGTCGCAAATTTGCATGTTTTAATACATTTTGCTGATGAGCGTTTCGGGAGACATCTGTTGAAATTAAGCCTATGTATGGCTGTAGTGGCGCTTCTACATTTGCTTGGTCTCTTTCTTTTATTGTGTAAAGTTAAGCAAGGGCGGGTGTTGAGGTGGTGTAGTGACACTGTGACTATTTATAAACCGTCTAAGGGTATGGTGTATGTTTGAGTTGCAAAATTGCAGGTTTTAAAAGCTTTTGCCGATGAGCGTTCCGGCAGACACTTGTTGACATTAAGTCTATGTATGGCTATAGTGGCGGTAATGGGAGTGCTGGGGCTCATTTGTTTGATTTTGTAAGGCTAAGCAAGGGCATGGGTGGTGGTGGGGGAGGTGGGTTTGTTGCTGATAACACAGACATTTGTAACTTGGACATGTGTAATGAGTAAAGGTAATATAGTGTCACTGGGCCCATTTATCAACCATGCTATGGGATGGTTTAAGTTTTATCCGCCAATTTGCATGTTTGAATTGTTCTTGCTGATAAGTGTTCTGGCATACACCTGTTAAAATTAAGCCTGTGTATGGGTATAGTGGCGCTACTAGGAATGGTGGAGGTTTCTGTTTGATTTCGTACAGTTAATCGTGGGCTGGGGTGGGTGTGGCGAGGTGGGTATGTTGCTGATTAAAACACAGAATATAGTAGCGTGCAGATGTCGAGCTACTAAAGGTGATGTAGTACCACTGGGAGCACTTATAAAGCGCCCTATGGCATGGTATATGTTTTACCTGCAAATTTGCATGTTTAAATAAGTTTTGCTGATGAGCGTTTCGAGAGATATCTGTTGAAATTAAGCCTCTGTATGGCTATAGTGGCGTTTATATAGTTGGTGTGGCTTTTTCTTTTATTGTGTAATGTTAAGCAAGGGCGGGTATGGCGGTGGTGTAATGGTACTGTGACTATTTATAAATCGTCTTATTGTATGGTGTGTGTTTGAGTTGTAAAATTGCAGGTTTTAATAGTTTTTGCTGATGAGCGTTCCGGCAGATACCTGTTGAAATTAAGTGTATGTATGGCTATAGTGGCGGTAACGGGAGTGCTGAGGCTCCTTGTTTGATTTCATAAGGTTAAGAAAGGGTATAGGTGGGGGTGGAGGAAGTGGGTATGTTGCTGGTTATAAGACGGACATTTGCAACGTGGGCATGTGTAGTTAGTAAAGGTAATGTAGTTTCACTGGGCCCATTTATTAACTGTGCTATTAGATGGTTTATGTTTTACCCACCAATTTGCATGTTTGAATAGTTAATGCTGATAAGGGTTCCGGCAGACACCTGTTAAAATTAACTTTGTGTATGGGTATAGTGGTGCTACTAGTAATGGTGGGGGTTTCTGTTTGATTTCATACGGTTAACCAAGGGCAGGGTTGGTGTGGAGGAGGTGGATATGTTGGTGATTAAAACACAGAATTTAGTACTGTGCAGATGTTGAGCTACTAAAGGTGATGTAATACCACTGGGAGCACTTATAAAGGGTCCTATGGCATGGTATATGTTTTAGCCGAAAATGTGCATGTTTTAATATGCTTTGCTCATGAGCTTTTCGGGAGACAGTTGTTGAAATTAAGTTTGTGTTTTGCTATAGTGTGTCTACTAGGTTTGGTGTGGCTCTTTGATTTTGTAAGGTTAAGGAAGGATGGGGAAGAAGGTGGTGAAGTGGCAGTGTGCCTATTTATGAATCGCTTTATGGTATGGTATATGTTTTTCTGGCAAATTACCATGTTTTAATACCATTTGGTGATAAGTATTCCAGCAGACTGCTACACAAATTACACAACAGTTCTGTGGATAACAAATCTCTGTGCTGATAGACACTCTTGTACTGTGGTAGAAGGCTGCCAGCGTTGATGGCAAATTATGAAACTTGGTGCCATTGTAGATTTCAATGGAAGCTTACACTGTTTCATTGTTACTATGGTGTAGTCAGGGTTCTAAGTGGAAGAAAAAACGTGGGAGGTGCTCTAAAAGGGGGAGGCAACGCTCTTAAAGGGGTTTGGGCTATGCAAGTTGGGTTGTGGTCTAAATCAAGATAAGTATCATTGTGTGCTTTAGAAAATCCTTTCCAATTATACTACGTTAAAAAATAAACATTTTTAAAGGATTTCCCTTCCTTCTACAATGTGGGTAACCTAGCATGATGTCTCTAGTTCTCAGTAATGAATAAAATAAGCATGCATACATCGATGGGCATGCTCTCACTGCAGTACAATAAAAAACAAATGACTATCTTTGAGCTGGCCAAAAATAGAGCCCGATAGAGACCCGTTTGGAGGCTCCCTGAAAATAAGTGCCGGTCCTCAGACCCGGCCCAATTAAAGCCCAGCATCCATCCATCCTAAGCACTATGCTATTCAACCATCTTTTAATTGATGCATATATTCCTACTTATATACATTTCTGCACTTATCTTAAGCATCTATGAGCCAACTCACCTATAGAAAGCACTGTGCCATTCATGCAGCCATACCCCTATATATGCACATCTGTCCCATAACCAATCCTAGGCATCTATCAGCCCACCCATCTATCGTAAATACTGGTGCCTGCATTCATTCATCCTTCCATCCATCCATACATTGATTCATCCATCCATGTATCTATGCATTAATGTATCTGGCCATGCATCCACTCGCCCTTTATTCAACTATACGTTCTTATTTCCGTGCATCCTCCGCCCGATCCTAAATACGACATATTTATTTATTTATTTTTATTTATCAAGCTTATAGAGCGCGACAGCTATCCAAAAGGGTTTCCCGGCACTGAAAAAGACAGTGTGCTAGAGGACCGAAAATTAACAAGGTAATGGAACATTATTGATTAAACAGCCAGGTCTTAATGGGTCTGCAAAATCGGACATAGCTGGTTTCGGTACGGATATTCATGGGGAGAGAATTCCACAGTTTGGGGCCTAAAAAAGAAAAGACCTACCGCCCATTCTAGAGAGTCTGAATTTGGGCACGCTGAATCAGCCTTAAGATGAGGATCGTAGACAGCGTGCAGGAGTGTAGGTATGGACAAGGGATTGCAGGTAGCTGGGGGCAGTATCCCATTTTATTTTATACATGTAGCTCAGGGTTTTGAATTTGACTCGACTCCCCACTTTGAGCGAATATAAGTCACTGAGGTGCCCAGAAAAGTGATCAGTTCTGTGACTTTTACATACCAGTCTCGCACCGGCATTTTGAACTAGCTGTAGGCGTCTTGTTACTGTTAAAAGTTAGGCTGCAAACGTCAACATTATCGGCGCCATCTTGCTCTTTTCCGAGCCCATTCGTGCGCGTAAGCGGCAGCCATTTTAAGCACCATGGCCTCCCTGCCCTAGCTGATAGCCAGTGCGTCTCTCACTCCCTCCTAGCCCCGCAGGCATCCCTCGCATGCTGACAACCCCCTCGCTCTCATACGCCACGGGTCATAAACCCCTCTTCAGCGCAGCTCTGCCTCGGAATCCCATCCTGTTCCCAGCGCGACACCTCCCTTCATCCTTACATGGTCCCAAGTCCTTTGAGATAAACCCCCTTTTCCTGTGTGCCCATTTGTCTCCCCTGTTCCCAGGCCGCCACCTGGCACTGCGGACACTGTTTATTACCCCCCGTACAGTAGGAAGCTTCCCCCTATCAAAGGACCCTCGAGTCGATCGAACACCCTTCACCCCATGAGATCCGATCAACTCCACACATTCCGTGAATCGGCGGAATGTCCAGCTGCGCGATAAGCATCACCTGTTGTGACCGGGGTGGGGATTTCAACTGTAAACGTGTGGGAACGGGCTTGAAGCGGGGATTCCTAGGACGCCTTTCCGTACATCAAAGTATTGACAATTATGTGTTTCATGTAATAAAGCAATAAACCTGAGTATAAGAGGCCAGGCCTCAGAGATGCGGTTAGAGCACCTCGTGACGATACTTGCTGTCTGAATTGATGTGTTCTCCTCCGGAGAGAATAAACCCTCGTTTCCTGCCTTTCAGTCTCCAGCGCCTGCTTCTTCATTTGTTAATATTTTGTGGGTAATAGAGGCGACACCGCCGGGCAACACAAAAGGGTCTTTGGTCACTGGTTGTCTAGCTACCCTTTTACAATTGGCGTCCCAAACGTGGGGCCCATCAGCGACTCGTGGATCCAGTGGGAGAGGTCCTGACGACAGAGTGAACGACTGCAACGATCGGGAGGTACCCTGTCCGATAGACCCTCGTCTGACAGCCGATCATCCGAACTTCACTGGTTCCGAACAGACCTCTCTCGAGTGATCTACGGTCCTGACTGGGAACCATCAGGAGTGCCGCGAGGATTACGAAGAAAAGAGGACGATCGGGCGCTGGATTCGGAAGACAAGAAACTGTCCATGCGGTCCGGGTAAGGTCGTGTAGACACGACTAATTAAGAAATTGTTTGATTGATTGAAAAAAATACTAGTATTACTCTTTGTTAATTTATCGAGATTCGCTGTCTGCAAACGGAGAAACAACAGGCTCTCCCTTAATAAACAGTGAAGGATAGGTAACGCACCCGTCGTGCCTATCTTTCTCCCCCACTGATCAATTGCCCCTCCCCATTGATTAACTGTTACGGATTGTTTTCTGGAGATTCTCTGTCTGCAAACAGGAAAGATTAGGTCCCCTCTTTGCAGATAGTGAAAGGGTAGGTAACGCAGACCTTTGCGGGCCTACTTATTCTCCCCATTGACCATTTTTTGACCATTTTATTGACCAAACATTAACTGCCCGATATTGATTCATGAGGTATTCACTGCCTGCAAACAACGTAGAATAGAAATATTCTGTCTAGTCTTTGCACGCAGTGATAAGATAGGTAGTGCTGACTATTATCCCCGTTGTGATCCGTCATGTCTTCTCCCCACTGATTGGTAGCCTGTTTAGCCCGGACCGCTTATTAGAGATGAACCATCCGGCTCCACTGGAAGGCACCCCTAATAAGGACATGTTCATGAAGCATGGATTGATCGCTATAGCCTATAGCAAACTGTGGCATAAATATACGAAAAAGGATCGAGAAAGTCAGTGGCCACTGATAGGATCCTTCGATGATGATAAAATAAACGCGCTAGAAACAGCCCTTGGTAAAAACAAGACAACGCCCACTATGCTTGATAGTTTCGGCATGTGGCGCAAAGAAACTGAACAACGTAAAAAGAGAACTGAGAGTAGGTTGGGAAAAGAGCTGCGAAAAGCAGCCCACCTAGCTGCTCAGAAACTAGAAAAAGAGATAAAAGAAAGGGAGGAAGCCAAACAGAAACTAGAAATAGAAACGTCAAGCCAGTGCCCAGTTAGAACGTCTTCCACGCTCTACCCTGAATTACCCTTGAAACAACGAGCCAACGATGATCTTCTGCTAGGTCCTCCGATCATCTACATGCCCCCTCCATATGCCCCTTCCCAACCCCTAGCACAACATCCACCACCCCCAGGTACAAGCGAGAGTAGCGCCACAGCTTCGGCCCCCATGGCCTCTGTGCCGGCCGAATCCCTTGCATTAGATACTACGCAAACGACAACGTTAGGCAACCCTGAGACCCGAAGGGTTGGTTCTGCAAGAACAAGCAGACTAAGCAAAGATGAGCGAGCAGGGGTTGATAAGATAGCAAGGACACTGGTAGAAAGGAAGGAAGATGAAGAGTACATCACGGATGTGTTTAACTCGTATACAGGGAGTCACAGACGACACTTTACTGTACAACTGTGTTACCATATCTTGAACGCATACGAGGACCAATATCGAGAAAAAGGTCCCCAGAGCCTAACGACTCTGTACCAGAAGGTCGATATCGGGGATGAGGGTGAGTGTGATGTGACGGACCTCCTTACGCGTACGCTTGAGATTTTCCGCCACCTCACTGAACGAAAACCAGCAACTGAACCTATGACATCCGTAGTGACCGAACCACAAACTGAACAATCTAACGCCATGATGCCGATACGAGAGGCTGCCCCTTACTGGGTTCCTCCACGAGGTGAAGGGACTCACGATGACGCAAACCACAAAGATGCAAAAGGAAGGGTAGTGTACAATTGGGTCTACCAACCATGGGACCGGCAAGAGATTCTGACATTCCGGAAATCTCTGCCTGACCTACGTAAAAACCCCACTGCCCTCTATACTGAGTTGGGTACAGCCCTAGGATCAACGATTATGACCCTGGCTGACATCGACTTGTTTTTCGGGTTATGTCTACCAGCTGATGTGTGGAAGCAAATCCGGAAAGTCGACCACCTTGAGCTGTTTGGACATAACTGGTCACAACTCGATGGCATAGATAAACAACGAGAACCCGGACAAAAGCCTTTGAAAGCCATTTTAGACCTCCCAGATAAAATCGTACGGAAATTAAAAACCCTGATTCCAGAAAAGAAAGTGGACTGGTCGATAGTAACGGCCTGTCGCCAGAAACCTCAGGAGGACGTATCGGACTACTTCTCCCGGTTTGAAACGGTGTTCTCCGATTACAGCGGCCAGGACTTGACCACTGCAACCGGACACCATCTTTTTGTCCAGAATTACGTTAAGGGTCTGTCACCAGAGGTCTCCCAGAAACTGCAGGCCAGCGAGAGTAGTTGGGCAGCCTCCAAACCTACGGCTATCCTCCAGATGGCCCAATATTATGAACATCAGAAAAATGAAAACGATAGAGCAACAGAGAGAAAGAAGAAGGACTTAAAAGAGAGGGTGATGATTGCTCAGCTGCAAGGGGTGACTATAGGACGAGACCAATACCGGGGAAACTATCAGACGAACGTCCCTAAAACTGCACCTCCCAAG
Organism: Lissotriton vulgaris; assembly: GCF_964263255.1. Taxonomy (NCBI): domain Eukaryota; kingdom Metazoa; phylum Chordata; class Amphibia; order Caudata; family Salamandridae; genus Lissotriton; species Lissotriton vulgaris. The sequence continues at coordinate 900,183,193 of NC_141687.1, forward strand.
GACCGCACTTCGACTCCCCACATTGGACGCACAGACATTAGAGAGGACCAGTGCGCTTTCTGTAAAGGAACGGGCCATTGGAAATCTCAGTGCCCAGTTCTTTTGGAAATCATTAGAAATAAAGACCCCAAGGACATAGCAAGTGGACCGAGAAATAGGGGACAGCAGCGAGGGCCCCCAAATGACACAACTAACGATAGATCAGGCAGGCCAAATACATTTGACCGACCCAGACAGAACCAATGCCAACAATCTGACTACGATGACGTCCATGACTTTGCATAGGACTGCCCAGGGCAAGGGAGGGATCCAGTCGAGCTCTATGTTGACCAGCAAGGCCCTTACGTCACTGCTAAGGTCTTGGGTACAAAGTCTCCATTTCTGGTAGACACTGGCGCAACACGTAGTGCGTTATCTAAACGACTGATTCCAAGGGCACCCTTGTCTGGCTCACTAATAACGTCGACAGGTTTCGATGGAACGCCCTCCACTAACCCTTTGTCCGCCCCGATCCTCTTCGACTTAGAAAACAACACCACTGACACCACGTTTTTGCTTTCCTCCAATAGCCCTGACGCAATTATGGGACTTGACTTATTGAAACACTTCCGAGCGACAATTAGATGTTCTCAAGACGGAGTTCGAGTTTTTCTTTACGACAACCCCATTCTGCTTAGGCATTGCCCTCCCAGACACATGCTTTCCATCACCGACGCTGACACATCCCTGCTTGACTCTCTGCCTCCGTATCTGTGGGCCAAAACGGATTCGGACGTAGGGCGCATGATGATTGACCCAGTGCATATTACTGTCCGACCGGATGCAACATTCCCAAAACTTCCACAATATCGGATATCGCCCGAGGGCGAGAAGGCATTGGTAAAGATTATTCAGTCACTGATAGACGCTGGAGTGGTAGAAGAAGTGGTTAGCAACGTTTGCAACAGCCCAATCTTGCCCATCATCAAGAAGCAGGGAGAGGGAGATGAGAAAGCATACTGCTTTATCATTGACCTTCGAGAGGTCAACAAAGTGGGGGTACCCCAGTACCCCGTGGTCTCAGACATCACCACCATCCTGACTTTGATTCCCTCTACTGCCACCACCTTCACTGTCGTTGACCTCAAAAACGCATTCTTTTCCATCCCCATCCACCCAGACAGCCGATATCTCTTCTGCTTCACCCTAAAAGCCCGCTCATATAGGTTCTGCCGAGCACCCCAGGGCTACACAGAAAGCCCTAGCATCTACAGCCAGGCCCTCAAGAGACAACTGGATCAAGTCCAGTTACCCGATGGAGTGGTGTTAGTGCAATATGTCAATGACATCCTTTTGGCAGCCGACACCACTCCACTAGCTGTCACAGCCACCATTCAACTCCTGCACTTCCTTGCAGAAAATGGCCACAAGGTCTCCAAGAAAAAGTTGCAATTCTGCCAACCCCAGGTCACTTACCTAGGCCACCTTTTGTCCAAAGATGGAAGGAAACTCACTCCCGACCGGATCCAAACCATTCTCGAAACTCCTATCCCTAAGACTCAGAAACAGGTTCGCTCCCTACTAGGCCTCACCTCCTTCTGCCGACAGTGGTTACCCAACTTTAGCCTCATAGTAAAACCCCTGCTTTCACTGCTAACTAAAGACGTCCCTTTCCCACTCCCCTGGACCCCTGAGTGTCAGACCTCCTTCACGCAACTACGAGATGCCCTTTGTTCGGCCCCTGTGTTAGGTACCCCTGATTACACGAAGCCCTTCTCCCTTTACACTCACGAAAGGGAGGGGTGCGCTTTATCTGTCCTGACCCAGTCCATCGGCCCAAAGCAACGACCGTGCGCTTACTTCTCTGCCACTCTTGACCCTGTAGCCAGAGCCTTGCCTGCCTGCCTTCGAGCTGTAGCTGCTGCTGCGATCTCTATCCGACAGAGTGAGGGGATCGTGCTCTCGAATTCCCTCACAGTACTGGTACCCCATGCAGTTGACACCCTCCTAAACCAAACCAAGACGCAACACCTGACGAGTGCACGACTGACTGGATACGAACTGACTTTGCTCGCACCCCATATCACCCTGAAAAGATGCACCACACTGAACCCGGCAACTCTGCTACCCTTACCAGAAAACGATCCCAATGTGCACCCTGTGCATGACTGCGTGACCCTTACGGACGAACAGACTAGAAGTAGGGTTGACCTCAGAGACACGGCTTTTCCTGACCCTGACGAAGAGCTGTGGGTGGACGGTTCCTGCATCAAACTCCCCAATGGCACCACTTCAGCTGCCTATGCAGTCACCACGGCTCGAACTGTAGTCGAGACAGCCCGCATCACGCAACGATCTGCCCAGGCAGCGGAACTGATTGCCCTAACATGAGCCTGCATTCTAGCAGCAAGAACCACAACGAACATTTACACCGACAGCCAGTATGCCTTCGGGGTGGTTCACCATTTTGGACTCCTTTGGAGGGAGAGGGGATTCTTGACCTCACACGGCACCCCCATTTTGCACGGGGATCTAGTCTCCGCCTTGATCGAAGCCGTCCTTCTCCCCAAAAGGCTTGCAGTCATCAAATGCCAGGCACACAAAAAGGTGACAGACATTATAGGACAGGGAAATGCACTAGCTGACATCACTGCCCGGACGACAGCTGAAAGTAGGACGACAACACATATGTACGTGACCAGGTCACAAGCAGAAAAATGGACTGATGCTAGGGATACTATTAGAGACATTCAAATGGCTAGCACACAACACGAACTCACTGAATGGACGCGGGTGGGATTAAAAGATGACGAAGGCTGCTGGCGGACAAAAGACACAAACAAATGGTTGCTACCTGACTCGTACCTGATTCCCATACTGACTATGGCACACTCCCCTGCCCACATAGGATCAGCCCCCATGATTGAACTTGTCTCCAGGGTTTGGCACAACGATAAAATCACAGACTCCGCCAAACGTCTGGTCCAGCAATGCTTGATATGCCTGCAACACAACCCCGGGAAAGGAACTGTAGTACCCCGGGGAGGGTTTGGGGTCCCAAATCACCCGTTTGAAGTCCTGCAGATGGACTACATCCAACTAGACAGATGTCAAGGCCTGAAATATGTACTTGTTGTGGTATGCGCATTTAGCAAATGGGTGGAAGCAGACCCAACCCGTGACAACACCGCTATGGCCACAGCAAAAGTACTGTTAAAAGAGTTTTTCCCCCGTTACGGCCTTTGTCGAATTTTGTGGAGCGACAATGGCCCCCACTTCGTAGCCGAAGTTATCCAACTCATTTTGAAGGGGTTGGGTGTAAAACAAAAGTTCCACGCAGTCTTCCACCCTCAATCTGCTGGACTAGTTGAACGACATAATGCCACACTGAAACTTAAATTGGCAAAAATCGTGGCTACCACAGGACTGAAATGGCCAGACGCACTCCCACTGGCATTGCTCTCAATGCGTTCCACCCCTACCAAACACCACTTGACACCATACGAGGTTGTATTCGGCCGGCCTATGAATGTCTGGTCTGCACCGAAACCAACCTCCATTCATGACGTCCCGGACGTCCTAATGTCTGATTACTTATGCCAGTTGACTAAAACTCTGTCTGTTATCCATCAACAGGTGCTGCATGCCATCCCTGACACTTCCAGGGGTCCCGGACACACCATCCAACCTGGGGAGTTCGTTCTGATCCGGAACTTCCAGCGTGCCAAGAGTCTGGAACCCAGGTGGACGGGCCCCTGGCAAGTCCTCATCACCACCCGAACAGCACTTCGAGTGGAGGGAAAACGCAACTGGGTGCATGCGCACCACTGTAAGAAGATCTCCTCGACCCTGGCCACGACAGAAAACATCGACAACCAAGAAGAACTCCTGAACAAAGACCGACCGTCACTGACCTGCTATCCTGATACCGAAGCACTTGAACTTTCAAAATTCTCTGATCCCACTGTACCACCCAGAGAGGGTTATTTTCTGCGCCGAAAGGAGGGAGCTCCGGCTAAGCAGACCACGGACTAAGTTGAATCTCAGAACGGTGACCTAAACACAACCAAGGGTTACCGGGAGAGAAGCTAAACGAAGTCTGTGATTCTGCCCACCACCGAGCACCTTGAAGATGATGGAAGCGCCAGATAAGAAGATGATGGAAGCGCCAAATAAGAAGATGATGGAAGCAACAGGAAATACCCACTGCAGAAACCCAAGAGCAGACAGACTCCACAGCTCAAAGACAATTGCACTCTTTATCACAACCCTTTTCTGCTTTCTCCTTATGACCACACTTTGGATTGCGGAAGAAAATGCACCTGCTCACGATACATTCCTGACCACTGCTCAGCCTACCACCATGAAGGAACATTATCTGATTTCGCTCTCTCCTCAACTCAGAGAGAGGCGAAAGGAGTTCTGGAATAACTCTTTCGTACAGCTACTTCACCAGCACAACCTCGCCACCAATGCCACTAACTGTTGGATCTGTGGGTTGCTACCCCACGCCACTGGACACTCGATACCATTCATCCCTTCACCTTTCTCAGTTCACGGCTCCTGCCTTGCTTGGCTGATCCTTCTGCAAGAAAGCTTTAAGGACAATGTCACCTCCAGCAAAACTATAGCGCATTACTACCACGGGGTCTGGCGAAACAAAACGAAGACACACTTCTGCCCGCAGACCTCCAACAACTCAATCCACATGGACATTCCTGCTAAAGAGCGAATTGAAATGCAGGTGTTCAACAATCCAACCAGACCCACCTTCTCCTACCTGCGGAAACGAATGGCTGCCACCCTGACTGTGGCCCTATCAGACATCAACGTCACAGGCCACATGTGCATAGAAGGACTTGGGACACAGCTGGTTGGCCCAAGCGCCTGCCGGTTCACCAGAACTTTGGACTCCACCGACCCGCCTTCCTTTGTATCCTCTCCGAATATGTATTTCGTTTGTGGCACGAAGGCTTACACCTGGCTCCCCAAGGGCTGGGGGGGCACTTGTTTCATCTCTTTCATCCTTCCTCCGACCTATGTGGCTCCAGCGAATCCTCATAGACAAAAACGAGCCAAGGACATTGAACAAGCCGACTCGACAGGAGCACAGTTCCTCGATGCGATGAAGGGACTCGTTCCACTTTGGGGCCCGATGGCAAACAGCCGTGCCATCCGACATCTGACCCAGGCAGTTGAGACAACAATGAACATCACAGCTGGTATCCTTGCTAATAACACCGCCGAGCTTTAAGCGGTCCGCTTGGTGGCACTCCAGAACCGCCTTGTCCTAGATGTGGTTCTCGCGGACCGTGGTGGAGCATGCCGCATTATTGGGTCTAGCTGCTGTACATACATACCGGACAACTCACCCTCAGTGTACAAAGCCATCGAGCATCTTCACAGACTCTCTTCAGAAGTCCACCAGGAGCAAGAAGAATGGTCGCTTGGTGGTTGGTTCTGGAACACCGTTAAGAACTGGGGCTGGAGACTGTTCACCATTATCCTGATTCCTGTAGTTGTAATATGCGGTCTATGCTTAGGAATTCAATGTTTGCCACCTCTGTGTTCATTATGTGCAAATTGTATTTGCCCTAAGACTGTGGACTTTGGAAACGAACGCATGAGAGCATTATATGATGCCGAGGTTAGGAATTTGATGAAAATTGACATTGAGTAGGCAAGTTGGCTAGATATGTTGAAAAGGGAGGACTGTTAAAAGTTAGGCTGCAAACGTCAACATTATCGGCGCCATCTTGCTCTTTTCCGAGCCCGTCCGTGCGCGTAAGCGGCAGCCATTTTAAGCACCATGGCCTCCCTGCCCTAGCTGATAGTCAGTGCGTCTCTCACTCCCTCCTAGCCCCGCAGGCATCCCTCGCATGCTGACAACCCCCTCGCTCTCATACGCCACGGGTCATAAACCCCTCTTCAGCGCAGCTCTGCCTCGGAATCCCATCCTGTTCCCAGCGCGACACCTCCCTTCATCCCTTTCATGGTCCCAAGTCCTTTGAGATAAACCCCCTTTTCCTGTGTGCCCATTTGTCTCCCCTGTTCCCAGGCCGCCACCTGGCACTGCGGACACTGTTTATTACTCCCCCGTACAGTAGGAAGCTTCCCCCTATCAAAGGACCCTCGAGTCGATCGAACACCCTTCACCCCATGAGATCCGATCAACTCCACACATTCCGTGAATCGGCGGAATGTCCAGCTGCGCGATAAGCATCACCTGTTGTGACCGGGGTGGGGATTTCAACTGTAAACGTGTGGGAAAGGGCTTGAAGCGGGGATTCCTAGGACGCCTTTCCGTACATCAAAGTATTGACAAATATGTGTTTCATGTAATAAAGCAATAAACCTGAGTATAAGAGGCCAGGCCTCAGAGATGCGGTTAGAGCACCTCGTGACGATACTTGCTGTCTGAATTGATGTGTTCTCCTCCGGAGAGAATAAACCCTCGTTTCCTGCCTTTCAGTCTCCAGCGCCTGCTTCTTCATTTGTTAATATTTTGTGGGTAATAGAGGCGACACCGCCGGGCAACACAAAAGGGTCTTTGATCACTGGTTGTCTAGCTACCCTTTTACATTACTGCCTGTGTTGCACCTAGGTAGAGGACATTGCCATAGTCTAACCGAGAGGTTATAGGGGCATTGATCACATACTTCTGGGTGTCGCAGGGCAGCATCCAGATGATTTTCTTTAGCCATCGCAGAATAGTAAAGCAGATGGCCATTACCTTCTTAACCTGATGATGCATAGTTAAACCGTTGTCAATGGTAACACCCAAATTACGCACGTGGTCAGAAGGGAGAGGGAGGGCACCCTTCTCAGATGGCCCGTGCTTGGAGCTCCAAAGGTCATGCTATTGACCTAGAATTAGGACTTCGGTTTTGCCTCCATTCAATTTGAGTAAATTGTCGTTCATCCAGTTGGAAATTTTCTTACGGCCTGACTGAAGGAGGGAGGTGGAGGCTTGTTCCGAATTCGAGAGGGAAACAGCGATCTGGGAGTCATCTGCATATGTGAACAGAGTAAGACCTTCCTGTTCAGCAATGTGGGCCAGTGGTGTTACATATAGGTTAAACAACAGAGGGCTAAGTACTGAACCCTGGGGTACTCCATACAGGGACGCATGGATATTGGAGGAGGCAGTATTAGAAAAGATTTGGAATGTCCGGTGAGTAAGAAAAGATGCTAGCCAGCCCAGAGCCCGGCCACCGATGCCCATCGAGGTAAGGGACTTTATAAGTATGTTGTGAGAGATAGTATCAAATGCTGCGGTGAGATCAAGCGGTATCAGCGCAGCTGTGTCTCCTCTGTCCAAAAGATGACGTAGATTTTCTGTAACACCCAGCAAAGTTGTTTCGGTGGAGAACCCTGGGCGGAAACCTGATTGGGAAGGGTGAAGTATGTCATTGGCCTTGATGAACTGGGCAAGATGGAAATGAATGTGCCTTTCCAAGATTTTGGAAAAGGCGGGCAGAAGAGAGATGGGGCGGAAATTAGAAAGGATTTTAGGGTAAGCAGTGGGCTTTTTCAGAAGAGGTGTCACCATGGCATGTTTCCAGTTTGCCGGGGACAGTAGCATTTTTTAAAGACAGATTGAGGGTTCTACAGATCATGTAAAGCTGAGGAGTGTCAAGTAGTTTGAGTATCGGGATGGAAAGTGGATCAGCTAGTGAGCCTGATTTCAGTTTACCTAGAATCTCTGTTAGGCCTTCTAGGTTGATGTCTGGCCAAGAATTTATGGCATCATACGTATGGGATAGATAGGAGGCAGTGAGATGATTGGTGCTATTCGGACCAGAAACCTGAAGCTGCTGGAAACTATTACAGTGCTGTTTCGATATATCCTGATGGATATTATCTATCTTCTTTGTGAAAAACTGCGCAAATTCTTCACATTGGTTGCTGCTCATGGGGGGTGGTTTGGCTATGGTTTGGGAGCCGCTAGTTCTTTAACTAAACCAAAAAGTACTTTGGATTTGTTTGTTGCCTCTCCAATAGTCCTAGCGACGTAACTGGTCCTAGTTTTGGTGCAGGCCTTGTGATATAGCTTCAATTCTTTTTTGTAAGCAAACCCTGATTCTAGGGAGTAGTCTTTTCTCCAGATCCGTTCCAAACGTTTGCATTTGGACTTATCCGCTTTTAACGATTTATTGAACCAGAGTGCTGGAGATTTGTGGGCTTTCACTTTTTTATGAGACAGGGGAAGACAAGTATCAATAGCCTCAGTGAGCCAGATGTTTATCTTACTTGATACATCTTCCACGTCATCCGTGTCTCTAAAATCCAAGGGGAGATGAGGGTTTAGGACATGCTTAAAGAAGTTCATGTCTAACTTTTTCCAGTTTCTTTTGCAGGTCGTTAATGTCACGTTTGAAGGAATCAGGGCAACAGGGGCAATAAGACTAAATTTGGATAAAAAGTGATCCGACCAGTGAAGAGGAAGTGCGGGAAAGCAGGTTATATGGGAAAGGTTAGAGAAAATTGGGTCTAGTAGGTGGCCACCTTTATGAGTGGGTCCAGAATTACACAGCATGATATTCATCGCCGCAAGATCGGCAATAAAATGTATGCCTATAGTGTTTTTGGAATCCTCTAGATGAAGATTAAGGTCTCCAAAAATAAAGAAATTGCTGGAATTAACGAGTATCGAGGCTATGATGTCAGAAAATTGGGTTGCCCATGAATGTATAGTGCCAGGAGGCCGGTTGACTAATAGGCCTGTGAGGGTGAAATTCGGGTGTAGGGCTAGTTTGAAGAGGGCAGCCTCACAGTTGTTCAGGGTAATAGGTTCAAGCAAACATTGCAAAGTGTTTTTGAATATTATAGCAATGCCCCCCCAATTTTGTTAAGTCTATCAACCCTGACAATGGCATATTTGGATGGCAGGGCTTCGGTGATGTCCGGGCCTGAACTATCGTGAAGCCACGACTCAGTAAGAAACAAGGCGTCTGGTAGCTCATCATTTAAGAGATCATAAATGTCCCTTTTATGCTTGGGTAATGAACAGCAGTTTAAGCTGAGGAACGTGAAATTAGGTGAAGTTTTTGTGGCAGGTGAATAACGACGGCATAACTGGGGAACATCAAGGAAAAATTTGCAATTGGGGCAGAAACTGGAGCAATGAAGGTCCACATGAAGAATGCTACAATCATGGTTCCCCTGAGGTCTCAGAGCATGAAGTTGGGATGAGGAGTAGATAATCTGTGTCATGGGTTTTTGGTCAGGGGTCATGGTCCCTGGGCCCGACCTGGCGCGGACGGGCGTAAACGGGCTTGCCTTTGGCGCGCTTTTGGCGAGCCATCGGCGTGCCCACTGCGCGCATCCGCTGCGTGGCCGGGTAAGGATGGCCGTTATATGCTGGTGAGGGTGGGAGGGGCCAAGCAACTAGACCGGCGACCCGGAACTTCCCCCAAGATGGCGGCTTCCCTGGATGTTCCCCGCAACAGCGCCTAATTGGCTGCGAATGGTGAAGTGCATTGAAGAGGTAGGTAGGCTTGTGCAAAGGCAAAGTGACACAGTTTAAAATCAAGTATTAAAAATTCGACAAACTAACTTTCCTGGCTTCCGCCTCAGGAAAGAGCAACTATCTATTCAGCGTGCGTGCGTCCTGGCGCGGCCTATGTGCTGGTGAGGGTGGGAGGGGCCAAGCAACTAGATCGGCGACCCGGAACTTACCCCAAGATGGCGGCTTCCCTGGATGTTCCCCGCGACAGCGCCTAATCGGCTGCGAGGGGTGAAGTGCGATGAAGAGGTAGGTAGGCTCGTACAAAGCAAAGTGACACAGTTTAAAATCAAGTATTAAAAATTGAGCAAACTAACTTTCCCGGCTTCCACCTAAGGAAAGAGCAACTATATATTCGACGTATTATACTCATCCACCCAGCATTGACAGGCAGATGTTTCTTATAAAGAATAACAATGCTTTGAGTTGCTTTTTGTGGAGCATACTTCACAACCCTTCTCTGGTGGTGTTTTAAACAAAGGTACATCTAGCGAAAGAAATGAAAAGGAGCTTTTCAGTTTAACACATAACGTTTTGTGAAGTTGTATATAAGCACACTGTTTTAAAGTGGCTGTGACTGACAGATAGTGAATACCTGTACTTCTTACATTTGAGAAAGTATACCAGAGAGCTAATTTGGGGTGGTGAGAAACTGCGGTTGTATATTTCCATGTGAAGCTCAGTATAGGAATATAAAAGTAATTGCATAGCTTTTATGTTCATATTAAAGAGGGGGTGTGAGAACTAAGTGAGCCAGGCAAAGCGAATGTTTTTGAAGAACTAAAACAAGACAGTGTGTAAGGTGAGAGCAGGGACGTGCTGGAGTTGCCTGCTTATGGTCATTTCCAGAGGTGCAACCTGAGCGAAATTTTGTGGGAGCCTAATTCTTACAGCAATAGGCAGAGTGGGGATGTAGGTGCTGTAAAAAGGGGTGAAAAAAGAACAGAATCTCATTTACAAAAATGGGATCTTTTGAAGACCTGTGAAGTACTCGGGTGCGGCTTTGTGTGTGCACCAGTGAAGCTGTCTCAGAGAGTTTGGGGTATTGGGCGTTGTGCGGCAGGTGGTCTGTCTGCTAATCACCCTACGATGATGTTGCTCCTGCGTTGCAAAAAGAAAAGGGAAATCCTGAGAGAAAATAGCTCTCTTTAAAGGATTTCCCTTCTCCTACAATGTGAGTCACATCATGATGTATGCACTTCTAAGTAGTGAGCAATGTGAATGCTCTCACAGTCTCACTGCAGTGCAATAAAAAAACGGATAACCTTTGTGAGGCCCGAAAATAGAGGCTTATAAGGACCCGTTTTGAGGCCCTCAAAAATAAAGTACTGCTGGTCAGATCCCCACAGACCCCCCCCACCCCCCCCACTTAAAGCCCTGGGTGCAGTGTTATGTTTGCAAAGTTGTAGATAAAATTGTTAGGCTAATAATGGAAATTTTTGTGTGTGCTGTTTGGTTGATAATATCATCCTAAGTACATAGATTAAAACATTTTAAAATACTATCTATAAAGTTGTCTGCGGTGGGTTGCAGAGAAGGTGCTGTGGGGTGGTGGTGTGTGGCAGAGAGGTAAAAAGTTTGAGGTAGTGCAGTTACATATAAATTGTAAAGGTGTATGTAAATATTTAAATAAATACTTGCTGTATGTTCTATGGCACTACTTGTCATCCTAGTGCTCCTCTATTGTGCTCCATCATGTTGCAGCACTGGGTCTGGAAGTCGTTAGTGGAAGTTTTGTAATTGTATGTTATTATTTTAACATAGTGAACAAATGTGAAAAATAATTGAATCTATTTTTTGTTTTTTCAGAAAATGATTTAGTTCAGATTAAAATAAAAATAAAATACCTAGAAGAAGTGAAAGAAAAAGAAAAGAGAAGAAAAATATATATTTGAGTAAAAGAAAAAATCTTCAAGTAGGAAAAAATGAGAGTAGTACAGAAAGAGTTTGTTCTACTAAAACTAGAAGACAATTTTTGAAAAATATATTACGAACATTTAATGAAAAAAAGATTACACAAAGCAAAAAATGTTCAAGTAAGGTGAAACAGAGTTCAATTTCAAATACCAGGAAAAGGAAACATGATAAAGAAATAGTATCTGCTACTCGGAGACAAAAGCAATTTCAAGAAATGTGTCAGAATTAATGAAAGCACCCTGCAAATATAAAAGAAAAGTGTTGAAATTCAAAGAGAAGAACCGTATTGAAAGTATAGTGGATACTGCTTTCAATTTAAAACAGAAGTTATTCATTTTGATTTTAAAGAGAATGAAATTGCTGGGTAAAATAGTCAAAGTGTTGAAAGACAAAAGCTGAAAAAAAAAACTTGTGACCAGAACCAACTTTTGTAAAATCTTTAGTGGACATTGGAGACATACTTCTACTGCTGAGCCTTTATTTAATGAGGAAAGTTACTTCCAGGAAAATAGTTTATCATTTGCTGTTGAAATTGGAGGCCGTTGCTACGAAGTTCAGGGTGGTTGTCCTCTTCTAAAGGAGGAAATGGTTGGTAAAAGTGCAAAAGAGTTAATAGCTGAAGAAGTTCAAGGGAAACGTGCACAAGCTTCTGTGTATAAGTGGAGTTTTAGTAGTATTTGTAGAATACGACAGGAATCCAATGATATCATGCAAAATTCGCTACGAGAATATATTCTCAGAAAAGTATTAAGCAGAAGATCAAGTTGTTACAAGGACTAGATCCATGTACTGTAAGAAAGTAGGGGCATTCTCTGGCTTGTCTTTCAAGAAAAGTTTCTAAAAGTGTTTTTGATCATTTGAGGATGTTAGCAATACGCCATTCAGAAATGCGGAAGATTGTAAGTAAACTGTAGTATGTAAAAAGTCCTGCATTATGTTTAGGTGAACTGAATACAAGTCTTTTATATGGTTCTTTATCAGATGTTCGAAAAAAGGGGGATGATATTGAAATGCGATATTATGGTTCAGAAGAGCAGTTCATGGAAAGTGAAAGTTTGTCAATTACAGATGTTGGAGAAGATGAGAAAGTGATTAGCACTGATCAGATTGAAGAAGAAATTGGAAAGTTTAATGTAGTGTGCTCTGAAATACCAAACTATGTTTGTGTTTGTTGTTGACGTACTCATTATAAAAGTAGGAATGTTGATTTGTATTTGAAATGTGAAAAGGAAAACAATGGTAAGTGGGAAGAATTTGCAACTTACTTGTTTGTGGAAGGTCAATTTGAGATAGGTAGTGATCAACGTATATGTAAATATTGTGATAACAAATTAGAAGATAACAAAATGCCTGCTAGAGCAGTATATAATAACTTAGAATTAGTAGCTATTCCGGAGGAATTGGCCAAAATTGAATACATATGAGTCGGCTCTAATTCAATCTGTTCATCCTTTTCAAACTATAATTCGGATGGAGCCTAACACAGGTAAACTGCCACCAACAGACTTGCGAAGAGGGCTGAAAGGAAGAGTGGTGTATTTACCTTTGGGTTTTAAGAAAAACATTGAAACTATTGCTGGAGAGAAAGAGGAAAATGAGGCAGGAGTTATTTTAGTAAATGATGTACCAACAAAGAGTCGGAAAATATGGCAAGAGTTTGTGGATGTTAATAAAGTTGAAAAGGCTACCTTATATCTTATAGAGAACAATATTTATTACAAAAATGTAAATGTGGATGAACAGGTAATTAGTTTAGAAGATGAATCTGAAATTTCAAGTGGTCAAATAGAGAAAGTGGACAAGTCAAGGACTGAAGAGATTTATGAACATTACACAATATGTCCTTTGCATTCAAAAGAAGTGATAGGAAGTAGCATTGAGTTATTTTAAATGAAAAAAGCACAGGGAACTCCAATGAGTGTATGGGAGAAAAGCTTGGAAGCTCGTTGTTTTCAACAGCTGTTTACTACTGGAGAAGGTGGACGATATGATGATCGACCTGTACGGATTCCAGCTTCAGAATATCGGTCAACAAGATTATATTCTGAAGATCCTAGATTGCGACAGTGCATTCCATACATATTTCACCTTTTGTTTGGAAGTGATCTGTCTTCTCTCTCGTATGCAGTGAATCATATACTTAAAACTATAGTTCATCAATCACTTCTTTCTGGGAAAGAATTTGAGGGAAAAGTTCCAGAAACAGATGAATATTTAGAAGCACAGTTAATCAATTTGATGGCATGTCGACGTGGAACAAATGAGTATTGGTATCGTCATCATGGAGAACTCAAGTGTATGTTACGGAACTTAGGTACACCAACATGGTTTGTCACACTTAGCTGTGCAGAGTATGCATGGGATGATTTGCTCGAGTGTCTAAGAAAAGCGAATTTTAATATAAAATGTTTTGAAATAAAGATTCCTGGTGAACTGTGTTCATTGGATCCTGTAAATGTGTGCAGATAATTTAATCATAGGTTTCAAGCTATGATGTCTTTTGTCTGTAATAAAAAGAATCCACCTCTTGGAGAAGTTACCGATTTCTTTTGGAGAAAGGAGTATCAAGCAAGAAGTGCACCTCATATACATATGCTACTATGGATCAAGGATGCACCTACATTTTGGAAATGATTCTGATGAAATAGTATTGTCCTTCATCGAACAGTGTGTGACATGTGAGATTCCAAGAGAAGGAGGAGATAGAAGCTTGAGACAGCAAGTTTTGCGTTTCGAAAGTCATCGTTGTGGAAAGTATTGCAGTAGAAAATACAAGTCTAAAGGAAAATTTTACACCAAATATTGATTTGGTTTTCCTTGTCCAGTCATTTCTAAAGGAAGAGTAAATTATTTTTTTTCTTCTGTAAAGCACACAATAACTCGGAAATCTCCAAAGAATACCTACAGCTTAAAAAGAACAGAAGTGTCAAAATATGACAATGACTACAATCCAGTCATTTTAAAAATGTAGAATCCGAACATGGACATCTAGTATGTTGCAAATAACTCAATCTCTGTTGCACGTTATGTACATAACAAAATCAGAAAAAGCAGAGATGAAACAAATGTGGGAAGAAATTGCACAAGAGAATAGCCTTAGCAAAAAACTGTGCAGCTTTAGTTTGAATATGCTTTTCCACCAGGAATTTGGATTGTATGAATGTTCAGACCGCTTGTGCTCTTCAAGTTTATATTTAAAGACACGAGGAATCATTTGGGAAAGTTTAGGTCTTGCCTGCGAACGAAATAAAGTATTGAAATCATTTGAATAATTGAACAATTAGCAGCAAATGAGGCAGACAGTACAGACATTCTTAAAACTAATGTGTTGGACTCATACTATCCGAAAAGGAGTCAGCATCTGGAACAGCTATGTTTGTATGAAGTATTTCAATATTACAGCTTCAAAAGAAATGTTAAACAGAATTTAAAAGAAGGAAAGTTTGCAGTAGTTGGATGTGATGGTTGTTTAGTAAAACATGCAAAGGGTAATCTTATACACCACAAGAAACTTAGTTGTGAAACTCCAGATAAGCAAGAATTTTACTGTTTAGCACTTCTGCAACTGTTTAAACCATGGCGTAGTGAAAGTGAATTACTTGGAGAGTTTGACTGCTACGAAGATTCTTTTAATATTTGTAAAAATAGCATTGATTTCCAATCTTCCCAAAAATATTTAAAAATGTTGAATGATGAAGTTGAACAGGAAAAGACTATTATAGCTAAAAGAGAGTCAAAGTAGTGGTCCATGTTGTCAAGATCCTATTGGACAACCAATGCTGGAAAATGAAGCAGCAATTGCTATGCATGAAGTTGAAATTGCAATGCAACAAGCACACGAGGAGAATATAACATTGGAAAAGTTAGAAGAACAAGTAAATGTTGAACAGAAAGAAATATTTGGTAAAAGTTTTTTAATTAAAGCTGTGACCAGTTATCTTTAAAAAACTACTGGTTCACATTTATGTTGTGTCGTAACAGTTCCAACTGGATTAGCTGCACACAATGTTAAAGGAGTTACTTTGCATAGATTATTGATGTTACCTGTGGAGCATGGTAATTAATTAGAATATCAGAATTTGTCTGGAGAAGCTTCTTATGAAGTGTCAAAGTGCTGAAGAAAATGAAACTTTTAACTATTGATGAGGTGAGCATGGTCTCAAACATAATGCTTGCTTTTGCACACGTAAGAATGCAGCAGGTATTAAGAACAGATTACGATGTTCTCTTTGGGGAAAAATATTTAATTGTATTTGGAAATCTGCTACAACTAACCCCTGTAAAAGGAGAACCAGTGTTTACAACTCTTCTACATGAAGACACTAAGAAATCTTTGGGAAGTATTGGAAATGTGAATCTTTGGTTGCATTTTGAATATAAAGAACTCATTCAGAATATGCAACAAGCAAGAGATGAAGATTATACAAATATTCTAAAAGATGTAAGAATTGGTGTTCTAAGCAAACATGGTAAACAAGAGTTTCAAAGTCGTCTACTAAAGAACTTGTTTAGAAATGAAATCACACCAGCAGAAGTAATGTACAAGAAAATGAAAGAAAAAAAGTCTATAGTTTGCCTAATGCCTACAGTGGAAGAGTGTTATACATTTAAGAGAGAGCTCATGAAATTGGAGAATCAAGAAATAGTTCACAATGAAGCTATTGATAAAATCGGACAATTGTTCTTTCAGAAAAACTACATACTAAATTGGATTCTTTGGAAAAGTTGTATCAAAAACTGCTGGCTTAGAAAAAAATGTTGATGTATGATTAAACTGTCGGGTAATTTTGAAGTGTAATTTGAATGTAGAAGAAGGTTTAGTGAATGGAGCAATGGGGAAAGTTGTTGATTTTGTGAAATATCAAAATAGAAATGGAATTGAATTTTTGAAAGTTAAAATTGATCAGATTGCACAGGTAGGACAGATTGCATGTTCTACTGCATGTTTTGTGCTTGTAAAAGACTTGTTTGTTCGTAGAAAACAGTTTCCCTTCTGTTTAGCATATGCAATAACTATTAACAAATCCCCAGATTTAAGTGTAGATAATGTTTTGGTAAATGTTGGAAGAACTGTGTTTAAAGAGGGAATGGTATATGTTGCATTATCGCGAGTTAGAACGTTGTCTGGTTCGTATTTAATTGATTTTGATGAGAACAAGGTTAGTGCTGATGTTAATTGTGTAAGAGAATATAATCATTTGAGAAGGCTTTATGCTCCTCATTTAGGTGAATATCCTATTTATGAGAAACGTGTTGTGTGTTCATAAAGCAAACATGTTGAAGAATTAACTATGGTTCAAAAGCAGCAAAAGATCAACAGAAAAGAAAAGATGTAAAGAAGCAGAAAATACAAACAAGTGATGATGTTGTTGGAAACCAATTAGAAAATGCTTCTGGTGTCAACTGCTACGGTAATGTTATTCTCAATGTTATATTTTATCTTGAAGATCTTTGTGGTGAAATTATGAAAAGTAAGGAAAAAACTTTATGTTCAACACTTTACACTTTATTTCAAGAATTGAGAACTGATAGAGGTAAGATCCATTCTGCTTCTGGTATTCGCTAACTGTTAGATACATATACTGGATCTTTAACGTTCAGTGCTAATATACAGCAAGATGCACAAGCATTTCTGATGATTATGCTTGGAGTACTAGAAGATGAAGGAATTCAGATTGAGAGTTTATTTGGACTCAGTTACAAATGGGAACATAAATGTGAAGAGTGTTTATTATCTTCAAGGACTATAGTTGACAGAGAACAATTTTTATATTTAACAATACCTGACTGCAAATCTGTACCATTTTCCAAGTTAGTAAAAGAAGCTGATCATGAGATGATGTGTTCTCCTTGTAAATCAAGAATGCTATCTACATTATGCTTACAAAGATATGAAAAATATTTGATTATAATGCTGCAACGCTGTCAACCAAATGGAAGAAAAGTGGAAACAAAAATTAACAAGCACTGGCGTTGCCAATAGGTCTCGCAGTAGGAAAGTTGGAGCTATTTGTTTTGTAAATGACAAAGCCCATCATGTTTTTAAAATGAAAACAAAAATAAAAGGCAGTGTTATTTGCAATTGTAATAGCTCCAACTTTCCTACTGCGAGACCTATTGGCAACGCCAGTGCTTGTTATGTATCCCCGTGTGGCGCCTCTCTACTTCAAGGGAAGGAGAATGCTGTGGAAATATATATATATATATGAGTGAGCAAGCGGCGAAGGCTGCGAAACGCGTTGGGTGTTGTTGCCGAATAAAATCACTTAACAAGCAGAACTGGGCCTCGACTCTCTGTCGCATGAATGATATATGACAGTATTTTCTCGGATTTAAAGGGGTAAGACGAAACCCCGTCGAGGCCCGCCATTGACAAAGAGGCGCGGGCATGAACTTCGTCAGTCTTTTGGAATATATATATATATATATCCGCATGCGCGCTAGCGCAATTCCGCTCCTGTGCTGAGTTTTTTAAAACCATACTTTACGTGACGAGCTGGGGTCGTCATCAGCGTGCGAGGAGGCTACGCCATGACGAGCCCAGCTCGTCATCAGCGTGGAAGGGGATATATATATATTGCTGCCTTGTTGTGGTTCTGAAGACTCTTCTGAATGCTCTATTATACCAGTGTAGTAGATTGTCCTTTTCGTCTCTTGATTTCTATCCACTTGTGTTGTAATATGTTATGCTTTCATTCTTCTTGAGTAATAAATAATCTGTGTTATTTTCCTTTTGTGTCCAGACCTGTATGTGTTGTTGATCGGTATCTGGTTGTCTAGTGCAGTGTAGATGAAGTTGTAGAAGCTTGTATATTTTGACGTTGCATAGTTAATGAGGTTCTTTCGAGATGAGTTTTGGTTTTTGAACGCTAGTTGTTTTTTTTGGTTAGTGGTTGTTGGTGTATTGATGTGTTATTGATAGAAGAGATGATCCTGAAGGGAATTATATTGTGGTCTCTCCAGATTACTGAGGAATTGGGTTTTCACTGTGGCTTGTCCCAAGGGCACAAATATGGCTGCTGGATTGAGTTGGGCCAGAAACAATTTGTTAGCGGTTGAAAGCCCCAACCCTGGCTGTGATGGCTTTGTGCAGCACACGCACATTTCAAACCGGGCTCCCGTCCGATCTGTTCATCTAATCACGCAGCTCGCGGCCAGCCAACATTCCTCCGTTTGAAGTTAAATGATGGCGCTGCGAGCGCAGGAGATAAAGTCAGGGATAATATTTCTTCGAATAATTGGGAACCGTTAGAACAGCTGTTGTGTGTAATGCAAGCATGCTTGTGCGTGGACCCGTGTGTGTAGTGATGGCCGAGAGGGGGCTATGTGGGTACAGTACGAAGTGGCCTGCGGATGTCTGTGTAGCATAGCGGTGTACAGGAGCCTGCATGGTGATCCGTGCATGTACCTTTGTGTGCACCAGTGGGTGCTGTGCCCACGGTGTGGGTGTTGGGGCGGACATACGCCAGAGTGATGTTCCCCTGAGACTCTCTAGATACCGTGTCTGGATATCAATGGTCCGACTATAACGGGTGCTTTGTACACTTACAATGTGGGTGGGGGCCGGGAAATATGGGAGCTGCGCTCGTCTATGAGACAGGCAGGAAATGAATATAAACAACGCGTATATGTAAGTGGCGAGAGACTGCACGGACCTGTATGGTTTAGTTTGCCGAGTGGGGAGAGCGGCGAAAAAAAATGTGATCAAATGCATGCGCCGGGAAACTGAGCCATAAATATTTAGCGGAGGAGAAGCCGAAAAACCGCAGAGCGCACGCTGGGCGAAGCCCTTTAATGTGCTGTGCGGCTTTGTGCTTACTGTGTAATTTGAAACTGGCGGGGCCGGCCTACCAGCCGGCCATGGTGCATTAGGGGAGGAGAAGCGTGTTAGGGGAGGAGAAGCCGCAGAGCCCACGCTGGGCGAAGCCCTTTGATGTGCGGTGCGGCCGTAGGGGAGGAGAAGGGAATGCGCGTGCTTGTTTAATCACGTGATTCACGTGAACTTAAAGAAAACCGTGGCTGAAAGCCCGTGGTTTGAGGAGGATTTTGCCGACATGAATTCTCGATGTAATATGTGACATCATCAGCAGTGCATTGCAGACACACAAGTTATAGTTAGCTCAATTAACTATAACAGGCGAATTTCTCTGGTTTTATAAGAGTCAAATGTTCAACTAACTATAACTTCCCTGAAACCTACGTTTTTTTCTGTGAATATATATATATTTGCCTCAATGTGGTTCAAGTTGGAGCGCACAGCAGCGGGTGCAGGCGTTGGGACGAACCAATGGCAATACGGATTTCCAACACAAAGGACGTCGCACTCTGGAATCTTGCAATATGATCTTTATTACTGATACAGAGCTGGCTCTGTATCAGTAATAAAGATCATATTGCAAGATTCCAGAGTGTGGCGTCCTTTGTGTTGGAATATATATATATATATATATATATATATATATATATATATATATATATATATATATATATATATATATATATATATATATAAATATATATATATATATATATATTCAATGAAAAAACCATTGGTTTTAGGCCATATATAGTTAGGAATTAGCATTTACAAAACCTTATTTTACTCGCATAAAACCATTGAAATTCCATATATAGTTAGAAGCGCTAACTATATATCGCGCACCCGCAATCCACTGCTGATGATGTCACATATTACATCATTCATGACATGGTCAGTGACATCACTGATGACATCACTGATGACATCTCAAATGACATCACTGATGACATCACTGATCACAACATCCAGTGATTGTATGTGTCTGTAAAGTTTAAATATGTTTTACATATTGAAGAATGAGTGGATGTATAAGTGTCTGGATGAAGAATTTAGTAGGTGCATCACTGACTGTATGAAAGAGTGATTAAATGTGTCTCACTGAGTGCATGGGTTAGTGACTAAACTGTCTTAATTTGTGCATCAGTATGTTTGTTGTTGTGTAAGCTGCTGCATGTGTTGATCAGTAGCTATAAGAGTGGCCATATGGGTTATTGATTGGTTGTCCAAGTATTTGAATGGGAGGCTGAGTGTGTGTGTGGGTGGCTGGGAGGTGCGTGACTCTGTGCATAGATGTGTAAGCAGTTCATTCACTAGGAGTATGAGTTCAAGAGTGCATGTGGAAACAGCTATATGGGCGGTTGACTGTGCATGGGTGTGTTGGTGAGTGAATGGATTTCTCATTGCTACATGTGCAAGTAAGTACGTATGTAAAACACAATACATGTGAGAGTTGAAATATATAAATAACTGAACATAAGAGCCAGTGAATGTGTGAGTGGCTGTATCGATCACTGTGAGCTTGTATCAGGGATTATATAAGAGAGTAAATATGTGTTATTATATGTTTGAATAAGTAAGATGTGTATAACTGTATAGTTGAGCAAATGGAGGTGTGATTGATTCTTTGCATGACTGACTAGGTGTGTGAGTAACTCCATGGATGAGTGACAGTCTGTGAGTGTCTGTTTATACTGAGTGTATGTAAGGTTATATTAGAGTCTGAAGAGGTTCATTGTATTGTCACATGAGTGATGTGATCAGTGATGACAAATGAGATGTCATCAGTGATGTCATTTGAGTTGTCATCAGTGATGTCATCAGTGATGTCATTTGAGATGTCATCAGTGATGTCATTTGAGTTGTCATCAGTGATGTCATCAGTGATGTCATTTGAGATGTCATCAGTGATGTCATCAGTGATGTCACTGACCATGTCATGAATGATGTAATATGTGACATCATCAGCAGTGGATTGCGGGTGCGCGATATATAGTTAGCGCTTCTAACTATATATGGAATTTCAATGTTTTTATGCGAGTAAAATAAGGTTTTGTAAATGCAAATTCCTAACTATATATCCACTATAACCTATGGTTTTTTCTGTGAATTTCATTGGTTTTTTAATAGCAAATATGAAAAGCTTTAAAATGTCAAGTACGTGATAGATAAAAACATTTTCGTATTTATGCACGCTGATGTGCTTTGAACGCTGCACCCCCCCCTCCCCTCTTTTGTCTTAGTAGTACTCTCTCTTTGCAGATACTGAAGGGTAGTTAACGCAGGCCTTTACCCCCGTTGTAATCCGTCGTGCCTCCTTGTCTCTCCATTTGATTGATTGTTGTCCAAGCATTTACTGTTTTAGAATTGGTTCTCTTTGGATCATTCTCTATTTACAAACAAGCACAAAGTCGCAATACTCTGTTTAGTCTTTGCAGATAGTGAAAAATCGTGTAAAAAAATAAAAGTAATCGAGCAAAATCAGTAGGCCACTAATTGGATCTCTTTTTGACCTCGCTAAAATAGAAATATTAGGAACAACCCTTCATGAGAAATACGAAAATAGTGAGATGAACTGAGCTCCACACCATGAGGGCTGCAAGACAGCTCGGCTCCATCACCCATCCCGCACAAAATAACGACAAACCCTATGCAAATATTAAAAATATAGACAACACACCAGCAAAGAAACAGGGTAAAACATTTTATTAAAAAACTATTTACATAACGTTGGTTTATAAGATGATGTCAGTAGTGGACCGATGTGTGAATAGATCGAAAACAGCACAAGGCTCCAAGATCCGGATGGCAAGCTCCTGGATGTTGGGTGCCATAGTTTAGAGTTCTGAATTTCAGCCTTTTTCAATGCCTGTGCTTTGTTGAATCAAAATGGCGGCTTGACACAAAGCTGACTCAAGCGTTGCTACTGATGCTATGCAGACCAAAACTGGTTTTCAGTTTGTACATTTTTCTAGATTTTTCAATCCAAGTTTGGTTGACTTTGTAGAACGATGGCTTCAGATTTTCAACATACGGTGTGGTGGCGCTGACTGGGAGGGGGCGCTTCGCTCCTGCCCCCTCCCCAAGTAAGATTTTCATACGTGAAAGTACGTTAATGGTTTTGGTCCCTGAGATGCTTCGATGTCACTGCCATTCTCAAATAGCATAAGTTCTGGATGTTGGGTGCCATAGTTAAGAGTTCTGAGCAGTGCTTGTAACACTGTCTGAAGCTTATTTCCACCTACTGCAGCTTCACTATTCTCAAAGTAAGTGAGTGTCGTTTGTGGACCTGACTGCATTAGAAAACAATGTGATATGTTACCTTCCTAAACAGCTTGACGGAGGCCCCTGAGGGGCGGTGTGATGGCCATGGACTCGGAGAAGACGCTTGGCTCCGACACCCTCCCCAAGTCTTATAGCACTGGTGTAGCCTGAGATCGCCCCCGACATAGGCGGCCGGCTCCCGGGGTCCGGCGGAACTTTTTGCCTTTTGATGACTCTTCAATTCTGGACCTTGTCCCACAATCCGTTTGACCTGAAGACAAGCTGTAGTGGGGCGCCCCTTTATCGTTTTAGTTGCCATTCCGCCCGCTTTTGCTACACTGTGCCTCTTCCGCCATTCAGCTGTTTACCGCCCGCTCTTGCGACTACAGCGTCTCGCTCACCATGTAGTTGAGATGCGCCCGCTCTTGCGGTGCAGCGATAGGCGGCTGCCACAGGACTCTCAAAATGGCGGCCGGCTCTTCGATTTTGGGCCTGGTCCACTAAAATGGCCCTGGGACACCTTGGAACTCGGACGCTTGTCTGCTAGGGCTTGGGTCCCATTCTCGAAAAGCGTCCCCTCAGCCGTGAAGATTCTACAAAAGTCTTGGGGGCCTCCGACTCCCGCAGGCTTCTGGTGGGGAGCGGCTGCCATGATTGCTCGTGGAATGGCCACGACGGAGCTACGAGATGGTAGTGGTCTCATGCTGACGCCAGCTTTAGTCTGAAACATCCAGAAACACTATAGACTACCAATTCGATCAGTTCCGGTAGCGCCCCAACATGACCCGGAAGAGAAGAACTTGCCCTCCCCTCTTTGACTGATGGTTCTTGTTGCCTGTCCCCTCTGTTGTCATTTAACAGAACTTTTTGGACTGCTGAAAGGGGTTGTGTTCTGAACGCTGGTTGGTGGAGACATTTAGACTATATTCTTGACCTACGTTGTCGCGTAATGCGTTTTATGACACGCCGCGTTAGCGCACCCGGAAGTGATCCGAGGCGCGGCGCGCAGCGCGTAACGTAAGCATAACAGGTCATGTGACTTGTTAATAAAACTTTTCATTGGTTCATTTTACTTTTGTTAATTTAATGATGAAAAGCTTGGTCATATGACCTAAAAATTACGCTTTTTATTATTTTCGAACAATATTTTTTTTTCAAACATATGTTATAATATTCCAGGCTAATGTACTTTCCCGGAAAATTTACAACTGTCTTGCAAGTAAAATATATTCCTTTTTCGAGAAAAGGGGCGTTTCTTCCTTCCATGACGGAGCCGTTGAGTAAAAGAGATTCGGCCTGCTGTCTTAGTCGCCGATACGCCTGATTATCAGATTCTTATCGATCACTTTATGTTGCAGACATGAAAAACACAACTGCCCTTGACCATTTATCTTTACTGCGTTCCTACATATTATACCTTTTATCCGTCATGTAATTGGACTGCTTTATTTCACTTGCCTTTTACTGATTCGAAAACAGTCACTAAAAGTAAAAACTTTACCAATGTAAATACTACTACCGTGTTTTGTTTTAAAAACCTTTATTGTGAAAATGTCAGTATACAAATACGGGCCTATAACCACGTGGGCCGGCCACGGAGCAAACTGAAATCGTATATGATGAGGAGACATTTACACTGTAGAGGAACGTAACGAGCGGGCCATTAGGTTGCAAGAACTAAGGTGTCTAACAGTTGCGGAATCGGTGGACATACATTTTGTAATTAAAATAGAACAGGGCCACTTACAATAACATTTTCTAGATATACATTTGCGGGCAAGGAGTTACGAGTCCCATTTATACCGGCGCCATTTTGGGCGAGGCCGGGCAGGTCCAAGATATAGTCAAAATGTCTCCACCAACCATCGGCCAGACCAGAACCCCTTTCGGCCCTTTATGCTACAAGATGGTGTCTTCCATTCAGAAAATATTGTTGGCAGCATTTTGAAAGGAAACAGAAACAGCCGTTCTCCTAGTGAGTTTCACATTGTTACATTTAGGAAGAATGTTGAAGAGTAGTATGTGGAAAATCTGAAGCCATTTTTCTACAAACTCTCAATCAGACTTGGATGGAAAAAAAAAACCTGAAGAATGTACAAACTGAAAACCAATTTTTGTCTGTATAGCACCAACAGTAACGCTTGAGTCAGCTTTGTGTCAAGCCGCCATTTTCATTCAATCAATAGCGTCCCCCTGCACACATTCAGGGACCTGGTCGTGTCTTCAGATGAAACGCATTGTAGGAAAAGAAGCAGAAAGGAAAAGGAAAAAAGTTCCGCCGGACCTAGTGAAGCTGCAGCAGGTGCAAATAAGCTTCAGACAGTCTTACAAGCACTGCTCAGAACTCTCAACTGAGGCACTCAACATCCAGGACTTGCCATTCGGATCTTGGTGCCTTGTGCTGGTTCCGACCTATTCACACATCGGTCCACTACTGACATCACCTCATAAGCCAACGGGGCACCCCACGCCGACTTTCGGCGCAGCATTGTAGGATGGCCACACCAGTGCGGCAACTTGCTGGACACAACATCGGGGCCATCCAGATCTCGGCGCGTTCGACTCACTGTACCGCAACAGTGACCGCAACTCAGCTGGACACGCCGTCTTTCGGCGCAGCATTGTAGGATGGCCACACCAGTACGGCAATTTCCTGGACACCACCTCGGTGCCATCCGGATCTCGGCGCGTTCGAGTCACTGTACCGCAACAGTGACCGCAATTCAGCTGGACACGCCGTCTTTCGGCGCAGCATTGTAGGATGGCCACACCAGTGCGGCAATTTGCTGGACACCACCTCGGTGCCATCCGGATCTCGGCGCGTTCGAGTCACTGTACCGCAACAGTGACCGCAACTCAGCTGGACACGCCGTCTTTCGGCGCAGCATTGTAGGATGGCCACACCAGTGCGGCAATTTGCTGGACACCACCTCGGTACCATCCGGATCTCGGCCCGTTGTGCTGCCTTCGGCCTATTCGCACATCGGTCCGCTACTGACGCCGCCTCACGTGCCAACGGATTTTCTACGCTTTTTGTAGCCCTATGCCGCATAACAGGTCATGTGACTTGTTTATAAAACTTTTCATTGGTTCATTTTACTTTTGGTTTCCTAAAGATGGAAGGCTTGGTCATATGACCTAAAAATAACACTTTTCATTGGTTTAGAACATTTTTTTTTCCCAAACGATGAAAGCCCCACCTTGTTTCTGGATCATTCAGACTGAAGCTGGCGTCAGCATGAGAGCACCACCATCTCGTGGCTCCGTCGTGGTCATTCCGCGAGCAATCATGGCAGCCGCTCCCCACCGGAAGCCTGCGGGAGTCGGGGGCCCCCAAGACTTTTATACAATCTTCACGGCTGAGGGAACGCTTTTCGAGAATGGAGCCCAAGCCCTAGCAGGCAAGCGTCCGAGTTCCAAAGTGTCCCAGGGCCATTTCAGTGGACCAGGCCTAAAACCGAGGAGCCGTCCGCCATTTTAAGAGCCATGTGGCAGCCGCCTATCGCTGCACTGCAAGAGTGGGAGCAACTCAACAACATGGTGAGCGAGACGCTGTAGCCGCAAGAGCGGGCGCAACTCAGCTAGATGGCCGCCACCTGGGGAGGCCCGTTCACGCCGGCTCCCCCACGCCCCCCCCCCGGGCCGCCGCACGCCAATTTTCGGAGCAGCATTGTAGGATACCAAAACCAGTGCGGCAGTTTACTGGACATCACCTGGGTGCCTGTCGTACATGTTGTGTCAGCCATGTGACACTGGACACAGACCGCTACTGACGAGGCCTCCCCCCGCACCACCCGGGACGCCCCACGCTGTTTTTCTGTGCTGCATTGTAGGATCCCTAAATCAGTGCGGCACCCAGGCGACATCACCTGGGTGCCGTCCAGAACTCTGCACGTTGTGCTGCCTTGGGACTATTCGCACAAAAGACAGCTTCTAACCATTGTTGCTTTTTGTGTTGAGAAATGTTTAAATGTTTTTAGTTTTTGTTCCGTTCGTTAAAGTTAGTAGTTAATAAAGTTTTATAACCTTACTTTGTTGGAGTGTTATCTATTTTTTTAAAAACGGGTGAATGGGGCCTTGAATCGGGTTATTGTCATGTGTGGGCTTTGGAAGTGTGCTGCTGCAGGATCGGACATTTCAAACTCAAATGCACGTTCTTTTTCTTACCTTTCCGAAGCATGGAGCGCAATAGCAAGCAGAGAAAGGGTGATGCACGTGTTGAACACTACCTGACCTGGCAAGTTGCTGGCAGTGCCCCCCCGCCCGCTCCTGAAAGAGGGCACACACACACACCGCCGCTCCGAGTACTTCACAAATCTTTAAAAGACCATGCGCTTGTTCATGAGGCTTAAATGGTTTATCACCTCTTCTAGAACCCCTGCATCGACCCTCTGACGTTTCCTGGAAAAATTACCATGTAACCCAATACCAAGCCCTGTCAGCTGAAACCCCCAAGGAATCGTGGGGCATATTATCAAGGGGGTTTATCTCCGCATTTTTGGCTTTAAAAGCCTTGAAAGCGGAGATAAAATTATCTCCCTATTACCAAGCTGTCGCTAACACCAGTTAGTGACAGCTAAAAGGAGATTGCGACCATCTTGGGCCCCGCTTTGCATGTCAGTGATACTTATCACTAATGACATGCAAAGTGGCGTGCCAAGATGTTAGCGACTAGAAACAGTCCCTAACATCGCTACCTTCTATTACCAACTTTTGGAGATATTCGCGCTAAGCGCGAATATCTCCAAAATCTAACACCTGCCCTGAGCAGTTCTTAGCCATGTTATCCAATGGGAGGTGGATAACATGGCTAAGAGCATTAGGTCGATAATACATGAATATCGCTGACTTTTCTGCGATAATAGCAAGGTTTATCTGCGATAAAAATCGCCGATGTGCGGCGATAATTTTTGTCTCTAAACAAGTTAGAGACAAAAATTATCGCTAGTTGTTCGTAATATGCCCCCGGGTTTTTGCTTGCAGAAATCGGGAGGCGGGAGACTAGCACTGAAACAGTAGTCACACGCCTGAATCAGGAGGATTGGCATGTCTGAATTCTCTACAGCTGGGGCCATAAACTACATCCGCAGGGTTAGGTGATAGCCTGGGACCAGCCTGGCATCTAAAATGGCTGCCGTGCACGACAAAATTGTGGCATTCGAAAAAAGGCAAGATGGCGCAGCCGCTGGAAGAGATGTATCAACATATATCAGCCTCCTCAGCCACCCTCAGGAAACATAGGGGATTAGGATACGTCTCCCGCACCCCCTTATACCTAGTACTTTAATTAACGAAGCACAAAATGGCGAATTCCCGTTTCGCTACCAGTTTGCGGCCCAGTTCGCGGCCCGTGAAGCGCTTCTACCGCGAAAAATCCTTTTTTTTTTATTTTCCCCACGGGACCCTTTAATAACCCCAACAACATTCCTAGGGGGTCAAGAGGGGGATACCTTGCCCCCTTTCATTAAATTCCCCCTTAGTTTTTCACCTTTTCTTCTCTCTCGATCCTACAGAGAGACAAGATGGCGGCCGCTCCGGACTGTCACGCAGCAAAAAAAAAAAAAAGCTCACGCACAGCCGCTGGAAGAGATGTATCAACATATATCAGCCTCCTCAGCCACCCTCAGGAAACATAGGGGATTAGGATACGTCTCCCGCACCCACTTATACCTAGTAATTTAATTAACGAAGCACAAAATGGCGAATTCCCGTTTCGCTACCAGTTCGCGGCCCGTGAAGCGCTTCTACCGTGAAAAATCATTTTTTTTTTATTTTCCCCACGGGACCCTTTAATAACCCCAACAACATTCCTAGGGGGTCAAGAGGGGGATACCTTGCCCCCTTTCATTAAATTCCCCTTTTGTTTTTCACCTCTTCTTCTCTCTCGATCCTACCAAGAGACAAGATGGCGGCCGCTCCGGACTGTTTAGAATGTTGACAGACACCGGAGAGCCAATCAGCTTTCTGCGCGCAAAGTTCCGATAAGCGAAAAGTAAGCGGACCGGATCGCTGCCCGGAGCGCTGTTACAGATATATATCTTGATTTAAACGTTAATTTCTCAAAATCCACTGAAGCACATATATTGAGACCTAGCAAAGGACCATCGGGCTAACAGTCCCTACAATTTTGCCAAGTTTCGTGCAAATCCATTCAGCCGTTCGAGCTAAAAGTGAGGCCAAAGGCCCTATGGAAAAATGAATGGGAAAAACGCGTTTTGGGACCCCCCTTTTTTCTAGGCCCCCCCTTGACGAAACCCCACCAAATTTTCGGGGGCTGCTCAGAAACAAAATGTGCCATTTTCCTGAAAATTTCAGCCGATTCCGTCCACAAACGCCAAAGTTATTAGACATAGAATTTTCAGAAATCCCATAGGGAATTAATCCTAACTATATATACCTACTGGCGATAGCCAGTAGGTAATATATATATAATATATATATATATATATATATTCACTGAAAAAACCATAGGTTTCACACCAGTTATAGTTAGGAATTAGCATTTAAAAAACCTATTAAATTCACTGACAAAACCATAGATTTCACACCATTTATAGTTAGCTGGAAATTTTACTGACATAAAACCATTGAAATTCCCACGTTATAGTTAGTTGGACTCACTATAACTTGCGCGCCTGTAATGCACTGCTGATGACGTCACATATTACATCACTCATGACATGGTCAGTGACATCACTCATGACATCACTGATGACACCATCCAGTGAATGTGTGTCTTTCTGAAAAATACATTTGTTTTATATATGTATTTGTAAAGGTCGATGGAAGAATAAATGTTTAAATAAGTGTGTAAATGGATGTTTTTTAAAAAAAAAATTGGTTGGGTAACTGGCTTATTACGTGTATCTTAGTGAATACATATATTAGCGAGTATTGTTTAAATATTTAAATGTTTGTATCAGTGTTTCTCTTTGTGTATAAGTGGCTGCAGGGGTTGGTGACTGACTCACTGTTTGTATGTGTTTTGAAGACAGCATATGTGCAGGACTGTATGGGTGGATGAGTGTGTATATGTGTGTGTTAGTGAGTGAATGACTGTCTCACTAGTGTCTTCATTAGTAACGACATATGTTTTAATCTAGTATATGTGAGTATTGATGTATATAAGTGAGTATAGTATATATAGTGAGAGATTGTAGGAGTTCCTGTTTAAATAAGTATGTGTTTCTATAAGTGATTGTTTAAGAGAGTAAGTATGGGTAAGTTTCCTTAGAAGTAAGGTGGTAGTGTGTGTATAAATGTATATGCAAATAAATGGATGTTCAATAGTTTATTTGCATGTGTGAGTATGTGTGTGAGTAACTTTTGGATGACTGCTGATGTGTAACAGGATGTATAGGTGTATCACTACATATGATGAGTGAGTATATATATGAGTGACTATATAGAACTGTTGGTGAATGAGTGGATGTGTATATAGATGGTGGAATTACTGAATTGGTTGTTGTTACTGGTTTGGGTATCTCCATTTTTTTGAAAATGTTTGTTTCTATTTTTGAATATGTGTTTCAAGCGTTACATTACACTGAAATTAGGTCTGTCACTCTGTCACAAGGATGGTGTCATCAGTGATGTCATGAGTGATGTCACTGACCATGTCATGAGTGATGTAATATGTGACGTCATCAGCAGTGCATTACAGGCGCGCAAGTTATAGTGAGTCCAACTAACTATAACGTGGGAATTTCAATGGTTTTATGTCAGTAAAATTTCCAGCTAACTATAAATGGTGTGAAATCTATGGTTTTGTCAGTGAATTTAATAGGTTTTTTAAATGCTAATTCCTAACTATAACTGGTGTGAAACCTATGGTTTTTTCAGTGAATTTCAAAGGTTTTTAAAATGCTAATTCCTAACTATAACTGGTGTGAAACCTATGGTTTTTTCAGTGAATTTCAAAGGTTTTTTTAATGCTAATTCCTAACTATATAAGACCTGAAAGCCCACCAGGAATCTCCAGTATGCGACAGGGGACTGCATTGCAGAGAGGTGTAATGAAGCCACAACCCTTTTTACACCTCTCTGCAACGCAGCCCCCGTGCATGTTTGAAGAGGGGGAACTAATTCCCCTTGCATACTGGGGGCCCCTGGGGGCCAATTAGCCCACCTGGAACCTCCAGTATGCGCCAGGGGCTGCATTGCAGAGGTGTAATGAGACTATGCCCCTTGTTACACCTCTCTGCAACGCAGCCCACTGCCGCGTTTGCAGAGGGGGAACTAATTCCCCTTGCATACTGGGGGTCCCTGGGGTCAACTGGTCCACCAGGAGCCTCCAGTATGCGCAAGGGAGCTGCATTGCAGAGAAGTGTAATGAGGCCACACCCTTGTTACACCTCTCTGCAATGCAGGCCACTGGCGCGTTTGTAGAGGGGGGACTAATTCCCCTTGCATACTGGGGGTCCCTGGATCATATCTGCCCAAACACCGATATTCCGAACGATTGTAAATTACTTTTCTTGAGAAACATTTGGATTTGGATTATCATGTCCTATACTTTGGAATTTTTGAAAGACTGACTTTGAGGATGCTATAAATTACTCAAGTCTGCCCGAATTGTGTGGGTAAAATTGATACCTAGTCACTTTGAATAAGAATATACTTATGTCTCGTCTAACATTTGGAAGAAATATCTAGTTATATGACAACTGGATACCGACATAACTTGAAGGAAATAAGAACGCCCTGAAGAAGTTCTGTTGTACAGAACGAAACCTTTCGGCTGGCTGTGGTACATAAACTTAAGGAAAATAAAAGCATTTGAATATACACCAAGATTCAGCGCTTCAATAAGGACTCTAAGTGATATGATTTGATTGGACTCATTGTGAAAGTGGTGCTGTGCCAAACTTTGGAATATTCTCCACTACTCTACTACTTACTCTCTCCTACTCCACTACTCTCAAATACTCACTGTCTACTACTCATTCTCTACTACTCTACTACTCTCTCTCTACTACTCACTCCCTACTACTCGCTACTCACTACTCCCTACTACTCACTATCTACTACTCTCTACTACTCACTCTCTACTACTCTCTCTACTACTCACTCTTTACTACTCACTACTACTCTCTACTACTCACTCTCTACTTCTCACTCTCTACTACTGTCTACTACTCACTCTCTACTACTCTCTCTCCACTAGTCTCTACTACTCACTCTACTACTCACTCTCTACTACTCACTACTATTCTCTCTGCTACTCATTCTCTACTACTCTCTACTACTCACTCTCTACTACTCACTCTCTACTACTCACTCTTTACTACTCTCTACTACTCACTTTCTACTGCTCTCTACTACTCACTCTACTACTTACTCTCTACTACTGTCTACTACTCACTCTCTACTACTCACTCTCTACTACTCTCTACTACTCACTCTACTATTCACTCTACTACTCTCTACTACTCACTCTCTGCTACTCTCTCTACTGCTCTCTACTACTCTCTACTACTCACTCTCTACTCTCTATTACTCACTCTCTACTCTCTACCTCTCTACCTCTCTCTTCTTCTCTCTCTACTAATCTCTACCTCTCTACCGCTACCTCTCTACCTCTCTACCTCTACACCTCTACATCTCTACCTCTCTCTACACGCACACATATACACATATATGCATATATATATATGCATATGCATTTATATATATATGTATGTGTATGTATAAAAAAAAACAACAAAACATTTTTTTTTAAACAGCTACTTTTAAAACTGTCATTCTTTTTCCCCATGGTACACTCCCCGGTACGCTTACCGGTGCGCGTACCGGTGCGCGTACCGGTGCGCGTACCGGGCGCTCACCCCGCGAAAATCAAAATTTTTTTTTATTTTTTTTTTGCTCCGCGGGGCCCTTTTATGGCCCCCACATCAAACCTAGGGGGTCAAGGGGGGTCTACTCTGCCCCCTTATGGTCATTTCCCTCTTTGTTTTGGCCACCTCTCGTGTCTCGATCCTACCGAGACACAAGATGGCGGCCGCTCCGGACTGTTTAGAATGTTTACAGACATCCCAGAGCCAATCAGCTTTCTGCGCGCAAGTCGCGGTAAGCGCCCGGTGCGCGTACCGGTGCGCGTACCGGAGCGCGGCTATAGATATATATATTTTTTTGAACCTTAATTACTCAAAATCCACTGGAGCACATATCTTGAGACATAGCAAAGGCACATCGGGCTACCAGTCCCTACAATTTTGCCAAGTTTGGTGGAAATCCATTCAGCCGTTCGGGCTAAAAGTGAAATCGACCACCCTATGGAAATTAACATGGGGAAAACGCGTTTTGGGACCCCCCTTTTATCTCGGCCCCCGCTTGACGAATCCCCCCCAAACTTTCAGGGAAGGACCGGAACGCCGCGAGGCCATTTTGAGGAAATTTTCAGGCAGATTCGTCAACCGGCGCCAAAGTTATTCCAAATAGAATTTTCAGATTTAACATTGAAAAAAATCCTAACTATAACTACCTACTGGCGACCGCCAGTAGGTAATATATATATATATATATATATATATATATATATATATATATATATATATATATATATATATATATATATATATATATATATATATATACATATGCAAAACCTTCGCTTCCTTCGCCCTGCAACTCCACCGCCAGCCACGGCCAGGAACCAAGCACGGACCACAAAATCGGTAAATTAGAGTATTTTTATTGCTGTCGCCTTCATAACGTTTCGGCTCGTCTGAGCCTTGATCACATGACAGCGAGTTTGTGTGAAGGGTGAGTATTTAACGTGCACGTGCTACATTCGGATTGGGTCATGACTGCATAGACATTGTAGACAGACCTCATGTGCAATCATGGTAAAATACACGATATGTACACATAAAAGAATAAAAAAGCAGTCTTGTCTTTGGAAAATACGGGTAAAATACCAGAGTTCCAATAAAAGCAATACATCAAGTCTCCGTACATATTATTGTCAGGAACAGTGACACATACAGCTTTTCTATATGCGAACGTCACCCAACTGTAAACAATAATGGGATGAATCCCCAACGGTGTATAGTACAGTTCAATTCATGACCCAAATATAAAGTGCTTGAAAATACTAGTGCATAAGTGCAAAAAGGTGTAAAAATAACAAGATTGTAAACATGAACCACACTCTTCTAGCCAACAGCCTGTTCAAACAACAAGACTGAGCCCAGTCTAATTGATAATGCAGTACAACAAGGTTGCTGGCCGGGCTTCCATTTAGACAGGAAGAAGGAAAGAAAAAAGGAGAAAGAAGAAATACCTGACTGTAAAGTCAGAGGGCCTATATACAAATAGAAAATCTCATATTGGATTGGAGGTAAAGACCGCTGACTCATATTTGAATATAGACACCAATGTAAATATAAATATAAATATAAACATACCGATAAATACACCTAAAAATAGATATATAAATATGGATACATACATAAATATAAACACAGATATAAATATAAATATAAATATAAATACAAATACAAGGTGATAAAGGGAGACATTCTAAAAACGAGGTAAACAAGGTCCCTTGCAATACCCTAGATTGCTTTTAGAGAGGAACATAATGTGTAAACTGTGCCATGAATAAATACAAATATGAACAAATATATAAATATACATGCACATATATCTCATGGACCAAACTGAAAACAATGTAAACACTCAAATTGAAACATAAGCAGTCAGAGGATACTCAAAATCCCCAAATGTGATATAAAGTGCGAGCTGGCATCAAGTTAAAATAATAAATAAATAAATAAATAGTAAGTTAATATCCTCATAATAACCACCACCTAATTGTGTTATATGTGCTCAGGCTCAACACAATAACTATAGGGGAAAGAGACCTGCTGTCTAAGAATAACCTAGTGTAAACAGGTATAAAGATCTTCTGTGATGTTCAGTCCCCCAGGCTGCTTGGTGTTTAGCTGTAAAATGTACCTGGTTTCCAGTTTGCGCAATTTAGCCTCTCTGTTGCCTCCTCTTCTGCTAGCCAGAACTGTGTCAATGACATCGAAACTGAGTTCCCTGTTGCTACTCTGATGATGTTGTTTAAAATGACGGGCAACAGGGTAGGTGTTGTCTTGTGAGGTGATTGCCCTGAGGGGCTGCAATATGCGTGTATGAATGGGCAGCTTCGTGCTGCCCACATACCTTAGTGCACAAGGGAATTCCAGTATGTAGATTGCAAATTCAGTTTTGCACGTAAGGGTCTTACTGATCAGATGTTCCTGATCACAGAAACCATCTTTGTAACTACTCTTGTTTACACAGTGCGTGCAAGCTTTGCATGATTTGCACTTGTACAAACCTCCCTTACTGTGTAACCAAGATGTTTTAGCAAACACCTCTGGGCCAGTGTCCACCAACCTGTCCCTCATGTTGGGGGCTTTACTATAAGTTATAGAAGCCTTCCTGGGTAGCAAGAGCCCAATTACGGGGTCTTTAAGCAAAATAGGCCAATGTTTATTCACTATTTTTCGAATATCTTTATGCTGAGAACAATACCCTGTGATAAACCTGAAAGTGTGCATGGTTTCTGCAGTACCAGATTCCAACTTCTCAATGGCCTCAGATGTTTCTATTGAGCTATCATATTTGGCCAAAAGGGTTTTGTGACTAACTCCTAGGGATTTGTGTATGGCTTTTTCTATAGTTTTACGCAAATACCCCCTTTCCAGGAATCTTTCAGTACTGATAGCCTGTGTCACACTTAACTCCTGTTCATTGCTGCAGAGTCTCCTTAGGCGTAGCATTTCCCCGAATGGGATGCTCATTACCAAATGTGTAGGGTGAGTACTACCCGCATGTGAAGTCGTGTTACCAGCAGTGCTTTTGCGGAATAGTCTGGTCTCCAACCTGTCCAACCACATATCAAAACGGCTCCTACTCTCATCTGTTTTCGTAGGGCATTGAAGACTTGGCTCTTCAACCAATAGGTTTGTGCTTACCACTGTATCTTAAAGTATCATACTGCGCCTAGACACCCTTGGGTAGTAGCTGCGCATTAAAAATTCCATAAATTAAATTAAATTAAATTGTTAATGTAAAACTCTGTGTCGAGGAAAGGGAGCTGTTGTTGGCTCATGGTGACTGTAAAGTGGATGTTATATTGATTGTCATTCAGACATTCAACAAACTTTACTGCATCCTCTTGACTCCCCCTCCAAATAACAAACAGGTCATCGATGAATCGGTACCATGTAATAACTCGGTTCATCATTTCAAATTTAAAACCAGTTTTGAGGACCAGTTCCTCCCAAGCTCCCATGTGCAAACACGCAAAACTTGGGGAGAAACTGGCCCCCATTGCTACACCTTGAAGTTGCCTAAACAAGAGGCTATTAAACATAAACAAGTTATGTTGGGGAAAGAACTTGAGCATTTGGATTAACATATCATTATGCTGACTGTATTTGGCATCTCTCCGCTCTAGATAATGTTGCACAGCCGCAATGCCATCGGTATGGCGAATGCTGGTGTACAAAACCGTTACATTCAAAGCCAACATCCAGTCGCCCTCCTGCCACTGGACACTGTTAAGTTTGAACAGGAAATCACCTGTGTCTTGAATATAAGACTCCAGAGATTTGACATGCCCCTGTAAAAAGTAATCTATGTATATAGATGTCCTTTCCAGGAGACTACCCCTCTCTGTGATGATGGGTCTACCCGGGGGGTTGTTTTTATCCTTGTGAACCTTAGGGATGTAATAAATTGCCGGGGTTACAGGGTAGTCAGTTTTTAGGTATTTGTATTCGGATTCCGCTAGTAATTTCTTTGACCTCCATTTCGACAAACGTAGGTGATACATCCTTTTGCATGATCTTGATATCATCCCCTTTCATCCTTTCATAGTGTTCGCGGTTATTCAACTGAGTGAATGCCTCCTTTTCATAGTTGGCCTTGGTTTGCAGAACTACATTGCCACCTTTGTCACTCGGACGAATGACAATGTTTTTGTCCTTGCTAGGTCTGGCCACCAATGCTTCATAGTCAGACGTTACAGGGTCATATTTGTATTGACTTTTACAGATACCACTGTGTAGGACTTTTAAATCACTTGTGAGGTTCTCATGGAATACATCGATGGCATCACGTGGCATGACTGGACAGAATGTGGACGGCGGTTTAAAAGGAGAAAGGGGGGTCTGGGTGATCACCTCAGGACAGGTGGTGCTAGCATTGTCAACCCTGTTTGTTGAATCATCCCCCTCATTTTCCCACAAAGTAATCATTTCTTGAGAGAATGTAGTAGTAACATTCC
Organism: Lissotriton vulgaris; assembly: GCF_964263255.1. Lineage (NCBI taxonomy): Eukaryota > Metazoa > Chordata > Amphibia > Caudata > Salamandridae > Lissotriton > Lissotriton vulgaris. The sequence continues at coordinate 900,219,964 of NC_141687.1, forward strand.
CCTGGTCGACCTCATTGGGATTTTGTTGACTGTTTGCATTTTTCAATGTGTGGAACTTTTTCAACTTAAGCTTTCTAGTGGCCTTGTAAATATCAGCTCTCGTTGCCGCATAATTGAGATTGGTCTTGGGGGCATATGAGAGTCCCAATTTGAGGATTTCTTCCTCCTTAGTTGTTAAAACCATGGGTGTCAGGTTGATGATCGTGCGTTGAGTATTGGACCACTGGCCCCTGCCCTTCTTTTTGGGTTGACCAACGTTTCCTTGTCCTTGCCCTTGCCTTCTGCCTCCTCCTGCGGATGTAGTTTTTGTGCTTACGGTGTAATTCTTTTGTGTCCCAGGTCGCAGGGACTGAAGTCGATCCTGGCACAAAAAACTGATTTCATTGCCTGGTGAGGGCTTTTTATTTAGTCCTGCCAAACCTGCGCCCCTTAATTCGGATTCAGATTCTCTGCCTGACCCAGAGCTGAAATCGGATGCAGTTGAATCTAATCCATTAACTTGTGTCTGGTTGTGGTTTTGTCTGCCGCGTGCGCCGACTTGAATGCCTTCCACCGCTTTACGCATGCCATCGTATTTTTTCGAAAACGTGAATATCTGACAAAGTTCATAACCAGTTCTATCCCTTTGGAATTTACAGGTCTTGCGGTCTATTCTTTTTTCCTCTTCTTTCTTGAGTCTGGTATACATTTCTTTCACTAGATTTGCCTTATCCTCAGTGGGACCCATGGGTTCCAATTCCTCCTGTATTGCCGCATACTTGATGAGGATTAAGACCAGCCGTCTGGACGCCTCCAAGTTGCTGTCTGCCCATTCCTGCATTAGGTCGGAATTCGGGTTTTCATAGCTTGGTGAGGTCAAAATTCTAAGCCCTCTCGGCATCCTATTTACATCTATGTACCGCTGGAGGGACTTAGCTTCCCACCATTTACTTTGTTCCTGTCTTGATTTTTTTCTCTAATATTTTTATTTTTTCTTGTAAATTGTCATGATTGGAGCCGCTGGGAGTGTCCATTCTCTCGTGTGGTGTTTGTTGCTGGGAGATCATCGGAAAACATTGTGCTCGCCCGAGCCTCCCTCTTCTTCATGCTGTCGGCCGACATAGTTTAGTGCAATATGTAAATAACTGCAGGCTGTAACAAGTGGTTTGTCCGTGTATCGACAATCACACTAGTGCCCACACCACCGTTCTGCTCTCCTCCTCTGTGTTACCTGGTACAGCCGCTGCTCGGATGCTTGAACTCGTCCTCAGTTCCCTGCATCCTGTTTTCGCCACGGTCCTCACAGGGGTTCAATTGCTTCCGGTGTACTCGTCCAGGATCAGAGGTGTCAAGCGCTCTTCTTACTCCCAGAAGTCAAATAACGCCCAGGAGAGCTGGGTAGGATTCCACTGTTAGCGTTGACCTGAAGCCGTTGCCATGGAAAGGGTCCCGTGTATAGCCGCGCAGAATCAAGCGGCTAAATATGTGTAAAGCCTTTGCTTCCTTCGCGCTGCAACTCCTCCGCCAGCCACGACCAGGAACCAAGTACGGACCACAAATTCGGTAAATTAGAGTATTTTTATTGCTGTCGCCTTCATAACGTTTCGGCTCGCCTGAGCCTTGATCACATGACAGCGAGTTTGTGTGAAGGGTGAGTATTTAAAGTGCACATGCTACATTCGGATTGGGTCATGACTGCATAGACATTGTAGACAGACCTCATGTGCAATCCTGGTGAAATACACTATATGTACACATAAAAGAATAAAAAACAGTCTTGTCTTTGGAAAATACGGGTAAAATACCAGAGTTCCAATAAAATCAATACATCAAGTCTCCGTACATATTATTGTCAGGGACAGTGACACATATGACTTTTCTATATGCGATCCTCACCCAACTGTAAACAATAATACAGATACTCAGACAACAAATCAATAACCTACATAGACACTCATGTAGGTATTCATCAACCCATGAAGTTGCTTACACACCAACGGAGAGACTAATACAGACTTTCACACAGTTGAGTCACTAACTCATGCATTCAGCAAGACACGTTCAATCACTCACTTATACAGTCAGTCACACACATTCGAAATAATCCCTTTAGGCACTTGTAAATGCATTCATTCTTCAATACACCTTGGCGTATATATATAAAATATATTTAAACTTTACAGAAACACGCATTCACTGGATGATGTCATGAGTAATGTCATGAGTGATGTCATTTGAGATGTCATCAGTCTTGTCATCAGTGATGTCACTGACCATGTCATGAGTGATGTAATATGTGACATCATCAGCAGTGCATTTCAGGCGCGCGAGTTATAGTTAGCTCAATTAACTATAACAGGCTAATTTCTCTGGTTTTATAAGAGTCAAATGTCCAACTAACTATAACTTCCCTGAAACCTATGGTTTGTTCAGTGAATATATATATATTTGCCTCAATGTGGTTCAAGTTGGAGCGCACAGTAGCGGGTGCAGGCGTTGGGCCGAACCAATGGCAATACGAATTTCCAACACAAAAGACGTTGCTCTCTGGAATCTTGCAATATGATCTTTATTACTGATACAGAGCTGGCTCTGTATCAGTAATAAAGATCATATTGCAAGATTCCAGAGTGTGGCGTCCTTTGTGTTGGATATATATATATATATATATATATATATATATATATATATATATATATATATATATATATATATATATATATATATATATATATATATATATATTCAAACAACAAGGGTTGCCCAATGTAGAGAAGCCTCACAGGTAGGTTTAAATAGTGCTTTATTGGAGCAAGTTTGCAAGCGCTGGGCAGGGGTCTTCACCTGAGAGTTCAAGATGCCTGACGCGTTTCGTGCGCTGAGCGCACTTCTTCAGAGGCAAAAGCAGTTCGTTGTTGCATGTCATCATTTCTTTTTAACTGCTCCGTCGTGCTGATTGGGCGATGACGCCCTTCCGGCATTCTGGAAACAGTAACCAATAACCAGCTTGGATGTCCAGGCCCACTTGGGCAATACCAATGAACCATTGTAAATAAGATCCATCCCTGAAATAACACCACGCCCACTCTGGCTATACTTGTGAATCACTACAAAATCCTTCCCAGAACAGTTTGGAAATAATATATGCACAATGTGGCATTCAAGGACTAACAAGGGATAAACTTGATAAATTGTAAATAATATGGTTATAACTATGTACAAACATGTGGCTTTAACATGTAATAACGCTGTGTTAATAACTGCAATTTACTTACAACCACGAGGTTAATACTGAGCAACAATGTAACGCTTTCAGTATTTTGTTTATGTTGGTTGATCACATGCACAGAAAAATATGTTTGTATCACTTTAAAAGGAATGGCAATGGATGAGATCTCCACCAGTGAGCAAGAAGTCGGCTGACTTCGAAACGCGTAGGGTAATTTTCCTTGCGCCTAATAAACCCTTTTGCGCACTATTGGGGCTTCGACTCTGGTTTTCTATGAAAAGAAATATATCCAGGAGGTGACTGAATACTTTTGGGTCGGCGACCCAGTCGAGAGCCCGCCGAAGAAAGTGGCAGGAACACATCGCTTTTTGTGTTTGTAATATATATATATATATATATATATATATATATATATATATATATATATATATATCCAACCACGTAAATTCCGAAGAACAAACGAAATGAGCCCCCACTCACAGCCACTGTTCTTTGCAAAGCTTTTTATTTTCATTTTGGGCACAGAAAACCAGTTGCGCAGTTTACGATTTGAATTCCATTAACGCCCTCCAGTGGACTGGAGGGCATTAATGGAATTCAAACTGTAAACTGCGCACAAATTGCCCACTGGAGGGCAATACTTGACTGTACAATTAGAATGTGCAGCACTAATGGTATCGTTAAATAGACAGGGGGTCTATAAATACCAATTAGTAACTACGATGGGAATAACGCACTAAAGAAAAAGAAAACTACAAAGTCCAGAATTCCCAGTAGGAACACAAACAGGAAGCATGGGAATCACATGCTTTCCGGGTAGTCTGGGTATTTTAAATAATGTGTATCTTCAGAAGTAATTGACCGTGAGCAAGGTAGATGTACTTACCGAAACGCGTTGGTTTTCTGTGCCTAAAAAGAAAAGAAAAAGCTTTGTAAAGAACAGTGGCTGTGAGTGGCGGCTCATTTCGTTTGTTCTTCGGAATTTACGTGGTTGGATTTACAAGCGGCTCGGTTCGGCCGCAGGAGCTACGCACCGCTACGAAGCGCCATTACGGGGAAAACAGGAACCACAGAGTTGAAATATATATATATATATATATATATATATATTCACTGAAAAAACCATAGGTTTCACACCAGTTATAGTTAGGAATTAGCATTTAAAAAACCTATTAAATTCACTGAAAAAACCATAGGTTTCACACCAGTTATAGTTAGCTGGAAATTTTACTGATATAAAACCATTGAAATTCCCACGTTATAGTTAGTCGGACTCACTATAACTTGCGCGTGCAATGCACTGCTGATGACGTCACATATTACATCACTCATGACATGGTCAGTGACATCACTCATGACATCACTGATGACACCATCCAGTGAATATGTGTCTTTCTGAAAAATAAATATTAGTGAGTTATGTTTAAATATTTAAATACATATATTAGTGTTTCACTTTGTGTATAAGTGGCTACATGTGTTGATAAGTAGCTACATGCGTATGTATATGGGTTATTTGATATTTTTATTAGTATCAGTATGAGTGTCTATATGGTTTGGTGGAGGTATTACTTAGCACATAGATGCATGAGTGACTGACTCTTTGTTTGTATGTGTTTTGAAGACAGCATATGTACAGGACTGTATGGGTGGATGAGTGTCTATATGTGTTTGTTAGTGAGTGAATGACTGTCTCACTAGTGTCTTTATCAGTAACTACATATGTTTTAATCTAGTATATATGAATATTGATGTATATAACTGAGTATATGTGAGAGTAAGAGATTGTAAGATTTCCTGTTTAAATAAGTATGTGTTTCTATAAGTGATTGTTTAAGAGAATAAATATGTGTAATTTTCAATAGAAGTAAGGTGGAAGTGTGTGTATAACTCTATTTTCAAATAAATGGTTGTTCAATAGTTTATTTGCACGTGTGAATATGTGTGTGAGTAACTTTTGGATGAATGTCGGTGTGTAACAGAATGTATAGGTGTATCTCTTCATATGATGAGTGAGTATATGTATGAGTGACTATATAGAACTGTTGGTGAATGAGTGGATGAGTATATAGATAGTGGAAGTACAGAATTGCTTGTTGTAACTGATATAGGTATGTCCATTTTTTAAAAATTTCAGTTTCTATTTTTAAATATGTGTCTCAAGGGTTACTTTACACTGAGAGGAGGTCTGTCACTCTGTCACAAGGATGGTGTCATCAGTGATGTCATGAGTGATGTCACTGACCATGTCATGAGTGATGTAATATGTGACGTCATCAGCAGTGCATTGCACGCGCAAGTTATAGTGAGTCCGACTAACTATAACGTGGGAATTTCAATGGTTTTATATCAGTAAAATTTCCAGCTAACTATAACTGGTGTGAAACCTATGGTTTTTTCAGTGAATTTAATAGGTTTTTTAAATGCTAATTCCTAACTATAACTGGTGTGAAACCTATGGTTTTTTCAGTGAATTTCAAAGGTTTTTTAAATGCTAATTCCTAACTATAACTGGTGTGAAACCTATGGTTTTTTCAGTGAATTTCAAAGGTTTTTTAAATGCTAATTCCTAACTATAACTGGTGTGAAACCTATGGTTTTTTCAGTGTATTTCATAGGTTTTTTAAATGCTAATTCCTTTGTATATCGAGTTTCTAACCTTTTTTTTTTTTACAATTTGCTGTTTTTTTTAAGTATTCATTTTTTTTATAATTTTTTTTTTTTGCGCTCTGGGTGCGCGCACGGGGAAGCTTTCAGCTAAGCTCTCCTGTAAGCTTTTCCGAGCGCTCATCTGAAAGCGCACCCAGAGCGCAACTGTCGTTCGTGAAAAAAAAATATGAATGAAAAGTTAATAATAATGCAAAACATTTCGTACCATACAAATAAAATTTGTTTTTTTTAATATGGAAAATGATTATGCATTTCTATTAAAGATTGATGACGTCACTTCGGCGCGCAACGTACGTGCCCTCGGAAGCGCATACGTGCGCGGCGCCTAAACGCACGCAAAAGCGCCTACGATCGCGCCACGTGTGCGCCCCGGAAGCGCCTACGATCGCGCTGCGTAAACGCACCCGGAAGTGCACCCGAGCGCGCATCGTAAGCGCGTCAGGTCATGTGACCCTAAAATAACACTTTTCATTGGTTGCTAACAGTTTTTTGTTACAATGAATGAAATCCCCACCCATTTCCTTCACTTCTTCTTTCACTTTTGTGACTGAAAGACCTGCCTTTTTTGCTGCTCCATATTCCTGGATTCATCATGGCTGCCAGATCATCCAGCAGTGAAGATGACTTCATTGATGAAGAGCCACCTACCCCAAAGGTGAAGGGACATTTCATTTGGAAATTCTTTAAATTCCCAGCAGACCAGAAGAAGGTGAATGCACCAAAAGTAGAGTGCAGGATCTGCAAAAAGGTCCTGTCACGGGGTAACCCCCAAAAAAAGTACTCTTTTGGGAACTTTACGATGATCCGACATGTGGAGACCAGGCACCCCCAGAATTTTGCCCGGGAAAGTGTCAGGGCTCTGGCACAGGAGGTTCCTAGAGATGGGGCCTCTACATCAACAGGAGGAGCAACTTCTTCCGGAAGAGATCAATCTCAGGGGCAGGTAGCAAACATCCAACCTGCATTCAACCATGGGGTCGTCAGATGCAGATACTGCAATCAACTCCTCACCTATGGGGAGCAAAGTGTCCTGCTCATGGTTCGGGCATTAGAGAACCATCACTGCCCTTCCCACCCCTAATTTTTTTCTTTTCTTTTTGCTCCTGTTGAGCAGTTTCTATTCCCTGTTTTTGTTCCTCTTCAGTTAAAAGAAGAAAACCAAAAGTTCTTTTCAGAACTACCTCCAATTCTCATCAAAGAGCTATAATCTTAAAAAATGAAGAGTAAGTGAAATATAGTGCATTGATAATTGAAAGGAGAATGAGTAAGAAAGAACAGAAAGGTATGAGAGGTGAAAGGAAGTGAAGTAGGAGGACTGAAAGAAGGTGAGTGTTAGAAAAGAAATTTATGACACAGTGAATAAACTGGAGGCCTCATTTCTGAAAAGTGACGCATCGCTACGTGAAAATAGCGATGCGTCACTTATCTGGACGCACTCCTTATGACATTCCACATATGTCATATTTAATATATGACTAATCAATTCGCAAGGAGTTACAGATATGTCAGTATTTCTGACATATCTCTAAACACAAAAGTAACGCATTGCAGGAGTGCGTCACAAAAGTGACGCAACTCCAGTAATGTGTCCTTTCACATGGAAAAAGCACCATGTGAAAGGTTTGCTGTGAAGCAGGCGCAAGATTTTGGCGCAACTGCATCCTAAAAGTGACGCACTGCGTCATTATTACCAAGCTTTTTGCAAGGAACACCCCCTCTGCATGCATTATACCTGACACTATTTTTTAAAAAGTGACGCATGTAGGTACATGGGTCACTTTTTAAAACTCTGCGCCATATTGTATCTGCATCAGGTATAATGTATGCAGAGGGGGCAATCCCTCGCAAAAAGCTTGGTAATAACAACGTACTGAAATCTATGAGATTTCCCTGCGTCACTTTTAGGATGCTATTGCGTCAAAATTTTGCGCCGGCCTCGCATCACTTTTATGTTTACACATATGTCAGAAATACTGACGTATCTGTAACTCCTTGCAATATGATTCGTCATACATTAAATATGACACATCTGGAATGTCATAAGGACTGTGTACAGAAAAGTGACGCATCACACCAGCAGTGTAATAAAATGTGCCTCGTTGCACTATATTTAAAGGATGCAACAGCATCCTAAAAGTGACGCAGTGAAATCTCAAACATTTCACTGCGTCGCTATTACAAAGCTTTTTGTGGGGGAACACCCCCTCTGCATGCATTATACCTCACGCAGATATAATGTGGCGCTTGATTTTAAAAAGTGACCCATCTACCTAGATACCTCACTTTTTAAATATAACGCAACGCAACACATTTTTTTACACTACTGGTGCAATGCGTCACTTTTCTGTGCGCACTCCTTATGACATTCCAAGTAACGCATTGCTGGAGTGCGTCACAAAAGTGACGCAACTCCAGTAATGTGTCCTTTCAAATGGGGAAAGCAGCATATGAAAGGTCTTGCCTCAGTCTAACACCTGCTGTAAAGCAGACACAAGATTTTGACGCAACAGCATCCTAAAACTGACGCAGTGAAATCTCAAAGATTTCACTGCGTCGCTATTACAAAGCTTTTTGCGGGAGAACACCCCCTCTGCATACATTATACCTGACGCTATTTTTAAAAAGTGACGCATCTAGGTACATGGGTCACTTTTTAAAACTCTGCGCCATATTGTATCTGCAACATGATTCGTCATACATTAAATATGACACATCTGGAACGTCATAAGGAGTGCGCACAGAAAAGTGACGCATAACACCAGCAGTGTAATAAAATGTACCTCGTTGCACTATATTTAAAAAGTGACGCATCTAGATAGATGCGTCACTTTTTAAATATTGCATAACAATGCGCATTTTTTTACACCGCTGGTGCGTCACAAAAATTGACGCACAGGAAGCGCAAAACTAACAGCGCAAGGCCTTCATAAATATAGTCCTGGATTTAGGGGGTCAGAGGGGGTCTACTCTTCCCCCTTATGATCCAATCAGCTTCCTGCGCGCAAGTCGCGTGTCGCGCCTGGAGCGCACTCCCGTGCGCGCACGGGAGCGCGGCTATCCCCGCGCAAAACGAAAAAAAAATTTTAATGCCCTGCAGGACCCTATTTTAGTCCCTACATCAAACCTAGGGGGTCAGAGGGGGTCTACTCTTCCCCCTTATGGTCATTTGCCCCTTTTTTTTTCAAACTCCTTGTGTCTCGATTTTACCGAGACACAAGATGGCGGCCGCTCCGCACTGTTTAGAATGTTTACAGACAACTGAGATCCAATCAGCTTCCTGCGCGCAAGTCGCGTGTCGCGCCTGGAGCGCACTCCCGTGCGCGCACGGGAGCGCGGCTATAGATATATATATTTTTTTGAACCTAAATTACTCAAAATCCACTGGAGCACATATCTTGAGACATAGCAAAGGCACATCGGGCTACCAGTCCCTACAATTTTGCCAAGTTTGGTGGAAATCCATTCAGCCGTTCGGGCTAAAAGTGAAATCGACCGCCCTATGGAAATTAACATGGGGAAAACGCGTTTTGGGACCCCCCTTTTATCTCGGCCCCCGCTTGACGAATCCCCCCCAAACTTTCAGGGAAGGACCGGACCGCCATGAGACCATTTTCCTGAAAATTTCAGGCAGATTCGTCAACCGGCGCCAAAGTTATTCAAAATAGAATGTTGAGATTTAACATTGAAAATTATCCTAACTATAACTACCTACTGGCGACCGCCAGTAGGTAATATATATATATATATTATCCACCAAAAGAAAATAATGTCCGCACTCGCTCAATTCGATAAATTGGGTTTATTCAACAGAGACTTCAATACAGCCCCGCAGGTCTTGTTCACAGTGTTGCCACTAGTCCATTGTCTCTTTCTAACTTATATACCTTCTAGTCCATTTAGCACATGATGGTGCATTCTGGGTGAGGTAGTTTTTCAATCACTTTTGGAAACTTTAACGTTTGTTTTGCAGTGAGTCCTATAACAATTTTAAGTTCTTAAGGTCACTTAGGTTTTTTAATACCTTCCAATTGGTTTGTACGGTTATCTCATGCCATTATTCGTCGCTTCTCACAATAGGATCATCCCATCATACCTTTGTAGGGGTTTACAGCGACAGACGATTGACAGGCAATCCATCTTGTGGTTTTCAGACGTTTGCTGTCAATTTTGATGTTATTTTGTTTAGGGCTCAGTGCCCTTGCGATTCCCTTTTGAACCAACTGGTTTTTTCTCAAATGTGGTATTGGGCTCAGTGCCCACACATATATATATATATATATATATATATATATATATATATATATATATATATATATATATATATATATATATATATATATATATATATATATATATATATATATATATATATATGTGTGTGTGTGTGTGTATGTATTTCTTTTATGCTGTTCGCCACCTAAGTGACAGTAAAAAAATTAAATGACCCACACTCCATGGTAATCAACTCCCATGGTGTTGGAACCATTAGTTTTACATTTTTCAATAGCTAACTCCTGCTTTGGGTGTTTGTTTTTGAGAAATGTAAAACTTTGTAAACTTTTGAAGGCCTGCTTCCCCTCAGCGCAGACACCCTTGCACTATGGTACAAGGGTGCCTGTGTTGGCGCTGAGCTGCTAACTTTAGCGCCAGCACAGGGAGAAATGCAGGGTTGCACCATATTGTGCAGTCCTGCGTTTCTGAAGTGGCAGAGTGCGGTGGTAAACCAGGAAGGCTAACGCCGCCCTCCATCACTTCATTGATAACATGCCCCTCTGTGTCCTGTACAGTAGTGGCTCCTGGAAGGAGTGCTGCCGGGCGCTGATGCGGGGTGGGGGAGGGGCAGGGTGGGAGGTAGTAAACTCCAGATTATGGCCTAACGAAGGTAAGTAAACAAATTAATAAATAAAACGAATTTCGTTGCGCGCGCAATGAAATTCTTTTTATTTATTTATTTGTATACTTCCCTCCGTTAGGGCATAATCCGGAGTTTGCTATCCCCCACCCTGCCCCTCACCCGCCCTGCGTCACAGCCCGGCAGCACTCCCTCCAGAAGCCGCTACTGTCCTGTAACAAAAAGAAGGCATCCTGTGGCTCTAATAGAAATAAGGAAAATTACCCCTTCAGTCCACGGATTAGGTCGTAATGTCAACCATAATTGGGGTGCAGTGGAGGAGGATCTACTTGTAGTTCACCCCTGTTTACCTTCAATTATTCACTGTTTTGTACCGGCGCCAGCACCATTTATTCTGTGCATTACTAAGATGGCGTTGCTGAGACTGGCAAAGGGTGCCTGCAGACGCATTGTGACACGCCATTCAAGGGGATGCTGAAGTAGAGCTTCCTGACAGACAGCTTACAAGCTTGGTACCTACACACTGAATACGACAGCAGGATTCAATCCACTCAAAGGCAACGCTATCTTGTTGCGCTTTAGAAAAATAGATTCCTCTTGAGGACACAGGCAAGATTTACAAAGCATATAGAGTTGCTTCTTGCAGCGTGATAACACTGAAGTTTATTATCACTTTAAGAAAGTATTTTTTGGTCAAATGTTCCATCGGCCTTCGCTGTAATACCATAAATCATTCTGAACTTTTTTTGGTCTGAATACGGATTTTATGTAAATGAGGCAGAGTTCTATTGTGATTCAGGAGCAGCATTGGAAGAGTGTTATCAGAATTCATGTCTCGGAGACCAGAGGCAGAAGTAATTTCCCTGACACCGTTGACATGTCAAAGATGGCTGACGCATCTGCGCGCAGCACCTCTGAAATGTAATGCGTTGCCGGTAGATCTCAACAAGAAAGTTGTTCATGTGTCAATGAGCCACTTCACCTTGGCTCAATGCCTGCGAGTAATTGTGTTACTTTGTGAAACTGAGGTTGTGGTTGTAACTCTTGAGTGTTCTTAGAACTATGTAAAACATGTCTCAATGTCTGCTGTAAATTGGAGAGGTACCGCTAATGGATGCACTATTGTTGCTGTTTATATCAGCGATCAGTAGTAGTGCTATGTTATGTTATGTTATGTTATGTTATTGGCTTTTATACCGCGCACAGCTGCCCCAGCAAAGGGGCGTCCTGGCGCCAAGAAAGGACAACACAACATCACACAGCGCATAAAGGGAGATCAGAAACATAAGTTAGAAAAGAAAAGTTTTGATGGCACGTCTGAATTGCAGTAAATCCTCCATAGCTCGGATTTCACTGGGAAGGGAGTTCCACAGTTTGGCCGCCACTACCCTGAAGGAGCGGCCACCCATCCTGCACAGCAAAAAACGTGGAACCACAGACAAATTCTGACCCATCGATCTCAAGGATCGAGAAGGAACATAAGGGGTCAGTAAATTCGTCAAGATCGGTGGGGCCATACCTTTCAAAATTTTAAAAGCTAGGCAAAGCACCTTAAACTCGATACGACGAGCGACAGGCAGCCAATGGAGTGAATGCAGTGCTCTAGACGTCGGGCAACGACGGGGCAATCCCAGAACCGCTCTTGCGGCCGCATTCTGCACACGTTGCAGCCGCATGAGTTCTGCCTTGTTCGCACCTGCAAGTAAAACACTGGCGTAGTCTATCCTGGATAGGATCGAGGCCTGGACTACCAGCTGTCTAGTGGCGGCGTCAAAAAATTTGAGCACCGGCCTGATACCCCTAAGTATGCCAAAACAGGAGGCAGCCACCCTCTTAGTTTGGCAGATGAAGCTCAGTGTAGGGTCCAACCATACCCCGAGGTTTTTTATCTCTATGGCAGGAGAGGGTATCGTTCCTAACTCAGGGGGCCACCAGTTGTCGTTCCACCATCCAGGTTGCTTTCCCACCACCATCACCTCAGTCTTCTTTGCGTTCAGTTGGAGACAATTTAAGTTCATCCAATTTGCCACCGCACGTAGCCCCTCACAGAAATTGCGGGCGTCCACAGCTGAGTCTCCACTTAGTGTGACCGCCAGCTGCGTGTCATCCGCATAGGACACCATTGTCAGGCCCCAGCGTTTGACTACCGCAGCCAGCGGACTCACGTATAGGTTAAAAAGAGTGGGGCTCAAGGATGAGCCCTGTGGGACTCCCAGGGTGAGCGGGTGGGAAGTGGATTTGCCAGGTGGTATCGCTACCTGAAAGGATCTGTTGGAAAGGAAGGAGCGGAACCACCCTAACGCCGTGCCCCTAACCCCAGCTTCCACTAACCTCCGCAAAAGTATCTCGTGGGACACCGTATCGAAGGCGGCACTCAGGTCTAACAACAGGAGTGCCGCTGTTCGTCCGGTGTCCAGCACGGAGCGCAGATGTTCAACCATGTATAACAAGGCGGTCTCCGTGCTGTGGCCTGCACGAAATCCATTTTGCGTGGGATCCAGGATGTTAGCTTTGGCAAGATGGTCGGCCAGGATCCTATTCACGTGGGCTTCGGTGATTTTAGCAGGCCACGGTAGCAGAGAAATGGGGCGATAGTTTTCAGGTTTTACAGGATCTAGGGTAGGCTTTTTTAGGATGGGAGTAACTACCGCTTGCTTCCACTTGGTGGGCACCACCCCTGAAGTCAAAGACGTGTTAATAAGGGCCAGCAAGGGAGGACGACATATCGCCTGCATGTTTTTGAACTGAGTCGGAATGAGAGGATCTGCTGGGGAGCCGGATTTAATTTTTTGGCTCAATAGATCGAAACCCTCCTCAGAAAGGGGGGCCAGCAAATCCAAAATCAGGGTATTGTCCTTTATACCGACATCCAAGTCCAATAGATGCCCGGCAGTTGGGAAGGTGCGGTAGATGGTAAGCACCTTTTGAACAAAGAAGGAGGCCAGGCTCTCACAATGAGAGTCTGTACAGATTTCAGCAGCAGAGGCCCTCTTAGTCGTCAACTCTTTTAGAACCTTGAAGATAAGTTTAGAGGGGTTAGGGCAGTCCCGGAACTCCTGCGCATAATATGCAGCACGCGTTCGGCAGACCGCTCTATGGTATGCCTTGGACCGAGTGAGATAGCAGGATTTGCTCACGGGATCATAGGCTTTTCTCCATTGCCTTTCCGCTTGCCTGCACTCTCTCTTAAGACACGCCAGAGTCTCATCATACCACGGACTATGCGCCTTAGTGCGGCACTTGGAGCGAACCAAGGGGATAAGGGAGTCTAAGGCCGTTTCAATCCAAGCGCAGAAGGAGTCATACCCTCCATCGACATCCGAGAGGATAGGTAAGGGAGTCTTTCCAAGTAGAGAGTAAAACTCGTCTAGTTTTAATTTACTCCACTGGCGAGAGAAAGAGGTTTTGTTCTGTGCCACAAATATAGGGTCTGCCACAGGAATATCTGCCTTCACCAGCATATGATCAGTCCATATCAGCGGGACGGCTGGATACATAATTATATCCTCTAGGGTAGTAAAGAACGGGTCCAGTGTATGACCACCTGAATGAGTAGGGGATAGCACTTTTTGTAGGAGCTGAAAGGCTTCTAAGTCAGCTAGGCAGCTCTTAATAGCAGGTTGGGATGTACAATCAAAATGCAGATTGAGATCACCAACCACATTAAAATTAGCACAGCCAAGCGCTTCTATGTTAATAACATCCGGGAGAGCGGCTCTAAAGGCCGCATCGCAGCCCGGAGGCCGGTAAATTAGAAGACCTGAGAAGCTGTAGCAAGGGGAAAACGAAATTCTAAAGCGGGCACATTCGCAGCCCAAGATTTTTAATTCTTTCCATTCGAAAGGGAAACAACGTTTCACAGCCATTGCAATGCCACCCCCTCTAGAGCCGCGGTTAAGAGTAGCCACCGTGTATTCTGGGGGAAAAGCAAGATTTAGGATCGCGATGTCAGCGTCCTGAAGCCAGGTTTCGGTGATAAAGAACACATCTGGGGAATCGTTAGTCACAATATCTAAGATCTCTGCCTGATGTTTGACCAGAGATCTGACATTTAGACTGTATATACTCACAGTATTCACCCCAGACGCGTTATTCAGCCGGGCGGAGGCCTCTAAGGAGCGGCAGCGAGAAGAGGAGGGCAGACACCAACAGCAGTGGGAGCATCTATAAGGACCCCTTAGCGGCGATACAAGCGGAAGAGTACAAATGGGAACTTGCTTCCGTAATGCCAATAGATCTGATCTACCATACCTGTGTATTTGAGTGAGCAGATATGAGCAGATAAGGTCATCGTCCATATTCTGATCAGCCATCTGGAATTCCATTTGACCCATCAGAAGTTTAGGTGCCCAATAGTGTTTCATGATTATTTGTTCTGCATGGCAAATTGACAAGCAGTGAGAAATGTCATATCGATTACCTAAAAAATTACACATAAATAGCAATCTCAAACCAGCTCCGAAGGTACCCCACCTGCTCACAGTCAAATACAACATATAGTATAACTCCACTGCACCTTGTGGAAGGCATGCTGAAAAGATGATATGAAAAAGCTTGAACCCATGCCTGAAACCTGGAGTCAGGCATCAACCAACATGGGAAGTAGAAAGGCATGGGGACTACTGTAAAGCCTCTTGGCATTGAAACAACCAGCATCCTAATTCGATATCTCAAAAATATGCTTAAGGAAATTGGTAAAATGCATACTGTTCAAGTGAGCATTTGCCCACACAATCTTAAAAATGGTGCTGTAACATGAAAGGTGTTTAGAAGGAAGTACCAAAGCAGACACTTTGGGTAGAGCAGGTTTCTTCATGTTTATTATCTCTAGGATTATAGCACGTTAACAACAAACAGGGCGGCACGAAGAGCAGAATTATGCCAATTGCTGCACCTATGGTGTTCTCCATCAAGCTGGCTTCTCTCTCCAGTGAACATATTCAACATTTCAATAATATGGCTTGACAGGTTAAGCGGGGTTCGCCAGGGAACACACAAAGCCACAACACACACTTACTTCCAACTAAACTGAGAAAACAATGAGTAATAACCTAACTGAACTGTGATGGGCTAGTTAACAAGGATCTTGGGGCATATTAGCAGCACTTTTTGACGCTAAAGCAGCGATATTCTTATCGCCCTATTAGCAAGGCAGCGCTAACATGCATCAGTGCATGTTAGTACCTGATTTTCTAATGCAACGCATCTTAGCGATATAGATCGCTAATGAGATACAAAGTAGGCGTTCCTTACAATTACTGCATTGAAAAACGTTGCAAACACAACTTTGCTGTCTTATCAATGCTGCCTCAGACCTGCGTAGCGATGAGAAAAGGCATGCTAAGCTCCCATGATCCTAACGCCTGAATAAAACCTGACTTACCATTATTGCTTATGGGAGGTAGATTGCATGGTTAAGTACACACTCCCCTATTACAAAGCTTTTCATTAGCGCTGTGAAATCATCGCTGGATTTCACAAGCTAATGAGGATTATTGCAGTCTATCACTGGATTGCACTTCGCCTGTTAGCAAAGCGTTGCTAATACGCCGCTAACACGGTGATGTTATTCAGCGATAGAGGGCGATTATGTAAAATGTGCTAAGCGCATTTTGCGATATTTATCGCAGTTTGTAGATAATATGCCCCTTCATTTCCAGATGTAAGTCACAAAAAAGTCGAGAGTAAGCAACTTTGAAACATAGAAAATGTCTTTTGAGTCATCTCAGAATTATAAAAGAGAAATACCACTGTACAGCACTATTGCATGCATACCACCATTATAATGTGGAAAAGCTGATCTCTTTATATACCTCTGGTTATCACCTCTTTAAAACACTAGTTAAATGACTCAGCGAACCGTCAGCCAAGTGTCACCAACCAACTTGGGTGTATTACTTTTCAGAAAACTGCAACGTTATCAATTTTGCTAACTGCAGTTTCCTGAAAGTTAATAGACTCCAACATTTGGATGTGGCCAGCCAATTAGAATGCTTTTTGAGTGGGCAGCAACTAGTATTACATACCACCTCAAGAAGCATTCTGAGTTAGCAAAACCCTTGTGTATTTGGTCTTTTAGCAGCTCTTTTCTTGCTTTGCTCTACGGATTCATATCCATTAACTGTCATGCGTCTTTGATTATGTTTTTGCTTTTTCCATGTGTGGGTGGGATTGTTTTCTCACCTCTCAGAAGGGCAAAGCAGTTTTTATGTGGCATTGCTGTGTTGTGGTGTTTCCTGATTTGGGATTCTTCATAGCATTCATGTGTTTTTTATCATGGCATTTATGCCCCTCATGTTTCCCTGCACTCTGGGTTTGTACCAGAAGTGTCTGCTCTAAGTGGCGGGGTATGCTGTGATGACATGCACTGTCTAGAAATTCACAGCTTTGTACTGGATCGCAGTGCACTGTTATACGCTTCCTAATAATCTAGTATGACTGTGTACTTAGAACAACAAATCATCATAATATAGAGTGAGTTCCTTATATAATCAGTTGATGTTGGTTTGTTTGGCTAGCTCACAGTTCAACATCCAAACCCCAAAACCTCCAGGTTATAGATGTTGTCAGTAACCTTGAAAATTACACTCTGATTCCTAAGGAAATAGTGGAAACAGATGAAACCATTTCGTTTGTCACTCTTGCATACCCAAAGTGTCACAAAGAAAACATACAATGTTGCATTTTCAAACATTTATTGAAAAGCTCTAATCTTTGCAAATAAAACATGAACTGTGATTGTAAGAAAGATGAGACACATTATTGTTATAAGCTTCATGGATGTTAAGTTTTATGCTGGATAGAGACTCTATTGTATCAAGGAAAAGTAGTCTGCCGGTGATTAATTCCTATGTTTTTAAAACTATGCAATGTTACGCATCTTGGAATCTTCCACACGGCATTAGGTGCTTTTGGTACTAGAGAAGACAAGATATGTTACCCTTGAATAATCTTCTATCCAAATGGTATGGTTCTTCCAACATATGTACCTTGTGTAACCATTCGATTCAAGACCTCTTTCATGTTCTGTTTATTTGCCCTGCATTGTTATATTTGCGGCGTAAGTGGATAAGACCAATTTGTTTGAAACTAGGTATTTTATCTGTTAATGCATTTACTGAAGCGATTCTAAGCCCCCCTAATGAAATGTTTTGTTCTAGAATATTTAACTTTTTAAAATGTTTTTTGAACTTATATTAATTTCTGGTCTGTTATTTTTACCTTGTCACTACTGCATGATTTTATATACTTGTACTGTTTTGTAGCTGTACTTTTTATGTGGTCCTCTCACGAGTTCCAAATCATAAAATAAAAAACTTGAACTTGAAACTTATTGTTATAAGCATTATTATATGGTGGGAAAAAATCATCATGATAATTGCTCATCAATCAATCAATCTAACTGGATTTGTAAATCCCAGGTAAACACAGCTTAGATTCCCCAGGAACTGTGAAACCTGCAGTCTTGAGTTCTTTCCTGAAATCCAGTAGTGAGGATGAGGTTCTGAAGTGAAGGGGTTGGTGGTTCCAGGATTTGGCAGTAAGATAGGAGAAGGAGGGACCACCACTGTTGTTTCGGCAGATGTGGGGGGTATTAGCGAAGATGGGGGAGGTGAATCGCAGGTGTCTTGTAGGTTAGTGGAAGGTCAAGCGATGGTTGATGTATGCTGGTTGTTACAAAGTCATCATGTGTGCACTGTGCACCCTCATTTTGTTTTGCTGACAGGTACTGGTGGCAGCTGACTCTGACTGTTCCTGGGCTCTGTCTAATCATGCCCAGTTCCAGTGCTATGCAGAAAACACAAGTGAAAACGTACACATGCTTTAGGGTACACAATGTGTTAGGGTACACCTATAATTGGCATGACCTACCCCATAAGTCCCTAGTAGTTATTAGGGAAAGGGGGGTTAAAACTACCTTTATGTCCCTAGTATAGAGCACGGCAGTTTAGAGGCCAGCAGCCTTTTTACTCTTGCATGTGGGCACTGCTGAGCACTTCAGGTCATTTTAAAAGCAGCCCTGCATTGTCGCTCTGTTTTTAAAAGTAAAATTACTGCAAACTCGACTTTGGTGGTAGGGGGACTTAAAAAGTGATAATGTACATTATTTTATTTATTATTAGGTACCGCAAGGGTCTCCCCTAGAGGTGGTGGGGGGGGGGGGGGTCATGAAATTATAAGCAGGATCTTTATAAAACCTGTTTTATATGCCCTGGGATAGAGAAATTGTTAATTTCAGTCCCCCCATTGTAGTAAAGTCCCTACAAAGATAGACTTTAGAGTAAGAGTAAGGAACACTGTGGGGTTAGGATCCCCATTAGTTTTACATATTCTCGACCCCTAATGTCTCCCCTAGGTTTACCAAGTGTGGGGAGGCATGTAACTATAAGCAGGGCCTTTATAAAAATGGCCTGTGTTCCCTGGTGATGGAGAAATTGCACATTTCTTTTCCTCATTGTAGATACCTAGCCACATAGGATAACATTGCAATAGTTCATGGATTCATAAATATTGCTAGGAATGGAATGCAATATCATTCAAAAACTGAAAAAGAATGGTATTGATAAATCCAGCAATATGCTATTGCTGAATTTATCCTAAATTGCACAGAAAATAAGTTATAAGAATTTCTTGTCTGTAAGCCTAAATTCTGCCTTCCTGCAGCCCTGATTGGTCAGAGTTAATAGGATTAGCCAGGCTACTTTGATGAAGTGAAAAGTGGCTCACCAGGGGAGAGGCTATCTGCTGGAGAGGTCTTTGCCACACAGGAATGCCAGACCAGGGGGAGTGGGATCATAAAGCAAGAGGTTTCAAAGGAGGAACAGCACAGAAAGGGTGCCAGGTCTGCCTACTCCCATCCCCTCTGACCCCTCCAGATGACAGGCTTAAGGAAGGAATATGCAGATGTTACAGGGAGGAGAACAATTGAAATGAGCCACACAGAAGGTTGGTTTTGCTAGTTCTTGCTCCTCTGCCGAAATTTCAGATATCTGGAATTTTGGAGGAATAGTTAATTCTGAGACAAGAATATGCCATACTTTGGAGGACATTGTTATGCTCTGGGGTGTTGCCTTTCACCTCATTGGACAGGAGAGCTCTCCTGCTTGACCCCAGAGAGCACTGAATAAATATGTGAGAGGTGCAGAGCCTCTCACATCTGTTGCTTTAAACTAAGAGAAGAAGAATGATTGCCATGCTGGAAACTTGATTTGTACTGCCAGGCCCTGCATTCTGACTGACTGCACCTGCTGCACGATCCGGAACTACAGCCCTGTGGATGTACCTTGCTTCAAAAGGATTAAAGAGAGGACTTCCTGCAAGCTACAGGTTAACAGAGCTCACCTGCACCTTCTCCACAAAGAGTTCCCAGCCTGGAGTGGATCCAGCGGACTTTTAAGATTTGAGCTGGTGCTTTGTGAGAATTGTCGTTCCAAACTTTCTAGGACCATCCTTGGATTTGTGTTTTGGACACTTTTAGCCCACAACGAGACCTCCAGGAAGCACATCCTGAGGTTTGGAGAAGTTTGGAGAACTTTTGGGAAAAAGCTCCAGAAGGTGACCAACTGGTCAGGGAGAGCCAAGCCAGCTCCCTTCAACTGCGACCTGGCCTGGACTGCTGTTTCGTCCCGATAAAAAGCTCCGGTGCTCCGACTTCCAGGATTTGACCAGGGCATTGTGAAAATTCAAGCTTAGTGTATCCAGCCAGGGCTCCATCACAGTTGGCCTGAAACTTTGACTATGTTCTGGCCAAGCGTGACCAGATGTCCCAAAGTGGCGCTAAAGGCTTTTAAGCATTTTTAAGCAATATAAAAACATTTTTTAATTCATATGTCCGGTTCCCTACATTGGATTTTTGTCATTTTGGTGTCTATTTGTTCATAAAAATATTTACTATTTTAACAAATTAGTGTGGTATTTTTATTGTGTGTTGTGTCTTACTTGTATGATGTATGTGTGTTTTTAAATGCTTTACATCCCTGTCTCCTAAATTGGGCCTGACTGCTCAGTTACAGCTACCAATGGTTGAGCAAGGGACTAATTTACTGAGTCCTTTACTGGACCCCATACCATGTTATTGGACTTATTACTGGTGGTAGGTGCATACTTACTCCTACAAATAACTCACTCTCCAAAACTGGTCCTTGATTGTGCAGGACTTTGTAAGGGTGGATCAGCATCTTGAATTGACATCTCTTCTAAAAGAGCAGCCGGTGAAGCTTCCTGAGATGGGGGTTATGTTGGTTTGTCTGGGGAGAGCGAGGATGAGTCTGGCAGCAGAATTCTGTATGGTCCGCAGTCTTTTCAGGAGGTTTGCAGTGATTCCCGAGTAGAGTAAGTTGCCGTAGTCCAGCCGGCTGGTGATTAGGGCTTGAGTGATGGTTCTTCTTGTCTTGATGGGGACCCCTTTGAAGATCTTACAGAGCATGTGAAGGGTGAGGGAGCAGGCAAAAGAGACTGCATTGAGTTTGCTGTCCAGGTCTTTTGGAGTGGTGAATATCTAAGTTTGAAAGGCCACCAGGAGTAATTCCACGACAAGGTTTTGTTCCTGAAGATCCATACTTATGTTTTGACAGTTTTTGAGGTTTAGGCAGTTGTCTTTCATCCAGTCAGCAACAATTTTCATGCATCTGTGGAAGTTAGCCATGATGATGGAGAGGGCTCTTCCAGCAGGAGGATGAGCTGAGTGTCGTCAGCTTAGAATATGATGTTTAGTCCATGGGTTTTAATGATTTTGGGCAGTGGGGTGATGTAGATGTTGTTCAAAACAAATAGGAGGTTCCCCTGTTATTTATAGCAGGGAGGGGGATTGTAATAGCAGGAAAAATGTTGGAGTCCCTGACTATTAAAGTAGAAGATTGGCAATGACTGACTTAATACTTGTGAATGTGGTCTAGCTTGAGGGGGATAATTCTCTATACCATCATACAAAGAGCAAGAATACACACTAGGTAGAGTGAGTCGCTGAACCACAACCTAATAAACTTAAAAACACTATTGAATATAACGGGCAGACGATTTTTGTGAAGTTAAAAATGACTTGTTTGAGATATTTCATTGTATTACCACGTTAGGTGGTTTTTTTTTCAATTTGTGATAATATTTTAGATTGTAACCCAGTTGGGAGGCAAATAATAAATTCCATGATCATTTTTAACTTCACAAAAATCGTCTGCCCGTTATATTCAATTGTGTTTTTAAGTTTATTAGGTTGTGGTTCAGCGACTCACTCTACCTAGTGTGTATTCTTGCTCTTTGTATGATGGTATAGATAATTATGCCCCTCAAGCTAGACCACATTCACAAGTATTAAGTCAGTCATTGCCAATCTGCTACTTTAATAGTCAGGGACTCCAAAAATGTTCCTGGTGATGTAGATGTTGAACAGTGTGGGGCTGAGGGACGAGCCTTGAAGGACTCTGCGGATGATGTTCTTGTGTTCTAACATGAAAGGGGATAGGCAAACTCTCTGCGCTCTCCCGGTGAGGAAGTAGGTGATCCATTTCAGAGTGTTTTCTTGGATTTTAATGTGGTCGACTTCTTTGATAAGGGTGCAGTGGGATTTGGTGTCAGATGCCACTGAAAGGTCAAGGAGGATCAGGGACACTGTTTTTCCCTGCTCCAGGAGGATTCTGATGATGTTAGTTGCAGAGATCAGGGCATGTATGGTGCTGTGATTGGTGTGGAATCTGTATTGGGCTGTGTCCAGGAGACTGTTGTTTTCAAGGTGTTTCCCGAGTTAGCAGTTGATGGTCTTCTCGAGGACCTTGACTGGAAAGAGGAGCAGAGAGATGGGACAGTTGTTTTTGAGGTCTCTGGGGTCAGTGGATGGTTTTTGAGAAGGGTCTTGACTTCTGCGTGTTTCCATTCTTCGGGAAAGGTTGCCGTGAAGATGGATTCATTGAAGTTAGTGGTGAGCTCACTGCTGATTATCTTGCTTCCTAGGTTGAAGATGTGGTTGGATAGGGGTCCGAGGGTCCTCCCAAGAGGATGGAGTTCATGATGGCTGTGGTGTTTTGAGTGGTGAGCTGATCCCAGGTGGTGAGCTGGAAGGTGTGGTTAGGACTTTTGGAAGCAAGGCTGTTGAGGGTGTCTGCAGCAGGTTGGGGTTTGAGGTTTTTGTAGATGGTGATGAGCATGTCATGGAAGAAGTTTGCCTGGTTGCCACAGAGTTCCTGGGCATGGGTGATGCTATTCCTGGTGGTCGAGGGGTTGGAGAACTCTCTGACACTGTTGAAGAGTTCTTTGTTGTGGTTGGAGCTGGCTTAAATGCGGTCAGTGAGTGTGTTCCTTTTCATCTTTTTCAGGAGTTGTTGGTATTGGTTGAGGGATGTCTTAATGGTGGGTCAGGCCGTGGGATCCTTGGTAGCACCATCTTCTTTCAAGACACTTGCATGTGCGTTTAGTGGTTCTCAGTTCTACGGAATAAAAGCTTGGTTGGAGCATTAATGGAGTTTGATGGACTGGACAGGCGCTACTTTGTTGGTGCAGTTGGTTATCCAGGTGGAGAGGTTCTTGATGGCTTATTCTAGGTTGGAAGAGGTGTCAGGGTGGGCAACGGTGAGGGCATAGGTCCACTGAATCACAGGGACTTTGTTCCAGCTGTGGTGGTGGCTTCTGGGTAACTTGGTGCTGAAGCCGGGATCCCCTGATGGTGTAGTGGACAATGCAGTGAACATTTTCTTCTGGCAGCACTGCGCTACATTTGGCAGGAGCTGCATTCGTGTTCAGTTTGCCGATACAGATGACTGTGCTTTCATATATGTTGTACGGTACGTTTCCCACCCAGCCTTGTGGAATAGACCAAGACATTTTCTCTCTCCCTTCTTGAAGACCTGATCCCTGTTTCTATTTAATTTTGAATACCACATCCTCATCCCTGAAGGGCGGACACTGACTTTAGGAATTACTTTCAAGAATCGCCCTAGGGAATCAGCAAATTTGGGGCATCCCTGCGTTACCTCTTTTTTACACAGAAAGCCCTCTTATCTCTTCATTTTCCAGTCCACCCAGAAGGACAGAAGTTGGTTGGATGCCAAGTTTTCCTTATCCCCCCTTGCTTTTAGTGCTCTGAAGAAGGTACGGCCTGAACTATAGGTCATTACCGAAACGAGCTTCGGCGCATTTTGTGGAGACCACCAACAAGACTGAATCAGTAAATTTGCAGTAGTGACCAAACTACCACTCCGGAGAACTGTACCTATGTATAATATTCGTCAAACTATATCAGGATACTATAAAAACATTATGTTAAAAAAAAATCTTTTTGATATTTACACTACTCAAACGTTTTGATACCAATGGTTCATATTTTAAATGGACTGCACATTGTAGGCATTCTTCTGAATATATCTGAGGTATGGTTTCTCCAGATTCACTTAATTTCAGTTTTAGTGTGTGCAAATTGCTTGAAGTATGAATGTAGTATGTATGGATGTGTGGGATCAGATATATTGACACATTTGTTTTGTTCTTGGCGTTGTTTTCACTAACTGCCCGAATCATTGTGCTGTGATTGTTTAGCATTTTTATGATTGTTTTTTGATACTTACAATAAATATATAAATGCATGCTCTTTCTATCTATTGACTGTGATTTATCCAATGCTTTGCATGAGATTATATAAGCACATTTTCCCCCATTTATCATAACTGGGCGTTTAGCGTATATGGGCTCTCCATGGCTCATGCGGGACTCTTGTTGAGCACAATTAAAAGGCGAGTCAATTTTCGGTCTACTAAAGTAACTTCCAGGCAGAACATTATTTATAACATTTTTGTTATTTTACCCCTGATCTCATGCTGAGCATTCCTATCCCAGGGGCCCTCTCTCTTGATATAATTCCAATTGGCAATGTAGTTGTCTGTCCAGGTGAGCTCGATGAAATGGCTGTACTTGACTGCGTTGCTGGCTGTGAAGATGGGGTAGTGTGTGTCCTGCGATGTGTGTTGGATTGGTGACAAGAGATGTGTGTGGGGTTGGTGACAATCTGGGTGAGGCCGATGTTGTTCATGCTTTCTAAGAGGTTTGTAGGGTTGGTGTAGTTGAAGTTGTCGAGGTGAAAATTAAGGTCTCTGAGGAAGATATAGTGCTTGGAGTCAAGGGCGAGCTGGGCATGAATTTGGTGATGAGATCGCAGAAGGTGGGGTTTGGAGTTAAAATTTGAGGTGTTCCATGAGCGTTGTGGCGTTGTCTGCGTAGGAGGTGCAGAGGATGGTTTCTTTGTGGATGATGGCGATAGCACCTCTGTGTTTATTGATGATGTCTCAGTGCACAACCTTGTAGTCGTACAGTGCTGCTGAGGCAATGTCCGGCATGGAAACAGGGTTCAGCCAAGTTTCAGTGAGGAAGACAATGTTGGGGCTGAGGGAGGTGATGGTATCCCAAATTTCTGTGGCATGCTTGCAGAGTGACCGTGTGTTGAGCAGGAGGCAGTAGAGTATATTTGGGGTGGAGGTGGATGTCTTGTGTGTAGGAGATGAGGTAGTACCGGCAGGTGAATGGTCCTATCGTGGAGCAGAGTGAGGTGTGGCAGCAGGTGTTGTAGCGGGGTCCAGTGCTCAGAGTTCAGAGGCAGTGTATCTTCGGGTGGTGGGGGAGCCAGGGTTTTTGGTGGCGGGCACGGTCCAGACACGGATGGGTGCAGACAGGCTTGCCTTTGGTGTGCCCCCTGTGAGCATCTGCTGCTCAGCCACGCTGTAGCCTACATTAAGTAGATTGGGGGAGGGGCTCAGATGCAGTGGGAGGGATGGCAGGAAGAAAAAAACTGCAGTAGAAAAAACGCAGGTAGTGGTGCAAACACCATACAAAAAGAACAAAGTGGCAGCACACAGATGCAGGATACAAAACAATTTACTTAGCACACAGTGTAACAGGCAAAAAAATAAAAATAAACCAAAAGCACTGGGGGTCAGGGCTAAGTGAACTGCTGTTCTCTCGGGGGAGCAGGCACAAAGAGCCTGCTTAATGGTGCTGTGCCCTCCATTAAGTTGGTTAGGAGGGGCTCCGAGGAGGTGGGCGGGGGCTGTGGGAGGAGAAAAACGTCCAGAGAAAAACGGTGGGAAGAGGCACAAATAACAGGGAAACAGAACAAAGTGGCAATATAAGGATTTAGGTTATAAATTTTTTTACATAATACACAAAATAACATGCAAAGAAATAAGCAAAAAAGTGAGCAAACAGCTGTTCTCTTGAGAAAGTAGGTGCAAGGAGCCTGCTTAATAGAGATGTACTGCAGCCTCCATTACGTAGGCTGGGAGGGGCTTAGAGGTGGTGAGCTGGGTGGTTGCTGGAAAAACAGTTGGGAAGTAGAAAGGATGAGGGAACAAATCAGTCAGTGTGAGACTTAAGACACACTGGCACAACAAAACTTGGGGGGTGGGGCCTCCCTGCAAGGCACGTGGAGGGGCTCCCTCCAGGCTCAATCAGGAGCTCGGCAGCCACGGTGCTGTACTGAGGGGGCCCCCATGTGATTAGACCCCCCACACCACGGGTGCTGCAGGGGCCTGTGTTAAACCCCTGATAAGACGTGAGGATGCAAGGAAAGGCAAGCTGAACTCCCAAAAAACCCTAAGGTGCTGGTAAACAATCAGCAGAGACCAGCATTAGGACCCCACCACAAACCCCTTGGGCTCTCCATCCCTTCCGTCATCCACTGCCCCAGAGACTCTCAATCTACCAACCAAATGAGCACTCACAACACACAACCAAGGTGGTCTCCACACACTTCACCATGACAAGGAACGAGCAACAGCACACGGATGCTGAGCCAAATTTATTGATTTGTACAGTCCAAGAACCTTTGCTCAATACACACACTATCCAAAGTAATGTACTCAGGGTTGTTTCTGGAACCACTGCGACCAGTGTAATCCTACAGGAGATCATACCGGCATTACAACTAGCAGAACAGGAATACAAATAGCCATTGGGCATTTCTGGGAACTATCGAGCCAACATACCGGTGCTAAACTTCATTCCAGAATACGTCTCCAGAGGTAACCACAATGTCCCTAATAGGGGCAATATCCCGTGGCTATTATAAAAAAATTCCAGAACTAGGTGACTTGAATTCAAAGGATCTTGTGGCAATACAGTCTGAATGCTCAGAAGACGCTTTGAGCGGGAAAGTAACCAAGACTATATAGACCTCAACTGAAATTGCACAGAGATTCAAAGTGGAAGGGTAGTCCTTCAGAATGTGGGGAATAAAGATCACTCCATGTTATGAGCCATGATACCTCTTACCACTTTTTTTTACCGCTCGTTCACACAAGAGGGCTAACCCAGGCACAAAAGACAACTTTCTCCATGCTTAAGGGCGCAAGGAGCCCCTTATCAAGAGAATCAGCAACTCACAACAGTTATTGGGGAATAGAACGTATTGAAAATAAGTTACGGGATAAGGGTGCAAGGGGTATTGTGAGAACAATAATTTGCTCACCCAAGATAATGTGAACATGCCTGGTCCAGGAGCCACATAACAGAGCCAACATCCACCCACTTCGTTTTTGCCTCTGGAATGTAAACAGCCTCTCCACAAATCTAAATGATTCCGATTTTTACAACTCCCTGAGATTGTTTGATGTTATACTTCTGCGGGAGACCTGGCTCACCACACCTGCCCACATTCAAGGTTTTATAAACTTTTCTGTCCAAGTTGTGATAAAGGTGAAATACAGTCACCTCTCAGGCGATTTGGCAACCTACGTCTCAAGAGTGGGTATTGCCTCGGCCTCTGCAGCGGCTCTGCAACGACCGCAACACCAGCACCCTGCTCGACAACCTCGCCAATCTTGGACTCAAGCAGCTGGTGTCCACCCCCACCCACCTCGCCGGACACACACTCGACGCAGTCTTCTCATCCAGCACAGACATCGACTTCAGCCACGCCACAGAGCTTCAATGGACGGACCACAGCTGCGTCCACTTCACCTTCAAAAGAACGACGACCCACCACCACCAGCAACAGGCTGCCCGCAGAAGCTGGAACAAGATCACAGCAGACCAGCTCGCCACCTCCTTGAGCCAGCACCCTCCTGCCAGCTCAGCGAACCCCAACCAGGCCGCCGACAACCTCACGAAGTGGATCAGCAACTGCGCGGACGAGCTCGCCCCGCTGAGGACCCCGCCCAGCAGACCCGGCAGCAAGAAAGCCCCATGGTTCACCGACGAACTCAAGAGCTCCAAGAAGAACTGCCGAGCCCTCGAGAAAGTCTGGAGAAGGGAACCTACACCGGACAACAGGACCACCTTCAAGCTGGCCACCCGGAAGCACCACCAGCTGATCCGCGCCGCCAAGAAAACTGCATTCAAGGACCGGCTGGACAACAACGCACACAACTGCAAGGAACTCTTCAACATCGTGAAAGAGCTATCCAACCCCAGCGCAGGAAACAACGACATCACCCCATCGCAAGACCTCTGCAACTCCCTCGCCTCATACTTCCACAACAAGATCGCGGACATACACAACAGCTTCAACAACCAACCAACGCACACCACGACCGAACAACCACCCCCCACCACCACCCTCCGCGCCTGGACCCCGATCAGCACCGAAGACACCATCCGCACGATGAACTCCATCCACTCCGGATCGCCGACCGACCCCTGCCCTCACCACGTCTTCAACAAGGCCGACGCTGTCATCGCACCCCACCTCCGAGACATCATCAACACATCCTTCGACACCGCCACCTTCCCTGAGAGCTGGAAGCACGCCGAACTCAGCGCTCTACTCAAGAAACCCACAGCGGACCCCACCGAACTCAAGAATTACCGCCCCATCTCGCTCCTCCCGTTTCCAGCCAAAGTCATCGAAAAGACCATCGACAAGCAGATGGCCGCCTTCCTCGAGACGAATGGATCCCTCGACCCCTCACAGTCTGGCTTCCGAGCCAACCACAGCACCGAGACCGCCCTCATCGCCGCCACCGATGACATCCGAGCCCTGATGGACAACGGAGAAACAGCGGCCCTCATCCTCCTAGACCTCTCCGCGGCATTCGACACTGTCTGCCACCGCACCCTAGTACAGCGCCTCAGCAACATCGGAATCCAGGACAAGGCGCTGGAATGGATTATCTCCTTCCTCGACGGAAGAACACAGAGAGTCCGCCTACCACCGTACAAGTCAGAGGCCACCGAAGTCATCTGCGGCGTCCCTCAAGGATCCTTGTGAGCCCTACTCTCTTCAACGTCTACATGAGCCCCCTCGCGGCCATCGCACGCCAACACAACCTCAGCATAATCTCCTACGCCGACGACACCCAGCTGATCCTCTCCCTGACCAACGACCCCGCCGCCGCCAGAGCCAACCTGCACGAAGGGATGAAAGAGGTAGCCGAGTGGATGACGACCAGCCGCCTGAAACTGAACTCAGACAAGACGGAGGTCCTCATCCTGGGCTCTTCACCCTCCACCTGGGACGACTCCTGGTGGCCTCCCGCCCTGGGCACCGCACCCAAACCGACAGACCATGCACGCAACCTGGGCTTCATCCTGGACTCCTCCCTCTCCATGACCAGGCAAGTCAACAACGTCTCCTTGGCGTGCTTCAACATCCTACGCATGCTACGGAAGATCTTCTGGTGGATCCCCACCGAGACCAGGAAGACCGTCACCCAGGCCCTCGTCACTAGCCGACTGGACTACGGCAACGCCCTCTACGCCGGTACCACGGCCAAGCTCCAGAAGAGACTCCAGCGGATCCAGAACGCCTCAGCAAGACTCATCCTCGACATCCCACGAACCAGCCACATCTCCGGACATCTGAGAGACCTTCACTGGCTCCCCGTCAACAAAAGAATCACCTTCCGCCTCCTCACCCACGCACACAAAGCCCTACACGACCAAGGCCCGAGCTACCTCAACAGCCGAATCAACTTCTACGCTCCCAAACGCCACCTCCGATCAGCCAACCACGCCCTCGCCGCCGTCCCCCGCATCCGAAGAGCGACTACAGGAGGAAGGTCCTTCTCCTACCTGGCCGCCAAGACCTGGAACTCCCTCCCGACCGACCTGCGCCTGACCCAAGACCACCTCTCCTTCAGGAAGAAGCTGAAGACCTGGCTGTTCGAGCAGTAGCGGCACCCCCCCACCCCCAGCGCCTTGAGACCCTACGGGTATGTAGTGCGCTCTATAAATGTCTTTGATTGATTGATTGATTGAAGTCAAAACTTGTGGTATAAGCGCAATAAACTGCACCATTCCAATCAAGAACACAGCAGCCAACGTCGTTTTTATCAAAACCTATGTCCACCCAAAAAGAGTGCAGGAAACTAGTGCAGGAATTAAGGAGGGTCACAGGGGAGAAGGATCCAAACAGCTTGTCATCTCTGGGGATTTCAATTTGCATCAATGGGTTTCCCCACTATTGGGTTAGTAACAGCTCAAACAGTACTTTAGGAGCTCCATGCGCAAGGCTGAAATACATTTGGGTCTCAAACACAAACTGGAATCCACCTACTGGACGATCTTGAACACCATAGCTTCAGGGCTCTGAACAGCAGATTTACAGGAGATAATCCACCGGCTGCCACATACCACTGTAACAGAACCAGTTTGACTCTGAATTACACTTTTGTCACCCTCCCACTATTACAATACATTTACACATACCTAATTAGAGACAGAACTGGAAGTGATAACCTCCCACAGGAGGTGTCCTTTTCTCCCAATTTATCCATCCCAAAATACATGAGGGTGAATATACACAGAACACTCACTATCAGATGCAAAGAAATCAAGACTACCCCAGGCCTTTTTAGCAGGCTTTCTTCAGATACAGTGGACAAGTTTCAGTAATCTAGGGGGGAAAACAGTAATGCAGAATCTATGTGGGAGTCCATTACTGAAACATTTCAGGCAGTGTACGCAAGAGCGATCAAAGCCAAACCTTTTTGCAAAACGTCCACACAGAGAAAAGTCACAAGTGTAGATCAAGCTAGGTGCTGGAACGCACCTCCCCAGGGAAATCCCAACTACCCATTGCTTGAGGCATGAGTGTGTTCTGGCACCGACCCATTTCAGTCTTCTTCTGGTGGACCTGGCAGAGCAATTACAATCCTGTAACTCCTGTGCTCCACAATTAAGGGGCACACCAATATCTGGCTTGTTCTATGCTGATGACGTGCTACTGGTCAATCACACCTCAGTGAGGCTGTAGCTGCTGCTAGACACGATGAAGGTCTACTCTTTGGAAAATGGCCTAACCATCAATCTTGGCAAAACCAAGACCATGGCTTACAACAACTAGCAAAAATGCACAATGTCATGGTTCTGGGGAAACACCCAGATAGAGACTACAAACGGTTCCAAATACTTAGGGGTCATCATCGATAAGAAAGGCTCCTTTACAGTCCAGAAAGGGGCGATAAAAAGGAAAGGCTTGGCTCTGTCTGTAACCCTTAGAAACCTAAGAGAGGGCGGAGCTAGCCCGGAACGGTGATGGCCGCCTAAGCCCGAGGCTCCTCTGAGTCGTCGGAAAAAACAACAATTATCTTGCAGCTACAGTTGCCGTTGCTGCCCCTAACACTGCCCCTGAAGCATAGGAGGGGGTCCGTGGCCGTGTGGAGGGTCCGTCCACGAGCCTACCTGGCTGCGGAGCGCGCCTCGACTTCTGGGGAGCTTGCAGCATCTGAGCCGCAGATCCCCGGCCCAGAGTGGTGGAGGTGGTTGGGCGATGTTACCCGACGTGCGGACTGCTCGGCCCCCTGTGTTGCGGTCAGAGGCAGGCGGCCGTGAGAGGAGCTGGGTAGGCACCGCCTGCGCTGGTGTCCAGCAGGAGTAGCGCTAAGGATAGCGGAGCCCTTGCTCACTATACTGGAGGCCCTGGCAGCTTACTGGAGGGGCCGCGAGGAGTGCGGCGGACTGCGGAGCCCTGTTGCAAGGCACGTACCAGGATGCCTGCAGCCCCCCTGGAGTCCGGTGTGCCGGTGCAGGGACAACGCTGAAGTCGAGGACAGTTGCAGCGCATTGGATGGTAGCGCGAGCCGGCACCCCAGAGGTTTGTACCCACGCTACTAAACCTGCCTCGCAATAGTGAAGGAGGCACGGCTGGGTGACCGACCTGCTGCAGCCCACAGCGTATACCTGAACACCCTGAGTGGTGGTGCCTCAGTACTGCCCTGGACCCTGTATACGTGGGAGGTGGGGAGCGATAACCTACCTGCATGGAACACAGTTTGTACTGCCAAGGGCCTACCCGGGTGAGACTACTCTAACTCCATTAGTTTGAGCAGGGGCATCATAATTATATAGTTGGTGCCCTCCAGAGGTTCTGTTTTGGGAAGAAGTGCTCTACAACATATTGTGTATTGCTGACATAGGCGACCCACTTCATAGACTGAGCTATTGACACGCTGGCAGCAGGTGTGCGTGGCGAGAGTGCGCATTGCATTGGAGCCTAACCTTATAGCGAGACGAGTGGAGAGCCCTACCGCATACCTCAGGTAGGCGCAAGTGTACCCTGGCGCTATGGGCAAAGGAGATAAGACACAGATCAAGATGGCATTTGAACAGAAGTATGCCAGGTCCCAAGACCCCGCTCTGGATAGGGGGGCTAGGGCACCATCACAAGCTCTAGACGATGAGGAATCGGACATACGCAGCATTTTGAGAGCAAGGGTGAGGTCTCTGCAGAGTGGCAGCACGTCCTTGGGCACCAAAATTTATGCCCTGATATATCGGATGGATAGGATGGCAAAAAGAATAGACAAACACGCTGAACGGCTGGATATGTCTGAGAGGCGCTTAACGGAGTTCGAAGAGGCACAAACCACCCTGGACGCTGACAATAAACAACTGGGAGGGGTCCTGCGTGCCCTACAAGACAAGACTGAAGACATAGAAGCACGTTCCCGGTGCTGCAACCTACGACTCATTGGCCTTCCGGAAAAGACGGCAACGGGAAATATGGATAAGTTAATCAAGAAGTTACTGGTGACATTACTAGGGGATGATGTCTTCTCAGCTATGTTTGTGGTCAAGAGGGCGCACAGGGCTCTGGGACCTAGGGTGCCGCCGAGTGCTGCGCCGCCCCCGATAATTGCAAAGCTCCTTAACTATTGGGATTGTGATGCTGCCTTGCGTGTTCCCACGGAAAAGAAAATCCTGAAATTTGCGGGCTCGGAACTTGCGTTGTATCCCGACTTCACGGCCCGTGTTCAGGAAGCCCGCAGACACTTTGTACCACTCATAACGACAACTCCGGGACTTGGGAGTGGACTACGCCATGCTGTATCCGGCGAAGCTGCGGGTCAATAGGCAAGGTAGATCGCATATTTTTACAGACCCTACGATCTTACAACAAGCCATCAAGAACCCGGCGAAGGAGTGGAAGGGCAGCCCGGAGCAGCACAGACCGGAGGATTCGGAGGGGTCGACGCTAGACAAACAGGACTGAAAAACTGAACTGGTAGATACAGGGGCGTTGGGAAGTCCAGGGGATAATGGGGTTTGATGGTTTATTATATGCTGACGTGCGACTTTCTGGTGATACTTAAAGGTACGCATAGACGTGGTGGGCACTCTGTTGTTTGACTCCTGTTACAAATGGGGTGGCTTTGACCCTGAGATTTGGTCTTTGACATGGGAAGATAAGCACCCTGGAACAATAGAATCAGTGAAGTGGGTATGCAACATGCGACATTAATGGCCCTCTCTGAGAGTAAGCGGAGATCGACTCTTCCAATGTACTACGAAGATCTAGTTCTCTGCTAATGTGGGGTCCAACGTATGAAAACATAGCTGCTTATATGTTTATGACGACTCGTGGGGGCTGGGGCTGGTCATCATTGTTGCTGGTCTTTGTTTCCATAGACACGGGGGCTACCTCTGCTCTCGTGTGCATTACAGTGTTGTTTCTACCCCCTCCATGAAGGTTAAGGCTTGGGGGAGTGTTGGGGGATCGGGACCGGGAATCATGCGACCATGTTGGGGGAAGTCTGCTTTGCGTGGGTGGTAGAGGTAAGGCAAGGGGAGTTTCCTATGCGGGGTTTTTCTGGAAGTTTGTTGTTTTCTAAGCGGATGATGCACGGCATGTTAACCCACAAACGTTCCTGCTACACGATTTGGTCTGCATGTTTGGTAAATGACACGTGATGCATTAGATTCGCAGGAGAGTATGGGCGGGCTGCGGGTGCTGTCCAGGAATGTCAGGGGACTCAATGATCATCGTAAGCTACGTAAGGGCTTGAGCTATCTCAATAGACAAAAGATAGATCTTGCTCTTTTACAAGAGACACGTCTCCCTGTAACTAGCCCTATGCTAAAGCTCAGAGCTTTGGAAGGTATTTGTTCTGGGATCATGCAGGCTCTGAATAAGGCTTCTAAACCTTGTACCTGCCAGTCTTTTGTGCCCCAGACAGTTTTTGTCTCAATGTTGTCTTTCCAAAAGTTAAACCTAATGTAGATAGTTGAGCATAAAAGTTCGCAGAATAAATTTGT
This sequence comes from Lissotriton vulgaris, assembly GCF_964263255.1. Taxonomy (NCBI): domain Eukaryota; kingdom Metazoa; phylum Chordata; class Amphibia; order Caudata; family Salamandridae; genus Lissotriton; species Lissotriton vulgaris. The sequence goes on from NC_141687.1 coordinate 900,254,142, forward strand.
TTAGTATTGGTCAACATGTTTTTAATTCCTGTCTTATTCATGTTTTTGAAATAAAACGTTTCTGGATTTGTGACATTAAAACCTGAGAAGTATGGAAACTTTTCCTAAAATGTTTTAGAGCTGCTCTTTGGCAGCGTTGGACAATGTTCCTATTGATTATAAGTAAAAACATTTCTAGGAGTTGCGGATTTGTGCAAATAATGGTGACCATAATGATTAAAACAATACATTTGTTCATAATCTGATGAACTTTCTAAGTATTCATGTTTAGTGAATTTAGCTGACATTTCTAAATCTGTCTTCATATTATTAACAGTTTCAAAGTCCCAATCATCGGAAAATGTGCTGGGTGAAACAAAGTCACTCAAAGAAACCTTAAACTGGTTGGTGTGGAATCTTCAACAGTTCCACCGGTCCATGAATGTCATAATCAGTTGTGTCCCATGCTATACCACCAGGCATAGGAACGACTGTGATGTTCACTGATGACAGGCCTCTTTGCTCACGATGAGATGATTTGTGAGGTTTCAGGAGCAAGTTGATGTTCTTACTTGCTGTGTCCATTGTACTGTATTTTTCATCTATCATCTTTCCCAAACTTAAAACAAGAATGAGCCAAAGTAGGAGAAAAATTACACCTAACACAATCCAAAATTCAACCCATGGTGAAGCCAGATATATATTTTCAAGCTGATGAATGAGCTCTGTGATTTTTTCTTTGAAAGTTTTATTTGCTGGCGTAGTTTCAGGTTCACTGGGATCCTCAGAAAATGTATCAAAGTTGATGAAATAGTCAGAGGCAGTTCTGTCAATTCTTGGAATTGCATCAGGATTGTTTGAAATCGCTGGAGCTGCTTCTTCCTTTGTCATATTTGTATAGTCAGAGGCCATATCATTTTAGATGGGATTTTCTTGACAAACTGTTATTTGGGTCTCAAGAGGCACAAGTTCCATGGATTTGTTGAATGCCCTTCTTTTCTTACAGCAGCCTTATCAAAGGTGATGAGTCTTTCAGTTTGAACCTCTTGTATTGTAGCAAAATTTGGTCGTCTGCTACATCTCAGGAGTCCACTGGGCCTACTACTTATTATCGGCCACATGATGTGATTTTACCAGGTCAATGGATACAGACCTGTTCTCCTTTCTTCCAGCAAGGGGCGGCAGTAACATTGTTCTTGATCCGTGAATTGCTAGTACAGGTACTGGTTTTCCGTAAGAAGGCCCAAATTCTTTATTATCTGCGATCTTTTCTCTGACTAGATCCCCAATCTTTGGAATCCAGACAGGCCTTGCTGTGACAGGTGATTTCTCTTCAGTGGTCTTTGGCCTTTGTGTTGTGTTGCTCAGACTTCTTCTTGTTTCATTTAAGTCCTGTAAAACAGCCAAACGGTCTTTGATATCAAAGGATTTTTATTCCACCACTGAAGTTTGACGATCAAGATCCTGGATGATCATTCTAGTACCAAATAGTAATTCATATGGAGTGATTCCACCCAGAGAATTTCTTGGCAGATTATTAAGACTACCCTGGACACTTATTAGATGTTTGACCCACCCTTCACCCGAACCTAATACCCTAGCTGTTATAGATTGCTTTATGTCACGTTTTTTTCTTTCCACTACAGCATTTCCCTCAGGATGGAATGGACTTGAGTACCGCAATGCAACGCCCAAACTAGCCATGGCCTCTTTGTAAGTTCTAGAGCTAAACGCAGGACCCTGGTCAGAATGCAGCGTGCTGATTGCGTATGTGCAGATAAAGACTCGCAAATCTTTTATAACAGTTCTGGCGTCAGCCGAGCGCTGAGGCCACATCCAAATGAAATTTGTACTAATAGTTGTAGGACTGCTTTCGTCCATGGTGACGTTTGCGTGTAGATAGTCTAATGCTGTCTAACAATGGTATCTGAACTGGGCTGGCTACACTGTAGTCAGGTATCTAGTGGTTTTGAAAGTTATGATCTCTGTAACAGACATCGCAATTAATTCCGAATTCGTAAACTTGGACGCTCATTCCCGGCCACCAGTACATCTCTTCTAATTCTATTAGAGATTTTAAGATCCCTTGATGTGTCAGACCCTTCTGCCATATGTGCTTCGTGAACCAAAGCACCTCTCCGGTTCCTGCTTGGAATTACTCTATCCCCCACTCCAGGGATTCGAGCAAAAGGAACTGAGTTTGCGTCAATTATGTATGTATTTCCGAGTGGATAATTTAGAGGTAACACTGCATAGCTGCCTTTCATTGCGGCATTGACGGCTCGCATTGTTTCACCGTCTACTTTTGTTTTTGAATGATTGATTGCAGCTACAGAAGCCGTCTGCACAGCTGCCTTCAGCCAATGAATTCCCTGCAACGTGAACGCCATCACGCTGATGACTCAGTGTATGGATCACGTGAGTCTTTTGTAGTTCTTTCTGTAATAGAACTACTTGTTCCCAAAGCATTTTATGCTTGATTACACCACCTCTTGCGTCTTTGAAACCATTTTGAACCCAGTTCTGCAGATATTCATTGTAAGACTGGACGCAGTAATACGAATCGCACACTATGAGTGTGGGGAATTCGCGATCGGTATTTTCAAGTGCCAGCTTGAAAGCCTGTAGTTCAGCTCACTGAGCTGTACAGTCTCCGAGTGATTGAGTTTTAGTGACCATTGGTCTAAATTTACCTTCGCGCCAGCGACCTTTAACAATTGCGCATCCAGCACTATAGGCTTGTTTACCAACAAATGCGGGATGTGCTGATCCGTCTGTATAAATTATACAACCGTAATGTTCTAGAGGCAGAATCTCGGTTGGCAGAGGACATTCGTGTTCGTATTGTAGAAATTCTTGTGTCTTTAGGTAGGGGTCAAAAACGTATTCAACGTCTGTTGCAGCAAGAGAATTAACCCATTTTATCCATCTCAGATGTAAATCCTTAGCATTTGGAAAAGCTCGCTTTTATTACTGCCTCTAAGGCAGGTACAGGTGTAACAATCATTATTCGTTTACCCTGCGTGAGAGCTCTCTCTTTTGCTGCTGCAGTTTGAACCGCTGTAAGAATCTTTTCTGTTGAAGTGAATTTCATTTCAGCCTGTGTGTACAAGTGTGATTTGTAAGCTATTAGTACCTTTTCACCTTCATTAAAGGTTAGGTATATGAATCCGCACCTCCCTGGGATGATCCGAATCACAAGGTTGCGTACGTTGTCGCAAGTCTGTAATTGTGTTTTTTGCTAACATGTCTGTTTGCACTGAACGCAAAATTTCTGTGTGTTTTTGAGTCCAATTAGTTGATTTGAAATCAGGTTTTATTAGTTCGTAGAGAAGTTTAACCCTTTCTGTGTAATTTAGAACATAAGTTCTTCCAAAATTCAGGAAACCTAGAATTGATTGTAAGTTTTCAGCGTTTTTGGAGGTTGGAGCAGCGCACATTCCTCTAGAAAGTTGGCTGCCAGGCTTTTGCCTTCACTTGATAACTCGTAGTCTGAGAATAGGACGTTGAGGTGGGCAATTCGTGATTTCTTGAAATTGAATTTATACCCTTCAGAAGCAAACCCAAGTATTATGCTGTTAACTCTTTTCAAGTGTACGTCCAAATTATCATCTGTAAGATAGATGTCGTCGACATAGATAATGCCTCATCATCATACGTTTGTAGTAACTCTGTTACTCTGGCTGAAAATAAACCTGGACTATTCTTGAATCCCTGGAGAGATGGCAAAATTGTTGCTGTGTCACCATTATTGAGAAAGCGGTCAAGTATCTACTTTCTGGTGCAATGTTTTGACAGAAGAAACCGCAAGAAATATCTAATGTGGTTTTATATTTTTCCGCATGATGTTATTCATCAGTGCTGCACTGCGTGCATTTTGTACTGCAAAAGTTTTGCAACAAGTGTTTAAATGTCTATAGTCCAAAACTAGATGATATGAATTGTCTGGTTTGGAGACAGGAAGCAAAGGATTGTTCATAGATGAGGTGCATGTTTCAATCACCCCTTGGTTTTCAAGTTGATCTAATATCTCCCTGACCTGTTATTTAGCTTCTTGCTTAACTGGATACTGCCTCTGTGCAGAAGATTGATTTTTTAACTGGATTTTATGGTGAGGAAAGTCCTCATCCCATCCTATGTGATTTTTGTATAATGCTGGAGCCTTGGCTACAGCCCATTTTCTGGCATAGGTGTATTTTTTTATGAATTGGAATGTGATTAAAGAAGGCTGGCATAATTATCTATTCACCATGTGGGCACTCCCTGACAAATTCAGGTGGCCAGTCTTGTTCAGCTAGAAGAATGTCATAACCCTTAGATAGCTTCTCTCAAAAGAGTGCTTTTATTTTCCTAGTTATGTCCCCCTCCATTCGGAGTGTTACTTCATATAACTTATGGGGTACACTAACCCTGGTGTTGGCAGTTTCAACTTGAATGTATTCATTCAAGTCCACTGTCTCCAGATGATCCTTCAAGATCTTGTGAGCTATGGCGACTTCTGCTGCGCTGTCTAGCATGTCTGGGTCCACTCCCTGTTCTTGAGTTGTATCCTCAAGATCCTCGGCATGTCTGATCTTTAGACTTGCTACCTTCTATTTGGTGAACCTTCTTATTTTTCGGAACGTGCTGTTCGTCTTTGGACTTCACGCGTTCTTCCTTTTGTTCTGATCGTCCTCTTCTTTCGGATTTCTGCGAGGAAGTCTGAAAGGTACAAGAGGAACGTGTATCAATATCTTGATATCTATCAGGTTTTCTCAAATTATCCCTATTTCTGAGGTTATACCTCTTTTCAGAGAGTTCCTTTTGAGGAGACCTACCTCTGGACTGGGAGTGCTTCTCTTTAGGAAGCATCTGTTTACTATTTTCCCACTTCTTTTTAGGAGTAGTGAGATTATTTTTAATAAAAACCTTTTCAGGATTTTCTGTTAGATTGGGTTTTACTGGTTTCTCCCCCAAACTATCTCTTCCTAGTTCTTCCTAGGATTTTTCAATTATTCTTGCAAGTTCATATGGTTGCTCTGTTATATCAGTTTCTTTTAGTTTTTGACGGATTGCCACGGATGCTGCTTCACCTTTGATGTTAGCTAATAGTATAGCTGAGACCTGTTTGAAATCTTTTAGTAACTTCATACCAAGATTTAAGGCTGGTTCTGGTCCGTATTCATTTTGAATCTGTCTTAGGACGTCTGGTATTACCGCCATAGACGGAACACCATGTGTTTTTGTGTAGATTGAAGCAAAGACTGTACCCCAAGTGTCGCAGTCCTCTACGTGTGGTGCAATCCCCATTGGTAAACATATTGTTAGAATCCTGTGTTTCTCATTAGGTGTACTATCGGGAAATACTGCCTCTATTTGAATAATTTTTTGAGCTAATCAGAATGGAATTTATTCCCTTTTTATGGGCTATTTAGCCATGACTGATTGTATGGTCATTTGTTTGTGTTCCCCTGATGAGGGGTGTGCTGTGGAATCCTTATCGCAGGTTGGACTGTTAAAGTCTGCATGTCATATTGAACCAACTGTCTATGTATTTTAATTAATTGTTTTAGCTGAGCTAATATTTCTGGACCTGTCATTTGTTCAATGGCAGGATGTGGTGTATAGCTGGCTACTACCGGGCATGTTGCTCCTGGTCTATCTAGTGGACCGAGCCTGGTAATGTGATTTTGATGTTGTAGGGCACCTTTAAACCAGAGCTGATGCTCTTGATAAGTTAGTGGAATTTCAACATCCTCGAAAGGAACATATTCCACTGGAGGTTCCTCTACTTTGTAGTAGTGGAACTCGTGTGTTACTGGATTTGCCGCAGGAAACAGAATCCATTAATAAAATACCTCTGTCTGCCGATATTCATGTGCCTCTATAACAAATATTACTTTACCACCTTTCGATGATACTCCATTATTTATAAGCTTTCTAGTGATGGATTTCCTTATATTTACCGGGATGAGTATAGCATCCAGGTAATTTTGTTGGAGACTTGTGTTGTCTAAAACTGCCTGAGCTGCTGCTCCAGCTCTCTCCTTTTCGTCGTCACTCTCTGACATTTTGTTGACCGAAAGTTTGCAGAGCAAGTTTCAAGGAAACAAAGATAAGGTGCACAATATTTTTGGAACACTGTATCCTTCAACGTTGAACAAACCAAAAAACTAATACATAGGATTTTTGTCCTACTCATGTATGGCAGATATTATATCCTTTTATCCACTCCAGACGTCTATTGGAGTATGTTACGGGAAAAAAGGGGTCTGTGTGAAAAGCACGACTGAGTTACTCTAGCATCTAGCGTTAAATTATCGCCTTACCATACTTTGGGTGCCATGTAGTGTGGTTCCTATATTCCCAATAGGCTCTGTGCATTGGAATAATATATACTATAGATTTGACGTAGGACTGAGGTCTACTAGGTCTCTATCGAATATATTAGACTTAATTGTGAGTGCCAGCTAGCTCAGAGGTCACTAAAAACTTTCTTGAATAAACAAGAAGGGATTAGTTTCTGACAACCTCATAAACATGACAACTTTCTTTCCCAAGAATAAGATATGCATCTTTAGAGTAGCGGAAACAATAGATAGATATTTCGCTCAGTCAATCGTGCATGCTTCGTTTCACCAGAGGTGCAGAGAAATAGAGAGACGGGCGTTTTCAATAAAAAGTATTTATTGAACAGTCTTCTTTCTCATGCAGAGGAAATGAACTGCTACAATCGTAATACTGGTTGCAAAGTCAATGAGTACAGAACGAAGAGTATTATAAAATAATACTGTAAAAGCATGATATGGTTTCTCAGCCATAAAATGCATGGAATACATACATTAATAAATAAAGACTAAAAGTACTCAACTGGTGCTTCTAAAATACGCCTAACCCGGGGTACCTAACCTAGGTCTAGTACAAGGGAAATTGTAAGTGAGGTGTAGCTTAGTTTCAGTATTCTTTTGCCAAGAACCTATCCAAGAATTCTCTTCGGGTCTAATCAGCTCCGTACCTTGGTTTAGAATGAAGGAGGTCTGGTATCTCTCTCTCAGGCCTCAATTTCTCGGCAAGAGAAAAGACTGCATCTTTCTCAGTGCGTCTGCTGAAGGGTCTGCTTCCTTAGGCACTTGCTTCAGCGAGCTGTGTCATGTAGGTAGATAGTCGAACTGCTCCAAACTACTGTGTGTTTGCCTGGGCAAGTGTGGGCATATTTATACCTTGAAGGTGCCAAGTTTAATGTAAGGTTGGACATAATAACGTCATCAAAGACTCAGTTCTTTGAAAAGTCCATGAGTTCTTGGTTAAATCAATATTCAAGTAAGGGGAAGTCCCTGGCAGCTGAAGGCGGGTTTTTCCAAGAAATCGTTGTGGATTTTCAGAACTAGTGGAAGTAGCCATGTCGTATTTAGACTGCATAGGCTAAGTCTAAATATGGTTATGAATTCTATGCCTATATAAGGATAGGGTGATTTATACCTATATATGGGCATGAATTGGGAAAATTACACTAGTGTTCTAAATTCATATACAACAATGCGGTAAGGCGCAATAGCTGCAGGGAATTAACTCCTGCTTATTCCTGGTATTAAGTCGGATGATAACCAGCACCAGAAATGGGAGCCCAGCCCACAGCCACACCAGAAAAACAACAGATGCCATGGAGCATCTGATCATACAGCTCGGAGCCCCATGAGGGCCACAACACCCCCCACCACAACCCCCCAGTCTAATTTTAACCCCCAATTCCCCATACAAAGAAATTTTACATCAACTGAACGAAATCATGAACAAAGCAATTCTCATGATGTTGCACGCTTACAACAATTGACATTCATGTGTGGTCAGAAAAAGGAAAATCGATAATTCATTTTTGAATTTCCAAGCAAATTATTTGATTTAAATTAAACTCAAAACAACCATCTGGAAGAGTCATCGCGGGTCTTCTATGGACAATCTGTAAGTCACTGCCTGCAAGACAAAATTCAAGATACAAAAGTTATATGCGCTCATCAAAGGACAGAGAGAGAGAGAAAGAGAGAGAGCAAGAAAGGGAGAACGAGAGAGAGTGAAAGGAAGAGAGGGAGAGAGAGTAAGAGAGAGAGAGAGAGGGGGAGAGAGAGAGAGAGAAAGAGAGCTGAAGAGAAAGAGAGAGAGAAAGATACAGAACAAGTGAAAGAGAGAGAGAGAAAGAGACAGTGAAAGGAAGAAAGGGAGATGGAGAGAGAGTGACGACACTGTGGACCAAGGCCTCACTGTTCACCTGCTGCCACCGGTGTATCTCCAACCATGTGCCGGTATGCACTGCAGTCCACCAGGTCCCTTTTCCGAAAAAGAGTCTAGATTTATGAATGGCAGAGTTTATATCATTGCACACGCCATCATCGCTTGCCCGTCCCTGCGCACACAGGCTGCTGCACCCCAACCCCTCCCGCCGCCCAGCAGTGATTGCCCGTCCCTGCGCACCCAGGCCTCACTACTCACCGCCCGCCACTGGCGTGTCTCCAAGAGGGCCCACCACATGCTGGTGCAAGCTACAAGCCCGGGGACCATGACCTTGGCAGCCTCCACATCATGCAGCCCCACACCGCGGGCCACCAGGTCACACATGCGATTCTTGGTCTTGATTTTGCAGTGGCAGAGATCAAGTCAGTGCACACGGCATCATTGCAGGCTGCCCACCCGCTTTTTAGGTGCCACTACCTAAGTGAACCGAGACGCAACACCACATGGCTGTAGGCCCGCGCAGCCCGCTGGCTCACGCTAATCCTTACCAGTCCGGACCGCCAGGACGGAGCATAATTGCAGGCTGCACACCCGCTCAGCATTTATGGTGCCCCTACCTCAGGGCACCAAAAGTCACTATCCTGTGCCGGCCGCAGTGCATCCAATGCCACCAACTCTGTGCAATGCAAGTCAAGGACCCTTTATGATTGAGTGATATGACAGGCGGATGCAGCCATGTCACCTCCGACAGTGGGGAAGAACTGGTACACATAGCGTTATCGTCCCCCCCTTTATACGTAAGCTGAGTGGGCTGGGTCGGCATCTGCCAGGTCAGCGTAGGGGCGTGAATAATTATCCCTGAGCTCTGGGCATGGTTAATTTCTGGGCTGGATAGGAAACCAACTGATACGTGTGTCTCTGTCACAGTGTCGGGGCCACACGGCCCACAATGAACAATGTTGCAATGTTGCATGCACCCGGAGGGCAGCTGCACACAAAGGGATTGTACAAGGAGCACAAGACCACTCGGGCTCTTGGCTCATACAAGCCAACTGTTGTGTGTGCATCGCTATTGATGTACCATAAGCCTACGGCCTAGCCTCAATTGCAGTGTGAAAGTCACATGACATTTACAGAATGAAAGCAGTAGTTAGACTAACATTAGGGATGAAAGCTCCTTTGTCTAAATACGTAAGGGGGAAGCACATCTACACCTCTGACCTTGTTCTTGCAGGCGGCACACAAACCCTGAGATAGATACCATAGCAGATGATGATGACTCCCACACTACGCACATCGCTAATGAAAGACCAACGTATACACACCCCACACACAGAAGTCCTTTCTCGAGGTTCTCTTGCATGGAATGCCCTTGACACTTACGTACACAACAACCCATACATCCAAATGTTACACACACATACGACTAATTGGTCCGAGCTGTGGCATATCATGTCACTGTCACACATGCGCATTGCTTTAATTTCCCACAGTGTACCTTTTATTGCAATCAATGTCCTTACATTCATCCATACGTTCATATATGATCGATTATGGACATGACACATCTGTGTGAATTTGAATGATTTATTCACATTTGGTGGAATGTCGGAGCTGGAGCAGTACATGGCCATGCAAACCCCACATTACATTGTAGCCCAGTGGAGGGCCAGCCAGAGTCATTTAGGGATTGACAAGTAGATCGGAAGAGGAAGACTACAGTCCGCAGTCTGATTGCAGTGTCATTGGTAAGCAAACAAAATATGGCAGTCCATTTTGAGGTCCAAGGGGAATGTCGCAGAGTGTTTCGAGGAACTGTGGGAGGTGTGGTTACAGGGCATGATGCAGATGTCAGAACCAAGCTGAAACAGGGCATATGATGGAGAAGATTGCTACTGTCCCCTTCTTAATACACAAGTGGAATCACCAGCATCTTCGTCCTCTTTGTCATCTGTCTGACATGTAGGTGCTGATGTTTGGTCTGCAGCACTGTGTGCCACTGACACATCAGGGGCCGGAGACGTGTGTGTAGAAGTCCCATCAGAATTCATCAGTGACTGCCTTAGTGACAGCAATGCGATGATGAGGAACTTCAGGGCATGGAAGATACCAACAACTTTTCGCTGGTGTGCATCCATGGCAGCCATTCTTTCTGCATGCATCTGCTTCATGTTCTCCATTATCCTCAGCGTCTATGCCAACTCTCGGCTGACATTGCTGAGCCACTCTGACTAGAGAGTTGTTCTCCTCTCAGTATCATGACTCCATCGATGTTGAGCATGGATTGTTGGACATCATGAAGTGAAGTGTGGGTGTCCCTTAGGGAGTGTAAGTGGTACTTTTTGTGATTTAGACACCCATGTATGTCTTCTTTGTTTGGCTGTCATGTGGTCGAACCCCACCCGCACCTGTTCAGCCACCTCTTTCTGGCAGTCTAACACCTGACCTTGGAATGCGATGTGTTCTTTGGTGAGGTGTGGGAGCCAGCCATGGTGGTGGGTGCGTCCTGCTGTGTGGTCTATGCATGGGGTGGGTTCTCCTCGATGCAGCTGGGTTGCCCTGCTCCTAGGTGGGTGGTTGTAGCTGTTCGTGAGCTGTTATAGGGCATTGGTATTGAAGGTGTGGAGGTCCTCTTCATCATCACTAATGAGTTGTCTGGTCTGCTCTGCAGGAGGTTTTGATTGTCCCTCTGTAATGTGAATGGGAGATGCATTTTAACATTGTGTTGGCATGTATGTTTACGCATTGTTCAAGTTTACATACAGACTGCATGACAAAGTGCATTGTGACTGTTTGAGAGGAGATGACTATTTGATGCGGGACAGTGGACATTTGAACTACATCACTGATGTGAGGTTGTACATGTACATTCTCATCTCACAGTTTCCTGCTATGCCAGATGTGATTGGCCAGTTTCTACACACAAGCAGAACCAGTTGTGTACTCTGTTCTATAGTGAAAGTGTTGCACTTAGTACCGCATTGTCATCAATGTTGATGTGCTGTTATTGCTATGTGTGTGTGCTACATTGTGGGTGAGTCGCCCCTGCAGCTGTGATTTTGCTGCCCCTTATTCATTTGAAGCGGTGTGCCTTTGACTTCTGTGCTTCTACAGTGCTGAGATGTTGCAGACTTGACTAATTTTGGCTCTTAGTCGGATTTTGGACTCTTGGGCATGGTTTATCCACAAATGTGTTGTTGACGTCAGGGTTGTTTGTGCACGTGGATGTGTCAGAGTGTGACCTGCTCCTTTTCAGAGGTGTTCCACAATCAGCCACCTCAGTGTTGTAAAACACACAAGATGATGGACAGAATGTTGCACAATGGCAAAACATTCACCCCCAGTCACAGATCAGGGTTTAATCCATTGTTATTTTGCTCACCAAGCCACCCCAGTTTAGATATGGCCATTTGCAAATCAGTCTTGACCCTGTGCCTCATGGGAACAGTCCAGACTGAACTGCCAAGCCATGTCTTCCCTGGACCGGAATCAAGCATCCTAGGACCGGTTACCGCCTATCAGCCATCTACAGCCAGGATAGCTTGACTCCAGTGGCGTAGTGAGCATGGGACCCACAACTGGGCATACCCTTCCCACATTGGGTGAACAACAAAACAGACAAGATGATGAACGGAATGTTGCACAATCGCAAAACATTCACCCCAAGTCACAGATCTGGGTTTAGTCCATCGTTATTTTGCTCATCAAGCCACCCCAGCTCAGATATGCAAATCAGTCTTGACCCTGTGCCTCATGGGAACAGTCCAGACCGAACTGCCAAGCCATGTCTTCCCTGGACCGGAAACTGTCCATAGTGATAGCATTTATGATGTCACTGGCGAGGTAATAAATGATCTCCCCTGACCTACCATGCAGCTACAGGCCTTGTCTGCTTATTTTTTATTATTAGTTGTGCCTGTAGAATTGATCCCCCCTTTCGGCTGAAGCACGAAGGCCCACAGCCCTCGGGGATAAAAGTATGTGTGGAGAACCTTGCAGTGTCTGAAGCTCAAGGCAAACACACATCTTTTTACAAAAAACATTTTGGGGTAAATTGCTTGTGCACCCATCGTATTTGTCCTTGGTCTGAGTGGATGGATGCAACCCTTACTCATCTAGTCCCCCACAACCCTTGTCCATTTTTTTTTAGCAAGGCAAGTACTGAGCATCACATTATATTTTAGCAGCTGCAACAGAAGCTTTCCTGTTGCAGGCAGTCAGTCAGATTGCTCTGATCTTCATGCACCCTTTGAGGGTGGGAAACAATTGTCTCTCTTATACCAAAATTAATTTTAAAAAATCAGACCATTAGACCTCTGCAGATTTGTGTCCAAGCATCAACAATATGTAATTGTTTTAGCCTTCTGGGAGCAGCCAACACATTTTAATGCAAATACCTTAAGAATTATTGAACAGATTTATATCAAAGAATAAAATAAAAATTAGGAAGAATGGTGCAAATCCATAGCTTTCAGAAAAAAAAGTCATATTTAAATTTGAATAGGTAATTCAACTCTTCCCTCTCTTAACCTATTTCTGATTCGTTGGATCTACAGGCAAATTGCCATGCCCAAGATCAGCCATTTAAATAACAGTCTGTGGAATTGTATGCAGATTCATCACATTGTAACCAAAGTTACTATCAAACCAATAGACACCTTTTAATGGCAAATTCGTTCATGATGTATCTACTCAGTCTCTATAAGAAACTGTGCAACCCACACATATGTATGTATTAATGTGGTCCAATAACAGATTTTATTTAGAGTAACTTTACCTAAAAATGTATATACACATATTTATTACTACAGTGCAAAGTTCAAATTTAAGTTAATTGCCACAGAACAACAAAATCGACAACGGATTAACATGTTTTTATTGACTCACAGATTTCGTGTAACAATTACTTTACACCAGGAAATAGCTCTCCTAAATGTCACAATGCCTTTTCACTGTGACATACTGCACACACCTAACCTCTATAATATGCTAATTATTACCATTATAACAAGGAATGTTAATTTCCACTTTAAAAAATGATTGTGTGTCATTAGTACAATTGCTCTGAATAGCCTTTTTGGGCCACCTCTGAGACTATGAGAAAAAAAACCACATTAAATAGGTTTAGTGAGTATTGACCGAGTTGATTTCAAATGTAAAGTCATAGCCTTAATATGAAAGTTACTTTCATAGTAAGGTGAATGCGATATTTGACTGTAGAAATAAATGAGCAAATGCGCATTTATTAACATACTTGGTGAATAATGTTTTACTGGGGATATCTACATTCACTGACATGGCATAAATATATAGACATACGTTTTAATGTCGAAACGTATGGATATCTAAAATGTCCACATGCCTACACTCCACACCGCTACATGCTGATGAATGGATGGTGCATGATAATTGAACACTGCAGAGAGCTACCTTTTGAAGGATAAATGCAAGGCCAGCTTACATAAAGGAACGCGTGTGGAGGAAAGGGCTCTGCGAAAATATATTAGGTTATCGATTATCTATATGCAACCGAATCCAACCTTGCCCATCATTTAGAAGCAAACACGATTTTCCTAAAGGTTGCGCGCGCTGCACACACTCAGAAAATATCTGTTAACTTTCGCAGGACGGAAGAAAATCACCGAAAGGGAGAGTGGGAAATAATTAAAATTGAAAATTGATTGTTGGCGCTGTACTAGGTTTATGCAAAGGGCCACTGTTCCTTGGGGACTTCACGAAGGGGTTTCTGGCTCCGTGTCGGACAGGGTAAGCATTTTTTCAGATTACTGTACACCGCGTATAATATGCCAGGGGGAAAGCTACACGGCGTATGTGGCATTTTATTATTTCCTTAAAGAAATCAATGGACTGCCACATTCCCCACGGAACTATAATATTTATTTCAATGCTCTGCCAATACATTTAACAAGGTTAGCTTTATATCAGTTTAGTTGGAGGATTCAATTGAAGGAAGTTATATTTGTTAAGCTCGATTACAGAAAGTGATCAATATAAATGAAAAACAGAGCCTCTTCGTCCCAGTATAGAGTAAAAAAAGGGTATTGTGAGCAAAAGAGTGTCTTGTTTATAAAAACTGCCGAATTATCAAACTGCCTTTTTCTTGTGGTTAGGGCCCAGATGTAGGTAAAATAGATTTACCGATTTTTAATTACCGAATTCTACCGATTCGGTAATTAAAAATCGGTAAATCTAAGGGGTGGATATGTAGGAACATCCAGATGTTCCTTTTACCGAATCGGTAAATATCTGTATTTACCGATTCGGTAAATACCGACCGGTAATGCCCCATTCATTCCTATGGGCTTTGAAGCCCATAGGAATGAATGGGGCATTACCGGTCGGTATTTACCGAATCGGTAAATACCGATTTTGACAAGGGTGCAGGGGGTGTCACTTTGACACCCTCTAGCACCCCCAAAAAAGAATCGGGGGCCATGTGGCAGGCATACCTGCCCTAAGGGCAGGTCTGCCTGTCATATGGCACAGGTGTGCATGCACACATGTGCATGCACACTGGAATCGGTATTTTACCATGAAGTTGGATTTCATGGTAAAATACCGATTCTGTAAGGCTTGTGGGACTCAGAAGAGTCCCACCTACATCTCATTGTTACCGAATCGGTAAAAATACCGATTCGGTATTTTACAGATTCGGTAAATTTACCGATCGGTAAATTTACCGAATCTGTAAAATATGTGGCCCTACATACCATTTTGTGATTCTCGGTCGGTAACGGCCCAAAATACCGATTTTCGGCAGTTACCGACCGACCTACATCCGGCCCAAAGTGTTTTTTTTTTAGCCTGCAAAACTGTGTGAGAAAGTAGATTAATGTTTAAAGACCTTTTGCGCTAAAGCGTTTTTTTTTTTAACATGTCTTGCTGTAGGATGATGAATATTGTATGAAAACCTTAAAAAAAAAGTTTCAGGCAGAGTCAAAACTAGTACATATGATCCGTAGCGGTCGAAACAGATCGGGAGTGGTGCGCGGGACGGGCATGGGATGGGAGGGGGTACCGTCCCGGTGGTGTTGGAGGGGGTGATGTAAAATTGTTTAGGAAAAAGTAAAAAAAAACTACCTTCTTGCGGCTGACCTGCACGTGTCATCTCAGTCTCTCCTCCAGGCAGGAACAGGAAGCAGAGCCAGGCTCCCTCCCGTAAGTCAATCACAATGCTGCAATGCAGGATTGTGATTGGTCTGAGCACCGTGGATGGGTGATCAGCCAGGGAATGGGGGCATGGGCATGTTCTCCACGCAGGCTGTAATGCAGCCTGCATGGAGAACATGCGAAGTGTACATGACTGTTTTAGACGGCCCCAGGGGGCTGACCAAACAGTCATTGCGCACTTGGAGGGGGCAAACCACTCCTCCCCTACTCAGAGAGCAGTCAGAGAGTTATTATCTTTGTATTTGTTCTTTCTTTTCCCGCTTTGCAGCAGTCGGGTGACGCTCTTCTAGGATGTGTTGGACTAGTCCCTTTTTGCAGGTTTATTCCCAAACGTTTTGCTTTTGCCTCCTATTTTTCTGACCAGTTTTTGTTGACTTTAGGACTCTTGGCATATACCACAGCTGATCAGTGCTAAAGTGCATATGCTCTCTGTCTAAATTGTAATTCTGATTAAGTATGGGTGTAAAATCCGTTCTGCTCGTGAAATTTGACATTTTTGGCAATTTTGCTATCCGCGAATCTCGCGAAATGGCAGAAAAGTTCGCAAATTAGCTCGCGGGCGGATTTTCTTTTTTTTGATGGCCAGCTCACTCATGGGACCAAAGTTACAGGCACACACGGTCACTGGAGGCAAATCTTCTGGCCCTTTACACAGCTGCAGTGTAGGAAAAGCACTATACATTTACCCAACGAGGTAGCACTTACTGATTAGCCAGTAGAAAGTACTCCAGTTGAGTAGAGGTATGGAACAATCGGTGGTATCATCGTGGGCAAATATGGCACTTACAGATATGAGCAGGTGCCCGAGTTGAAGCTCTGATTCAGTCGCGCATTATAATCAGCCCAAACAACTAGTGAGCACGGTCCAGGTGGGCTTCCTCCCCATATCTACCACCTACCATTAGATGTAATCCTTGATGGAGGTCTTTGCATCCACGAGTTTCTCGAGCACAATCCCCGTGTATTTACTGTGACCAGGAGGCTGCTTTCTTCTCATCTGCTGCTCTGATCGGTCTCTGACCCTTTATAAACAAGAGGCATGTGAACTTGCATAGAATCCCCGCCCGTTTGGCACCACCACACACACACTAGGGTATGCAACGTCTTCCCGCCGTTTCCTAACTATGATGGACAGCTCACTCGAGGGACCTCGGTGCCTTTCGGCGGGGTGGCAAAGTTACAGACACACATGTCACATTATTTGTGCAAATGGCAAAAAAATCTGCAAAATGTGCCCATACTTAAATCTGATTGGCTATCAATGATTGGCATATTTGATTTCCTGGTAACTCCCTAGTAAAGCACACTGGTGTACCCAGTGCCTTTAAATGAAATGATACTAGTGGTCCTGCAGCACTAATTGTGCCACCCACGTGAGTAGTCCTGTAACATGTCTCAAAATGAGTGTTGTTGGGGTAAAAAAAAACATCTGTTATTTATTGCCAATATACCCTTGGGTGAACATGTGCTTTACAAATATTTATGTTATGGGATTACAGTGTATAAGTATTGTACCTAAACATCAAACTTTTAGAACACTTCTGGATTGAAGACTCTTCCAAGAAGAAGAGCTGGCGAGCTGTCAGAAAGAGTACTGCCCCTTTACTGTGTGTTGCTTTGCTGGGATAACCTTCAATTGTTGCTTCTGTCTGTGGGCAGTGAAGGAACTGGACTTTGCTGTTTTGATCCTGCTTTCCAAGTTTCTCCAAGGGCTTGTATGTCCTTGCCTCCTGTTGGAAGTCTCAGGGCCATCAAAGACGTAATCTACAGTACCTGGATTCCATTGTTGGGAGTCCAGAACAAGTGGTGCCAATCCCAGTTCAGGGTCACTGGATGAGTTTTCTGGGCTGTAACTTCAAGAAAAGGATTCACAGTGGCATCACTGATGCTGCTGTCTGCACTGACACCAATATCATAATTTGCTGGGTCAGCGCAGCATCCACCCTGACAACACCGTAGTTCTGGTCTCATTGATGACAACGCGTCTCACTGAAATCGATGCCCCTGCCTGCACCATTGCCATGGACACTGAAAACACAGCTGCCCTGGTCTCATTAGCGACAATGCTTCTTGCTGTTACCGACTCCACTGCCTGCAGCATAGCCGTGGACACCACAGCCCCTGCTCTGCCGACGTCAGTGCTCCTGATCAGGGGCATATGTAAAGCCCCTATCGACACCACAACGTCACTTTTTCTGACATAGTGGCGATAGGGGCTTAGCCTTATTTACAAGGCAGCATTAAGCCACATTACGTGGCTTAATGCTGACTTGTAAATAAGGCCCCCTTTCACGCTATGGTTAGTGTGAAAGGCATGGGTACTGGGTGTTGCGGTGGGCAATCACCGCAACACCCATTGATTTTAACGTTGCCCCCTATGAACAAAGGCAGCGTACATAGCAGGCAGTGCCAAAATTAAGACCAGGGATAACCTAGTCTTAAGTTGGCGAAACGAGGAGAAATGCATTATTTTTCCTTGATTTTGATTTTTACATGTGTGCTGCCTTATGTCTTGTGCAGCACACATGGAAAGAGCAAACTGCCATGGATCGTTTATGTACACGAAGGTCCCCCTTCCTGTAAATAAACATTTTGTAAAACAAAATGCAATTTTGTGACTTTCATGTGTGCTGCATGAAGCAGCACACATACATTTGACAAACGGCAATTTAAGATTGTTTATGTCAACAATCAATCACCCCCTGCAACAGACACCCTGGTGCAAGGGTGCCTGCGTTGGCACTACACTGCTAAGTGTAGAGCCGCCACATTGGGAAACTCAAGGCTCCACCATCTCCTTGCAAATATAGTTCAGCCTTGCGTTTCTGAAGGGAAACAACTTTTACAACGCAACTTTTACCACGCAACATCCATTGCAACGCATGCCATTACAACTCAACCATTACAACGCATGACACTACAACACATACCACTACAACGCATGTCATTATAACGCAGTCATTACAATGCATACCATTACAACGCATAGCATTACAACACATAGTACCCTTACACTATCCAACACTTACCCTACTGTTGCACCCCCTGGAGTTAGAATAGTAATTTTTACCCCTACACTATCCAACATTTACCCTACTGTTGCACCCCCTGGAGTTAGAATAGTAATTTTTACCCCTACACTATTCAACACTTACCCTACTATTGCACCCCCTGGAGTTAGAATAGTAATTTTTACCCCTACATTATCCAACACTTACCCTACTGTTGCACCCCCTTGGAGTTAGAATAGTAATTTTTCTCCCCTACACTATCCAATACTTACCTTACATGCAATGTAATGTTATGCGTTGTAATGGTATGCATTGTAAAGGTAGTATGCGATGTAATGGAAAGCGTTGTAAAGGTAGTTTTTAAAATTTCGTTGTAATGGCATGCGTTGTAATGGAATGCGTTGTAATGGATTTTGCGTTGTAAAAAATGTGTTGTAAAGGTATGCGTTGTAAAAGTATGCGTTGTAACGTCATACATCAGTTTCTGAAGTGGTGGAGTGAGGCATTAAGCCATGACGGCTAACGCCTCACTCTGTAACTTCCTTGAACATATGCCCCCTCAATGTCTGTGTGTGTATGTAAACATATTTACCAGTTCTGCCACTTTCCTTGGCTGGCATAAAAGTAAATACAAACTCCCAAGTTGTTTGAACCAAACTTTAATGTCAATAATCACCAGCATGTGCAAGGAGTGGCACAAGGCTCCCATCACATTTCGGAGAACAAGTCTCCTTGATCACAGATGGGTGGCTGCCTCTCCCTGATAGGTTTAAAACATTTTATACATCTTGAAATTGAAACATAGACAAAGGAATATAATTTATTTATTTTTATTTATATAAAGTTTTATATAGCACGAACTTGACCCTAGAGGGTATCCGAGCGCTTTACAATTAGGATTGTTGCGTTAAAAATTACATCAGTTACAAGAGCATAGTAAGGTACAGTACTAAATTTGGCATAGATCTACAAAATAATGGTTGCCATCTTGGAAATGTCATTTTACATACAGCATGCTGTAAAATAATCAATATATACTCAAACCATAATCGTCTGTGTTCTCATGAAAATAATTGTATACACTAATCAGCACTCGTAAAGGTCCCCCAGGGAAACCATGCACAAATATCTGTCGGATCAGTGATTAACATTCTGACCGATCTATGCCTGCCGACAATCATTGCTGGTAACTGCACCCTTGCTGTTACAAAACCCTGTGTGCACGCTCGATGCCAAACAGCGTGTGCTCTTGGGTATCTGGGTATATGTATACAGCTGTGTGTGTGGTAATTCATGGAATGAATGAGAAACAAAGATAGTCTGGTGTGCTGCCCTACTCATTGGTGTACTCCTAATCCGCCTCGACCCGTGCAAGTAAGAGCTGTAGGGCCAGATAGGGGGTATTTCAAAAGACGACGGGGAAAATATATTATTTATTTAATCTTCCCTCAATATTGTCAGTCGAAATCCCCCCATCCAACACCCCAACCCCACGGGCCCCAACTGCTCCTAATGATATTAGCCATGATTGTCTATCAAGGAATGATAATGTTCCTGACCCCTTCCTTAAGTAGGAATCCTCCATTTATGTCTTCATCACATACCACAGGTCTACAGATCCTGCCTGATCACAAATGTTTGGAGGGGTTTGTAGTGTTATATGATAAACTCAAAAGTACATATATAATGAGGAAAATATAGCCCAAGTGGGTGGGCCTAATGGGTAACACACCCCATGCACAGCTCATGTCCAAAACTGAAAGAATACCTATAAATACAGCCGCAGTGGGCATCGCACATGTTGGACCCAGCCTGATTCCTAAAACCCCCTGTATCTCCTGAAACCCCGGAAAACCTATCTAGGCTCAGAACCGCTGGGCATATAAACTCAGTCCATGATCCAGAGGAGAGAACAAATCAGAAAGTGTAAGAATGCCTGTGCCATATGAGGGTGTACACAGGCTTCCAGTCACTCCAATGGTATTTCTTGTGCAAAAAACTGTGTCAACCTAACCATGAGGATCCAGCTTCGCCCAAGAGATGCCTGGATTTCTTACCATTACCTCCCAAACCTTTATTTCAAAGTGACGCTCCCTATGAGAGAGGTACCTAGAGGAGGATATGTACAAGTTCCTTGGACTAGATTGTCCTTTACAAATGACTTTCTGAAATTGAGATAAAATCCTGTTAAATGCTACAAACAAGTTGAACTTCTTGTTAAAGGATTTAGATACCTTATTTGATATTATGGTCCGAGGTGATTTTTGGGCAGAGTATAAAATTGCTGTTTATTGGCACGAAACAGAACCAGCAAGGAATGCTCGCACAGGCGCAACATCTCCCGAGATGATGAAGAAATATCATCAAGCAATTACCTATTTGAAAGGGAAGATTTCTCCTAAAGAAATCTATTGGGTAAAAATTGAAAGGAGGACTCAAGAATTGAAGGAAACAGTTCATGCTTACTATGACAGGTTATTGCAGGCATTCAAACAGTACAGTGGGATGGAGAATATGTCTGAAAAGGATATGTGACATTTTGTTTATCGGTTTGTGTAGGGAATGAGACCTAAAGTTAGCAGCATGATCCAGAAATATTTAATTTGCTGGCCGAGTAAGCCTGTAGAGGAAATTCTCCATTATGCAAAATACTGTGAAGATGAAATTAAATCAAAACACAAGAAGCTCAAGGACGAATTAATGAATGCCCAAATGAAAGCAGTTCAGGAGGGTCAAGGTGGAACAGGTGTTGTCCCATGTTTGTTGTGCACAGAGTTTATCAGCAACCCCCAATGACCAAGGGCTAAGTGGAGGACAATAGCAGGGTCTGCAGCCCCATGGTAGAGGGCAAGGTGTTTCAATTAATGTGTTGAAGAGGACGAATCCGTGTCACATTTGTGGCAAGTAATGGCATTGGAAATGCGAATGTCAATTTAACCCAATTATTCAAGGAAATGGGGGACAGATTCAGAGTATTAGAAATGCAGTCTCGGAGAGATAGTATGATACAGACTCAACAGGTTCACAGACAAAGAAATCAAATTCAAAATGTGCCCTGATCCCCCAAATGAATGGTTAGGTCAAGAAATATAATTTGAATAAAAGTTTTCATACAGATGCAAAGTCCCATGCGAATCAGAATGTGTCTCAGCAATACTCTTTGATCCAAATAGATTATGCAGATTTCGACCTGTCACAAAGATGGTGCAGAAGAGGGGAGAAAGAATGCGTGCTTGGCGTATCCCTAGAGGTAGACCAGAGTTGTCCCTATGTGGACGGCAAGGTAAAAGGGACCCCTATCTCATTTCTTGTTGATGCTGGTGCTACTCATTCCACTGTTAAACAGCAAAAGTTTCACCTTACCCCTCTCTGGAGAGAGAATCTAAGTTGTAGGTGTCGCAAGCCAACAAATGTCAAAACCCAGTAACAAAACCTGTACCTGTGAAATTAGGGTCTTTTGAGGATTTACACAAATTTATTTTGTGTGACTCAAGCCCAGTAAATTTACTAGGACAGGACTTGCTGTGCAAACTCAGTTGCTCAATTTATTGTACTCCAAAGGGAATTGAATTTTACTTGGATGATGAGGATGTGGTTTTTAAATTGGGTAAGCAGAATTCAAAAAATGAAGGATTGTTCCCTTACTTTGCTGACCAGAGATGATCTGCCTTTAGAATTGAGAGACAATGTATTTACAGAAGTTTGGGACTTTACAGGAAAAGACAGTGGGCTGTTCAGAGGTGTGTGTCCATTAAAAATTATTGTGAAGCCTAATGCAAATGTTCACGATTCCCATGATATAATTTGAGTCCAGAAACTATTGCAGAGATTGCTCCTTTGATTGATTCGATGACTGAGCAAGGAATCCTGAAATAAATAATGGAAAGTCTATGTACCTCTCCTATTATGGCCTTGCAGAAATCCAACGGTAAATACTGCATTGTTCAGTATTTGCACAAAATTAATCAGATTGTAGTCCCAATTTGTTCTATGGTACCGAATCCAGCTATGATTTTGTTCCAGATTCTATGTGAAACTGAGTGTTTCTCTGTCATTGATTTGTGTCAAGCTTTCTTTTCCATTCCAATGCAGGAGGGCAGTCATTTTTTACGTGCTTTAAAGTTAAGCAGTCGTGTTTTGGCATGGTGACAAGTTTCACAAGGGTATACAGAAAACCCCTCAATATTTAAACAGATGTTATTGAAATACTTGGAGTCCTTGAAGATGCATATTCATTCTGTTCTCATCCAGTACACTGATGACTTGTTGGTAGCGTCAAGTATTGAGAAGGCTTGCATATGTGATACCATTGCTTCACTGAATCATTTGGCTGTGATTGGGCATAAATTGTCACGATCCAAATTGCAATTTTGCAAGAGAGATGTTCTATATCTTGGACATCATATTGAAAAAGAAGCAAGGAAAGTGTCTCAAGACAGGATCACTGTGAATCTGAGCATGAGTCCGCCAAATACTCAAAAGAAAGTTTGCATGTTTCTGGGAATGGTTGGCTACTGTCGCCTATGGATTCCCAATTTTTCTCTGACAGTCAAACCTCTCCAGAGGCTGACACACAAAGACGTGTCAGACCCAGTACCCTGGGATGATGATTGCATGCTGTCTTTTACGGAACTGCGAGAGAGTCTTTGTTGAGCTCTAGCTTTTGGAATGCCTGATTACAGCAAGAGCTTTACTCTGTTTTTTCCGTGAGCGCAAGGGCTGTGGATTATCAGTAGTAGCTCAGATGCATGGTAGTGCATGCAGACCTGTAGTATATTTTTCATCGACTCTTGACTCTGTTGCTGCCGCATTGCCTGGATGTTTAAAATCTGTTGCTTCAATATGTCTGAGATTGGAGCAGAGTGAGAGCATAGAGTTGTGACATCATTTTAGGCTATATTTTCCACACTCAGTTGAGGTCTTGCTTACTCATACTTACGAGGTATGGGCAGATTATCTTATGAGCTGAGAAAGTGACTTTGCTGATATACGTGAGTTTGAATCCTGCAACTTTAATGCCCCTTCCTGGAAATGAGGTTGTGATTGATGAGGCTGATCATGATTGCCGGGACGTGACTGAGCTGTGTCCAAAACTATTGTCAGATATCTTTGACATCCCTTTGCCTGAATCAGATCATGTGTTGTTTGCTGATAGATTTCGTATGCAAGCTGCAGTAGGAAAACTGAAAGCTGCATATGCTCTATCTGCAGTTGTGGGTATGATTTAATCCTCGTGGTTGCAAGGTATGTTTCTGTCAAGTAGCTGAGCAGGTGGCTTTGTCGCAAGCCTGTGATATCTCTGACAAAAAGAGAGTTACCATCTTCATCGACATTCAGTACAGATTTGGTGCTGTCCATGACTTTTGGGCAATTGTGGTCCCAGCAGGGGTATATGGCTTCGTCAGGGCCACCCGCCAGTAATGGAGAGAGTGTGAGAAACCTCTTGCTGTCACTACAATTGCCTGCTCAAATTGCTGTGCTGAAGTGTGCCACCCATTGCCAGGCAATTATTATATCATAGTTGGAAACCGCTATGCAGATGAGACTGTGCGCTATTGCACTCTAAATTCTTACACCTTCAATGAAGATTCCCTGAGATAGAACACTGATGTCACAGATTGCAAACTGTTGTTATCCACTGTAGATATGTGGGAGGAAGTGAAAGCATTACAGGATGAGGTACCGGAGGCTGAGAAACAAGGATTGATCAGAGCAGGTCGCATTAGAAGGCAAGAAGATGTGGTGTGGCTGTACACTGATGGGAGACCCTTATTACCAGATAGTTTGCTGCCTCCCGTGGTGCGATACAATCATGGTCCTGCACACTTTGGGAGGGATTCTATGATGCATCTCTTTTGCCAGACATGGATTAACCAAAGGTTCAGATCGGTGGCAGAAGTTCTGTGTCACTGCTGCATGGTGTGTCAACAACAAAATGTAGGGAAAAGAACACCAGTCACAATGAGTCCTGTAGGGAAGTCAGGGGCTACTTTTAAAGGAATGCATCTTGATTTTGTTGAAATGGCTTAAAAAACATTCTTGTAATTGTGTATTCTCGTATTGGTTGGAAGCTTACGCTACAAGATGAAATGACAGCTTAATTGTAGTCAAGCTACTGTTGAGGGAGTTGATACAGCTTTTGGATTCCCGACTTCTTTGGAGTCAGACCGAGGGACATATTTTAGCAATGAGATTCTAAAGATGTTATGTGCAGCATTAAGAATTGGCCAAAAGCTCCATTGTGCTTATCGCCAGAAGCCTCTGGAATTGTGCAGCAGATAAATGGACCACTGAAATCTAGGTTGGCAAAAGTGTGTGCTTCAACTTCTATGAAATGGCCTGATGCTTTGCTCTTGTGTTGATGAGCTTGAGAAGCATCCCAGACAAAAAAACAGGATTATCTCCTTACAAATTAATTATGGGGATGTCTAAGAGACAGCTTGCAGTTCCTTCCAACGCACTAGTTAATATTACAGATCATTTGGTGCTTGATTACTGTAAAGGATTGGCTTACCTGATATATTTTGTGCCTCTGCAGGTTGGGGAAACTGTCCCTTCCCCTCAACAGGAGCAGTGCCACAACCCCAGTCCTGGTGAAGAAACACATACGCAAGTCAAGTTTGGAACCTCGTTGGGGTGTGCCGTTCCAGGTGATCATGGTAACCACAAGTACTGTCTTCCAAATTGGGTACATGCTGCCCATACTTGCAGAGTTCCATACCCTATTGAAGATACAGCGCCTGTTTCGGATGTGCTGGAGGTTACAGAGAAATAACTGACTCAGGTTTGCACAGCTGTTGGGAGGGCTCCTGTTTCTGGGACTCCATGCAGTGACACTGAGGGAGGTCAGAGAGAGTCAGCTCTTGTAGGTACTGCAGGGTCACTAGAGGAAGGGATGACTAGGTGTGATTTTGACCTAATTGAAGGGAGTAGTACACCTGAAGCACGAGTAGCACCCAGAGACTGTTGGCCCGAAAGACAAGACACATTGAGATGTATTTTGACAGAAAAAAGAGTACCACGAACAGTTGCAGAAGTCTCTAGTCTGAACAAAGTGACAGCGATGATAAAGGACCCTCACTGTCAAGGTTCAATAGAGCTACAATACAAGTAAAAAATACGCTGTTCCTGAATGGACTTATTTGGCACTAATTTACTGGAAAAGGGCATATCATGCATTTTGCTATAACAATCTAACTTTGCATGAGCCACCTTGATGAAACCCTGTGTTCCAAATGAAGTTCCCGAAATAGATTTTCAAATAAAAAAATTGAGTCAATTGTGTTAAAGAAAGTTTTACAATCCACAAGAACTGTACCTTAATGAGGATCTGCATTTACAAGACTGTAAAGAAACATAGCCGAAGCCTTGCAAAAATTAGCTTTTAGAATCTTACTTGTGAAATAACATTTGATAAAATTTTTATCAAAATTCACAAGGTCTGGGGGCGTGGCTTGGCGGGCGAAGATGGCGGTCGCAGCTTTGTAGAGCTCCCGCCGGCCCGGACTTAATCCGTTCATTTATCCTGGCCCCCGAGCCCGCAGTTGGTACCTGGCAGGTGGCATCGATCCAGGAGTGTGTCCTGCCTTCTCCGGTGTCTTGATCCCGCGATTCCATCTCTTCTGGGACCCTGAGGCGACGGCGGTGACGTGCGGCCTAGTGACCGGCTGTAAACCGGGGACCTCGATTTTCAGGACGCCGAGTGGCGGTTGCAGGCGCGCTGCCGACAGTGGCATCGGCGGCGCGAATCTCGGCCCAGCCCTGCAGCTCCAGTTGCCCACGGATTGCAGAGGTGCCCTGACTCCTCATGCCTTATGAGGACACTTGCAGGCGACACGGCGTGGTGGAGGCCTGTCCTGCCCTTGTGAAGCCGGGGCCTCGAGTTTCACGACACCGGGACCGCATTGGCCAGTCACCTCTTCCTTCGAGGGCACCAGAGCCAACGTCTCGACCCGGGGCCAGGGGCCTCCTGCGCCCGCAGCAGCGGACTTGCTCCGGAAGGACTACTGAATTTGTCGCGGGTGGCGCCCGCCCCGTCCAGTGAGAGGACCCGCTGTGTCTGAGAGCGGCCATGACCAGGGACGGTGGAGAAGGCCCGCCTAAGCATGGCCCTATTGATAAGTTTACGGGGCCCAGCGGTGGCGCCGGGGCATCTGGCGGCAGTGGTGGATCAGGGCCGGACAATGCTACAATCCTTGCTGCCATCACCCAATCTCGGGACATGCTTGATGCCAAAATCGGGGCAGTTACGCTGCTTCGCCAAGACCTCCGCAACGCGGTGGCGCGGATCACCGAGACCGAGTCTCGAATCTCGGTGACCAAAACGGACATTGGCGCATTGAAGAAAAGAATGGCGGAGGTGGAGTGTATCCAGAAGACTCTTGCGGCCCGAGTGGAGGATGCCGAAGGGCGTGCACGGAGGAACAACCTCCGCTTTATCGGCTTTCCGGAGCGGTGTGAGAAAGATGGCATGGAGCGGTTCTTGACCCAATGGCTGGAGAGCTGGATCCCCGAAGGGACACTGTCTGCGTGCTTTGTGATCGAGCGGGCGCACAGGGCCGTGACTCAGCGGCCGCCGGAGGGTGAGCGTCCTCGGCCATTTATTGCTCGGCTACTGAACTACCACGACCGCGATGTCATACTGCGGGAGGCGAGGAACAAGGGTTCGCTTACATATGAAAACCACACCATTATGATCTTCCCAGACTATACAAAAATGGTGCAGCAGCAGCGACAATCCTTTGTGGCCGCCAAGGCCAAGTTGCGAGGCCTGAAGCTCTAATACTCTCTCCTGTACCCGGCCCGCCTGCGGGTGGTGCACCAGTCCCGGACGCACTTCTTTGATACGCCCGAGGAGGTATTTCGTTGGACCGACGAGGCGGTGAGACTTAGGCCGCATGCCCAACCGGGGCTGGACCCAGGCGGATCGCAGAGATCGTCGCCGGAGCGGACGGACCGCCCAAACCAAAAAGGACGACATCGGAGGTCCAGATCGCGGAAGCGGTCAGCCTCTGCTAGTGCGACACGGACCAACGGCACAATGGACTCTGAACACTCTGATGCTGGCAGTTGAACCCTGGTGGGGCCTGGACTTTGGTGTTGCCCTATATCGTGATGGATCGGCTGGTGAGACTGTTCTTTGAGACTCTATTCATGCCAGTCCGTATACTTCTGAAACACCCTGAGATTCTGAGTGGGAACGCTGTAGGGCTCGGGAGGTGGCTTCTATGGGCCTTAGACCCTCACGAGTTGTGGGTGTTGTTGGGGGGGTGGTGAGTGTGTGATGATTGGGGTGTTGGGATCCATTGGTATGGCGGGCCCTGGGTCCTCTGTTCTGGACCCGGGTCTCTCCATGCCGCGACAGATGCTTCAATGTTCTATGAGGTATTGGGGTGGGGGTGCGGGGCGAGTGGGGGCGTTGTTCTGTTGTTGGCGTTCGGGCCTGGGGTGGACTGGTGGGTGTTGGGGTTGGGGGGGTGGGACCACACGTGTATATTGCTGCTGAATCGATCAGATGGTGGGATGCACCGGGGTGGCGCGGAGGGTCTGGTGGAGGGAACTGCCTCGATAATGGCTGATGGTACGACAGTGTCTCCTCATTAAGCCATTCGTGTTGTGACTTGGAAGGTGAGGGGGATCCTTGATAAAATCAAACGTGGGGCTGTGTTGCGCTGGGGGAAAAGGGAGGCTGTAGATGTACTGTTGCTTCAGGAGACCCATATGTTGGGCTCCAAGGTCCTTAGTCTCCAGAGATTCGGCTTCCAGCAAGTGTACCATGCGGGCTTCGTGAGAGGCTCCCGGGGGGTCGCCATAATGGTTCAGCGCAGGGTGGCGTATGTGCATGAAAAGCAATGGATTGACCCTCAGGGCCGTTATGTTTTCATCAAGGGGTTGCTGGGTACCGAGCAGGTGGTTTTTGGTAGCGTGTATGCCCCCCCTCCTATGCAGTGGGCCCTGGCTGAGAGACTGTTTACTCTATGGGACGAGATCCCGGATGATCTGACTGTGGTTGGGGGTGATTTGAACAAGGTTATGGATGTGGGATCGGACCGCCAGAGACGGATGCCTGTTGCGGTGGACCCCTCCCCTGTACCTGCTCACACTAGATTGCGTGCGACGGTGGATAGCTTGGGCTGGGTTGATGTTGGCGCCACTTTCATCCTGCTGCGCGTGAATTCACGTATGTGTCGGCGGTGCATGGTTCCTTCTCGAGACTTGATTATCTGTTTGTGCCTGGTGCCTGTTTAAGTCGTGTAAGGGATGCCGCGATACTCCCCAGGGGTCTGTCTGATCACTCCCCAGTTGTGGCTACTGTAGACCTCCCCTCGAAGCGGCAGCCATTTCGTTGGCGGATGTCGCCGTGGAATTTACAGCAACCCGAGTACGTGCATCACTTGCGTGAAGCGATCGATAATTATTGGAGAGATAACCTAGTGGGCGATGTGGATGCAATGGTGGTGTGGGAGGCACTGAAGCCCACGATACGGGGCGTTGATATTGCTTGGTGTGCGGCTGCACGGCGGAGGCATCGGGAGGCCATTGTGGCCGCCGCTGCTCGAGTGGAGGAATTGGAACGGCGTGGCCGGGATAAGGGCGGCGAGGACGCGATACGGCACCTCCTGCAGGCCCAGCAATCGTACGCCTCGGTCCTCTATGACGAGGCCCGGCAGGCGTGGCTCGCCACGCGTAGCAGGATTTATCAATGGGGTGACAAGTCCTGTACAATGCTTCACAGGTTGTGCCAGGCGACATTCCAGCCTCTCACGTTGCCGGGTCTCACGGCGGAAGATGGTTCGGTAGTGACAGACCCTGACGTGCTTGCTGCTAGCTTTGCCCGTTATTATGAGACAAAATACGCCTCCCGGGACCACCTGGAGACGGAGGAGATCTCCGCCTATCTCGATGGCCTACTGCCACGGGCCGTCTCGGACGAAACTAGGACTGCGATAGACGCCCCACTCACGGCCGAGGAACTCGGGGAGGCTCTGGGACAACTAAATACGGGGAAGGCACCGGGCCCGAGCGGCTACCCATGTGAATTCTACAAAAAGTTCCACCTCCAGCTGGGGCCTCAGTTCAGGTGCGCGCTAGAGGCGGCACAGGCCCGGGGGGAACTGCCGCCGGACTGGCGTCACGCCGAGATCGTGGTTTTCCTGAAGCCGGGCAGGGCGCCGGACAGACACGACTCGTATCGGCCCATTTCTCTTTTGAATATCGAGGCCAAAATTCTGGCTAAGGCCTTGGCGAACCGACTGCTGCCCCTTATTACCGACCTGGTCCATCCTGACCAGGCCGGATTCATGCCCCATAGGGCCACTCGTCATAATATTCGGAGGGCGCAGGCGGCGGTTGACGCCATGGACGCTCGGGATGAGCAGGCAGCGCTCCTACTGGCGGACATGGACAGGGCCTTTGACTCTGTAAGCTGGGCATACCTGTTTACCCTGTTGACCCGCCTTAACCTCGGCCCAGTGTTCCTGTCGTACTAGCGGTTACTATACACTAACGTCACGGCCTCCGTCCGAGTGGCCGGGGCCACCTCCGGGCGCTTTCGAATTGGTCGGGGCACTCGGCAGGGTTGCCCATTGTCCCCATACCTGTTTGCCCTTGCAATGGAGCCCCTGGCATCCCGAGTACGGGCGGACGCTTAGCTGCGCGGATTTGTCTGGAATGACGACCTCACAGATAGGATCGCGCTGTATGCGGACGATGTCCTCTTCTTTCTCACCGACCTACAACGCTCGGGTCCCCGGGTTCTGGAGGTCATGCGTGTCTTTGGCGAGATCTCTGACCTTCGACTCAACGTTAATAAGTCAACCCTGTGGGTGCTGGGCGGCGGAGTTGTGACTGACCCCTGGGCTGCGGGACTGCGGGTGGCGACGGATGGTCTGAAGTATCTAGGCATATTCCTGTCGGAGTCGCGAGTCGTGGCTTGGGCTCGCGGCGTCCTGCCAGTGTGGGATCGGGTCCAGGCTGATGTCAAGACTTGGTCCAGGATGCCCCTCACCATCTTTGGCCGTTCGGCCATCTTTAAAATGGTGGCGCTTCCGCGTCTCCTATATCAGCTTCAGAATTTCCCGTACCCTATCGGCCAACAGTGGTTTCGCCAAGTTAACTCTGTGCTGGGTCGTTTCCTGTGGGCTGGCGGTGCGGCCAGAGTGGCACTGAAAACTTGCTTCCTGTCTACGTATTGTGGTGGCCTGGCTACCTCAGACCTCCTCTCCTACTACCAAGCTTCCCAACTGCTTATTCTTAATGACTGGTGGTACTGTGATAGGGGGTACCCGGCGTATGCCTTGGAACGGTCGCTAATGGGTGACCATACACTCCACACCATTCTGTATTCAGCTCGCCTGCGGCGCACATTGCCGTCGGTTACCAGAGTGGTCTTTGCTGTGTGGAGACAGGCCCTGCGCCGCATGGGCTGGTGGGGCAAGTTAACGGCCGAGACGCCGCTCTGGCACAATGGTTTGCTCCCGGAGCTGGCGGCCCTGTCCGGTTTTGAGGGCTGGGAAGCCATAGGTATCACGCTACTGGGCCAGGTCATGTCCTGCGCTACCCTTAAATCGTTCGAGGAACTCCGCACTGAGTTCCAGATGCCTCAGTCCCAGTTCTTCCGATACTTGCAGCTGCGCCATGCTCTTACCCCGAGCATTGCTAACCTAGACTCCCTACCGGAGTTCAGCCCGGTTGAGGCAAAAGTGTTCATGGGGGATCTGGGGGACAGAAAGGTTTCCCGGATATACCAGACGCTGGTCATTCATTGCTCCTCTACCCTACACTCTCTTCGGGCGGCATGGGAGGTGGACGTTGGCCCTCTCGATGAGGACGATTGGAGAGAGGCGCTAGAATCCCCACGTGGGACCGCCATTGCTGTCCGGCTCCGACTCATCCAATTTAAATACCTGCACCGGGCCTATTATACTCGTGAAAGATTGTGGAGAGCTGGGTTGATAGCATCCCCGTAATGTTTACGCTGTGGGGCGGTGCCTGGGTCCCTGATACATACTGTGTGGTCGTGTGCTCGGTTGTCTGGTTTCTGGAGGGGTGTGTGGAGTTGTCTGTCCGAGGTCCTGGGCTGGGACCTCCCCCGCACCCATCGGCTGGGATTGTTGCACGTCATGGATGGCATTGGTGGGAACATTTATAAGCGCCACCTGCTGCTCTTGGGGCTTGTTGTTGCCAAGCGGGACCTGGCCCGGGCGTGGAAAGCGGTGAGGGCCCCCCCCTGTCTGCGTGGAAAGCTGGGCTGGACTATTTCATGGGCCTGGAAAGGCCGATCTTTGAGGCGAGGGGCTGCCCGCGCAAACACTACAAAATTTGGAAGCGATGGGCCGACTACCGGGGCCTGTCATTGGATCCCCCAGCGGAGCAAGAGGAGGACATTTGATGGCAGAGACATTGCTGGCCCGAAGCTGTAACGCCCCGGGTGCGCTACACCTACACTCGTTATTGTATTGCTGTATGTACGCGTGTGGTCGGGAGGTAGGGGGGGGAGTCTGGGAGTTGGGGGGGTCGGGGTTGGGGGATAGGGTGGGTTAGGGGGAGTTTTTTATACTGAGCCTATTCTTAAGACCTGCTGGAACATTTGCTACATATGTGATTTACTGTACCGAAATTGTCGTGGTGATCTCTGGTCTTGGGGGTGCCACGTTTTTATTGCTCATTTGCTCAATAAAATTGGTTGTGAGAAAAAAAAAATTCACAAGGTCTGGTTCCCAGCAAGATGATGGATCCTAATGAGATATCATCAAAACGTAAATGTATATGTGCGAGTATACTTGCTATATTTTCTGTATTCAGTGGCGTCACTAGGGAGTTGCGGGGGTGCGGACCGCACCGGGTGACACCATCACATGGGGTGACACCGTCAATTATATGTCTCTGACTCAGCTATGATTATTGTCCAGTTACATTTTAGCTATAATACAACGTAGACGACGTTGGAAACGTCACTCACGTGACGGGACCGCTCCCGGACCCACAGTTTTCATCAGCCCGCACTGCCCACGCCCACCACTACACGTGCTTGAAATTCAAGCACTGTCACTGCTGTTTCTTTTTCCCGGCGGTCCAGCATCATCTCATCACCAGCACCAGCAGCAGGTAAGGAAGCGCCGCAGAGTGGGGTGCAGGCAGGGCGGAGCGCGACTCCTCTGTGACTGTAGCAGACATCTACCCGTTTTATTTGCTGCTGCGTGTAATCTGCTACTGCTAAGGGGACCGAGGCCGCACATGGCTGGGGGAAGTTGACTACCTCAATTACAACTCTTTCTAAACCTGCTGACTGCCACTGTCATACTCCTCCTTTGTGTAACTCTCCAGTCACGCAAGGCTGGAAAGCAGGGCTCGAGTGCAATGGCTTGGCAAGGGGCCCTGGTCACTCATCAAAGCTTGGAAATAGAGCTCCCCAGAGCCACAAATGTTAATTTTTAGGGTTAGAAATGAATGGTTTACAGCTTAAGACTCAGCGAGCGCGGGGATGCGATAATCCAACCCTGTTTACGGGGAGGCTTTCTGGGGGAAGGAAAAGCCTGCAGTCATTTCAGAATGTCATCACCATCTAGTGTGAGGCTTTATATGCACAAAACCCCCTGCCAACCCCTCCCCGTGCCCTCCACCCCTCACCAACAATTCCGCGATGACAAACTATATTTGCCAATACTAGGCCACAAACTCCAACGTAGTATGGAGACAGGGCAGCCATCTGGAATATTTGGGTATAACTTTGCACATGGCCCACAGCATCTTTGTTACCAAATCAGGATACAATTTTGATGCAGCCAGGACCCAGCAATTATTTAGGATTTCCTTTGTACAGAATAATTGCTTACTCCCGAGATATTTGAAGGACATTGGGAATACAGAGAAGTATTTTGGAAAGTCGAGTTGTCTGGTGGAAACAAACTTTGAACTATTTTAACATTTAATGTGAACTTTTTAAAAAACTTTAGGATTATCGCATTACGTTTGAGGCTTTACCTGTGGCAGAACAGAAAGGATTATTAAGTAAGGACTTTGTTTAGTAAAGTTCATAATAGTTGCTAAGGCAGGAATTGGACACTATTAATGTTTGCTAAAGACGTTGCAGTGGTACAAGAGTGAAGTACTAACTAATTCAATTTCCACAGAGCCTGCATAGTGACGAAGCTTGAGATCGTTTTTCTACAGATAAAGAGTAGTGTTGGTGAGTATATATTTAAGATATTCTTCTCTGTTTACTTTTATGAATTACACATTCCACATTAAAGTATAAAGAGTTGTTTACGTAAAGTACATTCATTGTTACTGTTAGATGTTCATTTTTCTTTAAACACACACTACGTCCTACAGGGGGAATTTGCAATCTGGTGGGATTTCTTTTAATTTAGGTTTATTGGGGGGGGATAGTTCTGTGGAGCAAGTGGGCGGACATACAGACCATAGAGTGCAGATGGGGTGTGGTGGGCACAGTGGGGCGAGCTTCATATTGCACCGCAGAGAGGGGTGGGGAGCATAGAGGGGGGGAAACAAGACTGCTTAGAGGAGGGGTGGACAGAAGGCGATAGTGGGACTGCTGAAAGGGGATTTGTGGGCAGAAACAGAGGACAAACTGGGACTGCTGGAGGGGTGTGGGGGCTGGAGGTAAGTGGAGGGGCACACAGGGACTGCTGAGAAAGAGTCTGGCCATGGGAACTGAGAATGGGCTGCGGGTAATATGAGAAGACTGGTATGCAGAGAAAGGAAGTGACATGGAGCAAGTCGTGAGGTGGTGACACCATAAGTTACCCGCACTGGGTGACACCAACCCTAGTGACGCTGCTGCTCTTGTAGTATTTAATTTTGAATTCACCCCATCATATATATATATGACACAATCTGAGCCTCCTTCTGTGTTTAAGAATTGTTTAGCGAATCCCAATGGACTAAGCATCTCAGATGACAAGATATTACATAGAGATCTGTCAACTGGTGATTTTTCAATGAATGTATTTACAAAACCTTTGTAGGAATTAGGGGCCAGTTGTAGGTGGCCGTTTCAGGCCATTTACCGATCGGTAACGGCCGATTTTGGCCGTTACCGATCGGTAAATGGGTGACAGGTATGTAGGGGGCATTTTTTTACCGATTCGGTAAAATTACCGATTCGGTAATTTTACCGAATCGATAAAATAAAAAATCGGTAAATTTACCGAATATGAGGCTCCCAGATGTAGGTGGGACTCTTCTGAGTCCCAGAGGCCTTACAGAATCGGTATTTTACCATCAAATCCAATTTGATGGTAAAATACCAATTCCGGTGTGCATGCACATGTGTGCATGCACACCTATGCCATGTGACAGGCAGACCTGCCCTTAGGGCATGTATGCCTGCCACATGGCACCCGAGCCTGTTTTGGGGATGCCAGAGGGTGTCAAAGTGACACCCCCTGCACCCTTGTAAAAATCGGTATTTCCTGATTTGCCCATTCATTCCTACGGGCTTCAAAGCCCATAGGAATGAATGGGCATTACCGATTTGGTATTTACCGAATCGGTAAATACCGAATACTTCCGACTCGGTATTCCAGCACATCTGGAATACCTACATGTCCACAGCTTAGATTTACCGATTTTTAATTACCGAATCAGTAAAATTCGGTAATTAAAAATCGCTAAATCTATTTTACCTACATCTAGCCCATGGTGACACTATGGATGCTAGAGATTGTTATGGGTACTTGCAATTGACAACATCTGTTTCTGAGGGAGTAACTTACCATCAGCTTTCTGTACCATATGGAATTTATTGTAGTGTAATAATGATTTTATTCTAGGGCAGAGGTCAATTTCAGTATTACTATTCCAACTATGATCTAATCTTTCCGAAGTGCCTGTGAGTACTGTACTCAGTGGGAATGTGGAGATCGCTGACTGTTTGTTGCAAAGTGTATGTTATGTAAAACTATTTGTTAGCATTAGACATGTATATGCATCATAAACGTTGCACCAGACATTATATTCACACAGTTGTCCTAAACCAAAACAACTATGTAACGTTTCAACGTTCTCTCGACCATTGTGAAGGTTGCATAGAGAGATTTCCAACTTTGCATGCACCGTTCTGTGTCCACATGCTGTTTCATGTAATGACTATAGGGAAACAACCTTTACAATGCAGTCATCAAATCTCACTACATTTACAACACAGTCATTACATCGCAACATCCTTTACAACACATGTCACTAGAATGCAGCCATTACATTTCATGTCACTGCAACGCATGACACTACAACGCATGTCACTACAATGCAGGCATTACATCACATGTCATTACAACACACACCATTACAACGCATAGTACCCCTACACTAACCAACACTTACCCTACTGTTGCACCCCCTGAAGTTAGAATAGTAATTTTTACCCCTACACTACCCAACACTTACCTTACTGTTGCACCCCCTAGAGATAGAATAGTACTTTTTACCCCTACACTATCCAACACTTACCTTAAATGCAATGTAACAGTATGCATTGTAATGGTATGCGTTGTAAAGGTATTATGTGATGTAATGGAATGCTTTGTAAATGTAATTTTAAAGAATTTGTTGTGATGGCATGCAATGTAAATGTACGCGTTGTAAGGGATGTTTCGGTGTTGAAACTGTGTCGTAAGGCATGTGTTGTAAATGTATGTATTGTAACATCATACATTCTCACTATGCATTGTGGTTTCTTTTGGGAAGGTAGAGATGTGCATTTGTTTTGGGATGCTAGACTTGTGCACTTTTTGTAGATTCATGCATTATTTATCTTATTCTCTCCACTTATCCTTGACGTAGTCATCATACATGACCTGCAGGTGCAGAAAAAGGGTGTTTAGGCCCTTTTCAGGACTCCTGGGACAATCTATGGTTACTGGTAGGCATTAATTACCTCTCATGTTCCTGAGGAACCAATACTATTGAATTCTAGTAGAGTAATAACCTTTTGGAGCTTTGATTGAACTACAAATACCATAAGAATGTAGACTTGATCAAAGCAGTGCTGCCTCACTACAGATAAAAGCAGGAAACGTTCCATGATCTTTCAAAATCTCTGCTGTGCTTTGCCATTGTTATAGAAGATTAGATGAAGGAAAGTGTTTTACTCATTCTGTGTCTATGGTAAATGCTTCGATACACAAGTGACTGTTGTATACTCACCTTGGCTGCCAGGATCTCATGGCTTGTGGACTGCTCTGTCTGTTGAGGCAACCTCCTTGCCGAACACCAGCAAGCTGTTCTTTGCTGGCAGTTCAGCTATCTTTCCAAGGACTTGGTTACAAACCTTTAGAAAGGCACACCTCATGCAAAAATCTCTCACCAATGGTAAGCTGGGTCCAATGAAATTCTAACAAAGTTAACATGTTCAAGCGAACCAGTATTAGTCAACATAGGGGCATTGGCAGAAAGTGTTGCTTTTATCAAATTTGAGAATCATCCCTCTTTAGTAGATGTTCATCTTGTCCTTTTGGCCTGTCGAAAGATTTTCTGTATTAAATTGCATCCTGCAGTCAAAAAGTTTTGAAAATCTCATTTCAAGTTTTGTGAAAAATCTTGAACTCTGTGAATGTCACCTGAAAGATTCAAATTTTAGCAGCACCTACAGCTAACTCGAGTTTTGCAGAGGGATGCCCAAACAAAGGGAACAGTCAGGATGTCACATCCGCCATGGGAAAAGGGCATCCTTCAGGCTAGCAACATTTTGTGCAGCCATGCACACAGTGTACCATATAGACACCTTTGACTGAAATTGACTGCAATGAAGCACACAGACACACTACACAACTGTTGCTCAAATGTCTGACATGTGAGGAATGACCTATAAGCCTAGGCATGAGAGAGTTGGTAGCCTTTCATAAGTCTGTTGAGCCAGGATGCACTCTCCCCACATACATGCAAGTAAGAATATTGCCATGCCTAAGAGTGACCTCATGGATTTGTGAAAGTAGTTAGCCACAAACGCTGAAATGTAGAGCACTTCCGGTGAGCACCCATATTGTTAAGTTCTTAGGAAGAAACACATGGATAGCTAGCAAATAAAAGGTTCATTATAGGAGAGCAAAGTATTATAAAGCAATAGGAGGGTTTGTGTCACAAGGCCTAGATACCTTTCTCTATACTCTCTGCAATACACAAGTCATCCAAAATCTGAGATTATACTAACAACGACTCCAGTGACTATGGTTGCAATACTCAATACAGATAAGTAACTACCCATTCACAGTTTGGCAGCAGCAATATGCACTGCTGATTATGGGTGTCTTATACCATACATATAATGTATTTTCACATATTCACAGACCCAATACTGACTACTCATCATTCCATAACGCATTAACACTGGTAACAATGCAAAATATACAATCCTAAATACATAGTGCCAACTATACACCCTTCTCTATGCAAACCCAAATATATAAAGACACAAGACACCCATCCCATCCCAGAAACATAGTTCCAAAAGACACATGTAATTACACAATCCTCATTACAGACATGCATAGCACTGTGTACTAACAATTACATATTGCCAAGCAATACTTAGCACACATTGCTTTTGCCAAAACACTTCAATCGATGAAAAATACACACTGTAAAATACATTATGCCAACTATGCAGACTTCTTTATGCACTCCCAAATAAACAAACACTCTCAAATCCCATGAATGTCCAACCAATACACACATGTTAGTATGCCCTCCTTACTGTACCCCTATAACATTATACACTAACAATTGCACACTCCCACATGCAATAATCAGTGGACATAACTTCATAATACATTCACTTTCCAACCTGCACAAAACCCACATTCCAAAAAACATACTGCCAGCTACACTCCATTGACTATGAATTCCAAAATAATTCTGGAGTATTCCTCAGTCCTAGATTTGCACAACAAACACACATGAGTAATTACACATTCTTCACTATAAACATATATTATACTAGGCACAACAATTAACCACACGAAATATTTATTATAATACACAAGTTCTTAAGGTAAAATGGGTACTGATAATAACACTGATGCATAAAATAAAAATATTGAACACAAAAACGAATTGAAATGTATTATATTGTGATCAGCTTTATGAATACAAACTTATGATATATGAAATGCAACAAAGAATATGGTACATAGAAACTAAAAAAGAATACAAATCTCGATAACATAAGTATAAAATACTATTTTATTATTTATAATATATAATTCTATTTTTATTAAATGCAAGTTAAAAT
Organism: Lissotriton vulgaris; assembly: GCF_964263255.1. Classification (NCBI taxonomy): domain Eukaryota; kingdom Metazoa; phylum Chordata; class Amphibia; order Caudata; family Salamandridae; genus Lissotriton; species Lissotriton vulgaris. The sequence goes on from NC_141687.1 coordinate 900,292,779, forward strand.
TAGGTAATACAATGTACTGTTTACATAGTAGTGAAACATTGTTTGTTTCAATACTGATAAAAATTCCTCAGAGTTTATTCAAAACAAGAAACTAAATATTACTAAGAAGTCTTCAAAATAGCATATAGCAGAAAAAAGTCAAAGAACAAATCCATTTTGAATCCATCTTTAAGGACAAATGTAAAAAATATGAAATATGCAAGCACAAAAACAATTCTGTATTTGTAGAGAGCATACATTCAGTAAAGTTAAACAAAAATTGTATTTCCATCTAACACAATTACTTGAAAATGCGCTTTTGCAAACAGTTGTAAGCGAGTAAATACAAAGGACAGAAGGAGTCATCTATTCAAGTTAAAAATGTAAAATACAAAATGAATGACAAGACAAAGATAAAGCTATTTGTGTCCAGAGAATTTCCTCTTCAAAAGTCAATCTGGAGATTCAGATGTGGATCAAGGCCATCACAGCCCTGAACTGCCCGCCGACCATTGTGGACTCTGCAAAAAACCCTGGGCATAATCCTCAACTGTAAACCGAACATGCAAGACCTCATTAGCCCGATGGCTAAAGCAGTCAGATTCCACCTAAGCTACCTTTGGAAGCTGAAACCTTTAATCGATCCTCCTGACATAAAAATGGCAGTTCAAGCACTAGTCATCTCTAGACTGGAATATGGTTGTTCCACCCTCACAGGATTACCCAAGATCTCCTTAGCACATCTAAAAGTCTGCCTCAACATGGCCGCCAGACTACTCACAGGCACCAGGAAATTCGACCATATCTCCCCACACATGAAAGTGCTGAACTGGCTCCCTCTAGAGGCCAGAATTCAGTTGAAACTGGCATGCATTACACACAAGCCTCTATACACAAACTCCCCTGCTTATCTGGCACAGAAACTAGTGGTATCTGGAGGAAGCAGGAACTCCTGGTCTGCTAGAAACCTCTTACTCCAACCTGCCTTCTTTCAGAAAAAAAGAACCTACAATAGGGCGTTCACCGGAGCAGCACCAAGAATTTGGAACTCTTTACCACCCGGCATCAGAAGAATCCCTTCTCTAGCACATTTCAAAAAGGAGGCCAACACCTTCCTCATGGAAAAATTCATGGTCTAAGGCCTGCCCTCAACCACCACATTGTGCCAGATGAATCTAAGACTATTGCTTCTTTCCCAGATGACCAATTCTCCCAGCCGAGAATATGTGGGACCTTTGCTTTTACTGACTCTAACAGTGATTGTAACCATACACCTGTATCCCCTTTTTCCCTATGTTCTCAGCACACCCGCCCCCCCCCCCCTCGGCATCCTTTTTGTTGATTTTGTATATTTGTGCACTTTAAACTTTTTCTTTGTTCAGCACTGTATACCATGTAAAGAGCTCTGATACCCTCACAGGTCAAGTTTGTGCTCTATAAAACACAAAAATAAATAAATAAATAAATAAATATGGAGTCCCTATTAAAGAAATATTATCTATTCCTTGTGTAAGTTGTCAAATAATTACGGGAAAAAGAAAAAAATTGAAACATTTTTAGAGGAATATGAGAGGGTATCTATGTTTCAGAGGGACATTTTGCTACAAAATTTCAATTATACTTTTCATGAAAAATGAAGAGCCTGTGAAATGATTCCCACAAGTATTCTAGATCTCAATAATATAGTGGAACTCATATTTGAAATGAAAAGCACCCTGCAGGAAAAGACAATACTTTTTCATTGGATATGTAGCTTCCCGCATTCTCGGACAAAGATATTTTACAACAACTTCACAAAATCATGAACAAAATATTTCGCCTGATGTCGCCCAATTACAACAATTAATATTCATGTGTGGTCAGAAAAAGGAGAATTCATTCATCTTTGCATTTCCAAACAAAATATTTCATTCAAATGTAACTCAAAACAACTATTTGGAAGAGTCATAGCGGGTCTTCTCTAGACAATCTGTAAGTCACAGCCTGCAAGACAAAATTCAAGATAAGTAGGTGTGTCATGCGCTCATCAAAGAGAGATAGAGAGAAAGAGAGAGAAAGAGAGAGAGAGAGGGGGAGAGAGAAAGAGAGAGAAAGAGAGAGAGAGAGGGGGTGAGAGAGATAGAGAGAGAGAGTGAGAGAAAAAGAGAGAGAAAGAGAGAGAGAGAAAGAGAGAGGGAAAGAGAGAGAAGGAGAGAGAGGGAGAGAGAGAGAGAGAAAGAGAAAGAGAGAGAGAGAAAGAGAGAGGGAGAGAGAGAGGAAGGAAGAGAGAGAGAAAGAGAGAGAAAGGGAGTGAAAGAGAAAGAGAGAGAGAGAGAAATAGAGAGAGAGAGAGAGAGAGAGAGAGAGAGAGAGAAAGAAAGAGAGAAAGAGAGGGAGACAGAGAAAGAAAGAGAGAGAAAGAGAGCGAGCAAGAGAGAGAGAGAGAGAGAGAGAGAGAGAGAGAGAGAGAGAGAGAGAGAGATTGTACAAGGAGCACAAGGCCGCTTGGGCTCATGGCTCATACATGCCGACTGTTGTGTGTGTATCGCTATGGGTGCACCACAAGCTTAAGGCCTAGCCACAATTGCAGCACGAAAGCCACATCACATTTCAAGAATGCAAGCAGCAGTCTGACTAACATTAGGGATGAAAGCTCCTTTGTCTCAATACATTAGGAGGAAGGACATCAGCACCTCTGACCTTGGTCTTGCATGCGGCTGGCACCCCCTGAGAGAGATACCATAGCAGATCATGACGACTCCCACACTAAGCACAGCACTAATGAAAGACCAACGTATCCACACCCCACACACATACTTCCGTGCTCGAGGTACTTTTGCGTGGAACGCCCTTGACACTTACGTAAAAAACAACCCATACGTCCAAATGTTGCACACACACACACAGCATTGCTCCGAGCTGTGGATCATCCACATAACTGCTGCAGGTCAGAAGAGGGCCGTTTCTATGAGAGCAACCAAATCAATGGCAGAGCATCGCGGGCACATGCACAACCCCTGTCACGTGGAACTGTATCGTGCACGTATGCTGCATTTGTTGGGGACACTGCCACTGGCAGTGTTGCGCATCAGTTACCTTCTGAGCTACCGTCTTGCATACGTCTCCTGCGTCCTGCCCTGGTTCCACTGTCGATCATGCATATTCTAGTGGCACATGGATGTCTGCCTATCTAACACACTGGTCGCTGAACTGTATTATGACTTGTGTGTGTGCCCCCTGTTGGCCCACCACCAGGTGTGTAAACGGGATACCCGTTCATGGGATGCCTTGATATTTGGCGTATAGGCTGGCAGTTGGGCTTGGGAGATTGCACAAGTCTACGTGTGCAGTGACCACATTTAACCGCTTCCATATTAGCCTGTGTTGCGGATTGGTGAAATGGCGTGGATGGAGCACATCTGTAATGACCAGTTAATGGATTAGCTCACCCTTGTGTTCATTGAATTCGACAACAATGCTCTCTTGCAACTGATTGCCCAGGAAGCTGTGCTCGCATTCCTGGACAAGTAACTACATTCTTGCAGCCACAACTGATTGTAACTCAGAGCACAGGTCCCAACACCTTGTTGCATCTTGGAGAAATGTTCACATATCCCACCACAACAGTGGACATGTATGCATTCGCCCAGACTCAGAATGCATGTGCGTGCACCTACGAGTGTTGACACACACCTGTGCAAGGTGAGGCAGACCCATGGGTGTAGCTGCACAGCATCGTTTGGCAGCATTCCTAAATCTGACATACTGCTGGAGGGAGAGTACACACATGGCAATGTAGTACTACATGTGACCTTGTGGACCCTTTCACCTGTTCACTGGCAGCAGAGCAGACAGTCAGTATAGTCCGGTGGTACAGCACTATGCAGATCCCATGGGCTGTGAGTCATGTCCCCTGACACAGGGCAATGAGCATCGTAATGATTGATGTCTTTTTTGCCTTCCCATTTCTTGCACCTCTACATATTCCTATGCTGCTTGTTAGTGTCCGAAGCATTGGTCTGCATATTGTTGCCCTTATCTTTCTTGTACTGACACACACATGCTAATAAAGTCTATGCAACTTCACTAGTGTTCAACTGTGATGAGTGTTGATTAGAATGACAAATTGTGTGCTTCAATTAGCATTGTCCGTACACAGGGAGGGACTGACAGACTCATTTCACTTAGGGGTGAGTCCCTATTGCCTGCTCCAACTCTGTGAGCCAAACATTGTGGTTTGAATAGTTGCTTGTAGACCTGTTCTCTTACATGTCTTCAGCAATGTGAGTATGGTGTCCAACATCTTGCCATGTGGATCAATGTGATCCATCAAAACAGGCTCTGTCCACACAGTTGATTGTGAGTAGGTATGCGAAGAGAAGTCTCTGTTGTCACATGTGATGGGGCACACTACTTTAGGCCTGCTATCGAATTTGACAATTTTACACACAACTCTATTTAATACATGGATGTGGGGCTACGTTGGGGTGTTGCAAGAATGTTGTTCATGATCAATGAGGCCACAGCTAGTTCACACCTTCACGGTCATCTAATTGTCCAAGTGAGTCAGGGTCAAACATACATATTGATGTTATTTCTCAGGGTGTACCTTTTTGTGCAATCAATGTCCTATATTCATCCATACTTTTATACTTGATTGAACATAGAAATGATACATCTATGTGATTTGGGATATTTTATTCACATTCTGTGGAGTGTCAGAGCTGGAGCAGTACATGGCCATGCAAACCCCACATTACATGGTTGCCCAGTGGAGGGCCAACCAGAGTACTTTGGGGAATGACAAGTTTATTGGAAGAGGAAGACTTCAGTCCACCGACTGAGTGCTGTGTCATTGGTAACCAGAGCAGATATGGCAGTTCATGTCAGGGTTCGGGTGAATGTCGCAGAGTGTTTTGGGAACAGTGGAAGGTGTTGTTCCAGGGCATAATGCAGAGGGCTGAACCAAGCAGGAACAGGCCGTATGGCGGGGATGAATGCTACAACCTCCTTTCTCACACAGAGTTATTACCATCCAAATCTTAGTCCTCTGATATGTCTTCTGTGTCTGGTGTGTCAGGTGTGTGTGGTGGTGTTATGGCTGTATCACTGTTTGCCACTGACACATCAGGGGCAGAGGTGGTAGGGCTGCATCACTGTGTGTCAATGTCACATCAGGGGGTGGAGATGTGTGTGTCCAAGTTCCTGCAGCAGTCATCTGGGACAGGCTCTGTGGCAGCAATGGCAAGATGAGGATCTGCAGGGCGTGGAAGATCCCAGCTACATCTCGCTGGTGTTTAGCCGTGGCAGCCATCCTTCCAGCCTGCATCGGCTCAATAGTCTCCATTGTCCACTTCATATGTACCAACTCTGTGCTGTCATAGCTGGAGCATGTCTGACTAGACAGTTCTTGTATCCGAGTAATGGCTCACGCGAGGTTAGCCAAGGATTGTTGTAGAGCATGGAATGGACTGTGGGTGTCCATTAGGGACTGTAAGTGGCCCCTGATGGGAATTATACACCCTTGTATGACATCTAGTTTGGCTGCCATGAGGTTAAAACCCACCCGCACCTGTTCAGCCAGCCCCCTCTGCCAGTCAAACACACAGTGAAGATCCCAGCTACATCTCGCTGGTGTTTAGCCGTGGCAGCCATCCTTCCAGCCTGCATCGGCTCAATGGTCTCCATTGTCCACTTCATATGTACCAACTCTGTGCTGTCATAGCTGGAGCATGTCTGACTAGACAGTTCTTGTATCCGAGTAATGGCTCACGCGAGGTTAGCCAAGGATTGTTGTAGAGCATGGAATGGACTGTGGGTGTCCATTAGGGACTGTAAGTGGCCCCTGATGGGAATTATACACCCATGTATGGCATCTAGTTTGGCTGCCATGAGGTTGAAACCCACCCGCACCTGTTCAGCCAGCCCCCTCTGGCAGTCAAACACACAGTGTTGGAAGGCCATGTTTTTTTCTGTGAGGTGCTGGGAGCCAGCCGTGGTGGTGGGTGCTTCCTGCTGTGTGGTCTGTGCAAGGGGTGGGGTCACCTCAATGCAGCTGGGCTGCCCCGCTCCTGGAGATGGGGTTCGGAGGCTGTCCACGAGCCATTGGAGGGCATTGGAGCAGATGGCCAGGGGGTCCTCATCATCATCACTGAAGAGATGTCTGGTCTGCTCTGAAGGAGGTGTTGATTGTCCCCCTGCAATGTATGCAGGTAAACAGTGTGTTCCATTTATGTTGACACATTGTACATTGTTACATAAAGTTTGATTGGCAATGTATATTGTGAATGTTTTGGAGGAACTGGCTGTTTGATGGGAGACAGTGGACATTTAGACTACATGAAGGATGTGAGGTTGTACTCGTACATTATCATCTCACAGTTTCCTGCTAGACCAGATGTGATTGGCCAGTTTCTGCGCAGAGGCGGCACCAGTTGTGTCCTCTGTTCTGTAGTGAAAGTATTGTACTTCGTACCACATTGTCGGCAATGTTCATGTGCGGTGATTGCTATGTGTGTGTGCTGCATTGTGGGAGAGTCGCCCCTGCAGCTCTTATTCAGCGGCCCCTTATCCCTTGGAGGCGGTGTGCCTTTGACTTGTGTGCTTTTATGGTGCTGAGATGTTGGGGACTTGGGTCATTTGTGCTCTAGGGCGGTTTTTGTACTCTTGTGCATTTTTTGTCTGCAGATGTGTTTTTGATGTCACGGGTTGTATGTGCACGTGGATGTGTCAGAGTGTGACCTGCTTCTTTGAGGATGTGATCCTCACTGGGCCACCTCAGTGTCATGTTGTGACCCATGTCATGTATTTTGACTGCATCCATGCTATTGGTCATGTATGTCACTTGCATTGTCAGTGTGGCTCACAGAGCCACTGCTTTGCTGGATTCAGCACATGTGCATGGGTAGGTTATGAGATTGGTGATAGGGAGGGGGACCCCTTTGTGCACATAATGTACAGGGGCCTACTTTGTGTTTCTGTGTGTGCTGCAGTGTGCCAAGTGTATCAGGGACATGTTCCACAATCATTGTGGGTGTGCAGTGTTCTACACATAATTTTGCATGTGTGCCATTGTGCCCATCTACCCTGTCCCCCCAGTCCCTGGTAGTCACACACCTTGTTGCTGTTGGGTCAGGTCATATCGAGCTGTGTCCAGACCCCAAACCCCTTGCACCGTCTCCACACTGATGACTTTGGCCACCATTTACTCCAGCTCATCCAGCTCCTCTTGTGGCACAGTACTCCCACCTCCAGTCGCTGTTGCTACCTTCCGGTTGGCAGTGAGTTTCTGCTTGGTTTGGCTTTTCACATCATGCCAGCTCCTCTCGACCTCTTCCATTGACCTCCTCAACACTCCGACTCCATTCACTGTGTTCACGATGGACTGTCATATTTTAGTGTGTGTTACCAATGTTGCCAATGACACAGTGGCGGTGACGAACAGTTGTTGGTAGTGTTCTATCACCTCTGGGATGATGATCCTGGTTTTCCTGTGGACTGCATCTGTCTTCCTCTTACTCTTCTCCTTGCCCTTCCCTGCCCACATGGTTTCTGGCTGGTCCTCCGTGGGGCTTGTGGTGTTCGAGTTGACCTCTGCACTCAGTCCGGGTGCTTCCATGGTGCTACGCAGTTTGTTTTGTTGTATTTTTTTTTTTGTTTTCATAGTGTATTTTCCCATCATGACGCGTGGGAATTGCAGGCCTGTCAATGGTTATCGCTGATGTATAAACCAGGTACACTTCTGAGGTCAGGCACTTTGGGATTGATCAAGACCCCACGCATCAGGAAAGTGTGTTGGGGAGGCAGGAGTTTAGCCGAGGGGCGGCGGTGCACTGGAACGCTCTTCCTGTGGCACTCCGACTGTCTCCTGAGTTGATGACCTTTCGGAGAAAGCTAAAAACATGGATTTTTGTAAACTAGTTCCAGGAATATAGTTTAGGAGCTATCAAGATAGCGCCAGGACACCGGACGGTAACAGTGCGCTCTACAAATGTCACAAATAAATAAATAGATAAATATTGCCATTTGGGGCATCTCAACTTTTTTCACGTTCGTGTTTTGCATTTTTTCAGCGTCACGCTTATTTTATTGCATGGTGCCACCAGGTCGAGTATACAACGTTAACACAGAGTTATTTTGTCACAATAGACTGCGATGTGCAAAGTTGTGTTAAGCTAATTTTGCGATAATTATCACACGTTCTTGATAATACCCCCTGTAATACATTATTGAAAAAGAATGGATAATGAATAAAAGTAATTTCAAAATAAGATAATTGATACTTCCTTAATAGAAAACCAAAACTATGCAATTAATGTTAACAATTGATCCAATAAAATCAAAATATTTACTAAATTAAAGTAAACAAGACAAATAAACTCATGAAACTTAAATCTCTAAATAAGTGTTTATATCATCTGAATTTACTCCAAGCAGAACATTTTCGTTCAGAACTTGATTTGATTTCAGAAGAATATCAAGAGGAAAAACATATAAAAATGGTGTCACTTTGCTTTATATATTGTTTGGAAGGAAAATACACATGTATAGAGGGGCAAACTTTGCAAACACATTTAAAAGAAAAGGAAGATGAATAAAATACTTACATAAAGCATATTAAACAAATGGCAATTCGAATCCCCAGAAACTCTTACAATCTCAATGTATAAGAAAGTGTACTATACATTCACTTTAAACAATTGTTAGAATACCAACCAAAAAGCATTCTTAGCCTGTAAAGAATTACCTTGAGGTTTTTAATGAAACTATTGTTTCTTCCTTTAAATGCTGTGGAGAACAGCAAAACATTAAGAACAAATACAATTTTGGACGACAAATGTTTTTTACTAATCAATGGAATTTCTACAATAGACAAATAATTTTGGCAACAACTAGTGACTAATTAGAAAATCTCTAAGTCTGAAAGGCAGTGGTATATTTGATAGTTTGTGACGACTTCTACTAATATTAACATATTATTTAAACAACAAGCTAATGGCTTGCCAAAAGGAGACATAGAAGAACCAATAGACTTGTAGACAAAAATTTAGAACAAACCTAAGAAGACTACACAGTACATTCATTACATTCTAAAGATGTTCTAGTAGAAGGCATTGTAGTGCAGCAAATAATACGGACCTAATGCCAGTCAATCACTATTTTGGAAAAATGTTCAGAAGGACATTGGTTTCCAATGTTTTACTCTAATAGACAAGGGGGCAGCCTTTTTGCTAGGCCTGTTGAATATCAGGCCTCACAAATGTATTGTTGAAACTCCAGAGTAAAAAAATAATTCAGCTGTATATGTTTCATCAATTATATTATTCAGAAGTATCAATACTTAGATATGCTGCACCACACAATTTAAAAAATATCACAACCTATAAAGACATGATTGTGTAGACCCTTGACCCGGTCACTCTACTACCGCACGGCCCCCGTGTGCCCGGAATCTGCTGCCGCTGCCTGCTTGGCCCTCTTGCTGCCACCTCTCCTTAGGGCCCCTTCTCTCCATGCTTGCCCTCGCTCCCCAGGCTTGCCCAGGCTTGCCCTCGCTCTCCCCCGCACCGCTTTCCCGCTCTTTCCAACACTCCCCTCTGGTCCCCGCCGCTGCTCTCCTGCGGCCCCGCCCCTTCTCCTGTCTCCCGCTCTCCATTCGCCTCCCCGCTCCCGCCTCCCAGCTGCTCCTCCCTCCCACTTCACCATAAATGGCGGGGACCGCGCGTACGCGCAGAAGGCACGCCAAAGGCAAGCCCGTCTATGCTCGTCCGCGCCTGGACCGCACCCAGCGCCAGAACCCCTGGACCCTGCCAGAGCCAGCCAACCCGACTGAGCTACGACGCCACCACCCTCCACGCACTCAACACCGGCTGACATCCAGCCTGCTACCACGCCACCCCGAAACGCACCCACGGAGCCTTCACCTGCCACGCCTGCTACTTCATTACTTCATCTGCACTCGGTCCTCCACCGCGCCAGCCAAAACAGCCACCAACAACAACCACCTCAATTGCATCCTGCTCAACACCCGCTCCATCCACAGGCACGCCGTTGAACTATGGGACCTCCTGGACAAAATGGCATCAGACGTTGCCTTCTTCACGGAATCCTGGATGAACGCCTTCTCAGCCCCCGACATCGCCATTGCCATCCCGGACGGCTACAAGATCATCCGGAGGGACCGCATCAACCAGACCGGAGGAGGCATCGCCATCGCCCACGGAAACACTATCCGCATCACGACCAACACCTACGACACCCTCGCCACCGCAGAGCACCTGCACTTCCAGATTCCCGACGACCCCAAGACCACCCTCAGAGGAACCCTCATCTACAGACCCCTGGGACTACGCTCATACTTCAGCGAGGCCATCGCAGACTTCATCAGCCCACTCGCCCTCGCCTCCCCGACTACATCCTCCTAGGAGACCTCAATTTCCACCTGGAGAACGACCAGGACAACAACACCACCGCCCTACTAGACAACCTCGCCAACCTAGGATTCAAGCAACTGGTCAACACCCCCACCCATTACGGAGGCCACACACTCGATCCTGTCTTCTCCTCCAGCAACCACATCTTCTTCAGCCACACCACCGAGCTCCACTGGAACGACCACAGCTGCATACACTTGAATTTCAGGAAAACAACGACCCACCACCGCCCGCAACAAACCCCCCAAGATGCTTGAGCAAGATCACCACCGACCAACTCACCTCTCCCTTGCGCCTTAACCCTCCCACCAACACCACGGACACCAACGAAGGAGCCCGCAACCTCACACAGTGGATCACCCACTGCACCATTACCCTTGCTCCACTGAAAAACCCTCCCAGCAACCTCAACAATAAGAAACCCGCGTGGTTCACCAACGATCTCAAAGACTCCAAGAAATCCTGCCGTGACCTCGAGAAAGCCTGGCGCCACAACCAGTCAACGGACAACATGACAGCCCTCAAGAACACCACCCGGAAACACCACCAGCTGATCCGCACCACAAAAGGTCATCCTTCAGAGAACGACTGGACAACAACACCCACAACAGCAAGGAACTCTTCAACGTCGTGAACGAGCTCTCCAACCCCAACGCCAGCAACAATGACATCACGCCTTCTCAAGACCTCTGCAACTCTCTGGCCACCTTTTTTCACCGTAAGATCGTCGACATACACGACAGCTTCGGCGCTCAGAACACGTACCCCACCACCGAACCTACACCCCCCACCACCACCATGTGCGCCTGGACTCGGGTCAGCACGGAAGATACCACCCACACGATGAACACCATCCACTCGGGCTCCCCAGCTGATCCCTGCCCACTCCACATCTTCAACAAAGCTGAATCCATCATTGCACCCAAACTTCAAGACATCATCAACAACTCCTTCATATCCGCCACCTTCCCGGAGAGCTGGAAGCACGCAGAGATCAGCGCCTTCCTGAAGAAACCCACCGCAGACCCCTCAGACCTCAAGAAATTCTGCCCCATCTCGCTCCTCCCCTTCCCTGCAAAAGTCATCGAGAAAACCGTCAACAAACAGCTGAAAGCCTTCCTGGAGACGAACTGCCCATCGCAGTCGGGATTCCGAGCGAACCACAGCACCGAGACCGCCCTCATCGCGGCCACCGACGACATCCGGACCCTGCTGGACAACAGAGAAACTGCCGCCCTAATCCTGCTCGACCTTTCGTCTGCGTTCAACACGGTCTGCCCCGCACCCTGACAACCCGCCTCCGCCATGCCGGGATCCAAGGAAAGGCCCTGAAATGGATCACCTCATTCCTCTCCGACAGAACCCAAAGAGTCCGTCTCCTGCCCTTCCTCGCAGAAGCCACCAAGATCATTTGTGGCGTACCTCAAGGCTCCTCACTCAGCCCCACCCTCTTCAACGTCTACGTGAGCCCCCTCACAGCCATCGCACGCGAGCACAACCTCAACATCATCTCCTACGCCGATGATACCCAACTGATCCTCTCCCTCACCAATGACCCCACCTCCGCCAGAGCCAGCTTCCAGGACGGAATGAAAGACATCGCAGACGGATGAAGCTCAGCTGCCTGAAACTGAACTCAGACAAGACGGAAGACATCACCCTCGGCCGATCCATCTCCGCCTGGGACGACTCATGGTGGACCCCTGCTCTGGGCCCCCCACCCAAGCCCACGGACCACGCACGCAACCTGGGCTTCATCCTTGACTCCTCCCTCACGATGGTCAAGCAAGTTAACGCCGTTACCTCCTCCTGCTTCAACACTCTCTGCATGCTCTGTAAGATCTTCCGCTCGATCCCCACTGGAACCAGGAAAACGGTCACCCAAGCCCTCGTCACCAGCCGTCTGGACTACGGGAACTCCCTCTACGTTGGGACCACCGCCAAACTACCGAAAAGACTCCAGCACATCCAGAACGCCTCAGCACGACTCGTCTTGGACATCCCACGACACAGCCACATATCCGCCCACCTGAGGGACCTGCACTGGCTTTATCCCCACTGGAACCAGGAAAACGGTCACCCAGAAAAGACTCCAGCACATCCAGAACTCCTCAGCACGACTCGTCTTGGAAATCCCCCGACACAGCCACATATCCACCCACCTGAGGGACCTGCACTGGCTCCCCGTCAGCAAAAGGATCACGTTCAGACTCCTCACCCACGCACACAAGGCTCTCCTCAACAACCGTCTCACGTTCTACACGCCAACCCGCCAGCTCCGTTCCGCCAGCCTCGCCCTCGCCACTGTCCCATGGATCCGCAGAACCACCACCGGAGGAAGATCCTTCACCTACCTGGCAGCCAAGACCTGGAACACCCTCCCCACCCACCTACGACTCACCCAGGACCATCTCTCCTTCAGGAAGCAACTCAAGACCTGGCTTTTCGAGCAGTTGCAGCCCCCTCCCCCCCCCCCCCCCCCCCCAACGCCTTGAGACCCTAGCGGGTGAGTAGCACGCTTTACAAATACTCTTGATTGATTGATTGATAGTCAATTAAAGAAAGTCTTCGTAATTAAGATAAACAATTAGAAAGAGAAATAACAAGTGATTTAGGAACGCCTCCCATAATCAAACAATAATTTTGCTCAAAATATTTTGATGGTCTGTGCATGCTGCTCAACTTAGGACCTCCTACTTGGTTTGTTATCTGCACTTGACAGACTTGATGTTCAAGGAGTGTGTGCTACATTTGAAAGACGAAGCTCTCTAAAAATGAAAATAACTTGATAAATCCATATCTAAAACTGCAGGATGTGGGGCATGGTTTGGCTCTGTTGGAATGTTCCCTATCCGCCTCCTATCTGCCACACCTCATAGGAATCCTACACTCAAGGAATGAGACACAATTTTCTGAAAACTGAACACTGGAATTTTCTCATATTTCCAAGAGTAAAGATGATGACCAAGGACAATGGCATCTGGGGTGTTCCTGAGCAATGGGCTTTGGCAAGAGGGATGATGTTGGTGACAGATGAGGTGCCTGAAAGTTTGTTAGGGACATCAAAAGACTACTTGCCGTTCCTATGCTGCTGTCGGGCCTCACGACAGAACTCTTCAGTCCCTGGCAAGGGAAAGAGTTCGCACTATTGAGGTAGAAAGAGAAGCCTAAGACAACAATCAGGGAGATGGGTGTCAACAAGTCTGTGGCTCTGGTGGCTGAGTTAAATGAGGGGGCAGGGGGGCCTGGAGAGACTTGGCAGGTGAGCGAATGGGGTTTTTTGGAACTCTCCCTCCCTCCTCAAATGCTTCCTAACTTTGAGGACTAGCCTGAAGAGAATGAGACCAGCTTTAGGAACCAATTTACAATAGCATATAAAAATACATTAAAGACATCTCCAAGAGCACTACTTTAAACATTCCAAAATGTCTTTGTGATTAGTCCTCATTTTATGTACATTTCCCCTCCATGGCTATCCTGAAAATCTAGCATAGGGCCTAGGACTTCAAGATAAACATTGTGCACCTCAGATCTAAAAGGATTGTTTGTTGTCTTATGTCACACACAAAAGAGAAGAGTAGAGAACACCCATTCTATATATAACAGGGCATTTTCAGAAAATTAAGGGGAAAGGATGCTTCATTTCTCATTTTAGCCATGTTGGATAGTAGCACAGAGTTATGTCCTACGTTGTTTTAGCCATATCCACGAGTCAAACTCTGTCAATCACACTGGCTGAAAAGGAAAAAAATGGCTAAAACTGAGGAGCTGTAGCAGGCAATTAAGTTATTAGAGAGACAGCATAAATGCCGTGATTCTTCAAGAATGTATGCTAAATTAACCAAAGACCGAGAAATTAGAGAGACGACAAGTGAAGAGGATGGAACATCTAATACATTTGAATAAGTGCTTTTTTATGAGCATATGCAACAAACGCAGGCACTTCTGTTTCAGCGATGACGGAAATGCTCCTGGAGGGAAACATATTAGTCAGAAGGTGAAAGTGGGCAGGTTGAGTATCTCTGGATAATTTCTCTAATCACTTTAAAAGTCAATCCGCGAGCTTAAATGCAGAAAAGAGTCAGTCCAGCTATGTTAATGAAAGTACAAACTTGAAGATCGTCGATCGCTTAAACAAAGTGTTGAAAATGACTGCCAGTGGTAAATCTGCGTTTTGTGTGTTGGTGCAGAAGTCATCTTAAATCGGAGGACCAGTTGCGTATACTAAAACACTTTTGTACATTCTAAAGGGCTGGGATGGGGGGATACCTACTTAAGAAGCCTTTGTTGGATCTAATTTCAGTCCAACTCACTTTGTCCAGCTGCCATTAAAATGCTGTAAAATAGATCTATATCCAACTTTCTGAATATTTAGAACGTAACAAGCTCCTGCATTTGACACAGTCAGGTTTTAAGCCACGCTTACGTACAGAAATGGCACTATTAGAAGTGATTGAAGATCATAAAATAGCACAGGACTGTGGTCGGAATGCCACCGTAGTTCTCCTTGACCTATCAGCAGCACTTGACACTGTGGCTCATTCCATATTTCTTCAGGGCTAGCATTGGCGGTCGGTGCAGGTAAGCGTGGTGGAGCGGAGTGGGGCATGTGGGGGGAAGTCAACAGACGATGGAATAGGGAAAATAAATTGAATAAATACATCCTATTCCGTTGTCTGTTGATATCACCCCTTGCCGCACCTCACCCCACTTTCCTGCACCAGCCGCAACTGATGGCTAGTGGATGTAGGCATCTGGGCCCTTCGTATAGGTGGGTAAATGCCTTTCTTCGCAACAGTGGTTAATCAATGTGGATCTCTTTGTATTAATTAGGAAGCAAACCACTTAATTATGGGATGTTGCAGAGGTCGTAGCTCAGCCAAACATTGTTTAAAGTTTACGTGCCCCCTTTGGCTGATCCAATCCTGCTGCTCTTGTGTGGTATCATATGCTGATGACACACAGTTGATATTCGCATTTGAGAAACATCTAGCTGCTACCTAGATTTCTTTTAAAGCCTCTCTTACCAGTGTGATTGACTGAATGCAGTGAAAAACATAAAATGCAATTAAGAAAAGACTGAAGATCTGCTTGTTGGAACTGCACAGACAACTGGTCCAATGATTGGTGGCTGGCAGGTCTGCCTCTTCCCACCTCAAGCAGCTACAGTTGTCAGAAACTATGGAGTGAAATCTGACAATGATTTATACTTTCACACTAAGGTTGTGTCTGTTTCCAGTTCCTGTTTAGCTCTATTATGCTCTCTCAAGAACGTTCTGACTCTTTTGCCTCAGGAAACACACAAAAAAGTGTTGCACACTATCTTGACTTACCGGTCCTTTACATTAATCATCTTCAGACAGCCCAGAATGTTGCTATCCAATTGATCCTTAGGTGGCCTCACCTGGAACCAGTGTTATATAATCTCGAATGGGTCCACTGGCTGTCACTCCTTAAAAGGATTTACTTAAAGCTCTGTTGTTAAAGAATTCTACAATTCTAGTCCTATGTATGTCTGACCTGCTCCAACTACACATTTAATCTAGAACTTTGAGACCTTCCGGTGCTCATTTCTTTCAGATTCCTAGGATCAGATGTTCTAGAAGGGGAGGGTGAATATTTTCTTTTTTAAAAGCTATGGCATTAAACCAATTTCAACAGACACTTTGTCATACTGGCAACGAGTTGCATTTCAGATAACGTAAGAATCCTGGCTGTTTTCGTCTGGCTAGCCTGCCTCATTGTTGCTCGTTGAGTGCTGTATTTGGGCACTCCTGTAACTAGCTGTGCACTTTGGAAATTGCTCAATCATGCATTAATTCTCTCTTTAGCTGTGTTTATCCCATTTAAAATACATTATGCCTCAAATTACTCACACCTTCCTCACTTGTAACCTTTCGGTTTTAAGCCTGGATTAATATCTCAATGCTCATTTATGTTAGAGTGCTCGTCAGAAAAGGCTTTACAATCAGTAGTTCTTATTCCAGCAAAATGGTGTTCAGCAGTGTCTCACTTTTGTTTTGAAAACAAAATATTAGCGATATAGTTGTTCTAATAAACACATGTGGTGACACTTGCTGGAGTTAGTTACTATGACGTTAACTGACAGACGGTTGGAAGTGCATGTTTGACTCCACATGTCAGAATGTTTTACTGAAATGGATGAGGACGATATTTGAGAATTCATAGAAAATGTGATCTCATTTTAGCTTTTTAGAGAATTAACCATAATTTCTATGAGAGAAAGTAACCCCTCATTTCTTCATTACAGCAGTCTCATCTGTAGGAAATGCTTTCATTTTTAAAGCTTTGATTCCCTCAATATGGCATTCAGGTGTGCCACACTTTTGACATAAATTCAGAATGTTATCACTATAGTTGCTCATTAGAACTTTGTGGTAAAGATGCAGTTGATCACTGGGATTTAACAGGCAAGCTGCTGGTAATGTTGCAAATTTGCATAATTGCAAATATAGCAAAATAACTAGATCATTTAATTCATTTTGAAAGGAAATGCTTGAAGATGGCTTTATGTGTGCCACTGCTTTGTCATAAATACATATTAGAGCTCTGGTTATTCATTAGAACACTGTGGGAAGCTGCAGTTGATGTCTAAGAAGCTTACAGACAGACTTCTGATGGTGATGAAAGTATACATGTTTCAGTCTGCATATGTGACGACTAAAATCTAATTGTATCAGGGGTCCAGTTGCAGGAAAGGGTGAAATCCTGGTATCATATATTTACCCATTAACATTAAGGAAAATGTGTGAGACATTAATCTCAGCTGTGTTAATTTATTAAAATATCAAAATAATCATCACAGAAGGCACAAAGGTTAGTTATTATGGGATTTGCATAAACCAAGAAGAATAACAAATGCTAAGTTATATGTACCATTAAGAAATTAAAGCACAGACACAGATGTGCTGTGGCATCCAATCATATTAACAATAGAAAATAGTAAATAGGCTAGAGTACAGAATGGACCAAAATCATATAACCCTCCCTGACCAACAAGCAGAATGTGCCTAAAGTCTGTCTGATTCCCAAATCGAATGTCCTTCGTAATGTTTTAGACAAAGAAGTCACCTCCTTTTCTTAACATTACATTACGTACATGTGCAATCCTCAAATGTTACTTGCTGGAGGTTTACATAAGAGGATTTGCAATTTTTCAACATCCAAACATCCATCACCAGGGAAGCTATTGAAGCATTATTTTATTGCATGCAAGAAAGACCACGGTTTGCAGCTGAATCAAATTTGGAAGCCTTTTTTAAAATGTTTCAGCTCAGTA
Source organism: Lissotriton vulgaris (assembly GCF_964263255.1). Classification (NCBI taxonomy): domain Eukaryota; kingdom Metazoa; phylum Chordata; class Amphibia; order Caudata; family Salamandridae; genus Lissotriton; species Lissotriton vulgaris. The sequence goes on from NC_141687.1 coordinate 900,310,470, forward strand.
TGGCCTAGTCATATCAAATAAAGGAAGAAGGCACAATATTGTACTATTGTAATGCCCCCCTCGTTTTCTTGATTTCGTTGTTTCTTGTTTCAAGTATTCAGCACCTGACAGAGATCTCTTTACTTTGACTATGGCTCACTTAACGTAAACACACCCCAACTATGATTAATAATAAATGTAATGTAACCAATTATGGTCAATCTAAATATAAAATCACATGAAAAATGAAAAATAGTGACATGTCACCACCTGCTAAAAGGACGTTGCATTTTTCCTGTTATGCCCACGATTGGTTTCTGTTCAATTGACCAGCATCCCAATTCCTGCTTAAGGGAATCATCGTAGTATAGAAGGGTTCAAGCATGGAGGCAGAGATTGGTTGCTATTCACACACCCTTACGATTGAAATCGTAACTTATCAGATGTTGTGCTTTGTAGGAACTTTTTCCTATATCCACTCTATTATAGTATTGGTGCTACTGTAAAGGCAGTCTCGCCTTCCTGCTCCTGTTCCTGTGACTGGGTACTGAAATTCCCTTAAGTTAGTCTCCAAACCGGTCCTGGAGGGCCGGATCCATGCCAGATTTTGTGCATATCCCCATTTAGATACACGTAGTTAATTTAAAAATCTGTCATGGATCCGGCCCTCTAGGACCAGTTTGGAGAACCCTGAGAGCAAGACTCGAACTTGCAACCTTTAATCCTGTTGCCTATCTTAGTTTGAACAATATATAAACCTCACTTAGTTAGGAGCGCCTTGCATATCTATCTGCCGAAAGGATCTCTGCTATATGATGCATCAGATTTTTAGCATGATTTTTTGCAAGAGGGAAACTCGTCACGTTTGGTAATACAGTGTGGGGACCGGAGAGGAAAGAAAAGACCAAAAATAAAGTGGTGTGGCTCACTGGTTAGAGGCGGCAGACCCGGAAGCAGAGAACGCCCCGGGACCAGGGTTCAATTCCCGACGCGGCAGGGTCATGGACCAGGGTCAGCGGACTCGATAATTCTCGCCTCGGTGCCTACTCTAACCAGGGATCACACTCGGCAACTCTGGGCATTAGCTTGCCTCATCTCTACAATGGCCCCCCACATTCTCCGGGGATGCCTGGTTTCATCTTGGAGATACCCAGTAGGAACCATCTCACAGGGATAGCCAGGACAGGTTCCCCAGCGGTCTACAGCGCCACAACGCCTCAGGGTAGCAGTGCACTTTACAAGACACATACATTAACATTTGCAGATCAAGTTGCGTTTATCAGCATTCCTGTTACAACAAAATAAGTAGCAGGAACGTGTTGCAAGTTCACAGTCCTTCACTATTTAGTTCAGACCGAACAACTAAGACTAACCGTGAATCATCAACTTTGAATGGATTTGTAAAGTGTGCACAGGGCATTCATGCATGTTTAATGAAAACATAAAGGCAGACATAATATCATTGGGCATACAAGTACCAAACGTACTGGTCATATTTTATAAAATAAGACATTTTGCCTTGGCTTCTATAATTTTGTGAACACCTGTTTGTGACACCTGATGGACCTACACATGACAAAGCCTCAGAAGGAAGGAGAAAAGAACTCGAGGACATACAACAATTAGAGGGAGCTTTACCTGAGACCAATGTAGTGGATGATGCAAAGGCGGCCCTGGAAAAGTTAGACAAATCCATTGCTTACTTCATCCTGTTAGAGCTGAACAAATAAGCTGAGAAAGTGTCCATTAATGTAAATAACTTGACCAAAGACAAGGTTTATTTATAAATCTTGGATTATTATATCCTACAAATTGAGTCGTAGTATTCCAGTGATAGACGTTACAATAATTGACGCTGCTTTAGGAACCAAAGAATTATCAACTTTTCAGAATCCTCATGTGATTTCAATAACTCTGACCAACAAGAAGGCACAAGCTTGGGTTCTATAATTTGCACAACCATTTTTAGGCCAAGGCTGGAGAAGGGATGAGAGGGAAAGATAACTAGAGATAGAAATTACTGGTAGGAGAATGCTTTTGGTATATCTACCCATGACCTGTCATCTGTGGAAGTCTCCCTCTTAAGCAAGGGATTATGATTTGTCATCATGGAAAGAATTGGTCTCTTTCAATTAAAAACGAAAGCACTTCAGTTCTGTAGAAAATTCTATGTCTGGGCTTTCTTTCGGAAACTAGATAGCTAACTGACTGAACTTTTCCCTTCGTACACTATTTGTTCCACCAACGCCATGGTTCCTACAGAGATACATTTGAGAATGCAGTCCCCAAAGAGCTTGCCAGTTAGCTCACAAAAAAATATCTGGTTCCATATAAAATCACTAAGTCATAAAACAAGCCCACAATAACCTATGTGTCTATGATGCAATCCAATCCTGATTAAGCCTTCTGACAAGTGCATTGAGTTTGTGATTTGAAGTGTTTCTGATTGTGCAACCAAAGTACACAGTCAAGTAGCCAAAACATCACACTAAACTAAATTGAACCACAACCACCTTTCCGAAATTCAATGAGAAATTCAGTTCTCAAGCTGGCAAGTAAAGAGGAAGAATTAATATTTGACCAAGAACTCCACTTCCTTGATCACAAATCTCCTGGAACCCCAGTTATGTACACACTACGAAAGGTTCTGAAAGATTCCCAAAATCTACATGCAGTTCTATATTATCTGACTGTGGCTCAGTACTTGAAGTTGGGAGCTACATCGACTTCTTTATCTGAACTTTTGAGCCCTTTACAAACACTTACATTGGGATAGCTTACATTTCATTACACTCATTGAAAGACCACCCTTTTAATTCCATTGAGCACTTACTGATGACTAGGAAAATGGAATTGCTTTTAAGCAAACATACCACAGACAGAGGGTTTGATGATCACAGGGCATTGTACATGCTACTTGCCCTCTATAGATCATCCGCGACTTCTTTCATATTTTACTTACTTGAAATTACAAAGAATTATTTTCTATTTGATGTGCAATATTACCTACATTGAAAGGGTACTTCTATAAGATCAATTTTTGTTCCCGCCTTCACAAATTTGTTTGTGCATGAACTGGAAACCCAAATGATATGCACCAACAGGCCAAAACACCTTCCATAAATATCAGAGCTGCCGCACTTGATCTCAAAGAGGACTGCCAACATTTAGGGCATCATAGATTTGTTAGAGTATCATTCTCTAACTAACACAAGCTCCAGGATTTATTCCATCATTTGCCTTTATGGCTTGCTGTTCTATTGGACAAACCTCACAAAGAGTCAGATTGAATACTTGTTAACATAGGAGCATAATCATACTTGGGACTGCCAATTCTCCATTAGCTGACTATTTAATAATGCTCCACCATACTGAAAAAGACATAAAATGGCATGTTGTTGAAATGGTTAGATAACCAGCAACAGGACCTAGATAAACTAATTTATTGATACAAATGCAAATGGATAAACCATTTTATTATGATCATGGAATGACTAAATAGCATGGATGGAAGGAAGCCCATTATTTGATTCTTAATGATTATTTCCCATGGACGTACTATTCTGTCTGTCATGGAGATATAAATGTTGTTTACATGCTTTATATGAATTATTCTGATTGGGCGTGTTTCAGTACTGTTTTATGCCACATGTGCACCGTGCACAGTGGATACTGTGCAGTAAATTGACTGTAGTAGTCTGGTTGCAGCAGCTCTTCGTCATGGGGCACCATATGTCTTGCTTTACATAATCCTGCTTTCCCTAGAAGCATTTTATTTTTCCAGATGTTGTGTTTTAGTACTGTTTTATGACGCCCATGATTAATTTATTTTGGATACTGGGAACTATATGCCTCAGGTCCTCATGATGGTGCAAAATAATGGAGCTCTGAAGCCATGGCTGAAGGTAGCATGGGAGTCTCACTGTGCCTGTCATGGCATCATAAATATTTTAGACTATATGCTTATCCACGAACTTTTGAAAATGCCAAAATTCCCGCCATCCAGAGGTGCCCCAATTGCATGGTTGGGCCTAAAGCCCACAACAGGAAAGGGCATATAATGCAATGTGGTCCCATCAAATATTTCCACAGAAACCAAACATTGTTTCTTAATGTGGATAGCTGTGGATTACCAATCAATCACACTAAAGGGGTTAGTGATGCTTTCTACTTTTTTCTACGGGCCAACCAAACTTGCTACAGTGAAAATTGCTTTTGGGAGCTAGTCACTGTAAGGACTTGTTAACATTACATTTCTGCATGTCCTACTTTTAAAGTTCATTCACCTTGCCTAAAGGGCTACACCATTTTGGCAAAGATGTTGTATTCAATACACACTATATACTGATGAATATGAACTTCAGGTCAGCTTTTTTTTACTATTGGTTTAAGACATTGTTAAATATATTTTAAAACATCCCATAATGGCATCATATTTTTATGTGTTTCAGATTAGATATATTTATATCTAAAAAGCATTGTGTCATCACTTACTTAATTATTTACTTCATTCTTAGATTGTATATACAAAGCAATTGTATTATTTTACACTGCAGCAGGAATTGATTCGTTTTTGTCATTAGCAGGCTTTTATCCAGAGCACCATGAAGTTGTTCCTGCCAACCAATTTAGGACCAGGAAAGCTGGAGTTTGACAACACAGCCGACAGATGGTCTCAAAGAAGAATATAGGGGCATATTACCAAGCAATAGCGATAATTATCGCTATTGCTTGGTTAGAGACAAAAATTTACGGCTGAGCTGCGGTGATTTTTACAGCAAATAAACCTTGGTATTACCAAGGTTTATCGCAAATGCGATAAAAATCACCGCAATGCATGAATATCGCTGAAAAGTCAGCGATATTCATGCATTACCGAGCTAATGCTCTTAGCCATGTTATCCACCTCCCATTGGATAACATGGCTAAGAACTGCTCAGGGCAGGTGTTAGCTTTTGGAGATATTCACGCTTAATGCGAATATCTCCAAAAGTTGGTAATAGGAGATAGCGATGTTGGCAACTGTTTTCAGTCGCTAACATCTTGGCACGCCCACTTTGCATGTCATTAGTGATAAATATCACTGACATGCAAAGTGGGGCCCAAGATGGTCGCTATCTCCTACTAGCTGTCGCTAACTGGTGTTAGAGACAGCTAGGTAATAGGGAGATAATTTTATCTCTGCTTTCTTGGCTTTTAAAGCCAAAAAAGCAGTGATAAACCCCCTTGATAATATGCCCCATAATTGCTTAATTGCAAATCCTTAATTATCACAAATAAGGAATCGCAAAAGCCTACATTGATGCATGTACATGTTAGACTCCATCCACATGCTGGTTGCATTTGATTGGGATGGGAAGAAGAAGTTTACGCCCACTGTAAAAGACTTCTTATATATTGGACTTTTGCCCTGTTGGAAAGCTTATGCTCGATACAGTAGCAAAGACCTAGTTATGTTGGCAAGCCAAGAATCAAGGCAGCTACAACAAGCTTAAAGCCAATAAGCTTTTAAGAGTGGATTACTATTCCACTGTGCTAAAGCCTGGGTGTGTGTATAATGGCTTATTTAGTGTCTAAACCCATCCTTGGCTAAAGAGGCACTTTTATTTAAAGCTAGACCTATTGGCATTGCCCGTGGATATTTAAACATACAGGAGCAATGTGCAATGGATCAGTGGTTTATATCATCTGTAGTAATCTATTTTGAGCTGGTATGTATAGAGGTGAGAATTAAGGGTGCGCAAAATTCATGTAATTTTTCTTGTGCGTACTTACGCAAATTTACAAAAACTATTCATAAGTATGTGAAATGCATACCCATCATTTTGTGCTATATTTTAGAGCAAAATGAGTCCTTGTGTCATTTTTTGATAAAACACGTAAACCACTTGTTATTTCCGTTCTGTTATTCCCATCCATTTGAAATAAATTCTTACCACAAATGGTGTGTAAGTATCTGAAATGGCATAATTGAGTAATTTGAGGAATTCTGCTTTACGAGTGCATTGCAAAATTCCTGAAATTACACAGATTATACTGGCATAATTTAATTTTCGCCCTGGCCTACTGAGATTCGAACAGACTAAGACCGTATTATCAAGAAGGACGATAACATTATCGCCGGTTTAGCAGCAGGAAACTGCCGCTAAATCGGCGATAAGGGGCTTGATAATATTCTCTTGTGAATTCCAATTGAAATCCAGGTTCTGGTGTGCAGGACATCAGATATGGGCTTCTATGGGAATTCACAAGGGCATATTATCAAGCCCCTTATCTCCGCTTTAGGTTGCAGTTTCCTGCCACTAAAGCAGTGATAATGTTATCGCCGTTCATGATAATATGGCACTCAGACTTCTTAGCCCTTCGGAGCCGCAACACTGTGGAATCAAGCACCATATAAACTCTCAGGTTATCTCCACCAATATCTGGACTTTTCTCAGCTCCATCCACAAAAGCACATTTCCTGGGTTTTAATGTTAACAAACAGTGTTTTCAGCCCAAATTGTTAATCTATACCATTTTTACCTCCAATCTGCCAAATCTCTCCAGAGTTAATTGAAACATTTTTTTAATGTTTATCAGTTGAAGTAAAACAATCCTGCTTGCTGATCTTTTAAAGAACAAGTCAGGCTTCTAAAGGAATGCTAGGCTTCTCTTAATTGTGTGTTTTTTTCCCACAGCAAGGAACTCGTATGCCCCAACAAAAAGGATTCATAGCAGGGGTGCAATATTTCTTATGCCGGAAGTGCCTCCACAGCTCAGTACCAAACGAGTACTCTAGTATAGTTAGCACATCTACTTCCATATTTTAACTCAACAATCACTGTAGACCGCAACAACATAAAGTATCATAATACAGAAAACATATAACCTGCATTGCATTTCACAACAGGCACCGTATGTTCCATATATTTCCATTCCATTCTGGTAAAAAAACAAAAAATGACTACTGTATCATAACAGTGCGTTTTTGTAAAAACAACAAAAACAAAAGTGAAAAAATAATACAATTCAGCACACAGCTGAGCACACTTTGCACATCATACCATGATTATTAGAACACCCAACCGCTCATCAAAATAAATACCAGCACAAGAAGACATCAAAAGACAAGCCTTCACTCATTGCCAGGGTTAAAGTTAGTATGCTTTTTCCTGAATCGCCAGCATTTGTTTCTAACAAATTAGTAAACATTTTAGGGTCAAGCCACAATCTGTCTGGTTACAAAAGATCTATGTGACCATACAACGAATTTACATCCCACCCATTGCTTACCCTTTTTAGGTCTCGCCTGACCCCGCGCATGAGCTAGTCTGGTAAGACATTTAGTGAGGGCTCAAAAAAAGCTACCATGGCCAGCCTAGAGCTACAGTGCATGTGCACAGGCGCGCGCTTAGGAGCCGAGGCGCCAAATGGAAAGCCTTGTCTGTCATACTCATTAGGCTCCCGAGATCACTTTTGCCTGCGATCACTTTAGCAGTTCCCCTTTGATGTTCTCATTCAAAGAACATCAAACATCAAAGAACATGTTGTTGTGTTAATTAGGCTGGGCAGTAAATTCTGTTCCGCTCGCGGAATTCGCGGAATGTAGGTAATTTTGCGTTCTGCAGGGAACGTCAAAATTACCCAAAATTCTACGTTCTGCAACTCCGTGAGATTTTTGCGTGTTCGCGTTCTCAGTATGCGTGTTCACAAGATATTTCCCCTCAAACACGCAAACAGCGATTGCGCACAGTAAAAAAGAATCGCGAACAAGCAATTCCGCTTGTTTGCGGAATTTCCTGTTGTTCGCTGGGATTTTTTACCGTTTTGCAGAACTTTGCGTAACACAATTACGCAAATTCTGCCCACCCCTAGTGTTAATGCTTTGTTGCGCCCGTTTGACTTACAATGTGTTTTCTCTTTCCACAAACTTGATGTTTGTGTTCCTTTATTTTGAGATGCATTTAGTGTCACTGTCACACACACAACAACCACACACACAACCACACACACAACCACATGCACAACCACACACAAAACTACACACACACATACAACCACACACAACCACACACACAACCACACGCACAACTACACATACAACCACACAGACACAACCACACACGCACAACCACACACACAACCACACCCACAGCCACACACACACTCAACAACCACACAACCACACATACATCCACACACACAACCTCACACATAACCACACACAAACACAAAAACAACCACACATACAACAACACAAGCACAACTACATGCACAACCACACATAACCACACACACACAACCACAACCACACACACAACCACAACCTCACATAAAACCACACACACAACCACACATACGACCACACACACACACACAACCACACACACACAAACACATGCACACAACCACACGCACACAACCACACATACAACCCCACAACCACAACAACATGCACAACCACACACACACAAACAACCACAACCACACACACAACCACACATACAACCACACACACACAACCACACATACAACCACACACAACACAACCACACACATACACACAACCACTCATGCACACAACCACACCCACAGCCACACACACACACAACAACCACACAACCACACAGTCACGCACAGAACCACAACCACACATACAACCACACATACATGACCACACACACAACCACACACACACAACCACACATACAACCACACACAAACACACACACAACCACAACCACACACACAACCACTCAGACAACCACACACACAACCACATGCACAACCACACACAACCCCTCACACACACCCCAACCACACACACACAACCACAACCACACACACACAATCACACATATAACCATACACATGCAACCACATATACAACCACACACACACAACCCCACACACACAAAACCACATGCACACAACCACACATACAACCACACACACCCACACCCACACAACCACATGCACAACCAGACACACAACCACACACACAAACAACCACAACCACACACACACAACCACACATACAATCACACAAACACACACCCACCCACACACAGTACCACACATACAACCACACGCATACACACAACCACACACATACACACAACCACACACACAACCACACAAACACCATATACACAAAAACATACACACAACCACACACACACAAAACAATCACAACACCATGCACACAACCACAACCACACCCACACAACCACACACAAACACAACCACACAGACACAACCACACATGCACAACCACACACACAACCACACCCAAAGCCACACACACACTGAACAACCACACAACCACACATACAACCACACACACAACCTCACTCACAACCACACACACAACCACACATACAACACAAGCACAACCACATGCACAACCACACACACAACCACACACACAACCACACATACAACAACACAAACACACAACCACAAACACATGCACACAACCACACGCACACAACCACACATACAACCAGACACCCACAACAACACGCACAACCACACACACACAAACACCCACAACCACATACACACAACCACACATACAACCACACACACACAACCACATACACACAACCACACACAACCACACACACAACCACACACACAACCACACACACAACCACACACAACTACACACACACACAACCAAAGCCACACACACCACACACAACCACACACACAACCACACACATTACCACACACACAACCACACATACAACCACACACACACACAACCACACACACACACAACCACACACACAGCCACACACACAACCACACACGCACACACAACACACACAATACCACATGCACACAACCACAACCACATGCACAACCATACACACAACCACACTCACAACCACACATACACACACATAACCACACACACAACCACATACAAACACACACAACCACACACACAAACACAACTACAACCACACACACAACCACACACACTGCCACACACACAACCACACATACAACCACATACACAACCAGACACACAACCACAACCACACACAACCACACAAACCACACAACCATACACACAACCACACACACAACCACACACAACCACCCACACAACCACACATAACAGTGTGTTTTGTAAAAGTAATAAAAACAAAACTGAAAAAATAATACAATTCAGCACACAGCTAAGCACACTTTGCACATCATACCATGATTATTAGAACACCCAAACCCTCTTCAAAATAATACCAGCACAAGAAGGCATCAAAAGACAAGCCTTTACTCATTGCCAGGTTTCCAATTAGAATACTTTTTCCTGTATCTCTTGCATTTGTTTCTAACAAATTACTAAACATTTTAGGGTCAAGCCACAATCTGGCTGGTTACATATTATCTACGTGACCATACCACAAATTCACATCCCACTCATTGCTTACCATTTTTAGGTCCCGCCTGACCCAGCGCATGCGCTGGCCTGGGGAGACATTTAGTGAGGGCTCAAAAATGCTACCATGGCCAGCCTGGCCAGCCTAGAGCTAAAGTGCATGTGCACGGGCACGCGCTTAAGAGCTAAGGTGCCAAATGGCAAACCATGTCATACTCATTAAGCGCCCGGGAACACTTTCGACCGCGATCACTTTAGCAGCGCCCCTTTGATGTTCTAATGATATTCTCATCATCAAGTGTTCATTCATTCGGGATAGATCACACCAAATGGAAATTTTCAAAAGATTTTATTCATCAACAGTGTCCACCTCTCGGGAATCACTGTACCTGTCACTTAAGCCTACACGTGTTTCATCACAGCATGTGGCTGTGACTCACTTGGAGACCGAAACTATACAAGCTGATTCACGGGCTGAACACGGCCTGAATACAGTTAGAGACATTTACTCGCTGTGAAACTACAAATCCGAAAGTTTGCTGACGGCACCCGGAAATACCGATTGGTGCCGTGACCTATTACACAACAAAACCACCCGATAAGGACCGGGTTGGAACTATCACTGGCTCCCCGCCACGCGCCTCGATCAATAAGATCAGCCCTGAAGAGTCACAGCCACATGCTGTGATGAAACACGTGTAGGCTTAAGTGACAGATACAGTGATTCCCGAGAGGTGGACACTGTTGATGAATAAAATCTTTTGAAAATTTCCATTTGGTGTGATCTATCCCGAATGAATGAACACTTGATGATGAGAATATCATTTGAATACGTATAGTGTGCTCTGGTTCCCTGCCAAATCGAAATAAGAGGGGGGTTGCTGTACCTCTTCTCTTTACAGAGGTTAAGGTTTTCCTCTGACCAAGAAGCACCTACCTTGATACCACAACAAGCTAATACTTTACCGTAAGAAGTTGAGCGCCAAATTTCTGAACACTATAAAAACCTACCCACAGACTTAACCCCTTTGATGTTCTTGTGCAAAGAACATCAAACATCAAAAAACATGTGTCAATTTTGCCTGTGATCACTTTAGCATTGCCCCTTTGATGTTCTCATTCAAAGAACATCAAACATCAAAGAACATGTTGTTGTGTGAATGCTTTGCTGCGCCCATTTGACTTACCTTTATTTTGAGATGCATTTAGTATCACTGTCACACACACAACCATAACCACACACACAACCACACACACACACAACTAGACACACACACAACCACACAACCACACACACAACCACACAACCACACACACAGCCACAAACACACACACAACCACACACACAACCCCACACACAACCACACACGCACAACCACACACACAGCCACACAAACAAACAACCACAAACAACCACAACCACACACACAGCCACACACACAAACAACCACAACCACACACACAACCACACACACAACCACATGCACAACCACATACACAACCACACACAACCACACACACAACCACACACACAACCACACATACACAACCACATACACAACCACAACCACACACACAAATAACCACACACACACAACCACAACCACACACACAACCACAACTATACATACAACCACCCTTACAACCCCACACACAACCCCATACACAACCACACACACAACCACACACATAACCACACACACACAACCCCACACACACAACCACACACACAACCACAGCCACACACACAACCACACACACACAAGCACAGCCACACACACAACCACATATAGAACTACACACGCACAACTACACATACAACCATACATACAAACACACACACAAAACCACACAGACATGCACAACCACACACACAACCACACACAAACAACCACACACACAACCATACATACAACCACACACACAACCACACACCTAACCACATGCACAACCACACACAACCACACACACAACCACAACCACACACACACACATACCATACACACAACCAAACATACAACCACACATGCACACACAACCACACATACAACCACACACATATACACAACCACACACACACAAACAACCAAAAACATAACTGCACACACACAAACACAGCCACAACCACAACCACACATACATGACCACACATACAACCACACACACACCCACACACAACCACACATACAACCAAACACACACAACCCCACAAATACACCACAACCACACACACACAACCACAACCACAGAAACACAATCACACATATAACCATACACACGCAACCACACATAAAACCACACACACAACCCCACACACACACACAACCACATGCTCACAACCACACATACAGCCACACACACCCACACAACCACACGCACAACCAGACACACAACCACACACACACAAAAAACCACAACCACACACACAAAAACATACACACAACCACACACACAGCCACACACACAACCACACATATACACACAACCACACATAAAACCACACACAACCACACCCACAGCCACACACACACACACACAACAATCACACCACCATGCACACAACCACAACCACACCCACACAACCACACCCACACAACCACACAGACACAACCTCACACGCACAACCACACACACAACTACACCCACAGCCACACACACACTCAACAACCACACAACCACACATACAACTACACACACAACCTCAGACACAACCAGACACACAACAACACAAGCACAACCAAATGCACAACCACACACACAACCACACACACACAACCACAACCACACACACAACCACACCACAACCACAACCGCAACCACACATACAACCAAACACATGACCACACACACACACAACCACACACACAAACAACCAACCACAAACACATGCACACAACCACACATACAACCACAACAACACACACAACCACAGACACACAAACAACCACAACCACACACACAACCACACATACAACCACACACACAACCACACATACAACCACACACACACACAACCACACACATACACACAACCACACACACAACCACACACATACACACAACCACTCACGCACACAACCACAGCCACACACACACACAACAACCACACAACCACACAGCCACACACAGAACCACAACCACAGATACAACCACACATATATGACAAAACACACAACCACACACACAACCACACATACACCCGCACACAACCACAACCACACACACAACCACACACACACAACCACATGCAAAACCACACACATTCCCACACACACACCACAACCACACACACAACCACAACCACACAAACACACATATAACCATACACATGCAACCACATATACAAGCACTCACACACAACCCCGCACACACAACCACATGCAGACAACCACACATACAACCACACCCACACCCACACAACCACACACACACAAACAACCACAACCACACACACACAACCACACATACAATCACACAAACACACACCCACCCAAACACAGAACCACGCATACAATCACACGCATACAACCACACACATACACACAACCACACACATGCACAACCACACGCACAACCACACACACACAAAAACATACAAACAACCACACACACAGCCACACACAACCACACACACATACACACAACCACACACAACCACACACACAACCACACCCACAGCCACACACACACACACACACAACAATCACACCACCTTGCACACAACCACAACCACACCCACACAACCACACAGACACAACCACACATGCACAACCACACAAACAAACACACCCACAGCCACACACACACTCAAAAACTACACAACCACACATACAACCACACACACAACCTCACACACAACCACACACACAACCACACATACAACAACACAAGCACAACCACATGCACAATCCCACACACACACAACCACAACCACACACACAACCACACATACAACCACACATACACAACCACATACACAACCACAACCACACACACAAATAACCACACACACACAACCACAACCACACACACAACCACAACTATACATACAACCACACTTACAACCCCACACACAACCCCATACACAACCACACACACAACCACACACATAACCACACACACACAACCCCACACACACAACCACACACACAACCACAGCCACACACACAACCACACACACACAAGCACAGCCACACACACAACCACATATAGAACTACACACACACAACTACACATACAACCATACATACAAACACACACACAAAACCACACAGACATGCACAACCACACACACAACCACACACAAACAACCACACACACAACCACACATACAACCACACACACAACCACACACCTAACCACATGCACAACCACACACAACCACACACACAACCACAACCACACACACACACATACCATACACACAACCAAACATACAACCACACATGCACACACAACCACACATACAACCACACACATATACACAACCACACACACACAAACAACCAAAAACATAACTGCACACACACAAACACAGCCACAACCACAACCACACATACATGACCACACATACAACCACACACACACCCACACACAACCACACATACAACCACACACACACAACCCCACAAATACACCACAACCACGCACACAAAACCACAACCACAGAAACACAATCACACATATAACCATACACACGCAACCACACATACAACCACACACACAACCCCACACACACACACAACCACATGCTCACAACCACACATACAGCCACACACACCCACACAACCACACGCACAACCAGACACACAACCACACACACACAAAAAACCACAACCACACACACACACAACCACAACCACACCCACACAACAACACCCACACAACCACACAGACACAACCTCACACGCACAACCACACACACAACTACACCCACAGCCACACACACACTCAACAACCACACAACCACACATACAACTACACACACAACCTCAGACACAACCAGACACACAACAACACAAGCACAACCAAATGCACAACCACACACACACAACCACAACCACACACACAACCACACCACAACCGCAACCACACATACAACCAAACACATGACCACACACACACACAACCACACACACAAGCAACCAACCACAAACACATGCACACAACCACACATACAACCACAACAACACACACAACCACAGACACACAAACAACCACAACCACACACACAACCACACATACAACCACACACACAACCACACATACAACCACACACACACACAACCACACACATACACACAACCACACACACAACCACACACATACACACAACCACTCACGCACACAACCACACCCACAGCCACACACACACACAACAACCACACAACCACACAGCCACACACAGAACCACAACCACAGATACAACCACACATATATGACAAAACACACAACCACACACACAACCACACATACAACCGCACACAACCACAACCACACACACAACCACACACACACAACCACATGCAAAACCACACACATTCCCACACACACACCACAACCACACACACAACCACAACCACACAAACACACATATAACCATACACATGCAACGACATATACAAGCACTCACACACAACCCCGCACACACAACCACATGCAGACAACCACACATACAACCACACCCACAACCACACACACACAAACAACCACAACCACACACACACAACCACACATACAATCACACAAACACACACCCACCCAAACACAGAACCACGCATACAATCACACGCATACAACCACACACATACACACAACCACACACATGCACAACCACACGCACAACCACACACACACACAAAACATACAAACAACCACACACACAGCCACACACACAACCACACACACATACACACAACCACACACAACCACACACACAACCACACCCACAGCCACACACACACACACACACACACACAGCAATCACACCACCTTGCACACAACCACAACCACACCCACACAACCACACAGACACAACCACACATGCACAACCACATGCACAATCCCACACACACACAACCACAACCACACACACAACCACACATACAACCACACACACAACCACACATACGACCACACACACACACACAACCACACACACACAACCACAAACACATGCACACAACCACATGCACACATACAACCACACACCCACAACAACACGCACAAACACACACACACACAACCACAACCACACACATACAACCACACACAAACACACACAACTACACATACAACCACACACACACACATAACCACACACATACACACAACCATACACACAACCACTCATGCACACAACCACACCCACAGCCACACACACAACCACACACACAACAACACACACAATCACACACACACAACCACACACACACATCCATACTCACACAACCATACACACACAACCACACACATAAAACCACACACACACAACCACACACTCAACCACACACAATCATACACACAACCACAACCACACACGCAACCACATTCACACACAACCACAACTACACTCACAACAACCACAAACACAACCACCAACCACAGACACACAACCACTCATACAACCACACACACAACCACACACACAACTTCACACAACCACAACCTCACACAACCACAAACACTCATACAACCACACTTACACTCAACCACACACATAACCACACACAAAACAACCACACACACACAACCATACACACAACCACACACACACAACCACACACACACAACCACACTCACAACCACACACTCAACCACACACACACACACACAACCACACACATGCAACCACACATGCAACCACACACACACAACCACACACACAACTACACACACACACAACCACAGCCACACACAACCACACACAACCACACACACAACCACACACACACACACAACCACACAACCACACACACACCCAAACACACAACCACATGCACACAACCACACACACAACCATACACACGACCACACATACACAACCACATACACAACCACAACCACACACATAAATAACCACACACACACAACCACAATCACACACACAACCACAAATACACATACAACCACACTTACAACCCCATACCCAACCCCACACACAACCACACACACAACCACACACATAACCACACACACACAACCACACACACACAACCACACACAAAACCACAGCCACACACACAACCACACACACACAACCACACACACAAGCACCGCCACACACAAACACCAACATATCCAACTACACACATACAACCACTCATACAACCATACATACAACCACACACACAAAACCACACAGACATGCACAACAACACACACAACCACACACAAACAACCACACACACAACCACACACACAACCACACAAACAACCACACATACAACTACACAAACAACCACACACATAACCACTCGCACAACCACACACAACCACAACCATACACAGACAAATACCAAACACACAACCACACATACAACCACACACGCACACACAACCACACATACAACCACACACATACACACAACCACACACACAAACAAACACACAAACAACCAAAAACATAACTGCACACACACAAACACAACCACAACCACACATACAACCACACACACACCCACACACAACCACACATACAACCACACACAACCACACACACACAACCCCACAAACACACCACAACCACACACACACAACCACAACCACAGAAACACAATCACACATATAACCATACACACGCAACCACACATACAACCACACACACAACCCCCCACACACACAACCACATGCTCACAACCACACATACAGCCACACACACCCACACAACCACACGCACAACCAGGCACACAACCACACACACAAAAACATACACACAACCACACACACAGCCACACACACATCCACACATATACACACAACCACACATAAAACCACACACAACCACACCCACAGCCGTACACACACACAATAATCACACCACCATGCACACAACCACAACCACACCCACACAACCACACCCACACAACCACACAGACACAACTTCACACGCACAACCACACACACAACTATACCCACAGCCACACACACACTCAACAACCATACAACCACACACACAACCTCACAAACAACCAGACACACAACCAGACATACAACAACACAAGCACAACCAAATGCACAACCACACACACAACCACACACATAAAACCACACACACACAACCACACACAATCATACACACAACCACAACCACACACGCAACCACATTCACACACAACCACAACTACACTCACAACAACCACAAACACAACCACCAACCACACACACACAACCACTCATACAACCACACACACAACCACACACACAACCTCACACAACCACAACCTCACACAACCACAAACACTCATATAACCACACTTACACTCAACCACACACATAACCATACACAAAACAACCGCACACACAACCACACACACAACCACACACACACAACCACACACACACAACCACACTCACAACCACACACTCAACCACACACACACACACAACCACACACATGCAACCACACATGCAACCACACACACACAACCACACACAACCACACACACAACTACACACACACACAACCACAGCCACACACAACCACACACAAAAACACACACAACCACACACACACACACAACCACACAACCACACACACACCCACACACACAACCACATGCACACAACCACACACACAACCATACACACGACCACACATACACAACCACATACACAACCACAACCACACACATAAATAACCACACACACACAACCACAATCACACACACAACCACAAATACACATACAACCACACTTACAACCCCATACACAACCCCACACACAACCACACACATAACCACACACACACAACCACACACAAAACCACAGCCACACATACAACCACACACACACAACCACACACACAAGCACCGCCACACACACACAACCACATATACAACTACACACATACAACCACTCATACAACCATACATACAACCACACACACAAAACCACACAGACATGCACAACAACACACACAACCACACACAAACAACCACACACACAACCACACACACAACCACACAAACAACCACACATACAACCACACAAACAACCACACACATAACCACTCGCACAACCACACACAACCACAACCATACACAGACACATACCAAACACACAACCACACATACAACCACACATGCACACACAACCACACATACAACCACACACATACACACAACCACACACACAAACAATCAAAAGCATAACTGCACACACACAAACACAACCACAACCACACATACAACCACACACACACCCACAC
Organism: Lissotriton vulgaris; assembly: GCF_964263255.1. Classification (NCBI taxonomy): domain Eukaryota; kingdom Metazoa; phylum Chordata; class Amphibia; order Caudata; family Salamandridae; genus Lissotriton; species Lissotriton vulgaris. The sequence continues at coordinate 900,330,251 of NC_141687.1, forward strand.
ACAACCACACATACAACCACACACAACCACACATACAACCACACACACACATCCCCACAAACACACCACAACCACACACACACATATAACCATACACACGCAACCACACATACAACCACACACACAACCCCACACACACACAACCACATGCTCACAACCACACATACAGCCACACACACCCACACAACCACACGCACAACCAGGCACACAACCACACACACAAAAACATACACACAACTACACACACAGCCACACACACAACCACACATATACACACAACCACACATAAAACCACACACAACCACACCCACAGCCATACACACACACAATAATCACACCACCATGCACACAACCACAACCACACCCACACAACCACACCCACACAACCACACAGACACAACTTCACATGCACAACCACACACACAACTATACCCACAGCCACACACACACTCAACAACCATACAACCACACACACAACCTCACAAACAACCAGACACACAACCAGACATACAACAACACAAGCACAACCAAATGCACAACCACACACACAACCACACACACACAACCACAACCACACACACAACCACACCACAACCACAACCACACATACAACCAAACACACGACCACACACACACACAACCACAAACACATGCACACAACCACACATACAACCACACCAACACACACAACCACACACACACAAACAACCACAACCACACACACACAACCACACACACACACACACACAACCACGCATACAACCACACACACACACAACCACACACATACACACAACCACACACACAACCACACACATACACACAACCACTCACGCACACAACCACACCCACAGCCACTCACACACAACAACCACACAACCACACAGCCACACACAGAACCACAACCACAGATACAACCACGCATACATGACCACACACACAACCACACACACAACCACACATACAACCACACACAACCACACACACAACCACACACACACAACCACATGCACAACCACACACATTCCCACACACACACCACAACAACACACACAACCACAACCACACAAACACAATCACACATATAACCATACACATGCAACCACATAGACAACCACTCACACACAACCCCGCACATACAACCACATGCAGACAACCACGCATACAACCACACCCACACCCACACAACCACACACACACACAAACAACCACAACCACACACACACAACCACACATACAATCACACAAACACACACACATCCACACACAGTACCACACATACAATCACACACATACAACCACACACATACACACAACCATAAACATACACACAACCACACACATACATATGCACAACCACACACACACAAAAACATACAAACATCCACACACACAGCCACACACACAACCACACACACATACACACAACCACACACAAAACCACACACACAACGACACCCACAGCCACACACACACACACTCACACACACAACAATCACACCACCATGCACACAACCACAACCACATCCACACAACCACACCCACACAACCACACAGACACAACCACACATTCACAACCACACAAACAAGCACACCCACAGCCACACACACACTCAACAACTAAGCAACCACACATAAACAACACACACAACCACACACACACCCACACACACAACCACACATACAACAACACAAGCACAACCACATGCACAACCCAACACACAACCACACACACACACACAACCACACGCACAACCACACATATAACCACACACACAACCACACATACGACCACACACAAACACACAACCACACACACACAACCACAAACACATGCACACAACCACATGCACACAACCACACATACAACCACACAACCACAACAACACTCACAAACACACACACACAAACAACCACACACATACAACCACACACACACACACACAACCACACATACAACCACACACACACATAACCACACACATACACACAAACACTCACACACACAACCACACCCACAGCTACACACACAACAACAACCACACAGCCACAACGCCACACACAGAACCACAACCACACATACAACCACACACACAACTACACACACACAACCACACACACACATCCATACTCACACAACCATACACACACAACCACACACATAAAACCACACACACACAACCACACACTCAACCACACATAATCACACACACAACCACAACCACACACGCAACCACATTCACACACAACCACAACTACACTCACAACAACCACAAACAAAACCACCAACCACACAACCACAACCACTCATACAACCACACACACAACCAAACACACAACCACACACAACCACAACCTCACACAACCACAAACACACATACAACCACACTTACACACACAACCACACACATAACCACACACAAAACAACCAAACACACACAACCCACACACAACCACACACACACACAACCACACACACAACCACACTCACAACCACACACTCAACCACACACACACACAACCACACACATGCAACCACACACGCAACCACACACACACAACCACACACAACTACACACACACACACAACCACAGCCACACACAACCACACACACAACCACACACATTACCACACACAAAACCACACACACAACCACACACACACAACCACACACACAGCCACACACACAACCACATGCACACAACCACACACACAACCACACTCACAACCACAACCACAGATACACACACATAACCACACACACAACCACATACAAACACACACAAACACAACCACACACACAACCTTACACACTGCCACACACACAACCACACATACAACCACATACACAACCACACACACAACCACACACACAACCACACACACAACAACACACACAACCACAACCACACACACAACCACACAAACCACACAACCACACAACCATACACACAACCACACACAACCACACACAACCACCCACACAACCACACATAACTGTGTGTTTTGTAAAAACAACAAAAACAAAACTGAAAAAATAATACAATTCAGCCCACAGCTGAGCACACTTTGCACACCATACCATGATCATTAGAACACCCAACCCCTCATCAAAATAAATACCAGCACAAGAAGGCATCAAAAGACAAGCCTTTACTCATTGCCGGGGTTCCAATTAGTATGCTTTTTCCTGTATCGCTTGCATTTGTTTCTAAAAAATTACTAAACATTTTAGGGTCAAGCCACAATCTGTCTGCTTACATAAGATCTACGTGACCATACCACGAATTCACATCCCACTCATTGCTTAACTTTTTTAGGACTCGCCTGACCCAGCGCATGCGCTGGCCTATGGAGACATTTAGTGAGGGCTCAAAAATGCTACCATGGCCAGCCAGGCCAGCCTAGAGCTACAGTGCATGTGCACGGGCACACGCTTAGGAGCTGAGGTGCCAAATGGCAAACCACGTCATACTCATTAAGCGCCCGGGAACACTTTCGACCGCGATCACTTTAGCAGCGCCCCTTTGATGTTCTCGTTCAAAGAACATCAAACATCAAAGAACATGTGTCACTTTTGCCCGTGATCACTTTAGCACTGCCCCTTTGATGTTCTCATTCAAAGAACATCAAACATCAAAGAACATGTTGTTGTGTTAATGCTTTGCTGCGCCCGTTTGACTTACCTTTATTTTGAGATGCGTTTAGTATCACTGTCACACACACAACCACAACCACACACACAACCATACACACACACACTTACACACACACACAACCACATAACCACACAACCACACACAGAGCCACAAACACACACACAACCACACAACCACACACACAACCCCACACACAACCACACACACACAACCACACACACATACAACCACAACCACACACACAACTGCACACACAACCACATGCACAACCACGCACACACCCACACACACAAACACACACACAACCATACACACAACCACACATGCACAACCACACACACAACAACAACCACACACACAAATAACCAAACACACAAATAACCACATACACACAACCATACACACAAACACAACCACACACACAACCACAACTACACATACAACCACACTTACAACCCCACACACAACCACACACACACAACCACACTCATAACCACACACACACAACCACACACACACACAACCACACACAACCACAGCCACACACACAACCACACACACGCAACCACACACACAATGACAGCCACACACAACCACACATACAACTACACATTCACAACCACACATACAACCATGCATACAACCACACACACAAAACCACACAGACACGCACAACCACACACACAATTACACACACACAACCACACATACAACCACACACACACAACCACACACAACCACACATACAACCACACATACAACCACACACACAACCACACACAATAAACCACAACAACACACACACATACCATACACACAACCACACATACAACCACACACACACACACAACCACACATGTACACACAACCACACACACATACACACAACCACACACACAAGCACACACACACAACCAAAAACATAACCGCACACACACAAACACAACCACAATCCCACACAACCACACATACATGACCACACACACAACCACACACAACCACACATACAACCACACATAACCACACACACAACCACATATACAACCACACACACACAACCCCACACACACACACACACACCACAACCACAACCACACAAACACATTCACACATATAACCATACACATGCAACCACACATACAGCACACACACACAACCCCACACACACACACAACCACATGCACACAACCACACATACAGCCACACCCACACAACCACACACACAACCAGACACGCAACCACACACACACAAACAACCACAACCACACACACACAACCACACATACAATCACACAAACACACTCCCACACACACACAGTACCACATATACAACCACACACATACAACCACACACATACACACAACCACACACATACACACAACCACACACACAACCACACACACATACACACAAAACATACACACAACCACACACACAGCCACACACACAACCACACACAGAACCACACACATACACACAACCACACACAAAACCACACACACAATCATACCCACAGCCACACACACACAACAATCACACCACCATGCAGACAACCACAACCACACCCACACAACCACACAGACACAACCACACACGCACAACCACACCCACAGCCACACACACACTCAACAACCACACATACAGCCACAACCTCACACAACCACAAACACACAGACAGCCTCCCCGAGTGCTGGCTCCAGACCTGCTGGGCATCTGGGAAATCCCGGACGCATCCTCAAAGGGATCAAAGGACCAACCGCCAGACCTCGCCCACGGGCCACCCCCAAAACCTTGGACCTCCGCCTGCGAGGGTCCGGACATCAAAGGGCCACAGGACTATATCAAGGCCCACCCCTGAACTAGCGGGCAGTTGTATCTTGGACAAGAAAGCCCTGCTGATCTGATCGCGGCGGAACTGAACTTGGTAAACTCTTCGAGCCCTGCTGACGCTGTTGCAGCTCATTCTGGGAACTGGAACATCTGAGCCCTGCTGACCTCATCACGGCTCAAGCTTGAAACCCTGAAGATCTGCATCGAACATTCTGAGCCCTGCTGACGTGGTCGCGGCTCCTCACGAACTAAACCTCCGGATCGAGCCCTGCTGACTTCGTCGCGGTTCGAGGAGTACTTTAGTCCGGCTGGACTATCGACGCCACCATCACGAACTAAGTCATCCTCAAGTGAGTAAGACCTCCAGTGCGACTACCATCTCCAGTAACCCCCGGCTCGAGGATTGAGAGCTGTGCGCAGGGTACGCTGCGTACTGGCCAAAGAGACTAAGACTGTTCCGCTACCCTTTCCCTGAATCCTTGAGACTTTGGCGATCCCTTGATCGCGTGTACATAAGTGTGCTACCTCTTTGACCTGATTATAAAGAAATTGATATCGAAAACCCACGGTGTGGTGTCTGTTCATAAGTGTGGTGTGGTCCTCGTGTGTACGATTCAAAACTTGAGGTCTCCCCTGGCAGGGATCTCTCAATAAGGCTCGGCATTATTGGTGGGAGAGGCGGGTCACGGAGGAGCCGGGTAGGAATAACCTGGCCTCTGGGATCGCCCTTCTAACAATGGTGGCAAGCGACGGGATAAGAGCCTACGTCTGAGAATCATACAGTAAAGCGACTGACACACCACCCGAACAAGGGCAACCGTGAGCATCACCGGAACCAGCGAAAGGACCGCATTTCAGAAAGAACACCTAAAAGATTATACCCACAAAGAATTAAAACAATTCTGTAAAGATTTCCGCATCGCTACCACTGGATTGAGCACCAAAGACGACTTCCAGAAAGCCCTGATGGCCTGGGTAGAAGCCGGGGCCCCCCTCCCCACGACAGAAGGAAATGGTGGAGAGGAGGAGCCGCCGACCGAAACTGACGGCCCAAGGGAAGAGGGATCCAACGCCCTACCGCGGAATGCCAGCACGGAGAGAGGTCTGTCGATAGAGGAAATGGCAGACCGGGAGCACAACCGAAACCACGAGCTAGGACTGGCTCGACTTAAAATTGAAGAACAAATAAAGCTGGCAGAAAAGAAACTAGCCGTAGACCAATTACGGCTGCAAGGAGAATTGGAAGAGAAGAAGCTCCAGCGGAAGCACGAAGGGAAGAAACGCCAACTCGAATACGAGCGCAGCTTGGAAGAACTAGAAATTAAAGCCCAGACCGAGGAAACCCGACCCCTGGGGAGCAGAGACCCTGGCACCCCGGTCGAACCAAAAGTACACATCCCCAAGGATGTCGTGAAAGAATATTATAAGTATGATGACATCCAGCAGTGGTTCAAGGCGTATGAGGTTGCTATGACCGCCCACCGAGTACCTGAGAAGGATTGGGGGGCCGGATTATGGGGCCGCTTCCTCAGCGAGGGAAGAGACACCCTGCTGGATCTGCCCTCCGCCGTCATGAACTCCTACACCCATATGAAGGACGCCCTCATGGCCCGATATGGGCTCACTCCGGAGATGTACCAGCAGAGATTCAGAGACTGCAAAAAGATCCCCGGCACCACATGGGTTGAATATGTGAATTTCTACAGCCGGGCCTTGGAAGGGTGGATCAAGGGCAGCAAGGTGACCACCTTCGAAGGACTTGTAGACCTCATCGCCTACGAGCACCTATCCAACAATTGCTTTGTGAAACTGAGACAGCACCTTCTGGATAGCAAGTTGGCCGACCCCGGGAAGTTGGCTGTCGAGGCTGATCGATGGGTGAACACCCGAGTCCCACGAGGTCCTGTGGGAGACTATAACAGAAATGAGCAAGGATCTCCACGTCAGAGGGGCGGGTGAATCAGAGTAGACAGAGGGGTTCCCAGGCAGGGCTTACCTGCAGCCCCCCTAGAAACCAGCCAGGGACCCCCCCACCAGACGCAAGGGCCGGATTCCCTCCCCCTAGACCAGGACCTAGAATAAGCACAGCCTGCTTCCGCTGTAATCAAACAGGGCACTATGCCAATGACCCCAACTGCCCCCTGCTCAAGAAAATCCCTGCTGCAAGTCCCCCTGCGCGCCACCTCGCCAAGTAGCTCTGGAAGAAGAGGAGATAGAGGACCTCGAGGGGTGGGAACCAGCAGCCATGACCTTAGTATCCCTGGGGGATAGAGAAATGGTCCCCAGAACCTTCCTGCCCGATAACACAGAAAAATACTGGCAGCAGGTGACGGTCAACGGGCACAGCATAGGGGCCCTCCAAGATACGGGGGCCAGTATCACTGCTGTGAAAGAGCACCTAGTCACTCCAGACCAGATAGTACCCCATGCCTCCTGCAGAGTGATATCGGCTGACAACTCCATCCGCACCTGTAGAATAGCTCAGGTCCCGTTCGAGTGGGAGGGCGTCTCCGGAGAGTTACGAGTAGCAGTCCGCACCAACATGCCCGTGGACTGTCTCCTCGGTAACGATCTAGAGAGCTCCCCCTGGAAGCAAGTAGAGCGCAAGACTCACCTCGAGATGGTGGGCCTACCCGAGTGGGCCTGCGTAACCACCCGATCCATGACGGCCCGGGCATCCGCCCCCCGAGGAGGTGGTACCCGAAAACCCTCGCCCCGTCTCCGCTGAGCCAGAGGGCAGCGGGCAGACCGAAGGCCTTGACCTCTTTCCTGGCAAAAGCAGCGACCCCGACCCAGGTCCCCTAGACCACGCTGTTGAGCCAGCTCCGAGCACGGACGATCTCCCCGAGTTGGCCCAGTGGCGCCAGGAGGGGTGACCCTCCCGAGAGGAGTTCTGCCTGGAGCAGACTTCATGTCCCTCTATAGTAGGGCCGCAGCAGCAGGCCGCCAGTGACCAGACCGGCTCCCACCACGTCTATTGGGAAAATGGCCTGTTATATAGCGAGCAAAATTCAGCCGAATTAGGCCAGCCCGAGTGCTGGTGGTACCCCTACGTTTCCTGCGGATTCCTACTGGACCTGGCCCACGATGTGCCCTTGGCGAGACACTTGGGTCCAGACAAAACGTACCACCGTTTGGTCACCCATTTCTACTGGCCTCACATGCGCGCTGATGTGGATGCCCACTGTAGATCCTGTTCCACATGTCAGGCCAGCGGGAAGAGCGGAGGAAGGCGCAAGGCCCCCCTCCAACCCTTCCCCATGGTCAGTACCTCCTTTGAGCAGGTGGGAATCGATATCATGGGGCCTCTTGATCCCCGAACGTCCTTAGGACACCGGTTCATTCTCGTCCTGGAAGACCACGCCACCCGATATCCCGAAGCCATCCCCTCCGAACGGTGACGACCCCCGTAGTGGGGCGGGCCCTCATGGGGATCTTCTCCTGGGTGGGGTTCCCGCGATAAGTAGTGAGCGACAGAGGAACGAACTTCATCTCAAAGTACATGAAGTCTCTCTGGCAACAGTGCGGAGTGACGTACAAGTTCACCACCCCATACCACCCTCAAGGTAACGGCCTGGTCGAGCGGTTCAACCGCACCCTCAAGGGGATGATCATGGGTCTTGAGGAATCTCTGAGGCGTAAGTGGGACGTCCTTCTCCCCTGCCTCCTGTTCGCGTACCGCGAAGTCCCCCAGAAGTCCCTAGGGTTCAGCCCCTTCGAGCTGCTCTACGGACACCCCGTCCGAGGACCTCTCAGCTTGGTCAAGGAAGGGTGGGAAACAACGTCCCTGGAGCCCCCACCAGATGTGTTTTGATACATTCTGGCTCTTCGAAACCAGACTCAGAAGTTCAGAGAGCTGGCCGAGGCAAACCTCGAGGCCAGCCAAGAAGAAATGAAAAGATGGTATGACCAGAATGCCACTCTGGTCGAGTTTCAGCCCAGACAACAGGTCTGGGTGATGACCCCCATGGAACCCTGTGCCCAGCAGGACAAGTGGACAGGTCCCTTCAAAGTGGTGGAACGAAAGAGCCAGGTTACCTACCTCGTCGATGTACAGTCCCCGAGGAACCCCTTGCGAGTTCTTTATGTGAACCGCCTAAAACCCCACTTCGTGCGGTCCGAGTTGAGTTTACTCCTCGCCACCGATGACGGAGCAGAAGAAGAGACGGATCCCCTCCCCGATCTCTTGTGTGCCAAGGAAAAAGATGGCTCCTTAGAGGGAGTGAGTCTCGCCTCCTCCCTTACCCCTGAACAGCGCGAAGACTGTCGTCAGTTATTGGAACAGTTCTCTGACCTTTTCTCCCTCGTCCCCGGAGTCACCAGTTGGTGCGTCCACGATGTGGACATGGACACTGGGGACAGCCCTCCAGTACGGCACAGGGCCTACAGCGTTCCCGACCGAGTGCGAGCCTGCATCAAGGCCGAAGTCTCCAAGATGCTAGCCCTGGGAGTGGTCAAAGCCTCCGACAGCCCATGGGCCAGCCCCATGGTGCTGGTTCCCAAGGCCACAGCCCCTGGCGCTATCCCTGAGCTGAGGTTCTGGACGATATTGCGGTATTCAGCTCCCACTGGACCGAACATCTTTTCCACTTCCGGGAGGTTTTGTTAGCCCTACAGAGGGCGGGTCTCACCATCAAGGCCAGCAAATGTCAAATCAGACAGGGATCCGTTGTCTACCTGGGGCACTAGGTCTGCAGTGGCCTCGTAGCACCCCTCCAAACTAAGATCGATGCGATCGTGGCCTGGGAGGCCCCTCTACCCAAATGGAGGTGCGGGTGTTCCTAGGGCTCACAGGGTAACACCGAAGATTACAGGGGTATGGTAGCATCGTAGTGCCCCTCACGGAATTAACCTCCAAAAACCAGCCGAAGAAAGTTAGCTGGACCCCGCCTGCCAAGAGGCGTTCAAAGCACTGACACACGCCATGTGTACTGCCCCTGTGTTGCCCTTCCCCGACTACTCCAAAGAATTCGTGGTCCAAGCGGACGCATCCAAGCATGGCATCAGGGCCGTCCTGTCGCAGATGAACGAAAAAGGCCTGGATCAGCCAGTGGCCTTCATTAGCCGGAGGTTACTCCCTCGAGAGCAAAGGTGGAGCACCATCGAGCGGGAGGCCTTCGCGGTGGCTTGGGCCCTGAAGAAGCTGAGGCCCTACCTGTTCAGTACTCACTTCTGGGTCCAGACCGACCACCGACCCCTCCGGTGGCTAATGCAAATGAGAGGGGAGAATCCCAAATTGCTGCGATGGTCCATCTCCCTCCAGGGGATGGATTTCACTGTTGAGCACCGGCCGGGTGTTGACCACGCCAACGCCGACGGCCTGTCCCGATTCTTCTGCCTCAGTGAAGAGAACCCCCAAGGGGATGGGTAGTTCTCTCCGCCTTTCAGCTGGGGGGTACGCGTGTTGGACCTGGCCTCGTGGCGTGGTTCCCCCTCGCTGATTAGCTCCCCGTTAGCCCAGCTCTGTACTTTGAAGCCCCTAGCGACCCTGCCCATGTCCGACCAACCGCCCACGGCCCGCATCGGCCTGTCCCCGGCCACCTTCCCAGCCCCCCATGCCCCGATCCCACCAGGCCCCATAGGCCCACTGGCAGCCATTTTCCCTTCCCGAGATCCCTGACTCCGTGGGCCTAGCATGACCACAGCCCCAGCGCAGCTTAGGCTCCAGACGCGCCAGCCCCCGTTGGGAGGGTGAGGGCTACCCTAGTGCAAAGAGACAAGGAGTTTCGATGGCACCTCCGGCCTCCCCGGAGAGACGTGTTTCTGTCACACCTCTGGTCTTCCCCTTGGGGCCAGTTTCGATTGTACCTCTGGCCTCCCCGAGTGCTGGCTCCAGACCTGCTGGGCGGCTGGGAAATCCCGGACGCATCCTCAAAGGGATCAAAGGACCAACCGCGGGACCTCGCCCACGGGCCGCCCCCAAAACCTCGGACCTCCGCCTGCGAGGGTCCGGACATCAAAGGGCCACTGGACTATATCAAGGCCCGCCCCTGAACTAGCTATCAGTTGTATCTTGGACAAGAAAGCCCTGCTGATCTGATCGCGGCTGAACTGAACTTGGTAAACTCTTCGAGCCCTGCTGACGCTGTCGCGGCTCATTCTTGGAAATGGAACATCGGAGCCCTGCTGACCTCGTCGCGGCTCAAGCTTGAAACCCTGAAGATCTGCATCGAACATTCTGAGCCCTGCTGACGTGGTCGCGGCTCCTCACGAACTAAACCTCCGGATCGAGCCCTGCTGACTTCATCGCGGTTCGAGGAGTACTCTAGTCCGGCTGGACTATCGACGCCACCATCACGAACTAAGTCATCCTCAAGTGAGTAAGACCTCCAGTGCGACTACCATCTCCCTTAACCCCCAGGCTTGAGGATTGAGAGCTGTGCGCAGGGTACGCTACGTACTGGCCAAAGAGAGTAAGATTGTCCCGCTACCCTTTCCCTGAATCCTTGAGACTTTGGCGATCCCTTGATCGTGTGTACATAAGTGTGCTACCTCTTTGACCTGATTATAAAGAAATTGATATCAAAAACCCACGGTGTGGTGTCTCTTCAGAAGTGTGGTGTGGTCCTCGTGTGTACGATTCAATACTTGAGGTCTCCCCGGCGGGGATCTCTCGTTAAGGCTCGGCATTATTGGCGGGAGAGGCGGGTCACGGAGGAGCCGGGTAGACATAACCTGGCCTCTGGGATCCCCTTCTAACAAGCTTCTATTTTCTGACTCAGCATAATGATCTGCCAACTCAGGGAACACTTGTAAAGAAGGAAGATATAGCATTAGGTATAATACCTTAAAACATATTTTTAAATATTCAATATCTTTTTTTTTGTTGCCTTTCCAAGTCCTTGCTTGCATTTATCTCCTGGAACCATGTGGAATTACTGCACTTGTACACGTTGTTTCCTAGATCTGACTAACATTGGCACACCATGTTTCATCAAAAATAAAGAAAAATCTTCAATGTTTCTGCTTTGACATCCTCAGAAATGGAGAATCTCCAAATTGTCAATGAGTGTCATGAGTCCTAGCTTGGGACCTTATTATGATGTTCAAGAGTCCACTCCATAAGACAGCATGGCGGGAGAGCAGAGAGCAATCTTCAGTTGGGGTACCGACCTGAAGGAACATTTCTGAAGGTAAGTAACATGTTCTTCTGATGGATTCTTGTAACTGCAGATTCCTCCCCTTATGGACAAATATTATAGCTGTACCTACCAACTTGGAAAGATTAGGGAGTGAACTCAGACCAAAAAGTCTTGCAGAAGTGAGCAGGCAAAGTGAGCGTCCTGTCTGTCAAGGCAGTTGTGTTTTTTTAATGTATGCACCACACACACATTGGAGCCTGGTTGATGTCCAGAACAGTTACCCCTTTCACAAAGCCGTCATAGTAGTCTTGCCACTAGTGTAGTGGTCCAAAAGGCCTTAAAGAGGTCTTTACTTGGCCGGTGCATAGCAGCCATTGATACAGAGGACAAGCCATCTTGACAGGGGATCTGCTGTCCTTTTCTTCCTCTGGAGAAACTAACAAACGTTGATCATCTATGCAATGTTACAATGCTCTTTTCCACAGTTGTTGTAAAATCTGATAGCTCTTTAGGGTCGATGGAGTTTTTTCATTAATGAGGCAGAGCAAAATACGTTGGTAGGCCACTCAATGACCAATGTAGAAGGGAGCAAAACCAAAGGTGATGATGGACTGAGTGTTGAACATTGCAAGCACTCACCCCAAGTCAACTGATCTGGGTTTAATCCATCATCATTCTTTAGCTCACTCCTCCACCCCAGTTCAGACATGGCCATAGCAAATCAGTCTGACCCTGTGCCTCATGGGAACAGTCCAGCCCGAACTGCAAAGCCATGTCTTCCCTGGACCGGAAAAAAAAACCCTGGGACCAGTTTCTGGCTAATCAACCGTCATAAGCCAGGCTAGCTTGAATCCAGTGGCAAAGTGAGCAAGGGAACCACGTCTGGGCATACCAGGGAAGACATGGCTTGGCAGTTCAGGCTGGACTGTTCCCATGAGGCACAGGGTCAGACTGATTTGCATATGGCCATGTCTGAACTGGGGTGGCGGAGTGAGCTAAAGAATGTTGATGGATTAAACCCAGATCAATTGACTGGGGGTAAGGGCTTGCAATGTTCAACATTCCGTCCATCACCCCCTTTGGTTTTGCTTTGTTCGCCCTACGTTGGCAGGGTATGCCCAGACGTTGGTTTCTTGCTCACTTTGCCACTGGGTTCAAGCTAGCCTGGCTGATGACGGCTGATTAGTCAGAAACCGGTCCCAGGATGCTTGTTTCCGGGCCAGGGAAGACATGGCTTGGCAGTTCGGGCTGGACTGTTCCCATGAGGCACAGGGTCAGACTGATTTGCATATGGCCATGTCTGAACTGGGGTGGCGGAGTGAGCTAAAGAATGTTGATGGATGTTGGAAGGCGGTGACCCCAGGGTTCAAGATGACTCTCCTAACCACCCGGAACCTCCTCTCCAACAATTACTGCCGAGTCTTATCGAGGGGGAGTTCCCGCCGGGGAGGCGACTGATCGTACACACTGTCGACACACCACACTTACGAACGGACACCACACCGTGAATCTTTATCAAGTATGAACTTTATCAAGATAAAAGTAGGGAGCAATACACAGCGATTGAGGGATCGCGAAAGTCTCGTAACAAGGGAACGGGGAAGCGGGACAGTCTTAGAGAGCCAGCTGGCACGCCACGCACCCTGCGCACAGTTCTCAATCCTCGAACTGGGGGGTACGGGGGCTGGCGATGGGACTTGCTGTCCTACTTGTAAAAGGGTTCAAAGACAACCAGTGACCAAAGACCCTTTTGTGTTGCCCGGCGGTGTCGCCTCAATGACCCACCAATATTAATCAATGAAGAAGCAGGCGCTGGGGACTGAAAGGCAGGAAACGAGGGTTTATTCTCTCCGGAGGAGAACACATCAATTCGGACAGCAAGTATCGTCACGAGGTGCTCTAACCACATCTCTGAGGCCTGGCCTCTTATACACAGGTTTATGATCTTTATTGCACGTAACACATTCTTGCAACACTTTGATATGTGAAAGAACATCCTCAGAATCTCCCCTTCAGGCCCGTTCCCACATACATTTACAGTTGAATTCCCCACCCCGGTCACAACAGGTGATGTTTATCGCGCAGCTGGACATTCCGCCGATTCACGGAATGCGTGGAGTTTGATCGGATCTCATAGAGGGGGGGGGGGGCTTTTGATCGGCTCGAGGGTCCTTTGATGGGGAGGGGAGGTTTCCTACTGTACGGGGAAATAAACAGTATCCGCAGGGCCAGGTGGTGGCTTGGGAACAAGGAAGACAAACGGGCACACAGGAAAGAGGGGGGGGTTTTGCATCAAAGGGCCTGAGACTATGAAAGGAATGAAGGGAGGTGTTGCGCTGGGAACAGGATGGGATTCTGAGGCAGATCTGCGCTGAAGAGGGGTTTATGACCCAAGGCATGTGAGAGCGAGGGGGTTGTCAGCGTGCGGGGGATGCCTGTGAGGTTAAGAGAGAGTGAGACGCGCTGGCTATCAGCGAGGGACAGGGAGGCCATGGTGCTTCAAATGACTGCCGCTTATGCGCAAGGTATGTGAGAGCGGGGGTGACTAGTACATGGGGGCGCAGGCGAGGGTGAAGAACCGGGTTGGGGGTCAGGGACGTGCAGAGAGCAATTCCGATCAAAAACAGCTAAAATGGTGGGAACGTATGACAAAAAGTGGGGCATCGGGAAAAAAAGGCAAGATGGCGCAGACAATGTTCACCAAATCGTAACGATTTTCCACAGTCCTCCCTTTAACATTTCCAAGACATCTTGCTGGCCTATTTCCTATTTATCTCTACTGCGGTGGTCATAAGTAAGGGGATGGAGACCTAGGCAAAGGAACTGTACATAAATATCACATTATAAACATCACATTTGAAAATCTTGTCATCTAGTAGGCGGGTTCATCGCTAAGCTTGTTGCAGAAAAAGTCATAGTAATGCAATGTCAGACTAGAATTATGTAGCGAGGGCGTTGGGTACAGATCATAGATGCTTATAATCATCCGGAATAGGAACTGGTAAGTTATCATATAAGTAAGCCCTTTTTGTACTCGGTGGGAGCATAGTCAAATTCAATGGTGGTTGGGAGAGAAATGAAAAATAATAATCAGAGTTCTCAGTGTCTTATGGTCATGGACCAGCATTAGTGAGTTCTCAGCATTCTTTGTCGTCTTCTGTTGGCACTGTTAAGCACCTGTATTACAATTCGTTCTGTCAACAGGAATGTTCATGTAGATTGAGTCGTTGGAGGTCTGCGGGCGGGAGTACATTTTTGTTTCGCCAGACCTCATGGGAGAAATGCGTTATGGTTTCGGAGCACGTACATTTTCTTCCATAACTCAGAGCATAGTTATTAGGAGGCAGAAAAGGATTGCGATGGAAAGTGCAATTGTCTTTGACTTGTGGAGTCTGTTTGTTTCTTGGGTCTCTGTGGTGGGTATTTCCTGTTGCTTCCATCATCGTCGAGGCACTCAGCAGCGGGTAGAACCACATACTTCGTTCATCTTCTCTTTGGAGCGACCCTTGGTGGAGTTTAGGTCACCGTTCTGAGATTAACATAGTTCGTGGTCTACTTAGTCGGAGCTCCCTCCCTTTAGTCGCAGGAAATACCCTTCTCTGGATGGTTCAGTGGGATTTTAGAGGATTTTGAAAGTTCAGGTGGAAGGGGTGTGTGTGTGAGTAGTCCTTATGGTAGGTCGGAAGAGGCGGGGATGGAGCAGGGCCAAGTCGGGAGCAGATCAGGGGGACGGAAAATTTTGACAGGCGGGTCCATAACCAGGTTCAGAGAGCGGGGACTTTTCGGCACACGTCGATCATAGAGCAGGGGCCTCAGGTCAGCCCTTTCCTTTAGTTTTGTCGGAGACAGTGCCTCGTCCTGCAACTCCTTACTGTTGTGGTCTCGCCTTGGCCTCCGTCGCTGAGGTTCCACGATCTGCAGTCAGGCCGCGTGCTCCCACATCCGGTCTCTTTCTCCTCCGACAGTGGTACCCTTAAATGAGTTTGAAAAGACAGTCTTTAGAGATTTTGCAGAGGAAGGTAATTACGTAAATCTATTTCTCTCCCGACACCAAGCAACTGGGGTAAACATCCGCTACATTGAGGTTTGCAGCCAACGCATAAACAATTGATGATGGGTTTGCTGGATTCCCAACAACTTCCCTTTGTGGCTATTTCTTTGGCGTTTTTCTGGTTATTACATTCATTTGTCGTGGTACGAGGTCTGATACCCATTCATTGCATTCGTTTATTACAGTCATGTCAGTTCTCTTGGTAGAGACCCATTTCCCTAGTACGAGTCTTGCAAGGCTAGACCGGTCTTCAGGGCTTTGTATTTTACGGAAAAGTGCAACGTGTTATCCACCATAGTCTGATAGGCATCCTTCTGAGGAATGAACATAGGCTAAACGATTCTCCATTACATCAATGTGTCCTATCTTTTAGCTAAACATCTTATTTTCAACAAGGTTTACTGCAACAAGTTCTTTCATTTTTCGATCTAATTTTAACTTTGTAAACATCATTCTAATTTCTACATCGTTTCTTACAACCTGGCTACTTCATTAAAAACTCGGGGGGGGCTTGCGATAACCATTAAACTCATCTTTGGGGTGAGTAGGGTCTTATGGAAAACAACTAGGAACACAGCGAATTGGAGCAAGGGACATTTTTCAAATTCTCGTCTGGGGCAGCCGATACAAAACTGATGCTGTCCTGGGAAGGCGGGTATGTCTCGATTGCTTTTACTGATTGGGGCATTGAGACAATTTGGGACGGGGAAGGTCGCGTTACCAGAGACATTTTATCATAGAAGCCACTGACAAGTAGTCCCTCATTATGGGTCAGATTAGGGAACCGTAGTCGTCTTACCTATCCCTTTCTTTTCGGCCAATCTAGTTTTCATCAATATTTAGCAGAAAAGGAGAGGTATTAACATAGCATCAATGCAATTTTATTAAAAACGAATTTTGTGCAAATACTTGTGGTATTTGGAGCCAATTGGGTGGTACACCAGGTTCGCCAATTAGGTGCCAGTCGTTAGGGAGAGACAGAGAGAGAGTGAGAGAAAGATAGAGAGATAGAGAGAGAGAGAGAGAGAGAGAGAGAGAGAGAGAGAGAGAGAGAGAGAGAGAGAGAGAGATGTGCAACGATAGGCTAAATTATACACATGTGTCCTGGAGAGTGACTGTGTACTATTTAGGCTATTCAGTGCATTACCCAATATGAGACGTTTCGGGTCTGTGTTAGGATGTAGAAAGCATGCAGTTTTGGGACGGAAGAGCATTAGGTCAGGTACAAGAAGGACGTGCATTGAGTTGGGCGCCTTTTGGTGTCATCTTGCAGCGTTAGTCCGTTTCATGTATCGGACGTGACGTGGCTCCAGATCTGTTACGATACCCTAATCGTGATTCCATTGTAACCTGCAGAGGGAGAAAAAGAGGGAAAGGGAGGGGGTACAACATTCGAGCATATCAAATGTACGGGCACGAAAGTCCTTTACTTACCACATACTCGTCTTATCCCCTCAGGATATAATCCCTGGGGTCTCGGTTTCCGAAGTCAAAGGGGTGGGCAGTGTGGTAAGGGTGGCGAGCGATAGGTTGTTCATGGGGGGAGACGGTCCGAGCGTGGTATTTTAGATCGTGTGTAGGGAAACGCTAAGAAGAAACCAGGGGCGCCTGGTGCAAGGTATTTGGTTTTCGGAGGTGTATCTAGCTATCGGCACCCTTAAATCATCCTCAATGCTGTGATGTTTTAAGGCATATCAGTTCTTCGGCCGACCCTGTTCCTTAGCACCTTCGAGTATCATACCTTTATAACATTCTGTCATTCGTACCGCTTCACTTTACCCGTTCTCAGAAGTCGTGGTCCCTCTTCCTGTGTTAGTTCCTGTGCCTAGTCGCACATTTGGAGGCAGCGTATCATACCTTAGATTCAATCATCCATCCGGGGCCGACCAACCATTTTCTAATAACCTTAAATAGAGAGCAAAACGGTTGTGCACAGAAAAGTCCTCCCGCCGATTCCCACATTTACAAAAGTATGCGATACCTGTTCATAGTTTGGAAAACCTTTATTTGCATAATCGTTCAGTAAGTAAATATGTGAATGCAATCGTATTTGGTCGGACACGGTAATGGCTGAAGCACATACAATAGGGGGGCTATTTTGCAGTATTTAAAAACATTGAAAAACGTCTACTTAGTTATTTGCAAGGAACTAAAAACGTCTCATTAAGTGATGAGGGATCAGGGGCATTTTAGTTCATAAATGGAAACACAGTCAAGCTCATTGTAATCACATTTCCTAGATGTATACCGTGGGTGTGCATCATAAGCGACGTTATGTACAAGTTACAATAAATATCAAAATAAATCGTTCATTGAAATCAACATTTTGACGGGACCCCTTTCAAATGTTCGCCAAGTGAACCCTCCTCCCTTTTTCGTCAAGTGTGCAAAGGTTCACATATATATCTTAGTACATCAAGTCTCATTAGCTAAAGAACACCACGAGGTGTCCGTTAGTTCCTATTGATACCGGCGCCATTTTGGGCGAGGCCGGTTTAGTCCGGAAGTAGCATCAGGGGCAAAATGTCTCCGACGATTGGCGGTTGGACCAGAGTCCCTTTCGGCAGTTCAAAAACCTGTGCTAACAGAGGGGCTGGTGGTGTGGACCGTCAATCAAAAAGGGGGAGGGAGGTAGAATCTCTCTTACCGGGT
The DNA here is from genome assembly GCF_964263255.1 of Lissotriton vulgaris. Classification (NCBI taxonomy): domain Eukaryota; kingdom Metazoa; phylum Chordata; class Amphibia; order Caudata; family Salamandridae; genus Lissotriton; species Lissotriton vulgaris. The sequence continues at coordinate 900,349,527 of NC_141687.1, forward strand.
CACGTTGATGTTCAGCCGGAACTTACTCGAGTTCGTTAGCCCATAATGTTCCTTGGTGGTTCAGACTGAAGCTGGCGCTGTCACAAGAGCACCACCATCTTGTGGCTGTGTAGTGGTTATTTCATTAGTGATTAATGCAGCTGTTCCCCTCCGGAAACCTGTAGGGGCCGAGGGCTCCCGGGACTTTGGTAGAATCTTCGAAGCTGTGGGGATGTTGTCGAAGGTGGGGGCTTGTGCCCAGGTGGGCAAGTGCCCGAGTTGCAATTCCGGACAAAGTTACTCCAGCGGCCTAGACCCGCCTTCCAGAGGGCCCAGACGCCATTTTGAGGCCTTGCAGCCGCCGCCCTTCGTCGTGTCTTTCAGGAGTGGAAGAAACTTCTCGTGGTGACAAAGACAGAACACCAGGCTGTTGGAGCAGGACATTTGGTTCGGGGCGCCAGGGTGCAGCTGTGGAGCCTCCACCTGGGGAGGTGAGGGGGGCTCGTTCGCGCCACCTCCCTCTCCCAGCGCATCCCACGCCGTCCCTTCGAATCAGGGGTGCACATGATGACCACCCTACACCCCTGACTCCGACTCTTGGGGGACCATTGTATGTTCGGTGCTGCGCAAGTATATGCCCGCCGGACATTGCATGTTCTGTGCTGCGGAAGTATATGCCCGCCGGACATTGCATGTTCTGTGCTGCGAAAATATGGGTCCATCGGACATTGTATGTTCTGTGCTACGCAAATAGATCCGTCGGACATTGTACGTTCTGTGTTGCGCAGGTATATCCGTGGCCCGGCTGGAGGATTTCGGCGCCGGGCCAGGGCTGGGAAACCTCCTACCTGTGGAGGTGGGAGAGGCTCGTCCGTGTCGCCTCTCCCTCCCAGTCCCCCTGCACCAGTTCAGTGGAGGAATTTGCGATGGCCGGACCAGGAGATACGAGGGAGGGGGTCACCTGCATCCGCCCCCCTCCCTACTCGTGGCCCGGGGGACGCCACCCCAAGAAGGAGAGTATGGGCCGACCATTTCACGTCGGCCCATGGAGCCTCCTGCACCTTCTCGTCGGCGATTTCTTTTGGTCTATGGCTGATGGCTGGCCCCGCCCCACACGTGCTGTGTGTTTCACCTTCCGGATGGGCGGGACCGTTGACTTGTTACATTTTGAGAACTTCCGGAGTGAGCGTAATATGTTTTGTATTGTTCCTATTAGTACAGTTTACTTTAAAGAATGTTTTACTAGTGTTTCTATTTATCGTTGGTTGTGTGTTATCTTTATCGTAATTAAATCCTAAATTATATAACAGATGCTTGGCTTCCTTGAGTCCTTTTTCTAATGGGGGGTTGTCTACGCAGGCCTGTAATTGCTTTTGTTTTTCAGAGTGGGGGAGGGGCAACAGGGAGCAATCAGTCCCAGAATTTAGACATGTCGTTGAAATTGGTCTGACGAAATCTGTGCCATCGAGCATAATCAAACGTGGTGGTTCTATCCGTCCTGTCCATGTTAGTCTGATTTGTTTTTATCTCGCGCCTTTTCCCTTTCTGCCGGCCTGTTATTTCTGTCGACCCTCCGCTCTTACCTATGTTCTGTAGAGTCGGGCATTGGGCTTTCCAGTGCCCGAGACATTTACAAAAAGCACATTGGTTTTGCCTTAAATCTGTTCGTCCTGTGCATAGTGTCGGGGGATTACTTTTGGGTCGTGTCTCGGGGTTGTCCTGTCGGCACATCCCTTTACACCGTTCTCTTTTTGTGCCCAAACCTCGGAACTGTGTCGTCGCTGGCCCTTCCTTTTGCCTACCAGACGTTTGGAGGGTTGTCTGCCGCGTTTCTTTACCTACTCTGACTTCGTCTCTTTCCTTTCGTTGCGTAGCTTCTTTGCGCCACATACCGAGACTATCGAGCATAATAGGCGTTGTCTTATTATCACGAAGGGCTATTTCTACCGTTTCTATTTTGTCTAAATCGAAGGATCCTATCAGTGGCCACTGTTTCTCTTGGTTTGCTTTGGTATACTTGTGCCATAGCTTACTATAGGCTATGGTAATTAATCCATACTTTGTGAACATGTCTTTATTAGGGGTGCCTTCCAGCGGGGCTAGATGGTCCACCTCTAATAAACGGTCCGGGCTGAACCAGCTATCCATCAGTGGGGAGAAGACAGGCATGACGGATCACAATGGGGATAATAGTCAGCACTACCTATCTTATCACTGCGTGTAAAGACTAGACAGAATATTTCTATTCTACGTTGTTTGCAGGCAGTGAATACCTCAAGAACCAATATCGGGCAATCAGTGTTTGGTCAATAAATAAAAAAAAAATGGTCAATGGGGAGAATAAGTAGGCCCGCAAAGGTCTGCGTCACCTACCCTTTCACTATCTGCAAAGAGGGGGACCTATTCTTTCCTGTTTGCAGACAGAGAATCTCCAGAAAACGATCCGTAACAGTTAATCAATGGGGAGGGACAATTGATCAGTGGGGGAGAAAGATAGGCACGACGGGTGCGTTACCTATCCTTCACTGTTTGCAAAGAGAGAGCCGGTTGTTTCTCCGTTTGCCGACAGCGAAACTCCAAATAAATTAACAAAAAGTAATACTAGTATTTTCATCAATTATCAATCATTTCGCAATTTGTCGTGTTTACACGACCTTACCCGGACCGCATGGACAGTTTCTTGTCTTCCGAATCCAGCGCCCGATCGCCCTCTTCTCTTCGTACTCCTCGTGGCACTCCTGATGGTTCCCAGTCAGGACCGTAGATCACTCGAGAGAGGTCCGTTCGGAACCAGTGAAGTTCGGATGATCGGCTGTCAGACGAGGGTCTATCGGACAGGGTACCTTCCGATCGTTGCAGTCGTTCACTCTGACGTCAGGACCTCTCCCACTGGATCCAGGAGTCGCTGATGGGCCCCACGCTTGGGACGCCAATTGTAAAAGGGTTCAAAGACAACCAGTGACCAAAGACCCTTTTGTGTTGCCCGGCGGTGTCGCCTCAATGACCCACCAATATTAATCAATGAAGAAGCAGGCGCTGGGGACTGAAAGGCAGGAAACGAGGGTTTATTCTCTCCGGAGGAGAACACATCAATTCGGACAGCAAGTATCGTCACGAGGTGCTCTAACCACATCTCTGAGGCCTGGCCTCTTATACACAGGTTTATGATCTTTATTGCACGTAACACATTCTTGCAACACTTTGATATGTGAAAGAACATCCTCGGAATCTCCCCTTCAGGCCCGTTCCCACATACATTTACAGTTGAATTCCCCACCCCGGTCACAACAGGTGATGTTTATCGCGCAGCTGGACATTCCGCCGATTCACGGAATGCGTGGAGTTTGATCGGATCTCATAGAGGGGGGGGGGGCTTTTGATCGGCTCGAGGGTCCTTTGATGGGGAGGGGAGGTTTCCTACTGTACGGGGAAATAAACAGTATCCGCAGGGCCAGGTGGTGGCTTGGGAACAAGGAAGACAAACGGGCACACAGGAAAGAGGGGGGGGGTTTGCATCAAAGGGCCTGAGACTATGAAAGGAATGAAGGGAGGTGTTGCGCTGGGAACAGGAGGGGATTCTGAGGCAGATCTGCGCTGAAGAGGGGTTTATGACCCAAGGCATGTGAGAGCGAGGGGGTTGTCAGCGTGCGGGGGATGCCTGTGAGGTTAAGAGAGAGTGAGACGCGCTGGCTATCAGCGAGGGACAGGGAGGCCATGGTGCTTAAAATGGCTGCCGCTTATGCGCAAGGTATGTGAGAGCGGGGGTGACTAGTACATGGGGGCGCAGGCGAGGGTGAAGAACCGGGTTGGGGGTCAGGGACGTGCAGAGAGCAATTCTGATCAAAAACAGCTACAATGGTGGGAACGTATGACAAAAAGTGGGGCATTGGGAAAAAAAGGCAGGATGGCGCAGACAATGTTCACCAAATCGTAACAATTTTCCACATACTCACTTAGGTTTCAGATGGTGGTGAGGGTAGCGTTGATGGTCCAGCCGGACCAGAGAGTTCTTCAAGCCGCGACGAAGGTCAGCAGGGCTTGGTCAGGAGTACTTCATCGTACTCGTAGTCAGGTGGAGCCGCGACAGCGTCCGCAGGGCTCGGGATGGTAGCAAGTGTCTCTCGTTCTCGAGAGTGGGCCGCGATGAGGTCAGCAGGGCTCCGATGGTTCAGGTCTTACTCTTCGAGAGGGAGCCGCGACAGCGTCAGCAGGGCTCCGATGGTTCAGTTCCGTAGATTTGAGGATGAGCCGCGACGACGTCAGCAGGGCTCGGTGGGTCAGAGTCTGTTCTCCTCAAGGTCAGCCGCGATCAGATCAGCAGGGCTTTCTTGTCCAAGATACAACTGCCGACTAGATGGAAGGCAGGCTGTCTTATAGTCCAGGAGCTCTTTGATGTCCGGACCCTCAGAGGCAGGAGGCCGGAGGTCCGAGGGCCAGGCGCCTGATTGTCTGGCAGCTGTGTCTTTGATGCTTTTGGACCATGCGTCCAGGGAATCCCAGACGCCCATCGAGGCCTGGAGCCAGCTCACTAGGAAGCCAAAAGGTGCGATCAAAACCAGCCCCCAGGGATGGTTCGGAGGTGTGAGGACATCCAGCTCCTCTGGAGGGGGCCGGAGGTGTGATGGAAGCCTTGGTTTCGGGTACTTGGTGAGTTGTTCACCCCCCTGGGCGAGTCGGGCGCGCACGCCTAGCTGCAGCCGGGAGCGGCCAGGGGCTGCCGAAAGGGAAGAAGGTGGCCGGCTGGCCGGGGTGGCCAAACATGGAGTCGGCTGGTCACGTGCAGGGTTGCAGTCACGCAGTCTGGAGGTCGTTTCAGGACCGGTGTAGGAGTCTCGTGTATAGTTCTGGGTGGACGGAAATTAGTTATGTCCGTCGTTCTGGGTTATAGGGGGTCAGCGAGGGCCACGCCACGAGGCCGGGTCCAACATGCGTCCCTTCCAGCTGAAAGACGAGGAGAACTACCCATCCTCTTGGGGGTTCTCTTCGCTGAGGCGGAAGAAGCGGGACAGGCCGTCGGCGTTGGCGTGGTCGGCACCAGGCCTGTGTTCCACAGTAAAATCCATCCCTTGGAGGGAGATGGACCAGCGTAGCAGTTTAGGGTTCTCTCCTCTCATCTGCATGAGCCACTGGAGAGGACGGTGGTCGGTCTGGACCAGGAAGTGGGTATCGAACAGGTAGGGCCTCAGCTTCTTTAAGGCCCAGACTACGGCGAAGGCCTCTCGCTCGATGGTGCTCCATCTCTGCTCCCGGGGTAGTAGCCTCCGGCTGATAAAGGCTCCTGGATGATCAATCCCCTGGTCGTCCACCTGGGAGAGCACGGCTCCTATGCCATGTTCGGAGGCGTCGGTCTGGACCACGAACTCTCTGGAGTAGTCAGGGGCCTGTAGTACTGCAGCGGTGCACATGGCCTGTTTCAATTCCTCGAATGCCTTCTGACAGGCTGGTGTCCAACTAACCTTCTTGGGGTTGGCCTTGGCTGTCAACTCTGTGAGGGGGCCTACAATACTCCCGTACCCCTTGATGAATCTACTGTAGTACCCTGTGAGTCCTAGGAAGGCCCGCACCTCGGTCTGGGTCGTGGGGGTCTCCCAGGCAGTGATAGCATCTATCTTGGGTTGGAGGGGGGCTACGAGGCAGCTTCCGACCTGGTGCCCGAGGTATACCACGGAGCTTTGTCCTATTTGGCACTTGCTAGCTTTAATGGTGAGCCCGGCTCGACGCAGGGCGTCCAACACCTCCCAGAGGTGGCGCAAGTGCTCGGGCCAGTGAGCACTGAACACCGCAATGTCGTCAAGATAGGCTGCGCTGAAACTTTCCAACCTGGCCAGGACATGATTGACCAGTCGTTGGAAGGTGGCGGGGGCGTTTTTCATGCCGAAGGGCATCACTCTGAAGTGGAAATGGCCATCCGGAGTGGAGAAAGCAGACCTTTCTTGGGCCCTCTCCGTGAGGCCGATCTGCCAGTAGCCACTGGTGAGATCGAAGGTACTGAGGTACTGAGCCGAACCTAGGCGGTCAATGAGTTCGTCGGCTCGGAGGATGGGGTGTGCGTCAGTTCGGGTGACTGCGTTGAGTCCTTGGTAGTCTACGCAGAACCTCAGCTCAGGAACGGTGCCGGGGGCGGCTGCCTTCGGAACCAGGACCACGGGGCTAGCCCATGGGCTGTTGGAGGCTTCCACCACTCCTAGGTCCAACATTTTATCGACTTCAGCCTTGATGCAGGCTCGAACTCGGGCAGGGTCTCGGTAGGCTCTGTGTCGTACCGGAGGGCTGTCCCCGGTGTCCACGTCGTGGACGCACCAACTGGTGACGCCGGGGGTGAGGGAGAAGAGGTCTGAGAATTGTCCCAGCAAGTGGCGACATTCTTCACGCTGCAAGGGGGTGAGGGAGGAGGAGAGACTCACTCAATCTACGGAGCCATCTTGATCCTTTGCACACAGGAGATCTGGTAGAGGGTCCGTTTCTTCTTCCTCTCCGTCGTCGGTGGCAAGGAGTAATCCCAACTCAGAACGCACAAAGTGGGGTTTGAGCCAGTTCACGTGTAGGACTTTCAGGGCGTTCCTGGCTGATTTCGTATCAACGAGGTAGGTGACCTGGCTCTTGCACTCTATCACCTTAAAGGGTCCAGTCCACTTGTCCTGCAAGGCACAAGGTTCCACTGGGGACATGACCCAAACCTGTTGGCCTGGTTGAAACTCGACCAGAGTGGCATTCTGGTCGTACCAGCGTTTCATCTCCACTTGGCTGGCCTCCAGGTTGGCCTTGGCCAGCTCGCGAAACTTCAGTGTCTGGTTCCGGAGGGCCAGGACATAGGAGAACACATCGGTGGGTGTGCTTGGGGGGGCTGTCTCCCAGCCTTCCTTGACCAGGCTGAGGGGGCCCCGGACGGGGTGCCCATAGAGCAGCTCGAAAGGGCTGAACCCCAAGGATTTCTGGGGAACCTCTCGGTATGCGAACAGGAGGCAGGGCAGGAGGACGTCCCACTTGCGTCGCAAGTGCTCCTCGAGACCCATGATCATCCCTTTCAGGGTGCGGTTGAACCGCTCAACCAGGCCGTTACCCTGGGGGTGGTATGGGGTGGTGAACCTGTACGACACCCCACACTGTTGCCAAAGGGACTTCATGTACCGGGAGATAAAGTTTGTGCCTCGGTCGCTCACCACTTCCCGGGGGAACCCCACCCGGGAGAAGATCCCCATGAGGGCCCGGCCCACGACCGGGGCCGTCACGGTCCGGAGGGGGATGGCTTCGGGGTATCGGGTGAAGTGATCGACCAGAACCAAAATGAACCGGTGACCTAAGGAGGTCCGGGGGTCCAGAGGTCCGACGATGTTGATCCCCACCCTCTCGAAGGGGGTACTGACAACTGGAAAGGGCTGGAGGGGAGCCTTGTGCTTACCTCCGCTTTTGCCGCTATCCTGACACGTGGTGCAGGACTTACAGTGGTGTTCCACATCGGCCCGCATGCGGGGAAAGTAGAAATGGGTTACTAGCCGTTGGAATGTTTTATCTTGGCCCAGGTGTCCCACCAGGGGCACATCGTGGGCCAGGTTGAGGAGGAGGCCGCGGAAACATAGGGGTACCACCAGCACGCGGGCTGACCCTAGTTCGGCGGTCTTTTGTTCACTGTAAAGTAGGATATCTGTCTGGTGGAGGGGCCAGTGGGAGTGGATTTCGGGGTCATGGGACATCGGGGGTTACCGGCGTAGTGCCCGGGTTGCTGACACTTGTAGCATGTGGAGATGGGGCGGAGACCTGGGGGTCCTGCACTTGGGCGGCTCTCGTCGCAGGAGGAGAGCGTGGGGCCTGGTTTCTGGGGGGACTGCGCTGGGGCCCTGACTGGGATCCTTGCTGTTTGCCTCGACCTCCCCCACCTCGATGGCGGGAAGATCATTGGTCTTTCCGTGGGGGGTCTCCCCCGGGCCCCTACTGGACTCGGGTGGGCACCCAGCGATTGGCTTCAACAGCCAGTTTCCGTGGGTTGGCGAGCTTGCTGTCTAGGAGGTGCTGTCTTAGTTCCACAAAGCAATTGGCGGACAGGTGCTCGTAAGCAACTAGGTTGACTAGGCCTTTGAAGGTGGTCACATTGCTGCCCTTGATCCACCCATCGAGGGCCTGGGTGTAGTAGTTCACATAGTCTACCCAAGTGGTGCCAGGAATCTTCTTGCACTCCCTAAACCGCTGGCGATACATTTTCGGCGTTAGGCCGTAGCGGAATAGGAGAGCGTCTTTCATGTGGGTGTAGGCCTTCATGTGTGCGGTCGGTAGGTCCAGCAGGGTGTCTCTTCCCTCGCTGAGGAAGCGGCTCCACAGGCCGCCCCCCAGTCCTTCTCGGGGACCCGGTGGGCGGACATGGCAACCTCGTAGGCCTTGAACCACTGCTGGATGTCGTCTCCTTTGTAAAACTCCTTCACGACGTCTTTGGGGATGTTCACCTTCGTTTCTTTGGGGACCACCTGCTCTCCAAGTCCCGGTGATCCGGTTGCTTCTGCTCTGGCTTTCAATTCGAGTTCTTTGAGGCTGCGCTCGTGCTCGAGCTGAAGTTTACGACCTTCATGCTCCCTCTGGAGCTTCTTCTCCCCCAGCTCTCCCTGGAGCCGCAACTGCTCAACCGCCAACTTTTTTCTGCAAGTTTGAGTTCGCCCTCCAATTTAAGGCGCGCCAGTTCGAGCTCATGGCTTCGGTCACGTTCTCGGTCGGCCCTCTCTTCCGAGGACCGATCTCTCCCGGTTGCTGGGCTCCGGGTCGGTTCCTGGATTCTCTCACCGGCCAGTGTACCGGGTTCGGTCTGTGGCCTCCCTCCCTCGTCGTCTTCGGTCGGGGGGAGGGGTGCTCCGGACTCTACCCAAGCGGTTAGCGCTTTCTGGAAATCTTCCTTAGTACTTAGTCCGGTACTCGGGATACTCAGTTCTCTGCAGAACTGCTTTAGCTCTCTATGGGTGTAGTCTTCCAAGAGGTCTTTGTCGAATGTTGTCTTCGCACCAGATTCCGTAGTCGTCATTGTTGCTCTTCCTTTGTCGAGCGTTTGCTGCGTGTGGGTTCAGGTAGTGTGTCAGTGGTACTATCTTTAGACGTAGATTCGTATCCCGTCGCTGCCACCAATGTTGGAAGCCGGTGACCCCAGGGGTCAAGATGACTCTCCTAACCACCCGGAACCTCCTCTCCCACAATTACTGCCGAGTCCTATCGAGGGGGAGTCTTTATCAAGTATGAACTTTATCAAGATAAAAGTAGGGAGCAAAACACAGCGATTGAGGGATCGTGAAAGTCTTGTAACAAGGGAACGGGGAAGCGTGACAGTCTAAGAGGGCCAGCTGGCATGCCACGCACCCTGCCCACAGTTCTCAATCCTCGAACTGGGGGGTACGGGGGCTGGCGATGGGACTTGCTGTCCTACTCACTTAGGTTTCAGATGGTCGTGAGGGTAGCGTTGATGGTCCAGCCGGACCAGAGAGTTCTTCAAGCTGCGACGAAGGTCAGCAGGGCTTGGTCAGGAGTACTTTGTCGTACTCGTAGTCAGGTGGAGCCGCGACAGCGTCTGCAGGGCTCGGGATGGTAGCAAGTGTCTCTCGTTCTCGAGAGTGGGCCGCGACAAGGTCAGCAGGGCTCCGATGGTTTAGGTCTTACTCTTCGAGAGGGAGCCACGACAGCGTCAGCAGGGCTCCGATGGTTCAGGTCTTACTCTTCTAGAGGGAGCCGCGACAGCGTCAGCAGGGCTCTGATGGTTCAGTTCCGTAGATTCGAGGATGAGCCGCGACGACGTCAGCAGGGCTCGGTGGGTCAGAATCTGTTCTCCTCAAGGTCAGCCGCGATCAGATCAGCAGGGCTTTCTTGTCCAAGATACAACTGCTGACTAGATGGAAGGCAGGCTGTCTTATAGTCCAGGAGCTCTTTGATGTCCGGACCCTCAGAGGCAGGAGGCAGGAGGTCCGAGGGCCAGGTGCCTGATTCTCTGGCGGATGTGTCTTTGATGCTTTTGGACCATGCCTCCAGGGAATCCCTGACGCCCATCGAGGCCTGGAGCCAGCTCACTAGGAAGCCAAAAGGTGCGATCGAAACCAGCCCCCAGGGATGGTTCGGAGGTGTGAGGACATCCAGCTCCTCTGGAGGGGGCCGGAGGTGTGATGGAAGCCTTGGTTTCGGGTACTTGGTGAGTCGTTCACCCCCCTGGGCGAGTCGGGCGCCACGCCTAGCTGCAGCCGGGAGCAGCCAGGGGCTGCCAAAAGGGAAGATGGTGGCCGGCTGGCCGGGGTGGCCAAACATGGAGTCGGCTGGTCATGTGCAGGGTTGCAGGCACGCGGTCTGGAGGTCATTTCAGGACCGGTGTAGGAGTCTCGTGTATAGTTCTGGGTGGACGAAAATTAGTTCTGTCCGTTGTTCTGGGTTATGGGGGGTCAGCGAGGGCCACGCCACGAGGCCGGGTCCAACAATGGATTAAACCCAGATCAATTGACTGGGGGTAAGGGCTTGCAATGTTCAACACTCCGTCCATCACCCCCATTGGTTTTGCTTTGTTCGCCCTACATTGGGAGGGTATGCCCAGACGTTGGTTCCTTGCTCACTTTGCCACTGGGTTCAAGCTAGTCTGGCTGATGACGGCTGATTAGTCAGAAACCGGTCCCAGGATGCTTGTTTCCGGGCCAGGGAAGACATGGCTTGGCAGTTCGGGCTGGACTGTTCCCATGAGGCACAGGGTCAGACTGATTTGCATATGGCCATGTCTGAACTGGGGTGGTGGAGTGAGCTAAAGAATGATGATGAATTAAACCCATATCAGTTGACTGGGGTGAGTGCTTGCAATGTTCAACACTCCGGCCATCACCCCCTTTGGTTTTCCAATGTAGAAGGGAGTCACAACCTTTAGTAGAAAGGCCATACAGGTCCTCAGTAGCAACTTTTCTGGAAAGAAGGTGGTATAGTTCAGTTGCACCAAAAGCACTTGTAGTTCCCTCACTCAATCTGATCAACATAATCACAATGAGGAAGATGGTCTTTAGGCTTAAGTGTTGCAAAGATGAGTTGTGCAATGGCTTGAAGGGAATGCACAAGAAGAATGTAAGGATGAAGTTATTGTCCCATTGTGGCATAACAAATGGCATGGGGGAAGAGAGTGAGTCAAACCTTTTATGCAACAAATGACAGCTAAAGACTTAAGTAATGATGGCTCGTCAAATACACACAGAAAGCCCACAAGGTTTGACAGATAACATTTCAAAAAGCGCACAGAAAGACCTTCCTGGGTTAACGAAAAATCCTGGGTCGTCCCATAGTATCCGGGATAGACTCGATACTTGAACCCCTGTCCAAGTTTTGCAATCACTTCTTACAACCATTGGTAAAACAGACACCCACATATCCACAGGACACCGCAGATGTGCTACTTCTACTAGCAAACTTCCCCAACACCAGTAATGTCAATCTATTGGTCACCCTAGACGTAGAAGCCCTCTATACTAACAACCGGCAGAGGGCTACTCTAGGTGTGATTGAAGAAGCCTTTAACAAAATAGTCTGGGATTCGCCCACACCCTTTAGTTTTGTTTTAGAACTAGCAACACTGGTTTTCACTAATTTTTTTTAATTTTAATTCAAAAGTCAATTATACCATCAAACCCATGGAACTTCAATGGAGAGCACTGTGGCCCCTAGTGCAGCTTGTTTGTACATGGCCTCTTTTGAAGAGGAATTAATTTTAATCGACTCCAACCCATACCAGGAAAATCTATGCCTCTGGAAGAGGTTTATATATGATATAATCATCTTCTGGCAAGGCAATGTAGATACATGTAATGATTTCTGCGTGTGGATTAATACTTTAAATGCATACCTCAAATTCACAAGCTCCATTTCAGACAACCAAATTCCATTCCTTGATCTTTTGATGAGGCTAGATAATGGTACCTTGAGCACAACAATATATAGAAAGCCAACGGATAGCAACAGCCTTCTACTGTTCAGTAGTTGCCATTGCTTGCCCTTAAAGTCAATTTCCCTGTTGGACAGTTTCTGAAACTCCTCAAAAACTGTAGCCAACTGTAGGACTATAAAACAGAAGCAGAAACATTGGCAAAAAGTCTTGCGCAACGTGAATATCCCGCACGCAGTAGTGCCCTTTAAAAAAAAGTGCAAGAAACAATAACAGGGAGGCTCTGTTGTAACCCAGACAAACAGCAGAAACAGAGATGCTGACATGTGTAACAACACATACTCCAGCCTCCAATAGGATAAAAAATGCCATCAGGAAACCTTGGGGCATTTTAAATACTGGAAGCATGACCCTTGAACAACCACGCATTGCCTTCAAACGATCAAGGAATCTGAAAGACAACTCATCCATACCAGGCCTCAGACACGAACGGTTAACACACAAAGACAGTTGTGGGACCTTCCGCCTGCTCAGGGTCACTACCCATGCAGCACTTGCACAGTCTGCGCCCACACAACTGTGACTAAGAATTAGGGGTGTGCGGAAGTCGCGTAAGGGACTTACGCGGAGAGGCACGGAGATTAAACCAATCTCTGTGCCTCTCCGCATATTTCCGTTACGCGACGCCCGCCCATCGCCCGCCTCCCGCCCGCCTCCAGCCCACAATATTAAATGACTTTAAGCCTAAAATAAGATGTGAATAACTACTTACTTTATCGTGGGGTCATCTTCCTTGGCCAGCTAACCGTCTTCTTGGAACTGCGCATGCGCGGGAGCCTGAGCATGAGCTATTCCTGGCGAGGAATGCGCATGCGCAGGCTCCCGCACATGTGCAGTTCCAAGAAGACGGCTAGCTGGTCAAGGAAGATGACCCCGCGGTAAGGTAAGTTCTTATTTACATCTTATTTTAGGCTTAAAGTCATTTAATATTGCGGGCAGGAGGTGGGCGGGAGGTGGATGGCCAACTTCCTTTCCGCCCTGAGTGTGCGGAGATTTGCCCCGTTTCTCCACCTTCATTGTGAAAGGCGAAAGGGGAACATCTCCGCACATTCCATGGGTGAAACGGAGATGTCCGCCCACCCCTACTAAGAATATCATCTTCAATGCAACCTTCACATGGGAATTGCGTAAACACACGAATTGAAATACAACAAATTGCATTTATATGATTACGTATCACTGCAATCTCAGATACATAGAAATGACTACACGTCCGGCCAAAGTGAGAATCATGGAACATCACAAAAATTTACGGTGTCATAAAGTGAATACCAAAATGTTCACACACTTCTTTAACGCCCAACATTCACCAGACTCTTTACGTTGGGTGATTCTTGAAACATTCACTAAAATCAGCAAAGAAGCTTTGATTTACAAAGAACAAAGATGGGTGCATCGTCTGTCTTCTGAGAGACAAGGACTGAATGAGGAAATTCCTTGGAGCGCTTTATGCACTTAAAAACTCCCTTGGAATAGCATCTTATCACTGCATCATTGACACCTATTGCCCTTCATTAGACCCAGTAGACTAAGATTCGCATTTATGTGATATTATATATTGGGGATACTGTGCAGAAGATAATAATGAAGCCTTAGTGTGACCTTTACTCCACTCCAAAATGGCCCACAAGCTTTCTAAGGATTACAAAATGGCCCCCTTTTCTTCTCTTTACCATGAACGGAGGACGTGCCAATCTCATGATTTTGGCCAACCAAGATTACCCTAACAAACTCGACACATAACTTAGTAGGTTACTCACCTATCTGCATTTCACACAGTGTGTGGTAGAGCAATATATATCTTTAGTAGCCTCACATCCGCTCACCATGTACATACCTTTTATTTAAAATAAAAAGGATGCCCAGGAGGTATGTGCTTTATTAATTCCACAACCTACAAAACCCTATACCTGATTGGGGTTGTTTCCATAGTCTTCAGTTGTAGAAACTGACTAGCTGCTCAAGTTACGGTACCAACTCCAAGACGGCGCCTGCAGTGTAGAGAACAGCACAATGGCCGTCTGGACTCACACGAGTGGTCTAGCAACAGTTAATAGCAATCAGGAGTTAACGAGGAGAGCAGCGGGTATTTAAACCGGGCTTTTTCACTACACCCTACCTCCCAGTACCGGCAGCAGTGGGTAGGTCCTTGGACACATTGCGCACTACTTAAACGTGAGTACTCTGTTAACCTTTATGGTCTGTTGATGTTCCGCACTCCCAACACCTGTTAAAGGGTTTCCCAGCCAGTTTTAAACATTCACCTAGGTATATGCACTTTCTCTACCTCCTCTCCCCCTTTTTTTGGTTTCTTTATCCCAATTTCAGTAGCAAATATGAAACCTGTGTTGTTCTACCATAACTGGGATTACTTTTTAATGATGTGGCCAATATTAACGAACTACCCCTGAATGATGTGCACTTCTCTATGTGCCAGATAGCGTGATGTAGGAGCGTGTCACTATATGTTCTAAGGAGGCCCACATATCCAATCCTCTAGTTTATTCAATTAAAATGCTATTAACTTTGCAAGCTGGCAGCTTTTAACTGTTCCTTTTTATCTGCATACCCCTGTAGTATATGGGGAAGTTCCTCATATCTTGCCCTGCCGGGGATTGATGAAGCAGTAGTATATCCCAATTAGGGTGAGTCTTGTGCTCTTTCTGCAGTTTTGGGTTTTTATCACACGGATTCGGTCACTACAAACATCAGCAATAATGTGACCACTTCAATATTTGTCACCTTGTGTTTATATGCCTGAAACACCTCACCACTGTGTGCTGTGATTTAGACACACAGGGCCTGATTCTCAGAACTAACTTAGGACAAAATCCTAAACTTACTACCATTTTTGTATTCACAGAAGGCACTTCACTTACTCATTTCGGTATTCACAGAAGTTAGGAGTCCTAACTTTAGGACTCCTAAATACCATCTGTGAATACCAAAAGTCTTAAAGTTAGGATTTTTCTCAGTATAGGAATAGGACAGTAGGGATACTCAAGAAACCCAAGGCAACCCCCCAAGGACCTCTAGAACTTCTGTCCCATCTCCCTCCTCCCTTTCCCAGTGAAAGTCATCGAGAAGATTGTCAACAGGTAACTGACCTCCTACCTCGAAAAGAACAACATCCTGAACCCATCCCAATCCAGATTCCACAGCAACCACAGCAGCGAAACAGCCCTCATCACACCACGACGACAGCAGGGCCATGATGGACAACGGATAAACTGCGGCCTTCATCCTCCTGGACCTCTCGGCCGCCTTCGACACTGTCTGTCACCACACCCTCCTTACACGCCTCCAAAATGCAGGGATCTGCAACAAGGCACTGGACTGGAGCACCTCCTTCCTCACGGGCAGAACCTAGAGTGTCCGCCTCCCCCATTCTGCTCTAAAGACACTTAGATCATCTGCTGTGTACCCCAAGGAACGTCCCTGAGCACGACACTCTTCAACATCTACATGGCACCGCTCGCCAACATCGCACGATCGCACAACCTCAACATCATCTCATATGCCGACGACACCCAGCTGATCATCTCCCTCACCAAGGCCCCCACTAACCGCCAGATCCAACCTCCACGAAGGAATGAAGGGCATCGCTGAATGGATGATGGACAGCCATCTGAAACTGAACTCGGACCAGATGGAGTTCCTCATCATCGGATCCACCCCCTCTTCCTGGGACGACTCTTCGTGGCTGGCTGCAATGGAAGCTGCACCTACGCCCACTAACCACACACACGACCTGGGAGTGATCCGAGACTCCGCATTGTCAATGACCCAGCAAGTGAACGCCATCTCCTCCTCCTGCTTCAACACCCTCTGCACTCTCCGCAAGATCTACAGATGGATCCACCGGATCCAGAAGGACAGTCACCCAGGCCCTCGTCAGCAGTAGACTGGACTACGGAAATGCTTTCTACACAGGAACCTCAGCCAAACTCCAGAAACGACTACAATGCATACAGAAAGCCTCCGCACACCTCATCCTCGACATTCCCCGCCACAGCACATCACAGCCCACCTGAAAGACCTGCACTGGCTCCCCATCAACAAGAGGATCACTTTCAAGCTACTTATCCACGCCAACAAAGCTCTCCACAACACAGGACTAGCATACCTCAACAAACGACTCACCTTCTACACCCCGAACCTCCAGCTTCGCTCCGCTTTATTTTCATCAGGGTAGGAGACCCCACAATTAAAGTTATTTTTGCTGGTACTCCCAACCTTTTTTAACTCTCATAAACATCACTCACCACTTATTCATCTACACAGTGGCGGTTTCTCGTTGAGGCCGTCGGGGCTCCGCTCCCTTTACTTTAGCTGGCTCTGGTCTACCGATATAAAAGCAACGTATTGTGTTTTGATGGTTTGTTTTACAATGAATACACACACCCTAAACACAAGTCATGTGTTTCTTTTTTCAGGGTTTGAACACTGCCTACTACTCATGGTGCGTTGTTACTGCAGTCCGCAGTGAGGCTAACGCTGAGTGGCAAGGCCTGCAGCATTTGCCCGGCTGACGATCTCACAGCCCTGGGGCCTGTGATGTCATTAGCTCGGCAAAAGCATTGAATTCCGGACCAGTCTCCACCCCCTGATGCTCTGGGGATGAAATCAGCCCTGGGCGTTTTACAGTGAAGCCCTGTAGCGCCGGGGCTTCACGTCAATCAGGGAGTGGAGAATTGGTCACCCCGCCCTTTCCCAACTCGTCACTGTGACGAGTTTGGAAAGGGCGGGGTAGAGGCTGCAAACAGTCTGGAAGCTGAGAAATCAAGTCTGCGCAGACTCGAGGTGGCTGCTTCCCTCTTTGAAGCTCCAGCGCATTACACATGGGTTAATGTCAGAGCAGCCAGAAACCAACTTGTGGTCGGACCCAGACCTTGTCTCTAGGGTTGTAATGAGCAGGCAAGTTTGGTTGTTTAAGGAGTTCCGAGTTCATATGAGATTATTCATTTTTTTTAAGTTTCTTTCATTGTGGCCTCAAATGCACCTCCTATTTTTACACTCTCTTCTTCCTCCCACGTTCCCGCTTACTCTCTCCTTTCAAACTGGCCCTCCTTCACTAGCTGCCAACCAGCTCCGTAATTACGCTGCAGCGAGAGACTGTGTGGATAGAAGTCACCCAGCTGGACAGCAGGTGTGAGCTCAGGCAGTGTGTGGGAGAGAACAGGGGGCCCTTCCAATGGTAGCTGCCTCTGCAAAAGCGCACCCGAAGCCGTCAGTTGGCTTTCCTCATTATTCATTCATTAGCACATGAAGTAGACACTTGTTGCAGGACAGGCGGCACAGGGCATGGCAAACAGGTTTTGAAATCATGGTGAGACCGTGGCTGTGTGGGGTGGAGAACAGGGCCCTGAGTTGTGAGTGACTGTATGACCCCCAATTGATAATTTCCTTTGTTACATTTACTTTGGATCGATGGCAAGGTGAATGGACTTGTAGCGAAGGGTCCTGTTATTTGAATGGCATCAAGCTGCCTTCTATTTCTCTTGTGAAAGGATAAATAGGATAAATAGGCTCATAGTGAATGACTCCATTGACTGAGTCACCTCAAGGTATCCAAGGGCGCTCTTGTAAAAGACAAATGAATGAGAGGATGAATAAAAATGTAGAGGTCTATTTTGTTCTATTTTGTTGAGGACACCTGCCGGTGTCAAGGTTGTCCTTGGTCCTCTTATGAATAGGTTGACGAATGACTGAATGAATACACTTTTATAGAATGGATAAGTTAAGTGAAAGGCTCAGGGTGCACCTCTTCAGGAAAGGATGAATAGGTTTGTACAGAATGACGCAATCCAGTTGCCTTAAAGCGCTTCTAGGTTTTCTTGTAAATGGATGGATAGGGTGGCTTATTAATGTATAGATTGCTTTATAAACGTTCTTGCTTTCTCAGATTTGCTTAAAAATGCACCATTTGCCCACTTACTTTCCTGGCGGTCGGCCTCACTCGCATCCCTTTATGGCACTCATCCCGAAGTTTTACGCCCTGCCACTTTCAAATGTCACCAGCCGCCACTGCATCTACACTCACTAAATCGCTCACCCCCACGGCACCAAACGGCTATTTGGGAAAAGATCTCTGCCAAAGTGCCCTCATCGGGAGCCCGTCAGGCATTGCAGCACCTGCCAGATGAGGAGCACCCCGATGATGAAGCATGACACCCAACTGGGTGTGTGAGGGCATTACATTCCAAAGAAATGGATTCCTATCTCTTTGACTCTGTAGTCTACTGTCCTTTGTATATTGCTACATTCTAGATCATTCAGGAGCAGCACAACTAATCAAACATCTGAATGACAAGAAATGTATCTCAGCCCCCAATATAGACTAAGTAGACCGGTGTTGGCCTGCCAGGACAACATCAACCACTTTGGCTAACAATTCAAAAGCATCCATTTGGCGCTGCTCAATCTCCTTGCATGACAGTGTAGGTTTGGGAGATTCTGATGCATAACTGTGCCATGTTGATCAAACAGAATGTCCTCTGGAAGTGGTAACCTGATTGGAGGGAAACTGATCAGGCCCATAAGCAATCAGTATCACGCTCTCCTGTCCCGGGTGATTAAGATGACTTGCACCCTCTCTGTTCTGAAGTTCCTCAGAAATCAAGGCAGGAAAGATTGAAGTGGAAAAATGAAAAACAGTTGTTCATTCCATCCCAACTGAAATATATTATAGAGATTGACTTATCCAAAATTTCAAGGCACAAAATTCTTGATGCACAATCTTGACAGTGAGAAATAGATCTAGCCTAGGTGAACCCCACTGGCCAAAGATTTATCTTGCCACCTTGGGGTGGAAATGTCACTAGTGTTCTTCTTGATGGCACCGCTTAGCTTGTAAGAGAACCTGCCAGAAGGTTGGCTTCCAGAACGATGTCCTGCTCATTCAGCAACTTCTATTCGTGTAGACTGGCCCGACACAGGATTCAGCAACTGACTCAGTCAGATCTGCTTGCTGTTGTATCACATGGTGGTCATATTGTCCGTGAGGATGTGCAAGTGCCTCCCCCTGATGGATGCAGGGCAAGATGTGTCACCTGAAATGCCAAAGGTTTGAGATGGAGCTGGGTGGCCAAGTGAGAGTGTCCCAGCACAGATCAACTCGACATTTGACTGCCACCACAGATGATCCTGAGCCATCTTCAGCAAGACCTGGATGGAGCTGGAGAGAAAGCTGTGAAGTTAAGCCCACTAAAACAAGACGTTCACTTTCAGGACCCACAGAAACCATCTGTTGTTGCATTCAGGATGAGAAGGATTCATGTTTAGGAGTCCAGTGAGACTCGGAGCATCCTTACCAAGACCCAGGAGTGAGCCAGAAACATCGGGATCATATCCTGAATATTCCAGACTCCATGCGGCAGGAAAAGGCCTTGACCACTACGATATTCACAACATCTTCCATTAAATGAATCCTGTGCCGCGGCTCATTGATGGAAACCCCATGGATTTCATCCAGATGTGGTCTATGACTGACTGAAGAAAGCCCACTTTTAGCAATCAGTCATCAAAACCTGGTAATTCATGTATCTGCAATGTCCAAAGGTAGGCTGTGACCACCACCTTCACTTTCATGAACACCTGAGGCATTGAGGTAAGGTTCAGATTATCATCTCTTTACTTGAGTTATTCGCTTTTTTTCTGCAGTAATTATTTTACTAGTCGTAAATGTTGAAAAATAGCCTATGCATGGTAGATAAAGAGACAGATCTCCTGTTCTTGTGATCTTAAGTATATCCTTTTTAGGTCTCGCCTAAGCAAGCGCTGCTCTGCAAGACATTTAGTAAGTGGCTTTTAAAAGTGCTGCCACGCGCTTTTGCTGGCCTAGCGCTTGCGGATACGTGCGCAGCTGCCAGCTTTCAGTGCCCAATCAGGCACCATCTGGCTTTCCTTTATGGCTTAAGGCATCACTCTCGATTACTTTCACTTTCGCGGCCGCATCACTTTCATGGCCACGTGGCCCTTTTAGTGCGAGCCGCGTGAACGCACACACCACTCGCATGCTTGTTTTTTCATGTATTTAAGTCTGGGCTCAAAATGCAAGCCTGGCCTACTACATGAATGCTTGTTGCATGATAGGCAGCACATCACTTGCCTTTGTTAATGTTTGTTTACATCTGCTTCTTTTGTTTTAAGGCCTGCATATTAGAACATTTCCAAAGGATAGTGAAAGGCCAGAGATCTGGGATGTTTTCTGTGGTTTTTCCCATCTTGTATTTGCTCAACAGCTTTCTTTAACCACATGGCTGCTAGGCGCTTTCCCCTCCTGTGCTGCAAATTGTTGTTTTACATTATTTCATGACGAGCTGGCCTTGTCATCAGCGCACGGCAGGTAAGCGCCATGACGAGCCCAGCTCGTCATTAGCTTCGAAGGGGTTAAACATGTGTTTAAGGATTTTAATGCATACTCTGTTTCCTCACAGTAAGCCTCGAAGTCATTAATGACCGGCATATTTCGCTAAGAAGCTGCTCTCGTCCGAGATTTGAGTGAGCGGCGTTAAGGATTAACAGAAAGCAGAGGGTCCTTCAAGGCTGCTCGCTGCTCCGGGGGTGGCCTGTAATCCCCCGCGGTGCGACTGTCTGCCTGCTATTTGGCCATCTGGGCACTACTGGTGATCCTCTACCACAGATGGCAAACTTCCGAGCACATCAAAGAATAGCTGGGGATGGGCTTTCTTCTTTCTTGGAGAGTCCTGCATCTTGAGAGATAATAATTATTTACTTCCGGCGCAACCAGAAGAAATGCTTGATTCCAAGGTTTTTCCCTTCACCTTGCACCAGCAGTTCCCACTTTAGTTCATGAAAGGAGATCTTGTATTAAGAATAAAACGCCAGAACACAGAAAATGCGGGAATATTAGCGCCACAACCCACCGCTGATGTAAAGCAAGTCCTGCCATGCGCCAAACAGCAGATTTATGGACAGGAAGGTGGTGTGAAGTGATAATGTCGCAAAAATGTACCACAAAGAAACTGGCGTGATTGCATGCAGTGAGTCATTGTCAGGGGTAAGCGCTTTGTAAATGCAATTTAAACACAGAGGAAGTGTTGTGCAACTAAACATCTTGCCCGGTTAGCAAATCTTCGATACCAGCAAAAATTCCTGCATAAAAGCTCGGGGGCAATTCTGTCCCATAGAAACTTTTAAATCATTAGCTGTGTATTTGCGAAGCACATGTTCATCAGGAGACACAACTTGGAGCTGAAGGCTGGTGTGTAGTGTCATCCATCAATGGATCACATTTTAATGGCTTCGGGAGGGAGAAAGCATGGGACTCAAACCTGTGACCATGGGGTGAAGGAGACATTCCAGAAGGGATGCGTAGTCCACTGACCACCAGAACCGGCTTTTCCCTCCTCAGTCCACTGACCACCAGAACTGGCTTTGCCCTACTAAACGAAAAGTAGGTTTTGCATGGTCTTCTCTGTGCAAAACCTTTTTTGCACAACCTCCTCTGTGCAAAATCTGCTCTTTTGCAGAAACGCTTTTAGCAGCTTGTTTTTGTACTGAGAGCTAGCACTGCTTTCAGGGCTCTTGGTCACAATCTTTAGGTAGTGGTCAGATATTGTAACCATTTCAGTCAGAAAATTAACTATACAAAAATAATTCACAGCTGGTATAAAATAATGACACTTTGTTGTAATACATGATTGCAAGTTGTATGCATGCTATAAGCGCATCAGCAAGGCAAATACAGCCAATGCCAACTCAGTGCAGAGTGTAGGAGCATTTAATTAAAAGTCAGAAATCTGTCTAGGTGGTTTTGTATCACTCTAAGTCACATTTTGGCTTGACAGAGTATATACTTATCCAGTGCTAAGCAAAAAACACCACACAATACCTGAGGTTTTGGGCAAAAAGCAAACACTC
Organism: Lissotriton vulgaris; assembly: GCF_964263255.1. Lineage (NCBI taxonomy): Eukaryota > Metazoa > Chordata > Amphibia > Caudata > Salamandridae > Lissotriton > Lissotriton vulgaris. The sequence goes on from NC_141687.1 coordinate 900,371,317, forward strand.
CCATTGGCATAGCCAATAGGTCTCGCCTTTGGGACCTTATAAGTGTTTAGTTATCCAGCACAATATTTTTGGTGCAACAACATTAAGTGTTGCATGGCTAAACACTTATAAGGTCCCAAAGGCGAGACCTATTGCCTATGCCAATGCTTGTTAGTATTGCTTACCTGCCTTGTATCTTGACTTGGTAGGAGTAATACATCGGTGCTGATTTACGCTGGAAAGATGACATGTTGGTTCAGATATATGCAGCAAAGGAGATGTGTTGGTTCCGATCCATGCAGCAGAGGCTCTGCGTCAGTTCTATTCTGCACAGCCGCAGCAATGTGTCGATTCTAGAGCTGATGCGTTGGTTACCCTGGAACAAGCATCTTAGGCCCACTTCCAACGGGCCAGGACTGGGGTTGCACCACTTGGCAGGACAGACTCACAGATGGCACAGTATAGGTGCAAAAGCAGGGTGGTTGGATGTCTTTTATGTCATGGAGACTTCAGATCAGGAGGCCAGCCAGCAAGCCCTTAGAGTCACTCTGGTTCAAGTGATGCAAGTCCAGTCCTTCTCACCCAGGCAGGGGAACAGCAGCCAGCAGGGCAGCAAGGCAGGAGTCCAGCAAAGCAGCAATCTAACAGAGTGTCAGTCCTTCAACAGCACCAGAGTCTTTCTTCTGGCAGATTCTTCACATGTCCAGAAATGTACTGAAGTGATGGTGTGAGAGGTACGTTACTTATACCCAGTTGTGCCTTAGACATGCTGGAGACTTCAAAGATATGTCATGAAGTGCACAGAGGTCCTCCTTTCCTGTCCTGGCTCCAGATTCACTACAGGGGGGTATGCAGCCCTATGTGTGGGTACAGGACACAGCCTATTAAGGTGTATGTGAAGCTGGGTCCAGCTCTTCCCTCCCATCCTCCAGGTATAGTCCATCACGTCACACCTAAGCTGCCATTGTGTGTGGGTGCCTAGGGGGAATACTTAAAGCCCAACTAACTATCAGTCACCCCAGACATGATCAGAAACAGGCACCAAATGGCTAACCTAGGAAAATGCCAACTTTCTAAGAGTTTTGGCACCCAAGGGAGTTAGGTCCTTAGTGGGACAGGGGCCGGCTGGACTTTTTGAAATCTGAGAAAAACAACAAATTGCCCGCCCCTCCTTATTTATTGGAACAGAATTAATATGATAAAGACCAAACTATCACTCAGTTTCGTTCGGTCCGGTACTTTAATTTGTACCACTTGTTTTTTACTTTTAGCAAAATTTCAAAACGTGCTTTAAGCAGAAAAAGGGATACACCTTATCATGTGGCGTTTGTGTGTACATTTCATACATTTATAAACATTACATATAAAACAAGGGAATTATTCACAAGATTAGACAAAGATTTGGAAGAAAACATCCAACAAATATTTAAACTGAACAATCAACATTTACAAAAACAAACCTAAATTTCATGCGGGCTCATTATCACTGTGAATTCGGGGATGACGAACCTCATTACTATTGTTAAGGAGTGCTGCTCAGATGGACGTGCCGCTCACGATTTACGTGTGTTGATTTGTCTGTAAGAACAGATATGTGTCAAGCTCAGTCGCATTTAGCATTTACTGCATAGCAAAAAGTTTACGTTACTTGGCGGGGACGTTTGCTAGCACAAAGTCTGTTAGTTGGCTTAGCAGCGGTGTCATACCTTTGTTTATTGATCTCCGTTACGGAGATCAATAAACAAAGGTATGACACCGCTGATAAGGTGTATCCCTTTTTCTGCTTAAAGCACGTTTTGCACGACTTCTATTGGAATTCTCAAGGGCATATTATCAAGCCCATTATCGCCGTTTTAGCAGCAGTTTTCTGCCGCTAAACCAGCGAAAACTTTTAATGCTGTTTTTGATAATATGCCCCCATATTTTTAGTGAAATCTTTCACAGAAACATTCAGGGTTGGGTTATTTAAAAAAATCCTCTTCTGGCTGTAGTTGTTAATCAGCATTCCTGGACGTTTCATTCCTGGACGTGAGTAGATTTCATTTGCTTTCTCTGCGTTTTCATCCACCGTGAACAATTAGATCTTTTTTCCTTTGGAATTTATCAACGGGTGGGCGGACTGAACCCCAAGGTAGGCAGTCGGGCCTAGTCTAAGAATTTTGCAAATCCTATTTTTCCACGAGGTGTAGTTTTGCTTCACTCCCCTATTCCATTACCTGCAGGTCGAATTCTACCTAAAATGGCTGCAGGGGATTGAGTGGAAGTAAGCAAACACAATATCCACCTATTGGCTGCGTGCCTCCTTTCCCCCTTGACAGAACCACCACCGAGTAAATTCTAGAATCTGAGAAATAAATACAGGCAGCGCTGCTTGACAACCACCAAAACCACTGTGCAGTGACAGGAACATTTCTATGTTAGAACTGCGCGCCCGGACTTCATGAAGAAAAAATAAAATCCAAGACAGTTTTGTGGTTTCTAAAGGTGTCAATATAATTTATAAAATCTCAAAGATGCAAGGTCTTGAGCGTTATAGCTTTTTCTAGGCTCATTAGAAACATGGATGCATTACGCTTCCAATTCCAGCATTTCATGTCGTGCACTCGTGTTCCTTACCTACTTTTATCTTCTGAGTTTTAATATGCATTGGAATTAATTTGAAGAAAATCATAGCCTGTGTTGAGAAGGGAAATGTGAATTTATCGAAACTGAGAAAATACTTATCTTTGCTCCTTTTGTGTGTCAGGGCTATTGAATTATCATGTTCTGCCAGGTATGTGTGTATCGTTGACCATTTCAATGATACTCTCTTTACCTACCTAAGGATGAAAGGCGGAGTGGACCCATGAATTTACCGACCTCCAACCACCAGTTCAAATACATATCCTGTAGCCAGTGCATTAATCCACTGAAGCCTCGACCCCAACTGTGCCTATTTTGAAACATTCCACTGAAGTTGGCGTTTTCTGTGTCGTATTCCATCCCCGTTGCCATTTTCATACTAATTCTACTCCTGCTTAAAAAGCATGTTTTCATATCTATGTAAATATGCAATTCCTATGCATAAAATAACAACACATGGAAAGTTCCTGCTGCCTTTAGGTAGAAAACTGCATTTTGGGATTGTCTTATGGGCATGGAACACATGCTGGGAAAATTTTCTTTTAAAGCATGACTGTGCATGCCGGTTTCCTTCTGCTATCATGCAACGCAGGCCCTTCTAATAGATGATATCCCTCGCGGTGAATCGCGATAAGGGAAATTGCTCGGATTTATGCATTATTTTGCTTTCCAGTTGATAAATTCACCATCTGCATATACATCATATAAATGTGACCATGGTCAGGAAAGGAGGCATGCCCTCAGAATTAAATACACGCCTATACGCGTTTATTTATGTTTCCAAAAGTTTGTAAAAATGCCTTTTTTCTATTAGGTCGCAGATTTACTTATAATTCATAAAGACTGTAAGCCTGTTTGAAAGATAGGCAATACGTGTTAGAAATTAAAATACATTTTTCTGACCTTGGAATTACTGTTTTTTTTTTTGGTGCCGTAATACTGGGAGTCCAATTAAAAACAAAAATCATTTCATCTAATTTAATTTGAAAGGTGCTAATATTCTTTTATCCGAACATTGAAGTGTCATGTTGTTTGCTTGTAGGAGGATTTAGGGCCAGATGTTCAGAGCGCAAAATTGTGCCTCTCAAATTGCGAGTCTTTTGCGACTCGCAATTTGCGAGGCCCAATATGGCATGGACAACAGTGTGGAACACACTGTTTGTGATTCCCAATGGGGTCGTAAATTGCAAGGCTCATTAATATCAATGAGCCCCTCGCAATTTGCGAGGCCATTGGGAAGAACAGGCACTCCCAGGTATTGTGGCCTGCTGGGCTCAGCAGACCACCATATCGGGGACTGCTTTTAAATAAAACAGCTTTTTTTTAAAATGCAGCCCGTTTTCCTTAAAGGAAAATGGGACGCATTTAAAAAAAAAAAACTATTTTGCAGCAGGCCCGTGGAGGGAGTTTCGGTGGGGCGGAGAGGCAGGGTCGGGGCTGCTAAAAAACCGGAGTATGGATACTTGAAGGTAAGTAGACAATTTAATTAATAAAACGAATTTCGTAGCACGACCTGCATCGCAAAATGTGATGCAGGGTGCGCTACGAAATTCGTTTTATTTATTCAATTGTTTACTTACCTTCAATTATCCATACTCCGATTTTTAGCACCCCCGCCCCGCCTCTCCGCCCCACCGAAACACCCTCCACGGGCCGTGGTTGCTATTTTGTTTCATTTTTTAAGGGCAGGTAGTGGTCCCTGGGACCCATTCCAAATTGCGACTGCATTACCACCCTCTTGAAGAGGGTGGTAATTTGCGAGTGTTTTGTGACAGCAATTGCGGTCACAAAACATTTATACATTGGATTGCGGACTCTATAAGAAAGGAAACGCCCCTTCCTAATAGCATCTCGCAATTCCTAAATAGCGAGTCGCTAATAAATTGCAACTCGCTATTTAGGAATTGTACATGGCACAGGGCCATTTTACATGCTCAAACGGGTCGCAAACCCGTTTGAGCATGCAATTTAGGGTCGTACATCTGGCCCATAGTTCCATATCTGCAATCTCTTAAATGCTCTGGGAACTCATCTAACCTTCACAAAATACAAATAAACCAATGCTTAAACCATTGCTAGGAAGCGCTGAAAATGAATGAAAATGTCCTACAGAGTCACAGTTTTTTTTAATTCACCTTGAGGGGTTTGCAGTATCTTCCGAACGCGTTCATGATATTTATAATAGAACATTTTAGTTAATCCTACATTTTTCTCCTTCGGAAGGATGAAAATATTCATTGGAGACTACCAGGATTAGAGTGACAAACAGGAACTCATAATGCAATGCAAAGCTTACCCTTTCTTACCGAGGCATTATTCTGCATTAAAACCTGCAATGGAACGGCCAAACTGAGTTGGCCATTTAGCTCAGTTAGGAAGGGGACCCTGAGTGCCAATAAAGGCTTGCTTTCCAAGCACAGAAGCTTGCAATGTAAATGAGCACCGGTAGTTGATTAGAAAGTGATTCGCACAATTGATGCTGCCACACATTCTTAGTTCCTCTCAAGTTATGCGATATGATGTAACTTTGCAGTGCCTGTCACTGTTTAGAAACCGCGTTTTCAGATGTAGGCAATATATATTCACTTTTTTAAACTAAGGCCTGGGAAGAAGTTATAATGAAACGCACGTGCGAAACAGAATTTCGCCTTTGCAGCCAGCAGAGAATGAACTGTTCAAAAATAATAGTATCCTTTGTGCGGCACCAAAATTCATAAGGTGAGTGTCCCCTGTTTACCAGGTAACCACTACAGCTTGATACAGTACATGCTTATTACACTCCAGAAAAGGGCACATTTGCATGCCAAAATTAGCTCGCCATAGACTGCCCTGTAGCATCAAACGGTAATCAGAAATTGGCACAACGATGAAGAGAATAGAAATCCGTCTTTGAGAAGAAAAATCCCTAATTCCGTACATGCCCATGATGTCTCTTGCTTTAGATACATTTTCACAGTGGTAATTCCCAGCGCAAAAACACTCAGTCTCCTAACCATGGGTGTCTAAAGAGTTTCCTTGAGGAACTAGGGGATTCAAGCAAAAATATATACACAGGGAGTTACTCAGCTATTCCAACGGCCATAGCGACTCAAACCTGCTTCAAATGAGATTAAGCTTGTTCTTAGACACTTGGTTGACAGTTTTTAGGTCATGCCTATGCAGCACATGCATGGGTCTCTTGAGACATGCTGTAGCTATGGTATGGGCTTTCAGCACACCCACCCGATTTCATTCGTTCCTTCATGTGCCTTTTAAAATTCTTTTGTTTTTGTTGGATGAATAGTTTACACTTGTTCCTCCCTTTTGCTGTTTTGGGCATGCCCTGGAGACTGGCCCTTTCACATGGATCATTTAATTATCAGCAATACATGTTAGTTTCAGGGCACTTCTTTTTCTTTTGCCTTGGCTTGTTTGGCTTTCCAGGCGCTCAGCCAAGAGCTGCAAATCATGTCCTTATCTTGTTTTCCACTGTCTTTGGTTTCACAAGCACTTTTTTAGCCAAAGTCAACATTGTTTTTCATCCTATAGCATTTTTGCTTTCATTAGCTCAAATGTCTAAATCTTAAATAAAATACTTACTTAATGGAGGCCGCCAGGAGGATCAACCTATATACATTGTGCTTTTAACAGCGTGAGTATTTGGATACAATTAAAGAGGCAAATATGCTGTTATTGCTGTTTTATGAGAATGCAAGCAGTTTTAAGTTGTGTGCATTCAAATGTTGATGATTTCTTTTTGATTTCAATTGTTGGTGAGATAAAAGCAATATCAAAGGCTAAATCCTCATGCTCTCGAAATGCTGCAGTAACGTTAGGTTCATTAACAATAAATGCAGCATGAAGACAGTGCAAAACCACCTCAGGACCACTGCAGCACCACCTCAGCATCAATGCAGCACCACGACCGCACCAGTCAGCATCACTCAGCACCACCTCAGCATCACTCATCAGCATCTGAGCACCACCACAACACCAGCAACTACCTGAGCACCACCAGCACATCTCTAACTCAGCACCACCTCAGCATCACTCAGTCCTAGCGCAGCACCACCTCAGTACCAGCGCAGCACCACCTCACTAACAGTGCAGAATTATCTCAGCATCAATGCAGCATCACAACCCTCAGCATCAGAACATCACCTGCATAGCATCACTCAGGGCCACCACAGCATCACTCAGTACCAGTGCAGCATCTCCTCAACATCACTCAACACCACCAGAGCACCACTTAAGCATCAGCACAGCACCACCTCCGCAGCAGTACACAACCACCAGCTGAGCATCAACTCAGCACAAGCACAGCCCCACCAGAGGAACAGTGCACCGCCACATCAGCACTAGCACAGCACCACCTCAGCAGCAAATCAGCATCAATACAGCACCTCTTCAGCATTAGTGCAGCAACACCTCAGCACTAGTACAGCATCGCCTTAGCACTTTCCCAACACCACCTGAGCACCAGCTGTACATCACCTGAGTACTACCAAAGCATCATGGAGTACCACCTGAGCATCCCTCAGCACCACCTCAGTATCAATCAGCACAACCTGAGCACTAACTCTGCATAAGTACATCACCACCTCAGCACTACCCCAGTGGCACTCAGCACCACCTCAGCACAGCACCAGCACAGCACCACCTGAGCATCAGCACAGCACCACCTCAGCATCCGAACAGCAGCACCTGAGAATCCCCACAGCACCATCTCAGCATCAGCAAAGCACCACCTTCTCATCAATGCACCACCACCAATGTAGCGCCAACTCAGCATAGCACCAGTGCAGCACCACATCAGCAATAGCACAGCACAACCTCAGCATCAGCACAGCACCATCTCATCATCAGTACATCACCACCTTCACATCAGAGCATCCCCAGTAGCACATCCCCACCTCAGCAACAGCACACCCCCACCTCAGCACCAGAACAATCCCACCTCAGCAGCAATTCAGCACCAATGCAGCACCCTTTCAGCATCAGCACAACACCACCTGAGCACAGCACCAACTCAGCATCTCTCAGCACTACCTGAGCACCACCAGCACATCTCTAACTCAGTGCCAGCACAGCCTGCCACATCATCAGTGCAGCACAACCTCAGCACAAGCACAGAACCAACACAGCAGCAACTCAGCACCAATGCGGCACAACTTCCACATTAGCGGACCACCACCTCAGCACCAGTGCAGCATTGCATCGCACCAGCGCAGCACCAACTCAGCAATAGTCAGCACCACCTAAGCACCAGCAGAGCACCCCCAAAGCATCACTCAACAGCACTTGAGCATCACTCAGCACCACTTCCTCATAAGCACACCACCAGTGCAGCACCACCTCAGCATCAGCACAGCATCAGTGCAGCACCACCTCAGCATCAGCGAAGCACCACTTCAGCACCACCACAGCACCACATCAGCATCAACACAGCATCATTTCAGCACAGCACCTCCTCCTCATTGGTGCACCACCACCAGTGCAGCACCAACTCAGCATCAGAGCTGCATCACCTTAGCACCAGCACAGCACCGCATCAGCACCAGCACAGCACCACTTCAACATCAGAACAGCACCACAGCATCACTTAGCACCATCTCAGCAGCACCTGAGAAGCACCTAAGTAAAACTCAGCATCACCTGAGCATCACCTCTTCGCCAGCACACCCCCACTTCAGTATCACTCACCACCACCTCAGTCTGTCCTCGGAATCTGGCACCTGTTGATTCTCCGCTATTGTCCGTCTACTGCTCATGTTTTAATACAGGTACTATTTCTCAACATTTACCTTCTCATTATTTATGTCCCCCCATAACAATAAAAAAGCTATTACAAACAAACTTTAGAACAGGCAGGAAGAAGTTGCAAGCATTGCAAGGACAAAAAACGAGTTACTCTATTTATGTTAATTCCATTTTTAATAGGGTCGTTCCGTTGTACATAATGTCTTATATATAATGTAAAAAAATGCTTAGAACACTTTTTAATTATAACTTTTCAACATTATGCACAGCAGCCACACTGCTCTACAACAAAGCTTAAAGAAATTGGTATAGCCAATAGCTCTGGTTAAAAGCTTGCAATGTACCAAAGGTGAGACCTATTGACTGCTTGTTTTTATTTTCTGCAGACTTTTACTGAGCCAGTCTAGAACCGCATGCACATAGTTGCAGGTTAAGCATTGCTTTTTTTAATTCACTAGTAGCTTTCTACAGGCTGAAGGAGGCAGAGGAGTCTGTTGCAAATATTTGTATTGCCTGTCAGGTCAAAGCCCCATGGTGTTTTCCAGTTTCCATGTCACCATAAACAGGTAATGCTACTGCCCATCGAAGCAGTGACTATCCTCAACTCACAATACCAGTCCACTTCCACAATGTGACCTCAAAGCATGTCACTTCTTTGGCCTTACTCCTCTCTCCTCTCCCTCATCAACACTCCTCACCTCTCCTTCCTCATTACTTGCTCACATACCTGGTTCCCACTTCTGAAAGATGATTTTGGGGACCAATTATAATGTTCTCAAATGTACACTACAGGAATCCATTGTAAGACATCTTTTCTCTGTACTCCTATTTCTACTTCGTGATTTTCAGAATGCTCTGAAGCTGGCAAGATTTATATGATATATTATCAATTTTGCTTAGCATGGACCAATGGACCATGCTTAGCATGGACGACCAGCGAATAAGTAAAAATATAGCAAATAATAAATGTAAGATAATACCTTTGTTTGTATGGTCACTCCCATTTTTTTTAACTGATGTTGATTTCTTCGCCTTTGTGCACTGGAGCACTGATAACCACGCCCCAATTTTTGGGCTCTGACCCCTCAAACATTCAAAATTAGCTATACTCCTCATTGGCAACCTACCTATAAGTCCCTCGTATATGCTACAAAATTTACCTAGTATCTGCAAGTTAAATTTCACCAGTGGACTGCACCACATATTATGCTATCACTAAAGTGACAATGTAAAGCATGTCTCCAGGCCTGCCCCTGCAGACTGGGTGGGCACTTTAAAAACTGCCATTTCGACCTGGCAAAATAATCCTTTTACCAGACTTAAACCTTCCTTTTATATACATACGTCACCCCTAAAGTAGGCCCAGGTGCTCATGGGGCATGGTGCATGGTATTTGAAAATCATGTTATGTATATTTTATATTTTACATGTTCTGCCAGTGAAAAGCCTTCACATCTCTTTTTCATTTTTGAAAGGCTTCCTCACCCATAGGAAATCACTGGGCTACATAGTAACCCAAGGTCCCTGTTTTCTGTTTTCACTGATTTTTACAGATTAACATCAATAGAAAAACATGTATTTTCCTTTCTGCATTTATTTCTAAATGTGCATAACAACAGATAATATGTTGTTTCTTGAGTGATTCTAAATGTTGTCAGTCATGACTGCCAGGACAATAGCTGTACATATTGACAGGTAAAGGGTTTTAAAAAAGGAAGACATTTTGGTAACCCTGCTTAAACAGCAGTAAATGTGCACAAGGATTTTCAAAAACTTAAATTTTCAATTTATAATAGTTGCATGCATTGTAACACATATAGTGGGGGTCAAAAAGGACTTCATTAACTCTGATTCCACTCAATTTGCCCAGCTCACCTGAATAATAGTATAACTTGTCATAGTACTATATCAAGGGTAATAATATTTAAAGTAGAATGCAACTTGTAGGGTCATGGTTGAAAATTGAAAATGGAAAAGTATGCACAGAGAGTGCCCCATATATCTCTGGGCCGGGATGAGGAAGGAATCGGAGAGATTCAAGTGTCAACGCTATCAGAAGAAGTGCTAGGGTCTGTAGACCAATGTGCAAACCTGGGGATACCGTTTCCCCTCCAGTTCATGACTATACTCCTTTTGCCTAACCGTAGAGCCAATGCATCGAATTTGAGATAGGGTTTGACACTCCCTTTAGTATATCCCTCCAGTACGGTCAGGTTTGATAGTTCTGGAGTTGCCATCAGTTGCAGTTCCCTTCAAAGTTTTTGCCAGTAAGTGTAAATATGGTGGGAAGCCGAAGCCATATACAGAAAATCTGCAAGGGGGTGTGGCCAGCAGCCGAGGCGAATGGCGGCTCTCTAGAGAGGCTTCTCTGCCCTCGTGGAAAATCCAATATTTTTCCTGACACTATTGTGTGCTAAACTCAGTGCTCTAAGGGGAAATGAGTGCCTGCACCTCCAAAACCCAGCCGGAGCCAGAACAGTGTTCCACAGTGCTCGAACGGCGGTAAGAAGACCACATCTGCAGCCGAGTACGGGAGCAAAATAGCGGCGAAGCTGTCGTCGGCAGACCGAGTCCTGGAGTTCCAGCCGGAACGCAGCGTCCGGACGATCCAGGTCACCAACGCGGAGTCAAAGCCCCCTGACATTCCGAAGCTCGGGCTGACGCTGCAGAGCGAAGGTTATATCCAGTGGCGACTGCTCGGGTTGAAAGTAGGGTGACCAACTGGCATTGGTGCAAATTCAGGACGGTGAGTGTAAAAATTCAGGACAAAGGGTCAAAATTCAGGACACAAATTCAGGACAGGAGGTCAAAATTCAGGACAAAACTTCAGGACAATAGGTACGTTTTACAGACACATCAGAGGTTGCGCAATAGTATATAAGTAAGCCCAGCCATTTCCAAACATATTCAATCATTTGCAAACCTATCCATCATGTATCCTTCCATCTATCATTTCACTCATCCATCCCTTCATCCATCCCCTCATCCATCCTTTCACTCATCCTCCATTATCCATCCATCCATCCACCCTTTCACCCTATCCATCTGTACACTTATCCATCCACTCTTCATCCCATCCATCCATTCACTCATCCATTCAGCCATTTACCCTTTCACCAATCCAGCCATCCTTTCACTTACTAATCCTTCCACCCATCCACTCTTTTAGTCACCCATCCTACCTCCCTTTCTCTCTCCATCGACCCTTTCACTTAGCCTTCTTTCCATCCATCAATCCACCCACCCATCCATCCATCTACTCATCCACTCATGAATCCATCCATTGCCCCTATCACTCATCCATCTATCATTTCACTCCTTCACACATCTATTCATCCTTTTGTCCATCTACCCTCCCTTTCACTCACTCATCCATCCTTACACCCACCCTTTCACTCATATCACCATTCATTCACCCTTGCACTTATCAATCCATCAATCCATCCATCATTTCACTCATCCACCTACCCCCCATCATCCACCCACCCACCATCCACCCACCCACTCATCCATCCTTTCACCCACCCACCATCCAATCCACTGATCCATCCTTTCATCCACCCACCATCCACCCACCCACTCATAATCCATCCATCCATCTTTTCACCCACCCACTCATCACCCATCCATCCATCCTTTCACCCACCCACTTATCCATCCATCCATCCTTTCACCCACTCTCCATCCATCCATCCTTTCACCCACCCATCATCCATCCATCCATCCGTCCATCTGTCCTTCCCCTCATCATTCATCCATCCTTCCCCTCATCATCAATCCATCCTTTTCCCTCATCATCCATCCATCCTTTTCCCTCATCATCCATCCATCCTTTTCCCTCATCATCCATCCATCCTTCCCCTCATCATCCATCCATCCTTTTCCCTCATCATCCATCCTTTCATCCATCTGTCCTTCCCCTCATCATCCATCCATCCTTCCCCTCATCATCCATCCATCCTTTCCCTCATCATCCATCCATCCTTTTCCCTCATCATCCATCCATCCTTCCCCTCATCAACCATCCATCCTTCCCCTCATCATCCATCCATCCGTTCACCCCCCTCATCATCCATCCATTCCCTCATCATCCATCCATCCATCCTTTCACCCACCCCCTCATCATCCATCCATCCACCCTTCCCCTCATCATCCATCCTTTCACCCACCCCCTCATCATCCATCCATCCATCCTTCCCCTCATCATCCATCCATCCTTCCCCTCATCATCCATCTATCCTTTCACCCCCCCTCATCATCCATCCATTCCCTCATCATCCATCCATCCTTTCACCCACCCCCTCATCATCCATCCATCCACCTTCCCCTCATCATCCATCCTTTCACCCACCCCCTCATCATCCATCCATCCATCCTTCCCCTCATCATCCATCCATCCATCCTTCCCCTCATCATCCATCCTTTCCCGTCATCCATCCATCCTTCCCCTCATCCATCCTTCCTTTCATCCATCCTTCCCCTCACCCATCCATCTATCCCATCCATTTATCCTGCCCCTCATCCATCCATCCATCCTTCTCCTCATCCATCATCCTTCCCCTCCCCCAACCATCTATCCCATCCATTTATCCTGCCCCTCATCCATCCATCCTTCCCCTCCATCCATCCATCCTTCTTCTCATCCATCATCCTTCTCCTCATCCATCATCCTTCCCCTCACCCATCCATCCATCCCATCCATCCATTTATCCTGCCCCTCATCCATCCATCCTTCCCCTCCATCCATCATCCTTCCCCTCTTCCATCCTTCCTTTCATCCATCCTTCCCCTCACCCATCCATCCATCCCATCCATTTATCCTGCCCCTCATCCATCCATCCTTCCCCTCCATCCATCCATCCTTCCCCTCATCCATCCATCCTTCCCCTCATCCATTTATCCTTCCCCTCATCCATCCATCCCATCCATTTATCCTGCCCCTCTTCCATCCATCCTTCCCCTCCATCCATCATCCTTCCCCTCATCCATCCTTCCTTTCATCCATCCTTCCCCTCACCCATCCATCCATCCATCCCATCCATTTATCCTGCCCCTCATCCATCCATCCTTCCCCTCCATCCATCCATCCATCCATCCTTCCCCTCATCCATTTATCCTTCCCCTCATCCATCCATCCTTCCCCTCATCCATCTTTCCCCTCATCAATCATCCAGCTACCCTTCCACCCATACATCCAGCTATTTACATTTTCTCTCCATCCTTCCCCTCACTCATCAATCCATCTATCCTCTCTCATTATCCATTTATTCAATCTTTCACTCATCCATTCGCCCTTTCACTAATTCATCCAGCCATTCACACATCCCTTCACTTACTTACTCGCCCACCTTTCCATATTAATTTTGAGCTGAGCCCTTTTGAGAAAAGAGGCCCATCAAGAACTTTACCCTCGCTGCAGGGGACGTTCCAGGACTGGGACAGAAGCCACCCAGGGCGGAGACAGGATCCACCACAGGGGGGGACAGGAGCCATCACAGCCGGGGGTGGGGGGGAGGTGGACTGGAGCCACCACATGGGGGGACAGGAGCAGGAGTCATCACAGGAGAGGGAACGTGATCCACCAGGGTGGGCACAGGGGTGGGCATGCAGTATTCTAGTATCATCTTGGGTTTCTCGCCCACTCCTGCACAAGACAACGAGAAGACAGGCTCTCTGTCCAAAATGCCATCCCCCACTGTGATATACAGTACTTACAGGAGATACTCTAAGAGAACTGATTGAACTGATTGTCCTCCATACTTAGTTAATCAGTGTGGGTGCGATTGTGCCATTTCTTTATTGTATTACATTATGCATCTTTGAAGAACCAAGGTTTGCTTACAAATTAGTGACAGTAATTAAGCTCGGTGAAGAGAAGCAGGTGCTGCCTCGGTGTAATCAGGGGTGTAATCTGGCAGAGTCTAGGATGTTTGGGGCCCTGGGTAGAAATGGAATGTGTGAGGCCCCCTCTAAATAGCAGATACAAGACGCATTCAGGGCTGTTTGCATGTGAATGGGTGCCCTTGCTCCGAAGCTGCCGCCCCTCCCTCCCAAGCACCTCTTAACAGCTCATCAAGGGCTGGAGGTGTGAGGGTTGCCATCCCGCTGTGCCTCTACGGTGCTGCTGGGGGTCTGAGCTTTCATACAGCATCGGAGTCAAGAAGGGAGGTGGGGGCAAGCTGTGCCCGGTTAAAATTACGGACAAATGGCGTCCGTTAAAGAATCCTTCACGGACAACGGACAGACAGCCAAAATTACGGACTGTCCGTGAAATTTACGGACGGTTGGTCACCCTAGTTGAAAGTGAGGCGGTGAGTCCGGGGAGGGAGTGAGGCGCCTGGAGACCCGGCCAGCCAGTTTGAAAATTGAGGCCCCAGCGGGAGCTGGGAGCGGGGCCTTGTCAGCGGTCTAGCGCCCCCTCCTCCCCGCACCCTCGGCGGAGTAATAAACAGAAAGCAGCCAAACCGGGCCTCTCACAAAGGAACAGAGGGGGTGCCATCCCTGGGCCCCTCCTTGCAGGATGCATTCCCACTCCCCAGAGATGCTAGGCCTGAAGGAACACAAAGGGAATACATGGGCCGAGGCGGCGTTCAGCACAGAAGGGGACGAGGTGGGACATGCAGGGAGCCCTATAGGTGGAGAGAGCAACATAGATGGCCTACAGTCGACAAGGGGACCCTGGTGACAACTGAGGACTGGACCGACGCCGGAGGAGGCCATGGAACCCTCGATGCCTGTGACACATTGAGGGCTCTGTTAAATCCGGTTCGTGAATAAAGAAAGAAGTCCATTAATCAGAAGGAAGTCTTCTTTATTGTAATTTCCTTCACAGCATCTACCAAGTACAACAGCCTGGAACAGAGATCTGGCGTAACTGCCAAGCCACAAATCCAGAACACAGAACCCCCATCAACAATCTAAATACCAAAGAGACAGACAAGACTGTCCACGATCTAAACAATAGAAACTATAGAATATGACAGGCTCCCATCAGCTGATTAATCCCTGGACACTACGAATGGGGCCGTCCCCTAGGAAACCCGACAGGCCGCCGGAGGATCAGATTTTCTACCGGGCAGGCGGTGGGAATCTCAGGGGTAGGCCACAGGCAGGAGACAAGTACCTGGCCAAAATGGTGAGTGGGAAAGGACCTAAAGCCACGGCTCAAGCTAGACCTGCTAAATTTGCGTGTTCTAAGACAGGAGAGGAGCACGACAAGGTGCTGACGGAGGCCCCAGATGGAAAACAAGGCTCTTCGCCTCAGGCGGACCTCACGCTTCACAACAGAATGTAGTGCATCTCGGGGGTGCGTACCTCTCTAGAAGCTCGCATAGACTCAGTGAATGTGGAGATGTCCCTCCTCTGGGCAGACGTTCGCAAAATGGACGATAAAGTTGGAAGCCTGGGGGACACAATGGCAGCACTGCAGGCGGACACATCCCAGCTCCAACAGCAAGTCAACGAACTGCAAACCCAACCAGCCGCGATGGCCAAACTGTTGGATGACGATGAGGGGAGGGCAAGCAGGAATAACATCTGCATTTTGGAGGATCCGGATCTCGTGGAGGGGCCTGCCTCCGACCTCTATGTAGAGGAGTTAATTACACAACATCTCCAGCCTAAACGTCTGTCCGGCTACTTCTCTATTGAAAGGGCCAATTGGGTGCCGGGGGGTCGACCTAAGCCAGGGGACCCTCGGCGTCCGCTCATAGGGAGGGTCTGCAGTTACAGGGACAGAGATGCAATCCTGCAGATAGCCAGAGCTAATCCACCACTTAAGATCGACAACAATGTGGTTACATTCTTTCCCGACCCCACAGCGAAAGTCCAAGCGCAGTTTTATGGCAGTCAAACAAGAACTCAGAAAGCGTGAAGTGAAATATGCAATGCTATTTCCTGCAAAACTGCACATAGAATCGGAGGGGAAGACGTGATTCTTCTCCACACCAGAAGAAGCTTGGGACTGGATGGAAGGGTGGAGGAGAGTCAAGGGTCCCCGAAGGAGTCCGAATGGTGGACCCCGTCCACCCAGTTCCTCACTCGGAAAGGAACAGGAAGAAGGCACTTCATCAGCTGCAAAGGGAGGGATGTTGTACAGCGGAATAGACTGAACCCAGGCGGGAATTGAAGTGGCACAGTTCACAGATAAGTGGTTGCAAGAGACTAGGTCACTGGGTGGCATGTCAGTAGGGACTGTGACATGTTTTAAAGCAGGCTGTGAACATTTACCTTAAACAACACGAACACTACGGCAAGGCGAGGGAGTGAGGGCTGCCAGCCAACACCCATTAGTATTTTGGGAGAGAAAGAGGCCCTCTGCCTAGTTTGGGAGTGGGTAGTTCAAAATCCACAGGCAGGGGGGGCAGGGAGGGGGGAGGAGGGGCAGTTTTTGGGTGTGGGGTTGGGATGTTTTGGGGCTTTGGGTTCACAAGTCACAGGTAGAGTGATAGTGGATTTCAGGATTCATTGAGACAGTCACGTCGCAGTTGAAACGGTAGTACACTGGGTTGAACTTTATGTACACCTCAGGGAAGGCAGAGACAGGTGGATGGAGGATTGCCTCTTAGAGGCTGAAATCCCGCTTCTGGGGACAAGAGTATATTTTATTCCGAGTCAATTGGCATATGATGGCAGGGGTTAATATGATTAAATCACTTCTAGTGATGACGTGGAATGTGAATGGGATGGGGTTCAAAATCAAGCGAGGGATAGTGCAGCAATACCTAAAACGGCAGGTCCATGATCTGGTGTTCCTCCAGGAGATGCACATGGTGGGTAATAAATGCAAAGCCCTCACGAGATGGGGGTCACAGGATGTTGGTACATGCGGACTTCACCTCCGGTTCTAGGGGCCAGGTATCTTGGACAAAAAGAGTATGGCGCTCATGGTGAGGCGAACTTGGGCAGATCCGCGGGGCAGGTTTGCAGTGGCAGAGGTGCAATGGGAGTGTACATTACTAAATATGGTCTTAGTGTACCTCCCCCCCGGCGATGGGTAGAGAAGTGATGGTTGATCTTGGGAAGGTATTAACAGATTTTCCCGTAGGCACGCTAATATTGGGTGGGGATTTCAATATGACTATGGATGGTAGCAGAGACAGACATCCACCCAGACAGTCGACAAGACCATACATGCACACGGAAGAGCTCGCCATGACCATGGGTCTCATGGACATATGGCGCACATTCCAACCAGACGGTGTCCAGTACACCTTTTATTCCAATGCCCACAAGAGTTCCTCCCACATTGACTATCTCTTAAAACAGTCAGAGTCCCTTGGCCACTTCCAAAACCCCCAGGCACTCCCGAGAGGCATCTCGGACCACTCCTCAGTGACAGTTGACTTCATAATGTTTGAGCCCCAACCACGCGCCGTAGTGACTCTTAGCCCCTGGCTGCTGACAGTCCCGGACATCAAAGAGGAATTGCCTGAACAAACCTCTAATTATTTTATAGAGAATGTAGGCTCTGTGGACTCGGCGCAAATAGTATGGGAGGCATTTAAGGCAGTGGTAAAAGGTCAAGCCATGTCCTTTAAGGTAGGATACACCAAAAAGCGAAAACATCATATTGTCCAGGTTGAGGGCGGCCTCCATAGACTGGAAGCCGATTACAACACAGCCCCCTCAGAGGACACCAGACACCACTTGGAGCTCAAACAAGAGGAATACAAGCTCCTAGTTCGGGAACAGATACAGGCCAAACTCTGGCACACGACACATAGACTGTACGAACTGGGAGACAGAGCTGGGAAATTGTTGGCATGGCTGGAGAGGAGGGAGCGGGGGGAGAGGTTGGTGCCCCAGTTAACTCTTGGGGATGAGTTGCAAGTCACTTACCCAAGGAAAATCGCCAATGCATTTGCGGACCACTTGGAACGCGTTTACACTCCATCCACTTCATACACAACGGAAGACTCCCTCCAACTCCTTGAGGACAGAAACATACTGGTATTGTCTGATAGTGATAGGGATGTACTGGACTGGGACTTGACAGACCTAGAAATCCAACAAACAATGAGTAAGATACACTCAAGCAAGTCGATGGGACCTAATGGGATCCCCATAAAATTTCTAAAAGTGGCGGCCACCAGGGGACGCTCCATTTGCGGGTCATGTTTGAAGAGAGCTACGAGAAAGGTCTCCTACCGGAGGAACAGTGACTGGCATCTATCATAGTAATTAGGAGACCCTGGTAAACCCGCCGATGCCTGCAGCTCCTACCGCCCCATTTCCCTAATAAATGCGTAAGCAAAGATCCTAGCAAAAGTCCTTGCCCTACTCCTGATAGTGGCCATCTCCACACTGATCCACCCTGACCAATCGGGCTTCATGCCTGGGAGGAATTTGGCGCTCAACATCAGACACCTCCATAACGTCTTAGCACGCAGTGAGTTTCTCGAGGAGACACGGTGGTCCTCTCTCTGGATGCCTCAATGGCGTTTTATTCCACTTATTTGAAGTCTTGAGGCGAATGGGCTTCGGCCCCAAATTCATAGGCTGGGTGAGGCTATTGTGCACAGGTATTCAGGGACAGGTCAGAGTAACTAACTATACATCTAGATCCTTCCTACTGAAAAGGAGCACTAGACAGGGTTGCCCCCTCTCCCCATTGCTCTTTTCTCTGATGCTAAAGCTGCTGGCTGCATGGGTCAGGCGAGATGTCATGGTGAGGGGCCTGAAATGGGCAGAGGGACACGAGGACAGGATATCGTTATATGCAGATGATATATTGCTCTACCTTGCGTCCTCTTACAGATCCCTTCATGGGGTGTTAAATATTTTCACAAATTTTGGGAAATTTTCGGGCTATGCCATAAACTGGAGTAAATCTGTGTTGTTCGTTCTGAGGGATCAGGCTCCCCGACTACCCTCGGGATGTACAGTGTAAGTCACAATGGAAGGCGTCTGCTATTTGGGGATTTATGTAACTCCAGACCCCTAACTTTTCTACGACAGTAATCTCGCAGCCCCTCTGACTAGACTGCGGGCGGATGTTAAACACTGGTGTTCCTTGCCTCTGTCCCTGATCGGGCGAGCAGCACTTTTTAAGATGTTGGCCCTTCGTAGGTTTCTGTATATCATTCAGAACTGCCCCACAGGGTCCCTGACGCCTATTTCGCTGGGGTAGAGAGCAAAATCAAAACACTACTATGGGATGGTGGATCCCCTTGAATAGCCATGAAAAAGTTAACTAAAGAGTGGTATGACGGGGGCATTGCCCTCCCGGATCTCCGTCTTTATTATTGGGCATCACAGTTGGTGGTGGTGAACCACTGGATTTACGGATCCCCGGTGGACCCGGCATACATCCTGGACAGATACCAGATGGGGAGGGTGGGGTACCTGGAGGCACTGTATTCTAAGGTTCGAAGGGGTCGCTACGTTGGCCCCACAGCTCACACGGTGACGATATGGCACCTGGCGAACTCCAGCCTGGAATGGGCGCATACACTCACCAAGGCCACGCCCCTGTGGTGTACCCAGAGATTAGGGCTTCTGGGTAATCACCCCAGGTTTGCTGAATGGGATGTAATAGGAATCTCAACAATAGGGGACTTGGTTAAGAAGAGTGCTCTTCTCAAATTCGACGACTTACAGAAGACGTATGAGTTGGCCCAGTGGGAGGTGTTTAGATTCTTACAAATTAGGCAAGCCCTCACTACAGCTATTCCAGACATGACGGATATCCCAGACTCATCCCCCGCTAGAGGAAGGGCTTCTTGACGGACCATTGCTCTCCAAGGCAATATCCCTTACATACTAAAAACTATGCAATAATCTACCAGACTCCTTTCACAAACTTCTGGAGCAATGGCAGCTGGACATTGGACCCATTGACGAAGATGACTGGCAGGGGACTCATTCAACTAAAAATCTTACATAGATCTTACTTAACTGGCATAACCCTTGCAAGCATAGGGTCGAGGACTAGCACACACTGCCTTAGAGGGTGCCAACAAGATGCATCTTTTTAAGACATGATATGGGACTGCCCGGTGGTGCGACCCATATAGGAAGGAGCCACGGAGCACATACTAGAGGCCCTGGGGAAAAAACATACCCTTACATCTCAGCTAGGTCTTTTAAATATATGGGAGCCAACTGACCTTACGGAAATCGAACAACAGTTTATGACACTAGGATACACACTGGTCAAGAGGGAGATAGCGTTTATTTCTAAATGTGCATAACAACTGATAATATGTTGTTTCTTGAGTGATTCTAAATATTGTCAGTCATGACTGCCAGGACAATAGCTGTACATATTGACAGGTAAGGGGTTTTAAAAAAGGAAGACATTTTGGTAACCCTGCTTAAACAGCAGTAAATGTGCACAAGGATTTTCAAAAACTTAAATTTTCAATTTATAATAGTTGCATGCATTGTAACACATATAGTGGGGGTCAAAAAGGACTTCATTAACTCTGATACCACTCAATTTGCCCAGCTCACCTGAATAATAGTATAACTTGTTCATAGTACTATATCAAGGGTAATAATATTTAAAGTAGAATGCAACTTGTAGGGTCATGGTTGAAAATTGAAAATGGAAAAGTATGCACAGAGAGTGCCCCATATATCTCTGGGCCGGGATGAGGAAGGAATCGGAGAAATTCAAATGTCAACGCTATCAGAAGAAGTGCTAGGGTCTGTAGACCAATGTGCAAACCTAGGGATACCGTTTCCCCTCCAGTTCATGACTATACTCCTTTTGCCTAACCGTAGAGCCAATGCATCGAATTTGAGATAGGGTTTGACACTCCCTTTAGTATATCCCTCCAGTATGGTCAGGTTTGATAGTTCTGGAGTTGCCATCAGTTGCAGTTCCCTTCAAAGTTTTTGCCAGTAAGTGTAAATATGGTGGGAAGCCGAAGCCATATACAGAAAATCTGCAAGGGGGTGTGGCCAGCAGCCGAGGCGAATGGCGGCTCTCTAGAGAGGCTTCTCTGCCCTCGTGGAAAATCCAATATTTTTCCTGACACTATTGTGTGCTAAACTCAGTGCTCTAAGGGGAAATGAGTGCCTGCACCTCCAAAACCCAGCCGGAGCCAGAACAGTGTTCCACAGTGCTCGAACGGCGGTAAGAAGACCACATCTGCAGCCGAGTACGGGAGCAAAATAGCGGCGAAGCTGTCGTCGGCAGACCGAGTCCTGGAGTTCCAGCCGGAACGCAGCGTCCGGACGATCCAGGTCACCAACGCGGAGTCAAAGCCCCCTGACATTCCGAAGCTCGGGCTGACGCTGCAGAACGAAGGTCATATCCAGTGGCGACTGCTCGGGTTGAAAGTGAGGCGGTGATTCCGGGGAGGGAGTGAGGCACCTGGAGACCCGGCCAGCCAGTTTGAAAATTGAGGCCCCAGCGGGAGCTGGGAGCGGGGCCTTGTCAGCGGTCTAGCGCCCCCTCCTCCCCGCACCCTCGGCGGAGTAATAAACAGAAAGCAGCCAAACCGGGCATCTCACAGAAGGAACAGAAGGGGTGCCATCCCTGGGCCCCTCCTTGCAGGATGCATTCCCACTCCCCAGAGATGCTAGGCCTGAAGGAACACAAAGGGAATACATGGGCCGAGGCGGCGTTCAGCACAGAAGGGGACGAGGTGGGACATGCAGGGAGCCCTATAGGTAGAGAGAGCAACATAGATGGCCTACAGTCGACAAGGGGACCCTGGTGACAACTGAGGACTGGACCGGCGCCGGAGGAGGCCATGGAACCCTCGATGCCTGTGACACATTGAGGGCTCTGTTAAATCCGGTTCGTGAATAAAGAAAGAAGTCCATTAATCAGAAGGAAGTCTTCTTTATTGTAATTTCCTTCACAGCATCTACCAAGTACAACAGCCTGTAACAGAGATCTGGCGTAACTGCCAAGCCACAAATCCAGAACACAGAACCCCCATCAACAATCTAAATACCAAAGAGACAGACTAGACTGTCCACAATCTAAACAATAGAAACTATAGAATATGACAGGCTCCCATCAGCTGATTAATCCCTGGACACTACGAATGGGGCCGTCCCCTAGGAAACCCGACAGGCCGCCGGAGGATCAGATTTTCTACCGGGCAGGCGGTGGGAATCTCAGGGGTAGGCCACAGGCAGGAGACAAGTACCTGGCCAAAATGGTGAGTGGGAAAGGACCTAAAGCCACGGCTCAAGCTAGACTTGCTAAATTTGCGTGTTCTAAGACAGGAGAGGAGCACGACAAGGTGCTGACGGAGGCCCCAGATGGAAAACAAGGCTCTTCGCCTCAGGCGGACCTCACGCTTCACAACAGAATGTAGTGCATCTCGGGGGTGCGTACCTCTCTAGAAGCTCGCATAGACTCAGTGAATGTGGAGATGTCCCTCCTCTGGGCAGACGTTCGCAAAATGGACGATAAAGTTAGAAGCCTGGGGGACACAATGGCAGCACTGCAGGCGGACACATCCCAGCTCCAACAGCAAGTCAACGAACTGCAAACCCAACCAGCCGCGATGGCCAAACTGTTGGATGACGATGAGGGGAGGGCAAGCAGGAATAACATCTGCATTTTGGGGGATCCGGATCTCGTGGAGGGGCCTGCCTCCGACCTCTATGTAGAGGAGTTAATTACACAACATCTCCAGCCTAAACGTGTGTCCGGCTACTTCTCTATTGAAAGGGCCAATTCGGTGCCGGGGGGTCGACCTAAGCCAGGGGACCCTCGGCGTCCGCTCATAGGGAGGGTCTGCAGTTACAGGGACAGAGATGCAATCCTGCAGACAGCCAGAGCTAATCCACCACTTAAGATCGACAACAATGTGGTTACATTCTTTCCCGACCCCACAGCGAAAGTCCAGGCGCAGTTTTATGGCAGTCAAACAAGAACTCAGAAAGCGTGAATTGAAATATGCAATGCTATTTCCTGCAAAACTGCACATAGAATCAGAGGGGAAGACGTGATTCTTCTCCACACCAGAAGAAGCTTGGGACTGGATGGAAGGGTGGAGGAGAGTCAAGGGTCCCCGAAGGAGTCCGAATGGTGGACCCCGTCCACCCAGTTCCTCACTCGGAAAGGAACAGGAAGAAGCACTTCATCAGCTGCAAAGGGAGGGATGTTGTACAGCGGAATAGACTGAACCCAGGCGGGAATTGAAGTGGCACAGTTCACAGATAAGTGGTTGCAAGAGATTAGGTCACTGGGTGGCATGTCAGTAGGGACTGTGACATGTTTTAAAGCAGGCTGTGAACATTTACCTTAAACACCACGAACACTACGGCAAGGCGAGGGAGTGAGGGCTGCCAGCCAACACCCATTAGTATTTTGGGAGAGAAAGAGGCCCTCTGCCTAGTTTGGGAGTGGGTAGTTCGAAATCCACAGGCAGGGGGGGCAGGGAGGGGGGAAGAGGGGCAGTTTTTGGGTGTGGGGTTGGGATGTTTTGGGGCTTTGGGTTCACAAGTCACAGGTAGAGTGATAGTGGATTTCAGGATTCATTGAGACAGTCACGTCGCAGTTGAAACGGTAGTACACTGGGTTGAACTTTATGTACACCTCAGGGAAGGCAGAGACAGGTGGATGGAGGATTGCCTCTTAGAGGCTGAAATCCCGCTTCTGGGGACAAGAGTATATTTTATTCCGAGTCAATTGGCATATGATGGCAGGGGTTAATATGATTAAATCACTTCTAGTGATGACGTGGAATGTGAATGGGATGGGGTTCAAAATCAAGCGAGGGATAGTGCAGCAATACCTAAAACGGCAGGTCCATGATCTGGTGTTCCTCCAGGAGATGCACATGGTGGGTAATAAATGCAAAGCCCTCACGAGATGGGGGTCACAGGATGTTGGTACATGCGGACTTCACCTCCGGTTCTAGGGGCCAGGTATCTTGGACAAAAAGAGTATGGCGCTCATGGTGAGGCGAACTTGGGCATATCCGCGGGGCAGGTTTGCAGTGGCAGAGGTGCAATGGGAGTGTACATTACTAAATATGGTCTTAGTGTACCTCCCCCCCGGCGATGGGTAGAGAAGCGATGGTTGATCTTGGGAAGGTATTAACAGATTTTCCCGTAGGCACGCTAATATTGGGTGGGGATTTCAATATGACTATGGATGATAGCAGAGACAGACATCCACCCAGACAGTCGACAAGACCATGCATGCACACGGAAGAGCTCGCCGTGACCATGGGTCTCATGGACATATGGCGCACATTCCAACCAGACGGTGTCCAATACACCTTTTATTCCAACGCCCACAAGAGTTCCTCCCGCATTGACTATCTCTTAAAACAGTCAGAGTCCCTTGGCCACTTCCAAAACCCCCAGGCACTCCCGAGAGGCATCTCGGACCACTCCTCAGTGACAGTGGACTTCATAATGTTTGAGCCCCAACCACGCGCCGTAGTGACTCTTAGCCCCTGGCTGCTGACAGTCCCGGACATCAAAGAGGAATTGCTTGAACAAACCTCTAATTATTTTATAGAGAATGTAGGCTCTGTGGACTCGGCGCAAATAGTATAGGAGGCATTTAAGGCAGTGGTAAAAGGTCAAGCCATGTCCTTTAAGGTAGGATACACCAAAAAGCGAAAACATCATATTGTCCAGGTTGAGGGCGGCCTCCATAGACTGGAAGCCGATTACAACACAGCCCCCTCAGAGGACACCAGACACCACTTGGAGCTCAAACAAGAGGAATACAAGCTCCTAGTTTGGGAACAGATACAGGCCAAACTCTGGCACACGACACATAGACTGTACGAACTGGGAGACAGAGCTGGGAAATTGTTGGCATGGCTGGAGAGGAGGGAGCGGGGGGAGAGGTTGGTGCCCCAGTTAACTCTTGGGGATGAGTTGCAAGTCACTTACCCAAGGGAAATCGCCAATGCATTTGCGGACCACTTGGAACGCGTTTACACTCCATCCACTTCATACACAACGGAAGACTCCCTCCAACTCCTTGAGGACAGAAACATACTGGTATTGTCTGATAGTGATAGGGATGTACTGGACTGGGACTTGACAGACCTAGAAATCCAACAAACAATGAGTAAGATACACTCAAGCAAGTCGATGGGAACTAATGGGATCCCCATAAAATTTCTAAAAGTGGCGGCCACCAGGGGACGCTCCATTTGCGGGTCATGTTTGAAGAGAGCTACGAGAAAGGTCTCCTACCGGAGGAACAGTGACTGGCATCTATCATAGTAATTAGGAGACCCTGGTAAACCCGCCGATGCCTGCAGCTCCTACCGCCCCATTTCCCTAATAAATGCGTAAGCAAAGATCCTAGCAAAAGTCCTTGCCCTACTCCTGATAGCGGCCATCTCCACACTGATCCACCCTGACCAATCGGGCTTCATGCCTGGGAGGAATTTGGCGCTCAACATCAGACACCTCCATAACGTCTTAGCACGCAGTGAGTTTCTCGAGGAGACACGGTGGTCCTCTCTCTGGATGCCTCAATGGCGTTTTATTCCACTTATTTGAAGTCTTGAGGCGAATGGGCTTCGGCCCCAAATTCATGGGCTGGGTGAGGCTATTGTGCACAGGTATTCAGGGACAGGTCAGAGTAACTAACTATACATCTAGATCCTTCCTACTGAAAAGGAGCACTAGACAGGGTTGCCCCCTCTCCCCATTGCTCTTTTCTCTGATGCTAAAGCCGCTGGCTGCATAGGTCAGGCGAGATGTCATGGTGAGGGGCCTGAAATTGGCAGAGGGACACGAGGACAGGATATCGTTATATGCAGATGATATATTGCTCTACCTTGCGTCCTCTTACAGATCCCTTCATGGGGTGTTAAATATTTTCACAAATTTTGGGAAATTTTCGGGCTATGCCATGAACTGGAATAAATCTGTGTTGTTCGTTCTGAGGGATCAGGCTCCCCGACTACCCTCGGGATGTACAGTGTAGGTCACAATGGAAGGCTTCTGCTATTTGGGGATTTATGTAACTCCAGACCCCTAACTTTTCTACGACAGTAATCTCGCAGCCACTCTGACTATACTGCGGGCAGATGTTAAACACTGGTGTTCCTTGCCTCTGTCCCTGATCGGGCGAGCAGCACTTTTTAAGATGTTGGCCCTTCCTAGGTTTCTGTATATCATTCAGAACTGCCCCCACAGGGTCCCTGACGCCTATTTTGCTGGGGTAGAGAGCAAAATCAAAACACTACTATGGGATGGTGGATCCCCTTGAATAGCCATGAAAAAGTTAACTAAAGAGTGGTATGACGGGGGCATTGCCCTCCCGGATCTCCGTCTTTATTATTGGGCATCATGGTTGGTGGTGGTGAACCACTGGATTTACGGATCCCCGGTGGACCCGGCATACATCCTGGACAGATACCAGATGGGGAGGGTGGGGTACCTGGAGGCACTGTATTCTAAGGTTTGAAGGGGTCGCTACGTTGGCCCCACAGCTCACACGGTGACGATATGGCACCTGGCGAACTCCAGCCTGGAATGGGCGCATACACTCACCAAGGCCACGCCCCTGTGGTGTACCCAGAGATTAGGGCTTCTGGGTAATCACCCCAGGTTTGCTGAATGGGATATAATAGGAATCTCAACGATAGGGGACTTGGTTAAGAAGAGTGCTCTTCTCAAATTCGACGACTTACAGAAGACGTATGAGTTGGCCCAGTGGGAGGTGTTTAGATTCTTACAAATTAGGCAAGCCCTCACTACAGCTATTCCAGACATGACGGATATCCCAGACTCATCCCCCGCTAGAGGAAGGGCTTCTTGACGGACCATTGCTCTCCAAGGCAATATCCCTTACATACTAAAAACTATGCAATAATCTACCAGACTCCTTTCACAAACTTTGGGAGCAATGGCAGCTGGACATTGGACCCATTGACGAAGATGACTGGCAGGGGACTCATTCAACTAAAAATCTTACATAGATCTTACTTAACTGGCATAACCCTTGCAAGCATAGGGTCGAGGACTAGCACACACTGCCTTAGAGGGTGCCAACAAGATGCATCTTTTTAAGACATGATATGGGACTGCCCGGTGGTGCGACCCATATAGGAAGGAGCCACGGAGCACATACTAGAGGCCCTGGGGAAAAAACATACCCTTACATCTCAGCTAGGTCTTTTAAATATATGGGAGCCAACTGACCTTACGGAAATCGAACAACAGTTTATGACACTAGGATACACACTGGTCAAGAGGGAGATAGCGTTTATTTCTAAATGTGCATAACAACTGATAATATGTTGTTTCTTGAGTGATTCTAAATGTTGTCAGTCATGACTGCCAGGACAATAGCTGTACATATTGACAGGTAAGGGGTTTTAAAAAAGGAAGACATTTTGGTAACCCTGCTTAAACAGCAGTAAATGTGCACAAGGATTTTCAAAAACTTAAATTTTCAATTTATAATAGTTGCATGCATTGTAACACATATAGTGGGGGTCAAAAAGGACTTCATTAACTCTGATACCACTCAATTTGCCCAGCTCACCTGAATAATAGTATAACTTGTTCATAGTACTATATCAAGGGTAATAATATTTAAAGTAGAATGCAACTTGTAGGGTCATGGTTGAAAATTGAAAATGGAAAAGTATGCACAGAGAGTGCCCCATATATCTCTGGGCCGGGATGAGGAAGGAATCGGAGAGATTCAAGTGTCAACGCTATCAGAAGAAGTGCTAGGGTCTGTAGACCAATGTGCAAACCTGGGGATACCGTTTCCCCTCCAGTTCATGACTATACTCCTTTTGCCTAACCGTAGAGCCAATGCATCGAATTTGAGATAGGGTTTGACACTCCCTTTAGTATATCCCTCCAGTACGGTCAGGTTTGATAGTTCTGGAGTTGCCATCAGTTGCAGTTCCCTTCAAAGTTTTTGCCAGTAAGTGTAAATATGGTGGGAAGCCGAAGCCATATACAGAAAATCTGCAAGGGGTGTGGCCAGCAGCCGAGGCGAATGGCGGCTCTCTAGAGAGGCTTCTCTGCCCTCGTGGAAAATCCAATATTTTTCCTGACACTATTGTGTGCTAAACTCAGTGCTCTAAGGGGAAATGAGTGCCTGCACCTCCAAAACCCAGCCGGAGCCAGAACAGTGTTCCACAGTGCTCGAACGGCGGTAAGAAGACCACATCTGCAGCCGAGTACGGGAGCAAAATAGCGGCGAAGCTGTCGTCGGCAGACCGAGTCCTGGAGTTCCAGCCGGAACGCAGCGTCCGGACGATCCAGGTCACCAACGCGGAGTCAAAGCCCCCTGACATTCCGAAGCTCGGGCTGACGCTGCAGAGCGAAGGTCATATCCAGTGGCGACTGCTCGGGTTGAAAGTGAGGCGGTGATTCCGGGGAGGGAGGGAGGCACCTGGAGACCCGGCCAGCCAGTTTGAAAATTGAGGCCCCAGCGGGAGCTGGGAGCGGGGCCTTGTCAGCGGTCTAGCGCCCCCTCCTCCCCGCACCCTCGGCGGAGTAATAAACAGAAAGCAGCCAAACCAGGCATCTCACAGAAGGAACAGAAGGGGTGCCATCCCTGGGCCCCTCCTTGCAGGATGCATTCCCACTCCCCAGAGATGCTAGGCCTGAAGGAACACAAAGGGAATACATGGGCCGAGGCGGCGTTCAGCACAGAAGGGGACGAGGTGGGACATGCAGGGAGCCCTATAGGTGGAGAGAGCAACATAGATGGCCTACAGTCGACAAGGGGACCCTGGTGACAACTGAGGACTGGACCGGCGCCGGAGGAGGCCATGGAACCCTCGATGCCTGTGACACATTGAGGGCTCTGTTAAATCCGGTTCGTGAATAAAGAAAGAAGTCCATTAATCAGAAGGAAGTCTTCTTTATTGTAATTTCCTTCACAGCATCTACCAAGTACAACAGCCTGGAACAGAGATCTGGCGTAACTGCCAAGCCACAAATCCAGAACACAGAACCCCCATCAACAATCTAAATACCAAAGAGACAGACTAGACTGTCCACAATCTAAACAATAGAAACTATAGAATATGACAGGCTCCCATCAGCTGATTAATCCCTGGACACTACGAATGGGGCCGTCCCCTAGGAAACCCGACAGGCCGCCGGAGGATCAGATTTTCTACCGGGCAGGCGGTGGGAATCTCAGGGGTAGGCCACAGGCAGGAGACAAGTACCTGGCCAAAATGGTGAGTGGGAAAGGACCTAAAGCCACGGCTCAAGCTAGACTTGCTAAATTTGCGTGTTCTAAGACAGGAGAGGAGCACGACAAGGTGCTGACGGAGGCCCCAGATGGAAAACAAGGCTCTTCGCCTCAGGCGGACCTCACGCTTCACAACAGAATGTAGTGCATCTCGGGGGTGCGTACCTCTCTAGAAGCTCGCATAGACTCAGTGAATGTGGAGATGTCCCTCCTCTGGGCAGACGTTCGCAAAATGGACGATAAAGTTAGAAGCCTGGGGGACACAATGGCAGCACTGCAGGCGGACACATCCCAGCTCCAACAGCAAGTCAACGAACTGCAAACCCAACCAGCCGCGATGGCCAAACTGTTGGATGACGATGAGGGGAGGGCAAGCAGGAATAACATCTGCATTTTGGGGGATCCGGATCTCGTGGAGGGGCCTGCCTCCGACCTCTATGTAGAGGAGTTAATTACACAACATCTCCAGCCTAAACGTCTGTCCGGCTACTTCTCTATTGAAAGGGCCAATTGGGTGCCGGGGGGTCGACCTAAGCCAGGGGACCCTCGGCGTCCGCTCATAGGGAGGGTCTGCAGTTACAGGGACAGAGATGCAATCCTGCAGACAGCCAGAGCTAATCCACCACTTAAGATCGACAACAATGTGGTTACATTCTTTCCCGACCCCACAGCGAAAGTCCAGGCACAGTTTTATGGCAGTCAAACAAGAACTCAGAAAGCGTGAAGTGAAATATGCAATGCTATTTCCTGCAAAACTGCACATAGAATCGGAGGGGAAGACGTGATTCTTCTCCACACCAGAAGAAGCTTGGGACTGGATGGAAGGGTGGAGGAGAGTCAAGGGTCCCCGAAGGAGTCCGAATGGTGGACCCCGTCCACCCAGTTCCTCACTCGGAAAGGAACAGGAAGAAGGCACTTCATCAGCTGCAAAGGGAGGGATGTTGTACAGCGGAATAGACTGAACCCAGGCGGGAATTGAAGTGGCACAGTTCACAGATAAGTGGTTGCAAGAGACTAGGTCACTGGGTGGCATGTCAGTAGGGACTGTGACATGTTTTAAAGCAGGCTGTGAACATTTACCTTAAACAACACGAACACTACAGCAAGGCGAGGGAGTGAGGGCTGCCAGCCAACACCCATTAGTATTTTGGGAGAGAAAGAGGCCCTCTGCCTAGTTTGGGAGTGGGTAGTTCGAAATCCACAGGCAGGGGGGGCAGGGAGGGGGGAAGAGGGGCAGTTTTTGGGTGTGGGGTTGGGATGTTTTGGGGCTTTGGGTTCACAAGTCACAGGTAGAGTGATAGTGGATTTCAGGATTCATTGAGACAGTCACGTCGCAGTTGAAACAGTAGTACACTGGGTTGAACTTTATGTACACCTCAGGGAAGGCAGAGACAGGTGGATGGAGGATTGCCTCTTAGAGGCTGAAATCCCGCTTCTGGGGACAAGAGTATATTTTATTCCGAGTCAATTGGCATATGATGGCAGGGGTTAATATGATTAAATCACTTCTAGTGATGACGTGGAATGTGAATAGGATGGGGTTCAAAATCAAGCGAGGGATAGTGCAGCAATACCTAAAACGGCAGGTCCATGATCTGGTGTTCCTCCAGGAGATGCACATGGTGGGTAATAAATGCAAAGCCCTCACGAGATGGGGGTCACAGGATGTTGGTACATGCGGACTTCACCTCCGGTTCTAGGGGCCAGGTATCTTGGACAAAAAGAGTATGGCGCTCATGGTGAGGCGAACTTGGGCAGATCCGCGGGGAAGGTTTGCAGTGGCAGAGGTGCAATGGGAGTGTACATTACTAAATATGGTCTTAGTGTACCTCCCCCCCGGCGATGGGTAGAGAAGCGATGGTTGATTTTGGGAAGGTATTAACAGATTTTCCCGTAGGCACGCTAATATTGGGTGGGGATTTCAATATGACTATGGATGATAGCAGAGACAGACATCCACCCAGACAGTCGACAAGACCATCCATGCACACGGAAGAGTCTCTTGGACATATGGCGCACATTCCAACCAGACGGTGTCCAATACACCTTTTATTCCAACGCCCACAAGAGTTCCTCCCGCATTGACTATCTCTTAAAACAGTCAGAGTACCTTGGCCACTTCCAAAACCCCCAGGCACTCCCGAGAGGCCTCTCGGACCACTCCTCAGTGACAGTGGACTTCATAATGTTTGAGCCCCAACCACGCGCCGTAGTGACTCTTAGCCCCTGGCTGCTGACAGTCCCGGACATCAAAGAGGAATTGCTTGAACAAACCTCTAATTATTTTATAGAGAATGTAGGCTCTGTGGACTCGGCGCAAATAGTATAGGAGGCATTTAAGGCAGTGGTAAAAGGTCAAGCCATGTCCTTTAAGGTAGGATACACCAAAAAGCGAAAACATCATATTGTCCAGGTTGAGGGCGGCCTCCATAGACTGGAAGCCGATTACAACACAGCCCCCTCAGAGGACACCAGACACCACTTGGAGCTCAAACAAGAGGAATACAAGCTCCTAGTTTGGGAACAGATACAGGCCAAACTCTGGCACACGACACATAGACTGTACGAACTGGGAGACAGAGCTGGGAAATTGTTGGCATGGCTGGAGAGGAGGGAGCGGGGGGAGAGGTTGGTGCCCCAGTTAACTCTTGGGGATGAGTTGCAAGTCACTTACCCAAGGGAAATCGTCAATGCATTTGCGGACCACTTGGAACGCGTTTACACTCCATCCACTTCATACACAACGGAAGACTCCCTCCAACTCCTTGAGGACAGAAACATACTGGTATTGTCTGATAGTGATAGGGATGTACTGGACTGGGACTTGACAGACCTAGAAATCCAACAAACAATGAGTAAGATACACTCAAGCAAGTCGATGGGACCTAATGGGATCCCCATAAAATTTCTAAAAGTGGCGGCCACCAGGGGACGCTCCATTTGCGGGTCATGTTTGAAGAGAGCTACGAGAAAGGTCTCCTACCGGAGGAACAGTGACTGGCATCTATCATAGTAATTAGGAGACCCTGGTAAACCCGCCGATGCCTGCAGCTCCTACCGCCCCATTTCCCTAATAAATGCGTAAGCAAAGATCCTAGCAAAAGTCCTTGCCCTACTCCTGATAGCGGCCATCTCCACACTGATCCACCCTGACCAATCGGGCTTCATGCCTGGGAGGAATTTGGCGCTCAACATCAGACACCTCCATAACGTCTTAGCACGCAGTGAGTTTCTCGAGGAGACACGGTGGTCCTCTCTCTGGATGCCTCAATGGCGTTTTATTCCACTTATTTGAAGTCTTGAGGCGAATGGGCTTCGGCCCCAAATTCATGGGCTGGGTGAGGCTATTGTGCACAGGTATTCAGGGACAGGTCAGAGTAACTAACTATACATCTAGATCCTTCCTACTGAAAAGGAGCACTAGACAAGGTTGCCCCCTCTCCCCATTGCTCTTTTCTCTGATGCTAAAGCCGCTGGCTGCATGGGTCAGGCGAGATGTCATGGTGAGGGGCCTGAAATGGGCAGAGGGACACGAGGACAGGATATCGTTATATGCAGATGATATATTGCTCTACCTTGCGTCCTCTTACAGATCCCTTCATGGGGTGTTAAATATTTTCACAAATTTTGGGAAATTTTCGGGCTATGCCATGAACTGGAATAAATGTGTGTTGTTCGTTCTGAGGGATCAGGCTCCCCGACTACCCTCGGGATGTACAGTGTAGGTCACAATGGAAGGCTTCTGCTATTTGGGGATTTATGTAACTCCAGACCCCTAACTTTTCTACGACAGTAATCTCGCAGCCCCTCTGACTAGACTGCGGGCGGATGTTAAACACTGGTGTTCCTTGCCTCTGTCCCTGATCGGGCGAGCAGCACTTTTTAAGATGTTGGCCCTTCCTAGGTTTCTGTATATCATTCAGAACTGCCCCCACAGGGTCCCTGACGCCTATTTCGCTGGGGTAGAGAGCAAAATCAAAACACTACTATGGGATGGTGGATCCCCTTGAATAGCCATGAAAAAGTTAACTAAAGAGTGGTATGACGGGGGCATTGCCCTCCCGGATCTCCGTCTTTATTATTGGGCATCACAGTTGGTGGTGGTGAACCACTGGATTTACGGATCCCCGGTGGACCCGGCATACATCCTGGACAGATACCAGATGGGGAGGGTGGGGTACCTGGAGGCACTGTATTCTAAGGTTCGAAGGGGTCGCTACGTTGGCCCCACAGCTCACACGGTGACGATATGGCACCTGGCGAACTCCAGCCTGGAATGGGCGCATACACTCACCAAGGCCACGCCCCTGTGGTGTACCCAGAGATTAGGGCTTCTGGGTAATCACCCCAGGTTTGCTGAATGGGATGTAATAGGAATCTCAACGATAGGGGACTTGGTTAAGAAGAGTGCTCTTCTCAAATTCGACGACTTACAGAAGACGTATGAGTTGGCCCAGTGGGAGGTGTTTAGATTCTTACAAATTAGGCAAGCCCTCACTACAGCTATTCCAGACATGACGGATATCCCAGACTCATCCCCCGCTAGAGGAAGGGCTTCTTGACGGACCATTGCTCTCCAAGGCAATATCCCTTACATACTAAAAACTATGCAATAATCTACCAGACTCCTTTCACAAACTTCGGGAGCAATGGCAGCTGGACATTGGACCCATTGACGAAGATGACTGGCAGGGGACTCATTCAACTAAAAATCTTACATAGATCTTACTTAACTGGCATAACCCTTGCAAGCATAGGGTCGAGGACAAGCACACACTGCCTTAGAGGGTGCCAACAAGATGCATCTTTTTAAGACATGATATGGGACTGCCCGGTGGTGCGACCCATATGGGAAGGATCCACGGAGCACATACTAGAGGCCCTGGGGAAAAAACATACCCTTACATCTCAGCTAGGTCTTTTAAATATATGGGAGCCAACTGACCTTACGGAAATCGAACAACAGTTTATGACACTAGGATACACACTGGTCAAGAGGGAGATAGCGAGGAAGTGGGGAGTGGCAGATAGGCCTTCGCTCCCGATGTGGGTCAGGGAGTATGACAAGTGCATGATAGCGGAAAAAGAGGTGTTCAAGGTAAGAGGGTGCCAGATGAAATGGGATAGAAAATGGGGCAAGTTGAATGCCCATCATGGAGAACTTTGTGTGTCCCCAACAACACAACTTGAAATGCAACGGACAGAAAGGAGTCGTTCTACAGCACCCTGATAGCAATGACTGTCTTAAATGGTGGACGAATATGTATGATACAATGTGCCACATGTCTTCTGCTCAAATATGTGACTTTTGTTTAAATCTATACAAATATTTATAAAAAAAAAAGAAAATCTGCATCGGGTGCTCCACATCTACAGTAGTTGGTTCAGTAATGAAGCCATATCACACCACAGTGACTGGGGTGTAGTATGCTCTGTGTATAAATTTTTGCAGTAAAAGTCTAAAGATATGTTCCAGGTTGAATCTAAAATGTGCATGTTTTCATTTATGTGTACTGATTTTTCATCTGTAGGTGTTCTTATCATTGAAATCTGTCAGAAATTCAAGTAAGATTGTACATTTATCACATAAATGGGGAAATATGTTAGTTCTGGCTTCATTGTTGCACAAAATCCAAAAATAATTTTGTGAAATACAGATAAAATTAGTAAAAATAAATATGGATAAATACAGATGGAAATGCGAGGGGAAAAAAATCTGAAATCCGAGAGCACTAATTATGTTACCCAATAATGCCAAACTTTATTTTTGGTGCAGCTAGAAACATGATTCAAGTACTCATTTTAGTAGTAATTTTAAACCCAACTTAATTGTCAAGTCAAGTTTTATTATTATTTAAAAAATTACACTTTTAGAAAATGTTCGTTTTCCTGCCTGAGCTGAAAATGCATATCTGCAAGTGTTCCGTGTCACCCAGGATATAATTGACTCCCTTATTAGGTGTGAAGTAACTCCCAGGGTTGAGACTAAGGGAGAGGGCTCGACCTTCCCCTGACAAGATGGCCATCTAGCAGTGCCCAGGAACTTAATTAACTTCAAAGAATCTTTATAATGCCACAAACAGATGTGGCACACATCTAGGCCTCCCTCTTTATTGTCCTGTTAGTCAGCAGGGCCGTACTGGCATTTGCGGGCCCCGGGCATTTCCCCGGTGGGCTGGAGGGGTGGGGGCCGGTTTTGTGGCCGCAGGGGGCCGCTTTTCTTAAAGAGTGCCGGTTTTGTAGCAGCGCTGCAAAATCGGCCCTCTGTAAGAAAAGCGGTAGCAGTGCTTTGCGGGTAACAACCCCCTCCCCTTCCGTTACCAGGGCCGGTGGAGAAGCAACCTGCCAGGGCTGGTTGCTGGTCTCAGTCCGGCCCTGTTAGTCAGCCAGGCACCACTCGCAGAGGGAGTGTAGCTGCTCCCAGAATCAATTTTGAATGACCACAGGGAGGATTTTTTAAATTTCCTTCGCCTCTGGGTGGAAGCAGGACTTCTGTGCAAGGGACTGAAGGCTCTGCCACCTTGGTTTAAGATAGAGAAGGCTACCACTGGGTAGTTTACTGTAAAATATACAAGAGTTCTGCAATAGTGAGTAGGGCCAAGTGGTACAAATTACTTTTCGGCTCCTGTGAGTGCAATAGTAGGAAAAGTGCTGAATGGTGGAGGGGTAAAAATTACTATTCCCCCTCCAGTGAGTGCAACAGTAGGGAAAGTACAGGATGGCAGCTGAATAAACATTACTATTCCCACTCCAGTGAGTGCAACAGTAGGGAAAGTGCAGGATACTGGATGAGGAAAAATTCTATTCCCACTCCAGGGAGTACAACAGTAGAGAAAGAGCTGGATAGCGGATGAGTAAAAATTACTATTCCCACTCCAGTGAGTGCAACAGTAGGGAAAGTGCTGGATGGCGGAGGAGTAAAAATTACTTTTTTTTTCCTCATTCGCCTCCAACCACAGCTAACATGAAATCCATTGATGGCCGCTGTTACTCCAAAAGGAGAAGTAGGCCCAGCAGATCGATCTTACCCCTCAGCGCTACCAGCAGCATACCCACTTCATCCTAGTTGCTGCCCTCCCGTTGTTACAGAGGAGGGTGGTTACACTCTCTTCAGGGGTAAACCAGAGCTAGTGTCACTGGTCGTCGCAAGCTTAGACACTGCCTGGGAGCTTCCTTGAGGCTTAATCATAGGACACAAAAAAAAAAATCAGACTGCTGTCCAATTTAATAGTTTGTTCCAAATAGTCTTCTTCTTAGAATTTTTCAACCGAATCAAATCCATTTTAGAGATTTTATATAAGGAAGACAGCCACTCCAAATGTGTGGGAGATGTTGCTTCAGCCCATCTCTTGCAAATTTCATGTCTGGCTAAAAGAATTGCAAAAAATAAGAAGTCTCTATCGGGGCCAGTAATATCCCCCCAGATGCCAAAAATAATAGATTTGAGGGAGATATGTATCGTATACTCCAGAATTGATGTTAAAGAGTGTCCGACTTTGCTCCAGAATTCCACCAGAGATGGACAAGCCCAGACCATATGTATATCCGGAGCACTTTCCAGATTGCATTTTTTGCGCTTAGCCGGGGGGGCTTTGGACATTTTAGAGAGCCTTGCCGGGGAGAAGTAAGCCCTATGTGTTGTAAAATAGTGGTTCCTCCTCAACCATACTGGCTTTACTGTCGAGAAAAGGATGTTATATGAAGCAGCCAGAGGGACTCCCAATCAGTATCCGGAATAGCCTCCCTCCATAATTGCTCGGCCAGCTTGAATTCACCATCAATAGCCTCTTCAATGACCCACTAGTAAAATGATATTTCTTTCTTCTCTACTGGTTTATTAACTAGATGATCTTCCAGGGGGTTCCCTTTCCCTAATGGAATCTTCAAATTCTGAAACCGTCTCAATAACTGAAGGTATTTAAACCTAAACATACCACCCACCAGCTTATCGTTTAACGTTGGCCATGGCAATAGCGATCCATCAACCGCAAGATCGCTCCATACTACTACTCCCAATATTTTAAGAGGGACTACCAAATGATCTTTTAGGCAAGTGGGGGTTACCGGGCTGTCCCACATAGGGCAAGCCTTGAATAATATTCAAGACCTGTTAATTGTTTTATCTTGGCCCAATTTTGAGCAATACCACTTAGGACTTTTTGTCCCCATATTTAAACATAAAGCCTTCTCGAGGAAGCCCCAGTTGTTCCAACATGGCCAGAAACATTTTACCTCTTCCTGATGAGTCGGGGGATTTTAGCAGCATTCAAGAATATGATAACTGAAAGGCCCATGCATTGTATTGAATATCCGGAAGAGCCAGACCTCCTTTCTCCCTCCTTCGTCTCAGCTTCTTCCATGATATTCTCACAGCTTTAGATGCCCAAACAAAAGAATTAATGGATTTCTGAATTTTAGCAATTAGTGCTTTCTCAAAGTTCAAAGGGATGGTGTTAAATAGGAATGTGATTTTCGGCAAGTTAGACATCTTTATAGATATAGACAGAGGTAGATGTAGCCAAGATTTCATAAGGGCTTGAGAGTCCTTCAAAAATGTATTAAGATTAATTGTAGGTATTTGGTCTATCTCTGGAACGATCCTTATTCCTAAATAGCGTAGCTCTTTTTTGGTATGGTATCGGGACACTGGCAAGTTCCAAGTCATTATCTCAATTTTATTCTCATTAACCTCATAACCAGAGACCCGGCCGAAATCCCTAGCCAGTTCAATCACTTGAGGGAAAGAAGAATCCAGATCTGATGCCAAAATAAGGATTTCATCGGCATACAGGGCTACCTTCCTCTCCCATGAGCCGCTCTTAAATGCTGTAATAGCTGGCTCCTCTCTGAGACACTGCGCAAACGGCTCTATATAAAGGTTGAAAAGGAGGGGGGAGAGGGGGCAGCCCTGTCTAGTACCCCTTTCAATTTTAAATGGTCTGATGGTTTTACCATTTAGCACCAGTCTGGCAGATGGTTCGCTATAGATAAGGCAGATAGTGCGACAACATTTTTGCCAAATTTTACCTTTTCTAAAACTGACCCCAAAAATTTCCAATCCACCCTTTCAAAAGCTTTGGTTGCATCCAAAGTCATTGCTGCTAGGGGGAGAGAAAAGGTGGATGCAAAATCTATCGCACCAATGAAATCATGTGTAAGATCAAAGAGATTTCTCCCCTTGATGAATCTCTTCTGTTCAGTATGAAGCAGCTCCCCTGCAATATTCCCTAATCTATCCACCAAGATTTTTGAAAAGATTTTGTAATCGGAATTTAACAAGGATATTGGCCTATATGAGCTGCAATTTATAGAAGGTTTTCCTGGTTTAAGGATTAGAATGATATTTCCTTCTCTCCAGGTAACCGGAGGTTGAGCTCCTTCTAACAAAATTTTATTGAAAACCTCGGCCAAAAAGGGGGTAACTACCTCACTCAAATCCTTGTATAGTTCCACAGGGAGGCCATCCGGCCCTGCAGCCTTACCCTTCCTACTATCCAGAAGAGCCTTCCTTACCTCTTGATGTGATATTTCTGCCTCCATACTATCCTGGTGAGTTGCGCACAATGAAGGTAGCTCGATGGAATTTAGCCAGCCTTGAATAGATGTTAAATCAGAGACACTTTCATCTTTATATAGCCCTTCAAAATAAGCGTGGAATATCTCTCCCATCTCCTCCTCTTTACTTGTTGGTAAATTGGAGCCTTCATCTTCCATTTTTTTAATTTGATTCTTGACTCTGTCAGTACTGGCTTTCGAGGCCAACAGCCTTCCTGCCATCTCTTCGTATTCGAAGTGGGCGAGCTTACTCACCTCCCATCTGCTGGAAATTCTCGTTTGAATTGTATTTTCCAACCGAGCCTTTAAAGCCTCTAGTTCTGCCATTAGTGTCTCTTGGAGGTCTTGTTCCTGCTCAGAAGCCAAATTAATCCTTTCCTCTAATAGCTTCATTTGGGACTCCACAAAAGTAATCTCTTGCCTGTATTGCCTATTTTTATGGACGGTTTTATTGGTGATCAGGCCTCTCAAAAAGGATTTTGGTGCGTCCCATACCACCATTATATCTAATGAACCTATATTGATATCTAAAAAGGCTTTTGCCTCTTGGATCAGAAAGCCAGTAACCGCAGTATCTAGGAGGAGTGTACAGTCAAATGTCCATACCCTTGGTTGTTGGCTACCAGCTAGATTAAAGTTAATCCATACCGCCGCATGGTCGGACAAGTGAGGGGTTAAATAGCCGATGTTCTCTGTGCAGTCCCTTAAATCATTACTAATCAGGATGTAGTCTATTTGTGACTGTGTTCCCGATCTCTCTCTCCATATGTCACTAAGATCATATTGCTTCATAATCATTTTTAAAAATGCTCTTGATTTAGAGGGGATTGTAGCACTGCTATTAGATGATTTATCTAGTTTCGGATTTAAAACAATGTTGAAATCGCCTGCTAGAACAGTTGAATCCGGAAACTCCAAGAAACTCAAAAAGATGGTTTTTAGCGTTGATGAATCGTCCTGATTGGGACCGTAATACCCAACAATTGTCAGGGGGAAATTTTCTACCAAAATCTTCACTATCACCCACCTGCCACTTAAGTCAGTTCTAACATCTTATAGGGACGCATTTTCTTGTTTTTTTATTAAGATAGCCACACCCCTGACCTGACCTGAGCAGGCATAATGTTCCACCCACCTAAGCTTTCCACAAATATCATCAGTTTCCTTTTTTACCAGGTGGGTTTCTTGAAGAATAATTATCTGTGCTGGTGAGTCTTTTAAATATTGTAAAATTCTTTCCCTCCTACTTTTGACTCATAGACCATTAACATTCCGAGATAAGCACTGTAGAGTTTTCATGGCAGATATGAAATGGAACTAAAGCCCTGAGACATATTCAAACCTACTCTGTTATGACACCAAACCAAAAGTAATTCCAAGTGAACTTTATCTAGATTTTGAGGTGAATGCTTTTTTTGATTATTTTTACCCTTCTGCTCCCACACCCGTGTATTCCCCTCCACCCCCCTCCCTGGAGGACCCCACCCTTATTTCCCTGGAATAAACCAGGTTCTGCCTGACTGCTGGCATACTCAACACTGCTCCGTAATTCAGTTGTAATCTCTTCAATATAGCTTGTCATTAACTCTCCTTTAGGCAACAGCCTCTAACTACAAATCTAAGTACAATACTAAATGGCTACTGAGGTAAACATACTCTGTAAGATGTATAGAAGGCTAGGGAGAAATCAGGGTTTTAGATTCCCTAGCAACTCATCCGCTTCTTGCGGTGTTTTAACAAAATGCATTTTATTATTAAACATGATTTTCAATTGTGCAGGGAACTTTAGCTGAACTGTTGCCGCCAGCTTCCTAAAGTCGTCCATTCTTTTCCCCAGTTTCCACTGTCTGTCTAGAGTCGTGCGAGAGAGGTTGGATCAGATTTCAAATGAAAAAGAAGAGTCTCTTGGTTTCAGAGATTTCAGCTTGAGGGCTGCTGTTAAAATTTCTTCCTTAAGGGAAAAGGTCAGAAAATTAACTAGGATCTTCCTGGGCGTTGTTCTATTAGGCAGCCTTCTAAAAGGATCCAGGTGAATTCTCTGAATATCTCTTTGTAGATCCTCTTCCGTGGCGTCAGTCTGTATTGTGTCCTTAATGAGCGAGATAACATAAGATTTAAGGTCGCCCCCCTCTCTCCCATCTGGTATATTTAAAAGTCGTAGATTATTGCGCTTAGAATTATTTTCCAATATTTCCATTCTGTCATGGAGTGCAGCCTCCCCTCTTTTGAGTGCCGAAATGTCTGATCTGACTTCGCCCAAACCGTCTTTGATGGACCCAACCTCACTCTCCAA
Organism: Lissotriton vulgaris; assembly: GCF_964263255.1. Classification (NCBI taxonomy): domain Eukaryota; kingdom Metazoa; phylum Chordata; class Amphibia; order Caudata; family Salamandridae; genus Lissotriton; species Lissotriton vulgaris. Next base: position 900,412,629 of record NC_141687.1, read on the forward strand.
AGCAGTTGTTCTTGAGCTTAGATTGTCAAGTTTCTTTTCTAGCGATTCACAAAAAAATTGAATTTCCCCATGATTTCCCTCTGAGACCGCAAAACCCTTTTTAATGTCCATGGCCATTGAAGTGAATAGGGTTTCCCAGGAGGTCCCCAGTGAAAATGCGTCGCCACTGGTCCCAACGTGTCTCCGCAGACCTCAAGTTCTCTTTCGGCCTCGATGATCATCTCCCACTCTCTTTTACTGCCATCCCCATATTAACCAAAGCTTATTGGTTGCCTTGAGTGTTAACCAGAGTAGTAGCAAAATTTTCAACTAAAACTATTTGGTTGGCTTGCAACTCACGACACCCCTGATGAAGAATCCGTCCCCAATGGAGGATCTAATCTAGGGTTCAGCTGAGAGGGTGCAGGGTAGATATTAACAGGGGTAGGGGGAGACTTGACTCCATAGTTAAAGGTGCAGACATTTTCATTAACCCCAAGGCTTCCAAATGTACCCTCAGTGCTCTCTGCTTCTCTCCCTGCCTTCCCACTTCCAACACCTGCGGGAGAACCTTAAAGTAGGATCTCAATGAGGGGGTAATTCGGACTTTTGAATCTGCTAGGTTGCCCTTTTTCTCTATTTTTTTGGTGCCCTTCTTTTTATATTCTCGGATTGGGGGTTGATCTTCATTCACTTCTTCAAATTCTGAGGAGGGGAGAGCTTTATTTACAAGTATTTTCTTGAGGACTCCAGAGTCCTCACTATTCTCCTGAAATAACTGAACATGCAAGTCGGGGTCATTCCCTGCCCCCCTTTTCCCAGCTTTCCTCACTCTCCTTGCCCCCTTACTCCCCTGTGATTTGGCCAATCCGTCCCCTCTCTCACCCTCCTTATTTTTCCCTTGCTTTCTTCCGATTGACTGGGCACTCAGAGGGGGAGGAATAATCTGAGAGGACCTCTCAGCACCGGTAGAATCCAAGGCAGCTAAGTCAAGTATGCCATCCCCCTTCCGATTTAATTTGTGCAACAAATATGGTGGAGAAGGCTTACTGAGCCTGAGGGCCCCCCGAAGACCTAGTACCTCGCCACTGGATTCCCCCTCTGCCGCAGCGGAGTCTCGAATTGCCACCTCGACGTTTCTTGTATCAACCGCCGCTACCGCTACCACCACTTCCCCTGTTGCAGCAGGCGTCACCTCCTTGCCCTCCAGCGCGGCTGCACAGGCACCCACCGCGCGACTAGTGCTGGCTCTGCCCTCAGTCCTACCGGAACCACTCCAGGTGAGCCCACCTCGCAGCAGACCACGGGCAGTAAGCCTCCGGGCCCGCCTTAGTCTGAAAGCCACACCAAAGCAACGGGGGAGATCCAGAGACGACTCCCCACACATACCAGGTAGAAGAAACCACAAGATTTAAAGATTTAGCAAAAGTTTAGAGAGTTTAAAGTTTAGAGGTAATTTCAGCGTTTTTGGAGCCTTCATAGCCCTTTTGTTACGAAGGAGCAGCAGAACAGCTAGCGCAGGCAAGCGGCCGCTCAGCTCACAGCCGCCATGTTCTCGAGGAGTAAAAATTACTGTTCCCACTCCAGTGAGTGCAACAGTAGGGAAAGTGCTGGATGGAGGAGGGGTAAAAATTGCTATTCCCACTCCAGTTAGTGCAACTGTAGGGAAACTGCTGGATAGCAGAGGGATAACAATTATTATTCCCTCTCCAGTGAGTGCAACAGTAGGGAAAGTGCTGAATAGCGGAGAGGTACAAATTACTATTCCCACTCCAGTGAGTGCAACAGTAGGGAAAGTGCTGGATAGCGTAGAGGGAAAAATTACTATTCCCACTCCAGTTAGCGGCTGAATAAACATTACTATTCCCACTCCAGTGAGTGCAACAGTAGGGAAAGTGCAGGATACTGGATGAGTAAAAATTTCTATTCCCACTCCAGTGAGTACAAAAGTAGGGAAAGAGCTGGACAGCAGATGAGTAAAAATTACTATTCCCACTACAGTGAGTGCAACAGTAGGGAAAGTGCTGGATAGCAAAGGTGTACAAATTACTATTCCCACTTCAGTGAGTGCAAAAGTAGAGAAAGAGCCGGATAGCTGATGAATAAAAATTACTATCCCCACTCCAGTGTGTGCAACAGTAGGGAAAGTGCTGGATTGGGGAGGAGTAAAAATGACTCTTCCCACTCCAGTCACTGCAACAGTAGGAAAAGTGCTGGATGGCGGAGGGGTAAAAATTACTATTCCAACTCCAGTTATTGCAACTGTAGGGAAAGTGCTGGATAGCGGTGGGATATAAATTATTATTCCCACTCCAGTTAGTGCAACAGTAGGGAAAGTGCTGGATAGCGGAGGGATACTAATTATTATTCCCACTCCAGTGAGTGCAACAGTAGGGAAAGTGCAGGATAGCGGAGGGGTAAAAATTACTATTCGCCCTCCAGTGAGTGCAACAGTAGGGAAAGTGCTGAATGGTGGAGGGGTAAAAAGTACTTTTCCCAGTCCAGTTAGTGCAACTGTAGCAAAAGTGCTGGATAGCGGTGGGGTAAAAATTACTATTCCCACTCCAGTGAGTGCAACAGTGGGGAAAGTGCTGGATAGCAGAGGGGTAAAAAATACTATTCCCACTCCAGTGAGTGCAACAGTAAGGAAAGTGTTGCATAGCCGAGAAACAAAAATTAATAATAACATTTATATTTCAAAAAAATAAAAAATAAACAATATTTCAAAAATAGCTGATTAAATATATTAAACAATAACATTAACTCTATTAATTACATATATCAAAAAACTATTATCTAAAATAAATAAATGTATGAACAATTTTTATTTAAAATAAGAAAATATTAACCAACAATTTTCTTTTGTACAATAATATATTTCTTTAATTTCCTAGCCTATAACACTGAAGCAATAAAAAATACTTTAACATTATCTTTATGATTTATTTACATAATTAACATATTTATTAATTACCAACTAATTATTAAACATCAATTAAAAACGAAGGGGCTCATTAGGATGGCGGGCTAAGCTGAGTCCGCCCGCCCCGCGGTGTTGGGACCGGCCGTCTATCCCGCACTGTGAATTAAGATGCGACCGCCACCATGGCGGTCGCATTTTACAATTTACCATTGTGGCGGGTGAGGTGCTGACAGCAGCACCCGTCACGATGTTCAAATCGCATGCCGAGCATTTCACTGCACCATATGGCAGGCACCACACGGTGCCTGCCACTTGGTGCAGCAAAATGTAGGGGGGTAAACTACGTACCCCCCAAGTGCACCCCACCTCCCCCAGATACAAGGGGGGCCCGCAACGGGCACCTGGACCCAATCCCTGCCAGCCTATCCCGCCATGGAAAGGTCTTTATAAATCGACATCCTAATATGGGGGGCGGTGCCTACTGGGCACAGCCACCATAGTAGTTCCTCTGCTCCGCCCAGCTGGCAATTGTGACGATTGCCACCTGTAGAAAAGCGGGGGATGGACTTTCCATCTGTTGCAATACCCACCACCATCATAAAATGGCAGGGGGTATATCTCATGAGGATGACGTAACGATTGATCATAACGCCATCGTAAGGAGCCCCTAAATTACTTCCCACCATTCACACCATTTTCACCTATGAACAGCACAACACACACTTAATATTATTACACAATTAACATAATTATTTGCCAATTAATAAAAATGTATTAACAACTAACTATTAAAGCATCAATTAAAAACTAAATTAGTTCCTACCATTTCCACCATTTTCACCTCTAAACAGCACAACACACACATAAAAATAATTACACATCTTATATAATGAATTGCCAATTAATTAACTAAAATTGATTAACAACTAATTCACGGAGTTCACGGAGGAACTTAGAGTGATAAAAAGTAAATGCAAACAAAAAGCAGGCCTCTGAAGGAAAGTATTCTTCCCCCTGGCTAAAAGGACTTACAAGGAATCTCTAAAAGAACTTCGCAAAGCTATGAGAGTTGCTAGAAGAGACTACTTAGTGAAGAGAATCAACACCACAGAAAACTCCTGCAAAGAAATGTTTTCGATTTACTAAACCAGCAGCACTAGAAAGCAAGATACCACTGTCACCGTCATTGTATGCAAAACTGTTGAACTTCTTTGAGGATAAAATCTATAGGGTATAGAATGCCTTCTCGGTTAGAATGGATACTATCGAATCAGAAGCTGAGGACATCCATGATGGGGAGGTCTCCTTGTCAGAATTTCATGCCATCTTACTTCGGGAATCCTTGCCTGAAATTATGAAATACAAATCGGGGTGCTCAGAAGATCCCTGCCGCCCCAAACTGTGGAAAGCTCTTGCCCACATTCTTAATCCCACCCTGAACCATTTATGGAACAGTTCACTTATTACTGGCATCTTTCCAGAATCATGGAAACATGCTATGCTCCTAACCCTCTTGAAGAATCCCAATGCTGATCCGGGCAAACTTAACAATTACCGCCCAATCTCTCTCCTCCCTTAACTGGTTAAGATGCTGGACAAATTGGTCCAACGACAACTTACCTATTTTATTCACAGCTGTTACACTTTCCATGAAACGCAGTCCTGTTTTCGAGTGGGCTTCAGCACAGAAACAGCTCTGCTGGAGGTGGCAGTGTCTATAAGAATGGCTGTGGACACATGCAGGGTACACAACAGATTCCAGGGGGGTGGCGATCCTCATTAAAAAAACGGCACCATTCACTATCACCCATACCTGGCTAGACCCACAGGGGACCTACGCTGGAGTACAAGGGATTTGGAAGAGGCGTAGGTACACGATTCTCTCAGTGTATGCCCCCCCAAAGTTACAGGCACGCACCTTCAAGGCGATCACCGCTATACTCATGGACACGGCAGACATGATACAAATAGGGGGGGGGATTTTAATGATGTTATGTGCGGAGCACGGGATCGATCAGGGACAAAACGTACAGTAGGGTCCAGTTCGGCCTTAGCACGGCAGATGAATGTCATAGGCCTCACCGATGTTTGGAGGTGGCTCCATCCTACACAGGAAGCTTACTCCTTTTACTCAGGGGCTCACAGGGTCTTTTCAAGACTAGACTATATATTCGTGTCCAGACAGGATCTTACATCGAGGGACTTGGCAGACTATAAAGCAAGGGGAATTTCAGACCACTCTCCGCTGTATGCCCAGTTGGGGCGGGAGAGGGGGGGGGAGGAGGGCGGAATGGCTCCTAGCGGCGTGGGACATCCAAACGCCGGAAATACTGTGGGGCATCAGAGCGGACATTAGGGTGTACGTGGCCGAAAATGAGGGTATGGTTGACTCAGGGATCACCTTTTGGGAGGCGATGAAGCCGGTCCTGAGGAATCGCGTACAAAGCAGGCTGGGAGAGGTACGGCGAAAGCAGCAGGCCGAGGTAGCTAGTGAAGAGACGTCTATCTTGGCCCTAGAGGCGGAATACCAGCAACGGAAGGAAGACGTACTACTTAGGAAACTATTGGATGCACAAAGACACTACAGGGAGATGGTTACCGATGAGGCACGTACTCAGGCATTGGCGACTCTCCACCGGTTGTATGACGTGGGAGATAAGTCCGGCAAACTCCTGGCATGGCTGGGCAGGAAAGAAAGAGCGGCGAGGTGGGTAGATCAGATCACGTTGACGGACGACAGACGGGTGTGCACAGACGAGGCCATAGCGGACGCCTTTGCGACATACTATGAGAGCTTTTATAGGGCCAGGGATCTGGGCGAGAGTGAGGACGTGCAGCATTACATGGGTAACATGGAGATACCGTCTCTGTCCCCTGAGGCCTGCGCGGCTTTGGAGGCGGAGGTGACACTAGAGGATATAACAGAAGCCATAGCCTCGCTGAAACCAGGGAAGGCCCCGGGGCCGAATGGCTTTCCGGCGGAGTTCTTCAAACGGGCGGCTGATCTGCTGCAACAACATTTAAAAACCCTATTCTTGGAGGCGTACCAGGCGGAGAGCCTGCAGCCGGACCTCGCCTTGGCCACTATTGTCCCGATATACAAGGAGGGCAAGCCCAGAGATAATTGTGCCTCCTACCGCCCTATTTCCCTCCTCAATATGGAGACAAAGATATTGGCCACTATTCTCGCTAAATGTCTGAGATTGGTAATAACGGACCTCGTGCATATGGACCAGTCAGGGTTCCTCCCGGACAGGGCGGCCAAGTTGAACCTCCGCCGCACTCATAATTGGCTGCAGGAGGTTAAAGGGAGAAGTGAGCCCCACTGGTTCCTCTCCCTGGACGCGGAGAAGGCCTTCGACGCAGTCCACTGGCCTTTCCTGATGGAGACACTGCAGAGGTTTGGGTTTGGCCCTAAGTTTCAGAAGTGGGTTCGGCTCCTATACTCAGCCTCGAGGGCGCGAGTACGGGTCAACGGGAGGCTGTCCCGCGAATTTCAAATCGGCAGGGGCACGCGCCAGGGCTGCCCACTATCCCCCCTTCTATTCACTCTCACTATAGAAATATTAGCGATAAGGGTTAGACAAAACCATGGGATTCGGGGTTTCTCATGGGGTGACTCCGACTCAATGCAGGAGAAAATATCCTTATATGCCGATGACGTCCTGTTGTTTGTAACCGAACCAGACACGACAATTCCGTAACTGTTCAGGGAGCTAGCTGGCCTTGGCGCAAGGGCAGGCCACACTATAAATTGGCACAAATCAGTCCTATATGACCCGCAAGGTCTGGAGCGCAGAGAGTGCCTGCCAGGGCTACTCATTCATACCAAGGAGGGCTTTCAATACTTAGAAGTATACATCACTCTAGACAGGGGATTATCCTTTACCAAAAATATTGCCCGAGTTATGGAATGCGCAACGACTGAGATGGACAGGTGGCGACGGCTCCCACTCACCCTATTAGGCCGCGCGGCAATCTACAAGATGATTATACTCCCGAAGTTTCTATACGCGCTTCAGAACGAGTACTACCCGCTGCCAGCAAAAACTATGAATAAAATTCATGCGGATCTGCGGTTCTTCCTGTGGTTGGGGAAACAGCCGAGGGTGGCTCTATCCACGCTGCAGCGCCACCAATACAGTGGAGGGATTTCCCTTCCCAACTTGGAGGCGTACTATTGGGCGGAGCATCTTGCTCCGATCAATGAGTGGTTGCACGCAGCAGCGGATCACCCTACATATGCGTTAGAAAGGTCTAAGTTGTCTAACAAAAACCAACTGTACTATTTGTACGGGGGGACGGTGGGAACGCAGTTTCTACCGGCCACGAGGATCACGCTGACAGCATGGCACAAGGCTACAAGACGTATGGGGTGGGACAAGAGGCCTACCCGACAGACGCCGCTATGGCACTGTACATGGCTGGGGGAACTCAGCAAACTGCGAGGCTTCAGAAGGTGGGACGATATAGGCATTTCAACAGTGGGAGAGGTGATTGCAAAGGGGGAACTAAAAACCTTTCAGGCGCTTAGGGAACAATTTGGTCTGCACAACACCCAGTATTAAAAATATGCACAGCTGAGGCATGCATGGAGGGCACAAAACCTCACGCTCACAGATATTCCAGAGTACGCACCACTGGAGGGTAGGTTGCTCCAGGAACAGATATTGGGTCGGGATGTATCCCTCCCATATAAAACATTGACCAACAATATGTTAGGCGACTTGCAAGGTCTATCGAGCAAATGGGAGGCAGACGTGGGAGGCATGGAAGATTTGGATTGGGAGATTGTCCTCATGCACCCACGCGAGGTGATGATTAAGTCGAGGCTCCGCCTCATACAACTGAATGTGCTCCACAGAACCTATTTTGACAGAGTGCGACTCTTTAAAATGGGGAGGATAACGGACTCGGCGTGCCTTAGGTGCCGCCGCCAGAGGGCGACTTTTTCCACACGCTTTGGGAATGCGAAGCCATACAAGTATACTGGGAAAGCATATTCACAGAATTAGATGAGGTATTGGGAGTGGCTCTACCGCGCGACCCTAGATTGGCTTTGCTAGGCATGACAACAGAGGTGGACCTGGCGCGCCCTTTGATTATCTTCTTGGTACTTGCTTTGGTGGTGGCAAAAAGGGATATTGCAAAACACTGGAAAGCACCCGAAACACCAGATATAGAGGAATGGAGGAGGGGGTTGGACTTGTATATGGCCGCCGAGAGAGTGACTTATAAAGCCAGGGGGTGCCCAAAAAAGTTTCGGAAAATGTGGGCAAAGTGGAGACAATACCATGGCCTGGAGTGAGGCCGCTGAGGAGAAGAGTGGAAGGACAGGAGGGCCCACAACGCTGCGGATCGGACGACAGTGAACTTAGGGGCCGCATGCATATTTGACTGATCAGACTACGTGTGAGGGATGGAGGAGGCCTTGGTAGGGGGAGGTGGGGTGGGTCCGAGGGGGGTGGAGGAGGGGTGGGCGTGTAGGCTGCTGTTCTGGGGATTGTTTTTCTATGTTTATGTCGTAGATTTAAGTTTTCTATAGATAATTGTGGAGCTCAAAAAAGTTGCGCAACTGACGGACAGAGGCGGAATGTTGACGCCCTGCCGATTGCCGATTTTTCTTCATTTATGATGCTGTCTGATGCAACAATAAAAAGAATTTTAAAAAATGGCTGTGGACAGTGGAGCCTCAACCATGCTATTGCTGCTGGACTTGTCTGCTGCCTTCAACACGGTGGGCCACCCAATTCTACTGGCCAGGCTTAAGAGAGCGGAAGTGGAGGGGACGCCGCTCCCATGGATAAAGTCTCATCTCAGTGACCGCCTGTAAAGGGTCACTCTTAACCCTTTTAAGTCGAAAGCCAAACTTCTATGGTGTGGGGTACCACAGGGATTGGCATTGAGCCCTGTACTTTTTTATGTTTATCTTGCTCCACTCTTTTCGCTCATTACGAAATGGGGAATACAATCTATCTCCTATGCGGATGACACCCAGATGGTGTTCTCCTTCAAGGACCAATGTGCAAATTCCTCTGTTAAATTCAGGGGATGCCTGAGGGACATATCCTGCTGGATGAATAATAATAAACTAAAGCTTAATGCAGAGAAAACCGAGGTCCTGTTTTTTGGCAAGGTTCCCCCACTAACGGCTGGACTGTGGTGACCGGAGGAAATGGGTCTCCCCCCCTGCCCTTCAACTATGGCAAAAAACCTAGGTGTAAAATGGGAATCCGACCTGACCTTCTCAACCCAAATACACTTTACTACATCTTCTTGCTTTGGCAGATTGAGAGGTTTGAGGAAATTTCTACACTTACAAAAGTGACCTCGAGGCTGGACTATGCAAATATTCTCTACCTGGGGCTACCTGCATATCTAACTAGGAGATTGCAGAATGGGCAGAATGCGACTGCGAGATTAATCAGAAGAGTACCTTTTAGACAACACATCTCTCAGCATATCAAACAGATGTATTGATTCCCGGTAGCTAAACGGATAGAATTCAAGGCTCTGACTCTAGCTTTCGGGCCCTGAGAGGATTCTGTCCCAGCTACATTAGGATTCGTATTCACCCATATCAACAAAAACGCTCTTTAAGATCGAACTCCGAATCTGCTGTGTGTACCCCAATTCGAGCAGTCCCGCATTGGTGATAGAATTTTACGGTGGTGACAACGAGATTATGGAACTCCCGTCTGGATAGACTTTGCTTAATCCAATCTTAATTGGAGTTCAGGAAAGCACTAAAGACATGGTTATTCAGCCAATGCTAGACCTCTCACATTCTATTTCTCCTGTCTGACTGGGATAGCGCCGGGACACCTCTGTTTGAGGTAGCTGTTGCTCTTTATAATTGTATTATTATTATTAACTAATTATTAAATCATCAATTAAAAATGAAATTACTTCCCACCATTTCCACCATTTTCACTTATAAACAGCACAACACAAACATAAAAATAATTACACAATTAACATAATTAATTGGCAATTAATTAATTTAAATTAATCAACAACTAATTATTACATAATTGATCAAAATTACTTTACACATTTAACACTATAGTATCTCAATTCAACAATTATTAATAAACAAATATTATTCTATAAATGTTATATAATTAAACTGCTTCCCACCCTATTCCCCTATAAACCCACCACCCACTACAGAACAAAAAATGCTAAATTCAAACAAAACACATTTCGTAACTACTAAAATTTTCACACATATAATAAAAATACAAACAAATCTTATACAAAAAATGCATGCATCACACACATATAAAATATATACTAACACACATAACATTAATACAAAATCGATATTTTTTACATCTATATTTTTGCAAACGAGATTAAACACTTCAATATTTTTTACATCTATATTTTTGCAAACGATATTAAACACTAAGATATTTGTTACATCGATAATACTTACCCAAAATCGATATTGTGCACCACTATATTTTCTCTGCCAATATTCTTGAGCCATAATTTTTTGCAACGATATTCAGGTAAGTCGATATTTGTGATTCGATATTTGGTCTCTGCACCAAAGAGCACAGATGACCAATCTCAACTGGCCCTACCCGAGACCATTCTGGTGGCTTCTGTTGGAGTGAGTCCTGACTCCAAGTGCCATTCCTGAGGGTTTGAAACTCCTGGATGGTGTCAGAGTGTACTCCTCCTGCCTGAACTGCATACACTGGGACTTAGAAACTACAATCAAACCGAATCCATTGAATCACCATTCAGATCAAACTTGCTGGTTTGTTTCACTTAATGAGATCTGACTTCCAGAAAATGTTCTAAGTCTGAACATAGAGGGCTTTACCGAGGGCAACGCTGAGCCACAGCCAATCAACAGCTAGATATTTTTGGACACATACGCAGGATTTCTCTCACTCGCAGCTTTCCCACCTTCATCGAACCCTGACTGAAATCCATCTTGCCCCTCCTACGACTGGTTAACACCACCTTGTGTACAGAAAGATTTCCAAGTCTGAAGGTAACTCTTTGATCAGGACTCACCTGGGCCTCGTGTCCGACCCACACTCAATTGCGGTGGGCCTCAACCCTTACTCTTGTCCAGGGCTAGTGCGACCAGTTGTCTGTGGTTGTCACTTTCTGCTATATAATGATAATATGTATTTCAAATTGTAAAAATTCACATCTCAAGTTTCTCTATTGGATTTTTGTAGTTTTGGTGTCATTTTGATCATTTAAATATTCTCTATTTTTAAAAATGTGTGTGGGATTTTTGTTGTGTTATGTTGAAATTTTTTTAACTGTTTCGGTTGAGGTTTAAATTACTGAAACTTTTGCTGGATCTAAGAACACTTGGGATATTATTACTTGTTGTGGACTAATATCCGACCCAACAGATAATCCATTTTCTCACAGTGGAATATAATAATTTAGGGTAAAAACAATGGCAAAGGGATTGTGAATAAAAGAAGAGATATTAGTTATGCACAGAGATTCAGAACATCTAAACAAGCAAATAAACTATTTAGGTAGGAAGTCAGTCATTCTCAAGACGCAAGACGTTAAACAGCACGTTAATATTGCATTATGAATGGCTAACAGGCTGAATGTTGATTGTGGGTATGAGAGCTTGAAATGAGGGTAATCTATCTTGATCCAGGATCCGGCAGCTAATATTGAGGTAGTTTGCAACAATAGGCACATGCAGCCGTGCCCGCACTTTGTACACTTTCATTCAGATCCGCAACCTGCAGGGCAGGAAGGAACTTTCTTACTTTCAATTGCAGAGGGTATCAACACAAATGCCTCACATGAAAGGCCACCAGCACTCCTTTAGTTGGTTTCGTCCTGACTTGAAGCTAGATGAAGGCTAACACCTTGATGCCAATGTCTGACAAGGCAACAGAGAAACACCATTTTGTTATTTCACAAGTGTTTAGGACCTACATTATTGTTTGAAGCCAGGTGTCTGAGTTTTCCAAGTTCTGTATGTAATAGATATGCATTCATGGTAAGAAGGTCAGCTAGGCCTACCTATCAGTAATTACGCTAATAACCAATTGTATAGCACTTAATAATATGTCTTTATTACTATCAAAAGAAATCTTTTTAGCAAGCTTTGAATAAGGAAAGATTGAGAAAAAACATTATGCCCTAAATGTATACCTTGCTGTTTGTGTGCAGTTCCTAGATGCTGGTTAATAACTCATTGACCTATACCGCAAGGTTTATAGCTTGTGACCTCAAGCAACATAAGGACTTCTGCAGCAAAAGCAGAAGCCCAACTGAGCTGTGGACATCATAAAATACATATCTAGGACCAGCATGTTCTACTTTGTGCATTGCAGCAGGCATAGCAATTCTTTAGCTTTTTTATGATGAGTCAAACTTGTGTGTAGACTTCACACAGGTTGCTCTTCCAAGTTTATTAACTACCTGAGTTATCTTAATGCTACCACACCCTGGAAAATGCATGGTACACAAAGATCTCTGAAGCATGTGCCTCAACCCGTGGGATATTTTAAAATGCAGTCTTTTGTGATGATTTAAGCAAGCCAGGATAGACTTACTGTCACATTTGTTCTTTGTTTCTAATGTATTTTGGGCTAAGTTTAATAAAAATGCATAAATGTGTAAACTATCAAACTGCTCCTCACGATTCCACCAACTTTCTGCTGCCATCTCGCGTCTCCTACAGGATCCCAGAGTACAGTTTTCCAATTCCAGAATGAATGGGTGTACATCTATATTAATAACTGCACTGAAGATCGTTTAAACAAACCATAAAGCTGAAGTGGATCAGTTGTTTCGTTCCATATACATATGGGTAAAGATGTTTTACGGTTGTACTGCAGTTTAGTCTGTTTCTACTGGCAGCATTCAGGCGTGGGTCTCTTAGTGTTTCAGCAGTCCCGGGTGCCATATTAATGACTTCGCCTTTCTCACCTGTTAACCAACCATCTTGATTCACAGCGACACAGAGAGGAGAAACAATTGCTTCTGGGTCATGCCCTCTGACCAAGAGGGATGCGAAAGGTCACAGCCCACACAAACTGGCACAGCCAGACAAGCCAGGGATATTGTTTTGGGAAACACTGGCGAGCGGGGACGCTGAGCTATCCATTTTAAACCAGCCGGGCACTTGACAAAGACCCTAAAACGATCTGACAGGAAGGTTTTCACCACCCTGCCATCAGGGCAGCCATGCAGACAGCTTACATTCTGGGCTCTGGGAGCCAAATTCATTTGCGCCCATATTAACTCTTCAATTTTTTCCCCGGTCTCTAAAGAACAATTACAGGCCGAGACATTTTTTATTGTCAAAATGAGTTTGAAGGGAAATTGGGAAATTATACGTGTGCAAGAGGCACGATCTGGTAATAGAAGTGTGTTGGAAAGCTGAAACACGATTGCAGAAAAGCAGGTACTTTAGGAGCTGAGTAAAGCAGCATAGGGATAGCATGAAAATACACTACAACAGGAAGTGTTTGCAGTACCCACCTGAATAGTAGGTTATCTGTAGGGGATATGGCATTGGATGTTTGTAAGTGTACTAGAACCCAGACCTAGCTGTAAAGTAACTGAGACCTGTACAAAAGAGAGGTGCACAGAGTGAATAATCCCTAGAATGATGGAGTATGTTTCTCGCATACTCCAATAGCATGGGGTGCCTGATGTATTATTTGCATGCTAGTTGGTGCGGCTGATAACGCTCGTGCAGACTAGATGTGTCTTCATTTCCTTCTGGACCTTAAGGAGTGATAGAAATTGTTGGACTTCCAGGTCCTAGCGACCCTTCTTGCATTGGAACTGGTGATATTCCAGAGTTTGGATTCTGTGGTAGATACACACCATTCCATTAGTCGTCGGTGGCTACCTGACTCACATAGACAGAGCCCATCAGAAAGGTTGGAGGGTCTGTGTGTTTCAGCTCTTTGTCAAAAGGACAGGATGGAAGTTTCTTGTGAACCTTCAAAACCCTGTGTCGAAAGAAACTTATAATTGGGTGTGATACACTTTCCATTAACTTGATGACTGTGGCTGCAGAAGGAAAAGGGCGGTGTCAAGCAACCAATTTGAAAACTGAAAGAGGGTGTGTACCAGATAGGCGGTCACAGACAATTTAGAAGCTGGCAGGGCTAGCTCGTGTCCTCTTGGTGGGGCCTTTTGTCCTTAGAGACAAATGTAACCTGCTTCCCTCATTGTAAATGCCTCGACCATCAATCTCCTGCACGACCCTTTCCGTGACCATGTGTTGTTCTCTGGTGGTGAAAGAGAGTGAGTGAGTGTGATAGTTTTGGTGTGGAGAGGGTAAGTCAGTGTTGTAGAGATATGAGTTTAGTGTTGGTAATGTAAATATGATCAGTGTGGTGGTGCTGATTGGGTGAAGATGGGTGCAGAGATGGGGGTTTGGTAGAGGTGGGATGCGAATATCACAGTGAAGGGTATGAGTTTGTATTCTGGCGAGGTGAGTAATGTGACATAGGTCAGTGGGTTGGCAGAGATGACTGGCTTGCTGGGGGTAAATGGGTGACTGAAGTAAGTGATGTGGTGGAGATAAAGGGTGGGGTGGCATTGTGGAAGACCAGTGAGGTGAGCAGCATGATGGGGCTGCAGCGGAGTGTAACAGTGTGGTGCAGTCAAGAGTTGTGGCGTAGATGAGGGATGAGATTACGGTAAGGACGCTTGAGAAGGCTAATACGGAGGAGATAAGCAGTATGCTGGCGGTACGAGGTACGGTGGAGCTCTGGGCCGGTAGATATTGTGACTGTGCTGAATTCTGTGGCTCTTATTCTAGGGCACCTGTTTCTCGTGCTTAGTTTAGCCACTTTCAATTAGTGCAGATGCCTGTGATTGAACCAGAATATCAAGGCTATAAAAATTGACCTGGAAAACATTTACACAAATTATATATCATCAAGGTACATAAATGTGAAGATAAGAATAGTACACTTACGTTAATAAAACGGTAGTAGAGGGTGTTGTAGAGTCGATGTTTTTTAGGTCGATGGTACAAACTTGATATTATGGAATAGGGGCATACCCTGCCTCTAGACTAGAGAAAGAGTAGCACATCACCCTTTATACCTATAACACGAAATCCCAACTTGGACGGTTGTAACTCTCTCATGTTTTTTATACATAACTTATCAGGTTCATTTAATATTACAAAAAATGTTCCATTTGATAAGTCAAGCTTCTCTCAATTTGGTGGTTTGTTTCTTTTTCCTTGACTCGGCGACCCTCTTGTTTTCAAGGTCACCCTCTAGGGTTCGGCTCCTACCACCCACAACTCGCACAGAGAAATCAAAGGTTACTATGAGTTGTATTTTGAAATATTAACGCAGTCTCAAACTTCCATCTTTAAACCGCTGATTGCAAACTGCAACTACTTACTGGTCTGGTAGTTAATATAGGGGCTCGCTGCCCCATATTTATGCCTTGTTTTCCTTTCCATTTTGTTCTTTTTTTTTCTTTTCTGTTTTTCCAGCAATATCACACTCTTATTTCTCAAAATACGGTAGTAGTGTACACTATATAATTTCTGTCCAAGTCCTGGTTCTCCCCTACACCCATGTCTTTCCTGGTTAGCCACGGTCTTCCCCGGAACCGTGGTGAAAGCGATAATAAAAGGGGGAGGGCCAATCACCTGTCTCCTTATATTTGCTCTCCTGTAATTTCAGGTTGTTGTGGACCTGTCGCACCTTCCTGCTTTTTGATTTTGGAAAAAGAGCATACTGTCCCCTTCTCCTTTTGTGCTCTTTATGCTCCATCCTCCATCCTCCTCTGTCCATTGCTGTCTCCATCTTGGCATCCTCCTTTGTATCAGTGCTCATCTTTTTTCTGTCATGAACCCCAATGCAGAATGTAATGTATAAGGATTTGTAGAGCACATACTAATTACCCGTGAGGGTCTCTAGGCGCTGAATAGGTGCAGAGATCTGGAGCATCAGTTGAAGAGCTTGGTCTTCAGTTTCTTGCAGAATGTTGTGAGCGAGGTGGCTGTTTTGATGTCCTGGTGAAGAGCGTTGCAGGCCTTTGTTGCTAGCTAGGTGAATGAGCAGCCTCCTGCCCTGCCTCTAAGAATTATGGGAATGTGTGCGAATGACAGCGAGGTGGATCGGAGGTTGCAGGTTGGCTGTTGAAAGTGTAGAAGGTGGGTGAGGTAGGCGTGTCCATTCTGACGCAGCGCTTTGTAGGCAAGGGTGATGAGTATCTAGAAGTAGCGTTTCTGAACAGGGAGCCAGTGGAGTTCCCGGAGAAGAGGTGTGATGTAGATGAGGCCGGGTCTGGGGGTAGTATTTTGAATGGCTTGGAGGTTGTGTGTGAGGTGGATGTTCTTTCTGGTATCCAGTGGGAGCCATTTGAAGATCTTTCTGATCATGCACAGGAGGTTGAGGCAGGCCGATGTGACGGCGTTGATTTGGGGGTCTCATGGAGAGTTCAGTATCCAGGATGATGCCCAGGATTCAAGCCCTGTCCGTGGGAATTTGGGTGGGTCCCAATTTGGTGGGCCCAAGACCAGGTGGTGTCCCAGTGGGATTTTTTGGGTCCGAAAATCAGGACTTCTGTTTTCTCAGCATTGAGTTTCAGGCAGTTGGTGCACATCCAGGTATCAGCTTCTGTCATGCAGAATTGGAAGTTGTTTTTGGTGTTGATGGGGTCTACTGAGAGGGCCAGGAGTACGAGATGATGCTGAGTCCGTGTGAGCAGGTGGTCTTTGCAAGAGGCGCAAGGTAATTATTAAAGATGATAAGGCTGAGGGATGATCCCTGTGGGACTCCACAGATGGCGTCTTGTGGTTAGAGGTGAAAGGTGGGAGCCTGACATATTACATTCTTCTGAACAGGAAGGAACACATTCGTTGGAGGGGTTGTCCTTAGATTCCTACGTCATGGAGTCTGTTGATGAGTGTGAGGTGGGGGACAGTTTGAAAGTGGCAGAGAAGTCAAGCAGAGATAGGGCTGTAGAGTGTGCTTTGTCCATTGTGGTGTCAATGTCATATGGTGGCTGCGAAATCCTAATTGTGAGTTATCAAGGAGTTCATGAGGCTCGATGTAGTGTTAATTGATTTTCACAAGAGTTTTCCTGGGAAGGGAAGCAGAGAGATGGACTTATAGTTGCTGAGGACGTCAGGGTCTGTGGATGGTTTCTTCAGGAGAGGGGTGACATCTGTGTGTTTCAAGACATCCGAGAATGTGGCTGTGCCAATGGATGTGTTGATGATGTAGTACCAAGTTTAATGTGATGCTGTCAAGGTTGAAGAGGCAGTGCAGGCATGGATCCATGGGGGCATCTGCTTGGATGGATGCCATGATCATTGTGGGTTCTTCAGTGGTCAGGGGGTCCATTTGGAGTGATTTGTGGCCCCTGCAGAGAGGGGCCATAGCTACCTAAGTGAGGGTGATGGGAGAATGGGAATGGTCGAAGTGCTCGTATATGTTAGAGATTTTGTCGTGGAAGAAGTCTGAAGGTTGATTTCAGAGGTCCTGTGATGGGGTTGTATGTTGCTGCAGGGTGGGTGAATTATTTGACGATCGTGACAATTTCTTTAGGTTTGCTGTTGCTGGCTTTGATTTCCAGGGACAAGGCCCTCTTCTTAGTGGCTATCAGCTCGTGGACAAGCAGAATGATTGTCCTTTTTTTATTTCCACTTCAGTGGCGTAGCTGGGGAGGGAGGTGGCACTATTTTGGGGGCGGCAGTGACTGTGCTGCTCTGGTGGCCCGTGGCAGCACTGCACACATGTATGAATTGCAAGCACACCTGCTTGTAAATGCTGCACGCACCACCTAGTATAATGGTGGTGTGACGCCTGGTGTACCGTCTTTGTGGGTCCCTGGGCCGTCAATCTTGTAGTGCGCATAAGCGCTACCTATGGCAGCCCTGCGCATCATTTTTGGCCAGCCCCTGCGTTGTGACAAACGCCACCCCCTCAAGCGCTCATTAGTGGAATGTCAGGACTGCTGGGTGATTTGCTGCAGAGCCCCAATAAAGAACTGGTCGTGTTTGCGGTGCCACTGTGGAGCCTACATAGGAGAGGTAAGAGCTAAGCCTAAACGGGTGACATACATGTGAGAAATATTTAAGACCTGAGGAGCAAGTAAATGCGAGGGCCCTATCCCTACAAACACATCATATGTACTTTATGGATGCGTGACTGTAAAATTGTAACTCAAGCTTCGGTCACTGATATAAAGCACTATAAAGGCCACATTTCTTAAGTGCACCTGTTACAAAACGAGTAAAAATAAGAAATGTTATTATATAATTGGTGTTTTGTATAATTGTTTACTGCACAATTATCTGCGACAATCATGGCCAGGTGGGCGCTGAGCACAAAATGAAATAAATAAAATAATGGATATTATGTTAGTATAAGGCAGTATTTACTCTTGAATCCATTTGATCAGTAAATGATGGACTCTACTTAAGTAAATTGGAAATCATGAACTTTCATTTTTCCCGTGGTGAAGTTTGAGAATTTTACCAACCTGCTTACTTTTCCCTGGTTGGGCGTCGCGATGAGAACAAAAGAGAGAGAGGAGTTCAAAGAAGTGAAAATCACACATGTGAAGCCTTTATAACAATCAATTAAAACCTTGTACAGTTTGTAAAAAGGCACCAATATTTTAGAACAGTGCTGCAGCCATGGAGCCCTTGATTCGCTGTCACAGTTCAACGGTCATTAAATTATTCACTATGATTCTATTGTATCAGGGACATGAAAGGCGCTGTATCACAAGCAGACTTGTTAATGCAGAGGTATTCAAACTTTTCCAGGTTGAGCCCCCCCAGCTGAATTCCCCCAGATGTTGGGCCCCCCCACCACCCGACCGAAACCTCGGGAATCCGGCACACCACATGATCGACTGCAACGCGTACACCATGGGCCATATCCGGCAAACAATGCTCAACACAACAAGAGTGCCTAGCAAACTGCAGGCCTGTGAGTGGGTGTGGCGAAACGACAGAGGCGTACCACACAGCTCAAAACACAATCCTCCAAGGCAAAGGAAGTCATCACAACCCTCCCCATCCATCATGTACACCTTGTCATCCACCAACTCCCCCACCATTAATTCCTTCCCTCCATCTGTGCCCCATCCACATCCAAACCCCTTCAACCACTTGCAAACCCATCCACCATCCATCCCTCCATCCATCATCTCACCCATCCATCCCTCCATCCACCCCCTCACTCATCCATCCATCCCTTCACCCAATCCATCCCCTCAACAATCCATCCACTCTTCCACCCATCCATCCACCCACTCATCCATCCAACCACTCACCCCTTCACCCAAGCTATCCTCCCACTCATCCATCCACTCCTCCATTCATCCATCCACTCCTCCATTCATCCATCCACTCTTCCACCCATCCATCCACTCCTCCACCCATCCATCCACTCACTCATCCATCCAACCACCCACCCTCTCACCCATCCAGCCATCCCCCCACCCACTCATCCATCCACCCAGTCACTCATCCGTTCACCCACTCAACCCCCCACTCATCCATCCACCCACCCATCCATCCCTCCCGCTCTCCACCCTCCCCCCACTCATGCATGCACTCTCTGACCCATCCATCTCCATGCTCCTCTCCTCACCCATCTATGCACACACCTGCCCATCCACTCTGCCAATCATTCATCCATGTCCTCACTCATCCATCGATCCATCCTCCCCCTCTCTCTCCATTCCCCCCTCACCCAGCCAATCATCCCTCCATCCACCCTTCACCCATCCACCCACTCATCCATCCAATCATCCACTCATGAATCTATCCATTGACCTCTCACCCACCCCTTCACTCCTCCATCCATCCCCTCGTCCATCCACCCTCCTCAATCACCCATCCATCCCCACATTCACCCCTTCACTCATCCATCCATCCATTCATTCACCCCTTCACCCATCAATACATCAATCCATCCATCCATCACCTCTCTCATCCATCCACCCACCGACTCGTCCACCATCCACCCCCCATCGATCCATCCACCATTTCACTGATCCATCCATCCCTCCACCCATCCATCTACCCTTCCAACCATACACACATCCATCCACTCCCATCCATCCCTCCACTCATGCATCCATCCTCTCTCCCACCATCCATCCACCCCCGCACCCATACATCCACCATGTCACCCACACATCCACCATTCCACCCATCACTCCACCCATACATCCACCACTCCACCCATACATCTATTCACCCACATGGCAACATAACGGACGTCTGGTGGCCGGCTCCACCCGACATCCCTCGCTCTCCCTCCAGCTGCCTCTTTCTCCCTCGCTCTCCTTATGTCTCCCTCGCTATGCCTCCCTCGCTCTCCCTGTCTCCCTCGCTCTCCCTCTGTCTCCCTCGCTCTCTCTCACTATGCCTCCCTCGCTCTCCCTCTGTCTCCCTCGCTCTCCCTCACTCTGCCTCCCTCGCTCTCCCTCTGTCTGCCTGTCTCCCTCCCTCGCTCTCCCTCTACCTCTGTCTGCCTGTCTCCCTCCCTCGCTCTCCCTCTGTCTGCATGTCTCCCTCCCTCACTCTCCCTCGCTCTCCCTGTCTGCCTCAGTCTCCCTCGCTCTCCCTCGCGTTGCCTACCTCGCTCTCGCTCTGTGAGCCTCTGTCTCCCTCCCTCGCTCCCCCTCTGTCTGCCTGTCTCCCTCCCTCGCTCTCCCTCTGTCTATCTGTCTCTGTCTCCTTCCTCCCTCCCTCTCCCTCTTCATCTCACTATGCCTGTGTGTGCCTGGGCTGACACAGCTTCTGGGCACACACACACTCAGCCAGGCAGCCGCACCCGAGCACTTCACACCTCTTTCAGAGACCATTCGCATGCTAATGAGCTTTGTTTAGCTCTTAGGCCCCTGCAGCCCCACTCTGACGGAAATCGCCCGCCCTCACAGAGAGTCTCTACATCGCGCTGCCACAGGGACAAAGGAACGGGCACAAAGGGAAGATCGGAGTGGAGCGCGCGCCCCCCCCCCCCCTGGATGGTGCCGCGCCCCCCCAGGGGGGCGCGCCCCACAGTTTGAAGAACCCTGTGTTAACGTGTAAGGGTGTGCAGTTAAACCAACCAGACATGGAGTGAGTTCAGACAGGAGTGCTGCAGAGATGACAGTCTGTATCAAATGCTTGACATGGTTGCAGATGTGTCTTTTATGTTATGAGTGACTAGCAACTCACTGCAGCAGTCACAGTTCACATTACACTACCACAGGGCACAAGTCTGTATATGTTGTGGTGACAAAACACTTCATCTAAACAGATTTTGCACTGTCAGGTAAACTCCAGTTTGTTGCCCAAAGAGAACTTCTAGTCGCACGCTGTTCTAATTCCTTTAACACCGGTTGTGGGTTCAAAAGCGTATAAAAAGACAGATGCAGAAATAAATGTTCTATTCTGCAAAGTTATGTGCATTTTATGTGGCGTTCACTAGGTCATTGACTCCTGCGCCAATTTTGTAATCTGGGCAACATTTACAGTTCTGGGGAAATCGTGTAGTCTGTAGACACTGTAATTGGTTTTGTATTTTACTATGTAGGGTGATTTACATTTACATTAGCTAATGGTTGGGGAGCTTAGAAGAGAGTAGTTCTCGCAGTTTTGACTGTTTAGTGACTGACCTCTGTTACTTCAGCAATACTGGAAGTTATACACAGTAGCGGTCGGTGGTGGGAGTGGGGAAGGGGAGGGGCAGGGTGGGGATAGTAATCTATGGATTACGGAGGCTTGCAGGTAAGTAAACATATAAATAAATGAAACGAATTTTGTTGCGCGCACTCCATCCCCAAATGTGATACAGTGCACGTAACGAAATTCGTTTTCTTTTTTATGTGTTTACTAACCTATAATCCTCCGTAATCCATAGATTACTACCCCCCACCCTGTCCCTCCCACTCCCCACATTACCGCACGGCAGCTACTCCCACCACTAACCGCTACTGGTTATAAGTTCTTTTACCAGGAGTGCAGGCCTCTGGAAGGCATGTGAATGAGAGAGCATGAAACGGCCTGCGTTGTGGGGAAAAATAGGCACATTGTATTTTTTTTACAATTTTGGGAAAAATTTGGCAAAGCTGGTTTTGTTTTTGGGTAAAATTATTCTTTCCTAAAATGGCATTCCGTGAAGCTGTGGACTTTCTTGCAGTACCAGAACATTAGGGGGGGACTAACCAAATTAGTCAGTATGCAAGTGACATCATGGTGTGTGCCATCACAGTCAGTGATGTCACAATACATGACATTACACGTGGCATTACAGTAAGTGACATCACAAGAAGTAACATCAGATATTATGATCTCACACATTTGTTTTTTAGGTATATCATGAGTGCATTTAGGCACATTATGAGATTTAACAAATTAGATTTTGCTTTTGGGTTGTGCTAAAAAAGAGGTGCAATCCCAATGCAAAGCACATCATGTAATATGCAGATGGCAGAATTATTATTTTTTAAATGTAGCTAGCTAAGTGGGTTACTGCTTTGAACACAGATCTTTTTTTTACTTGCAGTTCTTAAATACTAAGCCTTTTAATATAGCACAGTGAGCTAAGTAGGACATGTGACTGCTACACCTTTTAACCCTGACTGACTCATTGAACACATCTTGTACACTGATTTTCACACTTGCGTGATTTATTGTCAATCTGTATGTTATGTAAATCTCTCTGACACCCCGCATTGGGTTGCCAGGTTAATGTTGGGCACGCAGCACCTCTGCTCCGACCTTTGCTTTCACCTGCAGTGGAGTAGAGAGTAGAGAGTGGTGTCGTAACTTAAACACTGCCAATCCACCCCCGCTGCTCGCCGTCCTTTTTCCCCAGCACCACCCCACCTGCCCCGGGCGGAGATCTGGGGGATAGCTCCGGGCGCCAGAAGCTCTAGCTACACCACTGTTACACTTGCTGTCCTATTCCAGGGTCTGTCTTCTGTCTCTATATTTTCACTTGTCAGTCCTCTCCCTATGGTGAATACTGTCTTCTCATTTTCCTTTTCAGGCTTGCAAAGTCCTCTTGATTTTTACTGTTGTCATGGGTGTGTTTCACAAGGTAGGTATTCTTGCTCCCATACTCCACCTCGCATATCCCATAACTATAGATCACAAAACATTGTCATTTTTGTGCGTATTGAAAAATAGTAGAATGGAATCCACTGTCTGCACCCACGTAATCAGTGTCACATCATGTCCCTGCTGCCACACAGAAAAGCATCTCCACTTGCTTGTTATCACACAGCAAAGTGCTCACATACCAATATATGTTGTGTCAAAAAGCAGGACAGCAAAGAAAGTCACATGGCAGAGGCAACAGACTGATGAAGCAAATCCTTATTTAATCAAAAACACTGGGAATCGTTGTGCCAAATTCCATCATTTTCTACTCATTGGGCCGTTGGAGTCCGTGACCAGCCATTAGCTAATCCATCTTGGTGCTAATCCAATAGGAGCAGTATATCCATAACACCAGGCAGGTCCCCTCCAGACATCAACATAAGTAAACCCAGATTTTAAGGCCTTCTTGGGCCTCCTTAGTGAGATGGAGCTAAATTCCTGTCTCATAGTGAGCATGGTCCCTAGATCTGGACATATCCATCAGGCTTAGGAGTCTAATGTAGCAAACAACAAAGTGATGGACGAAATGCCTGAAATCAGCCACTGAGGATTGTTCAGGCAGTCATTCCAGGCAGCCATTTTTGATGCAGAGTTGCACTCTACCCAGAAACCACCCACATGGAAATCAGGCTTGTACCTGCTCCCAAAGGATCAGTCTAGCCTGAACTGTAATACAAGGCACCCCTCCTGATAGGAACAATAGCAACCCCATACCAGTTTCTGTTTCCATTCGCCTCATCAGTGATGTGCAATGTGAGTCTCATGGCACTATGAGCACATGGAAATAAATCGCTTGTGTATTTTTTATCTTTTCTTGATTCTTCAAGGTTGCAACATGAGTATTTACCACAAGCTGGTGCCACCCTAAACATTATATAAGGGTCACCGCTCTACCACTTCAAATACAGGGGTTACTTGTTATTTTTTGGAATTATACAACTAAATATTAAACTTTTTTGGTCCTGATGAAGCGCCAAGGATCGTTTTGACCACAACTGGCCGCAAAACATGTTGACCTTCTAGTTACTAGGGTATATCACTACCGCAGTAGTAAGAACAACCTACGGGTTTTGTACTCTGACAGGCAAGCCAATATATTAAAAAACCTTTAAGGTATTCCCTAGCCAGTTTTAAATACTCACTCACCCACCCACCTTTCACAACCCTCTGAATAAATCTCACACCCTCACTCATCATACGGCGTAATAAAAAGATCTCCGCCAAAGAGACCCTTTGGGGGGGCCCCTAGGGCATTGCAGCACCCGCCCTACGAGGAGCAACCCCCAATTATGAAGCAGGACATCCCTTGGGATGTGTGAGGGCAACAAGAGACAAAATCTGTGATTGTCCCTGTTCTTGAGAACTGTACCTAGATTCTCCTTTTCCCCACTTTATCTTTTCTTTCTGGACATTAGTTGTGTCCCAATAGGTAAAGTTACCCATTTCTTGGATTTATATTGGTAATTGGAGCACGGGTACTGGACCTCAACTAGCTCCTAGTCCTCCCTCTTCTTTTTGATTGATAAGCATTGTTGTTACCCAGAGTGTGGTAGGTGATGCCTATTTTGATCTGTGCGTTTTTTGATGATTGGAATGTTAGTGGTGAAGTGCCTAAATGTGTAGAAATGTCATGCTCAAACGTAGGCGCTTGTTGTAACTAGGTGCAACTCTCGCTCCTGTCTTTGCAGATATGTGTTTAGGCAGCATGTTCTATCCATTCAGTTGTAGTTTGTTAATTATAGGTTGGGGCACTGGATCAAATTGAGTCATCTCAGTGAGAAAAGGTCTAGGGCTCTATGTTTATAACAAAGCTGAGAGAGCAGTTTTGTTTGTGATTGCAGATCTGCAGTTTATTAGGTCACATTATAATTGCATAATTAAAGGCAGGTTAGAAAGATCATTGGAATGCTGTGACAAACTGATATTAGGATGACTTTATGTCTTCTGCCCTGGGCATTGGCTGGCTCTGTAGCTGCACTCCAGGGAGGGGGTGCTATGTTATGATGTTGATTGGGAAGGTGGTATTAGCGTTGTAGTGTTGGGCAAGGATTGAATGTCATAGGAAGGTAAAGGTCTTTAAGATTGATTGTGAGAGTGAGTTGTCTCTTCTAGTGATGTCAGTTGTATTGTCTTTCAATTGTGCATCGTGGGACTTTTTTCTATGGAATTACTGGGCTCTTTTCATAGGGTTTACTGCATACTCTGAGAGTACCATTTCAAGTATCCTGTTGTTCATAGGGTTATCGATAAATTACCCACCCAGTGTGATTATTTATTTCTCAAGCTTTCCCAAGACTCGGAATCTGCTTGAGCTAGAGTGAGCACATTCACCAATATCACAACATAAAGTGTTGCTTCCGGGGGAAGATCTAACAATGTGGGTACCTCTGCAGCTGTGGCAAGCTAGATCCAATTCTTTGTATGCATCAGCAATTACAGACCCTCTAGGGAACATTTGCATCTGATTCTTTAGTGGAGGGAGCTGGTGTCTGCATACGCTTGAGGGGAGGTTGCTATAGGGAATCCAATGGAGAAACCATGATAATACAATCAGAAATGTCTTCCACACACCCGTTGGCTAACTTTCCTTATGCTGTTCCAATAGTCCCATCATCACTTTTAGGAGGGGTATTTGAGGGCATGACACTTTGAATGTTAGTCATAGCACAATGTCAAGTAAGTAGTCCATTGTTGATGTTTTTAATGTATTTATCAATTACGACCATTGCGCAAGCTAAAATGTTTGTGATTGAAGTACAAGACTTACCTGAAGCCTTAGTCTTGGCCGAGGTGGGCAAGGGTTTTCTTTTCACCATGGTAAAGAGAGAGGTAGAATCTCAATTTGGGTGGACAGAGAAAAACCTACCGAGTAGGCCCAGCCCAGCCTTCTCCAGGCTCTGACGGGTGAAGAGAGGACCACTCTTGGCTTGGTCTTCACCTGCACGTCCTGCACACATCCCTTGCCAGCTGGTTCACATTGCGCTTAAAAGTGCTCACCACTCATCGTGGGCTTCAGACTGGGAGTTGTGCCCCCCCCCCCCCTGCGGCAACCACGAAAGGCCTTTTTATGTAGTTACTCATAAGTTGGAAACTATTAAACTGCAGCCTCATTCTTCCAAAAGGTTAACCGGTTTCTCTGAGTTTGTGTATTCAGGGAAGGCGACCAGGTGAGGAAGGAGGTGAAGTCGCAAAGCCACTAAAGTAGTATGTTTAGCGCTGTGGTTCCTCTTTGGCCAGTCATTGTGTTCAGACTACTTGGGGGTCTGCACTTGGTGAGAGGTAGACTACACAGTCAGATAATCAGAATATAATACCTCACACTACATAAATCAAGGTCAACCACCCTTATGGAGAGCAATGTGTCATATTATGCACCCAGCTGAGGACAAGAGCCTTCCTTTATGGCCTAGGACAATAGCACAAGAGCATTGAGTAGTAAAAAAATTCACAATTCTCCATAGGGTGGTAACAACACTGAAGACTGAAAATAGTTCCTAAAAGTCTTGGAACCACATGAACCTTAAGTACTGCACAGCAAGGTGAAGGTGTTGTTGCTGACGGTTCTGTGTAGGTTAGATCCTTTTCCATTATCAACTAGATATGTCTATAACTGTCCAAACACTCAATCAGTATCCCATGTGCCCTTCCTTTTGTATGCAGCACGTATGTAAGGTTTAGGCATAGGTAAGAACAGTTGAGGCTATACACAAAGACTGGTTGCAAACTTGAAGCTCCAGTTGAGTAAAGCATGCCGTTTTGGAATGGATCCCATCAGTCATTCTATCCCTCATCCACAGGGTGGGTCATTGCATTTTGGTCCCTCACCACCAGGGGCCTTAGACCCCCGGTCTTCAAGCTACTGGGATGAGTTGGGGATGGCAAGGTCACTCAGAGAGAGGCTCCTGACATTTCTCAATGAACAGTCTTGCTAAGAGCTAATATGCCTGGAGTTTGTCAGCCCCAAATTAAGGGGAGTGGGTATAACCAGGTATAGTAAATCTCCTTGAATATGTAGGCAGGCACGTCCACAAGCCCTGTGGGTCAGGAGAGAAGACCACTCCGCAGGTAGTTGTGTCAACTTTGGTATAAACAGATCGCGGAAGAGGGAGTGGCTTCTTAGTGGTGGCAAGCGAAGCAGTTCTGACACCTCCAAGTGAGGTATGCTTCCTGGGAGGGCAACATTCCACAAACACAAAATAAGGAGTGTATTGATGGTTGTTTCTAAAATGTAGGATCCATGTGGAGAAGTGTGGCTCAATGATTAGAGCGGCAGACCCTGATGCAGAGGTCTAGCCCGGGACCAGGGTTCAATTCCCCGCCTTGGCGGGTCTTGGGCTCAAAATTCCACGGATCTGATAATTCTCGCCTCGGTGCCTATTCCAATCATGGAGTCCCACTCTGCAACTCTGGACAATAGCTTGCTTAATCTCCACAACGGCCCCCACAACGCTAAGGATGCCTGGCCTCCACCTTGGGGGTGCCCAGGAGTGGACGCCTCACAGGGAAAGCCAGGATGGGTTCCACTGTGGTATTCGTACAAGCGCCTTGAGACCCTTGCGGGTGAGTAGTGCGCTATACAAGTATCAATTTACAATTTACATTTGCACTCCTGCCCAAGCTCTCTCTCCATGTCTTTAGCTTCGGAGTGTGGTTGCACAGCTCTCTGCAGGTGCGCCGTAGGCCGTGATTTCAGGCCCCGGTTTTCCCACCATCATCCCTCAATTGCGCATGTGTTATGGAACACTCTGTCCCTCACACATGCTAAGTTTAGCTTTATTTCTCAGTCACTCTGAGATCCTGGTGCCTGGAGGTCAGCGATGTGGCGCTACAGAAATCCAGATCTTTAAAGTTGCAGGAATATTTTGCTGAGCATCCCCTGGATTGAGCATTTACGTCCTCGTTCAGAAAACATTTTAGAATAAAACTCAGTAACTTGTATCAATATATATATATATGCACTCTGGGGCAGATCTACAAGGAAGTGCCACAGCATGGCACCGCAAGCCCTTTGGCTGTGCCATGCTACAGCACTTCCGAAGCACAGGGATGCAACATATTTACAAGAATATGTCGCCTCTCTGTGCATGCCCCTGCGCTGGCACACAAACTGCAGCCATGCGCTGGCGTAGGCACCTTTGCACCATGGTGCAAGGATGCCTGCGACGTGGGGAGATTGTTTTTGTGCAGGAGGGGGCACCTTCCTGTACAAAAATAATCACTACAGGCATTTTCCTCTTTCTTTGCCTGCTGTAGAATGCACCTCTAGGGTGGCGTAGCATTCAGACTCATCTCCAAATTTACGATTTCTCGTAAATCTGGAGATGTGTCTTGTTCCATGGGTGTTCCGTGGGAACATCCACAGCAACACTAATGGAACGCCCCTTCAACACAAAGTGCTGCATGTGAAGGGGCTGTATTTACAAGGAGAGGAAAAATCACGCATGGTGGCTTTTTCTGTCCTTGTAAATATGGAGGAGCCCCCTGCGCCACCAGTACATCACAAAAAATGACATACTGGTGGCGCAGGGGTTTGTAAATCTGCCCCTACGTTTCTAGCCGCTACATGATATAAACATTTCTAATAGCTGCACAACTGCTAACACTAAACCTATCTTGAAGCTTTAAAATTACCTCACCCCCTCATTTCCCAATAACAGCCGCAATAATAGATACTCACACTTCGATATAGAGGCCCTTACTTGGTCTTTGTGATGTTAGTGTTTTTCCACTCGTTCGACAAAATAAAAGCCTCGAATTTGAAATGAAGAAATTATTTATAATTGGAATGAAAACATCATTACAAACAGTATGCTACTTTTAACACATGCGTTTTAAATTAAAGGTGATAGTCACATTAAATGAGCTTTGAAATAACAAAGAAGTTGAGTTTTACATTCCTTGCACAAAAAAAATGCTTTATGTATTTTAGGGCTTTAAGTTATTGTTTTTATTGCCTAAAACAAAAACAGAAAGGCATTATTTATGTGAATACCAGCAACAAACACAGCGACTTGTTTCCCACCTCATCGTTCAACTCTTCGGTTCAGCGAGCCAGCAAGGTAATTTTCTCCGGCGATTAGAACTCTATTCTGAAAATAAGTATTGCATCTATATATTGTTTTTGTTAAACAACTTTCTTGTACTGTTTTCAGTAAATGCATCAGTGGAATTACATGTAGCGAAAGTATAAAAGTAGAAAATAGTATCAGTGAAGATATTTTCTGTCTGTTGTTAGGTCTCGCCTGGGAGAGCCCCGTGCACAGTCACTTGTGAGAATTTGTTTCACACAAAAAAAACTTAAAAAGAAACGCTTTGAACCTGCCCATAACTTCCCAGTGGTGGGCTTCTGAGTCACTCTGATTTCTTTTCATTGATCAGCAGCTGCTGATTTCACTTTTGTGGTCTTGCTAACAGACCACTTTTGGAGGATTTTGATTTCACCTTCTTTAGATTAGAAACACAGCACGGTCCTGCAGGAATCAGCTGAGTGTGCCTTACAACTCCCTTCCCCTTGTTCGCTACAGGTTGTTCAACAGATGGGCAGAGCTGTCTCATCTTTCCTTTCTGCATGGAGAATGATGCGCCCTAAAAACAGCAAAGTCAGTTATTGTTAAAGCACATTTTGGAAGGTAATAACTCTTGTAAACAGCTTCTACTGCTTTTTTATTCCTACAAAGTCGTCTTGATGCTCTTTTACGTTCATGTAACACCAAAAGAAACACCTACCTGTGCGCATATTCATTAAAAATGGCTCGCCTTCTACATTTGCAGACCAAAGGTTACTTTACAAGCCCATATAGGATGTTATGTTTAATTACTAAAAAATAGAACGCTTATCACTTGTTTCTTTCTGGCTACGCTCATTCTGCCTTTGGCTTTGCCTTTTTCCTCTTAATAAAGATTGGTTATATCTCCTAAATTTTAGAGACTTATATATATATATTTTTTTTTAAGTTTTATTGTTTTATTGCAAGGAAATACAGCAATACATAATAAGCAAAATAACACAATGTGTACTAAAAATATATAACAGATTTTAACGAGAAAAGGAAAAGAGAAAAAAAAGAAAAAAGAAGAAAGAATAAGTCAAGCAGTAAAATTAATTAAATTAGATCCACTCGGCAATTGGTGCCCAAATTTTTTCCCCCATGGCTCTTTTTTTAACCCCCTTTAACTTATATATAGCAGATTCAATGTTGTACATAAATAATAATTTTTCACGCCACATAAAAACGTGGGCGGATCCGGGCTAATCCATTCCTTAGTGATGCAAGATCTAACTGCAGCCATACAGAGAAAAAGAAAGTAAGATATTGGTCTTGGCCTAATAACAGTATGGTCTATGCCAGGCAATAACAATTCCGCAGTTATCTTAATCTCACATTTCAAAATAATGGATAGAAAAGTTTCAATATGTTGGTACAGCATTGAAAGTTTGGAACATAGAAAAAACATGTGTAATTCATCAGCTGCATATAGCCCGCACCGACTGCAGGTCGTACCTGCCGTCGTGCTCCACTTAACAATTTTGCTTGGAGTGTAATAAAGATTATGGATACACATAAAATGTTGGGATTTCATCATCCCGGTTATAAGACACTCTGAAGCCATTTTAATCGACAATAAAGTATCAACATCAGGTATACCTAAACTGTTAGCTCATTTCAACTGACATTGACCTAGGTCATCCCCATATTCCTGCATTAAGCTTGAATAAATAATTCCTATACGGGGGTTTTTTGCAAGAGCTCTAACAATGGAGTTTTAACTGGAGGACTTAAAGGATGGTTCTGTAGGAAGCTTCGGAGTTGAAGAAATTTAAAAAAATCATTTCTTCCCACAGAAAAATTATTCATTCAATCCTGAAATGAAACAATTTGGTCATTATAAAATAAATCACCCAGATACCTTATTCCTTTCTGCTGCCATCTATACATGGTTAAACCATAGAAAATTTCTGGTAAGAGATCCTTTGATGTAAAGGGAGTGTAGAAGTTTAATTTCCTTAGTTTTATATGTTTTCGGACTTTTTGCCAGACTCCAAAAGCTGACTTCAGTATCTTATATTTGGTTTTCTTGTAATAACTGGGCTCTACCATCCTCAAGATGGTGCCCTTAACTTTCTCACCCATAATCATTTGATAAATTGATGGAGTCTGGCAATCAAGCACTTCCACTCTATCTCCCATAATTAAGGGGTTAATGTATTGCAATGCGGCAGAAAAATAGTAAAAAAGAAAGTAAGGAACATTCCATCCGCCACATTTATTGCTGAGTATCATTTTCTTAGCAACTTTCCTATGACGTTTATAGCCCCATAGAAACCGAAAAATAGTTCTCTCTAAATTTCTAAAGCAAAGCAGTTGAAAATCTAATGGTATTGTGCGAAACAGATATAATACTTTTGGTAGAATCAACATTTTTAAAATGTTAAGTCTGCCAAAAAGTGATAAATGTAAGTGATCTAGACGCTGCAGTGAAGTATTAATTTGAGTTACTATAGGGTTTAAGTTACGTTCTGGTATCTTCTCTATGGGTAATGAAATCTTAATTCCTAAGTATGTGACCTCTCGAGTAGTAGAGATATTTGCAGGTGGATTTTCTCCTGAGCAAAGAATTTGTGTTTGTTCAAAATTGAGTTTGTAACCAGAAAAAGACCCAAACTGTTTAGCAATCTCATCAATAGTAGGTAGAGCTGTTTGAACGTCCGTAGTAGTTATCACTATATCATCGGCGTAGGCTAAAACTCGATAATTAATATTAGCTAAGTGAATGGGTTTAATATTTGGTTCCAAAACAAACCGATTAATTAGAGGATCAATATAAAAAGCAAAAAGTAACGGAGAACAGGGGCATCCCTGTCTGGTGCCCCTAGTAATTAATAAAGGTGAGGATATTTGCCCAATAATTCGAATATACGCTCTAGGGGAAGTATACAAAGTTTTTAAAGCTTTTATAATGCCTTGGCCTAGTCCCTTCCTGGACAGGATTTCCCAAAGATAGCCCCAAGCAACCCGGTCAAAAGCTTTCTCAGCATCTAGAAATACAAGTCCAATATTAGACCGAGTTGCTTGAGACCAATCCAAGAAAGAAATCACACGCCAAATGTGATCAGCATTGTCTCTAGCAGGGATAAAGCCATGTTGGTAAATAGAAGCTAAAGGGGAAAAAATGTTTGATAATCGTAAAGCTAAAATTTTGGAAAAAATGTTACTATCGGCATTTATGAGTGATATTGGATGGAAAGATGAGGGTAGTAACGGAGGCTTGCCTTTTTTAAGAAACACAGTGATTATGGAGTCATGCCATGATTGAGGGGCGCTACCTTGCTGAGCATTCAGACATAGATCCAATAATTCTAATTTTAGAACATTCCTAAACTGTTTAAAAAACTCTAAAGAAATGGCATCGGGACCTGCAGCTTTTCCTGAAGCTAAAGACATTAAAGAGAGTTCGATTTCCTCCCACGTGAATGGTGAATCTAGTTTCTCCTTCTCTTCATTAGATAGAGTAGTATTCAAAGCTAAGTCAACAAACCGAGTAATCTGATCTGAGCAGTCAGGACGATCATCGTCAGCATACAACTTAGAATAGAAGTTACTAAATACTTTAAGAATGTCTTCTAATTTGCTAACAGTCGTCCCTGTCTGATTGTTTATTTTATTAATACTAGCAAATGTCGCTTTTTGTCTAGCCCTCTTTGCCAAGAGTTTACCAGAATTTTCTCCAACTTCATAAACCTCTGTCCTAAAGGCAGAGACTTGTTGAGCAAACTTTGTGGCAAATCGCTGATGTATCTTGACTTTAAGAGTCGTTAACTTCTTTATAATACTTTCAGTAGGTAAGCCTTGGTTACACGCTTGCATAAGTTGAATCTCTAGGGATCTAAGGTTTTTAATTTCGGAATCTTCTTGCATTCTTCCTTTTCTTTTCTTATTGAGTAACTCAATGTTTCTCCCCGGACCCCACATTTAAAAGCATCCCAGACTATTTCTGGGGAAGCAGTACCTTTATTATTAGAAAACAATTCTGGAATCCAAGTATTCATATGATCAGTATAGGATAAATCATACAATAATTTACGATCAAATGACCATGGTCGAGGGGTATTAGAAGTACTCAATTCAAAATTAAGCGTTAAAGGGTTATGATCTGAGATAATTTTTGGAAGAACCCCATATTCCACTTGAGCTAGCTCGTTATATAAACCCTTAGATACAAAGAAGTAATCTAATCTAAAAAATCTTTGATGAGGAGCCGAAAAAAAAGTATATTCAGACATTCCTCCCCTTTTCTCATGCCCTACATCAGATAGTCTATATTCTTGAATGATCCCTTTGAGTGCTCCAAATACCTTCTTCTTCCTACCCTTATATGGAGTACTGCTGTGAATGTCAAATGTTTCCTCCAAATGTAAATTAAAATCTTCACATAATATAATATTGGATGACCATTGACCTAATTCTACACTTAAATGATTAAGAGCAGTGGGATCATCCATTATAGATGCATATATTGAGCATATAGTAGTAATCAGTCCTCCAAATTTAAGTTCAGCAATCACCCATCGTCCTGATGAGTCTTCTTTAACTTTTTTTATTTCCCCCATTCCATATCTCTTTAGAATTGCAACCCCTCTTATTGTAGAGCTCTGACGGGAACACCCTACAACTTCCAGTCCAAGATCTCTTGACCACCCTCTGTTAGACCAGGCGATGTGGGTCTCCTGTACACAGACTACATCCATCCGCATAGTTTTTAACATCTGAGCCATTATACCCCTTTTTCTTTTATCATTTAAGCCACAAACATTAATAGAACATATCAACAATATAGGCATTGTGTATTTTTTTTAAGGTAAATTCGCCTAATTAAAGATACATTAACAAAAATTTCCAGAATTCGGCACCTGCCGTAGATGGATCTTGAACACAAAATGAATACATCTTCCAACTGTATGTCCTTGCACCCCAAAAGAAGGAATTCTTCCCACCCACAACCCCCCCAGCTCTTCCCCCCCACCCCTCCCATTCCCCAACACCCCCCCACCAGAAGCGTAAGGGCTAGCGCCCTCATTGATGGTAAGTGAGTATGGGCTGTTAGTTCCGCCCGGGCCAGTCCAACCTGAAAAAATAGTGTGCCTCTGGCACAAAAAAAGAGCAATAACATAAAACACAACTAGAGGGTCGGCCCACTCAATCTAGAAACAATTGTTATCCTTAGCCTTTATCCTATAAAGCATTATTACATAGTTTCTAGGAATTGTTGCGCTTTGATCTCTGAAACAAAGAAAAAAGTTCTTCCCTTGTGCACAACCTTGAGCTTAGCTGGGTTTAATAAGAAGGTTTGCCCCCCCTTAGCTTGTATTGGTGCCATTAACTGTTTGAGTCTCCAGCGTTGTTACACTGTTGCAAAGCAGAAATCTGGTCGAACAAAAAATTCATGCCCCAGACCCTTTCTGGTTTTGGATGGCCTAGCCAGGACATATAGAATCTCCCGGAGAAGATAATTCTGCAAGCATATAAGAATAGCTCTTGGATTTTTATTTCCCCCCTCCTGATCATGTCTTTGGTTGAAGGGAAAGCGAAGAGCTCTTATGATTTCTTTGTCCCAGTCTCATCCTTTAAGATCCTGAAAAGCGTCTGAGAACATCTCTACAACAAACCGTTGAACATCCTTTCCTTCTGATTTTTCCGCAACTCCCACAATACGTAAGTTGTTACGACGCGCACGATTTTCTAAATCAGTTAATTTCCAATCAACATCTTGTCTAGTGCTATCCAAGTCTTTGATTGAGTTTTTTTGTAGGGTTAGCTCATCCTCTACCGCAGATATGCGCGTTTCAGTCTCCTGTACTCTCAGATTGGTATCCGTACTAGACTTAGCCAATCGACGAACAACATTCTGGAGCATACGTACAGCTCCTTGAGTACGAAGGCCCTCTGCTTTAGTTTCCTCTCTGTGAGTCATAATCATACGGTACATTGACGTCTGTAACTTATATATAGATTTCAGTGTAACCTCTTCAGCTTCCTCTAGTAACTCTGGAGATTCGGGGTCGGTTTCAATATTCATACCAGCCCCATCCCATTGAGGTTGACTCATGGCGCCTATATTTTCATCAGTTTTGGCCTCTATGACCTTGCGAACAGTATTTGGGACTCCTTCATTTGTTAAAAAATCAGATCCAAGCATATCTTCTTCTGACACTTGGTTACAATCATCTGCCCAGTCTTTTTCAAGGAGATGACCCTCGCTTAGTAGTTCTTCATCAAGGTCTCCTTCCGATGCTATCGATACGTCAGACATTGAGAAAAATTGGCCCCCTGATTCTATAGAATCTGCATCTTGCTGTTCATTCAACCTGGGCGAGACTCTGACTCCCTCTACAGCAAGGCAGAGTTCAGATAGTGCATCGTCGTTCACTCCCACTCTTACTCCGACTCCTTCCTCATCTAGAGCTAAAATAGCAGGAGATTTGGCTAAGTGACTTGCATCAGGTTTTTTAGAAACAGCACGTGGTAAACCCTTAGAGGGGGTCAGCTCATTTGTGGTGTTTTTGTTGGGGTTAGTTGTAGTCTTTTTTTTAATAGTCCAGGTATAATAGGCTCTTTAGTAGTGCCATTTGCTTGAGAATTGCGGTTTTCTGGCTCTGTTACTGTTGCTGTTGTCGTTTTCTCTGTATCTCCTGGGGTGGTAT
This sequence comes from Lissotriton vulgaris, assembly GCF_964263255.1. Lineage (NCBI taxonomy): Eukaryota > Metazoa > Chordata > Amphibia > Caudata > Salamandridae > Lissotriton > Lissotriton vulgaris. The sequence goes on from NC_141687.1 coordinate 900,448,341, forward strand.
TTGCAGGATTAACCAAATTAGTAGTATTTTTTTTTGTTACTCTGCCTTTGGGAGCCATGGTTGAGTTTTCAATTACTATGTCGAGATTGTAAGATAGAAGTTGTTCAGCCTTTGTTCAACCCTTTAAGATTTTTTTCCAATCACTTAACACCGTAAGTTTCTTTCAATTATGTATTATCAGTTATTATGCTGAACCACAGATACAGTCTTTTCTCCGCTCGTTTTTAATCAAGTATTATAGGCCCCACCTGCTGCTGAAAAGGTTAACACACCACAATGTAGCAAGCTCGGCAAAGAATATGTCTGCTCACCGCTTGATTTATCTGCAACTCCGAGCGCGGTAAAAACTCAGGAAACTGCTACACTGTTGCAACGATAGCTTCAGAGAGCTTTTCAATTCAGCTCCCTGGTCTTAGCCTCGTGGCCCCCGCTGCCTCTCCAGCAAAGACGCCGTGAATCGTGAATCGTGTCCTCGCACTCCTCACAGCAACAGATCCAAACGCCACGGAAACACAGCTGAGACGAGACTTATATTTCAGAAGCATTTTCCTTTCATCGGGACTACCTGTTTAAAGCAGAATGACAATCACAGCTTTAAAACAAAATATAAGGCCATCCAAAAATCTCGATAAAAAAAAGAGGGACCTCCTGAGTCTGGATATAGTTCCTAGGACAGGGCAACAGTAGTATTAATACGGATATTTTTCCTAGGCCACAGAGAACCTGTCTGAAATCAGGTTACAATTACAAGAAGATAAGTAGCTACCTCAAAATATATTTGACAGGCAATACAATTAAAGTATAAAAAAGATTATTTATTATTTTGTTAAAAAACAGAAGAATAAACATGAAGAAATATACACACATGATTAAAAAAAAGGGAAAATATTAAGAAAATACAACTTTGTCCACTTACAGCATGATTTATAAAACATATTCTTGGTAAGAAGACATATAATCATACATAACTAAAAAATATGTTTTTTTTTAAAACAAAGATCTTCAACATTGTCAATGTAAATGGTGACAATCTCAACGCGCGTTTCAGCGAAAAATCGCCTTCTTCAGGAGAGCACCAAGATGTTTCTAAAAGACAATATTAGTACATCAGAAACACAAAATGATACAATTACAATACATGAGGTAGCGACTGATGGTGCAAGAAGGGATTAAACTTCCAACCAAATTACAAGTGATCATACCCTAAACCAACATGATGCCAAAAGTATTTATATAAATGTCTCAAACAGACAGTTTAAAAGCCAGTGGAGAAGCATTTAGTGTGTCCAAGGATGGATATAATGAAGGGTGAATTAATGAAACAAAGAAAGAGAAGATAAATAGATGTGCAAAAATCAAGAACAGAGTGAAAAACACCCAAAAGATACAAGAAGCCCAGAAAGTTGGAGTCTTACCTGTACAGCCACAGGGCTATTTGTATATTTGACAATTCTTGAAGATCAGAGTAAAGGTTATCTATGGATACTAAAAAGATGAAATAAAAAGCGACATGAACGTCCTGATTTAATTGGGGACTAGCTTGTTTATTAACGTCACTACCAAAGATGAAAGATGGCTTCTAGTTTGATTGTATAAATACCTGATTCTAACAAGATAAATTGCAAGAAGATACAAGTATGCTGATATTTCTGTTACACGTAAAGAACTGAGCCGCAAGGAATGATGAATCTGCAAGAACGATTTAATAGAAAAATATAAAATCCCATTCTGTGTACTAAGAAATAACCTAAAATCATACCTATGTTAAATGAACAACAAAGTATGTACCTGATAAAAAAGTGAAAGAGAAAAATCCACTCGGAGGAAAACAGGAAGGCCCACCGTGTAGCACAAACAAACTATTATAAACATGTTAAAGCCGCTCGTAAAAATAGCATAGCCCAACAACTTACGGAAGCTGGCAATTCGCCTAAATAGCTATATAGGATTCTTGAGACATTTGTCAAGCCTATGGCCTGTGTAAGCCCGGATGACTTCTCACAAAGTCTGTGTGAGGAAGTCTCCTTATATTTTGAAAACAAAATTGACTCCATCTACGGTAAGATCCTAGCGTCCCAAACAGAAAAAGGCACCCTGAATGCTCCTCTCCCCACTGAGAATACAAATTTCTCACTGACCACCTTTCCCCCTATTAATAGCAGAGAGCTTCAAATATTAATGACCCACGTAAAATCTGGGTCTCCGGAGGACCTTATTCCTGCCAAAACCTTAGTCCCCCTGAGTACTTTGTTGGGCCCTCACATTCAAGACGTAATCAACCAGTCCTTAAAGAAGGGACACGTGCCAACTGAGTGGAAGAGAGCGGTGGTGAACCCCATCCGTAAGAATGCTGCTCTCCCCTGGACGGAGCTTTCCAACCTCCGGCCCATCTCCCTCCTACCCTATCTTAGTAAGCTTGCCGAGAAACACGTCAACGCGCACCTGCCCAATTACATCGAGGCAGCGGGCGGCCTAGACCACTCTCAATCTGGTTTTAGGCCAAACCATAGCACAGAATCAGCTCTCCTGTCAGTGACTGATAACATCAGGATGTCACTTGACGGGGGGAGCTCAGTGATTCTGGTGCTATTGGATTTGTCCGCTGCCTTCGACACGGTGTCGCATAAACCATCTCGGCCGCTTGAGGGAGGTGGGAATAAGAGGGACCGCCATGGCTTGGCTAGAAAGCTTTCTTGCGGACCGTCAACAAGGTGTCAAATTAGGCTCCCACAAATCCATCTGTAGGGAGCTCACCAAGGGAGTGCCACAGGGCTCATGTTTAAGCCCCACGTTATTTAACGTGTACGTGGCCCCCTTGGCGGACATTATAAGATCTCACGGGTTCTCCCCAATCTCCTACGCTGATGGCACCCAGTTGCTGCATCCCTTCCAAACCCTCACACCGACAGTTATACAATCTTTTCAAAATAGTATGAGAGCCGTGGCAGATTGGATGGCCCAGAACTTCCTCCAATGCAATGTGACCAAAACTGAAGTCATGTTGTTTGGAGGGGCCACCCTGCTATGTTCCCCCGACTGGTGGCCACTTGAGCTGGGACCTGTCCCCGTACCAAAACAGATTGTCAAAAATCTGGGAGTGCGCCTAGACCAAGCATTGATATTAAAAGATCATGTCAATCAAGTCACTGGAACTTGTTTCCAAGTAATTGGGCTATTACGACGCATTTTCCCCTTCCTGCCTGACATCCACAGGAAGACGTTGGTACAAGCATTGGTCATCGGTCGGATAGACTACTGCAATGGACTCCTCATTTCTGCCAATCAATAACAACTGGGCAGACTGCAGGTAGTACAAAACACCGCAGCTAGACTCATCTTGAATGCTTTTCCCCGAACTCCTTCACGCCCACTCCTCTCTCACCTCCACTGACTCCCGGTGAGACAACGTGTCAACTTTAAAGTATGCTGTATAATGCATAAGTGTATTTATGGGTCTGGCCCTAAATACCTAAGAGACATATTTGTCCCTTACTCACCGGGACGTGTCCTGCGTTCCAGCAGCACTATGTTGCTGCAGGTGCCCAGAGTGACGAGAGCAAGACAGGGAGGACGGGCCCTCTCACTTAAAGGTCCCATGTTATGGAACTCCCTGCCTCCACAGCTGAGACACACTCCTAATCTCCTCTCCTTTAGAAAGAAATTAAAAACATACCTCTTTACACAAGATCAATAATTTCTCCTGTTATCTGCGCAGTCTCATATCTCAGGCTGTTTCCTAATGCCTTACCAGCAGCTACGCGCGGAGATACCCCTTCGGGGCTGATTCAGGCGCGATACAAATTCATAAATAAATAAATAAATAAATAAAAAGAAAAAGAAAATCACAGCTTCTTCACAATGAGGGACAAGAATTACTCACACATTTACAGATGATCTGCCTGGAATAGAAACAAGTATGAGTGAAACCAGGCTCATACTACTAAAATGCGGCTCATTTACTGGCTGCCAACCACCCTTTTTAGGTCTCCAAATAATAGCACAAGTGTATTATAAACCATATGGTAGCTATCTTTAGTTTTCCTATACCAATGGTGCGCCTCTATTACAGGCGCAGGTTATTTAACCGGGCAGGGATCCTCCCGCTCCGTCTCTACCAGAACCTAGCCTTCGTGACGTGCCGAATTTCGCAGCATCGCTTAAGTAAGTAAATATGGAGAATACATTACCTATTAGTATGTCAGACCTCTATAGGCCATGTAGATTCGCGTATTTTGGTTTAGTTTCTCGGTTTGTATTACATTATCCTTTTTATCTTTATTTACTGTAATGTCTTGAGGCTACACGACACTCTACATTATGTAGGAGCCTCCTTGATGTGCTATAATTCGCGGATCTCCTTTTTAAATAACCGGACACGGAGGCTACTCTATTCGCCAACCTAGTACCCCGTTTTTGAGTTACACAGAGTAGTTCTTTTAAGACATTTTTAGTTTGGTTTAGGCTACAAGATATTTCCTATATTTTTGTAGGTCCCTCCTAAGAAGTGCCGATTTTCGCGGTTTTCTCTAAGCTATCTGACATGGAGGCTACCTGAGTAGTTAATCTAGTGCCGTTTTCTCAGGTTAGGCAGATTAGCTCATTTCAATGTACATCTTTGTGGTTTATTGTTTCAACCTGGAGTAACCCTGACTACTATGCATTACTATGTAATGTTCATTTTATTTTTAGATCATCATATCCGGATGATCCACGCTCCTTTGCCTGCTGCATAAGCCCACATTATTCCCAACAAACACGGGCTCCTAGTACTATCTAAAGGTATCTAGACATGCTATACACGCAGTAGTTGACGTTTATTTTATTGGTTTTTCACTGCAACTTCTTGTAGGTGTTTGTAATTTAGAATAGCACCTCACATTTTATTATTGTTTCCTTGCAGATCTATACAGATATATGGTCATTATTATCCATATATATAATATTGCATAGGTGCCAAGCTTTTCACATATCTTTGAAGTGCTGTGACACCTTTGGATTCAGGTATTTTATTCATGACAGCCAGTAAATGTGCCGCAATTTAGTAGTATGAGCCTGGTTTCACTCATACTTGTTATCTATTCCAGGCAGATCATCTGTAAAACGTACGAGCAATTCTTGTCCCTCGTTGTGAAGAAGCTGTGATTTTCTTTTTGTCTCTTTCACTTTTTTATCAGGTACATACTTTGTTGTTCATTTAACATAGGTATGCTTTTAGGTTATTTCTTAGTACACAGAATGGGATTTTACATGTTTCTATTAAATCGTTCTTGCAGATTCCTCATTCCTTGCGGCTCAGTTCTTTACGTGTAACAGAAATATCAGCATACTTGTATCTTCTTGCAATTCATCTTGTTAGAATCAGGTATCTATACAATCAAACTAGAAGCCATCTTTCATCTTTGGCAGTGACGTTAATAAACAAGCTAGTTCCCAATTAAATCAGGACGTTCATGCCGCTTTTTAATTAATCTTTTTAGTATCCATAGATAACCTTTACTCTGATTTTCAAGAATTGTCAAATATACAAACAGCCCTGTGGCTGTACAGGTAAGACTCCATCTTTCTGGGCTTCTTGTATCTTTTGGGTGATATTCACTCTTTTCTTGATTTTTGCACATCTATTTGTCTTCTCTTTCTTTGTTTCATTGATTCACCCTTCATTATATCCATCCTTGGACACACTAAATGTTTCTCCACTGGCTTTTAAACTGTCTGTTTGAGACATTTATATAAATACGTTTGGCATCATGTTGGTTTAGGGTATGATCACTTGTAATTTGGTTGGACGTCTAAACCCTTCTTGCACCATCAGTCGCTACCTCATGTATTGTAATTGTATCATTTTGTGTTTCTGATGTACTTATATTGTCTTTTAGAAACATCTTGGAGCCCTCCTGAAGAAGGCGATTTTTCGCCAAACGCGCGCTGAGATTGTCACCATTTACATTGACATTGTTGAATATCTTTGCTTTGAAAAAATAATAATTTTTTTTTAGTTATGTATGATTATATGTCTTCTTACCAAGAATATGTTTTATAAATCATGTTGTAAGTGGACAAAGTTGTAATTTTTTAATATTGTCCCCTGTTTTTTAATCATTTGTGTATATTTCTTCATGTTTTTGCTTCTGATTTTTACCAAAATATTAAATACTGTTTTTTATACTTTAATTGTATTGTCTGTCAAATATATTTTGAGGTAGCTACTTATCTTCTTGTAATTGTAACCTGATTTCAGACAGGTTCTCTGTGGCCTAGGAAAAATATCTGTATTAAGTCCATCCAAAAATACCATACTGTAAAGTAGCATGCCAGACCATATCATACCATACCATAAAATGAGAGGCCATACCTGCCAGACTAAACAATGACAGGCCATTCTATACCATGCCATACCATACTAAACAATAACAGGCATAGTATACAATCCCAAGTCATACCATACCGCACCATACAATGACAAACCATGCCATACCATGCTATGCAATAACAATTCCTAAGGTAGCATTTAATAGCAATCCATGCCATTACCATAACATACCATATTATACAATGACAAGTCATACCATACCATGACAGGCCATACTATACTCTACAATGACAAGCCATAAGATAAGATATCATATCATACCATACAAGACCATACCATAACATACAATATTGTACAACATAGCTTCCCATATGCTAGACCTATTAACTTTCCCTGTGCTTGTTAACATTGATCGTCTAAGCCAGGGGTACTCATAGTACGGCCCGCGGGCCGGTGGCGGCCCGGCAAGCCTTCCGTGGCAGCCCGCGGACCGTCCAAACATCCTTCCGTGTTTTAATATATATATATTTTTTCATGGTGTCAGCGAACACCCCTGCGGCAGCGCGAGTCAAGAGACTGCTGCTCTCTGGGGGCCGGGGCCGGGCGATTCCGTGGAGCTGCAGGGGCCTACGAGGTAAACAAAGCTCATTAACATGGGAATGGTCTTTTAAAGACCTGTTAATTGCTCGATGCGGCTGTGTGTGTGTGTGCCTGGGCTGAGACAGCTTCCGGGCAATTCATCCCCGTCTGCCAACCTACCAAATGGCGCCATTTGAAAGTCAGGGGGAGCTAGGGTAGAACCAGTCACAGGTCAGCCTTGCATCTTTAAGGGAATGAGGGCTTTGGACGAGTGAGGCCCTGTAAGGCCGACGGGGCTGGGCCAGCGTCAGCCACACTTGTGCAGCTAAACATTGAAGAAAGACTACTAGGCTGGTCACTGCATTTTAAAAGTGCAGAAAGGCAGATGTATGCAGCAACATTATATATCGTCTCACCTTTAACACCTTCTCGGTTTTTACTGATAAATGACAACTCAGCCGCACTGTTTTTGTTATAGACATGCACGGACTATTTTCTCAGTTTATGTCCTATCTGGAAATCAAATGAGGCGGGGCGGAGTCATTCACGTCATGTTATTAGGTTGGCATAGAAGGGTTTGTCATTCTGTTTGTATTTGGAAGAAAATGGAAAATGAAACACTATTTAAAAAGGGAAAAAGTGTTCCAAGAAATGGCACACGTTTTTAAGGGAAGACAAAAGCAAATATATGTTATATTAAAATGTCTATAAATGGAGAGGAATTTGAGTTTGATCCTTAGTCTAGATGGGGCTAATGAGTTTTAATTAAGGGTCTCAGTTAAGGTTTGACGGGTTGGGCACCAAACCATTGGGCTGGGGCTTAGGACAGATACACATCTCCTTTCCCCTGACATACACTGGGGTGAGTGTTGGGGGGCTTAGGACAGACACACATCTCCCTCCCTGAGGGAGAGCGAGGGAGGGAGACAGAGGCAGATAGAGGGAGAGAGACAGAGGGAGAGCCAGACAGAGGGAGAGCGAGGGAGAGCGAGGGAGAAGTAGACAGAGGGAGAGCAAGGGAGAGCGAGGGAGGGAGACAGAGGCCAAGGGAGCGAGACAGAGGCAGACAGAGTTAGAGCGAGGGAGAGGCAGGCAGAGGGAGAGCGAGGGAGATTCAGACAGAGGGAGAGCGAGGGAGAGTGATGGAGAGCGAGGGAGGAGGACAGAGGCAGACAGAGGGAGAGCGAGAGAGGGAGACAAAGGGAGAGCGAGGGAGACCCAGACAGAGGGAGAGCGAGGGAGAGCGAGGGAGAGCGAGGGAGAGGCAGACAGAGGGAGAGCGAGGGAGGGAGACATAGGCCGAGGGAGGGAGACAGAGGCAGACAGAGGGAGAGCGAGGGAGGGAGACAGAGGGAGAGCGAGGGAGAGCAAGGGAGGGAGACAGAGGCAGACAGAGGGAGAAGGAGGGAGGCAGAGGCAGACAGAGGGAGAGCGAGGGAGGGAGACAGAGCAAGGGAGGGAGACAGAGCGAGGGAGAGAGACAGAACGAGGGAGGGAGACAGAGTGAGGGAAGGAGACAGAGGGAGACAGAGGGAAGGAGGGAGAGGGAAGGAGAGAGAGGGAGAGGGAAATAGAGTGAGGAGAGGGAAACAGAGAGGGAGAGGGTAACAGAGAGGGAGAGGGTAACAGGGAGAGGGAAACAGAGAGACAGAGAGAGAGTGAGACAGTCAGAGTGAGTGAGACAGAGGGAGTGAGACAGTCAGAGTGAGTGAGACAGAGGAAGAGCGTGAGTGAGAGGGAGTAAGACAGTCAGAGTGAGTGAGACAGACGGAGACAGAGAGACAGAGGGAGAGAGAGGTAGAGAGAGGGAGGAAGAGGGAAAGAGAGAGGGAGGGAGACAGAGCGAGAGAGAGAGAGACAGAGAGAGAGAGAGAGAGAGACTGAGAAAGAACGAGAGAGAGAGATGTGTGTATGTCGGGTCTGGTGGCTCAGTGGACGAAGGCGTCCGCTGCACGGACCAGTGATCAACCTTGTGGTACCAGTTTTTTTTGTTGCTCGAGCCCCGCCCCCTCCCCCACTGACCCCGCCCCCACCGGTGCGGCCCTCAGCCACAAACCACACTGTAAATTTGGCCCCCGAGAGAAAGTTTGTGAGTACCCATGGTCTAAGCTGTTGGTGTCACACGCTTCTATGGCAGCAGTCAATCCCTATCCAGGGTTTGCAAGGCAAATTATGCTGCATGTAGTGGGGCATACTGAGCTCTGGCCCTGCGTGTTTGAAAAGGAGTTCACCCAGAAGGTTAATTTTACTAGAATCTCAACTCTATGTTATAGAAGTGAATAGACTAGGTTAGGGTGTACGACACTGGGTGCTAGGAGGCACATTAACACCAGGACATGCATATACAATTAGGCCTGGGCGGGGTTCATGGAGTGCTCTGCAAAACTCAGTGAAGGGCCAAAAATAATCTGCTGCGTTCCACGAGCGGCGCAGTGTGGTAAGTCATGCTGCTTGCACTGATTTATAGTGCCAGGAGTTTGCCCCGTGCTGTAAAATCACAGCAAAAGGCACTACGCATCGTGCCAGCGGGTGCTGCTTCTTTCTGCCTCTCGAGTAGACATTCTACCCGAGCGGTAGCTTCCTCTACACAAGTAGCTAATTTCTCAACTCGAGCTGTCATGACCTGCTGCGACGCCCCACGTTGAGAAATCTTGCCGGGAGTCGGTCTAGTGTGCGATTTTTCTCGCTTCCCAACTTCACATTGGTGAGCTGCGTGAGAGAAAAAACTCTGCTCTGCATCACTTCGTGGAGTTTAGTGGAACTCCGTATGGAGCGCAGAGTGTGTAAAACTCCTCGAGCTCCACCAGCGGAGTGGAATTCTTAGCCCACCCCTACATGAAATACATGAACTTACAATGACATTTAATGGAACTTGTGGCATGGATCAGACTCCATGGGACCTTTCTTGAGCGCTGCAGAACTAGATGGATGTGTCTTTCCAAAGAGTTATGGCACAGGGAACTGGTGCATGTCTTATACCAGAGAATGGATAGATAAATGTATGTGTCCCACCAGGATATTAACAATACTTTAGATAGTTGCATAAAGCAAGCTCTCTGGGGACTTGTATTGGACACATATTTTCTACGTGTCTATGATAGCAGAAAGATGGACCTGGAGGCCTTCTATGGATTGGCGAGGAAATACACTAGCATCTAACAACAGTTCACCTTCAAGTAACCCCAATATCTCTTTTGACACAAGTAGAATTCACATATATCGCTACTGTTTTCTGAAAACTGGGGAAAGAAATGATATAAACAATATTATTTAAAGGTATATTGTTGCAGTCAGTCTTTACTTCTGTTCATAACTGGTAGATAGTACATGTAACTCCCTTAGCACACATTCAGGCCCCTTATCTTTTTGATTCAGGAGAGTCCAGTGTAAATCCAGGAGGTCAAGATCATTGCCCGATTTTCAGGACAATCATTTAAGACATATTTAAACACAATGAATGAAAATTAAATAAACTATCTGAAAAAACTTGGCACTGATCCAGCATTTTGGATCTATGCAGGAGACCTCTGATTAACGAAAGTGCATTAAAGAATGTGGGAACTCTGGGTTGTAGCAATTTTGTGGGTCCTGGCAGATTACTGGAGTTTCCCTCAGAAATCATAGGAAAATGCAGAACTTTAGTCAAAGTTTAAAGTTTGCAGGGGATTCAGGGTAAGAAAGCCTAGAGGAATCCATGCTGGATTTACTTGGGTCTCTTCATTTCAGAAGCACCCAGTGTTTGTCGAGTTTCCTGGTTGCTGGATGATCCAGTCCCCAAAGACTGAGGCCATGACCACGGCAAGTGAGCAGAAATTAGGATGTACCCACTCTCTGCTGGGCCATACATTAATACTAAACCCAAAATAATCTAAATTTCATCTTTCTTGCCATGGGGATGGGGAAGGGGATGTTGTAAGCTGTGGGGGTTCAAAACGTCTGTGGGTGCTTTTGGGGTGGGAGTGAGACCTGCTGTCAGGATGAGCCAGCCCCCATCACAATTAGTTTAAAAAATCCATGGTATCTAATGGACATGTTGGGACCTATTGCAGGGTAAATACTCCAATCTGCACCCAAGGGGGGACTTTGTTGGGTGGTAGTGACATCCAATGCCTTGGTGAGATGGCCACACCCCATATTTGTTTTGCAAAAAACCTAATAAGTGGGCTTAGATTAGGGTGAAGTCTTTCTCTTCCCATTTAGAGTGGGGGCAGAATGAATGTGAGGCCCTTTAGAGGTGGGGGTCAGATCTAATGCCTAGCCAGGCTGCCCCACCCCTTCTTTTTTATAGTATTTTCCTTTGTATCATATGGGCATTCTGCTCCCTATGAGGGGCAAAAAACTTCCAAACTCCTGAACCTACCATGGGGTGGGAGCATGGCCAAATGACTTGGGTGGTCCGATTCCCCCTTTTTTCATTGCATTCCCTGTTGTCTAATTACTGTCCTCTTTGGGAAAAAACATTTCCTGGGTGTTTGGTGGGCTAGAAGCCCCTCCAGGGGGAGGGCTGTCTAGACAGGGGATGAAATTTGAGGCAGATTTGGTGTAACCTCCCAGGGGAAGCATAAAGCATGTGGTGCCCTTTTTGAGGTGGGGGCATGGCCCAATACCAGAATGGGCAGATCCCTCCTCCTTTTATTTAAAAAGAAAAATTATCCTTGGCAACCAGAGGGCTTTCTGCCCCCCTTTGGGAGGTGAATATGATTAGATGCATACAATCGTCCCCTACTCTGGGGAGGGGTGGTCTGAAAAGCGTCTTTTTTTAGTGAGGGAGTTCTTCCACATGTCTGGGCGGCAGTCACTCCCAAGCAGGGTTCCACTTAGGAGAAGAAACAATACCTCTGCTACTTAGATTGTTTCTTGGGGTCAGAATTATGCCCCTGAGAAAAGATCAGTGCGAAACTAGACAGGACATAATGGTCCAGACTGGTTTCACTTTCAATCACAAAGGTGTCAGGATAGTGCACACACAGAGCAACAATGATTAACCCCTTAGCTGCTGACTTTATCAGCCCCAGTGCTGAGCCCTTTTTTGATGTTAGGCCCTCATGACGTTTTTCCCATAAAAGGTGTCCTGGCCAAATGTACATCCCTTTCTAATGGTACCCATGGTTTGTGGGGAGAACCAGGATGAAAGCCAAAGCATAGCAAAATGTCGGGTTATGTTCAGAACTGGGAAAAGGGGTAGTGCAAAAAAGTGTTGCTTTTTTCCTAAAATGAAATCAACAGAAGGTATGCTGTGTTAATAATGACATCTTCCAAGCTTTCATGAACAAGGAGAATTGTGAAAGAAAACCAATATTGTTTTGCCACAGTTTTTTCATTTTACCAGCTCTGAGTCTGTTTTTTCTATTTTTAGAGGTTTCCTCATTCTTGTAAGTAGTTATGATAGCAGATGTGAAGATCATAGACGAGCCCAGAAAACTTAACTTATCTGAAAACTAGACAAAATTCTAAATACAGAAGGGAGTCATTTTTAGGTCTCGCCTGTCGATGCGCATGCGCATCGAGCAAGCGAGACTATTGCGAGTTATCCACTCTTTATCCACACTGCAAGGAATCGTGGCGATTCCTTGCAGTGCCCGTGACTTTTAAGGTCAATGCGCATGCGCATTAAGCTTATGCGCATGCGCATTGACCTTAAAAGTCACAGGCGCGTGCACGTCCGTGTTTGTTTACCCGCTCCGCCCCCTCCCGCCGTGTCGCCTTGCCTACTCTCCCCTCTCCGCCCCCGTTCCGCCCCCGTTCCGCCCCCTCCCCTTCCCGCCGTGTCGCATTTCTCCTCCCCCCTCCCCTCTCTTCCCTCCGGCTTCTTTTTTTTTGTTTATTTTACTCGCACCTCTCCCCTCTCCGCCCCCGTTCCGCCCCCTCCCCTTCCCGCCGTGTTACTTCTATGGGGTCTCAAACGTGTGCCGTCAGTGTTACATGCGGGTCTGAGCTATGTTACCAGCAATGGAACGTGTGGCCTGCAACATACACCTGGAGCTCCACAGCAACCCACCGAGCTGCCTCTTGGATTCATAGTGCCCTTCGGCCAATGCATTGACCACCCGAGCTGCTGTCCTTAGAAGCCGACACTTGCTGAATGCACATCTCTTGAATGACTCACTGAGCTCTATCGCCAGGAGATGTCCTTGCTCTGCAGATCTTGCCTACTCTCCCCTCTCCGCCCCCGTTCCGCCCCCTCCCCTTCCCGCCGTGTCGCATTTCTCCTCCCCCCTCCCCTCTCTTCCCTCCGGCTTCTTTTTTTTTGTTTATTTTACTCGCACCTCTCCCCTCTCCGCCCCCGTTCCGCCCCCTCCCCTTCCCGCCGTGTTACTTCTATGGGGTCTCAAACGTGTGCCGTCAGTGTTACATGCGGGTCTGAGCTATGTTACCAGCAATGGAACGTGTGGCCTGCAACATACACCTGGAGCTCCACAGCAACCCACCGAGCTGCCTCTTGGATTCATAGTGCCCTTCGGCCAATGCATTGACCACCCGAGCTGCTGTCCTTAGAAGCCGACACTTGCTGAATGCACATCTCTTGAATGACTCACTGAGCTCTATCGCCAGGAGATGTCCTTGCTCTGCAGATCTTGCCTACTCTCCCCTCTCCGCCCCCGTTCCGCCCCCTCCCCTTCCCGCCGTGTCGCATTTCTCCTCCCCCCTCCCCTCTCTTCCCTCCGGCTTCTTTTTTTTTGTTTATTTTACTCGCACCTCTCCCCTCTCCGCCCCCGTTCCGCCCCCTCCCCTTCCCGCCGTGTTACTTCTATGGGGTCTCAAACGTGTGCCGTCAGTGTTACATGCGGGTCTGAGCTATGTTACCAGCAATGGAACGTGTGGCCTGCAACATACACCTGGAGCTCCACAGCAACCCACCGAGCTGCCTCTTGGATTCATAGTGCCCTTCGGCCAATGCATTGACCACCCGAGCTGCTGTCCTTAGAAGCCGACACTTGCTGAATGCACATCTCTTGAATGACTCACTGAGCTCTATCGCCAGGAGATGTCCTTGCTCTGCAGATATGACCATTGAGAGAGCATCATGGAGTACAGCCCCTGCTCTGAAAAAAAGTAGGTCACGATTGGAAACTTCTTGAGGTTAACACAGCTTCTCTTCATTGTAGGTTTGATAAAATGAGTGCCACTGAGATGGGTATAACACCACTCATTATTTATTCTACTCTCCTCCCCCCTCCTCCTCTCCTCCCCTGCCTGCCTGCCGTGTCGCACCTCTCCCCTCTCCGCCCCCTCCCCCGTTCCGCCCCCTCCCCTTCCCGCCGTGTCGCATTTCTCCTCCCCCCTCTTCCCTCCGGCTTGTCTTAAGTACTTGTTTCTTCTTCAAGCTCAACAGTTGTGTTAAGCTTCGTAGGGTGTCTTCTGCCACAATTAGAGAAGATCTTTGATAGTTTTGGTCTTTTAAAGCCGTTCGTTTTCTGTAAGAAGCAGTTATTATATCAGACGAGCATTAACTTGCTCTGCGGAGCTTGGCTTCTTTCAAACTATAAATAATGTATCGAGCCCAGTCTGAGCGACTCGAAGGCTGTTCTGGACAGAGATGGATGGATGGCTGCGGCTGTCCATGTCATCGGACGGACATGTTCGTTTGGCTTTTGCAGTTGCTCAGGGACCTCGGCTTTCATAGCATCAAACAACTGCTGCCCTCAAGTGCCTCAACATTGTATCTCTCCGCTATTTGCCTAAGAGTGAAATGTGTGCCACTGCTGAATACGTTAAGTTCGCCTCGTTTCGGTTTCATCTTTTGGGGTGTTAATTAAACCCTGCTTTTGGCTGCCTGTAAACTTGCTTTGTGTGTTTGTATTTCAGGTGGAGAATCTACTCTTAAACTCGCCGCACTGCCGGGTCATGGTTTTGCATTTTCTATTGCATGGACGCAGCGCTGGTTAAACCGGCTCTAACAACATTGGATCCAATTTGCGTCGAATTGGGCAGTTTTCTGACTTTGTGGTGGTCCGCACATTGGTGAATGGAAAGGACCGCTTAGGGGAGATTTGTGGAAAAGAAAACCTGATACAATATTTATGCTTTAACAAGAGCTGTATACACCAGGCGCCAATCTGAAGACAGAGATTGGCTCATGAATTCCCTGCCAAATTATACAGGACTTGAGCACTTTGAAGAAACCACAGTCGGTGATCGTAAAATTAATTTAAGTATCCGTGTGTAAACAAGTTTCAATCAGTCTAATCATAATGTAAAAATTTTCTAAACTCCCTTGGGGTGATAAGATAGCCAGGCCTGCTTGCGGTATCTTAAGGCCATGAAATTAACTTGTGCCCAACACCCTCCTTTTTTATGTACTCTTTATAATGATGGAATTGTGCGGCTGCTGCGTTTTTTGCATAATTATTGATTTGCCGTGTTTGCCACATAATCCAACATCTGCCATGTAATCTTCAACGTCTCTCACCCTCACTCTCACTCATCCTCACTCACCCTCAACCCGTCACCCTCACTCACTCTCAACACCTCACCCTCACTCACCCTCAACCCCTCACCCTCACTCACCCTCAACACCTCACCCTCACTCACTCAACCCTTCACCCACACTCACTCACTCTCACTCACCCTCACTCACCCTCACTCACCCTCACTCACCCTCACTCACCCTCAACCCCTCACTCACCCTCACTCACCCTCACTCTCACTCACCCTCACTCACCCTCACTCACCCTCACCCTCAATCACCCTCAACGCCTCACCCTCAATGCCTCACCCTCAACACCTCACTCACCCTCACTCTCACTCATCCTCACTCACCCTCAACACGTCACACTCACTCACCCTCACTCAACCTCAACACCTCACCCTCACTCACTCACCCTCAACACCTCACCCTCAACACCTCACTCACCCTCACTCTCACTCATCCTCACTCAACCACCCTCAACCTCACTCACCCTCAACACCTCATCCTCAACCCCTCACCCTCAACACCTCACCCTCAACCCCTCACCCGCAATCCGTCACCCTCAACCCCTCACCCTCACTCACTCACCCTCAACCCCTCACCCTCAACCCCTCACTCACCGTCACTCTTACTCACCCTCACTCACCCTCACTCACCCTCACTCACCCTCAAAGCCTCACCCTCACCCACCCGCAAACCCTCACCCTAACTCACACTCAGCCTCACTCAGCCTCACTCACCTTCACCCTCACTCACACTCACTCACCCTCACTCTCACTCAGCCTCAACCCCTCACTCACCCTCAACCCCTCACTCACCCTCACTCACCCTCATTCACCCTCACACACCCTCACCCTCACTCACCCTCAACTCCTCACCCTCACACAGTGCAATAGGTCTCAGAGCATTTGAGTTAGAGCTTTTAGAATTGTTTATGGCTTTTTTCTTTAGCATTGGCTACAGGGAACAAAAATGCTAAAGATTTACAAAAAAAACCCATAAACAATTCTAAATGCACTAACTCTAATGCTGCGAGACCTATTGCATTTCCAATGCTTGTTGTAGATTGCTTGTGGTTTTAGAAGCAAATTGTTGAAATGAAAAACAGTTAAAATAAGTAGGAAAAGTATCATTCAGTGACAATGTTTTTATCTGTAATTTTTTGCCTCAATGTCTGATTTACAAAAGTAATATACTTTTACATTTGTTAGTCTTCTGATCGCAAGAATATAGAGTAATTGTTGTTGGCCGAAAAACAGGGCTGTCTTTAGTGCTGGCGGCACCCAGGGCGATAATCTTTTTTAGCGCTCCCCTCTCCCATGACCTCCTCCTCGGATGCCCCGACTACCACCTGGCAAAAGGGCTAATCATCCCTTCACACCCCCTATCTTGCATACATTTCATTTCTTTTAAAGCACTATAAAGGCTGGCTTTACGAATCCAATCAGCTATCCATTTTAACTACAGATCTGTTCTTTGCAGCAGGCATATTAACCCTCTGTGCTACTTTATGGTGAGACAAAACTGCCACTAGACAAAACTCCGATCTCTCTGTCTACCAGGAACTTTAATCACAAGAGTTATCTTGACATTTTTATTGCTGCCTGATATCTGGATGCACAAGGAACTCTGCATCGGCTGCTTTGAAATCGTAAGTTATTGCTAAACACAGCATCCTTATCTGAGGTCAGCGCCCCTCTCCAGGTCAGCGCCCAGTGTTACTGCACCGGTCACACTGTCCTAAAACCGGCCCTATCAAAAAGCATGTGATAAGCAGAGCCAATAACTGAGCTGCAGCTTGTAATGATTTATCATTGAGTACCAACCTTGCAGCAATTCATATGATAAAATCTAGTTAACTATAATGGGTGTGAAGGAAATCTTTATATTTTTTTAATCTGCACAAGACACCGACTTTAGTAATGGTGGGTATTTGTGCACCTTTGAATTTGGGTTATCCTTACTATTATATGATTCAGAGTGCATTTTGAAAAATGTGACATGCTGGTTTATACTATCTTATACTTGAAAGACAAAAATGAAGAGAGAAAATCAATAGATAATACCGAATATTCACTGTTTCGACTACTGTTTCAATATAATCGGTAACCCGCTTGTGTGGCTGGGCCTAGAACCTGCAAAGCAAAAGGCCCCGAGATACAACATGAATGCACCAAATGTCTGGCATGAAAAACAATCCTTTTTGACAATGTGGAATAGTTGCGGCATTTGGGCCTGGGTTTCGGTAGAGGTGGGCAGGAGTTACACTACACAGAATTCCGTCGAGTTGCATAAAAACTCCGGGGCAGATTTATGAAGGGCTTGCGCCACGTTTACGCCGCCGTTGCGTGACGCAACGGCACGGAAACGTGGCGCATCCCTGCGCCCTATTTACAACGTGACGCATCTAGGAGATGCGTCACGTTGTACAGCACTGCGCCATGAGGAGGCGTTCCTGCGCAGGGGGGCGTTCCTGCGCAGGAACGCCTCCTGAAAGTGGCTGAGTGAAATCTATGAGATTTCACTCAGTCACTTTCAGGGCAATGCTGCGTCAAAACCCTGCGCCTGCTTGAAGCAGGCGTAAGGCTTGAGGCAGCATTGAAAGAATAGGCCCCCCTAGAGCATTGCTGGAGCTGCGTCGCGCTTGCGACGCAACTCTAGCAATGCGCCACATTTCCGGCACAGATGCGTCACGCATCTGTGCCGTTTTTGCCCCATGGTGCGCCGCATCATAAATGCGGCGCACCATGGGTGGCGTAGCTGTAGCGCATGTTAACTGAAGCATCCATCGGGATGCGCCAGTTAACATAAATCTGCCCCTCCATGGAATTCCAGAGTTCTGCTCTTCTCTGAGACCTGGCTAATCTGCTGCCAGCGTTGTTCCCTCAGCTTAGACACCATACCGTAGTCAACCGCACCTGAGAACTGCACCACGCCATACTGCTCACCTACTCCTCCTGCCCAGCTGCCTGACTTTCCCTGCTGCACGCTTGTTGTTACCCGCTTAGAACCTTTCAGATGCCTTGCGGAACGGGAGGTGAAGGCAGCGAGCCGATTGCAGTTACAGAAAAAAATATGTGGATTGTTGCACTCCTGAGTACAATTTTATAGTCTGCAGTAAATCGGTTTATTCAAGTATAGGGTGCATGTGGGTGCCGGCATCTGATCCAGGGTGTTGAACAATATGAACTAAAGTTGCGTTGTCTCCAGTGAGATCAGTGTCCCCACTCTGCACTCCTTTGAAAATTAATTCTCATTTAGTTCAGTAATATATATTAAATCATTCAGTCATTATCTACTGTATAATCAGAAATCATTTACTTCGATGAATTTACAATGTTTCTCTTTGTCGTGTTAAACATCACACAGATCAAATTCCATTCCTTCAATGTATACACAGATCTCAATGCATTTCGGGACTAAGCCCTTCATCAGGTGCAGATTTTCTGAAAGTTGTCACAAAAGCAATAATCAATGTTACAGGAAACAGAAACCCACAAAAAATTAATGCTGTACAGCAATCCAAACTAAAAATGCTCTTGCTGGTGTGTTACTGCATGTGAAAAAATGTGCGGAAAACTCAGTGTGACCCACACGATGTTAACATTGATAACAACTCCAAAAAAAAACACAACCATGCCATTATGTGACTAGCCTCAAAAATGCATGTTCGTGAAAGAACTGATCCAATGCAGTGTAAATAGAAAAGCGTGAATGCATTTCAACGTTTTAAGTCAGATTTATGTGTCTGTGAGCCACTCGAAAACCACTGTATCCATACACATGCTCAATCTGGTATTGTACACAAACTCTATCCTCAACTGTAAATTACGAGTAAGTGCCAAGTTCATCCTGTGTAGTTTATTATGCCATTTTAGCATGCAGGGATCATGGGGACAAACCGCCACTCTTTACTAAATTGCATACTGCAGCTACAGCCAACCTCTGCCTGAGAGTCCGGGGGTGAATCAATCACACATTACCTCTGTGGTGAAAAGATAATGGCAAACTGCAAATTCGGCCCAAAACGCGTACAAACAAATGCATTGTAATTGTCCTCGACTAAGCTGACATACATTGTGACCATCCCATATAAAGGAGCCTAACACACACATAAACAATAGGCCTGCATGTTATATATCCGGTTGTAACACTTGTATAAACAATTAGTTACAAAAATAAACACACCCCTAAAATATTCCTCTACACCAACTTAATAATTAATATAATTACAGTTCATGATGTCTTACGAGAGAAAGGAGCACGAAGTCCGGGGGATCCAAAAAGATCCTTCTTGAAGGAATTGTTAACCTTCTCCAAGCCCTTTTCCCACTTAAGTACCGGAGGAGGACAGAGCGCTGTGTTGACAGTGCAGAGTACAGGCCCTGCCCTTGACCACAACTTCCAGCATTCAGTTTGCTCCCTCCCTTCCGTTGACTTATTAAAGTCTGAATCCTGGGATTTGTAGTCCGTTTATGCTGTCTCTCTCCCAGTGTGCGTAGAGGGTTGGCTTTTGCTTTAAGGTATTCAGTATTTTATTGTGGCTGAGGACTCTACGAGGGCCAAAAGGTAAAGGATTTCTGTAACCCAAGTTGACTTTCTGCTTTCAGTGCCTTGTGAAAATCTTTTCAGAGTTGGGAGAGGACACCTTCTATCCATGGCTAATGGCAGCTCTCTGTTCGCTGACATGCAGTTGGATCTAGATGGCAGCTCTGTGTGGGAGAGGGATTCCTGAAATGGGGGGCTCTTCAGATAGAAAGGTAAGGACAGCAACTCACCTCAAAATAATATCATGCAATGCAAGGTATCATACAATTTATCAACCAGGATTTTATGACCCTTCATTATTAATTAGCATTAGTCTCACTTTTTTACTTATTCACAAAACCTATTAAAACAATGTGTAGCAGAGGGGTAATGGTGAGGGCAAACTCTGCTATGCTGCGGAATCAGAGTTTTTTGCTGAACTCCGCACTCACCAGCGGAGCGCAGAGTCACAAAATTCTGCAAACAATGTCCACGGAGTGGACTTAACCGCCCACCCCTAGGTTTCGGCCATCACTCAGGGAAACCTACAAAGCCTAGACATTTCTGAAATCTACATATCCTTAGTACCCTTAGTAGCTTTCCATGGGCAGTGACCATCCCATTTTCCACAGCTACCCACATAAGTTAACTTTGTGGGTTTTTGATGGGGGAAATCCCATGCCTACACATTGTGTTGTGAGGCCTTTCTCGTAGTTACCTAGGCCCAGCCACACAAGTAGGCACTATTTATCAGAAGAAGTGTGGAGACACTGGATGATAGGATTTTTTGGATCCCAGAACAATTTGGAAACTTCTCACACAGAAGTGTGAGAAAAATGTGTGATTTTATTCAACTTTCAAGATTTGCTGGACCACTGCTTAATATGAGCCTGTGGTTTCCAGTGCTCGGCACCACCACTTAATCGGCAACACCGGGGCTTGTGACAGTCTGGTGCAAGGTGGGACTGTCTGGCTAATTTAGAGATGAGCACAACAATAGTTAATTATTAATTCAATATACATTAAAAGTGACTATTACCTGCCCCCAAGGCATTCTTATAGCTTTAGGTGCCTTAAATAGTCTGAATTGCCCCACCTGTAGGAGTATGATGTTTAGTGCTGTGAGTATTATTGACAACATGGCAGTGCAATGTGTGATGCAAGCTGTAGTGGTCTCCTGACAAGAGCCCTGGCACTTATTGTTTTACAAATTAAGAATGGTGCAGGACATTGTGGGATAGAAAAGTTATTGAGATCCATGCAAGTCACTATATCCTGGGATCCCATAAGTGACTAGTTTTCAGGACTGTCTAGGTTTAAAACAGTTCCCTGTTTGCTTGCTGACCCAAAGACTGAATAGGGCAGCCTTTCAAAATAGCAAGTGGGAGTATATTGGAAAATAATCCAAATGTTCTCTCATTTACCATGGGATGGAGTGCTCTAGGCACTAGGCGGGCAGAAATATTTTTAAAGCTTTGGATGGGGTATAGGTCCCCCGGGGAAATATTTGCATAAACACCCCTTATCCACCCCTGATAGGAAGAAAGACTGTTGAGTCCCTTCTAAGGGGGGGCATGGCCTGATCCCTGGGTGTGCTGCCCCACCCCTTTATTGTTGCCATTTTTCCCCCTGGTGTTTAGTGACTTGCGGCTCCCTTGAAGGAGCCAATTGGGGGTAAACATTCCCTATCCACCCCCAAAGGGCAAGCAGACTATTGTGTCAGCAATGACACATGCTCATGGGGGCAGGACCCTTCAAAAAAGAAGTCTCTGGTTTGGAGTGACGTTGCTCTCTGAGGGTAATCCCTATGCTCGGATCCACTAGAAGGAGACAGCACTGGCACTCCAGTGTTGTTAAATGCTCAGGGGCAGAGTTCTCTCCCCAACATCAATCAAACGTGAAAGCAGCCGGCACCATTGCAAGGCCTGGGAAAAATGATAATGAGGCCAGCATAATGCACACAAATTTGGCATTTTCATGTAATAAAATTACCACATAATTACCAAGATTACTCCATCACCCCTACATTGTTTATCAAACATTTCATTTGTGGAAAAATCCTAATGTGAGAAGACAGAACAAACATGATTGGCAATCAAGCAAGCAGAATTTTCTGAACAGAAGTGGAATTGTGTTATTACTGGCAGTCAACATGTTAGTTAATATTATAAAGCCCACTTTCGCCAATGTTTTTTTTGGCGCTATGGGTTAATATCAGATGCACAGCTCTTGGCCCAGTCTCTGGCACAATTAATAGGTTGGTCTGAGGAGCCATGTCTTTAGGTTTTTTCATGAAAGAATCATGGGCAGTTTAAGATCAAGAAATAATGGTAAGGAGTTCCAGATGAAAGGTGCTTCAACCAAGAAGCTGTGTTCACCCATTCCTTTACTCCAAGCTGGGTGTACTTGTTAATCCTTTTAGTTGGAAACTGAGGTCCCTCACAAGAAAGATCCTTAAAAGTAAGGCAACACATTTTTACCCTAATTCTCAAACTCACCATCTTGGACTTTTTAAGGCCACTACTGTATATATGAAGTGTGGGGTGACCCAAGCTTCCTCTATGCCCCCCCCCCAATCTTTTTCACCAATATCTCGGAAATTAGGGAACTAAAACTGCAAACTTCACAGATATGCAGGCGACTCCCAAATCCTAGTTCGACTAGAAGGTTCTCTCGCCTCCCATGAAAACTTTCAAAATATCATCCATTTGAACTGTGAATGTATGGGCAGAATGTATTTCTAACTTAATGCAAAAAAAGGTGAAATAGTGATTTTAAATAACATCACTTGCCTCTGGAAACATGCATTACAGGTATATTTTTTACCCAAGTGGACAATTCAGGCAATTGTTGAGCATGAAATTGCAATTCTGAACACAAGTGGCAGTTACTGTAATGCAGAATGGTGAAAATGAAAGCCAGAATCCATTTGCAAGTGCCATTTTTACTCAGGCAGGACCGCTTAGTAACTTCTGTAACCACAAACACTTTTTATACATATATTATATACATGTGTGTATATGTATTACCTACTGGCGGTTGCCAGTAGGTAGTTATAGTTAGGACCTAGTTACCATATGAAAATTGCAACATTCAATTCCCATTAACTTTGGTGCCAATTGACGAATGTTTGCTAGATTTTCAAAACATATGGCCCACTCTGGTCAGCTCCTATCTTGAACGCTTTGGGGTAATTGATTCGCCAAGGGGTGGGGGGGTGGGGCGAAAAAAAAGGTGGGTCCCAAAACGTGTTTTCCCTATGCAATTTTCCATAGGAAACTTAAGACACGGCTCCAGCCTGAACTGCTGAGCGGAATTACACCAAATTTGGCAAAAATTTAGCCCTTGGTTCAGAAAGAGCCCTTTTTGCTAAATTGTGTAAATCTGTTCAGTTGTTTTTCAAATATTAATGGAAAAAGAAATATATATATATCTAGACGGAGCCTAACCACACATCTCATTGTGAGATCTGATTGGCTCTCAGCACTTCATCCAAGAAGTGTTGGCAGCCATCTTGGGACCAATATACATGATAGCACCTCATTAATAAACATTGCAGTTAATAGAAGGTTTCAAGACTTTAGTTACATTATAAATCATTTCTTGATGGTACCATACTCATTTTAGGAATTGTGGTGTGTTCTAAGGTGATTTTACCATGTGAAATAGCCTTCTGCTGGGATATCATGAATCATGTTTGAGAGAAAACTATTTTCTCATGCATTTCCCTCAGAGGTTTGGAAGGTGATCTATAAGCTAAACAGAGAGCATATTTTCTGTAAATTCACATTATCTTTCTCAGTCATGTGAGAATGAAGTTCAACATTCTCAGTAAAACATGTACATCCAACAAGGGCAGAGACTGTCAGTTGATTCCTTTGTGTTCTACTGCAGCTTCCTAGATTGTTCTAAAGAACAACTAGAGCACTAACAGTCCTACTTATGACAAACATATTGCACACCTGAAGCCATCTTGATTGGAATAAAGTGGTAACTCTTAAAACATTTAGGGGGGTTCATTTTGCCATAGAAATTATGATTAGTGCTGCAGAAAACAAATAGGACCCATTTTGAGTGACTTCTCAAATCCTCTTCTATTTCATTAAAACATTCTGAAATGCAGACTGAAACATGCACTTTCAATGCCAGCAGCAGACTTCTCTGGTGGACAGTAGCTTTACTACAGTGATCTAATGTGCTAACATTCAGAATTTATGGCAAATGTGTGACACATCTGAATGCCTTCTTGATGGAACCAAAGTATAAAATTGAAAGTATTTCGTACTGAGGAGACTGAAGTAAATGAAGAAATTAGGAAACTTCATAACAAATAAGTCTCCCAAGAGACAAAAGAGCCCAAATGTAGCACAAATATCACCCAGATGTAGCCCAAGTATAGCCCAATGACAGAATGTCACAGAGTGTTCTAAAGAACATGTAGAGCGCTAACAGTCTTACTTATGACAAAAGTATGGCACACCTGAAGCTATCTTGATTGGAATAAAGTGGTAACACATAAAAACATTTAATTTGCAAAGGAACAACATGAGGGGGTTCATTTTGCCACAGAAATTATGATTAGTGCTGTAGAAAGAAAAATTAGGGCACATTTTGACTTCTCAAATCCTCTTCTATTTCATTAAAGCATTCTGACATGCAGACTGAAACATGCCCTTTGAATACCAGCAGCAGACTTCCCTGGTGAACAGTAGCTTTACTACAGTGATCTAATGTGCAACTAGAGTGCTAAAATACAGAATTTATGGCAAATGTGTGACACATCTGAATGCTTTCTTGATGGAACCAAAGTATAAAACTGAAAGTATTTCCTACTTAGGAGACTGCAGTAAATGAGGAAATTAGGAAACTTCCTAATAAATAAATAACCCAAGATGGCCACCAGAGACAAAAGAGCCCATATGTAGCACACATATCATCCAGATGTAGCCCACGTATAGCTCAATGAGAGAATGTCCCAGAGTGTTCTTAAGAACAACTAGAGCACTTACTATCTTACTTATGACAAAAGTATGGCACACCTGAAGCCATCTTGATTGAAATAAACTGGTAACACTTAAAACATTTAATTTAAAAAGGGACGTAATGAGGGGGTTCATTTTGCCATAGAAATTATGATTAGTGCTGAAGAAAGAAAAATTAGGGCACATTTTGAGTGACTTCTCAAATCCTCTTCTATTTCATTAAAAAATTCTGACATGCCGACTGAAATATGCACTTTTAATACCAGCAGCAGACTTCCGTGGTGAGCAATAGCTTTCCTAAAGTGATCTAATGAGTAACTAGAGTGCTAACATTCAGAATGTATGGAAAATGAGTGACATATCTGAATACCTTCTTGATGGAATCAAAGTAAAAAACGGAAAGCATTTCCTACTGAGGATACTGCAGTAAATGAGGAAATTAGGAATCTTTATAACAAATAAGTCTCCCAAGATGGCCACCAGAGACAAAAGAGCCCAAATGTAGCATAAATGTCACCCAGATGTAGCCCACATATAGCCCAATGAGAGAAGTCTGCAAAACACTTTTTATTTTTTGTCTTTTTGCAGTTTTATATAGTGCAGACTTGTCAGGTATTGGAGTGCTTTGCATGAGCATTGGTTACATCACACAAGAAAAAATCAATTTTTGTTGTAGACATTGGGAGATTAAGTGATTTGACCAGAGTCACAGAATGTCAAGCTGAGGCAGAAACTCCAACCTGGTTCCCCAGTTGCTAAGTCTGCAGCTCTGGAATTACCACCACATCCTCTCCACTAAGTGCAACATTTAATCAAGTGGTCAACTGGATAAAAAAACATAAAGATAACAAATAATTTAAAAGTGGTTTGTCGCTATTTGAAAACTCAGAAAATGTGTCCTCGTTTTTTAAAGCACTAACCATAATTTTGATGCAAATAAGACCCTCTCATATATGTAATTTCTAAAGGAAATGCTCTTGGTATTACAGTTTTGAGTACATCAAGATGACGTCAGGCGTTCCACACTTTTGTAATAAATATAGAATGTTAGCAATCTAGTTGTTCATTAGGATACTGTTGAGAGGCAGAGGCCAGGGGCACGGACTCTGAAAATTGAAGTCAGGTAAGAGGGTGCAGAGGAAACAAATTGACCACACTATGCAGGCAAGAAGGGCAGTGGCAGCACATCAGACTATGGAGGGCAGTGGAAAGGGGGGCAGGGGGGAACAAACCAACAATACAGGACTGGCAAGAGAGACTGTGGCAACATAATAGGCCATTATGGGCAGAAAGAAGAGACAGAGGTAGTCCAACCAACAGACCTGATTCAGCCAGGAAACGTCCAATGTTTTTAAGCCCGTATGGGCTGATCTGTCTCCTGTCTACAATGTCCTCTTTTTCAATGTAAGTCAAAGGGGAAAATCAATACCCCAGTTTTTTTTCAAAATCTCCCTCTTACCAAGTTCAAAATGTTAGCAAGTATGGTACATTGGATCATGGAAGGCAGGAGGAATTGGGGTAGGGACATGGACTCAGATAACAGAGGACAGGAGAAACATGGAGAAGTGCACCAAACTGACCCTACAGGGCAGGCATCAGAGTTTGCAGCAGCACAATACTCCACACAGGGCATGCGGGAAAGGAGTGCAGCACAACACTCCATAGAAAGCAATAGGGAGGGGCCAGGCACATGGACAACAGAGAACAGAGGGGAAAGAGGCAGTGGTAGCTAGCAGGAGAGAAAGCTGCAGCATAACGGACCATAAAGGGCAGGAGGGACGGATCAGGGGCATTACAATGGAACAGACAAGCCAGGAGGGAGGTAATGGGGGTCTGCACATGGAAACAGAGGGCTGGGGCAAGGGGGCAGGGCAGGAGCAGCATGATGTGGAGAAGTGGAGATGTGGAGAAGTGTGGCTCACTGGTTAGAGGAGGCATACCCCGAAGCAGAGGTCAGACCTGGGACCAGGGTTCAATTCCCGACGCGGCAGGGTCTGACCCCAAGTGTCCACGGACTCGATAATTCTCACTTCGGTGCCTACTTGAATCACGGGTTCACACTCTGCAACTCTGGGCAATAGCTTGCTTAATCTCCACTACGGCCCCCCGCGGCGGGATGCCTGGCTTTCACCTTGGGGTTACCCAGTACAGGTTATCTCACAGGGAAAAGCCAGGACGGGTTCCCAATGCAAGCGCCGAGATGCCCAAGGGTAAGTCGAGCGCTATATAAGAACACACAAACATGGCCATGGGCGTCAGGCAGGATGGGCACTAGAAGCAATACATACCATGGAGAGCAAAAGTGGGACTATAATGGCATACACACAGACCATGGAGGGAAGGTGGGAGGGGTCAGGAGCAGCTAGCTGACCAAACAGGGAAGGTGGAAGGTGCTGTGGCAGCACAAAAGACCATACATGGCAAGCTGGATGGTTTGTGGCAGCACAATGGCTATGATGGGCAAGAAGGAGGGTGCAGGGACATGCACAAAGGACCATGGAGGATAGAAGGGAGGGTCAGGACCTGGGCACAGACAAGAGAGTTCAGGGGAAGGGGCCTCACAACAGACCACGCAGGGCAGGCAGGAGGAGCAGTTGCAGCACAACAGACCAGGGAGGGCAGAAGGGTGTGGCAGTAAAATCGACCATGGAGGACAGGAGGAAGGGGATAGGGGCATGGAAAGTGGACAGGCATGGTGGAGGTGGCAGAGATAGGTTACAGTCATCTGACAATGCTATGCAGGTGGGAGGGGGGTGGCAGCTCAACAGAACACTCAGAGTAGATAGGAGTGGCACGTCCATGGAACATGGTGGGCAAAAAGGATAGAGCAGGGGCATGCACACAGACATCGGAGGGCAGGGGGAAGGAAAATAGGGGCGCAAAGCTAAGCACAGAGGCTAAGCAGAAGGTCAATGATGGGGCATAGAATTGGGCAATGGGGGCAGGAGGAGTGGACAGGTACATCATGCTAAATGGAGGGCAGAGGCAGCACATCAGACCATGCATGGCAGAAGGGTGGAGGATAGTCCATGGATTCAGACAAGAGAGGATAGGGAGGAGGAGGATGGGGCAGCAAGCTAACTGTTCAGAGAAGGCGAGAAGGCCAGTGGCAGAACAACGGCCACACAGGGCTGTAATAAGGAAGCAGGGACATGGACTTGAACAATGGATGGCTAGGAGGAGGGAAGGCAGGAGCAGCAAGATTGGGTGGGGGCAGCACAATGCCAGGCCCTGCTTCCATCCATTGTGATATGCATCTTACTTAACGTTAAAAAAACCTAGAAATTTGCTGAAAAAATTAAAGATTGCAGGGCCGGTATAGTTAGACTCAGATTTCACTCATACACAACCAGTGAAATTCAGCAGTTATGGTTGCCTAAGCTAACTATATCTTACGCCCCCGCAATGTCCGGCTAATGACCTCAGACATTTCATCATTCATGACATGGTCAGTTACATCACTCATGACATCATTTATGACATCTCAAATGAGCTGTGAATGGAATGGAGCTATTATTGCTAGAACTTTATTTATGGATAGTCTGTGTATATTAACACCCCTTTTTTAGGTTTTGCCTCGCCAAAAAGATGCGCTCTGCGCATCTTTTTTGCGCAGGCAAAAACTAATGAGTACTGTAGTGTGGGTTTGGGTCGGCCCTCGTCATTCATTGGCTGGCTCCATAAATGGAGCCTAGCCATTGGACGAGGGGCCTGTCCGTCAATGCCGGACCAGACACGGGGGCGTTCCCGAGATTCTTTGGCTTTTGGCTACGTCAGCCGAAAGCCTCTTCTCGGGAACGCCCCTGAATCTGGTCCGGGATTGAGGGCACCCGCCGGGAAAGGGCATGAAGGTCAAACCAAGCTGCAGGGAGGTATCGCCGGCAGCCCGTCATCCGAGGAGATGGTTGGCTGCAGGGAAAGTAGGAGGCATGAAGATTATACCGAGTGCAGAGTGGTGCTTCAGAGTGGAGCTTCAGAGTGGAGCGCCAGAGTGGAGCTTCAGAGTGGAGCTTCAGAGTGCAGAGTGGAGCTTCAGAGTGGAGCTTCAGAGTGGAGCTTCAGAGTGGAGCTTCAGAGTGGAGCTTCAGAGTGCAGAGTGGAGCTTCAGAGTGGAGCTTCAGAGTGGAGCTTCAGAGTGGAGCTTCAGAGTGCAGAGTGGAGCTTCAGAGTGGAGCTTCAGAGTGCAGAGTGGAGCTTCAGAGTGGAGCTTCAGAGTGGAGCTTCAGAGTGGAGCTTCAGAGTGCAGAGTGGAGCTTCAGAGTGGAGCTTCAGAGTGGAGCTTCAGAGTGGAGCTTCAGAGTGCAGAGTGGAGCTTCAGAGTGGAGCTTCAGAGTGCAGAGTGGAGCTTCAGAGTGGAGCTTCAGAGTGGAGCTTCAGAGTGGAGCTTCAAAGTGGAGCTTCAGAGTGGAGCTTCAGAGTGCAGAGTGGAGCTTCAGAGTGGAGCTTCAGAGTGGAGCTTCAGAGTGCAGAGTAGAGCTTCAGAGTGGAGCTTCAGAGTGCAGAGTAGAGCTTCAGAGTGGAGCTTCAGAGTGGAGCTTCAGAGTGCAGAGTGGAGCTTCAGAGTGGAGCTTCAGAGTGCAGAGTGGAGCTTCAGAGTGGAGCTTCAGAGTGCAGAGTGGAGCTTCAGAGTGGAGCTTCGGAGTGCAGAGTGGAGCTTCAGAGTGGAGCTTCAGAGTGCAGAGTGGAGCTTCAGAGTGCAGATTCGGAGTGGAGCTTCAGAGTGCAGAGTGGAGCTTCAGAGTGGAGCTTCAGAGTGCAGAGTGGAGCTTCAGAGTGGAGCTTCAGAGTGGAGCTTCAGAGTGGAGCTTCAGAGTGCAGAGTGGAGCTTCAGAGTGGAGCTTCAGAGTGGAGCTTCAGAGTGGAGCTTCAGAGTGCAGATTCAGAGTGCAGATTCAGAGTGGAGCTTCAGAGTGCAGATTCAGAGTGGAGCTTCAGAGTGCAGAGTGGAGCTTCAGAGTGGAGCTTCAGAGTGCAGAGTGGAGCTTCAGAGTGGAGCTTCAGAGTGCAGAGTGGAGCTTCAGAGTGGAGCTTCAGAGTGGAGCTTCAGAGTGGAGCTTCAGAGTGCAGCTTCAGAGTGGAGCTTCGGGGTGGAGCTTCAGAGTGGAGCTTCAGAGTGGAGCTTCAGAGTGGAGCTTCAGAGTGCAGAGTGGAGCTTCAGAGTGGAGCTTCAGAGTGGAGCTTCAGAGTGGAGCTTCAGAGTGGAGCTTCAGAGTGGAGCTTCAGAGTGCAGAGTGGAGCTTCAGAGTGCAGAGTGGAGCTTCAGAGTGGAGCTTCAGAGTGGAGCTTCAGAGTGCAGAATGGAGCTTCAGAGTGCAGCTTCAGAGTGGAGCTTCAGAGTGCAGAGTGGAGCTTCAGAGTGCAGAGTGGAGCTTCAGAGTGGAGCTTCAGAGTGGAGCTTCAGAGTGCAGAGTGGAGCTTCAGAGTGGAGCTTCAGAGTGCAGAGTGGAGCTTCAGAGTGGAGCTTCAGAGTGCAGAGTGGAGCTTCAGAGTGGAGCTTCAGAGTGCAGAGTGGAGCTTCAGAGTGGAGCTTCAGAGTGGAGCTTCAGAGTGGAGCTTCAGAGTGCAGATTCAGAGTGCAGATTCAGAGTGGAGCTTCAGAGTGCAGAGTGGAGCTTCAGAGTGGAGCTTCAGAGTGCAGAGAGGAGCTTCAGAGTGGAGCTTTAGAGTGGAGCTTCAGAGTGGAGCTTCAGAGTGGAGCTTCAGAGCGGAGCTTCAGAGTGGAGCTTCAGAGCGGAGCTTCAGAGCGGAGCTTCAGAGTGGAGCTTCAGAGTGGAGCTTCAGAGTGCAGAGTGGAGCTTCAGAGTGGAGCTTCAGAGTGGAGCTTCAGAGCGGAGCTTCAGAGCGGAGCTTCAGAGTGGAGCTTCAGAGTGCAGAGTGGAGCTTCAGAGTGCAGAGTGGAGCTTCAGAGTGGAGCTTCAGAGTGGAGCTTCAGAGTGGAGCTTCAGAGCGGAGCTTCAGAGCGGAGCTTCAGGGCGGAGCTTCAGAGTGGAGCTTCAGAGTGCAGAGTGGAGCTTCAGAGTGGAGCTTCAGAGTGGAGCTTCAGAGTGGAGCTTCAGAGTGGAGCTTCAGAGTGCAGAGTGGAGCTTCAGAGTGGAGCTTCAGAGTGCAGAGTGGAGCTTCAGAGTGGAGCTTCAGAGTGCAGAGTGGAGCTTCCGAGTGGAGCTTCAGAGTGCAGAGTGGAGCTTCCGAGTGGAGCTTCTGAGTTGAGCTTCCGAGTGGAGCTTCAGAGTGGAGCTTCAGAGTGCAGAGTGGAGCTTCAGAGTGGAGCTTCAGAGTGGAGCTTCAGAGTGGAGCTTCAGAGTGGAGCTTCAGAGTGGAGCTTCAGAGTGCAGATTCAGAGTGGAGCTTCAGAGTGCAGATTCAGAGTGGAGCTTCAGAGTGGAGCTTCAGAGTGCAGATTGGAGCTTCAGAGTGGAGCTTCAGAGTGCAGAGTGGAGCTTCAGAGTGGAGCTTCAGAGTGGAGCTTCAGAGTGGAGCTTCAGAGTGGAGCTTCAGAGTGCAGAGTGGAGCTTCAGAGTGGAGCTTCAGAGTGGAGCTTCAGAGTGGAGCTTCAGAGTGCAGAGTGGAGCTTCAGAGTGGAGCTTCAGAGTGGAGCTTCAGAGTGGAGCTTCAGAGTGCAGAGTGGAGCTTCAGAGTGGAGCTTCAGAGTGCAGAGTGGAGCTTCAGAGTGGAGCTTCAGAGTGGAGCTTCAGAGTGGAGCTTCAGAGTGCAGATTCAGAGTGGAGCTTCAGAGTGCAGATTCAGAGTGCAGATTCAGAGTGGAGCTTCAGAGTGCAGATTCAGAGTGGAGCTTCAGAGTGCAGAGTGGAGCTTCAGAGTGGAGCTTCAGAGTGCAGAGTGGAGCTTCAGAGTGGAGCTTCAGAGTGCAGAGTGGAGCTTCAGAGTGGAGCTTCAGAGTGGAGCTTCAGAGTGGAGCTTCAGAGTGCAGCTTCAGAGTGGAGCTTCAGAGTGGAGCTTCAGAGTGGAGCTTCAGAGTGCAGAGTGGAGCTTCAGAGTGGAGCTTCAGAGTGGAGCTTCAGAGTGGAGCTTCAGAGTGCAGCTTCAGAGTGGAGCTTCAGAGTGCAGAGTGGAGCTTCAGAGTGCAGAGTGGAGCTTCAGAGTGGAGCTTCAGAGTGGAGCTTCAGAGTGCAGAGTGGAGCTTCAGAGTGCAGCTTCAGAGTGGAGCTTCAGAGTGCAGAGTGGAGCTTCAGAGTGCAGAGTGGAGCTTCAGAGTGGAGCTTCAGAGTGGAGCTTCAGAGTGCAGAGTGGAGCTTCAGAGTGGAGCTTCAGAGTGCAGAGTGGAGCTTCAGAGTGGAGCTTCAGAGTGCAGAGTGGAGCTTCAGAGTGGAGCTTCAGAGTGGAGCTTCAGAGTGGAGCTTCAGAGTGGAGCTTCAGAGTGGAGCTTCAGAGTGGAGCTTCAGAGTGGAGCTTCAGAGTGCAGATTCAGAGTGCAGATTCAGAGTGGAGCTTCAGAGTGCAGAGTGGAGCTTCAGAGTGGAGCTTCAGAGTGCAGAGAGGAGCTTCAGAGTGGAGCTTTAGAGTGGAGCTTCAGAGTGGAGCTTCAGAGTGGAGCTTCAGAGCGGAGCTTCAGAGTGGAGCTTCAGAGCGGAGCTTCAGAGCGGAGCTTCAGAGTGGAGCTTCAGAGTGGAGCTTCAGAGTGCAGAGTGGAGCTTCAGAGTGGAGCTTCAGAGTGGAGCTTCAGAGCGGAGCTTCAGAGCGGAGCTTCAGAGTGGAGCTTCAGAGTGCAGAGTGGAGCTTCAGAGTGCAGAGTGGAGCTTCAGAGTGGAGCTTCAGAGCGGAGCTTCAGAGCGGAGCTTCAGGGCGGAGCTTCAGAGTGGAGCTTCAGAGTGCAGAGTGGAGCTTCAGAGTGGAGCTTCAGAGTGGAGCTTCAGAGTGGAGCTTCAGAGTGGAGCTTCAGAGTGCAGAGTGGAGCTTCAGAGTGGAGCTTCAGAGTGCAGAGTGGAGCTTCAGAGTGGAGCTTCAGAGTGCAGAGTGGAGCTTCTGAGTGGAGCTTCAGAGTGCAGAGTGGAGCTTCCGAGTGGAGCTTCTGAGTTGAGCTTCCGAGTGGAGCTTCAGAGTGGAGCTTCAGAGTGCAGAGTGGAGCTTCAGAGTGGAGCTTCAGAGTGCAGATTCAGAGTGGAGCTTCAGAGTGCAGATTCAGAGTGGAGCTTCGGAGTGGAGCTTCAGAGTGCAGATTGGAGCTTCAGAGTGGAGCTTCAGAGTGCAGAGTGGAGCTTCAGAGTGGAGCTTCAGAGTGGAGCTTCAGAGTGGAGCTTCAGAGTGGAGCTTCAGAGTGCAGAGTGGAGCTTCAGAGTGGAGCTTCAGAGTGGAGCTTCAGAGTGAAGCTTCAGAGTGCAGAGTGGAGCTTCAGAGTGGAGCTTCAGAGTGGAGCTTCAGAGTGGAGCTTCAGAGTGCAGAGTGGAGCTTCAGAGTGGAGCTTCAGAGTGCAGAGTGGAGCTTCAGAGTGGAGCTTCAGAGTGGAGCTTCAGAGTGGAGCTTCAGAGTGGAGCTTCAGAGTGGAGTTTCAGAGTGGAGTTTCAGAGTGGAGCTTCAGAGTGGAGCTTCAGAGTGGAGCTTCAGAGTGGAGCTTCAGAGTGCAGAGTGGAGCTTCAGAGTGGAGCTTCAGAGTGGAGCTTCAGAGTGGAGCTTCAGAGTGGAGCTTCAGAGTGGAGCTTCAGAGTGCAGAGTGGAGCTTCAGAGTGGAGCTTCAGAGTGCAGAGTGGAGCTTCCGAGTGGAGCTTCAGAGTGCAGAGTGGAGCTTCCGAGTGGAGCTTCCGAGTGGAGCTTCCGAGTGGAGCTTCAGAGTGGAGCTTCAGAGTGCAGAGTGGAGCTTCAGAGTGGAGCTTCAGAGTGGAGCTTCAGAGTGGAGCTTCAGAGTGGAGCTTCAGAGTGCAGATTCAGAGTGGAGCTTCAGAGTGCAGATTCAGAGTGGAGCTTCAGAGTGGAGCTTCAGAGTGCAGAGTGGAGCTTCAGAGTGGAGCTTCAGAGTGCAGAGTGGAGCTTAAGAGTGGAGCTTCAGAGTGGAGCTTCAGAGTGCAGAGTGGAGCTTCAGAGTGGAGCTTCAGAGTGGAGCTTCAGAGTGCAGAGGGGAGCTTCAGAGTGGAGCTTCAGAGTGGAGCTTCAGAGTGCAGAGTGGAGCTTCAGAGTGGAGCTTCAGAGTGCAGAGTGGAGCTTCAGAGTGGAGCTTCAGAGTGGAGCTTCAGAGTGGAGCTTCAGAGTGGAGCTTCAGAGTGGAGTTTCAGAGTGGAGTTTCAGAGTGGAGCTTCAGAGTGGAGCTTCAGAGTGGAGCTTCAGAGTGGAGCTTCAGAGTGGAGCTTCAGAGTGCAGAGTGGAGCTTCAGAGTGGAGCTTCAGAGTGGAGCTTCAGAGTGGAGCTTCAGAGTGGAGCTTCAGAGTGCAGAGTGGAGCTTCAGAGTGGAGCTTCAGAGTGGAGCTTCAGAGTGCAGAGTGGAGCTTCAGAGTGGAGCTTCAGAGTGCAGAGCGGAGCTTCAGAGTGGAGCTTCAGAGTGGAGCTTCAGAGTGCAGAGTGGAGCTTCAGAGTGGAGCTTCAGAGTGCAGAGTGGAGCTTCAGAGTGGAGCTTCAGAGTTCAGAGTGGAGCTTCAGAGTGCAGAGTGGAGCTTCAGAGTGGAGCTTCAGAGTGGAGCTTCAGAGTGGAGCTTCAGAGCGGAGCTTCAGAGTGGAGCTTCAGAGCGGAGCTTCAGAGTGCAGAGTGGAGCTTCAGAGTGGAGCTTCAGAGTGCAGAGTGGAGCTTCAGAGTGGAGCTTCAGAGTGCAGAGTGGAGCTTCAGAGCGGAGCTTCAGAGCGGAGCTTCAGAGCGGAGCTTCAGAGCGGAGCTTCAGAGTGCAGAGTGGAGCTTCAGAGTGGAGCTTCAGAGTGGAGCTTCAGAGTGGAGCTTCAGAGTGGAGCTTCAGAGTGGAGCTTCAGAGTGCAGAGTGGAGCTTCAGAGTGGAGCTTCAGAGTGGAGCTTCAGAGTGGAGCTTCAGAGTGGAGCTTCAGAGTGGAAAGTGGAGATTCAGAGTGGAGATTCGGAGTGGAGAGTGGAGATTCAGAGTGGAGAGTGGAGCTTCAGAGTGGAGATTCAGAGTGGAGAGTGGAGCTTCAGAGTTGAGATTCAGAGTGCAGAGTGGAGAGTGGAGCTTCAGAGTGCAGAGTGGAGCTTCAGAGTTGAGATTCAGAGTGCAGAGTGGAGAGTGGAGCTTCAGAGTGCAGAGTGGAGCTTCAGAGTGGAGCTTCAGAGTGCAGAGTGGAGCTTCAGAGTGGAGCTTCAGAGTGGAGCTTCAAAGTGGAGCTTCAGAGTGGAGCTTCAGAGTGCAGAGTGGAGCTTCAGAGTGGAGCTTCAGAGTGGAGCTTCAGAGTGGAGCTTCAGAGTGCAGAGTGGAGCTTCAGAGTGCAGAGTGGAGCTTCAGAGTGCAGAGTGGAGCTTCAGAGTGCAGAGTGGAGATTCAGAGTGGAGCTTCAGAGTGCAGAGTGGAGCTTCAGAGTGCAGAGTGGAGATTCAGAGTGCAGATTCAGAGTGCAGAGTGCAGATTCAGAGTGGAGCTTCAGAGTTCAGATTCAGAGTGGAGATTCAGAGTGCAGAGTGGAGCTTCAGAGTGCAGATTCAGAGTGGAGCTTCAGAGTTCAGATTCAGAGTGGAGCTTCAGAGTGCAGAGTGGAGCTTCAGAGTGGAGCTTTAGAGTGGAGCTTCAGAGTGGAGCTTCAGAGTGGAGCTTCAGAGTGGAGCTTCAGAGTGGAGCTTCAGAGTGCAGAGTGGAGCTTCAGAGTGCAGAGTGGAGCTTCAGAATGCAGAGTGGAGCTTCAGAGTGTCAAGAGCAATGCCAATAGCTCTAACTTTAACAAAGGCAAAACCATTGCATTGTAAATGCTTGTTTCTTTTCTTTCATGTAAGAACCATTATAATACGCAACGTTCCCAGAATAATATGGCTGATAGCCTTTCACTTTAAAGTAATGTGTAGTCTATTGTTTATATTGATGTTTGCAATCCTAACTATGTTTATTATGAATAAGTCACATTGACGAACATACAGGTATGGCGGTCACGGGGCAAGATATGCTGAAATGACAATGTGTGCATATTTACACTTTTTTCTCTTTTCTCTATTGTATCAATTCCTGAATTTTCACATTGTGACCAGGCCAATATGGCCACCAGATTTTTGGATTAAAGTAATATGTAGTCCTTTGTTAATGTTGGCAACTGGAGGCATTTGTACATTTAAATAAGGATGCTGCAATGACGTCTTGTATCATTATCATTAATTCACTAAAAAAACATAAGGTTCAGGGGCATTATAGTTAGAAATTAGCATTTAAAAACCCTCGGAAATTCACTGAAAAAACCACAGGTTTCATGGACGTCACAGTTAGTTGGACAGAGTCCACCACAGCAGTGCGGACTCTGGGACACTCTGCTCTATGGGGGCCAGGCGATTCACAACAAAGCCTCATTAACCAGTAAATGGTCTTTTAAAGACCTGCCAAGTACTCGGGTGTGGCTGTGGGTGTGCCCAGGAAGCTGGGGTGAAGTGACCGAGGGTGACAGGCAGAGGGAGGGAGACAGAGGGAGATAGAGGGAGGAAGACAGAGGGAGACAGAGAGGGAGACAGAGGGAGAGAGAAAGAGGGAGACAGACAGAGGGAGACAGAGGGAGACAGAGGGAGAGGGAGGGAGACAGGCAGAGGGAGGGAGACAGAAAGAGGGAGACAGACAGAGGGAGGAGGGCGACAGAGGGAGCAAGACAGACAGAGAGAGACAGAGGGAGGTAGACAGACTGAGGGAGACAGACGGAGACAGACAGAGGGAGAGAGAGGGAGACAGAGGGAGAGAGAGGGAGACAGAGGGAGAGAGAGAGGGAGAGAGAGGGGGGAGACAGAGAGAGGGAGACAGAGAGAAGAGAGAAGGGGAGAGACAGAGAGAGACAGAGAGAGACAGAGAGAGGGAGGGAGACATAGACAGACAGAGATAGAGACAGAGACAGGGACATATAGAGGCACATAGAGGCAGAGACAGGGACAGGGGCAGACAGACAGAGACAGACAGAGTCAGAGAGGGAGACAGAGAGTGGGAGACAGGGACAGACAGAGACAGGGACAGACAGTCAGATAGAGGCAGAGACAGGAACAGGGACAGACAGAGTCAGAGACTGAGACAGACAGAGGCAGAGAGGGAGACGGAGAGAGAGACAGAGCGAGAGAGAGTGATACAGAGGGTGACAGAGGGTGACAGAGGAAGGGAGAGGGAGGGAGACAGAGAGAGTGAGTCAGAGAGAGAGGGAGACAGAGGGAGGGAGGCAGAGGGAGACAGCCTGGGGGGGGGACGGAGGGAAGGAGAGGGAGACAGACAGAGGAAGGGAGACAGAGAGAGAGGGAGACAGAGAGGGAGACAGAGAGAGACCGACAGAGGGAGACAGACAGAGGGAGACAGACAGAGGGAGACAGACAGAGAGAGACAGAGGGAGGCAGATGGAGAGGAGGGAGAGGGAGGGAGACAGAGGGAGAAAGAGGAACGGAGACAGAGGGAGGGAGACAGCAGGACAGAAACAGAGGAAGACAGAGAGTGGGAGACAGAGAGCGGTAGACAGAGAGCGGGTGACAGAAGACAACAGACAGAGGGAGACAGACAGAGGGAGGGAGACAGACAGAGGGAGACAGAGGGAGGTAGACAGACAGAGGGAGACAGACAGAGACAGACAGAGGGAGAGAGAGAGAGGGAGACAGAGAGAGGGAGACAGAGAGAGAGAGGAAGACAGACAGAGTGAGTGAGAACCCCCTGAACCCCACTTAAGTGGTTTGGGCTCGCTCGCTACGCTCACTCGTTACACTGCCTTACTGTGTCCCAAAGTGATGCATCTCCAAAAAGTGTGTCACCAAAATGAAAATTTTGGAAAGCTGTGTCTTAGATAATCTCTTGCCCTAATATGTATATTAAAGACACATACATATCATTTTAGAACATAAAACATTTTTGCGGGAGTCGTTCACCCAGCGCGCCCCAGCGCGTATATGACATTACGCGGGACCCGCCACCACGCAAGTGTCGCGTACCCTAATGCGCATGTGCCGCGAATGCGCAGGAGCAGGAGTCACGGACTGGTCGCGTACCAATAGCGCACATCACGTAATATTAAATGTATATGATGTAACTGAAAAACAAGCAGGTGTCACACACCCTACGCAGATCCTTCATAACTTTTCTAAGATGGTGGCTAGAATCCGCGCACCCACCGTGATGTGTACGCTTTGGGTGCTCGACTCTGAAAAAAAATTGAATTTTTTTTTCAAAAGTAAATATATATATTTGAAAATTTAAAAAATTAAAATTAAACAATTTTCAGAAAATTATATAAAGTTATTTAATGAATACAATATTTATGAATAAATAGTTAAAAAACTGTAGAAAATCAGTACAAAAAATAGGTATAACTACTATTACACTTACCCACAGCTTTCAGAGACGTTATAGTTAGAAATTATTATGTTAAAAAGATTTGAAATTCACTGAAAAAACCATAGGTTTCAGAGACGTTATAGTTAGAAATTAGCATTTAAAAAACATTAGAAATACACAGAAAAAACAATATGTTTCAGGGGTGTTATATTTAGCTGGACATTTTACTTGTACAAAACCATAGAAATTCCTCCGTTATAGTTGGTTCTGCTAACTATAACTTGTGTGCCCGCAATGCACTGCTAATGATGTCCCATATTACATCATTCATGACATGGCCAGTGACATCACTAAAGACATCACTAATGACATCTCAAATGACATCACTGATGACATCACTGATTACATCATCCACGTAACAATCTGATATACCTCAACATACACTAGTAAAATCTTTCATCACTCACTGTAAAATACAGAGTACCATATTTGAAACCATTGACACACCATTACCAGTTACTACATACCCACTGACTGATTCCTAAGTCTACAGACACAACTACCCATTCAACAAAAGTATCACTTATGCATGCAGTCACTAATTAATAGAACACTATCAAATGCACTTATACACATATATAGACATTGGCACATCAGCAGTCATCTTAGTCGGTTATGCTGTCATCCTACTCACTCATGAAAACAATTAATCACACTTATATTTACTCACTTTCACAATTATACACACAACACCTCATTTATTCAAACACATAGTAACTCATAGCTCGTATGTTACAAAATCACCATTACAATTATAAACTCATTCATATAGTTACTTTCACAATCACTGACTCTTACATATACTTATTTATATACACAACTCTCGCATACAATGTCTTTTATTTGTTTACTTTGTTGAATATGTACAACTAAAACATATATTCGCTCACCAACACACAAATACACTCAGTCACCCAAACTACTGTTTCCACATGAACTCTTAAACCTTTACACCTAGTCAATCAACCATTCACACATCTAAGCATAGAGTTACACGCAACCCATCCAACCACACACAAACTCAGTATCCCATACAAATACTCACCCAACTAATCAATAACTAATACACACACTCGTGTAGTTAGTGACCAACTGATGCAGCATGTTATACAACAACAGAGAAAGTGATGCACACATACACTTAGTTTAGTTACCAGAGACAGTGATGCACACATACACTTAGTTTAGCTACTAATCCATGTATTAATTGAGGCACTTTTAATTACTCACTTAAACAGACAGTCAGACAGCTACTAAATCCTCCATCCAGACAGTTATATATCCACTCAATCTTCAATACAGATTGGTATATATATATATATATATATATATATATATTCACTGAAAAAACCATAGGTTTCACACCAGTTATAGTTAGGAATTAGCATTTAAAAAACCTATTAAATTCACTGAAAAAACCATAGGTTTGACACCAGTTATAGTTAGCTGGAAATTTTACTGACATAAAACCATTGAAATTCCCACGTTATAATTAGTTGGGCTCACTATAACTTGCGCGCCTGCAATGCACTGCTGATGACATCAAATATTACATCACTCATGACATGGTCAGTGACTTCACCTATGGGTTTTTCAGTGAATTTCAAAGGTTTTTTAAACGCTAATTCCTAACTATAACTGGTGTGAAACCTATGGTTTTTTCAGTGAATTTCAAAAGTTTTTTAAAGGCGAATTCCTTTCTATATCGAGTTTCTAACCTACGATTTGTTTATAAATT
Organism: Lissotriton vulgaris; assembly: GCF_964263255.1. Lineage (NCBI taxonomy): Eukaryota > Metazoa > Chordata > Amphibia > Caudata > Salamandridae > Lissotriton > Lissotriton vulgaris. Next base: position 900,488,314 of record NC_141687.1, read on the forward strand.
TGCTGTTTTGTGTAAGTATTAATTATTATTTTTTATTTTTTATAGTATATATATATTTTTGTAATCATTTTTTCCTGGGGCGCGCACTGGTAAGCTCTCCGGAAAGCGCACCCAGAGCGCTACTTGCGTTCGTGAAAAAAAATATGAATGAAAAGTAAATAATAACGCAAGACATTTAGTACCATACATATAAAAGCAGTTTTTTTGAATAAGGAAATTAAAATGATTTTGCATTTCCGTGAAACTATCAAAACGTCACTTAGGCGCGCCGCGTAAGCGCCCCCGGAAGCGCCTTCGTTCGCACCGCGTATGCACCCCCGGAAGCGCCTACGTTCGCGCCGCGTGAGCGTCCCCGGAAGCGTTTCGGTGCGCGCAGCGTAAGCGCGTCAAGACATGTGACCTTAAAATAACACTTTTCATTGGTTGCTAACAGTTTTTTTTACAAAGAATGAAATCCCCACCCATTTCCTTTGCTTCTTCTTTCACTTTTGTGACTGAAAGACCTCCTTTTTTGCTCTCGGTTCTTTGTTGGATATCTTGGATTATCATGGCTGCCAGAACATCCAGCAGTGAAGATGACTCCAATGAATTCCTTGATGAAGAGCCTCCTCAGCCGACGGTCAAAGAACATTTCATCTGGAAATTTTTTTCCATACCTGATGACCAGAAGAAGGTAAATGCTCCAAAAGTGGAGTGCAGGATCTGTCACACAGTCCTGTCACGGGGTGACCCCACTAAAAAATATTCTTTTGGGAACTCCACAATGATTCGCCATGTGGAGAGGAGGCACCCCCAGAATTTTGCCCGGGAAAGTGTCAGGGCTCTGGCACAAGAGGTTCCCAGTGATGGGGCCTCTACATCAACCGGAGGACCAACAACATCGGTGAGGGGGAGATCACAAGAGCTGGTTCCGAACATTCAGCCTGCATTTAACAAAGGCGTCCTTAAATGCAGATACTGTGATCAGCTACTTTGCTTTGGGGAGCAAAGTGTTCTGCTCATGGTTCGATCATTGGAGAATCATCGCTGCCGTTCCCAGCCCTAATTATTTTTTTTTTTTTGCTCCTGTTGAGCAGTTTCCATTTCCTGTTTTTGTTTTTGTTCTAAAAAAAGAAAAAAGAAGAAAAAAAAAATTCTTTTCAGAACTACCTCCAACTCTCATCAAAGAGCTATATTCATAAAAAAATGAAAATGAGTAAGTGAAGTGGAGTGCATTGATAAAGGAAAGGAAAATGAGTAAGAAAGAACAGAAACGTATGAGAGGGGAAAGGAAGTGAAGTAGGGGGACTGAAAGAAGGTGAGTGTTGGGAAGGAAAGTAAGGAGAAGGAGAGTGAACATGGGGAATGTAGATATTCAAAGAAAATGGAGAAAAGGAACAGGGGTGTGGGAGGGTAAGAAAAGATGCATTACTGGAGTTGCATCATTTTTGTGACGCACTCCAGCAATGCATCACTTTTGTGCTTACAGATACATCTGAAATACTGACGTATCTGTAAGCACTTGCGACATAATACGTCATATATTTAATATGACGCATGAGTAGAAGACTGAAGGCCTCATTTATGATGCCATGCGTCACTTTTACGCCACCGGTACGTCACTTTTTGTGACGCACCAGTGCTGTTAAAAATGCACCTTATTGAGTCATATTTACAAAGTGACGCATCTAGGTAGATGCGTCACTTTGTAAAAGCCACATTATACAGACTAATTTGCATATAGCCAGGTTCTGAGCTGGGATGGTGCAGTGAGCTAAAAAACGGTGTTGGATCTAGCCCTGATCTATTGACTGGGTGAGAGTATTCTGCTTAATTCAGAAACTCTGTCCATCACCACCCCTTGTCGTTAAATATTTTGTCCACCATAAGCGTGGAAGGGTATACTCAGATGTGAGTCCCTTGCTCATTGCACCATCAGGATTCAAGCAAGCCGGGCTGACGACGGCTGAAATGCCAGAAACCGGTCCCCGGAAGCTTGTTTCCTTCCCAGTGTAAGAATTGGCTTGGTAGTTTGGTTTGCCCTGTTCCCATCATGCACTGGGACAGGAACAGACTAATTTGCATATAGCCAGGTTCTGAGCTGGGATGGTGCAGTGAGCTAAAAAACGGTGTTGGATCTAGCCCTGATCTCTTGACTGGGTGAGAATATTCTGCTTAATTCAGAAACTCTGTCCATCACCACCCCTTGGCGTTAAATATTTTGTCCACCATAAGCGTGGAAGGATATACTCAGGTGTGAGTCCCTTGCTCATTGCACCATCAGGATTCAAGCAAGCCGGGCCGACGACGGCTGAAATGCCAGAAACCGGTCCCCGGAAGCTTGTTTCCTTCCCAGTGTAAGAATTGGCTTGGTAGTTTGGTTTGCCCTGTTCCCATCATGCACTGGGACAGGAACATACTAATTTGCATATAGCCAGGTTCTGAGCTGGGATGGTGCAGTGAGCTAAAAAACGGTGTTGGATCTAGCCCTGATCTCTTGACTGGGTGAGAGTATTCTGCTCAATTCAGAAACTCTGTCCATCACCACCCCTTGTCTTTAAATATTTTGTCCACCATAAGCGTGGAAGGGTATACTCAGATGTGAGTCCCTTGCTCATTGCACCATCAGGATTCAAGCAAGCCGGGCCGACGACGGCTGAAATGCCAGAAACCGGTCCCTGGAAGCTTGTTTCCTTCCCAGTGTAAGAATTGGCTTGGTAGTTTGGTTTGCCCTGTTCCCATCATGCACTGGGACAGGAACAGACTAATTTGCATATAGCCAGGTTCTGAGCTGGGATGGTGCAGTGAGCTAAAAAAAACGGTGTTGGATCTAGCCCTGATCTCTTGACTGGGTGAGAGTATTCTGCTTAATTCAGAAACTCTGTCCATCACCACTCCTTGTCGTTAAATATTTTGTCCACCATAAGCGTGGAAGGGTATACTCAGATGTGAGTCCCTTGCTCATTGCACCATCAGGATTCAAGCAAGCCGGGCCGACGACGGCTGAAATACTAGAAACCGGTCCGCGGAAGCTTGTTTCCTTCCCAGTGTAAGAATTGGCTTGGTAGTTTGGTTTGCTCTGTTCCCATCATGCACTGGGACAGGAACAGACTAATTTGCATATAGCCAGGTTCTGAGCTGGGATGGTGCAGTGAGCTAAAAAACGGTGTTGGATCTAGCCCTGATCTCTTGACTGGGTGAGAGTATTCTGCTTAAATCAGAAACTCTGTCCATCACCACCCCTTGTCGTTAAATATTTTGTCCACCATAAGCGTGAAAGGGTATACTCAGATGTGAGTCCCTTGCTCATTGCACCATCAGGATTCAAGCAAGCCGGGCAGACGACGGCTGAAATGCCAGAAACCGGTCCCCGGAAGCTTGTTTCCTTCCCAGTGTAAGAATTGGCTTGGTAGTTTGGTTTGCCCTGTTCCCGTTCCCATCATGCAATGGGACAGTAACAGACTAATTTGCATATAGCCAGGTTCTGAGCTGGGATGGTGCAGTGAGCTAAAAAACGGTGTTGGATCTAGCCCTGATCTCTTGACTGGGTGAGAGTATTCTGCTTAATTCAGAAACTCTGTCCATCACCACCCCTTGTCGTTAAATATTTTGTCCACCATAAGCGTGGAAGGGTATACTCAGATGTGAGTCCCTTGCTCATTGCACCATCAGGATTCAAGCAAGCCGGGCCGATGACGGCTGAAATGCCAGAATCCGGTCCCCGGAAGCTTGTTTCCTTCCCAGTGTAAGAATTGGCTTGGTAGTTTGGTTTGCCCTGTTCCCATCATGCACTGGGACAGGAACAGACTAATTTGCATATAGCCAGGTTCTGAGCTGGGATGGTGCAGTGAGCTAAAAAATGGTGTTGGATCTAGCCCTGATCTCTTGACTGGGTGAGAGTATTCTGCTTAATTCAGAAACTCTGTCCATCACCACCCCTTGTCGTTAAATATTTTGTTAATGTTAATGTTAATGTTATTTGGTATTTGTTGAGCGCTCGTACGCCCGGAGGCTTCATGGCGCTATAATAAAGAACAGGCGTAGCCATCAGAGGGTGGAGATAAGGCAGCTTAGTGATGCGCCTGACAGAAGAGCCAGGTCTTCAGAGACTGTCTGAAGCTGAGGATGTTATCACTAAGTTTCAGGTGAAGAGGAAAAGAGTTCCAGAGGGCAGCGGCAAGATGGTCGAAGCAGCTGCCTCCGAGACGCTTTTTCTTGTACGGAGGGATAGTCAGAAGGGCTTTATGAGCAGACCGGAGGTTACGGGGGGGCTGTATTTTTTAAATAGGTCTCTAATGAAAATGGGACCAATGTCGTGTAAAGATTTAAAAAGGATGCACCCAGCTTTGAAGGCCACGCGTTGCTCGACCGGGAGCCAATGCAGTTGTTTCAAGCCAGGTCTAACAGATTGCCTTCTAGGAATGTTCAAGAGGAGTCTGGCTGCCTGGTTTTGAACCAGCTGGAGGCGTTTAAGCTCTCCAGTTTGGAGCCCACGGTATAGACTGTTGGAAAAGACAATCTGGACAAAACCAGGGAAATGACAATCTGAGTGAGGGCAGCTTGGGAGAAGAAGCGGGCGATTTTTTTTATTTTCTTTAACTGAAAAAAACTGGAGGAGACAACAGCTCCAACTTGTTTTTTCAGAGAGAGGTCCTCACTAATGAAGATGCCGAGGCTCTTGACCGAGGATGATTTAGATGGGGGGGTGCCCATGCATGAAGGCCAGAAACTGGGGCTCCAGCTGAGGGTGCTCTGACCCGGCAAGACCAGTTCGGTCTTGCCTGGGTTAAGTTTCAGGTGATTGCAGCTCATCCAACTCAGAATGTGGGACATGGTGTTTTGGAGTTCTACCACCGAGTCCTTGGTGTTCAAAGGAAAGATGAGCTGCAAATCATCGGCGTAATTGAAGATGGTGACCTTAGCGTTCCTGAGGGAATACAAAAGTGGGCGCAGATACAAATTAAAAAGCAGGGGAGACAACGAAGAGCCTTGGGGTACTCCACAGATGGTAGATATGGTGGGGGCCGTGAAGGGGCCTAGTCTGACCGATTGAGTTCGGTCAGTGATAAATGAATGGATCCAGCTCAGTGCAGGGCCCCTAAGGCCTGCCTGTTCGACACGATCGACCAAGATGGTATAGTCGACCGTGTCGAAGGCAGCAGAGAGGTCTAAAAGCACCAGAGCCTGATGGATCCCTTCATCCGCATTCCGCCTCAGGGTGTTCTGCACCGAGAGGATGACCGCCTCCGTAGAATGGCAAGGACGGAAACCGGCCTGATTAGGTGCAAGATATTCCGATTTTTCAAGGAATGTGGAAATGCTGTCGCATACATGAGACTCCAGAAGTTTGGCGCAGTATGGCAGCAGAGATATGGGCCTGTAGTTGAGTGGGTCTAATGGATTAGCTCCTGCCTTTTTTATGAGGGGAATAAGGAGGGCTTGTTTAAAGTTGTTAGGAACTTTACCCTGAGCAAGAGAACCATTCAGCATGGGAAGTAGACCCCCAGGGATGCTGGTACCTACTTCTTTCAGGATGTAAGGGGGACAGATGTCATCAGGGGAGCCGGATTTGATCTTAGAGAGAAGTTTAGATAAGTTGGTGTTTTCAATGGGGGGGTAGGAGTCCAGGGTAACAGGGTTGTAAAAGGTGTCTGCAAATAAAAGGGGAGGCTGAGTGGTGGGAATGTTTTGTTTAATGGTACAGATTTTGTCAAAGAAAAAAGAGTTTAAAGAATTGCAAAGTTCCTGAGTGGGTACTGTCGGGAGGGAGGTTCTGTCACTGGTGCTAAGATCTTCCACAATGTTGAACAGTTCTTTAGATTGGTTCTGAGCTTTAAGAATTTTTTCCGAGAAATAGTCGGTTTTGTGTTTTAAAATCAGCTTTTGATAGTTTTTGCGAGCCTTGCAGTAATTAGCCCTGTCCTGTTCTGAATAGGCGGTGCGCCATTTTCGCTCCAGTTGACGGACTTCAAGTTTGTGAGTTTTCAGAAGGGGTGTAAACCACCTGTGGGCGTCATTGGGGCGGGAGCGAGGAAAGCAGGTACAGGGGGCGTGAGCGTCCGCAGCCTGGAGTAGCCACCCTGAAAAAGCCTCTCCCATCTTTTCAATGTCCTGATCAAACGGAGGAAGGGAGGAAGTAAGTGAGCCAATAAAAGCGGTGACATCAACGTTCTTCCACCTTCTGGTTTTTCCTCCTGGCATGGGCAGGGGATTTTATTTCTCCCGATGGTCATAGTAAAGTTGATCAGATAATGATCCGACCAAACACAGGGCATGATGGACTTAATAGCCAAGGGAATGTTTTGGGACCAGATTTGGTCTAGGCTATGCCCTTTTTCATGAGTTGGGAGGTGAATATGTTGGGAAAGATTCATATCGAGGAGGGTTTCTTTCAGCGTAGCAGCCTGAGAGTCAGAGTCAGCAGAGTCCAGCCACAGATTAAAATCTCCTAGCAACACAATTTTGTTATGGGCAATTATCAGAGGAGCAATTTGATCTGCTAGGGAAGCCGAAAAAGAAGGCATTTTTTGAGGGGGGCGATATATAAGGATAAGAAGTAATGATCCAGTATTAGTGTCCTTTTTAAAGATCAGGTTGTCTGTTACTGATAAGTCGAGGGATGGTAAAGAGGAGACTTTATGGGTGCTGCGAATGATCGCAGCAACCCCCCCACCTCTTTTACCGGTAGGTCTGTCGACATGTAGAATGTAGTAGTTTGAGGGCACTGCCGCTAGAATATCGGGTAGGGAGTCCTCAGTAAGCCAAGTCTCAGAGAGAAACAGAAAGTCTGGTTGTTCGGCCTGGAGCAAGAGAAAAATATCCAAATGATGTTTAACCATGGATCTAGTGTTAAGATATAGGCATTTGAAAATGGCCTCAGAGTCTTCGGGAGTGGGATGAGGTGCATAGGGCCTAGGCTTAGTTGCCTTGCCTAGAGAGAATTCGGGTTTCAAAATGCCGTGAGTAGCGGCACGCTTAAGAACAAAAGCGGGTGGGGCGGGTCCGGCGCTGTCAGTGGGCCTAAGTGACAACAGTGAGGAAATGGAATATGTGTGGAAATGACCAGGGGTCGTGGCCCCAGGCCCCGGTCTGCCGCGGACGGGCGCAGACGGGCTTGCCTTAGGCGCTCCCGCTGCGCTCGTCCGCTGCGCTGGGGAGGTCGACACATTTGTAATAGATGTTATGGGCGTGGCCTCGCAGTGGGCGTGGCTACGCCTTTGGCGCGCTGGCGGTGATGGCGTTTCCCTGAATGTGGGAGGTCTGACTTAGCGCGTAGCAGCAGCGCTTTCAGAGAGGAGAGCAAGAGCGTTTTGTCTTTTAAAATACAGCAGAAAGTGACAATAATAAAAACAGCTTAGTTAACAAAACCTCCGGCTTTCCGCCTCAGAGGGGTTCCAAAGAGTGAAGATCGTTGCGCTTTCAAGCGTTTTAAGTAGAGGGTCGGTGGGCGTGGCCTCGCAGTGGGCGTGGCTACGCCTTTGGCGCGCTGGCGGTGATGGCGTTTCCCTGAATGTGGGAGGTCTGACTTAGCGCGTAGCAGCAGCGCTTTCAGAGAGGTGAGCAAGAGCGTTTTGTCTTTTAAAATACAGCAGAAAGTGACAATAATAAAAACAGCTTATTTAACAAAACCTCCGGCTTTCCGCCTCAGAGGGGTTCCAAAGACCATAAGCGTGGAAGGGTATACTCAGATGTGAGTCCCTTGCTCATTGCACCATCAGGATTCAAGCAAGCCGGGCCGACGACGGCTGAAATGCCAGAAACCAGTCCCCGGAAGCTTGTTTCCTTCCCAGTGTAAGAATTGGCTTGGTAGTTTGGTTTGCCCTGTTCCCATCATGCACTGGGACAGGAACAGACTAATTTGCATATAGCCAGGCTCTGAGCTGGGATGGTGCAGTGAGCTAAAAAACGGTGTTGGATCTAGCCCTGATCTCTTGACTGGGTGAGAGTATTCTGCTTAATTCAGAAACTCTGTCCATCACCACCCCTTGTCGTAAACATTATACCTACGTCAGGTGTAATATATGCAAAAGGGATGTATTGACGCAACAAAAGGGTCGTAGAGGTGACGCAGTGAAATCTATGAGATATCTCTGCATCACTTTTATGACGCTGTTGCGTCCAAATCTTGCGCATGTTTCACATCAGGCGTAAGACTGATGAAGGCCCTTTCACATGGGCCTGGCCCCATGTGAAAGGATGAATTGCTGGAGTTGCATCATTTCTGTGACACACTCCAGCAATGCATCACTTTTGCGCTTACAGATACGTCTGAAATACTGACGTATCTGTAAGTACTTGCGACATAATACGTCATATATTTAATATGACGCATGAGTAGAAGACTGAAGGCCTCATTCATAAGGCCATGCGTCACTTTTACACCACCGGTACGTCACTTTTTGTGACGCACCAGTGCTGGTAAAAATGCACCTTATTGAGTCATATTTACAAAGTGACGCATCTAGGTAGAGGGGTCACTTTGTACTTTTACGCCACCGGTACGTCACTTTTTGTGACGCATCAGCAGCGTAAAACATGCACCTTACTGAGTTATATTTACAAAGTGACGCATCTAGGTAGATGCGTCACTTTTTAAACCCCTGCGCCACATTATACCTACGTCAGGTGTAATGTATGCAAAAGGGGCGTATTGACGCAAGAAAGGGTCGTAGAGGTGACGCAGTGAATAAACTAGGTTTTCCCCATGCTACACTCCCCGGTCCGGTCCCCGGTGCGTGTACCGGTCGGCCCCCCCTGAGAAAATCGAGAAAAAAATTGCTTTTATTTTTTCTCCCGCGGAGCCCTTTTATAGCCCCCACATCAAACCTAGGGGGTCAGGGGGGGTCTACTCTGCCCCCTTATGGTCATTTCCCGCTTTGTTTTTGCCACCTCTTGTGTCTCGATCTTACCGAGACACAAGATGGCGGCCGCTCCGGACTGTTTCGAATGTTTACAGACACCCGAGAGCCAATCAGCTTCCGCGCGCTAGTCGCGTAGCGCGCCTGGTGCGCTCCCCGATGCGCGTACCGGGGAGCGGCCATTGATATATATATATTTTTGAACCTAACTTACTCAAAAACCACTGGAGCACATATCTTGAGACATAGCAAAGGCACATTGGGCTACCAGTCCCTACAATTTTGCCAAGTTTGGTGGAAATCCATTCAGCCGTTCGGGCTAAAAGTGAGGTCGACCGCCCTATAGAAATTAATATGGGGAAAACATGTTTTGGGGCCCCCTTTTATCTCGGCCCCCGCTTGACGAATCCCCCCCAAACTTTCAGGGCAGGACCGGAGCGCTGCGAGGCAAATTTGCGGAAATGTTTAGGCGGATTCCTCAACCGGCGCCAAAGTTATTCCCAATAGAATGTTGAGAGTTTGCATTGAAAATAATCCTAACTATAACTACCTACTGGCGACCGCCATTAGGTAATATATATAATACCTATGTAAATTTCAAACTAAACCATATTCACTGGATGAGGACATCAGTGGTGTCATCAGTGATGTCATTTGAGATGTCATCAGTGATGTCACTGACCATGTCATGAATGATGTAATATCTAACATCATCAGCAGTGCATTGCAGGCACGCAAGTTATAGTTAGCAGAACTAACTATAACGGAGGAATTTCTATGGTTTTGTACGAGTGAAATGTACAGCTAACTATAACACCCTTGAAACCTATGTTTTTTTTTCTGAATTTCCAAGGTTTTTTAAATGTTAAATTCTAACTATAACGTCTCTGAAACCTATGGTTTTGTCTGTGAATCTCTCTCTCTCTCTCTATATATATATATATATATATACATATATATATATACATATTTATCCATAAATAAAAAATATAAATATATATCTATAAATATATATATATATATTTCAGAACAAATCAGCACCCGATACGATGTTGAAAAAGGAAAGCACTCGGGTCTCCGATTTCAAAGGTGTTTATTGCGGACCCCCTACCCCTCCAACAGATGTGTTTCGCCTCATGGCTTCGTCAGTGTTGGCGTGTGTAGAAAACAGTGACCATTTTATTCGTACATTTTCCACGGACAACCAGTAAACATTAGCAATGGACTGCTTCTATGAATGCCATTATGGCGGCCATCTTAAAACAAGTTTTCACTGGGTCAATGCATTAGACAAAACGGTCACAAAAAAGTGCAAGTGCAATTAATAACATTTTATTCTCAATCAAAGATAAATTCATTAAGTGGAGAAAAGGAGGAAAAGGAAATTAATTATTTCCTTATGACCAGTTTATGATGTGCTTCTCTTTTTTTATAACGATGTTAATTCCCATTTCAAGGATATATGCAGTATGATATATTGTGCACAGTAAGACTTAAATACCGTGCATCATGCAAGATAACTCTTTCTTTGTATATGTTAAACTTGTCAACAGACCAGTCTCCACAGTGTATCACACCCTGTATGGGCATACTCAGCTGCTGTCCTGCCCTGTATGGGATTTCACATGTTTTGTGTGTTACTCCAAAGGGAAAAATACAAATACATTACTTATACATATAGCCACACTAGCAGTGATGGAAGGATATTAAATACATATCCTAATTCTCTATTAATGTGATCCCACATTAAAATAGATGTTGCCTCTTTCTTTCCATATATGTATCTCAATCACCTTATTCCTATTGGTCTTACCGCCCAGTTACAGGTGAATCCATAATTCTTTGTCATTGTTAAGCCCTATGGGCCACTTGCTCTTCAAATCTATGATGTATTTAGATTCTAACACCCTTAGAGCTTTGACATGATCGCCCCTCTTTCTTTTCTATCTACCTGATCCAGACAGAAAAATGTAAGGAGGTCCCTATTGCTATTGTGTTGTGTCTAAAAGTGGTGTGCCACGGGATATGTCTTATCCCGGTTTGTTATGGCACACATGTGCTCTAATACACGTTTCTTCATTAGGTGAATAGTGCTTCTGATGTATCTCTTGGAACATGGGCATTCCAAACAGTACACCGTGAAGTCTGAATTGCAGTTGAGAAATTTTGTAATCTCTCGTGGGACGTGGATCGTTTGGTCTTCCCTTGTACTTAAATCTCTTCATGCTATGTTTACAGGCCTTACAACGGAGGCATGAATAAAAACCTTTTATAGCTTTCATCGCTGTCGTTCTTGGTGGACCCTCAAAGTGGCTATGTACAAGGTGGTCGCCTAGTGATTGACAGGGTCTGTATGTTATAGACGGATGTGGTGGTAGGATTCTCTTCAGGGTGGTGTCTGTTTGTAAAATGTGCCAGTTTTTTTTGAACACATGTACTAATTCTCCTGATCTAATGTTGTAATTAGTAATCATACGTGTAACACCCTCCCTTTCCTGTTTAGCTTTGTCCACTAACAGATTTTTCTGTCTATTTTTTCAACTCTTTCAATAGCATCTGCCAATATTTTTTTTGAGTAGCCCCTTTCCTGAAATCTCTTAGAGGCTTCATCCTTAGCTTTTTTGAAGTCCCCTTCCCCCGAGCAATTCCCCTTCAGATGGAATAGTTCTCCAAAAGGTATATTTCATATTAGGCTTTTAGGATGATGACTTGCTGCAGGTAATACAGCGTTACCCACTGTGGGTTTTCTGTACAGTTTTGTCTGTAGAGTGTTTCCTGCCACATAAACCTCTAGGTCTAAATAATTCACCGATGTGTTACTTATGGTACTGGTAAATCTCAAATTGAACTCATTGTCATTTAGCGTGGCAACATACTCCTCAGCCAAGGCTCGGTCAACGTGCCAAACGACAAAGAGATCGTCAATGTACCTTGCCCAAATCATAATTTTGTCCAACCGGCCTTCGTTGGCCTTGCCCCAGGCCAGGTGCTTCTCCCGCCAGCCAACGAACAAGTTCGCATAGCTGGGGGCGAAGCACGTGCCCATGCTGTCCCTCGTGTCTGTCTGTACAGGGTCCCTGAAAAAAGAAAAGTATTGTTTTCAAGGCAGAATTCTGTCACGGTTAAAAGCATGCGGTTGTGTTGGAGGTACTTGAGTGGTTTACTACTCAGAAACCATGTGACAGCTGAAATGCCATCCTTATGGCCTATACAGGTGTATAAATTGGCTACATCCATGGTTATCAGAAGCATATCTGGCTCCCAAAGGATATTATCAATTAGTCTCAGCCAGGAAGTCTTGGGTATCTCTAACATAAGAGGATAAGTCCTTCACAAATGGTGCAAGATAGGTGTCTATAAATCTCGACATATTTTCCAGAAGGCTACCTTTCGAAGAGACTATTGGCTTCCCTGTGGGGGGTTTGCATCTTTGTGCACCTTCGGGAGGTGATAGATGGTGGGGATCACTGGAGTTTCACAACTCAAGTATTCAAATTTATTTTTATTGAGCATCCCCTCATCTCTCCATCCTTCCAACAAGTTCTAATATTTCAAGGTACAATTTACATAATCTGTCCTTGATATGATTTCATAACAGTCCTTGTTTGTTAGCTGTTTCATAGCTTCTTCTCTATATTTTTCTTTGTTAAAGACCACAACATTGCCACCTTTGTCCGAAGGTTTTACTTCAATGCTTGAGTCGGACTTGAGTGACTTGTTGGCTTCCCATTCTTTTCTGGTAATATTTGAGTTTTTCATGTCAATGTCAGATGTTTTCATTGCCAGTTTCTGTAGGTCCATTAGTACTGTGTCATTAAATACATCGACTGCATCATGAAGGGTTTGAAGTAGGACCCTTGATTTTTTCTTTAGATTGCTTGGATCTCTTTGTTGTTCAATTCCTGCCACTCTCAGACCCTCAATTGAGTTTGAAATATCTTCCATATCAGCCAATGTCTGTGCTGTCATTAAAGTCTCAAAATCATTATCCCTTAATTCATTCTGCTCATTGTTTACTTGATCCCCAGTTGATATGTCATTTTTGGGATGTAGAGCAAAGTTCATCTGAAGTTTAAGCTTGCGAACATATTTGAATAAGTCTATTCTGGTTTGGACTAGGTGGAATTTGGCTGTGGGGCAGAATGGCAAACCTTTCTTGAGTACACTTTCTTCATCAGGCGTGAGTTCTCTATCAGAAAGGTTGATGATTGTTTGATCGTTGTTTACCATCGCCCCCTCCTGCCTTTGCTGCGAGTAACCATTGGGGTAGCTGCTGTTGCGTTTGCCTCTTTTTTCTCTCCTCGTTTTGCGTTTTTCTTTCATTTTGTTCTGATTTCGAGGAGGGATAGGTTTTCTGCAGTGGCCACTGCTGTGTTTCCTTCATTACTTGATACTCGTCTAAAAAAGGGGTAGATGCATTGTCTGCTCTTCCTTGTTCTCTGCTACTTATCGATTCCCCTTCTGAGATTTCCACCTCTGACTCAGAGGTGTCTCTATTTGCAGTGTTCCGAGTACCTTGCACCATCCTTTTCTTTGTGCCGTCAAATTTACGCGCAAATGTTAAAATTCGTCCTCTCCGATAATCTTGTTCGTCTCTCTGGAACTTACTTTGTTTTCTTTTTCTAATTCCAGATTCGTATTCTTTGAGTCTCTTCATCATCGTACTGTGCAAATCTTCGCTTGATTTCGTGCCTTTATCTTTGCTGATTAGATTTTCCAATCTCTGAATTTCTGCTAGAGACTTATCTCTATCGCTCCAGGCTTATTTAATTAACATGAGTACCATTCCTTTTGCCGACTCCGCTGTGTATGCTGCCCAATCTATCAGCATTTACGGGTCCGGGTTCTCATATGACGGTATTGTAAAAATTTGCAGGACCCTGGGGACTCTGTTACCTTCCACGTAGCGCTCCAGGGAAGTTGCTTTCCACCATTTACGGATTTCCCTTTCTTGGGCTTTCTCTAATTGTTGGCATAAAATCTGTAGATTACTGCTAGTCACAGTTGGTAATGCTGCCCCTTCTGTTCTCAATGGGGGTTCGGAAATGCTTTTAAACATGTCTGCCGTGGCTTTCCCTCTTTCATTCACACTAGACATAATTGCAGCTGTGTTTATTATTACGTACACACTATTATGGGGCAAAGTTACGGGATCTGCAAATACCGGGACCAAACTTCAGGACAGAGGCTCAGCTGTAAATAAGTTCAATGGAATAAGCGTGCGCGGCACTCACCGAACCAGGAGTTACCTAAAAAAATAAAATTATATGTATCAATCCAAACACAAGCGTAAAAACGCTTGCGATACCTATTCCTGGCCGCTCAGAGACCGCGGTCCGCGATGAGGCAGGCAGCCTCAATAAATCCAAGAAAAGCTGTCTCGCGTTCTCCACAATACAGCAGTCACGGACACATCCGATTCTGTTAACAAACAATGGCTCATGCCCAGCTCTGTGACTTCGGAGTTCTACAAAAGAACTCCGACGTCATAGCCCACTGACAGTCACCCTTCACTATTTATGATGAAAGGGCATCACATGTTTATTTAAATGTCATGCAAACATGAATTACGGCACTCGTGAAAAAGGGAGTGTATCCTGAAACCCGTAGAGTGTTTTTGCCGGTTTTGCCATTAAGTGCAATAAATATCAATTGCTGCAAAAGTCCTTAGTTGTGTCCGTGACTTCTGTATTGTGGCGAACGCAAGACAGCTTTTCTTGGATTTATTGAGGCTGCCTGCGTCGTCGCGGACCGCTTATGACACCACTGATGACATCATACAGTGATTGAGTGTCTCATGCATGTTTTTGAGTATTAAACATATATGCTAAGATACTATAAAAGTTTAATTAGTATACCTTGTGTACTACTGAGTGATACTATTTCAAACATATATGATGTGAGTGTCTGTGTGTATCTGTGAGTGAGTGGATATGTAACTTGATGTATGAGTGAATAAGTGGGTGTGTGAGTATCTTTATGGGTGAATAAGTGGTAGTGTGAGTAGCTGTATGGGTGAGTGAGTGACTGTGTGAATAGCTGTATTGATGAGGGAGTAGGAGTGGCTGTATTGGTATATGAGTGGCTGTGTGAGTAGCTGTATGGGTGAATACGTAGATGAGTGAGTAGCTGTATGGGTGAGTGTGTGAGCAGCTGTATTGTTAAGTGAGTGGGTGTTTGACTGGCTGTATGGGTGAGTAAGTGGGTGTGTAGCTGGCTATATGAGTGAATACTTGGGTGTTTGAGAATCTCTATGGGTGAATCAGTGGGTGTGGGAGTAGCTGTATGGGTGAGTGAGAGGCTGTGTGAGTAGATGAATTGGTAAATGAGTGGGACTGGAAGTTGCTGTATTGGTGTATGAGTGGCTGTTTGACTAGCTGTATTGGTGAGTGAGTGGGTGTGTGGGGCTGTATGGGTTTGTGAGTGGCTGTATGGGAGGTGAGTGTGTATGTGAGTGGCTGAATGGGTGATTGAGTGGCTGTGTGAGTGATTGTATGGGTGAGTGACTTGGTGTGTAAGTGGCGGCATGGGTGGGTGAGTGGTTGTTTGAGTGGGTTTTTGGTTAATTTAGTAGAAGTGGCTGTATTGGAGAGTGATTGTTGAGTGGCTGTATGGTTGGGTGAGCAGATGTGTGAGTGCTTGTATGGCTGTGTGGATAGATATGTAAGTGGCTGTGTAGGGGTGTGAGTGGCTCTATTGAGAAACTATATGGATGAGTGACTGGGTGTGTGACTAACTGTATTCGTGAATGAGTGGCTGTAGAGGTGACTGTATGGGTGAGTGAGTCAATGTGTGTGTAAATGAATGGGTAAGTGTGTGGCTGTGTGAGTGGCTCTGTGGGTGAGTAAGTGGGTGTATGAGTAGTTGTATGGGTGTGTGAGTGGGCATATGTCAGGTTGTATGGATGTGTGAGTCAGTGTATTCTGTGGATGATGTTATCAATGATCTGCTCAGTGATGTCATTTGATAAATAATTTGATTTCCTAACTACAGCGCATAACCTTTGTGAGTGGGTGTGTAGGTGACCATATAGGTCAGTTAGTAGATGTGTGAGTGGCTGTATGGGTCTGTGAGTCAGTGCATGAGTGGTTTTGTGGGTGTGTGAGTGACTGTATGGGTTGGTGAGTGGCTATATGATTCTGTGAGTGTGTGTGAATGTCTGTATTGGTCAGTGAGTGAATGTGTGAGTGACTGTATTGGTATGTGAGTGGGTATGTGAGGAGCTGTACGGGTTGGTGACCGGTTGTGTGAGAAGCTGTAAGGGTCTGTGAGTAGGTATGTGAGTGTTTTAAATATGTGTGTGATTATGTGTGTGAGTGCCTGTATACGTCTGTGAGTGCCTGTGAGTGGGTCTGTGAGTGTCTGTGTGGGTCTTTACGTCGGTCCATGAGTGGCTGTGTGGGTCAATGAATGGGTGTGTGAGGGGTGCTAAGGGTCTCTCAGTGGGTATGTGAGTACCTGCATGGATCTATGAATGTATGTGTGAGTGCCTCTCTAGGTCTGTGAGTGATGCTATGGGTCTGTGAGTGGGTGTGAGGGTCTGTGTGGGTCTGTGAGTGGGTGTATGTGTGCCTGTGTATGTGTAATTTCAACAGTGTGATTGTTCCTCGAGCATCTTCATCCACAAATCTGTGATAAAGTTAATCCTCGTCAAGAGAAGATTATGAGACTCCAAAGAGGAAAATCTGCACCAAACAGGGGTTCTTCCTAATAATTAAACAAAGAAAGTGCATCTTTTTTGGTGGAGATGTCCTCATATTCCTCTGCATCAATAACGTGTAACCATTATTGTCTGGAAACGTGCGCAGGGGTCATTTTGTTCAGATGTCCATCAATGTGGGGAAAGGTGGGAAAACCTGCACATCCTACTAAGTAAAACAGGGTTGCCCAAACGGGCAAAGCTTGCAGATGATTGTGTGACTTTGCATACCCAGGGTAATTACCACTGGGGCTCCTGGTCTCTGTTTTTAAATTTTTCCAACAGGGGGCTGAGCAGCCCACATCCCCAGACCTATGACATCCCCAAATGCATGAAAGCAGGCAGGAAAACAGATAAAAACTCTGCTCCCAGCAAGCATGAGAAGTTTGACAGCTCTTGTTTTCTGGGAGCGGAGTTCGTTTTTGCTCTTCCTTGGTATGATCTGTCACAGCTCCTGCCAAGCAAAAGCAAACTGCCATCTCCCAAAGGTGGGCACCTCAGGAGATAGCAGGAGCCAAATCTTGGGGGTGGTGATTCCAAGGGCCATAAATAGCTCTAGAAGGGGGCCAGGCACACCCCTTTCTTTGCTATGTATGTGCTGGTCCATATTAGGTAGGCCCGGGGAATGTGGTGGTAGATATAGTTAGGGCCATGTTTCCATAGGAAAAGCATATTTTGACTTGCCTATATCTTTGGTGCCATTTAACATTCAACATCAAATTTTCACAAAAAAGTATACCGGTGATTCTTGTTACAAATGGAATGGTTTGGTGTGATTCATCAAGCAGAGGTCGAGAAAAAGGGGGAATCAAAAGCAGCGCCTTTCCACTGTTAATTCCCATTGGAGCTGTAGACACAACTTCATCCAGAAAAGCTGTATGGAATCGGACCAAATATGGCAGAAAGCGAACTTTTGGTACTCAGATTGTGCTTTTTGTATTTGTTGTAAATCTATTCCCTTTGCATACTGGGGGTCCCTCTGGGGTGGGGGGGGGCAACTAGCCCACCAGGAGCCTCCAGTATAAGACAGTGTGCTGCATTGCAGAGAGGTGTAATGGGGCCACACCCTTTTTTAAACCACTCTGCAAGGCAGCCCCTGGGCATGTTTGCAGAGGGGGAACTAATTCCCCTTGCATATTGAGGGTCGCTGGGGGGACAACTAACCCACCAGGAGCCTCCAGTATGCTCCAGGAGGCTGCTTTGCTTTGCCCTGGAGGGCGGCGGTCCCCCGGGCAGTGTGGGAGGGATTGGGCACCCGACACTTCTTTATCACTATGCCCCCGCGATTTGGTCCTCCTTGGGGGTCATTTTTAAATAAACATGCCGGGATTTTTTAAAAACATTTTTGGCCTTGGGGGGTCCTTGTGGGACCCCCTGAGCAGGCCTAGGCGGTCAGGGTACTTCTACCCCGCCCCCTTTTTTTCTACACGTTTGTTTTTCTGCTTTCTTGTGCCTCGGTCTATCTAGCACAAGATGAATGCCAACACTTCCTGGTTAGGAGTGATGACAGCCAATGAGCATGCTGCTTTCCTGTGAAAGGCATGCTAATTGGCTGCCACTGTCTATCAATACTCCAAACCAGGAAGTGTTGGCAGCCATCTTGTGCCTCGGTAGAACCAAGGCACAAGAAAGCAGTGAAACAAAGGTGCAAAACACGCACAGGGGGCAGGGTAGAAGCACCCTGACCATCTAGGCCTGCTCAGGGGGTCCCACAAGGACCCTCCAGGCCCCAAAAATTGTATTTTATTTTTTTAAAATCATGTGGGTGCACGCACCGTACGCGCACCGTACGTGTACGGTGCGCACACCCGCGCGATTTAAAAAAAAAAACATGGGGGGTACCTGGGGGGTCCTTATGGGACCCCCTGAGGAGGCCTCGGGGGACAGGGTATTCTACCCTGCCCCCTTTTTGAGTTCTACACGTTTGTTTTTCTGCTTTCCTGTGCCTCAGTTTACCGAGGCACAAGATGGCTGCCAACAATTTCTGTTTTGGAGTGTTGACAGACAGTGGCAGCCAATCAGCATGCAGTTCGTACTCCTGAAGGTACAGAGTACAGTAAGCTTACAGTGCACGCACGGTGAAAAGGCCTATAGATATATATATTTTCAAAATCTGATTTTCTCAACAACTACTGGAGGGATTTACACCATTTTACCAAAAGGGCCTACTGCGTACCAGCTCCTACCATTTTGCCAAGTTTGGTGTAATTCCGTTCATCGGTTCGGGCTGTAGTCGTGTCTAAATGTCCTATGGAAAATTGCATGAGGAAAACACCTTTTGGGACCCCCCTTTTTTCTCGGCCCCAGTTTGACAAATCCCCCCGAGACTTTCAGGGAAGTAGCGGAGCATAATGGACCAAAATTTTGAAAAATTACGCGCAAATTCCACGATCGACGCCAAAGTTATTCCAAATAGAATGTTTGTGGATTTCCTATGGAAACTAGGTCCTAACTATATTATATATATATATATATATTCACTGAAAAAAACATAGGTTTCACACCAGTTATAGTTAGCTGGAAATTTTACTGACATAAAACCATTGAAATTCCCACGTTATAGTTAGTTGGACTCACTATCACTTGCGCGCCTGCAATGCACTTCTGATGACGTCACATATTACATCACAAATGACATGGTCAGTGACATCACTAATGACATTACTGATGACACCATCCAGTGAATGTTTGTCTTTCTGAAAAATAAATATGTTTTATTTATGTATATGTAAAGGTCGATGGAAGAATAAATGGTTAAATAAGTGTGTAAATGGATGTTATAAAAAAAAATTGATTGGTTAACTGGCTTATTAAGTGTATCTTAGTGAATACATATATTAGCGAGTAATTTTTAAATATTTAAATATATGTATCAGTGTTTCACTTTGTGTATAAGTGGCTGCATGGGTTGGTGAGTAGCTACATGTTTGTGTATATGGGTTACTAGATTTTTTTTAGTATCAGTATGAGTGTCTGTATGGTTTGGTGGGGGTATTACTTACCACATAGATGCATCAATCACTGACTCACTGTTTGTATGTGTTTTGAAGACAGCATATGTGCTGGACTGTATGGGTGGATGAGTGTGTATATGTGTGTGTTAGTGAGTGAATGACTGTCTCACTAGTGTCTTTATCAGTAACGACATATTTTTTAATCTAGTATATGTGAGTATTGATATATATAAGTGAGTATATGTGAGAGTGAGAGATTGTAAGAGTTCCTGTTTAAATAAGTATGTGTTTCTATAAGTGATTGTTTAAGAGAGTAAGTATGTGTACGTTTCCTTAGAAGTAAGGTGGTAGTGTGTGTATAGTTGTATATGCAAATAAATGGATGTTCAATAGTTTATTTGCATGTGTGAGTATGTGTGTGAGTAACGTTTGGATGACTGTCGGTGTGGAACAGGATGTATAGGTGTATCACTACAAATGATGAGTGAGTATATGTATGAGTGACTATATAGAACTGTTGGTGAATGAGTGGATGTGTATATAGATGGTGGAATTACTGAATTGGTTGTTGTAACTACTATGGGTATCTCCATTTTTTTGAAAATGTTAGTTCCTGTTTTTGAATATGTGTTTCAAGGGTTACATTACACTGAAAGGAGGTCTGTCACTCTGTCACAAGGATGGTGTCATCAGTGATGTCATGAGTGATGTCACTGACCATGTCATAAGTGATGTAATATGTGACGTCATCAGCAGTGCATTGCAGGCACGCAAGATATATATATATATATATATATATATATATATATATATATATATATATATATATATATATATATATATATATATCCCAACAACTTTTTCCCGAAAGGGAAAACAACGGGTCGCACAACCAGCTTGGATTTAAACAGCAATCCTTTTTATTTTTCAACTCAAAAGGGCAACAAGCGCATTGATCTACGCGTTTCAGTGTCACTCCACCTTGTTCACGATCACCGGGTTTGCCCCACCCTCAAACATTTAAACACATTTTTTTCCCAAAATTAGGTATTTCCTGTCACATGTTCTACTAAGGATTCTGGTCCTTGTAGTTTTACCGGTTGTTTAAACAAAATAATACTATTCGATTTGCAGATCAGTCATCAAATTTAGATCTATTGGTAACTATTCAGTGCATGAACTCATACGCCTTCCAATAGGCTGATGTCTCTGTCATTATCCTGCCTCCCAATAGGCTTGCAACTTTTACTATACAATGTGCATTGGGTTCTCATTGCAATGTCTTTTCATAGGTGCACATACAATTCCTCCGATTGATTCAACCCATTCGGGTGCAGGGTCCTCAGGTTAATGATAAATCTTGATTCCGCTTGCCTTAATTTTTTCGCTCGGTCACCTCCCCGCTCACCTTTGGTTATTGTTTGTATGCCATAAAATCTCAGTTTTTGCCAATCACCCTGGTGTGATTGTTCCATGTGTTTGGCTATGGCATTTGAGCGGTCCTTATGAATTGTTGCCCGCATATGCTGCAAAATGCGATTTTTTAGTGCCACAGTTGTGCTCCCCACATATTGCATAGGGCACGGGCATTCCACTACGTATACAGTGAATGGTGTTTTACACGTTATACATTGTCTAATTTGCCATTTCTTTTTATTAGCCAACGTGATCTCTTTAGTTTGTTTCGCTATCTGGCACATTTTGCAGCCATGACATTTCACGAATCCCTTGGTTTTTAGCCAGTCATCCTGTCGTTTCCTCTGGAAGTGGCTGTGTATTAAGTGATCCTTCAGGTTTTTTGCACGCCTATATGTTATTGTAGGGTGCGTTCCCATGAACTCTTTTACGGTGTTATCCAATTGTAAAAGTTTCCAGTTTTTTCGGAGGATTTTGGATATTTTGTCACTTTCTTGGGAGAAGTCCATTATCAAGCGGATTTTATCCGTTTCCGTGTCATCCTCTTTGTTTTTCCTCTTCAGACATTCCTCTCTTGTCTTTGTGTTGGTTTTTATGAGGCTGTTTCTAACTGTTTGCTCTGGGTATTTCCTTTTTATGAATCTTTCCATTGTCTTTCTACTGTTCTTGTTCCACTCTTCTTCTTCACTGCATATCCGACGGACTCTCAATAATTCACCGTACGGTATGCTGTTGAGTAGTGTTCTCTGGTGGAAGCTGGTGGCTTCAAGTGTAGCATTGGTTGACGTTGACTTTCGGTGGAGAGTTGTGTGTATCTGCTGGTCCTTGATATAAATTTCTGTGTCCAGGAATATGATTCTTTCCTTGCTTATATTGTAAGTGAATTTTAGATTTTTCACACTGTTGTTCATTATTTGAAAGTATTCCTGAAATTCTGCTTCAGTTCCATCCCAGATTATCAACAAGTCGTCGATAAATCTCTTCCAACTCACAACTTTATTTACAGATATTTCGTTCATTGAGTTCCAAGCTATTTCCTGCTCCCACCATCCCATTGTAAGACATGCGTATGATGGGCTAAAAGAAAATCCCATAGCAGTCCCGCTTCGTTGTTTGAAAATTTCTCCTCCGAATGTAAAAATATTCTGTTCTAGACAGATTGTGATCATTTCCAGTAGCATCTGGTTGTGGCTACTGAATTCCAAATTTCTCTCCTTCAAGAAGAAGTTACATGCTTTAACACCCATTTCATTGTCAATATTGGTGTATAAACCAATCACATCCATTGAGACCAACCAATAGGATTCCTGCCACGGTGTGTCTAGTAGAGTTCGCAGTAGATCACTCGTGTCCTGTATGTAGGAGTTTAATTTTGACACAAAAGGTTTTAGGAAGTGATCGATATATTCCGCCATTGGCTCCAGCAGTGAGCGCTTTGCGGATATTATTGGTCTTCCAGGTGGTTTTTTTTGGTCCTTATGAATCTTAGGCAAAAAGTAAATGGTTGCCAATATTGGGTGAGTCACAGTAAGGAATTTTTGTTCCATGTCATCTATCAATCCTTTTGTTTTCCATGAACTTAGTTTGTCATCAATTTTGTTTTTTATATCCATGGTCAGATTGTTTTTGAATTTTTCGTAATGCACATGATTTCTTAATTGTCGATTGGCTTCCTTTGCATATGCATTGCGATCTAGAATTATCACGTTGCCGCCCTTGTCGGCAACTTTTATTTCTATTTTGTCATCCTCCGATAGGTGTTTTAGTGCCAGTCGTTCCTCTTTTGTTAGGTTGTCTTGACCATAGTTCAACTTCAGTTTATATAAGTCCTGTATTACTGCTTCTTGAAACAGATCCACTTTGTTTCCAGGGGTCAATTGTGGGTAGAACCTGGCGCAGGTGAGAATTGACTTATACCTGTATATCAGGAAAATCAAGTTAGCAAAAGCGTTCAGAGAAAAAACGTTGAAAGAGCAAAACACCATCCAGTCTCAAACAACTGAGGGAAATGTACAACTTAAAGATGCAGAAGGCTTTCTGACTCTAATGAATATAACCCAAGATCCAATGCAAGAAGTGACTCTTTCACAGGCTGTAACACAATGTGGGGCAGGATTGAGTGGAAAAAAACCGAAATCAAAGTTCTACCCACAATTGACCCCTGGAAACAAAGTGGATCTGTTTCAAGAAGCAGTAATACAGAACTTATATAAACTGAAGTTGAACTATGGTCAAGACAACCTAACAAAAGAGGAACGACTGGCACTAAAACACCTATCGGAGGATGACAAAATAGAAATAAAAGTTGCTGACAAGGGCGGCAACGTGATAATTCTAGATCGCAATGCATATGCAAAGGAAGCCAATCGACAATTAAGAAATCATGTGCATTACGAAAAATTGAAAAACAATCCGACCATGGATATAAAGAACAAAATTGATGACAAACTAAGTTCATGGAAAACAAAAGGATTGATAGATGACATGGAACAAAAATTCCTTACTGTGACTCACCCAATATTGGCAACCATTTACTTTTTGCCTAAGATTCATAAGGACCAAAAAAAACCACCTGGAAGACCAATAATATCCGCAAAGGGCTCACTGCTGGAGCCAATGGCGGAATATATCGATCACTTCCTAAAACATTTTGTGTCAAAATTAAACTCCTACATACAGGACACGAGTGATCTACTGCGAACTCTACTAGACACACCATGGCAGGAATCCTATTGGTTGGTCTCAATGGATGTGATTGGTTTATACACCAATATTGACAATGATATGGGTGTTAAAGCATGTAACTTCTTCTTGAAGGAGAGAAATTTGGAATTCAGTAGCCACAACCAGATGCTACTGGAAATGATCACAATCTGTCTAGAACAGAATATTTTTACATTGGGATGAGAAATTTTCAAACAACGAAGCGGGACTGCTATGGGATTTTCTTTTAGCCCATCATACGCATGTCTTACAATGGGATGGTGGGAGCAGGAAACAGCTTGGAACTCAATGAACGAAATATCTGTAAATAAAGTTGTGAGTTGGAAGAGATTTATCGACGACTTGTTGATAATCTGGGATGGAACTAAAGCATAATTCCAGGAATACTTTCAAATAATGAACAACAGTGTGAAAAATCTAAAATTCACTTACAATATGAGCAAGGAAAGAATCAT
Organism: Lissotriton vulgaris; assembly: GCF_964263255.1. NCBI lineage: Eukaryota > Metazoa > Chordata > Amphibia > Caudata > Salamandridae > Lissotriton > Lissotriton vulgaris. The sequence continues at coordinate 900,512,399 of NC_141687.1, forward strand.
ATTCCTGGACACAGAAATTTATATCAAGGACCAGCAGATACACACAACTCTCCACCGAAAGTCAACGTCAACCAATGCTACACTTGAAGCCACCAGCTTCCACCAGAAAACACTACTCAACAGCATACCGTACGGTGAATTCTTGAGAGTCCGTCGGATATGCAGTGAAGAAGAAGAGTGGAACAAGAACAGTAGAAAGACAATGGAAAGATTCATAAAAAGGAAATACCCAGAGCAAACAGTTAGAAACAGCCTCATAAAAACCAACACAAAGACAAGAGAGGAATGTCTGAAGAGGAAAAACAAAGAGGATGACACGGAAACGGATAAAATCCGCTTGATAATGGACTTCTCCCAAGAAAGTGACAAAATATCCAAAATCCTCCGAAAAAACTGGAAACTTTTACAATTGGATAACACCGTAAAAGAGTTCATAGGAACGCACCCTACAATAACATATAGGCATGCAAAAAACCTGAAGGATCACTTAATACACAGCCACTTCCAGAGGAAACGACAGGATGACTGGCTAAAAACCAAGGGATTCGTGAAATGTCATGGCTGCAAAATGTGCCAGATAGCGAAACAAACTAAAGAGATCACGTTGGCTAATAAAAAGAAATGGCAAATTAGACAATGTATAACGTGTAAAACACCATTCACTGTATACGTAGTGGAATGCCCGTGCCCTATGCAATATGTGGGGAGCACAACTGTGGAACTAAAAAATCGCATTTTGCAGCATATGCGGGCAACAATTCATAAGGACCGCTCAAATGCCATAGCCAAACACGTGGAACAATCACACCAGGGTGATTGGCAAAAACTGAGATTTTATGGCATACAAACAATAACCAAAGGTGAGCGGGGAGGTGACCGAGTGAAAAAATTAAGGCAAGCGGAATCAAGATTTATCATTAACCTGTGGACCCTGCACCCGAATGGGTTGAATCAATCGGAGGAATTGTATGTGCACCTATGAAAAGACATTGCAATGAGAACCCAATGCACATTGTATAGTAAAAGTTGCAAGCCTATTGGAAGGCAGGATAATGACAGAGACATCAGCCTATTGGAAGGCGTATGAGTTCATGCACTGAATAGTTACCAATAGATCTAAATTTGATGACTGATCTGCACATTGAATAGTATTATTTTGTTTAAACAACCGGTAAAACTACAAGGACCAGAATCCTTAGTAGAACATGTGACAGGAAATACCTAATTTTGGGAAAAAAATGTGTTTAAATGTTTGAGGGTGGGGCAAACCCGGTGATCGTGAACAAGGTGGAGTGACACCGAAACGCGTAGATCAATGCGCTTGTTGCCCTTTTGAGTTGAAAAATAAAAAGGATTGCTGTTTAAATCCAAGCTGGTTGTGCGACCCGTTGTTTTCCCCTTCGGGAAAAAGTTGTTGGGATAATTAGCGGCTTGGTTCTGCCGCAGGATACCGCACATGCGAGAGCGCTGCATCAACTCCCGAGAAGGAACCGCTGTGGAGGTGATATATATATATATATATATATATATATATATATATATATATATATATATATATATATATATATATAGATATATATATAGATATATATATATAGATATTACCTACTGGCGGCCGCCAGTAGGTAGTTACAGTTAGGATTATTTTCAATGCAAAATCTCAACATTCTATTGTAAATAACTTTGGCGCCGGTTGAGGAATCTGCCTGAAAATATCCTCAAATTTGCCTCGTGGCGCCCTGGTCCTTCCCTGAAAGTTTGGGGGGGGATTTGTCAAGCGGGGGCCGAGATAAAAGGGGGGTCCCAAATGGTGTTTTCCCCATGTTAATTTCCATAGGGCGGTCAACATCACTTTTAGCTCGAACGGCGGAATGGATTTACACAAAACTTGGCAAAATTGTAGGGACTGGTAGCCCGATGTGCCTTTTGTATGTCTCAAGATATGTGCTCCAGTGGATTTTGAGTAATTTAGGTTAAAAAAATATATATATTTATAAGCGCGCCCCGGTACGCGCACCGGGGCGCTAACCAGTGCGCTAGGCGACTTCGCGCGCGGAAAGCTGATTGGCTCTCGGGTGTCTGTAAACATTCCAAACAGTCCGGAGCGGCCGCCATCTTGTGTCTCGGTAGGATCGAGACACAAGAGGTGACAAAAACAAAGGAGAAAATGAGCAAAAGGGGGCAGGGTAGACTTTCTTTATGTCCATCACTGAGACATGTGACTGCACGTTATCACTTTAAAAAGGGCTAAAGCAATCTGTAATGCCATGTGACCAAGGCCGCTGGGACGGCCGAAACGCGTTATGACATTCTGTCTGATGGCTGAATAAAAAGAATGCTGATACAAGATGGTCCTTGCCTCGTGTTTCGCCAGGGGAAGCGTCGCTGCTGCGAGGTATTGCAGATAATAATCGGCATTGGATTGTTGCCGATACTGGACCCCCTCCTCTGTAAGCAGGCTTCACGGCAAGCAGTCCGACGCCGCCAGGTAACTGCCTAACTCCTTCCATGTGGAGGAGAGTTGGCGGGGACCCCGGGGGCACATTGTGAATCCCATTCAAGGGAAGGAGTGGAGCCATCCGATCGAACACCGCCCGGCAGGAGGAAACGCCGGAAGTAATCTCTTACCCAGAGGCTGCTGCTGATCGGGCGCCGTGAGCAGGATCGGTGCGGCTTGTGGGTGCCTTTGGTGCCGTGAGAGACGAGCAAGCTGCAGATACCCGTGTGCGTCCACCCGAGAACGCAACCCGAGGCATAGAGGAAGAAGGAGAGCATATGCCGTGTCCGGCGGAGAGAGGAGGTATGTGTTTAACCGCCCGAGTCAGCTTGTAGCTGACAGAGATTATCTTGGTGATTGGAGCGGTTTATCAACGCGTTATTCAGCGCTTTAAAAATTACAGCCATACAGACAGACAATGTCAGGCGATGTACGGAGGGCCTGGGAGCTCCCCACACAGGAGATGTTTTCAGATGATATTGAGCAAGAGACTAATATCGAGAAGGATGTGGGGGAAGGGGGGCCAGGTGGTGCAGAAAATAGTAATGCCAGAGACTTGTTCAAAGAGCTGGAGAAACTGAAAAGAAATGAGCAGTCCAAATGGTGGGAAGCCCGCTCCCTTAAAAGATATCTTGATGTAGGCAGAGTCCCTAGGGGATTACGCATCATGCTGGCCCCAAGCTATGAGACACCCAACCCCCTAATGATGGTAGAATGGGGCCAATGCAACCTAGAATCTTCCTGCAAATTGATGCAAATCTTAGTAAAGTTTGCTGAAATTGATGGTGAAGAACTTCAAAAAAAGGTAGACACGCTTGAGGAAAAAATAAAAGCACTTCTTGGTGACAAGGAAAACCCACAAGCCATCAAAATGAGGGATGAAATGACAATGAGACTATCCAAAGAGGAGGAGAAAATCAAGACTAGGAAAATATATAAATTCAAAAGACACAGAGATGGCTATGCTAATGGCCAAATATTCACCTTCGCACGTCGCTATGATAACCTGAGAGCGGCAACAGCCAGTAAAAGAGGTGCAGCCAGTACAGGAGTGGTCTTACCAGAAACAGAAGATGTATCTGTATACAGCTCTGCCGCAGAAAGCGGCTCTGATAATGAGAGTGCCAGAAGCAAGAGCAATGTTGTTCTAACATTGGGGGAAGAGTTGGCGGTCTTAAAAGACAGCAGAAAGGCAACCCTAAGATCGCACTTCCAGGGAAAATTATCACAACCAAATCCCAGTGCAGGAGGGGCAGGAGAAAAGCTGCCAAACAAAGGAGAGACAACCAAGCGCGGACGAGGCCGGGGGCGTGGAAGGAACAGGAAACCCCAGGCTTAGTCACAGATAATGTAATGGACTTACCAAGTGGTGAGAGCTTGGATAGACAGCAAACTAGCAAGGAACAACAAGCCAAATCTATAATAAACCTGAGCACTGTACAATTATCGGCTGCAGAACGGCAGCTTTTAAGCTTAGATTTAAACTTCTGCCCCGAATCTAACTTCTCTTATACTACAACAAGGGCTGACATCTACAGATACATACGGAAATTAAAATTAAAAAAACTATTTGTGCACAGAACAACCAGCCCAAGTACTGCTCCAACTAAATCAGGGGCTAACACCTCTGAACTGGCAGTTAGTGATCTAAATTTGTTGCATGATATGTGCCAGCTGGGGAATGAGGAAAGCATGGGGACACAGGAAATAATGGCGTCCAGTGGACAGATGAAGCCAATTACCCCATTCAAGCCCAAATCCAAGTATATACCGCTGGCGGCACGTGATGGACTTGATACTTTCAGTGATGCAATTGTGCAACAAGTTAAAAAGATGGCCTTAAACAACAAAATAAATAAACAACAATACACGAACCAGGAGAGAAAACTTAACTTACTATCAACTAAGTTAAAAGATGCTGAAGTCATAGTTCGTAACTCTGATAAAGGCGGAAATATTGTCCTGTGGCCCACTACGGATTATCTTAAGGAGGCGCACAGACAATTAGATGACATTCAATGTTACAATAAGAGCAACCGACAGAAATACAGGGCTATGCTGGAGAATTTGTGTAGGAACCTGGTGGCATGGAAGGGACTTGGTATGCTAAGTGGAGATGTGTTTAAATGTATAAAGAAAGATCATCCACTAGTTCCATACATATACTTTATACCCAAAGTCCATAAGAGCATCACCACGCCACCAGGTAGACCAATAATTGCAGCCTGTGGTGGTCCACTGGAAAACCTCTCAAGGTACATTGACTATTTTCTGCAGCCTCATATGAAATCTTAAAAATCGTATGTACAGGATTCTAGTGACTTTCTGCGAAAATTAGAGGAGTTGGTGGGGACACCAGATCTGCTGTTGGTAACATTGGATGTCAGTTCACTATATACATGCATAAAGCACAGGGATGGCCTGCGTGCATGTGAGTACTATCTGAGCCGCAGGCCAATGGAACTAGCCCATCATACCAAGATGCTTTTGGAAATGTTGACATTCTGCCTTAACAATAACTTCTTCATGTTTAATGGTTAAATGTACCAACAAGTTCAGAGTGTAGCAATGGGGGCCAGTTTCTCCCCCAGTTACGCGTGCTTGTTTATGGGGTGGTGGGAGGAACTGGTCCTCAAATGAAAATTTGAGGAATACTGCACTTCTAATATAACTTGTTGGTTTCGTTTTATTGATGATTTATTTATTGTATGGCATGGTTCTGAAGAGAGTATTTTAAATTTCATACATGAAATCAATGAAAATTATCTTAATTTGCATTTTACCTCTAATATAAGCAGGGAATCGGTGACATTCTTAGATGTGCAGGTTTTAATATCTAATAATGTTCTTATCAGTACCCTTTTTAGGAAACCGACGGCAGGTAACACTCTTTTACATGCAACGAGTGCCCATCCACAACATTTGATCAAATCTATACCCTACGGTGAGATGCTACGCATCCGCCGTATTTGTAGTAACACTGATGACATGATCATTAAGCAACAAGAAAGCTTCTTGAGATTTGTGGATAGGGGCTACAGTGCCAAGATATTAAATACTGCCATAAGAAAGTCACAGCTTAAAGATAGAGGTGATTTGTTAATCTACAAAGAGAAACCTAATACACTGCAAAGTGGTAATGCCATAATTGATGTCAGATTAATATTGACATACTCAAAGCAAGAAAAAAAATCAGGAGTATAGTCAGAAGAAACTGGCACTTTGTTAAAGATGATCCTACAATTGGAGATTTGATGCCCCCAAATCCACTAATAACTTATGTATGGGCACTATTCTCTCGAAAAATAGTGAGGAACATCTTGGAAAGGAACCTTGGCGGCCTACTAGTAGGGGTTTCTACAAATGTTTGGCATGCAAGGCATGCCAACATGGTGTCAACACCAAGAAATACACCACAGTAATTCCCAAAATCACCAGGGAAATAAACTAACATCTAACCTGTAGAACAGAGTATTGTGTGTATATATTGGAATGCGATTGTAAACTCAGATATATTGGCAGCAGCAAACTACAAATTCACAAGCAAATTTTACAGCACCTCCGCGCCATCACCAATAAAGATCAAAGTTATCCGGTGGCCAGACACTTTGAGGCATGTCACAATAGTAGATTGCAGTGTCTCAAATACTTTGCTGTAGAATCAATCCCGCTAACAAAAAGAGGGGGCGATAGAGAGGCATGTATGCATAGGCTGGAAACAAAATATATTCTTGAGTTTAATTCCAAGTGGCCAGGAGGCCTCAACACCACGGAGGACCTCCACACATATTTATAAGCTGTAAATATACACACTAAGCATGATTGATGGATCAAAGACAAATAACAAACAGCATTTTAATCAGAATATAAGAGGAGTTGGATTATACATTGCACTATTTGCACATCTTGTATTTATACTGTGATATATTGTGTAATATATATATATATAATTGTGATGTATATTTATGATATGATTGATTTTAGCCGTCTTTTAGATATTGGGGTAATTTTATCCTAGTGTTTTTTATGATAGCTGATTTTAGTCATGTCACCGATTCCCTTTTTTATAGACTGGTTTTATGGTGTTGATATTTTTGTCTATTTCATTGGTACTGTATGGTTCTGTTTGCTAGTCTTGAATCAAATGATCAATAATTTCTTGCTGAATATCTATGAAATTATCCCCTCCTTGTATATATCCCATTAATTTTTTCCCCTTTAATCTCACTGCACCAGTCACTTTAATCTTATTGCACTAAATGACACGAGGTCACTTTATACTTCAAGCCATTCCCGTGGCAATTTAGGATGTGCAATAATGTAGATAAAACCGAGAATATAAATATATGCCAATGATACACAGTGGCAACATTCCTCTAATTAAATATCCAGTGGCTGGAAAATATCCCATAGTGAATCATCTCCTCTGCATGGTCTTTTTAGATAAATTTGGATTATAAATTTTCTTTTTGGATATTGTTTCTATTATTATGAAATAATAGATATTATTATAATTTTGATTATGATTTAATACACGTTGGTGAGCACCAATATCTGCACTATAGTTATGTAATATCAGATGGACGAAGTTGGAACAATCAAATGTGTATTCCTTGAGGGAGGAACCAGCATTTATGCTGATATATGAATGTCCGAAATTCAAATCCTTTTCTCAAATTGCATAGAGATATGTTACTATTTCTCTAACAAATAATGCAAGATTGTTTTATGTATTTATACAGTGAGCAACTGAAAAACAGTATTGTGATATTGTATGTATTTATGTCCATCACTGAGACATGTGACTGCACGTTATCACTTTAAAAAGGGCTAAAGCAATCTGTAATGCCATGTGACCAAGGCCGCTGGGACGGCCGAAACGCGTTATGACATTCTGTCTGATGGCTGAATAAAAAGAATGCTGATACAAGATGGTCCTTGCCTCGTGTTTCGCCAGGGGAAGCGTCGCTGCTGCGAGGTATTGCAGGTCGAGCGCCGGTCGAGGAATCTGCCTGAAAATATCCTCAAATTTGCCTCGTGGCGCCTTGGTCCTTCCCTGAAAGTTTGGGGGACATTTGTCAAGCGGGGGTCGAGATAAAAGGGGGGTCCCAAAACGTGTTTTCCCCATGTTAATTTCCATAGGGCGGTCGACCTCACTTTTAGCTCAAACGGCTGAATGGATTTGCACAAAAATTGGCAAAATTGTAGGGACTGGTAGCCCGATGTGCCTTTGGTATGTCTCAAGATATGTGCTCCAGTGGATTTTGAGTAATTTAGGTTAAAAAATATATATCTATAAGCGCGCCCCGGTACGCGCACTGGGGCCCTAACCAGCGCGCTACGCGAGTTCGCGCGCGGAAAGCTGATTGGCTCTCGGGTGTCTGTAAACATTCCAAACGGTCCAGAGCGGCCGCCATCTTGTGTCTCGGTAGGATCGAGACACAAGAGGTGACAAAAACAAAGGAGAAAATGAGCAAAAGGGGGCAGGGTAGACCCCCCTGAACCCCTAGGTTTGATGTGGGGGCTATAAAAGGGCCCCGCGGGACCAAAAAAAAAAAAAAATTCGATTTGCACGGGGGAGCGCCCGGTACGCGCACCGGGTAGCGGACCGGGGAGAGTTCCATGGAGAAAAAAGAATGACATTTTTAAAAAAAAAATTTTTTTTAAAAATTAGAGGTAGTTCTAAAAAGAACTGTTTTTTTCTTCTTTTTGTTGTTTTATATTTCTTTTATTTATTTTTGGAACATTTTTTACTTTTTTGGGCTTTTCTGAACAGTTTTATATTTTTTTTGGTAGGCTTCCCCCTGGATAGCACAGCACCACAGATAAGACAGATCACCTTTGCAGCGTTTACTTTTTGAAACCAGTTCGGATTTATAAAACTCCCACATGAAGTGCTCCCTGGGTTTGTATGGTGGAGTGTTTTCAGGCAGGAACTGCCTTGTCCCTTCCTCCTCTTCCTCCTCCTCCTCCTCTTCTTCTTGACCACCAATGAGATGTTCTGGTGGTCCTTGTGGTGGTGGTGGTGGTGGTGGTGGTGGTGGTGGTGGGGCAGATGATCCAGCTGCAGATAGTACAGTAGCCATATCTGTAAGAAAAAAAGCAGGTCTTCCTCACTCAAAGAACAAAGTGAGAATGAGGAAAAAAGGTGGGGGCTTTCATCATTTGGAATATATTGCCCCCAGTTATGCCAACTTACATCTCGGCTACTGGGAGGAGCAGGTGCTCAGAGGGGGCCCTCTTGATCATTGGTCGGAACACATCCTATTATGGGTACATTATATTGATGATGTCTTCGTGCTGTGGCAGGGCACGGAGGCATCAATCAACCTGTTTATCAAGGAGATAAATCAGAATTCGCTGAATTTGGAATTCGTGGGGAATTCCAGTAAAACCTCGATTGACTTCCTTGATATCAGGATTACCCCCATGAATAACAAAATAGAGATTACTGTGTTCCGAAAACATACTGCTGGAAACTCAATCCTGCACGCCGAGAGTGCCCACCCCACGGCATTAATAAGGAGTATTCCATTTGGGGAATACTACAGGGCAAGGCGTACCTGCAGTAATGATGAGCAGTTCGACACCATAGAAACTGAAATGACCCAGAGGTTCTTAGAGAGGGGATATAGCAAGACGATCTTGAAAGGTGCTTCAAGAAAAGCTAAGAAGCTAACTAGACACTCTTTACTCTTTGAGCCCTCTAGAACTCAAAAATTGAATAGAGGTCAGCACGATCAAGGAAGCTCAAGATTCATTACTACGTACAATACTAAGCACAAGGAAGTGAGAGCTATCCTTAGAAAACACTGGTATCTAATCAAAAAACGATCCAGTATTAGGTTCAAAGGTGAAGAAGAACCCCGAAATCACTTACAAAAAATCGAAATCATTAAAAGATCTGATTGTACGTAATGAGTTCTTGGACAAGAAAAAGAGTAATGCAGACTGGCTAAAACCTAAACCCGGTTTTAAAAAGTGTTTTAAATGTAAAGCGAGCCAGCATGGAATGAACCGCACGGATTTTAAAATAACTTTTAATAAAACCGTGAAAGTGAGAAGTACCATTACGTGCAAAAGTGAGTACGTTGTCTATCTATTGCAGTGCCCATGCCCAAAGACTTATATCGGTAGTACGATTTTACCTGTACACCAACTGATCCTACAGCACAGAAGGGCAATAGTCAATCAGGATAGGTCTTACCCAGTGGCCCGACACTTTGAATTACATCATCAAAGTAACCCGAAGGCCTGCAATACTCATGCATTGCAGAGGTCCCAAAGAATAAAAGAGGGGGAGATAGGAAAAGTGAGCTGAGAAGTTTAGAGACCTATTTCATATTAGAATTTAAATGTAAGGAGCCACAGGGTTTGAACGTTGATGAAGACCTTTATACTTGTTTAAACTGATTGACTGTAAATATAATGAATTGTTATTTCTAAACCTCGAGTATACCCCAACTGCATCCGAAAATCTTTTTGTTAATGATTTTAATTGACGGAAATTTTCGATTTTAAAAGTCTTATTCTGAGTTCCTCTCCTTTTTAAATTGCATGAATGGTAGTGTGTTGTTCTGTAATAGAATTGGCTCAGGGGCAGTTACATTGCAATGAGTAATGCTGTTTTCTTGTGCTATGCACTGACACTTTAGAAAAATATTTGCTGAAGTGCAATATGAGTGGAATGTTTACATTTATGAAGTACTGTTGTTGATATTGAAGCATTAGCACTTTATTGAAATTGAAATGCACTTTATAGCACTGGCACTTTATATTTCTATTGTGCAATATCTAGGTAAAAGGTTTACAGTATAGGAATACTAGTTTACGAAAGCACTTGCACTTTATGATTGAGGAATAAAGTTGATTTGATTGACCAGCATTACCATCTGCAAAAGTCCCATTAGGATCTGTGAGTTAACATGATCAACAGAGCCAGAGGTGACTCCACATAAGATATAACTGTGTTAAGTTGAATACAGTTTGGCAAAAATACTTAAAAAATATTGAGATGTAAGTAATTAATGATTTCCGTTTACAAATAAGGTTCCACTTGCTGAAAAAGGCACTAGCTCTAAAAAAATGTGAAATACTGTGTTTACGCTTTCAATATGTAAAACTGCACTTGCACTTTAAATATTGAACTTGCCTTTATAAGTGACACTATTATGTCTTGCTCATTCTCACTTTGGGATTTTAACGTTCATTCACATATGTATCTGCTTTAAAGCAGGAAAACAAATGTTTTTACTTACTTTACATCCTTCTTTAAAGTATTTGAAAGTGTTAAAATGGCCGCTGTATTCGCAAACAATTATATGTCTTGTTGTGAGTCCCTCTACTGTTTCCACTATGTTTACCTGCACTAAAGGGAGGGCTCTAGACAACGCAAAAACATCGTGATCAAGGGAGCTTGACTCCCGAAACGCGTTGATGACACTGCTACAATTTAAATAAAAGAAGCCTATGAAATAATGTTCGTGAGTGCCTGGATGATTTCAACCAGAGGTCAATTGGAATTGAAACCTTATTTTATATATATATATATATATATATATATATATATATATATATATATATATATATATATATATATATATATATATATATATATATATATATATATATATATATATATATATATATATATATATATATATATATATATATATATATATATATATATATATATATATACCTACTGGCGGTCGCCAGTAGGTATATATAGTTAGGATTTTTTGTCTATGGGATTTTTGAAAATTCTATGTCTAATAACTTTGGCGTTTGTGGACGGAATTGGCTGAAATTTTCAGGAAAATGGAACATTTTGTGTCTGAGCAGCCCCTGACAATTTGGGGGGGTTTCATCAAGGGGGGGCTGAGAAAAAAGGGAGGTCCCAAAACATGTTTTTCCCATGTTAATTTCCATAGGGCGGTTGGCCTCACTTTTAGCTCGAACGGCTGAATGGATTTGCACGAAACTTGGCAAAATTGTAGGGACTGTTAGCCCGATGTGCCTTTGCTAGGTCTCAATATATGTGCTCCAGTAGATTTTGAGTAATTTAGGTTCAAAAAAAGATATATATCTGGGCGGAGCGTAACCACACATCTGATCTGATTGGCTGTCAGCACTTCATCCAAGAAGTGTTGGCAGCCATCTTGGGACCAATATACATGATAGCACCTCATTAAAAAGCATTGTAGCTAATAGAGGGTTTTAGGACTTTAGTTACATTATAAATCATTTGTTGATGGTACCATACTCGTTTTAGGAATTGTGGTGGGTTCTAAGGTGATTTTACCATGTGAAAAAACCTTCTGCTGTGATATCATGAATATTGGTTGAAAGAAAACTAATATCTCATGATTTTCCCACAGTGGTTTAGAAGGGGATCTATAAGCTAAACTGAAAGCATGTTTTCTGTAAATTCACATTATCTTTCTCAGTCATGTGAAAATGAAGTCTGACATTCTCAGTAAAACATTTACATCCAACAAGGACAGAGACTGTCAGTTGATTCCTTTGTGCTCTACTGCAGCCTCCTAAAGTGTTCTAAAGAACAACTAGAGCGCTAACAGTCCTACGTATTACAAAGGTATAGCACACCTGGAGCCATCGTGATGGGAATAAAGTGGTAACTCTTAAAACATTTAATTTAAAAAGGAACAAAATGAGGGGGTATATTATGCAATAGAAGGTATTATTAGTGCTGCAGAAAGAAAAATTAGGGCACATTTTGAGTGACTTTTCAAATCCTCTTCTATTTCATTAAAAAATTCTGACATGCAGTCTCCCAAAATGGCCACCAGAGACAAAAGAGCCCAAATGTAGCCCAAATATCACCTAGATGTAGCCCAAGTATAGCCCAATGACAGAATGTCACAGAGTGTTCTAAAGAACAACTAGAGCACTAACAGTCCTACTTATTACAAAGGTATGGCACACCTGAAGCCATCTTGATTGGAATAAAGTGGTAACTCTTAAAACATTTAATTTAATAAGGAACAAAATGAGGGGGTATATTTTGCCATATGAATTATGATTAGTGCTGCAGAAAGAAAAATTAGGGCACATTTTGAGTGACTTCTCAAACCCTCTTCAATTTCATTAAAAAATTCTGACATACAGTCTCCCAAGATGGCCACCAGAGACAAAAGAGCCTAAATGTAGCCCAAATATCACCCAGATGTACCCCAAGTATAGCCCAATGACAGAATGTCCCAGAGTGTTCTAAAGAACAACTAGAGCGCTAACAGTCTTACTTATGACAAAAGTATGGCACACCAGAAGCCATCTTGATTGGAATGAAGTGGTAAGTCTGAAAACACTCAATTTAAAAAGGAACAACATGAGGGGGTTAATTTTGCCATAGAAAGTATGATTAGTGCTTCAGAAAGAAAAATTAGGGATCATTTTGAGTGACTTCTCAAATCCTCTTCTATTTCATTAAAAAATTCTGACATGCAGACTGAAACATGCACTTTGAATACCAGCAGCAGACGTCCCTGGTGAGCAGCAGCTTTACTACAGTGATCTAATGTGCCACTAGAGTGCTAACATTCAGAATTTATGGCAAATGTGTGACACATCTGAATGCCTTCTTGATGGAACCAAAGTAAACAAGCATTGAAAATGCAATAGATCTCGCCCTCGTTTAAGTTAAAGCCATTCTGTTTGTAATGAGGTGGCTTTTTAGCTTTGCTTTTATTAGTGTTTTTTCAACTTTCATGTAAATAACATGCATCTGTATGCATATAAGTATATGTATGCGTGCATTTATGTTTGTATTTATATAGATATACAGATGATATATGTTTATATATGTATGTATATATATATATTCACTGAAAAAACCATAGGTTATAGACCATATATAGTTAGGAATTAGCATTTACAAAACCTTGAAAATTCACTGAAAAAACCATAGGTTATAGACCATATATAGTTAGGAATTAGCATTTACAAAACCTTGAAAATTCACTGAAAAAACCATAGGTTATAGACCATATATAGTTAGGAATTCGCATTTACAAAACCTTATTTTACTCACACAAAACCATTGAAATTCCATATATAGTTAGTTGCACTAACTATATATCGCGCACCCGCAATCCACTGCTGATGATGTCACATATTACATCATTCATGACATGGTCAGTGACATCATTGATGACATCACTGATGACATCTCAAATGACATCACTGATGACATCACTGATGACAACATCCAGTGACTGTATGTTTCTGTAAAGTTAAAATATGTCTTACATATTGAAGAATGAGTGGATGTATAAGTGTCCGGATGAAGGATTTAGTAGGTGCATGACTGACTGTATGAGTGAGTGATTAAATGTGTCTCACTGAGTGCATGGGTTAGTGACTAAACTGTCTTAATTTGTGCATCATTATGTCTGTTGTTCTGTAAACTGTTGCATGTGTTGATAAGTAGCTATATGAGTAACTATATGGGTTATTGATTGGTTGCCCAAGTATTTGTATGGGAGACTGAGTGTGTGTGTGGGTGGCTGGGAGGTGTATGACTCTGTGCATAGATGTGTGAGCAGTTGATTCACTAGATGTATGGTTTCAAAAGTGCATGTGGAAACAGCTGTATGGGCGCTTGACTGTGTACATGAGTGTATTGGTGAGTGAATGGATATCTCAGTGCTACATGTCAAAGTAAGTACATATGTAAAACACAGTACATGTGAGAGTTGACATATATAAATAACTGTGCATAAGAGCCAGTGAATGTGTGAGTGGCTGTATGGATCATTGTGAACTTGTATCAGGGATTGTATAAGAGAGTAAATATGTGTTAGTATATGTTTGAATAAGTAAAGTTTGTATAACTGTATAGTTGAGGAAATGGAGGTGTGATTGATTCTTTGCATGACTGACTAGGTGTGTGAGTAACTCCATGGATGAGTGACAGTCTGTGAGTGTCTGTTTACACTGATTGTATCTAAGGTTATATTAGAGTCTGAAGAGGTTCATCGTATTATCACATGAATGATATCATCAGTGATGTGATCAGTAATGTCAAATGAGATGTCATCAGTGATGTCATCAGTGATGTCATTTGAGATGTCATCAGTGATGTCATTTGAGATGTCATCAGTGATGTCATCAGTGATGTCACTGACCATGTCATGAATGATGTAATATGTGACATCATCAGCAGTGGATTGCGTGTGCGCGATATATAGTTAGTGCAACTAACTATATATGGAATTTCAATGGTTTTGTGTGAGTAAAATAAGGTTTTGTAAATGCGAATTCCTAACTATATATATATATTTATCACAGCAATAATCCTCCAAATACCCACTCCTGGTGAAATGAAGAAGGTGGACCACGAGGAACAAGGCAGAAAGGTATTTATTTACTTCCCCGCTCTGCTGCGACGCGTTTCGAGCACAGCCGTGCTCTTGCTCACACAAAGTTTTTGGCAGCATTGTGTAACTTTTAAAACATACTTGTGAATTGCGCCTCTTGTTGAAACAGTGCATCGAATCTTTCCATTTAAAGATTACTTACTAAACACACACGAATGTATAGATGTAAACATGAACTCTCCTACTCGGCTTAAATGCCTGGGTGTAATCACACCACTCCAATATTTCGAGTGTAACATTCTGCAATAAATAGATCAATACACAACATCCATATCCAGAATATATCTATAAATAAATAAATAAATATATATATATATCCTGCTCACTTTCCATCAAACTCCCTTTCACTCGCGGCCGGATGCTCTGTTGCGGGATGACGGACACCACGCTGGTCTCCAAGACCACTGCTTCAAAGTAGAAATCATGCACCAGCACTCGCAGGAACGTGACCCAATATTATTTTATTTGGGTATCAATAACACACAACTAAACGCGTTTCGGCTGCCACCTTCGTCAATAGTGGCCGGCGCCGCTATGAGGCAGGTTTAAATACATATAGTTCATTAACATAAATAAAGGACACCCAACTTGCTTTCAGTCAGTGTGTCCACCATTTCTTAATGGGTCATTTATACCTTGTTTGTTCTCTTTTTGAATACCTTATTCCGAAAGCATGGCCCTTGATGGGCTTTTGATAATATTGCCTACACAAAATTATTAAACATTCATGTAATGCACAAAGGAAAAATAATTAAGCCCTGAATGGGCACCAGTCTGCTTGATTACATTTCTCAGTTCAAACACCTAAAACTGATAACTTGGATATGTTCAGTATTAACAAGATTCATACAAATCGGAGTATCATTATAAATGCAACGCCATCTCCTCACCACTATTAAGCCCCCTGGTCTCTTAGTCTAATTATCAATTATATGCCGTGACTCTAGTCTTCGAAGCTGTAGTAACCTGTTTCCTCCTCTCACATTCGTGGGCACCTGATCCATACAAAAGAAACTCAATTGCTCCCTGTTACCCTGATGGAACATCTCAAAATGCCTCCCCACCGGATAGGCGGGTTCCCTGTTCTGTATGGCCCTGAGATGTTCCAGAATCCTAAGCTTTGTAGGGTGTATGGTACTTCCAATGTAGCGCAAGCCGCATGGACACACCAGGCAGTATACCATGTGGCTTGTGTTGTAATTCCTCAAACTTGTTATTTTGTTTGGTTCTTTCACACCTGATACATTGTATTCCAACACCTTTTTGCTGTTCTTGCAAGGCCTACACTTAAGACATTTGTAAAAACCCATCAGTTTTTTTCAAATGGCGAAATTTTTCATCTTTTCCACAGTGACTCTGGAATAGGCTGTTTCTTAAAGCTCTCGCTCTCCTGAAAGTAATGAGGGGTGCCTTTGGAAGATCCTTTCCAATTACCGGATCGGATCTTAAAATATGCCAGTTTTTTGCAAACATCTGCCTGATTTCTAAGGCGTCGCAAGAGTAATCTGCGATCATCCTCTAGCTATTAGTTTCCACCACTTTCATTTTTGTTCTTACTGCATTAGAGGCTCCCCAGATATCAAATCTCCTCTAAGCTTCTTATCAGCTTTAAATTTTGCCTCAGTGAGCACTGTCTTACTGTAGCATCTTACTTCAAACCTCCTGATGCTCTCTTGTACAGCTGTTTCATAATCACAGGGACGTGTGCAGTTTCTTTTAAGTCTAAGAAATTCGCCATACGGGATACTAGATATTGTCTTTCCCGGATGGCAACTACCTGCGTGCAGCACAGAATTCCCTGCGATGGGTTTCCTGTACAATGCTGTGCACAGTTTCCCCTCCGAAACGAATACCTAAAAATTTACTGTTTCTGTGCTGACTTTGTCCGTGAATTTGAGATTGAGGTTATTGTTATTAAATACCTCAATGTATGCTCTAGCTGACTCTTCTGTGCCTCTATAGATGATAAATAAATCATCTATATATCGGTTCCAGCTTATGACTCTCTGGGTCCATTCTGAATTTCCCTCTGCCCAGGCCACCTGCTCCTCCCACCAGCCCACGAAAAGGTTTGCGAAGCTGAGGGCGAAGCAGGTGCCTATCGCAGTGTCCCGTATCTGTTTAAATAGTTGTTCCTGGAATAGAAAGATGTTATTTCCTATGCAAAATTTGACAAATTCCAGTATCATCTCATTGTGTTCAGCTAAATTCATGGCCTTAGTCCCTAGAAACTATCCCACTGCTTCTACCCCCTGGAGATGGTCAATGCTGGTGAAGAGGCTTGAAATATCAAGTGTCATCATTACCATGTCCTCATTCCAGACCAAATTGTCAATTTTTAACAGGAAGTCTTTAGTGTCCCTTATGTATGACACCAACAATTCATCAAAATCAAAGAGAAAAAAGTCCACAAACCTAGACATCTGTTCTGTCAGGCTTCCTAAGGACGATACAATCGGATGTCCCGGTGGACAGTTTGCATGTTTATGTAGTTTTGGCAGGTGATAAAATGTCAGTATCCTGGGGTGCTTGCATTCCAAAAAGGCAAACTCTTCCTTACTTAACATCCCCCTATGGTACCACTTATTCAAAAGGGAGTAATACGAATTAAAACTTTCTTCAAATACTTTTCTTGTGACTCTCATGTAACTTCTTGTGTCGTTCAATTGCATAAGGGCTTCTTTTACATAGTAGTCCTTGGTCATCAGGACCACATTACCACCCTTATCCGATGGATTACAGATGGTTTCCTTGTCATTCTTCAAATCTGCTATAGCTTTCCTTTGTGTTCTGTGATGTTGTCTCTACCTTGCCTTCTCTTCCCAGGATTGCGGTGTTTCAGAAGATCCTTGATCATCACATCGGTAAATACCTCTTGTGCGTCTGCTGGCATCATAGGACAGAATCGTGACTTTGGTTTAAAAGGACTTCCCGGCCTCACTTGTATTGTTCCTGTCCGGTTTCTATTAAAGATCGAGGAGGGAATCAGTGTCATCGGATTCCCCTCGTCTGCCAGATCTTTCAAATCTGCCAATGTTTCTATATCACCAGCTGTAAGATTGTCTTTTCTTTGATCAGAAGTCTGTTTGTGTATATTCAGAGTGTTTCATTGGACAGAAGCTTAGTCCCAGTTGTAACACCTCTTCTTCTGATTTTTTCAGTTCTCTTGAGGTTAGATTTACAACTGTCAACCCTTCAAAATTCATCTTCTGTTCCATTGCTTTTTGCTTTGTGTCACCCTTGGTGAGGCGCTGCTGGCGCTTGCTCCAGCCGCCTTGCCTTGTCCGACGTTTGTTTACTTTTTTCTTTGTGGTGGTTTCTCCACTGCTTTGCCTCTTCCCCCCGTGCCCCACGTTTCCCTGATCACTTCGAATTCATCTAAAAAAGGGGCCGGCACGGGTGATACGTTTCTTGTATATATATATATTTTTTTTTCACCCCAAAATAAACAGGGAAATACACCTGTTATAGTTAGCTGAGCTAAATATAACTCACGCCTCCACAATTCACTGGTGATAACGTCACATATTACATCATTGCCAGTGATATTACTGATAACATCTCAAATGACATCACTGATGACATCATCCACATAATCTCTGATGCATCTGATGATGATATAATCTTTCATATACCCACTCAAGCAGAAACACATGCATGCATACCTTCACAAACTTGTACAGACTTACAACAGTGATATGGTGATGATTGCTGTTTTACATTTGGCAGACCTAACATTCTGAGCAGTCGATGAATAGTGAACTTTCAAGAGAAAAGTGAGGTTTAATACATCTTGGGAGAAGGATACGTGATTAGGCTACTTTGTATGAGTCTGTGGTGTGGTACAATCGAGGTAGGCCCCTTTCTGCACCTCTGTTGCTTCTTTCTGCACTTCTCTTTCTTATTTTTGCACCTTTCTTCCTTTTTCTGGATTTCTGTTGCCTCTCCCTGCATTTTTCTTGCTTCTTTCTGCACCTTTCTTCCACTTTATGCACCTGTCTTGCATCTTTCTGCACTTCTCTTGCTTCTTTCTGCACCTTTCTTCCTCTTTCTGTACATGTCCTAACTATGTAGGCATAGTTAGAAATTAGCATTTAAAAAAACCTTAGAAATTCACTGAAAGAAAACACAGGTTTCCGGGACATTATAATTATTATTAGTGCTTAAAAAACCTTTGAAATTCACTGAAAAACAACAGAGGTTTGAGGGACGTTATATAGTTAGGAATTTGCATTTTAAAAAACTGAACATTTCACAGAAAAAAACAGAGGTTTCAGGGACGTTATAGTTAGGAATTAGCATTTAAAAAACCTTAGTCATTCACTGAAAAAACCACAGGTTTTAGGGACGTTATAGTTAGGCTAGCATTCTACTCGTACAACACCAGAGAAATTCAGCCACTATAGTTAGCTGAGCTGACTATAATTCGCGCCCCCGCAATGCACTGCTGATGACATCACATATTACATCACTCGTGACATGGTCAGTGACATCACTCATGACATCTCAATGAAATCAATGATGACATCATCTACTTAATAGCTGATGCACCTCCTTACACCCTAATATAACCTTTCATACACCCACTCAAAAATACAGACTACCATTCTCGGAACTATAGACACACCAATACCAGTATGTACATACTTATGCACTGATTCTTAGGTCTACACACATCCACTCACTCATTCATACAGCCATTCATACACCCAGTCTCTCACCAAAACAAATACATTTGTAAAACATATTTATTTTACAGAAAGACACACATTCACTGGATGGTGTCATCAGTGATGTCATGAGTAATCACTGACCATGTCATGAGTGATGTAACATGTGACGTCATCAGCAGTGCATTGCAGGCGCGCAAGTTATAGTGTGTTCAACTAACTTTAACGTGGGAATTTCAATGGTTTTATGTCAGTAAAAATTCCAGCTAACTATAACTGGTGTGAAACCTATGTTTTTTTCAGTGAATTTCATAGGTTTTTTAAATGCTAATTCCTAACTATTACTGGTGTGAAACCTATGGTTTTTTCAGTGAATTTCATAGGTTTTTTAAATGCTAATTCCTAACTATATAGAGGGCCTCAAACCTATGTTTTTTTCAGTGAATTTCAAAGGTTTTTTAATAGCAAATTTCTATAGGTATGAAATGTAATATTTTTTATAATGAATCCTATATTATATATTTATGTAATACTATTTTTTTATGTATATTGTTCATGTTTTTTTTTTTTTTGCCCTGGAGCGCTCCTGGTGCGCGTCCCGGTGAGCGCACCGGTAAGCGCAGTCTTGCGGCGCGCCCCGGGGCGCGTACTGGTGAGCGTCCCGTTAGCGCTAATGCCGCGAACGAAAACATCATCGTGACATATCGTGTAGCCGCGTCCGCGTGATACGCACGGCGTAAGCGCACCCGGAAGCACTCGAGCGCATGCAATCGCGCTACGTAACCATCCGGCGCGCCCCGGGGCGCACCCGGGGCGCGTAGCGTAAGCGCGTCGGGTCATGTGACCTAAAAATAACACTTTTTATTGGTTCAGGACAGTTTTGGTTTCCAAATGATGAAAGCCCTGGTCATGTGACCTGAAAATAACACTTTTCATTGGTTCAGGACAGTTTTTTTTCCTAATGATGAAAGCCCCCACCTTTTTTCCTCATTCTCACTTTGTACTTTGAGTGAGGAAGACCTGTTTCCAGAGCTATTACTAATTTGTACGCAGAAATGGCTTCAGTAGCAGCAGCAGCAGGAGCATCTCAGCCACCACCACCACCAAGAGGACCACCACAACACCACAGTGGTGGAGATGAAGAAGAGGAGGAGGAGGAGGAGGAGGAGGAGAGGAGGAGGTTCCTGCCAGAAGATAATACCCCATATAGGCCAAAGCAGCACATTATCTGGGAGTTTTTTTCAATCCCAAAGGACCTCAAAAAAGTGAATGCGCCAAGGGTTACTTGCCTAATCTGTGGCACTGAACTTTCAAGGGGGAACCCTAACAAAAAGTACTCTTTTGGCAATAACACCATGATTCGCCACATGCAACGCCGGCACCCTAACAACTATGCTGCGGCAGAGGTCAGAGAACTGGCCAGAAACCCTCCCCATTCTTCACCCAGCACCTCCAAAAGTAAGCCACCCACTACATCGGGTCCAGAGACAAGGGAGATGGTCCCAAACATACAACCCCAGTTTGGCCAATACAAAATCAGTTGTATATTTTGTAGTAAAACAATTACCTATGGTAAGCAAAGCATAAAACTTATCCACCGTGCTGGTGACAACCACAATTGCCCCAAAAAACCTTAATTTTTTCCTGATTTTTTTTTCTCCAGTTGAGCCGTTTACAATTCCCTGTTTTTTATTTCTCCCCATAAAAATAAAAAAATATATAAAATTGTTCATAAAAGCCAAAAAAAGTAGAGGGGGGCGCTAGAGGGCGCCGGACAAGATGGCCGCACTTGTGTGAGGCTCCGTCCCGGCCGTTGCAAATCCGCTGAAATATCCTGTTTTTCCCCCGGCTCTCTTGCCTTACACCCCGGCGGAGTCAATTCCGCTACCGTCGGTGACCCCCTGAGACGTTTTGCGGAAGGATTGCGGCTGTGTTGACAGTGTCTGGAGCGGAGCGGCCCGCGCTGGGACGTGCAGGACGGCGACCCGGCGGCTGCGGAGCTGTGACTTCGGGGAGATCTGTGAGCTGGCCACACTCGCTGCCTATGTGAGCGGAGCCTGGGAGGCGGCGTGTCGGGTCTGCTGAAGCGCGGAGACGGACCTGCCCGCGGATCCTTTGGAGCAGCCTCGGAGCGCTGGACGGCCTGGACTTGGCCCTGCTGGTCCCGGTGAGTGGGGCGGGGTATCACGCTAGCTCGGTGCTGTGGAGGTGGTACTGGGCCGCGTCGGCCCGCGCCGCGTGAGCTGGGACCGGGGGGGGGCTGGAGGAAGGGTCGGCTGAGGTGCAGTCGGGAGAGCAGACGGGAGCTGCGCTGGGCTGCCTGTAGAAGCACTCGTGGGCACACGGGTCCCCTGGGGGGACTACTACATTAGAGGCCGCGGAGCGAAGGAGCATCCGCCATCTTGGGCATTCTATCTGCACTGCTGTAGTCTGTGTGCTTGCGAATCGAGTTCCTCCAGCGCACACTGTTCTAGCATCGGATCTGTCGGGGGGCCCTCTTGGGGACTGCACAAGACTGTATACGCCTGCACTGAGTTGAGGCATAGACATTATTTTGGCGCGTTCTGCCCGCTGCGGTGGAGGGACTGTTTGGCCTAAACTGAACATACCTGAAGGCCTGGGCCTGGACGTGCTCCAGGGCAGGTAGCAACAAGTGTGGGATCTGCTGTTCTTTTGTGCAGCTTCGCTGGCCATACTGCCCCAAGTGCCTACACCTGAAACCGCGTCGGCCCAATCGCAGGCATGGGCAGGACCGAAAGAAACCAGCCAAAACTTAATTTTGAAGCAAAGAGGACTACGCAGGCTTCCTCCCAGGCGCCCGTGGACTCTGATCAGGGGGGGGCTGCTGGGGGTACACCTAATCTAGAATCCACACTGGTGGCAATGCAAAAGACTCTACAATCTATCGAGGGCACTATGGAGTCAGTCAATCATCGTCTGGATCAAATGGCGACGCAATTTGACCGCCAGAACGAGCGGATGGGCGAGGTGGAGCAGCGAGTTTCGGCCACGGAGGATGGCCTGGCAACAGCCTCGTCCAAAGTGTTCAGTATGGAAAGGGTTCTGGCGGTAATACAAGCGAAGAATGAGGAGTTGGAAGGGAGGTCTAGGAGGAACAACGTTCGCGTTACAGGTCTGCCAGAGTCCACAAATGTGGGGCGCATGGAAGACTACATGGAACGAATGATAGTTGACATATTTGGCGCTGACCATCTATCTCGCATATTCATTGTGGAGCGTGCTCATCGCTCTCTGGCCAAGAAACCCCCGCCGGGAGCGCCGCCGCGTCCTATTGTGGCTAGGATCCTGAACTACAGGGACCGGTACACCATCCTGCGGCTGGCCAGGGAGAAGGGCTCCATTGAATATCAGGGCAATAAATTGGAGTTCTTTCCCGACTTCACCATGGCGGTACAGACTGCACGGAAAGAATTCGCTGCGGTGAAACAGTTGCTGAGAACCGAGAACGTGGTTTATGCCATGCTGTACCCTGCGCGCCTTAGGATTGGGCCTCCTTCGGATAACAAAATCTTCTCTTCGCCCAAGGCGGCCATGGACTATGCCAAGAAACTGAAAAAACGTGCTAAAGAACCGCCGGGGCGTCATGAGGGTGATGATGAACGACTGGAAGAGGAGGATTGAATTGAGTCGCACTGCTAGCCCTGGTGCGGAGGGAACTGCGGGTGAATGCACTGGGCTGCTTCTGTTACGGTGTGTTCTTTGTTAATCGGGGGCCACGAGGGCGCTTTAACATTTGATCTTAACACTACTGCTTTGGAAGATGCGGGGGGCGATGCTCAGGCTGCCGCTGGTCCTGCTTATACCGCCTACCCGCCTCAATGGGGGCTTTCTACAGGATCAACTTGGCTGAATGAGATCCTGTTGGACACTGTGAGTCCCCACGCTTGCCGCAGTGGCACCTCTGCGCCTTGTGAGCACCGCTTTGGGAGAGGACGCTTCATGGGCGCCCAGTGCAATGTTCTGATACATGAATACTACTGTGTTTGAAGCTCTGACCGGGGTGTGGGGGGGGGAGTGGGGGTTGTTAATGACGGCAATGGTCTAAGCTCTCGTCAGTTCTGGCGGGGGTGAGGCGCCGCTACGTCCCCGGATAAGGGAGATCCCCAAAATGTGGTTGTTTGCACTGTTGGGGGTTGCAAAGGGGGGGGTGTGGGGACTCTTTGGCAAATTGGGGGTGCTGAAGTGGGTGGAGGGTTGGGGGAAGGGAAGTTGAGATTTGTTGTGCTGTTTGGGTTTTTCCTGATCAATGAGACAAAGTTTGTGAACCGAATAGGGGGCGAGTGGGGTCACAGCAGGGGCTGTGGGAAGCTTACCTGCATTAATGATGTCGACTCCGGGCTGGAGCGGGGGGAGGGGGGGACTGCAACGAGGGAGCTGCTGGGATGACATCACTGCTGGGATGCTTACACACTTGGCGACATGGATAGGGGGGGCAACCTAAATTGTGTTACATGGAATGTGCGAGGGTTGAATAAGCCGCAAAAAACACGACAAATGCTTGCCTTTCTCAATAGACACGGAGCACAAGTGGTGTTTCTGCAGGAGACGCATCTGAGGGGCACGGCGGCCGAAATGGTGGGCAAACAGTGGGCGGGGGCGAGGTGGGCCACGGCGTATTCTTCCTATGCCCGTGGGGTAATGATTTTGATTAAAAAGAATGTTCCATTTGAGGTGATGCATGTGGACGTGGACCAGGATGGTAGATATATTGTTGTGCAGGGTAAATTGTGTGGCACGCTGGTCACTCTTCTCAATGTTTACGGTCCTAATATAGATAATCCTGATTTTTTCGTTGCTCTCTGGAACAAGCTGTATGCACTGCCGCCCTCGGCTATCCTCTGTGGGGGGGATTGGAATGTTACATTAGACTCTGAGTTGGACAGGAGGCAGGATCGGCCCCATGAACGTAAGAAGGCGACGAATGCAGTGTGTGAGGGAATGCATGGCCTGCACTTGGTGGATGTTTGGCGTCTGCGGAATCCTGGCAGACGGGAAGGGACTTGCTACACGTCGGCGCATAATACGTGGTCGAGACTGGATTTTTGGCTATTGACCCGAGATGTGAGTGGTTGGGTGATGACTGTGGAACATCTGCCCCGCACGCTGTCTGATCATGCCCCTGTTAAATTGCAACTGCGGATGCCTATGCACACTCCTGCTCCATTCACTTGGCGACTCTCTCCTGGAGTGTTAACGGATCAAGTGCTGAGTGAACGTCTACGACAGGTGATTGAGGAATTTTTTTAGATCAATGTGGGCTCTGTTGATAGTATGCTCACGGTGTGGGAGGCCTTTAAGGTCTCAGTGCGGGGTGCTTGCATTGGGCTGCGGTCCGGGGTCCTCACGTCCATCAGGGACTCTATGTCCAGATTGGAGAGGGAGCTGATGTCTCTGGAGCGACAACTGGAGGAGGGGGCGGAAATCACACTATTAGCTGATGTTAGGGCAAAGGTTACAGAATATAACGAATTAGCCGACCAGGAAGTGAAGTTTCTGTCCAAACGAGCTACGGCCAGGTACTATGGTGAAGGGGGTAGGCCGGGTAAGGGGCTCGCTGATAGAATTCGCGATCCTTGGGCAAAGCACTGTTCTGTCTTGGAAATTGAGGATCAGGGAGAAGTGGTGACCACGACGGAAGGCATACTCGCCTGCTTCTCGAGTCATTATGCACGACTCTATGAACATAGGGAAACGGCAGATGAGGCAGACATAACACGATATTTGGAGGATGTGGCGCTGGTGTGGCTCTCCAGGGGTCAACAGGAATTCCTAATGCACCATATCACTGAAGCGGAGTTCAGAGATGCTATCGCTGCACTCCCGAATGGAAAAGCGGCTGGCACAGATGGCTTACCTGCCGAATTTTATAAGACCTTTGCAGACTTGCTTATACCGCGGTTGGCTATGGTTTTGGAGGAGGCCTTTGAATGCGGACGGCTTCCGGGGACCATGAGAGAAGCACTATTGGTGGCGCTCCCCAAACCCGGTAAACCTCTGAATAAATGTGAATCATACCGCCCGCTTTCCCTTATGAACACTGACGTTAAAATAATTGCCAAGGTGTTAGCCACGAGACTGCGGCTACTCCTACCGGTCATGGTACTGCCTGACCAGTCGGGATTTATCCCTCTCCGGTCCACTACTCACAATCTACGGACACTGTTCGCCGTACTGCATCTCCTTAAGCCAGACCTGGCTGCGGTGGCGGTCATGCTGGATGCCGCCAAGGCCTTTGATTCAGTGGCATGGAGGTACATGGTGGCAGTACTACACCGGATGGGAGTCCCTTTCTTTTTCACGTCTCTGATCGCCCTGCTATATAATGCGCCCACGGCAAGAGTTAGGGTTAATGGGTTTGTCTCTTCCTCCTTTCCGATACAGCGGGGGACAAGACAGGGGTGCCCTCTCTCGCCCCTGCTTTTTGCAATAATGATGGAGCCACTGGCCTGTATATTACGGCAAAGGTATGCGGACGCAGCATTGAAATTTCCTCTCAGGTCACTGGCCGTCTCGATGTATGCCGATGACATGGTCCTATACGTCAGGGACCCCGCACTCCACCTTGAACGCATACTTCGTGAATTCATTAAATTCGGTAGGCACTCCGGACTGACCATAAACTGGGACAAGTCGATTGTGCTCCCTCTCACGGATGCTACCCATCGAGTCCCATTGGACTTTCCGCTGGAATGGGCGACGGAGTCGGTTAGATACCTGGGAGTCTGGGTGCATAGGGATTGTCAAGAAGTCATACGGGCCAATTATGGCGTTGCCATTTCCAAGCTGGAGGATCAGGTGGCGAGATGGACTCACTTGCCGCTTACTCTGGCGGACAGAGTGTCGCTAATCAAAATGGTGGTGCTTCCGAAATTTCTTTATCTCTTTACAAACATCCCGATTGCGTTGACATCCCACTTTTTTGCGAGACTCAGATCCCTGTTACTCTCTCTCACCTGGGCTGGCAAGAGGCCGCGAGTGACTTGGGAGGTGCTGGTCAAGCCATATGATCTGGGTGGGTTTGCCCTGCCGGACATGCGACTTTATTATCTGTGTGCGCAGGCGCACTTTGCGAGTTACTGGATAACCGCCCCGCCATACACTCCGCACGTGGCGCTGGAAGCAAGCGCGGTTTTGCCATACCCCTTAAGGGCTATGATCACCAATAAACATTCGGTGTTTGAGAAGGGGGAGATTGACACAGTGCGACTCACGGCGACTGCGTGGCACAGCTTGGGTAAACGGGCTGATAGGCTGCCGCTATACGCCCCGGCTATGCCACTACTTTATCACTCAGATATCTCTGTGACGGGAGAGCCGGGAGGGTTGCAGATCCTGAGGGAAGCTGGGCTACAGACCATGGGAGACCTGTTTCCTGGAGCCTCGTTTATCTCTTTACAGGAGATGACGGTCAACTCGACGAATGCCACTATGTCCACCTTTATGTATGTTAGATTGCGGGCCGCTGTGCGTGACTTATATCCTACGTATCCGGAAGAACCTCTGGCCCTAAGTGCCTTGCAGTTGCTATATACGGTTAAAGACAGGACTAAATTGTTATCTAAACTATATAAGGCTGCACAAGAAGATGAGGGCGGGGGGGCGGCGCTGGCTAGAGCACGATGGAACAGGGACCTCCCGGAACCGCTGAGTGACGATGAGTGGAATGAATGCTGTTCTATGACGGGGGGGTATGTGATCAATGGCAACTTCCGCCTTCTACATTATAAGTTTCTGCAACAATGGTACTATACGCCTACCCAACTGGTGAGATATGGCCTTAGGTCCACTGCTCAATGTGTCCGATGTGGGGCCGAGGAGGCCGACTTTATTCATCTGGCCTGGGGGTGCCCCCGAGTCTACGGTTTCTGGAGAGAGGTGACTGAAAGGCTGACTGTCATCGCTTCGGTTGAGGTGAAGCTGGATGTACGCCTGTGTCTTTTGGGTATCGCTTCTGGTGTGGCTGCTCCGTTGCGCCGTTTCGTGGTGCTGGCGCTTCAGTTGGCCAAGAGGAGAGTCGCTATGGTTTGGGGAGGGAGGAGAGCGCCTGAGGTGCAACTGTGGCTGAAGGACATGGCCTATTGCAGGGACCAACTGAACTGCTACTATGACGAATTGCCTGCGGTGGCCCGTCCGAGGGACGTATGGACACCGTTCACACTGTACATGCTGTCTTTGACAGAATCTGACAGTGATGATAGCGTGGCTACAGCATTGTCTGTTGGGGGGGATGCAGCTGCGTGAGGTGTCCTGGTGGCGTGTCGCTAAGACTACCTTGTATGTGATGTGGAGTACTCTCTGGTTACTTACTACAAATACCTAGACAGTGCTCGTGTGAGTGGGAATGTTTTGATCTGCTGAGATGGGCATGCTGGTGCGCCTTCTTATGCCTCACTACAGCCTATGGGAAGTTATGGGAGAGAGGTGAAGGCTTCCTTCTCTGGAGGCCCTGCCGGACGTCCGTGGTATCGCCTATCCTATCATGTTCTGGCTGATGGACTTGGACTATTCTTTCTGATCAGGTTACGTTGGGGGGGGGGGGCTCGGGGTTATCGGCGTTGTTTTTGTTTATAAAAACTGAAATTAGACCGAGATCACATGGGGGCACAACGACCGCAATCGATGGGAGTGTTGGTCCTAATGCTTATGACTATGCTGTAGTGCCTATTTGAGCTAAGGATTCTAGACTTCTGCACTCGTACCTCTGGAGTATTATCTCAAGCTTGTATAATATGTGTGACACTCTGATGGCGGCCGGCCCCAGCAGTGGGTTGTAGGCACACCGCTGTGTATATGAACAATGTGCAATAAAGGTCTTCCAAAAAAAAAAAAAAAAAAAAAAAAAAAAGCCAAAAAAAGTACAAAATGTTAAAAAAACAATAACAAAATATAAAACAACAAAACGAAGAAAAAAAACAGTTCTTTTTAGAACTACCTCCAATTTATAAAAAAAGGCTACATTTTTAAAAAACTCTGTCATTCTTTTTTCCCTATGGTACTACGCTCCCCGGTACGCTCCCCGGTGTGCGTACCGGGCGCTCCCCCCGCGCAAATCGAAAAAAAAAAACAATTGCCCCGCGGGGCCCTTTTATGGCCCCCACATCAAACCTAGGGGGTCAGGGGGGGTCTACTCTACCCTCTTTTGGTCATTTCCGCCTTTGTTTTTGTCACCTCTTGTATCTCAAACCTACCGATACACAAGATGGCGGCCACTCCGGACTGTTTGGAATGTTGACAGACACCCGAGAGCCAATCAGCTTTCCCCTCGTGAACTCGCGTAGCGCGCTGGTACGCGCCCCGGTGCGCGTACCGGGGCGCGCTTATAGATATATATATTTTTTTGAACCTAAATTACTCAAAATCCACTGGAGCACATATCTTGAGACAAAGCAAAGGCACATCGGGCTACCAGTCCCTACAATTTTGCCAAGTTTGGTGGAAATCCATTCAGCCGTTCGGGCTAAAAGTGAGTTCAACCGCCCTATGGAAATTAACATGGGGCAAACACGTTTTGGGACCCCCCTTTTATCTCGGCCCCCGCTTGACGAATCCCCCACACTTTGTAAACCCCTGCGCCACATTATACCTACGTCAGGTGTAATGTATGCAAAAGGGGCGTATTGACTCAAGAAAGGGTCATAGAGGTGACGCAGTGAATAAACTAGGTTTTCCCCATGCTACGCTCCCCGGTCCGCTCCCCGGTGCGCGTACCGGGCGCTTCCCCCGCGAAAATTGAAAAAATTTGTTTTTATTTTTTCTCCCGCGGAGCCCTTTCATAGCCCCCACATCAAACCTATGGGGTCAGGGGGGGTCTACTCTGCCCCCTTATGGTCATTTCTCGCTTTGTTTTTGCCACCTCTTGTGTCTTGATCTTACCGAGACACAAGATGGCGGCCGTTCCAGACAGTTTTGAATGTTTACAGACACCCGAGAGCCAATCAGTTGCCATCCTAAAAGTTTGGTCTACAGTATCCCATATGGGGACCTATTGCGCGCCAGGCGCAATTGCAGTACCCAAGATGGATATAAAAAAGAAGAAGCTGTGATGTGCCAGAGGTTCAGGCAGAGAGGATATGGTAACAAAGTAATTGCGAAAGCTGTAGAACGGAGTCACAAAAAATCTAGGGATGAACTACTAGCTCCCAAACCACCCCAGACACAATCTGAAATCATCAGATTCATTACCACTTTCTCTGGACAATCTCAGGATGTAAGGAAGGTGTTTAAAAAACATTGGCATGTTTCAAACACTGATGAACATCTTAAGAAGTATGTAGGTGACAACCCTCAAATCACATTCAGGAAGGGTAAATCCCTTCGGGATGAACTCAGTCACAATTGTGTGACAGAGAATGATCCACCTGAACATGCCACTAATGCTGGCTTTAGGTGCTGCAAGAAATGTAAAGCTTGCAGATACAGCACAGATTGTAAGAACCTATCGATACCAGGTACTTCCAGGGAATTTACCATCAGAAAGAGATTATCCTGCAATACCCCATATAGTGTCTACTTACTGATATGCCCATGCAACAAGTGGTATGTGGGCAGCACGAAGCATGAGGCAAAAAAGAGGGTATTGGAACATCTTAGAGCGATACGGAACCTCAACAGACAATATCCGGTCGCCAGACATTTCTTTGAATACCACATGCAGGATGAGACCAAATTACGTATGGTGGTCATTGATTGTGTTGAACTAGGTATAAGAGGTGGAAACTATGAACTTTCTATGAGGAAGCTAGAGTCCAAATATATAATTGAATTCCAATGCTTGACTCCATTAGGGCTTAACACCAGTGAGGAACTGTCAGTTCATCTGTATGAAGAATAATTACATGTATCTGATTTACTAGTACATTTGCTGTCTGTATTTTAAATAGTTTTAATTAATTTGTAACAGTTTAATTATTATTTTTTCACAGGTAATGTGGGGACCTGCTGGATACAATGAATCAGCTAAAAAGCGACCTTGTTGAACCATATATACTTACCCTGTCAGTGCCTTTTGCGGTATGGAGTTGTAATTACCCACTTGGGCATGGACTTGTTGCATAATGTTTGGACACATTGGAGACATACTTTGGGAATTATGCGCCGATTCTCCTTTGGCAACAATTTTTGATATAATACATGCCCACTGGGGCAATGATTCGAACTATATGGTTCATAACTTACCTGAATTATTGAGACTGCATGACAGCTATTTAGTCCACTTGGGCTTCATCTGTAAACAACATAAACATAGCTGTCACCATGTTTACATTATGCATTCCAACAGCGAGAGCCAACGATAACATGCGTATTATAGGCGTACTGTTGAACATCCAATGACGATCTAAATGTCATGCACACTGTGATCACGTGATCGCGATTCACGATATGCAACTAATTTGTGATATTGATACAACTCCTCAGCATTGGGTATAACGAGAGTCTGATCAATGAACTCAATATTCCAAATGTGCTTGGTTTATAATTAATTTTCATGTTTTTTCATATTTATTAACATGAGGCACGACATGCAAACTTTTGCTTATATTTGCGTCGTTTTATATTTAGACGTTTTAACATGGGTTGTGAATATGACATAAGGTTCAATTTTGACATTTATGCTTTATGTACGTAATGAATGTATATTTAGTACCTGTACAAGATGGCAGCCCGCATTACCATGGTGGCTATATGTGCACATTGGGGGGGTGTTTTGAGCACTTTAAAAATGGCCGTCATTGTTTGTTTGACGAGCGTGAGCAAGCCTTATCGGCGAAACGCGTCGCACTTTTTCACTTGCTAAATACATTTCTGCAAACACACTCCTGGTGTCCTGGCTTACTTCAGAATAAAAGAGGTAATTTTGGTACATATATATATATATATATATATATATATATATATATATATATATATATATATATATATATATATATATTACCTACTGGCGGTCGCCAGTAGGTATATATAGTTAGGATTTTTTCTCTTTGGGACTTTTGAAAGTTCTATGTCTAATAACTTTGGCGTTTGTGGATGGAATCGGCTGAAATTTTCAGGAAAATGGCACATTTTGTTTCTGAGCAGCCCCCGAAAATTTGGGGGGGTTTCGTCAGGGGGGGCGAGAAAAAAGGGGGTCCCAAAACGCGTTTTTCCCATGTTTATTTCCATAGGGCGTTTGGCCTCACTTTTAGCTCGAACGGCTGAATGGATTTCCACGAAACTTGGCAAAATTGTAGGGACTGTTAGCCCGATGTGCCTTTGCTGGGTCTCAATATATGTGCTCCAGTGGATTTTGAGAAATTAACATTTTAAAAAACAGATATATCTGTGACAGCGTCCTGGATAGCGCTCCAGATCGCGTACTTTTCGCGTAACGGAGCTTTGCGAAGCGAAGCTGATTGGCTCTCCGGTGTCTGTCAACATTCTAAACAGTCCGGAGCGGCCGCCATCTTGTCTCTCGGTAGGATCGAGAGACAAGAGGAGGAGAAAAACGAAGGGGGAATTTAATGAAAGGGGGCAAGGTAGACCCCTTTTGACCCCCTAGGAATGATGTTGGGGTTATTAAAGGGTCCCGTGGGGAAAATAAAAAAAAACTTGATTTTTCACGGTAGATGCGCTTCCCGGTTCGCGAACCGGGCCGCAAACTGGTAGCGAAACGGGAATTTGCCATTTTGTGTTTCGGTTTAATTCAATTACAGGGTATAAGGGGGTACGGGAGACGTATCCTGACTCCTTATGTTTTCTGAGGGTGGCTGAGGAGGCTCATATATGTTGATACATGTCTTCCAGCGGCTGTGCGTGAGCGTTTTTTTTTTTTTGCTGCGTGACGTCTGTTAACGTTCGATTCGATGGAAATCAGGAACTGTTGACCGCCATTTTGTCACTGCGAGTAAATATTTTGTTAAAAATAATTGTTATAAATTAATCCTTATTGATAAACATTGTCTGCGCCATCTTGCCTTTTTTGCAATGCCACACTTTTGTTGAGCACGGCAGCCATTTTAGATGCCTTGACCAGACCCACTCTCTGCACGCCGCCGATCCTCAGCATGGCTCCCCACGCTCGCAAGCATCTCCCCCACGCACTGGTCACCCCGCTCTCTCTCTCATGCATGGGCCAGAAACCTCCTCCCATCTGCGCTGTTCTTCTCTGAGAATCACACCCTGTGCCCGCCCGACACCTCCCTTTCACCCTATTCACTACCGCACCCTCTGACACTCCTCTTCCTCTGTGTCCGATTGTCCAGGCCGGTCCCAGGCTATCACCTAACCCTGCAGATGTAGTTTATGGCCCCAGCTGTAAAGAATCACCCCTCTTCAAAGGAGTTACAGTAGATCAAGGCCCCCACCCGATGAGATCCGTCACACCACACGCGTTCCTACTATCTGATAACCATCCTGTATTGTGCTTGGGGAGGGGATTCTCACTGTGAGGGTGTGTGGGTCCGAGCCTGAAGCGGAAGATTCCAGAGATGCCTCTTTGTACATCAAAGTTTTTACAATTATGTGTCACATTAAAAATATATAGCACTCCAACAAAGTAGTAGGATTATAACACTTTAATAACTTATAAATATATACAACGCAACAAAAACAGTAAATACATTTAAACATTTTTTTGAAAAAAGAAGCAACAATGGTCAGTAGCTGTGTTTTGTGCGAATAGTCCCAAGGCAGCACAACGTGCTGAGTTCTGGACGGCACCTAGGTGATGTTACCTGGGTGCCGCACTGATTTTTGGTATCCTACAATGCAGCTCCGAAAAACGGCGTGGGGCGTCCCGGGATGCGGGGGGAGGCCTTGTCAGTAGCGGTCTGTTGTGCGAATAGTCCCAAGGCAGCAGAACGCGCTGAGATGTGGATGGCACCAAGGTGATGTCCAGTAAGTTGCCGCACTGGTTTTGGTATCCTACAATGCTGCTCTGAAAAACGGCGTGGGGCGCCCCGGGGGGGGGGGATGCGGCGTGAACGGGCCTCCCCAGGTGGAGGCTCGTCTGCTGTAGTGGGGCGCCCCTTTACCGTTTCCGTTGCCATTCCGCCCGCTTTTGCTACACTGTGCCTCATCCGCCATTCAGCTGTTTATCGCCCGCTCTTGCGGCTACAGCGTCTCGCTCACCATGTAGTTGAGTTGTGCCCACTCTTGCGGTGCAGCGATAGGCGGCTGCCACAGGACTCTTAAAATGGCGGACGGCTCTTCGGATTTGGGCCTGGTCCACTAAAATGGCCCTGGGACACCTTGGAACTTGGACGCTTGTCTGCTAGGTCTTGGACCCCATTCTCGAAAGCGTCCCCTGAGCCTTGAAGATTCTACAAAAGTCTTGGGGGCCCCCGACTCCTGCAGGCTTCCGGTGGGGAGAGGCTGCCATGATTGCTCGCGGAATGACCACGACGGAGCCACGAGATGGTGGTGCTCTCATGCTGACGCCAGCTTCAGTCTGAAACATCCAGAAACAAGGTGGGGCTTTCATCGTTTGGGAAAAAAAAATTTTTTAATCCAATGAAAAGTGTTATTTTTAGGTCATATGATCAAGCCTTCCATCATTAGGAAACCAAAAGTAAAATGAACCAATGAAAAGTTTTATAAACAAGTCACATGACCTGTTATGCGGCATAGGGCTATAAAAAGCGTAGAAAATCCGTTGGCACGTGAGGCGGCGTCAGTAGCGGACCGATGTGCGAATAGGCCGAAGGCAGCACAACGCGCCAAGATCCGGATGGCACCGAGGTGGTGTCCAGCAAGTTGCCGCACTGGTGTGGCCATCCTACAATGCTGCGCCGAAAGTCGGCGTGGGGCGCCCCGTTGGCCTGTGAGGTCGCGTCAGCCAGTGGGGGCTGTTTGAGGATCTGACTGCATTGGAAAGCAATGTGATGCTGTGCGTCGCCCCCAAGATGGAGGCTCCTCGGCTGCAGTGGGGCGCCCCTTAGCGTTTCACTCGCCGTCCAGCTGAGTTGCGCCCGCACTTGCGGCTACAGTAGGC
Organism: Lissotriton vulgaris; assembly: GCF_964263255.1. NCBI lineage: Eukaryota > Metazoa > Chordata > Amphibia > Caudata > Salamandridae > Lissotriton > Lissotriton vulgaris. Next base: position 900,546,956 of record NC_141687.1, read on the forward strand.
CGAAGGCAGCACAACGCGCCGAGATCTGGATGGCACCGAGGTGGTGTGCGTCGCCCCTAAGATGGAGGCTCCTCGGCTGCAGTGGGGCGCCCCTTGGTGTTTCACTCGCTATCCAGCTGAGTTGCGTCCGCACTTGTGGCTACAGTAGGCCGAAGGCAGCACAACGCGCCGAGATCTGGATGGCACCGAGGTGGTGTCATAGTTGAGAGTTCTGAGCAGCGCTTGTAACACTGTCTGAAGCTTATTTGCAGCTGCTGCAGCTTCACTATTGCCCTGGTGTGGCCAAAGATCGCCCATGACATAGGCGGCCGGCTCCCGGGGTCCGGCGGAACTTTTTTCCTTTTCCTTTCTGCATCTTGTCCCACAATCCGTTTGACCTGAAGACACGACCAGGTCCCTGAATGTGTGCAGGGGGACGCTATTGATTGAATCAAAATGGCGGCTTCACACAAAGCTGACTCAAGCGTTGCTGCTGATGCTATACAGACAAAAACTGGTTTTCAGTTTGTACATTCTTCAGGATTTTTCCATCCAAGGCTGGTTGAGAGTTTGTAGAACAATGGCTTCAGATTTTCAACATACTACTCTTCAACATTCTTCCTAAATGTAACAATGTGAGACTCACTAGGAGAACGGCTGTTTATCTTTCCTTTCAAAATGCTGCCAACAATATTTTCTGAATGGAAGACACCACAAGGCGCTGAGATCCGGTTGGCACCGAGGTGGTGTCCAGCAAGTTGCCGCACTGGTGTGGCCATCCTACAATGCTGCGCCGAAAGTCGGCGTGGGGTGCCCGAAGGGGGAGGGGCCGGGGGGGGGGGAGGCGGCGCAAACGAGCCGAAATATAGTTATGGTAATTATACCATGCATCGTCATATGGAGAGGTGGCACCGATTAATTATAGTGCTGCACAAATGAGAGATTTGGTGGACAACCCCCGACCTGCCAGTACATCCACCAATGAAGTGGCACTGACAGCATCAGAGGCAAGGGAAACGGTCCCAAATATTCAGAAGAACTTTGGAAAGAATAAAATGACATGTTTAGGTTGTGGCAAATTAATTTCATGTGGACAGATGAGTGTTACTCTAATAAATAGAGCTTATGAACATCATCATAGTCGATGGTTGGTGGAGACATTTTGACTATATCCTGGACCTGCCCGGCCTCGCCCAAAATGGCGCCGGTATAAATGGGATTCGTAACTTCTTGTTGTGTACTGGTTGCACAACCTTGATATCACAAGATACGTATGCAGTTTTGAAGCACATGGCGGACGGGGACGAGAATTGATTGAATATTTCGACATCCCTATTGATATTAAGTTCTGATGTGTTATTGATTACTGTACTATTGAAAGTTCGAATTAACGTCACCCATGGTACTTGCCCGCAAATGTATATCTAGATAATTTTTTATTGTAAGTGGCCCTGTCGTATTTTAATTACAAAATGTACGTCCACCGATTCCGCAACTGTTAGACACCTTAGTTCTTGCAACCTAATGGCCTGCTCGTTACGTTCCTCTACAGTGTAAATGTTTCCTCATCATATACGATTCCAGTTTGCTCCATTGCCGGCCCACGTGGTTATAGGCCCGTATTTGTATACTGACATTTTCACAATAAAGGTTTTTACAACAAAACATGGTAGTAGTATTTACATTGGTAACGTTTTTAATTTTAGTCACTGTTTTCGAATCAGTAAAAGGCAAGTGAAATAAAGCAGTCCAATTACATGACGGATAAAAGGTATAATACGCAGGAACGCAGTAAAGATAAATGGTCAAGGGCTGTTGTGTTTTCTACTCCTGCAACATAAAGTGATCGATAAGAATCTGATGTTCAGGCGTATCGGCGACTAAGAGAGCAGGCCGAGCCTCTTTTGCTCAACGGCTCCGTCATGGGACGAAGAAACGCCCCTTTTCTCGAAAAAGGAATATATTTTACTTGCAGGACAGTTGTAAATTTTCCGGGAAAGTACATTAGCCTGGAACATTATAACATATATGTTTAAGAAAAAATAATGTTCGAAAGCAATAAAAAGCGTAATTTTTAGGTCATATGACCAAGCCTTTCATCATTAGAATAACAAAGTAAAATGAACCAATGAAAAGTTTTATTAACAAGTCACATGACCAGTTATGCTTACGTTACGCGCTGCGCGCCGCGCCCCGGATCGCTTCCGGGAAGCTGCGCTTCGCGCACCGGAGCACTTCCGGGTGCACTAACGCGGCGTGTCATATAACGCATTACGCGACAACGTAGGTCCAGAATATAGTCAAAATGTCTCCACCAACCAGCGGTCGGAACACAACCCCTTTCAGCAGTCTAAAAAGTTCTGTTAAATGGCAACAGAAGGGACAGGCAACAAGAACCATCAGTCAAAGAGGGGAGGGCAAGTTCTTCTCTACCGGGTCACGTTGGGGCGCTACCGGAACCGATCGAATTGGTAGTCTACAGTGTTTCTGGATGTTTCAGACTGAAGCTGGCGTCAGCATGAGAGCACCACCATCTCGTAGCTCAGTCGTGGCCATTCCACGAGCAATCATGGCAGCCGCTCCCCACCAGAAGCCTGCGGGAGTCGGGCCCCCAAAACTTTTGTAGAATCTTCAAGGCTGAGGGGACGCTTTCGAGAATGGGGCCCAAGCCCTAGAAGACAAGCGTCCGAGTTCCAAGGTGTCCCAGGGCCATTTTAGTGAACCACGCCCAAATCTGAAGAGCCGGCCGCCATTTTGAGAGTCCTGTGGCAGCCGCCTATCGCTGCATCGCAAGAGCGGGAGCAACTCAACTACATGGTGAGCGAGACGCTGTAGTCGCAAGAGCGGGCGGTAAACAGCTGAATGGCGGAAGAGGCACAGTGTAGCAAAAGTGGGCGGAATGGCAACTGAAACGGTAAAGGGGCGCCCCACTACAGCGTGTCTTCAGGTCAAACGGATTGTGGGACAAGGTCCAGAATGGAAGAGTCATCAAAAGGCAAAAAGTTCCGCCGGACCCCGGGAGCCGGCCGCCTATGTCGGGGGCGATCTTAGGCCACACCAGGGCAACACGACTTGGGGAGGGGGCAGGAGCCAAGCGCCCCCTCCCAGTCCGCGCCACCACACCGTATGTTGAAAAGCTGAAGCCATCGTTCTACAATCTCTCAACCAGCCTTGGATGGAAAAATCTTGAAGAATGTACAAACTGAAAACCAGTTTTTGTCTGCATAGCATCAGCAGCAACGCTTGCTATCAGAGTGCATGAGTTTCATGCTCGATCGATTGAGCTAGCCGGATCAGGCAACAAAAAGTATAAAATAGTTATGTAAATAGTTATTTAATAAAATGTTTTACCCTGTTACTTTGCTGGTGTGTTGTAATATTTATAATATTTGCATAGAGTTTATCGTTATTTTGGGCGGGGTGGGTGGCGAAGCCGAGCTGTCTTGCAGCCATCATGGTGTGGAGCTCAGTTCATCTCACTAGTTTCGTATTTCTCATGAAGGGTTGTTCCTAATGTTTCTATTTTAGCGAGGTCAAAAAGAGATCCCATTAGTGGCCTACTGATTTTGCTCGATTACTTTTGTTTTTTTACACGATTTTTCACTATCTGCAAAGACTAAACAGAGTATTGCGACTCTGTGCTTGTTTGTAAATAGAGAATGAACCAAAGAGAATCAATTCTAAAACAGTAAATGCTTGGATAACAATCAATCAAATGAAGAGACAAGCAGGCACGACGGATTACAACGGGGGCAAAGGCCTGCATTAACTACCCTTCACTATCTGCAAAGAGAGAGTACTACTAAGAGAAAAGAGGGGGGGGGGGGCAGCGTTCAAAGCACATCAGCGTGCATAAACACGAAAATGTTTTTACCTATCACGTACTTGACATTTGACAGCTTTTGATATTTGCTATTAAAAAACCATTGAAATTCACTGAAAAAACCATAGGTTATAGACCATATATAGTTAGGAATTAGCATTTACAAAACCTTGAAAATTCACTGAAAAAACCATAGGTTATAGACCATATATAGTTAGGAATTAGCATTTACAAAACCTTATTTTACTCGCACAAAACCATAGAAATTGGCATATATAGTTAGTTGCAACAACTATATATCGCGCACCCGCAATCCACTGCTGATGATGTCACATATTACATCATTCATGACATGGTCAGTGACATCACTGATGACATCACTGATGACATCTCAAATGACATCACTGATGACATCACTGATGACAACATCCAGTGACTGTATGTTTCTGTAAAATTAAAATATGTCTTACATATTGAAGAATGAGTGGATGTATAAGTGTCTGGATTGAGGATTTAGTAGGTGCGTGACTGACTGAGTGAGTGAATAAATGTGTCTTACTGAATGCATGGATTAGTGACTAAACTGTCTGAAAGTGTGCATCAATATGTCTGTTGTTGTGCAAACTGCTGCATGGTTTGATCAGTAGCTATATGAGTGGCTATATGGGTTATTGATTGGTTGCCCAAGTATTTGTATGGAAGACTGAGTGTGTGTGTGGCTGGCTGGGAGGTGTGTGACTCTGTGCACATCAATGTGTACTTGTATCAGTAATTGTATAAGAGAGTAAGTATGTGTTAGTATATGTTTGAATAAATAAGGTGTTCTGTGTTTAACTGTATAGATGAGGAAATCGAAGTGTGATTGATTATTTACAGGACTGACTAGGTGTATGAGTAACTCTATGGATGAGTGGCAGTGTTTGAGTTTCTGCATAGGTGTATGAGTGCATATGATAGTGTTGTAATAATGAGTGACTGTATGTATGAGTGATTGTATGGGTGAATGAGTGAATGTGTGTGTAGACGTAGGAATCAGTGAGTGCGTATGTAGTAACTGGTATTGGTGTGTCAATGGTTCAAAAAATGAAACTCTGTATTTAACACTGGGTGTAACAGGGGTTATTTTAGAGTGTGAGGAGGTGCATTGTATTATCACATCAATTATATCATCAGTGACGTGATTATTGATGTCAAATGAGATGTCATCAGTGATGTGATCAGTGATGTCAATTGAGATGTCATCAGTGATGTCATCAGTAATGTCATTTGAGATATCATCAGTGATGTCATCAGTGATGTCATTTGAGATGTCATCAGTGATGTCATCAGTGATGTCACTGACCATGTCATGAATGATGTAATATGTGACATCATCAGCAGTGGATTGCGGGTGCGCGATATATAGTTATTGCAACTAACTATATATGCGAATTTCTATGGTTTTGTGCGAGTAAAATAAGGTTTTGTAAATGCTAATTCCTTACTATATATGGTCTATAACCTATGGTTTTTTCAGTGAATATATATATATATATATATATATATCAGAAAAGACATCCTAATCCAGCAAAGAAGAGGCACGTTCTCCAGGTTGGTAGGAATAGGGCTCATTTATTGTTTTTCAGGTCACCCTCGACCCCGCATTAGATGAGATACGCGTTTCGGCTGTGCAGCAGCCCTTATCAATCTGATTGGCGACATCAAACTTTCAGGTTAAATAACTCTTCCCCCCTCATGCATGTATAGGCATAGAACACACTCTGTAATGTTTTAACCAAATGCTGGTTTCAGCTATTTGACCAGTATACATTTAACAGAAAATGTCGTTGGTAAAACATACTGTTTATATAGTATGGATGAAGTGCAAAATGCAACCAGACTGTGAATATTATTAACAGCATAGTGTATGATCTGTATGATTTCACCAAAGATCCAAACATAAGCCATCTGCTAATATGTGCCCTGATAGAATATGGTATTATCACTCCTGCCCTGAATGGGAGCATGTCATAATGACAAGCCGGGGTATTGGGTATTTAATATTATGGTGCCAGCTCTCTTTAAAACATGGTGCCCTCTTAGCATTAAATCAAAACATTGTATCCTCAGTTTTAAAAGGAAAGAAAAAGTTATGGCAAGGAAAACGGGAACAGACTAACACATAACATGCGAGTGCATGTTAAATCGACCACATAAAAGAACACAATCAAATCATGCGGTGGACGACATCACCATTGCTACATGGCCTGTGCGAAAGTTCAAATTACCAAGGCTCTTTATGTGTACTCGAACTTTAACAAAAAGAATCCATCCATCTTTTACATGAGTGTGATTACCGGCAATGTCTCAATGTTAATATCAGTCAGTAGCACGAGATACAACTGTGCGCTGGGCACAAAACGGGGTCGTAGGAGACCAATGCCTCTACTTCAGATATCCCACTTTTTCATTTATATTTCACATCATCAATTCTGATATTGTAATGTAAAGCGTTATTTACAAATAGCAATTAGATTGATTTGTTCCAATGGATAAGAACACGCTTTCACAGGCCGAGCAAAGGATTTGCCTAATACATTAATTTCACCTTAATAAACGCGAATGCCAGATATCAAATGATAGTGTGTGAACCTGAACTGACAAGGGATACAATGGGTGAGGTACTTTCAGTGGTGTAGCAAGACGGGGGAGGCGGGGGCAGTCTGCCAAGGAAGGGGTGGGTTTTTTAGGGAGGCGGACCCCCTCACTATTAACTGCAGCTGTCGCGGGGCGCCAAACGCATGGACCGCCACGGGCGGCAAAAGGTCTAGCTACGCCACTGTATATAGTAGACATTAGGATGGCGGTTTCCGAGTGGACACTGTCCTGTCCGGTTGCTCCCTTCGCCCTCTGCCTCCCCCAGACGCTGAATTCACTGCTGGCTGCATTCGCTCCTGCCTACCTGCCTGCCTGCCTGCTGCTTAAGCGCACTCAGCGCTCGGTATCGTTTTTGTGCAGATTTCATTGATTTTAATTGTCTTTCTCTGGATTGTACTCGGCGCTCGCTAGTACTTGCCTGCTGACACTATATAGAGGTCCTTCTGCGCACTACTGCTGATTTTTCAGATAAGAGGCGACTGTAGAGTGCATTTTCACTGTTTACCTACTTTGTAGCTGTGTTTACCCTCGGCAGCCCGTGGCTCCTCCCAGATCCCGCCTCCCAGCCGCCCCTCCCACCCACAAGCACAGCTAACGCGTCACGGCCTCCCACCATTTGTGACCGAGTGGACACTGTCCTGTCCGGTTGCTCCCTTCGCCCTCTGCCTCCCCCAGACGCTGAATTCACTGCTGGCTGCATTCGCTCCTGCCTACCTGCCTGCCTGCCTGCTGCTTAAGCGCACTCAGCGCTCGGTATCGTTTTTGTGCAGATTTCATTTATTTTAATTGTCTTTCTCTGGATTGTACTCGGCGCTCGCTAGTACTTGCCTGCTGACACTATATAGAGGTCCTTCTGCGCACTACTGCTGATTTTTCAGATAAGAGGCGACTGTAGAGTGCATTTTCACTGTTTACCTACTTTGTAGCTGTGTTTACCCTCGGCAGCCCGTGGCTCCTCCCAGATCCCGCCTCCCAGCCGCCCCTCCCACGCTCCACCCCCTCCACCATCCATTTATGGCCAATGCCCCCACGCGCAGCGTCCACGCGCTTCGGACACGCCGAAGGTGCGCCAAAGGTAAGCCCGTCTACGCCCGTCCGCGCCTGGACCGCGCCCAGCGCCAGACCCCCTGCCCCTCGCGCTGCCCAGCCCTCCCGCATTACCTACGATGCCGCCACCCTCCTAGCCCTTAACCCCGGTCGCGCCCCCAACTGCGTCCAAGCCGCTCCTGGACGCACCCATGGCCCGTTCTCCTGCTTCTCCTGCAAATTCAGCGGCACCGACAACATCTCCGCTACGACCACACCACAGATTCCCGACCCCAACCACCTACAATGCATCCTTCTCAACACCCGCTCAGTCCACAGGCACGCCATTGACCTTTGGAACCTACTAGACACCATCTCTCCTGACGTCGCCTTCCTAACGGAGACATGGATGAACGCTTCCTCCGCCCCTGACATCGCCATCGCTATCCCTGATGATTATAAGATCACACGCAAGGACCGCACCGACCATACAGGAGGTGGAATCGCTATCGTCCATAAGAAAACAATCCGCATCTCAACCAGCTCTGATGCCAACCTCGCCAACTCCGAACACCTTCACTTCCAGATCCACATCGACCCCAAGACCACACTCAGAGGCACCCTCCTCTACAGACCACCAGGACCACGCGCAAAATTCAGTGAAGACATTACGGACTTCATCACCCCACACGCGCTCCCCTCCAAAGACTACATCCTTCTGGGAGACCTCAACTTCCACCTTGAAAAGATCAACGACCGCAACACCGCCACCCTCTTAGACAACCTCGCCAACCTCGGACTTAAACAACTGGTCACTTCCCCCACCCACATCGCAGGTCACACTCTCGACCCCATCTTCACCTCCAGCAACCATGTCTCCTTCAGCCACACTTCAGATCTCCTCTGGACTGACCACAGCTGCGTTCACTTCACCTACAACAAGCCGAAACCCATCATCCACCTCCAACCAACTCTACAAAGAAACTGGAACAAAATCACCACAGACCAGATCTCCACATCACTCCTTCAAACCTCCCCAGCCCTCTCCTCTAACGCCAACGAAGCCGCCGCCAACCTCACCCTATGGTTATCCAACACCGCCGACACATTAGCACCACTGAAAAAACGGCAAAGCAAACCAGGCAGCAAGAAGGCCTCATGGTTCAACGATGATCTTAAGAAATCCAAGAAACTCTGCCGCTCCCTTGAAAAGGCCTGGAAAAAAGACCCAACCACCAACACCAAGGACGCCTTCAAAAGCGCCACCCGCACTCACCACCAACTGATCCGAAAAGCCAAGAAAACAGCATTCAAGGATCGACTTGACAACAACGCCCACAACAGCAAGGAACTTTTCAACATCGTCAAGGAATTTTCCAACCCCTTGGCCAACTCCAACGACATCACCCCCTCTCAAACCCTCTGCGACTCCCTAGCCTCTTTTTTCCACAACAAGATTGCAGACATCCACAACAGCTTTGACAACCAACCCGAAAACCAACCCACCCTACCAGCTGCTGACCATCTTCCCCCCGTCAACACCCTGAACGCCTGGAACCCAATCTCCACTGAGGACACCATCCGCCTGATGAATTCCATCCACTCTGGATCCCCCACGGACCCATGCCCTCACCACATCTTCAACAAAGCAGACTCCGTCATAGCACCTCACCTCCGAGACGTCATCAACTGCTCCTTCAACTCCGCTACCTTCCCAGAAGATTGGAAACACGCTGAACTCACCGCCCTTCTGAAAAAACCAACAGCAGACCCCGCCGAACTCAAAAACTACCGCCCCATCTCGCTTCTTCCATTCCCGGCCAAAGTCATAGAGAAAGCTGTCAACAACCAGCTCGCCGCCTTCCTCGAAGCCAACAAATCACTCGACCCCTCACAATCTGGCTTCCGAGCCAAACACAGCACTGAGACCGCCCTCATCGCAGCAACAGACGACATTCGAACTCTACTGGACAATGGAGACACAGTCGCCCTCATCCTCCTCGACCTCTCTGCAGCCTTCGACACAGTCTGCCACAGCACCCTTTTACAACGCCTCAGAAACATCGGAATCCAAGGAAAGGCACTGGAATGGATCACCTCGTTCCTCACCGGAAGAACCCAGAGAGTCCGCCTCCCACCATTCAAGTCCGAGGCCTCTGAAATCATCTGCGGCGTACCACAAGGATCCTCACTCAGTCCCACCCTCTTCAACGTATACATGAGCCCCCTCGCAGCCATCGCCCGCCAACACAACCTCAACATCATCTCGTACGCGGATGACACTCAACTGATCCTTTCTCTCACCAAGGACCCCAGCACCGCTAAAACTAACCTACACGAAGGAATGAAAGAAGTCGCCGAATGGATGAAACAAAGCCGTCTGAAACTGAACTCAGACAAAACAGAAGTCCTCATCTTAGGTAAATCCCCCTCTGCATGGGACGACTCCTGGTGGCCGGAAGCCCTCGGAAATGCACCCATCCCGACAGACCACGCACGGAACCTTGGCGTCATCCTGGATTCTTCACTCTCAATGAACAGACAAGTCAGCGCCGTATCCTCTTCCTGCTTTAACATTCTTCGCATGCTCAGAAAAACATTTCGCTGGATCCCCTCCGAAACAAGGAAAACAGTCACCCATGCTCTAGTCACGAGCCGACTGGACTACGGAAACACCCTCTACGCAGGTACCACCGCCAAAATCCAGAAGAAACTACAACGAATCCAAAACGCCTCAGCCAGGCTCATATTAGACATCCCACGCCACGAACACATCTCTGGTCACCTTAAAGACCTCCACTGGCTACCCGTCAATAAGAGGATCACTTTCCGACTGCTTACCCACGCACACAAATCACTCTACGACATCGGACCAGATTGCCTCAACTCTCGACTGTCCTTCTACACCCCCTCCCGCCAACTTCGCTCTTCCAACCAAGCCTTCGCCACTGTTCCTCGCATCAACAAGACCACCATGGGAGGCAGATCCTTCTCATACCTGGCTGCCAAAACATGGAACTCACTCCCCGCTTACCTTCGCCTCACCCAGAACCACCTAGCGTTCAGAAAGCAGCTTAAAACGTGGATTTTTGACAAATAATCCACCTCCCCTTCCTAAGCGCCTTGAAACCCTCTGGGTATGTAGTGCGCTATATAAATGTTTTGACTTGACTTGACTTGACATATGTTGCCTCATAAATGTGAGATTAGGTTCTGCTCACACCCTCCAAAGCAAGGGGCATATCTGCCCTGTCTAGCGCTACCTCATCCCATCCAGGTAGGAACACTATAATGGAAGCCTATGAATGAAAATGGTGACGACAGTGAGGTAATTGACACCTGTATCCTACCTACAGACATATACATTTACATGAGCAAACCGTGTATTGTTTTTCTATACCCTCCCTATCCAGTCTCTTAGGAACAAAAGTCTGGAAATTTCCAATAACATATATTACATTTTTAAAAACGTGGTAACTGCTATAGACCTACATGGTGCTGAAAAGTACAGTTGCTTATATATATTAGTTCTTGCAGCCATAACACTATGTTGTAATGTACATGTCTTGTCTGCTAGACATGCTTCCCACTAGAGCAATGATGTGCTTGCAAATTGTGTTATGTTACACTTCTACAGAGAAAGCACAATATCTCAACTGTTCGAAAAAATAATGAACCAGTGCAATAAAAGCAGAGAAACATGATCCTGCAAGCAGAAAAGGCAATTGACAAGAAAAATAACTATTGTGTTTACAGACAAGTTGAAACTTCTATTGCATTTTGTTAATATATTTGACTACCGTATATACCACAGCATGTGCTTGCCCATCAGACCACAATGCATTGTGATTTTTGGTTAATCATGATGTCAATAATTCACAGGCTTTGAATATCTAGTATTCAAATAATTATATCAGAAATGTAAGCAATGTTTGTTTCACATTTCCACTGAAAATGAATCATGGCCTCAACATGTAACAAGATATATTTTATTATTATTTTCCTCATTTTTTTTATCAGTTACAGAAGTCTCTAATTTTGAACTTGTGTACCTCACAGTGGAAATTCAAATAACTTTCGGGTAAGATGACTAATAGAAAATTGATTTTTTACTTGCTAATAATTTTCACGCATTTTGAAAAACCTACACTGACTTTACCGGTACTCTACTGATAGATCTCCAGGACTGGGCTAAGGAGAAAAGAATAATCACCCCAAATCAAACTGGGTTTTGCAAAGACACAGGTACCTCAACTAACATATTAACTATGTCACTGTTAATCGACAGGGTAAAATCAACAAAACAGGCGATGCATTTCTGTTTCATCGATTGTAAGGCAGCCTTTAACAATGTCGACCGAGCAAGACTGTGGGGGAAACTGGGGAATTAGGGCATTCCACAGCACTCTTGAATCTTCTAATACACCTCCACACTGACACATGGATATAGGTCAAACTAGGTAATGGCACACATCTTTCGAGGCACATAACACCTACCAAGAGGCTCAAACAGGGTTGTTTGATAGTGCCAACCCTGTTCAACATGTACATGGGAGACATGACATCAACTTTGAGCACCTGCAATGTCACTGCCTCCCGACTCGGCGGCAAAGCCATCTCCTGCATCTTATATGCTGACGATGTTGTCCTGGCAAGCCATAGCCAGGTGGGGATGAAACGCCTACTCGACAAAACGCAAGAGTATGCAGCAGGAAACCACCTAGAAGTGAACCTTGAAAAAACAAAAACCCTGACAATTAAAAACTGCAAACAACGGCCCCACACTTGGATTCTGCAAAAAACGTCAATCGAGAACACCTCGGCTTACAAATACCTAGGGGTACTTATCGACGAAGGTGGTCAATTTGTCAGTAAACTCGAGACAATCGTAAGGAAGGGGATGGCAATAGTAACAAGATTAAAGCAGTTAAAAACAAAACTAACAGGCCCTATTCTATCTCCCCTCCTCTGGGTAGCACAAGCCAAAATTCTACTTACCATCACTTACGGCAGCGAAGCCCTGAGGGGTAGGGACTCAAAAACTTTGGATACCACAATGGTCTGAGCCTACAAAATCTTGTTTAACATTGCAACTTATGCCGCACCATCCCTGATCCGGTTACAGTTCGACCTACCCAAACAACTTTTGGCAAGGCAAGGCTCTTATATAATCTGCTGGCACAAAATTAGGAATTTACCCCCAAAATACATTGACCTAGCAGCTTTAGCAAGAACATTGGTACAGATCAACTTCGCTAGCCAGACAATTCTTAACGGACTCCCTGACAACCACCGGTTTAACTGACCTTTGGGAAATGCAAACCACCCATACAGCCTCCAAGCAAGTAGTCATGCGTGGATGACAATGAATGGTTACAAATCACTAAGCACACAGGCATACTTCAGCCTGGGGTACTCTAGGAAGACAAAAGAAAAATTCTTAAAATATAGGTTAGTATTGCTGCCAGCAATTCCATACCTTCCACCATGGCTGAGGGGGCAACTTGCTAACACTTGTCGGCTATGCAGCAATTGTATCGAGGATGTGGCACATTTAATCTACTCCTGCCCCAACTTAAAGGACGAAAGAATATGCCTACTCAAACCACAATTTAATCTTTGAGGGATCCGTACCCGGAGACAGGCTGTGATCACATGCTTCAACTCCAAGACCCGCAACTAAACGGGAAACAAGTGAAATTCTTGACACTAGTAGAAGCTAAGCTAGGAAGAGGTGCACACCTCTCTACTGCCTAAACAGCTGCTATTACCATGTCAATGAACTGCAACTCCCACAACTAAAACCTCTACTCCCAGTTGCAGGAAGTTCCTTGGAACAGGCTCCAGCACTGCAGAAGAATCAACAACAATGGGAAAAATTAGCAAGCCGTTGCAAAATTATGAGACTTTTACAGTTTTTAGACAACTTACTTTTTAATATACTCCCATTTTCCTTCTCAACACCTGTTTTCTTTCCCTCTTTTCCTTAAAAAGCATGAATTTTAAAGTGTAATGGTTTTAATTAAATTCAATAAAGTATCTACCTACACTGACACAAACAGCTTAGATCTTCATTTCAAATTTTGTGCAGAACGATCAAGGGTGAGGGAGGGGGTACAATGTAATTTGGGGTAGCCTTAAAATAGTGTTTCTCATGTATAGTCCTTTAGAATTTCTCTTGGCTGCAGCAAAAACTACTGGATGGATTTACATCATACTGGCATGCAGCCTAGAAGCTGAACAGCTGGCATTTGTTGTGATAGTCCTTTTATGGTTTTGTGTAAAACTATCAAATAGTTTAAAGTATCTGCTTTACAGAAAGGTATATGGCACCAGGATGGCATTACCTCTGTTAATTAACAAACTATATGCAAATCCAAACGTTCTGAGGGTGAAACTTTTGAAACTGGTCATGTCACAAGCAGTCAAGTTTGGGAGCTACCATTGTGTCTTTGTCGTAGGTAATCAATTGTAATGGTTTTTATGTTTTGCCTATTATTAATCTTAAAAAGACTTAGGTTAATTCTATCCTAACAGAGGTAAAAATGTGGTGCTAGTGGCAGTAGCTATTGATTTACGCTTGGCTGAAGATCTGAATTTATCTTTGAGACCATTCACCTTTCCGACACATTTAAAGCTTTGACCACACACTCTTACTACAAAATCTTGGTAAGATTGGCATTGGAGAAACTGTCACTTGGCAATCATATTCTGATCCATAAAGCATCAGGATTTACCTATCTCACCCTGTCACCACTCCATTACATAGCGCACCTGGGATCCCAAGTAATAAAGGTGAAGATTACAGATTCCCAGCTCCCTGCACATTGGGTGCCTCATGCATGCCATGCATTGGAGACGAGGATGCTTACCTGCTCAAATAAAAGTTTAGCAAATGTCAATCAGTTGCACTAATTCTGCCTTCTGTATTGGCAAAGGGAGAGGCAGGAACATTTTGGGGCCCATTAGGATGGCGGTTAGATTGCCCCCGCCAGGCTGGCGGTAGCCACCGCCGGCCTGGTGGGGGCAATCCGCCCGCCATTCGTACCTAAATTTCCCCCGCCATATTAGTATAGCGGGGGGACCGCGGCGGACGGAAAGACCGTCCGCAGCTTTTCTGCCCTGGTCGCTTTGCGGCCGGGCGGAAAAGGATTAATAAGGTCGCTGTGTCTATTAGACACGCCAGACATATTACAATGGGCTTGGTTAGATGCCTTTCCGTGGCGGCTATGCGGTCTTCACTCTAGGGGCCCCCTGCTGGCCCCCAGAGTAAGGGAGAGGTGGGGGGTACACATGGGGGGTACCTGTAGTACCCACAGCATTTGCATACACGAAACAGCAGGCACCGCGCGGTGCCTGCCGCTTTGTGTATGCAAATGCAGACATGCTAATTTAGCATTGTGGCGGGCGGTGCAGAGAGCACAGCCCGCCACAATGTTAAAAATTAGGGAAGCGCCTGCCACTGTGGCGGGCGCATCGTAATGACACCATCGGGACCCCCGCCCTTATGGCGGGCGGTCTCTTTTGCCAATGGGATGGCGGGCGGACAAAGTCCGCCCGTCATCATAATGGGGGCCTTAGTGTTTTAAGGAAGGCTGTACTTTTAAAGGAGGTTATTCTCCCCGCCCAAGAAATAGTATGAAGTCGCCAGGAAAAGTTGAATTCCTTAAGTGATCGCGCTAACTGTTTGAAATTGGTTCTTTCGCAGTTGTATAGATCTGTGGTCGGACTCACTCCCAGTGTCTAATGGAAAGGGGTCTCCGAATGGAGCCTGTGAAGGAAACACTTTTCCTCGTGACAGCAATTCCCAATGATTTCCCTTGATTAACATTAAGGTCTATGAGAGTCTCATAATCCACCAGTAGTGGCAAAGGACTCTGCAAATATTGGACCACAGCCAAAATAGAGAGCAAGATATTGTCCATGAAGGCTGCTACCTTAGAGGTTCCTGGTGAAAAGTCCTTCCTGAATCCTCTCATGCTCTCAGATCCCCTGAAGGAGGTGCTCCAGGTGCAAAGCAAAAAGAAGAGGAGAAAGTGGGCAGCTCTGTCAGGTACCCCTTTGGATCCAAACCTCCTGAGATATGGTGCCATTTATGCTAACTCTGGACCGGGGGATTCATAAAGTGCCTTGATCCAGTCCTTGAATCATATGCTGAAGCTTGCCTTATGTAGGAGCAACCTCAGCATAGACCAGTCCACCTCGTCAAATGCTTTTTCCACATCAAGAGAAAGCAGAACCGCTTCTCTATGATGTCTCCGGGTAAGATCTGTAACATGCAGGGCACGTTTTGTGCTATCACTGGTAGATCTGGATGGTACAAAGCCAGTCTGGTTAGTGTAGATCGGACTGGGAAGGAAGGTCTCTACGTTTCTTGTCAGGATTTTAGCCATCAATTTGGAGTTGCTGTTTAAAAGTGAAATGAACCGGTAGAATTGCCACAGGGTCGGGTCTTTAACTAGCTTAGCTATCAATGCTATAGTGGCCTCCGCCATCATCGGGGTCAGCCTGCAGGTCCAGGACAGTTGGTTGTAAACCTCAATTAGAAGGGGCGAAATCACCAAGGAACATTGCTTGTAAAACCTGTGTGTAGCTGCCAAGGACCAGGGCCTTTCCTGATTACAGGTGATTTAGAGGCTGTCAAAACTTCTGATTGTGAAAAATCATCTAGAGCCTCTCTATCATTGCCAGAGAGGCACGGTAGGATGAGAGACTGCACAAAAGTGTATTGGGCCTCCGCATCTGAGCAGTCAGCCTTAAACAGATAAATGTAGAAGTCATAGACGGCTTCTCCACTGAAAAGTATAGGGTGCAAGCTGTATTCAAGACTTCCCGAATCGAATCCTTGGTTTGCAGAGCATTCAATTTATTCACCAAGAGGGAGCCCCCCTAATTGCCCCCTCATAAAAGTGGGTACCCAATGCTGGTATCGCAGGGCATTGATCATGCCCAAATTGTGGAGGACATGCTCTTTGTTGATTAGACTAGTCAAGGTTAGTGTTCATGATGCAATTGAGGTCACCCCCATTGCCAGGAGGGCAGTCTGTGGCCCAGGCTAACTTTTGTACTAAGGGTGTTAAGAATGCTTCTTGACCAGTGTTCAGGCAGTAGATGTTGCCTATCGACTTGGGGTTGCCTTCCCAGTTGCCAAGAAACAACAACTACCTTTCTGCATCGTCAACAAGACTATGTGCTCATGGAATTTGTGGGGTCCCAAAATAGAATTGCAATCTCTGCTGTTTTTGCCGCGCGATACATGGTATTGGAGCAGGTAGAATGGAGAGCGCAGTCGCTGTTGGTCCCCTTTGATAAGGTGTCCAGCAGTGTCCTGTAAAGAAGAAAAATGTTTCCCTGTATCCCTTCAGCTTTCCCACAATCCTGAGCCTCTTTGTTTAGCTTTTGAGGCCACAGACATTGTATTTTTGAACCCATAAAGTAAGAGTTATAGTCATTGGAAGCTGAGGTGGGTCTCAAACACTATGGGGTAGATCAATGGGTTTATAAACGCCTCTCCTGTCGGGTGGTGTCATAACTCACTATGTTCCCTAACCAACCAAAAAACAAGACGAAGTACAAACATCTAAAATTGATTGTCCCTAATTAGGGAACAAAGAAGAGACTGCACAGGTGCATAGGTCATGCCTGTTCAAGACCTTAAATCCTCAGGAAGAAACACCATCAAAGTCTGAGGGGGGTATCACCCTTTGTGTGTGCCTGATGGTCCTCCCCAAGTCCCTACTTCCCCTCTTAACAGTTATGGGTGGCGAGATAGCGGATTGCCATGCATCTGAAGGGCTCCAGTTCTCTAGACTAACTCATGGTCGGTTGCTGCTCCTCTGTTACTGCTGGCTGTCAGGCGCCCAGAGTCATCCCCAGCAGTCTGACACAAGTGGAACAAGAGTGTCTTTTGCTGGCATAAATCTCCTCAGAAGCTGCCCTTTGAGACCAGCAGGCTCGATGGACGGTGGCTCATTTCCCCCTCTGTGTTTGTGTCCTTTCGAGCTCCTGGGATCCCAGCAATGCATTTGGGGAAGTCACATTTTAGAGTTTACGAGCTGCTTCCATAGAGGTAATGACTCTAGCTATACCTTCCCATTAGAAGTAAAGCCTAAAATGGTGTCCTCATTTGTACTTGATCCCTGCCATTCACAGAAAGTCTGTGATGGGTTTAAAGGATCCGCATTTCGCCAGGTGGATCTGGAACAGTTATAGTATGGCCTCATTGAAGGAGATCTAACCCCTTTGCACGTTTTGAACATGAGGGATTCTTTGTCATCGAAGAAGTGAGACGCATGAGTACATCTGGCAGTGAGGCTCCAGCCGGCCGCCTTGGGGCTATTCTGCGGGGTCTGTCTAGGCAAATGTATGGGTGACCTGGGTCCTTCAGAATTGCTCAGAAAAGGTCTTGTACATACGTGGGTAGGTAAGTCAGCTGGACTTCCAAGGGGAAGCCTTCGATGAGGACATTGTTCTATCGCAACATATTCTCCAGATCCTCACATTTTTCTTAGAGTTGCTGGTATTCTAACAGAAGCATCCATTGTTGAAATGTCTCACAGTCATTTTAAGATAACTGCATTTATCTAAATGGGGATGTACAAAAAAATCTGTCCTGTGTCCGGCCCTCCAGGATCAACTTTGAAGAACCCTGGTGTAGGTCTTTCTCCACTTCTGTCCCTCTGGAGTTCAAGTCAAATACATCCCTATGCAGCTCCAGTAGGTCATCACGCGGATCCTACTTATGCATGAGGATTTCATCCAAAAGGTCTTGGAAAGCCACCTGAAAAAAGTATTTGGTGATATTTGAGTTCACAATTTGGGCTTCCCAATCCTATCACCTATGAGTGAGTCCTCTCTTTTTGAGCAGTTCCCCATTGGCAAGCAGTTGGAAGCCTGCTGTAGTATATACTTGATGGAAGTATCTTTCTTGCCCCTACCTCCCATCATAGCCAGGACATATGTCGTTAGCTGACACCTCAAAGTGTGGTGATGTATGTGTAGTGCCTGTGGTATGCACTCCTAGGCTGGACATGGGAAGAGCCCAGGTGCTTCCTGCAAGATGTCCACAAGATATTTAGCCGCTGTCACACAGTTATCCCTCCCAATGCAACAAATCCAGTGTGGTTGCAGGGGCTCACTTTCTCGGAATGGGCAGAGCTCCAGCAGTGTCCCATTCAGAGGAAGGTGAAAGGCTTCAACACCAATGTCCCACGTACATACTAGGCCCCGGTGTGGACCAGAATGTCCATGTACAAATCTGTAGGGCTCATGGTATGAGGAGGAGTGCAACAAAGGTCGCTGTGTCCGTGGCCTTAGACGTAATATACAGATTGGGTCAGCTCAAGATGGCTTGCTCCCCTCTGCGCTTACCTTTTAATGTTTCCATAGGCTGGGAGAACACTGGCGGACCGACTGCAGGGGACTTCAGGCCTGCCCCATGGTCAGATGTAGGACCCAACGTGGAAGGCCCAGGGCCGATGATTTACCTCTAGCGTGGCCTGACATCAGCAACAGTTCTGCCCATCTGAAGGGGGCAGGGGGCAGGGGGCAGTCACCAGCACTGCAGGGTGTGGTCTTCTTGCAGTCGGGGAGTCCCCAGGTCTCCGATCAGGGTCCTGGGGGTCAAACCGCTCGAAGCTGTCGCTGCCGTACATAGGTCTTCTCACCACAGCTGCTCCACCTCTCACCTCATCCGGAAAATCATGTCAAATACGGGGCAGGAGCAATCACCGGGTGTTAGGCAGTTCCATCAGCTCATGCGGAGACCATTCGCTGCAGAAGGTCGATCCTGAGACTGTGAAAATGTGGAGGATTAAAGGCTCCCAGTCGGAGCATTGGTCTCAGGGGTCTTCCATGTTTGGCTGCTGGCTTCAGACCCCATCCACCCCTTAAAACAATCATTTTTTGAACACTATGAGGCTAAAGATTAACTGGTTTTTAGATGTGAAGATGGCGATATAGGAATATGTTACAAAAATTACCCATTACGTATTGTTGCATGTTCGGTGAAAATAGCATGGTCATCAGTTATTTATTCTCTGCATATCCATAGATGTATTGGAAACCAACACCTGCTCTATTAAAAAATTTTCAAGCCAGCTCCAAATTCTACAGGAAACTGCAACTGGATTGATGATATGGGGGTATGGTTGGGTGATGGTAGCCAATCCTGCTCAGACCCCAAGTATGCATCCTTCTTGAGAAAAGACAGAGTGACAGAATGACCAATTCACCTCAGTATACATTCTCAGTAATAGATACAGGAACAACTTGAGGACTACGGGCCACCAAAACAAATACTTTAGTTATGGAGGCACTGTATTTCAGGCTATGCAACATTCCTAGTTAGGAGACCTGCAGCACTTCGTGTGTAGTTAGAAGAGTTATGTCTGCCAATAACTGAGAGGAGCAACAGCCACTGGTGAGCGCGGTTCAAAAAAGGTATCCGTGGTAACCAGTTGTCAAGACCAAGTGACAGTTTCACACTGCACCCAACTCAGCACTCCAGCAGCATCAGCGTGCCTTCTGCCTAACACAAAATGGGTGGTGGAGCCTCTAGATAACAATTGATAGACTTATTTATCAAAATGGCCATGGCTGTATATGGCAATTCCAAAGTAAATATCAAAATAAACTACGCACTCTCCACTTCCTTTGATCTGCACCAGGGCATGAGGCAAGGCTGTCCACTGTCCCCCTTGCATTTTCCACTTGCTATTTACCCTCTAATTAAATTAATCAACGCCTCCCCGATATTAAGGGTTTTCAATTAGGCACTACATCATACAAAACTGGAGCATATGCAGATGGCATCCTCGTTTTCTCAAAGGACATTGAAAATGCAATTCCGACAATCACTAACATCATCCATGAGTTCTCACGGGTCTCTGTATATAACTTAAAGAAAGATAAATCTATGGGGGATATTAGCCAGAACCTCGTTAAAATGTTCACCTTTTTAGCCACAGGAAACGGCCCCTAAAATGGCGATAATGGGCTTGCTAATATGCGTTATAGAATTCCAATAGAAGCCCAGGTTATATGTCCTGCACATCCAACCTGGGCTTCTATTGGAATTCTATACAGCATATTAGCAAGCCCATTAGCGCTCTTTTAGCAGGCAGTTTCCTGCCGTTAAAACAGCAATAATTTTAACGAGATTCTTGCTAATATGCCCCCAAGGACTTTCCTCTTAACCCACTATGCTTTCCCTCACATTTACTTGGCTCGGTACTCAATTGGCAACCCAAGTGCCACAATTATCTGGGCATTTAGTTTTCCAGTGACCTAACTGAAATATTACAAGTCAACAAATCCCAACCCATTAATAAAGTAAAAAACCTGCTCACTTCCTGGTCACCTAAACATCTCATGGTTGGGAAGGCTTCAAACACTCAAAATTATGATCACATCAATAATAAACTTTGTGACCTACATGTTACCCCTGAAACTATCCAACTCCTTTTTCCACAAAATAGCTAAATTAACATCCATTTTTCTTTAGAATGGCAAGAGGGTAAGGGTCTCATATATGGCTCTTAGATTACATTTTGCAGGGAGAGGTTGCGACCTTCCAAAAAGGAGTCTCCACGAATCCACTTTCATAGCAGTACAGGGTGTATTCTGGCTACTCCCAGACACCCCTAATCCCCGGGGCTGGATTGACACAGAAAGCTCACTATTCACTTCCTTTAGTGTCACCTACCTTATTAAAATGTCGAAATTTAAACCCCCCTCAATCACAACGTATATTTACAGACACTGCGAATGCGCTATAACCTCTATACAAATGTGTGCCTGATTCTGTTTATAACTCCACAATTGTGTCACTCTGTCATAACCTCAAAATGAAGGCAGAGAGCACTACTAATATAGCCCTTTCATGGGCATCCCAAGGCATGAGCATAATCCAAGATCTATATAATAACAATAATGACCCACGTACCTTTTCAGATCTGGCAAAAATATATAATCTCTTTGACTTAGACTTTTACAGTTTCCTAAAACTTAAAGTAAAACTGTCCAAACTCAAGCCTGGGAGACATTTGAGTATGATTTCTCATCTATGGGCATGAGACTATTCAGGTCATATAGCCTCAAAAATGTATAAAACTGTATCTGGCTCTCACTCAGCCCCAAAATCATTACCACACACAAAATGTTCCAAACATCTTGACACCAACATCTTTGACTACATTACAAAGGAAGATGGGTAAAATATTGGTAAATCCACCCTATGCAACAAAATCGCCCCTTGACTTGTGCATTTCAAATTCTTTACAATGAACCTTCTACATTGGACCTGCCCAGGTTACACAAATTAAACTGCGAGAGAAGGACACTTGTTGAAACTGCCACCGAGTACCGGGCTCCCATGAATACAGGTTCTTTATATGCCAAATCCTTAACTCATACTGGGCCTTAATCCAGAAAAAAATAGCATCTGTATTCAACATATCCATATCCTTCAACTTCCCGATGGTAACATTAGGCACTTGGACCTTCTCAACAGCATTAAATCTCAAATCTAATGACATGGCACTGCTGGATGTCAATTGACAATTACAGGTAAAGTCACCCTATGAGAATGAAAGTCACTTACCCTTCTATGTTATCACACCTGGTGGGCATGGGTCTCCTACCTTAGAGGAGCGCATGGCTCTCAAGCAAGCTGAACATCTGTCCACCCTCCAGACCTCATGTGAAGTATGGCGAACATTAGATAAATACATGGAACAAAACAATAACACACTTGCTTCTTAGTGTCAGACAGATTAAGTCCCCATCTCACACTCTCATACACATGAATCCCCGTCTGGCTTTCCTCTAACCCCCCCCCCCCGCCCCCCACCACCCCACTCCCTCCCTCCCCAGTGAGGGATCTCAGAGGCGATGCATTAATTTGGTATACAATGCATAGGAAACTGTACACTTGATACATGCTAGAGGCACACTCATCACATGGTTTATCCCGTCTTCTACGTGTCAACTCCTTAATAGCAATACACTTCACGGGATTCTAAGAAGTAGGCCTATCAGCAGTCTCGCGTATGTTGTGTGTATATTATATGCTCTGCATTGTTGTTTTTTCACCCTGTATAGGTATCGCAGGCTGAATTCTACGAAACGTGTATGTTTGTATGTTTGACTATAAAGCAAAAAAAATATTTGGAAATTGTAACACAAAAAAAAACATTGCTGGAAAGGCTACCTCGCAGTCAGCCTGGAGGTGCGGGAGTTGCCCTATTAGAGTGTTGTGTCTGAACTCCGAGAGAGGCCGCATATGTTTGTTCCTGATCTGTGAACCGGAAGCAGGACTTAAAGTGGGGTTGCAAGGTGGACCATTGTTCTCTGCATCGAGTCAAATCTGAGTTAAGGCCTATCGATTTATTTGAGACCTCAATAGTTTCAATGCTGTACAGGTTACCTCCACCGAACTGAATGGTCAATGTTGCATTTATAATTTCAGTTCAACAACATCCATGGGGACATGGCTTCTTGACGTAGCAGCAGGCAGAGATTTAACTGTCTCTGTCGTGGCTGTCGAAGTTTCTTGTGAAATTCTGAACAATGCTAGCCTGAAACGTCTTAATGACAACAGAGTTTCAAAAGTCTGTCCCTCCATTTCATCCCTTTTTTTTCGGATTTATATATATATATATATATATATTTGTTACTGTCCTTTTGTGTAACAGGCTCTGACTGATGAAATCTATTGTTTAATAAAATCTCAATCTAAAATGGCATCAAGAAAGGCGCTAACATGCTTTGCTAATGTACTTTTCTCTTTTTAAATATGTTCTCACTGCTTCTCTCCATGCAGTGCTAAGGAACACATTTTTAAGTCTACAGATGCCCTTTAAATGAAACAAAACACTTGCAATAAATGTGTTTGTGCATAGGCTTTGCAGTGAGTGCCAATACAACTCCAAATTCTGCCTGATTGCGGTGGGGGCCGAGCTTCGCGCCGAGTGAAGCAGCGCTTTTTAAAAAGTCTTGATTGCACTCAGCAGGGATTCCGCCTTGGTGATGAGAAAGAACATAACAACAAGCTGTTTCATCTTGCTTCTGTTGGCCGGTCTCCTTTGATTTTGCATTGGACATATGCATGTGGTGGGAGGAAAATATTTCGAATCCAACACGGGTCCAAAAATGATGCTTCCTGGCCCTTGGCAACGCGAGTCGTACTTTTTAAACAGAAGCGCCCATGTTTGTTCAATATGTGTGAGAAGAAACCATCAGGAAGAAAACTTGAGTTATCGTCTTGAATTTAGGAACAGTAATCTCAAAAAAATTATTTTCTAGCCCATGTTTCCTGCTAAACTCACAAAACCCACTCATGCACACACTATATAATCGCATGAATTGTCAAAATTGTAATTCGAATATTAGTAACCTATGAAAGTCATAAAAGGTGACAGGATTGATTTTGTAATATGAAAACTGTAATTTCAATGAATGTCTGTTATCTAGATGTGTTAAGCATACTATTGCATTGTGCAGTTAGGAATACTTTCATTGTAAAACAGTGGCGTTTACATAAGGTTTTGAGTGCTTCTTCTAATATTCAAGAGACATTCACTGTCTGTATCCAATCCCATCACAAACAAGCATTGGCAAAGCCAGTAGACCGGGCTTGCACTAGAGTCCAGACTAAAATACTTTAAAAAAGCGTGCAGCAGTGAAAATAAACTTACAGCAATACATGACTATTTTCGGTATACAGTCTATCTGTGCGATAAAGAATGTAAGATTTTATGAGTCAATGTTCTTTGTTAACTAAGATGTAAAACATTCCCCCACAAAGGTGGTGGGATGATACAACAGCCAATAGAATGCGACGTAAGAGAAATTCTCCTCTGTATGGAGTCAAAGCTTTATGCACATTTCAAAGAATCTAAAACATGAGTCTCCAACAGGTATCTTGGGAGCTACTGGCAGCTCAACAGCACGTACGAAGTAGCCCTCTGTAGTAAAGAGGGTATGGGGAGAAGATGTAGCCTAAAGGGTAGGGCAGTCGATCTCAAAATCTGGGGAACCGGGTTCAAGTCTCGGCAATAACGCTCAACATACTGTGATTCTGGGCAAATCACTTAATCTCCCTGTGCCTAACAAAAATGAATGTGTCCTTGTCCAAGCAACTGGTGCTCATGTAAAGCGCTCTGATACCCAATACCTTTGGGTCAAGTTTGCGCTCTATAAAACTCTGGAAAAAGAAGCACAGCCAGTAAGAACATCATTAGTATATGCATATCTCAAGACCCTTAGAGTGCAGCCAGACAAACCAATGGCAGGGCCTCATGCTAACACAGAAACACAGGGTCGGACTACTGGGTCTGCAACGTGACCATCAGCCCCCACTGTAAATCTAGCAAATTCACAAGGGTATTGGCCATGTTTCAGACTCTTCTCGAAGTCATGCTATGTGTTTGAACAATGGCCCAAGAAAGAGGAGTCCCAGCAGTAACCAAAGCAGGAGCCAAAGTGAAGTCACTGAAGTGTAGGACAGAAGCAGCCAGAGAAAAAACATGTGAGTTGGATGCATGATTGCAACAGGAGCTGAGGAGAGTAGAGACTAGATCCACAAATGAGACAATTAAGGGCCTCACTTCTTTCAGAGTGATGACTGTGGCGTGTGTATCTATAGGTGTCATTTTGTTTAAGTGTACATGCGTCTGTGTGGTCATTTGTGTTCTCATTTATTTGTGCACTTATATGACATTGTGTCTCCCTGCTAAACAGCATTGCTCCCTGTAAGCCATGCGTGGCGTTAAAGACCACCAACATTATATATTGCGCCTCGTCATACAGGGCTCATCTCAGGAACAATTGTGTTGGCTCCTGCAATAATAGTAGCTATGAAATAATACTTGTTATCCTTGACACATTTTTGGCAATTTTTATCTTGTTGTGGTGTACTAGCAGCCATCCGAGTAACTGATGAAAATGGCAAGGTGGTGTTTGAGAAATGTATTTACTAAATATGAAAACTGCCATTTTGAATTAAAAAGGGCGTTTCTTTCAGAAACAGTTTTTCTTTGGGAAATTGAATGTGAATGCCAACAATGAAAATATGTGCTGCATAGAATTTTTTTTCTCCCAAAAATTATGTGCAAATCAAGGCAAAATAGTTACATTTTCAAAGCATATTTACAGGTGAAATAAAAGCTACAATAATGTATTGCTTTGGTTATGCCCTTTTTGTCAGAGGGCATGTGCATCTTTGGCTGCTCTTTTTTTAAGTCATGTGGTTGACTTTCATATTGATAATGCTTTTCCTAACATTTGAGCTGGTAATCCTGCCTGACCTATATGGGTGATCGCTACTAATTATCCTGTATAGAGTGGGCACTACTGTAATGTTAACAGATTTGGTCACTGTTGTACAATGCTAAAATCTGTTAGAAGCTCAGGAAGATTTTCCTTGAGAAGAAGTAGCTCTCAGTATAGAAAGGGTTGGAGAACCAAGATCTATAACAGTCTCTGAAGGTCCAGCTAATGTTGTCTTTGTATGTACTTGAACGACCCATTAATCCCCTTCTGGAGTCTGCTTGGTCATTTAGCTATTTCTGATATCCAGGCCATTGAATTTTTTTGGTATCCAGAATAGTCGAGTTGCTCGCATTTATCTTTCTTCCCAACAACTAGTGGCATGATTTTCAATTCACTAAAATAAAAGGGGTGTCAGGAGTGAGATTAGGTACCCTCTGACCTTGCTGGTGTCACAGGATTTACCAGAACAGGTGTTCGGGACGCTAAATGCACGTTTCTGCCCAAAGGCTGCAATGTAATCCAAGTAAGTATGTTCAGTGCCAAAATATAATCAGTTTCGTACTGGGACATTAACCCTTCATCAAACAATAAAAAAATGAACAACGTTTGAAGAGTGAGAACAGGGGTTTCTTCCAAAATTCTGTTTTAATTATAACTCAAGATGGTTCATAAATGTTATGTTGACATTTTCGTGGCAAAGTTCGTGAAGATTTTCAAATGTGATGTCCCAAAAAGAAACACAGTATAAGCATCACAATATGAGAAACATTTACTAAAATCTCAGACTTCATGCCAAACGTTCGCAAAAACACATCAATGTGTTGATAGCAAAACGCAATAAATGAAATTACTTATGAATTTTATAGAAAATATTTTATTATCGTGTGCCGTTGCCACGCCAAAGGAAAGCCCACTTATTCCCGGAATGAGTCTAGTACCTTTAAGCCTTCTCCTACAATCTACAGCTCGAACACTCTCAGTGCACTTAGGGGCATATGTAGGTTGGCGTTTGCGATTCGCAAATGCCGAAATTCGTCGAATTTAAACGCCGAAATTCGACGAATTTCGGCATTTGCGAATCGCAAACAGCCCTTTGGTATGTAGGTGGCACTTAGCAAAATAAGGAATCGCAAAAATTGCAAATCCTTATTTTGCTTATAGCATTTAAGGAATCGCAATTTTGCGATTCCTTAAATGCTATGTAGGGGTGCCTTAAAAATTGCGATTTTGGCATAAGGAATAGCAAAATACCACCTACTTAAAGTAGATGGTATTTTGCGATTTCCTTTAAAAATGCATTTTTTTAAAAAATTCAAAGTGCCATATGGCGCACTGACATGCCCTTAGGGCATGTTTGTGCGCCACATGTACTTACAGGCACATTCCAGGGGTGCAACAGGTGTCCTTTGGACACCCTGGAACCCTTGGAATTGCGATTCTCAAATTGCGATTTTCTCACAGAAAATCGCACTTTGAGAATGTATCCCCATTCATTCCTATGGGCCTTTTGGCCCATAGGAATGAATGGGACACTCATTCCTTGATTGCGATTCGCATTTTGCTAATCACAAATAAGGAATGTTAGAGATTCGCAAAGAATTTGCAAATTATTACCTACATTTCATTTTGCTATTCTCAAATAGCGATTCCTCAAAAATCGCTATTTGAGAATCGCAAAATAGAAATTACCTACATATGCCCCTAAGTCCTTCAGGAAAATCTCGATACTGCTCTACTCTTCATTTCAATTTGCTATTTGGGCCTGTATCTTGCAGACTCTGTGGTTCTACAGAGACACGGGAGACGGCTAAGTCCACAATTCTCCTCAAATTGCAAAATGCAGTGTTTACGTGGCCCCACACTCCCGCTACATAGTACGCCACTGGCACATATTGCAATTGTAAATTTCAAACATGGGAAGAAGCTGCCCCAATAAGCATCCACGACTGTCCCCATTTTTGGATTGAAAGGTTTATGATCCAAGAGTATAAGGAGTTGGAGAAGTGTGGCTCAGGGGTTAGAGGCGGCAGACCCGGAAGCTGAGATCGGCCCTGGACCAGGGTTCAATTCCCCGCCTCGGCGGGTCTTGGGCTCAAAATTCCACGGACTCGATAATTCTCGCTCCGGTGCCTTCTCAACTCATGGGTTCACACTCTGCGACTCTGGGCAATAGCTTGCTTAATCTCCACAACGGCCCCTCGCGGCGGGATGCCTGGCTTTCACCTTGTGGATACCCTACCGGGGTTATCTCACAGGGGAATACCAGGACGGGTTCCCTAAGCAAGCGCCGGGAAACCCTTTGTGGGTAGCTGTGCGCTATATAAGCTCAAATACATTTACATTTACAAACTAACTATCCCTAAATATAAACCATCTGTAGGTGATCGCAATTGATACTAATAGTTTGCACACTTTTTGGGTTGTGCCGCCTGACCCACAAACCATAATTTGAGATTTAGAAGAGTTGGTCTCCAGGTCTAGGTCAGTCATATAGTCTGAGAAGGCTGACAACACAAGTGTTCTTTCAGGCTTGTGGAAGAACTCGCCATCAAGCCTGCATCATCTACATAAAGAAGAGCTGATTCTCGGAACATCTGTGGCACTCTGAACTAAAAGATTATTCAAATTGTTGATATAAAGAGAGAATAAAATCAGGGCCATAACAAAACCCTGGCAGACTCCACTCTCCAAGCTGAAAGTGGGAGAATATTCGCATTCATATCCACAATGAACCCTGGCCTCCAAATTCCTGTGTAAGTCCGAGAGAAAAAAAACCAAAGGGGCATCGAGACCCAGATCCAAAAGGATTTTCAACAGTTTAGATCAGTTTGCTCGATCGAACACACAGGATGAATCCAAGAAGGACAGATGCAGGGGCAACGCTTAGCAACACTGTGTTTGCCTGAAATTAAGTGAAGATTCAAACATTGCTCCACAGTGCCAAGCCCCACCAGAAATTCAAACTGGCAAGGGTTAATCAGGCTACAGCTCCTACTTTTCACTAAAAAACCTCTAAGGAACACCTAGTCTGACGTCAACTTCCATTGAAAAACTTCAACCCTTTTTTGGAAAACAATGTGAGCATCCGCTCCCCCAATAAAACACACAAGTGCAAGCCAAAACATTCAGGTCCCTGATACTCTAAAGACCTTACTGCCAATAAACAATATATCATCAGACTGAAAAGTAAATGGAAAAAAAATCTGAACTTCCAAGGACCTCATGATACCAAAGCCTTTCTGCACAACATGCAGACAGCTCATCACTAGCATCATCAGTGAAGCCACCAACAGAAGGAGAACGGTTTTCAAGACAATCAAGCACTACATCAGCCCATGCCAGAACTTCCTATTCCTCACTCTCCTCATAATAGTGTAATGCCATCAACCTCTTCTGCAGGGAAAAAATACAGAAGATCTGAGAACACATTGGTAACAAAAAGCTTGTTTCATCTTCTACTCCCATCCCTTTCCGAAGAATCCTGTGATGGTCATCCTTCAAATCTCGATCGCTAGGAGATCTTGCTGACATACTCAACTCCTTCAATGCCACTTCTTATGAAGATGATGTCTTACCCTCATCCTTCAGTAAAACTCTCTCCAGGGATGCTTTTTTATTCCTACCCACCATTGTCAATGTCTCTCTCAAACAAGACATCTTCAAGACAGTTCAGATCCTCCCAATTCCAATTAAATCTACACTTGACCCTGATGACCTTGCAAGCTACCATCCCATCACTCACCTACCATTCATCGCCAAGATAATTGAAAAGGCAGTCTATGTTTAACTCCAAGATCACACTAATGTTGACCATCTCCTGCACAACTACTAGTCTGACTTCAGATTACTCTGCAGCACAGAGACCTCTACCGTGCACATACCTTCTGAGTATAGATTACTATAATCCCTGCCTCCTGTAATTGATGCACATCTTGGCTGACTTTGACACAGTCAACCATCCTTACAAACCCAGAAGTCTCAAATGGGATTCACAAGCATTATCCTTCACTGGTTCTCCTCCTACCTTTCTATCTGACACTTGTCTGTTCAAATGAGCACCTACGGGTCCCAAAAGACCCCTAACACCTGCGGAGTGCTTCATACTGTTCCCTGTCATTTACAACCTTTATAAGGAGCTGTTAGATCCTCTATTCACAGATAACTGCATCAAGATTTACCAATATGCGGATGATAAACAACTCTACTTGAAAGTCTCCTCTGCTTTAGTTATCCATTGCCTCAAACACTGACTGCATATTATTCAGACCTGAATGTTCATTGCATGCCTAAAGCTCAAACTATCCTGATTTTTGTTGTTGTAGTTTTCATACAAAAGATGACCAGATATTAGATTTTCCAGACCCCTGGTGACAGTGCAGGCTCTATGTTAATTTACCAACTAGAGACAAAAAACCTGGTGAACTGTAGCCCACAAACCACCTATATTTCAAGAGCTTGGTGCGCTGTCCGAACGATCATCTCTGTGATTTTTACAGGATTTATTGTTGTTAGTGTGTTCAGAATGTCTTTCAAATATGATTAGACGCACTTAAGAATGCACACTAGAAATATTGTTTATGGCTTTATTAAAATCAACATCCTATCCTTGTGCATATAATGTGTAAATGTTGTCACTATCAAAATGAACTAAACAGTGACAATTAAAAGGATTAATAGGCAAAATCTGAAAAAGAATTGCAACATTGTAACAGTGTTTCAGAATTTGGAATCAATGAAACCAGTCTCCACTCTCCAACCCCCACCCCTCATGCCTCTAGCTAAGCTGTTTTAGCAGCAAAGTGCTTGTACAAATTTCGTAGGTGGCCTCTTACCAGCAATCCTTAGTGGAACAATACACGTGTTGTTCTCTATTAAGAAGGTCATTGTCTATATCTGTGCTGCACAACTAAAGAATTTCCAGCAAGCTGACAAGGCCAGGTTGTCTCTAAGGTACCTTCTTGTGGCCTTCATGAAGGATATTTACAGTTTCAGTTTGCTTGATCTCCTTCTCTTTGGAAATTAAAGATTCCTTTTTGCTTGTACATGTCCGTAACCAGCATAAATACACGTTTCTACTTATTTTGAAAAGGGTAGGCCTCACATCGAATGATGTTAAACACAAGAATTAATATATTAATCCTGTTACACCTTAATGCCGTAAAACCTTCTAATTCATGTGGATACATGTACCTCAATGTTGATGAACTATAAATAGATAATAAAGCAAATGTTATACATATGCATACAACAATAAATGCAATACATGTTTACAAATGAGAAATGTGCACTCAAAATAAATGAATATATGAAATGCATTGGGGGCACATAAGCAGAAAATATGCACATTACATCAAACTAATACACAATTCTTGTTGAACGCAAAGAGGAAATGATACAAATTAGGAGTGGGTGGAAGTCAAGGAGTTTCACTCCACGGGATTCTGTGTTGTTCTATAAAAACTCTGTGAGATTCTGGAGTTCCGCGAGTGAGCGGAATGCGGCACACCAAGCTGCTCTTGCTGATTTGTAGCACGGGGAGGTTTGCAGTGTAAACAACACCATGCGGTGCATAAGAGGGCACTGCTTCCCTCTACCGTTCAAGTATATTTTCTACTCCTATGGCAACTTTCTAAAGGCAAATGGTTGTGACTTGCCGCAACCGCCCCCGTTGAGAAATCTCGCTGAGAGGCATTATAATGCCCGAAAATCACGCAGGGGATGCAAATTCTCACCCTTCAACTTAATGTTGGCAAGCTGAATGCAATATAAAACTCCTCCATGCTGCAGTTGGCAGAGTTTTGCCAGAACTCCATGTTCCAAGTGGAATGCAGAGTGGGCAAAACTCTGCAAACTCCACCAGGTGAGCAGAATTATTCATCCACTAAAAATAACAGCTTCAAACTCCAAATTCCATTGAATTTCAAGTCACCTGGGTTTACTTTGACCGCCCATCTCACCCTCAAAGAACGCATTGCCACAAAAATTAAGACAACCTGGACATGGTCTCTCTTCTAAAGAAAGCAAAAACATTTCTTCCAGAAAGTGACTTCAGAACTAGTGTTCAAGCCCTTGAACTGTCACTGACAGTCTCTAGTTGGCAGTAGCTTGCATCCTGTCCAAGTAGGGACACTTATTCGAGTCAGGGTAATGGAGTTAGACACCCAAGATAACCCCTGCTCTCCCCTTTGGTAGTTTGGCATGAGCAGTCAGGCTTATATCAGAGGCAATGTGTAAAACATTTGTACAAACACACACAGTAGCAAAGTGAAATCATTACTAAAGAACACCACACCAATTTAGAAAAATAACCAATATTTTTCTGAATAAATCAAGAGCAAAATTACAAAACTCTGCCGTACACAAATCAAAATATCAAGATATTTACTGAAAATAGTTCAGTAAATAGGAAACTACAGATTTATATATTTGAAAAGTGTTACATAGCGCTGGCTAGGCCCAGAGGTATTAGAGCGCTTTACATGAGATAGGACATTGTTTCAGAACATTGTTACTGATACATCAGTTACAGTTGCAGTAACCAGTATATGCTTAGGAGAGAAAACGTGAGCTTACACAATAATATAAGATATTAGCACGTAGCATATCCAAGAAACATATCCAAGAAACACGTCATATGGGGAATGGAAGGTAGTCGGGGAAAGGTAAACCGGGGAGAGGAAAGCAGACAGAGTCGATAGCCAGAAAGGTCCACATGAAAATTGTGAACAGCTGGACAGGTGTGGGGTCTGCAGAATCACCTTAAACCTCTCTAAACGACAGAAGGTGGTCATTCCTTTTGGGAACTTTATCTTAAACTGCAGCATTTTGAATGCTTAACTCATGTGGTGTTGTAGGGTGAAGAGGAGCCACTTTTGGCTTGTCTTGGCTTACCACCTTGTGAGACCTCATTTCCACGTTAAAATTTCTGAAAGCGTGAGCAACTAAACCGCACATTGTTTTTCAAAGCATAGCCAGTCAAGCCAAGGGTAAGAGTCAGCGCCGGGAAAGAAGAGGATCAGCAAAGAAATGAAAGGATAGGACAGTGTTCAGTTGTGCCCGTTTTCTATACACACAGAAACGGCCGATGCTCCAAAGGATGCATCACTTTTATTACAAAGTACCTGGGATGCCGCAAAATCGATGACAAAAACAGGCGCTGGAGAGATGAGGCGCCAGAAAAGCAAAGCGATGTATCAATTCCTCACTCCCAGTGGAGTTGATGCTTTGACTCCTTACAGCCAGGGGTGGGGAGGTGGTGCCTCGGTTCCTTACTGCAGCGCTGGGGAGGCAACTCGTCAGTGGAGGTGATACATTGGTTCCTTGCTTTGATGGGAGGTGATACATGGGTTTCCGGATGTGCTGCCTCGGTTCCCTACTGCTTGGCCAATTTGATGAAAAACCTGGCATACAGGTGCGATTTATAAAACATCTGGATGTGCTGGGTCGAAGCGGTGGCGATGAAACTGGCGCTGCATCGATTTTCCAGCCACGGAGCAGGAGATGCATCTATTTCTTCAGTTGCACGGCAGGGCCTATGTCGGAGTCGGAGCTGGTGCCACAGGCGTTAGTGACACTGGCCTCTGGACTCGATATTTCAGCTGTACAGCAGACGCAGCATTGATTCGTCAGCCACACCTCAGCAATGCATTGGTATTTCAACTGCACTGCGTTGCTGTGGCAGGAAAAACAGGCACTGAAAGGTGATGCTTGGATTTTTTTCAGTTCTTTGCAGCAAAGCCACCTCAAACAGCCCAGAACAGGAATTGGCACCACTTGGCAGGTCAGAACTCCCCGCAGACGAGGTCAGGGGCTGCAGGTGAAGTCTTTAATAGCCCTGAGACTTCTTAACAAGAGGCAAGCACACACAAGCCCTTTGAGAACCTTGGCAAGCAGGATACAGAAAGCGAAGTTCAACCCTTACACTTCCCAAGATGCAAGCAATAAGCCACCACAAAACAGCAACAAGCAGCGTGGCAGATTCTGTCCTACAACTCCAGCTCTTCTTCTCGGCTGAATCTTCTCTTAGTCCAGAAACTTTTTGAAGTTATGGTGTCACAGGTCCAGTGCTTATAACTGTTTCTGCATTTGGGGTCGGGAAACCTCAAAGGATAATTTTTTAGTGTACAAGACCCTGCCTTTCCCTGATCTGGCTCCAGACACTACAGGGGGTGGGGACAGCGCTGGGTGAGGAAAGGCACAGCCCTATTCAGGTGTCAGTGACAACTCCTCCCTCTTCTCTAGCTCAGGAAGACCCATCTGCCTGGTGATGGGACATCAGGATATGCAGTGCACACATCAGATCCTTTTGTGTGACTGTCTAGAGTGAATGCACAAACAGCCCAACTGTGAGCCTAAACCGGAGGTGGACTCCAAAGGCACAGAATGGTAAAGCAAGAAAATACCCACTTCCTAAAAGTGGCATTTTCGAACATGCAATTTAAAAACAAACATCAGTAACATATGTATTTTTAAATTGTGAGCTTAGGGACCCCAAAACCCACATCTGTATCTCTTACCAATTGAAAGTTACACTTGTAAAAGGTTACAAGGGAGCTCCAATGAAAATCTGTGGGAGAGATAGTCCTTGCAATAGTGAAATGCGAATTAGCAGTATATCACTATCAGTACATGTAAAATACACCAGTACATTTCCCACCTTTTAAATACACTGCACCTTGCCCATCGGGCTATCTTGGACCTAACTTGGGGGTGCCTTACATGTTGTAAAAGGGAAGGTTTAGACCTGGCAAGTGGGTGCACTTACAAGGTTGACATGGCAGTTCAAAACTGCACACACTGTCTCTGCTATGGCAGGTCTGAGGCATGGTTCCAGGGCTGCTTATGTGAGTGGCACAATCAGTGCTGCAGGCCCACTGGTAGCATTTGATCTACTTGCCCTGGGCACCCAAAGTGCACCTTACTCTGGACTTACTAGTGAATCAAATATGCCAATCATGGATAAACCAATCACCAATACAATTTAAACAGAGAGCATATGCAGTTTAGCACTGGTTAGCAGTGGTAAAGTGCCTTGAGTCCTAAAGTCAACAAAATCAGGTCAGAGCAAATTGGAGAAGGTAGGCAAAATGTTTGGGGAAAACCCAGCAAAAAGGGTCAGGTCCAGCATTCATCCTTTAGTTCTGCTGTGGTTCCTGTTGCATGTAAACATGCAATGATGGCCCCTCTGCTGAGGAAACCAAATGTGGATCCTAACTTCTTAAGTAGCTACTTAAGAAGTCAGATAGATTTGTTAATTCCACTGCCAGCTAAGATCCTCGAAAAATATGTACATTCACAGCTTGCTCACTGTCTTGAGGCCAACGACTTTCTTGATAGCGCTAATTGAGGCTTTAGATTAGAACTTACTTCAAAACAGAAACTGCCCTCCACTCAGTAACAGAAGATCTCAGATCTATTCTCAATCAGGGCTTTTCAGCTGACTCAATATTAAGTAACCTGTCTGCATCCTTGAATACAATCTCACATTCAATCTTTGCTCAACGACTGTACAGCATTGGTGTTTGTAAGTCTCCACTAAAGTGGATAGTTTCCTTTCTACCCAGTGGGATACGATCTGTCTCTTCCCCTGTTTTAAGTCTGCTCCAGTAGCGCTAAATCGGGTTGGCCCCCAGGTGTTGTGGCTGATCCCTACATGTTTAAATTGTCACCATGTATTCTTCAGCTACTTTAGTAAGGTCATTCTGTTTCAATTTGAACTCATGGTGAAGACACACAGCGTGTAGTTGGCATCACAGATAACTGGGTGCCTATTTAAGACAACGTCCGTTCATGTCTCTTGGCCATTTGCAAACTGGATGAGAAACAACTGTCTTAAGTTGTATGCGGATAAGACTGATGTGTTATTTTTTGGAAGCAAGTTTTTGCTTGGTCTAACCTCTGATGTCCCCCTGAGCTCAGTCAGCTGCCCTTCCTGCATTTTAGGCTAAAAACTGTGTGCACATAAATTTCCACAGTGGCAGCTGGCAACTATAGAGAGTGGAGAGGCAGGCAAATGGGTGGTGGGTGAGTGCAGTTGAAAAAAGACTTTAAAAAAGTAAAAGAAAAGAAAAGTTACTTACGGTATTTCCTCAGACAAGTCCTCCACGCTCTGATCTTATTTTTCTCCTCCTCCCGTCCCACGCAGGGCCCCAGCTAACTTACTTAACCAATCCTGGTGCTGCTCTCATGCTGTTAACCAGCATCAGAGAAGTGCCATGATTGGAGGGAGCAGCCTCTCTCAGCGCTCCCGAGGACACTGGAGCCCAATGCTTTCTCTCACCCTAGATGTCCTTCTGCAGCAGGGTTGAGAGGTTAAAGGTGAGCATGTCAGGCTGGCTGTTGCACGATGACCAGCCAAAGTACCATGCGCAATCTTAAATTAGTGCACAGGCAGTCCACCACTGCTGCCATTCAGCAGGCCCCGCCACGTCCTGACACTCGTTTCAGGATGGGTTGACGAAAAATAGAATGGTAATGAATAAAGTCCATTACCATTTTATTTTTCGCCTCTAGGGCATTTTAGCGCTGCGACTCTCCTCCACTCTAATGGAGGAGCTACCCCTGGATTGCAATATCTGTTTTGAAGATCAGATTTCCTGGTTGCTGCCACCTGTTTTGGTCTTCTTAGAACGATAAGAAATATTTTACTCTTTCTTCCATTTTCTCACACCTACAGGAACGCATTTCATGCATTTATGACCTTATGAATGGACTGTGGAAACTCCTTATACTTGAGCCCACCAAACTACTTAGTTCAGAATCTGTAGGTGTCCCCGAATTCAGCTGCGTGCTTTATCTATAAAATTTAGCCACATCAGTTTGTTACTCACCTTCTAATAGAACTGCATAGACTCCCAATACATAATACTGCAAGCTCAAGGTCTGCTGCCTAGTCTTTAAAGCACTCTCCAGCAAATGGCTTAATTATATTAAAAGAATGATCAAAACTTCATTCTGTCTGATTCGTGAGATCTAGCAATGGCAATTTTATCTCTGTCCCTAAAGTCAAACTTTTCACAGATAGGTGGTTGCTCTTCTCCTTTTTTTTGCCACAAACTTGGAACTCACCCACTTTAGAGCTCCTTCACACATAAATTGAACTATTCTTCATAAAAAATAAAAATCTTAAAACTTCAGCTTGGAATTATCTCTTTGAACTTGGCTTGCTTTTCAATCTAGAATTTACCGCCAGGACGCCTTGTTTGGGTAACACTTGTGCTCTATAATCGTATATTTTATTCGTTCGTTAAAACTTTTTATTTGAAAAGCTTGCATTTAAATGTAGCGAATCTGTGCCATGCACTATTCTGTGACTATATATTGAATATTTTATCATTCGAATTCTAAACGAATTGAGGCAACGCGCATGTCACAGATCCAACAGCTAGCACACTTCACTAAACCATGATGCTTTATCAAATATTCTGTTTCTTGTATTAATGCCATGGTAACAGTAAAATAGTATTTAAATTACTGCTCTTACTACAGTTCTAAGGTATCTGTGGAAGAAAAACGTATCCTATGCAGAGTAATCTCAATTATACTGTCATATATCAACAAATATAATGCTAAATTGTAAATATTGTAGTGGTTTTGATATTGTTTCTCTAAACGGCGTTAATTAAGAAAACACATTTGAAATACATTGTTTTTGAATATGTTATTTCAATCAGTTTGTTTTTATGCCAATAGATTAATCCTTCAAAAAAACACGAACACAGAAAAAATACAAAAAACAAACAATGTGAATAGTTGGCTGGTGTTACCAACAAGAGTGCCTTTGGAGGTTAGACAGAAGTGCGGCCAGGTAACCACGTGGCCAGTAGAGATGGAGTGTCCTCTTGTTGGAAGCACGAGAGAGCCAATTGGAGAGGACATAGCATGAGTATCAGGAGGAGAATATTTATTTGGGTGCAAATATAAATGATGACCAATGCAAGGGCCATACACTTGTCCACATTCCAAGTGTACATGTGAGGGAATGGATAAAAAGAGCTGATCATGATAACATATATCACATTCCACTTAGGTATGATGACCACAGCAAAGTAAGAAACAAGGCAAATAGGGGCATTCATGTTTACCTCAGGGTCATGACCACATAAGAACTGACATAGCATATGGAGTGTCAGAACGTGTTTGAGGAACATGGGGGTAAGCAGGGGTTTACTGGGCCAAACCCCAGGGTCATAAGGCATGGCCCTGCAGCCCCTGTGGTGCAGTGGTTGCCCCAACCCTTTAGGGGCCCCAACTC
Source organism: Lissotriton vulgaris (assembly GCF_964263255.1). NCBI lineage: Eukaryota > Metazoa > Chordata > Amphibia > Caudata > Salamandridae > Lissotriton > Lissotriton vulgaris. Next base: position 900,584,947 of record NC_141687.1, read on the forward strand.
TTTAGAGGGCACCCACTGAGCTCAAGACCTACAAATAATCAGTGAAATGTGAGACATTAAGGGTCCCTTTATCACGCTGCAGGAAGAGCTCATCATTTTGTGTAGCACCACTGCCAAACCCTGGTGATTTAAGCAATACTTGGCCTACTTTGGTTCAGCAAACTGAACACCAAACACACACCTTTAGCACTTGATCCCAGCAGTGGTAGCACTAGCAAGGCAAACAATCTAGACTTCTCAGGGAGGTAATGAGGGGCAGAGTTCCAGAACTCAGCAGTCATGCAACAGAAGTAATAATTACTGTCGAGCACGGTGCTTTTCTGTAAAAAGGACAAGTAGTTTAATACACTCCAAAGACAATGATACACAGAGATAAAAAAGGCATACGTTTCTACACATGTCCTACTGGGATTTACACTCAGAAATGAATCAGATTTAACGTAAACACTGGTGCAGGCTCTCTATCGAGTGTATGTTTAGCTTCCTGGTTCCATGATCCATATGTCAATTCTTACAAATGCCCCAACACTGAGTCTTTGAAGTTATGAAAGAATCCCAACACAATTTGGTTCAATGTGCGAGGCATTTGTAGGAGTTCAACAGTTCCAGTAGTGGTGCTGGGATGTGATGAGTGTGTTGTGCCCGCAGGGGCCGGTCAGACTTCTTCTGGTTTTCGCAGTGCATGCTCACGACCGCTCATATTGAGACACCATGTGTTCGTGTTGAAAAAGCTGCTGCTCGAGTAAAAATCTACTCAAGTGGCAGAAAAGAAGAAGCGCCTGCTTGCGCTGTGCATGGTGCCGTTCGCAATGATTGCACTGTGTGGACAAGCACCTGGCACTGAAAATCACAGTGAACAGCATTGATCTAACGCACTCCGCTGCTCGCGGAGCTACACGTATCGCGGCAAAGTTTTTTGGGGGACTTCGCGGAGTGCCGCTATGGAACTCTGCGAACTTCACCCAGTCTTAGTCGTGATCAACCATAGCTGTAGAATACTCATAGGAATCGTACCAGAAGCAGTTGCACCTTTTGTCAAGGTGAACAAGCAACTGGGGTTAAGTCCATGTTGCTGGGGGGTACCACGCCAAAATGGGATTGGTGCCTGCTACAATCCCAACATCATTCTGTGTTTTCTCAGCCCTTTCCAACACTCCAGGGCAGAACAGCCTGGCTTATCTTTTTTGGCAAATACCTCCCAGCAGGGGCTAGGTACTCTCTGCTTTCTGCAAGCTAGCTGCTCCAAGTTTACAGGCAATTCCAGAGATTCTCTCAGCAATACTGTCAGTTTCAGGCTAGTAATGGAAAATATGACCAACAGGACTCCATCCCACCATGGCATAGTCAGTGCAGCCTTCTGTGCACTCAGAGACTAGTTGGCAGACATAGGCTTGAGAGATGTTTGGTTGTGATGCGGCTTTGGTTGGGAATGCAGTAAAGACATAGGGCTTCGGGCTCCAGATGTGAGAAAGTCCCTGGGGGCCCACACCTTCTACGTCTAAAAGACCACCCCCACCCTGTGCTCGTAGAGGTTGTAGATCGGATCATGGAGGCGCGGCGCCCCAGCAAAGACCACACTGTCCAAAGCTGTTACTCAGAAAGGAACAGGTCACAGATCAGTGGAACGAGTCAGGATCCCTGGGGGGGCTTCATTGGGCTCCACAATGACATTGATGGCCACCACTCTAAGGTGCTATGATACATCCAAACCTGTCCTCTCTTCCTGCGATCTTTCTGAAGCATCTCTGACCGGGGTGGTCGAGGGCTCCGAAGCAGGTGTGCGCCAAGGCAGCTGTGCCGGTTTATCCGCAGCAGTGGTTCGGGATGCAGAGCTCTCTCTGCTCTTCAGGAAGCAGGGGAACCAGGTGAGCCTGGCCAAGATCCAGACCATGGTCCAAGGCCTTGAGCTGGCTGCTCTGAGGTGAAGTACTCGCAGGCCAACACAGGGTATTTGTTGGCAGTGTTGAGGGTTTAGGGCCAGAGCCTGGCCCCTCTGGGAAACACATAGACGTCCCTGTGTTCCCCCAGGTCTCCCGGGCCACACCTCCTTCACCCGGGCCACACCTCCTTTACAGCTGCCAAAGGCTCGACCCACCCAGCAGCATCAGCAGATATCCCATCGCACAGGTCTCTGTGCATGCACTGCTTTGGGAACACTCGAAGAGGATCAATCCTCTGAAGAGGATTGATCCCAGGCACTGGGTTGAATGAAGAGCAGATGGGTGGGTGGGCAGATACGATCTTTCAGAGACTGCTCCAACTTCCAAGATGGCGCCACCTTTGCCAATCATGCCCCACTGGCTGCTGCACCTCTCAATTCATGCTTAGTGGCCCAAGGAATCCAGGACAGAGACCCTGGTCGCTACTTAGGGGCCTCAGATCGGCGGTAGGCTCCTTGGCCCCTGACGGGTGATTTCAGCAGGCTTTTGTGTAGGGTCAAAGTGGAGAGACACAGACAAGCGTCAACTCCATTCTCCTGGTAGGCCATGCCCCAATATGTGGGATTTTGCATTGACAATCGACAAGGCTTCCCAAAACAAGAATGTTCTTTAATGAATCCAAAAAGAACACTGGGTACCCACACATTCTCTTTCAGTACATCATATAATTTAATGCAAATCCACCTCCGAAAAGCCTCCTCCTCCTAAGGATCTATCAAGATGGCAGAATCCCAGGCCCTGTGTGTGAACATGTTTACAATACCCGGAGGTTGTCCTAGTAAAATAAGGAAACTCCCCTGGATAACCAATCCAGTCTGTTTCTAATCCAAGCTACCCCATGTATGGACAGGAGACAATATGACTAGGAAAAGGACAAATCTAAGGAGAGAGTTGTATGCACCACAAACATGTTACACTGGGAGTTGGCATCTGTCATTTTGTGTTGTCCATCTGTAGTCCCTCTGTCTGTTCTCACCTCATTTTCCCAGATTATTAGCAGTGAATGAACCATAAATAACTTTCATCTCACTTTCTGCCAGGAATTTGCTACTAGGCTAAGTTAATTTATTGTTCCAAGAGAAATATTACACACATTTCAGCTACAAATGGACAGCTTTTTTTAAAATCATCTCTGCACTATACTCAGTGTTACCAAAGAACAATAAAGTGTTATACTACATTTTCCATAGCTAGCTTACGAAAAACTTAGATAATTATTTATTGTTTTGTTATGATTAATTAAGAAAACTGTCCAATTGGTTGTCCTTGCCCTCTACCTCTTTCAGTCAATCACAATAGTCTTTCTTTTACCACAGAGTGCTGACAGCAACAATTTCCATTGTTTTAAGTTTTGGTAAGATCTCATCTATAAATTCAATCAATCAATCAATCATTGTACTTATAGAGCGCGCTACTTACCCGTGAGGGGGGGAAGTGCCGCTACTGCTAGAAGAGCCAGGTCTTGAGGAGTCTTCTAAAGGTGAGCAGGACTTGGGTCTGCCGTAGGTGGGTAGGGAGGGTGTTCCAAGTTTTGGCGGCGAGGAAGGAGAAGGATCTGCTGCCGGAGGTCGTTCGTTGGATGCGGGGGACAGCGGCTAGGGCGAGGGTGGCGGCGCGGAGCTGGTGGGTGGGGGTGTAGAAGCTGAGCCTGCATTTGAGGTAGGCTGGTCCGGTGATGTGGAGTGCTTGTGTGCGTGGGTGAGTAGCTTGAAAGTGATCCTCTTGTTGATGGGGAGCCAGTGTAGGTCTCTCAGGTGGGGGGTGATGTGGCTGTGGCGAGGGACGTTGAGGGTCAGTCAGGGGGAGGCCTTTTGTCTGCGTTGCAGTCGTTTCAGGTGTTTGGCCGGGATTCCTGCGTAGAGTGCGTTGCCGTAGTACAACCTGCTACTGACGAGAGCCTGTGTCACCGTTCTTCTTATTTCTGTGGGGATCCACTTGTAGATCCTGCGGAGCATGTGGAGGGTGTTGTAGCAGGAGGAGGGGACAGCGTTGATCTGCTTCAACATGGAGAGGGAGGAGTCGAGGATTATTTCTAGGTTGCGTGCGTGGTCGGTGGGTGTTTGTGCTGTTCCCAGCGTGGTCGGCCACCATGAGTCGTCCCAGGCAGAGGGGGTGGATCCAAATATGAGGACCTTCGTCTTGTCCGAGTTCAGCTTCAGTCGGCTGCCTCTTATCTATTCGGCGACGGCCTTCATTCCCTTGTGGAGGTTGGTTTTGGCCGTGTGCGGGTCCTTGGTGAGGGAGACGATGAGCTGGGTGTCGTCGGCATAGGAGATGATGTTGAGGTCGTGCTGGAGGGCGATGTGAGCGAGGGGGGCCATGTAGATGTTGAACAGCGTTGGGCTGAGGGATGATCCCTGGGGTACGCCGCAGATGATAATGGTGGCTTCGGAGCGGAAGGGGGGGAGGCGGACGCTCTGGGTTCTGCCGGAGAGGAAGGATGTGGTCCAGTCCAGGGCCTTCTCTTGGATTCCGGCTTCCTGGAGGCGTGTCTTTAGTGTGCGATGGAAGACCGTGTCGAAGGAGGCTGACAGGTCCAAGAGGATGAGGGCTGTTTATTCGCCGTTGTCTAGTTGGATCCTGATGTCGTCTTTGGCGGCGATGAGGGCTGTCTCTGTGCTGTGGTTTCTTCGGAATCTGGACTGGGATGGGTCTAGGATGTTGTTGTCCTCGAGGTAGGGGGTCAGTTGCGTGTTGACGATTTTCACAATAACATTCACCGGGAATGGGAGCAGGGAGATGGGCCGGAAATTCTTGAGGTCCTTGGTGTCCGCCTTGGGCTTCTTGAGAAGGGCGTTGAATTTGGCGTGCTTCCAGCTTTCCGGGAATGTAGCTGTCTCGAAGGAGATGTTGATTACTTTCCGTAGTTGGGGTGCGATGGCTGCATCTGCTTTGTTGAATATGTGGTGTGGACAGGGGTCTGACGGTGACACTGAGTGGATGGAGGTCATGATCTTGCGTGTTTTGTCGTTGTCGACGTTGGTCCAGGAGGTCTGGTGGTTGGTGTGGGAGGTGTTCGTAGGGGTGGTGGAGTCTGACGTTGTCGGGGTGGTCATGGTGGTGATGAAGCTGTTGTGGATGTCAGTGATCTTGCGGTGGAAGAAGGTGGCCAGCAAGTTGCACAGTTCTTTTGAGGGTAGGATGTCGTTGGCGTTGGCACTGGGGTTGGAGAGTTCCTTCACAATGCTGAAGAGCTCTTTGCTGTCGGGTGCGTCATTGCCAAGGCGGGCTTTGAAGGACGATCTCCTGGCTAATCTGACGAGATGGTGATGTCTGCGGGTGGCGTCCTTGTGGGCTGCATGGCTGTTCGGTGTTTGTTCATGGCGGTGTTCGTTCATGGAGCCATTTTTTCTTCAATTTCCGGCATGCTCGTTTGGAGGTCTGGAGCTCTTCGGTGAACCAGGTGGCTTTCTTGCTGGTGCGGCTGTTGAAGGGTTTCTTGAGCAGGGCGAGGGTGTTGGCGCAGTCGTTGATCCACTGTCTGAGGTTGCGGGCGGCGGCGTCTGGATAGGTGGGGTCGGTTGGAGGGTTCTGGGTGAGGGTGGTGGCCAGCAGGTCTTCAGTGATTTTGCTCCAGCAGCGGCGGGTCAGCTGTTGGGTGTGGTGGTGCATGGTGGGCTTCTTGTATTTGAATTGGATGCAGTGGTGATCCGTCCAGTGAAGTTCGGTGGTGTGGTCGAAGGAGACATGGGTGCTTGTGGAGAAGATGGGGTCAACCGTGTGGCCGGCGGCCTGGGTGGGAGCGGTGACGAGTTGTCCGAGGCCGAGTTTGGCTAGGTCGTTGATCAGAGTGGTGGAGTTGGCGTCATTGTTGTTCTCGAGGTGGAAGTTCAGGTCCACGAGGAGGATGTAGTCCGTGGAGGTGAGACAATGCAAACAAGAAAAACAGATGCAATAACATTTGGGAGAAAACGATAAGTAACAAGCAAAACAAGTAATTAAAAAATACAAAATCTTGTTTATTATTAAGTATATATACTCAGATTAAAAACATAACATTTCTGACATATAAAAATAATAGGACTTTTGACCTATTATGAAGTATCAACACAATACAGCATTACAAATAACATCATAAATTCTTAATTCCTAAGACAATGGTGAACAATATCAATCCTCTTCTCGACGCGCGTTTCGGCGTTATCACAGGAACGCCTTCTTCAGGAGCCACATGTACAATCTGAAAAACATGTACAGCAATTCAGATTCTCTTTTTAGGTAAATTATATTTACATTTTAATCGGCACCTCTATACACAAAAACATGCGAACAGCTTTACATATCGCCAACTCCCTACTCATGTAGCCAAATATAAGGCTACATAAGGTACAAACTTTAAGATATTATATTTGAGCAGTAGTGTAGCATATATTAATAAGACAAGGTCTTGTGTCAATTAGAGCATTTCGCTAATTTTCTCTAGAAAATCCGTAGCCAAAGTATGCTGGAATAGGCATGTTATCAATAAACAATGGCTGGAAGTACATATATATAGGTGTATTCTCTACACTCAACGAGGACCAAATAAGTTTGTCCGAACTTAGTTCTTTACATTTAATGTGATGATAGTGTTATCGATACACAAAGGATGCATTATCTACATTTAGCCAGAACTCACTGAATATATCTGGGCTTGTATCTTGGCATTTAATATGGTGGAAAGGGTATGATAAATATTACCTACATATGTGCTAGTCAGTCGGCATATACATTCTATGGAATGACATGGTGGCAGCCAGCAAGTATTTCTTTATTTGGGACTACACAGTATTGGTAGAAGGACTTGATAATTTCACTCGAGAACTTGGTGAATAGGGTTTCTAGATTATTAACACAGGTACCACGTTTCTTACCTAAGACGGCAGATGTCTATATTTGCCGAGGCCGGGGCAGCAGCTGTTGATCTAACTTTATTTTCTGAGTACAATCTGTTTAATACTGCAAAGGCAAAGATACGAATAACTAACATTTGTTTTCATGATATTACTGTTTTTGTACCGTACCCAGTTCCGAAAGCGGATCTTATAAATGAAAAGCCTCTACTCTTAAAACTATTTTTGTATTCGAACTAATGATGAAAGTTTTTAATATTCGTATTGACTTACATTGATTATATTATATAATTTGTGGTGCTCAGATAGCCCAGGACAGTAGTAGATAACGGTAGATTTATCTGCTCTCTCAGTGTGAATCGATTAGTCCTGGAAAATGCGACAAGAATGCAAAAAGGTTTTGATTTAGGCAACCGAGATGCACAGAGTGGAATTCAATTAAAACAAGTCAGCACAGAAAAGGCAGCGTCGATATCTTACCAAGAAACCAGAGAATACTGCCTGTTACAAAGCACTAGGAACGCAGCTGATATGCCTGCTCCCTTCATGTTATGTTGCAGTGCTAGGGGATAAACAGAAGATAAAACCAAGGTCTTATTTTGTGTAGCTGCGCTGAATTACATCTGAAATGCGTTAGGGTTGGTTAAGCAAAAGTGGCAATGCTGAAGGCTTACCGATAATGATAGACGGTTAACACGTGCAACAGGAACTTTTGGAACGCAATTGCCAAATATGATATTTTAACATCGTATCGAAATGCTGGAAAATGAAAATACAACACAGTCGGATATGCTGATAGGGACCCAACAATCTTTTTCTTTTTAGAAATTAAAAAACAATTCAAAGGATTTGCATCGGGGGACGGAGTCCGGAGCTTACCGGTAGTTAAAATAAATACCGCTGGTACATCAACCCGCGGGCGTCACGATCGATAGGTCCAGTGGCGTCCCGCAGCCTTTGGAAAAGGGAAATCGGCATGGTAGCCTGACTTCCTTCCTTTTAAAACAAGCATGACTTGATTACACGTCTCAGCTGATTGGATACACAGAAAGCCCGCGAAACGGGCGCTTGAGTCAAAATGATATAAACAACGGACTTCACTATTGTTAATCAACAACTGGGTGAAAGTAGATATCGAGAATGGACTCCATTCTCGCAAGTTATAATGTTGCAAGCGGATTCGATTTGATAGCATGAGTCCAAAAGATATAAAGAACGGACTTCACTATTGCTAGTAAACAGCCAGATGAAAGTCGATATCGAAAAAGGACTCAATTTTCACAAGTTATAATGTTGCAAGCGGATTCAATTTGATATCATTGTTGCACCGTAGTAGCAAAGATACCAAATGTCGCAAACAAACTTCATTCCAATAATTTTATATTGTGACTCGAAGGTTAGTGGTATCAACAGTATTACACCATGGTAATTAATGACGAATATCTCGTTCTTCATTTTACAAGTGGGAACTATATTTGTACACAACTAGAAGTCACTCTAATGAGTGAAGTTGGTAGAGCATATTCACGCATATGGGAATCACAAGAATGCCAATAGAGTCTTAAATATCCCCATTCTTGTTATTCACATCTTGATATTTATCAATGAATTCAATAGTTACTGCGTATTATTTGATATGAATGCAATAGTTGCTGCGTATTATTAGATGTCATAGCCCATGTGTTCTAGTAGATTGGGTGATAAATTTACATATTGGAATCTTCTAAAAGGGAAGAGATATTCGGACCATGTCGGATCTTGGAGATATCAAGGTACATACAGGGTATATCTACCATCTTAGAGACAGATTGCATTTTCCCAAGGGATCTCGTTGTTTAATCCTTTCCTATGGGTATCAAGGATAAAAATCCAAAAAACTTCTCGTTTTTCTCTTATAGCGCATCCTCCTTTGGTATCTGGGGTCTTAATCTTTTCCAGGATGCGCCAGTGTATGTCTTCTGGTGTATGGTTTAAATCCAGGAAGTGTTTCACTAGGGGTGCGGCCAGTTTTCGAGTCTTAATAGCTGATCTATGTTCGGTGAGGCGCGTCTGGATTGCCCTACATGTCTCACCGACATAGCCCATACCACACGTGGAGGTGAGTGCATGGATGCTGACGAGGTCGGCGATGGAGTCGCTGAACTGTGGCTGGGGCCAAGGGGGTCTGTAGACAGGTGTTCCTCTGAGGGTGGTTTTGGGGTCATTGTGGATCCGGAAGTGCAGGTGTTCGGCGGTACTGAGTGTGTCCTCTGAGTGGGTGGAGACCTTGAGGGTGGACTTGTGGATGATTGCTATTCCTACTCCAATACTGTAGGTGCGGTCTCTGCGGGTGATCTTGTATCCATCCGGGATAGCTATGGCAATGTCGGGAGCCGAGGAGTCGTTCCACCAAGTCTCAGTCAGGAAAGCAACGTCTGGGGTGGAGGTGCCGAGCAGGTCCCAGAGCTCGACTGCGTGTTTGCATGCAGAGCGTGTGTTTAGGAATATGCAGTGGAGGTGGTTGGGTCCGGTCCTTGGTGGTTTGGTGGCTCTGTTGCAGGTGAAGCTGCAGGTGCGGCAGGAGAAATGTCCGTGGGTGCGTTTCGGGGCGGCCTGGAAGCAGCTGTGGTCTCGGACGGCTTTCAGTGCATGGAGGGTGCTGGCGTCGTATCGGAGTCTGGCGTCGTGGCATTCGCGGGGGACAGGGGTTCTGGTGCTGGGCGCGGTCCTGGCGTGGACAGGCGCAGATGGGCTTGCCTTAAGCATGCCTTAAGCATGCCTTCAGCGCGCCAGCGGCGCGCCCACTGAGCACGGCCACACAGCGGCCACACAGAGGCCGCACAGCGTCCGGCATATATGGGGAAGTGGGAGGGAGGAGCAGCTGGGAGGCGGGAGCAGCGAGTGAGCAGGGGGCGGGCTGCAGGAGGTACAGCGGCAGGAAAACAGTGGCACAGAAAGCAAAATGGGACACAAAGAGGGGGAGAAAACGAGTGGCACAGAGAGTGAAATGGGGCAGAAACGGGGGAAAACGAGTGGTACTCACAAGTGGGGCACAAAAAGGGGGGGAAGAGCGAGTAGCACAGAACAAAAAACGGGGCACTAAGACGGAGCACACTTACCAGCGTGTCCTCGGCAGTGGCAGGAGGGGCACACAGGCGACGTTGCGTGGAGGGGGAGCGACCTACCAGGAGGGTCAGGGGTCGCTCCCACTCCACAAGCAAACAACTAATCACAAGTCAGAACCCTCATAAAAGCCAATATTATCATTGCATTTTCTTCTCTTGCACCACACAGTTTTCAGTTCAAGGAGATTATAGCCCCACTAGTCCCATATTGTCCAAATTTCTACTATGGGTGTAGCAGGAATTTAAAACTTGTGTACCTGTACCAGGTCATCTGTATGGTTGCAACTTCAGGTCTTCATATTTCAATCCAGTATATCCTGATGGAAAACATGTTTTCTTTTCCTAAGCAGGCATTTACTATAGGGAAAGGCTACTGTAGTCTATCTAGTAAAGTAGCAATTTTATTTGTGTCACTAAAAGGACGTCAGTCCCAAAAAGTGCAGCTCTTACCTTTCATATATTATTTAACCATGCATTGTGACCTTTAAGGCACTATTTATGGGTGACTGAGCTAATTTCAAAAGTAGGCCTTTCCACTTATCCAAAATGTTTTTCTTTCAGTGTTGACGTTTGCTACGGTTCTTCAAACTATGTTTTTAAAGCCACACATGAATTCCATAAATCCACCTGGCAACTTGCATATGACAACTGACCTGTATACACCTGGAGGAACTTAGTTCAGCCGTTAACATCCTGCCATGGTCTAAGACACCCGGCAGCGATGGCTTTCTACTAGAATTTTGTTAGGCATTCTCAGCCACATAGACGCAACGGCTCCTGGAGGTTTTCCAAGAGGATTGGGATACTGGAATACTGGACAGTAGCCGTCGGTGGTGGGAGTGCTGCCGGGCGGTGATGTGGGGCGGGGGAGGGGCAGGGTGGAGGTAGTTAACTACGGAATACGGCCAAATAGAGGTAAATAAAGATATAAATAAATAAAACGAATTTTGTTGCGCGCACCGCTCGAGGCACTCTAATTCTTTACCAAGGCAGTGGTTTATTACCTTGTGAGAAGTCATACCTTTATCTCTTCCAGTGAATCCAAGGTTTCACAGATCATAGATCCTGATATTTTGCAATTAGAATTTTTGGTTTCTCTTCTTCAGTTAACTCGTCTTCGTGAAAATGTGTTTGTGGTTTAGCACCAACAAAGTAAAGTTTCCCCCCATCTTCAATGGATCCTTCTATGAGGTTGTGAGTGAGTGTGATGTCAGTCCGCTGCGGGACGACTGCCTCCTCATTGTATGGGCCATCTTTACTACACTCGTCCCTAGAAAAGTAAGAATGCGGTCTCTTAAAGAGACAACTTAAATAAGCGGAATAGAGTTGTGTATACATTTTGAACATACAGATAGCAAAGTATTTCTAATTTATAATACAATATGCAATGTAATAGATTTGTTATTGATGCTTTGGGGGGGTACTTAACATATCGCTACAACATTGAGTCTGCCCTTATATGGGGAACGAATCTGGGACGATGAACCTTGGAACGCGTTCTTCTCTCTGCTGGGCACACAGAGGCAGCTGGACCCTTACAATCCCCGGAAACCATCCGGCGAAAACTGAACCAGAGACACCAATTCTCATCTGATGATCTCAAGGGAAGGGGGTTTGGGAACAAACAATAAACTAAAATAACTAGATAAAATAACGAAAGAAACAACTGGTGAACATTTGTGCTGATGGAGAAGCAAACTCTGGGTCACAGAACAATCTGGGACGTTATCTTTAAACTAGGAATGAGTAAGGAGACCATCTTCTGCAGCCATTGAAAAAATGAAAAGAAACACAAATAAACAATGACTAGTCATGCATAAACTTCTGCATTAGGTCAAAATCAATGCTACCTTTAAAGTCTGGTGACAAAATCAGAAAACGAACTCACACCTTACTGTGCCCAAGAAAACCACACACAGGCACACATTACACACTTATGTAAAGATTTAAACATAATTTGCACCCTGCTGCTGAAGTACACCAATGGTTTGAGAGCGTTACTAATACCTTCCTTCAGCGGGGAATAAAGAGACGTATCAACTGAACCAATAAGTACTTCAATATATATATATTCAAAGAACAATGCAAGAATCACATGGCTCAGCAGAATTAATTAGTCTTAGCGGGAGCATGAGGGAACTGCGACACACACAAAACAATGTCAGGAGGTCTCTGACTGAGAAGTGCGCTGTGCGCCAATGCAAAGATCTCCCCCGGTAAATGGAAATCAGCTTGGAGCAAGAGGTGTTGTGACTACATTTACAGCAGCTTAGCTAGTTTGTATGTGTCTTTGTGTATGGAATCTTGGAGTGCATGATGACAGTGTGGAATGTTGGTATGCCTGGTGGACTGGTGGAGTGACGTTTGGAATGAGTGGGTTGAGCTATGAAGATCAGCTCCTGGTGGGGCCATGTACTAGCTTGGATTAACTTTGTACCATCTTGAATTGATCCTGTAACCAACATCAATGATCCTGTAACTACTTAATAAATCTCTACTTGGATCTACTACCCCATGACTACCATTTTACTTCATTACAAGAGGCAAGTATAACCAAGAAAGGATGGAGACTTATCTGCGATGAGCAGGAGCGAGGACGGCCCAGGAATCTTCTGACCGCACCTGCTGAGAAGAGCTGTCAAGCCGCAGGACCACATAGCAGGGAATACTCAATGCAAAGCATTGGATGCGTGTCTGGGCAGGGTTTAAATACCTCAGCCAATCCAAGATGCCCCCCACGAGGACGATGAGTCACGTAGGGGGGGCCCCAGCTGTGGAGGGCCGCTCTTAACCTGTGACAGAAGAGCGCAGGACCATCTGCTAAGGGCCTTCCTGGCGGAGCGAAGAGAAGCGGCCCCAGCCACCACAGGGCAGAGCTTCCTCGTCTTTTGCTAATGCTGCATCTAGCTCCGGTGCGGGCTATGGAGGGAAGGTAAGGAAAACAACAACAAGAAACCACAAACATAACAGTGCACTTTGCATATGTACAAGTAAGTTTTCTGCCCTAGGGAACACTGGGGGGAAGAGGAGAAGAGCCTAGGGCGAGGAGTGCTTGATGTAAGAGAACCTGCTAGGAGCCCCAACCCAACAAGCAGTCTTCCTGAGTAGGGTGCATGTTAGGGGAATGTTCCTAACGCACTGATGACCTCCCTGGTCAGTAACCCCAACCCTGCAGGGGAGCAGACGGAAATGGGCAGTCCGATGGATCCTGACACCTTATTCCTTGACTTTGTCTGCCATGTTCTCTGCAGTCTTTCCACTTTAAGATTCTCTGCACACCCCAAAGAAACATTTGGAACACGAGCTGTCTCTACCTTCAACCAAAGACCCAGAGCTAAATCCTTAACAGACATGTTTGATTTGGATATTCTAACTACCATCTCATATTCAGAACGAAAAACAAGGTTTGCTGCCTTGGGATTTATTTGACAAAATCCAGGAATTCCTTTCCTAGCTCCTAATGAGAAATGATATGTCAGATCACCTTCAGCACAGAGATAAATAAGCTTCTCTTTCAAACGGCCTACTATCAGATGTCACTGTTGCTTACCTGTCCTCCCTTTCCCGCTTCCCTAATTTGGTCACGCTTATGTTTTTTTTATAGCTGTCTTTGTAAAGCCTTTTGCTCTCTGAATACTCACTCGAAAATAGCATTAGCCAACCGTAGCATAAAATGGTGTCACACACTCAATGCCATGCAAACAAGCATTGGAAAAGCCAACAGGTCTCATCTATGTCAGAGCTATTGACAAAGCCAATGTTTTTAGCTATGCTGTACACCAGTTTGGCTGCACTTTGTCATGGCTAAACGTTTAGTGGTGTAAAGGGGAGTGGAGTGTTGTGAAGTAAAGTGGTGTCGAATGTCGTGGACCAGAGTGGCGTGGAGTGAAGTGGAATAGATTTGAATGTCACAGAGTGGCATGGAGTAGAGTCTTAGATTGGAATGGTGTTGCGTAAGTAGAGTAGATTGTTGTTGGGTGATGTAGATTGGAGTAGAGTTCCATAGAGTACAGTATCATAGAGTTGAGTGGCGTAGAATGGAGTAAAGTGGAGTGTCAGAGAGTGGAGTGGCATAGAGTGGAGTAGAGTGTCATGGAGTGGCGTAGAGTGGAGTACAGTGGATAGGCGTAGAGTTGAAGGGCGCATAGTAGCATAGAGTAGAGAAAGTGTTATGGAGTGGCGTGGCATGGTGTAAAGTGGAGTGGCATAGAGTGGAATGGCATAGAGTGGATGTCATGGAGTGGCGTGGCATGGTGTAAAGTGGAGTGGCATAGAGTGGAATGGCATAGAGTGGATGTTGTGGAATAGAGTAGAGAGTTGTAGAATGGAGTGATGCAGAGTGGAATAAAGTGCAAAAGAGTGCAGTTGTTATATAGCCCTCAGGGACATTGTCGACATTGCTAAGTTAACATGAGCTTTGCTGCCATGATGCTGCTTTTGCGCACGTTACTACATGACTTTATTTTTTGCAAGATTCTGTTTATGCCTTTCAAATGAGAATTATCTGCTTTTCACATTCTCTGTTGAGTTCCTGGGGTTTTGTCTGAACACGTTGTACAAGGTTCATAAACAATGCCCCTTGTTATTCTGTTCTGGTCAGACCCTAGCATCTAGACATAACATGCTAAACACAGCTGTAAAGCTGGAGACTCATGCTTTGATATTACGGAGAAGCATGTTGTTTTAACACACCCTTGGCGAGAGCCTTTCCATGAGGAGGAGCTATGCTGTTCCTATGATATAAACCTTACATCTAGGCTTTAAGGTATGGGGTCTGCTGTCAAAGCCCAGAGATCTTCCTTTATATAAATACACTTCTTTCAGTCATGGGGAGGGTGGTTAGGGCTTATAGTCCTTTTTCCAGTGTCTTTGAAAAATGACTTCCCCCTTTGTATTCTATGGAATTGTAACAATGCTAATTGTTCTGAGTTTATGCATTTTGCTGCTGGTAGCAGCTCTTATACTGTATTGTAGAGAACGATAGTTAAAATAAACATTTTGAACTGTTAAAGTGACTCTGCCAATTCTTATTGTGGACAAGTACGAGTGAGCGAGCGAAAGGGTATGTCTTGCTACTGTGATTCCTGAGAGAGTCAGGAGTGTTGTGTTCTGTGTTGTCTAATCATTTGTAAGTTCGTGATTTTGGAGGAGAATGAATGAGACACTATAGCTAGTCGGTTTAGGGATTTTAGGTACTAAGGTGATAGGTTGATACACTCCTATACACCGAGGTCCTGTTTTCCTGTGCATAGTTCTGTGTAGGTGCCAATTCCCCGCAACATGGCGCCGCCAACGTTTGGTCTGGTTCTTATCTGCGAGACTCTTGAGTAGTGTTTGTACTTGTCCACAAAACCCTCAATTCTTTTTCCGGAGACAGCTGTGATGGTGTAACCTCCTATATTGATATTTTATAGGTTCTTTCAAGCTTGAAGTTTTAAAAGGTTCCTTCTTTTTATTCTTAACCCGTTATTACGCTGCCACCCTTTAGGTTATTGTTCTTTTTTATTCGTTATGGCAGTGGGTAATATTACACCACCTAATCGAGCAGAAGTCACAGCTTATTTGACTAAATGTGGAGTCCCTGATACCAGTGTTGCTCTCCTTTTTAGGTTTTGCCTATTATCATTCGCTTGCGAATGTAATAGGGGAAAATTCAAGGGCTCGATCGACTAGTCAAACCACTGCGGTTTCTTCACAGTGCATGTGAGTCACGTGACCACAAAAGCGGGTCACGTGACCACACAAGCACGCGCACCTCAGGCCGGCATTTCTCCTCCCCTAATTACCGGCCGGCGCATCAAAGGCTGCTGCTCTCCATGCGTCTTGTCACCCGCCTCCGCAATGCCGAGAAAACACAAACCCAGTACTGACTGATTGTAAAATGCACCAAGTTCTTTTCCCTTTAGCTCTCGGGCCCATTGTTTAAAGGTACCACTTTTGCGAAATGAAGGAATCTCGTCTTTTCATTCAGCGAGAAAGGTAGAGACACGTGTGAAATAGACGTTTAAGTGCAGGTTCAAGAGTGAAGTTATGAGCTCCTTCAAGAAAGTGCCAATAGCCTCTTGATGTCCTCTGGAAGAAAGTGCTATAGTAGAGGCACACATTGGGCTGAAGCTTTAACCCTGCCTCACTTCCTGTTTCATTCTAAAGGTGAAGTCATTCAGGATTTAGTCCTGACGCTCTCACTGCACGCCTCAGACAGAGATTCCCCCAGCCTGTTTGCTGCCACGGCTTCTAGTTGCTATGACGGCTGGGCCTGAATCAAAGCAGATACCTGGTGGCTGCGCCTTCCCTGGCCCATCATGACAGGCATCCCAGGCCGGCCCCACCATTGGTAACTAACTGGTCAGAGGGCGTTTGCATCTTTGGTAGGATTAATAACTTGGCAGGCTATAACCGGAGCATGTTTTTATTTCAGTTGCATTAAAATAAATTGCGCTTGAGAGCTATTGTGCGGCGTACTTTCCTCCTGCACGTTTCCTCCCTCCCCCATTGAGGTCATGCTTTTGCGCATCCCTTCTTGTCTCGTGCCAGGAGCAGGCCGTAGTCATTACAGCCAATTGCAGTGTTTTGTCAAAGGGAAGCCACATGTAAAGCTGTTGGTGCAGCCCCTCACAGCTGTAACAAGGGCCGGCTCACCCAGAAATGCTGGCTTAACTTCAGGTTTATAAAGCAGCATCTTTGGTAGGATTAATAACTTGCCAGGCTATAACCGGAGTCTGTTTTTATTTCAGTTGCATTAAAATAAATTGCGCTTGAGAGCTATGGTGCGGCGTACTTTACGAAAATTGTTATTTTTATCTTAAACTATGGCCTGTGTTCTGTTCTTAATAATTGTGTAGTTGTTTGCTCTATATATCAGTATGGATGTCCGCAGTAACACTATAATAATTTGTTCTTTATTTATGTGGTGTCACGTGCTCTGCGTTTTCAGAGCATTATCGTATCGTATATCCTACTCTACGGCATGCATTAATAGTGTTTTACCAGCACTTACTGTATTGCTGTTAAGTACATGCGTGTAGTCCATAATGTACTGTACATCACTGAGCACAAACAGAGTTCTAAGTTCCACATTTTCACTGAATAACCGACTTATGAAAAGCGTTTTGGGGTGTGCAAGAACAGTCTAGCCATGTATGACGCCAATATATGTATATGTGCTGGATAATTGTACTGTGTGGAGTTAGTACATGTGCAGAATTGTATCAGCTCGGCAAGCTGTTTGTCGGCCTTTAGAGAACACTACACTCACTTGTTCACCCAAAAGCAAACGCACATGATGGTCATCTACAGTACAGCATCGAATAGTCTTTCACATTTGGCCAAAACACTCGTTTACTTTCTAGTTTGAGCGCTCTGCCCGGCTGTAAACTATGTACAAAGTGGTCAGCCACCGTGGGCGCCTAATTTTTTTAATTTTTATTTACTTTTATTTGGCATAGTACCTTCTTTAAAAAAAAAAATGTGTATTCTGCTTCGCTTCATTGCGCCGAGCGCACAGGGTGCTCTGCAAATATTCAAAGATTGTGTGTCTGGGATTACGTTATTTTCAGCCTTGGAAATGCCCATGTAACTAAAGCTGCTAATGATAAAGGGGATCTCGCTGTTCTGCTGACTCGAGTATTTTATCTGTCTGCATGCGACTTTTTCCCCCCTTTAACAAAGCTCATGCCTAGTTTAACAAGCACTGGCGTTGCCAATAGGTTTCGCATTTGGAAAGTTGGAGCTATTGGTTTTGTAAATTACATTTTATATTTATATATTGTTATTGACAATGCCAATAGCGATATATAAATATAAAATGTCATTTCCAAAACCAATAGCTCCAGCTTTCCAAATGCGAAACCTATTGGCAACGCCAGTGCTTGTTGTTGTAGAAGCGGATGCAGCTTACCGCTTCGAGGTATTTTATTCTTGGGTCACCTTTCTGGTGGTGGATGGAACAGATATTTTGTTTCACAAATATACTCCCATGGCCCTTTCTCAAGTTTATCAGCCATATAGGGCTCTTGAAGTTCCGCTAACGGCTTGGCAACACCAGATAGGGTGGTCCGTTTAGGCCCTTTATCAATAGATGGAGCAACATGGCCCGTTTTGGCTGGGTATACCCCACACCCACGTTATTCGACTGCTGTAATTGTACGACCACTGTGTATGTATCACATACTTCTTTGATACACATGCATAGAGCTGTTATACAGTTCATGTTGCGCAACTTCCAGGTAGAACCACCTGGCGTTGCTGCTCAACCTGCAGGTCCTGGTGCTGTGACCATCTGTCCCCTTATGGTTAATTCCGTGATGGGCAAGCGTCCACAGAATAAGGATGTGTTGCCTTATTTGCTTGCTGAGAAATTTGGACAACTGGAGGCTGTTTTTCCAAATACCACTCCTGTGTAGAAACACAGGATATTGACTGTAAGTTTGCCTAAAGACTTAGGGGCAGATTTACAAGCCCCATGCGAAACTTTTATGCCGCCATTGCGCCACTTTTGTGACGCAGCGGCGTCGTAAACAATGCACCACATTGTGACATATTTACAACGTGATGCATCTAGGGCGATGCGTCATGTTGTAAAGCCCTGCGCTACATTATACCTGTGTCAGGTATAATGTATGCAGGGTGGACGTTCCGAAGCAAGAAAGCCTCGTAAAAGTGACGCCGTGAAATCTACAAGTTTTCACTGAGTCACTTTGACAATGTCACTGCATCAAAACCATATGCTTGCTTGAAGCAGGCGTAAGGAGTGACGCAGCACAATAAGTATAGGCCGCCCCTCAGCATTGCTGGAGTTGCGTCGCATTTGCGACACGACTCCAGCAATGCGCTGCCCTTACGAAAAAAGATGCAACACGCTTTGTATATCCTTGCGCCACAGTGCGCCGCATTGTAAATACAATGCATCTGTGGTGGCGCACATGTATATTTGCCTGTCGCATCTTAAATGGCGCATCCATGCTAATATGCAGAGTTGCGCCAGTTCTTGTAAATCTGCCCCTTAATTCCCAAATTAGTTGATTATAACACCTGGGGCAAGGTGCTTGTAGCGGTATACTCAAAGTGTTTCGGCATTCCCTCCATGACCGTACTCCCTTCCATGATAAAACGCGAGCAAGATGAACACGGAGCCGAGGCGGCTGTAGAGTTGGGAATAAGATTGGTAGGGGTGTTCGTCGTGGTTGCTGACATTATCCTTGCTAATGTCAAGGGTGATGCTTTGAGCTTTCTGGTGGCAAACCGCTTGGAGGCTGTCGTAGACGCAGACAAGCCACTCAAATTACCAAAGATTATTGCAAAGGTTTATAAAACCATAGGCCACAATATTCTGGGAGTTAAGCCTTTTACTCTAGCGCAAACGCAATCGCAAACTCAACAAAAAGCCCAGTCTGATAAAGTTGGGTGCCCGTACTTTCCTAAAAAGAACTGGAAAAATAAGAAATAGCGGCAGCAACAGCAGAAACAGGGGTTGCATGCGGGTTCACCAACACCCGAGTCTTCTGAGTTCCCCAACTGCATGAAAATTGAGACTCCTGGTAGATTTCAGGACTCTGATCAGCGCTCTCCTCGTTCTTTACAGGACACATTGGGCTCCCAAGCTGGTGGAAGGGAGTGCCACGATCTTAGCAAAGGTCCATCCACTCAACACGGATGAAATTCACCTCAGCAGTTTAACGTTAAACCCAAACAAGAAGAACTGTCTCGTTTTCGACCCCTGTATCAATAGACAAAAGGTTGCCACTTTGAGGGCGAGATATGCCTCAGATGGTGAGAACACGAATCCTGGACTGGACTTGGGCAGTGACTCTGCTCGACAGCGCAGCCGAGGTTACCATAGTGCGAGAGGCACTGCGTTCCTGTCTGGAGGCAACAGCAACTGATACATTCATTACAGTAGAAACAGCAGATACCTGTTTGCCCCCACCGGACAGACTCTATGAGATTATTTTCCAAATTGAAGGTGATATACTGTGTCCAATCAAAGCGGATTTCTGGGAGAATCTAACTTCCTCGTATAACATTTTGTTAGCGGAGGCAGATTGGCCTCCACCCTTTGTGTTGGCCGCTTCTCGAGGGGAGGACGTGATACTTCCAAGTTCTTTGCGTTACGTCCCTCAGGAACATGCAGCCGCTTCCTCAGCTGAGTAGGCTTTGGCCCTAGCCCCGGTGGTGTACCATAATCAGGTAGGCTGGGGCGTTGACTCACCAGCTCATGAGATACCTTTACGATCTATCGTACAGCCACAACCAAAATATCCTTCCAAACGTGAAGCTAACGCTCACATTTGTGACATTCTAACACAGTTAGAGTATCAAAGAGTGATTAAACCATGTACATCATCGATGAATAATCCTCTATTTACTGTATCAAAACCTGCCGGTTCCTATCGCATTGTATTGGATTACCGAAATTTGAATAGTCATTGCCTCACTTTTGCAGGACAAACACACACAGCTCAGTGCTGGTGAACAATCTTGTTGTAAAAAATACAAAATGATACTGGATATTTAAAATGGTTTCTAGAGTCATAATCTCGTACCCAAGAGTCGTGACTTGACAGCATTTACCGCTGTGGGAATTCAGAAAAAATGTGCATGTTAGCCTATGGGGTATAAGAATAGCTCGGGGCATTTGCGGCACTTGTTGTGTCTTTGTTGCACAACATTGATCCAGATGCGTTTAAATAAGTTGATTACATTTATCTGAAGGACGACGAGCTTATGCTGCATCTTGTCTGAGTCGACAGGATCATCATTTGCTGACTATGGATACAAGTTCAATTTTGCAAAACCGCACATTTAGTGGTACTCTTTTTAGGCTATGGGCTTAATAATGAGGGAAAGGGGCTAGCCCCCCACTTCTTGGAGAAATGTGCACAATTGCAACCCCCTTCTACACTGAAGAAACTTCAGACTTTTGAATTTTTCTTTTTGAATTTCGGGAGGACATACATTTCCGATAATGCCCAGCATGTCAAACTGCTTTATACATTGATACAACCTACATATTCTTCTGCCAGCTGGCTTCTGGAAAATGCCTCTATCCTACATTCTTTGCCATCTGACATGCCTACAACTAACTACTTGTTGACGCGTGATAACACCACAAACCTGATGATACGTATTGTTCGAGGGAAGGTGGGTTTCACTTATTTGATGTTCAATGTGGGTGACACAGTACCTATTGCATATAAATCACATTTGTACACTGCACCTGAAATGTGTTTTTCAAATGTTGAGAAAATGTTGACAACAGTCCAGATGGCGGCTCTGAAAGAATATTCACTGGCGCAAGGTAAATTTTATTTTCATGCCGTTCCCTGCTTTGGAGGCCATAACTAAGGCTAGTGTACCTAACTCGAAGGCACTACATCCCCGTTGGATACAATGGGCTATGTCTTTGACATCCTCTGATGTCACGTTTATCTTTGACCATGCACTTCAGACATAGGAGTTTTTACAGTATGAACATGGTCATACTTCTCCTTTGTCGGTGCCGCCTTCACATGAGTACGAATGTATCATTTATACTGATGGCTCTGCCCAACCGGCCACTGGCTCTAAACACGCTTATTCAGCGGCTTGCACAATTGTTGTTGGCTCAATTGTGAATGGAGATTTTAAGTCTTCCATAGTACATACTCAGGCGCTTGGAGACTGTACGGCACAAGTGGCGGAGCTGCGTGCTCGTGTTCTTGCTCTCGTGTTTGCTGATAATAATGTGAATACTCTTATTATATGCGATTCTTATTACTGTGTTCAATCTTTCAATGACAACTTATTCTTTTGGTCTCAAAATGACTATTGAGACTCTAAAGGCAGCACAATTAAGCATAAAATGCTTTGGGTTCAAGTGGCAGACCTTAAACAGCATCTGCACCTCACACATGTTATACATACTCTTGGCCATCAGTTTGTCACATGCTCTTGGTAATTTTTTGGCTGACGTGTTCCGTAGCAGCAGTTACAAGATCCCTGACTAAAATAGATACTGACATTCTGGCAGCGCTAGCTGCAACAACGGTGGGAACTGTTTATCCTCAGGGTTTTTCTTCAAAATACTCTTATCATATAGCCGTGCACGAGGCCATGGCATCTGCACATGCAGGAGTGTCAGCGACAGTCTCAATTTTACAATATGCGTTCAAGGGTGCCGGCAAGGGACTTTATTTCAAAAAATTACTTTCCAGTTTGGGGTTCTATGTTATAGTAATCCTAAAATCCTATCTGTATATTCAGAGACTGCAGCACTTTGTCTTTACATTCAATATAGAAAGCAAAGCATTCAGCCAACTTGAAAATTTAATCAATTACAAATAGAGATGAAAAAAGACACGGAAATAATGGATTTTATGATAAAAATTGCTGGAGTTTATATATTACTTTTTTTTGTCAACAGGGTACAGATCAACAAATTCTGATAGAAACACAGCACTATACAAATGAAATAGGAAATTGTAAATTCAAACTGTAATTCATTTGTAGAGAAGTCCAATCCTAAATTAATCCAAAGGGATTTCATTTGTAGAGAAAGTCCAATCCTAAATTAATCCAAAGGGATGATATGTATCCTTCACAATAAGATCATCATCATTGCAAATCGGTCATAGATAGGGAAAAGGACTTATGGTCGATGTTTCGGTCTCCAGTTGACTTAATCCTTAAGACCTTCTTCAGGACAGTAAAGTAAATAAACAGTTGTGACCCCCTAAAAACATGAATACAAAAAATTACTCATATATCATAATCATTTGTTGCTCATTTCAACAAACTATTTAAATCCTCATAAATTTTCCATGTCAAAATCAAATATCTTGCATCTCTAAGGCTGTTTATAAGCAAAACAATTGTGGAAAGCAAGAGTTACAGTTTAACTGTCACTACATCACAACTGTATCACAATTATTACCAGGTCTAAATCACTTGTAACTTACAATTAGAAAAATGCATGTATGCTAAATGGCTTACTTCACAATAAAGTCCAAGTGTGACTTTGTAGGTCCCCCAAAAACATTGGATGTATGCTAAATGGCTTACTTCACAATAAAGTTCAAGTGTGACTCTGTAGGTCCCCACCTTTCGAGAGACTAGTTTCAATGGTGGTCCTAAATGTTTTCAGGAATAAAGACCAAAATGGATCATAAATACCAAGTTCTGCTTGATTTCTGTAGCACTACCATCAACAAAGCGGTATTCCAATTACCTGTTTATTATTAGCTTTATTCGATAAAAAATGTCATCATAAAAGCATGTTCATTCACAGGTCATATAAAAAGGAGGAAAATCCATTATTACATATAAGCAGGAGTACATTTGCAAGTAATCTTTATATATCCATTACTCCATGCGTCCAGTAAATACACTCCTCTAAAATACAACAGTTAAAAATACTACAATAAGAGTATAGAAAAATTCTATACAATAAAAGCAGTAAAAGTAACAATACAGTGCCTCTAAAATAGCCCCACACAGCATCTAGTTCTTCTTAGTCTTTATCCGTTTATTATGTGTTAGCCAAGCACAACCCAAGAATTTGGCTATCCCGCAAATCTTGGTGAGAGAGGTGGTATCAGATCTTAAGATGCGGAGCGCCACCCAGTAGTTCTTTGTGCCTAACTATTTACAAATAGGTTTCAGCCACGTCCTTCTTGCATACCTGTAAGCAGGACAAGCAAAAAGGAAGTGGGCAGTGGACTCCAAAGGGGCAGCGCAACCAGGGCAAAAAGAAGATGTTGCATTACCCTGATTCCATCCTGCCGTAAATTCATTGAGCTGGAGAGTTCTGAACCTCAGCTTCATATAGAGAGTCCTATCTCTTGGGGTTTGGATAAAGTTGAGAAAGTGTTCCAGTTTCTGAACCGGTTTATGTTGGAGAAATTGACCGGTGAGGGTCCCCCATGTAGATGTACTTATCTCCCCCGCCTGTACCCAGTCCCAATATACCTTCTTAATCATTTGCTTGGATGGTGGTGTCTGGCTGGCCATTTAATCTTGTTGCCTGTGTGTGGTTTAATGAGTTCACTAAAGGCAGCAGCATAATTAGACCATTCAGGGGTCCTTATTTTAAGCGAGCCCAGAATAGTAGAGGGCGAAGCCATACAATATCTTTGATCGCACGTTTGCCCATGTCCTGGCGAAGTGGTACCAAGGGAGTAGAAGGTGGAAGAGAGACCAGCCCTCTAAAAAACTTATTTTCAGATCTAGCTAGGTCCGAGATACTCTCGAAACCCCAAAGTTCCGACCCATAAAGGGCCGCTGGTAAAGCTTTGCCATCATATGCCACAAGGGCTTGGGCTACCGGTTTACTGATAGAAAGCTGCTGGTCCCTTAAAATTGCCCCAGACACCCGCTTATGATTGAGTAACATTTTGGCCAGGTGGGAACTCCACTTCATCGTATTGTTGACCCGAATTCCCAGATAATCAAAGGAATCAACTATATCAAGTGGAGTGCCAATAAGGGTGATATTGTTACTGAAGCGTTTTGACGGGGATAGAGTCATCAACTTGGTTTTGGTTTTATTGATCGATAAACCCCTTAAGTCACAGAACAGGCTAAACCTATCCAACAATTTTTGTAGACCAACAGGGCTTTTCGACAGAAGGATGGTATCGTCGGCGAAAAGGAGGGTGGGGGATTTCTCCCCCGCCAGGGCTGGTGCGTCAGCTGGTTCCTCTCTCAAATGGTCTACCACCCCATTGATGAAGAGAGAGAACAGAGTTGGAGCCAACACACAGCCCTGGCGAACCCCCCTGTTCACCGCCACCCTAACTGTCAGTTGGCCTGGCTGCCCCACCTGATTCTCGCATAGTTTCCTTCGTGCAAGCATTTCGTGAAGTCAAGGATGAATGAAGGAACACCCAGGTCAAACAGCACCTGCCAGAGCGGTCTTCAAATCGATGAACGTCAGGTAGAGACTACCTTTCCCGATAACCTCCATTTTCCAATATAACATAAAAAATCTAAAAACCTGGTCCATCGTGCCCACCTGCTGCCTAAAACCTGCCTGGAAGTGCGAGAGGATGTTCCCATCGTCCATCCAGGACCTAATCCTCACGAGGAGAACCCTGCCAACCACCTTCTGTATTACATCAATTAAACTGATCGTTCAGTAGTTGGCAGGGTCCTCCTGGTCCCCCTTTTTATAAATGGTTACCACCTCGGCACCCTTCCAGGAATTGGGGACGGCATGACCACTTGCAATAAGGTTCATTAACAGTGAGATAAAGTGGGCCCAGGGTTTGGGGTCATGCAAAAGTAGATCCCCAGGAAGACCATCCTGACCCGCCGCCTTTCCTGGCGCAATACTAGCAATAGCTGAGGCTACCTCATTGATCTCAAAGGGTTCTGCTGGTATTGGGCCCTCAGACAAGGATAAGAGCATCCCACTGGGTAAAGGCTGGCAGCCAGCAGTGTCACAATACAGGTCAAGTCAAGTCAAGTCAAAGAATTTGTATAGCGCACTACATACCCAGAGGGTTTCAAGGCGCTTAGGAAGGGGGGGGATTACTTGTCAAATATCCAAGTTTTAAGTTGCTTTCTGAATGCTAGGTGGTTCTGGGTAAGGCGAAGGTAGGCGGGGAGTGAGTTCCATGTTCTAGCAGCCAGGTATGAAAAGGATCTGCCTCCCATGGTGGTCTTGTTGATGCGAGGTACAGTGGCGAGGGCTTGGTTGGAAGAACGTAGTTGGCGGGAGGGGGTGTAGAAGGACAGTCGTGAGTTGAGGCATTCTGGACCGATGTCGTAGAGTGATTTGTGTGCGTGGGTAAGCAGTCTGAAAGTGATTCTCTTATTGACGGGAAGCCAGTGGAGGTCTTTAAGGTGGCCAGAGATGTGTTGGTTGCGTGGGATGTCTAATATGAGTCTGGCTGAGGCGTTTTGGATTCGTTGGAGTTTCTTCTGGAGTTTTGCGGTAGTACCTGCATAGAGGGTGTTTCCATAGTCCAGTCGGCTCGTGACCAGAGCGTGGGTGACTGTTTTCCTTGTGTCGGAGGGGATCCAGCGAAATGTTTTTTTGAGCATGCGAAGAATGTTGAAGCAGGAAGAGGATACGGCGCTGACTTGTCTGTTCATTGAAAGTGAAGAATCCAGGATGACGCCTAGGTTCCGTGCATGGTCTGTCGGGATGGGTGCTTTTCCGAGGGCTTCCGGCCACCAGGAGTCGTCCCATGCAGATGGGGATGTACCTAGGATGAGGACTTCTGTTTTGTCTGAGTTCAGTTTCAGACGGCTTAGTTTCATCCATTCGGCAACTTCTTTCATTCCTTCGTGTAGGTTAGTTTTGGCGGTGCTGGGGTCATTGGTGAGAGAAAGGATCAGTTGCGTGTCATCCGCGTAGGAGATGATGTTGAGGTTGTGTTGGCGTGCGATGGCCGCGAGGGGGCTCATGTATACGTTGAAGAGGGTGGGACTGAGAGAGGATCCTTGTGGTACGCCGCAGATGACTTCAGAGGCCTCTGACGTGAATGGTGGAAGACGGACTCTCTGGGTTCTTCCGGTGAGGAATGAGGTGATCCATTCAAGAGCTTTTCCTTGGATTCTGATGTTATTGAGGCGTTGTAACAGTGTTTTGTGGCAGACTGTGTCGAATGCTGCAGAGAGGTCAAGGAGGATGAGGGCGACGGTGTCACCATTGTCCAGTAGAGTTCGAATGTCGTCTGTAGCTGCGATGAGGGCGGTCTCAGTGCTGTGTTTTGCTCTGAATCCGGATTGTGAGGGGTCGAGGGATTTGTTGGCTTCGAGGAAGGCGGCGAGCTGGTTGTTGACAGCTTTCTCGATGACTTTGGCCGGGAATGGTAGGAGCGAGATGGGGCGGTAGTTTTTGAGTTCGGTGGGGTCCGCTGTGGGTTTTTTCAGAAGGGCGGTGAGTTCAGCGTGTTTCCAGTCTACCGGAAAGGTGGCGGAGTTGAGGGAGCAGTTGATGACGTCTCGGAGGTGCGGTGCTATGACGGAGTCTGCTTTGTTGAAGATGTGGTGAGGACATGGGTCTGTGTGGAGATCCTGAGTGGATGGAGTTCATTAGGCGGATGGTGTCTTCAGTGGAGATTGGGTTCCAATCGTTAAGGGTGTTCGCCGGGGGAGGATGATCAGCAACTGGTAGGGTGGGTTGGTTTCCGGGTTGGTTGTCAAAGCTGTTGTGGATGTCTGCAATCTTGTTGTGGAAAAATGAGGCTAGGGAGTCGCAGAGGGTTTGAGAGGGGGTGATGTCGTTGGAGTTGGCCGAGGGGTTGGAAAATTCCTTGACGATGTTGAAAAGTTCCTTGCTGTTGTGAGCGTTGTTGTCAAGTCGATCCTTGAATGCTGTTTTTTTGGCCTTTCGGATTAGTTGGTGGTGAATGCGGGTGGCGTTTTTGAAGGCGTCCTTGGTGCTGGTGGTTGGGTCTTTTTTCCAGGTCTTTTCAAGGGTGCGGCAGAGTTTCTTGGACTTCTTGAGATCATCGTTGAACCAAGAGGCCTTCTTGCTGCCAGGTTTGTTTTGACGTTTTTTCAGTGGCGCTAGGGTGTCAGCGGTTTTGGATAGCCAGATGGTGAGGTTGGCGGCGGCTTCGTTAGCGTTGGATGAGAGGGCTGGGGTGTTTTGAAGGAGCGAAGCGGAGATTTGGTCCGTGGTGATTTTGTTCCAGTTTCTATGCAGGGTAGGTTGGAGGTGGATGCTGGGTTTTGGTTTGTTGTAGGTGAAGTGGACGCAGCTGTGGTCAGTCCAGAGGAGGTCTGTGGTGTGGCTGAAGGAGACATGGTTGCTGGATGTGAAGATGGGGTCGAGTGTGTGACCTGCGATGTGGGTGGAGGTGGTGACAAGTTGTTTAAGTCCGAGATTGGTGAGGTTGTCCAAAAGGGTGGCGGTGTTGCGGTCGTTGTTCTTTTCAAGGTGAAAGTTGAGGTCTCCCAGAAGGATGTAGTCTTTGGAGGGGAGCGCGTGTGGAGTGATGAAGTCCGTGATGTCTTCACTGAATTTTGCGCGGGGTCCTGGAGGTCTGTAGAGGAGGGTGCCTCTGAGTGTAGTCTTGGGGTCGATGTGGATCTGGAAGTGAAGGTGTTCGGAGTTGGCGAGGTTGGCGTCCGAGCTGGTTGATATGCGGATTGATTTCTTATGGACGATAGCGATTCCTCCTCCTGTGCCGGTACGGTCCTTGCGAGTGATCTTATAGTCTTCAGGGATGGCAATGGTGATGTCTGGTGCGGGGGAAGCATTCATCCAAGTTTCCGTTAGGAAGGCGATGTCTGGAGAAATGGTGTCTAGTAGATTCCATAGGTCAATGGCGTGTCTGTGGACCGATCGGGTGTTGAGAAGGATGCACTGTAGGTGGTTGGGGTCGAGAGTCTGTGGTGTGATCGTAGCGGAGATGTTGTCGGTGCCGCTGAATTTGCAGGAGTAGCAGGAGAAAGGTCCATGAGTGTGTCCAGGAGCGGCTTGGACGCAGTTGGGGGCGCGACCGGGGTTAAGGGCTAGGAGGGATGCGGCATCGTAGGTAATGCGGGGGGGATGGGCAGCGCGAGGGGCAGGGGGTCTGGCGCTGGGCGCGGTCCAGGCGTGGACGGGCGTAGACGGGCTTACCTTTGGCGCAACTTCGGCGCGGCCGAAGCGTGTGGACGCTGCGCGTGGGGGCATTGGCCATAAATGGATGTTGGGGGGGGGAGGGGCGAGGGCGTCTCAGCTGGGAGGCGGGGCGGGCTCAGGGAGTAAGGAAACAACAACAACAACACCAGAGACAAAATGGAGGAGGGGGGAGCAGAGCAGGGCGCCGGGGCAAATCGCGCTACTATTACAAGTACAGGCACAAAGCAAACAAATACGATTTCTGCAAAAAGAGCGCTTTAACAGGCAAATGCAATGCAGCGCTGATCACCAATACCGCGATGAAGCAGAGAGGCAGACCAGGGAGCGACCACTCGGCCAGGAGCGACGAGGAGTCACAGCGCTTCGTGTTCTGGGGGGCGCTGAAATAGGTAGTGGGAGGGCGTCTCAGCTGGGAGGCGGGGCGGGCTCAGGGAGTAAGGAAACAACAACAACAACACCGGAGACAAAATGGAGGAGGGGGGAGCAGAGCAGGGCGCCGGGGCAAATCGCGCTACTATTACAAGTACAGGCACAAAGCAAACAAATACGATTTCTGCAAAAAGAGCGCTTTAACAGGCAAATGCAATGCAGCGCTGATCACCAATACCGCAATGAAGCAGAGAGGCAGACCAGGGAGCGACCACTCGGCCAGGAGCGACGAGGAGTCACAGCGCTTCGTGTTCAGGGGGGCGCTGAAATAGGTAGTGGGAGGGCGTCTCAGCTGGGAGGCGGGGCGGGCTCAGGGAGTAAGGAAACAACAACAACAACACCGGAGACAAAATGGAGGAGGGGGGAGCAGAGCAGGGCGCCGGGGCAAATCGCGCTACTATTACAAGTACAGGCACAAAGCAAACAAATACGATTTCTGCAAAAAGAGCGCTTTAACAGGCAAATGCAATGCAGCGCTGATCACCAATACCGCGATGAAGCAGAGAGGCAGACCAGGGAGCGACCACTCGGCCAGGAGCGACGAGGAGTCACAGCGCTTCGTGTTCTGGGGGGCGCTGAAATAGGTAGTGGGAGGGCGTCTCAGCTGGGAGGCGGGGCGGGCTCAGGGAGTAAGGAAACAACAACAACAACACCGGAGACAAAATGGAGGAGGGGGGAGCAGAGCAGGGCGCCGGGGCAAATCGCGCTACTATTACAAGTACAGGCACAAAGCAAACAAATACGATTTCTGCAAAAAGAGCGCTTTAACAGGCAAATGCAATGCAGCGCTGATCACCAATACCGCGATGAAGCAGAGAGGCAGACCAGGGAGCGACCACTCGGCCAGGAGCGACGAGGAAGTGATCATACCACTGCTGCTCAGGGATATGATTTGAGATTTGATCAGTTCCCCTTCGCAAGCCTTTGTTTATTAAGTCCCAGAAGACAGTAGAGTTATTATTTTGCGAAGCAATTTTAAGCTCCTGCAAATGGGATTCCTCCCAGTCACGTTTTGCAAGCTCTTTTTCCTAGCATATTCCTTCCTCGTTACTCTTATTGCTAGGGGATCTTTTTTCCGTAGGGCTAGCGATAAGACCTGTGCAAGTGGCAGAATACCAGAGGTAAGTGGGTCTAGGTGGGCATCCTTTCTGGTCCCTGAGCTCCTTGATGCTAAAAAACATCCCCAACCTTTCTACTGTGTCATGGTAAAATTTAGCAAATGGGAAGTCATATATTTTCTCATTGGTAACATTGATTGTTTTGAACTCAGCAATCTTCTGGTCAATCAAATCCTTTATGCTGCTTAATTTATCTTCCTGATGTAAAATCTTATGCCATTTAAGCCGACGATTACAATTTGAGGGCATAACCTTTTTGGATGACAGCCTCAAAACAGATGGCTTGGTGGAAGTAGTTACCCAATTGCTGTTAATTTGCATGCATAAAGGATTATGATCACTATCCAGAGTTGGTTTGACTTCCATATCCAGAAGATCACCCCATAGTCAGGTATCCAGCAAAATATAATCTATTTGTGATGGACAACTTGGCCTATTGTATGTAAAGGCCCCACTTGGATCGGAGCGTGTCCTACCATTGACTGCTCTTACATTATATTCTAGGGTTAGGGCATTAATTTGAATGGGCTTTTCAGAACACTTCTTTATAGGACCTATATTCAGAGTTGGTATGGCCCTTTTACTATCTTCCTCACTGATACCCAGCATATCTTCCCCACTTAATGGTTCGTATGTGCAGTTAAAATCCCCTGCTACAATGATACCAGAGTGTGGGGAAATACAGGATAGCTCGTTCTCCAGTGATGTTAATATTGCTGAAATTTGGGCCCCAGGAGACCCTCTCACATAAACATTAAACAGCTCCGCATTAGTGCCCTTGGCAGGCCTTTTAATTGTCAGATGTAGAATGTCCTTAGAAAGTAAACTATGCATGGTGATGGCCCAATTTAGAGCGATGTTAATCCATATGTGGAGGCCCCCAGAGGGACAGACTTTTCCCGAGCTTATGGCTGGAATGAAAAAGGTGATACACCCTGATTTGTACAGGGGGACCAAGCTATTTGGAGTAATACCAGCTTTTATTCATTCTATTTGTTCTAGCGTCTTTGGAGGATTCACTTTATTACTAGCATTAGCTGATGGAATCCTACTTCTTCTGTTCCAGCTGCGCAATGGCTGCTCATCTTGTAGTACTTCACAGACTAGGCCAATTGCAACTGTACTGTGATCGAATGCAACAAACTTTTGGATGCTTGCCATTAGCAACGCTTGGCGTGAGTTATGGATTAACTTTTCGCTTTGCCTACTTCACTGGTTTTCAACCAGTGTTCTATTGTCAACGGTGCCCCTTCTATTGGGCGAAGGATTTATGTCTCTCCAATACGTCATGTCCAGTTCTGGATTTTAACCAGTTAATGGTTCTCTTAGAGGCTCAGGACCAGGCTTGCTCTGGGGATGGCCGTATGGCACGTGCTGCAGTACCTGGATTATTGGCTGAATGGGATATCTGTGCGGCTGCACAGAACTTCCTGCATCAGAGCTTCATTGAATATCACGCAAGTTGTCCAGTTATGCTATTGGAAGCAGCAGATTACCAGGAGCACATTTGTTCCTTCAACCTACTTGTTTGGAGGGCATCCCTTTTTTCTACTAACGACGGGATTGTCTTTTGGAGGGAATGGCATTCTTGAGTTCATGTACTTTGATATGGATTCACCACCTCCTTCTTAATAACTATCCTGGAGGCCACGCTTTACCAATAGTCTCAACGAACATATTGAAAAAACAATTATATCTCTTTTTTCCCCCCAATTTTTTTTTGGGACAACCCTTTGAACTGTGCTTGGCTTTTGAACTCTGTTTTAGTCCTTTGTCTATGTCCAATGACCTTACCAGCGGGAGGGTGTTATATGGCCCTTAGGAACATTGTCGACATTGCTAAGTTAGCATGAGCTTTGCTGCCATGATGCTGCTTTTGCGTACGTTACCACATGACTTTATTTTTGCAAGACTCTGTTTATGCCTTTCACATGAGAACTATTTGCTTTTCACGTTCTCTGCTGAGTTCCTGGGGTTTAGTCTGAACACATTGTACAAGGCTGATAAACAATGTCCCTTGTTATTCTGTTCTGGTCAGTCCCTAGCACCAAGACATAACATGCTAAGCACAGCTGCAATGCTGGAGACTCGTGCTTTGATATTACGGGGATGCATGTTGTTTTAACACACACTTCGAGAGAGCCTTTCCATGAAGAAGAGCTATTCTGTTCCTTGATGTAAACCTTACATCTAGGCTTGACGGTATGGGGTCTGCTGTCAAAGCCCAGAGATCGCGCTTTATATAAATACACTTCTTACCGGTCAAGGGGATGGTGGTTAGGCCTTAAGGTCCTTTTTCCACTGTCTTTATAAAATGACTTCCCCCTTTGTATTCTATAGAATTGTAACAATGATAATTGTTCTGAGTTTATGCATTTTACTGCTGGTAGTGGCTTGTATATCGTATTGTAGAGCACAATAGTTAAAATAAAAATGTTGAACTATTACAGTGACTCTGCCAATTCTTATTGTGGACAAGTAAGAGTGAGCGATCGAAAGGGTATGTCTTCCTGATTCCTGAGAGAGTCCCGTGTGTTGTGTTCTGGGTTGTCTAATCATTTGTAGCTTTGTGGTTTTTGGAGGAAAACAAATGAGACACTACAGCTAGTCGATTTTTGGATTTTGGGTACTAAGGTGATAGGTTGGTACACCCTTATACACCCTGATCCTGTTTTCCTGCGCTTAGTTCTGTGTAGGTGCAGAACCCCCCCAGCACAGTGGCATAAAGTGGAGTATGCATAGTGTGGTAGCTCATTGCCATTATGGACAGCACATTTTCAACTGAAATTGCTATTACTTTTGCCCAGACATATGGTTTTATTGATAAAACTGTACAGCACACAAACAAGAATGTGTGGAAATCAGCTTCACCTAGTGTATTGATTTATTTTGACCATATTAAAATATGTTTCCACCACACTTCAGAATTACAAAACATTTGCTTCATTTGTGCTTTCCTAGTTTTGATAAATTTCGAAATGTTTGTAGAGATCATTTACTGACATTTAAATGTTGTTTGCTAGAACAAAAATAACATCCTACAGTCTTACTTTTCACACCCACAGTACCCTGTAAGATTACCACGTAAACCCTCTCACTTTGCAGTAAGAGATCGAAAACTAAACACCAAACTCCCTGGAAGACAGGGCCTAACATTTTACCTCTGTCTTTGGATGCACAGCAAATATGACAAGACAAAAACAAACTTTTAAGTCTTGTTAATAGCGCATTCACTTCTGAACTCGAGCATGATTATTTTAGTGGTACTTCAGACAACCTCCCCTCCACCACTTTCAGCGACTATGGAATGGGCATGACATTGAGGAAAAAGATTGTTTAAGTTATGCTATTGGTAAAGAGAACTGATCAGAATAAACATGCCCGTAGACAGAACATTGTTCCTCACATTCATGCAATATTGATGAACTAGTAGTGGTAGAGATAATTGGAATCAATCAAGCAGAAAGATAGGATGAAGGAAAGCTTTTTAAAGAAATGTTGCATTTTTACTGCTCCCTGAACTAGTATACAAGGGAGACAACTAAAAATACATGTACTCTTGTGGAGTGTCTAAAAGAAAGAAAAAGAGTTCACAGAAAGAAAGTACTTGTGGAAGAATGCAAGGAGACAGTTACAAAAGTGGTAAACAGGCTATGCTCCACGGGAGTGGTAAAGACATGCATGACAGCCTAAAACAAATGAAGCCAGAAGATTGAAAGCAAGAAAATGTGAGTTACAAAACACAAACCCAATGGTAAGTAATGAGTGGAATTCGCTGCTAGGGAAGCTTTCAGCATGTTCTCAATATGTCTTTGCAACATGACAGATATGCTGTTTGGTAGTCTTCGACCTAAAAAGACCTCGAAATAAGTATCTGCTTGTTAAACACACATATTGCAATTACAGTCATGAGATGAGATGTACATATCTTGTTTTTTTAGCACGTTTAAGTAATACCCTATGGGTATTGTGCTTCCAAAGTCTTCACTATTCTCAACTAAAGACTAAAGTAGAATGGTAACTTTACTGAGTTGTGTTATATATAGGAATTTCACACTGTTTATTTGTGGGGAGGGAGATATTTCTGTAATATCGAGATTTTATGAGCCTGGTTTTTTTAGTGGATCATTTTGCAGTATCTGCTTTCATGTGGAAACAGTATCCCTGCTGGGAGCTCAGGCCTCCTTACAGTAACTCTACTTATTCCAAAGGGATTTAAAGTAAACAAACTGCGTGTATAACTGATAAACCATACTTAATAGGATGGCTCGGTGCTTACCAGGGACAAATCTGTCTTTTGCCTGGTTTGCTCTGCTTGCTCAGATTATTCTAGCCACTACTGAAGCAGGGCACTGGCGCAGATCACTCATCCAGTGCGCCTCGCATAGGACACTTTCTTCAATGACATTTGACTGTATTACAGACTTAAAACGTCAATTTTCCAAAGCTTTTTCATTAACTTGTAAGTCGTCTAAAATTCGTGCTCCTACTGGCCTATTCCTTGTAATGTACGCGGTACCTGTGCTTCATACTTCTTTTCATGGAGGTGTTCACTCTTGCTGACTCATTGTAAAGCAATCTTATGCCCCTTGGGCCTTGTCCACGCTCAAGAAAATTCTTTCATGCGCACTACAAGCGAGACAGAACAACTCTGAACATTTGACATAAACTTAATTTTCTCACAATGGTATTTCATTTCTAAGAGAAGTAAACAGTTTGTACTGCTGTAATGTTACTTGTTCTAAATTAATTTATCTTTTATCGACATACGCTAGTAGACCTTTCTCGAGTTTATTTTTTCTGCTCGTTCAGGTCATACCAGTTCTACTGACTATACATTATTCCCTCTCGACTATGGTAGGTCTCGGGCACATTTGCTTAGGTAATTCCTGAATAGAAGCAGGTTTGTTGTACTCCCATTCCCTAGTACCTTGGTTTCCAGGAAGGGTGGCGGCTCAATAAGACTGGTAAAAAGGTGTGTATTGTCTTATGCTATCTTGACTGCTTGTTATATACAGATTGTCAAATTAATTCTCTCAGCATGTTAGGTCAAAAATTGTTCATAGACACCTTTGTAGCACTCACAATTAAATGTATTGATTGAAGAAGCATTTTTGTGAGGGGTAACTTGCGGGTTTCAGATCTCATGGCTGGGGTATGTCCCGTCAGACACAACTTTTCAAACTATACAGGAGATTGGTTGTCCAGTAAATGTTGTCCTCCTAAGCAAAGACATTGACAAAAAATATTTCATAGTATATTGCCTTATGTTTCTTCATAATTTATAATTGGCACGGTATTCACAAATTTCCTCATCTAAATTATGATTGCGTTTCCTCTAGTCAGGACAGACAGAACATTGGCTCATCTCTCCACCTTTTCATGCACAGAGGGGCCGTCTGCAAGGGGTGTGTGCCAAATCCAGACGGGGTCTCACCTGCATGGCACCTCTGGCTTTGGGACCATAAAGGGGCCTAGGAGTACGAATCTCTTCTCAAATATTTGCCTCTTTGGGCCTAGTAGGAGCATTCTGGGCCTTTCATGATTATGCAGAATATGTAGTTTCTGTTTGGGTAGCCAATCTCGATTGCTCTTTTACTTCTTACCTTACTTGTGTGTATTGGTACAGCAGTAGGGACTATTGCTGCCTTAAAAGCCAAATAGCTGGTGCTCTTTTCACCAACTTTCTTTTCGTCTTAAGCTCCTATTTGCCCAGCTGGCATTCTTTTTCTCATCTGACAGTAAGTACCCGGCATTATACATGGTTCTATTTAGATTTCTAGGCCTTCTGTGTTTCCCCCAACCTCTTTTTGATGTAAACACACAGGGTATCTTGCGTCCCCTCTGGGATAAGTTGGTGCAATGTTGTTGCCTATTTCTTTTAGTCTTCTTATGGTCCCTCCACCTCAAAACGAAACAACCTATGCCCTAGTTGTTTAATAGTGCCCTAATTGTTGTTTGCTTCTGCATGGGCCCTGGTTGTTGTATATGTCCTGGTCGTTTTAACCCTTTCGATGCTGATGACGAGCTCAGCTCGTCATCACCCACGGATGTCGTGTGCTGATGACGAGCTGAGCTCGTCATGGAAACAGCAAAATGGCATTTTCCAGCACAGGGGGGGGAAAACGCCCAGCAGCCATGTGGTTAAAAGTGCCTCAGGAACCGTTTGCCAGGCCTTACCCTTCCCTTTCAATACATATAAGTCACCCCAGAGTAGGTCCTAAACAGCCCTGGGGGCAGGATGTGATGTATTTAAAAAGTCGACTCAACAAGAAACAAGAGCGACCCATACGTCCCTGTGAACTGAGTATAGCTGATCAGTTTAAGCACAATTGTTCAAAAGGAACTCATTTCAGTCAAAAAATTATTTTTTGTTATCAGCAAGTCCCAACCATCTTACAATGATTTAAACAAACATTACTTATTTAATCACATATGTCAAGAGAGAAACAGATCAACCAATTCTCTTATTCAACACCCACTTCAGCCAAAGTGAATGCTTTTTAATTTGCAACAACAAAAACAATTATACAAAAATTTGCATTTTGCTGTATATTGACACTATTTACATATATATTTATACGAGAGAGATTGTGACTCATGTGATTCCAGTGGAGTGACCATAACCAACAAGTGTGTAAAGTAAAGTGACAGTTTTAAAGGAAATTAAGTATTGGAATTAAAGGATATGTATTTTTTAATATATCGTGTTCTAGAGAATATTCTAGTGTTCTGGACTATCCTTTGTACATAGTTGACGATGTTTCGACCCTCTGTAGATAGCGGGGTCTCTTCAGGAAGTAGAATCTGGGGACCAGGAAACTGAATGTAAGCTGTGGGTTCAGGTAAGCGTTATCTTCCAATTTTAAGGATCAGTTAATGGTGCAGTCTATGGTGAACGTCCAAGACTGTTGTTAGCAGATAAATATCAGGAATTGAAAAATAGAAGTAGTTTGCACTTGCTTCTGTATAGGAAGGTTGGGCATGATCAGTTCACCCTCTGTTCATGGCCAGTATCCTGGTTAATGGCAAGTCCACATCAACATGAAGAAAGGTACAAGGGTAAACCTTTAACAGTGGGTGTCAGAATCAATCCCACTGGCCAGTATCAATTGCTGGTAAACTGACGATGCAGCCAACACTGTAGGTATTCCTCGATTTAACCCCAGGGTATTTCTTGGTGATTCTGACACACACTGTTAAAGGTTTACCCTTGTACCTTTCTGCTTAGAATGTCCTGCCTCCCTGCTCTAGCTGCAGAATGGCTGGGGGCACAAAAGACTAGTGTCAAACCCTTTCTGAGTGTGCTCAGGCAGAGGCTTTGTGATGTGTAGTGTGGTAGGTGACAACCACCCCCTCATCAAATCAGAGCTGGCCCATCCTGCCAACACCTATTTCCCCTTTGTCTAACTGTCTGGCAGCAACACACAAAGACCAACTGCCAGCCACGCTTATTCATGTGACCCAGGATACAGGCTGCAGAACATTCTCCTTTCTTCAAAGTTGGCACCAGTTATAAATATTGGACCTTCATACCCAACTCTTCAGTACACCTCTGGACCTGTGGAAGACTCACAATGACTGCTGTGCTGCACTGCTTCGAGCAGGACTGGTACCTTGCTGCCTTCAGGCCCGACTGCCTGAGTGATAAGGACTAGGCCTGCATCCTGAACCCAGGACCACCAGTGTGACTTCAAGGGCTAGTTGTCTGACCTCCAGATCCGAGAAAAGCTCCAACCTGCTTGAACCCAGCACCTGGACTCTGTCTGCTGGAGACCTGCCCCCAAGTGGTGCCATCCCAGTCCTGGACTCTTGAAAGTAAGCCTGAAGGTGCTCTACCAGCTCAACTGTGGGCAGAACTGATGCAGTGCAACGTATCTCCTCACAGCCCCACATCAGAAGTGCTGCTGCATGAAACATAGTCCGATTGAGGACCTCGCAATACAACCCCTTCGTACCGCCGCGGCGCATTGCATCCTCAATGCTGGACTTTGCATCATAAGGTCCTTGATGACGGTACACTTGACGAAGATGCAGGATATTGCATCGCAGCCCACAACTTCTTGGAGTCACCACTACACAATGCATCTTCAACACAGGACTTCGTATCTCAAGCCCCCCATCAACATCATTCTCAATGACAATGCAGACCTCGCATTGCAGCCCTGCAGCATTGTCGGAGCTGCCGCTGCGCAACACATCCTTGAACATAGTCTTGTAACGCTCTGCAACCAGAATTTAAGCTCCTTTATTCAGCTGGCCTAACTTGGTCCCTGTATCTATATCTAGCACACACTCCATCACTGTTCTCTGGTCTGAATTTGTGACTAGTTCCCAGACCAGCATGGCCAGATAACCACAATTGGTGCTTTGTACTTCTAGGCACTACTTTCACCTAAATCTTTAAAATTGCATATCTCCGTTTTTGCCAATTAGATTTTTGTCATTTTGGTCTCAAATTTAATCTATTTTTCTAAATTGGTGTAAGATTTTTCTTGTGTTGTGTTTTCACTTTATTACTGTTCAAAGTGCTCCCTAAATACTTCATCTCTAAGTTAACCCTGACTGATTTTGTGTGAAGCTACTAGAGGGTTGAGCACAGGTTAATTTGAGGTTTGCTTGTTTTTCACCACAACAGGAATTGTGGTTGCTGCTTGAGTGGGGTCTCACCCCCCTCAATCAGTAACCCCATTTCCTACAGAATCTTCAATGAGTTTTATGTAACAATTTGTTCCTGACCTGTTGGCTTGTGTCCTCCCACCGAGACAAGCAAGGGACTCATAAAAACCAGTACATCTAATCTGAAAAACATTTGTATTGACAGCCATTGTAATATGGGGTTGCCTTTTGAGTGCTGTGATATTTTAAGTTTTGAATCCATGTAAATTATTTTTAATTCACTATGCATGTTAAATAAATACATTTGAATTTGAAATTAATTGGACACAAGAAATATATCTGTAATATAAAACACCACATGTTCCAGATCAAAAAGGAGTACAGAAAATAAATCCAAAAGTGTATTTCACTTTGGGGAGAAAAAGAAAGATCAAAAATGGGCAAATAATGTCTAACAAACAATCAGTCTTGCAAATTAGGAAAGTAGTTTAAATGCTTTGAGCTTGTCCAGGTTATCTCCAGATTTATTAAAAAAAAAATTGATCAAGTGTTGCAATCTGGACCATCCCTGAAACCAGTAGCGGCTGGTAGGGGACGGTGGTAGGTGTGGGGTGGGTGGGGGTTAGGATATAAATAAAGAATAAAACTTACCTGCAGGTCGCTGTCGCCAGCTTCTGCCTCTCCTCAGCAGGAGCAGGAAGCACCCAGGCTTCCAGACTTCCCTAGCCAATCACAACGCTTTTTTTTGCAGCATTGGGATTGGTCTGAGCGCCGTGGTTCGGCAGTCAGACTGCGAGTGGAAGCCTGGACATGTCCTCCACGCAGGCTGTAATGCAGACTGGGTGGAGAACATGCAAAGTGTGCATGACTGTTTGAAAGGCGGAGGGGGTGGAGCTGGGGATGAGGACCTCTGTCTTGTCTGAGTTAAGTTTCGTGCGGCTGGTCTGCATCCAGCTGGCGACGGCCTTCATTCCTTCGTGGAAATTGGTTTTGGCTGTGGCGGGGTTCTTGGAAGGTGAAAGGATCAGTTGGGTGTTGTCGGCTTAGGAGATGATGTTGAGGTTGTGCGAGCGAACAATGATGGCGAGTGGTGCAATTTAGACGTTGAAAAGGGTAGGGCTGAGGGAGGATCTTTGGGACACACCGCAGATGATTTTGGTGGCTTTGGAACAAAATGGGGGAGGCAGACCCTCTGGGTTCTGTCAGTGAGGAAGGAGGTGGTCCAGTCCAGGGCTTTGTCATGTACTCCTGTGTCATGTAGATGTGTACTTAGGGTTTGGTGACAGACGGTGTCGAAGGTGGCCGAGAGGTCCAGGAGGATGAGGGCAGCAGTTTCGCCGTTGTCCATTAGGGTCCTGATGTCATCTGTGGCAGCAATGAGGGAGGTTTTGGTGCTGTGATTGCTGCGGAATCCAGATTGGGATGGGTCCAGGATGTTGCTCTCCTCTAGGAAGTGGGTCAGTTGCTTGTTGACGATCTTTCCGATGACTTTCACCGGGAACGGGAGCAGGGAGATGGGCCGGAAGTTCTTGAGGTCTTTTGGGTCTGCTGTAGGTTTCTTGAGTAGGGCGTTGATCTCAGCGTGCATCCAACTTTCCGGGAAGATGGCAGGCTCGAAAGAGCTGTTGATGATCTTCCGGAGTTGGGGTGCGATGATGTGGTTTGCTTTGTTGAAGACATGGTGAGGGCAGGGGTTTGATGCTGAGCCGGAGTGGATAGTGTTCATGGTCTTGATGGTGTTTCGTCGTTATTGACGTGGGTCCAAGAGAGCAGGAGGTTGGTGAGGCTGGGGGTGGTGGGTTTGTGGTGTTGATGGCTGTGGCGAGGTTCTGGGTGTTGTAGCTTTCATGGATGTTCACCATCTTGAGGTGGAAGAAGGCGGCTAGGGAGTCACAAAGTTCTTGCGACTGTGGGATGGTGTTGGAGCTGAAGCTGGGGTTGGAGAGTTCCTTCACGATGTTGAAGAGCTCTTTGCTGTTGTGTGCATTGTTGTCGATGAATTACTTAAAGGAGGTCCTTTTAGTGGCTCGGGTGAATTGGTGATGCTTGCGGCTGTGGTTCTTTAGGGCTGTGTGGTTGTGCGGTGTCTGTTTGTGGCCTTGAGTCTTCGGCAGGTCCGCTTCGATTCCTGGAGGTCGGTGGTGAACCAGCTGGCCTTTCTGTTGGTCCGTCTGTTTGAGGGTTTTTTGATCGGGCGATAGTGTTGGTGCAGTTGTCGATCCATTTCCTGAGGTTGCTGACGGCTGTGTAGGTGTCTGTGGTGTCTGTTGTCGGGTTTCGGGCGAGGGTCGTGATGAGCTGGTCTTCAGTGACTTTGTTACAGCTGCGGTAGGCTATCCGTTGCGGGTGGTGGTGCATGGTGGGTTTCTTGAAGGTGAAGTGGACTCAGCGGTGGTCGGTCCAGTGGAGTTCGGTGCTGTGGCTGAAGGTGACGTGGTTGCTGGGGGAGAGGATGGGGTGAAGCGTGTGTCTGGTGGAGTGGCTGGGGGTCGTGACAAGTTGTTTGAGTCCAAAGTTGGCGAGGTTCTCAAGCAGTGAGACGGAGTTGTTGTTGTCGGTGTTCACAAGGTGGAAATTCAAGTCTCCGAGGAGTGTGTAGTCCGTGGAAGCAAGAGCGTGCTTGCTGACGATGTCGGAGATGGCGTTGATGATCTGTGGCTGGGGTCCAGGGGTCTGTAAATGAGTGTTCCTCTGAGAGTGGTGTTGGGGTCGGTGTGGATCTGGAAGTGCAGGTGTTCAGCG
This sequence comes from Lissotriton vulgaris, assembly GCF_964263255.1. NCBI lineage: Eukaryota > Metazoa > Chordata > Amphibia > Caudata > Salamandridae > Lissotriton > Lissotriton vulgaris. Next base: position 900,626,290 of record NC_141687.1, read on the forward strand.
GTGGTGGAGGTGTCTGTTGTGCAGGTCGTGACTCTGAGGGTATTCCTGTAGAAGTTGATGATTCCTCCTCCTGGTTTGTTGGTGCGTTCCCTTCTGGTGATCTTGTAGCCATCTGGGATGGCTATGGCAATGTCAGGTGCCAAGGAGGGGTTCATCCAGCAATGCAACGTCTGTGGAGCCTGAGTCATGTAGGTCCTAGTGATAGAGCGCGCAGGTCACCCGGGTCACAGTTCACCAATTATTCCCCACGCACTGGGCCCTGGCGCGAGTAAACCAAGTACTGAGTTTGTGTGAACCGGGTGATTTCTTGCACGCCACTATGAGTAATTCGGGGGGTGACTCTGACACCACTTACTATTCATGTACCTGACTTACCACAGGCACATTACTCCTGACGGATCAGGAGCTAGCAGTGGATAGGCGACAGGTTTCCTAAAAGAGAGCAGAACTTTACATATACCAAGTACGTTTATCCACACGTTATTGTGAATGACCACAGACACCTGATGAGTTTTAAAGTTTTATCGAAAGATTTCAGAATGAATATGCCAAAAGGACAAGCCAAATACACAATAAAACATCTAGAGTAAGAATCAGTACCACAAGGTAACTATGGATTAGGGCAAGTATCATTGGAAAAATTGAGAACACTGATAAGCAATAGGCTATTCACCGCAAACTTAAACTAGGGCAAGGGACATGAAACAGGACCTAATATGAGTATTTAACTAGGCTAGTTATCCTATTCTTACTGAATTTCACTGCAAAACGGCTAAGGGAAAGGGGAAAAATGGAACATACTAGTATATATGACAATTTAATAATGACCTATTGGGTAGGGGGGAAAAAGGAACAATTCTAATAAACAATTGCATATAGGTTGTTTTCAAGGCAATAGGGCAGTATCACAGGCAAGTGTGCTTTATTAAGGAAGAAGAGAGAAACAAAGAGAGAGAGAAAGACGTAAACCCACTGATTGATATTTACCTAATTAGGAATGAGGACTAACCCTGGCCACGGGTCAGTTTGGAAAGACGGGGACAAGGACCCTCAAGGAATGGAATACCAGAATGCGAGCAGGTACAGCTCACGGACAGTCAGGACAGGATACCCCTCAGGTTTGGGTCAGGGCTGGGCTCACCAAGATACGACCAACACCCACAGCTTCGGATGCAACGCCTGCGTTACTCCTCTCTGCAAGTAATCCGCCAGTAACCCCGATTGGGTTTTCGAATTTTCCCCAGCAAAGTGCTTCGCCAGCACTTAAGACTATTTCCACCCCTTAGGAGATTGTGGAAAGCATGGACAGAGTGCTCCGCAGCACTCTTAGATTGAGCACCTATAGAGTTCGTAGGGTCAGTGACAGGTCTGCTACTCGGACAAGTCGGACAATTTTTCCTAAGCTACACTAGGGCAATTATACTGTTTAGGGACCCTTAGACCACCCACCAATGTTGCAAGTGACAGCTTCGCACATTATGATTGGTCAGGAGAGGTGACTTGGTCATTGTCGCCTCCTAGAATTCAGTGTTCCCATCATTACTAGTAATTTCTGCCTACCCGCCCCTTGGGTTCCCGTTCCCATGCATAGGAATACAGCAAGACAATACAGTACATAGCAGGTAGCAACAGTGTTGCTTCGCCCAAGGTAAGATTCAGTCTCCGGGAGATGCTCCCCAGGCGCATTGGGCTTCTGGAGCCAGCTGGCTTGTTTTAGCTTCTGCGCAGTGAGGTTTCTCTCAGGTCACATGACAGTTCTCAGAGGAGCTTCATCATGGCGTAGCTCATGTGTTACCGGCCCCCCAGAGACGCGACACAGGAAAAGTAAGCGAAAACAAATTAGAATCATACAAAAAATGATCACACTGTATACCGTGATAGAATTTAACACACCCCTTATTTTATAACATCTATAGTATTAAAGTTTAGTGCGAAAAGACAGATAGGCAAAGCAGCGATAGCAAGCAGAGAGAGCGTGGTGAGAGACAAGCGGCCATCTTTGCATCAGTGCGCATGAGCAATACAATCCCTCCAAAATGCGAGTGCGTCACATCACATGGGTATGACCGACGCATGCGCAGACTGGATTTCTGCGAAGCAGCCATTTCCTTAGTGCAAGCAGGGGAGGGAACAGGTTCAGGGAGAAAAAAATAAAATAAAATAAATATTCCTCATGAGCTATCTTGCTGTGTCCTAATCAGTAGGGAAATCTGGGTACTATATGATAATTATTATGAGCAGGGCTAATAAAAAGGAGCTAAGGTTCCTTACCTGGAATGTTAACGGGCTCCGAGTTAAATCAAGGAGACTACTAATTTTGAAATATTTAGAAGATTCGCCAGCACAGACTATTATTTTACAGGAAACACACTTAACACAAAAGGAATGTAAGGATATATTCACTACTCAAAAATGGATTGGGAAAGCTATCTACACATCGCAAGACTTGGTTACAAAGGGAGTGGCTATTCTGATTAGAAGAGGATCTGATATAGTAGTTGAAAATAGTTTAGTAGATAGTAGAGGGAGATGGGCGATTTGTAAGTTAAGACTGCCGGGAGAAACGCTAGTAGTAGTTGGTTACTATGGCCCAAATACTGATGATCCTACAATCTTAGAGAAAATAGAACTCGAACTATTGGACTTCTCAGGTAAAATTGTTATGGCAGGAGATTTTAACACAATATTAGATGGTAAGCTGGATAGAACTGGTAATCCTAGGGCAATAGTGAATAGTAAAATGACTGCTAAAGTGAAGTCACTTATGGCTCAGTTAGGGCTGTGTGATATTTGGCGACTTAAAGCAGCAATGCAGCCAGGATATACGTTCTATAATAAGAAATATAAACATAATTCAAGGATTGATTTTTTTCTGATAGATATTAGGATGAAAGAGCGAGTTATCAATGTAGAACATATAGGGGCACATTTATCAGATCACTCTGCTGTATGTCTAAATTTAAGCTTGGAACGGGAAGATACGACCCCGGTTTGGAGATTAGATCGCACAATTTTAGCTGATGCAGAAGTCTTAGAGAGTCTTAAAGAAGAGATACAAATTTTTTTGGAGATTAACCTGGGATCGGCTAGGGAAGACACAGTGTGGGAAACATGCAAAGCCTTTATGAGAGGTAGAATGGGAGCTCTAGGTGCAAAAAAACGTAGAGTATATTATAGTCAAGTCTCTAATCTAGAAAAAGAGATTCGAGAGGCTGAATTTATCCGAATCTCCCAGGGAGTTACCATCCCAGATGGATTATGCGAGAAAAAACTCTTAGATTTAAGGGTTCAACTTACTGCAACACTTACTCAAAGAGTTATGGAGAGATGGGAAGCCAGTCAGTTGGCACACTTTTCATATGGAGAGGGATGTGGCAAGCTACTAGCGTGGAAAGCCAAGAAAGATGCTACACGGAATCAAATTAAGGAGATTAAGAATCCAGGGACAGATCAAGTTATTACAGAAAATAAACAGATTGTAGAAGCGTTTCAGCAATACTTTGCAGATGTTTATACAGAGGATCTCTGTCCAGATAAGGTTGAGATTGATTCCTGGCTGTCTCTAATACCACCGCTTGCGGATGAGGATATGTTGGATTTAAATAAGGAAATAACTCAGGAAGAGTTGATGAAAGTTATCAAGGAAGGCAAAAGAGGGAAAGCACCTGGACCAGACGGTCTACCTGTAGAAGTGTATAAAGCTTTAGGAAATACGGTGGTCCCCACTTTGTGTCATTTGTATAATAAAATCTTTAGAGGAGAAGTGGCAATCCCAAGCTCATAGAACGAAGCTACTATTGTTTTAATACTAAAACCAGGGAAATCTCCAAAAAGCATGGATGCGTATAGGCCGATTTCACTTTTAAATTGCGACTACAAATTTTTTCCAAAATCTTAGCTGATAGGCTGGGTAAAATTATTCATAAATTGATTCATGAAGATCAAAGAGGTTTTATCAAGAAGAGGTACTTAAAAGATCTTACTTTTTCATTGATAGGTATGATTGACGTGGCCTCTAAATATGAATATCCCTTGGCAGTCATTGCGTTAGATGCTGCCAAGGCTTTTGATCGAGTCAATTTTGTATATTTAAAATCCCTTTTGCACCATCTTAATTTAGGGGATAAGTTCACACAATCTATTTTTTCTTTGTATTGTGCACCCACATCAAGAGTACTAGTAAATGGAACCCTTACGCTTCCTATCAGAGTAATGCGGGGCACCCGACAAGGATGCCCCTTGTCACCGCTGCTCTTCAATATATATATAGAGCCTCTTGCATGCAAAATTAGAGCTTCAGCAGAGATACCCCCCTTTGTTGTGATGGATTGGTCCAAGAAACTTGGGCTTTATGCGGACGACATTATTGTTTATTCTACTGATTTAGTTGGAACTTTGGAAAATTTAGTGAATACGACAAAGGAGTTTGGTAAGATTTCTGGATATCAGTTAAATCAGGATAAAACTGAAATAATGACTTGGAATCTTGATACTGAAGATGTTAAAGTAACAAAAGAGATGAGGTATTTGGGAGTTAGGATTACTCAGAAAATTGAAGATTTGGCAAAAACTAATTACGATAGGGTGAGGAAAGAGGTTGGCGACATGTTAAAAGGCTGGATGAATTTACCCCTGTCAATATATGGAAGATCTAATCTTGTTAAGATGGTGATTGTACCTAAGATTACCTTTTTGTTCGAGACTATTCCGTTGGGCTTCAAAAAGGAATGGCTGGCGAAGTTACAAAGCATGATAACATCGTTTATATGGGCGTCAAAATCCTCTCAAATTTCTTGGAGGAAAATTAGGAGGAAAGTTGAAAAAGGAGGACTGGCGGCTTCAGACATACGAATATATGCATGGGCTTTTTGTTTAAAAAATTGCAGGATGCTGTTGGGTACCCCTGTTAACTCTCAGATTGGAGGCCTTTTTGCGATAATGCTGAAGAGATCAGGTTATCATGAGTTTGGTTTTTTGTATAAGTTTGGAGACCCTAAGTTTTTTAAAAAGGTGAAACTCAAGACGTTGAGAGACCTGGCGGAGACATGGTATAAGATCAGGAAAGTATCTAATCTTTCGTATTTTAGCCATAACGCTCCAATATGGGATTCTCCTGGAGCCCCCTCTTGGACACGAGATCTGCTTGCTTTAAGTTTGAAAAAGGAACCTGATTTGCAAAGGTGGAAGGACTTGTTTCAAGATGGCAATTTAATTCCTTGGGGCAGTTGCCGGCAAAAGTGGGGCTCAGTCTTCTCTAAATATAAATACTTACAGATTCAAAGCTGGGCAAGCCATTTGGAAGAAGAGATTGGAGTGGAAAATGAGCTGGAGTCAAAGTTGGAGACGGGGGCATTCGAGAAGGAAGTAGCTTTCTGGTATTGGCGAATACTTGATATGGAGGATGGAACATTTGATTTGCCAGAGACCCTGTGGAAGGAAAGCTTGCCAAAGATCGCCACAGAAGACCAATGGCAAGTAACTATGTGCATGCTATATAGAATTGTTAAACCGGCAAATCTGAGGCGAAATCTTTTGTTTACTATCCACAGGGCATACTGGTCTCCATACAGGCTTTCTAAATTTAAAGATGGAGGGATTGTTGGATGTCCAAAATGCAAAGCTCCAAATGTGGATGACCTACACATGTTTGTGTCTTGCCCAAATATCAAGAATTTCTGGTTAGATGTGAGTAATTCTCTCTCCAAATCTTTGAACCAACCCATTGAGGTAAGCCCTGAATTAATTATTACTGGGAGAATTGATTTACAAAATAGTTTTTTGAATAATAATGTCAGACTTATTTTTTATGCTATGTTGTTGGCACGTCGAGAGATATGTAAACTGTGGGTCTCACCACTTAGTCCCACTTTATTAGATTGGGTTTTAGCTATGAGGTACATGGCAAAGCTTGACATGCTAGACCGCTCTAAAAGAAACAGAGGATTTTGGTTACCCTTCCTGCAAAAGTTTGGTTAAAATTAATTTTATGTTAAAGTCCAATGATTAAGCCCGTGCCTGTCTCGCTGGTACTTGAAATTACCCCAGTACGATAAAGAGAGTTGGTGGAAGACACGCATCTTGGGTCAGGCTGGGAAGAAGGATAGCTCAGAGGAAGGCCAGGCCCAAAAATATGTGTTGTCTATGCCCCATTACTCTAAATCCAGCATAAGAGATAATAACAGCCCAGAGGTGGATTAAAGAGAAGAAGGGGCGGCAAGACGGCAAATGAGGATATAAAAAAAAAAATAAAAAAAAATAAAAGACGGACAGTTGGATTAATATGATTATACGTTAGGCGAGGTTCATGAGTGCGAGCAAGTCGCTTTACGTGCGAATCCTTGCTCCATCAATCCCCTCTTTGATGATATTTACTATCATCACTACAAAGGAAACAGATGCCAACTTTCATTCTTCCATATCATGCATCTCGATTTCTACAAACTTATTATTTATTTTTCTTTCAGCGTCTTTATGAGAGTGGTGATTCTTCACCTTTTTGTATATTTGATTTCTCAATTCTCCCAATTCTAACTCATCTATATTTCTCTTTACTCCTCTCTTATTCATAGTGTATTTCTTTTTACACTTTTGACATTTACAGCAGATGAATATGATCAGTGCAACCACACCTATTCCAAATATTGGCATTAGTATTTTCCACAGAAGATTTCTACCTAAGTTAGAGAACCAACTACCTATAGAGGAGAGACCTCCAGTCAGTCTTGTCCATGCACTGTCAACCTCTAATGGTTTGAGTTCCTTTTCCAAATTAGTTATGTTTCTTACATATCTTTTAAGTTCAATACTTTTATCAGGTATGTAGGTGCAACAATGTTGCGCCTTCAGCATTCTACAGACTCCGCCCTCCTTTGCTAATAAGGTATCAAGAGCAAGGCGATTCTGCAAAACCATTGATCTGATCGCAACCATCTCGGTATTAACCAGCAGGAATCCAGCAGCAGTGTCAGTAGATAACCGATCCACTACTGTAGACAATTTGCAGATTCTGTGTGTGTTCAGAACTACCCCCATTCCAGGTATCAGTGCACTAAAGATATCACCTATTATTTCTCCTACACTTTCACGTTTACTACGCACTAAGCCATTAGTGTCTTCATCATTGCAGCAGCATTATTCACATGGTATATTTTCGGGAAAACAATACCAAAGTAGCAGCTTCCATACCAGTGATCCGGCAATTTAAAATAAGCCTTGTTTCCACATATATAATATATTCCGGGAAACACAGGTTCTGACCCATTTTTGAAACCCCAACCTCCAATCACCTTATAATTATGTTCACACTCGCTGGAGCCAATGAATACATTGTTATAATATTCTGTCCTTTCTCTATGGAGACAAAGTTTTCCTTTCCGTTAAAAAATCCAGTAACAAAGCAGGATTAGCTTCGCCTTGCGAGGTGTTATCCATATGTTCTGCCCACCTAGGGACTCTATCCTTTTCGTCATTTGCCTTTTTCTGAAACTTTTCCCTCCTTCTGTCTGCCATTTTTATGAACATCTTTTCCTGCTCTTGCAAGGAACAGGTCAGATTAGCCTGTCGTGCTTCATTTAAGTCTATGTCACCTATAGTCAGGAAATATTCTCCCATATACCGGGTCACCTCACTTCTAATATGTACAAGGTTCAGGTGTCCCCTAATAGGGAGTTCAGAAAAGACTACGTCAGCATTTGAATAATAGTACTGTAGAGTGCTTCTATAAAACAAGCTTGCCAATATACTGCAGGAGATTCCATAGGTTAGGGGTAAGTGGTGATATGTCACGCCTTCAGCCACAGAAGTGGGTAGCTTCATGCAGACATAACAATCTTCTATTTCCATAGCTTCTACATAATGCACCAATAGGTTAGCGAAAACATTTAAATGCGTCCTGTTTTTCATGTTGTGAAAGTGCAGTCCACCCTCATCTGATGCTTCTAATTTTGGTCGTGTGTGTCTGAGACTTTTTGAGTTGTCACGTCGTTCTAAGCTTCGTGGTGTTTCTGCAGTCTGTACAACGTCTGTGTCTATCACTTCAGGTTCAGTAGGGGACAAGTTAGGATCTTTACTTATCATAAAAGGAATAAAAACTGTTAGTCCTATCCACATGACTATCAACATAGCTACACTACATAAGCATATTTTACAGCAAGTTTTACAACACCCAAATCTGGACCTTCCTGCTACGCTTGAATCAGACATTTTAGCTCACAGGTGGTCTTTGCAACCCCTCTTTGTTTCTTCACACCAAGGCTTCTCTCGGTTTTGTCTCAAGGGGGTCTTCGTCAGAGCTCCGATCAGTAACGGACTCGTCGTCACTTTTGCCACTGTGACTGGGCTCATCAATTTCTTCCAGCACCAAGTATGTCCATTCGGGGCTCCGATACAGTCTGTTCTGTTTCTTCACTCTGTCGCTCTTTCTCAGAGACTTGCCTCGGGCTGCCTTTCTTTCGCTTTCAGCCCTTTTTCGGTCTTTCAGTTTTTCCTCGACTGTTTTTATTCGGAGTCTTAGCCTTTTGACGTACCTGGGTGTACTTTTGCTCCTGTGACTTTCAGTGGTCGAGGACACTTGGCCTTCCTCGTGCACTCTTTTTATTTTCTCTTTGGGTTTGACAGAGTCTATTTCCCTTCCTGTCTGACTAGTTCCAGGTCTTTCATCTATTTCTTCTGCCTGGTCCTCAAGCTGGCCCTGTTCAGGTTCGCTTTGTATGTTTCCTTTGCTTTCAGGTGAACTGGATTCTGATTCCTGAACAAGTTCGTCTATTTCTATCTGCTCTGGTTCATGCACTTCGTTCCCTTCATTTTCTTCCGCATGAACTTCTGCTTTGACCACTATCTGTCCCTTTCCAGACTCCGGAGTCTCGGGTGGAGTGTCGATATCTTGATCTGTCCCTACTTGGCCTAATTCCTGATCAGGTATGATGTGAGTCTCGTTGACCTGACCTTCGTCCTCTAGTTCTGTCTCACCTGGACTATCCCACTCACTGTCTAGGTAGGAATATTTCCTGGTTCGTATTGGATCATGAACCTGGTCGTCGGCAGGGTACCACTCAACGTCTCGACTTGTGCTCGGCAGTTCGATGTCAGCGAGATCCGGACTCTCTTCGGGAGTCTCCTCAGCGGTGCTGCCTTCAGCTTCAGTTGCGTTTTCTCCGGTTACCCGCTTTGTGTGGCTGGCATGAATCCACTTCGGTACACCAGCGCACTTTACGGCAGTAGTGGTGACAAGGATCACTTGCCTCGGCTTTCCCCACTTTGGTTTGAGGCAACTCTTCCGGGTGTGTTTCTTTAACACCACCCAATCACCTGGTTGTAGCTTATGTGCTGGAGTCTTGGGCCAGTCGTCAGCTGTCTCTCCAATCTGGTGGGAGATAGAACGCACTTGGTCACCCAGTTGCTTGCAGTATTCTAGCACCAAATCATCAGTAATGCTTAGCAGTTTGTGTCCAGGTACCCATGCTTGTCGCATCACTCTCCCCATTAGTACCTCATGGGGGCTCAAGCCTGGTTTTCGATTTGGAATACTTCTCAGACTCATCAGCACAAGGGGCAAAGCTTCTGTCCAGTTCATTTTGGTGGAATCACACATCTTCGCCAATCTGGACTTGATCGTGCCATTTATCTGTTCAACCACCCCAGACGCCTCGGGATGGTAGGCACAGTGCAGTCTTTGCTTCATTTTAAAGGCCTTACAGAGCTCTTCTAGGATATCGTTGGCAAAATGCCCACCTTGGTCTGTTTCAATCGTCTCAGGAATTCCATACCTAGGTATCAATTCCCTGAGCAATAATTTGGCTACAGTTAAGGCATCATTTTTCTTTGCTGGGTAAGCCTCCACCCACCGGGAAAATAGGCACACTATAACCAGGACATACCTATATCCCTTGCATTTGGGCATGGTTATAAAGTCCGCCTGCATCCTAACAAAGGGACCTACTGCCTTTCCGAAGGTACTTTGCTCTACTACAGTCCTCTTTCCTGCATTGAATTGCTGACACACTAGGCACCTCTGGCAAAACCTTTCCGCCTGGTTCCTGAACTTTGAATTGTAGAACACCTTGTCAAACACACGGCACATGGCGTCCCTTCCCATATGTGTAGATTCATGTATCATCCTGACCATGGGATCTATCAGGCTGTCGGGCAGCACAGGCACTCCAGTTTTGTTTACCACCACACCATCATTTCTCACTCTGCATTCCTTCTCACTCCACCTGCCCTTTTCTTCCCTGTCTGTTAACTGTTGTAAGTCTTTCAACTCATCCCAGGTTGACACATTATCAAACAACATCAGTTGGCAGCTGTGTACACCCCATAACCCAATTTGGAGGGACATTTGGTGTCGGGCACAAAACTGTGCGATTTGGTCAGCGTATCTGTTCCCGGCTGTCACATCATCATTTCCGGATCTGTGAGCCGCACACTTGACCACAGCCAATTCTTTGGGCAATTGAATAGCTTCCAGTAATTCTTGTACCACCTTTCCGTTTCTGATAGGGGTACCTGAGGAAGTCATGAATTCTCTTTGTAACCATAGTTGGCCGAAGTCATGAACAACCCCGTAACAGTACTGACTGTCGGTATAAACAGTTATTCTCTTGTTTTTACCCCTCCTACAGGCTCTTGTCAATGCGATGAGCTCCGCTACCTGTGCAGATTTTACTTCGCACAGGTAAGAGGCTTCTATGGTGTTGGTCAATGTGACCACAGCATAGGCAGCACACAGACCTCCACTCTCATGTCTTGAACATGAGCCGTCTACAAACATGGTAAGATCCCCATCAAGCAATGCCACTTCTCGGATGTCAGGACGGGGCTTAGTGCTGAATTCTGTCAGATCAATGCAGTTATGTTCCATTTCATCCTCGTCGTCTATATCCAGAGGAACAGGTAATAGAGTTGCTGGTTTTAGGACATTGCACCGAGAAATGGTTACATTCTCAGCACCAATTAAAATTCTCTCATATTTTGTCAGCCGACTAGGTGTGAGATACTGGGTCTTGGTTCTCGTCAGTAAAATTACAACAGAGTGTGGAACATATACAGTGACAGGATGTCCCATGACAATATTCTCACTCTGTTCTAGACTGACGCAAGTAGCAGCTACTGCTTTCAGACATCCGGGCAATCCAGCAGACACCGGATCTAGAGTGGCCGAGAAATAGGCCACGGGACGCCTTACCAGCCCATGCTCCTGGGTCAGGACTGAGAGCGCACAATTTTCTCTGGTGTCACAGAACAGTTCAAAGCGCTTGGAATAGTCAGGCATACCCAAGGCAGGAGCAGTACATAGACAGTTTCGCAATGTTACCCACGCGGACATGCTTTCACTGTCCCAACTGACTGGGTCTTCTACTCCTTTCTTGGTCATTTTTATCAAAGGTTTGGCCAGAGTTGCGAATCCCACAATCCACTGCCTGCAGTACCCCACAACTCCTAAAAACATTCTCACCTCTTTCTGAGTTCGGGGTAGGTCCATTGCCTTAATTATTTTGATCCTTTCTGTGGTGACTTTTCGGATCCCTTTCTCTATCTGGTGCCCCAGATATTTTACTGAGTTTTTGCAGAACTGTAATTTGTCAGGGGAAACTTTATGTCCTCCTTTTCCTAGGTGATTCAGCAAGGCGATGGTGTCGGTGACACAGTCAGTTTGGGTTTTAGATGCCACTAAAAGGTCATCTATGTACTGCACCAAAACAGACTCTCTTGGCAGGACCAGAGATTCAAGGCATTTCTTTAGGATCTGGTTGAAAATCGATGGACTTTCAGTGTACCCTTGAGGGACACGATTCCAGACATCGATATGGCTGTCAAATTCGAAACTAAAAAGGAACTTGCTTTCCGGATGCAATGGGATGGAAAAGAATGCATGACACAAGTCAATGACAGTGAACCATTCCGCATTCCAAGGAATCTGATATAGGATCACTGCAGGGTTGGGCACAATAGGACAGCAAGGTACAACAATTTGGTTTACCTTGCGCAAGTCCTGCACTACTCGGTACTTTCCACTAGGCTTTTTGATCCCAATGATGGGCGAATTGCAGGGACTGCTCATTACTTCTTCTATGATTTCTGCTTCAAGCAACCTGGTAATTTCAATTGCGACTCCTGCTTTTACTTCTGCACTCATTTTGTACTGCCTTGTTTTGGGATATACTGCATTTGCTTTTATTGCGATTTTAACTGGGTCCACGTTAGTCATTAAGCCTACATCTTTTCCCGTGAAATCCCACACTTCAGGTACCACTCTTAACTGAAGCTCTTCAGGTAAGTCTTCAACGGACAAGGCTTTAATGTCAGTGTCGGGTCTCACTAACATCAGTTTATACAAACCATCTTCATCGGGGGTCTGAATTTCGACACCTTTTGGTGTGCAAAAGATGGTGCAGCGCATTTTGCACAACAAATCACGTCCTAGCAGGTTCACAGGACTGGAATCACAGACCACAAATCTGTGCATTTCTTTAAAGTTTCCTATGGAGATTTCCATAGGCTCTGTTACTGGAGTACTTATTATTTGATTTGAGACAACCACTACTTGGATTTCTTCTCCCGAGAGGGGTAGGTTAGGAACATCCACTGTTCTCACAGTGGACCGGGTAGCACCAGTGTCCAACAGAAAGGTGACGTCTTTTCCCTCAACCTTTCCTTCAATGTATGGTCCAGTCTGGTCTACCGGTAAGGAGGCGCCAAGCACGCACTCCTTGTCCTCCCCTCTCAGGCCCCGTCAATCTTGTTCATCACAAAGAAAGGAATCGTTCAACAGGTACTGTGGAATTGCTGCATTGCTTTCATTCTCTCCTTCCCATATTTCCGCCCTTTCATTCTGCTGGCCCTGATTCTTATAATTCTGTCTAGGAGCGCGAGGCACTGGTGGTAGTTTTACCTGTTGCTGGTTCTTTCTTGTCCCCTCTTTCTGCACCTGTGGATTTAAACCATTTATAGGGGCATTACCGGCCTGCAGGTGTGGACACTCGTCTCTCCAATGCCCTATCTGGCCGCACCCGTGGCAAGGAAACTTCTTCATAGCTTCTTCCCGACTCATTTTTGCATGGGGCTTCCCTCCTCCCCCAGCATTGGTACTTTGGGCATTATTATTAGAATTCAGTTTACTTAACTGTTTTTCTTGCTGTTCAGCCAATTTCACTTGTGCCCACATAACCTTTTCCTTGAGGGCTTTCTTTTTATTCTCGATCTCATCTTCGCAGTATTTTGCGTATTTAAGGACATCATCTATAGGCTTTCCCTGCCAGCTGATTTTATTATCTCGTATCCATTGGGATATTTCAGGCCTCAATCCCAGCACAAATCTGTAACTAAAATGGGTCATGTCCTTCATGTCCACATTATCGATTCCACTGTAAGTTTTAAAAACTTGCAGAAACCTTTCATAAAAGGAGTGGACAGATTCGTCTCGCTCTTGGGTAGTTCTATCTATCTGGGTCCAATCGGTTTCCTTTGCAGGTACCTTTTTCTTGAGGTATTGTATGACTTGCTCATACTTCCTCATTACTTCAGGTGCGGGAGCTCCAGTCTTTTCGTCTCTCGCATATTCCTCACTAGGCCAATCAATTTCAATTTTGCAGTCGGTCCACAAATCTACAGGGACCACAATGTCGAAAAACCCATCCAGGTCTTTCAATAGGCATTTCTGAACTTTTATGAAGCGTTCAACCTGTCTGTACCAGTCAACTGGTTTCTCCCGTAATTTCGGGAAGTCATTAGTAAATGACACGATATCCTGTCGGGACCAAGGGACATGGACATACTTTCCCCCCGGGACCTCTCTCATGGGACACAATTTTTCTGCGGGAGTCACTTCTTTCAGCACATATTCTGAAGCCGGGGTTTTGGCCCTGCTGTCTTCCTTTTTCTTTGCCCACCGGGTTCTCCATTTCCCTACATCCCCCCATTTCTGCAAGAGTTTTAATAATTCTTTTATCTGGATCTGTTTTCCTACCACATTCAAGCTCTCTAAGTCTTTGTCCGAAAAATCTACTCTGTAGGGTTTCTGTAGGATTTTGGAGCGACTGACGTCTATTCCCATTTCCGTGGCTGTGTCCATCAGTCTCCCATGGAGCAATCTAGCGTTCCGGGTAAGGTTTTTACTGATGAACAGTAACTCTTCTTCACTGAAGGAGTTTAAGCGGTCTAATCCTACATTTCCAGCCATCATCTCTTCTATTTCTATTCTTAGCTTATAGATTTCTAATGGTTTGGGTTGGGGAGTGGTCTCTTTCTCTAATTCTTTGGTCCATCTGTCTAATTCTTCTGGGGATACCACCGTGGCACTCCTAACCCCAGACGTACTCTCAATCAGAACCTCTTTTGCCCTACTCTGACTCCTTGCCCCTGACATGCTAGTTCTAGGTTCCCTAATGGATTTACAAAAGGGGGTGGTGATGAACAGAGTGTCTGAATTGAGCAGACCACTCTTACCCAGTCCAAAGATCAGGGCTTGATCCATCACCGTTATTTATCTCACTGCCCCATCCCAGCTCAGAACCTGGCTATATGCAAATCAGTCTGTCCCTGGCCCAGTGCATCATGGGAACAGGGCAGACTAAACTACCAAGCCAATTCTTTACCAGAAAGGAGACAAGCTACCGGGGACCGGTTTCTGGCATTTCAGCCTCTTCGGCCCGGCTTGCTTGAATCCTGATGGAGCAGTGAGAAAGGGACTCATGTCTGAGTATACCCTGCCACACCTATAGTGGCCAAAATCGATTTACAAAAGGGGGTGGTGATGAACAGAGTGTCTGAATTGAGCAGACCACTCTTACCCAGTCCAAAGATCAGGGCTTGATCCATCACCGTTATTTATCTCACTGCCCCATCCCAGCTCAGAACCTGGCTATATGCAAATCAGTCTGTCCCTGGCCCAGTGCATCATGGGAACAGGGCAGACTAAACTACCAAGCCAATTCTTTACCAGAAAGGAGACAAGCTACCGGGGACCGGTTTCTGGCATTTCAGCCTCTTCGGCCCGGCTTGCTTGAATCCTGATGGAGCAGTGAGAAAGGGACTCATGTCTGAGTATACCCTGCCACACCTATAGTGGCCAAAATCGATTTACAAAAGGGGGTGGTGATGAACAGAGTGTCTGAATTGAGCAGACCACTCTTACCCAGTCCAAAGATCAGGGCTTGATCCATCACCGTTATTTATCTCACTGCCCCATCCCAGCTCAGAACCTGGCTATATGCAAATCAGTCTGTCCCTGGCCCAGTGCATCATGGGAACAGGGCAGACTAAACTACCAAGCCAATTCTTTACCAGAAAGGAGACA
This sequence comes from Lissotriton vulgaris, assembly GCF_964263255.1. Lineage (NCBI taxonomy): Eukaryota > Metazoa > Chordata > Amphibia > Caudata > Salamandridae > Lissotriton > Lissotriton vulgaris. The sequence continues at coordinate 900,641,582 of NC_141687.1, forward strand.
AGCTACCGGGGACCGGTTTCTGGCATTTCAGCCTCTTCGGCCCGGCTTGCTTGAATCCTGATGGAGCAGTGAGAAAGGGACTCATGTCTGAGTATACCCTGCCACACCTATAGTGGCCAAAATCGATTTACAATAGTAAGAATTGGCTTCTGTAGTTTGGTTTGCCCTGTTCCCATCATGCACTGGGACAGGAACAGACTAGTTTGCATACAGTCAGGTTCTGAAGCTGGGATGGTGCAGTGAGCTAAAAAGCGGTGTTGGATCTAGCCCTGATCTCTTGACTGGGTGAGAGTTTTCTGCTTAATTCAGAGACTCTGTCCCTCACCACCCCTTGTTGTAAATATTTTTGTCCACCCTAAGCGTGGAAGGGTATACTCAGATGTGAGTCCCTTGCTCATTGCACCATCAGGATTCAAGCAAACCGGGCCGAAGACGGCTGTAATGCCAGAAACCGGTCCCCGGGAGCTTGTTTCCTTCCCAGTGTAAGAATTGGCTTCTGTAGTTTGGTTTGCCCTGTTCCCATCATGCACTGGGACAGGAACAGACTAGTTTGCATACAGTCAGGTTCTGAAGCTGGGATGGTGCAGTGAGCTAAAAAGCGGTGTTGGATCTAGCCCTGATCTCTTGACTGGGTGAGAGTTTTCTGCTTAATTCAGAGACTCTGTCCCTCACCACCCCTTGTTGTAAATATTTTTGTCCACCCTAAGCGTGGAAGGGTATACTCAGATGTGAGTCCCTTGCTCATTGCACCATCAGGATTCAAGCAAACCGGGCCGAAGACGGCTGTAATGCCAGAAACCGGTCCCCGGGAGCTTGTTTCCTTCCCAGTGTAAGAATTGGCTTCTGTAGTTTGGTTTGCCCTGTTCCCATCATGCACTGGGACAGGAACAGACTAGTTTGCATACAGTCAGGTTCTGAAGCTGGGATGGTGCAGTGAGCTAAAAAGCGGTGTTGGATCTAGCCCTGATCTCTTGACTGGGTGAGAGTTTTCTGCTTAATTCAGAGACTCTGTCCCTCACCACCCCTTGTTGTAAATATAGGTTCCCTAATGGGCATATCCATCAGGACCACTGATTCGCACTCACTTTCGTGGTCATCATCAATGAGCACTTCTTTTATCGGGGGGGGGATGCTGGGAGTTGGCATGTTTGGGGTCATGACGGGAGGACGAGGACTAGTCAGGTTGTCCCTATAAAGAGGAATAGCGGGTCCAATGGTTACTGGGATAGTCAGGGAATCTGGATGAGGATGTATCTGGGCTATGGTCCGGACCAAATCATCTCGCTGTCTAACCAGGGCTTCCTTCTCTTGTTCTCGCAAAGCCCTTTCTGCGGATTTGTCATGCAATACTTGGGGTACCAAGGGAGGGTAAATACTTGGGGCAGACGGAGTAATCAATCGAGGTGGGCCTTCTCCAAATGGCTGATAATTCGGGACCGTGGATTTAGGTCTGCAAAACCCATCCCCTTCACTGGTCTTACTATCCGTACCCGTTCCATCTGTCTCACTATCCCTCCGACATCTGGGATATTTGGCAAACGGGTTTGGTGAACTTAAAGGCTCTGACTCTGCTACATAGGGAGGTGGGTTTTTCATCAATAAATCCTCTAGGTGCTCATCTTCTGAGTCCCCTACGGCCATTAAGTGATGGGTTTTCTCTTTACTTTTTCCTTTCCCTTGTTCTAATACCCCCATCATTGGAAATAAACCCTCCACCATCATGCTTTGTCTCCAATGTTTCATTTTCTGCTCTTTGGTTTCTCTATGGACCCTCGGATACCATTTGCTCACTCCCTTGTCCATCCGGGGTCTATCTCTCTCCAAAGCCTCAATTTCCCATTCTTCTAGAGCCTCGTACTGAGTTAATCTGGGTCTGGGATGTAGTTCATTCATGCGGGTTCTCAAGTTAAACAGGATTCTGCCATTAAACGTACCATCAATAGGAAATGCTAGGACTCCGTCATCTGCAGTATATTTTGCCCAATTTTCTAACCATACACAGGTATGGTACCCTTTGTCAAACATCATGAAGGAAGCAGGAGTATTTGGTGGAGGAATGATCACCCCTTCCCTCGTTCTAATGGGCTTGTCTGTTTTGAAAAAATTCTTTACCTTGTCAGAAAACGACATTTTTCTTTTTATTCCATACATCATGTGCGGTCTACCTTGTATAATCTGTTCCTTATAGAAGCCTGAGTTTTGTGGGTTAGGTAAGAACTCAGGATACCACATATGCCTTTCCAGGCTCGCTTCTAACTCGGCCTGATTAATCTTGTTTACTTTTGTACTTCCAATGCTAGCGCGACTTTTATTTTGTAGAACCCAATCAACACTACGGATACAAAAATCCTTGTCCAATGGGTGCGCGGCCTTTCGCGAGACCAAGTCTCACGCTCCGGCACTCACCCCTCCCTTACAAATTCAGCTTCACTACACACCCGCTGTCTTGACCAATACTAGCGCGGCACGGAGTGACGTCAGAGCAGTCTTCCGACCGACTCCCTCCTTCACAAGGTAACGGAAACTTTTAACTTTTCCTAAAGTGCGAGTACAAATCTTAGTCAACAATACACAACGATTGCCACTGTGTCTGAGTGTTCTAAATAGGTAGAAAAATTTTCTTTCACCACAAGTAAACCACTTCTGTCTACTTTTCATTCACTCCGGATAGACTTCCTTGCCTACCCTCTCACACGAGTAATACAGACCCCGTTATTCTGACTCATCCACTTCTTTCCGGGATATCTACTGAGCCAGGATTTCACCAGCGGACTATGTTACTTACCAGTCAAGCCTCAGAGACCCTATTATTCCTCCCACATGTGACCCTTACTAGGTTATATCACAAGGGAAGTTTTATACAAAGGACTCGCGGCTATCAATTATACAGATGCAAAAAAAAAAAAAGATCCTAATTAGTGCTTCCAGTTATTCCTAACCCTGCACTAATGACTCTAGACAAGTGACCTTGTCAGCTAACCGGATTCTACTTACCGTTAGCTATATACTTCCCCGGGGATTCGGACTACACTGAACGCTTACAAACATTTCTTTGTTAATATGACATATAACATTTATAGCAGCAATGCAAAAATCATATACATTTACGTAAAAAACCTTAAAACATGGCAAAATATTTGAAGCAATGCAAAATAGAAAAATCAGCAGCACATTTTATTTTCATGGTTTGTTTATCAACTATCCTATCTACCTATCTTAACTAGTCCTAACCATGCCTCTGCTACCAGAAAATTACTGATAGAGTGCGCAGGTCACCCGGGTCACAGTTCACCAATTATTCCCCACGCACTGGGCCCTGGCGCGAGTAAACCAAGTACTGAGTTTGCGTGAACCGGGTGATTTCTTGCACGCCACTATGAGTAATTCGGGGGGGTGACTCTGACACCACTTACTATTCATGTACTTGACTTACCACAGGCACATTACTCCTGACGGATCAGGAGCTAGCAGTGGATAGGCGACAGGTTTCCTAAAAGAGAGCAGAACTTTACATATACCAAGTACGTTTATCCACACGTTATTGTGAATGACCACAGACACCTGATGAGTTTTAAAGTTTTATCGAAAGATTTCAGAATGAATATGCCAAAAGGACAAGCCAAATACACAATAAAACATCTAGAGTAAGAATCAGTACCACAAGGTAACTATGGATTAGGGCAAGTATCATTAGAAAAATTGAGAACACTGATAAGCAATAGGCTATTCACCGCAAACTTAAACTAGGGCAAGGGACATGAAACAGGACCTAATATGAGTATTTAACTAGGCTAGTTATCCTATTCTTACTGAATTTCACTGCAAAACGGCTAAGGGAAAGGGGAAAAATGGAACATACTAGTATTTATGACAATTTAATAATGACCTATTGGGTAGGGGGGAAAAAGGAACAATTCTAATAAACAATTGCATATAGGTTGTTTTCAAGGCAATAGGGCAGTATCACAGGCAAGTGTGCTTTATTAAGGAAGAAGAAAGAAACAAAGAGAGAGAGAAAGACGTAAACCCACTGATTGATATTTACCTAATTAGGAATGAGGACTAACCCTGGCCACGGGTCAGTTTGGAAAGACGGGGACAAGGACCCTCAAGGAATGGAATACCAGAATGCGAGCAGGTACAGCTCACGGACAGTCAGGACAGGATACCCCTCAGGTTTGGGTCAGGGCTGGGCTCACCAAGGTACGACCAACACCCACAGCTTCGGATGCAACGCCTGCGTTACCCCTCTCTGCAAGTAATCCGCCAGTAACCCCGATTGGGTTTTCGAATTTTCCCCAGCAAAGTGCTTCGCCAGCACTTAAGACTATTTCCACCCCTTAGGAGATTGTGGAAAGCATGGACAGAGTGCTCCGCAGCACTCTTAGATTGAGCACCTATAGAGTTCGTAGGGTCAGTGACAGGTCTGCTACTCGGACAAGTCGGACAATTTTTCCTAAGCTACACTAGGGCAATTATACTGTTTGGGGACCCTTAGACCACCCACCAATGTTGCAAGTGACAGCTTCGCACATTATGATTGGTCAGGAGAGGTGACTTGGTCATTGTCGCCTCCTAGAATTCAGTGTTCCCATCATTACTAGTAATTTCTGCCTACCCGCCCCTTGGGTTCCCGTTCCCATGCATAGGAATACAGCAAGACAATACAGTACATAGCAGGTAGCAACAGTGTTGCTTCGCCCAAGGTAAGATTCAGTCTCCTGGAGATGCTTCCCAGGCGCATTGGGCTTCTGGAGCCAGCTGGCTTGTTTTAGCTTCTGCGCAGTGAGGTTTCTCTCAGGTCACATGACAGTTCTCAGAGGAGCTTCATCATGGCGTAGCTCATGTGTTACCGGCCCCCCAGAGACGCGATACATGAAAAGTAAGCGAAAACAAATTAGAATCATACAAAAAATGATCACACTGTATACCGTGATAGAATTTAACACACCCCTTATTTTATAACATCTATAGTATTAAAGTTTAGTGCGAAAAGACAGATAGGCAAAGCAGCGATAGCAAGCAGAGAGAGCGTGGTGAGAGACAAGCGGCCATCTTTGCATCAGTGCGCATGAGCAATACAATCCCTCCAAAATGCGAGTGCGTCACATCACATGGGTATGACCGACGCATGCGCAGACTGGATTTCTGCGAAGCAGCCATTTCCTTAGTGCAAGCATTGTGAGGATGAAAAGACACACAGGCAAGCCTCTCGGGGACACCCGCGTGTTGGGAAAAATGCTCAATAAAAGACGGACAGTTGGATTAATATGATTATACGTTAGGCGAGGTTCATGAGTGCGAGCAAGTCGCTTTACGTGCGAATCCTTGCTCCATCACTAGAGTTCAATTCCGTGCTTGTGGACGGAGCGGGTGTTGAGTAGTATGCATCTAAGGTGGTTATGTTCTGCTCTGACGGCTGTGGTAGGATTTGCCGGTGTTGTTTGACGACCGGTGAAGCTGTAGCTTCAGCAGGTGAAGGGTCCGTGGCTGAGTGGTGGGCTGACCGGGAAGCAGTTTGATGGTCGGCTGGTGTTGACTCCATGGAGGAAGCCTGAGTCATAGCGTAGTCGGATGTCGTTGTTTTCGCGAGGACCAGGGGGTCTGGTGCTGGGCGCAGTCCAGGTGTGGATGGGCACAGACGGACTTGCCTTTGGTGCATCAGCAATGCGCCCACTGTGCGTGTCCGATGCGCGACCACGCAGCAGCTAACATTAGGTAGGGGAGGAGGCAGGACAGTAGGTAGGGAGGCAGTATGTTACATCAACATCACAAAATCATGAACAAAACAATTTTCCTGATGTCGCATAATTAGAACAAGTAACATGCATGTGTTGTCACAGAAAGGAGAATCACTCATTCATCTTTGAATTACCAAACAAAGCGTTTTATTAAAATAAACTCACAACAACAATTTTGAAGACTCATGACGGGTCTTCACAGGATAATCTGTAGGTCACAGTCTGCAAGACAAAATTCCAGATTAGAACGTGTGACATGCGCTCATCAAAGGACAGAGAGAGAGCGAAAGAGAGAGAGAGAGAGAGAAAGACAGAAAGAGAGGGAGAAAGAGAGAAAGAACGGGAGAGAGAGAGAAAGATGGAAAGAGAGGGAGAGAGAGAAAGTGAGAGAGAGAGACACAGTGAAAAGAAGAGAGGGATAGGGAGAGAGAGTGCCGACACTGCACACCCAGGCCTCACTTATCTCTTGCTGGCACCGGTGTGTCTCCAACCATGTGCCGGTATGCACTGCAGTTCACCAGGTCCCTCATCTGAAACAGAGTCCAGATTAATGAATGGCAGAGTACATACAATTGCACACGCCATCATCACTTGTCCACCCCTGCACACACAGGCTGCTGCACCCCAGCCCCTCCCTCCATCCAGCGGTGACTGCCCGCCCCTGTGCCCCCAGGCTGCGGCACCCCAGCCCCTCTTGCCGCCCAGCGGTGACTGCCCGCCTCTGCGCACCCAGGCCTCACTGCTCACCTTCCGCCACCGCATGTCTCCAAGAGGGCCCACCATTGCCGGTGCAAGCCCCAGGCCCCTGGGCCACCAGGTCTCACACTTGATTCTGAGTCTTGATTTCTCTATGGCAGAGATCATATCAGTGTACATGGCATTATCTCAGGCTGCATACCCGCTCAGCCCTTTAGGTGCCACTAACTCTGTGACCCGTGAGGCAACGCCACGTGGCGGTAGACCAGCACTGCCCGCTGGCTCTGGCCTACACTGGGGTCAAGCAGGGCACACACTAAGCCTCACCAGTGCAGACTGCCAGGACGGGGCATCTTAGTAGGCTGCACACCCACTCAGCACTTAAGGTGCCCCTACCTCAGTGCACCGAAAGTCACCATCTCATAGCGGTGTGCCTGTGCCAGACGCAGTGTACCCAGTGCCACCAAGTCTGTGCCTCGCAAGACATGGACCCTCTATGATTGAGTATCATGGTACGGACGCCATCATGTTACCTACCTTCGGCACTAGGGAATGGGATGTGGCAGGGCCCTAGGCCCTCTTGCATAAATAATAACCACACGGATATACCCAGATAGACAGTGGAAATGGCGTCGATCACGTGCGTCTGGCCTTTTTATTGGCAGGGTCTCATGCCAATAAAAAGGCCTGCGCTGGATGCATGTGGTGTGGGTGTAAACCAGCCGTGAGGGAGTAGCTGTGGCATGCTGACAACTAGACCTGAGATCAGCAGATCACTACAGGGAAGACCTGGGACATGTAGCCTTGTTGTCGCCCGTGAGCGTAAGCCAGTCCAGCATAAGGGAGAGCAAAATGACCCCAGGACTCTGGTTGTGGTTCCGTCCTGGGCTGGACAAGGAAGTAACTAATGTGTGTGTTTTTAGTGTAGTGCCGGCGCGACCTGGACCGCAATTGGCAATGTGTCACCCTGTGACTCAAGTCCCACAACATGAGCTACATGGACATAGGGGAAGTCACTGACCCTACATTCATCCATACTTCAACACTTGAAAGATCATAGGCATGACACATCTTTGTGAATATGAATGTTTAATACACATTCAGTGGGGTGTTGCAGCTGGAGCAGTACAGGGCAATGCAAACCCCACTTTACATTGTTGGCCCGTGGAGGGCCAGCCAGAGTCCTTCAGGGAATGACAAGTCCAATGGAAGAGGAAAAGTTCAGTCCGCAATCTGAATGCTGTGTCATTGGTGACCAAACAGAATATGGCAATCCATGTCTAGGTCCAAGGTGAGTGTCGCAGTGTGTATCAGGGGACAGTGGAAGGTGATGATGCAGAGGGCAGAACCAAGCAGAAACCGGCCATATGGCAGAGATGAATGCTACTGTGTCCTTCTTACCATGAAGGCAGGTTCATCCACATCTCCGTCCTCTGCTGTTTCATGTGCCTCATGTGTGAGTGGTGGTGTTCTGTCTCCAGCACTGTGTGGCAGTGATACCTCAGGGGCCGGAGGTGGGATGTCTGCCGCACTGTGTGGCACTGACACTTCAGGGGGTGGAGATGTGGATGGAGTGTTAACAGCAACAGTCATCAGCGCCAGGCCTTGCGTCCGCTCCATGGTCTCCATTATCCTCCACATGTGTCCTAACTCCCAGGTGACATCACTAGAGCCACTCTGACTGGACAGTTGTTCTTGTCTCTGAGTCAGGACTCCAGCAATGTCAGCCATAGTCCGTTGGAGAGCATGGAGCAGACTATGTCAGTTAGGGACAGTGAGTGGTCCCTGATGGGACTTAGACACCCACGTATGGCATCTAGTTTGGCTGCCATGCGGTCAAACCCCACCCGCACCTGTTCAGCCAGCTTCTCCTGGCATCCCAACACATGGCCTTGGAAGGCCATGTGTTCTTCGTGGGGGTCCTGGGAGGCAGCCATGGTGGTGGGTGCTTCCTGCTGTGTGGTCTGGGGGATGGGGTCTCATTGATGCAGATGGGCTGCCCTGCTCCTGGAGGTGTGGTGTGGAGGCTGTCAATAAACTCTTGGAGGGGGTCGGTGTTGTAGGTGTGGTGGTCCTCTATGTCATCAGAGAAGAGAGGTTCGATCTGCTCTGCAGGGGGTGTTGGTTTTCCTTCTGCAATGTGACGGGGAGATGCAGTTTAACATTGTGTTCATGTATGTTGACGCATTGTACATGTTTACATACAGACTGCATGACAGTGTACATTGTGACTGTTTGAGAGGAGCTGCCTATTTGATGCGGAACAGTGGACATTTTAACAACATCGCAGATGTGTGTTCGTGCTTGTACATTATCAACTCACATTTCCCTGCAATGCCAATGTGACTGGCCAGTTTCTACACACAAGAGGCACCAGTTGTGTCCTCTGTTCTGTTGTGGACGTGTTGCGGTTTGTACCACATCGTTGCCAATGTTGATGTGCTCTGCATGTTAGGTGTGCAGCTTTTTGGGGGAGTCGCCCCTGCAGCTATGATTTTGCTCCCCCTTCTCCCTTTCATGCAGTGTGCCTTTGACTTCTGTGCTCATACAGTGCTGAGCTGTTGCATACATGGGTACATTGGTCTCTTGGTGGGAGTTGGGGGTCTACTTTATTGTGCATGTGTGCCATTGTGCCCATCTCCCCCTATCCCCCCAGTCCCTGGTCGTTACTCACCCTGGTGCTGTTGTGTACGGTAATGTTGAGCAGTGTCCGGTCCCCCAACTCCTGCCACCTTCTCCCCACTGATGACTGTGGACACCATTTCCTCCATCTCTTCCAGCACCTCCTGTGGCGCTGGACTCCCACCTCCAGTCTGCATTGCTGCCTTCTGGTTGTTGGTGAGTTTCTGCTTGGTTTTGTGCTTCACATCATTGCAGCGCCTCTTGACCTCTTCCATTGTCCTCTTCAGCACTCCAACTGCATTCACCTTCTCCACGATGGACTGCCATTTTCCTTTTTTTGTCGCCAATGACACAGTGGAGGTGGCGAACAGTAGTCAATGGTGTTCTACCACCTCCCTTATCAGGATCCTGTTTTTCTACTGACTGAACCGCTTCTTCCTACTCTTCTTGTCCTTGCCCTTCCCTGACCCCGAAATCCCAGGCTGGTCCTCCGGGGTGCTTGTGGGGTTCTGGATTTCCTCTGTACTTCCTTCAGCAACCTCCATAGGGCTTCCCTTTTGTTTGGCTTTTGTTTGTATGTTTTTTCTCAACTTTTATAGTGATTTTTCCCACCTGACGTGTGTGAGTTGCAGGCCTGGCGCAGCACATTGCTGATTTTTTTATCGCGGTTGAGCCCATTGCAACTTTTTTTGCGTTGGGGTGTACATTTTTATCATCGTCCCAGTAACTTTATCGCATACATTTACCGTGTTATCATGAGGCTATCACATGGTCCCGGTGTGTTGTGAATACAACGTTAACACTGCGTTATTTTCTCGCAATAGACTGCGATGTGCAGAATTGCCTTAAGCTAACTTGGTCAGCCAATGAGGGAAGGCAGCAGTCCCAAGCCTCCTGGAACCTCCGAGGCAGAGCAGAGCTGGCTAAAGGGAAGTGTGATTTAAGTTCTTTTTACATTGTTTGGTGCGTGTGTGTGCGTGCATGTGTGAATGTTTGGGAAAGAGTGTTGTGAATGAATGTGTTTGTGTGTGCGCCTGGTTGTGAGTGTTATGTGTATATGAGCATGTCGGTGTGTGTGTCCCGTCCGCCCACTCCCCCCAAAACTTACCGGCCGCCACTGCTCACTCTCCCATCAACCCACACTCACTCCTAAAACACAAGACAAATCCTCCAATTAAACAGCGTATCCTTCTCAAATGATGATTGTTTCACAAGGAAGCATACTCACGACAAGTCACTGAACCTGGCCTGATGCACAAAGATAGTCTGCGTTCAAAACGGGCCATTGGCAAATCACAGAGTTTACCACCACTAAATGCCTCTTTACTATTTACAAAAGTGATATTACAAGCTGTGCCTCTGGGCCATCTTCCACTTTGGGAATCATGACAGTGGCCCCCAGTGCTCTAGACGACCACAGCCTGCTCTCCCCATTGTCTCCCAAAAGCAGGAAAGCAGCACTGGTCCTTTTTACAAACACAGGATGCTTTTATACACAAAATTTTACCAGTTTGTGAATGTCAATGCAGGGATAGCCCCTTGCAAGCCTTCATCCCTGGATCTGCAGCTAATGCACTAAAAGTTCACATTGCATATTGCATATTCCTGCAAATGTACAATTTGCGATGCGACGTATTAGCACATAGGTCACAAAGCAAATGGCATTATTTTTCACTAACCAGTAAATGCGCACTTACACATCTCTGGTTTGGAAAGTGGGGTAGTGTACTAGGCCCATTCTTCTTTGCCGCGTTCCTTAACATCTTGCTGCTTGAAAATACATTTCAGGCCTCCTAGAGCTAACAGAATACATAAATGTAGCAACACTGGTGAACTGATTTTCAATGTATGCCCAGTGAGGCATCTAAAAGGAATAGAGCAATTGAACTCCTAAACTGGGCGACACAAAAGTCTATTGATACTTATACAGGCCAGGACACCGACATCCTTCAATAGAAGTAACAATCTGCAACTTTATCAAAGACATTTTCAGAAAAGGTTCCGACCCTAAAACAAAGTATGGAAACTATTTTAATATCTCCACATACTTAGGTGAGGGGCATCTACACAAAAAAATAATAAACGCTTAAAGCATAGGAAGCAACAATACATGTATTCTTTTTTTCTACTGCAGGAAAAATAAATCAAGATGTGAATGCCCAGGGGATTTGAATTCTACAGCAAAATATATGTCAACTCCATGGCGTCCAAATATTTGATGCTTTCCTCCAACCAAACGACCCCAAAATTCACCGCATGACCTCTAAATCTTGTAATTGCTAAAGGTAAGATTATTAACTTCACAAAGTCTAGCTTGCAATCATAAAGTCTAAGAAAGCATCAATGGCGCAGGAGCCCATGGAAGAGTATAACACCAGTCCGCAGCAATTAGCAAGATACTATCAGCATACAATAATATTTTCAGATACAATCACCTGTTTTCACTCCTTTAGTTTTATCCACATTGATGATAACTACTGCTAATTGGTCCAGTATCAGAGCAATCAATAATTGCAACAAGAGATAGTCCTCTTTCTTCCTCTTCCTTAATTCTACGTTGTTAGGAAGAGCTGTATATGTCTGGAACAGGGGACACATGCCATATCTAAAATTGCAATTAAAGCTCATAGTGTGGATAGCACTGTCAGTCTACGTGATCAAACGCTTTCTCTTCAACCCTGCTCAACAAAGCATGCAGAGTATCTTGGCCTGCTGCGCTGTCAAGACTTAATTAATGTTTTTTATACCGTCCCTTAAGGGGTGAACCCAGTTCGGTTTGGATACAGTAATGATTATACTAGGGAAAGGCATAACTTGCGTAACTCTGTGCAACATAATCACGCAAAATTAACCAGGAATTCTGCATGATGATGTATTACGCGAGAAGAGTATTTCTACGTTTAGAGCGGTTTTTAGTGCAAAAATGCTCTCTCGCTAAATGTGCTCTTGGGGCAGAATTTTTCCCAAACTAAGGGCCAGATGTATCAAAGGGTTTTACCCATTCTGTGTCTATAGGAAAATGTGTTCATACATATGGCCCTTACTTCTGACATTTAACGTTATTTTCTTAGCGCAAATAGGCACTCTTGCATCCTAAATGGATGCGAGGGTGCATTTTGCACTAAGAAACAGCACTAAATGCAGCAGAACACAAATCAGATGAGCGAGTGGACGCTGGTGCTTCCTAAATGTGTTCTCACTGTAGGAGTTCTCCCTGCAAATTACTCTTAATTACAAGAGGAGGAGTAATAACATAATTATTGGTAATTCCCCGCCAAAGAGTAACACAGAGTTACCAAAATTTCTCTGAATACCTGGTCATAATTGAAATTCTGCCTGGGTCTAGTTTATACAATGTACTGGCTAATATTTTCGACTCTGCTTTATAGTTTACGTTACTTAAATTACTTAAACATCTAGGTCTCAAAATCTTATCCAAGCAATCTCTTTCTGGTTTATGAAACACATCACTTTAGACACCATATACCTTCCATGGAAACCCTTATTTGGAATATTTTGTTTTACATTTCCCAATATTTGGGACATAACTGGCCTTTAAATCCATTCACCTGATCAAGAATTTTAATCCTCTCTCATTGAGTCTAGGGTGGGGGAAATTTCTCGGGCATCAAGTGGAGAATTCATGAAAGCTGCATTCTCCTCTAAAATGTTACCTTTTCATAAAGGCCGGTTGCTTTAGCCTGCCATTTTGTTTTTGCAATATAAATTAGCTGGAAAGTTTGAGTAATCTTGCTAATAAGAATCTTCGACTATTGAGCCTGATGTAACTGATTACTAATTACACTTGCAAAATTACTATTTGTCATTCAAGTCGAACCCATTGGATAGCAGCTCACCCCCTTTCTCTCCACTTATATTTTGGCTTTCCTATTTTATAATATTTTTTTCTAGCAAAATTCAATAAAATCTGTTTTAATCTTCTGGGTTCCTTTTATACTTTTCCGCTTCATTCCTCCACTCTTCTCTGTCTTTTGAAGAAAGTGATAGAACAATATATTTACAACACATCTATATGTTCATTGTTTCTCAAATAAGATTTTTATTTTGCACCAATCGCTGTTTACTTTCCAGTAACTATGCAAGGATGACATTTGTGATTTCACAACTGCAGGCTCACTCAGCAGCAATATGCCGTTCATCTATTGACTGCTACCTGAGATTTTCACCGCAAGGTCAAATATAAGTTCCTTTGAAGCACAATCAGACAGACAAATACTGTCAATATTAGCATGTAAAGATTTTTCCATCAATTACAAAAAAATATCTTCAAAAAAGAGCTGTAGGAAGCCAAATTCAAAGTATTGTGTCTGATGAATGTATTACCCTATGGCAATCAAACAATCCCTAATCCTTCTTTACATTCCCTTCAACAGCTGTGTTGTTCTGCCACTATCAATTTTTATGTGCACCTCACTTTTATCAAGAAGAGGGTCTGTTAAGATATTGGATTCTCCAGGTATGCAGATGTTACTCACCTAAGCATACACTATTTTCTGAGACAATTTGTGGGTGACTGCTAAGGTATTGCTTCAAGGAAGACATATTCCATAAACCCATTTCTTAACCAGTTGCACGAACGTAACTACATGCTACCTTCTTAGAGTCAAGGTATGCTTTTATTTTTACCAGTGCATCCTTAAGTAAGTGCAAATGTTTTTTTGTTCTGCTGAAATGTCACTGCTTGGTTAATTGTATTTTGTAACAAAAGCTAACAGGGGCATTTTCTTAGCTCATTTCGTTTTTTTTCCTAGTGTAGCATTATTTTCATTTCCAACAATAAGCTACTACGGAAATTGCACATAGTAGGATATGCCACATACACTGGTCAGCTTAGCACCGAGTGTAACTAACTCCAAGATGGCTTGTTCATTAGCCTTGTCTTGCTGAGCTTCATTTAATATTGAATGCTTGCTTGTGCATGACGGTTGTATGTCAGAGACACAAGGATTTTGCATTTGCTCATGCAAGTTAAATAGATGGAGATTGACTAGAATGCCGCCAACCAGCGATCACTGTTTGCTGAGGTGACTCTTCTCATATTTCATGTCTTTTCATATTATAACATAGTCCTAAATATAGTAAGACCCTTGATCAGTTTACATTCAACAAAGATGGTACTCTGTATAATGGAAACTTCATACTTTCAACATGTCGTTTTTGGTGTTATATGTTTGTATAATGCCCTACAGAGTTCCTCCTCATGGCCGTATCCTTCATGATATAATTTACTAATAAAGAATAAAGCTGCTGTTGTTTATATAGATTAGGATCATATAGCTGTTGCTCATCGGTTGTCATGTACTTTGTTTTTGGGTGGGTCGCCAGTTTAGTACCTAATTTTAATATGCGTACACCGTGGAGCCATATGTGTTCAGGGATGCTACATTGCACTTTCTGAATGCCTGAAAGAGTGCACCATATATTAGGTTAACATTGACACTGTTGTAATGTGATATATGTCATTCTTTGTTGGGCTTATCATGACCAAGTTTGCTACATCTTGCTTTGGGGTGGTACATTGGTAAACACCTGCAAAACTTCTGTCATTTTGGCAAAGTACATAAGCTTGTTAATTAGCTGTATTTTCACAATTCAAGTTTTGGGAAAGAATGTTGCAATTAATTCCAAAGAACATAAGTGAAGTTATACACAATGTTCTCCATAATATTGCGCCAAGATTCCAATAAACTTCAAATACGGGTCGTAACCATTGTATTATGACATTGAATAATGACTTATGGGAGGGACTCTGTAGGCTGTTACAACATTATGAGCCTTACACTGGTCATTATTATTCCTTTTTTCTTTATAGAAATACCCTTTTATTGATACAGGGTTTTTCAACTGCTCTATAGGGTAAGAGTTTCATCGTACTATATTAGTGCATAGTTGATACAATCAAGGTGTTTCATGTTTACTGAGTGCTACAAATTGTAAAATAAACACTGCAGGACTGAAGCAAGTCTGATCTTCATGCCTTGCAGACATGTCATTTCCACATTTGAAGTGTATTACTTGTATCCTGAAGAGAGAATTATTTTCACTTACTACTCAGTGGTAAAACATGAAACATTCTCTTACCAATAGTTATTATCCGTATCAACCACTATAACACATGTAATGTTGCATAGCCCACTGTAGATTAGCTACCATGTATCTATGCAAAGCAAATTTGTAATAGATTTTCAAAATAAATTACTGGTGAATCTTTCCTCCTGTTTCTCGCTATTCTCTATACTTTTATCGACGTGTCTTTAGGTATTTAAGATTATATCTGTTTATTATTACTATTGTCTATTTAAAGCATTGTTCTCTCAAAAATTGCCATGTTTTTAGAAACAGTGGTCACGTTCTTTTCAATATGTTTCAGCAAACAAGTGTTTAAAAATTAATTTTAAACCAATTCGTTTTTTCTTTTGCACCCCTCACCCTTCACCCTAGAAGAGCTATTTGCAGCCCTGAAAAAATCCCAAGGATGTACGGATGAAATATGTTGGCTAATCCAAAAGCTCTATTACATTTTCTAGTTTGAAGAAGAAATTATAATGAAACATCAAACTAAAAAAGAAGGTAATAAAAAGAGCTTAGATTAAATCTTACAAATAAATAAGTGGATAAAAAATCCCATACGAAAATATAAGGGCAGTTCGGTAATTTATAAGGTAATTAAATAGAGCAAAATCACAGTACAATTCACAGTAGCCAATAAATTCTGGGTCAACGTTTACAGGGAACACTGGTATCATACCTTTTAACTAATCCCATATGAACTGTTTCCCACTGATTATTTAAAAAAGAGAGAAAACTGCTGTTGGTCTATGGACCTGTGTTCCAGCCACATTTAAGATGCCATCTCTCTTAGAGTCCATTATTGAATTTCTTACAACACGTTAATGCAAAATACCTAAATACTTTGACCTACACCTCCCTAACCCTTGGATGAAATTCTTCAATGAGGCCAAAAGTCTGAATTTGTAAAGTCTTGACAATATGATGTAAGTTACTGGGCTATGAGCCCTGTCCTGTGTGGTAGCAGAAAAGTGGTTTTCAAGTGAGCTGAGAAGCCTATGTTTTCTCTGCTCTGAGTCACTCCTCCAGCTATGGAGGCTGGCTCAAGGCAAACCCCATCTCCCCACTGGTAGCACAGCCCCTCCTCAACTCTGCTGCTGACTTGGGAAGCATTTAACACCTTCTCTTAATGTCAAGGTACCATATCTGAATTGATCCTAATTTCGCTCTTGTATTCAAACCAGTGATTACTCCCAGCCCTCTCATTGCTTTGTAATGGAGGTGCTGGGCAGGCACTAACAATGTGCAAGACTAGCCCGGACCCTGCTTTGATGTGGGAGAAGGGTGTGGGATATGTGGCTTGTGTCCAAGAAGGATCAGCCCA
This sequence comes from Lissotriton vulgaris, assembly GCF_964263255.1. Classification (NCBI taxonomy): domain Eukaryota; kingdom Metazoa; phylum Chordata; class Amphibia; order Caudata; family Salamandridae; genus Lissotriton; species Lissotriton vulgaris. Next base: position 900,658,055 of record NC_141687.1, read on the forward strand.
AATATGATGATCTCAGACCTAGCATGAGAGGGGTTCTTCACATATTTGAGCTTCCTCGATTTGTGCCAAGGGCCAACCAACTCCCATATTAGGATGAACATGTGTGCAAAAATATTGTTAATAGGAAAAGATCATCCAAATTCCAATTGATCAACTATGAGTTGATATATACCTCTAATCCCTCTCCGGTCAGGGCCCCGTTTTCATTTCTTCTCTGCTTCATCCCTATGTCCCCCCCCCCGCACCCTCCGGTCCTCCCATATGGCCCTTTTATCTGTTCCCAGATTCAAGCGGAAGAAACACGGTGGCCTTAGGTTCTCCTTCCTAGCCCCGTCCTTTTGGAATTCTTTACCTCTCCCGCTCAGGCTATCCTCCCCCTATTCCAGTTTCAGATCCTCCCTCAAAACTCACCTCTTCACTGAAGCCTACAATTAAATTCTTATTTATTGTTATGTTAGCTCTGTCTCTCTCTGCTCTCTCCAAACAGCGCCAAGGAACCTAATGGTGTTAGTGCGCTCAACAAATTAATTTAACATAACATAACATAACATGTATGAAGCAACAGGACTGATAGCACTATTCTCTAGAATATTCTTGGGACCCCCAAGGCAAATAAGATTCTGTACTGTCTCATCCAATGAGCATTTCGGATTATACCATCGTACTTAAGAGCAAGATACTGCTGTTCCTGCTTCTTCAGAAATCAGTTCTTGAGGACTTTTTCAAGTGAAGAAAAATATTATCTGACAGCTGCGATCAGCAAAGTGGTCCAGCATCAGCCTCCTTCCTGCATGTCCATAAAGTGTACTTGAAGTGGAGGAAGCTTAAAAGGGTAGTGATTACTGTTACCTTTTTTAATCACCCAAGTCAGGAGTATTCATAAGGAGCTATATAGTTACACTTTCGTGTCTGAAGTCCTTCCTCCAAGCCTTGTAGCACAGGCATGCTCCCAAGTGGAATACTTCACATTTTGTACAAGCAATACACCATGGAGTTACTGCAAAAGTACTATAGCTCACACATGATATATGTCACTGGAATGTTTACCATTATATGAACCACTACATTATGCAACTTTACAAAACATTACACTCTTTGAATTCGCGAAGGGCTGAATTCTTCAGACCTGTACCGCTGTCTTTGTTTCTACATGACAGAAAGCTCTAATCATTCCATACATGCTCCCAGAGACTGTCTTGTCACATTATGGCTTCCCAGGCTATTTCATTATCTTTCCTGTGTTCTTTTTCTTTGCTGCATCTGCTATTGTATCCAATCGCTCCAGTCGACGGTTGAGTACAGTTGCTCTCAGTGGATCTATGGCACTCTTCTTTGAAATCAGGGCAGGTCAGTCAAACTCAGACGTGCATATTCTGTCTCTTGCTTTCTTTCATCTCATCTCTAGGGAAAGCTAATGGAGGGTCCTATGGGAGTGTGGGCTCCCTGTGGACCTATTAAGAATTCTGATCAGTGGTAATTCTGAAACTTATGCCTAGGTGGGATGGCATACCGATCAACATGTTATAACAAGGATCCCGATTCGGTGCAGCGGAAGGCAAGGCTGTGTGCTATACCCAGAACTGTTCAGTTTATACATTAATGGTGCTGTGGATTGGCTTGCTAATTGTAATCACGATGCCCTGAAATCTGTGGGTATTAGAACTCCTGTGCTCATGTTTGCAGATGATACGTTCTTCCTTTTAGAACCCCTATGGGGCTGCGGAACCTCTTGGATAAATTTGCCTCTTTTTGTGCAGCCAGAGGGTTTGATATAAATTCCTCCAAATCGAATTATATGGCACTCAGGCCCCATTGTTCTTTTAGGGCCAAGATGTTTGTCGAGGGAACTTCCATAGAACAAGCTAAAAGCTTTGATTACCTAGGCATCTGCCTGGCAGAGGACAGCTCTTGTGGTCTGCAGATTGAGAAAACCAAATCTACACTTCTGCACAGGGCGATGGCAATTGTGAGGAAATGTAAGGCTACCTCTAGCGGTACCTATCTCACCAGCACTGGAACTCTATAGGGTCACGGCCCTGAACGGGGCTACCTACGGCACAGAGCTATGGGGAAGTGCTGACACTTCTGCCCTTGTGCTTGCAGAAAATAAATGTATTTGCTCTATTTTTAACGTGCTGGCATGCCCCACCTTGGTTCCCATTCGTTTCGACACAGAATTGCAAAGGTCAACGCCATAATATCCCTTAAGATGCTGAAGTATTGGATATGAATCTGGTCAGTCCCCGATTTAGTCATATACTGAAATGCCCTAATTGAGCTCATCGAAATGGTTAGAAGAGTTTGCACTCCATGGCTAAGAAAGAGTAAAACTCTGCACTTTTACCGAAATGGACAATGTTTGGGACACACACTGCACAAAGTCACTGTGTGACGAGAGCTTTGAGGCCTATTTAGATAGGGGCTGCCCCAGCTATGCCAGAAACCTATATATAGGTTTAGGTCTAGAAAGCTCCTGTTCAAATCTTTCAGAGCAATAAGGCAGAGATCTTTGAATCTGACCTCTGAATGTTCTTTTTGCCCTTTGATCTTGACGTCAAAGGACCATTTTTTGTTCTTCTGCCTAGGATGCACGATTCCAAGAAAGAGAAGGACAACTTCGGGTTTTAGACTGCTAGATATAATCCATTATTGGGAAGCTATTCTACTCATAAGGTGTGATACCTCGGAGCAATTCGTTTTTGCCACCTCAAGACACCTCTTTTGTGTCTGGAGAATAAGATCAGTGAAATTTGGTAAATATTCTGCTAAACTGTTCTGAGGCTGAATGTTCTACCACCTCTTGTTACACATTAACAATGTTAATCCTTAATTTGCATTTGTTTAAATACTCTTGATCTGTCGGACCCAATATTTTTGTATTTTACCTGTCATGTTTGGGGATGTATATCTTTTTATTGTAACTTTTTATATATACAGTGATGACATAACACCAAACTAGTTGATATGTGTTTTGCATATCCCCATAACTGAGATGAATCAGAATATGCACAGTTTCCATCATTAGGCATGGCGGACCATGTTAGATATATGCTTATAATTCGTGCTGTCTGTTTCTCTTTTAGAGAAATTAGCTACATAGGGATGCATTATATGTAACTAGATCTTTAGTGGACGTGTGGACGACTATCAAGACTAATGAATTTCAAATCATTGAGGATAATTTAATATGTTTTAATCTCTATTTTATTGTACAACTTTTGTGGCCTATGGCTGAAATGAAGTATTGAAACACATTATGGCTTCCAAGGCTATTTCATTCTCTTCCCTGTGTTCTTTTTCTTTGCAATATCTGTTATTGCATCCAATCAATCCGAACGGCTGTTGGGCACACTTGCTCTCAGTGGACATCTAGCACTTCTTTGAAATCAAGGAAGGCCTGTCAAACTCAGACTTGCATATTCTGTCTGTTACTTTCAGTCATCTCATTCTTGGTTGTGGGAGCCTTTCATATGTGTCAACACATTCCTAACTACACATGGACGTTCCAAAGGCTAGTGTTATCTTGTGACAAGACATACTTCAGGTGCACCAACAAGATTGTGCATTAGGTTAAACTTTACAGTGGTGCATTCCATGGTGGGAGATTGGGTACAGTTCACAATGTAAAAATGTTTTTCGAAGTACATATGAGATACATTCCACGTAGCTATGTCATATATTTTTTACATACTGTTGGAAAAAGGTTGTCTCTGAAGGGTCACCCCAAACATTTTGGCGTCCTCCTCCTCTTTTTGTTGAACTCTTTTTGGTGGCTTAAGGACTCTGGGCACTTACTCACTGCTAATGAGTGCTAAAGTGTTTGTGCTTCTTCCGTAAACCTGTGTGTAATTGATGTATACAAGATTGACAGTGCATATGAGATACATTGTACATACTGGGGTCATATCTTTTTTACATACATATGAATAAATGTTTTCTTTCTCTTTGCTTTAATCTCTACATTCAGATTTTACTGACTTTCGGTCTGTAGTACCTGCCATGTTACTGAAAGCAATCTGGTTGCCCTATTATCCCACCCCAAATTAGCAAAGCAGTGGCACATATTAGTTGCAATTACTGTAAGAACCCTGATATAGGTATATTTCTCATCAGCATCAAGGATTGGGCAGAAGTTTAGGTCTCTATCTAGCAAGAACATTAATCACAGGAGTTATCTTGACATTTTGTTTGCAGCCTGAAATCTGGACACACAAGGAACTCTACATTGGCTCCTTTTAAATCGTAAGTTATTGCTAAACACATCGGCCCCTGCTGAGGTCAGCGGCGCCCTCAGGTCAACGCTGCACCGGTCACACTGGCCTAAAGCCGTCCATGAAGCTAGACACTGCCCAATGGACTTGCCATGCCCCCTCTCATAGGGTGTTCTGGGCAAGATTGTTAAGTGTGAATGAGGCGCACTTTATGCACTTTCTCACTGGCCTTCTTGCTAATGTGTCAATAATAAGGACTCATTTTAAAGGTGCCATATCCACATACAAAATCTGCAATGGGTGCTTTATGTTGCTCAAACACTAACTTTGTGCTCATTCAGTGGTTATTACAGAAGGAAGAACAAACGTGTGTCCCCTTTGGTAACACTGAGTTGACAAAATCAATAAAAGTGTGCACAGTCGTTCCGTAAGCCATTGCAAACCTTTCAGATCATCTCTCTGTCTGTTCATTTTAGGATTAGATTTCTTGAGCAACTAGTGCACAAACATTGGATTCATAGAAGAGGGGTATCACTGTCTGGTGTGGAGTTGGAGGAATGGTGAAATAGTTAACTAGACTTGGCTGCGAGGGCAAAGTCAGTAATCCCCTAGTGTCTCTTTCTCAGGTCTATGTTTTCTATTTTTCGACAGATTTTTACTTATTATTTTTTTTGATTTGTATTATTAAGTTGATTTTTTTCACGTTTGTATTTGTCAATTAAATTATTTCCTTTCCAAAAGCATCTTTCGGTTTATTTTTTTCAGAGAAACAACTATTTATATATTTTTTAACGAATGCTGTCTCTGTGTCTCCTTTAGCTTGGCCTCTAGAAAATATGTAACCATTTGTTTACATTCTACATTCTACATTGTGTGCGTGCGTGCATATATGTATGTATCGATGCGTGTACAGAGAGCCTGATCCCAAGGGTAAGATTCAAGGCCATTTATAATGAGACAGAGTGCTGTCGCACCCAGCCACAGAGATGCCCCGAGCTTTATTATCAATGGAACTATAGGTGTGCAAGGCACACATCTTGAATATGTGTCAAATTAATATAACTGACAAATCTATGTGCTTTTCTTCCTCCTATCGGATTTAGGACCTCTCAGACTTTGAATCACACCATGGCAAAGAGAGCGGGATTCGAGAGGTGTGCAACGCGGGAATGTATAATTAAACACCGGGCCCCTCTAGCCGCTTTCCAGGCAACATAGGGGAGATCTCCCGTTGCACTTTCTCGTGAGGCCTTGCCTAGGTTTTATTCATGTGTACCTTTGCGGCAAAGATTATGCCATTGACACCACCAACGCCAGTTTCCTCTGTGACCAGACTGCACCCCTCCGGTACCCATCATTCTCCTCTGTGTTCAGACTCACCTCAGTTTTCTCCACAAACACTCTTCCCCGTGCGCTCACTGCGCCGCTGAGGTCTCCTCTATACCTTCCATGCACAGTAGACCGCACCAGCCGTCCCTTCCATCATATGGTGTCACGGTGCAGCCCTGGGGTCCACACACTACCAGTTTCATATGTGGCCAGATTGCACCTGAAAAATACTTCTAGTAGTTTCCTGTGATTTCATATTCTGCCCACTTTCTACTCCTGTGTTTCTTTTTTTCACCTATGAATTCCCTCTTAGTTCCACAATGTTTCAGATTCAATCTCTGAACCTTTCAGCTACTTCCCAGGTGGTTCATCATTTCTCACCCCGAGTTCCACTGTGTTTCAGATTTCACCTCTGAGACCCCCTTGCTTTGGGCTTCACCCCTGACACGTCGGGTTTCAGGTGCCACCTCTATTATTTTCACTTCAGCCTGGGCCGCGCGCATCAACGTCTTCCTCCCCGCGCGCAGTCCGCCGTGCCCCCGCGCGCGCCCTCTCCTGCCTAGCTGACCTGTCACCTACACGCCGCCCTCCTCAGAAGGCCGCGCGCTGCAGCTCCCTCAGCTGGCAGGCCCTGGCTCAGACGAGGCGGATGACGGTTGAGGCGGGTGTATTACTTTGCTCGCCATATGTTTATATTTTTATATGTTAAAAAGCAACAAAAAAAATCCCTTGCTGCTTCGGCGGGGGTGCTGGAGGGTATCGTAGCAACGGGGATTTGTGTTAGAGGGCTGGAGGGCTGAACGCATGCAGGGGGGAGACGGGCTGGGGGCTGCTTCTGAGCTGACACATGAATCGGCCTCACAATGCCCAGCGCCTGTCCCCGGCTCATTCACCACGCTTGGATGGCACCGGGGGGCGTGCCTGGGGAGGGACGGGGGGACAGATGGCATCCCTGGGAGGAGGCCTGCCTGACCTAGTCCCGGTTTTCACCTGCAGCGCCCATGGGAAAAACTCCCAGCTGCTGTACGAGAGCCGAGGAATGCTCAGGCGGGGCGATGCGAGGGGTGGGGGCAGACTTCTTGGAGGAGGGCGCGAGGGGGCGCAAGGGCAAGCATCAGACTCTCCTGGGGGAAGTGGAGTGAAAAAAAAACGTTGTGAAGCAAGATAAACAATGCAGCTTTCACACGCTTCTGTTCTCCCACCCCCTCTTGCTAACGGCACACATCCGTGTACCTTGTTATTATTTCTCATTAACACCTTCTGAGACACCAACTTTACTGCAGGAAGCGGTGGTCTTGGGCCAGTCGTGAAATTGATATTATGTGTTGCTCCTCACAGACTGGAATTTGCATACTTAACCTTGAAACCAGTGGCAGGGAGAAAACAAATATTGCTCACGTTTTATTTTTAACCATTGATTTCTTCTTGCATCGGATCACGGTAGAATACATCGCTTTCTTTACATTGCATCATAATTTTCAATTATTATTATTATTAATATTGTTTTAAATAATGATATTAAAGTATAGCTATGAAAATATAGCCACATCGATAACAATAAAACATAATTTGTTTTTTCCGCTCTGAATTACATTTAACGAATAAGTACAGCATTCTCTTCTTTCTGTACATGAATATCTTTTTTTTTTCTAAACTGTAGACTGTTTTAGGAATGGTTCACGCTACTCATTTATGTTTTACATACGGCCTTCTGCCAAGGTTTCTATAGCACATACATTGCGTGTAAATACTCCCCTTCTCAGTAGTATCACCAGCCACAAAGATACTCGTGTTGTCGACCTCAGCAGGGCTTTAAGTGGGATGAAAAGACTGTGGGGTCTCTCAAAGGGGCGTGGCCAGTGTAATTAAGGGTGTGGCTTTAAATCACTTAGGCTAAAAATCTGTGTTTAACATAGTGTGCAGCCCCACTTGTATTTTGCTGTGTCTGTCATTACATCCATTCCAGATATGTGATACAACAAGTAACATACCTACAACAAGTCAGGACTATTGGCGTTGTCAACGGTTATTAGTTGCATAAGATAAATAAGCTACAACTATGGCTTGTTGCAATTAATATTGAAAAAGCTTCCAATTAAAGCCCTGGTGACCTTACCACAATGTTGCTGCTCTTGCGTTTCGGAAAGAGAAGGGAAATCCAGAGAGAAAATTACTCCCTTTAAAGGATTTCCCTTCCCACACAACGCTCACCTGGCATGACGTCCACTAGTGAGAAGTGAGTAGTATGGGCAGCGCACATTGATGTGCCTGCTGTCTCGAAACGGGTCTCAATCGCGCTGTTTTGCGCCATGGAACTTTTTTCCGGACTGCAGTGACAGCAAACTGCTGTCACTGCAGTCCGGAAAAAAAGGACCACCTGTGCCAGGGCTCAAAACAGAGCCCGATAGAGACCCGTTTCGAGGCTCCTTAAAAAAAACTGCAGGTGCTCAGACCCCTTGAGACCCGGCCCACTTGAAGCCCTGGACCTCAGACAGATGAACGTCTGAGTTGCTCTGCAATTGTTCCCATCTACTGCATGAAGTTCGCACAGAGCCCAGAAATGACCACCGAGATCATGAGATGCTATATGTTATCATCATTATTACGTCATTGCACATGATCTGCTTGTGAGCAGTTGATTCGTGTCGCTATTGATTTCAGTGGTGGTGGTCCAGTAAGACTAACCAGACTATGCCTACGCAACACCCCAACACTTAAAAATTTGCTAACATTTGTGCCAAGAATTTTCAATTCTATTAAGGACAGGAGGCGAGGATTATACTTTCTCATTTCTTTACTGAAAGTCACAGCAGCCAATAAACAGACAGTAAAGAAAACTAAAAACTACATTTCCCATGAGTACCACTGATGACCATAGAGGCTAGATAGTATAAAAGGTACCCTAGAGGACAATACTTCCTCCTTCTTTGTCCAGAACAGTTCAACAACAAGAATAAAGTCTCAAGAAACCAAAGGATCCATGACGGAGATCACGAAGAACGGGCCACAGAAAGGCAGAACGAGGAAATTGAAGCAGAGGATCTTCCGTGCAGGGCACCATCTCCTGGCGATGAGGAACACGAGAGCAGCATCTCATGTAGGGTCTGAACCTGAAAGGTAAAACAGAGCCGTAATACCAAACACCCATGAATGTACGAGATATGATAATAAACAAGTAGGGTGGGAAAAAAAGAAGGCATAGAACATCATGAAGCATAGCAGAACATAATTGCATATAAAGCAGTAGTAAAGACAATGCAATACAGATATAAACAAGGGTGGGATAATCCTCGCCTCCTAGCCTTAATAGAATTGGAAATTCTTGGCACGAATGTTAGCACATTTTTAATTCTATGGCAGTACGGAGGCTCCGATTATGCTTGTTCAAAGCTTAGCCACCACAACGGAAGCAACATCCACAATAGGCTTGAAATAAAATGTTTTAAACCGGACTCCGAAGACCAATCAGCGGCCTTCATGATATCATGGAGACAGGCACCCAGGGAAAAGGCCTCAGATGCCATAGCCCCCTGAGCAGAGTGAGCACCAAAGATGGAAAGTCAATACCTGCCTCCAACATGAACCAACGCACCCAACGTGCCAATGTTGCAGGAGTCACAGGCCTAAAAGGCTTTTGCAAAGCAATTAACAGTTGACCCTGTAAATCATGTCGAAAAGGAGCAGTACTCACCTCCTAATCCTTGATGCATTGAACTACACAAAGTTTTGGATTGTGTGGAAAAGAAGGATAAGACACAGAAGATGTGTTGCATTTAGTACGTCGAGAAATGACAAAGGAAACGCCCTCCGGGGAGAACGTGCGTCCAGCAAGATCTAAAGCACGAACACCAGAAACACGTTTACAGAACAACAGGCACAGCAACATAGTGAGCTTGGCAGACAATTGCTTGCGAGTCAGCAAAGAATTGGAAGGCCATGAATCTAAGAAACGAAGAACAACTGATACATCCCATAAAGCGACATACTTAGGACAAGGAGGTTTTACCATACGAATGCCTCTGAGTAGTTTGGAAACTAAAGGAGGCTCCCCAACAGGTTTACCATCAACAGAAACATGTCCTTCAGAAATGGCAGAACGAAAATTATTCACAGTTCTGTATACCAAACCAGAAGAAGCAATGGATGCTAGAAAATTGAGAACTAAAGTGATATCTGCAGAAGCGGGATCCACCGTCCGTTGTGAACACCAATCACACCATCGTTTCCAAGCTGACGCATAACGTTTGTGTGTGTTGGGGGCCCAAGCTTCACCGATAAATCTGGCAGCGTCCGAAGAAAGGCCTGGGATTTGGCAGCGACCCCCGAAATCCACCACGCCACTAGACGGAGATGACCGGAAAGTACGAGGGGGTGAGGTTTCAGAAGAGGGTGCAGCAACAGGTTCCATTTGAGGGGGCGAAGGAGCGGCGTTGAGCAGCACCTCTCCAGAAGAACCGGAAACCACGCCTGGGCTCTCCAAAGAGGAGTGATGAGAATGAGCTCCAAAAGAAAGTGCTTCGTGCAGGCCAGGCCTCCGGGAATCATCACAAAAAGAGGAAAGGCATAGCACAGGAGAGGAGGCCAAGACTGGAGAAAGGCATCCGTGGCAAGAGCCTCCGGATCCGGGCGCCAACTGTAAAATAGGGGAAGCTGTTTGTTGAGGCGAGAGGCAAACAGGTCGAGGTGACGGCATCCCCAAATCCGGGACAATGCCCGAAAGCCAGAGGATGAAGCCTCCAATCGCTGAAATCCCGCAGATGGCGAGAGTTTCAGTCTGCTATTCGATTGTCGCGACCAGGAAGATACTCTGCAATAACTGTGATCTGTCGTTGCAGACAAAGATGCCAAAAGTCTTTCGCAATCTCCGCCAGGAGCCTGGACTTGGTACCGCCCAGTTTGTTGACATAGCGCACCGCAGAGATATTGTCCATGCGGAGGAGAATGCAACAATTCGACGCTTGAGGGGTGAGGCAACAAATCGCGAAAGAGCCCGCTAGAAGCTCCAAGCAATTGATGTGAAGGGACAATTCCTCCCGGGACCAACGGCCCCTTTGGCACCGGGCTCCCCAACCCCAAAGGCTTGCGTCCGATTCTATCACCACATCCGGAGTCTTCCCAAACAGCGCTCGACCGTTCCAAGACTCCATGTGCTCCAGCCACCACAACATCTCCCAGCGGGCATCCTCCGAAAGAGGAATGAGGTCAGAGTAGCGAAGACCCTTCTGAAGATGTCTGATCTTGAGGCGTTGAAGAGCCTGATAATGTAACGGACCAGGGAAGATCACTTGGATCGAAGAGGACAACAGACCTATAATTCGAGACACTGATCTCAACGAGACCATCTGCTTGGACAGCACCATTCGCAACTCCCGCTTGATGGCTCTGATTTTCTGACCAGGCAGAAGGAGTTGGCAGGCAACCGAGTCGATTCGAAACTTGAGGAAGTCCATTGTTTGAGAGGGCTGGAAAGCGGACATCAGTGGATTCACAAGAAAACCGAGAGATTGTAAGAGTTCTATGGACCACTGTAAATGAGTCTGCAGAAGAAGAGGACATTGAGCCATGAGAAGAATGTTGTCGAGGTACACTATCAGGCGAACCCCACGGGCTCTCAAAGACCGTACCACTGGACGCACAAGCTTCGTGAAACACCACAGAGCTGAGGAGAGACCGAATGGGAGGACAGTGTACTCAAACTACTTCCCTAGGCAACGAAATTGGAAGAAGCGGCGATGAGGCCCATAGATGGGAACCGACAGGTAAGCGCCTTTCAGGTCAAGACGAAATATCCAGTCCCCTTCCTGATGAAGGTCCCTTAGAAGATGGATTCCTTCCATCTTAAAATGACAGTAAATCACGCCACCCTTTACGTCCTTCAGATTGAGGACAAAGCGAGAACTGCCTCCCTTTTTCTCCACTAGGAAAATGTTGCTGACGAAGCCGTTGAGATGTAGAGAAGTTGGAACGATGGCCCCTTTGGCCAGAAGAGAGTCGATTTCCTCGGAGATGAACACCTGATCTTGTTCGGAAAAAACAAGGGGGGGTGGAAGGCGGTGTTGGTGAGGATGTTCGTAGAACTAGAGTCTGTAACCTTGCACCGTCTCCAACACCCAAGCATCGTTTGAGATTTGTTGCCAATTGTGGAGGGAAAACTGTAACTTGCCCCCCAAAACAACCTCCGAGGATAGAATCAAGCTCACCTGAGTTTGAGGAATCGTGACGTGCACCTTGAGCTCCGCCGTAACCACTTTTTTATACTGTCCTCTCCCTTTGCGCGAGGGATAGAAGTTGGACCTGGTCGAACTGTAGTTATCTTGTCCACCACCTCTCTGGAACTGGCCACCACGTTGAATTTGTTGGTTGGCTCTCCGGCCGGAAGAACGTCCCCTTCGTCCGGCCCGTCCGAAAACCGGGCGGAAAGCCTGACGCAAACTGGATTGCGCTTTGTCCAGGCCACTGAAAGTCACCACAAACTTGGTAAGTTCCTTAAGAAAGGGATGACCAAAAAGCAAACCCTGGGCCAGGGGTCCAGATTCAGAAGGAGCTAAATCAGTCAGTTTTGGGTCCAGCTTCAAAAGGATAGAGCGACAGCGCTCACTTGAAATTGCGCAATTGGCATTGCCCAAAATACAGATAGCCCTCTGTGCCCATCCCACGAGCTCATCTGGATTGATGAGAGCATCTGACACCTTTGTGCGGAACGCTAAATCCAGAATCTTAGTCAGAGGACCAAGAAGGTCCAACATCTTGTCCTGACAGGACCTCCAAGACCTGTCGAGACCCTTTTTTGGATCCCTGGAATATTTCTTCATGTAGGTCACCATTGTTGGGTCAACGTCAGGCGTATCTGCCAACTTATCCGAAAGATCCGGACGTGGACACTCCAATTGTAATCGGGCTCGAACATCTTTGTCAAAAGGACGTCGAATATGTGTCTGCATATATTCTGCCACCTCCGGGGAGGGAAGCCAGGCAGTGGAGTTTGGATGAACAATGTCCGTAGGATCAAAGGTCAAAACCTGGAGGTTAGAAGGGGCATCCACAAAGAGCTCTTTACAAGCCTTCTTTTTTGGTAGAGGAACTATAGGGTCGGAGGATGAGGAATCAGAGGTGGAGGAATCAGCAAGGAGAGTCATGTGGCGTAGGCACAAACTTCGCAGATTTCTTAGCAGGATGCGAAGTGGACAGATTCTTTCCCAGTTTTGCAAAATCCGCATGATGAGGATTTTTTGGAGACTTTTTTGAATGGCCAGAGGAAGGAGGCAACCAACCTTGTTGAGTAGCATAGTCCGACAAATGCCGTTTCAGCGAAGCAATGGCATGGAATAAGGCTTGCCCCATCAAGTCGTCATTCCCTGAGCCTGAGGGCTCATCATCATCGTAATAGTACTCCTCATCTTCATAATAGTCTCCCATTATTCCAATAGAAAAAATGGAGTATGCCCACGTGAGGAGTAAAGTAATATCAACAACCCAAAGGGCAATGCAGGTGGAGTGCAACCCCAAAGCTAGCCAAGCAATGCAGGAACTAACCTGACAGAACCAAATATCAAGTGTAGAGGGAGGGTTTGCTTAAAACCTACTGACACTCTAGGCAAAGCCTATGCATGATTTTACAACCCCCACTTTAATTGGAATAGGGGCGTAGGAGGAGGCAAAATCAGGCAGGCGTGGGCAAATGCTTTGAAAACAGCCTTCAGAAAAGCAGAGCGCTGCTAGAGGACAAGCGCCATCACTGAAAGCTCCCTGACGAGACACGGAGCAAAAGTAAATAAAACGCTATCACGCATGCGCGCTGATACTAACCTGCTGAAAGAGAGATGCGCGAGCTTCGAGCGCGTCTCTCTGCCCCCAGCTCCCGCTCCACAAAAAGAAAGCAGGCGCGGACACCACGCGTCTGCTATGAGGAGGTGCCACACGCTCCCCGAACACACGCCGGAGAAGAAGAACCGGCAAGCAGAAACGGGCCGAAGCCCTCACAACGCCTGAATAACAGCCGGCGAAACGCGCAAATACCGGCGAAATCGAGCCGACAGAGCGGCGAACAGCAGACAAGAGCGCTGCAAAGGCAAGCAACAAAATATACAAGACAGTATAGCAATAAGAATAAAAGTGCACTTAACTGGCTACGAAGCAGTAAAGAAAGAGGAAGTATTTTCCTCTATGGTACCTTTTATACTATCTAGCCTCTATGGTCATCAGTGGTACTTATGGGAAATGTCGTTTTTTGTTTTCTTTACTGTGTGTTTATTGGCTGCTGTGACTTTCAGTAAAGAAATGAGAAAGCATAATCAGAGCCTCAGTCCTGCCATAGAATTGAAACAGCGGCCTAATGGAGCATGCCCCCTCTCCCCCTCCCCTGCGCCACCCATGTTCTGTCCCTCTTGGGTGCGCAGAACTAGCGAGGAGAAGAACCTTGCAAGCCTAATAAAACTATTGTGAAAGACGAAAGAAACGTCACACCAATCACCAGCTCTGAGAATCAAAGAGCAAAGCAATTAATTCTCCCGAACAACCACGCTGGAAGTTAATAAAGTGTGGAAGGGCTGGAACTCCATCACTGGGCTTTATTTATCAATGCGAACGAGAAATGCAAATCTGCCTTTGCTTTGATACAAATATGCTCCGACTAACTAGCCTCGAGTGTGCCTGAGTTTTAAATCGTGGAACTATTGTTAAATGTGAATAATTCATTTATTTGTATGTTTAGCGAGTATTTGCTGCCGAGTTGTATAAAGACGACTCCAGATAGTTTGATGCTGCTTCAGTTTGCTGAATGCCACTTCAAAGCTAAGAATGCAACGTCAAAGCGTTGAATGCCCCTCTAGAGCGCGGAATTCTGTGTCAGAGTGCGCCCTTCAGTGAGCGCATTACCACTTCCGTGCACTGAATGCTACTGTAGAGCGTGGAATACCCTTACAAAGCACAGAATGCTAGTTCCCTGGTGTCACGTCAGAGCATGAACTGCCACTCCAGAACATGGCCTGTCCCTTCAGAATGCAGATTGCTGCTTCAGATCTTGGAATGCAACTTTTGAGTGCAGAATGCCAATTCAGATTATAGTATGCCCCGTAAGGACACGGAATGCACTCCTTGCTGAAAGTATCCCAGTGTTTGGACGGCGTTCACCCGGTGAAAAAAGTAGGTGGACGCCGTCCACCCACGTGTGCCCATGACTCGTGCCTTGATGCTCTTACAGAGCATGAAATGCTGCTTTGGGTCAAGGAAAACTTCATCAAAGCACAATGTGTCAGTTCTGGAATGCCATTTCAAAGCACAAAATGTTCCTCAAGAGTTTTCAATGTCACTCCAGAGTACGTTATTATTTGACTTCTTTATACCCATGCACCTCATAGTGGTGAAGTATTTAATATGTTTAATGCCGTGCTGTGTTATTGGCCTATTATACTCACCTTAACTCCAATAGAACCAATGCTTCAGCTCTTGGCCCCAAACTGTTCTCAAACATACACCAAAACAAAACAGAGCACTTGTACTGTATTGTATTTTAATTGCATTTATATAGCGCTACCACAGATGAGGCTTCAAAGTGCTTTTTCGGCGAGTAGCGCACTACTCCGGGACCCATGAAGGATTAATGTTGAATTAGTATCGTGAAATATGAAAGTCATTTGAGTGGTGGATATGTTATTCAGTTATTTGGATAGAGAAGGGTAGCAGTAGGATAAAAGAGGGAAAGAGGTTTGTATTTATATAGCGCTTGCTACCACTGATGCGTTTGAAGTGCTTCTTTCTGGTGAGTAGCACCCTACTCTGGAACCCATAAAGATTAGTGTTGAATTAGTACATTCAAATATGAAAGTAATTTGAGCGGTGGATATGTTAGTCAGTTATTTGGATTGAGAAGGGTTGGGGAGTGGTAGAAAAGGGAAACGATTTGCATTTATTTAGCTCTTATAACCATGATGCGGTGTTGAAGCGCTTTATTGGCGTGTAGCATGCTACTCCGGAACCCATAAAGGATTAGTGTTGAAAATTAGTATAGTGAAATATGAAAGTAGTTTGAGTTGTGGATGTGTTATTCAGTTGGATAGAGAAAGGTAGCGGATGGATAAAAGAGGGAAAAAAATTGCATTTATATAATGCTTGCTTACCTCTGATGACGTGTTGAAGCGCTTTTGTGGCGAGTGGCATGCTACTCTGGGACCCATGAAGGATTAGTGGTGAATTACTATAGTGGAATATGACATTTGCGAAGTGAACATGTTTGTCTGTTATTTGGTTATGCACTGCTTCTAAAAAAAAGTCATCTTGAAGTTTCAAAATCTGCCCTAGCACTTCCCAGTCCAATGTATACTGACTCAAGGTGAAGATTAGAAGTGCTATGGATCTCAATGACCATTGATCTAAGCACACGTAGACTCTTGAACATTTGAAGAGAGTCAGGGGCGTGTAATAAAGAGCCAGCCCTTCAGCATTGCTACCCAAAAGCAAAATCCTACCATGTGCCCACCATTGTAGAGGAACAACCAAAACTAGGTGTTCATCTTTGTAGGCCTTCAATAGTTCTCTGTTACAAAGCTTCGTCAACAGCATAGAATAACACTGTGTACCACCCTTGAGAACTTACACATGAGCTAACTCATTGTTTTCATCAGCGTATAACTTAAATATGTGTAATAAATAAAATAGTTGTCATTTGTTCTCAGCATTTGTATGGGTCTTTCTCACATTAGTATAGCACTGAAGTGTTTATTTCATCTGGGCACATTTTTCTTCCACCTGTTGGGTATAGCTGTTTGTTCAGGGGATATTTCTGAAATGTCTAGTTTGCTCCTAGTTCCAGCTGAATATTGTGAAACTAAAATTAGTTTGAGGTTGATGAAGTTTGTTATGTGTGTGGGTCAGTGTGCGCCACAGCACACTGTTTTCGTTAAGCTAGATGGTAGGCGGTCATTGTCCAGCCTATTCAAGTTGCATCCTAGACAGCATGACTACTTGTGTAGAGATCATTTCATTCTTCCACTATTGTGCATTCAGTTCAGTTAAACTGTGTGCTAAGGACACCGTTTTTTTTCAAGTATATTGATTTGGCAAATCTGTGATATTAGGACTTCCGCTAGTAACCCAAAAACTCTGCCGCGCTATGCAGAGTTCCTGAGAGCGGCAGAGGGCGTTAGGTCATGCAGTTCACGCTGATTTATAGCGGCGGGTGTTTGTCCTGCGCTGGAAATCAGCACGTATTGCACCACGTGCAGCCAAGAGGGCCCTGCTTCTTTCTGCTGCTCAAGTAGATGTTCTACTCGAGTGGCAGCTTCCTCAACGCAAACCGGTAGGTTTCTCTAAACACTAGCAGTTTGGGCTATCCGGGACCACCCTCATTGAGAACATTGAGAAATCTCACCGGGAGCTGGTCTGGAGTACGTTTTTCCTCACTTGCACTCACCAACTTAATGTTGGTGAGAAAAAGGAGCTGGTGTTCTTTTCACTCAACTCTCACTGATAGTATACTGTTGATTCTCTCCGATCTTGATTGAAGTTTCTCAGTCTATGTGCATTGGTAATCATTTGAAGAACTCAATTGCTAGGCTCCTCATTTCTTCCTCTTATTATGTATGGCTATACATGAATGACCGTGTTTGAAATCTGGTCAATCACTTCTATGTTATGTTATATGTTTTTGGTGTTTTGTAAAGCGCATGAATCACCCAGGGGCATCTCCGCGTTAACCTAGTCCAATTACCGAGAATAACGAAAGGCCAAGAGAAAATATCAGTATAAGAAATCCTTCAGCTGTTTCCCGAAGGTCAGGTAAGAAGGGGCCTTGCGGTTGCGAAGCCCTTCTGGCAGGTAGTTCCAGTATTTAGGACCTACATATGAAAAGGCTTTACCTCCCAGGCGGTTAGTTTGATCCAGGAGATGGCTAACAGGGACTTACTGTTATATCTTAAATTACAGCTTGAAGTCTGTCTACAGAGTCTATTTTGTAGATACTTTGGGCCGGTGTCCATCAGAGATTTAAAAACTAAACAGCACGTCTTAAAGAAAGATCTCTTTTTAACTGGCAGCCAATGGAGTTCCCTCAATAAAGGAAGCAATGGTGTGCCAGGGGGACAGTTCAAGACCATCCTGGAGTTCTGGACTTTTTGGTTCCGTCCAGAGGTGTCAGGGATAACACCCGAAGACCCCGGAGTTCTACCTGTCTCGGTGTACAAATAAACAGAAACACGGGCTTCTCGATGGTGGCGTCAAAGACCAAAGGTTTATTACTGCAGGGACACAGAAGTCACAGAAACTACACACGGGCAGTATCTAGGAGCCTGTTCGATTTGTACAAAGAGGGTTGCTCCTTATATACTAAATATTAGGCTTCGGGCAAATTCTTTACATGTTAGTACATTCCTAAACCTTTGCGTCCTAAACAATAAATATTTGGCGTTGCACAGGAATCGTCAACAATATCTGATGTCAAAACATTACGAACGAGGGGTTCCCACTGTTCCATCATAATCCCATGTCAACTTTTCATTCAAGAGCCGGACCGCCTCATCGTAAATTTCGTTACCTCCCCCTAATAAAGGCCCAGAAGGAAAGGAGCAGAGCCAGGTGCAGAAGATAGAAAAGCAGGATAAGAGATGTTTGTGGGTCGTAAATGGGCAAGGCTACCAGCTTCGGCCGCCTAATCATGATCAGGCCAACGAACACGAGAACCAGTATAGCAGGACTGGCCTCAGGCAGAGGAGGCAGCTTCTGTCGAGTCCTGCAGCCATGGCGTGTTCTATCCTAAGGTGCACGTGTCACTAGCAAGGTGAATCGCCGGCTAAAGCTTACGTGTCCTTAATTGAAATGAAGTAATCAGAGGTCATTGCGTGTCCATTGACTATGTGAGGGCAAGAAATACAAAATGGCTGCCGTAATCTAAGATGGATGCCATGGGTAGATCAGAAATGTGTTTGTAACAGGAGTACTCTTGCTCGTAGCATAGCGAAAACACCAGGATATGCTAAATGGATCATTTGCGGTTCACTGATACCAAAATTATGTATTTACGACAATGTTGAAAACACGGGTTCAAATCGTCACGGAACCTCAGACCCTCCTTTTGCCCTTACATAGGCAATTACTTAGTCTATGTCAGAGTCTAACTCTATGCTCATCAGGTCAATGACATGTTGCTGTATCATCATCCTTTCTCGCGCCTTTTCTCCAAACGCAGGTGGTTTTCTGAAACAGGTTGCAGCACAGAGACTACACAAAGCGGGACCACATTGGATAATAAGGCAGCACGAGAACAGGAATATTAGGATGACACCAATGACCATCAGAACCTTCCATCCCCACGCTGATAGCATAGTCTAAAACCACTCCATTAGGGACCAGTTTCCCTTGTCTACGTGTATAGAGTCGGAAATCTTGTGTAGCTTAGAGATCGCCTCATAGACAGTCGGAGCATTATTGGGAATAAAAACACAGCAGCTCGATTGGATCATTCTACATACCCCACCTCGATCTGCAAGTATTACGTCTAGAACCATGCGGTTCTGCAACGTCATGAGACGATCCGCCTGAAGCTCAGCTGTTAAGTTACTAAGGGCACCAGCAGTTTCCGTAATAGTAGATTCAACTACCCGTGTTAGCTGACGTAGATTTCTACTATTGGCCATAGGCCCCCAGAACGGAAGGAAACCTTTGAAGAAGTCTCCTGCTTCCTGACCAGCGGTATCTTCCTCGCTGAAGACACCTCTTGCTACTCTGGTCTTGTGATAATCTGAAGAAGCAGTGTACGTTGGAGGCAACAGTCGGGCAATATAACATGCCCCTGAAAAGTCAACAGGCAACCATGTATACGCTCTGTCTTGACAGATGAAGTAGGTACCCCTAGTAGTAAGTAAGGCAGGGGAAGAGTTAGACGGAAATACGTAAGTCTCAACGCACTCACTCTACCCTAGCCGAGCTCTCGGATTTCTCCCATTTCCTTGCAAACAGACTTGACCTCGATGAGGTACGACCCAGACTGGAGTGGAGCTTTTACGCTTGCTTTCTCCCAAACTAAGGCGATACTCTGTAGAATTCCAGCTCAAATATACCCGTAATTCATCTCTAGGGTAAGACGGAGTATTATTGACGTCTTTAATCATATCAATAATTCCCTGGACTAAAGCTTTGTTGGCAGAGTTGTATTTAGTGGAACGTGGTGGACGCGGAGGATAGGTCTCGAGGGCATAGGCAAAAATGGTCTGAAAGGCCTGAAATGATCCATTGTAGCTAAAAGGCAAGACTAGATAGGGAATGCCTTTATCCATAGTGTGGGGTATCAAGCCACACACCCAGCAGTCTGTAGTGTTAACTACCAGTTGGTGTTGGTGCAAGAGCTGTACAAATGTGTTATTAATGAATTCTGAGCGTCGAGCTTGTTCGTGTTCAGGAAATGAGTGAAAAGAATGTACAGAAGAAACAGTAGAAGAAACAGGATCAAGGGGAGGTACTGTAGTTGTCACCGGTGTAAAAATTAAATGCACGCCTAAGACGATTCCACCCACCAACATTATTAAAACAATCAAAAACGTAACTGCACATTGCATTAGAAAGCATTTGCTGTGAAGAATTTTGTAAAGTCTACTTCTGCGAACATAAATTACATTTTCTCGTTGCAGCTCAGGAAGCTCCATCTTCTACAATCCGCTCGCGACCACTGATGATGTGTACGTAGATGAAAATGCCTCTATCAGCCCTGGGAGTTCCCAGAACTAACAGAAAGATCGACCTAGTGTCTGACCCCCGCAGATTCAACTAGGCACACAGCCACGACCCTACGGCTACCCAGACGGCAAGGCAGTTTTAAAACAACAAAGAAATACAAAGTATGAGCAAACTTCCTGGCTGGAGGCAATATATCAAAATTCAAATGTGTAAAATAGGCAGTTTCCTGCTTTATTTGTCCATATTTCGTGATCGTAAATTGTATCTCAATTTTGCAGGAGCTGTTTGATCTGGAAACAGTGTATTTTCAGCAGGGGTTGCAATGTTCAAGTTCGCAGATGGCAAAGTTTCTTCCGATTCAGAGGGCAAATGTTCAGAATTCAAAGGAGCAGTTTCAGAAGGGGTGTCAAAGTTCGAAGTACCAGTGATTAGTTCTGCATCGCTGAAAGGGATAAACCTGGGAATTTGTTCAGATTCAGAGGCACCGATTCCTTTCTTTATCCAATCATCATAAGGAAGCGGCAGAGGCACACGCTTGACGTGTGTTGTATGAATCCAGTTTTTCCGTCCAGCCACACGAATAGCAGTTCTCGTCGCCAATAACACCTGGACGGGGCCAACGAATCTGGGTTGGAGGTTTTTCGTCCGGGCAAAATTACGGATAACTACTTGGTCGCCTGGTTTCAGCTGATGACCTGGACTCTCCGGTGGCTTTGGCAATGCATCGAAAACCTGTTGGTGAATAAGACTCAATTTAGCAGTCAAGTCGAAAAGGTAATCAATTAACATTGGGTATTCCAACTGTTTAAATTCCTTCGGTCTAGGTACTCCCCAAACATTGGCCGGACGACCAAATACTATTTCGTATGGACTAAGCCCTACTCTAGAATGCACAGTCGCTCTTGTGGATAACAGAGCCAAAGGTAGTGCATCTGGCCAGGACAAACCCGTGGATGCTTGTATCTTAGCAAGTTTTAGTTTGAGGGTGCCATTGTAACCCTCAACTAAACCAGCAGACTGGGGATGATTTGCACTGTGGAACTTCTGTTTGATCCCTAAACCGGCACACACACTCTGCATAACTTTCCCTACGAACTCACTTCCATTATCTGACCATACAATCCGTGGCATGCCATACCTGGGGAAGTATTCTTTGAGAACAATTTTGGCAGTGGACAAGGCAGTATTGTCCTTCAGTGGATATGCTTCGACCCATCTGGAAAAAGCACAAACTACCACTAGGACGTACTTTAGATTGTTGCAACGATCCATGTGAATGAAGTCTAACTGAATCACTTCAAAGGGGCAAGAAGGAGGAGCGAAGTGACCAGCGGGTGTGGGGATTCCCTTGCCAGGATTATGCATCAGGCATACCATAAAATTTCTCACCACTCTCTCTGCACACTTACTAATCCCCTCATTCTTCCAGACTGGAGCCAACATCTTACAAATCCCTTTAGAACTGATGTGCGCTGCTCCATGCGCCATCGTTACTACTGCAAGCACGTACGCATCAGGCAACATCCAACGCTGTTGTTCCGACAGATCAATCCAACACCCACTCGAGTCTAATTTACCCGTGCTTTCTTTCCATACGAGTTTTTCCTCCTCAGTCACCTCTTTCTGAATTTCTTTCACACTTTCCACTGTGTCCTCACACATTCCAGACTCAGAAATCCATCTTGCAGACGTAGCAACATACATTCTACTCATCATATTTCTAGCTGTCTGTTTAGCGGTCTCATCAGCAAAAGCATTCCCACGACCAACATCATCCGTGATTGCTTTATGAGCACTGCACTTCACAATCGCAACTTCAGTCGGCAAGGTTAGAGATTCCAACAAGTCATTAACTAGCTGACCATGTTGAATCTTAGTCCCATGGGACGTAATGAAACCTCTCTCTCTCCACAAACGGCCAAAACTATGGGCCACGCCGAACGCGTACTGACTATCTGTGAACACATTCACTCTCTTTCCCTTAGCTAAAACACACGCTCTCGTTAGTGCAATTAATTCCGCAGCTTGGGCAGAATTCTGACTCACTCTCGCAGTCTCCACAATCGTACTCAAAGTCGTTACTGCGTAAGCAGCAGTCACATCACCATTCTCCAATTTAAAACATGACCCATCAACATACAACGTGCCATCTGGATCTGACAACGGAGTGTCTTTTAAATCAATTCGTCCTTTTGTCTCTTCCTTGGATCTGAAACAGCAATCATGTGGCTCAGAATCACTCAACTCCTGACTAGTCGGCAACAGTGTTGCTGGATTCAATACATTGCGTCTTTTGATCTGAATATGACTCGCTAGTAATGTCAGCTCATAGCCAGATAATCTAGCACTGGTAAGGTGTTGCGTCTTGGTTCGGTTCATGAGTGTATCCACAGCATGAGGAACCATAACCACCAGCATGTTGTTCATCGCCAAACCAGCAGATTGTCGAATGGAAGCTGCAGCTGCCGCTGTAGCTCTCAAACAACTAGGCAACGCTCTCGCTACCAGATCTAATGTTGATGAAAAATACGCACAAGGGCGTTGTTTATCACCAAATCTCTGTGTCAGAACACTCAACGCGCAACCTTCTGTCTCGTGAACATAGAGCGTGAATGGCTTACTGTAATCGGGTGTACCCAATACAGGAGCTGAACATAGTACATTTCGTAACTCAGAAAAACTCTCCTGACATTCAGCAGACCATGGCACCGGACTCGGAACATTTTTCCCAGTCAAAGCTACCAATGGTTTTGCCAAAAGAGAAAAATTTGGGATCCACTGCCTACAGTATGAGGTAATACCTAAAAAGGCACGTACTTCTCTCTGTGTGCTGGGAACATTCATCTGCGTAATTGCTTTTATTCTCTCTGGGGTCAACTTCCTTCCCTCCTTTGACAAGAGATGACCTAAGTAGGTCACTTCTTGGCAACAGTATTGCATTTTCGAAGGTGACACCTTGTGGTTCAAACTAGACAAATGATGCAATAGGGAAATTGTAGCTGTTTTGCAAGTTTCTTTGTCATCGGCAGCCACTAGAAGATCAGCGACATATTGCACTAGGGCAGAACCAGGAGGATGTACAAAGGAATCTAGCTGACTTTTTAATGCCTGACTGTAAATGGACGGACTCTCACAATAGCCTTGTGGAGCACGTTTAAACCTGAAGCTTCGACCTCCTAGAGAGAAGCCGAAAATATCTCTGCTTTCTTCGGCTATCGGAATGCTGAAAAAGGCATTCTTCAAGTCGATAACTGAAAACCATGTGGCTGTAGCAGGAATCAACGTTAACAATGCAGTAATGTCTGGAACTACAGGAAACTGCGGAACCACAATTTTATTAACCTCTCTAAGATCGATTACAAACCTATACACTGGAGGCTTTGAAGGATCAGTACGTTTCAAAATTGGCAATACGGGACTGTTACAGACATTTCCTCTAGTTTCTTCAACTACGCCTTTCTTAATCAAGTCTTGCACAATCAACAAAAGTGCACGTTCACCTTCACTAGAAATCTTGTATTGTGGAATTCGTGGAAATTTGACATTTGCTTTCAAAGTGACTACATATGGTGGTATTTCCAAAAGGCCTACATCGTTAGGACCAGTCGCCCAAAGAGTATCAGGGAGTGAACGCAGCTCTGGCGGGAGTGCATCCATTGACAAGTACATCGGAGAGGTGATTCTTTTACCCAATGTAAGCTGTACTCCTGAAGGGGAACAGTACAATGTCGCATATAGGCGTTTTAACAAGTCTAAACCAAGCAGATTTTCATTACAACCTGTCGTCAAAATCAAGGGTGCTTTCAATTGACGCGGTCCAACAGAAATAGACAAAGGACCAGATACGGTGTTGTAAACAGGGGCGCCTGAAAAACCTTCTGAAACATTTGTTAAGCCAGACAAAGGTGCGCCAGGGAGTTTCGCATGAATGATAGAACTTTTTGCTGCACCAGTATCCAACAGAAACGGTTCGACTACACCTGATGTTGCTACTGCGACATAAGGCCCACTCTGATCCACTGGAACTGATACTACTCCCTCTCTTTGTCCATGGCTGTCCTAGTACTCAGTTTGTTGAAATCCCTCATCAACCTCACAATAGTCTTCAACATGATACTGTTGAGATCTATTTTGTTGGGCAGACTGTCCATTCTGCTGATCAAAATGATTAGAAGGACGATCATTCGTTTGTGGAGGCATAGCACCTCGTCCTCGACCTCTAGAATTTTGCATGGAACCACCACGACCTCTCTGAGCTGCTGCAGCATTATTTTGCGCTAAGACTGGACAGTCATTCTTATAATGACCTTCTTTCTTACAGTACGCACACTGATTCCACTGGTATTGTGGCCTCGGCGAACTGTAATCTGTCCTTTGATATGACCCTTGCTGTGTATTAGTCTGATTCGTGCGAGGCGGATATGCTTGCTGCAAAAGAACTTTAGTTTTTAAGTCTTTCGTCTTCTTATCTGACTTTTCCTTCTCTTCTTTATCCCTATTTTCATAATACTGTGCAGTTGCAAGTATTTGTGCAGTTGTAGAGACAGCCCACGCACTCTCGGAATCTTTCAATTTATTACCAAGCTCTGGTAATAGATTGTGTACAAATTTATCGACAAACAGTCTCTGTCCTCCTTCTGTGCTCATATCCTGACCACTGTGATCTACAAAAGTCTCTTCGAACCTTGTGAAAAAGTCGGAGACACTTTCGTCTTTCTTCTGCCTGCATGCGGACAACTTGTCCCAGTTAACGCGCAATGCTGGCATCAGAGTCTTCATTAAGTCAATTATTCTACCTGGTAAATTAGCAATTAAAGGTTCGGGTTTAGAACCACCTATTTGTTGACCATCCGCTGCAATTATAGCTGCCCAATCACCACCTAGGGCAACTGGATGATTCTCTTTACGAATTTTAGCCCAAATTGGTTGCGGAACTACATTCCCAAATAACATGTCAATGTCCGCTAAATTCATCACACAAGCTTCAACTGTCTGTGCTAACTCTTTGTAGTATCCGGCGGGATTCTTACGCGGATCAGGCAAGGCCTGTTTCACTGCTAATACTTCGGCTCGCTTCCACGGAATGTGTATCCACACTCTCTGGAATTGGGCCGGAGCAGCAGCAATACCAAGATTCGCATCTGTTTGCACAGCTTCGCGCCAAATTGGAGGAACCTCCCTCATTGGATATTGGCGATTCTGCTTCGTACTACGTTTCTCTAACTCCCTCGGTGAACGAAGGGATGGATCATTCCTATAGCTTAAAATCAGTTCCATCGCCTCTTTTATATTTTGACCAACTATCATACCAGCAGCAAACTCTTTCTGAACATTAATTAGTTCTTCTAAATTTGATTTGGAGTCATCCTCCTCTAATTCCTCACGCAAAAGGGAGCACATTTCGTCGAACACATATCGTTGTGTCGGTTCGTTCCATTGCATAAATGTATCTAATACATCTCTAGTACTATATCTTCTACTTTTCGAAATCCATCTAAGAGCGGTGGAATCTAATATTCCCCGTTCTTCAGTACTGGGAAGCTGACTACGTCTCTGAACAGAGTCAGAGGCAGGAGTCTTAATTAAAGTTTTATAGAAGGGAGACAGAATATTAGAGACAGAATCAGTGATTCTCCGTCGAACAGAAAGTGGAGTCATAATACTAGCAGAAGCAGAAAATACAGTAGCAGTTGGAACAGATAGAACAGGAACAGTAGGAGTATCAGGCAAAGTAGCTTGTGAAACAACAGGTGTAAGTGATACAGGTATAGGTAAAGAACCCGGCAACCCGGGAAGAGGGGGTGCCGAAGGAACATTAACATTGACCACAGGAGGTACAGGAGCTTGATTCAGGGGAGCGGGAGCAGGAATACCAGGTTGTTGAACATTCGGTAAAGGTGGAGCCGTAGCACCCTGTGCATACGGTGGTGGTGACCTTAACAAATAAGACAACAGAGGATCATTTTCGGGGTCCTCTACTGTCTTAGCTGTACTCGATGTCAAAGCAGGATAGCACTTGTCTATCGCTAAATTACGCTCTCTAACAGCCACCTCCATTGCTTTCTCAGACTTGTTGAGTTGCAGCTGCTTAGCAGACTGTTCTAAAGTCAACTCTTGCTCTTTCTGTTCTTTCTTTAACTTTTTAATTTCTCTTTGTTTAGATTCTTTTCGCCAATAACGGAAAGAATCAAACATTGCCGGCCGGGCTTTCTTCTTAAACAATTTCACTTCCAAATTATCAAGGACTTCGGGTTCAAAACTACCATGCAGTGGCCAACTAAGGACACCGTCTTTCTCGGTATATCGGATCCATACCTCATTATAAGATATTGGACCCACACCAAACTTACAATACAGATCATAAAGAGGAGTTCCGATCGGAGGAACCAGACATGAGTCCTCCAACCGGGAATCACTGTTGCAACCAAAACACGACAACATACAATTTTTCCGACTTACCATTTTATAATCCGGAACACAGAACAGACAAAACACAAACAAAAATGTGCACTCGAACCAAGAACTTAGGCCTACCAAAGCGAACAAATGTATCGATACCCAAACCAAACCAAAAGATTATCGTAACTAGAACAACCAGTGATAATCTTACGAAACCAAACCAAACCAAGAACTGAAAAGGATTATCCAAACAGGAGCAACCCTTACGAAGTAACCAACTAGCAACCACTTAATACTTAACTGAGGCACTGAAGACGTCACCAAGGAGAAACCCGTCTACGTCTCGCCGTACTAAGGTCTGCACCTCGGGTCCAAGACATGGCGACGGTCAAGGCAACGGACCACTGCAGCCGTCCGAACGGGAACCCTCGTGGAAGAGAACGTCGGGCCACTTTTGCGATATGCCGGGATCGATGAAGTGGGCCGCCTCCCTCAGGAATCTTCACACGAAGCTTCTCGAACTCTTCAGGCTTTTGGACCGGTACCGAATGACGTCGCCCCACGTTGGGCTCCAATTGGAGTTCTGGACTTTTTGGTTCCCTCCAGAGGTGTCAGGGATAACACCCGAAGACCCCGGAGTTCTACCTGTCTCGGTGCACAAATAAACAGAAACACGGGCTTCTCGATGGTGGCGTCAAAGACCAAAGGTTTATTACTGCAGGGACACAGAAGTCACAGAAAGTACACACGGGCAGTATCTAGGAGCCTGTTCGATTTGTACAAAGAGGGTTGCTCCTTATATACTAAATATTAGGCTTCGGGCAAATTCTTTACATGTTAGTACATTCCTAAACCTTTGCGTCCTAAACAATAAATATTTGGCGTTGCACAGGAATCGTCAACAATATCTGATGTCAAAACATTACGAACGAGGGGTTCCCACTGTTCCATCATAATCCCATGTCAACTTTTCATTCAAGAGCCGGACCGCCTCATCGTAAATTTCGTTACCTCCCCCTAATAAAGGCCCAGAAGGAAAGGAGCAGAGCCAGGTGCAGAAGATAGAAAAGCAGGATAAGAGATGTTTGTGGGTCGTAAATGGGCAAGGCTACCAGCTTCGGCCGCCTAATCATGATCAGGCCAACGAACACGAGAACCAGTATAGCAGGACTGGCCTCAGGCAGAGGAGGCAGCTTCTGTCGAGTCCTGCAGCCATGGCGTGTTCTATCCTAAGGTGCACGTGTCACTAGCAAGGTGAATCGCCGGCTAAAGCTTGCGTGTCCTTAATTGAAATGAAGTAATCAGAGGTCATTGCGTGTCCATTGACTATGTGAGGGCAAGAAATACAAAATGGCTGCCGTAATCTAAGATGGATGCCATGGGTAGATCAGAAATGTGTTTGTAACAGGAGTACTCTTGCTCGTAGCATAGCGAAAACACCAGGATATGCTAAATGGATCATTTGCGGTTCACTGATACCAAAATTATGTATTTACGACAATGTTGAAAACACGGGTTCAAATCGTCACGGAACCTCAATCCGAGCGGCAGTATTTTGGATTACTTGGAGCTTTGCTAGCTGTGTATCACCTACTTCTGCCAGCAAAGTGTTCTCATAATCCAACCGGCTGATCACTAAGGCCTGTACTACCGTTCTACGGTGGCTCACGGGAAGATATGGAATAATTTTCTGCAGCAGCCGAAGGCTATAATAACAGGAACTCATGATATTGCTAACATTTTTCTTCATAGACAGGTCTTCCTCAAGTTGCATTCCTAGGCTTTTTACTGCGATCGAGGGCACTGGCGCGGTGCCCCGCTCTACTGGCCACCAGTCATCCAGTACCAGTTCCTGTCTTTTACCCAGAAACATTAACTCTGTCTTTCCAGGGTTTAATTGGAGGCAAGACTCTGCCATCCAATTTGCTATAGCCAACATTCCTTGAGTAAAACGTCCTCTTTCCTCCGCCAGGTCTCTCCCAATGGGGAAGATCAGTTGAGTGTCGTTTGCATATGAGACGACCTCAAATCCATATTGCCGCACTATTCTGGTTAGCGGGCCATATAAACATTGAAGAGGGTCGGGCTAAGGCATGAGCCCTGTGGAACCCCTCTCTCCAGCGAGTATTTATTTGACCTGAAAGGGCCCATCATGACCTGTTGTTTCCTGCCGGCTAAAAAGTGAGTCAGCCAGTTTAGGGCCAGGTCCCCGATTCCGCAATCCTGTGGCCTCTCCACAAGCAGTCGATGTGAAACGGTATTGAATGCTGCGGAGAGGTCCAAGAGGATGAGCATCACCGATCCCCCCGTCCAGCGTCCATCTGATGGAATCTGTGACTGATAGAATGGCCGTTTCCATGCTAAATCCTGGCCGGAAGCCGGGCTGTGATATGTCAAGGATGTTATTAGACTCAAGATACTGGCTCAATTGTGTGTTGATGTGAGCCTCGAGTATCTTTGCTAACAGAGGAAGTAGTGATATTGGCCTATAATTACTTAGGACTGCGGGATCAGCTGATGGTTTCTTGAGAATAGAACGCACATGTGCTTCCTTCCATGCCATGAGGATATGGCCACTAGCGATTGAGGAGTTGAAAATTTTCTGAATGGTCAGCGCACAACTCTCTGCAATCCGGGCCATAACATAAGGTGGGCCGATATCGCTCGGGGATCCCGATTTGGATGCTTTCAGATGACAAATGACGTCTTGTTGTGCAATGAGCTCAAACCGGTTGAGGCGGCTCTCCGGCGCCCAGTAATTGACGCAGGGTTCAACTGAGCTGGGGCTTTTGTTTTTCTGGAAAGTTCTCATAAATCAAGGAGATCTTATCTTGAAAATGGGTGGCTAGAGCTTCACAGAGCTCCTGTGTTTCCACTGGTGATTGTTTACAGGACTGCGGGGAGGAGAAGTCCTTCACGATACCAAATAGTGTCTTTGAGGAATTCTCAGCCTGTTCAATTTGCACCTGGATGTAGCCACATCTGGCCACTTTGATATTGTGACGATAGCCTGCTAAGGCTTTTTTATAGTTCTTTTTATCCTCATCACTTTTGGATCGTCTCCATTGCCTCTCCAGAGTTTTACAGGTGGATTTTTCAATTTTTAGAGCCCCTGAGTACCAGGGTGCTGAGACTCGGCGAGATCCTGACTTCATGTTTCTTCCCGGGATAATCGTGTCTAAGTTTTGAGCCAGCGCCCGATCAAAGTTGTCCAATAGCATCTTAGTATCCATGTCCCTTAATTCCTTGATATGAATCTCAGGGATCTGAAACTTTCCCTCAAATGCCTCTTCAGTGAGCTTCTGCCAGGCTGTAGCTTTCTGAGGCTGTATTAATATGGGTTGATGTTCTCCTCCCTGTTTTGTTATCTCAGGGCACCTGAAAGAAATCAGATGGTGATCTGTCCAGGTCAGCTGTTGGGCATGTAGGACTTGAAGGCTTTCAATATTTGAAAATAGCATGTCCAATATGTGTCCTGCTGTGTGTGTTGGGCCAAGGACATGTTGTACCAGACCCATGTCTGATAGTCCTGAAAATAATTGCACCACTTCCGGATCATTGCGGGCTTCACCGTGATAGTT
The DNA here is from genome assembly GCF_964263255.1 of Lissotriton vulgaris. Classification (NCBI taxonomy): domain Eukaryota; kingdom Metazoa; phylum Chordata; class Amphibia; order Caudata; family Salamandridae; genus Lissotriton; species Lissotriton vulgaris. The sequence goes on from NC_141687.1 coordinate 900,688,236, forward strand.
GAAGTCCCCCATCAGTAAAAACTTCCTCGAGGCCACCACCTGTGCGGCAATGAACTCTGTCATCAGGTTGACAAAGTTCACTTTGGAGCCCGGTGGACGATACAGAAGAGAGCCCTCCCAATGCTTGGTATGTGGGGTAGTGACCCTGAAAAGGCCTATCTCTAGTTTCTCATTACTAAGTGTGTCTAACCAGTGGACCTTTATGTTCTCTTTAAATGCTATGGCAATCCCCCCTCCCACTTTCCCCACTCTATCCAGGTGGATAAACTTATATCCTTCCGGAATTGCGATGTTAATTACTGGGATACTGTGGGGGAGTAGCTGTCGTGTCCTGATTTTGGTTGCCTCGGAAACACCACGAAGATGAAGCTTATCCACAACTCCCCTACACCGGTTCACTCTACACCAATATATATACACTGGTGAACAGAGATGATGCCAATGCCGGGAAAGCAGGGAAACAAAACAAGGAAAGGCGGGGAGACACAGGAATCAGGAATCCAGGATGCGCAGAGAACAGGAAATTCCCCTCTCGGGTCAGCAGTATCTTCTCCTGTAAGTAAGAGGACTGATTAATAGAAACGTTCAAGTGACTCCTCTTATGTGTATCTCCTTTGTCTTCTATATGAGTTACCTGGATACTGTGTGTAAAGCATCTACCTAGACGTGACTGGATTCTGTTATCTTCACAGAAGAAGTCGATTATAAGATGCAGTAAAAGGAACACTCCTATAGATAAGGAATAGATATTAGATCTTAGTGTCTTTGCTACTGGGGACTGTCTAAACTAAATAAGGCATAAATATGTACCAATTCTGTAGCGTGCTGTAAGAAGAATGTCTCCCTGTTACTCCACAAGAAGCCCACTGGTCCTCTAACAATGATTCCCTAAATACAATAGAGATATTTTAGTTTTCCTGTAGTATATCCAGTATTTTTAGAAGCCCCCTTTATGAATCAGGAGTACCTGTTTTGTGCCTATGAACAACATATAAAATAACGTCCTGGAGCGCTGAAACCTTATGTGAGTAGCTCCAAATCAAAGACAAAAATCACCATTGCCGGTATAATTAACACGGATACTTCTCCGTTCAACCCAGCTCCAATATAAACAATTTGTTCAGCGCAACCTGTCCTGAACGTAATCTTCCTCTAAGAAACCTTAAATCACAAGCTCTATAATCACTTAGCTCTCAACTCGACGGACGAACTCGGGAAGACGCCTCGAGAACACCAACCGACTCCCGACGCGGTCCGGACGCCAACAACCCCGGAAGCAATGCACCAATCCCAAAACGAACGCAAAGCGTCCTACAAAAGACAAGGAAGGACTAAATACTCTATTCACGCATGCGCTAGTCCTTGCGCATGCGCTCTTCCGTGAGTAGCGGAGCTATTGCCAACCATGTCATTGCCAACCACGTCAGTACGGGTTCGGCAGGCATGACAGTAGCCAAGTTTCTGTTAGGAAGCATACATTTGGTGCAAGTGTGGATAGTATGTCCCAGACTTGAAAGGCATGTTTTGTCAATGAACGGATGTTGCATAGAATATAACTCAGTCCTTCATGCGGTACCTCCTGCTGGGTATCAGGGTGGGCCTCCCCGGTTTCACATTGGCTCCTGCAGGCTCTACAGCCAACCGGCCCTTCTAAAATGATTGGTAGTGTGGTGGAGCATATAGGGACTTTCTCTTGATTTTTCACGGTCCTCTTCTCCTTATCACGTAGGGCCTTGCTCATGTATATCGGTACGTTAGTGATCACAGGATCAGAGTCTGTTTGGTCAGCATTGCCCGTCCCCCGACACGACCCGGCGCGGACGGGCGCAGACGGGCTTTCCTTTGGCGCACCTTTGGCGCGACATCGGTGCGCCCGCACTGCGCGTCCGCTGCGCGTCCGGGGGTGAGGCACCATTTTATCCCGGAAGTCAGGTGGTCTAGATGGCCAATGAATAGCCCGTTGACCCGTCCTATGAGCAAGATGGCGCCCACTGTTAGCGCTGAGGTAATGCACCAATAAAGCAGAGAGCACGTAAATCTGCCCTGCCAGCAACTTTAAAAACCAATATCAGGTGACTATAAGGTGAGGTACTATTACAGTGAATTTAAAAATGAGCAACTAGATTCACGGCTTTTCACCTCATGAATCAAACTAGGATGCGCGCGAACCTTCCGCCCGGTCTTTTATCCCGGACGTCAGGTGGTCTAGATGGCCAATGAATAGCCCGCTAACCCGTCCTACGAGCAAGATGGCGCCCACTGTTAGCGCTGTTAGCGCTGAGGTAATGCACCAATAAAGCAGAGAGCACGTAAATCTGCCCTGCCAGCAACTTTAAAAACAAATATCATGTGACTATAAGGTGAGGTACTATTACAGTGAGTTTAAAAACGAGCAACTAGATTCCCAGCTTTTCGCCTCAGGAATCTAACTAGGATGACGCAACATTAGGGAACAATAGTCATCTTCGCCTGTTATCCCTACCCCATTGCTCACATCTCAAAAGAACCAAGCAAAGCAGAGGGCTGGAGGCGAGTGTTCTCATCCACCATCATCTGTCTCTTTTGGGTCTCCATAAATCTGAGAAAGGCTGTAGAATGAGGGCTGTGCATCGCCTGCACCACCGGCCATATTCATGATCAGCTTCGTATTTCTCTTTAACCACGCTAACAGAAAAAAATATGCCCTTCTGATAAAAGGCTCTCAGAAAGTGGCTGTAGGTGTGGCACTGGCTCTCTGCTCTTGGTGTGAGAGTAGAGAGCGTGGTTTTGAACAGGCCTACTTCGTGCTCCATTTAGAACACAGAATTTGGCAAAAACTCCGTTATCACTGCATAGCGCAGTTTACAGCCCAAAATTGAACACTGTTCATGAATTTATGCCATTATTTGCCTTCAAAAGTGAAGCCAGCATTCTAGTTCTTTTTTTTACAGGTTCCTGTTTCCTGCTGAGAGCGGTCATGTGATCTGATTCGGAAGAATTTACGTTAGTGCAGGGGCCACTTGGGCCAAGGAGGCTCTGTGAAAGTGTGCTCACTGCTTTGATTAGTTCGCTCTCAGCCGTGGGCGTGTTGTTTGTGCTCACCGTAGTTAGCAGTCTTGAAAGGGGCCTTTTTCCTTCATTTGACTAGGGGCCATGGCATCTAAACTGCACCACTGCCCTTTCACCCCTACACATCTGCTCTTGAAGCTGCTCTAACACTTAGGAATGGTGTCTCCGCTTCTCTTGTGACTGTGCCCAGCGGCTGTGGTGATTCTTGCGGTCACACTGAATTTGTTTATTGCAGGAGATTTTTAATGATTGCTTCCTGGAGTGTGTTCCTGTCCTGCTCCCCATGCCTCCTTTGCTGGCACGTGGGTTATTTATGGGCCTTTGTCTGTGAAAAATGGTTTCCAGCCACATAGCCCAGCGTCAGAGTGTGACAGTCATTATAGGAGGGCCGTGCTCGCAGCCGGCCGGCAAAGCCTGGGAGATATTCAAGGTGTCAATCTCTGGAGGGTAACTGTTCTTACGAGTGATTGCTAGACCATTCGGCAGCGTGAAGTATTGGTGAAAAGATGCCTATCTTCCTTTTTGATTGAAGGTTAGATGAAGGGGAATTCCTCCTATTTGGAGAGTTGCCCTGAAAGGGTTTCATGCTTCATCACTGGGTGTTTTGCCACTCATGGGGGTGGCGCTACCGCCCCCCACGGGCCCCGCGAGAGGGCTCTTTGGCGAAGATCTTTTTAGATCACAGTGGTGAGTGTGAGTGTGTGGAGATTGTGCAGGTGGGTTACAAATAATGTACCAGTACTCTAAGTGGGATTTATTCTTGGGTCCGTACGATATAGCTAAAAACAGACAAAGAAAGAACTTATGAACCCTGCTAACATTGAGGAGTGTTCGTTCGTTTTTGCAATTTTGAGTGAATAGTGATAATAGATGAATAGTCAGGTCTATTCAGGTTGACATGTTAATACTTTTCTGCCACACAGTCAGGTCTTTATGTGAGGCATGAATGGGTAAAACATAAAATTGGCCTTGTGACTCCCCAAATCATAACCACATCACATTCCAATGACCCTAGTGGACTAGCAATGTCCTTCTACTGTGCAACCCAGTAATTTTAAACAGTTGTTTGCTCATAGCATTATATTTTTCTTTTTGTTTTTCCTCAATATAGCTACTCATGCTGGTCCTCCTGTAGCACCCAACAGGTGATAGCAGCCCATCTGTGGCAGCAGAGGCTGGACCATATCCAGCAAGAGTACTAGTGGCCCTGGAAGAAGAAGAGGTGGAAATAGCTCTCTCTCAGCCAGACCCCAGTGTAACTGGTCACCCTCAACGTTCAGTCTTCTGGCCATCCCATCGCTGGTGCCAGTTGACAGGGGCCCTGAAAACAACTGCTAACCCCTCCCGCTCTGACAGGCCATAGCTGCAGAGCATCCTGCAGCGTTTGGTCACTATGGTGAACTATGGTGAACTGGCTTATCAGGATCGATTACAGCCTGGACCAGCTTTGGACCCAAATGGACAATGCCCTCTTCCATCCTTTTAAAAATGTTTCGTTTTGATGGGAGTAATTTCTGGGTGAAGAGGGTGGGAAGGGGGTTGGGACTGACTGGTTTTTATTTGTTGGACATTTTTTAACATTGGTGTTTGGGTCAAAATTGGTTGAGGAGAGGGGTGGACCTATGGTGTGTAGACCTGTTGTTTTTGTTGGTACAAAAAATAAGGGGGGAATTAATATATTTCATCAAAATTATTGCCTGAAATAATTTTTTCTTTTATTTTTATGTTGCACTGCTGCCTTTAGTTTTTATGCATCCTGTTGATCTGCTTGTAGGAGTGTATTCTGCTTATTTATAGGTAGTTATACCTCTGTAGCCATCTTAGCCAAAAAAAGGGATGCTGCCAATCCATGACTTATATTGTTTACAACAACCTAGATAAAATATTATTCACAGTTTCAGTTAGTGACTTACTTTCTAACTTAACTAGTTCACTTCACTTCATAGTTGTCTCACCTGAATATAGATGAAGCAATAACAGGCTAGGCATCAGAACTTCACTAGTGAGGTCCCACTTCCACCCAGGTGAGCTCCAACTGATGGATTAATTAGAGGGATTATCCATCGCAGGCAAGTAAAAGGAAATAAAATCACTGAGTTAGTGAGTTATATATGTTATCAAAGCTTTACAAATAAGACTAGTCTACTACATGATACAATAAATAATTCCTGATTGTGATAAAATACCAAACAAATAGCAATAATTACTTTTGAGCAATGGGGAGCTACTATTTAATTAAAACTAAAGTTATGAAATCCACGAGTCATAAAAACTGGACTCAAAGTCTGGAGTAGGCAAGGTTACGCATTTACACTTATGAAACACAAGGCCCGAATGATGATGTTGACCAATGATATTCTTTGTTCTATATATAAAATATGGATCCTTTTAAGCACGGGTGAGTAAATGGGGCCAGTGTGGGCTATTGATTAGATAATGGAAGATCCTGCAGTGAATTGGTGTTGCTTTCACCGCATCACCTCACCAAATGTGTGATTCATTGATGGTGTAAATTAAGCCACACCTTAATACATCACACAGCTCAGGGAAAAGGAGATATGGGTTTGATGAATGGATAAGGAAGGGGATTTGGGGAAAGGTTTGGCAAAGACAAACACTAAACAAGGACCAACATTCATCTGGGCAATGAGCAGCACATCATCTGCATCAATCTGTTGTGGAAGGAAATGAAGGAATGAGTATAACTTAGTACAGTTAAATGCATTGCAAACAGCCCTCTGCCTCTGAGACCCAAGTTATTATTATTATTATTATTATTATTATTATTTAAGAAGCTTATAAAGCGCGCAGCTACCCCCGACGCGGGTGTCCCGGCGCTGAAAGTACAAGTTAATCACAGAAAGGGGGTTGCCAGGAACAAACCATCCAAACCTTAAGCTGCAGGGGCTCGCCTGATCAGAGTTTGGTGAACAGCCAGGTTTTTAATTTGCGACGAAAAATTTGCTCTGACTCAATGAACCTGAGGTCCAGAGGAAGGCCATTCCAGTACTTGGCCGCCGTCACTCCAAACGTTCTGCCGCCACTCCCGGAGAGCCTAAATCTGGGGACAATTAGAAGGCGGAGGCTGTTGGATCTCAGGTGTCTTACTGACCTGGATAATTTAAGTCTTTTGCTCAGGTAGGCCGGGCCAATTCCGTTAATAGCCCGAAAAGCAAGGATCAGGATTTTAAACTGAATGCGTCGGGCGATGGGTAGCCAATGCAGGTCGTTCAGATATGTTTTAACCAAATTGCGGGTAGGGATGTTTGCAATAAGCCTAGCTGCCGCATTCTGAACGATCTGCAATCGGTCCATGAGATAAAGGGGGGCACCAGCATATAAGCTGTTGGCGTAATCCAGATGTGCCGTAATGAGAGCGTGGACAATCGTTTTATGGGACGTCTGGGGGAGGTAGGGAAAGATCTTCCTGATCATGCGCAGTTTGCCAAAGCACGCTGCGGTAACTTTGTTAACCTGAGCTTTGCAGGACATGGTGTTGTCAAAAAGGAAGCCGAGATTGCGGGCTGACTGTACTGGAATGGGAGGGGGGTTCAAGATAGTAGGCCAGGGGGAGGTGATTTCTGACTAAAAAAGAGCACCTCTGTTTTGTCTGTATTAAGGCCAAGTGATTGGAAGCCATCCATGTGCAGATGTTACCAAGGCAATTTCGAAAGTTAGAGAAATGGGAGTCAGAGTGGTCTCTAAAAGAAAAGACAAGCTGAGTATCATCAGCGTAAGAGACCACCCTGACTCCCCATGACTCAACTACCCTGGCAAGTGGGCCCAAATATGCATTAAACAAAAGTGGGCTTAAGGCGGAGCCCTGGGGCACACCGCACACAAGGGGTTTGTCCTCTGATTCGAAGGGACGCAAAAGTACCCTTTGGGATCTCCCTGAGAGGAAAGATTTAATCCATGCCAGGGCGGTGCCGCCAATCCCCAACTGCTGTAGCCGAGTCACAAGTATGTCATGAGACACCATATCGAATGCAGCGGACAGGTCGAGGAGGACCAGCATGGCCTCCTCGCCCCTGTCCACCGACTCCCGAATTGTCTCAGATACCTCTAGCAATGCGGTCTCGGTGCTGTATCCGGTTCTAAAACCGGACTGTGAATCGTGCAGCAGCTGGTTGGTTTCTAGGTACAGGGCCAATTGTTTCTGGACCACCTTCTCTAAAATTTTTGCAGGTTTAGGCAGAAGAGAGATAGGACGATAATTGCTGAATTGGGAAGGGTCCGCATCTGGTTTCTTTAAAATAGGGAGCAACCTAGCTTGTTTCCAGACTGAAGGGAATTGACCAAGGGTCAAAGAGGAGTTCCAAATGGAGAGGAGAGGGTTGACTAAAACAGGGGCGAGATTACCCATCACTTTGGCAGGAACTGGATCTAATGGTGAACCTGACTTGACCTGTTTTAAAAGTGACAGAGCTAAATCTGGCGTTAGCTCCTCGAATGAATTAAATGAGCATTGCTGGGGGTATGATGCTCCTGGCTGGGGGCTGGGGGATGCGGAAACAAAGGAGGAAGATAGTTTGATAATTTTTTCCTGGAAAAAATCCGAGAGTCCATTACAGAGGGCATGAGTGGGAGTGCACTGGGCTTTCAAAGCAGGAGGATTCACAAAATCCTTCACAATTGTGGAGAGAGTTTTTGAAGAATTCTCAGCCTGTTGAATCGATTTTGAAAAATAGGCTCTCATCGTGGAACGTTTAAGTTTTTGGAATTTATTCAGGGCCATTTTATAGGCTAATTTGGTGGTAGGGTCATATGACTGGCGCCATTTACGTTCCAGCTGTTTACACCTACTCTTTTCCTCTCTCAGCAAGGGGGAAAACCAAGGGGCAGAAGGACGAGATCTAGAAGAGGACATGGGAGCAAGAGGGGAGATGGAGTCTAAAGCGGTGGTAAGGGCAGAGTTATATCTCATAGTTTCCTTGTTAAGATCTTCCGATGAATTGAACTGATAGAGAAAACAAGGGTCAATGGTCTCACAGGTGATTTTGGACCATTTGCGACCAATAACTCTGTTGATAGAGGGAGGAAGGGGCAGGGAGGGAATAGTGATATCAATAGGGAGAAGAAAATGGTCAGACCATGTGAGGGGTAAGGAAGGAAGGGAATTGATACCGGGATGATTTGTGAAAATAAGATCAAGCGTGTGTCCTGCTTTGTGGGTAGGACCCTTTATTAATTGAGACAGAGTTAAACCTTGTAAGGATTCAAGAAGAAAGGACGCTTGGGCACAGGAGGGATTGTCGACATGAAGATTGAAATCACCCAGTACTGTAAAGTAAGAGTTATCAGATATCTAAATGTTCTTTCTTCTAGGTTGGAAAAATTAAAATTATGGACGAGTGAACCCTCCCACCAAGTTCTCCAAATATGATTGTGAAAATAAAAATTGTGTGTTGAGATCAGCTTTTGCCTTTCGTTCGTGTAGGGGACAAGAAGAAGGCCTGCAGATTGTAAAATAGAAATTGTATTTTATAGTCAAGGAAAAGGGCAGAAGGAAGCAAAGCTTCATGAGGAGTGTACCAAGAAGTCTTAGAGGCTGCAAAAAAAATAATCCAAGAGGGCATCAAGTTTTAGTTTTGCCAACAGTACAACACACAGACACATATACACACACACACACAGCAGCATTTCACAAATCAACATACCTCTCTCTAAGCATGGGTGAATTTTTCGAATCTGGCGGTCGCGAATTTGCGTATTTACAAACTCGCAATCCGCAAAATCCGCGAATTCTCGCGAATTTGCGGATTTTTTTGTTTTTATAGTGTTCGCAAGGGTTTCTGCCAGTTCGCGAGGATTTTGTACCAGTTTGCAATTGCGAACTTACTTGTCGGCACGCAACGGTCGTGACTATGTTGTTTCTACATCTGGTTCATCATCACAGGTTCACAGCACCCTCTGTTTCAACACTGCCACCCTCTGTTTCACCCATGCCACCCTCTGGTACATCAATGCCACCCTCTGGTTCATCATCATCACTGTAGATTATGGGGGGAAAAAGCAAGCACACCTGCCCTGCTTCAACTGACATGAATTAATTTGGGGTTGATTTATTAATGTGTCACTGTTTTAAAATTCCAGTCTGGCACCTGCTTCCTTATCTGTCATTTGTTTTCTGTAGCAGTGCAATTTTTTTTTCCAGGACCTTTGTGGCCTACTTGTAGCTATTCTATGATCCGGCTGTGAGGGTCAGAGCAGGGTCATACAATTGTTGCAACTAGCAACTGAACTCTAGAAGGGCCCCAGTCAGGAAGCACTACAGGGAATGGTTACTAATGATGAATTTGAACTTTTGCACCTGCTGAGTGCTTTCAGTTTAGCAAAACTCATTTTTCTGCAGAACAGCAAATGTAATGCCCCAAACAAACTTACTTGTGAAAGTTGATTTCTAATCCAAAAGTGATCCAAAGAAAGTCAAACAGCCTCAAATCCAAAAAAGGGCAGGCAAAGGTCAACCTGAGGAGTTATTCTGATAAAAATCATCATTTTCAGAAGGTCTATGCTGCTTGCTAGTGGATTTCTTGTGCAGAATTGCAAATTTTGTAATTTCGCGAGTGTGAGATTGTTGCTGCCCGCCGCACCTACATGTTCGCAATTGCGAACTACTTACGCCGCACGCCGCAAAATTGTATCACCAAGAAAAAAAAATCCGCTGCGTGCGAATTTACCGAAAATCCGCAAAATCCATGAGCGGAACGGATTTTCCGCCCATGCTTACCTCTCTCCATTCCACATAGCTGAGTTATAGACCTCACAGTCTTGGTTTCCATTTGAACTTGATAACATAGTTCTTCCAGCTGTTGATGAGGTTTATTGCATAGGTTTTTTGTTTGTTAGCCTACATGACTGTTCTGATCTGTGAAAAAACAGAAAAAAGGAATGGACCCTGCAAGTAAATCTGGCTAATTGTGAAAGGGCCAATCACCTCCAGGAAAAAAAAAATATCACCCACCATGTAGGCCCCAAACATTCCATATCATCTCAAACAAGTTCCCAAATTACAGTTCAACAACCTCCCTCACTGTGTGCCACCACACAAATCATCAATCATCACTCACAATAAATAAATAATCACTCATTGGTGCAATGGTTACCTGTTCTAATCCAAGCATGATGGTAGGTACACTATCGCTTCATTGATAAAAAGTACAGATTGGAATTTCCCAGTTTTGTAAATCCAATGATTGTCTGAGGCAGCCCTCATAGGTGATGAAAAACAGAAGAATCATAGGAGTGGACAGTACAGGTTAATTTTCACCAAGTAAGTTTGTAAAGGTCAATCATATCCAGAAAAAAAAGATCATCCACCATTCAGGCCCCAAACATTCCAAATAATCTCAAGCAAGTTTCCAAATTACAGTACAACACCCTGCTTCACTGTCTGCCACCACATGAATCGCCAATCATCACTTAAAACCACTCAGTCACCATTGTAGTTGTAGTTACTTCTTCCAACCCAATCAGAGGTAGGTTAGATAGTAGGTACACAATTACATCTTTGATGCAGGCAACAAACTGAAATTTGGTATTGGCATTCTAGTAAATCTATGATTTTCTCAGGCAGCCCTGCTAAGTGATGCAAAAAAGGATAGGCAAGGCATGTGAGGGAGGCAGGCATTGTCTCCAATGGCATGGAGGAATTGGGGAGGCTTCTTCACTGCAAACAGGTCCAACTGCAATCCAGTAATATTTCTGACAAATAAGGTGGAGAGTATAAATCTGACACAAACATAATGTTCCACTAGTTACTATTTTTGTTGCAAAAAAAGACGTTCAATGAGAAGTAATAAAAAATTGCCATGGTGGCAATGGCATACTCCGTCTGGGAAGAAGAAATCATCCTCAAACTCAGTTGGTTTACCCAGAAGTCGGTCAGCCAACATACTTGATTCTGACCAAGCCACCTCATCCTCCTCTGCTGTTTCATGAATGTGTAATTGTGTGGTATGAAATGTTGGCTCATTTTGATCATAGTCAATCTCTTCACGTTTTGAGATGAGAGACTGGTCCTTTTCACAGTAACAACTGTACCAGCTGCACTGAACAAATGCTCAGCAGACACACTTGTTACAGGACAAGCCAGAACGTTATTGTCAGCCTGCAAAGCGCTGGCCATTGGCACTTTTCCAATACCAACACATCAATAGGTTTTGATCCAAATGGACCTCTTTTGGATAATCCAGATACTCCTGGAACATCCTGTGGATGGTCATGGTGCTGCCACTTGTTCAACACCTTTTTCCATCACCTCTCCACTGGACTTATGCCCTGCTGATTGAAATCAATACAATGCAGAGGTTGTGTCCGGTCGATCTGTTGCTGTTGTTGCCAGTATTCTGGTTGATGGCATTGTTGACTGCTGTGAGACAAGACTGCTCTCTCTGGAAGTTGAAGGCAGCCCCCTAAAACTGTGGGTTGGGACTCTAAGTTCCAACTGCTCTTCCAGGTCTCCAGCTTGCTCAACAATCCAACTCTTATATTTTGAAACATCCCTGTTAGAAATGGGATCTCTGGTTGGCTAAGGCTTGCGCCAAAGCCAGGCAGAGACCACCACTCTATTCAGGGCAAGGAAGTTACACGCCTAGATAACCCCTGCTCACCCCCTTGGTAGCTTGGCATGAGCAGTCAGGCTTATCTCGGAGGCAATGTTAAAGCGTTTGTGTAACACAAACACACAACAGCAGCAACACACTAGGCACACCACACAAGGAACTCCGCACAAGGATATATCAAAAATAGCCTTTGTATTATTATAAAACACATTAAATGATAATCACACAATATGCACTGTGCCAACTGGCACTAGGCAGTATTTACAGGGGACTATTTACACACAACAGAGCCAATGGGGCCACTGTCAAAAACCATCACAAATCACCAATTGTAAATGTAGCACAAAAAGTAAATATAAAGCACATCCAGTAACTACTGTGACAATAACGGCCCCAGCATTATCACACTAGCATTAGGTATAAAACATATCCTCCATAAACCTCAGGGGCATAAATACATTATGCATAAGGACCATAGCATCACATTAGGCATCACAAGCGTAAACACCTTAGGAAATAAATTGGCATAAAAACAGTGTCCCCCAATCGGTGGCACAACGCACTGAACCTGGCCCATGCCAATTGGCCTCTCACAGGGGCTCAAAGGCCCAATGTCCAGAATGTCCGGGCTGGCAGCCCATGCAGCAGAGTAAAGGCGCGCAAAAGATCAGGCCTAAACGTTGCAGCTGCCCGCTACTTGCTGGGCAGCTGTAGATAGTATCACGGGCACCAGCTTGCCTCCCTGAGCCCCTCTCTTGGACTCCGTCGCTAGCTTGTGCAACATTGCAGCTGCCCTCTGCCAGGTGGGGCAGCTGGTGAAAACGGCACTGGCCCTACACGGGTCGTCAGAGCCCCTCTCTGGGACTCTTAAAGTCAAAGGTGCCCTCTCGGAAAACGAGCACAGGCAACACTGTGCTGACTGGGAGCTCCGCTCTTGGACTACTGAAATCAAAGGTGCCCACTCTGAAAATGAGCTCAGGCACCAATGTCGTGAGTCCCTCCACTGGGACCCTTGAAAAACAAATGCAACCCCACTGTGCCTTGCGGGCACTCAAAATGCACCCGTTCTGCACCCCACTCACTGGGACACTCCACGCGCTGCTCCTGGGCTCCATGCTTCACCCGCGATCCTGGCAGGCCTGCTTCCACTTCTGGCAGGTGGGGGAAGGCTTGAAGAGCAGCAGATGGAGCCCGCGAGGCTCCAGTCGTCTTGTGCAGTCGGCCCACTCGGGACTCGGCTGCTTCCTGGTTCCAGCCTTGCCCCCAAGCAGGCAGTCTTGGGCAGTCCAGCCTGACTTCCTGTTTGCCGTGGCTGTGGCAGTACCTCTTCTGGATCCTGGGCTGGGGTGGTGATTTCAGGCAGCAATGTGGGGTGGGCTCCCGCTAAGCAAATAAAAACTAATGCGGGGTGGGCACCAGCTTCGAGGATATAAAAGCGGCATGAATGCGGGGTGGGCTCCCTCTTTTAGATAATGGCAATTGCTGGGTGGGTAACCGCTTAAAAGGGCATCAATAAGGCATGAATTTGGGGTGGGCACCCGCTCGTAAAATCTGCAATAAGGGGGGTGAGCACCAGCTAGCGAACACAAAATGTGGGGTAGGCTCCACCTAAGTAAATAGGCAAGAATGCATGGTGGGCACCAGCCTTTTCCAGAAATGTGGGGGGGGGGTCCCCGGGCAGCAGCCCAGTGCTATAAATTAAAAATAAAAGCGCTCTCAAAGCACTAGGGCAAAGTCTCTAGCACTCCCCCAATGCAGGGAAAGCGCTTTAGGAGAATGTTCAAAAGTCCAGGGAAATTCCTTCAGGAGATAGGGGGCAAAAGCTGCGCCCAGGCAGGCCAGCTCACTGGGCCCTCCAGCAGGGAGGCAGTCCCTAGTGGAGGTTCCTCCTGGAGCCCAGCAGCAGCAGGTCACCCCTTCAGGTCAAGAAGAGTCCAACAGAGCACATTTTCATGAGGTCACAGCCCCTTCTTTTATACACCCCTTTCCTTTGTGACACAGCACAGGGCTGGGGGAAAAACCAGATGCAACTGGTTTGGGGGAGCTTTGGAGCACTTTGTTGTGCTCAGCTCCTCTCTCCTTTGTCACATGGGGGCTAGGTGCTCTGACGTACCACAGGGGGCAGAGCCAGCATTGTGGAGGGAAGGCACAGCCATATTCAGGTCCCAGGTGCAACTCCTCCCTCCCATCTACATGCAGATCTCCCTATTCACCACTGGGCAGACTCATCCTGGCCCCTGGAGCCAACCACACCATCCAGCACCTGTCAATCACAAGTCAGACATGCAAAAGACATACAGCACCTAGAGATGCCAACTTCTAAAAGTGGCATTTCACCACCAGTCACCATACATCTGCACATACTATTGTGCAGCATTTATTCTCACAAGTTTGTGCATACTAAACTTGCCACTGCACTCCTCTCATACCAGGAATTACGATGGATACACATATCCCCCATGCATTCCTATGGGAGGGCAGGCCAATCTCACCACACATACTCAGAGCGTGCATGCACTTTACACTGGGCCACAGTTCTAAAGTGTGCAGAGGCCAAAAACTACTAATATTAGGTCACAGAAAAGGCAAAAAGTTTAGGGGTGAATCAGCCAAAGGGGTCAAGTCCACCAATCCCCCTCAGAAAATGGAATGAAAGCGAGCAGAATTTGTTTGTACCATGGATCAAATTGTATGACACTGATATACTCTTTGGATGAGATGATGTCATGTTGCAGCTAGCACAAGCCAAATGAAGGATTAAGCTCTCAACTAAGGTATGCACTTCTGTGTTTTTCACACTTGCAGGGCAAAGATTTCGGACACTTTCTTTAGCTGGTCGTGTAGCAGATGCAACAACAGGATATCTTTGCCCATTGTATTATCCTCCTTGCTAACTTCCCATGTGAAAACCTCAAAAGGGAGAAGCATCTGTCAGGCATTTGACTAGGTTCCATTTATTCGGATTCATGGTCATAGCTTTACCATCTGCATCCCCTCCTCTTTGAATACCATAGTGATTGATCTGTTTGTACTACTCAAACAGACTTTGCAACATATAATAGATCGAGCTCCAACGTGTAGGCACCTCCTGTATCAGGGCTTAAACTGGCGGTCCATTTGCACGCTGAATAATCCATAACTGCTTCCGTGCTTTAAAAGAGTGGCTAAAATAAGTGCAGATTCATCTGCAGGTGGTCAGTATGTTGCTGACTAGGTCTTCGTTTTTGATAAAGCCTTGCATTACCAGATTTACGCAATGGGCCAAGGGCAGGACCCTGAAATAGTCACTGTCTGACATGACCTTGACGATGTTACTGCCATTGTTCGTGGCAACAAATCCAATTCTGAGACCTATGGGTTGCAGCCATTCATATACCTTGCTGTTAAATTCATCCAAGATGTTTACATTAGTATGTGATTTCTCTATGACGAACATGACCACTGTTGCATGCTACAAAATGCTCTTAAAACTTTCTTCAGGGCAGAGACCATGTTTTGCTTTACCCCGGCATAGGAGATCCAGTGTGCAGTAATGTACATGTAATCAGTCGTCTGACAACTTGTCTACAAGTCAGTTGTCAGATGTATAGTGTAAACAACACTTTGCTACAAAGCTTGTCCAACCAATTGCAGCACATTGTGATGCAATGCTGGAACAGCAACTCTGGCAAAATAAGTCCGACTTGGGGTCTTCCATTTTGGGCAGATGGCTGCCACAAATTCGAAGAATTGCACTCCTTCCACTAAAGAAAAAGGGAGGAGGTCCAGCGCTAACATTTGTGCCAGCTTCCCATTGTACAAACATGCTGTTCGGTGATTGCTGTCATAGGGCCACTCCTGCCTGAACATACCCATAATAGTAGGCTATATTTTTCTTTTCTTCTTGTTTTCTGGGGCCACTGAATCAGGTGACTTTTGAGAAGTAGATTGTGGTACACCAAGTGTGTGTTGTAGTGTGCCAGCCACTCTATGCTGTGTTGTCTTCAGCTGACTCTGAGTTTTGTGCTATTTTGAAGTTGCAGAGGTGAGTGATTCTACTGGTGCACTGCTAGGGACTCAGCATCACCTTCCACTGTGATTGGACTTCTAGCTGATGTTCCCCCTACTCGCCTCACCTTCAACATCAGCAACCACATTGTTTTAAAAAACAAAGTGAATGACATTTTTTTAATAAAAAAATAATATGAATAAATGAAAAGTCAATAATTACTGATGTTTATATGGGAGCATGAGAAGAAACCCATTGGAGGTGCATAGTGAAGAAAATGCAAAAAATAGATGTAATATTATGTAAGCACTGGTCATCAAAATCATATTGTACAATAATAGTCAATGTGCCAAACATCAATTTACAGAGAAAGGTAACATGTTTCAAATCTTGCTGATAGAGTTACTTTTCTTGTGGTGAGCTTGGTTCTGAGGGAGAGAGGACGTTAGGTAGCGCATATATTACCATGGTATTCGTTCCACTTTCCCCACACCAGTGACCATTTTGGGACAGCCTCTAGCAACATAAACAGTTTTCTCTCTTACCTTATACCAGTCCATATCTGTTTTCCACTCCCAATATCATATTCTTAATATACATATACTACAATGATCCTGAAGCATATTATTAAACTGATACCTCACATCCATCCATGGAAATCTATGGCAAAGGCATACTGGCTGGACACACGAAATGGCTGCCAGCCATTTCCACATGGTCAAACAACAACACTGAGCAAGGAGGCATGGGGAACAAAGAACACACTCAAGTTATACCAAAATCACACTTGCTGGGTGCACAAAATGGCTACCAGCTAGGGCCACATGGTCAAACAACAACACTGAGCAAGGAGGCATGGTGAACAAAGAACACATGCAAGCCTATGGCAAAAGCACACTGGCTGGGTGCATAAAATAGATGCCAGCCAGGGCCAAGTGGTCAACAACAACATTGAGCAAAGAGGAATGGGGAACAAAGAGAACACATTAGGATCATGGAGACAGGATCCACAAAATGGCCCTTGGCCCCATGGCATGGAGAACAAAGACAAATCAATGATTTCCTATGGCAAACACACAACCTAAACAGGGGGTCTCTGCTCCCGGTGTGGGCGCAAATAGTCACCCGCTAACAAGGGAAAGAGGGGACAATGGGAAAAGAGTAACATCCTAGGTCTAAATCTCACATACTAGAGGCAAGCACAAGTCGTGTCTCTTGATGCCTTCACACACCCCAAAGGATGTCATGCTTCATTATCAGGTGTTTGCTCCTCATCGGGCCGGTGCTGCAATGCCCTACGGGTCCCCCAAATGGTCACTTTAGCGGAGATCTTTTGTTTGTACTGCCGTATGATGAGTGTGGGTATAAGAAAAGGGTTCTAAGAGAACAGTGGGTGGGTAGGTGATTGATAAAACTGACTAAGGGATACCAGAGTGAGTAAAATTTAATGTGTAGGTTCCCTTGTCAGCTTAAAAAACCCATAGGTTGTGAGTTACTGATGTCGGTCAACATGTTTCGTGCCATCTAGGTGGTCAGAACGATCCCTAGCGCTTCTTCAGGGCCAAATAGTGTGAGTAAAAAAGTGAGTGGAAGTGGTTGGGTCTAGAACCCTACTTGATCGGAGCAGTCCAATTCTGTGTGCAACTACAAGGTGGCAATAGCTTAATTATATGGCCGCTCCTGTTGCAACCAAGTCTATGATAGTAGGTTGCTCCATATGCTAGCGCGTGTGGAAGCCCGCACCATAATTGGAGTTTGCTGCGGGTGCACTGTCTGTCAGCACCTACCCCATACACACCTGCCTGCATATGGTAAACACACACACGTGTGCTCACACAGACACACAAACACACACACTGGACAGACAAAGGAGTCATGGCAACACTGAAGAAAACATTGCCATTAATTCAGCAATGCCAAAAACAAAAATTAACTGAGCTAATAACATTTTACAACAACAAACATCCTCCCAAGGCATCTGCCCATAAGAACTAAGGGGCAGATATTCAAGAACTGACGCATCTCTGCATTTTAGCAGAGATGCGTCCGTTCAATTGCGTTACGCAAAAAAATCCTTGAGCCACCATGGATGCGTCGCATTTACAATGCAGCACACCGTGGGGCAAGGATTGACAGATGTGTCACGCATTGTAACAAATTGCTGGAGTCGTGTTGCAAGCGAGACGCAACTCCAGCAATGCTCAGGAATGCCTATTCCTATTGTGCTGCGCCATTTCTTACGCCTGCTTCAAGCAGGCGTAACAATTTGAAGCAGTGATGTGGTAGAAGTGATGCAGTGAAATCTTGTAGCTTTCACTGCATCACTTATGCGAGCCTTTCTTGAGTCGGAACGCCCACCCTGAATACATTATGGGCCAGATGTAGGTAAATATCATTTACAGATTCTAGATTACAGAATTTTACCGATTCAATATTTTAGAATCGGTAAATGATATGTAGCTAATGAATCGGTAAAATTTACTGAATCGGTAAAATTCGGTAAATACCGATTCGGTATTCCCCATTCATTCCTATGGGCCTGGAGGCCCATAGGAATGAATTAGAATTACGGATTCGGTACATATCGAATCGGTAATAGGGGGAAGACTTACAAGGGTGGCAGGGTGTCACATTGACACCCTGTTGCACCCCTGTATAGTGCCTTGGGGCGGTGTTCACATGGTTCCAACTGAACAGCCTCAAGTGCAATTCCGATAAATCTGAGGTACTCTTTTTCGGGTGCGACACAGAGCCGAGCTGGCAGGCCTGGTGGCCCATCGACATGTTCCCTCCGTCCGGTTCTTCCCCTATGGCTAAAAACTTGGGGGTTAAGATGGACAAGGGGCTGACGATGAAAGCCCAGATCCTTGGAGTGACCGGCACCTGTTTCGGCCTATTGAAGATGTTGCGGAGGTTCCTGCCTCTTCTGTCGGAGGAGCACAGGAAGCTGACTGTACAGGCCCTGATAGGTTCCAGGTTGGATTATGCCAACATTCTTTACCTGGGCCTACCAGAGTACCTGTTGCAGCGTCTTCAAGTTGCGCAGAACGCAGCTGCCAGGGCCATTTTTGGTCTAAACAGACGCGCCAGCGCCTCGGGCCTGTTATCGACCCTGCACTGGCTACCCATCCGCAAACGGATCGCCTTTAAGGCTTTGACTCTAGCATACAAGGCTCTCCATGCGGTGGGAGCAAGGTATCTTCAAAAGAGACTGGCTTTTTACCATCCTGCTCGTTCTCTGAGATCTGAATCCTTGCTCTTGGCAGCTGTTCCTCGTGTTAAGAGAGCGCGCCTGGGTGGCCGTTCCTTCAGCCTGCTGGCCCCACAGATGTGGAATTCGCTCCCGCTCCCTCTTAGGGGGGCTTCAAGTCTGCTTGAGTTTAGGAGAGGTCTTAAGACCTGGTTGTTCTCTCAATAGTCCTGTTAGCAGTCCCCTCTTCTGTCTTATGTGCTTTCTGTTGTTTTTAATGTGTTATGTTATTGTGAATTAGTTCTCCTTACCCAAAGCGCCGGGACACTCTTTTTGAGTAACCGTTGCGCTATACAAAAGTATAAATAACATAACATAACATAACATAACATGGGTGCACATGTGGCACACATACATGCCCTAAGGGCATGTATGTCTACCACACGACACAGTTGAAAAAAGCACAAATTTGCTTTCTTTAAGATTTTCAATATTTACCACCTACTATTAGTTGGTGCTAAATACCGAATCCTTAATACACATGAGCATTCTTAGATGTGCTTGCTACATATCATCTACCAGTTCGGTAAATACTGATTCAGTAACATCCGATTCGGTATTTACCGATTCGTAATTAGTGAATCGGTATTTTTTGGGCTCCTACATTACAAATTCCCATTACCGGTCGGTAACGATCAAAATTCGGTGATTTCATCCGTTACCGACCGGTATTGGGCGATCTACATCTGGCCCTATATCTGACACAGGTATAATGTGACACAGTGCTTTACAATGTGGCGCATCTCCCTAGATTTGTCACGTTTTAAATGAGTCACATTGTTTACGATGCTGACGCAACAACGGTGTAAAAGTGTTGCAAGGGGCTTGTAAATCTGCCCCCAAGAATCTGCTTAGAATGGACTACTTTAATCTTTCACATGGCCCCATCCAAGTGCAGGCATATGATCAGACAGAGCTTGCACTTTGGTGGGGCACTATCTAATATGAGATGTTATACAGAATTCATATTATATGTCAATGAACATTGATCTTGTGGGCCATACCAACAGAATTACTAGTCTGGCTTCTGGTCAGGTTTTAGGTTGAACAACTGACTTACCTCTAATACATCCAAGCCTCAGAAAATGTCTTGAAAACTATCAACTTGGAGGCTAAAGAGTCTACAACGGGATCTTGAGATGAGAGCTATATTAAGAAATTTCCCATGTCACCAAGGAAATTCCTACAGCGGTGAGCATCTGCAAGGTAATATGAGTTAGAATTAGTTTTAATTGTCTTTTGGAATGTGTCTCATTTTATCCAAAAACATCAGAATATAATTTTCAGAAAATGCTCTCATTTTACTATTAGAAACATGCTTTTTTTTTTGGTTAATCATGTAATAAATTCTGGAACAGTTTGCCATTTTTTTCAAATACCTATGTTGCCTGTTTAATTTTTGCCAAAAGAAACTTTGTGTTCCTGAGAACTAACCTTTCATTTTTCCTAACTACATTGCTTTGGTCCCCAAATGTTAGATATTCCATTACATAACCACATTTATTACTACCCCATATGGTCATATTCTGTTTCTTATGCTCGCAAGTCAGCATCAATTGCCACTTGTGCTTACCACATGCCACAGGTGACCACAAGATGCCCACCGTATGCCAGCAGTGGCACAGGATACCAGGGATGCAAACATGCCTTCCTTATTATAGTGTTCCTAACCATATTTCATGAATGCCTTGCCTTATTCCAGGGATCCTCACATTGTACCAGGAATTCCATACATATATTGGAGATGACAACCAAGTTACAGGGGCAGGATGTTTACCTTATGTAAGGGATCCCCATTCTTAGAAGGACACCAACGCTGCAGCAGGAATAGCCAACCGAGGCATGGTCTATAGCTCATGTCAAGGGTCTCCAGCCTAAATAAGTTATCCACTCCATGTTTCAGGAATGGCTATTTTATTTCAAAGGAGATTACAGATGCCTCGTGTTTTGAAAAGGATCCCATTTTTATAGTGAATATGTAAGTGATGTAATATTAAGGATCTATACTTATGTCCAGGATGTCCATTTATACCTGCAAAACCCACCAAACGATCAAGGTTAGCCACCAAATAAAAGGGCTGTGATGCCTACCTAAATACCATGGGGCAGATTTACAAGAAAGGGACACATCTGTAGAGATGCGTCACTTTTCCTGCACCACTTGAGAAACCCTTGCACCACCATGGATTTACAATACAGGGCACCATGGCGCAAGGATTGACAGATGCGTCAGAAATTCTGATGCATCTGTTGGGGCAAAAGTCACGCATTGCAGGAGTCGTGTCGCAAGCACGACGCAACTCCAGCAATGCATTTTTAGGCCTATTCTCACTACACTGTGTTACTCCTTACTCTTGCTTAAAGATTTCACTGAGCCACTTTTACTAGGCTTTCCTGCATGGGAACGCCCACTCTGCATACATTATACCTGACTCAGGTATAATGTGACGCAGGGCGTTACAATGTGACACATCTCCCTAGATACATCACGTTGTAAATTCAGCAGATTTTTTGTGCTGTGTCACAAAAGTGACCCAACGACGGTGCAAAAGTGTCACAAGGGGCTTGTAAATCTGCCCCCATGTGTTAGTGGCCAAGATGGCGGAGTGAGAGGACAGGTCTCCCTCGAGCTCTGTCCTCTCCAGGCCTTAGCAATGAAATAGCACGCTCGTCTGGCATTGTTTTGCGACCTGGGGCTCCCCCCGCTAGAGGCCTCTGGTTCATCACTTGGGGGAGGTTCAGCCCTGCCAAACAAGGAGAGAGGGATCCTGGAGCCCCGGACGAGCTTGTGGCCTTGCGAGCCGGTTGCTGGCGCGGAGGAGTGAGGCGGGGCCTGCCAGAGGTCTAGTCCACATGCCGGAGTATCAGGCCGACCGGAGACTAAGTGCGGCATGACAAGGCCCCCATCAACGTAAAGTAAGCAGCGGGTGCCGTGCAGGAAGGGCTGCGGGTCTAGGTGGAATCGGCCTGCGGTGCTCATCAACACGAGCTCGGGTCTGCACGTCATCCTATGATCGCACTGCCGCCACCGAGGCCTGTTATGGAGCAAGGCCCTTGGTTATCTGCAGCAGTGAGTGAAATTGAAGCAAGGCCCCGCTGGTGACTCTGAGGGGGCCTTGCGATGACCAAAGTGTGACTGCCTCGCTCTGGAGACAAGAGAGAGAGGGGGTTCTGGTGGCCTGCTGTGAACAGCCTACGCGACCCGCGACTGATGCCCCAGGCACCTGGAGAGATTGACCCCATGACTCTTTGATAGAGGGGTCCTACACCTAGCTATTCCCCCTGCCAAGCGTGTTTCTGCTAGTGCCCGGTGAGGGTAAGCAGCAGCATATGATTACTACTGCTGGATCAGCGTGGGGGAGGCCGGCTGACTAACCCGGAAGGAGGGCCTGCCCCCAGTGACCCCACGACTGATGAGGCTCAGGGGAGCCTGAAGAGCGTTCTGTGGTGCAGTCTGAGGTAAGGCCTAGGATGATGATCACAACCTGTGCCTTTGAGTAGAGCCTGGCTCAATACTGCTCTGGGGCAACGGCCCGGTGTTTGCGGATGGTACCCACCTGGGCTGGCAGGGCCCTGTCCTCCCATGTGGACCTGCTCCGTATTAAGATTTTGAAGACAGGGACCTGCCTGGTTGCTGATCCCATCACTTGCAGGTGTGAAGTCGAGTGTGGTGCGGGCCCGGTTCTTTACGGGGGAGCATACACCCCCTATCTGGAGTGACTGGTTCATTTTGTTTCATTACCCTCTGATCCACGTGGTGAAGGCTGGAGACCTCGTTGACCCACCCGCGTTACAGTGGCTATCACACACGCGACTGGCAATTACCAGGGACAAACCATGGCAACAGCCAAAAATAAGAAGGAGCGATCTTTGAGAGACCTCCTTGTGAATCCCACTGGGGATCCGCAAAGAACCGGACAGGTTGTCACTGGAGAAGGCGCTGAAGGGGCGAGTACCCACAAGTTCCCTATTCGCTTTGCAACATGAAGATAATCTGGCCCAATAATTTGACCTGCAAGCCGACCTGAGAGAGATGCTGAGAGATATAGATGCGGAAGGCGAGAGAGTGGCGGCTCTTGAGTAATCCACGACGGCCAGAGACCAAAAAATCGCCGCCCTCTAACAAGAGGTCATCCGGCTGCAAGATCAACAACATATTCAGGCACACTCAGAAGACCTGGAGAATAGGTTGAAACGGAACAATGTCTGAGTTCGCTCAGTCCCCACGGGCTCAGAAGCTGAAGACCTAGAGGGATATGTCCAGGCATTGTTCTGAGCGGTTCTGAACGCCCCAGCGGAGATCACAGTTAAAATAGACCGCTGTGCAACCGACTTCAGAGTGAAGGAGGAGATTCTTAAGGCGGCTCGCTCTAACCAGACACTACAATGCATAGACCACACACCACAGCTCTACCAAGACCTGGCGGCCAGCACTCTTCGAAAAAGGAGAGACTTCTGACCTATGACCAATTATTTGCGGTCATTTGCGATCAGCTGGAATTGCTTACTCCTGGGGCCATCCGTTCTACATCATTTTTCGTTATGAAGGCAAACTTCAACAGCTCCATTCTCTAGTGGAGACCTGCAAGCTGATAAACCGAGACATGGACAGCCTGGCGTCACAGTCCTCTTTCACAGGAATTGGGCACCCGGACACACGCCAATGGGACCCACTTTCTGGGTTGAGACTTGACCGCTTACGTCCTGACCCTGCAACAATGGTCAAAGAGAGATCTGCAGTGCTTCAGACTCTCTCCGGTGCGGAGGGGGACTTCCTGGACTCTAATGGCTGAGGTATTGATTGATGGGTGAGATGCTCAGCATGATTTGGCCTTGGGGGGGATGGGGTTAAATATTTTAATGATGGAAGCTGTCCCTTGCTCCCTTGGATGCCCCCATATTTCTTGGCACCCCTTTCATATGGACACTTTGTACTCTTTCCATCTGTTTGTATTCGGGTAACTGCTTTTTTAAAATTGTTTTTGGGTGGGCATGGATTGCTCCCTGATGAGCCTTCTAGAATATCCCTTTAAGGTATTGTCTCCCACAGTATTTACAACAGGTCAGCACTTTCCTTGGCTTGTTACAACTCAGTGGTACAATAGCCAAACCTACATCGAGTCGCTATCCCCATCAGATATATGGAGATTAAAATAGTCAGCCTCAATATTCGGAGTCTTAACAACCCTGTTAAGTGGAAGGCAATACTCTCCCTACTTGAGCACTCTGGGGGGATATTTTTCTGCTTCCAGAGACTCACCTACTCTCAAAAAATACACTTAGATGCAAGCTTGAGGGTTTCCTTGTCAGTACTGGTCCTCTGGAAGGTTAAAGGGAGTGGTGTGGCCATCTTATTTTCCCAGTGCTTTAGGGGCACAGTATTGGGCTCTGTGGCTGAGATTAAGGGTCATTTGTTAGCTCTCAGGGTACGGATGGGTACTTTTCACTGCACAGTAGCTTCAATCTACTCTCCTAACGAGCATCAAGAACATTTCTTGATGGAAGCAATCACCATGGTGCTTCACACACTTGACCCTGCAGTAGTGGTGGGTGGAGACCTGAACTTGGTGGGGAACGGAATCTCTGTCACTGCCTGGTTGGGAGTGACTTGAGAAATGTGGATTGAGAGATGCTTGGTGCAGCTTGCACCCCAGTGACAGTGATTACACTCTGCAGAACTTAAATGTTATGTTATGTTATGTTATGTTGTAAAGCACTTATAGCGCACACGGACACTCTAGAGTGTCCCCGGCACGAAAGCCAACTGCAGAAAACAAAACGCACAGAGCTAGGAGGAGCTGTGAGTTAGTTAAAAAGCAAGGTATTTAATTGCTTTTTAAACAACATGAGATCCTGAGTGTTTCGCAATTCAAAAGGAAATCCTACGCTCGCTTGGACCACTTTCTTGTCACTTCTGCCACCTGGGAATGCACCCAGGCCTCCTCTATTAAAGCCCGTTCACTCTCTGATCATGCACATATCACTCTGACTATGTGCACTTTCTCCCCCTCACCCTCTACACCACAGTGGCACCTGAGAGATTCGATGCTGTCGTCTCCAACAGTTGTAAATGCACTCCGCACCACATTGCCGGATTACATTACACTTAAGGATGACGGATCCACTGCTCTGACTTTGGTATGTGAGGCACTTAAACTGGTCGCCCGTGGGGCCTTAATCACTGAAGCTGCACATGAGAATGAGATATGAAGGGAGGAGCTCAAATCGAAGGTAAAGGAACTAGAGGTAATTCACAAACGCTCCGGAGCCCCTCGGATCTGGAGACAACTCGAGAAGGGGCGGCTTCACCTTTGGCGCCTAGATTTGGATAGAGCTGAACACGCAGTAACGCGACTGAAGCATAAATACTTTGTGGAAACAAATTACGGGGGTCGCATGCGTGCGCATTGCTTGCGCAGCAACCATCATGTACACACAGTAAAAAAGGTCCTGGGAGCCCAGGGGGTGGAGGTCACCGAGGATCTTGGTATTGCAGATGCCTTTCTGGCCTATTACTCAGAATTATACTCTGATGAGCCTTTGCTTCCCTCAGATCTACAATTCTATGTAAATGGGGCGGCGGTCACTCCTCTCCTATCTAACGAGGCTGGAAATCTTAATGCTCATATATGTATTGAGGACGTGATAGCTGTGATTGCCCGATGGAAGCCTTTGAAGGCACCAGGACCTGACGGGCTCAGCGCAGTCTGTTATAAGACTTTCTGCACTGAGTTAGCTCCCTTCCTCTCTCGTTTGTTTAATTCATTTGCAGATACTGGTGCACTCACTGAATCGATGCTCCAAACCTCGATTACTGGAATACCCAAGCCCGGTAAGGACCCCATGTTTTGTAACTCATATCGTCCGATCTCATGGTTAAATGTCGACGTGAAGTTATTCACTAGTATCCTTGCCCAGCATGAACCCTTTGATGCCTACCCTAGTGGATCCAAGCCAGGCTGGATTTATTCCCGGTCGACAATGCGGGGACAATACTAAGCGGGTCTGCCATCTAATCGGTAAGGTATAGCGTTCCCGCAAGGAGGTCTTGCTACTATCGGTCGATGCCGAAAAAACCTTTGAGCGCGTACACTGGCCTTACATGTTTGCTTCTCTAGAATGCTTAGGTACGGGCATGCATTTCTGTGATTGGATTGCAAGTATATATAGCTTCCCTAGCGCCTTGGTCAAGGTAAACGGTGTACGATCTCAGGGTTTCCCAATCTGTAGGGGGACAAGGCAGGGCTACCCCTTATCACAGTTGCTCTTTGCCCTCTACATGGAGCCCTTCACACAAAGACTTCGGGACAATCCTGATGCACAGGGTGTTCCATTTGGAGCTGACTGACATTTGATCAGTCTCTATGCGGATGATGTTATTTTCTCCATCGCTCACCCCCTTACTTCTCTCCCAGCTATTGTGGCGGACCTGCACGCCTTCGGCCGGGTTTCAGGTTTTAAAATCAATTTGCAAAAGTCACAAATATTGAACTTGACTTCCAAACCGAGCATGCTGGGCATCCTAAGGGCTCAGCTTGATTGTGATTGGGTGACAGAGGAAATAACATATCTGGGGCTGGTTCTCAATAGGAGCCTAGCGAAAACATCTGAAGCAAACTATTCTAAACTGCTTGCACACATATGCTAAGAATTGGCACAATAACAGTCTGCCATTGTCGTGGTTACGCAGGCTTGCAGCAGTAAAGATTTAAATCTTACCCAGGGCTCTATATATTTTTCAGACTCATCCTCTTCTGCGGTCCTCGGGTGTGCTCCCTAACACCCAAAGAAAGATTGAGCGTTTCTTCTGGGATTCGGTTTCCTCTAGGCCACAGAAAATTCTGCTGCAGCACCCCAAAAGGGAAGGCGGCCTTGCTTTGCCAAATGTGAACATCTATTTTCAGGCATTATTACTACGATACCTGGTGGAAAGGAACCGTCCGACGACGGAGAAACACTGGGTATTTATGGACCAGACGGTTGCCAGGCACCATACATGGAGGGAGGTGTGGTTGCCTAGGTCTTCTCGTGCTTGCGGGCTTTATCTTCTCCGATAATGCAACCAACCCTGCAGGTGTGGAACAAGGTGGCTTTGTCTGCAAACCTCACAACGTTCCCGTTGTCTATGTCCCCGATATTCTCAAATCCTGACTTTTCTCCCGGCATGGCTAAGGGGATAGACACACGCTGGGTGAGGGGAGGATGCAAGTGACTGGGCTGCCATTTTTACCATAATGGCTATATCCCTTTTACAAAACTCGCGGTTGATAATGACCTATCTACCTCACACCATTTTCTCCACGCACAAATGTTACCCTAGTGGTTATTTCTTAAGAAGGACAACCCAGAACTATTTTGTGAAATATGCTCATTTCTCTCCCGGGGCATTCGCAAGGTCAGATATGTGGGTCAGAAGAGGTGGGAGGTGGAAATTGTCCGGACTCTATCAGACAAAGAGTGGGAGGACATTTTTTATAGGACTCACCATACTACACACACCATGGGTCATACTGAAACCGTACAAAATCATGTCATACTGGTATTACACCCCCTCTTGATTAATTAAGTTGTACTCCCAATGCAACGAACTATGCTGGCAAGGATGTGGGAGCCCTGGCACTCTCCTTCATCTGGTATGGAATTGTCCAAAACTCACTAGATACTGGGATAAAATCCTAGATGAAATAGACAGGGTCTTTGACACCACTATCCCCAGGTTACCCTCTTATACAATACTGGGCTTGCCCAATACACTGACCTTTCCTTTACTCACATTTAAAGGTAGACAGATGGCTCCCGCACTTAATGTTGCCCACCAGGTGCTCTTATTTTGTTGGAAGATAGATAGAATCCCGTAGCACACACAATGGCTCCACTTATTGTGGTTGCTTTTGGGAATGGAAAGATTGCCAATGGCCACCTTGGGGGATAAATCTGACTATACGAAGATCTGGACTCCCTTTATAGCAATACTCTCCTGTGAGTTTTGAGAGATGACCTGTCCAGTCTATTTGCACATTTTAAAACTGATACTGGACCAGTAGGTAGAGACTAAGACCGTTGCTTCCGGGTAGGGATCAACGGGGTGGGGAATGACCTGATGTTCCCATGAGTGGCTTTGCTCATGCTCCTATTATTGATTTGTGGCTTATTTGAGGGTTTGAGAGGGGTAACAGGGTGGTTTTCTGGTCCCACTAGTGTGGATCTAGAAGTGTTCCTATGTTGTGTCATTGTTTATTCATTTATGAAAAGTCAAACTTTTCGATTTAGTATTTGCTGTTTCTGCCTAATGTTTTTATTATGAGGTCACCTTACACAGTTGGCTGTTGGTCACTTCAAGTACTGAAGTTAGTATGCAGCTGGCCTCAACCAGTCTTCTTTTTTGTTGACATGGCCAGCCCAGGTTGGGTTGTAGGCAGCTTGTTGTGTATTTAATTTACATAAGAAATGCCATATTTACTTCTTCTATTTCTTTGATGACCCTTAACGCAGCCGTCCCGATGGCTTGTAGGCAAAGACGTGCTGTAATGTTTTAACATATGCTCTGCTAATAAAAATCGATTTAATTCTAAATACTGTGTGTTCACTTTGCATCATAGATCTATTTCTGATGTCAAAGATGGCTGACCGTTGCTTGATGAAGACAGCCTACATTATACTAGGCATCCCCATCTTTTGGTGGATAACTAGATGCAGTGCTATTCACCAGATGGCAGGGGTGGCCACCAAAAGGATGGTGTGACAAAATACCAGAGTTCCCTCAAAAATCAATCCATGATTGAGCACACACTTGCACCTGTGCTCATTCAGATGGTATGTATATAAACAGAGGGAAAAGCACACAAAATATGGCTTGCCAACACCACCCACTACCGTTAAGCCTTCAACTGGTATCTTTATAGGGCCAGTGTGAACTTTCTGTTGTGCCAAGTAATTCCACATAATTTTGGTAAATTTAAGTTACGCTTGTTACTCGAAATTGACATATTTACACTATTATGGCAAGTTTCATGATTTCACTCTGTCCATTGCAAAAACTTAGCACAAGAGTAAAGAAATAACGTAAACAAACAGAACGAGAGGACTTGCTGTTGGCAGCGGTTTTTGGGATTATTTTTTATTTTTGCATGAACTGCATCCTGACATCCAAAATTAATGAAGTGCGGCATCAAATGGCAGGTCTACTTTTTGCTTAATTTCATGTATTTTTTCCAAAAACTTTATAGAACCACGCAAATGCAAATTGCTCTAATTTTGCACACCTCCTAAATTTTATAGGGCTTCGCCTAGACATGGTGGTGCTTCTATTTGCTCTGTCTTCTAACATGAACTGCAAAGCTTGTCAGTAGCCAGTTGCCAGTTACGTCATGACATTGGACCTCTTCCAGACCTTCCAACTCACATGGTGCCACCTTGTGTCACATGATATCTGCTCCCTTCACAGGGTCCTCCGGTGAGAAGCCAATATCACATAGTGGCATGGAAGACAAACTCGACACCACTGTACTCATTGAGTTTCCAATTTGTCTTTTGAGGCTCTCAGCAATCTATCTCCATTAAAGGGTGAGAAAACATCCCAGGAGATTGGCTGCATCCCTAAAAGGGTTTCTTGCTTTGTGGAGGGGAGGTTGATGGAGGAGGGAGCAGAAGTATCTTTTGGGCAGATCTCAGCACGAAAGCCCGGAGTCCACGAAGGGCTTGTCCCCTCCTCTCAGCTGAAATATGTTTTTACAGTCTCATCTAGGTAGCGCATGCTCTTCGAGACATGCTGTATCTACAATATGGGCTTCAAACACCGTCCATCTTTTTTATTAGTTCCCCTTACTGAGCTTTGTAAATGCAGGCTTTTGTTAAGTTAATACACTTAGCAGTCCTTAATTTTGGACTTTTCTATCCACCGAAGACTGCCCCTGCTACATGTGATCTTACCTTTTTGTTGGCCTGCCTCTGCTTTTGCTAGGCGTTGTGTTTTGTTTACTTCATGCACCATTCACACCCGTCACTTAACCACCCTGTGCCATAACCCCAATTTTATTTGTAACAATCGACATTTTTTGTAGAGATAGGAAGAGCCAATGCCAAGTCTTAAACCTGGTTCCCGAATCCCAAAGCAGGCTGCCCTGTATGTTGCACCACAGACTCTCATACCAGCATACGAGGTGAGAATGAAGTTACCCTCTAGACATATTAAGTAGGAGCATGCCATTATTCACTCATCATTATTTGAAAACAATATTGTTATAACAATAGCAAATATTTTGCAAAAAAAAACTTAATGGGCACATCATTACCAGTTGAAGTGAGAAGTTGAAAGCAGTATAAACAAAGATGCCCCAAACTGTTTCCCACTGCGGAGCCCTTCATTCAACTGTGTTTGGGACTACTTTGCTCAATCTTCCCACGACCGGTAGCTTCAAGTGCATGAACCATGACACCATACCAATATGACAACAGTTCTGGTACTGGAAGGTGTCCTGGTGGCATTTGTCTTAAGTGGTTCACTGAGCGGCTGACAGCTTCATCTTGTGAAACTTTCTAGTTCCTGAGTCAGAGGAATACAGATGCAGGGGCGGATGGCAGGGGCGGCAAAAGCTTGAAGATGAAACAGTAGCAGGGATAGGATTTTCCCAGAAAATTCTCAAAGTTTCTGTCCCATGAACTCTTGTTCTCCCTCTGCTTCCCATTGCCCTTTCCTTTGTGCATTTAGCCTCTTTTACTTCCACACCCCTGTTCAAACATCCCTCACCTCGCCTCTGACCTTTACAATTTCCTCACAGCACTATTCGACTTTTTCCGCTCATCCTGCTCCCCTTACCGCTGTTTCTAATTATCCCATTCTACACTTGCTGACATGATGCTTCTTCTCACCTTTACATCTACTCTCCACCCAGCTGCCCCTTTCTGCATGTATCCCCCTCCTCCCATCTTGCCCCTTACCAATGCTGTCCACCATTTGTCTCTGTTTGCACTCTCATCTTACACCATAGATGCTCTGTGTAATTGTGGGACACGTTTCAGACAATTCCAATTTTTTGGGTTCTTTGCCCCATTGTCATTGCTTTCTTAATTCTTGTTGATTGCCCCTCCTCTCCCGCCCGCATTGTTGCTGTTGGGCCAACCCTAATGCCCTCCTCCTGCTTGGGATTCTTGCTCGCTCCACGACGCTCCCACGTTATGGATCCAGTACGTGAATCAACATCAGAAATCCGCCCAGCACACACAAGGCAGGCGAACAGTTTTAAAAGGTAGTGTGGGTACTTTTCATGTTAGAGCATTGTCAGTGATACAAGTTAAGAGGCTTATTGTGTGGGAGACAATGTGAGGGTGCTTTATAGAGCAGCAGCGTATATTTTTTTAATGCATGTCATTTTGGTTTTCCCATCTTACTTCGAGTGTGATGCTAGAAATGTGGAAATGGGAATACCGAAATGCATGCAACTTGTTTCTTGAACTTCCCCAGCCCACCAACCATCTATTTTTAAGAGCAGTGAATAACACTTATAGAGCCACAAAATACAATCTCACTTGCAGTTGAAGCTGCGTGGTACAGCCACTTGTGAAGTAAAATTCGCGTGGTAATGCCATGCGGAGTATTTGTATTCGTGGTAAAGTCATATATTCCTCCACACCAGCACACCACCACCTGAGCATCTCTCATCACCACCTGAGTATCATTCAGCATCACCTGAGCATCACCTCCGCACCAGCACAATACCACCTCAGTATCACTCAGCACCACCTCAGTCTGCCCTCGGAATCTGGCATCTGTTCATTCTCCCCTAGTGTTAATACGCTGCTCATGTTGTAATGCAGATACTATTTCCCGAACCTCCACTCTCACGTCGTTTCTGCCCCCCAACAAATAAAAAGCTGTAACAAGCATTAGAACAGGCAAGAATATGTGTCAGCATTGCACAGACAAAAAAACTGAAGAACTTTTTTTATGTTAATTATTTTTTTAAATAGGGTCGTTAAGTTGTACATAATGTCTTCCTGGTTATATATAAGGTAACAAAAATGCTTATAACACTTTTTTATTATAATTTTTCAACATTCTGCACTTTAGCCCCACTGCTCTACAACATAGCTTAAAGTAATTGACAAAGCCAATAGCTCTGGTTAAACACGGATAAGGTACCAAAGACGAGACTTATAGGCTATGCCAATGCTTGTTTTAGTTGGCAGGTCTGTTCAAGACTGTAGCACTCAAATTCTGAACCTGGAGAAACCCAAGCTCTTGCATTTAGGCAGTTCTTGTTCGAGAGATAAGCAGCCACATTCACAAAATCCCTCTAGGTTGCTTGCCTCCTCTCCCTAATGTGTGAGCATCAGTCTCTGATAAGGAAAAGAGGAGGGGAGAAATCTGAGGATTTTGCTACGTTTCTGTCAGGCTCAAGATGAACGTTTTCACATTCTGCATACTGGCAAATAACTGTTTTTAAATGGGTCCATGCGCTCACTCCATGCCTGTCACAAATACATTAAAGTATGTAGCTTTGGGGCAAATACGAAGGAACCAACTAGATTTCTCCTGTATCTTAATCTGTCAATACTAAAATGTGCCTTGTCTCTGCCACAACTTGAAACATCTCCCCTTGGGGCACCATCACCGTGCTGCTAAGCTTGCTTTAGCCAGTGTAAATGGTTGTGCTGGAGATCAAGGACAGTGCAGCAGTGACACCAGCCCTTTCATCAGCACCTACATCT
Organism: Lissotriton vulgaris; assembly: GCF_964263255.1. Lineage (NCBI taxonomy): Eukaryota > Metazoa > Chordata > Amphibia > Caudata > Salamandridae > Lissotriton > Lissotriton vulgaris. Next base: position 900,720,796 of record NC_141687.1, read on the forward strand.
AATAATTCAAAAGAAATATTCAAAGCAATCGTAGCCTCAATGCATGCCATGTCCAAAACCTGCCCTGTCCTAAAATCTGCCCCATCACCCTTTGCTCAATCATTCCAGTGTTTCAGTACATTGAGTGAAAAAATGTGAATGGATTTCTGTGAAAATTACCCGCACTAAATGGTCAGTTTATGTCGTGATGTGCGATGATTTGGTCCATAACAATACAATCAATATGACACTGCATGTGTCCTGTCCCCAGACAGCAAAGCTTTGCCTCATTTAATCCTTCATACAATTTTGCCAGGAGGAGAATATGATTTGGGGCCATATGTATCAACAAACCCTTTTTCGATTCCTAAATAGCGATTTTTAAGGAATCGCTATTTAGGAATCGCAAAATGGTATGTATGAAGGAATTTTCTTTTTTTAGCGATTCCTTAATCTTCCTTATTTGCGAATTTGCATTTTGCGAATTCGCAAATAAGGAATAATTTCCAATGCATTCCTATGGGCCAGGAGGCCCATAGGAATGTTTGCGAAATAATTCTCAAATTGCGAATTCGCAATTTGCTAATCGCAATTTGAGAATTATTTCAAGGTTGCAGGGGTGCAGCACCCTGCTGCACCCCTGAAATGTACATGAATGTGCATATGGCGCACATACATGCCTTATGGGCATGTGTGTGCATCACATGCTACCTTCAAAAATGCCAAATTGTGCATTTTTTGAAGAATTCGCAAGTTACCATCAACTACAAGTTGGTGGTAATTTGCGAATTCTTAACCATAATTCGCAGCCCAAAAATGCTACATACATAGCATTTAAGGAATCGCAAAATTGCGATTCCTTAAATGCTATGGCAAAATAAGGAATCGCAAATCTTTGCTATTCCATATTTTGCGAATATTTCATACATACCAAAACATGCAAAAAGGCTTTTGCGATTCGCAAAGCGATTCACAAAAGGCTTGATACAAATGGCCCTTGGTCTGGGTGGAGTGCAACTCAGCTGCGCTACGCACAGTGTGTTAGGTTGTGCCGTTCATGCTGATATTTAGCACCAAGTGTTGTCCTGTGTTGGAAAATCAGCACGAGTGGCACTGTGCACAGTGCAAGAAGAAGCTGCTTCTTTCTGCTGCTCAAGTACATGTTCTACTTCAGCCACAGCTCCCTCAGCCGAACGGAAGTTTTCTCAATGCTAGCGGTAGTGGCCATCTTTCTACCGCCCGGGTTGAGAAATCTCGCCGGGAGGTGGTCAGGAGTAAGATTTTTCCCGCTCATGCTCACCAACCTAATGTTGGCGCGCACGAGGAAGGAAAAAACTCTGCAGTGGAGTTTTTCTGGACTCCACGCTGGGACAAATTTCACGGCCAGACCTAAGCATGTACTGCATAGTCACCATGACTTTTGATTGTCATTGTCTTGCACATTGTACGCAGTCTATGCAAAACTGCGCTGTGCAGATTTGTGTGTCTTAAGATAGTTAACAGAAGTTTTTACTTGCGCCGCAGCTGGTTGAAATCGGATCCAGACCTAATGTGCATACATTTATGGCTTGTTCCGTGTGTTGGTTTAAGGTGTTACACAGCCACTAATATCCATCTGTGGCCATCTGCGACCGCCCGTGTTGAAAAATCTCGCAGCGAGGTGGTCAGAGTAACAATGTTCTTGCAGCCATCAGCAATAGGTCAATGAGGTCACGATCTTCTGTCGTTGTGATTGATGGGGATGCAAAACCTAGGACTAGACTTGGGAAATCTATGTGTATGGCTACTCCTGTGACCTCATCGATAAGTGTTCCAATTCTGTCCCAGAATTATCACGAAGGGGGCGGCAGACGACAACGACAAGCAGAACTTGGAAAACTGACAATCGAACTATCGCAAAGACACGGAAGGCCGATGGCCATCCCCCGCGCCTTTTTTCTTCCTCTTTCTCTTCCTTCTTCCTCCACCCATGTATATTCCATGCTCCATGTAAATATTTTTTTTTTTATACAATAAAAAAATACAGAAATCAAATCAAAAAATGTTCTTGCTCGTGTTCACCAACCTAACGTTGGCACGTGCGAGCGACGAAACATCTCTGCGACTGACTATTTCTGAACTCCACGCTGGGAGAAACTCTGCGAGTGGAGCAGAATTTCACGCCCAGGCCTAGTCATTTACTGCATGTAATGCGTAGTCACCGTGTCCTTTGATTTTCATAGTCTTGCACATTGTACGCAATCTGTGCAAAACTGCGCTGTGCAGATTTGTGTGTCTTAAGATAGTTAACAGAAGCTTTAACTTGGGTTGCAGCTGGTTGAAAACGGATCCAGTCCTAATGTGCATGCACCTGTGGCGTGTTCCTTGTATTGGTTTAATGTGTTGGGAGCCGCGAATATCTACCTGCGGGGACTCCTCTCTACTGGTATAATAACATTTATGTTGAAAGGTCACACCACACAATTGAGATCCGCTCGCGTCCTTGCTTCTGAAACAGAGACTATAATTTAGTTGCATGATTATTTTGTGCAAAATGAGCATTCCCTCAATCATCACGCTGCGCCGCGGAGTGCGTCCATTTAGGAGTGTGTGGCATTTCAGATGAAATGCCCTAAAGCTCACGCCGGCAGCCGCGCAGGATGAAAGCCGTGTAAGATTATGCACCGCCGAGGAGAGGACCCCGGCGAAAATCTTGATGTTGCTTGTTAGGTCAGTTTGCTTCCACCCTGGTGTTTATTAATTTGAGGAGCTTGGCCTTTCTCATCCTTAGCTGGTGGGGAGGAAGGCGGCGGATGCCTGGAGCTGCCGGAGGCGGAATACAAGGAGACATCTTCGGATGCTATTGATCGCCTCTGCCCTCATCGGTAAAAACCCATCAAAAACACCACTAGAACGAGGAAAGGAGACAGTAAAACATTATGGCCGAATCTTATGAGATTAAAATAATGTTTCAGCCGTTCTGTTTGACTTGTTTAAGTTCATTTTGGAGACAATGCCTCCCTCCCCTTCCACTTCCTGCGAAGTGTGTTGCCAAAGCTGCCTCTCTATAGCAATGCTAATCCAAATTTATGCAGCCCAGGATGGAGTGAAAGTGGCAAAGGGCACACGTATTCTGAGTTAAAAGGTCGACGTCTTTCTTTTCTAGCTTTGCTTTTACTGTGGTGGAGTCAAATAATGATATGTCTGTTCTGTTGGCACTGTATTGTTGTTTCATATATATATAGTGCTGCTTGCCACTTAGGAACAGCTAAAGTAGTCTGCAAATAGGTAGCACACTACTCCTCGGAGGTGCCTTGGAAAGAATAGTGGGGCATATTACCAAGCAATAGCGATAATTATCGCTATTGCTTGGTTAGAGACAAAAATTTACCGCAGAGCTGCGGCTCTTTTTACCACAAAACAACCTTGGTATTACCAAGGTTTATCGCAAATGCGATAAAAATCGCTGCGATGCATGAATATCGCTGAAAAGTCAGCGATATTCATGCATTACCGAGCTAATGCTCTTATCCATGTTATCCACCTCCCATTGGATAACATGGCTAAGAACTGCTCAGGGCAAGTGATAGCTTTTGGAGATATTCGCGTTTAGCACGAATATCTCCGAAAGTTGGTAATAGGAGATAGCGATGTTAGCGACTGTTTTCAGTCGCTAACATCTTGGCACGCCCACTTTGCATGTCATTAGTGATAAATATCACTGACATGCAAAGTGGGGCCCAAGATGGTCGCTATCTCCTACTAGCTGTCGCTAACTGGTGTTAGCGACAGCTAGGTAATAGGGAGATAATTTTATCTCCGCTTTCTTAGCTTTTAAAGCCAAAAAAGCAGAGATAAACCCCCTTGATAATATGCCCCAGTGTTTCCCCCGCTTCAAGTTCATTCTGGCTTGCAGACATTTGGAATAGCATAGCTATTCAGGCACCACAGGCCCCCAGCCCTCCTCCCCCATCAGAGAACTACGCAGTTTTGAGGTGACTACAAGCAGGCGGCGTCGCAGGCTCTGAGCCCCCAACCACAGAGCCATGTATCTCTAAACTGACTCCTGGTGCAGGCACCCCAGGCACTGATCAGCAATCCACCCAGCCATGGACTCCTAGCTTACAACTAGCAAGCGGCACCGTGGCTCTGGAGCCCCCCAACCCCAATTGATAGCCATGCAGCTCTGAGCTGGCAGTATGCACCACTGGCCCTGGACACCTACCTGTATAGGCCACTCCGCTCTGAGCTGACTGCTGGGAGCAGGCATGGGCATGGCAACAAACTGGTACCTTGCACCTCATTCAGTTAATTTGGCTAAATGTCTTACTTTGTATTGCATGGCAGTGGTAAAAAGCTTTTGCAGCCCTCTGGAAAGATTACTCTCTCACAAAAAAGTGTAAGATCTACATAAAAAGTGATCTCGGACTGCTGTTTTAGGAGGCCAGGCAGTGTAATATAGGATCCGAAGAAGGGTGATTGGAATGAGGTGTAAAATGAGGATCACAGGAGAGTGATGAGGGAAGAAGGGAGTGGAAGGATGAAGTCAAATGGATGAGGCAGAGGAAAAGTTAGTGTGAGCAAGGAATGTGTAATGCAGTATTAGGGGAACGACTAAAGGACGAAGTATATTAAATAGAATGTCTATGGGAGGTACATGAGGGTGAGCATTTCTTATGACGATTTAGGATGAGAGGCAGAAAAGGGACTTAAAGAAGGATGAGGGAAAAGAAAGGCTGAGTGGTGTCTGACTAAGGGATAATAATGCATTGTGTCGATTAGATGTGAAAAAGAAAAATGAGAGAGTGAGGAAAGGATAATTGATAAAAAAGGATAGTGGGAAACGGAGAACAGAAAGAAACCCAGAACGAGATATCCAGAAAGAAAGAACATAAGACACAGTATAAAGCTAAGGAAGAGAGAGAGAGGAGAAAATAGAGTTGCTTTAAAGTAAAGAAAATATCTTAGAATTTCAGTGTTAAGAAACTTTGGTTGTTGGCTTTTACTGTTGTAAGCTTTGTCACGTTGGTTATTTGGATTCACTTTAATCAACATAAGGTCACCCCAGCACTGAGGATGGGTAGCAGTCTTGAAGAAATAGAGAGGAGAGACCAGGAGAAAGGAAAAGAGGAGACATGATAGAGAGAATGAGGAAGGATCATTGAGGATGGAGTGATCTTCCCCATGCCCGATGAAACAGTGGAGATATGAGGACTGTGCGAATTTAAGGGAGTTAGAGGGAGAAGGTAATTTTATCTAGAGGGTAGTGAATGAAATAGAAAATATTAAGTGTAGGTATTTACTGTCTGTGAGCGCCTGTTTCCTGACCTCTTAAAGGCAAAAGAGGTTGGGTTTTCTGAGTCTATCTTGCCTGCTTCCTGTAACAGAGTAGACCCAAGAATTTCTGCAATTTTTCTCTAGGACTGGGTGTAATTTCAATTACACCGTAGTACCGGGATTAAATTTTTTAATTATGTGTTTACTCTTGTTTGAGTAATTTGGGGGAGAAACCCTACTGCAAAAGCACAATTAGCAAGTGCGAGCATTCGCTCGCAATTCGTGTTCTGCTCCATTAAGGGCTATATCTTAGCACAAAATTGCATCTTGTATCCATTTTGGATGCCAGAGAGCATTTTGCCCTAAGTGAAAAATTCTATCCCAGGAGCATATAAAGTGAGCACAAGCGGCTGCTCGTGCAGGCTGTTCATGTTCTAATGCATTTAGCACTATTTCCTAGTGCAAAGTACATCCTTGCGTCCATTTGGGACGCAAGGGGTTTTTTTTTGCACTGAGAAATGCAGAAATAGTCTTCTTGCATAATTCTGCATAATCTTTCGGATTTCATAGGTAATTCTGCATACTTACTCTGCATGGATTTACGCAAGCTACTCCCACCCCTGGTTTTCTGAACTCTTTTTTTTTCTTATTAAGCCCTGTCACTCCTGTTGCAAACTAGCTATATGCATCTACCATTCTTTCAACACAAATGTTTTTATGCCACTACAGAGTATTTCCCCAGAAGACTGAATGCATGATCAAGAACCCTGCTGAAGTTCTTTCACCATGCCATCAGTAAAATATACATAAAACGGTAAACTATTCTTCCTGCACTGCTAGTTGATATTTTCAGAGACATTGATGCTATTTTATACATTTTGCTGCTATTCTTCATGGTATGTTGCAAATATGAGTATCTATTATTTGTCCTGTGGGATTCCTGACTAGTTACACATTGTGCTAGGTTTCTGTCAGGGCCGGACTGAGAACCAAAATCGGCCCTGGCAAAGTGTTCGGCCGGCCCCCCGGGGGTGCGACCGAGCTCTTTGCCGGGGCCAGTTTTGGCCGATTTTGTTACAGGGGCGATATGCTGCAAAAACGGCCCTGTAACAAAAACGGCCCCCAGGGCCCAAAACCGGCCCCCACCCTTGCGGCGTACCGGGGGATTGCGGTGGGCCCGCAACGGCCAGTCCGGGCCTGGTTTCTGTGCACTATGTTGTTCTGCAGCTAATATCTTTCCAAACAGTGTTTGAATTTCAGGCTTGTGGAGTGTTTAAATGTAACGTCATTCTGCAGCCTGTGTACTTGTAAATGATGACGCCACACACGGAGCTTGGTATTACATGTTTTTATTCATCAGCGGGTAACCATGAACTGAACATTCTATAACATGAATTTTATGACTCACTCCCATGCACTTATGTCACTGTTCTACTGAGTCCATTTGGAACCAAAAGGGTCTCGTCATCTCTAACTCACAAGACACTACATCTCTCCCTTTGATTAATAAAAAGTATGTTACAACTCTTCAATATGTCATCTTGGTGCTCAAATCAATCACCCAGACCAGGCTATGTGAGGCTCAGGAGACACTGGAGAAGGGTCCATGACTGGCGTCAAAGACATTGGTACAATCACTGGGCTCTGTGGACTCTCAGGTGGATAAGTTTCACTCCTGACATCTGGAATTGGCAGAGGTCGAGGTAGGTGCTTGAAATGTGAAGAATTTTAAGTAATGAATTTTCCAGGATGATCAACAGTCACCATGTGTCCTTTACTGGTCACAACCCTCAGTGGGTCAGCATCAAAAGGAGCATCAGACTAGATTTCAGTTTCTGCCTGACGATCATATGGCCTCCTCTGCTGAATACAGTGTTCCATGCACAGCGGCATCTGTCCTACAGGTCTTCATGTGAGGTTTGTGCAGAGTCAGTACTGCAAAGTTGATCAATATCAATATATCTCTCATTGGTCCATTGTGGCACTTTGATGCCTATGGCTCTCCCAAACATTAAGGTGGCAGGGCTTTCACCTGTAGTAGAATGTGGAGTTGACTTGTAGGCATGAAGCGTAGACTGCAGAATTGATTTGAGTTCAAACTTTTCCAGTGCAGATCGCTGAACGGACTTCTTGAGGGTACTCATAAATCTCTTGACCACGCCATTCGCCTGTGGCCAGAGAGGTGCGCTTTTTTGATGCTTGATATTTGTTTATTTATTTATTATTATTTACCCAGAAAGGAACACATAATCAAAATACATTATGCAGACAATCATGAATAAATACAGATAGTACAAAAAAACTGTTTAGCATGATTAACACAGGATAATTGCAACAATGAATTTCATCAATATTTACAATGAGAGGCTAATTGTTCATAGGGGCAGCAGAGCGGGCACCCCCAATTTTAAACAAATAAGAATTATAGAGAATATATACGTTATGATAGGGGTGCAGCCGTTTCTATCCATCTGGGAAATTCCAGTATAAATTAGTAAAATAATGAAAACATATACATCTACTGTACAACTAAAGTGAGTGGACTTGTGTGACCGCTGTGGCTATTCATCCAGGCAGACAAAGGGGCCCAAATTTCCTAGCCAAGCATCCTGGCCTGCCTGTCCTTGCATGCATAAAGTACGGTCTCTAGGTAAATCCCCAGCATCGGGCAAGCCAGGCCTGCAACGAGGGGGCTCTGGATCCTTCCATCTGGTGGCAATCAACAATCTAGCAACCGCAACTGATATACAAACAAAATATATCTAGGTCATATCTAGCCTGCTGCTACTATTGTGGCTTAAAACTATCAGGGAGAAGCTGAGGCTAATCCTGCGCCCAAGCAATCTTTCCCAAAATGACTCCAGCCCTTCTTCAGGGGAGATAGCTTGTCTCAGCTGTAAAACATGTGTATCAAAGCGGTCGGGCAATCACCACACCTATCATCTATCCCTTTTGCCCAACCAAACAGCTTACCCAGGGTAAAGTAGAGATTGAATACAGTTTTTATAGTGGTGGGCCTTCAAGGTGGCAGACAAAAAGGTTTTTGCAGCTAGACCAATTGCCATATCTAAATCAACATCAGAATCGCATAGCCCCCTGGCCTAATCTGTTTGGATCTTTTCCAGATCATCTGGAAGGTTGTCAAGCAAGATGCTATAGATATTTCTCATTTTACAGTCAGTGCCAGTTAATGCCTACAGGAGAGGAATTTTATCCAAAGATAAATCCGCTCTATGGTTATTAAGAAATTCCTTAATTTGCACATATTTAAAATATGAGCTATCTGGATACCAAACCCTTGCTTCAAATGTGAAAAGGGACACATTTGATCTAGGAAATAAAGATCCCCTATTTTTATGAGGCCATGTTGCTCTCATTGTCTGCCCATAATGTCATAGAGTAAAGGTGGAAGAAGGGGGGATCGCCATAGAGGTGTATAGCTGCAATATTTTAAACCCTTCATACATTTATAAATCTTGCTCCATGCTTTCCAGGCATTGAATATAGTCTTAAATTGGACTTTCTTAAGATAACTCAGCTCTAGTTCTCGCAAGAGCAGCCTGTTGGCCTTTTTCCTTAGAGTAAGCTTGTAAATTATAGGAAGAATAATAGAGCTTTTCTGAACTATCCTGCCAGTGTTTTCGACAAGGAATAACATACGCATTTGTTGTAGAAGGACGCCAGTGTAAATTAGGGTTCCATGATGAAATATCGATTACAAAAACATCGACCTACAAAAATATCGTCACAAATACATCGTCTACAAAAATATCGTCACCATATACTTAAACAAGGATTTACACAAATATCGATATTTTTTTATCGACTACTCTAATATCGTTAACAATTATATCGATAACATAAATATCGACTACTACATTATCGACAATCTTTAAAATAACATTAACTTCTACACTAATATCGACAACACGAATATGGACAACCTCTCTACTTATATAAATATACAAAAAATATAGTCATTTTCTTTACAACCTTATATACACAAAACCATTCAGTTATTCTCTTTTTCATAGTTATTTAAATAAAAAAATGCTTTTCTAACATATATATCTACAATATGTATTATTTATTTATATATAAAAATAAATAATACATGAGTAAAAAAAAATTACCAAACACTATCATACACTCTTATCGGTTTACTCTAAATCACATTACACTAATTTTAACATTGTAGTAATTATTTACCATTAAAATAAAACACATATAATACATTTTATAATATAAAATTGAAAACAATTATTGTTGCTACAAACTCTTTACAAAATAACGGCTTTCAAATTCAAACTAATGTTCTCAGCCAATTAATTTAAAAAATATTTAATTGAACCAATCAAATACAACCATTAATTAACTCACTACTATAAATACTATTACAGACTTAACTTAAATTACCATTTTTGGCCCAAACTAGGAGAAAAATGGTTACCTTGCTGAAGAGAAGAGAATACACACCTACTACAACGACTACAACAAAGCATACTTCAACTCAAGTAAGTGAAGTCCCATTTCATGTATCATACAAACCTGTCGAAAACTAGCTAAACTCCCTAAACTAAAAACATAGTCTTCTTTTTTTTAAATAAAACTACAACATCCTATCAACAACCACCACAAGTTAATAATTAAATTAAATGATGAACTGCCTTATCCATGTCTACTTACAAAGCTTTTACATAATTAAAAAAGTAGCAAAATAAAGTTGCAAAAGACTTGATATGTTATTACCTAGTTATATATCCTAATACAATAAATAACACAAACTAACTTTCTTTTACAGAATATACAAACTTCATCTACCAATCTACAACTACACTAACAACATCTTCTACTACATTAAGTAAGTATACACACTGTGTCTATTAATAATCAGAAAGTAAAAACAAACAACTATTAAACTAAATAATTTTTTTGTATTATTCTTTACCACAACTACAAAACATTAAAGAGTGAAACTCTACATAGAAGAACAGAAATCATATAATTAGCAGAAAAACAACATTGTAAGTACGTTTTTGCACTTTTTCCTTTTAACGTAGACATCTCAAATAATGTTGATCACTTTTACTAAAAAACATATATATGTCTTCACAGATCTACCTTAGACATGGCAACAGGAGCTACTTTTATTACTTCTCAAAAAGGGAAATAATGCTGAGCTACATGGGTTACACCTACACCCAAGAAAGAATCAAAGGGAATAAAACCCATTGGAAATGTAGTAAATATTACTCAACTGCATGCTATGGTAGAGCAACTACTGTTGATAACAATGTTGTAAATGTACGTGAGCATAACCACCCACCCAATGTAACAGAAGTCGAAGTAAGAGAAGCACTAGAGACATTGAGAGAAGCTAGTACAGACTCACAAGAAACAAGCACCAGTATTTTGAAAAATGTTTTAAGCAAGGTGCCAGAACATGTAACAGGACAGTTACCTTCAATCCCCAACTTAAAAAGATTAATAGCTAAAACAAAACGAGCTTCTGATCCAACTTCACCAGCACCTGAAACTTTTCAATACATTAAAATATATCCTGAATATACTATTACACACAATGTAGATAAATTCTTAATGTATGATAGACACAGTCATGATAAAAGAATTTTACTTTTTGCAACAAATAGCAATTTGCAAAAACTAAAATCGTGTGAAACCTGGATGATGGACGGAACTTTTAAAGTATGTCCTAAACCTTTCTATCAACTTTACACCATCCGTGGTGAATACCAAGAAACAAATATCCCTTTAATTTATACACTGCTGCCAAATAAAACAAATGCTACCTACGTAGAAATTTTAACAACTATTAAAGATTTTACTGATAATTACTATCCACAAAGAATCATAATAGACTTTGAAATAGCCATGATTCAAGCTATACTTAAAATATATCCTCACACCTTAATACAAGGGTGTTATTATCACTACAACCAAAGTATATGGAGGCACTTACAAAAATCTACTTTAAGCATTGAATATTCAACAAACAGTAACTTTGCTTATCAGATTAAAAAGTTAATTGCATTAGCATATGTGCCAACAACAGAAGTTGCTAACTATTACAATTTACTACTTGACAGCCCTTTTTACCGCACCAATGAGAAAAAATTAACTCCCTTCTTAGACTATTTTGAAGATACCTGGGTGGGAAGATTACATCGTTCTGGCCACCGCAGACAACCTAAATTCCAAATTCCATGATGGAATGTGTATGCTAGTACTATAGCACAGAAAGCCAAAACCAACAACGCAGTCAAAGGATGGCATAATGCCTTCCAAGCCACAATAGGAAGAACACAACCCACACTTCATAAACTAATCCTAATCATCAAAAAAGAGCAAAGCTACCAAGAACTCAGAATAGAGCAATCTCTATCTAAAATTGTCCCTAAACTAAGTAAACAAACATTAAATATGTATGAATACCTACAGCAAAAAAACAGAATGTACCCAAGTATCGAAGGTCTTGAATACTTAGGAGTAATAGCAAAATCTATCCTTTAACAAGCAACACATAAAAACGTTTCAAACAATAAATAAAACAGACCTTTTTTTTAATGTAGTTAAATTACGTCATGTAAAAATAAATGTAATCTATTATTACAAGACATAACAAAACGACATTGAACAAAATTGTATAATATAGCACAATCCACCCCAAACCAAAAAATAATAATAACTTACGGTTCTGCAGCTGTAGAATGTATTCCAAAAAGATGGTTTCAACACGAATAGAACCAAAATCAATTCACATGGTTTAAAAAAATCCCCACAAAATGCAAAAAATACAACTGTTTTATAAGGGTCCCACGTAGCAATCCTCTGGAGAACAGAACCATAAAAAACCCGAAAATTAATCACGATAAAAATGCTCCAAAACCCGAAACATCTGGAAATGTAGTTAAACATTTACCAGTATTTTACAAAAAATACGAGATAAAATCCATCTGCTCACCAAAACGAACACCTGTAAATAAAAACAAACAAAACCCACCCACAATAAATACGAAAACCACAAAGCCTAAACATATCATATAAAACATAGGACAACACCTAAACTAATTCATTTATACAAAACATAAACCTTAATTACCTAAGAAATATCTAACAAAGTACGTTATCAATAACGACCTTAAATAACACGTACTTTTCACATAAACTGTAAATTACAACACATAGCAACACGTACACACTACAACTAGCTCTATAATGTCTTAAAATGTAGTTAAAATTAATGTTAAATAAACTTACCTTCACCAACACGAAGCAGCTCCCAACCGCGAGGTTCCGTTTTCTGAAATGATCCAAACAACGATGTCGATAGATTAAAAAGTGAAGTTCCAAAAACAAAATGGCAGCAGAATAAAAACAAAAATAGGACTAAATCCCCATTAGTAAAATTAAAAAATTGTGATAAATAGCATTTCTTTTACCATGTTTTGTAAACATGTTCTTATTGTTTAGAAGAAACATATGATTAATGTAAAATATACAATAATATTTTTAATATAATTATATATTAATTAGTTATTGTATATTAAAAATATGTTTTTGATTGTTAAATAATTGTTTTATATGTATAAAAATAATCACTATTTTATGTACATACCTTTGAAAAATATAGTTACATGTAAATTAATTAACATATTAAATTTTAATAAATACATTTAAAATTTATTATACTAATTAATGTATTATAACAATGTATATATGTCTAAAATTGCAATGTAAAATGTATACAAATAATTGCAAAATGTGTATTAAAAATATGTAAATGTTTGTATCAACAAATGAAAGTATGAATACAAAAATGTGTACAAATCTATATTACTATTGTACTTAATAAATGTTGAAACTTGTGATATGTATGAAAAAATGTTGAAAATATTCATATTTGTTTATTTATAAAAATAATATTGCAACATTATAATATAATAATAATTCAAAAGATTTGAATCTTTTCTATATAAATAATGTTTTTAATTAAAAACTATTTATAAAAATAAAAAATATATAAAACATAACTCATAGAAAATACTTAACAGTAATCAACAAAAATCACTATTTTAACTCAAATCCAACAGAGAAAGTGCTGGACAGTAAACCATAATAATTTACTATTCTAACTCCAAATATAACATTACTCAGGGAAAGTGCTGAACAATAAACCATAATAATTTACTATTCTAACTCCAAAATCTAACATTATTCAGGGAAAGTGCTGGACAGTAAACCATAATAATTTACTATTCTAACTCCAAATATAACATAACTCTGAGAAAGTGCTGGACAGTATACCATAATAATTTACTATTCTAACTCCAATCCAACATAAGTCAGGGAAAGTGCTGGACAGTAAACCATAATAATTTACTATTCTAACTCCAAATATAACATAACTCTGAGAAAGTGCTGGACAGTAAACCATAATAATTTACTATTCTAACTCCAATCCAACAAAAATCAGGGAAAGTGCTAGACAGTAAACCATAATAATTTACTATTCTAACTCCAAATATAACATAACTCTGAGAAAGTGAACCATGTTAATTTACTATTCTAACTCCAATCCAACATAAGTCAGGGAAAGTGTTGGACAGTAAACCATAATAATTTACTATTCTAACTCCAAATATAACATTACTCAGGGAAAGTACTGGACAGTAAACCATAATAATTTACTATTCTAACTCCAATCCAACATAAATCAGGGAAAGTGCTGGACAGTTAACCATAAAAATTTACTATTCTAACTCCAAATATAACATAACTCTGAGAAAGTGCTGGACAGTAAACCATAATAATTTTCTATTCTAACTCCAATCCAACATAAGTCAGGGAAAGTGCTGGACAGTAAACTATAATAATTTACTATTCTAACTCCAAATATAACAAAACTCTGAGAAAGTGCTGGACAGTAAACATAATAATGTACTATTCTAACTCCAATCCAACATAAGTCAGGGAAAGTGCTGGACAGTAAACCATAATATTTTACTATTCTAACTCCAATCCAACAAAACTCAGGGAAATTGCTGGAAAGTAAACCAAAATAATGTACTATTCTAACTCCAATCCAACATAAGTCAGGGGAAGTGCTGGACAGTAAACCATAATAGATAACTATTCTAAGTACAATCCTACATAATTCAGGGAAAGTGCTGGACAGTAAACCATAATATTTGTGATATTATAATACATAAACATCACTTTATATATATTACTAACCACTCTTATCTATAATACTACTAAATAGACTTTTAAATTTCAATCACACAATATTATATTTTTACCATAACAATAACATTTTTTACCAAAATTTTAATTTCTAATTTCGAAATTTTTATACAATTTTAAATAAATGTCCAAATGTTATAGTTATTAACACAAAATTTGTAATTTTTTTTAATCATTCTTAGCATATATTATAACAAACACACAAACATAAAATATTACACACTTAACTTATTCTAATGAGATTTAAAAATTTAAATCCGAATTTAAAATTCAAAATTTTAAATTTTAATATTGAAATTTCGAATTTTGTTTTTATAGCAATTTTTTATTTTTAAAACACTATAAAAAATAAATCACACACTTAATTACAAAATTATTAAATAATACATTAAATTTCAATTAAATATTAATTTTTTTCGTATTTAAATTTATAAATATTTTAAATTAAATTTAAATTTTATTAAACATATTTTAAAATACTACCCACCCTTATCCCCTATATCACCAACAACCCGCTACTAAATATTTTGAAAAATTAATTAAATAAAATATTCTGTAATTTAATTTTTTTTTTCGAATTTCACCATTCAAAATAAAAATTTTATTTAAATTTCTATATTTTTACCATTCTATACAAATTATTTATAATACTTTTTTAAATTACTACCCACCCTTATCCCCTATAACACCAATAACTTGCTCCTAAAATATTTACTAATATTAATTTATTTTTAAAATTTTGATCCCTATAATAATAAAAATAGACATTTAATTAATAATATTTAAACATAATACATAATGGTCTACACTTATATAACACATTCTAATATTTAGTTGATATTATATACAACGATATTTCTCTTAACGATATTCTATACAACAATATTTTATTTTGACAATATTTTTGTCATTCTACAAAATCGATATTTACAACAACGATATTTGCTACTACAATATTTTTTATAGTCGATATTCTTACCTCAATATTTATGCTAGTCGATATTATCCCGTCGATATTCCTGCTTTATACCGTAAATTAGGAGCTCACCAGGCACCCCGTCTCTGTGGGAGAGAGAGAAATTTTAAGGAGTGCCTTACCTCCCTATACTTGCCAGATAAAATTGATAAAAATAGAGTCCAATATTTTCAATATTGACTCATCAATAGCTACCAGCAGAGATCAAAATAAGTATAAGATATTTGGAAGCATTATCATGTTGAGGATGTTAGACCTCCCGATAATTGATAAATGGAGGCCATTCATACGCTTTAAATCAATAGAGATTTTTTTAACCAAAGGTTAAATATTAATCTTACTAATTGTGTCTACCTTAGAGCTGATTTGCATGCCCAAATACGTAGCTGTATCCAAGCACAACAAAGTAGGCAATGTTATCCGTACAGATACTTTGCATTTCCCCCTTATTCAGTGTATACCCGGAGCCTTGCCCCTACTCCCCGGCAATAGATTCAATCTCCCTGATTGCCCCTTAGGGATCGGTGGTAACTACTGCAATGTCGTCAGCATATGCTAGCACCTTGGTTTCACAACCCTTACAAATAACCAGCTTTATTTTCTGATTCCTTAAGATTTTCTCAATCAGCTGGTTTATGTAAAGGGTGAACAGGGTAGGAGAGCCTGGGCATCTCTGCCTTGTCCCTCTAGACACCTGAATGTTTTCTGACTCCACTCATTAGTTGGAGCCGGGCATGTGGATCTAGATACATAACCTTAATGGCTGTGATCATTCGAGGAACCCTTTCATTCTAGTACACCCCATTGAAAGTTCCAAGCCACCCAGCCAAAATCCTTTTTGTCATCAAGGCGGACCACTGCCATCTGTCTCTGTCTCTGCTGTAGGATCAAATAGCGTTATAGCCCGCCTTATGTGGTCAGGTGTTCCTCTACCCGGTATAAATCTACGTTGACACAAGGTGGGTTATAACCGTCCCCAACCGACCTGCCAAGATTTTTGAATAGATATTGGCGTCTGTGATTATCCGTGATATTGGCCGGTTGGAGGTAGGTCGGTCCGGGGGCTTGTCCTTCTTAGGGAAGATAATAATATTTGTGCCTTTCCATGACTCCGGTGGAAGCCCCCTGTATTGAATTCATTAAAACAAGTCTAAGAAAAAAGGAGCTACCGCTGATTGAAATACTTTGTAAACTCATTGGGTATTTTGTCAGGGCCAGGTGCTTTACCCGAGGGTAGCTAGTGTAAAGCAGTTAAGACCTCTTCCAGTGAGATATCTGCCTCTAGCTCATCCTGGTTGATTGATCTAGAGCGACCACGCGGTCCAGCTCGGTAACTACTCAGAGGGGGTCCGGGAGGGCACAGTTATCTTCCTTGTATAGTTCCTCATAGAATTATTGTAACACATGGACTATGTCATTGACCTCTGTAAAGGTTGACCCGTCCTTTTCAATTGCAGCTATCCTGTTCCTTGTTGTTTTTTGTCTTGTTTGTAGAGCAAGCATTCTTCCTACTGATTCTCTGTACTCACAGGTCTCATTTTTTTGAATCTGGTACTCTTCAGCTGTTCTCTGAGTATAATATATATATATTTCCGCTTTAAGCATTATAATTCTAAGCTGAGTTTGCACAACTCCTATCCCCTGAGTGATCCTTAACACATGCTCTTGTTCTGATTCAGCTAGTTACCCCAGTAGCCTCTCATTCTCATCTTTGTGCTGCCTCCTAATGTAAGCGGCAAAGCTGACAATCTCTCCCCTCAATCTGACTTTAAAAGCATCCCAGACTATGCACCGTGCTGCGCTGTATCTATTAGTATCAAAATAGCCAAATTTCCAGTTCTTTATGTATACAACTAAGGCTCCATTCACCTATAATTTCCTGTCAAAGGTCCATTTATATTGGCACTTTGGATTCCCTTGCAGTATTACCTATAAAGCCAAGGGATTATGATCTGATATTATCCTTGGAAGCTTCCTGATCCCTGCTTTATCTCCCAAGCCCCCTGATATTAAGAAATAGTCCAACTGGACATACCTCTTATGTGGACCCGAATAATAAGTATACCCTGGATCCATAGGGGGTTTATAATTCCATATGTCCGCCAGGCCATGGCTAGCCACAAAGGATTGTTTCCCCCTGATATTTTGGGGCTAAAATGCTCCTGCCTGCTCGATGTATTTTCAAGTCTCCACAGACAACGAATGAGCGGGGCCAGGATGCTAATTCCACCCGAGGTCGACCAGTACTTTAGGATCATCCTGATTTGACCCATAGATGGTACAACAAGTTAATCCTGCCTCACACTCAACCAACCCCTACCTTCTTGAGCTGTCTGGCCATTTATGCCTTATTGTCCCCATTATGGGCTTAGCCAAAAGGCTACTCCCCTGGTGTTCGAGCTCTGGGAGGAGCATTTCAGGAAAATATACCCTCTAAATGATAGCAACTCCCTTCTGCCCCATGGAATATACATCTCCTGGAAACATACGATATCGGGAGCAGTAGCCCTCATAAACTCAGCTACCCTTGATCATTTGGTTTTTTTGTTGTTTAAGCCTACCAAATTGACTGAGCATATGGTTATTTTACCAATTTAAGAATAGTAAAAATATCATACAATGCATGCTCTCGGATTTACTAATAAAAAATTCGATATAATTCCATATCTGGGTAATATTTTCATGTTTCCCCCTACACCTACACTTTATCACCGTGACCGGCAGCCCCATCCAATCCACCCCTCCCGGCCTTCAGAGCCCTTTGACCCCGATCCCCTTCTGCGGAACCCCCTCCCACCCCCACACACCCCCAACCCTGATAAGCTGTCAGACCGAACAACAGTTTGTGAAAAGATGAGTGCCGCACCCGTGACCCATGTGATTTATACATACATTTCTTATTACAATGCAAAAATAAATGATTGGCCCTGAGTCCAGCAGCAGAGCCTTTTTTGGAGGGAACATATAGGAAAGTGGTCAGAGGTACATGGGTCAGAAAATAATACAGGCAAAAGTTAACTCCATATTACCCCCTGTTCATACAGTTCTTTTACTTTGATATCATCTAGGTACTCCTTTGCCTTAATTTCAGATGCAAAAAATCGTGTTTGCTCCCCGATCACTTTCAAGCATGCAGGATTAATCAAATATGCCTGCGCATTGTTGTCCTGGGAAGGCTTAATTAACAGCCACAGCGCCACCGTCATTCGACCATGGCTTGGCAAAAGTCAGGTTGGACAGAAAACGATACATCGCCACTGGACTGCTTTGCCTCAGGTCTTGCTTTCTCGGAGATCAATTGCCTTAGGAGGAAGTTTCCAAAGTAAACTAAAATGGCACATGGCATCCTCTCTACCTGGTTGTCTCAAGATGAAAGGTACTCTACAGGCTCGCTGTACCTCTTGCAACCAGTTCCATCCTGTTAGCTCAGGGAAGACAGTTCACAGTAGCTGTAGCACATAGGTGCGGATGTCTGTGCCTTTGACTCCTCCTGGGACCCCTAACAGGCGGTGAGTATTAGGCCGCTAATGGTTCTCATGATCTTCGAGTATCCGTTGTATGTCAACGAGCTGTGATTCATGTGCCTCTGTCTATACACAAGTGGATGCCAGGTCCGTTCCTACTGCAGTAGTTCTTTTTTCAAGATCTGTCAGGTGGGCTCCAATAGTGTTACATACTTTAGCCAATTTTCTGACTGACCCTTGGACTTTCCTCAATACAGTCTGAGCCTTGCGGCAGTCTTGGTGTGTCTCCTCGTGGTGCGTTAATATGTAGTGATAGATAGTGCCCAGTTTGGGGGTTCAGAGCCAGTAGTATCCTGTGAGAACCCAGGAGGAGAGCCGGTTAAAGGTTCTGTGGGTAAGTAGTCCCAAACTTGGTCTTTCCCCTCCAGTATTTTCTCGCCAGCCTTCTTAACCATTTTGCACACAGTCATGGCACGAGTCCCTTTGCCATCTTCTGGATCACTATCATTCTCGCTAGAAACAGCCACTCCCTTGGCCAGAGGCTGAAAAGAAGAAGAAGGAGCTAGCATACCTTTGTCCAAGGTAGAAGATTTTCCAGCCTCCAATGTATCTTTGCCATCCTGTGTCCTCAGCTCTGATACCACCATTATTGTGAAATGTTCTATGGCTGTAGTGTTAGGCTGGTCTGTTTTAGTTGCTACAGGCATCTTCTGTGTTTGCCAGTCCTGTTGTTTCCCGGCTGCCCCTTTCAGCAGCTTCACCACTGTCGGGCTGGCCAGATATTGGTTGAAGGTGGCCCTCCTCTCCGGAGGAGGCTTCTATTTCGGCACAGACGGAGCACATCTCCCTGCTTGCTGCATTGTCGCCCACCGCTGCCGCATTCTGCTGTTCCAGTGAACCGAGTGTGGGGGAAATCTCAGGGGGGTTGGCCAACTTTACCCTTCTGTGCTGCCCCGGCTGCTTTGGGATGCATCTCTCCCATCAGAGGCATGGGGTGTCAAAAGGTGCAGTCTGAGAGATTCAGAGCAGCAGCCACAATGTGCATGAAGGCAAGCAGGCTTCCTAGGATCAGTGCTACTTGAGAATAGGCTCCAGGGACCCGGCAAGCATCCGTTGGGGCTTCGAGGGCCATAAGTGCTTCTCAGGTCAGTTTTTCTTTATCTTTATAGATCCACAGGTCTAGGTGCTTCTACTGGCCGCCTCAAGCGGCTGCCATCTTGCTTCTCCTTGAGGAGAAAAAAACTAAGCATGGGCGTAAAATCCGTTCCGCTCGCGGATTTTGCGGATTTTCGGTAAATTCGCAATCCGCAAACTCTCGCAAATTTACCGAAAATCCACAAATTCGCACGCAGCGGATTTTTTTTCTTAGTGATACAATATTGTGGCGTGCGGCGTTCACTTACCATCATTCAGCGTTTGCAGGAGTTGTTTTTCTCGATATTTTGCGAGTGCTGCGCCATTTTGGATCTTGCTGCGGGATCCCGCGGGAGTTTGGCGACCGCGATTATGTAATCGCGGCTTGCCACCTTGCACAGCATGCATCGCGAGAGTTCGCAATTGCGAACACGTAGATGCGGTGGGCAGCAACAATCTCGCACTCGCGAAATGCAGAATTTGAAATTCTGCACAAGAAATCCACCAGCAAGCAGCATAAACCTTCTGAAAATGATTATTTTTATCAGAATAACTCCTCAGGTTGACATTTGCCTGCACTTTTTTTTGCAAGGAGTCCATTTTGGGGAGGGAGGGGGGAGGAAGGAAGTGCCCCACAGTCTCCAACTTCCTGTTCCTGTCCAGCAGGCTCCTCCCAGTGCTTTCTTCATGTGCTGGTAACTTTCATTTGGATTCTTGACCTGGAAGGATTACTTTTTGTGGATGCCGCTGGATATTTGGATTTGAGGCCTTTTTGACTTTCTTTGGATCACTTTTGGATTAGAAATTTCACAAGTAAGTTTGTTTGGGGCATTACAGTTGCTGCAACTACAATTTTGGAATTTTCGATTTTTCGGCTGTTGTTGGGGCCTTTTGACCAGGGGTAGTGAGTGGTGCATGGGCCTAGTCTTTCTGTGGGGTGTCTTGAATTTAAACATCATGGAGGGCATGGATAGTATGGGATTGTGCTGATTTTTCTGTGTTTTTCAATTTTTTGGGCTGTTGTTGTGGCCTTTTGACCAGGGGTAGTGAGTGGTGCATAGACCTAGACTTTCTGTGGGGTGTCATGAATTTAAACATCATGGAGGGCATGGATGGCATGGGATTGTGCTGATCTTTCTGTGTTTTTAGATTTTTGGGGCTGTTGTTGTGGCCTTTTGACCAGGGGTAGTGAGTGGTGCATTGGCCTAGTCTTTCTGTGGGGTGTCTTGAATTTAAACATCACGGAGGGCATGGATGGCATGGGATTGTGCAGATTTTTCTGTGTTTTTCGATTTATTGGGCTGTTGTTGTGGCCTTTTGTCCAGGGGTAGTGAGTGGTGCATGGGCCTAGTCTTTCTGTGGGGTGTCTTGAATTTAAATATCATGGAGGGCATGAATGGCATGGGATTGTGCTGATTTTTCTGTGTTTTTCGATTTTTGGGCAGTTGTTGTGGCCTTTTGACCAGGGGTAGTGAGTGGTGCATGGGCCTAGTCTTTCTGTGGGGTGTCTTGAATTTAAACATAATGGGGGGCATGGATGGCATGGGATTGTGCTGATTTTTCTGTGTTTTTCGATTTTTTGGGGTGTTCATGGGGACAGGCCATGTGGGTGGGGGCCATTTTGAGTGCTGGTACAGGCAGGCCCTGGCCATGTGCTGGGAGGCAAGTGGCCATTTTGAATGCAGGCAGTGTTCTTAGGCCTGCAACCATTTTGCCTAGCTTTCAACCATTATGCCCACGGTTAGTGAGTGGTGCATGGGCCTAGTCTTTCTGTGGGGTGTCTTGAATTTAAACATCACGGAGGGCATGGATGGCATGGGATTGTGCAGATTTTTCTGTGTTTTTCGATTTATTGGGCTGTTGTTTTGGCCTTTTGTCCAGGGGTAGTGAGTGGTGCATGGGCCTAGTCTTTCTGTGGGGTGTCTTGAATTTAAACATCATGGA
Organism: Lissotriton vulgaris; assembly: GCF_964263255.1. Lineage (NCBI taxonomy): Eukaryota > Metazoa > Chordata > Amphibia > Caudata > Salamandridae > Lissotriton > Lissotriton vulgaris. The sequence goes on from NC_141687.1 coordinate 900,742,813, forward strand.
GGGCATGAATGGCATGGGATTGTGCTGATTTTTCGGTGTTTTTCGATTTTTGGGCAGTTGTTGTGGCCTTTTGACCAGGGGTAGTGAGTGGTGCATGGGCCTAGTCTTTCTGTGGGGTGTCTTGAATTTAAACATAATGGGGGGCATGGATGGCATGGGATTGTGCTGATTGTTCTGTGTTTTTCGATTTTTTGGGGTGTTCATGGGGACAGGCCATGTGGTTGGGGGCCATTTTGAGTGCTGGTACAGGCAGGCCCTAGCCATGTGCTGGAAGGCAAGTGGCCATATTGAATGCAGGCAGTGTTCATAGGCCTGCAACCATTTTGCCTAGCTTTCAACCATTATGCCCAGGGGTAGTGAGTGGTGCATGGGCCTAGTCTTTCTGTGGGGTGTCTTGAATTTAAACATCATGGAGGGCATGGATGGCATGGGATTGTGCTGATTTTTTTGTGTTTTTCGATTTTTTGGGCTGTTGTTGTGGCCTTTTGACCAGGGGTAGTGAGTGGTGCATGGGCCTAGTCTTTCTGTGGGGTGTCTTGAATTTAAACATCATGGAGGGCATGGATGGCATGGGATTGTGCTGATTTTTCTGTGTTTTTCGATTTTTGGGCTGTTGTTGTGGCCTTTTGACCAGGGGTAGTGAGTGGTGCATGGGCCTAGTCTTTCTGTCGGGTGTCTTGAATTTAAACATCATTGAGGGCATGGATGGCATGGGATTGTGCTGATTCTTCAGTGTTTTTCGATTTTTTGGGGTGTTCGTGGGGACAGGCCATGTGGGTGGGGGCCATTTTGAGTGCTGGTACAGGCAGGCCCGGGCCATGTGCTGGGAGGCAAGTGGCCATTTTGAATGCAGGCAGTGTTCTTAGGCCTGCAACCATTTTGCCCAGCTTTCAACCATTATGCCCAGGGGTAGTGAGTGGTGCATAGGCCTAGTCTTTCTGTGGGGTGTCTTGAATTTAAACATCATGGAGGGCATGGATGGCATGGGATTGTGCTGATTTTTCTGTGTTTTTCGATTTTTTGGGCTGTTGTTGTGGCCTTTTGACCAGGGGTAGTGAGTGGTGCATGGGCCTAGTCTTTCTGTGGGGTGTCTTGAATTTAAACATCATGGAGGGCATGGATGGCATGGGATTGTGCTGATTTTTCTGTGTTTTTTTATTTTTGGGCTGTTGTTGTGGCCTTATGACCAGGGGTAGTGAGTGGTGCATGGGCCTAGTCTTTCTGTGGGGTGTCTTGAATTTAAACATCATGGAGGGCATGGAGGGCATGGGATTGTGCTGATTTTTCAGTGTATTTCGATTTTTGGGCTGTTGTTGTGGCCTTATGACCAGGGGTAGTGAGTGGTGCCAGGGCCTAGTCTTTCTGTGGGGTGTCTTGAATTTAAACATCATGGAGGGCATGGATGGCATGGGATTGTGCTGATTTTTGTGTGGTTTTCGAGTTTTTGGGGTGTATAACTGAACTGATGTTCCTCTGTCTTCCATTGCTTTTAGGTGCACGAGACTCAAGAGAATCACCAGTGCCAGGAAGAAGTCCTGCAGCGATGTGTGTGTGCAGCATAACGTCACGCGACGTCACGTCTGGCCACAGACAACTCTGCAACTCGTGCAACTGCAGCCTGCTGTTCTGACCTCTGAAGAAGATGGCCCCAAAAAAAGTTCCCTGTAGCTCCTCTAGCAAGAAAGTTGCCAGTAAGGAGCAGAAGAAGCAAGCTACCAAGGAGACTGGTGTGCCGCCCGCCACATTTTTTGGGAGTTAAAAAAAAAGTAAGCTGCAGCAGCAGCGGGATCTGCTGGGGACCAAGCTGGGAGCAGCACCCCCGCTCCATTGGGCTCAGTGCCACCACCACCACGCCAACTTAAGTCCAAGCCCTTGAGTGCTGAAGAGTCACTTAGTCTAGTTGTTCAATCACCATCGACCAGTGTTGTTGGCTCATCGCAAGAAAGTAGCAGCAATGTCCCTCAATCAACACAGGTTGTTGTAACTCATTTGACTAGTGTTGAACAACCACAGCCGCAACAGCAACCACATGTGCAAGTACAAGCCCAAGTACTTGTGGAAGGAGAGGCAGCGCAAGGAGATGCGCAAGCAGAGATGCATGGAGGGTCACAAGTGCCCACAATTGTTGTTCCTCCCGAAGTAGGGGCACATCAGGAAATTGACAATCAAGCCAAGGTATCATTTGAGGAAGCCACTCCTCCTGATGATTCATTGTCTTCCAGATCCCCAGCAAGGAAAAGATCAAGGGTGGTGTCTACAGCTTCTTCAAGCCCACCTCCTTCTGATGATATGGATCAAACTTGGGAACCACCACCGCCGTCTGAGATTGAGGCACACCATGATCTGACAAAGGTAGTTAAGCGTAAAAGGAAGGTTGTCGAAAGTCTCATAGTTATAGAGTGTGATGAGGCTCAACAAGAAGTGGCGGATACTCCTGCTGATGAAGACTCTCACGACGACGACCCAGTCATCATAGGCTACACTCCAGCCTTAGCGGGCATGCAGCAAACAGACATTTTGACCCTAGCCTGAGAAGCTGCTGAGCATGATGATGATGATGTTGTCGACGAGGAGGCAATGGAAACACCACAATCATTGGAGTTAACTAGTACACCACCACCTACCGCTTCCATATTTCTTCCTCGCCAGAAGGGACCTCCATCCACCTCAACCTCAATTAGAGGTGGTGAAAGTGCACAACGTAGTAAAGTTCGGCATTCCACATCCTCCACTTCATCTGGCATTAGCAGCATGACCACCACCAGTATCACCGCCTCCTCCGGCTCCTACCGACATTTCAAGTCCGCAGTTTGGGACTTCTTTAGTGTTTGCCCAAAAAAGGAAAACTTTGCCATTTGTAGCATTTGTAAGCATGCAGTTAGTCGTGGTAAGTTTGGTACCAACTATTGTACTGGAGGCCAGAGAGGTCATCTTAAGAGACAGCACGTTGTCCAATGGTTTGCGCACCTAAAGGTGATCAAGGAAGCCCGAATTGCAAGTCAAGAAAACGTTGATGTTTCATCTGATGATGACGAGGAGGAAGAAGTGTCAAACACTTCACTTACACCCAGTACCCCTGTCAGCAGCACACCCCCTGTGAGCCACACTAAGAATGTGAGAGAGTGAGACACCAATGCGAAAAAGTTAATCAGCGAGCGTAACTGGGTCGAAGAAGTGAGCATCATCATCATCCCGTAAAAGCATGGTCCAGGCCAACATTAGAACCATGTTGTTTTCAGACGCGCCAAATGATCGCAACCACCCACTGACGCGTCTGTATAACACTAAGCTGGCTAAAATGCTAGCTCTGGACCTTCTCCCTTTTTCTTTTGTAGAAGGGGTTGGTTTTCTAGAATTAGTGGCAGTGCTCTGCCCTAAATGGAAGATTCCTAGCCGGTTCTATTTTGCCAGAGTTGCGGTTCCAGCACTACATGAAGATGTGCTGGAGGTGATTGGGGCAGCTTTGCAGAAGAGTGCTGTTCACACTATACATCTGACAACAGACATGTGGACCAGTGGCGCAGGCGCTGATTACATGTGCATCACTGCACACTGGTTCTCTTTTTCAGGGGTTAAAGCAAAGCTAAACGCAGGTGTTGACCCGGACCAAGTTTTTAAAGCTGCTCGGAAACATGCAACACTAGCCATGTTTGGCTTGGAGAAACGTCATACAGCAGAAAGCCTTTTGAATGAGTTTAACACAAAGGTCTTTCACTGGCTGTCCCCAAAAATCGCCAGATTGGTTATGTTTCCACGGATAATGACACCAATGTAGTTAAGGCAATGGATCTGGGTCACCATTTCAGAGTGCCATGTTTGGCGCACTGTATAAACCTGGTTGTTAAAAAATTCTTGAGTGATGAAGACAGTCCAGCGTGCGAGTTAGTGGCCACCTGCTGAAGAATGTGAAACCATTTCAGCCATTCTTTTAAGGCCCAGAAGCATCTGAGGAGCCTGCTACATGAACTTCGAATGCCAGTGAAAGCACTCATCCAGGAGGTGCCAACACGCTGGAACTCAACCTTCTACCTGATTGAGCATCTGTATGAGCAGTATACGGTACTTGATCACTATTTCTTAACACTGGGTACAGCTCAGAAGGACCTGAGGCTAGATGCACCGCAATGGAACCTAGTTAAAAGCCTGACAGACATGCTTTGTCCTTTTGAGGTCTTCAAGCGTGCAGTCAGCAAGGAGGACTGTCATTTGGGAAAAGCTATCCCATTGTTGCGCATGCTGGAACACCAACTAAAGGCGGTGTCTTCTATGTTTCAAAAAGATAAAAAAAAGCAAGACGCTTTTGTTTTGGCGGAGAAATTATTAGAGCGCCTACTTGGCGATGAACGTCTTAAAATGATCCACTCAGAACAGCATTACACTTGTGCTACTATTCTGGATCCACGCTACAAAAAGGCGCTGGCAGGCGGAGCATTCTTTCCTTTTGATGATGAAGATGTTACAAAGTACAAACATTGGCTAGCCTTGTCAGCCATGAGGTTTGAAAGAGAACAGCAGCAAATTGAAAGAAAAGGCAGTACATCAGCATCAGCAGGCCATCCCCAGTCAAAAGAATCCACTTCTGCTCATGTGGCTGTGGCACAAGTGACCTCTCATCCATTAAAGACACCGGCAACCGGATCATCTGCACCAGACACAACAGTAACATTGGGTGAAGAAGAGGATTGGCTAACTTGGCTTGCGTTTGGTTCTCAAAAGGTCCCAGCAAAAAGTAAGCAAAGTGGAGGAACCTTGGAGAACCTTGAGTCGATGGTGCAGGACTATCAGAATGACTCAACAGAGGTCTATGTTAATTCTGACCCATTGGCGTATTGGCATATGAAAAAAGAAATGTGGGCACAGCTCTCCAAACTGGCTATAAACTACTTGTCTTGCCCACTCGCAAGTGTCTCTTCTGAACGTGTTTTCAGTGCTGCTGGTGGCATTGTAACTCCCAAACGGACCCGCCTCTCGCCCAAAAATGTGGAGAGGTTAACAATGATCAAGATGAATCAGCACCTCATACCACCAGATTACAAAGTACGAGAACAAACGCCGGATGAAGACGAGGAGGACAGCAACTTAGATGAGGGAATTTCTTCTCTGTTAGGTGACACTGACCTACTCCTGCCTGAATTTGCAGAGTATGAGGACGAACTCTTATTCTTATTCCCTGACACCGAGCCCTGAAAATGAGCCAATGAATCAATAACTTTCTTTTTCGTCCTTATTCACTTTTATTCCTGGGTGTCTGTCTTTCTTTGTTTTGCACAGTTAATATAATTAAAACTTTAATCGCCTAATCACAAAAACAAGCCCATCAGCAGAACTGTCTTCACTTGTTTGCTTATTGATTTGAAGGTCTGCATTCCTCAGGTTCACAAGTTCACTAGAACATGCTCCTCTATCCTCCTCCTCCAGACTCCTATTTCCCTCAAAGCAGAGGGCTGGATTACGCCCAATGAAGAAAGACTCTGCACTTGTGGGGGTGTTCTACTTCTTTGTGGGTGAGTTGGCGGGTCTTGGGGCATTGCTGGGAAGCTCTAATACCGTATAAAAGTGGTTTGGACCAAATCAGAGGCAAATTTTTTTTGCGTTTTTGCTGACTTGCTTGCCTTTGAGGTGCTCTTTGGGGGGGGTTCCAGGTGTCTGTGGGTGGGTTTTGGGGTCTGGAAGCACTGCTGGGACAGTCTAATTTTGATTGCATTTGCTTTTCAGGAAATCCGTGGTGGAAAACGGGAGTTATGACCTAGCTGCACAGCGCGTTTGGACCGATGGCCGTTAAATATTGTAAGTATGAGATTTTCCTTTTTGGCTGTTTGGGGGTGTTGTGCTTTTTTGCGGGTGGGTTGGCAGGTCTTAGGGCATTGCTGGGAAGGTCTAATACCGGATAGAAGTGGTTTGGAAAAATCCATGCGGAAAAGCCTTTTGGCACTTTTTGTAACTTAGGGTTCATTTGGGTTAGCCCTAGCAGCAGGATTGCATGTGTTTCGGGGTGTTCTAGATTTTTGCAACTGAGTTCTGGGGTCTTAGAGCACTCGTGGGAATGTGTAATTTTGGTTGCAAATGATTTGAAGAAAATCCATGGTGGGAAAGGGGGGGTTTGGCATAGTTAAAGAAAGCGTTTGCCACTATTCTTAACTTTGGGCTTTAGGGTTAGCAGTATTTGTATTGCATTTGTTTGGGTGGGGGGCTGTTTGTGGGGGGGTTTGCGAGTCTTGGAGCGAAGCTGGGTATGGATACTTTTGCTTGCTTGCAAGTGGTTTGAATACAATCCACGGTGGGTAAGGGGGTATTTGGGCCTACTTTTACTTTCAAAGTGCTTTTTGTCACCAGTTTTCTACTAGGCCTCATTTTTTGAAATCTGATTGGGGGTCTTCTTCATTTTTGTGACTGGCTTCAGTAAGGGTCTGGGTGGGAGCACTGCTGGGAAGGTCTAATTTTGTTCTAAAATACAGTTTACAGTACACCTAGCTTGAGGGGAAAGATCCGCTAAATTAATTTGCCCATACTTATTTATCCTTCAAAAGGAGACAGATTACGCACTTTCAAAATAAATTGTACTGTCTATTAGGAAACTCAAAGTGTGACTTTTTGCAATACACAGCGTACATACCTTATATTTATTTGTCAGTGGTGTTCTAATATCACTTCCTGTTTTTCCATCAATAATTACAGGCCGGGATTCAGTCTGTGCAATGGGAAAAAAAGGATGAAGTCAGGCTTCACATTAGCGAGCCGCAATTCAGCATCCGCCAGGCAGGCAGTGGACAGGGTGTCTTCTGGTCACCAACATTGATGGACGAAGCTTGCCTTTGAGGTGCTCTTTGGGGGGGTTCCGGGTGTCTGTGGGTGGGTTTTGGGGTCTGGGAGCACTGCTGGGACAGTCTAATTTTGATTGCATTTGCTTTTCAGGAAATCCGTGGTGAAAAACGGGAGTTATGACCTAGCTGCACAGCGCGTTTGGACCAAAGGCCGATAAATATTGTAAGTTTGAGATTTTCCTTTTTGGCTGTTTGGGGGTGTTGTGCTTTTTTGCGGGTGGGTTGGTGGGTCTTGGGGCATTGCTGGGAAGGTCTAATACCGGATAGAAGTGGTTTGGACAAAATCCATGATGACATTTATTTTGCTATTTCTGACATTTCGATCAATGTAGCATTTTCGGGGGCCTGTTTGGGGGGCTTCCTGGTGTTTGTGGGTGGGTTTTGGGGTCTGGGACCACTGCTGGCTATTGATACTTTTAATTGCAAAAGGTTTGAAGCAAATCCATGGTGGCAGAGGGCAGTTAGGGCCTAGCTGCAGAGCGCGCGCGGAGTGATTTTGGAAATTGCCATGAAAATGACTGTCCCCATTTTTGTACTTTTGCTTTTTGGCTGTTTGGGGGTCTTCTACTAGTTTTCGCCTGGGTTGACGGCTCTGGGGCCATTGCTGGGAAGCTCTAATACCGGATAAAAGTGGTTTAGACCAAATCGGAGGCGAAATTATTTTTGCGTTTTTGCAGACTTGCTTGCCTTTGAGGTGCTCTTTGGGGGGGTTCCGGGTGTCTGTGGGTGGGTTTTGGGGTCTGGGAGCACTGCTGGGACAGTCTAATGTTGATTGCATTTGCTTTTCAGGAAATCTGTGGTGGAAAACGGGAGTTATGACCTAGCTGCACAGCGCGTTTGGACCGAAGGCCGATAAATATTGTATGAGATTTTCCTTTTTGGCTGTTTGGGGGTGTTGTGCTTTTTTGCGGGTGGATTGGCGGGTCTAGGGGCATTGCTGGGAAGGTCTAATACCGGATAGAAGTGGTTTGGACAAAATCCATGATGACATTTTTTTGCTATTTCTGACATTTCGCTCAATGTAGCGTTTTCGGGGGCCTGTTTGGGGGGCATCCTGGTGTTTGTGGGTGGGTTTCGGGAGCACTGCTGGCTATTGATACTTTTGATTGCAAGAGGTTTGAAGCAAATCCATGGTGGCAGAGGGGAGTTAGGGCCTAGCTGCAGAGCGCGCGCGGAGTGATTTTGGAAATTGCCATGAAAATGACTAAGTCCCCATTTTTGTACTTTTGCTTTTTGTCTGTTTGGGGGTCTTCTACTAGTTTTCGTCTGGGTTGATGGCTCTGGGGCCATTGCTGGGAAGCTCTAATACCGGATAAAAGTGGTTTGGACCAAATCGGAGGTGAATTTTTTTTGCGTTTTTGCTGACTTGCTTGCCTTTCAGGTGCTCTTTGTGGGGGTTCCAGGTGTCTGTGGGTGGGTTTTGGGGTCTGGGAGCACTGCTGGGACAGTCTAATTTTGATTGCATTTGCTTTTCAGGAAATCCGTGGTGGAAAACGGGAGTTATGACCTAGCTGCACAGCGCGTTTGGACCGATGGCCGATAAATATTGTAAGTATGAGATTTTCCTTTTTGGCTGTTTGGGGGTGTTGTGCTTTTTTGCGGGTGGGTTGGCGGGTCTTAGGGCATTGCTGGGAAGGTCTAATACCGGATGGAAGTCGTTTGGAAAAATCCATGCGGAAAAGCCTTTTGGCACTTTTTGTAACTTAGGGTTTATTTATTTATTTATTTTAAACATTTATAAAGCGCAACATTTACCCGTGGGTGTCTTGGCGCTGTGACTTAAGCTAGCAGTCTCTGGTTAATCAAGGTATCATTAGGGTTAGCCCTAGCAGCAGGATTGCATGTGTTTCGGGGTGTTCTAGATTTTTGCAACTGAGTTCTGGGGTCTTAGAGCACTCGTGTGAATGTGTAATTTTGGTTGCAAGTGATTTGAAGAAAATCCATGATGGGAAAGGGGGGGTTTGGCATAGTTAAAGAAAGCGTTTGCCACTATTCTTAACTTTGGGCTTGTTAGGGTTAGCAGTATTTGTATTGCATGTGTTTGGGTGGGGGGCTGTTTATGGGGGGGTTTACGAGTCTTGGAGCGAAGCTGGGTATGGATACGTTTGCTTGCTTGCAAGTGGTTTGAATACAATCCACGGTGGGTAAGGGGGTATTTGGGCCTACTTTTACTTTCAAAGTGCGTTTTGTCACCAGTTTTCTACTAGGCCTCGTTTTTTGAAATCTGATTGGGGGTCTTCTTCATTTTTGCGACTGGCTTTAGTAAGGGTCCGGGTGGGAGCACTGCTGGGAAGGTCTAATTTTGTTCTAAAACACAGTTTACAGTACACTTAGCTTGAGGGGAAAGATCCGCTAAATTAATTTGCCCATACTTATTTATCCTTCAAAAGGAGACTCAGACAGATTATGCACTTTCAAAATAAATTGTACTGTCTATTAGGAAACTCAAAGTGTGACTTTTTGCACTACACAGCGTACATAACTTATATTTATTTGTCAGTGGTGTTCTAATATCACTTCCTGTTTTTCCATCAATAATTACAGGCCGGGTTTCAGTCTGTGCAATGGGAAAAAAAGGATGAAGTCAGGCTTCACATTAGCGAGCCGCAATTCAGCATCCGCCAGGCAGGCAGTGGACAGGGTGTCTTCTGGTCACCAACATTGATGGACGAAGCGTCAGCTGGAATGGAGGAGTGCCGCTAATAAGAGGAATGGTTTGATGCGTGCAACTTACTTACCAAATTCAACAGGACAACTACAACAACATACAGATACAGTATCCATTCTTTTCTAATGATTTTTTAAGTAATGTTATTGCTGTGAACTTCTATGAGTGTGACTCTGCATTTCTTGGATCTCTCTCTGCTTCTAAATTGATCCCTACAGCCATTCTATAGGTTTTACTTTGGCTATTTTTGAAACCTAATTTAATGTAAGAAGTGTTTCTCTGAGTGCAGAAATAGGCAAGTGAAAACGCTGCAGCCCTGTACTGACGCATTCTGTCATTCACGGTTGTCGAAAGTACTACTTACTTTTCAGTAACAATGCATGCAGTAGTGCATGCACTTCCTTTATGTCACTTAAAAGATTTATGGTTAGCTTTGTACCCAAAGATTTCTTTATCTTCAATTATTGTTTGTCCATGATGTGCTTTTTTTTCTTCTCTCATCAAAACTTACCCAAAAAGAAACCCCCATTCCCATCCATTTTCCAAACCCTAACCCTATTCCCCCGGGCTGTGTGGTTTTGATTGATGTGTGACTAAATGACATCAATAATTCCACACACTTGCTGGGGAGGATAAGGTCATAGCAACAGGCTGGTGAAGGAATCCGATGATATATTCTAGACTTACTCAGCTTCAGTACTATTTCTTGTAGTAGTAGCCAATGTCAAAGAAATTCATCGCAAGTACTAGTTATACTTTCAATACTTTACCATTTGTTAGGCTACATTGTGGCACTGTTCTAGTGTACTGTCACCTGCTATATTCTCTATCGTACCGTTGTAATGCTCCAGTAAGGACAAAGCAGGTTTCATTTTCTTTTTTTCCATAGGCATGCAACTGCCACTGTGTCACACCACTAGTACCACCGAAATGAGGACATTTCATCCACCCAGGATTGCCAACCTTAATCGCCATTTCCCGTGGAGCCAGCCCTGGGCCTAGCCCTACTTTCAAACACAAATTACAGGTAAGATAAGCGTTTGGTGGGAGGTAGTATAATGGAGTATTAGGACAGACGAGAGATTGATGGTAGTACTACTAAAGTCCTAGGACTCTTGAATTCACTTACTCTGTGAGAGGCACTTAGTGTTGAAAACATTTAGCCATTTACACTTAAAGGAAGAAAATGACACAGACTTAAGTTTCAGAAAAACAAACTTACTGTTAAACCCCCACCCACCAGACTCAAAAGCAGTAAAAATCAGGTATGCTCAGATAAAGTTTTAAAAAAGTATATTTGTGTAGTTCTAACAAAATAATCTCCCGCAAGACCCTCCCTAACCCCAGCGATTGTCCTTCAAAAGTCCCAAAAACAACCCAACTCCCAATTCCCACCCCCCAAAAGTCTCTAAAAAAGGGGCAAGGGACACTACGGCAGGATGCTGTTCACTTTAGCGGCCAGGGCATCATACTCCTTGCGGAGGGTGGCATTGTCGGAGCGGAGGCCCTCCACCAAGGTCTTATATGTTAGGACCTCCTGCTCCAGGTAGGACACTCTGATGCATAAGCGGTGCTGGCGTGCCTTGCAACTCTTGTGGGGGGCAGCTGCTGTCTTTGCTGCTCGGCGGTGGCGGTTGGCTTTGGTAGCCCGGCTCCGTACCGCTGGAGCACTGCGCTGGCTGGCAGCCCGTGGGGGCACGGAGGAGGATGCAGCTGTCCCAGTGGATGTACCAGTAGACTGCATGTCCTCCTCCTCCAGGGCCACCAGCCGCCAATATTCGGCGACAGTGGCATCCAGCCTCCATTGCCGGGCCATTCGAGCCAGCTCCTTCCTTGTTGGTTTGTTTGATTTGAAAGGAGCAACTATATGAAGAAAGAAAGACATAGTCTGTAACCAATGCTTCTTAAGATTAACACAAAATGATTGAGCAGAAATTTGTGTCACAGTACAACTAGCAACTTGAAAGCACAGTACATAACTATTGAGGCGAGTATCTACCTAACCTCCCACTTCTTCATCCTTGGTCTAACATTAGTGGGAGTTTAAGGAACAAATTCTACGAGCACTATGGACTTCCATTACAGTTGACTATGACAGTACACCAGTCTTATTCTTCTTCTTCTCTCTTGTTTAGGAAAATTGGTACGTTATCTTATGCAAGCCGGCATAATGCCAGCGCAGTGAACTTGCACCCGAGAAAAACAGACGCAGACCATGATGAGTGAGACAGACTTGCATTACTGTACCGGTCCAGTACATGCAAGTGGTGAAGCTCTTACTTTTCTATTACGGGTGGCACTGAGAATACTCTGTTAATAGGGCTACTGCTTAATTAATTTAACTTTCACCCTACAGTGCAAACGAGTACTATAAAAGGAAAAGGAAGAAGCTAAATAATTTGATTACCTATCACTTCACAAGGGATGTATTTGATTACATATGGGATGACTTTAGGTGCTTTGCTTTTTATTGAGTGAACAGTGATACACCCACACATGAATGAGGTACTACTACTAAACTAAACTTATTAAGAGAGGTAGGGAGTGTCCACCATAATAACCTGATATATGCTGTGCTTGCAGTTGCAATACAAAATACTGCTACTATTCATGGTAGTATTTGGACAAAATTACAACTTCTTTTCCTTGCCTTTCCTACACTGGAACGGACGTGCGGGTGCGGTGTTACATGCTCTTCAAAGTAACACTTAGTTCATCCAGTGACCGTCTACTCTCTCTAGATACACATATGCTATCTAAAGAGTCAGATAGTCCCATGATCCAGGCATCCATTCATTCAAAGTATATGCACACATACAGTTTCTGTTTCACCCACCCAGGCTGTTCTCCTTCCACCCACCCTTGCTTCATCATTCACCCAGCCATACACCATACCATATTCTTTCCTTCCCAGCCACCTCGGGGACCAAGCAAACATATATCATTCTTCTTTGCCAGTCATCATTAAATTTCTCGTCCTTCCACACTTACTTACACCCTTCTTTCGATTTTCGTTCATCCCATCCATCAAGTTCATCTCAGATCTGATTGGGATTCTGCTCGCCAAAAACTTCACAGCTAAGTCGAAGTACATTTAGAGGAGGCTACTACCTGGTTGATTTATAATGCACCCATGCAGAAAACACACTCTGCAGTCTTCAATCTCAATAAGTAAGGAATATATAGCTTACCTCTGCCCGCCACCACCGTGTGAACCCTCACAGGCACATTGGTGTCGTCTGGCACTTGCACCGCCTCCTCCCCAGAACTTTCCTCCGCCACCTCCGCGCTGGGCCCAGCACCAGATGTTCCACCTACAAAGTACATTTAAGAATGTTAGAATACACCACTCACTACTATATAATATTTGGTCTAGGAATAAAGAAATGTGAAAAAAACAGAAAACAATGTAATAATTTGTGACTGTCTACTCTAAAGTAAAAATGTCCCTTTTTCCAGGGAAGGCTGTTGTCTTGCTGCACTTTTTGGCACAACTGATGAATGCTTGCTTTTTATTTTTAACACGCACCACTTTTTGTCCTAACAGACAGAAGCTTGACTTCTAAGAACACGAGCAAGATCAAGTTCAAACCAGGTCAGAGCTCGGCTCGACCACAAGAAATGTGTTCAATTAATCGTCAGAACTAAGCACTTTTCCATTTTCAGTTAAACGTTTAGTTTTATGACAAACTTGATTTTAATAAATGTGTTTACTTTTAATAAAGCTTTTAACCGTAAATAGACTCTGTGGTTTTTGGTCCTCCAGACTAGAGTGGCTGAGCTAAAGGTTTTGCAATTTTTGCAAGCATGAGTCCGTGCCTCTGACACTTCTTGACTCTGACTCCGTACTCTTGTCCTGCGTTGGATAATCATCATTGGGGGTCAATCATCGGTGACTTTGGGAGCTAAATGACTCTGCCACACTATCTAGTCAGTGAGGAGATTGGGGGTTCAACTACAAAGTCTGTTATCACTGAGGTATGTGGAAAGTCTAACAGCGCCTATTATAATTGATAAGCTAAGCAATGCATTATTTAGTGTCCATAGTTCTGTTTGTGCAGATTTGTCCCTGCAACAGTAGTAGAATGGATTGTCCTCCTATCCAAACCAAAAGTAAAGTAGTATCTTATTCTTTCTTGGTGGTCATTCACCTTTTTATTGTTGGCAATTGTCAAAGCATAAACATTTAGAAGACTTGAAAAGACATTATGGACAATCCCAGAGGACTGCACTCAGTGCATATAGCTATTGCTGACTAGAATGGGAGTCCAATGGAATTGCCAAATGTGCAATCTTATTTAGCAACACAGACAGACTAATAAGAATAATCTAGTAATAGCACAGGGAGTCATAGTCGAGGCAGGATAAGAATTTAGATACAGTCTATAAGAAGATCAAAGACGATTTAGAAAAAATCGAATGAGGAACGCTGGGAAAAAATAGGTACTCTATATTAAAATTAAAACTTACCGGGGCCAGCAAATGAGCGCTTGCCTGCACGATCCTGGCCTGCATCCTGTTGAACAGCAGCCTCCTCCTCCTGTGTCCTCTCGCCCCTGGGGGGAGCTGATGTACAACATGAAAGAAAGAAAGACCAGAAAACATGGATGATATTTGTCAACCAAATCAAAAAGAACAATAACAAAATATTTTGGCGAAATTGCAAATAGACAACTATTCCACGGGGTATATTGACCGATCTCATGTGGTCTACTACGTTATTAGTATTGCTTGATTTGCGGACCGTCGACTTGGAAAGTTCTTATGTAACTCACTATACAAACTACTAAAAAGGTTCGCCTAGGACTGGCAGTCAGCAGTCCGCAGCATGCGAAGTGACAGACAAAGTCCATCGTGATTGCAGATCAGCGACAACACTAAAAAGTTTCCTACTACATTAACCAGTCATTAAAATGCTCAAACTACAATCCACCACCACTATTTCTTCTTATCGCCATGTGTACAAAGGAAGGACTGGACTTGAGTCTGTAGGGGCTGATTTAGAAGCCCATTGCGGCTCTTATGCTCCATTGTTGCGGGACTTTTGTGTCGCAGCGGCAGAACAAAAGAGGCGCCATGGTGCGGCGTATTAACAACGTGACGGATATGGGAGATGCATCTCGTTGTAAAGCCCGGCGCCATCAGGGGGCGTTCCGGCACAAGGGAGGGCGTTCCTGCGCAGGAACGCATCCTAAAAGTGGCTGAGGGAAATCTACAAGATTTCAATCAGTCACTTTAAGGACAATGATGCGTGACTCAAACCCTGCGCCTGCTTGAAGCAGACGTATGGCGTGACGCAGCATTGGGGAGATAGGGCACCCCAGAGCATTGCTGGAGCTGCGCCATCGTTGCGACGCAACTCCAGCAATGCGCCACTTTACGACACAGATGCGTAACGCTTTGGTGACGTTTTGGGCCCATGGTGCGCTGCATTGTAAATACGGCGCACCATGGGTGGTGGTGGCGTGGCGCACAATTACTGGCGCATCCCTGCTACTTTGCAGGGATGCGTCGGTAATTAAAAATCTGACCCTTAGTGTCTAGCCTTACGCAGTTCTTTAAACTACACTCATACATAATTTCACAGGCCAATGAAATGAACACAAAATCGAAAACAAATAAGCATAGTAGCAACGCTACTGAGAAGGAGAGCAGTGCACCTGAAATGCACAGAAGATTTTGAAATATAATTTACCTACAATGTAATCAGCAGCATTAATGCTCTTGGTAAAAAACAAAAACTTGCAATATAATAACACACAGAGCAGGAGAAAACAGAGTAGTAAAGAAATAGCTACTACTACTCACCAAGCCCGGGGATCTCAAGGCCGAGCAGGTCGAGCAGATCGCGTTTCCGGTCCAGGACATCCGTCCAACGGTGGGTGGCCTGGTTGTAGGTGCGCCGGACCCGAGAGTGTTGGTACATGGCCCGGCACACCTTCTCCCACCGCTTCCGGCGCTCCTGGATCCCGTACCCGCTAGCGATCTTGCCGCCTGCCATGATGGTCCTGGGGAGGCGGCGCTGAACATAAAAAATTATTGCGGCCACCTCCTCTGCGCTGAAGATCTCCCGGGGTGCGACCTGCTCCCCCCTCAAACGCCCGCACGGGAGCCGGGCACGGGGTGCGGGACCCTTCCCCTTCTCGGGATGCTTCTCGGCTCCCTTTACCATGGTCTGGGCAGAAAGGAAGCTAAATAATAAAGAGGAAATAGAATAGGGAAGAAGAAAAGAAAAGAATTTAAAAAAGTAGTTTAAAATTAACCAAAAGTAGCAGAAAACACAAAAATATAGAGCTAGAAAAATAGAGGGATAGATAATAAGTAAAATAGATCAAAAAAAACTTCACACAAGCAAAGGATGGCATAGATTCAGAGAGGATACAAAAAGCATGCCTAGAATCATAGCAATGAATGAGAAACAAGATGGCCGCGCCCGTTCATTACCGCGTTGGTAAGTTTGCGCGAGATTTTCCTCGCGATCACACGCGAAATTGTACTAGCGAGCCTCACACTTTGCGAGATTACACATCGCGCCCGGAAACGGAAATACGTCATGCAAACAAGATGGCCGCGCCCGTGAACTACTGTGAGGGTAACTTCGTGCCGTTGCGCTACAAGCGGCTCGCTAAAACGCACAAAACCTTGCGAACTAACACGCCGCAAAAAAAACAAATCGCATATTCGCACGAATTCGCGGCTTCCGAATTCGATCTCGCGCAAGGTCGCGCCCCGCGAATCCCGCAAATTGCAGAAAAACGAGTTTTGCAAAACTGAAAGCACTCAGCAGTTGCAAAAGTTCAAACTCATCATTAGTAACCATTCCCTGTAGTGCTTCCTGACTGGGGCCCCTCCAGAGTTCAGTTGCTAGTTGCAACAATTCTATAACCCTGCTCTGACCCTCACAGCAGGCTCATAGAATAGCTACAAGTAGGCCACAAAGGTCCTGGAAAAAAAATTGCACTGCAACAGAAAGCAAATTACAGATAAGGAAGCAGGTGCCTGACTGGAATTTTAAAACAGTGACACATTAATAAATCAACCCCAAATTAATTCATGTCTGTTGAAGCAGGACAGGTGTGCTTGCTTTCCCCCCCATAATCTACAGTAATGAACCAGAGGGTGGCATTGATGTACCAGAGGGTGGCATGGGTGAAACAGGGTGGCAGTGTTGAAACAGAGGGTGCTGTGAATCTGTGATGATGAACCAGACGTAGAAACAACATAGTTTCGACCGTTGCGAGCCGACAAGTTAGTTGGCAATTGCAAACTGGTACAAAACCCTCGTGAACTGGCAGAAACCCTTGCGAACACACAAAAAAAATTCCGCAAATTCGCGAGAATTCGCGGATTTTGCGGATTGCGAGTTTGCAAATACGCAAATTCGCGAACGCCAGATTCACAAAATTCACCCATGCTTAAAAAAACTGATGCTCAATTTTTATATGAGTGAAAAAGTCTTTAAATTCTAGAGTATTGAAAGGCAGGCCACTGTCAAATTTCAAAATCGAAGGAACACTCCAAATTGCAAAAATAATTTCCTGCTTTTCAATAACTCTGTCATTATTCATTGACAACATATCTTCCACCAGAGGAATACGGGAATATTCATCAACAATTACTCGCAGCTTATGTCCCTTGTCAAGGGGTTCAAAGAAATCAATGGCAATGTTCCCCATGCATGCTGTGGGGGATAAGACATGTTCAATGGATGTGGGGTTGTCTTAGATGACAAACACTTGCATAATTGACAGGCCTTAAATTCATTTTCAACTCTTTCATCAAGATGGGGGTATCACCCTTCGACTCATAAAGCTCTTTTCATGGTAACAACCCCAGGTGTCCCTCATGGGCCAGTTTAGTAACTTGTTGTCTCAGAGTCTTGGGTGTGACAATTTTTGACCCTCGTAAGATGATGCCTTCTAGAGTACCTGAAATTTTCTCTTGCACATTTTGAATTTCTGGTATTCAAGATCATCATTAGGAGGTTGAGTAAGTGTTCGCCCTGATTGGTGTGTAATAATGTCTTTGAGTATTAGCAAATCCTTGTAGAAAATCAACAACCAATGGAGCAATATTTTGGCAGGACGCATCCCTGCCATTAAAGGCATGAGGTGGCAAAAGGTGCACAGCAGCCACGAGGCGCATGAAGGCAAGCCGGCTTCCCAGGATCAGCGCTATATGAGAACATTCTCAAGGGACTGGGCCGGTATCCTTTGGTGCTTCGAGGGCCATAAGTGCTTGTCAGGTCAGTTTTTCTTTGTCTTTATCCATCCACAGGTCTGGGTGCTGCTACTGGCCTCCTCAAGCGGCTGCCATCTTGTTATCCAGGGGAAAAAAACCTGATGCTCGATTTTTAAATGAGTGAAAAAGTCTTTAAATTACTGACTATTGAAAGGCATGCCATTGTCATATTTCAAAATTGAAGGAACACCCCAAGGTGCAAAAATACTTTCCAGTTCTTGAATAATTCTGTTATGATTCATTGACGACATATCTTCCACCAGAGGAATACGGGAATATTCATCAACAATTACTCGTAGCTGATGTCCCTTGTCAAGGGGTTCAAAGAAATCCATGGCAATGTTCTCCCTTGCATGCTTTGGGAGATCAGACATGTTCAATGGATGTGGAGTTCTCTTGGATGACAAACACTTGCATAATTGACAGGCCTTTAATTCATTTTCAACTCTTTCATCAAGATGGGGGTATCACTATGTAATATCCTATTATTCCCAATGTGATGCATTTCTACCATCTTTAGAATGTTCATAAATGCAGCAGTCAGAATGTTAGTACTCTGACTGGAGAGTGACAGTTTGGATGGGCTGAGCACCTGGATAGGAGCTCCTGGTGGGGTCTCCCCATGGTCTCCAACTGACCTTATAATTGACTTATCTCTACTTCTCAATAAACCTACTTGGGAACTACCTACAAGCGTGGACTACGTTATTACATTATTTTGGCGAGGAGATTTAAAGAACCCTCTTTTGTCACCTCTTCAAGCGCTACAAGCAAACTACAAGCAAGTTACTGGAGAAAATTTTCTGAAACTTAAATCAAGACACCCCAACTGGCTTCTTGACCCCACCAGTGACCTGCCACCGGTCGCCCACAGCAGTCTGCCAGTTGTTCAAGCGCCTGGTGAGCCATTTCTCTGACTGTAGCCGTTTTCTCATCAAGCCCTTGCCTATTATAATTCAAGCGTCTAGTTAGGGCGTGTTTCTGCACTAATTCTTCACTATTTTAGCAATACAGTGCAGTTTATCACAATTTGCAGTCGGCGCTGTCCCTGCACTCTTTTTGTTCATTTTGGATTGGCTCTTTTCCTACTCTGCTGTTTTAATTGTTTCTACAAACTTCTGTACCTTTAAAGAGCAACCCATAGCACATTTTTTTTGTTGTCAAGACGAGCTCTGCTCTCTCCATTTAAATGATGCCACGCTGTTTTTGCAAGATTATGGGTCTAAACGGCCTCGGCTTTTGACATTCTAGTACCTGATTGACGCATTCAAAGAGGCGCTGTGCTGTTGTAGCTGTTTTTGAACTCTGTATGGTCTCAGCTTTCAGCGTCTTTACTCACCGTCTTGGATATCCGTTGGTCCGCTGTTCGTCATGGGCGATCTTCCCTCCTTCCTGCCTGCTGTCCGTTTGATGACGTCGATAGAATGCCTCGGGGAGTTGGTGGAGAGTAAGTGTTCTGATGTCCTACGCTCCTTTGACGCCTTCCTTTCAAGACGCGCCCGTCTTGACCTCACGTATCTAACGTTGTTACGTTCGACGTGGCGGCCATTTTCAATGCAATCCTGTTTCCACGACAACAACTTGCTCTGTTCTCATCAGCGAACGGAAGCTACTCTACGGCTGAACCGTAAGGGGCTGAGGAATGACAAGGACAAGCCGCTGTCTCCATCGCTGGCACGTGTTGGAGGTAACATTGAGGTTCTATCTTCCTCAATGCCATTATGCAAACATTTCTTTTGGCATTTTGAACGGCAACTGTTCCTTGGCACTTCTTCCAATCATCGTGACATTTGTGTCTAACTCATCAGAGGAGAAGGCATCTCGGGTGAGACAGTTCGCTCACCGGTGTTCACTAACCTATTTTTTTTGTATGATGAATATGTTATCTTTCTTGTGATATTTGACAATATTTTGCTCTGTTCTTTCAACGTGCTGGTTGGTGATGTGCCTGTTTATCAAGTTCACTGCTATTATTTGCCTGTATGTGGTAGTTTGGTGTCATGCTGTATTATGGTGTTGTATGGGCACATGTATGGTGTAGGTTGTTATGTATGGGAGCTGGTCTCTTTATCCTGGTATATTCTTAGTGTTGGTTTGTGCGCACATTCCTTCACTCGTCCCTCCTTTATGTGCCCGGTTTTGTTGTTTTTCCATATTTCAGTATGGCTTTTATTCTTTTAGGCATTAGTTTTGTTGTGACAGTGACTTTGTTTTCATTGCAATTTTTTTTAATGTAACCTGAACTGGTATCCAACCTTGTTTAATTATACAGCTGTGTGTTTTTTTTTACTATGTTGGCTGTATTTGCTTAGGGTTTTAGTCCCTTTAGTTTTCAGTGCTGCATGTCAGTTTTCATACACAAACTCTTTCTGTGTTACGTTGGGTTCTTGATCCTTTCTGCTTCAGAGCACGTCTGTTATTCAGACACATATCACACTGGTAGATTTTCTGTTGTTAGTACAGGGACACTCTCCCTTTACATTATTATTGTGCTCATCTAGTTATTACACACTCTTTGTCCCGTAAAGCTCTTTTCATAGTAACAACCCCACAGTGCCCCTCATGGGCCAGTTCAGTAACTTGTCTCAGACTCTCGGGAATGACAATTCTCGACCCTCGTCAGATAATGTCTTCTAGAGTACCTGAAATTTCCTATTGCACATTTTGAATTTCTGGTATTCAAGGTCATCATGAAGAGGTTGAGTGTGTGTTCGCCCTGATTGGTGTGTAATAATGTCTTTGAGTATTAGCCTATCCTTGTAGAAAATCCACAACTAATGGAGCAATATTTTTGTAAATGATATTTAGGCTAAAATAATTATGTCGGATAATATTTTTGTTATTAATAGCCTGATATACAACCAGAACTGTAATTTAGGATTACCAAAGCAGCACAAGGGAGTACAATTTAGCATTATAAGTGCTAAGTTATTTTTTATACTGATATCCTATACTGTAAATATTAAAGCGTCCAAGGGAAGGAAGTGAGTTATCCTAAAATATCTTGAACTGGCTTTGTAATGGTTAGAAAACACAGTTTGCAATTGATTGACACAGAAACTAGAGCACAACGTTATACATGCCCATGAGTATTCAGATGTAGTTAACAATGAAAGAAGTCTTCAAGAGTAACTGTGACACTGCCTTTGACAGTGGCTCCACCAAATGTTCCAAATCATTGCCACTCAAAAGAAATATGGGTACAGTTTTACCCCTGAGAACTTCAGACCTTTCATCACATCAAGGAGGCATACACTAACCGTATTTGCCTGTTTTGAGAGTAGGTCCAGTAAAGATTAAGGTTACAGTTAAAAAACTGCATATTGTTCATTAGTCCCTCATCATTCTTTCGTGACCAGGATGACCCAAAAAGCAGGGACCATTTAAGAACACAGCTTCTTTGCTGCCTTTGTTCAGCTGTGTCTGGTTGTAGCTTGTAATGGGTGCCCTTTGGTATCTGGGAAAGAATCTGAGGTGTCGGATGATTCTCCTACTTGTACTCATGCATGATTATTTAGCAGCACTTAGTACACAGTTTAAGTTACACAGATGATAATGTGTAAGTTAAATTTGCATTTCATTTTCACAGTGAATTACCACAACGTTCTGATCTGTGACTCCAATGTCTCATTACAATTCCATTTCTTTTGTAAAAGAAAGCAGACACTGAGGATGGGACATGGAAGTTTAACATTTTTAATGGAAAAATAGTCAACAAGCATTCAAAATAGGCAAAGACAATACAAAATCAATGGACCAGAGCTTTACCCATTGTTCAGTTTCTAGCATATTAGGTTAAAATACATACTTCTGGTGCTGCATTTATACATGGTTTTTCAATACACTCAAGTTGTAGTCACAGATTTGTTGAATCTCATGTTATTTTGTCACACTATCGTTAATGTGATTTATCTGTTCGTGGATGCTGAGGAAGCTGTTGGAAACATGCGGCAACATTCTGACGCTACTCTCGCACTGATCCCTTTCTTTTGTCATGAGGATGTCATCTAAGGCCATTCTATTCTGTAAAAGCATGATGTTCTATATATTAATTTGGAAAATGGCAGTGTCACTGGCTACTTCTTCTAGTATCTGAGCATTGTATGTAGTCCCTAAGATGGCCTGCCTTATTCAATAACTGGAAATCAGTATGGAGAAGAATCTGTTTCAGGGTGCTTGCAGTGCGCCCATCACTGCCGGAGAGGGAGAATGCCTAAGTATCTGATGGCGGTGACAATATAGCCAAGCTAACAGACCAACGCCCATTCTTGAGACAGCCACGGATAGACTTTCTTGCCGCAAATAAAATGTGCATAGTCTCCTTGACATCAACCTTTATGAAACACTAGTGGAAGGCAGTTAGAGCGTTGCTTCTTGATGTATAGGCACTACAACAATGTCAAATTCACTCTGGTCCACAAAGACACTCCAGTTACTGATTTCTCAATGTTTACAGAACTGCCCCCTCTCAGAAAATACATGATGAGTAATGTCAGGTTTAGAGAGATCAGTGGGATTATTATATTGTTTAAAGTCTTGAAAAAGATTGGGTAAGGTGCCAGAACATACTGCCAGACTGAGCCTGTGCTACAACACATCAATGCAAATAGTTTTTATGCTGAGGGGCACTCCGATCAAAGGTATTCCCCCCAGAACATAATTGGGCAACTACATGCAGATCCAGCATGAAGAAAGATTGTTTGACAGTATTTCTCAAGCAAAAGCAAGTAGGAGTTTTTTCATACATAGAGCAGTGCCTCCTCTCAAGGACTTGTGCAGTACAGCTAGGTTTCTTGAGAACCTCCTATTCCACAGTGCTTAAGTATGCCAACAAGAGCCACAGACTGAGGGCAGTGGCAGAGATAGCTAGCCAGACTCAAGGGGATGCAGTATACACGAGCCGGTCCCTTACCTTGGGCAGATGTGGTAACAATGAGGGATAATGGGAGCATCATTGAACAAGTGTGGTGGTATAGATGAGGAGAGTGGGCACTATTGATCTGGCCCACTGGCAAGCAGCAAGTCAGCAACAGGAGCAGGTACACAGCCTCGGGTTTGATGCAATTCCAGAATTTGGCACCATTAGGCAAACATTTCAGTGACGTGCAACATCCCTGCACTGGAAGGAGTGGAGTCACGTCACCAATGCACATTTGATGGCTATGTTGGTGATGAACAGTACCAAGTAAGGACCACACAAGTGAGTCTGTAGAGCGAACATTCTTTGCTGAATTCGGATGTAGATCCAGTATCTGGGCTCAGGCAAATCAGCTTGCACCTCAGAACATATGCTGTAGAGACGCAGTATAAGCTTTCTGCAATATTTGAGGATAGCATAATCATTCAATTGTAGGTCTAATTTAGAAGTATAGATGGAACGGTTTGAGGACAACATCACATGGCATGCCACAAGAATCTCGTTGGGGTTCCATCTTGTTTTCCTTGTTGGTATGGACTTGTTGGGCTACAGTGCTAGGGGCAAGGCATCGGGCCATTTCAATTGTGTCTCAGAACATATCTTCACAACCCTTTTTTTTTGGGGTGAACTGTTATTTCTTTCTATTTTGCTGGCTGATTCGGGGTGATAGGCACAAAAGAAGTGTTGTTCAATCCCGACAGCTTTGAAAATCTCCTGTAGTACAAATGAAATAAGGTTTGTCTGCAGTCGTTCGAGAGGTGAATGAAGCAATAATGAATCTGATTTTGCACCGGGATAAGCTTCCACCCACCTTGAAAAATTACTGACAATTACAGGCACATGTGAATATGAGGCACACCTAAATTTCTAGTCTGGATAAAGGGGTAGACTGCAGGGGTAGTCTGAATCCTTTGCCAAGCATTATGGAACTGGCAAGTGACACAGGAATGGTAACGTTTTCGGGTCATAGAGGAAATGAACGGCACATATCGGTGTGTTGCGGTGACACAAATGCCATCCCTACCAACACTGGCAGTTTCATGATGATTTAGTCGTGCCAGGCCGAACATTAGAAATTTCAGTGTGACCGCACTTCTTAAGTTGTCTCTTCAAACTCCTTTGGTGTCCTCTGTACACGTCTGCTTGATCCAATATTGTTCCTCACTCTCAGTGGCAGACTCTTGCAACAGAGTCAAGTCTTTAAGGGAGGACACAGGAAGTAAATCACCATGTACAACATATAGATGCATCATTGGCTTGTGAAAAGACTGCTTTCCGATTAGCGGAATCAGCGAGTGCATTTCCTTGTGACACCTTATCCTGTGTATATTGTTGGGCAGCACATTTCACCAAAGCAATCTTTTGTGGTAATATTAAGGTTTTCATCTAATTTTGTACGTACAAGTCATTCTTAATGGGGGTACTGCCAGATGTCAAGAATTCCACCTGCATCCAGAAGAGCCACAGTCATCTGTCACTCTAAATGCATACTTTGAGTTCAAGAACATTGTAATACTCTTTATTTCAGCTAGGATGCAGCCTTCAGTGAGTGCAATGAGCTCAGCAACCTGGGCAGATTTTACATTGGCCAGGTGGCAGCTTTCACCAATTTCATATACTGTGCATACAGCACAACCTGCAACTAGTACATCTTTTTCATTTAAGAAGCATGAACCTTTCACAAAATATGATATTTTTTTCGCCCTATCAGCAAGCTGTCGCTAACAGTTAGCAACAGCTTTTCGGCGATAGTGACCAGTTTGGGGCCAGCTTTGTATGTCAGCGATATTTAGTGGGTGTACCCAACCTGTTAGCGACTGAAAGCAGTCGATAACACAGCTATCGCCTATTAGCAATACCTGCGACGCAATAAAAAAACACGCGCTAACTGCGATTAACGCCAGGATTTTACATCTGGTAAAAACCTGACTTAGCCATATTAGTCAATGCAAGGTGGATTCTACGGCTAAGTCCCCACCTGCCTATTAGCGAGATTTTCCTTAGCGATAGGATTTTTATCGCTGGAAATCTCATGTTAAACATGGGATTCGCCGTTATCCCTGGATTTTATATCGCATTGGAGATAAACGTTGGTAATACTGCGTTATCTTCGTGATAAAATCCAGCGATAGGAGGTGATAAAAAATTCAAGCTAAGCGAGGTTTGCGATAATTATCGCAAGTTGCTGCTAATAGACCCCTAAATCTCTTCCTGTTAACGCTGTCCCAGAAATTTAAGCTGGCATTTTGCAGAGTTTGCACTGAACTCATTCTTAAAAAATAAGGATCTAATTTTTGGGGAATTGGCGTAGGGCAGCGCCATAAGTCTTCTTGCTGCGCTGCCCTACACCAATGTTAAAGTGCAGGAATGCACTGTATTTCTGAAATACAGTGCATTCCTGTCTTTTCTCTCTGCGCTGGTGCACAATTTGCTGCCTAGAGCCAATGTAGGCACCCTTGCACCATGGTTCAAGGGTGCCTCAGTTGCAGGAAGGATTGTTTAGGAACACCTTCCTGCACAAAAGCAATCCTGAGAGGCATTTTCCTCTTTCTATTTCTCCTCATTAACGCTTGCTCTGGAGAAGCATAAGATGTTGGCGCTTCCCCAGGTTCACGTTAATAAATAAATCTAGGGAAGTATCAAAACTCATTGGTGTTGCGTGGGAAAGCCCACCAAAATGCCCATTTAACGTCTTCTTGACACAGAGTAAGGCAAGGCAGAACTTGCGCTGCTTTGTTTTACTTTTTTTTTTTTAAGGTAAACAAGAGGGACGAAATAGGTAGCTATGGACCATGGGTATCAGTCAAGTAAAGAAACAAAGGTCCAAAGCAAAGCAAAAATATTAATTAATACTATATAGACCACAATAGGCTGCTATATATTTTTCCTTGCCCAGACGGACAAGGAATTTATTTTAAGTTAAATCAAAAGTTTAGAGTCTGAAAACATTAGCAACAAACAATTTTTGCAGTAAGGCACAGTCCTGCACCGTACTGAAGAAGTAGACACAATGAAAGGAAAAGAAAGAATAAAGTAGGAAAAAAGGTTCTTCAGGCAAAAGGAGTGAGCGTTCTGGGCACTTTTTAAATCAGTGTTAACAGTGTTCACCAGAGTAGCACATACATACAATAATATACAATGGTCAAATGTATGTCTACTAGAGAGAGTCGACGTTTCGATCCCGCACTCTAGTTACAAGGGGATCATCACCAGGACTTAACACAATTAATTGCCTGATTTATATAATACATACACCTCTGCGGGGGCTCGAGGACGGGCACAAGGCGTACGATGATGCTGCGTGTTCTGTCAGGGCTGAGGTATATCATAAGTCAGAGCTCGTGGTGGGATAAGGCATGCGGTGACACTGTGCACTCAAGGGCTCTTTGGGTGGGAGAGAATGACGGCATTTCCGGTGAGGACAGCCGTGGTGGCAACGCGGGCTTGGATTCCCGACGGTTGTTGAGCGGTCAATTAATTCAAGCGGTCCGCAGATTGCTGAACGATGTCAGGATGCAGGCGCCCCAAAGCGCGAATCCGCTTCAGGTCTTGTGCTGCTATGGAGGCTCGAATCCGCTTCAGGTCTTGTGCTGCTATGCAGCCTCCATAGCAGCACAAGTAAGCGATGAGTCTAGTATGATGCAGAGGTTTTGTGCATGGACCATTAGGGTGGAGGAGTTTCTAAGGTTCAGGGTCCACTGGTGTCGTCCTATGCGGAGGGGGTGGAGCCAAAAATGAGGACACAGTAGGGAAAGAGTTGGATAGCGTAGGGGAAAAACTTACTATTCCCACTCCAGTGAGTGCAACACTAGGGAAAGTGTTGGATAGTGTAGGGGTAAAAATTACTATTACCACTCCAGAGAGTGCAAGAGTAGGAAAAGCGTTGGATACCGAAGGGGTAAAAATTACTATTCCCACGCCAGTGAGTGCAACAGTAGGGAAAGCTTTGGATAGCCTAAGGGTAAACATTACTATTCCCACTCCAGTGAGTGCAACAGTAGGGAAAGTAATGATTTAATTTTTAAATAAAAAGAAATTAATTATCAATACCAATAAAAAATTAATTAAAATGAATGACCAATTACAAAATATGTAATAATTAATTAATTATAAATACCAATAAATCATATTTATTAAAATTAATAACCCATTAATAATTATTAACAACCAATTCATTTTCAATACCAAAAATGAAATGAGTCATAAAAATTACAAATTACTAATTGATTAACAATACATCAATTATCAGTACACAAAAATAATTTCAATAATTACTTAATTACAATTAAATTAGTTCACACCATAGTCCCCTATAAACCCACAACCCGCTCCAAATAATAAATTAATACAATTAACATAATTATCAATTAATCTATTAATACAAATGAATTACCAATTAATAAAAATTAATTACCAATCAATAATTAATTAACAATACATTAATTTTCAATACCAATAAATAAAAATACATATTTACCTAATTACAATGAAATTACTAAAACACAAAATTAAATTAAAAATAATTAATAATTCCTAAAAATTCCTAATTAATTTACTATAATTAAATTACTTCCCACCCTATTCCCTTAGAAACCCACAACCCGCTAGGGAATTAAATTACACAAAAATAAAAAAACATAAAATTAATTACTTAAAAAAAATAAACATGTATGTAGTGACCGGATATTTTGTCATATTTTCGAGTGATGGTGACTTTAGTCTACTACCATGCTAGCATAGTGGATAGATCCCTATTTTTATTCTATTCTTAGGATTAGCCTGTTGACTTTGACATAATTCAGTGCTCCTTTCATCGTTTTTGAGCCTGAAGACTTATATTAGGAGGTAGATGCTTTATTCCTGATTCAATATAACCTATTGGTAGGGCTTGCCTATGTACTTTGACAGAGTTATGCGTCTCTTTCATTCTTTTCCGGGCCTGCAGGGCCCAGACGAGAGAGACTCCATTTTCTTTCCTGTCTCGGCTGCTCGAGGGGTTTGTAGGTCAAAAGTGATATTTTAGTTATGAGCTGTTGTTCGCTGGAGAGGAACCGGTCAGAGCTGGCCCTTATCGGAGGAATGTAAACGGAGCTCGGGTTTAAGACGCAACAACAGGTGGCCACTGTGGGAGCGTCGAGAGTCTGGGGCCTGGTACAGGAGTCTGGTGGGCGGCAGGTTACTGTCTGGAAATTTCCACGAACGAAGGGCTCTCTATATTATCGAGATGCAGCAGAGTAGAGCAGACAGATGACAGAGAGGAGAAGGCAGTCAACAATTACCAATCGCAGATGACAGTTGGAGTCTGGAGTAATCGAAGGCTGATGATCTTTTGGAGAGACTGAAGTTACATCGTGAGTCAGTCTATTAGAGCAGTTGAAGATAGTTAAGCGGTGGAGTTAAAATAATCAGAGTGAAGAAGTTAGTTGAACAGATGGTTTCCAGAGCATCTGAAACTATATCATTAGATTGAAGTCGGAAGGTGAAGATCGTTCGCGGGAGAGAGAGAGAGCAGAGCTGAGCAACAGAGATCAGAGACGAAAAAGACGAGGGAGAGAAGGGTTCCAGTGCTTTGAAGAGGCATAGCGGTGCAGACGTGTATCCGTGGGTGCAGAGTAGAATCTGAGATGAGCCAAGGCACAGACGAGAGAGGGACCCAGATGACAGCTAGAACCGGACTCCGTAATTATAAGGTGAAGTCTGTCCTGCTATTATAGTGTATCTATGCTAATTCTTTCCTTTACTTTTCAGGCTATGCTTAGATTGTTAGGTAGTATTGTGACTTTATAATACAATGTTTTCTTTGTATATTATTGTGTAATAAAGGGACCCCAGTTTGTAATGAACACATGCTTATTTATTATTTCTTTGTAACCGAACTAACCTTTCTTTACAGCCAGGTGCTATCGTATGGAAGGATGGGTGATTCCCTTCCTACAGGTAACTGATGCGGGAGAATGATGTGAGTTTTATGTCAAGGAATAATTCTTAAGTGTGACGATTTGGCAGTTCATGTGTGAGAGGATCGGATTTCCTATCTATCACGAGGGATATCAATTATTCCTATTAGTGTGTAAAGAGACCCCAATGCGTAGTAATTGCACTTGAGAGTTGTTTGCCAAGACAGAATTAACATTTCTTTTCAGCCAGGTACTGACAGGTATCTGAAATGGAAGACAGGGTAGTTTTGATAGGGAATAACTTCCAGTGAATATTAGGTATTCAGAAACTTTCCCAATAGAGAGAGAGAGAGAGCAGGAGGTATTAATAGGATAGTGGGGACACTATAAAGAGAGATCGCTCAGGATAGGGCGTTGTATGTTGGAGCTGCTCCCTGAGGAGCGAGGGGGTAGAGTAGTCTGGGCCGGATTGTCACGGGGCTACAAGTGTGGACACTATAAAGAGAGATCGCTCAGGATAGGGCGTTATATACTGGAGCTTCTCCCCAAGAAGCGAGGGGGTAGAGTATTCCGGGCCGGATTTTCGTGGGGCTACGGGGTAAGATCATAGGATGAGACATGGAATTCCGTAGTTATTAGTGACTATTCTTAGTAACCCTATTAGATCTAGTAGTATTTTTGATGATATAAGCTTGTATTTTGCGAGTGCCCCATTCCCGGGTAAGTATTCAGGAATCATTGTAAATAGGGTCCGGGAAGGGATGGTGTTACGTTTTGGCCGGGTTAGTTGTATCTAGGTTGGTGGGTAATTTTTAGTCTGTGAATCCGGTCATTACACATACATTACGAAAATAATATACACTTTTAACACATATACTAAATACAAAGTACTAAAAAAAATCGATATTATTAAAAATGTGATATATTTTAATGCCTATATTATGTACTTCGATATTTTGACAGTCGATATTACTTACCTACATTTTGTTAATATTAACCACTATATTATGTCCATACGATATTATGTCCATTCTATATTTTGACTTCGATATTCTGTCCATTCTATAGTTTTTTATTCAATATTGTGTCTAGTTACCGTTGTCGGTGTAGGAGACGATATTGAGCTCATGGTTTCTAAATATGGTTACGAGGGTGGCCATGTAGATGTTGTAGAGTGTGAGGCTGAGGGAGGATCCCTGGGGCACTCCACATCTGGTTTCTGTTGGTTCTGAGAGGTCATAGCCAATAGGTCTTGCATTTGTGACCTTAAAAGTGGTTAGCCATGCAGCACATTATCGTGGGTGCTGTGCCACCAGGGATTGAAGAGCTATACATTTACTGCACATTGGCTCATGCAGTGTGATTCCGGAAAACATGCTTGCCTCAGTAAAAATGTATGGACACGTTCCAAGGTATTTTAACATACAGACAGAAAGACAAGTGCCTCGATGCATCTCAACAGCATTATGAAATTCTGTGTGCCACTGCATCAGAGTTTTGAACAGCCTATGAAAAAAGCGTGAGTACTTTCCAAAGGCGGCGATGTCACCGTCCTACTCCCCCAGGCCTCTATTCACCAGGCACCCTTCTGCCGAGTTTTCCATTCAAAACACTGCTTGCACCATCTGTTTATTAGCATACCCCAGAGCCCACCATATATCTCAGCTGCCTGAGTATAGGAGCACTGGACAAAGCAACAACAACAAAATGCTCCCATTTGTCAGGAAGAGGGGAAATAAAGGATAAGCAGGGACGGTGTGGGCATCACTTAATCTCCGCACACCTAAAAACAAAAAGATTAACCTGACCTCGTGAAATGTAACTACCGCTTTTGTAAAGCTCTCTAAGACCTAAAGGTCAGTCGAGTCCGCGCTCTAAAAGAATGCCCCTAAAAAAGAATCTGACCTTGTGCAATGTAACTAAAGATTATGTAAAGTGCACCTTCGGGTCACTTGAGTGCACATTACATAAACAAGCATCAAAGAAAATGTGGTGTGAGTTGCCCAAGCCTTGCCTTTTACTCTGCTGTAAGGTTGGGCTGCTGAAGGTCAGGTGACCAACGCTCTCTAAAGCAACAAGCAGCGAAATAGGAATGGGTTTGGAGGAAAGACTCACATTTTGAAGACAAAGAAAATTAAAGAGGCTATTTTGAAAACAGTGTCGGGCATTTCATCTTGGTATTTGAACAGGACAAAGAGATTAAGTGATGGGCACTGAAGCTGAACCACTAAAGACAGGTAAAAGTGACACGAGCAGGAATCAAAGGAAAAAATAGTTCCCCAAATGAAAGCATAAACACAGAAACATAATGTTAACAGTAATTGGAAAATACTCTTTTTGCGGACACCAAACACAAAAAGGGGCCCAAAGAGGAAGGATTAAGCACTAGCAAGCAAGCATTTTTAATGACAATCGAAGGGATGATTAAAAGGCAATGGGTGGGCTGCAAGTCCACAGAGTGAATGCAACATGTCTCAGGCTTTACATAAAAATCAGGGGTTTGAATCAAAGAAATGAGGGAGCAGGCAGAGCAGTTATTCTTTATCTATCCTTCATTAAATACTGTGTGAATCATGTACATGAGGCTTCAGATATCACAAATGTAAGTTCAGTGCAACTTGAAACTTCTACCAAGCTCTGTGCAGTTTGATTCATCTGTGCATTCAATCATGTGCATTCACCATTGGAATTGTGTATGACAGCTATTTAGGCAACTGCTTTCCTTGGATTCCAATATCAGGACATATACCCCACAATCAGCTCTGAAGCTCAAACTACTGCCACTCAACCTCATGTGTCTGAAATCACTTTGCAATGGGAAATTATGGCTGGCTGCCACCACTTGCTGTTTACTTGTTTGGCAAGTTGGCCATCCCTTCTAGTTGGTCTGACAATTCATCCACCTTTGAGAATTTCTATGCAGCCTTCTCCCAAGGAGTTTCCAAATGGAGTAACCTGTTGAATGATTTGCTAATCTTTCAGATTTAACTTAGTTCTATCATGACTTTTGGCAATCCTTTGCTGTTTTTTGTGTCAACCTCCTTATTTGCTAGCTGGAACATCTATGGCACCACGATTACTCCTCTGAAGTCAAACTTAAATGGTAAATGTTTTATTATAACTTCCAGATGTTCTTCAAAGTCCAGGAAGGTTCTGGGGTATTGAATAAGTGCTATTCTTATCCTATCTAGTAGCCAGTGACTGAAGAATTTCCTGTAGCCAATCCTGGCAAAGTTCTCACCAAAACCCAATCTCCTCTAGAAGCACTTCTTTTCCCAACATACTGCAGACATTCCCTTAATACATAACTAAAGATGGCCCCAGTCCTATTCCATCTTATGCTGCTGGTAGTCTGTATCTGAAAAACCTATCGAGATCAGGGTAGCCCTCCACTCCCTATGTTGGACCTAATTTATCCTCCTGTTTGGGCACAGATAATGTCTGAGGAGTTTCCGAGAATCAATGGGACCCCCATGTGGTACCTCCTCTTTAGGCAATAGCTGTTGTAGCAACCCTTTTACTTTGCCATAGGTTGCTGCCTCCCTCACCCCCGCATATGACACACAGCTGCTAAGTAGTCACTGCTAATATCACTTCAGCCTCCCTACTCGCATCGCAGCTGTATAGACAATGGGCATGCTATTTGCCCCTCTCCTGGGATGTTGATTACAAGCTCTATAAAGTGGAACTACCA
This sequence comes from Lissotriton vulgaris, assembly GCF_964263255.1. NCBI lineage: Eukaryota > Metazoa > Chordata > Amphibia > Caudata > Salamandridae > Lissotriton > Lissotriton vulgaris. The sequence goes on from NC_141687.1 coordinate 900,775,052, forward strand.
GGCAAATCTGTTTTAATAAATGTGCCATTTCAACTGCTAAATCAATCTAGTTTGTTCAGAAAAGCTTCTCAGCCCCAAATGTCATGCCTGCTATTTTGGCTTCTTTCATGATTTTTAAGGATTCTGCTCTGTTAGTTTCGACCTTGCGCTCAGCTTATGGTTGCAGTCAACTTGTTGACTATTTTAATTTGAAGACGATCATCACTAAGACTCATCTGGAGGAGCAGAACGCAGGCTGTGATCAACCTGCCACCAACATAATCACAATTCGTTACTCACTTCTGTAGTTTGGAGGGTGGTGATTTAATTTCCTTTGTGAAGAACAGCAAGCCATCTGTTTCAACAGCTGATATTCTTCCAGGTAGGCTGCATGAAGTCCTTTGAATGCTAGAACATACGCTTGTGACATCCCTGATAAATGCTTCGTTATCCTCTAGCATTTAAGAAGTCATGTGTAAAAATCATCCTCTGCATCAAGATATGTTTTCTTTTTATAGACGGATTTCATTTTAGTTCACCCTCCTCTTGTAGTATGGCTACACGTTCCACTTTTAGGGGAAATTGGACTTCCTTTTATTGCTGTCTGCAACCTCGGTAAGTAACCCACATTCACTGCCTCCCACTTCCCTATTTAGAGCTTCAGTGTGGAAAATGAATATTCACTTCTCGATTAGCCAAGATGGCAGAGATGCACAAAGGACAGACACTTCAGAATAGCAAGGGTGGAGGGAGACAACATATTTTCTGCAGGACTAGGGTGGTGGTGGGTGGAGTATAAGTACCATAGAACACCACGCACTAAAGGTGGCGTGTGTTTTGTAAACTGTATAGCACTTTCCTGTCACTTCAGTGCACTAGCCCAATAGGCTTGCTTTGAACAGGTGAAACACTGAAGCATTGGACTGAACGGTTCGGCGTTCTGTGATTGATATGGCAGTGAGCTGTTTAGTATATCAGACTCCACAAAATTGCAGAGCATGCAGGTGCTCTGATGATTAACTGTGTTAATGTCCAAACCATAGCTCATTGTTTTTTTTTTTTATGTCTCAGAAAGACAAAAGGCTGGTTTGAATTTGCGTGGATTTTATCCAATCACGCAGCACACACTTGTCTCACTGAGTTAACCTACTGGTAGATATTTGTCATGACCTTACCCTGGGTATCTCTTGACACATATATTTGCAACCCGTACCTAATGGAAGATTGTGTTCAAGAACCAGGTAGAGCTGTAAGCGCAGATACTATTCTTTAAGCACCCACGTCAACAGCACAGAGCAGAGTGTCTCACTCTAGCAGCTGTAGATTCCCTCTACAAATATATGCTCCATCTAGTAGCAGAACACATGTTTTTTTTAATATTATAATTATTGATGTTATTGTTATGCTTTTGTTGTTTTAGCAATATTAGTTGTAATGATTTTATTACGATTTTGATTATTATCTGTTATCATGGCTATGTTACACAAAAGTGTTGCAACATCTACCAAGGAGTTTATATTTGGACATGCAAAACTCTTGGTGTATTACTAGGGGACTTGAGCCGTACTCATACTTTATGCAGATGGTATTTATTTTGACAGCATCAACATGTTATGTAGTAGGGTAGCAAACTTAATTATTAGTGTGGATTAGGTCAACTCAGGTGGGAATTCAATTCAATTAAATTGTAATTTCCACACAAACCATTGTTAATGGCATTTTCTTATGACTGTAATCTGTTATGAGTGGTTATATTTTGAGGAATAAATGTCCTTTTAAGCCTCGCCTAGCAACGCAGCGCATGCGCTGTCGCCTTGGCGAGATCTATTGTCGTCGACTTGGTTGCCAAAGGGTGACAGGAGACGTGCACTTCCCCAGACAGCCGATGTGCACACTCACGGCGTCTCTATCAGCTTGCGCCCGGACAGCCAGAGGAGTGCGCTACGAAAATCAATATACCAATGGATTACCAAGGGGCTGACGTGGGGTGCTTTCGATGGCTGTGACATCACCAGGAGCCATAGCAGCGGAAGAAAGAAGCAGAAATGAGTGTCATTCACAATGACTCATCTATCTACAGCTTCGGCAATGTGAGTTGGTGGAAGGAAGCTGCAGCTTCTAAGAGGCATTTCAGAGGGATTGGTGTCACTACAACGCATGCTTTTACATCGCATGCCTTTACCACGCGGTTTTTACCACGCAGTCCATTACAACGCATAATGCTTTTAGGCGCTGGATAGTGAATTATTTAATTTACTATTCCAACTCCAGTCCCCTTGGATAGCAGGGAAGGTGTTGGATAGTAAATTAAATATATTCCCTATCCTAGAGCGCCCCCCAGCGCAATGCGTTGTAATGGTATGCGTTGTAATGGTTGCGATGTAATGGTAGTGCGTTGTAAAAAATGCGTTGTAAGTGATGTTCCCCATTTCAGAGCTCGTGTTTTTAGTGAGATTACGGCAAAACGCCAACCTGCAAGGTTTGTGTACCTGAGTAGGCTATGTCAACCAATGTAATAACATGGCTCACCCCACATCCAACCTAGGTCACGTTCTACACTGATAGACCTATTCACCCTAAGAATTGGACCGTGCAGCTTTTAAAATTATTTGCTTTCCACTACCGGCCCCCGCTCTCACTCCCGAGGCGCCACAGCGAGAGATGGTCTACAGCTTCGGCAATGTGTGTTGGTGGGAGGGAGCTGCGTCTTCTACAAGGCATTTCAGAGCTTGTGCTTTTAGTGAGATTACGGCAAAACGCCAACCTGCAAGGTTCCTGTATCTGGATAGGCTATATCAACCAATGTAATAACATGACTCACCCCATATCAAATCTAGGTCACGTTCTACACTGGTAGACCTATCCACCCTAAGAATTGGACTATGCAGCTTTTAAAATAATTTGCATTCCACTACCGGCTCCCGCTCTCACACCAGAGGCACCACAGCAAGAGATGGCAGCAGAGGCGCAAGTAGAGGGGAGGGAAGGTATAAATGGTATGCGGAAAAGGGATGTGGCATGGGATGGGGCAAATTACGAAAAAAAGTGGCAGATTAGGTATTGCGTGTTTTGCTGGTGGGAAATGGACCAATGGATGACAACAGTGGGAATTCACAGATGTGTACATATTAAATAATACTAAGGTCTGCGGAGTGGGTAGCTGTGTTCAGAGGGTCTCAATCACTGCTAGTCTTAACCCCACACCCATATCTCATTAGCAGCATAGCAAGGATGCCATGGGGCCATTCTGCAAGCACGGACAATGGCCCCTGTGACTGCAGTTGGGGTAGTGAAGTACAGCAATTTACACAGTTCAATGGGCTCCACGTGGTACTGGGCACTGGTGCCAGTGGCCCTACTGCATGAATTGTAGCTATGACCCTCTTTCCTCTGCACTCCATTAATCACTAATGTCTTCCCCCACCCCCACAGTTTTCTGAAATCCTCCATCTGTATACATCACGCCTCGTCTGCTTCCACTGCATCTCTGACTCAACATTCAGTCTTTCTACGTGTACTTCCTTTGGTCACATTCACTTTCACCACACATTCTCTCTCACAGAAACACTTTCTCTCTCGCAGACACACCTTCTCTCTCACAAGCACACACAGCTTCGCTCCTCAACTGCAAACAAAGCATATTCTTTTACTTTGGTGCTATGAATATGTCAACAGCTCTTTACTTCCTTTGCACACTTTCACATAGAATAGTAATTAGACTTGCCCAATATGTGACTATCCATTTGTGCACCGTTCAGAGAGCCCAAGGACTGAATGAGCATGTACTCTGAAAAACATTATGCTTCACTGACAACTGGGGAACACTTGCACTGCCTTTAAATTCAGCTCCAATCAATCAATCAATCAAGTCATTTGTAAAGTGCGCTACCTACCCGCTACGGTCTCAAGGCGCTGGGAGGGGGAGCTGCAGTCGAAGAGCCAGGTCTTGAGCAGTCTAGTGAATGCCGGGAGGTCAGTAGTCTGTCGTAGGTGGAGGGGGAGGGCGTTCCAGGTCTTGATGGCGCGGTGGGAGAAGGATCTGCCCCCCAAGGTGGTTCTGTGGATGCGTGGGACGGCGGCTAGGGAAAGGTTGGCGGAGCGGAGTTTCCTGTTGGGTGCGTAGAAGGAGAGTGTACTGTTGAGGTAGGCTGGGCCGGTCTTGTGGAGTGCTTTGTGTGCGTGGATCATGAGTTTGAAGGTGATTCTTTTGTCGACGGGGAGCCAATGCAGGTCTCTCAGGTGGGGGGTGATGTGGTCTCTGTGAGGGACGTCTAGGACCAGGCGTGCGGAGGCATTCTAGATTCTTTGGAGTCTGCTGATGAGTTTGGCCAGGGCTCCGGCGTAGAGGGCGTTTCCGTAGTCGAGTCGGCTGCTGATGGGGGTGTGGGTGACTGTTTTTCGAGTGTTCGTTGGGAATCCATCTGTAGATTTTGCCGAGCATACGGAGGGTGCGGAAGCATGCGGAGGAGACTGCGTTGACTTGGTTGGTCATGCTGAGCGTGGAATCGAGGATGATCCCTAGGTTGCGTGCGTGGTTGGTCGGAGTCGGGGGGTTCCCAGGGAAGGAGGCCACCAGGAATCGTTCCACGCCGATGGAATGGGCCCAAGGATGAGGATCTTCGTCTTGTCCGAGTTCAGCTTGAGCCGGCTTGCCTCCATCCAGTCGGCGACGGCCTTCATCCCCTGGTGCAGGTTGGATTTGGCGATGAGGGGGTCCTTGGTGAGGGAGAGGATCCGCTGAGTGTCGTCGGCATAGGAGATTATGTTGAGGTCGTGTAGTCTGGTGATGCGGGCGAGGGGGGCCATGTAGACGTTGAACAGCGTCGGGCTGAGGGAAGATCCCTGAGGGACGCCGCAGATGGTTTTGGTGGGTCCGTATTGGAACAGGGGGAGGAGGACTCTCTGAGTTTTGTCAGTGAGGAAGGAGGTGTTCCTGTCCAGGGCCTTGTCTCAGATCCCTGCGTCATAGAGGCGTGTGCGGAGAGTGTGGTGGCAGACGGTGTCGAAAGCGGCGGAGAGGTCCAGGAAAATGAGGGCTGCTGTCTCACCGTTGTCGAGGAGGATTCTGAAGTCGTCTGTGGTGGCGATGAGGGTGGTTTCGGTGCTGTGGTTGCTGCGAAAGCCAGACTGGGACGGGTCCAAGATGTTGTTGTCTTCTAGGTAGCGGGTGAGATGGGTGTTGACGGTCTTTTCAATGACTTTTGCTGGGAACGGAAGCAGGGAGATGGGCCGGAAGATTTTGAGGTCGCTCGGGTCCGCCTTGGGCTTCTTCGGTGTGCTTCCAGCTCTCAGGGAAAGTGGCGGTTTCGAAGGAGAGGTTGATGATGTTGCGCAGATGGGGTGCGATGAGGCTGTTGGCTTAGTTGGCGATGTGGTGGGGACAGGGTCCAAAGGGGCGCCTGAGTGGATGGTGGTCATGGTCTTGATTATGTCTTCGGTGCTCACGTTGGTCTATGTGGTCAGAAGGTCATGGTCGGTGGGAGTTGGGTGTGCTTGACGTGGTCGGGTGCGTTGGGATGATCTGAGTGTGGAAGCTGTTGTGGATGTCGGTGATCTTGTGGTGGAAGAAGGCGGCGAGGGTGTCGCACAGAGCTTGCGACTGCGGGATGTCATGGGATTGGAGAATTTCACGATGTTGAAGAGCTCTTTGCTGTTGTGGGAGTTGTTGTCGAGGCTGTCTGTGAGTGAGGCTCTTTTGGTTGTTCTGATGAGGTGGTGATGGTTGCGGATGGCGTCTTTGTGGGCTGCGTGGTTGGCGGGTGTTCAGTCGCTGAGCCAGATGTTTTCGAGTTTCCGACAGGCGCGCTTGGAGGCCAGGAGCTCCCGGGTGAACCTGCTGGCTCTCTGGTTGGTGTCCCTGTCGGCGGGTAGTCGTAAAGGTGCTGCGGTGTTGGTGCATTTTTCCATCCAGAGTCTGAGGGTGCGGGCCCCCTCCTCTGGGTCGGTGGGGCTGGTCAGAGGGTCAATTGCGAAGTGAGCTTCCAGCAGTTCCTTGGTTACTTTGCCCCAGCGACGGCGGGGGATCTGTGGGGTGCGGTGGTGGGTGACGGGTTTCTGGAAGGTGAAGTGGATGCAGTGGTGGTCAGTCCAGGTGAGCTCGGAGTTGTGGCCGAAGGTGAAGTGGGGGCTGGAGGAGAAGATGGCATCGAGCGTGTGGCGGGGGATGTGGGTCGGGGTTGTGACGATCGGTTGCAGTCCGAGGGTAGCGAGGTTGTCGACCAGGGTGGAGGAGTTGCTGTCATTGATGTTTTTCAGATGGAAGTTCAGGTCGCCAAGAAGGATGTAGTTGGTGGAGGTCAGTGCGTGCGTGCTGATGAAGTCCGCGATGGAGTTGCCGAATTGGGGGATGGGCCCGGCTGTCTGTAGACGATGGTGCCTCTGAGGGTGGTCTTGGGGTCTGTGTGGATCTTGAAGTGCATGTGTTCGGCGGTGGTGAGGATGTCAGTGTTTGTGGAGGCCTTGATGGTGTTCTTGTGTATGATGGCGATTCCTCCTCCGACTCCGTTGGCGCGGTCTCTTCGGGAGATCTTGTACCCGTCGGGAATGACCATTGCTATGTCAGGGGCGGAGGTTTCGTTCAGCCAGGTCTTGGTCAGGAAGGCGACGTCTGGTGCTGTGGTGGTGAGTACGTCCCAAAGCTCGACGGTGTGCTTGCGTGCGGAGCGGGTGTTGAGCAGGATGCATCGCAGGCGGTCGGCTCCCATTGAAGTCGGGGCATTGGAGTCGTTGGTGCAGGTGAAGGTGCAGTTATGGCAGGTGAAAGGGCCGTGGGTGCGCTTGGGGGTGGCTTTGTAGCAGTTGGAGGGCCATCCTTGGTTGAGTGCGATGAGAGTGTTGGCGTCGTAGCGGAGTCTTGCTTCGTCTCTGGTGCGGGGACCAGGGGTTCTGGCGCTGTGCGCGGTCAAGGCGCGGACGGGCGCAGACGGGCTTGCCTTAGGCGCGCCTTCCGTGCGCCACCGGCTCGCCCGCTGCGCAGCCGTGCAGCGGTTGCCATATAAGGGGGACGGCGGGTCACCTGGGAGGCGGGAAGGTGGCAGCGAATGGGCACGGGGCGGGCCGCCTGGAGGGCAGCTGCGGGAAGGGAGAAAAATGGCCTGGGAAAATGGGAGGAAACAGCGAGGGGAGAGTGAGGTCAGAAGCAGGCAGGCCCGCCTGGAGGGCAGCGGCAGGAAGGGAGAAAAACGGCATGGGAAAACGGGAGGAAACGGCGAGGGGAGAGCAAGGTCAAAAGCAGGCAGGCCCGCTCGGAGGAGCAGCAGGGAGGCTGGCAGTCACAGGTGCACACGGGGAGACAGGGGTATAGGAATGAAGGGTTAAGGCACAGGCACTCAGGGGGGGAAAGGCGGCAGTGGAGGCGGCGATCAGGGACACAGACAGCAGCAGGCAGTGAGGAGCAGGCAAGGCTGACACAGGAGATGGTGGCACTGCAGCGGAGGGGGGAGCGACCTACCAGAAGGTCAAGGGTCGCTCCAGAGCTCTCAATTGTGGCCTGGGATCTACATCCTGGACTCACATATGTTGCATGAATAACACACAGACACAGCATCTGGAAAAAGCGAATACTCGTGAGGAATGCACGATGAAGTAACACCTGGAAGGGGATTGGGACTGGGTTGCTGACATGGGCTACCTTATGGGTTTTTACAGCCCATGTTGAGAAACAAAAAGGTGTTTCACCTGTAAAGTTAACAATATGACCTTGTAGTCCCCATCCCACTTAAATCCTTAGCTACCTATAGTGTCAATGGGCTAAACAGTGTAGCCAAGCAGAAGTGAGTAAATGCGAGGCATGCAGTATTGGAGTATGGCTTTAAAACCCCACCCATCCATATTTTGAATTGGCTTGTGTCATTGTCCTTCGTAAACGCTGGCTTCTGATTGGTTATTATACGTGTTAGGCCCTCCTTAGCACCACCTGGTCTGCGTTTGTTACCTCCCTTAACAAATGGACCTTTTACTAGTGTTGTTACATAGTCTGCTTTAAAGGTTGGTGAGCACTATTTCATTTAATGTTCTTCCTTTATTCCACCCACTAGCGCACAGCAGCTCGCGCTTTTATTTTGTTACATTTTTACTAATGGCGGTCCACTTTAACTATAGCAGCCATGATTTTTTAAATGTATTTTAAAAGCCCGGTCCGCATTTAGTAGCCACACATATTTATTTTGTTAACTAGCACCCATGGAGCACATTTACATTCATGGAGACTGCAGCCCTTTCTTTACACAAACCAAGGTCCAAAAGATAGGTACAAGGCTAACATTAAAGTGATAGCGTGGCATGGGCACTTTTACCCCTCAAAGAAATCTGTTTGTCAACTTGACAAAACAGATGCAATTTTTGGTCAAAGCCCCTGTGCCGCCATTTCACTTTAATTTAGGACATGCCCTCTTCTTTAGATGCGACTTGGCTAAAGAAAGGGGCGTGTGAAAGCGCTGCATGGGTGCTAGTAAAACAAATATTTGCAATGCAATAGGTCTCGCATTTGCGAGAGTTTAAGGTATTGCATTGTAATAGCTTAAACGCTCGTTAATGCGAGACATGTTAATTGCAAATGCTTGTTTTATTTGTGGTTCTAGATGTTTCCCTTTGAAGTCCCTAGGCTTTCTGCATTCCCTGTCCAATCTCCAGACTAACTTCAGGGGGTTTGCAGCCCTTTGTGTGAAGGAAGGACACAGCCTAATTAAGTGTAAGAAAGCCTGTGCTCAGTTCTGCCCTCCCATCCTGCCAGTGATGGCCCATCCAGGCACACCCATTTTCTCTGTTGTATATGGTTGTCTAGGAGGAATTAACAAAGCCCAACTGTCAGCTAAACCCAGTCAACATTACCCAGAGACAGGCAACAGGCACTAAACAGCTATGGTAGTAAAACATTGATTTGTGCTCTGAAATAAAATGCATGTTATAAAGAACAAGGGAACCAAAATAAGGTTGGTTAGGAACCTTGGTTAATCAATTATTTCTAAAGACAGTTGTCCCTAGACAAGGATTAATGAGAACAAACAATAAATATAGACCCAATCAGTACTATATGATAGATGGAGACCTGCGTGTGCTTCGAAATAAACAAAGCAAAACTAATTTCGTATAGCACACGCAGGTCTCATCAATGAAATCAGCCCCCAGCTCGGCAGCATGCCAAAACGCCCAGTAGCTATTCCGGCCCTGCTTAAATATACACAAAATTCAGCAAGAAACAAATAAAGTGGGACACAAACCTGTATCCAACATAGTTGGAAGGACGTACAACATGAAACAAAAATGCTCATGCAGAGTAAATTGTTTGTATGAGACACATTTTCGTAGGACAAACAAATTATAGTGGGGACACCATTACACATAATAAGTATTCAATAAAGAGGTGTATATGACGTACAACAAGTCGACGGTGTTTCGATCCTTACAAAAGTTATAGGATCATCATCAGGACATTAACAATGGTATGCCTGTATATATTTTGTCTGTAATAAATAAAAAGGTAGGATGGAATAAAGCATGAGAAAAGAAAAAGAGACATGAAAGTTAGCTTGGGCGGAAAACAATATGAAAACAACTTGGGTGCTGGTGAGGGCAATGTATGTCAGACCAACGTGAGAGGATCGCACGTACAAAGATACGGGAGAAGTGAGCAGAATGCATAAAATTGCTAGGCAAGAGAAAAAGAATTACGCAATAACAAGCAATATTTGCTCAAAGTCATGGTCATAAGTGTGCAGTGATAAAACGTGCAATACGGAAGAGAGCTTGGTGAGTGGGAAAAACCGGCATAACTAGAGGAGTGCCAGTAAAGCGCCAGTGTTGAAAGCAAAATGGGCGTAGGATTGCCTAAGAGAAACAAGGAATAATTTAAAAAGTGGCAAATGCATGCACTGGTGAAGCACGTGTGAATACAGTGCCATTGGGTAGAGTGCTTGAGGATAGCAAGCGAAAGATAGTTAAAGTAATACCTAGATCCAGGTCAGAGTGACTTGGAGGAGGTTTGTTTCAGGCGAAGACCGAGTAGAAGTCCAGGCCAAGTACCAGGAGAGTAAAGGATGAAGACAGCCGCGGAATCGGTCTGTGCAGTTGGATGCTGGGTCAGAGTTGACCTCCATGAAAATTGACAAGTGATGTAAATCTAAGAGAAGATCGAAGAGATTGGCGGGGCGCCGAAAGAGGAAAGGAGCTTACCTAATAAAGGCTGTAACAGCTTAAAGGAGGTGTTTGAAATGTTCGTGCCGTGGAGCGGTCTCGAAATCAGAGTGGCCTAAATGAAGGAGAGTGGCCAGTTATGAAGGGTGAGATTAAGGTGGGTAGAACAGTACCAATTGCAGGCCCAACGAGGCTTACCTATTGCAATGGGCTACTGTATATCAGGGACGACAAGCCAGTAACCTGTGAGCCGCGTCGGCAGTCTATTGTAACAAGGAATGGGGCGAGGCCAATCTAAACAAAAGTTTGTGGAGATTTAGAATTTAGTTAGTAAGGAGGTGAAGCAAGGGGAATTGGGTGCAGGGTGCACTTAGCTGTGAACAACCTCTGTTACAGCATGTCTTGTCTGTCGGGATCGGAGATATGAAGGAACGAGTTGCTGGTTAGGAGGCAGTTTAAATGGGCAGGGAGCTAATTGGATGATGAGGTCATGAGACAGAATCAAAAAAATAAGGAAAATAAAGGACAGACAAGGTTAAGTAAAGAAGGCAGCCATTTTGTAGTGGTTGATGAGAGAAGAAACTAATTGGATGATGAGGTCATGTGATAGAATCAAGAAAATAAGGAAAAGGACAAACAATGTTACGTAAAGGAGGCAGCCATTTTCCAGTGGTGAATGAGAGAAGGAACTAGTATAGCGTGAATGTTGTTTTTTTTTTATATTCAAGATTTATTGGTTTTGAACACGTGAAACAAATCAACAAATACACGGAAATCATTAAGATAATTACATTCGGATAGTCAATGCAACCCCCAATCACGAACCCCAAAAGACATACACAGGCAAGCTATGAAGGCAGGTTACTCAAAACCCTTAACATTACACAACGACTTCCCCCACACTCTACGATACTTTTTGCTGCACCCCTTGGCCATGTACAGGGCTTTCTCCTGAGTCGCGCACCAATCCACCCCTCTACGCCACCTTCCCAGATCAGGTGGTTCGGGACTTATCCAAGCCACCACTATCTCCTGCTTGGCCACGATCATGGCTGCATTAAAAAATAACTTTTCATTTCTGGACCCATCCAGCCCGTCTGTGATTACCAGCAGTAAGTGACATGGGTCATGAGGAACTTCCCAACCCAATATCTCTGCAAGCTCCAACTCAAGAGACCCCCAGAATGAATCCAACCGGGGGTACGACCAAACCATATGGAAAAAGTCAGCCGGGGTGGGGGCACATCTCGTACAAGACGCATCCGGGCGCAAGTCCGCTCAGAAAAGGCGCAGGGGAGTGAGATACGCTGCATGCAGGTAGTAGAGCTGTATCAATTTGAGTTTGGCAGAGACAGTCACTGTCCTGAGGGCCATGAGAGCATCTCGCCAATCCACTTCATCGAGTGTGCCCACCCATTCCACCCATTGTTCCCTCAACTTATCTAAGGAGGCGGGTGTGTTGTTAACTAAAGTGCAGTAAATATGGGAGATCCCCCCCCTTACCCAAGTCCCCCATCATTGTCTGGGCCTCAGTGGGGCTGTATTCGGGGAGGCTCGTGTCATCCGGGATGTGTGTGTGGAGGGCGTGTCTCATCTGCAAATATTTATAAAACTGGGATGAGTGTAGGGAGTAGCGATTTTGAAGCTCTTGGAAGGTGAGTAGATGGCCTTTAGCCCATACATCCCCAAGTTGTGAGATGCCAATAAGATCCCACATTTTAAAACCTTGTAGTCCACTAACCTCCCGGAGCCAGGATCTGTGCCAAAGGGGCGTACATTGGGTCAATTTATGCATCCATCCGGTTTGACGCAACGAGGCCCGCCAGGCCAATAACATAGATTGAGTCACCTCAGGCAATCAAGATGGGATGGGCCCCCGTACATCACGGCCTGGATGGTAGTTAAACCTAGTTCACTCAACTCCAGACTGTAGGCCGGGTCAGACCAGCCCCCATTGAACCAATCGTAGACCACCAGGAGACGTACGGGCAGGAAATAAAGGTATAAATGTGTCATCCCCATACCCCCATCAAAGGAGGGAATCCAGCATGTAGACCGAGCTAGGCGCGTCCTCCCACTGCTCCAGAGAAACCGGGTAGTTAAACTGTCCAGTTCCCGGAACCAAATCCTGGGAAAGCAAAAGAGGGTATTTTGGAGAACATAAAGAAATCTGGGGAGGATCATCATTTTAAACAAGGCCACCCTCCCCAGGGGGTTCAGCGGCAGCGCTTTCCATTTGAGGAGATCTTCCTTGGCCTTCTTAACCAACGGGGTTACATTAAGAGCCCAGCCCAACTCGGGAAGGAGAGTAATCCATATCCCCAAGTATCTAAAGTATTGTCACCGGGTTGGTAAGGTGGATTGCCACTCAAAGCAATCCCTCGAGAGATGCAGGGGAACCAGACCTGATTTCCCATGGTTTAGCCTAAGGCCGGAGGCCTGCTCAAAAGAATGTAGAGTCTTGAGACAATATGGCCCAGAGGAGGTTGGATCAGACAAAAAGACCAGGACATCGTCCGCATATAATCCGATCTTGTCTGTTTCAGTAGTAGGCCACTCCCAGTCATGAAGGCGTTCCTCAGCCCGCACCAGGGAAGCCAAGGGCTCCATCACCAGGGTGAATAACAGTGGGGAGAGGCGGCAACCCTGCCTCCTGCCCCTGGCAAGGGGGAAGGCCTCTGATAGCACCCCGTTGACCAGCACTCGTGCTCTTGGGTGGGTGAAAGGACACGGACCAGTGATTTAAATTGCGGCCCAAATCCTATCTCGGCCAATACATCCTGCAAATATATCCAGTCTACCGTATCAAAGGCTTTTTTGAAGTCCACTGACAAGAGTGGTAAGTATGGAGTACGTTTTTTATAACCAAAGAAGACGGCCAAGGTGAATGGCTGTCTGACACTAGAGTGTCTGTCATCTCATAGGTTTGATAAGAAAACCCTCACACACCAACCTAGTTGGTGTCATGCTTCATCATCGGGTCCCAGCCGGGTATCCGAATGCTACCCAGCTGTGCTACAACACCTGTTTGCAGTGGAGCAGGTTGAGGTGTGCGTGAGTGTGATGAAGTGAGTGTGAATGTAAAAATACCTCCAGAATTCTACCCGTTACTTTATTCCTGGTGATCTGGGGTATATTTAAAAACAGAAGAGTGGGTAATACGTTACATATATTATGTGTAGCTTATTATTACCCTATGGTGGTCAACATGTTTCAGCCCTCTATAAAAAATATTAGGGCTTTTTTCAGGACCTTTCAGACCAAAGGTGAGTGACGTGAAAAAGTGAGTGGTATAAATAGATACCACGTGTAAAGCATTTTTAGCACTCTCGCTAAGAAGTGCTGTATATGCGTGGAGGACTGACCGTATGTGGGTCCTCACAAATTGTCGTGTACCTGTAAGGAAGGAACAATATGGTACAATGCAATAGTTAAGAAAACATTACTTCAATAAATACCGCCAATACTGATGGTGAATATATGGTGTTTATGCGGCACAAGGTGTCAGACAGGCGTGCCACGCACACTAGACAACAGGAAAAAGGTGTGGTGTTGATGCCTTTCAGCACTACAAGAAAGGTGCGTTTTTTATGCCCTGTGTAGCGGGACAAACAATGGCAGTGGCTAATCTGTAGGACTTATGGTGATCAAATACATGAAAAGTCCAGAGCAGATAGCTAACGTGGGCTGTGAAAATGCCTGCATTTAAGCTATATAGCGCGCAGTGTAAATTTGTGTGGTAAGTATTGAATTTAAGAAATAATTACATTAAACGGTTTTGTAGGCTTGCATATCTGGTCCTGGGGGGGGGGGGCGGCCTCGTATAAGTCACATACTGAAGTAAAAAAGGGGTTTAAAACAAAAGAGAGAGTAAATGCGAACATCCAGGCTTGTATTGTGGCAAGCTCTGTATTATCAGGCAGTATTGCAAAAAACAGCGGGAGTGCAGAGGTAAAACGGCTGCACTCTCAATTGGTCTAATCTTACTTATTGTGGAGGTCGCGTCTGCCGTATCACCTAAATGGGTTCCTCAGGAGCAGGCTGGCACCCATCTCGGAGTTCGCGGCAGTTTTATCGTAACCATTCCACTGATGGGAGCGTTACCGGGTAGTCCGTACGTCATCACGCATGTGGCATGTGATGCGGATCGACGTCTTTTGCTACTTGGATTAGAGCGTTGACTAAGTAACTCGGGAGTAGAGTTCCAGGTAAGTTGCGCTATAACGTGATGTTGACTTGCTGGTTTTAGAGCTTAATAATTTTTTTTTTTTTTTTATTATTTTTTTATTGAAAAATAAGGTGTAATTCCATTAAAATCCAATACATATTCAATTGAAAAATTATACATGTATAAAATGCAGAAAGTAACACATAAAAGAAAAAAAGTAGTTAGTCAGCACAGTACAAAACATAGTATAAAAATGTACATTCATAATTCATAGTTCCTGGGGGGTTCATATTCCTATTATAAATACATTGATCAACTTAAAACACTCATAGGTAATGTAATTTATCTTTTTGTTAGTTCCTCCATTTCTTCAAGGGCTCCCAGATATTTCTACCAAATTCTCGAGCTGTCCTCCCCTTAAATTCATATAAACATGCTTCTGGGTTATGCATACCTAACAATCTGGATAACCACATTTGAAATGTAGGAGCGACAGTATCCTTCCACCCAGCCGAGATAAGAATTCGTAATACCGCTACTGCAATGAACAATAACGCTTGGGTATCTCTCTCAACATGAAGTTTATTATCTATCCCTGTAATAACCAGGGTAGGGGATAGGTTGATATTAATACCTAGCAGCCCCTCCAAAAATAAAGTTATTCCACTGCGTATTAAGACCAAACTAGGACAGTCATAAAACATATGCAATAGGTCTGCCGGGCCTGAATTGCATTTGGGGCATTTATCATTTTCTCTAATTCCCCACCCATACAATTTCGCAGGGGTATAGTATAGGTTAAACAACGTCTTATAATGTTGAGACCTAAAGTTTACTGCACGAAAAACTTTCTGACTTAATATTAGGGCTTGGTCTATATCGACATCCGGATCCCCCAATTTTTGTGCCCATGTGGCCTCAGTTTTCTCCAGATCATCTGTGAGGGCGAGCAACGCAAAGTTGTAGGCAGTACCTATCTTCTTTCCCCCTTTTTTTAGGTACTCAACCAGTTGACTATCTGGGGATATTAAAATCTTTGGTCTTTGTGCTAATAATGTTTGAGAAATTTGTTCATATAAAATCCAGTGGGTACCGGGGATCCCATACATCTTCTGTAGGTCGTCAAAACTATAGAGAGCACCTCCTTTCATGATGTCACCCAGAGATCTTATCCCATGCTCTCTCCATACAGTACAGTACACACTTTGGCCTAGATATGGAAATAGATTTGATTTCCAAAGATTTACATTGCTATTTATTTTGGGAATCTTCATGATTTTACTGATAGCTTTCCAAGTCCCCCAGACTCCTTCAATGATCTTATACCTAGCCTTCCTATAGTATCTTCGATCTAACTCGCAGTGCAATAACCCATAAGCCTTCCTCCCCAATAACAGCTCGAAAATAGAGGGAGGGACCTGACTCTCAGTTTGATCTTCAGATGTTAGATGGTCCGGTTCAAGTAGTATGTTCATCTGTGTAAGAAGGCAAACCAAATGATATAGTCTGAGGTTCGGCATAGCCAGACCTCCCCTGTCCCATGGTAGTGACATAAAATTAATTGAACGTCTAACCCTGCCGTACTGCCAGACAAACTTAACAAAAGTGGATTCGATTTTCCTCAGTACACTTTCCTCTAACAGCAGTGGGATGGCCCTAAACAAGTATAACAATTTAGGGAACATCGTCATTTTTAAAACATTTACCCTACCAATTAATGATAGGTGTAGGATGTCAATTCTTTTCAAATCCTTTTCGATTTCATTAATAAGGGGAATATAATTCTCTCCAACCATCTTCTTGACTGCTGAATTAATTCTAACTCCAAGGTATGTGGCTGAATTTACAAATCTATGATCGGTCTTCACTATATTTTTAGTACAAATTATCTGCGTTTTCCCCTCATTTAGCCGATTGCCTGAATGAAGCCCAAATTCGTTGGCCAATTGAACCAACGCTGGCATTGCTTGGTGAGGGTCAGATGTAGTTATCGCCAAGTCGTCAGCGTATGCGAGCAATTTTGTAGTAAAGCCATTAAACACTACAGGGCTAATTTGTCGAGAGCCTAAAATTTTTTGAATGAAAGGATCTATATGTAGGGAGAATAGGATCGGGGAACAAGGACACCCCTGGCGTGTCCCCCTCTTTATCACTATTTTATCAGACCTTTCCCCCATGACCATAACCCGAGCCACGGGATCATGATACATAGCCTTAATTGCCCTCAGGAAATTATTACCAAAGCCTCTACCAACCAAAATCCTCCAGAGAAAGTCCCAAACCACTCGGTCGAAGGCCTTCTCGGCGTCGAGGAGGATCATGGCCATCTCCCCCCCCGTGGCATCATGGGCATCAAATAGCGCAATTGCTCTTCTAGTGTGTTCTGTAGTACCTCTCCCAGGTATAAACCCATGCTGCCACGGGGAAACAAGACGCCCAATGATCCCCCCAGCCTACCAGCCCAGATCTTAGAATATAGCTTGGTATCAGCATTAATCAATGATATTGGTCGGTAGGACCCCGGCAGTTCTTTAGGTTTCCCCTTCTTGTGGAAGATAACGATGTTAGTTTCCTTCCAGGACTCGGGAATTAAACCTGACCACAAGATACCATTGAATAAATCTAGTAAAATTGGGGCGATCTCTTTTTCTAAACATTTATACACCTCTAGAGGGATTCCATCAGGTCCTGCTGCTTTACCTGAGGCTAGTTCCTGTAAAGCTTTAGTTAATTCTGACATATCTAGATCTCTATCGAGATCATCTCTAGTTTGAATGTCTAGACAAGGCCCATCATCCACATAGCCTGAATCTGAATCGTGTTCACCCAAAACGCCCTCTTTATTATAAAGATTCTGATAAAAATTCTGAAAAACTCCCAAAATGTCTTTGGGCTCTGTATACTCCTTATCTTCATCCTGTATACGGGATATTACATTCTTAATCCTCTTTTGCCTTATCTGCAAGGCAAGTGCCTTACCCGCCTGTTCTCCTGTTTCATAGCGACTTGCCTTGGAAGCCTGAAACTCGCTAGTTTCTTTCTGAGTGACTGTTTTCTGCAGGTCCGCTTTAATAACTGTTATCCTTTTTAGACTCTCCCGACCCTCCCGTCCCTGACCTAAATCCTTAACATGCTGTTCTTCCGCTACCATTAGCATATCTAACAACTTCTCAATCTCCCTTTTGTCATCTTTCCTGATCCTGGCGGAACAGCTTATCGTCTCTCCTCGAAGAGCGGCCTTAAAGGCATCCCAAACACTATTACGAGACGCACTATACCTATTGGTATCGTAAAACTCCACGGCCCATTTTTTAAGATGTTGAACAAATCTGGTGTCTAATAACAATTTTCTCTCGAAAGACCAACTGGTTTGTTTCCTTTCTATTTTAGGCATATCATAGTACAGCACTAGAGGATTGTGATCTGATATTGATTTTGGGAGTTTCTTAATTCGCACCTTATTCAGCTCCGTGGAGGAAATCAAAAAGTAATCTAATTTAGTATATTTCAGATTAGGACAGGAGAAATAAGTGAAACACGGATCCGAGGGTTCCCTGACCGCCCACACATCTTTGAGACCATGTGACTTCATAAGGGAGTCGAGAGCTCGGAACACTTTGGGTTTCCTCCCAGAATAATCATCTGCTTTGCTCCAGTCCACTGAAATATTTAAATCTCCACAGACCATTATGGGCGTTGGCCAATTAGCTAACTCCACCTCCAAACAATCAAAGATTTCAGGATCATCCTGATTTGAGCCATATATCACACATATTGTACAGCCTAAATTAAGTTCAACTATCGCCCATCTCCCTGCACTGTCAGCCTTACACCGCTTTGCTCCTCCAACCATAGGTTTAGCTAAAATGGCCACTCCTCTAATAGTTGACGTTTGAGATGAGCAAGCTAAAATTTCGAGCCCCCTAAATTTCATCAAATTTCTCTTTGCCCAAGGAAGGTGGGTCTCCTGTATGCAGAAAATATCGATATTGTTAAACTTAGCAAAATGCTCCACCCTTTGGCGTTTTCTTGCGTCATTCAAGCCACCTACATTAACTGTACATATTTTAATGCATGACATAATTTTGTATTAATCTTTCCTGCTGAATTTTAATGTTAACAACTTTTACCTTAATACACCTTATTTTCTTTTTTTTCAATTTTCCCCCCACCACCCTCCTCACCCTCCTCCCCCCCCATCCCCCCCTCCCCGCCCTCTCCCTCCACCCCTGCTCCCTAGCTAGCGAGGCGCACAGACCTGGCCTGTGCGTGTGATGGTCGCAGTGAAAGCAGTGAAGCTCTTCATCTTATTATACTTTAACTCTTCATTCTGAATCCCCCTTGAGACGCATTTTTTTTTTTTTTTTTTAATAAAGTGGACACCCAAACTACAAATTCACCTGAACCTTCACCAATAGTTTCTATGCAGCTAGAAACAAAGACAAATACTTCATACATCCAAAATTGTTCTATTTCCCATGAGAATCCAAATATTCTCTAGCTTTAATCTCAGAGGTAAAGTACAAAGTTCTCCCATCGCTTATAACTTTCAATTGGGCTGGATTAATTAAATAGGCCTGCATTTTCTTCTGCTGAAACGGATTGATCAGCTGCCTGAGTCTCCAACGCCTCTCCACTGTACAATGACAAAAATCTGGGCGAACAAAGAACGAAATCCCATCCGCATTCCTCTTAGCATCCGGTCTAGCCTTCTCCGCAATTGCCTGCCTCAGCACGAAATTACCCAAAAAGATTAGAATAGCTCTAGGTTTATCTCCTTCTTTAGTGCCTTTTTTGATCTTAAATGGAGTTCGATGAGCTCTCTGTATCTCTGCTGACCAAATCCAGTTGGACAACTCTGGAAATGCTTGTTCGAATAGTTTAATGATGTAGGCTCTGACATCGGACCCTTCCATCCCTTCGGGGACCCCAAGAACCCGAAGGTTATTCCGTCTCATCCTATTTTCAATGTCTTCCAGTTTCCACTGAATATCTGTAATGTGTGTATTTTGGGCTTCGACCTTATTGACTGCAGCTGCTGCCTCCGCCTCCGTGGAGACGACTCTATCCTCCAGATTAGTTACCCGGTCTCCCAGATTGATACAGGCCTTAGATAACTTCCTAACAGCTCCCTGGATTTTCTTCACAGCTGCTTGAGATTTTCGACTGTCCTGCCGAGCTTCCTCTCTGTGGGCCAGAATCTCGCTATGGATAGTCTCTAATAGCGACATCTGTGCGGCACCACCCCCCGGGCTCCCCTGCAGGGGCAGTGCTGAGGAATGGTCCCAACTAAGCTCACGCTTCTTTGGTGGTTTAACTGCTGTTGCGGGGGAGCCAGGCTCAGGATCACTTTCTATATCTGGATCTGATACAGCATTGGAGCCAAGATCCTCATCTTCGTCATCATCTGACCACTCCCCCCTCAGACACTGAGAAGAAGCACTCACTCGGGACCTTTTCACTTTCTTTCCCCTTCTCAGCTTCGCTGGTGGCAAGATTCTCCTTAATAGGTAAGCCATCACTCGGTCCCTCTTGATCCTTTGCCATATTGACGACATCAACCAAATCCTCTGGACTCCTCTGGGTGTTACTGGTGTCAGAGACCCCTGGTTTACACGATATGATGTTGCTGTCAGTCTCTTTCAAATCCCCCATGGTCTCGCTATCACATTTACCTGACATATCAGGCCCATACTTAGGCTCCAGGTCGAGTTCAGGCTTAAGTACATGCTCGGGTTCCCTCAGATCGTCCCCTTCCATTAAGCAAAGCCCTCTAGTGTTCAAGGGGGGGAGAGGATCAGTAGAAGCAGTTACTTCTGAGTCAATCATGGTGTCAGTGACAGTAATCCCTGTTTCAGGTTCTCCCCCCTCCTGTGGTGGTATTGGATTTTTTTCCCCCTTCTCTCTGCCAATCCTTGCAAATATGTCGGCTATTGGGGCCATAGCTGTGGCTGTTGCCTGTCTTGTTCTGCCCACCACCTGTTTTCTTACCGGAGGGGTCTGCGAGTTGCCATCTGTGTCACCCGGCGCCGTTTCCATTCCAGCCTTTTTCTTTCTCTCGTTGCCTGACTTCCCTCCTGTGTTGACCTTAGGAGTCATAGCAGTTCGCCTCTTTCCTGCCCGGAATCTCCTTAATGCGAGCTGCTCGTCCCGTCCTGTAATCCTCAGTGATCTGGCCTCGTACGCTGTTCTGCTCCGCGGCGTCCGTGAAGCTTCACCCGAGCCCCGCCCTCTTGCTCTCCGACTGGAGCACAGTGAGAGAGCCGCCCGCGTCAGCACCTGAAGCAGCCGTGCCGCCGAGCCCCGACAGGTAAACGGTAAAAGCATCCAAAAATCTTTCCTAGAAGTTCCGCCGAAATTATTATGCTTCCTTTAGGTGCCACATCCAAAAATCCATCGGCTCATAGCTTATGAAGGCTATAGATAACCGCTGCCATTGATCTCGGTGAGGAGTTCGTACGAGCTTCACTGCTCTGCTGCTTTCAGCTGCAACTAAGCAGCCGCCATCTTCCCCGTGGTTTTAGAGCTTAATAATGGGGTCTAAATAAAATCACCATATTATTTATACATGATGCACTTAACCATTTACTGTCAAGATCAATGTTACAGAGAAAAGTTGTTTTGGTTATGAAGCAATCTCTCTGATGGTGACTTCTTACAATTTCAAATTCACATGAATTCCACTGGAGCCAGGTGTATTGACTAGTTACAGTCACGGGCTCAGACTAATGTTTCAGTTTGTGCGTCATGGTTGGTAGACACAGTCAAGGTCTAATCTGTCTAATAGCTGATATCATAGACACTTTCTCAGGTACTGATATCATTGTTAATGCCAAGGTCTACTAATAACCTGCAGATTTTAACTGAGAGGATTAATCCAGAATAGATAAATAAATACCATTATTAATCATAAGGTGCGATAGTGGCACATATAAAGTTTCTTTTCATTCTGTTGTGAGTGTGATGTCAAAGCTCATCTTTGTGAAATCCTGACTCATGCCGGTTTTAACCAAAGGTGTTTTTCAGCGGCTGAGGCTGTTCCAGGGTATGTTGTCATTGAGCCCTTGGATGTGCGTGGACATTCGATATATCCATCTCTGTTCTTTATCCAATAACTCTTGTTGGATATTGTTCTTCATGTTACTGTCCAGTTGCGCTATCACTACCCATTGCATGGCATTAGGGGTGTGACATTGTTCAAGAAAGTGGTTGGTCATGGGTGATATGTTGCGCTTGCAACGAATGTTACTCCTGTGTTCACAGATTCTTGTTTTGACTTTGCGACTTGTCATACCAACATATCTTAAGCTACATGGGCAAGTTATGAGGTATATGATGTTTATGGGGTTACAGTTTGTATGTCGACGCATCTACCAGGTTTTCCCAGGTTCTAGGTTTAGGGTTTTTGTGGGTTGAGTTAAAGGACATACGCTGCAATCGCCGCATTGAGGATGTCCTTTTATCTTTGGCAGTCCCCAGGCATTGATGATTGTGTTTTCTTCTTGTTGTTTCTGTTGTTGGGGCCAAGTGTGTACTAGCCTGTCTTTCAGGCTACTCCTTCCTTTGTATGAAAATAGTGGTTTCTCCCACTCAAAATTGCCTGTGTTCAGTATAGCCCAATGTTTTTGTACTATCTTGGACACTTGATTCATCACTGTATTATAAGTTGTCACACAAGTTCAATGAAATGCTGTTTCAATTGGTGTTTTGGGTTCAAGCAAACCCTCACGATTTTTGTTGCGTGCTCTTTTTTCAGCCTTTCTGGTTATTTTGTTTGGATATCCATGATCATTTAGTTTAGTAGTCAGCACTTTCTCCTGATCTTTAAAGTCTTTGATGTTGCTGCAGTTCCTGCGTAACCGCAGGTATTGTCCATAAGGGAGAATTTCCCTCAGGGGACTGGGGGTGGAAACTAGTATAATGAAGAAATGAATTTCTTGCTCTGGGGTTTAAAGTGTGACTTGGTGTCTAGTCTCCCATTGTGATGTATAATGTCTGGTTCTAAGGAGGTGATGGTATTCCTACTTATGGTGTGTGTAAATTTGAGGTTACGGTCACACCCGTTGATCCAGTCAAGAAAATATTTTAATGACTCCTCTGGACCTTCCCAGATGAGGAACACGTCATCTATGTACCTTTTGTAAAAGCGTATGTTCTTTGCGAGGTGGGTGTTAGGATTCAACAGGAATTTTTGTTCAAAACTGTAAACGTACAGCCCTGCCACGATTGGGGCGAAGGTGCTCCCCATCGAAGTGCCATACGTTTGTAGGTACAGTTGGCCTTCAAATTCAAAGTAATTTTCTTTTATGGCTAGTGCAGCACATTTCAGAATAAATAACTTAGGTGTTTGATAGGACCAGCTACTACTGTCTAAGGCAGTTTTCAGAACTCCCAGTGTGTCATCCTGCGGGAGACTCGTATACAGACTCTCTATGTCTAAACTAACTAGGCAGCCTGTGTTGGGATTAAATGTAAAATCTTTGATTTGACCTAAAAGGTCTTTCATGTCTCTAAAATACGTAGTAGACCCCTGCACCAATGGTTGCAGGAAGAAGTCACAAAACTTGGACAGAGGCTCTATAATGGAGCCTATGCCTGACACTATGGGGCGGCCGGGTGGGGGGACTTTGTTCTTATGCACTTTTGGAATAGTGTAAAAGTATGGGATTTTCTCTTTCGAGGTTGTCAAGCATTGGGCTTCTTTTTTACTGATGTGCCCTTGGTTTTCCGCATCTGTTGCTAGTTCATGAATTGCTTCTTTTAGCCTGGGCGTGGGGTCCTCACGGATCGGTTGATAGTTGCGCCGATGTGCTAGAAGACGTAGGAATTTGTTTTTGTAAGCTGCCTTATCCTGTAGGACTATCCCTCCTCCCTTGTCCGCTGGCTTTATTACTACACTCCTATTCTCTTTCAGTGTAGTCAATCCTTCCCACTCCTTCTTAGTGGCATTTTTGAATGTATTTTTCTCGGTTAATGATTCAATGTCTTTGAAGACGGCTTGCTCAAATGCTGCAAGTTCAACTGGTATGGTTGTTGGTGGTGGCATGAAAGGGGACTTGAGTTTAAATTCTGTATCTCCTTTCTCTTCTGTGGCGAATACGATCGCTTGTTTTGAAATGAATGCTTTTAACTTCAACTTTCTGAAGAAGTCTGCCATCTCACAGTGGAGACGGAATTTATCAAGGCGGTCTGTTGGTACAAAGCCCAAGTCTGTGTTCAGAAGGTCCATTTCAGTTTGGTCTAGCACATGTTGGGAGTAGTTAGTGACTAGGTTTTGCTGGTGCTTGGTCCTGTTCGTTGTTCCTTCGACATACTCCTGGTGTGTGCTCCTGCTTGAGGGTCGTCCTCCCAATGTACCTGTGGTTGTCTTCGTAGTTTTCCTCGCCCTCTCCGGGCATTGCCTAAAAAAGGAAACCTCTTGTTCGGGTTCACAAAGGGAACTTGCGGGGCGAAAGACCGGTTCCAGCCATACATAATTTGTGGAGGCATCTGGTGGAATGGCTGTGGGAATTGCATCTGATTCCCTGGTGGGCCTTGGCTCCGGCTGGGACCCGACGATGAAGCATGACACCAACTAGGTTGGTGTGTGAGGGTTTTCTTATCAAACCTGTGAGGTGCCAGACACTCTAGTGTCAGACAGCCATTCGCCTTGGCCATCTTCTTTGGTTATAAAATACTTCTAGGGACAAGGATGGCCGTCCTACAGTTCTAGCTCTCTACACTTTGGTTTTTTGAAGTATGG
This sequence comes from Lissotriton vulgaris, assembly GCF_964263255.1. Classification (NCBI taxonomy): domain Eukaryota; kingdom Metazoa; phylum Chordata; class Amphibia; order Caudata; family Salamandridae; genus Lissotriton; species Lissotriton vulgaris. The sequence continues at coordinate 900,799,072 of NC_141687.1, forward strand.
GGTAAGCACATGCCGGTGGGCCAAAGCCAGCTGCAGCCTCCGGAGGCAATGGCGGGTCCCTTTCTGAGGCATGAACCCACATTGGTCTGGATGGACCAGCAGGGTTAAGTAGGGTTTCAATCGTTGAGCCAGAATGGTGGCAAACAACTTAATTTCAGTGTTGAGAAGGGAGATGGGACGATAGTCAGCGCATCTACGAGAGGGGGGCTGGGATTTCCGGAGAACCACAATGGTGGGGATGTCTGTTTCCTGCGGAAAGGAACCTTTCTCCACGGCTTCAAGGAATGAGCTGGTCAGGTGGGGCGCCAGCATAATATTCCTGGGGAAGGACATCAGGGCCCGGGGTCTTACCCGAGGAGGTGAGGGTGATCGCTTCTTCGATTTCATTGTGTGAAATGGGGTGATCCAAGTCTTTCTTAGCTGCCACTTCTAGCTTGGGGAGACACACCCCACCCTGCTCAAAGAGGGCCGAGAGTGACAGCTCAGGGGCTAGCATTGTGTATAGTCTCCGGTAGTAGGCCGCAAAGGTGTTAGCCATCGCCACAGGGGCATGATGGACCGCTCCATCCTCGTTTGCCACCTCTGGGATAATACGATTCGCCCTTGGGTATGTGGCTAGCCTGTGCAGGATCATGCCATTTTGTCCCCCCACCCATAGATTCTCGCCACCAAAGACCTCCAAAGGAGCTTCACTGCTTTCAGGGATAGCTGCCTAATGTCATCCTGAATGTGGGAAAGCTGCCGGGCTTGGGCTGCATCCTCTGATATGGATAGTAGCTGTTCCAAGCGGAGCGCCTGCGCTTCCTTGGATGAGATCTCCTGCAACTGCTCCTGCCTCTGGATCTTTAGCTGCCCTTTAGCGACACCCCATATGGTCGCCTTCCCTGCCTCCCATAGGGTACCCAGGGAGGCTACAGAACCCTCATTAGTAGCGAAGTATTGTTTATGCTCCATCCCTACCACTTTTTTAAAAGCTTTATCTTGGAGGAACCAGGCATTCATCCTCCATGTTTGGCGAGCCGACCGAGGGGGAGCCCCTATGCCGAGGAGTACTGGAGAGTGGTCGGAAATGCCTTTGGGCAGAATGCGGTCGTCTAGAATCTCAGAACAGTCCAGCGTGGGGACGAAGATCGCATCTATGTGCGCTTATGTGTGGTGGGCTGTGGAGGTATGAGTGAATTGAGTGGTGCGAGGGTGCCATGTACGACATACATTGCAAAGTCCCAGGGACTCGGACCTGCTCTGCAGCTGTTTGCACGCGCTGTTCGGGTGGCGGTTGGAGTACCCGTTGTGTCAAGGGCCGGGGCCAAAACTGCATTAAAATCACCCGTCACATGGGCCTATTGTTTAGCAGGGCACCCATGTGCGCAAGTGTGGACGTGAGCATCGAGGGGGGCATATACTGACATTAGAGTGAGAGGGGAGCCAGCCAGCGACCTACAAACTGTCACAGATGACCCTTGATGATCATGAAACACTTGGGAAAAAACAAAAGGCAGGGTGCGCCTCAGGAGAATCGCTACCCCTCTTGAGCCCCTGGAGAAGCCGGAGTGCCAAACTCTGTCATAGCCATAGTGAGCCAAGAAGGGGCAGCAGTTACCCATGAGGTGCGTCTCCTGAAGCATAAGAATATCTACGAGAAGACGCTGCGCATATCTTAGAACCGCTGTGAGCTAGTGCCGGTCCAGCAGGCCATTGACGTTCCACGACAATACGTGGAGAGATGCCCTAGGCACAGTGTTAGCGATCATGGTGGTGCTGGGAGCTCGCACTGACATGAGCATTTGCTTCATATAAGAATGAAACCTGTCCATCTAACAAGAGCCTGAGCCGTTCCGTGATAGCTGAAACAAAAAATAGGGTGCAAATCTCAATGCTGTGTGAATGTTGATGTAACACAATTAAAAATAATAAAAACAAAACTGAACAATAAGACCCCAGGGGACAACGGTCCCCCCTCCCCCTCCCCACCACCACCCCCCACCCTACACTTCGGGAACGGAAGCATCAGTCGCCCCAACAATGAGCAAATAGAACAGGATCAAACTAAAACGCTTGGAAGTAGGGAAGTGTGGAGGACCCCTCCTCATGACAGGATGTACATAAACGAGATCATCAGAGGAAAGAAAAATAAGTCAACACATAACACAGTCCCTGGCTGCAGAGCCAGGTCCCGCAGGCAGGGACGAGATCAGGCCGGATCCCTCAAGACCATCGGGCTACGTGAAAGGTCAGTGTCTGGAAGATCAAGAAGAGAGGGCCAGGGCAAAGCACCTCCACACTCCAGGCAGCCGGAGGAGCCAGAGCACCTCCAGGCTGACGACTCCCCAGAGAGCAGCTTTGGTTGCTGGGAGCGGCCCAGGGGGGAGTCCGACTGGGCCCACCTCGGACTACGGCGCCTATGGGGGCAGTTGCACTGCAGCTGGGGGGGCGAAAGGTGTGGGATGGACAGCTCCGCCGCCCGCCCCCAGGGGTGAAGTCTGGCCACCGGTCCGCAGTGGGTGGTCTTCAGTTGCCCATGTCCAAGCCTCAGTAGGAGAGTCAAAAAACAAGGGGGCATATTACCAAGCAATAGCGATAATTTTCGCTATTGCTTGGTTTGAGACAAAAACTTATCACCGACCTGCGGCGATTTTTATCGCTGATAAACCTTGGTATTACCAAGGTTTATCGCAAATGCGATAAAGATCGGCCGCAATGCATGAATATCGCTGAAAAGTCAGCGATATTCATGCATTACCGAGCTAATGCTCTTAGCCATGTTATCCACCTCCCATTGGATAACATGGCTTAGAACTGCTCAGGGCAGGTGTTAGCTTTTGGAGATATTCGCATTTAGCGCGAATATCTCCAAAAGTTGGTAATAGGAGATAGCGATGTTAGCGACTGTTTCCAGAAGGCAGAGTATAAAGCTGGAATCAGGCTATATAAAAAGAAAATTAAGTCAGCACAAGCCATATTCTATGAATCAAAAATCAATCTGGCTGCAAACTCCCCCAAAGAGATTTTTAAAATAGCCAAATCATTGATTTCCCCTCCCCCTGTGCGTATGTCAACAGATGGTGCATTAGCACGATGCAACAATCTGGCCATTTTCTTCTCCCAGAAGATTCAGACCATCTATTCTTCCTTTGTCACAAACAGACACGACGCAGATGCCGCCACTATAGCTAGCCCTGCTTCCCGAGTCCCTTGTAAACTGGACAGCTTTCCTCTCCTAGATTCCATCATGCTAGATAGGATAATCCCTAAAGTAATCTCGGGATCCCCTAGTGATCCAGCACCTCCGCAGGTTCTTGCCACGGTCATTGATGTTATCCGTCCACTCATCCTCGATGTCCTCAACTCCTCCAGCACATCGAGCGTCATCCCGATCGTGTGGAAACGTGCAAAGGTCAAAGCTTTATTAAAAAAAAAACACTTTCAGTTCAGTTATTCCATGGGGTAACCCTTACACAGATTGAGCTTGATAACCAGAGTCGTAATGTGCAGGGAAGACGACGAGGAACTATAGGAAGTTTCATGACTGGCTATAGATGGAAACTTCTACGGAATTGTATGCATTGATGATAATGTGATGCTGACTGACTGATTACTGTTTTCTAGATTCCTATATCTTGTTCACCTCATCTCTGAAAAAGACGCAGTGATTACTATCTCACTTGATATGATGTTGTACTTTAGTTTTCAGTCTTATTTATTCATTTATTCGTTTATCCATTTATTTATTCATTTATGTTGTTCATTATTCATCTATTTGCTTATTCATATTTTGTTTTATATATTCTATTACCCATGATTGATTTCGGCACTATTCCACCATGTCTGTATAATGATGATGCTTTATTGCTGATTTAATCTTTGTTTTTGCTTAATAAAAATGATTTGAACACAAAAAAAAAAAAAAAACACTTTAGATCAAAATAATCCAGCAAACTTCCGTCCCATTTCTTTACTCCCTTGGATGAGTAACTTGCTTGAAAAGCACATTAACAATATCTTAGTAGATTATTTAGAATCTAACAATCTGCTAAGCACCTTCCAAACAGGATTTCGCCCTCAACATGGAACTGAAACAGCCTTACTGGCAGTGACGGAAGAAACAAGATCGGTGCTGGACCAGGGAGGGAAAGCAGCCATCATTTTATTAGATCTCAGTGCCGCGTTCGACACGGTTAACCATGCCACCCTATTACATCGTTTGAAAGGCATGGGTGTGTCGGGCGCGGCCCTGACATGGCTGACTTCCTTCCTGGAAGAGCGCTTCTTCCAGGTGTTTGAGGGGGAGGTAGCTTCCATCAAGCAGCCACTCAGCTGTGGGGTCCCCCAGGGCTCTGCCCTGAGCCCCACGCTTTTCAATGCCTACATGAGGCCTTTAGCGTAGATAGTCCATCCCTTTGGCGTGCGTATTATCACCTACACTGACGACACTCAGTTGGTGGTCTCATTGGATCACACTGAGGGGTCGTCCAGTACACTGGGCCCCTGTCTAGAGGCAGTGGCCAAGTGGATGGAATCCTCCTGCCTCAGATTAAACGGGGAGAAGACCGAGATCATGCTTCTGGGCAATCCTGCACCGACCACTCTGGTTTCCATCTGGCCCTCGTGTCTAGGTCCTCCTCCCCTTCCTAAACCTCATATAAAGAGGCTGGGAGTTTGGCTTGATAAATCGCTAGACTTCACTTTCCAGGCCACAAAAACTGCATCTACCTGTTTCGGGCTTATGAGAATGCTCCGCAAAGTGTTCCCCTTACTTCCATTCCAGGCGAGGAGAGTTATGGTCCAGGCCTTGATACTCTCCCGCCTGGATTATGGCAATGCTTTATATCTTGGAGCCCCGGTAGCAGCGATCAATAAACTACAAGTCACTCAAAACTGTGCGGCTTGACTACTTTTTAATATCCCACGCAGGCAGTCAGCCAAACAGGCCCTAAAGAAGTTACATTGGCTCCCTGTGGCTGCAAGGGTACAATTCAAGGCTATGTGCCTTGTTTATAAAGCCATTCACCGAACAGAACCAGCTATAATACACCCCTTAGTCACCCCCTACCTTCCTCCCCGAGCCCTTTGTTCCAGCTCACTGCATCTAGCCACCACGACCAAAATAAAGAAGGCTCGTTGGGGCGGTCGCTCATTCTCGCACATGGCTGCGAGAACATGGAATTCCTTACCACTTGCCCTTAGAGGAAACAACAACCGGATGGCATTCAGAAGAGCTTTAAAAACTCACTTGTTTGGAAGAGCGTGTTAACATACCCAGTGGAGAAGTGTGGCTCACTGGTTAGAGGAAGCATACCCTGAAGCAGAGGTCAGGACCAGGGTTCAATTCCCGACCCGGCAGGGTCTTGAGCCCAATTGTCCACGGACTCAATAATTCTCGCTTCAGTGCCCTCTCTAATCACGGGTTCACACTCTGCAACTCTGGGCATTATCTTGCTTAATCTCCACAACGGCCCCCCGCGGCGGGATGCCTGGCTTTCACCTTGGGGATGCCCAGTACGGGTTATCTCACAGGGAAAAAGCCAGGACGGGTTCCCAAGGCAAGCGCTGAGATGCCCTAGGGTAAGTCGAGCGCTATATAAGAACACACATACATACATACATACATACATCCTGCAAATCAGTCAACGCGCTGCGAGGCCTCCGGGTAGTTCATGCGCGATATAAATATAATTTTTCATTTCATTTAATTTCATTTCAAGTGACTGATGAGGGTTTAGAACAAGGATTACAGAGTAAACCTGAGCATCAGTTTCCTAATACCAAGTCACCCCGTACGCCGGTAATCTATACTTTACCCAAAATACACAAAAATCAAGATAACCTACCCGGCCGCCCCATAGTTTTGAGCTGTGGCTCTATTTTAGAACCATTCGGCCAATATGTAGACTTCTTTGTTAGGAAATTTGTTCAGATAATTGGAAGTTACATGTGTGATAGCATGGCCATGATGAATTTTGTTGAAAATTACTCATATGACCCAGCCTCTGACACTCTATGCACTCTTGATGTAGTGTCACTTTACACAAACATCCTCCAAAATGATTCCTTACAGATCATTCAACAAATCCTCAATACACGTCCCTGCCCTCATGTGGTACCCACCATCTTTATATCACAACTATTAGAAATTTGCCTCACAAAGAATTTCTTCCTCTTCGATGGCCAAGATTACCAGCAAACTAAAGGGACATCAATGGGGCCATTTTTTCCCCAACCTGGCCATACTTTATATGGACTCCCATGAGACCCGATCAATTCTGTCTTCATTGAATCCTTTCCGCACTGCCATTTTAGTGTGGAAGAGATACATTGATGATATGTTTATAATCTGGCAAGACTCTGAGACTTTTTTTTTATTTTATTTTATTTTTTTAAGACCCTACTGGGGGCATGGCAAGTATGGAAATCAATCTTAAAATTCTTTCATGTCCCTAAAATTAACCCTTCTCTTCTTTTGGAGAATTCGAGTCTTTTCCCTCAGCTAAGTAATTATGGGAACCTACACATTTGGAAGGGCTTAGGGGTTAAAACTATAGGAGACCTAATGGTAGGAGACAAGATAAGTGGGTTTGAGGACATGCAAAGAAGATATGGCCTCCCTGAAAATCAGTGGCTTATATATGGCCAAATTTCGGGCATCCTACAGGCTTGCAGGCCAAAACTTAAATCCCTGGTAGACTTCCCTATGTTTGAGGGCATTGGAAGAGGATGTAGGAAGATAAAAGAGGTTTATAATATGCTGGCTTCCAGATTACAGGATGATGTAGGAAAAGTAGAAAGTGACTGCGCAAACAAACTGGGAAACCCGGATGTAGATTTGGACCTAGCATTATGGTTAAATAAAAAGATCTTTCGGGCGTCCAACCTACGGGCACAACATTTTAAAACAGTTTATAATCTGTATCACACACCGGCCAAACTATTTGCCTGGGGTGTTAGGAATGATGATTGCTGCCCGAGATGCAATAAGGGGCAAGCAGACTTATTACATATGTTTTTTACTTGTGAGTGATTGGCCCCTGTCCTGGATGGAATAACACAATTTTGAGAGGGGCTGCTAGGTCATAAGACCGATCTATCCCCAACACTGATGTTATTTGGCTCAGATTCTAAACTGGTTTTAACAGAGGAGGAGGCTGCTTTGGTTTTTATGTTGGTGTGCTTAGAATCTTAATCTCGGCCGGATGGAAGGATGTTACAGCCCCCTCTTTTCAAATGTGGGTCTCCAGATTTTTGGGTATTTATAATATTGAGTCTTGTCTCTATGAATTTAAAGGTGTTAAAAAACGAGAGATAGGAAGACGATTATTGGCCCCGGTTAAGAAATGGCTGGAGGACAGAATAAGAACTTGAAATGTACTGTATTGTTATATTTATTGATAGATCTGCTGTAGTATTTTTATCCCCACGTCAAATAATGTGTTTTTAGCTCCTTATATCTGAGTGATTATGTAATTGTATTAGATGTTCTTATACCTTGCTTGTGGTTAATTATGTATTTTCTCTTTGCACCATGAACTCCAATAAAATAAAATATTTTAAAAAAAGACTCTTGAGACTACTATGAAACAATTCTTTCATTGGTTAAACAATAACTGTGAGGGGCTAAATTTCATGCTGTCACACAGCAAGACCACAATTTCATTCCTTGACCTCAAAATCCAACATAAGGAAGGTACACTAATCCCAAGTCTGTTCAGGAAATCCACCAAACTTAACACGCTCCTGAGATACGACAGCAACCACCCACGTGCCCTCAGAGACTCACTACCCTACTCACAGTTCCTACGCATTAGACGGAACTATGCACTGAAAGAGAAGAGGAGGAGAAGTGTGGCTCACTGGTTAGAGCAGGCAGACCCTGAAGCAGAGGTCAGACCTGGTACCAGGGTTCAATTCCCGACGCGGCAGTGTCTTGAGCTCAAATGTCCACGGACTCGATAATTCTCGCTTCGGTGCCTGACCTAATCATGGGTTCACACTCTGCAACTCTGGGCATTAAGCTTGCTTAATCTCCACAACGGCCCCCCGCGGCGGGATGCCTGGCTTTCACCTTGGGGATGCCCTGTAGGGGCTATCTCACAGGGAAAAGCCAGGACGGGTTCCCAAGGCAAGCGCTTAGAGACCCCTGGGTGATAAGCGCTATATAAATCCAATATACAATACAATACAAAGAGGATTACTTCCATAAAGCCAAAGTCCAAAATAAAAAATTGACAGCAAGAGGTTACCCTCACAGATTAGTTCGCAATTCCCTGAAAAGTGCCTGGTATTGTCCAAGGGATTGCAACCTAGTACTCAAAACTAAACACTCACAGAACCTCATAGTATGTGTTACAACCTTCTCCTCTGTTTCACATACCATACATAAAAGCATTCTTAGACATTGGGAGGTCATCAATGCAGGCATATTGAAACTGGAACGCTCATAGTTTGCATTTGAAAAGAAGAAAAATATAATTACCATTTGGTCAGGGCACCCTTGCCAACTTCATCATGCACCGGTACACTCAATGCCCATTGGGACTTGGCCTCACTCAAAGGGCATGTCAAGTGTGGGAACTGTATTGCATGCAAGTTTACTACTGAATGCAAGGAATATGTCTTTGGCAAAATTGGATTGAAAGATTTTTCAAACTGCAACACTTACAATGTTATATATGCTATTCTATGCCCCTGCAATAAAATCTATATTGTCCAAACCACGCAAAAAGCACAAATAAGGATCTGTCAACATCGCAACCGATTACGTTGCAGAACACCAAATGCCCCCCTTGTGCAACATTTTCTGGCATCAGGCCATACAGAGGACGACATCCGTTAGACCATCATCAGTGTGTCCAAGCCACCACCAAGAGGCGCGGATTTCTCACAGCTCCTCAACAAGGAGGAACTCAAGTGGATTTTACGAACAGCCAGCATACACACTGGCCTCAATCATCTTGAGGATTGGACTACGTTAATTTAGCCTGTATTACTGTGCCGTTCTGTCACCTCTCTCTGATAACTCCAAACTCTATATAGTGTCTTACATAAATCTAAGCGTAATTATCACATCCTCAACATTCACGCTACACTAGTTCTTTCTCTCAATCACCACTACAAAATGGCTGCATCCTTTACATAACCTTGTCTGTCCTTTATTTTCCTTATTTTCTTGATTCTGTCACTTGACCTCATCATCCAATTAGTTCCTTCTCTCATTCACCACTACAAAATGGCTGCCTCCTTTACTTAACCTTGTCTATCCTTTTCTTTCCTTATTTTCTTGATTCTGTCACATGACCTCATCATCCAATAAGTTCCCTGCCCATTTAAACTGCCTCCTTACCGGCAACTAGTTCCTTCATATCCCCGATCCCGACAGGCATGACATGCTGTAACAGGTTGTTCACAGGTAAGCACGCCCTACACCCAATTGCCCTTGCCTCACCTCCTTACTACCTAAATACTAAATCTCCACAAACTTTTGTTTAGATTGGCCTCGACCCCATTCCTTGTCACTAGAGACCGCGGACGCGGCTCACAGGTTACTGGCTTGCCGTCCCTGATATCCAGCAGCCCACTGCAATTGGTAAGCCTTGTTACGCCTGAAATTGGTACTGTCCCACCCACCTTGATCTCACCCTTCTTTAATTGGCCATTCTCCTTCATTTAGGCCACTCTGATTTCGAGACCGCTCCGCGGCGCGTACATTTCAAACCTCTCCTTTAAGCTGTTACAGCCTTTAGTTATGTAAGCTCCTCTCCTCCTTCGTTGCCCTGCCAATCTCTACGATTTTCTCTTAGATCCACATCACTTGTCATTTTTCATGTAGGTCAACTCTGACCCAGCATCCAACTGCACAGACCGCGGCTGTCTGCATCCTTTACTCTCCTGGTACTTGGCCTGGACTTCTGCTCGGTCTTCACCTGAAACAAACCTCCTCCAAATCACTCTGACCTGGATCTAAGTATTACTTTAACTATCTTTCGCTCATTGTCTTCAAGCACTCAAACCACTCGCACTATTTTCACTCGCGCCTCACCAGTGCATGTGTTAGCCACTTTTTAAATTATTCCTTGTTTCTCTTGCGCAATCCCACACCCATTTAGCTTTCAACACCAGTGCTTTACGGGCACTCCACGAGTTTTGCAGGTTTTTCACCACTCACCAAGCTCTCTACCGTAATGCGCGTTTTATCACCACACGCGGATGACTATGACTTTTAGTAAATTTTGCTCATTATTGCGTAATTCTTTTTCTCTTGCTTAGCAATTTTATATGTTCTGCTCACTTCTCTGGTATCATTGTACTCACGTGCAATCCTCTTACGTTGGTCTGAAATACACTGCTCTCACCAGCACCCAAGTTGTTTTCAATTTGTTTTCTGTCCGAGCTAACTTTCACATGTCTCTTTTTCTTTGTTCATCCTTTATTCCCTCCTACGGTTATATTTATTACAGGCAAAATGTATACAGGCATACCATTGTTCATGTCCTGATGATGAGCCTATATCTTTTGTAAGAATTGAAATGTCGTCGACTTGGTGTAGGCCATATAGACCTCTTTATTTAATACTTGTTATGTGTAATGGTGTCTCCAGTATAATTTGTTTCTCCTACCAATATGTGTCTCATACCAATAATTTACTCTGCTTGAGCCTTTTTGTTTCATGTTGTACGTCCTTCCCACGAAGTTGGATATAGGCTTGTGTCCCTCTTTATTTGTTTCTTGCTGAATGGTGTGTATTTTTAAGCAACTATATATTAAAAAAACCTGTCCGGCTGGACAGCTGTAAAATATAGTACTGATTGGGTCTATATTTATTGTTTGCTCTCATTAATCCTTGTCTAGGGACAAATGTCTTTAGAAAGAACTGAAATAAAATGCAGAACAACTACTCACAAATCTTTGTGTCATCTTCTACACTTATTTGTGTGAAGGTAGTGATGCAAACCCAATCACATATATCTCAATCACCGACAATGCCAATCCATCGATATTCCAACTGTAAGAAATTAGGTTACTGGTTGAGGTGGGTGAAACCCATCTGAAGCAGCAACCACAATTCTTCTCAAGTTGAAGTCACAAGCAAATCCTAAATTAACTTGTGCTCAACCCTCAGGTAGCTTGGCACAGAGCAGCCAGGCTTCAACTCAGAGGCATGTGCAAAGTATTTGTGCAACACTTCAAAGGGTCCCACAGTGAAAACACACCATAAAAGGATCCCAAAACAGATTTAGAAAAATAGATAATTGTTAATAACATAATGACCAAAGCAACAGAAATCCAATCAGTAGTTGTTACATTTTAAAGAGTTCAGAAAAATAGTGCCAAAAAGCACAAAGCAACAACTGTGGATATCTGTTTGCATCAGACAGGGACAAAGTCACAAGTCGAGGCTGACTACGATAGAATCCGGGCCAGCTACATGGACCCAGGTAGTCCCCCTGAACCGAGTACCATAAATACTGGTTTTGCAGAGTATTGCAAGGATTTGCATTGAAGACGCGCCACGCACTTGGGGAGAACATCAATTCCAAGGAGCTGCAAGGCTACGATGCACAGTCTTATGTTTTTGTCCAGGCGGCCATCGATGCGAGAGGCTAGGCCCTGCACTGAGGATGCGTTGTGGAGTGGCAGCTCCGATGAGATGACGAGCTGCCACTTAACATGGTAGACTCAAAGATGGAAGAGTCCAGGTGCAGGTACAGGGTTGTAGGAAGCCTATTGTCTCTCTGAGGCTTCAGATCAGGAGGCCAGCCAACTATCCCTTGGAGTCACTCTGGAGTTTTGGGTTCTGGTATGCAGGTCTAGTCTTTCTCAATCAGGCAAGAGGGCAGCAGGCAGCAGATCAGCACAGCAGATCAGTAGTCTTTCAGAGTAGTAGTCCTGCAGAGTGGCATTCCTTTCAGCAGCACAGCAGTCTTTCTTCCTGGCAGAGTATCCACAGGTCCAGAAGTGTACTGATGAATTTGGTGTCTGAGGTCCAGTATTTATACCCAGTTGTGCCTTTGAAGTGAGGGAAAAGCTTTTTGAGGTTTAGCTTTGAAGTCTCCAGGCTTCCTCCTGTCCCTGACCTGGATCTAGACTAACAAAAGGGGGTATGCACGCTTTTGTTTGGAGGCAGGATACAGCCTATTCAATTGTAAGCATGGCTGACTCAGCTTTGTCCTCCCAAACGGCCAGTGATGGCCCATCCAGGCCCACCTAAGCTCTTTATTGTGTGCAGCTGACTAGGAAGAATACACAAATCCCAAATGTCAGCTACAACCAATCATGTGACCCAGAGACAGACTAAAGGCACTAAACGGCTAAGACAGGAAAATGCCTACTTTCTAAATGTTTTTGTGTGAGAGCAGGACGCACACCTTTTTATGTCAATTTTAACCATGTTTAATCCATATTTATCTTTACATGCGTGTAATTTACTGTAGTGCCGTGCCCAAAAGCACTGAGGTACTAACATCAGAAGAGGTGGGACTGTGTCCAGTCTAAAAGTGGGATTTTTAAAATTGTAATTTAAAAGCGGACTTCACCATAAGTTAGAATTTTTCATTACAATACCAAAGACATCAAACATGAACTGGTTACTTGCTGCCATTTGGAAATTACAGCTTATTAAATGTAGTAGGGTAACACCAATAATACCCTATGGGAGAGATATGTTTGTGTATCTATATCTTTCTATCTAGCTATCAATCTATCTATCTATCTATCTATCTATCTATCTATCTATCTATCTATCTATCTATCTATCTATCTATCTATCTATCTATCTATCTACCTACCTACCTATCTATCTATCTATAGATAAATATCAATCTATCATAGTGCCTGAGCATTCATAGTTAGGTAAGCTTTTTCCATAGGAAAGATATATATTGTTTTCTTAATAACTTTGGCACAGTTCAGCAAATCGGCATGAATGTTTCCAAAAACAAACTACATCCAATTCCACAAGAAAAAGGGGTATTTCAAAACATCAATTTTACATTTTAGTACGCAGAAGAAAGTTTGCTCTCGGACACTGGAAAAACAGCTGCACATAATTAAACCAAATTTGGAACACATTTAGAGTTTTACTCCCAGTGTGTGCTTTTCATTATTTGGTGTAAATCAATGCAGTAATTTAAGATAAATATACCATTAAAGAGGTGTGCGTGTAGAGGTTAACCTCCAGCAAAAGTTAATGGTATCTGCTTGACAATTGGTGTCCAGATTTGCTATGATGGACAATTTAAAGAGGATCGGTCAACCCTGCTTGGCTGACCACAACATGAACAATATGCTAGTGCAGCCATTACAGAACTTTGGGGCATTGTCCCCAATGAAGTACATTGTAGTGAAAGCCTGTTTTAAGGGTTACAAAGGAACTTCCACCCCTTTTATTGGCTGGCCACAACATTTTTTGGTTAACCATCTTTAGAGTTGGGGTCATTGGTCCCATTTGATATACATTGTAGGGAAAATCTGCTTTTGAGGGTCACAAAAAAGAACACATGTGAAGGATAACAACAGATTTTAGTCACAATATAAAGTGTTTATTTATGGTACCAAAATAGATTTAGGTATGATAATGCTATCAAACGTAATTTTACTCTTTGAAGACTGCTAATCCTCTGCTAGGATCTGATGAACAATGTTTGAGAGAAAACAGTTTTCGCTCATGATTTTCCTATGGAGATTCTGGAAGTTGCTCTAGAAGCTAAACTGTGAAAATAATTATTATAAGCTCACACTATCTTCCTCAGTCATGTGAGAATAAAGTATAACATTCTGAGTAAGCATGTGCTTCCAACACCAGTAGCAACCTGTCAGTTGATTCCCCAGAGTTACACTGCATTTTCTCCACAGTGTTACACTGCACAAGTGTGCTAACATTCTGTATTTATGGCAAAAGTGCAGCACACCTGAATGCCATCTTGATAGAATCAAATTAAATACTGCAGTAGATTACCAAAGTGCCAGGTTTCCTTTTGTCATTGAAATTATGGTTAGTGCTCTGGAAGCTAACATCTGTACATATTTTCTATGAGTTCTCAATTGCCTTCCTCATCCATGTCAGTAAAACATTCTGACATACAGAGTGAAACTTCCTATTGACCAACTGCAGCTTCACCACAGAGTTCTAATGGGAAACTAAGGCACTTACATTTTGTATTCAAGACAAAAGTGAGCCACCATTGAATGCCATTTTGTTGGAATAAGAGGTGTTAAATTGAAAGCCTTTCCTCCTGAGAAGCAGGCTGAAATAAATGAGCATGGATATGGGTCATTGTTTGCAAAACCTTAGCTCAACTCTGGGTAGTTGTGGCTTCAAGAAATCAGGCTTTGTCAAAGGGTCAAATGCAAAGAATTTAGAAGTACCACAACTGTTGAACAAGAAACAAAATACAACACAAAGAAAATCTTTTACCAATTCATAAAAATAGCTCTTATTTTTATGCACTTCAACAACACTGTACAACAGACTCAGGTGCAGTTTTTGAGTGTCAGGGCTATGTCTCTCAGGATGTACTCCAGCTGTCAGTGCCTGTCAAGCGGAAATGGCTACAAACTTGCCAATCAGGCTACTTCAGCTTTTGAGACACTGTAGCTGTAATAGGAAGTCAGCCAACTGATTCTTGGGGTCAATTATTCTGTCTAGGGCTTGGGGATATCTTTTAGTTGAGCAGGGCACCATAGGCACAGCCCTCTCTTTTCTAGTCCAAGGATCAACAGGTGCAGTCTTGTTTTGGTGCAGTCTCTCTTTGATAGGTCCAGGGAACAGCAGGACAGTCTTCCGGTCCTCTATGTGGTGCAGACATTATCTGAAGTCTTGATGACAAGGGTGCCACTTTTATATCAAGAACTTGCCATCAGGGGATGCAGTGGCTACTAGCCAATAGGTTACCAGATCCCCTTTTGCCTGATGACAACTTCCTGCCAAGTGTGGCATCTAGCTGTCTCAGAATGCAATATACTGCTCACTCTCAAGATAGCAGAACGTCTCTTGGTTCGGTGAGTGGAGCGCTGTAGCCCACCTTGGAGATGTTGCTACATAAAGACTACACACTCAGGGGAAAAATGGTTTGGCATGTTTCCCCATCTCTGTCCCTAAAGCCAACCTGTCTACTGGAAAAAAGGAACAGCCCGTCGTGTGTCCCCACCATTTGCTGTTTGAAGGCAGCTTCCCCTTTAACGCTCACCATTTGGCCTCACAGTCCATTTGGCGTTTCTGCCAGGAACAGATAAAACCTCTTTCAACTGCAGGCCCTTTGTGTTTCTTCCTGACAGCCATTCACACCTCCTCTCAGGAGAGTAGAACGCTGTCTTGTGGCCAGCAGCTGTAAGCGTCATTTGAAAACTTTAGCAACAGAGTGGCAACTTTCTGATGTTGCCTTTTACTCTATTGTTGCATTAAATTCGACTTGGGCATCAAGATTAATATAACAATTCTTTTGATACCTTGAAGCATCAACTTCAGTAGTCCCGTTCAGAAGTCAGCACAGCTGAGCTGTCCGCATGTAACCCTGTACTCGCCAATGGGGCTTCTAGCCTTTCTATAGAAAAAACAACAATTTAGGGCCCGTTGTAGGTCACCAAATACCGGTCGGTAACGGCCGAATTCAGCCGTTACCGACCGGTATTTGGTGATTGAGATGTAGGGGGCTATATTTTACAGAATCTGTAAATTTACCGAATAGGTAAATTTACAGATTCTGTAAAATACCGAATCGATAATTTTACAGATTCAGTAAATTCCTGATGTAGGTAGCACTGTTTACAGTGCTACAGGCTTCAGAATTCGGTATTTTACCACCCAATACAATTGGGTTCTGAAATACCGAATTCAGGTGTACATGCACATCTGTGCATGTACACCTGTGCCATGTGACACACAGACATGTCCTTAGGGCACGCATGTGTGCCACATGGCACACAAGCCCGTACTTGGGGTGCTAGAGGGTGTCAAAGTGACACCCCCTGCACCCTTGCAGGATTCGGTATTTACCGATTCGGTAAATACCGATTCGGTATTACCCATTGATTCTTATGAGCTTCAAGGCCCATAGGAATCAATGGACAATACCGATTCGGTATTTACCGAATCGGTAAATAGCGAATTCTACCGATTCGGTAAATCTGAAATCAGAATAACCTACATCTGCCTACTTCCGATTTACCGACTCTTAAATACCGAATCGGTATGATTAGGTAATTAAGAGTCGGTAAATCGGATTTACCTACATCGGGCCCTAAGTGTTTTACTGGCAAATTTTTTAACTATTTATGGGCTCTAGAAGATGAAGGGGACGAGGCATTCCCGAGCAAATCCTGCTACACAATTTGGGCTCGGAAGGCCTCAGGGTATACCAAAACTTGGTAAAAAAGACCCAGCTCCCCGATGACGAAGATGTGTACCAGCACGCATTAGAAGACCTGGACAGTCATTACCAGCCTGTAGTGTTCACCGCCATTGACCGCTTTATTTTTTTTCAAAGAAACAGTCAACAAGTGAGTCAGTAGAAGACTATGTAGCGGCCTTAAAAAGATTGGTGTACAGTCTGCCCTAGGGTCGACAGGATAATCGCTTCAATAGGCCACAATCACTGGAGATCGGATTTACGCATCAGACTCCAGGCGTCCCTGTCCACACCCCCTGTATTGTTTTGGTTTGATTGCATGTCAGCTGTTAAGTCAACTAATTTGCAACATGCTAAGTACAAGATAGTGATGAGATTGGTGAGGGAAAAAGGGATAATTTGTCTAAAGAATAACATCATATTTAACGCTAAGCATGCATCTGGTGGAATTATTAATGCTGCAGACACTTTGTCTCATTTTCAGATGCAAAATTTCAGCAACTGTCATTTGGGGAAGTGGAAGAAAGTACTCTATTCCCCAATCATCTCTGGAAACTTGGTGCACTATATATATTACCAGACCTTGTTTCAGCCAGTCTAGACTCGAAACCAAGAAAACATGGGAAGGTGTCTTCCAACACTATTTAGGGTTCCTAAATGGGGCCTGAGAAGTTGATATATTCTCACTACTGTCAGGTCACTTTTCTGAAACACCTGCGAGAGGAGGGGAGGTTCTCCGCTGACACCAAGAGACATATAATTACACTGTCTTTCTTTGCAAAAGTGGCAGGTTATGCCAACTTGTTTCACATCCAGAGGGAATTTAAGGACTGTGAAAGGTTAGAAGGCAAAAGATGAAATGCTATAAGGCTCACATACATTTACATGTCAGTTAAAAGTTTGAATCGTCTTCCAGCTGTCTGTACCTCCTCATGGAAGGCTGCTCCTTTTACAGTAGCATCTCTATCTGGCCCATTTGTGGTGCTAGCCAGTTCCAAATGTGACTTGGCTGGGGGCTGTACATTATCAATGGCACATTTGTAGGTGATTCCATATCTGTCTGCCTTCCAATCCCTAGAACTGCCTGAGGGTTGGTGACCAATCAGTGCTGGCCACCACAAAGAAAAAGTGGTGGGGTGTGGGAGGGGGAGCGTGGGGGGGAGCATGGGATGGGAAGTGTGGAGGGAGGAAGTTTTAAGAATTTTAAAAAAAGGAAAACTGCCGGCTACCTCGCACGTGGCGCCTCCGTCTTCTTGGTCCCTGCAGACCCTGGGACTACCTCACAGACTACCTATGCAATTCCTGCGTTGCTCTCATACTATGAGAGCAGCGTGGGGATTGACCTGAGTTTGCTAAAAAGATGATTCGCTCATGTAGGGGGTCTGTGGGGTTTCTCCAGCTATTCAATGCAGCAGAGTTGGGGAAACCTGAGTGTGCATGTGTGTTTGGCCCACCTGAGACGGCCGTCCAAACACACATGGGCACTTTGAAGTGCACATAGCACTCCTCCTATCCCCTCTCAAGGCCTCAGCCCTCCCTACTGCCCGCTGGCTCAGCCAGCAAATGAAAAAGAACCTCTTCCATGTTCATGACGGCCCCCGGCTGTCATGAGTCACAGTGGGTGTGTGCTCATGACAGCCGGGAGCCGTCACGACCACGCCCGCGATTGGAATGTCCAGCACTGTGGTGGAATTCGCGCTGCAGTGAAGAGGCTAAAGCAATGCAATTATATTGTTTTACTTTTCAGGTGCTGGCTCTGAGCCAGTGGGGTGATGCTCCTCCACCATTGCAGAGATGCCACCCCTGGTGACCATACTTTTTTGAGAAAATTGGAAAGTCACACATTTTCCCTGGTGGCAGCATTGGCTAAATGTATTCTGTTCCGGCCAGTGTGCCAGACCACTGCTTAGTTTGCTCATGCCAGTGGCGTTTTCCTCTCCAAGTTTCAGTTTGGTGAAATTCTATCAAGGGCACAACAGGCTGTGGGGATCAACCCCACTAACTGTACACTGCACTCTTTTAGGATCCACTTCTGCAGCATGGTCCAGTTTGGATCCATGCCAGATTAAGAGGCTTTGGAAATGAAGGTCTGATTGCTGAATGTTATATGTCTACCTAGATTTAATTTGAAATGTTTGAAGGGTGCATGTTGTAATGTATTTCATACCAATGTTGTGGTTTTCTTCCAGTATTTGTGCATTGATTTCTAGTGTTTTGGCCAAAGTCAGGGTTTTTGGTCATTCCTATGTTCAATAGTTACTTTCCATATTGATAACTTCAGGTGGTGAGCGCTCAAGGCTGGGCTCAAGGATGCAGTGTTTTGAAAGCAGACACTTTCATGTCAGAGTGCTTCCCTGTTTTATTCTCAAAATGTAAACATACAATTCCTTACGTAGGAGTGGCACTGTAGAAATGTACAGAAGATGAAATTAACACATTTCTAACGAAGTTTAGCATATCATATTAGTATTTTAAAAAATAAATAATTTACTTATAGAGGAAGAAGAAATAACAAAATATACAGAAATGCATGCATGGAGTAGATTTCCGAAGAAAGCATACATTTGCTGTTTTTGATCTTACTTTGCATCTATGACAGCTTCCCCAATACTCTCCCCAACCAATGCGACCCCTGCTCAAACTCTAAAACTTTACCTGTGCCCCCTCACGAAATATTTGTGAGTGCCCCTGAACTAGAGGTACGAAGTCTGAGGGACGAGCACATTCCTGTTGCTGTGTCTCGGAGAGAACCTGGGTCATTGGGTCTCTGCAAAATATTGTCTCAGAAATGGGTTTATCCAGAAAGTGAGAGGGAACGGTATGTGAAGGGCAAGAAGCAGGTGCTACATGATGTCTTCCGCCACTTGTAAAAGAAGTATGCCCAACTTCTTTTAGCTACTGTGATGAGTTGTTTATATGAACCCCTGCTAGTCTGTGCATTGGCAATTTTATGTGAGCTCACACTTAATAGCTATTTAGTAATTTGTTATTTGTGTGTGTTGTTCTACAACATCAGACCAATTTAACACAAATAAAAGCCACAACGGGCCAACAGATGTGAAGGGGTAAAACGCACACACCTCTGTGTGTCTGGCTCCTCAAAGACTGACAGAGAAAGCTCTCAAGATACCTGCAGGAGGCACACTCCTCTGCTCTTGAGATGGATGCGTTTCTCATTGCAGGCACCCTCAGTGAGAAGGGATGCTCCGCTCTCTGCCTCGGGCAATTCCCTTCTCCATTTCAGTCAGTGACCTCCTGTCTTTAAACAGTTTATGGGTATTGATCCAGCCCAGCTCCTGCCGCAGCTCACACCTCTTTAAGGCCCCCCTCAGGGCTCGATTTTACTATCACTTAACTGCCACCTAACTCACAGATTCACAGTTTGAAGAAGTAACTCATCAGCTGAGCGTCTCTTTTAAAATTTGTGGAGCAGGTATATTACTGTCTAATAAAACGCAGTTCATCAGCAGCTGCCTCTCCCTGCTGCCGGTGGTGGGGGCAGAGGGGGGCACTTAAGATAGAGGACAAACAGGCCTGGGAGCCATGGTCCCAGGAGCTGGCTTGAACGAGCCCGTTGCATGAGCCGCTCTTGTAAAACCACGGCGGCCTTTTCTTTGTGTATGCTCTTCTTTTTTTTTATCTCTGCGTAGCTGTTACGGGTTGTTGCTTCTTGTAGTCTACGCCGATCTTCCATAAGAAGATATTTTGGGCATATTTATCAGTGTGTTGCATCGCCCTTGAAAGATGGGGTGCAAGGGTGATGCAACACTAAAGTACAGTGTATCAAGCAACACAAGGTACCTCGCGAGACCATGCATGGCTTGATAAATCTGGAGTAACACAATGCAGTGTAAATAACTTTGTTGCGTTACTCTGCCCATGGGAAGCTTTCTATGGGTTGAGCATGGTGTTCCCACACAACCACCCATGGAATTTGGTGAATTCCAAGATTTACCAACACTGTTAACCTCATGCGCGCGGGACGTTTTCCCGCTGTGCGCTGAGTTTTTAAAAAACCCGCGTTACATGACGAGCTCAGCTCGTCATGAGCGTACGACAGGCGTAACTCATGACGAGCTGAGCTCGTCATGAGCGTCGAAGGGGTTAAACCTGGAAATGCGCCAAAATGCTACGACTCCCCAGGTGAGGCCTAACAAGGAGAAATATATTTATTTCTCCTCGTTTCCTCTTTCTATTTGTGCTGCATTCTGCAGCACACATAGAATGAGGAAAATGCCTCAGAAGATTGTTTTTGTGCAGGAAGGTGTCCCTTCCTGCACAAAAACAATCCTGTTAACATTGCAGTTGATGCTAGGCAGCCAAGAGTACTCCAGCGTATGGAAAAGACATGAATGTGCTGTATGATGTTAGATACTGCACATTCCTGCCCTTTCTCTTCCATGCTGCTAGGCAAGGCAGCTTGCTGCATTGCGCTGCATGAACATTTGCTAAATATGCCCCGTAGTATGTTATTTGAGTTTGAACGAAGGTATAGCATTGAAGCAAAGACAGATTGCTATTGGTAAACCACCAGAAAATGTCTGTGTTTATAAATCGTATTTAACTCACAAGTAGAAATGGCTGTTGTTCTTTGTAGCTGACAAATGGTCTGATCGAGCCAGTATTGACTTTAAAAAAAATCGTATGTTGATTTCTTGAAATTTAATATACAGCATAGCAAGAAGGGGCTCCAAAACTCCAGCACTCGAGTAGGACTTGAATGTTGTCAGTTGCTGCGATGAGGGCTGTCTTGTTGCTGTAGTTGCTGCGGAATTCAGATTGGGAGGAGTTTAGTAGGAGTTTTCATTCCAATTGTGAGGAAAGTTTTTGGTTGATGGCTTTTTCTAATACTTTGATCAGGAATGGGAGCAGGGAGATCAGTCTGGAGTTGTTGAGTTTGCTGGGATCTGCTCATGGTTTCTTTAGTGGGGCATTGACTTCTGCATGTTTCCCGTGCTCAGGAAGGTGTCTGTGGCAACGAGGTGTTGAACAAGTTGGTGAGTACAGGGCTGATTCTAACTTCGCTTAGGTCGAAGATGTGGTGTGCACATGGGTCAGTTGGGGACCCTGAGTGGACCAAGTTCATGATGGAGGTGGTGTCCTGTGGGGAAAGCAGGCTCCATTAGGTTATTCAGATATCTGAGGTAGTAGCAGGGTCGTTGTGTTGCTTGAAGATGTTAGTGCCCTGAGAGTGGGGTTTGGCATTTCTGTAGATGTTGGCGATCTTGCAGTGGAAGATGTTTGCAAGGTTGTTGAGCTCAGTGATGGTGTATCTGTAGAGGGCAGGAGGGCCAGTGGTCATAAAGTAGGGTGTGGTCCAGCTGTGGATGGGCAAAGATGTCCTTACCTTTGGCAAACCTTTGGTGCAGCAGCGGCATGCCTGCTGCAAGCGTCCGCTGCATGGTCATGCTACAGACGGCATTAAGTAGGTTCTGTCAGGGGGAACAATGGTGAGTAGGAAAACCCACCCAGCAGTGGTGTCACTGGATCAGGCAGGAACAAGCAGGAACTGGAGGTCACAGGTAAGTGGTAAACTGGATTAGCACAATAAACAGCAGTGGTTTGCAAAAGTGAGGTTGAGATTGCATGATGCAAAACTGGTATAGTAAATGTTTTCATCATCATTGCAACTGCACCTGTAGCAACAGACTGTTGAAAAGAAACTGCAGTGTTTGTATCAGTAAGTCAATGACATGATAATGTTTGCACCAAACAAAACAAAGGTGAGTACAAAATTGCACTGCACCAATTTCCCACATATATTCTAGCCCCATTGGGCACAATTCTTCAGATTTACTCAAATTTGTCCTAGTGAAGGGCAATTTTGTATAAAATCTGCACCTACCATATAGACTATAAATGACATTTACACTGGCTGACATGCAAATAATGCAGCTGCAAGGTCAGTCAGAGCATATGTATGTGCAAATCCACCCTGTGCTATTGCTTTGTTACCTGGCTCCTAGGTACGACTACCATCACAATTCTTATCACATTCTGGGCAAGATCTGTAAAGGACTGACTCTGCCTTACCGTAATCCCCTCCAGGGGTAATAGTTATGTGCACAATTTACAGATTTCCCTATAGGTCAGTGCATGGGATGTACTTCTAAACAAAAAAGGATATAGACGCATGATTTACACATAATGGTAATACATTGGTGTCGCCATATCAAGGCTTTTGAGAGGCAAAACAAAACAGTACATCTCCCATGTTGCCTGGCTGACTCAGACAGTATTACAGCAATAACATTAGCACTAAAGCTCAGAGGCTCCAAAAGGAGATCCCTACCTGTTACCTACTGTGTATGGAATTCTAGCCCCTACTTAGCAAGTAACTTGTTATTTATTCCACAACAAGGAAAGAGCCTCCCCTTTAAGATACCCCCTCCTTTCTGCAGGTTACATCAAGGTCATTTTCAAATGGGCCAGCTAATCTACTCTCTGATTCTTGGACAAGCAAGTGAGCTTTTAGGTGCCAATTAAACATTTAACCTGTCAACGAGGGAAGGAGAGGGAAGGGGAGAGATGTCTCCAGTTTCTTTGCAGCCTGTCACACGCGTGGAGTGCTAATACAGGCTAATTTTCATCCACTGGGCTTTCACCCTTTACTCATCCACTGAATGCCTCTGACAGCATTATGAGAGGAGCTCAGAGATACGACCTCTTTGATGTTGCCTTAAATATTAAGGTATGCAATATAAAAGATGCTTATTGACAAGTGAAGCTTCCCCTTGTTTCTACTGTCCAGACAGTTTTGGAAGAAATAACCAGACAGCATGCAGACAAGACGCAGTCTGCTCTGTAGGAAAATACCATGATATTTCGAGTACATTAGGATTCGAACAGAGTCACTCACAAGCCATGCAGTGTAACTGTTCCAGCTCTCTACTAACCTTTCTATGGCATTGGACTGTTAGATATACTTTTAGTTTTCCTATATGTATTTTCTTCCGATGGCTTGTACCGGATATTGCAATTTAGCAAATGCACATTGTCATGCTTGTAGAGGAAACATTATAGGTTTATTTGTAGTGTACTACTCCCGGCAAAGGGGTAGTTTCATTGCACTCCATGGAAGTACTTGAAGAATTGATCTATGGTGTTAGTAAGATGTGGGAGTAGCCATGTTTTGATGATGTTAGTCTGTGCCAGCTGATTTCAAGGTCTATGAGGTTAGTTAGGAGCACCACACTAATGTCGTCATATTGGGCTAAGTATGCCTGCCTGTTTTAGCGTAGCTTCTTCTTAAAACAGGGTAATTCAATGCTCATGCATACCTGGAGTCAGTGCAGACATTTCAGGGTGTTGGTGACACGATCTAGTATGCGTGTTGTGTGTGCCGTTTGGGCTTGTTGTGTCATCTAAAAGGCCTAGGTATTACCAGTTAGTATACTTGAACCAAAAACCAGCTGTGCCTCAGCTGCCAAATTGTGGTGATAGTTGACAGAGACATTGGGTGGAACCAAAACATCTGTACAACCTTCTTTATTTGAGGGATCTTTCAGAGATGAGCGCCCACAGTGTGACCAACTTGTCTGACGTGAACCTGATGAGAGAGTGGAGTGGCACTTCTTCTGGGATCAAGCTATCAGATCTGTCCTTGAATATCTTCGCCCCAGGCTTGTTCACGGTAAGTTTAGGAAACTCTGGCACCTGCATGAATCAACATCTTGTAGGCTAGTGATGTGTACAGTAGGAGAATTGATGGCCAGTTTGATGTGATGTCAAGGTAGACGTGGAACTTTGTCATGTGAGCAAATTGTTGTCATTAAAGTTTAAGGGTGCATTATAAGCTGAAGTGAGGGAAATCATCAAACCCTGCGATATGGAACATGAGATTTGTTGCAGGGAGATGTAAGCAGAGATATTCACAATCCAGGACCAATTGGCTAAGAATCATTTTATCTAAGCAAGGGTAAGTTCTTTCCCTACATCTAATGATTATTGCAGAAGAATGGCATGGCCAACTGGGTTAAAAGCAGGTTTCCAGTGTAATCATATTAGCGCTCCTTCACCTCCTGAAGCTAGCAGCTGCAGGAGACCATCTAATACAGGGAGAAGTACAGGGAGAAGTATGGACTCAGCAATGAACATGAGGAGGTGAAAGGTGTTGTTAATGCGGTGAAGTCCCCCAACTGGGTGGCAAATCCATCTCTTCCCTAAATTTGGCTGGGAAACAGAAACTTTAAATTAGCCTGAAATTACTTTGGTTCATTGGATCTAAAGATACCATTTCTGAATATGGAGGGTTTCGCCCTCTCGGCTGGTAGGAGTCCAGTTGGCCGATTGAGGGTAAATAGTATGGAATTGTGTACTTTTGGGATCACTCAAGAATATATATTTTTTTAAAACGCTTTTTGATTACTCTTTTAAAGCGGTTGTGTATGTGTTTTTTTACAGTTGTGAAGACTACGTTTGTCCAGTGTAGTGGCTTAAAAATGTGTGAAGCCCTGAAGAAATTGCCAAAAATGTAGATGGCAATGAAACATGTCGGCAAGTAGAGTATGGTTGGATAAGGAGTAGCCATACCCACTTTTTTAGATTCCACAACCAACACAAAAGAGACAGAATAAAGGCATATATCCGTGTTGTTTGTGGGCTGTATGTTACTTTGACACTAGTTGTGTTGTCTGTGGTTTATTCTCACTGCACACGTTTCACAAACACATTGTTTTTTTTGTTATCTGGACACATTTCTTCTTTTGAGCTTGATGGTGCCAATGATGAGATCGGGGCAATCCTGGTGAGTACCTGCCAGGTTCCCGTTGGTGGTGCGCCCGTGAGGCGCCATTTCGCGTTCACACACCTTTTCTTATGTTTGTCTGAGTCTGACACTAAGGTGTGTGATATTCGTCGTCTCACAACTGTTTGTTTTATGTTAAGGGCTTGGGCAACTTTTAAGATGACACAACATGGCTATACCTCCTACCTCAATAATTAAAATAGAGGAGTCAGTTGCAAAAGCTTTGTAACAAATGGTATAACATGAAAATAATGAATTTCTAAGTGTCTTGGTGGTCTGGGTAATTTTTGTGATAATAGTATTGAGTGGAGAGCCACCCATACCCTTTCTCCCTCTTAGCTCCTTGATGTTAAATAATGGGGTGAAGTCCCCCAACTGGATGGGAAATCCATCTCTTCCCTAAATTTGGCTGGGAAACAGAAACTTTAAATTAGCCTGAAATTGCTTTGGTTCATTGGATCTAAAGATACCATTTCTGAACATGGAAACGTCTGTGCAGGCTTGATCCACATTCAAAGATAAATGTAATGTAATGTAAGGGGTTATTTATACCGCGCAACTATCGCTCCAAGGAGCATCTTGGCGCCCACTTGTATGGCTGATCAGATAGAATTCTTACACTAGGGATCTGGCAGTGGTGTCAGGTAGAGTAAAGATCCAGGTTTTTAGTTGTGATATAGATAAAGAGAGGTTAAGGCCGCTACGGAGCTCACACCAATCTGTTTACAGCCTGCCAAATGTTTGTAGATGTCCTTAATCCCAACAGAAATATATTGTTCGTTTCAACTGTTTTTAGATTTAAAGGGTTAGAATATTGCATTTAAATGTATTGTCTATCAATACTAATTTGAGAAATATCCATGCTAATTCTTTCAAAAGGTTTATGAGTAATCTAGGACTGTAGATACTCTTTAAAACGCAGGTCTTTCTAGTGAGGCGGATCCAGTGGTTGAAATATGACAAAAGACATTTTTTGGTGAACAAATTATTAACTGTTTTTTATTTTTCAGCTTGTGGTGAAGGATTTGTGCCTGTTTTTCTATAGAGATATTGGGGCAGATTTATGTTGGGAATGCGCCACGTTTACGTCACGCAACTGCGGCGTAAACGTGGCGCATCCCTACGACCCATTTACAACGTGACCCATCTAGGCAGATGCGTCACGTTGTAAAGTCCTGCGCCACTTGTGGGCGTTCCGGCGCAGGGTGGGCGTTCCGGGGCAGGTGCGCCTCGCAAAAGTGGCTGAGTGAAATCCATAAGATTTCACTGAGTCACTTTCAGGCCAATGCTGCGTCAAAACCCTGTGCCTGCTTGAAGCAGCCGTAGGTCTTGACGCAGCATTGTAAAGATAGGACATCCCCGAGCCTTGCTGGAGCTGCGTCGCGCTTGCGACGCAACTCCAGCAATGCGCCACCTTTACGGCACAGATGCGTCACGCATCTGTGCCGTTTTTGCCCAATGGTGCGCCGCATTGTAAATGCGGCGCACCATGGGTGGCGGAGCAGCGGCGCAAAATAACTGGCGCATCTCTGGGGATGCGCCAGTTATCATAAATCTGCCCCAATTCTGTTTATTCTTGATCACATTTTGGGCAAATTTGATAGGGATTTACTGATGCAGAATGTGAATTGAAATCGAGTTCGGAGTTGTCGAATTAATGTTTTAATGATCTATTCACCCACCAGCTGTATATTTAGATTTATATACAGCGAGGAATTATTTCTTCTGACATTTTCATAAAGTCATATCTAGTGCCCTCTACTGAACCCATCATAGGAAAATGATGATATGCATGCCCCACACGAAGTGCTCAAGAGTTTCTAAGATAGTCATGTTACTACTAGTTATCGAAATACCAAATTGTCTACTGCCATAGAGCTATACACCTCTGTTGTGTATTCCCATTTCTCCCTTTTTTCTTGAGTAGGACATTTCTCAAAATATCTAAATCTACTGTCTCTAAATGCCCACCAACATGTCTTATTTAGACTACCATTTGAGCTTACACATTGTATATTGAACCAGTTCTTTTCGGCTGTTGTGGAGGCGTCAAGGTCTCAGCTTATTGTTCCATTTGTAGCCAGTTGCAAAAGTGACAAAGAAAAGGGAAGTGGGCAGGCTCAGAATCTAATGTGGAAAAACAGGAGTTAAAGTCTCTTTGCATGAGACTTCTAACGCGCCTGCCTGGATCCCTGGAACTTGCCTTATCTTGCCATCTACATAGCGAAGAGCATAGTACTGGGGGAAGCTTGCGCTGTACGCGCTCTGCCATCTCGCCATCTCGCCATCTCGCCTGCTGGTTCCCCCCGCCGCCGCTCACTTTCCATCTTGCGGCCGCTGAGCGGGGGGACTACAGCCCCCACAATTCCCGGCGGGACTGCCCCGCCCACCTTCCAGCATTTCTGCGCCCGGAGGGGCGCAAAACACCGGTTCTTCCTCCGCATCGCGGGACGCGCTGGGCTAAGCCCGGGCAAAGGGTGGGCCGTATGTGGCCGTCTGGGGCTGGCCAAGGTTGGGCTGGGCAACCCCTTTTTCGCTCGGTTTTCCCATTTCTGTGCATCCTTGAGTAAGTTTATGTATCTACCTGTGTGTTGTATGCCTAGAAAGTAGGATATTCGTAACACTGTGCTATAATATTAGGTGTAGTTTAATTATTTAACATGGATACCTGGTTAAAAACCGGAAGGATACCCCTGGCAGGAGGGTCGGTGAGCGGGACACTAGACCGTATCATCAATAGGGCCGCTTCAGTTTTAGAACGCGAAATCTCGTTCACTGAGCGGCGCTTGTCCGCTGAACTGTCAAAGAAACGTTCATCACTGGGACATATTCAGTTAGTATCTGCTCCATCAAATCATGCCACTGGGATAGATCGTACAAGTGACATTGGTATCCCCCCTCAGCTTCAAGATTTAACAGAGTCACAAGCTCGAAGCAGGGAAACGAACCACAAAAATATTACCATAGGATCTCGAACTGACACCTCTATAGAGGAGCAAATATTAGCGACATCTAGCAAGCCCCTCAAAAAGAAGCCCATGGTAAAAATATCTGCCCCCATCCCTCCAACTAAAAGGAAACGTGGTAGGAATAAGCAAAGAGGTGCCCAAGCAAAAGTTAAAAGCCCTAACGATAATATTGGTCCTATAAGTAGTAAAATTGATAAAGACCAGTCAACTGTACATTCGCATCAAGATCTTATGTCCAATATAGAGCAATTGGTCCTTATTGCTACCACTCGTAGAGAGGGTTAGAAGAATGGCGGAGCAATTGGGGTCCATTCAAGAAATTGGTATTACCAACACAAACCTAATTAAGGGATTATCAGTAAATAGGTCTGACATTACCCCACCTGCCCCAACAATAGTATCGAAGCTAATTAAACCTTCGAACAATGCAGAAACATTGCCCTCTGCGCATGGTAGTCCCCTGGCAAAAGGGGCCACGAAGGTTGTATCTGAATCGATAAAGCACAGGGAAGGGAGAGATAAAGCGCAAGGTAATAATAATCTCAGACATGGACGAGATCCTGGGAGATCACATAAGGATTTAAATTTAAAATGACAAGCAAATTGTGTTGACTTACCACCGGAGGCAGTACCATATGTTATTACTCCAACTGGGGTCCCGGGGTTAACAGAGGGGAAATTTGAAGCCTATCAGAATCTTAAGAATAGGGTAGTGCACTGGTTACCTCGTAACATAAATGGCGAAATTCTACATGTCAGAAGATGTGGCTGGGTGGGCCCAAGACAAAAGGATCTACATGGGGACATCATTATCATTAACTTCAAGGACTATAGGGCGGCAAACTATTTAAGAGATTGGTACCCAATGGGCTACGAGGGTGGAATATCCACCCGAGACCTTAGTTACTTCTACCCAAGGTCTATCGTAGGAAAGCCCCTGAGACCAAGATATCCGAATGCCAGGACTGCGGTGGTCCCCAGGTTAAACATTGTCATCTCAAATCGCTTTGCCCCTCTTTCTGGTTTAGAGGGGGTCGATTGACTTGTTAGCCCAACTAAAGAGCATGTGAAGGAATATGACATACCTGTAGGCACAGTCAATGACATAACAGATAGGGGAGAAGGTCATTCTTAGAATAGTCCTGGGGGGGTCAGCTCGATCTCATTTGTAGGAAGCCTCGGCAGGGTCAGCTGATCATTTCTTGGAATATAGCAGGTCTTAAAGATAAGGTGGACCGCCCAGATTGGTCCGAGATTGTAAATAAACACAATATTTTGTGTTTCCAGGAAACCTGGATGGCCCATGACACTCATTTGCTGGGATATCAAACCTTTAATACTCCTGCCAACATTAATACCCATGGTAGAAATAAAGGGGGTCTATGCACCTATATTTCTAATGCATCAGGGATTAAAATGATTAAGTTCATTTCGGCAGAGTGTTACCAGATTGTGATAGTTAGTTGGGCGGACGTAAAGAAAATGGCTATTATAAATTTTTATAATAACACCCACGCGTCGCAGTGGGAAGAGATAATATCTAGTTTTAGAAGACGATTACGGGAGCTAGAAAAAAACGGAGATGAGGATCTGGCTCTTTTATGGGTTGGTGATTTTAATTGTTGTCTCTGCACCAGCTATGTTACAGGCACTTCTCATCTGACCGAGGACAAGGAAGACATACCAATCCATTTTAGTCACTCTAGGCTAGGGGACTTGTTGAATTCCCTGATACATGAGTTTGATTTAGGCTATATTAACGAAAATTGTACGCCAGCTGTGTTTTTTAAACCAACATTTAATGGGAGAGGGTTGAACTCCATAATTAATTTTACCCTTCTATCCTCTAGACATCGGTATTTAGTGTTGTCGTGGGAAACACTTGACGCTGCCCATAGAGACCACTACTGCATCTCCTTTTGCTTGGCCAAAAAGGGACGTGAATCAACTATGGAGGTAATTTATAATACCTCAATAAACTTGGCAAGTACTAATGGCTATCGTATTAATTGGGCGAAAGTAGATCCAAAAATCTTCATGCATAAACTGGTTACTAAAGCTTATGACCAGTTTAAAATTTGCCTTTCATTGCCAGTAAGTAATGAGCAAGTCCTTGATGCTTTCGGGGAAATAACATCTGAAATTAAAAAAATGCTGACTAGAGATCTTAAAATCCGCACTCAAAAAGCGAAGAGCTGGTTTGATAAAAACTGTACAAAGGCGCACCAGAATTTGAAAAGGGCTCTACACGAAACCCCAAGAACAATGACACTGATAAGACAGACTCGGAAATTGTATAGGGCTGCAATAGCCAGAAGGAAAAATGAGTTAAAAACTGAAATCTGGCAGAATCTCCATGATGCTTGTTAAAAAAAAAGATAATATAGCCTTCTGGAGAGCTGTAAACGCCCCTTTTCTGTCAGATAGAGAAACAGACATCATTGATATAGCTATACCTGGGTGGATCATTTCACTAATTTATATAAAAATCCTACTGCGCCTGAGACCGAGAATGCCTTGGATAACCAGGAGTGTCTAAAGCCATTCCCGCTGGGGGTCGTTTTCGAGGATGCGGAGGTCATTAAGGCAATTCAGGATAGTGCCTCTGGTAAAGCACCGGGCCCGGATGGCGTCCCGATCGACTTGTATAAAGCTGAATTATCTTTATGGGCGCCCCTATTAACTAATGTCTTAAATTGTGCAAACGCGACTGACTTTATCTCTACTTGGCCAGAAGCGGTGGTTGTACCCATTTTTAAAAAGGGGGATAGGAACAACCTGGTCTGCTATCGACCTATATCCCTTTTGGATGCCTTAATAAAGGTAGCGGGTAGAATCATCCTCAATAGACTTCAGGTCTGGGCAGAGGACAAAAATATCATCTCAAAACACCAATATGGATTCCGCAGCGAAAAGGGCATGATAGAACAGGGCCTAAACTTGGCGTTGCTGACCGCCAAGTATACTCAAGCTAAGAAGGAAAGCCAATTTATTACATTCGTGGACCTAAGTACCGCGTTCAACTGTGTAGATCATTCTATGCTATGAAAGACGCTCAGAGACATGGGTGTAGACCATCAGCTCCTTTAATTTATTAGAGAACTATAAAGGGAAGCGGGGCTAGGGTACGCTATGGGAGAGGGGGGCTTGCTCTGATAAATTCAATATTAAAAGAGGTGTGCGACAAGGGTGCATTTTAGCACCCTTTCTTTTCACCCTTTATATCAACAGCGTGGGACAACATCTTAGAGACTTCCAGTTTGATTACCCCGCTGTTGGCGGAACACCCATCCCCATCCTTTTGTATGATGATTACGCAGCAATAATGTCTCGCACCGTCATCGGCCTACAAAGGGCCGTAGTTGAATTTTCAGAATATATGAAGACCCGTGGGTTACTGATAAACGTCTCAAAAACATATTCCATGACATGCAGCAATTCTAAAAAACACAGCAAGGCAATCCATCTGGGGAGAGATAAGATCAAAAATACGGACAGTTTTTGCTATCTAGGAGTCACTTTTGACAGTAGGGGGAGCTGGAAAGAGGAAGTCTTTGCCAGAAAACTGGCTATAAGCAGGGCAAACAGTGCTCTGATAAACTTCTCCAGGAAACTGGGCGGGTGTCCAGTGAAGGAACTAACCCAAATTTATAAAGCGAAATGTATCCCTACTGGTACTTACCGCGCTGGGCTTTGGGGGATTGTTAGTGTTGATCAGATCCAACGAGCTGAAAATGATTTCATTCGCTATTTACTGGCTGCCCCCAAATCCATGTCTACTTCTTTTATTCATAGCGAACTGGGGATACAGTTTGTAGAGGATACGATTAATTCATCCCCTCTGCTTCTATGGTACAAAATTTGGGTAACCCCAGAACCGTCCCTAAACAGAGATATTGTTTTAGATTGTCTAGCGTTAGATGGAGCTGCAAATATTAAGTGGTTAAATTTTATTAAAACTATGGCCTCGGATATAGGGCACAAAGAATATTTCCATCACCCTACATGTTTAGAAACGGTCTCAAAACGCACACTTAAAAAACGAATTTTGGAGTTTTTAAACCATAAAAGGTGGCTGGTAGAAAAGGATAAATACACATTCTTGGAAAACCAGAAATTAAATCCACACGTAGGTATACAATCATATCTTTTGTTGGAAGGCAGCCCTTACGCGAGAATGTTGCTGACTAGGTTTCGGGCGGATACCTTCTATCGTTTGATAACCTTTCCGAATTGTAATGATTGGTCAAAATCACTAGGGAAGTGTCCCTGTGATGACATATCCGCCCAATCTAATATTCACTCCATTCTGTTTTGTAAACACTATGTGACCCCCAGGAAGAGGTTTCTGAAGCCGATCCTCAAACGGCATTTGTGGTAAAAGCGGTCTCCTCTTACTTGAGAAATTCAATTGCCCTGAGGAACACTATAGGACTGGGGTAATGTAGGCCACAATGTATGTAATTTGTTGCTTTCCATTTTTAATAAGGAAACACTCATTTTAAAATACATAAAATTAAATTGACTTTTCTTCTTTCTTCAATCTTAGCCACTGAAAATGTATGGCGATAGTTATGTGTACTTTCGGAACTATTCTATTTGCCCTCTATTAACTAATAGGAAAGTTTCGATTGTTGCTGAAACATGATTGTTTTTATTGTGTAAATATGTGGCGATTGTTTTCTTTTAACTTTTTTAAATGGTTTATTAACATATTGTGATATTTGTGCTTTTATGATTTTTGCAACAAAAGTCGAATAAAGCTAACTTTGAACATTGAACTTTGAACTTTAGTCATGTTACTACTGGTTATCGAAATACCAAATTGTCTACTGTCATAGAGCTATGGTATGCACCTGTTACAACGCATTTTTTACAACGCACTACCACTACAACGCAGGCATTACAACGCATACCATTACAAAGCATAGCGCTGGGGGGCGCTCTAGGATAAGAGGTAAGTTTAATTTACTATCCAACACCTTCCCTAGGGTCCACGGGGACTGGAGTTAGAATAGTAAATTATACTTACCACTATCCAGCACCCCAAAGCGCTATGCGTTGTAACGGTATGCGTTGTAAATACCGCGTTGTAATGGTATGCGGAGTAAAAGTATGCGTTGTAACGTCATACATCCTAGAGCTATACACCTCTGTTGTGTATTCCCATTTCTCCCTTTTTTCTTGAGTAGGCAATTTCTCATAATATCTAAATCTACTGTCTCTAAATGCCCACCAAAATGTCTTATGTAGACTACCATTTGAGCTTACACATTGTATATTGAACCAGTTCCTTTGGCTGTTGTGGAGGCGTCAAGGTCTCAGCTTATTGTTCCATTTGTAGCAAGTTGCAAAAGGGACAAAGAAAAGGGGGCAGGCTCAGAATCTAATGTGGAAAAACAGGAGTTAAAGTCTTGTATAGACTTGTTTGGCCCTATTCTAGACTGAGTTCCCAATTTGTGAGGTAAATGAGTCCTTTGGTCCAGACAATAAAGAAAACAATTGTTAACATCAGTATATTCATGGGTCCTGCGAGTTATCCTGATCAGAGATCATTCCAACCAGCTTTGCATGGGGCCACATCTGAAACTGCCATTGAGCTCCCTCATAGATTTGTTAAGAGTGCATTGAGGATGTGTACAGCTCAAAGGGACTTTGGTTTCGTTAGGCACCAACTTCCGAGCCTACGGTGACTACATCTGTGCCTTGTTGGACTTATAGATTGATCCAAAGGATTTTGATGTGAAAAAACTACCACAGGAAGGAAAGTAAATGGTGCCTTCCATGCGAGTTCCTGGGGAGTTCCTTACAGCAGGATCTCTATAAGAAAGTGACAGTGCCCTGATTGTCCCATGGATAGTTGTAAGCCTGGGCTATTGGGAAATGGTTTCCTGGATGATGCGTTCCAGAGGTGGGGCAAACCAAATTTGATAGCACCTGATAGCTTGTAATCCTGGTGCCCTAATGAGGTGGGTGGCCAGCATAGGTCCATGATCGCTGACTGACCTTGGATCGCCTGTAACTTAACCCCTTACCTTGACTATTTGTAATAAACCTGCAGTGCTATTTATTTGGCTTATTTTATTTACTCCATCATATTTATTTACTCCTGTAAAGACGCTCATTCAACTTTAGCTGTGTGTGTATGCCCATTAGATATCTGCACAGGGTACATTTCTGTTATTTCATTAGCATCAATGTGGCTGCTCTGACTACATTTTTGTTTTGCCTTAGTGAAATGAAGAAGCTATCCATTCTAGGCGAATGGATTGTCGTCCCCGAGTACATGTTGTAAAAGCAATCCATTGCACTATTGGCACTCATTTCGGGCTTCAGAGCCTGACTCATCATCCCGATTTTTTTTAGTGGTTTAAAAATTAATTTTCAAAGCAAAAGTTTCTAAATTTTATGCTGGTAATTATATTTTACAGTGAGTTCTGAAGACAAACTCTTGAAGTGTTACAACATTTCAAGGTCTGGCACTGCACTCAGACTGAGGAGCATTCGATTTTCACAGCAGTAAATTCTAGAATTATGTATCGGACAATGGTGTGCTGTTTCTTTGTGGCTGAGGAGTTCTGTTCAGGTATAGAAAAAAACAACAACAAAAAACACGTTGCTTACGCGGCAGGACCACTTCGCTCCAGACGTCCTCCTTGCTTCTAAAGCCCGGCCACCAGGAGACTTCCATGACCAATGAGGGTGCTGTGGTCATCTGCATGAGAGCAGCACCATGATTGGAGGGAGCAGCCTCACTTGGCACTCCACAGCACTCTGGAGGCATGCACTTGCTCTCAATCAGCTGTCTTAAGACAGCTGGGTTAAATATTTTTTTGTTTTTGTTGCATATTTATATAGCGCAAACTCGACCCGAAGGTATTGGAGCACTTTACATGAGCACCGTATTTACATTACACATTCAGGCACGGGAAGATTAAGTGATTTGCCCAGAATCACAGGATGTGGACGCGACCCCAAGGCTCGAACCCTGGTCTCCAGCACCAAAGTCAGCAGTGTGCATGAGTGGCTGGCTGTCGCAAGATAGGCGTCCAAAAAGACATACGCACTTTAAACAGTGCATACACAGTCCACCCTCCTCCCTGCTGCTGTCACTCAGCAGCGGCCCTGCCCCCGTCCTGATGCTCTGTTCAGGACGGGGATGAAATATAAAATGGTAAAAATTGACCACTTTATTTTTTCTCTCGTTTGTATTTAAATAGGGTGACGCTCCTTCGCCCCAACGGAGGAGCCGCCCCATCCTAATGGTCTAATGTTCTATACATATGTTGTAAACGGAACTAAACAATACCAGAGCAAAGAGTTTCAAACAACACTGCTCAGCCAGTACTAAACTGCACCGCTGGACCAGTGGCAGCAGAAAGCAGGGGCTGCCTGACGAATATGGGGAGCCTTTGAAGGCAATCCATTCATTTATGTGATGGATGTAAAATGCACATGCTGTATGTAAAACACGCCAATGTCAAGGATAGGACACAAGGCCTTCATCGAGTTATTTGATCATGTCTCCCTCCTATTTTCTCAATCGAAGCTGCAGCCTGGCATAATGAAAGTAATTGGGAAATTATTGGTAGACGCGGGGACAGATGGATAAAGGTAAGCGCGCCTGCAGGTTTCAAACACTCAGCGGTGTCCCTCCACTTCCAGCTGCCTCTCCCACTGTCTCTGGCTGTATTATGTTTCACACCTCAACAGGGGATATCCCTGCACAGCCACTCTCTAATGATCCTCAGCCATACATGTGCAGTTCTGAAAACTGTTTCATGAGAACATTTTTTTAAACATTTTTCTTCCCCTTCGGCAGACTGATTTTTTTTGGTTCCTAATATAAATATAATATTTTTTTAAACGGATACCAGATGAAATCTCTGCTCATTTTCCAAGAATCACTACTATTCAAAATCTTCGGTAGTTAAATAAAAAATATATATATGTGGGAGGTTTACAACGCTCTATGCCCCCACTGGCTTTTAAAAGCCATGCCCTCAGCTCATGAATGCAGCACATTTCATTCTCTGCCGTCTTTTAGAGCATGCCGCAGGTGAGAGATCGTCAATGCAAATGATATCCGCCTATTTGTGAACAAAAGCTTTGTGGTTTTTAGAGAAAATATA
The DNA here is from genome assembly GCF_964263255.1 of Lissotriton vulgaris. Taxonomy (NCBI): domain Eukaryota; kingdom Metazoa; phylum Chordata; class Amphibia; order Caudata; family Salamandridae; genus Lissotriton; species Lissotriton vulgaris. The sequence goes on from NC_141687.1 coordinate 900,835,253, forward strand.
ATTTATTTAACTTGGGCATGATATATAACTGTCCTTATGTTTGTTCCAGATGTCAATATATTCCTGTCCCAGACCCCTTACTGTAGATATACTTGCTAGTATACCTAAAACCTTTTTGATTTGTGTTAGAGTCTGGGGGCCTGATTTACAGTTTGGTGGACAAACAGGGAACTCAACTACAAACATTCTGGAGTATCCTGTTCGCCATACTGACGGTCCACCCATTCAATCTAGAGTCAAGAGTTGAACTGCCTTTCAGGTTTAGAAAGCAATTACCCTGCTGGCTCTGCCAAGGGGAATCCTATGCAAACGGGCTGACAGAGTTTGGGGCCTGTCTGTTCACAAAGGTTTAGAGCAGGCATTTTTTCTGTTCAGGACGGAGGGACAGCTCCTGGGGGAGCGTCGTCCCACTGCTTTCTTAGCAGAAGGGTTTGGTTGGGGGCGGGCGGTCCTACTGCAGGCAGGGTGGGAGTGACTTGACCACTGTTGTGGGCGCTGACTGTTTGGTCAGCCTCAAGCCTGCATGGAGAAAACAGCCTTCCCATAGATGCCTGTGCGTCAGCGTCCCAGCCAATCACAACGCTGCCATTGCAGCACTGTGACTGGCTTGGGGGAGGAGAGGGAGGCTGCCTACTTCCTTTGAGGAGCAGAGAGAGGAGACGCAATGTGGGACCGGAGGCGAAGGTAAGTTTCATTTTTTATTTGTATTATTAAATTAACTCCCCCCTCCCAGCATGATCCCCTCGCTCCCCTACTCACAAGTCATGGCGGCCGCGCCTGTCAGGACGATCAGTATTTCCTAACGGTCCCGAACAGGAAAAAAAATTAAAAACATGGCCCCACACCCTGGTAGAAAACTCCTAGGGTTGCAGGGCCATTTGTTTTTTGTTTTTCAAAAGTAAACTCTCACTATGGAAGTTTGGTTTTGAAAAATAAAAAAGATTGCTGAGCGGCACCCTGAAACATGGTGGCTGGTCAGCAAACTATCAATGCCTTCAGAAGGGTCTCTAAAAGCCCCAGATATCTCTGCAGAGCTGGTAGAGATCTCTAAATATGGTGGGGGTTGTCCAGCGTCAGCGGCAGGGGTAATTACCTCTGCCAGCTGGACATGCAGCTGGCCATCCTCCACACTCTAAGTGAGGCCCTTTAATCTTTAGAAACATAAACTGGACTCTGCCTTGAAAATCTACATAATGAATAGAACAGGAGAGTCTAAGGCAGGTCCACGAAGGCTGGATTAATTCTCAATTTTCAAGGCAGACACATAAGATGCATGTACATGCAGGGTATCTAAATGGAAAATATCGACATTGTCAGTGACTATGGATTGGATCTGGAACATGTGCACCGATGTGGGGCAACGCTGTCTTAGTTTACCTAGGGGTAATATTACCAGAAGACTCTGAGTCATGAAAGATGCAGTTCTCTGCTCGTAGGCTTTTGTTATGCAAACAAATTACTTCTGGTAGTTGAATTGGTTTCCATCAATTAATCTAGTTGGGCTAAACTACTAGATTGCAGTTGTTTGGAATAGAGAAGTTCCCAGCTGCATCATTGGCGCCATGGTGACATGGAGACATCCAGCTAATTTATCAATGGCACTGGTCAGAATTTCTGATGGCACAAGAAGCTCCTGGATAGCATCATAACACGTCTGAAAACAATAGCTGCAAGAAGAACAAAACCAGATGGCATGCTTTCAACTGCTGTGCCTAGTACAAGTTCCTGTCCAGTTTTGATGTGCACCCCCCATCATTCTCCTTGCCAAGAAAATAAAGGCATTTCTGCTTGCACTCTAGTTCCTCAGTGCTCGTCCCTTTTCATTGCCAAACTAGTACGGAAACCCATCTTTCACATACTACCTCTCTTGTGTGGCCACCTATTTTGTAACTCTCACTTTTGTGCCATAGATTATTGCTTTGTAGCTAGATTGACATTCTCTAAAATAAAGCCATACATTTCAAAAGGAAATGGTAAGTAATGAGCTATGCATTTGGATTTTATAAAGGCTTTATGTAGTTGGATGTGTTAGTGTTAGATATGAGAGTCTCTAGATGGCAGTGGCGTGCACCCTGTTCAAGTAGGGGCCCTTCCTTCTAGTCAGGATAAGGGGATTACACAACTAAAGTAAACCCTGCTCAACCACTGGTTTGCGTGGCACAAGCAGTCAGGCTTATCTCAGAGGCAATGTGTATAGTATTTGTATATAACACACACAGTAACACAGTGAAAACACTACAAATGGACACCACACCAGTTTAGAAAAATAACATACGTTCATCTAAACCAAACAAGACCAAAATGACAAACATCCAACATACACAACTCAAACTAAGGGGCATATTAGCAAGGGCAATATCGCCGCTTTAGCGGGACCTTTTCCTGCTAAAGCGAAGATAATTCTATCGCCCTATCAGCAAGCTGTCGCTAACAGCAGTTAGTGACAGCTTTTTGACGAAAGCGACCGGTTTGGGTGCCGCTTTGCATGTCAGCGTTATTTATCGCTAATGACATGCAAAGTAGGCGTTCCCGACCAACAGATTTGGTAAACAGCGGGGAACAGGCCTATCGCCTATTAGTAAGAAGGCCCCAGTTAGGACGTGAAAAGTCGATCTAACCGGGGTCATCGCCGGTTTTTTACCACCTGCTATTTTCCTGACTTAACCATACCTGACATGGGGGTGGATTATGCTGATACAGCCACAGGAGGAGGGGGTCCCAGTGAGAAAAAGAAACAATTTATACACGTCAATGAATTAATCAAAGAACAAATATTGAATCCACAGAGTTTTATTCACTGAGGGATCAAATGTAGTGAATGCATGTTGCGAACAATCAACTGTATTAATGGTCATACAGTGCCCCGGGAGGGAGGAGGGAAGTGATAGTGGTGAGGATAAGGGAGTGGTAGGATTATGTGACAGTAAAATCAAACATTTAAGAAAACACTTTATAGCTATAATTTAGATAGCAGTGTTGCCATGAAAAATGGCGACCATAGTTTGAAAAAGGCATACATCACAAGGTACAATATATCTACATAATATTGGCGTGAGGTTGCCACAAATAGAACAGCAGTCGACGTTTCGACCCTCTTAACAGTGCAGGAAATATTATCCTTGCTGCGGGGTCTTCATCAGGACCAGGGGATAGGGGCAGGTAACCTGAATTAGAATGAACATAGCCTAGAGATCAGACCCAGACTTTGGTTGGAGAGCCACAAGGTTAGAAGTCCTCCAAATAATCACTGTTTAAATGAGGCAGCGTCAGTAGTGAGACCGCACCGAGCGCTACATCAAGCACTCACCAGAAGTAATTTTGTTTGCATAACAAAAGCCTATGAGTAGAAAACTGCATCATTCGCAACATGTATTCACTACATTTGATCCCTCAGTGAATAAAACTCTGTGGATTCAATAATTGTTCTTTGATTAACTCATTGAAGTGTATAAATTGTTTCTTTTTCTCACTGGGACCCCCTCCTCCTAGTACTTACTGAACCCAGGTCCCAGTGACTATAGTTGGGTAACCCACTTATTTATAACCCACGATACAGCCAAAGGGTCGTATCAGCAAGATCTTCCCTCTTCCCCATGCAACATCGCTTGTTTTGTCGCGATGCTGGCCCTTCCCTCCCGCTATCGCTGGAATATATTTCAATAAGCGCGCTCTGCGATATTTATCGCAGTTTGTTGCTAATATGGCCCTATATCTTTTAAAAAGTTTTAAGCTATTCTGCCCATTGAAATTGATAGATGCATGTTTTATACACAAATTACCTCAAATGCGTTAAAATCCGTAAGGCAAACCATGCATGGGGAGATAAGCATCAGAAAACAGAGCGAGGCGTCGGTTCCGGAGTCCTTTGGGAGGTGATCCGACAGTTCTGTTGCACACAGGAGAAGTGATGCACAAAGGATGCCAAGTCTAACAGTACATTTATGAGTTATTGGAAATTTACATCTTAGCACCACAATCTAAAGTGCTGTTAGTTCTGAATGAAACAGAGCAAAAAGGAGTTTTATTTTGTTTGCTGTTTGACAGGGGGAACAGCTATTACATTGCTGCTGTTTCCCCGCATACCTTACAATGTAAGCGTTACAATGCATGCATTGTTACAACGCATGACCATCACAACGCAATTTTTTACCAGGCATAGGCCTTTACAATGCATGCCTTTACAACAAATGTCATTAAAAAGGCATGCATTGGAAATGGATATGTGTTTCAAATGTAAGTATTAGGTTAGAATATGTTTTGGGGTGGCATGGGTAATTTTAGGGTTTAGGGTAGGTTTGAGTTTTGGGTTGGCATTGTTAATTTTAGGGTTTATGGTGGGTATGGGTTTTGGGATGGCATGGGTAATTTTAGGGTTTCGGTTGGGTATGGCTTTTGGGTGGCAAGGGTAATTTTAGGATGTTGGGTGGGTATGAGTTTTGGGGTGGCAAGGGTCATTTTAGGGTTTAGGGTGGCGATGGGTTTTGGGGTGGCAACGGTAATTTTAGGGTTTAGCGAGAGAATGGGTATTGGGGTGGCAATGGTCATATTAGGGTTTAGGGTGGGTAGAGCTTTTGTGGTGGCAAGGATAATTTTAGGGTGGGTAGGGGTTGAGGGGTTGTAGGATTTTTAGATAATGTGTGTGTCTATATATATTTATATATATATTTATATATAGAGTTTTAATATATATGTATACACATTTATATAAAATGTATACATATATATATTTATAAATCCACAGCAACCTTCTTCAAAGAAAATACTCGCACTCAGAGTATGCCACAGTTTATTTAGCAAAGGCTACGCGTTTCGACATATATATTTATATATATATATATATATATATATATATATATATATATATATATATATATATATATATATATATATATTCAATGAAAAAACCATAGGTTATAGTCCATATATAGTTAGGAATTAGCATTTAAAAAACCTTATTTTACTCGCATAAAACCATTGAAATTCCATATATAGTTAGATGCGCTAACTATATATCGCGCACCCGCAATCCACTGCTGATGATGTCACATATTACATCATTCATGACATGGTCAGTGACATCACTGATGACATCACTGATGACAACTCAAATGACATCACTGATGACATCTCAAATGACATCACTGATGACATCACTGATGACAACTCAAATGACATCACTGACAACATCACAGATGACATCATTCATGTGTTAATACGATGAACCTCTACAGACTCTGATATATCCTTAGATACACTCAGTGAAAACAGACACTCACAGATTGTCACTCATCCATGGAGTTACTCATACACCTAGACAGTCATGCAAAGAATCAATCACACCTCCAATTCCTCAACTATACAGTTATACACACCTTACTTATTGAAGCATATTCTAACACATATTTACTCTCTTATATAATCCCTAATAAAAGTTCACAATGATCCATACAGCCATTCACACATTCACTGGCTCTAATGCACAGTTATTTATATATGTTAACTCTCACATGTACTGTGTTTTACATATGTACTTACTTTGACATGTAGCACTGAGATATCCATTCACTCACCAATACACTCATGCACACAGTCAACCGCCCATACAGCTGTTTCCACATGCACTTTTGAAACCATACATCTAGTGAATCAACTGCTCACACATCTATGCACAGAGTCACACACCTCCCAGCCACTCACACATATACTCAGTCTCCCATACAAATACTTGAGCAACCAATCAATAACCCATATAGTTATTCATATAGCTACTGATCAACACATGCAGCAGTTTACAGAACAACAGATATAATGATGCACAAACTAATATAGTTTATTCACTAACCCATGCACTCAGTGAGACACATTTAATCACTCCCTCATACAATCAGTCATGCACCTACTAAATCCTTCATCCAGACATTTATACATCCACTCATTCTTCAATATGTAAGACATATTTTAACTTTACAGAAACATACAGTCACTGGATGTTGTGATCAGTGATGTCATCAGTGATGTCACTGACCATGTCATGAATGATGTAATATGTGACATCATCAGCAGTGGATTGCGGGTGCGCGATATATAGTTAGCGCATCTAACTATATATGGAATTTCAATGGTTTTATGCGAGTAAAATAAGGTTTTTTAAATGCTAATTCCTAACTATATATGGACTATAACCTATGGTTTTTTCATTGAATTTCAATGGTTTTTTGAAAGCTAATATTTGTATCTGTAAAATGTATTCTTCTTTAAATCATAAAATATATTGTACATGTTTTTTATACATTTTTAAAAAAAAAAAATTTGTTCCGCTCCTAGTCCGCGAACTGGTCAGCTTCCCGTTAGCTGAATTCAAAGCCGCGACTTGGTGCGCGAGCCGGTAATCGTTCCTTAAGCGTAACTGTTACGTTATCATGACGTTTTGCGTTGTCGCGTAATACGTTATCCGACGCGCCAAGTTAGCGGACCCGGAAGCGGATTGGATAGTGGCGCAAAGCGCGAAACGTAAAGACAGCAGGTCATGTGACTCGATAATAACACTTTTCATTAGTTCATTTCACTTTTGGTTTCCTAATGATGTAATACTAGGTCATGTGACCTAAAAATAACACTTTTCATTGGTTCAGAACTTTTGCTTTTCCCAAATCATGTAAACCCCTCCTTCTTTCCTCACTCTGACTTTCATCTTGGTGAGAGAAAGACCATTTACCTGAAGTTCAACAATGGCTTCCATTCTTGCTGCAGCTGGTACACCCCCACCACCACCTCCACCTCCTCATAAGAAGAGAGGACCACCAAGTCAATTTACCTCCAACAGAGAGCAGGAAGAGGAGGAAGAAGAAGAAGAGGATCCACATCAACAACAATTTATCCCAGAGTTGCCCCGTGTTTCAAAGAGAAAAACTAGTTTCATCTGGCAGTTTTTTTCCATCCCTCCAGGGGAGAAGAAGGTGAATGCGAAATATGTCACCTGCCTCATCTGTGATTACAGATTGTCAAGAGGCACAGAGAAGAAATATAGTATGGGCAACTATACTATGCATCGACATATGACCAGGTGGCATCCCTTGAACTACAGCCGGGCTGAGTTAAGGGACCTACAAGACAATCCCCCGACAACTCCTGTGGCCAGATCTACCTCATCAATGTCTTTGTCAGGAAGAGAGGCACAGGAAACTGTGCCAAATATTCAACCAAATTTCCAACATATGAGGTTTACTTGTATATATTGCGGTGCAATGTTGTCGTATGGGAACATGAGCATCAATTTGATTAATATGGTGTTCGAAAACCATAAGTGCCCTAATGCACCCAAGAAGTAATTTTTTTTTTGCTCCTGTTGAGCCGTTTTCAATGCCTGTTTTTTTGTTGTTTCCCCTCCATAAAAAACACAAAAAAAACATAAAACTGTTCTAAAAATACAAAAAAAATCAAAAAATGTTCAGAAAAAAAAAAATATATATAAAACAACAAAAACAAAAAAAAAAAGTTCTTTTCAGAACTACCTCCCCTTTCAAATAAAATTGCTAGAATGTTTATCACTCTGGCAAGCTCTATTTCTTTTGGTTCGCTTCAAGTTCGCTGACCGGTTCGCGAACTTTAAGCGAACTAAAAAAATATTTTTTTTAAAAAAAGAAGAGTTAGTATAAGGGAAGTAAACAGAGAATAATGTAAAAAGAAAGACAGCTATAGAGAGTAAATGAGAGATAGTGTCAGTGACATCATCAGCAGTGCATTGCGGGTAAAAAGAGTAGAAAACATTTACCTTATAATTCTTGTTACCTTTTTAAAATATTTTTTCATACTTTCAATCTGTAAAACAGAGAACAAACATTTCCAAAAATATTAAAACATGTACTTAAAAATTAGAAAAGACAAGGGAAAAGGTTCAAGAACAAACAGTTTTTCAACAACTTTGACATTTACAGAAGTCTCTGCTTCTCTACGTCCCCTACACAATCCTAAATATATATATTTTACAAAAAACTGTATCTTGATGTTGAAGATGTAAAGCCATCATAAAATTGTCTCTAATATTTTAAATGATAGTTTCAGGATGCAAATAAGATGTCTGCTTTGAAGAGCTTTCTTTGAGGTGAGGCCTATTCCTTTTTAAAAAAACAGTACCCGGAAATACAGCACTATAAGCATTAAAATTGACACTTACAAAAGACTCAGTTTTTCCATATCTACCTCACATTTCTAAATGTATATCATAAGTACAAACAGAAGAACATTAATTATACATGTTAAATGGTTTATTTTTGCTGTTCTCAGAATGTATCAAATTTCACTTAAATCAGTGACTTGAAGATATTCATCATGTAACAGCGGGGAAAAAAAAACACAATCAAAATGACTGTGTTTAAAAAACCCATACAACCTAAGAAATCTGATTTCAAAACTCCTTAAAATTAACTTACTTTCAATGACGTCGAAGGATCTCCTATGAACAGCATCCACTCTGTTGTGCTATAAATATTTTCAGCCCGCCACTTTCTGAAAGAAAACCTCCATCGATACGAAAAATATGTTACATAGAAAAAAAGACTTCTCTCATTCTATCACATGTTTCCACTAGGCCAAATCATGTTGCCGCGATTCGCAAGTCTTGTAATTCTTCCAATCAAATCCCGACATTTTCTATTTTCGCAACTTGCAAAAAGAAAACATTTGAGATTATTTTCACAATCCTGGACTACTAATATCTTACTCTTCTTTGTCACTCATGTTCTCCTTTTCCTATGACACTGATACTGCTTACTATGAAGCAGACTTACTTGCATCAGGTTTATATAGTCGGATTTTACAAAATAACATTATAATTAAAAGTTTTGGACCAATAATCTAGACAGCATTGCAGACTTACATTCCCTCAACTTGATGAACCTTTTCCAATTCTTCACAGGAAATCTCGAGATTCTTTCTTTAAAATTTTGGTTTTAAAAACACCAGGTAAGAATTTTTAAGGTCAAACGGCAATTTTTTTTTGAAACTTACAACGGAATCATTGCAGAATGACCAGCCGTTTCGAGACTTTAAATAAGCTGTATAATGTCCTGAAGTTGTTGAAGGACCATCGTGATAGATAATTGCTACAGTTACAAAAGTCCTTCCTGATATTGAAAGCTGAGAAGCCACAAAATTTTTTATTAAAGTTGACAATTTTGATCCATCAGGCCTACATCGTTGGATCATTAAAATGACATACTGTCCATATCTACGTATAAGTAATGTTGACATCATTTCAGATTTACATTGGCTACACTCCATGTTGTGATCCGCTGCATTTACTAGCTTATTAAAGGAGACTGATTTACTGTCTGGCAAAGTTAAATATATAAATCTTTCTGAGTCTACACTAGTAGTACTTGATACCCTACAATTCTCGCAGTCATGCTGCCATTGATAAGAAAGCCCAAACAGGTGATCTACATCTACACCCTCAACTTGCAATATATCAAGCATATACATTAAAAACTCCTGACAATCTTGCTGATTATTTTCAGAGAAGTCTGTTTGACCTGAACATTCATCTAACAGATAACGAACTTCAGACACACTTTCTACTTTTGTTCGATCAGTGCTACATTTCTCGAAAACAGAATTCAACAAACAGCATAAAATTTGTTCAGAATTCAACAGAATCTGTTCTTTTAAACTCTCTAGTGAAAAGAGAACATTAACCACTACATTTGCATAGCAGTTGACACCAGAACTGTTTTCAAATTGAAAACCGACAACATCTTCAACAGAATCCACTTTCTTTCTGCTAACAATTTTCGGTTCATTGACTTTTAGTCTTTTTGCAACAACCTCCCTACTATTACTGCTATTTCTACGTTTGCGGCCTACCACACGTTTCTCAAACAAAGGATATTGAGGCAAATGTGGCGCATACTCTCTTCTTAACCTATTGTATTCCTTAACACAATCTAGATCCGCACAAATGTTTGTGACATCACAGTCAATCAAGTACAATCCCGATAAAGTTCTAACTCGTGACAATGCCACATATGCCATACCCTCCTTGAACACAGAACTGCCAATATTCACCAATGCACAGTCTACACTTAAACCTTGCGATTTATGGATTGTCACCGCATATGCCAAGCAAACAGGAAACTGTTTACGGCGAACATATAAATCTTTAACAAGCAAAAACCTAGCAGAACAACGACCAATTTGCTGTACTTCCTCAATGCCATCAAATTTAATTCTTAAAAATTCTATTCCATCTCTATTTCTGTATTTCTCAAAATCAACAACATTACCCATTGATCCATTTACCAGACCTCTTTCTACATGTAAATTCCTTCTCAAAATAATTCGGCAATTTAAACACACATTCAAAGTCTTTTCAAAACCCGCTGTTTTAGATATAGTCTTCTCTAATGAATCCAATTTTGATTTCAAATTGTCTGACAAAATAATTGTTGATCCCATATGCTCTAATTTGTCGATAGCTTCAAGTTTCACAATCTCTTGCTTTTCTAAATTCAACATTTTGTTGTTGAAGATGGCACATTCTGCAAGAGTTGGCATGAGACATATCCCGGATTTCTTCTCAGTAATTTTCTGAAAAATATTCTCAGGCACAATCTCTTGTTTGGGATATAAATTTGACAGTAATCGTGCATTTAAAGCTTCTTTCCCATGCTCAGTCACTTTTCCAATTCTAATATCTTGTAGAATATTCTTGTAATCTTCATCCTTTGCCTGACGCATATTTTGATGCAGTTCTGCATAATTGAAGTTTAACCATATATTGACGTTGCCAATGCTCCCTAGGCACTTCCTGGTATCTTCATGCGTGAGTATTTTGAACACAGGTTGACCTTTTACTGGTGTCAGCTGCAGAAGATCTCCGAAAACAATGATGTGTTTCCCACCAAATAACACATCATATTCAGTTTTAAGTACTTCTTGCATTCTCAAATGCACAAAGGCAAGCATGACATTGGAAACCATGCTTACTTCGTCAATGATAAGTAGTTTCATTTTCCTCAAGACTCTTGAAACTTCACAGCAAGCATCTCCAGATAACTTGTTGTATTGTAATTTGTTGTCATGCTCCACCGGCAGCATCAGTAGACGATGCAAAGTAATACCTTTAATGTTATGTGCTGCCAGTCCAGTAGGAGCGGTGACAACACAAGACAGCGATGACTCAGTCCTTTCCTTCAAATAACAAGAGATTGCTTTAATGAGGAAACTTTTTCCAGTTCCCGCTTCTCCACTCACGTACAGTCGGACAGGCTTCAACGATGTACATGAGCACTTGTTCTTCTCATGACTTAATCCGTGCTCAATTTCCGTGGTAACTTCATCATATATTTTCCTCTGCTCAACGTTGAGTTGTTTTTCCAAGTCTTCTAAGTTAACTGAATCCTCCTGAGCATGTGCCATGGCTCTTTCCACTTCATTCATAGCAGTGGCAGCTTCATTTTCGATAATAGGTCCTCCAAGTGGATCTTGACTCAATGAAACAGAACTCTGACTGTCCTGAGAACTGTCTCTGGCAATCTCGGCTGCAATCGTTGCTTCCTGCTCAATTTCCAAAGTTAGCATTTCTTGATATTTAGAAAAAGCAGGACATTCTATGGACTCCTTGGCTGCATTGAAAGAGTCTTCGTAACAGAGGAAATCTCCAAGCAGTTCCTCTTCTGCACGCCAAGGCTTGAAAAGTTGCAAAAGTGCTAAATAAAAAAACTCCTTTTTTTCTGGAGATTCACCACTCAATTTTCGATGGTTTACTAATTGGCATTTTCTTTGCTTGACCAGGCATCCCTCACTTCCAATTACAGCATACACTCCTTTCTCAATATCTTCTTTGATGTTCCTCTTGAATATATAATTTTGGAGAACCTCATATAGACAAACATTCTCAAGGTGACTGCTTCGATTTGGATAATATGTATCCAACATGTTGGTCTTCAAAATGTCGGTACTGTTTGGTTCCTTTTCTGCCAAATACTCAATTTCCCGGACAGGTTTTAGAACTCGATTTCGCGTTGCAGCAAGACCAGGACTCGCCCAAACTAGACTCCTGGATTTGGCATAGAGACTTGCTGAAGACAACCGGTCAGAACATTCGTAAGCTCCGATTTCTCGATGCGACAACATCTTCAGACTGAAACTGTACAACTTCTTGCTGAGGCTCTTTTCATGAGAAATATCCTCCCACATATCCTTCAGTTCGGTCTTTTCTTTTTTGGTGATGTAAGATGTCACATACCGAGCCACAGCCATACAGTTGTCAGCCACAAACTGTATATCCATGTTAGCATTCCACATGGACAAAATCACTGGGTTGTAGTCATTGATGTACTTGGACTCTTCGTTCCTTTTCAAATTGTATGTATTCTTGGGTGATTTCCTCGTCACATTATGTCGCAGCGAAGACATCAAACTGTTCACTCTTCCTTTAGAAATCACCGGTCGTGGAAAGTTGAAATGACATTTGGTGTAGAACTTGTCCTTGTTTCTGAATTTACGACGACAGTACTTTCCACAACGATGGCTTTGGAAACGTAGAACTTGTTCTCTTAGACTTTTCTTCTCCGTTGCGTTTGGAACAGCACACGTAGAATACTGTTCGATGAAATTCATCACTAAGTCATCCGGATCTGTTCCAAATTTAGGTGCATCCTTGATCCACAACAACATATGTATATGAGGGGCACCTCTTGCTTGGTACTCCTTTCTCCAGAAGAAATCCAACACCTCTCCAAGAAGTGGATTCTTTTTATTTGTGATGAAAGACATCATAGCTTCAAATCTATGATTGAAGTACCTGCATATATTCACTGGATCCAAAGAACACAGTTCTCCAGGTGTCTTGAATTCAATGTTTTCAATATTTCCATTTGCCTCTCGTAGAAATTCAAGTAAGTCTTCCCAGCCATACTCGGCACAGCTCAGAGTGAGGAACCATGTTGGAGTTCCTAAGTTCCTCAGCATACATTTTAAATCACCATGACGACGGTACCAGTACTCATTAGTACCACGCTGACACGCCATGAGATTAATTAAGTGAGAATCCAAAATACTGTCTTGGACATTGACTTTATGCATAAAGTCACTTGCCGAGATGTTTCGCATCTGTATACCACTTTTTAAGATGTGGTTCACTGCATATGACAGTCCAGACAGATCGCTTTCAAACAGGAGATGAAACAAATAGGGAATGCATTGCCGAAACCTAGGATCTGCTGCATACAATCGTAAAGTCCGGTATTCAGACGCAGGAATTTGATGAGGTCGCTCATCATATCTTCCTCCTTGACCTGTGGGAAATAGCTGTGGGAAACACCGAGCTTCCAAACTTTCCTCCCAAACACTAATGGGACTCCCTTTGGCTTGTTTCATTTGAAACAACTCAATAGCATTCCCCATGACTTCCTTGGAATGCAAAGGATGAACACTATAATGTTCATATATTTCTTCACTTTTAGAGGCCTCTACTTTCTCAATTTGGCCAGCACACAAATCGCTATCCTCTTCATCACTTACTTCCTCTTCTGCAACATATACATTCTTATAGTACTTATTATTTTTCTTCAAATACACTGTTGCCTTTTTGACTTTCCTAACATCCACTAAATCTTGCCATATTTTCTTATTCTTTGTCGGAACCCCATTAACCAAGATAACCAGAGGTTCCTCTTCCACTTCTTCTATTCCAATTGTGTTAATGTTTTTGTTCAAATCTAGAGGCAAATAAACAACTCTTCCCTTTAATCCTCTCTGTAAATCTGCTGGAGGCAACTTCCCTGTCTTTGGCTCCATTCTTACAATAGCCTGAAAGGGATGGATACTTTGAATCAAAATAGATTCATAAGTATTTAAATCCTTCAATTCAGAAGGAATCTCAACCAATTCCAGATTATTATGAACTGCCCTAGCAGGCATCTGGTTTTGGTTTAATTTATTACAACAATAAGTACACACACGTTGATCCGATCCCAAATCAAAATAATTTTCTACCATCAAGTATGTGGCAAAATCCTTCCATTCACTATTATTTTCCCTTTCACTTTTTGCATATAAATCCACTACCTTAGTCTGATTCTTATAATAAGTGCGTCGACAACATACACAAGTGAAATTAGGCCTCTCACTTGATTTCATCTGAAACGTGGCAATTTCCTTCTGAAAATTATCTGTACTGGAAACCTGTACATTATCTTCCACATTACCCTCTACTTCTGGGTCAATTTGAACATTCTCATCTTTACTACCAAAGTAACAAAACTCAATTTCTTCACAAATATTCTTCACATCTATTTCAGAACCATGCAAAAGAGCAGCACATAATTGTTTAAGCATAATTGCTGGACTCTTAGCATAATACAACATTCTCACTAATTTTCTCACTTTATTATGATGCACTGCTAGCATCCTGAAATGATGAAAAACACTCTGGCATACTCTCCTGGAAAGACAAGCCAGTGAATGACCACGCAAACCTGTCATTTGTCTCACTCTGCAAGGATCTAAATCTTGCAACAACTTCATTTTCTGCTTCAAACTTTTCTTATTAAATGTCCGTATAAAATCACAAAGCAAATTGATGGAAACCTGTCGCACACTGCAAATAGAACTACACTTCCAAATGTACACAGGACCCTTAGGACGTCTTCCTAAAACCTCATCACTTAGCGCCTCTTCTGTCTCTGTTGTCACAAGTTGTTCTTTTTCAACTGGACAACCATCCTTCACTTCATAAGCTCGACCACTGATGTCAACTGCATGCACCAAATCATTATCCTGAAAATAAGTCTCCTCATTAAAAAATGCCTCAGAACTTGAACTATGCATCCATTCTCCGGAAAAAACTTCACAAAAGTTAGTACGATTTACTACTCTCTTCCATCTACTTTTTGTTTTGAAATCAGAAATTACCTTGCTTAGTTTCCTAATTCTATTGATTACCAAAATAAACAACTTTCGCTTAATTTCAAAAGCATGATCAATAATTTTCTCTACATTTTTCTTCTTCTTATAAAATGCCGCTTTCTGTTGGCCTTTCTTTTTAATATTTTTCAATAAATTAACTAATATCCTATTACGGAACATTCGATTTCGAATGTCCCTAAACTGTTGTTTCCTTCTACTATCATGCACAGAGTTATCTCTTCCTCTACCAGTAACATTTGTGATGGGTCTCTCCTTTCCATTTAAATTACTTTTCTTTTTGTGAACTGAAACATTTTTTTGAGCAAAACTTTTTTTACTACAAATATTTCTTAAGAATGATTTCGTGCTCTTACCCGGACCTTTCTTGGTGTTTTGACAAGTATTTGGGGAAGAGGACTGCTGCAATAAAACATCATCCTGCTGTCTTTGACGTTTTCTAGCCTTTCTTATTCTACTTTTGGAAGGCATTTTACAAACTATGAAAGAATCTGCAGTTGAATCTGTGGAAAAATATAATATAAAATGTTATTAACCACTATTACCAAACAGTAAATAAATAACAGTCATCTAAAACTTAATGCCGTACTAATTATTTAACATAGCAAATATTTTCCACCAGCACTGCATCACAAAAATGACACTCAATGGTACAAAACAGGCATACAACACTCATAAATCACTCCCTAATATTTTAAATCATTAATTCAGGATGACGATAAGATGTAGCCTATCTAAAGATTTGTTTAGGCCCAGATCTTTAGACTGGGGTGAATGTGTGTCATTGATCCACATTCAGTCCATCACCTGTTTTGTTTATTTGAGGTGAGGCCAACACATGGTTGCAGATAAGATTATCACTGAAAAAAAACAAGGTAAAAAAACATGTGAAGGCCTACCAATGAAGTAAATCATTAAATGAAAACCAATACATTTCTGGAAATATGCACTACTAGTGCTTCATAAGATGTTTTGGGTCATATTTATAAGGCATTTGAGTGTGTAGTATGCTATTTTACGTTGTTCATGGTGCAAATTTATTGTAAATACGCTCCCACCTGCGGTTGGCAAATTTAGATTTTGATTATGGGAGTTAGATAGGCATGTTAATAATTTCCCAAAAATGGTGTATAACCCCAAACAACCTTTGAAGCAAATGCTCTTAGCCATGTTATCCACCTCCCATTGGATAACATGGCTAAGAAGTGCTTGCAAATGTGAAAAAAAATGGCCGCAATGCATGAATATCGCAGAAAAATCAGCGATATTCATACATTTTCCAGCAAATGCTCTTAGCCATGTTATCCACTTCCTATTAAATAACATGGCTAAGAACTGCTCAGGGCCCCATGAGGAACGCTTTCCATTTAAAAAGGGAAAAATAACATCAAAGACACTAAAATGCCTTCTAAATATGACCCCAAACAACCTATGAAGCTCTAACAGTACATATCCTGAAATTTAATTGATTTCAAAATTCGTTTTTAAACACAGCATATAAATCAGTTGTATACCTGCATTCATGAAGAAATGACTAAAAATGTCCTTGAGACACATTAAAGTGTTTTCTGGAATGCCCTAGCACCATTTTTGGGACACTATTAACATGGCTAGGTAACTCCCATAATCAAAATCTAAATTTGCCAAGCGCAAATGGGAGCATATTTACAAGACACTTGCCCCAAGAGGAACACTTTCCATTTAAAAAGGTAAACATAACATCGCAGAAAAGTCAGCAATATTCATGCATTATCCAGCAAATGCTCTTAGCCATGTTATCCACCTTCCATTGGATAACAGAAAGCTGATTGGCTCTCCGGTGTCTGTCAACATTCTAAATAGTCCGGAGCGGCCGCCATCTTATCTCTCGGTAGGATCGAGAGAGAAGAAGAGGTGAAAAACGAAGGGGGAATTTATTGAAAGGGGGCAAGGTATACCCCTCTTGACCCCCTAGGAATGTTGTTGGGGTTATTAAAGGGTCCCGTGGGGAAAATAAAAAAAAAATGATTTTTCACGGTAGAAGCGCTTCACGGGCCGCAAACTGGGCCGCAAACTGGTAGCGAAACGGGAATTCGCCATTTTGTGCTTCGTTTTAATTGTTTAGAGACAAAAATTATCGCCGCACATCGGCCACAATGCATGAATATCGCTGAAAAGTCAGCGATATTCATGCATTATCCAGCAAATGCTCTTAGCCATGTTATCCACCTTCCATTGGATAACATGGCTAAAAACCGCTCTGTGCGTGAGCTTTTTTTTTTTTTTTTTTTGCTGCGTGACGTTTGTTAACGTTCGATTCGATGGAAATCAGGAAGTGTTGAACACCATTTTGTCACTGCGAGTAAATATTTTATTATAAATGAATCCTTATTGATAAACATTGTCTGCGCCATCTTGCGTTTTTGTCCAATGCCACAATTTTGTCGTGCACGGCAGCCATTTTAGATGCCTTGACCAGGGCCACTCTCTGCACGCCGCCGATTCTCAGCATGGCTCCCCACCCTCGCACGCATCTCCCCCACGCAATGGTCACCCCCGCTCTCTCTCTCATGCATGGGCCATATACTTCCCCCATCTGCGCTGCTCTTCTCTGAGAATCACACCCTGTGCCCGCTCGACACCTCCCTTTCACCCTATTCACTACCGCACCCTCTGACACTTCTCTTCCTCTGTGTCCGATTGTCCAGGCCGGACCTAGGCTATCACCTAGCCCTGCGGATGTAGTTTATGGCTCCAGCTGTAGAGTATCCAGACATGCCAACCCTCCCGATTCAGGTGTGAGACTACTGATTTCAGTGCAAGTCTTTCGCTTCCCGATTCCTGCAAGGAAAAACCCGGGGGCATATTTCCAACAACTAGCGGTAATTTTTGTCTCTAACTTGTTTAGAGACAATAATTATCGCCGCACTTCGGCGAATTTTATCGCACATAAATTGATTTCTTAAATCGTTTTTAAAAACAACATATCTGTTTCAGCTTACATAACAAACCATGGAATGGGCTCCATGTACCACAATAACTTGTGTTACTGCATGCCAGAATGTTACACCAAATATGCAATTACAATTTCTCTATAAAACTAATTCTATTACTATATCACTAGAGACAAAACCACATTTTAAAAACACAGCTTTCTTCATCATTTTCTCCTTAAATCATACTATTCTCTATCTAAATTAAATAAATCTTTTCTCACCTTAGCAAATATTGTTTGAGTTTTGAAAACAGTCTCAGAAATACACCAAATTGTCTTCAGCAGAAGAAAAAGGATGCACTCCAAAGGCTGCAGCTATTGAAAGCACAGAAATACAGATATTCATTTCACATATCTCTCATATTAGCCAATCATACCTCTTCCCTCACTTTTTTCAAATCAAAACCCTTCCCCCCTCTGCCCTCTCTCCCTTGTTTCCATAGCAACCACCTCCTGGAAGACCTCTCATGTTTGCAAATTCACACAACAATGTTTCAATTGAACTCTGAACTCTCAGTGCACCTGCGTATCCAGAGCAATCTTTCAATAAATGTTTCTTCCTTGACCATTCAAATTACATCTTTCAAAGAACACATCCATGCACCCTAACTTTCTGTTTTCAGAAATGGAAATGCACCAATCACTGCTAATGAATCATTAGCATTGTAAATCCACAGTTTTTTTTCTTTAGAAACTCCTACTGTTTCAACTGCCCTTTCATTACCACACTTCATCTGACTGCAGAACAACCTTCTCCCACCATGTTTAAGGTCTGGATTGTTGGACATAGTTACATCCACTGGGCTCAAAGGTATGCTGAGAGCAGAAATTTACCTAACCTCAATTTACAAGATGTGGAAATTAAGTGGTTGGGCCAAAGAGGATTAAAATGTCACCAATTGATACCATTGGTGAAAACCTTTATGCATTTGCCAAAACCTGACCTGTTAATAGTGCACTGTGGAGGTAATGATTTGGGCACTTTGACAGGGGTAGGTCTGGAAATGCTTTTAAAGGACACCTTTGAGCAATTAATGGCACTTTTTCCTCAAACTGCCTTGGTATATTCCAATATATGCCAAAGACAGAAATGGAGGTGGTCCAACCAATTTTGTCCACAAATTGAGAAAGCGAGGAAGCATGTAAACAAATCTGTTTCAGCTTACATGAGAGACCATGGAATGGGCTCTCTGTACAACAATAACTTGCGTTACTACATGCAAGATATCTACAGAGGAGATGGAGTTCACTTCTCAGATGAGGGCAACAGAATTTTCATTCTGAATTTAAGACTGTGCATTGGTACCTACTTATAAGTACCTAAATGTACCATAAACCCAAAAGCTCTTCTCAGAGCTACCCTACATCTGATCACTCACAATTATTATTTTCCTCTAACTTTTTTCACTAATTTTCCACAAAATTCGCTCCCCGGAGCGCTACCCGGTTCGCTAATCGAAAGCTAACCTCGCGGATTTTTTAAAAAAAAGTTTTTTTTCCGCACATATAAGCCTCCTCAGCCACGCTCAGAAAACCTAGGGGGTCAAGATAAGTCTACCATGACCCCTTCTACCCATTCTAAACATTATTTGCCCTCCATCTTGTATCTTAATGCGACCGAAACACAAAATGGTGGACTCCCGTGACGCTTAAGGTTCGCTAACCGGGCCGCTTTCCGGAAAGCGGTCCTAAAAAAAGGCGGGAAAGTAATTTACAGAAAAACGACTAGAGACACTCTCACCAAATATAGATTAGCTCATACTACATAACAATCCCTTCCATTCTCACAAATTTCATTGAAATTCAATTTAGCCATTTAGCCTGTAGACCTCTCCAAGTACCGTGAGGTAAATTACTTCACAAAACACATCTGAATTGTTGGCATTGACAACCAATGAAAATGTTACTTTCATTTTCTACTTTTATTACCTGACATTTGATTGGTTATATACCTGTATATATATAAAGGGAGAGAAGGAAACACAGCCATTTTGACTACTACTTCTTGTTGTACCTCCTATTTCAATAGCTTCAAAAAACTTCAACTTCTTTGTGAAGGTAAGTTATAATTTAATATATTGTGCACTATGACTTAATATAGTAGACTTTTTTTGCTAGATATACACTATCCCTCTGTAGTAGTAATGTATTTAGATAGACTTCTCTGTTATAGTTATCAATGGAGTAAGGCTTGTCTTGGTTAAATCACATACACTTTTTTATAGTCCTATTTCCACTCTCATACTATACACTGTCAAAAGATAAATTCACTGATAAAAACTGCCTATCTAAAATTAATCCCAACAGTGCCCTATCTCTACTAATATATATTTTTTTAATCCAAATTTCAGGCAAAATTATAGTCCTATTTCCACTCTCATACTATACACTGCCAAAAGATAAATTCACTGATAAAAACTGCCTATCTAAAATTAATCCCAACAGTGCCCTATCTCTACTAATATATATTTTTTTAATCCAAATTTCAGGCAAAATGGAAGGCGAGCAGCAAGTTTCTTTTGAGATGGACCTGCAAGAGAGCAGCCAGGAATTAATTGAACAAATTGACATGGAATTTAGGGATGAAAGCTTGGATAATGAACTGCTGCAATGTGTCCAAGCAGTAGATGTCCTCCTTGCAAATGAGGACATTTTGCAACCTCACAGATTGCAAACAATATATCAAGAAAATAATGACATTTCAGACACTGAAATATTAGAAAGTTTAATAAATTATGAAAAAGAATCAAAATAAAAAAAACACTTTAAAAAAAAGAAAACAAAAAAAAACAAGAAAAACAACAAACAATTAACATACAGCATTAGAAAAGTCTTTCATTCTTTTATTCATAAAGTTCGCTGCCCAGAACGCTTTCCGGTTCGCGAACTTGGCGCTTATCACGCAAAAAAAGAAATTTTAATTTTTTTTTTTGGACCCTCCTAGGCCCTTTTAAAACCTCCACATAAAACCTAGGGGGTCAACGAGGATCTACTATGCCCCCTTATGGTAATTTCCTCCTTTGTTTTGCCCTCCTCTTGTCTCTCGATACTACCGAGAGACAAGATGGCGGCCGCTCCGGACTGTTTAGAATGTTGACAGACACCGGAGGGCCAATCAGCTTCTCATCGCAAAGTTCCGTTACGCGAAAGGTTCGCTAACCGGATAGCTGCCCGGAGCGCTGTTACAGATATATATCTTGATTTAAACGTTAATTTCTCAAAATCCACTGAAGCACATATATTGAGACCTAGCAAAGGCACATCGGGCTAACAGTCCCTACAATTTTGCCAACTTTCGTGAAAATCCATTTAGCCGTTCGGGCTAAAAGTGAGTCCAACCGCCCTATGGAAATTAACATGGGAAAAACGTGTTTTGGGACCCCCCTTTTTTCTCGGCCCCCCCTCCACAAAACCCCCCCAAATTTTCAAGGGCTGCTCAGAAACAAAATGTGCCATTTTCCTGAAAATGTCAGCCAATTCCGTCCACAAACGCCAAAGTTATTAGGCATAGAATTTTCAGAAATCCCATAGGGAAAAAATCCTAACTATATATACCTACTGGCGACCGCCAGTAGGTAATATATATATATATATATATATATATATATATATATATATATATATATATATATATATATATATATGTGGTTTTATATATTTCAGTACACATCATTGTATGTGCAATATATAAAAACATATAAAAATAAGTAAATTATTTTACTTTACATATATTTTTATGCATTAAGATGAATGCCGTATATAAAGTTGACTTCGCTAAATAATTCTGTGATTTAACATTTTTTTATGTTGTTTTAAATGTATATCAGTCTTACACACAATGTATGAGGTTTATATGTTTTATGTTTGTTTGGACAGCAAGTCTAAAGTTTTAATACAATTCAGATAAAGCATGACTAAAACTCTGCTATAACTTACATTGTGGTCAGTGTGTTTTGTGCATATTGGTATAAGTACCATTGTCGTTGTACCCTCACAGGGACGGATGATTGTAAATAACACAAAAAGGAAATACTAATTCACTTTTTATTTCGGTCCGACAGAACCATTATTATCTGTTTCATTTTTTTGAGACAACACCACTTTTTAAAAAATCAAAATGAGCAGGTTTTAGCATGCAGAATTCATTTTTTAAAAATTTTAGTGGGCAATACCCAAATTTGAAAGCATTCAGAAGAATTGCAAGATAAAGAAAGACAATGTCGTGTATTTACAAACTAAGGCCCAGTTAAACGGTAGCTCAACATTATATCAATGGTAAGAAATAGGCAGTCCCACACTTACAAAGATTTGCCTGTATATTATGTAATCAGCAATGTGCATATAAAAAAATATTCTGTTAGCACAACCAAGCATTGCTCCACAGCACAGTGGTGAACATGAAAAGTCTTGTGTGCCATTGCCCTCAAGGTGAAGCCTTCACATCAAGTTTCTCTGTGGTGGTAACCACATAATGGATAGTCATGTAAATGTGTTATACAAGGGACACAATATTCTGCTTCTTGCCATTGCTTGTACCTTGTTTTATTCGGCACTGGGATTTAACCAGGACTGGGCGAAAAATGTAATTAAACGGGCAAATGTTCATAAAAATTCTCAAAAATTTGGAACATGCACATTTGCATAATTGTTGCTTAAGTCTGGTTTGTACAGAAACACCTAGAGATGTTTTCTCCTCAAACCGGTCTTCTGTGCTTGCTATCTTGTGAGGGGCAAACCCCCAGATGCATCTAGAACCCATTTTGCTATTCCTTAATAGCGAAAAATAACGATTCACTAACAAGGAATAGCAAAATGCTATGCATGAAGAAATCACAAAAAAAATAGTGATTTCTTAAAATTCCTTAACAGCATCGCTGCTGCGGCGATTTTTGCGCTGTGCGGCTTTTTTAATTTTACCGCGTTACATGACGAGCTCAGCTCGTCATCAGCAGGGAAGGGGTTAATTGCGACTCGCAAATTGCGAGTCGCAATTAAGGAATACCTCCCCATTCATTCCTATGGACCTAGAGGCCCATAGGAATGAATTGGAAGAGAGGCCCATAAGAATGAATGGGAAGACATTCTCAATTTGCGAATCGCAATTAGCGAATCGCAAATTGAGAATGCGATTTCAAGGGTGCAGGGGTGTCCAAAGGACACCCTGTTGCACTCCTGAAATTGATCTGTGCACATATGTTGTACACACATATGCATGTGTGTGCAACATGAAACTTTGAAAAAAGCATTTTAGTGCATTTTTCAAAGCTATTTGCAAATTACCATGAAGTTCAACTTCATGGTAATTTGCGAGCCCTATTAGCAAAATCGCTATTTTTTTTAACTTTAATGCATTGCATTTAAGGAATCTCAATTTGAGATTCCCTAAATGCAAGTAATCACAATTTAGAGAATTCTTAATTTGCGATTTTTGCATTTGGGATGATGCATCCCAAATGCAAAATACCGGTCGCAAAGGGGCAGATTCTGAGAATCTGCCCCTTTTCGAGCAGATTTTACCTTGATGCATCTATGCCAAAGCCCTTTAACACTGCACTTAGCCCTGCTTTACCTCACCTAACCTCCCTCTTAACTGAGAGTAATCTGGGCCCTACAGTTTAGGACCATCGAATACCTACGACTGATACACTGTGCTGTTGAAGAAAAGCAGAATACAAACAGTTGTAAAATGTAATCATATTAAATACAGCAAGTCGCACTCATTTATTTGGAATCAGAGAAAATCATGCAAATTATCTGTTTTTAAATACACTTTACTTTTGCTACAACATCATGAAAAACCTGAAAAAAAGAAACCGGAACTGTGGGATGTCGCTTTAGCATCCGCGGTGCTATTTCTACAAGATAATTAGGAAGGAAGACAAAAAGACGACAAATCAGGTTATCTTCAATGACACGTTAATATAAACTGTGGGGTAGAGCACAGCTATCTGATGACACGATCCTTGTAAAATATTAATAAGCCGAGGATGGATCTTGCATTGTGAAATTAATTAAAACACAAAGGCAGTGAGGTAAAGCTCGGTTGAAATCTGTTTAGGATGCCATGAGCAGGGTTTTCATGCCTGGATTGGAAAATATCACTCATCGAAGCTGAGGTTGTACTCAGAGGCTGAGCTCTTTTATTCACAGATTTCCTGGGGCAATTAAAGAGCGTTTGTCCTTTCAATTTAGATGAGGTGCTGCCTCTTAGAAAACCACAGGTTTTAGTATTTAACACTAAACCATGTAACATGATTTGTGAATTTTTCTTTGATTCTAATATGCGAATATGCTCTACGGCAAAATCGACAATATCACTGCAAATTAAGAAGCAAGGGGCATATTAGCAAGGCAGGCGATATGAAATTATCACCGCTTTTGCGTCCGTTTTCGGCCGCAAATAGGCGATAATTTCATCAACCTATTAGCAAGCTGTCGCTAACATCAGTTAGCGACAGATTTTAGATCAGGGGTCTCCAAACCGGTCCTGGAGAGCCGGACCCATGCCAGCTTTTTTAAAATTACTACATGTATCTCAATGGGGATATCCAAAAAATCTGTCATGGATCCGGCCCTCCAGGACCGGTTTGGAGACCTCTGTTTTAGATGATAACGAGCGGTTTGGGGCCCGCTTTGCATGTCAGCGATATTTATCGCTAATGACATGCAAAGTGGTGCTCAGACCACTTCTTAACCTGTATATCCAATGGGAGGTGGATATTCAGGTTAAGACCCTATTGGCGTTAAAGCCTGAATATTGCTGTATTTCTAGCGATTATCACGCATTAAGCCGCTATCGCCGGATATTTTATCACATTTGAGATAAACGTTGCTAATAGCACATTAACTCTGCGATAAAATCTGGTGATGCACGGCGATAGAAAAATTGTCGCTACGCTTATTTAGCGATAAATATCGCTAGTTGTTGATAAAATGCCCCCAATTTATAAAGAACCTCCACACCTTTTGTACCTTACCCACATGATAGCACCAATCTACCGTGCCACCTTACCCACATGATAGCACCAACCTACCATGTCACTGTCCCTACTGAGGACCTGGTTACATTTTTTTTTTACAGAGTTTTATATAGCGCAAACTTGACCCAAATTGGGTATCAGAGCACTTTACATAGAACCAGTTGTTTTTCATGAGGACACATTCATTTTTGTTAGACAGTGATTTGCCCAGAATCACAGGATGTTCAGCACCATTACCGAAACACGAACCCAGTTCCCCAGATTCGAGGTAGACCGCCCTAGCCGTTAGGCCAACTCCTCTCCCCAATGTTTGGAGGATGTGTGTATGGATACACATAGTGAATGGGATTAGCTATTCTGTGTGGAAGCTACGCACATATATCCTGCAATTATGAGTTAAAGTGCATGGGAAATTGAAATAACTGTTTTTTTTTCAACTGTATCTTTTTATCAAGCATCAAACACAATCAAATACAAAGGATTGCAATCTTTAGAGTACCAAGAGAGTGTAACTGCCCGGGAGGCGACATAAGGAGCTATGATGGGTTCAGCATCGCAAAGTCTCCAGGCCAGTCACCGTCCCATGCCAGGCAAATGATGCTAATTTCGAAAGAAGTAGCCCCGCCCTCCCAAACCAACCGAATCTTCCCCCCTACCCCCCATCCGGTGGTGACGAAATTAAAAATAAAAGACATACAACAGTAAGTAACAGAATTAGAAAAAGACAGTGATAAAGGCAATATTGGCAATGCACAAACTAGACTAGAAAACACTTGGGGCATTAATCAGAGCTCACCATCTCTGGCCAGAGGCCACTAAAACTGAAATAGATGCATAGTCTGCATAGTTGGCGGACAAACCGCAAAGGGCAAGCTCCGGTATAAGTAGGACACCAGAGGACCCCAGCACAGTGTAAAGTCTTCAGTATCAGTCTGAAGAATGTCCGCCAGGCGTTCCATGGATATGATCCTCCATAGGTGAGCATGCCATTAAGAAATTGCTGGGGCCTCAGGCTTCTTCCATGCAGCTGCTAAGGTGAGCTTGGCCGCTCCCAAACAAGTACACATAATCGCTTTGCCCGCCTTAGTTTGTTTAACCAAAAGAGGGTTTCGGAGACCTAGAAGGGCGAAGTCTATAGATATGGGAATGGGGAAGCCCAGGATATCCTTGATGTGAGAGAGGATTTCATCCCAGAAAGGACGGATCTTAGGACAGTCCCACCATATATGCCTGAAGTCCCCCTGCAGGCCACATCCCCGCCAACATAAATCTGATGTGTCTGGAAAAATACGCCTAAGCTTGGTAGGGTAGAGATACCAGTCGTAGAGGGGTTTATAATGGGCCTCCCGTAGAGCTAAGGATCGATTATGTTTAGAAATATCCCTCCAAACATGAGACCATTCCCTGTCCTCTATATCCCTCCCCACAACCCGCTCCCAAAAATGCAGGTACCTCGCCTTCGGGGGGAAAGTGGTGGAGAGTAGCATTGCATACAAGGCAGAAATAGCTCCCTTCATGGACCCCGCCCGCAAAGCCACAAATTTCTCCATTTCCGTACGTTCCCTAACAGCCGCCTCTCGGAAGGGCGGTGACAGGAATGACTGTTTTGACCCAATTTTCTGACGAGAATTCCGCAAGGAATTCCAAATTGAATCTACACATTTGCTGTGTCTTCTTAGGGAGTCCTAAAGTTGAGTGAAGGGACTTGGTCGGGGATAGTGGGATATGGTTTTGGAGGGTAGTAGAGAGGCGGTAAAGATGTTGCCTGGCAGGACATGATGGCGGAAGGGGCAAGCAAAAATGAAGAGCATGGGTGGGGTGCAACCTACTCCACTCACCTCAAAAGTAGGCCATCCAAATGCTGGCGGAAGGGCGAGCAGGTGGGTGCAAGCAACAATGGGAGACTATGTTGGAGGGGACAGGCAACAGGGTGAAGCTGGTAGAGAAAGAGGGAAAGTAATGGGACAGAGCAGGGTAGAAGGGGGCAAGCAACCACACAAAATGGGATGGAAGGGGGCAAACAGCAAGACATAGAGGGAGCGGATGGTGGGATGGGACAAGCAACAATTCAGAGAGGGAACGCAGCGAATTGGAGGGGGATGGAAGAGTAGAAGGAGGTTAGAAGCACATGAAGGAGAACACCAGCAAATGCATGCATTCTTATGGAGTGCTTCAAATAAACAAAAAAGGTTGTTCCGAATGTACAGGCATTGGAAATAATCAATGACATGGGCCATGCTCCAGGGGATGAACACACACATGAAGAGGAAGTGAAGCCAACATGTGTTGACCAAAGAGCATCAAGGAAACAAGAGTGAGGATGAAGCCAACCAAAGATAAGCAATGGGCAGTCTCTATGCACACTGGTAACAAAAATATCTCACAAGTGATAGCGCGTGCACTGTCTTAAGCAAGACTTATTAAATATTAGGGGAATTAGGTGAAGCATTAAGCAGTTCTGTTAACTGCTGTCTGTTCTCCGCACTTCTTGAACCACATCTCCAAAAGTGGAAGCTGTCCTTCGTTACACATCTTTTGGGAGTCAGTAACAGTTTGTGAACACAAGTATGGTCACAAGGCATTGATAAATTCCCCAGAAAATCGGAAAGTGAGAGGGGGTGCCTGTTTTGTGACCCCTTTTCCTTTGCAGTTCATTATGGGTCTCGAGTGCTCTTTGGAGTCAGGAAAACATTTGTGGCTGTTATGCATTGCCTCCTTCTATTTTGCAGTCAAAATTTCTCATCATTCTGTGAAGCACAGATTTTCAACCACAAAATTCCACATTACCTTGGACCCAAAGATTGTCAGTTTGAGTTTGGTGGCATCCAGATTACAAAGACCCAAGGCCCAAGAGATTCAGGAGGATAGGCTTCTTCAGATGCACAAGACATCAAACATGAAAAGGACAGCATCTTGAGACATCCCTGAAATTTCCTGTCAGAGAAGGTTCAGTTGACAAGGTATTAGCCGAGCAAAAACTGGGACGGAGACAGCAGAGGTGCCTAACCGTGGGGAACTCCTTGCTGAATCTGCATTTGAGGCTTCTTCAAGGTGCCCTTTTAGTTCTTGCAGACATGTTCTGGAGCACAGGTTTTTATGTGAGGGCCACTGGGAACCGTAATTCACACGCATCCAGTTCCATAGTTGCTTCAACATTGTGCAGGCACAATACTCTGTGTTTCTCTATTATTTGAGGTGATCTGCGTCCTATTGCGGCACTCCCACGGCCCATAAGGAACAGTTCACAATTAAATTAGAAGTCAGCAGGGCAGATTACTTAAATTATGATAAGAGAAATTCTCCCAGATCTCAAATCAAAATCGACTTTATTCTCATTTGATAAATGCATAGAAGTACAAATATTAAAGAACACAGTAAAATATACAGCATAGCTATTTTCAAATATTAAAAGGCAGCATACTGTGTCCTAAACAATCGAAAGGAGCAGGGCACATCCATGGGGCACAGTAGCATATGCTCTAATGTATTTCACTTACAAAACACTGAACATAATTCTTCAGTGATTAAAAGTTCGGATAGAACAACCCCTCTTTCTAGTCATTAAAACTGAGTATAAAATGATCGCTATCATAAAACATATGAAAGGAGATTCCAATGTGTTTATTTACTGTGAGAACTTGAGAATGCGAGTGTAAGCTCAATTTTCTCAACATTGGAAAAAAATGTAATCCTCTCAGTTTTATAAAATAATAAGCAGAAGAATAAAATATGAGAAATGGATTGGGTAGACCGCTCGCCACAAGGGCAAGGAGACAATTGATTGAAAGAGTAAACTTTAGAGGGTTAGCCAACCATGAAAGGGAACATATTCATTCTTAAGCTAATCAGTAAGAAACGGTGCATATTGCTAGAAACAAAGGAAAGATAAGATGCGTGTCCAGATGCCACCACAGGCAATGCCTGGTAATTTAGCACTGTGGTTTTGGATTGGTTGTGCCGCCATCTATCATGATCGCACTTGGCAGTAAAGAGGTCTCTTAGTCTTGATTTGGGAAAAGTCAGGCAGTGAGATGGAGATTGAAGAAGATTGCTAAACCAAGATCTTTGAAAGACCGTTTTACATATGCTAACCAAGGAATACTGGAGGCTCGGTCAAGAGTAACTATATCCCCAAGCACCATTTGATTTAGTTTAACAGAGTTCCTTTTCCAAATGTTAGCCATAGTAAAAGTGGAGCCAATTTGATGGAATCAGCTATAAAGGGGAGACCTATTTCTTTATGAGCAAGAGCCTGGGATTGACATCAATCATTTTATAAATGTATACTTTACAGCCTGCAGAACATCAACTTGGGCTGTGCCCCAAATTGTAGCTCCATAGGAAGCTATGCGTACTGATTTTGCCAGAAAAAGTTTCACCATTTCCCTACTCGGTTTCTTTCCTGGGTTTGAGGCAAATTTCAAAGCACTGCTATGCTTTTTTTCATAAGATTCGCCCTGTTTAGCAGCAGAGCAGACCATTTTAATTTGGCATCAAAGAGTATACCCAAAAACTACTCGTTCCACGGTTCTCCCATCTATTTGTAAGTTCCTAGATCTAAAATACCATCAATGGCTCTTGTTGTGTTTTAAAATGATAACTTACATTTTTTTAATCCGTCCTGTTGTACAGAATCAGATTCAAATGGTGGGGTTGAGCATTGGAGTTCTGGGCTTTATCTTATACTGTCATTGGAAAGATAGTCCTCCATCTCATCCTGGGTTGGGCTTCAGCCCTTCAATTTTCCTCCTAAGGCAGTGTTTTTCAAATATCCTTTCTCTCTTGTCCCTCAAGGTGTCAATTGTTCGATGGGAATGGCACTTCAATCCCTTACTGTCTAATCGAATTACCTCTTTAGGAGTGCACAGGTGTTGTTTATTGTAATCTTGAATTCAGCTATTGGAAGGTAGTCACCATTCCCTTAAACTGGAGCTTGCTGTTTGTCTCTGGCAGTCTAGGAGCCTTGGAATGCTTGAATGTTTCTTACTGGGCTTCATATACTGGTGAAGTGTTGTGTGGGTGATTAAGTGAAACCAGAATAATAGATGATGATTGGTGAGTTCTAGGGTTTAAAGCAACACAACAGGGTGGGAGATATGGGATTTCTCAATGTTCTGTGTAAAATGTCGGAGCAAATTGGGAAGTTCCTCAAAAACGTGGCAGCATCGGAGCAAAGCATTCGGGGGTGAGTGGTAAGACGGATCAAGGATTAACTGTGAGGTTGTAGAAAAAAGATTTCTGTTTTACAGAATGCAGGGCTGGTGCTCGATTTTTGGAGAGAGGGGTAGTATAGTACTGGGGCATATGGCAGTGATGAAGTTGCATTCCTGCTCGGGGAAGGCTTACACCACCTATTGCTGTGGAACCTTCCATATTTCTGTAGGACACTCCCAGATTTTACAGGTGTAAACAGGTCAGTTTAGTAGTGGACCTTTTAATCAGTGTTGTTCCTCTCCTCTTTGTGACTGGTGCTTCCACTGCAGCTTTCCTTGTATGCACTGGAGTTGTAGTTTGGGCCCCGGATTCATGGTGAAAAGATGGAATCTAATTCACAGATGGTGTCACTATCATCATCACATCTATCCAACTTCATGTTTGGCCCATCTGACTTTCAAAAAGCATCCCCTCTAGGGAGACAACTCAGTATGTGATCACTACTGTCTTCTCTTCTTTCTCTTTTCCTAGGCACTTTTGGACTCGCTTCACCTCCTTGTCTGGGAAACATATAAAAGTGCAACATATCGTCTTCCATCTCATTTTCTCCAAGTTAACATCACAAATATCCATCTACCTCTCTGTTCCCAAAACAGAGACCTATTTCTGCTTCTCCCTTTTGTGGGTTCTGAGAACATATGGGGCATATTACCAACAACTAGCGATAATTATCGCTATGTTGGTTTAGCGGCGATATTTTTATCGCCGAGCTGCGGCGATTTTTATCGCTTAGGAACCTTGCTATTATCAAGGTATATCTCCTAAGCGATAAAAATCGGCCGAAATGCATGAATATTGCTGAAAAGTCAGCGATATTCATGCATTAACGAGCTAATGCTCTTAGCCATGTTATCCACCTACCATTGGATAACATGGCTAAGAACTGCTCAGGGGCAGGTGTTAGCTTTTGGAGATGTTCGCGCTTAGCGCGAATATCTCCAAAAGTTGGTAATAGGAGATAGCGATGTTAGCGACTGTTTCCAGTCGCTAACATCTTGGCACGCCCACTTTGCATGCCATTAGTGATAAATATAACTGACATGCAAAGCGGGGCCCAAGAGGGTCGCTATCTCCTACTAGCTGTCGCTAACTGTTGTTAACGACAGCTAGGTAATAGGGAGATAATTTTATCTCCGCTTTCTTGGCTTTTAAAGCCAAAAAAGCGGAGATAAACCCCCTTGATAATATGCCCCATATGTTCCTTTGTGCAACCTCCCTAATCATCTATTGTAGCCTTTGGAGAGATTCTTCATTCTTATTGTCCGATTTGTGTTGGATTGATCCCTATTGCCAATTGTTTACCCACCATCCAAATTAACTTTTGATGGATTCTATCTCACTACTCTTAAGCAGTTAGTTTCACATTTTTACTTGGGCTCCTCCGTGGGAGTCCCACTGCATCCCTCTTGCTTTTTTGATTGAAACGAAGGCAATCACACTGTTTAGGAAATCCAATTTAAAGTTAAAGGTTAAAAAGAAGCGGCCCATTGCACAACATCACAAAAACGAACTAGAACTCGAATTTGCCCACCAACTTAACCCTTTAACCAAAAGTTAAAGATTAAGTGGCAGGTTCACTTAGACTGTTTCGTACAATACCACCTCAGCTACTTATTTATGTGTAACCTTTGCATTGGGTAAATGGTTTATCATATTCTGGGACAGTACTTGAGGGAATCCATAACTTAAACAAAAAAACTATTTATTTTTCCTGGCTTCAGGTCATTGATACATAACTGTTGGTTTCCAGGTCCTTCTCTACCCAAAGAGACATTTTAAATAGTAAAATGCTTCAATTTATCTGTGCCCTCTTTAATTCTTCTTGGTTGTATTTCATTCCTTGCCTTCCATCTGCAGGCTTTGAACAACTGCATGCAAATCAGCATTGCTCCTGCTCCAAAAGGAAAAGTTCAGCCAAAATGTCTGGGCCTCAACCCCATGAACTGGAAAAGAAGCAGCCCCAGATAGGGTTGACCTTTTTGTGCCTCTCTAGTGGGGAATCGATGAAGTTGTATGGCATTTTAAGTTGGGGCCACATAGTCTGTGTAATAATTCTGGTTATTGATGAGTGGGGTGGAATGCCCACTCAGGCAACAACCACAATCCTTGTCAGGGTGCACCACCAAAGTCACTAACTTAACTTGTACCTAACACTCAAGTAACTTGGCACACAGCAATGGAATTAATGTTAACCCATTTCTATTTTGCAAATGTAACCAATGGCAAATCAGCACAGTTTTCTAAACTGCCTTGTTGCCGTCTCATTTTTATTTTAAACTGTCCTTTTTTCAGTTCATAAAAAAAACAACAACTGAACCCACTCTGGAATCTAGTCAGATTTAAATTATGTACCAGGCGTCCTTGCATGAGTTGTCTGGGCTTTCGCCATGGCGGGAAAGGTTCCAGTGCGAATCATGATATGAAGTGATCACCACAAGACTGGAAGCGATAAAGACGCTTGATGGACCAAATAAAGAGCGCACAGCCTGACTCTAATTGTCTTGGCAGGCGCGATCAGTAGCTACTCAACCGCACTAATGGATTGCCCTACATACGGTGGACCACTATGCCAGCTGGAGCACACACCTAGATGCACTGTGCCAGCTCAGTGAATATAGATTTCACCATGGATACTGTATCTTAGTCTCAATCTTGCCAGGTAGTAATTGGCAGTGCCAAAGGCATTTATTAGCACTCACCTTCAAATGAATCTGCTTGTTGCTGCATGTCCTGGTGGAGCTCAGAAATATCTGAAAGTTTCACCAATCACTCCTATAGCTTCAGGCAGACGCTTCACCCCTTTTGATAGTCTGGGTGAGTCATAAATATACACAGCTGGTAGTGTTCTGAGGACACTACCAACTTTTAAGACTAATCTCCACTAATGGAGCGTCAGTGAATATTTCAAGTGTAAACATCAAAAGTGGTCATTTTCTGCGTACATTTATCCAATTTTCTAGATTGTTGAGCATTGTTACAGTGTTAATTTCAAATCTGTCTCCATGTGAAGAAAATGACTTTAAATCCCGTCAACGTGCTAAAACACAGCTGGTACTGGATATTATGTTTTGTTGGTGTTTATTCTTTATATAGAATATTGTCTCAAAGAGGAGGACAGATGTACTGTTGATATTCATAAATTCATATTTTTTGGCTTTATTCTTTGTTATATCTTTTTTGGCTGTTTCTAAATTCATGGTTATTCTTCATAGCATGCCATTTAACCTGTAGGTGAGCAAAGTTTAAATCCCCTGATGAAATTGTGAAAATTTGGCAACGTTTGTAAAATATGTGCAATTTGCAATTTCCAAAGTAACCTAAATTCTTCCCATAAAATATTGTTTGTAGCCGAATATTCTCAAAAGAGAATTGTGCATGCATATTCATTTTAAAAATAGATTTTTTTTTCTCTTCAGCGAAACTACTTTTAAGATACTTTCTTTTCACTTTGTGAAGTTCATAAAATTGCAGAAGTTTAAAAAAAAACATAAATTCATACAGCAAGAGTCAGCTAAGTTTAAGAATCCTGCTGAAAATCCCCCGTATTAATGTGGGTATAAGAAGATTACTCCCACACCCTTTGACCACTGATGATATTATGACAGACGTGTAAATTCTTATTAAATCTGTGCCAAAGCCAAGACAATTTTTCACAATATTCGCATGAGATAATTTCACATTGCAATATTCCATATATGAATCCTTTAGATAGCTGCCGTATCCTGTTTGGGGTGGGGAGGGCTACAGGGCAAGAAGACGCTATTGGGCCACAGCCATGGTAGTTGGGGTTGTTTGACTCTGGTGTCCTGCAGTCCAACATACTATGGATCTGGAAACTGGGCCAAGTGTACAGTTTCTGTACTGACTCTCAGGATAGGAAAAGCATCAGTCAAGGCCTTCTCAGGAAGTGTGGGGGGCAAGAGCTCAGACCTCAGGAGTCAAGCAAAACACACACACACAATAAGGTAACACCAGACCAGTCAATCTTTTTTCAAAAAGAAAGTACTTTAATTTTACAAAAAAACAAAATGTACAACTGCCCGATAGTGTGTTGTAATCTCATCTACGATGCTTAGCAAGGCACTACTCTCTCACTCTCTCTCGCTCTCTCTCTCTCTCTCTCTCTCTCTCTCTCTCTCTATATATATATATATATATATATCTATATATATATATATATATATATATATATATATATATATATATATATATATATATATATATATATATATATATTTATATATAGATATATAGTGCCATCTCCCCTCTCTGGGAGGTCTGATGTCGAGAGTTCTCAGTACGTTATATACACATAGTCATATAGCCGAGATACCCGCCACCCCCTCTCAACACAATCCCCGAAAGGAGTGAAACCGGAAACAGTTCTTGAAGTTTTTGGAAGTGGGATGGAGTGACCATCCCGGCCGTATTTATTAAAACAAAAATTAAAACATTAAACGTTTCATGTTATGTACAATTTCATTACCATATTGCGATGTTTGGCTAACCTTAACAGATTCTCTAATACAGAGGTTCTCCTAGCCGAACTAGCAACCTACAAAACATTTCTTGACATATTGAAATTGTACAACCTAACGTTTAAGGGCCAACAGCAAGGTCATAACCGGTGTCAAGATCCCTAACCGGACTTACCCCTCCCACTTGGGATGGGCGACAGCACGGAGGCGTACCTCAAGTGCAACTACTACCAATTTCCCTTGACTTGACGGGGGCACCTAAAACTCGATGCCAGTTAAAGGTCGTTCGAATACTCGTGTGAGGTATCTAGAAGGTATCGTGGCCCTTATCCCAACCCCACACAACTTACCGCATCTGCCGTCGCAGATGTCACTGGCCCCGGGAAATTCCCCAGGAGGGGGCTGTAACCCCTCCTACAAAGGAAGGGGCCTTGACCGCCTTTCCTTTACTTCCGGCGACCCATCCTTAGAAGGGACCGCCTCCCCATTGAGGGGCCAATGGCCACCTCTCCCGAGCGCTCCCATCCGTGTTGGGTGACGCCCACTCATAGGGATCTACTAATTAGTGCTCACCGATCATGACCTTACCGCCTACCAAAATAAATACGACAGTGCAAATTAACCTAAGAATACATTGGCCACTATGACCGAAAGAGCATACATCAAAATTCGACACTAACTGAATATCTTTAATGGCAAACATACTCAAAACGAACATTCTTTATTAACTCAAAATCAACATGGCACTACAACCTGGAAACGAAAACAAAAACAAAATTAATCAACTTTATTATACACAACTGGCTGTCTTCAGGGGCTGGTGGGTGGGTCAAAATTGGCTCTTCGTTCTGTCCCGAGCTCACGTGCAGCGAGGAGGTGCAGCTTCAGAGCACAAGAACAAGAGGATGTCTTCTGGTCTTGCGTCCCTTTTTATCCGTCTTCAGGGCGGGCGTATACCCGCCCCTGCCTGCCCCTGAGGGCGTGGCTGGCTGCGTCGGTGTCTAGGCCAGCCCACTCTAGGGCGGGAACGAGCGCGCCCCAGCTACGCCGCTTCGGGCATACCAGCTGAGACGCGCCTCCCGCCCAAAAATGGCTTCCCGGGGGGATCGAGGCACTCGGCCATAAGTTCGGGGGGACCGATTCGGTCGCCCCTTTCCATATAGCCGAGATACCCGCCACCCCCTCTCAACACAATCCCCGAAAGGAGTGAAACCGGAAACAGTTCTTGAAGTTTTTGGAAGTGGGATGGAGTGACCATCCCGGCCGTATTTATTAAAACAAAAATTAAAACATTAAACGTTTCATGTTATGTACAGTTTCATTACCATATTGCGATGTTTGGCTAACCTTAACAGATTCTCTAATACAGAGGTTCTCCTAGCCGAACTAGCAACCTACAAAACATTTCTTGACATATTGAAATTGTACAACCTAACGTTTAAGGGCCAACAGCAAGGTCATAACCGGTGTCAAGATCCCTAACCGGACTTACCCCTCCCACTTGGGATGGGCGACAGCACGGAGGCGTACCTCAAGTGCAACTACTACCAATTTCCCTTGACTTGACGGGGGCACCTAAAACTCGACGCCAGTTAAAGGTCGTTCGAATACTCGTGTGAGGTATCTAGAAGGTATCGTGGCCCTTATCCCAACCCCACACAACTTACCGCATCTGCCGTCGCAGATGTCACTGGCCCCGGGAAATTCCCCAGGAGGGGGCTGTAACCCCTCCTACAAAGGAAGGGGCCTTGACCGCCTTTCCTTTACTTCCGGCGACCCATCCTTAGAAGGGACCGCCTCCCCATTGAGGGGCCAATGGCCACCTCTCCCGAGCGCTCCCATCCGTGTTGGGTGACGCCCACTCATAGGGATCTACTAATTAGTGCTCACCGATCATGACCTTACCGCCACAGGCCCGGATAGTTGACCGGCTATCCGGGCCCCCCACCAAAACTCCTAGCTAAAGGTCATGTTCCAACGTTTTTAACCATGCTCATTTCCCACCCGAGACAAATGCACACCATCCCCCATATACATACTGTCATCATTAATACAACCGTGCGAGATAGAATGCAATGTCCTGGAACGGAACAACCTACTCATTTTGTTATTAAGTTTCCTAACAGAATGGTTCAAAGCAGGGATCGAAATAGCCCCCCGCCACACTTTTCGTGGGATCATATGAGACCACGCAATTATGCACCCCGGAACTCTCCTCGCCAACCAACTTACGGTGGAAAGCATTGCCTCCAGGAGAAGTCGTCTACCGGTGGTGACCAAATCATTGCCCCCTAAATGTACTATGACTATTGACGGCGGTGACCTCATCCGCCCTAACAAACCCTCAAAGTAAGCTTGAAACTGGTCAATACAGAGACCGCCCCTTCCGTAGAAGGACATCCTGTACCCGTATTCCCCAGCTACGTGAATCATGTCACCTGCTTTGAATACGTCTGCGGCACGCCTCACGTATGAGTGGCCCACGACCCACACCTCCTTTCTCACAGCCGGTGATGTCTGACCGCTGGCCCGGTGTTGGGTCGACTGCATAGTCCGCCCCGCCTCGAAGGCTTGCGTAACTGAAAACCAAACAAAAGACAAGAAGCGTGAGTACATTGTTACAGCTTCACAACATGTGCAACCGCACATACCTCTTATAACAATTGGAGGACCAACGCCCCACTCGTTTTACTTGTTCCACATTAAGACCCCTGGCTGCAGCTTCGGTGGCAGCCCCTATCCGAAAGGAGTGGGTCCCAAACTCACCCGGGTCCAAGCCTGCTGCGGCAACTGACATCGCGAGCACCCGCTGAAACTGAAACTTTGTCAGTGGGGTGGCGTCCGCGTGTCTCAACATTGTCCCCCCCCATGATGCCACCCTTTGTGCTAGGTAATCCTCTAAACACCTCACCGGACACATGGAGGACCCTGGAATCCTGCGAATGACTATGCAGTCTCCCCCCCCATTTTGATCGGTTTTCGACTTGACAAAGGATACCGTCATAGTCTCACCCCTGATCTGAACGTGTTCCCGGCACAAACCCCCCGCCACATCCCGCTTGCTCCTTGCCACCAGCTCACTTATCCTCATAGCCCCGTGAAATGCAAGCGTAAAGGCGGCTCGGAACAAACAGGCCTCGAACTGAGACGAGCATATGTCGGGGAGTGTGGCCAGCAACTGGGACAACCTATCCAGACCTATCGGGCGCCTCTCATCTACTCTGCGACCCTCAAGGCGTTGCCACCCACGCAGCGCTTTCTGTACAGCAAAAGACGCTGTCGGGTCCTGGATATTATGAGCCCTGGCAACAAAGGAGATGGCAGCACGATGCCTCTGGGCTGTAGCCACCGACTTCCCAGCCTTACGCAAGGACATCAGAAAATGTACTACCCAATCCTCATGCCCCCAAAGTCCCCCTCTCTCAGTCCCCAAAAAGGCCAAATAAGCCCGAAACGCCCCTTCGTATGCCTTCCTCGTCCTTGGTGCTAGACTCTCTCCCACGAGGTAACGAAGTTCGGGGCACCGAGAGACCAGAGAGCTTCGGGAAAGGGTGCTGGCTCGGGGTCCGCTGAGGGAAGGAAACCCGAGAAAGCCTGCATTTGAAAACGAGACAGTGCATCAGCAGCCTGATTCATCACCCCCGGGACATGTTTTGCTCTGAATACCACGTTCAGTTGCATACACAGTAAGACAATTTCTTTAAGCAGCCTCAAAATCATTTTACAACGTGCTGCCTGACTATTAATGCATTCTACAACGGTCATATTGTCAGACCAAAATATGACAGAATGATTTTTGAAACCATCGGGCCAGGATCTGAGGGCCACCAAAATAGGAAACAGCTCAAGGAAAGCAATATTACTCGTCAGCCCCTCATCGTGCCACCATGTTGGCCACTTTTGTGCCGACCATTTTGTGCCGAAGATGGCGCCGAAACCCATGCTTCCCGCTGAATCCGTCCATAGACCCAGCTCTTCAGAGGACAAGGCCGGTTTGTTCCAGACGACTCGACCATTGAAATCCGCCAGGAATGCTAACCAAATACGCATGTCTTGGCGGACCTCGGCCGATAACCTTGTGCGATGGTGACCCTCTTTTAGGCCGACCATCGCCTGTGCAATCGAACGGGAGAAGGGGCGGGCCATCGGGATCACCCTTAAGGCAAAATTCAACTTCCCCACCAATTGCTGCAATTGATGCAGCGTAACTTTAGATGCAGTGATACACATTTGCAGGGCTGTCTTGAATTTCGATACTTTGGAAGCTGGTAAACGAAAACAACCCTCACTAGAGTCCAACTCGATCCCGAGGAACTCGAGGCAAGTCGTGGGACCCACAGTTTTACCTGGTGCCAACGGCACGCCAAATTGATTCATTAAAACACAAAATTCAGTCAAGGCCCGGGCACATTCATCATCCCCAGCGGCCCCAAGGAACAGAAAATCATCGAGGTAATGCATCACATTCCGAAAACCTGTTTTCTTCGTGTAAACCCATTGCAGAAAACTACTGAATTTCTCGAAATAAGCACAAGATATCGAGCACCCCATTGGCATACACCTGTCCATGTAATACAAACCTTGAAACGTGAATCCCAACAAACGTTGATCATCCGGGTATACCGGGAGCAAACGGAACGCTGACTCGATATCTGATTTCGCCATCAGCGTCCCGGGCCCCAGGCGATTCAAAATGGCTACGGCCTCATCGAATGATGCGTACCGCACCGAACACATTTCTGGATTAATTGCATCGTTTACAGAAAGGCCATGAGGGGCTGATAAATTGTGAATCAATCGAAACTCACCCAGGTCCTTCTTGGGGACCACCCCTAAAGGAGAACAAACAAAGTTCGGTACCGGGGGGACAGGAAACGGGCCGGCAACCCGACCTCGGGTAACCTCTTTCCGGATCTTATCCTGTACTACAGTAGTATGCTGCAAGACGGAAAGTTGATTTTTGCACGACCCGACACCCTGAAAGCTACCCACCGGGATGCGGAAACCATATGAAAAACCGTTTCGTAGCACCCCAGCAGAAGTACGATCTGGGTATTCACTGAGCCAGGGAATCATCGCCAGGGTATCAATCGGGGTTGGTAAAGGCGCCCCTCGGACTATATTAGACCTGTTTAGCGCCTCTTCTACCCCCATTTTCACCCGATTTGGCTCTGCACGAGGACTCAGGATGGGGTGCCCCACAACCACTACATTCGTGTTTGAACTTACAAGACCCCGGGGGCCTAGTACATTTGCTTCTGTTGAAATTGAAACAGAACCCCCTCTTCCCTGTATTGCCGGCGGGTCTCGGGTAATCGTCTGTACCCGTACCCGACCGAAAGGGCGTCCCCCCATTTTGGCGGGAGGACTCACTAACAGCACTCCCCACCAATGGCACTTTCAACATTCCCGACTCTTTCATCTTATTCCATGTTAAAGAATCGTAACAGTCCCAGGTTAAACTTTTGTTATGCTCCATCGCTTTCCTGAAAAGGTTGTCATAACAGAACCATTGGTTACCTTGGTGTGATGTCGAGTACCCCATAATTCGTGACTGATATACTGGAAATTCAGGGAGCAAATCAGGCCTACGTTCCCCCAAAATTGCCGTGAAAATTCCCCAAGCATTACCCCAGTTACCAATATTTTCATTCACTTTAAAGGCGGCCATTTTTGCGCGCCAAACACTCGGATGCATCAGATCCTTTTGACCCTTAACAGTTTCGACCTCATAGTGATCAACGAGCAGGGAGAAAATGTTAACGTATTCCCCCGCCCAAATCTTTTCCTTTATTGGCAAAGGAACATGTTGCCCCAATCTTTCTCTACGAGAGGGTGTTGACTCATCCCTTGCAATCGGCAATGGCCGCTTACCTGCACCGGACGCTGCTTCCGTCCCTCGTGGCTTGTCTATCGCCGCATCCGGCGCGGGCACCTTGGCTGTCTCACGTTTCTCGCGCAACTGCTTTATGAGAGCTTGCGCTTCGGTAGCCATGGCGCCCCCATTACTGTCCCCCAACCATGCTGCTAACTGTGCCGCCAACTCGGGAGGCATATCTCCGGCAGACGTCGGGGTAACTATCACGGGAATCGGATTCCCCTCATCCGGTACCGGGGCCGGTACCGGGGCTGGCGCCTCGAGCGGGGAACAGGGAACCGGGACGTCTCCCCCGACCGGCCCCCTTCTCGGCCTCTTTGGCTTCCCTCCGGCCGGTGGACGCCCCGATCCCTCCTCGCCGTCTCGCTCCGCCAACCGCTTCTTAATTTCGGACATGTCCTTCATGAGTGCCCGAACCAACTGGTCAGTCGACATTCTCTTTGCTCCTTTCTTGGGCATCCTTCCGACGAACTATCTAAAAGACAAAGAGAGAGATTAAAACGCTCAAAATTGGCTCTTCGTTCTGTCCCGAGCTCACGTGCAGCGAGGAGGTGCAGCTTCAGAGCACAAGAACAAGAGGATGTCTTCTGGTCTTGCGTCCCTTTTTATCCGTCTTCAGGGCGGGCGTATACCCGCCCCTGCCTGCCCCTGAGGGCGTGGCTGGCTGCGTCGGTGTCTAGGCCAGCCCACTCTAGGGCGGGAACGAGCGCGCCCCAGCTACGCCGCTTCGGGCATACCAGCTGAGACGCGCCTCCCGCCCAAAAATGGCTTCCCGGGGGGATCGAGGCACTCGGCCATAAGTTCGGGGGGACCGATTCGGTCGCCCCTTTCCATTAGACAAATACAGCTGGATTCATTATTAATTAACTCATTGAATAAGGCATATTTTAATTGTCCCTTTAACTACCAACAGATAATACATACAAAAAGTCTACTGATGTTGTGAAGCCTCTCACGTGAAACCCAGGCGATTTCCCTGAGTTGATGCTGAGCCTCCCACTCCTCTAGAGAACAATTCTCAGTCTAGGTGGCAAGACAGCTAGGACCAGCAATTGCTCCTGAAGGGAAGGTGGGAATAGGTGAGAGAGGGAGGAAAAACCTATAAGATTCATACTGTTTTTCTGCAATTCACCAGTGCCGCTGTTTACCCCTTGATCCACCTTGATTTCAAGTGATCCCTTCTGAATTTCTAGGCTTTTTGCCTTGATATGGGCAAGTCTCTCTGTGTCAACGGGAAAAGCAAAGTACAACACTGGGTCTGCAGTTCACTTATAGTAATAGCAGAATTAAATTATGAAGTTTGAGTACAAACAATATCAAAAAAACAGTTCAGGAGATTTTAGGACAAGAATAACCAATCACAAGGAGTAGGAAATAATCTTCTTGATGAGTCCTCACAAATGTTCCTTTCCCCCTTTTACTATCTTTCTGACAGAGTTTTTAGGCCAGATGTAGGTAAATGGCATGTACCGATTCGTAAATACTGAATTTTACCGATTCGGTATTTACAAATCGGTAAATGCTATGTAGTTATTTTTACCGAATAATTTAACAAATCGGTAATATTCGGTAATTACCGAATCGGTTTTTACTGATTCAGTAATTGCCATTGATTCCAATGGGCCTTGAGGCCCATAGGAACCAATGGCAATTACCGAATCGGTAAATACCGATTCGGTTAAATTACCGAATTGACAAGCGGGACAGGGTGTCACTTTGACACCCTGTTGCACCCCTGATTCAGGCTTGTGTGGCATGTGACACACATACATGCCCTTAGGGCATGTATTTGTGCCACATGGCACAGGTGTACATGCACAGATGTGCATGTACTCAGGAATTCGTTATTTACCATGAAATAGTATTTGATGGTAAATAACGAATTCTAAAGGGCCTGTGGCACTGTTTTCAGTGCCACCTACATCCAGATTTACCGATTCGGTAAATTTACTGATTCGGTAAATTTACAGAATCGTTAAAATTAGGGCCCCCTACATCTTAAGAACCAAATACCGGTCAGTAACGGCCGAAATCGGCCGTTACCGACCGGTATTTGGACACCTACATCTGGCCCTTTATTCGGAATAATCCCTACGTATCCCTGCAGGTTAGTCTCCCAGAAATTCAGAGGAGTCTTAAAAATTGGAAGGTCTTTTTCTGTGAGGAACTCTTGTTCCAATGAGAGCCTTAAATAAGTTTTTGTAATGCCTTTAAGTCTTTTCGAAACTTGTACACACTGTTTATATTACAAATGTGGGGGGTGGCACCGCCCGCATAGAAGAAAAGCTTAGATCTTACCGAAGTTTTCTTTTTTTTCAGGTCTCC
Organism: Lissotriton vulgaris; assembly: GCF_964263255.1. Lineage (NCBI taxonomy): Eukaryota > Metazoa > Chordata > Amphibia > Caudata > Salamandridae > Lissotriton > Lissotriton vulgaris. The sequence goes on from NC_141687.1 coordinate 900,878,027, forward strand.
ACAGGAGCACCGGATCCTGGAGGAGGTTTGCAGCTAATGGTTCTCAGTGTGTTTTCTTTAGTTTCCAGTTTATAGACTTGTTCTACCTTGTAGGCTTTCAGGTGAGAGTGTAGGAGTAGCTTTCCTATCAGGGAATGACAAAGCTAAGCAAGGCCTAGTGCCTGGCGTGTGGTATTTATAGCTGCGCCCCAAAGATGGCCTTCTGGACACGTGTAAGGACCAGGACTTCGCAAGACTGCATGATGTCTCATGCATGTTCTCAGGGTTTCATTCAGAAGGTTTCATGGTCTTCTATGTGGGGCATGCTTTGTCTGCACAATATGGGGTATGCTCACATTAACGTTGGTGCCTATGTGAATGGGGTGGAAAGGAGATTGAGGTCTTGAAAACAAAACAGGAGCTGCAGGAAAACTATCAACCAGGCTGCTTGGAATAGAAGTGGGAGCTGCAGAGAGACTATTGACTAGACTGAATACATAATGAGTACACCCACCCAGAATGGGCATGCGCAGTTGCTGTAATAACTGTTTATTGGGCGGATTTTAACTGCATGCTCAGTCTTTTAATCTGTTCAAAGTTAGGCTCAACTTTACCTGCTGAGGTGAACTGCGGCTCTGGTGGCACCTGCTGGAATGCTCTGCGGACCTAATCTTAAAGCGGAAAATTCAAGAGAGTGAACTGCAGTAGTCGCTCGCTGGCAGTAATCTGTGCAGCAGGCCTGCCCTTCAGCTCTTACCTTTGGCGGCTGTTGTCTCCTATGCCGGTTGTAGATAGGTGCTCAGTCACATCACTTGCAGCATTTGGGCTGGATCATCAGTAGGTAGTAGTCTTTGAAAATTGCAGCGGCTCAGGGCAAATGCAGAAGGAGATTCAGTTATGGTAGTTGCAGCCACCAGGACTTCAGTGAGTGGTTGTTTTACAGAGTTGTAGCATTCGCGCCAGATTAGGGCCCTTTCTTTAGCAATGATGGTAATTCCTCTTTATTTCAGTACTATGTCAGGCAGCAGCATAACAAGGGGCAGATTTACAAGCCCCTTGCGCCACGATTACGCTGCCTTGCGTGACGCAACAGCGGCGTAAACGTGGCGCATCCCTGCGAGGCATTTACAACGTGACGCATCTAGGAAGATACGTCACGTTATAAAGCCCAGCGCCACAATGGGGGCGTTCCAACGCAGGGTGGGCGTTCCGGCGCCTGTGCGCCTCGCAAAAGTGCCTGCGTGAAATCTTCAACATTTCACGCAGGCACTTCCGCGCCGGTGCTACGTCAATTCCTTACGCCTGCTTAAAGCAGGCGTAAGGACTGACGCAGCATGTTAAGTATTGGGCGGCCCTGAGCATTGCTGGAGTTGCGTCGCACTTGCGACGCGACTCCAGCGATGCACCGCCCTTACGTCACAAGATGCGTCACGCATCTGCCTACCCTTGCGCCATGGCACGCCACATTGTAAATGCGGCACATCTGCCGTGACGCAAGGGTAGTTTTGCGTGACACATTTGTTCTGGAGCATCTCTGCTGATATGCAGAGATGCGCAAGAATTCGTAAATATGCCCCCAAGTCTTTCTGGCAAAGGGTAGAGCACCAGATAACATAATGTTGCTTTTCACGAAAGTAGCTGGGAGCAATTCATAAATGGGAACTATTCATGTAGACTAGGAGGTCCCACACCACGTGGGTCACTCCTGGCTTCACTCCCACCGGCAAGAACATGCTGGGCTCCTCCTCCTTCTGGACAGTCTCTGGACAGTCTGCCAGGCACACTCCATCCCTGTCTGAGCAGGTAGACAGACTTCTGTGTGCCTGGCAGACCCTGAACTCCTCCTGCAAGAATTGCAGTCTTCAAGTAATTACTCCTCACCTCTAGGAGATGGACTGTCAGGCAGACATAAGCCATGGTCACAAAGCAGTCCTTTGAGTACTCCCCCATCTTTGGTGAAGACAACTTGAAACTGAAACAGAGTAGGTTCATTTGAGTCCCACTTTTATACTTCTTTTCTAGACAAGGTATATGGACATAGTTTCTAAGGCTTAGGAGCCAGTTTGGGTTGGTGCTCTTTCAAATGTAATTGTCTCACTGGCACCCTGGTGGAGACTTTTGGCAAATTGATGGCTCTTACAGCAGGAAGTAACAATGCCAGTTCCAAGCAGGAGTATCCAAAACAAAGGTGCAGTGACTTTTAATATCTCTGCCACTGACTGTCATCAGCCTTCCTGAAGCAGTAATCCACCTTCAATCCTTGCGGCAGGCTAAACCACAGGCTATCCTGAATCAGTCCCACTGGTCTCAGACCATTACACACATGCTACACATCCATTGCACACACACGCACTCAAAACACAAACAGAATTTCAGGGCAAGAGTCTTGGACTAAAGTATAACTTCACATGGTCGTGCCAGTAGGAAGCACTCCACTCTGACACAGAAAAAGAGTGGCCAGCTACTGATTCACAAAACCTGGTACACTGCCACCACCACTTCACATGACTAATCTAGGTCATGGGAAGGAGTCCCATGCCAACTATGAGAGTCATTAAATAGTGAATGCTTTGCACATACCTCCACCCCAGCTCTGGACCTCTCATTACAGCCGGAGCCTCTGCTAATATGCTATAATACCATGGGGACAGGGTGCAGGTATCATCTCCTGGGAACCATTAGAAGAACAGACCATTTGACCATGAATAAAGCTATGTTCTTGTTAAAATAAATAGGCATAGTAACCAATGTCTAGAAGGTCACACTGTATAATAAAGAACAAGGCTAAACAATTGGTAGGTTTTATATATTAAATCCTATTGATGACACGTGTTATGAGACAAAATGGTAATACACAATTAAACACGTGTCTAGTTTTTGCCCCCAAACTCTTGATGATATGACTTTAAAGTTATAAATCATTCCGTATATCAGTATAACTCTGTATGGCTCAAAATGTTTATATGAAACATTTGGTCCCTAATAATAAATATGGCTCCTCTTCAGGCAATCTAAAGCAAGATGTCACCTTTATGCTTGTTTGTATCCTTCACTTTGGAGTACATTCCCTCTCCCAACTTTCATAAAAGCATGGTGAATCAGCAGCCACGGGTATATATTCACCTGAAGTAGTTACTTTTTGCAAGCAGGAGCTATTTCAATTGAAAAGCCTTGAAGTCTGTGATCAAAAAATGTGGTATCTGAAGAAAATGTGGCAGATGTGTTGCCCATCTGACAGCATAAGTATCCTGGACGGGCCACCACATTTCGGAGCAGACTCTGTTAAGGTTAATGTTAATGGCATTTATAGAGCGCACTTACACCGGGCGGCTTCATGGCGCTGACAGGCTTAGTTAGCTACCAGAATAACTATTTGTACGCTTGCAGAAACAACCAAGTCTTGAGGAGCTTTCTAAATTGCAGAATGCCAGTACTGGACCAGATTTCCAAGGGAAACGAGTTCCAAAGCTTAGGAGCGAGGACCGCAAATCTGCAGCCTCCTTGACGTACTCGCTTGAAGGTTGGAATAGTGAGCAGTGAAAGATGGGCAGAACGGAGGTTTCGAATGGGAGTGTGGCCGTGTATCAGGCTGTTAATAAAAGCGGGACTTATGCCATGCAGGGTTTTGAATACAAGACAGCCTGTTTTAAAAGCACAGCCTGAAATATCGGGAGCCAATGTGGTTTCCTTAGCACGGGCATAACTGGTTGCCATCTTGGTTGTCGAAGGACCAACCGTGCTGCCTGGCTTTGAACCAGCTACAGCTGTTTGAATAGGTAGATTGGCATTCCCAGATAAACCGAATTGCATAATCCAAATGTGACAGAACTGTGGCAATTTTGATCTGGATCAGAGCATCATGGGTGAAGAAGCGGTGGATCTTTCTGATCTTACGCAGCTGGAAAAAGAACTTAGAGATCACTGTGCCCACCCGAGAATTCAGTGTGAGTTCGTTATTGAGAGAGACTCCCAGTGTTTTGGCCGAGATACAAGGGGAAGATGAAGGACCCAGCTCTGGGGGCCAGTAGTGTGGGCCCCAGAACTTATAACTGTCCTCGGTCAGAACGAGCTCAGTCTTTCCCGGGTTTAATTTAAGGTGATTATCGTCGATCCACTGTTGTATATATAACATTGTTGCCTGAAAATCCGCAACAGAGCTGTGGGAACCATCTATCTTAAACACCAACTGTAGGTCGTCCACATAATTGAAGACTGTCACCTTTCTTTCTTTCAAGGATTTAATCAGAGGGGAGATGTAAATATTAAAAAGGTGAGGGGAAAGTGCCGAGCTCTGGTGAACTCCACATGTGATCTTACGTAGGGGGAGCAAGGAGAGCCCTTGGCGAACCGCCTGCGACCTATCATTTAGAAATGAGGTGAGCCAGCTAGTGGCATCACCTTGGATGCCAGCAAGTTTGACACGATCGACCAAAATAGCATGGTCGACCATGTCAAAGGCGGCAGATAGATGTACCAGTACTTGAGGGGAGCCCTTGTCAGCATGATCCCGGAGAGTATCCAAGACTGCCATTATGACGGTTTCGGTAGAATGGGCTGCGCGAAACCCTGCCTGGTAAGGATCAAGGTATTTGGATTCCTCCAGAAAGTTAGAGAGACTATTAGCTACTTGTACCTCTAATATCTTTGCAAAAAACGGGAGGAGGGAGATCGGACGATAATTTGATAAAAACGTAGGATCAGCTCCCGGTTTCTTCAGCAGTGGTACCACTGTGACATGCTTAAAAGTCATCGGGACTTGGCCCGATGAGAGAGATTCATTCAGAAGGGTGAGTACAGGACCGGGAAGGGCAGTGAGACAGTCTTTGAGTATGTGGGGGGGGGCAACAGTCAGAAGGGGCACCTGATTTAACCTTCACTAAAAGTTTTTGGAGGGTTTCAGTATTAATACTAGGAAAGTGGCTTAATGTATTGTTATTCTTAAGCAGAGCAGAGGGACTGGAAGTGAGTGTGTACTTGGGGATGTTGGCCTTAATAGCAGTGATTTTATCGATAAAGTAGCCATTAAGGGAATTACACAGTGCCTGGGATGGTAAAGCCTTCAGTAAAATTCTCTCTGGATTAGACAGTTCAGAAACTATATTGAATATTTCTTTGGAGTTTTTATTGGAGTTGATAATGCGTGTAGAAAAATGACTGGCTTTGGCTGTCAAGATGTATTTCTCATATTCTTTCATGGCAGCAATATAAGTGAGTTTTTTTATGTTAATGTTAATGTTAATGTTATAACAATTTATTATGCGCACAGCGACTCCAGCGAAGGAGCATCCTGGCGCAGAGACAAGGAGCAAACATAACACAGCAAGGCGAAAAGCAACAGAAAAGTGCTGAACCAAGGGGACTAAAATAGAAATGTTTTTATGGCTCTACGAAACGACAGCAAGTCTTCTAACTGCCGAATTTCAACAGGGAGGGTGTTCCAGATTGACGCAGCTCTCACCCTGAAAGAACGGCCGCCCATCCTGCTGAGCCTAAATCTGGGGATAACAGCAAGGGCCTGACCTTGCGATCGAAGGTTGCGGGTAGGGACATAGAAGGAGATAGAGTTGGCCAAGATCTCAGGGCCTATGCCTCTAAGAATTTTAAAGGTCAAGCACAATACCTTGAAAAGTATACGCTTCCTGACCGGGAGCCAGTGCAGGGAGCGGATAACATGAGACACCGGGGAGAACTTAGGGAGACCAACAATAGCTCTCGCTGCGGCGTTCTGCACCCGCTGCAGGCGAGTAAGCTCAGCCTGATTAGCCCCAGCCAGCAAAGAGCTGGCGTAGTCCAGACGAGAGATGATCGTTGCCTGGACCACAAGCTGTCTGGTCGGGGCAGTCCTGGCAGTATTTCGATCGCCACTGTCTCTCCAATTGGCGCAACACCAATTTCTGTTTTTTAAGCTCAGAGGAGTACCATGTCGGTGCGTCGATACAGTGGGCTGATTTTAGCTTATTAAGTGGGGCATGCTTATCGCTGGCGTTCAAAAGCCATTTGGAGACATTCTCTTCTGTAGCCTCAATGTCTGTCCCACGAAACGGGGCAGTGTCAGAAAGCGTGCAAATAAAATCTTCTTTATTTGTTCCATTTCCTAGCATGGCCACCTTTAGTCGTGCTACATTTCTCAATGGACGGGAATATAAGTACAAATTTCAACAAGTGATGATCAGACCAAGTGCATGGTGCAACGGCAGGAGTGGAGGTGGTCATGCCGTTAGTCCAGATATGCCCTTTCTGGTGGGTGGGGAACAGGATCTGTTGAGTAAAATTTAAATTCATAAGAAGGTCAGTCATTTCAGCCGAATGTGGCCCTCCATGAGGGTCATTGTACCAGTAATTGAAATCTCCCACAAGCAGGACCTTAGAGTTACAAGTTTTGCCATCTGATCGCTAAGTGCCAAAGGGAAAGAGGGCATCTTATTGGGAGGCCTATAGGGTAGCACACAGACAAAAGAATCCTGAGGAGATTCAAACTTTAATATGATGTTCTCAGTGTCTTAAAGAGAAAGACTAGGCAGGGAGCAAAATCTATGGTCAGTATGAATAATATCTGCTACACCCCCACCTAGTTTATCAGACGAGCGATCCACATGGATAATGTAATAGTTGTTAGGAATGGCCGCCAACATATCAGGGCCGGAGTCATCAGTGAGACATGTCTCAGTCAACAGAAGGATACTGGGTTTATCCGATATCAACAGAGAGAAAATGTCCAACTGATGTCTACGTCTGTTTGCCGTTTCCTGACAAACGAACAAGGGCCCTCGATGGAGGCAAACAGTCCTTTGGTAAGTGAATTTATATTTCCATGACCCGAAACTAGTGCTGTTACCAACTATGACTTGAGGTTGATTCAATCTGTTTATGTTGAACCAGCCTACTAATAAGCAGACTGATTGATCTAATCAGTCAACTAATCAATTTTATGATGTAGCTTCCCCAGCCTCAAGGAACTTTTTGTACAGGAAAAGTAGGCATGCCACATATTCATAAAAACGTTTGTTAAAATGCGTGTACGTTTGCTTCATAGGAGACCAGCATAGAGGGAATTACATAGCCTTAATGCTTAGAGTACAAAACATCTTCTGCTCGCACTGCAACTTGATTGGTGGATCAGGAGTTGGTTTGCTTAAATGAGCACAGGGAATTTTCAAGGGTGTCATGGGGCATTTTAACCTTTACAGTCACGTAAATGTACCTGTTAGTGATGCACAGGGCCTCTAAGGTAACTCAGGGACTTGCATTAGTCACTTTTCGGTTAGATGGTGTTAGTGGTGGAGTAGTCCCACAGCTTCTTTCTGGATCACTTGGAGCGTTGGTGCTTTTTATCGTGTTTACAACTAATGCTGTACTTTCCTACTTCAAATGAGTTACCTATTAATTTTATGCAGGATTGTGAAGGATATCAGGTCAAGGTCACCAGGGAATGTGTGTCCCACTTTGCTGGAATAAAAGGAAATCCTGGTGACTTATGTGATGATCTATGCAAACACTATCAGTCATCACATTGTATTCTTCAGTGAGCATGTGTTCATTTCATCAATACACAATGAACACTGACAATCCCTCAGTTTGGCTAATGCACGGCAATGAACAGCCTCTGCAATGAGCAGACCTATTGTGAACTACTGTAAATTCACAGTAGGTCTTTCCCAAACAGGCTGCTTGGGAGGCTCGACCCAAAAAGTCTCATAGAATATTTTGGGAAAGGTTTTTTCCCCCCTAAATACTATTTTGAGAGATTTTATTTTTAATCCAGGTCAGTCTACTTCATTCTAGTACTGAATTGATAGTAACGAATGCAAAGAAAAGCCTGGACTGGATGTGCACGTCACAGAGAACTGGTAAACTTGATACTTATTCTACAATGCATCTAGTTCACATGTTTGATGTATGCAAGAAATCACTCGCTCTTGGAAAGTACACTTCGGTGAATGTGAATAATATAAAATGTTTGCCTGCAAAACAAAATAGTGCATTTTTCTTCAACCACTTCCAATTCCTTATTCTCTATAGATATCCATCATCAACGTACCCTAGGATGGTGGCGTACAAACCAGGGGTAATCAAATTGGTTCCAGGAGCTTATCCCTATCAGAATTTTAGAATAATCACTCAAAATGTATTGCATGTAATTACGATGGCCATTTTTGCATTGTATGTTAATATGCCTTCTGCAGAAATGCAGATATGTTGGAAATGTGTCATGAGTTCGACCCTTCTCGGCACCCGTGAATTCGTTTAGGTCGTGTATGTGACATAACAACATGCACAAACCCTACACAACCAGTGACATCTCTAAAGCCCTCAAACTGCAGTTCATTTTGTTGCGACAGACCATCGAGTTGTTAGCCATGAGATGGGTTTTACGTCAGATTTACACCGAGGTGTTGCAGTTCACTGGAGGACGCACCATTTGAGCAGCAGAGCGCCTTGAACTGGCTGCGGGAGATTAGCGTTTGTATACACATGTTTCTAATGTGCCTTGCAGGCCTCGGTTATAGCAGAGCCGCTTATCCACAGATTGTCGAAATCTAAACCGAGCGCTAAAAGGAATTAAGTGTAATTATCATTATCGTTAAGTTATGCAAAGAATGAATCCATGTAATCAATAATTGGACCACATTAGAATATGACATCCTAATCAGATGAACTTGTCGTGTGAATGAGATTACATAATGCGCGGGTATATTAGAGATGCACTTTGATTGAAATACCCACTTATCCAGACTGCCTACAGCCACACAAAAAAGAGAATCTGCATGGGTTGGTGACTTGCAAATGACTTGTATCATGCCTGCCATTCTGCTTCCGTGTGCCACTCGACAGAGACTTCAGTGAGAAGTGGCAGGGCTGTAACTAGGGAATACAAAGGCATCTAAAAGGCCCAGTTGCAAAACCAGACTAAATATGTTTAGGCTAAAGGTAAGGATTCTTAACATTGGTGAGCTGAATTTGAGGATTATCATGTATTGCACAGCTTTCCAAACTTTTCATGTTGGTGACACACTTTTTGGAGATGCATCATTTTGGGACACAGTAAGGCAGTGTAGCGGGCGATCGTAGCAAGAGAACCCGAACCATCTAAAGAGGTTTGGGGGTTCTCACTCACTCTGTCTGTCCCCCCCCCCCCTCTCTCTCTCTCTCTCTCTCTCTCTCTCTCTTTCTCTCTCTCTAACTGTCTCTCTCTCTCTCTCCCTCTGTTTCCCTCTGTCTGTCTACCTCCCTCTGTCTCTCTCTGTCTGTCTTGCTCCCTCACTCTCGATCCCTGTCGCCCTCCTCCCTCTGTCTGTCTCCCGCTCTGTCTCCCTCTCTGTCTCCCTCTGTTTCCGTCCCTCTGTCTCCCTCCCTCTGTCTCCGTTCCTCTGTCTCCCTCCCTCTGTCTTGTTCCTCTGTCTCCCTCCCTCTGTCACCCTCCCGCTCTCCCTCTCTCTCTCCCTCTCCCCCTGTCTCCCTCTCCCTCTGTCTGACTCCCTCTGTCTGTCTCCATCTGTCTCCCTCTGTCTCTCTCTCTCTCTCTTTGTCTCCCTCTGTCTGTCTCCATCTTCTTCCCTCTGTCTCCCCCTGACAGTCTCCCTCTGTCTCCCTCTCTCTCTGTCTCCCTCTGTCTCCCTCCTCTCTGTCTCCCTCCCTCAATCACCCTCTGTCTCCCTCTCTCTCCTTCTGTCTCCCTCTCTGTCTCTCTGCCTCTGTCTGTCCCTGTCTCTGCCTCTATCTGTCTGTCTGTCCCTGTCTCCCTCTCTGTCTGTCTGTCTCTGCCACTACCTATCTGTTACTGTCTCTGTCTGTCCCTGTCTGTCTCTGTCTCTATCTCTGTCTGTCCCTGTCTCCCTACCCCTCTCTGTCTCTCGCTGTCTACCTTCTTCTCTTTCTCTCTGTCTCTCTATCTCTCTCCCTCACTCTCTCTCTCTGTCTGTCTCCCTCTCTCTCTCTATCTCTCTCCCTCTCTCTCCCTCTCTCTCTCTCTCTCTCTCTCTGTCTCCCTCTGTCTCACTCACTCTGTCTGTCTCCCTCTCTCTCTCTGTCTCCCTCTCTCTTTCTCTTTCTGTCTCCCTACCTCTCTCTCCCTCTGTCTCCCTCCCTCTGTCTGTCTTCATCTGTCTCCTTCTTGTCTGTCTCTGTCTGTCTCCCTCTTGTCTGTCTCCGTCTGTCTCCCTCTTGTCTGTCTCCATCCCTCTGTCGCCCTCCTCCGTCTGTCGCCCTCTGTCTGTCAGCCTCTGTCTGTCACCCTCTGTCTTCGTCCCTCTGTCTCCCTCTCTCTGTCTCCCTCTGTCTCCCTCCCTCTCGCTCCCTCTGTCTCCCTCTCTCTGTCTCCCTCTCTCTTTGTCTCCCTCTCTCTCTATCCCTCTGTCTGTCTCCCTCTCTATCTCTCCCTCTGTCCGTCTCCTTCTGTCTCTCCCTCTGTATTCCTCTGTCTGACTCTCTCTCTCTCTCTCTCTCTGTCTCCCTCTCTCTCTCTCCCTCTGTCTCCCTCTCTCCCTCTCTATCTCTCCCTCTGTCTCCCTCTGTATCGCTTCCTCTGTCTCCTTCTGTCTGTCTACCTATCTCTCTGTCTTCCTTCCTCTGTCTCCCTCTCGCTCTGTCTTCCTCTCTCTCTCTGTCTCCCTCTGTCTCTGTCCCCCTCTCCCCCTTCCTCTCTCTCTGTCTCCCTCTCTCTATCTCACTCCCTCTGTCTCTCTCCCTCTGTAGGTATCTGTCTGTCACCCTCTGTTCCCTCACCCTGCGTCTGTTTCAGCCTGGGCAGGGACAGCTTCCTGGACACACACAGCCGCACCCCAGTACTTTGCAGGTCTTTAAAAGACCATTTACTGCTTTGCTGTAATCTCCCGGCCCCCATAGAGCAGAGTGTCAGGGAGTCTGCGCTGCTGCGGCGGTGTTTGCTGACAGTCTTTCAAAGGAATGCCTCTTAATTAGCAGCAGTTTTGTGCTAAGTGCCCATTGACACTGGTGTCATTCCGCGACACACCCACCTTTGCAGGCGACACAGTACTGTGTCAGGACACACAGTTTGGAAAGCTCTGATGTAGTGTAATGTAGAATGGTGCAAACCTCGCGGGCAAGATCACGTGAATATTTAGCAATAGGGCAAAAATGGAGCAAAATTACACAGACATGGAATAACTGAAGAGTTCTGCCACATGCCCCTGGGAAATAGAGGACTTAAATGTAGTCCAGCACCGCAGGTCCCAACAATCTACATACTATGACCACTTCATGACATCTTACAGTTAATATCATATAAGGAATAATAGTGACAAAGTTCCATCCCAGCAGATCTCCTTCCTATCTACCTCGAACCTATGCCTGCTCAGGACCAAAATTTGAAATAAATCATCGCAAGATGGATAGTGTATTGCAATAAACTGGTAAGCAGAATATGATCTGAAGAAATACCATAAAGGTACCTTCAGAGTTGGTCAAAGCTGCCAACCTAATTAAAACCATAAACTGTGTGTCTATATTTCACATTACTTCATCCATCACAGTGCTAAGAGCTGCTTCCTGTAGCACAATACCTTCTCCTCATTGGTCCTCACACATGAAAGCATAAGGACCAAACAAAAACAACACACTTCAAACCACATATTCTACAAATTATTGAATGCTACCCATTTAGACAGAAACGTAGCTGCCTTCATAGGGGTAATAAGTTCCATCTAAATGTTTCAATACAATACAAACTGAGTTTGCAATATTTTGATGTTTGTATATTATTTCATCACGTTATGTTATGTTTATTTGTAAAGCGTGCTAATCACCTATGAGAGTATTCAGGCACCTTGCAGGTGGGTAAGTTGCTGTCTCCTTGGTAAGTTCAATCGAAGAACCTGGGGGCATATTATCAAGCCTGTGCGCTAAAATTATCGCCGCTTTATCGGCTGAAAACGGCCGATAAAGCGGCGATTATGGGCTTGATAATATGCTCTGTGGAATTCCAATCGAAGCCCATGTTAGATGTCTTCACATCTAACATGTGCTTCGATTGGAATTCCATAGAGCATATTATCAAGCCCATTATCGCCGCTTTATCGGCCGTTTTCGGCCGATAAAGCGGCGATAATTTTAGCGCACAGGCTTGATAATATGCCCCCAGGTCTTCAGCTTCTTGCAGAACTCGAGAAACGATGAGGAGGCTCTGCTGCCATGTGGGAGGTTGTTCGATGTTTGGGGTGGATGGAAGAGAAAGCACGGCCTTCAGCTTTTGTTTTGTGGATGTGGAGAACGTGTGCAAGCAAGAGTTCAGCTGAGTGGAGGTGCCTGGTAGATAGGAGGAAGTGTACATGTCTGCTGAGTTAGACTGGACCAATGTTGTCAGACCCGGCGGCTGCAGGTAAGAGGGTGGGGTGGTGGGGCCATGTGAGGGGGGTTTTCGTGAGACGACCATGAGGGACAACTAAAGAAATAATTAATTTTCCTTCGTAGTCGTCTCTCAAAGTCCTCCATAACCGGGCCCCACCGTCTCACAGCTCTTACCTGCAGCGGCCGCGACAGAATTTTGTGTAGTGTTTTGTATGTGTGCGTGAAAAGTTTGAACTGAGCATGTTTGTGTATGGTGAGTCAGTGAAGTTCTCTGAGGTAAGGGGTGATATGTGTGCAGCAAGCACGTCTCATGGGCACCTGGTAGAGTCCCAAGCTGTTGAGTTTGAGGCAGTTGGATCTCATTCATGTGGCTACCAAGTTTATGCAGCTGGCAAAGTTGTTTTTTGCGTTGGGGGTCTTGCTATACAGGGAAAGTGTCAGTTGTTGGGTATCATGTGCTTCAGAAAGTGTTGTGAAGCATTTTAGAATCAATTGTAATTTACCGATTCATGCCCTTATACAGGCATAGAAATCATACCCTTATTTAGACATAACCCATCCAGTCCAAATACAGGCAAAGCAACTTCCACTACTTCCAAATAGCCACAACGATTTCTTGGAAAACTCGGCTTCAGCAGTCAGGGACATCCCCTTACTTGAATATTGATTTGTCCTAGAAATCATGGCGTTTTCAAAGAACTACCATTCCCTTGACGTTATTATGTCCGACTTTACGTCAAACTAGGCACTTTCAAGGTATAAATATGCCTACACTTGCCCTAGCAAAGACACGGTGGTTCGGAGCAGCTCGACTATCTACTTGCCCAACGCAGCTCGCTACAGCAAGTGCCGAAGGAAGCCGACCCTCCAGCTGGCGCACTGACATAGAAGCTGTCCTTTCTCTCGCTGAGAATCCAGCTCCAGTGTTTCCAAGCTCCCCTCGCAGGGTGTTGGGAAATCGAGTCCTGGGACAGAGATACCAGACCTCCTTCATTCTAAAACCAAGGAACGAGCTGATTAGACCCTCAGAGAAATCTTGGTTAGATACTTGGCAAAGAAAACTAAACCTATGCTACACCACACTTACTTCTTCCCTCGTACAAGACTTAGGTTAGGTACATTAGGTTAGGCATATTTTAGAAGCACCAGTTGAGTACTTTTTAGCCTTTGTTATTTATGTATGTATTTTTCTATAGTCTAGGAACCATACAATGCTTTTACAGTATTATTTTATAATACTCTTCTTACTGTACGCATTATACTTTGCAACCAGTATTACGATTGTAGCAGTTCATTTTTCTTGTCTGAGAAAGAAGTCTGTTCAATAAACCTTTTATTGAATACGCCCGTCTCTCTATTTCTCTGTACCTCTGATGAAACGAAGCATGCACGATTGACTGAGTAAAATATCTATCTATTGTTTCCACGACTCTGAAGATCAGTTTTTTCTTGGGGAAACAAAGTTGTCATGTTTATGCGGTTGTCAGAAACTAATCCCTTCTTGTTTATACGAGAAAGTTTCTACTGACCTCTGAGCTAGCTGGCACTCACAATTAAGTAGAGACCTAATCGACCTAAGTCCTACGTCAAATCTATAGGATATATTATTCCAATGCACAGAGCCTATTGGGAATATAGGAACTGCACGACATGGTGCTCAGCATTTGGTAAGGCACTAATTTAACGCTAGATACTAGAGTAACTCAGTCGTGCTTTTCACTGAGACCCGTTTTTCCCGTAAAATACTCCAATCGACGTCTGGAGTGGGTTAAAGGATGAAATATCTGCCATAACTGAGTAGGACGAAAATCCTATGTATTAGTTTTTGGTTTGTTCAACGTTGAAGGATACAGTATTTCAAAATATTGTGCACCTTATCTTTGTTTCCTTGAAACTTGTTCTGCAAACTTTCAGTCAACAAAATTTCGGATAGCGACACCAAGACCGGTCGACCGTCAAGAACCGATGGAGCTGCTGCTGCAGACCAACCGGGTTTAAACATAACAGGTTTCCAAGAAACTGACGCGGATGCTATAATCATCCTGCAAAACTTAAGGAAAACCATCACTATAAAGTTTATAACAAATGGACTATCATCAAGAGGTGGTAGGGTAATTTTTGTCATAGAGGCACACAAATATCGTCAGACAGAGGTATTCTTTTCATGGATAATCTTCCCTGAAGCAAATGCAGTATCGCACATGTTAGACTTCTACAAAATAGAGGATCATCTACCGGAATACGTTCCTTTCGAGGACATTGAAATACCAAGAGCATCAGCTCTGGTTTAAAGCCGCCCTACAACATCAAAATCACATGGCCAGGCTCGGTCCACTAGGTAGACCAGGAGCAACATGGCCGGTACTAGCCAGCTATACACCACATCCTGCCATTGAAGAAATATCAGGTCTGGAACTATTAGTTCAACTAAAACAATTAATAAAAATCCATAGACAATTGGTTCAATATGTCATGCGGACTCTAACAGTCCAACCTCCTATCAGGATTCCACATCAAAACCCTCACCAGGAGAACACAAATAAAATCATAACACAGACTATGCAATCAGTCATTGGTAAATTGCCCGCAAAAAAGGGAACAAATTCCATTCTGGATAGCTCAGAAAATCACTCAAATAGCACAGTATTTCCAGATAGTATACCTCATAAGATGTTGATGCTGTGTGATCTGAGGAGGTCAACCAGTGGGATCATGTAGATATTGAATAAGAACAGGCTGAGGGATAATCCTTGGGGGGGGCTCCATAGATGAGGTTCCTGGCTACCAACGTATAAGATGGCAGGCTCACTCTTTGTGTTCTACTTGTAAGGAAGGAGCAGATCCAGTCCTTGAATACCTTTTTCATGTAGTCTTCAGAACAGGGTGGAGTGGGAGACTGTGTAGAAGGCTGCTAGGGGAACGAGTAGTATGAGGGCCACTTTTCTCCATGGTCAAGAATCAGCCTGATGTCATCTGGTGCTGCGATGGGAGTCGTCTTGGTTCTGTGGTTGGGCTGGAAACTGGACTTTCTATCATCTAGAAGCTGGTGTGTGATGAGGTAGTGAGTTGCTTGTTGCTGGATCCCTCTATGACCGTGGCTGGGTAGAGTAAGAGGGATATTGAATGGTAGTCTGATAGTATCTGCCAAATGTTTCTTTAACAGTGCATTGAGCATTGCATGTTTCCAGGTATCAGGGGAGATTGCAGCAGTGATGCAGTTGCTAAGAATGTGGGTGAGGATTTTGCTGATTGGGGAGGTGCCTAGTTGTAGATGGGGTGGGGGTAGGTAGTCATTGGTGCCCCGAACAGATGATCCTCAGGATGTTTTTTCAGTGCTGATTATTTCTCAGATATTCAGGGAGTTTCCGTGGTTATTTGTGGGTAGACTGGAGGTGAGGGTACAGGGTTTTGGTTAAGGGTTGAAGTTGTTGTAGATGGGTTTGAGTTAGCTGCTGAAAAATTCCAAGAGTTTGAAGCGTACTTATTGTGAGGAGGTGATGCTGCTTGTGGTGGAAGCTGGTTAGGCGAAGTCTTTGATGATCACAAACATTTCTTTGCAACTCTCTGAGCTGTTGTTTATGCTCTCTGCTAAGGCCTTCATTGTTTCTCTGGTCTTCTGGTGTCTGCATCTCAGGGCTGCTTTGTAAGTCTCCTTGTCATTTTCATTCGATTGGTTCTCCATCTTCTTTCCAGTTGTGTGCAGTATTGTTTGGTTGCACAGAGTTTTTCAGTTTACCAAGTAGCCTGCTTCTGGGTACCTCTTTGTGTATTGTATTTTCAGTGTGGGGAGGGGGAGGTGCAGGGAGGCTGCACATTTTGTGATCCACTCATCGAGCTGTTTGATGTTCCTGTTTAGGTCATCTATGGGTTATGCTGGTTCGGGCACAGGGTATCAGGCAACTTGGATTGCAAAATGCTGATCCAACTGTTTCTGGTTAGGTTTGTGGTGGTGCGATTTGACTAGTGAGGGATGCTGATTTTGAAGTGAATGATGCAGTGATTAGTCCAGGTGAGAGGTGTGGTTGTGGAGATTTTGATGTAGTTAAAAGTATCTAAAACTGGGTCGAGAGTTTGTCCAGAGGAGTGTGTTGGTACAGTGACATGTTGTGTCAGTCCGTGATTTTCTAGGCTTTTAAGGAGTGTGGTGGCATTGGTGTTGTTCCTCTCTTCCATGTGAAAGTTCAAGTCTTCTAGTAGGATGTAGTCTTTGGAGTTGATGGTGAGGGATGGGAACAATGTCTACAATGTTGTTGAAGAAAGTAAGTTTTGGCCCCGGTGGTTGGTAGGCGAGGGTTCAGTTTAGGGTGTAGGTTGTTGAGATCTGTAGTTTGAAATATTGGTGCTCCATGTAGAGGGTTGTGTTTTCTGAGGTTGTCAGTCTGACATGTCTTGGGCATCTGCAACACCTCAATAAGTTTCATGACATTTTCCTAATTCCAAATCGGGGACCCAGATGATGTCATAAATCCCCTTTGGGAGCACAACTGTCCGAAATTGTTGATAACACCAAAGCCATACTGATTGTCAGCATAGATGGTGACTTTCAATTGATCTAAGACAAAACAAGCGTAAGATCAACCAATTCAGACACATAGGCAGAAGTTACACTGCAGAGCCAGGAGGCTTACTCTACACCTTAAACTGTACAGACTGTGTAGGCAGCTTAAAAATTTTCCCCATCATCTCTCAAGCAAGAGCCATTCACAAGCAGTAAATAATCAGGATCTGCTAGGGGTTTACCTTTGATATCTAGTTTTGGCTTGGTGCACAATCCTTTGACATTTAAACAGTCTTGCTCAACACCCCCCCCCCCCCCAGTTTCAGATTCAATCAGGGGTAACAATGTAGCAGGACTTAGACTACAAATTGTTTTCAAAGGATGTTCTCAGCAGCCAATGTAACCTGCTCATAGCGTGTGAGCTGGCAACTGGTCAAATGTTGAGGCCTGGTTTGAATAAGCAATATTTCCATAGAGTGAGGAACCATCACTGTAAGAGGATATGCCATGGCTATGTTCTCACTCTGCTTGATATTGACACTGACTGTAATCACTTTAAGGCAGCTGGGCAGTCCTGCAGCTACAGAGGAAGGGTTGCAGAGAAGTAATCATCTGATCTTCAGGAATTACCATTCATTTGAGTAAACAATGGAGAGCATAGCCCTCTCTCCCACTGCAAAATAACATAAACTCCTACCTGTAATCTGGCATTCCCAGGGCTGGAGGTTGACAGAGATTTTCTATCAATTCTAGGAAGGCAAGTCACTGTCCAATGGTACTTGATCAGACACATCCTTGTGTGTCAACCTCTGTAGAAGTTTGGCTACTAGGGAAAAGTGGGGTATCCACTGATGACAGCAGCCCACCATTCCCATACATATCCTGACTTCTTTCTGCATAGCAGGAGGATTCGTTTTGCATATGGCAGAGATTCTATCCTACAAAACCTTCCTTGCACCCTTCTCAATGCGATATCATGGGTACATGACTTCGTTCCGACAATACTGTAGTTCATACAGGGACACCTTGTGTATTTTCTCAGTCAATTGATTTGACAGGGCAATGATTTCCTGTTTGTATGCTTTCTGTGACATTTACGCTATCAATAGATCATCAATATATTCTAGAAAGACTGAGCTAAATGGTAACTTTAGAGAATCCAGATTATTTTTTAATATCTGGTTAAAGATTGAAGAGTTTTCTACATCCCCTTGTGGAACTCAGCACCATGCCAAAATTCTATTTTGGAATCAAAACGTGAAGAGAAGCTGGCTTTCTTTGTGCAGTGCTAGGGATTTGAAAGCTTGGCATAAGTCAGCAACTGTGAACCATTTGGCTTCACAGGGTATCTGAAACAATATTATAGCAGGATTTGGTACCACAGGACAACATGGGACAAAAATTTTATTAATCTTTTGCAGGTTCTGCACAATGCTGTACTTACCAATTGGTTTCTACAGGCCCATAGTAGGAGAACTACATGGGCCGCCCATAAACTCCTTTAAAATGTCTTGCTGTATCACAGACTCAAACACTGGGGCAAATCCAGCAACTGTCTTAGGTATGAAATTGTACTGTGAGGTTCTGGAGTACTCAGCATTGGATTTGGCAGTAAAGCAGGCAGGTTCTACTGTGGATTTTGGGGGTCTTTTGGGGGACCACCCAAAAGGTGCAGGGCTCACCCTATAGTCCACGAGTCCGGAATACAAACTGAGACCAACTCTGGAGCATGGAGAGAAAGGATATTTATTACAATCTCATGAGATGGGGATAGCATCAGCAACAGACACCCATAGCTGTCTGAGGAGGCAGTCTGCAGAATGTTCTTACTTTACATTTTATATACCCTCTATCTTGCCCTAGGTATGTAAGAGAGTTGTACCAATAATACTTTATTACATTCGTAAACAATGGTCAATCTGGTGGATCAGCAGGTGAGTAGCCTCTGGGGGTTTTGGCAGGACATGGGCAAAACATTATAATTACGTAGTACACAGAGGTTAATCTGATAAGCACAGGTGGTAGCGGTAAGGCCTCTACAGGATGTAGGAGAAAAGCATGTTCATACAAATAAGTCCACAAATGTTAGTTGTTTGGACCCCTGCAGGGCACAGGTGAGAGGTATGATTACACAGCAAGCAGGGATAGGCCTGTTGATGGACGCCTGCAGGGCGTAGTGTGCAGGGGGAGGACGATAAACATCTGAGAAACTCCCTGTCCGACTGGTTGAGCATGGGCTGGTCAGTTTGTAGCAGACCAAAGCACGAACAGGATGTGAGTGTCCGTGCATGAATGTGGCAGGTCAAATGTGAAGCTCCAGAGTGTTCGTGATACAGAGAGAGAAGGTCAGTCATGAAGGGTATAGCACAAAATGGACTTTTCGACTTTCCCTCCTTTTGCCATGGCGAAACCATTTTTAGTCAATTACAATGTTCATTAATAGCTGCGTCTCAGGTTCAGTTATTATTTTGTCGTCCTCGACATGTGTATTTTTATGTGGACTGGTTTGATGGCATTTGCACATAGGCCGCAGAGTGGGGGGCCATATTGAAGGCAAAGACAGCAAAAGAAGATCAATGCAAGAGGTATTAGGATAATCATTAGGACCTTCCATCCCCATGTCAGTAGGAGTTGCCATACCCAAGAACCAAGGGACCATGAGCCTGTATCTTGATGGAGGTCAGAGGCTATTCGATGGAGTGTTGAAATAGCCTCCTATACATATGATGAATGATCAGAACATACATGCAACAGCTGGTGCTAATGATGCGACATGCCACGGTCAGCTAGAATGACATCAAGGACCATGCGATTTTGAAGAGTGATGAGGCGTACCGCTTGGAGCTCCGTGTTATTGTTGGCCAGAATACCAGCTGTGATGTTGACGGTGGCTTCCATGACTCTGGTGAGGTGGCGAATGGCTCCGCTGTTTGCCATTGGTCCCCAGAAGGGAAGGATGTCCTTTTTGGCATCCAGGAATTGTTGAGAGGTTGCGTCTGTTTGTTCGGCCACATCGTTGCTGGGGCGGGCGCGATGCTGAAGAGGAGAAGCAATGTAGACAGAGGGAAGGAGGAAAGCTATGTAACACGTGCCTCCCCAGTTCTCGTGAAGCCAAGTGTACGCCTTTGTTCCACACACAAAGTAGTGTTTGGGGAGGCAACAAGGGGCGGTGGAGATGTCGTATTCAGAGTTATTGTCATGGCACTAGAGCTGTCCCCAACATACTCAATACCTAAGCATCTGATACACATTAGTCCAAAAAAGCAAACAATAGCTAGCGGTGGGGTCCGCTTGACGGTTGTCCTCGCTTTGAAGCTGCAGAAGCGTATTCTACTGGTAGAGTCGAATACCAGCATTTCCTCCTTCTCGTCCTTAGACATGCTTGTAGAACTGCTCTTTGGGCAAACAGCATTGCCCGTTGTGTCCTGCCAGAACTCATCTTGCAATTGTTGGAGAGTGATGTCGGCAAGGCCGCTGGACCAATGCGCGCCCATGATGAGTGTCATCCAGGCCTCACAAGAGGCATGTATAGAGTAAGAGTAAGGTAGGAAGGGTATGCTATTCTCCGTGGAGTGAGGCAGGAGTCCACAGACCCAACAGTTCGTTTTATTCAATATCTCATTATGTTGATTCAACATTTGGATGAAGGTGTTGTTCCAAAACTCTTGTCGCCTATTTTCGAGATAAGGGGACAAGGAGACATGGGAGTGTTCAGGAGGCGTGGCATCAGTGGGCAATATGGTATCCTTGGCTGGTGCCCCTTCCTCTATGATCCATAAGAGGATTGCGAAGATACTAGTGAGGAGGAGAACTGTCATCAAAGCTATTGACCTGTTATTATGCAGTTTGTTCTATCTTTTAGTTGGAAAGTTTTATTGTTTCATCGTCGGTTATAATCAGTCTTCTTTTGGGCACTACAGCTGTTTGAGAGAAAAGGTGAGCCCTATGCGTCGCCGGTAGGTGGTGGTTGCTTCTCCTGGCTAGGCTTTTCAGTACCCTGCTACCCTGGAGTACCATTCCACCCTTCCAGATAATACTGCCGTCCTGTGTCTTTTGGCTCACCTCCCCTTTCCGGTCGCTGGAGCCTCAGAGGCCGTGCGTGGGTGGAGACTGTATCTTTCTTTAGTTGGCACGGTGTTATCTTTGAACAATTCCCGTTCTGGTTCTAGGAGACCACACACAGGGGGGTCGCACGTTAAAACTTCCTTGTAGGTGGACAAGGTTGGATCGGTTTGAGTGATGCTGGGGACCCTCCGGCAATATGCAGCATGGATCCAGGATTTCTTGCCTTCCACTTGCAGGGCCGTTCTGGTGGTCAGCCGGACTAGCAGGGGTCCTTTCCACTGGCGTTCCAGCATCTTTTTGTGGGCAAAGTTCTTTACCAGCACGCAGTCCCTGGGTAGGATGGTGTGTCCCGGTCCGGTGGATCGATCAGGCAATGCTTCCTGGACGTGCTGGTGAATGGAAGACAACGTTTACGTAAATACGGACAAATAATCTGTCAATAATTCACAAGGGGAATCAGACAATGTTGCAGCGGGGAGTGCGCTCCAGATGTTCATTGGGCATCCAAAGACCACTCCATACTGAGTCAATGAGGTGCGGGAATGTGGGACAGATCTTATTGATAGAAGGGCCAGTGGTAGCGCATCTAGCCATTTTAGCCCTGTAGTTTCCACTATTTTGGCTAGTTTGGATTTGATCGTGGCATTGTATCTTTCCACTAGGCCTGCTGATTGGGGGTGGAAGACGGCATAACATTTTTGTTGAACCCCTAATCCTGATAGTATCTGCTTGACTATTTCTCCAATGACGTGACTCCCACAGTCATTCCATAGGACGTGGCAAAGGCCGTAGCGGGGAAAGAATTTCTTCAGCAATATATTGGCGGTGGTTAGGGCAGTGTTGTCTCTGACTGGGTAAGCCTCCACCTATTTGCTGAACGTGAAAAACAACCACCAAAACATATTTAAGGTTGTTGCATCGTTCCATTTGGATATAATCCATCTGCAGGACTTTGAAAGGTGATGTAGGGATGGCATATCCTGCTTGTGGTACCCGAGTCCCTTTACCTACATTGTAGCGGAGACAAACCAAACACTATTAGACCAGCCTGGAGGCAGTAGACCGGAGTTGGTTGTTATCCCACACTTCCTGTAATATTTTGGTCATGGTGGTTGCATTTGTGTGTGCTGGAAAATGGGTCATGTTCAACAATGGGAGGAGATAAGCATTTGGTATCTTCTAAAGTTTTGCATCTTTGGGTCGCCAACAATTTTCTTCATCAAGCATGCCCTCCTTCTCCCAATTTTGAAGTTCTTCAGAGGTGGCAGTAGACTGGATGTCCCGGATCTGTTGTCTAACATCATGCCATTTCTCTGCTTGGGATTTTACTATGTACAGAGGGGTAAGTATTCTTTCCTGTGCAGTAGCCCGGGCTGTCTCATCAGCAAAAGCATTTCCTAATCCTATTTCATCTGTGACCTTCCTGTGTGTGTTGCATTTAACAATTGCTAATGTTCTGGGTAGTGTCAAGGCTTGGAGCAATGCAGTGACTAAGTCATCATGCAGAATGGACGTACCATGTGACGTTAAGAACCCTCTCTCCTTCCTAAGGATACCAAAACTGTGGGCTACTCCAAAGGCGTTCTGGCTGTCGGTATAGATGGTGACAGTGAGATCCTGGCTAAGGATAGAAGCGTGGGTGAGAGCTATAAGTTCTGCGGCCTGGGCCTATTTCTGAGGTATGCATGCAGTCTCAACAATGGTGTTGGTAGTGGTGACAGCATAGGCAGCAGATGTGGAACCGTTTGATAGTTTAATACAAGACCCGTCCACCCACAATTGCCCATCCTGTTCTGTGAGAGTGGTGTCTTTTAAGCCTACCCATCCCTTAATTTAAATTTAATTTAATAACGATTTCTAAAGCGCCTGGTGACCCAAGGGCATCCCCGCGCTATGTGATTTGTAATCCTGTTGAGGGGGGAGAGAGGGAGGGGAGAGCGACAGGGGGATTTTATTTAGGGAACAGATGAGTCTTTAGTTTCTTGCGGAACACCAGGTAGTTGGGTTCAAGTCTGAGGGAGCGGGGAAGTGCGTTCCAGCCCTTAGCTGCTTGAACGGAAAATTGTCGTCCTCCTGTACGGGTTCTTTTGAATCTAGGGGTGCTAGCTAGGTTCTCATTCTGGGATCGTAGGGATCTGGTTGCTGTGTAGGGGTGATCATTTTGCTGAGAATCGCCGGACCAGATCCGTTGAACAGCTTGTGTGTTGTACACATTGCTTTGAATTGCACCCTTTGGCGCACAGGGAGCCAGTGCAGGGCTTTGAGGGCCGGCTTGGCGGACGTTCTGGAAGGGGTGTTAGTAAGCGTGCGTGCCGCCGCATTCTGTGTCCGCTGGAGTTTCGTTAGGGTGGCCTCGGGGGCTCCCAGGTAAACCAGGTTGCTGTAGTCCAGGCGGGACAATACTAGTCCCTGGATAAGTAGCTTCCTGGAGGTAGGTGGCAGTAAGGGCAGGATTTTACGGGTCGTGCGCATGAGCCCGAAACAGGTGCCCGAGGTTTTGGTTGCTTGAGTTTTCATCGCGAGCTGTGGTTCGAGCCACACCCCGAGTGTCTTGATTTCACGTTTCGGGGGCGGAATTTCCCCGAACACATCGGTCCAGAGTGCTGGAGGGATGGTCGTCCATTGTTTTCCTAGTAGCATCACCTCCGTCTTTGTCCCGTTCAGTTTTAATGATGATTTATTCATCCAGTTATGAATTCCTGTGAGGCAGTTGGTCAGATTTTCAGAATGGTCGATCAGCTGGGACAGGGAGACGACTAATTGAGTATCGTCAGCATAGCTCACCATTTTTATATTGAATGGTGTTACCACGTCCTCAAGAGGGGCCATATAGACATTAAAAAGCGTCGGCCTCAGGGAGGAGCCCTGAGGGACGCCGCTCGTGAGTGGGAGGGTGGATGAGTGATGATTATCGTCCCACACTTGGAAAGTGCGCCCTGTCAGGAAGGATTCAATCCATGTGATTGCTGTCCCGGTAAGTCCTGCATCCGCCAGTCTATGCAGAAGGACACGATGGTTAACTGTGTCGAAGGCTGCGCTTAGATCCAGGAGGATCACTGCCACTGATCCTCCTGAATCCAGTATGCCCCTTGCTTCCTCAATGACTGCGAGGAGTGCGGTGTCTGTTCCATGGCCCGGGCGAAATCCAGTTTGGGATTGTCGAAGCAAGTTGTTGGTTTCAAGGAACTGTGATAATTGTGTGTTTACCAGTTTCTCAGTGACTTTACTGATACCAGGGAGTAAAGATATCGGTCTGTAGTTTGACAGATCTGTTGGGTCTAGCTGAGGTTTTTTTAAGAGTGCTTTTACCACGGCACTCTTCCAGCTGTCGGGGACAGTTCCGTGGGCGAACGAGCTGTTGATGAGATCCGTGACAGTAGGTACGATTACTGAAGCAACGGTCTTGAGGAACCTGATTAGTCTATTCTTGTGTTCTAAAGAGGAAGTCATGTGGAATGTCTGGTATATCAGAGTCTATTCTGGGAAGGAGTGTGGCAGGATTTAGGGTCGCACATCTCTTTAGTGTGGTATGGGGTGCTAACAGCGTAAGTTCGTGTCCTGTTAGTCGTGCACTAGTGAGGTGATGTGTCTTCATCTGATTCAGTAATATGTCGACTGCGTGTGGAACTAATTCCGTCAATCTAGATCCCAACACAATCCCTTCACTTTGTTGGATAGAGATGGCCGCTGCTGCAACTGCTCTAAGGCAAGATGTCATACCTCTGGCCACAGGGTCTACGGTGGCTGAAAAGTAAGCGCATGGGCATTGTTTGGTGCTGTGAATTTGGGTCAGGACCAAGAGAGCACATCCTGAGTACTCATGGCTGTAGAGGCAGAAGGGTTTAGAGTAGTCAGGTGTGCCCAATACTTGTGCAGAGCAAAGAGTGTGGCGGAAGTCTTGAAAGGCTTGGTCGTGTTCATGTGTCCAAGGAAGAGGTGTGGGTGTATCTCTTGTAAGCAAAGCAAGGAGTGGCTTAACTATGAGGGAAAAATTTGGTATCTATTGGCGACAAAAGGAAGTGAGACCAATTAGTGCACAAATATCTCTTTGGGTGGTGGGGGAGGAAAGGTGTAGTATTGTTTGGAGGTGGTCAGGTGGGAGAGTATGTCCCTCCTTAGACAGCAGATGGCCGAGGTAGGTCACCTGCTGTCTACAATACTGTAGCATATTCTTGGATACCTTATGGCCCTGAGATGCCAAAAAGCGTAGTGTAGTAAGAGAGGCAGTGCGCGCCAGGGCCGGAGTGTCTGCAGCCAGCAGAAGGTCATCAACATATTGGATGAGAACAGCGCCGGTTGGTAACTGTATCTGGCCGAGCTGTTGTTTAAGGGCATGGCTGTAGATACTAGGGCTTTCAGTATACCCTTGAGGAGCCTGACAGAATCAGTATGATCTGTTTTTTATGGTGAAACCAAAAAGATAGGGTGATTCAGGATGTATTGGTATGGAGAAAAAGGCATTCTTGAGATCTATCTGAAGGTGTTAGCAGTTGAAGGGATCATTGTCAATATAGTTGTTATGTCAGAGACCACAGGATATTGTGGGACCACTATTTTGTTGATTGGGCGGAGGTCAATGACAAAACAGTATATTTTCTCAGAAGTGGACGTACGTTTCAAAACTGGAAGGATGGGGCTATTGCAAATGTTAGACTAAACTTCCTCAACTACCCCAGCTGCAATCATATCCTGTACTTTAGTCATGAGAGCCTTTTCGCCTTCTGCAGAAACGTTATACTGAGGAAGGCGGGGAAGAGGTGCATTCTGTTTTACTGTTATGTGTACAGGATCACAATTTCCCCCACATCGGTGTCCATGATGGCCCACAGGGTGTCAGGTAGCTGGGACAAATCCTGCTGTTCGGAATCAGTGAGACAATAAAGGCGGGATTCATAACCAAGGGGGCAATCATTTTCAAACAGTATGACTCTGACATTCTGAGGAGAACAGCGAATGGTGGCTCTGAAATATTTTAAGAGATCAATGACTATCAGATTGTATGGGCAGTTTGGGGAGAGCAGAAAAGAGGCCATCACTGCGTTCCCCTGTATGTCCAGGGGCACCTAAGTAGAAAGGGGTTGGTGGAGGGCGTGCCGTCAAATCCTTCAGATGTGACCGATAAGCCAGACAGGGGCTCCCAAGGAATCAGCTTATGTGAGAGGGCACTTCTAGAGGCCCCTGTGTCGACCAAGATGTTTTTTTCCCTGAGTTCCAACCACTGAAGCTGTGACATAGGGGCCTGATTGATCAACTGGAAGTTCCACTGGTTTGTTTCCCTGTCCCTGGCTGTCTCATGCAAATTCATTGTCGGGGAAGTGGTCACCAGAAAATCGTGTGCAAAAGCCTGTCTATTGTTGTCGAATACTTTGGAGGGTTGTCCGTTGGAGGGTGAGACTCTTCCTTTACCTCTACTCAATCATCTTCCCGGACCCATTGTATTTCACTCTAAAAGAGGACAATCTGCACGCCAGTGGCCTGTTTCCTTGCAATACGCACATTGGTCTTGGGACAGTTGCTCTGGGGTGGGTGTGTTCCAGTAGTTGCGGCCATATAATTATACTGTGGACCTCTACCGTTTCCTCCCCCTCTAATGCTTATTTGGGAAAGCATTACTTTTTCTTTGAGTTCTTTTCTTTTCTTATCCTTTTCCTCTTCTATCTTATTCTGCAGCGGTTCATAATATTGCCTGGGCCATAGTCAAGATCTGTGTGGGTGTTGCAGCAGGCCACATGCTTTCGCTGCTCTGTAACTTTGTGGAGATGGGTGGCAACAATCCTTTAACAAAAGTCTGAACTAGTAAGTGTCAATATGTCTCAGTCGTCGACTCCTGTCCACTATAGTCAATAAACACCTGGCTGAGGCGGGAGAAGTAGTCAGATGTAGTTTCCTCAGATTTTTGTTTACAAGCAGTGATGGCTGTCCAATCTACCTTCCTAGCTGGAATTGTGGGCTTCAATTTTTTTACTATATTACCTTGCAGCTCTAAAATTGCTTCTGCAGGCCTTTCACCTGGTTTTCTATCCCTATCCATTGTCGTTCAATCCTCCCACTTATGCTTGAACAAGGCCTCATCGTCAACTTTCCTTATCGGTCTCCAAATATCTGGGGGCAGAATTCAACCAAAGAACTGATCTATGTCAGTCAGTGTTATTGTATAAGTAGTAATAACCATGTCCATCCCTTCGTAGAATCCCGTAGGATTCTTCTGGGGGTCAGGCAAGTCCTTTTTGAAAGGAAAGATGTCAGCTCGAAGTCACGGAGTGTACACCCAATTATATAACGTCCTACTTTGGGCATCTGGACTATCCAGTCCCTCATCAGTACCTGCCCCCCGAGCGGGGAAAAAAACTGGAGCTGCTTCCCTTATTAGTGCCCGATTACCTCCAGTCACACCCTCCTTTACAAGTGGCTTTTCCTCTTCCTCCTGGTCTCTCCTAGAGCCTCCATCATTTGTAGCGTGAGCGCTAACAAACTGTTACTTTCCCCAGCACTTCCTCTCCCCTCTGTCAACTTACGATACAATCCTCTAACATGGTCTGCTGGTGTCACTTTGCGGCGTTTCTCCTAAAGAGAGAATATTTCATAAACAAATTGTTGTAGGAAATAGCCCTTTTGAGGTTGTGCAAAGGCCTCATAAATTGCACAGAACTGGCTAGAGGTAAAAAGATCCCCCAGGCAGGTACAAGCTAGACCATCCAAGGCCTGTTTCTGTGCAGAAGTGATGCAGGTGTGTGGGATCGAGCAGAAGATGTGGTCTCGGGGTCAGATTGAGCAGGAGGGGCAGTGGGATCGGGAGGTAGGGGTTGGGCATTTTCGGAGGGCACATTTCCATTGGCCGGCCGTGGGATAGAATGGGGAGGGACATGGAACGGTGGTGGTAATGTATGGAGGAGAAGCTCCTCTTCATGGGGGTCTGCTCGCCCTAGTGGTGTATGACGCACCGGATACTGACCAGACACATTCAACCTGTGTTCTCTATCTGTACACACAAGGTTGGATGCAGCTTTTTCCTGTTATAATTCTATTAATGTCTGTTTACTGTTTTTTCTAGCCTCTTTCTGTAACCTCGCCTGAGCCCTTCTCTCTCTTTCAACTCCCTCCTTTTTCCATTGGCCTAGGGCGTCAAACATAGCTTGTCGCCACCTTCGTTTAAAGAGCTGTATTTCTACAGGTTCAATTTTGTGAGATTCAAAAGAGCCATATATGGGCCACTGAGTTTCTTTATCCTTGGACGTGTATTTATGCCGTAATGAATTTAACATTATCGGAGAAATACCGTATTTTATGTACATAACCTTACTTGAGGTACCTTCCGGGGAGCCGGCTGACTATCGTCTAGCACCCTCGATCGAGATATACAACAACCAAACCATTGTGCAAATTTACTAAATGCGGGCATGTTTTTTTAGTTTCTTAAAAAACGTCTCTACAAATTTCAGAAAACTGAACAGAATAGTTCACTTTACCCGCTTAACTTTCGTTATTTGCAAATATCGAAATACCAAGTCTAGATAACTAAAATACCCAAAAGAAGGTGTCATCAACAACCTTATCAAGCAGATCTACCAAGTACGGGCATGCTTTTCTATGTTATCTTAAATAATATCTCTACAAATTTCAAAGATCGAACAAAAAGTCCACACTACCCGTTTATCTTCAATCTTTGCAAAGAGTGAAATCAAACAAACCAGACAACCAAAACCAAGTACAAATAAAAGGTGTCGCAAATCAGCGACCCTACCAGAATCCTTTATCTCGTTCCCCAGGTGGTCTCTTTACTGCAAAGATCGTTCAAGTCTATCGAGGACCTGAGTCAGGACCAGAGCCACTTGGGGGGGTCTTTTCGGATGCAGTGAAGGTCGGGTGGTGGCTACGAGGACGAGGGTCTTTTTCAAATAGGCATGCCTCACCACCGTCCATTCAACTTCCTCGTCGGGACCGGGCAGCCATGTCTCTGATCTGCCCCACGTTGGGTGCTAATTGTGGATTTTGGGGGTCTTTTGGGGGACCCCCAAAAGGTGCAGGGATCACCCTATATTCCACAGGTCCAGAATACAAACTGAGACCAACTCTGGAGCACGGAAAGAAAGGATATTTATTACAATCTTATGAGATAGAGAGAGAGCATCAGCAATAGACACCCATAGCTGTCTGAGGAGGCAGTCTGCAGAATGTTCTTACTTTACATCTTATATACTCTCTATCTTGCCCTAGGCATGTAAGGGAGTTGTACCAATAATACTTTATTACATTCGTAAACAATGGTCAATTTGGTGGATCAGCAGGTGAGTAGCCTTTGGGGGTTTTCGCAGGACATGGGCAAAACATTATAATTCCATAGTACACAGGGGTCAATCTGATAAGCACAGGTGGTAGCGGTGAGGCCCCTGCAGGGTGTAGGAGAAACGCATGTTTATACAAATAAGTCTACACATGTTAGTTGTTTGGACCCCTGCAGGGCACAGATGAGAGGTATGATTACACAGCAAGCAGGGATAGGCCTGTTGATGGACACCTGCAGGGCGTAGTGTGCAGGGTGAGGACAATAAACATCTGAGAAACTCCCTGTCCGACTGGTTGAGCATGGGCTGGTCAGTTTGTAGCAGGCCAAAGTACGAACAGCGTGTGAGTGTCTGTGCAGGAATGTGGCAGGTCAAAAGTGGAGCTCCAGAGTGTTTGTGATATAGAGAGAGAAGGTCAGTCATGAAGGATATAGCACAAAATGGTGAAGTGAATGACAATATTTCAGACCTACTTTTCCACCCTACACCTTTTATAAGTAAAATATATTTACCTGAAAAGTCACAGGCTTCAAAGTTTTTTTCAGGTTAGGGAGTAACTCCTCCATAGTTGTTAGGGGTAACAGCCCAATAGACATTCCTTGATTGGCAAGTTAAAAATCAGCATCTTCATCATGAGTTTGAAACTCAACACTATCCAGTGGATATTAAATTGTGTAATTTAACTTGCGCAGTAGATCATGTCCTAACAGGTTAACGGGCTAGAATCACATTTTACAAATTGATGGTCTTCTTCAAAGGAATCTATCTTGACTGGGGCTTTTTCTAACAGACGGTTGGTACTCTGTTTATTTGCAGTGCCTGCAACTTTGGTCTGTTTTCCAGAGAGGGCTAAGTTTTGGACTTCCGCTGTGGAACAGGTAGCACCTGTGTCAATTACAAAGGAAACTTGATGGCCAGTCACCTCACCCTCTAGAAACAGAGACTAGTCTACCTTCAAGACTGCACCAAGTCCTCCCCCCTTAGGCACTAGCATTGTGATTAATCAGAAACATAACCCTCATATGCATTAACGACAGGGAACTTTTGAACTGGTGATTCTCAAAAGGGTTCAGAGGAGTTTTCAGAACCTGGTTTGCATTAAACCTCAAATTTTGCATATTCTGTTGGGGCATCAGGATGAGAAGACCCTGTATCACAGGGGCTTGTGGCAGGTCAGGAGTCTGTTGTCTCTGCATGGGCACATTTTGCATCTGCATAGGATTTATGGTTAGGGTTTAGTCTACACTCCAGTTTCCAGTGGCTCAGCTCATTGCAATATGTCATGAATTTGACTGTTTCAACGTCGCTACATCTATTCCAGTATTCAAATCAATTGGAGCACAGAAATCTCTGCCTTCTGCAACACAATTTCCACATTGCATCATCTCCTTAAATTCTGCCACCACTTCCCACATATGCTCCGTTCTGAAATCCTTTCTGTGCAAGCTTAGTTAGGGCCATCATAAACTTTTCCATAAGCCTTTTCTGTTTCATTTCTTGTTCATCACTGCAATCCTTCGCATATTGAAGTACCTTATCCAAAGGCTTTCTTTCCCAATAATCATGATCTGCTGAATATACAAGCTATTCTCCACACACAACCCAAGAATGAACTGCAATACAAAATTCCTTTGTGGGTTATCCACACAAATATCCTGCCAGAACACCTGCAACAATCACTCCTAGTAAGCATGCACTGATTTATTGGCCTCCTGAGTAGTTCAATTAAATTTCAACAAGCCAACCTCCTTTCGCAGAATTCTTCCCTTCAAAAAATTAATCACCTGGTTGTACTTCTCCATCATTATAGGTTTTGACACATTTGTCAAGGTCACTTTTTGAGGTTTAGCATTTCCCCACTGTTCAACACTTTCATCCAGCCCACAAATCACTAGGAACCACAATGTTGAATTAGGTGTTCAAATCTTCTCACAAAACTTTCAAAATGTTCTGATAAACTGTACCCCAAGTCAGGATTCTCCCTCAATTTCGGCAACTGATTTGTAAATGTAGCAAGACTACCTCGACTCCAGGGAACAAGTACTTATCCCCCTTCATGTGCCTCTCTTAAAGGGAAAGTCTTGGCCGTAGCACCATCTGGAGGGTGCTGGGAATATTGTTTTCACTACCCCACTATCCTCCCTTCTTTTATTTGTCTCCTTTTTCATGATCCACCTGTCTCTTAGTTTATCAAGGCTACTCCACTCGGTAATACTGACAACCAATATCCTGGTAATCATCTTCAAACCAGATGTTCTCATGTTCATAATTGTCTTTTCATCTACATATGTTCGAAAGCTCCTCTGGTGTCCAGGGCTCTTGGAGATATCAATGTTATAATAGTTTGCCAATTTGCTATGTATTTACACTGCACAATCAGTGATCTTCTTAATCAGAAATATAAGGTCATGTTAGGGATACTTAATTATATACTTTGACTACAAATTTCTCTTAAGGAATTTGACCAATTCCACAATCAACCCGGGGACATCTAGCGGTCTTATATTCTACTGAATCATTGGGTCCTCCTCAGTCTCTTCTGTGTCTCCACTGTCTGGGGACTCTTTAGACATTCTAGCTGTAGCTCCTAGATTGAGGAAACCTGCAGTGCTTTGATCAATAGTGATTGTTAACACTAGAGTGTGTAGTGAACCTCCCCCTACTGTAATATAAACAGGTTATGATTCTAAAGGACTACTTGTGACTTCTGTGTTGAGGGCACAGTATTGGCAGTGGACATTCCAGCTGTAGTTCCTGAAACTATAGGTATTGGGACTACGTTTAATGGGGCAATTACGGTGGGAACAGTATATGTCTTGGTCATATAACAAAGGGCATTGCTCCTGGAATAGGCATGTCTGGGGTAGTTGCACAATGAACTGCCACAATAGTTGCTATTGGAGTGAAAACAGTCACAACTGGGGTTGTCAGAGGTGGTCCTTCCATCTGATTGCATCAGGGTCAACAAGAGCAGCAGCACTGTTAACATTACTAGTGGCTCCACCATTACTAGCAGGCTGGACAACATTATAGGGCGGTGTTTCGAAAGACAGCAAGTCCTCCAAAAACCATCACTAGAATTACTGTTAGTGCTGGATTTAATGAGGGCATCAGCGTCTTTCTCTCCCTGTACTTTTCATTACTTAGACTTTTCTTTTGTCATACCGGTACAATCTTGCTCCCTGAATCGTGTCCCTTCTCTAAATTCTTTGCTCAGCAACCCATTTAGCATCCACCCAACTACAAACTGCCTTTTTTGTCCTATTCTGGTACTTTTCCTTATTCTTGGCATGTGCAGCACGCTCCCAAGCATTCAAAGTCTCATATTGTGCTGGACTAGGTTAGGGTTTCAATTATTATTGTACCCCTCTAAAATGTTGAATGAAGATCACATTAAAGGTACTATATCCGGGAAACTTCAAGCACCCTTCCTTCTCAGTGATCTTGTTCCATTGATTAAGCCCAATACATTTGTGAAGCCCAACCTTCATGGCCACGTAATGACCAGGTGTCCCTTCCATCAATGTTTCCTCACCCTCCTGAACAGGAATTCTCACATCACCCCTCCCAAAACCCCTGCTATAAAGATATTCTTATTTGCTGTAATTTCAAATAATTTAGGAGTAATCAGTTAATTTAAACAGGCAGCAATTTCTGCCAATTCACAAGCTAATACTTTGCTATACTGGTATACAATCTCAGCCCAGCACTCTCTACACAAACCACAGAGTGATACTTGATGACGTAACTAGCACTGACCAATACCAGAAAGGTGCCTGATGCCATGGAATACAGCACCTCGCAGCGGCTCTCCCTCCTTTACAATTTCTTTGTGCAATCAAACTTTTACAGAAATTTCAAAGCAAACACAATTAACGAATAACTCTTGCCTGCTCCACTAAAGAAGTTTAAAGTAAGCACTCATTCAAGGGGATAACGGGGACTAAAACTTTCCAGTGCTAGCACACATGCAAGTGAAATCTCGGCCAGTGGGAATTCACCCAGACTAATGCAGTTTCTCCTCAGCGCAACAAGATCTACCAATGCCAACTGCCATTACTACACCCACAACAACAAGTTGCAAGTTCCTATCTTAACTGTGCAGTTGATGGTACCTCCCGAACTGACACTACAAACCTTAGCAGATAAGTTAGACAACAATATACTCCTTATCTATTCCGGGATCTTGGACTGTGACAAGTCTGATAACCACTTCAGCTGACAAACGCTAAGCACATAGGCATTACAAAATTAAGTTAATTATATTACTACAATGCAGAACACACAATGTCAATATATACCTGCAACGTTGACATAGGCACATTGCGCTGCACAATCCTATTCATACTTACTCGTCAGCCACCGTGACCACCTTTAGATTCACTGAAACATTGCAGATCTTCCAAATTGGGCAATGGATTTTAGGGCATGGAATGGACTCTTGCTACCACTTGATGGAGCTGGGAACTTTGAATCTCAATCTCTTAGGAAAATCATCAAAGAGGACCCCCCCCAACCCCACTGGATCTTTGATTGTTGACTTGACGTGTAAGAAAGGAGCTAACATAAGAAATACATTTAAAGTACAGTGAAATCAATGTGATTACACAGAAACAACAGAGAGGGTGGTGTCTAAGCCTTGAGAGTTTATTAGGCAATTAGTTCATGTTACAGGTTAACCAAATCAGTAAAATTGAAGAAAATATATTGTAGGAGCAGATATGTTTAAATGATTATGCAGTCTTGTGCTCGCTTTGGCAGCACATATACTAAATGATTATACAGTCTTGAATTTGATATTATAAGGAAAAAGAGCAAAATAGAATTACTTATAGCAAACAAAATGTCAACCAAACATGTTTCATAAAGGAACTTCCCTATTCTAAATAAAGAATCAAAGCCAGCAAAGGGAAATTCTATGAGGAAGCTGTCAGCATCAGATGAACCATGTTAAAAGTTGAAGGGGTAAAAAAGTGTGCTCAAACATGAAGCTCAGCAGTAGGGCAGAGGCAACCAGCAGAGTTGAGAAAAGGTTGTCTATTAGCAAACTCAGGAAAGATTATACCAAACTTTTCTAAGGAGCACACAAATGAAGAAGGAAAGCAACTTCTGGAAAACTCTCCATACCATTTCCTATCCGTTGGACCAATCAATAACAACTATCCTGGGCAACCTTGGATGTAGTATCGGTCCAGTCTTCGGGGAACGGGATGGTCTCTCCCACCGTCTCAGTCTCATACAGATTAACATGTATTAATATGATTATCGTGTAACTTTATAAATCATGCACAAATGCATAAAGCACTAAATTGATGCTGGACCAAGTGTGAATGCATTGCATTTCGTTCTGCTGTTTGTATGCATTATGGATTGGATTCTGTCCAATACTGGCGGAAGAGGACCAGGGTGATGATCCTACACATCATTGTCAGATGATGTGGCACGGTATATGATATAGTATTGACTAACTTGGAGCAGTGGTGGGATCCTGATTAAAGTTGTCATTTATAGTGAGTTTTGTGAAAAAATTGCAAGAAGCAGCAGGCTCACATGCTGTTTCTGATCAGGAGAACTGACCACGAAGAGAATGACATTTCCTTAAGAAATTAAGTATTTTTATGGTTTGTAAATCTTTAATTTCTTTTGATGTGAAGTATATTTTGTTTAAGTTCAAATCCTGCTTCAACAATAAACTAAAGACTCTTAATACTTACATTTAAAGGAGACATGGCAGGAAACCTTTCAAAAGTATCCCCAGCGAAAGCAGATCATATGGGACTTTTTCTAAACTTTGGAGAATCCTCAATAACTGTGGTGGTAAGGGAAAGAGTTCCTGAATTTGGCTGCCTAATATGAGTAGGCATAGGCAAAGTCAATAGGTATTGCCTTTGATAGCTTACCGGCTTTGATAATGTTTTTGGTCAGATTGCACAGCAGCGTGGCTGTTGCGCAGCGTGGCTGAAATGTTTCAATAAAAAACACTATGGTGGGGCCAATGCTGGCCATGTCATAGCACTTTTTTAAATAAAAAAAAAACTTTCAACATGCTAAACAGCAGCTGCACTGCTGTGCAACATGCCTAGAAACATTGGCAAAGCCAATAGGTCGCATAGGCACGGACAATTGGAGGCAAGGTGACAGGAAGTAAGCAAGCAGACTCAGACAACGGGAGGTGGGAGGCTCAGTTTAGGAGCAAGCAGATGCAGACAACGGACAACGGGAGGGAAGGTGGAGCGTGAAAAGGATCAAGCAGTCGATGACAAGCTTCAGGCCTTAGTTATCTTTCAATGTGTCAGGAAATCAGTTGTGAGTGTCAAAGGATATGTACCTCTTTATAAAGTGACATTAAATAAGTGAAAGGCGAAGGTGACATTTACATAATGCATTTTAACATTTGTATAGCGCTTCGTACCCCTCAGCGAGTCCCAATGCACTCTGGGGTGGTCAAGCGGGAGGCTACTTCATTTGTGGTACACGGTTGGTAACAATGGTAATAATGTGATAGCACTAATGCAACATCAGTTGCAGTTTGAGTACTATACTATACACCTTATTCTTGTGTTTAAAAAGTTTGGTGGTGTTTCTTACCCAAATGTCATGAAGTGCCTGCAACTGATACAAATCATTGAAGAGTTAATTGTCATATGAATCACCTTAAGCTGGCTATGTTAAAACCTAGTCTCACAGATGTTGAGAGAAAGGGTGATATGGGAGACAATTGTGAACCTCTGCAACTTTCAGGAGGGTTCCTACATACTTCATCTCCATTATGGTGCCACCTCAAGTCCTAGCCCACATAATGTTTTTGCTAGTCCCTCCCTGGTGGTATTATGTTTCATAGGGTTCCCCAATATAGGCCAGAGTACTCTCCTAACCTTTCATCTACATTTACCGTACACTACATACAATATTGTGTGGTTTTCCCCCAAAACTAGCCTCATTAATTATGCATAAAGATTCCCAGAATCACAGCTGGATTACCATCTTCTGCATAATAACTATATATAAGGGTCATCCCTTCCATCATCCTCGACTGACATGACACAGCAAGGTAGAATATATACCCTTTTGGGTATATAGCTTTGCCAAGGCAGGCAGAGGAGAAAGACTTCCATGATGATACTCTGACGTGAGACAAAGCGGTTCCTGCACGCAGACACTCCAGCTCACAGTGGTCAGACATCCCTCCCCGGGTGTACATCTCAATACCAAGAAGGGGGTCCCACAGTCTCTCACTTCAGGTAATGGGGTTGGCTTCAGCGTAGGGGGATTCTTAGCTCTACACCTACATACATGCTAGGTACACTTAGGTACATCTAGTTAGGGTTGCATCATAGGAGTACGCATTGTTACTATCATGTATTTAATGTTTGCATATATTCATTGTTTTTAGCATTATGGTAGAAATCTACCATCCATTTACTCTGTAGGTGCTTATAATCGTTTTTGTTGTTTCTGTCTTATGGTTGTTTCAACACACCTATTTTACACTAGAATTACGCTGGTTCAATAAATATTTACTGAAAACCGTATTGTGCGTATTTGTGTATTTCTCTTAGACAAAGGGAGCATGAGGGACTGAGCGAAAAGTACTGTCCTGTTTCCACAATCCCTAATGGGACAGAGTTGTCATGTTCAACAGTTGCAAAGAACTATTCTCTCCTTGGTAAAAGGAGTTTGCAGTGGCACTGTGAGCTAGTTGGTATACTGGCAAACATACACGGTTCGGGTATCTGGAATCAGTCTGGACACCAATCCCACAATCTATGTTGTCTAAATGCGCAGATCCTATATAGGTTTATAGGAACTACACTGCATGGTTTGGTTTGGTTTGGTTTGTTTTTTATTTAATGGTCAAATCTGAGTAGTTCAGTTGTGCTTGTCTTAGAGACCCCTACTCAAATTATTCCAGAGATGTCTGACGTGGGAGGGAAACATTTGCCATAGCTGAGTAGGCATATCCTGCGATATCGGCTGTGTGTTTATTCAAGCTTGAAGGATAAACCTGCCGGAGTATGCACCACTAGAAGGTAGACTACTACAAGAGCAAATTCCTAACAAGGCTGTATCCCTTACATATAGGACACTCACAAATAACATGCTGGGGGATCTGACGAAACTCAGGGCTGCGTGGGAACATGACGTAGGTGGAATGGAGGAGATCGACTGGGACCTAGTCCTAATGCACCCGAGGGAAGTGGCCATTAAGTCCCGACTCCGCCTGATCCAGTACAACGTGCTCCACAGGACGTACTTTGACAGGGTCAGGCTGTATAAGATGGGAAAGGTATCAGATGACAGGTGCCTACGTTGCCTGCGGGAGGGGGGGGGCTTCTTCCATATTCTGTGGGAATGTGGCAAAATTCAATCATACTGGACACTTGTCTTTACCGAACTGAAGGAGGTCCTGGCAGTGCCACTCGTCCAGGAGCCGAAACTGGCCCTACTAGGTATGACCAACGATGTAGACCTCCCCCGACCCCTACTGACATTCCTAACCTTGGCCCTGGTGGTCGCAAAACGTGGCATTGCTAAGTATTGGGGGGTGGAGTCCGTACCTACCTTGGAGGAATGGAGGAGGGGGTTGGACCTTTACATGGCGGCGGAGCGGGTGACATATAAATCTAGGGGCTGCCCTAAGAAGTTCAAGAGGGTTTGGTCAAAATGGAGGCAGTACCATGGGCTGGAGGGTGTGCCAGGGTAGGGAGGCCTACACACTGCCCCGGGGTTTGGGGGGTTGACGGGATGGGAGGCGGGTATGATTTGGAGGGGACCCAGTGCGCTGGGAGTGAGCCAACTATTTGAAAGTCCTGGGGCGGTTCGTATGTGGGGCGAGAGAGGGGTGGCTGCGGCTGATGGAAACTGACTGCACTATTCTCAAGGCTATCCGGACTCACGTTAACTCGAGGGATGAGCTCTTACTTTACCCCGCATTGTTTTTAGTTGTGTTCAGGGAGGGGGGGGGGGTTTGGTTTGCTACTTGGGGTCAGAGAACATGTAATAATAAAAAAAAAGGTAAAAAGCAGATGCCCGGATGGACACGATGGCCACCCTCTGAGTTGGGGCGGAGCCCCGCTTATGTGACCCTTATGTGATGGTGCTTTGACTGCTGTTTCTCGCAATGTTGAGAATTGGGGGGTCGCTGGCCTTTTTCCTTTCTTACTTATGTAAGCACTGATCTCAGTTTATTTGATATTGGCAACGTAATTCTACATGTATCTGTGCATCTGCAATAAAAACTTTTTTGAAAAAAAAAAAAGCTTGAAGGACAAACAGCTCCTATTGTGCATAAAACCTTATTTCAGTTTCCTGGAAACTTTTTCAAACAATGGCTGATGAAGATCTTGTTCTGCTAGTGAAGGAAGGAGAGCAAGAAGGCAAAATAAACAGTTCAGAAAATGGCATGACTGTCCTTACTTTAAAACTAGCAGACTATGGAGTCACAACTAAGGGTGAGACGGTAACATTTGTGATTGAGGTGTACGAATCATATAGAACTGAGGTATTCTTTTCATGGGTTAAATTCCCACCAGCGGATGCATGCACAAATACATTTCATTTTTACACTGAAGATGACACACCAGAGGAATACTGTTCGTATGAGGACAATGAAGTTTTTCTCGCCTACAAGGAGCACATAAAGCGGTTTAAAGGCCCCCTCCACAAACAAAAGATAAAGTAAGACTCGGTCCTAGCAGCTTATACACCACACCTAGACATTGACACAATGCCAGTAGCAGACGTCCGCTACACAAAGAAATAATAAAACTTTATAGAAACCTGTTACAGTTCATTAGGAGAACACTAACACTTCAGCCAACAATGGCTACATCAGCAGGACAAATTCAGAAATCTACAACTAAAATAACTCCACAAACGCTACACGCAGGTTTGGGTAAGATGCCCACTAGTCCTGAGCAAATGCCATTCTGGATAGCTCAGAAAATAACACAGCCAGGGGCAGTGTTT
The DNA here is from genome assembly GCF_964263255.1 of Lissotriton vulgaris. NCBI lineage: Eukaryota > Metazoa > Chordata > Amphibia > Caudata > Salamandridae > Lissotriton > Lissotriton vulgaris. The sequence continues at coordinate 900,917,123 of NC_141687.1, forward strand.
CCAAACACAAGCCCTCAAGAAAAACACAACATGTTACAATCTGCTTGCCAGAGGGGATAGGTCCATAGACCTATCCCCTCTGTACCTCTTAGGGTACAGTTTTCTCTGCCATCTGTACCATAACTCATGGTATCACTTTGATAGAAGTAATACCAAAGGTATTAAGACCAATACAGAATGAGTATGGAGCAGAACCTGCTCTGAACTTAGGGATGACATTGTTAGGCAATTTTGCCCAGGTTTCAACTATTATACTAGCAAACCTAAAAGGTGAGGCAGCAGCAATGGCAATACACCAGCGCCTGAGGGACTTCACTCCTTTACAACAGGTGCGTAAGTTACCTAAAATCATCGAAGAAACATATGCCGAATTAGGAAGAGATAATTTGGGAGCTAGAGCGACAAAACCTCAACTCATGGGTGATCCCGAAAAGGACAACACCAAGCAAGCACCTGATTCTTCCAAGATGAAATGGGAAACAAAAAGCAAAAGAATAGAGAGAATAGGTCACAATCAAGGGGTGGGTCTCCTCAACAGTAGCACTCCGAAAGGATGGGATTTTACACTCTCTTTTTCTTCTAAAATATGATTTGGTATGAACGTGGCACTGTGCAGTGTGACCACTTAAAATTGAGCGTGAGAGTATGCGAATGGAATTGTCCTGATATTTCACCAGTGCACCCTTGTTCTTAGCCCACACATCCAATTGCAGAATTGTGACATGCCCAAAGACATTTGCTGTACAGAACTCACAAAGTGCTGCATTAATGAATAACTTTATGCGGAAAAAATACAAAACAACACTAGATATATCAAATGGATTTTTCTGCTAAAATATAGCGCCTGAAAGCAGATATTTGACAGAATTTGCAGTGCTCGGTTCCCAGCGTCAATTCTGTAGACTGCCTCAAGAGTATAATAATAGCCCAGGATTGTTCTCAGCTAGGGAAACAGAGTTACTTCAAAATTGGGATTAGGAGGCATTTTCCTATGTAGATGATATTTATTTGATGGATGATGATTTAAAGAATCATTTGACCAGGGTGAGCAACATAATTTTGGGGTTTGCCTCTAAGGGCTAAAATGCAACTTTAAAAAATCAAAATTAGCCCACCTCAATATCCTATTTTTCAGATAGAAGTTATCGAGTGAAGGGAAAGGCCTGCCAGCTAACTTTTTGGAAAAGTGAGCGCTGGTCTAACCTCCAAAAACTCTGAAAAACATATAATCTATTTTGGGAATCCTACATTTTGGCAGAACATACATTTTGGATTACACAGAAAAAGTAAAACCTTTCTACGATTTATTCAGACTTGATTTTTTAATTAGACATTGGACAAAGGAACACACAGATATACTTTGTTCCTTACAAGCTGACATGATAGCTTCAAAACACCTAAGCACATGTGTAAATCCCACAAATTTGGTGATCTGTGTAATAGCGGGTCAATCAGGGTATAATTACCTAACCTGAAGGCGAAACAGTAATCCTAGCATACAAATCACACTCGTACACAAATGCTGAAATGCGTTTTGCTTCAACAGAGAAAATTCTGACAGCATTACAGACTGCTGTAGTGAGAGAAAGAGCACTGGCCTAGGGGAAACGAATAATTGTCGTAACTCCAATACCGGCCTTTGAGGCTGTTCCAAATGCTAAATCTTCACATCTGATATGGATACAATGGGCTAATTCTTTCACTGCAACAGATATTGACTACAAATTCGATTCTACACTAAAACGCAAGCAATTCTGCAATACGAACAAGAATATCCTCTCCCACTTGAAATAAGGTCTCTAGATCAGTATGAATACATTATTTACACTGACGGTTCTGCTCAGCCTGCCATAGGAAGTAAACAACAATACAGTGCAGCCTGTGCGATTGTAAAAGGATGTATGCAGGATAGCAAGTTCCATCCTAGCAGCACGAAGACTCAGTCTCTAGGAGATTGCACGGCACAGCTGAAAAAATTAAAAGCACTCTTACTGGCACTAATACAAACTGATTGAGAATTCCCCACACTCATAGTGTACAATTTGTTTTACTGTGTCCAGTCTTACAATGAATATCTTCATTACTGCTCCCAATTTGACCTCTGTATCCTGCTAACTATCTCGGTGACCCACCCCACTTCACTACTCATGATTGTGCCCACCCCACCCCTCTCAACAAATATTTGATCCTTCATCCCTCTCCCCCAACCTCCCTTCATCCTGCGACACTCTGCCTGGAACCTGTCACATTTATTGGACCATTCCCAAAATGCTCCAGCCTCTTCATTTTGGTGTCCCCATCATCCCACACCTTTTGATACTGCCAGATACAAATAACTGACGTTGTCATTAGTTGAATGAGTAGCTAGAATCACTGTCATCTATATTATCATGTTGCCAGACAAAATTATTGCTGGTCCAACCTTCGTAAATGGATATTAAGCTACTTCCGTAGACTTAAACTTGACAACACAGAATTTATTTTGCTTCACTGTCAATACAAGTCTATACACAACTGGGTCTCTGAATTTCAAGCAACATACTTCACACCTTCTATTATCTTCAAGGTGAAATCCTTTAATATCTGGTCATATCTCTCTAAGTCTGAAAATGTTGAGATAACTATAAAATTTGCAAGAACAGCTCTATGTTACCGGGGAAAAATTAAATCCTATGCTCCAAACCTTAGAAACTTGCCTGGTCATCCAAAATTTTGTCATATCATGAAATAACTTTGGAAACTCAATTATGACAGGTGTTAATAAATCCACCGACTTAACATTTTGTGAATCTCTACTGTCAGACTATTCTTAGGCAACAAATTATACTAATCTATTGTGAACTCCACTTGCTCCTGGTGAAGCAAGGAATCAAATTAACAAGACCCACACCACGTTCAAAGCCATCCATCAGCAAAACCTAACATACTTATCACCTTCCTTAAAAATCTCTAGAGCTTGCAAACCTTAAGTCCCAAAACGTTTCCAGGCTTGAATCCTAGACGGGCAAAATACACATTGTTGCAACCCTATCCTTCTCATGAACATACCCATCTATTAGGAACTCTATTCCTAAAGACCTTTGTCAAAACATGCCCTTTCTACAGGTCCATAAAACAATTAATAACCCACATGTTTAAGCTTCACCTTGATACATAAATGCTATACTGAACATCTGTCTTCTATTTTCTATCTCCCTTCCTTTCGCCCCTTTTGTCCATCCTTTGCCTTCCTTCTTCCCTTCCTTGTACCCGAGCAAACTCCCACATTTGTCGGCCATCAGCCTAAATTTCCTCATCCCTGCTTTCCTTCTTCTTTTTCTATTATCCCCTACCTTTCACAATACCTGTTCTTTCATTTTCTGGTTGGCCTATGATAAACAGTCTCCTGTTTGTCATTTCTTTGTTCTCCCCCTCCCTCACCTGCATCCGCCACACCTCTCAAAACTTAACACATTTTTCTACTCATGTAAACTGCCTCTCAGCTCTTCACATAGGACTAGTATGTGCTATCTGTTCTAGTAATCTGTTCTAACATTATCCTTCTTTTTGGATAACATTTTAATGTAACAGCACATTGTTCTGTGTTTCTCCACTTTCATTGCTCTGCATTGTTGGTTTTACTTGGAAAGTAGGCTGCCACCCAGACTGGGATGTGCTGCGCTATTTAAAAATGTGAAATAAATAAAGTAAGACATTTGATCATCTAAACCATGGGCCAAAACCCTAAAAGGGTGCTGCAAAACTGTCTTGTAATTCCACAATAAGAATGTTAAATGGTGCGGCACTCCTTCACCTGAATGTGCCTATATTCTTTTCAGAATGGTAAAGCACTGAAAGAGAAAAAATTATGTACTGACAATGCATGGAAATTACTAATCAGACAAGTGATACCTGAAGAATATAAATGAAGCGATAGTATTTCTTTACCCTCTTTCACAGAAATAGCTCAAGGAACTGAGGTCTCTAGTGACTGCAACCCTCTATCATTATATTATCCAAGTACTGAGATTTTCAATTTTATTTTTCACTTAGTCAAACATGTCAAGATCGCAGTTCCTAGAAAAGGGAGTTCTATCTGTGAGCTCTTAGAAATGGATCATCCTGCTATAAGCTTTGGGGCAAAAAGTCAATGGTTTGTTGATTGTTTTATCAAAGGAAATCACAATTCTATCTTCCTAATGAAATAAGGATTTTACCTTTGTGGCCATACCATGGATATGCTTGTAAACAATACAGATGTCAATTACTGGCTTCTACATTTTGAACCAATTAGGTTTCCTTCATGCTGTGTAGACATCACCTCATTTCCTTCATCCTAATGGTGCTCTGACTGCAGCAGTTTGTGTTATTCTTCAGTAGTTTCCTTATTATCTTCAAGTTTAGAGAGTTTCCATAATCTAGCCACTTGTGTACTACTGTACCCAGTACCATGGATAACATATCAGATGGAATAAAGCACAAAACATTCCTCTCTGTACTTCTAATGGAACATATTCTTTTCAATGAATGTACAAGTGAGAGAAAAGATAGAAGACCTTTGTAGCAATGTGAAACATTCAATCAAATTGTATCTGTATGATAATTTCTTTTTATCTAGTCTCCGAAAAAGAAAGATAGAAAAGAACAAAAGAAATCATATTTACATGTACCCAAACTTGAATCAATTTATTCCGCATCAACATTCCTTAATTGTCTTGCTGTCACTTATTTTACTCCCATATTTTCAAATATTCCTTAACTACTATTAGTTACTTCTGTGAGATCATTATGGTTTTTAGCTCACATTTTGAAAGAGCCCAATTCAAGCTCAGTTTCAAATCATAAGTGGCCCCATTTACTGCGTGGTCTGGGTATGTTGTCTGTAATGGTAATGCTCTTGAAGAATTGATCGTAGATAACCAGAAGAGAAGAACAACATTCAATACCAACGATGTAAAAAGTAAATCCAATCAATTACATTTATAAACACTTTTTTACTTGTCATTGGTTCACTAGGTTAATACTTCTAATTTTTCAACCCAATATACAAAAGTGGTGATGGGAAAAATCCTGCTAATTATCGCCTAATAGCGCTTATGGATGCCGAGGCCAAATACTATGCTTCATTGATATTAGCTGACCTCACTACATGGTCAGATGACAACAAACAATTTCCAGTGAATCATTCCCGGTTCCGCCGCGGCACAGGTACTATGGTAAATGCCCTAGCAATAAGCCTGATCGCCGAGAAAAGCCTGCAAAATCATCAAACTTTATATCTATGCTTCGTGGATTTCAAGGCGGCCTTCGACCGTGTATGTCGACAGTTGCTCTGGACCAAACTAAAGCAGCAGGGTCTTCCAAACGCGATCCTAATCCCATAATGGAACTATACACCAATACCTGGATGCAGGCAATGATTGACAACGGTCATAGGCTTACACAGGAAATCAGCACGTGTGTGGGACTAAAGCAAGGCTGTGTCTTGGCCCCTCATTTGTTTAATCTATTCATGGCCGACTTGTCATCAAGGCTAGATGGGGTCAACGCACATCCTCCCCGGGTAGGAACATTGCCCCTTACATATCTTTCCTACACCAATGACGTTGTACTCCGCAGTCAAACTAAAATAGGACTGAAACGCCTCATGCAGGAACTGGAGGATTACTCTGAACATAATCTCCTGGAAATAAACATTAAGAAAACAAAAGTCATGATAATAACCCAGCTCCGAATAAAACAGTCAAATTTTATCATTAACAACAAGAAATGGAAGTAGTCGAAAGGTACAAGTACCTGGGGATACTTTTAGACAGACGGTTTACCTTTCGCACACAGTTTGACGCTATAGAGAAGAAAGGATCTGCCCTACTACATGCATTCAGTATCCTATCAAAACAGTTAAAAGTCCCCCTGTTCACTCCCCTTTTAACAGTCAATAAAACTAAACTAATTCCCACAATAGCCTATGGTAGCGTGTTACATTGCGGAAGGAGTGCTACACTCTTAGATAAAATCCAGATAAGAGTGTATAAATGCATATTTAGAGTACCTTGTGATGCCTCTCCCGCGCCGGTACAGCTCGAATTTGGCTTGCAGTTACAAACATTGCATAAAAATTATGAGACAGTCAAATTTTGGTACGGCATCTGGTTGAACTGTGAAACCGATATCAACTCTGCAATATGGGAAGCCATCCAAAACAACCCTAATTTCAAGTATGCGAAGTACCTAAAATCTTCCCTTGATATCACAGAGCTAGCATCATTGTGGGATAGGAAGATACCTTTATCCTCATTCAAGAAGATAACAAAAAAGGCAGCCAACACACATTCCTTAAACGTTGATAAGACAACCCTGAGACATCGATCACATGCATGGATGGTATTACGTTCTTACAAAAAGCTGGCCCCCTCACCATATTTCGAACGTGCCTTTCCATCGGACTACAAACACAAATACCTAAACTTACGTATGGGAAAATTACCCACAAACGTTGATCAACCAGGCTGGAGATCATTAGGCTCAAAGGGGTGCAACTTATGTGGTGCCGCTGTGAAAGATATAATCCACCTGATTTGCATTTGTCCGGCAATGGACAGTGAACGCCGATGCTTATTAAAGGCAAAATTTAACGAAAAAGAAATTCGTACATGCCGGTCAGCGATCCTTCAAATGCTGGACCCTCAATTTATTTGTAGAGTAATAAAGTATGTTAATAATTTTGAAAAAAAATAACGGACCACATAAATTAGAATTCTTGGAATTTTTTAACCTGTATCTTTTATCAGTTTTGAGCGAGTACAAGAATCATTTGGACTCACAGAATCGCCAATGTTCTTTCTCTTTATCAGTAGTGTCTTAACTTGAACACTTTTTAACTAATATAGTATGTAACATTGTAATGGTTTTTATTAACTATACAATAAAGAATTTCAGTTTCTAATTTTTTGTGAAAGGCAGAATTGATATGAATCGTTTGCAGAACATTACAAGATGCAGCAAAATTTAAACACATGATAGTAAATTCTAGGTAATGCCAATTCAAAGTATGCTCTTTGAATTCTGTGAATTTGGACCTCTAATAGCGTGGGCATCATAGTTCTTGAGAAGAAACAAAGGCGAGAACGGGAAATACGTGATCTGGCTTGGAATTTAAGAATGTTTGCCAACATTTTGGGATGGGTTTGTGTAGATTTCCCCAGGGAAAAAGGTTGGAACATGAAGAATTTGTGCTTACTCATCATATTTTTATGTTGGCTGCTGTACTATAAATCAGATGGACATCCTTTGATGTTCTTTCAGTCAATGATATATATCTATAATTGGTGTTGTGTAGGACAGAAGATTATGAGCATTTTTAGTTGTTATGTTTGTGAACAATATATTTCACAATTTGGAATGTCTTCTATTTGAAAATGCATTGTTTATTCTTAGATCTGCCCAATAATGATCAAGGGTACTTCACATGTATTTTCTTCAATATAGAGAACCATTTAATATATTTAATAGGAAAGAGACTGCTAATAAAACATGAATATTATTTAGCTTAAATCTCAGCTATCCGTAAATGTAAATGAAAATGTAACGTACTTATTTCATTCAATTTTCGTATTTTTTCAGAGGATTTTCTATATTTCTAAAAATTGAGACCCTATGATTGCTTCAGATAGTGAGTGAGGACAAGAGTGAGAAAACATGGAATTAAATACAGAATAGGAGAAACAAAGGTGAAAAGAAGAAAAAAAAGCAGAGTCCTCTAGAGTAGACAGTAACAACTAAGAAAGATGCAGAAATGAGGGACGTCACAAATCAGATAATGAGAATACTATAAAACCGTTAAACTAAAAAAGGTATGAGACAGCAGAACATTTGATTAGAGAAGAAGAAGATTCTATTAAACATCAGAGAGTTGTTCATCAGGTAAAAGTGCACAGTGAGTCGAGGTAGAATATAATCACAAATACTTTGATGTGATTGATGATATCTGCTTTGAAAATGTGGGAGTGAAGTTGGAGGTATGTGTTTTTGTTTTTTGGTAGACTGCAATTCTGGAAGAGCCTGCAGGGTGAATATTTCCCTAGAATACAGGATGAGGTTTGGCTGCATGTAGCATTTTTCTTCTTTTGTTGACACTTTGCAATAAAACTTCAAGGTCTGTACTTAGTAGTTGTATCAGACATTGCTGTATTTACAAATTGCACAAAAACTTTTGGAACCATCATGATATGTCCTTGTGGTAAGCAAGATAAGTTTAGCTATAGTTAGGCATTCTAGTATTTATATGCAGCATAAATCAAAGGAGAAGAGAAGGTGTTACTGACTTGAACTTGTCCTTTGCCCCTTGTAAGAGAGCATGCCGTTTCTTGCAATATAGCTTTGTTATGCACTTATTTGTTTTTAGGCCAAGCTAATGATCTTCATGGTTTGTTATTATCTATCTTTTCAGTTTCAGGGCAGTTACAGAAGAGTTTAAGGGTTATTTTACATATTTGAGTGAGAAACCAAGGTCACTGCAGTTCATTCACAAGTGTCTGAGACACATAAAAACATTCACTGCTCACTTATTAATTCCTAAGGCAACTCCCTAAAATGTTGGAGGAATTTCTAGGGTAGATGGAATGTTCCAAACCGCTTGTAGAATTGATGGAATTTGGTCCACTCCACGCTACTCTTTAATGTGAAGTTCAGGCCAAATTCAGCCTGTCACTGCGTGATGGATTTCTTCTCAGAGGAGGCTTCAGAATATGCGAGCTGGCGAGCAAGATTTGGTGTCCCCTAGTGCAATCTTCTGGCATGGATAGTCACCATCGTTCACGAGCGGTCATGGTAAGAGGGCTGCCGTTCGAGCAGATTTGCTGATGTTTAGATAGATGTTCACCATCAGCAGCTGCAAAATCAACTTGAATGGCTGTGTGTTCTTGAACAATGCATGCTGCAGTTCATGCTGATTTTCAGTGCAGCTCACACTACTGACAGTAAATTGCAGCGTGAGCTCCATATTTTTTGCCCATTACCGAAATTCCACAGAATCTCACTGAGTTTTTCTGTAACTCTATGGAAGGCCCTAGCAATTTCTGTTGTAGATCATAATTTCCTAGTGGGGGGGAAAGGAAAACCATCTCAGACTAAATTAGTGGTAGGACCATTCTACAAGTGGGGAATCACAGGATTTGGTGGAGCGTTAATGCAGCGCCCAAAACATTAATGCCCTATCTGCAGATTGCTAGAAGACTGTTAAATTGCAGGCAGAAAGTGCCTCTTTGAATAGGAAAAAAACAACAAGCAGAACGCCAATACTGATAACGTCTTATACCATCAACTCATAGGTGAACAGACATTAATCAATGTCACCAAAGTCTATTTTTTATCAGAAATCCTTTCTTAATTTAATTTCATATGAAGGAACACGTTTAATTTTTCATCAAAATATAGATCAATTTTTTAGGACAAAACACGCAAAACACACAACATTTTAACTATAAGACAATACACAAAATCAGTAAATGGAAAACATGTTGGAAAGAACCATCAATAACAAATTCATTTGACAACATTTAGACATAAACTTGACACAACATAGAAGAAATAACAAAGGACGAATCGACAAATATAGAATGCACAGTGGTTTGATTACATATATTATTTTGGAAGCTCACAGATTGATCGCCAAACAGTGTGAATTGTTTCACAAGGCGGTTTACTGCACTGAAAAAAATTGAACTGAATTTGATTGATTATGTAAACCAGGCAGAAACCTCAAACGTCAAAATTTATAATCACACTTGTTTGAATTAGAAATGGTAAACTCGTTTCGAAGCCCACGTGTATCAAAGTAGGGGTTCTCTTAGGGACCACACACTACAAGAAAAAAAATTAAAATAAAAAGATTTCATCTCAAACTAATATTAACAAACCAAACCTACAAGGATCAGTCTCAAGAAGCACGCATGAGTGCTTACCTATTGATTGAGATCAGACGATCTCACATCCAAATCAAAGGGAATCTTTTAATTCTAAGTCTACTTTACAACAAAAACAAGAATAACAAGCCGAACATCAGGGGTGGTTGAATAGATCTGGGTTGTGACATAAAAACTCAAAAAACCCCACACCTAAGTGTAAGCCCACTTACTTAATGTCCAGCAGTCAGCGTCATGGAAAGATGATTGAAACAGGACTTTTGTAAAATAAAAAGTAGGTGGAACCTACTAATCCAAAAGAGATGGACAGTCTGTCATTAGGAATGAACACATAGATTTGATTTAGGGATAATACATATTCAAATAAGCACATACCTTTAATGTGTGTGTGTGTGTAGGAGAATGTGAGGCGCACTTCAAAGTGTCCATTATTTACGGAATCTGCTGAAACAAAACATATTTATGATGAGCTACTATCGAAAACGAGGTCGAATAATCGTGTCTGGACCTCATCTATTTAATGGACAAGACTTCGAAGCAAAGCACTTCTAGGGAAAATGCTAATAAATGCAGCTATAGTAGTGAGGCTCAAAAAGATTATTAAGAGGCAGCCAAAGCCTGTCGGTTTTCAATGTGCTGGCTCTTATTAATGCAATCCCTCCACGTCAAATATACTCAGTCGAATACCTTATTTTGAAGATCTGTGTCGGTCTGCCGTCCCTCTCTAGATCGCTTACAAACTCTTTGCGATTGCGATTCCAGTTAGACCAGCACTTCCGATTTAAAGGAAAAGTGCTTCTGGGTTAGTCTGGCTATTCACATTCTCAGCGTTCCTGCTCACAGCATTCTGGGAAATGCAGTTTTCGCCGATCTTAATCATGTATTTTAATGAAACTAAGATTGCAAGCAGTTCGGACTGACCCTAAGAATGGGATTGAGTTTAAAAACAGCTTGAAGTGTAACTAGACTGAGTACTGTGTGATGACAAGTTCCACTTCTATGTTGTGAATCTCATTTTGATTGCATATATCAATCCTTTGATATAAGAGGGGAGCGTTTTCAAGTTAGTTTTTTGTTTATTATAATGGAATACAAACTCAAATACACATCAACTTGTCCTGTGAATGGAATTGAAATTGCAAACAAAGACTTTAAATGTGACTAGAATGAGAATTGTGAAATGTACTATGTTATCAATAGCTCCTGATTTTAGAGGGGGATGCTCTCTCCATTTATACCATCCTGGCTCTCAGAATTTTTGAGAAGATATAATCTCCATGTCCAAAAACAATAATTTGTCTTTCAAGCTGTGCAGTGTTTCTGCTTAAGAAGATATCTTTGTGGTGTCTGAAAATGTCATCATGCAACATCTTAAATCCTATACATTTCAAAAAGTTAATTAAAACCATCCACTGCTGTGGTGAACTTGATTATAAGTAAAGCTTCTCGTGGAGTCATTTTTTGATCCAGGTCGCCGCCTCGAGGGTCTGCTTCTATTTTTGAAATGACTGTCCATTTCAAATCTTTTTCCAAATGATTATTAGTTTTCCAATTGTTAACCAAAGGGGCTGCTTGAAAAGTTTTTCTAATTCTTGATTTATGTTGGGTAATCCTTAGTCTCACTTCTTGGTTTGTTTTTCCAATGTAAAGTTTTGAACAAGGGCATAAAATGCCATAGACAACATTTCTAGTTTTGCAGTTAGAGTAAGACTCATGTTTCCAATTTTTTGAATTTAAGGTATTCGACCGAGTACATTTGATGTGGAGGGATTTTGTTAATAAGAGCCAGCACCTTGAAAACCGCCAGGCTTCGGCTGCCTCTTAATAATCTTTTTGAGCCTCACTCTTATGGCTACATTTATTAGCATTTTCCCTAGAAGTGCTTTGCTTTGAGATCTTGTCCTTTAAACAGATGAGGTCCAGACACGATTATTCGACCTTGTGTTTGATTGTAGCTCATCATCAATATGTTTTTTTGGCAGATTCCATAAATAATGGACACTGTGAAGTGCGCCCCGCATTCTCCTACACACGCACATTAAAGGTATGTGCTTATTTGAATATGGATTATACCTAAATCAAATCTATGTGTTCGTTCCTAATGACAGACTGTCCATCTCTTTTGGATTATTTGGTTCCACCTACTTTTTATTTAAAAAAGTCCAATTTCAATCCTCTTTCCATGACTCTGACTGCTGGACATTAAGTAAGTGGGCTTACACTTAGGTGCAGGTTTTTTGATTCTTGACGTCCCACCCCAGATCTATTCAACCACCCCTGACGTTCAGCTTGTTGTTCTTGTTTTTGTTGTAAATTAGACTTAGAATTGGAAGATTCCCTTTGATTTGGATGTGATATCATCTGCTCTCAATCAATAGGTAAGCACTCATGCACGCTTCTTTAGACTGATCCTTGTAGGTTTGATTTGTTCATATTGGTTTGAGATCAAAGCTTTTTTTTTATTGTAGTGTGTAGTCCTGAAGAGAACCCCTACTTTGATGCACGTGGGGTTCGAAACGCGTCAAACATTTCTAATTCAAACAAGTCTGATTACAAATGTTGATGTTTGAGGTTTTAGGCTGGTTTACATAATTAATCCAATTCAGTTCAATTTTTTTCAGTGCAGTAAAGTGCCTTGTGAAACAATTCACACTCTTTGTTGAGCAATCTGTGAGATTCCAAAATAATATATGTAATCAAACCACTGTGCATTCTATGTATGTCGATTCGTTCTGTGTTATTTGTTCTATGTTGTGTCAAGTTTATGTCTAAATGTTGTCAAATGAATTTGTTATTAATGGTTTTTCCAATATGTTTTCCGTTTACAGATTTTGTGCAATTAATGTGTTTTTCTTGTTTTGTCCTTAAAAATGGATCTATATTTTGATGAAAAAATAAATGTGTTTCTTTGTATGAAATTTAATTAAAAAAGGATTTCCGATAAAAATAGACTTTGGTGACATTGATTAATGTCTGTTCACTGAGTTGATGGTATAAGAAGTTATCAGTATTGGCGATCTGGTTGTTGTTTTTTTTTTAATTTGGCTCAGCCTTACTAATTAGAGCCTAACCCTGTTTTGTTATAAAATCCATGAATAGGAGGCAGCTCACCTTGCCCGAAGCAGAGAGAACGCCAAGTGTTTGGAGATCGCAGAACCTATTCAGATGATCTGGCAAAGCAGAAGGGCTGCCTGGGGAAGGAGGAGCAGATAACAGAGGCTAAGCGTAAACAGGAATAGCAGCCTTATGCTTGCACTTGAATAGCTGGTAGAAGCAGAGGTGGTGCAATATTTCTATGTCTACCTTGATAAGCAGATTCTATAGCAGAGGGCACCTTAAAGGACATGAGATGCAGTGTGTTTTGGATATGGGACACACAATGTGCTGTTGGAGGGAGAATATCCTCTCCATTTCATCATTCCTGTTATTCATTCAGCAACCAATATTGTCGATGGATCCTGCCTCAATGGTAAGATGTTTGACTCAGTGAAAGAAAACAAGATTACACAAGCTTTATGATGAAGCCTAAGGAATACACATTCTTCCAAAGAAAAGGCCCCACAATTAAATTCCGTACCCTTTTAATTCATCTTAGAGATAATGTAAAAATGTGCTCCTTCTAAATGATTTCTAGAAATGTTATACAGTGTGATTCTCAAAGCTTTTATGAGTCCTTGTGCCATATTTCTGTCTTAAGTGTGAGTTTTGGATTTCCAGGAGTTTAGCATACACATGGTAAAAAGATTTGTCAATTAGTACGAAGCATTACTATCAAGGAGGTCTGTCAGCATATTACATAGATTGAGGCCTTGAAAAATACTTTAAATATGGTTCTCATTCACAAGGGCACTGTATTGTTCTATAGTGATGCCAATATAAACCGAAGCATAGAGACAGGAATGACAGAATGATATGTGTGCTACTGCTGACTCATTGAAGATCTATAGGTAAGGTGTGTGCTCATGATCTCCTCTTAATACTTAAGGGTGGGGGGGTTATACCACAGTGATACATGTTGGCCAGCCTATTGACAATTAGTTGAAATATTTACAACATCCAGAAAAAAGGTCACATCTGTAGGATTCAATAAATTAAGTTTGTGTTATGTTATGTTATGCTTTGTTATTTGTATTCTGGAACCAAAAGAAGGGGGGGTGCAGTCCTCTATCTCTAAAATGTAAAGGAAATTGGTTTCTCCATAATTGGTATATTTGATTTACTGATAGGTCCCTACTACGGTGCACTACATGTGCCCAGGGCCTGTACATTAAATGGCACTAGTAGGCCTGCAGTGCTGATCGTGCCACCCACATGAGTAGCCCTTCAAACATTTCTCAGGACTGCAACTGCAGAGCCTGTGTGTGCAGTATTAAACTGCTATTTCGACCTGGCAAGTTCACCTTCTTGCCATGCCCAAACCTTCCCCTTTGTTACAAATAAGTTACCCCTAAGGTAGGCTCTAGGTAGCCCCATGGACAGGGTGCAGTATATTTAAAAGGCAGGACATGTACTTTTTAGTTTTACATGTTCTGGTAGAGAAAAACTTCTACATTTGTTTTCCACTACATCAAGGCCTATCTCTCCTATAGGTAAGCTTTGGAGCTGCCTTGAAACACTTTACAAGTGTAATATCCAATTGTGAAAAATATAGGAAGAGTAAGTTTGGTGTCTATGGACTCTCAATTTAAAAACACATCTTTAGGTGACGTTGTTTTTTAAATTGCAGATCTGAAAATGTCACTTTTTAGAAACGTTTGTGTTTTTTGATAAGGGGAGCGATCCAGTCGAAGGGGTAGGAAGCTGGATCCATAAACAAGTATTAAAATATTAAACTCCCTATACCATAGATTCATATAGTTTTGATTTCAAGGCCATGTTAACGATGCGGGTCTCATTTGCCTATGAAGGCTCCTTGCCCACATCTAGTGTTCTCCTTGTATCTCCATACTCATAAAAACTGGTATAGTAGAGATGTGTATCTTTATGTTATATACTGGCACATACATAAAATTATCTTAAATAATAAATGTTCCACAAGAGTGAGACTGGTTTACCGTGGGTCTTCTAGTCAAACCTCACAGTTTTTTTTTAAAGTGTTTGACAAGTAAAACACAGTAATAACACTTCTAGGCAACAGACAAGAATATGAACTTAAAAATACATTCAATTCGACAATACAAGACATTACATAAAAACACTGGTTCTGTGCAATCTTTTTCTTATCCCTATACATAAGTATCCAACAGATATGATCACGCAATAGCTTTTACAAATACCACTTCTATGGAAACTTATGTAGTGACCGTAACATTCAAAATCACTTATGTATGTAGATAAGGAAAAGAATTAGTTTATTTATGTAATGTCGAATTGATTTTATTTTTAAGTTCATATTCTGGTCCGTTACCTAGAAGTGTTATTAGTGTGTTTGCCATGTCATACACTTTTAAAAAACCTGAGAAGCTTGACTAGAAGACCCACAGAAAACCAGTCTTTGCGAGCCGTGGACACGGCTTGCCGACTGCATGATGCAACAACCTCGACTTACAACGCAGCCCTTACACTGCTTTCGAATCACCGCTGCTGCATGAGTCTTGGACACCGCATTGCATACGTCTATGATGCAGTGTCTCCAACGCATTCTCGCCCCTGCACGGCTTCGCACCAACACATTTCCTACAACCCAATGATTCGACATCGGCACCTCGATCCGACGCATGATGCACTTCACATCGACGCATGAATGATGTTGCCCAACTTCGAAACCAACGCATCACCTTTGACAACAGCGCATCCCTCTCCGTTTTTCAACGCTTCTTCCCCAAGCTTCAACAAATTCAATGAACTGTCAGTGGATCTGCTTTACTACTGTATCTGGCCCGCGCTCGATCGCAGTTGGACTAAACTTTTGGATTTGCCGCAGTCAATTGTGACTAGACAGCCCCAGTTGCAGCTATTGACTTCTAAGCACTGCATTTTTATTTAATCTTGTAAAATTCATAACTTGGCTTGTGAATGTTGAACTTTTAACATTTTGGTCTTGTTTTACTTAGATAAATGTTGGCAATTTGTCAAAAGTGGTGTGGAGTACTTTTGTGGTGTTTTCGCTGTGTTGCTGTGTGTATGCACAAATACTTTAAACATTGCCTCTTTAGTTTAGCCTGATTGCTCTGCTCCAAGCTACCAGAGGGTGAGTACAGGTAAACTTTTAGTTTGTATTACACTGACCATGACTAACATTGTGGTTCCAGCTTGAACAGGGTGCATACCTCTGCCAACCAGAAATCCAATTTCCTACAGCCATTAGTTCTGATTCTTTGGATGTGGGCGACCTAGGGTAGTAGGAGGCTTGCTGAGCTGAGGTTTCTGGTTAGAAAGTGAAATTTGATGAAGCTCTTCAGGTAAGTGGGCCCGAATTAAGTAGGGATTTATATGTGTGCGTGCAGAGTTTGAAGAGTTCACATTTGTGAACTGGAAGTGAGTGAAGGTTTTTAGGTGCGTGGTGATGTGACTGAGGGGTGGGAGATTGAGCGTGAATCTGACTGCTGTGCTTTGACTGACATGGAGTCTCTTGGTAAGATGTGTGCTGATGCCAACATAAAGTGTGTTCCCATAGTCCAGCTTGCTGCAGACTAGGGCCTGTGTGATGGTTCTGGCGTGTTGAGCAGGAGCCAACTGAACATTTTTATATCCTGAGGTTCCTGGCTTGGTTAGAAGGGTTGGATGGTGGTCTGTGTTTGGCAGGCCATCGGGCGTGGGTTTCCCCTGCAAGGTGTGCTTTCTGAAGAGCGCAGCATCTGTCTTGTCCAAGATCAGCTTCAGGCAGTTCATCCAGATGAAATGAGTGTCTTTCAAAGTCCTTCTGTAGAGTGATACTTTTTTAAATTTCTACACTTCTAGTAGCCCTTGTAAAGAGGTGTTTCACATTCCTGTTATTTGCTATCTGACAAGAGTTATGTACCTTTCTCTGTATCTGTAGAAGGTGTGCTTCACTGCACTCCATCAGATGGCCTGAGCTAGAGTGGATCTACTCAGTGGCTAAGTCTCCACTTTTAGGAGTCTTGCTAGAGCAGTATGCTTGGTAAAGTGGTTGAATGTGTACGCTATGAAAGCTGGGGCTGCCTACAGATCTTGCCTGTGCAGTTCAGTTTCTATGTGGCTGCCTACTCAATAAGCATGTGATCATTGTTGTGTTTTGTTTCTGAAATGGGGTTTGTCCTTAGGAACTTTGAACCAGTGTTGGTGATAAAGTCCCTGCAGGATGACTTTGCCTTGGGTTTGTCTCCTGTTATATAAGGTCCAGTGGAAGTCCATCAGGGCTTGCTAGAAGACCTAGATGGGGAAGATGGAGGCTTTCGAGATTTTGCTTCTGAAGGGGGTCCTTTGGTTAAGCTTGTGCCTCAAGTCTTTGGGCTCCTAATTGGGACTTGGTTTTGGTTTTGTCTTTACTTCAACTTGCTCCCTTTTAACCACTGGGAGTAGTTTATCACAAAAACATTGCCCCTCAAGACCATTTTATCGTGATTATCACCTCTACCAGGAGATTACGTGACCTGGGATCCCTTGTATTTTGGTCCTTAATCTCCCGCCTCTGGATGTGTTCAGACCAGATGATCCCTAAGTTCTAAAGTTGGGAGCAGGATTTGTTCCTAAAGTAGCTTCAAAATATCAGCTGGAATCTGAGATTGTGCTTCCTGTGTTCTAGCTTGGCACTCTTTCTATAGAGGAGACAGCCTTGCATTTCCTGGATCTGTGGAGAGCAGCTTCACTTTATCTTGTATGGACCCCACCTTCTGAGCACTCTGACAGTTTATTGTGGCTTTTGATGCTTCTTATCAGAGGCTGCAGTCCTCGCCTAGGGCTCTGAGCCATTTTGTGAATTTGAAAATCTCCTTGGCTTGTGTCATTTCTGGTCAGGTCCAAAGACGGTGTATGACTGGCATTTGAGACCAATTGAATAGAAGTTATGGGTAATTTTATGTTAGATATATTCCAGATTTCTACTTCAGCCCGACTCTCTACCCTTTTAACCCACTGTGAATTGGATTAGATTTTTTAGAACCATATGGCTTTTTGTGTAGATGTCTAACCTTTCCTTTCCCAAGGGGTGGTAAACTTTGGCATGTGTGCATACGTTTTTTGTGTGGTGTGGTTTTGAAACTCCTCTGGCCCTCTACTATATCTTCTATTAATAAAATTATCGAGGAAGGAATCAGATGAAGCAATGGCAGGATTACTTACTGGTAATCCCATTACTCACATTTGTATTCCTCTTCCTAGCCTTATTCTTTCCCACCATACCTTCTTGATAACTTTGGCTGTGTGCCTGGGTTTTTCATGACCAGGAGGTATTTTGGGTAGCAAACCTTTCTATGAGACCAACTGGAAGGGGGGAGTTTAAAATGATGGTATTTAGCTAAAGAAGGGGCATGGCCACCTCGTAATTGAATCCTGGGGCGCGGAAGGGAGAACAGAAGTTATTAGATTATCAATAAGTGATCTGCGCCTAGCTGGGATTTTCCTCACAACATGATTATTGCCACAGTTGCAATTGCTTTTTGAGCGATTAGTGTGCACATCCAAGGGTTCCCAGCAAAAAGGCTCTGTCGACCTCCACTATCTTGTTGAGGACAAAGAAAATTGATGACAGGGAGGTGTGTTCAATCAAGGCTTTGGAATGTATTGCAGGGGCAAGTTATTAAAACATGTAATGCTTAGACAGGAGCCAAAGTAATGCCACCGTAGAGAAGGAAAACAAACCACCGAGAAGGAACTGTCAGTTGTGGTATTTGGCGGGGGTGATAGAACACAAGAAATGCTTTGTGTCGTTTTTTTTGTAAATTATGGAAAGAAGATAAGTGCAAGAGAGCATTTTTTTCTGTTGCATAAAAGTTGTTATTCAGTAAAATGTTCCTGATTCCGGGGCTTGGAGCCCCGGAATCTTTCATCCGCTGTAGAGGCTTCTATCAGGCATTCACAATTTTCCATCAAAACCAATCTTTTGGCAGCATCAGCTTGGCTAAATGTAAAAGCAAAAACAGGGTTGCTTAATGGACACTGGTTAAATCGGACAGGGTGACAACACATGCGACAGTGCTCTGAGGCCTCTGACAGCCCCTAAAGAAGGAATCCAGTTTGGGCAGAACAGTGTGGCACACGGACGAGCCAGGACTTCCAGGAGGTTGAACCTGCATCGGGTAGTTGGGTGCAGTGGATTAGCACCAATCAGGCCATGCAGTAGAGAGTGTGCGCACCTCTAGGGAGCCGGGGATTGGAGGTACAGGGCCAACTGATGGAGCATACAGGCTGTGTGGTAAGCAGTGGCTGGTAGGAAATCTTGGGGCACCACTGACAACAGTCAGAGAAGCCTGAGGACTGAGTCGAACACCCGTGCAGCGAATTGCGCAATTTTCCGTTTTTACTAACCTTAATATTGCTGCTTGTGGTCCCCTTTAACGTACTTGACAGCTCAAGTGATCTAACCTACTTGACTACCCATCTCTAAAAGTACGTGCACTCTAGCCTTTGCAGATTGTTACCCCAACTCTTTTAATCTTCAGTAAAAAAGTAAAAACATGGTTTTATAATAAGTAAATGCGGACTAATCTTGATTTTAGGCTAGCGCCAAGATGCCTCATGGCATATGAGCGCTCTACAAGACCTAAAAATCTAATCAAATCAAATCAAATCGATAATGTGCTTTTTATCAGTCAGCATCAACTGCCTATAAGAATTGTTTTAGAAATAAACATACAAAGGTTTGTTGGTTTCAAAGGTCTTAAGAGATCACTTCCTGTGATGTCATGGGTTTGCTGTGATTAGCCACTTCCCAGATATATTTCATAGTGTACCTTGTAAAATACACTGTTGAAAAAGATCAATTACCCGTAGAATGTCTTTATAGCAGTATATGGGACAGGTGTATCCACACACCTAATAATATAGTGATTCCCATGGTAATATCTATTAGCACACATCCATTGGATGTTTTTACATGTTGTGTTTCATTGGAGAGGAGGTGTATTTGCAATTATTTTCTTGGCAGCAGATACTATTAGGCAATGCTTTGAACCAAGCAATAAGGCACGGTTCCGCCCTCTAATTACAAAAGATTTAAGAACATGCTCCTTAATTGCATCATAAATAGGTACAAATCTTACATAAAGACGGGTAATGCTGTTCATCCCATGAAGCATTTTCACACGTATCAAGTGTATTAAAACAAGATTCAAATTGTCAGTCTAGTGGAGGGGTTGTCTTGGTCTTCTTTTAAAGCTACTTATTAGTTAGATAAAGCTTGCAGATTTTGGGGCTGATTACATTACGTTCACAGGAGGTGGTCCATTTTGCATGTTGGGAGGTCTATTTAGTTCATTTTCTTTTTGCAGCAGCAAAAATCAAAGGGACAGATTTACAAGAAAGTGACGCAATGGTAGAGATGCGTTACTTTCGCTGCGCCACCCTGACAAACCCTTGTGTCACTATTGATGCTCCATATTTACAATGCGGTGCATCATGGAGCAACGTTTGACAGATACGTCAGAAATTCAGAATCATCTGTTGGCACAAAAGTCACACATTTCTGGAGTTGTATCGCAAGCATGAAGCAACTCCAGCAATGCATAGGGAGGCCTATCCTCATTGTTCTGAGTCACTCCTTACGCCTGCTTCTAGCAGGGGTATGGTTTTGACGCAGTGACGTCCTAGAAGTGGTGCTGTGAAATCTTGTAGACTTCACGGCATCACTTCTACGAAACTTTTTTGCGTGGGAATGCCCACCCTACATACATTATCGCGTTGTAAATGGGCCGCATTTTAAGGCCACCGCTGTGTCACAAAAAGTAATGCAACGGCAGCATAGACATTATGCAAGGGGCTTGTGAATCTGCCCCAAAGTTTCCATTTTCAATGCACAGACAAAATATAAACATGAGTAAAAGCCAGAACAATTGATTTGACTACTAATCCAGGGGAGGAGTCTAGATTGGATCAATAACTATGTAAACATTTAACTGTGACAAGCCATCCAAAATCGTACAATTCTTGTCTTTTATTAAATTGCCAAACACGTTCAGTCACAATTGCACAACAAATGAACACATTTAATCTTGTGACTCAAATCCCAAATTTTGAAATCAAAATATATCTGTACTACCAGGGCAATGGATGCATTATAAAGCAGTAATTACAATGATACTTGTGGCACCATGTACTGCATGCGGAATAGTGGATTGTAACTTTACCACTTCGATTTGTTGACTCCATCCTACAGGTAAGGCCGAATCCCCCTAGATGCTGTACTGGAAGGAGACTGCCCTACTGGTATCGACTCTGACTAGAATTTGGAGTATGGTGGGTGCTGGACATCCATCCAAAAAGTGATGGGTTGCTCTTCTGCCCTATTTGGAGGTCTATGTGTATGTAAATAGGGTGGAAGGGACATCCACCAGTTTTTGGCGGTTGCCCCACATCCACCAAACTCTAAATCAGAACTTCTGTCCTTTGCATGAGAAAGTCACTGTCTATAGTGGTGTATAGAGTTAAGTTGTCAGTATCACCCTCTTAATCTATACATCCTTAAGGAGGGCATTAAATATACCTTCTTATAAGAGCTAATGGTTATAAGTCTATATTCTAAAGTGTTGTACTGATACATTTTCTGTAGTTGAAAGCTGGTTGAAATATCTTGATTATGGCCACTTCCTACCAACAGATAGTGGACATTTTAGGTCTGGTGTAAAAGTGCACCTGTCGGCACACCTTATGTGTTTATCAGAAAAAGAGCTGTGGCTATTGGTAGTGAGAGAGGGGCTTAGGCTTCACTTACATGTTGCTCTTCCTTTCCACAAGTGTTGATTGAGCTGAAAGGGTGGGTCTCCACTGAAAAGGAATGCTTGTATTGCACAGTTTGCATTGTGGGAAAGCCATATATTCAATACAGTGACTTATTAGTCATAGGGTAACCCATTAATCAAGCCTCATCTGTTTATTATGAAATGCTACAACAAAAGCAGTAGGCATAACCTATTTATTGTGAAAGCCATACACTAAAGGGAATAGGTCATTAATGGTTATTTGTTAATACACTGTGGTAAAGCCTGCAGAGTAGTATTTCATTACATGGAATATCACAGAATATAGTACTGGATAAGAACTTTTGTCATGGTTCGTTCCGACGAAAAACTCCTAAGTCGGACATTTTACAAAGTGATATTTATTGGCAATGTTCTATATTGTTTTTATTTTAAATGTGATTGTGTACATACATGTCATTTTATGGCTATATTCCTGGTAGATGTTTCGGCCTCATTTATGAGGCTTTGCCGTAGGGCAGCGCATCAGGAATTCCTGCTGCACTGCCCTACGACAAAAAAAAGGGCAGGTATGTGCCGTATCTATAAGATACGGCGCATTAATGTCCTTTTCCCCTGTGCCGGTGCATAATGGGCTGTCATGCACCAATGCAGGCACCTTTGCACCATGGTGCAAGGGTGCCTGCGGCCCGGGAATGATTATTTTTGTACAGAAAGGGAAACCATTCTGTACAAAAATAATCACAAGAGGCTTTTTCCTCTTTCTATGTGTGCTGCAGAATGCAGAATGTAGAATACAGAACATTGCGTTAAAGGGACTGATATTTATCAGGCAGCATTAAGCCAAAAAAGTGGCTTAGTGCTGCCTGATAAATATCGCACAGGCTTCTGCCCCATGGAACATCATGAACGTCACAAAAAGTGACGTTCCGGAGGTGCGAAGAGTCTCATAAATGAGGCCCTTTGTGGGAAATCAAATCCCCAGTAAAGTAGGTCTGAGTTCATTGTGATGACAAGCCAACAATAAAAGCAATAGACTTAATTTGCTCAATGGGAAAAGTTATGTCAGATGTCAAAGGTCTGATCTGTATATTACCATAATTTACAACAAAAGGCCCAGCTCATGAATTCCATAACTGGTGAGGCTTTTACCACTCGAGTGCTGAGCCCTTTTTTGGTGACTGGCACTTTTTGCATAACACTTCAGTATTTTTTTCGATAAATGATACCCATTCCAAATTAGTGTTTCCCACCTGTTGGGGATCTCAAGGGCACCTAGGCTGTATGGATTTGTAAAGGAGGAACTGAAAAAAATTGCCAAAATGTAGCAAAATGTGGGGGATTTTGTTTGAAAATGTAAAAAATGTGCTGTGCAAGAAAATGGTTTCAACAAAATGTTTGCTTTCTTATATCACCACCTTCCCAGCTTGCAGGAACAAGCAGAGTTGTAAAAGAACCCTTTTGACCACAGTTTTTGCATTTTTCTAAGGGGTAATACTTTTTTCCTATTTTTTGTGATTTGTATCTATAACATTGTGTCTAACGAGACAACATTCTGAATTCAGCAAGGGGATATTTAGAGTAATTGCTCATGATTTACCCAAAGAAATGAATAGATAACAACAAAAAAGTATTAACAACATAGGAAAAAGTAGCTGACAATGTTATAATTTGTAGTTTTTGTACCCTGATGGATGATTTGCAAAAGTAATATACTGTACCTTTTCTATCTGGTCCTTTACGGTTGTTAAATATTTATTGGTTGCCTAACAACAAACTTTACTCAAAGCCAACTGAGCTACAGGTTATAATGATTTTTTAATTGTGTACCTATGCTTCAATTCATATTCTAAAATCTAATGAAAACTGTGTATGAAGAAAACCGATGAATTATAATAATGTGCTCTGTATACTGAGTTTAGGAAAAGTGATTGTTTGCACAACTCTGAATTTGGGATTACTCCTATTATAATATGATTACGGGGGCATTTTGCTCATTGTGTTCATTCTTGCACACTGTCTTACATTTGGAAGCCAAAAATGAAGAGTAATTCAAATGATAATACTAGATTTTCTGCTATGCTGTGTACCTACCATTCTCCCAATAAAAACAGTTCCCTGCTTGTGTGGGTGGGCTGTGGGCCCATGACAGGAAAGGTCCTGAAACGCTATGAAGAGACTTAACATTTCTCCATCAAAAACAACCCATTTTGGATAGGTGGTAATCAGCTGTATTTGGGCCTGGGCTTAGCTGCCACCCAGGGAAATCTACCAATTCCAGAAATTCCAGAAAACTAGACACCCAGGGAAGTCGAGGATGGTGTGACTTGTGGGGATCCCACTACACTTTCTTATCCAAAATGCCCTGCAAAGCTCAAACATTGGCTAAAAGATGCATTTTTCACATTTTAGTGAGAAAAAGTTCCAGAGTCTAAAGGAATTCACAAAATACCTACCGCCCAGAGTTTCTACAATTCTCACACAAAAAAGTAACCTGCTTGTAGGAGACAAAAAATGATGCTCAGATTGTTTCCCATTCATTTGAGACACTGTAACTACGGCAAAGGCCATCAGTTCATGAAAAATGATGTTTGTAAGAAACTGGGTGACTTGTTGAGGGGGGGGGGGGGTGAAACCCTACTCAAGCGACAACCACAATTCTTGACAGGGTGAAACCCAAGCAATCCCCAAATCCTCTGCAGGGAGGGCCAAGTTCAACAATGGTGATTTCGGAAGTTCTCCCAGAGTGAGGAACTTATCTTCTGCAAACATATAGAGCTCGAACTCCAAGTTCATGAGATCCACCATCTTAGAAGGTAATTTTACTTGATTGTATTCCTTATTGGTTACCTGAGAAGGTGCCCCTATTTAATCAAAGAAACCAACCTGGTGCCAATCTCTTACCAGTGGAAATTATACCAACAATCGCCCCAGTGTGAATCCCATTTGATCTAAATCATTTGTCAGAAAAATACCATCACTACAGCCTTTGCTTTACAGTAACCAATGACAATAGAGCTAGGGGAGGTGGGGGCATGTATTTCCTTTTCTGTCTTGACTAAGTGGATTGCCCTCCTAATAATGTGAAATGTCTGTCTCTGTTAAACGAATCCAGAATGGCCAAGGTTCACCAGCTGCAGGGTTACAATATCTAATGTGGAGGCTAGTGTCTTTAGTAAACAGTTTGCTCTCTTTATTTATTAATTATTTTGGTCTCCAGGAATGTGGCATAATTGGTGGATGTGGAGCCAGTTTAATACTCAAACATGGCTAAGAATATGCATTCCTATAGCCCGGTAGCAGTTTTCAAAACATACACTGTTACATGCCTGCCATTGGCTAACTTACGATTCATGATGTCAGGAAGATTATCAACAAGGTTGTCAGTGATTACAGCGGTTGTTTCTTGAAAGATCTTAATGTCTTAAAGCAATTGTTCTATGTCTTAATTAGACTTCAAGAACATAAAGCGAATCCGACTTCTTCTCGCGCAATATAGTTCCTCTGACCTACTCTTTGTTGCTGTGTGATGGGTAGACTCAACTATAGAGACAAGAGTCCTTTTTTCATGGTCAAAGCACTCTGCTGAGTAAAACCTCTGGTATCAGTCACGGAAGTCACTCAGTTTTTTCTCTTTAAACCTCCTTGTTCTCATCTCAGCAACTCATGATTGCTGTTGCCTAGCTTTAAACCAGTATGCTTAGTTTTTCTGGACATTTCCTTCCCTTTATTATATTTAAAGTATTATTGAACAATAATTAAATACAAAGATTATTACAACATTGGAATGTTGAAATTTCTATTAAATACGGTGGAGCAGCACCGATCTATATGAACTGGTATAGGCTCACTCTTTACAACATTTCAATGTCCTACCACACAGCATCTGACTGTCTATTTCCCCTGCCTCTCAAAAATATATTATTCGAGCATCGGAAAGCGAAAGGCAGAGGTTGTGCAGGAGGACATACGTGGCCTGACCATTCCCTACTCCTGTAACTCAGTTTCACTAGCCTAAAGCATGCTAAAAGAGAGATTCATATGCTTACTATCCTTACTATTCTACCCGTACTGGACCTTTTACGATTAGACAGTCCGAAGCCTTTCCATTTACCACAAAGGCAATGATCTCTGATGCATCTTTCTCCGCCAGTAGGAAGGGTGGAAATTAGAGTGACCAAACTCCACGTTAGCTGTGTAATGAGGGCGATTAATTGGCGGCCAACTCACAAACTTGAAATCAGATTTAGATACACCACTCTCAAAGACATGCTGTAGAAATAAAGATTAGCAAAAGGTTGACCCAACCTCCTAAAGAAGTTAAGTCGAGTTAGAATTATGCAGACTAAAAGCTCTGCAACTGCAACACAAAACAAGAGAAGTAATACCTGGTGTGCTGTCAGAGCTCGATGATTCTCCCTACAATTCATTAGGTCAGACAGCATAGTTTGAAATGGAAAAATCATCAGGATCAATAATAGACTCAGAAAGATAATTGATACATTTGGTTATTATATTAAAGATTCAAAATTCCTCCCCACACGTAATTTCTTCAGTAGTTCAGTTAAAAGTATCACAGTTTGCATAAAAATGGTAAACATTAAAGCAGGTCTTCTTTGGATGGTTATAATCAAAATCAACTACAGAGTTACAGAATACTTCCACAATAAAGGAAGAAGGATAATTTGTTGTCTAACAACGTAAACTTATGAAGATGGGGAAATGATTCAAAATTAAAGTCCATTAAGGGAAAGCCCATTAGCAAAAACAAAGATACAAAGAATAAACATATGGAAATGGTTCAGCAAAGAAGGTTCTGTCCATCAGCTACCAACTGTTGCTTCAGTAAGACAGTCCAAATGTAAGGGATAGTTAAAAAATCAATGGCGTCCGGTGCCCCTCCTTTGGGGTTTCTTATTTTATATGATTTTTAAGGAAGGTGGCATAACACCACCAGTGAAAGACTATCACATGTCCATATTTTCATGGTTGATAAAGGATAGGGATCCGCTGCACTCCAAAGGTAAAATACGATATTCAATTGGGTGTACCAGGAAAGTTAAGTCATTTAGGGTGATCAGGATACTGCCCCTACTGTCCAAGAAGGGCAGGAGGTGAATAACACAAGCAAGACCTTGTAGGTACAAGGTGGATAACCTGAGCACTGCTGTGTGCTAAATGAGCAAAACGTACCCGATAGGTTTGATAGTTCAAAGTTTTATTCACTTTGTCTCATTCATGGTTCAAAGTTTTATTCACTTTGTTTCATTCATTTAATTTGATGTGTAATTACAGATTGTAGTTCAAATGGTCTCCATGTAGAAGAAACTAAACAAATCTTTTTATCACATGACAGTATCCAAAAGTTCCATAAGTGGCATCATGTACATGGTTCAAATCCCCAATGCATTTCGAGCAGGTAGCTCTTCGTCAGGGGTTTAAATTTGGTACTGTAAACAAGTGAAAAGGAGGTACATCAGTCAGGGGCCGAGTGTTATAGAAAGTAAAAGAGCTAGTAAAGTCCAGAATTGAAACCGATACTGGATATGTGGGTGAGTCAGAATACAGCTGAAAGCCCAAAGTGTTACTATAGTTGGTGGCATCAGAAGTGTCAAAACGAATAAATCACCCGTGTGTATCAGAGTGATGAAGCTTCTTGATAGAAAAAGGCTTAAAGTGACGGTTAGAAAAACGTGAGTCGGAAAACGTGAATTAGAGATACCAAAGAGTGCACCCAGAGATGTAAAGAGAGTAACGTGGCGTCGTATAGTAAAGTATCAAGTCCCCATGTAAACGATCACAAAAACGGATTCACCACAAGAACTGTGTTCTTTGAGGTTGCGGAAAAGTAGAGTAAAGAACATAGAGCACTTACCAAGATAGTCGGGGTCAGTAGGTGGAATCGTGGGTGAAAGACGCCATCAGGAAGACGCGGAAGTAGTTAGTGACTCTGCGCATGCGTCTTAATGTGTTATGCGAGTGGCGATAGAAGACGGACTAGCTCCGGGAGAGCGCGATGAGTAAAACAACAGAAAAAGAAAGCAGAGCGGCTGGAAGTAAAGACGTCAACTAATGCCTGCAAAACTGATGTAACGCAGGAATAAATGTAAATGAATGTTAGAAACGGAGTTGGAAAGGAGAGGAAAGATGGAATAGAAAGGTGTAAAGACGAGAGTCTGAAATGCTAAGAGGAAAGCAAGAAAAAGGGGTAATGCATGATTAAAAGAAAATAGGTGGGATGGAAATTGTATAAAAATTGAATAAACTGGAAAAAATATATATAGGAAGGTGTATAACAAATGGATGAAGTGGAAAAAAATAGGAGGGTATACAGCAGTGTTCAATGTAAAAATGAGGTACATTACAGTATGCATGCACAAAATGTTGAACAACCAACAATCGATAAAAATCGAGTGTATAATACATTTCAAAGAAAGCTGCTAAATTCCAGACGTTCGTTGAGTCCTTTTGGTGCGGTGGTACCAAGTTTGAAAATACAGAATAGTTCTTGTTGAAGCAAATGTTTTTTGGGGTCAATGCCCTCAGGTTTATCAGCAACTTCAAGGACAAGGAAGCGAATTTGAATGTTGTTGTGGTTTAACTGGGTGAAATGAGCGGACACGCAAGATTTAAGGTTTTTATTTCTAATGTTGCTCCTGTGTTCATTCAGACGAGTCTTTATCTTGCGCTCGGTCTTCCCTACGTAGGGTAATCCGCAGGGACACTACAAGAGATACACCACATTTGTGGTGTTACAAGTCGCGTTGGTTTTGAGTGAAATTTGTTTGCCAGAGCTAGGATGGTTAATGTTGATTCCTGGAATGATGTTGTGACAATTTTGACAATTGTGGCAGGGAATAGTTCCTTTGTATATGGCGGGTTCAATGGTGCGTGGTTTTATTAGTGACCGTAAGTTCTTAGAACGTTGGTATGCAAAAATGGGCATTTCATTGAATAGATTGTTGAAATCAGGTTCCAGTTGTAGTATTTGCCAGTGGATTTTGATGCTTTTTTTGATTAAGTAGCTTTTGGTTGAAAATTTGGAAACAAATACGTTGGGTTGTGTATTGGAACTTGTTTTAGATTTGGGTTTCAGTAATGAAGAACGATCAGTAGAGGTCACTCGTTTGTAGGCTGCTGAAATGATTTGTTGCGGGTAACCCCTTTTGGAAAATTTGTTCATGATATTGGTGCTGTCCTGTGTGAATGAATGTTCAGTGGAAGCTATTCTTTTGGCTCTTAGTAGTTGTGAGTAGGGTAAATGCTTTTTAAGGCTGGGTTGGTGAAAGCTGGAGTAATGCAGGTAATTGTTCCGGTCTGTGGGTTTGATATATATGGATGTTTCAAGTTTGTAATCTTTCATAGTGATGTTTACATCCAAGAAAGCTATATTGGTGTGGTTGAAAAGGTGGGTGAATTGAATTCTTTCATTGACGCTGTTGAGATGACTGATGGCAAATGTCAATTGTTGTTCCGTGCCAGTCCATATTAGGAAAATGTCGTCAATGTAACGATAGTAAATTTGAAGATGGTTTTTCCAGTGTGGTACAGACAAAATGTGTTCAGTTTCAAAGTCCTGCATGAAGAATGCCCATTTTTGCATACCAACGTTCTAAGAACTTACGGTCACTAATAAAACCACGCACCATTGAACCCTCCATATACAAAGGAACTATTCCTTGCCACAATTGTCAAAATTGTCACAACATCATTCCAGGGATCAACATTAACCATCCTAGCTCTGGCAAACAAATTTCACTCAAAACCAACGCGACTTGTGACACCACAAATGTGGTGTATCTCTTGTAGTGTCCCTGCGGATTACCCTACGTAGGGAAGACCGAGCGCAAGATAAAGACTCGTCTGAATGAACACAGGAGCAACATTAGAAACAAAAACCTTAAATCTTGTGTGTCCGCTCATTTCACCCAGTTAAACCACAGCAACAGCCAAATTCGCTTCCTTGTCCTTGAAGTTGCTGATAAACCTGAGGGCATTGACCCCAAAAAACATTTGCTTCAACGAGAACTATTCTGGATTTTCAAACTTGGTACCACCGCACCAAAAGGACTCAACGAACGTCTGGAATTTAGCAGCTTTCTTTGAAACGTATTATACACTCGATTTTTATTGATTGTTGGTTGTTCAACATTTTGTGCATGCATACTCTAATGTACCTCATTTTTACATTGAACACTGCTGTATACCCTCCTATTTTTTTTCCACTTCATCCATTTGTTATACACCTTCCTATATATATTTTTTCCACTTTATTCAATTTTTATACACTTTCCATCCCACCTATTTTCTTATAATCATGCATTACCCCTTTTTATTGCTTTCCTCTTAGCATTTCAGACTCTCGTCTTTACACCTTTCTATTCCATCTTTCCTCTCCTTTCCAACTCCGTTTCTAACATTCATTTACATTTATTCCTGCGTTACATCCGTTTCGCAGGCATTAGTTGACGTCTTTACTTCCAGCGCTCCGCTTTCTTTTTCTGTTGTTTTACTCATCGCGCTCTCCCGGAGCTAGTCCATCTTCTATCGCCACTCGCGTAACACATTAAGACGCATGCGCAGAGTCACTAACTACTTCCGCGTCTTCCTGATGGCGTCTTTCACCCGCTTTTCCACCTACTAACCCCGACTATCTTGGTAAGTGCTCTTTGTTCTTTACTCTACTTTTCCGCAGCCTCAAACAACACAGTTCTTGTGGTGAATCCGTTTTTGTGATCGTTTACATTGGGACTTGATACTTTACTATACGACGCCACGTTACTCTCTTTACATCTCTGGGTGCACTCTTTGGTATCTCTAATTCACGTTTTCCGACTCACTTTTTTCAAACCGTCACTTTAAGCCTTTTTCTATCAAGAAGCTTCATCACTCTGATACACACAGGTGATTTATTCGTTTTGACACTTCTGATGCCACCAACTATAGTAACACTTTGGGCTTTCAGCTGTATTCTGACTCACCCACATATCCAATATCGGTTTCAATTCTGGAATTTACTAGCTCTTTTACTTTCTATAACACTCGGCTCCTGACTGATGTACCTCCTTTTCACTTGTTTACAGTACCAAATTTAATCCCCTGACGAAGAGCTACCTACTCGAAATGCATTGGGGATTTGAACCATGTACATGATGCCACTTATGGAACTTTTGGATACTGTCATGTGATAAAAAGATTTGTTTCGTTTCTTCTACATGGAGACCATTTGAACTACAATCTGTAATTACACATCAAATTAAATGAATGAAACAAAGTGAATAAAACTTTGAACCATGAATGGGACAAAGTGAATAAAACTTTGAACTATCAAACCTATCGGGTACCTTTTGCTCATTTAGCACACAGGAGTGCTCAGGTTATCCACCTTGTACCTACAAGGTCTTGCTTGCATATTTTCATGGTGTCACCAAGGACACTTGCAACAATAAGACGTTTTACCATGCTAGTCATGAGAAACAAAAGGTTTGAAAGTCCTTATAGACCTAACATTGGTGGAAAGAAATACAAAGTTACTCCTTAAAGTAGCAGCTGCAACCCTGTCCTCACAGGAATATTTCACTGTGATTGTTGAAGAAACATTCAAGAATGTCGAGGTGTACACATTTACAGGATAAATAAAGCAGCATTTATCTAATAGAAAATGACCCATTGTATTAAACCAAGGGAAAAGTCAGCATAAAAAAAAATATTTTGAAAAGGCCTTAAAGTTAGCATAACAAGTTTAAATTAAATAAAGTTTAAACCAATATCACATATAGTGAAATTAAATCAATTCAAATAAAAAATATGTAGAACTCTCAGAAATCATTATTACATGAAAATTATTTTAAAATATCCTACTGCCTCAATATTTCACATCATTCTTATTAGTGCATATTTTTCTAAACTCTTGTCATAAAAATAATTTTTACCCCAATACTAGTACGAAATAAAGGAGCACAATATCTACTTAATGTGTGTGATTTCATGGATATACCTCATATCCTGCTTGTTGTAAAAGGTTGCACCCATTATTGCTACAGATTTTATGGAAAATTGTCTACCTTGCTAAATACTTTGCAGTATGAAAAGCTTATAGCAAACTGACATATCCATTGGATGATATTATCGGAGATGTCATCAATGATGAACTTTGAGACGTCTCAGCTAAGTCATCAAGGATGTCAGTTAACAAGTCATTAGTGATGTAATATGTGACATTATAAGCAGTGCATGGGGTGCAAGGTATTGTTAGCTCAGAAAACTATTACTGGTGAAATTCAGTGTTTTATTGTTTAAAACTATGTGTTATATTTTAACTAACATTTTCAGCTGCTGCCCTGGGCACCTACAGCTTAACGATTGTTGGGGGCCAAATGGGAGCCCCCTGGTGGGAGCTGCCCATTTTTTGAATGTTTGGTGGGTGTCCTGGTGCCCATGCAGGGCATCCACAATGCTGGCATTGTTGGGGGAGACGGGGGAGCTCCAAAGGCCCTGATGCCTTGACGGCTCCCCATAAGGCAGCAGATTGTATCTTTCCTTTGCTCCCACCTGGGATTGAGCAGCTTTTCTTTGCCACTCCGCGATGATGCGTTGCACAGAGGAGGTGATGCGTCAGTTGCAGGGGCGAGATGTCAGTTCCAGAAGGTGCTGAAGCATCAAGGCGGCATCAATGTCTAGAGAGAGGATAATGTTGATTCCTCAGCATCAAAGTCAAACCGTTGGCCCAAGGTTATGGAGTCAAGCATGGTCCGAGGATGTGGCGGAGTCGGGACGGGGCACAATGGACGTCAGTGGTGCGGTGTCAAGACTCACGCTGGGGTAGTTCTTTGGAGGCGCTGCAGCAAGGTCGGGCTGTGTTGAAGTCGAGCTCATGTCATCTCACATCCGGCAAGCAGTGTATGCGGCTTTGGCGCAGGCAACGGCGATGCAGCGAGTTAACAGAAATGTGCTGGTTCCAACTGACTGCACCAAATTCCCCTCCAAAGTCCCAGGACTGGGTTTGGCACCACTTGGCATGTTAGGACTCACAGCAGAGAAGCCCAGTTGCTGGTTACAAGATGCAGGTGAAGTATTTGATGTCCCTGAGACTTCAGCAAAAGGAGGCAAGCTCAGTTAAGCCCTTGGAGAACCTTTAGAAAGCAGGATGCAGAGAGTAAAGTCCAGTCCTCTCAGTCCCAGGCAAGAAGCAGCCAGCAGCATGCCAGAACAACAAAGCAAGCAATAAACGTGGCAGTCCCTCCTGGCAGTACAACATCTCTTCTTCTTGGCAGAATGTCCTCACGTCAGAAGTGTTCTGAGTATATGGTGTCAGAGGTTCAGTACTTATACCCATTTTAGTCTTTGAACTAGGGAGACATCAAAGAAAGGTCTTTGTAGTGCACATTACCCTGCACTTCCTGGCCCTGGGACCAGACACACTACAGGGGGATATGTAGCTCTTTGTGAGTGGACAGGCACAGCCCTATTCAGGTGCAAATGTCAACTTCTCCCACCACTCTAGCTCAGGAAGGCTCATCAGTCGGGTGATGGGCCATCAGGAAATGCAGGACATACCTCAGATCCCTTTGTGTGTGACTGTCTAGAGTGAATTCACAAAGCCCAACTGACATCCAACCCAGACATGTTTTCTAGGTATAGGCAGAGGCATAGAATGGTTTAGTCAGAAAATGCCAACTTTCTAAAAGTGACCTGCAATTTAAAAAACAAATTCATTAAAAGATGTACTTTAAAAATTGTGAGTCCAGAATCACCAAACTACAATTTCCTATGTGCTCCCAATTGGAAGTTACACTTGTAAAGTTCTACAGGGCCGCTCTAATGCTAACCTAAGGGAGAGATAGGTCTTGCTGTAGTGAAAAATGAATTTAGCAGTTTTTCACTACCAAGACATGCAAAACTTAAAAGCACATGCCCTATCTTTTAAACAAACTGCAACCTGCCCACGGGGCTACTTAGGGCCTACTTTAGGGGTGCCTGACATGTAATATAAGGGAAGCTTTAGACCTGGCAACTAGGTGAACTTACCAAGTTGCATTGGCAGTTTAAAACTGCACACATAGGTTCGGTAGATGCAGGCCTAGGACAGGGTTGAAAGGCTAGTCATGTGGGTGGTACAATAAGTGCTGGAGGCCTAGTAGTAGCACTTGACGTACATGCACTGGGCACATGTAGTGCACTGTAGTAAGGAATTATGAGTAAATCAGATATGTCAATCACGGAGAAACCAAATGTCATTACTTTTAGACACAGAGCACATGCAGTTTAGCACTGTTCAGCAGTGTTAAAGAACCAAGGGCCCCATTAGGATGTTGTCGGGCGGATCGCCACCGCCATGCGGGCGGTGGCGATCTGCCCGACATCCTTCCCCGCCCGCCACCCATTTACCCCCGCCATATTACTATGCCGGGGGGACAGCGGCGGACGGAAAGACCGTCCGCCGCTTTTCCACCCGGTCGACATGTCGACTGGACAGAAAAGGGTTCTGTATGGTGGCGGTGTCTGTTAGACATCGCCATCCATATTAGGAAGGCATCGGGAACATGCTTTTCTGCCGTGACGGAAAGGCATGCGGGAATCTCCTGCGGGGGCCCGTTGCGGTCCCCCAGGTATTCTGGGAGGTGGGGGGTGCACATGGGGGGTACCAATGGTACCCCCCTGCACTTCAATGTCCCACGTGGCAGGCACCGCACGGTACCTGCCACGTTGTGCATTGGAATGCACGACGTGCTTTTTTAGCATTGCCCGCCACAATGTTAAAAATGCGTGATCCTAATTGCCCCCACGGGACTGCCGCCCTTAAGGCAGGCGGTTCAGTTTTATGTCGGGATGCGAGCCTAATGGGCCCCCAAGAGTCTAAAGCCAACAAAAAGAAGTTCATTAAAATAGGCAGAGGAAGGCAGAAAGTTTGGTGATAGCCCTGCAAAAATGGCCAGGTCCAACAGTAATAAATTGAAACCTCACAACAAATGGGATCCCACACCAGATTAGAGAAATAGAATTGATTTTAATGAATAAAACAAGACAAAAATAACATAAATCCGCTGAACAGAACAGGAGATATGCAATTTTAAAGATTCAGGTAAAACTAGCGCTTTGAAGCTCAAAGAGCCACCCTTGGCTATCTGGTCATGCAAGACTGAGAGAAAGTCACAAGTGCAGGCTGACCACGATGGATTGGATAGGTGATAGATCACAGGTTAGTACAGCTGAAAGTTACCGTCTCAGTCCAGTGCAAAGAGTCCCAATCACAGAGTAGGGGGATGCGAAGAGCTATGAAGCATCATGGGTGGTCGTCACTGCAGCGCGAAGAATAGGCTGAGCATCATGGACAGTCATCGCTGTAGCGCTCAGATCCTGTTGTTGTCATGATCAGTCTGGCCGGAGCTTCGCGATGGCGCTTCCCGTGAGCAGTCAATGCTATTGCGCGAAGGATCTGGTTGGTGGAATTTCGCATTGCCAGGCAGTGCGAGCCTCAAGGTTTTGCCGCCAACTGACCTATTCACAAAGAACTCAAAGATTTCAGTTTGATTTCTTCAAGAGGGGTTGACTTCAGCGTGTTTCCAGTCATCGGGGAATGTGGCTGTTTTGAGGGAGCAGTTAATCGTCCAGAGTAGTTCGGGTGTGATGCCCGTGACGGCTCTGTGGAAGATGTGGGGTGGGTAGGGGTCTGAGGGTGCTCCTAAGTGGATGCTTTTCATGGTCATTAAGGTGTCTTCTGTCATGAACAGGGTCCAAGTGAGCAGGGTGTGTTGTGTGGCGTCGCTGGAGGTGGGAGCTGGAGTGGTGCAGAGGTCTTCGTTGTTGATGTTGTCGTAGATCATCTTAAACTTGAGGTAAAAAAAGGTGCTGAGTCTGTTTCAGAGGTCTTGGGAGGGTGGGAAGTCTGTTGTTGGGATGTCTGTTGTTAAAATCCCTTCACATCACTAAAGATATACCCAACCATTTCTCAAGACCAGGTTCAGGCAATGTTGGACAAAACCAAATCCGGACCCCCTTTGGACACTTGTCCCCCCTACATCATGGCCAATCTTTCAGCCACACTGCCGCTGACTATCTTGTCTCTCTTCAATATATCTTTAGATTCAGCAAAGCTGCCACTGGAGTGGAAATCCGCACAGGTGACTACCATCTTAAAGAAAAGCAATGCAAATCCTAACGACCGAGTCCACTACCAGCCCATTTTGCTACTCCCCTGTTAGGTACGGTATTGGGTGGCCTGGTGAATAAGCAACTCACATCCTACTTAGAGG
Source organism: Lissotriton vulgaris (assembly GCF_964263255.1). Taxonomy (NCBI): domain Eukaryota; kingdom Metazoa; phylum Chordata; class Amphibia; order Caudata; family Salamandridae; genus Lissotriton; species Lissotriton vulgaris. Next base: position 900,953,090 of record NC_141687.1, read on the forward strand.
AGCATGGCTTACTGGACACTTCTCATTCAGGCTTCAGAGCTTCTCATAGTATAGAGACCGCATTGGTGGCTGAGGTTGATTCTATTAGACTCTCTTGGATGCCACACTAATTATGCTAGTATTACTTGATCTATCAGCCACTTTTGATACGGTCTTCCATACCATTCTGATTCGCAGGCTTTATGAAGCAGGCATCTATGGCAAATCCCTACATTGGCTTATTGATTTCCTGGAAAATAGAACCCATACAACTTCACTCAACTCCTTCAAATCCCAAACAAAGGCTGTGAACAAGGGGGTACCACAGGGCTCTTGTATTAGCCCTACCTTGTTTAAAATATATGTGCCCTCCTTACTCAGGTGGTCAGATCCTCCTGATAATGTGAAAAAATCAGACTCAGGGACTGCATGAGGCAAATGGCTGCCTGGATGACACACAACAGCATTCAGCTGAATGGTGACAAAACTCAGATTTTGCTCAGGCCTTATGGTTAGTGGTTTATGGCCTTCTGAGTTGGGCCCTGCTCCCTACACCAGTAGGGTCATTAAAAATGTTAATGTCATGATTGATGACAATCTCTCCATGAAAGAACATGTTCGGTCTGTCTGTGGTACATGTTTTGCTACCATGCAATTGCATAAAAAGGTGTTCTAATTGTTGCCATTGAAATCCAGGCGAATGCTAATCCAAGCACTGTCCATGAGCCACTTGGACTTTGGAAACACCTTACTAGTAGCTGCTAATGAAGCCCTGCTTTAAAAAATGCATATCATACACAATTGAGCAGCATGCTAGATCTCTAACCTTCCTCCAAGGACCCCTTCCTTGCCCATTCTGAAGGCTCTCCACTGGCTACCAGTTAGGAAGCAGTCCTTGTTTAAGCTATCTCTGTCTCTGGCACATAAGTCCTTGACAGGCATTGGCCCAACCTATCTGCATACAAAGCTTACCCTTTACTATGCCAGGAGAAGTCTGTTATCGAAAGATAAAGCTTTCCTTACTTCCTACCACATCCGTACTTAGAGATACGGCGGTAGGGCCTTTTCCCACTTGTACCCCTTTCATTTGAATAAGCTTCATCTCCACATTTAATCTTTCACTAACTTTATCAACTTTACAAAAAACTGCTGAAGATCTTTTTTAATGGGCTGTCTTGTCATGATTTAGGACAGCGCCGAGAGACTCCTTTAGGATTGAGTTGTCGTGCTATACTAAGTTCCTTTAGGATAAGATAAATTAAGATGAGTGGCTAAGGCAGGAAAATGCCTTTCTAAAAGTGACATTTTCAAAATTGTAATTTAAATTTCAACTTTACCATAAAATAGGATTTTTCATTACAATTCTAAAGTCACCAAACATGAACTGGTTACCTGTTCCCATTTGGAAATGGCAGCTTATTGAATGTAATAAGGTAACTCAGCTGTTATCCTTTAAGAGAGGTAGGCCTTGCAGTAGTGAAAAAATAATTTAAGAGTTTTTCACTTCAAGGAAATGCAACACTTAAAACTACATGTCCAACTATTTAAATACACTGCGCCGTGCCCTCTAGGGTGTTTAGGGACTACCCTAGGTGTGACTTAAATGTATTGAAAAGGAAGGCTTGTGCCTAGCTAAAGGTTTCTTTTGCCACCTTGAAATGACACTTTAAAACTGCCCACACAGGCTGCAATGGCAGACCGTAGACGTGTTTAAATGGCTACTTAAAAGGGTGACACAATCAGTGCTGCAGCCCACTGGTAGCATTTAATTTATGGGCCCTGGCACATGTAGTACACTTTACTAAGGACTTAGAATTAAATTAAATAATTAATAATGATTAATATGCCAATTGGGTGTACGCCAATTCTACCATATTTAGGAGAGAGCAGAAGCACTTTACCACTGGTTTGCAGTGGTAAAGTGCACAGAATTCCAAGGCCAACAAACACAAGTTCAGCAAAAAAGTAGAGGGTAAAAGCACAAAGTTTAGCGATGACGCTACAGAGAGGGCCGGTCCAACAAACACCTTGTACAGTTTGTCCATGTGCATAAAAACTATAACCCTGTCAGTCTTATTTGGGTGAAGGGGTTATTCTTTTGCCATGGTAAAGTACTGTGTGTTGCAGCATGGTGGGGTGAGGTGCTAAGAAGTGAAGTAGTGTCATTGAGCAGTGTGTAGTGATTAAAGATGGTATACTGCATAATGGGGAGAATGTGCTCTTGTGCAGTGCACTGATGTACATTGTGTACTGTGCTCTGGTGTAAAGTTATGTAAAGTGGAATGGTAGGATGGTCAGCACACACTGCCTCACATCCCAGCACTCAGTTTGCCCCAATGCATCATAGTAAATGCAGTGCATGATAACACTTGCTTCGGTGACAGGCTTTAGTTTTTCACCCTTGTTGGTACAGCCAGTGCTGTGTATCTCTAGACACGTGTTTCAGGATATTTTTCCTTCTTCAGTAGAGAGCAACACAACCTGTTTGTGGAATGGTGTTCGCATTGCATGTTATGTGGCAATATCAGGGGGGATATTGTGCACATTCCTACATAATGGAAATTGATGTGATGTAGGTAAATATGTTATTGTATGTTAGGTAAGGTTTAACCCCTTCGGTGCTGCGAATGGCCCCCGCCCGTCCCACGTGACGGTGGGATGTGCGAAGGACGGCAAGGGGTCGACCGAACCCTGCCCACTGTTTAAAACGCCTGCACCGTGGCGAAATTTACGCCGCTGTCAACAGGTTAATGCTCTAATGTTCTGTTTGGTGTGGGGTTGTATGGTGCAATGTTTTTGTTGCTTTGTTGTAAACTTTGAAGTAATCTGAATAAGAGGTGAGTGATGGGAAGAAGTGTGTGAAATATATGTTTTGTCAGTTTGTGGCATGCATGTAGCATTGTGATGTGCAGTGTTATGCTCTTTTGCTGGGTTATGTTATAGTCTGATGGGGTGTCGAGTAGGGTTAAATGGTGTTACGCAACATGGAGTACTATTGTGAGGTTTCACTTGAATGGGTATGATGTGGTAGGTGTGCAGTGATGGTTGTTGTGGTGTGCTGTAGTAATGTATCCTATAGGCTAAAGAAGTGAAATATTGTAATTTGATGGGTCGTGGCACAGTTTGATGAGGAGTGTGTGTTGCAAGTTTGCTGGATATCATGAGTGGCATGTTTTGGACTGATGCTGCAAAAATGTCATGATGATATATTTCTCATCGTTCTCAGAAACAAGCACAGAATAAGTGCAAGTCAGACCTAAATATATTGCTTTTCCTAATAGCTACAGTACCTTCGGAAAATTACACAAATGGTCAGACAATGTTCGGGCCTTATTTTGGAACTGGCTGAAAAATGTGAGCTAGCAAGCTGGAAAGAACTCGACGTATTTCAGTCAATGAACACCTAGCAGAGGCAATGGCATAGCACATCCTCTTACCTCAAAGAATGTACTCATTGAACATGGAAGAACAGAGAATACCACTGATGTTTTTCCAAGGATAGAATGACTGTGTACAGCTCCCTTACCTTTCAGCCGCATTTTTATTTCATTGATAGCCATTCACTGGGAATCCTCAAAGAATGATCATGAGGTCTACTTCTTTAATCAGAATAATAGCAATGACCTATAAAATGCGAACAAAGACTTGAATCAGAATTTAAGTATTAGGGGTGGACTTGCAACCGTGTCAAGTATGGCCTGCTGTATTTTGTTCACGGAATTTGCCCTTAAATGTCAGTTAAACCATTAGCAAAAACAGTTTCAGTGCGGGGCCTCCTGGGAAGCGGACAATTTGCATAAAACTTGTTAAAAAGGCCTGACATGGTTCTGGCTTTAGAGCAAGTGTGGTCTGATAGGCAGACTTTCCATGCAATTATCTGCCATTAGGATTAGCGGGTCGCATGCCAGTGAGCAGGTACAGGTATCATCCTCATTACTGTTTTCACTTGAACAACAAGCGTCCCGCGCGAGAGCTGCTGGATGTGGGTCACGCATTCTGACAGCCCATTAAAAATAATGGGCAGGTTTTGCTCACCGGCGTCTGTGGGCACGGCGCTGCACGGGTTAAGCGCTTCATACAAAAACACCAACGCTGCGATGAAAATGGCTTTCACTGTGCCCACGTCAGACTGCACTTGAGCGCGGGCATCAAGGATATACACTGTCTTCTCCTCAGCACCATTTTGGCGTGCGTTCTAATGAAAATAACCTTGAAGAATTCTCTGCTGCTTCAAAGGTCTGCGCCTGAACGTCCGTGGCAGCGGCTGGATCTCAGATGTCTGTTCACAATGGAATGTTGACATTGCCCGCGTCAAAAAAGGTAAAATTGGCTCAGAAGGCGCGCGCCGGCACTTCACTGCCCAGGTTCCCGTGAAGTGGAACGGCCCAAAAAAAAAAAAAAGGAATGAAAACCTAAAAAATCAACGGAAGCAGAATATTCCCTGCAGCTGTTTACTGGAGCAGGAAAGGCACAAACAAAATGATTGCCCTGCCGCTCATTCCCTGTGCAGCGGCGCAGGCAGTTGTACTTCACTTGTACATTTTTTGGGCATTAGCTGTAGTGTGTTCCCTTTCTCTCTGGGGGCCTGGAGGAAAAAAACTGTAAATTTTGGTTGGAATTGTTCAATACGTTTAGAATTCGACTTGAGACGTGCTAGGAATAAGTCATTCAAAAGGCACCTTGTAATGGAGTGGAGCAAGTCAAAGGGCCTCATTTATGAAGGCCTTGCGCCACCGGTGCGTCACTTTTTCCCATTTTAAAAGTGACGTAAAAGTGGCGCAAGACCTTCATAAATAAGGCCCAAAGGCCCACATGCATCAAGCACTTTTTCATTCGCAAACGGTGCGATTCCTTAAAATCGGCCGTTTGCGAATGCAAAAGTGCTTTTTGGGATGCATGAAGCAATTTTAGAATTCGTAACATGTTTGCGAATTCTAAAATTGCGGGTGCTTTTAAGAAGTCGCAGATGTGCGATTTCTTAAAAGCAATGCATCATTATTTTAAAAAGTGAAAATTCGCAAATAGGGTGCCAAATTTACCGAGTGGTTGAACCACTCGGTAAATTTGGAAAAAGTGTTTAAAATGTTGAAAATGCTTTTTTTTCAACATTCATGTTACGGACACACATGTCCTTAGAACATGTGTGTGTGCAACATGATGCGAAAAATACATTTCAGGGGTGCATGGGGGGGTCCTTTGGACCACCCCTGCACCCATGAAATTTTCTAAGTGCCACTCGCAATTTGCATTGACTCCTATGGGCCTTTTGGCCCATAGGAATCAATGGGAATTGCGAAAATTAACTTAAGAATTCGGTATTTCTTTGGGATTCGGTAAAAATTGCGATTTTTACCGAATCACAAAGAAATACCGAAAAAAATGATGCATAGCATTTTGCACTTCTAATTTGCCATTCCTTATTTTTCGCAAATTAAGAAATGCAAAATGACACAATGATGCATGTGGGCCAAAGTGTCTTCTTATGTGTGCTTTCCAAACTAAGGCCCATATGTAGGCAAATACTATTTACTGATTCTAAAATACCGAATTTGACCGATTCTGTATTTTAGAATCGGTAAATGGTATGTAGGTATTCATTCGGTAAGTTTGATGACACCCAGTTGGTTTTTCCCTACTCAGAAGTGTCAGAGGCAGCCTTTGCCAGCTTTAAGGGCTGTCTCGGTGACGTGGCAACCTGGATGAACACAAATAAATGAAAGTTAAATCCGAATAAAACAGAGGTGATCTTTTTCGGGAAAGGCACTCCTACCGTGGCAGAACTATGGTGGCCCGCGGAGATGGGGCCTACACCTCTCCCTAGCCATTTAGCAAATAATTTAGGGGTTAAATGGGACGACAGTCTATCCTTTTCTTCCAATATTCAGCAGGTGACGGGTTGCTGCCTTAGTAAACTGAGGAACCTGCGGAAAATTCTCAAGCTGTTGCCAGAGAACTGTCGGAAAACGGTGATACATGCCACAATCACACCTAGGCTGGATTATGCGAATGGCCTATATTTGGATCTCCCGAAATATCTGATCCAGCGTTTGCAAACCGCGCAGAATGCTGCGGCTAGGCTGCTAAAGCATATACCGTTTAAAGACCACGTTACCCCACACCTCCGCTCCTTGCACTGGCTGCCGGTGACCAGTAGAATAAAATTTAAGGCTCTCACGCTGGCTTTCAGAGCTTTGCATTGTAACTGTCCACATTATTTAGGATCTCGGTTGCCTAGATACTCCCAGGCCCGCTCTCTCTGTTTGAACTGTCGGGTCGTGCTGCTCGAGCCGCGAATGAGAAGGGCTCGACTGGGGGGCCGGACGTTTTCGGCAAATACGGCTCGGCTCTGGAACACCTTGCCTCCGGGCCTCCAGAGCGCCCCCTCGGAATCCAGTTTTAGAAAGCAGTTAAAAACTTGGCACTTTACACAGGAAAGTTAGATATTCTTGTCCCGGGGTTCTTAGACCTGCTCTGCTCTCACAGCGCCGGGACACCTCCTAGTTGAGATAGCTGTTCGCGCTATACAAAAGTCTGTATTATTATTATTATTATTATGCTACAATGTATACATTATTACTTCTCACACAGTTGGTGCTACACCTGCTGATATGCCATGACACATACTGATTTGACAATTAGTATTAAAGAGGCACATTATTTTATTATCACTACTTACTACTGTTGCAGAGGAGCAGTAGACCAGAAAGTTCAGCATCTTCTTGGTTGGCAGAGCTGGGAGATACATGTTTGATCTAAGTATCTATGAAATTGTGAAGGTGGCTATCCAGATGTATTTCTGGTGGGTGTTTTTGATCAGTGAGCCTAGGACACATGTTTGTTGAAGCAGTGGGAGGGTGAGAGCTGAACTTAAGGTCCATGGACAATGCACTCAGTTAATGGACAAAGAATACATTTTCTAAGTAAAATCTCTAGAACACAATGGCCAGCAGTGCACTGAAGCTTGCTAGCTTGCTCTCAGACGTCTGATAATAGCTCGGGGGAAAGTCACTGGTTTCAGAATTTGCGAGGGCATGAAACTATTCTGAAACAGCAGGATCTCAAACAAATTTGATTTCTGTGGCTGGAGCTCACATGAGGCACATCTTAATCAGCCATTTTGTTTGCCATGCCTCTCAAAAATGTATAAATTGAAACATAATGTCAAAACACTTTTTTATATTTAAGTGGACTCTTTAAAATTTGCTTCTTACTCCCACAAGACACATAAACACATAAACTCTGTAAACAGTGCTACCTACATCTGGGATTTACCGAATCAGTATTCGGTATTTTACAGAATCAGTAAATTTGCCGATTCAGTAAATTTACAGATTCTGTAAAATAATGGCCCCTACATCTCAATCACCAAATACCGGTCGGTAACGGCCGAATTCGGCCGTTACCGACCGGTATTTGGTGACCTACATCGGGCCCTTAATTCAGTATATTGCACTTGGCATACAGCCTAGTTCCTCAACATATGCAAGCGTTATTATGTAGTCAAGTCTTGAGTATATACAATAACCTAATCCAATCACAATCTTGTGGCTTTTCGCTATTTCGTTAGCTAAATATCCTTGTGCACCTGAAACAGGTACTACTGTGCCACATAGAAAATGAACCAGATTCAATGCTGAGAGCTTTACTCGAGCCCTACAGCAGAATCAGCCTCAATTGGGAGAAGATATTAATGTCGCCAACTTAGCAGTGGACAAGTGGATCACGGAAACACTGGATGTAGTTGCTCCATTGACCGCCAATACACCCAAATAAGCATGGGATGAAAATCTGTTCCGCTCGCGGATTTTGCGGATTTTCGGTAAATTCGCAATCCGCGAGATTCGCAAATTTCCCGCAAAATCCACGAACGGAAATCCGCGAACGGGGATTGGGTCAAAAGTTCAAGCTGACTTTTGTAACTCTTTTAGAATGGCGCCAGCAAGCTGCCAGGGCCATTCTAAAATAGTTACAAAAGTCAGCTTCAACAGGAAGCTCTAATAGATAAAGTAAAGCAGGTGCTGCTCAAATTCAGTTGCACAATCATTAATCACCCCCAAACTTGGGGTGATTAATGATTGTGTAACTTAATTTGACCTTCAACTGGAGCACTTGCTTTACTTTATCTATTAGTGCTTCCTGTTGAGGCTATTGCTAGCTATTTTAGAATGGCGCTGGCAGCTTGCCAGCACCATTCTAAGTGGGGCTGAGGGCAGAAGGGCACAAAAGTGGGACAGAGGGCAGAAGGGGACAACAAATGAGTGGGGCAGAGGGCAGAAGGGCACAGAAACAAGTGGTACAGAGGGCAGATGGGCATAAAAAACAAGAGGGTGGCAGTGATTAAGCAGGCAAAAAAAAAACCCGCAAAATTGCAAAGCGCCTCGCAAACACCCGCGAACACGCAAAGCGCCTCGCGAACACCTGCGAACACGCAAAAATTAAAAAATCCGCAAATTTGCGCGAATTCGCAAATTTTGCGGATTGCCAATTTGCAAATCCGCAAATTCACGAATTGCCAATTCGCAAAATTCGCCCATGCTTACCCCCAAAGAGGAAGCAAATCAGCACCATGGTTTAAGGAAGAACTAAGGGCAGTTAAAAAATCTTGCAAACTCTTATAGCGCTAATGGAGGAAAGATTTCTCCAATGATAATAAGACTGATTATAAACTAGAACAAACAAATTACCATTCTCTCCTTAGAAAAACATGCACCACCTATTATAATGTCAGAATAGAGCAGGCGGTAACTCTTCTAGAGAACTATTTGCCATCCTTAACGACCTATCCTCTTTATAGAGAACTATGGCTCCATTAGTTCCCCAGAGTTGTGTAACCAGATTGCCAACTTCTTTGCTTCGAAGGTATCTAAAGTACATAATTCCTTTGCTGATGAGGCCCGTAATGGCAACTTTTCTCAATCTGAGAGAACCTTTATGCCTGGGACCAACCATCTTTCAAAATTCTCAACCCCCTCGCTGGAAGATTAGAGGGGTGTGGCCCTAAGCATTAAATCTGGTTTGCCAATTGACCCAGACTCGCCAAAAATCAGTAGGGAAGGACTAGAAACAATATTACCCTATGTACAGAAACTTTTGGAGCTATCCTTCCATCGGGCTGAGGTTCAGAGTAAGCAGAAGCAAGCAATTGTACTCCCCCTTAAGAAAAAAAACATAAGCAGATGCAGGTTTGTTGGATAACCTGCATCCTATTTCACTTCTGCCTTACTTCTCAGAAAATAGCGGAGAAGATGGTGATAATGCAATTGATTGCACAAATTAACCGGCATAACTTACTCCACCCCACACAATCAGGCTTCAGAGCAGCGTACTCTACGGAGTCAGCGTTACTCCTAGCCATGGAGACAGTACGCAGGTGTGCAGATGTTTGCAAGACTGTAGCTTTGGTCCTTTTGAACCTCAGTACAGCCTTTGACACAGTATCCCATAAACTACTCCTGCAGCAACCAGCAACTCTGCTCAGGTGGGCTGGAGGGAGCTGCTGTACAGTGGATGATTTCCTTCCTAGAGGATCGTAGCTTTAAAGTTGCACACATATCTAAAAGCAGGCCACTATCACAATGGCCCCACAGGGCTCAATTCTGCGCCCAACTCTTTTTAATTGTTACATTTGACCCCTGGTGGAGATTTGGGAAAAACACAATGTTGCCATTATGTCCTCTGCGGATGACAGGCAGCTTGTTTCCAATTTATCCAACCCAGTTTCTTCCTGTCTGAAGGGCCTTGCTTTCTGGATGTCAAGAAATTGCCTCAAGCTGAACAGCAGTAAAACTGAGGTCATTGTTGTAAGGAAATCCCCCTCCATCTGGTGCTCAGCATGGTTGACCCAAACGTTGGGTCCCACACCTAACACTAAAGAGGAAGTTACAAATCTGGGAGTCTGGCTTGACCCCTAACTCTCCTTCGAGACCCACACTAGAAAGGTTACAGGAAAATGTTTTGGAATCCTGAAATTGTTAAATAAAACTTTACATATCCTCCCTATTTCAGCCAGGAACACCCTGGTTGGCACTCTTGTTATGACCCAGCTGGACTATGGAAATGTCCTCTATCTTGGAGCAACAAAAAATGTCTCCATAGGCTGCTACGCTTTTTTCAGCGTTCCTATGTAGTAGCACCTAGCGCGGGTACACAACAGTTGGTGTAACCAGGCCCTTTATAAATTAGTTTATTATTATTATAATACTTTACTATTCATTACCAAAACTAGAAAGTTACTGAAAGAAAACAAAGGTTAAAGTGACAGCATAGTTAGGTGTGGTAGTAGCTTCATACCTGACATACACAAAACTCTTTCAAAATCACTGAAGAAACACAAAGGTTAAAATTATGTAATAGTTAGGTCTGGTGACAATATTTCACAGGGCTAAACAAAGTCTTCAAATTAGGATGCATCTCAGTTTAGTAGTACTACTACTCCTAACTAAGAAAAATCCCAGTTTTAAGACTTTTGTTTTTCACAGAAGGCATTTAGGAGTTTAAAGTTAGGAGTCCTAACTTTACTACTACGAAACTGAGTAAAATCCTCATTTTAAGACTTTTGGTATTCACAGAAGGCATTTAGGAGTCATAAAGTTAGGAGTCCTAACTTTACTACTGCTAAATGGAGAAAGTTCCTAATTTTAAGACTTTTAGTATTCACAGAAGGCATTTATGAGTCCTAAAGTAAGGAGCCCTAACTTCTGTGAATACTGAAATGAGTAAATGCCTTCTGTGAATTGTCACCACAAGTGTTGCAACATTCTCCCTGGAATGCATCTCCCTGAATCTCCTCTAAAGTGACTTTGCTATTGAAGAAAAATTACTCTTTTCGTAAATGGAATAATCTCAGAACATCTTCCTCTGCCGTGAATGTGGCCTAAGGCTTTAGGCAATACAGTTTTTCATAAAAGGATGCAAAGGTCCTAGATCTACCTGGTGGGTTACTGGTTGGCCAATGTTACTGTAAGAGCCATCTGGGATTATCTCTTTGGCAGCCAGGAATCTCCCAGCTTTCTCTCACCTCTCAAAGTGACTTTTTTCCGTTTTATTAGTGCTCGGACTCTCTCCTTCACGAAGTACATGTAAAGTGCAGATTTTTGTTTTCATAAAGGTTTCTCTATTTGGGGGATGGTCTGGCTGTATGCTGAATCATGAGAGCTTTTATTGATTGTTATAGTCTACTTTGTTCTGCACTGGCGCTTCCGAGCACGCCGAGCAGAGTCCTGCAGTACTAGTCCATTCCACATGACCGTTTTGCTGGCCACTGTCCCTGCCAACAATACATTGGGTGATTCATTTCTGCCCTATAGAGGCATATTGGGGGACAGAGCTTTTCCTTCTCAGTAGATGTTTAATTTTTGGAGGTTTGCACACCCAACATTGCAAAAGGTGGAGTAACATACATCTCAGGAGTGTGGCTACTGCAATGCGGCAACTTCAATATGCATAAGCATCTTGTTGGTTGTTAGCGGATTCCCCGGTTATGGGACTCTGTGTGGCCCGCTTTGACGATCGTGCCAAATCTCATGCAAGATGTCGACAGCATGCTTATTGGATGCAGTGTCTGAGTCACAGGTTGGGACCCTTGTAGGTGGGAATATACCTGTAGCAGTTCCAAATTCTACCTCATGTGGCACCACTGAGCTTGTGCCTGTGTGTATGACAGAAATTGTCTTGTGCGTCTCAAATCAAAGCACATCAGACATTGCAAATCATTTCCAGGAAGGTACAGAATTTGCAACTCTTTGTTGTGTGTGAGTGGAATTGTATGATGCGAGTAAACTACATTTCCAGGGAGGTACAGAATTGATAACTTTTCGTTGTGTGTGTCTGGAATTGTGTGGTGTGACTCAGCTCAAAGCGCATCAGACGTTGTGCCTTATTGTCAGGAAAGTGCTGAATTTGCGACTCTGCATTAAGTGTGTGTCAGGAACTGTTTGGTGCAACTCATACCAACGTGCACCAGACGTTGTGACTCATTTCCAGGGATGTGCGGAGGAGTGGATTCATGTTACTGAGTTCCCAGATTGTCTGGGCACTACTTTAATTGATGTGAGCTCCACGGGGTGCCTCCTTTTTTCAAGAGACTCCCCTGCTTCATTCCCCATTCATCGAGTGCTCCTTTTAGGGCACTCAGTGTGGTGGACCAATTGCTCTCTCCTCACCCGGCCTGACGACTTCATGTTGCCTGGTAGTATTTCATGATCTGGGCTTGGTGATGAGAGTAATTGACTGGGGTAAAGAAACCTTCTGTGAGCGATTAAAAGAGGGTCAAGAGACTTTGTGACCCCCTAAGCTTCACAGAACTGGGTTGGTTCCTGAATTCACAGTGTGGAATCCTTTGATTGAACTTCCAGAGTAGTGGCCAAACCTACATTTGTGGACTTCTGCCTAACTAATCTGTTACCTACCCCCACTTTTTCCCCAGGACCTTGGCTGCGATCGGCCTAGTATCAGGGGAAAAGTTTTGTTTATCTCCAGCCCATGGGTGTAGGGTAGTCGGAGTTAGCTGAGAGGGTTTGGGCCACAGGGTCTAGTAGAGGGCTTTGGGCAAATGTGATTCACTCTCATCCTTATAAGGCTCAAACCAAGTTATTGACTTTATCCCATGAAATCTATTTATTAGCAATCCAAAATATTGTTTGGGATTGGGTCATAGCCCTTGATTCCTTCTCCCAAAAAGTACTTTTCATCATAGTAACCATAGTAACGGAGGGATATATAGTGCTATCAATTGACGTGGAAAGTTCAAACTGTAGAAGATTAATAAGCAAAAGAACACAGTCTAGAGATCAGTTGATGGGTTTTTCTGAAAGATTAAGTTGAAACGGTGGGGGTTATAGTCCATGTGACACTGGAATTTTGTTTGGGAAGTACACTGTTATCTATCAGCTCTAACTCTCCTTGTCATCACTCTGGTCTACATCCATGGCCAGTTTCTTGCTTGGGGGTAGATCATTATAGCCATAAGTTTCAACCAGTGGGGTGGCTTCGTTAAGATGGCGAGTTAGTCAATTTTAGCAAAAACACCTGGCTCAGATCCCAGAGTCATTCAAGGTGTGCTGAGTTGGAGGTAGGTGCCTCCAGTTGTTGCCCTGAGGCTCTGATGTGGCTACAGAGCATGCTCAGCATGGTGCATGTGCCCTACCCTACCCTAATAGCCAGAAGAATGGAAGAAGCTGTGGCTGTGAAGCCGGGGGGTCCCATGGAGGGGTCTGCCCCCTCTAATTAGTTGACTAATCATAGGCGAGGGCAGCTGAGAAGCAGATAGAAGGTGCTACAGAGACCCAATAGAGGAAGTGCTGTACTCGATTCATTAACCTGTGAGAGCAGCGGCTTATGTGAACACTGGCAATCTGCAGTTGACGCTCTGAGGGTTTTGTGAAAACTTTTCTTTCTGGTCCTGTGACTGTACTCCTTTGGCTGACTGAAGTATATGATATGTTACTGAATGCATATGGCATCCCACTGAGCAGCAGACACTTTCTAGTGGGCAAAGCGTCCCAGCTTCTGCCACAGATATGACTGGAAACTTTGGAAGCAGTTATGGATAGTGATACCCACACAGGGAGGCTGTATGTGAACTGACTGTTTCCCTGCCCACTGGTGTTCGGTGGAGACAAATTGGCACTGCTGCACAAATGGAGTGAGACAGTTATTGTGTTACAAGTGCCTGGCCTTATAGCTCGATGGCAAAGCCACACCTAACATGCATATTGCACTGAAGCATAAGTGAACATTATATACCAACAAGGCAAAGAACAGTGCTGCTGGACATGTGCCGAACCACACAGGGAAGCCCAGGTAATGGCACAGGCACCTGTTGACAGGACTGAGGTTGCACTACAACAATAGTGGCCTCGCATAAAGCTCTAGAAAGGAAAATCAATGTTGTAGCCTTGAATCTAAAGTTGCTTCAGGCTGACATGACCTGACCAAGCTAGCTGAGAGTGTAGCAGAGACTAAATTGACACTGGCGAAGCACTAGACCCACAATTCAGGATATGCAACACTGAATAACTGACTTCAAAAAGAAAGGGGAGACCCTGCAACATAGAAAGGAAGATGCAGAAAACAATTACAGGAGAAGCAATGTGACCATTGTTGGGCTACCAGAAAGCATTGAGGGATACAGCATGGAACTTTTTCTAGAAAAAGGAAGCTTCTCAAGATTCTTCTTCTTTGAAAAAGCACACAGGGTTCCATTGAAACCTGTAGAGCCTGGCCTCCCAACACAGCCAGTGGTCACCAGACTCTTAAACTACAAAAGTGGCATTTTGCAATGAGTACAGAAAATAGCAAAAAAGAAGGAGGAAGTACAGTTTTCTTCCACCCAGATTAACCATGAACGTTCAGAGCCTGATGGCCTCACTCTTTATGTTGAAAAAACATCTACAGATGCTTGGACTGAATTTCATGCTGTTATTCCCAGCAAAACTTAGGATCATTCATAACGCGAAGGGTAATTTCTTTATGACCAGAAAGTAGGCACTGACATGGGTGGAGCGTAGGGCAGCAGGAAGCAATGTTGCTTTAGACACTTCACAAGCGTGAAGTAGAGGAACAAAGAGACAAAGCCAACTAATGAGAAGGGCAGAGTAAAACCCTACATCGAGTCTAGCCAAATTGGAGTAATGGAAGGTGACCAAGAAATGGTGAACTGGAGGAGGCCAAAACAAGCCTTTCCAAAGGGGCAATCTGACCTGGAAAGTCTGGCCACTGGCCCCGGAATGAACACTGATTATACAGAATCGGACATAGAGGAGAGACTGGAAATTATCTTGAGATTTGGTAATGATCTGATATAATGGGCAAAGTGCTAGATGGGCTAATATTTGTGCTGTGTTTGGGGATGAGATGATGTACTGTGTGACAGATGAGCGGAACGTGTTGTTGGATGGCTGTCATGGGAAACACAGGTGAGATGTGACCCATCAGTATTAATGAAAGACATGGAATAACAGAGTGGAAGAAGGGTCAGAAGCTCCAGTCGATTGTATAATGTCCCTCGCCCAAGCATTTTTTTTCTTTATTTCTGATATTTTTTCACTTTGCATCTGAAGACCCATGAGTAGTCCGGAAGGTGACTGTCTTTATTGGTGTTGAGTGGCTGTCCTACTATTTTTGACCCCTTTGGATGAAGTCAGAAAACATAGTTTGCTTGCTTTGTTTGTTACCTTACATTGGCATATGGAGATTTATTGGCCAAATGCTCTGTATGAGGCGGTGACAGAATGTGACAGTATATTTGATAGCGGGATGATGAAAACAGGCGTAAAACATGTGCCAGATGATAGGGTCCTCCCTTCTGCAAGACCATGCTATTATACTCATGAATGGTTTACTAGCTACGAGCATGGGGAGTAAGTCCAAGCAGCGTTGGCAACATGTCACCCTGTGTCGCTATGGTGTGGAAGTCGCATGTTCACAGGAAACACAAATGGGGAAAGCTGAGGACACTGGGTTATGCAAACAGTGGAAAGCTCCATTATTCTGCACAAAATACTCCCCTTCTACCAGAGGTGCCCAGATCTAGATCAGGTAAAGCATCCCATATGTGATGAAGACAGTGATGCTAGACCCAAATAGAATAGTTGTATTTGTGGATGGGAAGTTGGATGGTAAAGAATTAACATAAAACACCCATCTCTGATCAAGGTGAATTCTATGCCTCCTAATAGGATCAGATACTCCCAAGAATGCACATTGCCCCATTGTGGAAAGGGAACTTTAAGAGGGCACTCAACACAACATTAGATAAACTGCTCCCAACAATACATAGGGATGTATGATGTTACCACACGATCAAAATGATCGTGGTACATCACAACGCAGATTTTACAACGCAAGTCGTTACCACGACTTGCGCTGTGAGGTGCTGGACTTAGGAATAGTATAATTTACTATTTCAACTCCAGCCTACGTACAGAAGGGAATGTGTTGGAATAGTAAATCTACTATTCCCTAGTCTAGAGCGCCCTCCAGTGCAAGGCGTGGTAACGACTTGCGTTTTAAAAGCTGCGTTGTAATGGTAGTGTTTTGACCGCGTCGTAAAGGTTGTTTACCATACCTAGTACATGCTCTGGGAGGTCCTCAGATGGCCTGGCTGTTTGGTAAATTGGCACCTATGGGATGTGGGGCACATGGTACACCCACATGAAATGAAAAATTAATGTATAAAAGAACACTACTACCCTAGGGTCTCTAGGTGTTGCTGCTCAGCGAGGGGAAGAAAACAAAATGTAAATATTTATTTTTATTTATTTATTTATTTAAACTTCTAAAGCGCGCAGCTACCCGCAATAGGTTTCCCGGCGCTAAGGGACAGACTGAAGAAGAAGACTGGCAAGCTGATTTTACAGGGCTAAAAATTACTGACTAAAGAGCCACGTTTTAAGTCCCTTGCGGAAACGAAGAAGGTTGGTTTCTGTCTTTAGGATCAGAGGAAGAGTATTCCAGAATTTGGGACCTAGATGGGCAAAAGAACAGCCTCCCATTTTTGCCAGCCTAAATCTGGGAACAGAAAAGTCACCATGTAGTGATGATCTTAGAGTTCGACTGGGTTTATAAGCATGGATAAGGTCCTGAAGGTATTTTGGAGCTGAGCCGTTTTTGATTTTAAAGACGTGACACAGGGCTTTGAATTTAATTCTGTTGTGGATTTTAAGCCGATGAAGGTCGCGGAGTGCTTTAGAAGCACATGTTCTCCTGGGGACGTTGAAGAGCAGGCGGGCAGCAGCGTTCTGCACAACCTGGAGTTTTTTATGGTAGTTAGGTCGGCTCCAAGGTATAGGACGTTGCCATAGTCCAGGCGGGTAACAACCAATGCCTGAACAACGAATAGAACAAAGCATATCAATTGCAAAGAGAATCATAGATTGAAAAGCCAGGTTTTGAGGGCTTTATGGAAGGAAAGTAAATCTGACTTGATTTTTAAGATCCCACGTCAGTGAATTCCACAGTCTAGCCATGCAGGTGATGAAACTTCGTTCGCCCCAGTCAGCTGTCCTGACCTTAGGGCTGTGGCGGAACATAGAGATCTGCTAGGGACATAAGGTTGAAAACGCTGTTTCAAGTAGTTGGCTCCAGAGTCATATATGGCTTTAAAAGCAATACAGAGGGCTCTAAATTCAATCCTTCTCTTAACCGGTAACCAATGTAGAAGTGGAAGAGCTTGGGATACAGAATGGTATTTGGGAATAGCTAAAAGTAGCCTGGCTGCCGCATTTTGTAAGAAATGCAGTTTGTTTAATAATCTTTTCTGAATATTGGTAAAGAGTGCACTGAAGTAATCAATTTTCAACAGAACCAGAGCAGAAATCACTGCATTCTGCAATTCAGGGGAATGTGGGTAAAGATTCTCCTAAGGGCTTTGAGCACGAAGAAGCCGGATGAAGTGATGGAATTAGCATGGCCTTCGAAGGAGAGTTTATTGTCAAACTACAACGGTCCTCCGAAGCCTGTTTCCGGTCCAGGGAAGACATGGCTTGGCAGTTTGGGCTGGACTGTTCCCATGAGGCACAGGGTCAGACTGATTTGCATATAGCCATGACTGAACTGGGGTGGCAGAGTGGGCTAAAGAATGCTGATGGATCAAACCCAGATCTTTTGACTGGGTGTGAGTGTTTGATTGATTCAGATGCTCTGTCCATCACCACCCCCTTTTGTACCGCTTTTGGCCGCCATAAGTGTGGCAGGGTATGCTCAGACGTGAGTCCCTTGCTCACTTTGCCACTGGATTCAAGCAAGCCGGGCTGAAGACGGCTGGAATGCCAGAAACCGGTCCTCGGAAGCTTGTTTCCGGTCCAGGGAAGACATGGCTTGGCAGTTCGGTCTGGACTGTTCCCATGAGGCACAGGGTCAGACTGATTTGCTTATAGCCATGTCTGAACTGGGGTGGCAGAGTGGGCTAAAAAACGGTGATGGATCAAACCCAGATCTTTTGACTGGGTGTGAGTGTTTGATTGATTCAGATGTTCCGTCCATCACCACCCCCTTTTGTACCCCTTTTGGCCGCCATAAGTGTGGCAGGGTATGCTCAGACGTGAGTCCCTTGCTCACTTTGCCACTGAATTCAAGCAAGCCGGGCTGAAGATGGCTGGAATGCCAGAAACCGGTCCTCGGAAGCTTGTTTCCGGTCCAGGGAAGACATGGCTCGGCAGTTCGGGCTGGACTGTTCCCATGAGGCACAGGGTCAGACTGATTTGCATATAGCCATGTCTGAACTGGGGTGGCAGAGTTGGCTAAAGAACGGTGATGGATCAAACGCAGATCTTTTGACTGGGTGTGAGTGTTTGATTGATTCAGATGCTCCGTCCATCACCACCCCCTTTTGTACTGCTTTTGGCCACCATAAGTGTGGCAGGGTATGCTCAGACGTGAGTCCCTTGCTCACTTTGCCACTGGATTCAAGCAAGCCGGGATGAAGACGGCTGGAATGCCAGAAACCGGTCCTCTGAAGCTTGTTTCCGGTCCAGGGAAGACATGGCTTGGCAGTTCGGGCTGGACTGTTCCCATGAGGCACAGGGTCAGACTGATTTGCATATAGCCACGTCTGAACTGGGGTGGCAGAGTGGGCTAAAGAACGGTGATGGATCAAACCCAGATATTTTGACTGGGTGCGAGTGTTTGATTGATTCAGATGCTCCGTCCATCACCACCCCCTTTTGTACCGCTTTTGGCCGCCATAAGTGTGGCAGGGTATGCTCAGACGTGAGTCCCTTGATCACTTTGCCACTGGATTCAAGCAAGCCGGGCTGAAGACGGCTGGAATGCCAGAAACCGGTCCTCGGAAGCTTGTTTCCGGTCCAGGGAAGACATGGCTTGGCAGTTCGGGCTGGACTGTTCCCATGAGGCACAGGGTCAGACTGATTTGCATATAGCCATGTCTGAACTGGGGTGGCAGAGTGGGCTAAAGAACGGTGATGGATCAAACCCAGATCTTTTGACTGGGTGTGAGTGTTTGATTGATTCAGATGCTCTGTCCATCACCACCCCCTTTTGTACCGATTTTGGCCGCCATAAGTGTGGCAGGGTATGCTCAGACGTGAGTCCCTTGCTCACTTTGCCACTGGATTCAAGCAAGCCGGGCTGAAGACGGCTGGAATGCCAGAAAACCGGTCCTCGGAAGCTTGTTTCCGGTCCAGGGAAGACATGGCTTGGCAGTTCGGGCTGGACTGTTCCCATGAGGCACAGGGTCAGACTGATTTGCATATAGCCATGTTTGAACTGGGGTGGCAGAGTGGGCTAAAGAACGGTGATGGATCAAACCCAGATCTTTTGACTGGGTGTGAGTGTTTGATTGATTCAGATGCTCTGTCCATCACCACCCCCTTTTGTACCGTTTTTGGCCACCATAAGTGTGGCAGGGTATGCTCAGACGTGAGTCCCTTGCTCACTTTGCCACTGAATTCAAGCAAGCCGGGCTGAAGACGGCTGGAATGCCAAAAACCAGTCCTCGGAAACTTGTTTTCGGTCCAGGGAAGACATGGCTCTGCAGTTTGGGCTGGACTGTTCCCATGAGGCACAGGGTCAGACTGATTTGCATATAGCCATGTCTGAACTGGGGTGGCAGAGTGGGCTAAAGAACGGTGATGGATCAAACGCAGATCTTTTGACTGGATGTGAGTGTTTGATTGATTCAGATGCTCCGTCCATCACCACCCCCTTTTGTACCGCTTTTGGCCACAATAAGTGTGGCAGGGTATGCTCAGACGTGAGTCCCTTGCTCACTTTGCCACTGGATTCCAGCAGGCCGGGCTGAAGACGGCTGGAATGCCAGAAACCGGTTCTCTGAAGCTTGTTTCCAGTCCAGGGAAGACATGGCTTGGCAGTTCGGGCTGGACTGTTCCCATGAGGCACAGGGTCAGACTGATTTGTATATAGCCATGTCTGAACTGGGGATAAAGAATGGTGATGGATCAACCGCAGATCTTTTGACTGGGTGTGAGTGTTTGATTGATTCAGATGCTCCGTCCATCACCACCCCCTTTTGTACCGCTTTTGGTCACCATAAGTGTGGCAGGGTATGCTCAGACGTGAGTCCCTTGCGTACTTTGCCACTGGATTCCCGCAAGCCGGGCTGAAGACGGCTGGAATGCCAGAAACCGGTCCTCTGAAGCTTGTTTCCGGTCCAGGGAAGACATGGCTTGGCAGTTCGGGCTGGACTGTTCCCATGAGGCACAGGGTCAGACTGATTTGCATATAGCCATGTCTGAACTGGGGTGGCAGAGTGGGCTAAAGAACGGTGATGGATCAAACGCAGATCTTTTGACTGGGTGTGAGTGTTTGATTGATTCAGATGCTCCATCCATCACCACCCCCTTTTGTACCGCTTTTGGCCACCATAAGTGTGGCAGGGTATGCTCAGACGTGAGTCCCTTGCTCACTTTGCCACTGGATTCAAGCAAGCCGGGCTGAAGACGGCTGGAATGCCAGAAACCGGTCCTCTGAAGCTTGTTTCCGGTCCAGGGAAGATATGGCTTGGCAGTTTGGGCTGGACTGTTCCCATGAGGCACAGGGTCAGCCTGATTTGCATATAGCCATGTCTGAACTGGGGTGGCAGAGTGGGCTAAAGAACGTTGATGGATCAAACCCAGATCTTTTGACTGGGTGTGAGTGTTTGATTGATTCAGATGCTCCGTCCATCACCACCCCCTTTTGTACCGCTATTGTCAAAATAAACCCCAAGATGTTTTACTTTAGGAACTGGGGTAGGTAGATCCCCCAATTCCTGCGGCCACCACTCAGGAAACCAAAAGAATGCATTAGACCCGAAGAGTTTACCCTCAGTTTTTGCCAAATTTGATTTTGAACAATTGTTGGCCATTCACTTTCCAATTTAGAGCATGCTGTCATGGAATCTTGAGTCTGTATTGTCAGGATTGCTGGCTGCCGATACCATGATTTGGGTGTAACTGACATAGGACACTACTGCAAAACCGAACTATCTTATGAGGTTAGCCAAGGGAGTCACCAAGGGAATCACAAAATAGTTAAAAAATGGTCAGGCTCAGAGACAATCCCTGAGGGATCCACGAGGCACAGAGAAGAAGGAATATTTGAAAGGGATGCGCTTGACAAATAGTTTTCAGTCTGAGAGAAACTATTTGAGGAGCTCAAGAGCTTTGCCTTTGATGTTAATGGTGAAGAGACAAATTAATGAGGAGTCCGTGGTTAACAGGGTAAAATGCTGCCAAAAGGACTAATACAATCAGAGCAGCACCATCTTCATTATCCAGGATTTGCCTAATTTGTTCAGAGGCAGTAATCAATGCTAGTTCGGTGCTGTGTTGGCTTCAAAAACCAACCAGCGTGTTGTCGAGAAGTGAATTATTGATAAAAACCAAGATAACTCCTGATTGATAGCTTTTTCCATGATCTTAGAAGGAAATGGAAGAGGAGAGATTGGCCTGTAGTTGTTGGGATTGTTGCTATCTAAATTAGCTTTTTTAAGTGAGGCAGAATAGAAGCCCGGTTCCATTCCTTTGGAAAGGACCCAAGCATAAACATCCTGTTAAAGATGTCCATAAGATACTTAGAGATAACTGTTGGTGCTAGCTAAAGAATCCAAGGAGGGCAGGGTCCAGTGGGGAGCCAGACTTGGTTTGACACATCATGGACAGGACAGATTCCTCAGATAAAGGGGAGAAGGACATCAGCAGAGATTTGCGAATGAGATCTGAGGGAGAGACATCCTGTGAAATAGTAGATAAATCAGACGGGATTACCCCCGAGTCAGGAAAGCCCGAAGGACTGGCATCTATTGAGTCAATGTTATTAATATCATTGATCTCTGTGTGTCCTGCATTGACAGAGTGATTGGCAGAGAATCTGTTGTAGATAGCTTCTACCTTATTTTGAAAGAAGATGGCTAATATGTTACAAAATGCTTGGCTGGCTAACTTATTTTAAGGTTCTCGGAACCTTACTTCACTTTTGTACTGTAGCAAAAAGTTCCTTTCGGACATTCAAAAAGGTTTTTCATCATAAAATAGCTGGATTTGACTTGGGAAATCAATTTTTTGTAAGTCCCTTGAGCCTGTTTATAAGCCATCTTCTCAATAATGTCATAATTAGAGTGCCATTTCTGTTAGCAGGCTTGTTTGTGAACTCTAAGACTGTTATCAAACCAAGGTTCAGAGAGGGAGTTTCTGAGGTTTTTATTTATTTTAATTGGAGATAGCAAGGAAATGTTGCAGTCAATCCACCTTTGATCATTTCCGGTAGCTTGATTGAGGTCTGGGGTCATTTCTGGCCCAGATTTCCCTAAACATAAATAAAAGGATCTTTTTCCTCCAGTTTCAAGTGAAACATGACTGCATAGCGGTCAGACTACAACATTGGAAGAAAGGCTGTCACTTGAAGATTGTCTGAAAAAATCCCGTCTAGAGAATGGCCAGCTGAATGCGTGGGCATGATGCCAATTGCAAAAGGCTTAAGCTAGACATCAAGTCCAGGAGCTGAGAAACATCTTTATCTGATGAGTTCTCCAGCTGAAAATTAAAATCACCAAGAATGGTGAAATCAGAGTAGTTAGCTTTGTTATCCCACAGCTGATAGCTATTATTTATAAAGGGTGATCTGGGGCCTGGAGGCCTATAATTCCGAACTTCCTTAAAGGGGTAGTCGTGGGTGAGTGATGTTTTAAATGAAAGTGCTTTCCAGTCACGTTCGCTTATACCGGCACAAAAGATACCTTGGTGTGGTCCTGAAAAAGTCGCTAGACGTAATCCTCTTTTTCCAATGCCGTCGAGCTTAAAAATGATATATCCAGGTGGCGTGGCTGAAACAATATCCGGGTCTGAAGCTGCATTTGCCCATATCCTCCATGTGTGCTTCATGAAGTCTCAAATACATGGCATTCTGTGTAAGGGGCCTTGCATTTATAAGCACACAGCTGAATTCCCTATAAGGGGTAGAGGATTTGGGGAATAAGCGCTCAAAAGAACTAAGCGAGTGAACCTTTTCACAGGTTGAAGAAAGTTCACAATTCGGGCAAATCCTCGCCTTGATTAAATCAGGAAGGGAGAAAATGGGCACAGAGCAACTCTTACCTTCTTACCTGTGGGTCTGAGGCTTAACAAGTCTGCCCGTGAGTAGCGGATAGGAGTCTCCTGATGGGCGTCCAAAACTGGTAGGGTGGCTGGCACTGAGTTCAGTCTGAGTGTGGATGGGTGCAGATGGGCTTGCCTTCGCAGGCTCACTGTAGAGCTGGCTTTGAAGCAGTTCAGTGTGGAAAACTGACATTAAAATCAAAAATGTGTGGGCAAAGTAAAGCACTAAACTGGGGTCCAGAAACCTCTGCTGTCCTTCACAACCTCCCTTGTAAAGAAACAGCTACTGGTAAACAAGGAAGAATTTTTTTAAAAAGTGAGAACCCCTAGGAAAACATAAAATCATTTAAAATCCAACGAAGTCAAGCCACCTAAATATGGCGACCAAGGAGCCAGGCACCTCCTAAACTGCACGCTCATGTATACAAGGTAGTGAATTAAACACTTATTTTAGGTTCGCAACAGAAGGGTGAAGCCTCCTCCTGAGAGCTGCTCAGACGGACTGACAAGGTACACACGCCTTACTTTGGGGTGCACAAACTTTACTTACAACTTGAATCAGTACTGCAATCTGATCACATGGTGGGCGATGTCCTGGCCAGGTTCTTTTCAACTCATGTTGTGGTAATCTGAGACAGGTTTGATCAGACCAGGCATTCTGACTTGAAGATTAAGTGATGATGTCCTTAAAGATGTGGTGTTCTGAGATACCATTGGCTCACATATTAGACCATACTTTCATATAAATTAGCACTTTTCCACCCATGCTTGTGTTTAATGGGATGCTTCAAGGCTTACATCTGGGAGTGCATATTATCACAGCCTATGGTTTAAAAAAGATAGGCAGAGAACTGAACTGAAGATAGCTGAGTTAGAAAATATGGTGGTATTTGGGCAACAGACCTCAGAGGCACTAGAAGAGCTCACGTCTGGCTGCAATGACAAATTGCTGATTCGGCACATGGCGAGACAGCTATTTAGTGGCATTGAAATCTGATAATAGGGCAGTGGTAACATAGCTGATGGATATTAAGACAAGGGCGTAGTACTGTACAGTACTATACAGGGAGAATCTGGGCTCAGAATCTGCCCCTTTGGAGCATTATGTGGCCAATACTGAAGTGAGTACGCTAAATGACATACAGATAGAGGAACCTACTAGTGCTGAAAAAATTAAAGGGGAGATAAAGGGCATGGTGACTAGGAAAGTAGTAGGTGGCGATGCAATTCCAGCGGAATAAAGCACAGTGCTTACTCCCAAAATTCCGAAAAAGTTTGAAACACAGGGGCATATTACCAATAACTAGCAATAATTATAGTTATGTTGGCATAGCGGCAATATTTTTATCGCCAAGCTGCGGCGATTTTTATCGCTTAGGAACCTTGTTATTAGCAGGATTTATCTCCTAAGCGATAAAAATCGGCCGAAAAGCATGAATATCGCTGAAAAGTCAGCGATATTTATGCATTACCGAGCTAATGCTCTTAGCCATGTTATCCACCTACCATTGGATAACATGGCTAAGAACTGCTCAGGGGCAGGTGTTAGCTTTTGGAGATATTCGTGCTTAGCGCGACTATCTCCAAAAGTTGGTAATAGGAGATAGCGATGTTAGCGACTGTTTCCAGTCGCTAACATCTTTTCCCTGCCCACTGGTGTTCGGTGGAGACAAATTGGCACTGCTGCACAAATGGAGTGAGACAGTTATTGTGTTACAAGCGCCTGGCCTTATAGCTCGATGGCAAAGCCACACCTAACATGCATATTGCACTGAAGCATAAGTGAACATTATATACCAACAAGGCAAAGAACAGTGCTGCTGGACATGTGCCGAACCACACAGGGAAGCCCAGGTAATGGCACAGGCACCTGTTGACAGGACTGAGGTTGCACTACAACAATAGTGGCCTCGCATGAAGCTCTAGAAAGGAAAATCAATGTTGTAGCCTTGAATCTAAAGTTGCTTCAGGCTGACATGACCTGACCAAGCTAGCTGAGAGTGTAGCAGAGACTAAATTGACACTGGCGAAGCACTAGACCCACAATTCAGGATATGCAACACTGAATAACTGACTTCAAAAAGAAAGGGGAGACCCTGCAACATAGAAAGGAAGATGCAGAAAACAATTACAGGAGAAGCAATGTGACCATTGTTGGGCTACCAGAAAGCATTGAGGGATACAGCATGGAACTTTTTCTAGAAAAAGGAAGCTTCTCAAAATTCTTCTTCTTTGAAAGAGCACACAGGGTTCCATTGAAACCTGTAGAGCCTGGCCTCCCAACACAGCCAGTGGTCACCAGACTCTTAAACTACAAAAGTGGCATTTTGCAATGAGTACAGAAAATAGCAAAAAAGAAGGAGGAAGTACAGTTTTCTTCCACCCAGATTAACCATGAACGTTCAGAGCCTGATGGTCTCAATCTTTATGTTGAAAAAACATCTACAGATGCTTGGACTGAATTTCATGCTGTTATTCCCAGCAAAACCTAGGATCATTCATAACGCGGAGGGTAATTTCTTTATGACCTGAAAGTAGGCACTGACATGGGTGGAGCGTAGGGCAGCAGGAAGCAATGTTGCTTTAGACACTCCACAAGCGTGAAGTTGAGGAACAAAGAGACAAAGCCAACTAATGAGAAGGGCAGAGTAAAACCCTACATCGAGTCTAGCCAAATTGGAGTAATGGAAGGTGACCAAGAAATGGTGAACTGGAGGAGGCCAAAACAAGCCTTTCCAAAGGGGCAATCTGACCTGGAAAGTTTGGCCACTGGCCCCGGAATGAACACTGATTATACAGAATCGGACATAGAGGAGAGACTGGAAATTATCTTGAGATTTGGTAATGATCTGATATAATGGGCAAAGTGCTAGATGGGCTAATATTTGTGCTGTGTTTGGGGATAAGATGATGTACTGTGTGACAGATGAGCGGAACGTGTTGTTGGATGGCTGTCATGGGAAACACAGGTGAGATGTGACCCATCAGTATTAATGAAAGACATGGAATAACAGAGTGGAAGAAGGGTCAGAAGCTCCAGTTGATTGTATAATGTCCCTCGCCCAAGCATTTTTTTTCTTAATTTCTGATATTTTTTCACTTTGCATCTGAAGACCCATGAGTAGTCCGTAAGGTGACTGTCTTTATTGGTGTTGAGTGGCTGTCCTACTATTTTTGACCCCTTTGGATGAAGTCAGAAAACATAGTTTGCTTGCTTTGTTTGTTTCCTTACATTGGCATATGGAGATTTATTGGCCAAATGCTCTGTATGAGGCGGTGACAGAATGTGACAGTATATTTGATAGCGGGATGATGAAAACAGGCGTAAAACATGTGCCAGATGATAGGGTCCTCCCTTTTGCAAGACCATGCTATTATACTCATGAATGGTTTACTAGCTACGAGCATGGGGAGTAAGTCCAAGCAGCGTTGGCAACATGTCACCTTGTGTCGCTATGGTGTGGAAGTCGCATGTTCACAGGAAACACAAATGGGGAAAGCTGAGGACACTGGGTTATGCAAACAGTGGAAAGCTCCATTGTTCTGCACAAAATACCCCCCTTCTACCAGAGGTGCCCAGATCTAGATCAGGTAAAGCATCCCATATGTGATGAAGACAGTGATGCTAGACCCAAATAGAATAGTTGTATTTGTGGATGGGAAGTTGGATGGTAAAGAACTAACATAAAACACCCATCTCTGATCAAGGTGAATTCTATGCCTCCTAATAGGATCAGATACTCCCAAGAATGAACATTGCCCCATTGTGGAAAGGGAACTAAGAGGGCACTCAACACAACATTAGATAAACTGCTCCCAACAATACATAGGGATGTATGATGTTACCACACGATCAAAATGATCGTGGTACATCACAACGCAGATTTTACAACGCAAGTCATTACCACGACTTGCGCTGTGAGGTGCTGGACTTAGGAATAGTATAATTTACTATTTCAACTCCAGCCTACGTACAGAAGGGAATGTGTTGGAGTAGTAAATCTACTATTCCCTAGTCTAGAGCGCCCTCCAGTGCAAGGCGTGGTAACGACTTGCGTTTTATAAGCTGTGTTGTAATGGTAGTGTTTTGACCGCGTCGTAAAGGTTGTTTACCATACCTAGTACATGCTCTGGGAGGTCCGTCAGATGGCCTGGCTGTTTGGTAAATTGGCACCTATGGGATGTGGGGCACATGGTACACCCACATGAAATGAAAAATTAATGTATAAAAGAACACTACTACCCTAGGGTCTCTAGGTGTTGCTGCTCAGCGAGGGGAAGAAAACAAAATGTAAATATTTATTTTTATTTATTTATTTATTTAAACTTCTAAAGCGCGCAGCTACCCGCAATAGGTTTCCTGGCGCTAAGGACAGACTGAAGAAGAAGACTGGCAAGCTGATTTTACAGGGCTACAAATTACTGACGAAAGAGCCACGTTTTAAGTCCCTTGCAGAAACGAAGAAGGTTGGTTTCTGTCTTTAGGATCACAGGAAGAGTATTCCAGAATTTGGGACCTAGATGGGCAAAAGAACAGCCTCCCATTTTTGCCAGCCTAAATCTGGGAACAGAAAAGTCACCATGTAGTGATGATCTTAGAGTTCGACTGGGTTTATAAGCATGGATAAGGTCCTGAAGGTATTTTGGAGCTGAGCCGTTTTTGATTTTAAAGACGTGACACAGGGCTTTGAATTCAATTCTGTTGTGGATTTTAAGCCGATGAAGGTTGCGGAGTGCTGTAGAAGCACATGTTCTCCTGGGGACGTTGAAGAGCAGGCGGGCAGCAGCGTTCAGCACAACCTGGAGTTTTTTATGGTAGTTAGGTCGGCTCCAAGGTATAGGACGTTGCCATAGTCCAGGCGGGAAACAACCAATGCCTGAACAACGAATAGAACAAAGCATATCAATTGCAAAGAGAATCATAGATTGAAAAGCCAGGTTTTGAGGGCTTTATGGAAGGAAAGTAAATCTGACTTGATTTTTAAGATCCCACGGCAGTGAATTCCACAGTCTAGCCATGCAGGTGATGAAACTTCGTTCTCCCCAGTTAGCTGTCCTGACCTTAGGGCTGTGGCGGAACATAGAGATCTGCTAGGGACATAAGGTTGAAAACGCTGTTTCAAGCAGTTGGCTCCAGAGTCATATAGGGCTTTAAAAGCAATACAGAGGGCTCTAAATTCAATCCTTCTCTTAACCGGTAGCCAATGTAGAAGTGGAAGAGCTTGGGATACAGAATGGTATTTGGGAATAGCTAAAAGTAGCCGGGCTGCCGCATTTTGTAAGAAATGCAGTTTGTTTAATAATCTTTTCTAAATATTGGTAAAGAGTGCACTGAAGTAATCAATTTTCAACAGAACCAGAGCAGAAATCACTGCATTCTGCAATTCAGGGGAATGTGGGTAAAGATTCTCCTAAGGGCTTTGAGCATGAAGAAGCCGGATGTAGTGATGGAATTAGCATGGCCTTCGAAGGAGAGTTTATTGTCAAACTACAACCGGTCATCGGAAGCCTGTTTCCGGTCCAGGGAAGACATGGCTTGGCAGTTTGGGCTGGACTGTTCCCATGAGGCACAGGGTCAGACTGATTTGCATATAGCCATGACTGAACTGGGGTGGCAGAGTGGGCTAAAGAACGGTGATGGATCAAACCCAGATCTTTTGACTGGGTGTGAGTGTTTGATTGATTCAGATGCTCTGTCCATCACCACCCCCTTTTGTACCGCTTTTGGCCGCCATAAGTGTGGCAGGGTATGCTCAGACGTGAGTCCCTTGCTCACTTTGCCACTGGATTCAAGCAAGCCGGGCTGAAGACGGCTGGAATGCCAGAAACCGGTCCTCGGAAGCTTGTTTCCGGTCCAGGGAAGACATGGCTTGGCAGTTCAGGCTGGACTGTTCCCATGAGGCACAGGGTCAGACTGATTTGCATATAGCCATGTCTGAACTGGGGTGGCAGAGTGGGCTAAAGAACGGTGATGGATCAAACCCCGATCTTTTGACTGGGTGTCAGTGTTTGATTGATTCAGATGCTCTGTCCATCACCACCCCCTTTTGTACCGCTTTTGGCCGCCATAAGTGTTGCTCACTTTGCCACTGGATTCAAGCAAGCCGGGCTGAAGACGGCTGGAATGCCAGAAACCGGTCCTCGGAAGTTTGTTTCCAGTCCAGGGAAGACATGGCTTGGCAGTTCGGTCTAGACTGTTCCCATGAGGCACAGGGTCAGACTGATTTGCATATAGCCATGTCTGAACTGGGGTGGCAGAGTGGGCTAAAAAACGGTGATGGATCAAACGCAGATCTTTTGACTGGGTGTGAGTGTTTGATTGATTCAGATGTTCCGTCCATCACCACCCCGTTTTGTACCGCTTTTGGCCGCCATAAGTGTGGCAGGGTATGCTCAGACGTGAGTCCCTTGCTCACTTTGCCACTGGATTCAAGCAAGCCGGGCTGAAGACGGCTGGAATGCCAGAAACCAGTCCTCGGAAGCTTGTTTCCGGTAAAGGGAAGAGATGGCCGGGCAGTTCGGGCTGGACTGTTCCCATGAGGCACAGGGTCAGACTGATTTGCATATAGCCATGTCTGAACTGGGGTGGCAGAGTGGGCTAAAGAACGGTGATGGATCAAACGCAGATCTTTTGACTGGGTGAGAGTGTTTGATTGATTCAGATGCTCCGTCCATCACCACCCCTTTTGTACCGCTTTTGGCCACCATAAGTGTGGCAGGGTATGCGCAGACGTGAGCGCCTTGCTCACTTTGCCACTGGATTCCAGCAGGCCGGCTGAAGACGGCTGGAATGCCAGAAACCGGTCCTCTGAAGCTTGTTTCCGGTCCAGGGAAGACATGGCTTGGCAGTTCGGGCTGGACTGTTCCCATGAGGCACAGGGTCAGACTGATTTGCATATAGCCATGTATGAACTGGGGTGGCGGAGTTGGCTAAAGAACGGTGATGGATCAAACGCAGATCTTTTGACTGGGTGTGAGTGTTTGATTGATTCAGATGCTCCATCCATCACCACCCCCTTTTGTACCGCTTTTGGCCACCATAAGTGTGGCAGGGTATGCTCAGATGTGAGTACCTTGCTCACTTTGCCACTGGATTCAAGCAAGCCGGGATGAAGACGGCTGGAATGCCAGAAACCGGTCCTCTGAAGCTTGTTTCCGGTCCAGGGAAGACATGGCTTGGCAGTTCGGGCTGGACTGTTCCCATGAGGCACAGGGTCAGACTGATTTGCCTATAGCCACGTCTGAACTGGGGTGGCAGAGTGGGCTAAAGAACGGTGATGGATCAAACCCAGATATTTTGACTGGGTGTGAGTGTTTGATTGATTCGGATGCTCCGTCTATCACCACCCCCTTTTGTACCGCTTTTGGCCGCCATAAGTGTGGCAGGGTATGCTCAGACGTGAGTCCCTTGCTCACTTTGCCACTGGATTCAAGCAAGCCGGGCTGAAGACGGCTGGAATGCCAGAAACCGGTCCTCGGGAGCTTGTTTCCGGTCCAGGGAAGACATGGCTTGGCAGTTCGGGCTGGACTGTTCCCATGAGGCACAGGGTCAGACTGATTTCCATATAGCCATGTCTGAACTGGGGTGGCAGAGTGGGCTAAAGAACGGTGATGGATCAAACCCAGATCTTTTGACTGGGTGTGAGTGTTTGATTGATTCAGATGCTCTGTCCATCACCACCCCCTTTTGTACCGATTTTGGCCGCCATAAGTGTGGCAGGGTATGCTCAGACGTGAGTCCCTTGCTCACTTTGCCACTGGATTCAAGCAAGCCGGGCTGAAGACGGCTGGAATGCCAGAAACCGGTCCTCGGAAGCTTGTTTCCGGTCCAGGGAAGACATGGCTTGGCAGTTCGGGCTGGACTGTTCCCATGAGGCACAGGGTCAGACTGATTTGCATATAGCCATGTTTGAACTGGGGTGGCAGAGTGGGCTAAAGAACGGTGATGGATCAAACCCAGATCTTTTGACTGGGTGTGAGTGTTTTATTGATTCAGATGCTCTGTCCATCACCACCCCCTTTTGTACCGCTTTTGGCCGCCATAAGTGTGGCAGGGTATGCTCAGACGTGAGTCCCTTGCTCACTTTGCCACTGGATTCAAGCAAGCCGGGCTGAAGACGCCTGGAATGCCAGAAACCGGTCCTCGGAAGCTTGTTTCCGGTCCAGGGAAGACATGGCTTGGCAGTTCAGGCTGGACTGTTCCCATGAGGCACAGGGTCAGACTGATTTGCATATAGCCATGTCTGAACTGGGGTGGCAGAGTGGGCTAAAGAACGGTGATGGATCAAACCCCGATCTTTTGACTGGGTGTCAGTGTTTGATTGATTCAGATGCTCTGTCCATCACCACCCCCTTTTGTACCGCTTTTGGCCGCCATAAGTGTTGCTCACTTTGCCACTGGATTCAAGCAAGCCGGGCTGAAGACGGCTGGAATGCCAGAAACCGGTCCTCGGAAGCTTGTTTCCGGTCCAGGGAAGACATGGCTTGGCAGTTCAGGCTGGACTGTTCCCATGAGGCACAGGGTCAGACTGATTTGCATATAGCCATGTCTGAACTGGGGTGGCAGAGTGGGCTAAAGAACGGTGATGGATCAAACCCCGATCTTTTGACTGGGTGTCAGTGTTTGATTGATTCAGATGCTCTGTCCATCACCACCCCCTTTTGTACCGCTTTTGGCCGCCATAAGTGTTGCTCACTTTGCCACTGGATTCAAGCAAGCCGGGCTGAAGACGGCTGGAATGCCAGAAACCGGTCCTCGGAAGCTTGTTTCCGGTCCAGGGAAGACATGGCTTGGCAGTTCAGGCTGGACTGTTCCCATGAGGCACAGGGTCAGACTGATTTGCATATAGCCATGTCTGAACTGGGGTGGCAGAGTGGGCTAAAGAACGGTGATGGATCAAACCCCGATCTTTTGACTGGGTGTCAGTGTTTGATTGATTCAGATGCTCTGTCCATCACCACCCCCTTTTGTACCGCTTTTGGCCGCCATAAGTGTTGCTCACTTTGCCACTGGATTCAAGCAAGCCGGGCTGAAGACGGCTGGAATGCCAGAAACCGGTCCTCGGAAGCTTGTTTCCGGTCCAGGGAAGACATGGCTTGGCAGTTCAGGCTGGACTGTTCCCATGAGGCACAGGGTCAGACTGATTTGCATATAGCCATGTCTGAACTGGGGTGGCAGAGTGGGCTAAAGAACGGTGATGGATCAAACCCCGATCTTTTGACTGGGTGTCAGTGTTTGATTGATTCAGATGCTCTGTCCATCACCACCCCCTTTTGTACCGCTTTTGGCCGCCATAAGTGTTGCTCACTTTGCCACTGGATTCAAGCAAGCCGGGCTGAAGACGGCTGGAATGCCAGAAACCGGTCCTCGGAAGTTTGTTTCCGGTCCAGGGAAGACATGGCTTGGCAGTTCGGTCTAGACTGTTCCCATGAGGCACAGGGTCAGACTGATTTGCATATAGCCATGTCTGAACTGGGGTGGCAGAGTGGGCTAAAAAACGGTGATGGATCAAACGCAGATCTTTTGACTGGGTGTGAGTGTTTGATTGATTCAGATGATCCGTCCATCACCACCCCGTTTTGTACCGCTTTTGGCTGCCATAAGTGTGGCAGGGTATGCTCAGACGTGAGTCCCTTGCTCACTTTGCCACTGGATTCAAGCAAGCCGAGCTGAAGACGGCTGGAATGCCAGAAACCGGTCCTCGGAAGCTTGTTTCCGGTAAAGGGAAGAGATGGCCGGGCAGTTCGGGCTGGACTGTTCCCATGAGGCACAGGGTCAGACTGATTTGCATATAGCCATGTCTGAACTGGGGTGGCAGAGTGGGCTAAAGAACGGTGATGGATCAAACGCAGATCTTTTGACTGGGTGTGAGTGTTTGATTGATTCAGATGCTCCGTCCATCACCACCCCCTTTTGTACCGCTTTTGGCCACCATAAGTGTGGCAGGGTATGCGCAGACGTGAGCGCCTTGCTCACTTTGCCACTGGATTCCAGCAGGCCGGCTGAAGACGGCTGGAATGCCAGAAACCGGTCCTCTGAAGCTTGTTTCCGGTCCAGGGAAGACATGGCTTGGCAGTTCGGGCTGGACTGTTCCCATGAGGCACAGGGTCAGACTGATTTGCATATAGCCATGTATGAACTGGGGTGGCGGAGTTGGCTAAAGAACGGTGATGGATCAAACGCAGATCTTTTGACTGGGTGTGAGTGTTTGATTGATTCAGATGCTCCATCCATCACCACCCCCTTTTGTACCGCTTTTGGCCACCATAAGTGTGGCAGGGTATGCTCAGATGTGAGTACCTTGCTCACTTTGCCACTGGATTCAAGCAAGCCGGGATGAAGACGGCTGGAATGCCAGAAACCGGTCCTCTGAAGCTTGTTTCCGGTCCAGGGAAGACATGGCTTGGCAGTTCGGGCTGGACTGTTCCCATGAGGCACAGGGTCAGACTGATTTGCATATAGCCACGTCTGAACTGGGGTGGCAGAGTGGGCTAAAGAACGGTGATGGATCAAACCCAGATATTTTGACTGGGTGTGAGTGTTTGATTGATTCGGATGCTCCGTCTATCACCACCCCCTTTTGTACCGCTTTTGGCCGCCATAAGTGTGGCAGGGTATGCTCAGACGTGAGTCCCTTGCTCACTTTGCCACTGGATTCAAGCAAGCCGGGCTGAAGACGGCTGGAATGCCAGAAACCGGTCCTCGGGAGCTTGTTTCCGATCCAGGGAAGACATGGCTTGGCAGTTCGGGCTGGACTGTTCCCATGAGGCACAGGGTCAGACTGATTTCCATTTAGCCATGTCTGAACTGGGGTGGCAGAGTGGGCTAAAGAACGGTGATGGATCAAACCCAGATCTTTTGACTGGGTGTGAGTGTTTGATTGATTCAGATGCTCTGTCCATCACCACCCCCTTTTGTACCGATTTTGGCCGCCATAAGTGTGGCAGGGTATGCTCAGACGTGAGTCCCTTGCTCACTTTGCCACTGGATTCAAGCAAGCCGGGCTGAAGACGGCTGGAATGCCAGAAACCGGTCCTCGGAAGCTTGTTTCCGGTCCAGGGAAGACATGGCTTGGCAGTTCGGGCTGGACTGTTCCCATGAGGCACAGGGTCAGACTGATTTGCATATAGCCATGTTTGAACTGGGGTGGCAGAGTGGGCTAAAGAACGGTGATGGATCAAACCCAGATCTTTTGACTGGGTGTGAGTGTTTTATTGATTCAGATGCTCTGTCCATCACCACCCCCTTTTGTACCGCTTTTGGCCGCCATAAGTGTGGCAGGGTATGCTCAGACGTGAGTCCCTTGCTCACTTTGCCACTGGATTCAAGCAAGCCGGGCTGAAGACGCCTGGAATGCCAGAAACCGGTCCTCGGAAGCTTGTTTCCGGTCCAGGGAAGACATGGCTTGGCAGTTCAGGCTGGACTGTTCCCATGAGGCACAGGGTCAGACTGATTTGCATATAGCCATATCTGAACTGGGGTGGCAGAGTGGGCTAAAGAACGGTGATGGATCAAACCCAGATCTTTTGACTGGGTGTCAGTGTTTGATTGATTCAGATGCTCCGTCCATCGCCACCCCCTTTTGTACCGCTTTTGGCCGCCATAAGTGTTGCTCACTTTGCCACTGGATTCAAGCAAGCCGGGCTGAAGACGGCTGGAATGCCAGAAACCGGTCCTCGGAAGTTTGTTTCCGGTCCAGGGAAGACATGGCTTAGCAGTTCGGTCTGGACTGATCCCATGAGGCACAGGGTCAGACTGATTTGCATATAGCCATGTCTGAACTGGGGTGGCAGAGTGGGCTAAAAAACGGTGATGGATCAAACCCAGATCTTTTGACTGGGTGTGAGTGTTTCATTGATTCAGATGTTCCGTCCATCACCACCCCCTTTTGTACCGCTTTTGGCCGCCATAAGTGTGGCAGGGTATGCTCAGACGTGAGTCCGTTGCTCACTTTGCCACTGGATTCAAGCAAGCCGGGCTGAAGACGGCTGGAATGCCAGAAACCGGTCCTCTGAAGCTTGTTTCCGGTCCAGGGAAGACATGGCTCGGCAGTTCGGGCTGGACTGTTCCCATGAGGCACAGGGTCAGACTGATTTGCATATAGCCATGTCTGAACTGGGGTGGCAGAGTGGGCTAAAGAACGGTGTGGGATCAAACGCAGATCTTTTGACTGGGTGTGAGTGTTTGATTGATTCAGATGCTCTGTCCATCACCACCCCCTTTTGTACCGCTTTTGGCCACCATAAGTGTGGCAGGGTATGCTCAGACGTGAGCGCCTTGCTCACTTTGCCACTGGATTCCAGCAGGCCGGCTGAAGACTGCTGGAATGCCAGAAACCGGTCCTCTGAAGCTTGTTTCCGGTCCAGGGAAGACATGGCTTGGCAGTTCGGGCTGGACTGTTCCCATGAGGCACTGGGTCAGACTGATTTGCATGTAGCCATGTCTGAACTGGGGTGGCAGAGTTGGCTAAAGAACGGTGATGGATCAAACGCAGATCTTTTGACTGGTTGTGAGTGTTTGATTGATTCAGATGCTCCGTCCATCACCACCCCCTTTTGTACTGCTTTTGGCCACCATAAGTGTGGCAGGGTATGCTCAGATGTGAGTCCCGTGCTCACTTTGCCACTGGATTCAAGCAAGCCGGGATGAAGACGGCTGGAATGCCAGAAACCGGTCCTCTGAAGCTTGTTTCCGGTCCAGGGAAGACATGGATTCGCAGTTCGGGCTGGACTGTTCCCATGAGGCACAGGGTCAGACTGATTTGCATATAGCCACGTCTGAACTGGGGTGGCAGAGTGGGCTAAAGAACGGTGATGGATCAAACCCTGATATTTTGACTGGGTGTGAGTGTTTGATTGATTCAGATGCTCCGTCCATCACCACCCCCTTTTGTACCGCTTTTGGCCGCCATAAGTGTGGCAGGGTATGCTCAGACGTGAGTCCCTTGCTCACTTTGCCACTGGATTCAAGCAAGCCGGGCTGAAGACGGCTGGAATGCCAGAGACCGGTCCTCGGGAGCTTGGTTCCGGTCCAGGGAAGACATGGCTTGGCAGTTCGGGCTGGACTGTTCCCATGAGGCACAGGGTCAGACTGATTTCCATATAGCCATGTCTGAACTGGGGTGGCAGAGTGGGCTAAAGAACGGTGATGGATCAAACCCAGATCTTTTGACTGGGTGTGAGTGTTTGATTGATTCAGATGCTCTGTCCATCACCACCCCCTTTTGTACCGATTTTGGCCGCCATAAGTGTGGCAGGGTATGCTCAGACGTGAGTCCCTTGCTCACTTTGCCACTGGATTCAAGCAAGCCGGGCTGAAGACGGCTGGAATGCCAGAAACCGGTCCTCGGAAGCTTGTTTCCGGTCCAGGGAAGACATGGCTTGGCAGTTCGGGCTGGACTGTTCCCATGAGGCACAGGGTCAGACTGATTTGCATATAGCCATGTTTGAACTGGGGTGGCAGAGTGGGCTAAAGAACGGTGATGGATCAAACCCAGATCTTTTGACTGGGTGTGAGTGTTTTATTGATTCAGATGCTCTGTCCATCACCACCCCTTTTTGTACCGATTTTAGCCGCCATAAGTGTGGCAGGGTATGCTCAGACGTGAGTCCCTTGCTCACTTTGCCACTGGATTCAAGCAAGCCGGGCTGAAGACGGCTGGAATGCCAGAAACCGGTCCTCGGAAGCTTGTTTCCGGTCCAGGGAAGACATGGCTTGGCAGTTCGGGCTGGACTGTTCCCATGAGGCACTGGGTCAGACGGATATGCATATAGCCATGTCTGAACTGGGGCTAAAGAATGGTGATGGATCAAACGCAGATCTTTTGACTGGGTGTGAGTGTTTGATTGATTCAGATGCTCCGTCCATCACCACCCCCTTTTGTACCGCTTTTGGTCACCATAAGTGTGGCAGGGTATGCTCAGACGTGAGTCCCTTGCGTACTTTGCCACTGGATTCCAGCAGGCCGGGCTGAAGACGGCTGGAATGCCAGAAACCGGTCCTCTGAAGCTTGTTTCCGGTCCAGGGAAGACATGGCTTGGCAGTTTGGGCTGGACTGTTCCCATGAGGCACAGGGTCAGACTGATTTACATATAGCCATGTCTGAACTGGGGTGGCAGAGTGGGCTAAAGAACAGTGATGGATCAAACGCAGATCTTTTGACTGGGTGTGAGTGTTTGATTGATTCGGATGCTCTGTCCATCACCACCCCCTTTTGTACCGCTTTTGGCCACCATAAGTGTGGCAGGGTATGCTCAGACGTGAGTCCCTTGCTCACTTTGCCACTGGATTCAAGCAAGCCGGGCTGAAGACGGCTGGAATGCCAGAAACCGGTCCTCTGAAGCTTGTTTCCGGTCCAGGGAAGACATGGCTTGGCAGTTCGGGCTGGACTGTTCCCATGAGGCACAGGGTCAGACTGATTTGCATATAGCCATGTCTGAACTGGGGTGGCAGAGTGGGCTAAAGAACGGTGATGGATCAAACCCAGATCTTTTGACTGGGTGTGAGTGTTTGATTGATTCAGATGCTCCGTCCATCACCACCCCCTTTTGTACCGCTATTGTCAAAATAAACCCCAAGATGTTTTACTTTAGGAACTGGGGTAGGTAGATCCCCCAATTCCTGCGGCCACCACTCAGGAAACCAAAAGAATGCATTAGACCCGAAGAGTTTACCCTCAGTTTTTGCCAAATTTGATTTTGAACAATTGTTGGCCATTCACTTTCCAATTTAGAGCATGCAGTCATGGAATCTTGAGTCTGTATTGTCAGGATTGCTAGCTGCCGATACCATGATTTGGGTGTAACTGACATAGGACACTACTGCAAAACCAAATTATCTTATGAGGTTAGCCAAGGGAGTCACCAAGGGAATCACAAAATAGTTAAAAAATGGTCAGACTCAGAGATATCCCTGAGGGATCCACGAGGCACAGAGAAGAAGGAATATTTGAAAGGGATGCGCTTGACAAATTGTTTTCAGTCTAAGAGAAACTATTTGAGGAGCTCAAGAGCTTTGCCTTTGATGTTAATGGTGAAGAGACAAATCAATGAGGAGTCCGTGGTTAACAGGGTAAAATGATGCCAAAAGGACTAATACAATCAGAGCAGCACCATCTTCATTATCC
Organism: Lissotriton vulgaris; assembly: GCF_964263255.1. Lineage (NCBI taxonomy): Eukaryota > Metazoa > Chordata > Amphibia > Caudata > Salamandridae > Lissotriton > Lissotriton vulgaris. The sequence continues at coordinate 900,991,245 of NC_141687.1, forward strand.
AGGATTTGCCTAATTTGTTCAGAGGCAGTAATCAATGCTAGTTCGGTGCTGTGTTGGCTTCAAAAACCAACCAGCGTGTTGTCGAGAAGTGAATTATTTATAAAAACCAAGATAACTCCTGATTGATAGCTTTTTCCATGATCTTAGAAGGAAATGGAAGAGAAGAGATTGGCCTGTAGTTGTTGGGATTGTTGCTATCTAAATTAGCTTTTTTAAGTGAGGCAGAATAGAAGCCCTTTTCCATTCCTTTGGAAAGGACCCAAGCATAAATATCCTGTTAAAGATGTCCATAAGATACTTAGAGATAACTGTTGGTGCTAGCTGAAGAATCCAAGGAGGGCAGGGTCCAGTGGGGAGCCAGACTTGGTTTGACACATCATGGACCGGACATATTCCTCAGATAGAGGGGAGAAGGACATCAGAAGAGGTTTGCGAATGAGATCTGAGGGAGAGACATCCTGTGAAATAGTAGATAAATCAGATGGGATTACCCCCGAGTCAGGAAAGCCCAAAGGACTGGCATCTATTGAGTCAATGTTATTAATCTCATTGATCTCTGTGTGTCCTGCATTGACAGAGTGATTGGCAGAGAATCTGTTGTAGATAGCTTCTACCTTATTTTGAAAGAAGATGGCTAATATGATACAAAATGCTTGGCTGGCTAACTTATTTTAAGGTTCTCGGAACCTTACTTCCCTTTTGTACTGTAGCAAAAAGTTCCTTTCGGACATTCAAAAAGGTTTTTCATCGTAAAATAGCTGGATTTGACTTGGGAATTCAATTTTTTGTAAGTCCCTTGAGCCTGTTTATAAGCCATCTTCTCACTAATGTCATAATTAGAGTGTCATTTCTGTTAGCAGGCTTGTTTGTGAACTCTAAGACTGTTATCAAACCAAGGTTCAGACAGGGAGTTTCTGAGGTTTTTATTTATTTTAATTGGAGATAGCAAGGAAATGTTGCAGTCAATCCACCTTTGATCATTTCCGGTAGCTTGATTGAGGTCTGGGGTCATTTCTGGCCCAGATTTCCCTAAACATAAATAAAAGGATCTTTTTCCTCCAGTTTCAAGTGAAACATTACTGCATAGCGGTCAGACTACAACATTGGAAGAAAGGCTGTCACTTGAAGATTGTCTGAAAAAATCCCGTCTAGAGAATGGCCAGCTGAATGCATGGGCATGATGCCAATTGCAAAAGGCTTAAGCTAGACATCAAGTCCAGGAGCTGAGAAACATCTTTATCTGATGAGTTCTCCAGCTGAAAATTAAAATCACCAAGAATGGTGAAATCAGAGTAGTTAGCTTTGTTATCCCACAGCTGATAGCTATTATTTATAAAGGGTGATCTGGGGCCTGGAGGCCTATAATTCCGAACTTCCTTAAAGGGGTAGTCGTGGGTGAGTGATGTTTTAAATGAAAGTGCTTTCCAGTCACGTTCGCTTATACCGGCACAAAAGATACCTTGGTGTGGTCCTGAAAAAGTTGCTAGACGTAATCCTCTTTTTCCAATGCCGTCGAGCCTAAAAATGATATATCCAGGTGGCGTGGCTGAAACAATATCCGGGTCTGAAGCTGCATTTGCCCATATCCTCCATGTGTTCTTCATGAAGTCTCAAATCCATGGCATTCTGTGTAAGGGGCCTTGCATTTATAAGCACACAGCTGAATTCCCTATAAGGGGCAGAGGATTTGGGGAATAAGCGCTCAAAAGAACTAAGCGAGTGAACCTTTTCACAGGTTGAAGAAAGTTCACAATTCAGGCAAATCCTCGCCTTGATTAAATCAGGAAGGGAGAAAATGGGCACAGAGCAACTCTTACCTGTGGGTCTGAGGCTTAACAAGTCTGCCCGTGAGTAGCGGATAGGAGTCTCCTGATGGGCGTCCAAAACCGGTAGGGTGGCTGGCACTGAGTTCTGTCTGAGTGTGGATGGGTGCAGATGGGCTTGCCTTCGCAGGCTCACTGTAGAGCTGGCTTTGAAGGATGCGCAGTTCAGTGTGGAAAACTGCCATTAAAATCAAAAATGTGTGGGCAAAGTAAAGCACTAAACTGGGGTCCAGAAACCCCTGCTGTCCTTCACAACCTCCCTTGTAAAGAAACAGCTACTGGTAAACAAGGAAGAATTTTTTAAAAAGGTGAGAACCCCTAGGAAAACATAAAATCATTTAAAATCCAACGAAGTCAAGCAACCTAAATATGGCGACCAAGGAGCCAGGCACCTCCTAAACTGCACGCTCATGTATACAAGTTAATGAATTAAACACTATTTTAGATTCGCAACAGAAGGGTGAAGCCTCCTCCTGAGAGCTGCTCAGACGGACTGACAAGGTACACACGCCTTACTTTGGGGTGCACAAACTTTACTTACAACTTGAATCAGTACTGCAATCTGATCACATGGTGGGCCATGTCCTGGCCAGGTTCTTTTCAACTCATGTTGTGGTTATCTGAGACAGGTTTGATCAGACCAGGCATTCTGACTTGAAGATTAAGTGATGATGTCCTTAAAGATGTGGTGTTCTGAGATACCATTGGCTCACATATTAGACCATACTTCCATATAAATTAGCACTTTGCCACCCATGCTTGTGTTTAATGGGATGCTTCAAGACTTACATCTGGGAGTGCATATTATCACAGCCTATGGTTTAAAAAAGATAGGCAGAGAACTGAACTGAAGATAGCTGAGTTAGAAAATATGGTGGTATTTGGGCAACAGACCTCAGAGGCACTAGAAGAGCTCACGTCTGGCTGCAATGACAAATTGCTGATTCGGCACATGGCGAGACTGGGCTATGTAAGGGCATTGAACTCTGATAATAGGGCAGTGGTAACATAGCTGATGGATATTAAGACAATGGTGTAGTACTGTACAGTACTATACAGGGAGAACCTGGGCTAAGAATCTGCCCCTTTGGAGCATTATGTGGCCAATACTGAAGTGAGTACGCTAAATGACATACAGATAGAGGAACCTACTAGTGCTGAAAAAATTAAAGGGGAGATAAAGGGCATGGTGACTAGGAAAGTAGTAGGTGGCGATGCAATTCCAGCAGAATAAAGCACAGTGCTTACTCCCAAAATTCCGAAAAAGTTTGAAACACAGGGGCATATTACCAATAACTAGCAATAATTATATTTATGTTGGCTTAGCGGCAATATTTTTATCGCCAAGCTGCGGCGATTTTTATCGCTTAGGAACCTTGTTATTAGCAAGATTTATCTCCTAAGCGATAAAAATCGGCCGAAATGCATGAATATCGCTGAAAAGTCAGCGATATTTATGCATTACCGAGCTAATGCTCTTAGCCATGTTAGCCACCTACCATTGGATAACATGGCTAAGAACTGCTCAGGGGCAGGTGTTAGCTTTTGGAGATTTTCGTGCTTAGCGCGACTATCTCCAAAAGTTTGTAATAGGAGATAGCAATGTTAGCGACTGTTTCCAGTCGCTAACATCTTGGCACGCTCACTTTGCATGCCATTAGTGATAAATTTCACTGACATGCAAAGCGGGGCCCAAGATGGTCGTAATCTCCTACTAGCTGTCGCTAACTGGTGTTAGCGACAGCTAGGTAATAAGGAGATAATTTTATCTCCGCTTTCTTGGCTTTTAAAGCCAAAAAAGCGGAGATAAACCCCCTTGATAATATGCCCCACAATGCTTACCCCCAAACTACAGTAAATGTTTGAAGCAGCCAAAAAAGACAGGTTTTACCTCAAACAACACAAAAGACAATCATAGTAGGAATTCCCAAACCAGGAGGGGACCCACTGCAGACCAAAGTATATCTTCCACTTTCAATCAATAAAATAGATTATAATCTAATGACTAAAATGCTGGCCAACAGGTTAATGCCTTTAACGCTGAGACAAGTCCACACTGATCAGACGGGTTTTATGCCTGGTAGATGTACAGCCATGAATGTTCAACACCTCCTCCTTGTTCACAGAAATTGCTCCAGGATGTTTGCAGCCAACCTCCTAGTACTCTCCTTTCATATTTGGAATCCCCATTTACTTGGCAGGTACGATAGTAAACAATCACCCTTTATAACAACCGCACTACACTTGTACCCGTTTCGTCGTCCTATTTGTATTTCGTTTTAAATGGTTTTAAACCTAACATTTCATAGAAAACTGGATGCCATTATTGTCGCAAGTAGTGCTATTTTTATTCGTACTGCATGAATGTTCCCAGGCCCTCGTGAATGCATTAAACAAAAAGAAAGACACAATGAGATTCCAATTTCAACAAATTCAAGTAAACAATGGACTCAAACCACAGAGTATCACAGTAACTAACACTCAGTGATCAGAAGAACCTAACTAGCACAACTAATGAGACGCTTGCAACGATTGATACCTGGCTCTTTTCTGCTGGATCATAATTTTGCTGAATTTACTGTTGTGCTTTTTTCCAGCCCTTAATCATTTTGTAATGAGACCATTTTGATCAAACATATCTTGAGTAACGCTGTCATAAAATGGCCGCTCATGTTTGCCATTGAAGAAACTTGTAACCATGGTCTGGAAATGAACATAAAAAAGTTTGCTTGATGGGACCTTAACCAGGTGCTTTGCAAGCTCTGTGAGTCACTTTTTAAGTGGATGCCGTCATGAGGTAAAGGATTGCTTTACATCCTAGCTCCTGTATTGATTTTTTTTACACCATAACAACAAATCAATTTGATGAAGAGAGGTACTAAAGAGTATCCAATGCATACAAGAAGAGGATTTCCAACCTACACGTGCATCTATATAAATGTAACATACCACTATAAAAAATGATTCCTAGTTGTTTTTGTGCAAAGTGGTATTTTTTCATTTCACCTTTCCAAAGAGTGTCAATTAACTGCTGTCCATTTAATTTGAAGCAAGGCTAAGATAGTTTATATGTCAGCTCCCTTTTCAGTATAAGAGTGTAACATTCAAAGTTAACATTTTACAATAGTGACAAACTGACAAACTTTGTGAAGTTGCAAAGTTTGACACATTTTTGTAAAACTGCACCTGAGGTGGATATTTCCTGCAAAACTTTTCACAGCAAAAACATTTTGTGGTACAATTCTTCTATTAAAAAATAACATATGAATTGTTCTTCTCCCACACAAACTACTTATAGTACAATTTTTCATGTGGTAAGTTTTGTAGAACTTCACGATTATAGTGAAGTTGGCGAGGTTTAATAAATAAAATCTTTACGAATTTGGCAAAATCAGCTTCACACATATTGCATGCACCTAGTCTAAGGCACTTTCAGCATTGCCTTTACACATTCATCATCCATCCTATAAATATACATGTAAAGAATCACTAATTCAAGGTGCATAGGTATATTAGACCTACGGTTTATAAACAGTTACATCTATTACATATAGCTTGCTTATTAGCCTTTGCCTCGGGTTTAATGATTGGTGCTGTAAGGTTGATAGTGCTTGAAACATATTATTTATTGTAAGACAATCTTATATTTTTATGTTGGTTGCTTTTGTGACTGGAAACGATTGCCTTTACAAATTAAATAAATGATGCTATTGATAGACAACCATGGTACGGGAGGTGCTGGGTGTTAGGATGAGGAGAAAAGATATGGAACACGTCTATCATCCTGTCACTCGAAAATAAGCACTGCAAAGCCAGTAGGTCTCACCATTTTAATATCTGTGCTAAACAATTGGGTTTGCCAATGCTTCTGTGGAAAGCATTGTTTAAAATCGTAAAAGTGAAAAATTGGAAATACTTCAGAAAAAGCAAAGAAATATCTAAAGGTATCCCAAAAACAAATATTGAATTTAATATTCTCAATCTCTAGAGACCGCTCGAATTATTTTTACAATTTCACACAGGAAACTTTGAACATAATTTCCAAAAACAATTTTAATTTGATCCAGCTTAAAAGTAAAACAGATTACTAAAAAGAACATAAGATATGTCTGAGGAATTGTTAGAATGTAAAGAAAAATGCTTGCTAATAGCCCCATAACTGGTACAAATGCTCAGATAATTTGGGCTCTGCAGCAGCCCAGGGTGAACATTATTGGCCCTCTGAGGGACGGGAGATCTTCTTTCCAGTCACTCTAAGTGAACCTTCTGTCTCAGATGGACTCTGAGTGACTGCAGCAGCCCGCCACTTCCCCAGCACCATAGATGCTGCATCAGCGTTCTGAAGCCTAAGCTTTGATGCAAAGTAGGGAAGTCATGAGATAAAACAAAATCAGCCTGAATTCTACTATTCATTCAAACCTGGAAAAAATGTACATGTTGCTATGCTTTTGGGGATGACCTGGGAGTGTAGGGAGCAACACAGAGAGCATGGGGGGAGGAATGTGACAGCAAAGCGGCACACGGGGAAGAGAGCATGAAAGCACATGCCTTCCCATAGAGTGCTCAACGAAAAACAAAAAAGTAGTTCCCACATGTGAGTGGCGGAAGGACACAAGCAATTCCATTAAGATGATGGTAAAGAAGCTCTGTTCCATGGTAAAGAACAAACAGGAAGCGGAAGGAAAGCCATTGAATAAGAAGCAAGCAAATGAAAGTGACAGCAAAGCCAACCAGTGGAAGACAGTGGGATGGCCTAAAGCCCACTGTTGTGTGTTTTCGTTGTCCGCTATAGCTCTTCAACAACAGTTTAGCTGGCAATAGGCAAAATGAAAAAATTATTGAAAATGACCGCTTCTTCATTTTGAAGCATGCACGATAATCCTTGTAAATGTAAATGTAAATGTACTTGTAAAGCGCACTGTGACTCCAAGGAGTATCCTGGCGCTGAAGACCGCTGGGGAACCTGTCCTGGTTTTCCCTGTGAGATGGTCCCTTTCTGGGTATCTACAAGGTGAAACCAAGCATCCCCAGCGTCTGTGGGAGGCCGTTGTAGAGATGAGGCTAGCTTAATGCCCAGAGTTGCCGAGTGTGTTCCCTGGTTAGAGTAGGCACTGAGGCGAGAATTACCTAGTCCGTTTGACCCTGGTCCACAACCCTGCCGCGTCGGGGATTGAACCCTGGTCCAGGGCCGTTCTCTGCTTACGGGTCTGCCACCTCTAACCAGTAAGCCACACTTCCCACTGGTGTAAGGCAAATGTTGTCTTCTTTCAGATAGATTCACACTTTGATTGCTCGTCTCCATTAGTGCATGTATGTTTCTATGTTTGAAAAAGGCGTAGCTTTGTGGATCAATCCATAGCCTTAGTACCGGATGAGTGTTTGCAATGTTATTAAAACATTTTTTCGAAATCAAGAATATTTTCTCAGGTTATAGAGATTTCAGCAATTGTATTCTGCTTTTTGACTCGTGCTCAGGGCCGGACTGGGAACCACAACCGGCCCTGGCAAAGTGCTTGGCCGGCCTCCCCCTCCCCACTAGGAGGGGGGGGGGTGTTGGAGGTGCCGCCGAGCTCTTTGCCAGGACAGCTTTTCGGACGATTTTGGTACAGGGCTGATTTTGCAGCTATGCTGCAAAAACGGCCCTGTAACAAAAACGGCCCCCAGGGGCCCAAAACTGCCCCCCAACAGTGCGACGCACCGGGGGATTGTCCGGAGCCTAATAAATAGTATATAGTTTAGTTACAAAAAACAATCTTCAATATAGTGAGGAAACAGAAGTGAAGCTAAATGTTTATATTTGTTGTTTCCACATTTTCTCTTCAGGTGGAATGCTTGTCCGCCCAGTTCTATGGGGACTATGTAACTCAACGGCACTTAGGCATTTCTTTTGATAAGTATTGATACTGTCTTTGTAAACTCAAGACCCAGGTACTGCTGCAAGCTGACTGAATTTCCAAGTATCTCTTCTTTAGGCTCACCTTTCAGGTAGTAACAAAGTTGAAGAGCTTTACTATGGAGCGTTGTGTAGGATACAACACTTCAATCACCTAACACATATGTCTCTCCCTAAACTATTCAAGAATTGTTAATTTCTATAAAAGATGTAACTTTCAGGTTAAGAAAAATTGTTTAGTCATTCACAACATCTTAAGGCATGAATCACAGTCTCTGTACTACCAATCACTGCGAATTTTACAGCTTATGTGTTTCTTTTTCATAGTGCTGCAGCAGTGGTGGCTCCTCTGCTAGAGTGGAGGAGCATCTCCCCCCTGCTGCTGTGCAGCCGTAAAAGAAAGGAAAAATAAAATGATAATAACACAACGTTATTATAATTTTTTCTTCCCTGCTGCAGCAGCATGAGGGTGAGGCTGCTCTGCTGACAGTGCAGGGGAGGAGTGGTGGGCACACTAAAATGTGCATGATACTTTGACCGAGCCTCTCGGCCAGCCAAACAATCATACGCATTTTAGCATGCTCTCTATGCAGGCGACAGTAAAGCCTGCATGGAGAACATGCCCAGGCCCCTGTCCCCGTTTGACCGCTGAACCACGGAGTTCAGACCAATCACAGTATTGCAGCATTGTGTTTGGTTTAGGGTAGCCAATCACAGTGCTGCATTGCTGCGTTGTGATTGCTTCAGGGTAGTCACTGACTGCTCCCGCCTGCAAGTGGATATCTGATCCTCTTTAAAAGTGTAGGTGGGTTGCCGCCTGCACTGTGAAAACATGGAGAGGCTGCCAGCAGCAGCTCCATGTTTTCACATGAATGTGCAGCCCTAAGGGCAGCGACGGTTTGCGGCTGCCCTGGGGGCAGCACATAGATCGTAATAGGGCATATTGCCATTGTTTGCGCCAGGCCCAGCATTTAAAAGGTGAGTCCACCGCAAACAAGGACAATGCGTAATACGGCCCCTGGATTCTCTCCACTCTGAGCAGACTGCCTCATCTCTCCACTTCCAGATTGCAGCAGCAACGTTATTCCCAGTCCTGGGGATATTGTCATTGCCCTTTGTGATGGGATTCAAGTAGAGGGACAGTGAAGTGCTGGGACTTTAACATATTTGTTCAGTTCATTTGTAGCCCTTTTGATAGTAGATCGAAACAAAAGAACTAGAAATGAAGATCCAGGGAGACATTACCTCATGACCATCCTTTATCTGGTGTTGAGAGATATTTGGGGATATGGGAAGCCGTTTCTCTGGAGAAAACAATTAATCATCCGCAGCCATCAGTCTGTTCCTATGTCACGGCTATACATGGGACAGGAGTGAAAACATGTGGATAGTTCACTACGATCAAACATGTGGAAGGCATTCTAAACATGCATTCTTAGTATGTGTATATATTCTTTAACATTGTAACCACACCAAGGCACTCCTGGATTGACATAATGCACTCAAGAGTCTTTATCCTTCACCCACGACCTCTCCCGCTAATCCTGCCCATTCTTATTCTTGGGTAAACATGCAGTCAATACCCGCCTTAAGCCCCGACGCAGGCCCTGAGTCGTGGCACCCGCAGGTCAGCAGCTGGTTCCAACCAGTGACTGGGTCAGATGCCAAACTCGCTGAGAATTGCTAGTGGAGATGAGTCTTTGCTCTCATGGTCCTAACTGGTTATTAAGACTGTGGATTCTTCCTATTTTCCCGCCTTCTGTCACTTGCCAGTTCTTCCTCTCCTTCTGTTTTGCATTCATCACTCTTCTTCCTCTATGCCTCGTGCTCACTACTTTGAACTTTATGCCTCCTGTAAGGAGAGCCTTCTGATTAGTCTGTTCCCTGTAACAAGCCCCATCCAACAGGTCTTGCCGCATAGATTCAATGGTGGACATCCATGTATGCTTTGTTCTGAATTGGGCAAGTGAGTGGGTTCCTATAGATAAGTCATGGGTACTTTGCATTGAGAACCCGTTCGAAGAGTGGAAAAGGACTACAAGCAAGTGGTACCCTTCTAAGGGAGATAGTCAACCTTTGGTCTTCACAGGTGTACAGACTAAAGTGAAGAAGAAGGTGAACAAGATATGATATTTCTAGTGCAATAACATCTATATTCTGACCAACAGACCTCTAGGATTCAGAGATGCCCCTTAACCTTCGGCTGAGCACTGCTCATGTTAAAGGGCATTTTCCTTACAGATACCCCACTAGTACATGGCCAGAGTGGAACAGTTTCTCTCAGGAGTGCATTATAATTCAAAGGAACTCTGGCCAATCAGGTTCTGTTGGTTGGGACATTGTCTTTTCAGTGGAATATGATGCAAGGTATCTCTTTGTGTGAAATGTGGCGTTTTTTGGCTATGCCACTGCCAACAGTCATTGTTAAGGTGCTGCTTCTGTTAGGCCATGTGTGGAACTATCTTGGTCCAAGTCTAAAAGAGACAAAGGGATCCTTCATGTTCTATTTAAAGGTAAACAAATTCAGACACAAGCCGCTTTACAGTGAATATTACATGGAAGAAGGAAACAGGAGATCGGGGGCATATATGGAGATAGGGACACAGTAGCGCAGAGTACCATTAACACTTGTGGGGCATCCTGCAATTAAGGTCCTGCATCACAAAGGGCCTCCGCACTCATGGCGGAGGTTCCACTATCGTTGGGAAATCTCCACATATGCGGATATTCCACCCTGAATCTGAAGGCTTCCCAAGACTTCGGGGCCTCCGCCACCAGTGCGGAGGTCCTTTGTGACTCAGGCTGTAAAATGCTACATGGATGCTGGAAGGACACCAACCTTGGGTACTCCACCTGTTAGGTACCCAAGCACTCTCATGCACTACATATGCAAATAGGAGTAAGGAGGGGGTCCACTCACTGCATGCTGGCCACATTTACCAGGGAGAGTCTCCCCACTTGGATTCATGTAAAAAGACCTGTACAAAATACAATGCCATGTAGAGCACTTGTCATCTGTGTCTTCTGACTTGTGACTCCTGCACACAAAAAAACTACTAGGTCACCAGAAGATTAAAACGATGTGCATGTTGCCACATGGATATTGTGCTATGGACTTTCGATTCCAGGATTATCCTTCTCAAAATAATGGGGTTGTCAGAATTATTTGAATACATTACAGCTGAAAACGAAGTAAAAGTAATATTTGCACAAAAAATAAAAATTGGGGTAATCTTTGATCATTATCTTATTCACCATATCTGCAAACCTCTTCAAAATATACAGTGCACATTTTGCCTCAAACTGTGGAACAGATTCCTCTCCAGTCAGGTTTCAGCAAAGACTTTCTGAACAAAAAGGAATTATGCACCACCAAAAAAGAAACATTAGTTTCGGTAACGGATTAATTCATGTGCAAATTATTTTGTGGTTTACCAAACCAAATCCTGTTACACGATCACCCAACGTTCAGCGGTGCTGCCAATTACCGATTGTGCAAATTACCGAACAGCTAATTTTCAGGACAATTTGCATATTCTTTTAGAGAAAGGAAAATACAGGCTTCTTCGTACATTGAATGTGCTAATCACTTGAAAATGACAGATAATATTTGGTGAAGCAGGTCGAAGTAAGACATAATTTATATACTTAAAGCTGTTACCAAGAACAAGCTTGATTGCAAAGACGGATGGAAATTCGGGGACAGCACAAAGATGCGAGGCTGACATTGTGTGGAAAGGGAGAATGGTCGTGTAGAAACGACTCTAAATATTTGAACTAAGGTGCACAAACCACATACGAGGTATGTCACCAACGAACAATAGAATTTCAAAAACAAATTGCGAATATTCAATTTGGCAATTATGATGTACAGCTGGAGCATTCTCTACAGTATCAGGGTGGGCAAGGTGTGCCTCATCTACTCAGATTGTATGAAGAATTTTAAGCCTTGGACCACATTTTCAAAGAAACTGACAATTGGCAAAGCTCTAAAAATTAAGCAGATTAACAATATCTGCCAAGTTAATCATTGGCCCTTCTTCCATAAGACACATTTTCAATGATTAACCTCAGCATCAAATGTATTATAAACTTCAAAGGTTTCTAAAGTACATGTTAATGTAGGCCAAGGACAAAAATTGTAATCTTCCTAAAGAAAAGTAATACAATATATGCTCTTGACACAGGAGGTTTGGGGTCGCTAAATTGAATGTGTTTTAAAGGGGCGTAATTTAGCCCAAAAAATCACCCCACCCTTTTATTCTACCACACTCGTTCCCGGGGCAAAGAAACAGGAGTGTAGCCAGAGTGTGATGTTCTGAAAAAATTAACAATGAGTGTTCCACATTGTAGTGTCCTGCTGGACACGTTCTAGTGTCTCAGCAGGCAGTAGTTTTAATAGCCACTCCACACATATCTCCTGCAATTGGCATTTCCATAAGGAGCTAAAGAGATCGCTTCTGAAAATAGAGGTGGAGTTTTACAAGCTACTTTGTTGAAATAGTAGATAGCGAGTGCATGTATCAACATTGTAGGTGTGAACATTTCTGCCAAGACCTGCAATTACCCACAGTCTCAATAGCTGGGTGCCAGATTTCTAGCATTTGGCGTGCCTGGTGATCCACCCAAGGGACACGCCTCACACAAACTGTGCCTCTTTTGGGCAAGGTTGTTCAGCAAGAATTCCAAGAGAAATAATTATGAAATCCTCTTTGTTGCAGCAACCCGTGCCTCTACATCTGTATTACTTCAATGCTTCCCTCCACTCAAATGCAAACTAGACTAGACTTGTGTTGCTATCAATCATGGAAATAGTCCAACAACATACCGACAGACATATGAGTTGGATCTTGCTACATGTATTGCAGGTTCCATCATTTGCCTTTCCTCCTTATTGCAAAATCAAAACAATATAAATGTTTCTAATCAGATCCAGACAGTTTTCAGGTGGGTTCAGGTTATTTGTGGCACATCGAGCCAATTCAGTTTTTTTTTTAGTTCACCGTCAATTTGCTTGTTGAGTTTGGAACACTTAAAAGAAAGTTTGATTCTCGTCTTGTCTGATTGTAGAACTTGGTTTCTCTTTGTGCTAGTAATTATGATTTATTAGTCAGATTCCCCAGAATTTTGTGACTTGTGTGGTCAACATTTGGCCAAACATATGTAAAAATGTGCTGCCCAAAACCCTAAAAAATGTGGTATTTTTGTAATAGGCTGAAAATGTGCCTTTCGCAAAAATAAAATTTTGCTTATGGTTTGTTACTGCCGGAGATTCGGCTAGGTCACAGTTTGTGACCTAATAGAGTCTTCAGAACCTCAGAGGCTCAGAATAGGAGGATGTCTGATGCCTGAGAGTGCAGATTTCAAATGGAAAGCTCCTCTCTCTCTGGCACCAGCCTGCCTGCCCTCCAGTGCATACGCAGGGCAGCAGGGCAAGAGGGCAGGAGAGTAGGTAGGCCATATATATGAGTTGGGAGGGGCACAGATATGTCTGATACAAGTCAAATACTCTCAGGTGATCCCATTGCAACTACTGTGGCTTTAGTTGCATTTAGCAAAACCACCTCAATAGGGGAAGTACATAGAGCTATACTCGGTTCAGCATACAGGCAAGGCAGCAGATTCAGATGGGGTGCCAGGAGATATTTTTAAACATAATTTAGAATTCTGGGCCCGTCACTTACACATTAATTCTATAATAGTTGGGGTCCGACTGAGTTGTGGAGTCAGTCAATCACAGCCCCTATATAAGTAAAAGGAGGTGAGAACGCCCCTTTTAATTATCGTCTGATTGCACTGCTTGACTCGTCGGGGGAAATCTTTGGCAGGGTCATTTTGAGAAAGTTTGAAGCTTGGGTGAGTGAAAATTCCTATTTTACCAAAGTGCAATATGGGTTACACCACAGATTGTACACTACTGATCAAGCTTTAAATCTTTCCCTAATTTGGGGTAAATATGCCAAGGATAGGAGAGGGGCCATACATATGGCTTTCATAGACTTCTCCTGTGTCTTTGACTTAGTGGACAGAAATAAGTTGTGAGATTTTATGGTAAATGTAGGAGTGGATTTATCTTTATTGAGTGTGCTAAAAAGTCTCCATCAAGATACGAATATGAGAGTCTGTTATTCTCAGACAGGCGAACAGACTCCACCTATCCAAGTTATGCATGGGGTGAGACAAGGTTGTATTTTGGCGGCTTTTTATTTATTTTTTATTTTATTGCCCTTGATTGCTTTTTAACCAACTGTATTTCTGACGTCCAGAAAATTGGTTCATGTTTAGTTCCTGTGTTACTATTCGCAGACAACATTGTATCTTGGCCTACACTGCTAATGTTCTGCAAGCAATCACTTTTAGATGGGTTTTATAGCTTTATGCAGGGGCTGAACCATAAAGTAAATAATGAAAAATCCTATATATTAGCATGTGGGCCAAAGACGTTCCAAGAAGTTATTTGGTGGAGTTACACCGATCATTAAAACAATTAATTTTAATTACTTGGACGTTTTATTTAGCGCCAAACTGAGATGGGACCGTTTAATTACTCGATTGCCCCATTCGATTGAGGCGGTATGTGAATCTCTGTTTAGATTTGTGAAAAATCTGAGACATAAACCCCCCAAATAACTGACAATGCTATATAGAAGAAAATGTCTGTCAGTGGACAAATATTGAGCTGGATTATGGGGGTATACATCTGCAAAGACCCTTCATGCAGCAGAAAATACGTTTTCAACCTGGCTTTTAAGACTCTGCAGATCCACATCAAGTTTTATCACTCACAATAAAATGGGCCTAGTTTTTTTTAGAAGACACGTGGGCGTGGCACCCATCTTCCTGTGGGTTGTAATTTGGTTCACCTTGGATTTAAGTTTCACTTGGCGAATAGTGGAGGATTGCCTGAAACAGGCTAACATGCTATCCATGGATTAAGCATATAAAAAAAATTCTTCAAGACCTAGGGTTATCTAGTCTCTTTGATAATACTAGCGGGAATAGCTCACACACAAAAGCTTTAGTAAAAGACTCATATCATGCCTATAGAGATAAGATGAAGCTTGAGAAAGTTCTAGAAATGGTTACTGTCCAATCATATATTCCATTGTCAACTTGCAAAGGCAGTGAGTCCTATCTATAATAGGTAAAGGCATCAGAACATAGATTCTATTTAACTTACCTTCGAGTAAACATGATTATTTTTTTGTGGCTTTTCCCATTAGTGGGTCTTGCTTTGCTTCATTACCCCATTATCTGTGTTTCGGAGAGTCCATACAGTCCACTAAGCACTTTATGTTTTTATGCAATTAATATTCTGTTTTTCGGACCCCGTTTTTCTGTCCAATTTTATCTAAGAATGCTTTCAAACACATCAAAAAGTTAATTGGTTCTACAACGTTTTGAGTCCACAGCAACGTGGTATGCAGTGTTGAATTCCATTTCTCAGGCAATGAGCTTAAGGAAAAAATATGCCTCATGATCCAGCTAAGATGATATGGAAGACCAATTATGACGTACATTTTAATAATTGACATTTTTTGATACAGTTTTGTGTGATCTGTTTACACTTGTTTTAAACATGTGCTTCTCTGGGCATGTTGCTGATGGAATAAAGAGTATTTTAACCTTGATATATATCCATTTTGCTTTGTTGCCAAAAAGCTAAATCTTGAGTAGTCTGATTCATATACTGCATCTCGTGTTTTCAATAAAGGTTACTTAAAAAAAAAAGATAATGCTCTATTCTCAGGAACAAAGGTTGATTAATGTCACTCTCTTTGATGCAATGTGGACAAATAATGTTCACTGTCACTAAAATGCCATCAGTAACAGCAGCCCGATCCATTCCAGTGTAAATGCTGAAAAAAGTAATGGGTGGAATGCTTGAAATAACCTCATCCACTGGTAATTAGGCAGGGTAGCATTTCAGTCGATCATTTTCTGCTCCTGAGTGCCTTCATTGCCTTTTGTAGTTTTTATATTTATCGACAGAGAATACTCACCAAAACTGTGTGCTCGTGAGTGATGAAAAAAACTCATATGACTCATTTATGCAGAAAGAAAATAAGAGCAACCCTATCATAAAACACATCTCAGCTGGATGATTTTCAGCTACATTGCAAGACATTCATTTCTTATTTTGTGTCCAAGATGGTGCCTCCCTACCTTAAACATCCCTCTAAAACATAGAAGAGGTAGGTAGTATAAAGGAAGTTCAAGAAGAGCGCTTTGGCACTTATTCCTTTTATTTGGCAGCTCTCCTCTTTCCACCAGCAGCACTGCTACCTATCTAAATAAATCAAAATCTACACCAGTGAGGTGGGGGTAGCCACAGTACCTTCTCTATGTACCTTTTGCATCAGAATGAAATAGGCTTTCACAGAAGTGGGGGCCTAATTTACATTGTTGGCAATGTATGTTGGCAGTCTACAAGGTCAAAAGACCTTAAGGACTGCCAAAATAGTTCTCACAGCTATAAAAAAAATAGGCAGATGGCAAGAGTGGCATTACAATTGTAACTGAAGCAAAACTGTAATGTAAGCAATGTAATGCAGTATAATGTAACATTATTTTATAGCATATATTCACCAGTTGCCTGGTTTCTTAGCTCTTTGGTGGAGACTTTATCTGCAGTTGTGGCTTTGCCGACTGGGCTTGACCATCGTGAAGGCATGCCCACAGACAAGCCCAGTCCCAGTAGGTAAAGTGTGGAATATTTAAAGGGTTTTCCCTGTATGTGGGGCCTATACTGTGTGACCTGCCTGCCAAATCAATGTATCTATTTGACATGTCTATGCAGGATATATCTCAGTAAGAATGTGGGACTGCTGATCCTCTCTTGAACTCGCTTTGGGTGTTTGCCATCACTTGTTGCCTCACCAGAATTTGTTTAGCATGGGGTGATAACTACTTTTCCTATCTCTTGGTGGCATAGCAAATTGCTTATTTGTGACATTTCTGTGTATTCATTGTTTATCTGACATGTTGACATTTCATTGCCTTTGAGTGACACTATAAAGAGTAGAAACAAGCAGTTATACATTGCGCTATAGCACACACACACTAACAGAAGTTCTGCAGAAATTACAGTGAATGCTAGCGTATGTTTACTTGGGAGTTAGGAGTTAAAGTTTGGAAGCTAGAGCACTGCTTCAGAAGCACTTTTACCTTTTGTTAGACCCGGGATGCCTGGTTGGCCGAGGTAGGTACCTTAGGCCAAGTAGGGACCCTCGTTCCAACGTCAGGGAAAGGAAGGTCACCTTCTTAGATAGCCCCGCTCACCTCCTCGGTAGCTTGGCACGAGCAGCCAGGCTTATCTTCAAGGCAAATGTGTAAAGTATTTGGAACCACGCTCACAGCAACCCAACGATGACACCACAAATAGACTCCACACGAGTTTTATAAAAATGAGTATAAACTTTATATAAAATAATATAGGATAAGACCACACAATATAAATCCAACATATGAGGTTGTGTACTATTTGTCCTGGCCGGTTGTTAGGCCAGCCAGCCCTTGTAAGTTCTGATGGTATTAATGAGCACTTCTAAACATGTTCCTGTAATCCTAATATCATGTTATACAGTTTGTAACGCTAAAATCAGACACTTTTGCAATGTCAAAAAACTGTAAGGCCTAACGCAGCAATAAGACACTCTGCAATGAAAAGAATGCAATGAGTAACTCAACAATCAGGCACTTTGCAAGGTAAAATAATGCAATGCGTAATACAACCACCAGGTATGGCGCTATGCAGAAATAAGGCGATGCGTAATAGACTAATCAGGTAATTTGTCATGCAGGAACAATGCAAAGCGCAATACGCTAATCAGGTAGTTCGTTATGCAGAAACAATGCAATGCGTCATACGACAATCAGGTAGTTCGTAATGCAGATAAAATGCCATGCGTCATAAAGCAATCAGGTAGTTTGTTATGCAGGAATAATGCAATGCTTAATACTCTAATAAGGTAGTCCGTTATGCAGAAATTATGCAATATGTAAAACGACAGCCAGGTACGCCATTATGCAAAAATGGAATAATGCGTAATACACTCAGGCCCGATCACCGGGCCTTAGGCGGTCTCTCCGCCTCTCCTTCTGACTTGCAGTCAGCCTCTCAACAGTTGCCCCCAACACGGTACGATGTAATCAAAAAGTGCAGCTCCGCACTCCGCCCCCTGTACTGCCACTATCTTGGCTATATGGGCCGCGATACGAGCCGTAGCAGAGGCTTGTGCTGCCAACATGGGAGAGAGGCTGAGAGCATCTCCCTCCGAGCCCGCGCCCTGCCCCAGGAGTCGACACACGTTACCTGGGGCGGGGCGCAAACTCACTCTCCTCTCCTCGCCCAGCAGCTGGGCCTCCAATGCACCTTTGTGAATTGGCAACTGCAGCTCGGGCCAGCAACTGAGCTCCTCAGGGACTGCCTGGCCGGGCCGCTATAGCCACAAAGATCTCAGGCTGCCACAGAGCACACACACACAGCGTCGCTGAGTCTTCCTTAAGCTTCGGGTGCACAATCACTGGGCACTCCACACAAAGGTCTCGGGCTCCACGAAGATCAAACGAACAGCCTAACTGAGATTCACTTTAGCTCCGGTGCACACGATAACATGGTAAATCCTCACAAAGGTTTCACAGTGGACAATTCACCCGCACACAGCGTCAATGACACTCACTTGGATTCCGGTGCACACGATAACAAGGCAGATCCTCACAAAGGTCTTGCGGTGCACAACGCACACGCACACAGCATCGATGAGACTCATTTGGATTCCGGTGCACATGATAACAAGGCAAATCCTAACGAAGGTCTCACGGTGCACAACGCACATGCACACAGCATCGAAACTCACTTGGATTCCGGTGCACACAATCACTGGACAATCCTCACAAAGAGGTTCAGGCTGCACAAAGCACACTCATACTGTGTCGCTGATCCTTGCTTGGACTCCAGGTGCCCACGATCAAAGGCCACGCCTTACGAGGGTCTCAGGCTGCAACAAGCATGCACACACAGCGCCGCTGAGACCCTCATGGAAACTTTTGTATTCCTGTGTTTCTGAAACAGGGAGAAAGTTCACCTCGGGCCATTGGGGATAAGTTACTTCAGGACACAGCACACAGCAAAGTACCTTCTAGCAGGGGTACACAGCACACAGTAAAGTCCCTTTTAGCCTTTCCTTGGCTAAAACAGCAAACTGCAGGCCAACCCCAGGACACACAGCAAGGGTCAGTCCTATCCTTCAGTCTCTTCAGTTGTTTCTTCCATGGCAAAGATCCTCTTGACCACAATGTATCTCCAATCTTGTTCACACTTGATCAAGCCATTTTCCAAAGTTCAGGGGCTTCAGCTCTCATAGTTTTACCCCTTAATGGCTTTGAAGTCTTTGTGTTCAGGGGGCACGGACCTCTGTTCAAACCAGTTCTGGTTGCCTCCCTGCCAGTGACACCTTTCCTCCTTTGATTAGTGGGGTTCTGAATTCTCAATCACTCAGCAGGAGATGGGACAATTGTTTTATAGCCGCAACACAGGCCTCTTCACCTCTAGGGGCTTCTACTACCCAAACACTCCAGATGCAGGGCAGCCTGTTGCTGTCTCACCTCCTTCCCTGGGTCAAGACATTCCCCAGATCCTATCACTTTCAAATCCAGACAGTCAATCCACAGCCAGGCAGAGACACACAGAAATGTTAGCGCACAAAAACTCAGCAACTTCTAAAAGAGTGGCTTCTAAACACACAGTGCAAAAACCACCTTCATAAAAAGATGCATTATTACACTGTGAGTTCAGGCATACTAAACTCACCTTTCCATCTTAAGCCTTTGGGAAGATAGCCTGGAAAACATAGTACAAAGCCTTCCCATTCTATCCTATGGGCAAGATGGTCTTTCCACAGTGAAAAAAAAATGGAGAGTATTTCGCTTTCAGGACATGGCACACACCTTAGCCATTACCTATCTTTCACATGCACTGCACCCTACCCAGGGGTACCCTGGACCTACCATAGGGGTGTCTGATGTGCATTATAAGGGAAGTGTAAGGTCTGGCAAGTGAGAGCACTTGACAGAACAATTTGGCAGTTTAACAAACTGTGTGCAGGCCCTGCAATGGCAGGCCTGAGTTCCCTTTTTAAAGCTACTTGTGTGGGTGGCACAAATAGTGCTGCAGGCTCATTAGTAGCAGTTGCATTACCCACCCTGGCACACATAGTGCACTTTGAGGGGCCTTTACTAGTAAGGCAAACATATCAATCATGGATAACCAATTACCATTACACTTTATACAGGGAGCATTTGCACTTTGACACTGTTTAGCAGTGGCAAAGTGTCAAAAGCATCTAAGTTGACAACACCAAATCAGAAAAAGGTCTATGGGGAAAGCAAAAAGGTTAGGGACTTTAGTCAAAAAGGGCTAAGTCCTACACCTTTATTGACCAGAATAACCCCTTAACTGCTAGGCCTTCCCTCCCCCTCCCCTGCTTCCAGTGCTAAGCCCTTTTTTGACTATTTTGGTTAGTTTGATACATAAGGTACCATGCCAAAAAAAGTATCCTTTTTCTCCACCATCCTGGGGATTCTAAAGCTACCCAGGGTTTGTGGATTTCCTTGGAGGGTACTGAGAAAATAGGCAGTATAAAGCTACTTTTTAATTTTTATTTTGGGAGGGGGGATAGGACAAAAGTGCTCCAGATAAAAACGTCTGTTTTTTGTAATCTAAACATGGCATCAATGAATGATTTTTGGTGCTAAAGTCACCATCTTCCCACCTTTCAGGAACATGCAGGGCTGAACTAAAAAACCTAGGGCCCTATTACCAAGATGTGCATTAAAAAACGCACATCGCACATTTCCCTATCGCCGGCTATCACCGGATTTTATCGCCGTGTTAGCGTGTCATTATCAACGCGCAACATGTAGGCGATATTAAATCCGGCGATAGGGAACATTAGCGTGTGAAAACAAGCGTTGTTGTAACGCGATAATGTGTGCCTTGATAATATGGGGGTGTGGATTCAGCTTTATGATCCACACCCCCATGTTATCAATGCCTAACACCTGATCAGAGCAGGCTTTGGGAGACCTGCGTTAAACAAGTTTATCGCAGGTCTCCTTCTCCCAACGCCTGCCTTGGTAATAGGGTGTTACCACCTCCAACCACATTTTACATGTGGTTGGACGTGGGAACGCCCACTTTGCATCATTAGCGATGTTTCTCGCTGACATGCAAAGTGGGCTTGAGGCAGGCGTTAGCATGCCCTTGTTAATAGGGCGCTAGAAGTATCGCTAGAAGTATCGCCGCTTTCTCTGCACAATTCGCGGAAAAAGCTGCAATACTTCACCTTGGTAATATGGCCCCTAAAGTTTTGGCATTTTTTAAAGGGGTACCACAGTTTTCCTGTTTTTTGTGTTTTCAACCTACTTGCAGTTTGGGTGGAAATCAGTATGGAGCCCATGGGTGATTCAGGAAAGCTATAGATTTATGAAAAGTAGACAAAATTCAGAATTCAGCAAGGGGTAATGTGTGTAGATCCCTGAAGGTTTCCTCAAATAACCTAACTGTTGAAATAATGAAATACGGAAAATGAGTAGTAAAAAATGGCCATTGTGGCGTTTTCATCTGTAACTTATTGTCACTTTGGCTGATTTACAAAAGCAATATACGATGACATCTGATAAACCCTTCTGGTTGCAAGAATACATAGGGTTTGTAGGTTCTCTAGGAACCCAAGGTACCCAGAGCCAACAGCTGAGCTGCACAATGATTTTTCATTGTTTCAAGAATATAGACCAATTCATATGGTGAAATATGAAGAATGGAAAATGGCTATCAAGGAAACCTATGTGCTTCTGAAATCTTCTGAAATGGGCACAAGGTATGGAGTTTTGGAGCAATGGTTATTTGTACAACTCTGAATTTGTGGGTACTTGTACTAGCATATGGTTTAGAGGGTATTTTTCAAAATGTCTTCTTTCTTACACACTGGTCTAGATTTGGAAGGCACAAATGCAGCAAAATCCAATAGGTATTAACAAATGTTCTACTTTTCTATGTTTCCACATGTTTTCCAATACAAAATGGTACGTCACTTGTGTGGGTAGAACTAGGGCCCACGACAGGAAACAGGTCAAAACACAACATGGATACATCACATTTTTCCACTGAAAACTGACTTCTTTTTTACCAAAGTGGGTAGCTGTGGATTTTGGACCCTAGCTCAGCTGGCACCTGGGGGGAATCCAAGGTGGGGTGAGTTGCATGGCTGTCACCAGTTTTTTTTTTACTGAGAATCCCTTGCAAACCTCAAACCTTACTAGAAAAACACATTTTCCTCACATTACTGTGATGGAACGTTCTGAGGAGAGCCACAAACCTTCTACTACCCAGAATTTTCATAAGTCTCCTGATAAAGATGGTACCCTACTTGTGTGGGTAGGCCTAGTTCCACAAAAGGAAATGGCCCAAAACACAACATGAATACACTTGTGTGGCTCTCACTGGGTTTTCTTACCCAGAATGTCTTGCAAACATCAAACCACATTTCTGTGATAGAAAGTTCTTGAATCTGCAGGAGTCATAAGCTTCCTTCCAACCAGCATTCCCCTAAGTCTTCCGATAAAAATTATACCTCACTCATGTGGGTAGGCCTAGTGCCCACGACAGGGAAAGTCTCAAAATGTTACAAGGAGCCATCAAATTTTCCACTAAAAACTGACCCTTTTTTTGCAAAGTGGGTAGCTGTGGATTTTGGACCTTAGCTCAGTTGGCTCCTGGGGAAACCTAGCAAACCTGCATATGTTTGAAAGGTAGACAACTAGGGGATTCCAAGGGTGCATACCTTGCATGGTTCTCAGTAGTAATTTTACCCAGAAGCCCTTGCAAACTTCAAACATTGCTTAAAAAAACAAAAAAAATCTCAAATTTCTGTGATGGAAAGTTCTGAAATCTGTGGGGAGCCACACATTTCCTACCGCCCTGAGTTCCCATATGTTCCCTAATAAGATTGGTACCCCATTTGTCAGGGTGGGCCATGACACCATGACACAAATGGCCCTGCACCTCCACATTGATAGATAAGCAATTGGGATAGTTGCGGTATTTGGGGCCGTACTGTAGTGCCACCCATGCAAGCATGTGGACAACAGACATTTGTGAAAAACAGACAACAATGGGATTGCAGGGTGGTGTGATTTGTGTGGATCCCATGAGGTTTCCTTACCCACAATGCTCTGCAAACCTCAAATATTGCCTGAAATCATGCATTTTACTTATATTTTGTTTATGGAAACTTCCAAAAACGCAGAAATCCACAATATTCCTACCACCCACGTTATGCCACTTGGGCCAATAAAAACACTGCATCACTTGCGTGGCCAGGCCTAGTGCCTGCAACAGGAACTAATCTTAGTAAGGTCAATGGGTTGTCTAGTTTTCAAATATGTCTGTGGTTGGTAGCTTTCCATGGGCAGGGGTTAGCACTGCCCCAATACCGCAGCTACAACTATTGTTGAATTATCGTCATAGTGCTTTAGGGGCTTTTGTGTCAAGGTCTCTTGCCCACCCACACAAGTGAGATACCATTTTTATTAGGAGACTTGGGGGAATGCTGTGGTGTAGGAAAATTTTGACTCTTCACAGAGTCCAGAAGTTCTCACAGAAATGTAAAAAGGTGTGTGTTTTAGTCATAGTTTGAGGTTTGTAGGGCATTGGGTGTAAGAAAATGGTGTGCAATTCATACAAAGTACACCACGCTTGAATCCTCCTGATGTCTAATGTTCTGGGTTTTGTTTGGTGCTATTTTGAAACCCCTGGTGTCCAGAGGTCTTTCTGCCCCATTGGGGGTGGCAGATTAGGGGTGAATACTTTATCCACCCCCAGGAGGCGCATAATGTCGATTGGGCCCCTGAAAGGGGATAAGCACGGACCCAATCCCAAGGGGGGCCACGCTCCTCCAAAACATATTGCCTGAAGGCAGTCTCTAGTTTTAGAGGGCTTCCTGCCCAGGGGAAGATTGGGGGTAATTATCCAATTTCACCCTCAGGGAGGACAGAAAGGCTTCCTGCTTTGGCTTTGGGGTGAGGGAACAACCATGGCCATGGTGGGTGGCCCCCACCCCTATATTTAAAAATAATAAGCTTTTCCCTGCATCCCTGTCATCTGTCTCCCCAGGGGAGCAGATTGGGTGTAATTACCCCCATACGCCCTCTGGGTTCAGAACACCTGATGCCCATTTTGTAGGGGTGGGGGCATGGCCATACCCATGGTGCCAGCCCCTACCTATTAACTGCAATTAATATTTCCCTGGTATTTAGTGGGCTTTCTGCCTCCCCGGTGGCAAATTGGGGGTAATTACCTCTTTCAGCCCGTGGGGGCAGACAGACTGTAATATACAAATGTGCTGAATGAGCACTAACCCTTGCCTTTGAACCTTTGAACTAAAGCGCTGATTCCACCAAGCAAAGCATGTGAGCGGAACCCTCCATACAACAGCTTCCTTGTCTCTTCTATCCATGCATCTACCTATTCATTCTTTTATGCTTCCATCCACCTACTTCATTTTTTCACTATTTCACCTTTACATTCTGCCATCATTTATTCTTTCATACATCATTCAATCTTTCCCCATTCCATCCATTTATTCCAATCATCCATTCACCCACCCAATGTGATATCCATCCATCAATCCATTCACTCTGACATCCATCCACCCACCCATACATACTCACACAATCTTCCATTCATCCATTCTGCCATCCATCCATGCTGATAACAAAAGTTGACACAGAAGCTGCAATATGAAAGAAACATATATTAAACTCACATGAGTTGAGGCTGCGTCACACAGAAGCCGTGGCAACTGAATGAGGCAGTCTGCAGAATACAGAAACCTGGGGCTTTTTATATGTTTTCGAATTACATCGTAAGCATAAATGCAAGGGGCAGTCCTGGCTCATGCAAGCACACAAAACATGCCTAATATGGACATACAAGTTCTCTTTGTTCAACCAAGTGAGAGTAGCTAACAGTTTTCAGAACGTAGTAAACACATTCCTATGTGAAACTAATCAGTAACAGCTGCAGACCCTACCGGGAATTTCTGAGCATGCGTTAAAGTGGAGGAGGCTAAATATAACCTGTTACTGGGCAGACTTCAGGCGCAGCTAACAGAAAAGTAGGACAAAGCACATGGTGAGCACATGGCAGCACTTGGCAGACAAAATAGCTGCCAGAAAGACAAAATGGCTTCTGCTAACGCTAACCCATTGCTGCTAATTTACAACAGGATGTTTACAGTGTGGCTGGGGCGATGCTGGAAGGAGAGGACTGCTTAGACATGCACGCCAATACAGAACACAAGACAAGGTTTCTGGCAGACATAGCCTTTGATAGTCTGAGGGCTTCAGGGATGGTGGCAGGTGAATCAATCTTGGCCATATGACACATTTAGCTTAGAAACTGGAGAGCAGAGAACTCAGAGAAGGCAGCATTATTGAAAATTCCTATCTCTGAGATCAAGATGTTTGGTGAACAGCTGCATTTCATGCTAACCAATGCCTTCAAGGATCCCAAGCATGTGTTTCCTTAAAAATTGAAGACACGTTCTTCAGCATCTTCATCTCAGGACTCTAACAAGCAGTCAAGAAGAAGGAGACGTTTTCAACTTCATAGAGAACATAAAAAGTATTTTTTTAAAAAGAAGCCTTTGGCCTAGAAGAGACAGTGTCCTGTATTATCAAAGAGCAGTGAACATATTTTCCCAAAGTGGCAATCATATCCGAGACTTTTCAGAGGCTTGGGAAGAAGATGTTGCAGGTCGAAGGGTTTTATAGCATATACTTCTTCGCACATCCTTCAGAACAGGTGTTCATCACTACTGTTATTCTACAAAGCAGACAAAACAAAGGATTAGCTGTAGGAAAAGGTGATAATAGCAGCTCCAAAGTTCTGTTTGTATTGAGGAAAGGGTCAGGCAGATATCAGCCTGTCTTGGATTTGAAGACGTTCAATAATTGGATACCACCATCCTTTTCACAATGGAACTTCCTCCAAGGAAAAATTCAGTTGGTACAGCAGAGGGATTTTGTGTAAAGATGGATGTGCAGGCTGCGTATCTTCACAACCATATATCTCAAAACTGTCAGAGGTTCTTGCATTTTATAATGCAGGATCTTCCCTTCCAGTGTCCTCCCATTAGGTGGAATTGGAATCGGCTTGTGGGTTTATTGTGAACGTACATAGCAAGGGTATTGTAATTCACCCTTTATTGAAATGACCGGATGATTTGTGCTCCTTCAATACAACAGGTGGAACCTAATCTGAATGTTATTATGTAGCCCTCTTTCAGAAGGACAGGTTCTTGATAAATTGGAAAAAGTCATGGCTTTTACCTTGTCAGGATATGGAGTTTATCAGGACATGATTTCACACAGATAAGGGGTGTTCGTCCTCCCAGATTCAAGGACATTGAGAATTAAGTCCCATGTTTCTCTTCTGAAGGAGAAGAGATTATAAATTAAGAACTTACTCCGGGTGTAAGGAGACATGGCAGGAACGATGTTCATTAATGGACAAAGTTCCATCTAGGGATATTTCTTCTCCACCTATTAAAACTCTGGAAACCTGTGGTCATGCATCTGGACATGATGTTTCCTATATCTGAGAAGATCACTCTGGAATTCAACTGGTGGCTCAATACATGGCACTTGGGAGCAGGACACCCTTTGAAATGTGTTCTCCTCTTTGCCTTTCCCCCTTTTTTACCCAAATCCCAAGAGTTTTAATAAAAATCAAGAGAGAACGGTATCTATGATAATGGTTGTTCTCCATGGACTTGGTTTCCTCTGCTTCATCAGATCAGGGTGGATCTGGAATAGCTCCTTCCAGTTTGTCCCTCTCCTCTTCTAAACATTGCCGTCAATCAAGCAGCCATGATCAAACATTAATTAAGGGTCTGGAAATTGAGAGGCCAGGCCCTCAGAGGGAGGGTCTTGTCAGAAGTATAACTATTACTGACCAGATATCTAGAAGAGGTTCTTTTGACTCTTCCCTCATACTCCCACTATTTATAATAATAAAGTAGTTTGTAGAGCGCCTGTTTATGCCTTCCCGGCGTGTCCCTGCGATGTGGAAAGACAAACCCGCCAGGTAGCAGAGCCAACCCCCTAGCGAATAATGCCCCTAGATGGTAAACAGATGGGTTTTAAGGAGGCTCCTGAAATTGGCCTCTGACCTTTCCAGTCTGAGCCACATAGGGAGTTTATTCCAGCTGTGTGCGACTATAAGTCTGAATGAGCAGCCACCCATTCTGGCTTTCTTAATCCGAGGGATTTCAAGCTGCCCTGTCCCTCCTGAACGTAGATCTCTGCCTGCACATACCTGGTGACCAAGTCTCCCAGGTAGGATGGAGCCTTGTGCCAGAGAATGCGATGGCATATTAGGAGGGATTTGAACAGGATCCTCTTCTTGATGGGAAGCCAATGAAGTGCCGCCAATACAGGCTTGGATGCTGGTCTTCTAGGGAGTCTCAAGACCAGCTGGGCAGCCGTGGTTTGCAGGACTTGTAAGCGCCCCAGATTCTTTTCCGATGCACCCAGGCATAGAACATTCCCATAATCCAAACGGGACGTAATAAGTGCCTGGGTCATCGTCCATCTGGCTTCTAGTGGGAGCAGATCCAGAGTTTTGTTCAGTGTTTTTAAAACACCAAAGCACTTCCCCACTAGTCGCCAGATATGCACTTCATGGGAAAGGGTGGGGTCCACCCATATCCCTCGATTCTTAGCCTCTTTACAAGGAGTGGGAGTGGGGCCTAAGCATTGTGGCCACCAGTCATCAGTCCAGCTGAGCCTATCTCCACCAACCACCAGCACCTCGGTCTTGCCTCCATTTAACTTTAGGCAGTTCTTATTCATCCAGGAGGCCAGCTCCTGTATGCAAGCCTTAAAGTTGGAGGCCTCTGCCGAAGGCGCCTGGGAAAGGGAGATCAACAACTGGGTGTCATCAGCGTAGGAGACTAACTCCACTCCATAGGCTTGCACTGCCTCCGCCAGAGGGGCCATGCACAAATTAAATAAAGGGGGACTCAGGGCAGAGCCCTGAGGCACCCCCTGCTCTAACGCCACCTCTGTGGACTGAAAGGAGCCCCATTGGACCTGAAAGCTATGGCCCGTTAGGAAGTAATTCAGCCAGCCCAGTGCAGCCCCCGTGACACCACCTTTGTTCAGACACTGCAGCAAGGTGAAGTGTGCTACAGTGTCGAACGCCGCACTGAGGTCTAGCATTATCAGTGCCATGGTTTGTCCGGCATCCACACCTTGCCTAATGGTCTCCGTAGCTCTCAACAGGGCGGTTTCGGTGGAATATCCAGTCCGAAAGCCCGATTGAGAGGGGTGCAGGAGATTGGCCCTCTCTAGATGGGCCATCTGCTGTGTGTTTACCACCTTCTCTACCACCTTGGCTACATAAGGCATCAGTGAAATAGGTCTGAGGTTCTCTAGGACTTCATGACTAACATTGTTTTTTTTCCTGATCGGTAAGACTACCGCTTTCTTCCAGGCCGCCGGTAGTGTCTGGGAAGCAAAGGAAGTCTTGAGGACATGTCTGATATAAGGCTCCAGGATCAGCAGGCTCTCGCCCAGCACCTTAGGAGGCGCTGGATTATGAGGGGACCCAGATTTAATACTGAGACAGATGCTTCTCAGAATTTCCGGGGTGGGAACTATGAATTGTTCCAAGCTCCATCCCGTATTACAGGCCCCTGTCACTTCCTCAAAGGTCAGCCCGCTATCAGGGCTGCTAGAGAAGGAGGCATAGATGTTCCTAACCTTCGTGGTGAAGTACTCCGCTACTCTATTACACTCGGCCACTGAGTCATTGTCTGGAGTATTGGAGCAGGCCACCGTAGAAATCTCTTTGAGGAGTTCTCCGCTTCCCCGATTCTGTTTTTATAGTGGGATGCCTTAGCACCTCTTAGCAGCACTTGATATTTCCTCTGAGCTTCCATATACCGTCTCTTCTCCTGACTGAAAAAACCCTTACGCCAGCTTCTTTCTAATCTCTTGCAGTCAGTCCTGGCCGTCTGCAAGGAAGGAGTGAACCAGGGGGCAGATTTTCTAGCTCTGTTGCTAGGTCTAGTCAGGAGCAGCGGAGCCACTTTGTTGAGGGCCTTCAGAAGGCACTCATCTAGATTTTTATTAGCGCTTTCACTGTCGGAACCTCCCAGAGGTCCTCTATTCCGCAGCCCCATGTTAAAGGTGTCCTGCGAGAAATTTTGCCATTTACGACTGGGATAGTTTTTATTTTATCCCCTCTGTAGATCTTCGCCGTAACGTTGATCCTAAAGGGTACCAAGAAGTGATCCGACCAGGGAACTGTTAACGGTGTATCCACCACCACCCCATTCCAGCTGGCGAACACAGGGTCTAGCAGATGGCCATGCTTATGGGTGGAGGCGCCTGATTTCAGCTCCAGTTGCATAGTCTGCATATCCTGCCTTAACTCTACTGCCTCCTTCGGCAATGCATCCTCCAGATGTTCGTTCCGGTCGCCTAACACGAGAAGCCTACTCCGCCTAATTGCCAAATGGACAATGCCCTCCTGCAGACTCAACCTAAAGTTGCCTGGCATTCCAGGAGGATGATACAGGAGGATCCCTGAGACAGAGGACTTCGGGCCTAACTTTAACCCAAAATGGCCTGCCTCGCATTTACTCGTTGCTAGGGGTTCCAAGGTACATTCATAAGGTGCTTTGATGATAACTGCAATCCCACCCCCCATAGAGAGTCATTTAGAAAATTGTATGCTTTCAAGCTGCTCAACCTTGTATCTTGTGAAGAGGTTTATGTGCTCTGTTTTCTCCTAAATAGTTTCAGCCTGGTTTTAGCTTCTTCTACTTTATAGATTCTGGGCCTCTATTCAAGGCTTTAAAGAGCTGTGGGGTGGGTTTTTGTCCTTAGAATCTTTTGTTCTTAGTAGGTTTTGAAATATTTTTCCATTGCCAGACCACTGGTCAGAAACTTTGTTCTGGATTGAGATCTTGTGTTAGTGTTAACTTCTTTACAGAAATACCCTTTCAAGCTGTGTGAACCTTTCTCTGAACAGTATTTAACTTGGAAAGTGTTCTTTTTCTTTGCCATAACCTCAGTGAGAAGACTATGTGAGTTGGGGTCTCTTTCTTGTAGACCGCCATATTTTAGGGTCTATCCAGATAAACTAGTTCTCAGTTAACTGGTCTATCCAGATAAACTAGTTCTTCCTTACAAGCCTACAGATTTATCTTCTTCAATTCATGAAGAACAAGAAGTCATCCTGCTGCAGTTGGTTTCTGAGCCTTCTTCAGTAGACCGGGACATCCTCTGGACATGAAGAGTAGCTCTGATGTATATCAGTTGCATTCCTTCTCAAAGGAGGGTAGATTCCCCAGTAGAATTGGGTTTACACCACCAGTCTAGTCTTTAAGTAGATAGGAGCACACAACTATTTCTCTGGTTTACAAACTACATGTGTTACATGTCCAGGAGGCTTACAAATGACATCAAATGTCAGCTTCCTCGGCAGATGTTCAGTGAGCAACACTTTTGTAAATTTGCAGGGTAGCCATATGGGCAGTGTCCTTGACTTTGTTAAACATTATCCTATTAATTGTGTGGATGCATGGTATAGTAATTTTGGAATAAAGGTGCTGTAAGCAGCACTAAGGTGGTTATTTGAGCACTTGAATAAAATTGTTTGTTTCAGCATGGATTTAGCTGTCTCTGTTTCTTTATGTGAATTATTGAATTTGTTGGCCTGGATTGCCTTTATAATTTTGATATACCTCATCCTGTCATCACTAGAATAAAGAAGTAAACAAGGAAGTACTGTTTTAATAATTACTTATAATTCCATTGCTCTGCTTATTTTCTGTGTTACATTCATTAAGTCCCACCCATCCTCCTGTCTTCAAGGGGTAATCGGAGGCGCACGTCTATATATAGCTTAGTATGATCAGGAAGTGTAGAGGATGGAGTTTCCCTTTCTAGTGGAAGTGTTGTATGCTCACTCATCATAAAGTTTGAACTACATCTGAGGGAGTAGATGAACTCCTCCTACTGTTAAGATTGTAATGAGAAAGGAAAAACTCACAGCAATTTAATTACCGGCAAATAATTAAAACAATTTGTGTCAGGACATTTATAAACTAAAGAGATGGTTACACTGTTAATTATACTTATCCATATCCGTGGAATCTTTTGCTCCATGGGTTAAAAGCATGTAGAGCAGGTTCATGCTTTCATCACATATGGGCACACTCAGCATTGCCGGTTAATTGTAAAATGTTCAACTTGTTTTGAAAGAAGCTTGGCAGGCTGTCAAGAATGACAAGCTGTTCCCTACAACGAGCATCGCATACCTGTTGGGAGGAGAGAAATCGGCTGTGACTCATTCACCTCAGCTTTTTTTATCCACCGGTTGGGAGGAGAGAAATCTGCTGTGACTCACTCACCTCAGCTTTTTATCCATTCCTCCACTAGCTCACCTCTGTTCTCTTCCATAGGGCACCCTGCACAACCCCCAATGAGTTGCTGCCATAATGCCCCTTCCTTCTTAAGTAAACCTCACCCTCTTCTCCTTTATGTAAGTAGGCTTGTGTTTCCAGAACCTAGATAAAGGTTTCTGGGGATGCTTTCCTTTGCTCTTTGAGGACCAGGTTGAAAATCGATCCCTGGCAAAAACGCTCAAACCACTCCCACACTGAAGGAAACCACATGTTGAAAGGTGGCAATGCAATCCATCCAGCTCTTTAAACCAACCCCTCAGCAGGCGTTCACTAGGAATTTTCCATAGTGGCAGAGTGGTAATTCCGGCCCTGGCTTAAAACTGACCCAAAATGACAATGGAAACTATAAGATATTGGAACGTATGACACAATTTAATTCCGTTTCTTTGAGATGCATCTACGATGCTAAATTTAATTTTTTTCTTGCCCTACTTCAAAATTCAGAAAACTTGTGATAGCTTTTACTGTCAGGTGCAGGTGAGATGGTTATGCATGGTACAGGTTAGATTATGGTAATGCATGGTACAGGTTAGATTATGGTACTGCATGGTATCTGTATCCTCCTAAGCAAATTCTAGCCTGACCACCGTTGCTTTAAATGGTTAGGTACTACACGGTACTGAGTACCTGCAACTCTTTTAGTTAAAAGAGAGAGTATCTGACGCTCTCAGCACTGCTGCAATACATTTTATGCAGGAGTATTGGCACTTCTCAGGAAAAAGCAGGTATTCTAGATAGTGAGTACCTGCACTTCTATATTTCCTTTTAAAGCACTGCTGACTATAGAAAATGCTAAATTATCACACACTTATTCAACGCTTTGAGCCACTCAACAGGCTCCCTGTAGCTGCTAGAATAGTTATATTTGATCTGCATATGCATCGGATTGGGTTCTCTAGGAAAAGATAAACCCCATCTCAGAAAGGAACCCTGCTCTCTGAAACACGGCGATTCCTGGTGGCATCTCATTATCACAGAACACATCTTTCAATAATTTTGTATATAACGCTTTTGTGCCATTTTCGTTTACAAGAAAATTGTGTCAAAAGTTAAATTCCTTGGTTGTTTGAACCATGGCTTTCATTGTCAGAAAAGACTTGAGGCCCTTTGGGGCGTGGCGCACACCGCGACCCAAGATGGCCGCCTGACGGCAAAGCTCCACATCGCGCCGGACTTCGTAGTTCACTTCAGAGCGGTTCCAGCCCTCGTTTCCACAATATGTTGCCAGTTTCCTGAATCAGAATATCTCCTCTCCACAGTCATACCTTTTTCCAGCCTCTTCCTCATGGAGATATAACATAGTTTTGCAGGAGATTCTTTGAACTGTCTAGCGGCCGCTATTTTGTTTTTCTCTCAACTGTTTTTTCTTGCCGTATTTTCAAATGGCACCCTGTTACTCATTGTTTTACGATGACTCCTGCATATTTGGGCATTTTTCTTGAATGACTCTTGCTTCTCATCAGATGTCTTCAGTATTTCCTGCATTTGCTGTTTTTTTTTTAGGTACTCTTGCATAAACTTTTATGTGATGCCACTATTTTCATGCGCTTCTCATAGCACACTACATGGATACGAGCAAACGTTTAGTTCGCTACACCCAAAAAATTGAAGTTGATCAATCCTACTGCTTGTGCCACACACTACCCTTCGCAAATTCTCACATACTTCTGAGATATTGCCAGATGGATTTTGTCCTGCTAGCGCACAGAATCTCACCATGGCATCTAAAGCACAGTTACCTCCGTCTACCGGCAAGAGGGTTAAACAAGACCCTCCCTATCCTCCTAAATCTGTCTCTCCAGTTTCCTTGGATGTTGTTTTGGAGGAGATACATGCCTTCTGTCCCTTTATTGAGCAAACTAACTCTTGTTTACAAAACTTAGACAGCAAATGGTCATCCATGGAGTCCCGTCTTTCTGTGGTAGAACAACATCTTGACGAGGTTAAAGATTCATCTTCAAAAATTTCCTTTTAGGAGAAAGAAGTTTTGCAATTAAGGAGAGCGACTGAAGATTTGGAAAATAAGAATCAACATAATAATCTACGCATTAATGGTCTTCCGGAAGGGCTTGAAGGTGGGGACCGTGTTGTGTTCTTTACTTCCTTCTTGATGCAGTTTCTGAGTCTCCCTCCTACAGCCAAACTGAGTATACAACAAGCACATAGACTGGGCCCATGTCTGTCTTCTTCATCTGCTCCATCTAATCCTCGTGGAGTAATTATTTTATTCCTACAATTCACTGATCTTCTGCTGGTACTCAATGCTGCTAAATCTAAAAAGCAGCTACTCTGGCATGGTACAAAAGTGTTTTTCTCCCAGGATGTTTCTTCAATAACTGCCAAACGACGAAAATAATTTCTGGATCTCCGTCCAGCTCTTCGTTCCTTAGGTGAAAGGTACAGCTTGTTCTATCCATGCCTGTTTAAGGTCACCTTTCTCAACAAGATTTCCATCTTTGAAGACCCAGCTGATCTCAGAAGATTTCTTCAATCTCATTCTATGACCTCAACGGAGACAGCTTCTTCTCCATCTGGTTAT
Source organism: Lissotriton vulgaris (assembly GCF_964263255.1). Taxonomy (NCBI): domain Eukaryota; kingdom Metazoa; phylum Chordata; class Amphibia; order Caudata; family Salamandridae; genus Lissotriton; species Lissotriton vulgaris. The sequence continues at coordinate 901,025,043 of NC_141687.1, forward strand.
TGACTGTAGTACTTTGGGTAAAGTTATTTTATCTAAATTAATGGCTTGGGCCACAAATAATACAATTCTGACGGAGTGCCAATATGGGTTCAGAACTGGTAGGAGTACAGAAGATCAGTGCCTAAATTTATATCTCCTAACCCAGAAATAAACAATAGCCACCAATGGGTCTTTCTACCTTCGTTTCATGGACCTCTCCATAGCTTTCGATCTAGTTAACAGATCGAAGCTGTGGACGCTTTTACTGGATTTGGGTTTTGACCCTTATTTGGTCCATTTTTTGGCAGCCCTACATAGGGACCTAAGGCGTCGGTAAGGATGTCCCAGGAGGGAGCTTGCACTCGATCTTTTAAATCCGGTAGAAGGGTTAGACAAGGCTGTATTCTGGCCCCTCTCCTATTCACTTTATATGTGAATGCTTTGGACAAACATCTGGAAACAGTTACCCCGGACGTTCCGCGTATAGGAGATAGTTCCATCCCGGTTCTCCTATACGCGGACGACGCAGTACTGATTGCCCTCACCCCGTTGGCCCTACAAAGGTTATTGACTGCATTTGGGGACTTTATGGACTCCATGGATCTGGTTGTAAATAGTGCCAAATCACACACAATGCCTATGGGTGTAGGTAGAAATAAGTTAAGATATTTCTACTGTAAGGAGGTGGAAGTTAAAAGGGTGAAGGCCTTCACCTACTTGGGAGTATTGTTCAATGAACGATGCTCCTGGAACCCCCAGCTCTTAGTTAAAAAAGCCACATTAACCAGAGCAACGCTTGCAGTCCAAAGCTTCATTCAACGAATAGGGGGGAGTCCTGTTGAAGCTGTACTTTCAATTTATAAGGCGGAATGTTTGGCTACAGCACTGTATGGTTCAGCCATCTGGGGGTACAAACAGGGAGAAGATCTTCAAAGGTTTGAAAATAAATTCTTCTGCACCCTGTTAGCAAGCCCTCAGTCCTCATCTACCTTTGCTACCTATCAGGAACTAGGTATGGGGTTTGTTTCAGATCAGATAAGTGTGGCCCCTCTCATTTACTGGCTGAAAGTCTGGCTTAATCCAGACTTACTCCTAAACCAGCAGATCTTAAAAGATTGCCTTAGGCTGGAAAAAGTAAAAGAAATAAAGTGGCTATCTTATGTAAACAAAGAGCTGCAGAAACTTGGGAGACTAGAGCTACTTGAAAATCCTGATGTTATTGTTAAGGGGATATCCCATGGGCAAAGAAACACTATCGGGAGCTAAGATGTATGGAAAGGGAGGATATGGAATTAAAAAAACCTATGGTGAGGGCCCATTTTATACTAGTTACAACACCTCAGATTGAGCCATATTTGCAGCTAGTTACAAGACCTTTTCATTGCAGGCTGTTAACAAAATTTCGTTTTAATTTAATACATTTTGTATTGGGCACATATGAAGGTGGAGTAACCCTGCTGATATAGCCCTTTGTAATTGTGATGAAAGTTCTATCCAAGATACAGTGCACTTTACCCTTTCCTGTGGTCATTTTTATGAAATTAGATTGAAATTTATTTTAGCACTGTTTAAGGGAACAGGGATTGTCCAGGTTAGGCCTGCTTTGCTTTATTTACAACTTTTGGAAACTCCTTGGATTATTTTTCATATTGCAAGCTACTTTGTAGCAGCCGTACGTCCTAAGAATCAAAGATGTTTAAAAAATGTAGTCCGCTGAACATTGGTCTCCCTTAAAAATTCTCCTCCCCACAAGTTTTATCTAATGCAATTGTTTTAATCTGTACTGTATTAAAATCCTTCTTTTAAATTTCGAATTTTAAATTCATAGTCCTGCTTTACGAAATGTAATTGTCTCCATGATATCAATTGAATTGTAATGTTTGAATTCTGTGACTGGTATGTACCTTTTATGATTTTAATTAATCGATTAAAGTGGTTTTGACTTGACTGTAGTACTTCTTTTTTTCTGCTATTGTGTTGAATTCGCTTTTCTGGTTTATACTATTTGGACTCTTTGTTCTTCTCAGTTTTATATACATATTTTTTTATTCACTTACAGGTTCTTTAAAGGATCACTGTGTTCTTTTCCATCTTCCCGCTCCTACTCATATCTATTTGATGTCCTGGTGTGATGTGTTGCCCTTGTTGGGTGTGCTGTTTTCGTTGTCCGTTGCCACCTCTCATCCTTCCCTTTTGTTCTCTGTAAGGTACGTATTGCATTCGTCATTTGACATGTTCTGTCTCCTCTTGTTCATATTCTCTCTCCCCTTCCTTTCTTTCCTCTTTGTTGTATTTTTCCTCTTTTTCCTTGACTGACTTTAATATCTCTTCCTTTATGTTTCCTCTCTCATGTGACTTTTCATTACTTTCCTCTTTTTTGTTTCCCTACCTCTTACCTCATCATTTTCATGTTGCATACATTGATCTTTATTTCCTGGAATGTGAAAGGTTTGTTAGCCAAATTAAGAGACAGAGAGTACTATCCCATTTTAGCTCTTATAATCCTGATTTGGTCCTCTTACAAGAAACCCATCTTACAGAACCCGAAGTATTAAAATTGAAAAAAGGTGGGGTGGGTTCAGTTCTAGTTTCCCCTACTTCCAATAAGAAAAATGGTATTATTATCTTATGACACAAGAGGCTGAATTGTAAAGTTATTTCGCAAGAGACTGAGAGAGACGGAAGATGGTTATTAGCGAAGTTGTTAATTAATAACATTTCTTTGATTTTAATGTGTACGGTCCAACCCAACCTGTTCCTTTTGGCCTCTGGTGGGTAAAGAGCAGTGTGGCGTTGTCAAGGGCAGATTGACTTCGGCTAATTCTCGTCTTTTTCTTAACGTTTTGAACAAAATCCCTTACATTTCTACATCCTTGGCGGCCATCTCGGTCGACGCTGAAAAAGCATTTGATAGGGTCCTTTTTATTTGCATCCTTGAAATGGCATGGTTTTGGTCCCAAGTTAATTTCACTTATCTCCCCACTATATTCTACCCCCAGGGCCTCAGTATTAGTCAATGGTTCTCTTTCTTCTTATTTTCCCCTTCAACGTGGCGTCCGCAAGGGATGTCCTCTCTCTTCCCTTCTTTTTATTTTAGCTCCTGAACCCTTCCTATCCTCAATTTGAAATAATTTTTCTATATCCGGTGCGCTATTTTCGGTGCGCTATATCCGTTTTTTTCCTATGGGGAACAACATTTAAAACTCTCTGCTGATGTGGATGACATCCTTCTTTTAATTTCTGATCCTGAAACCTCTATCCCTTCTTTATTACATGAATTATCTTCCTTCTCCCTTGCTTCGGGCTATAAAATGAATTTAGATAAAATTTTGTGAGAGGAAGTATTTCTGTTTTGTCTTCCACATTCCTTCTCTTCCACCAGTATTGCATGGAATAGTTCCAAAATCAAATATTTAGTTATTTGGTTCTCCAATTCCATGGCCACTTCTGTTAAATGAAATATGATTGAGGTCCAATCTGGGATTGAAAAATTATTTTCCTCTTGGAATCCTCTTTTCCTTTCATGGTGGGGCCGGGTGGACTCAATCAAGATGATGATCACCCCTATATTGATTTATGCCCTTTCCATACTTCCAATTCATATTCCTGCCTGCTATTTTAAAAATATTGATTCTCGTCTTTCTAAGTTTCTTTGGAAAAATAAAAAAACAGGATCTCCTTAGCTTCTGTTCGCAAGACAAAATCTAATGGGGGCGTACATTTTCCTGACTTTGCATTTTTCATAAATCATTTCATCTTCGTCAAGCTTCGAAATGGCTACTTTCCAAGCCTTCTGCCTTAACTCCCCTATGGTTCTCCATTGAACAAGCATTGTTATTACCTTTCTCTTTAAAGGAAGTTCTGGCCTTCTCTGCTAAAACTCCTCATACCTCTCTCCCCTAGTTTAAGCATACTTGTTCCCTGCTAAAACCCTTGACCCAACCAAAATCTGTTTTTAGAGAATCCTTTTTAGAATCCCCAATTTGGCATAATTCCCTTATTACTATGAATGATGGACCTATCTTTTGAAAATCCTGGAGATCAAGGTGGATAATTTGGGTTAAGGACCTATCTGATGGCTTGTTTCCGTGCTCATTTCCCCAATTTCAAGCTAATTTTCATTATCCCCGTTCCTTTCCCCAGAAATTCTCTAACCTAATGGCTGTCATTCTTGATAACTTCCACTCTCTTCCCTTTCTCCCTCCTCTCTCTGACCATACACCTCTTCTTAAGATTCTACTCACTTTACCTAAAGCTTCTCTCATCTATAAATTCTCCTTCGCTCCTAATCCTGATCGTACCAAGGCTAAATTGGAACATATATGGGAATCTGGCCTGGGACAAAATCTGGTCCCGCTCTCTCAAAATTTCTTGCTCTGCTTCGCTTACTCAATCTATGTTTTTTCTTCACCATAGACTCTTCTTCACTCTTATTTCTATAACTAGGTTTACCCACTCTACTGACACCAACTGTTGGACTTGTGGCTCCCCTAATGCTGACCTCATACACATTCTCTTTTTTTGTCCTTCAGTATCTCCCTTCTGGAGGAAAATATGGTTCTATATTTCTCGCTTATTTCACATTCTCATTCCTTATTCTATTCGTCTTCTTTTCTCTGGGAGTTTATCTGACTCTTTAGATCTTCCCACTTATACACATGGTCTTTATGACCTTATGTTAGCTTTAGCTTTTCAGCACATAACACTTAATTGGAAAACTCTTACAAAGATCTCTGTCCAACATTGGTTGAATAGTCTCTGCCATTTTCACCAACTTGATATTGCTTTTGCCTCCTCTTGCAAACCAATTATTACCAAGGAGCTCTTCTGGCTGCCACTCACTACTTATTCAGACACACTAGCATTAGCAAATGATTCTCCTTTAAATGCGGAAAATGTTAAGCCCCCTTAAACAATGATTTTCTGCGTTCCTTTTCTTCTTACTCTTGTTGGCTTTTTGTTTTATATTATCATATTGTAATTTTTTGTTCACATTCCTTTGTACATATGCAATATTATATTTTGTCAATTTGTAAGAGCTACCCCCTTTCCTCCTCTTTCCCCTCCCTCTCACCCTTCCCCTCTCCCCATCCTCTTACTTCCTTATAAAACTTAAAAAAGCTTTCTTTTCTCTCATCCTGCTAGCCATTTCATTGTTATATTCATTTTAATATGCTATTCTCTGTATTGCTATCCTTTTGTATTCTCTGTTAATATTCAATAGAACTTTATAAACATTCCAAAAAGAAAAGACTTGAGGCCCTATTTGGGGTCACGACCTGCAGACAAAACAAACATATTTGATTGATGGACAATCAGACATTCTTTTTTTCAGAAGGAGATATTTTGAAGTCTGAATATTGTTTTACTTGCAGCATAGGATTGTGTTCCCAATCTAGTACTCATGGAAAGTGGAATATTGTTATTGCGGGAATACAATGCAGGGACCCAATTGAGTCAAGAAACAGAGGGCGTCAAAATAAGAACTAAACAAAAAGAAAATACTAGACCTGGTTCACACCATTATCAGACTTTATCTCGAATGATAACAGAAGAGCCAACATTTCTGGCTCCAAAGCTTTTGCCAAATATTCCAAGAATGGGTTACGCTTGGATCATGCATGTTTAACTCCTGAGTCTCTTATTAAATGCTTGCCTTTATGATCATAGTTTTATACTTACTGCTACCAAAAATAAAATATCTACACCGCATCAAAGTTGAATCCAGGTCGCTTCACAAGGTACAAACTTTTGAAAATAGATATTCGGTTTTTAATTTTTAATATGTGGCCGCTACAGGCCAGACAACATCGTACATTGCTGACAAAAGTCATTTTCATTTTTCATGTAACTTTTCATTATTGAATCTAAAGTGCTGTTTGGGTTGTTGCCTCTTCGGTAAATGTAGGTCAAATACTGATCAGGTGTAGTAACCTTCTTTGTGGATGGATGCCAAAGTGGCTCATAGCAAGTGGCATGCAACTTGCTAACAATAGCTTTTATGAATATCTTCTCCCTCCTGGCCCGGAAGCTGCCAAAATAGATAGGCTAATAAACGTTCTATGTGGAATGTAATTTATTTGTGTTACCTATTGGGCGTACCCTGGAAACTGATAGTCTTAAGAAAAGTATAGACAGAAGGTTTTACCGTTACTGATACTCTCCTGGTAGCAGAGTCTGGGTAAAGAGTTTTCCAGAAACAAATCGATTGTACAGAGAAGAAACTTTCACCTCTGCTGTGTATGTGGACTTGGAGTGCTTCCACTTGCTAGCAGATTCAATCTTAACACCTTGGCTGCTAGGCGTTTTCCCCCCCTGTGCTGGAAATTGCTCTTAGTATGTATTCATGACGAGCTCAGCTCGTCATCAGCACAGCTCAACTGTGCATCATGACGAGCTGAGCTCGTCATCAGCATCGAAAGGGTTAAAAACCAGTTCACTTATCTAGAAATCATTCAAGATAAGCACTCTTTTATATTTGGCTGACAAGCTCACTGTTTTCTGTGACTCTCAGCATAACCCTATCCAGGACAACATCAGACTGGAGATTCAGTACAAAAAAAAGAACAAGCATTGGCACAGTCAAGGTATCTTGCCTTGGGGACCTATTGACTTTGCAATTGTCTTTTGGCAGTGCACCACCATCAAATGTAAGTGTGTGATTCATTTTTTAGGCATGTACATAAAGGATGAAGTGTACACACACATGCATCATTATGCATGCATGACTCCGAGATAGATAGGAGAATGGAAAAAATAAATAAGATGTAGCACATAATTAATTTATTTAAGGCTGGGGGGTCTGCAGAAATGTACTTCCTCAGCCTAACTAAAAAAAAAGTATTAAAATAAACAAAGGCAGTGGGCGATGGGAGCAATGGAGGAGCAGGTGGGGGAAGCAACATAGAATGAAGGAAGGAAAAAGGAGCATATGATGGAGAGTAACACAGGTGCGACTGGGGAAGCACATAACCAAGAAAGCAACACAAAGCGGGAGAAGGCTGGGAGCTTGGCGTGGGAGAACCATACAAGAGAGATCTTGCAACGTGAGGGAGAAAGCATCATGGAGCACGAGAGACCAGTGTTTGGCCCATGGCAAATCAAAAGCACAAGAGGGAGAATGATGGGTAACATGCAGTCTCATGGAATGCTTAAGCAAAAATAAAAAAGTAGTTGTGTAAGAATGAGCAGTGGGAGGATAAAAGTCAGGCAATCAGAGAGAAGGTAAAGAGACTGTGCTCCAGGGGAGGGACAGGTACTAGATGGACAAGCTGGGGCTAGGAAAGCCATTGGTTAAGAAGCAAGAACATGAGTGTGACAATAAAGTCAACCAATGGTAAGCTGGGGCAAGCTGTAAGCCCCTAAAAGTTCTTGATAAGCCTACAATAGGTCTTTTGCAACTGCAACAAGATAGTTTGCTCTGTCTGGTATGCTCAACCTAGAAACAAATCAACCGGCCTTCCCCCCCTGTGTAACCAGGATCCCAGTGATTGCCCAATATCCATCAGGACTGGCCCAACCCTGCTCCAGTTTAGGAAAGTGTTGAAAGCAAATCTCTCTAAAGGACACTATACCATGAAGCAGTAACAATCCACAACTCAGATAATCCTTCAGTCACATGTAGACTGTGTCCTTGCCTTTGATCCTGTACTGAACACCATTGCCTTTTAACCAGGCTTGCCCTATATTATTACCACATACTTACATATATATATAAGAGGATGAGGTTTGCTAACGAGAATTGCCCAGTCACTGTAAAAATCTATGTCTTGTTGAGGTACCAGAGCAGGTGCTTCAATAAGATGAGATAAGGAGTTATCTTTAGGGTGCCACTACTGTATTTCACCAAAATACAAGCAATAGTCCCAAACAAAATTACCTTTTCATTTGGCACATGAGGATGAGTGTTAAAGGTCCTTTCACCCACAGCTTTCCTACTTGGCCAGCACTGAATGTAATATAAGCTCTGTTGTAGTGTGAGTGAAGCCTTGATATAATGGGAGAGATGGTTATACAATCTGTTGTATAGTCAAGCGACAAGCATGATGGCTCTCTGTTTTCCTAGTGTCCATACTGTTGGCATCAGGACGGTCCAAGTATACTGAACCTGTGTGGTCATGTTTGGCATTGATGAAGATACTAATAGCAGTGTATGCAAGTAGGTTTTGACAGTAAAGATGTCAAATTGAATTATTGCTGACAAAATACAGGCATTGGTCTTTGGGTCTATTCCTTAGTTAAGTCATTGTAAAACAACCAGAAAGGAAATGGAGTCAAATTATGATCCCAATCTAATGAAAACGTACTCTCTTAATTAAAAAAGCTATTCATGAAGCACGGTCTCACCATTATTCAGACTGCATCACTAATGCTTTCACTAAACAGGAGGTCTTTAAGATCCTGCATGAATCAGCTGATCCTCAGAAGTCTAAACTACAAATGAACATCTCTAAATTTTTCTGTAGTAAAATAGCTAAGTATTTTGGTCGGAAGCTAAAAATCTTTTGTCTTACCATCACCTCAAGCTTGGAGAAGGATAATAAGTGCCCAATGTCTACCAGATTATGCACACACTCTCCATACTGCCCTTGTTTGAGCCATTTTCAGTGTCCTCCCACAAACAAATTGATTTTATTGATCAGATTATTCAAATTTGGCTCCGGTTAAACGTACTTTACTTCAGTAATCCTCATCAAGTTCACTCAGTAGTTACAGAATCTATTCATCATATAATTGATCTCTCTTGATCTGGATTTGTACCAGCAGACCTGGGCAAAGGATTGTAAAATCTCTAATAAAGAAGCCATATCCAGACCCTGATGATCCCTTCAACTACCGTCAATAACATTGCTGCCTGCCATCCAAAGATCATGCAAAACATTGCTCAACAATTTTGTAAATATTTGGAAATTCATCAGTTACTAGACAATTCACAAGTGGATTTGTGGTCATGCAATAGTACAGCATCAGCCCTAATATTTTTTGGTGCTCTTCTAATAGCTACTGAAATGAATTCCACTAGCGTTCTCATTCTGCTGGACCTGTTGGCTGCCTTTGACACAGTTGTCCATAGTTTACGCATCTCAGGCTTTTTTTTGAATGTGGTATTGAAGGCCTTGCTTTTGATTGGTCTACCTCCTTTCCTACTAGCTGAGGCTGGAAAGCTACCCTGGGAGCATATATTTTGCCCTTTTCAGGAGCCCTGGCTGGAATTCCACAAATTTGTCCCTGTCTTCCCATATTTTAAATATCTATGTAAATCCTATGTTACCTATTATTAGGAGATTGGATGTATGATTCATTCCTAAACTGATGACATTCAAATTATTTTTGGGATGTCAAAAGCATTCTCCTTTGTCCTCCCTACCAGATTGTCATTATAACATTAGGCGATGGATGTCCTCCGATTGGCTGAAGATCAGGTGTGACAAACATAGATCCTTCTTATTGAGAAAGATCATTCCCTCTGGATGTCTGTTTTCAGCCCTCCAAAGCAGATCCCTCATCCTTCTGCAAAGTCTTCTATAAAAATCCTTTGAGTCAAAATTGATACTACCATAAAACTTGGTCTCAGAATAGTAACAGATGTGTACCCCTATCCTGAGTGCCACAGCAGCAACTATGTCTGGATTCCTGGATCTCTGGTGATGATATTGTTATGGGTGGACACGAATCATGTGTGTGCACCTGATGAACGCCTGTCTCACATATTGTGGTCTTGTTGCACCAGAAGGGGGGCCGAGAACACTAAAATCATAGTAGTGAAAGGATACTGCCTTTGCTAAAAATTAGGTAGGATGAGTGTGGTGGTGGTAGCATATTATATAGTGATCAGTATGAGTGAACAGACCTTTTTCCATGTGTCATTAGAGTGAGGTCATGTACACTCATGTACAGTTCCACTGTTGTGTGCTTAACTCCCCCTTGACTACATCAAATTAGTATGTAGCACTGTGCAGTACGTGTGTGTTGTATGCATGTGCTGGTTGTATGTGTGCCTGTAAATGGTACATTACATGGAAGATTGAGAAGAAGAAATGCCGACTAAGGAATCCCCCAGGCTCTTGTTCTCCTGGACCTCTCGGCCGCGTTCGACACGGTTGACCACAACATCCTGCTCCTGGCTGGCATCCAGGACCCCGCTCTATGCTGGATCCGGTCTTTCTTGTCTAACAGATCCCAAGCTGTCCACCTAGGCCCCTACACAGCCCCCAAGACCCCCACAACCTGCGGAGTCCCTCAGGGCTCCTCCCTATCACCCCTCCTGTTCAACTTGTACCTCCGTCCCCTACTCCATTCACTCCGCAATTGGGACATCACAGTCTTTAACTACGCGGACGATTTGCAGATCATTTTCCCACTCAACTCCCCCAATGCAATAGACAATTTTCACTCTGTCATGCTTCACATCCAAGACTGGATGAATTCCAACCAATTGAAGCTAAACCCCGGGAAAACTGAGCTCCTTCTCCCAGGCTCCAGCCTTTCCTCTTGGGGTGCCCAGTTCTGGCCTCACGAACTGGGACCCCCGCCGGCCCCTTCCACGTCTGTAAGTGACGCCGATCTCTCCCTCCGACCTCATATTAGCTCTGTGATCTCATCCTGCTCCTTCCAGCTCAGAAAGATCCGGAAGGTCAGCCATCTGCTCCCCACCCCTGCCTTGACTCAGGTCATCATCTCTCTTGTGCTCTCCCGTTTGGATTTTTCCAACAGCATCTATCATGGACTTCCCAAAACCCTTCTTCACCGTCTTCAGGTGATCCAAAACCAGGCAGCCCGGATCATTTTTAAATCTCCAAAATGGCAATCTGCCAGACCTATGATGTACAAACTTCACTGGCTACCAATTGAACAAAGGGTGGCCTTCAAGTTGGGCTGTCTCACATATAAAGCCCTCAATTGCCCCTGCCCTGCCTTCCTGATCTCTCTGATCACCCCCTACTGTCCAAACCGCAACCTCCGCTCTATCCATCTCAAATCGCTCACCACACCCAAAACTAGAACTAACAAATTCGGTGGACGAAGGTTTGCCTTTTTGGCTCCGAAATTCTGGAACTCCCTTCCCTTGAACATCAAATCAAGCAGCTCCCTCCTCCATTTCAGGAAGTTGCTAAAAACTTTTCTCTTTCCCCTACCCTCTAACCCCGCACTTAACCTCAGCTCCGGAATTCGATGTCTTACAGCGCCAGGAAACCCATGGTGTCAGCGCGCTCTACAAATTTCATTTAATAATAATAATAATAAGATTCTTGGTTCCATTTTGGGAGATATCACCCCAGAAGGATTAGTGGATTGCTACATTACTGTGAGCTCGGTAGGGCACATCATGGAAGAGGGAGAGTTAGGCTCTTCATGATTAGCACAAGTTAGACTTAATAGGATCTTTGATACTTTAAAAAAGCACTTAATGAACTTGGTTTGCTTTTTAAGTACAGTGAAATTGCACTGTGCACTTTATTCTCCCAGTCATTATCATCAGACTCTTTAAGCCTGATGTATTGCACTTTGCACTTTATTCACCTGCTGTAGCCCTGTTGCCACATCCTGGCTAGGGCCAGTAGGGGCCAGGTGTGGCAGGCCTTCTGCTACTGTAAAAACACTTTGAGTTGGATGGGAAACCTCCTTAAAATCATTGGTTTACTAAAGGTGCATTCGTATTAACGGCTCCATGGTACCACTTGTCTAATTTCCCTTAGTTTTTAATCTAGCAACCTCACCATAATTTGCTAATATGTCAAAGTATATTGCATTTTATTCTTCAGACGGAATGTTGTCAAGGGAACGATTTGCAAGAATAGTGCTTTATTTTATTGAAAGTTTAGTTTATATATCATGATTTTACTATTGATTTGGAAAAATATAATACTTATGCACATTTATGACGCACTGACTTGACAGATGTATGCATTCATTAACTGTGATAATAATGACTCTGTTCTGTTTAAATTTTTTAACATCTTGGTTAAATTGTTCTTGTTTTAAATAACTAGAAACAATAAAAATATACCTTACCTTCCCTTCAAAGGGTGCTCTTTGATTCAGGAAGTGGTCACTGTTAAAGTGTCTACTCTCAGCACATCTCAGAAACTAGATGTGGCTGATGATAGGACAATCATAAGGAGTGTGGCTGGGGCCCTGTGGTAATATTTTGATTCATATATTTATGAGGCTGACATTCAGGTGGAACTTCTCTTAACTTCCATGGCCTGTGTTGTGGGGCTATCAGATTTGGAGTTGCTCCTGATGTGACCGACTGAAGTGCAGGCGAGAGGAGTTGACATTTCAAAACAAAGCAGACCTCCAACATACACTTCATAGACACAAACCCTAAATCACATTAGGTATCTGGAATTTGACTATGGGAAGGGGAACGCGAGACCCCCAAAACTGTCCCTTGTCAAGCAGCCAGTTACACTGTGCAAGGAGGGGAAGCTCTGTAAGAGTTCTGCCTGTGACCAGGGCAGTGAGCTAGAGCCTCCCAGTCTCCCAGCTGGGTGAGGGGATATTACCAAGGAACATCAAATACCACTTGCCCCTGGAGCACTAGTGCCTGCCTGCTTGGCAGCACAGTGTGCTCTGTGAGGAAGAGGAGAGTGCTGGGGGAAGCAAGGTCTATTGGGGGATTCTGGGGAGTGGATCCCTGTAACAAGGTGCTCAAACATGGCTGGTGGACCCATTGGCTCATCGCCCATGTACAGGTTCAAATAGGTGGCCTAGTATGACAGGGGAGCTGCTGTGAAGTTAGCTGTGGTCAGCATTACTTCCCTGTTCTTGGGGCCATTTCCATCTGTGGAGTGGAGTCAGTAACCCTGTATGGCAGCGGGAGCTGCAGTGAAGATTACTGGTGCGCTGATCAATCTGTAGCATGTGTGTGGAGTGAAGTCGGCAAACCCAGAGGGGGTCACTGTGAAAGTTACTGCTGTGCTGATCAAGCTGTACCTGTGTATGAAGGGAAGTTGGTGACCTCACATATCAACGGGGCTGCTGTGAATATTACTGTTTTGCTGATCGGTCCTCACCCGTGTGTGGAATATGGTCGTTGACTCCATATTCTAGATGGGGCCATAATAAATGACAAGACCCGCTGCCTGGTTCAAGCTGACGGTATTGCACCGTTACATCGCAACTTTTACAACGGGAGTCTATTACAACGCAACTTTTACAACGCTGGATCCATTACATCGCATGCCTTTACAACGCATGACATTACATAGCAGATGCTATTACAACGCATGCCATTACAACGTAAGTATAGGTAAGTATATAATTGTTTTTATTTTATTTATTATTTAATTCATTTAATTATTATTAATTATAAATACATATATTTATTTATGTTTTTTTATATTATAAATTAAATATATTAATTTAAGTAATTTTAAAAATAAGTATGAGTATAGGAGTATATGTTTTGGGGTGTTTGGGTATTTTTAGGTTTCAGGGCTGGGTTTGGATTTTGGGGTACTGGGGTATTTTTAGGTATTAGGGCTGGGTTTGGGTTTTGGGGTACAGGGGTATTTTTAGGTTTTAGGGCTGGGTTCGGGTTTTGGGGTACATGGGTATTGTAGGTTTATGGGCTGGGTTTGGGTTTTGGGGTACAGGGGTATTTTTAGGTTTTAGGGTTGGGTTTGGGTTTTGGGGTAGAGGGGTATTTTAGGTTTTAGGGCTGGGTTTGGGTTTTGGGGTACAGGGGTATTTTTAGGTTTTAGGGTTGGGTTTGGGTTTTGGGGTACAGGGGTATTTTTAGGTTTTAGGGCTGGGTCTGTGTTTTGGGGTACAGGGGTATTTTTAGGTTTTAGGGCTGGGTTTGGGTTTTGGGGTACAGGGGTATTTTTAGGGTTCAGTTTTTTTTTAAAAACGACTTTAAATAAATTAAATTAATTAAATTAATTAAATTAAATTACATTAATTAAATTATATTATTTACAATTTATAAATTAATTAATTTACATTAATTAAATTAAATTAATTACATTAAATTAATTTCAATTGTAAAATGTATTAAATTAAATTTATAAAATAAAATAAAATAAATTAATTTATATTATTTACAATTTATAAATTAATTAAATTACATTAATTAATTTAAATTAATTAATTTAAATTACATACAATTTTAAAATAAATTAAATTACATTAATTAAATTAAATTAATTAAATTAAATTAATTACTATTTTTAAATTAATTAAATTAGATTATTAGAATTAAATTTATTAAATAAAATTAATTACTATTTTAAAATTAATTACATTAAATTAATTAAATTACATTAATTAAATTAACTTAATTACATTTTTAAATAAAGATATACTTACCTATACTTACGTTGTAATGGCATGCGTTGTAATAGTATCTGCTATGTAATAACATGCGTTGTAAATGCATGCATTGTAATGGATCCTGGGTTGTAAAAATTGCGATGTAACGGTCTGCGTTGTAAAATAACGCGTTGTAACGTCATACATCCAAGCTGACATTCTAAGGAGAGGCTGCTGTGCTGACTTGTGGGGACACAAGCCCTGACTGAGGATCGTAGCAGGAGTAACCTACCCCACATCTATGGCAATTATCAGAGGAACTTAGTCTCACCAGAGGAAGTGATGTGGATGTCCAGCCGCTTCCCCTGTGCTACTCACCAAAAGCAGCCATTGCTGTTCCCCATAGAGACTCCATTTGCACAATCCTTGCTGGAGCAGGTAAGACTGTTCACAGTGCTGGAAGGCCTGAGGTTACTTGCTGTGCCACATAGTCATCAGTGTCAGAGTTCAACTCTAAAGATTCGGACTAGTTGTGGGGTTTAGCCTGATTTTGGCCAGTAGTGAAGGGGGAACAACCACCACCGCTAATGAGAGGAAAGGGAGAATTAGGGACCTGTCTATTTCGCACTAGTTCTCTGACCTTAGGGGCTGCCTGTATTGTTTGTGCATGCCACATTTCACTTTGTGTTCATTTATAAATACTCCCTTTTTCATGAAATCAAGTGTTTGATTGGACAATCATTTATTGCTGCTATTGAACATATATTTATTTGTGAGCCTGTGTTCTGCATCCTGTATCTGCCTCCCCCCCCATCCAAGAAGCCCTGGGCTGTATGGCCTGATCTAGCACTGAAAGTCAAGCACTGAAGGGGTACTTGGCCCAGTTATTCAGGACCCATAGTAGGTTGGGCTCCAGGACTTCGAGAGTTAAAGATCTTATCTCCATGCTTTCGCACCGTAGCTCTTTCTTGCGCCATGGCCCGCCGAAAGAAGAGGTGACAGTTTCCTGTACCAGTACCTTACCTAGGCTTAAACCTGCTTCTAACCTAAAAGGCTAGAAATTGAATTATGGCTGCTACTATAGGTTCATGATTAGAATGTTGCAATTCTTTGTATAGTATTATCTCAAATAAACGACTGAATATACAGCAATCTACACAAAATCAAGCAACCCAGGGTGGTGTACAGACTTCACGATACACATCAGCCAAACCCATTTTATGCAAACTCGATTGGCTCCCTAATCAAAAGAGGATTATTTTTAAAAGTGTATGTAAAGGACAAAAATGTGTCTTTTGACTTGTACCTAACTTCCTTCAGTTTCACATCACGAGATACTTACCAGAATGTGTGAGCACCTCTTGGGCAAATGGAATCTTTTAGTTGTTCCTCAGATACATAAGTCCTCTGGAGATAAACTCTTTTCGTGCTTTGCTGCCTATCAATGCCACATTTTCCCTTTAGACCTAAGATCTAACACAATTTATTCCTGTTTTAGGAGAAAAAAACATAAGACCTTACTGTATTCCTTCAGCGTCCCTCCTTATAATTGCTAATATTATTTTTTTTTGTTTCCATCTATCCCGCTAATAAAGAGATACTTGGGTGGGGATGAGTCATTTTTAGATTTACCCCTGTCACCAGAAAATATGTCCAAAGAGCTCCCTGGAATGTGGTCAAACTCATCCTGGCCTTTAGGAGCTAGGATGAACCCATAGATAAAGCATGTCACTATTGGAGTGACTTAGGGCTATATATAAAGAAGCATTGATAAATGCATTTGGTTTCCATACATGATTAATAATAAGCTTTTTTTGTTGTGAGATAGCTTGCTCAATAGTTGTACAATTTAAGTTACAGAAAGTCTGTTAAAGTGTTGTGACATGTTTATGTTCAAAAAGGCAATATATTGTGCTGTTGCTAGTTGTATAGTGCGGGTAAGTAATAGCGAAAATGTAAAAATTACATAAAAGAGGGAAATAATAGAGTTAATTGATGTAGTAGCAATATTATGTGTTTAGAGGAGTTCTGGCAACTTATGGGCCCGGTGCCTCTGCCCCAATTGCACAATTCTAATCATGCCCCTAATGCCTGCAAGTTAGCTGCACTTGTGACTGATTATTTAGTAGTTACATATATAAATAATTGGTGTTTAGAGGACTTCTGACAACTTTTGTCCCCGATGCCAATGCCCCTACAGCACCATTGAAATCATGGCCCTAGTGCCTGCTAGATAGCAGCACTTGTGACTGCCCGTTTAGTGGTAAAATATAGCAATATTAGCTGTTTGAAGGAGTTCTGACAACTTTTGGGCCCAGTGCCACTGCATTTGCTGCAGTATTCAAATCATGACCCTGTTGTCTGCAAGGTCACTGAAATTGTGACTGCCTGTTTAGGAGTAAAATATTGCAATTGTAGGTGTTTAGTGGGGTGCCTAGAGCTTTTGGTCCTGATGTCACGGCACCTGCTGCACCATTCAAATCATGACCCAACTGTCTGCAAGGCAACTGCACTTGTGGTTGCTTGATTAGGAATAAAATATAGGAATAAAATAATTAGGTGTTTAGTTGGGTGAGCTTTTTGTCCCGGTGCCACAGCACCTGCTGCACTACTGAAATCAGGACCCTATTGCTTCCTAGATAACTACACTTAGGAGTGCCTGTTTAGATGTAAAATATAGCAGTATTAGGTGTTTAGAGGATTTCTGACAACTTTTTGGCCTGGTGCCTTTGCACCTGCTGCACCATTCAAATAATGACCGTCTTGCCTGCAAGATAACTGCACATGTGACTGCCTATTTAGTAGTAAAATATAGCAATATTTGGTTTTTAGTGGAGTCATAACAACTTTTGACCCTAGTGTCACTGCACCTGCTGTGCCATTTAAAGCATGCCCCTTTTAACTGCAAGGTAACTTAAATTGTGACTGCCTGTTTAGTAATAAGATACAGCAATATTGGATGTTAAAGTAGTTCTGACAAGTTATTGGCCCAGTGCCACTGCACCTTCTGCACCATTGAAATCAAGCCCCTTTTAACTGAAAGATAACTGCAATTGTGTCTTCCTGTATAGTAATAAAATATAGCAATATTAGGTGTTTAGAGGAATTCAGACAACGTAATCATGACCCTTTTGTCTGTAAGGTAACTGCACTTTTGACTCCCAGTTTAGTAGTAAAATATTGCAATTTTCGGTGTTTAGTGGGGTGCCCGGAGCTTTTGGTCCTGGTGTCACTGCACCTGCTGCACCATTGAAATCATGACCCTGTTGTCTGCAAGGGAACTGCGTTTGTGACTGCCTGTTTAGTTTTAAAATTCAGCAATAATCTGAGATTAGTGGCGTCCCTTGATCATTTGTCTGCAAGGTAACTGCACTTGTGGCTGTGTGTTTAGCAGTAAAATATAGCATAGTTATTATATATTAACTTTATTTTTAGTGTGCAATGTTTGTCACAACATTTAAAGCTTGATAAGAATGACCAAATAGATTAAGTGGAAAAAATCATTCTGATAATGCCTACAAAGTGCAAAGAATGGTACTGAGGCATGAAGATGAAATGCCACAAATGTTATAACACTAAAGCATCTGCTTTACACAATTAAGTAATAAAAAGCAAGGATTCGAGCATACTGTTAGAAGCTGTCTGCCTTTTCCATGGGAAGAGATCTTACCTTGACAGTAAATAGGGCTTAAACACAGCGACGGCCCGTGGAGGTAGTTACGGTGGGGCAGGAGGGCGGGGAGGGGGAGGGGCAGGGCGGAGGTTGCTAAAAACCGGCATATGGATAATTGCAGGTAAGTAAACAATTTAATTAATAAAACGAATTTCGTAGCTCGCACTGCATTGCATTTTGCGATGCAAGGCGCACTACGAAATTCGTTTTATTAATTAAATTGTTTACTTACCTGCAATTATCCATATGCCGGTTTTTAGCAACCTCCACCCTGCCCCTCCCCCTCCCCGCCCTCCTGCCCCACCGTAACTCCCTCCACGAGCCGTCGCTGCTTAAACAGTGTGAACACTTTTAGTAGAAGTATCGTAAATGCGTGCAGCCAGGGGAAGTTAACAAATACAAAAAGCTCCACACAAAAGTGGATGAACACAGTTATTTGGCTTTGGGCACTCCTAAGAGTCCCCTAATAAGTGCAAGAGATTTCACAAGCAGAGTGCAAGCGCTGTGCGGGTGAAACCTAAAAAAGAGAAAGACTTTGCTCGTAGCTTGAGTCATCCCAGAAGGTAATCATCTTACATGTGCACTGGAAGTGTTTTTATGTAGGCAGAGGGATACTTTATTTGTTTTGTAGCGCTTTTTAAATGCCTCATAACATAACTATTGGCTTTCCTTTGTGAACCTCTCTCACCCATTCACTTGAGATTTTGTCACTCACACCTTGATTGAATCTACTGGAGTATTCATCTCTCACATAATGCTATTGGCATTTTGGGTGGATCCTTTCACTCCCACTTCAATTCTTGCATTAACAGCATAAAGTACAACTTTTAAGTATGGACATTTCTGCTGGTTCCGTCCTGTGGTTTACGCTCTAATATGCTAGTGGTACATGCTGAGCACACTAAGCTCAGATGCATTGACTTTGCCAATGCTTGTTTACTAACTGAATGGGAGGACAGCACTTTCGGTGAAAGCAGACGGTACGTGCTTGTTGTGACGGACGAAAAAGGTCTGGGAATTTTTGTGAAGTAGTGATGTGTTGTTAGTAGTTGCATTAGTGCAGGATCTATCAATATCCTAGGGAGAAAAGTTATCTGTCTCTATCATGACGTTTAAGGTCACACTCACAAGCCAGTTGTTTTGGTGGCATGTAGTTTCTTATGCATCAGGAAACAGTCATCTTCTGTCCAGTGGTGCTGCTGGTACACAACTTGTTTGGACAGGAACGAGTGAGGGTCGCAGAACTCGGATACACCCGTCAAACACTTCACCAGGTTTTAATTCTTTTCCTACCCATATGAATTTACAAAAAACAGAATTGACTAGAAAAAAAAAAGTTTACATTTTTTCCGGATTATATTTTGCCTGCATCTCATAATCTGCAAGACCCTTCATAGGGGTAATGTGTCCGCTGCATAGGGCTGTGCCATCTGTCTGTTCTGATTATTAAAAAGGAGCGCACATCTGTCAAGTTACAATGACTGGGCGCACAAAGGATTCAGATGCCACCCAAGTGAGTACCATCTTTGCTAATAGTAACGTCTCTTGTTTACAATGCCAAGAAGACACGAGGCTTACAACAATGCCGACCTTGAAAGTAGGCCGACGACAGCAGTGGCACCTGTTATATACAATTGTGGGACTCTGCAGTGCCAATAAACTTCCAACCTTATCGTGGCTGACAAAATGCCCTGTTATTCACAGCGCTGTGAAGCCATAGCGCTGTGGCATCCAGCGTTCTAACCTGGTATGACAGATTCAATGAGCTGAATGTGAAACAATGTGGAGCATTGGGCGTCATTTATCATACCCGAGGCAAGCGCCCTATTCACATTACTCAGTGCAGCAGAAAAAAGAGAACTCACCGCCTCACAGGAGGAGGAGCCGTTCTCTTCAGGCATTCATCCCTGTAAAGAGTCTTCACTGGGCTGCCCATCAATCAGATGGAAAGCCTGGGAATAAAACAAAAAATTGTCAAGGGCTTTTTCTCCTGTGCCCCTCATTTTTAGGTCAAATTGTGAAGGCAGAGAAGCTGTCGCGATTTAAGTATTGAAAACTTTAAAGTGTTTCAATGTTTGTTACATTTTGCATTTAAAAAGGAGCCGGCTTCACTCTTGACTGGTACAGTTTCAACTGATCGAAATGTTAGTTAATACTTAGTTACGCACTTCATCCCCCCCCCCACACTTTACTGCAATCCTAATGTCATTTTCACCCTACAAGATGATTTGTCACTGATGGCTTGCTTTGCATGTCATTGCAAAACCGTACTAACCGTGGTGCAGTTTTTGTAAATAACATATAATTTGTATTTTAAATCCTGTTGTGTGTCGCATAACCTTAGTTGACAGTCTTATCTGATGTGCAAGCGACTGCTGGGCGTGGCGAGTGAATTCACTGCCCGTCCTGCTGATACCGGATTGGCTGGGGTTGGGCCATGCCCATTGGAGGCGGAGTATTTCTGACCTCCAGTAGGAGCTCGTTCTAATTTTTATACTGTGTCCCACTGCTTTCTGAGTGTTTCTACCACTTGGGCAGGAGTGTTTTATTTCCTTGTAGCACTTTGTGCTGGGAGGTGCCTGGCTCGCTTGTTACAATCTGATTTCCTTGTAGAACTTACTGCTGGGAGGTGCCTGGCACCCTTTTCTGTTTTATGTTCAATCTAATTTCATTCTAGCACTTCAGTGCAAGGAGATGCCTGGCTCTATGTTATACTTTTGAATCCTGTTGTGTGTCATATAACCCTAGTTTATGGTCTTACCTAAGAGCAATCGACTGCTGTACGTGGTGACTGAATTCACTGCCCGTCCTGTTGATACCAGATTAGCTGTGGATTGGCCACACCCATTGGAGGTGGACTATTTCTCGATGGCCTGTGCCGCAGTGCGACCGCGCGCAGCGGGCACACCACTGAAACGCCAAACACAAGCCCGTTTGCGCCCGTCAGTGTTCGGCTGTGGGCAGGGGCCAGGAACCATGCCAGTTCCATGTTCCATACTCCATCAACCTATCCGATACTACTCTAAACAGTTAAAATGTCTAGCGACCAAGACCTCTGAAGACGGTCTGCACGTGCTAAAGGTTGATTCATTCTTGCTTAAATGCTCTCACTGTGGATTAAATTTAGAACAAGGGAAGATTCCTCTGACCCAGACCATAAAATGCAGTTTCTTTTGATTAACTGCCAGTCACTGGCCAAACATAAAACAACATTTTGAGGTCCTCACTGAGAAGCAGCCAGATGTTTTATTCATTACGGAAACGTGGCTTACGGAGTCCTCAGCACCTGATATTGTAGATGCTGTCCTGCAAGGCCACCGAATATTGTCAATGCTAGTAGCTCAAACTCTCGCAAATTCGAGCCCTATTGCATTGCAAATGCTTGTTTGATTGATCAGGTTACAAATGTTGTAGATTAACTCATTAGTTCTAATGCAAACACGAGAACCCAGGGACTACATATGCTTTTAATAACATTTTATAGGTGAATCAGCAGAGGAAAATAATTAAAACTTGATTTAAAATATGCATTACAATCGGCCTCGTTTAAAACCATTTTAAATTGTGACATTATCATGCACTTCATATTTTGCACCAGAGGGAGTGCTCAACTCGGCGATGCAGCAAGCGCAAGGTAAATAGTTTTATTTATTTATGTAATTTCATTTTACTCCTGGCCATCATACGTCCGACTCCACTGCCCCCCACTCTGACCCTCCCCCGCCCCGCCTCACGACCCACAGCACTCCCTCTGAGACCCGCCACTGCCAAAAAATAAATGAGATGTTAAGTCTATTTGGGAAGGCTGAATTCTTTCCAGTGTTTGATCTATCTTCAGCCTACCACCAAGTGGAGCTTCACCCAAAAAGCAGAGCGCTAACATCGTTCATTACACCTTTTGGTGTATTCAGATTTTGCAGAATGCCATTTGGTTTAGCCTCCGCTGCTGCGGTGTTTAAGAGAGCAATGCAAAAAGTGTTGGAAGGAATAGATCATGTTTTGTGCTTCCAAGACAATCTTTTAGTTTTTGGTAAAACTGAAGAAGAGCACAATGAGAACTTTCGTATTGTGTTTCTCCATTCAAGTCACTAAAAGATAGGGAAAAGGTACCAAGAGTGCAGAGGGCCATGATAGGAGCCTTGTCCATTAGCTATCTAGTGGCCAAAACTTGGAACTTTCTGCATTCAAATCTGAGTGCAGAACCTATGGAAAGTACGTTCCGCAAGGGACTTAAAACCTGGCTTTTAAGTACTCCTGCAGGGACTGTTTAGCCATGCTATTCTCTGACTGTCTTGCTCATTCATGTCTCCGGGTTGTCTCTTTGTTTTCCCTCCCCTCTCTGCCTGCTCCTTGTGAGATTAGAATTATGGCGCGGGGACACACCTGTGGGATTGACCATGAGCTTTATAAATGGTAAAAATGCAAATAAAATAAATATTTGTAAAGTACACATTCACTTGAGACGCTCCTTGCGAGGCTCCTTTGTGCTACACAACAGATGTTTATTGTACTAAAGTTACTGATACTCAAGTTAACCACTTCGGGATGATAAAAGGTTGAGTCGACGCATCGAAATTCAAATCAGTGGTGATGATCATTGAATACCAATTTCTGCAGTTGATGCATTAGTCCTTTGAAAAATAAGAATTGCTGTTGCAAAATTGCACTACCGCAATATGGTTAACAGTCAAAATATCGAATTTTAAATTTCCACCTACAAGAATATCGAGTTGGAAATATCGTAGGAACACAATATCGAAATCAAGAATATTGACAATCAGAATATCGACCTGAAGGTAGGAAATATAGTGTTTGTTAATATCGAAGTTAGTAATATCGATAGCAAAAATATCCATGTTACTAATATCGAAATTAATATTAGTGTAATGTGTTTTTTATGTATTTTATATGTTGTGTTTATATTTTTTGCTAATGATTGTACTAGTTTTAAAACATATGTATTACATTTTTAGAAGTTACTAATATTTTTTTTAATTAAAATATGCGCTTTAGTACCATAGCAGGTTGTGGGTGTTTAGGGGAATAGGGTGGGAAGTAATTTAATTGTGATTAAATCATTATTTATTTTTATTTATTGGTATTGATAATTAATTTTATGTTATATAAGTATTAATTGATAATACATTTTTATTAACTGGTAAATAATTTTTATTGATTAATTGGTAAATATATTATGTGTATTAATTTATTATTGAAGTGTGTTTTGGGGTTATAGTGCAATAGGGTGGGAAGGAATTTAATTGTAATTAAGTAATTAATTATTTTATTGTTGAGTACTGATAATTAATTTATTGTTAATTAAGTTTTTAAGCGTAATCACTTTTAATAATTACATTTATTTGGGGGAAATTAATTTATTGTTCAATAAATATTAATTGGTAATTACATTTGAGTAATTATAATTTATTGGTACTTATCAATAATTTATAGTTTATTAATTATTAATTGCTAAATACGTTTTAATAATTATAGTTTTTTGGTATTGAAAATTATTTTTTATTTCATTATTATTTGGTAATTAATTTTTAATAATTATTATGTGATTGTATTTATCATCAATTTAATTGTTAACTCATTATTAATTGGTAACTAGCTTTAAGTAATTATTTATTGGTATTGTTAATTGTTTTAACGTTTTTAATAATTAAATTATTATTTATTTAAAAAAAGATATTTTAATTATTAGTAAGCTATTTTAACCCTTACGCTATCCAACACTTTCCCTACTGTTGCACTCCCTGGAGTTGGAATAGTAATTTTTACCTGTTCGCTATTCAACACTTTCCCTACTGTTGCACCCTCTGGAGTTGCAATAGTAATTTGAACCCCTACGCTTTCCAACACTTTCCCTACTGTTGCACCCTCTGGAGTTGGAATAGTAATTTTTACCCCTACGCTATCCAACACTTTCCCTACTTTTGCACTCTCTGTGGTGGAAATTGTAATTTTTACCCCTACGCTATCCAATATTTACTGTTTTAGTTAATATAGTGTATAATTTATTTAACCCCTTGAGTGCTCGTGACGGAACCACTCCATCCTGAGCCACTGACGCGCTGTGCTGGTGACGGAGTGGTTCCGTCACGGCGTGGCCGTTTTATTGAGCGGGCGGGGCCGTGACTGAAACACTCCATCACAAGCACAGCGCGCCCATGGCTCGTGACGAAGTGGTTCCGTCACGAGCATGGCGGCGCGCACGCGGACCCTACTCCCCCCCAGCGCCGCAGCGGAAATGCCGCCGCAGCCAAGGGGTTAAAAAAAGTTCTTTTTAATTTGTTATATATCGTTTTTATATTTTTATTTATATTATTGTTGTATGTGTATGTATGTATTTATGATTTATAAAATGTTTTTTAACAATGTATAAGTTATTATAATATTTAAATGTAAATATTATTAAGTAAGTATATATCATATTTTACATGTATATGTTTAAATTTTTTTTACATTATGGGGTCGATTCCGATTCGGGAAACAAATCCGTACGACGATTCGAATTAGTAGCGGTTTCTGTACGAATCATACAAATCCGTCCCAATCGCATAGTACGATCCATAGTAAAAAAATAAATTCGAATCGTTGAGAACCGTACGAAAAGCAAGGGAAATCCGTACGATACGGACCCTGAAAGTGAACCGTAAAAATCGTAAACATGCCGTACGACCCGAAAAGTACGATCCAGATCGGGGAATGAGTACCCGAAACGTACCCCATGATCGTAGGTGTACGAATCGTACCCCTAAGATCATGGGTTGTATGAACCGTACTGGGGGTCCGTTTTGCACGCCTTTCCAGTCGAATTCTGCTTTTCCGAATGTTTTGAGCTCTCGTAAAAAAGAGTCATACGGAGTGTTGACTGGACGAATCGAACTTGCTGGGTCGGAAAATGATGCTTAGATCCGTACGGACATCGCGTATCCGATTCGTACGGATTATTGAGTCGCTCGTGCGGGCTTTGGTACGATTCGGACGGAGAACTGCTTTGGGTACGCATCATACTACATTGTACGTACAGGGACGTTTGAGGATACGATTGGTACGGGAAAAATGCTCCGTACGGCTATTCGTACGGGATTTTACCAAATCGGAATCGGCCCCTATATGTATTACTTCTCATTTTAAACATATTTTTAACTGTTTATTTTAAATATCTGTAATATATATTTTATTTTACATTATTTTTAACCATTTAAAAAAACTATAATTTTAACAACGATATTTTTTACAACAATATTTTTTTCTCTCGATATTTTTGTACTTACCATAATGTAGATAGGACGTTGATATTCTTGACATCGATATTCCACCTCCATTGTAAGTTAAAATAGAGGGCCAGATATGCTAAACAATTTTTTTTAATGGTCGCAAATGCTCCTATTTGGCATGCTTGACCCTAAATTCCTTAAAAATGTACAAAAGTCATTTTAGGGGGTCCGTAAACCTTTAGTTGCTCCTAAAATGCCTTTGGAATTGGAGAGCTATTTGCAGTTTGGAAGTGGCGTGTTGTAGGCATTCCTTCAAATTATGATTGTGTATGAATGATTTGCGACCACAATCCGGTCATGTTGGAGAGCTAATGCATTTGCAAAAGGGAAGGGATCCCCAGGGGACCCCATCCATTATGTGGATTTAAAAAAAGATTATTTGGGAAGAGGCATTATTTCAGGGAGCTATTGCCAATTCTTAAGGAAAGGTAAAAAATTATATATATATTTTTTCTAAACACAATCTATTTCCTTTGTTAGCACCCTAAGGAGTATTCAGCGAAAATCGGGTTCATCAAGTTGCACTTGGCAATGCTGTTGATAACAACTAGATGAAAAGAGAACAAATCCTCTGCCTTCCTAGATGCATCTAACACTGCTCAGGGTGCTAATGGTTCTGGTTCTGTGAAAGGTCTCATGGAAAACTGTGAGGAGGTTGAAATGTCTACCTAATAATTTTTGGGGGTCTCAGAGTGACTTGTTGGTCAAGGCAGAGCCACTAGAATTATGTGATTTTGCGGCTGCAGTGGTTTTCACATAGCTATGGAGTTTCCACATTTTCCACATACTCCGTCATGTGCTGCATAATCTGCAGATTTTAACAAAAAAGTCTTTTTTTAGCTCAAGTGCTTCAAACATTTCTAAAAATACAGTGGTGCATGTTGGGATGCAGATAAAGGTCATTTGCAAAGGTTGACTGGTCACTTTTCTGTTGCTTATTGCTATGTTTGGGTGTTGAACCGGTACTAATGAGGTGCAGCCGATGACCAGATAGTTCTAACAAGTGTAAAAAATGAAAAAATAATGAAGTAATGCTTTCACAAAATGTGCTACATTACTACGGATTATTTGCCTTTTCTTTCCTCATACTTTAGTCAACCCTGCCACATAATTTGACCCTTCTCCTGCCTCATAATTCCACTAGCCCTGGTCATAAGTGGGGAATTTAGTTGTGAATTTTCCTCTGACCTATTGATTAATTTTGACTGCAATTCCAAAAGACTTTGGGGCTTTTTTATGAGAGACTTGCACCACCATGGACTGTCACTTTTTTTGATGCTCTGCAGCGCAAGCCCCTCAATCATATGTATGAGGTGACACAAAGCCACTATGCATGGCGCCATAGATATGGAGTAAGGCAAGGCAGTTTAAGTCGCTGTGTTGCCTTACTCTGCTCAAGGGAGGCGTTCCATGGGCGTTGAGGTGAGTTTTTACTCGTAATACCCATGGATTTTGACGCTGCCCCAGATTTACTTAATTATGCAAACTGTGGGACAGAGCCACAACATTACGCCTCCCCAGAGCAGGCGTAACGAGGAGAAATATTTGTATTTCTCCTTCTTTTTTCCTCTTTGCATAAATGCCACAATCTGCAGCACACATAGAAAGAGCAAAACGCCTCTCAGTATTGTTTTCATGCTGGAAGGTGCCTCTTTCTGGCCAAAAATTAATCCTGGCTGCAACGCAGGTATCCGTGCAACACAGTGCAAGGGTGCCAGCATTGACACTATGCAGCAAATTGTGTGCCAGCACAGGGAGAAAAAAAACCAATGCACAGTATTTCATTAATACAGTGCATTCCTGCCCTTTCACATTGACGTAGGGCAGCACAGCAAGAAGACTTGCGCTGCTGCCCTTCACCAATTCCTCATAAATGAGGCCCTTCATCTTTGCAATTAACATTTTGTTCACTGATTTTATCTGTCAGTGGTCACTTGGGCTGCGTTGTTTATTCACATGGAGTACCTCCATGTAAATGTCTCATTTTTGTGTTGTTGTGAATGCAAACCAATACATAACAATACATGATTCGTGTTGCCTGATAAATTACTTTTGATTGTGCCACTGTCTCAAAAACAAAAATCGTGTGCATTATTCTAACTCAATCAATAGAAAAGTTTATATTTCCCTAGATGTGATATATGTATAGCTGTGGGTCTCTCAAGCCCTCTTTGAATTAGAAAGCTTCAATCGTTTGCCCTGGAAGGAACCATTTTTTTATTTGTTGTAAAAATATTTGTGGTCGCAAAATGTTGGCTCCAAATTACGACTGGTATTTACGACCAGAAAGTGCATACATCTGACAAAGAGTTCATTAAGGAATTAAAATACAAACATGCTTTAAGAGTGTTGGCCCATATCGGACGTTTTTTACCCACATTTTCATGCAATATCGCCTTTTTTTTATCTAGCTGCAGTAATTTAAAACTCCATTGGCTTTTCATTTTTGGAAAATGTGTTTACTCAAGCAAGTCAAGCAGCTTGGTGGCCAGAACAGCTTGAGGGTGAGGATGCCGACATTCCCTATTTATTCTCGTGAACCAGTATGATTCGTAGCAGAGGATGAAGGGGAAATAATATGTGTGAAAAATGATTCACAGCAAAGCTGTGGTTTTGCCTAGTGGTTGAGCAAGTTATCACGATTTGCTGGAAGTAATGGGCTTGGAAGGGAATCTTACTTATCTCAACCTTAACTATAAAAACACTTTCATGTCGAAGTTAAGGCCTTCGTTTTAATTATTGCTGAACTCACATGAAATAAAACCACACTCCTCCCTGATTGCTTTGGTCAATTGTATGACTATTGCTTCTGTGGCATTTCCTGTCCTTGTAAATATGGGGCAGAAAATTGCGCTGCTGGTGCGTCACACAAAGCAGGTGCTTGTAAATCTGCCACTCTGTTTGCATGACAGGAGTTTCTGTTAAAAAAAGGTTTTGCGATTTTTTTTCTTCCTCGAAACCTACTTTTTGCAGGCTTTTATCTGCTTTTTATTCCAAAGTTGGCAGATAGAAAACTAAAGTTAAAGTTTAAGAAGTTAAACAAATCTGCACACCTCTTTTGGTTACTACTCATAAACACTGTTAGTTGGTACATAAAAGTGTGATGGGCAGAGTGGATCAACACTCTGAATATAGGGTTAGATTAACTGACCTGCTAACCATGCATGTGCAGTTGCAGACACTCGAATTTCCCAAATCAGTGTATGTGCGACCACAAAAGAGGGTTTTCCTCTGTACGTATT
Source organism: Lissotriton vulgaris (assembly GCF_964263255.1). NCBI lineage: Eukaryota > Metazoa > Chordata > Amphibia > Caudata > Salamandridae > Lissotriton > Lissotriton vulgaris. The sequence goes on from NC_141687.1 coordinate 901,053,482, forward strand.
ACTTTTTAAGAGTTGGTAAACTTTAGTGACTCCTAAAATGGGAATATGAATGGTTACCAAATCCAAATTCAGAAAGGATTTTTTGTGGATTTTTCTTCCATTTTGCGATTTAGTAACATTGATATCAATGGTTTGCGACCAGAACGAAAAGTTACCAACTCCTAAGGTGAAGTGGTACCTAGTTGCAAAATAGTAGGGGTTCCCTTTGGGTCCCTTCACCATTGTGAATTGAGATAAAGGTTTCAGAGGAAGCAAGGAATGGCCTTCATAAAACTTAAAATAAAACATAAAGCAGTCTTGTTTCTTTAAAGGATAGTTTGTGTTATTTAAATGTAATCAAAGTCATGGTGGTCTGCTGACCCTTGCGGCTCACCATTCTTGGGATTGTGCCCAATCGGACTGTATCGCAATTTGCCCTCTACCAATTGTATATTAATTAGGTATGTCAGATTGTCACCCAATCAGATTCCCTATCATGCAAAACGACCAATTAGTACATACGTTGATTCCCAAAATAAGTGTCGGATCGCTAATTGAGACTTATTTTTGTAACCAGAGCAATCGTACATCTGGTCCATAATAAGCAGTGCTGGAGAACAGTCCCTAAACTGGAAAATAATGTATTCATGGGAGGACAGGGCAGTTTTACTTCAGATAAGAGACTGGGTGTGTACCACGTTGTAGCATTTCTCAGTACCGTGTCCCTTGATTATCTTATTTAGTTCTTGGATACTTGTTTCAATATATTTACATTCAGGAGTGTTTAAAGAGCAGATGGTACCAAACCCTTCTGCTGCATATTTACCTATGCAATGAATTTTCTTTCCTGATGAATTTACATGTTGACTATCCAATTTGTTTATTATTAGGTCATGTCTGTCATACTTGTTTATAGGGAGACCTTGCTCCTTTTTCTCTTCCCCAACTTTGCTCCCTATTAAGCATCATATATATCCCCTATTCTATGTGTATGAAGCTTTGCTTCCCTTCGTCTTAGTCTGTTATATTCAGTTTATTTAAATGTTTTCCAATGTAGCACCTCCCACATGTTCTCTTGCCTCGCTTCCACTCGGTGGCGTAGCCAGGGTGTCATTGGCCCTAGTACAACCAATGAAATTAGGTCCCCAAGCACATTTACTCCCAAGTACATAGACAAACACACACTCATGCTGCTAAACAAAAAACTTGCCAGGGGGTGCCCGCAGTTTCCAAGTCTGCCATTCGTCTGTAGCATACCAGAGGCAGTCCCACAAGCTTCCACCCAATCAGAAGCTGAAATAGGGCTGAAGGCATAAGGTAGTTGCATTTCTCTCCTATCTTCTGATAGGGCAAAAGGGTGTGTGGGTGCCTAGCCCTGAAACCTCCATTATCTGACATGCTGTACTGCGTGATGCTGGTGCAATATATCAAATAAGTGCTTGTCTGTGTGAAGCCAGCTGTACCAGCACCCATCCGACAAATGTGAAATACAGCTAGTGGAGCCTCTTCTGCTGTAACGGTAATATTATAGCTTTTACAATGCAAAAAATGGTCCTTGAGATCGTTTGCTTCTGTATAAAAGTTGTAACTTGCTGAGCAATAGTGGCCGAGCGAGGCAGTGGGTGAATGCCCTGGCACCCTCTAAGACAGCCGCCTCTGATGTTAGGGGCTTTGGAGAACAGATTTACCAGTGCTGAGAGAGGAGTGGGAGTTTGGGAGCTGATCCTGTGCCCTTAAGGCTGAAATTAAACAGTGTGCCCCTGTGAGTTGGGTATAAAAGGCAATAAGAGACCCAAGGATCTAGCATCACTTTGGCCTAGTTAAGCATGTTTATACTGTCAGAGGGGAAGTGTGAAATAGGGGATGTGAGATTAAACAGGGCATGCGATGGCCCTCATATTCTGTTTTTGAACTGCAGAGAGCTACATTCTTAATATACATACCTGTGGTTTAAAACATTTAGGCAAAGCTGCAAGCAATGAAACTATGCATATTAACAAACCATTAGAATTCATTGAAGTGACAAAAAGACATGCATATTATTTTTTTATTGGTTTTGTTCTTTTTATTATTTTTATTAGGGGTGTGATTTTTGTTTATGTTCTTTTTATTAGGGGTGTGTGAAATTTGTGTAAATTCCTTTTTCCTAATTATGCAAAATTACCATACAATTACTCAGAATTGTACGTAATTGCATTAAATCCACCTCAGGCACCTGGTTTAAAAAAATTGTACCGAAGAGACAATTGGCATCTATAAAATAGCACAAATGGCAATCCACAATTGTAAGCAAGCAGCTTTTTAACTCCAGGCTGCTCTTGCCTACGATCTCTTCCAGCTACCTAGAACCCATTCATCTCTATTCACCCCATTCAGGTCTGCTACTCCCCTTTTTTCAACTTTGTTTTCACTTTTTGTTAGTTTAGCCCTGCTCCTGTGTGTTTTTCCTCATGTTTTGCTCTCTTTTTTTAAAGTATTGACATTCTACTATTTCAAGCAATGACATAAACAAATCAGGCCACCGTCTTCAAGGTATACAGCCTCCAGAAACGGCTGTAGCCTAGTAGAGCATAAGCTTTGTTGAGGAGAGTGAGGGCCAGCATGCGCTGGGCTGTTTTTATGGACAGGGAAGAGAACGTGTTCAATATGGAAGTCACTAGGCTAGGTAAGTGGGGATGTTTAATTTTGTTTACATTTTATATTTCTGTACACACACACACACACATATATATATATTACCTACTGGCGGTCGCCAGTAGGTATATATAGTTAGGACCTAGTTTCCATAGGAAATCCGCAACATTCTATTGGAAATAACTTTGGCGCCGGTTGATCAATCTATGTGAATTTCTCAAAGAAGATGGCGCGTTACGCTCCGCTCCTTCCCTGAAAGTTTCGGGGGGATTCGTGTAGCGGGGGCCGAGAAAAAAGGGGGGTCCCAAAACGTGTTTTCCCCATGCAATTTCCCATAGGACCTTTAGACACGGCTACAGCCCAAACGGCTGAACGGAATTACAAGAAATTTGGCAAAATGGTAGAGTCTGATTCGCAGATCACGCTTTTGCTTAAATGGTGTAAATCCCTCCAGTAGTTGCTGAGAAAATTCAAGTTGAAATCAATTATATATCTATAAGCGCGCACAGTGCGAGCACCGTGCGCGCACCGTGCGAGCACCCCGCGATTTTTCAAAAAAATTATAATAATTTTTAGAGGCCTTGGGGGTCCTTGTGGGACCCCCTGAGCAGGCCTAGAGGGTCATGGTGCTTCTACCCTGCCCCCTTTTTGAGTTCTACACATTTGTTTTCCTGCTTTCCTGTGCCTTAGTCTACTGAGGCACAAGATGGCTGCCAACTGTTTCTGTTTTGGAGTGTTGATAGACAGTAGCAGCCAATCAGCATGCCTTCCAGAGAAAGTTGCATGCTCATTGGCTGTCAACACTACAAACCAGGAAGTGTTGGCATCCATCTTGTGCTAGGGAGACCGAGGCACAAAAGAAGCAGAGCTCACAGCCCACACAGCCCACACAGCCCTCACAGCCCTCACAGCCCTCTCAGCACACACAGCTCTCACAGCCAACACAGTTCTCACAGCCCCACAGGTCTCACAGCCCACACAGCTCTCACAGGCCTCACAGCCCACACAGCCCTCACAGCCCACACAGCTCTCACAGCCTTCACAGCCCACACAGCCCACACTCTCACAGCCCAAACAGCTCTCATAGCCCACACAGCTCTCACAGCCCAAACAGCTCTCACAGCCCACACAGCTCTCACAGCCCACCCAGCTCCCACAGCCCACACAGCTCTGGCAAAGATAATACCAGCAGAGAACAAGCACTGGCAAAGACAATAACGGCAGCAAACAAACACTGGCAAAGACAATAACGGCAGAAAAAAAAAAGGCAAAGACAATAACGGCAGCAAAAAAAAAACACGGACAAAGGCAATACCAGCAGCGAACCAACACTGGCAAAGATAATACAATCAGGGGGGCAGGGGCACAAAAAATGGCACAATCAGGGGACAGAAGGCCCGACAAACGGCACAATCAGCGGGCAGAAGGCAAGAAAAAACGACACAATTAGTGGGCAGAAGGCAACAAATACGGCACAATCAGTGAGCAGAAGGCAAAAAATACAGCACAATTAGGGTGCAGAAGGCAAGAAATATGGCACAATCAGGGTGCATGAGGTAGGAAATAAGGCATAATCAGGGGGGCAGAAGCCAAGAAATACGGCACAATCAGGGGGGCAGAAGGCAAGAAATACGGCCCAATCAGAGAGCATCTTGCTCCGTTCCAAAAATCGGATCCCTAGGGCTACTCAGGTGGTCCCACAAGGATATTAACATATTTAAACGTTATCCGCTAATAGAATTTGCATTTTCAAAACCTTGCAAATTCACTGAAAAAACCATAGGTTTCAGGCCTTATTCAGGTAGGAATTGGCATTTAAAAAACCTTTGAAATTCACTGAAACAACTATAGGTTTTAGGCCTTATATAGTTAGGAATTAACATATAATTGTCCATGTATTTTTTTTTTGCTGCCGTTATTGTCTTTGCCAGTGTTTGTTTGCTGCCGTTATTGTCTTTGCCAGTGCTTGTTCTCTGCTGGTATTATCTTTGCCAGAGCTGTGTGGGCTGTGGGAGCTGTGTGGGCTGTGAGAGCTGTGTGGGCTGTGAGAACAAGGAAAATCTTACTCCAGACCACCTCCTGGCGTGATTTCTCAACGTGGGCGGTCGTGGATGTTCACAACCGCTTGCATTGAGAAACCTTCCATTTGCTTTGAGGAAGCTGCCACTCGAGTAGAATATCTACCTGAGCGCCAGAAAAAAGCAGCGCGCTCTTGTTGCCATTCATGCTGATTTTCCAGCAAGGGACAAACACCCAGAGCTAAAAATAAGAGTAAACTGCAGAATCGAATGCACCCTGCAACTTGCGGGACTCTGCGAAGCGCGGCAGAGTTTCCGCAAACTCCACTCAGGATTACCTAAGATGTACAGAATTACGTAGAATTATTATGACAGTTACTCACCATTATGTAAACTGTAAAACAAACTTGATCACTCACTGGATAATGTCATCAGTGGTGTCATCTTTGATATAATTTGAGATTCCATCAGTGATATCATAAATGATATCAAAGAACATGTCATGAGTAAAGTCATATGTAAGGTCATAAGCATTAAATGGCGGGGCACAAGTTATAGTTAGCACTGCTATCTACAAGTCAACTGTCATTGCTCACATAGTTACTGTTGAATGCAAACATTTATAACATATTCAATAATTGTGCACAGCTATGGTGCATTAGGGGTACACATGTTTTGTAAACTCTTACACCCATTAGCAGCACTTAAGGTTAAGCCTTGGTAGTGAACTACGCTTTGTTGTGGAGTTTGCAGAGCTGTCCGCTGTTCCAAATAACTTTCACCAACGTTAAGTTTCCAAGTGAGAACAAGGAAAATCTTACTCCAGACCACCTCCTGGCGTGATTTCTCAACGTGGGCGGTCGTGGATGTTCACAACCGCTTGCATTGAGAAACCTTCCATTTGCTTTGAGGAAGCTGCCGCTCGAGTAGAATATCTACCCGAGAGGCAGAAAGAAGCAGCGCCCTCTTGTTGCCATTCATGCTGATTTTCCAGCGAGGGACAAACACCCAGAGCTAAAAATAAGAGTAAACTGCTGAATCGAATGCACCCCGCAACTTGCGGGACTCTGTGTAGCGCGGCAGAGTTTCCGCAAACTCCGGAATTTCTGTGCTTTTATGAGTTCAAAACGTTAATGTTGTCACTGAGAAATTCACCAAACTATAACATTACTTTAACCTATGTCTTTATCAGTGACTTTCTAGTTTTTTTTTAAAGTTAATGAATTATTTTGTGACTGTATGTATGGTAGAATCAATTTATAATATATGTTGTGTTGAGACCCAAATTCAGTAAAGGATTATTTATTTATTTTGTAACAAAACAGGATATAGTTCCCAGTTTGTAAAATCTTCGTAAAATGTTTGAGTATTAAACAGAAAAATAGTCAATAGAAATTATTTGCTCCTTATTGTAAGTTTTTGAGGTGTTATTACTCCAGGAGCAGCCTGTGCAGGTGAAAGCGGTGAGGCGGGGTTGGGGGACCTCGACAGACGACGACGACAACGGAAAAATTTAAATACATATTACATTTTCTCTCATCATTGACTGTTGAGTCCACCTCCACCCTACCCCACCGCTCTTACCTGCACGGGCCGCTCCTGCATTACTCTCACAAGAGGATCGTGAGATGCTCCTAGGACACTGGCAATATTGTAAAGTTCTGCATTTCATTGTTGTCTATTGTATATGGTTCTTTATCTGGTTTTCAGTTTTATTTAATGCTAGTCTATAATAGAGTAATGAATAAAAGATGTTTACATCATCCCCTTTAATGGTCATTCTAAAGCTTTTATTTTAGTTTAATTATTAACATTCGGAACTTCTGCTTTATTTCTGTTGCTATATGGTTGCTCTAACCAGTTAATAGCACTTGCATTTTAGTAATACACACTCTTTACTCTCCCTGTGCAATCAAGCTTGCAAGACCTATCAAAGACCGCATGGCGGGGTCCCTCAGTAAATTTCCATGCTACTCTTGCTGGATTGTACCAACTTTTGAAAATCAGGAAATAGAAAACCTACAACTGTTTATCAAGTAACTAAGCACCATAAAATCAGCGTTGGTCACAACTAGGCCTACTTTTGTCACTGTCAAAATTCTACCAATTATATTTATAATGTTGGCTCCCTCTTGTTTTTCTCTTCCCATATAACTCCATATTGCTCCTGAAGCATATTCATTCTGCTGAGCGGTACTCTTGTGACTGAAATCTCCATACTGCATCATGGTTTGCCTATAGATTTTTTGACACAGCTCCATCCACTGGGCTAGAGAATATCCCATTAATTGTGTTATTACCAAGATCTTAGATTTCCAAACTTGGCTATAGGTTGGATTGGTCAGAGAAGTATGAAGTGGCACCAGTTATTACCAGTGGTTGAGAGCATTTTGGATTGTGAGCATCCTGACTTGACGATTGAGGACTGTAATGGGACTGAGCTAGTCACAATCACAGGTATTGCTCTTGAAATCCAAATGAAGGAGACAATTTCACAAATTATGTCTCTCTTTCCTCATGCTGCGTTTGTATATTCACATATGTGTGAAAGGCTGAAATAGCAGTGGTCAAAAGAGTTTTGCCCTAAGATTGAGAAATTCCTAAGCATGTCATTAAAGCAGTTTGTGATGTCTTCTTGACCGTGGTATTGGCTTTATATATAACAACAGCATCCAATTTGATATGCTGGGTGTTTATAGGAGAGTGAACTTCACTGCAGAAGGGAATAAGATCTTCCTTAATAACATCAACAAATGCATCCAGTTCTATGTGTAACTGAGCATTACACACCATAAATACAAAGGCTCTAGTCAGAGCAAACCTATTACAACAATATGTGATTATTTAATGGTTTAAATCCCTTCTTTTTAATACTGACATCCACAAGAGTCTCGCTAGAGCACACAAACGCCTGCTTTCATATATATCTCCTGCTCTCCTAAGTTTCTCACAAGCTCAAATATTCAAACTGTATTTAATACACAATAGTTCTGTATCAAAGGGTGTCAGTATTAGACTGTCCAAACACACAAGCATGTACTGCATTGCATAACTTTTCAGTTACTTCCACATCCTTTCAGCTTGAAAACACTGTGCTTTAAGAGGTAGCTATTGCTGAACAGCACATCTATTCCGCTTGTGTTAACAAGGCTCCTTTTGCCACTTATGTAAGCATATGATTACTTCCTCAGAAAAAAGATGAAATAATAAATAAAAAAAGTGTCATATTAATCAATAATTCATAAGTGATACATCACTATATTGTTTAACCTTTACTACATTTTGCACCCACAACCATATATTTATATCTATTGCATCAGTGACTTGATATTTCTTTCCCCTAAAAAATACCATATCCTCAACCAGTCTATTTTCATATTTTTGCAATTAAATTATTACTCACCGTGAACTCTGCTTCCATAACAGTTTCTAAACTAACCCAATAATTTTGACACACCTTTGCTTACACCCACCACAGTGATTCACTCTAGATAAAGCAATATGACTACTCAAACATCTCATAGGGCTAAAGTATTGCATAATCAGTTTCATAAGACCAACAGAGGTTGTATTATTGCATTCTTTGTTATATAATTTAAGAAACACTGCTTTCTTTAAATACAAGTATATACAGTTCACTTCATTTTTAAACACACTCTGCAAATCTTGCTCATGCCTCTGTACATTGTAAAGTGTGCCTCTTGAAAGTTATATTAACACAGCTTCACCTCCCCAAACAGATTTTCACTATGTAGATTAAGTTTAGCAACATTATTATACTTACTGACACTTCACAACAAAGTTTATAAAACATATTAATAAATACTTGAACTTGGAGCTCTTGCTTACATGCAGTTGAAGACATCAGTCTCTTTCAGCTCTAAATTAAGTCACATATGCTGAGCATAACTCAAAGATATAGCCTTCTCCTCCAAAGCACCAAGCACAAACTGAACTAGTTCTGGTTCTCCAGTCAAATAAATCATAGCATTTCTTCAACCATGTAAAAGAATGGTAACTATTGCTTAAGCCCTTTTATCCACTTATCCTCATTTGATCTCACAAGATTTCTGTGGGATCATTAAACACCTCATGGCAGGCTCAATACTTTTCCTTGGGGTTCTCACAAGAGGCTTGCAGGATCGTAAAAAAAAACTTTATGTCAGGCCTAGCAATTTTCCATCTGGCTCTCACAAGTGTCTTGTGGGATCACAAGAGCCTCATGTTGCAAGTCTCATGCCCTGAAGCTTGCACTCTACTCTCACAAAACTCTTGCGGGATTGCAACACAGTTGTAGGGAAATAGTATAGGAAAGCACTAGCCTCTCCACTGAGAACCCTGTGTTGGATAATAGGTGTACATACTAGAGTATGAGGAGGGACTGCCCTCTGGTTTCAGATCTCTATGTCAAATGAGAAAAATGCATAATAGGTAGTGTGCAGGGACTGGTCTCTCTGCTGACATCCCTCTCTTGCATAACAGGTGTATATAGTAGGGTGTGTGGTGAAACTGGCTTCTCCTTTCAGCCCTCTCTCTCATGTGTTGGGTGTGTGTAGTAGGATGCGTGGAGGAACCAGCCACTCCCTTTAGACCTCTCTCTCAGATAATAGGTGTGCATAGTAGGGTGTGTGGATGGACTGGCGTCTCCTTTCCGTCATCTCTTTTCAGACCTCTCTCTCAGATGACGTGTGTGCATACGAGGCTGTCAGGATGGGCTGGTTTCTCCTTTCAGACCTCTCTCTCAGACAACAGGTGTGCATGATAGGGTGTGGAAATGGACTGGCCTCTCCTTTCATACTTCTCTTTCAGATGACAGGTGTGCATAGTGGGCTGTGTGAAGGGATTAGCCTCTCCTTTCAGTCCTCAATAACAGGTGTGTGTATTAGGACATATGCTTCGTCTGGCCTCTTTGCTGAGTCCTCTCTCTAATATGATGGGTATCTGTAGTAGGGTGTGCAGAGGGATTTGCCTCTCTGCTGATACCACTCTAGTGCATGAAGATTGTACATTTTAGGTTGTGGGGAGAGTCTTAACTAAATTCTCAGAATTCTACCCAAGCCAAAGACAATAAATGGTAGACTCTGATAAATATAATATCCAGTAAGACTCCTCCCTACAGGAACAAGTGTTCATTCCAGAGTACATTTGAAGATCACCTACTCCTTCCTATATTCACGATGCCACGAGAGATTCGCAAGATTGTAACATTTTTTTACAAAAAGAATTACCATTCTATTTATCACAGTACTTATGTCTTACACACCTCCTCTCAATCATTATGTGCACAATATGCTTTTCTCCTATTAGAGTGTATTGACAACTCACCTACTCCATTTAAATGTTTACGATCCTGCAAGAGACCAATGAGATTGTAAATATTTTTAAAAACAATATGCATTTACTTTCATCACAGTAGCTCCTCTCAGAATCTAGGGGGCCTGGATGCCCCCTTATATAGCTTGTTTACTTCATTTCCACAACATCTGCAATTTTTTACAGTCACCAGAAATGACGGCTATTTTATTTTCAAACCTCCAGCGCTCGCTCTTAAGGAGTGTGAAGGGTCATGGGAAATACAGGCCTGTTGACTAATAAGTAACCCTGGGCGGGCAACTTTGCTACGCCCTCGAAGTGGGCGAAGTGTTGCCTACTTCGCCCTTTGCAAAGTAGGTGAAGCAGGCAACACTACGCACACTACTTGGGCATAGCGAAGTTGCCTGCCTCCCTCCCGCCCTCCCGAACATACCTAATTTTTAAGAAATGGGCACATAAAAATAAATAAAGACACTTGCCTTGTCCGCGGCGTCCCGGGGCTCCCTCTGCTCATTCACGACGCCGTCTGCAAACCAATGCGCATGCACAGGTGGGCGCGCATGCGCATTTCTTGTCAGAAATGCGCATGCGCGGCCTCCCACGCATGCGTATTGGTTAGCCGGTGTGAACGGCATGAACGGCGTGAACGAGCAGGGGGAGCCCCGGGACGCAGCGGACAAGGTAAGTGTCTTTTAATTATTTTAATGTGCCCATTTCTTAAAAATTAGGTATGTTCGGGAGGGGGGCATGCGGCGCGTAGTGGGGCTATGCGAAATGCGCAGGTGGGCGTAGTTTCTCGCCCACTTTGCGTAGCTTCACGTAGCCCCACTACGCTCACTCCGCCCAGGGTTACTAATAAGAGGGCTCCATTTTATTCATTTGCTCTCGCGAGGGACTCTCGCTAGACTCTCACGGACTCAATTGTCTAGATATACAATTACTTCTCAACCTTAATTTATCCAGTACTACCAAATGGATTTACACCGAATCACAAAAATGCACAATCTGCAGATCAAGTTCTAGCTTCCTGCCGAATTTGGTATAATTCCATTCAGCAGTTTTAGCTGTAGCCCGTCTTAAAGAAGTCTATGGAAATGCAAGGGAAATTTGTATTTTGGGACCCCTCTTTTTCTCACTCTCCTACTTGATGGATCACCCAGAAAGTTTCTAAGCACAAACTAGTCAAAAAGTAACCCTTTTTTTGAAAGTTTCATGGAGGTTCGTCAAACCGTGCCAAAGTCCTTAGCAACACAAAAAACACTTTACCTATGGAACAGCAGATCTAACTATAACTACCTACTGGCGACTGGTAGTAGGACTGCCAGTAAGTACGGTTCATATATACATCTTCCAAAAATCCCCACTTCAGTACTTGGCAATAATCTGGCACTCCACGGGACAATTTTTTACTCAAAATTTATTAAATTACTGTGACAGCATCTATGTGTTTCGGCAGCAGCACACTGCCTTGTTCACGATGCAGAGCGCCATTTTCATCAATGTTTATAAAAACTCTTTCAATAGTTCACAAACAGTGACAAAGGACAACACATCATTGGCACATTGATTGTCATTACATAGACTTTTGGGCGCCATATTTGGACATGTTTGAATCTTAATGTTAAATATAGGTTTTTACTATTTCCAAAGTGCAAGTGCAAAATAAATGACCTTATTCCGGTTTGAGCAGTATAATTCATCACTTACTCAAGGTTTTGCAAACAATAGACTCAAAAACAAGAGGAAATTACATTTTCTTAAATTTGTGTAAAAACGACTATATAACATGCGTTCTTGGCTACCCATAAAATATTCAGTATTTGTCCTCAAAAGTTTCAAATGACAATAAATCTTAGGATTAAAGTGCTAGTGCTAAACTTTATATTTCTACACCCTCTGCTAGTGCTTTTGTATATTAAAATTCATATACTTCTCTCAATATTATAAAGTGCTTAGTGCTAATAATTCTGATTAATTATTTGAAGTGCTAAATTTTAAAGTGCTAAATACTAAAGTGCCAGTGTCCTCTGTTGATGTACAAAAATTATGTTTAACATTAAAAAATTGATCCCGAATATGCAGACTCAATAACTCTTCTTAATACAGGCAAGTACATAAATCTTCATCTATATTTAAACCATGTGGTTCTCCATTATCGAACTCTAGTATAAAATATGTTTCCAATCTCCGGAGTTCCTTCTCCCTATTCCCACCTTTTTTTTTTCCAGGGACTTCAGCTATGCAACTGTAGTGCATCAGTGCAGGATTACTCTGATGATTTTTTTCAAAATGCCTAGCAACCGGGTAACTTCTGTCTTTGTTGCCAATTGTTCCCCTATGCTGTAGTATTCTCTTATAATCAGGCAAAGTGGTGCTACCTATATAAATATTTTCATTGGGGCATTTCAACATATAAATTGCAAAGCTTGACCTACATGTTAAAAAGCCCTTTATCTTAATAGTCTTATTAAAAGGTGTTTTATAATCTGTTAGATTGAATCCGTGCTGACATGCTTTGCATTTAAAACACTTTCTAAAACCCATTCTCTGTTGCAACCACAAGGAGGTACCTACACTCTCCTTAAATTCACTGTTAACAATCTGTTCTTTTAGCAACTTAGATTTCTTGTATGTTATTTATGGATATTTGTTTACTCTTAGGGCCCAACACCAGATCTCCTCTAATAAGGTGCCAATATTACTTTAAAATGCCCCTCACTTGATTATGTTGGGTGTTAAAAGTCGTTATGAACCTATGTGTTTTCTCCTATCCCTGTTGTTTCTTTCTTTGCTGAGTTTTAGAAGGTTCGAACAGTACCTTTTCCCTGAGTACATTTCTTGCTTCTCCGCGGCTCCACGTATAATTTTTAGTGGGTAACCCCTTGGAATAAAATGACTAGTCATCTCCTGTTCCACCTTGTCATACTCTACTGTATTACCACAGGTCCTCTTGGCCTTATATAACTCACCAAAAGGGATACTCCTGATGAGTGGCTTAGGGTGAGAGCTCTCCACATGCAAAATGGTGTTGCCAGTGGTTGGTTTACGAAAGATGGTAGTTTCTAATTTGTCACCTTTAGGTTTTATTCTGATGTCAAGGAAATCTATGGAGGGTTTACTGCAATGCCCCACACATTTTAAATTGACATTATTCAGGTTAAGGTCACTGGTAAATAGATCTGTATTGGTTTATGTGCCCTGCCACAGCACAAAAACATCATCAAAATTATATGTAAATAAATTTTTTCGATCTGAGAGGATGGCCTGAATTTTGTACATTTCTTTACATGCTAAAAGATAACAATATATTGTGTTAGGTTATGAGTTGCACTATGCAGTCCAGACACTACTATAAGTTGTTTACCTACCATATCGTGCATACTTATGTATAGCAGGTATGTACACTTTTCACAGGGTCACTTTTTATTTACAAGCATGATAGTATGTCTTTTATGCCCATGAATGATGCTAGTGGGATGGAATATATATACTGAACTTGCAATGACGCCAAACAGATTGACAACGGCTTCCAGCAAGACAAAACGAGTATCTTGTGTATCTTTGGGAATGAGGATGACTTGATCAAATAAAACAGATACTGTATCCTGACTACCTCGAGTCCGTGCCTTCTTCCATCGTTAACCCTGTGGGAGCTGGTTGCTTGTGTTCATATATATATTTCCTGCCAAGGGGAGAGAGTGGTGTGATATATATATATATATATATATATATATATATATATATATATATATATATATATATATATATATATATATATAATATATATATATAATATATATATATTTATATATATATATATATATATATATATATATATATATATATATATATATATATATATATATATATATATTCACAGAAAAAAACATAGGTTTTAGGCCATATATAGTTAGGGATTTGCATTTACAAAACCTTATTTTACTCGCACAAAACCATTGAAATTCGCATATATAGTTAGATGCGCTAACTATATATCGCGCACCCGCAATCCACTGCTGATGATGTCACATATTACATCATTCATGACATGGTCAGTGACATCACTGATGACATCACTGATGACATCTCATTTGACATTACTGATCACATCACTGATTATATCATTCATGTGATAATACGATGAACATATTTAGACTCTAATATAACCTTAGATACACTCAGAGTAAACAGACACTCACAGACTGTCACTCATCCATGGAGTTACTCACACACCTAGTCAGTCATGCACTGAATCAATCACACCTCCATATCCTCAACTATACAGTTATACACACCTTACTTATTCAAACATATACTAACACATATTTACTCTCTTATACAATCCCTGATACAAGTTTTCAATTATCCATTCAGCCACTCACACATTCACTGGCTCTTATACACAGTAATTTATATATGTGAACTCTCACATGTACTGTGTTTTACATATGTACTTACTTTGACATGTAGCACTGAGATATCCATTCACTCACCAATACACTCGTACACAGTCAACCACCCATACAGCTGTTTCCACATGCAGTTTTGAACCCATAGATCTAGTGAATCAACTGTTCACACATGTATGCACAGAGTCACACCTCCCAGCCACCCCCACACACACTCACTCTCCCATACAAATACTTGGGCAACCAATCAATAACCCATACAGTTACTCATATAGCTACTGATCAACACATGCAGCAGTTCATAGAACAACAGATATAATGATGCACAAATTAAGATAGTTTAGTCACTAACCCATGCACTCAGTGAGACACATTTAATCACTCTCTCATACAGTCAGTCATGCACCTACTAAATCCTTCATCCAGACACTTATACATTCACTCATTCTTCAATATGTAAGGCATATTTTAACTTTACAGAAACATACAGTCACTGGATGATGTCATCAGTGATGTCATCAGTGATGTCACTGACCATGTCATGAATGATGTAATATGTGACATCATCAGCAGTGGATTGCGGGTGCGCCATATATAGTTAGCGCATCTAACTATATATGCGAATTTCAATGGTTTTGTGCGAGTAAAATAAGGTTTTGTAAATGCAAATCCCTAACTATATATGGCCTAAAACCTATGGTTTTTTCTGTGAATTTCAATGTTTTTTTAATACCAAATATCAAATGCTGTCAAATGTCAAGTACATGATAGGTAAAAACATTTTCGTGTTTATGCACGCTGATGTGCTTTGAACGCTGCCCCCCCTTCCCCCCCCTCTTTTCTCTTAGCAGTACTCTCTCTTTGCAGATAGTGAAGGGTAGTTAACGCAGGCCTTTGCCCCCGTTGTAATCCGTCGTGCCTGCTTCTCTCTCTATTTGATTGATTGCTATCCAAGCATTTACTGTTTTAGAATTGGTTCTCTTTGGTTCATTCTGTATTTACAAACAAGCACAGAGTCGCAATACTCTGTTTAGTCTTTGCATATAGTGAAAAATAGTTAAAAAAAAACAAAAGGAATCGAGCAAAATCAGTAGGCCACTAATGGGATCTGTTTTTGACCTCGCTAAAATAGAAACATTAAGAACAACCCCTCATGAGAAATACGAAACTAGTAAGATGAACTTAGCTCCACACCATGATGGCTGCAAGACAGCTGGACTCCGCCGCCCACCCCACCCCACCCAAAATAACGACAAACCCTATGCAAATATTATAAATATATACAACACACCAGCAAAGTAACAGGGTAAAACATTTTATTAAATAACTATTTACATAACTATTTTATACTTTTTGTTGCCCGATCCGGCTAGCTCAATCGATCGAGCATGAAACTCATGCACTCTGATAGCAAGCGTTGCTGCTGATGCTATGCAGACCAAAACTGGTTTTCAGTTTGTACATTCTTCTAGATTTTTCCATCCAAGGCTGGTTGAGTTCGTAGAACGATGGCTTCAGATTTTCAACATACGGTGTGGTGGCGCGGACTGGGAGGGGGCGCTTGGCTCCTGCCCCCTCCCAAAGTAAGATTTTCATACGTGAGTGTACGTTCATGGTTTTGGTCCCTGAGTTGCTTCGATGTCACTGCCATGCTCAAATGGCATAAGTTCTGGATGTTGGGTGCCATAGTTCAGAGTTCTGAGCAGCGCTTGTAACACTGTCTGAAGCTTATTTGCACCTACTGCAGCTTCACTTTTCTCAAAGTAAGTGAGGGCCGTTTGTGGACCTGACTGCATTGTTAAACAATGTGATGCGGTGCCTCCCTGAACCGCTTGACGGAGGCCCCCGAGGGGCGGTGAGATGGCACTTAGCTCCTGCCCCCTCCCCAAGTCGTGTTGCCCTGGTGTGGCCTGAGATCGCCCCCGACATAGGCGGCCGGCTCCCGGGGTCCGGCGGAACTTTTTGCCTTTTGATGACTCTTCCATTCTGGACCTTGTCCCACAATCCGTTTGACCTGAAGACACACTGTAGTGGGGCGCCCCTTTACCGTTTCAGTTGCCATTCCGCCCGCTTTTGCTACACTGTGCCTCTTCCGCCATTCAGCTGTTTACCGCCCGCTCTTGCGACTACAGCGTCTCGCTCACCATGTAGTTGAGTTGCTCCCGCTCTTGCGATGCAACGATAGGCGGCTGCCACAGGACTCTCAAAATGGCGGCCGGCTCTTCAGATTTGGGCGTGGTCCACTAAAATGGCCCTGGGACACCTTGGAACTCGGACGCTTGCCTGATAGGGCTTGGGTCCCATTCTCGAAAGCGTCCCCTCAGCCTTGAAGATTCTACAAAAGTCTTGGGGGCCCCCGACTCCCGCAGGCTTCTGGTGGGGAGCGGCTGCCATGATTGCTCGTGGAATGGCCACGACTGAGCTACGAGATGGTGGTGCTCTCATGCTGACGCCAGCTTCAGTCTGAAACATCCAGAAACACTGTAGACTACCAATTCGATCAGTTCCGGTAGCGCCCCAACATGACCCGGTAGAGAAGAACTTGCCCTCCCCTCTTTGACTGATGGTTCTTGTTACCTGTCCCTTCTGTTGTCATTTAACAGAACTTTTTAGACTGCTGAAAGGGGTTGTGTTCCGAACGCTGGTTGGTGGAGACATTTTGACTATATTCTGGACCTACGTTGTCGCGTAATGCGTTATATGACACGCCGCGTTAGCGCACCCGGAAGTGCTCCGGTGCGCGAAGCGCAGCTTCCCGGAAGCGATCCGGGGCGCGGCGCGTAGAGCGTAACGTAAGCATAACAGGCCATGTGACTTGTTAATAAAACTTTTCATTGGTTCATTTTACTTTTGTTATTTTAATGATGAAAAGCTTGGTCATATGACCTAAAAATTACGCTTTTTATTGGTTTCGAACATTATTTTTTCTTAAACATATATGTTATAATGTTCCAGGCTAATGTACTTTCCCGGAAAATTTACAACTGTCCTGCAAGTAAAATATATTCCTTTTTCGAGAAAAAGGGTGTTTCTTCGTCCCATGACGGAGCCGTTGAGTAAAAGAGGCTCGGCCTGCTGTCTTAGTCGCCGATACGCCTGATTATCAGATTCTTATCGATCACTTTATGTTGCAGGAGTGGAAAACACAACTGCCCTTGACCATTTATCTTTACTGCGTTCCTGCGTATTATACCTTTTATCCGTCATGTAATTGGACTGCTTTATTTCACTTGCCTTTTACTGATTCGAAAACAGTGACTAAAATTAAAAACTTTACCAATGTAAATACTACTACCATGTTTTGTTTTAAAAACCTTTATTGTGAAAATGTCAGTATACAAATACGGGCCTATAACCACGTGGGCCGGCCACGGAGCAAACTGAAATCGTATATGATGAGGAGACATTTACATTGTAGAGGAACGTAACGAGCGGGCCATTAGGTTGCAAGAACTAAGGTGTCTAACAGTTGCGGAATCGGTGGACGTACATTTTGTAATTAAAATACGACAGGGCCACTTACAATAAAATTATCCAGATATACATTTGCGGGCAAGTACCATGGGTGACGTTAATTCGAACTTTCAATAGTACAGTAATCAATAACACATCAGAACTTAATAACAATAGGGATGTCGAAATATTCAATCAATTCTCGTCCCCGCCCGCCATGAGCATCAAAACTGCATTCATATCTCGTGATATCAAGGTTGTTCAACCAGTACACAACAAGGAGTTACGAGTCCCATTTATACCGGCGCCATTTTGGGCGAGGCCGGGCAGGTCCAGGATATAGTCAAAATGTCTCCACCAACCATCGGCCAGACCAGAACCCCTTTCGGCCCTTTATGCTACAAGATGGTGTCTTCCATTCAGAAAATATTGTTGGCAGCATTTTGAAAGGAAAGATAAACAGCCGTTCTCCTAGTAAGTCTCACATTGTTACATTTAGGAAGAATGTTGAAGAGTAGTATGTTGAAAATCTGAAGCCATTGTTCTACAAACTCTCAACCAGCCTTGGATGGAAAAAAAAATCCTGAAGAATGTACAAACTGAAAACCAATTTTTGTCTGTATAGCATCAACAGCAACGCTTGACTCAGCTTTGTGTGAAGCCGCCATTTTGATTCAATCAATAACGTCCCCTTGCACACATTCAGGGACCTGGTTGTGTCTTCAGGTCAAACGGATTGTGGGACAAGATGCAGAAAGGAAAAGGAAAAAAGTTCCGCCGGACCCCGGGAGCCGGCCGCCTATGTCATGGGCGATCTTTGGCCACACCAGGGCGATAGTGAAGCTGCAGCAGGTGCAAATAAGCTTCAGACAGTGTTACAAGCACTGCTCAGAACTCTTAACTATGACACCACCTCGGTGCCATCCGGATCTTGGCGCCTTGTGCTGGTTCCGGCCTATTCACACATCGGTCCGCTACTGACACCACCTCACAGACCAACGGGGCACCCCACGCCGACTTTTGGCGCAGCATTGTAGGATGGCCACACCAGAGCAGCAACTTGCTAAACACCACCTCGGTGCCATCCAGATCTCGGCGCGTTGTGCTGCCTTCAGCCTACTGTAGCCGCAAGTGCGGACTCAACTCAGTTGGACGGCGAGTGAAACGCTAAGGGGCGCCCCACTGCAGCGAGGAGCCTCCATCTTGGGGGAGACGCACAGCCCCCACTGACTGACGCGACCTCACAGGCCAACGGGGCGCCCCACGCCGACTTTCGGCGCAGCATTGTAGGATAGCCATACCAGTGCAGCAGCTTGCTGGACACCACCTCGGTGCCATCCGGATCTCGGCGCGTTGTGCTGCCTTCGACCTATTCGCACATCGGTCCGCTACTGACGCCGCCTCACGTGCCAACGGATTTTCTACGCTTTTTATAGCCCTATGCCGCATAACAGGTCATGTGACTTGTTTATAAAACTTTTCATTGGTTCATTTTACTTTTGGTTTCCTAATGATGGAAGGCTTGGTCATATGACCTAAAAATAACACTTTTCATTGGTTTAGAACATTTTTTTTTCCCAAACGATGAAAGCCCCACCTTGTTTCTGGATGTTTCAGACTGAAGCTGGCGTCAGCATGAAAGCACCACCATCTCGTGGCTCCGTCGTGGTCATTCCGCGAGCAATCATGGCAGCCGCTCCCCACCGGAAGCCTGCAGGAGTCGAGGGCCCCCAAGACTTTTGTAGAATCTTCACGGCTGAGGAGACGCTTTCGAGAATGGGATCCAAGACCTAGCAGACAAGCGTCCGAGTTCCAAGGTGTCCCAGGGCCATTTTAGTGGACCAGGCCCAAAAGGGAAAGAGCCTGCCGCCATTTTGAGAGTCCTGTGGCAGCCGCCTATCACTGAACCGCAAGAGTAGGCGCAACTCAGCTGAATGGCGGATTTTGGCACAGTGTACCAAAAGCGGGCGGAATGGCAACTGAAACGGTAAAGGGGCGCCCCACTACAGCACACAAGCCGCCACCTGGGGAGGCCCGTTCACGCCGCCTCTCCCCCCCCCCACCCCGGGGCGCCCCACGCCGTTTTTCGGAGCAGCATTGTAGGATGCCAAAACCAGTGCGGCAACTTACTGGACATCACCTGGGTGCCATCCACATCTCAGCGCGTTCTGCTGCCTTGGGACTATTCGCACAACAGACCGCTACTGACGAGGCCTCCCCGCGCACCCCCCGGGACGCCCCACGCCGTTTTTCGGAGCTGCATTGTAGGATACCAAAAACCAGTGCGGCACCCAGGTAACATCACCTGGGTGCCGTCCAGAACTCAGCACGTTGTGCTGCCTTGTGACTATTCGCACAAAACACAGCTACTGACCATTGTTGCTTATTTTTTTTAAACAATGTTTAAATGTATTTACTGTTTTTGTTGCGTTCTATATATTTATAAGTTATTAAAGTGTTATAATCCTACTACTTTGTTGGAGTATATTTTTAATGTGACACATATTTGTAAAAACTTTGATGTACAAAGAGGCATCCCTGGAATCTTCCGCTTCAGGCTCGGACCCACACACCCTCACAGTGAGAATCCCCTCCCCAAGCACAATACAGGATGGTTATCAGATAGTAGGAACCAATATGGTGTGACGGATCTCATGGGGTGGGGGCCTTCATCTACTGTAACTCCTTTGAAGAGGGATGATTCTCATACATGCCAACATTTCAGAAGAGCAAAGTGGGAGATTTTTTTTAAAAAAATCGGGAGAATGGGGCCTTGAATCGGGTTATTGTCATGTGTGGGCTTTGGAAGTGTGCTGCTGCAGGATCGGACATTTCAAACTCAAATGCACTTTCTTTTTCTTACCTTTCCGAAGCATGGAGCGCAATAGCAGGCAGAGAAAGGGTGATGCAAGTGTTGAACACTGCCTGGCCTGGCAAGTTGCTGGCAGTGCCCCCGCCCGCTCCTGAAACAGGGCACACACACCGCCGCCCCGAGTACTTCACACATCTTTAAAAGACCATGCACTTGTTAATGAGGCTTAAATGGTTTATCACCCCTTCTAGAGCCCCTGCATCGGCCCTCTGACGTTTCCTGGAAGAATTAGCACGTAACACAATATCAAGCCCTGTCAGCTGAAACCCCTGAGGAATCGGGTTTTTGCTTGCAGGAATCCGGAGGCGGGAGACTAGCACTGAAATCGGTAGTCTCACGCCTGAATCGGGAGGGTTGGCATGTCTGGATTCTCTACAGCTGGGGCCATAAACTACATCCGCAGGGCTAGGTGATAGCCTGGGACCGGCCTGGACAATCGGACACAGAGGAAGAGGAGTGTCAGAGGGTGCGGTAGTGAATAGGGTGAAAGGGAGGTGTCGGGCGGGCACGGGGTGTGATTCTCAGGGAAGAGCAGCGCAGATGGGGGGAGGTTTATGGCCTATGCATGAGAGAGAGAGCGGGGGTGACCAGTGCGTGGGGGAGATGCTTGCGAGGGTGGGGAGCCGTGCTGAGAATCGAAGTTGTGCAGAGAGTGGGTCGGGTCAAGGCATCTAAAATAGCTGCCGTGCACGACAAAATTGTGGCATTGGAAAAAAGGCGAGATGGCGCAGACAATGTTTATCAATAAGAATTAATTTATAACAAAATATTTTATCGCAGTGACAAATTGGCGGTCAACACTTCCTGATTTCCATCGAATCGAACGTTAACAGACGTCACGCAGCAAAAAAAATAAAACGCTCACGCACAGCCGCTGGAAGACATGTATCAACATATATGAGCCTCCTCAGCCACCCTCAGAAAACATAAGGGATCAGGATACGTCTCCCGTACCCCCTTATACCTAGTAATTTAATTAAATCGAAACACAAAATGGCGAATTCCCGTTTCGCTACCAGTTTGCGGCCCGGTTTGCGATCCGGGAAGCGCTTCTACCGTGAAAAATCAAATTTTTTTTATTTTCCCCACGGGACCCTTTAATAACCCCAACATCATTCCTAGGGGGTCAAGAGGGGTCTACCTTGCCCCCTTTCATTAAATTCCCCCTTCGTTTTTCACCTCTTCTTGTCTCTCGATCCTACCGAGAGACAAGATGGCGGCCGCACCGGACTGTTTAGAATGTTGACAGACACCGGAGAGCCAATCAGCATCGCTTCGCAAAGCTCTGTGACGCGAAAAGTACGCGATCTGGTGCGCTATCCAGGACGCTGTCACAGATATATAAATTTTTTAAAACGTTAATTTCTCAAAATCCACTGGAGCACATATATTGAGACCCAGCAAAGGCACATCGGGCTAACAGTCCCTACAATTCAGCCGTTCGAGCTAAAAGTGAGGCCAAACGCCCTATGGAAATTAACATGGGAAAAACGCGTTTTGGGACCCCCCTTTTTTCTCGGCCCCCCCTTGATGAAACCCCCCCAAATTTTCAAGGGCTGCTCAGAAACAAAATGTGCCATTTTCCTGAAAATTTCAGCCGATTCCGTCCACAAACGCCAAAGTTATTAGACATAGAATTTTCAAAAGTCCCATAGGAAAAAAATCCTAACTATATATACCTACTGGCGACCGCCAGTAGGTAATATATATACCTATATATATATATATATATATATATATATATATATATATATATATATATATATATATATATATATAAATATATATATACATTTATATATATATTACCTACTGGCAGTCGCCAGTAGGTAGTTATAATTAGGATTTTTTTAATGTAAAATCTCAAAATTCTATTGTGAATAACTTTGGTGTCGGTTGACGAATCCGCCTGAAAATTATCTCAAATTTGCCTCGCGGAGCTCCGGTCGTTTCCTGATAGTTTGGGGGGGATTCGTCAAGCGGGGGCCGAGATAAAAGGGGGGTCCCAAAACATGTTTTCCCCATGTTAATTTCCATAGGGCGGTCGAACTCACTTTTAGCCCGAACGGCTGAATGGATTTACACCAAACTTGGTAAAATTGTAGGGAATGGTAGCCCGATGTGCCTTTGCTATGTCTCAAGATATGTGCTCCAGTGGTTTTTACGAAAATTAACTTTGAAAAAATATATATTGGGCTACATTGGGCTATATATATGTTAGAGCCCAAATGTAGCCCAATGTAGCCCAAAGCTGGCAACCAGAGACAAAAAAACAAATGTAGCCCAAATATCAGCCAGATGTAGCCCAACTATAGCCCAATGACAGAATGTCCCAGAGTGTTCTAAAGAACAACTAGAGCGCTAACAGTCTTACTTAAGACAAAAGTATGGCACACCTGAAGTCATCTTGATTGGAATAAAGTGTTAACACTTAAAACATTTAATTTGCAAAGGAACAAAATGAGGGGGTTGATTTTGCCATAGAAATTATGATTAGTGCTGAAGAAAGAAAAATTAGGGCACATTTTGAGTGACTTCTCAAATCCTCTTATATTTCATTAAAAAAAAATTGATATGCAGTCTCCCAAGATGGCCACCAGAGACAAAAGAGCCCAAATGTAGCCCAAATATCAGCCAGATGTAGCCCAACTATAGCCCAATGCCAGAATGTCCAAACTTGGTAAAATTGTAGGGAATGGTAGCCCGATGTGCCTTTGCTATGTCTCAAGATATGTGCTCCAGTGGTTTTTACGAAAATTAACTTTGAAAAAATATATATTGGGCTACATTGGGCTATATATATGTTAGAGCCCAAATGTAGCCCAATGTAGCCCAAAGCTGGCCACCAGAGACAAAAAAACAAATGTAGCCAAAATATCAGCCAGATGTAGCCCAACTATAGCCCAATGACAGAATGTCCCAGAGTGTTCTAAAGAACAACTAGAACGCTAACAGTCTTACTTATGACAAAAGTATGGCACACCTGAAGTCATCTTGATTGGAATAAAGTGGTAACACTTAATATATTCAATTTCAAAAGGAACAAAATGAGGGGTTTCATTCATTACATATATATATATATATATATATATATATATATATATATATATATATATATATATATATATATATATATATATATATATATATATATATGAGAGCACAGGATTCCCTCTCTCCAGCTCTGCGTACGCGGTCACAGCCTCCACGCCAACCACAGGAAGGAAAAGACGAACCACCAATCTGGCAGGCAAATAGTGTTTATTTATTGCAGTTCACACAGCCATTTGTCAGCGACGCGTTTCGAGCACGGATGCCCTTGCTCACGCTGCGATGCAAGAATAAAACAATCACAAGCCATTTTTAAATGCATGTCACCTGTGTAAGTTACCACCCCCTGGTGGTAACCTCCCATATCACGTGATGAATATAAGTGAAGAAAGGCTATCGCTGCATTAGAATTCTTTCTAAGCACACTTAAAACAAGGGGGCAGATGTCAGGTTAAATCCTGAATTATTTAACAGAGTTAATGAATTGCACAAGATGACTGGTTAAATCCACATTTGTACAGAATTTCTCATTATTGTATTTGCATACATATCACCTTGTATGTACAAAAAATGTTACTGATATTGGAATAGGGAACCAAATTAGTGCAAAAAACGTCAGAACCATAGTATAAGTGTGCAAAATGTAGCAATGTAATCTTAGCAGCAAATAGACTATAATATATATATATATTCACTGAAAAAACCATAGGTTTCACACCGGTTATAGTTAGGAATTAGCATTTAAAAAACCTATTAAATTCACTGAAAAAACCATAGGTTTCACACCAGTTATAGTTAGGAATTAGCATTTAAAAAACCTATTAAATTCACTGAAAAAACCATAGGTTTCACACCAGTTACAGTTAGGTGGAAATTTTACTCGCATAACACCATTGAAATTCCCACGTTATATGCAATGCACTGCTGATGACGTCACATATTACATCACTCATGACATGGTCAGTGACATCACTCATGACATCACTGATGACATCTCAAATGACATCACTGATGACATCATCCAGTGAATGTGTATCTTTCTGAAAAATAAATATTTTTATATATGTATATCTAAAGGTTTATGGAAGAATAAATAGGTAAATAAATGTCTAAATGGATGTTTTTTTGTGTAAAATTGATTGGTTAACTGACTTATTAAATGTATCTTAGTGAATACATATATTAGCAAGTAATGTTTAAATATTTAAATATCTGTATCTGTGTCTCACTTTGTGTATACGTGGCTGCATGGGTTGGTGAGTAGCTACATGAGTATGTATATGGGTTCTTAGTTATTTTTTTGAGTATCAGTATCAGTGTCTGTATGGTTCGGTGGGGGATATTTCTTAGAGCACAGATGCATGAATGAGTGACTCACTATTTGTATGTATTTTGAAGATAGCATGTGTGCAAGACTGTATGGGTGGATGATTGTGTGTATGGGTGGGTTAGTGAGTATGTGTTTTTATAATTGATTGTTTAAGAGAGTAAATATGTTTCCGTTTCTGTAGAAGTATGTGTAGTGGTGTGTATATAGCAGTATAATCAAGTAAATGGTTTTTTGATAGTTTATTTGCATGTGTGAATTTGTGTGTGAGTAACTATATGGATGAGTAAGTACATGCATGAGTGACTATATAGAACTGTTGGTGAATTAGTGGATATGTATGTAGATGTTTGAATTACCTAATAAGTTGTTGTAATTGGTATTGGTTTCTCCTTTTTTAAGAAAATGTTAGTTTCTATTTTTGAATGTGTGTGTCAAAGGTTATTTTATGCTGATAGGAGGTCTGCCACTTTGTCACAAGGATGTTGTCATCAGTGATGTCATTTGAGATGTCATCAGTGATGTCATGAGTGATGTCACTGACCATGTCATGAGTGATGTAATATGTGACGTCATCAGCAGTGCATTGCACGCGCAAGTGATAGTGAGTCCAACTAACTATAACGTGGGAATTTCAATGGTGTTATGCGAGTAAAATTTCCACCTAACTATAACTGGTGTGAAACTTATGGTTTTTTCAGTGTATATATATATATATATATATATATATATATATATATATATATATATATATATATATATATATATATATATATATATATATATATATCCAAGCACATTTCTCCAATTTCAAGGCGCCCCTGATCCTTCAGGGCGGCCTCGTTCTACAGTGGGCATGGAGCAGCCCACTCTTGTCAGCACGACAGGAAACACACACACCGAGGCCCTTTCCAGAGATTAAACCATTTATTTGCGGTGGCAGCAGCACTCCTTCCCCTTTCCTTACGCGTTTCAGCTCTCGCCTTGGTCACAGGTGGGAAAGTTAATCAAAAGCAAAGTGTGTTGTGCTGATTAAAATACGCAATGTCACATGACCTCCAGATGGAAATACATGTCCCACAATGCAGTGTACAGGTTTTGGTAAGTTCTGCCAGGAATGTCAATGAATTCTCTTCAACTTCGATGTTCTTGCTGTTAATTACATCGTACCTGTATTGATTAAAATGGATATGCTTTCCTCTTCGACATGTGCTGAGTTATTGGCAAGTTCTCACAGTAAGCGTTCACAACCTCAAAAACGTTTGTTCCTCTGGATGGTCAGAGCGGGATGTATATCCCTCCGACTCCCTTCCAAACAGTCACGCAATTCACACAGTGGTGTTAGATGCTAGTGGGATGGACTATATATACTGATCTTGCTATGGCACCAAACAGATTGACAACGGCTTCCAGCAAGCCAAAACAAGTATCTTGTGTATCTTTGGGAATGAGGATGACTTGATCAAATAAAACAGATACTGTATCCTGACTACCTTGAGTCCGTGTCTTCTTCCATGGTTAACCCTGTGGGAGCTGGTTGCTTGTGTTCATATATATATTTCCTGCCAACGGGAGAGAGTGGTGTGATATATATATATATATATATATATATATATATATATATATATATATATATATATATATATATATATATATATATATATATATATATATATATATATATATATATATATATATATATAACCTACAGGCGGTCGCCAGTAGGTAGTTATAGTTAGGATTATTTTCAATGCAAAATCTCAACATTCTATTTTGAATACCTTTGGCGCCGGTGGAGGAATCTGCCTGAAAATTTCCTCAAATTTGCCTCGCGGCGCTCCGGTCCTTCCCTGAAAGTTTGGGGGGGATTCATCAAGCGGGGGCCGAGATTAAAGGGGGGTCCCAAAACGTGTTTTCCTCATGTTAATTACCATAGGGCGGTCGACCTCACTTTTAGCCCGAACGGTTTGATGGATTTCCACCAAACTTGGCAAAATTGTAGGGAATGGTAGCCCGATATGCCTTTGCTATGCCTATGCAGGTATGAGTGGTAAGTCGCTTTGCTATCTCAATAATAACTGCTGCCTTTGTCAAAGTATTTGTTCCTTGCTGCCAATCACATATATTAATCCTCTTGTAAATTACAGCGACTCACATGTTTCTGTCTCAGCCATTCTACGGTTGAAACTAATTGGTAGAAGAAATAGTGTGCTGATGAGTTCCCACACAATATCTTCCACCCCCTCTATTCTGTTCCAGCCAGCTCACTACTTACAATGCCATTTTGGCATCTGCTGCTTTTCTTCTACAGTTTCCGCTTAAGTGTCTACTTTTCATGCCTTCCATTATAGTTCAATCCTCTACCTTCCATTAACCATGTGACTAAGCCCACTACATGAATGCGCAATTAACCTGTCCTAGCCCAGCCTCTGACTTTTTATTAGAAATAATCTTTCTCAATGCTTACTTACTCCATAGCCCAGAAATAAAATATGTGTTGTGCATTTGTGAATTTGGGGGAGAGGGGGGGGCGAATGTGTAGTGTCAGTATACTCAGGGTGGGACTATGGAGAGAGTTAGATTAGATTGAGGCCATTGGAAGTTGTGACATGCCACTAGATGTCCCAAAAAGCATGCTGCCCTGTCAGGTTGGCTCCCTTAATGTTGCATGATATATATAAATATAGTCGAAAAATTGTGCAGCATAATTTATTGCACCCTATTTTCCAATGACAATATACATATTTGTCAGCTCAGTCATGTTTAATAACATATTAAGGGGCCGATTCCGATTCGGGAAAGAAAACCGTCCGACGATTTGTATTCGTAGCCGTTACCGTACGAATCTTACAAATCCGTCCGAATCGCGTAGTACGATCCGTTTCTTAAAAATACGTCTGAATCCTTGCGAACCGTACGAAAATCATGCAAAAATCCGTACGACACGGACTCGGGAAATAAACCGTACAATTCGTAAACATGCCGTACGACCCGACAAGTACGATCCAGACCCGGGACCGACAACGGGATTCGTACTGGAAAAGGTTGTCGCATATGAACTGCGATTTGTACGGAAACACACAATCAAATACGATTCGAACCTCCCCTGTACGAAGCGCACGCGAAACCCGTATAAACGTCGCTTATGAGCGAGCCACAAAAGCAAATACGAGTTGAACCCACATGAACGAAGCGCACGCGAACCCCATATAAACATCGCGTATGAGGACAAACGATCAAATACGATTCGAACCCCCAATTAACGAAGCGCACGCAAACCCCGTATAAACGTCGCGTATGAAGGATACAAACATTGAAATATGAATCGAGCCCCCCATGAATGAAGCGCATGCGAACCCCGTATAAATGTCGCGTATGAACGAGCCGCAAAAGCAAATACGATTCAAACCTCCATGACGAAGCGCATGCGAACCCCGTATATACATCGCGTATGAACGAGCCACAAAAGCTAATGCGATTCGAACCCCCCATGAATGAAGCGCATGCGAACCCCGTATAAACGGAGCATATGAACGAGCCCCAAAAGCAAATACGAATCGAACCCCCCATGAACGAAGCGTATGCGAACTCCGTATAAACATTGCGTATGCACGAGCCACAAAAGCAAATACGAATCGAACCCCCTCATGAATGAAGCGTAGGAAAAGCCATAAAAACCACACAAGGAGAGTGCAAACGACTCGCACAACACCACAAAACATGTCTCCTGTGTACAAACCATTGGAAATGAATGTCCTGGCCACATCCAAACATATAAACAGAGGGCCTAACTCAGACCCACCCCTTATAACACTTCCACCAAAAATTCAAATTAAGCACCACCCACAAATGGACCAATAAAATGGCCCATACACACAAACCATGATCCTTTGCAACAGACCCATTGAGCCACGGAGACTGAGAACACACCAACAACTGCACACATCCACCTTCACACCTACCCCCAATCACATTCAGACCCACACCCCATTCACATTCATACCCACACACCCACATCCAAACATACCCTCACCCCCAATCACATTCACCCCACACCATGTCCGCACAGAAGAATCCAAAGTTCACAAAGGAGGAGATGGAGATCCTTGTAGATGAAGTCATCAGAGTCGAGCCACAGCTGTTTGGTGCATTGGTCAGACGGACCAGCATAGCTCAGAATACAAAGCTGTGGGAGAGGATCGTCAATAAGGTGAATGCTGTTGCACCCATCAGACGCACCTGGAGGGATTGCCAGGCCAGGTGGTATGATCTGCAGAGGATGGTGAAGAGGAAGATGGACGACGACTACCTCCAGAGCCTAGTTACTGGAGGTGGTGGTCACCGCAGACCAGTACAGTACCATCCCAGGGAGGAGAATGTCATGGCCCTGCTACCACCAGTGGGAGTACATGGCATTGAAGTAGTCGTAGAGTCTGGTGAGTATACAAACAACTCATGTAACATGGGGGTAATGGCATCTACACTCCAAATACAAAAAATGCCAGCAACAAGCGCCAAGAGCCAGCTGCCCATAGCTACAGGCAAAAACAACGCAAATGCCACTAACATGTGTATGCCCCATTGACAAACCAAGCCTTTGCCATGTCCCATGCTACAGGAAGCACAGACTCAAGAATAGACGTCCAGTATTCTGGGAGGGTGGGTGTCATGAAATGCATTGTGGGACCCCAAATCAGACCCTATTGCATGTGCGTCCACAGGGGGGCAAGGGGGGCTCTTGGCCCCAATGGATCGCCGGTGGTTCTGGTGTGTGCCCAATCAGGGCCGGCCCTAGTCCATTATGCTGTTTAAATGGTCCCATTGTCCCAGGTGGCAGCACCCTCTATTGGGTGGGAAGGGTGCAAGGAGGTTGCCGAGAATTGTGCAAGGCAGAGGGGAGGAGGGGGCAAGGGGGAGGGAGAGACGGGTTCAAGGCGGATGGTGAGAAGGGTGCAAGGCGGAGGGTGAGAAGAGTGCAAGGCAGAGGGCTAGAAGGGTGCAAGGCAGAGTGCCCGAATGGTGCAAGACAGAGGGGAGGAGGGTGCAAGGCAGAGGGTGCGAAGGGTGCAAGGCGGAGGGTGAGAAGGGTGCAAGGCGGAGGGTTAGAAGGGTGCAAGGCGGAGAGTGAGAAGGGTGCAAGGGGGATGTTGATGAAGCTAAAAATGTGCCCACGCCAATAAACATCTCTGTGGATGCCCATGTCCAATTGCACTCATCCCATATGGTCCAGGTACACACCCATGCACCATGCTCAATGCACATGGTGTGTGAATGTACTGACAAGATAGCTGACACTGGGCCCTGGTGTAGGCAGAACAAGGCCCTCCTGCGACCAAAGCAAACACAAACACCTGGACAACAAGGTCAGATATCTTGTGCAGGAACTCACAACCACTGTCGTGGCAGCATGCTCCATGGGTGGACAGCCACTCCATGAGGGAGGGCCCAGTGCTAACTCAGACTCCAACTACCAGCACGGCCTGTCACACACACCCCTTACACACACATACCCTCCTGGGGCAGGCAATGGAGTGCCCCACTGTCACAATGGTCATGTAACACAACAAAACAAATTCAGATCTGATGAAACATCCAAGCAACAAATGTACGCTGCCCATTCACAAGTCTCTTGCGCGTCTTTCACACAGCTGTTGCGTCACCTTTGTGACACAGCAGTGCCACAAAAGATGTGCCATGATGCAAGGTGACGGATCTGGGAGATGTGTCACGTTCTAAAGCCCTGCGCCACATAGGTATTCTTGTGCAAGGGGGTGGGGGGGGTAGGCGCTATGGCGCAGTGACACCTCCCAAAAGTGGCAATGTGAAATCTAGAAGATTTCACTCTGTCACTTTTAAGCACATGCTGCGTCAAAACCCTGTGCATGGCTGATGTAGGTGTAAGGATTGGAGCAACATTGTACAGATAGGGCCCCACAGACCATTGCTGGAGCTGTCTTGCACCGGTGACGCTACTCCAGCAATGCGCCTACCCATACGACACAGATGTGTGATGAAGCTGTGCCATTTTTCCACCACGGTGCTCCACAATGTGAATGTTTAGAATCTGTGCTGGCATAACTGTGGTGCACAATGACTAGTGAATCCCTGCTGATAGTCAGGGCTGTGCCAGTTATTGAAAATATGCCCCCCCATGTCAATGACACAGGAGCACATATCAATCTGACCCCACAACATACACATACACAAGTGAACATTGAGGACAATCCAAATCATGATCAACTACCAGGTGGAACTGTGCCAACTACAATCTGTATGAAAAATGGATATTGCATTAAATTACATTAACATTGTCTGTCTCTCACACCCACAGGGCAACGTGCGGAACCGAACCCCAACGATGGGGAAGATGATTCACAGTACCAGGCTCTGCAGGACCCTGATCCCACCGACAGCGATGCCTCTTACAACTCCACGGATTACCCCGACCGACCTGGCACCTCTGGTGCCCCAAACCCTGTAGCAACTGGATCAGGGACACCTGCGCCAACCACCACAACCATTCTTGCCACATCCCAACAGACAGCTTGGAGCCCTGCCTGCCCTCAAGAACGGAGCCAGTCTGACAATGAGGGACAAGGTTCGGCGAGCACCCATGAGGGGGGAGACAACACCACCACTGCCATCACTCAAGGGTCCCATTGAGCCAATGTGCCCACAATGGCAGGCCCGGCTCGTGTGGGCAGGGGTGGTGGGAGTGGCAGCAGGAGGAGGCGAGAACCTGACAAGCCAGCTGCAGAGCGCTGCATGTCTGAGCTCCGCAACATCATGGAGGCATACCGGTGGGACACCAGGGAGTTCAGCAAGGTAGTGGGGGCCCTCACAGTTATCAAAAACCTGCAGGCCAAGCAACACACCAGTCAAAAACAACACCAAGGACGGATGGAGTCAAGACTGGCTGAGCTCCTGGCGGTGCAAAGGGACATAAGCCATTCACTCCGTCGGATCGCTGACAACATGCAGCACCCTCCCTGTGTCACCAGGCAAGACACTGCAAGGAAAAGACTGCCACCAGTCACAGGGAGGGAGGAGGAGGAGGAATCATCCGACGGAGTGTCCCATGCATCGTCAAGGCCTGCATATGAGGGTCCCCCAAGGAAGGTGGGTCATCCACGGAAGAGACAGTGAGAGGCCTCAGACCATGCGTATCTCCCAGGTCACTTGGCTTGGCACCTGGAGTCTGTGTGCAACAGCATCACCACACATAGGTCACAATGTATCATCAAATGCATGCATGGAGCACTATACTCACCTATGATGGTTTCTATCTGCTGGGGGGGTGAGGGGGCATGCCATACTGCTTAGACAGACAGTTTTGGAAGAGTCTCATGAATGTGTAGAGGTCATGGGTCATGTGGAGGTGCCCCAGGAGGGAGTACCAGGTCTGTTTGTTGATGTGGGAGAACTATCTCCCACATACAGTTGTACTGTGGATGTGATGAATGGTGCCCAGAGCAAGGTTGGCTTGATGGAGTTGGGGCAATGGGGAGTTGGATGGGAGACGTCCATGTTGGTCTTCGAGGCTGTGGTTGTAGAGTGGCTCCTGAGTGTGGCTGAGGAGTATGAAGGTGACCCTGCTGTTGAGAGTGAGCCCATTGTAGATGTCTCAGGTAGACTGTCATGTGGCTGTGGCAGGGGATGTTGAGGATGATGTGTGCCGATGCACCCTGGATGTGCACAAGTCCTCCTGGAGTCTGGCTGTTGTTCCTGAGTAGAGGGCGTTGCTGTAGTTGAGCTGGCTGGTGTCGTGGACCTGGGTGACTGTCTGTCTTGACTAGGAGTGGATCTATCAGATGAACATTTGCAGCATATGGAGGTACTTGCAGCATGAGGTAGAGATGGTATTGAGTTGCATGGTTATTGTGAGTGAGGAGTGTACGATGAGCACCTGCTTGCGTGTGTGGCCAATGTGTGCTTGTGCGCTGCCCAGGCCGCTGTGACACAAGGATTTGTCCCAGCCGTAAGGGGACATTCCTCAGATGATGAGCTCAGTCTTGTCCAAGTCAAGCCTCATGTGGCTGATGTTCATCCTTATGTAAACACACCTCATGCCTTCTTGAGGGTTGGATATGGGAGTGGCTGGGTCTTTGGTGAGGGTGAAAAGCAGTTGGGTGTCAATGGCAGAGGACATGATGATGAGGTTGTGTGTGCATGTGATGTTGGAGAGGGGGGTCATGGAAACAATGTAGATTGTCACATTGAGAGATGAGGCCTGGGCCCGATGACCCCAGTGTACTATGTGCCGAAGGGGGGAGGCAGACTCCCTGGGCCTTGCTGGTGAGGTACTTGGCGATTTAATCCTGGGCCTTCCTCTCGATCCCAGTGTTGGAGATGTGTGAGCTGACAGTGTGGTAGCACATGGTGTAGAATGCCGTTGAGAGGTCAATGGAGTGAGGTTGGTGGTCTCACCATTGTTGAGCATGGACCAAGATGTTGTTGGTGGTGTCAATTAGGGCTGTTGCAGTGGGGTGATTACTGTGGAAGATGGTCTGGGGCGGGTTGCCTGGAGATGTTTGCTTGGAGTGAGATGGTCAGTTGCTTATTGACTGCCTTCTTGATGACATTTGCCGCATAGGGAAGCAGGGTGATGTTCTAGGAGATCCTGGGGTACTGCCGTCCGTTGTCAAAGAAGGGCCTGGGTTCCTGCATGTCTCCAGCTCCCATGGAAAGTGGCAAACTCAAAGGAGACATTCATGAGGTGCTGGAGGTAGGCTTCAGGGATGCTGTATGCTGTGATTGAGATGTTGTGTGGGAAGGGTCCGGATGGAGATCCGGAGTGGATGGTGCACATGAGCCTGGTGGTGTCTTTGCTGCTGACGGGTAGTCCAGGACCTGGGGGGGGTATGTCCTGTGGAAAATAGTGCTGTCTGCCTCTGTGTGGCGAGGCTGTTGTGTATGTCCACCAGCTTGCAGTGGTAGTAAGTTGCAACGGATCCCTTTGGCCTTGCAAGAGTGGGATGTGTTTTGGATAGAGAGCTAGGGTCAGATAGTTCACTCACAATGCCTATGAGGTCATTCATGTTGTGTGTGTTGTTGCCTAGGCCCTACCTAAAGGTTGTCCCCTTGTCTGTGCTGATGATATGGTGATGTCTGTGAGAGGTGGATTTCAGGGCTGAACGGTAACTGATGGTTGTTTGTCCTACAAGATTTGAATGAGAGTCCGGTTAGACCTGTATGAGTCCAGTAGGTCTGCCTTGTCCCGGGTGCCTTAACTGTTGTTGTGCTTCACAGGAAAGTCTGCCAATGTGGCAAGAGTGTTGGATCAGTCGCTGATCCAGTGTGTGCGGTTGCAGGGTATGGCGGTGTCGTTGGTTGGAGTGTCCTGTGTGAGGGTGCCACACAGTTCATTTTCGTTGACTTAGGTCAAGCGTTCTTGGTGGATTTGTAGCAGAGTGTGGTGCAGTGTGTTGTTTTTTGTACAACTGGATGCAAATGTTGATATACCAATGCAGGATGGTGCTGTGGTTGTCCTCCAGCCAGGAGTTGCTGTCTCCCTGACCCATGTAGTCTGTGTAGGTGAGGGCCTGCGTGATGATGTTGACGTCCAATCACTAAAGCCGTTTCTCAGCTCTGTGGTCTCAGATTTTTACAAATTTTCATAGGAAGCCTCTCTGCTCTAATTGCAGTTGTGTAAATCCAGTTTCCCTACTGACCCTTTGCCCGCCAAGCTATACAACATCCTTGCTAAGAGTCCCAATCACCATTTAAGCGCCATCTGGAACCTTTCCCACAATTTGGGCTCTAATCCCGATGTGTGGAAACACGTGTTCCTCCTGCCCATCTTATGGAAAGCCAACGCAGATCCTGAATCTCCATGCAATCATAAACCTAACTCTCTTTGGCAAGCTCCAGACAAAATTTACATGACAATTTCCTGGCAGCAACTAATGGGCTTTGTTGAAGGTAATAGCCACCTTCACAACTTTCAATCCAGCTTCCATCCCGGATATAGTACTGAGTCGGCCCTCATTAAAATGACAGACTCTATACGCTGTGCAGTCGACGGAGGTTCCAAGGCGGGGATGGTGCTGTTAGACTTGTCTGCAGCATTTGACCCCGTTGCCCATCTCATTAATCAGAAATGCCTTAAGACCATAGGCGTGGGGGGCTCAATGCTGAACTGGATATCCTCCTTACTATCTGACTTCACACAGCAGTTCTGGACCTATCCATTCATCTCCACAGTCAAAACACTGAAGTGGTGCGTGCCGCAGGGCTCTGCTCTGAGCCCTCAGATTTTTAATATTTACTTAACCCCACTGGCTGCATCGATTGGCATGTTTGAAGTCAAAATCATATCATATGCTGATGATCTTCAGCTTCTATTCACCTTAAATGCTGTGTGTGCCGCTAATTTTGACCCACTATAAAATAGCCTCTATATTATTGCGGCCTGGATGTACCACAATTTCTTAGAACCTAATACAGTTAACACCAAGATCCTATTTTTTTAACCAACCTTCTCCCCTCTCTTCAATCTGTGGTGGCCAGAGGAACTGGCCATTGTTCCGGCACAAAAGGACTTTGTAAGGAATCTGGGAGTTAGATGGGACAGTCAGCTATCCCTTGCCACTCAGGTACAAGAGGCAGGTGCCACTTGTATTGGAAAACTTACACTCATCAAGAGACTTATTCACTATCTGCACAATGTTACCCGGAAAACGGTGGTTCACGCACTGATTACCTCCCATTTACACTACACGAAAGGCTCATACGTAGGTCGCACATTAGGCTTGCTCTGTATACTGCAGTTTGGCAAAAACGCTGCTGCCCACCTGGTATGTGGAGTCTCACTTTGACAACATATCTCCACGTATCTTACACTGCTCCATTGGCTGCCCATGGCTACACAAATAGAATTCAAGGCGCTTACACTTGCCTTCAGGGCAGGACAAGGCTGTGGTCCGGTCTACTCAGACCCTATTGTCAATAACGATCTCTACGTTCCAATGACAAGTACTTGCTCATTAGTCCTTGCTTTACAAAACCTAGATCAGGAGGTGAAACCTTTCAGGTAGGAACCACCCAATGTTGGACGGAGCTACCTCCTCCGCCGCGTCTGATTCTGTCTGAATGTGAGTCTCGCAAAGCCCTTAAGACCTGGATATTTAGCATACTAGATTAGTTTCTCCTCCGTATGCTGCCTCATTTTCTGCACATTTCAGCTCTGGGTCAACTCCGTTGGCTTAGATGTGCGCTCAATACATGACTATTATTATAATTGTAGATGTCTTAGCATAATTGAGGGTGTGGGCCTGGAGATCTGTAGATGATAGTGTGACTGAGGGTGGTCAGGGGGTTGGTGTGAAACCTGAAGTGCAGATGTTTGACAATGCTGAGTGTGTCCTTGGTGTTGTATGTGACTCTGAGGGGGTACTTCAGAACGAATTGCAATTCATCGTCCTGGATTGTTGGTGTGGTCCCTATGGGTGATCTGGTATCCGTCTGTGATGCCAATGTTGATGTAGTGTGCTGAGGATGCGTTCAACCAGGTAACTGTAATGAAGGCAATGTGTGTGGCTGTTGTGTTGGTGAGTTGACAGAGTCCAATGGTGTGCTGGTGGTTGTAGCGTGTGTGCAGTAGGAGGTACATGACCTGGTTGTACGGACATGGTCTGTCATGCTTGGCAGCCCGTTGTTGGCAGTAGGAGTTGCACACACAGCCTGCAAAGCTGTAATGGCTGCACTTAGGGGTTGCCTGATAGCAGGTGTATGATTGTCTTCTATTCACTGTTTGGAGGGTGGCTGGAGCATG
This sequence comes from Lissotriton vulgaris, assembly GCF_964263255.1. Classification (NCBI taxonomy): domain Eukaryota; kingdom Metazoa; phylum Chordata; class Amphibia; order Caudata; family Salamandridae; genus Lissotriton; species Lissotriton vulgaris. The sequence goes on from NC_141687.1 coordinate 901,090,311, forward strand.
AGTCTGTTGTGTTACCTGCATCATGGAAGGATCAGAGGGTCTTGCACTGTGCACGTTGCAGGCGCTGACGGTCCTGCCTTTGGCACGGAGGTGGCGCAACAGTGGCACTGACAAACTGCTGCCTGCATTAACAATGGGTGGAGGGAGGGAGGAGCATCTGGGAGGCGTGTGTGTTGCAGATTCCAGGCACTCAGTGGTGCGGTGGCGCAAGGGAGGCAGCAGCAGTAATGAGTGAACACATGATGGTGGAAGGGGTGACACACCATGCAAAAACTAGCACACAAAGACAAGGAGGTTTGAAAGGCATAATGTAACAGGTGTATGGAAAGGAAGGAGTGTCTGGTTACTCATGGGTCATGGAAAACAAATAGCAGAACAATCACCATAAATGACGGGCACAGGATCAGGCACCAAAAGGCCAACCTGCGCACAGGACACACAGCGTCTGCATGTGCTGGCTGCCATTTGTGTGCAGCAAGCTGCAACAATACATACACAACCATGTACTTTATGCACAATATGGATCATTAACTATGATAAACAGCATGCATGTTGCCACAGCACACATACTCCTATATGCACAATCTTTCTCAATTATGCCATAGATGATGCATGCAATCTGCATGCAATCTGGCAAGTGATCTGCGGTGACAGTAATGATGCACATTGTACTGTGTGGAACACATTTGCTATACAAATGGATAAAGTTTGTGTTGAGGCCATGCTGCTTTAGCCAATGTCCAGTGCCATTGCTCTGAAGAAAATAACAGTCATGCAAGGAGTTTTCCTGTAATGCTGGTGAGACAATGTGCACACGACTGCCTGGGACTGTTGGTTCCTTGAATTCTCATAAAGGTACGATGATCATAGTGGTCCATCTCCCGATAGCCCCTTGGTCTGAGTATAAATGACTGACTCCAAAGGGTGATCAGGCGAGGGAAGTAAAGGAAGGGAACCGCAGGGAGGGTGATCTGAAACAAAGGTAAGCAAGCATAAGCATCCAACACATCTTGCCACTGAATCACAGATTACCTCAGGACCTATACTGTAACCGTTACACCTGTAAAGGAAAACAACAGCCACTGTATCATAGTCGGCATCACAGTAATGAACATTATACTCGATATGAGGTTTGAAAACCGACACATGAAAGGTATCAGAGTTTTGCAGCTAAAATGAAGGATGTAATACGCTCTGCAGGCTGCTTCAATGCAATTAGAGCCATGCAGTAATCAAGGTGATGACAGTGTATGAATAATGCTCAAATTAACAAAAATACTAATGCACTGCAGTGCTACTCACACAAAGGTAACAATCCGTAGTTACCCCTGGCAATCAGTGAGGGTCATGAAGGGAAATTGTACATCACCAGCAAGAGCCGTAAGAAGCTCATCCAATGAGGGAGGGAATTATGTAAACACAAGGAAGCCCCACAAGAGGCAGTCATTGTCTCGTACAACTGGGCTTTGAAATGCCTAACATACCAAGTTTCTGGTCCAGAACTCAACTGAGAGTAATGAGGAGCAATGCCTCTAAACCACCCCTCCCGTGACAAGGATATGCAGCACGCCACAAGAGAATCCTAGGATTGACGTCACCCGACTTGTGCCACGGAAGCATTTTCATTTGCTACAGCACAAGGTTGTGACATCATCAGCACAACATTCCTGGCATCATGGGAATAGAAAGTTAACATCAACTGACCGAGAAGTCTTGCAAAGCAGTGTTCTCCACCGCCCTGAGGAAGCAACATGACAGTGACATGACATACTGGCACATGGGGCAATGCATACATACGAACAGACTCACAGGACACTTGACAGAACATGTGGGACATACGCTGGCCCACACCTTCACAACATGGTTGCTTAGAAATCAAACTGTACTGGCACACAAGATTAAGTGGATGAGCCAAACACATCCTGCTGCACACAGTGAAGCTGCAACTCACCATGGGTCCTGTGGTTGTGATGTCCCACACAATGTCAACCCGTGGAATCCGCAATGTGTCAGGGTCAAGGTTGACACACATTGATGCCTTCACCAGAGTCAATACTCCACAACATATGACTGTCAAGAAGGGTGACTGTCCAGTCATGGGAGTGGTGCAACAGGTAATTTGATCAATGGTGATGAGACATGTATGGATGGTTCTTCAACATGCACAGAAACAGTTCCCATGCATTCCCAAACCATACCAACCCCAAACGGACTGTTTGGATCTCTTACCTGAACTGACATTTACACATGTCCCTGCATGGAATGCTGATTCGGATCACATTGCAATCATCATAAGGAATAGCAGGAGGACAGAGGTGACACAAACAGACAACAAGCACAGTAACCTGGGAATGACCGACACACAAGGGCTCACCGTTAAAAATCGTTGCTAAAGACAGGGGCAGGTACAAAACACGAACAGTGTAGTACAAATGTAAATTTAAAGCTAAGTCATTGCGCATTTCTGTGTGGCATGACATCACCACTTGCATGACACATCAGAACACACATCAAAGTGACTTTGCATACAGTCTGCTGTCCACACACATTGCAACACATGCCACTCAATGCTACTAGCTTGCACACCCATTCGCAGTGACTCACCTTTATGGGAAGAAGTTGGTATGAGCTGACTCTGGATATCATCCTCCTCCTCCTCATCACTTGCATCATGACCAAGCCCTTCATCCTCAACGGGTGGATGTTCCAGCTCCTCAGGATCCAGGATGAGTAGCACTGCCTTCTCAACTGCCATGTTGTGCAGCATGCAGCACACGATGAAGATATTACAGACCTTGGCTGGGGCATGTGGAAGGTATCCGCCGGTCTTATCGAGACACCGGAATCGGCTCTTCAGGAGGCCAAACGTCCGCTCTATCACTCTCCTGGTCTGCCCGTGTGCATTATTGTACCACTGATCTGCAGCTGTTCTTGGGTTGCGGAGAGGTGTCATCAGCCATGGCATGTTGGGATATCCAAAGTCACCTATAAATATACATCATGTAAATAAGTGGTTCATGAGATGCTGACAGAGCAAAAGATACTGAAACACACAGGGCAAACAGAGTTTACCCACCAACAAGACATGTCCGATCGTTGCGCAGCTGCAGCATCATTCTTGGCACCCTGCTACGCCTCATGATGAATGCATCATGGCACAATCCTGGAAAACGTGCACAAACATGGGAAATCAGCATGTTAGCAAGACACACCACCAGGGCATTTATTGAGTGGTAATGTTTCCTGTTGCGGTAAGCCTGCTCCTGAGCCTGTGGTCGCACCACAGCCACATGTGTCCCATCAATGGACCCAATGACATGTGGCATCCTTCCCAGGGCATAGAATTCACCCTTGACATCTCTCAACTCTTCAGGAGTAGGAAATTTGATGAATTCATCAATGTGCTCCAACATGGCTGCTAAAACATCACGCAAGACACGACTGAACATTGTTTGGGACATTCTGTCATGCCTGTCGTGTACGCGGAGGGCCGTGAGACACTATAAACCTCTTATTTACTTGGAGCGGTAACTCAACCTGCTGCTAGGGAAACGTGGTTGGCAATGATTGGCAATTGCGTTTACAGAGTTTGTAGCGCATGCGCAGTGTTCGCGCTTGCGCAGAAGTAAGAACCACGGAATTTAAACCTCCCCGACGAACCAGGAAGTGCTTCGCGTTAGCTAGCTGTGTCCAGTTCTCGTTCCGGGTCACGGTGAAGGCGTCCGAGGAGCCAGTGGGTCGTTGGGAGTGGCGTTCATCTTTTCTTGTGTTCGTGATTCCTGTGCCTCATATCGTAAGTCCTGGGAAGCGGCTTGCTTCCGGGCTGTTACTCTGTCTTTCGTTCTTTATTTTATTGTTTGTTCGCACCGCTTTGCTTATATATCGTGGTCTTGCTAAGACGCATGTTTTTATGCGTGTCTGATTTATAAGCCACGAGTTGTATATCGCAATCTGAGCGGTGAAATTTGAAATATATTATACAGCGTTCGGATTCAGAAACAGTGGATCCTCCTGCTACATGTCCCGAATTAATAGATCTGGTGGTGAAATTAGATCACAGGTTAAACAAGAGGCGTAAAGATAAAGGGCGTTATGAGTATCCTAGAGTAAACACTAACACTAGAGAACGGAAAGTGGAGGCTGAAGTAAAAACCGAGGATCCAGAACCCATCCAAATAGGCAGTATTAGAGGGCCTTTGAGTGAGACAGAGAAACAAAGACGCAGAGAGAACAGGTTGTGCCTCTATTGTGGCAAAGCTGGACATTTCTTGAGGGAATGCCCAATCAAACCCAAACAGTTCCGCAAATCGGAAAACTAACAGACCCGAAGGTAATGGAGACCTTACAGTCGGGTCCGTTGGTACATATGGTCTCATCAATAATGACAAATACAGGACATTTCTTTATCCCTTCTAAATTATCCTGGTATTCCAACGCTCTTACACAACCCATCATGGTTGACTCAGGGGCGTCGGGCAACTTTATGGATTATCAATGGGCAAAAACCCACAACATCCCTAAGGTTCCAAAAGGTGTCACGGAAGAAGTGTATACCATACATGGGAGTCCTATGAAATCTGGGTCAATTACGCATTCCAGTATCCCCTTGGAGATGTATCTGGATTCCACGCATTGGGAAACTCTTGTTTTCGACTTTATTGATTCGCCTCAGTTTCCGGTGGTACTGGGGCTTCCTTGGTTGCGTCTCCACAATCCCCGAATAGATTGGCCATGTAAAGGAGGTTCTACACAGCCTACAAAACAATTCCCTGTTTTGTAAATTAGATAAATGCTTCTTTCATCGCCACCAGGTCGCTTTTTTGGGATTTATTGTGTCTGCACAGGGTCTGAGCATGGATCCACAGAAAGTTTGTGCTCTTATGGAATGGCCTCCTCCCAATAACATAAAAGAAATCCAACAATTCATTGGATTCTCTAATTTCTATAGGCGGTTCATTCACCAGTTCTCAGATCTTGTAGCTCCTATTACACACTTATTGAGAAAAGGAGTCCCTTTCTATTGGTCTGCGGAAGCTGACAAGGCTTTTAACATTTTGAAAGATGCATTCACGAAGGCTCCTATTCTAAAACACCCTGATCCGTCTTGTCCGTATGTAGTGGAAGTGGACGCCTCGCAAGTAGCAGTAGGGGGTGTCCTTTCGCAAGCTGATTCCAACACTGGAGAACTCCATCCTGTGGCTTACTATTCACACAAATTGATTCCTGCCGAAGTGAACTATACCGTGGGGGAGAGGGAACTCCTAGCTATCAAGAAAGTGCTAGAGGAATGGAGACAGTATCTTCTGGGCACAAATCATACGGTTACTGTGTTGACAGACCATCGCAATCTACAATACCTAAAATCTGCTAGAGCATTGTTGATGCGACAACTACGATGGACACAGTTTTATAATGAGTATGATTTCAGTATACATTTCAGGGCGGGCAGACAAAACGGTAAAGCAGATGCCTTATCCCGTTTGGGGTTTGAACCACTGCCAACTGATGATATGCCTCCCTGTATCATTGCTCCTCAAAGAATAATAGGAGTTCTTACTACTGAAGCAGACTTTCTTCTACAAGTTAAAGAGGCCCAACAAGAACCAGCTTCTCAAACTGTGTTACATCAACAACAGTCCCATGTCCGGTCAGACCTACATTATGTGCAGGGAGGATTGTTCATCCCCACTATAGCCCTTCAGAATCAGGTGATGGAATGGTGTCATTCTCATGGTATCGCAGGTCATCCAGGGCATAAGAGAACATTAGAGCTAATCAGAAGATACTGTTGGTGGCCTCATGTAGCGAAAGATGTACACCAGTATGTTCAGACTTGTCACGTATGTGCCCAAGGGAAAACATCACACAAAGGATATGTCGGCCTATTACTTCCCCCTCCCACTCCTTTGGCCCCATGGCAGTCTGTATCGATGGATTTCATTGTAGAGCTACCACGTACACAACGGGGGAATAACACTCTCTTAGTCGTAGTGGACATGTTTACCAAATCAGCTCATTTCATCCCATTACAAGGCTTACCTACATCTTCTGTTTTAGCTAGGGTCTTCCTACAAAACATAGTTAGACTTTATGGTCTTCCCGCTATCCTAGTCACGGATAGAAGCTCTCAATTCATATCCAACTTTTGGAAACAGTTATGCAAGTCTCTGAAAATGGAAGTCCACCTCTCACCGAGTCATCGCCCCCAGACATATGGTCAAACAGAGCGAGTGAACCAAAGCCTTGAACAGTTCTTGAGATGTCAGTTACTGCAGGAACAGAAGGATTGGGATGAGTTGATTTGGTTGGCCTAACTCCCCGCTGTACAAGATTTAGTTACACATCTGCATACTGTGCATTCCACCATTCATGACAACTTAGATAAGGCCAAATCTGATTACAAAAAAGCACCAGATACACACAGACATACAGGACCCACTTACCAAAAGGATGATAAAGTCTGGCTTTCCACCAAATATCTGGCATTAAAAGGAGCCTGTAAATTTCAGCCTAAGTACATTGTTACATTTCCCATTCTCAAAGTCATTAATCCTGTGGCCATGAAGCTGACACTACCACCATCTATGAAGATACACTCTGTATTTCATGTTTCCCTGTTAAAACCAGTTGCACCTGATACCCGTCTTCCAACAATCCCTCTTCCTACAATTGTAGACGATGATGAGGAATACGAGGTGGGCGCTATTATTGATTCTAGGAGAGTGCGTGGTCGCCTCCAATACCTGATTCATTGGAAGGGCTGTGGCATTGAGGAAAGATCTTGGGAACCAGCAAGTCAAGTGCATGCTCCTCGTTTATTGCACGCTTTTCACAGGCGATTCCCCCATAAACCAAAACCTGTGGGGGCACTGTGGGAGGGGTGTTCTGTCATGCCTGTCGTGTGCGCGGAGGGCCGTGAGACACTATAAACCTCTTATTTACTTGGAGCGGTAACTCAACCTGCTGCTAGGGAAACGTGGTTGGCAATGATTGGCAATTGCGTATACAGAATTTGCGTATACAGTGTTCGTACATGCGCAGAAGTAAGAACCACGGAATTTAAACCTCCCCGACGAACCAGGAAGTGCTTCGCGTTAGCTAGCTGTGTCCAGTTCTCGTTCCGGGTCACGGTGAAGGCGTCCGAGGAGCCAGTGGGTCGTTGGGAGTGGCGTTCATCTTTTCTTGTGTTCGTGATTCCTGTGTCTCATATCGTAAGTCCTGGGAAGCGGCTTGCTTCCGGGCGGTTACTCTGTCTTTCGTTCTTTATTTTATTGTTTGTTCGCACCGCTTTGCTTATATATCGCGGTCTTGCTAAGACGCATGTTTTTATGTGTGTCTGATTTATAAGCCACGAGTTGTATATCGCAATCTGAGTGGTGAAATTTGAAATATATTATACAGCGTTCGGATTCAGAAACAGTGGTGAGTGTTAGTGATAGAGAGATTCCTTCATTACAGTTGTGGTGGACCATTACTCATACAACCTTTCTTGCATTTAGATGTATCTTGTGTTGGACAACATATAGACAAACTACTATTGATGTTCCAGAGTTATCTACCTACTTTCTATTTTCATTTCCTCCACTATCTAGAAGGTACTATTACTTTAACTTTTCATCACATACCTTGAGAATTACACCAAACAAAGGGGGGGGGGGTTGATTTTCACTCTTCTTTTTTTTTTCTTTGCATACAGACCCTGTCTCAGAAGATAGTCCTCCTCTGGAACAAAGAAGATTGTGGAGTGTTGTTTCTTTTCCTTCCTACCCTTTTTTTTCCCCTGTGTTCCCCCTTGTTACTATTTGGGGTTCAGTGTGTATTCCTGGGTCCCGGAGAGTGACGGGGGGAATCAGGGTGCTTAGCAGCGTGACTCTAGGACACTTCCGAGACAAAGGTGTGTGCATGACACATTCCACCTACATCTGCTATGGTCAATTGAAATGTACCTGTAGCAGAAAAATAAAGGGCTGCCATCACTTTAAGCTTGGGACTCAGCGCAGTAGGATACCTGTGTTGCGGTTGGAGATGTGGTTCCAGCCTGTCTGTCAAGTCCGGAATCAACTGTCAAGTGAATCTGTAATGCCAGATGCAGGCACGTTCCTGCATGGTATCCAAGTCTGGAAATGGCCTTGGTAGAGGCGGTGCCCTGCAGGACATATTTGGGAAGAATGGAGAATTGCTGTCAGACAATATCAACGGCAAGGTACATAGTACATGCAAAACTGCTACTACACATCAGATCACTATGGAGTCTGGCGTGTGCAATACATCCAGGACACATATACCAGCTTGCTGGCACTCCTACGAAAACACAGATACACCTGTTGATTGCCTAATAAAATATGACATGCCCTGTAACAAGCTGCTGGTGTGGTCTGAGTGAACAGCCCAAGATATCACTGGAGTGACACACGCCACCAAACCTGCAGTGGAAGGTTGTCGATCCATCCAGACAGCTGACTGCAAGGCAAACGCACAAGTCACATGGAATAGCAAATGTACATATAAAACACATTACGATTAAGGTGTGCATGTGACAACAAAACGACTCAGCCCTTGTCAGGATGCAGACATGTGTGCCTTTGGAAAAAGTGATATCTGACAGCATCACACCCAAAAGCCATGGGAATGCACATGTGGCATGGTGTGCGTACATCTGAAACCATTCCCCATCTCAACACAGACCCATGTGTCAACAGGTCAGCACACATCAATTGTGCAACAAGATCAGATGCCCTCTGCTATATCACTGCCTGCCACACCTAGGGCCTGCACATGTAAGTATGCAATGAAAAGAACTTGATAGACATCCTTGTTTGAACTGTACCACTACATTCCTGCCATGTGTGCGCCTCATATCACCATTGTAATGGTGCCATGCGTGTGCGTGTGAAACGCACCGTACCCCTGCATTCACAACTGCGTGTGAAACGCACCGTGTCAAACCGAACCCCGACATTAAGTGCGTGTGTGCGCATCGTCTCACTATTAAAATGGTGCCATACGCTAGCGAACCGTACCCCGACATTACGTGCGTATGTGCGTATCGTCTCACTATTAAAATGGTGACATACGCAAGTGAACCGTACCCCGACATTACGTGCGTGTGTGCGCATCGTCTCACTATTGTAATCGTGCCATACGCGAATGAACCGTACCCCAGCATTACATGCGTGTGTGCGCATCATCTCACTATTGTAATCGTGCCATACGCGAACGAACCGTACCCCTGCATTACGCGCGTGTGTGCGCATCGTCTCACTATTGTAATCGTGCCATACGCGAGCGAACCGTACCCCGACGTTACGTCCGTGTGTGCGCATCATCTCACTATTAAAATGGTGCCATACGTGAGCGAACCGTACCCCGACATTACGTGCGTGTGTGTGCATCGTCTCACTATTAAAATGGTGCCATACGTGACGTGAAACGCACTGTACACGTGTGTGGATATCAAAAAATACTTAGGGGACACCTAGGGGACCAGTAATAGGCCCTGAATGCAGCCTGGTTGTCATGGATACAGAGATTTGAGTGTGTGCTACAGGTGTCCTGCAAAAGTCAGTTGGGCAAAAAAATACAATGTTGCAAAATAATTGTGGAGCTGAAGCTCAAATTTTAAACCATGCAAATGTATGCCAGGGCCTTATATTTTAAGGGATTGGATGAAACATAGGATGCAAGTACAATGGAGAAGACACCAGCATTCACTGAAGAGGAATACCAGGCCCTGCTGGATGCCCTCCTACCACAGTACAGCAAGCTGTATGGGAGACCAGGGGAGCAGGTGAGTGCTGACTGCACTAGCTTTGACTGGGCACCAGTTGTGTGAGTGTCACAACAGGCATTGTGTATTGTTGGTATAGACATGCAATGTGGTTTTGAGAGAGTCCCAGGGGATGTACATGGTGGTGTCTCTCATGCAGAGCATGATGTAGTTCATGTGTGTTCACTCCTCACTTGCATTGTGCTTACTGTGACAATCACTGCATAGTGAATGACACTTTCAGCCGTGCAAGACCTTGGTGGCTTTATTCCCAAATGTCCTGAGGTGTAACAGCGTTCCCCCTGGAGTGACAGCTGACTGTACTCACAGACGTTTATGACTTGTGGGGACCTATGGTGATATTGTACAAATGAAGTGTTTAACCTCATGGACATTGAAATGTGTGAATGTTCCTTGTCATCTGGGTGAGTATGTATTTGATGTGTTGCACCACAGCTGCATGGTTTATGCAGCAGCTATAGCCGTCTGATGTGACAAGTAAGCAGTGCTGTGTGCCTGACTTGCAAAGTTCGCACGACACCTGTAACACCTCTTTGTCTAGTGGCTCATGTGCAAGGGTTGTATCCACTAATGTCAGTGACAGGCGAGTAATCTGTGCCAGGGTGTGTCTGTCTGGTCTGCTGAGGGTTGTTAAGTGGAGTAGGATATGTGATTGCTTGCCATGTGCTGTCCCACACCCTGCAGTTGCATGTGTTGTACAGTGTGTGCCATGATCAGTGAGTGTGTTGCATCTGTTACGCCATCTGTTCCCTTACAATGCCATGTAGTGCATTGGGGTTTGCCCACAGGCCTAATTCACATGGAAAATGATGCAAGCCCTGTCAGCTTCCTATGCCCTGTTCATATTATCAATGTTGTGCAAGTGTGTGTCTGTGGAACATGGAGCCGGTGTAGTGATGTTGTTTTACTTTGTCTTCCTGACTGGCAACTTCCTATGAGAAAGGGGAGATATGGTTGTATATTGTGGGGGCTGTCAGGTCTGTGGGGGTACATCGCAGGCAGCTGCACAACATACAGAAAAGGTGGCAGGACATCCGGTGCTGGACCCAGCGTATTGCCCGGGTCCAGCTGAAGATGAAGGCTCCACGCCGGCATGGCAGAAGCCGTAAACTCACCCCCGCATGCTCCGGGTCCTGGCAGTGGTCTTTCCAGACCTCGATAGGTAGTTGAAGGAGAGACAGCAGCAAGGAGGGGGTAGGTACATGGCTGTTTGTTGTGTAGTGTGTCACCAGCTACTTAAGGTACTCTGAAGCTTGGATACACTCTCACAGTTGGGGTGTCTGGTCAGACAGGTTATATGTGCAGTGTATTTCCAATTCCACATATTCAGCTAGTGCTCTTTTTCATCCCTTCCCCTGCCTTAACATGTGTCCCCTGGTCTGTGTGTATTCGCATTTGCACATGTTCATCTAGGGTACAAGATAATTAGACTGCACATTGACTAGTGCATCATGTGGGAGGGTGGTCAATGAAATGTTTTGGGACCTTGCCTGTGCCATGACCTGTGCACTGTGTTTGTGCTTCATATTTGTTTGCACTGAGGAGGAGTCTCAACATAGGAGTTTGAGGTTTGAACTGCACACCCTTACAACATGCATGACCCATGTTGTGTTCTCAGACATGATGTACATCATTTGGGAGATATGCAAAGTGCCAATACGGTTAGTCATGGTACAGTCAGCTCATTCCAGAAGCACGGATCAGTGTGCCCACTACAGTCCCCAGAGACACCCTGGCCTCCTAATCATGTGTGTCATCAAACACTGTGCCCATTCTATGTGTGTTCAGCATGGGTCTGCCTCTGTGGCATTGGTCCCTGGCATAGTTTGTATTTTTCCTGTGTCTGCTACATGTGCCCACTGTACATGGATACAATATTTGGCTTGTGCACACTCACAGTGGGCAGTGCCTTTGTGCCTATTCACAACAATCTGTTGTTGTTTGTTTGTGACCAATATGCATTGCCCGCCCCATGAGGTGAGCCTGTGTTACTTTTGGAATTGTTGCTGCACAGTTTTTGTTACCCAGATTCTGCGTTCTCACTTCTTGAGCTGCATCAATCACATTGACTGAGGGATGGGGGTGTTGTGCAGGAGAGGTCTAATGGGCCTGCCTGATTTGGCCTTGCCAGGTGTGACCTGTGGGTGAGAATTGGCTGGTCAATGTTTCACCATGCACTTGCCCTGTGATGGTGGCCAGTGCTTTCATTTGGGGCTTTACAGCCAATGTCAATTGTTTCCAGACATGATTGTGCCTCATTCATTTTTTCCACATGTATGTAGTTCTGGTGCAACGCTGTTTTGCCATATTGTGCACACTACGGTCTTGAGATTTTGCCTTGGGATGAGGGTGTGTCCATGATGCAGCAATGCTTTTGTTCTTCACAATTGCAGGCCCATTAGCTTGAGGATTGTCCTGATTTGGGACATGTGGGCCACTTCACATGACAGCCAGTAGGTCTTATGTGCTAGCAACTGTATGATCAGGAAATAGATGCCCCTGTGAAGACTGACATATTTCAAGTTGTCTCACATTGATGATTGTACCTTGGCACTCCCAACGCTTGTTAAAAGTTGTTTATATTTTGAATGTGTTCATGTGACGATTTGTGTAAGTAACACTTATGTGCCTGCATGATAGTCGTCTCACAAAGTAGTGCACACAAAACAACATTTGCAATTTTTTGGAAGAAGCAGGCAGCTTTTGAAGGAGATAATACAACACACTTTAGGTAGGGTCAGAGGCAAAAACTTTAAAGACCGACCGGGATAAAAAGCCCCACTTTTAACTATTCAAACAACAATATCCCTGAGTCTACACACAAAAAGGACCACGCATATCATACCAAACCAAGGCTATTTCTTAAAATAATAATAAATCCTGAAAAAATATTCATTACATTTTCGGATTCCTATCACTCACCGTTCCAGGTGACATGCTTCATCATCTGGGTCTCCTTTGTAAGGGCTACAACTCCACCCTATAGGGGTTTACCAGCGGTGTAGGATTACTTCCCTTGTGGCTCGTGCAAAGTATGCCCCTTAACTAGGAAATCCAAATCAGTAGAGATTGGAACAGAAAGACTGTGGATACAGAAGAGATTCACTAATTGCAATAGTAAAAGAGTGGTATATCTAATAACATGCCCGTGCAAATTAAACTATGTAGGGATGACTACTCGTAAAGTCAAGCTCAGAATTATGGAACACATGAGCACAGTGAGATGCAAAAAACAGGCTACACAACTGACAACTCATTACTTGGAACAGAACCATCCACCAGACAATTTTGTCTGGACGGTCCTAGAACAGCCTACGTCCCTGAACATGTGACTGATATATCTAAATTTCTTTTGCTCAAGGAACAAAAATGGGTTTTGAGACTCAAGAGTGATAAAATAGGTCTGAATGATTCCATTCCCTGGACCATGTTGTAAAGTACTTAGTGAGATCTTTTTGAATTCATATGAAATCTGATATGCTTTAATTTATATGCATATTTGTCACTTTGTTAATTATAATCTGACAATTGCAATGATACATCGGAAGAGTCCACACCCCTTTTAAAATCATCCATCTGTGGGGAATAGTTTTTTGCAGTGCCTCAGAGATTAAATATCATCAATAGGTATAAATAGGCTGTCTGTAATTTTTTTGCTAACTTAAAAATAGGCTGTCTGTAGTACTTGTTGCCAATTTACAGACAGGAACTAAGGTTGATAATCTAGATACTGTAAATTTTCTGGTGTGTCGAAAGAAAGTTGTGATCGCTATGGTATATCAAGCACATATGATCCATCTAGGGGGAGCTATTTTTCTAGTGGGTTACTACCATCATTAGGCGCTCACAGGCTATCTTTGCTGAGCAATAGATAATTATTCTGGCTGTTCATTTATTCGACTAACGAGTCGAGTTATTCAGATTGTGACCACAGGCTAAATGACAATCTTATAACACTCAGCAATAATTTTTAACTTTAGAACTTCATTGGCAGAGGCTATGCCCTGTGACATGGAGTTTGCCAGCAATATCGCGCTCCCGCTCTATGGGACTACATTTCCCATGAGGCTTAATCGCGATTACGTCGCCACGTGTTAGCGTAGTGATGCGCTGGTGTTACGGTTCAGGAAGTGAGGAACCAATATATTCTTCAGAAGCTCCTGCAGTTGGTACCTCCCCGACGGCTTAAATGACCGTCAGAGGTACCGACGGATAGGTAAGAGCTATTGATATTGGTGAGAATGTTAAGCGAGCGGGAGGAGCCATCTGACCATACCCCTTTTGTAAATTTCTAAATTCGCTATGTTGTTCCCCGAATTAGTTACTGTTGGGGTTGCATGAGGCTTATAACATTTGCTAACTTGTTAGCATCACTCGGGCTATCACTGACTGCTTAAACTCCTTGTGACAACTCGATATTGGTTACGCTGTCCCTCGAGTTAGTTATTTCTAGTGCTGCAGGATGTCCGTAGCTTCTGTTCTTTCTCCAGCAACCTTCTGGCTATTATTTATTTTCATGTGTCTTTTGACCATTTTTGAGAACAAGACTTAACCCTGGGAAATAAAAAATGATATGTGTTTGTAGCGACCATTGCATTGTACATTTGACAACTTTTGATTTGGAGATACCTAACAAACATGAAATGAGGTCCATTGTGTTCAATGAGTTACCATCATTATCATGTCTGAACTACCGATTGAGTAAAGTTCTTTTGAAAATAAACCCTCCAAGCAGTTTTTGGTGCTCATTAAATCAAGCACTTGTTTATGAGCTATAGGGCATCAGCCCTTGTTAATAGGAAATGCCTTTTTTAGGAATGTGTGTGGTGTTAGATTGGTTCTGTTGCATTATGAATAATTGCTAGTAAATGTAAGGCAAGGCAGAGCACCATAATTTAAATGTTGGATTGCTCTGTTTTTCCTTTTCAGAGCTGCATCCTTTACCCTGAGCCGTTGCCAGGTGGGGTGAGGTATTTCCTCTGTACTTTTGAGGTAAGATAAGAGAGAGGAGTGCCCTAAATAAGGTTTAATCGGCTGGCAAACTTTGTTGCCACAATTATTATATATATGGGACACGTTGGTCTTCATCCAAGGCTGTTTATCATCATGTATTCCTTTTGAATTTTCTCATAGATTTCTCAAGAGATACGAGAATTGGGAACTGTGAGAAACAGGTGACGAGGTTGTATTGTTTCCCAGCGGGGTATATGCATGGATACTTTTTAGATTTATCACTAAAAAAAATGCACTTTTGCAGCAGCAATAATAATTGTTAGGTCCTGATGAAAGCACAAGGTATAGTTTTGCCTAGATGTGCTGAAACATGTTGACCATTTGACTATTAGGGACAGCTGTTGAAACTGTTCTTTTGCACTGTTTTTAATTTGGATCGTGACAGACAAGAATAAAATTGTGGTCTGGCCACGCTTGAATTTTAACTCACATTCACGACTGCACTGCACTTTTTCCCATACACTCTTTAATACGTCAGCTCACATCTGTATTAAAACATCCTTGGGCCTCTCCATTAATAGGGTGGAGTTGTAGCCCTTACAAAGGAGACCCAGAAGATGAAGCATGTCACCTGGAACGGTGAGTGATGGGAATCCAAAAATGTATTGAATATTTTTTCAGGATTTATTATTAGTTTGTGAAATAGCCTTGGTTTGGTATGATATTCGTGGTCCCTTTTGTGTGTAGACTCCAGGATATTGTTGTTTATATAGCTTTTGAAGGAGGCCAGTGTTAGTAATTTATGTTGTGCCTTGATCTCCATATACATGTCCCCACAGTGGTCTAGAGGTCTTAAAACTCCTGTGTTGTCAATTGTACAAACTAATGTGTGTCAAGCCATCAAGACCTCCGTTGGACCATGTACATGGCGAATCTGCTACGCCATTTGTTTCTAAAAGTATTTCATCTTCAAGTGTGCCAGCTGTTTCAATGAATGTGTATATGTATTTTGTGTGCTTTTCTTTGTGAGACATCTTTCATGCAGGCACATAAGTGTTCTCTTCACAAGATGGAGAATTAACACATTCAATACATGTCGATTGTGTGAAGTAAGGTGAGTCCCAAGATGCCAACCATTCGTGACATTATTTTTCACCCAAATGTACTGACAGGGCTCTGAGAGTGGGGTCACCTTGGGGAGTGAGGTGGGTTAGTTTGCCCTGAGGGGCACCACTACTGTTTATTTCGTTGAGAACTTGAGGTGGCGTCACTTCATTGTATAGATCTGCTCTGCTGTAAAGAAACAGAAGCTTTTCAGTGTAATTCTCATTCAAGTTGTAGCCTGGCGTGTTCTTTGGGTTCTTGTGTCCAAGTAGCATTGTGTCTATACCAACTGGGCAGTACAAGTCTCAAATATGTGCAGAGCTATCTGGCTGTTACTCATGATGCATGCCATGATTTGCAGTGTGACCTACTGATTTTGTGCTCATGTGTCAGGTGTGTACATGTGACTGATGCATTTTTGTTTCTTCTCCTTGCCCACAGCATCATCAACAGAGACAGGAGGAGACATGAGCTCGGACCATGGGGACGGACCCAGCCACAGTGCCACCATCACTGAGGAGTCCGAGGGAGCCAGTGACACGGAGGGTGAGGGGCATCAGGCGGCGGGACCTTTGGAAGGCGACACTTCCTACCACGCGGACGGATCCGCTTCTGACTCCCAGGAGGAGGAGGAATATGCGGCGACACCATCTGCCATCACTTTGTTTGTCCCCTCCTCCTCCAGACCCATCTCCACCCTCCCAGTTGCTAGGGTCCATTCTGTCTGTGCTGCCCCCATGTCTCCTTCTGCCCCGGCACCGCAGCCCCTGCCCCTGTCTCCCCTGCTGCCTTCAGTGAGGAGTCTTTGGTTCTACTCCGGCAGATTCAGGTTGGTCAGACATCAATGCTGACTGTCCTCCATGGCCAAACTCGAATACTGGCACAGTTGTTGTCATTAATGGAGGGCATGTCAGATATGATGTCTGACCAATGTCGGATTCTACCGGCCATGGACTCCTCACTGATGGCAGCAGTTTCCCTCCTGCAGCGGTCTGTCCCACCCCTCCTTCGGACCCATCCACACCCCCCGCTCCCATACCTATCCAGAGTACACGCAGAACAACACGCTCATGCACACCAACAGACACAACCAGCACACCACAACAGAAGTGTAAGCGCAGATTTCCTGGCTCGCAATCTCAGAGGGATGCAGGCACACCCACAGGGACTGGGGTCAGACGGCAGACATGCAGCCGCAGACAAAGTCTGCAAGACTCACAGCCCTCTACCTCCACTACCATAGTGTCCCCGGGTACGGGTGGTGGTCTGGTTGAACTGGCAGCAGTGTGCAGCGCTGAGTTTCTTTCCAGCTTTGGCGCTGCACAAGCCACTGAGGAGGATACCTCCCCCCTGCACCCACAACAGCTACCCTTCCCACTACTGCCCCTGCAGTGCCTGGCCCTGACCCAGATAATGCCCTCCACGGGTCAACAACCCTTTAGATCTATCATATGCAGGCAAGTTTGGGGTCGACGACCTCCCCAAAGTCCCCTAACAGACTTTGATATGGACTGGCCATTGGCCTTGTTTGAGCCGGGACTCATTTTTAAAGTTATTCTAATTTGGAGCTGAATAAAGCATTTTATTTTTCATTCTACACAATTGCAGTTCAGGTACTTGCTTTAGGTGCAGAGGGCCCAGAAGTTGGTGTCATGGTAATGTTTTGGGGTTCTGAAAGATGTCTATGTTATGATGGTGTTGAGGTGGGCCATGGTATCTATGTGCAATCACAATATCTCTGCAATTAATCATTGGTTGTGTGTGTTCAGTTTGGCTAGAGACATTGTCCCAAGGAGTGTTCCTTCCTCTGTGACACCTGCGATCTTCACTACAGACAGATGCAATTGTTGTGCTGACATGTGTGCACATTTCCTTTTTAGGTGACGGTTCCCTTCAGCAATGGCCATGCCTGCTCATAGATGACTACTGCTCATTAGTCTGTGCCATCCATGCTACTCACTGTACTTGTGTTTTGAGTATGTACAAATGCATTCATGGACACATACACCCTTTTTCTCACTATGCAGGTGTGTAATCACAGCCTACCCCTATGTTGTGAATTGTTATGCAGGGTATTTGGGCACATGACTCGCAATTTTGTGCATTGTATCTAAGGGGTTTCAACCCTATGCCTTCCATGAGAGACTACATCTTGGTGGTCTGACCACCACCTGGACATATCAGCCCAGGGATGTACATGGCAGTGTGTGTTCCTTTAGCTCTCTTTGTTTGGTGGGCTGTTACATGACTATACACTATTGTGTCATGATGGTAGGGTGTGTAGGTTGCCAGCAACCTCTATGGGTGGGTATGCATGTGGGATATGACATCACACTCACATGTGGTGTGTCACGCATTGTGTGACAGAAATCCATCCTCCGTGGAGTGGGACGCTGCTGTAAGTCATGTGTTGCTATGGCACTATCAGGAAACTCACTAGTTAGGGATGTGCACATACCCCCATGTAGTTGTGGTATGATGATGATAATGCCCCCCTATATCTGAGCACTGCTGTGAGTCCTGTGCACCCACCCCTCTTATGTCTGGGCACTGCTGGGAGTCCTGTGCACCCATCCCTCTTATGTCTGGGCACTGCTGGGAGTCATATCCACCCACCCCTCATGTCTGGGCACTGCTGAGAGTCATATCCACCCACCCCCAGACTGTTGGGCACTGCTGGGAGTCATATCCACCCACCCCCATACTGTTGGGCACTGCTGGGAGTCCTGTGCACCCACCCCTCTTTGATTTCTGGGCACTGCTGGGAGTCATATCCACCCACCCCTCTTATGTCTGGGCACTGCTGGGAGTCATATCCACCCACCCCCATACTGTTGGGCACTGCTCGGAGTCCTGTGCACCCACCCCTCTTATGTCTGGGCACTGCTGGGAGTCATGTCCACCCACCCCTCTTAAGTCTGGGCACTGCTGGGAGTCATATCCACCCACCCCCATACTATTGGGCACTGCTGGGAGTCATATCCACTCACCCCCATACTGTTGGGCACTGTTGGGAGTCCTGTGCACCCACCCCTCTTATGTCTGGGCACTGCTGGGAGTCATATCCACCCACCCCTCTTGTGTCTGTGCACTTCTGGGAGTCATATCCACCCACCCCTCTTATGTCTGGGCACAGCTGGGAGTCCTGTGCACCCACCCCTCTTATGTCTGGGCACTGCTGGGAGTCAAATCCACCCACCCCTCCTATGTCTGGGCGCTGCTGGGAGTCCTGGGCATCCACACCTCTTATGTCTGGGCACTGCTGGGAGTCATGTCCACCCACCCCCATACTATTGGGCACTGCTGGGAGTCATATCCACTCACCCCCATACTGTTGGGCACTGTTGGGAGTCCTGTGCACCCACCCCTCTTATGTCTGGGCACTGCTGGGAGTCATATCCACCCACCCCTCTTGTGTCTGTGCACTTCTGGGAGTCATATCCACCCACCCCTCTTATGTCTGGGCACAGCTGGGAGTCCTGTGCACCCACCCCTCTTATGTCTGGGCACTGCTGGGAGTCATATCAACCCACCTCTCTTATGTCTGGGCACTGCTGGGAGTCATATCCACCCACCCCATACTGTTGGGCACTGCTGGGAGTCATATCCACCCACCCCCATACTGTTGGGCACTGCTGGGAGTCCTGTGCACCCACCCCTCTTATGTCTGGGCACTGCTGGGAGTCCTGTGCACCCACCCCTCCTATGTCTGTGCACTGCTGGGAGTCATATCCACCCACCCCTCCTATGTCTGGGCACTGCTGGGAGTCCTGTGCACCCACCCTTCTTATGTCTAGGCACTGCTGGGAGTCATATCCACCCACCCCTCTATGTCTGGGCACTGCTGGGAACCATATCCACCCACCCACATACTGTTGGGCACTGCTGGGAGTCCTGTGCACCCACCCCTCTTATGTCTGGGCACTGCAGGGAGTCATATCCACCCACCCTTCTGATGGCTGGGCACTGCTGGGAGTCATATCCACCCACCTCTCTTATGTCTGGGCACTGCTGGGAGTCATATCACCCACCCCATACTGTTGGGCATTGATGGGAGTCCTGTGCACCCACCTCTCTTATGTCTGGGCACTGCTGGAAGTCATATCCACCCACCCCTCTTATGTCTGGGCACTGCTGGGAGTCATATCCACCCAACCCTCTTATGTCTGGGCACTGCTGGGAGTCATACCCACCCACCCCCATACTGTTGGGCACTGCTGGGAGTCCTGTGCACCCACCCCTCTTATGTCTGGGCACTGCTGGGAGTCATATCCACCCACCCCTCTTATGTCTGGGCACTGCTGGGAGTCCTGTGCACACACCCCTCTTATGTCTGGGCACTGCTGGGAGTCATATCCACCCACCCCTCTCATGTCTGGGCACTGCTTTGAGTCATGTCCATCCACCCCTCTTTTGTCTGGGCACTGCTGGGAGTCATATCCACTCACCCCTCTTACGTCTGGACACTGCTGGGAGTCCTGTGCACCCACCCCTCTTAGGTCTGGGCACTGCTGGGAGTCCTGTGCACCCACCCCTCTTATGTCTGGGCACTGCTGGGAGTCATATGCACCCAACCCTCTCATGCTTGGGCACTGCTGGGAGTCATATCCATCCACCCCTCTTATGCCTGGGCACTGCTGGGAGTCATATCCACCCACCCCTTACTGTTGGGCACTGCTGGGAGTCATATCCACCCACCCCATACTGTCTGGGCACTGCTGGGAGTCCAGTGCACCCACCCCTCTTATGTCTGGGCACTGCTGGGAGTCATATCCACCCACCCCTCATATGTCTGGGCACAGCTGGGAGTCCTGTGCACCCACCCCTCTTATTTCTGGACACTGCTGGGAGTCATATCCACCCACCCCTCCTATGTCTTGGCACTGCTGGGAGTCATATCCACCCACCCCCATACTGATGGGCACTGCTGGGAGTCATATCCACCCACCCCCATACTGTTGGGCACTGCTGGGAGTCGTATCCACCCACCCCCATACTGTTGGGCACTGCTGGGAGTCCTGTGCACCCAACCCTCTTATGTCTGGGCACTGCTGGGAGTCATATCCACCCACCCCTCTTATGTCTGGGCACTGCTGGGAGTCATATCCACCCACCCCTCTTATGTCTGGGCACTGCTGTGAGACATATCCACCCACCCCCATACTGTTGGGCACTGCTGGGAGTCCTGTGCACCCACCCCTCTTATGTCTGGGCACTGCTGGGAGTCATATCCACCCACCCCTCTTATGTCTTGGCACTGCTGGGAGTCATATCCACCCACCCCCATACTGTTGGGCACTGCTGGGAGTCATATCCACCCACCCCCATACTGCTGGGCACTGCTGGGAGTCATGTCTACCCACCCCCATACTGTTGGGCACTGCTGGGAGTCCCGTGCACCCACCCCTCTTATTTCTGGGCACTGATGGGAGTCCTGTGCACCCACACCTCTTATGTCTGGGCACTGCTGGGAGTCATATCCTCCACCCCTCTTATGGCTGGGCACTGCTGGGAGTCATATCCACCCACCCCCATACTGTTGGGCACTGCTGGGAGTCCTGTGCACCCACTCCTCTTATGTCTGGGCACTGCTGGGAGTCCTGTGCACCTACCCCTCTTATGTCTGGGCAAAGCTGGGAGTCATATCCACCCACCCCTATACTGTTGGGCACTGCTGGGAGTCATATCCACACACCCCTCATATATGACGCATCGTACCCCAACATTCATGGCGTGTGTGCGACTCGTATCACTATTGCTATGGTGCCATACACGAACGCGTGTGACGCACCGTACCCCAACATTCATGGCGTGTGTGCGGCTTGTATCATTATTACAATGGTACCATAAGCGAGCGCATGTGACGCACCGTACCCCAACATTAGTGGCGTGTGTGTGGCTCGTATCACTATTGCAATGGTGGTATGCGCGAGCGTGTGTGACGCACCGTACATGTACACTTCCATTGGTGTGGTATGTTGTTCTTACCATCTGCGCCGTAGTCGGTTTCTATGCACCAGGTCGTAGGCGTACAGGACTGGGATGACACAGATGATGGGGTTCATGGCGTGTATGTCGCGTACCGGGATGCGGTTCGAGACTGACTCTGCTATTACGGCTGTTTTCGGGTCCCGTAGAGAAAGGGTCCTCTGGAGTGTCGCAGAGATGAATCGTACTTGCTTGACCGGAAACTGCTGCTTGTTTACGTACGGACGTAGCGTACTGCGTGACCCGGATACAAATCGTATGTATTTTTGTGTCGTACAGTGTTTCTTACGAATCGTACGGGGATCTGCTTTGGGTTAGGATCGTACTTGATCGTACGTACGGGGAACTTGAAGGTGTACGATGCGTATGGGAAATACGCTCCGTACAACTATTTGGAGCGCATTTTCCCGAATTGGAATCAGCCCTAAAGTGTGGGATGAAAATGACTGCTAGCCCATTAATTCAGTTTTACTTTTTATCTACTTTAGAACAAAAGAAGAGGTCATGGATTAATTTATACAACATACTGCATTATGCGTAATATTTATGGTAAAAAAGGCCCTGAGATAAAGAATCATATACATAACCTCCAGTGGCCATAGAGGACCAGCAATGTTATTGTCTGACTTTATAAACATTTTTTAGAGTTGCCTACTACAATTCATGTTGTTTTTTATATTCCTTGGATCATCCAACGCTGTTGCCGGAGGCCATGCCCTGGAGTTCCTGTTAGGGATAGTCACTCGGCTGGGCCTTCAGAATGTGGAGGCCATTCCAGTGGCTCCACAAAGCCCTATTGATTGACTCCACAAAATGGTTGTTCTGCATGTCCAGCAAAGAAGGCATACACAGCAAAAACAATATGGCGACTACACACGCACTGGCTAAGCAAATGGCCCCAGTTGCATGGCCAGCAACAATGGGGACACAGAGAACACAGTAAAAATTACTATTCCCACTCCAGAGGGTGCAACAGTAGGGAAAGCGTTGGCTAGCGTAGGGGTAAAAATTACTATTCCCACTCCAGAGAGTGCAATAGTAGGGAAAGCGTTGGATAGCGTAGGGGTTAAAATTACTATTCCGACTCCATAGGGTGCAACAGTAGGGAAAGCGTTGGATAGCGTAGGGGTAAAAATTACTATTCCCACTCCAGAGGGTGCACAACCGTAGGAAAAGCGTTGGATAGTGTAGGGGTAAAAATTACTATTCCTCCTCCAGAGAGTGCAACGGTAGGGAAAACGTTGGATAGCGTAGGGGTAAAAATTACTATTCCCACTCCAGAGAGTGCAACAGTAGGGAAAGCGCTGGATAGCGTAGGGGTAAAAATTACTATTCCCACTCCAAAGGGTGCAACAGTAGGGAAAGCGTTGGATAGCGTAGGGGTAAAAATTACTATTCCCACTCGAGAGGGTACAACAGTAGGGAAAGCGTTGGATAGCGTAGGGGTAAAAATTACTATTCCCACTCCAGAGAGTCCAACAGTAGGGAAAGCGTTGGATAGCGTAGGGGTAAAAATTACTTTTCCCACTCCAGAGGGTGCAACAGTAGGGAAAGTGTTGGATAGCATAGGGGTAAAAAGTACTATTCCCACTCCAGAGGGTGCAACAGTAGGGAAAGCGTTGTATAGCATGAGGGTGAACATTACTTCCCACACTACTTCCCCGTTAACACACAACACACCACACATACAAAAATACAATTACTATAAATATCAATGAATCAATTAATAATAATTAATATTATTACATTGATGTAATTATAAATTAACTAATTAATACATATTAATTACCAATTAATAAATATTTACCAATTAATATTTAATTAACAAGATATTTACAAGAATAAACAATATTTAGTAATAAATTATTTAGAATTAATATTATTAAATAAAATAACAATTGCCAATTAATAATTAACAATTAATTAATAGATACCAATATATAAATACAATCTATTTAATTAATTTAATTTAATTATGTCACACCCTATTCCCCTATAAACACACAACCCACTACACATAAATAAATCACATAAAAAATGTAATTGTAATTTAATCACTTAATAATAATTAATGACCAATTATTTATTAATTAACAATAACAAAAAATAATAAATAATACTACATTAGCTCTAATTAATTTAATGATCTAATTACTAATAATTAATTACCAATTAATTATTAATTAATAATTATTCATTAATCAAACATATTAAAAAATATTAATTATTTAAGTATAATTAAATTACTTCCCACCCTATTCCCCTATGAACCCACAACCCGCTCTGATACTAAAACGCAAAATGTAAACAAAAATACTAATTTCTAAACATACATTAAAAAACATGTTTAACAAACATATAAAATACATATAAAAATACACAACACTAAACAAAATTTCGATATTAGTAACATCGATATATTTGATATCGATAATATTGACTTCGATATTACTTACCTTTTTTATCGATATTCTGTCTATCGATATTATTGCACATCGATATTCTATACCATCGAAATTAAAACATCGATATTATTGTATAGCGATATTTTAATTTCGATATTTTGTCTCTCTACCACAATATACAGCCAAGATCTGATGTGGGTCGGAACAAGGCCCAAACATTAAAACAATTACATGGTAACATAATTTGGAAATCTTTATCAAAATGAACACAAAAATCACAGGGAAATGGGGAAAAGAAATTTATAACCCCAGGCCTTTACCTTCTCACAAACGTACAAAGTTATACCTTAAAACAACGTAATCCTGCAAGGACCCCTTCTACTAACTTCGGCCATCCAACAACAAACAGAATAAAACATTTTGCAAAGTACTGCATTAACTTTACTTGATTTTTCCTAAAAAGTAAAAATTCCAAGGGTATGGAGGCAGAGGAGATTTCAGGCAAAAAGAAAGTGGTGCTTTCCCTCCAAAAACCATATCCAAAATTACTAAAGACGGAACAAAGCAGAGGTAAATGTCTTTGAGATTTGAAGAGGAGGTTGCTAATGCACGTGTAGTAGGCTCCCAGTCTCTATTGCTCTTTCTTCCTGTTAAAAACAAGCATTTACAATGCAACACACAGCCACACACAGAGCCACATCCACACACACAGAGCCACATCAACACACACAGAGCCACACACACACACAGAGACACACACACAGAGCCACAAACACACACACAGAGCCACACACACACAGCCACACATACACACACACACACACACACACACACAGCCACACAGACACACAGAGTCACACACACACAGAGGCACACACACAGAGACAGGCCACACACACACAGAGACAGAGCCACACGCACACACAGGCACAGTGCCACACACACACAGAGCCCAACACACACAGAGCCCAGCCCACACAGAGCCCACACACAGAGCCCAACACACACACACACAGAGCCACACACACAGAGAGCCACACACACACACACAGAGCCACACACATACAGAGAGCCACACACACAGAGCCAGACACACACACACAGAGCCACACACACACAAACACAGAGCCAAACACACACACAGCCAAACACACACAGAGCCAAGCACACACAGAGCCAAACGTTAATGTTAATGTTAATGTTATATGTGCTTGTATAGCGCGCAGCTGCCCCAGCAAAGGGGCGTCCCGGCGCTTACTGTATGAAAGGGGACAGAGGATAGGAAGGGTCGAGGGAAGGGAGAAGTTAACCGAAGAGGTGTGTTTTTATTGCTTTCCTAAAGGTCAATAGATTTTGTATCCCTCAGATCTGGTCTTGGAGGCTATTCCAGAGTTTGGCGGCCAGGTATTTGAAGGAACGGCCACCCATCCTGGAGAGTTTGATACGGGGTACCGTTGCGAGATTTGGCCTTCTGAGCGTAGGGCGCGCCGAGGGACGTAGGTTGACAAGAGTGGGCAGAGCATGGGGGGGAGGTCGTTTTTAGGATTTTAAAAGCTATGCATAGCGTTTTGAAGTGTATCCTTTTCTCCATTGGGAGCCAGTGGAGCTTGATAAGGACGCTAGCCACAGACGTGTGGTGAGGGAGACCTACCAGAGCCCTGGCGGCAGCGTTCTGGACTCTCTGAAGTCTAGCTTTTTCTGCAACGTTCGCTCCTAGCAAAAGGGAGCTGGCGTAGTCCAGCCTGGAGAGGATGGCTGCTTGGACTATCGTCTGACGGGTTTGATTGTCAAAAAATCCCAGGATAGGCCTAAGGTTCCGTAAAATGCCGAAGCAGGTTGCTGCCACCTTTTTAGTATGGTGAGTAAATTTGAGGGCAGAGTCTACCCAGACTCCTAGGTTTTTGACACAGTCCTTGGGCACAGGTGGTTGTCCCAGATTTTCTGGCCACCAGTTGTTCCCCCAGGTGTTTGTCTTTTTTCCCACCAACAACACCTCTGTTTTGCCGGCGTTGAGCTGGAGGTAGTTTGCTGTCATCCATTCTGTCATGTCAATGAGAGTTTGTTGGAATTTTTGGGCGCTGTGACCACTTTCATCGTTTAATGCCACCACCAGCTGCGTATCATCAGCATAGGATACAAGGGACATTCCGTGACTCCTAGCCACTCTGCCAGGGGCTGAACATACACATTGAACAGGGTGGAGCTAAGAGCTCACCCCTGGGGTACGTTCTGTTCAATGGGACATTTCCTGGAGAGGTAGGGGGGGTGGAGACTCGAAATGATCGGCCAGAAAGAAAGTCTCTAAACCAATCAAGAGCGAGTCCTGATATCCCTACCTCTTTTAGCCTGAACAGCAAAACTTTGTGTGACACCGTATCGAAGGCAGCACTGAGATCAAGTAGAATCAGTGCTGCCGTTCCACCAAAGTCTAAAATGGTGCGGAGGTGTTCTTTCACACTTAGTAGAGCTGTCTCGGTGCTATGTCCCGCCCGCAAGCCATGTTGTGACCAATCTAAGATGTTATTAGATGACAAGTATTTGGTCAGGATGGTATTTACATGGGCTTCTGCTACCTTGGCTGGCCATGGTAGGAGGGATATAGGTCTAATGTTTTCGGCAATGTTAGGGTCCAGCATAGGTTTTTTGATGATTGGTGATATCCAGGCTTGTTTCCACTTGGGGGGGATTATAGCTGTAGAGAAAGATTTGTTAATGATGTCTCGCAGGGGGCCTAGGACAGTTATGTCAGCTTCTCTGAAGGTTTCAGGTTTGAGAGGGTCTGCCGGTGAGCCAGACTTGATTTTATTACAGATTTTAGTAAAATCTTCAAAGCTTAGGGCCGGGATGTTAGCGAGGTTGGGTCTGCTGGGGTCATTAGATGGGATGAGGTCAAAGGTGGAGGGAAAGGTAATATACATTTTCCGAATATTTTCTAAGAAAAAAGACGCCATGTTATCGCATAATGCGGGTGAGGTGTTAGGATTAGCCACTGCTTTTTTAGCACTGAGGTCTTTAAGAATTTTAGAGGCATTATGGCTGTTCTTGATCTCAGTGGAGTAGTAGGCTGCCCTGGTCCTGCATATGTTACGGTGGTAGGTTTTTTGCGATTGTGTGTGTAGAGAGTTTTGAGGGCGGGGTCATAATTTTTCCTCCAGCATCTTTCGGCTTTCTTGCACTCTTTTTTTTGTGCGGAGAGTTCCTTGTTGTACCAGGGACTGGAATCGTGGGCGCGAGCTTTGATCCATTTAGTTGGGAAGAGGGTGTCTAGGGCTTGGTTAATCCAATCGCAAAATTTGTCGTATTCATGATCGGGGTCTCCGCTAGGTGGAGGAGGATGAGTAGTGAGGAGTGCATGGTCCTCTATATGGAGCTTCCTCCAGGGTCTTTTTTGAACCTGCTGAGTGGGCTTAGTAAGCAGGATATTCTTGCAGGGTATCAACATAGTTACTAGGCAGTGGTCAGTCCAGGTCATAGGGCTGGGCGTTTTGACCTGCGCATTCATTATGTTCGTGAAAAGGGGGTCCAGGAGATGGCCGCCACTATGGGTAGGGCCATGTATAAGTTGGTCTAGTTGAAGGGCCTCCAGATCAGCTAGTAGAGTATTGATCTTTGAGTCTCCCTTACAATCGAAATGGATGTTCAAATCTCCAATAATAGTGAAGTTGGCAGTTTCAGTGATCTGTGACCATAGGTACTCGAGGAGTGAGTTAGTGAATTTAACATCCGTTCCTGGTGGCCTATATATCAGGAGTCCTACCATGCTAAGCTGGGGATTGATTTTGATGTTATAGCGTGCACACTCGCTATCTTTAATATCTGCTTTAGTTAGCTGGCACGTAAGATGCTATCTGGTCATTATGGCAATTCCACCACCTCTGGAGTTTCTATTGAGCGTGTGGGTGGTGTATCCTGTGGGGGTGGCCAGATTAAGGATAGTGTCCATGTCATCTTGAAGCCACGTCTCGGTGAGAAAAAGAATGTCGAGGGCATGGTTAGTGACTAGATCGTGGATTTCGGCGTGATGTTTCGACATAGATCGAACATTCAGATGGCCAATTTTGATCACTGAGGGCTTGGCAACGGTATGGAATGTTTGTCGATCTGGATTTGAAAGAGAAAACCCATATAAGCAAGCTTGGGGCGCTTTTGTGTTGGCCAGGTTGAGGTTGGAGCATCCTTGCTTGGGATGATGTAGTTTAAGTAACTCTAGTTTAGAATACATTATCTTACCGCTTTGGTAAATATCAGGGTGTCTGGCGTCTGGCGATTCCTCAGCGCTTCTTATTTACAAATGGGTTATTCAAGGCCCCCACCAACTCCCAGAGCTCACCCGTTGCTTCCCTCAGTCTAGGTCAGCCACACGCCCATCTCTGCCCAGTAACGCCCCAGGGAACAGAGGCAAGAAAAAAACTATCACAAGCAGGGAACAGAGGTAAGAAAAAAACTATCACATGCAGGGAACAGAGGCAAGAAAAAAATGATCACAAGCATGGAACAGATGCAAGAACAAGTGGTTTCTGAACATAACTAAACAGGGAAAGAATGATACTAACGTTTAGCGATTAATGATGCAATTGACTGAAGGTAACCCTGGCGAGCTTCCTTTCATTACTGTTGGATAGTGCGAGTAAAAACACCCCTGTGATCCCTTCCATGCAGGTTCCCTTGCAGGGGGGCTGCTCCATGGGGCGAAGGCATGCCGCCAGGCATCAATATGTGCCTCCCCAATGTGCGTTTGTCAAGCAGTCTGCAGTTCAGGCGTCACGCTGCAATTCTCGCAGGGACCCGGGTGATCGAAGCACTCACCGGCAAGTCAGAAAACGATGTGTGTGCACTCAGCATCAGCACGCTCGCCTCACCTGGGGTATGTCTTCAATCCCGGGAGTCCCACACTCAAGCCCTGCGTGTCCTCCATCGGGCACCGCACTGCAAGCTGGGCCCCTGGAGACAGTGCCACCGGTGCACACTCAGGCCGCGACACCAGGAGCATATGCAGGCCCAGAATGCTGCTGATCGGGATGGCAGGAACGGCTAGACACTGATCTGTGCCCAACCGAGGATGGTGCTGTAGGTGTTGAGGACAGCTGAGAGCAAGATCAGGCGCCCTCTGACCCCAGGTGCTACACGGGGATTCCGAAGAGCGAGGAGCCGGCCTGCGCATCTGCAAAATGGCGGCGGCAGCGGCCGACCATCCCTCCCGATGAGCCTGGAGAAACGAGTCGGACTGCTGGCCTGATGTCTGGGAGGTCCCCGCTAGAGCGCAACGGGCGCCGCTCAACCTCTGCATGGACTGGAACCTCCGCCGAGTGAGAAGTGGGGACAGCAGACTCGCAGGCACTATGGGCCCCGTTCAGCCCCGGGAGCATCTGGACACGAGGAGGCAGGAGGCTGACGGTGGGGGAGAGCTGCGGCACACACAGGCCCGCCTTGTGGAAACGCAAGGCAAGCTGGAGAGCGCTCCTGCCGACGAGGCCCCCCGAATGGTGGACGTTGCGAATGAACTGCCCTCTTAAAGCGCTTCAATGCCTTTCGGGCCGCGTGCAGCTCACCCTCTGCATGGACTGGAACCTCCGTCGAGTGAGGAGTTGGGACAGCGGGCCCGCAGGCACTGTGGGCCCCGGGAGCATCTGGCCACGAGGAGGCAGGAGGCTGATGGTGGGGGAGAGCTGCGGCACGCCGTGGCCCGCCTGGTGGAAACACAAGGCAAGCTGGAGAGCGCTCCTGCCACTGAGGCCCCTGCACGGTGGACGTTGCGGACGAACTGCCCTCTCCCCTGGAGAGTGCTCCAATGCCTTTCGGGCCACGTTTGCAGTATATTAAAAAGAAGAGTGTCTGGAAGGAGACGGGCATTTTGCCTTACCGTCACGGTCACGCCGCTTCTTTTAATACAAACAAGCATCGGGCAGACGGGCAGCAGGAGTCTGTAAGCCCCGTCCATTTCAGACTGGGGGAGTGTTTTTTGTTGAGTGACTGAAGACGTCACGGAGAGAAAGGACTGAAAAAAACACGCCCCTCAATCCGAAACGGACGGGGCTTAAAGTGACGGACAAAGCTCTTCTCCAATGGCTGGCCTCCATTTAGGAAGAACAAAGCTGATTCTTTAGCTCACTCAGCCAACCCAGTTCAGACATGGCCATATGCAAATCAGTCTGACCCTGTGCCTCATTGGAACAGTCCAGCCCGAACTGCCAAGCCATGTCTTCCCTGGACCGGAAACAAGCATCCTGGGACCGGTTTCGGATTCATAATCCTCATCAGCCAGGCTATCTTGAATCCAGTGGCCAAATGAGCAAGGGACTCACGTCTGAGCATACCCTGCCAACTTAGGGTGAACAAAGTTGGCCCTAAGCCAATGGAGAAGAGCTAGCTCGTTTACCTCCATACTCTAGATAACATAAAATCTCGCCAGCAAGACTGCGCAAGCCGAGACCTAAAAAGGGGGGGAAAGGTGTTTTGTGCTCAAACAATTCCCAAAATGTCTGTACAAGTAAAATTCAACTCTGTAATTTTGAGTTGATTTTCCAGTCAGTTGTATAAAACAAGCATTCACAATACAATGGTCTTGTCTTTGTTAAAGTTAGAGCTATTGGCATTGCTCATGGCATTATTTTTGTTTTTAAAACATATAAATAAATGGCATTGTCATTTACAATGCCAATAGCTTAATCTCTCGCAAATGCGAGACCTATTGCATTTGCACCCACACACAAAGCCACACACAGAGCCACACACACAGAGACATGCACACAGACCCACACACACTGACAGAGCCACACACACAGACAGAGCCACACATACACAGACAGAGCCACACACACACAGACAGAGCCACACACACAGACAGAGCCACACACACATACAGAGCCACACACACAGACAGAGCCACACACACAGACAGAGCCAGACACACACACATCCTGCTGAGGTGGATTGCTAAACTACCCCACATTTAAGGGAGCGCAAATAGACATGTACCCCCAGTGACTAGTCTTACAAAGGCACCATACCCCACTTGCAGGGAGACTGGCTGAGTTCTACAGCACAGCGACAAGCTTGATAGGTAGATGTGGGACTGAGTATGTTGATTCACACGATCCTGTAGTTGCATATTGAGGAGCAAAACGATTGTGGAAAGCAAACATTTACTACAGTAATGCATGAAACATGTCAACACACTGACCACTCTCGCTTTTCACCCCACGTTTTGAGCAGCAGCAGGTCTAATTTCCCTCACCAGCCACGACTCTCCTAGTCAGTTTTTAACCATAGCATCAGTGTCCAGCTAATAAAGTATCTTTGGACACTCATGGCTGTTTTTCAATTTCACTTTCACTCCCAGTCTACTCACTACATGTCCGCTCCAACCCCCCCATCTTCTCGAACCTGTAGGCAAATCAACATAGAAGACCTCCAGCAAAGAGTCCCCCTGTGTTCTAAAAACATCAGTGGGTGCAGCTCTTCAGTACGCAGCCTATAAACTGAGTGCCTCGAAAGGCCGCAGAGGCGCCTCTAGACCCCAACCTTTCCAAGCTCAATGCTTAGGTCATACTTACTTGGGGGTCCATCCTCTCCATTTCACCAGGTATTCCACTCTGCCCTGCAATGGGAAGCGATAATCGGTTAGTGATGCCGCCTGTGCACACGGACCTCCTCCATGCACACGGCACTAGGCGTGCACTCAAGCCACCACACCCTTCATTCACCCGATCTTGTACCTTAACCTCAGTGCCGTTGGAACATGCGTGCACCCCAGAGTTTCCTGTCAACAGGCCAGAACGTTCACATCCCAAATCATTGACCTATCCTCTGAACACTTAAAAGCCCTTGGGGCATCCCATGGAAACCCTCTGCAGCGCCTATGCTCAGCAGAACTTTCTCCCTGTCCTCGTTCTCACTATGCCTGCTGGACCCCTCATGCATTGCACACACCCTCCTTCCCTCAAAAACAAGTCACTCTGTACACCACACCCCTTTATGCACCCTCTCGTTCCCCAGGTAGCCCACAAATAGCCTCTGGGATTATGGAAGCAGTAAGTGCTGCATAGCGCCATGACTGCACAGGGCAGCTATTGCTGGTTCGTATTTTACTGTTAAAAGCAGCGTCACAACTCCGTTCTGGAACTTGGTACGGCGCCAATGACCTCCATGCACCTGCCCCACCACCACCCCACCAATCACGCTCGACACCTAAAAGAAATATCGGGAGACTCACCTTGCGGATCCGCTTATTTTCGATGCTTTCGACAGCAAAGACGTTCTTACCAGCCCCGGGCAGCTCCATTGCTGCGGAGCCCGCTACTCAGCTGGAGTCGCATGAGCCAAAGTATGTCACCGCCGCTGTCCTCCTACGCGTGCCCCGGGCAGCGCCTCATTCATCATCTCTTGGCTCATGCACCCTCGGAGGCTGTAATCCGCTGCCTCTCGCCTGCCGCTGCCCGTTAGTCCAGCGCGCCCGCCGACTCGAACCCGCCCGCCGCACTCTGGCTGGTCTGACGGACGGTTGCAGTGCAGCTCAGGCAGACCCGACACGTGACGTCAAAACACCGCCTACTTGTCACTCTGTGGCCTTGGCGGCAGCTGATTAGGCTCTGATCTGAGGGGGTGGAGACGGGCAGCGAGATGAGTGGTGAGGATGGTGCGTTGCTAAAGGAAGGGACAGCCTGGGATGGGATGGAGGGAGAAGGAAGGCAGTGGGAATGGGACAGACAGAACGAGAAAAATGTTGCAAATATGGAGAGGGGAAATCAACGAAAGAAAGGATGGCAACGAAATAGGAAATCAGGAAATGAGACAAGCAAAATGGTGGCAGCAGCTGCGGATAAGCCCCGTCCTTTTCAGACTGGGGGCGTGTTTTTTGTTGAGTGACTGAAGACATCACAGAGAGAAAGGACAGCAAAAAACAAAATGGATGGGGCTTAAAGTGACGGGCAAAGCTCTTCTCCAAAGGCTGGCCGCCATTTAGGAAGCCAGCCAATGGAGAAGAGCTAGCTCGTTTACCTTCCAACTCTAGAAAACATAAAATCTCGCCAGCGAGACTGCACAAGCGCAGCCTACGCTAGCCGAGACCTAAAAAGAAATGCAGTTTGCATTTGGAAGGAATTGCAGTTGTATGCTCACAAATTGCCTGAATGGTTCGTTCGGGTAAAAAACTCAACCTGTAATATTCTTTGACCTCCTGCCTTACAGAATTTCCACTTGCACTAGGAAACTGCCACTAGCATTCTTGCCTATTTGCATTGCTTCCATGCATCGCTCATTATGATTTCTCCCCTAATGGGATTTTAGTTAAGCGATGTGGCGTAATGGCGTACTTTTGGAAATTACCTGTACATTTCATTATGTAAAATTACGTGGGTGTAAAATGACATTTCACCTGGTCCTATTTTTTATATAGTGCATGCTAGACCCCCATTAGGGTTAACAGTGCCCTTTACAACTAGCAAAAATAGGACATCAAATGACATAAAAATGGAGGAACCTAAAATACAAACAATAAATATCAGCGCTAGATGACGTCAAGTATCAGGGTGTACAGGAAGGTCAAATGAAGTAATTACCAAGAAGTTAAACTAATAAAGCAGTAAGAAAGATGCCCCTACTACAGCTGAGCGGATTAGAGAGAACTTTAATTTAAGTACATTTGATATCTGCTGTAGCTGGAGAGAAGGAACTGTAATTTAGCCTCATTTTAGGACATTTAGACAGTTGGGGGCATATTTATAAGCAATAACTGCCACCAGAACACCACTTTTTTTATGCTCTGGTGCCACAGCACCATTTTCCTTATTTACAAGGTGGCTGTTAGACATGGCTTTTCCAGTGGGTTTATACCCAGTGGGTTTATACCCAGATTTTTTGCTTTTTGGCCACCT
Organism: Lissotriton vulgaris; assembly: GCF_964263255.1. NCBI lineage: Eukaryota > Metazoa > Chordata > Amphibia > Caudata > Salamandridae > Lissotriton > Lissotriton vulgaris. Next base: position 901,124,420 of record NC_141687.1, read on the forward strand.
GCTTTTGACCCTGTTTTTGTTAATTTTAGTACGCTGGACACTTTACCACTTCTGATCAGTGCTAAAGTGCATATGCTCTCTGGGTATATTGTTATTATGGATTGGTGTTTCCATGATTGGCTTATTTGTTTTATTAAGTCCCTAGTACAGTGCACTGTGTGTACCCATGCCCTGTAAATTAAATGCTGCTAGTGGGACTGCAGCACTGATTGTACAACCCACACAAGCAGCCTTGCAAAAGGTTCTCAGACCTGCCACTACAGTGTCTGAGTGCAGTCTCTTCCACCATGTCGACTTGGCAAGAGCACCCACTTGACAGGCCCTAACCTTCCCTTTTATGGCATGTAAGTCCCCCCTAAGGTAAGCCGAAACTACCCCTGTGGGCAGGGTGCAGTATATGACAGGTAGGACATGTACGGATGTGTGTGACATGTCCTGATAACGAAATATGGTGTATTTAATTTTACACTATTGCCAGGCTATCTTTCCAATAGGATAGAATAGGAGTTTATTTATAACATCTTATAAGTATAACTTCCCATTGGGACAAAGTAGAAAGATGGAGTATGCCTGAACTGAATATAAAAATTAATCTTTTTGTAGGGATGATTTTTATATTTTGTGTTTGAAAATACAACTTTTAGAAAGTGGGTATTTTTTTACTTAGCCATCCTGTGTGCCTCTGCTGGTTCATGGATTGACTGTCTGGCTTTGGTGTGTCAGGGCCTGGGGGGTACATTCACAGTTGACAGAAACTGGTTGGGTTGAGGTGTGCCCTGCCTCTCCTGGATGAGTCAGGGATTGGCTGAGAAGACATGGGCTGCATTTAGAGTATGTATGTATGTATTTGGTATTTGTTAGGTGCTTGTATCACCCGTAGGTCTTACAGCGCCAGCGGGGTACATGAGGGCCGTAGCAGATGACTCATTCGAGCCGGAAGAGCCAATGTTTTCAGAAGCTTGCGAAAGCTTTTGTGGTTATGTTCAGCGCGAAGATGAAATGGAAGGGAGTTCCAGCTTTCTGGACCGAGTTTAGAGAATACTCTGCCTCCAGTTCTGATTGTGCACACTTTGGGTACGGCTAAGAGACGTTTTCTAGAAGGGCGGAGGAGTCGGGCTGGTCCATACCTTCTCAGTTTGTTGGCTAAGTACCTGGGTCCATAGTTGTTGAGGGATTTGTGAATTACACAGCAGGTTTTGAAAATAATCCTCTTTTTCACAGGAAGCCAATGTAGAGCACTTAGAGAAGGGGCTGAGTGAGACTGAGGTGGGAGATTAAGGACCACTCTGGCCGCTGTGTTTTGCAACACCTGGAGTTTAGACAAGTGTTCCTCGTTGATGCCTGCAGGTAGTGCATTGCCATAGTCTAAGCGACTAATGATGAGGCCTTGGACAAGGGGCATCCGAGAGGAAAGAGGAATCCACGTAAAACATTTTTTAAGGGTTCTCAAGATGTCAAAGCTGGTGTCAACTGTGGTGTTAATGTTCTCCGCCATAGAAAGTTTGTCATCAATGATGAAGCCTAGATTGTGTGCTGAATTTTTTTTGGGGGGACAAGGGTCTAGGACTGATGGCCACCAGTCATTGGTCCAAATGTTCTGCGCATTACCGAAAAGGGGGATTTCTGTTTTGCTGGGATTCAGTAGCAGGGGGTTGTTTGCCATTCATTCATTGACCGATGCCATACAGTGGGTAAATCTGACTTTTGTGTCACTGGGGACTGCCCTGAGTGTTATTAGGCGTTGCGTGTCATCAGCGTATGACACTGTGTCAAACCCATAGTTACGGATGATTTTTGCTAATGGAGACACGTAAATATTAAAAAGTGTTGGTCTCAATATAGAGCCCTGCGGAACTCCTTTGTCCATGTTCTGTTTTTGGACACGAAAGGGCCGATTTGGACCTTGGAGGACCTATCAGTCAGGTAGCTCCTGATCTAGCCTAGTGCTGGGCCTCCGACACCAATCTCCGACAGGTGTAGTAGCAACATATTGTGGGAGATGGTGTTGAAGGTCACAGACAGATCGAGCAAGATCAGGATCGCGGACTGCTTGGCATCGAGGGAGAGCCTGATGTTGTCCACGATTTTGAGGAGGGCAGTGTCGGTGCTGTGGCATGCCCAGAAGCCAGACTGAGATGGATCAAGCAGTTTATTTTGTTCCAGGTATTGATAGAGCTGACTATTTATCAGTGATTCCATTGTTTTTCCAAACAGCGGTAAAAGAGAAATGGGTGATAGTTTTTGAGTTGAGTTGGGTTGGCCGTGGATTTTTTTTTAATTGGTCAGATAGTGGCTTCCTTCCAGTGTTTAGGGACTGTGAATTGTAGGGGAGAGATTTCCATGCACCTGATAGGCCTGATATAACTTACACAATGCTGTCTCCATCTCCTGCCGGGAAGCTGGGCTAGAGAGGACAGAACTGGTTTTGACTGAGCACAGAGCCTCTCTGCCACAAGAGAACAAAGAGAAATGGTGTATAAATATTGGAGCCCAGACCCCAGAACTTTAAAATACTTCTGGACTCAAGAGGAACCTCTGCCAAGAAGTAGAGCTGGGAAAGCTGCAGGAGAAGTACTACCCCTTTGCTGTGGAGTTGGCCTGCAGTGGCTGTTTCTGCCAAGGAGAGGATAAAGACTTTGATGCGTGTTGTGTATCCTGTTGGAAGATCTCCAAGGACTTGAAGTACAGCTTACCTCCTGTTTTAAAGTCTCAGGGACACAAAGACTTCACCACAAGCTACCCTGAACATCCTTGCTGGGAGTTCTTACCAGTCAGGAGGTACCTGTTCCTGTGTTGGGCCTCTGGAGGTTGTTCCTGCTGCTGGGAGCTGGAAAAGAGAAGCAAATAAAGAAGTGTGACGCATTCGCACCCTTTTTTGACACATCGCCAGCATGCCGCTGAAGAAACCAACGCAGCGCCTGCCCGTGGCTGGAGAAATCGCTGCACACTGAATCATGTGCACCGATCTCCGAAGTCCGAGATCACTGCACTGATTCCAACACAGGCCCTGCTGTGCAGCTGCAAGAACCAACACATCGGGGGACCGTGGCTGGAGAGACCAACGCTGTGCCTTTGCCACCACCGCCACATCGAGAACTGACACATCCATGATCCCCACACATCGCACTGGGGAGCCAAGTCTACAAGAACGCCGGGACCACAGAAAGCAACCCGTCGCATCATCTCCCCGCATAGTAGGAAACCAACACATCGCCTTCCCCTCAGTAAGGAACCGACATATCACCTCCCTGAAGTAAGTAAGGAACGGATGCATCACCTTCCCTGGGCATAAGGAACCGATGCACTACCTTTCCTGCAGCTGTTTTTGTTTATGATTGTGATGCGTCCAAGGTACTTTGTGTTGAAGGTGTTGCATCTATAATGTGATATGGACAGAAGTGTTTTTACCTTTAAAGAATCACATTTTGATTATTGTATGTTGGATTTTTGTCATTTTGGTCTTGTTTGGTTTAGATAAAGATTACATATTTTTCATTATGGGCTGTTGTCTATTTGTAGTGTTTTCTTTGTATTACTGTATGTGTGCACACATGCTTTACACACTGCCTCTGAGACAAGCCTGTCTGCTCATGCCAAGCTACCCAGGGGGTGAGCAGGGGTTATTTTAGAAGTGTATCCCCCTTACCCTATCTAGGAAGAAGGGTCCCTACTTAGACAAAGGTGCAAACCACTTCCAACTAGAATCCCCCCTTTCTAACAGTAGTGCTAACCCACTATGCACCTTGTAAATATGACATTGCAGTCCTCTGCGCGAAAGGGGCGTGCAATGGGTGTTGCTGGCGGGGGAGTAGCTTGGTCAGTAAGATTGGGGGAGCTGAGCTTCAGTTTTCTCAATAATCCTGCTGGCACTTAAGGGGCAGTGGAAAGGGAGACGAATGAGGATTGGTAGGGGTACTAAGTGAGAGAAAGCATCTTTTTTGGGAAATACCAATATTTTGAAGTGTTTCCAAACAGAGAGGGGGAGAGAGTGTTTTTGTGTTTTTGTCTGTGTACCCGACTGAAAGCACCTGCATCCATCTATTTATACCCCCCACCCCCTGAAACTATGCCCCCGGTTGCTGTGGGCATTCCACCACAACACCCAATGCTTTTTTATGCTGCCCCAGATTTACAATGCTGAGGCGGTGCTAAAAACAAGCCATGGAAAAACATGCCATGGACTACCACGTGTTAGAATGGCTATACAGGGAAAAATTATTTTTTTTTCCTCGTTTTTTACTCTTTCCATGTGTGCTGCATTATGCAGCACACATAGAAGGTGCAAGTCACCTTTATTGATTATTTATGTGCAGGAAGGTGTCCTTTCCTGTGCATAAACAATCATCACTGCAACGCATGCACCCTTATAACATGGCAGCAGGTTGCCTGCGCTGGCGCTAGGCAGATTTTTTTGCATGATAGAATCAAGCGAAACCGCTTGCCCTCTGCGCACTGTTGCAAATCCAAAATGGATGTTTACATAATACTCAAATCTGAATATAACCAATATCCACATACAAGCATTACATAAAGACTCATAGGCTTTATAAATTGCAATCAATATGCGTTTTTACCAGCAACATAACATTGTTGTGCACAGTATTCATTTAATTACGAGTAAATGCAATGAGTTCATCATGAACAAAAGTGTGATGTTTACATGTTTACATCACATCAATATGTGTGTTTTATCTCACAAGTTTGCCCTGCCCAATGCATTTCGGGCCACACGGCCCTTCATCAGGGACGATACCTGAAATGACACAAACATAAATTGCTTTCACACAAATGAAAGAATCTTCAACTGCATAGTTCATAGTTCACCACAGTAATATTTACGAAGTTGATATAATGGTAACAATACTCCTGTTTGATTGGATGACAAAATGTAAAGATAAACAACTCTGACTGGTGCACTCGCTTGAACAATTGTGATGGAATGGCGCGGGGTATGTAAGAATGACCACAGTGAGATCTTCAGGTATTGAGGGCCTGACGAGTCGATATTCTAAAAAAATATACGAAGAAAGACACCAACAATCATCACAATGAGCGAAATGTGAAGAAATGGAAAAGCGGTAACATAAACCGAAAAAACCGCACTCACAATTTAACTGATACGGTGACTAAATAATGCAGTCCACTCAATCCGAATATGACGGAACAGGACCTGGAAGGCTGGAAAATTCACTCGCCTCAATGATACGTGCAGAATTATCTGAAATGATCCGTGAAATAATGACCGAACGGGACAAAACAATTTATATAAAACAGAGCTTAAAGTACTGATGTTTCTAACGATGTGGTTATTCATGGATTCTAACGTACATATCCATACAAGCAACTGAAACCAACCTTTTTAGTCTTCAGTGATGCGATGTTGTTCGCCAAACATTCGCAACGAAATGTACCAAGTTCAGCCCGACAATCTATAATAACATCATTACTCCATCTGACTGCTATCCTAGGTTCAGCTACAGAACCTTGTTCGAATAACAAGTACCTTACGCCACGGATCGCAGTAACAAGATAATCCAACTCCACACTCGTATTCAGCTCCCGATCACGAACGCCCGATGATCATGCCGATTCGAACGCCAAACTCGGTACGACGGCCTTGTTAAGTGACGTGGGGGTATAATGGAAACAAAAAGCAGGCACATCCGCGTGGATGTAAGGGAAGGTGGTAGTAATGAGACGCCATGCTTGAATAGCAGAGTCCCGTGTGGACCTGCTAGGGGCCCCCAAAATTCCTTTCTGATAGTCTTTCCATGTTGGTCAGATTGCCATGGAAATAATGTCGGAGAGGGACATCATAATCCCTACATCGGTACCTGTACAGGCATCGCCCCTATTGTAGGGAATACGATCAACTGACAATCCGACGGGCTCCTTGAGCCCGTCAGAAGCGTCGGTTAATGCAGAGGTCGGAGTGCTCTGCTAGATGTCTGTCGGTCACCCTACAACGGTCTGTCGGTGGCAACCACCCCTGACAGCCTGTCGGTGGTGGTCTGACCACCATCCTAATGAGGCCCTATATTTTCTTGTCAGCTTGGTCTCAGGACTGAAAATTCTATAACTTAATGCAGGGCTTTTATTTGGTTGGGTCTTTCCGGGTCTCAGACCCGGTACTAATTAGAAGCTAACATTGAAAGCACTGTCAAATTAAGGATTTTTTGGGCCTTGAGCAAGTCATATTTTGGGATCCCACTTGGAACTATTATGAATTTTATTGCTTATTTTGTACTAATTGAAGGAAGCATAATACCCGAGAAATATTAAAGCACATTGAATTTATATAAACTAATTAACGCAAAAACAGTCGCTATATGCCTAGCTTCATGCCCCAAAAATTATTTACACTCTAGAGCAGGAGAGGTTGAGGCAGAGAAATAGATACAGATGATGTAGAGAGAGAAAGAGATCACCTTCCCATGTGGCCACTTCAAACGAGGGCAATTGCCCACTTTGCCCATGCCTTAAACGTCTCTGATTGAAAATGGTCCTTGTAGGGCTCTATATTCATGACCTTATCCCAAAAGTTACAGATAAAAGTACTGTTCAATTTCTAAACTATGAATGTAAAAAATTTTAAGGAAGTTCAAGCCAGCGATTTAGTTTTTATTTATATTTTACTGTTTACCTTAACCTTCCACTCCCTAAGGGTGTTATTTCTTGGATGTAATTTTTCTGTAATTTTTCTGTGTGGCATATTACATTTGTGTAGTGTATACTTTTACCTGAATTGCATCCTTGCATTTACAATGGGCTATGATTCAACGTCCTGGAGATGAGGCTGAAGAAACCGCGAGCCAGCCAATTCTAGGCCTCTCTGCAAAGCGCACAGAGCAGTGGTCTCCTATGCCTGTTGCAACTGTAATTCTATGCAAATGTGTGTGAAGGAAATAAACAGAGTTCAACATATTGATAAAAGTAAATTAAAGACAATGCAGTGCTTAGAGGTAAGTGGGTGTGTTTTTGTGTATGTGTATTTGTGTGTGTGGGTGTGGTGAAGTGAAGTGAAAGAGAATTTTGAACGTCCATACAGGACAAAGTGAAACAAGCATTTGCAATGCAATAGGTCTCACATTATGAAAGTTTGAGCAATTGGTCTTGTAAATAACAATTTTTTTATTTATGTGTTGGTTTTGAAAATAGCTAAATTAATAGCTTTGTCATTTTCAATGCCAATAGTTATAACTTTTGCAAATGTGTCACCTACAGCATTTGTAATTCAACATGTTTTGTATTTACGTGACTTAGATGTATTGATGTGAAGATTACGTTCAGTGTATTTTATTGTGATGAAAATCCAAGAACAGAAATGAAATAACATCTTTTTGTGACATTTGTAATAAAGCTTGAAACATTGAGAGAACATAATTGAACCAGTTGTTGTTGAATGGTTGCACAGATTGATGCTGTGATGTCGCTGAGTGATGTTGTGATGGCGCTGAGTGATGTTGTTGTGGCGCTGAGTGATGTTGTGGTGGCGCTGAGTGATGCTGTGGTGGCGCTGAGTGATGCTGGGGTTGCGCTGAGTGGTGCGGGGGTTGCGCTGAGTGGTGCTGTGGTGGTGCTGAGGGATCCTGTGGTGGTGCTGAGTGATGCTGTGGTGGTGCTGAGTAATGCTGTGGTGGTGCTGAGTGATGCTGTGGTGGTGCTGAGTGATGATGTGGTGGTGCTGAGTGCACTCTGCAACTGCACTCTGCAACTGCACTCTGCAACTGCACTCTGAATCTGCACTCTGAATCTGCACTATGAATCTACACTCTGAATCTGCACTCTGCACTCTGAATCTGAACTCTGAATCTGCACTCTGAATATGCACGCGGAATCTGCACTCTGAATCTGCACTCTAAATCTGCACTCTGCACTCTGAATATGCACCCTGCACTCTGAATATGCACTCTGAATCTGCACTCTGCACTCTGAATCTGCACTCTGCACCCACAATTTGCACTCTGCACCCACAATCTGCACTCTGAATCTGCACTCTGCACTCTGAATCTGCACTCTGCACTCTGAATCTGCTCTCTGCACTCTGAATCTGCACTCTGCACTCACAATCTGCACTCTAAATCTGCACTCTGCACTCACAATCTGCACTCTAAATCGGGACTCTGCACTCACAATCTTCACTCTAAATCTGCACTCTGCCCTCTGAATCTGCACTCTGAATCTGCACTCTGAATCTGCACTCTGCACTCTGAATCTACTGAAAAGGAACCTGGATGGAGAGGGGTCATAATGCCAACCTCAGACGGTCAAAGACTGCGTGATGTAAAACTCTCAGCTTCCTGAGAAGACGTCGAAGACTCACTAAGGCTTCTGCTGCTTTCTGCGAGCACACTGCTGTGCTATCAGGAGGAGAAGGCGGCGTAACAAAGGCCCCCACAGCGGTAAAAATATGTTTATATTTTGACAAGAGTGGAGGGATGCGGTCTGCAGAGGTGTTTTAAACCCATCTCTTCGAGTCATGGAGTGGCCTTGAAGGGGATCGGTTCAAGGGACGGCGCAGGCCTTACGAACCAGCACAGCCAGAATAGACTGTCCGGCCATGAAATGGATTAAAAAATATATATATTCTTGAACACTCAATTTTACAGTGACTATCAACAACTCATTTATAAATGCCAACATTATAGGCAGCAGTAGTAAATCAGCAAAATGCAGGGTTAAAACAAGCTCTTGGCATTGCTGTGGGGAGGGGGGGAGGAGAAATGCGAGACACGGCCTGGCGGCCGTGAAGTGTGATGCAGTGGGCGGGGGAGCCCTTTGAAGTGAAGCTCTCCGAGGGAAAAGCGCGTGCTTGTGTTCACGTGAACTTTCGGAAATCCGCCCGATGGTTTGAGAACGTTTTTGCTCACTAAAATTCTCCCCTATCCATTCCTTGCGGAATGGGATAGGCGAGCCCTAAAAAATGCGCTGAAGAAGAAAGAAGCGTGAAACATGCAGATAGAGGGTTTCAAACAGATGTGAAGAGAATAGGGGCAGTGCCTACGGGACGGAAGAGGAATGTGGTGTGAATGGCAGAAGGGGAGTGACTGGGACATGCTGAAGACCAATAACAGTCGGGGGCACACTACCGGAAGCACAGATTTGTAGTTGCCGTGTTTAAGCTGCACCCTTAAATACATAAGTCTCGTCCCCTTTAAGACTCTTCTCCTCCACAAACACAGGTGTTTTTTCCCTCTCAAAGCCCTGACGTTATGAATAGTTTTATTGTGGTACAAGTTATCATCATTTGATGAAACTACTGCACCTGATACAAGCCCGTGCAGATAATTCCCATTTTAAAGTGAGATAATTAAGTGTATGGACTAATTCTGAACTGTTTATAATTATTAAATAATGCACTGCAACTTTTATTCGCCAAGGTTTCTGCGGCCAATGCAACATTATTGCCATCTTTGTGGATCATTAAAAAAAAAAAAATAATAATTTCCACTTTTTTTTAATTAATAAAAAAATTTAATTTCCCAGAAATCCTGTGCTAGCTAGAGATTGGTGTTCAAACAGCTTGCTGAGCGTAGAGTGAATTCTTTTACACCGACCTTAGCATACTTGGCAGCATCGCGAGGTCAAAGGATATGTGTTTTACGCCTTGCAAATTGACTGAATTACAAATAAAATATTATTTCCACATAAAAAAAGAGTAAAGCCCAGTCAGCTGAAAATATGATCTTCATGATATAACATGTGGGAGCGTTGGGCCTGGCCTCACCCAGCTTGGAACCTGTGAATATTGACACCATCAGCACAAAAACTGTTTTAATAATTTATTTCAAGTTGCTACCTTACAAGTATAGCAGGGCTCACTGACAACATTGTCCATGCGAAACTGCAATGAGATATGAGAAAATAAATAGGATGATCCCCCCTCCCACCCCTGTGAATTGAATCGTGAGCCTGGGAGCAGGTTGCAGCTCACCGCCGCAGGGACCGGCCGCTCGGGGGCTGTGTCCGGGCGCGCAGCCGGATCAGCCCCGCTTCAGCCGCTGAACAATGGAGGCCGCGCTCGGGGTTTTGTTGTGGCGGCTTCTTACAGATGGGAAGCCGGGGGTCACGGAGAAGGCGTTACTTCAGGTCACGAGAATAAAGCCCTCTTCATATTATTAATCCCCCCTCCCCGAAAAACAGTCTGAGCTTCGAAAGTGAGAAAAACATTAATCAATACCATTGATAAGTTCATTTTTTCCGTCTGCAACAAGAGAGTTTTTGTGTGGGCCTGTTGAATTGTCGCAGAGGCTATCTTCATATTAAACTTCCAATTTTCTTGTTCATTTGCTTTCCTCGAAGCCTTACAGGACAATTTCCCTTAGGTATAGTGATGATGGAGGCAATGACCGGCTTGTATTTTCTCTGCTATCATTCTCTTCATCCTGGGCGCCGCTGTGAACATCTCTGTCCATAAAAACCGCCTCGAGGACCGTGTCTAACTGCCTCTTCTGGTGGGTGAGGAGGAGCGCCCTCTGATTTATGCCCGTTGGCTGCCTTCTGATGCCACAGTTGTTTTTTTATGATGTCATTAGGAAGCTGCAAGTCACATTAAGGAATCCCTCATGACATCATAAAGGACTCTGCGCTTCTCTAATGCCATTTCGGCAGAGCGAAACCGCAGTATTTTATTGTCGTTGAGCTCCTGAAGGGATCAGGATGACGCCTAACAACATCCTGCAAGAAACACACACATGCAAAACAGCTCGGGTGCAATCAGGTGTGAATATATATATATATATATATATATATATATATATATATATATATATATATATATATATATATATATATTTTGAGAACAAAGAGGGCGGCACAACTGGATACTTATTATGAAGCTTTAATTACACAAACACTCCACCGACGCGTTTCAGCCTCACGGCTTTTCTCTATATATAATTATTTATGGGTAGATAGGGCACATGGCAATCTGTATTTTGTAAAAGCATGGTAAGTATTTGCAAGCAGTAACTTGTAGTAAAGAGTTTTTGAGAAATTCTCATAGCTGTCTCTCAGAGACAATGATGTGTTTATAGCAGGTGTGTTCAACACTGGTCCACAAAGCCAGTATCCATGCCAGATTTACAGGATATTCATATGGAATAAAGTGACATAGAAGCCTGTCCTTAGTTACATTGTTTTTTTTTCAGTTTAAGACATTTTTATTAGGTTTTAAGAAGCACAATACAAAGCCTTATAGTGGAATAAGTAAGAAAAACCCATAAACGATATAAAACATAAGGCATATGTGAAATGAAAAGTAAAACAGAGAAAGAGTATAAGAAAAGGAAAGAAAAGAAAAGACAGGAAGGAAAGGAAAGAGAAGAAGAGAGGAGAAGAAGAGGAGGCAAACAGAGGAAAAAGATAAAAAGGCATCTATGATAGGAATAAGAAAAGGATATGTAGTGAATGGAAGATAACGAGATAATTAATTGGGAGATTTAGATGATAGATAGGAAGTAAAGGGAAGCCAAAGAAGATCAGATTTAATTTTTAGGGAGACAGAGGAGGATGAAGCGATGGCAATCCTACGTTCGTCACAAATGAAATTCTACCAGGAGACGACAGATAATTTGGAGTTATCTTTCCAACAGGATAAAATTACTTTAAAAGCAACAGCAATGAGGGGGGCGTGGCTTGGATGCCGCGCAAGATGGCCGGCTAGGTACGGAGCTCCGCCGCACCGATAACCTCACGGAGCATTTTCCCTGATGTAAACGGGACGCTTTGAAATACCGTCGCCGGATTTGGCTGGCGGAACATCACCGGAATCGACGGAGTAACTTTTCGCCGCTTGTGGAGCCGTTTTCGCCCCTCGCCGCGATGAATTCTCTGCCCCTCACGGAGCCGCCATCTTGAATTCCTTCCGCCCATTGGAGCCTCTGCTGACTGGAGCTGTCACTGCACGACGTGCTACTGGATGCCTACGACCTCTCAGACGCCGACTTCAATTCAGGGGTGAGATTTATATACATTATGCAAGACGCTTTTCCTGCATTTTCTCTCTCCTCTTCCACATTAGAGGAAACGTCCAACTACGCAGTTGTTACAGCATCTCACCCCTGACAACTGGATGTTTCCCGCCCTAACAGGCTCATTGCTCTGAAGTACCTTTTCTTCTGAATTTCTTCCTCATGGCGCCTTACAACAACGCTCTCTGAGACTTTCTGCCTGTTTCTCCTGCGCCTCAGCTACTTCAGGATGCTCCTTCATGTGCTTCCATTTTAGTCATCCTCCCATTTTTTGTACTCGTTACATATTCTACTCTAATTCCCTGTTGCCTTCCCCATTGAGCTACGTCTGGGTGCCCTATCCTCTCTCTGGACATATTTCTGGAACATTTCAAGTGCACCTTTAGTCGTCTCACAGGGAATTGAGGCTGTTTTGTCGCACGCTCCTTTCTTTCTATGGTCAACTTACGCAAACCTAAATTTGTCTTCACACCATCGGGGAGTATTTCTGGGGCTTCTTCATCTGGTACAGGTAGTGCCACTGCACCTGCGAAAATGACGACTCCAAAATCATCATTGGCTCATACTAACACCAGTAAGTCTTCCCCACCCGCCCCGGCGGGCAAGCGCCTCAAGCAAAATTCTCCTACGCCAGAAGACAATCCTTCACATTCTTCTACTGACCAAATCCTAGAAGAACTACGTGCGCTGCGCCCATTTATTGAAAAAACGAGTACAGATATGCAGCTCTTAAAGGATAAATGGGAAAATATGGATGCCCGCCTTTCTACGGTTGAACAGCACCTTCCTGACGTTCAGTCCAATACACAACGTATAGACTCTTTAGAAAAAACGGTCCTCTCACTCCAAAAGCATACAGAGGATTTGGAAAATCGAAATAGGAGGAATAACCTCCGTATTTACAATTTGCCGGAAAATCTTGAGGGGGACAACCCAGTAACTTTCTTCACTACTTTCTTGCCGAAACTTCTGGACCTACCACCTTCCACCTCCATTAGTATACAAAGAGCCCATAGACTAGGCGCCAGAACGGGCTCCTCCTCAAAACCTCGTGGAGTCATCATTTTATTTCTGAAATACACAGATCTTCTATTAATTCTCTCAGCTGCGAGGAGTAAAAAACAAGTGTCTTGGCAAGGTCAACGAGTATATCTATCTCAAGATGTCTCTAACGTCACTGCCTCCAGACGTAAAGAATTTCTGGCTATGCGCCCATCTTTGCGCGCCCTAGGAGCACGATATGGCTTGTTTTATCCTTGTACTCTCAGAGTCACCTATCGAGAAAAGACTTGGTCATTTCAGGATCCTGGAGAATTAAGGAACTTTCTGCTTCTGCACAGTGAAGAAGGGATGGACGCCTCCGCTTCTGCTTCGACCAGTGGCTGAAATTGGACTTTTATTATCTAATTTGTTTGTCCTCTTAATGGCTTGTCTTTGACTGCATGTATTTTCCTTACTTCTCGTCCTAATTTCTTATACTCTCTTTTCGTGTCTCCTTTTTCCTTTATCTGTCTTTGCCATCTCCAATGTATTCCTCTATTTTCTTTTTCTACTTTCTGGATTTCTATTTTTACGTTGACATGTCATGTATGTTAACATTTTTTCCCTTTTCTTTCCTTCCCAGACGGATATGTATCGGATACTTCCCTCATCACCTTGTCCCATTCCATGTTTCTTTTGTGCGGTCTCGATGTGGCTCTCCTCCTGATCCTGGTCCGTACGTCTTGTAAAGCATCACCACCTCCCCACCTTCCCTATGTGTATTTTTTCTCTTTCAGGTATGTTTAATACAGTCATCCTTTTGGATTTGTACTGTCTTCTATGCATTCTATCTGTTCTTCCTTCTTCCTTCCCTACTGACCTTCCTTCCCTTTTCCCGCCCTTCTCCTCCTCCCTTTTCCTTTTTCTTCTTCCTTTTCTACCTGTTCTTCCTTCTTCCTTTTTGAAGAGTTTTATGGTTAATACTTCTATACAGTTTGCATTATTACATGTACAGTTTGCTTTTGCAATTCTTGATTTAGAACAGTTTAATAAGTTTTCACCTTCAAAGTTGTTTCATGGAATGTGAAAGGATTTAATCACCCTATCAAAAGGCAAAGGGTACTTTCCCACCTTTCCTCCTACAACCCAGATATCGTCCTTATCCAAGAAACTCACCTATCTGACATTGAATCTTTAAAGCTAAAGCGGCTATGGGTTGGAACTGTTTTATTTTCTCCCACTTCTCAAAAAAAGAATGGAGTAGCCATTTTAATTCATAAGCGACTCCAGTGTAAAGTCGTTCTAGAAGAAAGGGATAACGAGGGACGCTGGGTCTTAGCTAAACTACTAATTAACAATATCCCACTTACGATATTCAATGTTTATGGTCCCACATGTTTTGATTCCTCTTTTTGGCCCTCCATTACAGCCAAATGTATTCAACATAAAGATGATGCTTTTCTATTAGGTGGAGATTGTAACCAGATCATTGACCCATTCTTAGACCGTAGATCCTCTGTTCGTTTTTCCCCTCATAAACCACATAAACAATTCCTTGACACTATTACCCAAACTCACCTTGTAGACTCTTGGAGACTCACTCACCCAGACGTTATGGATTTCTCCTTCTTCTCTCCTCCTCACGCTTCCTTCTCCCGCTTAGACTATATCTTTCTCTCCTCATCTCTTTCTCAACATCTTATTTCTTCTTCTATTGAACCGATTGTCATCTCTGATCATGCTCCTATTATTACTGTTTTTGACCTTCTTCCTCCTACTCCTAAATCTTCTCGCTGGCGCTTCAACCCTTCTCTTCTTACTGACCCTCTTTTCTCCTCCTCTTTTCGTTCCTTTGCTACTGAATTTTTTCATCTTAATTCTACACCTGATACCCCACCTCATATTCTTTGGGATTCCTTCAAGGCCACAGCCCGAGGTTTTATTATTGATTTCGTCTCTAAAAAGAAGAAAAAATTCCTTCAAAAACGTAAACTCACACTTGCACATATTAAATCTCTGGAACATCAATTCTACACTTCCTCTGATAAGATTATGTCTCCTGAATTACTTAAAGCTAAGATTGCCTTCAACAAACTTACCACAGACTCTGCCTCCTCTTTTCTTCTCCGAAGCAGCGCACGATTTTATGGAGGTCGAAATAAGTCAGGTAAATTGTTAGCGAACTATTTAAAGTCTCGTAGAGAACGTACTAATATTGATTCTATTTATTCCCCCTCTAATGTTCTTCTTCATACCAATGCAGAAATTTTGGAACAATTCCACGCTTTTTATGAGACTTTATATACTCCGGAAAACCCTCCCACCCCAGAGCTTATTCAATCCTACTTTGATAACATACCTCGCCCAGATACTTCCCACCTTAATATTTCGGCCGTTGACTCTGATCTTACTATTTCAGAACTGTCCTCTGCTCTATCCTCCCTCACTAAGGGGAAAACCCCAGGACCTGATGGCTTCCCAGTTGAATTTTACCTACATTTTTCGGACCTTCTTTTACCCAAACTTCTATCTCTCTTTCAGTCTTTCTGTTCTACTGGCTCAGCCCAAGGCTCTTTTCAAGACGCTACCATATGCCTTATCCCTAAAGATGGTAGAGACCCTAAGTTCTGTAAAAATTACCGTCCTATATCTCTAGTTAATGTTGACTATAAAATTTTTGCGAAACTATTAGCTCTTCGCCTTGACCCGCTCCTACCACATCTCATAGGGAAAGAACAATGCGGCTTTGTTAAGGGCCGCTTGACCTCGGATAATTCTAGACTCTTCCTTAATGTTTTAAGTAAAGCCCCTTCACTATCGATTCCCCTTGCAGCCATTTCAGTAGATGCTGAGAAAGCCTTTGACCGGGTTGACTGGTCCTTTCTTCTGGCCTCCCTGAAATGGCACGGCTTTAACCCCAAATTCATATCTTATATTTCTTTGATTTATTCTATGCCTAAAGCTTCTGTTCTCGTTAATAGTCAACTTACTTCCCCATTCACACTCCAACGTGGCGTTCGTCAGGGCTGCCCCTTATCACCTCTTTTATTTATTTTGGCGCTTGAACCTTTCCTTACCTCCATACGCAATAACCCATCCATCTCTGGCTTCCCGTACGGTAAACGTCATCTTAAATTGTCTGCATATGCTGACGATATTCTTTTATTTATTTCTGACCCGCCTACCTCAGTTCCTGCATTACTGGACGAATTTCAGAAATTTTCCTTGGTTTCTGGTTACAAAATAAACTCGGACAAAACAGAGATCCTTCCTTTAACCAAATTTTGTCTCCCCCACTATTTCACGGCCACTGGCTTTGCTTGGAATTCTACAAAAATTAAATATCTCGGTGTTCTTTTTTCTAGTTCTATTTCTTCCTCTATTCAACTCAACATGAATGCAGTCATATCTAGAATAGAATCATTACTCACCTCTTGGAATCCACTATTTCTTTCCTGGTGGGGCCGCCTTGACTCCATCAGAATGATGATTGCCCCTATTCTGATTTACTTGTTATCCATGCTCCCACTTCGTATTCCAACCTCTTATTTCCGTCGCATTGATTCTGCGTTGTCCAAATTTCTTTGGAAGCAGAAAAAAGCCCGCATATCGCTTTTCAACTTACGTAAATCTAAGCTTAACGGTGGTACCAACTTTCCAGACTTTCGCCTCTACCATAAATCCTTTTCCCTTCGACAGGCTTCCCGCTGGCTATCCCAGGAACCCTCCCCTTTCTCTCCCCTCTGGCTTTCTGTTGAACAGGAATTACTGCTTCCGTACTCTTTCCAAGAAGTAATTCGTTTTACCTCTAAAGCCCCATGCCTTAACCCCCTTTTATTCAAGCATACTTCTTCTCTTCTACGCCCTTTAGTTTCACCTACCTCAGTTACGCAGGAATCCTTCCTACTATTGCCCATATGGCACAACTCACTTCTATTAATTAACAACCGACCTATTGCATGGCCCTCATGGAGAGCGAAAGGTATCATTTGGATACGTCATCTTTTTGATGGATCATCCCCTTGCTCATTTCCTGCATTTCGTTCTCAATTCCACTGCCCTCCTTCTTTTGCAAAGAAATTTCCTATTCTTATGGAAACCATTCTAGATCGTTATTACTCTCTCCCCTCTGAAGACCTACCTACTTCATCTTCCTCTCTACTCACTGTCCTTTCCACAACTCCTAAAGCTTCCATCATATACCGATACTTTTCAGCCCCCAATCCAGAGCGTCTCAAATCAAAATTAGAATTGTCCTGGGAGACAGACTTACATTCTTCATGGCCGACTTCTCTCTGGGATAAAATATGGGCTCGATCCTTGAAGATTTCCCGTACTGCCTCTCTCACTCAATCCCTATTTTTCTTTTATCACAGACTATACCTCTCTCCTCTTTCTATCTCTCGCTTTCAACCTGATGCGGCATCTAATTGTTGGACCTGTAATGCCCCTTCTGCAGATCTTTTCCACCTCTTCTTTCTCTGTCCTTCAACTCGCATTTTCTGGTCTCAGCTCTTCTCTCGCCTTTCTCACATTTTCAACCTCTCTATTCAATTTTCTACTTCTTTAGTATTTCTTGGTAGCCTTTCAGAAGACTTAGACCTCCCTCCACATTCTCGTGGTCTTTTTGATCTTATGCTGGCTCTGGCATTACAGCATATTGTCTCTAATTGGAAAGCTCTGAACAAAATATCTCTCAATTGTTGGTGGAATCTTGTATGTCACTCACACAGACTTGATGTGGCCTTTGCCTCCTCCTGTAAACCCTCCCGAAATGTTGAACTTTATTGGCTGCCTCTTACTCTCTACCTCGATAAATCCGCTAAAAAAAGTTACTCTCCACTATCTCCGGATAATTTCAAGCCCCCTTGAACACATGTACTCTTGCCTGTAGTTTTTTGCATGTTATTTTTCAATCTCAATGTTGTAATTATTTAGCTTATATTGACCTCATTCCTACCTCTTTTTCATTCATGCAACTAACTCATATGATGGTTTTTTACTGTACTTTGGACTGCCATTTACTGTATTTCTTATTATTGCTTACCCATCTTCTACGATAAATACCATGTTTTTGCTTTTCTTTTCTTTTCCCTTCCCTTCCCTCCTTCCCTCCCCATAACTTAAAATGCTTTGTTTTTTCACTGTGATATTGGCTGCTTCTATTTACCTTGTCCCGGCTTATAATTTTTTCTCATATTTGCTGATGTCACCTTATTGTAATACTTATATTTTCTCTAATAAAGCTCTCAAACATAAAAAAAAAGACACAGCAATAAAAAGATCAAACAGTCTAGCATTAGATGGTACAATATCGATATCAGTTGAAACAGAACCAAGAAACACATTCAAAAATGACAATGATGATGAGCAATTAAATATTTGCATGCAAGTATTCCAAACAGAATTCCAAAAGGAGAAAACAGAAGAACATTCATATAAAAGATGTTTAAGTGTGCCTGGCACTAAAGAACATGACCAGCATAACGAAGAAGCTGAAGGTGAAAACCTAGAAATACTAACAGGTGTAATAACAGCACTATGATTTTTTATTTATCATAGAGCTGTTATTACACCTGTTAGTATTTCTAGTTACATTGTTTTATTACCTTTTTTGTATTTAGAGCAAAAGCCGCTCCTCTGTGGTCTAGTTTAATATATCACTAGTCACAAATAAGGGGAGAGGGTCAAAAGATATATACAAATCCACCATCCCAAACCCCCTAAGGCAATATATAAACACAAGGAGGGGTGGGGAGATTAGGATACACGTGCAACAACACGAGACAGGCAAAACAAATCTGTTTTTAAAACTGCCCTCAGTCACACACAAAAGTGTGTGACATGCTTCATCATCGGGTCGCTTACAAAATGCCCTGGCGTAGTCACGCTCAGGGCGGAGCATGAGGGAGGGGGAAAAAAACAACAAAAAAGGACAAAATGACAAGACAAAACACAAATTTAACAAACACTGTGATAGAACAGTGAATATCACCCTGTGACTGGGAGTGGTGATAGAGCAATTCCAGTGTTGAAAAGTGCTTTACAACTGGCTTGTGGATACCACTTGAGCCTTTATTTATACATTCCACAACCAGGATTAAAATAATTGAGGATGGGTCATGTCAGGAGAAAAAGTTAGGTTTTCATACCACCCCTCCTGGTACTACTTGTGCCAACATGTTTCGACCGACTTACTGTGCCACAAAGGTCACCCGCTCTTCTTCAGGACGTCTATCTCTCCGAGTCCTGGTACCCATTCAACCGCAATTCGGTCAATGGGCGGACAATAAAAGGTTTTTCTAGATCTTAAGTTGATCATGACGTGTGGAGGGAAATCCCACCACCACTGGGAGCAACATACTGAAAGAAAGCACAATAAATCATATGCTTATATGTATAATGCTAGTTCGTGGAGCCCATCCTTGATGTCCCAATGTATTAGTGTCTGCAATGTCCCCCTTAGAAGACTAGTTCAAAGGGTATTTGGTCCAATAAACCCCTCTGGTGGTTAAAAGTATCAACCACCCAGAATATTAAACAAGAAAAATTGCTGCAAAATAGGTTACCACAACCCCCTGTAGATATACACCTTCCTTTAGTACATCACGCTCAAAACAGAATGCATCCAGACTGAAAAAATTCAGCCATTTGCACCTAACCCAAGCGGCGTACTCACTGAGTTTATCAATGATTAGAACTCGAAATGGCGCCCAGCAGGAAGGTCTCCAAAGAACACAACCTGTGTTCAAATCAAACAAAAATCACACAAATTAGAAACGGGAAGCGAGAACATAAAATCACTCTCTGTAGTGTAAATGGGTATTAGAGATCCACTTAGTGCCTCCACAAGAAGTTAGCCAAGCAGATATTGGCAGTCAAGAGTTTTGTACAGCAACCGGTTATAAAAAACGGTAGAGTTTAAGTCCCCCTTCCCCACAAGAATAGAGAAAACAATGAAATAGTGAAAAGAATAGTACAAAAAGTAGATTTACAAAGAAAGGAAAGGAAGAAATATGAGAAAGAGAAAGAAAACCAGTGAGAGAGCAAGAAACAAAGAACAAAGATGGAAAAGAAGAGAAACAAAAGGTACTGAAAAAAAACATCAAAAGGACGTACCACATAAAGACATTGGAACTGGGGGTGGTGGAGCCGCATGAGGAAAATAGCACACCAAACCAAAGAGCCGGCAGGGAGGCGCGCAGGGAGAATGGTCCCCGAGTGAACATGAAGAACTAAACAAATCAAGGGGGTCACGAAATCGCTCCTGGAAGAAAACAAAGGGAGATACAGTTTAGCTAAATAAAATTGTATCAAGGAAATGACATAGTACAGGGAAGGAAAGAAAGATTACACGTCACACAATACAGAAAGGGAC
This sequence comes from Lissotriton vulgaris, assembly GCF_964263255.1. NCBI lineage: Eukaryota > Metazoa > Chordata > Amphibia > Caudata > Salamandridae > Lissotriton > Lissotriton vulgaris. The sequence goes on from NC_141687.1 coordinate 901,144,751, forward strand.
AACATGACTTAACATCCACTAATAAGGAAAGAGATTACACAAAATTGTTAAGGCAGAGGAATTTCCATTGATACATTTGAAGATGAGTCCAGAAAGTGTTGAAGCTTAGCTGGGTTGTCGTAATTCGTCGCCTTGTTATTAAGTTTCCCTAAAAACTCAAGGGTGAAATAAGCCGTATCGTGCATTCAATGAACGAAGAGCAGGTCTCATATCCAGAAATTTCTTGCGTCGGTCTGCAGTAGCCTTGGAGTAGTCCTGCGCAAAGAAGAGATTGGACCGCTTCCAGTTGATTTTCCCTTTTTGCTTGGCTGCCTGGAGAATCTTAAGAAAATCAATATACTCCAAGACGTACAAAATAACACCCCTAGGTTTTGCCGCTGAAGATGAGGAGGTGGAAATGTGGGATGGCGGACCCAAGCGATTAGCACGTTGAATATTCAAAGTCGAGAGTCAGGAATTCCAAGAAGTGGAGGCAAAAATGATTGAAAAAAGGAGATGGGGTTTGACCCCTCAAGACCCTCCGCAAGGCCATAAATGCGGAGGTTATTGCGCCTGTTTCGGTTTTCCAAGTTTTCCACCTGTAGCTGAAGCTGTTGAATCTCTCGGTGCATAGTAGGAACCTGATCAGTAAGAGCTTGAACTGAAGAAATTGATTTTTCAAGGTGGTCCACTTTTTGCTCTGTATGTGACCAATTGACTTCAAGACTTTGAAGACGGGCATCTGTGTCAGCCATGTAGGGTTTGAGTGAACGAATTTCTTCCATGTAGGGTTTGAGTGAACTAATTTCTTCTAATAGAAGTTCCATAGAAATGGAAGAGGCTGTATTCGTAGGAGAAGGGGGATTCGTTTTGACTCGCTTCCCTGTAGTGGAGGCAGACACAGAAGGTAATTTAGTCGTCGTTTTGATGGTTGAACAAGAGGAATGAGGAGAGGAGCATTTCAGAGAAGAAGAGTCTTGAGCCGTATCGTCTGTATTCTCTTGCAAAACACTGAAGGGGTTTGAACCTAAGACATGTTGGCAGCTTTAACTTGTTGAGAGGAGTTTTGATTGTGACGTGAAGTTGACATCAAGAAAATGCAGAAGAGAGCGGCTAAATTCAACAGACCAAACAAATACTTTTAGGAAAGTCACAGAATTCAACAACCCAAGCAAATAATCTAGGAAGGTCCCAAAATTTCACAGTTCGAGTAGGTATCTTGAGGAAGCCACAAAATTCCGCAGATCAAATGAGTAATCCGAGGAAGAGTACAAACAATGACAGTTCTAGCCTATTACGAAGAATCAAAGCAGAGCAGCTGAGAGAAATTAATACAAAGATTCATCAGAAGGATTCAAAATTGGTAGGATGTGAAAGTGTGAGAAAGAAAATGGCGGCAAAAGAGGACACTGTATAGCAAAAATGATGCAAGTCAGTCAGAAAAATAGGAGTCTGTTATCCAAAAACTCGCTGAGGGCAAGATGTTTTATGTAGAAAGCATTGAGAAGACGTGTAGGCAATAATTAGTTATACCCACGAGGAGAAATCCAGCAGCGGTTGCCTGAGCGTCAGATGCGACGAAATGGCGGTTGCATCTCAGATAAAGGCGAGGAACGCGGATAAAAGCATGACGCCGCTCACCTCCGCCGATATAAAGCACAGCAATGGTGTCTGCAGATGTTCCGACGCTCAAAAATGCATGTAAGGAGACCCGGTATCTGTCAGGAGCACTCGGGAATCTCCTGACGCGGCTACGTTCCCGCGGAGCTCTCGGGATCAGCGGCCATCTTCTTTGGCACCGAAACCACGCCCCCTCAGTGCAAACTTTTCTGAATTTGACGAGTTTGTAAAATGAAGGTACTGCGGCAGGTTTAGATTTTCCAGATCATGAACAACCGCCTGCTCAAAAGCCGCCACATGTGGAGGTAGTACGGCTAGTTAGGGAGTAAAAGTGGATTTTGGACGGAAGGGAGTATCCCCCTTGTCCAAGTCTGAATAATCTTGGTCCTGAAAGAAGTCTTTTAATCTCAGGTTACTGAAAAAAGCTGCCAAATCCTGGCGTAGTTGGAATAAGTCCAGATGATTGGTCGGGACAAAACCCAACCCTTTGTTGAGTACTTGTTCCTGCATAGGAGATAAGGGACAAGAGGATAAGTTTACAACTAGGGTGGCCCGTGGCTGGTGCTCGGTAGACTGCTCAATGCCATGCTCCTGGTCACCCGTTGGGTAATCTCCTGATCCTGATTGTCCCAGGTCACTTGCTGTTGGCCTCTCTGTTTCCCCCCGGCCCTTGTACCGGTTTCTTCCTAAAAACGGCCCCTGATAATTTTGAAACTGTGTAATTTGGAACTGAGGGGTCTGAAAATGGGTATCTTCAAACTGTGGATTCTTGAAAGGTGGTTGAAAGGGGTATCCCATCAAAGGCCAATTGTAAGCCTGGTGAGGGTATTGGTGAAATGGCTGCTGGAACATAGGTGGTCTAGGTCCCCGCCAGAAGCCTCGACCCCTCCCCCTCCTTTTCTGTGGGAAATCACCCTCACTGCCCTCGCTCGAGCTACTTGTGGTGTAATGTCGTGGACGACCCTGCTGATTGTTCTTATTGTTCTCTGCCAGTTTTTGTTTAGCATATTCATCGGTGGTATACTGATTGACCTTTTCCCTGGAAAAGTTTTTCAGGTCTTTCTGTAATTTTGAAATTTTAGATGTATTAAGTGATCCCCATATATTGACAGTTCTGTATTTATCAGGTCCAGTTTGTGATTAAAAGTAGCTATTACAATATCAGCTCGAAGTCCTGACTCAGTAGACTGGATCTGAATCAGGAGGGCATCCGCTAGTCGCTTGGCTGTACTGATAATTAGGACCAGCCAGTCCCGGGTACACTTCCAAGCCACCAAGGCCCAATCATGTCTAAATGCCTCATCCTCTAAAACTATCAGAGGTTCATTCGTAACCAGGAGGCCCCCAGGGGCTGAATTAACCATCAGATATTCGGTTAAGATTCCCCATGTAATATTGTTTTAACTTGTGTCCTCTTTAATTCCAATAGTGTAATATATACCGCAAACATTGTTCAACGAATAGGTTAACGGAGTTGAAGTGCTGCAATTGGACAAGTGACACCAAAGTCCAACAAACAAAGTTCTACTTGTTCTGTGAAGGCATCATGGTCATGTTTTCAGCAAGATTTCAGGAGCTGAATACTAGAGGCTGAGGTGTGGAGCTACCTGTAGTTTCACACCTTTGATTCCCGTCAAGGCTAACTCAGCTATTCATGGTTCTGAGGTGGGTAAATTAGGAAACATTAACTTGGCCAGTACTAACACAGATTATGTGTAGTGCTAAGAATGGCAGAGATGTAGAACTTACTGCTATACAAAATGAGTTATTCTGACAGTCACAGGCCTTAATGAAATTGCCAGGGCATTAAAGGTACATAGGGGTGTTCCTAATGAAATAGTATCCTCTTTCTTGAGAAAATGTGTCTTTTTTATTAATTTGCACCATAAAACCTGTGGGGATCTTCTTGAACGAAATCCAATAAATTAGTACGTAATCCAAGGAGGACATTACTATAGCTCTCATAAGATCTGTGCAATGGTTAGTACAGTGGAATAAGAGTATTATTCTGAGCAGTGTAGAAAAATTCCTGACTTCAGGTTATTGATTGAGTCTGAAAATGTGTTTATTAAAGTGAGTCACAGGAATTTCAGAGCAGGGTATTCCCTGTCAGCATCCTAGATGCCAAGCTCAAAGTGGCAATTTGAAGCATGTATTTATTCTCTACTAAAAAAGGCTTCTAGAATAAGCCAAGTTCATTGGTTTGAATGCTGCAGAAAGCAGGTGCAGGTGTGGGTTCATGGGAGCGCGATCAGGTGATCTTCAAAAGTTTCAACATACAAGGACAATTTTCTACAAAGGCAGCATCGTATGCAAAACCCCAACTTTAGGTGTCCGAGGTACGTGACATCTTGGCAGTAGCGGACGTTATCTGGGCAAAGTGGCAGGGCAGGGGGGGAACCGGGGACGGACAACAAACTAAAATAAATAAATAAATAACTTACATGCATCTGCACTCTGATCTGGCTCTGATGCTCTGATCTGGCTTGTGCACTACAGGCACAGGGTCCCAGAGTCCCCTGCGCCCAATCCTGACGCTGCAGGAAAGCAGCATTGGGATATGCCTGAGCACCATGGATTTGCACTCCCAGGTAGACTGGGAACCTGTGCCTGCTATCTTCAACCCAGCAGCACTGTTGGAACGTAAAAGCCACTTACCGCGCTGTGACAAGTCACCATTCTTTCGCTGACTGCGGCATTTAGGTGTTAAATTGGCAAAAATTAGATGCAACCTTTGACCAGACAGTGTTAACATTATAGAAAAAACTATATAATGAAGTAGCACTGCCACAAAATCTCACCACATAATTTGTTTTTGCTTGCCGCATAATTTGGTTAATCATGCCCATATAAGTTGTTCCTCCCACCGGATGAACCCTGATCTATGATTATGCAATTTAAAAAAAAACTTTTGATCCCTTAGCAAGAATATTTTTTGATGAAATCTGCAAATTGTGCCGCACATGATGATCAACGCAGCACATTCATATTTGCTTGGAAAAGCAGAATCATGTTTTCCCAGTGGAACCTGCACACACGCAGCCTATAATTCCACATTCTACTATCCAAGCAGTATGATATGGATACGCATATATGTCTCTCCTCTTGAAGCAGTTGCACGCTTAAGACTATAGGGCAGATTTACAATAACTGGCGCATCCCTGCATAATAGCATAGATGAGCCAGATATTGTGCACAACGGAAAAATAGCCTTGTGCTACCATGGATGCGCCGCAACGTGGCACAAGGAAAGACAGATGCGTGACGCATCTGTCGGCTTAAAAGTGACGCAGTGCTGCAGTCATGTGTCGCAAGCTGCACAACTCCAACACTGCTCAGGGGCAGCCTGAACTTGCTGTGCTGCATCACTCCTTACGCCTGCTAAAAGCAGGCGAAAGGTTTTGACACAGGAGGGTCGTAAAAGTGAATCCGTGAAATCACTTTTACAAGGTGTCCTTGAGTCGGAAGGCCCACCCTGCATACAATATACCTGAAACAGGTATACTGTAGTGCAGGGCTTTATAACGTGATGCATCTCCCTAGATGCGTCACGTTCTAAATATGTCGCATAGTGGTGCATTGTCTACGACGCCGCTGCGTCATAGATGCAATGGTGTCGTAAAGATGTCGTAAGGGGCTTGTAAATCTGCCCCATGTGCACCGCAGCACGATTGGAGAAACCACTACGACCCTTTGGCTAAATTCCATAATCATTTCTACACAGGCCACAGCCCTCCCCCCCCCCCATACTACCACCAAGTACATCGAGCTAAGTAGCACTTGAGAAACTCGTCGTCGGTTTGAGACGCTATACAAAGGTTACTGCAATACAATAAAATACAGTCGCTGTGTAATGCCGTGTTCATTTAAAGGAACATAAAAAGATGTTGTTGTTGAGACCTAATATGATGTTCATGTATTGCTCCCGCTCTGTCAACGTGTTACTCAACTGTTCCAAAGGACAGCCGGGTTTTTTAATACCACTTCACAAGCAGCTCTCGCTGGACTCGGATTTAGACCGAGCCGCGTGTTCTATTTTTGTGAAGCTCCTGCCAGGTCGCGGGTTGGTTTGTGTTTTTTGTCTCTGCCGGTTTCAATGGGACTGTGGGATTCTTTTTAACAATAGGGGCTCGCGCAGCCTGAAGGTGGAAGTGCATGGCAACTATCTCTCCGGGGTCTCCCCTCGAACGACCTCTCATTGTTCGGCGCCCGGGGCCACCTGCAAAGCTGCCAACAGCTCCCACAGTCGCCCCTGTCCCTCACACTCAAGTGACTGCGTCTCCCCTCTGTTCTCTGCCCCCGCGCCTGCCCTGGCTCAGCGAGGGTGCTTTGCAGCAGCGCTGCCGCCGAACCCTCCCTGCTGGGTGCAGTCGCGCTTGACGGAGCTCGAGCTCAGATTCATTCTGTCACATTGAGATATCACCATCAGGTGATCACAATATTTGGCCTCCTGACTGAGGACGTTGTGTGTCCTCGTTTTTTGCGATCTTCAGTAGGACACGTGGGAGGAGGGCACGGGGTGATAGTTGGCATGGTGAATGGAGATGCTCTTCCTTAAGTATGACCTGTTGTGGCCGACACAAGTATCACATTAAAAAAACACAACAACAACAAAATATGTTTGAAGATAGAAAGAAGTGAGAACGAATCCACTAAAAACTCTAATTGAATATAACGAGCTCATAATTCGTGTGAATTTAATATAATGTACTAAAATGCGTGTAAGCAATGAAGCTAGTGAATAAGAACGTGTAGCAATAGGTTAATGCTTCTGCTGCAGAAGAAAATGTATGCATACAATGAGTTACACTTTTAAATCCCGAGGGGGGATAACATGTGCTTTGGTGTGTAACACTCACCTCTCATAACTGAGTCTAGAGTGCATATGTGATTCACAGAAAACATGTCTATCTAGAAAGGGAACATTCCAGGAGGAGATTAATGAAAAAGGGGTTGCTGCCCACGATCAGACAAACACAAAGGACTATTAAGATAGATATGCCAACCAGCAGGTATGAGGAGCAGGTACTCAGAAAGCAAATCAGCAAACCGGTTAGTGCTGCCTAAAGTGAAGTGTGCAAGATAAAAAGGATATCCTGTCATTACATGAAGTGCATTCAATGATGGGACACTCGAGAATGCCCTCTCTAGAGATGGCAGTTTCAGTAAAGTATGTATGTATTTTGCATTTCTGTAGCACAAACCTAGTCAAAAAAGGCAGCAGAGAACTGAACATGGTCAAAGACAAACAAAAACTGCTTGAATGTAAATGTAAATGTATAGGCATTTATATAGCGCACTACTTACCCGTAGGGTCCCAAGGCGCTTCGACCGCTGCGAAACCCTTCCTGGCTTCCCTGAGAGATGGTCCCTTAATGGGTATCTCCAGGGTGAGACCAGGCATCCCCAGCGGTCTGGTGGGGCCGTTAGTGAAGATGAGGCAAGCTAATGCCCAGAGTTGCCGAGTGTGATCGCTGATCAGAGTGGGCACCGAGGCGAGAGAATTATCGAGTCCGCTGACCCTGGTCCAGAAACCTGCCGCGCCGGGAATCAAACCCTGGTCCCGGGCCGTCCTCTGCTCTCGGGTATGCCGCCTCTAACCAGTGAGCCACACTACTTCACTGGATGGTTAATGCGTTGCAATGTAGTGTACTTTAAAAAGGCCTGTTGTCCACTCTTGTCTAAAATGGAACAGAGCTGGGGTGGTCCTGATGGGGATAGGGATGTTGTTCCAGATCTTGGGAGTATCGGTGGAAAAGAGTTGCTGTCTTGTTTTTTCTTCTTCATTTTGACACTTCTTTGTCTGCAGTCTGATGGGGCTGGCTGCTGGTGCGTCGGGATCCACCAGAGATGCTGAGCTTGTCTGCAAGTTAATTGAGGGTGCTGGTGACCATAGCTCTGTAAATGATGCAGCTTGTTTTGAAGACGTTACGGGTCGGCAAGGGGAGCCAATCGAGTACCATAGAGAAGGGGGTTATGTGATGATATTTCTTCAGGCCATGGATGCTGTGTCCTGTAGGATACCCCTATGGGGTGTCAGTATGGCATCTGGGAGGCCATGGAGTAGGGCATTAAGAGAATCCTGATGCAAGAGTATGCGGTCATCAACAGCAGTTCTGAAGTCGCTTGACTTTCTTTGAGGAGAGAGAACTGGTACCAGGCTGTCTTTATGGTTTTTTTTTACAAAGTGTTCCTTGAGGGTGACTTTGGTGTTGAGAGTAGCTACGCCACTGGATTCAACATAGCCTGGTAGATGAGGGGTGATACCCCGAACCTGTTCCCTGGAAGTTTGTTTCCGGTCCATGGAGGATTTGGCTTATCAGTTTAGGCTGGAGTGTTCCCATGGGGATCAGGGACAAGACTGATTTGCATATGGCTGGGTCCAAAATCGAGCGACGTGCTAAGGAAAATAACAATGGATTGAACCAAGATCTGTGACTTGGGGTGAGTGTTTAAAAAGTCTACACTCTGTCCATCATTTTATTTTGTGTTGTGGCTACGTGGGCCCGAAGTGGCTAAGGGCATGCACAGATGTGGGTCCTTTGCTCTCTGCACCACATGATTCAAACTCATGAGGAGTGATACCCCAAAACCAGTCCCAGGATATTTGTTTCAAGTCCTGGAAGGATCTGACTTGGTAGTCCTTCTGGACTTTTTCCATGGGGAGCAGAGTCAAGACTGATTTGCTTATGGCTGGGTCGAAACTCGGGTGAAGTGGCAAGCAAAATAAGAATGGATTGAACCTGATCTGTGCCTGAGGGTGAGTGTTTGAAAAGTTTCAACACTCCCTCCATCCCTTTATTTTATTTTGTGATGTTGCTACAAAAGTAGCTGACATGAAATTTGGTGAAAGTTAAGGGTTGGAGCCCCAAGGTCCATGCTATTGGGCCAAGTTTGTACTGTATATTTTATATTGTTTTTGGCAAATAAAGGGGATTCTTTCTTGGTCATATTCAGCTTCAGATAAGCACTGGACGTCTATGCATGGATGATGAGCAAGCAGTGTTTGAGACACAGGATGCCTGAAGCAGAGGAGACTTTCAAGTAAACATGTGTTTCATTAGCATATTGTGAATGTTGATGCTGCTATCTGAGAGTAGAGCACCAAGAGGCTGCATGTAAAGTTGGGTTGTGAAAGTTAACTCAAAGACAGTGCTCATATAGGAAAAGAAACACAAGCCCAATTTCCACCTTTGCTCATGGACCCCCGTGATCCCAGATAAATTGAAAAGCAGTGCTTAAAAAACCAAAAGGGAAAATACAGACCTATAGGTTGCCCAGTGCTTAATTTGTAAAATAATTTGGGTTGGGTCCCAAAGTTTTGCCCTGAAGCTCACTGCCAACCTTGCTGAAGGTCAGGTTGCTGAACACCAATGTTCTTTTGTCTTGATTGCACATTATGTTCCTTTCATGCACCATCCCACACTCCATGGGCCTGCATCCACCAGCTCAAAATAAGAACCATCTGAGTCACAAGCCCAAAAAAGTACAATAGCACACATCATTCGATAAACCAGGATTGATTAAGGTGCTTTCTCGTCATATTTTTAAGATAATTTCTATATGCTTATAAGTTCCATGGCAATTAATTAAAAGCACATTTATTTTCTGTGGAAAGCCTAAATATCTGGAATGGATCTGGCCATCCCGCACCTCTCGTGGACATGTTAATGTTAATGTTAATAACATTTGTACAGTGCACGAATACCCTCAGGCGTCTTGGTGCTACAACAACAACAAACAACAGGAAACCAAAGAAACAGGAACAGTGAATAACCAAAGAAAAAAAATCCACGGTGGATGAACCTCAGTCCTTTATGGAAGGCAAGAAAAACTGTTTCAGCAAGGAGGAAACAAAGAAATGGTGTGCGTGACAGAGAATACACTGCAAGAAGCTCATCTGTAAGAATAGTCACTAGCAAACATTGCTATCTCAGGAGACAGTGTGCACAAATAAGCATTCAAAGTTTGGTAACAAAGGGCCATTACATATAAACTCTGGCTTAGGAAAGAAGTACACTCCTCAACAATACTTATGTGTGCAACAAGTGCTCAAAGCTAAGACTGGAAAAGGAATGACTGCAAAGAGGGGTGAAACTTTGCCGGGGCATTGCTGGCACCAGAATTACCTGTACGGTTCCCAGAACCTCACGGCCTCCGGTTTCGCTCTCCCCCGCCGCCGCACCTGACCCAGCGGCCCTCGAGAGGGGGGAGCGCCCTTGACTTGCCGCCTGCACCACCCAGCCTGCCCTGCTTCGCCTCGACGACGCCGGCTGCAGCGTCAGCTTCCCGCGCCCGGAGGCGCATAAGAGCAAGGCGCTCCTCCCGCGTCGCGGGACACGCGCGGGAAACGCCGGGCTGAGCCTGGGCAAAGGGTGGGTCGTCTGTGGCCGTCCAGGGCCGGATAAGGCCGGGCTGGGCCACCCCCTTGATTTTGATCCATCCTAAAGGTACTTTCTCTTTATTTCGGATGATTCCTCTGCTGGGGGGACAATAACAATAACACATTGACCTCATTATCGAACTGCCTGTCGAATTCACCTCAATTAATACAAAACTGTGAACTGGGATAAGGGCTGGAACAGACTGCCCTAGCCTTTTTGTGTACCTACCAGTGGGAAGGCAGGGAGGACAGTTTCAGAGATAATCCACCGAACTCCAATCATGACCAAACCACCAAAAACACGCTTGGTTACGAGCAAAGCACACCTAGCTGGTACACCAAATCAGGTCATTGCAGAAATAAATGATGTACCACCTAACAAAGTTAAAAAACCTACTGCAATAGACCTGATGCTGAGGAAAGTTTTGGGGGAGATTGAGCGTATGGAAAGGAGTTTGTCCTCTTCACCAATCCCAATATTAGTTACCCCCACACAATCTAGGGACCAAACTCCATCAGAAAGCCTAAACATTGAAACAGCGAGCAACTCAATTGAGGGTATTCCCTGTGCCCAACAGATAGTACAACCTGGGGCAGGAGAGTCAAGGGACAGTAACCTTACCACACAGAGTAGACCCAAACAACAACGGGGGTGTGGCAAGGGACAGCCCAGGAAAAATAAATCAAATACAGGAGCTCGTCGACCCAAAAATAGACAGGAGACCATCCCTGAGGAGGAAGTAGTGTCACTAGCGAAACAACAAGGAGTAGCCTAGTCCACAAACCTGTTAGTGTGTCGTGTCAGATCTAGAACCAAGAGTCCATCAAAAACACAGATGTGATAGCACTGGACTGTAAACAATTCCCATCAGCCCACCCATCTGGTGGAATATCGTCACGTGGGAGATATATCATAAATCCAGATCTCTACCAACGCACCTAGTAATGATGCGGAGATGGATTTTGGAGATATTTTCTTAAGCCACAGTGCTTCACAGGTAGTGCTAATGGAGTGCAGTGCTAGTGAAAAGTGTAAAAGAAAAGTGAAGGTAAAATTAACTACTAGGACCAAAAATAAGTTTAATAGATATGGTCCTAGGGTCAAGTTTAAAAACAACGCCAAATAGTTTTAAAGAATAACTATATGATGGCATAGTGTATTGGGGTCGACATGTTTCAGCTAGATGGACAGTGGGTCCAAGCTTTCTTCAGGACCAAGTGAAAAATAGCGACTGCAATTTAAGTGAAAACAAAATTAGTATTTTTGATTTAATAACTGTGTACAATTATAACGGATTGATCCTACCAGATGCTTTGAGCCCAAATGTTCTCTGGTGGTAATCCAATTATGCGATCTCTCCTAAAGAGATTAGAAGAGTATGTAACAGTGATCAAAATACGTGCATGATGACATCAAGGAGACAAGAACCACACATCACACACACAGTGCGGAAGAGAAAGTTTCTCCGCCAGACATAAGACCAATGGTTCTTCTGTCATTTACAAAAGATAGGAGACAAGAAAACTATAGAATTTGACTCACCCAGCCTTTTGTGGGAGTGTGCCTCACCTCACCCGGCACCCACTCGGGGAGAAGGAGGCCCCGCTCTGTCAGAGTGGAAATGGAAGAAGAACCTCAGAGAAATATCAGAGGTGCATAGATACAAATAGTCATGCATTCCCAAAAGATCTACTGACAAAAACCTAGTTATCTAAGAAAAAGACTCAACCTCAATAAACAACTGACTATGACTGTGCAGGAGAAAGGCATGGTGATAGCCAAGACTGAGTAGGCAGGTTTCAGAATTAGCTTACATGGCAGTTTGATGATGGATACAACATATACTAGAAAAAGGCATGATGATAGCCAAAACTCAGTAAGCAGGGTTAAAGATTAGCTTACATGGCAGTTTAATGATGGATAGGAGGTTAAAAGAAGAGAGGGGCATAGTATGTAGCAGCGCAGTGTAAGCCCATACCTGTCCGTCGGTACCTCTACACAATCGTCCGAGCGGGAGTGGAGGTAACTAGCTGTTCGGCGCGCATGTCTTTTTATATCTGTGCTAATTGAAAGATTGATTGCACCTGGCAGTAATGCGCGGAAAGGCGATTGCGCTAAATCATAAGTGGTAGCACTATCTCTGAGGCGCGCATGCGCCAGTAGTTAGTGGCGGCGCCATGCGCATAAAGAAAATGCTATCCAGGCCGCGCATGCGTGTAATGACGCGTGCACGCGAATCCCGCGTGCGCTGTAAAACTGAAGGTAGAACACTATAGGTGCTGAAACTAGAGCGCGTGAGATGTCCTGATTATCAAGGAACTATCAAATTTAGACAGTCTTCGTAATCATAATCATTGACCCAGAGATCACGTGTGTGTAAGTGTCACTCCACGTAAGACCGCCAGCGTGGATAGATAGGTAATTGGAGACTTAAAAAAACATCTGGATGCCTTTATCATCAGCCAGATGAAACCGATAATTAGTAGGATAGACACAATTGCAAAAGAACTGATCAAACAGGGCAAGACAATGGCCCGACAAGCAAGAATCCTACTATAGGCCCCAACCAAGCCACAAATACGCCCACTGATCAAACAGGGGTCAATAACAACTGTGTTAGTAACACACAACACACGATCGCTCAGGTCCATGATCCGCCTAAAGCACCAGTACACCTAGTGAGGGGATCTTCCCAGAACGGGGGAACCAAACACTTAGATAAAGCCCAACAGCTAACAAACACACAAATGGGGCATGAAGGACATCACTCAAGCCAAGGCCCAACTAGCTTACCTGTATACGAATATGATCCATTTGACAGATCAGAAAGTCCACCACCACACATAAATCTACCCCCAGAAGCTTGCCCTTATGTCATAGTATTTGCAGGGGTGCCGGAACTCAGGCCCGCAGAAAAAGAATCTCACCTAGAATTAAAATCCAAAGTAATAAAATGGCTGAACATCCACAGGCCCCTGAATACTGGGGAAAGGGGGTAGATACTACATGTAAGAAGAGTGAAATGGTTAGGAGGCAGAAAAAAAGATATAATAGGGGACTGTATTGTGGCAAATTTCAGAGATGTCAATTTGGTAGATTACATATTGGGAAACACAAACAGAAACCCCACTAGTACAATCTGCACCCTTCCCCTGGGATATTTTTACCCAAGGAGGCGGAGTACTAATAATTTGATTTATCCAATCTGGAACACAGGAAGGGCACCATTTAGACACAGGGACAGAATGCCTAATCATACAGGCCAGTTCTTATCATCACGAGACCACCCACAGTGGAGAAATAGATTTGCCCCCCCTACAGTCGCTTGATGAAAACGACTGACTACCCCCTGCAGAGAATGCACAAGAAGACATAACCACATAGGTTGGACCTGCTTGCAGCACGAAAGGGGTGGGGGAAAGCCTGGATGTCCTGAGGACAGAAGTTCCCCCAATGCAGAGGGGCGAGGTTGCTAACGAGTTAAAGTCCCATAAGAGAATAGTGTGTAGACCGATTGGTCAGGCACCAGTGGGAGGAAAAGCCTCTAGGGCAGGGCTAGCTCTACTGTCCTGTAACATAGCGGGCATTGGGGGGAAATTTGATAATAAGGACTGGCGGGAGTATATCACTGGCTTCCATATCATAGCTTTACAGGAGACTTGGGCACGAGACCCTCTCCCTACCAGCTGGAGGGTTACAAATGCTTCTTTATGCCAGCACTGGAAGGCAGATCAGGAAGGGCGAAGGGAGGGCTAGCCATATATGTTGATTTAGATTTAAAAGGCACATGGTCACAACCCTCATGGGTATCAGACACCCTACAAGCAGTGACACTCCAGGGACAGGGTCAGAGGTTCCTAATATTAAACTTTTACAATTCAGGGCCGGTTGATGGGAACTATACAGTGATACTTGAATTAGAGAGCAGATGAAGCGAAGACATTGATCAAAGGCAGGGTGGTCAAGAACCAATAATTCTACTCATGGGTGATTTCAATTGCCATTTATATTCAAAAACTCCTCCCCGTGAGCCCCGATTGGTCTTCCTGCCCTGAAGAAAGTCGCCCACACTTTGAACACAATAAAGAAGGAAAACGGCTTATGAAGCTACTTGATAGGTTTGCTCTTACCCACACTATTGACTTGTTGGCCCTGAGAGCAGGAGATACTCTCACACCAACATTTAAGGGAAGGGGCTGCTCATCCATCATAGATTTTATCTTAATATCTAGTTTTGCAAAAGAACAGGTCAAAGAGGTAAAAACGGAATGGAGCCCCTTTAGCGACCATAATCCCCTAACCCTTGAAATCCCCTATAATGCGAAGACAGCAAGGAATGCTCCTTCAGACATTGAACTTCGTCCAACTGACCAGGGGAGGCGCTTAAGATGGCCAAAGATCAATGCACAAGAATTTTATTGTTCCTTAATGGAAAGAGGGAAAGAACAAATAGAGGCCTGCCTTGAACTTACAACAGAGGGCAGAGAGGTGGTCCTGGCATTTGAGTCTTTAACCAAGGTGGTTGATGGATTGTTAAAAACTAAGCGTCCTGTAAAGGACTCACCAACTCCACGATGGTTTGACTCCAACTGCTCGTGGGCTTTGAGGGAGCTAAAACTGTGCCTTACGACGCTCCTGAGAGATAAAAACAAAGTAGCCCTGTGTAGGCGCAATTATAAAACGCAGGTCAAATGGAGGAAGATCACGCTCCAAAAGGAAGTCTGGGCAGACCTGCGGGAAGTAGGTGAAAATAGGGAATATTCCCAATTTTGGAGAATCATCAATAGTCCCTGCTTTCAAGATTCTAGTTCCCCTGTTATCAGCACTAACATTCTGCCCGAACAATGGGTCACTCACTTCGAGAGTTTATATAACCACCAGGGCGAAAGAGCTAGGGCTGGACCATGGGCGGGGGCGAGAACCAAGGAATTAGAATTCTCTCGATTGGAAATCACTAAAGCAATCCAAGGTCTGACCAAAAATAAGGCACCAGGGCCGGATGGCACCCCCCCTGATCTCTATCTAAGTAACACTGAATTATGGGCGCCGATTATGATTAGAGTACTAAAGGCAGCAATAAGATCTGGGCTCCCACGATCTTGGTCTACTGCATTGATTGTCCCCATTTACAAGAAAGGGAGTAGGGACAACCCGCAATGCTATAGACCAATCTCGCTGATAGACGTGTCAGCTAAACTATTAGGTAGGGCAGTCTTCAATCGCCTTGCCGAATGGACTGAAGCACACCACACCTTAGCAGACTCCCAATACGGATTTAGATCAGGCAAATCAACCAGTGATCAATGTCTCAATCTTTACCTCCTAGTTGCCAAATACACTAAAACCAGTAATGGAACTCTGTATATGGGGTTTATGGAATTGGCAGCAGCCTTTGATAATGTAAATAGAAGTAAACTCTGGGCCCTCATGTTCAAACTGGGAATTGACACTGTACGTATAAACATCTTAAAAGAACTACACTGGAACACCACTGCCAAAGTCCGCTATAGTGCCGGGGGGGGTGGGTACTGATCCCTTCCTGTGCACTAGCCGAGTGAAGCAGGGGTGTATTCTGGCCCCTTTCCTGTTCTCTCTTTATATAAACGACCTAGAAAGCTCATTGTTGGATATGGAGACTGATTGTCCTAAAGCAGGATCGCGCCATATTCCAGTTCTGCTGTATGCGGATGACGCGGTCCTGCTGGCACGTACAGCAGTGAGCCTACAACATCTGGTGAATGGATTTGAAAAGTTCATGGAGAATCTGGATCTCTCCGTGAACTTGACCAAATCGTTTGTTATGGTGGCAGGGGAAAAACCCACCAAAAGATTTGGATTTAAAATAGGAACACATGTCCTTGAAACTGTTAATACATTCTCGTATCTGGGTCTTTTGTTTGATGGAGAGATTAGGTTTGCCAACTTGTTGGAGGAAAGATGTAGGAAATTGGTCTCATCAAATGGTGCTATTTTAAATTTTGCACGTAGACTGGGCCGGTGGTCACCAGAGCAAGTAATGACGTTGTATAGAGCTGTTAGCACCGCCAAAGCCACGTATGGGGCGGAGGTGTGGGGATTTAGGGATGCACACCAGATACAAGTAGAGGAAGACAAATTCCTACGTAAGATGTTGAAGACACCACAGTGCATCCCAGCAGCGATTGTACATACAGAACTTGGTATCCCACATATTACTGACCAGATAAAAGTGAGACCCATTCTGACCTGGCTCCGAATCTGGGTAAACCCAGAAGCAGAGTTCAGTAGGCAAATAATTAAAGATTGCCTCCAGAGAGATAGGTGGCTACAAATCCCCTGGCTTAAATATGTCAAAGAAACCCTAGGGTGTATAGACCATCAAACATTGTTCACTGATCCGTCTTTGATTGACCCTTCTTGTAAGTATCGGATCCATAAACTGCTATTGGGCAAATATGATTCGAGCAGGAAACAACTTGACTCTACAAAAACATTAGTAATTTCACACTCTTTAGTTAGCAACGGAGAGGGTATGGAACCATATTTATTTTTAATGTATAACCATCAAGATAGATTTTTAATGTGTCATTTAGGCTCAATTTGTTACCTAATATTTTAGCTTACCCATCTGGTTTTAGCCTAACAATTGAGCAGAAGGGTGCCTGTGGCTGCGACAATAGGTCTCCGCAGGACACCCTCCATTTTGTATTATTATGTTAATTTTATCGTACCCCCATCGCAGATTTCTTGTAAATATTTTAAAAGATTCAAAACTGTGTCACGCCAAATCTGCCCTATCATTCTTGCAGAGAGCTACTGACATACGCACTTTGTGTTCTATTATGAGTTTTTAAAAAATTGCTGTTAAATTAAGAAATACCAGGGGCTGACTTAGGCTGTATTTAATGCTTTTGTAATTATATCAATCCTGTTTTTAACACGGTACAGTTCAGAAATGTAATGCTATTGATGATTTTGATGATTTTGTATTATGGATTATGTATTTTTATGATGGTTTTTAATCATTGAAATAAAAATCTACTGAACTGAACTGAACTGACTGCAAAGAGTGCAAGTCCAAGTACAAGGCTGTACTGCTTAACAGTAGTAGCTCATGGCACTAGGGATCAATACTGAACAATCCCAGCTTACAAGTAGGTGTGCACTTCATAGCAGGTCTACCTCATGAAACAAAGGTGTACTGAAGAATTGCAAGAGATGGAAATGAGTGTGTATACACTACTAAGTATTTCTAACTAAAAGAACAAGGCACCCTTGGGCCGCATTTGCTGTTCTGCCACTTTGCCACTTTCCCAGTGAGCTGCAGACTAGTGGCTGCATTAAGAGCATATTGGGCTGCATTGACTCAATTATGAAGGCCTACTAAGTCCCAATCTACAACCAGCATCCAGAACTGTGTGTTGTGCCAGCTTCCTGCCCAAATGCTGGTCCTGATTTGATCTCTGGTGAGCGGGACGCAGGCTTTCACAAGAGCTTTTCGGATGAGGTTGCTGCTAGCAGGCCTCCGCACATGGCTATTAGACTTACTTCACAGCAGCCGGTATGATTTCCCATGCTATTATTCATCTCCCTGGCTGTGGGGTGTTGGGGAAAGATACCTCCAGTGTCTCCATACTGCTATACTGTCTCTACCCCAGAACTCTATAGCAAGGATTACTGGATTACCGGAATGCATCCTGACCTTTTCAAGATAGCCATCCTACCATTAGTTGCCATGAGGAGATTCCCAATCCAATGTGACTAAGCTTTGTTCCTGTGAGGTATATCTTATCTTAAGGGTTTAAAACCAGCCAATCTGTTACTCAATGCTCTTGCTCCCTGTTGGTGTGTTTCCGTGCTCCTGATCAGTTTCGGAATTTCTTGTTTCTTCAGCCGTTTAGTTCCAGCTCCTGGCATGTCTTGTATATCCTGAAATCCCCTACTGCATGGAGTCCAGCCTCCTGTCCTTGAGTTTCTACTGTTACCTGAAACCTTTGTGTCAACTTGGAGAACTAGTTGGTTTTTAACTTTTGGGCTCCTTCCTCCGTCTAGGGCTCCTTCAGGAAAGCACCATCTTTTTAGGGCTTTCATGTGTCGGCCGCATCATGGCTATTGGAAGGGATCGCTCTTACCTGTGGCAGACCAAGACTGCAAAGACCTGAGCTTCTCGTCCTCTCTGCAGTGAGAGGTGCCTCACTATAGGCCCGATTTACAAAGAGCCTCCGCAGTCATGCAGAGGCTCCGCAGTCATGGCAGATTTCTTCGCACTCGTGGTGGGATCTCCGCAATGAGAAACTGCAGTGTGGAGATCCGGCCATGAGTGCAGTCAGGCTCTTTGTGAATCAGGACCTACATGTCTGTCACATGACAGTTCTACTTCTACAAACAAGGGTACACTGCTAAATACCACAAGTTCAGGGAAATTATGCACATTGTTGGACCTGGCCTTTTTTGCTGCGGGGTCACACTTATTTTTATTGCCTTCTATTGCTGTGCCCATTTTTTTGGGCATTAGGACTCAATCAAAAAGAGGGGAAAAAGGGCAGCAATAAACAGAAAGAGGCAAATTAGAGGTCAGAATCCAGCAGCGAGAGGCAGAATAAAGGTCAGAAATAAACAGAAAAATGTATAATAAAGGTCATGAGCGAGCAGAAAGTGATAAAATAATGAACAGAATGAGCAGAAACAGAACAGGAAAAATGGAGGTCAGAAATGAGCAACAAGAGGCAAAGTAGAGGTCAGAAACAAGCAGCAAGAGAGTTCAGAAGTGAGCAGACAGAGGCGAAATAGAGGGCAGGAGTGAGCAGAGAAGAGGCAGAAAAACAAGCAGAGGAGACACTAAACAGAAAGCAGAAGAGGATGCTGGACAGGAGGATTGTCCCAGGTGGAGCTGGCATGAGGACCTACTCCCTTCTGTTCTCCTACTTTTTTACTGTGCACCCACTGCCAGACTGACTCATACACTCACGCACCCACCCACAACCCACTGAGAGATAGATCAATTCAACCACTCGTTCACCCACTTAAAGACCCACTGAGAGATTCACACACATTCACAGACCCATTCAGAGACTCATACACCCACTCACACACTCATGCACCCACTACAAGGCCCACTCAGACACTCACACACCCACTCACAGAGACTCTTGCACACTCTCACAGACCAACTCAAACCCTCACCCCCCACTCACAGACCCACTAGACACTCCTGTTCCCATTCACAGACCCACTCAGAGACTCATGCACCCATTGACTGGCCCACTCAGGCACTCACTCACCCACTCACATACTCCTACAACCACTCACAGACCCTCTCAGACATGTACCCACTCACTCACTCACCCACTCAGAGACTCATCCATTCAATCACAGACCTCGAAAGACAAAGACACTCATGCACCCACTCACAGACCCTGTCGATAACCCCAGCACCTACTCAGAGACCCACTCAGCCACTCACACACTCACCAACACACTCACACACCCACTTAGAGATCCATACAACCACTCACACTCACACACACTCATCTGCCTATACAGCCACTCACACATCCACTCTCAAAGGTTACAGGTTAACGTTAGGAAATAACATGTAAAGAATTGTTAAAATTTACTGAAAAAAATAAAGGCTAAAAGGATGTTATAGTAAGGAAATATAATTAAATTGTGTAAGTGAGTGTCTAACTGGGACTGTCAGTGGGTGTACGTGTCTCAGTTCATCTGTAATTGGGTGCATGAGTGTCTGAATTGGTCTGTGAGTGGCAGTGAGAGTGTCTGAGTTGTTCTGTGAGTGGGTGTATGAGTGCCTGAGTGGATTCTGCTTGTTCTCTGCTCATTTTCTACATTTTCCTGCTTACTTATGACCTTTATTTTGCCTCTTTCTGCTCTTTTCTTACCATTATTTTTCCTAATTCTGCTCGTTTCTGACCTCTATTTGACTCTTTCTGCTTATTGCTGGCCTTTATTTTGCCTTTTTCTGCTCATTTCTGTTCCATATTTTCTCTCTTTCTGCTTGTCGCTGGCCTTTATTTTGCCTCTTTCTGCTCTTTGTTGGCCTTTATTTTGCCTCTTTCTGCTTGTTGTTGACCTCTATTTTGCTTCTTTCTGGTCCTTTCTGACCTTTATTCTGAAATTTCTGCTTGTTTCTCACCCTTTTTGCATATTTCTGCTTGTTTCTGGCCTCTATTTTGCTTATTTCTGCTTGTTTCTGACTTCTATTTTTCCTCTTTCTGCTTGCTACGGGCCTTTATTGTGCCTCTTTATGCTCGTTTCTTATCTATATCTTGCCTCCTTTGTAGTAGACTGGCCAGCCCTGGGTAGGTGGTGGTTCTTGGGGCCATTTATGCCCAGGAGTGGGGCAGAGCTTTCCCAATATTAAAATGTTAATGTGGCTCGAGGAGGAGGTGGTCCCTGGGGCTCAGGGGATCCCACAATGTTTTTGATTTAGCCCCAGGGAGATGGTGTTACCCTGGTCTTGATCCCGTCCCAGGAGGGAGGTCTGTAGGGGCTCCAAACACATTTAAAATAAATCCCCAGGGAGGTGGTGGTCCCAGGGCTCAAAAGAGCCCATGGAGAGGGGTCCAGCCGGCCCGCACCCATTATAATATATAGTCCATGGGTAGGTGGTGGTCCCTGTGGCTGAAAAGATCCTCAAGATGGGTCCCCGTGTGCTCCCTTTAATTTTTTTAATCCTGCATGCCTCCAGGATTTGGGCCACCCTGAGGCTGAACAGTTGACAGGCGTCAGAGCCCTTGCTTCTTTTATTTACATTTGTTGGCTGGAGCCACGGATCCACCATGACTCCCGACGAAGAAGCATTATAAAAAAATACTTTTTTTGCCTTACGGGGCCCCAGAGTTAGGGGGTCAGGGTATTCCTACCCTGCCCCCATTTCTTTTTTTTAAACATTTTTTTCAGGGACTCGGGTCCCAAGATGCCTGCCAACATTTCCTGGTTTAAGTGTTGGCAGCCATTCACATTTTAGCACAGGGACTGTTGGATCCTCAGAGGATCTGCGTCCCTATATATACACATTTAAATTACCTTTAATACTTCCAAAACAACTGAATGTATTTACACCAATTTAAAGGAAGGTCGCTTCCTAGACCAACAGCTACCCTTGTGCCAAATTTGGTGTAGTTCCAATCAGCAGTTCGGGCTGTAGCTATGTCTAAAATCCAGATGGGAAATTGCATGGGGAAAACACATTTTGGGACCCCCCTTTTTCTTGGCCCCCACTTAACAGACCACCCCAAAAGTTACAAAACAGCAGTTGAACTGAGTGGCAAACTAGTTTGAAAATTACATGAGGATTTGGCAAATGATGCTAAAGTTATTGGCAAAATGAAAACGACTTTTCTTATGGTAGGTAGGTCCTAACTATAACTACCTACTAACGTCATATATATGTATGTAAATACAAATGGTTATAGAGTTGCCAGTGCATAAATATATATATATATATATATATATATATATATATATATATATATATATATATATATATATATATATATATATCACATACGAATACTCATCAAATCTCTGCATATATTGGTCCATCAACCCAACTCCAGCAGGACAGAAAATCAGGCTTCACAAGGTGATAAATCTCCAGCAATCATCTTTTATTTATTAAATTTTGTACATACGGTGCTACAAACAGATCGACCATATATATATAAATACACAGATATAATACAATTTCCTTTATACTTACCTGTAAAATACTTAGATTTTTCGTGGTAATAGCATGTGTTGTAAAGGGTGATAATTGAATAAATGGGCGTGGTAAAGGCATGCAATGGTAAAGGCGCATGCATTGTAATGCTTGCATGGTTTAGAGACCATGTTGTAATAGCTGTTCCCACTACAAATACAAAGGAATCTAACACCAGGTGTGTCTGTCTTTTGTTACCACCCCGGACAGCTTGGGGCTTTGCAGCTGAAGGGAAAGAACTATCCAGAACCAGATTGGGGGGTGGGGCAGGGAATTCACCCACATAACTGTCTGCAGCTCGTATTGTAGCTCCAAAGCCACTTCTGGAGCTCACAAACCTACAGAAGAAAGTCTTCCCTTCTGCCATATTACTACTCTGCTGCATGAAGAACTACCTTGCCATCTAGGAAGGAATACTGGACCTGCTTGCCTTTATCCCAGGCTAACCGGAATGACTCCATGGGTCAGTTGGCTGACCTCCTATGTGAGTGATAGGAACACAACAAGTTTTAGAGGCCTCCCAGCAGCTGCCCAGCTGACCAGTTACACTGTATCAGCAACTGGACCTGCCTGATCTCTGATTCTGGCCTCTGCCTGGTGTAACTCCTGATCCCCAAGAGGTGCCCCCTAGGTCCTTGACCCTTGGCTGGCATCACAGTATATTTACACCTGCCTAACTGTGGGTTCCATCAAATTTGCATCTGTGCGACGCACCTCAATGCAGGACACCACTTCGCAGCTCCTGATCGGAACTGACGAGGCACGACGGAACTCGAATAAGGACTTTGTATCACACCACCTTGCAGCTCCTAATCAGAATAGATGCAGAGTGAAGCAAAGTACTCGCATCAAAGACATAAGGTACAAATCTCAGCAGAATTAATCTGGTCCCTGTATCTGCCTCATGCTCCATCACGGTCAGCCTGAACTTGTGACTTTGCCCCGGTCCGGGGCGACCAAGTAACAACAGTTGGTGCTTTGTGCTTTTGGTGCTATTTTTACTCAAAAAACTTTAAATGTCATTATCTTTGGTTCTATTGGTTGGATTTTTGTCCTTCCGGTATCATTTATTTATAAAAATGTGCACTGTCTTAATTGGTTATGGATTTTTCTTGTGTTCTGTTTTCATTGTATTACTGTTTGTGTGCTGCATAAATACCTTACACATTACTTAAGTTAAGCCTGGTTGTGTTTATGCCAAACTGTCAGAGAGTTAGGCACAGGTTAATTTGGTGGCTTTTGTGGTTCACCCCAACAAGGATTGTGGTTGTTGCCTGAGTGGGGCTTCCACCCCCTCAACCATTAACTCAATTCCTTACCACTATGCTGTGCTACAATGCAGGCACAAGAAACAAATGTGCATGATAAGTAGTATTAGAAAAGCATGCAATGCAGTGAATAGAAAAACAGATTTGCAGCAGGATCATTGCAAACATAGAAAGTAAACAGCTGAACTCCAGAAGATCAGTGAGAAAAGAAACATTACAACAGTGGCCAACAACTGCACTTTAAAAAGGAGGCTTTTCAAAAGCTCAATAATGTCTTAGGTGTGGCATCCTAGGCTAGTCCTTGCCCAGCCCTGCTTCTGTGGCTTGAGATGGTGGAGTGGAAACTATTCAGGACCTGCTTGAAACAGAGTATGTGAAATTATATCAAACAAACCAATATGGATCCCTAGTGGAAGGCAAGTGCTGAATAGAATTTCATATCTTGCAGATCAATTCTCCATTTGGCTTCGCAAGCTGTACATGATAAGGTGTCCGAGGTAATGGAAATATCATCAAAGCTTTATTTCGATATACAAAATATCATAAAAGCACTTAGAAATATAAAAACACAGTTCATATATATTACATTATTAAAAAAAGTACATTACAATAAAACCATTCATATTCCAATAAATAGTTTAAGAACATATTAAACATTAGAAGCTTTGTGAGTTATATATTTTTTTTAAATTCCAGCTAATACTAGGGTCATCTAGTAGCCTTCGATCTAATCAGCCAAGCCCAGCTCAGAAATTTGGCCACCCCACACACTAAGGTTGTACTAGTGTTAGCCTTAAGTATTCTGAGTGCAGAGGAATGATCCCTAGTTCCAAGCAGTAAACACACTGGTTTTAGCCATTTCTGTCTGGGTTTTACATAAGCTGGGCATACAAAGAAGACATGAGGGATATTTTCAGTAACACCTTCACAGATTGGGCAGTCAGATGAGGTTTGATGCAGGGGCTTCCACTTACACGTATAATCACGGAGGGGGAGGTTTCCCAACCTAAACTGAATAAAAAGGGATCTGTCTCTTGGTTTCTTAATGAAATCCAAGTAAGGCTCCAAGCGAGACTTTAGTTTATGCTGCATGAACGCCTCAGTCAGCCTGCCTTGGTTTGGGTCCCTTAATTCTTTTTCATCAACCCATTTCCAGTAGGCTCGTTTAGTTTCATCCTTGGATAGAGAAACCTCAGACTCCCAATCGGTTGGCAGGCCAGATTCAAGCAAGAGTTTCTTTATATTGCGAATCCAGCTGATTTTGTGAGCACCATAAAGGTTCATAACTTCTTTCAAGCCATCTAAATACTTTGAGAGCTCGGGGGTCCGCCATAACCTGGCCCAGTATAGAAGAGGACATAACCTGGCTAAATCCTTAATGGAAGGGCGACCCAAATCACTCAGTAATGGTTTAATGGGGGTACCCCTTGGTAGCGATGTCAGCTCCCTAAAAAACTTGTTCTCAGAGGTGGTCAGGGCGTCAACACAATCAAAGCCCCACAGCTCTGCGCCATAAAGGGTGCAGCCTACAGCTTTTGCAGCATAAATATCCAAGGCGGGAGCGATGGGCTTAGAGATGGATGTGCGGTGTTCTCGCCCTAATGCTCCGACTACCCTTTTGTGATTTAATACCATTTTATCTATGTGAGGTTGCCACTTTAATTTATGTGAAATTCTAATACCCAAGTAATCAAATTCATTTACGCGTTCCAGTGACACCCCATCTAAGGAGAGGGTGGATCTGGAAGCCTTACTTGGGTTAAAATAAAGGAGTTTGGTTTTTGAGGTATTTATGACCAGGCCCCTCCTCTCACAAAACAGACAGAAACGATCCAGCAGCCTTTCCAGACCCACGGGGGTTTTTGAAACCAACAGCGTGTCGTCAGCAAAAAGGAGGGTGGGCACTTTATCACCCGCCAAGACCGGGGCATCAGCGTTTATTTCGAGCAGAAAGGAAATCACACCATTCACAAATAGCGTGAAGAGTGTTGGGGCTAACAAGCAGCCCTGACGTACCCCTCGATTCACAGGTATTCTGTCAGTTTTCTGCTCTTGAGATCCCCATCTAATGCGGGCATAGGTTCCATCATGCATGCGTGCCAGAAGATTTAGAATTGGTAGAGGAATCCCCATCATATCCAATATCAACCAAAGGTGTTCACGGGGAACCAAATCAAAGGCGGTCTTTAAATCAATAAATGCTAAATAAAGACCGCCTTTGCCAATGGTGACCACCTTCCAGTGAAGGAGTAGCAGCCTAAAAGCTTGATCAACCGTGCCTGTGCATGCCCTGAAACCTGCCTGGAAGGGTGAAATGATGTTGTTCTCCTCTGCCCAGGAGAGGATTCACTCCAGGAGGACCCTACCAACCAATTTCTGCCCAGCCTCTATAAGACTAATTGGGCGGTAGTTGGCGGGATCCTCCCTATGGCCCTTCTTGTAGATAGGGACCACCTCAGCCGCCTTCCATGAATTGGGGACAGGTGAACCTGCTAATAGTGAATTTGTCAGATTTGTGAAGTAAACGGCCCAACCATCAGGGTTAGCTTTAAAAAGGTCACCCGGCACACCGTCCTGCCCAGGGGCTTTAGCAGAAACAATTTTAGCTATTGCCGTCAGAACCTCTTTTTTCCCGACTCTAATGGGAGCAGCCTGCCGAGAACCATCATCCAGTGCACCGCTCAAATGCCCTGGGGCTCCAGACAGTGCATTACCACCATAGAGTTTACTAAAGTGTTCAAACCAATCACTGTCTGTGATATGATTGGGAATTTGATTCGAATCACAGCCATTCGAGTTTCTGACAAGTGCCCAGAATAAACTACCATTCTTAATTTTACTAGCATCTTTAAGGCTTTTCCAGTGAGATTCTTCCCACTGCTTTTGGCAGTTGTTATAGCTTGTCTTTAATGCAGTCTGGCCAGCCGGACAGATAATGGATTGTGGGATTTAATTGCAGTAATTAAGCTATTTTTCGTTCTTCTGCAATTACTATTAAACCATTTCTGAACTGGTTTGATTTTTGTCAAGTTCTTTTTACCCAGAACCATGAACAGCTTGCCAATCTGATCCATAGTAACAGTGTAAATGGCTTCTACCTCTGCAGACCCAGCCGCCTCATTGCATACTCCAGATAGCCTTAACGACTACTCAACGAGGATTCCATTCAGTGCATTCAATCGAGGTTTATCCATACAGAACTTAGGCCACTTAAGAAATCTATTACAGGTGGAGGGTATGATTTGCTTAGATATTAGCTCCCCACTATTTGAAGAAGTATGTTCATTTCTATGCCACGGGTCCACCAAAATAAGGGACAAGGGGTTATGGTCACTCTCCACAGATGGTATAATGACGATATCTACCACTGACTTCCAAGCTCTCCTGTCCACCATTATATAGTCAATCCTGCTCTCGCACAGTACTCTATTATATGTATTTGCTCCCTGGGCATCAGAGATAGTACAACCATTCACAGCTCTTAGACCTGTTTCAATCATTAAAGCATTTAATTGAATAACTACAGGAGACCATCTCCTCACAGGTCTGAGGGTAAGAGGCGGGACGCCTCATTGAGCGTCGTCCTCATGCACTCCCAAAATATCATCTGCTGCCAAAGGTTCAAACGAGCAGTTAAGGTCCCCTGCAACCAGGACTAGAGAGTCAGGGGAAAATAATTTCAGCAAATCAGTTAAAATGTCAATAGTAGTTGACTTGGCCCCCCCTTTAGTACCTCTTGCATATACATTAAAGAAATCCCAAGTGGGGACACCATTCGTGCCCTCAATAGAAAGTCTCATAACATCCAAACAAGAGGAGGTGTGATGAGTGATCTTAAGATTAAGATCAACCCTTACCCAAAGCATAAGGCCTCCAGAGGGATGACCACGTCCAACCGAAGTAGCTGGTACATAGAAACAAGAGAATCCCTGTTTATACAACGGTTCGACACTCCATGTCTCTTGAAACATGCATATGTCGTACCATTCGATAAAGCTATTCCAATCTGGTAATAGAAGCTTGGTTCGCAGACCTGCCACATTCCATGAAACAATCTTAAGATTGTTAATGTAAACCTTACTGGGGATTGGAACACTTAAGGTTTCATCTAGGGCCTGGCTGGCATCAGTGTTAATAATACTCGGAATATCCAAAGCTATATTAAAGAGCTCTTGCCCCACGGACTGACGTGAAGCAAGTGGGTCTGAAGAGCAACCACCCAAGGGGGAGGGGGAGATATTCAATTCTCTTACTCCAGCATCGGGTCAATCAACTGCCTCCAAACAGTCAAAGCGATTTTGATTAAAGAACTTTCCCATATTGAAGGAGGGCATATGCCATCCTCCCGGGGGTGGTCCCCTCCCTCTTTGCTTTACCTGTGTCCAGCCGTCTAGCTGTGGAGTAAAATAACCCAGAGGATAAAAGTAAGTTAATGGGAGAGAGTGAATAGTCGTACCTGTGCTAGGGTATCTCCAGTTGCAAATAAAGTCAACAATTCTAGGGTTGTCGAAATTAATCAAAATGCAATCACCCCTTATGTTTTTAGCCAGGTGACCAAC
The DNA here is from genome assembly GCF_964263255.1 of Lissotriton vulgaris. Lineage (NCBI taxonomy): Eukaryota > Metazoa > Chordata > Amphibia > Caudata > Salamandridae > Lissotriton > Lissotriton vulgaris. The sequence goes on from NC_141687.1 coordinate 901,172,262, forward strand.
CCATGGTGCCCATCGGATCATAAGTATTTTGCCAACAAGGTGCAGGGGCAGAGGTCTATTCACATTTAACCAGTGAGTGACCCTATTCCAAAGTGTTACGGGACTTTCCACCTCATTTTTACCCAGTTTTGGTACCCCTGCCAGGACTACTACAAGTGGACAGACCTCCGGGGGTAAATTTATTTTTTTTCCCCCCATATTGAATTGAGTAGTGGGGGCCTCCCCTCCTAGAGCATCTTGTGTTGAGATCTGTTTTTGCTGACATGGGCTATTAACATGGGCAAGTACTTTATCTTTAATAAGGGGGATGGCTACGGGTGCAGGTAAAACCGAATGAACTGTAGTTGGAACTGCCATTTCTTTATGGATAGCTGAAACAGCAACCATTTCCTTGTGGTTTTTAGCCAAGGGTTTAGTAACTGTAGGAGGGATTTCTCTTAGAGTGGGTTCTGCGATACCCTTAATATCACGCTCGATCCTCTTTAAGTGGACCTCAATCTTACACAGCCTTTCCTCTAGTGGGACTAACAGGAGCCTTAGAGCCTCATAGGTGGTATTTGACTCAACCTCATATACCCCCTCCCGGTAAACTAGGTTAGACGGACCACCTGTAACCTGGCTCAACCTGCACTGCAGGGGAGGATCAATTAGGCATGGGCCAGGGTTTACAACAGGTTGCTCCACGGTGAGTGGATTTTCTTTCATAACTTTCCGACCTTTTCTTTTCCTCACACCAGTATTATTTACTAGTTGTTGCTTATTCTTTGGAATAGCTCCCGGGTCTCTCCCACACTGTTGCCTAGTGTTATATACCTTAAATATACTAGGCACAGGGGGAACTTTTGAGGAGATAATAACAATGATTCTAAGGCTGTGGACTGACTACTGAGTGAGGGCTGTGACAAATCGAAAATATGAAGCTGAGGGGTAGGGAGTTCTAAAATTGGGGACGCACTTAAGCCACTATTAACATTTAGGTTGTCAGGAGACCGCACAATCGCAATATGTCCCATAGAAGACCTTCTTGCGATAGCCAGCTCCTGAGACACACGTCGCTCCATTATGGTGATCCCCTCATCAACAACACTGTTCATCCTTGTTATGAACTGGTCCATGGCTCCCGTGAAATTTGTGGCATCCGTTCTCCCCTTAACCTCCTTGGGTGGCATAGCAAACTTTCCAGTTAACGATAACAATATACAAAGGGCAAAGTACTCACAGGGATACATTGAGTGGTTGATGAAAAGGGGGCGGCCCGACCCGGCCTCCTCCGGCCTTGAACGGGCTTAAACAGGCCCGCCCTTGGCCCGGGCTTCGCCCGGCTCGTCCTGCGCGCGTCCCGCAATGCGTGTCCCCGGCGCTGATTTTAAGCACCTGGTCGTCTTAGTTCAGGGCGTTTCCGGAGGTGTTCAGGGTGCCGCACTGCCTTGTGTGAGGTGTAGTCCACTTTCCAATGACTACTCGTAGCCCCCTTATGCGAGCGTTTCCCGCAGAGCGGGAAATGCGAGATGCAGCGTTTTTCAAAGAGGTTTCAAGTTCTGGCCCAGTCCTGTGGTCGCGCTGACCAACTTCGCAGCTCGTGAGAAAAGAAAAGGAAATATGCAATGGGGATGGAACATGCGATAGGGCATAAATAATGCCTATATCTATTATTGCTAAATGAAGGGGTTATTAAACAGGAAGAATATGAACTCATAGTTGAGGCACATTTGAACAAGGATTTTTAATACATCATTAAGAAACACAACTTTAATAGTGTGCAGAGTTTGATTCTTAAAATCATATTTTATCCTCCCACACACCATACATCAAAGGTCATGGAATATTACTCACAAAGGTTAGAACTCCATGACAATCTGGGGAGCAATAGGAATAGTTGCAGGGAAAGAGGGAATTAAAATATGCTGGGTTGGGGAGCTGGCCTGGAACAGACTAAGAAATGATGACAACATTTTAGTAATTGGGGACTGTGTGAAGGTCAAGGCGACAAGCAAACCAATCAAAACAGTCCAAAAACTATCCTATATGAATTTTATGAAATGTTGTTAATTGATTTCATATAACAAACGTACAGCTTATTTTTCTTCTCCATATTATGCTGATCAATAATCGTGTGATCTGGTTTGATTTGCATCAACATTCGATAATCCGCTTTTAATATACTAATTTGGGTTTTGCAACCCAGAAATTGCATTTCAACCCACACACATGAACATTGATGTGCACTGTTTGCCGGATTCTTAGATTTTCTGTCTGTGTGTTAGGTGGTGGGTGGTAGGTTGGGGGTTCCGTAAATGGCCATTACTTGCACCACCATTGGTTATTATGAAGCAATGCTTTTTATAGGGATGTTTCAGATCCAACCTATCCAGAATGATTCCTGAGTCATACAACATATATTAATTTACTAGGAACATCACTTAGATCTGTGCATATTCTAGAGGTCTAACATATGTATCAGACTAAGCAGGGGGACATGTACTCACTGACTTATTTGTCACACTATGCAACTCTACCTTGCTGGAATTCTTTGGCTATCCCACCGTTGGTATTTATGGCTTCCCTTTTTGACACCTTTTAAAGATAGGAAACAAAAGACATAGCCACAGGCTGACCAGTGTGGAGCCTGTGTGTGTATGTTTGGAAATCCTTTACTCAGTCTCTAAGGATGCAACTATAGGAGTGGGATGGCATCCGTCAAAGTGACCAAACCCACATAGGACTACTATGGGGCTTCCTGATTCGCGGATCCAACCACAAACTAGTGCCCTATAATGGATATCTGAAATTCCTGACAACTTGCTTTTCTTCAATTTGAGACCAAGGCGTCATGTTTTCCAATGGGTCTGGGCTTCTCCATCCTCTGGAATGGTGTGGGACTAGAGAACACACAGGAAAACCATCTTGTGGCTCAGGATTGACCCCCTCACCCAGCTGCCACACAAATAGGCTACCTACAGAGTTTTAGATTAACCCTGGGAAACAATCAGGCAGCTCCTCCAGGGAATATCCTGAGAGGAGCTGCGCCACTCTAGTGACTTCTTCATCTGCAGACATGTCAGGGCTCAACTTCCAAGGCCTAGTAGAGCATTTTGCTCCAGGCAGACATCAGACATGCCTCTAATTGCACATTTCCAATCACACTGAAGTCACTCTCCTCGCTCAAGGGGAACCTTGGGTACTTTTGCTCCTTCCAGGTTGTGCGTGATCTGCCATTGAAGAATGCCTGCAGATGCAGGCACACAAACCATTCACACGTAAATCTACGACTTAGTGACTGCTTTCAACAGCGCCCAAACACTGCATGTAGGAATCCATGCACATGGAACAACTAATATTGTTCAAAATGCACTACCTAAGTTTAGATAAGAAGGTTTGAGAAAATTGGACATGTATTCATTGCCGTGAACGGGTTAACTTCTGCAGATTATCGTATGCATTTTAGATCTCACACAGTGGATCGGATTACTGCTTCCTCCTTCCCCCAACACCCGTTCTGTCTACTTATGACATTTTTCCTTGAGCTCTTCTTGAAATCTTCTTTTGAATCCCTTCTGCGTTTATCCCCGAACAAATTCAAAAGCCCAATCCAAACACGAAGAGCCCCACTTTCAAAAGCCCAGAAGTCCTGGTGACAATGGCATGGATAATTAGACACGAGCCGAGGAGATATCTGCTGACTGCGACAAGACATGCATGTCTTTCATTTAAATCCATCCTCGTGTTTTTTTTTCAGCACGGTATTATACTCTTTTCTTGCTGCTATGGGCAATCTGAACCAAGTGAACTCTTTGGGAGCCAAACATCTCCGATCTGTTTATTTAGGAGCTTGTGGAAAAATGCTTACATTTCAAATGCAATAGAATGGAATGCTTATGTATCAAATGTATTTGAGTCTTGGATCATCTGTACTGGCAAAATGATTGCAAGCGCTGTTCCTTCATCATAACTCTTATTCCACTCTGAAGATTATGCGGGCTGTACTTCGTTCCTTTGCCTGGTAATCCATAGACCTTAAGACCATGTGCAACATATTTGTTAGTGTGTGTTTGTGCTTCTGTGTGTGTTTGGGGAGGGGGGTTGTAGGTGTTTCTGTTGGGCTAAAACCCAGGCTCCACCGTGGAGGCTCTGCCATCCTATTTTCTTTTATCCCAGGTTTCCCCTGTGTTTTTAGGTTTTGCGTTCACAGCGCAGTGCTTGACATATCTATTGTTTTTATTATAAACTTAAAACGGATTTAGATCATGCCTCCTCCCTTTCTTGGCTTCTCATTGGTTCCTGTGCATGCCACTTACCGTTTCTCCATTTCTATTGGCTGTAGGATATTTTCCTGCATTTTCGAATGCTTGTTCCTCGTCTGCTTCTCTTATGAGCTTCCCACCGCTGAAATACTATTAACTTCCACTTTGGTGGAGCTATATTTTCTTAAAGTTTTGACTTTTACTTTTGCAGTATGTTTATATAACAATTTATCACCCGGAGAGATTACCTGATTTGCATACAATAACAGGATGTTGTGTGTCACTACAGAGACTCGAACTGGGATCCCCAGCTCTCAAGTCAGCAGCTCTGTCCACTGCACCACATCCTCTCTACTTCAGTGTTATCTGTCAGAGAGCTCTTTCCTTCACCCAGACGATGATTGATGAAAACAGCTCTTTATTCACTACATAGGTGAAACCAAGGTATTACCAATGCTTGATTCTTTTTGGAGTTTATTGGGCTTATAATCTCTAGGGACCTCTCAAACTGCATCACAGATAGACCACAGGGACACCATTTGTTGTCCTTCAAGCAAGGAAGACCTCTCCACTGCTCCATGAACTACACACCCCATAGCGCTTAATTTAACGCCTTCAGCACAAGCCCCGCAGTTTTAAATCGTTTTTGGAGCACAGTAGCTGCACCAAGGGCAGCCTCTTATGACCTATTGTAAATTAAGTCAATAGCCTCTTGGCAGAAGGGGAAATCTTTGTATGCATTACTTTTTGTTTGGTTTAATTGATTTAGAATATTTTGAACATCATTATTGCAAGGAATTATTGCAGCCATAGTAACATGAGTGCACTGTAAATGCATTGCAAATGCTACCAGTGCAACCGTCATTGAGGTTACTCATGGATATTTGCAAATCTTTTTTTTGCAAGAATGATGATTGGGAGGAGAAGGATGGCTGCTTAATATAGAAAGCCATCACAACTCCCACTTTGTAAGACAATGGGCCATATGTATCAAGCCAAATTGACTTCGCAAACGCCAAAATTCGCAGAATTTCGGCGTTTGCAAATGCAATTTGGACTAATGGTATGCATCAAGGGAATCTGCTTGAAAAATAAGGAATCACAAAATTTGCGATTCCTTATCTTGCGATTGCATTTAAGGAATCGCAAATTTAGCGATTCCTTAAATGCAATGTAAGAAGCCCAAAAAAATAGCAAATTGGCCTTAAGGAATCGCAAATTACGACCAACTTCTAGTTGGTGGTAAGTTGCGAATTCCTTTCAAAATGCATATTTATTCATTTTTCAAAGTGCCATGTGACGTACATACATGCCCTTAGGGCATGTATGTGCGCCAGATATGCACCCATGCAGATTTCAGGGGTGCAACAGGGTGTCCTTTGGACACCCCTGCACCCTTGAAAATATTCTCAATTTGCGATTCACAAATTGCGAATCGCAAATTTCCCCTTCATTCCAATGGGCCTCCTGGCCCATAGAAATGAATGGGAAATTATTCCTTAATTGCGATTTGCAATTTGCTAATCGCAATTAAGGAATTTTAAGGAATCGCTAAAAAGAAGCGAATTTCTACATACATACCATTTTGCGATTTCTAAATAGCGATTCCTTAAAAATCGCTAATTAGAAATCCCAAAACGGGATGTTGATACATATGGCCCTAAGTGATTTCATACTTCCTAGACTATGTGGGTGGGCACACAATGTTTCTCTGCAGAACACCCCCCTTCAGCATTTTCCTGGCCATCTTCAGATAGGAATTCTGGAGAGGGGACCTTTACAGAGACTGACTGTGATCGGCAGTGAAATGTTCCTCAACTGTAGGAATTCAGATAAACAAGCCTGGTCTCCCTTCAGCTTGCTGAGCACTTCTTGGACAAAGGCCTGCATAAACCCTGCTGCTATAAGCCCTTGTCCAATATAAGATCCCAGCCAGAACAAGGAGTCCAGAGACATAGACACTGCACCTTGAGGTTCTTTGTGACCTTACTCTTAGGAGTGGTGTGAAATAAGTCTACCAGCATCAATGCAAATGAGATAATTGGCAACAATGTCCTATGTAAGCCTCCCTCAATCCACATTTTTTATCATTTTGTTCTTCTTTCAATTTACCTGCCCTTTTGCAGTCTAGCCTGATTGTGAGAGGCCTGTGTGGCATGAGCAAAGCTGTTTGTGCGTGTGGGCTTGTGCCTGTTTCTGTAGGTCAGACTTCAGTCTACCCTCTATCATCCTGGAGGTTGGCCCCCTAAGTGTGAAGCCACAGACTCAGAGCCTTTAGGGCCACTTAAAGTATATATAAGGTAATATTAATGACTTGAATACTCAGAAGTCTAGTTGCACGTTCACATCTGTCATGTTACCCCTTAATGGAAAGTTGCGATACACCTGGATCTATGAGGTAAGCTTGTTCAGCATGTTAGGGGGCTGTTAGGGGATTGTTGAATGCAGACAGTTGTGCATAGAGATCGTTATACGCAGACCTGTATCTCAGAACTTATTATTAAAGCTGTCCTAACTGTACTTTTTCAGCATCTTTCTTTACTCGTCCACATCACAGTCACGGCCCGTGCAGTTGAGCGCTGTGGGTGGGGGCGGAGCAGGGGTTGGGGGAAGTGACAAACAACGGATTAGGGAAAATAAAATAAATAAGTAAATAAAACCCCTTACCTTGCGCTCACCGCATCGCCCGCTCGGCGATGCGGTGACCACAAGGTTGTGTGTTGCTTTCCCCACACCCTGCCCCTCTCCCCACCTACCTGCACGGGCCATGACTGCAACTTCATTATTGTAACTGTGGTAACTGTGCTGATCGGTATCTATGCTTGCCCTATGTCACCTCATTTGAGCTAATTCTTGATAACTCCTCTATTTCCACATGAACAGTCGAGGTGGCATAGTGAGGCTAACTTTCTTTATCAAACGCAATGCACAGAACCCTAGTAGTTGTATGTAATATTAAAAGGTAACAAAAAATTGTCCTCTCAAAATATTGATTGCCATGACATTGTCAAGTTATTTAGTTATATATGTTATAGTTATATATGAAGGTACATTTTTCATGAATGTACTTATATGTGAGTTAAGCATACTAAATCCATACTTACTTATATGTACTTACCTTTTTTGAGTTAGGAATCTGTATTTAATAAATTAAGTTATATAAGAATTCCGACAGACCAGTACATTAACTAGATCAGCTACAATACAGAAGAATAGTAATACAACCTAAGCTAACATCAAGAATAGAGATAATGCTATTGAATTTAACACTGGACTGAACGGAAGGTAATCCGAGGAAAATTTGTAAAGAAATAATTAAAGGGAGAATAAAGAGAGAGGGAAAATAATAAAGCAAGAGAAATGAAGAGTAGGAAAATGCAGAATTTGTAATATATAAACACTTCCAAAGAACTATGTACAAATACATCATATGATAAAAAGAACAATACAATGAGTGGTGATATAAGCATAACAATAATCTAGAGACTATATATTGGAACACATTGGGTGATAAAGCTATATTACTTGCATGCAAAGTCAAATATCGTGTAGGGGTTCCCACAGTTTTTCACGTTTAGCTGATAACGATACAGAATATACATTATATCGATCCAGTCGATGGTTGTGACATACCAAATTCCACCACTGTTTGAGGGTAAGATTGTCTGTCGATTTCCAAATGGAAGGTAATTACCTGGAATCCAACTGCAATCAAAAGATTAGTGAATCCTTTTATTCTGAGGCCATAAATTACTCAACCCCCAAGAAACGAAACTGCAGTGGAGTGTGGAATGTGACCTTCAATGATGCCCTCTATTCTTGGCCATACCCTGTTCCCAAAATTGAGATAATTTAGGACATAGGAAGAACATGTTTAGTTAGGTACTGGGATTGGTATTGCAATGCCAGCAAGTATCCTTGTTTAGCAACTTGAGATTAAAATGATGTGCCGGTGTATGATAGTGTCTGTTATAAAAGTAATATAACATTTGAGAGGGGTTGGCGGGCCGTGCAGTAGAACGGATCTTCTCCCATATTCTCTGCCAAAGTGATGCAGGCCACTGGAAAGCAAATCAGATTGCCATAAAAGTTCTAGTTTGGATTTTGGTCTACCAGACGGGACAGTTATCAGTGTTTTACAAATTAATGCTGAGTTGGAAGGAGAGATGATTGGGCTATGACAGAGATGCAGACAACATCCCTGAATAGAAGAAGTAAGAAGAGAGACTAGTACGGAAACAAGCAAAAATTCCAAAAGCTGATATTGCTTGAGATACTTCAGGGAAAGATTGGAGGAAAAGAGAGTGTATCAAATGGAATAATTACACTGTTATAGAGATGTAATGGAGAGACGGTAAATAAACCCTTGTCTAACCAATTTCAGCTCAAGAAAGATTTACCATTGGCTACAAGCCTTTTATTGTACCAAATAGGACTTTGGACAAAATGCTCACTTAAGGAGAAGTGGGCTACTAAATAAGACTTGAATAGAGAACAGGAGTGTGATATAACTGCGAGTGTCCAATATTTAGGGGGATGGGACATATGTATAATATTAGTATGAGAGAACAGGGAGATAAGGCCGAGTTCCAACGAATGCCACAATTTGGATTGATGCTCTAGAGAGTCAAAGAGCATCCTGAGATTTAGTTAATGTCAAATGCTTTGTGCTAGAGAAAAAAATCTGGAAATTTGACACTTCCTGAATATTTCGGTAATTTTAGATGCTGTAAGGAGATACAAGATGATTTCCCATTCCACAAAAAAACTACATAAAAGCTTATCAACAGCTATGAACTGTATTTAATAGAAATTTTAATAGGAAATATCATGAGATTGATATTTATGATAGGATGTACCATCATTTTGATTTCATCAATGTGGCCCCACACTGACAAAAACAGAGGCGACCAACCCTGTTTCAGCTTTGTAATTTTTGTAAGAAGAACATACTTATTAGAATGAAGAGCTTCTCTGAGGTTGTTGCGATACAAGATCTTAGGTGTAAAATACTGTTCTTCTAATTGCTTGATTTCCTTTAGAATGTATGCATATTCTTTATCCAGAGCTTTTTGTTTGTAGCTAATAATTAATCCTTTGAAAGCAGCTTTAAAGGCAACCCAACAAAGTGGAAATGCCTCTCCACTATATAATTAATTTAAAAATAATCATGAATAAACATCTCATAAGAAGTGATGAAAGCTTTATCGGAAAGGAGATGGTTATTAAACCTTCAGCGGGATCTAGGCTGGGTATTGAGAAGAACATCTAGATTAATACAAACAGGGGCATGGTCAGAGATCAGAAGTGAGCCTATCCTTTTGGGAAATAATCTTCCAAAAAGTAGGATATGGGTTAGTAGGACCATAAACATCGAGAATCGTAAAAAGCATATCATCAATTTTCAGTTGTACCAAAACCCAAATACCCCCTTCATCATTTTCCTGGGTGACAAGTGAAATATTTAGACCTTTATGACATGGGATAGCCACCCGTTCCTATGTTGCACTGAGGCCGAAAAGTAGAGTTCGCCCACCCATTGTTTTTCTAAGCTTAATAATAGTTGTTTTGGTAAGGTGTGTTTGCAAAAGTAATCTAGATAAGTGAGACAATACATGTTGGCATTTTTGAAACCTTCTACCTTCTATGGGGTCTCTTAGGATGGCGGGTGGACTATAGTCTGCCCGCCACCAACGCGGTGCTGGGACCAGCCACCAGTGGTGCGACGGTCTGGCACTATAAGTTAGGATGCCACCGCGGCATCCTGCATATAATACATTGTGGTGGGCGGTGTTGTAAGCAGCACCCGCCACAATGCAATATATGCATGTTGTGCATTGGCATGCACAACATGACAGGCACCGCATGGGTGCCTTCCACCATGTGCATGCCAATGTTGGGGGTACCACAGGTACCCCCCAAATTGCAGCCCGACACCCCTGGGGGCCAGCAATGGGCCACCAAAGGAAACACTGATGCCTTCCCATGGCGCAGTCTCCGCCATGGAAAGGCATTACACAGCCACCATCGTAATATGGAGGGCGGTGCCTGAAAGGCACCGCCACCATATTGCAGGCCTTTTCTGTGAAAGTCTTGTGGTGCAGTGGGAGGGAGGCTCCCTGTGGTTATCTGAAAAGCCAGGTTTTGAGTTCTCTCCTGAACTGGATCAGTGTAGGGCTTTGCCGCAGGTGGAGGGAGAGGTTGTTCAAGGTCTTGGCTGTGAGGTAAGAGAAGGACCTTCCTCCCTTTCTGGTCTTGCAGGTGTGTGGCATGGTGGCCAGAGAGAGGCAGCTGATCGAAGGTTTCTCTTGGGGACGTGGAATGAGAGGCAGTTGTTTAGGTATGCTGGTCCAATGTTGTGGAGGGCCTTGTATGCATGCATGAGGAGCTTGTAGGTTATTCTTCTTACGATGGGGAGCAAGTGGAGGTCGCTGAGGTTTTGGATTATGTGGTTGTGGTGGGGGATGTCTAGGAATATTCTGGCTGCAGAGTTCTGGATGGTCTGGAGTTTTCTATGGAGTCTTTTGTTGATTCTGGCATAGAGGACTGCCGTAGTCCAGTCTGCAGGTGATGAGGGCGTGTGCGACCATTTTCCTGGATTTGGAGGGAATCCATCTGAACGTTTTCTGGAGTAAGCTGAGGGCGTTGAAGCAGGCCGAGGATACTGCGTTGATCTTGCGGTTCATGGTGAGTGATGTGTGGTCTATCGGGGTGAGGGGTTTCTAAGGGTGGGGGGCCACCAGGTCTTGTCCCATGCTGAGAGGGTGGAGCCAAGGAAGAGGACTTCTGTTTTTCTCGGAGTTGAGTTTCAGGCAGCTGTCCTTCAACCAGGTCGCGACTGCTTTCATCCCTTCTTGGAAGTTGTGCCTGGTGATGTTGGGTTCCTTAGTGAGGGAGAGGATGAGCTGGGTGTCATCAGCATTGGAGACAATGTTGAGCCTGTGGTTTCTGACGGTGGTTGCGAGCGGGGTCATGTAGATGTTGAAGAGGGTGGGGCTAAAGGAAGATTCTTGGGGTACTCCACATCTAGTCTTTGTTTGTTCTGAGAGGTAGGACAGGAGTTTGACTCGCTGAATTCTGCCTGTGAGAAATTAGCGTATCCAGTCTAGGGCCTTTCCTTAGATGCTGGCGTCATGGAGTCTGGTGGCTAGTGTGCAGTGTGAGATGGTGTTGAAGGCAGCTAAGAGGTCCAGGAAGACGAGGGCTGCCATTTGGTCTTGGTTGAAGAGGGCACGGATGTCGTTGGTGGAGGCGAGTATGGCGGTCTCGGTGTTGTGGTTAAAGTTGAATTTGGATTAGGAGGAGTTCAGGTTGTTATTGATTTCAATGAAATTTGCTAAGTGGATGTTGACGGCATTTTCTAAATGCCTTTGAAGTCTTAGTGTTCAGGGGTCTCTGACCTCGGTCCAAACCGGACCTGGGTGTCTTCCTGCCAGTGCACACCCTCCTCCTTTGATGCAGTCCAGACGCTCAGCAGGAGGTGGAGCCATCGTCTGGTGGCAACAACACAGCTCTCTTCAAATCGAGGGAGCTACTCCTCCCCCCACTTCAAAGCAGGCCAGCCTGTTGCTGTCTCACCTTCTCCTCCCTCGGGTCAGGACACTTCCCAGACCCTGTCACATCCAAACCCAGGCAGGCAATACACAACCAGGCAGAGGCACACATGATAGTTTAAGGCAAGAAACCAGACACTTTTAAAAACGTGGTTTCTAAGCACACAATTTAAATACCATCTTCACAAAAAGATGTGTTATTAAATTCTGAGTTCAGGCACGCTAAACTCCTTCTCCCCATCTTATGCCTATGGGAAGATATGCTGGAAACATGGGATACAGCATTCCCCATTCTGTCCTATGGGCAAGATGGCCTTGCAACAGTGAAAAACAAATTTGGCAGTATTTCACTGTTAGGACATTGTACACACCTCAGTAAATGTCCCACCTTTCACATACACTGCACTCTGCCCAGTGTACATAAAAATGGAAGGTAAGGCCTGGCAAGTGGGTGCACTTGCCAGGACAACAGGGCAGGTAAACCGCACAGGCACTGCAGTGGCAGGCCTGAGATCTCTTTTTTGGGCTTCTTGTGTGGGTGGCACAATTAGTGCTGCAGGCCCACTAGTAGCATTTGTATTACCAGCATGATACACATGGGGCACTTTACTAGGGACTTTACTAGTAAGGCAAACATACCAATTATGGACAACCAATTACCATAACACTTTATTCAGGGAGCACTTGCACTTTCACACTAATCAGCAGTGGCAAAGTGCCCAAAGCATCGAAGCCAACAAAACGAAATCCATCACAGCATCAAAAATAGAGAAGATAGAGGCAAAACGTCAGGGGTAACCACACCAAGAAATGGCAGGTCTAACATGGTGAATTAAATGACTTTATGAAATAGTGCCATGTAGACAATACAGAGAACGTTAAATTGACAAAAATTGCTTTATGAGTAACCATTAGAGATGGGAGAGTAAAGTGTAGCCACAAGATAATCTGTGACCCCAATAATAAGAGGGCAGTAGTTTTCTGGAGAAGAAAGTCCAGAGAGTCCCAAATAAAGGGAACTTGCTCAATCCCTGTTAGAATTTGGGTTGTTGGTTGACTAGGGTGTGTGCCCTGACCAAGCAGCAACCACAATCCTAGTCAGGGTAAGGCACAAGCAACCTCCAAAGTAACCTCTGCTAACCCCCCTGGTAGCTTAACACACAGCAGTCAGGCTTGAGATAAAGGCAACGTGCAAAGTGTTTGTGAAACACTTCAAACAGTAAAACTATGAAAAGACCACACAAAAAGGATCCCACACCAAGTTAGAACAATAGGGTTGCATTTATTAAATAAAACAAGACCAAATCAACAGAATTCTAATCATTAGAAACGGAGTTATGAATTATTCAAGAATAATGTGAACAATGGGGCCTAAAAGCGGAAAGAGCCAACCGAGGCTATCTGGTCTCACTGGACCAGGGCAAAGTCAAAAGTTCAGGCCGAAAGTGATATAGCGCGGGTTGGGTACAGTCTAAGATTAGTTCTGTTGAAGTTCACCTTCCCAACTTTTTTGCCAAGAGTCCAATACGCGTTGGAGAAGGTCGGAGAGAGCAAGGCGAGTGCAAATAGTGGTTGTCGGCATGGCGCAAAGAGCAGGCTGGGAGCCACAGATTGGCGGACTGGAGCTTCATGGTGACAGTCCTCCATGGGTGATCAATGTTTGCTGTGCTGCTCGCTCTGAATTTTGGTGTGGGCGGCAAGGATTCAGTGTGAATGGGGCCAGTTCCCAAAAGCTTGATTTTATGACCCCATGAGTCACAACAAGGTTCCAGGGCCAGAGAGGCTCAACTTGGGGGGTCAGGAACTCACTGAAGCTGGGTCCAGGAGCTGGTTGGAGATCCATTTATGTCCCTGAGATTCAAATTAGGAGGTCAGCAGACTAGCCTTTTGAGTCATTCTGGGATCCTGGGTTTAAGATGAAGTTGCAGGTGCAGGTCTTCTTCCCCATGCAAGAGGGTAGCAGGTCAGCTCAGCCGGGCAGGGCAGCGGTTCCTTTAGACCAGCAGTCAAGCAGAGTGGAATTCCTTGTGGCCGCACAACAGTCTTACTAGGAGAGTATCCACAGGCCCAGAACTGTGCTGAAGAGTTGGTGTCTCATGCCCTATTTTTATACCCTGGTGCCCTGTTTCTGGAAGGTGGGAGACAGTTCTAGACAATGGCTTTGAAGTACATAAACTTCCCTGCCTCCCCTACCCTGGCTTTGAGTTGGCTGTAGTGATAATGTGGGGTCGATAAGCCCTTGTGTAAAAGCAGAGCCCAGGCTATTCAGTTGCAAGTGGGACTGTGCTCAGCTGTGCCTTCCCCAATCCTGCCAGCAGATGCCACATTCAGGCACACCTAATCTCCCTATTGTGTGACTGTCTGGCGGGAATTTATAAAAGTCTAGGTGTCAGCTACACCCAGTCATTTGACCCACGACAGACTACAGACACAAAAGGGCTAAGGGCAGAAAAATGACAACTTTCTAAAGGTAGCATTTTCAAGATTGTTATGAAAAATCCAACTCTCCTATTTAAGAGGGCTTACTAGGCTAATTTCATAGACACTAAACATGATATAACTACCTGCTTCCAATTGGAAGTGACAGGTTATTAAATGTAATAGGGAATCCTCACTGTTATCCTATGGAAGGCCCCTCCCATAGGATAACAGTTGTGAAAAAAGAATTTAGGAGTTTTTCACTACCAGGATGTGTAAAACTTAAGAGTACATGTCCAACCATTTAATTACACAGCACTCTGCCATATCAGCTACCGAGGGCCTACCTTATGGGTGACTTGTATGTAATAAAAGGGGTGTTTAAGGCTTGGCGGGGGGGTTCAATGCCAAGCCGACATGGCAGATTAACACTTCATTCAAGCTGCAATGACAGACCGGGAACATGTTGAAAAGGGCGACTAAAGAGGGCTGCACAATAAGTACTGCAGATCCACTAGTGGCATTGAGTATACATGCCCCGGGCACATGTAGTGCTACTTATTTAGGGTCTTACAAGTAAATTACATATTCTAATTGAGTATAAGCCCATGCTACAGTGGTTTAAGAAAAGAGCACAAACATTTTAGCACTGGTTATCAGTGGTAAAGTGTAGAGTCCTAAGGCCAACAAAAATGAATTCAGAAAAAAATGTGAGGTGAAAGGCAAAAAGTTTGGGAATGACCCGGCAGAGAGGGCCAGATCCAACAATCAGAGTGTGCGCAGATGAAAGCTTAAACAGCAAGTCGTTTCACCCCCTCTGTTAAGAAATGAAAGAATCTTTCTCCATAATCTCAAGTGGAAAGTACAAGCTGATACAGCAGCTGAAATTGGCCTGCCAGAGAGAGAGTTCATTGCCAGTTTTGGTACCCAAACATTTTACTGGCTTTCAGGTTAGAAGAAAAGAACCCATCTCTGCTGGCCAGTAGGAATCTAGTCATAGATCATGTCTGCCATTAATAATCACAATTTCAGTTTTCTCCAAATGCAACTGCAGCTTGCTACAGCCCATCGGTTATCTAATAAGCTTCATGATTTGTTGAAAAGGCTGGTGCACAGTGGGATTTCTATCCAGGAATGAGAGTAACTGTGAGTCAACAGCATGCGTATATGCTCTGACAGCCTTGACTAGAAAGGGCTCTTGGTAAGGGGCTCACATTAATTTTGAAAATTATTATGGTATAACGAGAAGCCCAGTGGGACTCTATAAAAAACTGGACTTGCCTGCACATTGTGAGGTGTAGACTTTACAGTCTGAGTTTGTCCGGAGGAAAGGAACTCAGCCATTGTAAAGTGGTAGTTTTGATGCTTATTGCTTCCACACAGTTCTACAGTTTACCATAGGCCAAAAAATCTTAGTATAGTACCAAAATTATTTCTTGTTAGCTAATGACCTTGAATTTTCTGGCAGAGTTAAGAATAATAATAATAATAATAATACTGGCTTGGTGAGCAAAACTACCGATGGATTAAACCCAGATCTGTGACGGGGTGAATGTTTTGCCATTGTGCAACATTCCGTCCATCATCTTGTGTGTTTTGCTGTTCACCCTATGTGGGAAGGGTATGCCCAGACGTGGGTCCCGTACTCACTACGCCAATGGAGTCAAGCTATCCTGGCTGAAGACGGCTGATAGCCAGAAACCGGTCCTAGGATGCTTGATTCCGGTCCAGGGAAGACATGGCTTGGCAGTTTGGGCTGGACTGTTCCGATGAGGCACAGGGCCAAGATTGATTTGCATATGGCCAAGTCGGAACTGGGGTGTGGAACCCCGCATCATAGGTGCTTGCGATTGGACTGATGTGGTTGAAGTGCCACCCTCTGCGTGCGCTTATGAAGGAAAGATTTTAGCCATCAAATAGAGCCATAACTAATCAAAAAGCATCAAAATAATAGACCAATAGGAGGGGTCTGATATATCATCACCAGTCTAGATTCCCTGAATGTGTAAAATAACACTATTGCCCAGGTCATCTTGACCTGGGCAAAAGTGTTATTTTACACATTCAGGGAATTTAGACTGATGATGATATATCAGACCCCTCCTATTGGTCTATTATTTTGATGCTGTTTGATTAGGTAGGGCTCTATTTGATTGATAGTTGACTGAGCGGGGGCAGCCCTACCTGGTACTCTCCCCCTACACCCCTAGAAGTTTATAAGATGTTAGCCATGCCAGGACTAAGAGGCACTGGACCAGTATGGAGTGGTCCACTGTATCAAATGCTGCTGAAAGATCCAGGAGCACCAGCACGGCTGATGCCCCTGAATCTAGCGCCATCCTGATTGAATCCACCACCTCTATCAGCACTGTTTCTGTGCTGAAACCAGCGCGGAAGCCAGATTGGGTGTTGTACAGGGTGCCGTGTCTCTCAATAAAATTGGACAGTTGTCTCTGCTCCATCTTTTCAAGCATCTTAGCTGGTGCAGGTAGCAGAGAAATTGGTCTGTAGTTATTCAGTTCTCCTGACTCGACATTGGCTTTCTTCTTGAGGGGTAGGGGAGTGGCGTGCTTCCATAGATTGGAGAAAATGCCGGTAGTGAGGGAGGTGTTCCAATTTCGGATATCACCTGGAGGGAGGAGTTAGCCAGCTCTTTCCACAGTTTCGGAGGGCATGGGTCCTCTGGTGAACCTGACTTACAGCACTGGATTGCCGCCAGTGCCTCCTTCTATGAGATCAGAATGAATTCTGAGAAGGAAGGCCTAGATGTTTTCCTTATTATTACATCTGATTTGACAGTTTCGACTCTTGCCGAAAAGGAAATTTAGACCTTACGGATTTTGTTGTAAAAAAAATCCGATATTTTCCTATATAATGCCACCGAAGGTTGTGCGTTGGTCATCAACTCGCGAGGTTTAAGGAAAGTGTTTACAATCTTATAAATGGCCTTGTCAGGTTTATCGGCAATCTCAATACATTTAGATATATAATCTCTTGTAGCTTCCTTAATTGATTTGTACATTTCTGCCAATGATTTTTTTATACATTATTTTTGCTGTGCTATCAAAGTGCACTCTCCACTGTCTCGCAAGATGCTTGCATCTTCTTTTCATAGTCCTCAGCATCTCCGAGAACCAAGTGGCAGAAGGAGATTTCCTGAAGGGTTTCATGGTGCAGTGGACTCTACAGCATACGCAATCCAGTTATGAAGGGTCGCGGAGTCTACATTAGGGTCCTTAGATAGTGCAGGTTGGCTGGCCAGTAGCACTGGACCTATAAGCCCTGCTGTCAGATTCTTCCAATTTCTTTTCACCAAGTATCGGGAGCTATTTGGTTGATGGGGTTTAGCCAGGTTAAAAGAAAAAGGTACTAGATAATGATCAGACCATACCAACTGGCTCGGGCTTTGATTTTCAGAGACAGGATATTGTAAAAAAACAGATCCAGAGTATGCCCCGCTTTCTGTGTGGGATATTTGACAAGTTGGGGTAAATTGGCTCCTTCAAGAGAAGAAACTACCTGCATGGCTTACGAGCAGGAGGGGTCGTTAACGTGTAAATTAAAGTCCCCCAGTACTGTAAAATTGGAGAATGAAAGAGATTTCTGCGCAAAATAATTACAGAGTTCTAGGTGAATATTTGCCAGGCAGTCTATATATTAACAGGCCTGCGAAGGAGGTTGAAGGGTTAGTCCTAATACAAAAATTAAGGCCTTCGATCACATCCTTATTCATCAAAGTTGAGAAGCTATCTCCCAACCATCCTTTAAATAAAAATAATCTCTACTCCTCCTCCTCTTTTTTCTCCTTCCCTATTCGCTCAGCATATTTTAAAACCGGATGGAATAGCAAGTGCCACAGCTGCAAGAGTATCATCTTTCAACCAGGTTTCTGTCAAAAAAATGATCTCATACTCCGATTCTGCCAGAAGTAGCCACAAATCCTCTGAGTGCTTTGGCAGAGAGTGACAGTTAATTAGGCATGCCCTAATCTATTCCTCTGGCACACTCTGCTCTTCTTTTCCATATATTGTGCCGCTGTGGGCTCCCCCACCTGCCGGCGCCCACTTGCACTCCGTGCACGTGTTGAGGGGCAGATCAAATGCCGGGTTACAGCCATGTACTTTGGTGCAGGTATTACCATTCAGGGCCAGGAGCTCGTGTCTAGGCCACTGGATTGCCTCGTTTTTAGAAAAATGGGAAGCATGGCTGGCGCTAGTCACGATCCGGCTGCCGACGGGCGTAGACGGGCTTGCCTTTGGTGCGCCGGCGGCACGCTCGCTGCGCACGTCTGCTGCACGGCTATGCAAACATACAGATAAAGTACTGCCCCTCCAAGCGGAAGTGTTGGAGTTTGGGGCGGAGCCACGTCCCTTCACACAAACAGCACTCAGCTGCGGTGGAACAGGGACCGCCCGGTGAAAAGTACACGTGAGAGTGCAGGTAAAAACTGATTAAAAAAAAGGTTAAGAACAAGAATGCAGTAAAAACAAGCAGGGTGTGCAACCGCTGCTACACAATGCCGCCCTGAACTCTGGTGGTCTTGCCTTCCGGCGTGCTGCCAGAAGAAACATCTTTTGAAAGCTAGTCTTCCCTTTAACTCTTCCAGTTGCAGTTGTAAGCCATCTAATTGGGCTACTTGCCTTTCACTTCGGTTGGTGGCTTTGGCTTCGATATATCACCTGCAATAAGATTTAAAAGTAGAGAGGGAATTAAATGCTTTATTGCATTTGATCAGCGAGGTCACAACTAGACAGTGTCAAGGAAACTGGGTACATGGCTTTATACAAATATTTCAGACTTCCATGTATGAAATATTTAAACAGAATAACTTATCATTTGTTTCAGTACTCTTTGATCATATTCGATATTACAATGATGACTTTCAGAAAATGAGTAAAAGCAACAGTTATTTTATTGAAATTTGGCTCTGGCTGTTGGCCATAAAGTGCATGATGTGCTGCAGTTGCTGACTGTTGAAACAGAAGTGTCCCCTGCATGGTAAATTGGTGCATCTCTGCCCTGAGGTCCCAACTTTATGTGAATGTGGTACCCTGACGGTTTGTTTGGCCCTAGTGTCAAGCTAATCCAGAGTGTGCTCGTAGAATGCCGCCTGCCCCTCATAATGCAAGATCCAGGATCTGTTCTGTGAGGACTATGTGCCCTCATAATGGGCACAGGACTGATGTCCAGGATGAGTCACTTAAAGTGATGTGGTTCCTTAGTGTGCCCAGACCTTTTTTCTCTGTGCTCAGGAAAGTGTGGTCCACTGACTCATCTCATGTAAAGGTCCTGCTGGCATGTGAACCCTAGACCCTTCTGCAGACATTCTGTGTGTGTCGCATGCGTGCATATGCAGTGAGTTTGTGGCACAAATATGTTAGTAGGACTCTGTGTGTGATGAGAGTTTACGTGCTGGGACCAGTAAGATATATTTTGGATGCCCACTGGTGCAGGCTGGCACTAGATAATACAGCTCTACCAGAGAGTCCAAGTTTATTTACTGCATTTGTGTGACTGTGGGTGGAGACACATTCAGTGAAGTGAGAGAGGATGGAGACAGGGCTACCCATAGAAATTAGATGAGGACCTTATTAACACAAGGTTGCATGTTAGTTCCCCATGAGCACTTCCGTTTTGATAGAAGTGAAGGGTGGGACTACTGTGTCTATTTTTCAATATGTCATTTCTAGGTCCATCGTTTTCTTTTGTCTGTCACTTATTACTTCTTCAGTAACGCTAACTAAAGCCAGGTGCAAATATCTCACACTTCATTGTAACATTGTTTTTGATCCTCCTAATTGGAATCGGCATCACTGCTACCTGCTGAGAGAGACATCACCTTTTCCTGTGTCTGGTGAAAAGCTATAAAATGACATTTGAAAGAGGACCAACCCAAAATGGTTCTGAGTTCTTTGATGTGGCTCCATAGTCACGTATGGAAAATGCGTTTAAAATTAGGATCCAGATCACCCTTCTTTGTTCTAGTTTCAAGTTTAACAAAGGAATGGAATGATCTACAAAGTGCTCAAAGGACTGCTGAGTGACCAAGTCTGGGTTCTGCTGACTGTCAGTCTCCCAGAGGTGAGGGGACATAACCTAAAGTCTGCACTTTCAGCTGGAGGAACTGAGGGCCCGCCTAGAGCCTAGAAGTCTGGCTTCCTGTTAATTGAGGGTGGCAAGGAGTGTGCCTGGCCCTGCAGGAGAAGAGAGACTGTCCAGTAGGAGAATCCTAATGTGTTCCCGACATGGGGAATAGCCAGAGACACCAAGTACCAGATGTACGACCTACCAAATTGCGACCTGCAAATTGTGTCGCATATGCGACTCGCAATTTGCGACTCACATATTGTGATGTATAATAGTGTCTCAGACACTGTTTGAGATTTAAAAAAATAAAAACTAAACATTTCAGCTTTATTTTTTAAGGGCAGGCAGTGGTTCATAGGACCACTGCTTGCTGTTATAAAATATTTGCACATCCATTCCCAAAGGGAAGGGGGTCCCCTGGGAACCCCTTCCTGTTTGTGAGTGGTTTAGCACCCTTCTGAGAAGGGTGGTAAACTGCGAGGGTTTTGTACTCGCTTTTAGGAAGGGACGCCCTTGGCACAACCATTCCTAATAGGGAGTCGCTAACCCTCTTTTGTGAGTCGCTAATTGATTAGTGACTTGCTAAATAGGGTTAGTACATTGGGCTGACCTATTTTCCGGTCACAAAGGGGCCAAAATTACCTTTGCGATCGCAAAAAAGCGGTCTTACTTCTGGCCCTTTGATGCTTACCACTATTCTAATGTAAAATATAAGGCCTAAGACACTTTTAATTTGTAGTCATTCTCATCACATACGCAACTATGATCGAATGGGTTTCTCCATTGCCACTCCTGAGTGGACCCTTAGAGCATTTCAATCAATCAATCAATAAATCAGGATTTATAAAGTGTGGCTTATCCCACGATAAGGCTTATTCAAGCAGCTAGTTCTTGAGGGCCATTCAGAATTCCAGAAGTGGGGTGATGCTCCGAAGATGTGTGGGGAGGCTGTTCTAGGCCTTTTAGAAGGGCTAGCACTCCCATGGATGGTGGCTTGCTGGGGTCAGGAGACCACCATGTCTGGGTCTGCTTTTAAATATAGCAGTTTTTTCTTTAAATGCAGCCCGTTTTCCTTAAAGGAAAACAGGATGCATTTAAAAAAGAAAAATGAAACTTTAGCAGGAGTCACAAATGCTATTTTGCGAGTCAATGACTCGCAAAATAGCATTTGTACATGCCAATACCCTTTTTTGAGGTCACAAGCGGGAGGATCTCCCGTTTGCGACCGCAAAAAATAATCTTACATCTGGCACCAAGAGACTACAAGGAATGAAGCCAGGGGCAACCAGCCCGTGAAGTCCACCAGTTTCCTTGAATAGTTCTGTTCATCAAGCACACCAAGACTACTGCAGATATCAAATATTGATTGCGATCGGCAGCCCACTGTGACTGAGAGACTGGTGCTGTAACTGCAGACATCAGAGTCAGAATCTCCATCAGCCTTGGTGTGAAAGCCCTGATCAACTGCTCAAGAACTCTCAAGATCCAAATTGGCCCAAAGACTGCACCTAAAGTGCAAGTGTGCAGTCTGCACCAAGTGTAGCGAGCCGAAAACTGAGAAGACCTGAGTTGTTGCAGGAGTCACTGCGCTGAGATCACCAGGCCTTCATATTCCAAGCCAGGTTACAGCAACAGCCCAACAGCTCAAAAGCTGCTGTCGCCTGCGGAAGACCGCTGTACACGCCCTTCCTGTGCCACTCTTGGTGGTAAAACAGGACTCAGATAACTATGGGCTTAACAACTGTGAATGAAGGGGGGGACTAAGATGAAGCCCAAGGTCTGCCAAATCAACTTTAGACTTTGAGTAAGTAGCCACGAAGAGGTGAAAGCAAACTGAACTGTTGGGGACATGTACGCCTCTGGGTGATATGAGAATGACACAGAAGGGTTAGTGCCTCGAGGAAGATCGCAAACAGGATTTCAGCACCGTGTCAGATTCCCCTACCTGTGCTGTGTAGTAATACGTTTTGCTTTGTGATGAACTATTTAAAAAATAAGCACCCTATGGATAATATGTTATTGTAGCTGTTTGTAGACTTTTCGGTTTAGAGCTCTTGACTTCCTTGCTCCCTCCCTGGGAAACCTTTGACTCCTCACCCAGTCTACCCTGACAGTAACGTGCAGAAAAGGTGTACATGGCCCAGTTTGCAGAGCAATTGTTGGATTTACCCCAACACACCGTTGGCAAAGAACCTCATTCACCATTATTGAGGCCCATGTCTGCCCTGTGGCTCCCTGAAAGGGGTCTGACACCGGATATGGTGGTGGAAATGGTGACTACCTCTGCCCTGGCTATATTAAAAGCTATGTGCAACCAACAGTCTTAGTGGCAGCAGGCCATGCACCTAAAGAAGAACGCTTCTTCTCTAAATACAGAATAATAAAACTGCACAGCAGTTCTACGTTTGTCGGAGGGGCCTTATGGGAGGTGTCTTTAGATTCGTTAGACTGCTGCCAGAAGCAATATCCTTGTGTCAGATATACAAGCCTGTACCAGCTGTTTAACACGTTCCAAATATGTATTCACTGGTCGACTGTGCAATAATGAAGAAGCAATTTTGGGTTAGCAGAATCCATCTGAAAAATGAGGAAATTAGAAACTCATAAATAACTTTGAAGAACATAAAGAGCAGTAGCAGTTAGTAAATGGAAGAGCAGGTACGTATTTTAGCAGAAGCGCAGCTAGGGCCACATTATCAATAGGGGCTGTTTTTTTGTATTATAGAAGGGCTGTAACACTAAACAAGCATTTGCAATGCAATACGTCTCGCATTCATGCGATTTTTAGCTATTGTCATTTTAAAATGACAATGACTTTTATTTATGTTTTGGGTTTTAAAACATAAATAAAATACATTGTAATTTACAATTCCAATAGCGTAAACTCTCGCAAATGCAAGACCCATTGCATTGTAATAAAGGGCCTTCTCGACCATGTTTTTAGATTGTAAATATCAGAGAAAGGGACTGGCCTGCGATGTCTTCAAAGTAGTGATACATAGTGCAGTGAAGAAGATGTGTAAGTGTTGTAAATTACACAGACACAAAGTGTGAAGTGAGAGTTAAATATTATCCATGCTATAAACACTAACAAAGCGCTCCAACATCGTTTGCTCTGTGATTAGACTGTCGCGGCTCAGGGGGAAGAGCAGGGGGGGCTATTTCCTGCCCTCCCTATGATTTGAGTGTGCAGAGTGGCATTGCGTAATGTCATTGCTATATTTCGCCTAATAAAAAACACTCCAGCTGCAGTAGGGCCCTGGTTTCACCTCCTGGTGCAGGGCAGGCTGTGCTTTATGGCAGGCATGGAGGGAAGGATGGTCTCGGCTGCAGGTCTAGCCTAGTACAGTGCCCCTGCTATTACCAGTGAGCGAGTGGTGCTGAGGTGGTGGTATTGGTTTTGGTGGTATTGGTGGTATTGATGATGGTGGTGGTATTGGTGGTATTGGTTGTGCTGGTATTGGTGGTGGTATTAGTGGTATTGGAGTTGGTGGTAGTATTGGTGGTGGTGGAGTTGGTGGCGGTATTGGTATTGGTGGTGGTGGTGGTGGTATTGGTATTGGTGGTGGTGGTACTGTTATTGATGGTGGTGGTACTGGTATTGGTGGTGGTATTGTTGGTATTGATATTGTTGGTATTGGTGCTATTTGTGGTGGTGGTATTGGTGGTGGTGGTGGTATTGGTGGTGGTGGTATTGGTGGTGGTGGTGGTATTGGTATTAGGGGTGGTATTGGTGGTGGTATTGGTGGTGGTAGTGGTGTTGGTGGTGGTGGTATTGGTGGTGGTGGTATTGGTGGAGGTATTCGTCATATTGGTGGTGGTATTGATGGTATTGGTATTGGTGGTAGCGGGATTGGTGGGAGTTTTGCTATTGGTGGTGGTATTGGTATTTGTGATATTGGATTGGTGGTGATGATTGTATTGGTGGTGGTGGTATTTGTGGTGGTGGCATTGGTGATGGTATTATTGGTGGCGGGGGTGATATTGGTGGTGGTGATGGTATTGGTATTGGTGGTGGTGGTGGTGGTACTGGTATTGGTGGTGGTACTGGTATTAGTGGTGGTACTGGCATTGGTTGTGGTATTGGTGGTATTGTTGGTATTGGTGGTATTTGTGATGGTGGTATTGGGGGTGGGGTATTGGTGGTGGTGGTGATATTGGTGGTGGTGGTATTGGTATTAGTGGTGGTGGTATTGGGATTGGTGGTGGTGTTGGTGGTGGTGGTATTGGTAGTGGTGGTATTGATGATGGTATTGGTGGTTGTGGTGGTGGTATTGATGGTGGTGGTGGTATTGGCGGTATTGGTAGTGGTGTTATTGGTGGTGGTGATATTGGTGGTGGTGGTATTGGTGGTGGTGGTTATATTGGTGGTAGTGGTATTGGTGGTGGTGATATTGGTGGTGGTATTTCTGGTGGTATTGGTGGTGATGGTGCTATTGGTGGTGGTATTGGTAATGATGGTATTGGTATTGGTGGTGGAGGTATTGGTACTGATGGTGGTATTGTTGGTGGTGGTATTGTTGGCTGTATTGGTATTGGTGGTGGAGGTGGAGGTATTAGTGGTGATGGTGGTATTGGTGATGTGGTGGTGGTATTCGCTCGAGCGCGCAAAAACAAGATGGCTGCCGCCCTCTAAGCTCCCTGTTGAAGGGGCCCATTTTATTGACAAATTCCTGAATTCCAGTCAGAATCTACCGGAAAATGTTCTAGCAGCCCTGTGAAGCCTTACCTGCTGCTGTGGTGCTTTTTCTGGCGCTGAGGACATTGATAGTGGGGTTTTTCTTCCTCTTGAGTCAGCTCGGAGCTCTTCCTAAGGTACTGCCCAGATTTCCTGTTAGGCGGAGCAAGTATTCAGGAAAGGGCCTGGCTTTGGCCTAACCGCTCCCACAGTCTGTTTTAGCTGCTGCACCAGCTTCTCCTTTGCTGCATTTTTCAACTTTTATCTTTTATCCCTGTACTTTGCATTCATTCACTCCTTCATTTTTATAATACAAAAATGGAGAATAAAAATGCTCAAAACCCCAATAATAAGAGGAAACAACAGATTTTTTCTCCTCCTGTAAAATCTAGTGGTGGAATTTAGAGAGCCTTCTTTGGCATTAATTCTTGACGAACGTCATGCACTGCGCGCCAACACTGATACTATTGCATCAGAAATTAAAAACATACATAAAGATATGGCTAGTATGTCAATGAAAGTTTCTGATAATTCCATTAAAATACAAGGTAACAAAGTTAAAATTAACGCCTTTACACCACTAGTGGCAAAAATGTCTCCTATGTCTGCTCATCTGCTGGATATGGAAAATCGCAACAGGCAATACAATCTACATATTTTTAATTTACCAGAGGATGTTGTAGGCTCTAATTGAGGACTATACCTGGAGAATTTGATTCCTGTTCTTTTAAATATTAAATTTTCAGAGAAATTTGAAATAGATAGTGCACATAGGAGTCCATCCCATCGCAATCCTCATCATACTAATCCAAGAAAAATGATTTTTAAGGTTCTATGTCACCCTCATTTGGTTTTGATAAGGAAAGCGGCACAAGAAATTCCATCCTTAATGTTTAATGACAATAAAATCTTTATTCACCAAGACTTTGCCAAAGAGACTGTTAAGATCCGTAAAGAATTCACTGACATGCGTCCTCAGCAAAGAAGTCTTGCATTTAAATATGGCCTATTTGATCCTTCAACGATGAGAATCTGGAAAGATAGGGGCATATTATCATGAATGGGCGATACATTATGGCCGCTTTTATCGGCAGTAAACTGCTGATGAAGCGGCGATAATGGGCTTGATAATATGCTCTATGAATTCCAATCGAAGCACATGTTAGATGTCTTCACATCTAACATGAGCTTCGATTGAAATTCATAGAGCATATTATCAAGCCCATTATCGCCGCTTTATCGGCAGTTTCCTGCCGATAAAAGCGGCGATAATGTAACGCCCATTCTTGATAATATGCCCCTAATTTTTTTAAGTCCTTCCAACGTCTGGAAGATTTAAAATTGTTCCAGGAGCAACATTCACAGCATTCAGAGCACTCTATGGATACGCATGACTCTGCTACTTGAATAGTATTCTAGCATGTATTTCTGACTAATTTGGAGTTCTCTTCACGCTGGGCTCCAACGGGTCGGTCATGCTTGTAAAGCGCATGTGCGTTTCATATTTGTTATTATTATTTTTTGTGGTTATCTTTTTTTATGTTTGTTTGTCTTTTTTCTGTTTCCTTCTTTTCCTCACACATTGTACTAGAACTACTATATTCTATATTTTTCTCCAACTTTTTCTCCTCTTCTTAAATCTTTCTTTTTTCTCTCTATTTAATTATGGCTAATGTTCATAATGTTAAAATAACCTCTTTAAATGTTGAGGGTTTAAGACATCCGGTAAAACGTACTAAGATTTTGGATTATTTAGGAAGTTGTAAAGCTGACATTTGTTTTTTTCAGGAAACACATATTGAAGATAAAATATTAGGCTTTATGAAAAAAGTGGGTTGATACTATTAAATCAATCAATCAATCCATCAATCAATCAATCATATCATTTGTAAAGCGAGCTACTTACCGGTGAGGGTCTCAAGGCACTGGGGGGGGTGGGGGGTGGAGAATGCTGCTACTGCTCGAAAAAAGCCAGGTCTTGAGGAGTCTCCAGAAGGTCAGGAGGTCTTAGGTCTGCCGTAGGTGGGTGGGGAGGGTGTACCAGGTCTTGGTGGTGATATGGGAGAATGATCTGCCACCGGAGGTTGCTCTTCAAATGCAGGGGATTGTGGCGAGGGTGAGGTCGGCGGAGCAGAGCTGGCGGGTGGGAGTGTGGAAGCTGAGTCGCCTGTTGAGGCATGTTGGTCTGGTGTTGTGGAGTGCCTTGTGTGTGTGGGTGAGGAGCTTGAAGGTTATCCTCTTGTTGACGGGTAGCCAGTGCAGGTCTCTCAGATGGGGATTGATGTGGCTGCAGCGAGGGATGTCGAGGATCAGGCGTGCTGAGGCGTTCTGGATGCTTTGCAGCCATCTAAGGAGTTTGGCTGGGGCTCCTGGTAGAGGGTATTTCTGTACTTCAATCTGCTGCTAACGAGGGCCTGGGTGACCGTTCTTCTCGGTTCAGTGGGGATCCACTTGTAGATCCTGCGGAGCATACGAAGGGCGTTGAAGCAGGAGGAAGAGATAGCATTGACCTGTTAAGTCATGGAGAGGGTGGGGGTCGAGGATGACCGCTAGTTTGCGTTCATGGTCGGTGGGTGTTGGAGTTGTACCCAGTGCGGTCGGCCACCAGGAGTCGTCCCAGGCAGAGGGGGTGGATCCGAGTATGAGGACCTCCGTCTTGTCCGAGTTCAGATTCAGTCAGCTGTTCCTCATCCATTCAGTGACAGCCTTCATTCCTTCATAGAGGTTAGTTTTGGCGGTGTGGTGGTCCTTGATGAGGGAGAGGATCAGCTGGGTGTCACCGGCATAGGAGATGATGTTGAGGTCGTGCAGTCGGGCGACGTGGGCAAGAGGTACCATATAGATGTTGAACAGCGTTGGGATGAGGGATGAGCCCTGGGGTGTGACGCAGATGATCTAAGTTGCATCGGAGCAGAAGTGGGAAGGTGGACGCTCTGTGTTCTGCCGGAGAGGAAGGAGGTGGTCCAGTCCAGGGCCTTCTCTTGGATCCTGGAGTCATGGAGGCGTGTTTGTAGTGTGCGGTGGCAGACGGTGTCAAAGGCGGCTGACAGGTCCAGAAGGATGAGGGCTGCTGTTTCCCAGTTGTCTAGCAGGGTCCTGATGTCATTGGTGGTGGCGATGAGGGTAGTTTCGGTGCTGGGGTTGCTGCGGAACCCAGACTGGGAAGGGTCCAGGATGCTGTTCACCTCAAGGTAGTGGGTCAGCTGTTTGTTGACGGTCTTCTCGATGACCTTTGCCAGGAACGGGAGCAGGGAGATCGGCCGGAAGTTCTTGAGGTCCTTGGGGTCCACCTTGGGTTTCTTGAGTAGGGAGTTGATCTCGGCGTGCTTCCAGCTCTCTGGGAAGGTTGCTTTCTCGAAGGAGATGTTGATGACTTTCCGGAGATGGGGTGCGATGGCTGTGCAGGCTTTGTTGAAGATGTGGTGTGGGCATGGGTTGGACGGGGATCCGGAGGGGATGGTGTTCATGATCTTGACGGTGTCCTCGTCGGTGATGTTGGTCCAGGAGAGCAGGCCATTGGTGCGGATGGTGGTCGTGGGGGCTTGGGTCGTGGTGGTTGTCGGGCGGTCGAGGCGTTGAAGCTATTGTGGATGTCTGTGATTTTGCAGTGGAAGAGGGTCGCACAGGTCTTGCAAAGGTGGGACGTCATTGGTGTTGGAGCTGGGGTTGGAGAGTTTCTTCACGATGTTGAAGAGCTCTTTGCTGTTGTGTGCGTTGTTGTCTAGGCAGTCTTTGAAGGAGGCCCTTCTGGTGGATCTGATGAGGTGATGGTGTCTGCGGGTGGCGTTCTAGTGGGCTGCATAACTGTTCGTTGTTCGTTTACTGAGCCAGTTCTTCTCCAGTTTTCGGCAGGTTTGCTTGGAGGCCTGGAGGTCTTCTGTGAACCAGATGGCTTTCATGCTGGTGTTATTGTTGGAGGATTACTTGAGCGGGGCGAGGGTGTTGGCGCAGACGTCGATCCACTGTCTGAGGTTGCAGTTGGCGGTGTCGGGGTCGGTGGGGTCGGTGGGTTGGCACCGGGCAAGGGTGGTGGTTAGCTGATCTTCGTGACTTTGCTCCAGCAGCGGCGAGACATCTGTTGGGTGCGGTGGTACATGGTGGGCTTCTTGAAGGTGAAGTGGATGCAGCGATTGGCGGTTCAGTGGAGTTCGGTGGTGTGGTTGAAGGAGACGTGGTGGCTTGCGGAGAAGATGGGTTCGAGCCTGTGGGTGGCAGAGTGGGTGGGTGTTGTGACGAGTTGTCTGAGAACGAGGTTGTCGATCAGGGTGGTGGAGTTGCGGTCGTTGTTCTCGAGGTGGAAGTTCAGGTCCCCGAGAAGGATGTAGTCTGTGGAGGCGAGGGCGGTGTCTCTTCTTCTGCTAAATGTAGTGAAAACTGTATTGCTATTCTTTTTGCTAAAAGACTTCATTGTCAAATTTTAAGTAAATCATCAGCATCAGAAGGTAGATATGTCATAGTTAAAATTAAAATGTATTATTCTGGTATGTTTTTAATCAATGTTTATGCTCCAATTGCTGATGATCCTTTGTTTTGGTCTAATTTAACTACTGAAGTACTCAAGTTAGGTAACGTTCCTCTCATAGTTGGAGGAGACTTTAACCTTATTTCTGATCCTTTATTGGATAGAACATCTTTCACTAAATTTCATCCTCCCAAAGCTTTTTATACTTTTAAAGCTTTCCGTAAAACAACAAAATTAATTGATATTTGGCGATTACATTTTCTTACCAATTTTCTTTTTACCTTTTTCTCTACTCCACATATTTTACATTCGAGACTTGATTATTTACTAATTTCTAGACAATTAATTAATTTTGCGATTACTCCTACCATTGGTAATATTGACATATCGGATCATGCTTTAATTTCCTTTGTTTTGCAATTTAATTTACATTTTAAATCACAATCCAGCTGGAGAAAGAATACTGATATTGTTCTTAATTAACAAAATACATTGAAAATAAATTGTTGATGCTATTCAAGATTACTTTCATCTTAACCCAGAAGGTTCTACATCATGGTGAACAGACGGATGCTTTTAAAGCTTGTATTAGAGGTGCTTCCATTTCTCTCATGGCACATGAAAATAAAACTGTAATGTAAGAATTAAACTGGAAAAACAAATTGTGAAATTTAAAAGGCCGTTTATTACTTCTAATGACCCTCAGTATAGGTTGAAATTACAAAAACTTAGATATGAATTTAATTCCAATCTAAGTAGAAGAGCTGGTATTCAACTCTCCAAATCTAAAGCCAAATTTTGTTTTAATGCTAAATCTGGACGGCTTTTACTTAATTACCTACGTATTAAAAAAGATAAAACCCAAATGAATTAGATTCATGATCCTAATGGGAAAATTGCCATATTAAAAAATAATATTGTTAATGAATTTCTAAATTATGACCATACTTTCTATAATAAACCTAATTTTGATGATTCTTCTTTAATTGATTCCCTTTTATCTACAAGTGGATTACCCAAAATTTCCCCTTTAACTAAAAATAAATTAGATCTGTCCATTACTGAAGATGAAATTCGATTAGCTATTAAATCTCTTAAATAAAAAGAAATCTCCAGGACCAGATGGCATTCCAGCAGAATTTTATAAGGAATTTTAAATACAATTTATTCCTCATTTATTTAAATGATTTACCTTTTTTTGCTCATCAGGGACTACTACAGGTTCTTTTACTGAAGCGTTAATTGTTGTGTTACCTAAACCTAATAAAGACACTACACTTGTTTCAAATTACTGTCCTATTTCCTTATTAAATCAAGATTGTAAGCTCTATGCCAAAATACCTGCAACTAGGTTAACCTCTGTTTTAGATTATATCATTCATCCAGACCAATCTAGGTTTATGAGAAATAGATATTCTGCTAATAATACAAGAACGTTATTACATGTTATAGAACAAGGGTTCTAATTAGCGGTATTGGTGGTGGTGGTGGTATTGGTGGTGGTGGTATTGATTGTGGTGGTATTGGTGGTGGTACTGGTGGTGGTGGTATTGATGGTGTGGTATTAGCAGTATTGGTGGTGGTGGTCATGGTATTGGTGGTAGTATTAGTGGTGGTATTGATGGTGGTGTTAGTGCAGATGACAAGCAACACAGATGTGTTGTTGTCAGCTTTAGCCCATTAGCGCACAACTTCATTTGGAAATCATTTCTAAATCCATTTTACTTGGGGTGGGGTGAAACACACAAGATGATGCAGCTTAAAGTGATTGAAAGCGGGCACCCACATCATGGGGAGGTTCTTATGTTTAAAAAAAAACAAGCGGTTTTAGCTGAAGCAGCGCATGTCCGGCCTGCAGTAAAAGAAACTCAATAAAGTAAATAGTGCTTACAGACTAAATAACAGGTCCAGTGTAACAACCGAAGTAAAGGGGCTAGTAGCCATGGGAGGCTACAAATGTTGCATGATTAATGTAATGCATTGCTCTTTACTCTTTATCATTTACCTTACATTCATGTTTGTTTCCCTTTTACTTCACCGTTCCAAGATGGCCCCTCGTTCACCGTCCCTTGTCCTCTTCCATTTCCACCCTTCCCTCGCACCATGCTAGTCCGTTTTTCATTTCCACCTTCCAGCATTTAACTTTCTCTACCTGCGCCGGCATTGCACCAGCGTGGACCTCCTTCCCCGTAAACTTGGAGTAGCGGATTTCTTTACCATCGTCATGAAGTAAGTCCTACACCCCCAGGCAGGTTTCCTGCGTTAGACGCGCGTCAGTGTTAGAACCGCTCTATCAGTTTCCCTCACGCGATTTAAATCCCCAACACACCCTTGCTCCCCCTAAGATCCTTGCATTTCACCTCACTCCCCTTAGACCACGATTCGAACCACCTCCCGCACTTACTATAGATCGTACAGGCACAGGACCAAGCACACCAATTGATCGCCCTTAACTATTAGTCTTCCCGCGCTCCCTCAGCCCACATTCTGACTCCGGCTCGTCTTCTCCTTTCAGCTCTCCTTGACAAAGTGCGCTCCGCCCGAAATGCATTGGAGTTCGCATTTATTCTCCACTTTGGATCAGATATATACTTCACTGATATGATGCTAATATCATTGACAAAATTCATATGAAAACTATTGAACAATAAATAGTACTTGGATAAGAACTTTTGAATCATTTGATTGATCACCCACGGAGTGCCTCATCTGGGGATGTATTAGCATATTTATGCGTACACCACAAGTTCCTAGGCTACAAATGAAGACAATGCCGTACTAAGGAGGGACTAACAAGCCTATTAATGAATCTGAAGGCAGCATTTACGAAAGACAATGACACAAGCCAATTAAAAATATGGGAGGAAAGTGGGCGCAGCTTCTCTCCCATACTCTACTTCAGCAGTCTCACAGAGCGACCAGTGCATGTGTGCTGCTGCTAGGCTCGACCTAAAAATGCCTAACCCTACAGCAGCAACACATTGAAATGATGGCATGACGTCAAGTGAATTGTGTCATCCCCCCATGCAAATGAGGAAATCCTAAGTGCTTTTATGCCTCATTTTATTATCGAAGCTGAGATGGAGGAGAAGAGGCCCGAGGGTATATGCACTGAATGCTCACCACTAAGAGGTGCCTCCCACTGGAGTAGTCTGTGCGTGGAGGAGGGGGAGAGGTGGAAGTTTCCTGAGGCGTCCCTGGCACAAAAAGTGACACTTGTGCACCAAAAATCTGTATGACAGAGGCCTCAATATCATGATGCTATGCTTCTGTGCACCACAGATCTGTATTTATTTTATTTTATTTATTTTATTTTAGCAATTTTTAAAGCGCGCAAATACCCATACGGGTGTCTCGGCGCTATTGTTACAGAACTCACTTAGGAAATGACATGGGAGTTAGGAGGAGGAGAACAGCCATGTTTTGAGGCTCTTTCTGAATTTGAGACGCGTGGGGGCAGTTTTGACGTGAAGTGGAAGAGTGTTCCACAATTTGGCCGTGGCGGTAGTGAAACATCTATCTCCCCAGCTTGCCTTTCTTGTCCGAGGGACATTCAACAAGTAGGCTGAGGAAGATCGTAGGGTCCTGCGTTGTTCCACTGGGCGGAGGGCTTCTTTTAGAAACCGTGGTCCTGCGTTGTTCAGGGTTTTGTAGGCTATGCACAGAGCCTTAAATTTGATTCGGCTCCTAATAGGGAGCCAGTGTAGTTCTTTAATATAAGGGGAGTTAGAGGTAAATTTAGGGATGGATAGTAGAGTTCTGGCCACAGCGTTTTGCACTGACTGGAGTTTATTGAGAACCTTTTCCTGAGCATTCAGGAGAAGGGAGTTGCAATAGTCGGTTCTTGAAAACACTAAGGTGTTAATAAGTGTTTTGCCCGCCGACTGTGGTAGGTAAGGAAGTCGTTTTTAAATTTTTTTTTAGAGTGTAGAAGGCAGATGATACAACAGTGTTGGCGTGATGGAGGAAAGTCAGCTTATTGTCAAAAGTGACTCCCAGATTGCGGACCTTGACCACCGGTTGGGGGGGGGGGTCCCAACTGAGGTGGCCACCACTGAGGGGACCATGCTGGCTGCAAGCTCCCGAATGTCATCACCTCCGTTTTATCGGAGTTGAGTTTGAGGCAGTTTGATGACATCCAGGAGCTTATCGCCTTCATTCCCTCTTGAATGTTGGCTGCGACGGATGCTCCATTGTTGTGCACCGATAACACTAGTTGGGTATCATCAGCGTACGTTGTAAGGGCAATTCCATAAGATTTTATCACCCTCGCCAAGTCCGATATGTAGATATTAAAAAGCGTCGGACTTAGCGAGGAGCCCTGTGGAACACCGCATGGGAGGGAGAAGGTCTGGGAGGTGAAGTTGCCCATCTTGACAGTCTGAGGGCGATTGTCTAGGAATGAGGCAATCAGATCTTTAGCCTTGCCTCTTATTCCTAGAGCTGAGACACGGTCGATCAGAGTGACATGATCGACCGTGTCAAATGCAGCGGAAAGGTCCAGGAGTATTAGGACCGCCGCTCCTCCCATATCCATTGTTGCTCTAATTTCATATGTGGCCTTTAGCAGTGCTGTCTCCGTCCCATGCCCCTGTCTGAAGCCAAACTGAGTGTCATCAAGTAGATTGTTGTTGTTGATGAATTTCGAAAGTTGGATGTTCTTAGTTTTTTCGAAAATCTTGGCTGGGAAAGGGAGACAGGCGATAGGTCTGTAACTGGCTGGGAGGAGAGGGTCCAGAGTAGGCTTT
The DNA here is from genome assembly GCF_964263255.1 of Lissotriton vulgaris. Classification (NCBI taxonomy): domain Eukaryota; kingdom Metazoa; phylum Chordata; class Amphibia; order Caudata; family Salamandridae; genus Lissotriton; species Lissotriton vulgaris. The sequence goes on from NC_141687.1 coordinate 901,206,449, forward strand.
TTTAGAAGTGGCTTAATTATAGCCTCCTTCCAGACTGAAAAGTATATGCCTGTTGAAAACATGGCATTGCAGATGGTAGACAACGCGGGAGAGATTGCTTCTGGGATGAGGTTCAGGATGGCAGGGGGACATGGGTCAAGGGGGGATCCGGATTTAATGCTGGTTACCAGGCGTTGAATATGGTCCTGATCAATGGTGTCGAAAGATGAGAAGACGGGCGAAGTATTCATGGGAAGTGCCGCAGGAGAGGGTGAAGGGGAGGAATGCGAGAAGGTAAGGAAAATGGAACTATGACAGAGACAGCAATAACATGATGTGATGCACTTGTGCATCCAGTGCCCGAACGCATAAAGGGTTTCTGTCCATGCTCCACTTCTGGAACATGATTCTGAAACCTCCAACCGGCGAAGTCACAGATTGGAGATCCCAGTCTTCTCTTTTGTGTCTTCTTTATATAGCGCAAAGGGCACCCAAAAGTATTGGAGCGCTTTACATAAGCACCAGTTACATTACACCAGAAAACATTCATTGTTGGTAGGCACTGGGAGATTAAGGGCTTTGCCCAGAATCACAGGATATTGAGCCAACGCTGAGACTCAAAACTGGTATCCTAGCTTCAAAGTCTGCAGCTCTGACCATTACACCACATCATCCTTTTGCTTTCACCCTACCCATTCCCTACTCTGTAAAGTAACTCGGAAAGTGTAGCCAGTTGAGCATGGAAAGGTGGAGACAACACCGGGCACAAACTACCAAAGTGTTGAGTTCCCTCCCTGCGCCATGAGAGTGTAGAGGCTCTGTCTACCCTTTCACTCAATGTCTTTGAGCTCAGTGGAAAGGGCATGTTTTTGTGGCTTTGGGGGAGATGCTAATTGTGAGTATGGAGTGGACCACCGAGGCCTATTGATTTGATTGTTAATAAGGTTTCTGATTTTCACAGAGACGTGGAAAACATAAACAGTACTATTTGTGTGACTATGCAGAGCACATGTGTATTCCGAATTTATTTCTGCATAAAAGTTGTATCATTACTGACTATTTAATTAGGCATTAATTATAGCCATATCTTCGAGGCAACACTTTGGAAATCCACAACATTCAATTATGAACCATTTGACCCAGAGTGAACATTAATCTATCCTTAATGTACTTCTAATTGAAATCCAGTGTTATTTCCACGTGCTTAACAAAATTAATTCAGTAAAGAAAGTGCATGCCTTCATTCATAGGAGATCGCAAGCCAGATGTGTTAAAGTTTCCATATAGTGCAAATAAGGGAAAACATTGTTTTTATCCTTCATTCTTCTGTTTGCATCATCAGAATGGATTTCTTTAATCCTAACATGAACCATATCAAACAGGGAGAACAACTGGAAAATATATGGCCCTTTTTGCCGTTTGCATAAACAGGAACACAGTAAATGCGTACCCCTATTCTAATGTAAAATATAAGTTTTAAGACAGTTTTACTTTGCAGTCATTCTCATCACATATGCAACTATGATTCTATGGGTTTCTCGACTGCCACTCATGAGTGGACCCTTAGAGCATTTCAATCGATCAATCAATCAATCAATCTATCAATCAATCAAGGTGAATAAAGTGCGACTTATCCCCCGATAAGGCTTATTCCAGCAGCTAGGTCTTGAGGGCCATTCAGAATTCCAGAAGTGAGGTGATGGTCTGGAGGTGTGTGGGGAGGCTGTTCCACGTCTTTGCTGCGATGTGGGAGAAGGAGCATCCTCCACTTCTGCTTCAGTAGATGAGGGGAGTGTGGGCAAGTTAAAGGGAGGTGGAGCATAGTCTTCTGGCTGGTTGTTCAGGTGGAGGTTAATGGCTGCGGGTCCTTGGTTGTATAGAGCCTTGTGTGCATGGGTCGGCAGCTTGAATTGGTATCTCTTTTGTACAGTGGAGTTGCCTGAGGTGGGGTGTGATGTGAGTTCATAAGGGAAGGCTGGGGATAAGTTTGGTGGTCTGTATGGTCTGAAGTCTCTGTAGGAGGTGTGCAGTGATTCCTGTGTAGTGCATGCTTTGCCATAGTCCAGTCAGCAAGTGATGAGGGCCTGTGTCACTGTGTATCTCGTGTGTGAGGCTAGCCACTTAAAAATCTTATGTAGCATGCACAGAGTGAGGAAGCAGGTGGAGGAGACAGTGTTGATCAGTGATTTCATAGTGAGCTTGTTGTCAATTATGATTCTGTGGTTTCTGGTGTGTTCGGAGGGAGTGGGTTCGAGTCCTATATCTGATGGCCACAAGGAGTTGTTCCATGTGTTGCAGCTGTTGCCAAAGATCAGTACTTCTGTAGTGCCTGTGTTCAGCTGCAAGCAGTTGTTCTTCATCCAGTTGGCAATGTTTGTCATGCATCTATGAAAGTTGGTTCTGTGTGTCATCTGCTTAGGAAATTATATTCAGACTGTGGGATCTGACGTTGGACATCAGGGTCATATACGCATTGAAGAGCCTAAGGCTGAGCCCTGGGGGACACCGCAGGTGATCTCCTTGGGTTCAGAGGTGAATGGTGGAAGGTAGATCTTCTAGGTTCTGGTGAGGAAGGAGGTGTCCCACCTGAGCGCGTCCCCTTGGATGCCGATGTGGTGGAGTCTTTCAATCAGGGTTTAGTGGGAAACGCTGTTGAAGGCTGCCGAGAGGTCGAGGAAGATCAAAGCTGCTGTTTCTCCTCAATCGTGGAGGGTTCAGATGTCACTGGTGGCTGCGTTCAATGCGGTTTCGGTGCTGTGATTGCTGCAGAAGCTGGATTGAGAGGCATCGAGCAGCTGGTTCTGCTCCAGGTGTGTGTCATGAGTTGATTGTTGATGATATTTTCCAGTACCTTGTCTGGAAATGGGACCAATGAGTTTGGCTGGTAGTTTTTAAGTTCGCTGGGGTTGGAAGAGGGTTTTTCAAGGAGTGGTCTGAATTCGGCATGTTTCCAGGCATTGAGAAATTTTGCATGGTGATGGAGGTGTTGAGTAGGGTCACATGATATGACTTCAGTGGCAGTTGATGTCCTTTAAAAGTGCCTGGGCATAATCCTTGGCTCAGATGTTAGTGAGTAAGCTTGACTTCTCCTTGGAGAGTTAAGATGGTTCATTCACATGCACTCAGTTTACTTCCTCACCCATACTCACTTAGCCCCATTCACTTATATTCACTGTTACTCACTCTGGCTCACTCATTCTCATTCATTCTGATTCACTCATTCTCACTCACTCACTTGGAATCTTAGTCTCCCTTGCTTTTGTGACTCACCCTTATTCATTCTCACTCACTCATTCAATCTCACTCAGTCTCATTCAGGCTCACTCTGACTCAATCAATCTCACGTTGTTTCACTCATTCACACTCTGATTCATTCATTCTCACTCATTGAGACTCACAAAAGTCTCACTCTGACTCATTAGCCTCACCCAGGCACCTAGTCGCACTTAGTCTCATGAAATGTCACTCATTCCCACTCAGTCTAATTCATTGTTACTTAGTCTAACTCTGGCTCATCTAGTCCCAATTCAGTTTCACTCATTCTCACCCAGTACGCCTTATTCTCAGTCATCCTCACTCACTCACTCAGACTCTCACAATCTCAATCTTACTCTGACTCACTCAGTCTCAATTATTCTCAGTGTCACTCAAACTCACGCATTTCCAACCAGCCTCATTCCTTCTCTAGCAATCAATCTCATGCAGTCTCAACTTAGTCTCTTGCATTCACAATCACTCTCACTTATTCTCACATTTTCATACTCACTCAAAGTCTCAAATAGTCCCCGTCATTCATTCTCACTTGGTCTCACTCTGAAACACCTAGTATTACTTGTTCTCAATCATTCTCACCTAGTCTCATTTAGTCCTACTCATTCTGACTCACTCCGTCCCACTCTAGCTCTCCATGGCTCAATTAGTCCCACTGTTTCTCACTCTCCTTCCAAATCACGCAGTCTCTGACTCTCTCAAACTTAGATCCACTCAGTCTCACCCTGACTCAGTCAGTTTCACACACAGGTATACTCATTTACACTCTCTGCCATTCTCCCTCAGTCACATACATTCTCCCTTATACTTACTCTTTCTATCACTCATTCTCATGCGATCTACCTCATTCCTTCATTGTTTCTCTGGCTTTCACTCTCTCTCTCTCACACGCACCCACACACATGCTCACACATACACAGGAACTCCCTCACAGACACACACTCCCCCCTATATTTTCACACAGTCACCTATATTTTCACACCTTTTTTATCTGTACCAGTTTGGATTCCTGCTCTTTCATTTAACCCTGGGCCAGCCACACAGCTCATTTCCATTTCAACAAGCACTGGAGCATGAAACTGAAACCTCGAAACTGCACAGTCACATATTCAAGGTTTCAGTCTCTGCTCTTCCACCCCACCCTTTCCCAACATTGTCACAGAGTTGGGAAAGAGTGAGATTACAGGCTGATTGGCGTGTAGCCTGTGGCACGTTTGACTGTGCTTAAGACTGCAGGACCAAATGGCTCCCTTTAGCAGTGCCACACAGGGGAGGCACTGAGGTGTGCCAGGCCCTGAGGCAAGGGCTGGTATTTCACTAGCCCTGAATAATCTCTCTGGTAACTGGTGCAGTAGCCTTCGTTTGCTTGCATAAGCCATCAGACAGTGTCACTAGCTGCCGCAGGCTGCTACTGGGGCTGAAGTAGTCAGCAGGTTTTTTTTTATTAAACCAAGAGTGAATAATAGATTATAATTCACCCTTGGTATGATAAAAACGGTCCAGAAAAGAGGAGGGCAAAACCCTGGCGCCTATAAGGGAGATCAGCCATTGTATGATTGTTCTTACTATGCCCATTCCATTCCACTGGGCTGTTCCTTGTTGCTCCTGTGTGAATATCCACACCAAGCACCATGGCTGAATGTAACATGCCCCTTCCTGTTGGTTGCTCTCATGCCGCTCCACGATAGCAATCTTAAAGTATATACTGTGGTTGCTCAGATGATGAATGCTACTCTGTTGCTCCACAGTGACCCACCACAGTGGCGCACTGAAGTTTATACTACTGCTCGTCGCATAAATGTCAAGTCTAAGGGTTACTCCCTGCTACACCTGCGTGGACTCTTCAGAGCAGATGGCGTGGCTTGGCACATAGTGTCAATTACTGTTGTTGGTTCCTATATGGCTCATGGGTGTACTCCAGAGTATATCCTATACATTATGTGAGACTGAACCCCAAGAATAGCTTCCTTTTTACAATGGACAATTCCTGTGTCCATAAAGGATCCAATTTAAACCCGCTGGCAGACTCTGCAAAATATGTAGGTATCACCAGCGGCTGCTACCGAAAGGGGGTGGTGAGGTGGGAGGAGCAAAATTAAAAAAAAATTAAAACACTTACCTGAATACCGCCTGCTGCTGCCTCTCCTCCAGCCTGTTCTCCACAGCAGGAAGCACGCCGCCTCCCAGAATCCCCTTGCCAATTACGATGCTGCCTTACAGCAGCAGTGTGATTGGTCGGAGCACCGTTGTTCAGAGCTCAGAGAGGGACGGGGAGGAAGTGCATGTTCTTCTCCAGGCTAAGCATGGGCGGAAAATCCGTTACGCTCGCGGATTTTGCGGATTTTTGGGAAATTCGCAATCCGCGAGATTTGCGAATTTCCCGCAAAATCCGCAAATTCGCACGCAGCGGATTTTTTTTGCGGCGCGCGGCGTTGGTGATACAATTTTTGCGGCGCGCGGCGTTTATCATCGTTTGCCGAGTTGTTTTTCTCGATAGTTTGCGAGTGCGGCGCCATTTTGGATCTTGCTGTGTGATCCCGCGGGAATTGGCGAGCGCGATTACGTCATCGCGGCTTGCCAGCGATAGTTTGTCAACGCGAGTACGGCGAGATCACGTCTCGCGGTACTTCGCAATTGCGAGATTTGAGATGCGGCGAGCGAAAATATAAAATTTGCAATTCTGCACAAGAAATCCACCAGCAAGCAGCATAAACCTTCTAGGAATGATGATTTTTATCTGAATAACTCCTTAGTTTGACATTTGCCTGCACTTTTTTAGCGAGGAGTCCATTTTGGGGAGGGGGGCAGGGGGGTGGGAGGAAGGAAGTGCCCCACAGTCTTCAACTTCCTGTTCCTGTTCAGCAGGCTCCTCCCAGTGCTTTGTCCATCTCCTGGTCACTTTTCATTTGGGTCTGGAGCTGGAAGGATTACTTTTTGTGGATGCTGCTGGATATTTGGATTTGAGGCCTTTTTGACTTTCTTTGGATCACTGTTGGATTAGAAATTTTACAAGTAAGTTTGTTTGGGGCATTACAGTTGCTGCAATGAAAATTTTGGAATTTTCGATTTTTGGGCTGTTTTGGGGCCTTTTGCCAAGGGGTACTCAGTGGTGGGTGGACTGAGTCTTTCTGTGGGTTGTCTTGAACTTAAACATCATGGAGGCCATGGATGGATTGGGATTGTGCTGATTTTTCAGTGATTTTCGTTTTTTGGGGCTGTACTTGTGGCCTTTTCACCAGGGGTATTTGAGTCTAGCATGGGCCTAGTCTTTCTGTGGGTTGTCTTGAATTTAAACATCATGGAGGGCATGGATGGAATGGGATTGTGCTGATTTTTCAGTGATTTTCGTTTTTTGGGCCTGTACTTGTGGCCTTTTCACCAGGGGTATTTGAGTCTAGCATGGGCCTAGTCTTTCTGTGGGCTGTCTTGAACTTAAACATCATGGAGGGCATGGATGGAATGGGATTGTGCTGATTTTGCAGTGTTTTTCGATTTTTGGGGGTGTTCATGGGGAGGGACAGGCCATGTGGCTGGTGGCCATTTTGAGTGCAGCTACAGGCACTGGCCATGTGCTGGCAGGCAAGTGGCCATTTTGAATGCAGGCTTTGTTGTTAGGCCTCCAACCATTTTGCCTACTTTTCAACCTTTATTTATGCCCAGGGGTAGTGAGTCTTGCATGGGCCTAGTCTTTCTGTGGGTTGTCTTGAATTTAAACATCATGGAGGGCATGGATGGAATGGGATTGTGCTGATTTTTCAGTGATTTTCGTTTTTTGGGCCTGTACTTGTGGCCTTTTCACCAGGGGTATTTGAGTCTAGCATGGGCCTAGTCTTTCTGTGGGCTGTCTTGAACTTAAACATCATGGAGGGCATGAATGGAATGGGATTGTGCTGATTTTGCAGTGTTTTTCGATTTTTGGGGGTGTTCATGGGGAGGGACAGGCCATGTGGCTGGTGGCCATTTTGAGTGCAGCTACAGGCACTGGCCATGTGCTGGCAGGCAAGTGGCCATTTTGAATGCAGGCTTTGTTGTTAGGCCTCCAACCATTTTGCCTACTTTTCAACCTTTATTTATGCCCAGTGGTAGTGAGTCTTGCATGGGCCTAGTCTTTCTGTGGGTTGTCTTGAATTTAAACATCATGGAGGCCATGGATGGAATGGGATTGTGCTGATTTTTCAGTGATTTTCGTTTTTTGGGCCTGTACTTGTGGCCTTTTCACCAGGGGTATTTGAGTCTAGCATGGGCCTAGTCTTTCTGTGGGCTGTCTTGAACTTAAACATCATGGAGGGCATGGATGGAATGGGATTGTGCTGATTTTGCAGTGTTTTTCGATTTTTGGGGGTGTTCATGGGGAGGGACAGGCCATGTGGCTGGTGGCCATTTTGAGTGCAGCTACAGGCACTGGCCATGTGCTGGCAGGCAAGTGGCCATTTTGAATGCAGGCTTTGTTGTTAGGCCTCCAACCATTTTGCCTACTTTTCAACCTTTATTTATGCCCAGGGGTAGTGAGTCTAGCATGGGCCTAGTCTTTCTGTGGGCTGTCTTGAACTTAAACATCATGGAGGGCATGGATGGAATGGGATTGTGCTGATTTTGCAGTGTTTTTCGATTTTTGGGGGTGTTCATGGGGAGGGACAGGCCATGTGGCTGGTGGCCATTTTGAGTGCAGCTACAGGCACTGGCCATGTACTGGCAGGCAAGTGGCCATTTTGAATGCAGGCTTTGTTGTTAGGCCTCCAACCATTTTGCCTACTTTTCAACCTTTATTTATGCCCAGGGGTAGTGAGTCTAGCATGGGCCTAGTCTTTCTGTGGGCTGTCTTGAACTTAAACATCATGGAGGGCATGGATGGAATGGGATTGTGCTGATTTTGCAGTGTTTTTCGATTTTTGGGGGTGTTCATGGGGAGGGACAGGCCATGTGGCTGGTGGCCATTCTGAGTGCAGCTACAGGCACTGGCCATGTGCTGGCAGGCAAGTGACCATTTTGAATGCAGGCTTTGTTGTTAGGCCTCCAACCATTTTGCCTACTATTCAACCTTTATTTATGCCCAGGGGTAGTGAGTCTTGCAGTGGCCTAGTCTTTCTGTGGGTTGTCTTGAATTTAAACATCATGGAGGCCATGGATGGAATGGGATTGTGCTGATTTTTCAGTGATTTTCGTTTTTTGGGCCTGTACTTGTGGCCTTTTCACCAGGGGTATTTGAGTCTAGCATGGGCCTAGTCTTTCTGTGGGCTGTCTTGAACTTAAACATCATGGAGGGCATGGATGGAATGGGATTGTGCTGATTTTGCAGTGTTTTTCGATTTTTGGGGGTGTTCATGGGGAGGGACAGGCCATGTGGCTGGTGGCCATTTTGAGTGCAGCTACAGGCACTGGCCATGTGCTGGCAGGCAAGTGGCCATTTTTAATGCAGGCTTTGTTGTTAGGCCTCCAACCATTTTGCCTACTTTTCAACCTTTATTTATGCCCAGGGGTAGTGAGTCTAGCATGGGCCTAGTCTTTCTGTGGGCTGTCTTGAACTTAAACATCATGGAGGGCATGGATGGAATGGGATTGTGCTGATTTTGCAGTGTTTTTCGATTTTTGGGGGTGTTCATGGGGAGGGACAGGCCATGTGGCTGGTGGCCATTTTGAGTGCAGCTACAGGCACTGGCCATGTGCTGGCAGGCAAGTGGCCATTTTGAATGCAGGCTTTGTTGTTAGGCCTCCAACCATTTTGCCTACTTTTCAACCTTTATTTATGCCCAGGGGTAGTGAGTCTTGCATGGGCCTAGTCTTTCTGTGGGTTGTCTTGAATTTAAACATTATGGAGGGCATGGATGGATTGGGATTGTGCTGATTTTGCAGTGTTTTTCGATTTTTTTGTGCTGTATAACTGAACTGATGTTCCTCTGTCTTCCATTTTTTTTAGGTGCACAAGACTCAAGAGAACCACCAGTGCCAGGAAGAAGTCCTGCAGCGGTGTGTGTGTGCAGCATAACGTCACGCGACGTCACGTCTGGCCTCAGACAACTCTACAATTCGTGCAACTGTGGCCTGCTGTCTGACCTGCTCTGAAGAAGATGGCCCCAAAGAAAGGTCTCCGTAGCTCCTCTAGCAAGAAAGTTGCTAGTAAGGAGCAGAAGAAGCAAGTTACCAAGGAGGCTGGTGTGCCACCCGCCACGTTTTTTGGGAGAAAAAAAAAAGTACGCCTGCAGCAGCAGGATCTGCTGGGGACCAAGCTGGGAGCAGCACCCCTGCTCTATTGGGTTCAGTGCCTCCACCACCACGCCAACTTAAGTCAAAGCCCTTGAGTGCTTCAGAGGCAGTCAGTGTACTTCTCCAATCACCATCGACCAGTGATGTTGGCTCATCGCAAGAAAGTAGCAGCAATGTCCCTGAATCAACACAGGTTGTTGTAACTCATCTGACAAGTGTTGATCAACCACAGCCGCAACAACAACACCATGTGCAAGTACACGCCCAAGTACATGTGGAAGGAGAGGCAGCAAAAGGAGATGCGCAAGCAAAGGTGCATGGAGGTTCACAAGTGCCCACAATAGTTGTTCCTCCCGAAGTAGGGGCACATCAGGAAATCGACAATGAAGCCGAGGTATCATTGGAAGCCACTCCTCCTGATGATCATTCATTGTCTTCCACATCCCTAGCAAGGAAAAGATCAAGGGGGGTGTCTATATCTTCTTCAAGCCCACCTCGTTCTGATGCAAGAGATCTGTCTTGGGAACCACAACTGCGGTCTGACAGTGAGGCACACCATGATCTGACACAGGTACCTAAGCGTAAAAGGAAGGTCGTCCAAAAACTCAAACCTATGGAGTGTGATGAGGCTCAACAAGAAGTGACAGATACTGCTGGTGATGAAGCCTCTCACGATGACGACGAGCAGGTCATCACAAAGGTCACTGCAGCCCCACCGGGCATGCAGCAAAGAGACATTTTGACCCTATCCCGAGAAGCTGCTGAGCGTGATGATGATGTCGGCGAGGAGGCAATGGAAATGGAATCATTAGATTTGGAGTTAAGTAGTACACCAAAACCTACCGCTTCCATATTTCTTCCTCGCAAGAAGGTACCCACCTCGTCCTCGACCTCAATTCGTGGTGGTGAAAGTGCAAAACGTACTGAAGTTCGGCAATCCACATCCTCCACTTCATCTGGCATTAGCAGCAGGACCACCACCACCAGTATCGCCGCCTACTCTGGCCCCCAAAGACATTTCAAGTCTCCAGTTTGGGACTTCTTTAGTGTTTGCCCAAAAATGGAAAACGTAGCCATTTGTAGCCTTTGTAAGGTTCGAGTTGGTCGTGGTAAGCTTGGTTCTAACTATGGTACCGGAGGCCAGAGAGGTCATCTTAAGAGAGCGCACCCTGTCCAATGGCTTCCGCACCTAGAGGCTTTTATGCAAGGCAGAATTGCACGTAATGAAAACGTTGATTTTTCATCTGATGATGAGGAGGAAGAAGACGATTCAAACACTTCACTTACACCCAGTACCCCTGTCAGCAGCACACCCCATGTGAGCCACACTAAGAGTGTGGGAGAGAGTGAGACATCAATGCGGAAAAGTACATCAGCGAGCGTAACTGGGTCGAAGAGATCATCATCATCCCATAAATCCTTGGTCCAGGGCAACATTAAAAAGATGTTGTTTACAGAAGCGCAATATGAACGCAACCACCCAATGACGCGTCTGTATAACACTAAGCTGGCTAAAATGCTAGCTCTGGACCTTCTCCCTTTTTCTTTTGTAGAAGGGGTTGGTTTTCTAGAATTAGTGGCAGCGCTCTGCCCTAAATGGAAGGTTCCTAGCCGGTTCTATTTTGCCCGAGTTGCGGTTCCAGCACTACATGAAGATGTTCTGAAGGTGATTGGGGCAGCTTTGCAGAAGAGTGCTGTTCACACTATACATCTGACAACAGACATGTGGACCAGTGGCGCAGGCGCTGATTACATGTGCATCACTGCACACTGGGTCTCTTTTTCAGGGGCTAAAGCAAAGCTAAACGCAGGTGTTGACACGGACATTGTTTTTAAAGCTGCTCGGAAACATGCAACACTAGCCATGTTTGGTTTGGAGAAACGTCACACAGCAGAAAACATTTTGGATGTCTTTAACACAAAGGTCCTTAACTGGCTGTCCCCACTAAAACGCCAGGTTGGTTATGTTTCCACGGACAATGGCGCCAATATAGTTAAGGCCATGAGGGACGGTTACTATTTCAGAGTGCCGTGTTTGGCGCACTGTATAAACCTGGTTGTCCAAAAATTCTTGGCTAATAAAGCCAGTGCAGCGTACAGTGTATTGGACACCTGCCAAAAATGTGCAAGCATTTCAGCCATTCTTTTAAGGCCCGGAAGCAGCTGAGGAGCCTGCTATATCAACGTAAAATGCCAGTGAAAGCACTCATCCAGGAGGTGGTAACACGTTGGAACTCAACCTTCTACATGCTTGAGCGTCTGTATGAGCAGTATATGGAACTCGATCAATATTTCCTTACAGAGGGTACAGAGGAGCTGAGGATGGGTGGGCCGCAATGGAACATAGTTCAAGGCCTGACACGCATGCTTCGTCCTTTTGAGTTCTTCACGCGTGCAGTCAGCAAGGAGGACTCTAATTTGGGAAAAGCTATCCCATTGTTGTACATGCTGGAGGACCAACTGAAGGAGGTGTGTTCTGTGTTTGAAAAAGATGACAAAAACCAAGACTCTTTGCTTCTGGCTGAGCAATTATTAGAGCTCCTATAAGGTGATGAACGTCTTAAAAAGATCCACTCAGAACAGCATTACATTTGTGCTACTATTCTGGATCCACGCTACAAAAAGGCGCTGGCAGGCCAAGCATTCTTTCCTTTTGATGATGAACATGTTCCAAAGTACAAACGTTGGCTAGCCTTGTCAGCCAAGAAGTTTGAAACAGAACGGCTGAAAATTGAAGGAAATGGCAGTACATCAGCAGGCCATCCCCAGTCAAAACAATCCACTTCTGCACCTGTGGCTGTGGCACAAGTGACCTCTCAGCCGTTAAAGACACCGGCAACCGGATCATCTGCACGAGACACAACAGAAACATTGGAGGCTGAAGAGGATTGGCTAGCTCTGCATGGGTTTGGTTCTCAAAAGGTCAGAGGCACAGCAAGAGCTAAGCAAAGTGGAGGAACCTTGGAAGAGGACCTTGAGTCGATGGTGAAGGACTATCTGAATGACTCAACAGAGGTCTATGTTAATTCTGACCCATTGGCGTATTGGCATGGGAAAAAAGAATTGTGGCCACAGCTCACCAACCTGACTTTAAACTACTTGTCTTGCCCACTCGCAAGTGTGTCTTCTGAACGGGTTTTCAGTGCTGCTGGTGGCATTGTAACTCCCAAACGGAGCCGCCTCTCGCCCAAAAATGTGGAGAGGTTAACAATGATCAAGATGAATCAGCACCTCATACCACCAGATTTCAGAGTACGAGAAAGCGTGCCGGATGAAGAGGAGGTGGCCAGCAACATAGATGAGGGAATTTCTACTCTGTCAGGTGACACTGAGCTCACCCTGCCTGAATTCGCAGAGTATGATGACGAAGCCTTATTCTTATTCCTGGACCGTGATACCGAGCCCTGAAAATGAGACAACGAATCAATAACTTTCTTTTTCGTCCCTATTCACTTTTATTCCTGTCTGTCTGTCTTTCTTTGTTGTGCACAGTTAATATATTACAAACTTTAATCAGATAATCACAAAATCAAGCCCATCAGCAGAACTGTCTTCACTGGTTTGCTAATTGATTTGAAGTTGCCGCAGTCTGCATTCCTCAGGTTCACAATTTCAGAAGAACATGCTCCTCTATCCTCCTCCTCCAGACTCCTATTTCCATCAAACCAGAGGGCTGGTTTACGCCCAATGAAGAAAGACTCAGCACTTGTGGGGGTGTTGTTGTACGTCTTTGCAGGTGAGTTGACGGCTCTGGGGCCATTGCTGGGAAGCTCTAATACCGGATAAAATTATTTTGGACCAAATCCCAGGCGGAAAATTATTTGTGTTTTTGATGACTTGCTTGCCTTTGAGGTGCTCTTAGGGGGGCTTCCTGGTGTTTGCGGGTGAGTTTCGTGGTCTGGGAGCACTGCTGGGACACTCTAATCTTGATTGCATTTGCTTTTCAGGAAATCCGTCGTGGCAACCCCGACTTATGGCCTAGCTACGCAGCGCGTTTGGACCGAAGGCCGAGAAATATTGCAAGTATGAGATTTTGCTTTTGGCCTGTTTGGGGGTGTTATGCTTCTTGGCGGGTGGGTTGGCGGGTCTTGGGGCATTCCTGGGAAGGTCTAATACCGGGTAGAAGTGGTTGGGACAAAATCCAGGCCGATTTTTTATTTGGCTATTTCTGACATTTTGCTCAATGTAGCCTTTTCGGGGGCCTGTTTGGGGGGCTTCCTGGTGTTTGTGGGTGAGTTTTGTGCTCTGGAAGCACTGCTGGGACACTCTAATCTTGATTGCATTTGCTTTTCAGGAAATCCGTTGTGGCAACCCCGACTTATGGCCTAGCTACGCAGCGCGTTTGGACCGAAGGCCGAGAAATATTGCAAGTATGAGATTTTGCTTTTGGCCTGTTTGGGGGTGTTATGCTTCTTGGCGGGTGGGTTGGCGGGTCTTGGGGCATTCCTGGGAAGGTCTAATACCGGGTAGAAGTGGTTGGGACAAAATCCCGGCCGATCTTTTTTTTGGCTATTTCTGACATTTTGCTCAATGTGGCCTTTTCGGGGGCCTGTTTGGGGGGCTTCCTGGTGTTTGTGGGTGAGTTTCGTGCTCTGGGAGCACTGCTGGGACACTCTAATCTTGATTGCATTTGCTTTTCAGGAAATCCGTCGTGGCAACCCCGACTTATGGCCTAGCTACGCAGCGCGTTTGGACCGAAGGCCGAGAAATATTGCAAGTATGAGATTTTGCTTTTGGCCTGTTTGGGGGTGTTATGCTTCTTGGCGGGTGGGTTGGCGGGTCTTGGGGCATTCCTGGGAAGGTCTAATACCGGGTAGAAGTGGTTGGGACAAAATCCAGGCCGATTTTTTTTGGGCTATTTCTGACATTTTGCTCAATGTGGCCTTTTCGGGGGCCTGTTTGGGGGGCTTCCTGGTGTTTGTGGGTGAGTTTTGGGGTCTGGGAGCACTGCTGGGACACTCTAATCTTGATTGCATTTGCTTTTCAGGAAATCCGTCGTGGCAACCCCGACTTATGGCCTAGCTACGCAGCGCGTTTGGACCGAAGGCCGATAAATATTGCAAGTATGAGATTTTGCTTTTGTCCTGTTTGGGGGTGTTATGCTTCTTGGCGGGTGGGTTGGCGGGTCTTGGGGCATTCCTGGGAAGGTCTAATACCGGTTAGAAGTGGTTGGGACAAAATCCACGACGATTTTTTTTGGGCTATTTCTGACATTTTGCTCAATGTGGCCTTTTCGGGGCCTGTTTGGGGGGCTTCCTGGTGTTTGTGGGTGAGTTTCGGGGTCTGGGAGCACTGCTGGGACACTCTAATCTTGATTGCATTTGCTTTTCAGGAAATCCGTCGTGGCAACCCCGACTTATGGCCTAGCTACGCAGCGCGTTTGGACCGAAGGCCGAGAAATATTGCAAGTATGAGATTTTGCTTTTGGCCTGTTTGGGGGTGTTATGCTTCTTGGCGGGTGGGTTGGCGGGTCTTGGGGCATTCCTGGGAAGGTCTAATACCGGGTAGAAGTGGTTGGGACAAAATCCAGGCCGATTTTTTTTGGGCTATTTCTGACATTTTGCTCAATGTGGCCTTTTCGGGGGCCTGTTTGGGGGGCTTCCTGGTGTTTGTGGGTGAGTTTCGGGGTCTGGGAGCACTGCTGGGACACTCTAATCTTGATTGCATTTGCTTTTCAGGAAATCCGTCGTGGCAACCCCAACTTATGGCCTAGCTACGCAGCGCGTTTGGACCGAAGGCCGAGAAATATTGCAAGTATGAGATTTTGCTTTTGGCCTGTTTGGGGGTGTTATGCTTCTTGGTGGGTGGGTTGGCGGGTCTTGGGGCATTCCTGGGAAGGTCTAATACCGGGTAGAAGTGGTTGGGACAAAATCCAGGCTGATTTTTTTTTGGCTATTTCTGACATTTTGCTCAATGTGGCCTTTTCGGGGGCCTGTTTGGGGGGCTTCCTGGTGTTTGTGGGTGAGTTTCGGGGTCTGGGAGCACTGCTGGGACACTCTAATCTTGATTGCATTTGCTTTTCAGGAAATCCGTCGTGGCAACCCCGACTTATGGCCTAGCTACGCAGCGCGTTTGGACCGAAGGCCGAGAAATATTGCAAGTATGAGATTTTGCTTTTGGCCTGTTTGGGGGTGTTATGCTTCTTGGCGGGTGGGTTGGCGGGTCTTGGGGCATTCCTGGGAAGGTCTAATACCGGGTAGAAGTGGTTGGGACAAAATCCAGGCGGAAAAGCCTTTTGGCACTTTTTGTAACTTAGGGTTCGTTAGGGTTAGCCCTAGCAGCAGGATTGCATGTGTTTCGGGGTGTTCTAGATTTTTGCAACTGAGTTCTGGGGTCTTAGAGCACTCGTGAGAATCTGTAATTTTGGTTGCAAGTCATTTGAAGAAAATCCATGGTGGGAAAGGGGGGATTTGGCATAGTTAAAGAAAGCCTATGCCACTATTCTTAACTTAGGGTTCGTTAGGGTTAGCAGTATTTCTATTGCATGTGTTTGAGTGGGGGGGATTTCGAGTCTTGGAGCGATGCTGGCTATGGCTACTTTTGCTTGGTTGCTTGCAAGTGGTTTGAATGCAATCCACGGTGGGTAAGGGGTAATTAGGAAGGGGGGTACTTCGGCCTACTGTTACTTTCAAAGTAAGTTTTGTCACCAGTTTTCTGCTAGGTCTCGTTTTTTGAGATTTGATTGGGGGTCTTCTACATTTTTGCGACTGGCTTTAGTAAGGGTCTGGGTGGGAGCACTGCTAGGAAGATCTAATTTTGTTCTAAAAAACACTTTACAGTACACCTAGCTTGAGGGTAAAGATCCGCTACATTAATTTGCCCATACTTATTTATCCTTCAAAAGGTGACTCAGACAGAGTACGCACTTTCAAAAATATTGTACTGTCTACTAGGAAAATCAAATCGTGACTTTTTGCACTCCACAGCCTACATACCTTATATTTATTTATCAGTGGTGTTGTAATATTATATCACTTCCTGTTTTTCGTTGAATAATTACAGGCCGGGTTTCAGTCTCTGTAATGGGGAAAAAAGGATGGAGTCAGGCTTCACAGTAGCGAGCCACAATTCAGCATCAGGCAGGCAGTGGACAGGGTGTCTTCTGGTGACCAACATCGATGGACGAAGCGTCGGCTGCAATGGAGGAGTGCCGCTAATAGGAGGATTTTTTTTCTGCAGGCAACTGACTTACCACTTCCAACAGGACCACTACAACCACATAGATACAGTATCCCTTGCCTTTTTCTCTGACTGTGACTGCATTTCTTGGATCCCTCTCTGCTTCTAAATTGATCCCTTAACACATCACTTAGTCCACTCCACTATCACATCTGCACCACACATAGTCATTTGTAAGTACTCCTACGTAATTCGCAAGTCGCAGCACGCCCCAGGCCGTAGAGGACTGGGATGGCCCCAATGATGAAGCATGTCACCAAGGGGCAACCCTGGTGAGTGAGGGGACACCTAGAAAAAAAGCAATTTCTCCTTTTCTATCTACTATACCTTCCAGACCAACCCCACTGAGTGTTGTTGTAAATGGATTTATAGTGACCAGCAAGGCTCTCGGGTATCTGGCTACAGAGACCTTATGTTGAATATCGTTATCAATAATTCCACACAGGCCCTGTACTGTCGCATTCTTTCTTCCACAGTTGTCGAATGTACTACTTACTTTTCACTGACATGCATGCAGTAGTGCATGCACTTTCAAAGATTGATGGATAGGTTTGTACCCAAAGATTTGTTTATGTTCAATTGTTTGTCTATGCTGTGCTTTTTTTTACAGGGTGTCTTCTGGTGACTAACATCGATGGACGAAGCGTCGGCTGCAATGGAGGAGTGCCGCTAATAGGAGGATTTTTTTTCTGCAGGCAACTGACTTACCACTTCCAACAGGACCACTACAACCACATAGATACAGTATCCCTTGCCTTTTTCTCTGACTGTGACTGCATTTCTTGGATCCCTCTCTGCTTCTAAATTGATCCCTTAACACATCACTTAGTCCACTCCACTATCACATCTGCACCACACATAGTCATTTGTAAGTGCTCCTACGTAATTCGCAAGTCGCAGCACGCCCCAGGCCGTAGAGGACTGGGATGGCCCCAATGATGAAGCATGTCACCAAGGGGCAACCCTGGTGAGTGAGGGGACACCTAGAAAAAAAGCAATTTCTCCTTTTCTATCTACTATACCTTCCAGACCAACCCCACTGAGTGTTGTTGTGAATGGATTTATAGTGACCAGCAAGGCTCTCGGGTATCTGGCTACAGAGACCTTATGTTGAATATCGTTATCAATAATTCCACACAGGCCCTGTACTGTCGCATTCTTTCTTCCACAGTTGTCGAATGTACTACTTACTTTTCACTGACATGCATGCAGTAGTGCATGCACTTTCAAAGATTGATGGATAGGTTTGTACCCAAAGATTTGTTTATGTTCAATTGTTTGTCTATGCTGTGCTTTTTTTTACAGGGTGTCTTCTGGTGACTAACATCGATGGACGAAGCGTCGGCTGCAAAGGAGGAGTGCCGCTAATAGGAGGATTTTTTTTCTGCAGGCAACTGACTTACCACTTCCAACAGGACCACTACAACCACATAGATACAGTATCCCTTGCCTTTTTCTCTGACTGTGACTGCATTTCTTGGATCTCTCTCTCTGCTTCTAAATTGATCCCTTAACACATCACTTAGTCCACTCCACTATCACATCTGCACCACACATAGTCATTTGTAAGTGCTCCTACGTAATTCGCAAGTCGCAGCACGCCCCAGGCCGTAGAGGACTGGGATGGCCCCAATGATGAAGCATGTCACCAAGGGGCAACCCTGGTGAGTGAGGGGACACCTAGAAAAAAAGCAATTTCTCCTTTTCTATCTACTATACCTTCCAGACCAACCCCACTGAGTGTTGTTGTGAATGGATTTATAGTGACCAGCAAGGCTCTCGGGTATCTGGCTACAGAGACCTTATGTTGAATATCGTTATCAATAATTCCACACAGGCCCTGTACTGTCGCATTCTTTCTTCCACAGTTGTCGAATGTACTACTTACTTTTCACTGACATGCATGCAGTAGTGCATGCACTTTCAAAGATTGATGGATAGGTTTGTACCCAAAGATTTGTTTATGTTCACAATTCTTTGTCTATGCTGTGCTATTTTTTCTTGTCTCCCAAAACCTTTCCCAAAAACCCCCGTACCCTTCCATTTTTCAAACCCTAACCCTCTTCCCCCGGGCTGTGTGGTTTTGATTGATGTGTGACTAAATTACAGCAATAAATCCACACACTTGCTGGGGAGGATAAGGTGATAGCAACAGGCTGGTGAAGAAATCCGAGGATATATTCTTACTCTGCTTGACATAGAACCATTGCTAATGTGAAAGAACTTCAACCGAATTAGTAGTTATACATTACCATTTGTTAGGCTACAATGTGGCACTGTTCTACTGTACTTCTGTCACCTGCTATATTCTCAGTTGTACCGTTGAATTGCTCAGGAGGACAAACCAGATTTAATTTTCTTTTTTTTCATAGGCATGCAACTGCCACTGTGTCACACCACTAGTACCACCGCTATGAGGAAATTTTATCCGACCAAGATTGCCAACCTTATTCGCTGTTTCCCGTGGAGCCAGCCCTGGGTCTAGCCCTACTTTCAAACACAAATTACAGGTAAGATAAGCGTTTGGTGGTTTGGGACTATAATGGAGTATTAGTACGAGAGACGAGAGACTGAAGGTAGTACTACTAAAGTCCTAGGACTCTTGGATTCACTTCACTTAGTCTGTGAGAGGCACTTAGTGTTGAAAACATTTGGGCATTTACACTTAAAGGAAGAAAATGGAACTAAACTTTCAGGAAAACAAAGTCACTGTTAAACCCCCACCCGCCAGGCAAGCAGTAAGAAACGGGTATGCTCAGATAAAGTTTGAAAAAGTATATTTATATCCCTAACAAAATAATCTCCCGCAAGACCCTCCCTAACCCCAACGATTGTCCTTCAAAAGTCCCCAAAAATCCAACTCCCAATTCCCACCCCCCAAAAGTCTCTAAAAAAGGGGCAAGGGACACTATGGGTGGATGCTGTCAACTTTTTGGGCCAGGGCATCATGCTCCTGGCGGAGCAAGGCGTGCTCTACGCGGAGCCCCTCCAACTGGTTGGAAAAGTGGTGGAGCTCCTGCTGGAGGCGGGACACCATCAGGGTACTGCGGCGCAGGCGTGCCTTCAATGCCTTGTAGGTGCAACGGCTGTGAGAGGAAGCTGTAGCTGTTGTCCTTGCTACTCGGCGGTGGCGTTTGGCTTTGGCAGCCCGGCTCAGTCTGGGTGGACCACTGTGCTGGGTGGCACTGGCAGCCCGTGGGGGAACGGAGGCCGATGCAGACGACGTAGTTGTTGTGGTCGACTGCACACTTTCTTCGTCCTCCAGGGCCACCAGCCGCCGATATTCGGCCACAGTGGCATCGATCCGCCGTTGCCGGGCCGCTCTAGCCAGCTCCTTCCTCCTTGTTCGTTTGGAAGGAGAACCTATATGAAGAAAGAAAGACATAGTCTGTAACCAATGCTCTTTAAGATTAACTCAATCATTCAGCAGAAATTTGTGTTGCACTACAACTAGCAACTTGCAAACGCATTACATAACTATTGAGGCCAGTATCTATCTAACCTCACACTTCTTCATCCTTGCTCTAACATTAGTGGGAGTTTAAGGAACAAATTCTACAAGCACTATGGACTTCCATTGGAGTCGACTATGAAAGTACACCAGTCTTATTCTTCTTCTTGTCTCTTGTTTTGGAAAATTGGTACGTTATCTTCTGCAAGCCGGCATAATGGCAGCGCAGTAAACTTGCACCCGAGAAAAAAAAAAACACGCCATGAGGAGTGACCTAGACTTGCGTTGCGTTACTGTACCCGTCCAGTACATGCAGGTGGTGAAGCTCTTACTTTTCTATTATGGGTGGCACTGAGAATACTCTGTTACAACTCAAGGGCTACTGCTTAATTAATTTAACTTTCACCCTACAGTGGAAATGAGTACTATAAATGGAAAATTGAAGAAGATAAATAATCTGATTATCTATCACTTCACATGGGATGTTTTTGCTTATATATGGGATGACTCTAGGTGCTTTGCTTTTTATTGAGTGACCAGTGATACATCCACACATGAATGACTGAGTACTACTAAACTTATTAGGAGAGGTAGGGAGTGGCCACCGTAATAACCGGATCTATGCAGTGCTTGCAATACAAACTACTGCTACTATTGATGGTAGTATTTGGACAAAATTAAAAGTTCTTTTCCTTGCCTTTCCTACACTGGAACGGACGTGCGGGTGCAGTGTTACATGCTCTTCAAAGTTACACTTAGTTCATCCACTGACCGTCTACTCTCTCTAGATCATGGGTACTCACAAACTTTCTCTCAGGGGCTACATTTACAGTGTAGTTTGGGGCCGAGGGCCGCACTGGTGGGGGCGGAGTCAGAGGGGGCGGGGCTAAAGCAAAACGATAACTTGTGACCATGAGGTTGCACACAGGTCCCTGCAGCAGATGCCCTCATCCACTGAGCCACCAGACCCAGCATTTACATACATCTCTCTCCCTCCTGCTCTCCCTCCTGCCCTCCCTCTCCATCTCTCTCTCCCTCCTGCCCTCCCTCTCCCTCCCCCTCTGTCATGTCACTGTGTGTGTGTCTATCTGTGTCAGCCTTCAGCCCGGGTTGAGACCGCTTCCTCAACGCGCACACACAGACAACAACACCAAAGTACTTAACAGGTCTTTAAAAGACCATTAACATATTATTGAGGCTTTGTTTGTTGTAGCGCCCCTGCTTCTCCACCCTGACAATCACTGCTTGCCCGGCCCCACAGAGCAGAGGCTTTGTTCTATTTCACCTCTTTGTGGCCTTGCATCTCCACTCTGCTCTGTGGGGGCCGGGGGAGCAGTGATTGTCAGAGTGGAGATGCAGGGGCGCTAACAGGTGAAATACAAAAAAGCCTCTGCTCTGTGGGGGCCGGGGGAGCAGTGATTGTCTGCAAGGTCTGCGCACCTCCAAGGAAGGCTTGCCGGGCCACCACCGGCCCGCGGGCCGTACTATGAGTACCCCTGCTCTAGATACACATATGCTATCTAAGAGTCAGATAGTAGCATGATCCAGGTATATGGACACATACAGTTTCTGTGTCACCCACCCAGGCTGTTGTCCTTCCACCCATCATTGCTTCATCATTCACCCAGCCATGCATCTCATATTCTTGCCTTCCCAGCTAGTCTTCAATCTCAATAAGTAAGGAATATATAAGAGCTTACCTCTGGCCGCCACCACCTCCGTCTCAACTCTCACAGCCGCCGCCTCCTCCCCTGAAGAATCGCCCTCTGCCTCTGTGTCGAGCACCACCACCTCCACACTGGCCCCGCCACCAGATGTTCCACCTACAAAGTACATTTAAGAATGTTAAAATAAAGCACTCACTAGTCTTTGGTCTGGGAATGAAGACATGTGAAAACAATGTAATTTGTGACTGTCTACGTTAAAGTTAAAAAAAATGTCCCTTTTTCAAGGGAAGGTTGTCTTGCTGCACTTTTTGGCACAACTGATGAAGGCTGTTTTTTTAACACGCACCATTTTTCTCCACACAGACAGAAGATGGACTTCTAACAACAAGAGCAAGTTGAAACGAGGTGAGAGCTCGGCTCGACCACAAGAAATGTCTTCAATTAATCGTCAGCACTAACCACTTTTCCATTATCAGTTAAACGTTTAGTTTTATTATGACTTCATTTTAATAAATGTGTTTACTTTTAATAAAGCTTTTAAACTTAAATACAATCTGTGTTTTTTGGTCCAGACTAGAGTGACTGAGCGAAAGGTTTTGCAATTTTTGCAAGCATGAGTCCAGATAGAACACTTCAAAAGACATTATGGACAATCCCAGAGGACTGCACTAAGTTGATAGAGCTATTGCTGACTAGAATCATGGGGGTTTCGCCAACCGTGCAATCTTAGTTAGCTACACAGACAGACTAATAAGAATAATCTAGTAATACCACAGGGAGTCATAGTAGAGGCAGGATAAGAATTTAGATACAGTCTACAAGAAGAGCAAAGACAATTTTGAAAAAAGTCAAATGAGGAACGCTAGGAAAAATAGGTACTAGTCTAAAATGAAAACTTACTGGGGCCAGCAGAGGAGCCCTCGCCTGCCCGATCCTGGCCCTGTTGAACAGCATCCGCCGCCTGCTGCTCCTGTGTCCTCCTCTCGCCCCTGGGGGGAGCTGACGTACAACATGAAAGAAAGAACAGAAAACATGGATGATTGTTGCTTGTCAATGTCAACCAAATCAAACATTTCAAAAGAACAATAACAAAATATTTCCGCGAAATTATATTGATTAGGGTTAGTTTTCATTTATTTGCGGACCTGTGACTTCGAAAGTCACGTAACTCACTAAACAAAGTACAGAAACATTCACCTAGGACTGGCAGGCAGCAGTCCGCAGGCAAGACGCAAAGTGACAGACAAACTCCATTGTGATTTCAGTCAGATCAGTGACAACACTAACAGTTGCCTGCTACATTACCAGTCATTTAAATAGTCAAACTATCAATCCACCGCCACTATTTTTCTTATTGTCAGGGGTACAAAGGAAGGGGCAGATTTAAGCCCCTTGCGGCTCTTTTGCGCCGTTCTTGCGTGACTTTTGTGACGCAGCAGCTAAACAAAAAAGGGCGCCATGGTGCAGCGTATAATATTATAACAACGTGACGCATTTGGGAGATGCATCCCGTTATAAAGCCCTGCGCCATCAGGGGGCGTTCCAGCGCAAGGGAGGGCATTCCTGCGCTGGAACACATCCTAATAATGGCTGAGGGAAATCTACAAAATTTCAATCAGTCACCTTTAGGACAATGATGCGTGACACAAACCCTGCACCTGCTTGAAGCAGACGTACGGCTTGACCCAGCATTGGGGAGATAGGGTACCCCAGAGCATTGCTGGAGCTGTGCCATCGTTGTGACGCAACTCCAGCAGTAAAGCTTCGGTGACGTTTTGGGCCCATGGTGCGCCGCATTGCAAATACGGCGCACCATGTTTGGTGGTGGTAGCGGGCCGCACAATTAATGGCGCATCCCTGCTACTTTGCAGGGATGCGACGGTAATTGCAATTCTGCCCCTTAGGGGCATACTTACTTACGCGTTCTGGCGCATCTCCAGAGATGCGCCAGATCAAATGCGTCACGCAAAACTACCCTTGTGACACGGCAGATGCGCCTCATTTACAATGCGGCGCGCCCTGGCGCAAGGGTAGGCACTTGCGTGACGCATCTCGTCACGTAAGAGCGGCGCATCGCTGGAGGCACGTCGCCAACGCAATGCAACTCCAGTAATGCTCAGGGCCACCCAATACTTAACATGCTGTGTCAGTCCTTTAGCCTGCTTCGAGCAGACATAAGGAATTGAATTGACGTAGCAGCGTCGCAGAAGTGCCTGCGTTAAATCTTGTAGATTTCACGCAGGCAATTTTGCGAGGCGCACAGCCGCCGGACCGCCCACCCTGCGTACTAGGAACGCACCCATTGTGGTGCAGGCCCATGGCTTTATAACGTGACGCATCTCCCTAGATGCGTCATGCTGTAAATGACTCGCAGGGATGCGGCACGTTTACGCCGCTGTTGCGTCACGCAAGGCAACGTAAACGTGGCGCAAGGGGCTTGTAAATGTAATCTGCCCCCTAGTGTCTAGCATTACGCAGTTCTGTAAAGTACACTCATACATAATAGTTACTCAGGCCAATGAGACCACGAAATAGAAAACAAATAAGCATAGTAGCAACGCCACTGAGAAGGAGAGCAGTGCACCTGAAATGCACAGAAGATTTTGAAATATAATTTAACTACAATGTAATCGTCATCAGCGGCATTATTGGCTTGCTCCATGTAAAAAACAAATATTTGCAATACAACAACACAGAGCAGGAGAAAACATCATAGTAGTGAGTGATTAAATGGCTACTACTACTCACCAAGCCCGGGGATCTCCAAGCCGAGCTGGTCCAGCAGGTCGCGCTCGCGGTCCAGGAGGTCCATCCAGCGATGGGTGACCTGGCTGTAGGTGCGCTGGACCCCGTAGAGGTGGGATATGGCCCAGCACACCTTCTCCCACCGCTTCCGGCGCTCCCGGATGTTGTAGCCGCCGGCCGCGATCCTGCCGCCTCCCGCGATGGTCCTGGGCAGGCGGCGCTGGACGAAGTAGACCAGCGCGCCCACTTCCTCCGGGCTGGATGAAGTATACCAGCCCGCTCCCCCCTCAATCTCCCGCATGCTGTCCTGGCACTGGGTCCAGCACTACTCCCCGCCGCCGCTGCGGCCCTCAAGTGCCTGGGCAGCTTCACGGCGCCTGGCTTGACCATGGTCTGGGCAGGTAAGGTAGGAAGAAGTAGAAAATTAAGAAAGAATAGGATAGGGAAGAAGAAAAGAAAAGAGTTTAAAAAAGTAGTTTAAAAGTAAAGAAAAATAGCAGAAAAGACAAAAATATACAGCTAGGAAAAGAGAGGGATAGATAAGAAGCAAAATCGTAAAAAAAAAACTGAAAACAAGCAAAGGATGGCAAAGATACCAAGAGGATTAAACACCATGCCCAGACACAGGATATGAATGAAAAACAAGATGGCCGGCGCCCGTTCACGAGCGCGAAAGTAAGTTCGCGCGAGATTTTCCTCGCGATCTCGTGCGAACCTCTTGATTTCCCGCGCGATCTCGTGCGAACCTCTACTCGCAATGCGCTTACTGCGCGAGATTATACATAGCGGGCAGAAACAGAAATACGTCACGCAAACAAAATGGCCGCGCCCGTACTCGACCTTGGGGTAAATTCGCGTGTTGCGCTGCAAGCGGCTCGCGAATACTGCAAAAAAACTCGCGAAACAACAAGCCGCAAAAAAATAAAATGCTCATTCGCACGAATTGGCGGCTTCCGCGGTCGGTTTCGCACGACGCCGCGCCCCGCGAATAGCGCGAAAAAACCGAAAAACGATTTCAGCAAAAGCAAAAGCAATGAGCAGGTGCAAAAGGTCAACCTCATGATTTGTAACGATTCTTTGTAGTGCTTCCTGAGGGGGCCCTCCAGAATTCGGTTGCCTGCTTGCAACTATTGTGTGACCCTGCTCTGACCTTAACTGTATGCCACAAAGGTCCTGATTTACAGCTAAAGGAGCAGACAAGCAGGTGCCAGGCTGGAACTTGAAATTCTTTCAGTGACACATTAATTAGCCCCTAATTCATTACTGTCAGTTGGGGCAGGGCAGGTGTTGTTAATAAACTAACCCCAAATTAATTCATGTCAGTTCAAGCAGGGCAGGTGGGCTTGCTTTTCGCCCCCATATTCTACAGTGATGATGAACCAGAGGGTGGCATTGATGTAACAGAGGGTGGCATGGGTCAAAGAGAGGGTGCCAGTGGTGAAACAGAGGGTGCTGGGAGGCTGTGATGATGAACCAGACGTAGAAACAACATAGTCGCGACCGTTGCGAGCCGACAAGTAAGTTCGCAATTGCGAACTAGTACCAAATCCTCACGAACTGGCAGAAACAATTGCGAACACACAAAAAAAATCCGCAAATTCGCGGGAATTCGCGGATTTTGCGGATTGCGAGTTCGCAAATCCGCAAAATTCGCGAACGCGAGATCGCAAAATTCGCCCATACTTGAGTCCAGGCTATGCAATACAGCTGGTGGAGAACATGCAAAGTGAGCATGATGGTTTGGATGGCCCGACACTGCCAACCAAACCGTCATTCGCACTTATGGTGCAACCACCACTCCTCCTCCCTCAACGTCACAGGAGCCCAGCCACGCCCCACCGTAACCTAACCTGACTTCAACTGCAAGCTTAATACAAAAAAAATTATAGTAACCAAAAGTTATTATCATTTTATTTTTTGTATTGAGCTTACAGTTGAAGCCGTGGGACGAGGCTCCTCCACCCTAGCGGAGGATCTGCTGCTGGTAGGTACCCACATACAATTTCTACTGCCTCCGTGCATAGATGCAGCCACACGCTTGTTGAAACACGTTTTGAGACGTCTCTGCCATGCATGGATTGCACCAAAAGTCTCCCACCATTCGCCTCACTGTACTCACACACAGGGCCGGCTTTAGTTCTTGTGACACGTAGTGCGAAAAATCATTTTTGCCTCCCTACGCCTCATGATCGCCTCCTCGGATTCTCTCACTTCTCCTGGGTAAAAGTGCCCCTCAACTCTCCAATCATAAGTTAATGCTAAACACAGCGTTCCCCTGAGGTCAGCGCCCCCTCCACAGGTCATCACCCAGTGCAGGCACCAGTCACACTGCCCTAAAGCCGGTCCTTCTCACACATTTTTTATATATTCATACACCACCATCTAATGCTTAAAGAGCCCATTCTTCCTTTTTTCGCTTTAAATTCATCTATAGTTGCAGAAACTAAACATAGCAGGAGCACCACACTGTTCCTTACACATAACATTCAATATTAATTACATACATTACGTGACAAACCCCCGCTGTTCCATCTTTAGCACTCCCAACGATTAGTATACCTACTGCTCGTCCGCAGCGCACTTTGGTGCCTCGTCAGGGGTAGGAAGTGATATATAAATACAACTATAATGAATCCAATACATAATTATCTAGCAACATGCAAGTGTGCAGCCTCACCTGATGCAAAATCTATGCTTTCATTACTGTTCTCTTATTCTTCACAGTCTTGACAGCGTGCACTGTTTGCCTATTTTTTAACTGAGCCCTAAACATCGAAAACATCTTGGATAACAATTTGTACATGTTGGAAAACAATTTCAATATTTGTAGTGTGTCAATTTTCAGTATTTTTTTTTTTACAAGTAGATGAAAACTACAAAGGGATTTTAATTATTCCCACTGAACACTGGTGAGGCAAATGATAAGCAGAGGAGTTCAGAACGTTTACGGATTGGCTGATTGTGCTCAAGGTTTCCGGGAATTGCAAGATGATGCAAATCACCACCTGATCATTTGTTTTCATCATTTATTTGCTCCATCGAAACGATACTTTTTAAAACTCCACAAAATCGGCGACCTGTGCAACGTTTAACGCCTTAGCAGCGGCGCAAATTCTGCTGTGGCGCGTGGGGGATAGGGGGTGAGCACGGTGGCGCCATGCTGGTGACAGAACCATGCCGTCATGACTCACGGGCAAGATGTGCTCATGACGGCGTGGTTCCGTCACGACTACGCCCATTCACTAATTAGCCCATACAGGTGGGGAATCAGTGCCACGTGGGCGGAGCGGCTGCAGCATAACGGAACCACGCCGTCATGAGCACACGCCGCCCGTGGCTCATGACGGCATAGTTCCGTCAATAAGCAGGGAAGGGGTAAAACTCTTACAAAATGAGGTTTACTCATGAACACCCAATGGAAATACTATGTTTATATTTATCATGAGAAATAAGCTGCCAAGTCATTTTTGCTCAAAATTGTCCCTGGAGGCAAATTTGTCTGCATGTCTCAAACCTTTTTTTTTCTTCTACTTCCCACAACTTTATGCCCATGATTCCCATTGAATGCACGACTGTCTAGTACCCCAATGCTGCCCAAAATATATCACGGAGGATAGGTAATCCAGGACGGTCCAACATCGAGTCTAGACGAGCTAGTCTACATTTGATTTACACACTCAAATACAGTTTAAAATGGTCTCACATCACTTGAGTGGGCTATGGATATCACCAAGTTCAACTTTACCTTTTTCTCTTCTTCATCAGAGCTTTTATTTTGAACCAGCCCTTTGCTTTGTTTTTGCAGATAAGTGAACGTGTGAAAGAGAAGGGCAGAGTGAGAGCACAGATAGCAATCAACCAATCAACCGTCTTTTAGAGCATGGCAGTGAGCCAACAGAGCACTCAGTCCAGCTCTCTGTTTGTATCTTTCCATGGCTTGCACAACATGCATCATTTGTCTTTAAATATCATAATTAGTCTTCCATGGGAGGGAGTGCCATTTAAATTTGCGTCATGCTAGGAATTCTCATAAAGCTACCCTGTGTTCTGTGTGGGTAGTCTTAAGCACTATTGGGAGGCAGAAGCATTCATTGTTTTTTTACCATACTGCACAGGAAGCAATGAGGCGTTGGCAAAAGTTTTTTTGTGATGTTGAAAAGTAAATGTTATGATGAGAGTAGGATCTATCTATCTATCTATCTATCTATCTATCTATCTATCTATCTATCTATCTATCTATCTATCTATCTATCTATCTATCTATCTATCTATCTTTATTCCTTTCTTCACTGAAAAAAGCAACTAAAGTAGAGCTGAAATTTGCCAGTAGCTCAGCAATCAGTTCCACAAAATCCATTCAAAGCATAGTTCGCACACCAAATGCAATGAACTTGATCCCCCCTTGATGTTGCAAATGTCCTAAATAATCTTGCAGATTCTAATACGTCACATTTTAATTAACACTGTGAATATTATTTATTAGTTTGAACATGTGTTGTTGAATGACTTGGTGCTTTCATGTGCAGTTATTTATTGATATATCTATTTATGGAGGGGTTATAAATATTGCAATTGGTGTGCAAGTTATGCTTTGCATAGCCGTTGATGAAATACTGTATCCAATATCCAGCCCACATAGGTGGAGAGGTACACCAACCTGACATGGAAGGTCAGCCCTCACAACACCCCTCCTGCACCTTCCTTTCAACTGTGTGGAGTGAAGGTTGGCTACAGGCCTTGGGCCAAACTGTCATGAGCAGTCAAACTCTGTTGCCTACAGCATGCTCAGTTGGGGTTTGCCACAGGGCCTGATCTACAGACACGCTTTGCAATCAAATTACTATGGATAGGGGGGCAAAGCTAAACCACTACCCTGAAGGTGGCACCTTAGTGTGGCTCAGTAGCCTTCCACCCTATGTGGATCGTCACACAGCTGGATGTTACTCAGTGACTTTATTTAAGGCATTTTTGGGAAGTGTGGATTTCAATGTGTGCATGAGAATGGAGCGTGGTACATGTGGGAGCTACCTTTGAGCCCTGAAGTGTAAACTTGAAGAGTAGCCTCTTGAGCCCAGCAGCGCAATCTAAGCACTACCACATCGGCACACCCATCCAACAAAAATGGGTTACCCAATACTCATTCCCTTGACCATCACGATGGCTTTCAGTATTGCCTGATACCTACCTAGGAGGTGTCAGTGCTACCACAGGGCTAGTTGGTGGCAAGCTGTCTCCCAGTTTAATTTGAACAGCGAGGTGCAGCTTCTACAGTGAGGCGGCCATGTGACCCCACTGATAAAATAACAAGAATATCGACACCCACCTGCTGCCTGGGTGAGTTTCTCTTTGTGGAGGTGTGCTGGTTGTAATAATGTGCATGTGTACCAGAGTGGAAAGTGTGCCTAAAGATGACAGCCATCATTGATTGAGACAATTTTATAGACCTATCAGGAAACGGAGTGGAGCCTCAACTACTTTTACACTGGGCCTAATTACAGTTACGATGTCCAGGACAGCGTTGCCACTAGTGTGTCGTGACCTGTGTTTATGTGCATGACGCCTCTAGTGGTCCTTGGCAGACTCCTTACAAGTATTACTTAATCTGGTGGGTGTGACTGGGGGTGGTTAAAAAAGTTTGTGACACAGTACATTCAGTTAACAGATGCATGCTGAAGAATAAAGACGTGCAAACAAGAGCTCCTTGTGTGGCTAGGTCTGTTACCTGCTCCAGAGCTGGGAAGGATGCAACAACTGATGACGAGATAGGGGATACATGGCCCCCCAATAATTCAAGACTGCTTTTCCTGAGAGTTTGTCGTGGTCCTGCAAACAGCTTGTGCGTGCCACATGTGCCTAAAGAAGCAGTCTACTGTTAGTGTATGTGGAGTCAAAGCACAACTCCTGCTTTTGAGAGGCTCTAACAGAAGGTGAAGGTCCTATGGAGAAGTACAGTCAGGAAGCCTGCTGAAAATCTACTGATAAGGCCGAAAGAAGAGATGTTACACAATAGCATAACACAGAGCCAGCACTTATTCAAAGCAGAAACGCTAAAGGACAGTGACAACCAGGTGCGAAGAATCGCTAAAGACAGCAACAGTGTTGCAGGGATTCTGCTCAGACACAGAACTGTGCACAGAGACTCAGGACCTCAGTGAATTAGGGTGTGCCAAAAACTCACATTAGTACCCAAAATCCCCTACCAGATTAGCAATCAGTGTCACATTTGCTCTCCGTCCTATAGCAAAGAAACCGTTGATTAGACAACCTAGAAAATGCGACTTAGGACCATCTCAGGAATGGTGGGAAGTGAGAACACTCTTTGGTTTTACTCTCATAACAGTCCACAACAGGAGTAAAAAAGACACACAGTAAGGTTAAAATATTTTTTTTACGACGTTATCTCAAGCGCAGTATGTTAGCCAACATAAGCATACATATGATTAAAAATAATATGGTCAGCATGGTTACAACTCCATAAAATACAAAAGGAAGGAATCATATTACAATGATAGTGCAAACAGGTGATGAAAGCACCTAGTTTAAACATCCTCCCTATAAAGGAACTACGTATTAACAAACTATCGAAGGTCTCTTGAGCTTTGTTAGGGGGATCCTATTTACCTGTCCGCTCAGTAAATGGAAATTACATCAGGACCGGTTAGTCTCTCTGCATGCCTGGAATCTTCCAAGTGTGTTGTGATAAAGGCGCCAGAATCTTACTCGGCTTACAGCTGCCAAAATGTTGTGTCTAGAATGTGTTACACGGACACACCGATAAACAGGCTTGCATTTTATGATAACCTTGGCAGCTCAGCACTCACTGTACAGACTGGGGGCACAATGTATGTCTAGAGATGTCGAAAAACAAACCTTTTCCCATGTATAGACCTTTGTGAAAGCTAACTCTGCAAAAACAGCTAAGCAGTGTTGTGTGCAAAAAGCAGCAAACGGTAAAATGGACCTTAAACTCCTAATACACCATGCTAACTTAACATGAACGCTAAAAAGAGACCCATAAACAATACTACAACAGATAGGTACAAGAAATCACTAGAGGCAGTGACAACCGATTATAGGAAGTACACATGTACTTACCAGCAGGAGCGAGGGAAGTGCCATTTGACCCGAATCAGGTGTGATGACACAGCCCAGTTGAGCCACTGATCCATGCAAAGTGGCATGCAGAATCCAATACACCAAAAGGCCTTTGGAATAGTGAAACTTTTCAATGGCTACTGAGTAGAGCGCCAAATAAGGTGCAGTCATGTTCCTGAAACCACCACCTCGTTTTGATACTGCCAAAAAGCTGAATATTGGCGCCAGATGGACTGCCTTGATCGATACGTTTGATGACTTCATAGATACTATACAAAAAGTAGATGACAAAAAGAATATCAAATACTTAAGGAACCTGGCAGATAATGGAGTAAAACAGGTGATAAAGAAGATATTGCATGCCGATGAAGTATCATACCATCAAATCAAGAAGACTTTGGAGGCAAAGTTCAACCCAATGCCGAATGTCAACTATGAAACTTTCAACCATGCAAGAAAGCAACTGTGTGAGACGATGAATGATTTTGCTGAGAGACTTGATATGCTTATAAAGCACTACAAGTTCAATTAATTCAATGATGAAGAAGCCATGCATCTTAGAGTTATCGATGGTTGCCTCTCCAATTCATCCAGATGACGCATACTGAGAGAAATGCTCAGTTTGGAGAAAGTGCTCATGGCTGTAAGAGTGGAGGAACATGGCGATCGACAAGTTGATGATATGAAAGCTGGAACAACCCAAAATGAATCAGCGTTGAGCATGAAAAATAAGCAAAAACATAAGGCAGAGGCCCACTGAGTGATGCCTCTGAAAAACAAATTGTGTTTCCCCTCTGCATTCTTGTGAAACGTAATGCCATCAGACACATATGAAAAGCTGTAGGAAGGAATACAATTTCATAACGGTTTGCAAAGCGAAAGAGAAACTAGGATTTGGCTTAATAGCTATGGCATGATTAACAAAAAAGGGGTGACCCTGTGTCCCTTAGAACCTTGAACAATGCTCATGAATGTAGACAAACGAAAAATAGCTCTCTGATACACAATGTGAGCTTTGAGAAATAAATGCTCAAAAGACAATGTCATAAGTTCAACTTGTTATATTATAAAATTTATAACAAATACTTTTCAAAAAATATCCCAATTACTACATTCAAGGATAGGTTTTCAATACATGACAAGACCGTCATACAGACATGCAAAAAAAATGTTTTGTTGTGACTTTTTGTGAAGTGGTGCTCAATGGGTGTGGTGACATATATACAGTGCGAAGCAAATAATACATATACATATATACAAGATTGTTTTCAATGGCCAGATGCTGATTATCAACCAAGGATTCCTAAGATTGTTGTGAGGATCCTGGTGAGTCTGGACCTATAGATGCGTCAACGTTTCGACCCTCATGCGCCCCTGTGGGTGGTCGCGGTGGGTCTTTCTCAAGACAAGGAATGATGACTTGCAGTTTTTGATGCCCGTTTTCCTTACAGTAAAATGGGATACCTTTAAAAAACAAGAAAAATGAAACCTTTCAGTTTCATTTTTGAAGGGCAGGAGGTGGTCCCTGGGACCACTGCCTGCCCTTAAAAATATTTTTTGAACCAGTCACAATGGGGAAGGGGTCTCCTTTGGACCCCTTCCCGTTTGCAAGTGGTTTAGTAGGTGGTAAACTGCGAGTTTTTTGCGGCCGCAAAAGCGGTCGCAAAACAATTGTACATGGCATGGTGACTCGCTATTAGGAAGGGACGCCCCTTCCTAATTGCGGAAGTCACAAATGCTATTTTACAAGTCAGTAACTCACAAAATTGCATTTGTACATGCCATTGCCCTTTTTTGCAGTGGCAAACGGGAGGATCCCCCGTTTCCGGCCGCAAAAAAGGGTTGTACATCAGGCCCATAATCTGTGCAACTGCCTGTTTCCCAAAATGACTCAGCACCTGTTAAACATGTCTGATCAACCTAAGCAAGCTTGGGAGAGGATTGTGGTTGACTTGTGTGGACCCCTCAATAACGGACATCATCTCATGGTAACTGTTGATGAGTACTTACTTTTTACTCACATTGGAAGACCTATCATCAACCACATGTGAAAGAGTGGTCAAGAGGCTTGATGACATTTTCACAACATGGGGTGTTCCCTCCATTCTCAAATCTGCCAACAGTCCAATCTTCAATTTCCGAGAATTCAAATACTTTCTTTAGTCACTTGAAAATCAAACATCAGAAAAGTACACCTCTCTGGCCACAGGCAAATGTCGTTGTTGAATGATTTATGAGTATTTTGAAAAGGGTGTTCAGCATGCTGTTCTAGAAAGCCTCATCCTCAAGTCTGCTTTGTGCCCATCCCTCTGTGCCTATCATTCCACCCCTCATACCACCAAGAGAAAGTCTTGCCACCTTGCTGTTCGGGAAACTCTTGGAACAAAGATTCCACAATGTACCACCAATCGATCAATAGACCCTGATGAGATTTGTGTCACTGACACCTCTCGCAATGCACAATGAAGGCCTGTGTCAATCAGCACAGAGGCACTTGAGACAAAAGCTTTGAGAAAGGAGAACAAGTTCTTGTCAAGCAAAAGAAGACACGCAAAACTTACGCTCCATTTGATGTCAAACCACTGAGAGCTATGACGAGCAAAGGACATATGGTAACATATCAACAATGTGGATAATTCATAACCAGAGACTCGTCATACTTTAAGCCTTTGCCTCGAAGTTTCTTAGCTCCAGACCACATGAGTGAGGCAAGTTTACCTGAGTGCCGAAGTGAAGCATACAGAGTTGCCAAATGAAGGCTCCCCTCTATCTCAAAAAACAAGATCTGAAAGACTGGTACAAGTACCTTAATGACTCATCAAGGATTTATAATGTGTTCATATGTATATATTTGGGATCACTGAAAAAATATCGAATACAAAAATATAGGCGAAAAAAATATCGACGTACAAATATAGAAAGGCAAAATATCGAAATCCTATCTACTAACAGGTAAGTACAAACATATTGAATCAAAAATATCGAATAAATATATATACCTAATAAAAATATTGCATTTATTAAAATAACTTACAAATAATTTAGAATTAATGGAATAATAACTATAATTAATTAAAACATACTTGAAAATACGTAATTAACTTACAAAATATTAAATAATTAATTTAAGTTAAAAAAAATAAAAATACAACTTGATTTTTTAACACATATATATATATATAAACATAATATTCATTAAAAATATACGATATTTTTACTGTAGCATAGCAATAGGTTAACATTTACTATTACCACTCCAGCAACTGCAACAGTAGGGTAAACATTGGATAGCGTAGGGGTAAAAAATACTATTCCCGCTCCAGAGAGTGCAACCGTAGGGAAAGCGTTGGATAGCGTAGAAGTAAAATTACTATTCCCACTCCAGAGGGTGCAACAGTAGGGAAAGCGTTGGATAGTGAAGGGGTAAAAATTACTATTCCCACTCCAGAGGGTGCAACAGTAGGTAAAGCGTTGGATAGCATAGGGGTAAAAATTACTATTCCCACTCCAAAGGGTGCAACAATAGGGAAAGCGATGGATAGCGTAGGGGCACAAATTACTAATCACACTCCAAAGGGTGCAACAGTAGGGAAAGCGTTGGATAGCGTAGGGGTAAAAATTACCATTCCCACTCCAGAGGGTGCAACAGTAGGGAAAGCGTTGGATAGCGTAGGGGTAAAAATTACTATTCCCACTCCAAAGCGTGCAACAGTAGGGAAAGCATTGGATAGCATAGGGGTAAAAATTATTATTCCCACTCCAGAGGGTGCAACAGTAGGGAAAGCTTTGGATAGCGTAGGGGTAGAAATTACTATTTCCACTTCAGAGAGTGCAACAGTAGGGAAACCATTGGATAGTGTAGGGGTAAAAATTACTATTCCCAGACTATTGAGCTTAACAGTAGAGAAAGTAAATATTTAATATATAAAAATATATAAATTAAATATCAATACCAATAAAAAAGCAATTAAAAGTGAATACCAATTTAATACAATATAATAATTAATCAATTAAAAAAATATTAATTATTAACAATCATTACCTATGAATACAAATTAATTACCAATTTACAATTCATTATTTAAAAATTAACATTTAATTACCAATTAATTCAAAATAAATAGCAATAAATAAATAAAAACATTTAGTTATTCAAAATTAAATAACCACTCCAGCAACTGCAACAGTAGGGTAAACATTGGATAGCGTAGGGGTAAAAAATACTATTCCCGCTCCAGAGAGTGCAACCGTAGGGAAAGCATTGGATAGCGTAGAAGTAAAATTACTATTCTCACTCCAGAGGGTGCAACAGTAGGGAAAGCGTTGGATAGCGTAGGGGTAAAAATTACTATTCCCACTCCAGAGGGTGCAACAGTAGGTAAAGCGTAGGGGTAAAACTTACTATTCCCACTCCAAAGGGTGCAACAATAGGGAAAGCGTTGGTTAGCGTAGGGGCACAAATTACTAATCACACTCCAAAGGGTGCAACAGTAGGGAAAGCGTTGGATAGCGTAGGGGTAAAAATTACTATTCCCACTCCAGAGGGGGCAACAGTAGGGAAACAGTTGGATAGCATAGGGGTAAAAATTACTATTCCCACTCCAGAGGGTGCAACAGTAGGGAAAGCATTGGATTGCGTAGGGGTAAAAATTACTATTCCCACTCCAGAGGGTGCAACAGTAGGGAAAGTGTTTAATAGCGTAGGGGTAAAAAGTACTATTCTCACTCCAGAGAGTGCAAGAGTAGGAAAAGCATAGGATAGCGTAGGGGTAAAAATTACTATTCCCAGTCTAGTGAGCTTAACAGTAGAGAAAGTAAATATCTAATATATAAAATATATAAATTAAATATCAATACCAATAAAAAAGTAATTAAAAGTAAATACCAATTTAATGCAATATAATAATTAATCAATTAAAAAAAAATATTATTTATTAACAATCATTACCTATTAATACAAATTAATTACCAATTTACAATTAAATAATTAAAAATAACATTTAATTACCAATTCATTCAAAATAAATACCAATAAATAAATAAAAACATTTAATTAATTACAATTAAATAACTTTCCACCCTATTCCCCTATAAACCCACAACCCGCTAAGGAAAATAAATAAATTAAATTCACATAATTATCAATTAATCCATTAATAAAAATTAATTACCAATCAAGAATTAATTAATAACCAATTAAAAATGTATAAAAAATTGATTTAAAATAAATACCAATAAATAAATTAACATATTTAATTAATATTAAAAATAAATTACTTCCCACCCTATTCACCTATAAACCCACAACTCGCTACAGAATTAAATTATGCAAAAATTAAATAACATAAAATTCATTACCTAAAATAAATTACAATAAAAATATACACTTTTCACACATATACTAACATACAATCACTTTAAAAAATGTGATAATATTAAAAATTTGATAATTTTAATAACCTATATTATATACTTCGATATTTTGACTTTCTATATTTATAAAAATCGATATTACATTACTTACCTTAAAAACAATATTTTTGATGACTATATTCTATCCATTCGATATTTTGTCAATTCTATATTTTGAAGGCGATATTTGTGTAATTCGATATATTTTACTCAATATTTGGTTTGTATACCATATACTTGTTTGTACTTTTTATTTAACAAAGGAAGAGATGTTGTCTCCTGTGATAATGTGTATTAGGCCTCTAGTGGTGTTTGCATACTCCTTACAAGTATTACATAATAAGGTGGGTGTGACTGGGTGTGGTTATTAAAGTTAGTTATGCAGTTTGTTCAGTTAACGGTTGCATGCTGAAGAATAAAGGCATGCAAACCAGAGCTCCATTTGTGGCTTGGTCTATTACTTGCTTCTGAGCTGTATAGGATGCTGCAGAGTACATCACCTGAAACTGCAGTAACAGGTAAAGAAAAAAACCTATGTTATAAATAGATGTGTCCCTCCTATGTATACAGACACCTCAATCCTCATTATCACTGTAGCTTCCTAACTCTAAGTCATATATAAGGAAGAAGGCAGAAGCATCTATAAAAACTGATCCATTAGGAGACTTTCAGCTCAAAGAGTAAACCTCTTTTCCCTGACTGCCCTAGAGTGATCCGAATTCCTCATACCTGGCACCAAGATGGTTAGACAGCTGACATTTGTCCAAGCCACATGACAACCATTGGAGTAGCATTGAAATCCATTATGACTGCACAATAAAACATTCAAGCCACAATATCCACAGTGGAACAATTCACTATGGCAACAAATAAAGAGCTCAACACACTAAAGGGAGAAATGGCCACATGAGACACCAGCTAGATGCTGCAGACCGTAGAAGAAATGATATAGACCTTAAGGTGACAGAGAATATGACTTGGACTGTGGTACTATGGAACGAAAGAAAGTCACAGACCTAGAAAACTGCAGCTGTAGCAATAATAAAGGAATCTTTGGGTCTCCAGATACTTGCTTTCTGCAATTCTTCATACAAAAATAACGGGATAAACTTTTTATTTGCCACTGGAGTTCTAGCATGCACACAGGACACTTGAAATCCAAATACTATGGCAAATATACATTGGACAACAGTAGCATTTCTTTCGCAATCAATCAATCAATCAAACAGCATTTGTAAAGCATAACAGTGTCACTCCTAGGTGTATCTGGGTGCTGTGTCTCCATTGAATAGCCAGTTCATAAGTCTCTTTCTGAAGTCTGCCAGCGAGGGACCTGTTTGGAGCTGGAGGGTAAGGTTGGTCCAGGCATTAACAGCAATGAAGGAGAAACAGCTGCCACCTCTGAGGCTGCAACGGATGTGGGGGGGGGGGGGGTTGTGAGGGGGTGTGAACAGGAGCGCAGGAGTATGTATGTATGTATGTATTGGTGCTTTTATATAGCGCAATGACTGTCACCCTTCGGGTATCCGGCGCTTAGACTTAGATGATACAGACACAGTGTAAAACAGTTGCATGGCTTGCAGAGAGGAACTTTAACAGGTTTTGGGAAACAGGTACGTTTTCAAAGCCTTCTTAAAAGAAATAAAGTCGTCGGTGCGGCGTAAGCCAAATGGTATAGAGTTCCACAATTTTGCCGCTGTGAATCTAAACGATCGGCCTCCCATCCGAACCCTCAGAATCTTGGGAACTATCACCATACATGCTGAGGCCGAGCGGAAAGATCTAGAAGGTACATACCAGGAAAACAGGTTTTGCAAAGAAGAGGGACCCTGTCCGTAAAGGGCCTTATGTACCAAGCAAAGGGCTTTAAATTAAATCCTCTGGGGGATTGGAAGCCAATGGAGCTCCCTAAGTGCTTTTGTTGAGGAGTCAAGGTGACTGCGCGAGACGGCCAGCATGGCGGCGAGATTTTGAACACGTTGCAATTTTGCCACCAGGGTCTTTGGTGCCCCCAGAAGTAGTGAGTTACAGTAGTCAAGCCTACTTAAGATGATACTTCTCACTACTTCTGGCCTGGATTGTACCGGGAGCATCGGTAATATTTTCCGCAACATTGGCAGAAGTGCCATACAGGTGGCCACTGTTTTATTTACCGACACATCTAGCTGCAGACTGGGGTCAAACATCACCCCCAAGTTTCTGGCTGATTCGGCCGGCAGACTGGTGTCCTGGAAAGATGGAGGCCAAAAATTCGATGGCAGAGGCCTAGGGGCACGGTCCATGGAACAGTGCAATACCTCAGTTTTGGAACCGTTGAATTGTAAAGAATTAAGACTCAATCATTCCGCCGTCGTGGACATGCACTGATGGAAAGCCTCTTGCGACACTTCCTCCTTGCCTTCAAACGAGAAGACAAGTTGGGTGTCATCAGCATTGTTGGTGACTGCTATCCCATAAGATTTTATCAACTGGATCAGGGGACGGAGGTAAAGATTGAACAGGATCGGACTGATGGCCGATCCCTGGGGTACTCCCTGCCCCACCCTTCTGGTGTTAGATTTAAAGGGCGGCAGGGCAACCATTTGGTGTCGGTTGTCGAGATAGGACACCAGCCAGTCCAGAGCCAGTCCCGATACCCCTATTTCCTCCAGTCTCCTAATCAGTCACGTGTGGCTGACCGTGTCGAACGCGGCCGACATGTCGAGTAATACTAAAAAAGCAGCTCGACCTTGGTCGGCACGCGTCTGCAGTTCATCTAGCACTGTCACCAATGCAGACTCCGTCCCGTGGGCAGGTCTGAAACCAAACTGGGCCACGTCCAAGCAAGCATTGCTCTCCATAAAACTGGAAAGATGTTTAGTCACCAGTTTCCCCAGGATTTTAATTGGGAATGGGAGCAACGAAATGGGTCTATAATTTGCTGGACAGGTGGGGTCCAGGGTGTCCTTTTTCAGGAGAGGGGATACCACTGCCAGCTTCCAGCAGTCTGGAACCCATGCCGACTCAAGGGACTGACAGCAGATGGAGAAGAGAGGGGGGAAGAGCTCTTCCCGGAAAAATTACCGGAATTTAGGTGGAAGGGGGTCTAGAGGCGAGCCCGAGGGAGACCCCGTCTGCCAGTGCACAGAAGTCTTAAAAGGACGGTGAGGGGAAACTGTTCAATTGCACAGAGCTGGCATCTTTCACAGAAGCGGACATAAGGGTAGAATGGCCCGTGGTGTGGGAGATGGAGCCTGGCAATGTAGCAAGGTTATTCAGGATCGTTGTAATCTTGTCCTCAAAGGTCGAGGCCAGTGAGTCACATAGAGTTTGGGTGGCAGGAATGTTCTTGACAGTACACGCGGGAGAAGCCAAATCTTTCACAATTTTAAATAAGCTCTGGGACTTATTCTCCGCTGCCAGAAGTGATTCCTCTAGGAAACTAGCCTTGGCCTGTTTAATCTGGGCTTTGTAGGTCGCCAGAGCCTGTTTAAAAAGAGCTCTATTTGACTCGAGGTATAACTTTCTCCAATTCCGCTCAGCCTGTTTACATTGGTGCTTGAGCTGGTGGAGTTCTTCTGAGAACCATGGCATTGCGTGTTTTGTCCTGCCTCTGGTTTTTCGTAAGGGAGCCAATGAGTCCAAAGACGTTAGAATTCGTTGTCTAAGAGTCTCATAGCTGGCGTCTACATTATCACCCAGCATAAACCCATCTGAGAGCAGAGTGGGGAGAGAAGATTGTTTAAGGAGCTTCAACCATTGTCTGCCCACCTTAGTGGCTCCTAATCTGCGTTTCTTCATAGATGGGGTGGGGGATAAGAAATGAAAGTGGACAAGTGCATGGTCCGTCCAACACTGAGGAAGGATGCTTTGTATGGTCACTTGCTCAGCGTCGGCAAAGATAAGATCAAGCGCATGACCCTTTACGTGTGTCTGGGAGAGTACTAACTGCTGTAGCTGGATATTACTTTTAGCTTGGACAAGCTCTTTAAAGGCTGAATCGGTCAGGCCATCCGGCCATAGATTGAAGTCTCCCAACACTATTAGCCTCGAGTGCGTGTTGGAAAGCTCGTAGATAATATCAATAAGCGCCGTTACAGCAGATAGGGCGCTAGCCGGGGGTCTATAGCACAATAAGCCTGAGTAGATTGCGCCCCCCTGACCATTAATGGAAAAACCCATACATTCACAGCCTGGGATTGTCTTAATATCAAGCTGGGAGAGATCAATTGTCTCTCTAAAGATCATCCCCACTCCTCCTCCTCTGGACCCTACCCGGGGGTTATGTCGGATCTTGTATCCAGGAGGGCATGCTAGTCCCAACTCCACCAAACTGTTAGCGTTAGTCCAGGTCTCTGTCATAAAGAGTTCGTCTAACTCATGAAAATCAATGAGCAGCGTAATTTCTTCTGCGTGTTTACTAAGAGATCTTACATTTAGTAGTCCCCATGACAGTGAATCTGGCAGTCTGCTGATGGTAGAAGGCTGATGGCAGGGGGCATTATCAGTATTAAGTCTTAAGAGGTCGACGCGAGAGTAGGTAGGAGTGAGACGGCACTGAGAGGCATTTCCACCGGTGATGGGCGCGACCTGTGCGCGAACGGGCGCAAACGGGCTTACCTCTGGCGCACCTCCGGCGCGCATCCGCTGCGCGTCATCGCTGCGCTCTGACTGCCTGTCCATCTTATATAACCGTATACGTGGGAGGAGTGTAAGGGAAGCAACTAGTCCCCCAACAAAAGATGGCGCCCGTGAATCGGCAGCCCCAGATGCCCTCTCCCAAGATGGCGGCCTAAAACACTGCGAGGCTACGAATATCGGTCCCTAGCTGCCCTGAGTCCTGCAAGATGCAGGGTGAGCCCAGTAATTAAGGTGCGAGTAAGAACTAGTGCTCTAATGTTGCCCCAGATAGTCCAATGGATATCAGCAAGCGCAAGTATGCAGCGCGAACAATTAGAAAGTAACACAGAT
Source organism: Lissotriton vulgaris (assembly GCF_964263255.1). NCBI lineage: Eukaryota > Metazoa > Chordata > Amphibia > Caudata > Salamandridae > Lissotriton > Lissotriton vulgaris. Next base: position 901,248,398 of record NC_141687.1, read on the forward strand.
ACACGGCGCAATTAAATGATATACAGCGCTATTAATGTAAAAGTAAAAAATAAACGATTTTAAAAAGCAAGCAACAGCCAGCACGCTGCGATAAGCAAGTCTACCTGTCAGCGGCACGATCCTGGAGTTTAAATAGGCTCCGACGAGCTCTTCCAGATGTGGGAGGAGTGTAAGGGAAGCAGCTAGTCCCCCAACAAAAGACGGCGCCCGTGAATCGGCAGCCCCAGATGTCCAGAGGGTTGGTAGTAGTTCAGTCGATGGTTGATGTAGGCACATTCTAGGTTGTGGAGGGATTTGTAGGCATGTGTGAGGATCTTGACCTGGCATATCTTCTGGTTTGGGAGTCAGTGGAGATCTCTCAGGTGGGAGGTCATGTGGGTTCATTTGGGGAGGTCCAGAATGAGCCTGGATGCAGCATTCTGTATGGTCTGGAATCTTCTGAGGAGCTGGGTGCTGATGCTGGCATACAGGGCCAGCATCAGCCATACAGGCCGCCTGAGTGGTGGTCTTTCTGATGTTGGTTGGGATCCATCTGAAGATTCTGCAGAGCATGCAAAGTATGTGGAAAATGGAGGAGGCGACTGCATTGACTTGTCATTTCATGATCAGTTGGCTAACGAGGATGATGCCAGGGTTGCACACAAGGTCGGTCGGTGTCGGTGTAGGTCCAAGTTCTGCAGGCCATCAGCTGTGGTCCCATGTGGAGGTGTTCTTACTGAAGATCAGTACTTCAGTTCTGTCGGAGTTGAGTTGAAGGCAGTTGTCTCTCCTCCATTTGGCTACCTTTGTCATGGTGTTGCAGAAGTTGGTTTTGGCGTTGGAAGGGTCCTCGGTGAGCGAGAGAATAAGTTGAATGTTGTGTGCACTGGAGATTGTGTTGAGTTTGTGGGGATTGAAGTTGTGTGTGAGGGGGGTCATGTAGATGTTGAACAGGTTGGGGCTGATGGATGATCCTTGTGGTAAGCTGCATATGATTTCTTTGGGTGCGGAGCTGAACGGAAGCACTCTGATGCTCTGTGTGTATCCTGTGATGAAGAAGGTAATTCACTTGAGGGTGCCTTGCTGTATGCCTATGTTTTAGAGTCAGTTGATGAGGGTGGTATGGGAGATGTTGTTGGACACTGCAGAGAGGTTGGGGATCAGCACCACAGTTTCTCCACAGTCAAGGAGTGTTCTGATGTCATCGGTGGCAGCAATCAGTGCGGTCTCAGTGCTGTAGTTGGCAAAGAATACTTGGGGGGGTCATTAGGATGGCGGGCGGATTTCCCCCGCCAGGCTGGCTGTTGCCACCGCCAGCCTGGCGGGGGCAATCCGCCCGCCATCTGCACCTAAATTCCCCTCGCCATATTAGGATGGTGGGGGGAACCGCGGCGGACAGAAAGACCGTCTGCCGCTTTTCCGGCTCAGTCGCCATGCGGCCGGGGCAAAAAGGTTTAATATGGTGGCGGTGTCTATTATACACCGCCAGCCATATTAGCATGGCCCAAAACAGATGCCTTTCCGTGGCGGCAATGCCACCACGGAAAGGCATGCGGTCTTCACTTCGGGGCCCCCCTGCGGGCCCCTAGAGTGAAGGACAGGTGGGGGTGCACACAGGGGTACCTATGGTACCCCCCTGCATTTGCATGAACAAAGCGGCAGGCACCGCGCAGTGCCTGTCGCTTTGTTCATGCAAATGCATATGTGCATTTTTAGCATTGTGGCGGGCGGTGCTGAGAGCACCGCCCACCACAATGTTAAAAATACAGTGGTGGGCGCATCCTAATCCCCCACACGGGACCCCCGCCCTTATGGTGGGCAGTCCCAAACACCGATAGGATGGCGGACGGACTAAGTCCGCCCGCCATCCTAATGACCCCCTAATTGTTTAGTGTCCAAAAGGTGGCTTTGTTCCAATTATTCAGTGAGCTGCTGGTTGTCAAGTACTTTGGCTGGGTAGGGGAGCAGGGAGATCGGACAATAATTTTTGGGATTGTTGGGGTCAGTGGAGGATTTCTTTAGGAGGGCTCTGACGTCTGCGTGTTTCCATCTATCAAAAGAAAATAAAATGGAGCAGACTTTGTGTGCCACCTAAATTACAGGGACAGCTTAGATTTTCCACACATTTATTGAAGCCTAACGGAAAGCAAAGTAAATTTATAATGCTTCCGTCCCTGAACCGGAATAACAAACACCTGTTCCATCTGCCTAGCTTTAAGCTGAGATAGCTCTGGGGCATGGGAGATGGTTTCTCACTTGGCTCAATAAAGGAGATGTATCTAATTGTGGTGGGTTTTATCAAGTCTCGCCTTAGCCTCTCCTTACGGTAACAATCATAGAGAGCATTTTTTGTTAAATTCTTGTGTGTGTGGTCAATCAGTTGCGGGGATGTAAATAGATGACCCAGCACCACACTCGATAAACTATTTTCCACAGCCTTAAACCAAGGTATACAGTTAGCCCTCTCACAATTTAGGCAGTTCATAATAATATCACGTGACAGGGAGGCAGCGGAATTACACCAGATTTTTATCCAGAACAATGGGGGTCTGGATCTTATGAAGTCTTCTATATAAAGGAGATTTAGTTCCCTGTGACAGATGTAAGTTGGTGCACTGATGACCCCCCCTAGAATCTTCCGGTAAAATCTGTTTTCTTCGGTCTGTAGTTGGGTGCAGTTGGAATAACCCCATACCTCAGCACCATAGGTTCCCACAGGTAGACATTGTGTTCTATAAATTTGTAAGAGTGACACAATCACGTCTGCTTGTTTGGGTTGGCGAAGGGAGGTTAAGGAATTTATGGCCTTACTCATTTTATTCCTTCCCAGGGAAGCAAGGGGTTGCCAAGAGTCAGTGTTGGAAAATTACAGGCCAAGATAAGGGAAAGTGCAAGTGCTTTTTAAAATATCATCCCCTGATTGAATATGGCTTATTTTGTAACTTTTAGGGCCACAAGACATTATAAATGATTTTTTGAAATTGGTACAGAGGCCCAGGTCTGCCATGCAATATGGCTGGAACAGACGTGACTGCTAAATAGTGGCCTAGCCCTAGAGGGTACATCAAGATTTGAAAACTCTCAGTAATTCTAACAATCACTACAATATGGTCTTTAGGATGGGTGAAAGCTGGATCAAAGGAAGCTTTTAACCAACCAAAAGTACATTTGACCGTCCCTATCTAAGTGTTCTGTGGAACTGATTTATTAGCTGCTAAAAACTTTGCATATATATGCCACCAAATCACAATGTTTCACTATTCCCCCACTCTCACTGCAGGTTTAAGATTGGTCATCAACTCTCGTAGGACTATATACACTATGCTTTATTCCCAACTCCACCAAGGAGGAAACATGACACAATACCGAATTGTAGATCTCATCATATGGTCACTCAGTGAAAACTGGATGACCAACTACATCAAACTTAAAAAAGCTCTAGCCATCTTAGGATCTAAAAACCTAATATTGTGTTTATACTGGAAACCCCTAATTTGTACTAAATCTGCTAAACTCAAATGAGACTGGATGGGTAAGGTCATCTAGTCCCCATGCTCAGGCGACCTACATGCTCTGATATCAACCCTCAGCTAAACCTAAGAAAAACAGTGACTATACTGATACATAAAAGAATGCCAGCACAAATAGAAAAACATAGACAGTTAATAATGGGTGGTACATTTCTGCTTGCTTAAAGAAATATACCCAGACTCTGAGGGCCAGATTTTAAAAAAGACAGACAAGACTGTGCTGCACCCAAAGAGGCTTTGCTGCATTGGTGATAGGGAGGGAGCAGGAGGGTGTCATATCTATAGAAATTTGGTTGTGTCCTCCTCTCACCCTAGTGCCAGTGCTGATTTCAACTGCTGTGCCCCAGGTATATACCTTAGTCCCACAGTGCTTGAGTGCGTGCCTCAGTCTTGCATAGTTTTATGCAGGAAGGGTAAACTTCTCGTACAAAATACTATGCCTAGACAAGTTTAAACACTTATCTTAATTTGTATGTCTGCTGCACAGTGCAGCACACATGCAAAGTCGGAAAAGAATGGGGAAATTAAAACATGTTTCCTGTTAATGCCTCCTTTGAAGTGGCATTAACTTTTCTAAACCCTGTCTAGAATTTGTTGCAGATATGGGTTTGCGTCAAAAGGCATGGGTGGTCGTATGGGAATGCTCATGCGCCACCTATGTAAGGCCCCCTTGGTGCTAAGTTAAACAAAGCAGTGCTTTGCACTGCTTTGTTTTACTTTGAGGGTACATTCCAGAAAGTAAATTAGGTTACTTTTGTGACACTAACCCAGCACAAAATGTTTGTAAATCTACCCCTGGGTCTTTGATCTATCTATGGCTCAAGAGGAGCTAAAGGATCCTTGTCCTCTCAGCTAAACTGTCTTCTGATGGGATTCAGTCCTAAAAAGGTAATAATTGGAGGGGACAAAAATGTGGTCTTACACCCTACTGTGGACAAAACCGTCCATCTTAATTCCAGATGAGCTAATGACAGAGCCATCCTTTGTGACCTCATTGCAGACCATTCACTTCATGACCACTAGTGACTTTTGCATCCCATGGAAAAAGAGTACACTTACATGTCACCAGCCCCTGGCTCCAAATATAGACTGGACTTCTTTTATTAAATACAGTAGTCTTCCAAAAAGAAAGCAGTTATGGGACCCAGTTACTTCATTTTTTGATTCTTGTGCCCTTCATTCTCTGCCTAAATCTCCCTTTCAACAAGAAGTTGCTAAACCTCCTTGAGTTCCTCTTTTTGTATTATCTTTTTTTCTCTTTCATAATACTCACAAAATTGCTATGTTGTTTACTATTATATTTCAAAGTAATGTATTACTCTGTATCTCCTAGCTGGTATTTTTCTTATTTTTTTTTCTTTCTGTATTTATCTCATTTGAACAGTTTTTTCTTATCTAATCTTTGATTTTTGATTCTCGTTCCCATGTATTTCATTTATTCTTTCTATATCAATTTCATGCATTCGTGTATTTAAATTGTTTATATGACTTTTTCAAAACTTTCAATAAAGCTTATTTTGAACTTAAATACAGTAGTCTTCCTAAAAATCCATAAACGTGACATTAAGGTTGGTTGCATCTCTGACCGACCAGGACCCATCCTGCTTACCTTACACATACAACTGATGTTTCCAAAAACACATCCATGGAGATTGAATGTTATTAAACTTAAATCTCCCGAAGAGAAGAAAAGAACAAACCCATGGCCCTGTTGAATAAATATCTGAAACTCAATGGATCTACTATAAACTGGAAACAACATTTCTGGTCACCAGGACATTTTTATGTATGGCGGATAATGGTAGACTCACACATAGCAAGGACTTTGGCAGAACATAAAGAATTAACCTTGGAGACTGAACTGAAGAACTTGCAGGATAAATATTGCGAATGTCCTTCGGAGGAAAGCATAGTTTACCAACAGATAGGGAAGTCCAAACTCAACTCAACTCAACTCCATGCATACTCTGGCTGCGAATATGGCCTTGTCATTGATTAAACCGAAAATAAATGAGCAAGACAGAATGACTGCTAAATATGCAGTTAAAACAGAGGGACCCATGTCTGACATACCAATGCCGATTATATGGGTACGATTCTTAGACAAACTTTCAAATAGTGTGCAAATTTGCATCTTTTTATTCAGTGCTCCAAATGTCAGTATTACTGGATGGTACAGTACGAGAGAAGGCATTCACCTACCCTTCATGAGCAATTCTGTGAAGAGCAAGGCATATCAGAGGAAATGGCGGGGAAGGCCATAAAATTGACCATGATGGGAAAAACACCTCGGGAAGGTGGGTTCCCACAGGAATTTTATAAAATCACCTAGATGGAAATAGTCTGATCTTAACAGAAATGCTCCAAGAAGCTAAAAGCACTGGTTTCCTATAAACAGATTTCACTAGAGCACATATTTTACTTATCCCTTATCCGCAAAAAGATATACTCTCCTCTATCAGCTATCTCTCATTGTTGAATTTTTATATCAAGATATTGCCAAAAAATTCAAGCCACTAATGTGATCCACTTTTTAGTGCACGGCAATCAAGTTGGCCTTTAACCACACTATTCTTCCTGTAACCACATACTGACCTTGTCTCACTTGTTCTGGCGGACCAAATCATATGATGACAACAAAGAAATTCACTGAGAAAGCATTTGATGATGTTGAATGGCTGTATCACTTCCATATTAGGAAACTATTTGGCATTGGTCATAAGTATGTAACAATGGTGCAATGGATGATACAATGGCTCTACAACAATGCTTCAAATGCACAAATTAATTGCAACAGCTTTCTATAACACCCAATACAATTGAAATGGGGGACAGGCAAGGATCATAACTAATCTCCTTATCTACGAACCACTGGCCATTGTTAAAAGATCCTTAACTCGAATGACAGGCCTGGATACCTTAGCTGGAGAGCTTACATTACTGCTGTATGCAGATGATGTTATTCTGACAGTGAGTAACCCTAGGTTGTATACACTAGCATTAATGGACCTCATGAATGATTTCTCTTACTTCTCATGGTATATATTAAATAGAAATAAGACAGAGGCAATGCTGTTGACACATTCTATGCCAAGGAATGTCTTAAGCAAATTATGGGCAAAATGGATACCAAGAAGGCTTAAATAGCTAGGAATTCCGGTGAGCCGTAATGTTTCCAATAAGGTCAAAGACAACACCTTGACCCTGCTGGTCAAAACAAAGATGGACATCACTAGTTGGTCTGCCCTCCAGTTATCCCTATAGAGCAAGGTGCAGGCTGTTAAAATGGTCACAGCTCCCAGATTTAATTATACATTCAGGATGCTTTCATTTGAGATACCAGCTGATCTCTTACAAAAGATTGATGCTACCATATGTAAATATATCTGGGGACAGACATTGCCCAGACTAGCCTCTGCCAAACAATACATGGTTACCTCACCCTTAGACATACTATAGCGCACTACACCTCTCACCAATGGCCTATGTCTTAAATCCTAACAGAGAAATACCTTTGTGGGTCCAAATTGAGTGACAACTCTATAATGGAACACAAGGGCTCGTTATTCTAAACTCAGGACCCAAAGCCTCAACAGACCCTAAAAAACAGATGTTGACTGAAATTAATAAATATCTGGACAGAAACGAATGATCTCATGAAGGAAGACAGATACGTAAACCCTAAAGCGCCGCTATACTATAATGGAGCTATCACCATTGACAAAACAACCTTCATATGATCAGACTTGAAAACCAAAGGAATACTTGAGGTGAGACACCTGTTGAAAGACGGATCAATTATATTTTTAAGTACCTTACCAAGGAATATCATTTGCAGAGATCATCCGTTTTGAAGTATCTCAAAATCAGCACTGCTTCCAGATACAGCAGAAGTCTCATAAATGTACCCATGATGCTTTCACACTTTACCCTTGCCTAGTCCAATAAAGTCATGATAATAAATTGATCATAGGTCTCTATGATGTCATGATAATAAATCTCTTCTGTGAGCTATTGGAGTACCTCGTCCAGGTGCAAATGGCAGCATTGACTATAATTGCAAAACTCCACAGTTAACTGTTCTCAGATTATGAAAATGCATGATAGATCCCAATGAGAAGTCAGGATGAAGTTCTTTTTTATTTCAAGGTTGTACATGATTGGCACTGGTCATCTGTTAAACTCTGCAGAGCAAAGTTGGCACCTACCTCCAATTGCTGGAGATGTAAGCTATCTAAAGGTGATGTGGTTCATATCCACTGATCCTTCCATTAGTTCAAGCCAACTGGGTGCAGGTTTGTCAAGTTATCAAAACAAATATGGTCTTTCCTTTTCCTTGCTGGCTGCTGTTTTTATCCTGCATGATCCAAAAGAGGTGCCAGGACTAAGAAACCATAAAAAAAGATGGACACTGCCCTTGCATCAGCAAAACTATGAGGTAAATGTATCAAGCCCTTTTCCCATTCGCAAACGGGAAAAGGCCTTTTGGAATGGATCATCCCAAAAGGGCATTGGAAATTAGAGATTCGCAAAATTTGCAATTCTTTATTTTGCGATTGCATTTAAGGAATAGCAAATTGCGATTCCTTAAATGTTGTGTAGAAAGCACCTAAGTTGTGAAATTTGGCAAAGGAAATCACAAATTGCCACCAACTGACAGTTGGTGGTAAATTGCGTATTCTTTGAAAAAAACACTTTTTTGCTTTTTTCAAAGTGCCATGTGGCACACATACATGCCCTTGGGGCATGGATGTGCGCCACATGTGCACACATGCTCATTTCAGAGGTGCATCACAGTGTCCTTATGACACCCTTGCACCCTTGAAATTGCATTTGTAATTTGCGAGTACCTAATGGGTACTCACAAATTGCGAATGTCTTCCCATTCACTCCTATGGACCTCTAGGCCCATAGGAAGGAATGGGAAGCCATTCCTTAATTGCGACTCGCAATTTGCGAGTCACAATTAAGGAATACCAAGGAATCGCAAAATATTTGGGAATTGTTAAATACTACTTGATTTGCGATTCTCAAATAGCGATTCTCGAAAAATCGCTATTTGAGAAACGCAAATACAGTATTTGATACATATGCCCCTATGTCTCTTAAGTAACTGGTCAAACTTAGTAGCACCCATCCTCGATGACTGAGTGACTGAATGGAGAACATGGCTATAATAGCAGCCCACGAACAACTAAAATATGCAAGATGAATAACCAAGCCCAAATCGTCATTAACATAAAGAATCCATTTCTCAAATGAGATGAGGGAGCAAACAATGCCTTTCACAAGACAACAGAGAGGTTTTATATTCCGAGTGACGCAATGTAATGTTTATGATTGTTTAACATGCAGTCAAAGAAGCCCTCTGCCAAATGTAAGTAGAATCTCTTTAAAATTTCCTACCGAATAAAATGTAGGATTCCTGAAATTGTTGGTCAAATAGATGTTCAAACCACATGCTTTATTCCCATACTAAAAGCTTTTTTCCCTTCTTGTACCCTTTTTTGATGACTTCACATTATGGTTATCACTTTACTATGCCATACGGTAAAAGGTATACCTTATGTGAAGTTTGTACACTTATTATGACATAACTCAATGGTTATTGGTGTATTAATAAAAAGATTGAAACGCGAAACCACCAGGAATGGGGTTGTAGGGTGTAGAACTAAATAAGAGTCTACCTCCTCTAATGAATTTTGCTGCTGGTTCTCAGAAGAAGCTTTTTTGTTTTTTGGAGTTTTTTGTTTTTTTGTTGGAACTTTATTAGTAAATGGCCACTTTAATTGGAAACTATTAGACCTGTCAGCCTTACAGTGGGCTTCTCCCACACTTTTTGCATTCCACCTCCATTTTTTGCTGATCTCCTCTTTGCTGCTTTTAGGACTCTGTGCACTTTACCATTGCTAACCCGTGCTAAACTTCATATGCTCACTCCTTAAAACATGATAACCCTGGCCTATCCCCAATTGGATTATTGAATTTACTTATAAGTCCCTAGTAAAGTGTGCTACACGTGTCCAGGGCCTGTAAATTAGATATTACTAGTGAGCCTGCAGCACCTATTGTGCAACCCATTCAGTAGCCATTTAAACATGGCTGAGGCCTGCCACTGCAGAGCCTGTGTGTGCAGTTTGAACTGCAATTTCGACCTGACAATTTAACCTACTTAAAAAATGCTGAAGAATAGCTCACACCTGTTTTTTCTTTAATATATCCAAAGTTAAAACAAATATTTCACAATTATTTCATGTTGCACTGTGGCTGGGAGCTGACTGTCTCCTGTTAATGTTATCAAAGTGTGTTTCAAGTAAGTGTGAACCTGAATACCTATGCGCACTCAAGGATATATTTAACATTCAATTTTAAAGATATAAACAGATAAGTCTTACAAAGGTTTTCACAAAGAAATTTTCATTTCATCTGAAGTATAATTCTCAGAAATTTGATGCATATACCAAAACAATATTCATGTCAATAACAGAATAGGTTAATCATAACATATTATAACATCCAGAGATTCTTCATCTATAGATTCCATTACATTCTTCCCTTGCCCTATGCATTTCGTGACAAAGGTCCCTTTCACAGGGGCCTGTAGGTGACAATAAATTCAGAGGACATATTTCTGTCAAAATAACACTTACTATCCAAGTGTAAATAAATAGCAATTATCAAACTAAATTATCAAGTACTTCCGTTATCCAACGTCCCAAGTGGTAGCATCAACATTTTGATCAACCAAGTTGATGGTCATTTCATGTGTTAAAACATGCCCGTGCTGTGTTTGTCATCCCTTTTAAATGGCTTCCAACCATCAACAACCAGTGATATTAAAAAGCCTCTACCATCAATATGCAAACTATGCATGGTAAATCACCAAAACACTACCACATGGTATTACCCTTGGTACATGCCACCGTTACCATGTGCTCACCTACTCACACTGTAATAAAAATTAAGTTTTTGTGACGCAGCTTAAACAATGCACCACATTGCGCAATATTTACAAGGTGACTTTGTAAACTCCTGCGCCACATTATACCTGCACCATGTATAATGTATGCAGGGTGGGTGTTCCCCCGCATCAAAGCCTTGTAGAAGTGGTGCATTGAAATCAATAAGATTCCAGTACGCCACTTCTAGGATTCCATTGTGTCAAAGCCTTACGCCTGCCTCTTGGCAGCCGTAAGGGTGACGCAGTGCACTAAAGATACGTCTCCCACGTGCATTACTGGAGTAATGTTATGTTATTGTTATTGGTGGTTTTGTAGCGTGCTCAATTACTCAGGAGTATCCGGGCGCGTAAGAGGCAGATAGGCATCAGAAGAATGAGAGAAGCTAGACCGTCATTTTAAAGAGGTGGGTTTTGAGTGCTTTCTTAAAAAGGCTGAAATTCTGAGTGGCGCGAAGCGCCAGAGGGAGGGTGTTCCAGGCAACAGCCGCCTTTACAGCGATGGAGTGTCCACCAAGGCGTGTGCGTATGAAGCGGGGGACAACCAACAGGTGTTGGGAAGCTGACCTGAGAGGACGGTTAAGCGAGTATCGAAAAAAACGTTTCCGCAGATACAAAGGTCCCAGATTTAAACAGAACCCGTTGGCCAACGGGTAGCCAATGCAGGTCGCGCAGGTGTTGTCGGACACTGGACTTCCGTGAGATGTTAAAAAGAAGTCTGGCCGCTGCGTTCTGTATATTATGAAGGCGTTTGGTTAGGTAGACTTGAATGCAAATGAACAGAGCATTCGCGTAATAGAGGTGGGAAAGAATGAGTGCCCTTGCCACTGTTTTTTTGGCCGTCCTCGGAAGTAAAGGAAAAAATCTCCGAAGAGCTTTGAGAGTGCCGAAGCAGCCGCAAGTACGTTTTTTTATGTGCTCATCGAATTTTAGGTTTTCCCCAAACCAAACCCCTAAATTCTTTACAGGTTTGCCATCGGAATTAGGGGGAGGTAAATCCGAGGGCCACAGGGATTCTCTAAAGTTAGGGGGGAACTGCCCATAGAGTAAGATTTCCGATTTGTCTTTGTTGCATTTTAGCTGGGAAAGGGCAAGCCAGTTGAAGACTGAGGAAAGACAGGCCTGGACCGATGAGGCGTCCAGATCCGTGCCGGGCCAAGTGAATAGCAACTGCGTGTCATCTGCATAGGCTATTATTTTAGCGCCCAATCCCTCAGCCAGAGAGATCAAGGGGATCAGGTATATATTAAATAGCGGAAGACTTAAAGTGGACCCCTGCTGCACCCCGGTCGAAAGGAGTTTGGCCGAGGAAGGGTAGGGGGGTAGCCACACCTGCTGCGTCTGATTATTAAAAAACGAGGTCGACCATTTTAAAGCAGATCCCGTAATGCCAATGGCTGTCAGCCGAGTGAGCAGAAGCTGATGGGGTACCGTATCAAAAGCGGCAGAGAGGGCTAACATTATCAGAGCCGCTCTGCCGCCAGCGTCCAGACATTCCCTGATGGCCTGAGATATTTCAACCAGGGCTGACTCAGTGCTGTACGAAGCTCGAAACCCAGATTGAGTGGGATGGAGAACATAGGACGCTTCAACAAAGGCATCAAGTTGATGAAATGCGATCTTCTCACATACTTTAGCTAGCACTGGCAGCAGGGAGATGGGCCGATAATTGACTGGGACTGCAGAATCCAAACAAGATTTTTTAAGGAGAGGCAGGAGTTTAGCCTGCTTCCAACATTCAGGAATTGTAGCAGTCCGAAAGGAGAGACTGATAATCTCCGAAACCTCGGCACAAACTACCTCAGCCACCCCAACAAGAACACAAGCAGGACAGGGGTCAGCGGGTGACCCAGACTTCATGGATTTCAGAACAGCTAGGGTGTCTGCCTCAGTTGGGGGAGAGAAATCTCCGAAAACCTGAGTGGGGGAGGGAGGAGATTGAGGGTGAGCCATAACCTGGGCGTTCTCCCCAGAACAAGTGGAGCGACGGCTAGCCTGAATCTCAGCTATTTTATTTGTGAAAAAAGAGGACAGGTTCTCACACCATTGTGCGGAAGAGGGGACCGTTGGTTGTTCGGCACACGGGGAAAAAAAGCTCTTGACAATAGTGAAGATTTCTTTACTATTATTATTGGCCCTAGAGATCCTGCCAGCATTGTAGTCACCCTTAGCCGCCGTGATGGCAGCATAATATTCCTTCTGAGCCGCACGCAAAGCCCCCTTATCAGTGGGGCAATAGGCGCGTCTCCAGCCTCTCTCAAGTTTTTTACAACCTAGCTTCAGTTCTTTCAAAGCATGCGAGTACCCGGGTTTAGAGGGCGCAGGGCGTTTGTTGGTGCTAACGCCCTGTTTCGCAGAGGCCCCCACCCCTGTGCTGATCCAGGTGTTAAAGCGCTGAACAGCAGCGGGAAGCTCAGTACCTAACACTGGGCGTCCCTGGTGGAGGGCATTGGACAAAGCAGGGAGATTAATCTTCGGATGACAAATGTTGCGAGGGATATCAACAGATGGCTTCTCTAAACACCAGGAGAGCCTAATCAACATATGATCTGACCAGGTAAGGACTTCTGGATCTAATAGCGTTAAGGCAAAGTTAGAGCAGACTACATCTAAAAGGTGATCCCCCAAATACGTAGGCAGATTAACCCACTGTGTTAGCTGGGCCAAATTTAAAGATTCTGACAAACTGATTGAGTCCAATGACTCGCCAATGTCCACGTGAATGTTAAGGTCTTGCTAGCAACACAACTCAAGGAATGAGTGACTTTTGCATGGCTTTTGCTTTTGACTTTTGACTTTTCCTCTGACAGAGGAGTCAGGATTCCTGGCGTATCTGTCTGTTCTTGCGACATAGAGTGGCGTACAATAAATACTGTGCATCCATTGTGTCGCAAGGAGAGCACAGTGAAAAATGTAGCATCACTGTTTTGTCACAGCGATGCGACAGTATTCATAAATAAGCCCCTTAATCTTTAAACATATTCAAGCTGCTAAATTTGTTTGTCTTGAGATCAGATACAATATTTTATTTTTTTACATAATTTTGATTTCGGAAGCCCATGAGGCCATGATGTAAAAGGACGCACATTATCACCAGAATAATGTTTCTTCTATCAGAAGTTTTCTGCAAAAGCATTTCTGTCTGTATTCAAAATTAGTTGATTTTATCTCTCTTATGGTGTGTGGCATTTATGAACCATATACTGTCACCAGCTGGTAGCTTTAACCCGGCTCTGCGCGTGGTATCGAAAATTTCACAACCACGTGGCACATCTCATGGATCCCAAAAAGCAGGATGACTAACAGGATCTATTTTTGAACAAAAGTGGAAATTCCTAGCTGCTGGGTATTTTTCTTGCTTTCTCTTGCCTGAAAGCATGAAGCGGTGGCTCTCTAAGTGACGAATCATCCTACAAGGCAGGATATTGATTTGTGTCAATCATCCGGTTTTAAATGATGGCACTTACACGTCAGGATTAATGAAGTGTGACTGATGCAATTCAACATGTGCCTCTGTGGGACCTGTCACCTGCGAACCAGAGGGAATTGGTGAATATACTGGAAAATAAATCTATGCTCCTTCCTGGTTTCAAAATAACTTAAGCGAGAGGTGGTATAAAAAAGTTCTAACACAGCAGAGATTAAAACCCAATTCAGAATCGATGTACCTCAAGGTGGTTGAACTCAAGAACTTGGCACAGGGCAGGGTAATTGTAAAAGATCCATTGATAACCTTATTGACCTTTGCTAGCACTTTCATAGCTCTTAATATACTGTGGTTTGTGAATATCTTGAAACCTATGTCAGAGGCACGACCAACTGCATACCCTTATATTAGCTGTTCATCTGACTTATTTATGTATTTACTTATTTATTTATATTTTGGTTGATTAATTAAAAAGTTCATTTATTTTACTTAGACAAATTACTGCCTAGCAAATGCTGCAACGGCGTTGCATTAAGATAAACGGATGAAACCAAAGATGACTTCAAAAATAAGGTCCTTGAACCCTCACATAATTTGCACTTAAATAGCAGCAACATCTCAGTGTGTACATATCATTGAAGCCTGTCAGGCGTTCGGGCATGAGTATACATTAACTGGTTGAATAAATGCAGAAATATACACATTTCAGCTTCATTTTTTCACGAAACCTAAAATAAATATGGATAAATACAGGTAAAATTAGCAAAAAATAAATATGGTAAATACAGACTGAAATGACAAAAACATAAATATCATAAAACCGATCAATCAATCAATCAATCAATCAATCATCGCATTTATATAGCGCACTACTTACCCAGAGGGTCTCAAGGCGCTTGGGGGGGGGGGGGATCTGCTACTGCTCGAACAACCAGGTTTTGAGTTGCTTCCTGAAGGCGAGGTGGTCCTGGGTCAGGCGGAGGTGGGTGGGGAGGGAGTTCCATGTCTTGGCGGTGAGGTAGGAGAAGGACCGTCCCCCTGTGGTGGCTCTACGGATGCAGGGGACGGCGGCGAGGGCGAGGCTGGTCGATCGAAGCTGGCGTTTGGGAGCGTAGAATTTGAGGCGGCTGTTGAGGTATCCTGGGCCTTGGCTGTGTAGGGCTTTGTGTGCGTGGGTGAGGAGACGGAAGGTGATTCTCTTGTTGACTGGGAGCCAGTGCAGATCTCTCAGGTGTCCGGAGATGTGGCTGCGACAGGGGATATCCAGGATGAGTCGTGCTGAGGCGTTCTGGATCCGCTGGAGTCTCTTCTGGAGTTTGGCGGTGGTTCCGGCGTAGAGGGTGTTGCCGTAGTCCAGACGGCTGGTGACGAGGGCCTGGGTGACCGTCTTCCTGGTCTCGGTGGGGATCCACCGGAAGATCTTATGAAGCATGCGCAGGATGTTGAAGCACGACGAGGAGACGGCGTTGACTTGTCTGGTCATGGAGAGGGAGGAGTCCAGGATGAAGCCCAGGTTGCGTGCGTGGTCTGTTGGTTTGGGTGCGCTGCCTAGGGCGGGGGGCCACCAGGAGTCGTCCCAAGCGGCGGGTGAGGATCCCAGGATGAGGACTTCCGTCTTATCTGAGTTCAGTTTCAGGCGGCTGTTCTTCATCCATTCGGCTACCTCTTTCATCCCTTCGTGAAGGTTGGCTCTGGCGGTGGCGGGGTCGTTGGTAAGGGAGAGGATCAGCTGGGTGTCGTCGGCGTAGGAGATGATGTTGAGGTTGTGCTGGCGTGCGGGAGCCCTAATAATAATTACATGAGGAGGGTCTCAATTGGTTCAATTTAAGAAGTTTGCAAATTAAAATAATAGAATACGTCACTTAAAAGCATGTTTGTCTCTAAGTATCCACTTCCACTAAAAACATTTAGCTAGAGATCAAGTTGCCAAAGTTTTTGTGAGAAATGTCTCTTCTATGTCTATGCAAAGGTGGGCAAAGTTGATTAATTTGCCTTTATCACCCAATTTCAAGGTGGAGTTTGAAAATCTGCATCAGTTTAAAACATACATTTAAAGCTGGGGGAAGGGTGTGTGTGAATGATAAGTAACATTTACTGGGAACTCTACTTTGCTTCACGCTAATCCTATAGAATCCTGGCACTCCCCCATCCCCGCCCCTGTTTTCGGCTGCATCATCTGCAACTGGCAGTTTCACTTGCTGGAGGTGGTATCCTCTATGATTGGTGACTCTGGGGTGGCTGGGGAACTTTGGTTTGCTGAGATTGGCTAGAGCTTGCTTGGCCTCGAGGGCCGTGGTGCTTGTGCCGCACAGCGCTGATACTCGCAGTATAGTCTGAGCCGCCTGGTTGTCTGAGTACATCTGGAGCAGCCTTCTGCAGTGAGAGTGGAGCCATTGGAGAACCTTGAGCTAGGCAACAGCAGACAATGGAGAGGCTGACCCCTCTGAGGTCTGTAACGATGAAGGACTGTTGGAGTGATCTGGTTAATCCAGGACCACTGGATCCCATGGTGCTGGATGCGGCTGGGGACAAGTTGGCTTTTAAAACTGGTAAGGCCGCGTACCGATGAGAGCAGCACTTCATTTGAGCCGTTGGTGAGGTGCCTTGGAGTCATTTGCTGTAGGCCCTGACGTTCAGATGGTCCCCTCCAGCTATGCTTGAATGACACAAAAATGAGGGGTTGCCTAGCCAGGGAGCTCAGCTGTAATTGAGACAACATCCAACATGATCTGCTAAAAGCCTGGCTACAACACTCTTCAACGGTACAGCGGGTGAGTTGGTGGGGGGGCCTGGCTCTGCCTAAACTGCTGGAAAATATAGTTGCATTGGTGGTGCCCTTCCTGCATTCTTTGCGGTCTGAGGCAGGGGGAATGTTGCGCATTCTTGACTAGATGGGACCCTGTTGGAGGTGCTTGGGATGTGCTATGTCCAATCGAGCTTGGTCTACTGTACTCTGCCACCCTGGTAAATTCTGGATGGTGCTGCTGAGTGGACGGCGGTATGGTGGGCAGTGGGAGTCGACAGGTCTTTCACAGGCTCCTGCAGTGATTCTGGTAATGATGGGGAAGGACAGGGTGACAAAATCCACTCAAAACTGTTCTATTATGAAGTATACTACATCCCAACCACTAGAGCAATGGCAGACAAGCCAGACAAAGGCAGCATCTGCACAGCCATCAGAGCAGGAAAATAAGCCTACTTTGTCTGATCTCCCCCGGCCAATATAAAACACCAAAGACTCACAGGAAACAAAAATTAAGGGATTCATGATCGAGGTCAACATCTTCCGTGCAGATCTCAGGAACATATCAGATTGTGTTACTGCAGTGGAGTGGGACATTGCAAACTTAAATAGCAATTTCATGACCTGAAAAAAAGGTGACCTTGCTTCAGACCCTGACTCTTATTCTTGAAAATAGGGTGGAGGACAGGGAGGATCATGGTTGTAGAAATAACTGCTGTGCCTGGGGTTCCCCGAGCGGGCTGAGGGCACGCCACCTGAAGAGTTCCGCTAAAAATGGATTATAAAGGAACTTGATCCCTCCTGTTTGTGCCTGATGTTCTCGCTAGAAAGAGCACATTGCTGACTCTTAGATTTCTGCATGGTGCTATAAAATGGGAGATTATAGCAAACGTTCTAAATTATATTGACAGAGAAGTCATTCTTCAAGTAGTACATCAACAAGTTAATTTGAAAAACAGGTCATTGCATTTTTCCTGGACTATGCCAGTAAAGTACAGGAGCAATGGAAAATGTTTGTAGCTGTGAAAGAAAAACATAAAACACTTGGTTTGAAGTATATACTCTTGTATCCCACATACCTTAAAGTTCTGTGAAATGAAAAAAGTAATTATTTTCTTTCTTTACGGCTGAAGTCAGGAGTTGGCTGGACTACTGAGACAGAATGTCCCTGTGGCGTTCTGAGGGGTCCCATGGAAACACCACAAGGGGCTTGTGACAAGGGGTAGTGGGAACCTGTTTCTGCTCCAGCGTGTGCCAGGTGACTACACCAGATCACAGTGAGTGTACATCACTGATTGTTGTACATGAAAACGGACCATAGCTGAAGGTCTGGGTCCAACAGTTGGATCCTCTGTGGCCAGCATGATCATCTTGAAGGACGATGCTGAAATGGACCAACGGGTCATGTTTGACTCAGACCCTGTTTCACACATAGATGACAGTATTTTAATCATACTGACATTACTTTTTAAAAAATCGTTGAGGGCCTTAGGCAGTGGGGGATAGATCCTACGTTGGGCAAATGAATCCCTTTTTTTTTAGGCGGCTGAATTTAATTGAACACTTGACAGCCAAATGGATAGACATCCGCCTGTAAACAGATTCTACTAGACATGGAACTGTTTGACATCTGGTGGCTTTAGAAACCACCAACACAGCAAATACCTTGCCACTCCCTGACTCATACCACTTACAGAATATTTGATGTTATCAATCAATCAATCAATCAGTCAAGGCATTTATATAGTGCGCTACTCACCCGGGAGGGTCTCAAGGCGCTGGGGGAGGGGTTATGTCACTGCTCGAATAGCCATGTCTTGAGCTGCTTTCTGAAGGAGAGATGGTCCTGGGTTCACCGAAGGTGGATGGGGAGGGAGTTCCAGGTCTTGGCTGCCAGGTAGGAGAAGGATCTTCCTCCGGCGGTGGCTCTGCGGATTCGTGGTATGGTGGCGAGGGCTTGGCTGGCCGATCGTAGCTGGCGGGTGGGCGTGTAGAAGGTCATGCGGTCGTTGAGGTACTTGGGGCCCAGGTCGTGGAGAGCCTTGTGTGCGTGGGTGAGGAGTCTGAACGTGATTCTCTTGTTGACGGGGAGCCAGTGCAGGTCTCTCAGGTGTCCGGTGATGTGGCTGTGTCGGGGGATGTCCAGGATGAGTCGTGCGGAGGGGTTCTGGATGCTCTGGAGTCTTTTTTGGAGTTTGGCTGAGGTTCCGGCGTAGAGGGTGTTCCCGTAGTCCAGTCGGCTGGTGACGAGTGCCTGGGTAACGGACTTCCTGGTTTCTGTGGGGATCCATTGAAGATCTTGCGGAGCATGCGCAGGGTGTTGAAGCACGAAGATGAGACGGCATTGACTTGTCTGGTCATTGATAGGGAGGCGTCCAGGATGAAATCCTGAGTATAGTGCCTTGTTTGAGAGAAGTTTGTACTTCTGCCTACCTTAATAGAGTTCTTTCTTACTAACCGGTTTCAGGTATGCCCAGATGTGGCTCCCCTTTCACTTTGTCACTGGATTCAAACTAGCCTCGCTGATGAGAGGGTTTAACCTGGAACCAGTCCCAGGATGCTTTGCATATAGCTGGGTCTGAACTGAGGTTGCGAAGTGAGCTAAAGAACGATGATGGATTCAACCCAGATCTGTGACTAGGAGTGAGTGTCAGAGAAGTTTCAGCACTCCGTCCATCATCTCCTTGTGTTTGATTTGTTTGCCTTAAGTTGGCAGGGTATGCCCAGACGTGGTTCCCTTGCTCACTTTGGCAGTGGATTCAAGCTAGCCCTGCTGTTGAGGGGTGATACCCTGAAACCAGTCCCAGGAAGTTTTTTTCGATTCAGGGAAGACCTGGCTTGGCAGTTCGGGCTGGACTGTTCCCATGAGGCACAGGGTCAAGACTGATTTGCACATAGATCGGTCTAACCTGAGGAGGCGATTTGAGCTAAAGAACGATGATGGACAAAACCAAATCTGTCACTGGGGGGAGTGTCTTAAAAGTTTCAGCATTCTGTCCATCATCTCCTTCTGTTTGCCAAGTATATATAGACACATGTATATTGATGTGATTCAATAGTTTTTGAGTGCTTTTGTTTTACTTTTCTGCTAAAACTCAAACAAATGTATGTAAACAAAAAATTCATAAAATCAAAGCTATGTATATTTGTCATGCTCAATGCCCAGAGTCATATATATATAGCATTAGTGAACTTTGCAGGAGGAGAAGATCACAAGTCTTCTGTTATGAGTTTCAGTATTCAGAAGAACTTATAAAGTGTTTCTTTATCAATCCATGACTGAGATGTTTTGGGGCATGGTGACATGAAAGAATTCTGATACCCATCCTTTCAAGAAATGCTAAGCCTGAGTTTTTTTTGAGAGAGCTGGTTTTAACACATGGTTGAGGTTGTGTCTGCAGCCATTGCAGTGTAAA
Source organism: Lissotriton vulgaris (assembly GCF_964263255.1). NCBI lineage: Eukaryota > Metazoa > Chordata > Amphibia > Caudata > Salamandridae > Lissotriton > Lissotriton vulgaris. Next base: position 901,268,451 of record NC_141687.1, read on the forward strand.
TAAGATATCATTAAGAATTAAGATATTATAGATCGTTTCTGCGTTAAAAGTAGCCTGATAAAGAAAAACAAAGCAGGGGTATCAGAATCCTGGTGACTACATTTGCAACAATATGGACCCATGAAGGCTCAACTTAATTACAGGAAAAAGATAGTATCAAGCGCATAGGCCAACTCCGTCAGTTAGAACATGGTCTGCAAATATCAAAAAACAGTTGCAAAATGTTGGAAGTTATGGTGCTCCCTGCCTCACTTCATTATGGATACTGTTGCTAGTCCTGGAATGTTATGTGATAGCCTAATGCATTCTGGGTGTTGTAGCCATGTGCTGCTTCATTGACCTAATTACACTATCTCTTTCCAAATCCATGTAGGTGAAACGTTCAGGATTGGTAACAGTATCCAATGACCTGGAGAGAGAGGTTCACTCTAGTCAATGTGTATGAAGCCACTGCACAAATTCGGGATACACAATGCAGCTGCAAATTGCGTCTGTGCTGTCTCGTCGCCGGAGTGTATCTTTTGCAAGGCATACGACCATTGTCAAAGGCTTTCCTTCATTTCCATGTGGCCACTCCGCCATGCAAATAGGTAACCACCACTTTCCATTGAATAGGCACTAACTTTGCACCAATGGATATTACAAAAGCGTCCTTAAAAGCATCTAAAGCCCTTTCTATGACAACACACTGAGATGGGAGCACAAACATAACCTCTGATGATGCAGTTTGTGTAGTCAGATAGTTGCAATTGTAGACATTTAATCAGATTCATACTTATTATAGTATAGTATAGAAATACAACTAGGCACAAATCCATAAACTGACACCCTAGGCAAGCATTTACCTAAATGTATGTCTGCAGTATGATAATAACTAGAGCTCTATAAGAGAAAAATATTGCAGACATATCACATTTTCTATAAAACCGATATTAATCCTGAGAACGGTCACGTGCTTTTTTCACACAGCACCATCATTATATGTGCAGATAGGCATAATTCTCTGTAAATTTAATATTAGTAAGAGTGAAAAGGCTTAGGAAGCGTTTGTGCGTCGTCACTATATTAACCTGAATTGCTGAACTTAATATGTGCCAATTGATCAAGAGTATATGAAGTGAACACAAGTTCAGGGTCCACTGGCCTCTGAAAACCCCTTCTGCCACTACTGTACACAATTGCTAAAAGTTGATAAAAAACAGGGGCAGTGGACACACCACTCTATTGAAACAAAAATATCAAGTCTAGGAGAATTTGAATGAAAACATTCTCTCTTCATCAGCTAAGTCAGCCTGAAATTCCATACATTGGGCAGTTCTTATTTCCCCACATCTCTTCTCTTTTAGCTCACATGAAAGGCATCAATCTGGTGTTTTTCTCACAGATGAATCCCTAATTACCTCGAACCTGTTGTCCATCTGCGGTTTCAGTGTGTCATATTTACAGTCTAAGATTACTAATTTCATTTCGTGTAAATGCCATTTTTTTACACAAACGAGTCACCCGTGGGTCTGCACTCACAGTATTATGTCTGAGTCTACATTGCAGGTGCAAAAGTACTACCGAGTTTTTTCAGTCAATTCTCTAAGCACAGACCAGGCCCGTGAGGTATCTAAGGCTATGTGCGCTAGGAGGGGATGACAGGCCAGGGGCCACTCGGGTCTGGATGGACTTTTGGTGCTGCACTGAAACACATTGACTCAGGGGATTCTGGATCAGCTTGTTAAGGTCTGCACGAGGTATCTTGGGAGCACAAGGGGTGTTTGAGACAGGGAATGGAGACTACTATTTAGCAACGAAAGTCCACACATTTTCCCAGAGTGACTATTCACTGCACTAGACACAAAACTTGGAGAGACTAGAGAATGAGCCTTCCATCGCTCTCCAAACCATACTGTAGAACTCACCAAGCGAGAAGGACAAAAATAGAAAAAGACTCCAGTTAACTAGTAGTGTGTGGAAGACCCTACTGGGAAACCCATATGGTGGCTAAAACTTCTTTCACCCACTAAGTAGTGTCATGTTTCATCACAGGGCCGCTGACACACCTGCAGCCCTATGATGAAGCAGGACACTACTTAGTGGGTAAGGGCAGTTTTAACACCCATCTCCTAGTAGAGAACCATGAGTGTGTGCAAGATCCCATTGGGAAATCCATAGGGTTGTTAAAACTGCCCTCACCCACTAAGTAGTGGTATGCTTTATCATAGGGCCGCTGACACCCCTCATCATAGGGCCACTGACACACCTGTAGGGTGTGTCAGTGGCCCTATGATAAACCATGCCACTACTTAGTGGGTGAGGGCATTTTACTGACTATTCACTGCAACTGGAGTAGCTACCTACAGCAGAAAAAGCCAGCTGAAGCAAAGCTTTACAAAAAACTTCCAGTTTCTCTCTTTACAATCTTGCAAAAGTTTTTAAGAGGGTGATCATGTTAAGGTAAATAGACTATGAACTCTTTTTTTGGGGAGAAAGTTCAAAGTTTACACAGGAGACTCCTTTAAAATCTTTGTAGGCATTTTGTTTATTAGGTAGGTGAATAACAGTAAAAAGGCAGGGTAGCACCCACCAAATGTTGGTGACTTGGCAGATATGCTGTGTGTCGAGCACATAGTCAAAGGTTGTGTCCATTATAGCTTCATTGGTGATTGAAATTTGGGCACAGATGTAGCTTGTTGAATTACTTCTAGTTCACAAATTCAATAGGACACTGTCACATAAAGTCATCAGTGATGTCATCAATTGTGTCATTTGAGATGTCATCAGTGATGTCATTAATGATGTCATTTAACTTGTCATCAGTAATGTAATATTTGAGGCCATAAACAGTGCAAGATGGGACAGCAAGTTATAGTTAATTCAGTAAAATATAACTAGTGAATTTCAATGAATAGGTGTTTTTTAAAATCTATTCTAAGTTGAGGCTAAGGTAACCTAGGGCCTACACTCGTACTGTACATGGACTTCAGCCATGTGCAGTAGTGTGTGTAGCTGCATGAGGTGATGTTAGTCAAGCCCTGAGCTTACCGAAACTCACAGGTGCCCAACGCCCACGGGTTCCCACCCCTATCACTGTGCACTGGCAACCTGGCCCCCAGCAAGGTCTTGCACCCAGCCCAACGATGTGCATGGCCTTTGGTCATGTTCAGCAGAGCTTGGTCACGGATCTAGCTAACATCAAGCCACCCTTCGGGTGGCCAACTTACTTCAACTGTGCACAGCAGTGGAGTAGCCCTAGAACCTAGCCTCTGGTCAGGCCCTACCGCTAGCCCCTTTACGGGCATCAGGCTCTACGCCACCACCCCCTGTAGGTTCCCAACCACCTGCTACACACTGCTTTTGGCCATGCGCTGTGGGTGGTTGGCTTAGGATCTGGTCGTGCACCCAAAACCCCCAGAGGCCCTTAAACTCCCCACTATGCATGGGCCCCGCTGTTGGCCACAAGGGAGGCCTCTTGCTACGCCCTGAACTCAAACCCCTACTGCATGTGGCCTTCTGCCATGTGGAGCATTTCTATGGCCTGGCACCCAACTCACAACAGGTAGTCAGTCCCAGGTGTCCATGGTCTAGGCTTTGTACTGTGTCTGTTGGCTTGACTCATCTAAAAAGAAAAAACATTAGTACTGCATTACCAGTATGGTGGTACCATAGGGGAGATGTAAGAAATTGGATTCCTGGTTGAGGGGTTAAAACCTTACTCAAGCAGCAACCACAATCCTTGTCAGGGTGAACCACAAGCAAACCCCAAATTAACAAATGCTCCGTCCTTGGCACAGAGCAGCCAGGCTTAACTACTTAGAGGCAATGTGTAAAGTATTTATGCAGCACTTCAAACAGTAATATTTTAAAAACACAAGACAAGAAAATTCCTGCACTAATTTTGAAAAATAGAGAAACATTTAATAAATAAATCAAGAGCAACAAAAATCCAATCAGTAGAACCAGAGATATGCAATTTTAAAGATTTAAGTGAAAATAGGGAAAAATAGTCTAAAGCACCACTTATGGCTATCTGGTTGTGCGAGACCGGGAGAAGTTCCAGGCTCAGGCCTACCACAATAGAGCGCGGGTCAGATACTGGGAACAGATTAGTTATGCTGAAAAGTTTCCTTCTCAGTCCAGCACAAAGAGTCCTGTCACGGTGGAGTGTGCTGCAAGGAGCAGGGAAGCGTTGTGGATGGCCGTCGATATGACGTGAAGAGCAGGCCTGCCGTCATGGACGGTTGTTGCTTTAGCACAAAGATCCACTTGTCGTCATGAATGGTCGGGCTGGAGTGTCACTGTCTTGCTTCCAGCGAGACGTCAATGCTACAGCATGAACAGTAGGGGGAAACCGAACTGCACATTAGCGGGTAGTGAGAGCGACAGGGTTTTGGCACAAATGGGCCAGTTTGTTGTCGTGAAGAGCCCAAAAGCTGCAATTTAGCTCCACTGAGGTCAGACCAAGGGACAAGGAGGTGCAACACCTGGGGGTCAGGGGCTCACTCCAGCTGGATCTGGGAGCTGGTTCAGGTGGTTGGGAGCCTGTTATGTCCCTGTGTCTCTGAACAGGAGGCCAGCCGACTAGCCCTTGGAGTAACTCTGGGAGTCCTGAGTTCAGGTGAAGGGTTAAGCCCTCTGATGCAGGTGGGACTAAGAATGCAGTAGGGCAGTGTTAGACGGGGAACCTGAGGGTCGGCCGAGCAAGGGGCAGAGGCCACCTGGCGAGGGTCCTCTCCTCAGATCGTACGGACGAGCAACCACCCGCCCACAGATGGACGCCACACAAAGATAGGTTCTTAACACTTTTATAGGTATTCTTAGGCAGGTTATTCTTAACGATACAGAAGGAACAGGATATTGGGATCCCTTCAATTCTAGTCTCTGTGGGAAGGGGGTAGCTGGACAGTCTCGGTACCGGTCTGGTACGAGGATATCTGGCGTACAGCTCTCAATCCTCGAGCTGGATGGTTCTCTGGTAGGGGCCGCGGCAGCGCCAGCAGGCCTTCAAGGATGGTTCACAAAGATGAGCCGCGTCAGCGTCAGCAGGCCTTCAAGGATGGTTGACGAAGATGAGCCGCGGCAGCGCCAGCAGGACTCCAAAGGATGTTTCACGGAGATGGGCCGCGGCAGCGCCAGCAGGCCTTCAAGGATGGTTCACAAAGATGAGCCGCTGCAGCGCCAGCAGGCCTTCAAGGATGGTTGACGAAGATGAGCCGCGGCAGCGCCAGCAGGACTCCAAAGGATGTTTCACAAAGACGGGCCGCGGCAGCGCCAGCAGGCCTTCAAGGATGGTTCACGAAGATGAGCCGCGGCAGCGCCAGCAGGCCTTCAAGGATAGTTCACAAAGAGGGACCGCAGCAGCGCCAGCAGGCCTCCAAGGATGAGTTTGTCTCGGTGTCTCTCGACTCCAGGATACAACTGACTTCCTGCTCTGGAGCTGCCCCAGTTATAGGTCTGGCGCCCTTTGATGTCCGGACCCTCGCACTTGGAGGTCGGGGGGTCCGGGATGAGGGAGTCCAGACACCCAGCGGGGGGGTGGAGCCAGCGCCCAGGGAGGCCGGGGGCGATCGAAACCAGGCGGATGGGGGCCCATCGAAACTCTTTCTCCCATTGACTCGCCAAGTGGTCTCTTTATCCCCTGGGTGGATGGTGGTGCCTCGATGTTGGGGCTTGGCTGGGCCTGAGGCTGAGGCTGAGGTCGACCCGAGGCCACGAGGCCTGGTCGTGGAAGAGCTGGGGGGTGGCCCGAGGGGCGGAAGGTGCGGCTCTTGTCCGGGGAACAGGGGTAGCGGTAGTCTAGGACCCGCCATGCGGGAGGGGTCCAACATGCGTCCCCCCCAGCTGAAGGCAGGGAGAGTCACCCATCCTCTTGGGTAATCTCCTCGCCGAGGCGGAAGAAGCGGGACAGGCCATCTGCGTTGGCGTGGTCGTGGCCTGGGCGATGCTCCACAGTGAAGTCCATCCCTTGCAGGGAGATGGACCAATGCAACAGCTTCGGATTTTCTCCTCGCATCTGCATCAGCCATTGCAGAGGTCGGTGGTCTGTTTTGCACCCGGAAGTGGGTACCGAAGAGATAGGGCCGGAGCTTATTGAGGGCCCACACCACGGCGAAGGCCTCTCGCTCTATCGTGCTCCAGCGCTGTTCTCGGGCCAGCAGACGTCGGCTGATGAAGGCTACTGGCTGGTCAACTCCCTCTGCATTGATTTGGGAGAGAACGGCTCCGACGCCGTGATCGGAGGCATCGGTCTGTACTATGAATTCCCAGCTGTAGTCGGGGGCTTAGAGCACTGGTGCGGTGCACAATGCTGTCTTGAGGGTCTCAAAGGCGACCTGACACTCAGGGGTCCAGTGTACCTTCGGTGAGTGCTTCTTGGACGTAAGTTCTGTGAGGGGCCCCACAATGCTGCCATAGTCTTTCACGAAGCGCCGGAAGTATCCGGTGAGCCCCAGGAAGGCTCTGACCTCTGTTTGGGTGACCGGAGGTTCCCAGGCCCGGATGGCGGCGATCTTGGGTTGGAGGGGGGCCACCTGGCCACTTCCCACCTGGTGCCCCAGGTAGGTCACAGACCCTTGGCCGATTTGACACTTGCTGGCCTTGATTGTTAGTCCGGTCCGCCGGAGGGCGGCCAAGACCTCCCGGAGGTGTTGGAGGTGTTCGGCCCAGTGGAGACTGTACACGGCAATATCGTCCAGGTAGGCGGCGCTGAACTCCTCGAGCCCCGCCAGCACCTTGTTCACGAGTCTCTGGAACGTGGCGGGGGCGTTTTTCATCCCGAAGGGCATCACCTTGAAGTGGTAGTTGCCATCCGGGGTGAAGAAGGCGGATCGCTCCTGGGCGCCCGGGGTGAGGCCGATCTGCCAGTAGCCCGCAGTTAGGTCGAAGGTGCTCAGGTAGCGGGCGGCCCCCAGGCGGTCGATCAGCTCATCAGCCCGAGGGATGGGGTGAGCGTCTGTTCGGGTGACGGCGTTCAAGCCCCGGTAGTCCACACAAAATATGAGTTCGGGGGCGACGCCAGGGGCGGCGGCCTTGGGGACCAGCACAACCGGGCTGGTCCAGGGGCTGTCGGAGGGCTCGATCACTCCCAGAGCCAGCATCTTGGACACTTCCGACTGGATGCAGGCGCATACTCGACCGGGCACTCGGTAGGCCCTGTGCCGGATAGGGGGGCTATCCCCGGTGTCGACATAGTGGAGGCACCAGGGAGTGAACCCAGGGGTGAGGGAGAACAGGTCGGCAAATTGCTGTAGCAAGTCTTGGCAGCTTTGGCGTTGTGCTGGGGTCAGGGCGGAAGAGAGGTGGACTCCTTCCACGGAGCCGTCTTTTTCGAGGGTCTTCAGGAGGTCGGGGAGGGGCTCGGAGTCCTCTTCAGCCCCACTGTCGGTAGCCGTCAGGAGGCTAAGTTCTGAGCGCACAAAGTGAGGCTTAAGTCGGTTGGCATGGAGGACCCGGAGGGGGTTCCTGGGGGACTCCAGGTCCACCAGGTAGGTGACGGGGCCCTTGCGCTCCACCACCTTGAAGGGTCCTGTCCATTTGTCCTGGAGGGCGCAAGGTTCGACCGGGGACATGACCCAGACCTGTTGTCCCGGCTCGAACTCAATGGACGATGCGTTTCATGTCCTCTTGGCTGGCTTCGAGGTTGGCCTTGGCAAGTTCCCTGAACCGCTGAGTCTGGTTCCCGAGGGTCAAGAGGTACCTGTACACATCAGGAGGAGTATTATGGGGGGTCACCTCCCATCCCTCTTTGACCAGACTTAGGGGACCTCGGACGGGGTGCCCATACAATAGCTCGAAGGGGCTGAATCCCAGGGACTTCTGTGGGACCTCCCGGTAGGCAAACAGGAGGCAGGGCAGCAACACGTCCCATTGGCGTCTTAAGGGCTCCTCCAGGCCCATGATCATACCCTTGAGGGTGCGATTGAAGCGTTCCACTAGTCCGTTCCCTTGCGGGTGGTAGGGGGTCGTAAATTTGTAGGTGACCCCGCACTGTTGCCATAAGGACTTCATGTATCAGGAGATGAAGTTCGTGCCCCGATCACTGACGACTTCCCGGGGGAAGCCCACCCGCGAGTAGATCCCTATCAGGGCTCGGCCCACCACGGGCGCTGTCACGGTCCAGAGAGGTATGGCTTTGGGATAGCGGGTGGCATGGTCCACCAGGATGAGTATGAACCGGTGACCTTGCGATGTCCGGGGCTCCAGGGGCCCCACAATGTCAATCCCCACCCGTTCAAAAGGAGTGTTGACGATGGGGAAGGGTTGCAGCGGGACTTTTAGTTTTCGTCCGCTCTTCCCGCTGGCCTGGCAGGTGGGGCAGGCTCAGCAGTGGTTGATCACATCGTTCCTCATTTTGGGCCAGTAGAAATGGGTCACCAGTAACCATGGGCGGAAAATCCGTTTCGCTCGCGGATTTTGCGGATTTTCGGTAAATTCGCAATCCGCGAGATTCGCGAATCTCCCGCAAAATCCGCAAATCCGCGAGCAGCGGATTTTGCTCGCACTGTTCGCACTGTTCGCGTGAGTTTGCGCCCCGCGAATAAGTGCAAAATTGCAGAAATACGATCTTAGCAAAACTGAAAGTAACTACTTACCAGGTTCAAAAGTGCAGGCTCATCATTAGTATCCATTTCCTGTAGTGCTTCCTGAGGGGCCCCTCCAGAGTTCAGTTGCCAGTTGAAACTATTATGTGACCCTGCTCTGAACCTCAGAATAGTTACACATATGCCACAAAGGTCCTGAATTACAGCTAAGGGAGACAAGCAGGAGCCAGGCTGGAAGTTCAAATCCATTAATCAGCCCCTAATGCATTATTGTCAGTTGGGGCAGGGCAGGTGTTGTAACTAATTTTGCAACAATGAAAGCACTTAGCAAGTGCAAAAGATCACTAATCAGGAAGCACTAAGGAAGCAGGTGCCAGCTAAAAAAATATTCTGTGACACATTAATCAGCCCCAAATTAATTCAGGTCACTTGAGGCAGGGAAGGTGTGCTTGCGTTGCCACAATAATGTACACTGACTGGACAACCAGAGGGTGCTGTGATGAAACAGAGGGTGGCATGGGTGGGCCAGAGGGTGGCATGAGTAGTCAGAGAGTGGCAGTGGTGACAGAGAGTGGCAGTGATGAAGAAGAGTGTCCCAAACAGGCTGGACACGTAGAAACAACAAGTTCGCGAAACTTGCGACCCGACAGGTAAGTTCGCAATTTGCGACATTGTAAAAAACCCTCGCGAACTGGCAGAAACCCGCGCAAACACAAAAAAAAAATCCGCAAATTCGCGAGAATTCGCGGATTTTGCGGATTGCGAGTTCGCAAATCCGCAAAATTTGCGAACGCGAGATTCGCAAAATTCGCCCATGCTTAGTCACCAGGCGGCTGTAAGTTTTGTCCTGCCCCAGGTGCCCAGCGAGAGGTACATCATGAGCCAGGTTCAGGAGGAGGTCTCTGATTCGGAGGGGGACTACCAGCACCTGGCTGGCCCCAAGCTCGGCAATCTTCTGTTCGCTGTAGAGAAGCTCATTGTCCCAATAGATCCAGTGAGCCCCCGAGGCGTCCCCTGCGCTATGGGCTGCGGCTTGCTGTCGGATCCCCTCGAGGGAGGGACACGTTTTTTGCTCTTGACGGAACTGTTCTTGAGTGGGGCCACCTTCCTGGCACCACTGGGCCAGTGGGCCAGCTCCGGGAGGTCGTGGAGTGGCTCCGATGCTTCCTCGTCGGGTCCCGGTGGACCGGCCTCGGGGGTGGTGTCTTCAGAGATGATGGGCGGTGGAGGTTCGGGCCACTCGGGTTCTTCAGTGGAGGGGATGGCGTGGGCGGCCATGGATCGGGTCATCGCACAGACCCATTCAGGGAGGCCGAGCATCCCCAGGTGCTCCCTGCGTTCAACGGCTGCCCAGGGGGAGCTCTCCAGGTCGTTCCCCAGGAGGCAGTCTATGGGGGCATCTTCTCGGACGGTCACTTTCAGCATGCCCGACACTCCTCCCCATTCGAAGGGGACGCGGGCCATCTGGCACATGCTCTCAGAGTTGTCCGCAGACCGTACTGGGCATAGTACGTTGGGCAAGATTTGATCTGGGGTCACCAGGTGGCAACGGACGGCTGTCACACTGGCTCCCGTGTCGCGGAGGGCTTCGGCCCGGTGTCCATTAATGGTGACCCACTGGCTGTACTTCTGCGTGTTGGCTGGGATGGGGGCCCGCGGGACCATGTCTCTCTCCCCTAGACATACAAGGGACGTGGCTGCGGGTTCCCACTCGGTCTGGTATGGCTCACAATCTTCAGCTTCCTCTCTCCCTTGTTCTTCTCCGAGGGCGACGGCGGTGATCTGGTGGTTCAGCGGACCCGTGGCATTGGCTGGCTGGTTTCTTGGACAGTTGGGGTCATTGGCGTAATGACCAGGTCGCTGGCATTTGTGGCAGACAACGTTGGAGCGGAATCCCGGCCGTGTCGGAGGGCTTCCTCTTCCGGCCGGGGGCGGGGGATTGCTGGCGGGGGGCACCATGGCGGTGTCCCGGCCCCGACCCTGGCCTCCTCCTCGAAGACGGTGGGACCCCTGGGAGGCTCGGCCTTGGTCGCCCGCCCAGTTCCGGGGGACCCGGGTGCTCTCCCATCGATCCGCTTCGATGGCGAGTTTCCGGGGCTCGGTCAGTTTGCTGTCGAGGAGATGCTGCCTTAGTTCAACGAAACAGTTATTGGAGAGGTGTTCCCACACAATGAGATCGACCAATTGTTCGTAGGTGGTGACTTGGCTGCCTTTGATCCACCCCTCTAAGGCTCTGCTAAAAAAGTTCACATATTCCACCCACGTGGTACAGGGGATCCTTTTACAGTCTCGGAATCGCTGCCGGTACATCTCGGGGGTGAGCCCATAGCGAGTGAGAAGGGCGGCTTTCATATGCTCGTAGGAGGTCATCTCAGCGTCGGGGAGCTGTAGCAGGGCATCTCTTCCTTCGTTGACGAATCTCCCCCACAACCCGGCCCCCCAGTCTTTTCGCGGGACACGGTGGGAGGTCATGGCTACCTCGTAGGCCTTGAACCATTGCTGGATGTCGTCGTTCCGGTAGTACTCTCGGAAGACATCTTTGGGAATGTGGACCTTGGTGTCCGTAGGGGGAGCTGAGCTCTGGTTCTCGGAGATGCCGAGATCCCTGTTTTGTTTTCTAATTTCTAGTTCTTTTAAACCGCGCTCGTATTCGTATGCGAGCTTCTTCTCCTCCAGCTCCCTCTGGCTTTTTTTCTCTTCCCGTTCTCCCTGTAGTCGTAAGTGTTCAAGGGCTATCTTCTTTTCTGCTAGTTTTAGTACCCCATCTAAGCGGAGTCTAGCCAGTTCCAACTCTTGGAGCCGGATCCTCTCTCGTTCTCGGGCCTCCTCGGGAGAGAGGCCCGCTCTTCTCTCCTCCTCGGGGGTTGCAACGGTTTCCGTGGTCTTGATGTTTTCGCTTTGGGTTGGGGACACTCCCGTCTCCACCCAAGACTCCAAGGCGTGCTTGAGATCGTCTTTGGTGCTTAGTCCCGTGGTAGCGATACCCAAGTCTATGCAGAATTGCTTCAATTCCTTGTGACTGTACTCTTCCAGCCGTTCCATCTGGAATTTTGCGGTTGTTCCGATTTCTTTCGTTGACATGGTTGCTGTATGTTTGTAGTGGGGCGAGTTACTCTCCGTACGATTTGCGTTGGCTCGAATTGCGCTGCTGGCCACCAGTGTTAGAGGGGGAACCTGAGGGTCGGCCGAGCAAGGGGGAGAGGCCTCCTGGCGAGGGTCCTCTCTTCAGATCGTACGGATGAGCAACCACCCCCCCACAGATGGACGCCACACAAAGATAGGTTCTTAACACTTTTATGGGTATTCTTAGGCAGGTTATTCTTAACGATAAAGAAGGAACAGGATATTGGGATCCCTTCAATTCTAGTCTCTGCGGGAAGGGGGTAGCGGGACAGTCTCGGTACCGGTCTGGTACGGGGATATCTGGCGTACAGCTCTCAATCCTCGAGCTGGATATTTCTCTGGTAGGGGCCGCGGCAGCGCCAGCAGGCCTTCAAGGATGGTTCACGAAGATAAGCCGTGGCAGCCCCAGCAGGCCTTCAAGGATGGTTCACGAAGATGAGCCGCGGCAGCGCCAGCAGGACTCCAAAGGATGTTTCACGGAGGTGGGCCGCGGCAGCGCCAGCAGGCCTTCAAGGAGGGTTCACGAAGATGAGCCGCGGCAGCGCCAGTAGGACTCCAAAGGATGTTTCACGAAGACGGGCCGCGGCAGCGCCAGCAGGCCTTCAAGGATGGTTCACGAAGATGAGCCGCGGCAGCGCCAGCAGGACTCCAAAGGATGTTTCACGGAGGTGGGCCGCGGCAGCGCCAGCAGGCCTTCAAGGAGGGTTCACGAAGATGAGCCGCGGCAGCGCCAGTAGGACTCCAAAGGATGTTTCACGAAGACGGGCCGCGGCAGCGCCAGCAGGCCTTCAAGGATGGTTCACGACGATGAACCGCGGCAGCGACAGCAGGCCTTCAAGGATGAATTTGTCTCGGTGTCTCTCGACTCCAGGATACAACTGACTTCCTGCTCTGGAGCTGCCCCAGTTATAGGTCTGGCGCCCTTTGATGTCCGGACCCTCGCACTTGGAGGTCGGGGGGTCCGGGATGAGGGAGTCCAGACACCCAGCGGGGGGGTGGAGCCAGCGCCCAGGGAGGCCGGGGGCGATCGAAACCAGGCGGATGGGGGCCCATCGAAACTCTTTCTCCCATTGACTCGCCAAGTGGTCTCTTTATCCCCTGGGTGGATGGTGGTGCTTCGATGTCGGGGCTTGGCTGGGCCTGAGGCTGAGGTCGACCCGAGGCCACGAGGCCTGGTCGTGGAGGGTCCAAGATGGTGGCTGGGCCGGAGACGGTGGTTCGGAAAAGGGCCCGGGCCAGCCGAGAAGGTTGCGGATATGAGTCTGAGTTCCGTCGGGGAAGAGCTGGGGGGTGGCCCGGAGGGGCGGAAGGTGCGGCTCTTGTCCGGGGAATAGGGGTAGCGGTAGTCCGGGACCCGCCATGCGGGAGGGGTCGGACCACGCCACGAGGCCGGGTCCAACAGGCAGCAATCCAGCAGGGAAGCAGTCCAGCAAGGCAGTAACCAGAAGTCTAGTAGAGTGGCAGTCCTTTCAGCAGTGCAGCAGTCCTTCTTCCGGGCAGAGTCTCCACAGGTCCAGAAGTGTACTGAAGAGTTGGTGTTTGGGGTCCTGTATTTGCACCAGGTGCCTATTTTAAAGTGGGAGAATCTTCTAGAGATTTCCCCATTTAGGTGCACAGGTTTTGTGCCTCACCTATCCAGGCTCCGTAGTACTATAGGGGTTAGGCAGAACTTTGTTTGTAGGCAGGGCATAGTCTATTCAAGTGTAAGTAGGGCTGTACCTAGCAGTCCACAGTGCGATCATGCAGCAGACATGTATGGCAGACATGTGCAGCGGGCGCATCACTGGTAGCTAAAGGCAAACCAAAGGCAAGCCTGACTGTGCCCAACTAAGCCTGAACTGTACCCAACATCACAACCCCTGGCTCTCCCACGTCCCAAATATATACTGAGTTCTATACCCTTGCTTCCGGACACTGCAACAAACTCAGCACATTCTCACTATGCAAGAATTCCACTTAACTATGGGACCTTATTGCCATTCTCGCATCTGACATCAGCTTCCTCACTGAGACCTTGCTAAACCCCACATCTGCCCTAGACATTGCCGCACTAATCCCTGACAGATATAAGATCGCTCTCCAGTCCTGCACCAACAAGCTAAGAGGAGGAAAAGCCAACATAACAAAGAGACCATAAAGTGCACCACCACCGCCGACAATGCCACCACCCCCATGGAAAATCTCAACCTCAAGATCCAAATGGCCAACATCCATCAGGGGCACCCCTCGCATACTGACCCCCAGGCCTGTGCTCCCACTTCTACAACACCATCGCAGAATTCTTTGTGCCCCTAGCCTTAGACTCCAAGGATTACATCTTCCTCAATGACCTACATTTCTATATCAACAACCTCAATGACAACAACATCGCACACCTCCTCGACAGTATAAGCAGCTTCAAATTGACCTGATCATCCACAACCCTACACACACCACAGGACACAAGCTGGACCCCATTTTTACCTCCAGCACCGCGTCAAATACAGCCACGTCATAGAGCTCACATGTACCAGGTACTCTTTCATCTACTTCAGCATCTCAAGCCCCTGCACCGCCACCACCAAGATGACCAGCCCCACCCCCCACTGGAGCTGGAACAAAATCTCAGAGACCAGCTGGATGGACGCCGTCAACACCTCCATCTCCACTACCACCACCAATTTAAACAAGGAGTGAAGAACTGCAATGCTTGTATCACCAATCGGGCCAACAGCACTGTCCCCGCCAAGAGCAACATCCAGAGAAAATCCTTCCGAAAGGCCAGCTGGTACAACCAAGAACTCAGACCAGCGAAAAAAGACAGCCAACCGCTAGAGAGGAGATGGGCAGCCAATAAGGACACCTCCGACAGGACAGCCTTCAAGACCTCCCTCAACCTCTACCACCCCCCTACTGAGTGCTACAAAAAAGACAGCCCTCGCTGCGTGCATCGAAACCAGCACCAACTACACCAAGGAACTTTGCAACATTGCTAAGAAATTCTCCAACCCGGTAGCCAGAGAAAACAACATCACACCTTTAGAAGAGCTGTGTGACATCCTCGTCAACTTCTTCCACGACAATATTGCAACCATATACAGAAATTTCAAACTCTTATCCAGACCTAAAAACTTCCTCGACAGTTACAACCGCAACAGATGTGAACCACAGACTGACCATTTGGAACCTAATCCAGCCAGGACAACACCTCCAACATGAAATCCATCAACTTTGGATCTCCTACAGACCCATGAACGCACCACGTGTTCATCCTTAGAAATCAAAGGATCTGCCAGCAACTTACTACCCTGCTTAACACCTCTATCACCGGACGCCTGGAAACAAGCCAAAGTCAGAACACTATTTAAAAAACCTTCTGCCAAACCCAGCAAACTGAAAAACTACTGGCAAAACTCCCTGGTGTCATTTCCAGTGAAGGTACTGGAATAGATCATCGACAAGCAACTCATGACACACCTGGAGCAGAACCAGCTACTCGACGCCTCCAAATCCAGCTTCCACAGCAATCACACTCTCACTCTTTGATGACCCCACCACCACCAGAACCAATTTCCACAGGTGCATTACAAGGTGGCGGACTGGATGAAGAACAACTGCCTGCAGCTGAACACAGACAAGATGGAAATACTGAACTCTGGCAACAGCAGCAACACATGACATAGAACCAGTACCCACTCCCTCCGAGACATTATTGACAACAAGCTCACCAGGTAATCACAGATCAACACTGCCTCCTCCACCTGCTTCCTTACTCTGCGCATGCTGCGTAAGAAGTGGCAGCCCCTACACACAAGACGCAAAATGACACAGGTCATCATCACCAGCTGTCTGAACTACAGCACCATCCTCTACCTAGGAATCACCGAACACCTCCTACAAATACTTCAGACCATGCAGAACATATCCTCAGCCTTTCCTGTTAAAGTCACAGCACACATCATCTTAGGCAACTCCACTACCTTACAGTGCAGAAGAGATGCCAATTCAACCTGCTGACTCACACACACAAGGGGGATGTCTATTTTGGACCACTGCCCCATGGACCTGATGGTCATTGTGTGCCCACCCTGTCCCCTTATGTCCCTGACTCCTATAATGGCAGTACATTTTTTTTTATTTTGCAGGAAGCTACAAACATTGATGTATCAAATATACTGCGTGGCCGGCGGTGTTAGGTGAATCCTAGTATGATTGTTACATTGTTCATTTCGTCATTTGTACAAGTAGCAACTAGATCTGCGAACTCTGAGCAAGCCCCCCAACCCAGGAGCAGTGCGCATTCCACTGCTCTCAGCTTTAGTTTTGCACTTATTGTGCATGATTACTAGCACTTCTCCTTGACAGTTGAGGTGCATTTCTGTGTGACTTTGTATTTCAGTGTGGTGATGCGGACCACCACAATTAAATGCATTAGCCTAACTCCTGCTGCATGGTACGTGGCAAAGCTGGCAGATTATCCAGCTGAAAACAGTGGGTCAATTAAAGTGAAACTATGCATTAGTCAAAAGTGGAGTATTTCACATTTCTTTGCAAAGTTCTCTTGCCACAAACAAAGTACGCCCACATGTTCACACACAAATTGCCCATCTTTCATCAAAATATTTGTTACTGATCTCAATAGTTCTTGTGGAAGAAGTACATCGCAAAACGGCTGGAATGCCAGAAACCGGTCCTCGGAAGCTTGTTTCCGGTCCAGGGAAGACCTGGCTTGGCAGTTCGGGCTGGACTGTTCCCATGAGGCACAAGGTCAGACTGATTTGCATATAGCCATGTCTGAACTGGGGTGGCAGAGTGGGCTAAAGAACGTGATGGATTAAACCCAGATCTTTTGACTGGGTGTGAGTGTTTGATTGATTCAGATGCTCCGTCCATCACCACCCCCTTTTGTACCAATTGCTCATGGAGGCACAGAACGTAGGTTCAGGTACAGTCTGCTTATTATGTTTGAAACATGGGACATGCCCCTCTGCCTGACTGAGAGACTGGGTAGGCGCGTGTAGACTCGAGAGGAGGAGGAAACGAGGACACTGCAGACCTGCTTAGTCTTGGCTGATGTGTGAGTGGCCCAGACAGAGAGCACTGGTGAATGTGAGGGGGCAGGAAAAGGAACTTGTGAACATGTGTGTACATGTGGGAGCAGAGAAGAAAAGCTATTGGCAGTGACCACAAGACAGAGTAGAGGAGGAACAAAGAGAGGAGGAACAAAGAGATGAAGTGGAGAGACTGTAAAGTAGAGGTGAGAGATAGGAAGAATGTATTTAAGCAGATATTGGAAAGACAAAGGGTGTATGGTGAAGTGAAATAGTGAATGGAGGAGAGAGTAGAGAGAGAAAAAGTAG
Source organism: Lissotriton vulgaris (assembly GCF_964263255.1). NCBI lineage: Eukaryota > Metazoa > Chordata > Amphibia > Caudata > Salamandridae > Lissotriton > Lissotriton vulgaris. The sequence goes on from NC_141687.1 coordinate 901,285,438, forward strand.
AGGGAGAAACAAACGAGAAGAGAGGGGCAGAAAGATGAAGTGAGGATGGAGAAGAAAGAAGGAATATGGAAGAGAGAAGACAGAAAGTCAGAAACAGAAGTATGCAATGAAAAAAGAGAGGCTTCCGGGAATGCAAAGGTATGCAGGGGTATACTTTGTATGTATGCATTTAGCGTCTGTCTGTATGTTGTTTGTGAGAGCACCAGTGAGATTGAATGAACGAGTGGTGTTTGTGCGAGCATGTTGAGTGAACACAATTCTTGTGCTTTGCTGTTTCACGCACGCTTCATGTATGCCTTGTGCACAGTGTGTGCTTACACACGTTGAATTCATGCATGCTGTGCGACCCTTGGGTAGCGGTGGGAGGTGAACCCCCTCTCCATTCAGCGAAGTCTGAGTTTTTTGCAGAACTCCGCCTTCCAAGCGAAATGCAGGGTAGCAAAAACTCCGGGAATTCCACCCGCGGAGTGGAGTTCAACGCCCACCCTTAGATTTTTCAGCCATGATCCCTCGATGAGTGAGTTCCTGCAGCGGCGACAGGCGCTGTGTTGGTTTTGGCAGCGGCGCAGTGATGCGTGGGGATTCTTCTTGCACATCAGTGCTGCATCGGAAAAACTGATGCAAAAAGAGCGATGCGTTGATTTTCCTGTAGTTGCCTTGCTTTTCCAGCTCCCAACAGCAGGAACAACCTCCAGTGGCTAAACATAGTCACACCTCTTAGCAGGTCAGAACTCCCAGCAAGGAAGTTCAGGGGAGCTGGGGGTCAAGTTTGTGTGTCCCTGAGACTTCAAAATAGGAGTCAAGCTCTACTCAAGACCTTGGAGATCATCTACAAGCAGGGGAAACAGAACACAGCAAAGTCATTCTCCTTTCCTTGGTAGAAACAGATACTTCAGGCCAACCACAGACACAGAGCAAAGGGGCAGTACTGCTCCTCAGTTTATCCAGCTCTTCTTCGTGGCAAACGTTCCTCTTGATTCCAGAAGTAGTCTAAAGTTCTGGGGTTTAAGATCTAATACTTATACCCCAAAATGTATTTGTTCTCTTTGTGCAACAGACTCTGAGCCCAGTCCAAACCAGTTATGTCCTCACTGGTGCAGTATGACCACAGTGGGTGGAAACAGCATTGGGCAAGGGAGACAGGTCCTATTTAGGTGCAAGAGAAATCTCCGCCCACCACTCTAAATGCTGACCAGGCCTATTCAGGTGCTAGTGAAAACTCCTCCCACTACTCTGAATGCAGCCCAGGTATATTCAGCCCAGCCCTGACTCATTCATGAAAGGCAGCACACACATTACCCCCCCCCTTCATACGCCACCTGAGAGATGCATATCCCCAGCCCTGTCACACAGAATGGTAAAACAAGAAAATGCCCATTTTCTAAAAGTGGGATTTTCAAACACACAATTTAAAAACCAATAGCTCGTGAAGAGTTGGATTGGTAAAACAGAAATGGTCCCTACATCATTTTGTAAGGGCATGCTTTCATGATGATTCATGGGTGTGAATACAATGTGATGCAGCCACGCGTCATCTTGCCGTTTTTCTTTTTAGTCATGCTGCACAGCACACCAAAAAATGATTATTGCTAATGCTTGCTTTTGCCTTAATAGGATGGGCCTTTTAATAGTTTTTTTCAGGCAACTTAAAATCAGTAGGGTGGCTTAAGGAACTTCTACACTGTAGCAAGACCACTTACTCATTGTCAGTAAAATTGCTCTCCCACCCTCACAGCTCCACAAATAAGTGAGGCCTCCCCCGAGCCCCAGCACTCTCGAGTGTTGGTGTTCGAGGCCCCCCTCCACCCACAGGTTTACCTGCGCCTCGCACCTGGTGGTCCAGTGGACCTATGTCTCCTTTCTCTCGCTACGCTTTTCACTTGTTTTCATTCACTTTTACCCTCATTTTACCTTCTTTTCTGCACTCTTCTGCTTTTTTGCTCTTTTTTGCTTTTCTGCCTTATTCCACTCATTCCTCCAAAGGCAAGCCCGTCCGTGCCCTCAGTGACCTGACCGCGACCAGCGCCGGGAACCCTGGACCTCAACACTACCAACGCTACGACCCGGCGACACTCCAAGCAATCAACCCTGGCCACAACAACAGCTACAAGGTAGCATCACCAGCCGACATCAACAGACCCTTCAGCTGTCACCACTGCCAGCACACCTACAGCACTGCCAGAAACACGGACCCAGCACAACCCGACCACAAGAACACTCCTGAGCTGAAGACCCTGAAATGCATCCTCCTCAACGTCAGATCACTCCACAAACACCCCACCGAAATCTGAGACCTCCTCAACAGCACCACCCCGGATGTAGCATTCCTCATCGAAACCTGGACCAACACCACCTCGGGACTGGACATCGCCATCGCCATTCCCCAAGGATACATGATCTCCAGGAAGGACTGCCCCACCCGCCTGGGAGGAGGAATCGCCATTGTTCACAAATCCACCCTCGGCCATGCCACACTTCCCGATGAGCCCACAGACCTGATGGAACAACTTCACTTCAGGATACTGGCCAGCCCCACCATCACCCTCCGAGGAACCCTCATCTACCGACCCCCTGGACCCCGCGGACCATTCGCCAACTCCATCACGGACATCATCTCCCCGCATGCCATCGCATCCACCAACTACACCTTGCTTGAAGACCTCAACTTCCACCTTGACAAGCAAGTGGACCCCAACACCACATCCCTCCAAAGCCACATCCACAACATTGTACTCCGCCAGATCGTGACCGAACCCATGCACTCAACAAGCCACACCCTTGACCCCTCCTCACAACAGGAAACTCAATCACTTTCAGACACACTACCGAATCCCCATGGACAGACCACCGATGCGTCCATTTCACCTTCATCAACCTTCATCCACAGACATCAGCACCAGCTCCTACGTAGAAACTGGACCAAAATCACAGACAACAAACTCACCTCCTTACTCAGCAACTCCACCCCAACCATTGTGGAAGACGTTGACCCCTACACCGGAGCCCAAACTCAGCAAAGATGGATCTCCGACAGCGCCAACACCATAGCCCCCCTCAAGAAAAACAACAACAATCAGGCCAAGAAATCCAGATGGTTTACCTCAGAACTTCGAGAGTCCAGATACACTTGCTGCCGCCTCGAAAAGGCCTGGTGGAATTCCAAATACACAGAGGCCCACAACGACTTCAGAGCCGCCATCAATGCCCACCACCAACTCATCATAAAAACAAGGAAAAAGGCAACTGAAGAGAACCTCCACCCATGTGCAGAACAGCAAAGAAATCTTCAGTATCATCAAGGAGTTTGCCCAACCCACCAGCGAGTCTACTGACATACCTCCTTCGCAAGACCTCTGCGACAAACTCAGCACCTTCTTCCACCTCAAAATCAAGAACATTTACGACAACCTCGACAAAGACAACCAACACACTGAGCCCTCACCAGCCACCCCAACACCCTGAAGCCAACAATTGACAACTGCACAGCCCTCACCACTGAAGACACAGTGAAGACGATGAAGTCAATCCACTCCGGGACACCACCGCATCTTCAACAGAGCTGTCGACACCCATGCTCCGCCACACCATCAACCACTCCTTGATAAATGCCTCATTCCCAGACAACTGGAAATACGCCACGTTCAACCCACTCCTGAAGAAGCCCTCGGCGGACCCCACCAACCTCAAGAACTCCAGACCCATCTCCCTGCTCATGTTCCCAGCGAAAGTTATTGAGAAAGCCATCAACAGCCAACTTGCCGCCTTCATCGAAGAGCACAACATTCTGCAGAAGACATCTGCTCCCTACTGGACAGATAAGAAACAGTAGCCCTCATCCTCCTTTACCTCTCAACGGTGTTTGACACAGTCTCTCACCGCACCCTAATACACAGACTTCATGACGCAGGGTTCCGGGACAAGACCCTTGGCTGGATCCACTCCTTCCTCTCTGGCAGAACGCAGCGGGTCAGGCTCCCCCCCTTCCTCTTGGACCTTACATCTACCACCTGCGGAGTTCCCCAGGGGTCCTCCCACAGCCCCATTTCTCTTCAACATCTACGTGGCCCCACTTGCCCCGATTGTCAGAACCTACGGACTAAACATTGTGTCATACGCAGACGACACCCAACTCATCCTTTCCTTATCCAACAAAACCAACACCGCCAGACACAACTTTCAAAAAGGCATGGAAGCCGTCGCAAAATGGATGAAAAGCAGCTGCCTACAACTCAACACTGACAAAACAGTAGTACATATCTTGGGCCCAAACACCGATGCCTGGAATGACACCTGGTGGCCCCCTGCTCTCGGAAGCCCAACCACCCCCACGGACCACACACTCAACCTTGGAATCATCCTGAACGCCAAGCTCAAAATGGACCACCAGATCAACTCTGTTGCATCCTCCTGCTTTCACACCCTCCGCTTCCTACGTAAGACCTCCAAATGGATCCCCCTTGAGCATAGAAAGACCATCACTCACTTCCTTGTCACCAGCAGACTCGATTACGGCAATGTACTCTATGCCGTAATAAACTAAAACCTCACCGGCAAGCTACAAAACATCCAGAACGCCGCCGCAAGACTGGTCCTCAACCTGCCAAGACACTGTCACATCTCCCAGCACCGGCGTGCACTCCACTGGCTCCCCTTCGAGACTAGAATCACCTTCAAGATTCTCACCCACGCACGCAAGGCACTCCTGAGGTTCCGTGACGATTTGAACCCGTGTTTTCAATATTGTCGGAAATACATAATATTGGTATCAGCGAACCGCAAATGATCCATTTAGCACATCCTGGTGTTTTCGCTATGCTACGAGCAAGAGCACTCCTGTTATGAACACATTTCTGATCTACCCACGGCATCCATCTTAGATCATGGCAGCCATTTTGTGTTTCTTGCCCTCACATACGCAATAACCTCTGATCACTTCATTTCGATTAAGGACACGTAGCCTTAGCCGGAGATTCACCTCTTTCATGACACGTGCACCTTAAACCAGATCACGCTGTAGCTGCATGACTCGACAAAGGCTGCCTCCTCTGCCCGAGGCCAATCCTGCTAAACTGGTCTTCGTGTCCATTGTCCTGATCACGATTAGGCGGCCGAAGCCGGTAGCCTTGCCCATTTACAACCTACAAACATCTCTTATCCCGCTTTCCTATCTTCCACACCTGGCTCCGTTCCTTTCTTTCTGAATCTTTATTAGGGGGAGGTAACGAAATTTACGATGAGGCGGTCCGGCTCTTGAATGCAATATTGACAAGGGATTGTGATGAACTAGTGGGAACCCCTCTTCGTAATGTTTGGTATCAGATTTTATCGACGGTTCCTGTGTAACGCCAAATATTTATTGTTTTTTGACACAAAGGTTTTGAGAATGTATTACATGTAAAGAATTCGCCCCCAGCTTAAAATTTAGTATATAAGGAGCAACCCTCTTTGTACAAATTGAACAGGCTCCTAGAATCTGCCCATGTGTGGTTTCTGTGACTTCTGTGTCCCTGCAGTAATAAACCTTTGGTCTTTGACGCCACCATCGAGAAGCCCGTGTTTCTGTTCATTTGCGCACCAAGGCAGGTGGAACTCCGGGGTCTTTGGGTGTTGTTCCCTGACATCTCTGGACGGAACCAAAAAGTCCAGAACTCCAATTGGCGCCCAACGTGGGGCGACGTCATTCGGTACCGGTCCAAAAGCCTGAAGAGTTCGAGAAGCTTCGTGTGAAGATTCCTGAGGGAGGCGCCCCACTTCATCGATCCCGGCATATCGCAAAAGTGGCCCGAAGTTCTCTTCCACGAGGGTTCCCGTTCAAGACGGCTGCAGTGGGCCGTTGCCTTGACCGTCGCCCTGTCTTGGACCCGAGGTGCAGCCCTTAGTACAGCAAAACGTGACGGCTTTCTCCTTGGTGACGTCTTCAGTGCCTCAGTTAAGTATTTAGTGGTTGCTAGTTGGTTACTTCGTGAGGGTTGTTAAAATCCTTTTTGGTTCTTGGTTTGGTTTGGTTTTCGTAAGATTATCACTGGTTGTTCTGGTTACGATAATCTATTTGGTTTAGTTTGGGTATCGATACATCAGTTCGTTTTTGGTAGGCCAAAGTTCTTGGTTCAGGTGCACATATCTGTTTCGTGTTTTGTTTGTTTTGTGTTCCGGACTGAAAAATGGTAAGTCGGAGAAATTGTATGTTGTCGTGCTTTGGTTGCAACAGTGACTCACGATTGGAGGACTCATGTCTGGTTCCTCCGATTGGGACTCCCCTATATGACTTGTACTGTAAACATGGTGTAGGTCCTATATCTTATAATGAGGTGTGGGTCCGCTACACTGAGAAAGATGGTGTCCTTAGTTGGCCACTGCATGGTAGTTTTGAACCCGAAATTCTTGACAATTTAGAAGCGAAATTGTTTAGGAAGAAAGCCCGGCCGGCAATGTTTGATTCTTTCCGTTACTGGCGAAAAGAATCCAAACAGAGAGAAATGAAAAGGTTAAAGAAGGAACAGAAAGAGCAAGAAGAATTGACTCTGGAGCAAGCAACTAAGCAGCTGCAAGATAACGAGTGTGAAAAAGCCATAGAGGTGGCCATTAGAGAGCATAATTTAGCGATTGACAAGTGCTATCCTGCCTTGCCATCAAAAACAGCCAAGATACTAGAGGACCCCGAAAATGATCCTCTGTCGTCTTATCTGTTACGGTCACCTCCACCGTATGCACAAGGTGCTACGGCTCCACCTTTACCGAATGTTCAATTGCCGGTTGCTGGACAACCTGGTATTCCTGCTCCTGCCCCTCAGAATCAAGTTCCTGTACCTCCTGTGGTTAATGTGAATGTTCCTACGGCTCCTCCTCTTCCTGGGTTGCCGACTTCTATACCTGTATCTGTCTCGCTTACACCTACTGTTCCACAAACTATTTTTCTCGATACTCCTACTGTTCCGCTATCTGTTCCTACCTCTACTGTGTTCTCTACGTCTGCGAGTGTGTTGACTCCACTTTCTGTTCGTCGAAGAATCACTGATTCTGTTTCTAATATGCTGTCTCCTTTCTATAAAACCTTAATCAAGACTCCTACTTCTGACTCTGTTCAGAGACGTAGTCAGCTTCCGAGTACTGAAGAACGGGGAATTTTAGATTCCACGGCTCTCAGATGGATTTCGAAGAGTAGGAGATATAGTACGAGAGATGTGCTAGATACATTTATGCAGTGGAAGGAACCAACACAACGGTATGTCTTTGATGAGATGTGCTCGCTGTTACGAGAGGAAATAGAAGAAGATGATATTGAATCGAATTTAGAAGACTTAATTAAGATTCAGAAAGAGTTTGCTGCAGGAATGATAGTGGGCCAAAATATAGAAGAAGCGATGGAACTGATTTTAAGTTATAGGAATGATCCATCACTTCGTTCACCGAGAGATTTGGAGAAAGGTAAGACGAAGCTGAATCGCCAATATCCAATGAGGGAGGTTCCTCCAATTTGGCGCGAAGCTGTGCAAGCTGATGCTATTAATGGTATTGCAGCCGCTCCGGCGCAATTCCAAAGGGTATGGATACACATTCCATGGAAGCGAGCCGAAGTGCTAGCAGTGAAACAGGCTTTGCCAGATCCGCGTAAGAATCCTGCTGGATACTATAAGGAATTAACACAGACAGTTGAGGCTTGTATAATGAACTTAGCGGACATTGATATGTTATTTGGTAATGTAGTTCCGCAACCAATTTGGGCTAAAATTCGTAAAGAGAATCATCCAGTTGCCCTAGGTGGTGATTGGGCAGCTATCGTTGCAGCGGATGGTCAGCAAACAGGTGGTGCAAAACCCGAACCCCTAATTGCTAATCTTCCAGGTAGAATAATCGACTTAATGAAGACTCTGATGCCCGCATTGCGTGTTAATTGGGACAAGTTGTCCGCATGCAGGCAGAAGAAAGACGAAAGTGTCTCCGACTTCTTCACAAGGTTCGAAGAGACTTTTGTAGATCATAGTGGTCAGGACATGAGCACAGAAGGAGGACAGAGACTGTTTGTCGATAAATTTGTGCATAATTTGTTACCTGAATTATGCAATAAATTAAAGGATTCAGAGAGTGCATGGGCTGTTTCTACAACTGCGCAAATACTTGCAACTGCACAGTATTATGAAAATAGGGATAAAGAGGAAAAAGAAAAATCAGACAAGAAAACGAAAGATTTAAAAACTAAAGTTCTTTTGCAACAGGCGTATCCGCCTCGCACGAATCAGACTAATATGCAACAGGGCTCGTATCAAAGAACAGATTATAGTTCACCGAGGCCTCAATATCAGTGGAACCAGTGTGCGTACTGTAAGAAAGAAGGTCACTACAAGAATGAATGTCCGATCTTAGCGCAAAATAATGCAGCAGCAGCTCAGAGAGGTCATGGTGGTTTTGTGCAGAATTCTAGAGGTCGAGGGCGAGGTGCTATGCCTCCACAAACGAATGATCGTCCTTCCAATCACTTTGATCAACGAAATGGCCAGTCTACTCAGCAAAATAGATCTCAACAATATCTTGTTGAAGACTATTGTGAAGTGGATGAAGGATTTCAGCAAAATGGGTACTAGGACAGCCATGGACAGAGAGAGGGAGTAGTATCAGTTCCAGTGGATCAGAGTGGGCCTTATGTCGCAGTAGCAACATCAGGTGTAGTCGAACCGTTTCTGTTGGATACTGGTGCAGCAAAAAGTTCTATCATTCATGCGAAACTCCCTGGCGCACCTTTGTCCGGCTTAACAAATGTTTCTGTAGGTTTTTCAGGCGCCCCTGTTTACAACCCCATATCTGGTCCTTTGTCTATTTCTGTTGGACCGTGTCAATTGAAAGCACCCCTGATTTTGACGACGGGTTGTAATGAAAATCTGCTTGGTTTAGACTTGTTAAAACGACTATATGCGACATTGTACTGTTCTCCGGAAGGAGTACAGCTTACATTGGGTAAAAGAATCACCTCTCCGATGTACTTGTCAATGGATGCACTCCCGCCAGAGCTGCGTTCACTCCCTGATTCTCTTTGGGCGACTGGTCCTAATGATGTAGGCCTCTTAGAAATACCACCCTATGTAGTAACTTTGAAAGCAAATGTAAAATTTCCAAGAATTCCTCAATATAAAATATCTAGTGCACTTTTATTGATTGTGCAAGATTTGATTAAGAAAGGTGTGGTTGAGGAAACTAGAGGAAATGTTTGTAACAGTCCTGTATTACCGATTTTGAAACGAACTGATCCTACAAAGCCTCCAGTGTACAGGTTCGTCATCGACCTCAGAGAAGTTAATAAGATTGTGGTCCCGCAGTTTCCTGTAGTTCCAGACATTACCGCCTTGTTAACATTGATCCCTGCTACAGCTACTTGGTTTTCAGTCATTGACTTGAAGAATGCCTTTTTCAGCATTCCGATAGCCGAGGAAAGCAGAGATATTTTCGGCTTCTGTCTAAGAGGTCGCAGTTTCAGATTTAAACGCGCTCCACAGGGCTACTGTGAGAGCCCATCTATTTACAGTCAAGCATTAAAAAGTCAGTTAGATTCCTTTGTCCTTCCCCCAGGCTCTGCTCTAGTGCAGTATGTAGACGATCTTTTAGTGGCTGCCGATGACAAGGAAACTTGCAAGGCAGCTACGATCTCGTTATTGCATCATTTGTCTAATTTGAATCACAAGGTGTCACCTTCGAAAATGCAATACTGCTGCCAAGAAGTGACCTACCTAGGTCATCTCTTGTCAAAGGAGGGAAGGAAGTTGACCCCAGAAAGAATAAAAACAATTATGCAGATGAGTGTTCCTCGCACGCAGAGAGAAGTGCGTGCCTTTTTAGGTATTACCTCTTACTGTAGGCAGTGGATCCCAAATTTTTCTCTTTTAGAAAAACCGTTGGTAGCTTTGACTGGGAAAAATGTTCCGAGTCCGGTGCCATGGTCTGATGAATGTCAGGAGAGCTTTTCTGAGTTACGAAATGCACTGTGTTCAGCTCCTGTATTGGGTACACCTGATTACAGCAAGCCATTCACGCTCTACGTTCACGAGAGAGAAGGTTGCGCGTTGAGTGTTCTGACACAGACATTTGGTGATAAACAACGCCCTTGTGCGTATTTTTCATCAACATTGGATCCGGTAGCTAGAGCGTTACCTAGTTGTTTGAGAGCTACAGCGGCAGTTGCGGCTTCCATTCGACAATCTGCTGGTTTGGTGATGAACAACATGCTAGTGGTCATGGTTCCTCATGCGGTGGATACACTCATGAACCGAACTAAGACACAACACCTTACCAGTGCGAGACTATCTGGTTACGAGCTGACATTACTAGCGAGTCATATTCAGATCAAAAGATGCAATGTATTGAATCCAGCAACGTTGTTGCCGGCTAATCAAGAGTCGAGTGATTCCGAGCCACATGATTGTTGTTTTAGAACGGAGGAAGAGACAAAAGGATGTATTGACTTAAAGGACACTCCATTATCGGATCCAGATGGCACACTGTATGTGGATGGATCATGTTTTAAATTGGAGAATGGTGATGTGAGTGCTGCTTACGCAGTAACGACTTTGAAGACGATTGTGGAGACTGCAAGAGTGAGTCAGAATTCTGCCCAAGCTGCAGAATTAATAGCTTTAACCAGAGCGTGTGTTTTAGCTAAGGGAAAGAGAGTGAATGTTTTTACAGATAGTCAGTACGCATTTGGCGTGGCCCATAGTTTTGGCCGTTTGTGGAGAGAAAGAGGTTTCATTACGTCCCATGGGACTAAGATTCAACATGGTCAGCTAGTTAACGACTTGTTGGAATCTCTAACCTTGCCGACTGAAGTTGCGATTGTAAAGTGCAGTGCTCATAAAGCAATCACGGATGATGTTGGTCGTGGGAATGCTTTTGCTGACGAGACCGCTAAACAGACAGCTAGAGACATGATGAGCAGAATGTATGTTGCTACGTCTGCAAGGTGGATTGCTGAGTCTGGAATGTGTGAGGATACAATGGAAAGTGTGAAAGAGATTCAGAAAGAGGCAACTGAGGAGGAAAAACGTGTATGGAGGGAAAGTACGGGCAAGTTGGATTCGAATGGGTGTTGGATTGATTTGACAGAACAGCAGCGTTGGATGTTGCCTGATGCGTATGTGCTTGCAGTGGTGACGATGGCGCATGGAGTAGCGCATATAAGTTCTAAAGGAATCTGTAAGATGTTGGCTCCAGTCTGGAAGAATGATGGGATCAATAAGTGTGCAGAGAGAGTGGTGAAAAATTGTATGGTATGCCTGATGCATAATCCTGGCAAGGGAACTCCAACTCCTGCTGGTCACTTCGCTCCTCCTTCCTGCCCCTTTGAAGTGATTCAGTTAGACTTCATTCACATGGATCGCTGTAATAATCTGAAATACGTCCTGGTGGTAGTTTGTGCTTTTTCCAGGTGGATCGAAGCATATCCACTAAAGGACAATACTGCCCTATCAACTGCCAAAATTCTTCTCAAAGAATATTTCCCTAGATTCGGTATGCCACGGATTGTATGGTCAGATAACGGAAGTGAGTTTATAGGGAAAGTTATGCAGAGTGTGTGTGCCGGCCTAGGTCTAAAACAGAAGTTTCATAGTGCGAACCATCCCCAGTCTGCTGGTTTAGTGGAGGGTTACAATGGCACCCTCAAGCTGAAACTAGCCAAAATTCAAGCCTCCACAGGTTTATCCTGGCCAGACGCACTTCCCTTGGCTTTGTTATCAACGAGAGCAACTGTACATTCTAGAGTGGGGCTTAGCCCCTATGAGATCGTCTTTGGCCGCCCGGCAAATATTTGGGGTGTGCCGAGGCCAAAGGAGTTTTGTTCTCTAGAATATCCTATGTTGATAGACTACCTTTATGACTTGACTGCTAAATTGAGTCTTATTCACCAACAGGTTTTCGATGCATTGCCAAAGCCTCCGGAGAGTCCAGGGCATCAGCTGAAACCCGGCGATCAAGTGGTAATAAGAAATTTTGCGAGGACGAAGAACCTTCAGCCCAGATACATCGGCCCCTTCCAGGTCCTGCTTGTGACAAGAACCGCAGTTCGTGTAGCTGGTCGCAAGCATTGGGTGCACGCATCTCATGTTAAGCGTGTACCTTTGCCACTTCCTTACGACGACTGGGTGAAGAAGGGAATTGGTGCCTCCGAATTTGAACACACGCCAAAGTTCATCCCTTTCAGCGATGCCGAATTGATCACTGACACTCCAAACTCTGACTCTCCTCCTGAAAAGACTCCTTTGAACTCTGAACATTTGTCCCCTGCACCAGAAAAAACTCTGTCATCTGCGAACTTGAACACTGCAACAGCTACCAGTGATACGCTATTTGCCGATCAAACAGTACCTGCAAAGCAAAGATACAATTTACGACCTCGTAACATGGACAAATAAAGCAGGCAACTGCCCATTGTGATATTTCGAAATTTTGAACTTTTGCCTTCAGCCAGGAAGTTTGCTATTGTTTATTGTTTTTAAAATTGCCTTGCCGTCTGGGTAGCCGTAGGGTCGTGGCTGTGTGCCTAGTTGAATCTGCGGGGGTCTGACACAAGGTCGATCTTTCTGTTGGTTCTGGGAACTCCCAGGGCTGATAGAGGCATTTTCATCTACGTACACATCATCAGTGGTCGCGAGCGGATTGTAGAAGATGGACCTTCCTGCGCTGCAACGAGAAAATGTGATTTATGTTCGCAGAAACAGACTTTATAGAATTCTTCACAGCAAATGCTTTTTAATACAATCTGCCATTACATTCTTGATTGTTTTGATAACGTTGGTGGGTGGAATCGTTTTCGGTATGAGTTTGATTTTTGTGCCAGTAACTACAGTACCTCCCCTTGATCCTGCTACTTCTACTGTTTCTTCTATACATTTTTTTCACTCGTTTCCTGAACATGAGCAAGCCCGACGCTCAGAATTCATTAACAACACTTTTGTACAGCTCTTGCACCAACACCAACTGGTGGTTAATACTACAGACTGCTGGGTGTGTGGCTTGATACCCCACACTATGGATAAAGGTATTCCCTATCTGGTTTTGCCTTTCAGCTACAATGGATCATTTCAGGCCCTTCAAACCATCTTTGCTTATGCCCTTGAAACCTATCCTCCACGTCCACCACGTTCCACTAAATATAATTCTGCCAACAAAGCTTTAGTCCAGGGAATTATTGACATGATCAAGGACGTCAATAATACTCCATCATACCCTAGAGACGAATTGCGAGTATATTTGAGTTGGAACTCTTCAGAGTATCGCCTTAGTTTGGGAGAAAGCAAGCGTAAAAGCTCAACTCCAATCTGGGTCGTACCTCACCGAGGTCAGGTCTGTTTGCAAGGTAATGGGAGAAATCCGAGAGCTCAGCTAGGGAGGAGTGAGTGCGTAGAGACTTATGTGTTTCCGGCTAACTCTTCCCCTGCCTTCCTTACTGCTAGGGGTACCTACTTCATCTGTCGAGACAGAGCTTATACATGGTTGCCTGCCGACTTTTCAGGGTCATGTTATATTGCTCGATTGTTACCTCCGACATACACTGCTTCATCTGACTACCACAAGACCAGAGTAGCGAGAGGTGTCTTCAGCAAGGAAGATACCGCTGGTCAGGAAGCTGGAGACTTCTTCAAAGGCTTCCTTCCGTTCTGGGGGCCTATGGCCAATAGTAGAAACATACGTCAGCTAATACGGGTAGTTGAATCTACTATTACCGAAACTGCTGGTGCCCTTAGCAATTTGACAGCTGAGCTTCAGGCGGATAGACTCATGACGTTGCAGAACCGTATGGTTCTAGATGTTATACTTGCAGATCGAGGTGGGGTATGCAGAATGATCCAATCGAGCTGCTGTGTCTTTATTCCTAATAATGCTCCAACAGTCTATGAGGCGATCTCTAAGCTACACAAGATTTCCGACTCTATTCATGTAGACAAGGGAAACTGGTCCTTCATGGAATGGTTTTGGACTCTGATCTCAGCGTGGGGATGGAAGGTTCTAATGGTCATTGGTGTCATCTTAGTATTCCTCTTCTCATGCTGCCTGATTATCCAGTGTGGTCCAGCTCTGTGTAGTCTCTGTGCTGCAACCTGTTTTAGGAAATCACCTGCGTTTGGAGAAAAGGCACGAGAAAGGATGATGATACAACAGCATGTCACCGACCTGATGAGCATAGAATTAGATTCTGACATAGACTGAGTAATTGCCTATGTAAGGGCAAAAGAAGGGTCTGAGGTTCCGTGACGATTTGAACCCGTGTTTTCAATATTGTCGGAAATACATAATATTGGTATCAGCGAACCGCAAATGATCCATTTAGCACATCTTGGTGTTTTCGCTATGCTACGTGCAAGAGCACTCCTGTTATGAACACATTTCTGATCTACCCACGGCATCCATCTTAGATCATGGCAGCCATTTTGTGTTTCTTGCCCTCACATACGCAATAACCTCTGATCACTTCATTTCGATTAAGGACACGTAGCCTTAGCCGGAGATTCTCCTCTTTCATGACACGTGCACCTTAAACCAGATCACGCTGTAGCTGCATGACTCGACAAAGGCTGCCTCCTCCGCCCGAGGCCAGTCCTGCTAAACTGGTCTTCGTGTCCATTGTCCTGATCACGATTAGGCGGCCGAAGCCGGTAGCCTTGCCCATTTACAACCTACAAACATCTCTTATCCCGCTTTCCTATCTTCCACACCTGGCTCCGTTCCTTTCTTTCTGAATCTTTATTAGGGGGAGGTAACGAAATTTACGATGAGGCGGTCCGGCTCTTGAATGCAATATTGACAAGGGATTGTGATGAACTAGTGGGAACCCCTCTTCGTAATGTTTGGTATCAGATTTTATCGACGGTTCCTGTGTAACGCCAAATATTTATTGTTTTTTGACACAAAGGTTTTGAGAATGTATTACATGTAAAGAATTCGCCCCCAGCTTAAAATTTAGTATATAAGGAGCAACCCTCTTTGTACAAATTGAACAGGCTCCTAGAATCTGCCCATGTGTGGTTTCTGTGACTTCTGTGTCCCTGCAGTAATAAACCTTTGGTCTTTGACGCCACCATCGAGAAGCCCGTGTTTCTGTTCATTTGCGCACCAAGGCAGGTGGAACTCCGGGGTCTTTGGGTGTTGTTCCCTGACACCTCTGGACGGAACCAAAAAGTCCAGAACTCCACTCCACAACACTGGACCAGCATACCTAAACAGCCGACTCCAATTCCACACACCGCAAAGGACCCTACAATCAGCCCAGCTCTCCTACGTCGTGGTCCCCTGCACCAGAAAGACCAGATCCGGAGGCCACTCCTTCGTCTTCCTCACGGCCAGAGCCTAGAACACCCTTCCGCTCCAACTTAGACGGACAACTTCGCTCCCCATCTTCGGGAGAAACCTCAAGATCTGGCTCTTCGACTGACCCCCTCCTTGATGGACTGGAAGCTGCACCCTCACCCCCTGCACCTTGAGACCCTCACAGGTGAGCAGTCACACTATTACAAACACCTTGTGGATTGATTGATCCTACTCATGTGGGTGGCACAATCAATACTGCAGGCCCACTGGTAGCATTTGATTTACAGACCCTGGCACACTCTGTGCACTTTACTAGAGGCTTATCAGTAAATCAAATATGCCAATCATGGATAACCAATCATGTTCACAATTTACACAGTGAGCATAGGCACTTTAGCATTGATCAGCAGTGTTAAAGTGCCCAGAGTCCTAAAACCAAAAACACCAGTTCAGGAACAAATAGGAAAAAGAAGTAAAAAGTTTGGAGATAGCCCTGCAAAAAGGGCCAAGTCCATCACTCCCTGAACCTCCCTACCCCCAGTCGGTAATTGCAAATGTAGACATATGTAGGGTGCAGTGTACCACTCACACCGTAGACTACGGTGTCACTGTACCTGCTTCACTAATTCTAGCGGTATCTTTTCTTACAGCTCTCAAAGTTTTTTTTTGTTATCTGCCTTTTCTTCTTTCTTCCCTCTCTCGATCCCTTTTTCCAGGTGTCTACTTCCTAGCCCTTTACTCTCTGCTCCCCGTCCCCTTCCTCTGTCTCTCACTAGACCTATTGGTATTCTTAACAACGTTATTTCTTGACTCTCCCTCCATCTACACTTGCCTGTTTTCCTCAGCCTTCTGTCCTTTCTTTCTCATCGGTCTCCTCTCCTTTCGTTCTGTCATCTTTTCCCATCGTCTTCCCTCTCATTATACTTTTTTTACTCGTCTCTATTTAGACAAACTGTAAACACAGAGCTAGACCCAGGGCAAGCTTTGTGTTTTAAAAAACTATGAGCGAGCAGCCTCCATAGAAACTGTAAACAGGGCAGGCTCGGCCCCTTCCAACCGCTGAGCCCCGGTGCTACAGCACCTGCTGCACCACCGATAGCTAAGCCCCAACTGCTGGCCTGCATTATGCACCATGGTAGTTGCATGTGCAATTAGGTTGCTGTTTGAGTAGGCGTTTTAGGTGTGCTAAATGGAAACCGCTGCTGCTAATTATTGTGATGATCTGTGCTATCATGGTGTCATGCTGCAGTGGGACTAATTGTCCCATTTTATGGCACCTCTTCGAGCAGGGTGCTAGCAGGGTGTCATTATCACTCCTGCATGAAACCTAAATGAGTTGCTGACTATGTGAATTTCCCTTTCCGAGGATTTTGGCTGCTGATGTTCTGAAGACGGAGCCCCGTCTCTGGGCTGGTGGTGCCAGTGCACAACACGTGTATGTGTTGCTCACGATACAAGGGCATCTTCAATCCACGAGGATATGAAGAGCTTGACACACACGTTGTAAATTCTCTTACACCTCGTTAGCACTCTCTGAAGCTCTGCAGTCAAAGGATGGTGGTATTTTCCCTCTTAGCAGTAGGCTGTGAGTTGATTTCAGGGGACGGTGACCATTGAGCGGAGATTATGAACACCAGGGCTGGTTCCTCCCTTTGAAAGGCATATTGGTACCAAACGGCCACCAGGCTTATCTAGTTTGCCGCTTTCTTTCTTTATCTGCGGCCTCATATAGGTATAGGACATAGTGGGTTTCCTGTCCTCGTCATTGCAACACCGTGGACAGAGGTCACCAAAATTAAATGTTTTTAGGTCGCGCCTGGGCAGCTCATGCGCTGCCGCGAGGCATGCAATAGGGGAGTAGAGCTTTGAAGCCCCGCCCACTCTCCGCTCATATTTTTAATTGGCTTATGCCATTGTCCTTCCTAAACGCTGGCTTCTGATTAATTATGAGGCTTGTTAGTCCCTCTTTGGTACCGCCTTGTCTCCATTTGTTGTCGCCCAGAAGGACTGGACCTTTTACTGGTGTTGTTACATGGTCTGCAATATAAGTTGGTGAGCATAATTTTCCTTAATGCTCTTCCCCTATTCGACCCACGACACCGCAGCACGCTTACTTCTGTATTTATTCAAATTACTTTACTGTCCTCTTTAACTATAGCTGACGCACTTATTTAATTATTTTACTTACGACGCAGTCCGCTTTCAGTTTAGCGGCCATGCTTATGTATTTATTTAGTTATTTTACAGGCGGCCGCTTTCACATGAGCGGCCACACTTATTTATGTTATTAATTGTGCGGGCCGCTTAAACTTCAGCGGGCTCAGAATGTTTCTAAATTATTTGATTTTTGCTGTTTGTGAAAGCGCACCATAAGCGCGTTCACTTTAATATTGTCCGTGCCCCTTTGTTTAGATGCTGCTCACTGTAACCTGAATACAGTGAGCAGCGTCTAAAGAAATGGGTGCTACCAACATTAAAGTGCTCTCGCATTTGCGAGAGTTTGAGCTGTTGACATTGAAAAATAACAATACCTTTTATATATGTGTTGGGTTTAACACACATAAATAAAAGGCATTGTCATTTACAATGCCAATCGGTTAAACGCTCGCAAAAGCAAAATGCTTGTTATTTTCAAGTGTACAGTAAACGTTTATTTGTAGCGCCTAATTAATTAGAATTCAATAAAATATTTTTACCAGTATTCTAGTACTTATCATTTTTCATATTTCCTGAATTAACCCGTAATGCTTTTTAACTATTAGAAGGAATGCTTTTATCTAATACGAACAACGCGATGCATTTGACTTGTGACACCTACCAACCAAGTCATGGCATTTCAGTCAGCGGCATTTTTCATGCTAGGGATTCCAAAGCCATACTAAAAATGCTAACTATAGGTCCATGCATGCAAAGCGGTGTTTGTAAAAATTAAAAAAAAAAAGTAAGCCTGGCAGAATTTGTCACCCAATGCATGGGTCCACTTAGCAGCTATAAAAACCAGCACTGGCGAAGCCAGCAGTTTTGGAGTTGGCTGGAGACCTTTTGGCTTTGCAAATGCTTATAATGCTAAATACACAGCCTGCCACTGAAAGGGACAAGCTATTACCTGGAATTGCACAAAGGCAGAAAGTTCTCACTCACAGTCAGGGGCTGACCTCGTGCTCCATGATGTATGGGTGGAACCAACACGTGAATGAAATGACAGCAGACCAATGGAAGAAGAGATCAGCCTGTAAAGCTGAAAATTATGTATGGTGTATATATTTGTATTGAAAACAAAACGTCTCCACTAATACCAACTAATGCCAAATTAAAATGCAGTGAATTGGCATGATCCTAACAATGTTTTAAGCAACAGCAGACAGCTTTGAATCTTTCAACTTCACCTGACCCTAGAACGTTGGCAAGACCTTTCCATTTAAGCGCTCTGGACTATGTTG
The DNA here is from genome assembly GCF_964263255.1 of Lissotriton vulgaris. Lineage (NCBI taxonomy): Eukaryota > Metazoa > Chordata > Amphibia > Caudata > Salamandridae > Lissotriton > Lissotriton vulgaris. The sequence goes on from NC_141687.1 coordinate 901,304,166, forward strand.
AATTGGATTGAAATTCCATTTATAGTGGGTTCTACTTCTGAAGAGCTTTAAGGTGAGTAGCACGTTAATCTGGAACCCAAAGTTAGTGGTTAATCCAATTGTTACTGGGATTAGTCTTGACCTCTGAAGAAAACTATTCCATGAATGTATTCCAGTTTCTTTGTGGTACAGTAATGAGTTAAGTGTGAGCAGTGAGGCAGACAGCCATGCTGCAGAGTAGTCTATATACACAGGAGGGATACAGCAGCTAGACAGAAAGGCAAGGTCATTCAAAATATGTAAAGGTGAGGAAATGTAAAGTTTAAGTCATGCTCTATTTTTCGTGCATTATTTTAGGAGTAAAGCAGCTGTAGTATTTTGTGATAGTATGCAATCTGTGGATGTAAACCTGTAGAAAGAGGTGGCAGATACTTGCCTTGCAGCAAAAGGTAACCGCATCGCTTTAGAGACTTCTTTACAAGTGTCAATTGGTACAACATTTAACTACATCATTGCACTTGAAATTTAATTACCATTTACGAACACTATTGATAATGTTAAAGTCTAAAATTGCTGAAGCATGCGTTGTTATTTTTAGCTTTTGTGCACAGCACTTCACTTTAGGAAATAAAAGCAACACCCTTGTGTGTACCTACCACAGCAGTGCATTCAATACCATGAAGTATTGATATGGTTTGTGCAAATCATTTTACACCATACATAAACTAAACATATAAAATATTTTATGCAAACACCCCGTAACTTAAAATATAAAAAAGATGAACATGTTGCAGCAATCATTAGTAAATTCAGGGCATGTTTCTTTCACCGATTCATATGCAGTGATGAAAACATTGGATTTCTGCTCTAGAGATCTTTGTGTTTTTTCCAGTATGCAGATTGCCAAGCCCAGTATGGTAGTTCTATGGGTTAAGGCCGTAATTGCAGAAACCTTTTTGTAGCTTTCATGTCTAAATTATGTAGTCTGAATACTGCAGTTCAGTGGGTTGAATGCCTGCTGTAGTGCATAAGTTGAGCAGCTGCGGTCGGTAGTGGGTGTACCTGTAGGGCGGTGACGTGGGGAGGTGGAGGGGCAGGGTGGGAAGGGGGGTAGTAATCTATGGATCCTGGAGTTTTAGAGGTAAGAAAACATATAAATAAATAAAACGAATTTCGTGCATGCACTGCATCCCCAAATGCAATGCAGTGCGCGCAACAACATTTGTTTTATTTATTTAAATATTTACTTACCTGTAAAGCTCCATAATCCATAGATTACTACCCCCCACCCTGCCCCTCCCCCTCTCCACGTCACCGCCCTGCAGGTACACCCACTACCGACCGTGGCTGAAGTGGAGTAGATTGAGGAGGGGTGTCCATATCTGTTGATGGGTGTGTGTCTGTGTTTGCCTGCCCCATACTGTGGGGACCAGCCCAGTTCTCACAGTGTTAGTAAACCATGACAAAACTAGACAAGGATGATCACGCTACTAGAACCAATGTGTTTAGGCAGAGCGAGTACATCAAAAAAGTAAATGTGCAGTCATAATTTTTTGGTCCCTGTCTCCTGTATAAACTACCCCAGTATCAAGGTGCGCTGGAAGTTAAAATGGTAAATATACAGTCCATTATGGTCAATGGCTGTACCTCGTGATTGGTAAGTTATGATCGAGGAGAGTGTGCGAGATAGAATATTTGGAACCAGAGAACTAAGGGATATAAAAGCCTGCATTGTCTGCAAAGATCTCCTAATTTTGATGTGGGGTCCACCTTAAACCCATGCAATGCCTTTACATTCCACTTGTCTAATATGCTTACATTTTGCCTTAGGAATTATTGGGTTACAATCCCTGTGGCCATTGCAAAATACTGATTTGTATCCTAAATAGCACTGGTCTAACATGCCTGGAAAAGCACCCTTTGGACAATATTCCTGTTTGTGAAAACCGCAAGCATACATGTAAAGCAGTGTTTCCCAAACTCTGGTTCACAACCCACCGTGGGTCACAAGCCAATTTCTGTTGGGTTGTGAAAGTCCAAGCAATAAATAAAGATGACTTTAAATTCTGTATTTATCTTGTCAGATTTGCTGCCCTTAAAAGACAGGGGTCAAATGTGAGGCTTTGCCTTATCACCAATTGCTGGTTATTTTTTTACATAGGGGATGGTGTTTACAAACTCTGATCACTTTGCTATCAGATAAAGAAAAGGTATGTTTGTAACCTGCAATAAAATGTTAATACCTGTAAATAAACTGCATACATTCAGAAGTTAGGAAAGCGAAAATTAAGCAATTTTTAAAAATAATTCTTAAGTGTGATGGACACAACTATTTTAATAGGATCAAAATAAAACAGGATACTTTACGTTGTGATGCACACATGATAAATATTCACTGAAAACCATACAAATCACGGACCTTGTACCCTACAGCTATATCCTAAAATATTCTGCAGCCACGAGCAAGGAAAAAGTTTTGTCTTTGTCTCGAAATAAATTGTTTTGCGGGGCAGAATGTACAGTATTCATATGCCACTCAATAAGCTCTGTAAACAGATGACGTGCTTGCTAGTCCAAATAGAACCCGTTTACACCAATAAGATGCATCTAGAGTGACAAAAACAATGAGGAGTATTGACGTTATTGCAATTCAGCCTGATGGTATGCACTGGTGGGAATACATCGTTGAACACTAGCACCAGAGATTAAAACTAACACTTCCTGTAAATTCAGAGCAGGATAATTGTTGATCCATATGGCTTCAGTGAGTGACCGCAAATCAATCCAAAATCTCAACTCTCCAGAACTTTCTAGGAAAATTACCAATAGCAGTAACTCATAAGAACTTTTAATTAGTTTAATGATGTCCCTGGCACACAAATCTTTCATTATTTTCTTTGAATGGGGTTGTGGTCGAGTGGCACATTCCTGACATGTTATCTCACAGATTTCATGCCTTCTTTTTAAAACAATACAATGTTTGAAACTTCAGCATTTTCCCAAACTTCTCTTGAACAAATTCTTAACCTCTTGCAAGTCTGAAACACTTGAATCACAATAACTCATAGCACCTATCGAACACACAGATGAATCTGCTCTTTGGTCCATCTTACAATATCTCCTGATAACGCCATCCTAAAATTGCTCCCCTGGACTCCCAAATGTACTTTGCCCTTTGTGTGGCTCCCGTTAAAACACATATCAATGAAACCCATTTGTCACGGTCTCTTTCACTTAAACACTTCATTCTGCCTCACCTAATTCTCCTTAAACACACCATTTTTAGCTTTTTTATTTCTTCATTTCATGTTTCACACATTTTATCACACCTTTTATCCATTGCTGGGCAATTGTTTACATTGGCGATTTGATTGAAACTCCCACATCTGTAATTATGTTCCTTCTTTTTTCCATGATAATTACTGGGATCATTAATCTCACTCCAAACATCATCTATCTTTCTTCAACTAGTCCCCTCTTCACTACATCAATGCTACTTCTTGTTTCGTTTTGGACTTTTTCCACATAATGTCCCGAGAATTGTATCCTCTAGCTATATAGAAAGCTTCCTACAAACTAGTGTCAGTTCCTGTCCAAATCTGTTCTTGAACTTTCCTAGATTTTGATTAAATAAACATCTAATTGTAAAGCATCTGATCATAAGTCATGTGTTGTGCCTCATATTTGTTGATGTGCTTGCCTTCATCTTGACTAAAATATTTAACTTTCAAGTAAGGTAATGACTTTCTTCTTATATATCTTGTAACTATTTTGTGGCAATTTGCTACACAAATGGTTTGACTCTGCTCATTCTTCTTGATTTAAGCGCAGCGTTCTACACCGTCTCACGCTCAGTCTTAAGTGGCAGGATGCCAGCAATAAGGATCAAAGGGATAGCACTAAAATGGCTAACTTCGTTTCTAGCGACCAGAAGCTTTCAAGTTTCGAAGGATCGTTCTTGTCGGAAACACACAAGCTGGAATGTGGAGTGCTGCAGGGCTCTTCATTTTTGTTGTACAGTTTCCGACATCAACTGCACCCACAGTTTTACAAAGGTATCTTACAAAGACAACGCTCAGATTGTCATCTCCCAGTCACCTGACACTAATTCCACTTCTGAAAAACTAACTTTATGCCTGGAACAGGCACCAAGCTGGAGGGCAGCAAGTAGACTCAAGTTGAATGGGGACACAACAGAGGTGATGGTGGTTGGCAACAACCCATCTCTCCGGGGATACATTTTATGGCCCCCCTGTTTGGGAGAGTCTCCCATTCTTAAAATTGAAGCCAAAAGCCTTGGCCTCATCTTGAAAAAAGATCTGACCATGGTTTTTTTCCAGGCAAAACGGTGGCAGGCGCATGCTTTGGTCTGTTAAGGTCCCTAAGGAAAACGCTCAAATGGCTCCCCAGAGAGTGTCAGAGGATGGTGGTCCAAGACCTCATCCTCCCACGCCTTGATTATGGCAACCCTCTGTATTTGAGCAGCCCGAATTATCTCATAAAAAACTTGCATGTTTCCTAAAACTTCACACCACTAGCCCTTCTGGGTTTGCCCAAAATAAACTAGGCACGCCTGGCTCTTTCGCAACTTCACTGGCTACCCATTAATAAACAGATAGAATTCAAATCCCTATAAATTGCTCATAGGTTAAAATATTCATCCGATCCACATATCCTTCTGCATCTCATTAACCCATACACAGCCCAAGAGCACTGAGATCAAATAATGTCTACCTTCTTGCTGTCCCCACAATTAAGACAGCAAGGGGAGGAAGTCGCTCATTTGCCTACCTTACCACGGAATTATGGTACTCTCTAACTGCTCAGCTCATATCAAATAACAACCTGCTAAGTTTTAGGAGGCAACTAAAAGTCCATATTTTCAGATAACACTGTGTTCCCTTTCAACTCTTCCTGTCAGCGTCAGGAAGCCCGTATTGGATAGCTGTGTGCTCGACAAAACCGCATAGCATAACAGTAGATAACATAACAAAGCATTCAACCCTCTTCTGTTAATGGTATTAAATCTATGAATTCCTTAAACCTTACTGCCGCAGGTGATGTTTCAGTTAGCACAATTGTCTCTGTATGTGCATCTTGCTGCAGCACATCAATAAATGCTTGAAATAGGTTAATTCATATTTCTCATTCAATGGGAGGCTCCCAAGGTTTAGCCAATAATGGTAGTAGGGTTGGTATTTTAGACATAATATATATCATGTATACAAGGAACGTCATAATAAGTGAAGCTCCTCTGGCAACAAGGGATTGTAAATATGCCCCTATTAGTCTTGCTGCATATTGGATGATATATGTTTGCTATGTAATGCGGTCACATTTGACCACAATAAAATCAATGTCTTGATTTTTTTCCAGACCTAACAATATCCACTAGAAATCTGATGGCTCCATTTACTAGTCCTTTTTGTACATTTAAATTTCGACATAAAATTACATGACAATTTTTATATAGCTGGGAATCTTTCTCCAATCCCACTGTATGTGAAACGAACTCATTTTTCCATCTTATTTTATATAGAAATATATCAGGAGAGGATGAGGTATATTATTCATTTGCTCTGTTATATCTTTGAAAATAAATAGCGTTCTGTTGCTTTCCAAGAGTAAGGATAGTCTCTATGGTTGTTGGTCGTGTTTAGTAGTATTAGGCTGTGCTTATAGCCCACTTTGTGTTATTAATCAATCCCAGAAAATTTTACTTCTTAATTTTTTTATCTAGTTTTCTATGATTTTTATTGTCATGCGACCAGAAATGTGTGTTTCAAAGACCTTTCTAATGCCTATAAAACATTATTGCTGCAAATTAGCTTATTTGCTTACCTCATTTTGGTTTTTGGTATTATTGTGCTACAGTAGTAAACCAAATTGTATTCAAGCCAATACTTATCCTTCTTTCAAAATTAAGTTGCTGTTAGTTTCCTAATGGCTAATTACCTAACTTTTTATATATGTTTGTCTGCCTCTGTGTTCCTTATTCTTGTATGTGAGGGTATGTGAAAGATGGTTAGAGTTTCGCTGGTTGGGCACTGTTTAATTTTTTGGACCAGATGCCATGCTAAAAAAGTATGTGTTGAAAATGATTTAGGTTTGAAGGGAGTTGAATTAACATGGATTGGTGTAAGAGATTTGAAATGGAATAAGTTGCTTCCTCTACATTCTCCTTTTAGTAATTGTGACCATCTGACTTTATGGTTATCCTCGTTGGTGGTAATTATATATGACACTTAACGGGAATGAGATTGGAAATTGAGATGAAAGAGACGTTATCCATCTTAATGTGTATGGGCCCGATTCACAGAACTAACTTAAGACAAAATCCTAAACTTACTACCATTTTGGTATTTACAGAAGGCACTTACTCATTTTGATATTCACAGAAGGCACTTACTCATTTCGGTATTCACAGCAGTTAGGACTCCTAACTTTAGGACCCCTAAATGCCTTCTGTGGATACCGAAAGTCTTAAAGTTAGGATTTTTCTCACACACACATTTTGTATCAGAGACAAATGGGGAAGTGGTCTACTCTAAATTGTGCTAAGCCTAAAAAGGACTGAAGCAGTGTGAACAAGGCAGTGTCAGCAATTCTCCTCAGCCACAAAATGTTTTTCATTGTTTATTAAAATATGGTCATGAAGCACTGTATCATTCTAATGGTGTTCATTTCTCAACCTATGGAAACCATATTTTTATTTCAAGCCTAAAATTTGGCTTGACAAACAAATATAAATGTGTTTATTTAAAAAAAAGGAGGCAGTTTATATATATATACATGTATATTTATTTCACTTTGATTATCCAATAATATTTTGTTTCATCATCCTCATTTACTGCATTTTGCCGCAAAGGTTCTGAAGCCCAATTTATCACTATGTTTATTCCCTTATAACATAAAAACAACTGAATACAAATGACAAAAAGAGCCCTTTCCACACCTTAATCCATATTCCTGCCAAATTTTGTGAAAATCTGTGCATCCATTTTACCGCTATGTCTGTCTAAAAAGTCTATGGAAAATGCATTGGTAGAAAAACCTATTTTGGTTCCCCCATTTTTCTTTCCACCTCCTTACCTACTCACCACAACTCTTTGCATCATCAGCCACTGCAGAACAAAGAATAGGTTGTGAAGTTTCATGGAGTTTTATTTAAACAGTGACACTGTTTTTACCAATCAAAATGAATGTGATAGCTATGTGAAAATGTCAGCTAAAACATAACATACCATTTTAAACTAACAAAACAACTGCATTTCACCAGTTATAGTTGTCTCAAGTAACTATACCTTGTGCCCTTAAGTAATTATAGCTTGCGTGTCCACCATTCACAGTGTTATCATACATTATGTCATTACTGGTGTGCAGTGATGTTATCAATGATATCATAGAACATGTCATGAGTGATATATTATGTGAGGTAATTAGCAGTGCATGGCATGGGTGCAATGTACAGTTATAGTCACAAATATACAAGGTTTTGAACCTTAATTTCTCAAATTCTAATGGATTTAGACCAAATAACAATAAAAAAGCACACTTTTTGGACCAAGGTCTAGCTTTCTGCCACATTTAGGGTAATTCTGTTCAGCAGTTATTGTGGTTTTGCTGTTCAGTTTTCCTTAGCAAAAAGGAATGTCAAAAACACATTTTGGGATCTTCTCTTTACCTTAGCCCTCGCATAACGTATGACACCGATATTTTCGAGGAAGGAGCCGAGGTGGATGAGACTTTGTTTAGGAAAGATTCTGAAAGATTCATCAAAGGGCACCAAAGTCCAAAGTAAACTAAAAATGCTTTCCCTATGAAAACACAGATCTATCTATCTATCTATCTATCTATCTATCTATCTATCTATCTATCTATCTATCTATCTATCTATCTATCTATCTATCTATCTATCTATCTATCTATCTATCTATCTATCTATCTATCTATCTATCTATCTATCTATCTATCTATTTATCTAGTTAGGCCAGGTCTAGTGGCTTAGAGGACTAATGTATTCACCTTAGGGCCCTGGACTTATGTATTCACCTTAGGGGCCTGTGTTCAACCTCATGTTCAGAGGCTCAAATCCCGGCGGGTTCAATCAGCCTTTAATCCTTCTGAGGTTGATAAAATGAGTATAATTGATTTGGGTAACAATAAACAACGGTGATTCAGCACCAACATACTTTACAAATATACATGTTATGGTTTATGGTATTAGGTAGGTAGTTATAGTTAGTACATAGTTTCCATAGGAGACAATACATTTGATTCACACATGTGTTCTTGTTATATATTTTAAACCTAAAACATGAAAATTAGGGTCAGGTAACTTATGTAGTCTTAATTTAAATGCAATGCACCAACCCTTTCTTTTTACGTTATTTTAAGTATCTGCGATCCATTACCAACCAAAAGCACACATTCAATACTAAAGCAACAACACATTTAATACAAACGTATGCTTTTGCAATATTTATATATATCTCTCCATCTTTTTTGCATAATTTATGCATCACTCTATGCCTGCAAGGGTATTGTTTTGAGTAAACGTCACACAGTAACCTAAACGTACGAATTCTGCACTTAGCACCTTAGCATTCCTTATAGCGTTGAATAGACATCATCATTTCAATACAGCTTTGACATGGACTATGGTCAACGCCCAATACCTAGTAAATCTGACTAGACAATTGACTACTGTAACTGAACCGTATATAATGTACTTAAGTGTGCGTTTATGGTTTTTACAAAATCGAATACAAATATTCCATATATATATATATATATATATATATATATATATATATATATATATATATATATATATATATATATATATATATATATGTATATATATGTATATATATATATATATATATATATATATATATATATATATATATATATATGTATATATATATATATATATATATATATATATATATATATATATATATATATATATATATATATAGTTATAGTTAGTACCTATTATCCATAGGAGATCCGCAATATTCAATTTGGAATAACTTTGGGGTCGGTTGACGAATCTTCGTAAAATTTTCAAAACTTGTGGCCCGGTCCGGTCTGCTCCTATCATGAAAGTCTCGGGGTGATTCATGAAGCGGGGGCCGAGGAAAAAAGGGGTCCCAAAACGTGTTTTCCCCATGCAATTTTCCATAGGGACCTTTAGTCGCAGCTACAGCCCGAAATGCTGAACGAAATTACACCAAATTTGGCAGAAAGGTAGACCTTGGTTCAGAGTCATGCGTTTTGCTTAAATGGTGTAAATCCGTTCAGTAGTTCCTGCGAAAAATAAAATCACATATATATCTATGGCCGCACAGGATCCGTGCACCCTAAACGCACCCTGCCGTGCACGAGCTGTATTCTAATTGGCAGCCATCTTGTGCCTCGGTAGAACTGAGGGACAAGAAACCTAATAAAAAAATGCGCAAAATGGGAAAAATGACAAAATCCAAGCTGAGTGTGCGGATCCTGCCGATCCCCCCAAACAAAAGAAGCACGGGCACCCGTGCTTCGATGCTAATTAGCCCCCGGGGGGGCCAAATCCCAGGAGCATGTTAAAAATAAAGTAGGGGGGCCCAATCCCCCTCCACAGTGCCCTGGGGACCGCCACCCCCTGGGTAAAGTATGAATAATTGCGGGGGGCACACAGCCCCCCCACAGCCCTGGGGACTACCCCCTGGGGCTTAATAGTTTAATATGGGGGTGTCTAAGGCCCCCCAAGCCCCGGGAACGCCACCCCCGGGGCTCGACTTTATTAACATTGCAGGGGTACCCCCCCTGCAGCCCCGGGGACCGCTACCCCCAGGGCTTTTTAAAAAATAAATAAATGCCCACTGTGGGGGATCACCACCTCCCCGGGGCACTAAAGATTCAAATTGGGGAATGACAGACCACCATCCCCCGGGGCTTTGTAAAATATGGGAGGGGGTGCGCTGCCCCCCTCCTGGAGACTTGTTGTGGCCATGCTCTGTCTTCCAACTAGCAAAGCAAATTGCTTTTCCACAGGGGGAACTGCATCTTAGCAGCTCCCCATGTGGAAAAGCAATGCCGGCTCCCACAGGAGGCGGGGAGGCGGCGGACCGTGGCGGGAATAGGCCCCCCCACTGTTCCCAATGGAGAGGGCCAGCCCTGAGGGTTGGAGTCCCTGGGGCTACAAGTGGCCCAAGAGGTGGGCCATGCACCCCCTCCCCAAAATGAAAAATAAAAAAATAAATAAAAAAAAGCAGGTCCTGGTGGATGGGGTCCCCGGGGGCCATAAATGGCATAAGGAGGAGGGCAAGGCTGCCCCCATCCTATATGTAAAATATTTTTTTTAAAAGGGCTATGGCCCGGGGGATGGGGAATGGGGTCCCCGGGGCTGATCACGGTCTCGGGAGGGGGGCCACACGGCCCCCTTCCTGAATTTTTTATTTAAAAAAATTCATTGTGGGCAGGCCCTGGGGAATGGGGTCCCCAGGACCAAAATATTAGAAAAAAATGGGGGCCACACAGCCCCCCCTCTTAAACCTCCCAAAAAAGAAATAGACCGTCATTCTGCCAGAGGCCACGCCCCCTTCTTGTAGCACTCTGCAAACATGCCCCCTGGCGCCTTTGCAGAGGGGGAACGAATTCCCCTTGAATGCTGGGGGTCCCTGGGGGCCAACTAGCCCACCAGAAACCTCCAGTATGTGCCACAGGGATGCGTTGCAGAGAGGTGTTCTGAGGCCACGCCCCTTTTTACACCTTTCAGCAACACAGCTCTGTGGCGCTTACTGGAGGTAGCTGGTGGGCTATTTGCACCCCAGGGACCCTCAGTATTCAAGGGGAGTTAATCCCCCAACTTAAGACGTGCCACGGGGCGCATTTGCACAGTGGTGAAGGGAGGGGACGGGCCTGAGTTCACATGTGTGCAAACACATCCTGTGACGCGGTTTAAGTTGGGGAATTCATTCCTTGTCAATCCTGAGGGTCGCTGGGGGCCAACTAGCCCACCAGTACCTCCAGTAGGTGCCACGGAGCTGCGATGCAGAGTGTTGTAAATAGGGGCGTGGCTTCTGAACACCTCTCTGCAACACAGCGCCCTGGCGCATACTGGAGGTACCTGGTGGGCTAGTTGGCCCCCAGGGACCCACAGGATTGAGGAGGAATTAATTCTCTAACTTAAAACGGGCCACAGGGCGTATTTTCAGACATTTCACCTCGCCACGCCCCCTTCCTTCACCACAGTGCAAATACGCCCTTTGGCGCGTTTTAAGTTAGGGAATTCATTCTCTTTCAATACTGAGGGTCCCTGAGGACCAAACAGCCCAAAATGTATCTCTAGTATGCGCCAGGGAGCTGCTTTGCAGACAGGTGTTCAGAGGCCACGCCCCTTTTTACACTTCTCTACAACGCAGCTCTGTGGCACTTATTGGAGGTACCAAGTGGGTTACTTTAACCCTAGGAACCCTTAGGATTCAAGGGGACCTAATCTCTCAACTTAGAACGGCCACACGGTGCGTTTACACAGTGGTGAAGAGAGGGGACAGGGCCTGAGGTGATGTGTGCAAACACGTCCTGTGGCGCTTTTTAAATTGGGGAAAAAATTCCCCTTCAATCCTGAGGTACCATGGGGGCCTAGTAGCCCACTAGGTGCTTCCAGCAAGCACCACTACGCAGCTCTGTGGCACTTACTGAATGTACCTAGTGGGCTAGTTGGACTCTAGGGACCCTCAGGATTGAAGGGGAATAATTTCTCAAACTTAAAACGAGCCACAGGGCGTGTTTGCACAGTGAAGGGAGGGGATGGTGTAGGAAAGTGGCTCTATATATACTGGACTGAAGTAAAATCAGCCAAACTACGAATACCGATTTACTCACCTATTATCAGGAGAGACCTCAGTGCTGCATCTTTGAGCCCAGTACGGATCCTGAAAAGTAATTCTAACTGTACTTACCAGTAACTTGAATTTCCTTCCAAAGGCATACATTGATTTGTTTCACTTGGAAATTCTTCTAAGTGTGGAGTTTTGGAACTTCAAAATATTCTTCTAAAATCAGCCGAACTACCAATTTCAATTTACTCACCTGTTATCAGGAGAGACCTCAGTGTTGCATCTTTGAGCCCAGTACTGATCCTGAAAAGTAATTCTAACCGTACTTACCAGTAACTTGTATTTCCTTCCATAGGAATCCATTGTCTGGATTTCACCAGAAAAGTTTCTGTGTCGATTTTCAAAAACTACAAATATTCCTTAAAAATTGCCTGTATGACTTAAACACATTCTTTCAACTGTTTACAGAAGATGCACTAGTGCTGGATCCAGGATCCACCACTGAGTAAGAAAAAGTAACGATAACACTACTTACCTGCTAAGTGAATTTCCTCCTATAGGATAATATTGGTGATTTTATGTGAAAAAGTTTCGGTGTCAACTTTTAAAATTCAATAGTATTCCTTAAAAATCACTACTGTAACCAAATTACTTTTACTCAACTGTTTACAGGAGATGTCCCAGGACCGAATCAAGGATCCAGTCCTGTGTTTAGAAAAGTAATCCATAAAGTAACTAATTGCATTTAACTAGAAATTCCCATTGAGCGCAATGTTGCATTGTGTTTGAAATTGTGTTGCCCATTGCAATAACTGTAACTACTGTACTTAAAATTCTGTTCCCTATTTGCAAATGATTTAAACTAAAGTAATTAATTCTGAGAAAGTATATTTTGTAATGTAATGTATAATGTAATTTAAAAAAGAAAATATCTGAAAATAAATAGTTTAAATGAATGGAGGAAATCAGTATCAAAAAAATAAATATAACAATTAACACATTTAAAAATTGTCATTTACAAAACCTTTGAAATTCACTGAAAAACCATAGGTTTTAGACATGTTATAGTTAGGAATTAACATTTAAAAGACCTTAGAAATTCATTGGAAAAAACAATGGGTTTTAGGTGTGTTATAGTTAGCTGGACATTTCACTAGTACAAAACTATTGAAATTCCTCCGTTATAGTTAGTTGTACTAACTATAACTCGCGCACCCGCAATCCACTGCTGATGATGTCACATATTACATCATTTATGACATGGTCAGTGACATCACTGATGGCATCACTGATGACATCTCAAATGACATCACTGATGACATCATTCAGTGAATGTGGTGTTGTTCGGTATTTCGATACATGTTATATATATATAGCAATCTGCATTGAAGAATTTTTAAGCAGGCCTAGTGGGTCAGAGTGTTTCTACCCTGCCCCCTTTTTGTGTTTTACACATTTGTTTTACTGATTTCTTGTGCCTCGGTTCTACCGAGGCACAAGATGGCTGCCAACACTTCCTGGTGTGGAGTGTTGACAGCCAATTAGCATTAAGCTAGTGATCGGAAGGGTGCGCGGATCCTGATTTTCTCAGCAACTACTGAACGGATTTACACCATTTAACAAAAAGAGTTATTTCTGGACCAAGGTCCAAATTTGGTGTTCTTCCGTTCAGCAGTTCGGGCTGTAGCCCTGAGAAAGTATATTTTGTAATGTAATGTATAATGTAATTTAAAAAATAAAATATCTGAAAATAAATAGTTGAAATAAACGGAGTAAATCAGTATAAAAAAATAAATATAACAATAATACATTTAAAAATTGTCATTTACAACACCTTTGAAATTCACTGAAAAGGTTTTAGGGGTGTTATACTTAGCTGGACAGTTAGCTGGACATTTTACTCGTACAAAACCATGGAAATTCCTCTGTTATAGTTAGTTGTACTAACTATAACACGCGCACCCACAATCCACTGCTGATGATGTGACATATTACATAATTTATGACATGGTCAGTGACATCACTGAAGACATCTCAAATGACATCACTGATGACATCATCCAGTGAATGTGGTGTTGTTCAATATTTAAATATATATTATATATATATAGCAATCTGCATTGAAGAATCTTTAAGCAGGCCTAGTGGCTCAGAGTGTTTCTACCCTGCCCCCTTTTCGTGTTTTACGCATCTGTTTTACTGATTTCTTGTGCCTCAGTTCTACCGAGGCACAAGATGGCTGCCAACACTTCCTGGTTTGGAGTGTTGACAGCCAAGTAGCATAAAGCTCGTGATCAGGAAGGTGCGCTGATCCTGATTTTAGCAGCAACTACTGAACAGATTAACACCATTTAACAAAAAGAGTTCTTTCTGAACCAAGGGCCAAATTTGGTGTTATTCCGTTCAGCAGTTCAGGCTGTAGCCGTGGCTAAAGTTTCCTGTGAAAAATTACACCGGGAAAACATGTTTTGAGACCCCTTTTTTCTCAGCCCCCGCTTGACGAATCACCCCGAAACTTTCACGATAGGAGTGGACCGAAGCAGGCCAAGAGTTTTAAAAATTTCGCAAATATTCGTCATCTGGCGCAAAAGTTATTGGGAATAGAATGTAGCGATTTTCCTTTGTAACTAGGTCCTAACTATAACTACCTAATGGCAATATATATATATATAAATATATATAACTATAACTAACTATATCTAACTATAACACCAGTAGGTTATATATGTATATATATATATATATATCTATACTACTATTATAAAGAGAGAACTGTGTTCTTTGGGCAAGGTAAACTAGAAAAGTTCACCACCAATCGCAACACCCAATACAGCGTTGGAAAGGGGGGGTCCTGTAGATGGACATAGGCTATGAAAAATATAAAAATAAGCGTTATTTAAAAAATAAACAATAAAAAAAACTAGTCCCTAAGAAGTAGCGCCAGCTGTGTGCACTAACAAAATGGACATGCGTGCTGACATCATCTAGCGTGGGGAGGAGCGGTGGACAGCAACGGTGAAGTCGGGCTGAGATACATGAAGCGCGGGGAGGAGCGGAACGTGCGCGGCTCAGAGACGCGATGGGAGGAGGCGGAACGAGGAGCGGTGAAGTCGGGCTGATGGGAGGAGGCGGAACGAGGAGCGGTGAAGTCGGGCTGATGTGAAGAGGCGGAACGAGGAGCGGTGAAGTCGGGCAGAGGTAGGTGAAACGCGGGAGCGCTGGGAGGAGGCGGAACGTGTGCAGCTGAGTGAAGCGCAGGGAGGATGGAAATGTCGTGGAGGGCGGGGGCCAGGGCGGGAGTGCACGCAAGGCGGAAAGTGTGCGGCTGAGTGAAGCGCGGGGAGGAGTGGAAATGTCGTGGCGGGCGGGGGCCGAGGCGGGAGTGCACGCAAGCCTCAAATGCTGCCCCCAGCCCCCTTCTGCCCCAGGCAACGCTGGGGCGGGCTGCTAGTATATGTAAATATATATATATATATATATATATATATACATATATATATATATATATGTATATATATATATATATACTGCCCATACCAATAAAGGAGTGTTACTGCAAACAGTGGTCTGAGTGCTTCCTACGAGTGGGCAACTCTGGAGCTTGATGTAAAACGCGGCAGCCCAGCCGCGAGGAGAGCACCAACCCCGCGAATCCCAGGGGGCCACGGCAGGTGCGATATGGATTGTGCCGACATAAGTGGGGCCATGTTATGGATTTCGGACAGTCTTAGTGCAGAGACTCACCTGGAGTTTTCTCTTTTATTTGCAGAGTGCAATCACTGAATGCTAATCAGCAACTATGGTTCCCAGCATGCAAGGCACTGTGACATTTGAACTGCCCAATCAGGGCGTGCCATCACACACGTTTAATCTGGGACCTGCGGCATTTGCACTGAACCTATCGCCTCAGAAGAAGTAACAATTTCCTTAATGCGTCAGGCAGAGGGTCTAGCTGCCTTTAAAGAATTGATGCATGAACACTGTCCATACCAATAAAGGAGTGTTACTTCAAACAGGGGTCCGAGTGCTTCCTACGAGTGGGAAACTCTGGAACTTGATGTAAAACGCGGCACCCCAGCCGCGAGGAGAGCACCAACCCCGCGGATCCCAGGGGGCCACGGCCGGTGCGATATGGATTGTGCCGACATAAGTGGGGCCATGTTATGGATTTAGGACAGTCTTAGTGCTGAGACTCACCTTGAGTTTTCTCTTTTATTTGCAGAGTGCAATCATCGAATGTTAATCAGCAACTACGGTTCCCAGCATGCAAGGCACTGTGACATTTGAACTACCCAATCAGGGCGTGCCATCAGGCAAGTTTAATCTGGGACCTGCGGCATTTGCACTGAACCTATCGCCTCAGAAGAAGAAACAATTCCGAAACGTGTGAGGCAGAGGGTCTAGCTGCCTTTAAAGAATTGCTGCATGAACACTGTCCATACCAATAAAGAAGTGTTACTGCAAACAGTGGTCCGAGTGCTTCCTTCGAGTGGGCAACTCTGGAGCTTGATATATATATATATATATATATATATATATACATATGAGTGATGTCACTGACCATGTCATGAGTGATGTAATATGTGACGTAATCAGCAGTGCATTGCAGGCGCACAAGTTATAGTGAGTCCAACTAATTATAACGTGGAAATTTCAATGGTTTTATGTCAGTAAAATTTCCAGCTAACTATAACTGGTGTGAAACCTATGGTTTTTTTCAGTGAATTTAATCGGTTTTTTAAATGCTAATTCCTAACTTTAACTGGTGTGAAACCTATGGTTTTTTCAGTGAATTTCATAGGTTTTTTAAATGCTAATTCCTAACTATAACTGGTGTGAAACCTTTAGTTTTTTCAGTGAATTTCAAAGGTTTTTTAATAGCAAATTTCTATAGCTATGAAATGTAATATTTTTTATAATGAATCCTATATTGTATATTTATGTAATACTATTTTTTTATGTATATTGTTCATGGTTTTTTTTTAAATTATTTTTTTGCCCTGGAGCGCTCCCGGTGCGCGTCCCGGTGAGCGCACCGGTAAGCGCAGTCTTTCTGCGTGCCCCAGGGCGCGTACCGGTTACCATCCTGTTAGCGCTTTTGCCGCGAACGAAAACATTATCGTGACGAATCGCATAGCCGCGTCCGCGTGATATGCACGGTGTAAGCGCACCCGGAAGCACTCGCGCCCGGGGGCTCGTAGCATAAGCGCGTCGGGTCATGTGACCTGAAAATAACACTTTTCATTGCTTCAGGACAGTTTTTTTTTCCTGATGATGAAAGCCCCCACCATTTTTCCTCATTCTCACTTTGTACTTTGAGTGAAGAAGACCTGTTGAAAGATCTCTCTGTACCTTTTTGGACTGAAAAATGGCTTCAGTAGCAGCAGCAGCAGGAGCATCTCAGCCACCACCACCACCACCAAGAGGACAACCACAACACCACAGTGGTGGAGATGAAGAAGAGGAGGGGGAGGAGAAGGAGGAGGAGGGGAGGAGAACATTCCTGCCAGAAGATAATACCCCATATAGGCCAAAGCAGCACATTATATGGGAGTTTTTTTCCATCCCAAAGGACCAAAAAAAAGTGAATGCGCCAAGGGTTACTTGCCTAATCTGTGGCACTCAACTTTCAAGGGGGAACCCTAACAAGAAATACTCATTTGGCAATAACACCATGATTCGCCATATGCAACGCAAGCACCCAAACAACTATGCTGCGGCAGAGGTGAGAGAACTGGCCAGTAACCCTCCCCAATCTTCACTCAGCACCTCCAAAAGAAAGCATCCCATTCCATCGGGACCAGAGACAAGGGAGATGGTCCCAAACATACAACCACAGTTTGGGGAATACAAGATCACTTGTATTTTTTGTGGTAAAACCATCACCTATGGTGAGCAAAGCATAAAGCTCATCAACCGTGCTGATGACAACCACAATTGCCCCAAAAAACATAATTTTTTCCAGATTTTTTTTTGCTCCAGTTGAGCCGTTTTTAATTCCCTGTTTTGTTTCTCCCCATAAAAATAACAAAAAAATATAAAATAGTTAATAAAAGACAAAAAAAGTACAAAATGTTCAAAAAAAATTAAAAAAATATAAAACAACAAAGAGAACAAAAAAACAGTTCTTTTTAGAACTACCTCCAATTTATAAAAAAAGGCTACATTTTTTAGAAACTCTGTCATTCTTTTTTCCCCATGGTACGCTCCCCGGTTCGCTTCCCGGTGCGCGTACCGGGCCCTCCCCCCCGCAAATCGGAAAAAAACATTTTTTTGCCCCGCGGGTCCCTTTTATAGCCCCCACATGAAACCTAGGGGGTCAGGGGGGGTCTACTCTGCCCCCTTATGGTCATTTCCCCCTTTGTTTTTGCCACCTCTTGTGTCTCGATCCTACCGAGACACAAGAGGGCGGCCGCTCCGGACTGTTTGGAATGTTGAAAGACACCCGAGAGCCAATCAGCTTCCCACGCGCGAACTCGCGTAGCACGCTAGTTCGCGCCCCGGTACGCGCACCAGGGCGCGCTTATAGATATATATATTATTTTAACCTAAATTACTCAAAATCCACTGGAGCACATATCTTGAGACATAGCAAAGGCACATCGGGCTACCAGTCCCTACAATTTTGCCAAGTTTGGTGGAAATCCATTCAGCCGTTCGGGCTAAAAGTCAGTTCAACCGCCCTATGGAAATAAACCTGGGGAAAACACGTTTTGGGACCCCCCTTTTATCTCGGCCCCCGCTTGATGAATCTCCCCCAAACCTTCAGGGAAGGAGCGGAGCACCGCCAGTCAAATTTGAGTAAAATTTCAAGCAGATTCATATATATGTATATATATATATATATATATGTATATATATATATATATGTATATATATATATTATATATATTATATATATATTATATATATATTATATATATATAAATATATTTTTATATTACCTACTGGCGTTCGCCAGTAGGTAGTTATAGTTAGGACCTAGTATCGATAGGAAATCCACAACATTCTATTTGGAATAACTTTGGCGCCGGTCAACAAATCTTCGTGAAATTCTCGAAGAAGATGGGGCGCACCGCTCCGATCCTGAAAGTTTCGGGGTGATTTGTCAAGTGGGGGCTGAGAAAAAAGGGGGTCCCATAACGTGTTTTCCCCATGCAATTTTCCATAAGGACCTTTAGACATGGCTACAGCCCGAACGGCTGAACGAATTACACCAAATTTGGCAAAAAGGTAGAGTTTGGTTCACAGATTATGCTTTTTGTTAAATGGTGTAAACCTGTTCAGTAGTTCCTAAGAAAATCAAAAGTAAAATCATTGACATATCTATAGACGAAGTACCGTACGCATAACTTCCAAGGACTATACGCGTACCATTACGAGCACAAGCTGCATGCTAATTGGCTGTCAACTGTCTGTCAACACTCCAAACCAGGAAGTGTTGGCAGCCATCTTGTGTCTCTGTAGAACCGAGGCACAAGAAAACAGAAAAAGAAAGATAAAAAGAAACGCGAAAAGCGCAAAAAGGGGGCAGGGTAGAAACACCCTGACCCCTAGGTCTGCTTAGGAGGTCCCACAAGGACCCCCAAGGCAAAATGTTTAAAACATTTTTTTTAAATCGCGGGTACACGTAGGTAAGCCTATCCCGGGGGGAAAAAAACAAAGCCGCTTTTTTGTTAATTAGCCTCCAGGGGTGGCCAAATCCCGGGGGCATTTTAGTTTATTATAATGGGTGGCCCAGAGGGGCCCCCCAGCCCCAGGGACCGCCGGCCCCGGGGCGAAGGATGCGGGGAGCCGGGGCATTGGGGCATTGGGGCTTCCCCCATTTGCATTGGGGCATTGGGGCTTCCCCCACCGTCCCCAATGTTTTATATGAGCCCTGGGGATGGGATCCCCGGGGATATTAAAAATTAGTGATAGGGGCTATTTTTTTTTTACTGTAAAATTAGAGTGCACGTACCGTGCGCGGCCGGACCACGTACGCTGCGAGGTTTCTAAGTCGTCCTGTATGCGTACCTTAGTAAGAAAAAAAGAAAAGAAAAAAATATATTATTCAGATACCTATCAAGCTTATGTGTTTAGATGTTGGTTGGTTCTAACTAGAGCCTTTCTCTTTATTGGTACTTATAAGTAAATACCTATGCAGAGTGTAAACTTTTTGTGGAGGAGTGTCTTACAGTGTGCTGAACTTTTGACCTCTATGGTCAGTTGAGTTTTACATGATCTGTTATTATGGTAACAGTACAAATCAAATTGGGGGTAGGGTTCAACGTTATATCAGTTGGAAAGGGTTCAAATGTTCAGCCAATAGAAATGTGTGTTTGGTTTTGAATTAATTTGCGAAGCAATTTGATATGTTATTAACATGTATATATGTGTAAATTGAGAGGGAAAGTGTGCCATTTTCTGGTTTTGCTAAGAACACTAAAGTAGAGAGATTCTGTATAAGAATATCTGCTGTGTGACTGGCATTCTTTTTAATCTACTAATCAATTTGAAAGGTGAGTTGATAACTTGTAAGGGAATGTATGTGGTGCATTTTGTTTTTAGTAAGAGAAATGTGTTTATTCTTCTAAAGTGGGTAGAATCACATTCTGAGTTTGTCTGCATTTGTATAACCATTGTGATAAAACCATTTGGTAAGTTAATGTGTTTGGTGAGTCAGTTTTGTGCAGTAAAGTGCAGTACTAAAAAATGTAGAATGTGTGCTGTCACTTTTTCAGTTCTAGAGTAGTTAATAGTGTTGCTTGTTTAGAATTAGGCTTGTGTTTCAAATCTATAATTTTCCAGTCAGTATACATACACTACTGCAAACTCTCTGGGGCAGATTTAAAAGCCTCTTTTGCGTCTTTGTGCTGCCATTGCGTCAATGTTTCGATGTAATGATGGCACAAATAATGCAGCAAATTGCTTATGTATGTGCAAAATGAGTCAGGGTTGTGCAATGAAATGTAGTAGATATATACATTGAATGTGTGCAGTCAGTTTACCCTTTCAAGATTAGTAAATGTGTTTTGGTAAAATGCAAGGTTTAATATTTTTTGTCTAGAATCACACTGTGCGTCTGTGTGTATTTAGGAGTTATTCTGTGTGAAGCATTTTTGTATGTTTTGTGTTTGCAGACACATACGTGTTTAAAAAAATCCTTTTTAAAGTTTTGATTGAATTAGAAACTAGTTATTGCCTTTGTATTTGCAAAATGAGTAATGGTTGTACAGTAAAATGCAGTATGTATATTTCTGGAATGTGTGCAGTTATATTAGCCCTTTAAATTCAGTCAGACACTCTCCTTGCAGAACTGTAATCATTCAGTCAGTACCCAAGCAGTCATACAGCAAAGTAGGTCTCAGGGCTTGGACTGTTTCAAACCCCTATACACTTTGCATGCATTCTTCTATGCACCTGCAAACTTGTCTTTTATACCTTCCATTGCCCAGTCTTTATCCTTACACTTCCACCAAACACTCTGCCACTGCTCTTTCAGTATTGTAGTGAGCCATTCAGCACTATGTGCTTATCTGTGCACTGTGCTAAAATTGAAGCAGTTATAAATTCAGCCAGAGACTCTCCTTGCAGAACTGTAATCATTCAGTCAGTACCCAAGTACTCATACAGCAAATAGGTCTTAGGGCATGGACTGTTTCAAACCCCTATACACTATGCGTGCACTCTTCTATGCACCTGCAAACTTGTCTTTTATACTTTCAATTGCCCAGTCTGTATCCTTACACTTCCACCAAATACTCTGCCACTGCTCTTTCAGTATTGTAGTGAATCATTCAGTAGTATGTGCTTATGTATGCACTGTACTAAAAGTGAAGCAGTTTATAAATTCAGCCAGACACTCTCCTTGCAGAACTGTAATCAGTCAGTCAGTACCCAAGTAGTCATGCAGCAAAGTAGGTCTTAGGGCATGGACTGTTTGAAACCCCTATACACTGTGCATGTACTCTTCTATGCAACTGCAAACTTGTCTTTTATACCTTCAATTGCCCAGTATGTATCCTTCCACTTCCACTAAACACTCTGCCACTGCTCTTTCAGTATTGTAGTGAGCCATTCAGCAGTATGTGCTTATGTATGCACTGTGCTAAAAGTGAAGCAGTTATAAATTCAGCCAGACATTCTCCTTGCTGAACTGTAATCATTCGGTCAGTACCCAAGTAGTCATGCAGCAAAGTAAGCCTTAGGGCATGGACTTCTTCAAACCCCTACACGCTATGCATGAACTCTTCTACGTACTTGCAAATTGTCTTTTATACCTTCAATTGCCCAGTCTGTATCCTTACACTTCCACCAAACACTCTGCCACTGCTCTTTCAGTATTGTAGTGAACCATTCAGTAGTGTGTGCTTATGTATGCACTGTGCTAAAAGTGAAGCAGTTTATAAATTCAGCCAGACACTCTCCTTGCAGAACTGTAATCAGTCAGTCAGTACCCAAGTAGTCATGCAGCAAAGTAGGTCTTAGGGCATGGACTGTTTGAAACCCCTATACACTATGCATGCACTCTTCTATGCACCTGCAAACTTGTCTTTTATACCTTCAATTGCCCAGTCTGTATCCTTACACTTCCACCAAACACTCTGCTGCTGCTCTTTCAGTATTGTAGTGAGCCATTCATCAGTATGTGCTTATGTATGCACTGTGCTAAAAGTGAATCAGTTTATAAATTCAGCCAGACACTCTCCTTGCAGAACTGTAATCATTCAGTCAGTCATGCTGCAAAGTAGGTCTTAGGGCATAGACTGTTTCAAATCCATATACACTATGCATGCACTCTTCTATGCACCTGCAAACTTGTCTTGTATACCTTCAATTGCCCGGTCTGTGTCCTTACACTTCCAGCAAACACTCTGCCACTGCTGTTTCAGTATTGTAGTGAGTCATTCAGCAGTATGTGCTTATGTATGTACTGTGCTAAAAGTGAAGCAGTTTATAAATTCAGCCAGACACTCTCTTTGCAGAACTGTAATCATTACGTCAGTACCCAAGTAGTCATGCAGCAAAGTAGGTCTTAGGGCATGGACTGTTTCAAACCCCTATAAACTATGCATGCACTCTTCTATACACCTGCAAACTTGTCTTTTATACCTTCAATTTCCCAGTCTGTATCCGTACACTTCCACCAAACACCCTGCCACTGCTCTTTCAGTATTGTAGTGAGCCATTCAGCAGTATGTGCTTATGTATGCACTGTGCTAAAAGTGAAGCAGTTATAAATTCAGCCAGGCACTCTCCTTGCAGAACTGTAATCAGTCAGTCAGTACCCAAGTAGTCATGCAGCAAAGTAGGCCTTAGGGCATGGATTTCTTCAAACTCCTATACATTATGCATGCACTCTTCTATGAACCTGCAAACTTGTCTTTTATACCTTCAATTGCCGAGTCTGTATCCTCACACTTCCACCAAACACTCTTAAATGTATTTCTATAATGTTATATTTATTTTTTATAACAGATTCTATTCATCAACATTAAAAGAAATTCATCATGCCTTCAAAAAGTGAAAAGAGGAAACAATATATAAAAAAGGTTATATTTTCAAGAAAAGTCATCCACAAGATTTACCTAAACAACAATGTGTGGACAAAAAGAAGAAAACTCCTGGAAAGACAACGAAGGATTTTTTTAAGAAAGTTATCAAACACTAGGAATGGTGTGCAGATTGTGAAAAATAAAAACACTGAATCTGCAAAAAAAAAAAAAGAAAAACAAGACAAAAAAGAAAAATGATGGGAATTCATGTTCTAAAGAAATAGCAAAAGGAGGAAGAATCAATTTCAGGAAATTAAAAATGGAATATTTTACAATAGAGTTGCTTTAAACTTATTGAAGGATATAAAGAAATGTAAAAAAAAATCTGCATTTTATAAGAAGAAGAAATGTATTGAAAATATTGTTGAGAAGGCTTTTGAATTGAAAAAGAGGTTGTTTATTTTAATAATCAATTAAATTTGATCATTAGATAAACCAATCAATTTAATGAAGGCCAAAAAGTAAGTGGAGAAGACTAATTAATAGAACTAATTTTTCTGATTTTTTTTGGGTGAATAGAAACAGAGTTCGAGTTCTGAGCCTTTTTTTAATGAAGAGAGTTATTTTCAGACTAATGATTTGTTGCATGCAGTTGACACCAGTGGTCGAGCTTATGAGGTTAAAAGTGGTTATCCTATTGAGAAAGAGATAATTGTTCCCAGAAATGCAGAAGAGGTGTTAGCTGATTAAGTTTTAGGGAGACGTCCTAAAGCTCCAGTGTACACTTGGAATTGCAGTAGTATTTGTAGTGTACGGCAGGAATCTATTGATTTTTTACGCAATTTCATACGTGAGTATACTAACAAAAGTGTTAAACAAAAGATTAAGATGTTGCAAGTATTAGACCCTTGCAGAGTAAGAGAAAATACTGGTTTACAAAGTCATTCCCTGGCTTGTCTTTCTAAAAAAGTATGTTGAAGTGTTTTTCATCATTTCAGAATATTAGCAGTACATCATACTCAAATGAGGAAATTAGTCAGAACATTGTATTATGCAAAATGTCCAGCACTAATGTTAAAGATGAACATTGCTCTTTTGCGTGATTCTGTATCAGATGTAATGGGATGTATGACGTTACAACGCATACTTTTTCAACGCACACCATTACAACGCATTTTTTACAACGCAGGATTCTTTACAACGAATGCCTTTACAACGCATGATATTACATAGCAGATGCTATTACAACACATGCCATTACAACATAAGTCTAGGAAAGTATATTATTTTTTTAACAAATGTAATTAATAAATATTTACCTAATTTTTTTATTAAATTATTTTTTTATTAATATATTTGTTAATATATATATATGTTTTTTAAAATAGTGTAGGTGTTTAAAAATAATATACGAAAACCAGTTAGTGTGAAACCCAAACCCAGCCCTGAACCCTAAAAATACCCCTGTACCCCATAACCCAAACCTGGCACTGAACCCTAAAAATACCCCTGTACCCCATAACCCAAACCCCACCCTGAACCCTAAAAATACCCCTGTACCCCATAACCCAAACCTAGCCCTAAAGCCTAAAAATACCCCTGTACCCCATAAACCAAACCTAGCCCTGAACCCTAAAAATACCCCTGTACCCCATAACCCAAACCTAGCCCTAAAGCCTAAAAATACCCCTGTACCCCATAACCCAAACCTAGCCCTGAACCCTAAAAATACCCCTGTGCCCCATAACCCAAACCTAGCCCTAAAGCCTAAAAATACCCCTGTACCCCATAACCCAAACCTAGCCCTGAATCCTAAAAATACCCCTGTACCCCATAACCCAAACCCAGCCCTGAACCCTAATAATACCCCTGTACCCCATAACCCAAAACTATATATATATAAAATTACTTAAATTAATTAATTTAATTTATTTTGTTTAAATAATATGATATACTTACCTATACTTACGTTGTAATGGCATGCGTTGTAAAAGCATCTACTATGTAATGTCTTGCATTGTAAAGGCATTCGTTGTAAAGGATCCTGCATTGTAATGGTGTGCGTTGAAAACGTATGCGTTGTAAAAGTTGCGTTGAAACGGTTGTATACCGATGTAATGAACGTTTGTGAAGAAATTGAGGTTAGTTACTTTGGTCCTGAGGAAGACAGTGTAGAAACTGCTACATTAATAGAAGGAAATGTGGAAGAGAATGTACAACATTCTAGTATAGAAAATTTAGAGCAATTAATTACGAAGTTTAAGGTGATTTCAGGTGAAAGGCCAAATTATTCTTGTATTTGTTGTCGACAAACTCATTATGAAAATATCAGACAAGGACTGTTGATCTGTATTCAAAAAGTAAAAGAGAAAATAATGATACGTGGAAATAATTTGCAGCTTATTTTTTGGTAGAGAATTGTTTTGATTTGGGTTCTGATCAGCTTATTTGTAAATATTGTTATAACAAATTAGACGAGAACAAAATGCCTGCTAGAGCTGTGCATAATAATCTTGAGTTGGTAAAAATTCCTTCTGAACTGATGGATTTAAATACCTATGAGTCTATTCTTATTCATTGTGTGCATCCATTTCAGGCTATTGTTCGTATGGAGCCTAAGACTGGGAAATTGCCTCCTTCAGATTTACGGAGAGGATTAAAGGGAGGAGTTGTATATTTGCCTCTAGATTTTAAGAAAATATTGAAACAATTGGTGTAAAAAATGTAGAAGATGAACCTTTAGTTATTCTTGTTCATGGCGTTCCTACTCAGAGTGAGAAAATCTGGCAAGAATTAGTGGATGTTAGGAAAGTGTAAAAGGCAACATTGTATCTGGTGAAAAATAATCAGTACTATAAAAATGTATATGTGGGAGAAGAAGAAATAAATATAGAAGAAGATACTGACTTGTCAAGTGGACAAATTGAAAAAGTGGACATATCGAGAACTGAAGAAATTTATGAATATTACAGTGTTCATCCACTTCATTCCAAAGAAGTGATGGGGAATACTATTGAGTTATTTCAAATGAAAGAATCAAAGGGAAGTCCCATGAGTGTATGGGAAGAAATCTTGGAAGCTCATTGTTTCCCTCAGTTGTTTCCAACAGGAAAAGGAGGACGATATGATGAATGACCTGTGCAGATTCCTGCACCTGAATACCAGACATCAAGATTATATGCAGTAGATCCAAGATTTTGACAATGTATTTCGTATTTGTTTCATCTTTTGTTTGAGAGTGACTTGTCTGGACTTTCTTATGCAGTCAATATATTGAAAACAGGTGTACATCTGCAAAATGTTTCGGCAAAGGAATTTATGGATAAAGTACACCATAAAGATAATGTTTTGTAATCTCAGCTGAATAATCTCATGGCATGTCAGCGTGGTACTAATGAGTACTGGTACCATCGTCATGGAGAACTTAAATGTATGCTAAGGAACTTAGGAACTCCTACATGGTTCCTTACTCTAAGCTGTGCTGAATATGCTTGGGATGATTTACTTCAATTTCTTCAAGAGGCAAATCCATATATAGTAAATATTGAATTTAAAATACCTGGAGAACTGTGGTCTTTGGATCCAGTTAATGTATACAGATATTTCAATCATAGATTTGAAGATGTCTTTTATCACCAATAAAAAAAATCCTCCTCTTGGAGAGGTTGTGGATTTCTTTTGGAGAAAGGAGTATCAAGCAAGAGGTGCTCCTCATATTCATATGTTAATATGGATCAAAGATGCCCCCAAATTTGGAACAGATTCGGATGATACTGTGTTCTCTTTTATTGAAGAATATGCTACATATGCTATACCGAAAAGCACAGAAGAAAAAAATGTAAACAACAAGTATTACGATTCCAAAACCATGGTGTGGGAAATACTGCTGTTGAAAGTACAAATCTAAGGACAAGTTATACACCAAATGTCGTTTTGGATTTCCACGTCCAGTAATTTCCAAAGGAAGAGTGAACAATTTTATGTCATCTTTGGGACATACTATCACAAGAAAGTCTCCAAAAAATACCTACAACTTAAGAAGAAATGAAGAGTCAAAATATATAAATGATTACAATCCAGTTATTTGTCCACGTGGAATGCTAACATGGATATTCAATACGTTGCGGACAGTTCCATTGCTGTTGCTCAATATGTAACATCCTACATAACAAAGTCAAAAAAGACGGAATTGAAGGAAATATGGGAAGAGATTTTGCACGAGAAGAATCTAAGTAAGAAATTATACAGTTACAGTTTGAAGATGTAATCTCATCGAGAAATCGGAGCATATGAATGCTCAGATCGCTTATCATCTGCAAGTCTATACTCCAAATCTAGAAGAATCATTTGGGTTAGTCTGGGTCTTGCTGCAACACGAATTTGAGTACTTAAATCTGTACAAGAAATTGAATATTTAGCTGAAAAAGAGCCAGAAAGCACAGCTATTGTGAAAACAAATATGTTGGATACATATTATCCAAATGAAAGTCATCATCTTGAGAACATTTGTCTCTATGAAGTGCTGCAAAACTATACTTTTAAACAGAATGTTACAGAAAACATTAATAATGGTATATATGCTGTGATTGGTTCTGAAGGATGTTTGGTGAAACAAAAAAAAGGACATTTGATTAATCACCGTAAACTGAGTTGCGATACTCACTGACAAAAGGGAATTTTACTATTTAGCTCTTTTGCAACTCTTCAAGCCGTGGCGTTCAGAATTGGAATGACTTGGAGATTTTCAGAGCTACGAAGATTCGTTCAATGCAACTAAAGATTTTATAGAATGTCCTGTTTTTGCTAATTATGTGAAAATGTTGAATGACGAAATTGAGCAAAAAGCTACAATTGTAGCTGAGATTGCTAGAGCCAGTTCTCAAGATAGTCAAACTTCTGCTCAGTTGAGTCAGGATCCACTAGGAGAACCAATTGTTCAAAATGAAGCAGCAACTGCCATAGATGAGGTGGAAACAGCAATGTATCAAGCTCAAGAAGATGTAACAAACTTAGGCAACTTGGAAGAACAACTAAATGTTGAGCAAAAAGAAATATATGACCAAGTGAGAGAACAGATTGACCATGGATTACTTCATGAAAAGAAAGAGTGCTTATGCTAGTCATTTCAACCTATCCGAATGTATGTGAGTGGACAAGCTGGAACAGGAAAACGTTTTTTAATCAAAGTAATTACAACTTATCTACAGGAAACAACTGAGTCACATTTGTCTTGTGTTGTCACTGCCCCAAGTGGGTTGGCAGCACACAATATTAAAGGAATTACTTTACATCGCTTACTAATGCTACCAGTAGAGCATGAAAACAAACTGGAATACCACAAGCTATCTGGAGAAGCTTGTTGTGAAGTTTCAAGAGTCTTGAAGAAAATGAAACTTCTCATTATTGATGAAATAAGCATGGTATCAAACTTAATGCTTGCCTTTGTGCATTTAAGAATGCAGCAAATTCTTAAAACAGAGTATGACGTGTTATTTGGAGGAAAAAAAAGTCATAGTTTTTGGAGATCTACTACAACTTACTCCTGTAAAAGGACAACCAGCGTTTAAAACACTGTTGCATGAAGATACTAGAAAGTCTTTGGGTAGCATTGGAAATGTTAACATTTGGTCATATTTTGAGTATAAGGAACTTAATACAAATATGCGACAGGCAAATGATGCTGATTATGGAACTATTCTTCAAGATATAAGAATTGGAAAAGTGACTGAACATTGCAAACAAGCTTTATTTACAGAGACGATTACTTTCCAATTTGTTTTCAAATAAAAATATTGTTCCTGAGAAAACATATATGAGAATTGCAGAAAACAAATCTGCAATCTGCTTAATGCCAACACTGCGTGAATGCTCTATATTCAATGAAGTAATTTTAAAGTTGAGAAATAAAGACATTATAACATTGGAAGCTATTGATAGAATAGAGCAAGAAGGAATCACTATTATTTTGACAGAAAAGTTGAAGAGGAAATTGGATTCTTTAGAGAAATCGATAAGTAAAACTGCTGGTTTAGAAAAGAATCTATATGCATGTGTGAACTGTCGGGTCATTTTATGACGTAATTTGAATGTGGAAAAAGGTTTAGTAAATAGAGCAATGGGTAAAGTTGCTGATTTTGTTAATTACCTAAATAGAGATGGTATTGAATTTTTGAAAATAAAATTTTATCAAATTGAAGAAGTACAAAAATGTAGTGATTGTTCAGCTCGGTTTTTGCTTGTAAAAGATTTGTATGTACGCAGAAAACAGTTTCCCGTTTCTTTGGCGTATGCGGTGACCATTCATAAATCTCAAGGTTTAAGTGTAGATAGTGCTTTGGTGAATATTGGAATTACTGTGTTTAAAGAGGGTATGGCATGTGTTGCTTTGTCTCGAGTCAGAACTTTATCTGGATTGTACTTGATTGATCTTGATGAGAGAAAGATTAGTGCAGATGCAAATTGTGTGAAAGAGTGTAATAAGTTAAGAAGAGAATATGCACCCAATTTAGGTCAATATCCAGTATTTGAAAAGCATGTGGTAGGTAGAAAAAGAAGATATGAGAATATCTGTAGTGAAGCTGTAGAGAAAGAAAAAAAACAAGATGAAGTTGTGATTGCAAGCAAAAAGAAAAATGACACTGTTGAAGAGACTGTTGCTTATCAGTTTGAAAATAGTTCTGGTGTCAACTGCTATGCTAATGTAGTTGTCAATGTTTTTTTTCTTGAAAGTTTGCAACAGCAAATTGTTGAAAATTGGGAAAAAAGATTTTGTTCGTTGTTGTATTCTGTTTAATAGGAATGTAGTAGTGATAAAAGTAAAATACAAAGTGTTTCTGATATTCGAAATGTTTTGGACATATGTTCTGGTTCTACTCAATTTACGCAGAATATTCAGTAAGATTGCCAGGAATTTCTAATGTGTATTCTTGTTGTATTGGAAGATGAAGGTATAGATATTGAAAATCTTTTTGGCCTTTCTTATAAATGGTAATATGACTGTAAAAATTGTTTGTTTACATCTAGCACTAACATAGAAACTGAAAGATTTATATATTTGACTTTACCAGACTGTGAATAAGCGTCTTTTAACAGCCATGTAGAGGAGCAAGTGAAAACATGGAGTGTTGGCAATGTAAATCACAAATGTCATCAAGATTATTTATACAAAGATATGGACAGTATGTAATTTTAATGCTGCAACGTTGTAGAGCTGATGGAAGAAAATTGGAAACTTTAATGAAAAATGAAGTAGCTACTCAAGTATCAATATCAGGAAGAACTTTTGTAGCTGTAGGAATTATTTTTCATGATGGTCCTTCTACAACATCTGGACATTACACTGTTTATTTAAAATGTCCTAAAGGTCGGATACATTGTAATGATAGTCAATTGGTTTTGAAACAATGTTTGCCTAAAGTATTACCAAATTCTTACGTAATATTCTTAAAGCCAAAGTGTTAGGAACAAAATTTGGCCTTTCAGGATTACTGCTGTTAAGGTAGGCTCGACGTGGAGCCAGTTTAGGTCTCTCAGGTGGTGGGTGATGTCGCTGTGGCAGAGGACATTGATGATCAGTCGGGCGGAGGTGTTTTGGATTTGTTGTAGTCGTTGTAGGTGTTTGGCTGGTATCCCTGCACAGAGTGCATTGCAATAGTCAGTCTGCTGCTGATGAGGGCCTGTGTCACTGTTCTTCTTCTTTCGGTCAGGATTCACTTGTAAATCTTGTGGAGCATGCAGAGGGTGTTGTAGCAGTAGGAGGAGACGGTGTTGACTTGCTTACACATGGAGAGAGATGAGTTGAGGATGAATACTAGGTTGTGTGCATGGTCGGTGGATGTTGATACTGTTCCCAGTGTAGTTGGCCACCAGAAGTCATCACAGGCTGAGGGGGCGGGTCCAAGGATGAGTACCTCTGTCTTGTCCGATTTAAGCTATAGATAGTTGCTCCTTATGCAATCGGTAATGGCCTTCATTCCCTTGTGGAGGTTGGTTTTGGCAGTGTGTGGGTCCTTGGTGAAGGAGAGAATGAGCTGGGTGTCATCGCTGTAGGTGATGATGTTGAGGTCGTGATGGCGGGCCACTTGAGTGAGGATGACCATGTAGATGTTGAATAGTGTCGGGCTGAGGGATGAACCCTGGGGGACGCCGCAAATGATGTTGGTGGTTTCTGATCAGAAGGTTGGGATGCGGACGCTTTGGATTTATAATGAACAACTTCCAAACATAGGATTTGAGACACACTATTTGGCCATGAGGAAGAGTATCTAAAGCAATTAAGGACTTTTTGTTGTATATTTTGTTAGCATATATTTGTAAATAAAATTATTCACAGTGTGTGAAAATTAATAAGAAAGTTTTGTTATTTTATGATTGTTTGAGGTGTCTCATATTTATGTAAAAAATGACTCTTAGAAAAAAAACATTTAACATATGTTTTATTTCTATTTTTTAGATTGTTATTGAGAATGTTGATTTTTTTTTTTAAGATAATCTTATTGATTGTCTTTTTTTTGCCCGCTGGTATGTGATGAGTACAATTGAACTCACTGTTTCTAGTGAAATATCATATATTCTGAGAACAGCAAAAAAGGCAAATGAAATGTTTTACAAATTATTCTGTGTTGTAAAATATATATTGTAACTGTATTTTTTCTTGTCTTCCACAGATGTAAATTTTATAATATATACTTTTTTATTATTTATTATTTTTAAGGGAAGTGTAGGTAACTGTAAAAAATGGGGAATGTGCTGTGCTTCTACACACCTGAAGAAACAAAAGATGGACGGAGTACATATCTGTGCAAAGATGGTTTGTATCTTTTAAACATATATGAGACATTTAATATATATACTGAGTGTACCTGAGGACCTACTATCTTTGAACATATATTGAAAAAGTGCCACCAAGTTTTATTACAGAGATGTATAAAATGGAACATGGCTTCAGAACAGCTTTCTGCAACGCACCAGTATGGTATTGAATAGAAAGACATGCTTGGCTAGTAGAGACCTGGGAATTTCAGGATTAAAAGAGACCAAATTGTTCAACATAAACTATGTCACAGAGAGCGTTTTCAAATACTCTTTTATGTTTAGAAGGACAGGATAAGTTACTGTGTGTAGCTTTTCTTCTCTATGTAAATATATCCTCATCATTCACAATACTTTGTGTTGAAGCGGCGTTCTATACCTGTTGCTATGAGTATTTTCGACTTATATAAGGAATCACTACTTTCTAATTATGCGAAAAGGTGAGTACTGGATAGGTCTTTAGGGATTGATGTGTGTGAAAACACATAAAGTATTCAAAAACTAGTATGATAATGGTACCTAAATACACACAGATACACAGTGTTATTCTGAACAACCAACAGTATCCCTTGCATTTTACTAAAACACATTTACTAGTTTGGAACGGGTAACGTGAATAGACATATTATTAGTACTGCATTTTACTATAACAGGCTGAGCCTTTTTCTATAGTCATAAGGAGTGACTGGTTTCAAATTTTAAGAAAACTTAAGAACAGGATATCTTTATAAGTAAATATATTTATATATCCTTATAAAGTACTAAAACTCTAGTGTTGGAATGTTATCAGACAATGGTATTTATATAATATTTTTTTGAGGCCAAAATAGTTGATAAAGCTAGTTTTGTATTATGTATTAAGAAAACAGATAACATGAAGTGTTTATGTTTTTGTGCAAGGACCTACAACATAACAGATTAGTTATGGAAAGAGAACAGAATAATACTGAAGACACAATGGAAATGAGCAACACTTTCTTTGAAGAACTAAACATACCTCTAACAGGCAGCAAGAGTGAAGTA
This sequence comes from Lissotriton vulgaris, assembly GCF_964263255.1. NCBI lineage: Eukaryota > Metazoa > Chordata > Amphibia > Caudata > Salamandridae > Lissotriton > Lissotriton vulgaris. The sequence goes on from NC_141687.1 coordinate 901,337,287, forward strand.
CAAGACATCAGTACTGCAAATATGAGCTGTGATTTCCAAGATGAAAGCTTTGATGCTGATTTTGTAGAAGCATTGGATGATGTCTGATTTTTGGAAGATATAAATTCTGAAATTGCTAACAAGCAATATGATGTCGATGAAATAGCAGATGAACTTCTTTTAGAAGGTCTGTTAAAATATGCGATGTCAGAAGAATATATGTATTGTTTAATAATAATAAAGCTTTGAGCACTATGTACTAATGCATTCACTGTACTAAAAGTCAAGCCCTTATAGATTCACTTTTACATTCTTTACAATATTCTATTGATTCAAAGTATGCAAAGTGGGTCTCAGGGTATGGATTGCTTGAAATCCCTTTGCACTATGCATAACGTCTTGTATCTACCTACATGCTTGTCTTTTGTACCTTCAATTCTGCAGTCTGTAACCTTATACTTTCCCTAAACACTCTGTTACTGCTGTTTCAGTATTGTAGTGAGCCATTCAGCAGTATGTGCTTATCTATGCACTTTGCTAAAAGTGAAGCAGTTATAAATTCAGCCAGACACTCTCCTTGCAGAACTCTAATTATTTAGTCAGTACCCAAGTAGTCATGCAGTAAAGTAGACCTTAGGGCATGGACTGCTTCAAACCCCTATACACTATGCATGCACTCTTCTATGCACCTGCAAACTTGTCTTTTATACCTTCAATTGCCCAGTCTGTATCCTTACACTTTCACCAAACACTCTGCCACTGCTGTTTCAGTATTGTAGTGAGCCATTCAGCAGTATGTGCTTATCTATGCACTGTGCTAAAAGCAAAGCAGTTATAAATTCAGCCAGGAATTCTTCTTGCAGAAGTGTAATGATTCAGTCAGAGTGGTCTGCTTCATTCAGACACTCTGTTCATCACCACCCCCTTTTCTGAATCATTTTTGTCCACCATAAGCGTGGAAGGGTATACTCAGATGTGAGTCCCTAGCTCATTGCACCATCAGGATTCAAGCAAGCCGGGCCGAAGACGGCTGAAATGGCAGAAACCGGTCCCCGGTAGATTTTTCCTTCCCAGTATAAGAATTGGCTTGGTAGTTTGGTCTGCCCTGTTACCATGATGCACTGGGCCAGGGTCAGACTAATTTGCATATAGCCAAGTTCTGAGCTGGGATGGTGCAGTGAGCTAAAAAACGGTGATGGATCAAGCCCTGATCCTTGGACTGGGTAAGAGTGGTCTGCTTCATTCAGACACTCTCTTCATCACCACCCCCTTTTCTGAATCATATTATCAACAGAGGCATAAAATTATACTTCATGGGTTATAATGCAGCATCAATCATGCTTTTAAAAAAGTGTACTAAGTGCAATGTGAACAAATTCAGCTCTTCAAGAAATATTTAAACGGCACAAGTGAAACACATAAAAAGAGAAGGTAAACCAGCGTATTGGAAATGTTTTAAAAAAAATTATCATGTATGAGTTATCTCAATACATTAATTAATGCAGAATCACGTCATTTAGAAATCCAAATTTACCTGGCACAAGTCAACAGTGTTTCGATCTTCATGACTAGAGGTTGTCATCAGCATAAGGGTGGCACAAGTTGGATGATTGCTGCCTAATGGGAAAGATGAAAATGCGTTTTTTAACCATGGAACTGATTGAAACTTGTCCAAAGTAAGGGAACCTAAGGAACCTGTTGGCGGTACCTAGAAGAAATCCAATGCACTTATATAGAAAGAAAGAAGGAGGGCTAATATTTGCCACCACTAGCATTACTCAGATGAAGAAAGCCACCTGATAACTAATTAAATGAATGTCCATGAATATACTTACGTGGAGGGTATCCCCCTGGTGTGTGTATAAGCTAGGATCTGTGCCAGCATTGCTTGTCACCAGGAGGGGTGCAGAGGGTCCACTATGGTCCGTCCGGGCCTTGTAAGTCAACTTTGATGAGGGGTGTGACACACCTTAGAACTATGCAAATTTTTTTGCTGTAAAGGGAACGCGAGATGCCTACTAGTCAGTGCTCTTTAAGAGGTGCTATTGGAATTTGCATTTAGGAAGAGTCAGGAGAAAAACTCACCAACAAAGTGAGTGTACACCTGTGGAGAAAGGATGCTGGTATTGGGTCTTGAGCGAGGTATGTAAATTGTTCATGTGGGAGCCGCCATAGTAGCTAAGGAGTTGATCTAAAATTCAAAATGAATAGTGAGAATGAATGCGTATGTGCTGCTTACAAAATAAGCAGCTACAAGTCAGTGCTGATACTAACCAGTTAAATATTATGTGGAATGCTCCCATAGGCAGAGCAGTTTGTAAACTGTCTCCATCAAACAGCCAGTAAATTACAGGCGCCATGCATCAGGGAGAGGAGAGGCATACAGGTTAGCCTCAATTAGTATGCCGACAGGATACATGACTAAATCTGCATATAGAAACCAAAGATGGCATTCTGCCTGCTCAAGGCATCAAGGGCTTGAGATATTAGGCAATTTTATAGGGAGCACTGACCTGGTATCGCTGCAGCAGTGAACTGTTGGTCACAGTGAGTCCTGACCAAATCAGGTACTGCACGCCGGGCAGAGAGTGAAAGCCGTTATAGGCTAGGAATGAATCCGTACACTAGACTAAGGGTGGGCGTAAAATCCGTTTCGCGGGCGAATTTGCGGATTTTCCGCGATTTCGCGATCCGCGAATCTCGCGAAATCGCGGTAAAATTCGCGAATCAGTGGGGACGAATTTTCAGCCAAGCAAGGGTTACAGCAGCAGGTGCAAAAGTTGAACCTAATTTCTTTGTAACCTTTTACAAAAGGATTACAAACAAATTAACTTCAACTTGGACACCTGCTGGTAATTGCTTCCTGGCGCCTCGTTGCCTACGTGCAACTATTCTCTGACCCTGCTCTGACCCTTGAAGCAGGGTCAGAGAATAGTTACAAGTAGGCAACGAGGCACCTATCCAAGGAATTGAACCTCATCAGGAAGCACTTACAGATATAAAAAACAGGAAGAAGGGAGAGGATGGCAAATACACCCATTTTGAGTTGTCAGGAGGGGTTAAACTAAAAGAGACCTTAACAGCACAATTTTCATATGCATTTTGCTAAAAATAAAAAGCTGTATGTTCTGTAGGGGCAACTCAGGAATCTGGCCCTTCAGAGATCCGGCCTCTCTTTCTTTCTCTCATTCTCTCTCTCCCTCTCTCTTTCACTCTCTTTCTCTCTCTATCTATCTATCTATCTATCTATCTATCTATCTATCTATCTATCTATCTATCTATCTATCTATCTATCTATCTATCTATCTATCTATCTAACTATCTATCTATCTATCTCTCTCTCCCTCTCCCATAAACGACTGCATGGGTAACTTCGCTATGCAAGCGGCTCGCGAAGATGCAAAAAGCCCCGCGAACACGCAAAGAACCCCGCGAACACGCAAAAAACCCTGCAAACACGCAAAAAAACAAAAATACGCAATTCGCACAAATTCGCGAATTTTGCGGATCGCGAATTCGCAAATCCGCAAATTTGCGGATCGCGAATTCGCAAAATTTGCCCATGCTTACACTAGACCACTGGCGAACTGCAAGTTGGTAGTGTGCGTGGTGTCCTGAACAAGGGTATGATTTGATGAAGAGGAGTTGAAATGAATTTGGCAAAGGCAAATGGACCAGAAAAACTGGCCTATCCCTAGGGGACTTACAATCTTATGTCATTCAGTATACATCACACGTCCATTTTCTTAAATAGATGAGCTACTGCTAGAAATGTCCCAGCACAGGGCAAAAAAGGTGGAACAGATTACATTTATTCCTGATTAAAAAAGCCAGGTTTTCTGCCTTTTTTTAAACATTGCAACAATACTTGATTGCATCAGTAGAGATGAAAGCAACACAATGTGGACTTGAAACAAAAATTACAAGTAAAAACAATATATACTGATTAATCAGACCCCCCCGGGATTTTGCGGCTTTGAGTGGCAATTTTCGCGGCAACAAAAAGCAAAATTTGAGGCCCAAAATATCAAAATTTGCGGTGGGCAAAGAATGTGCCCGCCAGAAAAATGCCAAAGGCTTGTGCTCTGTCACTGCTGGAGACTGTGCAATGTCACAGTCTGTAACTTTGCAGAGTCTGCAGCAGCGCAGAGCCTGGAACCAGAGGGTATCAGATACCAAAGAGAGCAGATTACAATATGAAACCTTCTCTTTTTGGCATCAGACAATTTATGCGTGCAGGGCAGCAGGGGTAAAGGGCTGGGAGGGGTGGGAGAGGGGTGGCCGCAGAGAAGGTTGAGGGTAGGTAAAAAAACAATAGGCGATGTGGGAGGTTAGAGGTTAGTCCGCAGGTGGCACACAAACATGTGAGGCAGTAGGCTACTTGTTCAGGAGGGTGCTAGGTGCATTTTAAAGGCAGGCAGCAGAGGCATTTAACACCTCTGCTGACTGCTGGCCTGTTGCTCACTCTCTCTTTACTGGCTCAGTGGCAGCACAGAGCCAGTAAAAATAGGGTGAACAGCAGTTTATTTAATTTTGTTAACATATTTTGTTGGCACTTTTGTAAAATCTCTGCATTTTTACAAAAGTGCAAATTTCTCGATTTTTTTGCAAATCACAAAATCCTGGGGGGTCTGATTGATGTATAATACATTTGATGATGTTAAGCCTCCAGGAGGAGACAGAACATGATTAGTTTAGAGGCAGAAATTTACTAGCCAAATCTAAAGTAGCCTACTCTAAGTAAAGCGGATAGCATGTGGGTCTAAAGGGTTCAAGTGGAGACCATACTGTTCCGATTTTACATAGTATTTAAGCAATTATCAATAGAGTTACAACAGGAAATCCAGTGGCATTTGAATCATAGCAGTAGCTGTGAGAGGTCATCCCGCATACTGAGAGGGCAGGTTGGTCAACCACTTGCCATGTATAGTCGTTTTCTGTATTCATAAGGCCCTTAAAATCGGAGACCAGGGGGCACTTTGCACTTGACACTTGATTCTACTTTTATGCTCAATAATGCAGGGTTTGACCATCTGGGTTGTTTGCTTGATGTCGATCAAGTTGCACGGGCAGCGGATCACATATATTGTATTGGTGGAGCAACAATTGCTCAGTTGTCTCAGAGTGTATATGTTGGCACTTGTAGGAAACATTTTAGCGTTTACAGTTTGTGCAATCACTGTACAATTTTGGCATTTAAAATGGGTAATCAACAGAGTTAAACCCCTTGATGCAGTGATGGATTGGCTGGTTTTAGTGTTTGGTGTCCATGTAATGGCATAGGATAGGTGGTCACCCAAGTTATTCCCTCTCTTATAGGAGAATAGTGATGGTACAGAGAAACTGGGATGGTGAGTAGAATACTCCATTTTTTCTTAATTATTTTTCTGATCTGTGTGCTACAATCTGTATGCATTTGTTTTTGGTTCTGGTCTTCGGTGTAAGAGTGTTTCTCTAGGGCAATACCATGCACGTTTGCGTGAGCATGATTCCAAACTTCTGGTGTAGCCCAAGTGACCAGTTTTTCTTTAAGTACTGTTGCCTCTCTAAAGCAATCTTTCTTCCATTTACAGTTCCTGTGAATGTGAAGGAATTGTCCATAGGGTAGACAATATCTTACCCACCTTGGATCGTTGCTAGTATATAGAAGCAATGTGTTGCATTCCGTTGGTTTTCTAAATAGGGGTGTGCCTATTTTTCCCTCTTGGATTTGTAATGAAAGGTCCAAGAAGGTGAGATAATTGTTTTTAGCTTCATAGACACATTTGACATGGGGTTGGTCTGTATTGAGCCAGTTAGTGAAATGCCTGAGCGACTCCTCCTTGCCTTTCCAGATGAGCAGGAATAAAAAAAAATTACGTGAAAAAAAATTAAAATTTAGCTGGTAAAAGTCAATGGCATTTCGACCTACATGACTAGAGGTCATCATCAGGACACCATCATGATTGCTGTCTAATGGGAAAGATGAAAATGCCGTTTTTAACCATAGAACCGATTGAAACTGGACCAAAGTAAGAGTGCATAAGGGACATGTTGGTGGTACATGAAAGAAATCCAAGGCACCTGTGGAGAAAGAAAGAAGAAGGGCAGATTTTTTCCACCACTATCATTACCTCAATGAAGACTACCACTAATATGTCCCTTATGCAACTTGTGCTTTCCTTGTCCTGATGATGACCTCTAGTCATGAAGGTTGAAACGTCATCGACTTGTACCAGCTATATTTGGATTTCTAATTTTGACATGATTTCACATTCATTTTTGTATTGAAATAACTCAGGCATAATACTATTCCAAAATATTTGCAAGACGCTGTTCTACTTTCTCTTTTCATGTGTTTCACTTACGCTGGCTAAATATTTCTTCACAAGCACAATGTGTTCACCTTGCACTTAGTACACTTTTTAAAAAGCATGGTTGATGCTGCATCATAACCTGTGAAGCATAATGTTATGCCTCTGTTGATGATACAACTGCATTAAATTAACAAATTTGGAACTATGTAGTGCTGCTTCTTGTGTAATTAATTTAGCCCTTAAATCCTGCCCTCCTACTGACTCCCATTGAGACATTGTTGCATGATACTAACTTTCTAAAAGTGGCATTTTTAGGATTGCAATTTAAAATCCAACTTCACCATAAATTGTGATTTTAAATTGTTAATCCACAGACACCAAGTTTAGGGGCCCAATCACTTCCCAATTGGAAAGGACACTTATAAAAGTAATAAGGTAATCCCAATGTTATCATAGGGGAGAGATAAGCCTTGCTGTAGTGAAAAATGAATTGAAGAGTTTATCACTACTAGGACATGTAAAATATAAACATGCATGTTCTACTTTTTAAATACCTTGCACCGAGCCCTTGGGCTGTCCAGGGGCTACCTTGATGACTTAGGCCTATTAATAATTAAGGTTTGGGCCTGGCAAGAGGGTTAACTTGGGAGGTCGACATGGCAGTTACAAACTGCACACACAGGCTCTGCAATGGCAGGCTAGAGGCACGTTAAAAGGACTGCATACGTGGGTGGCACAATCAGTGCTGCAGTCCCACTAGTAGCATTTAAATTACAGGCAGGGCCAGACTGGGAACCAAAACCTGCCCTGGCAAACTGTTTGGGTGGTGGCGTCGGTGTAGCTGAGGTGTTTGCCAGAGCCGGTTTTGGCTGACTTTGTTATAGGGGGCCTTTATTGCAGCTATGCTGCAAAACCAGCCCTGGCAACAAAAAAGCTCCAGCAGGGGCCCACAACTGGCCCCCACCCTAGCGGCCCACCAAGGAAACGGCCAGTGCTCGCTACAGCCAGTCCGGCCCTGATTACAGGCCCTGGGCAAATGTAGTGCATTTTACTAGGGACTTTTAAGTAAATTAACTGTGCCATTTGTGGATACATCAGTCAAACCATGTTTAGGGAAGAGAGCGCATGTACTTTAGCACTGGATAGCAGTGGTAAGGTGCTCAGAGTCCTAAAGCCTACTCTACCATTGCCCCCCCACTTCCACTTCCCACTGAGTCCATGGGCCCCAGAGCTACAATTTGCTGTCAGGCAGCTCCTTTCTTAAAATGTGCATTCACATACATTATATTTGCTTTTCTATTTAGCACTCCAAGACAAGCTTCTGCCATCTTGAAACAGTAAATTTGAAGGGAAAAAAACAAATAAGCAAAATAGCAACTGCGTCATGATGTAATACCTCACTATTACACTTACACTTGCATGCTTAACAAAGCATGTGAACACACGCATCATGATGTATATATATGTCACTGAATGTGTGGGTGCCTGCCTTATGATGCCTGGCAGCCATCTTGGAATGGGTTTCCTTTATTTGGAAACCCATTCCAAGATCGCTGGACAAGCAAAGCAGATGGCTCAAATTTTTATAGCCAATACCTAATAACTTTGCAAATGGTTGTTTGCATTTCCTCCGGACAAATAGTGAGAAATTAATGATGAAGGTCATGCTATAGCACAGTAAATAACATTAATTCTTTTTTCTGTTAAACTTGATGAAATATGTGAATACTCTATTTCTATGCGTTTCAGATAGTTAATCTTACTGTGTTTTTAACATGGTTTTACGCGATCTTAAAGTTTTTTGCTTAAAATTGCAATTCGATCTTTCCCATAAATTACCTTCTGCACCTCGAGGGTGATATCCTTGAATATTCTTCCTGCATGGCAGTGTATCTCACACGGGAACCTATACCTGTTAAATCCTCGAATCAATCAGTCAAACGATATATGACAGATTGTAAACTATCCTGCAGTGCATGAATCTGTGTGTGCTTAGCCCCTGGCAAATCTCTTTCCGAATGCATCACTTCAGCTTGGCCAGACATACATTCATGATCTTGTTTGTGAAAGATAATGTTTTCCACTTGCTATATGCAACTCTGTTAACACTGAGGTGATCTTGTCCTCTGAGGTTAGAGTTTTCTAGCCCACCATCAGTTGCTGCAATTATTATTTGCTCTTGTCTGAGTTTGGTGTTGAGTTGTCTCTGTTGTGTTTTTCTAGTGGACTTTACGGCCAGCAGTGGTAGCCAGTGATGGAATAGAAGGCAGGTCCTCTGACATGTACATTGTAAATTAATAAAACAAATTCTGTGAGTTTCTTGTAATAGACAAAGAAATTGCCTAAACCAGCCAACGGGAAATGCTTGGTTGCAAGGCAGGCATGTCACAGAGATGCTGAGATCCTTGATCGAATGCAAAGCCCAGTGAAAGAGCATCTCAATCTATAGGGAGTTTAACTGCCATAGATTATCAGAGGCGTCTGGGAGGAAAACGTTAAAAAAGACAACAGTTACCCAGCAACAACTGAATCTCGAAATGTTTTAAATGACACCTCATATATGAATCAACAACAAAAATGACCAGGCTCCTGAAGTGACAGTGCAGTGAAATGACAATGAATCACACTCCACTGTGTGGCAATAAGTGATTAAAATTGAGAGGATTCACTCAACTCGCAACAACTTTATTCTTTACTCAGTGAACCCAATCAAAGATAAAAATACCAGCAAGGTAGAATGCTATTTATGCATACCACTGCCAAAAGCACAGTGGAGTGTGATTCATCGTCACTTCACTGCACGCACGTTTATACACTTATATTTTGGATACTTTTTCTTTGGGCAAAATGACTCTCAATGATGAGAAAAATCGGCATATCTGGTGAGTACCTGCCAGTTACCCTATTGGTGGTGCACCCGTGAGGGGTCATTTTGCCTTTTCACATTTTTTGCACAACATCCGTGTGTATGGGACTGTAAGAAAGAGGATTTGAATGATCTATACGCGCTATATGAGTCCCAGATTTCTTTAAAACTGTCAACAAAGTGTAGAAAGGGTCTTTTTACATACCGAAACTTTTTACAAACTTAAGTTGAGTGAGTGTTATGTAGAAGACTACAAGGTTTCACGTTGACTATAAATAGAAATACAATAGAATAAGATTTCTATAGTCTCAGGAGCCCGGTCATTTTTGTTGTTGATGACTTTTGAGTGGAGAGCGACCAGGGCTCCTGTTTTCCCTCTATGCTCCGTATTGTATGTACCTCATATATGAAGCAAATACCTCTGTATGAAGTCCACAGTTTGCACAAGCAGAGCATGTAAATGTGGGTGTACTTATAAAGCACACTGTGACTCCAAGGAGTATCCTGGCGCTGAAGTCGGCTGGGGAACCCGTTCTGGCTTTCCCTGTGAGATGGTCCCTACTGGGTATCTGCAAGGTCAAACCAGGCATCCCCAGCGTCTGTGGGGGGCCGTTGTAGAGATGAGGCAAGCTTAATGCCCAGAGTTGCCGAGTGTGATCCCTGGTTATAGTAGGCACTGAGGCGAGAATTATCGAGTCCGCTGACCCTGGTCCACGACCCTGCTGCGTCAGGAATTGAACCCTGGACCTGGGCCATCCTCTGCTCCCGGGTCTGCCGCCTCAAACCAGTGAACCACACCACTCTACTTGTAAAGCATCCAAATACCAAGTCTTTTGATTCTAAAGCACAGCACTGCACGGTCAATCCAGCGAACAAAATTACTTTGAAGGAAATTCGAGTTTATGAAGTTGCTGTAATGTCTATTCGGGAGTATGGAGATTCTGTCCATCATGCTGTCAAGAAGAGTGTGTGCTCCAGTACAGACTCTGGACTTTGTCCTTAAGATTAGGATGAAGGACATGATTTTGCAGGCATCATATTAAAAGATAAGATGGGTCCTTAAAATGGCCAAACATTTTTGGTTGTGTGGCTGGGACCTACAAGAGAGAACTGAGAAGAAATGAGGAGGGGCCGGAGCTCAGTCTCGGTTTGAATCCAACAAGACAGCAAACATTTGGATTTTGAGTGAATTGTCGAGAGGGAAACACATTTCCTTGAAACTCGCTTCGCCCTAATGGGAATACTGTGACAGAGTGATCATACTGCTTGGTATGGCGACTCAGTGGACTAGTGTGTTTCCTGAAGAGGCCTGTCTTCGACCTCGTGGTCACAGGTTCAAATCCTGGTGGGTCCACTCATCCTTTCATCCATCTGAGGTTGATAAAACGAGTACCGGTGGTTAACAATAAATATCTTTTGTAAGATGCCTTTGGTTAAGGTGCGCTTTACAAATACACATGTTGTGTTATACTAGAAGCTGTGTCATGCTTAGTTGGCCTCTTACCAGGCATGCCCTCCCACATAATACCACTGTGGTGGCTGAGATGACCCCAGAGATAGATCTATCAAATGCGAAACCCAGAACTTGCTGCAGGGAAGTTCCCATACCCTGCAATGCCAGGAGTCAGGGAGGTCCAAAGTAACTGCCCTCAATCCTCCAGAGGGGCAGGAGGGACCTATCCTATCACAGTTAATTATTAGTTCACAAGTAAAGCTGGTGACCCTCAACTCTGAAAAAAGGTGTAATTCTTCCAGTGAAAAGCACCTCAAAGACATCTGTTTCCTGCTCATGGATATTCACAAGTTTCCTCCGGCTTGTAGGACACAATGGAAAGTCCCTCTTCTTTTTGTCAAGGATCGCCTGGTCTAACCCTGGAGAGTGAGGCTAGGGTGGGCGTTAGATACAGTCTGGGACCGGGACATGATATTTCTGCACCCTGGCGTGATTACTGAAAGATTGCTTGGAAGCCTGCTAACGCGCTGCTGCAGTTGAGATCCTCACCCACCCTGCTGGAGGACTGCCCATACCGTCTAAAGAGCCTCATAAGCTTTGCAGGGATAGGTTTGGCAAAAGGGGTTCCACTGGCGTCACAGGTGCACTTTCTTTAAAACAGAAATACCTGCTGACTGAGGAGTCATAACATCTGAACTCTTTTTTTTGTGTTTGAAAACAAACCCCTAAAACAGGGATTTGTTTTTGAAATAAAAAAAATAAATATTCCAGCTTACACTGAAGTTTTCTCCCTGTATGTCTGAGACACTTCTCTCTTTTCATTCCTCGGACCACATTGCCTTACCATCTGGTCTGGGGACTTCAAAAATACATATAATAACTGCTGATTTAGGACAGGCCATCCTCTGTACATTTGACAGGCAGAATCTGTGCAGTTCTCCTAACTCTAAATTGAGGTGGGGCAACTGTGGATTGTGGGTGCAGGGGGTGGCATATTGTGGGTTTCAAGCACCAGGGGTAAAGCAAGTATTGTACCCCTAACCTTTAGTACTTCTTGGCGCAAAATGTAAAAAGAAAATAAATAAGTAGTACGATTTTATTTTCTTCAATATTTTGCGCCCCCGAAGAATTTTGCACCCGGGGCAACCGCCCCTGCAGCACCCCCACACGCTACGCCACTGGGCGGACTTCTGAACCTCCAAATTACTACTCAGCAATATTACTGCAAAACCTTCAGGAAAATCATTGCGGTGCAGTCACTTGAACAACTTTTGTTTCCATCGCAAAGTCCTTCAGGCGAAGTGTCATTTTGCCCACAAAGATGGGGTACCCTGTGGCGCTTGCCACCATCTTCTGCTAGCACCACAACTCCCTGGCGAGCCCTGCACTGACCTAGAGATGTCCTAAGGGTTTCTTACCTAGGTATAGGTGCTCTCCCAAACTGGGTTCATGTTGAACCGAGAGGCAGGTTTCAAATGATACTTTGCCAGATATTTTTCTAGTAATATTGCAATGATATTTTAACTGAACAGATAGTTGTGAAGTACAGTTCATTTACTGGTGTTTTATTTAAAGCTGAATAATTCGTAGAAATCTTCTTTGGTTACCCAAACTCAGGCTGTTAGAGTCTCAGATGTTGATCAGATTTTGAATGAAATAAATAATTAGCAGGCTTTATGAAAAATTAAAAGAAGCTGAAGAAACATATGTCTGCAGCTATGTCAGTGTAATGTTTTGGCAACTACACAGCTGTTCACCAAACGCATCATCTGAAATAGTGTTAATTGCTACTTCTAAGCGTTGTTTAAGTGCTGTACTCACAAGGTGTCCTGTTAGTCTTATAGACCAATTAGACGCTGTGAATTCTGAAGGTCTCCATGTGAGAGGCAACTGTTAGATCTCTGGTGTACAGTGGGTAATTTGCATCTGTGTCTTCGAGGAGCAGAAATTAAATGTAACAGGTAAACAATTTGAAATTCATCCAAGTAAACTAATCACGGTTGGATAATTTCATTCTCTAATGTAAAGGAGACAGACACGGTAGGAAAAATATGAATATAATATATTGTACTTTACCTGTTTATCAGGGTATTTTATACGTTATTGAAAGTTTTGCAGCGTTTAGTGAAGGGCACGCATAGAAAAAAGGGTGGGTTCCAAAACACACTTGCACTCCAAGGCATTTTACATAGACTTTTGTATTTCGAGTGGCGCAGAAATGGATGAACTGATTTAAATGAAATTTGGCAGGATTAGACATTGTGGTCAACAGGTGATTCTTGTGGGCACTGCAGGTAAGTATAGTAAGTATTTTTTAACTTATAAGATATTTTAACTTAGTGATATCTGTTGCAGTATTCTTGTGAAATTTCGCTGTATTTCAAAGCAGTACCGTAGTACGGTATTCACCTGTTACACCGCATTTTTTCAACGCACTACCACTACAACGCAGGCATTACAACGCATACCATTACAACGCATAGCGCTGGGGGGCGCTCTAGGATAAGAGGTAAGTTTAATTTACTATCCAACACCTTCCCTAGGGTCCACGGGGACTGGAGTTAGAATAGTAAATTATACTTACCACTATCCAGCACCCCAAAGCGCTATGCGTTGTAGTGGTATGCGTTGTGAATACCGCGTTGTAATGGTATGCGGAGTAAAAGTATGCGTTGTAACGTCATACATCCCCGTAGTACATAGCGATGACAAGTCATTCGGTGACTGCCTTTACAAAAGTTAAAGGCAGCCATGTTGTTTTTACTTACATTTTGGCCGTGTTCTGCGTTACGGCATTTAGATCTAGGTAAGTATTAGGTTTGGTATTTGTGCCCTACCTACTACAACTTTAGTACAGTGGTAATAGGTAGGGAAAAATATTCATGTTTCTATATAGTTTAAAAAGAAATCAGAGTGGCACAATACTACCTTGGAAGTACTGTGGTACCAAAAAGACAACGTTTTATTTTTTTTTATATTTCTTTTTATTAGAAAAACAAGCAAGGCAGCAACAAATTACATGAAGTGCATAGACTGTGCAAAGGCGGTACATCATTATATCAACAATGAAATAATCAATACAGTGACGGGGGAGGAGAGGAGGGAGCATCATGAACCTTAAAGCAATCAAGAAGGAATGCGGGGTCAGGGGGAAGGCTGGACATCAAGGGCAGGCGTCGGTGGTGGTACACATATGTCACCTCTATATCGGTTCCAAGGACCCCATATTTTGTGCCACTTCCGGGGACGACCCCAAACCAGGTATACAGTTCTTTCCCTAAACATGCACCAATCCATGTTTTCCATCCACACCTCGAGGGTAAGGAGCCTCTGGGATCCCCATAATTGTGCGATATTACGTTTGGCGATCATAGCCCCTATGGTCACCCATTGAGTTTGAGCAACGTTCTGGTCACTGGGCTCCCAGACATTCGGAAACAGCTCCTTGCTTCTGGCAAGAGAGCCACCCCCGTGACTTCCTGAATAACCTTGTGAACCCTCTTCCAATAAACAGCGACTTCCCTGCATTCCCAGATAATGTGGAGAAACGTACCCAGCTGCCCGCAACCCCGTTGGCACAGACCCTCTTCAGAAAAGCCCATGCGGACCAGACGGGGACCCGTGACATATACTCTATGTAATATTTTGAGTTGAACTAATCTGAGCCGTGCCCCAATCGCGACCTCCTTGGGGGAGGAGATCGCCGACTGCCAGTCCTCATCATCAAGCTCAAGGCCATCACGGGTCCACTGATTTCGCAATTTCAACAGTAGGTCTGCCCTGTGATTGATCAATTTTTTATACACCAGGGAGATGGTACTTTCCGGTATATGACAATCCAACACTCGGTCCTCTAGTGGGGTAGATTCCGGTATCTCCTCCCCAACCGGGAAGACCAAAAGACAACGTTTTTAAGAAAATTTTAAATAATTAGAAATACACTGAAATACACTATATTTTACAAATATAGTGTACTAAAGTGCATTTTCTATTTTCAACATATTTAAATATGCACAAAAAGTCTACACAGTAGTTTTTAATAACTACAAATTACTGTACTACTTAAAATAGCAAAGTTCACCCTTGACTAGTATAAAAATATATAGAACTTAATAAATAAAAGTATCTAACTATTACAACATAAATACAGTGCTAATAAGTAGTGCACAACAATCAAACCTAATACTTACCTATAATTAAGATATTAACCCAGAAAGCAGTGAAAAGCAGACCACAGAATGCAGCAAAACAGTGATAATAAACTGCATTGCTGCCTTTTACTTTTGGTAAACACAGCTATTAGCCAATCACACAATCACTTCTCAGCCCCATGTACTGTGGTATATCGTAAACTTATCACAGTATACCATGCCATACTATATAACTATGTATTTTACAGCTTATAAGTATAACTCAACAAGCACTTTTTACATTCACTACCAAAAATTAACATTTACACATCATAATGTATATTCCCATCACATAACATTTGCATATATTCACACACTTTCACTCTACACCTGTTTCAATTAACACACTCAACTCTATGCCACTCCACTCCTTGCCACTCCACTGTAAGGTATGTAAGCATATAAAAAAATAGAGGGGCAGATTTATGACGCAACTCCTGCAATGCACAGGAGCCACCCATACATTACATTGTGTGTCACTCCTTACGCCTGCTTCAAGCAGGCGTAGGGAATTGGCGTTGCAGCTTTGGGAAAGTGACTCAGTGAAATCTTGTAGATTTCACTGAGTCACTTTCCAGGGGCGTTCCTGCGATGGAACGCCCCCCCCTGCAACGGAACGCCTACATGAAACCTGACACAGGTTTCATGTGGCGCAGGGCCTTACACCGTGACGCATCTCCATAGATGCGTAACGTTGTAAATGCCTCGTAGGGATGCGCCACGTTTACGCCGCCTTGCGTGACGCGACAGCAGCGTAAACGTGGCGCAAGGGGCTCGTAAATCTACCCCTAATTCGGTAAATAATTAAAATCCAACACTAATTTATAAAGATAGGAAATATTTGTATCTTTAAAATGACATAACAACAAAAAAAATCCAATATAGGGAAACAGAGATATAATTTTTTTAATATTTAGCTCTATATAGCACATAGAAACCTATAGCACCTATTGGGACATCTGGTTACGCTAGATCGGGTCAAAGTCAAAGGTTCGGGCCGACTGCAATGGAGTCCTCTTGCGGTAGGTCTCAGTCAAAGTTTTTACCTACTGACTTAAAAGCTTTTCTGGAGCTTTTCTTCCCGGGGTCCCTCAAAGCTCTCAGCCAGTCTGGATTTGGTGAGGGTTCGCCGACTTGCCTTGTGATGAGCTCCAGTTCAAACTTATGGCAGTCAGACCTCTGGAGCGTTCCAGCGAAATGAACCAGGTATCCAGGCTGGCTCGCTGTTGAAGGTGGGCGGCTTGGCTCTCACTGTGGTCCCGGTCACCTTTTCTACGTTTAGACTTATAAACTTTTATAGAGATTTTTCTTGCGGGGTGCCTCGATGCTCTTCACCAGACTGGAATCGCTGAGGGTTCGCCAGCTTGAGTTTTAGACTACTGCAGGTCAAATTCTCGAAGTCGGACCTCCGGAGCTTTTCAGCGAGACGAACCTGGATGGCCGGCCGGCTCACGGTTGAGGGTCACTGGCTTGGCTAGCCAGGTCAAGTCGGTCCACTGATGGAGCTTTTTCCAAAGTTTCTCCAAACTTCTGCAACTTCTTCCTGAAGTTCCCCGAAGGGTCCCAAAGTGTCCAAAACTTACTCCAACGGTCTTCCCTTCTTCCTTTCTTAGGTTTCAAGCAGCAGAGCTGAGAGGCTCTGCCCTTCTCACATCTTTATTCCAAGTTCTCTGGGTCAAGCAGGAGGACACTCTTGTTTAATGAGGTGCAGGGCAACACCCCAGGGGATGACCACATCCTCCAAAGTGTTGCATTATTTTCTCCCAGATTGCACTGGATGTGCAATAAACATCCAGTGATGCACTGCTGTGTCGGGTCTTTCATCATTCATGTATGTATGTGTGGATGAATGTAGGGACAATGAGTGCGTCAATGTTGCTCATCCTGTGGGATGCCAGTCAGAGGGTGCTACATAGCTATGGGTGCACGGGTCCCGTGGACACTACAACAGGGACACACGCACCAGCCACTTTCTTGTCCGGACATGGACTGAACCACACCCAGTGCCCACAAGTCATTTTTGCAAGCCCTGCGCTGTTCCGGCGTATGGCAGGCCAGACTACTCCACTCACGCTCCCAGGAGGGGGCTTCATGCTACCCGTTGCAGGCGTACTCGCTGGTGTTGTGCCGGTCACTGTCTAGTTGTCAGCATGTCACAGCCACTTCCTGAGGGCAGGTTTGTATGCAGACCACACCCACCCGGCACAGGCGTCACAGGCCATGTGACCCTGCAAATATATGGGGCAGATGATGTCACATACCCCTCTGCCGGTGGTGACTGGAAGACAGACCCGAGGCCTTGAGACCGTGACTGGCCTACCACCACGTGGCACTGACTGGAGTTGAACAGGGTTTGTGGCAAACGCTGCATTGCATCTGGCACAGGCAACCCGCCACAGGACGCTGACTGGGGTTGGACACGGTTTTTGGCACATAATACAGTACGGCCGACAAAGGCACCCAGCCACAGATTGTGATTTAGGTTGCACTGAGTCATTGGCACCATGAGCTGCTGAGCGGGTGGATGATGCCCCGTTCCGGCGGTCCGTACTGCTCAGGATTTGTGTGCCTTGCTGGATTGCAGTGTAGGCGTGGGCCTACTACCACATGGCTTTCCTTCCGGGATCACAGAGTTAGTGGCACCCATTGGGCTGAGCGGCTGTGCATGCTGTGATGTTGCCGGGTGCCCTGGCATGTCCTATCCCATGGTGTAATCAAGACGTAGCGCCAAACATGAGACCTGGTGGCCTGCGCATCGTGGCTGCATGGTGTGGAGGGTGCCATGTCCGTGGGCCCCAGGCTTGTGGCTTGCAGTTGCACGTGGTGGGACCTGCAGTCTACACGACGGTGGTGGAAGGTGAGTAGTGAGGCCCATGTGTGCATGGGCGGACATGCTCCAATGGGCGGCGGGAGGGGCTGGGATGCCTCTGCTTGGATGTGCATGGGCGGGCGATGTTATCTTGTGCAAGTGTGTGTACTGTGCCAGGCATGTCTCTGAACTCTGTTTCATATGACGACTCTGTCTCAGATGTGTGACCTGGTGTACTGTTATATGTACTGGCAAGTGGTTGGAGACACACCAGTGGCAGCAGGTGAGCAGTGTGGCCTGGGTGCGCAGGGTCGGCTCTCTCCCTCTCTCACTCTCTCTCTCCCCCTCTCCCCTCTTGCTCTCTCTCTTGCTTTTTCTTTCCCCCACTCGTCTCTTTCTCTCTCTCCCCCTATCTTTTTCTCTCTCTCTCTCTCTCCCCCTCTCTTCTTCTCTCTCTCTCCTTCGCTCTCTCTATGTACTTTGATGTGCGCAGGACACACCTACTCATCATGTTTTTTGTCTTGCAGGCTGTGACCTACTGATTGTGTTGAGGGGAGCCACAATGTGTCTTCATTTGATTTCTGTGTTCATTTCAATAAAGTTTCATTGTTTGCTTCGAAAAGTGATACTCATTTCTGTGGCGACACATGCATATCACCATTTGTGATTGTGCGACATCAGGTAGATTATTTCATACATGTTTCGGTGTAGCTGATGTGGCATGTCTTTGTCGAGGGGTGCCTGGGAGCGGTGGTCCTGGGGATGGTGTTGGTGGGTGTTGTGGCCGATTTGGGTGTCAGTGCTGCATGTTCAGTTGCTTTACGGCATCTGTTTGTCTTCAGGTGTGGATCTGGGCTGTGCTCCTTTTGTGGTGCAGGCTGTGGTTCAACTTTACACCGTGTCAGAGCAGGTGTAAAGTTCCTGGTGCTAACGCGTCTAATTGCATGTTATGTGTACTTATCGTCGATCTGGCTGCTTGTTGTGAATGTTGCGGTGTGGTGTTGTTGCGAGTTTTGTAACAAGAACGCCTACTCTGCATCTCATTAGCGATAGTTCTGGGGGTAGTCTGTGGTGATGTTTTTTGCGACTGTTATCGCGGGAAAACTGGTGTTGTGGGTGTGTTAGCACCAGCTTGTGAATTGTGGGGTAAATTTATCACGACTTTGGCTGCCATAAAGTGCCGTTAATTTGGCGATAGCTCCTTGTGAATATGCCCCCTGACTTTAGGTCCAAGTTTACTTTTGGGAATTGGGCCCTCAGTCTTTTGCATTAAAGAGCCTCAACTTACCCCCTGCTGGATGTGGGTAAATCAGCCCATTTTTTCACTCTTTGTAATTGCATTCATAATGGTATTGACATGTTTCTAAAGCTATATTTTGTAGCAATCCATCTTTGCTGCAGTACCTCTCCGCCAATCACCTCTATGCACTTCTCATGTTCACAATGTGCAGGGCTGCATAAGGAACTTCCTTTTGGGCCGTTTAAGGCATCCTAGTCTGCTGCTGGCACCAATAACAATAATTTGGTAAGGCAAAGTTTCTTTTCAGATCAGGGCGATTTGAAAAAGGCAATCATGTGGCCATGGAATTTTTCACATAATTGTGGATTTACTGCATTTGTCACATATTTTACCTTCAACTGCATAATTTACAAATTTCAATAAAACACGTTGTTTATAGCATAAATGTCTCAAAAATGACTAAAATATAATCTGCTGCATGTGGCACAGAGTGGTTGCAGACTCTTTACAATGATTTACTGGGCACCTTTCTAGTTGTTGATTGCTATATTAAGGTATTAAACTGGTACTAATGAGGTGAAACCTTTTCCAAGGCGGCATTAATGTCACCAATTTATGGACTGGAGGTAGTTTTTTGTATGCAGCATGCAAAACATCCTGGCATATTTAAATGTAATTCAAACAGGGTTGGATTGCTTCTTTGTCATGAAAACGTTGTGCTTCATTATTCGTGCGAAGTCATTTATACCACCTGCATTATTTTAAAACAAGCATTGACAAAGTTTATAGGTCTAGCCTTTCAATGGGGTTATCTAAACATTTGGCTTTGTCTATGTTTTTGGCCAAAGCTGTTCTGCGTCAGCAAAATTTTTTTAAATGCTTGCTTGCCAATGCAGAGCAGCATTGGTAAGAACAAAAAAATAAAAACATAATGGTGTACATGTGTACATTCATCATCATTCATGCCCATATGCCTCATGAAGTGGCACACATCAGCTTAACTTTTCGTTTACTGCTACAAGAAAAATGTGCACAAAAGCATATCGAAAATGAAGGTGCAGCTTGGTATCAAATTGCAGCAGTGAGACCCTGAAAAGTATTAAAAAAATCACAAGGTGTGCAAGAGCAGGGAAGTAGTACACAAGCGAGTGCTAAGGTGCAGATCAATGCTGAAGTGCGAGCAACCCAAAAGTAAAGACCAGTTCTAAAGCATAGTTGAATAATTGGATACACAAAATACAAGCGGCACCTCTATTCTTTAAAAAAGTGAGGTGGCGCAAACTTGTTTTTTCCTGAGTTCAACAACATTTGTTTAACACATGCTATTTCATTCTGGGAGTTAGAAAGGACACAATTAATAAAACAGCATTCCTGCACTCCCATGAAAGACAACATTATTATTTACTAGCAAATTTCATTTTTGATATGATGCTAGGAATATATAAACGTTTCTTTGTATTTTTCATAGTGTTGGCATCCCTTTTGTATCTATGCGGGTTAAAATGAGAAAAGAGTGAGATACTTGTCTTGCTGCTAAATTACTAAACCCTTCTACAAAAGCGTGTTCTCCACTTCTGTATGAATACAATAGGTAAGGGTTTAGCTGGTGCATAAGGACTTGAATTGAATTGCTACAGTTTAACTTTTGTTTTGCATGTACTGTTGTCAGACTCGGAGGACTACAGTCCATAAGGGCTACTGGGCCACAACCATGGGGTTGGGTTAATTTGTTTCTGGTCTCCATCCAACTATGCCACTGCAAACTGTCCCGGGTACAGCCCACCTGTATTTGACTCTCAAGGTAGTGAAAGCGAGCAGTCACAGGATTGTCAGGGACGTAATGAGTGGGGCAAACACTTAGGGGCATATTATCAAGGGGGTTTATCTCCGCTTTTTGGCTTTTAAAGCCAAGAAAGCGGAGATAAAAATATCTCCCTATTACCTAGGTGTCGCTAACACCAGTTAGCGACAGCTAGTAGGAGATAGCGACCATCTTGGGCCCCACTTTGCATGTCAGTGATATTTATCACTAATGACGTGCAAAGTGGGCGTGCCAATATGTTAGCGACTGGAAACAGTCGCTAACATCGTTATCTCCTATTACCAACTTATGGAGATATTCGCGCTAAGCGCGAATATCTCCAAGAGCTAACACCTGCCCTGAGCAGTTCTTAGCCATGTTATCCAATGGGAGGTGGATAACATGGCTAAGAGCATTAGCTAGGTAATGCATGAATATCGCTGACTTTTCAGCGATATTCATGCATTACGGCCGATTTTTATCGCATTTGCGATAAACCTTGGTAATACCAAGGTTTATCTGCGATAAAAATTGCCGCAGCTCAGCGGTAAATTTTTGTCTCTAACCAAGCAATAGCGATATTTCTCGCTATTGCTTGGTAATATGCCCCTTAGAACTCAACAGTTAAACAACACAATAATTCACTGTCCAGGTCAATGCATGTCTTCGTAAAAAAGTACTTAAACTGCACAATACAACAGAATACTACACACACTGAGGATTCAGAACAAGATGTAATAACCCCATGAATGTGTTCTAGGCTAGCCAAGTGTCCCACCATCTGTGATATCCTTTTACTTGTCCCTATGGTGACCCCAATATCTATGGTATCTAGTGGGAATAACAACAAGTGGGTAATAGGTACCAACCGGTATATAAGAAATGTCACTGAGTGACCAGCATGTTAGGCACCCCGTTGATCAGTTTGTTTGATCTTGTGCAGAAAAAGGCACTGCTAACCATATTACTTCCTAATGGCAGGCTTACCCTAACATTTTGACACAGTCTTTCAGTCTTTTATTTCCAGACCCCATTTACCTATTCACAGGAGACACAGCATTGGACCATGTCGGAAGGTATATTTGTCTACTTTCAGCTTGTGATGTCTTCAGTATTGCACAGGACCTCAGACAGAGAGCTTGTTTTTCACTTGGTCTGCATGGATGAACAGTGCAGAAGGCTTGGTCGAGGGATGCTATTTTTTAGCAGTTGGAGCCTCTGGGCACAGCAAAAGACACAAATGATGGGCAGAATGCATCGAAAATCACACATTCACCCCCAGTCAAGAGATCTAGGTTAAATCCGTCGTTCTTTTGTTCACCATGCCCTCCCAGGGCAGATTCTACGCAACAAAGATCTTTACAGTGTGGGCTGCACACTCAGCAGCACAATTCACTCCAGATATGCTGTGATGGTGCCAGATTGCGTGCTGTTGGTCTGGTTTGCATGTAGTTTGCCACATGGAGACTAGATGACCGTTCATGTATTGAATGGCATAATGCACTGCTGTAGGCAGCTTTCATCTTCTGGGTACGCTATACATATGAATATGGCTGGGCATCTCCTTCTGAAGAGATTCTCCTCATGCCGAGCTAGGCACTTTCCCCAGTGAGCAGCCGGCAGGTTTCTAGGTGGTGGGCAGATTGCTGCTTCTCTAGCAAGTTGCATAGACCTCCAGTCCTATCCTATTACCTCTACAAGCCTCGAAATGATGCAAACAGCAGTCCTGGTCTCACAGAAGTTATTCGAGAAGTCTGTTTACCGCTCCCTTCATTGGTCAGTGAAACAACTGAAACTGGAACAATGAGGACTGGTTTGGGTCCCAACTTTATATTCATTTTCCAGACAGGGGATGTTGATCCACTGTCCAGGGTCCTGAACAGTTTTGGTGCAGTTCCCTTTTTTAAATGTAATTTCGTGGCTGTAGTGCAGCCATAGCTTTTGTGTGATGTGATGACTCTCACAGCAGGTAGTGTTATGCTGGCTCCAAAACATGGGTATAACAAAGTGTGAATTCTTTGCACCTGGATGTCATCAGCCTCCCTGAAGCAGCAATCTTGGACAGAGAAAAGGGTAAATCCAGCCCAGAAACAACACAAATGCTTGGCTCACCCTCTGCCCCATACCATCTGTCATAGAGCAATGCATAACAAACACAGATCAACAATTCTGTGCTAAACGATCCTCACAGAATTTCTAATAGTAGCATGTCTCCATCTCCTGTTACGTCAGTGTCTGCATCTCCATCGTTGAGCTTCGGGAATGCAAGGCAAAGCACTGCTACTGTTCAGAGGAAGCTGTATCCAATTCTCCATCTTGTGGCATGCTAAACTGGTGGCCATCCAGATTGGATCCCACTGGTGTAAGCACTCAGACTCTCACCACACGTGAACTCTTGCTACCATATACGTGCCACACATCCACTAGACATACACACTCACTCAAGATGCACCAGGAATGTCAGTGGAAGGGTCTGGGTGTTACATGTTATGTTACGTTAAATTAATTTTATAATGCACACAGCTACCCAAAAAGGGTTTCCCAGCGCAAGCCTGGAGGAACTAAGAAATAAAAGAAAGTGAAAATGTATTGATTAAACAGCCAGGTTTTTAGTAGCTTATGAAAATTAGAATAAAGTGTTTCATTACAGATCGCTATGGGGAGAGAATTCCACAAGAGTGGACCGAGGTAAGAAAAAGAGCGGCCACCCATTCTTGTGAGTTTGATCCTGGGAATCACACATTTTCCTGACCGGAGGAACGTAACAGGCGGGAAGGCTGATAATGACGGACTAGATTTTGCAGGTATTGAAGAGCAATACCAGTCTTGATCTTGAACATGTTGTTCAGAGCTTTAAATTTCGTCCGATTTTCTACTCTAACCCAATGCAGATCTATCAAGTCATTAGAGGGAGAGGACATTCTTGGGATTCTACAGAACAATCTAGCGGCAGAGTTCTGCACCACCTGGAGCTTACGTAGCACATCTTTGTTAGCTCCCAAGAAAAGAATGTTCCCATAGTCCAGTCTGGATGTTACAAGTGCTTGGACTACAGTCTCTTGGGTAGCAATAGGGAGCATCCAGATGATTTTCTTCAACCATTTAGGAATGGTGAAGCAGGTGGCTGCAGAACTTTATATCAGTGCATCTGGTAGGCCGTAATCCTCTTTGAGCAGAAAAAAGATGTTGGCTCTGGATGACTAATCCACAAAATTGAATAAGCTGCCACACTTTTACGTAAACAACTCAGGACATAGACAGTAGTCCCACGTTTTTAAAGAGGTCATGCTTGATGTGCCCCTCCACAACACAAAGAAGGTGGGTACCTTAGCGCAACCGTGGACATGCCGTGGCCTCTGTGGACTTACTAGGTTAAATTAGTGTGTGAGCCATGCAAACAAAAATTCAGGATACACATTCTGCACGCAGCTGGGTTACTCAAGGCAGAGTTGCACACCTACATACCATGGAGGAGACAGTCCTATCCCAACAGCACAAATTAGTATTAAAGGAGTAAACATTTGATGGGCTTCTGTAATGCCTGGGTTTTTGTCTTTCCATTAAAACTGAAGAGATCCAACATTTGCAAAGGGGTGTTGCCCCAACTAAATAAGAGCGTTCTAATTTCCCTGGCACATTTTCATATTGGATTAAATATGCAGGGATAACTCCCACCCTTGAAGGGATGCAGAATATAGGCCAAAAAGATAGTCTGAATTCTGTATCCATCTACCCCCATGGGCTTATGTAGTAGCAAGAAGGTTCCACTAACCTCATTCTACCTGTGACAAGCAATCATGTACTGCATGCAATATAGTAGAGTCCTAGTCCATCCCTAGGGAGGCCAATCGTGTCTTCTCTACAACTGAATCAAGGACATTTTTCGATGAACTTTTTGTTACTACCAATCGAGTCATTAAATTATTAATTGAGGCAAAGCTTGTGGGGTTTAATGAACCTTCCACGTAATCTGGACATGTAATAAAGGCCATAATGCAACTAGCTTCTTTATAGTAGAGCTGGCCAGGGAATATATTTATTGTGTCCATGCTTAATCTCCCTTTCTTTGAGTTCTGAGAGAAGAGGATAATTATCTCTTCCACGTGACAAGCCCTTGCAGGTTTATATCACTGCAAATCTCCTATATGCAGAAAACGTTCAACATTTGCAATATTATGAAATGATTGGGTTTGCCTTTTTAAAGAGAATATGGTGCATTTCCTGAATAGTAATTTTGTATCTATATTATTTAAAATGATCAACTAGGCAGTGTTGCTATCATTTTGCTACTTTGAGAGCTCAGAAAAAGTGAGAATTATTCAATCACCACTGCGCGCTGAGGTTCTTTACTCTGTTATCAAATTTGGAAAATGTCAGGAACTGCTGTTAGAAGGAGAATCCCGGGCTTAGCACCTTGATTCGACTTCCTATATGTTTGATATTAGCGGCACCTAAAGACACGTGTTTTTTATTTTGTGGAGTTTTATTTAGCGCGAACTAGGCCCGAAGTTATCAGAGCGCCTTACATGAATACCAGTAGTGGATACATTTTTACCCAGAATCACAGAATGTTGAGCGACCCTGACTATACTCGAAACCGACGCCTCCCTACCGCAGTCGACCGCCCTAGCCATTAGGCCACAGTCTCTCCCCAACGTGTTGAACCCACTTGGTGATTTTTCAGTTCGCTTGGAGATAGATGCAATGACTCTCTACTGAGAGAAGTAATGAAGGGAAGTGGGCAATATAGCGTTTGTGGGAATGGACGCCATCTAGAAAGACTTGCACCGAGAATAGAAGATGTACGTCATAGGAATTCATAATAGACATCAGCGTTCAGAGCAATGGCCTGCAGGGTTTGTGTGAGGAAACACGACTTGGCACACCACTTGCAAACCATTGTGTTTTATTTAAAAAGCGTAGAAGGAGCTGTTAATCAGAAAGAAGAACATGAAAGGTGCAAGTGAACATAGCTAGAGAGTAGGATGCAATGGATATTCCATATATTTCAATAACAGAAAGAGATACATTTTCTACGAAAACGGCCAATCGAGTGAAAATACATATCTAAGATTCAAACTTCTAGGTTCTAAACATATCCTCATTGGCCAAGGATTTCAGTGGTGGGTCAGATCTCAGTTCTGTAACTTAGAGGTTGGCTTGCAGAAGCTGTAAATGGCATCCCCAGCTGTAACAATTACTGAAATGTGCATGTGTCCTCCAACACTATGCGACAGCAACCACGAGTGTCACGCTGGCTTCCACCTGCATTATAAGGATACTGACCAGTGTATTACAGCTGGCAGCTTTTACATTAAATATCACTGGAAAAGTGACTGCATCATACACTATCATACAGCTATATAGGGACATTTATAAAGCGCAGAGTTACGCGCACCGGCGTGTCCACGCGCTGAAAAAGTGGGAGAGGCGGCAAGCAGGGAACACAGCTGCCGAGCAGGCAGTTACTTAGCATAGAGGTGGGTTTTTAATTTCGCTCGGAACCTCGCTTCCTCAGGTTCCAGGCGCAGGTCCACTGGGAGTTTATTTCAGTAGTTTGCCGCTAGGCACCTAAAGGACCTGCCTCCCATGCGAGCTTTCTTAACCCTGGGGATCCTCAGCAGACCCCCACCCGCGGATCTGAGCGCGCGAGCAGGTTCGTAAACTTCAATCAGTTTCCTCAATGATCGAGGTGCCCTGCCATTCAAGATCTGGTGACAGGTGCAGAGGGCTTTATATTCCACTCTGCTCCTCACAGGAAGCCAGTGTAACTTCTGCAGGGCCACCTTCGAAGGCGCCCTTTTAGGCAGCCTGAGGATCAAGCGTGCTGCCGCATTTTGCAGCACTTGGAGGCGTGCCATGCTTTTCTCTGGTGCCCCCAGGTACAGCAGGTTCCCGTAATCCAACCTGGCGGTCACCAAAGCATGTACCAGGGTTTGACGGGCTTCAATCGGGAGTAGGTCCAGGACTTTTCTCAATCTCTTCAGTACCCCAAAGCACACTCCGACCACCCGGTTGATCTGGGGCCCGAAAGCAAGACCTGCATCAAACCATACCCCCAGGTTTCTTGCCTCCTGGCAGGGGGTGGGAGTTGGTCCTAAGCAGGGTGGCCACCATGCCGATGACCAGGCAGACTGGGCTCTCCCTACCACCAACACCTCTGTCTTGCTGCCATTGAGTTTCAAACAGTTGATGGCCATCCACTCGGCAAGTTCTTTCATGCACGACCGGAAGCCATCTGCAGCAAGACAGGGCGCGTGTGATAGGGAGATAACCAGTTGCGTATCATCTGCATACGAAACCAGTTGGAGTCCATGGCTCTCTACAATGGAGGCTACAGGCGCGACATACATATTAAAAAGGGTCGGGCTCAGGGACGAGCCCTGAGGCACGCCTTGGCCCAGGTTTACCCCTTTAGAATAGCAGTCGCCTTGCCTCACTCGAAAACTTCTCCCCATAAGGAAGGCCTGCATCCATCTCAGCGCGGTGTTAGCGATGCCACCTCTGTTCAGACACTGTAGCAAGGTGGTATGTGCTACAGTGTCGAACGCCGCGCTGAGGTCAAGCAAGATCAGGGCCATAGTTTGGCCTTCATCTACGCCCTGTCTCAGATGTTCTGTTGCCATAAGAAGGGCGGACTCAGTAGAGTGACGTGGTCTAAAGCCAAACTGCGTGGCGTGGAGCAATCCCGTCTCCTCCACATGCTTCATGATTTGGGTATTTACCACCTTCTCTGCCACTTTGGACAGAAAAGGCAGGAGTGAGATGGGCCTCAGATTTTCTAATACCTCAAAACCAATGTGGGGTTTCTTCCGGAGCGGGAGCACCACTGCCTGTTTCCACCCCTCAGGCAACATTCCCGATCTGAAGGAGGTGTCCAGGACATGCCTTATGTAGGGCTCCAGTGCTTCCAGGCTGTCCCCCAAATGTTTCGGGGACACCGGGTCTAAAGGGGAGCCTGATTTAACAGAGAGGCATACCCTGACTAGGTCCTCAGGAGGGGGGGGTACTAAAGTTTGTGAGAAGCCCCGCAGTCTCTGTATCCTCTGATACTACCTCAAATTCAGCCCCTGTAGGGGGAGGTTAGGAAAAGTCGAGTAAATTTTCTCGACTTTGGTGGAGAAGTATTCAGCGATACGGTCACATGATTCCGTCTAGCAACTCTCCGGATCTGCAGATGAGTCTATAGTGGTCAAAGACTTATAGATGCCCAAGAGTTCTTTGGCCGAGTTTTTTGCCCCTAAAATTTGTCCTGCATAATAGGCTGCCTTAGACTTTTTAATCAGCCTGTGATGAAGGTGCCTCTTTTCTAAAAACAGTTCCCTGGCCTGAGTATCATAGGACACCGTCCAAACTCTTTCGGCTCGCTTACATTCCGCCTTTGTTTGCCTCAGCTCTCCACTGAACCATGGGGCTGATCTTTCCTTGTGGGCACATGCGGATGTGCGGCAGAGTGGAGCGGTCTGGTCAAGCGCTTCTGTGATGCGCTTATTCAGGTTAGAAACCGCCGTTTCTATGTCCTTACCTCCAGGCTGGCCGTCCCTGATTAAAGATTGATTAAAATCCTCCAAGGAGAATTTAGCCCACTTCCTCCTTAAATAGTTCAGGTAGCTAACTCAATGCCCACCACTTGAAGGACATGTGCAGCTTCGGTCAGGTTGACAAATACAGACAGGAAAGACAACCAGGGAAAATCAATATGTTCAATCAGGACAGGACTGTGAAAGCTAGGAAAATAAAATACTGGGTGGGCAAGTACCCTTTCACACCTCCTTGTTTTATTAAAGGAGATTTTGATTAGCACAACGTCCAAAATGTAGTGTCCGGTAAAATATAAAGTAAGAGAATTCGAATTTTGTACTTCACAGTTCGTTTATGTACTATGTTTTACTTTTAGTTTTTTAATTTAGTTTTCTCTTCTGAATGTGTATGTTTTAACTTTTACCGTAGTGTTTTACTTGGGGGGAGGGGGTCTTGCATCCCACTGTTTCCATCTCACTTTTATGTCTCTTATTGGGGTAACCACTACACCCCCTCTACTCTTCTTGGTTTGGTTCACTTCTTTGTCACATCCCCTATTTATTTATTTTACTTTTCTATATTGCTCTAATATTTTCCTAATTAAAGTATTACATTGTTTTTTCCTGTTTCTTCCCTCCTTTTATTGATTAATTTCCTGTTTGCCCCCCCTCTCTTTGCTCTCTCTCTGTACCAGTGCTTAATTTGCAATAAACATAAGAGCCTGGGAACTCGTCATGAGCACACTGCAGCCTACTCCACTGATTACCCCTACAAGTACTACCAGTGACAGTACTAACCAACTACTAACCATCATACTCCTACAGATGTGACAATTCAGACTATTCCAGGCCCCTACAGCTATAAGATTGGCTTGGGTGGCAGGTGTTAGGCAATTTTAATGTATATTAACCAACCAACAACTATTGTGGCGCTCATCTCTAAATTAGACAATCATTGACACCTTGTGGTAGGCTATCAAAAGTGCCGGTGCCAAGCATAGAAAACCACCAGCTCAAATTAAGCTCTGCTCTCTATTGGTTCTACTTTTAAAATCTTTCTTTTTCCTCGGTGCATAAATATCAAGAATGGTTTTGGACTTGTCACATCAAAGTGTTGAATTTTTAAATGATAATTTCCCAGTGTTCACATAATATCAAATATTGTTTATTGAAAAACAAAACTCTGTCATTTTCACCTACTTCTTAGTCCAACTTTGGTAAGCAAGAGGGGGATAGACGAACAATGTCAGGTACAGTATTAACAGTAGGGGGGGAAGAGGAAATGCCAGCCCTGTAGCAACACAGTACATTTATATACATATTTAGTTTCATTCGGAGACCCAAACATCTTATGGCAGTAAAGTTGTCTGTGGCATCGCTAGGAACATCACAACTCATACAAAGCACACCAATGACACATGCTGCTCACTGCGACAATGGATATGTGTTTGATCGTCTTTCACCCACTTATAGCCTAGCCTTCAATACGCCCTCAGTACACAATCTTTCCTGTGCAGTTACATCATGCAGGAAAAGCAACAGTGGTAAATAAAAAAGTGATAGGTTGAATTTTTAAATTAATCTCACTCACTCGAAATTACTCGGGCCGACTCACAGTCCAGAGTTTTTTGTGCCTCCATGCATCCTCGGATTAGTCTCAGCCATACTCAAATCCGCCTTTTCTTCTTCATTGGATAAGAAACAGTGGCATATTGCCTCTTACTCTAGATCAGTCAAATGTTGAGGTTAGAAACACTAGCCTCCAGACTGGGCGCCAAATTCACAATGAAAACAACGTTTTCTCTTTGAAGATCATGAATATTTATTCAGTTCATCAATATTTTGAATCAATTCATCTCTGCAACATTATATTGTCTTTCTAGCCAACATAATCATCTTCTTATGTCGCACTGTAATTAGTACAATAATCCACTTAATGATAACACCCAATGCATTTCGGGTCGAACAAAACCATGACCCTTCGTCAGGGGTCTGTAAATGGAAATCAAACAGGACCAAATTAGTCACCCTCAATCATCAACAACTGTACGATGCTCTATGCCATAATCTCACAGGCAAAGGCTCAGAAAAGGAAAAGGAAAAGGCGTGCTGATTAGAAAGTTTCCAAAACACCGACAGAAAAAGAGTATCAAGAAGCGCCATTAGGTTGAATTAAATTAATGAGCAGAAACGTGCTCCACCATCATAGTAAGTGAACCCAGTATAACGCTAACTTCCCTCCCAGATATATTGCTAGCCAATATCACACGAGACGACAAGAAAACAACTTACGAGCATTCGCACGCATTCGCGCTTCCGTGGATTCTGAAGTTTTCAACATGCTAGCTACAACAGTTCTAATAGGATGAAAGCTAAGTCACATGACCGCGACCGCAACCAATGGTGTTGCGGTACCCCGGTCATGTGAGACGGGTACTGTGGCTTCAAAATAAAAAGTCTTACTCTCGTTACGCATGAGAATCAAATAACAAATCATACCAAAACAATCACAATGCAAAAAACCTCATTTTGGCGGCACATTGCAGGATGCATGTAAAAGAAAACAGTACAAGAGCATTGATACACAATATGCAATCTAAACGGAAATAAATGTTAAAAGGGCACGACATGTGGTAGTGTATCAGAGTGGTTGCGTGCAACCTTTGGTTTATTTCTTTTTTGCTCATATATTCGAATTGCCTGAGAATTTGAGCTGTAGTAGTTTTTTGAGGAGTGATGCGTCTGGTCTCCTGTATGAGCCCATAGATTTCTTTTGCTGCTTCTGTGGAATATACTAACGTTTCAGCTCTGTTTGTCGTAGAGAGTGCTATATCATCCAATTGCATTTTGACTATCTGGTGCTCAAAGGATTGTGTGAGGCTGAAATACTGTAACAACAAACAATGTTATCCCGAGCACTCTTTAAAGCATATTCATCTGGATTTAGAAATTTATAGGTAGGTGCCCTCGTCGTCGCACGTAGCCTGAACGTGCCTTTGCAAATCAGTCAAATGTTGAGGTTAGAAACACTAGCCTCCAGACTGGGCGCCAAATTCACAATGAAAACAACGTTTTCTCTTTGAAGATCATGAATATTTATTCAGTTCATCAATATTTTGAATCAATTCATCTCTGCAACATTATATTGTCTTTCTAGCCAACATAATCATCTTCTTATGTCGCACTGTAATTAGTACAATAATCCACTTAATGATAACACCCAATGCATTTCGGGTCGAACAAAACCATGACCCTTCGTCAGGGTCTGTAAATGGAAATCAAACAGGACCAAATTAGTCACACTCAATCATCAACAACTGTACGATGCTCTATGCCATAATCTCACAGGCAAAGGCTCAGAAAAGGAAAAGGAAAAGGCGTGCTGATTAGAAAGTTTCCAAAACACCGACAGAAAAAGAGTATCAAGAAGCGCCATTAGGTTGAATTAAATTAATGAGCAGAAACGTGCTCCACCATCATAGTAAGTGAACCCAGTATAACGCTAACTTCCCTCCCAGATATATTGCTAGCCAATATCACACGAGACGACAAGAAAACAACTTACGAGCATTCGCACGCATTCGCGCTTCCGTGGATTCTGAAGTTTTCAACATGCTAGCTACAACAGTTCTAATAGGATGAAAGCTAAGTCACATGACCGCGACCGCAACCAATGGTGTTGCGGTACCCCGGTCATGTGAGACGGGTACTGTGGCTTCAAAATAAAAAGTCTTACTCTCGTTACGCATGAGAATCAAATAACAAATCATACCAAAACAATCACAATGCAAAAAACCTCATTTTGGCGGCACATTGCAGGATACATGTAAAAGAAAACGGTACAAGAGCATTGATACACAATATGCAATCTAAACGGAAATAAATGTAAAAAGGGCACGACATGTGGTAGTGTATCAGAGTGGTTGCGTGCAACCTTTGGTTTATTTCTTTTTTGCTCATATATTCGAATTGCCTGAGAATTTGAGCTGTAGTAGTTTTTTGAGGAGTGATGCGTCTGGTCTCCTGTATGAGCCCATAGATTTCTTTTGCTGCTTCTGTGGAATATACTAACGTTTCAGCTCTGTTTGTCGTAGAGAGTGCTATATCATCCAATTGCATTTTGACTATCTGGTGCTCAAAGGATTGTGTGAGGCTGAAATACTGTAACAACAAACAATGTTATCCCGAGCACTCTTTAAAGCATATTCATCTGGATTTAGAAATTTATAGGTAGGTGCCCTCGTCGTCGCACGTAGCCTGAACGTGCCTTTGCAAATCAGTCAAATGTTGAGGTTAGAAACACTAGCCTCCAGACTGGGCGCCAAATTCACAATGAAAACAACGTTTTCTCTTTGAAGATCATGAATATTTATTCAGTTCATCAATATTTTGAATCAATTCATCTCTGCAACATTATATTGTCTTTCTAGCCAACATAATCATCTTCTTATGTCGCACTGTAATTAGTACAATAATCCACTTAATGATAACACCCAATGCATTTCGGGTCGAACAAAACCATGACCCTTCGTCAGGGGTCTGTAAATGGAAATCAAACAGGACCAAATTAGTCACCCTCAATCATCAACAACTGTACGATGCTCTGTGCCATAATCTCACAGGCAAAGGCTCAGAAAAGGAAAAGGAAAAGGCGTGCTGATTAGAAAGTTTCCAAAACACCGACAGAAAAAGAGTATCAAGAAGCGCCATTAGGTTGAATTAAATTAATGAGCAGAAACGTGCTCCACCATCATAGTAAGTGAACCCAGTATAACGCTAACTTCCCTCCCAGATATATTGCTAGCCAATATCACACGAGAAGTGAACTGAATAAATATTCATGATCTTCAAAGAGAAAACGTTGTTTTCATTGTGAATTTGGCGCCCAGTCTGGAGGCTAGTCTTTCTAACCTCAACATTTGACTGATTTGCAAAGGCACGTTCAGGCTAGGTGCGACGACGAGGGCACCTACCTATAAATTTCTAAATCCAGATGAATATGCTTTAAAGAGTGTTCGGGATAACATTGTTTGTTGTTACAGTATTTCAGCCTCACACAATCCTTTGAGCACCAGATAGTCAAAATGCAATTGGATGATATAGCACTCTCTACGACAAACAGAGCTGAAACGTTAGTATATTCCACAGAAGCAGCAAAAGAAATCTATGGGCTCATACAGGAGACCAGACGCATCACTCCTCAAAAAACTACTACAGCTCAAATTCTCAGGCAATTCGAACATATGAGCAAAAAAGAAATAAACCAAAGGTTGCACGCAACCACTCTGATACACTACCACATGTCGTGCCCTTTTTACATTTATTTCCGTTTAGATTGCATATTGTGTATCAATGCTCTTGTACCGTTTTCTTTTACATGCATCCTGCAATGTGCCGCCAAAATGAGGTTTTTTGCATTGTGATTGTTTTGGTATGATTTGTTATTTGATTCTCATGCGTAACGAGAGTAAGACTTTTTATTTTGAAGCCACAGTACCCGTCTCACATGACCGGGGTACCGCAACACCATTGGTTGCGGTCGCGGTCATGTGACTTAGCTTTCATCCTATTAGAACTGTTGTAGCTAGCATGTTGAAAACTTCAGAATCCACGGAAGCGCGAATGCGTGCGAATGCTCGTAAGTTGTTTTCTTGTCGTCTCGTGTGATATTGGCTAGCAATATATCTCGGAGGGAAGTTAGCGTTATACTGGGTTCACTTACTATGATGGTGGAGCACGTTTCTGCTCATTAATTTAATTCAACCTAATGGCGCTTCTTGATACTCTTTTTCTGTCGGTGTTTTGGAAACTTTCTAATCAGCACGCCTTTTCCTGTTCCTTTTCTGAGCCGTTGCCTGTGAGAATATGGCATAGAGCATCGTACAGTTGTTGATGATTGAGGGTGACTAATTTGGTCCTGTTTGATTTCCATTTACAGACCCCTGACGAAGGGTCATGGTTTTGTTCGACCCGAAATGCATTGGGTGTTATCATTAAGTGGATTATTGTACTAATTACAGTGCGACATAAGAAGATGATTATGTTGGCAAGAAAGACAATATAATGTTGCAGAGATGAATTGATTCAAAATATTGATGAACTGAATAAATATTCATGATCTTCAAAGAGAAAACGTTGTTTTCATTGTGAATTTGGCGCCCAGTCTGGAGGCTAGTGTTTCTAACCTCAAAATTTGACTGATTTGCAAATGCACGTTCAGGCTACGTGCGACGACGAGGGCACCTACCTATAAATTTCTAAATCCAGATGAATATGCTTTAAAGAGTGCTCGGGATAACATTGTTTGCTCTTACTCTGGAAGCCAGATAACTATGGGGCCAGATGTACGAATGATTTTAGCATGTGCAAACAGGTTAGCGACCTGTTTGTGCATTCTAAAATTTTCATGGCCATGTACCGAAATAATTTGGCGAGTTGCAAATGAATTGCAACTCACAAAAAACTGTTTAGAGACTCGCTATTTGGAAGGGGCCTTCCCTTCCAAATAGCGAGTCTCAAACAGATGTACTAATGTTTTGCAACCGCAATTGCTGTCACAAAACACCCGGAATTACCACCTACTTCAAGTAGGTGGTAATGCATTCGCAAATGGGAAGGGGTTCCCAGGGGACAAATTGCGAGAGGCTCATTAATGTTAATGAGCCTCGCAATTTGCGACCCCATTGGGAATTGCAAACAGTGTTAAACACACTGTTGTACATTTGATTTTGCGCCTAACAATTTGTCGCAAATTGCGAGGCGCAAAATCAAATGGTTGTACATCAGGCCCTATCTGTCTTGGGAAACAGACCACCAGGGGTTCCTAATTTCACCTGCTCCACGAGGAACAGCAACATCAAAGGGTTTGAAAAGCAAAAATAGGCTCTGACATAACAGACTTCCACACTGTAGCGTGGTGGCAGCAACCAATAGTATCATGCATGAAAGAACCATTGGTCAAGAAAATCTCTGTGCAATATTAGTATCTATTCAATCCTAGAATGGCAAACATTTTGGTGGTTGATGTATTGCTATACACCTTTTAGAAAAATAAGTTTAACAGACTGTGGCAAATGCTTGACACAACTAGGAGACCTAAAGCAGGGGAGAGTAGCTACCATTGGTGCAGCAGGTGCACTGGCACCAGGACCCAGTATTATCAGCATTAGCATAACCGGAGAGTGGTCTGAGTAAGTGCGTGCTAGGTGCTTCACCCTGACATCCAGCCAGCAATGTCTGTCGATCCCATCCAGTAATCTAGCCTAGAAGATGATCTGTTGCCTGATGTGTAGCAAGTGAAGCGCTGCTCTCCTGGATTGCGTAATCTCCAGAGCTCTACCAGAGCATGGTACTGCATAAAGTCATGAACTGGCTCTCTTGCCCTAGGATGTACCCTCCCTTTGTTGCCGGTTCTATCCATCACGTTGAGATCTCCTCCCCACATCAAAATTGATGAGTCTGAATGTTGTGCTTTAGTAGCAAGTTGTGAAAAGAAGTCAGGATCATCTCAGTTAGGGCCATAAGAAATGATGATTGTCACTTTGTGTGTGTAGGCACCCCTGGATAATTACTTATCTGCCTTCCTGGTCCTTAACTTCTTGTAAGTGGGTGTACAGCTATCCCCTACAAATGAAAATCGTCATGCCTCTAGCGAAGGCCGAGTAATAGCTGCAGAACCTGTATGAACTCTGGTCTTTGGCTGGATTATGTTTGCGAGATCTAACCAGGTGTGTCTTTTGTAGGCATAGGATATCCATTGTGTATTTGCTGAGTTGTTTTGGATTGTTTAGACCCCAGACATTCTAGGTAAGTAGGTTTAACCCCTTGCCCCCTAGTGATCTGCACTGTACTCCACTAGTAGCACTATATACGAAATGTGGGTGAGTTCCTCAAAGTGTTGCTGTGCCTGGTGGCTTTCTTTACATGACAATTGGAGCAGTGATAATGTGATCCCTATCCCACACTGACTGAATCTCCACTCTATAGTGGATTGGCCAACTTACCTCTGAACAAAATATAACCAAAAAGTAAGAACCAAACATAACTGTTGCATTAAAACCTCAAATCTATCACCCATAGATAGTGGCAGGTGGCTGGAACTTTCAGTGTTCTTTGCAGCCCATTTCCAAATAATGTACATCAGGGGAGCTCCCTCAGCCCTACGGTTCCTAAAGGCAGTCATCTTCAGGTAGCTTGGAGTGCCCCTCAGTGGATAAGGGTCCCCCAACCCAGGGCGTCAGAAGTCTTTATATCCACTGAATGCACAGTTCAGACAATAGAGGCCCATGAGGGAGTTCCGAGGGACGGTGAGGTGGGGAAGGGAAAGGGCAGAGTGAGGGGTAGTAAACACCGGAGTATGGATGAATGGAGGTAAGTAAACAATTAAATAAATAAAACGAATTCCGTTGCGTGCGGTGCATGAACTGCACCGCGCGCAACGAAATTCATTGTATTTATTTAATTGTTTACTTATCTCCGTTCATCCATATTCTTGTGTTTACTACCACCCACCCTGCCCCTCCCCCGCCCCGCCTCACCACCCTATGGAACTCCCTCCACGGGCCGCTACTGAGTTCAGGTCCTATCCAGTACCCCCTGGAGGATTGGGCCATGCCGTCCCATGGCTCAAGAAATACGTCTCTGTCTTATGAGTCATGCATTTGCACCGTACTTAGTGGTAATATTAGTGAGTCTTACCCCCGGACTATGGGTACAGTAGCATTCATCTTCTTTCACTCTACATCACTCACAGTGTTTTGCGTAGATGTTTCCGGTGTCCTACTCCTTGTGGCTTGTTTTAGGACATGCTTGTTCAGGAATTCCACCACTGTTTGAGGTTCAGTGAAGATTTGGACCCTTCCAGGCCACATAAATTGCACTCTTACAGAGTGCATCATACTGTATCATATGTCTAAGTCCCTGGGTTTTTTCTTGAAATAAATAAACTTACGTTGTGCCTCCTGCACCATCATTGTGAAATCTGGGTATGTTGATATCTTCTTAGCATTGTATAGAAGGTCTCTTTTTTTCTCTAGCCAGCTGTAGTAGTCTATCTCGATCACAATAATGCAATAGTTTGGCTATGATCGGGCTTTGCGGGGCTCCAGGTATTGAACAAGGGATGAGCGCGCCTTGCGCCCACTCCACTATGTATATAAGGGACAAGTTCTCTCGGTCAATAAGTGAGACAAACATATTTTTTTGCTGACATCTTCCAGTTTCCATTTCCTCAGGAATGCCCGGGTCTCAATGTTACTACTACAGGATCGGCCTTCCAGGTCCTCATAGCGGAGTTTACGGCTCTCAATTACACTTAAAAAAAATCAATGGAGGAAGGGATCACTTGTCCTGAGTAACCAGGGATTTTGTTCTCTTATTCGGTTCTGGTGCCGATTAAAAAAAACCTCATTCACGTACCAAGGCTCGATAGGCGGTATATCTTTGTTCCCAGCCTCGTTGTTAGCAATGTGACAGCATCATCATCGAGTTTGATTGTATGCTTCCTCCACCCAGAGGTAAACCACTGGTTAGTACAGTAATGAATCAGTGATCAAAAAAATTAAAGGGGTGTGTAATTAAAAAAGGCTTCTTGACCAGTTTAGGTGGTTTTAATTGGTGCTGGAAAGGAATGCTGGTTAAAAGAGTAGGCGTGCGTAGGAAGCTGGATTATGGGGCTTCCGCACTGAGTTATGTCCATAAAAAGGTCGACATGTTTCAGCCACAGGTTGCCCGCATGGGTCAAGTTGGCTTTCTTCAGGACCTAATATCACTATTAAGAATAGAGAGGGAGGAAAAAAGTGTGATGACATTGAGTATCAGGTCGGATTCATAGAATAAGTTTTCTAGAATTGGGAAAAGGCCTTAAATTACCTGTGGAAATGGAGCAAAAGGGCACAGACAATACAAACACATATAGGTTGCATTAGTGCACAATGTCTTGGATGCTGGTGTGCTATTGTACACAAAAACAGAAACTTAAAAATGGCAAATCTTTTTTACAGAAGGCAAAGAATCTCTCGTTCCCGTTAAGGCAAAACTTTCTCTCATTGATCAGATTGTATACACATTGTTTTACAGGTTGCGGTCGTGCAGTGATAACTGATATGCTAAAGAACTTTGTCCCACTTAAGTCCTTGATGCGTGCAGATTTCCTATTGAATATACGGAAAATAATGTTAAGAGGCCACATAGTATTGAGCCCGGACGGTGATTATGGTAATGTGCCTTGCGTTGTCCAAGCTCCTTAAGTAAAGAGCTTGCAGCAGTGTTGTATTTACACAATGTGATATTTGGAAAAAAAGGCATCTGTGACCCCGGTTATTTCTATCGCTATCCCTTTTGGAAAGGTAACTGTGCGGCGTGTTCGGTATTTACTAAACAGCGCCACTGTCACCTGTTGTTGGTGTGTCACATTATAAATGGTGCGAGTGGTGTTGGTGCTAAGCGTATGCCAAATTGGTTCTCAATCTCTCTCCCCTGGCTGGGATTGCTATCAGTGCGGCATATATAATATGTTTTTTACGCCGTACTGTCCTTCTATAATTGTGCCCAGTGTACACTTGCCATTACTTTCTGGCCATAGGAAAGCTTAATAGTGTCATCTCCATGTCTGAGACCCTCTATACCACAGCATATAGTCGACCCTCATGTTTGTCTCATCTCTCTTTCATTCCAGCAAGGCAGCTCGTTAGGGCATCAACTTTCCCATCTATACACTCCAAGCTATTGCTCATTTCTAGCAGGAGGGATAGAGTATCCAGCTTCTCTGTCTCCATCTCAGTCACCTCCCTGTACAAATAGTAGCCCTCACCCAGGCCCTTGTCTTGCATCCTGGAGCTTTTCTTGACCTTGAACTAAAGCTGGAATTGTTCTTGGTCTGCTTTCCCCATAACAGCGTGGGTGGCAAGTGGTGTACAGGAGCAGTATATGTGTGATGGTGTCTCACTAGGTCCCAGGTCAAACCTTGCTCAGTAACCCCCACTGAGTCTTCTCTAATATTTTTACATGGGTGGTGGCCGCTTTGTGTACCTTCTGCTCTTCCTGTGTAGCCCGAGGTATGCAGTTGTCCCATGAGTCCCAGTCTTACTGCAATGGTGCAAGAGGGATGCCCTCCCTTGGCCCACAGATGCAAGCTTATGCCATTTGAGGTCTTCGGGGTATGTGCAAGAGTTAACGGTACTCAGTATATTTGCAGCTCTACTAGCTAAGAGGCACTTATGTTGTCAAATATTAGGCCTGGGGCCCCACACACATTGCGGCGCAGATGAGGGAAGCTCATGTAGGATGCCCCACACTTTTAAAGTAGACAACTGTCTCTCCCTCAAGCACTCACCCGGGTGCTGTCTCTGCTCCGTTATAGTATCAGAGCCAGTGCTTAATTTGTAAAAAAACAAATTGGCAGGGCCCTCGTCAGGAGGCCACTGCCAATTGCACCACCCATAGTCCCTACCAGCTCCTCCAATGTCAGTACCAATACAACTCGTAACCATTGAACTCCTCCAAGTGACATCTTTGACTACTACAGGCCCCCAAATGTATAAGAATGGCTTGAGCAGCAGGTTTTAGTCACTTGCAATGTATATTGAATCACTAAAAGACTGCGATTGTACTCATCCATCAATAAGACAAAATGGGCCACCATGTGGAAGACTGTCAAAAGTGCCGGTATTGGGAATTAAGTGTTGGTACCGAGCACCGGAAAACATTGGCTCAAATTAAGCACTGTTTAGAGCATGTCTGCCCCTGTTCGCATCACAGGGCCCTCCAGCCCTCAATGAGTTGCAACAAGGTCCAACAAATTGTGGGGGTCTGCCTTTTAGTTTCTCTGGTGCAGCGTCTTTGGCAGCCGCCACTGAACTCGGCCGTCCCCAGGGGCATGCCTGAAGCCTGCTCCTTCCCTCTTGTCATGCGGTGCCATCCAGCCACTCCCAGCATTGGCTCTCCAGGCCCCTAGGCCATGGCCCTTGTAGTCTTCCTCAAGGTGTATCTCAGCAGCCGCTCACAGCACAGTGCCAGGATCAGGTACCTGAGGAGCTTCTAGGCTTCCTACACCCTAGGATGCTTAATTCCGGTCCTGGGAAGACATGGCTTGGCAGTTCGGGCTGAACTGTTCCCATGAGGCACAGGGTCAAGACTGATTTGCATATGGCCTCGTCTGAACTGGGGTGGTGTGGAGTGCAAAAAAACGATGGATGTAGGCCCAGATCTCTGTACTGGGGTGAATGTATGACATTGTTCTGCATTCTGTCCATCAACTGTTGTTTTTGCATTTGTTACCCTGAGTGGGATGGGTATGCTCAGACGTGAGTCCCGTGCTCTCCACGCCACTGGAGTCAAGCTATCCTGGCTGAAGACGGCTGATAGCCAGAAACCGGTCCTAGGTGCTTGATTCCGGTCCAGGGAAGACATGGCTTGGCAGTTCG
The DNA here is from genome assembly GCF_964263255.1 of Lissotriton vulgaris. Classification (NCBI taxonomy): domain Eukaryota; kingdom Metazoa; phylum Chordata; class Amphibia; order Caudata; family Salamandridae; genus Lissotriton; species Lissotriton vulgaris. The sequence goes on from NC_141687.1 coordinate 901,377,863, forward strand.
GGCTGGACTGTTCCCATGAGGCACAGGGTCAAGGCTAATTTGCATATGGCCATGCCTGAACTAAGGTGGTGTGGTGAGCAAAAAAACGATGGATTTAGGACCAGATCTCTGTACTGGGGTGAATGTATGACATTGTTCTGCATTCTGTCCATCAACTGTTGTTTTTGCATTTGTCACCCTGAGTGGGATGGGTATGCTCAGACGTGAGTCCCGTGCTCTATACACCACTGGAGTCAAGCTATCCTGGCTGATGACGACTGAAAGCCAGAAACTGGTGCTAGGATGCTTGATTCCGGTCCAGGGAAGACATGGCTTGGCAGTTCGGGCTAGACTGTTCCCATGAGGCACAGGGTCAAGGCTGATTTGCATATGGCCATGTATGAACTGGGGCGGTGTGGTGTGCAAAAAAACAATGGATTTAGGCCCAGATCTTTGTACTGGGGTGAATGAATTACATTGTTCTGCATTCTGATAATCAACTGTTGTTTTTGCATTTGTCACCCTGAGTGGGATGGGTATGCTCAGACATGAGTCCTGTGCTCTCTACACCACTGGAGTCAAGCTATCCTGGCTGATGACGGCTGATAGCCAGAAACCGGTCCTAGGATGCTTGATTCCGGTCCAGGGAAGACATGACTTGGCAGTTCGGGCTAGACTGTTCCCATGAGGCACAGGGTCAAGGCTGATTTGCATATGGCCATGGCTGAACTGGGGTGGTGTGGTGTGCAAAAAAACAATGGATTTAGGCCCAGATCTTTGTACTGGGGTGAATGTATTACATTGTTCTGCATTCTGTTCATCAACTGTTGTTTCTGCATTTGTCACCCTGAGTGGGATGGGTATGCTCAGACATGAGTCCTGTGCTCTCTATACCACTGGAGTCAAGCTATCCTGGCTGATGACGGCTGATAGCCAGAAACCGGTCCTAGGATGCTTGATTCCGGTCCAGGGAAGACATGGCTTGGCAGTTCGGGCTGGACTGTTCCCATGAGGCACGGGGTCAAGACTTATTTGCATATGGCCATGTCTGAACTGGGGTGGTGTGGAGTGCAAAAAAACGATGGATTTAGGCCCAGATCTCTGTACTGGGGTGAATGTATGACATTGTTCTGCATTCTGTCCCTCAACTGTTGTTTTTGCATTTGTCACCCTGAGTGGGATGGGTATGCTCAGACGTGAGTCCTGTGCTATCTACACCACTGGAGTCAAGCTATTCGGGCTGATGACGGCTGATAGCCAGAAACCGTTCCTAGGATGCTTGATTCCGGTCCAGGGAAGACATGGCTTGGCAGTTCGGGCTGGACTGTTCCCATGAGGCACAGGGTCAAGCCTGATTTGCATATGGCCATGTCTGAACTGGGGTGGTGTGGAGTTCAGAAAAACTATGGATGTAGGCCCAGATCTCTGTACTGGAGTGAATGTATAACATTGTTCTGCATTCTGTCCATCAACTGTTGTTTTTGCATTTATGAGGAGGTAAGCAGCATGGGTGTGCTTGTGGCAGTATACTGTGTAGTGATCAGTTAGAATGAAGAGGTAGTTTTACCTGTGTCTCTGGAGTGAGCCTACAGGCTCACTCATTTCAAGTGCTGCTGCTGTGTGCTTAACTCCCATTGAGTCTCCATCAGTTTAGTGTAGAGTACTGTGCAGTGTGTGTGTGTGGTACACATGTGATGGGAATATCTGTGCCTGTGACAGGTACAATACATGGCCGTACAGTGCTGTGTGTATGTATATTATATGTATGCGCTGGGTGTATGTCTGCCTGTGACTGGTACAGTACATGGAGGATGTAGTGTTGTACAGTGCATGGATAACATTTGGATGTGCTGGGTGTGTGCATGCCTGTGAAGGGTACAATTAATGAAAGACTATGCACTCTATTTTGGGGCCTCAAGGGTTGACCGGAGAAGCATGGCTAGAGGAGGTAGAGGAACCCCCCTGGACAGATTTGTCGATTGCTAGATTCCTGTAAGCTGGTTGGGACACACTGGAGGAAAGGAAAGTCAGTATATTTCAAAGGGGGCTCTTTGATTCAGAGAGTCACTTGGAAGGGTCTGGGCACATCTTAGAAAGGAGACAGGGCTAAGACAATCAGAGAGAGTAGCGCTGAATTCCTGGGGCAACCATTTGATACACATATCAGTGTGGCTGTGTAAACCTCTAATCACTCCCATGGCCTTTGTTATGGAGCTATCAGATTTGGAGTTGCTGGGCAGAGGAAAAGGCACTTCAAAAGGAAGCAGACCCCAAACATAAACCTTAAAGACTCAGACTCAAAATCACTTTTGGTTTCTGGAAATGGACTACTAGAAGGGGAGCTCAAGCCTCCCCAAATTGTCAAATGCCAAGCAGCCAGTCGGGCTGTGTGAGAAGGAGAAGTGCTGTAAGATTTCTGCCTGTGACCTCGACTAGGGACCAAGGCTTGCTAATCCCCCTGCTAGGTGAGGAAACATCACCCAGGGAATCGAAGACCAAATGATCTTGGAGCCTGGAGCACCAGTGCCTGTTTGCAAAGACCAGTGTGCTCTGTATTTTGATTGCCTGGGCTAAGTTTGTTTCTTCTAATGTCAATTTGTCTTGCAATTTCTGCTCCTGCTCCTTTTCCTTCTTACATCTGCTAATGGAAAAGCTAAGAGTCTCGCCCCTGACACCAGCCTTGAAGGTGTCCCATACTATTATAAGTGGGGCTGAGTCTAGGTTTATTGTGAAAAATTCCTCAATCCACTTCTACATATACTTTACATATTTCGCATCGTATAACAATGCTTTTTCAAAGGTCCAGTTTGAGTTTTTACTCTTGCTTTTTAGACCTTGGAGGGTTAATATTAATAGGTTATGATCTGATAAAAACAGGGGTGAGATCTCAATGTGAGAGAGATTGATCAGTGAGGAGGAAATACAAAAATAATCAATTCTTGTGAGTGATCGCGATCGTGCACCGGGACGTATCTCCATGTTCCATTGTGAACTAACAGGAGCCCTATCTATGGTTAGCGGACTCCGAATCTGGAGCCTCCAGCCTCTTTTTAGGTCCCATCTGATCGCAGTAAGTGCCAAGTAGCTCCACCATAGGCTCCTTCGCCACTACTCCTGCCGTCGCCCGTAACCGGAGCACAATTCTCTCCGTAAGGTACAACATGACCAGATCAGCCGCCCTATTCACCAACGGACTGTAGGTTAACTCCATTGTCTAATTTCCTACCAGGTTGAAAGGTGGCATACCAACCCGGGTCTGCATTAACCGGACCAACTCCTCCCTCCACTGTAACCAGGACCTAGGTGGCAGACCCAATTGGGTTCTGCACCAGCCGGATCCACTCCGCCTTCCACAGACGCCTAGCCCAATTTTGAGGTCCTTCGCGCTCAAGTTTTAAATTCAGGCAGGCAATGATTGTCCTGATGATGATCCATTATTAATAACTGGATCGAAACGCCGTCGACACAATATGTGGTTTAAACACTAGCTCACTATTATGTGCCAAAAAACCATGTGTTTCCCACATATGTGAAGCAAACACACTGTAAATATTGTTCTCTTGCTCCCGTTCCTTATATGCCTGAAATACCTTATATGTATGTATTGTCTTATTAATGTGTAGCACTGTGGATACAGGACTGTGTCCCACTGTTCCAATGTCTTTTGTCAGAACCAATGTATTCAACCATTGAATAAATTCTTAAGTCCGGCTGGACTTCTTGTTTATTATAGTGCAGATTATGGCCTATAATTATTGTGGTTGTCATTCTCCTTTTCAAGGACCATAGATTAAAGGCCATCATGTAAAACGTAACTCAACTCCTACAGAGGAGTCCATGCATGGGCTGCCATCTTTGTGTACACATCCCTTAATGGACAAAGAAATAAAAAAATGGTTCGACCAGCAAAGAAGTGGGCATTTCACAACAACGACAAACATGTTCGAGAAAATGGTGTCAAGGAGACATCCTGCAGTGTGCTTAGGTTCCTTTGCTAGAAGTAACAGTCCCAGTGAATAAAAATTGCCAATAATGGTGGAGGTTATGTGACAAATGTATGTCATCACAGTGAATATTTAGATCACCAAAAATGGTGCAATCTAAAATATAAAAAGAAAGGGTCTCAAACCAGCTTGGCGTTCCAAATGCCCGTAGGACCAGGTGGTTGCTAGATTAAGAATCCCGAAATTGTAAACTTCTTGCACATGCTTACCAAAAGAATAAGGTCATCAAAGCCCGGTATCAGAAGGTTGGTGATATGGCAATGAAAAGTTCAGACGGGTGCAGTCGGGCTTGCCTTTGGCACGCCTGCGGCCAGACAATCTGACCAGCTGTCATTCTTCAATGGAAGGATGGTGTATCCCTGCTGTATCCCATGTCAAGCACCAAGGCAAACAGAAAACCCAACATGGACACTCGATGCTCGAATGTTTCAGGAATATTCTGACCGAAAAGTAGGAAGTCGATATTTTTGGGTCATTGGCGTCTTCATCTGCACGAGCTACAACCATCTAAAACCTCAAATGTTGGCACATGGTAACTTTTGCACACTTCTTTTGAGGGAAATCACCATTTCAATTCTCATATGAATGCAAGCTGGTGCTGCCTGTGCATGTGCTTGCTCAATCTGTGATAACGAAAAGAGTGGTCTTGTGGACATTTAAAGGCACTCCCTTAGACAGCAGCAAGGGCAGGCATTTTGTTCCTCCCAGAGTAGGTGCACTAGCTGAGCATACTTGGGTTGCTAATTAGTGGTAGGATTGTCCAAAGGGTTCGAATTCTCCTCTGTTGGTTGATCCAGATTACATTGCCTAATCCAGTTTTGCCTGTTCATATTGAAAATAAAAATAGAGAACCAGCTAAGGCCTTTTTAATGGCACTCAGCCTTTTGCTAGCTAATATTTTGTACAACATGATTTTGAAAAATATTAGATTCTAATACATAAACTGATCTAACTGGTGGGTTTATATTCAAAATATAGATAAAGGACTAAGAATAGAAGTAGAATGCCTCCAAGTGCCTTTTTCCAGGCTACGGGCCTCTGACGTGAGTATAGCAACTTTTCTGCACCATTGATGGCTGCTTTCACTACTTAGCATCCATTTGAAAACACTTCTTGACTTTTCCCTGCACGGATTGACTCCCAAATATTTGGAAAACAAGGCAACCCACCATTGTTCAACTTGAGTGTTTGGCTCTATGGAAAGTGATTGGTTGATTGACCCTTCGTACAGTTTTGTTTGCGGTGGGTGGGGGGGGGAGTTCTCCACTTTCAATGCCCTGGCTAACAGTGTGCTGTAGAACTCCAAACCCTGTTCAAAGTGAAGTTTGTACAGGAATGTGAATTATGAGTGCACGGGCATGTATGGAGGGAAAATGCCTAGAAAATACCAACACATGCGGAATTTGCTTTGGAAAGTGCCATTTCCTCATGCACCTTCTCATTTTCCCGAAGAAAACCAGAATCTGAGCTATTTACAGCACACGGTAAATATCACATCATGGGTGACTGCTATTTAAACAAGTGCAGTACATGTCTCATACTATCGAAAGCCATTTGTAAACAGGACCTAAAAGGTTGCGCAAACTACCAAGGATGATCAAGTGCAAATACTACTTCATTTTCGAAATCTAATAATGAATGGGCATTTTAATTTTGCGCTGGTCATGTTGAACACAAGCAGGATGAACAATTAATTTTACAATTGATTTTCAAATGTTCATGTGGTTTTTACCTACATTAAACGCCACTAATCAATTGTTGTTATGGTGTTCGTTATTTTGTCACAATATTCAAACATGACTAATGATGTGACATTCATCACTATCATAAATAAGCATCACATTTATTTATTGTCTTGTTAATTGTTAATTCTATTTTTTAGTTTTGCATTGTGAATTCTGAGTCACCAGGTAGCAACAGCATCAGAGGGAAAAAGAAAGTCTCCCTTGGAATGCTTGTGAAAAGTTAAAATGGCACTGCTTGCTTGCATAAGTAAGCATTCCCAGATTGTATGGACAATGTCAAGAGCTCTCACAAGCCTAGCTATTTTGTTTAGAGTGCTCGACCTTCCTAAGTGGGCCTTTTGACCCTCAGTGTGGCCAATAATTATGTCTCATAAGAGAACAGGCTAATTGGTTGGAGACAATTGATGGTATGCCCTTAAGATAAGGACCATCCTCTTGAGGTTCAATAAACTCCTGAGTTCAGGGCCTTCCTAGATAAAGGAGAATGTGAGAATTGGAACAGACGGTCCAGTTCCATGAACCTAAATCAGCCTTTCTGTTTTGTTTTGGATGACTTGCAGTCATTCTATGCACCTAGCAGAGGTTCAGTTCATAGGTATGTTCAAATGAAAAGTAAATAAAAACAAAGGGCGTTATTCACAAAGGCAAACTGAGACAAAAGTCTAACTTTACGACGTTTGGTATTCACAGAGGTCATTTACAAGTTTTATCTTTACGTCTGCAGTCGGGCCAGAATATCCACACTCGGACCGTACTCTCTATCTCGGGCCGGATGAAGTGTAATCAAAGGGCCTGAATGCGATTTTTACAAAAAGGAAAATTAGGAACATGTGACAAATGGTAGAGGAGATCATGAAAATCAGTTTGGGCGGGGAAAAGGGTATGGCTTGACACTGCATCACATCCCAGAAAGTTTTGCTCCTTTGCATCATGGTACATGCAGTCCATAATTTGTGCTCCCCGCAGTGTTGACTGTAGTTTTACACCAAACTTTGGTGTTACACTGCGGTTAACACTGAGGGAGCGCAAATTGTGGACTGCATGTACCATGATGTAGAGGCACAAACTTTTCTGGGATATGATGTAGCCCGATTGGCACAGCAGACATTTTCTCGTTGGCCCTTCCTGGCATACTGGGAGCTGACATGGTCCTGCAGCACGGCAGATATTAGTGCAGCAATGGTTACGGCTCATCTCAGTCTGGCCCTTCTCTGGCATAAAGGGGTTGCCAAATTATTCCTGCACATGGACAATGACCAAATAAGTGCAGCAGCCATCTTCCCACACCTCACTGTGGAGATCCAATTTACCACAATACCCCACTGGACCTTGCTCCCTCCAACACTCTTCTCCCCCTCACAGAGCGCACTGGTCTTTGCAAACAGGCACTGGTGCTCCAGGCTCCAAGATCATTTGTTCTTCGATTCCCTGGGTGATGTTTCCTCACCTAGCAGGGGGATTAGCTGGCCTTGGTCCATAGTCCTGGTCACAGGCAGAAATCTTACAGCACTTCTCCTTCTCACACAGCCCGACTGGCTGCTTGGCATTTGACAATTTGGGGATGCTCGAGCTCCCCTTCTAGTAGTCCATTTCCAGAAACCAAAAGTGATTTTGAGTCTGAGTCTTTAAGGTTTATGTTTGGGGTCTGCTTCCTTTTGAAGTGCCTTTTCCTCTGCCAGACGGTAAGGCTACAGGCTTAGACGGCATACCGGCAGAATTTTACAATGTTTTCGAATTACAGATTAAAGCAGTTTTTAAGCTAGTGATAATCTCAATTTTTGGCGGCGCTCCCCTCCTCCATCTTGGTCTTTGGCAAAGATTGTCATTTTTGCAAAAAAAGATAAATCCCCACTTGAAATGTTCTCCTACCGGCCAATTACTTTAATAAATACGGACTCCAAGATCTTTTCCAAAATTTTGGCCACTAGAATTTCCCAAAATATACAGAACTTGGTTTCAGAGGGGCAACATGGGTTTATCCCTAAAAATGGAACTACAGAGCACGTTCGAAGAACTATTATGTTGCTTGATGCAGCAAATGTAGCAGGAGACCCGATCGCCTTAATGTTACTGGACGCCGAAAATGCTTTTGATCGGGTCTCCTGGTACTTTTTATGGGAGATGTTAGGTCGGGCAGTGTTTGGTCCCAATATGCTGCAGGCGATTCAGGCTTTTTATAAAACACCTAGGGCCAGAATAATGGTGAATGGGAACTTAACCGAGCCAATAGAAATTTTGCGTGGGACAAGGCAGGGCTGCCCCTGCTCCCCACTGCTGTTCGCCCTTTTTATAAATCCACTCATCACTAGAATAGAAACTAACCCTGAAATTCCCGCAGACGTCAGGCATAGCATAAGCACAAAAATCATGGCTTATGCTGATGATTTGGCAATCATTACTCCTGATCCTAAAATGCCATTAAAGCATTGGAGTGGGAAGCTCAGGAATTTGGGATACTTTCAGGGTATGCTCTAAATAAAACCAAGATCCAGATAATACTGAATGATAAAATCTCCTTGCTCGATAGAAGAGTTACCCCTAAAGCAAAATATTTGGGTGCGACCATCAGGGCCAACATTGACTTAATAGTGGAATAAAATTTGATCCCACTATCATTAGATACCAAGAAGGCACTTAAGAAAATCGATAATTTACATCTAACCATAATCGGACGATGTAATGTAGTTAAGATGACCTACTTTCCGAAGCTTCTATACTTTTTCAGAACGATCCCCCTGGAATTCAATAATAAAATCCTCCATTTGTTTTGAGCAAATCTTCTGCCAATTTATATGGTCTTACTCAAACACGAGAAGATCATACAAACTGCTCTCGTTACCCAAGGAGAGAGGAGGATGGGTGCTGCCAAATCTTAAGCTATATTGCTGGGCAACAGTGTTGCAGTATAGCTCGTTCTTACTCCATGATGATATAGACCAGGAGTTGACAGGACTACTGTCTCCCTATAAAGCTCTATCGGGGAAAGACAGCAGGGGGGGCCTCTGGCGACAACTTGAATTTGGCTCATACAAGCGCATCAGGTTTAAGTCCTTAAGCAACGCATATCGGGTCTTTACGAATTTTCGAAAACTTTTGGGCCTCAGCAGGTTGAATTACTACACTCCTACTAAAAATAACCCAACGCTCCCTTCATTATTCAGCAATTCATACTTTCAGAATTGGTATAATGCAGGTGTGACTAAACTGGGGGATCTGGTTACTCCGAGTGGGATCCGGTCATTCTCGGATCTCAGAACCCAATTGCTGCTTGACGAAAATCAGGTCTTTCATTATATGGTAGTCAAGAATTTCTTGGATCATAAGACCGGTGGCTTGGCCGGGTTTGATAAAATAGAAATGATTGATAGAATTCAGGGGAATAAATCGCTACCGATTGGGGCAATATATACCATTCTGAATGAAAAAATGACGGATGACCTGGGGAAAATAGATATCAAATGGCAAACGAAGTTAAATGTCAGTCAGAATCTTTTTAGTAGTGCTCTGAAACTAGCCTATGAATACCTACTGTCCACTAAATTGCAGGCCCAGTTCTACAAAACAGGGTTTTTTCTGTACATTACTCCGGACAAAATAGCGAAGTGGGGAACCGGTAGTGGAACCCTTTGCCCCTGATGCCGTGAATTTTCTGCAGACCTGGCCCATATGTTTGCCACATGCCCAAATCTAGCGCCACTGCTAAAACAAATTCAGTTATTTATAGGAGTAGTATTGGGGCAGAATATACAACTAACTCCGTCACTAACCTTATTGGGGCTGGATGACATCTCCTATGCCGGCGGGCCCCTGATCTTTGTATCTATGACCATCTGTAGGATTTGTATTGCTGCACACTGGAAGGATCCAAATACCCCGTCATTTTCACAGTGGCAGGCAAGATTATTGGTGACTTGTAAATTAGAAATGGCAAAAAAACTGGGCTAGTAGTCTGGTAGCGCATGGGCAAATGGATCAATGGGGCGTAGTATGTAATTGATTGATCTTTTTTTTTTTTCACTATGCTCTCTATGGTTGTTTTCCTAATCGGTATGTAGAAGTTTGTTTTTCTCTCCTCTTTTCTCCTCGAAATCCTCACTTTGGTTTGCTTTCCCTGTCTCTCTGCTTTATTCTCTCTTATAAAATCTAATTGCTAGATATTGCATAAATACTCTGTGATGTTTTTCTGCTTATCCTTGGTTTCATGTATTCCTCAGTTATTTTATGCCCAATTACAAAAAAAAGATGGAATACTGTTGTGGTACCCGTAGGGTGGGGAGGGGGCGCTTTGGTCAAAAGTGATGTTAACTCTGTACTTTGGTAATTAAAAAAAAAAAAAAATAGAGCCCACAATCTCTGTGGCCCTAGCCAAGACTATCAAACTGGGTACACCTTCCGACCTCTTACCGCTGGACAAGTTCATCATGATGGGTGACACACTCTACCTACCCAATTCTTATTGAGTTGCTGAACACCTATCTAGTACAACGCCAGATTCCTATGGCAAGGAAGCACACCATGGTGCTTCCTCTGTTAAAGAAATCTAGCCTGGGTGCCTTTGATTGGAGTAATTGCCACCCTGTGTCCCTACTCTCTTTCCATACTTAGGGCCAGATGTATCAAGAATTGCTTTTGCGATTCTTAAATAGTGAATTTTACCAATTTGCTATTTAAGAATTGCAAAATGCAATGTATGTAGGATTTTCAAAAAACATTGTGAATCCTACATTTTCCTTAATAGCGAATCCCAAATTGCGATTCACTATTAAGGAATACCTTCCCATTCATTCCTATGGGCCTAATGGCCCATAGGAATGAATAGGATTGCATTCAAAATTTGCGAGTACCAAATAGGTACGCGCAAATTGCGCATTCAATTTCAAGGGTGCCAAAAGGACACCCTGTTGCAGCCATGAAATATGCATGTGTGCACATTATTTTATTTATTTATTTATGTCATTTGTAAAGCGCCTGAATCACCCCAGATGGGGTATCTCCGCGCTGCGGACGAGTAGAGGATGCTGTCTAGTATGTCTAGAACAGAAGTGTTTTTAGTTTTTTTCTGAAACTTAGATAGTTGTTAGATTGGCGGAGTTCCAAGGGTAATTGATTCCAGATTTTGGAAGCAAGATGGGAGAATGATTTGCCTTCCCATCTGGTTTGTCTGATGCGGGGAATGACGAAAAGGCCTTTACCTTCTGAGCGGAGAGTACGTGACGGTGTGTATTTAGTCAATTTGTCGGTCAGGTAGGTTGGCCCTAACTGGTGTAGACCTTTGAAAACTATGCAACAGACTTTGAGATTGATTCTTTTGTGGATTGGAAGCCGGTGAAGTTTATGTAGGAGAGGGAGAGACGGGGTTCGGTGAGGGGCACTGGTGACTAGGCGGGCCGCAGTATTCTGCACCATTTGAAGGGTCTGTAGGGCTGAGTCTTTGGTGGAGATCAGCAAAGCATTGCTAAAATCCAGGCGACTTAGTACCAGAGCATGTATAAGGGTCTTCTGAGTTGACGAGGGGAGAAAATGGAAGCAACAGGCTGAGGGCGTGAAAGCAAGAATGTTTGGTGGCTGCTATATGGTCATCCATGTTCAGCTTATTGTCAATCAGGACTCCTAAGTTTTTAACCACTGGTTTGGGAGAGGGTGCTGCACCAAGTTCTTCCGGCCACCAGCTGGGAGACCAGCTGGTGACTGCGTCAGTGAACAGCCTGATTTCCGTTTTCCCCGTATTGAGCTGTAAGAAATTGTGGCTCATCCATGATGTGATCATTCGCATGCCTTCTGCAAAAATCTCTTGGATCTTGGGAGTATCTTTATCATAGGCCAGAAGTAGTTGTGTATCATCTGCGTAGGAAATCGGGTTGAACCTGATGTTCCTGAGCAGCGTGGCGAGGGGGGCAATATATATATTAAAAAGGGTGGGGCTGAGGCATGAACCCTGGGGGACTCCCTTGGTGACAGAGGTGGTATTGGCTTTGAAGGGTCCCAGACTTACTGTTTGGGATCTGTCCTTGAGAAAGTCTCTCAGCCACTCTAAGGCAGTGTCTTGAATGCCTATTGAGTGTAATCTATCTAAAAGAAACTGATGTGAGATGGTGTTGAATGCGGCGGATAAATCGAGCAGTATGAGTATCACTGCTCGGCCAGCGTCCGCCTGCATTCTCGTCCACGACATTATTTATTATTTTATTTTGAGAATTTGTAAAGCGCAAACTGACACCTTGCAGGCTTCCTGGCGCTGGAAATTACTCTGTTAACGGTAAACCGGAAGAACAGTCAGACGGGCAGTTTATTTGGGGAAGAGCCATGTCTTAATGCGTCTCCTGAAGAGAAGAAGCTGTGATGTCTGACGTATGTCAGTGGGCAGGCTGTTCCACAGCTTGGCCGCAGCTACACTGAATGATCTGCCCCCTGTTCTAGTTCTGTTGAATCTGGGTACCTTTACCAGACAAGCAGAAGATGAACGTAGGTCTCTGGCAGGAGTGTACCACCGGAACAGGGCTTGCAGAGGTTTAGGTCCAAGTCCGTGCAGAGCCTTAAAGACAATGCAGAGGGACTTGAATGCCACTCTTTGTTTTAGGGGTAGCCAGTGTAGCTCAGCCAGAGCTGCTGTGGCTGAGGCCCTTCTCGTCCAGCCAAGAGCCAGCTTGGCGGCGGCAGATTGAATTCGCTGTAGTCGGTCCAGTGTCGTGACTGGAGACTCCAGGAGCAGGGCGTTGCAATAGTCAAGGCGACTGAGTATCGTGCACCTGACTATCGACGCCCTGGCTTGTGCCGGGAGAAGAGGCATGATTTTCCGCAGTGATCGGAGCAGGGCAGTGCAGATCCCCACGGTTTTTGTCACATGGGTCTCCATACTTAATGTGTTGTTCAGCATGGCTCCCAGGTTGCGCACCGAAGGAACTGGCAGAGGTTTGTCTCTGAACTCCGGGGGCCAGAATTCGTTCGGAAACTGACGGGGTATCTTAGTGCCTGAACAGAACAGGACCTCCGTTTTCGCGGAGTTGAACTGGAGGGAATTACTATGTAGCCATCCAGCTGTCTCTCTTAAGCAGTCGTGGAAGGTTGAAAAAGGAATGGCATCTTCACCTTCCCATGAGAGAATAAGCTGTGTATCATCCGCGTAATTTATTGTTTTGACCCCAAAGGATAGGATCAATTTGATTAGCGGGATGAGATATACATTGAAGAGGATGGGACTGATGGAGGAGCCCTGAGGGACTCCCTGGGGTACTGTTGCAAAGGCGGATTGAAAAGGGGGAAGAGAGACAGCCTGTCTTCTGTCCCGAAGATAGGAATGAAACCAAAGCAATGCAGTGCCTTCCACTCCCACTTCCCTAAGTCTCTGCAGCAGCCTAGCATGGTTGACCGTGTCGAATGCGGCAGACAGGTCCAGCAGTATCAGTGCCACTGGCTGGCCCCTGTCTGCACGCATTCGAAGATCCTCCATGGCAGTTAAAACTGCTGTTTCTGTGCCGTGGGCAGGACGGAACCCGAACTGGTGATCATCAAGAAGGTTATTTTGTTCCAGGTGGGTGGACAGGCATGAACTGACCCAACGCTCGGCGACCTTCGCTGGGAAAGGCAGCAGAGAGATGGGTCGGTAATTGGAAAGACAGTCTGGGCTCAGGGAGGGTTTCTTTAAAAGAGGAGTGATTAGTGCCTGTTTCCAAGGGGTTGGAACAAAGCCACTCTGCAAGGACTGATTGCATATTAGGCGCATGGTGTCAAAAAGTTCCATACCAAAATTTTTCCATATTTTTGGAGGTAGGGGGTCAAGTGGGGAACCCGAGGTGATACCGAGCGCAAGTCTTTCAAACTCGACGGCCAGGATCGGAGGGAATTCCCCCAGTCTAGCCAGAAGGACAGAGCCAGGGAGCGACAAGTTCCGCGGGCTGGTGTCTGGTCTCAGCAAGTTAGAAGTTTCTGAGGAAGGGGGTATTTTCAGGTTATGAATAATGGTGTTTATTTTATTGATAAAAAACACTGCAAGATTGTCGCAGAGGGCTTGGGTGGGAGGCTGTGTAGAGGTAACACAGTCCGGGTTGGTCAGATTTTTGAGTATTTGAAAAATACTCTTTGAACTGTTCGTGGCATTAGTTATGATGGAGCAATAATGTTTGGCTTTGTTAAGGGCGATGGCAGTTTTATACTCCCGGAGGTGTGTTTTCCAGAGGGTTTTATGAGTGTCAGAGTAACCCTGCCTCCATTTTCTCTCAGCATGTCTGCATGCTAGTTTGAGAGCTCTTAAGGAGTCATCAAACCATGGGGCCGGTGCTCGTCTCTGGGGTTTACCCTTTTTCAGAGGGACGAGGCGTTCCGAGGTGCTGGAAATCCTTGAGCAAAGGGATAGATAGTTGGCCTCCACTGATTGCGTAATGGAGAAACTGTCTTCTACTTCAAACACTGGGCCATTCAGTCTGAGTTTGTCCAGGGCCTTCCAGTCTCTGTACGGAGGTATATGACCGTGAAATGCCGGTCTGCCAGACCTGCTACCTACTATATGAAATTTGATCAGAGCATGATCAGTCCAGCACATTGGTAGAATGTCGCTCAGAAGAGCTAGCTGGGGGGAGGAAAAGATTAAGTCTAGCTGGTGCCCTGCTGCGTGTGTGGGTTTGTTCACTAGCTGGGAGAGTTTCATTCCTTCACAAGAGACTAGGAGATTGTTGAGGGCGGAGTCGAGACTGCCGTTGGGCCAAAGGTTAAAGTCGCCCAAGACAATCAGGTTGTTGTGAGAGGTAGCCATATTGGTGAGGGTGGTGAGAAGCGACTGCTGCTGAGTAGCGTTAAACGCTCCCGGCGGACGGTAGCAAATCACCGCCGTGAAGGTAGTACCAAGATGACAGTCGATGGAAAGGCCGAGTATTTCGGTCCCGACCACTGGGTCCATGGCAATAATTTTTACTGACCATGATGCTCTATAGATTGCACCAACACCACCGCCCCGCCCCTTCGGACGTGGGAGATGCAAGATTTTGAAGTCTTGTGGGCAGGCCCAGTCCAGTTCTATGTTGCAGTCGGAGTGGGTCCATGTTTCCGTTAGGAATAAGACATCAAGATGGTGATTATCTATGAGCTGGGCGATTTCGTGAGCGTGTTTGGGCAGGGACCTCACGTTCAGCAAGCCACCTGTGAATAAGCCTTTGCGCGCGAAATCGTGCAGAGGATAGGCGGTGTCTTGGAATGACAGATGTCCTTCATGAGCGAAGTCTCTAAGGAGGAGTAGAGCCTCGCGCGTCAAGTGTGGTGTGCTGCTGGTGGACGGGGGGATCGAGGCCGCAGGTGGCGCATCTGGCGCTGCCGAGGCGCGGACGAGCGCAGACCAACGTTAGTTCGGTGCTGTGGCGAGGACGGAAACCCGACTGGGAATGATCCAGACAGTTGGAGGACTCAACATAAGCTGAAAGATGTTTATTAATGTGCTTTTCCAGAAGGTTACTGTGCAGGGGAAGCAGTGAGATGGGGCGATAATTGGTGATGACATTGGGCGGTAATTTCGGGTTTTTCCTGATTGGCATGGCCTGGGCATCTTTCCCATTCTTTCGGGAGTTTCCGTGGTGTAATTGAGCTGTTTAAGATGGCGCAGAGGGATTCTGCCAGTTCGGCAGTGAGTTTTTTTAGCAATTGTGGCGGGGATGAGGTCTCTGGGAGAGCCTGACTTAGCCGATTTTAGTAGGGTTTCTGTTTCTAGTACTGTCAACAATGGGAATTCTTTTAGGGTGCCCTGATTGGGTGAGTAAGGTCTGTCAATAGGCAGGTTGTGTCTAATGATATTTTGTTAAAGATGTCCTCAATTTTTTGTGTCAGGTGCGTGGCAATGCTATTGCATAGTGCTTGGGATGGTTCGTCCTCTGGGTTACACGTTTTGGGGTTGAAAAGGGTATTGAGAATCTGAAATAAAGTTTTGGAGGTCAGCTTGCTCAAGTTGCGTGGCTATGTGCTTTTTGCGGGCGCTTCTTAAGTTCTTATGGTACATCTCTAGATTCTCTTTAAATTCGTCCCTGTCTGGTTGTTCTTTGGTTCAGCGCTATATGCGTTCCAGTGACTTGCATTTGCATTTCTCCGCTCTCAGCTCTGGTGAATACCAGGGGGCTTGGGGGCGGGGAGCAGTAGTGGATGATTTTTTCAGGGGTATGGTTGCATCTAAGGTGTGTCTGATGGAGTCTTGAAAGGCTCTTAAGTGCTCCTCCACTGTGTTCCCCGGGGGCCGAAGGGGGGTGGTGAATGCTTTGCAGAAGAGAGATGGTGTGAGTTTATGCCATTGTCTATAGCAACGCGTGGCTGATTTTTTATTGGAAACATTATCGCAGGGGCTCTCTAAATCAAACGTGATTATAGAGTGGTCGGGTCAAGTCAGTGGATGTGTATGTTTGTAGATTAAGTCAGAAGAATTGGAAAGGACATGGTCCAGAGTGTGGCCGGCGATGTGTGAGGGGGCATAATTTTTCTTTATGAGACTGAGGGAAGACATTTCCCTAAGAAAAGTTGAGGCCTCCAGGTCCTGTGGGTTTTCACTATGGACATTGAAGTCACCGAGAAGAATACATTTATTGGACAAAATTATGTGGGGGGCAATCATGTCCAGGAGGTGTGTAATGGAGTTGGCAATGGGGCCTGGGGGGCGATAAACAAGGGCTCCTTTCCAACTCAATTGAGAGTAGAGGTCCAGTCTGAATACGAGCACTTCTATTTTGTCGCTGATATATTGATCCAGCACAGTGGCTTTTATTGGGTCCTTGTATTTAACAGCCGTCTCTCCTCCCACTTTCCTGGGTCTGTCAAGTTTTAGAATGCGGTAGCCTTCAAGAAGGGCCATTGCGATGGAAGGGGAGGAGGAGGGTTATAGCCATGTTTCTGTCAGGAAACCAATATCCGGATGGGAGGAGGATAGTAAGTCCCATATATGAGTAGCATGCTTAGGGAGAAAGCGTACATTGGCCAGGAAGGCGTTCCAGCTAGATTTAGTGCAAATGTGGCCGTCCACTTGAGGATTGATGTGGGGATCGTTGGCTGAGGGAGGAATGCTTTGAAAGCCACAGTCTAGGCAAGCGAGAGGGCCTTCCGGACAGGAAGGAAATTGGTGAGTGCATGCGCATACCCACGGGTTATTGGGGGAGCTAGAGAGTAGTAGTAGCTCCTGCCTAGAGTAAGTAATCCTCCTCTTAGAGTCTGTGACCTTACCGGTGGAGAAACCAGCATGGTGCCTGGCTCCTGGTGGCGGTCTGGCGCGGAAGGGTGCACACAGGCTTGCCTTTGGCACGCCTTCGGAGCGCCAGCGGCGCGCCCGCTGACTGCGTCCGCTCGCGTCGGCCAGGGCATGGGATTTTAACTCTGTTGGCAGAGGCCAGCTGATATGATCCGTGTGGGTGAGGAGGTGGGGAGTCAGGGGGGTTCCAAATCAACTTCCTTCACGTCTCTAAACAACAGACCTCTAGCGCGTCCGCTGCTCGTCGGCCAGGGCATGGGCTTTTAATTCTGTCTGCAGAGGCCAGTCTTTGGCGTCAATTCCGCTGGTGCGTCCCTCCCTCCACTCAAGCGGAACTTTCCGTGGTGGACCGGGGAGGCGCAACCCAGCAGTGCAAACAGGTAGGTGCAGTGAGTGAAACAAAGATTCAAATTCAGATTAAAAACCAAAGACAAAAATGGTTTAAAAACAGATACTTTGTTACAAACTGCGCCGGCTGCGTGGAGATTGTAAAGTGAGTGGCATCAGCAAGCGTGTGGGCGAGGAGGTGGGGAGTCAGGAGGGTTCCAAATCAACTTCCTTCACGACTCTAAGCAACAGACCTCTAGCGCGTCCTATGTGGTGCAAATACATGCCCTAAGGGCATATATGTGCTCCATATGCCACTTAGAAAAATGCTAAAAAGTGCTTTTTTAGAGGAATATGCAAATTACCACCAACTAGAAGTTGGTGGTAATTTACGATTCCCTAAAGCCAGGTCGCAATTTTTATCTTCCGGAGTGGTGTGGCTCACTGGTTAGAGGCGGCAGACCCGTAAGGAGAGGACGGCCCGGGACCAGGGTTCGATTCCCGACGCGGCAGGGTCGTGGACCAGGGTCAGCGGGCTCGATAATTCTCGCCTCGGTGCCTACTCCAGTCAGGGACCCCACTCGGCAACTCTGGGCATAAGCTTGCCTCATCTTCACAACGGCCCCCCCAGACCGCCGGGGATGCTTGGTCGCACCTTAGAGATAACCATTGGGGACCATCTCTCAGGGTGAGCCAGGACGGGTTCCCCAGCGGTCGAAGCGTGGAGATACTCCTCCGGGAGTCGATTCCTAGCGCTATATAAGCCCGCAATTAAATTAAATTAAATTTACATTGCATTTAAGGAATCGCCAATTGCAATTCCCGAAATGCATTCACAAAATAGGTAATCGCAAAAATTGCAATTACCTATTTTGCAAATGCCTTTTGGGATGATACATCCCAAAAGGCTTTTTCCCATTCGAAATGGGTCTATTCTGCGAATTGGCCCATTTGCAAATGGGAAAAAGCTTGATACATCTGACCCTAAGGACCTTGAAGAGCACATTAACAATCAGCTCTTCTCAATCAGTTCATACGGTATTACACCTCTCTTAATGCCTGATTATGAGTGGGCAAGTAAATTCCGGCCCGTGTGTAAACTCCTGTTTATGCATGATTCCGAATTACATGTTTTCTATATTTAACACATCAGATTATTATCGGATGCATTAAATACCTCAGCTCTCTTTAAATTTCAGCAGGTTAAACCTGGCAAAATTTAACAGGGGAAGTTGTGTGGTATTTACCATACCATGCAGATTTTGGTGCAAAAACAAAAAAACACCAAAATCTGCATGTGATACCGCACAAACTTATGACAGGTGTTATTTTTCACACACGATAAATAACATTAATCGTTATTTATCATGTGCAATAAATAATGCCTAAACTCGTAATCAGCGCCTTTGTCTGGCCTCCAAATAAAGCACAGTATTTAGACTGCTTTATTACAGAACTTCTGAGACAGGAAATGGATAGAGGAGGAACCAATGTACTGATTTTGTTAAATATATGTGCCAGCCTTGACATTGTCTCTCATCGGTGATCTTTGGTCAAGGTGGGGATTAAAGGCCTATCTCTCTCCCTTTCAGCTGATTTTGGGCGGCCACACTTTTTAGGTAACTGCCAAATCATTTGAATCAGCAGTGCACAATCTGCCACATGGAGTTACTCATGGATCCTCCCTAAGTCCTACCTTTTTTAATAATATAAGTGTGCGCCCACCGGCTCATATAGCAGAAAAGGATCACTTTTCCATATTTCCTTATGCAGAAACACAAATTGCAATTACATTTTACGCAATGAACAGTACGGGTTCCTGTTTTCAAGGCAGTGGCAGACTAGATGTGTCTTAAATGTCTAAAAGTAAATGGTAGTTGTCGTGCCCACACGATGGCACTAGGACCCTGGGGACTCAGGGCCTGGGGACAGAGACACAGGACACCACATCCGGTCAGGGGAGGGGATGAGGGGACACTCGGGATCAGGACCTCGGAGCAAGAGGTCAGGGCACAGGGCACGCCGCACCACGAAGCTATTGTTTGAAATAAAGAAGCGCCTACCACAATCTGTCTGTCTACTGCGTGGTCTGTGGGGGCACACGACGTGACAACTGGCGACGAGGCGGGATCGGAATACTCCGACGTGAAGAAAAAAGCGATTTTAACCAGGCGCCCACCCTGGATCGCGTTGTGACCAGAGAAGGAGCGCAGGAGCACAGCGACGTCAAAGCAGCAGCAGCGACACGGGAGCCCACCCCGATCGCTGCAGGAGGACCAGAAAAAGTGACCCAGCGACCCCCGGTAAGCGCCCAGCAAAGCAGCAAAGAGCGCGCAACTGAAGATTTCAAAGAGAAGAAGGCAGCGCGAGCTCTCGCGAGGGTCTCGGCGGCCATTTTGGGGTCAGGCGCGATAGCCAATAGCAATTGAGAACACACGCGGCGGCCATTTTGAAGTCAGGCAGCGCTGCGAGTGGACGCGAATCCTAGAAGCACGCAAACGGATCAATAGGAAGCCAGAAAGGCTCGGCGGCCATCTTAAAATCAGGAATAGATCGAGTTTGGACAGAAAGTGCCAATTTATCAACAGAAAAGCAAAGGAAATACAATAGAAACAATAATAAAGCCAGGAAGGGCCTACAATAAAGGAAATAAAGAACAATAAAGGGAATAAAAGAGTAAACCTGACACAAGCAACAACGAAAGACAAAACAAAGAGAGAAAGAATATCAAGAAAATAATAAGAAGCAGAAACAAGTGATGGCAGACGCAAAACAAAGCGCGCAATATAGAAGGCCATTGCCATTTAGCCTGTCCAAACCACAAACAGGGATAAGATGGGAGAAGTGGCTCAGACGGTTTGAAAATTATGCAGAGGCAACAGACGTCACAGAAGCAAAGAAACGAGGACTGTTTATAAATCTAGTGGGCGATGAGGTCGAGGACCTGATGGCGATGCTACCAACCAAGGAGATTGACACATATGACAAACTAATCAAATGCCTAACAGACAAGTTCGACCCGCAAAGAAATGTGGATTTTGAGAGATACAGCTTCACGATTGCCTTTCAACAAGCTGAGGAATCATTGGATGAGTTCGCAACGAGGCTGAGGAAACTGGTTACTCACTGCGAGTTCGATAAATTTGACAACGAGCAGGCCATACGATTACTCATAATAACAGGCTGTCGAGACATAGAGTTCCGAACAAGGATACTAAAAGAACCGATAGCCCTAGAGAACATCCTCGCACTTGGGAGGGCGGAAGCGCGAGCAACAACACACGCTCAAGTGATGGAACGTGGCAAAGGAAGAGGTGGAGAACAAATCAATAGAATGGCAAGCAACGCCAGAACAGGAAACTGGAGACAAGACAGAGGGGATCAGCCAGCAAGGAAGCCGCAAGAAGGAACATGCTACAGATGTGGACTAGAATTCCCACACCGAGGACAATGCCCTGCATTTGGGCAGACGTGCAGAAAATGCAACGGAAGAGACCACTACGCAAGCGTGTGCCGAGGAGCACAGTTCAGGAATGACCGGGGAAGCATGAGCATAGGAAGAATGTCGACAAGGAGACACATCAGGCATGTCGAGACTGGAGTGAGAGGCTCATCAGCAGAGTCAGAGGAAGAATACGAAGAAGAAAAAACCGAACGCCTATACCTCATGACAGAGGGCACAACGGACTCGGAAGATGATGAGGAAGTGTGCAATGAGACAATATGCCTGATAGACAAGAAAAAGATACGGAAAACGGAATCGGTAACCATAAAAGTGGGGCCACATGACGCCACTTTCGTTCTGGACAGTGGTGCAACGTGCAACATTATGTGCGTTTCGGAGTATGAAAAAATGAAAATAAAGCCAATCCTGACGCCATCACGAGTGAAACTCTTCACGTGGGGGGCAAAACGACAAGTGATCGACCTGGGAAAGTTCAAGGAAGAACTAAGGTACAAAGACCAAAGGACAACGGAGCAGATACATGTACTCAAAGGAGACATCCCCGCGCCATGTTTGTTGAGCAACGTCACAGCACAAGTGATGGGGCCAATGGAAATGACATACCACATGGCGGAAAAAAAGAACATCTTAAAAGAATATCCAAAACTGATAGAGGGTCTAGAAAAACTGAAAGGGCGGCAGATAACACTGCACATTGACGAAACGGTGAGACCGGTTGCGCAACATCAAAGAAGGGTGCCCATACATCTACAACCACAAGTGGAGGAAGAGCTGAAAGCCCTCCTAAAGCAAGACATCATCGAACCAGCAGATGGACCGACACCGTGGGTGTCACCCATCGTGGCCATCCCAAAGAAGGATAAATCAAAAATAAGAATATGCGTGGACATGAGGATTAAAAACAAGGCAATTGAACGAGAGCGACACCCAGGCCCACACCTAGACGATATGATTAGCTGTCTCACGGGTACAAGAAGATTTTCAAAGCTAGATATATGCAAGGGCTACCATCAGTTGGACTTGACCCCAGTCACTGTACATCACGACATTCTCTACCCACCTGGGGTTATTTAGATACAAGCGCCTGAGCTTTGGGATTTCGTCAGCTGCGGAAATATTCCAAGAAACAATTCGGCAAGTCATCAGGCCCGTCAAGAACAGTTTGAACTATAGTGATGACATCCTGGTGTTTGGCAAATCAGATGAAGAACACGACACCGCCTTAAGAGAGGTGTGCTCACACCTAGAAGAAGCAGGTTTAACACTGAACGAAGAAAAATGTGAACTGGGGCGAAATGAGTTGGTGTTTTTCGGTCACATCTTTTCCAAAAAAGGAATGCGGCCAGACCACAGCAAGGTAGAAAACTTGGAAAAGGCAAAAAAGCCCACAGACGTGGCAGAAGTGAGATCGTTTCTGGGACTAGCGAGCTACTGCTCGCGCTACATCAAGGACTTTGCCACCGTCAGCGCACCTCTGAGAGAGCTGACGAAACAGGGACAGAATTTTCGATGGACCAGTGAATGTGACAAAGGGTTCGAAGAGATAAGAAAGGCAGTGACAGCAGTGGATCACCTAGCCTATTTTGACCCGCAACTGTGCACAGAGGTGACAGTGGAGGCAAGCCCCGTGGGTTTGGGAGCAATTCTAGCGCAACATCAACATGGGAGGGATTCCCCAAGACACATCGTCGCATATGGGAGCAAGAGTCCGACAGAGGTTGAGAAAGGATATTCACAACCTGAAAAAGAGAGTCTGGTGGTAGTGTGGGCCTGTGAACATTACCACATGTTCGTATACGGAAAACCGTTCACGATCGTAACAGATCATCAAGCACTGATCACGATATATGGCAACCCAAATGCAAAGATACCGCCAAGAATAGAAAGATGGGGAATAAGGCTCATGGACTACAACTTCAAAATCATCCACAAGCCAGGCAAAGAACAAAATCCAGCAGATTACGTGTCAAGACACCCACTACCACAGAACTCCCAAGTGACCACAATGGCAGAAGAATACCTCAATTTTGCACTAAAACTCAGTACACCAGCGACAATAACAATGAGTGAACTGGAACAAGCAACGAGACAGGACGACACCATGCAAGAGGTGATGAGGATCAACATAACTCAACGATGGAGGCATGTGAATAGCAACATGCATGCAGACAAAGGAGTAGACAAAGAAGAACTGCTGGCATTCAAAAGAATACACGAGGACCTATCAGAATGTGAAAATGGAACAGTAATGAGAGGCACGAGAATAATAATGCCTCAATCGCTGAGAAGAAGGACAGTGGAGTTGGCACACGAGTCACACCGGGGCATGGTGGCCACCAAAAAGATGCTGAGGGAAAAGGTGTGGTTCCCGGGACTTGACAGCATGGTGGAAGAAATGATAACAAAGTGTCACATATGTCAAATCATAGGGTCACCTCCAAGACCAGAACCACTAAAAATGGCTCCACTACCAACAGCGGTGTGGACGGAGCTGGCCGCGGATTTCTATGGGCCTCTAGAAACAGGAAATTACTTCCTAGTAGTGATCAACGAATACTCAAGGTTCCCCATTGTATAGGCAGTGTCGTTGACGTCTGCGAACGCAACACTACCAGTGCTGGATGACATCTTTGCAGCGTGGGGTTCGCCACAGACATTAAAAACAGACAATGGCCAACCGTTCTCAGGAGAAGAATTCAAGAGATTCATGGCATACTTAGGCATACATCACAGGCGCATAAAGCCCCTGTGGCCGCAAGCAAATGGGATGGCGGAGAGGTTCATGGGGACCATCAAAAAGGCGGTGCAAAGAGCAAAACTGACGGAAATATCAATTGGACAAGCGCTATGCCAGGTACTGAGGGACTATCGAAACACGCCCCACAGTTCCACTGGGAGATGTCCTGCGGAATTGGTACTAGGACGAGTGAGCAGAACACGTCTGCCACAGATGAAAGAAGAAAAAAATTGGGCCAAGAAGACATCACCGTCAAAGACAAGAGGCAGAAAGAAAAGATGAAAGAATACGCGGATCAAAGACGACACGCAACAAACAAAAAGATAGAGGAAGGAGACATGGTGTTTGTGAAACAGCGACAGGTAAAAAAGTCAGACAGCGCATTTGCAAGAGAACCAGCAAAAGTGGTGAAAGTGAATGGGCCCATGATCACAGCCACAACCGGCCAACGAGAGATCACCAGAAACAGCTCCCACTTCAAGGCAGTAAAAACAGAAGAAGAAACAGGGATGCCAAAACAAGAAGAGGCCAGAGAGACAGGAAGATCCTGCACCAGAGGCTGGAGAACAACGACCAAGGAGAGAATGCAAAAAGACCAAGAGACTGATAACAGAAATGTAAAGGAACATCAGCAACATCACATCTCTCTCTCTCTCTCTCTCTCTCTCTCTCTCTCTCTCTCTCTCTCTCTCTCCTTTCACTTCCATGTTTTCTCCATCACTGATGTGAGCCATGGGACAGCTGGCAAACAACTTTTGTTCGCAACAAAGGGGGAGATGTCGTGCCCACATGATGGCACTAGGACCCTGGGGACTCAGGGCCTGGGGACAGAGACACCGGACACCACATCCGGTCAGGGGAGGGGATGAAGGGACACTCGGGATCAGGACCTCGGAGCAAGAGGTCAGGGCACAGGGCACGCCGCACCACGAAGCTATTGTTTGAAATAAAGGAGCGCCTACCACATTCTGTCTGTCTCCTGCGTGGTCTGTGGGGGCACACGATGTGACAGTAGTAAAACGGAGGTGGCCATACTAGGCAATCAAACTTAGTTGTAGGGAACCCAGTGTTGGCACGCCAAATTAGGTATATGCCCTACTCCCATCAAATATTTAAGGAATCTGGTTGGAGAATAGAATGAACCTGGATTGTCAAATTACCAAGGTGTGCTGCTTTGGACTGCTTAGATATCTAAGAAAGATTCTATGTTATTTATCTCTGAATACTCATAAAACTGTTGTGTAATAATTTTTAGATCAGACTACATCAATATATTATACTTAGGTGCCACGCAGTACTGGCCAGTAGCGGCTGGCAGGGAATGAGGGTTGAGGAGTGGGGGGTTGTGTTGCTGGGGACAAAATACCCCCAAAAAATCACTTACCTCTTCTGCCAGCCGCGTCTCTTCTTCGTTTCTCCGGTGAGTCCCGGAACCAGGCTCCCTCCCTTAAGCTAATCACAAAAATGCTGCAATGGCACTGGACAACCCGAGACCCAAATACTGGTGCCATTCCCCCAAAAAAGGATGGGCAAGTGTTTTTTAGACCTAATGTTAATGTATGTAGGGCATTATAGGTAAGAAAACGTGTATCCACAAAAGTCATACCACACCGGATTCTCCTGGGCCTCTGGTTATCACAAATGCCTTAGGGGTTTTGCAGCTCACTGTGTATCACCCGACTCAGGTACAAATACTGCAGCCATTGCCATAGAAACTGAAGGGAATTTTATGGGACATTCCCCTAAAACTTTCACCTTGAAAGGGAGGGTGGGGGAAAAACTGATTGTGCCCCTAAGGTGAAGAGATGTGGCCCAATGTCTAAACAGGCTGGTGCCCCACCCCATTTATAATTAAAGAATTACTGGAGTCCAGGTAATTTCTCTGCCCCCTTCCACAGGCAGATTGGGGCTAAACCCTAATCTGTCCCCCTCAGGAAGCAAATGGATTGTGTGCACCCCTGAAGTTTGGGTTGGAGTCTGATGCCAGAATGGAGCAACATCCACCTCATTCATACAAAAAAAGGTCCCTATTAGGGTGCTGGGCTTTCTGCTCTTCCATGGGGGTAGAAAAACTGTATGACCTCCAGGGGAGGGTGCAACCGAATGACAGGAAGGTCCGGCCCCCTCTTCCCATTCAAATAAAAAGGAAAGTCTCTTGTGTGCCAGTTGACTTTCTGCTCAATGGGATCAGTGTATTGTCCCCCACAGGGAAACTAAAAGATTGTTTATCCCTGCAGTGCTGCTGGTGCTGCCTGATGACAGGACATGTAGGACTTCACACCATTCATAACAATTACTCTCTGTTGGCTTTCTGAACCCTTGGCCCGGACAGATTGGGTAACGCTGAAGTCGACCCAGCTCAGGGGATCCCAAAGACTGTATTTGACCCTGAAGTGGGTGTTATGGCCAGTTGTCAAGAAGGGCTACCCTTGCCACATTTACATAAAAGTAAGATCTTCAAGTGACTCCCCATCAACCACAGATGAACTGTCACTTAAGCTCTTGTCATCAGCTGGCTGGATTGCAACAAAGCACGCTTCATAGGAATCACCTCTCAACTCCTGAAGTGACTTCAGACCATACAGAAATCAGCGCAGAGGCTCATCCTCAACCTCCCTAAGCATATCCATATCACCCCACTTCAAGAAGCTCCACAGGATCCTCATCCAGAAGAGATGTGACTTCAAGATGTTAATCCTCACCTACATAGCCCTACACAATCAAGCACCAGTATACATCACCTACCACTTGAACTTCCATCAACTGTCCAGACACCTGTGCTCTGCCTCCCTTTCCATTGCTTACACCCCACGCATCTGCTGAAGCAATAGTGGAGGAAGCTTCTTCTCCTACCTCACTGCAAAATCCTGGAACAACCTTCCCCTTCACCTCCGGGTATCATCCTCGCTGCTTGATGTCAGCAAAGGACGTAAAATTTGACTTTTCAAATGATCTCTCCTGTGCAGCAGGGTATTCAGCACCTTGATACCCTTATGGGTGATAAGTTGCACTCTATAAAATAACTATTGATTTATTGACTGAAAAAAGTAATAGTCCCTGCTGGGTTTTCTACCATCTGGGGGTGAGGTGATAGGGTTGGACCCCCCCCCTCATTCTGCCACCCCCGTATTGGCTCTAAGCAAGTCGTGGGAGCAATTGCCATGTTGTGGTGGGTGGTCTGCTTCCCTTCAGAAACCCTTGTGGTTCAGTGGAGTGAATCACAGCTCAGGGATCCAAAAGGGAGCTCAGGGATCCAGTAGGGAGAGGTACAACTGGAAAGAGTAGTCTACCCTTCCCAATGTTATGCATACAATAGCAATTTGAATTTGGCTGGCTGATCAGTGACTCTGAACACAGCTGCTGCTGCTTGTTGCTGGATGCTGGATCTTTCAGCTTCAGTGGCTTATTTAAACAATGTCAATGATGACAGTGTGTTTTGATAAACAAAAGACGAGTACCTTGCAGGGGTACTGGAAGCAATTAAACTCCTGGCTGGGGTGGGGGACCTGATTAGGAAGCATTCAGGTGTGCATATTGATGCCTTCCTCACCGTTGGGTGCCACGATGCCATGGACATGTACTTAGCATATGAGAAGTAATAGTTAAGGCATATCCAGTGCATCCTTATCATCTAAGAAGAATTTGGTACATGAAGATATGTCTTTTTTAAATCTTCATTGCATGGTGATAGGAAACAAGATGTATGAAATGGATGTCAAAGCAAGATATGTCTTTTTAAAATCTGCATAGCATGGTGATTGGAAAAGCGATGTATGAAATGGATGTCAAAGCAACCTGCATAGATACCTAACTAGGCATCATAGTACAACATAAAAGTGGAGAGCTATTGGTAGAACCAAATGTTCTGTTGGGTTAGAAAAGCATGCAGACAGTTCTGCCCCTGTGGAGGCTAATGATCTGCCTGCTAAGAGAAACAGTGAAGGAAAGTGAAAACGTAGACTAATATAAATCACCATAATCATTGAAAATAAAAAAAGAGGAGGAGGACAGCGGGCATCCAAGATGGTCGCGTGAGCACAGAGTTCCCCGGACCCTCGCCGCTCCTCGCAATTTATGCTGAGGGTATCCTGATTTCTTGGACAGCTCTTCGAAGATGAACCTCAGCTGAGTCCATAACTCTTCTCAGAATCGAAATCGGACATCGGCGACCGAAGTTATGGCTTTTTGAACCTTTTTGGCCCACCTGGAGGCTGTGCCGGGGTCTTGGCTACTTGCGGATCCGGGACGGAGTTGAACAACAACGGCAGTGGAACCTCCCTGGTGGTCGCATTTCTACTTTCGGTTTCGTTCCCGGATCCCTGCATGGTATGATTGAGAGACCTTTTCGCCCGGTCGGGGACCAGCCCGGCCCCTACTTCGTGTCTGCATTGTTTCCACATTTCATCTTTTTTTTGAACTACTTTGTGCCTTTTCGTGGTCCCACGAGCCTGCTCTTGTGGTCCTGTTGGTACCCGGGCTGTCGGCGGCCATTTTCACCAGGTCGTGTGGGCCCCTCCGGGGAACAGTTTCCAGTATGGCAGGCAGGGGTGATACAGAGAAGCGGAAGACAAAAATGTCTCTTCGTGGTTGGCCGGTCCAGACAAACGTTATGGATCGGTACACCCAAGCCAAGGGCTCCCCTGGTCTTTCCAGCCGAACCCCGGAGGACACCCGAGACGGCCCTTCCGCTCCTGCTGAGTTGTCCCTGCAGGACATTATGGGCGCCATCACCGCATGAGGGAAACCATCGGCCAGCAATACGAAGCCCTGGCTAGTAAAATTGACACAGTTGCTGTGGATGTCACCTTGATCCGGGCCGACCTGTCTAAAACTAATGAAAAGGTTAAGTCACTTGATCTGAAGACCTCCAGCCTCACGGCTGATGTGGTGGAACTCCAAACGGAACTTGGGAATTTAAAATCGGTGAATGACCAAATGTCCCATCGGCTGGAGGACTATGAAAACAGGGCAAGACGCAATAACATCCGCGTCATTGGGGTCCCGGAAAACCCTGAGACTCACTCTCTGGACCTCCTGATTAAGGATCTGATCCTCACCCATCTTGCCCCCACTGGCTTGAGTAAATTCTTTGTGGTCGAGCGTGCACACAGAGTTCCGGGCGGACAACCCAAGCCGGGCGCCCCTCCGAGGACTATTATTGCGAGACTTTTTCACTTTAGAGACCGTGATGCGATTTTGCAGGTATCGAGAGTGCATGGCCCAGTGAAATTTGAAAATTCCTCGATGAACTTTTTCCCGGACTTCACGCAACTTGTGCAAACACAACGGATGGGCTTTCTTGGAGTGAAGCGAAGTCTCCGGGACCTGGGCCTTAAGTACGCCATGCTTTTCCCTACCAGGCTTCGTGTGGAATATCAGGAACGGACCTATTTTTTTGATCGACCAGACAGTTTGAGCGACTGGTTGGATTCCCTGCCGGGCCGAGGCGATCGTACGGAGCACCCTGGCGGTGCCGAGGGTGGTGAGCCTACGCATAAGTGACTCTTCGGGCCCTGATCTCTGAACATTGGACTTTGCTCAGCTGGGCACTATCTTTTTGTTTATGTTGCCTTGTAGTAGTCCACATTTGGGTGGTGGGTGGGAACGGGCCTCTTTTCTCCTCCGGGGTCTTTCTGTAGAATGGGGTTGTTAGGGCAACAGGCACACTGCATTTTGGGGTGGGGTTCTTGGGTTTTCTGCAGGGAGGTGGGAGTTGAAACGGGTTCCAGTGGGGGGGCGGAGCGGTGTTTGTGTTTGTGTTTTTCTTGCTCAAGGCGGTGTATTGGTTCTTTCTCTGATCCTGATGTTCTGCTCTTCGTGGGGAACCCCATGTAACATGGTTGGGAATGGGGGGTAGTGGGGTGAAAATTATATCTTGGAATGTCAATGGTTTGGGTGATCGTATAAAACGGGGTGTTGTGTTGCAATATTTACGACGTTTGTCCCCCTATGCGGTACTCCTGCAGGAGACGCACCTAGTTGGCAATGTGTGTCACGCGATTAATAGATGGGGTTACAGATTGGTGGCACATTCCAGATTCACCACTGGTTCTAGGGGTGTGGGTATTCTGATATGGTCTTCCCTCCCTCTTGAGATCGATAATGTTACTCTTGACGACAGGGGGCACTACGACGCCCTCACTGGTAGGTGGGAGGGTAAGACTCTTTCTTTGGTTTCTGTTTATGTACCCCCAGGCCTCCAGGCCTCTACTTTTTCTGATATGGGTCGGTTGCTGCTGGGGCTCCCTGATGGTCTCCTCCTTGCGGGTAGGGATTTCAATTCGGTACTTTCCGGTGACATGGATCGTCACCCCCCCCAGGGACCTTTCCGCGTCTCAATCATGGTTGGGTGGGTTCCTGGACACCATTGGTCTGGTGGATGCCTGCAGGCTAATGCATCCAACGCTACGTAACTATACCTTTTACTCTGGTGCCCACGGGAGTCTCTCCAGGCTAGACTACCTCCTTATGCCCGCTGTCCAGTCCTCATACATCGGGGAAATCAGCCACTTGGCCCGGGGTATCTCAGACCACTCTCCTGTTTTGCTTCTTTTTGACGTGGGTCTACATACTGCGGGACGGGTCGCCCCTATCAACCCCTGGCACCTGCGCAACCACAAGACTCGCGCCAGCCTCACGAAGTCCCTTGATCACTATTTCCTGGAGAATGAGGGGTCTGTCTCGTCCTCGGTGTCCCTATGGGAAGCCTTTAAGGCTGTTATTCGCGGACACGCCCTATCTTTAATAGCAGAGACCAAGAAAGCGAGGGAAGGGGAGGTCGAGAGTCTGGAGACTGAAATATTGGGCTTAGAAGACGACCTGGACACAGGTGTCACCCGTGATAAACTCCACGCCCTTAGCTTAAAACAGTTTGATTATAAATCCCTTGTGACGGAGGCTGCCAAATCAATGAACAGAGAACAACAAGGTAGAGTGTATGACGTTGGTGACAAGGCGGGTAAGCTGATTGCCTGGCTTGATAAGAAGGAGAGAGCGAATCGTGTGGTCTCTATGATTCAGAATCCTGATGGTGTGGCGGTGACTGACCCTGGTGAGATTGTGGAATTTTTTGCTGACTATTTTCGTGTGGTCTACTCCCCAGTGTCCGACAGGGACGAGGATGACTCTCGTTTTTTGTTGAGGGCCATTACGCTGCCCTGCCTGTCCGAAGAAGATCGGGAGTGTATGGAGGCATCGTTGTCGGTCGATGAGATAGCGACTGCCATTCGTTCACTCCATTCCGGCAAAGCCATGGGGCCAAATGGCCTGCCCATCGAATTATATAAACTTTGCCTGGACAAGGTCGCACCATACCTCCGTGACATGTTCACGGAATCGCGTGACCTTGGCTACCTCCCCATTAATCAGCGCCTGGCCACTTTAGTGGTAATTCCCAAAGAGGGTAAACCTCGTGACCGTTGTGCCTCATACAGGCCTATCTCCCTACTAAACGCAGAACCTAAAATTCTTGCGAAGTTTCTCGCCAATCCCCCCTCACTGTTATTTGTGACCTGATCCATCCGGATCAATCTGGCTTTATCCCGCACCGGAACACTGCTCTAAATCTGCGCCGCCTTCATGGCGTTCTCGCAAGGGCGGAGTTTCTGTCTGAACCGGCCATTTTGGCTTCATTAGACGCCACGATGGCCTTTGATACGATAGAGTGGCCGTATCTTTGGGCCACTCTTGAAAAGTTTGGTTTCAGTGCGGGATTCATTAGTTGGGTGAGGCTACTGTATGCGGACCCACAGGCTCGGGTGGTCGTCAACTGTAGAGTCTCCCAGTTCTTCGCTCTTGGGAGGGGTACTAGACAGGGGTGTCCGCTGTCCCCCCTTCTCTTTGCCCTCGCCCTAGAACCGCTCGCTGCCTGGCTCCGATGGGAACCCTCGATGAAGGGCATTCGTTGGACCCCTGACTTTGAAGACCGGGTGTCGTTGTAGGCAGACGACATTCTTCTGTACCTTACCTCCCCCCGTAAGTCCCTCAACGTCCTCTTTGACATCCTAACTTCATTTGGCAAGAACTCTGGGTTGATTATCAACTGGTCTAAGTCCTGCGTATATGTTATCTCTGGTGGTCTTCCTCCCCTAACGACCAGGTATCCCATTCAAGTTTCCCACTCTGGCTTTAAATATTTAGGGGTTCACATATCGTTGGACTCGGCTGCCCGTTACGAGCATAATCTCCTTCCTCCTTTGCGGCGCTTGAAGCTTGACGTGGATCGTTGGCGTAGATTGCCGCTGTCCCCACTTGGTCGAGCGGCGCAGTTTAAAATGATGTCCCTACCCCGATTTCTCTACGCACTCCAGAACTCCTTTGATATCATTCCTGCGCGCTACTTTCGGGAGGTTGAGGGACTCCAGAGGAGACTTGTTTGGGACGGCCGAGCGCGCATTGTTCTCTCCAAACTGACCCTCCCCTGGTACGATGGGGGTATCGCACTCCCGGACATCAGGAGGTACTATTGGGCCTCCCAGTTGTCTGCCATTAACCATGCCACGTACGCTCCCGGGCCAAATCCAGCGTACGCTATGGATAAATACTTGTTGCCCGGTGGCGACTTTAACAGAGCACTCTACTCTCGGACGGCAGGGAGGAACCTTACGGGACCCACTAAAATTGCAGTGCGTGTGTGGAAGGATGCAAATGTGGCTATGGGATGGAATGATCGACTGACGCAGGCGACCCCTTTGTTTGCTTCGGAACGCTTGGGGTGCCTCTGGACTATGAAAGGTTTTGAGAACTGGGACACGATTGGACTTAGCAGAGTGGTTGATCTTTGGGTGAAGGGTGCGGTGAAAACATTTGCGGAGCTTCGGAGTGAATATGAATTGAGTGAGCGGGAGTTCTTCAGATATGCACAGGTGCGTCATGCTTTACTGTCGGTCTTCACGGCCGGTACTGTGGTCCCTGAATCTTCCCCACTTGAAGATCGTATACTTGACGGTCATCTGCCCGATAGTACGATTTCCTTGATCTATAAAAAGTTGATCAACAATCGGGCAGATCTCCTCGTGTGCCTCAGGGAGACCTGGGCTGGAGACAGGTTAGAATTGGACGACGAAGACTGGCAGTCTGCTCTATCCTCCCCTAAAGAGATTGCCATTCCGGCTCGTCTCCGCCTTGTCCAGCTTAAAATTATTCACCGCGTGTATGTAACTGGTCCTCATTTGGTTGCCATGGGTTTTTCGTCGGATGGGTTGTGTAGGCGAGGTTGTGGAATGAGTGCCACCTTCCTTCACATCCTCTGGGAGTGCCATGAGGTCGCTACGTATTGGCGCCATGTGCACGCTGTGATGGAGTGCGTCACTGGGGTCGCTCTGTTGCCTGAGGCTCGAAGATGTTTGTTGAATGTGTGGGAGCCGAAAGATTACAACGTTGCCCA
Source organism: Lissotriton vulgaris (assembly GCF_964263255.1). Classification (NCBI taxonomy): domain Eukaryota; kingdom Metazoa; phylum Chordata; class Amphibia; order Caudata; family Salamandridae; genus Lissotriton; species Lissotriton vulgaris. The sequence goes on from NC_141687.1 coordinate 901,410,712, forward strand.
GACTCGGTGGGCGGCTCTTGGGAACATGATTGCCAAAAGGGACATCGCACAGCTCTGGGGTTCCCAGCGGCCTCCCACCGTGTTGAAGTGGAAGGAGAACATGGACTGGTGCATGTTCAGGGAGAAGACGGTATATTTGGCTAGGGGCAAGCCCAGGGCGTGGAGTAAAATTTGGGGCCAATGGAACGCGTACCGAGGAGACATCTGCACTCCCCCCTTCGTAGATATCCCAGACGCTTCTTTGTCCCCCTGACCTCTGAGGTTCCTTGATTATCATATTCCTTGTTTGAATGTCCTGAATTCCCCACTGCCTTACCCCCCATTGGTTCTCCAATGTCCTCCTGATTCCCTATCCGTTATGGTAGGTACCCAGTGTCTGAGCTCAACTCCATTTATCATGCTTCTCGCCTTGAGTTGTTTGTTCTCTCGTTTTTCTTTGTTCCTTTATAAAAAATAAAAATCGTGTATCCTGCATACATCCTGTGATGCCGAATTTTTATCCTGTACTTCTGCTGGACCTACCCGGGGTCAGCTGCTGTTTTACTGACTGCCTATTTACTTGACGACCACTAGCGGACGGCCTCTGGGTTGTAGGCCCATACTTGTAATTTTCTCTGTTTTGCACAATAAAGTTTTTCAAAAAAAAAAAATAGAGGAGGATAGTCTTGTTGGAACCATGGCTGCTGGTCTGTAGGCGTTATTGCACCAAACTTTTGGGCCACCGAAATTAGATTTTTTCTTATATTTTTATGTTCTATATTAATGTAGTGCTTCACTGTGCAATTTGCTATTCACATTTTTCCATTTGTGGCCATGATGTATTATGTTATTTTTTTTCTCCATTATTTAGAGGAAATGCGCTGTGTGGTAATATAAGTGTACATCTGTGCATATGTTCTATCAGCTTTTATTTCAATTTGTTGCAGAGATTTTGCTCAGGAACAGAACTATGCTTGGGACCATAGAATATCAGTGTATAGGGACTGAGTCACCATACCCCCTCAGTGTCTATGAGTCCTAGTCCGACTAGCTATAGTGCCTCACTTGCACTCCTATCCTTACCAGAGGAACAACCGAATTGGCACCCCAGAACACAACCCTCTCAAAGATCACAGTAACAGGACAGACCCTTTTGCTCTCTTACTCGTACTTGTCCACAATAAAATAAACAAACTACACAAAGGAGGTTTAGAATATTTATTCAAACTATAGTGTCCTAAAATGCAGTATTCTACTACAATTATAAAAAATGCATATAAAAAATACCGTTTGCATGGCTAATGAACCATATACTATAAAAAGCCCTGTCAGGGTATAAGACAGATTAGCATAACCCCCCTCCCTTTCTACTGATGCTAAGAGATTGTATATCAAAGCTCTCTGGGATTAGTGGCGGACCCTTAGCATACACAAATGACATTCTACATCTCAACTGCTGCAGTGATCATGTCTCAGAACCCTCGCTCCATGTGGTTGTACTCATGTATGTGACGAGACATGTGTGCTCATAAACAGCAGATGCATTCTCGTGTTATGTCTCCTTGCTAGTGGCTGACCAGAGAAAGTAACAAGGGGCATTGTTGTTTGACCTTGTCTAAGGTGTTCAGACTAAATCCCATGAAAAGAACAGAACACAAAAACATATGCAGGTTCCTTGTGAAAGTACAGTGCGACACAAACCAAGTGTGTTTATATAGTAACTTGTGCAAATGAAAATGCGGACTACTAAGAGCACAACCAGGCCAACACAGGGAAAACTACATTGGACCATTCAGGAAACACATGGCAAATTTGGAATTGGAATGGTGAGTTTGGAACACAGTAGACAGGAAATGTCTAGTGAGCAACAGCTTCAGGTGTTGGTAACTACTGTTAAATGAAGAATGCAAATAGATGCAGGTTGTGAGATGGTGATTAATAATTACACAAAGCTCCGAGGTTTCTCAGAGATTCTCATTTTATTGGTGCAATATATTTGTATCCCACAAATGTGAAGTGTGCCACTACTACAATTAAGTAGTTCTTAGATTTCACTGATGGCTTTTTGTCTCTTGCTTCAGGACACAATGTAGTCTACTTCCTCCTAGTGGCTCACCCCGGAAGGAGCAAAACAAGTTATCAGGTACGTTGCTGGGAATTGTTTTTAATAAAATAATACTTTTTACTAGACTCTGCAGCCCTGTTTATATACAAATATCACAGGAGCTGGAATGAAAAAAAGACAAAGAAAAAAACTGTCCTGTTAACCTCTTAGGTCAATTGGGGGTGTTGAGTGATGATTTATGTAGTTATACTGAAGGGTGATTTTCCTTTTCTATCTTTTATAATCATTAATACTCTGACAGGTGGGAGGTTTCTGTAGCTATGAGTTCTAGGAGTCCAGGCTCCCACCATTTCAGTGGCATAAGGAAACCTTAGGGGGCCACGCTACAAGGAATGGTGAAGGAGCCCCTAGCAATACCATTGCCTCGAGTTGACAATTTAATGGGGCTCCCCTTTATGTTTAGATGACTATCCCCACCTGCACCATGGGGGAGGCAGAGGTGTCCTTTACACCCTTGCTCCTTTTGTACAATGTGCGACCAGGAAGTTTTCAAGTTATTATTCTTTCAAGCTAGAGGATTAAACTTTGCTTCAGCCAGCCTGGGACTCCACAAATCCACCTGACTTGGGCTGCAATCCTTCAGGATGCTGACAGGTGTTTTCATTTCAGTTTCTGCTGAAGGAGTCCAACGCTCCTCTAGTCATGCATCGGGCTCTTCTTCCTACCCCTTTCTTTGTAAGTCATCCTCTTTTGTAGGGTCTGTAGTCCTTCCACTCCCGGGGTGACACTTAGGGCCAGATGTAGGTAGGCCGTTACCGATCGGTAACGGCCGAAAATACCGATTTTGGGCCCTTACCGATCGGTATACAGCCATCGAGATGTAGGGCAAAGAAAAAAGTCAAAATCGGAGAGAAAACCGAATCGGAATGAGTACCGAATGGCAAAGAATCCGATACGTACATACCGAAAATCGGATATGTAACGAATCGGTAATACACCGAATCGGATGCAAACACCGATTCGGTCAATGTACCGAATCGGTAGTGACACCGAATCGGAAAATAACCGATTCGGTCCATGTACCGAATCGGTAGTGACACCGAATCGGAAATTATCTGAATCGGTCCATGTACCGAATCGGTAGTGACACCGAATCGGAAATTATCCGATTCGGGCCATGTACCGAATCGGTAGTGACACCGAATCGGAAATTATCCGATTCGGTCCATGTACCAAATCGGTAGTGACACCAAATCGGAAATTATCCGATTCGGTCAATGTACCGATTCGGTAGATAAACCGATTCGGACATAAGCCGAATCGGAGAACCTACCGATTCGGTAGAATCACCGATCGGGAAATTCCCCGATTCGGACAGATGGGGAGATGTAGGGAGGCACAGAAACACCGATTTCGACTCAAAATCGGTAGAATTCACTCGGTATTTACCATGGATTACAATCAGGTGGTAACCAACTCCAACCCATAAAAACAGCCCCAAAATGCATTGCAACTTGCAGGATGGCAGCTTTTTATGTCATTGCGAGGCGGCTACGGCTACAGCAGGAAGGACAGAGGGAATGGCAAAGAAATGAACAGGTCTACAGACAGAGGATAACCCTGTTCATGCTCACAGAGGCAGAGATCCTACAGAGATACAGGCTGGACTCTGACACCATTCTTGAGCTCATCAGGGACCTCAAACCATTGTTGGACCACCCCACCCCAAGGGCACACGCCATCCCAGCACACGTCCAGGTGCTATGCAGCCTACACCTGCTTGCGTCTGGCAGCTATCAAAGTGGAGTAGCAGCGGCAGGAGGGGTGACCCAGAGCAGCCTGTCAAGGTTCTTCCACACATTCCTTGACGCCATGATACACAGGATGGACCAATACATCTCGTTCCCTGCAACCCACGCAGAACTGCTACAAACTAAAGCTGACTTCTACCAGATGGCACAATTTCCCCAAATCATTGGCTGCATAGATGGCACGCACATTCCGATATGCCCACCAGCGGACACAGAATACATATACCACAATCGGAAATCTACGCACACCATCAACGTGCAGGTGATCTGCAATGCGAAGTGCACCATCACAGACCTGGTAGCAAAATTCCCAGGGAGTACCCACGACTCCTATATTTTCCAACAGAGCGGCATCTATGCACGGCTGATGGCTGGCGAATTTGGTGAAGGATACCTCCTAGGTGAGACACATCATCAGACCCCCATAACACAAAGTAGCTAGGTGTAATACATGTATGCATGTGTGTAATGTTACTCCTTTCCCTTCCAGGCGACAGTGCATATGCCCTCCGCTCATTCATACTCACCCCCTACCTCAACCCCTCCACACCCAGCCAAAGGAGGTATATCTAGGCCCACAAAAGCACAAGGAATGTCGTCGAACGGACCTTTGGCATCTGGAAAAGTCGATTCAGATGCCTGCACAAGAGTGGAGGTGCAAGGCAGTATACCCCCATCACCTGCTGCAAGATCATAGCTGTATGTGCAATGTTACACAACCTTGCGGTGAAGAAGGGCACTGAGGTGGAGTTGTCTGACTACGAGGACCATGACGACGACGAAGCTGTGCCACTAACACAGCCAGCTGGGGTTTCTACGCCAAGTGATGGCAGATACAGACATGAGGAGATTACAGAAAACTATTTCTGAGTGAGTACAGATGCACAGACAGGTAAATGGTTGTGGTGAAAAGCAAATTTTAATACTGTTGCAACACAGTTACTGCACTGATGTGCAACAAAACAAAATAGTGTAACAGCTCAGAAAACAAAAGTCTAAGGTCCAGGTTGCCTCACCCGCCCTTGCAAGCCTACTTCTTTGAGCGCTTGGCAGCCCCACTGGGGTGTCCCTCACCCCCTTCAGGATGGCCAGCGGCTTCTGCGGAGCGCCTGGTGCTCCTGCGTGGCTCTGATGCAGCGCTGACCGGGCTGCTGCGGCTGCTGCTGTCCCCAGCATCCCCCAGGTCCAGGGCAGGATTTGCGGCAGTGTTAGAGATAATCATGGCCTCCATTGCCGTAGTGATGCGGGCCATTCCCCTTGTTAACTCGGCGGTATTTTGGGTGAGACTTGACTCCATGTTGGCACTGCGCTGACAGAGTTGCGCCGTTTCAGCAGCAAGGCGGCTCATGGAGCGGTTTAGCACGCGGGCATCCCGCCTGCGCGAGAGCTCATGCTCCTCTAGCCTCCCGCATAACTGGGTAATGGCAGTGGTTAGCCTGCCTAGACCTGCTGCTACCTCCTTGTTGCTATCTACAAAGGCCTTGAAACCTGTCGCCATCTCCCCCATCTGCAGGTTGTGCTGCCGGAGCTGGCGTTGGCAGGCCATGATGGACTTCGCCTGCTGCCTTTGGATCTTCACCATTTTCCCTTCAAGGCCCATGAAGACACTGCCCTCCGGTGCTGGCGCTGCAGTGCTGGGAATGGCACGGCGCCGGGTACTGCTGCTGCCGGCCTGCTGAGTGGGCTGGGGTGCCACTGGTGTGGGTGTGGTGCTGGCCGGGGCCTGAGCCCCTACTCCCATGATTGGGTTTCCTGGAGCCACAGCCATAATCGTGGCAGGAGGTGGTGTAGGTGCATGGTGGTCCCTTGTCGGGGAGTTCTCTGGGGAGAACATCAAGGGTGGTGTGCTTGGCATTTGTGGGGAGTGCTATAGGTCATAGTCAATTGCCAGGTCTCCCTCAATACCCAGCCCGATGGTGTTTTCCTCCTCCTCCTCGGCAGCCTGACTCGTGCTTGGCCCTGCGACAGCACTGGTAGTTGCTGCAGCTGCCTCTGTTGCCTGTGGTCCTCCGCCTGATAGTGCCCCTGGGTATAAAGAAGCATTTGTAAATGGAGTGCCGATGTATTACAGTCAGTACAAATAAAGCATTGCACATGTCCTTGCATCTCCTTAGAATGTGTTCCACTGTTTCCTATCTTGTCATTCTGCACTGCCATATTTTGCTACCTTCTGCTGACTACATATACCATGATGCTTTACTCTTGTATGTTGGTTACAGTACTGGGCTGGGGTTTGGCTGTGCATTGTGTCTAATGGGGAGGTGTCTGGTAGGGTGTGTCATGATGCGCATGCTTCTTACCTGTAGCTGTAGCTCTGGCTGAGCTGTCCAGGGTCCCAATTCCGGTCACGCTCTCCCTCTCGATGGTGCTGGACACCAGTTCCTCCAGCTCTGTGAGGGGAGGCGCCGGGTTCCTGCCTCCACCTGTTGCTACTGCTTGCCTCTGGATCTCAGCCATCTTACGTTTGGTCAGGCTGCGGATGTCATAGAAGCGCTTTTTCAGCTCGTCAAGGGTCCTGGGGGTGACACCTACAGCACTGACCCTTTCTGCAATTTCACTCCACAGCCTCCTCTTAGTGCTGTCCGGCACACTGAGGGACAGCTTCCTGAATAGCTGCCTGTGCACCCTCACCACCTCCTCCACCAACACCTGCAGCTCGGTGCTGCTGAACTTTGGCTTCCTCTTCTGGCTGGCCGTCTGGCTGTCACTGGGGTTTGCCATCTTGATCGGAACAGTTCTCTACCTCCTACTCCCACTGCTGCTAACTGTGAGTGTTCAGCTCAGGCCTGCTCTCCAGAATGATCTTAATTAGCTGCACCTGCCAGGGTTGCCACTCCCTGTTTGGGTGGGGGAGGGGGGATCCACCTCATTGGCTGAATCGGCTTTTACCGATTCGGCTTTTACCGATTCGGTAAAATCCGAATCGGATTTTACCGAATCAGTAAGAGCCGAATTGGATTTAACCGATTCGGTTTGTTCAATGCATTCCTATGGGCTTTTTGGCCATGGGTGTTTTCATACCTCCGATTCGGTAATTGCCGAATCGGATTTTACCGATTCGGCTACTTCCGAATCGGTGGCAGCCGATTCGGTACGTAGCGATTCCCATTACCGATGCCGACCGAATCGGTATTATTTCGCTGTTTGTTTCCTACATCTCGTTTTCCGATTTCAGAATACCGAATCGGCCCGCCTCGGTATTCTGAATTCGGAAAATCCCTTTTACCTACATCTGGCCCTAAGTATCCATATTCCATTCTCATCCCCACGTTCGCACGTGTCCTCCTTCTTCTTGTTGCATCTCTCCGCCTAATTTCTCTTTCAGCTCCTCTTCTTCCTACTCATAGAATGTGTCCCATAAAAACTGGGACAGTCTGGGCGAATCTGGGATGTCTGGTCACCTTATCCATGGTCCTTCATCCCTGTCTGCATTGTTTTCCTCCTTTCCCCCTGTTTCTTTCTTTTACAGTTTTAAAGCCTGGAAGAAAAGAAGGGGGCTATTTTTTAGTGTTTGTCTCTGTTTATTTCTTTATTTTTTTGTCTGTGTTTGATGTTACTTCTTGTTTTCTCCTCACAGGAGGTGATGTGTCACAAGGAGTCACTGGGATCAAAGCTTCAGGGAAGTTGTAGTCTCTGTGATGGGAGTAAGGGAGGAGCTGGTTCTCCATGATGCTTCCTCTGATTTATGCATAAAATGTATGTATGTATGTAAGGGTACTGCCAGAGGAAGTGCCAGATTAAATGGGTACTTGAATGTCTCATGTGTGGAATGCAAAAATATTGATAAAAAATTAAGGCAAACCCACACCTCTTAACCTAGGTGTCTTGCTTCACCATTGCATTTGCCTCATCCACCCACTATTTTTAGAAGGAAAGGATGGGCTCCTCCATTTACAAAAGACTGCTTTCTTTAAGTGAATGTACCTCCTTTTTTCTATATTGGGGATCCAATATGAGATATGAAAAACCCCTATATTTGATCCAAAAGAATGGGATTCTTTAGTATCCTCTATAGGAATCTATTGTATTTTTAAAAGAGGAATCCCTACATTTTGAGAATGGGTTACTACCCTAACTTTGGAGTCCATAACTTTTTAATGGTTTGCAACGCATACTTCAGTCTCAAACCACTGAAGCAAATGTTTCCGAATGGCTATTTGAAATAGACGCCCACAAAACGCCACCTTTAAAAGTCTAATTCAGGAACCGTTGGAAATCACATTTTAGAAGGCCATAAAGGTTTGTTTACTGACTCCTAAAATGGGATTTATACCTAAAAAGTATATGTCTTGTAGTTGCAAACACTACAGTTCTTGCCGGTATAGCGGAGGTGGTGTTTCAGGAAATTTCGCATATTGTTGCCCTTTCATTCAAGTCGGCCACTGTGCCCGCTGATTGGAAACAGGCTAAGCTGCTGCCTTTTCTCAAAAAGGCGGGTGCTGATCCTGCTGTGCTCGCCAATTATCAGCCAATTTCACTACTTCCGGCTATGGCAAAAATTGGTGAAAAAATGGCATTCCGGCAGCTGAACCAGTTTGTTGAATCATCAGGGGCTCTCCACCCGGCGCAATCGGGGTTCCGTGCTGCTCACAGCACGGAGTCTGCACTGATGGAGATCTCTGAAGCGGTTAGGGAGTGTCTGGACAGTGGCGGCAGAGCAGCTCTAATTTTATTGGACCTCTCTGCCACGTTCGACACTGTGCCACACCAACGCCTTCTCGCTCAGCTTCCTGATATTGGGGTCACGGGCTTGGCTTTACACTGGCTGAGTTCTTTTCTCTCGTCCAGATCCCAGCAGGTCTGGCTTCCCCCCTTTTCATCCATGGATAAGACTCTTTCAACTGGGGTCCCTCAGGGCTCTATGTTGAGTCCTTTGCTTTTTAATGTTTATTTACCCCCCCCTGATAAAGATGGCCGAACAACTGCGGACCAAAATTATTGCCTATGCGGATGACACGCAGCTGCTTTTTACATGGCCTGGCGATGTTCTAGACACAGAGCTGATTCAGTCCTGTCTTTCCTCGGTTTTTAATTGGTTAGCTGCCTCGCAATTGAAATGTAATGAGGATAAGAAGGAAATGTTGTTGTATGGTCATTTTCCCCCTAGCTTTAGTGATCTACTTTGGCCGGTTGGCTTTCCGATGCCCTGCTCAGTTAATGTTCCCGCCAAGAATTTGGGGGTCTGGTTCGGAGAAGACCTCCGGTTCGAGGCGCACATTAAGAAACTGACGGGGGTTGCTTTGGGACCCTTAAAGCGCTACAGAAGTTTTTTCCTTATCTTCCTTCCACAGCAAGAGAGTCAGTAGCGAGGGCTTTAATTCTCTCGCGCCTTGACTACGCCAACGCCTTGCTGAGTGGCTCCCCGGCTTATCTGGTGAGGCGTCTCCAGGTAATCCAAAATGCTACAGACAGACTTCTATGTAATATCTCCAGCCGTGTGAGCGTAAAGAATCATTTGCAGAGATTGCACTGGTTGCCAGTTCCACAACCGATCACCTTTAAAATTCTCACACTGGCTCATAAAGCTATAAATGGTCATGGTCCTGCCTATTTGATGAAACGATTTAGCCGTTATTGTCCCAACAGACCGCTGCGTTCTGCTGCTCAACATCTGCTGCAGGTCCAGCGTTTCCGGCGTTCCCGGCTGGGAGGGCAGTCGGTTGTGGTGAAGGCCGCTTCTGCCTGGAATGACCTTCCATTATTCTTGCGATCTACCCTGAAGTTTGGTCTGTTTAAAAAAGCTTTGAAAACCCATCTGTTCAGGTTGGCCTTTTAGCTGTTCCTTATAGTTTACTTCTCTTTTTCTGTTTTTTCCTTCTCATTTCGCGCCAGGATACTCCGGCAGTAATTGAGCACGTAACAAAATAGCATAATAATAATAATAATAATAATAACAGATAATAATAATAATAATAATAATAACAGATAATAATAATACTAATAATAATAATAATAATAATAATAATAAAGCAGCTTATAAAGCGCCTGGTTACACTTAGAACAGTGTGTCCCCGCGCTGTGGATACAGACCAAGAAAGCCACCATAACTGCCTGAGAGAGAGCACAAAAGGGCCAGGGAAAGAGCGGAACCTAAACTACTTGGGAAATAGGTGAGTCTTCAATTTCTGACGAAACCTCATCTCAGATGGTTCCATATGGAGCTCGATCGGATGTGCATTCCACTGTTTACTAGCCAGGTATCTAAAAGAGCAACTTCCCATTCGTGCTCTATAAATACGCGAAACCCTGAAGAGCATACTACCTAGGGATCTCAGTAGCCGCTTCGGGCGATACATGGTCAACAAATTATGTAGATAGATAGGTCCCTTTCCCTGTGCGATGCGCTGTGCCATGCACATCGTTTTGAACAGAACACGTTCACGGACAGGGAGCCAATGCAAGGTGGCTAGAACACGACTCCCGGATGACTTCCGGGGAAGATTCAGTGCCAACCTGGCGGCCGCATTCTGCACGCACTGAAGCTGATGCAATCCTTTTTTACTCAAACCGATATACAGTGAGTTCCCATAGTCCAGGTGGGGTGTGACAAGGGTATGAATTAACGTTTTCCTACCAGCAGCGGGGAGTAGGTCCAAGGTTTTACGCAGACTTTTTGGAATGCCATAGCACTTGCCTGCAACCCCTCTGATATGGTGTTCAAAGGACTGGTTGACGTCCAGTCGTACTCCCAGGTTTTTCACCTGCTCAGAGGGGATGAGAGTGGGCCCTAATTCGGGCGGCCACCATGCTGAAGACCAGATAGACGAAGCTTTCCCCAACACCAGAAGCTCGGTTTTGTTCCCGTTGAGGCGTAGGTAGTTGTTATTCATCCAGCCTGCCAGTTCCCTAGACAGGCGAAGAAATTAGCCTGTCTACCGGGGGTTAAGATAAAGTCACCACCAGCTGCGTGTCGTCAGCGTAGGACACGATCTCCACCCCATAAGCTTCCACTGTCTTAGCCAAGGGTTCCATATAGAGATTGAATAAAGTAGGGCTCAAAATAGAGCCCTGAGGAACCCCTTGCTTTAAGGATCGCACCTCGGATTTAAAGGGGGGACAGTGAACTTGGAACCTTCTGTCCGCCAGGAACGAGCACAGCCAGTCATGAGCCGGCCCTACAACCCTTGCCTCCCTGAGGCGGGCGAGTAGTAAAGGATGCAAAACAGTATTGAATGCCGCACTAAGGTCTAGCAGCAGCAGAGCTGCCATCCGTCCTTCATCTACTGTCCCGCAGAGCAGTTCTGTAGAGAAAAGCAGAGCCGATTCCATGGAGTGGTTGGCTCTAAAGTCTGACTGTGAGGGGTGGAGAAGTTCGCCCTCCTCCATATATTTCCCTAGCTGGGCATTGACAATTTTCTCCACCACTTTGGCACAGAAAGGTAAGAGCGAAATAGGGCGAAAATTGTCCAGTTGGGACAGATCGAGGTTGGCCTTTTTTTTATCGGGATTACCTGGGCTGTTTTCCAATCATGGGGCACATAGCTTGCCTGAAAAGATAGCTCTGCCAAACGTCCAATGTGACTTATGAGAAATTCCAACTGGTTTTAAAGATCTTAGGTTGAGCCGCGTCCATTGGTGAGCCAGACTGGATACTACGGGCTATCTTCATCAGTTCCGGTAGGTCAGGGACTACAAACTGGTTAAGGCACTTATCTTCCCTAAGCCTCGTTTCTCCGGCTCGTCCTATGGGTATCTCATCCGCTCCTGTTGGAAAGAACCGATATATGGTCTCGACCTTCTGCACAAAGTAGTCCGCGAGCGCCTCGCAGATCTCCTTGGAGTAAGTATCTGGAGTAAGAGTCCTATTAAGTGAAGTAAGCTCCTTGTATATGGAGAAGAGCTCCTTGGATGAGTTTTCTGCTAGCGTCATTTTTTTATTTAAGAATTCTCTTTTAGTTCTCCTTATCAGGCCATGGTACGCTTTCAGACTATTCTCATATTCCTGCTTGGCCATCTTCTGATAGTTTTTACGCCAGGCGCGTTCTAAACCTTTGCATGCAGACTTGGCTGCTCTTATCTCAGCATTTAACCACCGCGCTGTCTTAGTGCATCTCACCGGGGTATTGTTTGTCCATGGTGCGACCCTATCTAGGGCCCTGGTCAACCAGTCCTCATATTCCTTCCAAGCTTCATCTAGGTTCTCTCTCAGTGGGGAACAACCTAGCCTCAAGGCAAACTCCAAGTCAGCCTGATTGAGTTTCCCCCATTGCCTACGTTTATGCGCCACCGGCCTAACTTGCGCAGAACTTTTAGGCAAGTCTGGTATAGAGAACTGAATCAGATAATGGTCTGACCATTGAACCCTGATCGGGGGCTGAACCTCCACACTCTCCCAATTGGCAAAAATAGGACCAAGAAGGTGGCCTGCCTGATGGGTCGGCATCAAAGATTGGAGTTTCAGCTTGAATGTCTCCAGCGTGGCAATCACCCCTTGAGCTTCCCTATTACCTTCCTCCTCCAAGTGCAAGTTAAGGTCCCCTAAAATTAGGAGCCTGTTGTAGCTTAGAGCCGGTTGCGCGACCACCTCCATCAGGCTATCTATGAATTGCGATGTCCCTCCCGGTGGGCGGTAAATCAAGTACCCATTTATAGTCAGGTTGGGCGAGGATTTAATTGAGATGAAGCCTGCTTCGCTATTATTAATGCCCACTGCTTCCAGGGTACATATCACCTCCAGTTTATGCACCAGAGCGATCCCCCCACCACGTTGTATACCATGGTCTAATCTCAGCATACCATATTGTGAGGGAGTGCTTCCAGAACTTCCGGGGCAGACTCCCCATCCAACCAGGTCTCTGTTAGAAAGAGTATATCTGGCTGGTAGTCGATTAAAAGATCAAAGATTTTGAGTTTATGTTTCTTTAAAGAGCGACAGTTCAACTGTATTAGGGTCAAAATAGCTCAAATAGGTTAGTACATCTGGCCCCTTGTTCCATGCTCTTAAGAAACAGCAAAAAGTAGAACTGATCAAGATAAACTTCAAATGCAAGATGAACTATGAAAATCCCCTGTTGAGAAGGGTCTTGGGGTTTCTCTAAACTTCCCTTGGCCCTTTCCCCAGGATTCAGTATGTGACATGACCAATAGCTCAACATAGAACCTCTGTTCCCAGCGCCCCTATAATGCAAAATTTGAACATTAGCCCCCCCAACACATTGAAATAGTCAACTTTTTGCATGGGTAAAAGGGTCTTGAAGACTGGCTAGTACAACATGGTAACACTATCAAAGGAAAATGAATGACTAGATGCAGGGCACAAGTCTTAAAATATGAAGTGGTGAGACTAACCAAGTTAGACCGCATGCAAGTGACACCATGGTGCATGACATCACAGTGCGTGACATTGCATGTGGCATCACAGAAAGTAACATCACAAACCATGACATCACAGGAAGTGACATCACAAGAAGTTACATTAGATCTTAAAACTTCAGACATATGTTTAGCAGTTCTATCATGAGTACATTTAAGTGCATGACACGATTTAACAAGTGAGATTTTGAGTTGGGGTTGTGCCAAAAAAGGACTCAATGTATGTTTTTTTTATTTATTTTAAAACTCTGCCACTAAAAAAACTGACAACAATGGGAAACGTGGCATTAAATCTGTTCTAGTTCTACTTAAATTTGCTGCAAAGTCTGCATATTAAAATATCTTATGAAGTTAAGGCACCTAGTGCAGAGATCTTTGTGTTCCCAGTAAATAATAATGGGAAGATAACTCTGGAGGTTAACACATTTGCTGGAGAGATCTGTGTTTTTTCTAGCCCCAGTATTAAATAAAAGCTTAAAGGGTTAATGTGGCTCCTGCAATGTGTCTCCTGTAAAGCACATTATGTAACATGCAGATTGCAAATTGTTATTTTAAGTAGCTAGGAAAGTGGTTTACTGCTATTAACTCAAAAATCCTTTTGCTGCTTGCAGTTCATAAATGGTAATCCTTCTAATGTAGCACAGTGAGCTATGAAGGGCATGTGATTCCTACGATTTGTAACCTTTGCTATCTTATGTAACACAATGTGGACATTGATTTACCCACATATAATTTGTTGTCAATGTATAATGTTAACATATGATGTAAAGCCCTCTGGCACACTGTATTGGGATGGGTAGGGCTATAAAAGGAATCCATCAAAATAGGGCCATTTAAATTGTTATTTGTGCAAATGTTTGAGACAGACCAGCAACTCATTTGACATTCTTCCAGTGTATGTATAGTTCTTACATACAGGGACTGAACAAAGTCAAAAGCATACATCTCTTAAATACCTGTGAAGTGATAAACTGTGTCATTCTTTACATTTAGGTGTGAGGCACCAGATAACTCCAAGCCAGGACTCTTAAACAAAAGGAGGCCTGATGGCCCCTTAACCCCGGCCTTTGTCTTGGGCCAGCAAAATGTAAAATAAGAAAGCTCCCTGCCTGTCTGCAGGTTACTGCTCTGAACAAAAGGAGACAACGTGTAGGCATTGGTGAAAGTTTCCTGGCATCTGAAACCTACACATGGACAAATTCATCATATTTTAGTGGGGCTCAACTTCTTGGCAGGGAGGATGGCATCCACCGTGTGAAAATAGTGAGAGGACACCGTCTTCCCACGTGTACCCCTGACCCATGCCCTGAATAGATGCATGAATAAATTATAAAGTACATTTTTTGATCGGGCAACTTTCAAGGACAAATTTATCAGAGATCTAATCATATTGAACGATGCCAGGAGTTTTTAGTGCCTCTGTTTTTCTGCTTTTTCTTTTTGCTTAAAGTTGAAATATAGAACACCCCAACCTTAATTTGTCATTTTCAAAAGGTTACAATTCAGTGTTTCATACTCAAAATGCCTCCAGGTAAGAACAGAATTTAGTAAAATGAACTTCTCTGCTGCATTTCTTTCTACCCAGCAACATAACTTACCGTACTGTTTGTTTCCTTAGCGTACAAATGACTTTTCCCTTCGGTATTAATTGAAATTGTATGCATTCATCTGTAATGCTGAGCAAGCCATAGCCATGATATGTGTAAAATTAAAAAAAAGGAAATGCAAAGCAGAATGCTTCCCTCATGGGGCTCAGCCCTGAGAAAAACTAAGGTGAGGCAGCTCTGGGAAGCGGTGAATTTCTCAGGTGACTGCAGGAACTTGCCTCTGAGGCTACCCTGGGGCATGCCACCATGGCAGCAATGTTTGTTAATTATGACACAGGTAGGCAAACGCGACACATTCCAAACCCGTCTTCATAAATACATATTTATTTTGAGACTAAGTCACCTTTGGAAATAAATCAGCAGTGCTGTCAAATGTTTTCTCCTGCATAGTGTCTGTTTGGAAGGCCGTCGCATGGGCAACTTCATCATTCAGCATTATGGGAGAGGTGAGGGCTTGTGAGTTGTTAAACATTCCATTGGAATTAGCAGAGGCAAAACAAACATAATTGGTGTACAATTGTAACTTATTCAGTTATTGGCACAATAGTGTGAAAAAACGGCTGCACAAATAAGCCCACTAGTCCTGGCCTTTTGATATATCTCAGAAAAAATTGTTGTCCAGACATTAAAATTTTTGATTTGCATTTTTGTATCAATAGAAAAGTAATTTAGCTTTGGTAAACATTGCTAAATTGGCTGAATTTTTCTTGACAACATTTTTTAAAATGGCGGATGTGTTACAGGGCTTATGTAATATTTCAGGAACCATGAGATCTATATAGTTCATTTTATTATCAAAACATAGGTTTTGTGAGTCAAGTAGTTGTATACAGACAGAAAATAACTCCTCAGAGCAACCCTTCCGTCATTTTCCAAAATGGCGGCTCTATAATAATCAGCCAGATTCATCAAACTAAAATCGGCTCGCAAAGGGCCAGATTCTGAGAATCTGGCCCTTTGCGAGCGCTATTTTTGCATTTGGAATTCATCATCCCAAATGCAAAAATCGCAATTCTAGAAATCGCTAAATTGCAAATAATTGCATTTAAGGAATCTCAATTTGAGATTCCTTAAATGCATTTCATGAACGATTTTAAAATTGCGAATTCGCAATCTGGGGCCGCTATTTACTGCGAAGTCTAACTACGTGGTAAATAGCAAAAACTTTGAAAAATGCACTAAAGTGCATTTTTCAAAGTTTCATGTTGCGCACACACATGCCCTAAAAACACGTGTGTGCGCAACATATGTGCACACATCAATTTCAGGGGTGCAACAGGGTGTCCTTTGGACACCCCTGCACCCTTGAAATCGCAATCTCAATTTGCGAATCGCTAGATGAGATGGTCTTCCCATTCATTCCTATGGGCCCCTAGGCCCATAGGAATGAATGGGGAGATATTCCTTAATTGCGACTGGCAATTTGCGAGTCGCAATTAAGGAATTATTAGAAATCGCTATTTTTTAAGTGATTTGTTGATGAATAGCATTTTGCTATTCCTTAATAGCGAATCGGTATTTTTCGCTATTAAGGAATCGCAAAATGTGTTCTTGATGAATCTGGGGGAATGTGTTTTAGCCATCATATTGGTGATTTATTTTATAATAGTTTTTCTTTCAGGTTTTCCATTGATTCAAATTCGTAAAAATGGGTGAAGCAGATAATAGCAGAGGATCTTAACCTCCTGAAAAAGTGTTGCTAACTACAAAATCTGATGACTCCTTCAACACAGAAAAATGTGTCATATGCATAACTAATCTGAAAGAAAAGCCAACATCAACTGTGGCTGGACAAAAGAGAACTTGAGATGCTTCAGAAATACGACAAGAAGTTCACTAAAGATTGAAACTGATGGCTGAAGAGGATCAAATATTTTATCATTGTAACTACAAGTGCTAAAAGCCTGGAAAAAATTAGCCCAAAAATTGTAGAAACCAGTTAATCACAATAAGTGTTCTGAGAAAATGACGACAACAAAACCCAATGCCCATCCACTTAGAAGATCAATGGTTACCCCCCATACAATTGATCAGAAAGCAGATGATCTTCAATGTGTTATTTGTTGTTTAGTCAGACCAAGGGCCAAACGGGATGATGAAAGAACAGA
This sequence comes from Lissotriton vulgaris, assembly GCF_964263255.1. Lineage (NCBI taxonomy): Eukaryota > Metazoa > Chordata > Amphibia > Caudata > Salamandridae > Lissotriton > Lissotriton vulgaris. The sequence continues at coordinate 901,427,594 of NC_141687.1, forward strand.
ATATAGAGTATGCGAGTCTCAAAGGGTAAACATGTTTTTATCTGCAGCTGGTTTCTTCCAAGATGAAGTTCCAGCCAAGCAGCTGATCTAAACAACCAGATGAATGTACTTGCAGTGGATTGTATGCCACACCTGAACTGTTTTAGTGCAGCATTCAAAAATTTGAATGTACAATGAGCTCCTAGCAGCAGATTAACCGCCAATTTTAAGTTAAGTTTGCTCTCTTTGATAAAGCAAATACAATTTAAGACAATCTTGAGTGCTGGCTAAGGGTTTGCACTCAGTGAGATCAGATAAATAATAGTCAACATTGATGAAACTGTATTGATATATAATAATGAAATTAAGATTTTTCTGGTTAGAAAGAACAATGACAGAATTAGTTTTTGTCAGTCTAACAAAAATAATGAGCCACTTCTGGTGTCTTCAACTGATTTGACTCCTTAAGTTCTTGCTGTCAAATATAGATCACAGGATATAGTAAAATCAGCAGAAACCATTTTAAGAAATGTTCTGAAAGATTTAGATTTTGGACTTAATGACAAATTTTGTAATGCCCCAGAGCTCCACAAATCATGGGAGTCACCAAAAACCCGATGTTGTCTTAAAATTTTTTTCATCATTGTTTTAATAGCAGCAAAGCAAAACTGTTACAAACTAAAGGTCGTGAGTTTGAAACAGAAACCAATAACATTGATGATGGCTTGGAAGATATAAACCAAAAAGTGGAAGACAATCCCATCAACCGACAGGCTTATATTTTTCAAATCATCTTTAATAATTACATCACGGAAATTGGAAAGCTCCGCTGCACATGAGGACTACCCAGTGCAAAAGTAGACTTCAATGAATAGGATTGTGTATCAACAAGTTATAATGACATAGTAAGGAGCAGGAACTGGTAAGCAACTCATGCTGTAAAATCTTGTAAATCCGACAGTACAGCAGTTTGAAGTCACTTTACCAGAGAAGGATTTACAATTGCTGCTCTTGATAATTTAGATTTTGAAGACAGCTCGTCTTTGTCTGGAACATTCAGCACACAATACTTAAAAAAGCTAAAAGAGGGCGAAATTTGTTTAACCCTTTCCATGCTCATGACGAGCTCAGCTCGTCATGATGCACGGTTGAGCTGTGCTGATGACGAGCTGAGCTCGTCATGAAATGATGGAAATGACGATAATTCAGCATAGGAGGGGAAAACACCTAGCAGCCAAGGTGTTAAGGTGTATGGCGCTCAAAGATCTATACATATAAATATTGTTTTCCCCTTCTCTTGTTTGGTACTCTGACGTAGGGAGATCATCCACTCCCCAATTCAGTGACTGAAGCCAACAATAATGTTAAATATTTGGTCCTCTAGCTCACGCTAATATCATTATACAGAATCGTATTCATGTATTTTAAATAATTACCATATTTATCACCAATCCTTGTTATTCTTGTGTTCTTTAATTTGTTCTTAGGATTCTGGTCTTTAGTCAACATGTGTTTTGTCGCCAAATGGTATGGCTTAAAAGAAGTAGAAAAACCCCTTGTGCATGTGAATAATGTGTTCTTACTGTCATACGTTTGACAATCTCCGGTACAGTGAGCTCAATACATCAGACCTGCTAAGTGATCTTCCACCACAGTCATATTCTGTGCATGGACACATTAAAAGTATGTTCTACTTGATCAGATGTGTGAATGTTTTGGATCATGCATATGTAGGGAAAGATCCATGTGAATTTGGTTGGGAAGATATCCATGGAGTGCTAAAACCTATTACATTCCTAAAGCCTCTACCCACTGAACTTACATGTGCTTGCAAAACCTGTGCTACAAAAAGATGTCCCTGTCGATATGCTCTTCTCAAATGTTCAATATTCTACAAATGTACCACAAGCGATTACCGAAACAAATAAAGTGAACTATGAAAATATGTCTAAAACAAGAGTGATAAACAATATTTTTTTTCATATTTAGATCATAAACATTGGTGTATACACAAAAAGACTAAAAATCATTATTATTTGTTTCATTTCTATATATGATTCTTCTTCCTCTGTTATAGCAGGCATTTTGGAAAATGGCGGAAGGGTTGCTCTAAGAAGTAATTGTCTGTCTCTTTAACACTATTTGACCCCCGAAACCTATGTTTTGACACCAAAATGAAGTATATAAGTCTTATGGTACCTCAAATATTACATCGTCACTATAACACATCTGCTATTTTTAAAAATGTTGTCTAGAAAAATACACAAATTAAAAATGAAAATCTCTGTACAGCAATTTTTTTACGGAGATATATCAGAAGGCCGGGATTACACACTGGACTAAAAAAATTCTGCTACTTTTTTTTAAAGTTCTGCCGCTGTTCTTTCTTTTTAAATGTCATCTCATTTCAAGAGTTTATATGGCTGTATATTGTAAAATCAAATAGGTGGCCTTTATTTGGAGTTCTGGAACTCTGAGTTTTTTCAGTTTGCTAGAAATTCTCTATTGTCTTTTTTTGTAAATCACCTCTTGCTGTTCTTGAGCCTCTGCTCCTGGAGATCTGTGCTTTCAAAAAACAGTTCACTCGGAAATCATTCTTCTATATGCTCCAAAAATGTGAAAAGTAATCTAATATTGTGTCTGAAAATATTAACATTGTTGTGCATCTTGCATTTCTACTGAAGTCAAGTAAAAATGTATCTTTTACAGGAGAGGGCTTAGGCATGAAGCTTGAAGTGATTATTGAAGTCATTGAGAGAAATCCTGTTATAGACACATACTTTGACATGTGTGCGCCCTTAGTTTTTTAGGAACTGCAGCTTCTGCATCAACGTACAGAAAGTTTGTTACAGAGAGATATTTCTAAGGTATTTTCATTCACTATTTCATTGAAACATAGAGTGTTCTATGGTGAGTCATATAGGATACTTTGCCCTTTTTTAGCAACTAAATGTAACAGACATCATTGAACAACAACAGTGATGAATCAGAGTGGTGGAGCCCCATGTCTCTGTTTTCTATCTTATCCCATTTCCTATTCCATGTTCCTACCACAGGCTGTCGTATCCATGTCATATCCCTGTGTATGTGGTCACTAGTGGAAGGTGGTGAGAAATTGGAAAGTGCATTGATTAAACCTGAGCACAAAGGGGAGCACATTCTGCCATAAAAACTCAAATGGCCTATAACTTGCATTGGAACAACATAATTACAGTGGCAGCTGTTCCAATTTTGTGGTGGTGGGGCAACGCGGGGGCTAGGGGGACGGGGTTGAGTGGAAAATAATATTCTTTTAATACTTACCTGCTCCTGCCACCTCGGTTCTCCTTTTCTGACACTGCACAGGCTCCCAGGGGGCAATCACAGCGCTGCTCTCATGCTGCAGCGCTGTGATTGGCCTGAGAGGGCTGACTTGACACTGGTTTAGGCCCAGGGAGCCTATGGCTTTTCTCCAACCCAGCTGTAGAACACAGCTGGGTTGGCGAAACACAAGTGTGCATGTCTGTTTGACTGGATATTTTCCAGCTTTCAAGTAGGCAGTGCTGTACAGCACTGAGCATGGTTCCTTCTCTTTGTGTGAGGTTTACAGTGAAAAGTATCATGACAAATGAGTAGTCTTGTGATATTACAACACCCACACAGTATTTTGAGCCACTCCCATGGAAAGCTGGCATATTGATAATCAGATTTTTAGGAAAATGTATGCAACACCCTAGTATTTGCTACACCTTGAAGCACTCATAAAAATAAATATATTTGACCTACTGCTACCGGTTGCATGGCACCTGAAGGTATTCTTTTTCTGTACGAAAGGATTCTTCAGCCAAACAGTTTCACATAGAATATCAGGGATCATGAAACTAAAGGTAAAAGGAAACTGAGAAATCCAGTCTTCAGGGGAAAATGCCAGGTAGCAGGTGGGGGAAAGCTCTTATACCAGAAAATAATTTAAAGAAGCTAGTGCAACAGGCCTGAGGAAGCTAAAAACAACAAGCATTGGAATAGCCAATAGGTCTCGCTTTTGGGACCTTATAAGTATTTAGTAATGCAGTACTATATCCTTGGTGCAACAACATCCACTGTTGCATTCCTAAACACTTATACAGTCCCAAAGGCAAGACCTATTGGCTATGCCAATGCTTGTTTATTAGGTTGTTGCTGCCATTGCCACAATGCCCGCACAATACCTGGGAGAAGGCCAGGTGTGTAGAGGTATACATATATACTAGGGCGGCAAAACACTGTGCACTGTTTGGGTGTGGCAGACGTGTGCTCAGAGAGGACAGGAGGCAAAAGCATGCACAAAGAGGGAAGGGGGCAGATGTGTGCACACACAATGAAGCAGAGGAGTGCACACATTAAACAATGTAAGCGCAGAGGTACGCATACACACAGGTCATGGGGAGGCAGAGGGATGCACACAAGAGAAGCTGAAAGGTGCATGCGGGGGTGGCGAGGCACATAGTTGCGCATAGCACGAAGGAGACAGGGTGTACAGGTGCACAGACGAATCCACAGGAAGGCCCAGAGTGAGAGGTAGTGACAAGTGCGCACAAGCGAGGCTGATAGGTGCAATAGGAGGGGCAGAGTCTTGCAAATAGAGGTAAAGACAAAGGGGTGTGCGGGTAGACACAGGAAGGGACATAGGTGCACAGAGACCACCGGGAGGCAAAAAGGACACACAGATGGACGCATAGAGGTATGCATGCAAGAGAGGCTGTGAGGTGCAAACCGGAGGTGGGTACATATGAGCACAGAGAAGAAAGGACACAGAGTGGTTTACGGGTGAACACAGGAGGTCGCCGGAGGCACATATTTTTACACAGCGGGAGGCAGAGAGGCAAGTGAGGCTGAGAGATATAGATTTGTGTACATTGAGGGGTGTAGGGTGCACACTGGAGGACATAGGGAGGTACAGAGATGCGCACAGCGGGAGGCAGAGAGATGTGCAAACGAGAGGCTAAGAGGGTCAACACGAGGGATAGCGCCCATTCATGCACACAGAGTGACGGAGACAGGGGGTGTTCAGGAGCACACATGAGGATACAGGAGGGCATAGGGAGGCACAGAGGTGGCCCAGCATAGGCAGAGAGGAACGCACATAAGAGAGGCTGGGAGGTGCAAAAGGAGGGGCAGATCTTGGACATAAAGGTAAGGCTCGGGTACGGGTGCACACTGGAGAGCATAAGGATGCACAGGTCACAGCGGAGGCAGAGAGGAACGCACGCAAGAGAGGCTGAGAGGATCAACATGAGGGATGTGGCAGATTGGCGCGCACAGAGGGACCGAGACGGGGGCGGATTGGCACTGCGGGCATTCGAGAATCGGCCTAAGGGCCGCTGTTTCAGTGCCCTCTGTGGGCCGTTTTTTTCTCCCCTTTCCCAGTCCACAGAGAGTGCTCTCTGCTGTCTGCTCTCTGTCGACTGGGAAATGGGAGAAAAAAAACGGCCCACAGCACGGAGACAGAGACAGAAATAAAAGCGCTTCACTGTGCGGCCATACAGCGATTATCAGCTGTGGCCTCTACTGCACCCCCTGCCCTGCAAAGCAATCACGCTGAGGCCGGGCTGGGGAGGGGTGATTGTTTACAAGAATCGGCCTCCCTGGGGGCCAGGTGTTTCTCATGCCTTTTGAGCCATTTTCACCATGGCCCTCCTGGAGCCCACGCCGCCGGGGAAACAGTGATAGTCTTAACACCTCGCCCACAGCCCCTCACATTCAGGGCACAGTGGGCGAGGAAGAATGGGTCTGGCTGTGGGGGCCAGGTGATGTTTTGAAAGCGCACAATCTTCACCTTAGCCCCCCCAGCAAGAAGTTAAAAAAAAGGGTTATAGTTCTTTCTCGGTGTCATAATTTTAGAACTGATGCATTTTCAATATTACATTCAAGGAAGTCATGGTTGCAGCTTTTCTATTTTATGGAACTAACAACCATTGACAAAACCTATAGTTCTGGCTTGTTGTAGGTGTAACATTACTTGCTGTATTATATATCTGAACGCAATGACAGAAGCAGCAAAATACCAGTCGGGCGGCACACTATCCTAAGCACAGATTTGTAGCTTAGGTGTTTTAAGCTACGCCCATAATTACATTGAACACCCCCTTTGGAGAGACCCCTAAGTTTTGTCATCCCACTTAAAGCCCTGGAAACAACACCATGTCACAGACACCTCAGGGCCTGGCACTGTGCATCATGCATGACTCATGACTTCCAAGGTTTCAGATTGACTATGTGCAGGGGCATCTTGAACGCCTCCCTTTGCTTTAGGAACTACAGCGAGGGGTGAGTTCCTGATGAGTCTCTTCTGTCTGCAACTCTGCGTACAAAGGCTCAGCTCACAATTATTGTGAAAAGGTGGGTGAGAGAGTAAGTGAAGGGATGGCTGGATGGATCAGTGAAAGGGTGAATGGATGAATGAAAGGGTGAATGGATGGATGATGAGAGAGAATGGATGGATGATGCGAGAGAATGGGTGGATGGATGAGCGAAATGATGGATGGGTTGATTAATTGATAAGTGAAAGTGTGAATGGATGAACAGATGCGTGAAAGGGTGGCCGTAAGGATGGATGAGTGAGTGAAAGGGAGGGTACATGGGCAAAAGATTGGATAGATGAGTGAAGGAGTGAAAGGATGGATGAGAGAAAAGATGGATGGATGATTGAAAGGATGGATGAGTGATAGGGTCAATGGATGGATGCATGAGTGGATGAGTAGATGGATAGTTGGGTGGATGGAAGGAAGGATGGATGGCTAAGTGAAAGGGTCGATGGAGAGAGAAAGGGAGAATGGATGGCTGAAAGGGTGAATAGGTAGAAGGATGAATGACTGGGTGGATGGATAAGAAAGTGAAAGGATGGCTGGATGGGTGAGAGGGCAAATGGCTAGATGGATGAGTGAAGAGATGGATTGGGTGAAAGGGTGGATGGAGAGAAAAAGTGAGGATGGATGTGTGGATGACTGAAAGGGTGAATGTGTCTAAGGGTGAGTGACTGGGTGGATGGATGAGTAAGTGAAAGGGTGGCTGGATGGGTGAAAGGGTAAATGGATGGATGAGTGAATGGATGGATGGGTGTAAGAGTGGATGAATGGGTGGATATTGGGTGGAGGAGTAAAAGTGTGGATGGAGGGATGGATGAGTGAAATGATGGATGGAAGAATACATGATGGATTGGTTTGCAAATGGTTGAATATGTTTGGATCTGGATTAGCGGCATCTTATGTTTGCCACTTTACATCTCACAATGACTATCCAAGCAGATCTTCCCGACCATTTCTCTCACCAAACATGCCTGCTCAGAACCATGAATTGTAAACAAAATATGACAACCCAGTGCTATAACCATATATATAGATTATTATCATATGAAATATCACAAAAAGACCTGCACAGTTGATCAAAGCTGCATGCATACTGAAAAACCGTGAAGTACAAGATTGGTTCAACCTGATATAAACTTATTTTGACTAGTGCTTAAATGGTTGTCTATTTACTTACTTACATAATAATGCGCAACCTCCTCTGATGGGTCTGTAAAACGTACCTTTTGTCCAGAAGGTTTGTTCTGAATTTTAACCCTTTGTCCTGAATTTTTACACTCCCCATCCTAAATTTGCACCCATGCAAGTTGGTCACCCTAGTCCTGACACTCCCATACAGAACTACAGAGTGTTCACCCTGCCTTTTCTATTTGGTTACTCTTGTAACCAGATGCACCACACTGCCAAGCTCTAACTCAAGAGGGGCCATCTAATCCCATTGGCATCCCACTCTCCACAGGGCTGACCAAAGTAGGCTGAGTAAAGCAGTACTCAAAGCTACATCGAGTGTGCCTCAATTGTCATCCCACCGAATCCAGAAAATACGGCACTAGACTCAGTGCAGTAGGTCTTCCTCAAAGGTTTACTTGACTTGCCACATCCAGCACCCAGAAATGCAATGTGTTGCTAGCCGATCCCTTCCACTGAAGCAAGAAGGAACCGGTAGGAACCATTTTGTTTCCCATTTCTTTGCACAATTTACTGATTCATTTGTGTGCCAGTTAATAATGTAACTTTATTTTAAAGGATTCATCCAAAATGCAGACAAGGGGCATATTTCTCTATATGCCAAAAATATTAATTAGTAAGTTTTGGTTAGTTTTTGTTTGTAGTGTGTAGATCTGACTGCACTCTATTTTAAGTCCTAGATTCTGGCAACATGTTTGTGTGTTGATTTCAGGACATGTCTAAGACTTTGTGTAATGTGATTTCTCAAAAGAGAGCTGTTTAGCCTCATTCTATGCTAGGCCTTGTTCGAGGCCTAAGCAAAATTTGCAAACTTGGCACTTCTTTCTCTGTGCAGAAGAATTAACTTTTCTAGCATGTTCAGGTTAGAATTCCTTTTTGCAGATTTTATATCATTTTCATGGTTAATTGAGTAATCCTCAGTCTCCTCATGGCCCAGACTTGAAGGCAGCAACAGATGTGAATAAAACTGTGTTTTTTGTATATAGACATCACTTGCTGGCTGTGAAATAAATTTATGACTAGATTGTACAGATACATTTTTTCAGCATTCTTTACACCCCAGACTGCCTTTTCCTCATTTTTGAATTCTTACTTTTGTTATTACATGTTCTGTTCCCAGAGATTCCAGTCTTACCCTTTCTCCTTGACTTTGTACTAGATTTCTGATTTATGTGATGATTAGCTGGTTGGGAAAGAGTATCTAACGACCTTGTGCAGGGCGTTAAGACTGCATTTAAGTATTCAGTTATCAGACCTGCAGTGCTCCTAGTCTTTACCAATGTTACTTGCTCTGTAAGCTTTAAAAGGCTTAATTTACTAAATATTTCTCTACGAATTAGACCTCAAAGAGTAACCAAATAGTGTTTCATGAAAGGGCATGCCCCTTGAATGTGGGCCACGCCCCTTAACTGTAGGCCACGCCCCTTAAATGTATGCCACGCCCCTTGAACATGGGCCACTTTTTTCATCAGTGCCCGGGCCAAAATGTGATCCCAATCCGACCTTGGACCGAGATGTGAGCGGGGGGTGTACAGGTGCACACAGGAGTGCCCAGGAGGGCATAGGGAGACACAGAAGTAGCAAAGCGGAGGCAGAGAGGAACTCACACAAGGAAGGCTGAGGGGTGCCACAATGGCACGGGGGAGCAGACTGGCGCACACAGAGGGAAGGAGACGAGGTGGGGGAATGTACAGGTGCACACAGGAGGTCCAGGAGGAGGGTATAGGGAGACATATAGGTGACACAGCAGAGGCACAAAGAAACGCACGCAAGAGAGGCTGAGAGGTGCCACACAGGGCAAGGGGGTGCAGATTGGCGAACACAGGGGGAAGGAAAGAGAGGGGTGTACAGGTGTAAGCATAAGGGCGCAGGGGTCACACAGCAGAGGCAAAAAGGCACGCACACATATAGAGCACGTAAGAGTTGTGCCTACAGATCCGTCACCACGGGTGCGGTGGCGCATACCACCGGCCCAAGATAACCAGCACCAGTACCGTACTGACGAAAGGAAGATGTCCAGAGAGGCAGTTGTCCTAGTGCACACGGCGCAATACACAACTGCCTCATATAAGTGCCTGCCTGTTGTGCTCCTTACACAGAGACTGGGCACAGCAGCATCTGCGCTCCCACAACTGGGATGACCCTACTCCCAGTGACGTTTTCCTGAAGGCAGCACATTCCTAAGCGGAGGCCCCGTCCTGGGCTCGCACCACAATGCCAGCTTAGAACAAATGCTCCCAATACTGCAAACAGCTGCCCACAGACTACTGGTTCAGTGAGTATTAAAATATTTCACAAATTTACCTTCATGTTCAAGTTTTCTTTGTACAAATAAAGACATTTATTGAAGGTGTTCATGTAAAAAATGTAGTCTGCAATTTTTCCCCATGGTGTGGCACTGGTCATTTTGATGTCGCCTCAATTAGTTTTGGGCCCTTGCCTGTCACAGGTACTTGACCCACCCAGGCGAGTGAGGTATCATTTTTATTGAAGACCTTGGGGAATGCTGGGTGTGAGGAAATTTGTGGAGCCAGGTAGATTCCAGAACTTTCCCACACAGAAATTTGAGAAAAAAGTGATTTTTTCAGCTACATTTGAGGTTTACAGTTTATTCTGGGTAGGAAAATGTTAGGGGACCCATGCAAGCCATACCTCGCTGGACTCCCCCAGGTGTATAGTTTTCAGAAACGTGTGGGTTTGGTAGGTTTCCCTAGATGGCCGCCGAGCCCGGGCCCAAAAACTCATGGGACCCCCCGTGCAAAACCAGGCTGTTTTGTGATTGGTAATTTTGATGTCGCCTAAATAGGTTTTGGACCCTTGCCTGTCAGAGGTCCTTGACCCACCCACGCAAGTGAGGTACCATTTTTCTACGTAGACTTTGGAAAATGAGGAGTGAGTGGAAATTTGTGGATCCACGTAGATTTCAGAACTTTTCACGACAGAAATGTGAGGAAAATGTGTTTTTTTGACAATGATTTAGGTTTGTAAGGGATTCAGGGTAACAGAACCTGGTGAGAGGCAGTCAAGTCAGCTCATCCTGAAATTCCCTGGGTGTTTAGTTTTCAAAAGTATATAGGTTTGCTAGGCTTCCCTAAGTACCAGCAGAGCTAGGGTTCAAAAACCACAGCTAGGCATATTGCCAAAAAAGTGTCATTTTTCACTGTGAAATTGTTGTGTGTCCATGTTGCGTTTTGCACCGTTTCCTGTTGTGGGCACTAAGCCTACCCACACAAGTGAGGTACCATTTTTCGCAGAAGACTTTAGAGAACACAGGGTGGGTAGAAATTTGTGGATCCACGAAGATTCCAGAACTTTCCACCACAGAAATGTGCGGAAAATGTGTTTAAAAAAAATAGGTTTGCAAGGGATTCTGGGTAACAGACCTGGTGAGAGGCAGAGAAGTCCTCCCATCCTGGATTTCCCTTGGTGTTTAGTTTTATAAAATGTATAGTTTTGCTAGGTTTCCCTAGGTGCCAGCAGAGCTAGGGTTCAAAATCTACAGCTAGGCACTATTCCAAAAAAGGTTCATTTTTCACTGTGAAATTGTGGTGTGTCCAAGTTGCGTTTTGTGCCGTTTCCTGTCATGGGCACTAGGCCTACCCACACAAGTGAGGTAATGTTTTTTTTTAAAGACTTTAAGGAACGTGGGGTGGGTGGGAATTTGTGGATCCACACAGAATCCAGAACTTTCCACCACAGAAATGTGAGGAACATTTTTGTTTTTTTACAATTTAGGTTTGCAAGGGATTCTGGGTAACAGACCCTGGTGAGAGGCAGTCAATTCATCCATTCCTGGATTCTCCTGGGTGTCAAGTTTTCAAAAATGTAAAGGTTTGCTAGGTTTCCCTAGGTGCCGGCACAGCTAGGATTAAAAAACGACAGCTATGCACTTTGCCAAAAAAGGGTAATTTTTCACTGTGAAATTGTTGTGTGTCCACGTTGTGTTTTGCGCCGTTTCCTGTCATGGGAACTAGGCCTACTCCACAAGTGAGGTTCCATTTTTCTCATAAGACTTTGGGGAACGTGGGGTGGGTGGAAATTTGTGGATCCACGCAGATGCCAGAACTTTCCACTACAGAAATGTGAGGAAAATTTATTTTATTTTACAATTTTTTAGGTTTGCAAGGGTAACAGAACCAGGTGTGAGTCACCCCATCCTGGATTCCCCTGAGTGTCTAGTTTTCAAAGATGTATAGGTTTGCTGGGATTCCCTAGGTGCCGGTAGAGCTAGGGTTAAAAAACGACAACTAGGTACTTTGCCAAAAAAGGGTAATTTTTCGCTGTGATATTGTGGTGTGTCCACGCTGCATTTTGCACCATTTCCTGTTGCAGGCACTAGGCCTACCCATGCAAATAAGGTACCATTTTTCTCGGAAGGCTTTGGGAAACATGGGGTGGGTGGAAATTTGTGGATCCACGCAGATTCCAGAACTTTCCACCACAGAAATGTTAGGAAAATTTGTTTTTGTAAAATATTTTTTTAGGTTTGCACAGGATTCTGGGTAACAGAACCTGGTGGGAGCCAGTCAAGTCACCCCATATTGGATTCCCCTGGATGTTTAGTTTTCAAAATGTATAGGTTTGCTATGTTTCTCTTGGTGCCGACAGAGCTAGGGTTACAAAACTACAGCTAGGCACTTTGCAAAAAAAGGGTAATTTTTCATTGCGAAAATGTGGTGTGGTCACGTTGCGTTTTGAGCCATTCCTTGTCGTGGGCACTATGCCCACCAACACAAGTGAGGTACCATTTTTATCAGTAGACTTATGGTAATACATATTTGTTATTACCTATTGTCTTTTGAAGCATTTCTGCCTTCCAAATGAAAGACAATGTGTAAAAAAAGAAGTAATTTTGAAAAATGATCAATAATTCTCATGCTAGTATGAGTATTCCCAATTTCAGAAATGTGCTAATACCTACTGTTTCTAAACTCTATATTTTGTTCCCATTTCAGAAATACATAGGTGTCTTTCATACCGATTTTCCATGTATACATTTACCCAGAATAATTGATATATATCCTGTACATAATAAAAAAACATTGCAAGTTGTTGATCGGTTTTTGGCTCTGGGTTCGTTGGGTTCTTGGTGAACCTACAAGTCCTATATATCCCCACAACCAGTAGGGTCTTGCAGATGTAACGATATATTGCTTTCAAGGAGCTGTCATTATTAGAAGAAGTTACAGGTGAAAACGTTGACACAAAAGACTGTTTTTTTAAACTAATTTTCAATTTTTCCTATATTTAACTGTTAGTTTCTATAAACAAACCTTGACGAAGCTACAGAAATGACCCCTTACTGAAGTAGGAATTTTGCCTTCTTTTTAAAAATGTATAGCTTTCCAGGATACATTATTGCTTTCATACCCATTTCTATCATTTACTGGAAGCACAAAAAATAGCAAAAATAGGCTATTTCCCAGAAAAATGGCAAAACTGTGTAAAAGATTTTGGTTTTCTGACAAAAGTCTGTCATTCCCTAAAATATGGGATAATGGTGATTTCAGCCCCACAAACCCTTTTTGATACCGTTTGTGGGGAAAACCCCAGACGCTTTCATTGCACTTTTTTTCCATTTCCCCCCAAAAAAACAAAATATAGCAGTATTTTGGCTAATTTCTGGGTCCCCTCCAAGGAAATCCACAAACCCTGGGTACCTTTAGAATCCCTAGGATGTTGGAAGAAAAGGACGCAAATTTGGCGTGGATACCTTATGTGATCAAAAAGTTACAGGGGCTTAAGTGCAAACTCTCCCAAATAGCCAAAAAACGGCTTAGCACAGGGGGGGAAAGGCCAAGCAGCGAAGTGGTTAATCTTTGGTATGTGTCTGTATGTATGAATGTATGTGTTTTGTGAGTGTGTGCAGCGAATGGGTGTGTGCATGCTGTGTTTTTGCAAATGGTGGGTGTATGTTTTCATGCTTGAGAATGCATGGGGGTGTGAGTGTGCATGTAGGTGGATGAATATGTGTTTGTGTGGTCCACCCAACTCGTCCTGCTCGAATTACTGGCCACCACTGATCAGATTCAGGAAAGATTACAATTTCGATGAGACAAACATTAAGAGAAGCGGGAGAGGGGCAGAAAACTTTGAAAAGACAAATGAACATGAAATCTGAAGGCAGTGGAATAGTAAAGACTAAAAAGAGAAGAACCAAGAAGGCCAGAGGCATGCAATAGTCTGTACTTGACGACTGAAAAACTCTCTTTCCAAGAAACAGAAAATGGATGACCAACTAGATAAGAGGCAGAGTGTGCACATAGTGAAAGAGAGAAAAAGTGATTCAGAGAAAAGAATAAAGAAAAGACTGAAATGGAATCGAAGCAAAATAAACATATTAAGGAACACATACATATAAAAAGTGACAATAATCTAATCGTGATAAAGTATGGAATGAGCAGTGTAGATGCAGAGAACAGAAGAATGAACCGGAATTTTTTGGTATTATACAGTTTTTTTTGTTAAACTTGTTTTTAATCAATACTGCATAGGTATCACATTACATATCGACCCACCAGGCCGTGATGTGTCAAAGAAGGATAAAAAGAAACCACCAATTAACATACACTCCGGATTAGCAGTGCAGGGTGTCCCAGGGGCCTGATTGAGTGCCCGTGTGCTCCGCTCAGAAGCGTCATTGCTGGGCGCATGGCATCTTGTGTGGCATACAGAACAGCTCCCATAGAGATAGATTATGCACAGTAGAAGCCAATGTCAACTTTAAAAAAAGGTATTGTACAGTTATAAGTGGGTGTAGTACTTTCAGTGCCCTCAACAGTCCCCCTTTGTGAGCATTTTATCAGTGTCCACCGTTTGAAGGGGGGGCTGAATGCTATCTGATATTTAGCTCCTTACCTAACCAGTGGGGACCTTATTTTGAACATTTACAAGTGACTTTCAGGCCCTTAGCCATCTGTAAAGATGTTATACATTCTGTTAAAAAACCAATAGTCAGACAGGTTCTCATGCCTGGGCACCTATGATACACCACCACTCATTAGGACAGATTTTCCAGTTCTCCATCTTCATTCAGCACTGTGGAAATCAATTACTTTATTAATGTTTTTATTCATTCAATTACCCATTCTATGTCATCAGTTGACATACTGAGCGCGGGAATGTAGGATGGTGCATGATTTAAAATTGTTCAAAGAGAATTGTAAATTCATACCGCTCCCTTTCGAACAAGTGCATTGTAGTCAGTTACACATTATTAATTTCTTAAGTAATTTCAAATACCGCAGAATATATCTGCCTCGAGAGGATGAGTGACTGAGTCAATTAGCAGGCAATTAGCATTACTGTATAAAAGCGGAATTACCATTTGAGTTAAACCCAGCACAGGAGTTAAATTGACTGAATGAACAAGCCATTATCCACGGCTTCTGGTGAGATTACTATCAAGTGAGGGGCGAAGTCTTGTTCATTCAAAACTTTAATGGATTTGATCTTTGCTGAAAGCTGAACCTTCATTGCAAGTTCATGCGTTTCCTTAGTTTCATCTCCCCATCTCAAAAACCATCTTATGACTGTGATCTTCTGATCTACAGAGCAAAAGGTGGCCTTTTCAAAACCTGGGTTTTCTTAAAGGTCAGTAGGGTGGGACAAGGTCAGGAACATATGAAACATGTATGTGATTGACTCTGCCCCAATTATGCCTGCCTCTCAATTGTTCCTGCAGATTAGGAAGTCTCCTAATTTGCATGTCAGCAGGTCTCATTTCGCGCAGCACATATTATTGCTGCTGAGTGAATGGCAAATGATAAAGGCTTCCCATTGGCACCCTTCAGCGGTGTTACATTAAAGAGATGCTATTATAAATTGGTCATATCTGGGATATCCCACAAGCTGTTTTCTGATGATATCAAGTTGACATCCATGTTATTTTTGCATTTTTTGAAGCACATTTCTTTTTGTGATACTATGGAATGCATTTCATTTAGCATCTAGGTAGCTTAAGCAGCCAATCACTTCCATCCTATCACCTTTGGAAGTTTGATATAAACAAGGTGGAGGCGAAGCCATGCTGATTGCTTGCACATCTTCAGGTGCTGGAGCTGCCACGTTAGTGTTTTAAAGGTGTGCATATTGCAAAGTGTGATCGGATCCTGTACATCTACGATGGAAGCAAACTGTGGTTCACAGAGATCTGAAAATAAAGTTAAGAGATGGCTACGCTCTGGATGCAGACTATTTGATTCTGGAGGATAGCAATGGTGACATGGAAAGGCCGGGGCATAGACTGCAATACTGCCATAATGATTCAGTGCATTGTGATTATTGCATGCATAGATTAAAAGCATGTTTCTAAATCATTAGCATACATTTTAACATGTACATTTTGCATCACAAACTTTTTTTAGAAGACAATAAAGAGACAGACAGAGATATGAGGAGAAGGACCATAGGGGTAATGAAGCCCTGAAAAGCCTACAAGAGTTTGTTTGAAGATGGGAGGTCAGTGGGAACAGCATGTTGGTTTGGCAAGTTTACGGGTAAAGGTAACCATAGAGAAGTGGGAATTGGAAGCATGTTTATGGAGAGGGGGTACACCAGGGTGAACATGATATCATTATTGAGCTGTCAGGTTTTTAGGCAATCAACAGAAGGGGTTATGGCACGGAAAAGGGAAGGGCAGAGTCAAGGGTGTATTGAACACGTTAAGGGAATCAGTAAGGGAGAGATTGAAGATCAACAGGAATTCAAAGAGTGGTTCATTAACACATTCATTGTATGGAGGGATGAATTTGGGGTACACTTTCCTCATCTGAAGATAGTTGTGGAATCTTTGTGAAAATGGGCACTAGATGAAACCGCGATGGTTGTGTGAAGGACAGATTTTCTAGGTGGGCTGTGATCAGTGGAGAGATCATTAGGCAGTTAGAGAGATTGGCTAGGTCATCCAATGGAGGTGAGTAGAGCGAACATGTAGGCGAGATCAGGATTGAAGCGCTGAGTATCTCCAGTGGGATGTGAGTATCTAAGTTAATGTCACCATGACAGATGAGCAAGAAAGGGATGCTTTTAGGGATGGTGAACAAATAACAGGTAGTGTTCCTCCAAGAACACAGCTGCTTTAGGGTAACAGGAGATCCAACGAAGATCGGGAAACCCAAGGGTAGCTGCACTTTTTACAAATGGCAAAATAAAAATAATAATGTTACATGAACTATGACAGAATATGATCAGGGTAGTGTGGATGGAAGAGAGGGATTTGTCATGCAGTAACAATAGGTAAATGTTGCATGTTGGTCTGGTCAGTTGCTACCATAATACTGCCATTGCACTGTATAACTTTTTCTGTCAGGGTGATGAAGCTGAGTTGTGATAAATGGAAGACAAATAAGTCCATGATGATAGTAGTCATATTCTAGATAATGTTGCCTTCCACATGCAGAATGGAAAGTTATTCGTTTGGGGTGGGTGATAATGCTTTAGAAATTAATGTTTGAGATATAGTAAGGTGATAAGGTAGCAGTACATTAATTTAGTTTAATGCATTCTGCTTGATATACCACAAACTGTTCCAATGAACATCATATGGGCAATGTAAGGCTCTATAGGAGAGATTTTATTGTACAAGGAAAATCTAAATCGTGAGCTGCTCTACATAAAACAGCATTGTGTGGGCGGTGTTTGGTCAAATAACTGTGCCTTTTGATTTCCACTGTTGTGGCACCCTACTAGAATACTGCTGTGTAAGACGGTTACATAAGTACTGTTTAAGCCTTCCTTGCATGTGGACCACTACCTGTGAAGAGGCGAGAGATGGATTATTTTGGGGATGCAAGGTCCATGCCACAATGTGGAAAACAACTGTGTGCTCTTGATAGAGCGCGCAGGTCACCCGACTATTTTTTTTACCAAATATTCACACTTGGGCCCATAATTTATTTACCACACTTATTTAATCGGGTAACCTACACTCTACTACCAGCAACCCTCTTCCTTTCTATTTATTTCCAATGTACCTGACTTACCAATCCTTGTCACAGGTACCTAAAATCACAATGGATCAAGGAGCTAGCTGAAAAGATAAGCAGTCATCACAATACAATATAAAATTACAATGTTTTGCACTCTTTATAATAACCACAGACTCAGGAAGTTTTGAAACCTTTATCTAATCATCATCATCATCATATGTCATGAGCAAAAGATTAACACAGATAAGACTATCTATAACTAGAATTAGAAATATCATATAGCTATGAATAAGGCAGAGAATACTAATCATTTAGAAATCGAAAAATAAAGGGAAGGTGAAAATAAGGAACATGCTAATTTAGATCAACAGACTTTCACAACTTCACTAAAGGCGGGTAAAGAAAGGGAACATGCTAAATCAAAGAAGACTTTCGAAATTTACTAACTGTTAAAAGGAAATGAAACTTATGCAATTTGATTTATCCAGATGTGCTTATTCTCTATAGGGAGGGTAAGAATGGAACATAAACTATAAAATAACGATTTAGCATTTGGCTAAAGGTAGGTAGAAAAGTGGAACATGCTAATAGACAAATAATGCATGGAATTTCATTTATAAAGGGACAGGGGAGAAAAAGGAACATATGCAAATATGCTTTACAATTATTTGAGAGTTAGGAATGTAAATATAGATAAGTAATCACCCACACAGACTTTATATTTACCTAGGATAGAGTGAAGACCTACCCTGGCCACGGGTCAGTTGGAAAAGACGGGAAAGGACCCTCAAGGACTTAGGTGCCAGTAGGCGAGCAGGTAAAGCTCATGGACAGTCAGGATAGGATAACCCCAGAATTTGGATTAGGACCGGGTTCACCAAAGGGTACGACCAACACCTGCAGCTTCGGTTGCTACTCCCTCTCTGCGAGGAATCTGCCAATAACCCCGATTGGGTTTTCGAACCTCCCTGCACTTTAAGTCTGCATAAACCCCGAATGGGTTCATGCATATCTATTATGTCGACACTGTAATCATGATGCAGTTATGATACAGGATTTAAATATTTATATTCCCGTAGTTAAGGGAATTGCACTCATTCATCACTTCCTGTTGTGAAGTTGATACACTCATATCATGTGACCCAAGTCACATGCTAAGGTCTTGGTTCGTTATTGGTTAAAGACTCAGGGAAGCAGTTGAACATGGCCCCCTAACTGTTCACGGAGACGCTCTGTTCCCGATCTTTAAGTAAGTGATTCAAGAAACTTAAGGGGTGGCACGTTTCTTTAACATATTGAATCTAGAATGGGCATGGTGCTCGTGAGATTAACTTAAGATGCATGTTGTCGAAGAATGTCGACTTTACGATACATTTTTGCCATGACATATTTCCCGGTATTTTTAACTCTGCTAGACAGTCATTAGTTTAGTTCTGGTAAAGTTCAGTCGACACACGAAGGATGTAATTGGTTCGTCTTTTCCCGCATTGAATTCTTCATACTATGAGTTCTATGTTAACATTTTGTTTAGATTTTCATTACATTTCTATTATAGAGAATGAGGACATCACTGTGCTTTATTTCTGAGTATAACATATGTGGGTAACTAACGTGGTCCTGTATGTTTCCCTTACAGAACCCTGAGGAAGGGTCCCTTTGTTTTTGACCCGAAATGCATTGGGTTTTTTGAAAGATTGGGAAAAAGAATAAATGATGAAAAAATCATAGATGAACATTATGAATATGTGAACAATGAAAATAAATGCTTGAATCATCAGAAAAGTGGATTATCATTTTTGATTATAAATAATTTTGAAACCTGAAGGAACGATCGGTTCCTCATGTTAAGGAGCGCACATCTTTGTGAGGAGTGGTTCTTCTCACTCGATGTTCAAAGTCTTAATTAGCCCACATCGCTGGGTGAATTTAGGGAAGTTTTTTACTTAAAAAAATATATAAACTTAACCTGTAGCGTGATGAAAGAGACATTCAGCTACAGGAATTTGTTTCAATATTGTGACAGCAACGAGGATATATAACGACCACTGCTCAGATATTTCGGGTCCTTTTTGCGCTTCTGTAAGTCCTGCCTGAGCTCAGGGCCGGACTGGCTGTGGCAGCACCAGGACACCTGGGGGCCGTTTTTGTTACCCGGGGCCGGTTTTAACGGCCTTCTTTAACAAAAGCTGCTTCAGTGTTTTCCATGCGCACCCCCCCACCCCACCACCCATGGCCGGTCTGACTCAATTGCCAGGGTTGGTTTGTTTTTCCAGTCCAACCTTGCCTGAAACATCTACAAACCTTCCAAATCACACAGCCCTTGCCACCTCTGCACAGGAAGAAGCATTTTTGCATGTTGACTGATCTTATTCGCAGCCGTGGTCGGTAGTAGGAGTTCCTGCAGGGCGGTGACGTGGGGAGGAGAAGGGGCAGGGTGGGGGGTAGTAATGTATGGATTACGGAGTATAACAGGTAAGGAAACATATAAATAAATAAAACAAATTTCGTTGGGCGCACTGCATCTCATTTGCTGACGCAGTGCATGCAACGAAATGCGTTTTATTTATTTATATGTTTACTTACCTGTTAAACTCCGTAATCCATACATTACTACCCCCCCACCCTGCCCCACCCATTCCCCACGTCACCGCCCTGCAGGAACTCCTACTACCGACCGCGGCTGCTCATTCGAGCTGTAGGGAAAGACGGCTAAGGAGTTGTTCCGATGTAAAAGATAAAAAGTTTTTTCTCCGTGCCCTAAGCATTTGTAAAAAAAAAAGCTGATGCTGTAGTGACATAACTCTCTTACGTCTCAACATCTTTTTTATTTTAACTGAGCCATCTTTGCAATTCAGGAAGGTGGCACAGTTTAAAAAAATTAAAAGTTTTATCATCAATTCCTTTTAACAACCTTCCATATTATTATTTAGATCTTGCAGAGGGCTTGGCTACCCAGAGGGTTTCCCAGCTCAAAGCAGCGAGCATGACAGCTTTAAGGAGCCAGCTCAGATTAACCAGGTTTTCAGCTGCTTCTGAAAGGTGAACAGAGAGGTGCAGCATTGCACCGTATGTTTCTTCTCAAATTGCACGTGAATTCAATTAGGCTTGTGTGAAATTCATATTACACTTGCATTATCCGTGGAATTTCATGTTATGCTTGTTAGGCAAAATTCCTGAAATTATGCTATTATGCAACTTTGCATATTTACTCCTCATTCGCAGTAAAAATTTACAGCGAATGCTCAATTTGAGTAAAGATTTACTGCAGAACCACGGGAACAACAGAACTAGAGCGGCTGTTGCTTGCAGTGATTTTGATTAAATGCATCCTTGTTTCAAAAATTGATATTGAGGATGAATGTCACTATAAAATGTAGCACAAAATGACAAATTTGCATTTCACGTCATTTTGTGGTAACTTTAAGCAATTACACGAAAGTAAAGTACGCAAATATCACACACCACTAAATTTAATACAGTAAATTGTTATGCTTCATTTCAAAGCCTTAAGGAGCGGCGCTATTACATCTTTACCCCCCCTTTATTTGGTGAACTTTAAACCAGACAGCATATCTTAAATCGTTATTAAATCTCGAATCTTTAAAGGATACATTTCTTACAAACATGCCTCCACTTTCACCAATAATTTAATTCGAAATTCCTGGAATTAAGAAAGTAACTTTAGCAGACTGTTATTTTAAAAAAAACAATCAAATCGCAGCATCTAGTAAGTGTCATTGTAAAGTGTATTCATCCTACAGATTAAAGGGTCTGAAATTGTGTCAATCAGAAACGTGCAAGCTTCAGGAGGTGTGGCCCAAAGGCAGTGGCGGCTTTATCAGGGAAAAGTGGTGAGCATTTGGGTGGATGAAAATAAATAAATAAATAACACAACTTACCTGCTGTTGGACATGGCCTTGTTGGCTAAAGTTCACTTAAACTTTTTGCTTTTCCCATGACCGATCTCCTGACAGAGAGTTGTGAAGTTAGATACTGTAGGTACTTGCCAATGCTAATCAGTGTGCAAGTACAGATGTTCCCTGTATAAGTTGTTGTGGTGATTGGCTGTCTTTGGTTGGTATGTTTGCCTTACTAGCAAAATCACTAAGTGATGTGAACTGTGTGTGCCAGGGCTAGTACTAAAGAAATGCGCAGAGAGGGAACATATGGTCTTCAGTGTAGGTAGGGCCTGTGCGCATTATGCTCAATTAGCATGTTGTCCTGACAAGTGCTACCACTTGTCAGCCTGACTTTCCCTTTTGCATACACATGGGGCACCCCTGCAGGACGTCCTGGGTAAGCCCTAGGCAGGGTGCAGTGTAGGTAAAAGGCAGGACCAGTGCCAGTGTGGGTGCTAGGCCCTGACAGTGGAAAATACTCCATTTCGTTTTCCCAGGTGAAAGACCATCCTGCCCATAGGACAGAATGGCGGAGGCTGGGTGTAGTATTGTTAGCCTAGTTTCCCAAGAACTGGAAATGTAATAGTGAAGTTTGGTATGTCTGAACTCACAGCATCATAACGCATCTTTTTGGGTAGATGGTTTTGTCGCTGCGTGTCCAGAAACCGCTGTTTGAGAAAATGGCTGAGTTTCTGCTTTAGACCTTTTTGTGTGTCTCAGCCGAATGTGTATTGCCTGCCTGGATCTGGGAGAGGTGAAAAAGGCTGAGGGATGTCGTGCCCCCGGGGAGGGGTGGAGACGGTGCCAGGCTGCCCTGCATCCGGGAGGCCTGGGTCAGAGCCATAAAACAATAGACCCATCTCCCTCTGAGTGATTAAAGATCCAGGCCCCCAGTATCAAAGAGAGGATGGTGACACTGGGGGGGGGGAGACACGCAAGACTGATTTAGTGGGGGAGATACGCAAGACTGATTTAGTGAGGGGTCCCCTGAGCACAAGGAAACTTCAAAGACAATGAGGGGTATAACTGAAAGAACTGTAACCCCAAGACTTTGGTTATGATGATGATGTAGTCAAGAACGTTCTCTGAATAGTTCAGAGAAGTGCTGGGAGCGCTTTGAAGATGCTGTGGACAGGTCAAGTGTCTGGCAGCTTAGACCTGTCCGCGATCGGGAAGAAAACCTCTGCCTCAGGAAGAGTTGCTGAATAGGCTGCAGGAGACACTTGACCCTTGCTTCATTATCTGGGGATTGTGGGCAGCTTGTAGCTCTTAACCGAGGAGATACTGAAGGGGCGCTGCAGTGGGTCGTGTCCCCCCTTCTTCCTGAGCAGGACTTTGCTGTTTGCTGCGTCCTGTACCCCAAGGACCTGAGGTGAGCTGGCTTCCTGTTTGAAAACACAGGAACAAAAAAGTTTCCAGGAAGTCTCAAGTGGCGCGGTGGTGGGATTGTGTCATGGCAGCCTGAGACCTCCAAAGGGGTGCCTAAAATGATCGTGGACACCCGGAGCGAATCAAGACTCTGACACGCAGGGTGTGTGTCTTGATGCGGCTACAGGTTTTGGAGCGCCTGTGGATTGTGGACATCGTGGAAGAGAGACGAGAATCGGAACGGACAAGGGGTGCATGTTGCAGTGCAGTCCAGGCACTAGTGAAGAGTGCCAGGACATGTGGGCACTAAGAAGGAGTGCGTCTCCGACACGCGGGTCGGTGTGTGGTGGTGCAGCCAGGGCGCTAGTGGAGAGTGCCTGGTACCTTGTGTGCACCAGGAGGAGGGGTGAGACTCAGGCGCGCTGTGTGCCTGTCGTGGCACAACCAGGGCATTAGTGAAGATCGCCTGGATCATCGTGTGCACCAAGAAAGGAGGTGGGCCTCCAGCATGCAGGGTGCATGTGGGGGTGCCGTTGCATCACTAGAGGAGAGTGTCTGAAGATTGTGTGCACCCGGATATGGAGCGAGACTTGGACGTGGAGGGCTCGTGTCAAGGTGCCAGCCGAGGCATAGTGAGGTGTGCCTGGTCATCGGAGGCCAGAGGATGAGTGAGTCTCGGACATCCCGTGGGTGCGTGTCGAAGGTGACACTGGAGGTGCTGGTGAGGAGTACCGGGGAGCAGTGAACACCGAGGAGCGAAGAAGTCCTAACAGTGCTGGAGAGGAGGGCCATGTGATCGGTCCCTCAAAAGCAATGTGAGGCGGCATGAGCGTTGTGTGGAAAGCTTCATGGAAGTAGCTTGTGCTGAACGTTGGCCGCCCGGACCGGCAGCTCGCAGGAGCTGAACTACCAGCCTGAGTGCGCTTTGCCTGTAATGACAAGGTTCTGGAGTGAGGCCAATCCTCTGCTACCAGAGAGGATAGCGGGGTTGCGTCCCCTCAGGAAAAGTGGATCATCGCCTGGGGCAGGGTATGTGGGCTCGGAGGGACACTCTCTCGGCCTTTCGCTGCTGGCAGCTGTGTGCGCCTGTTGCTTTGGCCCAGATCTCGGCCAGTGCTGGTCCCGGATGGGGCAGTACAGGGCCAGGACCCAGAGTGGAACTTGGGTATCATCATAGATCCGTGTTGGGGGCAACCGGACGCATAACTTTTTTAAACAGTTGTATAACACTTTGCATATTTGCTGCTAATGAACTTTCGAACTATTGGACAACGTCTGACACTAGTGGTGCTTAACGAACTCAGGGGTTAGTGCGCTATGCACTAAGTTATGTTTCTCTTGCAGGATACAGGATCCTAGCTTAGCGCACTGCATTGGTTGTTTACTGCACTGTACTGAATTGCACAGTGACGCATTACCTTATTCCTTCCTTGCACAGGGCATGCTGGTGGCAATATGCATTGCATTGTCTTCCAATCGCACTGTACATAATTGCAGCGTAATGCATTGCTATATTTCTTCCTTGAACAGGGCATGCTGGTAGCGAACCGAGTTGCATTATCTTGTGTTGACTCAGTACATGATCGCGACGCTACGCATTGATTGTTTCACTGTGGCACTGTGCAGGACCCATCGTTAAGTAGTGCGGTATTTCTTGGATTTTTTGCAATGTGTGTGTTCCTAGTGATACAACATACCTAGTCTATTGAGAATGGTTAAAGGTCAGTGTAACTGTTGGTTAGAAGCGGTGGTTGGGGATTAAAACCGCCCAACCCACTGGAAACAATATTACCCATTGTATATGTGTGGAAGTTGTATCATGTGGTCATTTCATTTATCTTTCTAAATAAAGTATACTTGTTTTATACAAACTCGTGTGGAGTCCATTTGTGATGACATCATTGGGATTGCTGTGGGCGTGGTTGCATATACTGAACACTCGTGCCTTGGAGATAAACCTGGCTGCCTGTGTCAAGCTAATAAGGGGGTGAGCAGCGCTGTCTCGGACGGTGTCCTTTCTTGGCCTAATGGGGGAGCAGGGGGTCCGGGTTGCGCACTTGACAACAACGGTGCGCGCGAGAATGCCGGATTCTAACACCTGCCTATCGTCGCATCGCCGACTCGGTACTCTTCTGCTGCTGCACTGAACATTCTCCCTTGCGGCCAATCCTGACGCAGTTCTCATGTTTGAAAGCAGCATCAGGATTGGCCTAAGCGCTGTTAATTTGGTCTCCCAGAGAGACTAGGAGCCTGTGCTTTGCTCTCTCCAACCCAGCAACGCAGCTGGGTTGGAGACAGCTGCAATCAATCAATCAATCATAGACATTTATAGAGCGCTCTACTTACCCGGAGGGTCTCAAGGCGCTAGGGGGGGGATGCTGCTACTGCTCGAACAGCCAGGTCTAGAGCTTCTTCCTGAAGGCGAGGTGGTCTTGGGTCAGGCGCAGGTCGGTCGGGAGGGACTTCCAGGTCTTTGCGGCCAGGTAGGAGAAGGACCTTCCTCCTGTCGTCGCTCTTCGGATGCGGGGGACGGCGGCGAGGGCGTGACTGGCTGATCGGAGGTGACGTTTGGGAGCGTAAAAGTTGATGCGGTTGTTGAGGTAGCTCGGGCCTTGATCGTGCAGGGCTTTGTGTGCGTGGGTGAGGAGACGAAAGGTGATTCTCTTGTTGACCGGGAGCCAGTGCAGGTCTCTCAGGTGTCCGGAGATGTGGCTGTGTCGTAGGACGTCGAGGATGAGTCTGGCTGAGGCGTTCTGGATCCGTTGGAGTCTCTTCTGGAGCTTGGCGGTGGTTCCGGCGTAGAGGGCGTTGCCGTAGTCCAGTCGGCTGGTGACGAGGGCCTGGGTGACGGTCTTCCTGGTCTCGGTGGGGATCCACCGGAAGATCTTACGTAGCATGCGCAGGATGTTGAAGCATGACGAGGAGACGGCGTTGACTTGTTTGGTCATGGAGAGGGAGGAGTCCAGGATGAAGCCCAGGTTGCGTGGGTGTTCTGTCGGTTTGGGTGCGGTGCCCAGGGCGTGGGGCCACCAGGAGTCGTCCCAGGCGGAGGGCGAGGTTCCCAGGATGAGGACTTCCGTCTTGTCCGAGTTCAGCTTCAGGAGGCTGGTCGACATCCACTCGGCTACCTCTTTCATCCCTTCGTGCAGGTTGGCTCTGGCGGCGGCGGGGTCGTTGGTCAGGGAGAGGATCAGCTGGGTGTCATCGGCGTAGGAGATGATGTTCAGGTTGTGTTGGCGTGCGATGGCCGCGAGGGGGCTCATGTAGACGTTGAAGAGGGTTGGGCTCAGCGAGGATCCTTGGGGTACGCCGCAGATGACTTCGGTGGCCTCTGACTTGTACGGTGGTAGGCGGACTCTCTGTGTCCTTCCGTCGAGGAAGGAGATGATCCATTCCAGTGCCTTCTCCTGGATTCCGACGATGTTGAGGCGCTGCGCTAGGGTGCGGTGGCAGACGGTGTCGAAGGCCGCGGAGAGGTCTAAGAGGATGAGGGCCGCTGTTTCTCCGTTGTCCATCAGGGCTCGAATGTCATCGGTGGCAGCGATGAGGGCGGTCTCGGTGCTGTGGTTGGCCCGGAAGCCAGACTGTGAGGGGTCGAGGGATCCATTCGTCTCGAGGAAGGCGGCTAGCTGCTTGTTGACGGTCTTCTCGATGACTTTGGCCGGAAACGGGAGCAGCGAGATGGGGCGGTAGTTCTTGAGTTCGGTGGGGTCCGCTGTTGGTTTCTTGAGTAGAGCGCTGAGTTCGGCATGCTTCCAGCTCTCAGGGAAGGTGGCGGTGGTGAAGGAGGTGTTGATGATGTTCCGCAGGTGGGGTGCGATGACAACGTCGGCCTTGTTGAAGATGTGGTGAGGGCAGGGGTCGGTCGGAGATCCGGAGTGGATGGAGTTCATCATGCGGACGGTGTCTTCGATGCTGATCGGGGTCCAGGCGCGGAGGGTGGTGGTGGGGGACGTTGGTTCGGTCGTGACGGTCGTGGCGTTTGTCGGTTGGGTGCTGAAGCTGTTGTGTATGTCCGCGATCTTGTTGTGGAAGTAGGAGGCGAGGGAGTTGCAGAGTTCTTGCGATGGGGTGATGTTGTTGTTTCCGGCGTTGGGGTTGGAGAGCTCTTTCACGATGTTGAAGAGTTCCTTGCTGTTGTGTGCGTTGTTGTCCAGCTGGTCCTTGAATGCAGTTTTCTTGGTGGCGCGGATCAGTTGGTGGTGCTTCCGGGTGGCGAGCTTGAGGGTGGTCATGTTGTCTGGTGTTGGCTCCCTTCTCCAGGCTTTCTCGAGGGCTCGGCAGTTCTTCTTAGAGCTCTTGAGTTCGTCGGTGAACCATGGGGCCTTCTTGCTGCCGGGTCTGCTGGGCGGGGTCCTCAGTGGGGCGAGTTCGTCCACGCAGTTGCTGATCCACTTTGTGAGGTTGTCGGCGGCCTGGCTGGGGTTCGCTGAGCTGGCGGGAGGGTGCTGGCTCAAGGAAGCGGCGAGCTGGTCGGCTGTGATCTTGTTCCAGCTTCTACGGGCAACCTGTTGCTGGTGGTGGTGGATCGTCGTTCTTTTGAAGGTGAAGTGTACGCAGCTGTGGTCCGTCCAGTGGAGTCCGGTGGCGTGGGTGAAGGCGATGTCTTTGCTGGATGAGAAGACGGCGTCGAGTGTGTGTCCGGCGAGGTGGGTGGGGGTGGACACCATCTGCTTGAGTCCGAGGTTGGCAAGGTTGTCGAGCAGGGTGGAGGTGTTGCGGTCGTTGTTGTTCTCCAGGTGGAAGTTGAGGTCCCCCAGGAGGATGTAGTCAGCGGAGCGGAGGGCATGCGGGCTGACGAAGTCGGCGATGTCCTCGCTGAATTGGGTGCGTGGCCCCGGGGGTCGGTAGATCAGGGTGCCTCTGAGGGTGGTCTTCGGGTCGGTGTGGATCTGGAAGTGTAGGTGTTCGGCGGTGGTCAGGATGTCGTCGGTGTTGGTCGTGATGCGGATGGTGTCCCTGTGGATGATGGCGATGCCTCCTCCCATCTGGTTGGCGGTGCGGTCCCTCCGGGTGATCTTGTAGCCCTCTGGGATAGCAATGGCGATGTCGGGCGCTGAAGAGGCGTTCATCCAGGTCTCCGTGAGGAAGGCAACGTCAGGGGCTGTGGTGTCAATGAGGTTCCAGAGTTCGATGGCGTGTCGGTGGACGGAGCGGGTGTTGAGCAGGATGCACTTGAGGTGGTCGCTGCTGTTGGTCGGCTCGACAGGTGCTAGTGCGGGGCAGGTCCGGATGCAGGTGAACTTGCAGGCGGTGCAGCAGAAGGGTCCGTGGGTGCGTCTCGGGGTGGCTCGGTAGCATCCCGGGATTCGGCAGTCGTTGAGTGCGTTGAGGGTGGCGGCGTCGTAGGTCCGGCGGGTTGGCTTGATTCGGCGGGGACCAGGGGTTCTGGCGCTGGGCGCGGTACAAGCGGACGGGCGCAGACGGGCTTACCTTTGGTGCACAATCGGCGCTCCCGCTGCGCGTGACCGCTGCGCGTTCGCACGGTCACCATATATGGCCAAGTGCGAAGGAGGGCGGAGCAGCTGGGAGGCGGGAGCGGGGAGGGTACAGAAGGAAAAAAGGGGCGGGGTTAGCGGCGGTGGCGGGAAGCGGGTAGCGGGGAGGGATGAGACGGGGACGAAAAAACAGGCAAACAGGCTCTGAAGGGAAACACAAGTACAAATACAATTCTAACAATAATGCAGGGGTACAAGGCACTAAAGGAACCACAAATGATTTTCTAACAAAAATACAGGGGTACAAGGTAGGATAGCCGGTCAGGCGAGCACAGACCACACCGCTCGATGGTAGGGGGCGTGGTCACGCGGCGGCAGCCGGGGCAGCGAGGCAGGCAGGCGGGGAGGCACACGCAGCAGCTGGTGGCCGTGCGGCGCGGTAGTGTCCTAGACTAGGTCACACTCACCTGCGTCGCACGGTCGCCATATATGGCCAAGTGCGAGGGAGGGCGGAGCAGCTGGGAGGCGGGAGCGGGGAGGGTACAGAAGGAAAAAAGGGGCAGGGTTAGCGGCGGTGGCGGGAAGCGGGGAGCGGGGAGGGATGAGACGGGGACGAAAAAACAGGCAAACAGGCTCTGAAGGGAAACACAAGTACAAATACAATTCTAACAATAATGCAGGGGTACAAGGCACTAAAGGAACCACAAATGATATTCTAACAAAAATACAGGGGTACAAGGTAGGATAGCCGGTCAGGCGAGCACAGACCACGCTGCTCGATGGTAGGGGGCGTGGTCACGCGGCGGCAGCCGGGGCAGCGAGGCAGGCAGGCGGGGAGGCACACGCAGCAGCTGGTGGCCGTGCGGCGCGGGGGTGTCCTAGACTAGGTCACACTCACCTGCGTCGCACGGTCGCCATATATGGCCAAGTGCGAGGGAGGGCGGAGCAGCTGGGAGGCGGGAGCGGGGAGGGTACAGAAGGAAAAAAAGGGCGGGGTTAGCGGCGGTGGCGGGAAGCGGGGAGCGGGGAGCGGGGAGGGATGAGACGGGGACGAAAAAACAGGCAAACAGGCTCTGAAGGGAAACACAAGTACAAATACAATTCTAACAATAATGCAGGGGTACAAGGCACTAAAGGAACCACAAATGATATTCTAACAAAAATACAGGGGTACAAGGTAGGATAGCCGGTCAGGCGAGCACAGACCACGCCGCTCGATGGTAGGGGGAGTGGTCACGCGGCGGCAGCCGGGGCAGCGAGGCAGGCAGGCGGGGATGCACACGCAGCAGCTGGTGGCCGTGCGGCGTGGGGGTGTCCTAGACTAGGTCACACTCACCTGCGTCGCACGGTCGCCATATATGGCCAAGTGCGAGGGAGGGCGGAGCAGCTGGGAGGCGGGAGCGGGGAGGGTACAGAAGGAAAAAAGGGGCGGGGTTAGCGGCGGTGGCGGGAAGCGGGGAGCGGGGAGGGATGAGACGGGGACGAAAAAACAGGCAAACAGGCTCTGAAGGGAAACACAAGTACAAATACAATTCTAACTATAATGCAGGGGTACAAGGTAGGATAGCCGGTCAGGCGAGCACAGACCACGCCGCTCGATGGTAGGGGGCGTGGTCACGCGGCGGCAGCCGGGGCAGCGAGGCAGGCAGGCGGGGAGGCACACGCAGCAGCTGGTGGCCGTGCGGCACGGGGGTGTCCTAGACTAGGTCACACTCACCTGCGTCGCACGGTCGCCATATATGGCCAAGAGCGAGGGAGGGCGGAGCAGCTGGGAGGCGGGAGCGGGGAGGGTACAGAAGGAAAAAAGGGGCGGGGTTAGTGGCGGTGGCGGTGGCGGGAAGCGGGGAGCGGGGAGGGATGAGAGGGGGACGAAAAAACAGGCAAACAGGCTCTGAAGGGAAACACAAGTACAAATACAATTCTAACAATAATGCAGGGGTACAAGGCACTAAAGGAACCACAAATGCTTCAGTGCGCATGTCAGTTTGACCATCCTGAGAAGGCTAACCAAACCAACATGTGCATTGACAGCAGTACTGCTCATCACTCCCCCTCCAGTCTGTCGTTGTCTGTCCCATTCCCAAGACTCATTCAGGCTAAAAATAAAACGTTAATAAACCCATGTTATTATCGTTTCGTTTTTTTAATTTTGTGGCTGCTGGCGGAGGGGGGGGGGGGCGATGCTCTTCGTTGCTGGCCTAAGGGCCAGAGCTACCAACCTTGGAATTCGGGAATGAGATTTGAGCCCTAGAGTTGGCCCAATATCCTGTGATCCTGGGCAAATTCCCTTATCTCCTCATGCCTTAAATTTAAAAAAAAAATAAAGACCTGACCTTGTGTAGTTTAAGTTGGTGCTCATGGAAAGGACTGTAATGCCTTTGGGCCAAGGGTTAATCTCCAACCTCTGCCTGGAGATTTAGCAATCACAGTAGAGTGTATGTAACAGATGAGCAATGGTAAAATATGGAAGAGGTGTGGATGTAAATCAGCAAGTGAATGTGCTCCTCATAGCCCACCCCAGTGCTGGCAGAGTGGTTGGGGATGGTTGTCTTATCACGACAAGAGTTGAGATTGACTGAGGTGAATATATGTTTCCAAATGCTCCAACAAGAGGCTCATGTTTTATAAATCCGCAAGCTTATTTCCAAATACATTCTACTGGCATTAGCAAATAAATGCAACATTAATTTATAACCATGAAATGGTTGCTTACTCCTGGCTGCATAATTGTAACTTTCTAGGAGATTTTCTGAACCCTAGATGGCAACACCCAACACGGCAGCCAACATCTGCCAGTGAAGATAAATATTGGGGACTTATAGTGATTTCTTTTTCAGCAATAGTTTTATTGTTTTTCATTATACTGTGTAATAGTTACAGCACAACAGATGAAACAAAAAAAGGATTCTCTATCCCTACCTCTATCCCAAGAGGTTTACAGATCATCACATCTGTAGTACACATAGCTGTAGTTACACCAAAATGTTTTTTAATTAGCCATTTTCAAGGGCGACCAAATATCTCATTCCTCGCCATTGCGGAGTGCACAGTGCATATGCTGGGCCCTTATTGAGAACCCCCAACAATGACCCCATTTGCTTTCAAAATCAATAACTTGTCCTGCCATCTTCTGCATTAAATGTTCCATAGCACATATTGTTCATAGTCTGTGGAACCATTTTTCTATTGGGGGTGTGGCGGATTTCTTACAATTGAAAGCAATTGTCAGTTTTTCCACCCCTAGGCAGTGTAATATTACATACCTGATTGGTTTAAGTAGGCATTTAATTTCCAGATGGTCACATTCCCAGAATCACCAGCCTTGAGAACTCTGAGAGGGGGTAGCCCAGGAGCTGCCACAGTGTCTTCTTCACCTCTTTCCACAAGGGTGTTACATTGCGGAATTCTCACTGTATGTGCAATTGTTGTGCCCAGTTCACCTCATCCCCTCAGCATGCAACGCTAGTCTCCGGATACATGTTTCCATCTTGCTGGGGCATAGTACCAGCCATACATTTCCCTATAATAGGTCTCCCTATATTAGTATTCAGCCAGTTTTTATAAATATCTCTGCTAAGGCATTCCCATTGATTGAGTTGCATTCTTATCTCTAGGTCTTTTTCCCACATGCCCACACTCACCCATCTGAGCTCTCCTGTTGGCCTCATTAAACTTTCATACACTCATGCTATTCTTTCATTTCTCCCTATCTTCATCAGGATCTCCTTCTCAAATTAGTTTTTTTTCTTGGTTAACTGCCTCTTTATTCCCGGGTTAAAGGGACCAATGTCGGATCTGAGAATATCTCAACCTATTCTTCTTGCCCAAATTAAATTCGAACCTGCATCGCAAAAATTATGTATTCATCCTGATAATGAACATGTTTGACAAGCCAATCTTCCCTCCAATTATTAATTCTTTGTCCCCATCGATGGTGTAAATGACAGGTTAAAGTGCCTAGCAGTATAGGCTGACGGGAAAGATGCTAAGTGCAGTCAACCTGCTATTTTGTCCAATGTATGTAGGGTTGTTGCCATTCATGTACTAAGAAATGCATTCTTCAGCCTCTTTCTGATGGCCATATTATATCCCAGAGCTGTCTGCCAACTACTGTTCATTCCATTGGCACTTATGTGATTTCTACTACATATTTAGACAATTCCATTATTACTCACAGCTGGGTAGCTTCATAAAATGTTTGAAACTTGGGTTGCCACTCTGGGTCTATCCATATTACACACAAAATCATTTACTAGCTTTTGGAGATGGACAAAAAAGTTGTCTTTAATTACAATTAGTAAGCCCTGAAAGAGGTACAGCAGTTGTGGGAGCACATTAATTTTAACTGTATTTATTTTTCCTGTGGATGGAAAGAAGAGTAAAAACCATCAAATAAAGTTATTCATGATCGTTTCTATTACAGATGGCAAATTGATACCAAATAGGTCAGTTATGCCAGGATTATTCTCTATTCAGAGGTATTTAATATAGCACTGTGGCCAGCAGAACCGCGTCTCTTCAGACAGTTCCCTTATTTCCTTCTGTGTGAGTGAGAGGTTCAGAATCTCTTTCTCCCCCATATTTATTGTATAGTCTGCAACCTCCTCAAACTCCCTTATCTGTCAAATTAGTGCTGGGAGAGACCATGCCGGTGTACCAAGGTAAGCAACACATCATCCGCATCTAGAATGAATTTACGTTCTACTAAGCCAAATCATATTCCCTCTACTTCCTGCAAGTTTCTAATCATACCTGGAAAGAGTTCAATGCCAAGCGCAAAGAGGTGATGGGACAGGGGACATCTCTACCTCTTGCCACTTGCCACTGCAGTCATCTGTGAGAGCCTTCTTTTTCATGAGATTCATGCTATTGGTGTTTTATAGTTCACCAAAATCTGTGGTCCCATACCCATCTGTCTCGCGACATTCTGTAAAAAGGTCTAAGGCACCCTTTCAAAGGATTTTTAAGCATCAAGTTATAAAAGGGACGCCGGTATCTGGTTTTACTCTATTTTCTCAACAAAATGGATTGCTCTGCACATGTTATTGTATGGTTGTCTACTGGCTACAAGTCACTTTGATCAGGTTAGACAATTTCTGGTAGGATCTGTTTCCGGTCTCATTGCCAAGACCTTCAAATGTAATTTAGCATCTATATTAAGTAATGTAATTGGTCTGTATAACTGATGCTTACCTGGTTTAGAATGACAGTTATAATCGCCTCTTTCATCAAGGATGCTATATCCGCTTTTTTAGAACACTTTTTGGATAGATTAGTCAATTAGGGGGCGAGTGTTCTGCAGAACATTTTCTAAAATAAATTCCCAGGAACCCTTCTGATCCGTGGTATTAATTTGTTGTAGGTGTTTTATTGCCTTTGTAAATTCATCAACATTAATGCATGACACTGGCACTTCCCTCTTAGTGCTAGATATTGTGGGTAGTTTTCCTCGTGTAAGATAGAATTTTAGCTTTTTTGTAAATAGAGCTTTATAACATTTATAGAATTTAGCAAGTGTATCCTGTTTCTTTAATATTATATCTCCTGTGTGGATCTAGCTCTTTAACACATTCCCTTTCTCTATTTCCTCATAATAGACCTGCCTGTGTTGTCCCCATCTGATATCTCATTACATACATCTTAACCTTTAAATGTAGTCCCATTAACTAAGCCTTATTCATGCACTCCATATGTATATGCATTTGACCTCTGATTGCCATCAATTGATGTTTCAGTGTTCATGAGGGTGTCACCCTATAGACTGCTTCAGCCTGCCTCAGTTCTTTTTCTAAATCTGACATCTCTTTCATCCTTTTGTTCTAAGTGTGCTGTGAAGGAAATGCATTTCCCCCTAATTACTGCATTAAAGGCATTCGATATTGTTTCTTGTGCTACCTCCTCCAACTTGTTACCCTTAAAAAAATCTAAATATTTTCAGCGAATTCTTCTCTAAATAGTGGGTCCCAGAAAAATCATGTGCCTAATCTCTATAGTGAGTGTTGTATTGTTGTAGTAAACAGTAATTCGAAATAAACTGGGGCATGATCTGAAATGGAGATTGATCCTATATGTGCTGTAATTGCTTCTGTTTGCAAAGAGTTACTCACTAAAATATAATCAATGCATGACTGCATTTGGTGGACATGAAAATAAAATGCAAAGTCAATGTAGTTGAGATGTACATCTCTCCATACACCTTGTAATCCTAATTCAGTCATCTTTTTTTCGTTGTTGTGTGCAAGACACCACTTAGTTGGTGCATTTAGCCCATTACCATTTAGGGATATAAATGTAATTCCCTGTTCTTGTCTAGGTGTCACAATACCATCCCTGTACCTGACCATATAGTGTCGCCTCTATGCGCAGGTTGCCTCCACATCCAACTCCCAAATGAATAACTTTAATTAATCTTGTCCTCAACAAATTTATAGTACAGGTCAACCAGAAGAAGTACTGCTTCCTCCTTTCCTTTTAAGTATAGCCCATAGGAGCTGTCCTATCGAGCAACTTATGTTGTTGACTCTGAAGAGGATTCCCCCCTCTCTTCACTCCTTCCCTGCACCATTCTAAAGCTCATTGAAATAGGTACTTATCCTTGAGGGAGAGTCCTCACTAGTTCAAGGGTTCATTGTATATACATGGTTTGCTCCTTACCTGAAGACTTCTCTTGCAGATGTCTTTCTACTATTACTCACCACAAAAGTTAATGTTTTTGTTCTTATGTATTATGCAGCCCTATGTCCTCTTCATCAAAATGCCCACACATTATGTCTATTATTTCCTCTCTGGTTTCAGTGTTTACCAGTTGCTTATCGCACTCCGCCCCCTCCTTTTTCTTGTGGGGGTTGTCCTGTCACTGTGTGTTCATGCTCTGTCTCCAATCACAGGATTTTTGTCTTGTCTTCTTTGTTTTTCACTTCATTTTTTTTAACTTCCTTGTTTCTGACAGCATTCAGAGCATCTTTTCCCTTAATGCACCCTGTGCAAACACTTCACAGTTTCGGGCGTTCAGTTTATCAAGCATTCAAGGCAGTGTGCAGTTCAATATGTAGACTTAGCGCTAGTTGTCTGTGTCCACAGTACGCCTTTCTAAAGCTACCACCAAAGCGTATGTAGTGTGGAGGTCTATTTAGGCTTTCTATTTGGAGGCTAGCCAGCCATTGAAAGCACTATGTTAGGTTCTTGCTCTCAAATGACCCTTCATCGAGTATTCAGATTATGCACTCTTTAACTATCTTTAAGTGCATGTATTTTACTGCAAGAGACTCTCAGGCACTCATCACCCTTGTTACACACTCATTTATTCTGTTAGTTGGAGTTTCTCCCTCATTCCGACTCATCGCCAGTGTTGCACTGTGTTTTCCACCTCACTCTGCTTCACCTCTCATTGTCCCTTCTCTCCACCTTGTTCAGAGCTCCTCTTTTCCCCCTTACTCTCGATGTACCTTTACTATGACACCACTGGATAGCAATCACCTGGGCCCATTGCTGCAAATGATCCCCCTGTCGCATGTAATTCTCAGCCTTATTTATCATTATGCTGGAGCACGTCTAGCATCTTGTTTCGGTCTCCAGCGCTCTCATCAGTCGCTCTGGGTGTCTGCCAAACTTTCTCCTTGCACTGCCTAGAGTACAGTTTAGACCGCCACTCCACTCTCCAATTATTCCTGTCAGCTATGTAATTTTCTTTTAACAGTTCAAACTCGTTATATGGCCCAGGAAGTTCACGGAAGACGCATCCTATTGTGCCGCCAGCATGACCACACCCCATAAATAGCCTTTTTAACAAGTGTAAAAGAACTTTGAAATCACAAATGTCAGTTTACACTCATAAAGATTTTTGTGTGGCTAAATGTACCCCCACAATGACCAATATGCTGTACGCTCCATAATCACCTTTTATGCAGGTGACCAACAACAGACAGGTCAGAAATGCAAAATATGATGTAGTGCTTTTCTTGATATTTTGTATGCATATGTTTTTATTTGATTACTTCTTCTATTTACTCCTTATACTTTTTCACCTCTTGTTCTCTTGCTTTGTCAGCTTTGTCATGTTCTAATTTTCTCTTGCCCCGCTGAAGATCCCAGGTCTTTTATGTTGATGGTGCAGTAGGTATGTTGGTGTCACAATTCATACTTCATACTGTTGGGAAGCATGTTTTCTCAGTTAGGACAGGGGATGCCTACAGTGTAGAAAACCACATTTACATGTTACCTTACTAATAGCTTCCTATACTGTATCCTTTGGCAGACTTTCTATGTGAAGGTAGTTCCTCGCCATTGTGGTAAACATAGGCACTTTGAAATGCTCTGTTATCATCATAGTAGGTGGCATGAGGACCCCGTTTTAGAGTATATACAGCAGTGTAGCAAGTGGAAAGGGTGACCCAGGGGTGGGAGTGGCCCACTCTACACCAATTAAGTTAGTCTTTTTACTCAACTAGGGGGCATTGGGGCATTATCCTTGCTCACCTTGGTGATCAGGCTATACTTTCCAAACAAACAAATGGACATAGCAACGTCTACTGCCTAAAAGGATTGCTGATTGCATCCTGCAAGTGAGTCATCACAATACTTTAGGGATCATCTATACTCCAGAGTTTCGAAAAGATAGCACAAAATATTCCATTCGAATTGTATATCACATAATAAACTATTAATTCTGCTTCCCATTTTGTGATTAAACATTAACAAACTTCATCACTTTCAGAGATTTCTGGTACCTGGGTTAAATTACCCGATCTCAACTTTGTGATCCCATTTCCACTCAGTCAGATATTTTTAAAACGTGTATTAGTTTCAACAGATTGTGGCTTGATACCAGAAGATGGAACATGATTCAACTTCAACATTCGAATAAGTGCATAATTACATATACAATATGGGAAATCTAAAAGCAATAAATGAGTGACGAAAACAAATTGCATAAACTAGCAAAATGTTCACAAAACACACAGTATGTTTATATTTACCAAAATGAAGACATTCTGCTTGATGTGGAGTTTATTTGGTAAAGAATTCTACGTTCTTGTAGCAGTATAGGAAATTGTTGCATTCGAAAAATACAGTTTGGGTGTTCTCTGCAGACAGATTTTCACAGTTTGTATTTGAGGACCTAATGCAGATTATACCAATAATTGCAGTTGACTTTGCACCAGCCAATTGCTTATCACTGGTTAACCTTCTTGTCAATATCATTACTTGCATCTTATTTAATGGCTTCACTTCCTCTTCTTGTGTTTGTCCCTCCCTTGGAGCACAGCTTCTTTACCATGCACTTGATTGGAGTACTTTTAAGCTTCCATGGCTCTCCACATCAGGAAGCCACTTTTCATTTCAGCACTCCATTTAGCATGAGCTGTTGCACTCTCCCCGGGTACTGCTTGCCTTCTGCCCATCCCCGTTCATCAGAGTTCTCTCTGTCACATTCTTTCTTTTTGTGTTTACCTTTTGGAAGACTCTGCTGCTGCAGTTTGCTGCCAGGCTACTCCTTTAAAAGAACATAAGCTTTGGGACCTTTTTTTATATTTTAATGTACTGCTTCAGGAAG
The DNA here is from genome assembly GCF_964263255.1 of Lissotriton vulgaris. Classification (NCBI taxonomy): domain Eukaryota; kingdom Metazoa; phylum Chordata; class Amphibia; order Caudata; family Salamandridae; genus Lissotriton; species Lissotriton vulgaris. The sequence continues at coordinate 901,465,271 of NC_141687.1, forward strand.
GGTGTTCACCATCTTGGATCGGTACAATAAAACAAAATAAAATGTTTAAGTGTTTAATATATATTGTTGATATTTCACAAAGTACGAATATAACGTGATATTAATGTGCGTTTGACAAATGCTCACCAAGCTATATTTGTGGTGCTGAAAATGGCACTTTGTGTTGTGTCTACAACATAGTTTGTGCTCATTCCTCCATCTTGAGGTTTGCTGGGTCACTTGGTTTTCTGTTTCTCTCTACGTGCGAAATGATGGACACCTCACAAAATAAAGTAAATGTATAATGGGAAGCATAAAGTTTGTGAAACAGCTGCACAACTTAGATGTCGCCAGTCTCGACCAATGTCAACTGGAGCCAGCCCAGAATAGATCGTTCAGGTGGATTTTTAGAACCTCTAATTAAAAGATATATTTGCCTACAATTCTTATTTATTGTTTGCAAACTTGTAACTTAAATACACATTCGAGGTGTTGGTAGAGAACGTTAAAATACTGAATACAGCTTTCATTCAACAGCAAGGCTTCTGTCCTCTGATCAAGGGCTCAGGGAGCAATATCACAAATTCCATTGCAATGTCCTGCATTTTTGGCCATTCCCCTTCATGATCACTGACTTGAAGTCAACTTTAAGGGTAACTGGAGGGTTCACTTAAACTTCTCAATCATTGTGTCTTTTTTGCTGGAGGTACTACTGACAAAAGTATTAATTAGGGCCAAATTATTACATGTTTTTCTGTAGCATTGGACACCTGGTCGCTAGGGAACTGCAACTACATCAACACTCAATTTACGTAGGGCTTTGGACAACTGAAAATCACTTGAAGTAATGTCAAGACACACATTGCATTGGCTGGTCTGGTCTTCAGGTGACAGGCACAAGGAGGTGCCCAGGCATGGTGGGTAGGCCTGGGCAGAGTTTGCAGAGTTGCGCTATGTGGAACTCTGCAGAATAGTTAAAAAACATGGCTGAGATACGCAGAGTTCCACAGGCGGGTGGAGTTTCCCAGCATGCCTGTTCACATTGCGTTTTCCATCAAACAGGTTACGCAGTACGTCCTTGTGTTTTAATTTGCACGTGAATGCAACAAGCAGTTCACATGGGTGTGATCATCTAATTTTCTTACTTTGTTTATGGTGCTGGGCCTGTTTTATGATCCGTCTTTATCCTTCTAATCCTCTGCCCTCCTAATTAACCTTCCCCTCATTTTTAGGTCTCGTGACCTACAATGCGCGCAAGCGCATTGAGGGATCGAGAATTCAAGTGCTCGAAATCCTCGTCAAACCAAGGGCTTCTTGCACTGCGGTTTTCTTAGAGTTCACGTGAATCACGTGAGCAAACAAGCACGCGCATTCACGGCCAGGGCTTCTCCTCCCCTAATTATTCATGGCCGGCCACAGGCCGGCCGTACTTTCAGTTTCCAGTTTCCCGGCCGCTCACAGCACATCAAAGGGCTTCGCCCAGCGTGCGCTCTGCGGCTTCTCCTCCCCTAACACGCTTGTCCTCAACTAACACCCCACACCCTCAAACATGTTAATGCCTTTGTGACAATCTGTACCAAGTCGTGTCACTCAGAATTGTAAACCAAGAGCTCAGTTCTATGGCACTGTCATCTTATACAATGCCACACCATAGCGCACAACAACGCACCATGAGGGCACAACAAACAATGCCATACACAATCTATAACTTTATGACCGTCTGTGTAATATGATCAGTATTGCATAGGATGCCTCGGATACTACAGACAACGGGGGCAAGCAATAACCCAGCATATCATCACGCACAGCGATGTGGGCTTTGTCACATTGCATACAAAAATTATAGTCAAGTTATAGCAAAACGCTATTTGTAATGGGTGCACCTTTTCCTAGCGACGTACAACACGCGTGTATGCCCATTGCAATTATCGCTCAAAGGGTGCATGCAATAAGTCCCCGTTAACAATGCAAACACGGCATAATGTCTGTCCCCGTGAGCGATGTTACACAACGCGTCAAAACACTGGTAGGCATGGGCAATATCTGTCTTGAAACAAGACGTCAATCATTCGAAGCGAGACTTACATCATGTAACATGCCATGAGCACGTCTGGCAAACTAACTGCAACGTCGCTTAATAACGCTGGGGTGCTTTTTTTGGTGCGTGCATGGATGGCTCTCCAAAGCAAGTGCGTGGAAATATTGTGCTTTGTGACGGCTGTGTGGTAGAATCCGAGCGCGCGGTGACATGCAGTGGATCTGCAAACCGACAATCACCGCAGATGGAGCAGAGGACGGCCCGGTACCAGGGTTCGATTCCCGGCGCGGCAGGTTTCTAGACCAGGGTCAGCGGACTCGATAATTCTCTCGCCTCGGTGCCCACTCTGATCAGCGATCACACTCGGCAACTCTGGCCATTAGCTTGCCTCATCTTCACTAACGGCCCGACCAGACCGCCGGGGATGCCTGGTCTTACCCTGGAGATACCCATTAAGGGACCATCTCTCAGGGAAGCCAGGAAGGGTTTCGCAGCGGTCGAAGCGCCTTGGGACCCTATGGGTAAGTAGTGCGCTATATAAATGCCTATACATACATTTACATCCATAGGAAATATCCCATGGTCAGCAGTATAGATACAGCCATCCATTTCTGCCGGTAGAGCTTTATGGTGCGTGATGTCCAATGTCACTAGATATGTCAGTGCGACTCTCCGCATCTGTCAGTGCCTATGCGTCATGCACTGAGGTTGACCACACACTGTCATGCACGTACGGCTGTATTCCACACGAATGGTTTTACCGACTGCTATGACTACGTACGGGACGCGACTACCTCCATATGCTATTTTGCACACATATGACATCATCTGCCACAGTTCCCTTGTCCTATTAATATCATAAGCGTCTGATTTATGACTGACAGCCGCGAGGGGTTCCGATGTTCTGTGTAGTGCCGGTAACTTTGTTTACTTTGCACTTTGTTGAGCTTCAAAAGGGCAGAAAATAGATGTATTCTTCAGTACTGATTTGGTTATTTCGAGCAATTGCAGACTGCGAGTCGTGGCCACAGGCACGTGCTTTTGGGCCATAAACTTGCATTTCTCCTCCCCCTCCCCAGCCAGCTTCCCCCAGGCCGCAGCAGCACTCCTCCCACACCTTCGAAGTGAAGCTTAGCTTCACTTCAAAGGCCCCTGCTGCTTCACGCGGTGTCGCATTTCTCCTCCCCCTTCCCCTTCTCTGCCTTCCCTCCGTCTTGTTATCACTTTTATCCTTTCGTTATTTTTTCTTTCCTCTCCTCTCCCACATCACCGATTTTCTTCCTTCTTTGTTCCTTTCTTCACATTCCTTCTTTATTTTTCTTTCGTTATTTTTTCTTTCCTCTCCTCCCCACATCACCGATTTTCTTCCTTCTTTGTTCCTTTCTTCACATTCCTTCTTTATTTTTATTTCCTTCCTTTTGTTTCTTTCTATTTTAGTTCTCAATTGTTATTCATCTCTGCTTCTTTCTTTCTCATTTTTTCTTTTCCTTTTTATTCCACCCCTCTCTCCTTCCTTTTCCATCTCCCTTACCCTGCTAACGGGCCCCTCATCCGTCACATGCTGCCCTGTCACCCCTCTCCCCTGCCTCTGCTCCGTGCAGATCTTACCCCTGCGTTCCGTCTCTCACGGCCCGTGATGCTGTGATGCGTCCCAGACTCACTCTCAGACTTCACAGAGACTGTTAGGTTTCTTTGATTGTAAAGGGGATTGTTGGGGGGCGGGGTGTTTGCAGATGACAGAGAGGCGCTTACACTGCTGTCTAGTGAAATAGATGGCTTGCACGCCATGTGAAATCTCCCATTCGGCTCTGCGGTCCCTTTATAATCTTACATTTCCGATATGTGGCAGTCTTCTCTCATTCTGCCTGCATTGCTCTTATGTCTCTTGGAGTGGCGCTACTTCTACAGCAAGAGGTTTGCTTGAGGGGCAGGAACGTGGCTGGACTGGGAGATGATGCGGGTTTTACTCCTGCCTACCGAGGTTCAACAAAAATCTTTACATTTTTGGCAGGTCGCCTCATTTGCTCGTGCATGTAAACGTGAATGTAACATGCATGTTTGCTAAGTGCACGTTCACCTCTGGAGCTTCTTGGCTCTGAATAACAGAGGTTTACTGTTACCCGCCGCAGTGATACTCATTTTATGTTTCATGTAAATATGTCATTTAAAAGCACTTGTATTTTTTACTGTCCCAATCACGCGTACTCCCCTCCGTTTTGTGTAATCTAATTCACAGCACTGCGCTGCGCCAGATATACAGGGACGTGTCTGTAGAGCTCTGTTTGGCACTGCAACAAGATCTACGCTGTGTCGGTCAGGGGGTTTGCTGCAGAGGCAGTCTTCTAAGGAACTGCCTCAGTTGTGTGATCCTGGGCAACTCGCTCTGTATCACTGCGTTCAGATCGGCATTCATCAAAGTGAAGCAAACCAAAACCAGTGCCTACCATTGTGTGAAAATAGGACAGTGTGTAATCTTATTTCAAGCATAAGTCATACATCTCAGGATGCGCTCACAATCCCCAATTTATCACAAATTCAACACCCTGCAAGCTGAATGTGTCAATTTGTGTGCGTGTGAATTCGAGATCCTACATTTTTTAATTAAATAGTGGAAAGTATGAGGTCCTAGAACCATGCCCTCGAGGGACCCCTCTGTGACACACCCTGAAAACGCCCATTATTATATGTGCACCCATGTTGGTTCTATGAGAGCAGTTACTTCACAGCCTAAAGGCCAAACTCCATGTGACATCTCTTTTATGCACCATATGAACATGACATGAACTTGCTTAATTCTTAGATGTTTGTATTTAGCCCCTATGCAGAGGGTTGAGGTGATGAGGAAGGTCACATGCCCAGTAGATGGCCCAAGATCGTGAAGACAGGTTGTCTTTTATTCTGAACCCTCTCAGATGTATGCATGACCTTAACATATGCATGTTCTTTCATATGCCTGGCCCTAAGATGTCCTCAGACATGCCTGACCATAACATACTGTGAACAGAATATGAATTACTTACATATTTTCTCAGAGATGTCAGATGCTCTTGGGTGGTGTGCCTGCATGTACGCAAGAGCGTGTGTTGCTTTGACTAAAAAAAAAACAAGCACTGGCGTTGCCAATAGGTCTTGCAGTAGAAAAGTTGGAGCTATTGGTTTTGTAAATGACAAAGCCCTTTATGTTTTTAAAATGAAAACAAAAATAAAAGGCATTGTTATTTGCAATTGTAATAGCTCCAACGTTCCTACTGCGAGAACTATTGGCAACACCAGTGCTTGTTATTTATGGTATTAGTGTGTGTTTTGTTTTGGTCTGTAAATTTTAAGTTTTTTTTATTTGTTTGTGTTTTTTGTGACTTTTTGTATTTTTGTAATCTTTCCCTTGACTTCCTTATTTCTTCTTTCCTTCCTTCCTTTTCCTGTTTCAATCTTTATTCCACCCACCACCATGACAGAGCAGGGCGACAAGGGGAACAGCGGCACCAGGCCCCCCGAACAACTAGGCAGGTGCTCAGCGCTACCTAATCATACTCATCATCTGCGCTCGCTTTGGCTGATTAATTAAGAAGCCATTGCAGATTCTTCTGTTTTCCTGTCACCGTATTGAAACAGTTATATGAGTGAGTGAGCGCTCTCTGTGATTTTCTTTATGTAGCTTGTACAGTTCAAAGGTATTTCACAGTAATGTATAGTATGTTTCTATACATAGCAAAAAAGGGACTGAGTTGGTCCATCAAGGGAAATGAGAATTGATTCTATTCGCAATTCTCAATTCTCAACCCTGTTGATGCATTGGTTCCAAATGTAGTTTTTGTTAAGGAAATTTGGAATGGGGATTTAAGGATTAGTATGGCCAACTCAACAATAGTCGATAGACTTGAAACTAGTAGTATTGGCGATCTGTTTTAAATAAGTACAGTGTGGCTGCGTTTTGAATGGATGATTGAAAGGATGGTTGGAAGAAAGGGTAGATATTGAATGAATAGATATTGGATTGGAAAATTTGGTGAAAGACTGGATGAGAGAAAGTAAAGCTTAAATCATGGTGGCTATAGCTGAATTAGAAGCAAGGATGAATTAATATTTGGATTGCTTGGATGAATAAATAAGGCAGCTCTTCTCATGGAGAGGAGCATGCGGCTCAACTAATTTGCTTACTTTGTTTTATGGTTATCAAAGCTTTGGTTCAAAGTTTTGTTCTACTCCCTTTACTCACTGTATTTGTTAAGCGAGGCAGATGTATTCCACCCATCATCATTCATAACCCCCTCCCCACCTATGACATTTTGCCACCAATGACCCAAAGTACGCCTTGGTTTAATTTGTGAGTGCAGTGTTGGCTGTGCAATGTGCATCTGCCTCAGTTAATGTGGCATTTACAAAGTTTTGAATGCATTGTAAACTGAGCACACAAGGTGTGTTTCCCTTTGCCCACTCAGACACCACATAATACTTCACACCTTTATTCTTTCCTAAGTTCTTCTGTCCCAGCCTATGAAAAAAATGAAAAATCAATTCTTGCCATGTGAAGTGATTCCAAAATATTTTTCATGGTTTCCTATAAAAGTTTTATTTAACACTGGTTTTGTTTTTTACCTTTCTACTTTAAGAACAGTGACTGAATAAGCCAAAGCTTTATAGTCACATTTGAATTGATGATCAGTGTACTGACAGTGACCCCTCTATCTTATATCCAAAGCTCTGCCCGGCCTGCCTAATCCTGCTATCCTACCCTGCAGTAGAATACGTCAAGTTTCCTTTACTTACAGCCCAGCAAATGAATTTGTTGGAAATAATTTGTAGTGGTGGGAGAGGCCAGTGAATAAAGTGGGACTAAGCGCATGATTTGATTTCATGTTTGGCATAATGGGATATGCTGTGATGAATGTGCCAAATACAATCAATATAGCCCGTTCCTTTTCCTGTAGTACACTGTGTTTTCCACTATCTACTTACGGCAGACAGGATAAAAACCGCATTTTATGCATGAGGTGTGTGAAGTAATATCTTATATATTATTCATCTGACTCTTGGAAGAAGAGGGTGGAAGTTGGAGAAGAGCAGGGCTATTGGAATTTAAAATAAGTAATTGCAACTACAGCTGTCCGAGCTAAAGACAGTGGGAAAATTCCAGAGGTGCCGGCTAGCAATGAGCATGCCTCCATCAAGTTAGTACAACACACAACTTGTACTCCATAGTGCATAATGCCTTACTCATTAATGAGAGTTCATTTATTTTTCTACGCGAAGTGTCTGTTTAGTTACTTAAGAAGCTTTTAGAAAAGAAATAAAAAATCACTGTGTTTTTAATCCTGTGTTATTCTGCCTTAATACTTTTCTGCCACATAGTAAGTGATGGATGTATGATATCACAACGCATGCTTTTACATCGCATGCTTTTACATCACAAGTTTTACAACGCATGCTTTTACAACGCATAGTGTTGAAGGGTGCTGGATAGTGAATAGTTTAATTTACTATTCCAACTCCAGTCCCCGTGGATAGTAGGGAAGGTGTTGGATAGTAAATTAAATCTATTCCCTCTCCTAGAGCGCCCCCCAGCGCAATGCGTTGTAATGGTTTGCGTTGTAAAAGTTGTGATGTAAAAGCACTGCGTGGTAAAAGTTGCGTTGTAAAGGATGTTTCCCTAAGTGATTTTTATGCGAGGCATGTGTGAGTAAAATATAAAATTGGCCTTTAGACTCTCCTAATTATAGTCAAATCACATTCCAATGGCCCTAGGGGACCAGCAATGTACTACAACTGTGCCACCTACTAAATTCAAACAATTGTTTGCACAGAGCATTATTTGCAATTTGTCTTTTTTCTTTCTGTTTTTCTCAATATATCTAGTCATGTCTGTCCACCAATAGCACCCAACAGGCATGAGATAATTGCCCATCTACAGCAGCAGAGGCTGGATCGTATCCAGCAGTAATATGTTATGTTATCCATTTATTGAGCGCGACAGCTGCCCCAGCAACGAGGCGTCCCGGCGCTGAGAACCACAGCCTAGCCAACTGAGGAGAAAAGGGGGGGAGGGGGAAGGGGAAGGGATTACAGAGGAGGAAAGAGGTGCGTTTTTACTGCTTTGCGAAAAGCAGACAAATTGGTGAGGTGACGAATGTGGAGGGGCAAGGAGTTCCATAGTTTAGCTCCCTTTACTCTGAAGGAGCGATCTCCAATACGGCAGAACTTCGTTCGAGGGACCACCACTAGATGTTGACCCATGGAACGAAGATTGCGTTGGGGGTTGTAAGGAGTAAGCAGCGTTCGGAGTAGTTCAGGGCCATCCGTTCTAAGGATTTTAAAGGCGATGGTAAGAGCCTTGAACTGGATGCGAGCTTCTATGGGCAGCCAATGAAGCCTCTGAATGGTGGCTCTGGCCGAACATCTTCTGGGCAGACCTACGATTGCCCTTGCCGCTGAGTTCTGAATACGTTGGAATCTGGATAACTCAGCTTTATTTGCGCCTAGGAGGAGGACGTTAGCATAGTCCAGCCGGGCAAGGATGGTGGCTTGGACAATAAGTTGCCTTGTCTTGGGGTCAAAGAAGCCCAGGATGGGACTTAGGCTTCTCAGCAACCCGATACAAGTGGCTGCCACTTTTTTTGTATGCGACTGGTAATTCAGTGCAGAGTCCAGCCATACTCCCAGGTTTTTTACCAAGGATTTTGGTGGGGGGGTAGGACCAAGCAGGGGAGGCCACCAGTGGTCGTTCCAACCTCTAGTGTTCTTGCCCAGAAGTAGCACCTCTGTTTTTCCCGCATTGAGTTGCAGGCAGTTTGCCGTCATCCAGTTGGCGACTGCTGCCAGCCCATCCCTGAATTTAGTGGCCGTGGCAGAGGGTGATTCAGTGAGGGTGATCACCAGCTGGGTATCGTCAGCGTATGAGACTAGTGTGAGGTTCCATTCTTTAGCCACAGCTGCCAATGGTTGCATGTACACATTAAATAGGGATGGGCTAAGGGCCGAGCCCTGGGGGACTCCTTGGCCAATTGCATGGGGTTGGGAAATAAAAGGGGGGGCTGATACGCGAAACGATCTGTTTGTGAGAAATGACCGAAACCATTCCAGTGCCAGTTGAGTGATCCCTATGCTCTCCAGGCGGCCCAGTAGGATATTATGGGAGACCGTGTCGAATGCTGCGCTGAGGTCGAGCAATATCAGCGCAGCACTCTGACCGGTGTCCATAATCCTCCGGAGGTGTTCTGTGGTGGCAAGAAGGGCGGATTCCGTACTGTGCCTAGGCCTGAACCCGTGTTGGGAGGGGTCCAAGATGTTGTTTTTGGCCAGATGGTCAGTAAGTATGGCATTCGCATGGGCTTCAGCTAACTTAGATACCCACGGCAGCAGCGAAACTGGTCTGTAGTTTTCTGGTTTGGCCGGGTCTAGGGTGGGTTTTTTAATGATGGGAGTAACCCAGGCCTGTTTCCAACATGTAGGCACAGTGGCTGATGCGAAGGAAAGATTAAGAAGTTTAGCCAGTGAAGGTAGGAAGAAGTCCAATGCCTTTAAAAAGTGGGTTGGTCTCATGGGGTCTGAAGGAGAACCCGATTTCACCTTTCTGCAGATAGTGGCTAAGTTTTCAAGAGGGATAGCCGGTAGGGAGGTGAGCTTAGAGCCTTGGAGGGCCTCATTGGAATCAGTGGTTCCGACAGAGGGAGTATGAGAGAAGGTGTCATAGATCTTCCTTACCTTTTCTGTGAAAAAGGTGGCCAGCTCATCGCACTGTTGAGTGGACGAGATGCAAGAGGCTTGGTTGCTGCCATTTTGTAATTTTAATATAGGCGATTGCTGGTCCTGGAAGAAGAAGAGGTGGAAACAGCTCCCTCTCAGCCAGGCCCCAGTGCAGCCAGTCACTATTAGTCTCCATCCTCCCGGCCATCCTACTACCAGCGTCTCTGCCAGTTGACAGGGGCCCTGACAATAACTGCTGCAGCCCCCTCTTGCTCTGACAAGCCATTGCTGCAGCGCATACTGTAGGGGCTGGACGCTGTGGAGAGACGACTCATCAGGATGGAGCCGAGCCCGGACCAGCTTTGGACCCAAATAGACAATGCCCTATTCTAGTTCTTTTTTTCACTTTTTTCTTTTGGTTGGAGGGATAGGGTCGGAACGGAATTCGAAACAGGTTTTTTTATTTGTTGGACATTTTTGGACATTCGTGGTTGCGTCAATATCTTTGGGAAGAGGTGTGGGCCAATTTATAAAAAAAGTAAAGGGGAAATTATTATAGTTCATAAAAATGTATGCCTGAAGTAGTTTTACTGTCTTTTTATTTGCACCACTGCCTTTAGGTATTATGCAGCCTGTTTATCTGCTTATAGGAGTGTATACCACTTAGATATAGTTAGTTATATCGCTGTAACTATATTGATCATTATGGGGGATGCTGCCATGACCATTATTGTCTACAACAACCAAGATAAACGATTACTTACAGTAGCTGTTAGTTACTTACTTAATTAATTAACTAGTTCACTTCACTCTATAGTTGTCTTAGCTAAATATAGAGGAAGCAATAACAGGGAAAGCATCATGACTTCATAAGCAAGGTCCCACTCCCACCAAGGTGAGCTCTAACTGTACGATTAATATGAAGGATTATCAGTTGCAGGCAACTAAATGGAAATAAAAACATGGAGTTAGTGGGTTATAAATGACATCAAAGCTTTACAAAGTATTGAGACCAGACTACTAACATGACCCAAGAAAGAATTGGCCGATAGTACTTTAGGAAACACATTGGAATTTTGTAGTGGTACTCATGTAAATCAAAGATCTTCTGGGGCAGCTCTGTTAAGTGATGCAAAAATGGACAGGCATGGAAAGGAGGCACTCATTGTCTCTAATGTCATGAAAGAATTGTGGGAGCATCTTCACTGCACACTGGTCCAACTGCAATCCAGCAATTTATTTGACAAAAAAATGGTGGGGCAGCATATAAATCCGACGCAAACATAATATTCCACTAGCTATTTTTTTGTAAAGAAAGAAGTTCAATGAGAATAATGTTCTAAGGCAGCACTGTCATACTCAATCTGGAAAGTAGAGTTAATCCTGAAACTTAAATGGTTCAACCAGAAGTTGGTCAGCTAACACACTTGATTCTGACCAATCCACCTCCTGTGCTGTTTCAGGAATGATGTAATTGTATGGCATGAAATGTTGGTTTATTTTGATCATGGTCAATCTCTACTTGTTTGAGGCAAGAGATTGGCCTTCCCTGCAAGACAAGCCAGATAATTTATTGCCAGCCTGCTGAGTTCTGGCAACTGGCACATCTTCCCATACCAATATTTCAATGGATTTTGATGCAAATACACCTCTTTTGGATCATTCAGATACTCCTGGAACATCCTGTGGATGGTCATTGGTGCTGCCACTTGCTCGACCTCTTTTGCCATAACCTCTGCACGGCACTTAAGCCCTGCTGATTGAAGCCGATACAATGCAGAGGCTGGGTCAGTTCTTTTTGTTGCCGTTGCTGCCGATGTTCTGGCTCATGGCTCTGTGGGCTGCTGTAAGACAAGGCTTCCTTATCTGGAAGTTGATGTCAGCACCCCAGAACTGCGGCGTGGGGCTCTAAGTTCTAGCCGTTCTTCTTTTAGGTCTCTGGCTTGCTCAACAATCCACCTCTTGTATTATATGAAACATCCCTTTTAGAAAGAGCAATGAAAGTGGGCAGGATTGTTTTTTACAGTGGATCAAGTAGTATCACACAGCTGTACTCTTTGGGTGAGATGATGTTCTCTTGCAGCCTTGCATTGGAAGTCTATTGAAAGAGTGAGCTCTCAACCAAGGCATTCACTCCTGTGTTTTCATTCACACCTGCGGGGGACAAACCTTTCAGACACCTTCTTTATCTGGTCCTGTAGCAGATGCACCAACGGGATAGCTTGTCCCATCATACGGTCCTCCTTGCTAACTTCCTGTGAGAAAACCTCAAAAGGGGCTAGCATCTGTGTTAGGCATTTCACTATGCCCTATTTCTCCACATTCATGGTCATTGCTTTCCCAACTGCATCACATCCTCTTTGAATGACATAGTCATTGTTCTGTTTGTACTGCTCAAACAGACGTTGCAACATGTAATAGGTCGAGTTCCATCGTGTTGGCACCTCCTGTGTCAGGACTTTACTGGTACTCTATTAGCATGCTGAATAATCTGCAACTGCTTTCAGGCTTTAAAAGAATGGCTGAAAGGAGGGCAGATTCCTATGCAGATGATCATTATGTCACTGATCATGTCTTTTTTTTTAGAAAGTCTTGCACTACTAGGTTGATGAAAACGCAAACCCTGGAATAGCCACCATCTTACATGGCCTAGACTATGTTACTGCCGTTGTTCATGGCAACAAATCCAATTTTGAGACCTTTGGGTTGCAGCCATTCAGACATCTTGCTGTCAAATTTGCCCTAGATGTTTATAACTATATGGGATTTCTCTGTGGCGAAAATGGCCACTGTTGCATCCTGCTGAATGCCTCTAAAACTTTCTTCAGGGCCTAGACCTGTTGATATCTTTGGTTTTAGCCCCGCAAAAGAGATCCAGTGTGCAGTGATTTACATGTAATCAGTTGCCTGACAACTGGTTCTCATGTCTGTCATGAGGTGGATAGTGTGAACAACACTTTACTGCCAAGCTTGTCCAACCAATTACAGCACATCATGATGCCGTGAAAGATCAGCAACTCCGGCAAAATAGGTCCGACTTGGAAGCCACAAATTTTAAGAATCCCACACCTTCCACAAACAAGGGGATGAGATCCAACTCTAACATTTTTGCCAGCTTCACATTGTACAAATGTGACATTGGGTGGGTGCACTCATAGGGCTCATTCTGCCTAAACATGCCTGTAATATAAGCCTGGATTTTCTTATTGTCTGGGGCCACTGACACAGGCAACTTTTGAGAAGTAGGCGGTGGTAGACTCAATGTCCATCATGAGGGGGCGTGGTTTCTCCATCTCACCCTGAATCTTCATGTGCCATTGTGAATACACTGAGGTGGTTGATTCTGCTGGCACACGGCTGGGGACAGGGGTGCTTTGCGTGAGGATTTGACCCTCTTCTTCCTCATCATTCCATCCCACCATAATTCGACTTAGAGCTGATGTTCTCCAGCTCTCCTCACCACCACGTTCAGCAATTTTTTTAAGGTGCTTATCCTACATGATTTTGTGGTGTTTTTTCATATGGGTTGGTTGGCCTCCACTACCATAATGTGAACCAGGCTTTCCTCAACGAACATTTGTGTGGCATATGGTGCATACTAAAATGTGCTTCCCCTCTGTGTAACTGTAAAAAGTCCTAAACTTGAGAGAAGTACTTTTTTACTGTGCCACTGCTAATGCCTGAAGAAGAACTGGAGGTAGGTGGGAGTGTCATCAATTGCCTTTCTGCAGTGAATACTTCTATTCAGGTAGGTTTTGGTGCAGGTCCCAGCTGGGGCATTGCAAATATGGGAACTGGAGGTTGAATAGCAATGTCGGACTCCTCTGTGTCACCTTCCACAACGACTAACTCGTCGTCTCATCTTCCTTATCTTCCCATTCCATAATTCTAAGGCTTACAGGAACATTTCTTTTTCCTTGCCTACTCTGGCATCTTCCGGACTCTGCCGGGGTCCACTCCAAGTCCATATCACCATCATCAGAAGTGGTGCTTGGCGAAGATGGTGGAGTAGTAGTAGCCTTTCTTTTCCTTGTTGGTGATCTGGGAGCAAATTTTCTACAAGAGGAGGTTCTTGTTCTACGGGAATCTAAACCTCCTCTACTGCTACAACTTCAGCAATATCTACTATTGTTGCCTGAGGCTGCTGTACTCTTTGCTCCGTTTCCTGAAATGATTGGGTACTACTTTGCAAAAGGGACAAATCCAATTCAACGACACTGCTTGTCAGCACCACCATCATTACAGTGGATGCCTCACTGTCAGACATGGTCCTGTGGTTAGGTTGGGGTGATGTTGTTGATGCAGGAGTGCTGCTCCCAGCTTGCTCCCTGGCGGCCGGTGCGGCAGGCACACAATGGTGTCTGAAAAAGGTTTCAGCCAACACTCCTCTGGGGGAAAGTTGTTTCTTCTCATTAACTAATTTCTTTTGAGCAGCCTTCTTTGGGGCCATCTTAAAGCTCGGTTGGCAGTTAGCAGTGGCACTAAGCTGCACAAGTGAAAGAGTTTGGAGGACTCTTGTGTGACGTCTCTGTACATGCCTTGTGTATGACAGCACTGCGAGTGATGTCTCTTCTATGGTGCACCTAAAAGCAAACAAGCAACAAAAATATTAGAGAAACTTGATGTTGTTGCAGTTTGAATTTGTACAGAAAAAGGCAATAGTAGTGTGGTTGGTTTAAAGGTAATAAATAATAACCACTTTAAAGTCAAACCACAACACCATACCATAAAATGTAATTCACCATCAGGATAACACACTCAATAGACAAATAGAACTCTTCCCTTTATGTGCATTAAGGAGACACCCGTGGCACTCAGGGAACTGCATAGGTAAATGGAGCATTACTCTTTTAAAAATGCAGGTATATTTGTGCGTGTATGGCAGGCAATGTGGTCCTGGGGTAAATGCAATAATCATTAAAAAATGTCTTCAGTGCACCACTGCCAGGGTGTACAGGAGGAGATAGAGTTAAAAAAAAACGGAATGCTGTCACACAGCTGTGAACAGAATTTGCATGGATGGATGGGTAGATAAACTGATTGACTGAGGCAGAATGACATTTTTTTATTTTTTATTTAATAACTAAATTAAATGTAAATAAAAATTACAATATTAAAATACAACAAATTAGAAAAATAGAAACATTTTTATTAAAAAACTATCAATAATTGTCTATGTTTGTATGGGAAGATGAGAAGAAACCTATTATGAAGGAAAGAGGAGCAAAATGCAAAAAACGCTTAAAACTATTCTTAATATACATACTACAATGATCCTCAAGCATATTATTAAACTGATGGTTTCAAAACCACAAGGGTAACCCAAGAACTACTAGGAACGAAGGGTACTAGTCAATAAATGTGTGTAAAATGTTTAAAGAAACATGATAGTTTCCAATATTTGTTCCAATGACAATAAATAAGAGATATTTTATTAGAATATATTTTTTTAAAACATGAAGTAGGGAGTGTACCCTGCCGGAGTAGTACAAAAACAAGTGTTAAACAGGCACAACAATAAACTTACAGACAAGTAAACAAAATGCGACAAGTAAACATACAAAGAAATCAGTGTCACTTATTTTAACAGGAAAACACTCCTGCACCCAAACAAAAAGTTTATACAAAATCAAACAGATCAGGGAGTGGGCCAATGCCGTTTTCATCCCTCAACAGTATGGGATCCTCATCAGGGCAACATATTGTTTGCCTAAGACATAACTCAATGGTATAATGAGATTATTTACACCTGTGCCAATCATGGTGAGTTGGTCTCTTTTCAAGCGAACAGAAACAGATATCGGGTCCAGTAATAGTCCATTAAGGTAAAACCTGTTAAAACACGCAATGGGGGGTTGGTCTCTATTTATCCAATCATGAACAGGATATGTATCCTGTCTAGTTCCTGTGAGGATTCACCGGGCACAGCCATATTAGTCAATGCCAGAATCGCTGCATGTCGGGTAAATAATTCAATTGTGGTAGTTGATGGCTGACCAGAGTGGTCAGGTAGTTAATACGACCACGCTGAATGATGGCAGAATTGCTGCGAGTCAGGTGGATAATCCGACTCCGTTTGGAACTGATATCACGTCAATCCAAGCAAGCCTATGGCAAAGGCTAGATGCACAAAATGGGTGACAGCTGGTGCCACATATTTAAATAATAACTCTAAGCAAGGAGGCATGGGGAACAAAGAATGCATTCAATTCTATGGCAAACGCATACTGACTAGATGCACAAAATGGCTGCCAGCCCATGTCACATGGTCAAACAACAACAATGAGCAATGAGAGCAAAGAATTCAAGCAAGCCGATAGGACACTGGCTGGATGCACAGAATGGCAGCCAGATTGTACAACGTGGTCAAACAACAACACTGAGCAATGAGGCATGAAGAACAAAGAATGCATGCAAGCCTATGGAAAAATGACACTAGCTGTTTGCACAAAATGGCTGGCAGCCAGTGCCACATGACCAAACAACAACACCGATCAAGGAGGCATGTGGGTGGTTGTTAGAAACAGGGATTCCCGGTAGGCTAGGGCATGCGCCAAAGCCAGGCAGAAACCCCAATTTCTATTCAGGGTGAGGAAGTTACACACTGAGGATATCCCCTGCTCACCCCCTTGGTAGCTTGGCACGAGCAGTTAGGCTTATTCCAGAGGCAATGTGTAAAGCGTTTGCGCAACACACACACAGCGGCAGTAGACTGGAAACACTACAAAAGAGATTCTACACAAGGTTATATAAAAATAGCCTTTGTATTATATAAAACACATTAGAGTACAATCACAGATATATATATATACACTGTGCCAACTAGCACCAGGTCATAATTTACAGGGGCTATGTATAATGTAGCGCCAAACGGGTCACTGCCAAAATCATTTCAAAAGTACAAGCAATAAATGTAAAACAACCAATATTTGCAAAACAACCAGTACCTGGCAAGATCATAAACTTAGCATCATCATGTAAGCATGAGGCATAAACACATTAGATCAGGCATGACCCTAAATCACCATAGCATGATATTAAGCATGCACATTAGTATTAGTCATAGTGATAATATGACAATAGGTAAAAACACAAGGCATCTCATTAGGCATAAAACATAATCAGTTGTGCACGGAGGCAAACTACCTAAAGAGTGCACCCAGTTGGTTATCATCACAGGGCAGAGGCACAACCTGGCATTCCAAAGAAACATGCCCCCTCATTGCAGCTGCCCACTCTCTCGCATTGCAGCTGTGAAGATATAGCAGAAAAGTACTGGCACTAACCATGCCTTTCAAGTCCTACTCCGGGACGTTCAAACAAGGTTGCCCCAATGTTGCAACCACCGCTAACAGGCAGCACAGCTGTGCCAAAGTAGCCTGGGCACCCTTGTTCTTTTGCAGCCCCACTCTAGAATTCTAAAAATAGACTTTGCCCCAAAATGTTGCAGCGGCCCGCAACTGTGGTGCCGCTGTGTAGTCCAAGGGACACTGGCTCTTCAACAGTGCGGCCTGGGAGAGCCTCGCTCCAGGACGTTAGGATTAAAACATGCCCCCAAGCATTGGAGCGGCTTGCTCTACTGCGGGACCGCTCAGGCACTGACAATGTGCCTCGACTGCAGCAACAACATGAAAAACAAATCCCCTCTCACCGGGACTCTTCTGGTGCTGCTCCGGTCTCCTTGCAATCACTGCCTCCCCTTCTGGAAGGTGGGGGGGTGGCTGGAATGGAGCATGCACTGCTCCAACTTCCCGGTGGCTGCAGGGCTCTCTCTGACTCACGAGAGCCTCGCTCAGGCAGGCACCACTTCTGCGTCCTTTCTCCTTTGGCTGCGCAGTGAAAGGCAGCCTCAGCCACCTTCAGCTATTGGCCCTGCACAAGTCAGGCAGCAGGCGCTTGACATCCGGGTCGCTGCTCCTCTCCGCGGCGGCTCCTTCTCAGCTGCTCGGGTTGCAGCTGTGATTCCTGGCTCCCGCTTCCAAAAAAAAAAGGCAGATACGAGGTGGGCACCCACTGGAGGGTGCACACGTGGGGTGGGCACCCGCTAAACAGCATAAGTGTGGGATGAGCACCCACTGGAGAACACACATGCGGGGTGCGCACCAACTAAACAGCATAAGTGTGGGGTGGGCACCTGGCAAATTTCATAGCAAAATGCAGCATAAATGCGGGTTAGGCACCCTACAAGAGAGCACAAAAATGTGGGGTGGGCACCCGCGGTTGAAGGGAACTCGGGGGAATCCCCACGCCAGCATTACCTCCAGCAATCTCGGCAGCAGCATGCTGCAGGGGCCAACCCCTCTATCTCCTGGCAGGCAGAATTACAGTCCTTGGGTAGTTAAAATATAGCGCTCACGAGGCACTGGAAGGCTGGCAGAGATTCAGGGATGTAGAGGGGCAGAGCATCAATTCCTAGGAACAGTAAGGCACAGCAAAGAGATAATCCTTCCAGCACAGCAACTTTTAATCCTGCAAAGTCTCTTCCTTGTCCAGTGAAAGGCAGAGGGGCAGAGTTGGGCTCAGGCAGGCCAGCACGCAGAGACACACAGGAGCCAGCAGCTGGGTCCCGCAGCAGTACCTCCTGGCAGAGTGTTCCCTCCAAGTAAGCACAAGCACAACCAACATGGGATCACGCCTCTCTATTTGCATTACATTTCTTCTTTGTCTGCCCCCTTCTAGAAGCCTCTGGAAGGGTCATGGAAGTTCCAGTCCCAATGGCCTCTGGGAAGGGTGTCAATCACTTTGTTTACCAGGCTTTCCTCCTCCTTTGTGAGCTGGGGCTGGGTCATCAGACACACCACAGGGGGGGCAGCATTGTACAGGGCAGGCAAAGATCTATTCAGGGACAGGGGACTTCTCCTCCCACTACTCCAATTTCAGATCTTCTATTCAGCCTAGTGCTGACTCACCCTGCCCTCCCGGGAGCCACCCACACCTCACCAGCCCCGGTCACTTCTAGAACCAGACATGCAATACACAACAGGCAGGCAGGCACATAGCACACAGAAATGCCAACTTCTAAAAGTGGCATTCCTAAAATAAGGAAAATAAATCTGAGCACACCATTGCGCAGCATTTATTATTTCCATTCCAATCATACTAAACATGACATACTAATTTTGTCACATTTAGGAGTTATCCCGGGGCAGGGGGGGGGTCCCAATGTTAGCCTATGGAAGGCAGAGAGCATATGCTCTTTGCCCTGCTAACCAGTGCTAAAGTGCCCAGAGTCCTAAAACCACCAACACCATGTCAGAAAAAAAACTAAGAGGAAAGCCAAAAGTTCAGGGATGACCCTGCAAAAAGGGCCAAGTTCAACAATGGTGAGCTCTGCTCCGTTCGCGGAGGTCTCTGCACTGCGCGCAAGGCGGAGCTTGTGGAGTGCAGAAAACTTCCTTGCACATAGTGCAGACGTGTTTTCCCCCGCTCCCACTTGTGAGGGCTGGAGATGATTCACAGAACTAATCTGAGATAAAATCCTAAACTTACTACTTTTGGTATTCACAGAAGGCATTTAGTAGTAGTAAAGTTAGGACTCCTAACTTTACTACTACTAAATGCCTTCTGGTAGTACCAAAAGTAGTAAATTTAGGATTGTATCTCTCAGATTAGTTCTGTCAATCAGCCCCGCTAAGTTGGCGAGTGGGAGCTGCCGCTCGGATAGAATTTCTACCTACGTGGCAGGAAGATCAGCGGCAACGGCAACTTGCACTGCACTCTGCCACTTGCGGAACTCCACATAGCTTTTTTGTCACTTCGCAGAGTTCCAAGTAAAGAAACTCTGTGAACTACGGCCAAGATGACAAAGAGGGCATGCAAACCTATGGCAAAAGAGCACTGGTCGGATTCACAAAATAGCTGCCAGCCAGTGCCGCACGATCAAACAACAACACTGAGCTAGGAGGCTTGGGAAACAAAGAGCACATGCAAGCCAGTGGCAAAGGCACACTAGCTGGATGCACAAACTGTCTGCCAGCCAGTGCCATATGGTCAAACAACAACACTGAGCATGGAGGCATGAGGAACAAAGAACTCATGCAAACTGCGATGTATTTAATCCAATGCCATCCCAGCCCTTAGTGATGTTTTAAAACAACATATACCACAGAAACTGTTCTTTCATGCACCCATGACTAGTACTGCCCTGGGCATACTAGAGGGTCCCTTGGCAGACTAGGATCAGTGGGGGAGTTACTGGACGGCCTGTTCTACTGGCACTGGATACTAAGTAGTCTATCTCTTCATCATGTCTGACCTTTCTCGCCCGATGGCTACTGGGTAGGATCCAACCGGATAGCCCTTTATACCCCGGTCCCCAGTTACACTATGGAGATGTTTCTAGCTCAGCATATCCAGCCACAACAGAATGTTTAAGTAATTTCTATTGGATTAGTTCTGACTATATTTAATCCTTTCTGGACATATTCTCCTCATCTCCTCTGTATCCTCATTGTGGCCCTGCCATAAGGTCCTTTGATCCCCTGTTTAATACGTATCTTATCTTCTGGTGTGATACCATTGTATGTATCTACAATCTTCATGCTCCCTGCTGCGTACTGTTTCTGAGACAGTCTTTAGAGCCCTGTTCATTCACTATATTATGTGTACCTTGAATGTGGATGGCTATTATATGGCCACAAACTAGAATGAGGAAGTCTGTGCCCTGATGAAGGAAGTCTCCAGCAGTGGCATTTCGGAAACGTGCGTCAGCGCTTTCACCTTCGTTGTCATATTTGTGATTTGTGGTGCATTGTTTTTGTATTTTTTGTATAATGGTTTTTGTTTGTCATGTACTTTTTCAGTTTCATAGCTACGTATCAATGTTCACTCAGTCTTTGTCTATGTGTAAGTTAGTTGGTCATTTGTATAGTTTTGACAATTCATGGCTCTTCTGTCTTGTGATTATTTGCTTATAGTATATACGAATGTTGTTATTCATCATGTGGTCACACTCATGTACCAAAAATATTTATGTGTAATTTATATTTAAAAAAATCTATAAAAAAGAAATTAATTTTGAGAATATGATGAATAAATAACTGTTAAATTAGTCTTTCTGTGGGTGACATTTTTATATTTGGAGTTATTTCCCATTTAAATTAATTGTAGTGGGGGTTTTCGCTCATGTTCTTTATTGGCCCCTTGGCAGACTAGGGCATATAGAAAAATGCTTTAATGTTGCAAATGTATTAAACATGGAGAAAAAGTACTGAACTGTGCAAGATTGTTCTTTTACAAAAGAAGAAAAATTCTATGCAAAAATATAACTAGACACTTACTGAAAAAAGGCAGGCCACCATCCACAATAAATGGTGCATGCCCTCTATCAAACAATACCTTTAAACAAGACTTTTCATGCCCTCTATCCAACATACAATACCTTTCAACAAGAGTTTTTGAACTTACTTGTGAAATCTCAAATACAAAGTCCTTAAATCCAATGAAATATATGCAGCAGACGTGGAGCGTGACGCTTCCAGCTCAAAATCCAAATGAAATGTGACCAGGAGATGGACAAAGCAAGAAAATCCACTCAAAAAGCCTCTTTAGCTGCTTCTAGAGCACAAAACCTTCCTGAGATAGTTTTGTTCATGACCATGATCTGCACAAAATTGGCGCAATCTTGGCCGGAAGCTGTGCAAGTGAGCATGAAGTCTGGAGTTGGCTCATTAGCGGCCCAAGAGTATAATGGTGCTTGCTAGTGAGAGTCAAAACAAATCTCGAGGGTGAGACGGAAAAGAACTTCCGCTTTGCACCGGAAGGCGGAACTCAGAAACTTTGCGCTCTTCCACGGAGCATGAAGTGCACAAATTCCACAAACCCCACGATCGGAGCGGAGTTTACCGCCCAGGCATAGTGGTGGGTCAATGCAAAATACACTCTGTGAGACCTGCAAAGGTGCATAATGAAGCAGCGTGACAACTACTCTAGAGGGGCTGACAACTCTGGACACCTGGGGCATCATAGACTATCAGAGGGAGGAGGAATTGATTGGGCAACATCGTGATTTATTCTTATCCAAAATGGATCTCATTAACATTGAGTCCAAGATGGCAGTCATTACCAAAGCATTCTAGATTTGTTTGCCAATCTATTATAGGAGCATTACATCAAAAAGGTTAAGACAGATTACTTTAGGTAAAGTCAGAATGAAACCACAGGAGAAAATGACAGTCCCTGCGGACAAGATGGCATGTTGGTGGATTTCCCCATTTGCTTCTAGTCTGACACCCAGTATATCTTGTCTATCTTATACGTCATTCAGAGATAGCTCATGCTCTCACCATGGCCCGTAGTCAAGCAGACCACCCGTAAGCCCACTGGTGGGACAGTGCCCCGCAAACAGCTGCCTAACAAAGCTTCCCACAAGAGCGCTCCTGACAACGGTGGGCTCAGGTAGCCTCACCGCTATGGGCCATGAGACTGTGGCTCTCCACAACATTCTCCGCTCCTTGAAGTCCACTAAGCTACTCATCCATAAACTGTTCTTCCAGTACTTGATGTGGGAGATTACACCGTATTTCAAGACCAATCAGCATTTTCAGAGCTCTACAGTCATGGCTCTGCAAGGGGAAGAAAAGCCTACTTGTTGGGCTCTTTGAAGACACCAACCTAAGCGCCATGCACACAAAGAAGTTCACCATTATGCCCAAGGATATTCAGCTAGTCCATCCTATCCTAGGCGAGAAAACCTAAAGAGACTGTAGATTGTCACTAGCATTCCCAGCCTTCCACCCAATTGTACGTTTGTTGTTTTCTTGCCATTAACTTGTACTCCCTCTTACTGTTATGTTTCTGCTTGTAAACTGCTGTTCTCTTGTTTGGTTTGCAAGAGAGTCCCGGTTTCTCCTTTGAGGCTGTCCTTAGCAAAAAAGTTATATAAATAAGGTTCCATCTTCGGTGAGATATAGTCTCATTGAAAAAGGACCCGCTTTTACATCCTTTTCATGATAAGGGCTGGTGACTTATAGTGGGAACCAGGACTCTCTTGGAAACCAAACATGAGACAGCAGCTCACAAGCAGCAGCTT
Source organism: Lissotriton vulgaris (assembly GCF_964263255.1). Taxonomy (NCBI): domain Eukaryota; kingdom Metazoa; phylum Chordata; class Amphibia; order Caudata; family Salamandridae; genus Lissotriton; species Lissotriton vulgaris. The sequence continues at coordinate 901,487,998 of NC_141687.1, forward strand.
GATAGTACACCAAAATCTAGAATACTAGTATGTGGAGTAGTAAGGTGAACGCCTATCTATGGTAGTATGAATGGACAATCAGCCATATGGCTAGATTCCAAAAGAAATTCTCTTACCAAAAACATGTGTAGCATATGGTAATATGAATGAATTGTGGATTTCAATAGGAAATATGTGTTTATATGTAACTTCAAAATGGCACCCATGATAGAAGAAAAACGTTTGTCTCTTCTTTGTTTTACTGCACATAAGAAATGCTTTATTTACATACTTCCTTTGGTGTGTCATGAACACTGAGGAAGGCTTCATGCCAAAACTTTTGTATCCCTGGCTACTGAATAAAGTTTTGAAGCGCCCCCCGTGAGTGCGGTATATGCATATATATATCTCCAGCGATGGCACCCGTGCCTGTTTTGGGGGTGCCAGAGGGTGTCAAAGTGACACCCCCTGCACCCTTGTGTGAATCAGTATTTACCGATTCAGTAAATACCGAATCGGTAATGCCCATTCATTCCTATGGGCTTTGAAGCCCATAGGAATGAATGGGCATTACTGATTCTGTATTTACAGAATCGGTAAATAACGATTGTTAAAGATTCGGTATTCCAACATCTGGATATACCTACATATCCACACTTTAGATTTACCGATTTTTAATTACCGAATCGGTAAAATTCGGTAATTAAAAATCAGTAAATCTAATTTACCTACATCTGGCCTCATGTCATGTCATAAATGTATTTTTAATATATTTTTACAGGTTCGTGATCGGTCCACGCTGGGTGCGTGCCGTGCAGCGGTCGCGAATCCAAGTGACCTTTTTAAAAAAAAATGTGATTGCTTCATACCTCTTCATACCTCTTTCCTTCTAGAAGTTACAAGACCCCACCCAATTGTTCACTTCTTTGCAGAACATCACTAGAGACACACCTGCTGTAATTCCTCTCTACCTTTTGCTCATTTTCTTGGTGTTTTGCTTATCCAAAAACAGATTCAACCAGCACTTAGCAACAGGATGAAGAACAGCAACAACCATTGCAGCAAGAAGAAAGAAAAAAATATATTAAAGTGTGGTCTGGACCTGTTTTACATATCCAGTGGACAAAAGAAGGTGAATGCTGAAAAGGTTACCTGCAATCTGTGTGATACTGTCCTCTTGCGTGGGTCAGACAAGAAATACTCCTGCGGAACATCGTCGATGCTCAAACACTTATCGGCCATCAACCCATGGACCCTTGCACATGAGAAACATCGAGGTGCAATGGAGAAGCAGACTAAGGATGAAGCTGCAGGAGTACGTACTTCTCAGATGACATCCAATATCAAATTTCAAATGCTTTATTCGGTATATAAAATATAACCATATAGCATACAAAAAAGAATATACAGATAATACATCATAGACCTCTTTTAAAGAAAATCGATTACCATACTAATACAAAGGTATGAACTAAGTCTCCACGAAATTAGATAAATGAAATCATTTTTGGAAGACAAAGTTGCGGTGTTTAGCTCAAGACATTTTGCAAACAGTTAATTGCATTATTACATTTATATCCTTTAAGTAAAGTGACAAAGTGCGTAATCCCAAAAAATTTATGAAATAAGATTAGAATAGCTCATGTTTCGTTTAGAGATATAGTTTCTAGGTAAATTCATGTTAAAATTATTGATAATGTATGATAATTTCATCTAAATAATAATCAATTGATTTAAAATACAGTAATAAAACCAATACAAACAACAATAAACAGACTGTTAAAATTACAGGGATCATGTTAATCTGAATCATAGGATGATCGATTTCCTACTGGATACACATTTTAAAATGTAGGTGGCTACATGGAAACATACATCCGTGCTATTCAATTCGAACATTAACCGCAAGGCTTCTTTGGTAGTTCTTTTGTTATGTTTTAAAAACATAGGCTTTAAGTATATTTTCCTATAAGAAATGTAAAATTTACAGAAAAGCATATTGCTCTGTTTAGATGTCCCGTCGCATGGGCAGGGCAAAGTGCTATTCCTTCCAGTAGGGGGGAAGGACACTAGGTGGTGCACAGTGTCCAATCTCAGCCGGGTCAATGCAAAACGATGTGAACTTCTGGTGGCGGTTATCAAGTATTGTTGGAGACCTTCTGCGATGTTGTGTTCGTTATAGAAAGCGTATGTGTGTTGGCTTGCATATCTGGCAGCCCTAACCTTCTTTGCATTTTCCAAGAACAGATCTTTTAGCTCTTTTTTTGAAAGCGGGACGCCCAGTTCTGGGTTCAAAAATGGGTCGTGGTTAAAGACTGCCTTGAACCAAAACCGGATGTGCCTAAACCAGGGGATACGCATATGATGTTCTAGTTTTAAACAATCCTTAATTACGGTTTGTGTGAATTCTGTTTCTGCTTTAGACCAAATGGATCTCCATAGGGAAAGGGGACGTAATGCGGCCAGATCTCCGATGTAGGCTAAACCTACTTCCCTATGTATGATCTCTATGGAAGCTGATGCCGGGGTACATAATAAGCGATTAAGGAAGTAATGTTCCTGGTGTTGAAGCAGTTTACAACTATTGGTGTTATGTCCCCACACACCGGCCCCGTACAGTGCAGATGACAAGCACCTCACGATGTAGATGTGGATCATTTCTTTTATTCTGCGGTTCCCCAGTTTAGTTGCAAATCTAAAGATGCTATTGGTGTTCCTCAACAGTTTTAGCTGTACACACTCCTGTTCGCTGGTCCAGCCCCCGTCCCCAGAAAAGGTTATCCCTAGGTAACAAAATTGTTTGACGGGTTCTAGCCTGACGTTATCTAGAAAAAAGGTCCTGTTTTGCTTGGTCTTTTTCCCACACGCCATTGTAAACGTTTTACCCTTATTAATTACCAGTTTCCGTTTAACTATAAAAGCAGAAAAGTTGTCAATGAGATGTTGCAAGCCGTTTTGAGTGCGCTATAAAAGTATCGCGTTGTCTGCATAAAGCAGAATTGGAATGGGTTTACCATAAATACATGGTGCATCCACCGCGGTTGTTCTAAGTATCGTATCTATCTCAGTGATGAACAGTGAAAACAGAAGTGGTGCTAAAACGCATCCTTGCCTTATGCCTCTGTTAACTTTAAGATAAGGGGTGCATTCGCAAGCCGTCACATAACGTACCTTACATGTTAGTATTTCATATAGTCTGGGGAGAAAGTATATGATTTCTCTAGGTGCACCCATAACTATTAAAACAGGTCATAAGAGTGAGTGTTCGACCAAATCAAAAGCAGAACTGAGGTCGGCAAAACATAAAAAAAGGCTACCTTCCTTAACTGTTGTGTATTTATTGATGATGAGGTCAAGGTTGACGCATTGCTCCATCGTGCCAATCCCCCTCCTGAATCCATACTGTACTGGTGATAAAACGGATTCCTCTTCTGCCCAAGTTTCCAGTCTGGCCAGGAGGACCCTGCTTAGTACTTTAATTGAAGAATCGAGGAGGGAGATAGGTCTGTAGTTGCATGCCTCATCCCTAGAACCCTTCTTAAAAAGTGGTACAATGATTGATTGGCCCCATGTCTGAGGAAGTTCGAATTCAATTGCAGCATTGAAAAAGCGTGTTAGGATGGGTGCCCCTAGGTGTTTTTCATGTTTATATAGGTCTATGAAGTCAAATCAAAAAGGGGGTTGCTGCACTGTTCCCGAAGGAAGAAGAAGAGGTGGGGAGAGTTTTTTCTGGCGTGACCAAGGGGGGATTTTAATGATACCCTGGGGCATCCATTATGTTGGATGTATTTGCCTCACACACCCCGAAGAGTGTCATGCTTCATCATCGGCGGTTGCTCCTCGTCGGGGAGGCGGTGCAATCCCCGACGGGCACACCTCAGAGAGGGGCTCTTTAGCGGAGATCTTTTTTCCAACTGCCTTTTGGTGAAGTGGGGGTATGTGGGCAGGATGGTGTATTCCTGTGATAAGGAGGCTAAAATGTAACAAGGGGTACCGGAATGGACTTTATTCTGGGGGTCCCCTGGCTACAGTTAAAAGGTGGAGCTAGTTTCCTAGGTGTCAACCTATTATGTTGTGTGACCCTAGAAGAGACTAGAAGTGCATGTGGTCAACATGTTTCTCGCTAATGGTATATTGACCGCGATTCTTCAGGACCAAAGTGAAAACAACAACATGCTAATATCATATGTGTTGTATTGTTACCTTAGTGGATCCTCTTATGCCTATACATAGAGAAAGGATAAGGAAACAGTAATTAAACAAAAAATGCAAGTCACAACATTGCCAGGAAGAAAATATACTTACATGCTGGTGGTATTGAGAGTGATTTTACACATCCACCGCATGCCAAGTGTATTGAGCGTGCAATGTAAAGGTGAAGAGCACACGCAATAACTAGAACTGTGACTAGGACCGTGAACAGTGAGGGTAAAGGCTTAAAAACATCAATGCAAAAATTCAAGGTTAAAAATGCAGCAGTCTTAAAATAGATGCCTGCCTGTAGTGTGTCAGGTATAGGGCAGGTCTTTTGTGCTAACACCAATTGGTAGCTTTATAGGCATAGCAGCACACTCCCGCTGTGATTTGAATAAACCATTTAAAGAAACACGTTTAAGGACTCCTACTCACCTATTGGTCATATGCTAGAGGCCACATGAGTGATCGGCGGGGCAGAACTACAGAGCTGCGCCCTAGAGATGTGGCTGAAGTAGGGGTAGGAAAAAAACGCGGTAGAGAAAAACGTATCCCTGTATTAATATAGGTGGACTAAACAAGGCCAAAAACCTGTATTGGCGCTGGTTGCTCACCCTCTATCAAGCGCTAAACGCACTCACCTTGAGTCTTCAGAGTCCGCGTGTTGTGACCTACCCATACCCGCCGAGCTCGAGTAGTTGTTTGAGCTCGGCGGCTGGGGTTATTTCAAAAACACCGGACGACCAAAGTGACGCGTTAGGTCACCGCCCCCTGCCCAAGGTCACGTGTGTAGAGCCGAGTGCGTGGCGGCCATCTTGTAATGCTGTAAACATAGCGGACTAGCTACTGCCCTGAATCACCGCCCCGTTTAAAAGCGCTTAACAGAGCCTCAGATGCTCCGGTTGCTCGGACCTATGCACAGTGTGGGGTGCGGGTTCTGACGAAAAAAGGGGGGTGTAAAGTCGATTTGTTAGGTATGACCCTCACGTAGTTGTAAACTGGGCTGATGTCTAGTAGCAGATGGCGGCCATGATGTAAGGGGTCCCTGGGGTTGTCAATATAGCAAGATGCAGGTTACTTATAAAAGGTGATGCTGCCCCCAGTTCGCCATGGTGTCCAGGACTGACCTCATTGTATCAAAACATGTGGGTGACATAATCGGGTCTATATATGTAATGGGACCAAGGTGTCCGTATGTTGGGGGCCTGTGTTAGGGAGTGTCCTACGATTAGTGGTGGTACTCGCAGGGATGGGAGTGACCCAGAAGTGGTATAAGGTGTATGTCACTATCAGATCTCGTGGCGTGGGAATGTAACTGGACACTGTCTCTCATGGGTAGATTTATTGAATGCAGGAATTTACAATGAATGCCAGGGAATATCTTCGTTGAGCCCCTGTTTATCAGATGACAACCGATGCACCCATCTCTGTTCCTTGTTGAAGAGCACATTAGACGGGCAGTTGGGACTGGACTCCAGAACTACCCACTTCATTGAGTTCTCATCATGGTTTGCTTCCACATAATGTTTGCACATTTTGGTGTGAGTCTTTCTGCAGCGGAAATTGCTGCGATGTTCAATGATTCGAGTCTTGATAGGGCGGGTTGTCATCCCTATGTACTGTAGGTTACACGGGCATATTAACAGGTATATGCAGTGAGATGTATTGCAATTTGTGTGTTGCCTGAGTTCCCACTTGAAGGTCTCGGAGAGTTGTATGGTTTTGAGAGTCAGGGTGTACCTACAGACCCCACACATGCCACAAGGGTAGTGGCCCATCACGGGGGGTAAATGCCATAAAGTCAGTTGGGTTTCTTTCCTCACATGTTTAGGCCTGGTGCTAATCAAGATATCTTTTAGATTTTGAGACCTCTTAAAAGCAAATCTGGGTTCCTCTAGGGTCATGTCACCTGTGTTGAGTATGCCCCAGTGGTGTTTAATCGTGTTCCTGATTTTATTGGACAAGGGGGTAAAGGTGGTTACACAGGTGATCGGTTGGTTTTCAACAGGGACCCTCTCCTGTCGTTCCAGCAGGGCTTCTCGATTATTGTTTCTGGCTCGTTTCCTTGCCTTGAGAACATCACTCTTGGGGTAACCCCTGTCAAGAAGGTTCCTAGAGAGAAGAGCAGATTCCTTCTTGTAATCAGCCACAGCGCTACAGTTGCGCCTAATTCGTAAGAATTGGCCAAAGGGCAGATTGGTACGTAGGGCCCTGGGGTGGTGACTCTTGTAGTGCAGGAGGCTGTTACGATCTGTAGGTTTACGGTACATGGTGGTCTTTATGGAACCTGCTTCCAATCTGATCGTTAGGTCAAGGAAAGCGATTTCATGGGGTGAGGATGCCATGGTGAAGTGTAGGTGAGGGTTAAGTGTGTTAACCCAAACCAAAAAACCTTCATGTGAGGTCGGTGGACCGCTCCATAGGATAAGGATGTCATCTATGAAGCGTTTCCACATTCTGATGTTGTTAAGGAAGGGATTAGACTCATGGTGTATATGAGTATCTTCAAATTTAGCCATGTACAAACAGGCTACCGAGGGGGCGAAGGTACTGCCCATAGAGGTCCCCTGGGTCTGATGGTAGAATTTGCCTCTGTATTCAAAATAGTTTTCCGTCAGGGCTAGTGTGGCGCACTCCATGATGAAGGTCTGGGGAGTGTTGGAGCTCCATGATTCTTGCCCAAGCCTTTCCTCAATTACCTCAAGAGTGGCCCTCTGGGGGATGTTCGTATAAAGTGCTTCGACGTCTAGGGTAATTAGAAGATCAATCTCTCCTTTGTCCTGGACAGTATCCAGTATTCTAAGAACATCCGTAGTGTCCTGAATGTAGGAGGGGATGCTTTTCACCAGGGGTTGCAGGAAGTGGTCGCAAAACTGTGACAGGGGCTCTAGCACAGAGTCTATCCCCGAGACAATTGGCCTCCCTGGTACTGGCCTAGTGGCTTTATGGATCTTAGGCAGGATGTAAAAATATGGTACCCTGGGGTCCTTTTTCATGAGAAATTCTGCCTCCTTTCTACTGATCCATTGATCACATTCAGCACCGGATACCAGGCTTGTGATCTTGGTCTGTAAACGTGTGGTCGGGTCATCAGTGATTGGAGTGTAATATCTCTGGTCACTGAGCTGTCTGGTGCATTCCAACTCATAATCCACAGTGTTCATCAGAACTGTGGCTCCCCCTTTGTCTGCCTGTTTGATTTTAATTGAGGGATCATTTGCCAGTGATTTTAGTATAGCCAATTCATTCTTGGAGATGTTGGAATGTGGTGTCAGCCGGTCTAGCCTATTGATGTCTTTCAGTACTGCCTGTTCAAACGTCAACACTTCATTAGGAACCATACCGTTATGAGGTGTAAAGGTTGAGGGATTATGGAGTCCAGAATCTTCAGTAAGTTCGCTGGGTTTCCCCTCAAAGAAGGCTTTTAGCCTTATTTTTCTGAAGAAGGCTTTGAGTTCCCTAGTTTGTTGGAACTGGTCAATCCTGGGTGTTGGGACGAAGCCTACTCGTGCACGGTGCAAACCGTGGGAGCTCTCATATGGTGGGTTAGTCTGTTCAAATCCCCCAAAAAACTTGAGCCCACACCCCTGCGGTGGCTCATACCCGGTCCTATAGCCGAATCCAGCATTGGACCTGCTCTTATTTCTCTCAAGGGTGCGGTTCTAATGTGAACCACCCTTACTTCACTCCGCTCTTTCTTTCCCTACCTTCTGTGAAGGACCCCACCACACCGGGAACAGTCCTATTAGACCTCACCACCATGGAGGGGCAGGGACTGAGTTTCGGTGAGGAGGATGCAGCAGCCATAATGAGGACACCTTCTCTTTTTGGCATCGATATCGAACCAGGAACGAGCAGCAGCACCCCTGAGTGGCAATCCCTGTCAGACCTCAAACGGGAATGGATTAGGGTAACAATCCATGGAGCTATGATGGCACAGTATTTCAAAGCTAAGATTGCACCAAACGGATTGATAGTTAAAAACTTCCCAAGAATATTCTGGGAGGATGGACAATTTAAAGTGGAATGGTCACAGGTCTCGTGGAAATGTACCCACGACCTCCTCATCCTTATAGTCAACACGGCCAAGCGACTAGCCGAAGCTCTGCTGGTCAAAATACAAGCAGCAGAGGCTGCCCTGAAGACCACGGTACAAAACCCAGGCTTCAAAACAAAACTGGCCGAGATTAACAAAGACATGGCAGAACATAAGGAGTATCTTATGAACCAGAAGGTAGCCAAATTACAAAAGGACATTAAAAAATTCTCAAAAGAGAAAGTCTACCCCTACTTAAGGGATGACTATGTCCCCCCAGGTACTAGCTACAGTTCAGATTCCAGCACGACTTCATCAAGGAGGGGATCAAATAGTGGCTCGGACAGTAGTGGGGACAACAACCCTGCACAGATGCCCCCCAGGGCTAAAAGAGGCAGGGGGCAGGGACAACACAACTTCCCCAATTACCAAAATCAGGGGCAACCTATGGGCCCCCCACTCTGGCAATACCCACAATTCCCCCACTTCCAACCTCCTTTTGCCACACAATACCCTCCATTCTATCCCCCCCAAAACCCCTCAAACCCTCCTTTTTTAGGCAGAGGTTGGGGCAGAGGGCGAGGGCGAAAAAGAGGGAACACAGCAGAGAAAAGGGTCCAATGGGAGGACACACGCCCCCAAGGGATGGACACGAGGAGCACGAGCCGGTCAGGACAACAGTGAGCTTGGTGGTCAATCTATCAGATCGCCACCTTACTCAAAGAGAGGAAGAAGTCCTACAGAAGGGCTTGGGCTTCGTCCCAACACCCAGGATTGACCAGTTCCAACAAACTAGGGAACTCAAAGCCTTCTTCAGAAAAATTAAGCTAAAAGCCTTCTTTGAGGGGAAACCCAGCGAACTTACTGAAGATTCTGGACTCCATAATCCCTCAACCTTTACACCTCATAACGGTATGGTTCCTAATGAAGTGTTGACGTTTGAACAGGCAGTACTGAAAGACATCAATAGGCTAGACCGGCTGACACCACATTCCAACATCTCCAAGAATGAATTCGCTATACTAAAATCACTGGCAAATGATCCCTCAATTACAATCAAACAGGCAGACAAAGGGGGAGCCACAGTTCTGATGAACACTGTGGATTATGAGTTGGAATGCACCAGACAGCTCAGTGACCAGAGATATTACACTCCAATCACTGATGACCCGACCACACGTTTACAGACCAAGATCACAAGCCTGGTATCCAGTGCTGAATGTGATCAATGGATCAGTAGAAAGGAGGCAGAATTTCTCATGAAAAAGGACCCCAGGGTACCATATTTTTACATCCTGCCTAAGATCCATAAAGCCACTAGGCCAGTACCAGGGAGGCCAATTGTCTTGGGGATAGACTCTGTGCTAGAGCCCCTGTCACAGTTTTGCGACCACTTCCTGCAACCCCTGGTGAAAAGCATCCCCTCCTACATTCAGGACACTACGGATGTTCTTAGAATACTGGATACTGTCCAGGACACAGGAGAGATTGATCTTCTAATTACCCTAGACGTCGAAGCACTTTATACGAACATCCCCCAAAGGGCCACTCTTGAGGTAATTGAGGAAAGGCTTGGGCAAGAATCATGGAGCTCCAACACTCCCCAGACCTTCATCATGGAGTGCGCCACACTAGCCCTGACGGAAAACTATTTTGAATACAGAGGCAAATTCTACCATCAGACCCAGGGGACCTCTATGGGCAGTACCTTCGCCCCCTCGGTAGCCTGTTTGTACATGGCTAAATTTGAAGATACTCATATACACCATGAGTCTAATCCCTTCCTTAACAACATCAGAATATGGAAACGCTTCATAGATGACATCCTTATCCTATGGAGCGGTCCACCGACCTCACATGAAGGTTTTTTGGTTTGGGTTAACACACTTAACCCTCACCTACACTTCACCATGGCATCCTCACCCCATGAAATCGCTTTCCTTGACCTAACGATCAGATTGGAAGCAGGTTCCATAAAGACCACCATGTACCGTAAACCTACAGATCGTAACAGCCTCCTGCACTACAAGAGTCACCACCCCAGGGCCCTACGTACCAATCTGCCCTTTGGCCAATTCTTACGAATTAGGCGCAACTGTAGCGCTGTGGCTGATTACAAGAAGGAATCTGCTCTTCTCTCTAGGAACCTTCTTGACAGGGGTTACCCCAAGAGTGATGTTCTCAAGGCAAGGAAACGAGCCAGAAACAATAATCGAGAAGCCCTGCTGGAATGACAGGAGAGGGTCCCTGTTGAAAACCAACCGATCACCTGTGTAACCACCTTTACCCCCTTGTCCAATAAAGTCAGGAACACGATTAAACACCACTGGGGCATACTCAACACAGGTGACATGACCCTAGAGGAACCCAGATTTGCTTTTAAGAGGTCTCAAAATCTAAAAGATATCTTGATTAGCACCAGGCCTAAACATGTGAGGAAAGAAACCCAACTGACTTTATGGCATTTACCCCCCGTGATGGGCCACTACCCTTGTGGCATGTGTGGGGTCTGTAGGTACACCCTGACTCTCAAAACCATACAACTCTCCGAGACCTTCAAGTGGGAACTCAGGCAACACACAAATTGCAATACATCTCACTGCATATACCTGTTAATATGCCCGTGTAACCTACAGTACATAGGGATGACAACCCGCCCTATCAAGACTCGAATCATTGAACATCGCAGCAATTTCCGCTGCAGAAAGACTCACACCAAAATGTGCAAACATTATGTGGAAGCAAACCATGATGAGAACTCAATGAAGTGGGTAGTTCTGGAGTCCAGTCCCAACTGCCCGTCTAATGTGCTCTTCAACAAGGAACAGAGATGGGTGCATCGGTTGTCATCTGATAAACAGGGGCTCAACGAAGATATTCCCTGGCATTCATTGTAAATTCCTGCATTCAATAAATCTACCCATGAGAGACAGTGTCCAGTTACATTCCCACGCCACGAGATCTGATAGTGACATACACCTTATACCACTTCTGGGTCACTCCCATCCCTGCGAGTACCACCACTAACCCTAGGACACTCCCTAACACGGGCCCCCAACATACGGACACCTTGGTCCCATTACATATATAGACCCGATTATGTCACCCACATGTTTTGATACAATGAGGTCAGTCCTGGACACCATGGCGAGCTGGGGGCAGCATCACCTTTTATAAGTAACCTGCATCTTGCTATATTGACAACCCCAGGGACCCCTTACATCATGGCCGCCATCCACTACTAGACATCAGCCCAGTTTACAACTACGTGAGGGTCATACCTAACAAATCGACTTTACACCCCCCTTTTTTCGTCAGACCCCGCACCCCACACTGTGCATAGGTCCGAGCAACCGGAGCATCTGAGGCTCTGTTAAGCGCTTTTAAACGGGGCGGTGATTCAGGGCAGTAGCTAGTCCGCTATGTTTACAGCATTACAAGATGGCCGCCACGCACTCGGCTCTACACACGTGACCTTGGGCAGGGGGCGGTGACCTAACGCGTCACGTTGGTCGTCCGGTGTTGTTGAAATAACCCCAGCCGCCGAGCTCAAACATCTACTCGAGCTCGGCGGGTATGGGTAGGTCACAACACGCGGACTCTGAAGACTCAAGGTGAGTGCGTTTAGCGCTTGATAGAGGGTGAGCAATCAGCGCCAATACAGGTTTTTGGCCTTGTTTAGTCCACCTATATTAATACAGGGATACGTTTTTCTCTACCGCGTTTTTTTCCTACCCCTACTTCAGCCACATCTCTAGGGCGCAGCTCTGTAGTTCTGCCCCGCCGATCACTCATGTGGCCTCTAGCATATGACCAATAGGTGAGTAGGAGTCCTTAAACGTGTTTCTTTAAATGGTTTATTCAAATCACAGCGGGAGTGTGCTGCTATGCCTATAAAGCTACCAATTGGTGTTAGCACAAAAGACCTGCCCTATACCTGACACACTACAGGCAGGCATCTATTTTAAGACTGCTGCATTTTTAACCTTGAATTTTTGCATTGATGTTTTTAAGCCTTTACCCTCACTGTTCACGGTCCTAGTCACAGTTCTAGTTATTGCGTGTGCTCTTCACCTTTACATTGCACGCTCAATACACTTGGCATGCGGTGGATGTGTAAAATCACTCTCAATACCACCAGCATGTAAGTATATTTTCTTCCTGGCAATGTTGTGACTTGCATTTTTTGTTTAATTACTGTTTCCTTATCCTTTCTCTATGTATAGGCATAAGAGGATCCACTAAGGTAACAATACAACACATATGATATTAGCATGTTGTTGTTTTCACTTTGGTCCTGAAGAATCGCGGTCAATATACCATTAGCGAGAAACATGTTGACCACATGCACTTCTAGTCTCTTCTAGGGTCACACAACATAATAGGTTGACACCTAGGAAACTAGCTCCGCCTTTTAACTGTAGCCAGGGGACCCCCAGAATAAAGTCCATTCCGGTACCCCTTGTTACATTTTAGCCTCCTTATCACAGGAATACACCATCCTGCCCACATACCCCCTTCACCAAAAGGCAGTTGGAAAAAAGATCTCCGCTAAAGAGCCCCTCTCTGAGGTGTGCCCGTCGGGGATTGCACCGCCTCCCCGACGAGGAGCAACCGCCGATGATGAAGCATGACACTCTTCGGGGTGTGTGAGGCAAATACATCCAACATAATGGATGCCCCAGGGTATCATTAAAATCCCCCCTTGGTCACGCCAGAAAAAACTCTCCCCACCTCTTCTTCTTCCTTCGGGAACAGTGCAGCAACCCCCTTTTTGATTTGACTCTCCAGTACTTAGTACGGACACTAAGCTGCTACTGGACCTTCCACCATCTTGAGTGGTTAATAGTGTCCTTTCGCCTCCCCCCTCTTTGAAACCTATATAGGTCTATGGGCACACCATTTGGTCCAGGAGCCTTGCCACCACTACTCTTCTCAAGTCCTGCCTGGACCTCGTTCAGGGAAATGGACAGCGCTATGGTCCACCATTGGCCAGAAGTATCTAAAAACAAATCATCTGAATTAAAAACTTTGGAATAATGTTCTATCCAATCTTTACAACTAACATTAGAAGTTACTGCAGATATGGTATCATTCTTTAGAAAAGGGCAATTAATTGTCTCCCATAATAATTTATTATTTTTTAATGCTGCCGCCATATCTAAATTTTGCCATGCCTCATCTTGTAACAGTTTTTTCCTTATTGCTAGCCTGGTTTTATAAACATGCCGCTTTTCCCTAATTTGTTCCGGGTCTCTTGGTTTGATTGACATCATGTGTTTTAATGAGTAAGTAAGTAAGTAAGTAAGTAAGTAATCTTTATTGCTCAGTTAATTAAAGCCATTGCAAATTTTGACATATAATACATTAGTTAAATACTGTTAAAAAAAGATATATATATATAAAATGAGAATGACATTGTATTAAACAGATATGTTAGTTAATATAAAAATATATGCGTGTTTTAATGAGGATAAAGCCTCTATACAGTCTTTGTCAAACCAGCCCGATTGTCGGGCTCTATGTTTATGATTCTTGCCAGTCAATAGGCCCTCTATTGTAGCGTGGATCTTATTGATCATGGGTAGCATAGTTACAATATCAAACCACAATTGTCCAGGGTGCAGCAGTGTTGCATTAAATGCAACAAAGTTCTCCGTCAAAGAGAACAGTCTGTGGAAGCAGTTGTGGTGGCAATTAACAACCACTTTTGTTAATTTTTTTTTTTGCATTTTGCAATTAGTTACAGTTTGCAAAATGTTTTCAAAGTTATGAGTCTGTTCTGTTCATTTTTTGTCTCATTTTTTAAAAAAACACCAACAAATGATAAAAAGAAAATCACAAACAAACCACAAAAAGATTTTAAAAAACAGTTCCTGTTAGAACTACCTTTTCTGGTTAGAAAAAAATAGAAATGTACATGTGTTGTATGTAGTATATGGATATTCTCTACATGATTACATTGAAGCATGAGTAGTGCCTGCATGACTAGATAAAGATTGCATAGTAGAAGAGTGATTGAATGTGTACTTCAGTACTGAATACATGGTGGCAGTATTCTATTTATACTGCATGTGTGATTGCATGACAGTGTGGGTAATGTTTGGGTTATAGCTAGAGAGTTTGAGTAATGCTTGACTGATAGTGTGACTACATCAGTAGAGCCTGCGTGATATTATGAACGCATTAGTAGTATGTATGTACTTGCATGAGTGCATAGTTACAGCTTGTGTGATAGATTGAGTCTATTGCTATTGCATGTGTGATTGCATGAGTACATGGATAGTACCTGAGTGATTGTGTGAATGCATAAGTAGTGTATGGGTGATTCAAAGAGTGCATGGGTACGGTGTGGGTGATTGCAAAAGTGTATGTACAGTGCATGGTTGATTGAATGAGTGCATAAGTAATGATAGGGTGATTGTATGAATGCATCAGAACTACGTACATTGTTGTATGAGTATATAAGTAGTGGTTGCATTATTGGTTGACTCTATAGATAATGTGTATGTGTTTGCAAAAGATCATGGGTAGTGTGTGAGTGATTTTATGAGTGCAGGGGTAGTGCATGACTGATTCAGTGACTGGAAGGAAACTGTGAATAATTGCTCTTGTGCAAGATGATTGCCTAGGATGACTGCATGAGTCCATGAGTAATGACTTGGTTATTGCTCAGGTATATAGATAGTAATTGGTAATTATAAGAGTGCATAAGTAGTTCTTGGATAAATACATAACTACATAGGTAATACGTGGGTGAGTGGAGAAGTACATTAGTAGTGTTTGCATGATTGGATAAGAACACGGTGAGAGGTTACTAATTCCATAACTTTATGGGTAGTGACTTAGTGAATGGATTACTACATGAGTACATCAGTAGTGTCTGGATTGTTGCATAGGTCCATCTATAGCATGCTTACTGCATGGGTAGTGATTGGATTATTGTAAAACTGCAAACATAGTGTGTGTGGTGTTTTTATATACACTTTAGTATTGATAGAGTGTTTGCTTAACTGTATAGCCAGTAGCTTCATGATCAGAAGAGTGCATGGGTAGTGTACAGGTGAACAGAGTACTGTATGTGTAGTAGTTGACAGCAAGGTGAGTTTATAAGTACTTGTGTTTTAGCAGAGTGATTAGACAAGGACATGCTTCTGTCAAGAAGATTGTAGGAGTGGACACAGACTCACAGTGTGATTCCAGACAAGCAAGACTATTACCTGCATTTGTGCAGGACTGAATCAGTAGTGTGCAGGGACTTATGGGACCGCATACATTGTGCACATTTGACTATACCACTGCTTGTCTCAATGCCTGAGTCATTGTGCAAGTGCATAGACAGTGAGTGGGTACCTAGAGTGCTAGTAGTTGACAGCAAGGTGAGTTTATAAGTATGTATGTTTCAGCAGAGTGATTAGATAAGGACATGCTTTTGTCAGGATGATTGTAGGAATGGACACAGACTCAAAGTGTGATTCCTGACTTGCATGACTATTACCTGGATTTTTTGAAGGACTCAGTCAGAAGTCGGCAGAGACTTAGGGGACCACATATATTGGGTACATTTGACTGTACCACTGCTTATCTCAATGCCTGAGTCATTGTGCAAGTGCATGGACAGTGACTGGGTACCTAGAGAGCTAGTAGTTCACAGCAGGATAGGTTTATAAGTGCTTGTGTTTCAGCAGAGTGATTAGATAAGGATATGCTTCTGTCAGGATGATTGTAGGAGTGGACAGAGACTCACAGTGTGATTCCAGACAAGCTTGACTATTACCTGGATTTTTGCAGGACTGAATCAGTAGTCTGCAGGGACTTAGGGGATCGCATACATTGTGCACATTTGATTGTACCACTGCTTATCTCAATGCCTCAGTCATTGTGCAAGGGCATTCACAGTGACTGGGTACCTAGAGTGCTAGTAGTTGACAGCAAGGTCAGTTTATAAGTACTTATGTTTTAGCAGTAGCAGCGTGATTAGATGAGGACATGCTTCTGTCAGGATTATTGTAGGAGTGGATACAAAGTCACAGTGTGACTCCAAACAAGCATGAATATTACCTGGATTTTTGCAGGACTGAATCAGTAGTCTGCAGGGACTAAGGGGACCGCATATATTGTGCACATTTGAATGTACCACTACTTGTGTCAATGCCTGAGTCATTGTGCAAGTGCATAGACAGTGACAAGGTACCTAGAATGCTAGTAGTTGACAGGAAGGTGAGTTTATAAGTACTTGTGTTTTAGCAGAGTGCTTAGATAAGGACATGCTTCTGTCAAGATGATTTTAAGAGTGGACACAGACTCACAGTGTGATTCAAGACAAGCTTGACTATTATCTGGATTTTTGCAGGACTGAATCAGTAGTCTGCAGGGACTTAGGGGACTGCATACATTGTGCACATTTGACTGTACCACTATGTGACTCAGTGCCTGAGTCATTTTGCAAGTGCATAGACAGTGACTAGGTACCTAGAGTGCTAGTAGTTGACAGCAAAGTGAGTTTATAAGTACTCATGTTTCAGCAGAGTGATTAGATAAGGACATGCTTCTGTCAGGATGATTGTAGTAGTGGACACAGACTCACAGTGTGATTGCTGACTTGCATGACTATTACCTGGATTTTTTGCAGGACTGAATCAGTAGTCGGCAGAGACTTAAAGGACTCTATACATTGGGCACATTTGACTATACCACTGCTTATCTCAATGCCTGAGTCATTGTGCAAGTGCATGGAGAGTGAATGGGTACCTAGAGTGCTAGTAGTTGACAGCAGGATGGGTTTATAAGTGCTTATGTTTCAGCAGAGTGATTAGATAAGGTTATGCTCCTGTCAGGATGATTGTAGGAGTGGACACAGACTCACAGTGTGATTCCAGACAAGCATGAGTATTACCTGGATTTTTGCAGGACTGAATCAGTAGTCTGCAGGGACTTAGGGGACCTCATACATTGTGCACATTTGACTGTACCACTGCTTGTCTCAACGCCTGAGTCCTTGTGCAAGTATATAGATAGAGACTGGGTACCTAGAGTGCTAGTAGTTGACAGCAAGGTGAGTTTATAAGTACTTATGTTTTAGCAGAGTAAATAGACAAGGACATGCTTCTGTCAGGATGATTGTAGAAGAGGACACAGACTCACAGTGTGATTCCAGACAAGCATGACTATTACCTGGATTTTTGCAGGACTAAATCAGTAGTCTGCAAGGACTTAGGGGACCGCATAAACTGTGCACAATTGACTGTACCACTGCTTGTCACAATGCCTGAGTGCATAGACAGTGACTGGGTACCTAGAGTGCTAGTAGTTGACAGCAAGGTGAGTTAATAAGTACTTATGTTTTAGCAGAGCGATTAGATAAGGAGATGGTTCTGTCAGGATGATTGTAAGAGTGCATGGAGAGTGACAGTGTGATTGTGGCACTGCAATAGTACCACCTAAGTTATTGTAAGAGTGAATCAGTAGTCTGCAGGGATTTAGGGGGCCACGCAGTTTGTGCACATTTGACTGTACCACTACATCTATTAAGGCCTGAGTCACTGTACAAGTGCAGGACAGTGACTGTATACTTAGAGTACTGGTGGTTGACAGCAGAGTGAGTTTAAAAGTGCTTGTGTTTCAGCACAGTGATTTGACACATGGTTCTGTCAGGATGATTGCAAAAGTGTACAGAGAGTGATAGTGTGATTTCTGAGTTGCATGTCTACTACCTGGTGTTAGAGGTCTGCATACATAGTGCACAGAATATCTAAGCTGTACAAGTGTGTACAACATTCCATAAGTACAGCACTAGAGACTGGAATATTTAAAATGCTGCAAACAGAGTTCATGGTAAATGTATGGGTGCTTAGGTATTGCTGCAGTGATAAGATAAGTAGATAGAGCAGAATGGATAATTGAAGAATGGAAAGGGGCGACCACTCGGTCCCCCCGAACGTATGGTCGGGTGCCCCGATCCCCCCCGGGAAACCATTTTGGGCGGGAGGCGTGTCACGGCTGGTATGCCCGAAGCGGCGTAGCCGGGGCGCGCCTTTTCCCGCCCAAGAGGGGTTGCCCTAGACACCTACACCGTTGGCCACGCCCTGTAGGCGGTCGGAGGAGGGTCCACGCCCTCCCAGAGAAGAATAAAAGGAGCAACAGTCCAAGGAAGCATCCTCTTGTTCCTGTGCTTGGAAGCTGCACCCCTTCGTTGCACGTGAGCCCTTGACGGAACAAGAGCCAATTTTGAGAACTTGTAATTTTGTGTTTCTTCTTTCAGCGATTTCGAAGCTTGTTGACCTAGGATCTCGGGGAGTATCCGTGAACGATGCCTGGCAAGAAGGTCGGAAAGAAGGTCGGAACCGAACAGATGCTTCGTATGCTGGTGAAGGACATGGCGGACATGAAGAAGCAGATGGCGGCAATGAATGGTGCGGGTGGACCGAAGAGAGTCATCGGACCAGCATTGCCGGGAGTAGTCCCTAACGGGAGAGGTAGAAGGGCCAAGAAGGGGGCATCGGGTGGGGAGGCTCCGGTTCCCGAATTACCTCCAGCGAACCCGGTCACTCCGATCGAGGCCCCAGTTCCGGTCCCGAACGCGGGACAACCGATCCCTGTGGTGGTCACTCCCGTGAACGAGGAGGATATGCCTCCTGAGCTGGCTGCCCAGTTGGCGGCATGGTTGGGCAGAGAGAATGAGGGGGCCACGGCTGAAGAAGCCAGGTCGATAATGAAGCAGTTGCGGCAATCGAAGGATGCTGCAAAGGCACCGTGTCCTCTTGTTTCCCCGCAGGTTCCCGTGGAACAACCAGTATCGGGTGTTGGTTCGGCAGCGACAACGGTCACAGCTACCGCTTCAGGTAAACAGCCATTGCCGATGGCGGGGGAGGGATCGTTACCCTCAAGGAGGGAAAAAATCGTACAACATATCCCGATTGATGTAAAAGAAAGGATTTGGGCGGATAAATATGTGAACATGTTTTCCTTGCTGACCGATCACTATGAGATTGAGCATGTAAAAAACCAGAAAGAGTTGTTGCATCCTAGTGTATGGCGCTCAAAGATGGCGGGTTTCAGAGTAGATGAAACGATCGCCAATTGGGCCAGAGCATTTGGAATGTTCACTGCAATTATGGGGGAACGTAGGCCCGATTTAGTGGTGGAATTAGCCGTTTATCAGACACGTATCATGGAATTCTATGAATTGTACGGGGGCAATCAATGGTGTTGCTATGACAGCATATTTCGTAAGTCCAAAGAGCACGACTCATCCCTGACGTGGGATTGTTTCGACTCCATTTCCTGGCAGAAAATAGAGAGGTCAAACGCGGCGAAGTCGCCATCTTTAGGCGGGAATGGGGTTGAGCCTTCCCGCCATTCTTTGGGGGCGCCCTTTCGGGCGGGTACAAGCAGTGATCAGAACACAAAGAATAATGGCAACTCGGGTAGGAAAGGGGTCTGTTGGAGCTTTAACAGAGGCAAGTGTTCTAGGCCACAGGGGTCATGCAGGTTCAGGCATGAGTGTGCAGGGTGCGGGCAGTCCTCGCACCCCGAGAGTTCGTGCAGAGCCAAGACTGGTGATACGGGAGGTAGAGGAGGCGCCAAACAGGTCTAAAATAGACCGAGGGGCGCCATTACCTACCCCTGTTGATATTATGGCACTGATCCCTTGGCTGAAGGAATACCCTGATTATATCTCCGCCGGGGTGTTGCGAGACGGTTTCTCATATGGTTTCCGCATCCCGGCGGGGGATTTTCGGGGGGAAGCACAATGTAAGAACCAACTATCGGTTCAACAGAATTCGGCGGTGGTGCAGGCAAAGATTGGGAAGGAGGTGGCCCGAGGTCGGGTTGCTGGACCGTATGACATGCCACCAGTTGGCGATTTTGTTTGCTCACCTTTGGGAGTGGTCCCCAAAAAGGACCCAGGGGAGTTCAGGTTAATACACAACTTGTCAGCTCCTAGGGGTCTTTCGGTGAACGATGCGATTGACCCGGGAGTTTGTTCGGTGCGGTACGCATCCTTTGATGAGGCCGTCGCCATTTTGAATCGCCTGGGGCCCGGGGCGCTGATGGCTAAATCAGATATCGAGTCAGCGTTCCGGTTGCTCCCGGTACATCCAGATGATCACCGTCTCCTAGGTTTTATGTTTCAAGAACGTTATTACATGGATAAATGTATGCCAATGGGTTGCTCCATCTCTTGTGCGTATTTTGAGAAATTCAGTAGTTTTTTGCAATGGGCGTTCACAAGAGCCACGGGCTTTACACATGTTATGCATTATCTTGATGATTTTCTGTTTCTGGGGGCAGCCGGGGACACGGAATGTGCACAGGCCTTGAGGGAATTCTGTAATCTTATGAAAGAATTTGGTGTGCCACTGGCACCAGGTAAGACGGTAGGGCCATCTACTACACTCGAGTTTCTGGGAATTGAGCTCGATTCTGTAGAGGGGTGCTTCCGCTTGCCCAGAGAGAAGGTGATGAAATTCAGGGCCTCGCTCGAAATGTGTCTCGGCGAAAGAAAAGTAACTCTCCATCAGTTGCAACAGGCTGTGGGGCAGCTTAATTTTGCCCTGAGAGTAATTCCGATGGCTCGCCCCTTTTCCCGTTCTATTGCACAAGCCATGGTGGGCCTCAAGGAAGGCCACCACCGCACAAGACTGTCAGCAGAGGTTCGCCAGGATATGCGCATATGGCTGGCATTTCTGGCAGATTTCAACGGTCGTGTGGACTGATCCACCAGTTTCCTCAGAAGAACTGGGGTTGTGGACCGACTCGGCTGGGAGTGTAGGTTTTGGCGCCATATTTGGCAATCGATGGTCGGCACGAACCTGGCCTGTGTGGTGGCACGATAACGGACTCACTGGTAACATTGGGTTTCTGGAGCTGTTCCCCATTCTGGTGGCCTTGAAAACTTGGCCAGAAGGGTTTCGTGATCGCTCTGTGGTGTTCTGGTCTGATAATATGACCGTGGTTGAGTGCATCAATAATCAGGCAGCACGCTGCAAATGGATTTTGAGATTGCTGAAGGAAATTGTCCTGCTATGTATGAGACTAAACGTCCACTTTAGGGCAAGACACGTGCCAGGGGCATTAAACCAGGCAGCTGATGCACTCTCTCGTTCCCATATGCAGGCCTTCCGGGGTTTTCTGCCCTTAGCGGACTCGGTGGCGGCACCATTTCCCGAAGCTCTCTGGTCTCTCGGTGCCCCGGATTACAAAACCTCGTGGGAGAGAGTCTAGCACCCAGGACAAGGAAGGCATATGAAGGGGCGTTCCGTTCCTATTGGTCCTTTTTGGGTTCAGCTAGGGGGGAGCACTGGGGGCAGGAGGAGTATGTACTGAAATTTCTGGTATCATTGCATCAGGCAGGCAGATCAGTGGCTACGGCCAATAGGCACCGAGCCGCCATTTCTTTCATGGCGCGGGCTCATGGCATGCAGGACCCCACATCGTCCTTTATTGTACAGAAGGCACTACGCGGGTGGCAACGCCTCGAGGGTCGTAGAGTGAATGAGAGGCACCCGATAGGTTTAGAAAGGTTGTCCCTGTTAATGTCCGTACTTCCTGCGACATGTTCATCTCAATCAGAGACGGTGCTGTTCCGGGCCGCTTTTGCATTAGCATTCCATGGGGCTATGCGGGTAAGCGAACTGGTAGCAAGGAACAAGCAGGATACGGGGGGAGGTTTGTGTCGAGAACACATTCAAATTAAGGGCGAGACGATGGTGATCTCAATAGCCAGGTCCAAGACCGATCAGGGAGCGATCGGGGACAGTGTGGTAGTCCAGCGGATTCCGGGATCTCCCATGTGCCCGGTAAAATGCGTTGAGGAGTATTTAGCGCAGAGGGCCGCATCATGGGGGGGAAGCTTGCTGAGGCACACCGACGCCACCCCACTGACTAAGTTTCAGTTTCAACGGGTGTTAACAATGGCAATCGCGGCAGCGGGCTTGAACCCGAGCGATTTTGGGACCCATTCCTTCCGGATAGGGGCTGCTACAGAGGCTACAGCCAGGGGTCTGAGTGTTGAAAAGGTGAAACAGTTGGGGCGTTGGTCCTCGAATTGTTATAAAAGGTATGTGCGTTTGCACATGTTGTGAAGCTAATGTCATGCACTCACGCTTCTTGTTTTCTGTTTGGTTTACAGTTTCGCGAGCAGGCTTTGCGGGGCGGACTGTGCAGTTGACCCGACACCTGGGGACCAGCGGTCAAAGATCACCGGCTGAGGAAAGAGTGGTGTGGGTCGTTGGCCACTCATACGTGAGGCGCGCCGCGGACGTATTCAAAGCAGGTGACATGATTCACGTGGCTGGGGAATACGGGTACAGGGTGACCTTCCACGGAAGGGGCGGGCTCTGTATTGACCAGTTTCAAAGTTTTGTTGAGGGACTGTTAGGGCGGACGAGGTCACCGCCAACTGTAATCATAGTACATCTTGGGGGCAATGATTTGGTGACCATTGGTCGACGAGTGCTTCTCGAGGTAATTTTGTCCTCAGTAAGTTGGTTGGCAAGAAAGGTCCCGGGCTGTACAATTGCATGGTCACACATGATTCCTCGGAAGGTGTGGCGGGGGGCCCTCTCTGTGCCAGCTTTGAACCAGTCGGTAAAGAAGGTTAATAACAAGTAGAGTAGGTTGTTTCGTACAGGTAAATTGCAGTGTATTTCACACGGGTGTATCCGGGGGGACCATATGTATTTGGCGGATGGGGTCCATTTGTCCCGGGAGGGAAATGTTTTACTCATAGGAGACTTCTTAGCGTGGTTAAAGAGTTTACGTAACCATGACCTTTAGTAGGAGCTTTGTGGGGGGTCCGGATAGCCGGTCAACTATCCGGCCTGTGGCGGTAAGGTCATGATCGGTGAGCAGTAATTTGAAGATCCCTAGAGGTGGGGCGCCACCCATTATGGATGGGAGCGCCCGGGGGGAGGCGGCAATTGGCCCCTCACACGGGGAGGCG
The DNA here is from genome assembly GCF_964263255.1 of Lissotriton vulgaris. NCBI lineage: Eukaryota > Metazoa > Chordata > Amphibia > Caudata > Salamandridae > Lissotriton > Lissotriton vulgaris. The sequence goes on from NC_141687.1 coordinate 901,511,154, forward strand.
GTACCCTTCTAAGGATGGGACCGCCGAAAGGGAAGGCGGTCATGGCCCCTCCCTGGGGAGGAGGGGCTACGGGTCCCCTCCTTGGAATTTCCCGGGGCCAGGACATCCGCGACGGCGGATGTGGTAAGCAGTGTGGGGTGGGAGGGGGGTCTACGCTACCTTCTAGACACCTCACACGAGTCCTCGGACGACCACCAAGATGGCGTCGAGTAAATATGGGGCCCCTGCTAAGACAAGGGAAATCGGAAGTTGGCACAAGGTACAGTCCTCTGTGCGCCCGCCCCTCACAAGTGAGGGGGGAGTTCTGGTATTAGGGATCTGACACCGGTTACGACCTTGCCGTTGGCCCGTAATGTTAGGATGTACAATTTGAATTTTTGAGAAATGCATTTACAGGATGTTTTAGAATCGGCTAGGAGAACCTTTGTATTAGAGATATGTTAAGGTTAGCCAATAAACATCGTAATGTATAAATGAAATTGTACATGATATGAAACTGTTATTTTAATGTTTTAATTTTGTTTCATATTTTAATAAATACGGCTGGGAGGGTAACTCCCTCCCGCCTTCCAAAAGCTCAAGAACCGTATCCGTCTTCCCATTCTTGGGGATTGTGTTGGGAGGGGGTGACGGGTATCCAGGCCATATGGAAAGAAGCGACCACTCGGTCCCCCCGAACGTATGGTCGGGTGCCCCGATCCCCCCGGGAAACCATTTTGGGCGGGAGGCGTGTCACGGCTGGTATGCCCGAAGTGGCGTAGCCGGGGCGCGCCTTTTCCCGCCCAAGAGGGGTTGTCCTAGACACCTACACTGTTGGCCACGCCCTGTAGGCGGTCGGAGGAGGGTCCACGCCCTCCCAGAGAAGAATAAAAGGAGCAACAGTCCAAGGAAGCATCCTCTTGTTCCTGTGCTTGGAAGCTGCACCCCTTCGTTGCACGTGAGCCCTTGACGGAACAAGAGCCAATTTTGACCCACCCACCAGCCCCTGATGACAGCGATTTGTATTGCAATAAAGGCGATTGATGTGGATATTATCTCTTTTTCAGGTTGTTTCTAATAAGGTTTGGTCTGTTTTGATGACAATAAATGGTTGCTTTTTAGCACAAACTCAGGCGAGTATCGCAGCTGGGTTGAAAGAAGTGTATTGTAGAGGTAAAAGTTTATACTTGAAATGCCTAGTATAACTGTTTATTTCATTCTCATTAGGTTAAACAATGTCGTATTTATTTTTTGGTCGGGCGGTAAGGTCATGATCGGTGAGCAGTAATTTGAAGATCCCTAGAGGTGGGGCGCCACCCATTATGGATGGGAGCGCCCGGGGGGAGGCGGCTATTGGCCCCTCACACGGGGAGGCGGTACCCTTCTAAGGATGGGACCGCCGAAAGGGAAGGCGGTCAAGGCCCCTCCCTGGGGAGGAGGGGCTACGGGTCCCCTCCTTGGAATTTCCCGGGGCCAGGACATCTGCGACGGCGGATGTGGTAAGCAGTGTGGGGTGGGAGGGGGGTCTACGCTACCTTCTAGACACCTCACACGAGTCCTCGGACGACCACCAAGATGGCGTCGAGTAAATATGGGGCCCCCGCTAAGACAAGGGAAATCGGAAGTTGGCGCAGAGGTACAGTCCTCTGTGCGCCCGCCCCTCACAAGTGAGGGGGGAGTTCTGGTATTAGGGATCTGACACCGGTTACGGCCTTGCCGTTGGCCCGTAATGTTAGGATGTACAATTTGAATTTTTGAGAAATGCATTTACAGGATGTTTTAGAATCGGCTAGGAGAACCTTTGTATTAGAGATATGTTAAGGTTAGCCAATAAACATTGTAATGTATAAATGAAATTGTACATGATATGAAACTGTTATTTTAATGTTTTAATTTTGTTTCATATTTTAATAAATACGGCCAGGAGGGTAACTCCCTCCCGCCTTCCAAAAGCTCAAGAACCGTATCCGTCTTCCCATTCTTGGGGATTGTGTTGGGAGGGGGTGACGGGTATCCAGGCCATATTGCATGGCACTGACAGACACACTCCTACTTTGCATGAGTACTAACTGGGAATTTACAAAAGTGTATCAATAGTATATAGCTGGTTAGACATCTGCATACATCGTACACAGAATAACATACCTGTAATGCTCTTACTGGCTAAGGCTTTCTATAAGTACACAACTAGTAACTGGAATATTTACAGTGCAGCAAACACAATGCATAGACAATTTATAAGTACTCAGGTATTTGTGCACTGAATGAATAAGTGCTCGATGGGTGATTGCAGAAGTTTCTCAGTCCTAACAGAGCAATACCTCCTCTGCAAGCAAAATCTTTATAGGATTAAACTACTGCATGAATATCTACTGCTACATTACCTTTCTACAACTACTTTTAATGTTACACCTAGCCAAATACAAAAGAGGAACAATTCACATTTCTCTGCTATAAGTCTCACCATATCACTGAAAAACATAAAGGACTGTCTCTCTACCACAACACTATCTACACCACATAAATCCACAGAACAAACTTCAAATTGAAAACAAACACCAAAAATGATGTCGTATATTTTAACTATACCTCCTTACAGACTTAAAAAACTAGTCTCATCACTAATACCTTAACTCGACATATACATTTCCAATTTGAAATCAACATCTAAAAATATGCAGTACACTACTAATGTACATATCCACACATTAAAAGAATCAGTCATAATCAGCCATCCCTATTCCAAAACACACAATACTATACACAGTGTATTTTAAACGACATTTAATTACATTACAAAAAACTGCAATAAATACTTTTTCAATACAAAATATATGACTACATTCAAATTTTATAAATTATATTTTATGTTTAACCCCTTCAGTGCTGATGACAAAGCCAGCTCGTCATGGGTTTTACCTGCGCTGTGCTTATGACGAGCTGGCTTTGTCATGAACAATGAGAATCTGAAGAATGCAGCACAGGACGGGAAAACACCTTAGCAGCCAAGGTGTTAAAAACAAAGGCACCACATAGTACACCTCACAAATTGATAACTCACCTGTCAAATTAATTTATAGATTATGAAGTATCTGAATCGAACACCAGATTTTCTTATGCACACAATTAATACAGTGCACTGCTCTTAGCAAAACCAAAAAATTGCATAGTTTGCCTCTCATTCTGCACACACATACATGTAAATATCAAATCACATTGCTTCCCAGGTTAATTCAAATTCTAACACACATTTCTATTGGTTATAGATATCAACCCTTGCTAACTGCCCTCTAACTGAACCAAAATTGCTTCTGGAATTTTCTGGAGTTGCACTTGTACCGTGCACCGTAAGCGATGGAACCGCAGATCCAGACAAGACTTCAAAAGTATATTACAAATAATTTTAGCATTTTTTTTCATACCACACTACTTCTAGCCATACCAGTGACTTGGGAAATCTCACTGCAATAACATATTACTTTAATATTTATAATAAATACACATTTTAATGTCACACATAACTTCCAACCCTAACCCCATTCTGCTTAATGCCTGTTACCATAGTAACAGTTCATGGAACACTCAATTGAACTCACAGGTGACAAGTTCAGCACACAGTGTTGCAAATACAAATAGAAAGTGTGCTTGACTTTCCAAAACATCAGGTTATCGAATATAACATCCCTTTCAAACATTTTTTGTAACCAATAAGAAAAATGCTTCTTAAACACTGAAACAAACACCCTATTTTTCACTCTATAATGTTCTTAAACAGCCAATCATTTCTCTTCTTTTTTTAACACTGAATCTTATCCACCATTTTAGACACCTCTTATTCTACCACCTGCCTACTTCACCTACAGACATCTTCTCAGTGCATCCAGACTTCCCTTCAAGATGCTTAGAGTATGGATTGTGGAACACAGCTATGCTTTCTGGTGCAAAATGTATGCTGAAAGCAGAGGTATTGACGAAGACGTAGCTTTGCAAAATGTGGACATAAAATGGATTGGCAGAGAGGATAAAAGTGGCACCAATTGATGTAATTGGTTAAATCCTTTTTGCATATCTAAACACCTGACCTCATGATTGTGCACTGTGGCAATGACCTAGGCACATTGACTGGGGTAGGTCTGGAAATGCTAATGAAGGACACCTTTGCAGAATTGATGTTACTTTTCCCCCAAACTGCATGTGTCTACTCTAACATATGCCAAAGACAGAAATGGAACTGGTCCAATCAATTTTGTCCACAGATGGAGAAAGCTAGGAAATGTTTTAATAAAGCTGTTTCTGCTTATCTCTGAGACAATAGGATGGACTCCATATACAACAACAATCTGTGCTTTAATATTGATGGCATCTATAGGAGAGATGGTGTACATTTCACAAATGAGGGAAACAGAGTCTTTCTCAACAACTTCAGACTCTGCATCAGCACTTACATTTAGCTACCAAATTCTCCCAAAAAACACAACAGCTCTTTTTAGAGCTGCCCAATATCCAAACATACAACCTAGATTAATAATAAAAAAATCTTACATTTTTTTGGCTGGAGGTGCACACCCCTCAAGTACACACCAGGGGGACGCACTGGGAGTTGCGCACCCCTCGCGTTCACACCATGGGGCCATGCCGGGAGTCGCGCACCCCTCGTGTTCAAACCAGGGTCACAACTCCAAATGTTTGGGGAAAAAATGGCTCCTACCAATAATTTATCTTTGCCCCGGGGACATCATCCCCCGAGGCCTATGCACTTCGATAGGGACTATGGGGGGAGCCCCAATGCCCCCATGGTCCCGCCGGCTCCCTGCATCCTCCGGGAGCCGGTATTGCTTTTCCACATGGGAAGCTGCTAACATGCAGCTCCCCATGTGGAAAAGCAATTCTGATTTGAATTTTAGAACAGAGAGCAGGTTTCCCTGTTCTCTCTTCCAAAATCCAAACCAGGGTTTGCTACAGTAGGGCGGAAGACATGTTCCCACCCTACCGTAGCAAACAGCAGTGTCCCGGGTGGGCACCCTGGAACACTGCAGGAGCCGGCCCTGGGGGGTGGCAGTCGCCAGGGCCATCGAAGGCTCCTGGAGGGGTGCCCCTCTGCCCCCCTTACAACTTTTCCAATGCCCCAGGAAGATGGTGGTCCCTGGGGCTCCAAAAAGGACACCCAAATTTTAACAGTTAGAGCCCCGGGGAGGTGGTGGTCCCCGGGGCATGTGAGGGGGATAGAGTCCCCATATATAGGTTTTTTTTTATTTTTAAAATAGAGTCCCGGTGGAGGTGGCCGTCCCCGGGGCTGCAGGGATCCCCGCAGGCCCCCGCTTTACAATAACCAAATCCCCCTGGGTCCTGGCCCACCTGGGGGTTAAAAGTAATGAAGCAAGGCAGTCCTCGCATAGTTTTTTTTAATTTTTCATCCAGATCCACACAACCAGCGCGCTTTCCACCTGGCGGTCCTTGTGGGGCCCCCTAAACAGGCCTAGGGGGTCCGGGTGTTTCTACCCTACCCCCTTTTCTTCTTTATCACCTTTGTTTTCCTGTTTTCTTCTGACTCGATTCTACCGAGTCACAAAATAGCTGCCAACACCTCCTGGTTTGGAGTGTTGACAGCCAATTAGAATAAAGCTCGTGGTCGGGAGGGTCCGCCGATCCACTGCGCCTCTAAATATCAAAACTTTTAATTTTACTTTTCTCAGCAACTGCTGAATGGATTTACACCATTTAAAAAAAGTCTCTTTTTGAACCATGGGCTACCTTTGTACCATATTTGGTGTAATTTTGTTCAGCAGTTTTGGCTATAACTGTGTCTAAAGTTTCCCATGGGAAATTGATTTTTTTACTTTTATTTAATGAAATTTTCAGGAACTACTGAACGGATTTACACCATTTAAAAAAGGTGTCTTTCTGAACCAAGGGCTACCTTTTTGACAAATTAGGTATAATTCCGTTCAGCAGTTCGGGCTGCAGCCGTGTCTAAAGTTTCCTATGGGAATTAACATGGAGAAAACCCGTTTTGGAAACCCCCTTTTTTCTCAACCCCCATTCGCCGAATCACCCTGAAACTTTAAAGATAGGAGCTGACGGGAGCACCGCACTAGTTTTGAAAATTTCGCAAAGATTCATCACCCGGTACCAAAGTTATTGAGAAAACAAAAAATGCTTTTTAAATAGAATCAAGGTCCTAACTATAAATACCTACTGGAAATCGCCAGTAGGTAATATAAAAAATATATATATATATATATATATATATATATATATTCACAGAAAAAACCATAGGTTATAGTGGATATATAGTTAGGAATTTGCATTTACAAAACCTTGAAAATTCAATGAAAAAACCATTGGTTTTAGGCCATATATAGTTAGGGATTTGCATTTACAAAACCTTATTTTACTCGCATAAAACCATTGAAATTCCATATATAGTTATAAGCGCTAACTATATATCGCGCACCCGCAATCCACTGCTGATGATGTCACATATTACATCATTCATGACATGGTTAGTGACATCACTGATGACATCACTGATGACATCTCAAATGACATCACTGATGACATCACTGATGACAACATGCAGTGACTGTATGTTTCTGTAAAGTTAAAATATCTCTTACATATTGAAGAATGAGTGGATATATAAGTGTCTGGATGAAGGATTTAGTAGGTGCATGACTGACTGTATGAGTGAGTGATTAAATGTGTCTCACTGAGTGCATGGGTTAGTGACTAAACTGTCTTAATTTGTACATCATTATGTCTGTTGTTCTGTAAACTGTTGCATGTGTTGATAAGTAGCTATATGAGTAACTATATGGGTTATTGATTGGTTGCCCAAGTATTTGTATGGGATACTGAGTGTGTGTGTAGGTGGCTGGGAGGTGTATGACTCTGTGCATAGATGTGTGAGCAGTTGATTCACTAGATGTATGGTTTCAAAAGTGCATGTGGAAACAGCTGTATGGGCGGTTGACTGTGTGCATGAGTGCATTGGAGAGTGAATGGATATCTCAGTGCTACATGTCAAAGTAAGTACATATGTAAAACACAGTACATGTGAGAGTTGACATATATAAATAACTGTGCATAAGAGCCAGTGAATGTGTGAGTGGCTGTATGGATCATTGTGAACTTGTATCAGGGATTGTATAATAGAGTAAATATGTGTTAGTATATGTTTGAATAAGTAAATTTTGTATAACTGTATAGTTGAGGAAATGGAGGTGTGATTGATTCTTTGCATGACTGACTAGGTGTGTGAGTAACTCCATGGATGAGTGACAGTCTGTGAGTGTCTGTTTACACTGATTGTATCTAAGGTTATATTAGAGTCTGAAGAGGTTCATCGTATTATCACATGAATGATATCATCAGTGATGTTATCAGTCATGTCAAATGAGATGTTTTCAGTGATGTCATCAGTGATGTCATTTGAGATGTCATCAGTGATGTCATCAGTGATGTCACTAACCATGTCATGAATGATGTAATATGTGACATCATCAGCAGTGGATTGCGGGTGCGCGATATATAGTTAGCGCTTATAACTATATATGGAATTTCAATGGTTTTATGCGAGTAAAATAAGGTTTTGTAAATGCAAATCCCTAACTATATATGGCCTAAAACCAATGGTTTTTTCATTGAATTTTCAAGGTTTTGTAAATGCAAATTCCTAACTATATATCCACTATAACCTATGGTTTTTTCTGTGAATTTCATTGGTTTTTTAATAGCAAATATGAAAAGCTTTAAAATGTCAAGTACGTGATAGATGAAAATTTTTTCGTATTTATGCACGCTGATGTGCTTTGAACGCTGCACCCCCCCCCTCCCCTCTTTTGTCTTAGTAGTACTCTCTCTTTGCAGATAGTAAACGGTAGTTAACGCAACCCTTTCGCCCCTTTTTAATCCGTCGTGCCTGCTTGTCTCTCCATTTGATTGATTGTTGTCCAAGCATTTACTGTTTTAGAATTGGTTCTCTTTGGTTCATTCTCTATTTACAAACAAGCACAAAGTCGCAATACTCTGTTTAGTCTTTGCAGGTAGTGAAAAATCGTGTAAAAAAAATAAAAGTAATCGAGCAAAATCAGTAGGCCACTAATTGGATCTCTTTTTGACCTCGCTAAAATAGAAATATTAGGAACAACCCTTCATGAGAAATACGAAAATAGTGAGATGAACTGAGCTCCACACCATGAGGGCTGCAAGACAGCTCGTCTCCATCACCCATCCCGCACAAAATAACGACAAACCCTATGCAAATATTAAAAATATAGACAACACACCAGCAAAGAAACAGGGTAAAACATTTTATTAAAAAACTATTTACATAACGTTGGTTTATAAGATGATATCAGTAGTGGACCGATGTGTGAATAGATCAAAAGCAGCACAAGGCTCCAAGATCCGGATGGCAAGCTCCTAGATGTTGGGTGCCATAGTTTAGAGTTCTGACTTTGGGCCTTTTTCAATGCCTGTGCTTTGTTGAATCAAAATGGCGCCTTGACACAAAGCTGACTCAAGCGTTGCTACTGATGCTATGCAGACCAAAACTGGTTTTCAGTTTGTACATTTTTCTAGATTTTTCAATCCAAGTTTGGTTGACTTTGTAGAACGATGGCTTCAAATTTTCAACATACGGTGTGGTGGCGCTGACTGGGAGGGGGCGCTTCCCTCCTGCCCCCTCCCCAAGTAAGATTTTCATACGTGAAAGTACGTTAATGGTTTTGGTCCCTGAGATGCTTCGATGTCACTGCCATTCTCAAATAGCATAAGTTCTGGATGTTGGGTGCCATACTTAAGAGTTCTGAGCAGTGCTTGTTATACTGTCTGAAGCTTATTTCCACCTACTGCAGCTTCACTATTCTCAAAGTAAGTGAGTGTCGTTTGTGGACCTGACTGCATAAGAAAACAATGTGATATGTTAGCTTCCTAAACAGCTTGACGGAGGCCCCTGAGGGGCGGTGTGATGGCCATGGACTCGGAGAAGACGCTTGGCTCCGACACCCTCCCCAAGTCTTATAGCACTGGTGTAGCCTGAGATCGCCCCCGACATAGGTGGCCGGCTCCCGGGGTCCGGCGGAACTTTTTGCCTTTTGATGACTCTTCAATTCTGGACCTTGTCCCACAATCCGTTTGACCTGAAGACAAGCTGTAGTGGGGCGCCCCTTTACCGTTTTAGTTGCCATTCCGCCCGCTTTTGCTACACTGTGCCTCTACTGCCATTCAGCTGTTTAACGCCCGCTCTTGCGACTACAGCGTCTCGCTCATCATGTAGTTGAGTTGCTCCCGCTCTTGCGGTGCAGCGATAGGCGGCTGCCACAGGACTCTCAAAATGGCGGCCGGCTCTTCGGTTTTGGGCCTGGTCCACTAAAATGGCCCTGGGACACCTTGGAACTCGGACGCTTCACTGATAGGGCTTGGGTCCCATTCTCGAAAAGCGTCCCCTCAGCCGTGAAGATTCTACAAAAGTCTTGGGGGCCTCCGACTCCCGCAGGCTTCTGGTGGGGAGCGGCTGCCATGATTGCTCGTGGAATGGCCACGACGGAGCTACGAGATGGTAGTGGTCTCATGCTGACGCCAGCTTTAGTCTGAAACATCCAGAAACACTGTAGACTACCAATTCGATCAGTTCCGGTAGCGCCCCAACATGACCCGGAAGAGAAGAACTTGCCCTCCCCTCTTTGACTGATGGTTCTTGTTGCCTGTCCCCTCTGTTGTCATTTAACAGAACTTTTTGGACTGCTGAAAGGGGTTGTGTTCTGAACGCTGGTTGGTGGAGACATTTTGACTATATTCTTGACCTACGTTGTCGCGTAATGCGTTATATGACACGCCGCGTTAGCGCACCCGGAAGTGATCCGAGGCGCGGCGCGCAGCGCGTAACGTAAGCATAACAGGTCATGTGACTTGTTAATAAAACTTTTCATTGGTTCATTTTACTTTTGTTAATTTAATGATGAAAAGCTTGGTCATATGACCTAAAAATTACGCTTTTTATTGTTTTCGAACAATATTTTTTTTTCAAACATATGTTATAATATTCCAGGCTAATGTACTTTCCCGGAAAATTTACAACTGTCTTGTAAGTAAAATATATTCCTTTTTCGAGAAAAAGGGCGTTTCTTCCTTCCATGACGGAGCCGTTGAGTAAAAGAGATTCGGCCTGCTGTCTTAGTCGCCGATACGCCTGATTATCAGATTCTTATCGATCACTTTATGTTGCAGACATGAAAAACACAACTGCCCTTGACCATTTATCTTTACTGCGTTCCTACATATTATACCTTTTATCCGTCATGTAATTGGACTGCTTTATTTCACTTGCCTTTTACTGATTCGAAAACAGTGACTAAAAGTAAAAACTTTACCAATGTAAATACTACTACCGTGTTTTGTTTTAAAAACATTTATTGTGAAAATGTCAGTATACAAATACGGGCCTATAACCACGTGGGCCGGCCACGGAGCAAACTGAAATCGTATATGATGAGGACACATTTACACTGTAGAGGAACGTAACGAGCGGGCCATTAGGTTGCAAGAACTAAGGTGTCTAACAGTTGCGGAATCGGTGGACATACATTTTGTAATTAAAATAGGACAGGGCCACTTACAATAACATTTTCTAGATATACATTTGCGGGCAAGGAGTTACGAGTCCCATTTATACCGGCGCCATTTTGGGCGAGGCCGGGCAGGTCCAAGATATAGTCAAAATGTCTCCACCAACCATCGGCCAGACCAGAACCCCTTTCGGCCCTTTATGCTACAAGATGGTGTCTTCCATTCAGAAAATATTGTTGGCAGCATTTTGAAAGGAAACAGAAACAGCCGTTCTCCTAGTGAGTTTCACATTGTTACATTTAGGAAGAATGTTGAAGAGTAGTATGTGGAAAATCTGAAGCCATTTTTCTACAAACTCTCAATCAGACTTGGATGGAAAAAAAAAACCTGAAGAATGTACAAACTGAAAACCAATTTTTGTCTGTATAGCATCAACAGTAACGCTTGAGTCAGCTTTGTGTCAAGCCGCCATTTTCATTCACTCAATAGCGTCCCCCTACACACATTCAGGGACCTGGTCGTGTCTTCAGATGAAACGGATTGTAGGAAAAGAAGCAGAAAGGAAAAGGAAAAAAGTTCCGCTGGACACCACCTTGGGCAATAGTGAAGCTGCAAAAGGTGCAAATAAGCTTCAGACAGTCTTCAACTTACTCTGATTCTTATAATAAACTTCAGATAGTCTTACAAGCACTGCTCAGAACTCTCAACTGAGGCACTCAACATCCAGGACTTGCCATTCGGATCTTGGCGCCTTGTGCTGGTTCCGACCTATTCACACATCGGTCCACTACTGACATCACCTCATAAGCCAACGGGGCACCCCACGCCGACTTTCGGCGCAGCATTGTAGGATGGCCACACCAGTGCGGCAACTTGCTGGACACAACATCGGGGCCATCCAGATCTCGGCGCGTTCGACTCACTGTACCGCAACAGTGACCGCAACTCAGCTGGACACGCCGTCTTTCGGCGCAGCATTGTAGGATGGGCACACCAGTGCGGCAATTTGCTGGACACCACCTCGGTGCCATCCGGATCTCGGCGCGTTCGAGTCACTGTACCGCAACAGTGACCGCAATTCAGCTGGACACGCCGTCTTTCGGCGCAGCATTGTAGGATGGCCACACCAGTGCGGCAATTTGCTGGACACCACCTCGGTGACATCCGGATCTCGGCGCGTTCGAGTCACTGTACCGCAACAGTGACCACAACTCAGCTGGACACGCCGTCTTTCGGCGCAGCATTGTAGGATGGCCACACCAGTGCGGCAATTTGCTGGACACCACCTCGGTGCCATCCGGATCTCGGCACGTTGTGCTGCCTTCGGCCTATTCGCACATCGGTCCGCTACTGACGCCGCCTCACGTGCCAACGGATTTTCTACGCTTTTTGTAGCCCTATGCCGCATAACAGGTCATGTGACTTGTTTATAAAACTTTTCATTGGTTCATTTTACTTTTGGTTTCCTAAAGATGGAAGGCTTGGTCATATGACCTGAAAATAACACTTTTCATTGGTTTAGAACATTTTTTTTTCCCAAACGATGAAAGCCCCACCTTGTTTCTGGATCATTCAGACTGAAGCTGGCGTCAGCATGAGAGCACCACCATCTCGTGGCTCCGTCGTGGTCATTCCGCGAGCAATCATGGCAGCCGCTCCCCACCGGAAGCCTGCGGGAGTCGGGGGCCCCCAAGACTTTTGTAGAATCTTCACGGCTGAGGGGACGCTTTTCGAGAATGGAGCCCAAGCCCTAGCAGGCAAGCGTCCGAGTTCCAAGGTGTCCCAGGGCCATTTCAGTGGACCAGGCCCAAAACCGAGGAGCCGTCCGCCATTTTAAGAGCCATGTGGCAGCCGCCTATCGCTGCACTGCAAGAGTGGAAGCAACTCAACAACATGGTGAGCGAGACGCTGTAGCCGCAAGAGCGAGCGCAACTCAGCTAGATGGCCGCCACCTGGGGAGGCCCATTCACGCCGCCTCCCCCACCCCCGGGCCGCCGCACGCCAATTTTCGGAGCAGCATTGTAGGATACCAAAACCAGTGCGGCAGTTTACTGGACATCACCTGGGTGCCTGTCGTACATGTTGTGTCAGCCATGTGACACTGGACACAGTCCCATCAACATCTCAACGCGTTCTGCTGCCTTGGGACTATTCGCACAACAGACCGCTACTGACGAGGCCTCCCCCCGCACCACCCGGGACGCCCCACGCTGTTTTTCTGTGCTGCATTGTAGGATCCCAAAACCAGTGCGGCACCCAGGCGACATCACCTGGGTGCCGTCCAGAACTCTGCACGTTGTGCTGCCTTGGGACTATTCGCACAAAAGACAGCTTCTAACCATTGTTGCTTTTTGTGTTGAAAAATGTTTAAATGTTTTTAGTTTTTGTTCCGTTCGTTATAGTTAATAGTTAATAAAGTTTTATAATCTTACTTTGTTGGAGTGTTATCTATTTTTTTAAAAACGGGTGAATGGGGCCTTGAATCGGGTTATTGTCATGTGTGGGCTTTGGAAGTGTGCTGCTGCAGGATCGGACATTTCAAACTCAAATGCACGTTCTTTTTCTTACCTTTCCGAAGCATGGAGCGCAATAGCAGGCAGAGAAAGGGTGATGCACGTGTTGAACACTACCTGACCTGGCAAGTTGCTGGCAGTGCCCCCCCCCCCGCCCGCTCCTGAAAGAGGACACACACACACCGCCGCCCCGAGTACTTCACAAATCTTTAAAAGACCATGCGCTTGTTCATGAGGCTTAAATGGTTTATCACCTCTTCTAGAACCCCTGCATCGACCCTCTGACGTTTCCTGGAAAAATTACCATGTAACACAATACCAAGCCCTGTCAGCTGAAACCCCCCAAGGAATCGTGGGGCATATTATCAAGGGGGTTTATCTCCGCTTTTTTGGCTTTAAAAGCCAAGAAAGCGGAGATAAAAATATCTCCCTATTACCAAGCTGTCGCTAACACCAGTTAGTGACAGCTAAAAGGAGATAGCGACCATCTTGGGCCCCGCTTTGCATGTCAGTGATACTTATCACTAATGACATGCAAAGTGGCGTGCCAAGATGTTAGCGACTGGAAACAGTCCCTAACATCGCTATCTTCTATTACCAACTTTTGGAGATATTCGCGCTAAGCGCGAATATCTCCAAAATCTAACACCTGCCCTGAGCAGTTCTTAGCCATGTTATCCAATGGGAGGTGGATAACATGGCTAAGAGCATTTGCTCGATAATACATGAATATCGCTGACTTTTCTGCGATAATAGCAAGGTTTATCTGCGATAAAAATCGCCGATGTGCGGCGATAATTTTTGTCTCTAAACAAGTTAGAGACAAAAATTATCGCTAGTTGTTCGTAATATGCCCCCGGGTTTTTGCTTGCAGAAATCGGGAGGCGGGAGACTAGCACTGAAATCAGTAGTCACACGCCTGCATCGGGAGGGTTGGCATGTCTGAATTCTCTACAGCTGGGGCCATAAACTACATCCGCAGGGGTAGGTGATAGCCTAGGTCCGGCCTGGACAATCGGACACAGAGGAAGAGGAGTGTCAGAGGGTGCGGTAGTGAATAGGGTGAAAGAGAGGTGTCGGGAGGGCACAGGGTGTGATTCTCAGAGAAGAGCAGCGCAGATGGGGGGAAGTATATGGCCCATGCATGAGAGAGAGAGCGGGGATGACCAGTGCGTGGGGGAGATGCTTGCGAGGGTGGGGAGCCATGCTGAGGATCGGCGGCGTGCAGAGAGTGGGCCTGGTCAAGGCATCTAAAATGGCTGCCGTGCACGACAAAATTGTGGCATTGGACAAAAAGGCAAGATGGCGCAGACAATGTTTTTCAATAAGGATTCATTTATAACAAAATATTTACTCGCAGTGACAAAATGGTGGTCAACACTTCCTGATTTCCATCGAATCGAACGTTAACAAACGTCACGCAGCAAAAAAAAAAAAAAAAAAAAAAAAAGCTCACGCACAGAGCAGTTTTTAACCATGTTATCCAATGGAAGGTGGATAACACGGCTAAGAGCATTTGCTGGATAATGCATGAATATCGCTGACTTTTCAACGATACTCATGCATTGTGGCCGATGTGCGGCGATAATTTTTGTCTCTAAACAATTAAAACGAAGCACAAAATGGCGAATTCCCGTTTCGCTACCAGTTTGCGGCCCAGTTCGCGGCCCGTGAAGCGCTTCTACCGTGAAAAATCATTTTTTTTTTCTTTTCCCCACGGGACCCTTTAATAACCCCAACAACATTCCTAGGGGGTCAAGAGGGGGATACCTTGCCCCCTTTCATTAAATTCCCCTTTCGTTTTTCACCTCTTCTTCTCTCTCGATCCTACCGAGAGACAAGATGGCGGCCGCTCCGGACTGTCACGCAGCAAAAAAAAAAAAAGCTCACGCACAGCCGCTGGAAGAGATGTATCAACATATATCAGCCTCCTCAGCCACCCTCAGGAAACATAGGGGATTAGGATACGTCTCCCGCACCCCCTTATACCTAATAATTTAATTAACGAAGCACAAAATGGCGAATTCCCGTTTCGCTACCAGTTTGCGGCCCAGTTCGCGGCCCGTGAAGCGCTTCTACCGTGAAAAATCATTTTTTTTTTCTTTTCCCCACGGGACCCTTTAATAACCCCAACAACATTCCTAGGGGGGTCAAGAGGGGGATACCTTGCCCCCTTTCATTAAATTCCCCTTTCGTTTTTCACCTCTTCTTCTCTCTCGATCCTACCGAGAGACAAGATGGCGGCCGCTCCGGACTGTTTAGAATGTTGACAGACACCGGAGAGCCAATCAGCTTTCTGCGCGCAAAGTTCCGAAACGCGAAAAGTAAGCGAACCGGATCGCTGCCCGGAGCGCTGTTACAGATATATATCTTGATTTAAACGTTAATTTCTCAAAATTCACTGAAGCACATATATTGAGACCTAGCAAAGGCACATCGGGCTAACAGTCCCTACAATTTTGCCAAATTTCGTGCAAATCCATTCAGCCGTTCGAGCTAAAAGTGAGTCCAACCGCCCTATGGAAAACTCAATGTAAAAAACGCGTTTTGGGACCCCCCTTTTTTCTCAGCCCCCCCTTGACGAAACCCCACCAAATTTTCAGGGGCTGCTCAGAAACAAAATGTGCCATTTTCCTGAAAATTTCAGCCGATTCCGTCCACAAACGCCAAAGTTATTAGACATAGAATTTTCAGAAATGCCATAGGGAATTAATCCTAACTATATATACCTACTGGCGATAGCCAGTAGGTAATATATATATATATATATATATATATATATATATATATATATATATATATATATATATACATACATATATATATATATATATATATATATACATACATACATATATAAATATATATTGGCTTTCTTGGGAAGGACACCATAGTTTCTGGTGGAGGGGTCCTCAGATACTGTAAAGGATCAGGCCCCTAGGAATGCGACCTTGAGAGATGATGTTGGCTCAGGCATGGGGGCCGCACCTGCCCGTTCCCTACATTAGAAACCAGGCCCGGTGATGGGATCCTGCGAAGGTTTAGTGAGGCTCAATGTGGGGGGGATGCACAGCCCCTTTCCTTATTGAAAAAATCTGCTCCAGGGAGGTGTTCCTAGGGTCCTGAAGAGGCTTGGGGAGGGGATGCATGCCCCCTTCCTCAATAAATATGTATCAGGCCCAGGGGATGGGGTAATCGCTGCCTCTCTGAGGCTTGGGTAGGTGGATTGCGTTCACCCCTACCCCTTTTTAATTGATTAGACCGCAGGTATTGGATGTCAGGGGCCTGAAAAAGGCTTGAAAAGGGAGGTTGTGTGCCCCCAACTCCTTTTAAAACCATTAAGCCACCCCCAGGCCGGGGCCCACCTGGGGTGGGGGTTTAATGTGCAGGAGCTTGCACTTTCTTTTATTTTGCCACTGTTTAGGGCAAAACAAATTGTAAAACAATTATATTTTTGGCCCCCAGTGGGGTCTTTATGGGACCCCACCACCAGGTTTAGTGGGGCAAGTTATCTCCACATATATTTTATATTTTGTTGTGTTTTTTAGGACAAGGGACTGAGTCCTGAGTCCTAGGAGGATGCCGTCCCATTATTGTTGATGTGGTGGCAGCCAATCTGATCTCGTCCTGAGAAATATGCAAAGTTTTTAACTGGTAATTTCTCTAAAACTACTAAACAGCTTTAACCCACATAACAAAAAGCTCTCTTTCTGGGACCAAGATCTGGTTTTCTGTCAAATTTTGTGTAAATCCATTCACCTGTTTGGGATGTAGCTGTGTCTAACTTCCTATGGAAAATTGAATAGGGAAAATATGTTCTGAGACCCCCCTCTTTTTTTATCGGCCCCTACTCGACAGATCCTCCCAAAACCTTCCATGAAGTGCCTGAGGTTAAAGAACATTTATTTTTGGAAATTTTTGTAAAGATTCGTCAAACAGCGCCAAAGTTATTAGGAAAACAAAAAAATGCTTTTCCTATAGGAACCTCATCCTAACTAGGACTAGAAATTGGTGACCGCCACTTTGTATTAAGGCTCCCAGTTTTCAGTTTTTATTGATTTTTACAGATAAACACAGTCAGAAAACAATGTGTTTTCTGTCTGTATTTATTGTAAAAAGCAGAAAAATACAGTAAATTATGCTACTTGCAGATGACTGTCTGTGCTGTTTTTTAGGGGTGGGCGGAAGTCGCGTAAGGGACTTATGCGGAGAGGCACGGAGATTGACCCAGTTTACGTGGTTGTCCGCATAGTTCCGTTAAGCGATGCCCCCTGCCGCCCGCCCGCCTGCAGCCCGCTGTATTAAATTACATTACAAAGCCTAAAATAATATTTAAAAGAAAACTTACCTTATCGCGGGGTCATCCTTGTCCATTGCGCCTTCTTCTGGGAACTGCACATGCGTGGGAGCCCATGCATGCGCGTTCCTCACCAGGAATGCCCATGTGCAGGCTCCCGCGCATGTGCAGTTCCCAGAAGAAGGCACGATGGACTAGAATGAGCCTGTGATAAGGTAAGTTTTCTTTTACATATTATTTTAGGCTTTGTAATGTAATTTAATACTGCGGGTGGGAGGCGGGCAGGAGGCGGGCGGCCAACTTCTGTTATGCCCCGAGTGTGCGGAGATTTGCCTTGTTTCTCCGCCTACATTGCAAAAGGCGGAAGGGGCAGATTTCCGTACATTCCGTGGGCGGAACAGAGGTGTCCACCCACCCCTACTGTTTTTAAAACTTTACAGGGGAACAGTTGAGCAGATAGACAGCATGGGAAGTTAAAAAGTTCACCTTTCCGTAAGTGCAGGCATATGTTATCATATATGTGTATTATATGCTGATAATGACCTGTGGGTGTAATGTTTTGCTATATTTGGCTGCTTAATTTGCTAAAATGCAACAGATAGCAAAGTATCAGTGCATGTTTATCAGTTAAATAAATGTGGAAATACACCATTTCATGACTCCTTTTTTTCTCAAAACACAAAATAACAAAAAGATGGCCAAAACATAAATATGGATAAATACAGATGGAAATGTTTAAAAAAATACCATAAGCCGGGGGTCCTATTTGTAATGTATATATTTTCACTGAAAAAAACAAAGATTATAGTGATGTTATAGTTAGGTCTTTAAAAAATATAAAAACTATTGTTTAAAAACCACTGAGATTCACCAGTGATACTTTCCTGACCTACCTATAACTTGCCCCCATCCATGCATTGCTTTTGACTTCACATTTACCTCACTCATTACATGTAAAAGACATCATTCATGACATCACTGATAGCATCTCAAATGCCAGCATGTGGCCATACACAGTGCAGATTTGGCAGCATGGTCGGGCCTCTGGCAGCCCCCCCCCAACAAGGACCAGTTGGTTATGGTACACATGACATAAGGACTAAGTCCACCAGTCCTGTAATGGCGGCCACAACATTTTTGTTTCAGTTGTTTCCAGCCAATCAGATCCCTCAATCTTCCTGGACCAAAAAGTCCACAGGGAAAGAAATCACTGTTTCCTTGATAAGAATACTCAATTTTGTAAATGTTTTGTACCACAGTACTCCCGCTGAACCAACTGTTGTGATATCACTATAGTCTGGAGCTTAATTTCTCTGAAACTGCTGAACTGATTTACACAAAATCACACAAATCTAGCTGTCTGCCACAATTGGGGTCATTCTGCTTAGCCCCTTTTTCTGTATCGGGCTTCCAAAATTCCTTTGAGAACTTGCATGGGAGAACATGCTTTTGGCCCCACTCACAATTCTTCTCAGGCCTCGCTTAATGGATCACGCTGAAACGTTCCAGAAAGGAGCTTTGATGCGTAACCTGTTTTGGAAATTTTTGTGAAGATTCAGTTTGGCAAATGGCCACCAAATTTTTTGCAAAGCAAAAAATGTTTTACCTATGGAAACTGTGACCTACCATACACCGACACATTGGCAACCGCCACTCTATTGCATAAAAATATATCTATATTCCATAGGTAAAGAGTTTTTTGACGTGCATATAACTTTGGTACTGTTTAACTAATCTTCACAAACTTGTCTAAAAAATAGTGTAAAGTAGGGTCTTGCTGTGCTTGGGAACTTTTGGGGCAATCCGTCATGTGGGGGTTGAGAAAAAAAAGGTCAAAAAATGTGCGTTTCCCATGTTAATTCTCATTTGAAATGTAGATACTACTACAGCCTGAACAGATCGACAGAATTACCCCACATTTGGTAGAAAGGTGGCTCTTGGTCCACATACAACCTTTTTGTTATGTGGTGTAAATCTGTTAAGCACTTTTAGAGTTATTAAAAGAAATTAAAATGTGTATATATCAGGACAAGAACCCTCCCGATCCTGTGCAGAGATCTGATTGACTGCCAATACTTGAACCAGGTAGCATTGGCAGACATCTTTGTTGTCAAACAAAAACTTTTAAAAAATGAGAAGGGGCATGATAGGAATATGCTGGCCCCCTAGACTTAGTACTGGGGTCCCAGAGGGACACCGTGAGGGCTAAAATGTTTTTTCATTTTTTTTGCAGCATTGCTCCCCCATCCTGGGGCCCTAGACCACCACCTCCCTGGGGCTAAAAATATACTAATGGGGGATGATCGCAGACCCCTGGGGGCCTGCGGACCACCCCGTACTTGGGGCCAAATACATATTAAAGAATGGGAGGGGGCGCGCAGCCCCTTTCTCCCGAGCCACATATGGCCCAGGACCACCCCCTTCCCAGAATCGTCTGTGCCAATCAAAGGAGAGGTCTGCACTGTCCCCTTCTGGAGCCACTAATAGCCCTGGGGACCACCACCCCCAGGGCTGGTTCCCCCTATCTCCTGAGGTGCCCACCCTCAGTAGATAGCAGTTTGCTTTTGCTTGGCCGGAACTCTGACAGCTGTGACAAATTTGCGATCATTTCCGAGTGGAGAAGCGTTGCTCAATGGTTAGAATGGAGCCAAGCTGTGGAATGACTTGCCGCAACACATTCGCTCCATAGTAAGCCCACCGGCATTCCGGAAAGCAGTAAAAACGTATCTATTCCCTTTCCCGTAATTTTCCCTTCATCCTTGTTTCTCCGCTCAGGCCAGGATCTGGGTTCTTAGCGCCGGGACGCCTCATTGCTGGGGCAGCTGTTTGCGCTCTACCAAAACTATAGAATAGAATAGAATAGACCCTGATGCAGAGGTCTGGCCCAGGACCAGGGTTCAATTCCTACCTTGGTGGCTCTTGGACTCAATCTCCCCAGACCTGGTAATTCTCGCCTCAATGCCTAGTCTAATCATGGGTCCCACTCTGTGACTCTGGGCAATAGCTTGCTTAATCTCCACAATGGCCCCAGCAGCGCTTGGATGCCTGGCTTCACCTTGGGGGTGCCCAGGAGTGGACATCTCACAGGAAAAAGCCAGGAAGGGTTCCACAGCGGTATGAATACGAGACCTCTGGGTAGAAGGCGCTATATAAATACAAACACATTTACATTATACTCCACTCACTGTAGTTTTTGCGCCTCCTACCCATCTTCCCCTGCCATAGAGAATTCAGCTAAAACCGTGGTACTCATAGTACGGCCTACGGACCAACGGCTGCCTGCAGACCTTTCAGGTATGTACCCATGGCTGAGACAGAGAGAGAGAAAGTGGAGAGAGAGAGAGAGTGGAGCAAGAGACAGTGGAGAGAGAGAGTGGAGAGAGTGGAAAGAGAGTAGAGAGAGAGAGACTGACTGACTGACTGAGAGACTGAGACTGACAAAGAGACAGAGAAAGAGAGGGAGAGAGACTGACTGAGATAGAGAGACTGGCTGAGAGAGAAGGACGGACTGACTGAGAGAGTAATGGACTGACAGAGAGAGAGAGAGAGACTGACTGACTGAGAGAGAGAGAAATACTGACTGACTGAGAGAGAGAGACTGACTGACTGAGAGAGAGACTGACAGAGGGAGAGACAGAGAGAGACTGATGACACAGAGAGACTGGCTGAGAGAGAGGCTGACTAACAGAGAACGAGAGACGGACTGACTGACTGAGGGAGAGAGACTGACTGAACGAGAGAGAGACTGACAGAGAGAGACTGACAAAGAGAGAGAGAGAGAGAGAGAGAGAGAGAGAGACTGACTGAGAGAAAGACTAACTGAGAGAGAGAGAGAGAGAGAGAGAGAGAGAGAGAGAGAGAGAGACTGAGGGAGAGAGGGACTGACTGAGAGAGAGACTGGCAGAGAGCAAGACTGACAGAGAGAGAGAGACTGAGTGAGAGAGAGACTGAGTCAGAGAGAGAGACTGGCTGGCAGAGAGAGACTGACTGACAGAGAGAGACTGAAGTGAGAGAGAGAGACTGACAGACATAGAGACTGACTGAGAGAGACTGACTGAAAGAGAGACTGACTGACTGAGAGAGAGAGTGGCTCACTGACTGAGAGGGAGTGCCTGACTGGGAGAGACTGACTGACAAAGAGAGAGAGACTGACTGATTGAGGGAGAGACTGGCTGTCAGAGAAAGAGAGACTGACTTAGAGAGAGAGACTGACTGACTGACTGAGAGAGAGAGAGAAAGAAAGAGAGAGAGAGAGAGAGAGAGAGAGAGCGAGAGAGACTGACTGACTGACTGAGAGAGAGACTATGATGGGATTGAGGTCGATGTGTATGTGAAGCTATGCAATGCATCTTAAGATAGCTATAGTCTGTTAATAAAAATGTAGTATCAAAATGTGCTCCCTGCAGTTACATCAGCTTTCGAAATAAAGCATTGTCGTATTGTCTAATGTTTTGAAACAGGTTTGATTTATTTTTTACTCTAGCCCCGCCCCCCACTGACCCCACCCATACCAGTGCGGCCCTTAGCCACAAACCACACTGTAATTTAGGCCCCATACAAAATGTTTGTGTGCACCCATGAGCTAAAACGACCTTAGATGATCCTTTGATAATGATGCCGCATGGTCGAGGCAAATGAGAGTATGTCATGAGGACTAATAAGAAAATGCATCCACATTGTCACAACCTTGACCATAATTTGTGTAGAAATTATAAATATGGCTTTCTTGTCTACACCTCAATTCCCAGATTCTGGCATAAATATATTTTTTGTGATGCAACCAGAGATAGGACTTGAATACAAAGTTTCTGTAACCTTGTCGAAGTTACATTTTACCTCCAGCCCCTCCCATGGCAATCGGGCGATATTTAATACTAGAAAGGTAAATATTGTGTCCATTACAGCTGGTGGTGCCTAACCCATCTGTAACATTGTCTTGTCTTAGCACTGGACCTAAAGAGCAGAGTTTGTCAGTCAGATTTAGAGGTTACAAAGTGCCAGAAACAGCCACAGAAGAAATCACTGAAACTGGGCCTCTACTTCAATCATGGAAAATGTAGGAGACACACAAATCTAGCAGCAACCCCTTCCTCCCACATTAAAGACGCAGGACGTGGTATAATATAAGTAATGCCCTTCATGTCATGCCATTTCACTGGAACCACACAAAGAAACCAAATTGTAAATCAAATATATCTGCAACCACTGCACGATAGATTTGTGACAATTACAGAATTGCTAAATACTGGCAGAAAGAAGCACAGATAAATTACATTTTATTAGCAAGATTATAGAAAACAGCAATGGGCCCTTGAAGGCGGTGCACGAACTGCTGAAGACAGAGGCAGCTGGCTTCCCTGAAGACAGAAGAAAAGTGCCAGTCACCCCCAGGCACGCCAAGCAACATATTTAGGCAAGCTTTATTCCTGCCTTCCGAAGATCACCTTTTGGTTTCATGTTTGAAGGAACAAAGGGATTGTGCAGTCTCATTCTGTTGATATAATGTTGAATTTTAATGCAGGAAAATGAAAGAGAAATGAAAGACTGAGAAATAAAAGGGCATTTGCCAGAGCGCTGCCATTGAACAGGCTTAGGAGCCGCAACCCGAGAGTGCACCCAGGTCCACGATGAAAGGGGTATCGCTTTCACTAATTGGCATGAATAGTTCCTCTGACCCTAATTAGCTGTTAGTAATTTTTTCCCATTTGCATATCAGAAAAGAAACAAATTTGCATATGTGTAAATGAGGAGTGTTTACATCTCTGTGGTTTGAAGAGCAGCGTGCCAGCGAGCAGGCGGAGCCAGGCGGGGAAACTGGTGTGCCCGGGCTTCTTGGCGCCGTGCCATGCTGAGTCTACCTACAGAGGCAGCCAACTGCAGCGCGGGGCCTGCCAGTGCCTAAGCGCTGCCAGTCACCGGGGCCCGGTTTGCCAAGTGAAACAGCAGGGTGGCATTAGTAGGTTAAGTACAGGGTCACTTTTAAACAATAGCCATGCGGCCGGGCCGGCTTCCAAAATGGAATTCATCATCTCAGAACCATCCCATGTGAAGATCCACGCTCTGGCAGCGCGCGGCCGTAACAAGCATGGCGGCGTCTGATGACTGAATTCAGAAGCAGGCATCAGTGCCAGCCACAGTTATTTCTCAGACATGCCCTCCAACGAGCCAGCATTCTGCCACCGGCGCAGAGATGTTAGCCGGTGTGGCAGCTAAGAGTGATAATGCATTTCCTGCAGAGATCGACAAGCAGCCTTAAGGGCACAGGTTCGATTTCTGGCAATTTACCTCTTTCACCCTTCTGAAGCCGGCAAAATTAGTGCAACATCTGTTAGTAGTGATATCTTTTTTAGAAACTTTGAATTATGCATGGACGTCATGGGAGAGATATTGTAAGAGTTATCTCATTTTTGCCGGCTGCTCTTCTGTACCTAAAACAGAATTCCATTTTTAGTGTTTCGCCTGTCCCTGCGGTAGCCTGTTCGACTATGCCCGAGCCAGATGGCACACGGTGGCGTCTGAGCTGTTTTCTCCAGGGAATCCTGCTGAGGCTAGGCCTGATGCATTCAAGGCACGTGGGCAGCAGATCAGTGGTTCTTGAGGGGTTTTTGACCTTCATCTGAAAAATATGCATCAACATTTGAATATCTTTGGAACAGAATGTGCTCTGTGTACTTTTGTTGTTGAGTTTTCTTGTTTGTGTTTACTGCTGGTAATCTATTTTCTCGTAGTTGTTCATTTCAACCAATAGAGCGGTGGAAGCCAATTTAGGATCACGCAGGATTAAAGAAAGGTCTTCGAGTGCTCTCTGTGCTGAGCCTATCTTTAAGTTACACAGTGTTTTTTCCAAGCTCCTACTGAGTATTGGTGGGTATACTCGCAATTTGATTGTCTGAGCATTTTATATCTCATCAAGAAGGGATGGATTAAAAAAAAATCTTCTCCAGAAATCTGTTTTGTAGTTCTTACTTATATTTCTGCTACTATCAAATTAAGGAGATATGTTTTAGGAATGTGGAATTTTTCTTAAGCCTGTTAATTGTATATATTTTATCTTATGCTTTTTATAGCCTTTCTAATGACCGAATAAAGACGATTGACTGACTGAGTATTAATTAGGACTACTTCTTATTGTTAAGTATTTTAAAAACCCTAATTATGTACGTCTGTCTCAAGTCTATTCTTTATTGCAAATAAGTGGAATCCATTTCTATTTATTATGAGTGCTTTGTAAAAAAATGTCTAACACAGTCATTCTGACTTGTGGGGAATCTGTGGCACATATATCAGCTGATGGTTGTGGTTAGGAGGATGAGTGGGCCAGCATAGGATGACACCAAAATAGTTTTATCTTTGTCTGTCTGGTTCATTGCAGGTACCTGGTCAGTTAAAACAAAATCGTGTTCTTGGAGCAGGCACAATGTCATGTGAGCAGGGCTTTGAGTGGGCTGGGTCTTACCGGGTCAGAGCACCAGCAGTTTTTTAAAGGGAGCCTCAAAACTGGTCTCGACCAGGCTCTGTTTTGTGCCCTGGTACAGACGGTCCATTTTTTTCCAGTCTGCAGTGACAGCAGTGCTTTAAATGGGCCGGTACTCACCGGTACTGAGTACCGGCACTTCTCCGTGCTCTCCCATTTAGTACCGGGACTTCTTCTTTGTGTTAGGAGAGTACTGGTACTCCCAGTCTCTGGGTTATGGGGGCGTGTGACAGTTAATGCCGAGTGTATTCCGACGCTAGGTTGAGGTTGCTGCCCTGCACTCAGAGCCGGCATTTGTTAAGCTAGCGCCTTGGGCGGAGAGAAATTTGACGCCCTTGCTGATGCTAGAGACTGAAATCAGGCAGCAGGGGGTCCTTTTTGTTGAGTTGAATGGCCAGTCACTGGTTGAGCAGTGACTGACCCCTGAACCCAAACGCCTCAGGACCTCCCCCAGCTCAGCTAAATCACCGATAGCTTAGCTGCCTCATGGTGATGGGTCTGTTGGTGTGTGTGTCAGCAGGGGTGAGACGGTGAAAGGAGCGAGAAGAAAGTGGCAATGAGGTGTTAAAGCATTGCCCTAAAGCCTGATTAAAACAAGCATTTACAATGCAATGGTTTGGCCTTTGGAAAAATTAGAGCTATTGGCATTGTAATTGACAAAATGTGTATTTATGTGTTGGTTTTGAAAACAGATACATAAATGGCATTGTCATTTACATTGCCATTAGCTTAACCTCTGCAGTCACTCTGCAGTCCCTAGCACTCCATAGTCACTCTGCACTCCCTAGCACTCCCTAGTCACTCTGCACTCCCTAGCCCTCCCTAGTTACTCTGCACTCCTTAGCACTCTGCACTCCCTAGCACTCTGCACTTCCTAGTCACTCTGCACTCCCTAGCACTCCCTAGTCACTCTGCACTCCCTAGTCACTCTGCATTCCCTCACACTCCCTAGCACTCTGTACTCCATTGCACTCTGCCTCCCTTGCACTCTGCAATCCTTTGCACTCCCTAGCAGCCCCTAGTCACTCTGCACTCCCTTGCACGCCCTAGTCACTCTGCACTCCCTAGCACTCCCTAGTCACTCTGAACTCCCTAGCACTGCCTAGCATTCTGCAGTCACTCTGCACTCCCTAGCAGTCACTCTGCAGTCACTCTCCACTCCCTAGCACTCCCTAGTCACTCTCCACTCCCTAGAACTCCCTAGTCACTCTCCACTCCCTAGCACTTCCTAGTCACTTTGCACTCCCTAGTCACTCTGCACTCCCTAGCACTCCCTAGTCACTCTGCACTCCCTAGCACTCCCTAGTCACTCTGCACTCCCTAGCACTCCCTAGTCACTCTGCACTCCCTAGCACTCTGCAGTCACTCTGCACTCCCTAGCACTCTGCAGTCACTCTGCACTCTCTAGCACTCCCTAGTCACTCTGCACTCCCTAGCACTCTGCAGTCACTCTGCACTCCCTAGCACTCTACAGTCACTCTGCACTCCCTAGCACTCTGCACTCCCTAGTCACTCTGCACTCCCTAGTCACTCTGCACTCCCTAGCACTCCCTAGTCACTCTGCACTCCCCAGTCACTCTGCACTCCCTACCACTCTGCACTCCCTAGCACTTTGCACTCTCTAGTCACCCTACACTCCCTACAATCTCCCTAATCACTCTGCACTCTCTAGTCACTCTGCACTCCATCACACTCCATAGCACTCCCTTGCACTCTGCACTCCCTTGCACTCTGCACTCCCTTGCACTCCCTAGCAGTCCCTAGTCACTCTGCACTCCCTAGTCACTCTGCACTCCCTAGTCACTCTACACTCCCTAGCACTCTGCTGTCACTCTGCACTCTCTAGCACTCCCTAGTCACTCTGCACTCCCTAGCACTCCCTAGCACTCTGCAGTCACTCTGCACTCCCTAGCACTCTGCAGTCACTCTGCACTCCCTAGCACTCTGCAGTCACTCTGCACTCCCCAGTCACTCTGCACTCCCTAGCACTCTGCAGTCCCTCTGCACTCCCTAGTCACTCTGCACTCCCTAGCACTCCCTAGCACTCTGCAGTCACTCTGCACTCCCTAGTCACTCTCCACTCCCTAGTCACTCTCCACTCCCCTGTCACTCTCCACTCCCCAGTCACTCTGCAGTCACTCTGCACTCCCTAGCACTCCCTAGCACTCTGCAGTAACTCTGCACTCCCTAGCACTCCCTAGTACTCTGCAGTCACTCTGCACTCCCTAGCACTCCCTAGTACTCTGCAGTCACTCTCCACTCCCTAGTCACTCTCCACGCCCTAGTCACTCTCCACTCCCTAGTCACTCTCCACTCCCCAGTCACTCTGCACTCCCCAGTCACTCTGTACTCCCCAGTCACTCTGCACTCCCCAGTCACTCTGCACTCCCCAGTCACTCTGCACTCCCTTGCACTCTCTTGCACTCTGCACTCCCTTGCACTCTGCACTTCCTTGCACTCTGCACTTCCTTGCACTCTGCATCTTCAGAGACCTGGTCCTGAAAAGAACTGGAGGAATCCACCTTGAGGCTTCTTATGGAGACAGGGCCTGTCCTGGGTTCCACCATGTGGTACCATCCAAGACCAGAGCCGTAAGCATGGATGTCTCTAATAGAGGCGCTGCCCAGTGGCATTCTAGGATCTGAGTCGCAATAGAGAAAGGGGCACGGGTGACCCTCGGGTCAAACCACTGAAATAGAATGTCAGCTCACTCGTTCTGAATCACCACCATAATATAAAATCCTTCCTCAGAGAGCCCTTCTCTTCCCACTACCCCTCCACCCTCAATCCAGCACACGTCCACTGCCTGTGGGAAATTCGAGTAACCACGTTTTTTGTCGCTTAGATTCACACACTTAGCATGGCAATGTAAACA
Organism: Lissotriton vulgaris; assembly: GCF_964263255.1. Taxonomy (NCBI): domain Eukaryota; kingdom Metazoa; phylum Chordata; class Amphibia; order Caudata; family Salamandridae; genus Lissotriton; species Lissotriton vulgaris. Next base: position 901,538,861 of record NC_141687.1, read on the forward strand.
TCTAGGTTAGGAGGCATGTTGAAATCTTTACCTGCCCCAAGATCTCAATGGGAGTCAGATGCTTTTAAAGGAGAACGGGGAAATCGCAAGCTCGGATTACCCGAAGGGGCGGGTAGGGTCACAGGTTGTAGACAGAGCGCTACGAATTCCAAAGACGAACGCCTTAAACCAAAAGGGCCCGATTCACAAAGCCTTTGCTGTGATTGTACTCTTGGAGAACTCCGGCTTACTCCTGACATTCAGGAGTAAGTCAGGAGTACAGTCACCCCAACTCACAGCAAAACCGTTATGAATCTTGGTCCCTCAGTGGAGGCAAAGAATAAATGCAGGCCCGTGCCTGTCCATCTTTCACTCCTCGGCCTGTCCTTAATAGTTTGCCATTTAAATGTACTCCCTGAACGCTAGATTACGCCTCACATTGACGCAGGGTTGCAGAACCAGTCACCTCTCGCAACCTCACCCCTATCAAATAGGTGAGTCGTGACACCTCTGTTTCAGGGTGTGACTGCAACCATCACGTAAGAGAATAAAACACTCTGCCAGATACCACTGGACTAGCCCCTTCAGGTAGTCTCAGCAAAGAGGCCAGGGATTGAATGAGGACACACTCCGAACCACCCTCTGTTCTTTCAAGGTTGGCTGTTGTATGTTTTTCAATTTTTAGACGGCTCGCATTGGTCATTTAAAGGGATTCTGAGCGCTGAGGGGTGACTCCCGGAGCACTGTGTGTTTCCTGCGGTGGAAGAGGCCCCGTGGGCAGATCTAGCATTCCTCCCTAGCCCACAGGTACAGGTGGCTCAGTGGTTCAAGTGTTCCTATTTTCAGGGTTTCCCTGGGGTCCCAAGGAAACCACTTGATATTTGCAACCCTGGCCAGACTGATCTGAGAGGCCTGGTAGGGCAGAGGGTCTGCAGAAGGGTCTGTAAAAGCGCCTAGAGGCAATCAGGTCAAAGCAAAGTGCGCAAAGAGCGCGTTTCAAAATTGACATTCATGCTGGAAGTGCACTGTAAGGGCTCAATTGCCGATCCTGTGACTACTGAAGCCACCTGTTGCTGGTGATAAATGCTCTGCTGGTTGGTTACTCATAGTTACTACTTTCTTTTCCAGGCTCCAACCCACGAATCTCTGGGGGTTTGAGCAAGGGAGAAACAAGCTCCGCGTGGCCAAACACACGCCGGCACCCAGAGATTCTCAGCGCACTCCGCGGGTTTCTATTCTCACAGAGAAGGTACACAGAGCCAGCAGACTCGCTGCCACGGAACAGACGCCGCAAACCCGTCTCGTAGTCTCAAAGCGGAGATGCAAAGAAAACCAGAGGGCCTAATTCTTACAGGTCCAATGGACCCCGGAAGCCAGTGTGCCTCACTCATGCAAGAGACGTGCACAAAGGGAACAAGAGTCTCATTTTAAAAGAGAAAGACTCACACTGGAAACAGAGCCTCATTCTCACACAGCAGACACATGTGGGACTCCCGGGGGTCTCATTCTCACAGAGCCTCAAAACACACAGGATACCAGGCGGGTCACATTCTCACAGAGCATGAACACACAGGATGCCAAGGGGTCACATTCTCTCACAGCCCGAACACACAGGATACCAGGGGGTCACATTCTCTCACAGCCCGAACACACAGGATACTAGGGGGTCACATTCTCACAGAGCCTGAACATACAGGATACCAGAGGGTCACATTCTCACAGAGAATTGGTGTGAATGTCGGGAGGCAAGTTCCCAACATATATGCAGCAGTCATTGTTCCCGGCGGGGCCGTGGATAACGCCTCCTGCCATGTCGTCCAGGGTGGCGGCTGAATGGGGGCCTAACCGCGGGGGGTCGGGCACACGGACAGCGGGAGGGGGGGCGGGCACACGGACAGCGGGAGGGGGGGCGGGCACACAGGCAGCGGGAGGGGGGCGGGCAGGCACACGGACAGCGGGAGGGGGGGCCGGGCGGGCACACGGACAGCGGGAGGGGGCCGGGCGGGCACACAGACAGCGGGAGGGGTGGCGGGCAGGCACACGGCCAGCAGGAGGGGGGCGGGTGGGCACACGGACAGCGGGAGGGCGGTCAGGAAACAGCCAGCGGGACAGGGACAAGACGAACAATGAACACAAACATGGGTGTAAAAAAAAAAAAAGGAACACGCCCACAGTGGCCACATCTTCATGACGTTGCGGCGAGGGAAAGAATCAGCGGAACGCCCACCAATCGCCTCCGGAAATGACGGACAGTTCTCTCTTCCAATGGCTAGCCTCCATTTATGGAGCTAGCCAATGGAAGAGAGAGGCGGAACGAAGGCCACACTGTTCTAACATTAGATTTCGCCTGCGCCGAAAAGCTGTGCAGTGCGCAGCTTTCGACGAGGCGAAACCTAAAAAGGATTAAAACAACTCTAATCTGGCAAGTCAGACAGAGGCAGGAACATGAACAAGGCGTTTGCAAGATGACAGGGGTTCTGCTGCTGGAATTGCCTTAATGTGCACAGCTCCGTGTGCCCCTCGGAATACTGGCGCCCTGGGCCTGGGCCTGTGCCCAGCCCGCCCACGCTACAGGCCGGCCCCGCTCACACCCTGGCAGCGCAACAGGACAGGAAGATTTGACAGCTAGAGCTCTCGACTTTAGAACTGTCTCGTTGTCAGTTATAGGGAAAGGTTGCAGCACTGGAAATTGGAATACACTTGCCATTGTCTGTCAGAGTGCCAAACACCCTTCAGCCAAGTTCGGCTCGTGTGTCAAGGGCACATTGGTTAATTTTTGGCAGGAGGGCATTACAGTGCTTTACATGAGAAGCACACATTCCACACGAACGCATCCTTTTTGTTTTCATGGCAGAGGTGAAATCCCAGCGTGGGCTCAAAATCGTGTGATCATGGGCAAATTACTTAAATCTTCTTGTACCGTAAAAAAAGTCTGCTTTTGCCTAAAACGTCTGCTTTGTAAAGGCCCTCGGGCTAAGTTCACGCTAATGTAATTACAACAAACACCAATTACACCCTGCAGCTATGAGCAGAACATGACCAAGAACACTGGTTCCCTTTACATTGAAGAAGAAAATAATGATAGTTTACAAGGCTGCCTAGAAGCCACGCCCCCAGACACGCCCCTTCCATAAAATTGGTTAGTACCGGCACTTCTCTTTTTCCATTTATAGCACTGAGTGACAGCAGGTGCATCGATGTGCGCCGCTCACACCACTCACTTCTCACTAGTGGAGAAGTTACTGCATGACGTCATGCCAGGTGAGCATTGTAGGGGAATGGAAATCCTTCAAAGAGAGTCATTTTCTCCCTGGATTTCCCTTCTCTTTTTGAAACTCAGGAGCAGCAAACATGTTGTGGTGTCACCAGGGCTTTAAGTGGAAGCTTTTTCAATCCATACTAATATAATAAAGAGAAAGCCCAAACCTTTGAGGCGGGAAAACTCAGGAACCACAGCACCAATCACAACACCCAATACAGCGTTGGAAAGGGCAGTTGCAGCAGAAGGACATAGGCTATGCAGACACCCACCATATACATTTAAAAGGTAAAAGAACCGTGCCAGCAAAGTAGTCCCTTGTGGGCGTGTCTGCGTCGTGCTGTGGGCGTGTGCTGGGGGCGTGACAAACGCTGGGGATGTGTGGTTCATTCTGCCCTTCATGCCATGTCTCATATCGTGTGCTAATCCCACCTTGCTCCCTTTAAATACCCCTGCACCCCATAATCATAACCCACCCTTACTCCTTAAAATACCCCAACACCCTTAAACACTAACCCATCTTAACCCTATAAATATACCCTGTACCTCAAAACCCAAACCTATCCCTAAACCCTAAAAATACCCAAAAACCCAAACATAGCCCTGAACCCTATAAATAACCCTGTACCGCAAAACCCAAACCTACTCTTGAACCCTAAAAACACCCCTGTACCCCAAAACCCAAACCTAGCCCTGAACCCTAAAAATACCACTGTACACCAAAACCCAAACCTACCCCTGAACCCTAAAATACCCCTGTACCCCAAAATCCAAACCTAGCCCTGAACCCTTAAAATACCCATGTACCCCAAAACCCAAATCTACCCTTGAACCCTAAATTTACCCCAGTACCCCAAAACCCAAACCTAGCCCTGAACCCTAAAAATAACCCTGTACCCCAAAACCCAAACCTACCCCTGAACCCTAAAATACCCCTGTACCCCAAAACCCAAACCTAGACCTGAACCCTAAAAATACCCCTGTACCCCAAAACCCAAACCTAGCCCTGAACCCTTAACAAACCCCTGTACCCCAAAACCCAAACCTACCCCTGAACCCTAAAAATACCCCTATACCACAAAACCCAAACCTGGCCCTGAACCCTAAAAATACCCCTGTACCCCAAAACCCATACCTATCCCTAAACCCTAAAACTACCCCTGTACCCCATAACCCAAAACTATATCTGAACCCTTAAAATACCCAAACACCCTAAAACATATACCTCAGTACCCCAAAACATATACCCCTATACCCATACTTACCTTATCCAAACATTAAAAAAAAAAACATGTTTTTACCATTCATGCATTTACAACGAATTTCGTTGTAAATGTATGGGTGGTAAAAGAATATAAAATGTAATGCCATGCGTTATAATGGCACTGCGGAGTCATGGTACTTTCGTAATGAAAGTATGCGGAGTGATGGTATGCGGAAAGAAAGTTGCGAAATAATGGGTGTTTACCCTCCCCCAGTAAGTACATTGGTGGCACAGCGGCCCACATCTCCAGCAACATACTCATATTTTTACACCACCCATTTGAAAAATGCACAGGTCTCTCTCATTGATGGCCAGCACCGACATACACTTTTAGACACACCTCCCGCCACAGGTTCTAGAATTGCGAAATTTAGAGCTGGGGAGCTACGTTTGAATCTCGGCATCAGCTCAACATCCTGTGATTCCAGGCAAATCGCTTTGTTTCCCCGTGCCTACCACAAATGAATGTGTTCTTCTGTAATGTAAATTGTGCTCATGCCATGTTGTCGAGTTCGCGCTATATATTATTGCATGGAAAAATAAAGTAGGGAAACTCGAGTTCACACACTACTGAACGCGCACTCTTAAGTGCATCAGCAGTGCACTGTGAATCGGAGCGTTTCACAGGCCTGTCACAGATAAGAAATGCTATCAAAACGAAATCCTACAAAACAATATACTACTGGCTGGCAGCAATTCATACCCGGACAACGTCGGGACGGGCTGGTAGTAATATACACAAGCCATAGTTGCTGCTTATTTATCATATGCAACTAACCACCATTGACAAAGCCAATAGTACTGACTATCTGTAGGTATAATGTTACTTGTTGTATCATATATTTGGATGCAGTGACAGAAACAGCACAATACAAGTCGGGCGGCACACTATGCTAAGCACCAGTAGCATCCCATGGAGGGAGTACCACAGGCCAGTGGGGCATGGCGGGGAGGGGCAGGATAGGGGGTAGTAAACTCTGGCTAACGGCCGACCGGAGTAATTTAAACAAATAAATACATAAAACAAATTTCATTGCACGCGCTGAAACACATTTGACGTGTCAGAGCGTGCAATGAAATTCTTTTTATTTATTGATTTGTTTACATTACTCCGGTTGGCCGTGAGCTTGAGTTTACTACCCTGCCCCTCCCCCGCCCCACGGCACTCCCTCCACGAGTCGCTACTGCTAAGCACAGATTTTTTGCTTACGTTTTTTTAAGCCGCTCCCTTAATTACATTGGCCACACCCCTTTGAGAGACCCCCCCCCCCCCAGTTTTTTCATCCCACTTAAAGCCCTGCATGTGAGTCCAATAATCGAGGAAGAAATGGCATTTCTGTGATTTAGAAATAGCTTTTTGTACAAGGAAAAGCAGTAAAGTATAAGGGAGGGATGGAAAGCGTGGGCAAGTGACTGAAATGAGCAGGAGTGGACCCATGAGCAGAAGTGTGGAAACAGGATATTAAAGCATGCAAGAAGACACACAGGCTCTAGAGGCAGGCAGTCTGGAGAGGACAGCAGACAGGAGGCAGACCGATCTGTCATTTATGAGCCAATGATGCAGTCAATGGAATAAAGGGCACCCTACATTTGTGTAAGGCACTTTATGTAAATTCTCCTCACGATTCCAAGACCCCAAAACGCAAAGGTTTTAATGACAAGTTCCTGTGTAATTTGCAGTTGGCAATAAAATGTGGTACAATATTTAGCGCACACAATACCCACCATCATGATAAAGACCGCACCTTTAATCTTTTACCTGATACATTATGGCAAACGAGAAGACCAACAGTTAATGATGGCCCTATCTCTACTGGGCAAGCAGGTTTAGTGTGGAAAATGACACCTATCCTACTTGTTTCCGGAGACACGTCAAAGATAGACTCTGGTATGTTACAATCTTGTTTTGATGTATTTGGCCCTACATTCCACGCTACACGCACCTAACAAACTTGACTTGCCCTGTTTTTGCTCTAAGTTTAAGTGCAAGTTTTATTTATTTTTGCAGATGTATCTAGTGTGATCTCGGCCAAAGGACACTGGAGCGCTGTACATAAACACGTTACATTACACAAGGACAGCATCATATTTTAGTTATTTTATTTCTGGCAAGGGGAGGTTAAGTGAGTTGCCCAGAATCACAAGCTGTTGAACCGACGCTGGGACTCGAAGCTGGTTCCCCAGTTCGAAAGTTGGCTGCTTCCGCCTAACGCCATAGTATTTACCACTGTGGTACCCATTCTGTGGATGGACGTTTATCACCGAAATAGGGGAAGGCACAGCATCGTTTATTGTTAATCATTTTAAGGTTACTCAGTGAGCGAGTTTTTTGGGAGACCTTTGCAGAAAACATGGACCAAACGCATTTCTATGCAGATAAAGTCGATGGCTGTTTGCACAGTCTCTCCTCAGCTCTATATTATTGCCATATGCACAGGCATGCTGCCCACTGCTTTTCAAGTGGGAGCGTTTTAAATAACGAGGTCAATGGGGAAACCATCAGTGTTGTCAATGAGGTCAAAGGGCAGAATGGCAAACACGACCTAATGACTACGTGGGTACGTTTTTTTTTCCTTTGCTGTGGGTGTGACTGTGTTTTTTAACATATTAAATATATTGAATTTGTTATGGGCGTTTCGTATAACTATGCCATCTGGTCTTGGGCAAAAGTTAAACGGTAAAACGACATTTGAAACCAAAGCATTCCCAAAACACCCAGACATGCGGAAAACAAGAATGAAACCAAACTTCAGTTGCACCGAGACAAAACTTCCTAATTGGGAAGATTATGACAGTATTCCGGTTTTTATATTAGCATCTTAACAAAAATTCCTTGCATTAGGATGACGGGCGGACAAACCGGTGATCTGGACCGCCCGCCATACGGGCGGGGGTCCCATGGCCAGCATTAGGATGCACCCGCCACAGTGGCGGGCGCATCCAGCATTGCAACCATTGTGGCGGGCGGTGCACTCAGCACCGCCTGCCACAATGGCAGGAAGGCATGCTGTGCACTTCCATGCACAGCATGGCAGGCACCGCGCGGTGCCTGCCATGCTGTGCATGGAACTGCTGGGGGGTACCATAGGTACCCCCCATGTGCACCCCCCAGAGTTCTTGGGGGCCACAACAGGCCCACAAAGCAGACTCCGCATGCCTTTCCATGGTGGCATTGCTGCCACGGAAAGGCATCTGCAAAGGCCCATCCTAATATGGCTGGCGGTGTCTGATAGACACCGCCACCATATAAACCCTTTTCCGCCCCAGTCGCAATGCGACCGGGGCGGAAAAGCGGCGGACGGTGTTTCCTTCCACCGCGGTCCCACCTGCCATAGCAATATGGCGGGGGGGAATGGGTGGCGGGCGGGCAAGGATGTAGGGCGGATCGCCACCGCCCGCATGACGGTGGCGATCCGCCCGACATCCTAATGGGTCCCAAAATGTTTTTGAGTAATGGTTAACAAAACAAAAATGAGAAGATTGTTATCAAACATGGGATGTCCAACGATTGCTCCAGTCTCATGGCACCAATATGTTTGATCCTGAACAAGGACATACTTAGCTGCTGATTTGATAATTAGAGGCTTCTCACAAGCTGAACATGCACTAAATTCAATAGCCTTCAAAAAGATGGCACCATGTGACTTCCATAGTTAATATGAAGTACATGTACCAGGTGTCATGTAGGAAAACCACTGCCATATTTGCAGCGACGGCTCGTGGAGGGAGTTACGGTGGGGCAGGAGGGCGGGGAGGGGGAGGGGCAGGGCGGAGGTTGCTAAAAACCGGCATATGGATAATTGCAGGTAAGTAAACAATTTAATTAATAAAACGAATTTCGTAGTGCGCCTTGCATCGCAAAATGCAATGCAGTGCGAGCTACGAAATTCGTTTTATTAATTAAATTGTTTACTTACCTGCAATTATCCATATGCCGGTTTTTAGCAACCTCCGCCCTGCCCCTCCCCCTCCCCGCCCTCCTGCCCCACCGTAACTCCCTCCACGAGCCGTCGCTGCACAGCACCCTTTTCAGACGAACTTCCAACAATGCTAAGCAAGCTTAGCATCTGAGCTGCACTGTATTTAATTTTACTTGAGAATTTAGAGGTTTGTTTTCTTCTGCAAAATTCGAGGTGTTTCCGGTTTGTAATACTCTAAGGGGCATATGTATCAAGAAAGCATTTTGTGAGTCCTGAATAGCGAATTTTAGCGATTCACTATAAAGGACTCGCAAAAGGCAATGCACGTAGGATTTGCAATATTAATTGTGATTCCTACGTATTCCTTGATTCGCAAATAAGGAATACCTTCCCATTCATTCCTATGGGCTTAGAGGCTCATAGGAATGAATGGGAAGACATTTGCAATTTGCGAATGCAATTTCAAGGGTGCAAGCGTGTCAAAAGGATACCCTGTTGCACCCCTGAAATAAGCCTGTGTATACATGTGGCGGACATACATGACCTAAGGGCATGTATGTGCGCCACATGGCACTTTGAAAAATACAAAAAAGTGAATTTTTCAAACAAAACGCAAACTACCACCAACTTGAAGTTGGTGGTAATTTGCGATTTCTAAAGGCAAAATTGCACAACTTTGGCGCTTCCAGAATTGCAACTTGCGATTACTTAAATGCATTCGCAGGATAGGGAATCGCAAAATTTGGAATTCCCTATTGTGCGATTGCCTTTTGGGATGATACATCCCAAAAGGCTTTTTCCCGTTCGCAAACAGGCAGATTCTGAGAATCGACCCGTTTACGAACGGGAAAATGGCTTCATACATATGCCCCATAGGTTCTAGAAGGTAGTGACTTAAAACAAAACAAATAGCGAATCATCTGTAAAATTATGTTTTTCTGGAAATAGCTATCGAAAAAAACCCTTTAGGTAGAGAATTTCATGCAAAAAATGTTCAGTGGGAATTTTCCTCTGCTGAATTTAATTGCGTGATCAATAGCCATGTGCCAACCGTTTGTGACGGTGCAAATTTTGCAACCTCACAGAGTTTAAAGGTCTGTGACCTAAGCAACACTTTGCTGTCAACATTTTTTATATTTGCACCCTATAGTTTTTATCACAGGTGCAGTTGAGTTCCCTGGGTGCATTTGTGGGAAGGGCGGAAAATCTGGAAGGTGACTATGTTCTGGTTCTCAGTTTAGGAGATACTTTTGATCCTTGCACAAACAGGAATTAGCACAGTGATCAGAATTATGAGTTTTGCAGTAATACCCGCATCTCTGCAATTTTTCCGTATTATATTTTGTCTGGTCAGGCCTGATTAAATTTATCAGTGGTAACGAAAAGAAAAAGTCTGACACAAGTGGAAATAGGAGGGATAAGCACCTCTATCCTCATATGTTTCCACATTTTCACTTTCGGGAATCGGTATTTACCAAGTGCAGTAGATACCCCGAGTGCCACCAATGCCATACTTAGAATCACTCCCCAAGGATTTTGCATAAAATGCTTTGAGGATTGTTTCACGCAGTTACGTACTTTTTGCCAGTATTGCTGCACCGTTTAGCACAATTTGAAGAATGGAGATGTGTGCAAAGGAAGGAAAGGGAGTGGGTGTTTTCAACATAAGCCTTCAAGGTGAAAGTTTGTAGTATGTAATTGTAGTACAAAGTAGCTGTGCCTCCTACGTCAACATCGACATAGCAGTTTGGAAACAATATTTTTCATGTTAGACTTTAAAATGGAGAGAAAGTCATCATCCGAACATGTGGAAATGTTCTACAGAACATTTGTATTATTCATTTTTAGCACTTTTGCTGCTTGAGGCATATACAATGCTACTTGGTGCAACACAAGTGGTGTAAAATATGCGCACAAACCAATATATTCAATGCTTATGCAAAACATTGCTTTGCATAATGATATACTATTACAATACGTTGCATTCTATTCACAAAAAGGCTTTACAAGCAACTGTGTGATATAATAAAATGGAAATATAACTGCATTTTTTTTTAGATATTTTGACTTTCTAGTTTTATAATGCCAATTTCTTTGGAATACAAATGAAATGACATTAGCCAAACTGCTGGCAGAAACTGACATTTCATGACCCCATTTCTCTTAAATGACCAATGCTGTATACAGTACAATAAGGTTTTGTTTTTAAGTATATTTTGCAATATTATGTACTAATAGTACATTGAAAAAAATCAATCTGCACTAAGATTTACCTTCAAGTTCAAAACATTTTATACGTATGAAATTAAGCTTACAGTGGAGGAACGACTGGAATCGTGTAGGTCTAAATTTGGATAAGGGAGGATATTTTCTAATTTCTCAGAAACCTAATAAAGCAAAATGCAGCTGTTTTTCGGGTTACTTTGATGGGGTGTTTTAGGCCCCACCCTGACACGCGGACCTTTTGGTCAAGAGAAATGGATCTGCGTGCCTGTGTGACATGCAAGCGCAACGCATCGGTTTTTAATGTCGCTCATTAAAAACCACTGAGATTTTCACCCTCCAAAGAACTAAAATTTCTGCCTGACATTGATGTATTGACAAAGTCCCAAAGAGCTAAAAGGGAGCTGTCAAAAAGAGAGAAGGCCTTTCTTCTGCCTCCCGCCGCCCCTCCCGCCTCTCCCTGCTGCTAAAGGAAACTTTTGGACGCCCAACCGCTCAAAATCCATAGTCCCCTCTCTGTCCTCTTCCTCTGTTGTCTGCACAGCTGTTAATTTTATTTCATTGCCTAACAGGAGCCTAAATAAAAGCTTCCCATGCTAAAATTCATATTAATTGGACTGAAGATAGGACTTGTATTCTGAGCTGGTTTTCCGGCAATAGATCTTCCAGGCATGCACAGCTTGTCAAAGCATGGCCTACTGTTCTTTTTTTAAATGTAATGTTTTAGCTCATTGCAGACAACCCCTTTGGTTTCAGTTTAACTAAATATGAAAGGGAACTCAGCTTCTGTAGGGGCATATTTATTACCAGGGCTTTGTCCTTCTGCATCAAAAGGGTTGGTTTTTCCATTCTAATATCCCAGTACTGTATGGTAACACTCCATTCCTAATTTTAATTTAGCTTTTTTACTATAATGGAAATGTTTGAGCACACTTACGTAGTCGTGTGTTTTTGCATGCTTTGTTTCTTTGCCTTATTTCTTATATTTTGTTTTTTTCAATGTGACTTCCAGGTTAGAGGCATATATTGGGATGGTAGGAGCTCCGTAGGCGGAAGACCCCTGCATTGTTGTGGGGGTGTGCTTCTCTGATGGCGCTGGTATTCTAGCTAGTACCTGGCGTGCTTCTAGGGACTGAAAAGCTGTAATCACTGTTCTGCACCAAATCGCTCAGTGCCTCTGCTTTACACATACTTAAGCATTTGTTGTGATGTCTATGCCTAGTGAAATACTCAAAGCGTGTTAGTGTTGTGTGAATAACTGGAGCATACAATACCTTATACCGCTGGTGCGATGATATGCTGTGTTTTGATGTCATGGCTGCAAGGTTTACAACTGGACAAGCACGGGATATTTGCATCAATGGTCCAGAAGTTCATTGACCTTTGAGTAATGAAGAAAGTTCCTGACATATCGCAGCTCCTGATAGCTGCCCAACAAGTAACTGGCTCTCTCTAAACTCAACAAGCAAATCGAGGGGCATATTATCAAGGGAGTTTATCTCCGCTTTTTTGGCTTTAAAAGCCAAGAAAGCGGAGATAAAATTATCTCCCTATTACCTAGCTGTCGCTAACACCAGTTAGCGACAGCTAGTAGGAGATAAAGACCATCTTGGGCCCCACTTTGCATGTCAGTGATATTTATCACTAATGACATGCAAAGTAGGCCTGCCAAGATGTTAGCGACTGAAAACAGTCGCTAACATCACTATCTCCTATTATCAACTTTTGGAGATATTCGCGCTAAGCACGAATATCTCCAAAGCTAACACCTGCCCGGAGCAGTTCTTAGCCATGTTATCCAATGGGAGGTGGATAACATGGCTAAGAGCATTAACTCGGTAATGCATGAATATCGCTGACTTTTCAGCGATATTCATGCATTGCGGCGATTTTTATCGCATTTGCGATAAACCTTGGTAATACCAAGGTTTATTTGCGGTACAAATCGTCGCAGCTCAGCAGTTAATTTTTGTCTCTAACCAAGCAATAGCGATAATTATCGCTATTGCTTGGTAATTTGCCCCAATGTGTCCTGGTCTGTTAGGGACTACTTGCCCTTGGTCTGTTATGGAATCTTTACCCTGGTCTGTTAGGAAATCTTTTCCCTGGTCTATTTGGGAATCTCTTGGTTAGTTGCACCTATTGTTGTCTAGCTTTATTACTAGCAGTACAGGGTATATCCTTTCTTTGTTTATCAATTATTGCCATTAATATAACACTTCACTAGTTTTTAAGTTCCCTTAATTTCGGCTGAAATAGGAAATAATGTTCAGAGAGAAAAAATAATGTACCAAAGATGACATGTTGGGGTAATTTGGAAAGATTGAACCTGAGTGCAGGGTACAAGCATTGTTCTTCTGCGAAAAATGGTGCCCAATCTTTTTTTCCTTTCGCGTTGCTTGTGTGATACGAAATGGAGCGCACAGAGGTGAGCCCAGACCATTTACAGAATTAAAACAGTGTAAAAAGGTGGAATGAGATCACGAAAATCTATTGCAGGTGTTTGTATCTTGTAATTCATTTCAAATAGGATAAATGAATGTAATACTTCTTATAAAACATTTACTGTCTCTGTGCACTGTAGATGTGTTACTATTTCCCAATTTACAGTTTCCAATTTTATAGACTTGGGAGGATGAATGGATCTGTTGTTTTTGTCGGGATTCAAACCAGTTATCTACAGTTCATATAGATGTGAACAACAATGCTAGAATGGTATCTTCCAATAAGGGAATTGTTAACAATATTGGAAAACCAATTTCGAGTTCAATGTGCTGTTTTCAAGTTGACCTTAGTGAATCATGAGAAATTGTATAAGTATGTTCACATGTCTAGATTTGCTTTGCCCACATGGCTTGGACTGTTGAGTGATTCAAATTGGGGCTCATTCTTGCACCCAAATCCTAAGCCTATAGACCACGGCTATTCACTTCTTATTAGTCAAGTATTTAAACCTCTAAAGGATATCTGTTTTTGGTCCCCGGTCCTGGAAACATGAACTCGCCACCAGCTCTAAAAACCCCAAAGCATACTTGATCCTCTAAAGCCCAAAAATGATCGTCCTGTCTCACTTCTCCCACTTTCTGACTCAGTGGTAGAGACACACATCAACAAACAACTATCCCACTACCTAGAATCCTATGAGCTACTACATCCAGTCAGATTTTGTATCCTTCAGCACTCTCTCGCGTCACTGAAGATCAGCACCAAAGTATTCTTGACCAAGGTGGCTCTGCGGCCCTTATTCTGTTAGATATTGCAACAGCTTTCAGCACCATGCTCCACAGTACTCTACTTTACAGATTGAGAGATTTTTGGGTCTGCAAAAACACACAAATAGCTCATTTCTTTGTGAACTACTACTCTTTTCATGCCTCTCTCTAACCCTTTTCTTCCAATATTCATCCTATGACATGTGGAGTCCCAGAAGGTCCTTAGCTAAGCCCTCTTTACCTTCACCCCCTAGTCAATATTACCCAGTGTTCTGGTTTCAATCATCTTATTTATTTCTCTAGTCCAGGATTGCCCCACTAATTTCATTTACTGTACCAATTGTTTGGTAGCATGGGCTGATTGGATAGGCCTCAACTGTTTGAAACTGAAGGCAGGAAAACAGATGATTTGGTAGTAGGCAATCAACCTAATATATGGTCCCCAAGCTAGTGGACCGACTCATATGGATCTCTATCAACCCCTATGATGGGCAGAAAAACCTTGATTTTTGGCTGGACCACAAGCTCTCCATAGAGCATCAGATCAAAACTCTCACCTCCTGCAGTTTTGGACTCTTCGGACGCCTGAAGAAAATTCTCGCCCTTCTTCGACTTTCTGCTTAGAAATCCACAATCCAGGCAACTGTCATCTCCCACCTGTAGTATGACCAAACATGATTGTCCCATCCCACTTCTCCCACTCTATTTCGGCATTGCTCTGACCCTATTTAGGCATTTACAACTTATCTAGAATGTAGATGTCTGCTCCTGCTTGAGGTTTCCAGACACCATTCCATCTCCACTCATCCTAAAGATCTTGATTGACTGCTGATCCCCAAAAGGACAAAATTAAAGGCTCTCTGGTTCACCTACAGAGCCCTGGCCAAAAGTGTTCCTAAATATGTCAAACATCTGATCTATGCCCAAACACCCACCCGGGTGCTTCGCTCTTCGAGTAACCAAGCTAACTGTTGTAAACGAAGAAGGCTCCACAAAGAGGTGAGTAAAGCATGAGCTTTATTGCAGCACAGATGTAGGTAGGTCAGTCCCCAGTCCAACCCAAGCTCCAACTGCCAACAGGGCGAAGGAGCGCTCCAGAACACAGAACTTAGGAAGGGATCTAGAGTGCTGGCCAGGGAAAGAAGCCAAGCACTGTACAACATATCTCCCCTCGTTGCAAGGAAAGAAAACATATCAAAGGAAAACATCCTAGTGTACATAGTCATTCAAGTAAGTGGGAGGGCGACGAGAGCGGGAGCTCCTCAAACTAACGTCAACCAAGGAAGAGGAGAAAGGAGCAGGAACAGAAGCAGAAGGGAGCGAAGCAGGAGTACACAAAGAGGTAGAAGCATCACCACCACCCACCTCCCCCCGTTCAGTTAGCAACGGCAAGGGCAGGGTAGAGTTACCAGACGACAGTAAGTATCCATTACAACCATCATTATGAGCCGGGAGCAGACCATCAGAAGAACAGTCTTTGCGTTTCTGGTAGAGGGCAACTCTCCGGTAATTCCAACTTTCACCATTAGACAGAACAATAAAGTGAGGGAAAACCCTCTTGACTTTGTAGGGACCCCTAAATTTGCTGAGACCTTTGGCAAATCTTCCTGGCTTAACCTTGACCAGGTCACCAACGGAAATGGGCAGGGAAATGTTGTCTTGAATTAAAGGGACATTGCTATTAGAACCTTTTAGCCAAGCAGGGGTCAATTTGCCTACAGGCGCGCGACCACGCATAAGTTCAAAGGGAGACTTTTCACCACTCTTATGGGGTGTGGAGCGGTAAGCCCAGACCAATTCCTGGACACGCTCTGTGGAGAAACAGCCAGATTCAACAAACATCTGAATTACACCCTTGACAAGGCGATTCACCCTTTCGCAAATGCCATTCCCCTGTGGGTTGTAAAGACTGGTCTTCTGATGTCTGATACCACACCCATTCACAAAATCAGTCATCTTCAAAGATGTGAGTTGAGTCCCATTATCTGAAATGAGAACGGAAGGGTACCCCTCATTCATAAAAGTGCTTTTCAAAAACTTAATGGTGGCATCAGTGGTGATTTCCTTTACGAACTGAACACATAGCCACTTGGAGAAACAGTCAACTAAAACAATTGCAAAACGATGATCAATAGGTAGTTCATTCATAGGGCCTATAAAATCAATGCAAACACTATGCCAGGGAGTATTCTCAAAAGCAATTTTTTGCGAGGACTGAGAGCCCAAAACCTTGAGACGTTTCTCCCCCTCCTTGCAAAAACTACACTTTGTAACACAATCCACTGCATCATTGTCGATAGAGGGCCACCAAAAGTTCAGTTTGACGCGGCGTTGGGTCAGACTTTGACCCAAGTGCCCTTCATGAGCTAAGTCTAAGATCCTTTTCCTTAGTGAAAAGGGAGGGACAAAGCGGTCACCTCGCATCAACACATCTTTACCCTCCAAAGAAAATTCATCCAAGATTTTTAGGAAGGGTCTAACTGAAGGACTAACAGTACTTTCCCTCCTAGTACCATTGGAGATAAGCCCGATAACAGTCTTCAAAGTTAAATCCTCAGCCATGCCTTTGGACCATTCATCACGAGAAAATGAACCCCCGCCCACTGACAAAACATCCTCCATCACTGCAACAGCAAGATCATCAGACGGGAACACAGAGTCAGAATCAGTGGAAGGAATGGGAAGTCTGGATAGGCAATCCGCTTGGACATTCCTCCACCCATGAACGAACTCGATCTCACACTGGTAATCTTGCAAACGGGAAGCCAGTCTCGCTAATCTCGGGGAACCCTTACCAGCCCCACCAGGAGCTAACACATTTAGCAAGGGCTTATGGTCTGTACGTAAGACAAACTTGTAACCCCATAAATACGTTCGAAAGTAGCTTGTTCCCCAGACCGCGGCAAGAGCCTCACGCTCAATTACTGAGTAGTTGGACTCAGAGGAGGACAGAGGTCTCGACGCGAAAGCAATGGTTTTTTCTGCACTACCATGCCTTTGTAAGAGAACTGCACCAAGACCAATGGCACTAGCATCAACCATGAGAATGGAGGGCCGAGCAGTGTCAAAAGGGGTGAGCACATTGGCCGATTTGAGTTCTCCTTTGATGAGTCTAAAACAGGACTCATGCTCAGAGGACCAATTAAATTTTACACCTTTTTTTAGTAAGGATCTCAAGGGAGCAGTCTTGGATGAAAAGTCCCTTACGAATTTCGAGTAGAACTCGATCAAACCCATAAAAGAGCGAAGCTGATCCTTGTCAGCCGGGGAGGGTGCCAACTCAATGGCTTCCAGTAAATTTTTCTTAGGTTTAATACCTTCTTCAGATAAGCAAAATCCTAGGTACTCAATTTCTCTTAAAAGAAAAGCACACTTTTCCTTTCTTAGAGTCAAACCAGCCCCATCCACTCTGGTTAACACATCCTGTAAGATATTGTTGTGCTCTTGTAGGGAATTACCATAAATCAAGATATCATCTTGAAAATACAGTACCTTGTCAAGACCTTTGAAAACTTCGGAAACGAGTCTTTGGAATACGCTAGCAGCTGAAACTAGCCCAAAGGGTAGCCTGGTGAATTGAAATGTACCCTCACTGGTGATAAACGCAGTTAAATGTTTGGAGCTCTCATCCAAACAAATTTGATGATAGGCATGTTTGAGGTCTAACTTACTGAAGAACTTTGCCCCCTTAAGAGTTGATACTAGTTCTCCTATGTTGGGTAGGGGAAACACATCTGCAACAACACACTTGTTAAGGGAACGAAGATCCACACAGAACCGGATCTTGTTGTCCGGTTTCTGCGAGATCACGACGGGCGAAACCCAAGGGGACGCCTCAACGGGTTCAATGATTCCCCCTTGAAGCATCTCTTCAATAGTAGCTTTGACCTCGTCTCGTAGGGCAAAGGGCACTCTCCTTACTTTGTGCTGTACGGGTGAACTGCCGTCCTTGAGGACTATACGATGCGAATACCCAATGAGTTCACCCAACTCATCTCTAAAGACATTTTTATATTTAGTTAAAATGACTTCTACGGATGGAGTTTCAACAATAGAGATGGGATTGTCGGATCTGGGATCAACCACTATGTGCAGATCGTATTGGTGGTGACGGCCTAAGATTGCCGGACCATCAGCAGATATGTAAATCTTACCACATGCCAATCTTCCTTTGAAACCAATTTCAGCTTCGAAAAAACCCAGTATATCAATTTTTCCTCCCTGGTATCCAGATGGGAAAATGTCACACATTTTCAACACTCTTTCGCCCCACACACTTTTCATCAGGGAATTGGGAATTATCGTCCATTTTGATCCTGTATCTACCATGAGTGTTATCACTTTTCCATCAATAACAAAATCATCCTTAAATGGATTACCTCTCTGGTTATCACACGCACACACTGTGTCAGTCAAGACTAGGATTTTGTTGACATCACGTCTCAAATCATCACTTTCGTTCACAACTGTAACTCTTGAATTGTTCTTGTTCCTACACATTTTAGCGAAATGTCCAGTCTTACCACACTTTAGACATTCCTTGTTGTTTGCAAAGCAAAATTTACCATCAGAAGGATGGGAAAAGCTACCACACCTAGAACAAATCTTTTGATTATTCTTGGTAAAGGAAGATTGTTGTGTGTTCTTTTTCTGAAGAACATAACCCTTCTTCCTAACAATTGCTATGGCAGCAGCTTCATCGTCACTATTCTCGCTATGAATACTCTTATGAGAGATTTCTGCAACTTTGGTCTCCAAACCACCTTTCTGCAGTTCCTTCATACACTTTTCGCTTTCTTCCACAATCTTAGCAAGTTCTATGGCATCTTTTAAACTTGGATTCTTTGCCGCCCATAGACGTTCCTGTACTTTTCTATTATTGGCTTGAACGACTAGCTGGTCTCTGATTAGCTCGTCAGCCATCTGCCCAAAGTTACATTTGATAGATAATTCTCGCAATCTCGCAACGAATTCGTCAATGCTCTCCTCAGGCAATTGTTTATTTTTATAAAACTTATATCTTTGGAGAATAAGGTTTTCCTCCTTTCCAAAACGGGTCTCCAATCTTGTTATCGCCTCCTTAATCTAGAGTGCTGGCCAGGGAAAGAAGCCAAGCACTGTACAACACTAACCAGGTAAGGTCAGCGATGCTTTAGATAGTTGGCTATCAAACTCTGGAACATCCTCCCACTTTACCTACGATTAAGTACATAAGAGGCCGCCTTAAAATAAAACATTAAAAACTGGCTGTTTTAATTCCTCTGGCATCCAGACGCCATCAGGATGGATTCCTAGCTCTGGGATGCCTCACTTGGGGGCAGTTATGCACTCAACACATCCTAACCATAAACATGAATCAACTTAGGGGGATCAACTTTCAAATGTCTAAGCTCTAGAAACTGTTACGCTGACAAGAGTCCTGGCGAAGGCTTGCCTTGACTATGGCAATATAATGTGCATTGGCTCACCAAAACTCTCATAAACAAGCTACAGAGACTACAGCACAACAAGTCAACCTTAAACGAACCCCCTAAATCCCGAGTACACCAAATCAGTGCGAAAAGTGTAATAAAAACCTGAAACTCCTACATTGGATGTGATGAAGTCGTGAATCAAAATAAAAATTACCTGGTTTTTCACAAGGCAAAGTGACCTGCAGTCCACGCAGAAGCTGGAACCCCATTATACGTCACCCAGAAGCATACAGGCCACTACATTACAATGTATCAACTACCAATTGTTTGAGCAACTGAAACATGAAGCCAGGCTCCTGCCAACCACAAGCACAGTAGGAGACTGTTCGGATCAGAACCGCTGAGTATGGCTTTCGATTGAGGACAAACGTCACAAAGGGTGGTCCCTAAAGAAGAATGGTTGAGGGTTCCAGCCAGGACCTGTTTGAAGTTCATATTACGCAGTTGCAGTCTCAGCAGATTTCGTAATCTTTGACCTTGCCTGACTCGTGGAGTTTTCTGCTTTCCGAACTTCTACGCACATGCATGGTTTTTATTTGCTAATTTGTGCTGCCAATTTACAAGTTTTTTTTTGTATCGGTTTGTATTATGTGGTTATATTTTTCTTGTGAGTTCTCTGAAGCCATGGCATGGGGGCAGTTTGTGTCTAATCTTCTCAGCTTTTCCTCGCAAGTGACTCAATAAAAATGACACATGATGAGAAATGAACATCTTCAGCGTGTCCAGGTACGATGGGTTTAAACAGAAAGAAGCTCATTGCAGTTTATTTACATCTCCAGTGGTTATGTAAACAAATGGACCATAGATCTGGCCTCTGCGACCAGTGGATGGAAAATGGTGACCTCCCAGCATAATGAAAGAGGATCCCCCTCGCACCCTCCCCTCCCCCACCCCGTCTATTCCACATCTCACATATATTCAGTGGCTTGTGCCTCAGTGGGGGCTCTCAAGTGTTGCCCCTCGAACCTCCCCTCCCCACCCCCCTTCATCTCAGGGGCTGCAGGGGCCTGTGATAGCTTCTGCCTGCCACCTACACTACGTTCAACACCATGTGAACTGCTTTCTCATCATATCAATAATTTTTTGTTCATCAAAAGAACAATTCTTTGGGGATATTTCGTTGCATAACTTGTTTATATATCTTTTGCGCTGTGATGCATACAAGAATTTTATCGATGCACGAAAGGTCTTCAAAGAAAATCAATACATATGTATCAAACTCAGAAACAACAGAATGGTAACACAAGCTGTGGCAATGTCAAGGCTGAAGATTGTGCCTTATATAACATTGTGAAATGCACGAAACAGAACATGTCCAAGTATACGTTGTGAAAAACTGTGCAGATCTCTGAATATGTCTAATCTTGTTTCATTGAAGCATTTGTAAGAAAATGTACCTACTACTTACCTCCATCGTTGGACAGAAGAAAATGCTGCAAAATCCCACATTAGACACATTGAACAAAAATGCACCCCAAATCGTCAGCATTTACCAATATTTATTTTTAACATTTTAAAATACTGCTCTTTTTTACCCAAACTTCTTGTGTGAATGGCAACAACACTTACTTTCATGAGAGACCTTTCCCAACCTCAAAACATAGATTTTTGTGAACGCTCCAATTTATTTTGTTTTGCTCTGAATCACAAATAAACAGATGTAAATTATAAATAGATCTCAACTATAATCGTATTTTTAAAATTTTCCACGAAATCATTTTACTATAAAAGCCCTTAAGTCAATTTTTCATTACTCACTCAAAAAAACATTTTTTACTCTTAGGTCCAACATAATATATGTATTTACTCATCTTTACAAGATTCAATGCAGCTCTGCAATGAGGGGATAATGTTTTCCCATTTCACCCTTGGGACTGCCCATTTGCAAAAATCAATTCTTTTAAATCGATACTACCTGCCCAATAGCTGTTTTATGAATAGTTTATTTTCATGTGCCACACACTACAATGATTTGAATGGGTTAGTGAATTAAATGAGAAATTTAATTTAAATGTTTTTCAAGAGAATCCGAATGTGTAAGAATGATAATCTGGTAGTAAGCCTTTGTCCATTACCCATCAATGATGCTAAAAAAGATAAAACTGCAACACAAATAACATTATTACTTTTATAGTAATTACTATTTTTTATATAGCGACTTTGCCCATCAAACTTGACTGAATTCAAACTTGAATAAATGAAGCATAAGTGCAAATGTATATGGACATTTTCCAGCCAAACAAATAGGCCCCCATTTCCAAGATATGAGGAATAAGGGGTGGTATTTACTGTCACACAGGGTTGAGATATTTATCAAGTGTGGGTAATACTGCCTATCCTAGTTATTCAGGAGAAAATAAGGAACAGAATGCACAATCTGCGTTCACTGCACTGACCGCTCCATATATTGAAGATTTCCCTGAATATTTTTGCCCAACAAATTTCATCTGACATTTGATGATGAAATGTAGAGAAATTGGGACAGTCTGTCACTACCAAAAAAAAATAAGAATTCCAACCACTCTTGGCACAATGATTGGAATTTATCCCTTAATCGCAATCATGGCCATAGTTTTGAAAACTGTTTTTTTTTGTCAAAATTGAAGACTTCGAAAATGAATGACCAGTCTGGAAACTATGACAAAACTGACCATCAGCGAAGAATATTGCTTTGAGGTCCTTATTTCCTCAACAATTTTTTTCCTCAACAATTTTCTAGTTTAAAGTAGAAACCCAAATATCTCCACCAAGTAAGTCACAAACAGTTGCCCTGATTACTTTCCTACCGGGTTCCTCCCCTTTTGCCTATTCCCATTCATGATATAGTCTCATGGATGGAACTGATACCTGAAAGTAGCTAACCTAGATTGATATTAAACTTATTTCTTTCACACAATCAGTCACACCAACTAAAAAAGAAGCTCTATTGACACTCCTGTTGAAACCAGGAAAAGATCCACGAGACTCTAGGTAATACAGACCAACAGCTCGTTTTAATACAGATGTTAAGATTTTTACAAAAATTCTTACAATAAAAATAAAGAATTTAAAGCCTCGCTACATCTCACAGTTTGAAGTTGGTTTTATTGAAAATAAGCAGACAAGCGATAATATTAGATTAGAGCTAAACATAATAGACAAAGCCAATGTACAAAACACACAATCTCTCCTTCCTTTGCTTGATGCAAAGGTGTTTGATAGAGTCAATTGGACAAATCTAAGGAAAAGCCTGAAGAAGACGGGCTTTGGTCCCCCTTGTAGACATTAATCTTGGATACATTTGATGACCTCCAGTTCGCTTTAAAGTCAAATCTCATTTATCATTTCTCATTTAACGTTAGGTAGGGGGGTATGAGACAATGCTGCCGTTTGTTTCCATTTCTCTTTGACCTTTCTATGGAACCCCTATTTCAAAAAGTGGAAGCTACCCCAGTAATAAAGGGTATGCGCACAAGGTCCAGGGAAATGGACCTCTAGTCAGAGGGAAACATGGCGCCCACTAGCTGAGCGGTAGTGCTCGTCCTAGTCTAGCGCTCTCCTCTTCTCTGATAACAATTGCCTGAGATGTTCTAAAAAAATGGAAAAGAAACCTTTTTACCTAATTTTTCCCTAACGGTGTAACAGAGGCTCGTTGGATGTGTCCCGGAGCTGCAGAGCAATCTCTACGCTTCCCGTCCCCTTCACTCCTGCCGCACTGGGCCGGAGCAGCCCTGGAGTTGAGACGCGGTCGCAGAGCGGCGGCCTGCGGTCTCCTCCGGAGGAATTCAAGAGGTGTCAGAACAAGCAGCGGATCCGGTATTGGAGCTTTCTTCCCACGGGGGGGAAAGCAGGAAGACTGGAGACACCGAAAAACGAGAGGGAAATGAGGATGGCGAATTGTTTAGAGGCAGGGGCAGAGGCAGTGAAGGCGGTAAGACAGAGTTCCCCTCTTTGCAGGAGGGACCTCCTATAGATGTCTCTGTACAAGTAACAGAGGATGACCCCACTAAATTACATTTCGTCACGAACATCACGAGTAAGAGAGGGGGTAAGAGGAAAGGTAAATGGGCTAAGAGCACCCAAGAGAAGCAATTAGCTGTTCCCACAGGGTGTTTGGTGGAGGAAAAAGTAGATCAGGGTACCTCCCAAGACGTAACAGCTGTAGCAATAAAAGGGCTTCAACAGCAGGAAGAGACTTCTGGGGGGCACGATACTGCCTTCCAGAGTTATCAAGTGAAGGGGAGGAGTATTAGGGGAGTCAGGAGCAAAGGTCCCATTAAAGCGCTCTCGAAAAATAATTCTGTTAGGGTCACTCCCTCCCTACGCTCCTTTTTCAGGGTTCAACCTCAGATTTTGAATATCATAAACCAAGAGACGTCCATTGGGATGCATAGTACTTCCACCTCTGCTAAAAACTCTGGGGCATATTATCAAGCCTGTGCGCTAAAATTATCGCCGCTTTATCGGCCGAAAACGGCCGATAAAGCGGCGATAATGGGCTTGATAATATGCTCTGTGGAATTCCAATCGAAGCCCATGTTAGATGTCTTCACATCTAACAAGCGGCGATAATTTTAGCGCACAGGCTTGATAATATGCCACCCTGTACCTATGGAGCCTAATGGTTCCACTGCTACTCCTTGCACTATGGCTAACCCCAGCAACATCCCTATCATCCCTGTTACGCCTGAGCCTATCATGCCTTAACCTCTTAAGCCACCCCTTGCACTATTCTCAGGGCCTATAAGCAATATTATCAGCCCTGAAAATTCTACACCACTTTTCCTAGTCACTGCATCACCCTCAGGGCCTGGCTCATTGGAGGCTTTTGGAAGAGGTGGGGCAGAGGTTTCAGTTGGAAATTCGATAGAGGCTCTTTTTGTTTCTCTACAAAATGATAAAAAACAGAGTTTCGCAGTGTCT
This sequence comes from Lissotriton vulgaris, assembly GCF_964263255.1. Taxonomy (NCBI): domain Eukaryota; kingdom Metazoa; phylum Chordata; class Amphibia; order Caudata; family Salamandridae; genus Lissotriton; species Lissotriton vulgaris. The sequence goes on from NC_141687.1 coordinate 901,563,094, forward strand.
GCAGATAATCAGTCTGAGATTAGAGCAGCATGTGATGTCTTGGAGAAAAAAGTGGATTTATTGAATACAAGGACTGAAACCTTAGAGAGTTCAGTTGAGGACCTTAAGGCTAATCTAGGGTCGGAAGAGGTAAAAATCCAAGCTCTACGCAGAGATGGGGACGCCTTGCGCGGTACAGTGGAGACACTTGAAAATAACTCACGTAGAAATAATCTACGCCTCTTGAAGATCCCGGAGGGTAAGGAAGGGACCGACATTAAAACCTTCATAGTTGCACTGCTCAAGGATTCTCTGAATCTCGAGGAGTCGGTGGGGTTTTTGGAAAAGGATATTCAGAGGATCCACAGAGACCCGTTTCGATTAAATCCCACTAGGGCCAAACCTAGGAAGATTCTCATCAATTTCCTTACCTACGCGGTGAAAGAGAAGATCCTGAATCTGGCCCTCAAGGCTAAATCTTTAAAGGGTCCGGAATTTTCATTTGAGGTTTGTTCAGATCTATCTAAAGTGACTTTAGAGCGTCAGTGGGAACTAGGCCAAAGAATGGATTAGTTCAGGTCACTGGGTGCTACAGTGCAAAGGAGATTCCCTGCTTATCTCAAGATTATGTATAACAATATAATTTACAATATTAGATCTCCATATGAGGCAGATGAATTATTGGAATCTATAAGCAGCGCCTTCTGGGAGAAAGAATGAACCTGATTTAGAGCAGTGATATATGTGTTTGTCTCGGGCCTTGTTCCTCCTCTGACTCTTTCGGTTCATTCTCGTGTACTTAACATGTCTGCCTGTGTATGCATGGTGCAGACATTATTGCAAGGTTAGTGGAACTGTAAATAAGTTAAAAAATAAAAATAAATAAATAAATAAACTTTTACCATAATGAAAAAAGTTTAAGAAAAAAAAAGTTACTAATATAATAAAATAAGCTCCAACCGACTGTGGTTGTTATCGCCCAATTTCACTCCTAAACAACGACTATAAACTCTTCGCTGCCATCCTGTCAAATAGACTGGGGGGAGTTGCCGATAGCATCATTCATTTAGATCAAAAGGGTTTTATTAAAGGGCGCCAATTAGCGGACCTTACTTACGATCTGGTAGGCGCTATAGATATTGCGTCTACTTTTACTCTCCCATTGGCTGTCCTAACCCTGGATGCAACCAAAGCCTTTGACAGGGTTAATTGGGCATATTTGTCCGATGTAATGAAGAAGTTTAATTCTGCCGCGCTATAGAACTGCTGTACAAGGCCCGACAGATAGACTACTTGTCAATGGGTCACTGACAGAGCAATTCAAGATCACTAGGGGCACACGACAGGGCTGCCCGCTCTCCCCTCTCCTTTTTAACCTTTACATAGAACCATTCGCACATGTACTTAGAGAAGACCATAACATCGTCTCTTTTAAATTTGGAGAGTGGGAGAGGAGGGTAGCCCTGTACGCAGATGACATCCTCAAATTAACAGCTGACCTTGACTCAGCCTTCTCTACTGTCATCACACGCGCGGAAGCGTTCGGCAAAATATCGGGATATGAAATAAACGCCAATATGACCGAGGTAATCGCATGGAATATAGATAACACACAATTCCACACCGCCTCTACCATGCGTTACTTAGGGATTAGAATAACACAGGAAGTCGGAAAAATACCTGAATACAATCTGGACTGAGTCTTTAATGAGTGTCAAAAGCAATTGAAGTCATGGGCGTACCTCCCCTTATCCATTTTGGGGAGGATTAATCTAGTAAAAATGTAAATCCTGCCCAAGCTAACATTCCTTTTTAATTCCATACCATTAGCGTTTGATTCGAAGCAAATAGAGAAATGCCAAAGAGAATTAAACTCTTTTATTTGGAAATATAGAGCTACCAGCTTGGCATGTAAGAAGCTTAGGCGGAAGAGGGAGAAAGGTGGACTGGCGATGCCCGATTTGCAATACTACACTGGGCTTTCCAGTTATCACACTCAAGAATGTTGCTGAAAATGCCCACCAGCACACCTGCTTGAGAGATGTTTCAGGCCATGTTAAGGGGAGCAGGCCTGTCGGAAGTAGGTTTTATGTTTAAGTTTGGGGACCACATTTTTTTTTAAAAAGTTACATTAAAAGTCCTTCAGTCGATAGCTAGAAGCTGGTCAGTAATAATAAGAAAAGTAGGGCTTGGTTACTTTTCAAAACTTGCACCATTGTGGGATTCCCCAGGTACACCTGCATGCTTCCAGGACAGCCTGACTACACCGTTGAGAGATTCTGCGATTTTAACGTGGGGAGACCTTATGGAAGGGGCTTCTTTACTTTCCTGGGAAGTTCTTCGGGAGAAAGTGGGGCCCGGTCTCTCTAAGTTTAAGTATATTCAGATGAACAACTGGGCTCAGTCACAGGCTAGGCAGGATGTATTTTTTGGGAAGGACAGCAACCTGGAACAACAGCTAGTGGCAAGGCCGGGAGGTAGAAAGGAGGTCTCAGTGTGGTATTGGGCTATTGAGGAGGAAGCAGATGGCGATTTTAAACTTGAGGATGAACTGTGGGGAGAGCAGATGAATGTACAATGTGACCAGATTTGGATGGACTCATTTAACATTCTGCACAGAATAGTTAAACCTGCTTGGCTGAGGCGTAACCATCTCTTCACAGCCCATAGAGCGTATCTTTTCCCGCTCAGGTTATCAAGATTTCAGCCTGGGAAAGTTTGTAAAAAATGTGGTCTGCCAGAAGCATCTGATGTACATATGTTTAAAGACTGTCCCTTCATACGCCCCTTCTGGGATAATGTCATAAAATCTTTGGAGTCTATCTTGAAGGTCTCATTGCCTATTAGTCTATCGTTAATCATCTTCGGCCTTAATGACAATATCCTGGGCCCTTCAAGATCTCTACTTTTCTATGCAATTCTTATGGCCAGAAGACAAATATGCAAGTACTGGGTAGACTCAGCTGTGCAAACCCACTCAGACTGGCTGACCTCGTTGTATGAAGTGTCTAAGGTGGACTTGGCTAGATCATGTAACAAGAACAAGCTTGCAAATGGGATCTATTGAGACAGTGGAAGAAGGAGTCCCGTTTTTTTTCCCCGGGTCCTATGATTATGTCTTCAATACTCCTTGGACTATCGAAAAGGGTCTCCCAGGTTTTATCAATATGGTCCGTCAGGTTTGCAAAGACCTAGGTGGAGTAAATACCTCTTCCCCATGATTCTCCTTCCATCTGTTAAACCTGTTCTGGTTGGTGCCATTAAAAATAATAATATCCCTGAATCTATTCAGGCAGGATACGAAAAGGCGGTTGGAGTTTTTCTTTTTTCAGAGGATTTAAGGCAAATGAGGACACAAAAAAAAGGTCCAGGGAAATGAAACTAGCTTGTTTTGCTGATGATATCTTATGCTTTTTAAAAAAGCCAGCTACTTCTTCACAGCACTAGTACAGGAACTAGATAGGTTTCAAGAGGTGGCCAGATTTAAAATCACTTCAAAAAATCAGTGAGGATGGGGGTCGGGCAATCAAGAGCCAAAACAAAGGAAAAAACACAGAGATACACAATTGTCTCGTCACAAACGGGCAAAACTTACCTTGGAGTGACACTCTCCCTCTTCGTTAAAAAATGTTTAGGAGTGCAATAATCCCCCTTTGCTGGACACCCTGTATAAGGATTTATATAGGTGGTGGAAGCTAGAGATATCCTGGATAGGAAGGATTAACTGTTAAAATTAATTTAATGCCAAGACTACTCTATATTTTTAGGTCCTTACCCATGAGTTTCCCCCGATGATTTAAAAATGATGCAAAAAAGCGATGGAACTTTATTTGAGAGGATGAACTTGCGACAAATATCCAAATCATTATCATATAAAACCTCTTTGGAGGGGGTTTAGGTGTCCTCAGTATCAATAGACATATCTTGGCAACACATATAGCACCTGCCATTCCTTGGAGATCTGCAGAACGCTGCAAAAGGTGGTGCAGGTTAGAATAAGAAGTTTGGAGGGTACCCCTCTTTAATCTGTTGTGGCTCTCCCCAAATACACAAATTACAAGGACAATTGAGAGAATCCAAATAGATGACTCTGCAATATTAGACAATAGCTGTTTGTACCCAGCAGGTCAGAACTTCCCCTTCCCCAATAAACTCAGTGAAACATAATCGGGATGACAGATGGAGCTTTCTGAAGTTGGGTTGATGATCGTGATTTACAATTTGGATTGATTTTTGAGAGTTATACACTGAAGAGTAGTGAACAGTGTATGAACAAATGTAAGTTATTGCATACCAATGTATACTGATTAAGCCAGGTATTTCATTGGGCGGGAGGACTCAGTGAAAGAAGGGGTTAGTAAGGAATCAAATAAAATCAAAGAGATGTATTAAGAAGGCTCTGCAGCCCATTTAGTTTCAGAACTTTTTAGGGCATTAGATAAGAATACACCAACCCATGGCCTATGGTACATGCAAACCTGATCAAATGCTTTAAAGAATGAGTCCTTCGAAATTATTGAGTACTGATATGGTGATGTTCTCTAAAGTCACCAATTTGGGCACAGGACAAAGCGAATTCCAACAAAATTATGCCAAGAGGGTTTTTGACCCTACTCCGGTTCCAAACAGTCTATGGAACATTGGACACATGTTGGAGGAGTCGTGGTGAGAGGGGGATATATGTATATATGTGGTGGGATTTTGCATTGATCAAAAGCATTTGGTCCGAGGTTAGTAACAAAGTAAAAGATATTACCAATGTTACGTTACAGATGGACCCAACAATATTCCTATTGGGCTTTATCAATGAGGAAGAAACATACCCACTCTCGTCAGCAAGGGGCAAACTGATTACTCATTTTCTATTGACAGCTCATATAACAGTAGTCCAAAAATGGAAGGCTCTCTTTTTATCGGGTGTGATGATGTGGTGGATTAAAGTATGGAACTTGTAAGCTATGGAAAAGTTGACTGCAACTTTGAGAGAGAACATTAGTTCCTTTGAAAAAATATGGACTTCTTTTGTAACACATATTAAAAGAACTGAGATTTCTAGTAGACTAAAGGGACTCCTAGACTTAGTGCTAGTAGAGAGGATGAATCCTGGGCTGTCAGCATTCTCTGACTTAAAATTATAGGTCCAAGTAGTATCATGATGGGACTGAGGGACAAATCATTACATTGTTTTTACAGAGGGGGAAACCATAACCTATACCAACTGTTAGCGACCTTGCTTTCCCCATCAAATTTTAACCATATGTATGGTAACCCATTCTGATCACGGCAATGATGCTGGTATTGTCTACTCCTGTCTAATAACTGTGAAGATCCTAAATAACGTTGTTAAAAATGCTTCCTTTCAATTTTAGAGATTAATGAATCGATGCCAAAAGCAGTGCTATGATGGCATCACTCTTGGGAAGAGAAATTTGTGTTCTATATTTCCGAATGCTTTGTCTTTTCAGAGTTCTCCATCTCTAAAGGGCCGCTGGTCAGGATCCTTGCCTGTTGCTAACAGAGGACAGGTGGGTTTGTTAGGTCAGTGTAGTTGCTTTCAAAGAACAGATATCTCCTGGAAGTACCACCAGAGAGCTTGATGAACTACTTCAGATAAGTTTGTGGGCATAATAGGAATGTTGGTGGATTAGTAGACAGCTGAGATGAGGCTTAATTTCCATTTGCAGCTGATATACTTTGTTTAAAGAAACCTGACATTCAGAAAAGGTGAATTAAATGCTTTTCAAGCATTTTCTAAAACAGTAATAAATGGATCCTGCAGAAGTGCCTAGGGTGGGATTGAAACAGTTATATCTAAAGCACACTGTAGTGTCTTGTGTATTATAGAGCGCAGGCCCCTTATATTCTCTAACAGGCTCTGCAGTCTAGTGACGTAGTGATTGGGTTTGGTTAATGAAATCCATGACGCAGTACATTTCAGTTAACGGTTACACTCTAGAAAATAAAGATGTGTAGTACTGAGCTCCATGTGTGGCGTGATTCATTTACATGCTACAAGCCTGGGGAGGACGTTAAAGCTGCCAACAAGATAGGGGATCCATAAACCCCGCAACCGGAAGAGTTGAGAGTGCTGTCCCACAGAGAGTTTTCCGAGGTCCAGTAAAATGCTCGTTCATGCCACATGCACCTCTTTCGCAGTGAATAATCGATGGCTGGTATACGTAGAGTCAAAGTGCAACTTCAGACAGTACTAGACATTCGAAGGCAGGGAAGGCCCAACGGAAAGTTTCATTTATTGTAAGTCAGAAAATTGCTAATATGACCGAGATAAGATGTGCAACGCCACAACTTAACACATAGCCATCATTGATACAGTATGGTAATGCTAAATGGACTGTGAGAGCCAGGTGCACAAGAATGCTAGAAACAGAAGTAGATGAGCACAATAAAAGTAATAATGGGCAGAGGTCAACCAGGTGTAAGAAAGAGTGAAGGAAGGCCAAGTGTGGGCGCCTCAAAAACAAGAAACAATCATCTACTTACCAAACATCTAGAGGAAATAGAGGTATCCGACCCAAGTGCCAGACACAGCAACCCAGACACAAGCACAGGGTTTGTGATTGTGAGACTGTTAAATCCTGCTAAGCCGTCATAAGAGATAAACCAAGTCTGTTGGGAGGGAGAATCTCTCCAAGCTGGCAGAAGCACTTATCAGGAAACAGAAGTGTCTCTTATTGTCAGTTAAACAAATCCATTCAATTGATACTCTTGCTGGAACTTCTTTTTAAATTGTATTCACTCGATTAGTAACATTCTACCAATGATTCCTTGGTAGTTAAATCATATTCAGTTGTAAACAGGAATCATACATCCCATACCAATGCATTTCAGGTCAAACGTGGCCCTTCATCAGGGGTCGCATTAATAAATTCTGTAAATGAATGACATTTTAAAAAAACAGCCCAGAAATTACAGCTGCCTGTAATGCCTTAGAGCAACATCTTTCGCATGTGTCGATCATGCACCCTAGTGAACAACATGTTATAAATTGTAAAAATACAGAAAAATGTGCCACAGATTTAAGAGTGCAAATACGTGCACAGTGAAAGATGGAAGACTTGGGAGATTTCAATACTGGCAACATGCTACCCATAGCCGAAATGTCTCCAAACATGTAGTGCTTGATTACCCCGAGAAATAAAAAGCCTTAAATACAAAGGTGCTCATGTTATGAGACCGTAACTGTGAAGGCATGCTTTGCGAAGATCAAATAATCAATATATCGTGAGTAATGGAAATCAAATATGATGCAATATTAATGCAAACAATAGTGTTCATACCAAAAAACAAGATTTACGAGGATGTGATTGAATTAGAAACCGCTTGTGAAGCCATAGCTGACTAAGTTCAATGATAGAGTTTTTGCTCGTGGTTGCTGATATGTAAAACTTACAAACAATCAATGGTTGGAGAGAGGCTAAAGTGCAGACAATAACTGTGAAGCTTTTGTTATTTACTAACTGAGCTCAACGATGCAGTACTTACCGGGATGGTATGAGCGTCCTGGCTACATCAGCAGAAACAAAGTGAGGTCAACGTGTAGTTAACAAATAGACGACGCGTGGGAACGTCTTAAAGGAGAAGTGCTTTAACAGGGATGACTGTGAGTGTAAATAAAGTAAGTTGAAAGCGAACATGAAGTGACGATAAATGGAAACTTGATACATTCTTCAAAATGAAAAAACCACTGCAAAGTCAAAGTTAATTTATGGCGACTATGAAACCTAAAAATATGAAGGTACAAGCCCCAATCTATGTCCTTCAAGGTACTTCATTGAGTGAATGTTTTCTCAGCATCAGCACTGCTGCTGACATGGGACTAATATCTGTGAATTACAATATCAATGCTTATCACGACATAGTGAATCAATTTCCGTCATTGTTTCATGGATTAGGAAAGCTCAAGACAATGAAAGTGCAGCTCCACATTAATGAGGAGATTCATCCTGCTGCTCAACAATATAGTCAAATTGAATTTCATCTAAAAGAGGCAGTTGAAAAAGAAATTGAGACTTTGCTAAATCATTATATCATTGAGCTCTCTACTGGTCCAACGCCATAGGTGTCGCCGATAGTGGTGGTACCTAAAAAAAGAGAGTGGAGGGTGTGTGCAAACAAGGAAATTGAAAGAGAACACCCAGGTTGGCGCATTGCTGATATGATTATCCATTTGAATGGTGCCAAGGTCTTTTCGCACCTTGATCTGCTAGAACAGTCAACATCCTCTGGTTCTGGGCAAATCACTTATTTCCCCATGCCTAACAAAGAATTAACATGCCATCTGTAAAGCAACTGGTGATCATTTAAAGTGCTCTGATATCTTTGGGTTGAGTTTGTGTTATATATAACCCCCCAAAAATCATCAGCTTGAACTGGAAGAAAATTGCAGGTACATTACTTGCTTTTCAACTTATTTTGGTTTGTTTAGATACAAACGATTGAGTTTTGGAGTGTCTTCAGCTGCAAAACTTTTTTTCAAGGTGTAATTTGTAACATTATTCAGCCTATCACACATGCTTTCAATTACAGTGGTGATATACTAGTATTTGGGGCCATAAAAAAAGGAACACGATAGAACCCTTACACAAGTGTACCGTCCACTTGCTGATGCAGATCTTACATTGGCTGCTGAAAAGTGGGAATTTTACAAAACAAACTCAAGTTCATGGGGCACATTTTCTCAGAAGGGGGAATGACTCCAGATCCAGCCGAGGTTCAGGCTTTGTCATTTACCTCCCCTCCACAAGATGTAACCATGCTGTGTTTTTTTCTTGGTATGGCCTTCTTGGTATGGCCAGCTACTATTCTAGATACATCCGTTGCTTTGCCATTTTGAGTTCCCCATTGAGAGAGTTAATTAAATGGATTGTTTCATTTCAGTGGTCACAGAAGTGTGATCAAAGTTTCAAGACGATGAAGCAAGCACTTGAAAATGCAACTGTAATGGCTTACTTTGATCCAAAATTGCATACAGAGATTGTTGTGAATGCCAGCCCAGTGGGCTTGGGTGCAATTCTTGCCCAACGTTATGGACATGCAAATGCACGGAGGTGGATTGTAGATTATGCTTGCTGAAGTTTGTCACAGACTTAGCAAGCGTACTCCCAACCTGAGAAAGAAAGCCTAGCTGTTGTGTGGGTTTGCGAATACTTTCATGAGTTTCTGTATGGGAAACATTTTGTGCTTGTTACAGATCACCAAGCATTGCTTACTATCTTTGGCAATCCAAAGGTCAAGATGCCCGCTTGCGTTGAGAGGAAGGAGCTGAGACTGCAAGAGTATGACTACACCGTTGTGCATAGGCCTGGAAAAGATCAAAACCCTGCAGACTATTTTTATTGAGGACACATGCAGTGCCAGGGTACCCCTTTCAAAACGGTCGAGGCCTAAGTTAACTTTATTGTGAGATCCAGCACTCCTGTAGCTGTATCCATGGAACAAATAAGTGCTGCTAACAATGCAGACAGGAATATGTTGATCCTCAAAAACATTATTATGTATCAATCCAGGAGAACACATGCTCGATCACTTGATAATGACAGTGAATATCAGAAATTCAAGAATGTGCTTGATGAACTGTCCGTTACACAAGAAGGGATTACGTTGTGAGGGTAGAGAATTGTCTTCTGAAGGAAATTGCCTGTTTAGGGCTACCCGGGTCACTCACGACCATCTCTCGGTCTTCCATAACAAATGAAGAGTAGGTCAAGTAGTAGAGAATACAAACCAAGTATATGTTTATTCAGATACACTCGAGTGGAGCCCCGTCTGCCAAGTCGCTTAGGGGTGCTGCAGAGAGGACTGACTTCAGCAAACAGTGAGATATGTTATGTACATTTCAGAACCAAGGAAGGCACACCCCTAATGAAATGTTTCAAGCAGGTGCAGCTAAACAAAGAAGTACAGTAGGATGAGTTACGACTCTGAGGCCGGGCACACAGTATCTTTTACCCAAGGTCACTCTGTCCTTGCCTGCCACTAGACTGGTGGGAGAAGGCCTCTATCTGGTAGGAAAGGTATGCGTTAATAAGAACAGTGTATTCATTAGCAAAGCAAAGCCCAACCTTGGAGAAATTTTACTTTCCACAACCCATGGTTTTGAGGAGACAAGAAGCAGTTAAGAGCATGATTCAAAGTGGCGACTAAACATAAAATGGTGCAGCGAATGCTAACTTACATGGAGCAATGCAAGGGCAAAATAGCACAAACATTTTCATTTCATCAGACCCTCCTTTTAGCATTCTCTAACTGATTTATGTGTTGGGCGGAAAGGATATAACATGCTTACTGGCAAAGGGACATCAGTACTCAGAACAATCCATATATTCAGTGTCAGGAATAGAAGTTGCAAGGAAGGATGTAGTATCAAAAATATCTTCATCAATCTGCATCAATTTGTCTATCTACTTTTGTAACATAATTGCTGCATTAATATCATGAACTGACATTTGCTGCTTGGGAGTGGGGATAGTGACACAATAGGAGCAACAAGCTGGGAGACATTGTATGCAGAGGCAACATGTGCAGAAGATACTGGCAACCACAGCCAGAAAAGTAAGGCTCTTCCAACCCCAAGATGTGAGTATGTTCCAAAACCACCCCAATCGTGTTCAAGTACCTGTCTCTTGATATATGTCAGACAAAAGTCTAGGGGGCAGATTTATGAGTTCTGGCGCATCTCTGCAAATCAGCAGGGATGCGCCAGAACTGATGCGGAACCACAGATGCGCCGCATTTACAATGCGGCGCACCATGGTGCAAGGAAGGGCAGATGCGTGACGCATCTTGTGGTGTACGGGCGGCGCATTGCTGGAGTAGCGTCGCAAGTGCGACGCAACTCCTGCAATGTACAGAGGCCACCCATACATAACGTGGTGCGTCACTCCTTTCGCCTGCTTCAAGCAGGCGTAAGGATTTGACGCAGCAGCGTCGTAAAACTGACTCAGTGAAATCTTGTAGATTTCACTTCGTCAGTTTTACGGGGCTTTACTACGAGGGACCGCCCACCCTGCGACAGAACGCCCACATGAAACCTGACGCAGGTTCCATGTGGCGCAGGGCTTTACAACGTGACACATCTGCCTAGATGCGTCATGTTGTAAATAGGTCGCAGGGATGCGCCACGTTTCCGCGCCGTTGCGTCACGCAATGGCGGCGTAAACGTGGCGCAAGTCCGACATAAATCTGCCCCATGTAATTTTTGTTTGGCTGCATACACATTGGGTGCGTGATCAGGTATGTAAACACAACAGCTGTTGCCAAAAACTCAACAAGCCCCTTCCCTATCTGTAAGTATGTCGTCTAGCACTATCCTGTTCTACAAAGTGACGAATCTCGTAGCCTGCAGCTCAGCAGTGATATTTGTCATTATCCCAGCAGTTGTATTATTAATCCCCTCCACAACTCTTGTTAACCAACAAAGTTGGAGGCTATTAGCCATGGGGCCCCAAAAAGGTAGTAGACCCTTTATGGCATCCCCAAATTGTTGTGCTTTGGTATCTGTCTGATCTATATCCTTTGTGTCAACAACCCTTCTGACTCGGGACAAGTAGGTACTCCTACACTGCAACTGATCCCCTTTATGATAATTGGTCAGGGCAACATATATGGGGGGAAGGAGGAAAGATAGATAATATGTACCTGACCATCCCCTCATAAGCCAGACATGAGCTTGGGACCACAGACAAAATAGACATTTTGGGGTAGGATCAAAGGCGGACTCCTAGTCGTATTCAGCTGGTAGGTGAAATTACATTTACTCTCCCCCACCCTTATTTCCCCAGTCGCAAGGACACAAAAACTATCTGTTGTATTGACCACTGAGACCAGTATTGGTTTGTTTGCGCGAATATTGCGAGGTTCGAAGGATTGAAAATAGTCAGAGGTGTTAAACCTTTGAAAATCAGCCATTTCCATTTGAAAGCAAGTATCGTTCTTCACTTAATGGTACGTTTTCACGCAAGACTTGGAGGACAATATACCGAGGGTCCCTGCTCCTACCAGTCCTATGGGAGTAAACCCATGGTAAAAGCATAAATACTGAACCACAGTGTGAGAATCGGAAGGTGTCATAGCCAGGGTAGAGAGTTGGAATTGGTACTACACCAGCAGAAACATTTCAAACTAACCATCACAGCTACCAATATAAGACAGTGGCATGGACAACAAATTGTCGCTTTTATGAGTGACTGAGGGGAGCGACCCACAAACTCAACAATTAGTTGTATTAGACACATTACAACATTTGTATAAAAACAATGTCAGTGTAAGACAGTCTATGTGCTTGTTTGTGAGGGGCTAAGGTAAGAAAAATGTTCAGGGAGAGTGGTAATAGTACCCACCAAGGAGTGCACAGGAAATTTCTCATCTAGAAACCAAGACATTCAATTATTAGTAATGCAATCATCACAATTAATATGCAAAATACTTTACTCTTTGTTGACCAACTGCAAATGGATGTTCCTCCTCAGCCCCAGGCCGACCCAAGGAATGCATGATTAGGCAAGGAAAAAATGAAAGTAAAAATAAACAATAAAGGCAAGGGTTCCCAGTGTCTATCAGAACTTCACTGGCTCTTATTGTTCATCAAATGTTGGCGCTCTTGAGTACCGGCGGTGGAGCTTGCTCAGTCCTAAGCTCTGGATGAATCCCACATCGATCAGGATAATGTACCCCCCTCCAAGAGAGCACATGCAACTTATCCTGTCCAATGTCATGAACAGTGCACAAATCTCACTTCACCCTACACTAACTCCGTTGGTACTACAACAAAATACACCCTAACTTGAACAGTCCAGTCCTGTCTAATCTGACTTCTCCTTTTGTGCACTAGAAAAAGCAATATATCTGTTAAGTGCATCTGAAAGCGATAGCAATTAGAGAATGAAAGATCAAGTGATAGAAAATGGAAATGGCTTGCCAAAAATCTACCGCTGAGTAAGATGTCAGTAAATACCTGAGTAATTCCAATGATATGGGGTTCTGTAAAAATGGGAGAGAGGGACGGATAAGTCTAGGTTGACAGGGGGCAGAAAACAAGGCCCTAGGCAAAAAGGAAAGTTGAAACAAACGTGGTAAAACTCACCACGTAGCCGGTGACATTTCTGACTCGGCATTTATGGGTTAGCAGGGAGTACCATGTCAGATAATCCTGGTACACGGTGAGGAACGGTGGGTACGACACTTTCCACAGTGATCGAAGGGGAGAGAGGCAGTGTGACATGTCCACACTGGGATAGTCGGACACCAAAATGAACGCGGGCAATGGGGTTAAAGAAAAAAGGGGGTGTTGCTCACCTGTGTGGGAGCCTGGTAGCGAGACGAGTGGTGTCTCCGGAATGTGTAGGCGAGTCAGTGGGGACGCTGGTGAGTCTTAAATGTGAAATGTTGAAGGCGGGACAAAACATAGCGCGCAGTACAATGGAAAGCTAGAAAGCTAACCACGGCCGGGCGCACAGCTGGAAGTAGGTCACAATTCCACTTCCGTTCATAAAGCTGAAACGCTGACCTGCCCATCTCTGTCCATAAGGACGTAGAAACGCGGGTGAATGCCAGGATGTGAGAAGACATGGAGGGTAGGCAAGGGTTACGAGATGCACTTCGGAGTGAGTAGAGAGTAGGACTGAGCATAAACAGTAGAAAGAGAGTGAAGAAAAATGGGACTTGAGGCCAAGAGGAAGTATTGTGACAAGCAAAATCAACAAATCATAGTGCATATCATACATGACAAGGATCATGGTATATGTTTGCAGTAGATAAGAAAAAGGTCACGAAATCAGTAAATTTACAACAAATTAGGTGATTATCAGTTGTCAGAAATCAGTAAATATTCAATATATTCAATCGTCTGTAGAGGCAAACCGGTCAGTCAGATTATTAGTAGTTAGAGATGCTAACTATAGACAGACTTGATGGGGAGGAAGGGCAGAGTACATTATGATCCTAAGAAATATCTGAGTTTGGCCATGCCTGACCGCTTGAAGGCGCATGATCCAGGTGGCCTCCTGGCGTCTGAGCCTAAGTTTGCGGTTGCCACCTCTCACGCTGGCTTCAGTTACGTCAATTCCAAAGAACTTGAACTTCTTGTGAGGGTCTTGTGTAGGACAAGAAGCAATATGCAGAGCCATCGCGTAGCGTGCGTCTTGTTGATAGATGGCTCTTGCGTGTTCACTAATGCTTTCTTTGAGGGCTCGGATGGTACTGCCCACATACTGGCTCTTGCATGTGCATTCTAGCACATATGTTACAAACTTAGTGTTACATGTGATATTCTGGTTGATGTCATATTTCTTTTTGTTGTGGCCACAGAAATTCTTGGTTCCATGGCATGCCCACTTGCAGACACCACAGCATCCACATTTAAAAAAAAACCTGGAAATAGGTGTGAGCCATGTGGTGATCTTTGATGTCCGTGGTACAGTGGGACTCAGTCTGCTTTTCAAATTCTTACCACGCCTGTAAATGATCTGTGGTCTAGGGCCAATTGCTTCTTTTAGAGTCCTGTCTCCCAGAAGTATGTTCCAGTGTTTTCTGAGACTTTTTGCCATTATGACGCTCACTCCATGTTTTCTGCCTTCAACATTTCACATTTAAGGCTCACGGCGTCCCCACTGACTCGCCTACACATTCCGGAGACACCATTCGTCTCGTTACTAGGCGCCCATACAGGTGAGCAACACCCCCTTTTTTCCTTAACCCCATTGCCGGCGCTCATTTTTGTGTCCGACTACCCCAGTGTTGACATGCCACACTGCCTCTCTCCCCTTAGATCGCTGTGGAAACGGTCGTACCCACCATTCCTCACCGTGTACCAGGATTTTCTGACATGGTACCCCCTGCTAACTCGTAAATGCCAGGTCGGAAATATCACCGTCTACGTGGTGAGTTTTACTACGTTTGTTTCAACTTTCCTTTTTGCCTAGGGCCTTGTTTTTTGCCCCCTGTCATCCTAGACTTACCCGTACCTCTCTCCCCTTTTTACAGAGCCCCATATCATTGGAATTACTCAGGTATTTACTGAAATCTTGCTCAGCGGTAGATTTTTGGCAAGCCATTTCCATTTTCTATCACTAGATCTTTCATTCTCTAATCGCTATCGCTTTCAGATGCCCTTAACAGATATATTGCTTTTTCTAGAAATTTCATACATGTAATTTTGACTGAACAATTGCCTTTTATATTACAATTGAATGTGACTTGAAATTCGTTCTGTGCCTCCTCTATGTACTTTGGCCATAACTCACAGTTTCTGCAAAGTTATCTAGCTTGTTTGCAGTGCGATTTGTCGGGATATTTTACATATTACTCGTAATTGTCTCCTCCTATTGAGTTTAAGGCACTAAGCACTGCACCTTGAATATGTACCTTTACCATAATTCGCTGTTTGTAGTTCAGGCGCTATACCTATCATGACCAGTTCTGAACATTTAAACATGTTTTCGAGGCGCTCTCATTAAGATAGCGCTGGGATACTTACGGGTGACTACGCGCTTTATAAAAATTTAATAATAATAATAATAGTTTTTAACTAATTTCTGCTTCTCCTTACCTTATTATCCTGCTCAATACGAGCCGATGGTTCTCCATAACAGTCTTAGTCACCGGCTAACTCGCTGTACTGTCTTCAAATTTCAAGTCTATATCTTTAGTTGATTGATTCTGCATGAGAGCGGGCTTATGATAGTTATTGTCTAATTTTTCTTTGAAACTGATGTGCGCAATGTTGTTTCTAATATGTATATTACAGAAATCCTGTCTTCCCACCATCCCGTCATGTCACTTCTTCTATCTACAATATGTCATCTAGCACTGCATTAATGATTACATCTACTTTTTTGGTTAACTATACCATTCATGATTTTTCAGTGTCCGAATAACATTTAAACCAGATTCTCTTAGTACCTAATGTAGGCACCCACAGCAGGTCTTCTCTTTTTATCCTATCCATTATGTGATGTCACATACTATAATATGTAACTTTATACTATTTTCATCATGTTGCTTTTGCACTATATAGGTTTTCCACTCACGTGAGGTGTTTTCTTGCCCCATTCACCTGGATGCTGTTAATACGTTAAGTTTTAGTGTTTTCTATACTGTACTATGTTTTTTTCCCCAGCCCTGAAGAGTCATGGGCCAAGAGCCCTCTTGAAGAAACACGTGTCAGCTAGCTGTTTGTTTTTCTTTGTAGTCACTCTTCCAGAAAGGAGAAGTCAATACACTGCTTTTTGAAAAGAAATCATGCATATGGGTCTACCTTGTTTCATTTCATTTCACTTTATTTTGTTTAATTGGTGATTACCAAAACGTATTTGATAGAACGTGTGCACAAGACTTTCGTTGTATTGCATTTATGGAGTGGGCCCTGGCCACTCTCTGCAGTGGTTTCTTGGGGTCTTCTCTGACTTGTAGCACTGTCCAACAACTCTTGAACAACACTTTTCTGCAATTTACACTAACCGCTACCAGCACAGGCGCCAACCTTCTTGTACACTCAGAAACCCCAAACAGAAATTTTAACCACCAATACGTATTTCAAATTATTACACCTGTCTAGTTCTATGTAGTCCATCTGGAGGACCTCAAAGTGGAAAGTAGGTGGTGCAGAATTACTGAGTGGGGTAAGAGTACCTTTTCCTGGATTGTGCATTATGCACACCATACAGTATTTTACTAAATGTGCAGCTGCCTTAGGGATATTGTCATTATGCCATACAGGTTCTAACTTGCAAATACCTTTAGCACTGATATGGGCTGGGCCATGGGCTATTGTGACCACAGGAAGAACATGTGCATCTGGTAGCATCTATCACTGCTTTCCTGACTTATCAATCCAACATCCCTCATCATTCAGTTGTGCTGTACTGTTTCCGGTCCAGGGAAGGCATGGCTTGGCAGTTCGGGCTGGACTGTTCCCATGAGGCACTGGGTCAGACTGATTTGCATATGGCCATGTCTGAACTGGGGTGGCAGAGTGGGTGAAAAGAACGGTGATGGATTAAACCCAGATCAGTTAACTGGGGGCGAGTGCTTGTATAGTCAACGCTCCGTCCATCATTTACTTTGGTCTTTCTTTGTTCGCCATAAGTTGGCAGGGTATGCTCAGACGTGAGTCCCTTGCTCACTTTGCCACTGGATTCAAGCAAGCCGGGCTGAAGAAGGCTGAAATGCCAGAAACCGGTCTTCTGTAGCTTGTTTCCGGTCCAGGGAAGGCATGGTTTGGCAGTTCGGGCTGGACTGTTCCCATGAGGCACAGGGTCAGACTGATTTGCATATGGCCATGTCTGAACTGGGGTGGCAGAGTGGGCTAAAAGAACGGTGATGGAATAAACCCAGATCAGTTGACTGG
Organism: Lissotriton vulgaris; assembly: GCF_964263255.1. Taxonomy (NCBI): domain Eukaryota; kingdom Metazoa; phylum Chordata; class Amphibia; order Caudata; family Salamandridae; genus Lissotriton; species Lissotriton vulgaris. Next base: position 901,580,438 of record NC_141687.1, read on the forward strand.
GGGTGAGTGCTTGTATTGTCAACGCTCCGTTCATCATTTCCATTGGTTTTTCTTTGTTCGCCATAAGTTGGCAGGATTGCTCAGACGTGAGTCCCTTGCTCACTTTGCCACTGGATTCAAGCAAGCCGGGCTGACGAAGGCTGAAATGCCAGAAATCGGTCCTCTGTAGCTTGTTTCCGGTCCAGGGAAGGCATGGCTTGGCAGTTCGGGCTGGACTGTTCCCATGAGGCACAGGGTCAAACAGATTTGCATATGGCCATGTCTGAACTGGGATGGCAGAGTGGGCTAAAAGAACGGTGATGGATTAAACCCAGATCAGTTGACTGGGCTGAGTGCTTGTATTGTCAACGCTCCATCCATCATTTCCCTTGGTTTTTCTTTGTTCGCCATATGTTGGCAGGGTATGCTCAGATGTGAGTCCCTTGCTCACTTTGCCACTGGATTCAAGCAAGCCGGGCTGACAAAGGCTGAAATGCCAGAAACCGGTCCTCGGTCGCTTGTTTCCGGTCCAGGGAAGGCATGGCTTGGCAGTTAGGGCTGGACTGTTCCCATGAGGCACTGGGTCCGACTGATTTGCATATGGCCATGTCTGAACTGGGGTGGCAGAGTGGGTGAAAAGAACGGTGATAGATTAAACCCAGATCAGTTGACTGGGGGTGAGTGCTTGTATTGTCAACGCTCCATCCATCATTTCCTTTGGTTTTTCTTTGTTCGCCCTAAGTTGGCAGGGTATGCTCAGACGTGAGTCCCTTGCTCACTTTGCCACTAGATTCAAGCAAGCCGGGCTGAAGAAGGCTGAAATGCCAGAAACCGGTCCTCAGTAGCGTGTTTCCGGTCCAGGGAAGGCATGGCTTGGCAGTTCGGGCTGGACTGTTCCCATGAGGCACAGGGTCAGACTGATTTGCATATGGCCATGTCTGAATTGGGGTGGCAGAGTGGGCTAAAAGAACGGTGATGGATTAAACCCAGATCAGTTGACTGGGGTGAGTGCTTGTATTGTCAATGCTCCATCCATCATTTCCTTTGGTTTTTCTTTGTTCGCCATAAGTTGGCAGGGTATGCTCAGACGTGAGTCCCTTGCTCACTTTGCCACTGGATTCAAGCTAACCGGGCTGTAGAAGTCTGAAATGCCAGAAACCGGTCCTCTGTAGCTTGTTTCCGGTCCAGGGAAGGCAGGGCTTGGCAGTTCGGGCTGGACTGTTCCCATGAGGCCCAGGGTCAGACTGATTTGCATATGGCCATGTCTGAACTGGGGTGGCAGAGTGGGCTAAAAGAACGGTGATGGAATAAACCCAGATCAGTTGACTGGGGGTGAGTGCTTGTATTGTCAACGCTCCGTCCATCATTTCCTTTGGTTTTTCTTTGTTCGCCATAAGTTGGCAGGGTATGCTCAGAAGTGAGTCCCTTGCTCACTTTGCCACTGGATTCAAGCAAGCCGGGCTGATGAAGACTGAAATGCCAGAAACCGGTCCTCAGTAGCTTGTTTCTGGTCCAGGGAAGGCATAGCTTAGCAGTTCGGGCAGTACTGTTCCCATGAGGCACAGGGTCAGACTGATTTGAATATGGCCATGTCTGAACTGGGGTGGCAGAGTGGGCTAAAAGAATGGTGATGGATTAAACCCAGATCAGTTGACTGGGGGTGAGTGCTTGTATTGTCAACGCTCGGTCCATCATTTCCTTTGGTTTTTCTTTGTTCGCCCTACGTTGGCAGGGTATGCTCAGACGTGAGTCCCTTGCTCACTTTGCCACTGGATTCAAGCAGGCCGGGCTGAAGAAGGCTGAAATGCCAGAAACCGGTCCTCTCTAGCTTGTTTCTGGTCTAGGGAAGGCATGGCTTGGCAGTTCGGGCAGGACTGTTCCCATGAGGCACAGGGTCAGACTGATTTTCATATGGCCATGTTTGAACTGGGGCGACATAGTGGGCTAAAAGAACGATGATGGATTTAACCCAGATCAGTGGACTGGGGGTGAGTGCTTGTATTGTCAATGCTCCGTCCATCATTTCATTTGGTTTTTCTTTGTTCGCCATAAGTTGGCAGGGTATGCTCAGACGTGAGTCCCTTGCTTACTTTGCCACTGAATTCAAGCAAGCCGGGCTAAAGAAGGCTGAAATGCCAGAAACCGGTCCTGGGTAGCTTGTTTCCGGTCCAGGGAAGGCATGGCTTGGCAGTTCGGGCTGGACTGTTCCCATGTGGTACAGGGTCAGACTGATTTGCATATGGCCATGTCTGAACTGGGGTGGCAGAGTGGGTTAAAAGAATGATGACGGAGTAAACCCAGATCAGTTGACTGGGGTGAGTGCTTGTATTGTCAACGCTCCGTCCATCATTTCCTTTGGTTTTTCTTTGTTCGCCATAAGTTGGCAGGATATGCTCAGACGTGAGTCCCCTGCTCACTTTGCCACTGGATTCAAGCAAGCCGGGCTGAAGAAGGCTGAAATGCCAGAAACTGGTCCTCGGTAGCTTGTTTCCGGTCCAGGGAAGGCATGGCTTGGCAGTTCGGGCTGGACTGTTCCCATGAGGCACAGGGTCAGACTGATTTGCATATGGCCATGTCTGAACTGGGGTGGCAGAGTGGGCTAAAAGAACGGTGATGGATTAAACCGAGATCAGTTGACTGGGGGTGAGTGCTTGTATTGTCAACGCTCCGTCCATCGTTTCCTTTGGTTTTTCTTTGTTCGCCATATGTTGGCAGGGTATGCTCAGACGTGAGTCCCTTGCTCACTTTGCCACTGGATTCAAGCAAGCCGGTCTGAAGAAGGCTGAAATGCCAGAAACCGGTCCTCGGTAGCTTGTTTCCGGCCAGGGAAGGCATGGCTTGGCAGTTCGAGCTGGACTGTTCCCATGAGGCACAGGGTCGGACTGATTTGCATATGGCCATGTCTGAACTGGGGCGGCAGAGTGGGCTAAAAGAACGGTGATGGATTAAACCCAGATCAGTTGACTGGGGGTGAGTGCTTGTATTGTCAACGCTCCGTCAATCATTTCCTTTTGGTTTTTCTTTGTTCGCCCTAAGTTGGCAGGGTATGCTCAGACGTGAGTCCCTTGCTCACTTTGCCACTGGATTCAAGCAAGCAGGGCTGAAGAAGGCTGAAATGCCAGAAACCGGTCCTCTGTAGCGTTTTTACGGTCCAGGGAAGGCATGGCTTGGCAGTTCGGGCTGGACTGTTCCCATGAGGCACAGGGTCAGACTGATTTGCATATGGCCATGTCTGAACTGGGGCGACATAGTGGGCTAAAAGAAGGGTGATGGAATAAACCCAGATCAGTTGACTGGGGGTGGGTGCTTGTATTGTCAACGCTCCGTCCATCATTTCCTTTGGTTTTTCTTTGTTCGCCCTGCGTTGGCAGGGTATGCTCAGACGTGAGTCCCTTGCTCACTTTGCCACTGGATTCAAGCAAGCCGGTGTGAAGAAGGCTGAAATGCCAGAAACGGGTCCTCGGTAGCTTGTTTCCGGTCCAGGGAAGGCATGGCTTGGCAGTTCGGGCTGGACTGTTCCCATGAAGCACAGGGTCAGACTGATTTGCATGTGGCCATGTCTGAACTGGGGTGGCAGAGTGGGCTAAAAGAACGGTGATGGATTAAACCCAGATCAGTTGAATGGGGGTGAGAGCTTGTATTGTCAACGCTCCGTCCATCATTTCCTTGGGTTTTGCTTTGTTCGCCATAAGTTGGCAGGGTATGCTCAGACGTGAGTCCCTTGCTCACTTTGCCACTGGATTCAAGCAAGCTGGGCTGAAGAAGGCTGAAATGCCAGAAACCGGTCCTCGGTAGCTTGTTTCCGGTCCAGGGAAGGCATGGCTTGGCAGTTCAGGCTGGACTGGTCCCATGAGGCACAGGGTCGGACTGATTTGCATATGGGCATGTCTGAACTGGGGCGGCAGAGTGGGCTAAAAGAACGGTGATGGATTAAACCCAGATCAGTTGACTGGGGTGAGTGCTTGTATTGTCAACGCTCCGTCAATCATTTCCTTTGGTTTTTCTTTGTTCGCCCTAAGTTGGCAGGGTATGCTCAGACGTGAGTCCCTTGCTCACTTTGCCACTGGATTCAAGCAAGCTTGTCTGAAGAAGGCTGGAATGCCAGAAACGGGTCCTTAGTAGCTTGTTTCCGGTCCAGGGAAGGCATGGCTTGGCAGTTCGGGCTGGACTGTTCCCATGAGGCACAGGGTCAGACTGATTTGCATATGGCCATGTCTGAACTGGGGTGGCAGAGTGGGCTAAAAGAACGGTGATGGATTAAACCCAGATCAGTTGAATGGGGGTGAGAGCTTGTATTGTCAACGCTCCGTCCATCATTTCATTTTGTTTTGCTTTGTTCGCCATAAGTTGGCAGCGTATGCTCAGACGTGAGTCCCTTGCTCACTTTGCCACTGGATTCAAGCAAGCCGGGCTGAAAAAGGCTGAAATGCCAGAAACCGGTCCTCAGTAGCTTGTTTCCGGTCCAGGGAAGGCATGGCTTGGCAGTTCGGGCTGGACTGGTCCCATGAGGCACAGGGTCGGACTGATTTGCATATGGCCATGTCTGAACTGGGGCGGCAGAGTGGGCTAAAAGAACGGTGATGGATTAAACCCAGATCAGTTGACTGGGGGTGAGTGCTTGTATTGTCAACGCTCCGTCAATCATTTCCTTTGGTTTTTCTTTGTTCACCCTAAGTTGGCAGGGTATGCTCAGACGTGAGTCCCTTGCTCACTTTGCCACTAAATTCAAGCAAGCCGGGCCAAAGAAGGCTGAAATGCCAGAAACTGGTCCTCGGTTGCTTGTTTCCGGTCCAGGGAAGGCTTGGCTTGGCAGTTCGGGCTGGACTGTTCCCATGAGGTACAGGGTCAGACTGATTTGCATATGGCAATGTCTGAACTGGGGTGGCAGAGTGGGCTAAAAGAACGGTGATGGAATAAACCCAGATTAGTTGACTGGGGGTGAGTGCTTGTATTGTCAACGCTCCGTCCATCATTTCCTTTGGTTTTTCTTTGTTCGCCATAAGTTGGCAGGGTATGCTCAGACGAGAGTCCCTTACTCACTTTGCCACTGGATTCAAGCAAGCTGGTCTGAAGAAGGCTGGAATGCCAGAAACGGATCCTTAGTAGCTTGTTTCCGGTCCAGGGAAGGCATGGCTTGGCAGTTCGGGCTGGACTGTTCCCATAAGGCACAGGGTCAGACTGATTTGCATATGGCCATGTCTGAACTGGGGTGGCAGAGTGGGCTAAAAGAACGGTGATGAATTAAACCCAGATCAGTTGAATGGGGGTGAGAGCTTGTATTGTCAACGCTCCGTCCATCATTTCCTTTGGTTCTTCTTTGTTCGCCATAAGTTGGCAGGGTATGCTCAGACGAGAGTCCCTTACTCACTTTGCCACTGGATTCAAGCAAGCCGGGCTGAAGAAGGCTGAAATGCCAGAAACCGGTCCTGGCTGCCTGCCTCGCTGTTCGTAGCCCCGCTGTTCCGCCGTATTTTGGTATTTTTTTGTAGTACTGTTGTTGTATTGTTATTGCCTTTCTGTGTACCCTTTGTCGTTCTCCCCCTGTGCCTTCCCCGCCCCTCTCCCCGCTTCCCGCCGCCGTTCACGTGGCCACGCCCCCTTTTTGTTCTGTATCCTCCCTGCTCCCGCCTCCCAGCTGCTCCTCCCTCCCACTTGTCCTCAAATGGCGACCGAGCGGCGCAGGTGAGTGTGACCTGTTCTCAGGACACCCCCGCGCCACACGGCCACCAGCTGTGTGTGTGCCCCTCGCTGCTGCTCGCAGCCTCGTGGTGCCGTCTGCCTTGCCTAGCTGCCTGCCTCGCTGTTTGTAGCCCCGCTGTTCCGCCGTATTTTGGTATTATTTTGTAGTACTGTTGTTGTATTGTTATTGCCTTTCTGTGTACCCTTTGTTGTTCTCCCCCTGTGCCTTCCCCGCCCCGCTTCCCGCCGCCGTTCACTCGGCCACGCCCCCTTTTCTTTCTGTATCCCCCCGCTCCCGCCTCCCAGCTGCTCCTCCCTCCCACTTGTCCTCAAATGGCGACCGCGCGGCGCAGGTGAGTGTGACCTGTTCTCAGGACACCCCCGCGCCGCACGGCCACCAGCTGTGTGTGTGCCCCTCGCTGCTGCTCGCAGCCTCGTGGTGCCGTCTGCCTTGCCTAGCTGCCTGCCTCGCTGTTCGTAGACCCGCTGTTCCGCCATATTTTGGTATTATTTTGTAGCACTGTTGTTGTATTGTTATTGCCTTTCTGTGTACCCTTTGTCGTTCTCCCCCTGTGCCTTCCCCGCCCAGCTCCCCGCTTCCCGCCGCCGTTCACACGGCCACGCCCCGTTTTTGTTCTGTATCCTCCCCGCTCCCGCCTCCCAGCTGCTCCTCCCTCCCACTTGTCCTCAAATGGCGAGCGTGCGGCGCAGGTGAGTGTGACCTGTTCTCAGGACACCCCCGCGCCGCACGGCCACCAGCTGTGTGTGTGCCCCTTGCTGCCACTCGCAACCTCGTGGTGCCGTCTGCCTTGCCTAGCTGCCTGCCTCGCTGTTCGTAGCCCCGCTGTTCCGCCGTATTTTGGTATTATTTTGTAGTACTGTTGTTGTATTGTTATTGCCTGTCTGTGTACCCTTTGTCGTTCTCCCCCTGTGCCTTCCCCGCCCCGCTCCCCACTTCCCGCTGTCGTTCACGCGCCCACGCCCCCTTTTTGTTCTGTATCCTCCCACTCCAGCCTCCCAGCTGCTCCTCCCTCCCACTTAGCCTCAAATGGAGACTGAGCGAACGCGCAGCGGTCACGCGCAGCGGGCGCGCCGATGGTGCGCCAAAGGCAAGCCCGTCTGCGCCCGTCCACGCCTGGACCGAGCCCAGTGCCAGGACCCCTGGACCCCACCGATGCAAGACGACCCGACAGACCTACGACGACGCCGCCCTCAACGCACTCAATGCCGGCCGGAACCCCGCCTGCTGCCGGTCTGCCCCGAAACGCATTCACGGACCCTTCAGCTGCAGAACCTGCAAGTTCACCTGCCTCCGAACCTGCCCCGCACCCGCCAAGCCAAGCACAAGCAGCGACCTCAAGTGCATCCTGCTCAACACCCGCTCCGTCCAGAGACACGCAGTGGAACTCTGGAACCTGCTCGACACAACATCATCAGACATCGCCTTCCTCACAGAAACCTGGATGAACGCCTCCTCAGCCCCCGACATCGCCATCGCCATCCCGGACGGGTACAAGATCATCAGGAGGGATCGCGTCAACCAGACCGGTGGAGGCATCGCCATCGTCCACAAGAACACCATCCGCATCACGACCGACTCCAACGACACCTTCGCCACCGCCGAGCACCTCCACTTCCAGATTCACACCGACCCAAAGACGACCCTCAGAGGCACCCTCATCTACAGACCCCCGGGACCACGCACACAATTCAGCGAAGACATCACGGACTTCATCAGCCCACACGCCCTCCCCTCCGCCGACTACATCCTCCTAGGGGACCTCAACTTCCACCTGGAGAACAACAAGGACCGCAACACCGCCGCCCTGCTGGACAACCTCGCCAACCTCGGACTCAAGCAACTGGTCAACACCCCCACCCACTACGCTGGCCACACGCTTGATCCCGTCTTCTCATCCAGCAAGCACATCACCTTCAGCCACTCCTCCGGACTCCACTGGACCGACCACAGCTGCGTCCACTTCAGCTTCAGAAGAACCACAACCCACCACCACCCGCAACAGGTTCCTCACAGAAACTGGAGCAAGATCACCGCCGACCAGCTCACCACCTCCCTCAGCCAGAACCCACCCGCCAGCACAACGGACCCCAACGAAGCAGCCCTCAACTTCACCCAGTGGCTGACTGCCTGCACCAATGACCTCGCACCACTGAAGAACCCTCCCAGCAGACTCAGAAGCAAGAAGGCCTCCTGGGTCACCGACAAACTCAAGGACTCCAAGAAGACCTGCCGCACCCTTGAGAAAGCCTGGCTCCTCGACCAGACCACCGACAACATGACCGCCCTCAAACACACCACCCGCAAGCACCACCAGCTCATCCGCACCACCAAGAAGAAATCACTGAAGGAACGACTGGACAACAATGCCCACAACAGCAAGGAACTCTTCACCATCGTCAAGGAGTTCTCAAACCCCAGCACCGGCAACAACAACATCATTCCCTCACAAGATCTCTGCGACTCTCTCGCCTCGTTCTTCCACCGCAAGATTGCCGACATCCACAACAGTTTTGGCACACCATCCACGCACCCAACCGTCGAACCAACGCCCCCCACCGCCACCCTCTGCGCCTGGACCACGGTGACCACCGAAGACACCGTCCGCACGATGAACACCATCCACTCCGGATCTCCGACTGACCCCTGCCCCCACCACGTCTTCAACAAGGCCGACTCCACCATCGCACCCCAACTCCGAGACGTCATCAACACCTCCTTCGACACCGCCACCTTCCCAGAGAGCTGGAAGCATGCCGAGCTCAGCGCCCTACTGAAGAAACCAACAGTAGGCCCCACCGACCTCAAAAACTTCCACCCCATCTCGCTCCTTCCTTTTCCTGCCAAAGTCATCGAGAAGATCGTCAACAGACAGCTTGCTGCCTTCCTCGAGACGAACGGATCCCTCGACCCCTCGCAGTCCGGTTTCAGAGCCAACCACAGCACCGAGACTGCCCTCATCGCAGCCACCGACGACATCCGAGCCCTGCTCGACAACGGGGAAACAGCGGCACTCATCCTCCTGAACCTCTCCGCAGCGTTCGACACTGCCTGCCACCGCACCCTAATATAGCGCCTCAGCAACACCGGCATCCAGGAGAAGGCACTGGAGTGGATCGTCTCGTTCCTCGCCGGAAGAACACAGAGAGTCCACCTCCCCGCGTTTCGATCCGAGGCCACCGAAGTCATCTGCGGCGTTCCGCAAGGATCATCACTCAGCCCCACCCTCTTCAACGTCTACATGAGACCTCTTGCCGCCATCGCACGCCAACACAACCTCAACATCATCTCCTAAGCCGACGACACCCAGCTGATCCTCTCCCTCACCAGAGACCCCGACACCGCCAGAACCAGCCTACACGAAGGGATGAAAGACGTCGCCGAGTGGATGAAGAACAGCCCCCTGAAACTGAACTCAGACAAGACGGAAGTCCTCATCCTGGGACCATCGCCCTCCGCCAGGGACGACTCCTGGTGGCCCCCAGCCCTGGGCACCGCTCCCAAGCCAACAGACCACGCACGCAACCTGGGCTTCATCCTGGACTCCTCCCTCTCGATGACCAGACAAGTCAACGCCATCTCCTCATCATGCTTTCACACCCTACGCATGCTTCGCAAGATCTTCCGATGGATCCCAACCGAAACCAGGAAGACAGTCACCCAGGCCCTCGTCACCAGCCGATTGGACTACGGAAACACCCTCTACGCCGGAACCACAGCCAAGCTACAGTAAAAATTCCAACGCATCCAGAACGCCTCCGCCCGACTCATCCTGGACATCCCCAGACACAGCCACATCTCCGGCCACCTGAGGGACCTACACTGGCTCCCTGTCAACAAGAGGATCACGTTCAGGCTCCTCACCCACACACACAAGTCTCTATACAACCTGGACCCCAAGTACCTCAATGACCGCCTGACCTTTTACACGCCCACCCGCCGACTACGGTCCACTAGCCTCGCCCTCGCCGCCGTACCACGCATCCAAAGAGCAACCGCCGGAGGCAGATCCTTCTCCTACCTGGCGGCCAAGACATGGAACTCCCTCCCCATCCACCTTCGGCTGACCCAGGACCACCTCGCCTTCAGGAGACAACTCAAGACCTGGCTGTTCGAGCAGTAGCAGACCCCTTCCCCCAAGCGCCTTGAGACCCTTCCGGGTGAGTAGTGCGCTATACAAGTGTTATGATTGATTGATTGATTGTATTGTCAACGCTCCGTCCATCATTTCCTTTGGTTTTTCTTTGTTCGCCATAAGTTGGCAGGGTATGCTCAGACATGAGTCCCTTGCTCACTTTGCCACTGGATTCCATCAAGCCGGGCTGAAGAAGGCTGTAATGCCAGAAACCGGTCGTCGGTAGCTTGTTTCCGGTCCAGGGAAGGAATGGCTCGGCAGTTCGGGCTGGACTGTTCCCATGAGGCACAGGGTCAGACTGATTTGAATATGTCCATGTCTGAACTGAGGTGGCAGAGTGGGCTAAAAGAACGGTGATGGATTAAACCCAGATCAGTTGACTGGGGGTGAGTGCTTGTATTGTCAACGCTCCGTCCATCATTTCCTTTGGTTTTTCTTGGTTCGCCATAAGTTGGCAGGGTATGCTCAGACATGAGTCCCTTGCTCACTATGCCACTGGATTCAAGCAAGCCGGGCAGAAGAAGGCTGAAAAGCCAGAAACCGGTCATCAGTAGCTTGTTTCCGGTCCAGGGAAGGCACGGCTTGGCAGTCCGGGCTGGACTGTTCTCATGAGGCACAGGGTCAGACCGATTTGCATATGGCCATGTCCGAACTGGGGTGGCAGACTGGGCTAAAAGAACGGTGATGGATTAAACCCAGAGCAGTTGACTGGGGGTGAGTGCTTGTATTGTCAACGCTCCGTCCATCATTTCCTTTGGTACTTTTTTTTTTTTTATATGACATTCCTGTCACCTCATATGTGTCATAATCATCATGATAATACTGTCCACCCGAGGGTCATTAAAATAATTATTATCAGAATGACCCTGTGAGGCTGCAGCATTCTGAACCCTGGTACACACAAAGTGGTCCCAGATGAACACGCAATAAACTCAATCGTAACCAGAATAAATAAATATAGAGAAAATTATAACAACATTGTTTTTTAATCACAACGTGTGTTTACATAAAACTAATTCATTAAAATGAGTACATATTAAATCACATATAATGCCCCTATAAGAAAGAAGTAGGGAAGGGTAGTGCTGGAATGGTGAAAGTATAGAAAACTCAGACAGGCGGTCACTAAGACCAAAATGCAACGAAAATTCTAAACAATTAACACAATGAAACAATTAATTAGTCAATTGATTTTAGACAGTCATGCCTCAAATTAGATCATAAATGATAAATAATGGAGGAGGCTGAACACAGAAGAAAGTGTCGACGTTTCGACCCAGATGGATGCAGGCGTGGTATAAACCTTGCTAGCGGGTCTTCATCAGGACAAGGGTTGCGGGAGGTGGGGCAATAGATCTGTATAAAAAATTAATTAAAAATTAATTTTACTATGGGTCACACAGGATCCCAAAGAACTTAAATAGTTAAAAGGTCAGTGGGGGAACATACTCAATAGAGGGAATACATCATGGGTTACAGAGGTAGTATTTGAGGACAGGTGGTCCCTCAAAAGTCGCAGTTAATCCATAGGCATTCTATTGAGGCCTGGTGATAGAGAAACCTCAAAGTCACAGTTAATCTAAAGTCATTCTTATGAAGCCTGGTGATAGAGAGACCTAAAAGTCACAGTTAATCTATAGTCATTAAAGCTAGTCAGATGATCCACTCTGTATAAAGGAAATCAATATATGGTATAATAGATGTAGGCTCACGATTGAGACAAAAAGAGGTCCAAGGGGGTGTACATATACAGGTGATCCACCCAGCAGCCTACCTTCAATAGATACTGTGTGTGAAAGGTGTGGGCTGACGAGGACCGCAATTATATATCGTCTAGCGGTGTTTCTACTCGCAGAAATTCAAATACGACAATTTCAGGGCTGCAGCTCTGCCATTGGCAGGTATGTCAATTCGAGGGCGCGATAGCGGCGCAAATGTTTTTCTATACCGTTTTGGTATGTTATTATGGACACAATGTTACGTGTCTCTACTATTGCATGGGTCAAATTATTAACATATTGTCCAACTACTTTCATAGACCCGTCATTGTAGAAGTAACAAAGACCGCCCCTACATAGGATCTAGTGATGACACACTGAGGCACTCTATAATTGAATTTCACCGTGTCTGCTATATCTTGCACTCGGCAGGTATGTTTAATCCATAAGCGCCTACAATAGTCTTGCAATTGTTGTGTCGACAAGCGTGGGTTACAATAATGTAATGAAATATCCCGTTACCTTTTAAAAATCTACAGTCTGATTTTTCCCTCCTCCGTTCGACAGCCCCTATTAACATCGATCATCGCACTGACTGGTATGCTCGTTTTACACACAAATGATATTTACTGTGTACTTTATTGAGATTCCAAGCACTCCCATGACTTGCATCTAGTGAGAAATTAGTTGGGAACAGGGAGTCTTCATTCATTTTCTGTGCTAACTTGATCCCAGATCATATACTTATCAAGCGTATCAACTCTTAGCAATTTGAAAAGACTGGCTTTTGTAAACTATATGTTGTTTTAACTACGTCATAAATGTATTTATTTCTGTTGTGTGACTACTGTTATCAGCGATACTCACCGTGAGGTTTACATTGACATGTAACCCGTTTTGTATAAAACATTTCTGATTTTTTAGAAATAACCTACTTTCCGTATCTCCACGAGTCTACCTGAGTTGTACCAGACCTTTCACACACAGTATCTATTGAAGGTAGGCTGCTGGGTGGATCACCTGTATATGTACACCCCCTTGGACCTCTTTTTGTCTCAATCGTGAGCCTACATCTATTATACCATATATTGATTTCCTTTATACAGAGTGGATCATCTGACTAGCTTTAATGACTATAGATTAACTGTGACTTTTAGGTCTCTCTATCACCAGGCCTCATAAGAATGACTTTAGATTAACTGTGACTTTGAGGTTTCTCTATCACCAGGCCTCAATAGAATGCCTATGGATTAACTGTGACTTTTGAGGGACCACCTGTCCTCAAATACTACCTCTGTAACCCATGATGTATTCCCTCTATTGAGTATGTTCCCCCACTGACCTTTTAACTATTTAAGTTCTTTGGGATCCTGTGTGACCCATAGTAAAATTAATTTTTTATTAATTTTTTATACAGATCTATTGCCCCACCTCCCGCAACCCTTGTCCTGATGAAGACCCGCTAGCAAGGTTTATACCACGCCTGCATCCATCTGGGTCGAAACGTCGACACTTTCTTCTGTGTTCAGCCTCCTCCATTATTTATCATTTATGATCTAATTTGAGGCATGACTGTCTAAAATCAATTGACTAATTAATTGTTTCATTGTGTTAATTGTTTAGAATTTTCGTTGCATTTTGGTCTTAGTGACCGCCTGTCTGAGTTTTCTATACTTTCACCATTCCAGCACTACTCTTCCCTACTTCTTTCTTATAGGGGCATTATATGTGATTTAATATGTACTCATTTTTATGAATTAGTTTTATGTAAACACACGTTGTGTTTAAAAAACAATGTTGTTATAATTTTCTCTATATTTATTTATTCAGGTTACGATTGAGTTTATTGCGTGTTCATCTGGGACCACTTTGTGTGTATCAATACTTCGCCCAGGTCCCAGTGACTTCTTGGGTTAACCCGTGTCTTAGCAGCGCATTCTGAAACCTGTCAGTTCCCCCAGCTCCACGACCCCTTCCACGTGAACCTCATACTCTAGGAACGCCACCTTCTGCAACAACACAGGACACTTGCTGCGCCAGTGATCCTCCTCCTTACAATAAGCAAAATTGATTCTGTCCTAAAGGCATACAATTCCTGCTAGTGCGTAGAAGCTGCCGGGCCAAACCTCCACTTCCTCTACCATTCCCTCTAGAAGCCTGCTGCAACAACACCTTAGTCTTCAAATCTTTATGCTTCTTCTCTATCCTCTCCTTATCCTCATTCTCCCTTTGTTCATAATACTGTGCCATATTCAAAATAACAGATGGGGAAGAGGTGGAACAGGTGCTCTTGAAAGCCTGCAATCGAGTCACAATTTCAGGAAGCAAATTAGAAACAAATCTATTGACAAACAACCGAACACCCATCTCAATTGACAAATCTTGCCCACTATAATCCAGAAACACATCTTCAAACCGAGTAAAAAAATCTGACACACTCTCATCTTTCTTCTGGCGACAAGCCGATAAATTATCCCAATCAACCTTTCTCAGTGGAATAAGAGAATGCATACATGTGATAATGCGGCTGGCAAAGCAAGTATCTCTGCTCTAGGCTTTTCACTGGGCTTCCTCTCCTGATCCCATCCTTTAATTTGATCCCAGATACCACCCAATTCTGCAACATGATCCTGTGTGTGTGCTTGTCTCCAAATATCAAACGGAACCAGTAATCCAAAGAACATTTCAATATCCGCAAGCGTCATTACTGTTGAAGAAGCTTCTTCAGTCAATTCCTTATAATATGCAGTAGGATTTTTTCTAGGGTCAGGCAACTGAGTCTTAAGAGACAAAACCTCACTCCATTTACATGGAGTATAAACCCATTGTTCTTGGAAATGGGCTGCTACACCTGGTCTAATAACTGCATTATGCTGATCCCTTAGCTCTGGAATCTCGAGGTGATATATAGGATTTACCTCCCACATCGGAAACTGAGATACTGAGGTGGGGCTCTTCTCAAGTAGTCTACCCTGGTATGCAATCAAAGTCGTAATACTACTGAACCCTTGATCAGGCCCCATATTGGTGACATATACATGATCTTTAATATCATAAAAATCAGTGGTACTGCATCTTTGAAACACTGGTCCCAAAGACCAAACAGAGTAGCAGACATCTGCTTGTACAAAAGGGTGAGTGTGAGTGCTAGTAGGATCAGGTAAGTCCCAAGAAGTACCCCATCAGAGTTTCTATGTGCATCAGAAAAACAAGAGTACCCCCCAGATCGAAGGACATTTGTCAATGCAGGGCTACGAAAATGTATGAGTGGTGCCCGCAATGACTGATTTACAGGTCCCAGAAAACAGCCTCATGTTCCAATCACATTGGTTCCAGGATGCAAACACAGCCCCAAACAAAAGTACAGTAGACATGAACAATATGTTCATATGTATTTGGTAATTCTTGCTGGACAACAATATACCCCCAATCCTCCTGATCAAATCAAATAAGTGGAAGAAAGGGAGGAGTGGAAGGCTCAAAGGAGAACTAGAAGAGAGAGAAATAGCCCTGTACTATGCTGGAGGTGAGAAAATAAGACGAAAGCGAGAGGGATTAGACAAAATTAACAGAAAAGGGTGATGCATAGATAGAAGGATAGGAATGGGGAGGGTAAGGTAGCAGACAGAAGATCTAATAATATGAGAGGAAGAAAGAGAAAGAAAAAAATAAGCAAATGTAAAAACAGTAATATAAATATGGATCTTGCTAATAAGGTTTTCGAACATTGCCAAATCCTTTTCAGGAAGCTGATGTGGATTGTCTCTTGTAAAATTGTGGCTCTTTTGGTTTCTTTCAGGGAGAAATGTAGCTTATTATGTGAAGAATAGAAGTTATGGCCCAGGTCACTTCCAGGCCCTGACCAACAGGGGAGTCATCTGCCAAGCTTTTCCTCAAACACCTTTAACCGGAGGATGACTTGGCAGTGGAACATTCTGGGGACTGTGGAGAAAAAACCTGGAACCTTTCCAAGTGAGATTTTCATATGGGTAAGGCTAGTCAATCTTAGCAGAATAAGGAGGGGCCCTCATGTGTTCTAATAGGGTCCTGATAGATGCAGGAAAAGGAAAGATGCTTTAAAATGATCCTAGGGGGAAGGGTATAGTAGTTGGGGTGTAGTAGTATGACCCTTAGTGAGGGGATTGTTTAGGTGTTACCGAAGATGGGTTTAGAAAGCAATGTATTGAAACCTAAGCGATTAGCAGATGGAGGATGATGTGTGTGAAACAAACATTTTAAAAGAAAGGTTTATAATGTATGCAGGAGGATGCAGTGGTCATATTTCTGGTGGAAGGAGAGATGGAGTGTGTGGGGGCTGCATTAAAGTGGATAAAGGCGATGGCCTTATTGAAAAGGCTAAGGAGGAGGTGAGAGAGGGAGTGACTGAAGAATTAAAATAGGAAGCCGAAGAACTTGTTAAAATGAGTGGGGAGGAGGTAGAATCTGAGGAGAGGACAGCAGCATTTATCCGAGCACCTGAAAGGACAGAGCATGGTGAATCTTGCCATTGAATGTCCTAGTTATGGTTTTCCCATTGCCAAAAGTGGAGGTAGCGAAATACACATTAAAGCATACCAAAAGGTTGAATGTGTTACCGGAAAGGATGTTGGTGTCATAAAATATCTGCATAGTCTGGTTGAATATATCTGACAACACAACATTATCTTGGGTGAAATAAACAGCTTCTGTTTTCTGGCTACCATTTTTTAGGTTCTGAAATGAACAACAATAAGAAATGATTCTGAAAACTACTTAGAAGCATTATTTAAGAGTTTTGAGGGGTTAAAGAGGGGGTAAGGAATGGAGTCCAGCTATTTGCGAAGTATTAGCATTGTATGGTGGTTTCTGTGAGACAGCTACAGTAATGGCTGGGATAGAAAAGCTTTATGGGGCAAGGGGTGAGATGTACAACCATTTCGTTTTGCTGGTCGCAAATTGCGTTTTTTTGCGATTCGCAAAACGGATTGTTCTAATGTGTCTCAGACACATTTAGTGACTCCTAATGGGGTCGCAAATTACCAGCCTCATCAATATACATAAGGCACGTCGCATTTTGCTATAATTACAGAGAAGGTGGCTTGCTGGGGACAGCAGACCACCATGTCTGTATTTGATTTTAAATAAAGCAACTTTTGTTTTCAAATGAAGCTCGTTTTCCTTAAAGGAAAATGGGATGTGTTTAAAAGACAAAAATGAAAATTTTTCTTTTCATTTTTAAGGGCTCCTAAAAAGATATTCACAAAGGGGAAGGTGTCACCTGCGGACCCCTTGCCATTTGCGACTGGCTTACCACCTACTTGAAGTTGGTGGTAAACTGCGATTGGTTTCTGACCACATTTGCTGTCTCAAAACATTTGTACATCCCCCTGAAACTCTTTCTTTATTATGAAGAGATGCCCTTGGCATGCCCCTTCCTGATAGCGACTCGAAAACTCTACTATGTGAGTCGGTAATAGGTTCGCAATTAGGAAATCGCACCTGACTTTTTTATACATCTGGCCGACACTTCTTAAAATGTTCTTAGTCAGAATGGGAAGGAAGGAGTCAGGCAATAACAACATAATATAAACAAAGGGACATCAATAAAAGGAGTAAGAAGGTGGAATTGGTGCAAGATTGGCATAGCATGGGGATCTAGTATCTTTGATGAGGCAGCAGAAGGCTGACATATAAAATCAAGGGCAAAGAGAGGAAATGTTAATGTTTACAGTGGTTTCCTCAGATTTATTTACCAAAAGGATTGAATTTACTTTAGAAGGCTACTAACTGTGCATAAACAACCCCAGCCAAAAAACTGACTTGCATATATGCATAATAGATTTTAAAACAGGATAAACTTGTAGTGATGTTCGTAAATCAAAGAAGTAGGTTATCCATGTGATGACACAGAGCAAATGATCAGCGGAATAGGTGTACAAGTGCAGAGCTGAAAAGTGGAAAAAAGACAGTAGCAGTTGGCATCTACGAGGAGTAGTGGGTAGGGCAAATGAATGGGTGTTGGGTAGTGGACTATCGCACACACTACGCGAATAAAAAAATAGGACACTGGAGCCTTCTACTTGTTCTTACCCTACTGTCTTAAGACAGCTGGGTTAGAGCTTTCAAAGTCGCATGTCTGGCTGCCTGTCGCAAGACGGCCAGCCAAAGGGACATGCGCACTTTGAAAATTGCGTAAGGCAGTCCACCCTCCTCCACACTGCCATTACTGTGCAAGTCCTCCCCGTCCTGACCCTCAGTTCGGGACAAGGGGATGAAAAATAAAATGTTAATAAATTAACTTTATTACCATTTTATTTTTCATCTAATAGGGAGTTTTGGGGGCATTTTACTTGGCGAGGCTACGCTCCTCCGCTCTAACCGAGGAGCCACCCCAGGAAAAAGCACAAAATGTTCAGCAAATGGGTAAGTATGTCGAAGGTTCGCCCCAATCAATTAATTAAATGGAGGGTCTTCACCATGATGGTAGCATTCTCTATCTATCTATCAATGAATATATATATATATATATATATATATATATATATATATATATATATATATATATATATATATATATATATATATATGTATTCGAAGATTCTCCCATACGAAGAAACGTGCAACGACACACAAGGAGTTGCTGTGCTTTAAAGTTTTAATTGGCAGCAAAAAACAAACAACGCGTTTCACCTCACGGGTTGCTCACGTTTGTTGTGAATTCAAAACAGTAGTCCTTTTACATTGCCAATAAACAGACATGGACATAGGACTTCACATATACACCCACAAGTGAGATAAGTGCAGCGGACATATTGGAAAAGGAATTATACATTAGATGAGTCCATTTCTCGATGTGAATCATAATAATAGTAATATGGCAGCAGTTTACGACCATCCATGCAGCATTCTAATAATATTAATGCCGCAAAGTATTCAAATTAAAAAGTATATGCAAATTAAATATTTACAACAACCTTTGGTCTGATAATGCTCGAGACACTTCTATGAGGAAACGCTCCATATTCGTCGCGACCCCACCTCCTATGTACTCAGGTGATGTCACATAGAGCATGGCATTATATCCATTTCATCCATCTACAAACACGCCCAAGTGGGCGTAAACTTCTGTGCAAAAGCATCTTATTGTTGATGTAACATAGAGCATGGCATTGTATCTGTCAGGATTCCCCGGCCGCTGGTAGATCACTGCCTGCGGTTCGAGTACTTTGCGGGCTCCGAAACTACAATACCCATGATTCCTAGCGCTGCGCGTCAGTATGACGCTATGCAACAGGAAACAGGATAAGACGGCACTCTCGGAGAGACGCGCTGCCGATTATTCTTCGTAACAGGCAAGCGTGTGTTGCTCTGTATTCCTGGATTTGGCTATCCTATGAGCGTGGGCTGAGGTAAGCTCACGTCGTCTGTTTGTTGGCGCTTTCTCTAAGGATTACTTGGAGGGGCTTTGGAATCGCCCGTGGTGTGGTTTGCAGGGTGCTTGCCTTCCTGGATTGCTCGGGTGGTGCCCTGGATACACCCGCTCCGCTTCGAACTCTGTGCCTCAGGACTCTTGGATTATTTGGTGGGGCTTAGGAAGCGCCCGCAGCTTGTGACAGAACTCTCGGATCAGGTTTTATTGGAGGGGGTTCTTTGTTTGGGCTAACGCAAAGTACTGTGTACGTTATTTTCAGCTGCCCCTCAACCTGTCCTGCATCGGACAGGGGCTGGTTTATGTTCTTTCCGGACACCTAGAGAATTAATTCTTGACAATTGAGAGCGTCCTGTCCCTGTGTTGCTATTGCAGAGACGTATCTGCAACAAGCTGAGTTCTGCTTTTGTTTTGTGCTGGGTTGCTTTTCTTTTCTTTTGGTTGGCAAAGGAACGTGACTTACAGTGTTCAATTAGTAGGTTGTGTAATAACATTAAGGGTGTCTGAACTCATCTGCACGTACTGTTTTGACCCCTGACATATGTATTGATTATTCCACCTCGGAGGGGATTCTGAAGAACCTTTGGTGATTTAACCAGTACGTTCCGAGAGCTAAGCTAGCTTGTACCTGGAGTAGAGTGATAGAAGACCATACTAGTAGTCTTCTGGGCTTCCCTATCTTCCTCATTCTAAGTAGGGTAGGTTTGCTCCATCATATACTCTCTACCTGATATACTTACACCAGTTGTGGAAGGGAGGTCCAATATTCATGTTCTCATTTATCTATCTACTTAGGAAAACCTGGGGAATGAGAAGAAGCCTATTCTATTGCTCTCTTACTTCAGTATTCATGTTTTGTATTACAGGTGAGGCATTACCTAGCAGATTGCTTGCATAGTGTTATAGTATTAGGGTGACAGTACCACTTATTTCATGCTTTATATATTTTCAGATCTCCAGTTCCAGCCGCCCAGCTGTTCCCCTTCGGACCTATTTTTCCCCCGCTTGATCTCCTTAACAGTCTGTGAACATGATTGCCAGACTTGGGATGATCTAGAGGAGGGCCCCTTTTATAGCATCAATACAATCCCGAGGATTAACAACGGAAGTCCTGACAGTATCCATTTCATCCATCTACAACCACGCCCAAGTGGGCGTAAACATCTGTGCAAAAGCATATTATTGGGCCCAACAGTATTTCCAAGATCCCAAATGCATACAAATACGTAATAACATATATATACACAGACTTATTCATATGGATGAAGGATACGGCATCATATGGTCCCGCCCAACTTGGCCAAAATTGTTTCAACCATACTGGTCTCATATCCTCTATAGAGTCATTTGCACCGTATATCAAATGGTTAGATCATCTCAAATCTCAATTCATATTGTCCATGCCAAGGTTGATAAGTGTCTCTTGTGCCAAATAAACTCATTGATCAAAGGACTTTCTTGTCATTTACCATTCCAATGTCCCAAAGTGCAAAATGAAAGTCTGTGAATTAAAAACATAAGTTTTCTGTTTAAAAAAGACTGTAAAGTACGACAGCGACTCAATTCTAGAATAAATTTACAAAAACTCAATTTACAAAACTCATTTTCCAAAAGCTCATTTTTCAAAAGGTCATTTTTCAAGATGGACAGAAAGTTCTTCGTGATTATTCAAACCCTGCTGGAACATGCATTCAAAATCAATAATGAATCTGGATTCCATTTTGCGGAGGCATGTTGTTCTGTGGCCCCACGTATTCCCAGATCCACTTTGTCCAATACTACCATTCTTAACAGGCTTTCATTTTGAAAATGATGTTCAAAGAAATGCCTAGCCACTGGGTATTGTGCATTGTGATTCTTAATTGCTCTGAGATGCTGTAAAACTCTCTCCTTTGCTTTTAGGGTAGTGCTCCCTATACACCATTTGTCACAAGGATATATCAGTGAATATACGCAATACATGGTGTTACATGTCAAAGTTTTTTGTATGGTAAAAACTTTCCCCGTACTGGGTACAATTACCTCTTTGTAGTTGATACTGTTACGACATGCCTTGCATGACCTCCAGCACCTGAAGCCAGGTATATCTTTCAGTTTTGTAGTACTGGTGACAGAGTTTGGACTCAGCTCGTCCCTTAGGGATTTGCATTTTCTGAAGGTTATTTGAGGATTTTGGTTTAGATGAGGTTTTAGGTGTTGATCAGTTAATAGCGCATGCCAGTGCCTGTTAAAGATCTTTTTTACTTCAGTGGCCTGGCCTGAAAAGGTTGTGATAAACCTGATGTTGGGTTCTACACTTCTGCCTAAGTTAGTATCCAGAAGATCCCTCCTAGCTTTAGTATCAGCTCTTACAACAGCCCCCTGTATGGTCTTGTTGTACCCACGTTCTTTGAAACGCTTGATCATAGTCTCCTTCTCTAGTTTAAACGCTTCTGCTGTGCTACAGTTGCGCTTCGCAATTAACAGCTCCCCATAGGGGATGCTGTCTACAAGTTTTCTGGAGTGTGCACTTCTTGCGTTTAGTAGGCTGTTACCAGCTGTAGCCTTTCTGTAAAGACTTGTAGTCATCATGGTCCCTTGTATTTCAATTATGACATCAAGGAACTCAATCTTCGATCTGTGGATGTGCTCAGTAAATTTCAAATTCAGTGTGTTGTCGTTTAACTGGCATACAAATTTACTTGCGGATTCCTCCGTGCCATCCCAGATCAAAAAGATGTCGTCGATATACCTAAGCCACAGGACAACCTGGTTGTTGAATTCGGCGATCTGACTGGACACCTGCTCCTCCCACCACCCCATGAAGAGGTTGGCATAACTTGGGGCGAAGCAGGTGCCCATCGCCGTGCCCTGTGACTGTCGGTATACCGATTCATCAAAGATGAAGAAATTGTGGGTTAGACAGAAATCAATCAATTCCAGTAACATACCAGAATGTTCCAGAAATGCAATGGACCTAGATTTTAGAAAGTGTCTCACTGCTTGTAGTCCCAGACTGTGTTTGATGCACGTATAAAGGCTACTGACATCTAAGGTAACCAAGATGTAAGTTGGCTCCCAGAGGATTCCTTCAATGCACTTGAGAAAGTGTGTTGTATCTTTCAGATACGTAGGTAGGGCTATAACAAATGGTCTAAGGTAATAGTCGATATACTGAGAAGTTTTCTCCAGTAAAGAACCCATGGATGACACTATGGGTCTCCCTGGTGGATCAGTGGCATTTTTGTGCACTTTAGGGAGAAGGTACAGAATTGGGACTTTGGGGTGGTCACATTTAAGGAACAGATACTCCTCCCAAGTAAGCAGACCTTTGTCTCTGTAGTTCTGTAATTTTATTTCAAACAAACCCTTAGTCTGTCCAAAATCAGAAAACAAGCTCAATTCATAACAATTCCCATCTCCCAACTGTCTATGCCCTTCCGCTAGATATTTACTTTTCTCCAAAACAACAACATTTCCACCTTTGTCCGCATGGCGGATAACAATACTATCATCCTCCTTCAAGCTTTTAATTGCCTTATGATGTTCAAAGGACACATTTTTCTTGTTGTTTGACATGCGATCCAATCTCAACTTCTTAAGGTCAGATAGAACACCCCTCTCAAAAACTTCCACAGCTTCGCAAACAATCTGGGGAATTAATTTAGATTTCATTTTGAAATTGCTCCCTGGATTCAGATTGGTATCAACCTCATCATCAGATAAATACTCATTACCATCAATCACACCAGATGAAATAATCTCCATTAATTCACAATATATATATATATATATATATATATAAATATATATATATATATATCAGAAAACACTCTTGAACAAATCCAGATACATCTATAGTGTGTCAAAATGAGTTCAGACAAAAAGTATTTCACTTTTGGTGAAGATGCTGCCAAACTAAAGCAGAATCTAGGGGGCGCAATGGTAGGAGCAGAGAAGATTATGTCCTGAGACTGCAGAGGAGATAGGAAAAAGCTTGATGCGCAAGCAGTAGAAAAAACATATTGAAAGTGCAGAGTAGAGGCAGTCAGAAGCAATTCGGCAAAAATGTGTGCTTGGTGAAAAGGGGGATGTGCATCATCAGGATGTAACATAACAAAAGAGCAAATCATTATCCAGCTAATATCATATATGTTGAGAAACGCTGTTTTATTTTATTTATTATATGTGGAATATTTATGAAGGAGAAACGTGTCTTCAAATGCCAGGGGGTAAAAAAGTGTTAGGCTACAGGCATAGACAGCCAAACTATATATGAGTGGGCATAAAAATTAAATACATCAGCAGTACAGTCTAATACTAGGGTGAGACAGTTGTAGGAAGGGTTAAAGAATAGGATTAAACAAAGACTGTGAATTTTATGGTTTAAGAGATATTTCCATAAGTGCACCAATTATGAAACAGGAATCTATGACATCCATTGTGGTCTATGGAATCCGACATATTGAGGCTCAGTTGCAAGAAATGATCATGTGATGTTCACCAAACATATGCATCTAGAGAGTTGAAGCCCCGTGAGTTGTAGTGTCACATTTATGAGTGGATGTGGTTTTCAGAAATGTTGCCCTTAACAAAGTCAGTCAGTGTTCTGTCTTTGCCCAACTTTGCCTGAAGTATTGGGATCCTGACTAGGCATTTGTGGCAAATTTCTACTTTACATTTTCGATTGGGTGGCACATCCTGTGCTTATTAAACTACCACTTTCTTGGTGCTGTTCAGGTATGCAGTGCTGAGGTGCTAAGAATAAATAGAGTGTAAGGGATGGCGTGTACAAAGGTGATAGTCTAGGGAGGTGGCAGGTTCTAGTTGCTCTGGAGTAATGGGATGGGTTGCAGAAAGATTTTGGCACATAGCACGAGGAAGTCAGCAACATTCCCTAGGAGACTGCTGAAAGAATGACAGCCAAGTAGCGCTGATCCACCCATGTAATTGTGATTCATAAGGACGGATTTCCAGTGCTGTGAAGGATAGCTTCAATTTTCCTTTCTTCAAAACTGCACAAGCTTCATACCACTGGATGCTAACCTCACCTCTGGTGGAGTTGTAGGAGAAGATGAGGGCCAAGGTTTCCTTCTCCGAGAGGTAGCATGGTTGCATGCGAGGGCGAAGGTGTCTCAGGGATAACGGTAATGGGTGCTTTGGTACCTCTGAGAGATGAAGGGGGTGGGGTTCAGCCTGGTCTTGAGGTTAGCGAGGGAGAGTTCGGCAAAATGAAGGAGGTGCGTGAGATCCCGAATCGAGATATGGAGGCTCTGAGTTAATTTGGCAGCTCTGGAGTACAGGGTTGCAGAATCCATATGAGAGGGCCGCACTAGCGGGCAGAGGAGCAATGGTGCACTAGGCGATCTGTCAGTATGTCTACATGGTGGGGAGGGGGTGGTGGCTCAACCAGAGACGTAGGTCTTGGCCGGTGTACCAGTCTTGCAGACAGAGTGGGAAGCTAACGGGGAAGGGGCCAAAGGCCTGGGGATGATTCTTTTGGCAAGGACGGGAAACGTGCTGTAGGGGTTAGGATGGTCTGAGTTGGAAAGCTTAGGAGGGGTTGTTTGTGGCCTAGAAAGGCTTTCTCCACCTGTATCGTGGGTCCTTGGAGGCGTACCAATCTCACAGTCAGAGTGAGGAGCTAGGGCAGAGGGGACCATGAGTCCAGGGACATTACTGTGGGCAAGGCCGGGGGTGTGTAGGAGGTGTTGGGATGATCTGTGTTGGAAATCCGTGGAGAGATGGGTTGTGGGTGGCTATGCGCACAGGGGTGCACACAGGGAAGGCTGATCTGACTGTCGTGAGGACGGGTGTAAGTGGCTCTACCGGTGTAAATCACATGGTTTCTGTGGAGGGTGAAGAGGTCCGCAAATTTATCAAGGTTTTTGGTTGAGGCTTGACTCAAGATGATGCCATTTTTTGTAGAGTGTGATGGAGGAGAGGTCAGCTCGTAGGGTTGAGGCGAGCGCTATTGCACGCTTAGTGCCTTATGGAATGGTCCTGGTTGCGCGTATATTAAGGAAGAGCACAAATGTTTTGCGCCAAGAGGTGGTTCTTCTGGAATAGAAGATGAGGTCATTAATGACTATGCCCTTATCCGCAGTGTCCATCACCACCCCCTTTTGTACCGCTTATCCGCAGTGTAGCGCAGGTCAAAGATCAATGTCTCGGGGTGACTTTTTAGGGTGGAGTGCTTAAAGGATTTTGCCGCTGTTTTAGAAAGTTTGGGAGGGTAGGCCAGAGTAAATGAGTGATCCCCAGTCGCGATCAGGCTAGGCCCTGCCATAATGGTTAGGATGGGTCTCTATAGGAGCAGAGTGGAACGGTTAAGCAGCAGAGGTGATGAGTCTCAAGGTATCATGGAGCTATGTTGACTGAGCTGGTTTCTTAAGGGAGGAGAGGCAGGGTAACCGCATCTCTGCCACTTTGTGGAAAACGGAGTATCCTGTGGCAGGCTGTCTTGACATAGCAGGCTGTCGGAGCGTTGGGGCAGAAGTCCAGGTGTATTTGCGGTGGTCGGAAAAGTCGTTCTGCAAAGCAGAGGCACAGTGGGATCCCTCCTGAGTTACCCTCCACAAACATCCAGGCGGGGTAGAAGCATCAGGGCGTGCCTCAGTGATCCAACTGCACTAGCAGTACAGGTGACTCCGTTGTACCTAGTATTAGCAGTCAGTCTAAAATGCGCAAGAGCCAAGCCTGGAGTGAAGCATTTAGTAAAGCTGGGGAGGACAGTCATGCAGTAATCGTGAGTCCACTGTAATAATGCTGTTAATGCATTGTTAAAAGCACTTTATAGCCCTGACATGCATTGGTAGGGTATAATAGGACGAACATAAGTCTACCAATCTTGCTATTAAGGGTCAGGCATTATTAGGTATGGGGTTCCTGTTAGAAGTTTGAAGCACCACCATTTTGAAACTGAAGGCGATGTCTTCAAGCTGTTGCCATTTTAGGGTCGGGCATTGCTCAAAAAGAAACTGAAGTCAGATTTCTAACTAGTCTTGGCAATAGATAGTGGTCTTTAAAATCAGAATGGCTTTTATGTGGAAATGCTTGCATAATTCCTCATTCGAGGTCCGCTGTGACCCAGGAGTACAGTAAAATTGCTCTGCTTTGCTAAAAGTGTCGCCAATTTGGGTGCCTGAAAACTATGTCCCAGGATCAGTTAAAGAGTTAAATTGTTCAGAAATGAGGAAATGAGGAAAACAGTACCTGGCGCGTCTTGAACAAAACATGGATGGAGGGATTCCCCAGTCGACTCACTTTTTGCCAAGCCGTGTGTCCGAGGATCCCAGGTGATGCAGAAAAAGAAAGAAGGAAAGTTGAGCATCTGGGCGGTGAACTCCGTTGCAGGCGATATTTTCAGGGCAAAAACGTGCATGAGACTGAGGGCGGGAACCCTCATCTCGTCAGTTGGGCCGTCTCGTGTGAGCCCTCAACAGGCAGCCGTAGGACGTGCAGGGTTCCGGGAGAGGCAGAGGTGGTGGCGTCTCGAGATCGGCGCTGGGGTAGGGAATCAGCACTCGCGTGAGCCGAGTCTAGGCAAGACCAGGTGGCAGCCAGCTTGGCGGCCGCTGGCAAACACTGCGCTCCATCAGCAACCGGGTCTCGACCTAGTCCCTTCACGGAGGAGAGGGGCACTTCCCAGACGGCGATCGCAGGCTGCGAGCAGGGGCCGTCTCCAACTCAATCCTGGCACCAGAAAGACATGAGACCACTGGGGCAAGATGTGCTGCATCGGATGAGAGCGCTGACAGGCCCAGGGCTCTTTCCCACAGCAGTGGACCAGTAGCAAGAGGTGCGGCTCAGGTAGCGGGTGGCGAGAGGTGCGATGAGCGGCGATGGGGTCGGTAAAGTAGGAGCGGACCAGGGCAGCCGCCTCTGACGGTCCAGCAGGAGAGATGGATGACCAGCCCAGCTTCCCCGGTAAGGCTCGGTAGTGGAGCGCAGCCCGGTTCAAAAGGTAGGTAGCGGGATGGCTTTTGGGACGGTTTATACAGGGATAATTACCACTTGCCAATCCCTAAACCAGGAGCTTCTCGATGAGGCTCCTACACAGCGGCCAACTCAATCAAAAGGGGCCCCTCTTGACTGGATCAAGCTCATCTCCATAGACCCTTGTGACTGGTCCGACCATCACGCCATCGCCTTCCTATTATCCGACACCCTCAAGACAAAGGCACCGCAACCAGTGATTCCCAAATGCTGGTTCAGAGACACCTGGAACCCAGACCACAGGGAACTAGAGGCTCGTTGTAAATCAGACCTCCCCCCTTGCTTACCACTACGGTTAGTGACCTCAATGATCACTATTCTATGACTATATCAAACATTTTGGTTGATCTAGCCCCACTAAAACTAAAGAGAACCCAAATTAAAGACAGAAACTCCTGGTTTACTGGATCCATCAACAATGAGATCCCTCAGGCAAGCCGAAAGAATATGGAGATAACACCCCTCTGCCGCTCATCTAAAACTACTTTGCCAGGCCAGAAATACCTATAACAAGAATATCCTCAAATCAAAAAAAGAATTCTTCGGATCTGAACTGGGGAACACTAAGAACAGGCCCCACAAACTCTTCAAACTGGTCAAACACCAATCCAATAAACTGGCCAAAACTTCGAAAGAAACCCCAAAGTCGCTAATCCCATCTGAGGAATTCTCCTCTTACTTCACCGACAAAAACACAGCCTTAGGGAAAGAACTCAGTTCGGCCACATACTCCCTACCCCTTACTGACCTACCTCCTCCTTCCCCGCCACCCACTATAGCTTCACCTAAAAATCAAGCACACTTTTCCGACTTCAAATTCTATGAAGAAGACTCCATCTCAAACATCCTATCCACCTCAAACCCTAACAACCATTTTAATGACCCGCTCCCTTCCAACTGCCTAGCTGCCGTCGCCCAATCAATTATACCCAGTTGGACTTCAATAATTAATGCCTCTCTCCGGCAAGGATCAATTCCTGATTCTTTGAAAGTTGGCCAACTCCTCCCCGTTTTGAAAAAAACGTCACTGGATCCAGCCTCCCCAATAATTTCAGACCTATCTCCAACATCCCTCTCTTAGCCAAAGTGTTGGAGAAGTGTGTGCAACAACAGCTAAGTCAACACATCAACAACTTCCACCTACTAGATAACTTCCAGTCCGGGTTCAGACCTGGACAGCACCGAAACCACCATGCTCCACATCGTTGATGATACCCTCCAAGCCCTAGACCAAGGCAAAACCTGTCTCCTAATCCTTCTAGATCTATCCTCAGCCTTCGACACGGTCTGCCACGAAAAGCTACTTGAACGCCTCGAACTAAGGAGGGGATTGGATGGCTCTGTTCTAAAATGGTTTAGATCCTTCCTACAAAACCAATCACAGAGATTCTTAATTAATGGTAACCTGTCTGCTTCCTCTCCGGTCACGGTCAGAGTCCCTCAAGGATCAACCCTATCCCCCACCCTCTTCAACCTTTATCTAAATCTGCTTACTGATGTTCTACGCACTGCAGATATCTCCTACCATATGCATGCTGATGATACCCAGATCTACATCGAAATCTCTTCTCTTGAGGAAATTCTCCCCTTGAATGAGGCCCTGAAACTGACTGTCCAATGGCTTGCCTTCAATCATCTTAAACTGAACTCAAAGAAAACTGAATTTCTCTTAATCTCCCCTTCAAAAATCAATCCTGAGCTTCAGCTATGGATAAATTCCATCAGAGCCTTAAACCGCTCACCGACCATCGTAGAATCAGCCAAATCTCTCCGAGTAACCCTGGACCGCAATCTAACATGCAAGATCACATCAACTCGATGGCTAAGTCAGCCAGGTTCCATCTGAGCTACCTTAGGAAACGGAAACCCTTTCCTTGAAGCCCCTGACCTAAAAATGGCATTTCAAGCCCTTGTCATCTCTAGACTGGAATATGGCTGTTCCACTCTCTATGGGTTACCCTTGACCTCCCTGGCACCTTTGAAAGCCTGCCTCAACACGGCCGCCAGACTACTTACTGGCACAAGGAAGTTCGACCACATTACTCCACACCTGAAAGCTCTGAACTGGCTTACTCTTGAGGCCAGGATACAGCTGAAACTGGCATGCATCACACACAAGGCGCTATAAACAAACTCCCCAGCATATCTTGCACAGAAACTTGTGATATCTGGAGGAAGCAGAATCTCCTGGTCTGCTAGCAACCTCCTCATCCAACCTGCATGTTTTTGAGAAGAAAAAAAATCGTACAATCGAGCCTTCTCCGGGGCAGCACCAAGAATATGGAACTCTGTCCCACCTGCCGTTAGAAGAATCCCTTCTCTCGCATGCTTCAAAAAGGAAGCCAAGACCTACCTTATGGGTAAATTCCTTGTTTAACTTTTGCCACCAATCACCACAGAGACCCAGTCTAACGTCCAGCTTTGGCCTCCCTCCTGACTACCTAGTCTTTCCCCCAAGATACCTGGAGCCCGTTTCTTGTTAATTGTAACTATATTGTGTACATATTTGTCCTCTTTCCAACATATTTCCTGCATTGTGTGAACATTGTGATGCTTAATCTTTGTTTAACTCTATGACCCATGTAAAGCGCTCTGATACCCTAATGGGTCAAGTTGGTGCTCTGTAAAACACTAAATAAATAAATAAATAAAATCTAACATACCTCAACCCTGATAAGAGGATATCTTTCTGTGACTTTGCTTTTCTAAATTCACCAATGCCAGTGTCATTGTGGGCCTCCTACTGGAAACTAACCCAGTGATGTGTGATTACCCATAGCTACATTTGCATTGTGAGATTTTAACCTTGCTTTATTTATATTTTGGTAACATGATATATATGTTTGTATATATGCTTGTATATCATGTATGTAAAGCTGGAGCCTTGCCAAAGGCAGCGGAGCACTGTCCATGGTCGAGGGTGTAATAATGTGTGCAGTCTACTTGTTGGTGGGTGGAGTTAAGGGGACACAGGAAGAGGAGGAGCGGCGACAGGAAAGGGTTAGTTAGAGTAGGGACGGGGAACAGCGCAGAGCTAGAATAAAGAGCTTGTGAACAATACATATTGTGCAGTGTCCTTTTTGGTAGCACAAAGTGAGTGTGTAATAGGAGAGGAAGTTGTTTTATGGACGGTTAATGCATTGTAATGTAGTGTTAGGTGAATCTTCAACTCTTTCCTAGATTGGAACAACATTGGGGCATTCCTGATGGATACAGGGATTTTTTTTCATAGATGGGAAAGGCCCGTCATGGTTTTTCTTTCTTGCACCTAGTCTGCAGTCTGATGGTGTCCTGCATTCCCGGACTGGCCATAGCGGGCACCGGGCAATCCCCCGGTGCGCCGCACGGGTGGGGGCCGGTTTTGGGCCCCTGGTGGCCGTTTTTGTTACAGGGCCGTTTTTGCAGCATGATTCAGAAAAGGGGGTGGTGATGAACAGAGTGTCTGAATTAAGCAGACCACTCTTACCCAGTCCAAAGATCAGGGCTTGATCCATCACCGTTTTTTAGCTCACTGCACCATCCCAGCTCAGAACTTGGCTATATGCAAATTAGTCTTACCCTGGCCCAGTGCATCATGGGAACAGGGCAGACCAAACTACCAAGCCAATTCTTATACTGGGAAGGAAACAAGCTACCGGGGACCGGTTTCTGGCATTTCAGCCGTCTTCGGCCCGGCTTGCTTGAATCCTGATGGTGCAATGAGCTAGGGACTCACATCTGAGTATACCCTTCCACGCTTATGGTGGACAAAAATGATTCAGAAAAGGGGGTGGTGATGAACAGAGTGTCTGAATTAAGCAGACCACTCTTACCCAGTCCAAAGATCAGGGCTTGATCCATAACCGTTTTTTAGCTCACTGCACCATCCCAGCTCAGAACTTGGCTATATGCAAATTAGTCTGACCCTGGCCCAGTGCATCATGGGAACAGGGCAGACCAAACTACCAAGCCAATTCTTATACTGGGAAGGAAACAAGCTACCGGGGACCGGTTTCTGGCATTTCAGCCGTCTTCGGCCCGGCTTGCTTGAATCCTGGTGGTGCAATGAGCTAGGGACTCACATCTGAGTATACCCTTCCACGCTTATGGTGGACAAAAATGACTCAGAAAAGGGGGTGGTGATGAACAGAGTGTCTGAATTAAGCAGACCACTCTTACCCAGTCCAAAGATCAGGGCTTGATCCATCACCGTTTTTTAGCTCACTGCACCATCCCAGCTCAGAACTTGGCTATATGCAAATTAGTCTGACCCTGGCCCAGTGCATCATGGGAACAGGGCAGATCAAACTACCAAGCCAATTCTTATACTGGGAAGGAAACAAGCTACCGGGGACCGGTTTCTGGCATTTCAGCCGTCTTCGGCCCGGCTTGCTTGAATCCTGATGGTGCAATGAGCTAGGGACTCACATCTGAGTATACCCTTCCACGCTTATGGTGGACAAAAATGATTCAGAAAAGGGGGTGGTGATGAACAGAGTGTCTGAATTAAGCAGACCACTCTTACCCAGTCCAAAGATCAGGGCTTGATCCATCACCGTTTTTTAGCTCACTGCACCATCCCAGCTCAGAACTTGGCTATATGCAAATTAGTCTGACCCTGGCCCAGTGCATCATGGGAACAGGGCAGACCAAACTACCAAGCCAATTCTTATACTGGGAAGGAAACAAGCTACCGGGGACCGGTTTCTGGCATTTCAGCCGTCTTCGGCCCGGCTTGCTTGAATCCTGATGGTGCAATGAGCTAGGGACTCACATCTGAGTATACCCTTCCACGCTTATGGTGGACAAAAATGATTCAGAAAAGGGGGTGGTGATGAACAGAGTGTCTGAATTAAGCAGACCACTCTTACCCAGTCCAAAGATCAGGGCTTGATCCATCACCGTTTTTTAGCTCACTGCACCATCCCAGCTCAGAACTTGGCTATATGCAAATTAGTCTGACCCTGGCCCAGTGCATCATGGGAACAAGGCAGACCAAACTACCAAGCCAATTCTTATACTGGGAAGGAAACAAGCTACCGGGGACCGGTTTCTGGCATTTCAGCCGTCTTCGGCCCGGCTTGCTTGAATCCTGATGGTGCAATGAGCTAGGGACTCACATCTGAGTATACCCTTCCACGCTTATGGTGGACAAAAATGATTCAGAACTGATGTCTGAACTGGGGCGGCAGAGTGGGCTAAAAGAACGGTGATGGATTAAACCCAGATCAGTTGACTGGGGGTGATTGCTTGTATTGTCAACGCTCCGTCAATCATTTCCTTTGGTTTTTCTTTGTTCGCCCTAAGTTGGCACGGTATACTCAGACATGAGTCCCTTTCTCACTGCACCATCAGGATTCAAGCAAGCCGGGCCGAAGATGGCTGAAATGCCAGAAACCGGTCCCCGGTAGCTTGTCTCCTTTCTGGTGAAGAATTGGCTTGGTAGTTTAGTCTGCCCTGTTCCCATGATGCACTGGGCCAGGGACAGACTGATTTGCATATAGCCAGGTTCTGAGCTGGGATGGTGCAGTGAGATAAATAACGGTGATGGATCAAGCCCTGATCTTTGGACTGGGTAAGAGTGGTCTGCTTAATTCAGACACTCTGTTCATCACCACCCCCTTTTCTGACTCGTTTTTGCAGCATAGCAACTTTGCCAGGGCCGGTTGTGGTTCCCAGTCCGGCCCTGGTGTCCTGGCTGCGCATTTATCGAGAATCACCAGAGCTACCAAGCTTGTTTGCCAGATAAGCTGAGTTGCTGTTGTGATGGCTTTGTAGATGATACAGGTAGTTTTGAAGATGGTGCGGGCTGACAACAGAAGCCAACGGCGTTCCAACTGAGTTGGGGTGATGTGATCGCGTTTTCTTCTAATCTAACAACTATCTTTAGCTCCATGCTAACATGTCGAACTCCTTGTTCCAGATCCAAGAAGCTCCAAGGGTCACATTATTTCAGGGCTTGCATGAGTACAAAAGGCCACGCCCATGAACTTGCAGTGCCCCTGCCTGTCACAGTCGCCCCCAGTGCGTTCTACATACCTTTGATACACTCACGCCCGGCTCCCCTTGTTCTCCACTTTGATTCTTTCATCGTACAACACCCACAGAATCCTTCATTGTTCCTTCTGTTAGATTTAATTACAAGTGTGTTAGCCTCTCTCCTCTCCGCAATTACTAAATTGAATCGCGAAAGCGGAGATCAGAGAGAGTGCAACTTCTCTCCGCTCAGAAATGCAATTAGGTTTGTGGGCGGCAATCCAGCTGCCGCTTGCTTTATGTAAAGATTTGTCGGCCTACTTGTGAGTTAATGAGTATATTTATGTTTTCTCTCCTTACCTTCACAAATTGTTAATTTGAAACATATTTTATGAGTGTTTTTTTGTGATTATAGACTAGTGCAACAAAGGTTAATTAGACAGTTGGAACAACTCCTCAGCCAGGTGCAGTCAGGTCTGCTTCTGAAAATAACACACAAACACCAAAGTATCCTTTTGATTAGAGAGCATTGTATAGGATGCAACGCTGTGCTAATCACTCCCTGAGACTGCAGAGCTGTTTTTTCTGGCAATAATATTTCCTATTAATGTCATTCATGCTTTGCCCAAAGCAGATTCAGGCTTTGAAGGCGCTGAAATGGTGTTTGTTCATAAACCAATTGTCGGAGGTGCTTTTTAATGATATGCCACATTTAATCAAGGCATCGGGGTTTTTAGAAGCCGTACATGTGGAGGGTTTATTTGGAGCTCTCCAGTGCCTGGGAGTTGAATTGTTTTTTCATCATAATCACGTTTTTCCTTCATTCACAATCTAATGAAAAAAATATGAATTCGCTTAAAACGATGATTTTCAATCTGTTCGATAAGCATACTTTTCAGTAGGTTTGGGGATAGCTTCTCGTCAATTGTTGAGGTGGATAAAACGTTTTCAGCAGGGCAAAAAGGTTGAAATGAAGAAGAAAATATGGGGATAGGTCTTATTATGGATCCCCACTGAGAAATAGAGCAGGCTGTCATTTTTTAGAAGTTAAGGTTTTTTGACCATTATCTATCATGAAAGGTCTTACGATAAAACGAAAAAATGCTTGTGTTTTGTATACTTTGAGATACATGTTTTTGGTGATGTTTAAGGGTGAGTCTAAAACTACTATCGGTCCATGGAAACTGAACATTGAAAGATAAACTTCATCAAACTCGAATGCTGCAAGTCGGAACTGTTGTTTCTAATTTCTGAACAGGACACCAGACTCTGCACTAAGCTCACCCCATATCCGATTTTAAGGAAACTAATCACTCACTCCCCATATCCCATTTTAAAGAAAATAATCACTCACAATCACTCACAAAACTGTAGATTATCTACCCGAGGACCACTCAGCTCTACCATGGAATTAACCCCTTGCATGCTGATGACGGCCCCCAGCCGTCATGCACTACAGTGCTCGTGTGCTGATGACGGCTGGGGGCCGTCATGAACCCGCCCACTCAATAAAAGTGCCGCACAGGTACAGAATCGCGGCAGCATGCAAGGGGTTAATGCTCAGGTTAGTTTAGTGGTTAGGACTAGGCCCCAGGTGGAATGTTCGTTACGTTAGCATAACCTCTCATAATTTCCAGGATTTCATTTTATGCTTGTCATGTGAAATTTCGCTGTTACCCTGGTCACGTCAATGCAACCGCATGCGTAAAAAGGATCACTTTGGCAAAAAAGGGGGGGGGGGCGGGACCGGGAGCCGTTATTTACATAGGTCCCACATACAGGGCTCCCAGTAAACTGTGCTACTAGGGGTATGCAGTTCCTCAAGGGGACAGGGAAGACAGGTCTTTCTTCATGAGGCCCTCACACACCCCGAAGGTTGTCATGCTTCATCATAGGGCTTTGCTCCTCGTTGGGCCCGTGCTGCAATGCCCAACGGGCCCACCATAATGGGGCTCTTCGGCAGAGATCTTTTTGAAGAAGCTGTTGTGTGGTTGGGAGGGCAAGGATAGAGTAGTGCACGGGTAGTGGATATTAGTCAAATTTAACACCACTCTTTACAGCCTACTCCAGTTGCTATATTGGCTATGTTATCTCATCCCTTTGTACACTAAGAAGCAAACTGGTAGCAATGGGAATTCAGATGAACTTCAATTAACTACACAATCGCCTTCTACCTACCAAATAACAAATCTTCTTTCTCCGAGTTGTTTGGAATTTTAGTTCTGCTAGAATAATATCAGGAAAAACTCACTGGGACCCAATTACTATCACCTTCAGGGCAATTTAACGGGGTCTGCAAAAAAGTGCATGAAGACCCTTTAACGGAGAACCACAACCATGGGCCACATTAAAAAGGTGCGCACTGCGTAAACATTGAAAATGCACCCTATCACTATGAATACGCTGCCCCCAGGGCAGCCGCAAACTTGTGCCGCCCTGGGAGCAGCACATACAGGTGAAACATGTAATGGCTGCTTTACAGCGCTCTGTGTTTTCGCAGTGCAGGTGGCAACCCCCTGATCTTTGAAGGGGGATTAGAGATCCCCTTGCAGGCAGGTGCAGTCAGTGACTGCACCCGACTGCAAGGGATGTCTGGTGAGGTCCATGGGATCCCATTTCCCCCTGCCAGAGACTGCTCTCAGGGAGCGAAAGGGGACTCACTGTCAGTGCTGCTCCTGACAGCTTCTTTGCCTCTGCGCCCACGTCTGTATTATGGCGTGGGTGCAGAGGTAAAGTGACTCCCTCATTTGCATGGGACATGTCCCAATGCAAATGAGGGATGGCCCCCTGCAGATAGCGCTGGCTCTTTATGTGCACCAGCGCTATCAGTATTGCAATGGGCCACACAAGTGTGTGTGGCCCCTTCTGCAATACTAAAGTGCCCGGTGGCGCGCAGAGCGGGTGCAAACGCCTGGGGCACTTTCTGTAATACGGCCCCATATAGCTTTTCCAGATAATTCAGTACTTGATAGCCAGAGGCAGCTTCACGTTTCAACTCAATAGCAGGTGATTACCACAAGTGAAGATGCCAATAGGAAGCGAAACACATAAAAATGCATATAGGAAGCTAAACAAAGGTGTGCAGGGAAGCGTAAGGGACAGCTATTATATTTAACAAACAGAGTATGTCCTAGTTTCCTGAAGGCACCCAAATAAATATTGGTGTGAATGAAACATAAAGTTCAGGTATATACTGAACTCAACGATTATCTTCTTATCCCTAACGATACACACATAATTAGTAAACAGTGTTGCCAAAGGACTGACCCTTACTCTCTGAAACCTGACACTCATCATGGAGAGGATGTGGATATCACTTGAGAAAGTGGCAACACATCCATCGACCAGGTAACAAGATGTCACTGTCATGAGTGACAGACCACAAGCAAGAGGTACTCACACCTCAGTGTTCTATCTAAAAACACAATCCCAAAACTTACAGAGGCACTAATATGTTTATAATATGTTTTTAAATGGAGCTTGGGATGACATCACTCCCAGAAGACCTTTCCTTACATCACTACCTTGGTTTGGGCTTTAGAATTTCTATCCTTTACCATAATCACTATCATGGAGTGCTCTTCTATACACTTGAGACAGGTTTACATTTAGTTTAGTTTATTTCAGGAGAAATTCCCCCATCAAACTTACATACAATTAGAAAAACTTAATTTCATGTATATTCCACAGTAAAAACATTGGAAATGGAATACAATATTATATAATAATATCAAAACATCATGTTAAAATCAATAATATATATCCAATTAAGAAGCATAACATGGCACTGTTCTTCTCCTTTCAGACTATATCTTCGGCACCAAGCTGAAAATAACAAACAGGAAAAAACAATCAGTTCATTGGTGTTCACCATAAATAGCCTTCAAGCAATTTGATATTATCTTACATTCAATCTTTGCCAAATAGGAATGATCCATTTCCTCCTAATTTGATGAGACAAAAAAACAACACCTGTGCCTCTTTTTCAGCATACATCTTACAGACTGGACAGATGTACGAAATTGGGGTAGTTATGTGTCACTTGGTACAGAAGCAGTTAACTGGTGGAATGCCTACACTAAATTTCATAAAGAGGGTTTTTGCTTCTGATGACTCAATTCTATCTAAGAAAGACTCGAATTCCAAAGTTGGTTTGATTTGGAAAAACTTCTTAGCTATACTTCCCGGTTTTGTCTCCTGAAATCATTTTTCAAACAGTCTGCCAATACCTGGATTTTACTACGGGTATTAGATGTTTCGGAGAGGCTGAGTTCATAGAACTAGGATTTAACACGGCTTAACAAGATTATTCTGTTATCAGTGTCCAGTCCTTTTAGCTTCAAGGGTAATCTGCTATAAGTGTCCAGTCCTTTTAGCTCCAAAAATTCCTGTAGGTTTCAATTGGAAGCATGACCACAACCTTAACCAATATAGAAGAAGGGTTTTTCGGGTGGCTATGTGTCCAATTTTCTTCAGACCCTGGTCCTTTCTCAGAGGAGTATTTTGGGGACTTTGAAGTATATTAAGTAAAGACTTCAGAAATGTATTTTCAACTTTGTTAGGTTGGTCAAGTTGCAATTTCCCTAAACCGCTGAGCCATAGAGCTCGATATAGCTCAATAATTGGCAATATAGGTTGAAAAGTGGATAGTGTATGCAGTTTCAAAATAGAGAAAGCTCTATGTGCAGGGTCATGGTACTCTTTGTGATCTGTGGGGACCAGGACTTCAGATTTGTCAACCTCACCCCCAGATAACTAAAGTCTATCACTCTTTCCAACTCAGTGCCACTCATCGCAGTTTCCCCCAAAGTGATCTATGCGAATTGCAGAAACTGGAAAACCTGCCAAGCACCCATAAGAATCTAACAGGGTGACATTTGTGAAGGCCAGTGTTGGGATTTTATGGGCAGCAAATTTAGGTGCCTTTGTGGCAGGTAAAAAAAAAAACAATCACACAGTTAATAATTTAGGTAAATAGAGTGGGGGCGAGTACGCAGCCCAGGTGGACTCCTCTCTCCATTTTCATTTGATCTGTCAATTCACCTTTCCTATGCCATCTAAGGTGTTAGTAATTGTTGCTGTAAAATCAAATTATTAAAACAAGATCGTAGGCCGGAATGTCCATTTCTTCAAACACCACGCACAATATCTTTTGAAGGACTACATTGAAAGTTTGCTCTTAGATCAACAAAGATGGCCATCATTCAAATGAGCCACTTTCCAAAGCAGCAGAGCAAAGTGGAGAAAATGATCTATGGTGCTTTTTTTCTGATACCTGCTGCTAATGAGATGAAACATGGCACTATTGTATCCAGTCCTGTAATTTGTCCAATATTTGTCTGGTAAAGTTATTTATCAAATTTATTGTCCTATGGTTTGCTGGATTATCTCTGTTGCCTTTCTTGTAAATTGGGATTATTTTCACCCCTTTCCACAACTCAGGGATGTCAGTACCAGCTGCAATTGCCAGGGGCCTAGGTTGTTAGTAAAATTGGGTAGGTGCGAGGTTCAGGTTTTCCTACAATCACGCTGTCATATAATGTAAAATACATTATGTGACAAGCAGTGCACATGAGAGGGACTTAAAGGGTAGTGGAAAGGGAGAGGAATGTGGTTTGGTAAGGTTACTAAGGGATAGAAGACACAATTGGGATGATTTACAAATGAAATGGCATGGTGCCGTAAAAACTTTTGCTGTGCTGAGCTGTGTAATTTAAAAATCACAGGGATGTGCCGGATTTACAAGATTACGGCACACCCCTGCGCTCTCTCTTCCACCAGCGCTAAAACAGCAGCTGTGCTGCAACGAAGATGCAAGGGTGCTTGTGTTGCAGGGATGTTTGTTGTTGTGCAGGAAGGGACTCCATCCTGCACAAAAACAATCATTAATGACGTTTTGCTCCTTCTATGTGTGCTGTAGAATGCAGCACACATAGAAGGAGCAAAAATCGTGGAGAAATAAAAGTATTTCTCTTTGTAGCGCCACTTTAACGCCTTCCCTGGAAAAGTGTTATTTTTTGGCTCTGTCTCAGATTTACGAAGCCTTGTGAATCTGGGACAATGTCAAAAATCCATGGCATGCGCCTTTGACACTGAGTATTGCGTGAATGAGGGACATATTTACAAGGCCATGTAAAGCAACGCAAAGTGGCTTTGCGTGTCCTTTTAAAAATATGAGCCAGCACACAGTGCCACCGTAGCGTCAAAAAAAGAGGCGCTCTAATAGCACTAGGGGATTGTAGATATGTCCCACTATTTTGAAAAATAACATAAGATTTTCAAACCAAGAGGGAGAGATTATGTATACTTTTTTGTCTGTACGTATGTAAAAATCTGACACCAAACTCGACAGAAATCACCTGTACCCAAACATTTACCAGAAAATACATTTACATGGGGAGTGTAACACCCCAAGCACACCACCTGAAGCTATGGCCCTGGCAATTGCTTTATATAGAAGATTCACGAAAGGGCCCAAGACAACTACCTCAATTTATATAAGTCTTGTGGGATCCTACCCAAACCAGGTGCCTTACATGTTTTCAATAATTGGTATTACTGTTTCGTCAAGAGAATCTGATTGGAAGCATTGGTTTGATTGACCCGTCACCACTGTTCAAATCTTCAGGGTACTAGGACTCTACCGCATAGGTTTTGTACAAACCAGAGACTGTTGGGACGGAACGTATGGCTGTATATGCTCCTGGTTGTTTTTGAGATGCCAAATGCTAGTGTGTGCCAAAACGACCTGCTGTCTTTAATCATTTATGCATCTAATAAATTGCTCCACATATTTCCCTCCCACTTCATTTTACTAGCGGCTCACATCAATTTAGAATCTTTCCTACATTCCTGGATGGCTATCCCATTGCATTGTTTAACTGCGCACATGAACTCAAATCTAGCTCCTCCAAATTTGCTATCAAAACACAATGCTTCCTTGTGTCTAAGTGGTTGTGTCTTCCCTTTCCGGGTCTGGTTTCTTAGTCGACTAATGGATACACTGTAGGGGCCTGTGTTCAACCTCATGGTCACAGGTTCAAATCCCGACCGGTCCACTTAGACTTCCATCCTTCTGAGGTCGGTAAAATGAATACCATAGAGTTGGTTAACATTACACATCTGTCATTCAGCATCAAGATAGTCTTGGGTGAAGGTGTGCTTTACAAATATACATGTTATGTTCTTATAAAACATTTCTCTCAGTGACTCAAATAGCATATGTTTGATATGTTGGGTATCAACTATTAGAATCTCTGTATGGTTCCAGATTGTCTTCAACAATGGTATATATTGGCAAGTATGTCAGGTCTCGTCACAATAAAAGACCACTTGACACATCTTCTATTTTTAGGATTAAAGGGTGGTGAATCAGCTACATCATTGGTTGAATCCAGCTCAATAAACGGGAACCATTTGAGGATCATTCAATCAATCAATCAATCAATCAATCATATAATTTGTAAAGCGCACTACTTACCCGTGAGGGTCTCAAGGCCATGGGGTGGGGAATGCTGCTACTGCTCGAAAAGCCAGGTCTTGAGGAGTTTTCTGAAGGTCAGCAGGTCTTGGGTCTGCCGTAGGTGGATGGGGAGGGTGTTCCAGGTCTTTGCAGTGAGGTTGGAGAACAATCTGCCGCCTAAGGTCGCTATTCGGAAGCGGGGGACTGTAGCAAGTGCGAGGTCGGCGGAGCAGAGCTGGCGGGTGAGGGTGTAGAAGCTGAGTCGTCTGTTTAGGTACGTTGGTCCGGTGTTGTGGAGTGGCTTGTGTGCGAGGGTGAGGAGCTTGAAGGTTATCCTCTTGTTGACCGGGAGCCAGTGCAGGTCTCTCAGGTGGGGTGTGATGTGGCTGCGGCGAGGGATGCCGGGGATCAGGCGTGCAGAGGCGTTCTGGATGCGTTGGAGCCGTCTTATGAGTTTGGCCGAGGCTCCTGCATAGAGGGCGTTTCCATAGTCCAACCTACTGCTGACAAAAGCCTGGGTCACTGTTCTTCTCGTTTCAGTGGGGATCCACTCGTAGATCCTACGGAGCATGCGGAGAGTGTTGAAGCAGGAAAAGGAGACGGCGTTGACCTGTTTAATCATGGAGAGGGTGGAGTTGAGGATGACCCCTAGGTTACGTGCGTGGTCGGTGGGTGTTGGAGCGGTTCCCAGTGCGGCCGGACACCAGGAGTCGTCCCAGGCCGAAGGGTTGGGTCCGAGGATGAGGACCTCTGTCTTGTCCGAGTTCAGCTTCAGTCGGCTGTTCCTCATCCATTCAGCAACGTCCTTCATTCGTTCGTGAAGGTTGGTTTTGGCGGTGTGGGGTCCTTGGTGAGGGAGAGTATCAGGTGGGTGTCATCGGCATAGGAGAGGATGTTGAGGTCGTGCCGATGGGTGACGAGGGCGAGCGGTGCCTTGCAGATGTCAAACAGAGTTGGGCTGAGGGATGAGCCCTGGGGTACGCCGCAGATGATCTCGGTGGCTTCGGTCCGGAAAGGGGGAAGGCGGACGCTCTGTGTTCTGGCGGAGAGGAAGGAGGTGGTCCAGTCCAGGGCCTTCGCTTGGATCCCAGCGTTGTGGAGGCATGTTCGTAGTGTGTGGTGACAGACAGTGTCGAAGGCGGCTGACAGGTCCAGGAGGATAAGGGCCGCCGTTTCTCCGTTGTCCAGCAAGGACTTGATGTCATCGGTGGCGGCAATGAGGGCAGTCTCGGAGCTGTGGTTGCTGCGGAACCCAGACTGGCAAGGGTCCATGATGTTGTTCTCCTCGAGGTAGCGGGTCAGTTGTTCGTTGACGGTCTTCTCGATGACCTTTGCGGGAACGGGAGCAGGAGATGGGCCAGAAGTTCTTGAGGTCCTTGGGGTCCGCCTTGGGTTTCTTGAGTAAGGCGTCGATCTTGGCGTGCTTCCCGCTCTCCGGGAAGGTTGCTGTCTCGAGGGAGGTGTTGATGACTTTCCGGAGATGGGGTGCAATGGATTTGCTGGCTTTGTTGAAGATGTGGTGTGGGTATGGATCTGATAAGGATAAGAGATAAAGAGTTATTTTTGCTATCTCCTCTATAGAATACGTCCAGGTCATGACTATAAGGTCACAAGCATAGGTCTGACAATATATAATATATTTTACTGGTGGCCGTCCCTCTCTTAAAAGTGTACCCTACTTCCTTGTCCGAGGCATTTAGGCAGTTACAGGCAAGGCCGGAATGGCTGGACCGGGGATTTCCCCAGGAGGATGAAAGGGTGGTGGAAGGTTTTGTTACTGGGGGTCGATTTTCCAGCAGTGCTGCAATGTCGGCCCCCTGTAACAAAATCACCAGTCCAGCATAATCCATACAGCACTCACTTTCGTTTCTAGACTCCGTCTGTTTTGAAATATGGTACAGTTTTAAAAGCACCAGCCGCAGAGTTCTTGGTATATGGAGCACTTTTTAGCGACAATAAAGGTGTCAAGATATCTCTGGTGATTATTCTTCCTGCTGGAGGGAGCTGGAGATTTGTCTAGTGGCAATTTTGACTCATCTAAAGTAGCACAGAGGGTTAATATGCCTGCTGCAAAGAATGTGTACCACACAGATCATATAAGATTATTTTTTGTCCACTGTTCTGTGGGTTACAGCTTTTTGTCACAGAGATCCTTTTTTACTGTACAGTTCACAAATTACAACAGTAATCTAGCACAGTAAGCAATGAACGGTCATCAAAGAGCTGCTTGCAAACGACATGGTACATGTTAGAATGTTACATTTTTTCCAGTCTTTAATTTTCCTAAAGTTGCTAAAAAGGGTTTGTTTGGGTAGAAATAAATTCTTAATAGTAAATGTAACCTTAACCACTGTGTTACATTTTGAATCCTGAGTTTGTGCTTCTCCAGCCCAAGCACTCTTAAAAAATGCCTATGCCTCGTAGGGCCCTTTGTCTTAAAATGTTCTATATGCTCACTTATACGCGTATTTTACATTTTCTCTATGTGTGTTTTATGTAAAGTGCTCCGACACCATAATCTGGTATGAGAGGCGCTATAAAACTAATTAAATACATGTGAGAGAGGG
The DNA here is from genome assembly GCF_964263255.1 of Lissotriton vulgaris. Lineage (NCBI taxonomy): Eukaryota > Metazoa > Chordata > Amphibia > Caudata > Salamandridae > Lissotriton > Lissotriton vulgaris. The sequence goes on from NC_141687.1 coordinate 901,623,337, forward strand.
GCCATAGAGAGATGAGGGGGCACTGCTGGAGGGATATAATAAGGGAATGACTGAAGACCCCCAAAAAAGATTGTTGTTTCCTGAGTGCACTGTAAGCCCTTCATTTGCTATGCTTTATAAACTATACAATTGAATATATAATGAAAAATGTGTTGTAGAATCACCAATTTTGCCATTTTCCCCAAATGTTCTTGACGGGGAGAACCCCCCCCCCCCCCCCAATCCTCCTTGTAGTGTCTAGGCTTGCTCGCAAGGCTCACAATGCACATTGGTTGGTCTGACAACATTGCCTAGGCTGCTTTAGAGTTCCCTGACCGTCCCTGGTCACAGGTCTGAAGTCCGTATGCCAGGGCGTAGGTTGCTGTATGCAATACTTGGGCTGACAGACTTTTTCAGAGGCAAGGGAAGAGGATGTGGTCTTCCAGCTAGACTGTCGACTTTTGAGCTGGCAAACCTGGGTTCGGCCTCGGGGTCAACTCCACATCCTGTGCTTCTGGGCAAATCACTTAATCGTGCCTACCAAAAAAATTAATGTGTCCTTGTGTAACGTAACTGGTGCTCATGTAAAGCGCTCCAATACCTTTGGGGGGAGTTCGTGCTAATTAAATCTGCAAAAAAAATTAATTAATGTAGGAATGCCCTTCATTCTCTATTCTGATAAGGGTGTTCATTATGCCTAAAGGCTCAAATGTTGCAAAATAATCCCCCCGCTGCCATTAGTGGACAGTCACCTAGATTCTGCTCCAAGTTACTATGAAGACGAAGGAAGCCTTGGGGCAGGTATTTCTTTTAATGTCCAAACATAAACCTCTGTGCGGTGTTTTGATATATTTGTGTATCTCCAGGGTTCAACCTTCCATCCATGTAATCTATCTATAATATTCATGGAGATTCTGTAAAACTACTGCTATCTGAGATCACTGGTAATCCGTGAGACAGAGAGGGTTCTATTGCAAAAATCCCTGAATTGATACTCCACCGATTCAAGGTAACACATGTTGACTAGGGAACGCTGCAAACTCTTGGGAGGATGACTAGCTTTATTGTTATTATCTTTTGATAACCTTGAAAAACTCATACAGATAAAACTTCATTCCTTTCCATCATTTGCATCTTTTACCAATTCTATTACCTACATAGCATGACACCATTGACGACGCAAACATTGCTGTAGCTAATATGACACACAAATGGGTATTATAGTTAAAACCTGAATGCACTGTGTGTTTATGCAGAGGGCAGTCCATTAACAAATATTCAATAGCTTGGCGATCATAAGAGTATAACATCACATTTTATTAACAATGTATTAGTATAATACAAATTAATGTTAAATGTCAAAATTATGTCTTGATTAATTATAAGAACATTACAATTTACAGTGCATTCCAGTTTGCATTAAATTGGATCATCATCACGTTTTGTGTTATTCTCTATATTAGAAACCTCTTGCACCATCACAGATGCCGAAGCCCACTCCAGACACTTCTATTAAAGACACTTTGATAATAGTAATAAAGCGTCCCACTTGGCAGACCTCCGATGACGTCGATCCTCTCTCACTTGGAGGTTGTGTCTGATTCTAAAATTCACAGATTGATACAAGCAGGCCAGAAGGCGTGGCTCTACTCCTTCCAACTCACATTGTGTACACAATTGAAACACTCATGTTCTAAGAAACAGCTGTCAGGAATGGTAGGACAGGTGCCTTGTTCCTCTCCACTTTCACAAAAATCGCTTTAGAAAGACACTTTGGGGCAGATGTATCAAGATACCTATTTGCGATTCTCAAATAGCAATTTTTTGAGAATCGCTATATGAGAATCGCAAATGGTATGTAACAAACAAATCGCAATTTTTTAGCGATTTCTTGATATTCCTTAATTGTGAATTCGCAAATTGCAAATTCGCAATTAAGAAATACTTTCCCATTCATTTCTATGGGCCAAGAGGCCCTCAGGAAGGAATGGGGAGTTATTCTCAATTTGCGATTCGCAATTCGCTAATCGCAAATTGAGAATAATTTCAAGGGTGCAGGGGTGTCCAAAGGACACCCTGCTGCACCCCTGAAATTTACATGTGTGTGCATATGGCGCACATACATGCCCTAAGGGCATGTATGTGCGCCACATGGCACCTTTACAAATGCCAAAAAGTGATTTTGTAAAATAAATCACAAATTACAACCAAGTACAAGTTGGTGGTAATTTGCGAATTCTTAATTGGAATTCGCACAACTTGGGTGCTTCATACATAGCATTTAAGGAATCGCAATTTGCGATTCCTTAAATGCTGACGCAAAACTAAGGAATCGCAAATTTTGCGATTCCTTAAATTTGCGATGCGATTTCTATGATACATCGCATTTTCCGTTTTTTTTCTCGCAAACGCCTCTTTTTTGCGAATCACAGCGTTTGCGAGAAAAAAACAGATGATACATCTGCCCCATAGTGCGCATTTAAGCAGCTGTTAGGAGCAATGGTTCAGAAAAGGGGGTGGTGATGAACAGAGTGTCTGAATTAAGCAGACCACTCTTACCCATTCCAAAGATCAGGGCTTGATCCATCACCGCTATTTAGCTCACTGCACCATCCCAGCTCAGAACCTGGCTATATGCAACTTAGTCTGTCCCTGGCCCAGTGCATCATGGGAACAGGGCAGACCAAACTACCAAGCCAATTCTTCACCAGAAAGGAGACAAGCTTCCGGGGACCGGTTTCTGGCATTTCAGCCGTCGTCGGCCCGGCTTGCTTGAATCCTGATGGTGCAGTGAGCAAGGGACTCATGTCTGAGTAAACCCTGCCACACCTATAGTGGCCAAAAACGATTCAGAAAAGGGGGTGGTGATGAACAGAGTGTCTGAATTAAGCAGACCACTCTTACCCAGTCCAAAGATCAGGGCTTGATCCATCACCGTTATTTAGCTCTCTGCACCATCCCAGCTCAGAACCTGGCTATATGCAAATTAGTCTGTCCCTGGCCCAGTGCATCATGGGAACAGGGCAGACCAAACTACCAAGCCAATTCTTCACCAGAAAGGAGACAAGCTTCCAGGGACCGGTTTCTGGCATTTCAGCAGTCGTAGGCCCGGCTTGCTCGAATCCTGATGGTGCAGTGAGCAAGGGACTCATGTCTGAGTATACCCTGCCACACCTATAGTGGCCAAAAACGATTCAGAAAAGGGGGTGGTGATGAACAGAGTGTCTGAATTAAGCAGACCACTCTTACCCAGTCCAAAGATCAGGGCTTGATCCATCACCGTTATTTAGCTCTCTGCACCATCCCAGCTCAGAACCTGGCTATATGCAAATTAGTCTGTCCCTGGCCCAGTGCATCATGGGAACAGGGCAGACCAAACTACCAAGCCAATTCTTCACCAGAAAGGAGACAAGCTTCCGGGGACTGGTTTCTGGCATTTCAGCCGTCGTCGGCCCGGCTTGCTTGAATCCTGATGGTGCAGTGAGCAAGGGACTCATGTCTGAGTATACCCTGCCACTCCTATAGTGGCCAAAAACGATTCAGAAAAGGGGGTGGTGATGAACAGAGTGTCTGAATTAAGCAGACCACTCTTACCCAGTCCAAAGATCAGGGCTCGATCCATCACCGTTATGTAGCTCACTGCACCATCCCAGCTCAGAACCTGGCTATATGCAAATTAGTCTGTCCCTGGCCCAGTGCATCATGGGAACAGGGCAGACAAACTACCAAGCCAATTCTTCACCAGAAAGGAGACAAGCTTCCGTGGACCGGTTTCTGGCCTTTCAGCCGTCGTCGGCCTGGATTGCTTGAATCCTGATGGTGCAGTGAGCAAGGGACTCATGTCTGAGTATACACTGCCACACCTATAGTGACCAAAAATGATTCAGAAAGGGGGTGGTGATGAACAGAGTGTCTGAATTAAGCAGACCACTCTTACCCAGTCCAAAGATCAGGGCTTGATCCATCACCGTTATGTAGCTCACTGCACCATCCCAGCTCAGAACCTGGCTATATGCAAATTAGTCTGTCCCTGGCCCAGTGTATCATGGGAACAGGGCAGACCAAACTACCGAGCCAATTCTTCACCAGAAAGGAGACAAGCTTCCGGGGACCGGTTTCTGGCATTTCAGCCGTCGTCGGCCCGGCTTGCTTGAATCCTGATGGTGCAGTGAGCAAGGGACTCATGTCTGAGTATACCCTGCCACACCTATAGTGGCCAAAAACGATTCAGAAAAGGGGGTGGTGATGAACAGAGTGTCTGAATTAAGCAGACCACTCTTACCCAGTCCAAAGATCAGGGCTTGATCCATCACCGTTATTTAGCTCACTGCACCATCCCAGCTCAGAACCTGGCTATATGCAAATTAGTCTGTCCCTGGCCCAGTGCATCATGGGAACAGGGCAGACCAAACTACCAAGCCAATTCTTCACCAGAAAGGAGACAAGCTTCCGGGGACCGGTTTCTGGCATTTCAGCCGTCGTCGGCCCGGCTTGCTTGAATCCTGATGGTGCAGTGAGCAAGGGACTCATGTCTGAGTATACCCTGCCACACCTATAGTGGCCAAAAACGATTCAGAAAAGGGGGTGGTGATGAACAGAGTGTCTGAATTAAGCAGACCACTCTTACCCAGTCCAAAGATCAGGGCTTGATCCATCACCGTTATTTAGCTCACTGCACCATCCCAGCTCAGAACCTGGCTATATGCAAATTAGTCTGTCCCTGGCCCAGTGCATCATGGGAACAGGGGAGATCAAACTACCAAGCCAATACTTCACCAGAAAGGAGACAAGCTTCCGGGGACCGGTTTCTGGCATTTCAGCCGTCGTCGGCCCGGCTTGCTTGAATCCTGATGGTGCAGTGAGCAAGGGACTCATGTCTGAGTATACCCTGCCACACCTATAGTGGCCAAAAACGATTCAGAAAAGGAGGTGGTGATGAACAGAGTGTCTGAATTAAGCAGACCACTCTTACCCAGTCCAAAGATCAGGGCTTGATCCATCACCGTTATTTAGCTCACTGCACCATCCCAGCTCAGAACCTGGCTATATGCAAATTAGTCTGTCCCTGGCCCAGTGCATCATGGGAACAGGGCAGACCAAACTACCAAGCCAATTCTTCACCAGAAAGGAGACAAGCTTCCGGGGACTGGTGCAGTGAGCTAAAAAACGGTGATGGATCAAGCCCTGATCTTTGGACTGGGTAAGAGTGGTCTGCTTAATTCAGACACTCTGTTCATCACCACCCCCTTTTCTGAATCATTTTTGTCCACCATAAGCGTGGAAGGGTATACTCAGATGTGAGTCCCTAGCTCATTGCACCATCAGGATTCAAGCAAGCCGGGCCGAAGATGGCTGAAATGCCAGAAACCGGTCCCCGGTAGCTTGTTTCCTTCCCAGTATAAGAATTGGCTTGGTAGTTTGGTCTGCCCTGTTCCCATGATGCACTGGGCCAGGGTCAGACTAATTTGCATATAGCCAAGTTCTGAGCTGGGATGGTGCAGTGAGCTAAAAAACGGTAATGGATCAAGCCCTGATCTTTGGACTGGGTAAGAGTGGTCTGCTTAATTCAGACACTCTGTTCATCACCACCCCCTTTTCTGAATCGTTAGGAGCAATGGGGCAGATGTATCAAGATACCTCTTACGCGATTCTCAAATAGCAAATTTTTGACAATGCTATTTGAGAATCGCAAATGGTATGTAACAAAAAAATCAAAATTTTTAGCGATTTCTTGATATTCCTTCATTGCGAATTCACAAATTGCGAATTCGCAATTAAGGAATACTTTCCCATTCATTTCTATGGGCCAGGAGGCCCATAGGAAGGAATGGGAAGTTATTCTCAATTTGCAATGCGCAATTTGCTAATCGCAAATTGAGAATAATTTCAAGAGTGCAGGGGTGTCCAAAGGACACACAGCTGCACCCCTTAAATGTACATGTGTGTGCAAATGGCACACATACATGCCCTGAGGGCATGTATTTGCGCCACATGGCACCTTTACAAATGCCAAAAAATGCATTTGTAAAAGAAATCGCAAATTACCACCAAGTACAAGTTGGTGGTAATTTGCGATTTCTTAATTGGAATTCGCACAACTTGGGTGCTTCATACATATCACTTAAGGAATTTTACTGAGGCCAGCATGTTGTTGCTTAAACTGATGTCAATTTATCTTAATCTGACACGTGTATGCCTTGCATACTCAACCATTTAATTGACTATATTAGATGTAATCCCCAGCACCGCCCAGTGCTCCTACCCACTCTTTTAAAGCATGTGCCTACATCACGGCTTTCGCATTATTTCTATCCCTTGGCAATTGAAGTGCTATGAATTAAACACTGCCCGTTACTGATGTCAGTCTGTTGTTTGTTTAAGCTTTCTTCGGCTTCTCGTATCTGTATCATTTGTAATATTTATCAACTGCTCTGACATTTTAGCACTAACATTGAAGGGCCTTGAATACTAGTATCTTTTACCCTTGCCATTCTCAGCTTTGCATGAACATAGTCTCTTTGGTATTATTATAATTAACATACAGTCTCTTCGAATAATTCGAGACATTTGTTGACTTTCTTTGTAGTATAGCTCAGGTCGCCTCCATTTCTTGAAACGGATCCAATCTCGGACCGCACTTGTATATGACCACATTTTCTAATGAGTATATTAACATTGCTTTGTGTGTTTTTAATCACGCCCGTCTCCATTGTTTAAAGTGTGGACTCTCAACACAGAAGCTTGGTGACTTAGGCAACAGAGGCCTGGGTCTGAAATCTTGGCATTCTATTGGCGTCAAATTGTGTGATACCGGGCAGATCATGCTGTCTCCCTGTGCCTTGGTTGTATTTCCTTACTGTGAATGACTCAAACTGATTTACTTTGCAATGAGCACAATTCAGTGAAGACATCACGGACTTCATCACTCCACACGCGCTCCCCTCCGAGGATTACATCCTTTTGGGAGACCTCAACTTTCACCTTGAAAAGAACAACGACCGCAACACCACCACCCTCCTGGACAACCTCGCCAACCTCGGACTTAAACAACTTGTCACTACCCCCACCCACATCGCAGGTCACACACTCGACCCTATCCTCACCTCCAGCAAACATGTCTCCTTCAGCCACACCACAGCTCTCCTCTGGACGGACCACAGCTGCGTTCACTTTACCTACAACAAGACCACAACCAACAACCACCCTCAACCCACTCTGCAAAGAAACTGGAACAAAATCACCATCGACCAAATCTCCTCATCGCTTCTTCAAAACCCCCCTACCCACTCCACAAACCCCGACCAAGCAGCCATTAACCTCACCCAATGGCTATCCAACAGCGCAGACATCCTAGCACCTCTGAAAAAACGACAAATCAAACTAGGCAGCAAGAAGGCCTCCTGGTTCAACGATGATCTTAAGAAATCCAAGAAACTCTGTCGCTCCCTTGAGAAGGCCTGGAAAAAAGACCCAACCACCAGCACCAAAGACGCCTTCAAAAACGCCACCCGCATACACCACCAACTGATCCGGAATGCCAAGAAAGCCGCTTTCAAGGACCGACTAGATAACAACGCCCACAACAGCAAGGAATTATTCAACATCGTCAAGGAATTTACCAACCCCTCAGCCAACTCCAACGACATCACCCCCTCTCAAGCCCTCTGTGACTCCCTAGCTTCATTCTTCTACAACAAAATTGCAGACATCCACAACAGCTTCGACAACCGACCCAAAGACCAACCCACCCAACCCCCTGCAGGACCCCCACCCCCCCTGAACATCCTCAATAACTGGAAGCCAATCTCCACTGAGGACACCATCCGTCTGATGAACTCTATCCACTCAGGATCCCCCACAGACCCATGCCCTCACCACATCTTTAACAAAGCAGACTCCATTATAGCACCGCACCTCCGAGACGTCATCAACTGCTCCCTCAACTCCGCAACCTTCCCGGAAAGCTGGAAACACGCAGAACTCAGCGCCCTCCTGAAGAAACCCACAGCTGACCCCACTGAACTCAAAAACTACCGCCCCATCTCGCTCCTCCCCTTCCCCGCAAAAGTCATTGAGAAAGCTGTCAACAACCAGCTCGCCGCCTTCCTCGAAACCAACAAATCCCTCGACTCCTCACAGTCCGGCTTCCGAGCCAAACACAGCACTGAGACCGCACTCATCGCAGCAACAGACGACATTCGAACACTACTGGACAATGGAGACACAGTCGCCCTCATCCTCCTCGACCTCTCCGCAGCCTTCGACACAGTCTGTCATAGCACCCTTTTACAACGCCTCAGAAACGTCGGAATCCATGGAAAAGCACTGGAATGGATCACCTCGTTCCTCACCGGAAGAACCCAGAGAGTCTGCCTCCCACCATTCAAGTCAGAGGCCACTGAAGTCATCTGCGGCGTGCCACAAGGATCTTCACTCAGCCCCACCCTCTTCAACGTATACATGAGCCCCCTCGCGGCCATCGCACGCCAACACAACCTCAACATCATCTCCTACGCCGACGACACTCAACTGATCCTATCACTCACCAGAGACCCTAACACTGCCAAAACCAACCTGCATGAAGGAATGAAAGAAGTAGCCGAATGGATGAAGCACAGCCGTCTGAAACTGAACTCAGACAAAACAGAAGTCCTCATCCTAGGCTCCTCCCCCTCCGCCTGGGATGACTCTTGGTGGCCAGAGGCCCTTGGAAAAGCACCCATCCCGACGGACCACGCACGGAACCTGGGCGTCATCCTGGATTCCTCACTCTCGATGAACAGACAAGTCAACGCCGTTTCTTCATCTTGCTTCAACATTCTTCGCATGCTCAAAAAAACATTTCGCTGGATCCCCACCGAAACTAGAAAAACAGTCACCCACGCTCTGGTCACGAGCCGACTGGACTACGGAAACACCCTCTACGCCGGTACCACCGCAAAACTCCAGAAAAAACTCCAACGCATCCAGAACGCTTCAGCCAGGCTCATATTAGACATCCCGCGTAAAGAACACATCTCTGGTCACCTGAAAAACCTCCACTGGCTCCCCGTCAATAAGAGGATTACTTTCCGGCTCCTAACCCACGCACACAAAGCACTCTACGAAATCGGACCCGAATGCCTCAACACACGACTGTCCTTCTACACCCCCCCCGCCAGCTACGATCCTCCAACCAAGCCCTTGCCACTGTTCCTCGCATCAACAAAACCACTATGGGAGGTAGATCCTTCTCCTACCTGGCAGCTAAAACCTGGAACTCACTTCCCACTCACCTTCGCCTTACTCAGAACCACCTAGCATTCAGAAAGCAACTCAAAACGTGGATATTTGACAAGTAACTCCCCACCCTTCTTCAAACGCCTTGAGACCCTCTGGGTATGTAGCGCGCTATATAAATTTTTTGACTTGACTTGACTATTAACGAAAATTCATTATAAGCAGCAACACTCTACAAGAGCAAGTCCAGAAGCACGCCACCATTGCGTCACTTTAGTGAATTAATTACACTGAATTATTTTCACATTACATAAAATTAATAAAAGGGAGATTGATAATAGCTGAAGACTGAACTTTACATACTTCCTTTATTTAAACGTTATTTAAACATGTTTCTATGGTAGTAAAAGTATTTGCTGTCCTGTGGTGTTCTCATTTCTCGCAGTGGTGTAAATAGGAGATACCATTTTATCACAGTTTGAATTATGGCAGATTCGTGATTCCCATGAGCACAGGTTGCAAGAAAGCATACACTTTTATATATTCTTCCCTTATGACCTCTATTACTTTTCCTATCCCACCCTTTGCACTCTTTCAAAAAAGTACAAATATGATAAACATACTTGTCTTTCAGTCTAGAATACTGCTGGTTGCTCTTTTCTGGGGAAACCTACCTGCAATCACTTCGCGAGGACTGCAACATTGCCCACGCCGCTCCTGTAGAAACAATCCTCCCGCCGAATTAGAACCAGGCCAACCAGGATTACCCATCCCAGCACCCTCGGTCGGCGCCAACCACCGGCGTCATACCAAAGCACTTGGAGGCGCTTAAAAATGCATTGGGCCTCCCGCAGCGTGGCTCTTGTCTGGAACACTGCTGGTTGCTCTTTTCTGGGGAAACCTACTTGCCATCAGTCCTTGAGGACTGCAACGTTGCCCATGCCGCTACTGTAGAAATGATCCTCCCACCAAATTAGATGCAGGCCCATCAGGACTACCAATCCCAGCATCCTCGGCCAGCACCCACCACCGGCGTCATACCAAAGCGCCTGGAGGCGCTTAAAAATGCATTGGGCCTCCCGCAGCGCGAGTCTTGTCTGGAATACTGCTGGTTGCTCTTTTCTCGGGAAACCTACCTGCCATCAGTCCGCAAGGACTACAATGTTGCCCACGCCGCTCCTGTAGAAATGATCCTGCCGCCGAATTAGACGCGGGTCGACCAGGACTACCATTTCAGCATCCTCAGACGGCACCCACCACCGGCATCATACCAAAGCGCCTGGAGGCGCTTAAAAATTCATTGGGCCTCCCGCAGCGCTGGACACACGCGGGCGTACCCGGTGCTGCCTGGGCAAAGCCCGGGCCAAGGGCAGGCCCGTCCGCGCCCATGAAAGCCAGGAGGAGGCAGGGCAGGGCCACCCCTCTTCCATTGGTCGCCCAGTGTCTCCAAGGACTTAGTCAGTGGTTTTTGAACTTTAACTTTAATTCTTGCCCTCTTGACACATTCTATTTTTAGTATTTGTGTTTCTTTGATAGCAATTAATCATGAGTAAGGGAGTGTGCACTGCTTTGAAATAAAGGTTTTAAAAAATAAAAAAAATAAAAAATCATGAGTAAGGGCCATCGCAAGGGGGCAGGGGGGGCAGGGGGCCCAGGCGTTGTAGGAACACTCAACATATTTCTTATGCGGGCTGAGTCTGTTCTTATTCACGAAAATGAGCTCATTCAAAGGACACTCTCTCTAGATCCCCTATGAGCCTCCACTGAAGTTCCCCTAGTTGGTCCCCTGTTAATCTCGGATCCACCTGCTGATTGCATGCCGCAAGTGGCTCCTACGTCTTCAGTATCCTTATCAAACGACCCATCCACTTTAGCTGGTGTCCCCATCCCTACTCCTTTCCCTCCAGCTAAGATCCTTACACGCCAGGAACGATCAGTCCAGGTAAAGGAAAGGGAGGGCGCAGCTACCGTTACAGCTAAGAAAAGGAAAGCCGGTGCACTGCCACTAACAACACACCAGGCTAGCAAAGTGGCAAAAACTAGAGGGGCGGCTCGTATCAATAAATGCTGTTCCCATGAGGTTGTAGATACAAGTACTTCCAGTCCAATAGATAATAAAGCTCAGGCCCATTCTTCCTGTAATAAAAATAAATAGTGCAGCACTCCAACTAAAAGTATTCTGTCTGGAACACGGGCTGAGAGCAGCCAACGGGCGGACCAGATCAGATAAAACTGGGATGCCAACATACAATAGTGGGCAACGTACTAGTTGTATAGACTATTTTATTATCAATAAGGAGTTTTGGCCCAATTTATTAGACATGATAGTCTGTGACCGAACAGAAAGCGATCATAACCCTCTGTGACTCTCCTTATGGCACTTGCATCCAAATTGTGGAGAGGGCCGTTATCACGCATAGACATTGTAGAGGCACAATTGACAAATGATACACAACGTCTCAAATGGGCTAATGTGGCCAACAAAGTAGAGCACTTGAACCATATGAGTAGGTTGGTAGCTAACGCCATAGACACTCTCCAGGCTGATGCTGCACAGGAAGAACACATCCATAGAGCAGTCCAGGTTCATGAGCATCTTTTTACAGAATTTAAAAGCGTTTTTATTATCAAAAATAAAAAATTGATTAAACCCCCATGTCACAAGGCTGCCGTTTAATATAACTCCTCCTGCCGTACTTCTTATAGAACCCTAGCGGCAGCAACTAGGACCAAAGATAGGGAATCCATAAGAGAGAATAGGTTCGCGTACAAAGCTGTGCAATCCCAGGCCAAAAAGGACTGGGATGAAGATCACTGGGCTGATCTTCTCAATGCATGCACTGGGAGAGATATGACAGCTTTTTGGCATTTGGTGAAGTGGGGGAGCAGGGACCCAAGAAAAGTTCCCACAAATTACATGGAGCCAGAACAGTAGGTCTTACACTACAAAGGTCAGTTCTCATGCGATTCAGATGTCCATGACACCTTTGTAATGCCGTCCCCCATCCCAAACCAACATATAACTAAGAAAGAAGTAGAAAATGCCGTTCTCCCGGTCCCCAAAGGCAGGGCTCCCGGGCCCGATTGCATCCCTGCTGATCTGCTCCTCCAAGATCTAGATACCTGGGCATTATAAATTCAGCTCCTAGTGAACACCATCGCCAAGGTAGCATCCATGCCCAGTACTTTTGCAGGAGCAGTAATACTTCCCATTTTCAAAAAAGGGGATCACTCGTTACCTGGAAATTACAGGCCCATAAGCCTTATTGACTGTATTTAAAAGGTGTCTGCAAGGGTGGTGCTTGGTAGAATCCAGGCTTGGATGGAGGAATGTAATATCCTCTCCGATCTCCAGGCGGGGTTTCGGGCAAGCACCAGCACAGTGGACCAGGTCTTAAGGCTTATTCTAATTTATTGGCGCACTGTAACTCTGGGGAGAGGCACCATTTATGCAGCCTTCGTGGACCTCAAGTCAGCTTTTGATTTGGTCCCGCGTCCCAAGATGTGGTGTACTCTCTTAAAGTTGGGTCTGCCACTGGATATTCTGGCATTTGTCATCAAATTACATACGGACAACTATGCTCAGGTTAGATGGGACATGGGGGCAGCACCACAGAAAAGTTTCTGGTTGAGAAGAGGGTCAGACAGGGGTGCGTTCTAGCACCCACACTCTTCTCATTGTACATTAACGGGGTAGTGAAATATTTTGAGGACTTCTCCACAGATGCTCCCTCTCTAGATGGGACCAAGATCCCGCTATTAGTGTTCGCCGATGACACTGTCATTCTCTCTAAGACGAGACAGAGCCTCCAACGTGCCCTCACAAGATTTGAGGAGTTCTGTGCAGACCACAAACTTATTGTCAATGTTGATAAAACAAAGTACATGGTCCTACATAACTCCAAAAAGGTCATCGGGGAAGTCAGAATAAAGGAAGGGGTCTTGGAACAAACAGAGATTTTTTCCTATTTTGTGGTAACAATAGACAGAAAACAAAGTTGGAAGCCACAAATAGACTGCCTTACTGTCAGACACGCTCAACTTTCAGGCGCCTTGCTCAAGGAGCACAGATGTTCTTATAACAAACCCATAGCTCCTGTATTACAGATCTATAACACCAAAATTGGTACCTCAATCCTGTATGGGGCAGAGCTGTAGGGATACGCCAACTTGGATTCCCTAGTGGTGGCCCAGAACAAATTCCTATGGCCCTTAAATGGCCTTCCCCAATTCACCCCATTAGTATCCCTCTTTGTAGTTTTGGGATGTCATTCAATCAGGGATGTGGCACACTACAGGCCAGTGGCATACTGGAGGAGACTTTGGGTAACTCCTGAGCTCCCACACTATGCCCTGGCTCTTTTAGAAGTCAGGATCTAGAGATAAATAGGAAACTTGTGTGGTTTAGGTGTGTCAAAAATATACTCTGTGAGTTGGGAATGAGCCGTTTGTGGACCTCCCCAGCCGGAAGTATATTTCCAAGCAAAACTGAGCTAAAGGCAGTCTACTGGAACATGATCAATATGAAACGTTTTGCAGTCTCTTCTAGTCTCACTCTGTCTAAAGTCTTTTATGACATAAAGCACGAACCCAATTACGAGGGGTACTGTGATTTAATTACATCAACTCGAGACAGGAAATTATTCCACCAGTTCAGGGTGGGAACATTACCTACAAATGCTTTTACCTCCAAATGTTGTAACACAAACACAAATACTAGCAATTGCCCTTTTTGTCCGGACAGGACTGACACACTGGATCATATCTTTTTTTCTGTCCAGCTTATTGCAAATCCAGTTGTAGTTGGCTAAAACCCATATGTTCTAACCTGGGTACTAGATCCAGTAGTGATGCTTTTAGAATCCTCAAAACATCAGTGGATACTGTGATTGCTGCAGCAAAGTTCCTGGGTTGGGTGTGGGTGATCCGATGTATTGAAAGGAGGCATAGGTAATTGTCTATGTTTTGTCCTGCACCTCTGTTTTCCTAAAATAACACTATGCACTTTATTGTACTGTTATGTTGCCCCCTTGAAAATGTAAAGCCGAAGGCTGATTCCCTATGTAGGCTGCCTACCTAGTGTGTGTTTTAGAGTCTTTTTAACTTATTTATTGTTTTATGAAGAATATTCAGGGTGCTCGTTCCGAACCAAGCTAATTAACAAGTATCCTGTTTTAGAAACATGTTGTATTGTTCAATTTGGCCTCCAAGTTTATGTTGTTTTAACTTTTGTGATTTTTTAAAAATAGAAATAAAGTTTATGAACTGAACTGATAAACATTGTTCAAATTTCAAAACACTATATTTCTTTATAATGTGACAATTGCAACACAAGTATATTAAATTGTACAACTGCATTGACTGGCAGTTGTTAGAAATGATTACACTCAGGAACATAAAAATATTCATGCCCCCTGTGCCACTGCCCTGATGACAATGCTATAGTAAACCAAGAGGGAAGTCAGTTGTCTTGTGCCCCCTATATGTGGCCAATATTGTTACTGTAAATGGGGTAATATTATGGTCTTTTGTTTTTGTGCACACCCTGAATTGATGTATATAAAGGTGCTCTCGTGTGATGATGAAGGACAAGGAGGAACTTTGAAAAAGTGATTACCTAGGACCACCCAATAGGGGTAAGTGGATGCCGGCATTGATACAAGGTTTCCTAGGTTAATGCGGTTCTCTTTCTCTCTCCCATTTTTGATCAAAGCTTACTGCTTTGCATTTAATTACTTGAAGCACTAAACCTGCAAACTGTGTTAAGTACATAAGGACTGTGCATAGTTCACAAGGATTGGTAGTGGTGGGGTTTGGAGCTGGTGATGTTTTAATGCAAAAGCTAAACAGAAAAGCAGAGTACACACCTTTGGTCTGTGCATTGAGCCCATTTACTCCACACATATAAATTCTTTATCCATTTTCATGCATTCTTGGAAAAAAATCATCCTCCTACTCCTCACTTATCCAACTGTTCATTCATTAATTGAGCCTTGTAGCCATGTCTCCAATCTCCAGCCATTCATTCAATGATTGGACATTCAATGATTGAACATTATGTTGTAAAACATAGCATTTGTCCAATTTTTGTGAAAACTTTCTTGGTGGGAGAAACTCCACCTCCTAAACCATCTTTGCAGTGGTCAGGTCCTCGCTATGTACAGTATGATGGCCGGCCTGACAAAATTTAACAGGGCAGCTTTTGGTTCCCATTCCAGCCCTGAGAGTCGAGGGCAAGTCTATTCTCACAGTCATCACCTGAAGGTGCATGACTGCGTGCTTGTGGAAACTGTGGTTTAATAAATCACTCAGTGCCTAAAGTTAACCTACAATAGTTTGTTCAAATCTCTATCATCATGGTTATACAGATTGATGTAGCTATAGATATAATTCTATGTTTTTTTAGTACTTCATGACAGAGTGTTGGGAGTGGAATCCGACAATCACATTCTCTTGGTTGGATGGTTGATTTGACAGTTGAGTGAACTGCTGCCTGAGAAAGGGTCTCTGGTGGCGCGCTGCATGCTGTAACTTTAAATAAAAATCCTTGGATGAAGAAACCTATCTTGACTTCATTCTTCAGTAGTTACAGTTTTGTTGTGTTGTATACTGCTGTTTAGTGAAAGGACATCTTTGGAGTAAATATGCACTATGTGGCATGTTATCAAGGCCCAGAGAGATTGCATCACACCCTTGAATTTATCCTGTGCTTACTAGCTAGGTCCTTTTATGATTCCATAGTTAGTCTTGGTCAGTATTACACATCCACTGATGCGGTACAATAGTGTTTGATCTGCATAAAGTTTGCGCTTAAGACTTGTTTCATAACATAGCCTTATAGCCCGCCGTAGAGGGCTATACTGGCTATTAAAGGCCTTCTCCAGTGTTAAAGGCCCCGAGCCGAAGGCGAGGGCCTTTAACAAGGGAGAGGAACTTTAATAGCGGTATAGCCCATCTACGAAGGGCTATAAGGCTATTAGAACATTCTGTCACTAGAGGAAAGAATGTTCTAACAAAAAAAACAAAGCCTTTTGGGAGCGTGAGGGGATTGGAATCCCCTCAGGCTCCCCGAACTCTTTGTTCACAGCCAGAGCTGTGAACAAAGAAACATTGGAATGTTGGAGCTCAAGGCTTATACCAGCCATTATAAGCCCGGGGCACTCCATTGTTTTCAATTTAGCTACCAACATTCCAATGTTCTAATAATCAGTAGTATTTTTGTGGGACTTTGAGCTTGGCCAGTCTAAAACCCAGGATTAATCTGTCAAAAGTTCAATCCTATTTCAATGTAGGAGCCTTTCTTCATTAGTAACATAGGGTGAATTTTTTTGTCTCAGCCTGCCAATCTGACATTTTAGGCAGTAGCTGCTGAAGAAGTGTCTGTCAGCACTTAGCAGTGGCCAGTTGAGTAGGCAGCACAGTCTGGTGTTCTCTTTAAGATCTGCTTAAATTCCTGCCTTCTGGTAGCAGATCCTATGTTGGTACCTTTCTCTCTTTATTTCCAATCAATTGGGCACATTGAAAGCATCACTTATTACCTAATGGGGGGAGTCTTAGCACCTCAGCCAGAGGGATGAAAACTTAATAGTTTTTCTTTAATTAGTGCTTCTTTCAGGTGCCAGATTTTAATAGTAGTTTGGAAGGGCTCTGGAAGCCTTGGATCAGGAGCAAGAGTTTTCTCCAGATTTATCTTGTTTCCTTTTGAGTTAGAAGTTCAGATGGTATCTGTCCTGTTTCTAATGTAGAGGACCCCTGAGGGATTGGGCCTTCAGTTAAAAAAAAGAGCTGCTCAAGATGGAGGGGTGTATTGTTAGAGTTGGAATTTCTGCTTTGGACCTCAGATTCCGTTAAGGAGAAATCCTAGTCTTCTCAGACCTCTTTGCAACGTTGGAAAGAGCAGAGCTGCTGTTGGACTCTTTTAGGTGGAGGCGTCTTTTGAGACTCAGGGCCAGATGTATCAAGCAAATTTGCATTCGCAAAGGCCAAAATTCGCACAATTTCGGCCTTTGCGAATGCAAATTTGCTAAATGGAATGTATGAAGCAAAATCTGGTGCACAATAAGGAATCGCAAAATTTGCGATTCCTTATTTTGGAATTGCATTTAAGGAATCGCAAATTATGTGATTCCTTAAATGCAATGTATGTAGCAAACAAAATTAGCAAAATGCCCTTAAGGAATCGCAAATTACCACCAACTTCTAGTTGGTGGTAATTTGCGCATTCCTTGAAAAATGCACATTTTTCAAAGTGCCATGTGACGCACATACATGCCCTTAGGGCATGTATGTGCACCACATATGCACCCATGCATATTTCAGGGGTACAACAGGGTGTCCTTCAGACTCCCCTGCAACCTTGAAATTATTCTCAATTTGCGATTAGCAAATTGCTAATCGCAAATTGAGAATAACTTCCAATTCATTCCTATGGGTCTCCTGGCCCATAGAAATGAATGGGAAATTATTCCTTAATTGCGATTAGCAATTTGCTAATCGCAATTAAGGAATTTTAAGAAATCGCAAAAAAATAGCAAATTTCTACATACATCCCAATTTGCAGTTCCCAAATAGCAATTTCTGAAAAAATCGGTATTTGGGAATCGCAAATGATGGTAATGATACATCTGCCCCTTAGTTGTTTGTGAGAGGCATCCTTCTTTGGTCTATTGAAAATATCAAATGGGTTTTGCCTATTTGTTCTCTCCACTCCCCGCAGACCCTCCCTACCGGCTCCCTTCTTATGACGCCCCCGGAGCGACCGCGCAGCGGACGCGCGCAGCGGGAGCGCCGATTGTGCGCCAAAGGTAAGCCCGTCTGCGCCCGTCCGCGCCTGGACCGCGCCCAGTGCCAGGACCCCTGGCCCCCGAGGACCCCAGCCCACCCGCCGGACGTACACCGCCGCCACCCTCAACGCGCTCAACACCGGCCGAATCCCGGGATGCTACCGAGCCACCCCGAGACGCACCCACGGACCCTTCAGCTGCCACGCCTGCAAGTTCACCTGCATCCGGACCTGCCTCGCACCAGCACCCGCCAAGCCGAACACCAGCAGCAACCACCTCAAGTGCATCCTGCTCAACACCCGCTCCGTCCACAGACACGCCATTGAACTCTGGATCCTCCTCGACACCACAGCTCCTGACGTTGCCTTCCTCACGGAAACCTGGATGAACGACTCCTCAGCGCCCGACATCGCCATCGCCATCCCAGAGGGCTACAAGATCACCCGGAGGGACCGCACCGCCAACCAGATGGGAGGAGGCATCGCCATCATCCACAGGGACACCATCCGCATCACGACCAACACCGACGACACCCTGACCACCGCCGAACACCTACACTTCCAGATCCACACCAACCCGAAGACCACCCTCAGAGGCACCCTGATCTACCGACCCCCGGGACCACGCACACAATTCAGCGAGGACATCGCCGACTTCGTCAGCCCGCATTCCCTCCCCTCCGCTGACTACATCCTCCTGGGAGACCTCAACTTCCACCTGGAGAACAACAGCGACCGCAACACCATCACCCTGCTCGACAACCTCGCCAACCTCGGACTCAAGCAGCTGGTGTCCACCCCCACCCACCTCGCCCGACACCCACTCGACGCCGTCTTCTCATCCAGCAAAGACATCGCCTTCAGCCACGCTACAGGACTCCACTGGACGGACCACAGCTGCGTCCACTTCACCTTCAGAAGAACGACGATCCACCACCACCAGCAACAGGTTGCCCGAAGAAACTGGAACAAGATCACAGCCGACCAGCTCGCCGCTTCCCTGAGCCAGCACCCTCCCGCCAGCTCAGCGAACCCCAACCATGCCGCCGACAACCTCACGAAGTGGATCAGCAACTGCGCGGACGAACTCGCCCCAATGAGGACCCCGCCCAGCAGACCCGGCAGCAAGAAAGCCCCATGGTTCACCGACGAACTCAAGAGCTCCAAGAAGAACTGCCGAGCCCTCGAGAAAGTCTGGAGAAGGGAACCAACACCGGACAACATGACCACCCTCAAGCTTGCCACCCGGAAGCACCACCAACTGATCCGCGCCACCAAGAAAACTGCATACAAGGACCGGCTGGACAACAACGCACACAACTGCAAGGAACTCTTCAACATCGTGAAAGAGCTCCCCAACTCCAATGCCGGAAACAACGACATCACCCCATCGCAAGACCTCTGCAACTCCCTCGCCTCCTACTTCCACAACAAGATCGCGGACATACACAACAGCTTCAGCATTCAACCGACGCACGCCACGACCGCAGCAACGCCCCCCACCACCACCCTCCGCGCCTGGACTCCGATCAGCACCGAAGACACCGTCCGCATGATGAACTCCATCCACTCCGGATCTCCGACCGACCCCTGCCCTCACCACGTCTTCAACAAGGCCGACGCTGTCATCGCACCCCACCTGCGGGACATCATCAACACCTCCTTCGACACCGCCACCTTCCCGGAGAGCTGGAAGCACGCCGAACTCAGCGCTCTACTAAAGAAACCAACAGCGGACCCCACCGAACTCAAGAATTACCGCCCCATCTCGCTCCTCCCGTTTCCAGCCAAAGTCATCGAGAAGACCGTCAACAAACAGCTGGCCGCCTTCCTCGAGACGAATGGATCCCTCGACCCCTCACAGTCTGGCTTCCGAGCCAACCACAGCACCGAGACCGCCCTCATCGCTGCCACCGATGACATCCGAGCCCTGATGGACAACGGAGAAACAGCGGCCCTCATCCTCCTAGACCTCTCCGCGGCATTCAACACTGTCTGCCACCGAACCCTAGTGCAGCGCCTCAGCAGCGTCGGAATCCAGGAGAAGGCACTGGAATGGATCATCTCCTTCCTCGACGGAAGAACACAGAGAGTCCGTCTACCACCGTACAAGTCAGAGGCCACCGAAGTCATCTGCGGCGTCCCTCAAGGATCCTCGCTGAGCCCCACCCTCTTCAACGTCTACATGAGCCCCCTCGCGGCCATCGCACGCCAACACAACCTCAACATCATCTCCTACGCTGACGACACCCAGCTGATCCTCTCCCTGACCAACGACCCCGCCGCCGCCAGAGCCAACCTTCACGAAGGGATGAAAGATGTAGCCGAGTGGATGACGACCAGCTGCCTGAAACTGAACTCAGACAAGACGGAAGTCCTCATCCTGGGCTCCTCGCCCTCCGCCTGGGACGACTCCTGGTGGCCCCCCGCCCTGGGCACCGCACCCAAACCGACAGACCACGCACGCAACCTGGGCTTCATCCTGGACTCCTCCCTCTCCATGACCAGACAAGTCAACGCCGTCTCCTCGTCGTGCTTCAACATCCTGCACATGCTACGGAAGATCTTCCGGTGGATCCCCACCGAGACCAGGAAGACGGTCACCCAGGCCCTCGTCATCAGCCGACTGGACTACGGCAAAGCCCTCTACGCCGGAACCACCGCCAAGCTCCAGAAGAGACTCCAGCGGATCCAGAACACCTCAGCCAGACTCATCCTCGACATCCCACGAAACAGCCACATCTCCGGACATCTGAGAGACCTGCATTGGCTCCCCGTCAACAAAAGAATCACCTTCCGTCTCCTCACCCACGCACACAAAGCCCTACACGATCAAGGCCCGAGCTACCTCAACAACCGCATCAACTTCTACGCTCCCAAACGCCACCTCCGATCAGCCAGTCACGCCCTCGCCACCGTCCGCCGCATCCGAAGAACGACAACAGGAGGAAGGTCCTTCTCCTACCTGGCGGCCAAAACCTGGAACTCCCTCCCGACCGACCTGCGCCTGACCCAAGACCACCTCTCCTTCAGGAAGAAGCTCAAGACCTGGCTGTTCGAGCAGTAGCAGCCACCCCCCCCCCTCCAAGCGCCTTGAGACCCTCCGGGTAAGTAGTGCGCTCTATAAATGTCTTTGATTGATTGATTGATTGGTATTTATCTAGCAACCCATATTATGGGTCAACTGATTTTATTTCTTGATGTTCCAGCAAAGAAGGGGTCCTACCTTGGTGCATGTTTCAGATCAACTTTACATTCTTCTGGAACTCTGGGTGATGGGGTCTTTTCTGTACTGGTGTTTCATGCTCATTGTTATTCACATTTTGTCAGCTTTTCTGCATGCTACTTGGTTGGGTTGGGCCAATTCTCCTTCTATTTCAGATGTTCCATATTTCTCAAGTGTCAGTTTGGAAGTGATTGGGTGAAAGCGCAGTTGTTTTTGAAGATTTCAAGTTCCTTCTTTGTTAACTTTGAGCAGAGTTTGACATGTTTAAGGTATAAATCATACAGTTGGTTGGGGCTCAAGTCTGCATTTGCAAACCAATTCCTTCAAATCCCTTTATCTTTTGTATTTCATGTTAAAACCACATTATTAGGGTTTTCTATGGAGGTGTTGAAGATTTAGTTGGGGTACTTTTGGCTTTTGTGTACCTGAGATCGCTGATTTCCACATCTTTTATATGCTACTCTTTTTCCTCCTTCCAGGGCCCTTCTCTCTTGACTTTCTAGCTCTCTGATGCATTTTCATGGGGGTAGGGGGAGGTCTGTATATTTCATTTTTAGAGCTAGATATTGAAGAGACTTGACCCCTTTTCGAGCAGGAGGATTTGTGTCAGATTCTTATTTTTCTGGTGCTTGGATTGAGTTCTGACTCCTTTGCTGGTTGCACAGAGTTTCTGTTAAGCTTCTGTGTTAGATCAGAATCTGGTTTTCTACCAACTACAGTTCTAATCATGTATATATTTTCATCAAGGATCAGTACACTTTCTAGTGTGCGAATAATGTTCTGGATTTGTTGGTGCCTCCTTTTATTTTTTTGGAAGAAGTTGACTTTTAGTAAAGGTCTTACGTATTTCTCAATCTTTTAAGTTGTTGTTAGCTCACAGTGATTGGGTGTTTTAGGGTCTTTCTTATGTGTTTTCTCCTGATTGCATACTTTTTGTATTCTATGAGAAGTATACATTTTGTTTTATCTGCTAGTTCTCATTCCCAACGTGGTTTGTTTTACTTTTCTTTTCTTAGGAGATATTTGGTTGTGATATCCTCATCCCTTGTTTTAATCTGTCGGCTGGTCAGACAAGCCTATTGCTTTTTATTTGACTACTATCTTGGCTTTTTTACTTTCAGCCATTTCTTACCACTGAGGTTCAAGAATGCTTTTTGGGCATATCAGCTTCTTAGACTGTGTCTCAGGATGCATCTGCTTAGAGGCTAGTAGGTCTGTTAGACAAATGTTATTTATATGTGGTTGGATCTCAAGTCTCCAACTGTAGGATATGTGATGTTGTGATACTGCATACATGCTTCTTTCTGATAATGCATTAATCTGTTGGAGAACCCTGCCACATGGATGCTGAATCATATGGGTTTCACTGGCATGCTTTTTTGACCACTGCTTACTTGTTTTAGTAGGGCCTGTGCTTTCTTGGCCAGTCTCAGTGGTTGATTCAGTTTTACTCCTAAATGTAGTGGTGGTAATGGTGGTAATGAGGACGTAGACTAAAAGATAATATGCCATTTCTCTGGGTTGATTCTTCCTCACTACCGAGCATTAGGTTTCAGACCACCTCCTCTACAGTCTCTGAGGATGGCCATCTAGGAGCTTGAGGATGAGAAAGGCTAACTTCTGGGTAGATGGTCCTGAGGTATGCCAAAATAGAAGGTGAACGTGTACATGGTATTGTTTAAATTTTCAGCTGCCTTCACCACAGTGGACCATCACACCTGCATAAGCACCGCTCTGAAATGATATTCACTGGTTCTTGTCCTAGCTTTCCAAATAAAACCAGTTTGTTCACATAAACACTAGGGGTAGGCGGAGTTCGCAGAATTTCACTCTGTGGCATTCCGCGAAGTTACCAAAAAACTCAGTGGAATTCCACAGAGTGCTGCATAAAGGGCCAGATGTTGTGCTTGCACTGCAATTTTTTTGTTGGGCCTGCCCGTCTTGCAGCTGGCTCGGTGAGGGGTGTAACGCTGGGGTTCCTGCGAGGTAATGCCACCTGAGGCTCACCGTGGTCAGTAGGCACAGCTCAACAAGTGGTGACTAGGGCACAGGCTCTGCCCCAGGACACTGTATGTGTCTTTACTGTCTCCCAAGGGGGGCAGTCTCACCCATCCTTTGCCCACCTTCGCAGGCCAGAAACAGAAACAGGCTTACCTTACCTCTGCATAAAGGCATCTCAGAGTCTGCGGCCAGGATTGGTCTAGTTAAGTGCAGCAGAGCCTTCACACCAGCTGTGGAAGACAAGAGTCCCCTTCTGCGGACTCTGGGCTCCTTCTCAGGCTCGATACGACTGCCTGCAAGAGGAGGTTCGGCGCAGACACCTCTAGTCTGCAGAACTCATTAGGAGATGTGGTCCTGCCCTCCCCTGTTTCATCTCGTTCAGCGGTGATCCCCACGGTGGTTTCAAGTGCCCCAGCAAGCTGCAGTGTTTCGCTGGATGCTCTGAGGGTGGCGCTTGCTGAAATGGAATTTGGCAGATTTAAAGTCTACAGTGCCCAAATAGTTTTTGAATATGCTGGCAGACACACCTGAGTTTCATTAACTGATGCATCCTGCACCCAGAAACAGAAGTATTGGATTTCCGGGTGTGGGTGTAGGAATAGTGTGGTTTTCCAACTTGTTGTGCCATGCATGGTCTCAAAAAGTAGGCATTACCGTATCAATTAGGGATGAGCGTGGCACCCGCGGCATTAACCTAGGTCGGCCAGTGGCCTGTGGAGCTCTGCCAAACTCTGCACTCCAAGCGAAGCGCGTAGACCATAAATGCTGCAAGCTTCACCGGCGAAGCCTGATGCCCACTCTTACTAAACATCTCCAGGTCCCAGAAGATCTCATCACCTGCTGAGCCCTCCAGGGTTTCACACTGCTTGCTATCAACTTCAACCTCCACATGGAGTCACTTGGTGGTCCAGTCACATACAGCATCAGGATTCGCCTGTAGTACCGTATACATACTTACCTAGTGTGAAGATGGGCTCACATCATAGATACAATGACTGTAAAGTGGAAGAATAAAATTTCCAGTAAGTGTTTGAAACAATACCACTGCACATTGCACACACGCAGTAAATCATAAGAATGGAACAAGTTAGTCCTGGTTTATAGATTGTAGGGGAGAAAGACAACAAAGTATGCTATTTTAATATTGTAAACGATGGATGTCATCAAATGTAGATAATCACAATTACATAATAATGGTTTGCAGTCCACATTTGTTTTCCGAATCACCTCACATATAATCAGACACCAAAGATTTAATATTATTCACCTAGTACCATTTAATATAATATTGACACATGAACAACTAAGCTTACTTAGTAAAATGTTTTTAAAAAAGAAGCCATATTTCAGAGGCGATGTATGTCGTGAGCAGCTCACTCTCAGACTATGTGTGCAAGCGGCATTTTAGAGGTTCCCTTTTTTAACGAGAATGTATTGAACACAAAAGAAGCCAAATAAAGGGTTGTTCTGTGTTTGTGCATTAACGTTAATTTCTAAATTACATGTGGACTCAGGGCATCTTCTTTAAAGCATCTAATTATTTTTAAAGCAATAATTACAATAAAATGTAATGTTTGCTTGCAATCCGCTAGGCAGGTTTCGCTGGTGTGCTGCTATTAAACCGCCATTAAAATAATTTTTGCTTGTGAATGTTTTAAATTACCTAGCTTTCCTGTTTGACCAAATAGGGCATTGAAGGAAATAAGTTATTGTATTCAGACCTACGGTGAACTGGATTCCGCGAATAATTGCTTTTGAGCTTTCTGTATTAATCATATATATGCTGTCAACCAATCACAAATAACAATATTTTCGTTATATATTAAAAAAGTAGGGTTAGTTCTGGGGTAAGACAATACTAAACAGTAATCTACGTTCACGACAGCTGGTAGGCACCAGCCCATATTAGCAAAAAATTGTGTCCCATTCCTTAGGGGAGGGAAGATGGACTAGCGGCTCCTATTTAACAGTGGTCGTTATTCCCTTAGTGACCCCATACATAAGCAAGGTAACATTGAATGGTTCATTTAAGTATTGTGGGGTTCTGTAATGCGCTAAAGTATTACTTGCTGAGAGGTTAGGATGTTATGGCAGTGGCTACAGAAGAAATATAGAATCACATACAGTACAAGATGATCAAAGTGGCGTCCTGGCCTTTGTCTGAAGTCTCTTTTTGATGGCTGCGGCCGAAAAGATCTTTGAAGTAGAACTGACCAGTAGAAACTGGTTGACTGGAATGTATGATCTGAATGGAGAAGTGAAGGGTGGGAGAGTGGGGAATGGAAGTGACAGAGAGTTGAACAATCCTCTAAAGCCTCTAAAGACTAATTGGCTTGACGTAGGTGCCTGATCGGGTGGACTCATACAGATGAGAGAATATGGGTAAATAATGAGATAGAACATGTCTTGAGAAGGCAGAAGTCGACAACTCGCAATGGCTGGTTGGCCTCAGGTGTCTTACTGGGTGGGAGGGGAGAGACGGAAGAGAGGGTTGAGGAGGTGCCATGGTTTGTGAAGAGGAAGGGCAAACTTTAAAGCTACTATCTGGCTTAAAGCATCTGGTGGGTGAAGAGGAATTTGGCAAGCTGAAGGGAAATTATTATTCAGGGCAACCCTACTAGCACCATCTGGTCCCCTTGGATAGAAAAGAAGAGAAGTGGGAACTTCCATTGTTGACCTGTCTTTAAGCCTCTCTAGGAGCCACTGATGAATGTTAAAGTAACGAATGGTTTGAAATTAATTATACCCAAAAATATATACACCAATGGGTGCTTTTTGTTATTATTTGATGGGAAGCTGTAGATTCATCTTCTTTTTTTCATGCTAGACGAATTTGGAAATTGCACATTGCTGACCCTGAAACCAGTTCTACAACCTAAAGAAAAAAAAAAAGCATGTCAAAAGTGCTGGCCCGCTAAGATCTATTCAATGCAGGATTATACATGGAAAGAGCACCCTAGAAATTGACAATAAAACTAAAATAATTGCTCAACAATAAGCTGAAATGTAGGATTTAGAGAGTCACGCTGATCCACCTGAAAGCAAGATATTTTTCATCAGGCATTAAATTATCTCAATAAACTCAAGGGATTAATATTAGAATGCTTTAAATTCCTCAGTTTGTGATTGACTTCTGCATATTGAAGTTCTAAACGTTCCTTCTGTTACCATCTTGAAAATTCAGTATAATGAAGAACCGTGCGTAATGCATAACAACCTGTCCATGTCCCTACAAACATATATTTCATCTGTCTCTTATGGGCTATCAATTCTGCTTTCCCCAATCTATTTAAATTAAGATATTCATAACCTGAAGCAATTAGCTGATGTGATAGGAATGTGTGAAGCACACTTTCTTCATATAATATTAAAAGCATTCCCAGACTTCAGCCACTCTATTGGAACCCCTTCAAACTCTAGAGCCCAGAATGCTCCTGCAGCATAGGCAGTGTATCTGGAGCCATACTCCTGGCTAGCACTTGAGTGAGATAATGTCCTGGTTAATTACCCGTAATCTTCATTACTCCGAGTCCTGGTCTTCTTGGATGCATTCCTACCCTCCAGTCCGGGCATGGCGGTTGACTATTTCTAGTTTTACTGTTGTCTATTTGGCATGGTATGTTACAGGAAGTGCTTTGTTAGTTCCTCCCTTTTGTGGTGGCGCCTGGGCAACGGGGACCATCTTGAGGGAACTTTTTGGGTTTCAGCTAGGGAATTGGTTCTGTCAGAAAGGAGAAGTATCTCATGCGTGAATACTGCATCCAGAAAGGCAGATGAGGAGGTAATGACCTACTCACAGAGGGTTACTGCCTGTAACAGAAATGCATCATGGGTCAGGGCTAAGAGTGGTTTCTAGACGGTTCTGGCATTCTCCGTTCACTCTCCCAAAATGCACCCTGTGGGGGTAATCTAGCTGTTTACCATCTTTGGTTTAGCTCCCTTCTGGAATATTCCAAGAGGAATTCCATCTGTACAGTGCACCTTCTTGTATGATCGTCAGAGCAAAGGGCATACAAGAAGACCCCACACGCCTCCATTCCCCAGGACTCTTAAAAGCAGGTATTCTCTTCATCCTTGGAATACTTCTATGTAATGTCTGTTGAAGTACTAAACACTGAGCATTCAATCCGATGTAGCTTTGAGTCCAATTAACATTGGTACCAACAGCTATCCTGATGGAAAGAAACCTTTAACTCGATCTCAGTGTTGTGGGGTGGGTGCCCTTCAGTAACTCAGCATTACTTTAAATTCCTGCGCATGTTATACATGTGAGGTACCTGTGCCACAATCAGATAGCAACTCTTTAGAGTGGGTTCAAAGTTTACTACTGCCACATTTACACATGGTGCACTGCATTCTGGAACTTGGAACTGTCCCTCTTTTTTGGCAAAAGGTGGCAAGTATCACACAGCAATTGAGGCAGACAAATCCCTGCTTTGAAGGCCTGCCACTTTACTCAGAGACGCTTTGCTCATTAGCATACACAGAAGTTTTCGATATCCTATTCTGTTCTGGGCCCTCCGGCGCACCCCCTTGATCCTTGCACGGCTCATTTAATTAAAGCATGTCACCTGTCAAGGTGATATCGCTAGCTTTAGATTTTTTAACAGGTACTTGGATGCCAGATCACTTCCACTATCATCTGAGACAGAGACTTAGCGTTACACTGGCTTGTCAGATCACACCAACTTTCTGCTTACTTTATTACTGCATTTTCTTGGAAATATCCTGCAAAGGCGGTGATGGCTCACTTTAAAGATAGGTGGAAGAGAATAACTTCATGGCTTAGCCCAGGCAGGACTTTTATGTACCAAAGCAGAGAATTGGTTGTAAAGGTAAATGTAAATCCAGTATTTGTAAAGCGCGAACAGTTACCCGGAGGCATCCCGGCGCTGGGGGCCGTCGGGAAGATTAAGCAAGCTATTGCCTAGAGTCACATGGTGCTGGGCTGACCTGCCGCTGGTGCCCGGAGGCATCCCCGCGCTGTGGGCCGATGGGAAGATTAAGCAAGCTATTGCCCAGAGTCACATGGTGCTGGGCTGATCTGCCGCTGGTGCCCGGAGGCATCCCGGCACTGGGGGCCGATGGGAAGATTAAGCAAGCTATTGCCTAGAGTCACATGGTGCTGGGCTGATCTGCTGCCTGTTTCCGGGATTGAACCGTGGGCCCTAGATTCCAGCGTCAGTCGCCCTGGCCGCGGCGCCACAACTCTTCCCTGCTGCCTGCTGTAGATGATGTAAGGCATGAAGTTAAAGGCCTTGATGTGGGGGTTTAATTATTCTTCATTTTTCAGCAGCTTTCAACACCATCTACCACCAACGTTTTATTTAAAAGTATATCATGTTGGTTATCAAGGGAGAGCAGGGTTCCGGATTGGCTGCACTTCCCGACTACATTTACATCTTCTGGTGAGCGTCAATTGGTTTAGAATCAGAACACACAGGGGTCAAGCCCAGAGCAGAAATTGTAGAAAAATAGGAACCCAGAGTTTTTCTCAGCAGCCTATTGCTGGCGCTATCGAAGGCCGGGGTGTCTAATACCAAGACCAACTAGTTTTGCTTCCATACCATGCCTCTTTCATCCACCAATCTACACTCCCTGCCCTTTATTGTAATCTTGTAGATTCTATTTCACCTCTGCTTTCGCCCAGTGTCACTTTTCCACTCTTTCTCTTTGTTTTTCTTTCCTCCTTTTCTGTCTTTCTCTTTCTTGTTCTGGGTCAACGCCAGATGATAAATAATAAGTCCTGTTCCCCAAAACGGAGTGACCATTGGGCCCCACCTACAACCACCAGCTCAAATTAAGCAATGGAGGACAAGTCTTTCTCCTCTGTGAATTTAGACGCATCCTCCATAAAGCCTTCTGTATGCAGATGAAATACTCTCACTTGTAGACTAAACAGAATACTTCTTTTCAATATGAAAATGTTTTCACCCTTCTGGAAGCTTGCTTGTCGGCGGTACAATGAGTTATGCCAGCAAATGCCTTAAAGCTGTAACCTGCCAAAAGAGATCTTTTCTTGTTGGGTATCTACCCAGGACCTCTGTAAACTGGCTCTTCAGCACGGGCACCCAATGCCATCTTAATCAGCCTAGAACCTGTGTCTTCATTTATATGATACATTGACACAACTGGCCTCAGTTAACAGTTTTCTACTTTTACAACCTAAATGTACCTGCTGGTATTCCTCTCCTTATTGCCCGCTAGGTACTCAATCCCCTTGGTTACTGCTATAGTTCACTCAGGCAAAACCTATAGGTTCCTCACCAGGAATGCGCATGGCCAGGCACCAGCGCATGCGCAGTTTCAAAGAAGAAGCTGCAATGGGGAAGTTTGCAGGTCAATAAGGTAAGTTTTATTTAATTTTATTTGTAGCCTGTAAATCTAATGTAATAAGGCCGGCGGGAAGCGGGAGGTGGGTGGGAGGTGGGCGGGAGGCAGGTGGGAGGTGGGCGGGAGGTGGGCGGGCAGGCGGCTCACGAAACGGAAATATCACGGGGAGGCACGGAGATTTGTTCAATCTTCGTGCCTCTCCTCGATAGTCCCTTCCGCGACTTCCACCCATCCATAGTCCTGGACCCTTTGTCAGGAGGCTCCGCGCCTCAGACATGACTGGAATGTCAAGGCCTTAACTTGGTGGTTCAAAACCTGGCAGGGCGGTCTGCCAGATTCTCCCCTGTTTTTCTGCAGAAACGCCAAGGAACTGAAGAAAGGTCCACTACTTCTCCCAATCACCTATTGTGCTTGAACACTTCTAAGCAACAATGGTAATTCGGGGAAGAAGGGAAACCATCATCATCATCATCATCAATATTCTTTATTTCGGCACATTTGCCTTAAAAGATAAAACAACTTTATATAGTTAAGAACAATGAATTGGATACGATCAAGTAATCAAAAAGTCATAGAAAAACAGCAGCATAGTTCCTTAATTCATATTATCATACATAAAACGTTAGTTGATCCGAGAGCATTAATATTATTAAAATGATGATTGCATAAAGCAATTATTTAAAATTTGAGATATTATTCTGCAGCCCTGGGTAATAAGCGTCTTCTCTTTATCAAGAAGTTTTCCAAGTATTTGGCCACAGCAAACACGATCATGCCTGAAAGATCTGTTTTAAAAACCCTATATGCCTGCAGACAATGGGTGAAGCCCAGGTTTTTACAGGCCGGTACAATCTAGTGCCTTCTTGCCCGCGCATAAGTTCGGCAAAAGAACAATATGTGCAGCTCTGTTTCCTGCTCATAGTTGCACCCTGGGCAGAAGCTCAAGGAGGGCTCGGTCCATTTGCTAGTGTAGGCACGGATCGGTAAACTTCCATACCTCCATTGTAGGTACAGTTTCCTAGTAGTAGTTGGGAATATGACATCTAGGATTCCATCCAGCTTATATGTGTCCTTAGTCTGTAGGAAAGAGTCAGTCAGGGTAGCAGACTGTGTGCCATGTCTGTGTGCCTCGATTTTGCTTTCGTGGTACAGTAAGAGCAACTGCTTCAGAGAGATCATAGGGCAAGCAGTCGCAGGATCCGACCACAGATTAGTTAGTCCCAGACGCCCCAGCTAATTTTTTATGTAATGAAACCAGGGGATTTTCCCCAGGTTCGGATAGGTCAAGATTTCCTGCAGCTCGGACCTGTAGTTCATAAGCTCTGGTGTGGTCCAAATTCTGCGCCAAAAGGTTAGAGGCCTGGCACCCAGATCTTCGTCAAGTGGTCTCAGTCCCAGATCAAGCCTCATCGGCAACAAGGGGGTACTAGGAGGGAGTGGTAGGAGCTGCCTGATAAATTTTTTCTCAATTGCCACCATCTCACGTTTACAGGTGTGGCCCCAAAGTTCACTTCCATACATGACCGCTCCCCTGGCCAGCACTCTATATATCTCTAATGGGGGACCAATCGCCTTGATGGTGGATTTATTTTTATTTACAAGGATAACAACACCTCCCACCAGTTGGGCCAGTTTAAGTAGGTATTTTATTTGATGGTGACTCCAAGACATGTTCTCATTAAGAGTCACCCCTAGATATTCAAAAGTTCGGACCCTTTCCAGCCTATTTACACCAATACACAGGTTGGGACGTGTTTTTGGTGGGGGATTAAAGATCATATATTTGGTCTTGAGAGTATTAATCTCAAGACCATACTCTTCACAAAATGCCTCGAATCCAGTAAGGACTCGTTGAATCCCCATAGGAGATTTGGACAGCAGCAGGGTGTCATCCGCGAACATGATCGCCGGCACCCTGCTGCCAGCCAGTCTGGGGGCATCGCTGTCCTCTACCCTATTCAGATGGGCAATTACCCCGTTGACATAGAGGCAAAACAGGGTCAGTGCCAAAACACAGCCCTGTCTTACCCACCTGTCAACGGGGAATTTGTTTGATAAAGAACCATCCCTGCCACATCTGACCTGCTCATAGTTATCCGTATGTAATCGGACAATTATTTTTAAGAGGTGGTGCGGTACCCCCATGTTTAAGAGGACAGACCAACATTTTCTACGGGGTACGAGATCAAAAGCCATCCGTAGATCTACGAAAACGGTATAGAGGCTGCCACCCTCCACCTTTACCGTTTTCCAGTGCAAAAGGGCCAAGCGGAAAATTGTATCTATGGTAGAGACCGTTTTCCGGAACCCTGCTTGGTAAGGGCTCAGGACAGAATGATCAAGCCTCCACTCTAGTAGGCGATCCAGGATCAGTCTAGCTAAGACCTTTTGTGGAACATCAATAGGGCTAATAGGCTTGTAGTTGGCTGGGAGCAGAGGGGAGCCCTTCTTAAAAATTGATACAATCTCTGCCCCCAGCCAAGTACTAGGAACCTCCATCCCACCTAGAATTAAGCTGAATAGGACCTGTAAGTATGGAGCCCACACAATTGGTTCGTGCCTGAACAAGTCTCCTGGAAGCTTGTCCAGACCCGGTGCTTTCTCCGCTGTCAATTTAGCAATTGCGGCACCAACCTCTGCCACAGTAAATTCTTCCTGATCCACTCGGAGAGCAGAATCCATCATTAGAGTGCCTGTATCCTCTACGTGCTCTATACTAGCCTGTTCATATAAGGTGCGAAAATGAACCTCCCAGACACTAGGAGCAATATTAGCTTCTATCGCAGGGATTGGATCCACAGAGCCAGTTTTAACTACCTGCCAAAATTTCTGGGCATCTCTAGTGTTAAGGGCTCCCACCATTTCAGACCAATTATCATTGTCCCATTCAATCTTGGCATTTTGGATAAGATGTTTATAATCGTTCCTTTTAGCCCTGATCAGCACAATGTACCCCTTTGTTTCATGGCCTCAAGGAGATCAGCTTTGGCCTTCCTACAGGCTGTGTTATACCATGCGGCTTTAGTCGGCTTGCTTTTCTTTTTCGTTATTCGCGGGTTCAGTACCTCCGCTAAAGTGCTAGTGAGCTCCAAATGGAGGTCTCCAAGTTTGTTATAAGTCTCCGCAGACGGGGGTAGTATAGCGAGTTCCTCAACTCTTTGTAACACTGGAACTACCATGGCATAAAGCAGAGAAATGACTTTGGGATTTCCTATAACTTTAGCCCACCTGACTCTTCGTCTATCGCTAGATAGGATCACTCTAGGGTCCGGGGGAAAACTGGCCATCTGGTTATCAATAGTGGTGCCAGGCACCAAGAATTTCAAGGTCAGCGCATTGTGATCGCTATCATCACATGAGATTACCTGGACGCTCCTGACTTTGGCTCAGTCACGCATCTCCACGAAGATATAGTCCAAGCGTGACTTCCGCCCCAGTTTATTAAAGGTAGATTTCGGTGGAATGTCCCCAGTGACCCGCCCATTGCAGGCCCTTATGGAAATATTAAGAGTCAAGGCCATGATTTGAGTAGCAAGCGGCGTCCAGGACTTCACTGTTGGGCCCCCCACGGGTGGTATATCCCATTGGTCATCCTCCTCCATTGGGGCGCCCTCCAGAAAGGATGGCAGCGGCTCAAATTGACAGTTAAAGTCACCCCCTACCAACTAGGGGATGCCTTGGGGAATAGTACCCAAGAAGATGGATAGATCCTCAATTGTTCTTGAGACTTTGGTTATGCCCATTGGTCTTGAGTATACATTAACTAGTGCTAGTTTACCCGCATTTGGCCATTCCAACACCACACACTGGATATCCTCAGAGTTAGTCTCAGTGGCCTAGCATGGCATCCCAAGTTTAAGCCCACCCAGATGAGTAGGCCACCTGATGGGCGTCCCTTCCCTCCCCACTTTGCCGGAATTGAAGAAGGGAAACAAAACAAAGGAAGGAAGAGAAGAAATCCCTCAACGTAACTCAATCTCCACAGGATTTTCCGTATAACAAACAAAAGGCTGGAAAGATAGGGACAATAGGTTAGGAGACAATTTTATAATTCTTCATGCAATACTCTAAGTTTCTCTATTATTACCTTAATGCTCTCTTCTTCTTTTAGATGTGAAGATGTAAAAGGTGTAGCCGTAGCAAATGTATTGCTGTGAGAAAAGGAATAATGTTGTGAAAATTCAAGAAAGCTAAATAATCTATAACTGAATCTAATAGTGAGAAAGCTGCCCACCTGTACTAACTCAGTATGCTGATGAATAATGGCCTGTGGTGAGCACACATCTATGTGCAAATAATAGCATCCTTAATGTGCCCTTGCATATGAATCCTGCGCATTAAGGGGAGAGAGACCCCTTTGCCATGCCCAGGACACCATCTGTAGGCAAGTACACATATATCTTTAAATAATGATACCTTAAACGGCAGTGCAAAAAGCGCTGTTAAAATAACCATGGCTTGAAGTAAATAAACCCTCTGTTATCCAATTTTCACAGAGGGGACTTGAAGTTCATGGTTGACCAGTCTGGTTGAAGCGTCAAGGTGTCTGGCGGGCCAGCGGGAACAGGAGCCAGGATGTCCGGCTAGCCAGCGGAATGAGGAGC
The DNA here is from genome assembly GCF_964263255.1 of Lissotriton vulgaris. Taxonomy (NCBI): domain Eukaryota; kingdom Metazoa; phylum Chordata; class Amphibia; order Caudata; family Salamandridae; genus Lissotriton; species Lissotriton vulgaris. The sequence goes on from NC_141687.1 coordinate 901,657,481, forward strand.
AAATGGAAAGGGGAGACCACTCGGTCACCCCGAACGTATGGATGGGTGCCCCGATCCCCCAGGAAACCGTTGCGGGCGGGGGGGCGTGTCACGACCGGTATGCCCATAGCGGCGTGGCCGGGGCACGCCCCTACCTCCCAAAAAGGGTTGTCCTAAACATCCACCCGGAAGTCCGTGTACCGATGGGCGTGATGGAGGCGCGGCCCCGCCTTCCCACTGCTGGATAAAAGGCGCGGGAATCCAAGGAGGCGTCCTCTTGTTCCTGCGCTCTGAAGGCTGCACCACTCGTCGCTCGTGAGCCCTCAAGGGAACAAGCTGCAGTTTTTTGACCCACCCACCAGCCCCTGTTGCAAGATATTTGAAATGAATAAAGTCGTATGTTGCTATTGGATTGTAATAAAACATGTTTATTGGAATCGTTGTTTTCATCGTGCATTGATGACAAAAAGTATGCATGTAATTGAATACTTGCTTATAGGCCTTTTCTCCTTCGTAGAAATGTGAAGTAATGGATGCAATAAAGATTGTTCTGTGCTTTAGAACCTTTTTTCCTTTGTAGCAATGTTGAAGTCAGTGGATTTATCAAACTGTTTACAAGAGTAAGCATAGTTTTCTTTCCCATAGTAGGTAACTAATTGTCGTATTTATTTAGTCTTCGGTCGGGCGGTAAGGCCATGATCGGTGAGCAGTGATTTCAAGGTCCCTAGTGGGGGCGGCACCCATTACGGATGGGTCGCCCAGGGGGAGACGGCCATAGGCCCCTCCCAGGGGGAGACGGCTATATGCCCCTCCCCAGAATTTCCTGGGGGCCGGATATCCGCTCCGGCGGAAGAGAGTGCGGGGAAGGGGGGGAGTCCACGCTGTCCTTCTTACGGATACCTCGCAAGGGAACTCGGACGACCTTAAGATGGCGTCGAGTGAAAGGGGGCCCCCACGACAAGGGAAGTTACAGTTGGCTGCGAGGGTAAAGTCCTCTGCGCATGCGCCACTCACTCGTGAGGGCGGGATTTTGGTGATAGGGATCTGACACCGGTTAAGACCTTGCCGTTGGCCCTTAGTGTTAGGATGTACAAATTCGAATGTAATGCATTTGTCATAATGTTAGACTCGGCTAGGAAATCTTTGTATTAGAGATTTGTTAAGGTTAGCCTGAATACCTGTCTTCATCAAATGTAATTAAAGTTGAATTTGTACATGATACATTAAACGTTTTAATTTAAAGTTTTAAATTTTGTTTCATATTTTAATAAATACGGCCGGGGGGGTCGTGAGGCCCCCCTGCCTTCCAAAAGTTCAAAACTGTGTCTGTCTCCTCCCATTGGGATTGGTGTTGGAAGGGGTGGCGGGCATCCCGGCCCATAGATGTCGGCTAGCTAGCGGAATGAGGAGCAAGGATGTCCGGCTAGCTAGCGGAACAAGGAGCAAAGATGTCCGACTAGCCAGCGGGACGTTGGGTCAAGGAGTCCAGAGAGCAGCGGGACGTCAGACGGAGTAACAGAGTGACAAACCGGAAACTGAAGAGCTGAGGGAAGGAGTGCGGGACGCGACCCAACCCGGAAGTGTGCACGGCTGGAAGGGGAAACACTAGAATGCGAAGCGCAGGCACCAGAGGAGAGCCAGACTTTAAGCTTGCCTGACCTCCTCGCCCATGCGCGTACTCAGGCTGCCATTTTGTCTTCCGTAATGCCAGCAAACATGACACGGACGGACTTAGCCGCCAGTGCTTGATGGATCACAAATGGCATCTGAGCTCGAACGTGGTACACGGTCTCTTTCTGCAATGGGGAGATCCTTGGTTACATCTATTCATCACCGAAGAGAACGCGCAATGTCATCAGCACTGCGGGTTGGAATTTCCAAGGCGGCACTCGCTCGGAGACGCTTTTCGTCGCGAGTGGGGCTGCGGTCTGTTGTAGGTCTTTCCGCCTATACCAGTTCTGCCCAGAGTGCTGAAGAAGATCAGGTGCAACCGGGCCCAAGTGATTCTTGTGGATCCGGATTGGGCTTGAAGAGTTTGGTATCCCGAGCTACTCAGTATGAGCATCGATCCCCCGATCGGTCTGCCTCTTGAGGAGGATCTTCTGTCGCAGCAGCAGGGGACGGTCCTCCAACTAAATCTGTCCAGCCTCCACCTCCATGTGTGGAGATTGAGTGGCGACATTTCACACCTTTTGATCTTCCTCCCGAAGTCTGTGATGTCATTCTGGCAGCCAGGCGTCCCTCCACCAAAACGGTATACGCCTGTCGGTGGAAAGGATTTGTTGCATGGTGCACAGCTAAGACTGTAGATCCCCTTTCTGCCCCTCTTTCTGAGGTCCTTCTGTTCCTTCTATCTTTGGCCCAGCAGGGCTCTGCTCTGGGCACTATCAAAGGTTATATTTCCGCCATCTCTTCCTTTCTACGGCTTCCAGATCAGCCTTCTCTTTTTAAGTCCCTCGTTTCCTTAAAGGCATTACGCATACGTTTCCACCTGTGCCCTTCATAATGCCTCAGCTAGACTTGAATCTTGTCTTGACTTTTCTGATGTGCGCTCCCTTTGAGCCCCTTCATAACTGTCCCTTACGTCTTCTTAATCTCAAAACGGCTTTTCTGTTGGCAATCACCTCTGCCAGAAGAGTGAGTGAGCTCCAGGCTCTTTCTTCCTTTCCTTTCCTTCCTGTCCATTTGGACAAGGTAGTTCTGAGGACCCGTCCTTCTTTCTTACCAAAGGTTGTCACGCCCTTCCACATCGGGCAGACAATCACTTTGCCCACCTTCTTTCTGCCTCCGCATCCTTAAAGGGAAGAGGAGAGGCTCCTCCATCTGGACCCAAAACGTGTGCTCGCATTCTATCTGCAGCGTACACAACAGTTCCGGGTGGATGATCAGGTCTAATGTTGGCTACGTGGGCGCCAAAAACAGGTCGGGCCCAGCACAAATGGACCATCTCCCGGTGGGTTGTTTTGTGCATCAAAGCGTGTTACTCTTTGGCCAAGAAGGAGCCTCTTGTGGGGCTGCAGGATCATTCGACCGGGGCAAGTGCAGCCACTACTGCCTTGGGAAGCAGTGTCCCCTTGCAGGATATTTGTCAGGCAGCTACGTGGGCCTCACTGCACATGTTTACCAAGCACTACTGCCTTGACAGTCAGGTCCGGAGAAATGGCTTCTTTGGCCGTTCTGTGCTCAGTGATTTTATGGCGTAATCCTGTTCGCAGACCCTCCACCGGAGTTGGTATTGCTGGGGTATCTATTCTAAGGTAAGGAATCTATCACTAACGTGTCTCTTTCAGATGCACAAGTTACTAACTTGTGTAACGATATATCTGTAAGAGACATTAGTTAGTGATAGATTCCTTACCACCCCGCCCATCCTCCCCGGTCTGCGTACTGATTACTAGGGTTACGGTCATTCCCTTTTAGGGGCCTAGTTTTATACACCAATTGTCAGTATCTTGCATGGCTCTGCGTTTTGGCGCGGAATAGTTGTGTACAGGACTGAAGTCAGTGCGCCTGGGTGGCGCCTAAGTACTCTCCATGACATCATCTCGGCGCCTACGACGCCAGTGACGGGCACAGAGCTGCAAGACGCCACCTACTGGCCCGCAGAGGAACTGCTAAGCAGAAAAACTTTCCGGATCCAGAATGACTCCTGGGGATATTCTAAGGTAAGGAATCCATCACTAACTAATGTCTCTTACTGACACATTGTTACACAAGTAAGTAACTTGTGCATCAGTTTCACTGGTTGCCAATGCACAAGAGAAGTTTATTGAAATCGACTTCTATTTTCCATAAAGTGATCTACACCTTATCCCCTGCTTTCCTTGTTCCCAAATTTAAATAGTACATTCCTAATTATTCACTGAGTTCAGATAGCCTCTCTTTTTTAGATGTCCCTGAAAATTGCAAGATGTGTTAAGTGTACAAATAATTTTCAGTCATGGCAGCCAGGTAAAGAATTGTTTACCTCTGCAGTGACATGTCCAATCTTCTCTTACCATCTTTACCAAATAATTAAAGGCATGGTTTACACAAGATAGCTAGCCTCGATTTTCTCAGTCAGCAGATGACTCGTTTGATGCAATAATCTTTTATGAGATAACATCGCACACTGCACCTATGTCATGAGTCACCATATAGTTTACCTCTATATCAGATATTTTATGTTATAAATACATGCTAAATGATACTGTTTTAATCCATTCATTTATTTAAACCTAGAAGAGTATTAAATGAGTATCAAAAGCAATAGAGGAACATAAAGTATGAATAAAAGTAAGAAATGTACTAACTAAGTGGTCTTCAGAAGTGATCTTTAAATATTAACAGCACCTACACCATTTCTGAACATGTTGAAGCCCTCTCAGCCAATCAGAAAGCTTAAGTCTTTTAAATTCAGCCCAACAGTCTATATATACTGTTAAATTCCCAAAAACTACTCTACAGTGTTACACCGCTGAATAATAGCAGACTTTCAGGGTAAGGATCTAGTTTTCCACCAAATCTGGCGGAATTGTGTTTAGTTATTTGGGCTGTAGTGTTGTTTAAAAATCTATATGGGAACTGCATGAGGAAATTGTGTTTTGGGACCCCATTTTTTGGGGCCCCCATTTGACGGATCCGTCTGAAACATTTCAGAAAGATGTTGAAGATTGTCTTTTTTGGAAAGGTTTGGTGAAAATTCATCAAACTACACCAACCAAAAAGCGCTATTGTAACGTGGTTCTGACTAGATACAGTGGTGACCACTACTGTGTTCTATATATATTAATATACATATAAATTTAAAAACAAGTAAATGCAATAAACTTTTACATCAAAGTAAATATAATAAACATTTATATTTAAGCAAATGTAATATGAAATACATTATATATACAAATAAATATTATATATGTGTAAATCTTTATACATTTATTACATATGTAATGAACTGTCAAAAACATGTACACAGATCTCTTTAAATTATTTAATTGATTACAAATGTTTGTAAACATCTTTAATAAATATGTACTTTTGGGAATATTTATTTACAAATATATTCCTTAATTAGAGTTTTTAAATCAATCAATAATAACTTTATTCAATACTTTTCAGTAACATAAATGTATACGGAAGAATAAAACACAAAAAAGTTCAAGATTTTTTTAAATCAGTAGGAAATAATAATTTAAATAAATAATTTAAATAATGTATTCATTTTTAATTACATTGTCAATTCATTGGTTTAAATGGAAAATAAGTCTTTCTTGTTCTTATCTCCACTCAATTTTCTTTACGCTGCTGGTTTTTTATCACTTTCAGTATTTGGTGAAGCATTGGGTTCAAGGAAGATAGGTGCAGTTGCTTTACGCAGGAAAGAAACTTTTTGTTTTTTAGTTTTTTAGAGAAAGGTGAGATTGGGGTTAGTCAAAAGGTAGAACGTTAGTATGGATTCTCTTTTTGTGTTTCTATTACGCCTACCAAGAGGAAAGAGACTGCCATTTGTTTGTTAAGGAAGGGAGTGTCGGGGGTCTTTCCCTTACAAATACATCAGCCTTCCTGCATTTTTTTGGTTCTCCTGGACCAGTTTTGATATATTTTGTTTAAATTATGGGTACTTGTGGTATCGAAAATGGATTCTGAAGGCTACTAAACGTGAATGGTATTTTTTTTGGGAGGAGAACTGACAATTATACATTTTGTATGCGATATATTTGGACTCAGTGAAAGAATTTGGGGGAGACAACAAGAATCTAAGATCGAATCACCTGGCTCTGGCCAAATCCAAGCGCATTTACAAGGCAAGGATAGGCGGACGCGCCTTCTCATACCTGGCTGCCAAAAGGTGGAATGAGTTACCAGTAGACCTTAGACACACCATAAATTACCTGCAATTCCGCCAAAAATTAAAAACCCACCTCTTTCCCAAAAACTAATTCCCCAGCACAGCCCTCAGCAGTCTCCTCTGTTTTACAGCGCCGTGATATCCCATGGGATGAGTGTCGCGCTCTACAAATACCGGAAATAAAATAAAAAATAGACAAGGGTGAAGATCATCTATAATTTTATAACGTAGTGTTTTGTGGTCAAATGAGTATTCTGTCATCATTGTTACTTGTTACTGCTTTTGCGCAAAGCATGGCTTATTTGATTAATTTGCTTAGTACTGTAAGGGATAGCCTATTAGTTCTATGTATCCTTCAAACTAAATATTATTTTGGATTAATACACTTTTGTTAGCAATTGTGCATTTATCTGTTTAGATGTGTTGAATATTTATGGCTACAGAGAGCCTGAAAAAGATTGTGCCAGTGTGCTGATTTATTGGAAACTTTGGGGCATTTTATCAAGGATGGCGTTAAAATTATCGCCACTTTAGCGGTGGGAAACTGCTGCTAAAGCGGCGATAATGGGCTTGATAATATGCCCTTGTGAATTTCCATCGAAGCCCATGTTCTGGTGTGAACATGGGCTTCTATGAGAGTTCACAAGAGCATATTATCAAGCCCATTATCGCCTCTTTAGCAGCAGTTCCCCGCAGCTAAAGCAGCAATAATTTTAACACCATCCTTGATAATATGCCCCTTTGTTCCTTTTTCACAATTTGCACAAAATGATTGTGAGATGGATGTGCTTTTGCAATTGTCTATGTAAAAGAATTATGCTGACCCTTTATGGCATTATTGTTTTTTGTGCCCCTTCTAAACAATTCAAAACCAGGAAAGAAAGAATAGCAGTAATAAGGCAGCACTGCAGCCCTTTTATGGAAAAGGGTTTACCTCAGGAAGTAGTCGGAGATCCGGTTCCCTGAGAGGAGCATTTTCAGTGCAATCATGTTAGTCGAAGAAGGGTGTGTGACTAAGACAGGACCTTTTATGCTACAGGTACCACATGTTTTTATCTCCAGTCAATGGGCTTTTAAATTAGTGAAATTTACTAAGAAAAGTTTGACCATAAGTTTGCCCATTGAAAGAAATCCGTGTTTGATATCTGTTTGCTATCTGTTATTAAACTCTTAATGAAGCAACTGAAAATATTATAATTCAGTTGTGAAAAGCACTGTAAAACCTGATGAATACAGTACTCGTTAGTGTGTTCTGCGTTCTCTCACGAGGCTTGCTATGTCTTTGATTGGTGCTTGGCAGCTGTTGTCATGGACCACAACTCATCCCTAATACAGTTGACATGGGATAAAGTGTGAGAAGACCAGTTTGGTGCACAACAGTCGTGTGGCGTCTTTGGAGACCAAGAGTGTGGTAGAGACTGGAGGGGTTGGTACAGAGCTCATGGCATCATCGTATCTTTCCGTGTACTTCCTGATTTAAGATGGTAACGAAGTCCATGAATTCATATGACATTATGCCCAATGTAAAATGGCGCTCATATTGGGCCTCATTTATGCGAAATGACACATCGCTGCGTGAAAGCAGCGATGCGCCACTTCTCAGTGTGCACTCCTTCGACATTCCTGATGCGTCATATTTAATGTATGACGCATCATGTCGCAAGGAGTTACAGATACGTCAGTATTTCTGACGTATCTGTAAGCGCAAAAGTTACGCATTGCTGGAGTGTGTCACAAAAGTGAGGCAACTCTAGCAATGCATCCTTTCACATGGGGCAAGCCCCATGTGAAAGGGCCTGCGTCAGTCTTACGCCTGCTGTGAGGCAGGCGCAAGATTTTGACGCAACAGCGTCCTAAAAGTGATGCAGTGATATCTCATAGATCTCATTGCGTCACTTCTACGAAACTTCATTGCGTCAATACGCCCCCCTTGCATACATTTTATACCTGGCGTAGGTATAATATGGCGCAGGGGTTTACAAAGTGAGGCATCTACCTAGATGCGTCACTTTGTAAATATGGCGCGACAAGGCGCATTTTTTACGCCACTGGTGCGTCACAAAAAGTGATGCACCGGCGGCGTAAAAGTGACGCACAGCCTCATAAAGGAGGCCCATTGTGTCTCGACTTCTTGGTCAACATAAACAGCAACTGTGTTCGTCATTTAGCTCTGTCGACTTTCACTTAGTTCATCCAACCGGCTCTCCCTTTTTGCGTCCTTAATGTTTTTGCTATGCCATTTTCAGGTTCCACCCTATATTAAGTATGACTGCTGCTGTTGTTGTTGCAGCTCCAATATGTTTATTCCCGGCTTGGTTTCTAGCCCTTCCACCTAGGACCTGTTAGTTCATCCTGAAGTTCAAGTCCTTCGATTCCCTGCGGCTGGTGAGCATCTTTTACTGCGGTGCTGCTTATGCAATGTGCAGTTCGGTGAAATCGGTGCAATGCAATGCTAAAGAGATAGCCCAGCAATTTCTTTACTGTTGATGGAGTGGCTTCCAAATGATTCTCAGGGCCAATGTTATATTTCCGTATCTGTTTTCGCCTGTTCCCCTGCAGCTGGTCTAGATCACGTTTCCCTTTATAGCTGTGCTAAGTTCCCAAGACATCAGGGGAGCAGTGGGACAGTCTGTTTGTGTCATTCTCACGTATTGGCTTGTATATATAACATATATAAAATATCGATGAGCATGTTGCATATGTGTTGTTAATAAAAGCAGAAAAATAGGACCACTGCTACTGCACTTCTTACAGATCGAACATGGGGTGGGCTATGTCCTTAGACACATACAACACTTTTCCACCATTCCATGCTTGTGTTTTAAGAGTGTTATCAGGCAGAATTTTGCATCTAATTGCCCACAAGGTGAATGCAACAGCCTCCATTGTTCTAATATTGCACCATCTGCTTAAGTAATATTAGATGCTAGTAAGAGCATTCAATGTTTTCTCCACAGAACAACGATGACATGATGTTTGCAAAAATGAAACATCTTCACTATCCTGCCCTGTCAGATAGGTAATCTGCATGGCACATTTCCACTATTTTTTTATTCTTTTGTACCAGGTGCTTCTCTGTCACACCTAGTCCCCAGTTTAAGTTTCTTCTTTAAATTCAAAACCTGAGGGAGTGAACCAAAATGACAGAAATTAGAAAAAAGAATGCTCCTCAATCAAGATTAGTGCTAATTAGAGAACATAACTATTTTCACACCTTCATTTGTTCGTGTTATTAGATTATGAGGATACACACAAACAGATAGGTTGTGTTGATGTGTCAAAATGACACTATCAGCACTACCACCTCTTAGCCCACCAGTGAATTTATTTCATTCCAGACATGTATAAATCTGGATTAAGTAACGTTTAGACACTCACCTGCCTATCCCAATGCGAAATCCGATTTAGCTAATTTGTGACCAGAGCAGATCAAAAGACAGCATGTGTATTCAGAAACAATTTGAAAATTCGACTCAAGCTGGAAAAGCTCTGCCCCCCGCCACGCACCTTCTAAAATATGATTATTGTGGATTTGTTTGCTTCTTGATTATGCCCTTTTCACATCAAAGTGACAAGTGTTCACAACCTCACCTCGACCCACTTTTTCGGTCAGCTGTCAACCATGAGTTAAAGAGTTATACAAGTTTTACTTCATTCACTTGTACAATTCAGTATCAGGTGCAAACAGCGTTGCTAAGAAATAATTTTAATTATACTCTGGCCCCGTGTCCTTTCTAAGCCTGGGCGTAGTTCGCGTAGCCGCACTCCGCGAGCTACGCGAAGATGCACTTGCACTCCGCGAACTACGCATAGCTCCGCGAGCATGCGTAGTAGCTTGCTTGACCCGTTCGCAAGCCATTTTTCGTCTTCGGGAGCGCAGTGGAACTCTGGAACCTGCTCGACACCACATCTCCAGACGTCGCCTTCCTCACGGAAACATGGATGAACGCCTCCTCAGCGCCCGACATCGCCGTCGCCATCCCGGACGGATACAAGATCACCCAGAGAGACCGCGTCAACGAGACAGGAGGAGGCATCGCCATCGTCCACAAGAACACCATCCGCATCACGACCAACTCAGACGACACCCTCACAGCTGCTTAACATCTTCACTTCCAGATACACACCGACCCCAAGACCACACTCAGAGGCACCCTCATCTACACACCCCCAGGACCTCGCACACAATTCAGCGAAGACATCGCAGACTTCATCAGCCCGCACGCCCTCGCCTCCGCTGACTACATCCTCCTAGGGGACCTCAACTTCCACCTGGAGAACAACAACGACAACACCACCACCACCCTGCTGAACAACCTCGCCAACCTCGGACTCATGCAACTGGTGAACACCCCCACCCACTACGCCGGACACACGCTTGACCCAGTCTTCTCCTCCAGCAAGTACATCTCCTTCAGCCACTCCACCGGACTCCACTGGACAGACCACAGCTGCGTCCACTTCAGCTTCAGAAAGACCACGACTCACCACCACCCGCAACAGGTTCCCCGCAGGAACTGGAACAAGATCACCACCAACCAGCTCACCACTTCACTGAGCCAGAACCCGCCCGCCAGCTCAACGGACCCCAACCAAGCAGCCAACAACCTCACACAGTGGATCACCAATTGCGCTCGCCCAACCAGCCTCGACCACTCGCAGTCCGGCTTCCGCGCCAACCACAGCACCGAGACCGCCCTCATCGCAGCCACTGACGACATCCGAGCCCTGCTCGACAACTGGGAAACAGCGGCCCTCATCCTCCTGGACCTCTCCGCAGCATTCGATACGGTCTGCCACCACACCCTAGTGCAGCGCCTCAGCAACATCGGAATCCAAGAGAAGGCACTGGAGTGGATCATCTCGTTCCTCACCGGAAGAACCCAGAGAGTCCGCCTCCCCCCGTACAGATCCAAGGCCACCGAAGTCATATGCGGCGTACCACAAGGATCATCACTCAGCCCCACCCTCTTCAACGTCTACATGAGCCCCCTCGCAGCCATCGTACGCCAACACAACCTCAACATCATCTCCTACGCCGACGACACCCAGCTGATCCTCTCCCTCACCAACGACCCAGGAACCGCCAGAACCAACCTACACGAAGGGATGAAAGACGTAGTCGAGTGGATGAGGAACAGCCGCCTGAAACTGAACTCAGACAAGACGGAAGTCCTCATCCTTGGATCATCACCCTCCGCCTGGGACGACTCCTGGTGGCCCCCTGCCCTGGGCAGCGCACCCAAACCAACGGACCACGCACGCAACCTGGGCTTCATCCTGGACTCCTCCCTCTCGATGACCAGACAAGTCAACGCCGTCCAATCATCATGCTTCAACATCCTACGCATGCTCCGAAAGATCTTCCCATGGCTCGCCACCGACACCAGTAAGACGGTCACACAGGCACTCGTCACCAGCCGACTGGACTACGGAAACACCCTCTATACCGGAACCACAGCCAAACTCCAGAAAAGACTCTAACACATCCAGAACGCCTCCGCACGACTCATCTTGGACATCCCCCGACACAGCCACATCTCCGGACACCTGAGAGACCTTCACTGGCTCCCCGTCAGCAAGAGAATCACGTTCCAACTCCTCATCCACGCACACAAGGCCCTCCACGACCTGGGCCCCAGGTACCTCAACAACCGCCTGACCTTCTACACTCCCACCCGCCAGCTACGATCGACCAGCCACGCCCTCGCCGCCGTGCCACGCATCCGAAGATCCACCATGGGAGGAAGATCCTTCTCCTACCTGGCAGCCAAGACTTGGAACTCCCTCCCCATCCACCTCCGCCTGACCCAAGACCACCTCTGCTTCAGGAAGCAACTCAAGACATGGCTGTTCGAGCAGTAGCGGACCCCCCTCCCCCAAGTGCCTTGAGACCCTCTGGGTGAGTAGCGCGCTATACAAATATCCTGATTGATTGATTGATTGATTGCCTGCATGCTCGGGATGTGTAGCGCGCAAAGTTACCCATGAGGTTTGTCCCGCCCGCTCGCGTCCCCTTATTTCCGGTCACTACTAACGTGTTCGCGAGTTATTCTGTGCCAGATTGCAGTTTCTGCGTGTTCGGCAACTCGATCTTACCGACAAGCATCCTCGCGCACGCGAAAATGCTATTGAGCGTGCGAGAACTACGCTACGCAGCAGTTTGCGGAGTATTCGACAACTTCGCGTTCTCCGCGGAGCGCGGAGTTGCCGAAACTCCGCAAACTCCGCGAACGGAGCGTAGTTCTTCGCCCAGGGTTAGTCCTTTCAAGGCTCTTACACATCAGGCTGAGGCGGTCCTCGCCTGTCTCAGCCACCAGTTTAACGTGCTTTCCTCTTCTCGAGTGATGCTTAATATGTTTCTACACATTTGGGACCCCACTGCTTAAAAGGTTGAGCTTTGCCTCACAGGATCCTACAAAATATCATTCATCTCTGTTATTCCTAGCACTATCAAGGCCATTGGAAGGCTGGTATTTAAAGAACAAGGAGGAACACAAGAATCACTGGGGATCTGGGGTTTTAATATAATTTACAAGAACACTCGTTCATAATATCCAAGAATAATGCAAATAGTAAACAATTTTTAATTTAATTAAACCCATACTTGCCGATATTGGGAAACAGCGGGTGCCAGTGACGAAAAACGCTCTCAATGCTCTTTGTGATATGATGAAACTTGTGAGAATGTGATCAGTGTACGTTTCAAATTAACAAGAGCAAGATCCATTTAATTCAAATGAAACAATGCGTATGTGGTCTTAGTTATAGAAACATAATGCTTTGATCCCGTGTAAAATATGGGTGCATCATCAGGACTCCTAATATGGGGAACCAGAGGAGAATGCTAGAAAAAAAGATAAAGTGAAGAAAAGGGAAAATCTAAAAGATACAGAACGCATACCGTTTACAATAATTACATAGGTCATTGAAGGCCAACTGAATGTACAGCTATGCTCAAAGAGTAAGGTAGATTATAGCACAGAGAAACTCTAGAGGGTTCACCAGGAAAACGGCCAGATAGTATGTAAGGAATTAACCCAGACGGTAGAAGGGGGATAACATAAAATGTGGAAAAGGGAAGCATGTGAGAAATACCCCAAACAAACTGAAGCAGCGAAAAAAAACATGTAATACGAAGTATTTAACAAGGAGATTCCAGATTCCTTTGGGTATGGTTTGAATCCTATTAGGAGTGCGGGGGATGTCAACGGATGGGGACACCAAGTAGAGGTGGGCAGACTGTGAGAGGGAAATATTGTAAAAAAAATTGTAAGGTTCCACAAGGAGCATACCTGCAGAATTCACGGAAAGTATTTCAGTATGCATGGTAGGCAGGAGACTCGCAGTTGGGGCCTGTAGAGTGGTCCACTGCACAAAATGGGACCGAAGTTGGAAAGCATGGGGAGAGAATAGTTGGTGTAGATGAAGAATTCTGCTGGCGGGGGAGTTTGCAGAGTTTTTCCCACTCTACGCTGAGCACAGAGTTTAACATAGAGGTTTTTTTTTCAAACAGCTCGCGAATGTTAATTAGGCAAGCGCTTGCGAGAAAAGATTGCACGTTGGACCTCCTCCCGACGAGATTTCTCAACGCGGGCGGTTATTGCAGGTCGCGACTGCTAGAATTGAGAAATCTGTTGCTCACATTGAGGAAGCCAACGCTCAAATAGAATGTCTGCCTGGCTGGCAGAAAGGGTCGTCTGCCGTGACACGTAATGCCACTTGTGCTTATTTTACAGCGTGGAACAAGCTCCCGCACTAAAAATCAGTTCACGCAGCTTAACAGACTCTGCTACTGGCAGAACGCCACGGTGTGCAGTGGAGTTTATCTGGAACTTTGCGGAGTTCTGCAGAGTGGAACAGTAGGCAGAGAGAATCGCGTTCTCATTGCAGCCAGTTTTCAACCATAAAGTGATGTCAAGGTCTGCATTCATAACCCGAGTCAGAGCAGGAAGTCACATGACTTAGAAAGGGGACTGGAGCTGTCATGGAGGAAGGAACGCGGCTACTCAAAATGGCAACCTTCTTGCATTGGAGTCACAGGGCGGAAGAAGCTATAATGAACCCTAGTGGGCAGGATCTCAAATAAGGCAAAGAGTGTGATGGTAAATAGGGAGATGAGGGAGCCCAAAGTAAAAGAAAGGAAATAGATATAATGTCAGTAGAATGCAGCTTTACTGCAGTCATTAAAAAATGCCGTTTTATTGACCGAAGAACAAGCTCAAATGTATTCTTTATAGTTAAGTTGTCCAACACTCTTGGCTAATCAATCCAATTTTCATAGTGTTCATTTTCAGAATGCACTACAGTTCTTCTCTGTTGAGAAGTTGTTCCAAATCTTTTCCTCTTTTTGGTGTAGTGATGACGGAAATGACCTGCCATCGTATGTCATCTTTAGTGTGCCCAGCTTCAATCAAATGCTCTAATAGAGGGGCAGTGAGGATCTTACGTCTCAGACCACTCTTGTGCTGGCATACACAAATACTTACATTTTGTATGGTCTGTCCAACGTACAGTTTGTTGCATGGGCAGAAGATCGACGACACAACATGATTCGTATTGCAGTTAGTGAAATGGTGATATTGGTGGTTAGAGAAGTATTTTTTTTGTTTCAATAGTGAAAGGGCAGACTCTGATGCTGGCACATTTGTAATGAACAACAATTGGTGGGATTCTCCAATAGTCAGTAAGTCTCCATGGAATATTATTATGGAGGATGGCTGCCTGTACTAAGGGGCAGATTTACAAGCTCCTTGCGCCACTTTTGTGTCGCTTTTAACATGGGAAAAGTGATGCAAAAGTGGTGCAAGGGTCTTGTAAATCTGCCCCTAAGTGATTTTTCAATTTTTGCCTTTTTTCAAAAGCAAGCATAGGAAGTTCAAGAGTAAGATCCCCAGCTCTTAGCACTTTCTAATGATCTTTATAGAACAGAAGTGATCAAAATCTAGTCACACATACTACTTATTGGGATTTTTCATTCTGGTGAAGTGCCAATAACGCTGGTCTGGGACAAAGCCTTGCGCTTTTCATTGAGAGTTTGATCAGCCATTTGGGATAAACTCTAGCAAGAAGCTTGGTAGTTAGTATTGCCACTTCTTTGAATGAATTAGTCTTTAATTCGAAATTCCACCCCATTCTGAGAAATTAACTATAACTGTATTGAGTGATAATTGTTAAACTTGATTCTAATCATGAGCTTAGAAACATTCATGCGCCTCCACCACTGCCCTGCTGACAATGCAATTAGTGAGCCAAGAGGAAAGTCAGTTAACTTTTGCCCCTGTATGGGGCCTAGGGTGTTACTATAGATGTATTGTAGCATTACAGTCTTTTGTTTTCGTGTAGCGCATACCCCAAATTGAAACTTTTAAAGGTGCTTTCATCTGATGATTAAGGAAAAGGAGGCAATAGGATCAAAATAATTGCCTAGGATCCCACAAAGTGGTTGAATGGAAGTTGTGATTGATGCAAGGTTTCCTGGTTATTACAATAGGCAACACAAGTTGTGAATAAACTCTTCATTACCTACTTCTCAAGGTTTGACAGTAGATTTGTAAGGTAAACATGTTGTCTGAGTTGACATATTTTCAAGTTACTTGTTTGCACTGATTGCATCTAGGATTTTGGAAAATCCCCAATAGATTTTGCAATGCAGGCCATAAGTCAGTGTTCAATATCATCTCTAAACCAGTGGAATTGACCACTGAGTTGGAGAGGCCTTCGCACCAGGGGTCCAGGGCTGCAAGGGGCATTTGAGCCTTCTTTGTGCGCCCCTGGACACTTTGGTGTTAACCCGTTGCGTGCTAATGACGAGCGCAGCTCGTCATGAGGCACGTTTGAGCTGCACTCATGACGAGCTCAGCTCGTCACGGGCGTTGGAACGTTCGCATGTGGGGATAATTTCCTCACTATGCTGAATGTTCCAAAACGGGTATGGCCGTGATGAACTGAGCTCGTCATGAGTGCAGCTCCACTGCACCTCATGACGAGCTGAGCTCGCCATGAGCATGGCGGCGTCGCGCGCAGCCCCCCTACCCCTGCACAGCAGGAAAAAACGCCCGGCAGGGAAGGGTTTAGAAGGTGCTGCAGACGCTTCTGCGTCCCCTACCGTTACTGAACACTAACTGACACCAAGAACGAGTCAGGTGGAGCAGAATTCCCATATGACATTTCGCTCCACCCATTACAAGTGGACTGGTGTTGGCACATTCCGATTGAGGGAACAGCAAACATGAACTTACCAGCTGGGATACCATCAATACAATCTCAAAGCATTGGCAGAAACAACAGATATGCCTTTGTCTTGGTCCAAGCTTTTCTTTCAGTAAGGGTGGAGTATGTAAGGCACTGTCTTCCTCTTCCCTTGACTTCCAACCCCGCCTCCATTCACCTTTGCCCAACACCTGCCGCAGGTCACATTTAGCACCAGATCAGAGCAAGTGATAAATGTGACTGTGAATTCCCCCAGACAGTGCTTAGTTTGTGAATGAAAGAGTGTTGGTGGCCAAAACTCTTCTCAGAATCCCGCAGCCAGTGCAATTAAATGTCGGCGAGTAGAATACAAATGCTGATAGTGTTAAAACCACCACCAGATGCTCCCTCCCCCTTTATCTCCCTCCTGCAAGTTCCTGCTGTCTACTTTTGTTACCGTTTTTCCTCCATCTTTCCTATCTGCGTAATTTCCCTCTCTTGTGATCGATAAATAGGTGATGCAGAAAAATAAATTTGATCCTCACAAATAAGTGCCGGTCCCCCCATCCCTCCCACCTCTCCAACCACTGGGTCAAATTAAGCACTGCGTACCAGAACAAAGAAACTGAGGAGAATTCTGCTTATTTATTTCTCATTTCAGAGGGCTTAACTACTATTTGCATGATACTGGCAGGGGGTTACTGTATGGTATCCTTAAATTTGCGTCCAGATTCTGCACCCCAGCAGTACAATGCAACTCATATTTAGGGCCCAAATGCATCTATATGTCATGCTAAGACGCTCTTACATGTGTTTTAATAACTTTTGGACAAAAAAAATATAATTTCGTCATGAGGTTAGTTCGCAGTCATTGTCGTGGTAATAGAAAAGAGGACTTAAAAAAATATATAATTTAAAAACACTACAACATCATCTAGAGACCAGTGGTTCTCCTATCCCTCGGCATCATCCAATTAAGGGGAAATATACTTTCATTCAGAACTTTGATTGACACATGAAAGCCCACGGGCACCTGCTTAAATCTTCTGATCTTTTGAGCAGGCTGCCATAATGAGAGAGCATCCTTAAAAGTACATGGTAAACGTACCCTCCCAAAGGATATTCATGTTCATTTGGGAAGACCTTTGACCTGGCCATTCCTAACTCCCACATCACGGACGTATGTAATGCATTTAATTCGAACCACTAATGTTTGGAAGCGCTCCAGACATCAATTCATTCATATCCCAAACTCTAGACCACTCGACTTTGATTTTATTTTCTTAACTTCATCATTCCACCTTATATTTTCTATGTTTTATGTACTGTTGTTGGCGTATGCATAGCACCTCCAACCATTAATGTGACACTTAAGGGCTTTATTCATAGAACCTACATCATGGTCCCCATATGCTCTCATGTTTATCCAGACAGTCTCAGACACAAATACTTGTTCTCCTAGTTGTGTGCATCGCCCTCTGCCATTATGGGGACAGTGAGCAAAGTATTGTAATCAAAAAAGAGGGACTAGTTAGGGCTAATATTTAACGGGGTACAGTGCATATGCCCTAATAGCATACTGTTTAACAAAAGTGATGCATAGGTCCCCTCGGTAAAAATCATGAACGGGACAGTAGACAACACAAAAAGTGAGTGAAGACACACCGGAGGCGGATCCTCCTTTTCGGAATTTAAGGGCCTCACACACCCAGCAAGCTAGGTGATTTCCCGGCAGGAGCGCGACTAGGTGACTGGCCTGACTCGTGGAGCACAGAGGACATCAAGATCAAGGTGTCCTCAAGCCGAGATTTTGGTGACAGGACTCGCTCCATCATAGAGACGGATTTCCACACAAAGGAACTTGACACATTTCTTGACTCGATTTACCCAGTGGACTTCTAGTAGTGTAGATAGTTTCAATTAATTGGTCCTGAGGAATTGCAGAGTATCATTTCGAACTCCTAAGCATGAAACATGTCGACCACTGAATAGAGTAGGTGACTGCTGTAGCGGACCATTGAGCCACATCAAGCAACCACTCTCATTTTGTTTTTATTTAGGTGGGTTACCACTATATTAAAAAAAAAAATTGTGGACTACCCAACCTATTTTAACTTCCCCTAGCACATCTACACTCTCTCACCCCTTAGGGCCCTCACCCCCACTACACCATACGGCAGGTATAAAAGATCCTTGATAAAGAGCCCCTGCAAAGGGTGCCGGCTGGGTGTTGCACTGCCGACTCAGCGAGGGGCAGAGCCATATGATGAAGCATGACACCGAGCTTGCTGGGTGTGTGAGGCCCGTAAATTCCGAATAGGAGGATCCCCCTCCGGTGTGTCGTCACTCACTTTTTCTGTTGTCTACTGTCCCGTTCATGATTTTTACCCAGGGGAACTATGCATCACTTTTGTTAGACAGTGAGCAAAGATCACTGTTTCTTTTCCCAATTAAACAGCCAACATTTGGGACCCCGACCAGCGGGCTTTGCTGTGTCAATGGGCCCGGGACCAAAAGACCACAGTAAGTATTGCCTGAAGTTTGCCCAGTGTTTCCTAATGTGTGCCCAAACCCACACTGCAGTGAGAAAGCTAGAAGGGTCTAAATTACATCTTAAATATTGTACATTTGATAATTTCCCTAATGTATGCAGGTGTATTGACATATAGTAACAGTTATGGAGGATCTTGAGCTAAATCAGCCTCATTTGTGCAGGAATGGCCAGCTCTTTGGGTGCCATTTTTTTCCTCAACCCATTTATGGTCTTCAAGTGGTCGGATGTTCCCATTCTTATTGTGCTGCGAGGGCTCTAAAAGGTCAAAAATGTTAATCACCCGCTCTCGGTAAATTCAAAATAGTCCTTCTTTCCAAGGTACTCAATGGTGACCTTCCCTTCTTAGGGGTTATATTCAGGAAGTGTTGTTAGTTTCGGTCTGTTGGTGCTTAAGACGTGTATCAACTGTAAAAATCAAAAAAATTACTTTTTTAAATACTGATGGCCTAATTTATGAGGTTTTGCCATAGGGTAGCGCCGCAGGCCTTCCTGCTGCACTGCCCTACTCAAAAGAAAAGGGTAGGAATGAGCCATATATATCAGATACAGCATATTCCTGTCCTTTTCCCCTGCGACAGCACACAATGGGCTTCCGTGAGGCAATGCAGGAACCTTTGCACCATGGTGCAAGGGTGCCTGCGTTGCGGAGATGATTTTTTTTGTGCAGGAAGGAAAATCGTTCTGCACAAAAACAATCACAGGAGGCTTTTTCCTCTTTCTATGTGTGCTGCATTCTCATAAATCTGGGGCAGTGTCAAAAAGCCGTAGATGTTGATGGGAACTCCCCCAGAAACCCATTGCACTCCCCTTTAAAGCAAAAAACTGCATTAAGCAAAAGAAAGTGGCTTAGTGCTGCCTCGTAAATATGGAGCAGGCTCCTACCCCATGCAACATCGCAAAAAGTGGCGCTCCAGCTTCACAAGGGGCCTCATAAATGAGGCCCTGAATTTGTGTGCACATTTATAAATCAATCTATATATAAATATATATTTTAATAAAAAAAATATTGAAAATATAAAAATATAACATATAATGTAAATGATAATAGTAATCATAATAATAATAACAATAATAATAATAAAATATATGCAACCAATATAATAAAACGTATTGGAGACTAGGAATATTATATATATTATTCTCAACCCAGTTTATGAAACAGGAGGGAAAGTGTAGCACTTTATAGGGGTAAACTTAATTATCCCACTCCAGTCTAAGCAACAGTAGGAAATGCGTTAACCTTTGGAGATGTTACATTTAATATTCCTACTCCAGCCACCGAAAAAAAAGGAAAGCGTTGGACTTCGGAGTAGTTAAATTTACTGTTCCCACTCCACACAGCTCGACAGAAGGAAAAGTGCTGGACTGCCGAGGGGTTAAATTTACTATTCCCACTCGGGTCTAAGCAACAGTATGAAAAGTACTTCACTTCAAACACTGTACATAGTTAAATAACCCTATTAATTTATACAAATATTGAACTCTTCATATAAACATTATTAATTAACATTTCAAATATATACATATATTTAAAAAAACAATCGAACAATTTACATACATTTTAATCAAGTAAATACTTAATTATCAATGAAAAACGTTTATTTGATTATTACTTAACTTCGCACTCTATACCCCTACAACCATAGTAGCCCACATCTAAAATGAAACTAAAATAAATAAGTATAGCACAATGTATTTATATAACGATAATTAATTAAATAGTTAATTAACAATAATCAATTTTATTTAATTATTACTTAATTAACTTCCCACCCTAGATTCTAGCACCTCATAGCTAAAATATAAGTATAATATACAAGTTTTAGACAAGTTATATTATTAATAATCAATTAAATTATTATTTACCAATTTATGATTAATTGTTAATTAATTGTTACCTAATTAACTCCCCACCCTATACTCCTACAAACATAATGACCCTTGTCTAACATATAGCTAAAATATATAAGTATCACACAATTTTCATACTAAATATTCAATTAAATCATTCATTCTTAAGTAATAATTAATTGTTAATACGTTTTTACTGGGTTAACTTCCCCCGTATAACCTTCAAACCTAGCAACACACACCTAAAATATAACTAAAATAAACCAGTATTACACAATTTATATAATTATCATCAATCACTTATTCAATTAAATTAAAAATTATTCAATAATTATTAATTATTACTTTGTTAACTTCCCAGTCTATCCCCCAACTCCCCCTACTTAAAATGTCAAACTATATTCTAAAAAAAGAAAAGAAAAATGAATATGACCTAAACACATTAAAATAATTAAAAAACGATATTTCTACAACTAAATTACTACAAATTGTATTAAATACAAAGATATTTTTGATATCAATATTACTTACATAAAAACAAATTTCCAGACAGCGATATTCTTGCATCACAATATTTTTGTATCATGATATTTTATTTCTTACTAGCTTACCCGTCGCGCCTTGCTGCAATCTCAGAAGAAAGGAAATTTAAGGAAACTTGTTATGATAACATTCAATTTACATTTTGTCATTTTTATTGAAACTTATTAATTTTCATTTTAATATGGAAAACATTTTAAAGTGTTTTTTTAATTCTGTTTATTTATTCGAGTGCTTGTGGATACATAGCATTTTTTGTTTTTCCGTCTGGTGGGTACATGAATAAATTAGAAGGTTTTCCGACGCGTGAGCTGGCCACATACAGTTGTCCATGTGAGAAGTACGGATTCTCCAAATCTAGTCCACACACTTGCAGCGATTGTCCTTGTGCTTTGTTGATGGTCACTGCAAAAGCGAGTCGCACCGGAAACTGTAAACGTTCAGTATTGGAAAGATTATGAGGGCCCTGGGGGCCTAAGGGGACCGATATTTAACATTTTTTTTTATTTGTTTGCCAGAAACCCTTTGCGTGAGTGTACTCAACAACTTCCCAAAGTTTCATGCTGATCGGATGAATGGTGTAGTAATGCATAAAGGACAAACAGACAGACATACTTTCGTTTTTATATATTACCTACTGGTGGTCGCCAGTAGGTAGTTATAGTTAGGATTATTTTGTATAGGGAATCCGCAACATTCTATTGGGAATAACTTTGGCGACGGTTGAGGGATCTGCCTGAAATTTTCCTCAAATTTGCCTCCTTCCCTGAAAGTTTGGGGGGGATTCGTCAAGCGGGGGCGGAGATAAAAGGGGGGTCCCAAAATGTGTTTTCCCCATGTTAATTTCCATAGGGCGGTTGGACTTACTTTTAGCCCGAACAGCTGAATGGATTTCCACCAAACTTGGCAAAATTGTAGGGACTGGTAGCCCGATGTGCCTTTGCTATGTCTCAAGATATGTGCTCCAGTGGATTTTGAGTAATTTAGGTTAAAAAAAATATATATATCTATAAGCGTGCCGCGGTACGC
Organism: Lissotriton vulgaris; assembly: GCF_964263255.1. NCBI lineage: Eukaryota > Metazoa > Chordata > Amphibia > Caudata > Salamandridae > Lissotriton > Lissotriton vulgaris. The sequence continues at coordinate 901,679,452 of NC_141687.1, forward strand.
GCACAGGGGCGCGTACCAGCGCGCTACGCGAGTTCGCGAGCGGAAAGCTGATTGGCTCTCGGGTGTCTGTCAACACTCCAAACAGTCCGAAGAGGCGCCATCTTGTGTCTCGGTAGGATCGAGACACAAGAGGTGGCAAAAAGAAAGGGGGAAATTACCAAAAGGGGGCAGGGTAGACCCCCCTGACCCCTAGGTTTGATATGGGGGGCTATAAAAGGGCCCGGTACGCACACCCGGGAGCGAACCGGGGAGCGTACCAAGGGGAAAAAAGAATGACAGATTTTTAAAAAAATGTAGCATTTTTTTATAAATTGGAGGTAGTTCTAAAAATAACTGTTTTTTTATTCTTTTTGTTGTTTTATATTTTTTTATTGTTTTTTTAACATTTTGTACTTTTTTTGGCTTTTATGAACAATTTTATATTTTTTTGATATTTTTATGGGGACAAACAAAAAACAGGGAATTGTAAACGGCTCAAGTGGAGCAAAAAAAATCATGAAAAAAGTAAGGTTTTTTTGGGCAATTGTGGTTGTCACCAGCACGGTTGATGAGTTTAATGCTTTACTCACCATAGGTAATTGTTTTTTCACAAAATATACAAACGATTTTGTATTGTCCAAATTGGCTTTGTATGTTTGGGACCATCTCCCTTGTCTCTGGACCCGATGGAGCGGGTTGCTTACTTTGGGAGGTGCTGGGAGAAGAATGGGGAGGGTTTCTGGTCATTTCTTGGACCTCTGCTGCAGCATAGTTGTTAGGGTGCCGGCGTTGCATGTGGCGAATCATGGTGTTATTGCCAAAAGAATACTTTTTGTTAGGGTTCCCCCTGGAAAGTACAGTGCCACAGATTAGAAAAGTAACCTTTGACGCATTTACTTTCTTGGTGTCCTTTGGGATTAAAAAATCTCCCAGATAATGTGCTTCTTCAGGCAGGAACCTCCTCCTCTCCTCCTCCTCCTCCTCCTCCTCTTCTTCATCTCCACCACTGTGGTGGTGGTGGTGGTGGTGGCTGAGATGTTCCTGCTGCTGCTGCTACTGTAGCCATTTTTCAGTACAAATTGGTACTAATAGATTTCCAAACAGGTCTTCCTCAGTCAAAGGACAAAGTGAGTATAAGGAATAAAGGTGTGGGCTTTCATCATTTGGAAAACAAAACTGTCCTGAACCAATGAAAAGTGTTATTTTCAGGTCACATGACCCGGGCTTTCATCATTTGGAAACCAAAACTGTCTTGAACCAATGAAAACTGTTATTTTTAGGTCACATGACCCGACGCGCTTACGCTACGAACCCCGGGGCGCGCCCCAGGGCGCTTTCGTAGCGCGATCTTATGTGCTCGAGTGCTTCCGGGTGCGCTTACGCCGTGTGTATCACGCGGCTACGCGATACGTCATGATGATGTTTTCGTTCGCGGCATTAGCGCTAACGGGACGCTCACCGGTACGCGCACCGGGGTGCGCCGCAAGACTGCTCTTTCCGGTGCGCTCACTGGTACCCGCACCAGGAGCGCTCCAGGGCAAAAAAATAATTAAAAAAAAAACCTGAAAAATATACATAAAGAAAATAGTATTACATAAATATACAATATAGGATTCATTATAAAAAATATTACATTTCATAGTTATTGGAATTTGCTATTAAAAAACCTTTGAAATTCACTGAAAAAAGCATAGGTTTGTGGCCCTATATATACTTAGGAATTAGCATTTAAAAAACCTATGAAATTCACTGAAAAAACCATAGGTTTCACACCAGTTATAGTTAGGAATTAGCATTTAAAAAACCTTTGAAATTCACTGAAAAAACCATAGGTTTCACGCCAGTTATAGATAGGAATTAGCATTTAAAAAACCTAATAAATTCACTGAAAAAAACATAGGTTTCACACCAGTTATAGTTAGGAATTAACATTTAAAAAAAACCTTTGAAATTCACTGAAAAAAACATAGGTTTCACACCAGTTATAGTTAGCTGGAAATTTTACTGACATAAAACCATTGAAATTCCCATGTTATAGTTAGTTGGACTCACTATAACTTGCGCACCTGCAATGCACCGCTGATGACGTCACATATTACATCACTCATGACATGGTCAGTGACATCCCTCATGACATCACTGATGACACCATCCTTGTGACATAGTGACAGACCTCCTTTCAGTGTAATGTAACCCTTGAAACACATATTCAAAAATAGAAACTAACATTTTCAAAAAAAGGGAGATACCCATACCAGTTACAACAACCAATTCAGTAATTCCATCATCTATATACACATCCACTCATTCACCAACAGTTCTATATAGTCACTCATACAAATACTCACTCATCATATGTGGTGATACGCCTATACATCCTGTTACACACTGACAGTCATCCAAAAGTTACTCACACACATACTCACACATGCAAATAAACTATTGAACATCCATTTTTTGGCATATACAACTAAACACACACTACCAGCTTACTTCTAAGGAAACTTAAACATACTTACTCTCTTAAACAATCACTTATAGAAACACATACTTATTTAAACAGGAACTCTTACAATCTCTCACTCTCACATATACTCACTTATATATATCAATACTCACATATACTAGATTAAAACATATGTCGTTACTAATAAAGACAATAGGGAGACAGTCATTCACTCACTAATACACACATATACACACTCATCCACCCATACAGTCCTGCACATATGCTGTCTTCAAAACACATACAAACAGTGAGTCAGTCACCAACCCATGCAGCCACTTATACACAAAGTGAAACACTGATACATATATTTAAATATTTAAACATTACTCGCTAATATATGTATTCACTAAGATACACTTAATATGCCAGTTAACCAATCAATTTAAAAAAAAACCATCCATTTAGACTTTCCATCGACCTTTACATATACATATATAAAACATATTTATTTTTCAGAAAGAAACACATTCACTTGATGGTGTCATCAGTGATGTCATGAGTGATGTCACTGACCATGTCATGAGTGATGTAATATGTGACGTCATCAGCAGTGCATTGCAGGCGCGCAAGTTATAGTGAGTCCAACTAACTATAACGTGGGAATTTCAATGGTTTTATGTCAGTAAAATTTCCAGCTAACTATAACTGGTGTGAAACCTATGGTTTTTTCAGTGAATGTAGATATATCTGTCTCCCGAAATTACAACTCAGTATTTTTTCCATACACTAGCTAATCAATGATCTCAGACAAAGCGTGCCTAAATAATATAGCTCCATATCTGCCACCCCTAAAGCACGATCAAACTCTAAGCAGGGAGCAGGGAGTAATGCCGCTCCATGTAAATGATCTAATTATGAATGTGGTCACAGTGAAGAAATGCACATGAAATGGGCAGTTTTGCATTACTTGGAGAGAACACTCATCTTTATCAGAGCAATGTGTCTCAATGTTGAGATATGGAGTGCAGTTGATGTGATCCAAGCCAGTAGGGTAGTAGGTTAAGCTCCCAACATAGCACTGGATCAGAGGTAATGAAGATGCCAAAATATTTGAAATGGCCCACTTTATTTAATCTGTAGGAGGTTTCAGGGTGGTGCGGGTGCACAACTCTTAGCCCCAATAGAGGTAACAGAATGTTTTTTTCACAATTGACTGAGTTCGGAGGTCATTCCTAAGTTGACTGAAATCATCACAAGTCCCTCCCCAGGCCACTGTGGCTACTTAAGGTACTGTAACATATCATCTGCACATGAAGAGATGTGACCTTCTACATCTCAAGCCCTTTTGAACCCCTGGACCAATCTGTGCTTCCTGACCCATACAGCAGGGGGTTCCGTAACAAGAGTGAATAATAAGAGTGATGGGGGCATCCCTGATGTGTGTCCCTCTCGATGGGAAATGAGTTGGACAGATGACAGAGATGACCAAGCTCTCCCAGCTCTAGCTTGAAGACTCACCATACATATCAAGAACGGGCTGTAATAGTTGGAAAGGTTGTTTCTTAAAAACCTAACTGGTAGCCCATTGTCGCCCAGAGTCTTGCCTCTCTGCATAGCAGCTAAGACTTCCCCCAACTCTTCACAGTTCAATGGTGCATCCAAATCTTGTATCGATAGCAGGTAAAGAGGGGATCGTCAATAGTTTGAGTGAAGGAATACATATATCCTAACATATGGTGTGCGTTTGGTATATAGAAGCCTATAAAAGGCTGCAAATGCTCCTGCAACAGTAGAAGCGCTTGTCGCATAGTCCCCTTCAACATTTTGTATTTGTACCACTGAGAATGCAGTCCGGTCTTGGTTTGTGAACCAGCATGTCAGCTTGCCGCACTTGCAGCCCATGGTATATGCCCCGCCCTTGATGTCACCCATAATGAGGAAGCAGTGTCAAGGGCATGTGCTTTGGTTTGGGCCTTTGTAATCTCAAGGAGCTCTAATTCTGTAGATCCCCATTCTGACTCCCTTCATGCTTGAGGCATGATATATGTTCTTCCAGAGCCATCCTATCTGCTTTTCTCGTTCGCTCTTTAGTTTTTAGAAATAATCTAGTTCGCCCGCTTATTACAGAATTCTTACACGATGTAAAACAGGATTCTAGGTTCTATTGTGATATGTTATACTGCATATCTGAAATGTAATTTTAGTGTACACATTATGTACCCATTTTATCCAAAGAGATAGCTCTGGTTTGTCTGAGCAGCAAGAGATATGGCTATCAGTAGCGACCAATCTTTATCACGGGCAGAACTTCCTGCTTGGTATGCATGGTTTAGGAAGATATTTGTTCGCGAAGGGATATTCGCATTTTCTATCAAAGATCATTTTTGTGCAAGGCGAAGGCCATAGAGAGGAGTTAAAAAGTACTAAAACGTGTGTGTTTGTGTGCTTTTCAGATTTTATGTTTCAGCATCTGTAGACAGCTTAGGAAACTAGGGGGCATATTACCAAGCAATAGCGATAATTATCACTATTGCTTGGTTAGAGACAAAAATTTAGCGCAGAGCTGCGGGGATTTTTACCGCAAATAAACCTTGGTATTACCAAGGTTTATCGCAAATGCGATAAAAATTGCAGCAATGCATGAATATCGCTGAAAAGTCAGCGATATTCATGCATTAGCGAGCTAATGCTCTTAGCCATGTTATCCACCTCCCATTGGATAACATGGCTAAGAACTGCTCTGGGCAGGCGTTAGCTTTTGGAGATATTCGCGCTTAGCGCGAATATCTCCAAAAGTTGGTAATAGGAGATAGCGATGTTAGCGACTGTTTTCAGTCGCTAACATCTTGGCACGCCCACTTTGCATGTCATTAGTGATAAATATCACTGACATGCAAAGTGGGGCCCAAGATTGTCGCTATCTCCTACTAGCTGTCGCTAACTGGTGTTAGCGACAGCTAGGTAATAGGGAGATAATTTTATCTCCGCTTTCTTGGCTTTTAAAGCCAAAAAAGCGGATACAAACCCCCTTGATAATATGCCCCTAGGGGCCTTATTTAGAGAAAAATGACACAGCGCGGCGCCGCAGGCTATTTTTCTGCACCGAGCTGCATCATTTCAAAAGCACGGGGTAGTGTCATATTTACAACAATATGACTCATCCATGTGCTTTTCCCTGCGCGGATGCACAATTGGCTGCCATGTGCCAACGCAAGCCCCTCACCCTTGCACAATGGTGCAAGGGTGCCCGCGTTGCTGGGATTATTGCTTTTGTGCAGGGAGGTGTTCCTTCCTGCACAAAAACAATCATTGATGGTGTTTTCCTCTGTCTGCATAGAAAGAGATCAAAACGAGGAGAAATAAAAGTATTTCTCCTCGTTCGCCTCTTTACGTCTCCCTTACGGAGGCGTAGCATTCTGATGCATTCCCAGGTTTACAAAATGTTGCAAATATGGGAACGCGGCGGAATCCATGGGTGTTGCGTGGGAACACCCACAGCAATACCAATGGCACGCACCTTTCATGCAAAGTGATGCATGAAAAAGGGCCGTATTTACAAGGCCATGAAAATCCGCTGGTGTGTAAAAAAAAGTGACACACCAACAACGCAAGGGGCTTGTAAATAAGCTCCTAAGTTCTTACAAAGAATTTTCCCTTGTTAGTTGGAGCTGTAAGTAATTGCAAAAAGAATTATTATAACTCAGCTGTCTACTTCTGATTCATATGATGTTTGTTTAGTTTATTACCACTAAAGCCCACCATTATCAGCATTGAAAATTATTGCATCTTGTTTCTTCCTTAACTCAGGCAAAATATTCAGTTCATTTTTTTCTAGCATTGTGTTGCACTTTCATGGTTTGTAATCAAGCTAAATCAGGTATTTTATGCATTATTTCTCAAAATAGTCAAGACGTGTGTTACTAAATATAGGAAAAACTGGGCTTTGTTTTGACCTCCTTTTATTTACATTTTCCCAATGATTGTTGAAGAAAAACAGCAAAGACAAAATGTAATTTGAATTTCTTTTTGGAAACCCTATAATTCCAGCTTAGTTTTGCATTACATTGGTGAAAGACACCTCACTTTCTGTAAAGTATGATTATCTAAATTTGATAAAACATTTTTATTGACCAAGATCATGTGTGTCACCTTCCACCTCTGAACTAAAAACAATGGTTCAGCAAGGACTCAATAAACAGCAGATGAACAATCAATAATCAGCAACATTATCACTGGAAGCAATTGATGTGAAGAGAATAACGAGAGACTACCCTGAGCTATTCAGTAAAAAAACAACATTTAGAAATTATTATCAATTAAATATTCAAAGGACGTGGCACAGAATCTGCAGGGGAAACAAGTGCTTAGAGCCTTATTATTAGTTGGCAGTCCACAGACCACCGGACTCATGGTGGCGGCCTCCTGACCGCCTTATTATTACGACTAGGGTAGTCGGACCACCCTGGGACCACCGCAACCACCAAGGAACCGCCATTCCCTGGCAGTGGCGCAGCGGTCCTGAGGCCACAATATGCTTGGTGGTACCGCCATGGTCCCACCAAGCATATTACGAGGTTCGTCTCCGCCACGGTTTTCATGGCAGTTCCACTGCCATGAAAATCGTGGCTAAGTGGAAACATAGTGGGCTCTACAGGGCCCTCTGGTGCCTCAAGCTATGTGATTGAACACAAGGAGGCACAACATGTGCTCCCCTGTGTACATGCACCCCAGTATCTTCATGGCATGGACAGCAGCAGCCCATGCATGCAAATACTGCCTTTGATGTTCCCATTGCGGTGCCTATTTCAGAGGCACCACCCAGGGATCGCCATAGAACCACCCGCCAGACCAGGAGAAAACTCCTGATCTGGGGAGTGGTTCGAACATAGGTTTGGCATATGGGAGCGGGCTGTCCTGTTCCTGCACCGCTAAACTCGTAATGAGTCCCTTATGCCGTGATTACGAGTCTGGCCGTCTGAGTACCGCAAGACTCATGGGGGCTTGTGGTGGCAGTCTAGCCACTGTTGCACCAGTGGTCCAACCACCCTATCAAGACTTTGGCAGTCGGACAGACATTGCACCACTGCAACTGCCAGGGAACTATGTTTCCTGGCTGTCCTATGGTGGTCTTGTCATGGGGATTTACACTGTGTTAAGTTAGCATGAGCTTATTAGAAGTTTAAACGCCATTTTTCCTTTCTGCTGTCTTTGCACATGGCACACATTATTACACATGTTTAGAGTCTAAGACTGTTTTGCTTCACACAATAATAATATGTTTTCCTATAGTAGCAGCTTTGCTTGGTAAGCTTTGTCTGAACAGTGAGTGCCGAGGCCTTCAAGGTTATTTCAACACAGTGGTTGTTTTTCGGTCTGATCAGCGCATATTCTAGAAATAACATATATGCAGCTGTGGCCACCTCTGATTTTAGCGCATTTAACAATGCATTGCGCAGGCATGCAAACACACTTTGGAGAACATTTGCATGCAGAGAGCTGGTGTAGAAAATGATGTGATCCATTTCTACTAGAACCAGAGGTATGGGGCCGCCATTGTAAACCCAAAAGACCTTCTGTAGATATAAAATAACCTACAAGCAAGGGAGGGTGAAATCTAGGTGTAATTTTGCCTATTTCCATTTAGCATTTTAACATACTTTCTCCTTTTGAATTTTATGGAATAGTAACTATGCTGATAATCTTGTTGCTTATAATATGTCTGCTTGTATTAGCTAAGATACTGCACCTGAGAACACAGCATTAGAAATAAATATTTCAAACTTGCACGTGTCTTCATTTACTCCCCGTCTTGGACTGGTATGAGAGTATAACGAAAGAGTGTTCGTGTGTTCCACATTGCCTGAGGTATTCTAAGTTCCATGTTCTGGGTTGTCTAGAACCAATGAGACACTGATTGCTAGTCTGGTAGAGGATTTTGGCTACTATGGTGAGTTTTGGTACACCCTAATTCACTGAGGTTCCAAGTCTCTATGCACAGTTCTGTGTATTAGCAGAATCCCTGTTACAGTCTGAGGGCTGCAATATGCTTGGTGGTGCCCTGAGGCACCACTAAGCATATTACAACTTTCCTCACCGCCAGCGGTATCATGGCGGTTCTTCCTCCATGTAACTGCTGGTGGTGAGGAAAGAAATGGGACCCTACAGTTCCCCCCCTTGCCCCTGTGCACAGGAGTACATGCAGGGTGGCACCTGTTGTGCCCTCCTTTAGGTATGAGCCTCCAGTTCTTGCATGGGAAGGAATGCACAACATGGTGCATTCCTTCCCATGCAGGAACGTGCAATGGCTGTTCCATGGATCTGTTGCTCAAGTCTCACAATGAACCTTTAAACAGCACCTCCTCAGGACTGCCACACTGCCCGCCTGCCAGGCCACAAAATTACATGTAACCTTAAAGGTGTTGGAGTGTGGTGGTGGCGTGCCGCTTGCACCACCATACGTCGTAATCTGGCCCATAGTACCTCTAGTGCTCGCACAGGAAAAAAAGGGAAGAAAGAAGTTACGGCAAACATACAATGTGTATAAATCCAAAAGAGACATCATTGAAATCCGTTCGCTGTTAGAAGCTATTCATAAATCTTATGAACCCAACTTATATTAGTTACGTATGCATTGTGCTTCGTTTGGACCTCTCTTGGGGTATAGAAGTCTCACCAGGACTGACAGGATAAGGGACGCCTCGATGAAACAGAGTTTAAGAGGCAATGATATGAATCAGTATTATAAAATAAGGTTATACTAGGATATCTTTGTAGAGGCTGTGAAATGATGGTAATTTGAGGGTCTTGAGGACATTTTAATCTAAGGTACCCGAGAGAAAATGCAACCTTTAACTGGGGAGAGCTAGGGGGAATGCTCACCAAGAGTGGATGATTCTAAAAAGCCAAAGTTGAACAAAGATTAGTGCACTGATGTGGTAAAGAAAATCAGCACTCACTGTGCCAGGCCAACCTGTCATAAAAAACATGAAGTTTAAAATAGTTATTACAAGGCAATAAACTATATTAATGAATCACTTGTGTGGGGGTTGAGTTTACTCACACTAAGTAGAGAAAGTGTTCATTAGAGAGAAGGGTCCTTCCTTACAGAGGTCTGTACACAAAAGCGGACTCTAAAATTCAGGGCAGGAGCCCCACAGATAACCACAATGTGCTCCTATTAATTTCCCATTTACCAAGTGGGGAATTGCAGAGGGAGAGTATAGAAATGTCTCACATATGTGCAAAATGTTGTGAGATTTGGGAGGCGTGGACCAGGGGAGCGTGTGCTGTCAATGTCGGCCAAGCTGGGTATCCTAAAGCATACTTGAGGGAATTCGGAATAGAAAGGGCTGAGGGAATGAGGGGCAGGCTTGGACTGCAGTGGATATATGCAAACATAACTTAAGGGAAGGAAATTACTGCTCTTAATTCTAAATTCTGTAATTAGTTGAAAAAAATCTTCAACAGTGTCGTGTAGGAAATTGACATATAGGAGAGGGGAAAAATTCGAAAAAAAAGAGAAAAAGACTCACTTGGAAGAGGAGCAAGGAGACAGACTGCAATCTCTAATTTATGATAAATAATGAATAAATGAACATATACAAGATATGAAAAAAGCAGTATATTCTCTACAGCAATCGGCGAAAAAGAGACATTGATATGGCATATCATTGTACATATTTAGGCTTAGTGATCACACAACAAATATGCAGTTGGTGATAAAATAGACCATATTCAAACGTATAGATGTAGACAGATCACAAAAAGGGTCATCATTTCCTAAAGTCATGTAATTCAAAAGTCCACTTCTACATCATGGCAGCAGCATGAAGATCAATTGCAAACAGCACAGAAGCCCAGTCATACTTCCATTATGCTGAGTCCATGCTCATTGAATTCAAAGTGTTATATACACTTATATTCCAGTCCCTGTATATTTGCTCCTACATCTCCACCTCTATCTGGTTCATTTCCCATATTGGTGACCTGTCAGCCTATGTCATTGTCTGAATAGTCGTTCAGATAGGTTACGACCAGCGGAGAAGTCGTTTCTTTGCAATGTATTTGTTTCCTATGTTGACAAATACTTGATTTAACCCTTTAAGTGCTGCGAACGTCCAACGGTCGTCGCGTGCACTTCCTCGCTAGTGCTGCGCACGACCGTTGGACGTCCGAATCCCGTTAGCGCGATCGAACGTCCGCACTGGGGTGGAATGTTCGACGCGCTAAACGGGTTAAGTTGCTTTGTTGTCTGTCCTGAATAGCTCATATTACATGAGTACCATGTAAAGTAAACCACATTAGTAGAAGTACCATTAGTGGCACATTAAAGATCATATTTTATTTGCTTATGACTGTGTTGAGTTTAAATTTACAAGCCACACATGAAAAGCACTTATAATGCCCCAAAACAGCAGTTGTCCCCAGGACAGATAGATAGATAGATAACCTTTATTGCGTAAAGTTTTTTAAAACCATCAAAATATAAAAACAGCAGTCTAGATAAAACAAATAACACAAAGCTAAAAACATAGTGCAACACAATCAATCTAGACATCAAGCAGCACTCACCTCCCTTGCAAACCTAAGCCGCTAAAGTGCAAAGTGTAGTATTGGCTACCTAGGTATAAAAAAGGGCCCCTCAATTCAGCCAAAGTAACAACCTACTCCTAGTACATAAGGATTGTGCCATTCCAACAGTTCTGTAGAGAGCAAAATGGTCAATAGATAACATTTGTTATTTATAAAGTGCAATGTGGTGAATCATCAAAAGGAACATAGTTCATTTTGACTGAGGTCTATTAATCAAATTCGATGCTGGAGGAACCACGGCCACCCCAGATAATTATACTTTATGCAATGATAGGTACAATGAGATCTAAAATTAGGCACTGGTGCTGATCTAACGTCACCGGGCTGATCTATAATATGGATAAGAACAGATACAGATGCAATTTCGTAAAACCAGTATAACTATAACCTGCACATCTATTTGAAAAAACAAAAAGTCAAAGAGCCCAATATGGTCCAGATATTTATTTATGTATTTGCGAAGTTTTAAATAGCGCTGGCTAGACCCGGAGGTATAAGAGCTCTTTACATGAGAATCAGCGAGTTACAGGTTACATAGTAACATCAATTACAGAGGCCAAGTATAGACATAGATGGGGGACCCACAGAGGCTGATAGCACTATCCCAAGAATGGTGGGATATATAAAGTCAAAACAAAAAACAATGAAGGTAGCTGGCACCACACAGGGCTGGAAAAGGGGAGGCAGCCAAGGAATCATGGAGGGAGGGGGTGGGTAGGGAAGCAAACATAACTGGAGATGAGGAAAACAATGGCAGATGTCCAGCTGGGTAGGTGACGGCCACAGGGTTCAACCAGAGCCAGACTCCTCTATAGCTGCATGGGACAGCGCCACTGGGCATCGGCCAAGGTTGCTCGGGCTCCGTGGTAAGTACAAGCAGTTTAGGTATCCGCTCAGTGGGCGTCGTCATAGTTCACCTCGAAGGCATCGGTCCCGGTGTTACTGGGAAGCGCTGTCCGCCTCATCCTCCAGCTCGCCACCCGGTCAAGAGTGGGGAGAGGAGAGGTGGAGGGGACAGTTCCAAAGTCAGCAGAATTGTGGTGCAACCCTTGTGAATCTGAAGAGGAGTTGTGCATACAGACCTAATTCTCATCAGACTATAGTCCTCTAAAAAAAACAGTGACATTTACAGATTTGTTCTGGGTGCCAGTTTAGAGTCAGGCAAGTCTGGGCCTGACCTTTCCTTGAATTAGAAGGTCTCATTATGCCCCCAGTATAAAACGCTGATTATAAGGAGCCCCTTGGAGTGTCCACGCCGACCCGGTGAGGCGCGCCACCGTGCCTCACTCACCTTTTAAACTCGTCTTAGGCATCGGGCCAGTCCCACGCTGCGGCGCTAATTATTGTGACTGATTCTGTTCTCCCCTCACGGGGACTCTGGTTGCAGGCGCTGGAAGCTGGTGAAGCATAACCGATAACCAGAGCGGGGGTCCACAAGCTGCCTCTGATCGCCGCGCATGGATTGCGCTTGAAGGGCTGCTTGCCATCTTGCCTCTCACATGATTTGCATGGAAATCTCCCCCTATATCCTAATGGCCGGACGGGTGGGATGGATTGGTGGGACCCGGAAGAATTTAAGTGGGGACTGCGTAGTGCTGAACTTCAGCAACCCTCACGCAGCATCACGCAGGCTGTGGTACACTTCTGAACTAAACGGGGATCTCGGTGGTATCCGGGCTTCATCCCTAGGATTCTTTTATTACCCACCCCGGTGTAACAAAACAGCAGTAAGGATTCGCAGCCATGCACAGCTGCCTGGGAACAATGCATGGCCCACAGGTACCTCTTCCATCAGGGCCACTCAGTCTACCTGGAGCACCGTCAGAACCTCGCTCCAGTCTAACTCCCCCAGGACTAACATCAACAACAGTACCATCCCCCTCACAAATAGGTTTATGCCCTTCACACAGCTAGATGAAATTGATTGACTAGCTCAAACTGACTCCTGCACCCAGGCCAAGGCATCTACCACTCCCGACGGGGTGGAGGGCCACATAAGGTTAATAAGCTGGAATATCGCAGGGTTACGGACGAAAAGAGAAGATGAAAACTGGCTAAGGTTTATTTGTACCCCGAGATCATAGCCCTCCAAGAAACCTGGGATATGGACTGTAGCCTGTGGGTGGACGGATTTAGATTCTATTTTAAGCCAGCCCGACCATCAATAGCAGGGAGAGCCAAAGGGGGGTTGATGTTTCTTATAGCAGTCAAACTCAGGGCCCAGGTTAAAGTCATCGATACCATTTCCCCTAATTGCCTTATAAACGAGTTTACCCCTGTGAATCAACCGAAGTTGTTGATAATTAATTTTTGTAACTCCAAGGAATCTGAGTCCCCGAACGAACACCTGAGTTATTTGACACAGTTTCTAACTATATATAAAGAGCAGCAAATCACTTTTCTCAACATCATACTCATGGGAGATTTTAATACTCATCTATGCACTTTTAATTGCCGGATAAAAGATCCCCCCTTATTCTGTTTTATCTCATTTTGAACATACGGCTGGGGGCCAGGCTCTGGAGGAACTTCTCTTACAAGCAGACCTCTATGAGCCCGGCTTTTTTGATAATGCCGAACGGGTTGCCACATTTGAAGCCAGAGGCTGTGAAACAATTATTGATTTCATCTTTATATCTCCTGTACTCCTGGGGATTACCCTCAGGTATAACGCTACCCGATCCCCCTTTAGTGACCACAATCCAGTGATCCTAACGCTGGATAAGGGTTTTTGCCATGAGGTTACCATATCCACCCTGACGGGCCCTAACGCTGTGGTTCCCAAAGACCAAGGGAGGAAATTGAAATGGACCAAAATGGTTCCGGAACACTTCCATGAGAGCTTAAACCACAAAGTTAAGGCGGAAATCAGCAAGTGTTCTGACCCTCTTTTAATAGGTAGGGATACTATCGCAACCTTCAAAACTATTTGCAACCAGGTTGCTATAGACCTCCCCATACCCACTAGCACTAAACCAAAGTTGTTAAAAAGGTGGTTTGATCAAAACTGTACAAGGGCCCACCAAAAACTAATCAAATCCTTGAAATCGGCCCCACGGGATAAAACACTTGTAGCTCGTCTCAGAAAAGAATATAAATTAGTTATCCAGACATGAAAAAAAGAGGTTAAAAAGGCAGCCTGGGATGCCTTATTCACTATTGAGGCCCTTAAAGACAGCTCTAAGGTTTGGTCCATTATGAACAACCCATTGTTTACGGGGGACGAAAATGGGGCCCTTGATATCATAATACCGGAGGATGAGTGGATGACTCATTTTGAAGAAATCTATGCCAGCAAACAGGGGGTTGTACCCTCCTGTGATTCCCCCGTACTTCTCCTCAGTCTGCTCTAGTCTTTAACGTCCAGGATGTTAAGAAGGCTATTAAGGATTCCACTAGTACAAAGGCCCCCGGACCTGATGGGGTCCCTGTAGATTTTTATAAAAGCAACATCGATCTCTGGGCTAATATACTTAATAATGTATTTAATGCTAGTGTCACCCAGGGGTTTCCAAAGTCTTGGTCCAAAGCGATCATAATCCCTGTCTTCAAAAAAGGGCAGAGAAGCGACCCAAGGTGCTACAGACCCATTTCATTAGTTCACCATGCTGTTAAAATCCTAAGGAAGTTAATTCTGGATAGGGTCTCAGACTGGGTGACTAAGGATGGGATCCTGACTGAATCTCAATATGGGTTCAGAGCTGGTAGGGGCACAATGGACCAGTGACTGAACCTGTATCTATTGTTAGGCAAGTATACCCTGGCCTCTAGGGGCTTGATGTACCTGGGCTTTATGGGTTTATCCACAGCCTTTGATCTGGGCAACAGATCAAGGCTGTGGATTATCCTCCTAGATATGGGGCTAGACCCTTGCCTGGTGCACTTTTTAGCTGACCTTCACCAGGATGTGTATGCAGCAGTAAGAGTGTCTCATGATGGTAATTGTACTCGCCCTTTTAAATCAGGTAGAGGAGTGCGCCAGGGGTGCATCCTGGCCCCTCTACTTTTTACATTCTATATTAATAGCATCGACAAAACCCTAGGGGAAGCAACGCTGGATACTCCGCGTGTAGGAGGCCAAGCCATTCCGGTCCTCCTATACGCGGACGATGCAGTCTTAATAGCTCGTACCCCTCTAGGTCTGCAAAGACTCCTGAATTCCTTCGGTGACTTCATGAGCTCCTTGGACCTAGTTGTTAACATAGCTAAATCTCATGTTTTAACTATGGGCCTCGAAAAAAGATAAAGCCAGCACCTTTCATTGTATGGGGTCAGCCGTCATCAGTGTTAAGATTTTTACTTACTTGGGGGTCCTGTTTGATGATAGAGGTTCATGGGCCCCCCAACTCTTAGCTAAAAGAAACAGTGTAAGTAGGTCTGCATCTGCTATACTAAGCTTTGCGCGGTGCTTGGGTGGCAAGCCCTGTGAGGCGGTATTGAAAGTTTACAAAGCTAAATGCATCACATTAGCGACCTATGGAGCTGCTATATGGGGGTACAAGAATGTAGAGGGGATTCAGTTGGTCAAGAATACATTTTTTCGATCCCTTCTTTCTATCCCCCAATCATCATCCACTTTCGCTGTACATCAAGAGCTGGGGATGGGATATGTTTCCGACCTGTTAAACCTGGCCCATCTAACCTGTTGGGTTAAAACCTGGCTGAACCCTAAACTCAGTTTGAATCGCCTGATCTTAAAAGACTGTTTGCTCCTGGATAGAGCTTCCGCAATACCCTGGTTTACCTATATAAAAACATATTTGTTAAACTAGGGCGGCCTGAATTGTATTTTAAGCCAGAACTGATCACCAAAGGTGATGTTACCTGGGTAAAAACTAACTTTTTACTATTTATGGCCCAGGATCGTGAGTCCGCGGAGTTGAAAAAACCTACCACCAGGGCTCATTTTCTTTTAATCACATCCCCTCAACCTTACTTAAGGCTAGTATCCACGCCGTTCCATCACTGGCTACTGACAAGGTTTCGTTTTAACCTGATTCATTTCATCCTGGGGAATTTTCAGGTCTGGATCAAACCTCTTTGTGAGTGTGATCACAGCTCTATTTAAAATACTGCACATTTTATACTGTTTTGTGACTCATATTCCGAGCCTAGAAAAAAGTTTATTCTACCACTTTTAAAAGGTAAAGGGTTTCTCTGGGTCAAACCAGCCATAATGTACCTGCAGCTACTGGACACCCCATAGGTTATTTTTAACATTGCGAGTTTTTTGGTGGCAGCTGCTAGAAAAAAGAAAATAAGAAGCCCTGTACAGATTTTCTCTTGATTATGTTTTTATACCCGTTTTTAAAATATTTATATTTGATAGATGTTTTTCCTTTTTTATGATATTTGTTACTTTTAATCATTTTTGGTCTCCCATTTGTATTGAAATGTAATATGTTTGATGAACTTTTATGATTTTAATTAATCGATTAAAGTGATTTTTGACTTTGACTTTTGGCATGGGGAGGTGTCAATGAGCCGGGGAGACCTCAACGCTCGCTCGTCTCATCAGCAGCAGGTTCCCACAAGCCGCTGCCACATGCAAGACTCCTCTGCTCAGCATGGTCAGCAGATGGACTGGGAGCGCAGCAAACAAATCTCCCAATGGGCCTTAGTCAGGGGCTAGCAGCACCTTCCGATGCCCGGTCTGTAGGACTATGGGCGCGAGAGTCGCGCTCAGCATCGTGCAGCGCAGAGGCAGTCCCCAACTCAAAATGGTGGGTCCTCTTGTCTTGAGCGCTCCCTCAGGCCACACACAGCATCACCAGAGCGGTACAGCAGGGAGATAGTCACACTTCGCTAGAGCACACCAGCGGCCAGCCTCCCTTCTTCAGCGTCAGGCCCCCCCGAACGCACCTTAGATACTCGCATCCTGGAGTGGCAGGAACAAGGACACAGTCCCCCATGACCGGCTGAGCACAGTGAGTGGTGGTTCTGTAGCGCACAGCGATATTTCCACGAGGTGCGGTGCAGGAACGTTGCAGGACGGTAGACTTCGCAGGCCTTCCGTTTGTGACGGCAGCCTATGGCTAAAAGGGATTAAGAGTTACCAACGAGTAGGACAGTTAAAAACTACCTGGCAATAAGTTCTGTGGATTCAGTGCTTCTCTGAGGAATTTCACACATCGAGCTGATAGCTGCCGGTTCACACCGCTCAGACATGCAACGATAGCTGTGTCACATTGTCTTATGGCGAGTTTACGAAACAGGGGGTTCAGCCAGTGGCATCTTAAACTTTTCAAGGTTAGTCACACATATAACATACAAGAGATTTTCCTTCTTGTAATTACATAAGCAGCAGTGCTGTTCCATAGTTAATGTTAACCGCCCAAATTAATAGCCTTTTAGTGGAATTAGATCACACCCCAGCCTCAGCAGTTCTTTTTTAATGGGCAGTTTTATGGGGCAGGCTAAGTACACTGCTTTCCCCAGCTCTTGGTATAAAGACTCACATCAACTGGCATCACCCTGGGTGGTGACATGCTTCATCATCGGGCCCACTAGGAGAAGCCGAATGCCTCCCTAGTGAGCTGCAACGCCAGATTACTGAGGAAATCCACTAAGGAAAATACCCAACACATTAGTTGGTAAATTTCCCGACACATATATTTTAACAATGCCTGGCTAGCCACAGAATAAAGTTTTTTGTCTGGTATAGCTTATTGGCATTTTTTAACTCACTTACTTTTTCACACTATTGTCACGAAAAACCAGCTCCGCGTAATCTGGCATTGCAGCACACTAGGGAGGCATTCGGCTTCTCCTAGTGGGCCCGATGATGAAGCATGTCACCACCCAGGGTAGTGAGTGAGGGCTTCTTAAAAAATCCCTAAGTGACTCTCTTAGAGGTTGATTTCTATATCTCTTCTCATTTACTGTGCTTTGCGCATACCTTCTCTAACGACACTCTTTTGTTGTTTATAACAAAGTATTCGATGATCACTACACCAATAATCGGCTATGTTGGACAGAGGAATAGCACACACCTGTGCATCCATACACCCAGACGTAAGGTTAACTATATACCATAGTAGTGACCTTTAAAGATGTGGGGCTCACAAACAACATTCTCTCTCAAATCTATCAAGGCACAAAAATAGGTTATAAAACTTTATTAGATTGTACAATCGTAATAAAAAAGAATACCATAAACTGTTGAATTCTAGATGTTACACTTTCTTATTCTCACTTTTTCAGTCAAAAGTGGAGTCAAAACCATGGTCCAACCAGGGGTATCCATGGTTGTGTCCTCCAGTAACAAAACCCTGCTTGACTACACACATAAAAACAAAGAACATTTACTTTTGATGTCACACGGGCACCGTATTATACAACAACATTGTATTTATTGTGTAAAGAACAGCGTATGCCCGAAGACGGAATATAAAACGGAATATATGACGTAGTCCCGCAGTCATTTAGTCCGCATACCATCACTCCGCATTTTTTACAACGTGGGTGCAATTACTCCGCGATACAATCTCCCCGCACATTTTTACCCCACATATGACTTTACCACGCATGCCATTACAATGCAAAGGCATGAGTGGTGAAAGCATAACATTCAAAAAAGTACTTAACCTAAATATATATGTGTATATATATATTAAAAAAAATATATATATATCCATACTAATAATATAAAGAGAGAGCCCAAACCTTTGAGGCGGGTAATCTCAGGAACCACAGCACCAATCACAACACCCAATACAGCGTTGGAAAGGGCAGTTGCAGCAGAAGGACATAGGCTATACAGACGCCCACCATATACATTTAAAAGGTAAAAGAACCGTGCCAGCAAAGTAGTCCCTTGTGGGCGTGTCTGCGTTGTGCTATGGGCGTGTGCTGGGGGCGTGTGCTGGGGGCGTGACAAACACTGGGGGCGTGTGGTACGTTCCACTCTTCATGCCATGTCTCATATTGTATGTTAATCCCCTGCTCCCTTTAAATACCCCTGCACCCCATGATCATAACCCACCGTACTCCTTAAAATACCCCAACACCCTTAAACACTAACCCATCTTAACCCTATAAATATACTCTGTACCCCAAAACCCAAACCTATCCCTAAACCCTAAAAATACCCCTATACTCCAAAACCAAAACCTAGCCCTGAACCCTATAAATACCCCTGTACCTCAAAACCTAAGCCTACCCCTGAACCCTAAAAATACCCCTGTACCCCAAAACCCAAACCTACCCTGAACCCTAAAATACCCCTGTACCCCAAAACACAAACCTAGCCCTGAACCCTTAAAATACCCCTGTACCCCAAAACCCAAACCTACCCCTGAACCCTAAAAATACCCCTGTACCCCAAAACCCAAACCTAGCCCTGAACCCTAAAAATACCCCTGCACCCCAAAACCCAAACCTACCACTGAACCCTAAAATACCTCTGTACCCCACAACCCAAACCTAGCCCTGAACCCTAAAAATACCCCTGTACCCCAAAACCCAAACTTAGTCCTGAACCCTCAAAATACCCCTGAACCCCAAAACCCAAACCTACCCCTGAACCCTAAAAAACCCCTGTACCCCAAAACCCAAACCTACCCCTTAACCCTAAAAATACCCCTGTACCCCAAAACCCAAACCTAGCCCTGAACCCTAAAAATACCACTGTACCCAAAAACCCAAACCTACCCCTGAACCCTAAAATACCCCTGTACCCCAAAACATAAACATAGCCCTGAACCCTTAAAATACCCCTGTACCCCAAAACCCAAAGCTACCCCTGAACCCTAAAAATACTCCTGTACCCCAAAACCCAAAACTAGCCCTGAACCCTAAAAATACCCCTGTACCCCAAAACCTAAACCTACCCCTGAACCCTAAAATACCCCTGTACCCCAAAACCCAAACATAGCCCTGAACCCTTACAAATACCCCTGTACCCCAAAACCCAAACCTAGCCCTGAACCCTTAAAATACCCCTGTACCCCAAAACCCAAACCTGCCCCTGAACTCTAAAAATACCCCTATACCCCAAAACCCAAAACTATATCTGAACCTTTAAAATACCCCTGTACCCCCAAAACCCAAACCTAGCCCTGAACCCTTAAAATACCCCTGTACCCCAAAACCCAAACCTAGCCCTGAACCCTTAAAATACCCCTGTACCCCAAAACCCAAACCTACCCCTGAACCCTAAAAATACCCCTATACCCCAAAACCCAAACCTAGCCCTGAACCCTAAAAATACCCCTGTACCCCAAACCCCATACCTATTCCTAAACCCTAAAACTACCCCTGTACCCCATAACCCAAAACTATATCTGAACCCTTAAAACACCCCAAAACATATACCTCAGTACCCCAAAACATATACCCCTATACCCATACTTACCTTATCCAAACATTTAAAAAAATCATGCTTTTACCATTCATGCATTTACAACGAATTTCGTTGTAAATGTATGCGTAGTAAAAGCATATAAAATGTAATGCCATGCGTTATGATGGCATTGCGTAGTCAAGGTACTTTCGTAATGAAAGTATGCGGAGTGATGGTATGCGGAAAGAAAGTTGCGGAATAATCGGTGTTTACCCTCCCCCGGTAAGTACATTGGTGGCACGGCGGCCCACATCTCCAGCAACATACTCATATTTTTTCACCACCCATTTGAAAAATGCACAGGTCTCTCTCATTGATGGCCAGCACCAACATACACTTTTAGACACACCTCCCGCCACAAGTTCTAGAATTGCAAACTTTAGAGCTGGGGAGCTACGTTCGAATCTCGGCATCAGCTCAACATCCTGTGATTCCAGGCAAATCGCTTTGTCTCCCCGTGCCTACCACAAATGAATGTGTTCTTCTGTAATGTAAATTGTGCTCATGCCATGTTGTCGAGTTTGCGCTATATAATATTGCAAAGAAATATAAAGTAGGGAAACTCGAGTTCACACACTACTGAACGCACACTCCTAAGTGCATCAGCAGTGCACTGTGAATCGGAGCGTTTCACAGGCCTGTCACAGATAAGAAATGCTATCAAAACGAAATCCTACAAAACAATATACTACTGGCCGGCAGCAATTCATACCCGGACAACGTCGACACGGGCTGCTATCAACAATGAAATCATAAACTAAGGACTTATAGAAATTGAAGACTCACTGTATCTATTAAGCGAGAAGTCCTTACAAGATTTCAGCCTGCCGCCAGCAGTCCGAACTAACCTAACTGGATACCACAACATCGCTACCGCACACAATATTCCAGAGCTAAATAACTACCTTGCTCAACACTTGCCTAACTTAGTTCCCGATCAACAACTCGCCTACAACACCATAGTTGATAATGTTGAAAAGAAGCAAGGCAAACTATTGTTCATAGACGCCCCCGGTGGCACAGGAAAGACTTACCTAATCAACCTCATACTTGCCAAAGTTCGATCTTCTGGGAATTTGGCTCTAGCTGTTGCTTCATCTGGAATAGCTGCCACTTTGCTAACAGCTGGGAAAACAGCACATTCTACCTTTGAACTGCCTCTAACAGTTTCCCTTGAAAGTGATTCAATATGCTCTATTCGGAAAAACGGACCTTTGGGGACACTGCTTCAAAATGTGTCTCTTATCATGTGGGACGAATGTACAATGATCCCAAAACCATTGCTGCCTAGCCTTTTTTTACCCGGACAACGTCGGGACGGGCCGCTAGTATATATATATATATACACATGTATATATACATATTCCAGCAAAGCAATCGCTGCAACTCAAGGCGCTTGATGACGGTGGGCCGGGGTGGGTTAGCGAAGCCCGTAATATTCCAAAACACTCCGTTCTTCAAGTTATACATAAAACACAGAGCCGCGGCACCAGGTGAAATTTAAGTGAAATTTAATGGCAGCATTTAACCTAAACAGAATCCTGGTGCCGTGGCTCTGTGTTCTATTTATAACTTAAGTTTGTTATTTTTACCTCAATATGCTACCCAGTTCCTTATAAGGATGCTGCACACATTTTTTTGTGTGTTGTATGGTCGAAATTGTGCGATGCAGCACGTGCTTGCAAATTTATTTGCATGTTTTTGGCTAAGTGCGGGAATTTTAATATGCTGTAAGTGCTTTATTGAACAGCAATTGAACAATTTGATTTGGTATGCCATTTTAATTTGAAATATGACAAGTTTAATCGCGGTACAATAATATGAATATATACCATAGATTACATTCTAAACCTTGCACTTCAGTGTACATCAGCGTATCCATGTATGATAGAAGGGGTTGCTATGTGGTGATTTTTTCCATGCGTGACACATATTTTAATGATATGATGTATATATTTCATTATAGGACACCATTGATTGCTTTATCTGAATTATCGCCTTGCAGAGCCCGTCATCTCTTTAGGGAATCGCATATTTTATTTTTCACCTAGAGTCGACTCTTAAAAGTGCAGCGAGCAGAGTGTGACAGCAGCCCGCACTTTTATGTGAGGATGAAAAGGACCTAATTGCTGTCATCATTAATGCTCAAAGGGTTCTTACCTGCAAGATTGCCATCCAGGCAGTTTTTCTCCATTAACTCTAGCAGGGTGCAACAGATGACCTCAAAAAACAGTAGCTGAACACCTTAGCAATGCAGGTATCAGGCTGGCACCGAGCCAATGGGCGAAGATCGCCTTTTATGCACCTCTGAGGACTGAGATATCCCACTAGGTTGTATATTTGAACAATGTTTATTTGTAGGCTAGAATTTAGTGGTGAACAAGGTTAGTAAAGATGTTTAGGTCTCTAAGGATACGCTGCTATATATACTATGGTGACACATTGTACGCTGCAATTGACTTTAATGTAGCAAAAGCAAACTTGGAATTTTAGTAAGTGTTGGGCGGGGTCCTTGCAAGTATTTGCTGAGAGGTGACAGTTCTGCCTGTGTCTACGCCTTATAAACATTTCCCATTAGTAAGAGAGGCCAGATAAAGGGGTATATTTACAATGAAATGGCATGGTGCTGCAAGCAAATCTGCTGCGTCATTTAAAAAACGCATGAGCCGTATTAACAATATTACGCAGCATCCCTGTGCTCAATCCAGCCCCAGTGCTAAAAAAACTGACTAGTACCAACGCAGGCAGCCTTGCACCATGATGCAAGGCTGCCGGGGTTGCAGGGGTGATTGTTTATGTACAGGAAGGCGCAGAACACATAGATAGAGCAAAAAGTGCAGAGAAATAAAAGTATTTCTCCTTGTCACGCCACTCTAACAAACGCCTCCCTTTGAATGGCGTTACATTTTTGGTGCTGCCCAGATTTCCACATCCTTGTAAATTTGTAAATTGTAAATTTAGTGCAGTGTCAAAAAAAAATGGGTGTTGCGCAATTGAGCCTACAGCAACAACCGTTGCACGGCCCTTTGACACAGAAAACTGCATGAAATTGTACGATATTTACAACGCGGTCTTAAGCCATGCAAAGTAGCTTAGTGCTGCATTGTAAATATGGAGCAGGGCATTGCGCCACCAGAGCATCGTTAAAAGTAACGGTCAGGATGGCACAATGCCCTTGTAAATATGCCCCAGAGTGTATCGTGTGACCATCAATGGTTACAATCCAGGGCACTGTTATAAGGTCTGTCCTCCTCTTTCTTCTGTCCACCCTGTCTTCCTTTCTTGTTCAGCTTGGCTATACTTAGAATGTTCACTATGTCATAGAATGTGCTGTGACAGTTAACTCTAGGCTGAGCTAAGGGAAACAGCTCCTGGTGGGGCGTACTTACAGAGATACTTAAAGGCCTACTTACCACCCTAGCTACAACATCTTACCTCTGTAACTTATTCTTCAATAAAGCTTCTTGGAACTTACCACCTTCTGGACTTCCATATCTTTGTAACAGGCACCGAACAGGTAATTAGTTCAAATTGAACTGTAACAGGTAAGTAGATTGGCACATGCATTAACAAATGGCACACTTCCCATTCAGTCCTAAGCCAGCTCAATAACGAAGTCAACCTTGCAGTTCTTCCACCTTATTTAGAAATGTGGGATCCTTAGGGCTTCTGCCAGTGAAGCCTTACCTGACACTTGTGCAAACCCCAGATCTCGGTGATCTGTCCGCCACTGGACCTCTAGGTCAAAGCTGTGGTAAATTGTCATTATTTACCACAGTGACCCAGTGCTTTCACATGTCCTGTTCCTGACTTTGGCTTACTTGCCAGTGTGTAATTGACCTTCTAAGTTTCACAATCATGCGCCCATTTGTTCCCATCAAAATTGTCCTACAATCGCAGTTGTCACTAAAACGCCTCTATATGCACATAAAATAGATCAAAATGATCTACAGTTATTCTCTTAGCAAAGCACATAGTACATTTCCAGTGTAATCTAGTTAACAAAGAACTTTTATACATTAGTCTTAAATATGAAGTCCCTTTTGAACATGTTGCTGGGTCTGCAGCTTGACGTCATGCCACCAACTAGGGGAATTACACATTTTTTGTCATCTAGGTAATTCAGAAAGTGAATGCTCCTCTTTCATTATGTAGACATCTTCAAAACATGATCCATTTTGTCAACTATTCATAATACATGTGTATTTATGCTATGTTCACATGCAATCACTCTTTGCTGTATGGATAGAAACCAGTAATAATCTGTTTTGTGAGCCGGGATGCACGGAACATATTAACCTAAAATCAAATGACAAATCTTCTTTTGAATTACAAATGGAATACTGTTCAGTGTTCAGAAATATTTTTATCAATTCAGTATGGTACATATCTTAATATCAGTGACATAGCACGCAAGATGACTTGAACATGACTCATCAAAGCCTTTGTAGAATAACATACTCCTTAAAAATGACTCCAAACTACCTCCTAAAATCTAAAATTGTGTTTATCTTGTGGAAGTTAGTTCAGACGTTAGAATATGGTTGAATATCATTTGCATGATGATATTCTGTGGCACGAGGTCAGCAAAATGAACAATTAGCATTAGTAAATGGTTACTTTGCTGAGGTTACAAAGAGCTCATTAGATTGTTTACTGACACACATCACTGTTAAGACCATTCTTTGTTACATTATTTCAGCTCAAATTTAAATGTGAACATATTTTTTGATTGTTTCTTAAAATTCAATTAAGTGCCCAAAAGGATTATGGAGGTTTACACAAAGTGACGTACAGGCACATGCATCAACCATTTTTGCGAGCGCAAACGGTGTGATTCGCAGAAATCGGCCTTTTGCGCCTGCAAAAAGGGCATTTGTGATGCATCAAGGTTCAAGGCACTCGAAATTTGAGAATTCGCAATTATTTGTGATTTCTCAAATTGCGATTGCATTTAAGGAATCGCAATTTGCGATTCCTTAAATGTAATGCAAGAACCACTTTAGAATAGCTATTTCCCTAAAAGGGGGCGCAAATTACCATGAAGTTGAACTTGATGGTAATTTGCCAAATACTTAGAAAAATGCACTTTAGTGCATTTTTCAAAGTTTCATGTTGGTGCGCAACATGGGTGCACATCACTATTTCAGGGGTGCAAAAGGGTGTCATTTTGACACCCTTGCAATTGCATGCGCAATTTGCGAGTACCTATTGGTACTCGCAAATTGCGCATGTAATCATCCACTCATTGGAGCCATTCCTTAATTGCGAGTCGCAATTAAGGAATCTGTAAGAATCGCTATAATTAAGGAATCTGTAGGAATCACTATTTTCTCAGCGATTCCTACATGCATAGGCATTTGCGCTTCCTTATTAGCGAATTCTTATTTTTCGCTAATAAGGAGTCACAAGTGGCATGTTTGATGCATGTGCTCGTTAATCCTTATATGAAGCATTTCTCAAGTGTAATAATTCATTCTTAATCCATCCACCTATATGAATTGAAGGGGATTCAACGATTTTAATACAGCAAGTCAGCATCAATTGCTTCATCATCTAATTGTTGTTAAGTTTAACTCAATATTGGTGATCTCAATTCGAGTACCTTTCTTCGAGCTAACAGTGTGATGTCTTTGAAGGAATCAATTGGTTTGGGAAATACACTTGCCATTAATAGTTTATTATTGCTAAAGCGTTTCTGCTGTAAGCTTTCACAAGGGTCCATATCATGCATCGCCCAAATTTGTTTTCCAAGTGTATATGCATATTTGTTAGATTGATTAGGACCATTCTTTTGCAGTTGTAGAAGGTTTACATACTAGTTTTTTATCTAATGGTATGCTTAAATAATTACATTTTGTGAAGACAATTAACCAGTAGTTATAAATGTTTCAAGAACTGTTAAAGGTGGAGTAGCCAAAAGACATGCTATACTATTTCTCCAAGTTAATATTAATTTCTTCTTCGTTGTTGTACCTGGCATTTTGGCGTGTTTATCTTCTGGCTTTTATTTGCTTCTGACCTCCTGTTTTTTACTGTGTGCTGCAATTCATTTTTGTTGGTTTTAGAACTCTGGGCATCTTACCACTGTTGATCAGTGATAAAGTTCAAGTGCTTCCTGTGTAAAGTATGATTAAGATTGGTTATTCATAATTGGCATATTTGATTTACTGGTAAGTCCCTAGTAAAGCTCACTGTGTGTGCCCAGGCACCCTAACGCAAATGCTACTAGTGGGCATGTTGAACTGATTGTGCCACCCACATGAGTAGCCCTGCAACCATGTCTCAGACCTGCCACTGCAGTGTGTGTGTGTGTGCAGTTTTAAACTGCTATGTTGAGACCTGGCAAGTGTACCCGCATGCTAGGCCCAAACGTTGCCTTTTACTACATGTAAGGCACCCCTTAGGAAGGCCTAAGGTAGCCCCATGGGCAGGGTGCAGTGCAGTGTATATGAAAGGTAGGAAATGTACTGGAGTGTTTTACATGTCCTGATAGTGAAATACTGATAATTTCTTTTTTTACTATTGCAAGAACTGTCTCTGCCATAGGTTATCATTGGAGCTGCCTTGTAACACCTGTGTAACACCAGTGTAATTTTCAATTGGGAAGATGTTGAGTTTTGGAGTTTGGGTTCCCTGAACTCAGAATTTATAAATACATCTTTTAGTGAAGTTGTTTTTTAAATTATGTGTTTTAAAATGGCACGTTTAGAAAGCAAATAAATAAACATAACCAGGTATGCCTCGACGAGCAGTGAGTGCTCTTTCTCTTCTGTCTGTGCAAATACAAAGTTTTACATATTATCCTTTGCCAATTGCAGGCTCCAACCCATAATATCGAAAAGGAATGACATATCAGAGGGAATAAAGATTTGATCCCGAAAGGTATGTCAAAAAACTCGTGCCCCGCAAAATGATAGTAGTGAAGTCAGAAAAGTGACAATACCTTCATTTTGATTGTAGATATACAGCTAAAGATTCCAGTCAAAACTACATTCTTCCTGAGGACCGGCAACAGCTGGTGTACAGGTAAGAATAGTGACGTTGAAACTGCATAGAAGATAGCAAACTAGCTCTAGATTAAGAAGCTAAAACAAGCTTTGTTTTATACACCTTGCAGATACGTTCTTTAAAGACAGAGCCCTGATGAGAATCCCTTGAGTGAACATACCGGATTCGAAACGCGTTGGCATAAAAAGTGATCAGATAGTAGTCTGTTGATAGACTAAAGAAATTCACATTTGGTCTATGGTTGTAAAATGAACTGTGAACTTGATTAAGCTGTTCCTATTAATTTTTTCCTGACTTTCAACAATGGTCTATTGAAAATCTCTGATTTATACCAACCAAAACTCTGGCCTTTTGTAAAATATATGTGTATATATACCAAAGCGACCTAGCATGTATATATAATTATTTGTTTGTATGTCTAAAAATGTTTTGTGTTGTGAAAAATTGTCTTTTGATGTGATTTCAAAAAAACCGAAAAAGTGTTCTTCTCATACATGAAATTGAGAATTTGATAACAATAAAAAGTAAAAGGGTAAAAGTTGAATACCCAGATAAACCTTGAAGTTTTCTCTTGGTTTCTTCCTCAAAAGAAGAGGATCAAAATTAAGTGTGTGGTTGGCACATTGTTTTTTACAAAAAAAACGTTTAGAAAGTGGGCATTTTCTTCCTTTATCACTCTGTATCTCTGTCTGCATGTGGAATCAATGTCTGGTTTGAGCTCACAGTTCAGCTGTTTATGCGTTTACTCTAGACAGTCACACACAAGCGAGCTGATGTGTTCCCTGAATTTCCTGATGGCCCATCACCAGGCCGATGGACCTTCCTAGAGCTAGAGTGGTAGAAGTAGTTGTCACTGGCACCTGAGTAGGGCTGTGCCTGTCCTCACACAAAGCTGCCTCCAACACCCGGAAGAGAGTCTGGAGCCAGGTGAGGGAAAAGCATGGCCTTTTGCACTGCAAAGACTTTCTTTTGAGGTTTGCCTAATTCAAGGGCAGAAACTGGTATAAGTACTGTAGCTGTGACACCATAACGTAAGAGCACTTCTGAAGAGGAGATTCTGCCAAAAAGACGAGCTGGAGAAACTGTAGGAGGGGAACTGACTCTCTGCTTGTTGAGGCCTGCTGCTAGCTGCTTCTGTCTTGGAGAGTGAAAAAACTGGACTTTGTTTTCATCATCCTGCTTCCCAAGGTTCTCCAAGGGTGTGTCGGTGCTTGCCACCTATTAAAGAAGTCTCGGGCCATCAAAGTCTTCACCTGCAGTCCCTGATTTTTTTCTGCTGGGAGTTCTGACCTGCCAAGTGGTGTCAATTCCAGTTCTGGGCATTTGGAGGTGGCCTCTGCTGCAAGAAGAAAAGAAAATCCATGCTCAGGTCTTCAGCACCTGTTTTTCCTGCCACAAGCTTGCTGTGTGGCTGAAAAACCAATGCATCACCGTGGCACGGCCGAAGAATCGACTTGGCACACGTCTTTGCAGCTCCAAGATCGCCGCAGCCACAGTCCCAAGCACCGTGTCTCTGACGTCTGAGACATCCACTGCAACTCCGACGCAGGCACTGCTGTGTAACTGAAGATTTAACGTATCACCTGGTCGCGGCTGGGAGAATCAGCTCAGTACCTGTTTCGCTGCTGCTGCATCGACCCCAGTGCTTCTGGATTTTGCAACGCATCTCACCTGTGCACCAAGTCTTACTTCGACATTGCACAGCAGTAAAAAAACCAAGGCTGCATGTCCAGAAATCGATTCATCACTTCCCCTGGCAGTAAGGCACGAACACATCACCTCTCCTCAGAGTTAGGAACAGATGCATCGCCGTGCTTTTTCGGCACCTCACCTCCCCTGCGCCTGCTATAATGTTTGATTTTGATGTTTCCATGGAACTTAGTGATAAAAGTGACGCATCCATCATTTTCTATAACTGAACTATTTTAAACCTTTTAAAAATGATATCTTTGCTTATGTATGTTGAAGTTGTGTCATTTTGGTCTTGTTTTACTTAGATAAAGATTTGTTATTTTCTTAAACTGGTGTAGTGTCCATTTATAGTGTTTTCACTGTGTTACTGTGTGCTTATGTAGAAATGCTTTACTCATTGCCAATGAGATAGGGCTGACTGCTTGTGACAAGCTACCCAGGCAGGTGAGCAAGGTTTGTAACTCTCTTACCCTGACTAAAAGGAATGATCCCTACTTGGACAGGGTGCAAGCCACTGCCAACTAGAGACCCCCCTTTCTAACATTCATCATCATACTTAGTGAGTACATCAAGCACCCTTTGGAGTCCAGAGCAGTACCTTTAAGAGATATTCTGAATAATATATTCATGGTATTTTATTTGAGACTAAGCAAGTAATCTTGGTGTTTACACAGGAAAGGGATTTATTAAGAATACTGTTGTACATTTTGAACATATGAGCGTCAGGGCCAGGTCATGCTCTCAATTCTCAGTCACCTTTAAAATACCCCATAGAAGCAAAAAGCACTGTGTAACAAAAGATGAGGTTGTTATTGCTCACCTATTACATATCACTCACACACACATTACAGCCTTTTACGGAAAAGACACCTACAGAGAAAGCAATAGTGGCAGATCTTGAAGAAAGGTGTGTGGTGGCTGGGGAGGCTCAGAGGGGCAGGGCTTGGTGCTTTAGGTCGCACAATGCACCTCAGAGAAAACAGGGAAAGAGGCTGTAAAAGTAGCGGTTGTGTATGGAAATCAGTG
The DNA here is from genome assembly GCF_964263255.1 of Lissotriton vulgaris. Taxonomy (NCBI): domain Eukaryota; kingdom Metazoa; phylum Chordata; class Amphibia; order Caudata; family Salamandridae; genus Lissotriton; species Lissotriton vulgaris. The sequence goes on from NC_141687.1 coordinate 901,709,544, forward strand.
TCTGGCTACCATGGTAAACACACAATGTCACTATCTGCTTCTCTTGGCTCGAACAACTTTATCTAGGCTGCTCTAGAAGATGAAACCTGTTGGGTTCTGTGTATAGAATTGTTGGTGCATAACCCAACTCGGCAACCATTGCTGAGGTGGAATAGGTATGTTGGGAAAAAGGGTGGCAGTTGCTGGTTGTTGTTTACTTTGCCAGTCGCATTCCTGAATGCTCTACAATAAACTTGAAGAATCTACTTACGGGTCATGTCTTAATTGGGACATTTCACTGGTGACAACTGGAAATTAACCGACGACCAGCAAAGCAGACAATTTTTCCTCTGAACCTGAATTTATAGCGGCAATATGCTAAAGCTTTACAGTAGCTGAGTGTACGATTCTTGATCGAACCAGGTATCTGACAAAGCAGACGATGTGTGAAGTGCCTTATTCAGTTTTGTTTTTCCTGGTTTGGTGAAGGAGAGTGACGCCACTGACGCAACAGTCAGCTATGAGTCAATGTACAGAGTTGTGTGTTGCTTATCAACAGTCCTGTGCAGTCGACGTGGATTCTACGATTTTGAGGCGGCCACATTCCTTCATGGTTCTTTAGCAACCCAGAAGCCAGGGACATCATAGTCAACGCGTGCACGGAGATCCAGTTGCCGGAAATAGCTGCGTTCTCATGTGCTCTTTATTTCCGAGGCCTCATTCTTCCGTGGCAAGCTGAGCTTTCAATCAGAATCAATCAATCAGAACATTTGTAAAGCGCACTACTCACCTGTGGAGGTCTCAAGGCACTGGGGGGGAGGAGGAGAAGCTACTGCTTGAATAGCCAGGCCTTGAGTAGTCTTCTGAAGGCTAGCAGGTCCTGGGTCTGCCGTAGGAGGATGGGGAGGGCGTTCCTGGTCTTGGCGGCGAGGTGGGAGAACGATCTGCCACCGAAGGTCGCTCTACGGATGCGGGGGATGGTAGCAAGGGTGAGTTCGGCAGAGCGGAGCGGGCAGTTGGGAGTGTAGAAGGTAAGTCATCTGTTGAGGTATGCTGGTACGGTGTTATGGAGTGCCTGTGTGCATGAGGAACTTGAAGGTGATCCTCTTGTTGACGCGGAGCCAGTGCAGGTCTCTCAGGTGGGGTGTGATGTGGTTGCGACAAGGGACATCGAGGATCAGGCGTGCAGAGGCTTTCTGAATACGTTATAGTCGTTTCTGGAGTTTGGCCGAGGGTCCTGCGTAGAGGGTGTTTCCGTAGTCCACCCTGCTGCTGACGAAGGCCTGGGGGACCGTTCTCCTTGTCTTGGTGGGGATCCACCTGTAAATCTTGCAGGTCTGACTTGCATCACACTTCAGTGGTTTGCATACCTGGATTGGGGAAAAGTCAGACAAGAGCGGCGACGTTGTACTCTACTTGAGTTGCCAGCAACAATGATCACTGTGCGCATCGGTGATATGCACACATAGTAATTGTGAGTACTTTTGGAAATGTATTTCTATTTTTCATATGCTTTGTACATTGGTGACACGCACACCTGTTTGCCTTGAGTGCGTGCATTTTCAGTGGTGTGCACGCCAGTAGATACATTGTTTGGAATGCTCTAAGGTTCACTCTAAGCTGTTTTGGGTTGTATTTTTTAGGCATTCAGGACAGTGTCTTATCACCACATTGTATTGAGTACTTAGTTTTTAAGTTGCATGTGCATTTAACTGTTTAGACTTGTTTTACCATCTTAGCTCTGTGTATTTCCAATATTCAATGTGCAGCAGGCAGTGTTACCACCTTCTCATTTTTTTTCTCCCCTATCGATTGGGAAGGATGGTTAGAAGGTTTCACTAAAAAGAAAAAGTTGGGACTGTTATGCCGTTTTTTGGGCACTGAAGGCAGGCAAATCCTAAAACATTTACCTGTAGCTGTAGTCATAGTTGAAGGGGGTGCCGTTGATGATTATGCTTCTGCTGTCAAAATGTTGAATTCTCGTTTTTTAAAAAGCACAACATCGTCATGGAAAGGTACACATTATTCTATATGAGAAGGCAACTCCCAGGAGAGACAGTGGGAAATGTTATGAGCGACCTCAGGGTGTTAGCTTCCACGTGTGAGTACACAACATTCGAAGACAAAATATTGAGAGACCAATTGGTGGGGAAAAATAGCAGTAAAAAGGTGCATGAAAAATTATTGACTGCAGAGAACTTAGCTTTGGATAATTCCTTGGAAATAGCAAAGGGTGTCAAAGCCAGATATATGACCCAGATGGTGTTAGAGTCACATGTTTATTCAGTGACATTGCAGTAAAGAAAGTGGAAAAGAGAGTGGTCTCTTAACAGAAAGTTACATTTTATTATTATAGGTGTGGGAGTAAAAATCCTTTGGACAATGCATCTTCATGTCCAATTGTCGAGAAGATATGCACAACATGTAAAAAAGAGGGGACATTGTGCTAAGGTTGGTAAATCTAAAGCAAAGAGTGCCACTCCAAATACCAAACATGTGCTTTTTCTGGAGTGTGCATCAGAAAATAGTCCTGAGTCAGGAAATGGTGATGGGTATGTGGTCATGATGATGTCCAATGCTATTGGAATTGAACAAAACAATGTACTTAAATTAGATACCATGGGTGTCAAAAGACCAATTTGTCAAATTGGATTCCTATTTCCATGATGGCAGATTCAGGGTCATTGTTTTAAACCATAGGTCCTGATGAATGGTGCAAAATTGACAGTGTCACCTTAAAGAAGTCACAAGTTAATCCCATTGCTTATGGTGGTAAGCCAGTGGAGATTCTGGGTGGAGTTGACACTGTTTTGCATGTCAAAGGTCACTGCACCCCTGCCACTGCTTATGTTGTAAAGGACGGAAAGGTTTATTTTGATGGCTAGAACAGAGTCATTTAGGCTTAATTTTGGATCCAAATAGTTCAGATCAAGTTTTACTGAAGGATGAATGCAAATCTGTGTGGGCGGTTAAGGTAGGAAGCAGGGAAACAGCTTTTCCAGAGGTATTTTGCAAAAAACTTAGAAGGATAAAAGGATCCTCACACCGCATAATTTTGAAGGAAGGTGTCCAGCCAGTGGTCCACAATCCTAGATGTGTACCTTGGGCTATGAGAAAGGAGTTGGAGCAGGAATTAGACTGATTGTGCCAACAGGTTATAATTGAGCCATTAGAAATCTCCAAATGGTTATCTCCTGTGGTTCTACCCAGAAAAGCCAATGGCAGTCTCAGGATATGCATTGACTTAAGGGATCTTAAAGAGAGGATTTGGGTGGATAGACATCCCTTGCCCTATATCACTGGAATGTTAAGTTCACTGAAGGGTGGCAACATATTTTCGACCTTGGACATGTCGTCCACTTGCCATCAGGTCATTTTGCACAAGGAGAGCCCACATCTGATGTCATTAATTACCCCTTTGGGTGCTTTCAGATTTAAAAGGATCCCTTTTGGGTTGGCGTCGGCCTCAGCAGTATTTCAGTGGGTGATAGAAGCCGTGTTTGAGGGGTTTGTTTTCAGGATGACATCTTAGTGTATGTGAAAAACACAGAAACTCATGATAGGACGCTAGTGAAAGTGTTGTCCATTTTGACAGACAGAGGTGTCATGTTGAAAGTGAACAAATGTAAGTTTGCTGTGGACACGGTAAACAATTTTGGCGTTGCCAATAGTGAGCATCACTGCTGTGAGGGGAACAGCTAACAGTTTCCTGCCATGAGGGAAACGGACATCACTTTTCTGCCGTGAGGGAAGCGGCCATTGGAGAACTACACCTGCCAGCACTCCTGGATTGGAGCCTGCCATGACGCTGCCACCCACGACCGGAGGCACGATAAGAGCCCTTTCGGCCTCCCACAGCGCAGGACGCTGGCAATAGAGAGCATCACTGCCGTGGGGGGAACGGCTAACACTTTCCTGCCTTGAGGGAAACGGGCATCACTTTCCTGCCATGAGGGAAACAGCTATTGAAGAACTACACCTCCCAGCAATCCTGCATTGGCGCCTGCCATGACACTGCCACTCACGCCCGGAGGCGCGGTAAGAGGCCTGCTGGCCTCCCACAGTGCAGATGTGCGTGGGTGTGCCTGGGCTAGGCCAAGCGTGGGCCCGTCTGCACCTGTCAGAGGCTGGGAGAGGCTGCCTGGGCCAACCCCCTTGGTTTTTGCTAAAGAAGTAAGCAGATTGGTACCTGGACATTGCTTGGCTTAAGGTCAGTGCCCTATTAACTGCCCATATTTATACTGTATTGGCGGGCTTACCTGTTTTACTGGGCTGTGCTGGAACTACATTTGGGACCATTTGGTACACAGCCTAGATAAAAGTAGGTGCCCAACTGGTATTTTAGAAAATAAGCGGTGAACCCACAGCAATGATAGCAACAAGCAAATTGAAATCAAGTAAAAAAAATGGGCAAGCAAACCTGTGCTGATAAGAAATAACCAGCTCTCCCGAAACCAAAACCCAAAGTCCAACCTACCTCCATTGACAGGATGCTGGAGAGAGCAATTGGAGTGGTGGCAACAGAAAAAGAACGGACAGAGACGGCTATTGCTCACTCTAAATTTGGACCTTCCCTTGTTAGAATCAGACACATAACAAGCCTCCGGTCCCTTGATTAGAACTCCCATAGGGCCCAGATAATTATCAACGAGGTGCCTAATGTTGAACTACATAGGGAGGTAGTACCCACGTGCCAAGTGAAGAGAGGAAAACCTAAAGCACCAGTGAGAACAGGGACGAAAAAGAAGAAGACAACAGAAGAAATTACAGACGATAATGATAGTGGGGAAGGCTGTTTGTCTAGTAGTACCGAAAGGGGCAAGGAACAACCTGCATGGGTCAAAAATGTTGTGGTGGACTTACAATTTCAAGTAAGGGCCACTGTAAAGGACAAACTTAAAATGTTGGTAGAAAGGGTTAATAAGCTGACCATGCCGCTAGAGGCTAGGGCAGGGGTCACAATTTGAAGGGTACGAACTGGTAGTGGCCAAGAAACACAGGCAGAATCTAGTATCAGCCTGGCTACCCCTATCTCATGCCAGAGTGGCCCCCCACCCTTTACTGTTAATGATCAAGTAAGACAGTGTATTGCAAGGCCTACCAAGGTAAAATTAACACCTGGTCTACCACAGAGCAGTGGTCCATGGTTAGAAAGTCGACAGCGGTAGGGCTAGGACCCAAGAAAATTATTGAAACTTTTAAAGAAAATAATCCTCCACCGTGTATTAATCTACCACCAGCTTCAACTCCGTATGTTGTTATTCTGTCACGCATTCCCGAGCTTAGGAAAGGGCAAAAGGAAAGACATCAGGAGTTAAAAAACAAATGCTTGTTTTGTCTAGTCAACAACAAGCAATTCCACTATGCCCATTGAGTTGGCTGGGTGGGCTGGAGACCTAAAGTATTGCAAGGAGATTGTGCAATGATACATTTTAGAAATCCATCAGTCGCGCAAGCAACCCTAAGCAGGGATGACTGGAGACAGGAGGGGACCATAAAAGCCCTTCCGCTAGGTTAGTTCTACCCCCCAGGGAGACCTCAACACTGTAGAGCTGGATGGGAGGGAGGGGAGGCCTCTAAATTAAAATCACCAAATGGACAATCTGGAATTCCGATGGTATAGGTAACCACTCTTTAATATCGCCACAACCAATAGGTTTGGTGTCCTTGAAGGAGTGGATTGACTCGAACCCAAGGGGTATGGGTTGAAGGAACATATTCACCCAGAAGGGGAGACCATAGATAAGTGCATGACACTAGGAGAGGGAGAGGCCAGTGGGAGGTTGAGAGGTACAGTAAGAGGTAGTAAGGCAGAATCCAAAAGGGCTAAAACTAACAGCCAATCCTCTGTTTCCAATAGCGAAACTGCCCAGAATCAGACTTGTGTATAGGTGGGATCGTGTCGCCCCATCCTTAGAACATGCGGCCAAAGCTAGTTGGCCGGATCTATCGAGGCTGTAAGTTATAACTTGGAATGTAGCCGGTTTTGCCCCCAAATAGATAATTCTGATTGGGGGAGCTTTATTGAGCAACACAAATTCTGTATGTTTCAAGAAACATGGATAAGGGGGGATATTCCTAAATTGGGTTATGCCACATATACCATATCAGCGTCATCAGGGGGAAAGGGGAGGCCGTCAGGGGGCTTGTGCACCTGGGTGGGAACCCACTTGGGTTGCAAATCTACACAGCTAGAAACATCTTCAAATGACATTCTGTGTGCCCTCCTAACTACCCTTCTAGGATTACCATTGCTCTAATAAATGTCTACTTGAGACCAGTTAGCAGTAGTCAAGAAACAACATTCCTTGCCACCATCCCTGATAACAACCTGTTGATTGTAGGGAGGGATTTCAACTGCCTGTATGAGCCCCTTGGTGGTATGAATAGGGATAACCCGTGTGAAGAAGATATACATTGGGCTGTACCAGATACAACCTGCCCATTAGTAAGAGTATGGACACCTCTAGTACTCCAGGTGAACTCACTTGTATTAAAACATTCACTGAGGGCATATAATGGTAGAACTAAGTCTGACACCCCTGGTAAGCATTCTTTTATTAGAATTGGCCATGGTTCCCTAATTGATTATATTTTGGACAGTACAAATTCATGGCACTTTAAGATTGTGCTGCGCAGAGGAGGAGCTACGCGTTGAGCAAGATGGCCAATTAGGACCTCGGCTCTGCATTGCCTGTCCTCCGGCTCTAACTTCCTGTACTCCATCCTGGCACCAGAGCCCACCGCCTGATGGGTAAAGTGCGGCGGAGCTCCCGGCACCTACCCTGGCCCCGCTGCGACATCGGGGGCCAGAGAAATATTATATTGAAATTGCGGCCTTGAGGGCGGTTGAGACCGGGGGCTCGCCCAGGACTGGTGGCCACGCTGCAGTTTAACAACAGCGGGGCCGAAACCGGAAGTCGCCGGTCCGGCCTGCTGGACAAGAACAGAGGTGCTGGAGTTCAACTTTGTGGGCGAGGAGGCACGAAGGTCTTGCGGGGGTGCCTGCTAGGTGGCCTCCGCCCGCTCTTGTGAAGACCTCGGACTTGCACAGAGTATCTTGAGCGGCCGAGCCCCGAGACGGCTAGGACGGGTGCCGTGCTGAGGGTGGGTGGATAGTTCTTGGCTTCCCCCTGCTTGTGGGCCCTGGAATTGGCATTCTGTGGGGCCGCGCAGACTGCTTGATGCGTGGAATCCGTGTGGGGCTGGGACTGACCCCAGGAAGCGTGGTGGTGGGGCGATCCTGCCCGTGTTGAAACCCTTCCTCTGGATTGGAGTGGATACATTGTCGCTTTTGTAGAGTGGGGGCTTCAGGAGGATTCACCTGCTGAGTGACAGCGCACAAGGGCCAGGGTGCGCAGCTGCGCCCTTCACCTGGACTATATCTCCTGCCATGGACCGGGGTGGTGCCTGTCCACATCCGTGGTTGGGGTGTGCACGGTGAGCCATCCGTTGTGGCCGGCACGTGAAATAGTCCCCCGTCTGTATCTGTATCGTATACCCCCTGTAGGGTCTAATTGGGTCCCCAGCCTGTTGGCCCACCAGTGTGGACTGGGTTTGCTGCATGGACCGCGGACTGCCTGGCCCGTTATGAAGGCGGGGTAGCTGGCGGTGATCTTGATTTGTACCAGTGGACTTGCCCCTCTGGGATTCTGGGCTGTCACATCTCCTGGGCTGTTTGGTGGTGGCGGCACGACCCACGAGAGACGTTGCATGGCTGAGTGGGCTATATAGTGACAAGTGAGGTGGGCCCGGTCTGGGTCCTTGGAATTTTACCCAAGAGCTTGGGAGTGGGTTCTCCCTTTCAAGAATTCCCAAATAGTGACCAAACCACACACTGATAAGCATCTCCTCCAGATCCTCCAGAGGACCGAAACAGGTGCAATCTAATAGGCTGGACCATTACACCATGCCTAAAGGCTCACCTATAGACTCAAAGCGGCCCCAGTCGGGGGGGGGGGTGACCCTCAGGAACACCGGTGAAGTTGATGCTGCTGGATGTGATGGCAGCGATCGAGGGTGTCCAGTCATCATTAAGCTCAATACGGTCACAATCGAGGTCAATCTCATCCAAGTGGACCTCATGAAGCTGAGCGAGAAGATAAAGTTGTTAGACATAAAGATTGCCAGCTTGATCGACGATGTGGCACAGCTCCAGCGGGAAGTGCTTGACCTCAAGGCATCGCCGGCCCTAACCGACAAGAAGTTGGATGATTTTGAGGGGAGGGCTCGGCGCAATATTATTTGGATCCTCGGGGTCCCGGAGAAAGCGGAGAACCCGGCCCGGACCTGTTCCTCGAGGACATTGTGCTTAACTACCTAAAGCCCAAGGGACTGAGTAATTTCTTTACAATTGAGCGGGTACATAGGGTGCCCGGGGGTAGGCCCAGGCCCGAGGCACCGCCTCGCCCGATGATCGCTAGGGTTTTAAATTTCAGAGACAGAGATGGTATACACCAGGCGGCCCGCTAGGGAGACCCCCTCCGCTACGAAAATGCCACCCTCTCCTTCTTCCCTGACTTCACGCAACTGGTGCAGAAACAACGTCAAAGCTTTCTTGCAGTGAAGAAGAAGCTTAGGGACAGAGGAATAAGGTATGCAATGATGTTCCCGGTTCATCTGAGGTGGTTTCGGACTGGATCGACACTCATCCCTTGGCTGAGCCGGAAGGATGCGATTGTGGGGGCGATGGCGAGCAGCGGGAACAGGACTAATGGAGGCAGAAGGAGCTGTTGGACTTTTGAGTACTGTCAGGTAGTGGGGCTAGACCCACGGGTGTTTCTTCTCCTGATTAGAATAGGGACAAACTTAGTTGTGTGGATCACTCCGGGTGTGGGTGTTGAAGCAGGCTATGGAGCCGGGGAGGGGGGGTGCGGGTAATCGACTCTCCTCCTCGTAACTACTTTTAGTTAGTTGTAGAGTTAGAGTGTGGGGCGACAGGCACACTGCCAGTTGGGGATGGGCGAAAGCCGTGAGCAGGGGTGCAGGGAGGGTGGAGGAGTCTTGGGTTGGTGGGGCTCTGGGCGATTGGGCCACGCAGATAGTGGGTTCATTTGATTGTTTGCAGAATTGCTTGCACTGTGGGTTTTTCTTTTCTTTTCTTTCCTTTCTTTTTCACATCAGGAGACAATGCAGTGACTGTACTACTTCCATACCAACCAAATGTCAATTGTTAGACGGGGATCGGGGTTGAATGTGCTTAGTTGGAATGTGAATGACCTAGGGGACAAAATTAATAGGGGAATGGTTAGTCAGTTGGTCAGAAGGTACTCCCAGACGTACTGCTACTACAAGAAACACATCTCATTGGAATCGTTGCATGGCCCTACATGGAGGGGGTTATAAATTGGTAGTGCATGCTGGCTTTTCCACTGGGTCGAGAGGAGTCGGTGTTTTGGTTAAAAAATCCTTTCCCTTAACGATCCAGGCAACATGGTCTGACCAGCGAGGTTGATATATCGGTATATCAGGGATGTGGGAGGGGAGCACGGTCACCTTCGTCTCTATAAATGTCCCGCCTGGCCTTTAATCCGACACGTTCCGAGATCTGTCTTCCGGACTCTACCGTTGGGCCTCCTTGTGTTGGGGGGGAATTTAATGCTGTGGTAGATGGGGAGGTGGATCGGTATCCAGCCCGAGCTCTGAGAGCAGCGCAGAGGTGGCTCAACGACTTCTTAGAAACAACGGGGCTGGTAGATGGCTGGAGCGTCTGTAACCAGCGGCATGCACTATACGCATGTGTCTGCCGCACACCATAGCCTGTCTAAGATAGACTACGTGTTGGTGCCTGCTGCCCAGGCAAACGCCATCCGGGGCGTTCGCCACCTGGGGAGGGGCATATCAGATCACTCTCCAGTTTGGCTTCGGCTGGAGTTCGACCAGTTTTAAGTAGGCAGGGTTGCCCCTATTAACGCTTGGCATTTGAGGGACCCCACCACCAAGAAAGAAATTGTTAATGTCTCAGACAGGTACTTCCAGAAGAATGAGGGGACGGTGGACTCGGCGCAGGCTCTGTGGGAGGCATTTAAAACCATCGTTCAGGGGAGGCCTTATCCTTGGTTGCGCGAAAGAAAAAGGAGCGGCAGGCGGAGATGGAGAGGGCAGAGGGGGAGGTGTCACGGTTGGAGGCGGAGGTATCTGGGGCTGTGACCCCGGAGGGTCTGCATCGGCTAAAATTGCAGCAGGATGAGTGTAAGGGTCTCGCTAGGGACAAGGCCAGAGCACAGAATGACAAGACTCAAAGTAGAGTGTACGAGCATGGAGATAAGGCTGGTAAACTGATAGCGTGGCTGGAAAAGGGAGAGTGGGCATTGCGGTTGGTACCAGAAATACAGGGGGAGAACTCCAGTATGATTATAGATCCACAGGCTGTTGCAGATAGGTTCGCGGAATACTATAGCGGGGTGTATACCTCGGCTGGGGTATATACGGAGGCGGACAACAGAGCAATGATAAAAGATATCCAAATGCACGTGTTGTCGGATGATAACCGGGAATATTTTGAGTCCCAACTCACAGATGACGAGGTGGCGCAGGCCATCAGAGGAGTGCGCTCCGGGAAGGCCTCGGGCCCAAACGGAATTCCCATAGAACTATACAAACTGAGCGCCAACAAGCTGGCTCCACTTCTCAGCTCCCTGTTTGCAGAGTGTAGAGAGGGGGGACGGCTCCCATATGATCAGCGGGTGGCAAACATGGTGGTCATCCATAAAGCGGGTAAGCCCAAGATGTTTGTCATACAGACCCATCTCGTTGCTGAATGCTGAGCCCAAAGTACTGGCAAAGTTGTTGGCGTCTAGATAAGCCAAAGTTATCACTACCTTGATACATCTGGATCAGTCCAGCTTCATGTCGCGTCAAAATACAGGCCTTAATCTGCGGGGGCTACACAGGGTGCTGTAGGACCCCGACGATTCAGGAACCGGCGGTTTTGGTATCTTTGGATGCCACCATGGCATTGGACAGGGTTGAGTGGACATACTTATTTAGCAGTATTGGGGAAGCTGGGTTTTGGTCCGGAGTTTGTGAGTTGGATACACCTCCTGTATGCTCAGCCTTTGGCGAGGGTAGTCGTGAATAATCACAAGTCTGTTGACTTTCTCGTTGGCAGGGGCACGAAACAGGGTTGTTCCCTACCCCCGCTTTTATTTGCCTTGGTCTTGGAGCCCCTGGCAGCATGGGTTCGGTTGGACCGTGGGATCCGCCGCTTACGGTGGGCGCTGGAATGGGAGGACAAAATCTCACTATACGCTGACGATATCCTGCTTTATCTCACCAACCCAAGGGGATCTCTTATATGCTTTTTAGACGTGATTGCCATTTTTGGGAGGGACTCTGGCTTTTCTATAAACTGGTCAAAGTCAGTGCTCTTGGTTCTTAGGGGTGGCCCACCGGTTCTTTCACAGATTGAGCCGATCGGATTTAGGTACCTTGACATTTATGTTACGCTCGACTCGAAATTAAGATATGCGAATAATATAGGCCCCCCCAGACTCGATTTAAAAGAGATGTGGGGCACTATAAGGAGCTTCCGCTCTCAATACTGGGTAGGGCAGTGCTTTTTAAGATGATGGCCCTTCCCCGGTTTTTGTAGACGCTCCAGAACTCAATGGATTTGGTACCCGCATCTTACTTTAGGGAGATAGAGGCCCTGCAGAGGCAGCTTCTTTGGGACGGCAGGCCCGCATAGCGTTTTTTAAACTCACTCTCCCCTGGTATGACAGGGGGATAGGCCTGCCAGACTTACAAAAATATTACTGGGCCTCCCAACTGGCTGGGCTGAACCATGCAATATACCGGCCCCCTGGGGACCCAGGGTATGCTATGGACCGCTGGCAGGTTCGGGGCGGGGGATTTCACTAGAGCGCTGTATGCCGGACCTCATCGGTTTCCCCTCGCGGGACCGATGGCACATGCTGTTCAGGTGTGGCACGCGGCAAATAGGCTCCTCAAGTGAGCGACTCACACTAGCCACTCCGTTGTGGAACTCGGAGAAGTTGGGGAGCCTATGGAAATCCAAGTGGTTTGACACATGGGATCTTATCGGGATTACGCAGATAAAAGATGTCTGGGGAAAAGGCACAGTTCTCACATTCAGTTCACTTCAGCAACAATACCATCTCCACGACCGTGAACATTACTGTTACCTCCAGTTCAGACATGCCCTACTGGCGAACATCCCCAAGGGCACGTTGCTTCCCGACGCCTCCCCTCTCGAGGACCAAGTGCTGGACGGCCACCTCCCCGAGAAGACAATCTCGTCAATTTATAGGAAGCTTACTAATCATATGGAGGATCCGCTGATTCTCTTAAGAAAGCACTGGGGTGTGGATGGGATAGAGTTGGACAACGAGGACTGGCAGGAGGCGGTCTCCTCTCCACAGGTGGTGGCGAGGAGACCGCCGTACAGATGACTGTCCTTCTACACACCCACCCGCCAACTACGATCATCCAATCAAGCCCTCGCCGCAATTCCGCGCATCCATAGATCCACCATGGGAGGAAGATCCTTCTCCTACTTAGCGGCCAAAACCTGGAATTCTCTCCCCTCTCACCTCCGCCTTACACAGAACCACCTCTCCTTCAGAAAACAGCTAAAAACCTGGCTATTCGATAAGTAATGCACACACCCTCCCTCAAGCGCCTTGAGACCCTCTGGGTGAGTAGTGCGCTATACAAATTCCTGAACTGGAACTTGAACTAGATGAGGCTTCGATTAGTACAACTAAAGATTCTTCACAGGTCATATGTCTGGGGCCCTGTCTGGTTCGTATGGGTCGCTCGGAGGGCGGGGAGTGTAGGAGGGGGTGCGGGGAGCTTGGTACGTTCATGCATATACTGTGGCATTGCTCTGGGGTGCAGGCATACTGGGAGAAGAGCCATGATACACTACGAGACGTCCTGGGGGTGGAGAGATGGCCAGAGGTGTGCAGGTGTATTTTGATTGTTTGGAAACCCATTGATCTGACTGCATATGGGAAGCAATGGGTAACCCTGGCCTACATGATAGCTAAATGGAATATTGCCCAGTTATGGGGTGCTTCCCAGCCGCCCTGGGTCGAGAAGTGGGAGGAGGACCTGGATTGGTGCATGTTCAGGGAGAGGTTGGTATATATGTGGCTAGGGGGTATCCAGCGAAGTGGGGGAGGGTCTGGGGGGCTTGGAATCACTACCGTGGAGATGTTTGTGAGCCCCCTATGTGCTCAGAGGAAGTGGAGGCGCAAGTGTCCCCTTGATCCTTTTACCTACATTTTTATTATCTTGAATGTATGAAAATGTACTCATGTAACCTCCAAGAACTGCCAATGTCACCTGATGTTTTACTTTGCCGTTTTGTTAATAAAAATATATATTTTTTAAAGATTGTGCTGCTTTCACTGGTCCCTGAGAGTACCACCAATTTGATTACACCAGCTGATTGCAGATTGATTCTCACTAACTGTAGGAAGAGAGCCCAATCGGCGGAACTAAGCCACTCTCAAGAAAAATTAGGAGCTCTGTACCTGACTGGTATTCCGATTCTCATGGACTCTATTCAATCTGTCTCAGCTGATAGTACTCAAAATAAATTACTGTAAGTCACCCTGAACCATACCGGGTTATCGGCCACTATGGCTAACGTCTTCTTCCCAGTCAAAAAAGTTAGTAATAACAGAACACCCCGCCATCCTTGGTTTAATGAAAAATGTTGAAAGGCTAAAATAGCTCTGGCTTCTGCCTGTAAGGCTAATGGTAGACCTTTGAATAAAAACTACAGTGTGGCCTATCGATCTAGTACTGAGGTCGCAAAAAAAAGGTGAGAAAGTGACAAGTGGGAAAATCTTAGATGCTCCCTGGGCACCAGTGACATGAAGACATTCTGGAATGTGGTAAAAACTGGTAGCTCCGAAGGAAAGTCGGAAATAGAGCCAAACCTAGGAGCAAATGTATGGAAGGACCCCTTTGAGTCCATCTACTCAAGGGCAAAGCCAGAGGTCAATGTAATGAATGACACATGTCACTTACTGCAGGCCGATCGCTCGAATGCAACTATAATCATCCCTAGAGCGGTGTAGGATACCCAGATAATAACCCTTCCAGAGGTAACCGGTGCTCTAAGCCAAATTGCTCCTGGCAAGGCAGCAGGGTTAGACAAGATCCCCAGAGATCTGTTCCGCAGCGAACCATCTATTTGGGTTTCATATTTCTGGATTTTATTCAATGCAATCATGCAAGGTATGGCAATACCTACCAGTTGGGCCGGGGGGGAAATAATCCCAGTTTAAAAAAAGGGATCCCCGATGCGGCCCACAAATTATAGGCCCATAGGCCTTATTGACATCAGCCAAAAAGGTTTTGCATGTGTGCTGTTACACTGCCTGCAGAGCTGGATGGAGGAGCACAAAGTTCTTAGCCCATTCCAAGCAGGATTTAGAGAATAAATGTCCACATTGGACCAGATCTTCAGGCTACAAATATTACACTGGAAGACCGTATGTATAGCGGGTGGCAGCCTCTAATTTCTGTAGACCTAAAATCTGCATTCGATCTGGTCCCAAGAGATAAATTGTGGGAAGTCCTGCTAGAGATGGGGGTTCCTCCATATTTGTGCTAAGTCTTAAAGCGGTTACACAAAGGAAATTACGTGCAAATAAGATTTGGCAAGCACTGGGAACTCACCACACTTATCCCTGTAGATAGAGGACCAGGGTTGCGTCCTTGCCCTGCCCAGGGTTGCGTCCTTGCCCTGCCCTTTTAGTCATTTTATAAATGGGTTAGTAGATTTTTTTAAAACCGAGAAGGATTTAGATACAAGCTGGCAGCACGAAATATTCCAGCCAGGATGTTTGCCGATGATACTTTGCTATTATCAAAATCTCCAATGGTCATACAGAGGGTCTTCAATAAATTTGATGGCTTCTGCAAAGAAAGGGGGCTTGAGAGAAATTTGCAAAAAAACTAATTTATGGTATTTAAGTCAGACAAAAATACCTGATAAAACCCATGTTTAGACGGTAGACCCCTAGAGAGGGTATCCCTCTTCGATTATCTTGGCATTACAATCACTGAAAAAATGGACTGGGGGGCACAAATTAAAAAAAACTGCCTGAAATTACTGCAAACAAAGGGCGTTTGTCCAAGGTGTTCCGAAATTCTAGCCATAAACCAGTGGGCCCAGTAGTAGAAATATATAAGGTCCAAAGTAGAGGTGCTGCTCTTTATGGAGCTGAAAGATGGGGCCATGGTCACATTGATAGTCTAACACAAACAGAAAACTAATTTGTTAGACAATTGTTTGGCCTCTCCCGAGATACCCCATTTATACCGCTACGATTAGATCTAGGGGTCAGGTCAATTGCAGATAAAGTTTCTCTGAGACCCCTTTTATTCTGGAGATGTTTGTGGGTTACCCCAGAATTGCTCGAGTATAGAAAAGAACTAAGAGAGATGATGAATCTACCTGGGGCAAGGAGACTACGATGGCTTACTTACGACAAGAATACCCTGACACTTATGGGACTGGGTAATCTTTGGGATAATCCAGAAATGACATATCCCATAGTCCCAAGGAAAGAGTTGAAGGGTTGCTACTGGGAGTATAAATTGACCCAACTGCAGGGGAGCCACTCAATGGAAAAACGTACTGAGGCCGTCTTGGAAATTAAACAGCAGTACACTTTAGAGCCGGCGCTTAATGACATCAAGCCGGCTGCCACAAAAATGCTGTATTTACAATTTAGGTATGGGGTATTGCCACTGCATGCTTTTATGAATGAATGGGCAGGCCTACAAACCCTGGGCTGCCCGGACAACAATAGAGCAGAAGAATCGAATACCACTTGTTCTTTTTATGAACAGGCAATAGGAAAGCAAGAAAACAATGGCTGGGCCAGATATGCAGAATTCTAGGAAGTAGGCAATGCTGAGAGACTTTCAGGTTACTGAAATATGATTCTATCCTCCCCATAGCTTTATCTGTGGCAGGTATTTTATATTCCATGTGGTGTACCCGTGGAGTTTTCCTAGAAATGCCCCCCAAAGATGGCGATTAAAACTGTGGTCACACTTTTCTTAACTGAAAGAATTTTATATGAATTGTATGTGTATTTTAGTATTATTTTAATAATGTATTATTTTTAAGGTGTACATTACCATGGTGAGCAGGATTATTGAGATGTAGAACTGGTGTCCAAAGGGTTTACAACAATGTTTTTTAGCCTCCTCCCTGATTGAGGTAAATTGTCAATATATGAACTCTTCATCTATTACTCAAGGCACTGTAAATTCCTTAATATGTATCGCACTAGCACTTTATTGTAACCAGTAATGGTCCAAATAAGCCTCTTATTGACTCTTACAAGCATTTTATACAAACACACATATTATCGTTTCATTAGTTAACTTTCAGAGATAGAGCAAGAGTGGAAAAATAGCCTGGTATTGTAAATTGAACTCATGTACTGTACAGGCTGCAGTACGTAACTAGTATACAATGCCATATAATGTTTGTATATTTTTTTACTTGTTTTAATATAAATGAAATGTTAGATTTTGTTTAAAATGTTTTTATGGTCACATTGACTGAAATAAAGTTTTACAACAACAAATTTCCCATCACACATAACAAAGATCAGTTGCGCTCTTTCTTTGTAATACTGGAATTTGATGCATGAATCATTCCTAATTGTAGAAGAAAAAAGCATTACATGAGACGACTGATTAAGAAGAATCAGCAGTATGTTTGATCTGCCAATCATAAAGTCAAAGTCAAAGGAATTTATTAAGCACACAAATCACCTGAAAGGTCTCATTGTGCTTGCAAAGACTCCATATAGACTAGAGATCAGATCTAAACAGCATTATTGATGGTCGAATAACCAGGTTTTCATTTCCCTGCAAAAGACCTTGTGATCTCAGATGGAAAGAAGATGAGGCGGGAGCTTGTTCCAAAGGTCAGGGGCGAGAAAAGAGAAGGGTCGACCACCGTTTCTTGCAGTGCGAAATTGTCGCGGGGTGAGGAGATGTTTAGTGCTAGATCTTAGCAGTCTACTTGGCGATACCAATTTAGTTTTTTAGCCAAGTAACTAGGTCCAGTTCCATGTAAGCTCTTATAGGGGAGACAGAATTTTCAAATCATGAACGTAAATTTCAAGAAGTCAAATGTGAACTAGGGAATGCTAATCTTCTCCACCCTTTTGACACCAAAGATCCATCCATAGTTGTAATTGATGCCAGCCGGCATGGTTTGGGTGCTGTACTGTTGCAGAAAAGGGAAGACAAGGAGTAAGTTATAGCCTTTGTGTCTAGGGCATTGAGAGGAGCGGAGTCGACATACTCGGTTATCGAGCAAGAAGCTTTAGCCTGCTGGTGGGCGGTGGATCATTTCAGAAACTACTTGTAGGGTTTGGAATTTGTAATTTGCGTGGACCACAAGCCACGGTTGAATTTATTTACTACCAAGGGAGCTAGCAAGACCACTCCTCGCATAGCTATGTGGCATTATAGAACGATGGAGTAAAAATTAATTTTAGAGTACATTCCGGGTACAAAACTTTCTTGGGCAGTTTGCTTATCCAGGTTACCACTCAAAAGTGAGATTACTGACATGGAGTGCTAGGAGGATTACATAGTGGCATCACTGGAAGAGGCTGACTTTGGGTGTATTTCCAAGATAGAATGAAGGGAAGCAGTTTTAGGCGATGAGGGAATGCAAGAAGTGGCATAGATGTTGGGCAAAGGGCGGATGCCCAAAGATTCCAATTCAAGTGTGAATTTCTATAAGCATGTATTTTCTGAATTGAGTATAAAGAAAGATGTGATGAGGAGGTCTGATTTGTTGGTGGTGCAGTTGAAGGTGCAATACAAGATTTTGGCCTTGCCTCACAAAGGACATGTTAGTTTGGGAGTCATGGAAAGGAGGATCAGGAAATTGTTCTGGAGGCCTGGATTGGATTGGAGTGTGGAGCATTTTGTTCGGGATTGTTTGGTGTGCTGTCAGTGACAAGTCCCAAATCATTTTTCCCAGCCCGATGGAAGTTATTTCTGTTCCAGATAAACTGTGGTTTAATTTGGGTTTGGATATCATTGGGCCCATGTATGTTTTGAATAAAAGCGTGGGTATGGATTGGTACTTGTAGATTATGGCACAAGGGGGCCAGAGGTACAGTTATGAAATCAGTCAACATGGAAGATGCATTTGAGTTGTTTCAGTTCTTGTTCTGTAGGGAATGTGCATAGGTTTAACTTATCATGGACAATGGGGAGCAATTTACTTCCAAAGAGTTTTAGAGATTTTTGTCTCATTAGGGGATAAAATACATTACTACTTCTCTTTTCCATCTGCGTAGTAATGGCTCAGTGGAACGCTACAACAGGATCATCAAGGATAAGATTCAACTCTTGGTGGTTAATGGTTTGAATTGGGAGAGAGAGCTTAGGGATTCGTTGTGGGCATTTCGCACCACTCCATGTGCTATCACCAATGTCTCACCTTTTGTTCTGTTGAAGGGAAGGATGTCAGCTACCAAAATAGTCAGACCTTGGATGTAAGATTTGAAAGTGTCACATGTCAATTGAGCATGTCAAGGACAGTTGTAGGAAGGCTCAGAAGAAGTATGCTAGCACAGATTTGAGACTGAGAGGGCATGTAGCGTCCTGGACTCTTCCATCCTTTAACAATAGATCTGGAACATTGTTGATTACTAGAGAGCTCAGAATCCAAGTGGACTCACACATTTGAATCTCAATCCTGTGCCCCTCATAGGCCGCAGTACGCCTATTTCTACATCGCATTTAACGTCTTTTGACTGAATTAACCCAAATGAAGTGACCATCAAATTGTAGAAGATATTACATTATGGGCCAGATGTAGGTAATTTCCATTTACCGATTCATAAATACTGACTCATACCGAATCGATATTCCTGAATCAGTAAATGGTATGTAGGTAAAAAATCGGTAAAAGTTACCGAATCGGTATGACTCGGTAACCCAAATCGGTAATTACCGAATCAGAATAATCCGAGTCGGTAAATTCCGAGTCGGTGAAACCCAAGCAACCCTATGGGCCACATTGCCCATAGGAATGAATGGGATTCACCGAATCGAAAAAATCTGAATTTGATTTTACCGAATCGGAATTTACCGAATCGGTAATTACCGAATCAGGAGTTTGAAACACGCCATGTGAGCCTGTCAACCAATCAGGGACAGCCTACACACCCCACAACCAAGGCCCAGGGAATCTAACCAATGAGAGAGAAGCACCCCACCCCAGTACCTGGGAGTGGCCACACCCATGCAGGTGGAAACCAACAGAACAAACAATTCTGCAGAGGAGAGAGGAGCAGAGCATCCACAGGCAAGCAGACTGGCACAATGGAGGCACAGGAAGGCCAAAAGGATGGTGGTGAGAGGAAAAGGAAGATTAAGTTCAGCCCAGAGGAACTACAGGTGGCTGTGGATGAAATAGTTAGCCACTACAGTCAAATATTTGGGAGGCAGTCTCTGCATGTTGCAGAGACTGTGAAGAGGAACATCTGGCTAGCTATTCAGGCCAAAGTGAATGCCATAGGAGTCCCCCACCGGGAGATAGAGGACATCAAAAAGAGGTGGTATAACCTGTGCATAGTGACGAAGAAGAAAATTGCAGCACAGAAAAAGGATGCAGGTGTGACTAGAGGTGGCAGGAGCAAAGCCCCAAAACTGACACCAATAGAGGAGCAAGTGGAAACCACCATGGAGCCTGAATGCATCCATGGGATAGGAGACCTGGATAGCACAGCGAAAGCAGCCAAGAAACAAGGTAAGAGGCATGTTCCCACATCCACCCCCAGCAATCCCAACCCTGTACCCCACTGTGTACACACATCACACTGCAGGAGAGCTCAGAGTTTGTGCCAGCAATGCATCATGGTAGACGTAGTCATGTATACACAGATGCAAAGTACACCACACATGACTCAGCAAGGCATGCCACACACATCCCTAAACAAGCAATGTGGACTGTGCAAAGGTGTAAAGACTATTTAATTAAGAAACACACACAGACAAACAACAACATTGACCCTATGTCAATTTGATTCGACAGGAGAGTCGTCACGCAGTTCTGCACCACCGAGGGAGGAGAGGGCAGCACCAACTAAAAGAGGGGAGAAAGAAAAGAGGAAAAGTTGTCACAGCGCAGGAGAAGGAGGAAACAAGCCCACCCAGGACCCCTCATCTCCAGACCCACCCACTACACCTGTCCCAATGTCCCCTCTGTTGTTTGGATCTCCTGACCTCACAAACACGCCCAGTGCAATGTCCAGAGGGTCCTTTCCGGGAGGGGAAAGTAGCCATGCGGAGCCCCCGCAGAGGATCCTGCAGACCTCTGAATCAGAGGATGAGGAAGATGTCCCCCAAAAGAGTGCGCCAGTGGCTGACAGGCCAAGACCAACAATTGCAGCAGGCGCAGCGCGTACCACTGTTCTTGGCAGGAGGGCACGTGAGGGTGGGGAGGGCCAGGAAGGGGAGAGCGTCTTCTGTGGGCTGGAGGGCACGATAGTTAAAGTTCAACGCCAGCAGGCAAAATCACTGCAAGCCATGCATAGGCAGGTGCACTGTATGAACGCCAAAATGTCCAACATGGACAAGGGCATAAGCCAAATGGCATCTAGCCTGGAGCTGATAGCACAAGGGATCACAGACATCTCGACATACATGGGAGTCCTCTCCGACAAGTTGGACAGGGATCATCTCCAGCGTGCCAGGGAACGGCAGTACATGCGCCAACAGACCAAGGCCATGAATAGGTTAGCTACCAATACAGCACTCCTCTGCAGACGCTCCATCTCAATGCAGGAAGCAATAGAGCACTGCTGCACAGACTTAACACGGGGCATGGGTAGAGTGACCTCTGCGATGGAGCAGATGTTGACCTCAAACACAGGCAATGCTGGTGACACGGGTGTGGAGGAGACTGAGGGGTCAACCAGCAGGAGTGGCTCCAGTACACCTGTCCCGGAGGTGCGCAGGAGTGGCAGGCACAGCCATGCAGAGTCAGGCACCAGCAGCGAACCTGAAGGACAGGCACCAAAATCCTGCAATGTAGTGCGAGGATGCAAGCACTGAACTATGCAGGAGACTGACTCAACTGCACACAGTGACAGCAACTGAGTATGTGCAGCTAGTGACATTGACGTACATTCATGTGACAATCATGAAGTAGTGCTGATTAAACTACTCATGTCCTGAAGTATACCTGTGTATGTGTCATACTTTACCTAGAAATATCGTTGTGTAATTTCTGTCCGTCTCAATCTGCCATCTAGTGCGGCTGGTCCTGTTGCCTGGGGCTCTGCATGTTCTTGGTCCTCATCTATGTTAACTCCACCTCTGTGCCTTCCTTGGTAGCAAGATTGTGCAATATGGCACAGGTCACTATTATTTTGCAACACAGGATGGGGGTGTACTATTGCGCACCTCCACTTTTGTGGGGGCAACGGAACCTGCTCTTCAGGAGTCCAAAGGTTCTCTCCACTACGTTGCGGGTGGACCTGTGTGCCACATTGTATCCCCTTTCTGCTCTGTTGGTTGGGTTCAGGTACGGTGTCAGCACAAAGGAACGCAGGGCATATGCACTATCACCTGGGAGAGAACGAGAGGTACATGAGTTACATTCACATTTCACTTTGAGCTGAGATCCATTTCAGGGTGTGTACAACATTTTTACCGAGCAGATAACCATCTCCAAAATCTCCATTCAGTAGCCGTGTATATATTCCGCTGTTCTGGAATATTTAGGAGTCGTGCGTGCTCCCTGGAAATTTGGCTACTATGTCGGTGATGATGTTCCCTGCATTGCATATCACCTGCACATTCATGGAGTGTGTAGACTTACGGTTTCTGTATATGTGTTCGGTGGCTGCAGGTGGGCATAGGGGAATGTGGGTGCCATCAATGCAGCCTATCACATGCGGGAAGTGTGCCAGTCCATAGAAGTCTGTTTTTGTTTTGGCAAGTTCCGCAGGTGTGTCAGGGAACTGTATGTAATGTCCCATTCTCTGAGTCATGACATCCAGGAACTTCCTGAAGAAACGGGACAGACAGCTCTTGCTACACAGCACCTGGACATGGGGAGGGATGGCGTGGGCCCTGGGCGTTGGATGATCCAGGTATGGGTGGAGGTCCCTTATTAGGTCCATGATGGTATTGGGGTGCAGCCTGTACCTCTGGAGTATCTCTGGCTCAGTCAATTGGAACAGAGTGATCCTCTGCCTGTACACCTGCTCCTCCCTTTGCCATACCCTCAGTCCTGCTGCCTGTAGCCTTCGCCTCCTCGCAATCACATAGAGTGCAGCCATTTTGACAACAGTGTTGCATTTTGGGCCCTTTTTTTTATAGCATGCACATGGTTACCACCACCTTTCAGTCCATGGTAAATACCGACTCTTAAATACCGAATTTCGATGAATTCGGTAATTTTGGCCTTTCCTACATCTCGATGGGCATGTTTTCCGATTTCTTATTTACCGATTCGGTGTATGAGGACTTGGTAATTTTCCTATCGGTAAATACCGATTCGGTAAATATGTACTCGGTAAATACCGAGTCGGATTTTTTGTGATTCATATTTACAGATTCGGTATTTTTTTGTCACCTACATCTCTTTCTCGCTATACCAGTCGGTAACGGCCGATTTTTCCGATTTTGGGCCGTTACCGACCGGTATTTGGCTTCCTACATCTGGCCCTATAATTGGGAAATAAATAGAACCACATCACTGCCTCAGTACAACTAGACTATATCTAACCAGATACCACAATTTTGTTGGCTTATCCTGCACTACGGAGAAGTACTTTATATATCTTGGCCTTAACCATCGAAATTGAGGTCCAGAACGAACAATAGAGAAAGTGGAGACGGGTTCACCTGACGAACGCCTTGACGCCGAAACCAACGTCGTGTTTCTTTTATTCATCGACCGCCAGCCTTTTAACTGTTTAATGACCCCTCCTTTAGGTTTTTAATGGAAAAATAATTTTGTATAATATTGGTTTGTGTGTGTTTGTGAAAAACAATTTGTGCATCTTGATATTTATGTACGGAAAGAATTATCACAAAATAGAAAATATATATTTGATATATGTGATGAAATTATAAAGTATATACAATTGAATAAAGAAATGTAATTTCATATAAAAAAAACAAGTGCTTCAGTAACCTCATTAGTAAACAATTCTAATGTGCACTGTTTTCACATAGATCAAGGCCTGACTTATTCTATTGTAAATACAATATATATATCTTGTGGTTAGCTTGTTGTTTACCCCAATTGATAAAAGGAAGACGGCCATCTCTTTTTAAGAAAGAGAACTGGGTAAAAGTAAGACTACCAAGTAGTATGGCGAAGGGATAGTCCAAGTTCTCCCAGTTGATGGAAATTGAGGTGGTCAAGGATAGGGTGGTGAAGCTTAGTGATGGGAAATGGTGGAACAAAGAGCAGTAGGGAATGCAGTAAAGGGTATGAGAAGTCCAAATATGCCCCTGAAGACTTACAGAATCCGAAAGGTACTGCCTCAAGGAGGTCCATGAGAATGAGGAAGGTACCTTCTCGTTTCAAGGATTATGCAGGGTTTCTTTTTTGAGCCATTTATACATGTTTTTAGTCTTTAGTAATATGTTACTTTTTTCTCCTGTGCATATTTATAGGTTACAGTATGTAGGATATGCATGATCTTATTATTGTAGTTGCATATTATTGGATTGTAGTTTTGTTATTTTAATGTCATTATAAGGGGAACTATGTGTTTGGTTCTGTGTTTAGAACTGTTGGCACGTGTGCCACCTTGGCTGCCATCGCTGAGGTGGAATAGGAATGGTAGGAAAAAGGGAAGCAGTTGCTTGTTGTCATTTGTGTTGCAATCCTGAACGCTCTACAATAAACTTGAAGAACCTACTTATGGGTCATGTCTTAATGAGTAGCAGCTAATGTGCCATGGTTTGGGGCATATTACTATGTCCCACAGTCGCGATGTTACATAATACATGCCACTGGGGCTGGGCACGTCACCATGAGCACGCTTTGTGAAATAAAACGATGAGAATGGTTTACAGGACACAGATAAGGTGTGCAACCCATCTACAAATGATACAAATGATCATGTCTTAATGAGGACATTTCAGAACCCCATGATGTCAATGTAACAACCCAACTCTACAATCACCTAAATGGTGAGGTTATAAGGTTATAAAGCAAGGACACATGTTCTGAATAACTTTGGAGTATTAAAACAGGTTGCCAACAGTCAAGCTTTCTCATTGACACATTGAAAGATTTCCTTGCTCCTTGCTGCATCTGATAGTTAGGTAGGGCTCAATAGAACCAGTCACACATGAAGCTCACATTATGTTTGACCGTCTCACCCCATCTATCCTAGACTGTCTAGGTTTGTGCCATTTCTCATAAAAGCCAGCTCTCCTCTACATTTTGATCCAGTCATTATCTTTATTTTTATTCTACAGAATATGAATAGAGAAGGAAAGATCTTACTCGATTTGTCTGCTATTTTTTGATAACATCTATGGCATTTTCCCCTCTCAAAATATTTTTTTTTTTACTAAAATACACATTAAAGTGTAAACTGCAAAATATGTGAAAAGGTATAACTTTGGAAGTTCACTTTTGACTACTTACATTTCAAAATTATAAAACATGAATTAAGACTGGTATGGCAAAAATAGTCTGGGTATTTACCTAAGGAACACAGATTTTAAACAGGCTGTACTTTCATCTTTGGATGGTGAGAAACAGGAGCTGGATGATAATACTAAACATGATTCAATTTCTAATGACATTTCCATTTATGATGTGAACTACCTAATTGTTAAGCAATATTATTCAAGGGGCGGGTCTATCTAATGAAATTACTGTCATTTCTCACCTTGGGTGTAACACACCCATTAGGCAATAGCTACTTTGATTTTGCTTCCCTTCAATAATATTGTAATAGTAATAAAATCAGATACCTCAACCGTTCCCAATATTGTAGGGGGAAGGTTAAGTAAAGGATAAAAGCGCTTCTTTGTTTTAAAGCTTTGTTGAAGCCATTTTTCAACTAGATTTCTATTTTTGCACATCACAACAGGAGATAAGTAAGGGCCCGATGTAGGTGGCAAATACCGGTCGGAAACGGCCGAATTCGGCCGTTTCCGACCGGTATTTGGCATCTTGAGATGTAGGGGGCCAGATTTTACAGATTCTGTAAATTTACCGAATCGGTAAATTTACAGAATCTGTAAAATACCGAATCAGTATTTTTACCGATTCGGTAATTCCCAGATGTAGGTGGGACTCTTCTGAGTCCCAAAGGCCCTACAAATTCGGTATTTTACCACCCAATCCAATTGGGTGTTAAAATACCGAATTCAGGTGTGCATGCACATGTGTGCATGCACACCTAGCCATGTGACAGACAGACATGCCCGTAGGGCATGTCTGTGTGCCACATGGCGCACATGCCTACTTTTGGGGTGCCAGAGGGTGTCAAAGTGATACCCCCTGCACCCTTGTAAAATTCGGTATTTACTGATTCGGTAAATACCGAATCGGTAATGCCCATTCATTCCTATGGGCTTCAAATACCGAATTCTTCCGATTCGGTATTCCAGCACATCTGGAATACCTACATACCCACCCCTTAGATTTACCGATTTTTAATTACCGAATCGGTAAAATTTGGTAATTAAAAATCGGTAAATCTATTCTACCTACATCTAGCCCTTAATCTCTTAACATAAAACCGAAATGTCAGTCCATTCTTTTAAAAGTGTGTGAGCTGAGCTCACTCATACAGAAGAGAAGTCTGAAATTGAATTCTACAATTATAAATATTGATGTGGGAACCAAATCCAAATAATTTACAGAAGCCCAATGATGTAGACACTGATTTTTATTTCATGCGGTTCATTAATTTTTTTCGTATATAATAATCTAGTCTCAAGAGACACCCCTTCCACAGCCATTAAAATTTAATTAGAAACTGGGACCATGAATTCTAGATCAAAAAATAAGTTTAAAAGGTTTATTACAGAATTCTTAATATAGAGAGTAGAGACAAATGCGATAAATGCCATGAAGGCTCAAATACAGAGTACAAAATCAAAAAACAGAATAATAATACCTATTTAGGGAGTTAAATCTCTCCAGATTCTAAGAGTCAAGCTCATAAAGAGAACTGAGAATATTCTTAGGAAGGAAAGAAAGTGTCAAGTAAACTGAACTGAGTCTTATGAGGAAATTAGAATTTGCATTCGAACCTTAAAAATCAGGGGGTTTTATACACATTTTGCACAAGAAAAATAAGCAAAATTTCAGATTCAGAAAGACATGATCATGGTTGGCTCATACTGGACAAATCAAAAGCAAATTTGAAATAATCAAA
Organism: Lissotriton vulgaris; assembly: GCF_964263255.1. Taxonomy (NCBI): domain Eukaryota; kingdom Metazoa; phylum Chordata; class Amphibia; order Caudata; family Salamandridae; genus Lissotriton; species Lissotriton vulgaris. Next base: position 901,735,925 of record NC_141687.1, read on the forward strand.
ACCCTTTATAGCGCCTGGATACCCTTGCAGGTGATTAGTCGAGCTCTACAAATTAGAGCTGATTAGGAGTAACCCACTTCAAATCCTCTGTTCGCTTCCTCAGCAACTGCTCTCCAGAGATGTAGAATAAAATATGAAACATTTCTCAAATAAAGATTCATATAAAGTGTTCTTCTTCAAGTCTACATCGAAACTTCTGGCGGACGTCCTTCAAAAGCATTCATAGACATTACGGTGGAAAGTTTAATCCATAATAGACACTTTCTGATGACAGTTGCCATCTACGTCATAGCACTCTGTGCTCGCAGAAATTGTTGGTAGAGCAGAATTGCAGCGTGTCACTTGTTGGGAGGGGAATGAGCAGGAGCATGAAGAACAGGTCACTGGAAACTACGTCCACTGTAATAAAATGTTGTCTCGCATGAAAATTTGCCATACCTGTAATGCATAATTAATCTCTCTTTTAAACCATATAATTATGTTGTTTCAAGTGCAACTTCATCAGTTACGATTATGAACATAATCAAAATCAATAATTCGCACGAGTAATTTGTCACCCAAAATGACACATTTAAAAAAAAAACTTTGATAAAATGTACTGATATATGGTTGTGGTGATGCATTTTTTGCTTCTGGCTATGATTCTGTCTGGTACATAGTGTCAGCTAGGAGCCAATCAAAAGGCAGCATTTTGATACTTCACCTCCATTTGATTTAAAATCATTTCTAGATATATAGCATTCATTGCCTGATCTCCGAGTGTGCAATGCATGTTATTGAGCATGTGTCGCATAAAGATGGATTTGTCTTCTTGCTATACCATAATAAACCAAAAAGCAAATTCTTTTAAAGGCATGTTCATAAATTGGCAGGGTATATTCTGTGGCATGTCATTGCGCTACAAGGAGGTTTGAATGAATGTGCTCATGCATTCAGCCCAAAATAACCCTGCATACACAAACTGTTCTAGCAGCTGTTGGATGACTCACACCACTGCTGAGGGGATAACAGTTGCAGATTCAACAGGTGTTTAAATACTCTTTAATCCTCATTAAGAACATAATTATATAATTGTCAAAATCAATTAAATCATGTGCAAGTTCTGCACATTCATATAGGCCTTCACATGTCTACTAAAATGTGCTGAGATCGAAATAGAAATATTATGAAATAGGAAAACTTAATCACAAACTTTGGATTTACAGATCTGAATATGCATACACAAATGCAAAAACATACATATATATTCAAATCCAATGTATAGAAACCAAAAAGGCTGCATTTGCTTGAGGTGTAATTGTCACCCTTTACTGCTTATGTCATGCAGCAAACAATCTGACTTCGTTAGGTACAATCACTTCATGAGGAAGAGGTGAACAAGTGTTTCAAGTGCACCAAGGGTGAATACTATTTTTTAAAGAAAATAAATTAACTATATGGCGCAGAGTGCTCTAATTCTTTTGTTGAAAGAATGTAGCTAAGCCTCTACAAGGGAGAATTTCACCAGTAAGCCGGTGTCTATGTTCAGAGAAGCGGAGCATTGCACAATTGAGAGCCACCACAGCAAACTACTGGAATTGACTGACACAAGGCCTTACTACAACAGTCCGTAGAGCTGTAATACTAGTGATACAAGAAGAACTGAAGTGGCGGTAAGCCAAGCCATCCATTTGAGCACAGAAGTTGTTTTGCGGGAAGGGTGAGTCCAGTTCAACTGTGTCGTAGAGTTTGGGAGAGTGAACAATGTGTAAAGATGTATGAGAAGATGGGCACTATAACTCTTCAGAAGAGGGGGAAATGGTGGAAACCAGGGGATACATTCCATAATTTTAACTTATAAAGAAAACAGCATGGACCCCAGATAAGCCAAGGACACATTGGCAGATGATTTAGTCGATGAGTTAACGGCAATAAAGAAGCACGCATTGCAAATGCCAATAGGTCTTTAGTTTGCTGAGGTAGTTACTTTAGTCCAAATAAGGACACTTGTGTCTAGTCAGGGAAAGGAGGGACACACTCTTAGATATCCCCTGCTCACCCACCGGTAGCTTGGCACGAGCAGCAAGGCTTATCTCCAAGGCAATGTGTAAAGTATTTGCAACCACACTCCCAGTAACACAGTGATAACGCCACTAATGAACACCATACTGATTTAGGAAAATAGCAGTATCTTTATCAAGAAGAAATACGATGAGATCAAACGATAAAAATATCCAGCATATGTAATATTTCACTGGGCTGGTTATTAGGCCAACAATCACTTGTAGGTTCTTGCGGTATTAATGAGCGGTTCACGATGGTCTAATGCAGCCAAATGCAATGCTACGCAGTTCGTAATGTAGAAATAAAGCAGTCATTAATGCAAGTACTAATGCGGATCGTAAAAGCAAGTAATGATGCAGTTCGGCGCCGATTGCAGTGCTTGTAAAGGTCTCTATGCCACTCCTGACTGACTCGCGGACAGCAATTGCTAAAATATGCCCCCAATCTGTTACGAAGGAAACAAAGTGCAGCTCCCCAACCCAATCCCGGTACTGCCACTCCTCAGCAAGTATGGGCCACGATACTTAATTGAGCAGAGGCTCATGCTGCAAAGATTGGAAAGGCTGAGAGCGGTCTCTCGTAGCACGTACTCCGCCCTAGGCGGCGTCACACGCACGCTTGCTGAGCGTTGCCTGGGGGGGTGCAATCTCTCTCTGCTCTCCTTGCGGCTTGGTCGTCATGCTGTGCGGCTTCGGGTTGGTGGTGGCAGCTCCTCACAGTGTTAGTCGGGCTACCAGGCGACGGCCTCACAGCTGATTGGCTCCTGTTGATCTTGGGCAAAGGACCTCGGACCCACGATGGTGAAGGTTCACAGCTCGCCTTGGCAAAGGCAGGCTCGGCCGGTGGCAGTGATTTCTCACAACTCCCTCTTTGGACAAATTTCCGGGCCGATGGCGATAAAGATCACAGCACTTCTGGTCACCCTCTTAATCGTTGCAGAGCGCAAACTGCTGTGGGGCACACGGTCACGGGGCAATTCTCACAACGGTCTCAGGCTGCAAAAAGCACACACACACAGCGTAGCTGAGACACACTTGGAAACTTTTATGTTCTTGAGTTTTCACAACAGGGAGCCAGCTCCTCTCGGGCCCTCGGAGACAAGTTACTTCAGGACACAGCACACAGCAACGTACTTTCAAGCAGGGGGACACAGCACACAGCAAAGTCCCTTGTCCTCTCCTTAGTCAAATCAGCAAACTGCAGGCCATCCCCAGAACACACAGCAAGGGCAGTCCTTTTCTTCAGTCTCTTCAGCTGTTCTTCCTTGGCAGAGATTCCTCTTGATCTTGACGTAGTTTCAATCCTTTTTCAGGCTTGATTTCAGTCTTGAGGTCAAGAGTTTCAGCTCTCACATTCATATCCCTAAATGTGTTTGAAATCTTTGTGTTCAGGGGGCTCTGAGCCCGGTCTGAACCAAATCTGGGTACCAGTGCACACCCTCTTCCTTTGATAGTGAGGGTCTGAGCCCCAGATGCCCTGCAGGAGGTGGAGCCATCCTTTTGTGGCAGCAATACAGTCCTCTTCACATCCAAGGGACTACTCCTCCCCCACACCAAATGCAGGCCATCCTGTTGCTGTCTACCTACTCCTCTCTGGTGTCAGGACACTCCCCAGACCATGTGACATCCGAACCTAGACAGTCAATACACAACCAGGCAGAGGCACGCAGTATGGTTAGGACAAGAAACCAGCCACTTCTAAAAGCGTGGTTTCTAAACGCAAATTTAAAACCATCTTCACAAAAATATGTGTTATTAAATTCTGAGTTCCGGCACACTAAACTCCATCTCTCCATCTTATGCCTATGTGAAGATATGCTGAAAACATGTGTCACAGCATTACTCATTCTGTCCTACAGGCAAGATGGCCTTGCAACAGTGAAAAACAAATGTGGCAGTATTTCACTGCCAGGACATGGTAAACACCTCAGCACATGTCCTACCTTTCACATACACTGCCCCCTGCCCAGGGGGCTACCTTCGGCCAACTAAAGGGGGGTCTGATGTGCATAAAAAGGAAAGGGTAAGGTCTGGCAAGTGGGTGCACTTGTCAGGACAACAAGGCAGTTAACAAACTGCGCGCAGGCACTGCAGTGGCAGGCATGAGATCTCTTTTCAGGGCTACTTGTGTGAGTGGCACAATTAGTGCTGCAGGCCCTCTAGTAGCATTTGCATTACCAGCCCTGGCACACATAGTGCACTTACTAGGGACTTTACTAGTAAGACAAAGTAACACAACCGCAGGAGGAGACACCGCGGAACGCCGACAGGACGGGAGAAGTCTAAGAGCAGCCCCGAAACACGGGGACCTCTGCACCGCCACCAGAGCGCGGAAGAACGGCTTGAAGGAGGGGGCGCATCCACCCCAGGCCTCTGGCCGAGAAGAAGGTCGGGAGGTAGTGTATGGCAGCGAGGGGCAGGAGGCTTGTGACGGTACCAGGTCCGTCCTTCCTGGATTCCGGCATTTCTCTAGTCTTTTCACCTGTAGTGATGAAAGGACTAAGGAATCAGTGAATGAAATAAGGATTCAGACTCTACTTTGCAGTTTGTTCAAGTCTAAATAGAGATCCTGGGCACTTCAGCGGCACAGCACAAGTCAAGGTTAGTCATTCTTCGGCACTACAGTGGAAAGTATATAGCTCCTTCTGATTTAGCTCCTTCTGATATGGCTAATTGAGTAGTAGGGATCCAGCATTGATAATCTTGCAGTAGGGGCTCTAAAAGGATGGGGAGCTGTCAGGAAGTGCTGTGGTGGCATAATAAATAAGTGCAATCTTTGGTGTGTTGGGCTGATTCACACTGGACTTCCGTGCTCAATAATGTATTTAGAAAGGCGCCATAAGTATGTGCCTATAACTGATGGCTCCAAGGAAGAAGAAAGCTGACAAAGAGAATATAGAGCATTGGCATATGACTAATGAGCCCTCTATGGAAAACAGGGCTTCATTGGAGAGCATGGAAAGCCCAAGAGTAAGGGCAAAAGGGCACCAACGAGAGAGCCAAAGAAGGAAGCTGCAAACAGAGCCACACAGGTGACAAAGTGGGGGCGCTCTAGCATCTAAGTCAATAAAGGACTTTGTGGGCAAACATTTTAAAAGGATATAGTCACCAATGAAGCCCTTGGATGTAGGGGCAGACCAGCAGAAAGTGAATCACTCAGTTGAACATTGCACCCAAACATTAGGCTCATCTTCTTTGATTAATCAAACGTTCTCAAGCCAAAATGACTTCAATACGGAACCTCGTCTGTCTTTATCACCAAGGATTTTCTCGCTGCAGGACCCCAAAGTGTTGGCGATAGATCCGATTGAGAACACCTTCCATGGATCAAGGATTGATTGGGGTGTTGTTTCAGAAATAGCCACAAGGCCAAACTCGGACAAGAGCATAGGCTAGCCTGGCATTCAGAGAACTGAAATGACGAAAGGGTCCGTGCGAAACACCATACTAGACCTAGATATTTCAGCAAACCCCTCTGCCTCAATGTTGGACATAATGTTGATTTTGCAAAGAACATTGCAAGGGTTACTAGAAGTCACAATGTTAAATAATTATATTTTTAAAACCCAAAAAACTCAACTCCAGAAGATTGTGTGTGAGTTACAAGGTATTAGGGGCAAAATGCTAACTATAATAAGACCAGTCCTAGATCGGTAGAACCCGGAATCTGCTGGTTTTTCAGTAATACCAGAAAAATTACATAATTTGTATATTTCAAGATGCCCAATGTTGATAAAGAGAAGAGGAAGATATTCCAGGTATAGGCCCAATAATAACATGAGACGAATAGAAAGGAAGGTACAAAACCAGGGGGAGGTAAAGCCACCAAAAAGAGGGAAGGAAGAAGAGGGCACATCAGAAATTGCATCCCAAGTGAAGAGACCCTCTATAAACCCTAGGGAAGTTGGAAAGAGGAAGGGATCAAAAAAAAGGAAGGAAGGAAGAAGAATGTCGCAGTGGAAATAAGGAAGACTCTGGGACTTTGGTCTGCGGGGAACGGTGTGGAATTGGCTTAAATCCTTCTTAGCCGACCGCCGGCAGACAATCTGGGCGCCTCCCTACTCCGCCGAAATGTCACCGCTAGAAGTGGGGGTTCCCCAAGGTTCCATTCTGAGCCCCCTCCTTTTTAACATCTTTATGGCCCTCCTGGCGGTGACGGCGGAGTCTTTCGGCGCCCAGATTGTCACTTATGCTGACGACACCCAGCTCCTCTTTGTAAGCAAAAAGGATGGCCTGTTTGACGATGCCCAGGTCAGGGGCTGTTTGAGCGCTGTTTTTGAGTGGTTTGGACGTCATGGGCTGAAGTGCAACTCCGACAAGTCGGAGTTGCTCTTCTTTGGTTGTACCTCTGAACCTCTTTGTTTTAAAGCTTTGTTGAAGCCATTTTTCAACTAGATTTCTATTTTTGCACATCACAACAGGAGATAAGTAAGGGCCCGATGTAGGTGGCAAATACCGGTCGGAAACGGCCGAATTCGGCCGTTTCCGACCGGTATTTGGCATCTTGAGATGTAGGGGGCCAGATTTTACAGATTCTGTAAATTTACCGAATCGGTAAATTTACAGAATCTGTAAAATACCGAATCAGTATTTTTACCGATTCGGTAATTCCCAGATGTAGGTGGGACTCTTCTGAGTCCCAAAGGCCCTACAAATTCGGTATTTTACCACCCAATCCAATTGGGTGTTAAAATACCGAATTCAGGTGTGCATGCACATGTGTGCATGCACACCTAGCCATGTGACAGACAGACATGCCCGTAGGGCATGTCTGTGTGCCACATGGCGCACATGCCTACTTTTGGGGTGCCAGAGGGTGTCAAAGTGATACCCCCTGCACCCTTGTAAAATTCGGTATTTACTGATTCGGTAAATACCGAATCGGTAATGCCCATTCATTCCTATGGGCTTCAAATACCGAATTCTTCCGATTCGGTATTCCAGCACATCTGGAATACCTACATACCCACCCCTTAGATTTACCGATTTTTAATTACCGAATCGGTAAAATTTGGTAATTAAAAATCGGTAAATCTATTCTACCTACATCTAGCCCTTAATCTCTTAACATAAAACCGAAATGTCAGTCCATTCTTTTAAAAGTGTGTGAGCTGAGCTCACTCATACAGAAGAGAAGTCTGAAATTGAATTCTACAATTATAAATATTGATGTGGGAACCAAATCCAAATAATTTACAGAAGCCCAATGATGTAGACACTGATTTTTATTTCATGCGGTTCATTAATTTTTTTCGTATATAATAATCTAGTCTCAAGAGACACCCCTTCCACAGCCATTAAAATTTAATTAGAAACTGGGACCATGAATTCTAGATCAAAAAATAAGTTTAAAAGGTTTATTACAGAATTCTTAATATAGAGAGTAGAGACAAATGCGATAAATGCCATGAAGGCTCAAATACAGAGTACAAAATCAAAAAACAGAATAATAATACCTATTTAGGGAGTTAAATCTCTCCAGATTCTAAGAGTCAAGCTCATAAAGAGAACTGAGAATATTCTTAGGAAGGAAAGAAAGTGTCAAGTAAACTGAACTGAGTCTTATGAGGAAATTAGAATTTGCATTCGAACCTTAAAAATCAGGGGGTTTTATACACATTTTGCACAAGAAAAATAAGCAAAATTTCAGATTCAGAAAGACATGATCATGGTTGGCTCATACTGGACAAATCAAAAGCAAATTTGAAATAATCAAAACCCTTTATAGCGCCTGGATACCCTTGCAGGTGATTAGTCGAGCTCTACAAATTAGAGCTGATTAGGAGTAACCCACTTCAAATCCTCTGTTCGCTTCCTCAGCAACTGCTCTCCAGAGATGTAGAATAAAATATGAAACATTTCTCAAATAAAGATTCATATAAAGTGTTCTTCTTCAAGTCTACATCGAAACTTCTGGCGGACGTCCTTCAAAAGCATTCATAGACATTACGGTGGAAAGTTTAATCCATAATAGACACTTTCTGATGACAGTTGCCATCTACGTCATAGCACTCTGTGCTCGCAGAAATTGTTGGTAGAGCAGAATTGCAGCGTGTCACTTGTTGGGAGGGGAATGAGCAGGAGCATGAAGAACAGGTCACTGGAAACTACGTCCACTGTAATAAAATGTTGTCTCGCATGAAAATTTGCCATACCTGTAATGCATAATTAATCTCTCTTTTAAACCATATAATTATGTTGTTTCAAGTGCAACTTCATCAGTTACGATTATGAACATAATCAAAATCAATAATTCGCACGAGTAATTTGTCACCCAAAATGACACATTTAAAAAAAAAACTTTGATAAAATGTACTGATATATGGTTGTGGTGATGCATTTTTTGCTTCTGGCTATGATTCTGTCTGGTACATAGTGTCAGCTAGGAGCCAATCAAAAGGCAGCATTTTGATACTTCACCTCCATTTGATTTAAAATCATTTCTAGATATATAGCATTCATTGCCTGATCTCCGAGTGTGCAATGCATGTTATTGAGCATGTGTCGCATAAAGATGGATTTGTCTTCTTGCTATACCATAATAAACCAAAAAGCAAATTCTTTTAAAGGCATGTTCATAAATTGGCAGGGTATATTCTGTGGCATGTCATTGCGCTACAAGGAGGTTTGAATGAATGTGCTCATGCATTCAGCCCAAAATAACCCTGCATACACAAACTGTTCTAGCAGCTGTTGGATGACTCACACCACTGCTGAGGGGATAACAGTTGCAGATTCAACAGGTGTTTAAATACTCTTTAATCCTCATTAAGAACATAATTATATAATTGTCAAAATCAATTAAATCATGTGCAAGTTCTGCACATTCATATAGGCCTTCACATGTCTACTAAAATGTGCTGAGATCGAAATAGAAATATTATGAAATAGGAAAACTTAATCACAAACTTTGGATTTACAGATCTGAATATGCATACACAAATGCAAAAACATACATATATATTCAAATCCAATGTATAGAAACCAAAAAGGCTGCATTTGCTTGAGGTGTAATTGTCACCCTTTACTGCTTATGTCATGCAGCAAACAATCTGACTTCGTTAGGTACAATCACTTCATGAGGAAGAGGTGAACAAGTGTTTCAAGTGCACCAAGGGTGAATACTATTTTTTAAAGAAAATAAATTAACTATATGGCGCAGAGTGCTCTAATTCTTTTGTTGAAAGAATGTAGCTAAGCCTCTACAAGGGAGAATTTCACCAGTAAGCCGGTGTCTATGTTCAGAGAAGCGGAGCATTGCACAATTGAGAGCCACCACAGCAAACTACTGGAATTGACTGACACAAGGCCTTACTACAACAGTCCGTAGAGCTGTAATACTAGTGATACAAGAAGAACTGAAGTGGCGGTAAGCCAAGCCATCCATTTGAGCACAGAAGTTGTTTTGCGGGAAGGGTGAGTCCAGTTCAACTGTGTCGTAGAGTTTGGGAGAGTGAACAATGTGTAAAGATGTATGAGAAGATGGGCACTATAACTCTTCAGAAGAGGGGGAAATGGTGGAAACCAGGGGATACATTCCATAATTTTAACTTATAAAGAAAACAGCATGGACCCCAGATAAGCCAAGGACACATTGGCAGATGATTTAGTCGATGAGTTAACGGCAATAAAGAAGCACGCATTGCAAATGCCAATAGGTCTTTAGTTTGCTGAGGTAGTTACTTTAGTCCAAATAAGGACACTTGTGTCTAGTCAGGGAAAGGAGGGACACACTCTTAGATATCCCCTGCTCACCCACCGGTAGCTTGGCACGAGCAGCAAGGCTTATCTCCAAGGCAATGTGTAAAGTATTTGCAACCACACTCCCAGTAACACAGTGATAACGCCACTAATGAACACCATACTGATTTAGGAAAATAGCAGTATCTTTATCAAGAAGAAATACGATGAGATCAAACGATAAAAATATCCAGCATATGTAATATTTCACTGGGCTGGTTATTAGGCCAACAATCACTTGTAGGTTCTTGCGGTATTAATGAGCGGTTCACGATGGTCTAATGCAGCCAAATGCAATGCTACGCAGTTCGTAATGTAGAAATAAAGCAGTCATTAATGCAAGTACTAATGCGGATCGTAAAAGCAAGTAATGATGCAGTTCGGCGCCGATTGCAGTGCTTGTAAAGGTCTCTATGCCACTCCTGACTGACTCGCGGACAGCAATTGCTAAAATATGCCCCCAATCTGTTACGAAGGAAACAAAGTGCAGCTCCCCAACCCAATCCCGGTACTGCCACTCCTCAGCAAGTATGGGCCACGATACTTAATTGAGCAGAGGCTCATGCTGCAAAGATTGGAAAGGCTGAGAGCGGTCTCTCGTAGCACGTACTCCGCCCTAGGCGGCGTCACACGCACGCTTGCTGAGCGTTGCCTGGGGGGGTGCAATCTCTCTCTGCTCTCCTTGCGGCTTGGTCGTCATGCTGTGCGGCTTCGGGTTGGTGGTGGCAGCTCCTCACAGTGTTAGTCGGGCTACCAGGCGACGGCCTCACAGCTGATTGGCTCCTGTTGATCTTGGGCAAAGGACCTCGGACCCACGATGGTGAAGGTTCACAGCTCGCCTTGGCAAAGGCAGGCTCGGCCGGTGGCAGTGATTTCTCACAACTCCCTCTTTGGACAAATTTCCGGGCCGATGGCGATAAAGATCACAGCACTTCTGGTCACCCTCTTAATCGTTGCAGAGCGCAAACTGCTGTGGGGCACACGGTCACGGGGCAATTCTCACAACGGTCTCAGGCTGCAAAAAGCACACACACACAGCGTAGCTGAGACACACTTGGAAACTTTTATGTTCTTGAGTTTTCACAACAGGGAGCCAGCTCCTCTCGGGCCCTCGGAGACAAGTTACTTCAGGACACAGCACACAGCAACGTACTTTCAAGCAGGGGGACACAGCACACAGCAAAGTCCCTTGTCCTCTCCTTAGTCAAATCAGCAAACTGCAGGCCATCCCCAGAACACACAGCAAGGGCAGTCCTTTTCTTCAGTCTCTTCAGCTGTTCTTCCTTGGCAGAGATTCCTCTTGATCTTGACGTAGTTTCAATCCTTTTTCAGGCTTGATTTCAGTCTTGAGGTCAAGAGTTTCAGCTCTCACATTCATATCCCTAAATGTGTTTGAAATCTTTGTGTTCAGGGGGCTCTGAGCCCGGTCTGAACCAAATCTGGGTACCAGTGCACACCCTCTTCCTTTGATAGTGAGGGTCTGAGCCCCAGATGCCCTGCAGGAGGTGGAGCCATCCTTTTGTGGCAGCAATACAGTCCTCTTCACATCCAAGGGACTACTCCTCCCCCACACCAAATGCAGGCCATCCTGTTGCTGTCTACCTACTCCTCTCTGGTGTCAGGACACTCCCCAGACCATGTGACATCCGAACCTAGACAGTCAATACACAACCAGGCAGAGGCACGCAGTATGGTTAGGACAAGAAACCAGCCACTTCTAAAAGCGTGGTTTCTAAACGCAAATTTAAAACCATCTTCACAAAAATATGTGTTATTAAATTCTGAGTTCCGGCACACTAAACTCCATCTCTCCATCTTATGCCTATGTGAAGATATGCTGAAAACATGTGTCACAGCATTACTCATTCTGTCCTACAGGCAAGATGGCCTTGCAACAGTGAAAAACAAATGTGGCAGTATTTCACTGCCAGGACATGGTAAACACCTCAGCACATGTCCTACCTTTCACATACACTGCCCCCTGCCCAGGGGGCTACCTTCGGCCAACTAAAGGGGGGTCTGATGTGCATAAAAAGGAAAGGGTAAGGTCTGGCAAGTGGGTGCACTTGTCAGGACAACAAGGCAGTTAACAAACTGCGCGCAGGCACTGCAGTGGCAGGCATGAGATCTCTTTTCAGGGCTACTTGTGTGAGTGGCACAATTAGTGCTGCAGGCCCTCTAGTAGCATTTGCATTACCAGCCCTGGCACACATAGTGCACTTACTAGGGACTTTACTAGTAAGACAAAGTAACACAACCGCAGGAGGAGACACCGCGGAACGCCGACAGGACGGGAGAAGTCTAAGAGCAGCCCCGAAACACGGGGACCTCTGCACCGCCACCAGAGCGCGGAAGAACGGCTTGAAGGAGGGGGCGCATCCACCCCAGGCCTCTGGCCGAGAAGAAGGTCGGGAGGTAGTGTATGGCAGCGAGGGGCAGGAGGCTTGTGACGGTACCAGGTCCGTCCTTCCTGGATTCCGGCATTTCTCTAGTCTTTTCACCTGTAGTGATGAAAGGACTAAGGAATCAGTGAATGAAATAAGGATTCAGACTCTACTTTGCAGTTTGTTCAAGTCTAAATAGAGATCCTGGGCACTTCAGCGGCACAGCACAAGTCAAGGTTAGTCATTCTTCGGCACTACAGTGGAAAGTATATAGCTCCTTCTGATTTAGCTCCTTCTGATATGGCTAATTGAGTAGTAGGGATCCAGCATTGATAATCTTGCAGTAGGGGCTCTAAAAGGATGGGGAGCTGTCAGGAAGTGCTGTGGTGGCATAATAAATAAGTGCAATCTTTGGTGTGTTGGGCTGATTCACACTGGACTTCCGTGCTCAATAATGTATTTAGAAAGGCGCCATAAGTATGTGCCTATAACTGATGGCTCCAAGGAAGAAGAAAGCTGACAAAGAGAATATAGAGCATTGGCATATGACTAATGAGCCCTCTATGGAAAACAGGGCTTCATTGGAGAGCATGGAAAGCCCAAGAGTAAGGGCAAAAGGGCACCAACGAGAGAGCCAAAGAAGGAAGCTGCAAACAGAGCCACACAGGTGACAAAGTGGGGGCGCTCTAGCATCTAAGTCAATAAAGGACTTTGTGGGCAAACATTTTAAAAGGATATAGTCACCAATGAAGCCCTTGGATGTAGGGGCAGACCAGCAGAAAGTGAATCACTCAGTTGAACATTGCACCCAAACATTAGGCTCATCTTCTTTGATTAATCAAACGTTCTCAAGCCAAAATGACTTCAATACGGAACCTCGTCTGTCTTTATCACCAAGGATTTTCTCGCTGCAGGACCCCAAAGTGTTGGCGATAGATCCGATTGAGAACACCTTCCATGGATCAAGGATTGATTGGGGTGTTGTTTCAGAAATAGCCACAAGGCCAAACTCGGACAAGAGCATAGGCTAGCCTGGCATTCAGAGAACTGAAATGACGAAAGGGTCCGTGCGAAACACCATACTAGACCTAGATATTTCAGCAAACCCCTCTGCCTCAATGTTGGACATAATGTTGATTTTGCAAAGAACATTGCAAGGGTTACTAGAAGTCACAATGTTAAATAATTATATTTTTAAAACCCAAAAAACTCAACTCCAGAAGATTGTGTGTGAGTTACAAGGTATTAGGGGCAAAATGCTAACTATAATAAGACCAGTCCTAGATCGGTAGAACCCGGAATCTGCTGGTTTTTCAGTAATACCAGAAAAATTACATAATTTGTATATTTCAAGATGCCCAATGTTGATAAAGAGAAGAGGAAGATATTCCAGGTATAGGCCCAATAATAACATGAGACGAATAGAAAGGAAGGTACAAAACCAGGGGGAGGTAAAGCCACCAAAAAGAGGGAAGGAAGAAGAGGGCACATCAGAAATTGCATCCCAAGTGAAGAGACCCTCTATAAACCCTAGGGAAGTTGGAAAGAGGAAGGGATCAAAAAAAAGGAAGGAAGGAAGAAGAATGTCGCAGTGGAAATAAGGAAGACTCTGGGACTTTGGTCTGCGGGGAACGGTGTGGAATTGGCTTAAATCCTTCTTAGCCGACCGCCGGCAGACAATCTGGGCGCCTCCCTACTCCGCCGAAATGTCACCGCTAGAAGTGGGGGTTCCCCAAGGTTCCATTCTGAGCCCCCTCCTTTTTAACATCTTTATGGCCCTCCTGGCGGTGACGGCGGAGTCTTTTGGCGCCCAGATTGTCACTTATGCTGACGACACCCAGCTCCTCTTTGTAAGCAAAAAGGATGGCCTGTTTGACGATGCCCAGGTCAGGGGCTGTTTGAGCGCTGTTTTTGAGTGGTTTGGACGTCATGGGCTGAAGTGCAACTCCGACAAGTCGGAGTTGCTCTTCTTTGGTTGTACCTCTGAGCCTGATTGGAAACCCTGGTGGCCGCAAGATATGTTTCCTCCCACTAGTTCGTCTTTGAAAGCCAAAAATTTGGGAGTTTTGATTGACAATGAGTTATCTTTCGGACCGCATATTTCATCTCTTACTGGGAAATGTTTCGGCATCCTTCGGATGCTTCGCAAATTCCTCCCTCTAGTCTCCATCCAGCACAGAAAAATCATTGTCCAGGCACTGATTGGCTCTAGGCTGGATTATGCTAATGTTTTGTTTCTGGGACTTCCCAAATACCTGGTCAGGCGTCTGCAAATCGCCCAGAATTCTGCAGCCCGAGCCATCTTTGGTCTTCCAAGAAAAGCCAGAGCCACTGATCTTCTCTCAACACTACACTGGCTTCCTATTCCTAAAAGGATTCTATTTAAAACTTTGACCACGACTTTCAAGGCCCTACATGGTATAGGCCCCAAATATATTTCCAAAGATTGTCCTGGTATAACCCCCCCAGATCTCTCAGATCTTCGTCCCTATCAAAAATGAGTGTTCCCATTATCAAGCGTGCTAGAGCAGGAGGACGGTCTTTTCGCTACTTAGCTCCTCATGCTTGGAATGACCTCCCAATCTCTTTGAGACAGACCTCTAGCCTTCTGTCCTTCCGAAAGGCCCTTAAGACATGGCTTTTCCCTTAATTTGATGTTGCTTCCTGTGTCTGCACGTCCTCTCAGTGTTATGTTCTCCCTTCTTCGGTTGGGTTTCCTTCGATAAAGCGCCGGGAGACTCCGTGGAGTGGCTGTGCGCTATAGAAGTATAAAAATAACATAACATAACATAACATAAAAATCACCCCGAAATCCAGTAGGGAGAGTCCAAAAGTACAAACTTTCGGGAAAAACCTTGGAAGAGAAACTTACATTAGAAACATAATAGAAGATAGGAGTAAATCTAAGACAGGCACCAGAAACAACAATTGGCAGGAAACTTTGAACCCCCCACAAGGTGGAAATGGAGACAGTAGGAAATAAGTGGCTACATTTTGAACCCGTACAATCATTGAAGGGGGGGGGGGAACAAGGAAGTTCTTACCCCTAAATAGGTTTCAGGTCTTACATTCATTCTCAAAATGCCCCAGCTTGAGAGGAATTGGAACTGAAGGCCTGCGTCAGGTGGGGTTTAAATATAATTGTAAAGAGAAGAAAATCACCAAGGTATTAGTGTACTCCGGTCTGGTAAGGGTGGCAATTTGGAAAGCAGAGCGAGAGGTACTGATGAAAGGGATAAAGATAAACCCAGATGGAGAACTAAAGCGGAGTAGCTAACAAGGTCGAGGGTTCCTAAAGTGTAATGCAGGATTAGGCAAGAGGCAGGTGAGGCTGTTAGAGGAAGTGGGGGAAGATAACGAAAATTTCAATATAGTAGTTAACAATTCAGATATCAGTAAACTATGGGGAATTGGAGCCAAAGAAGCAGCCTCGCAGGCCCCTCCCAGTGGTATAATGGGGAAGATGACAGTTTAAATGAAATCGAGTAGGATAATTGATTGTCGCATAGACTCAAGATCATATCTTGGAACATAAATGGGCTTGGAGGATCTGTAAAAGAAGAAAGCCTAAAAGAGCTAGCCCAGAGTGCTGAGATTATATGTTTACAAGAAACTTGGTTATGCGACAAACCCCTATAATTGATGGCTTTGTTCAACTTCACAGACCTGCAAAGAAAAAAGGTTTGTGCACCCAGCAGGAGGGATTATGATCCTACTGCCTACTAAAATTGTGAATGATGTGACGTCCCAAAACATAAAATGTAAATGGTTCTTTGCATGTAGGATATCTCTGTTGGTCTCAGACAAAAAGTGCGAAAACCTGGTCCTTATAAATTTCTATATGCAATAGGGGTGACTTGAAGAATATGGGGTCGAGATGGGGTATTTTAAAGAAGATGTGAATGCCTTATGTGAAAAGTACAGCACCAACATGTTTCTTATAATGGGAGATTTCAACCATAAATTGAACCCAAATAAGCTAGATCCTTGGTTTAAGGAAGTATTGGAAGCTTACAATATAATGATGTCTGATTTCCCAGACTGTATCCCCTCAAGACAAGATATAAACTTAGGAAAGTATTTGGGGACAAATAGTATATTCTGCCTGAACGGTAGGATGGAAACAGATTTCCCAGCCAAGAAAACATTTAAAATAGGCACAATAAATTGCCCAATAGACTATGTTTTTACCTTTGCATGGAACTTTGCATTAATAAAGGGGTTTCGGGTATGTCAAAGAGAAGGTAGCGATCACAACCCCTTGCAGATTGAGGTCTTGAGCGCGAATCTGAGCTCACAAGATACAGTAATTCCACAACAAGTAGAGTCCAGTAGGCGGGTGACAACGAGATTAACGGATGAATACATAGCAAAATTGGCAAAATTACAACAGGAATTACATTTGGGAAGGGCCAGAGGGCAGAAACTGGAATGGTTTGAGAGAAAAATTTAACTGGTAGTAAAATGCCTTAGAGTCAAATTAAAAAATAAGAATACAAGGGCGAAAAAACAACAAATAAATCTGGAAAGGCAAGCTAAGTGGATCTCTGAGGAATTTTTAAAGAAGAAAAGGGAGTTAAGGAGAGAAGCACTAATCCTCAGAGTTAAATATGATATGGGTAGGTTTATAAAACTTAAAAAACTGAGAAGTGAATACAAAATGTTAGTTAGAAGCTTGAAAAGAATTCACAAAGAGAAATGCTGGGAAAACTTGTTGGAAACCATTGAAACAAAAAATATACAGAAGTTATGGAAGCTGATACAGGCAGCATCAGAACAACCCGTTGGGGCCATGAACTGTGTGGAGGAATATTTGAAGGAATTGCTTGGTACATGTAATGCGCCTGTAGTAGGAGAAACGTTGCATTGGGGTGGGCTAGTGGAAGATTTAAGAATAGACTTCACAGTAGAGAATGTGAAGAACACCATAAATAAGTTAAAGCTAACCAGAGCAGCAGGACTCGGTAATCACCCAGCAATTATAATAAAGTCTCAGTTAAATTGGTGGGCTGAATTTCTGTCACATATGTTTTTAGTTATATTAGATTCAGGAAGAATCCCAAAGAACTGGATGGGTGCTGTAATTTGACCTGTGCATAACAAGGGTGACATAAATGTTCTGAAAAATTATAGATTGATCAATCTGCTGGACATAGGGGAGAAAGTCTTTGCAAAAATAATATTAGGTAGACTGAAGGATGGGGTGG
Source organism: Lissotriton vulgaris (assembly GCF_964263255.1). Lineage (NCBI taxonomy): Eukaryota > Metazoa > Chordata > Amphibia > Caudata > Salamandridae > Lissotriton > Lissotriton vulgaris. Next base: position 901,753,298 of record NC_141687.1, read on the forward strand.
AGAAGTGGTCGATTGTGCTGGTAGAACAGGGTGGCTTCAAGGAAGGCCACTCCACTATCGACCATTGCTTCGCCCTATGGGAGGTGGCACAGAAGTCACTTGAGCAAAGAGAGAAGCTATATTGCTGTTTCGTGGACTTCCAGGCAGTGTTTGACTTAGTGGACCGTAAATGTCTAAGGGAGACTCTGAAAAAATATAACATTGCAGAAGGTCTGCTGGTCATAATTCAAGAGCTACTTAGAGGGAATTGGGCGCAGATTATTAAGGATATGGTGGGGTCCTCTACATCGAAAATAACTATTGAGAATGGTCTTAGACAGGGCTCTGTGCTGGCTCCATTAATCTTTGCCATATTCCTAGCAGATTTGCCCTCGGCCTTAGAGGTTAATAGAAGTGCCAGCCCGAAAATGAATGGTAAACAATGATCATGCCTATTGTATGCAGACGATCTAGTAATTTTTTACTAGACCGAGTTAGGCCTTCAAAAGAAGCTAAATGCATTCAGAGAGTATTGAGTCTCAAAGTATGTAACTGTAAACTTGGACAAAACCAAAATTCTATGCTGTGGTAAAAGAGACCCAAGGTGTAGTTGGTTTTTGGGCCCATTAAAATTAGAAGTTGTGAGTGAGTACAAATACCTTGGGGTCACCCCTAAATGTTTTACTTCACCCTTCTTGTTTTATGAATTTCGATTTTTTTAGTAGACTCTTCAATTTACCACTGCTTACCATTGTGAAAATTCTTGTGCTTTCCCCTTAAAGCATTGTAAAATTGGCCTACACCTGATTGGCACATTTAATTTATGTGTAAGTCCCTAGTAATGCGGTACTGTGTGTACCCAGGACCTGAAAATGTAATCCTACGAGTGGGCCTGCAGCTCTTATTATGTCATCCACTAAAGTAGAACTTTAAAACATCTCAGCCCTACCATTGCATTCTGTAGTGGAGTTTTGGCAGAATACACCTTTTGCCAGGTTTAACCCTTCCTTTTTAATTCATAAAAGTCACCCTTAACGTACGCCCTAAAAAGACCATTGGGGAGGGTGCATTGTATTTAAAAAGTAGGACATGTGTTTTTAAGTTTTTTATGTCCTGGCAGTGAAAAAATTACAATTAAACATTCCTAATGTTTGATTGGGAACAGGTAGAGATAACATGTATAGACTCAAATTAATTGTAATTTAATATCCTCCTAAATAGTAAAGCTGGATTTTAAGGGCCATATGTATCAAGCCTTTTTTGATTCACAAAGGCCGAAATTCGGCGAATTTCGGCCTTTGCGAATCGCAAAAGGCTAATTAGCATGTATTGAATTGTATCAAACAATCGCATTTTAAGGAATCGCAAATACTTGCGATTCCTTAATTTGCCATAGCATTTAAGGAATCGCAATTTTGAGATTCCTTAAATGCTATGTATGAAGCATTTTACTGTTGCGAATTCAGCTTAAGGAATAGCAATTTACCACCAACTTCCAGTTGGTGGTAAATTGCGATTTCTGTTAAAAATACACTAATTTGTATTTTTGATTGTGGCATGTGACGCACATACATGCCCATAGGGCATGTATGTGCGCCATATGCACACACATGTAATTTACAGGGGTGCAGCAGGGTGTCCTTGAGACACCCCTGCACTCTTGCAATAATTCTCTAATTGCGATTAGCAAATTGCGAATTTGCAATTTGAGAATTATTTGGAAATCATTGCTAAGGGCCTCCTGGCCCATAGGAATGCATTGGAAATTATTCCTTAATTGCGAATTCGCAAAATGCGAATTCGCAATTAAGGAAGATTAAGGAATCGCTAATTAAAAGCGATTTTCTTCATACATACCATTTTGCGATTCCTAAATAGCGATTCCTTAAAAATCGCTATTTAGAAATCGCAAAACGGAACTATGATACATATGGCCCAATGTCACAATTTTGAAAATGCAACTTTTAGAAAGTTGGCGTTTTCCAGCCCTAACCATTTTTACGCCTCTGCCAGTGTCCTGTGTCACATGACTATGAATTGCTCTGCTGTTGTGGTTTGTGTATTTTGCCAGAGAGTGAGACAAAGGGGAATTTTCCAGTATGAGATGTGGGGATAGACTAGAAGATTACTGCTTTGCTCTGTAGCTGAATACCCGGCTGCTAGAGGCCTAGCTTGCTGCTTGAACCTACGACTACCAGAGGGACTCCAAGGGCTAGTTGGTTGGCCTCCTGTGTGAGCTTCATGGACATAAACTTCAGAGACCTCGAACCCTGTACCTGGCCTCTGCTGAAGTGAGTCCTGACCCTCCAAATGGTGCTCCCAAGTCTTAAACCCTTGGAAGTGGTCTTAGATGAACTGCTCCAACCTACCCTAAAAGTTATGATTTAGAAAGCGTTTCACCAAAGACTGCCAAACAGCACTGACAGAAGACCTTGACCTATCTGACAAGGTGCATTACTATTCAGTCTGACTTTATGGTAGCTCTTGCTACATTATTCTCAGCAGCAGAAAATTCTGTTTACCATGACCTCTGAGCGATGGACTCATGCAGCTCTCTTCAGCTACAGCTTGCAGCTTTGACCCGCTGGAGGTTTTCATCATCCATAAAGCTGTCTACGTCTTAAGGCAAAGATTTTTACCGGGCTCAACCGCAATGGGTTCCCCATCGACAAAGACAAACTCCTTGAAATCCAGCATCTCTCACTCTGAGCTTTTGTCGATGGCTTCACCAAAACTTTGTCCAGTGCTAACCAGTAACTACATCTCCTCAGACGCATTCTGCTGCCTTGACCTGCAGAACTCTACCTTCTCCTGGACTTTTCTTCAAAATTTCTTCTAAGTCTGAAGGTAAGCTGAGACCTCTCCACCTCGTGTATTCGACCCACACTTAATTATGCTTGGCCTTAACTTTTGAATTTGCTCAAGTATTGTGTGACTAGATACCCATGGTTGGCGCTTTTAGGTGCTAGATGTAAATAAAAAATAAAAAATAGTAACTGTGGTACTACTCATTGGATTTACGTTGTTTTGGTGCAATTATATTCATTAAAATGTATCATATTGCATAAAATACAAATAAAAATATTTCTAAAAAAAAATAAAATAAATTAATTAATTAATACATTTAAAAAATGTATCATATTTTCTAAACAACTTTGGAATTTTTCCTGTGTTGTGTTTTTACTTTATTACTGTTTGCGCGCTGCATAAATACTTTACACCTTGCTTCTAAGTTAAGCCCGATTGCTGTTGTACCAAGCTACCAGAACTTAAGCACTGGTTAATTTAGTGTATTTTGTGGTTCACAAGGACCAGGATTGTGGCTGTTGCTTGAGTAGGGATTTCCACTCCTTCAACCAATAACCCAATTTCTTACAGACACTAACGATATAATAAATTTATAGCAGAACAGTTATCCCATGTAGTAATTGGTACCCAAATAAGGCACATAATACCACTCTGAACAGCAATGATTCGAATCTACTGATTAAATAGTCTTTATACTTGTCACAAAGTTCTAATTTTCATCAATCTCTAATTTTCACAGGTTTCTGAGCACGCTTAAACTGGAATGATATGAAACCAATGCAAGGCACAGCTACATAAACAGATTCACAGGCAAGTAATGTCCTCAAAATTCAGAAAAGATACTGTTCAAAATGCAGGTCTGAATTGTTCCTGCTTAAAACAGGCTACCTTATATCACTTACTACAGTTTACGGATAGCATAGCAAACATTTAAAATCAACAACAGAACTAACCAAACACGAAGGCAAGTCAACAAAAACACCATGATTATTCAAGAGTACTCAGTCTCAAAGTTTGTGTTCAGCTTACTAACACCAGATCCCCTGAAGCTGTATATGCATCAGGAATTGCTCCGATGGAATACCGTGCTCTATAATAGGTTGATCAAAAGTGAGGAAATGGCCATCTAAGAAAAGGTCCCCAGGTAAATATGTTTTTTTTTGTGCCAATAGCGTAGGTTTTTGGGTGTCAGGAGTCCCAAGCATCCAGGCAGATCCTGGTATTTGAGGGGCATCCAGAAGGTTGTCACACACAGGAGTTGGAAAACTAGTTTGATGAATCGTTGAATAATTGTCACTGATCTAAGGGATGTGGGCTGAAATTTAAGGCCTAATTTATTAGTTGGCGGAGAGGGATCTCCATCGCAATGGTGATAATGTCCCTCCCCACTAAAATAGTGGCCCGCCAGCCAGATTTAAATACGGGGACCATAGATGTAATCACTGCGGATACTACTTTGCCTCCACAGTGATTAAACCCCTTCAACTGCCCTGCAGAGTAACATCCATCAGAGGCAGACCTCTAATTCTGTCCACTTAATTTAGATAGTATGAATTAACGGCCAGTTTTCACTGTGCTTCACTGTCAGGTAAACCCTGGCAGTATGAGGCAGTGAAAATTGCAAAATATTCCCCTTGCAATGGTAGCAGACTCCCATGATGAGGGGAGCATTTTTTATTTTCAAAAAGAAAATCCTGCTTTGGAACTTTCTTGGAGGTCATTTCTAAATTAGGTAGGTGGCATCTCTGTCAGGGCAACCGAGTAATATACTCCATTGCCCTGGTGCAGAAATGGGCCGCTTGCCTAAATATAAATCTGGCCTTTAGTTTTGGGGAGGAGGAGAACATCCTCTGGGTTTGGCAAGCACTGACCCAATCCAATATCTCCCGGGAAGTAGCCAGCAAGCCAGCAAACCAGCAAGACAGCTATTGGAGCTGAGCAGCTGAATAATACTGCATGAAGGAGGGAACATACAGCCTGCCTTGGCCATAAACAACTGGAGTTTATGCAGTGCAATGTTGCAACATCTGGATCTTCAAATAAGTCACTGAGCATGCTGTCAACCTCTCAGAAGAACTTTCTTGGAGGATGACCATGACGTTTGCAAAGTAATATAGAAAACACAAGAGCATTCCCATCTTAGATAGGGCTAATTTACCCATGGTTCCCAATGGAAGACCCATCCAGAATTAAACCTGCACCCATAGCGCTGACTGGGGTGAACCAGATTGCCCTCGTATAGGTCGGTCTCTCAATGGTAGATTTAGATCTCCAAGTACTAGAATGTGTGTTCCGCCCAAGTGACCAAGCCCCCTCCAAAATTCCTGCGTTGACAGAGAGTGCCTCTTGTGAACATAAAAACACACAACGTCTCCAAATTCCTTCAAGTTTGAACCAATGGTGGGAAGTCCAATACACCCCCTAAAAAAAGAGAGTTATCCCAGTTAGACCACAGGGGACCAGGTAATTATCACTTATCAAAAACAAAATTCCCTTTTGTGTCGAGTTTACTGACCTCTAATAGTATGCACTGAACCAAATCAATATTAAATGTCTTAACAAGTCTATTTATTTCATATAATACAATAAAGATCTGCTTTTTATTGTAATATTTAAAATTTGTTTAAAACCGACTTAGTAATACATCTATTTATCCACAATGCATGTTAATCAAAATTCTTCATTGAACAATACAATTGTCTAATTCTTATTTATTTTTAAACATAGACTCAATTGGTTCAGTGCACCCTGCTTTAGGATTTATGATTATAAAATTCATTTATACCCGGTTAGTAGTTAAATTAAACCTTAGTCACTAAATTTGCTTTTAATTATATTTAGAGTTAAAATGTAATAAAAAGATAACAAATCTCACCTCTGTTTGTATTAACAGGGACTTTTGGAAGTGTGCTGACTTATTTAAATCACGTTGCACTTTTTCAGTGATATATATTCACATAACCTCAAGTTCAGCCTTCGGGCGTGGAGCATTGATCTATATACTATAAAAATTATGAACATATGGTCACTTGTGAAGTATGAGGGCAGCGGGTATTTCAGGGTGGAGTGGTCAAGACCAGGCTGGGTCATCTATCGTCGGTTGGGGAGACCCCCCCCAAGCGCTGCGGCTTTAGCAGTGAGCCCAGCTCCAAAGAGGAGAAGGGAACCGCGCAAGTGCACCTTTTATGAAAGCCATGAGGACCAAAAGTCTGGAGTCTTACAAGCTCATCTACAGGCTGCAGTGTCACTAGTTGTCCCATGTCCGAGCTGGTCAAGGATAACTATTGGGAGGCATCATTGTTGCTTCTTGAAGTGTCATTCGATCTCTTTCAGCTTTGAGGACAGTGCCTCAAAATGCAGATTAGTGCTCATCATGTGCCTGACCTATGGATGGGGCTGCTCCAGGGCCACGCCTCTGTCAGGTGTGCCGCTAAGAGCGCCAGCTGTTTAGAGGTACCAGCAGGTCAGGGCGGTTATGGCAATTGAGTCTGACCGAATGCTCTATCCAGTCCCAGACCAAAGATGAGTCAGAGAAGAAGTGAGTCTTCTGCTTGTGGATAACATTAAGTGGTACTGGGAGCATTAATGCAGTCCTAGCGCAAGAAGTCGACATTGGGCCCCATGAAAAGAGGCTTGCTGATGCTGCACTGCTAGGGTGTAGTCCAAGAACACCAGTACTCTCTGAGTATCAATGTCTAAGTGGGCCACCTACCGAGCCACATGAAGAATGCTATATCTGCCCCTGTACTGAAGTATTCTAACCACCACAAGCCATGGCAGGGAGCTTGGTGGGGGCCTCCAAGCAGGTATCAGCTGGGCACATTCCAGAGAGATCAATAAAGAGAGGGACTGTGCAGGTGTAAAAGTGCTGAGCCTCCTCTCCAAAATGTCTATCATGTCAGATCCATCCACACCCTTATGTAAGCGGAACCTTGATGTTGTTCCAGTGAGCTCACCCCTCGCCATCCTCCACCCTGCCTCCAGGAAGCACAATAAGTCCAGGATATCATTAAGTTGCATCTGTTACTGTGTTGTCTGTGGTCATAGCTCCTATAGGGCACAGTCTGTTTCAGTCATACTGCCAACAAGTTTTTTGGTCATCTCTGAGGTGATCAAGGTCAGTCGCCATCAAGTTCATATATTTGCTTCCAAGGAGGGGGATAGTGGTCTCAGTATCATGTCCAATTTGTCCTCAGAGACCACTGGCACTGAAAGATGGGGTCAATTCACACTTTCAATTGGGTTGACATCAGAGGGAGGCCTCAACTAATGTGTTGATATCTTGGTGGCTCTGTGATGGCCCATTGTTAAAGCAACGAATTGTGGATGGCAGAGTAGTGATGTCCAAGTGCACAGTGGACAGCCACAGTAGGCACGCACTCCCTCCAGCCAGGCCTGTCAATTGTCAGCTCCATCTCTGAGCGGTAACAAGATATTGAGAGCATGGGGGCTCCAGGCAGAGCAGGCACAGTCCCCACAGGAAATGGGCACGGATGCCAGTGAAGGCACGGAAACCTCCCATCCACCCCAAAGCGCACTAGACAGGGTTGCACCATTTGAGGCAGTATGCTGAGATGTGTTGTCGCCAGCCAATACTGCCTTCTGGGTTGTCAAAGGCTGGGATTAAAAGTAATGTCAACAACGGAGGCTGGGAGAAAGGGCAGTTGGGGGGAATGGGTTAACTGCAGTCATGAGGTCATTAGAGCAGGTTCCACAGGCTGTGTTCTGTGAGGTACCCCTCCAGTTGAGTGAAGCAGCATAGAAGTGATGCAGTCCAAAGATCAGGGCCCTTGTGCAGACCATGGATATGCCTATTAAACAAGCTGCGTGAGGAACCACCAGGTGTCTAGGGTTCCAGCGAGGAGGGTTTGTGTAACTATAGCTGATCCCAGGATAGCAAGCAGTCTGTTTGGTCAGGCAGGACAGCCAAGGTAGGCCACAGTGTAGGGGCTCCAGTTGTTGGGGTGGCAGCAGCCTCACTAGAGGGAAGAGGCGAGAGCTGATGATAAGTCCCAGAGTGCCGGAAGAGTCGTCTAGCCCACAAGACATGCAATGTTGGGGCAGCACCAGGTGTCAGGTCCCATCATGCAATGTAGGGCCTACGATCCCATTTAGTCCGGCCTCTCTGGGTGCGTCAACCATCACAGTGAGAAGAATAGACCAGGGGGAGCTGCCTGCTCCGCATCGATGTAGGTAAGCTAAAAGTGCATAATTGTAGCATCTACCCCCATCTCCAGAATAGCCGCCCATAATTTGCTGCGATTAACCTTATTAAAGGCGGAAGATAGGTCCATAAAAGCAGGATATAATGGTAGTGTCTTGGATACAGTATACTTCACTAGCAGCAAATTAAGATTTAGAACCTGTTCCATACTGCCCAGGCTTTGCCTGAACCCATATTGACATGCAGACAGAACACTATTATCATCACACAGTCTGTCAAATATCACTCTCCCCATAATTCAGACTGTTGGGTCGATTAGCGATATAGGCCTGTAGCACTTGGGGATGGTCTGACTCCCTTTTTCAAAGACAGGAACTATGCTAGAGCTAGACCACCAAAAAGGAAGAGCCTTAAAGTCTAAGTTATTATAAACATTGGCCAGCAGTGGTGCCCAAAGATCGACTCTGCACTTTAAAATATCAATGGGTAGTCCATCTAGACCTGCGGCTTTAGAGGGGGAGCTGCTATTAGGAGCGATGATCACCTACTCTACAATCAACTCAAGCCTCCCAAAATTGCTATTATCAACTTGCCTTACTTACTTTGTACAAACATAGCTATCAGAAGTGCTGCGGTAAAAGTTGTTAAAGTGAGATACCCATTAGTTCCCTGTAATATGACTAGTCAATAAGATCGAGACGTCCCCTGCGCTTGTAATTCCCTCACCACTCTCTAGAATTCATGAGGATTTTTGAGAAATGCTCCGCAGATTCAGCGATCCTAATTAGTTTGCTGTATTCTTGTTTCCTGACCCTAAACACATCTTTCTATCTAACTTGTGCCAGGGCAATCTCATCAGGGTGTCTGGGTTTGGCTGGAAAAAAAGCATCTCAATTTCCTTTTCACTTGAGTATACTATTTATCAAACCAGCACATAGGAGGACAGGTTGGCCTAACAAGAAGCTTGCACAGCTAATCTTTGCTTATGGTCACTGAATACTGAGTACAATATCTCACTTTTATACACATGTGAAAGCCTCTTTCTGAATTCACAGTCCTCCCCTCCCCCATGATAGTTATGTACCCTGGATTCTTTGTCATAAACAGACACTTGCATATTGAGGCGATCATGGCCCAAAACATAGTGACTTAACTCTTCACCACTCAAACCAGAAAAGCCCCGCTGTTTATGCCAAGACATGCTGGTACCTACCACCAATGTCAGAAGATGGACAACTAAGTTTAACGTTAAAATCTCCACAAATCATAATATTGCAGCCTGAAACAGCAGAGTTAAAAGTTAAGCATACGTTTATCTACAATACCAAATACAATCTTGAAATTCCTATTGAAAGTACTGGAAAAATCAATGTAATAAAAATTATTAATAATTAATGGCCCACTAGTGTATCGAAATCTTTCGACATAAGCTTTATCCATCACAGTAGCTCTACTTGCTCGCGGACAAATAGAATAATCATTTTTTTTTTTTTAGGATTCCACAAATATATATTTCTTGTGTTTTTCAGCTCTGAATTTCAGATGACTTTTATTTGATTTAACCTTGCAAATTGTGTTGAAACTTCTTTAGAAGGGTGCTTCATTTTGAGCGAAATAAACTGAATCTGTTCAGGTACCAAGAACTATTGAAAAATAATTATGTATTTTGCCCTAACCATACATTATAACATCTCAATGATACATCTGCATTAGGAATGTTATTGCGAAACACCGATAACCAGGGGGCATATTACCAAGCAATAGCGATAATTATCGCTATTGCTTGGTTAGAGACAAAAATGTACCGCTAAGCTGCGGCGATTTTTATCGCAAATAAACCTTGGTATTACCAAGGTTTATCGCAAATGCGATAAAAATCGGCCGCAATGCATGAATATCGCTGAAAAGTCAGCGATATTCATGCATTAGCGAGCTAATGCTCTTAGCCATGTTATCCACCTCTCATTGGATAACATGGCTAAGAACTGCTCAGGGCAGGTGTTAGCTTTTGGAGATATTCGCGCTTAGCGCGAATATCTCCAAACGTTGGTAATAGGAGATAGCGATGTTAGTTACTGTTTCCAGTCGCTAACATCTTGGCACGCCCACTTTGCATGTCATTAGTAATAAACATCACTGACATGCAAAGTGGGACCCAAGATGGTCGCTATCTCCTACTAGCTGTCGCTAACTGGTGTTATCGACAGCTAGGTAATAGGGAGAAAATTTTATCTCCGCTTTCTTGGCTTTTAAAGCCAAAAAAGCGGAGATAAACCCCCTTGATAATATGCCCCCAGGTTCTTAGCAAAAATGTAGTTGTTCACAGCATATTGCATAGACTTGCAACTCAAACTTTGTAAGTCAGATTTTCTTCTGAACATTGTCCGTACACTTATGCTGCATATTACGTTGGGCCTTTACTATTTTTAATTACGTGCTGTACAGCTATGCACATGTATTCGTTTGTTTTAATATAGTTACCTTACATTAACTAAATGATTGTTAGAAACGACTCATTATTATCACTTGCATGGGGATTAAGTCACACCTCAGAATCAAATTGCAATGTAATTTAATGAGACATTTAATGATAAAATTATGCAAGTAAATAAACCATAATTGCTATCAAAACGTCATAGCAATCAATGAAATCAAACTTTTGACGTTAACTAGTCAAACACAGCCTTGCTAGTTTAGTTTAATTGGGGACAAATTTGTCAAAACTTGCCTACCTTATGTTTGCAAAGTTTTCTTTTCACAAAGCTGATGAATATTTTACAAAAAAGACATCTCTAACAATTACGAGTTTTCTAACAAGAAGTATTGTTTTACCACAAACTTTGAGGTTTTCGCCAAAACTCTGCACCTTTTGTAAATATTTTAAAGTTTAATTTGCAAAACAATTAACGTTTTCATGGAAAACAAAGCTCAGAATAAATAAGGACCACTATGGGCTGTTGTAGGTAGAAACCAACTAGAACCCCACTTTTAATATAATGATCTTGCCTCGGCAAGAAAGAATTTAAAACTATGAAGTAAAGCAGCCTTACTAAGTGCAAAATGTATGAACTTTACACAACTTGGCTTGCAAAAGCTTTGATTTCTGCACCTGTAATTTCACAAAGTTGTTTGATTGTTTCTTTTTTACGTTTTTGGAGTGTGTCACAAACTTCTAAGAGGGCAAGTAGCAAGAAACTGAGGATAGGTGGGCAGTCACTAAAGATTCGCAGCCACATTGCCATACTTCACAGGCAAACTTACATTATCAACTCGCTTGCGAAAGTGGGCACTTACAATCCCTCATACTCTTCCAGTGTGCTTCTCCTTAAAGAGTACATATATGCACCCTTATCTACTTCCCTCTTCCACCTTTTTGAAAACATTAATGTTGTTCCCTATTAGACATCATTAATATCCCTCTACTCTCACTTAAACGATACATTACCTCTTTAAATATGACACATTAAAATACAGTATACGCTGTTTGAATAAAGCGACCAATTGTGGAGAAGTGTGGCTCACTGGTTAGAGCAGGCAGACCCTGAAGCAGAGGTCAGACCCGGGACCAGGGTTTGATTCCTGACGCGGCAGGGTGTTGAGCGCAAATGTCCACGGACTCGATAATTCTCGCTTCGGTGCCTGACCTAATCATGGGTTCACACTCTGCAACTCTGGGCATTAAGCTTGCTTAATCTCCACAACGGCCCCCCGGCGGCGGGATGCCTGGCTTTCACCTTGGGGATGCCCTGTAGGGGCTATCTCACAGGGAAGAACCAGGATGGGTTCCCAAGGCAAGCGCGGAGATACCCCTTCGGGGGTCGATTCTGGCGCTATATAAGAAATGTAATAATAATAATAATAGTCCTGCCACCCCAACTCTGTCTCCCTTCTGCATCTCAGTATTAATAAAAAATATTTAGTCCTTCTGCCGCCCTCAACCTCTCAGCTTTCTGACCCTTTCCTCTGTTCCAGAAAATTATGCTTAGGGCTGTTGAACCTTCCATCCTCCCATTTGACCTCTCTGTCATGTTGCTACCCTTTAAAAATGAGCTTGTTGCTTTCCTTCCCCACTTCCCTGTAAACTTCTATCCTCTTTGCATTACTTGGCATCCTCCAACAGCTGTCATCTTTTTGCTAAGCTTTGAACCCTGTTAAAATTGATGGTTGATTTTATTGCACACAGTTGCTTGTCCTTATCTTTGAAATGGTCTTGATTTCTAGGCATCCTCGTCAACTTCCCTTCTGCTGCCCCAGGCTTAGAAATGTCACTTCAACTTCTGCTGCCTTCATCCTAAATATCGACACTGAAATATCAATGGGAGCCAACAATGAGGACAAAACATTTAAAAAATATTGACAGCAAAGTAGATCTAGATTTTCTATATCTGACTCCACAAATATATACCTCCACAGTACCTATGTCTTCAAGGTACGTAAATGTGGAGTTAGGAACAGTTCGTCTGTATTTCCCTTTATGTACCTACGTTTCGATATTCTGTCCTTACATATTCTTGTAGCAGGATATTCTGGGGGTTGATATTCAGAAGTACAATTTGCTCCCCGGCATGACGAGCCTTTCACAAATAATCCCCCAAAATAAAACATTAAGCTTTCATTTACTTAAGCAAAGCCCATTACTTTCTTCTCCTTCATTATGTAATACTTTATTTCTTGCCACCATTTTACTCCTCTAAATTTCTAGCACCCCCAAACATGATCTTGCCTCGACCTTCAAATTCTGCATGCTTTACCATTAAACATTATATGGCCTCCTTTTGACTTGCATACTTCCTTTTCCTTTTGATCCTTCCTTGTGATTCTGTTGCTACATTCCACACCGACTTTAGTGGTGAAAGTAGTTGGCCATGTCTGACACTATCCCTTGATATTGAACAACTTCTGTGGCAATTTCTTTTTCTCTATTTCATCTATCAATGGTTCAGTTACTTGGAAGCCCCATTTTCTACCTCTTTACCATTTCCTTTTGTAGGTTTCTGGGGACAATCCCACCCTAGTGCCATATCTGCACCTTCCTCTTTCAATTATATGAAGGTTGTTCCCCGATCTTACCTAAATTGTGTTTCATCTGCATAGTTTGTGTTTTTTGACAAAATGTGACATGGGATCTTCACTTTCCATGTTTGCATTATTCCTATTACAGTTTCCCAAAATACAGCATCCTTATCCCTACCCGTAATATCCAGTGTAGCCACTTTGTCCCCCTCAGCAGTCTTGTTTGTCCTCTTTTGCACTGCAGTAGCATAGTCTACTTCTTACACAACAACTTGTACCTTCCTCTTTCAATTATATGAAGGTTATTCCCCGATCTTACCTAAATTGTGTTTCATCTGCATAGTTTGTGTTTTTTAAGAAATTGTGACCTGGGATCTTCCTTTGTCAAAGCTTGTGCAGTTTCTTTCCCACCCTTTCTGTTCATTTAGCCTTTCTTGAAACCCCTCCTCGAATTCCTAGTATTGTATGTTGCCTATTTCTTACATCCTCAGTCTCTTTCACACCTATGCAGAGATATTTATTTGTATATAGAGAGGATATATAGAGGACTGTGGTGCATAAGACTTTATAGTGAGATTGAGGGACAAATCTTTCACCCAAGTGGAGTAAAATGTCTGACACACATGTTAGAGCAGGAATGGATTTGTGGTGTGAAAGGTAACGTTTTGGATGAGGAGAATAATGGAGAAGAGCTGGGTTGAGAGAGAAGGTGTGGAATATAGTGAGTTGGACAGAGAGGTGTTGGTGGAATGGGACTAAGAGGGGTATGCAGGCATATGTAAATATTTGTGTAGCACAAACCTATCAATCAGAGTTCTGTATGTGGTAAGGAATGCAGTTTCGGGGTACGGCATTTATTAACGTCAAGGTGGAAGCATTGCTTTTCTATCAATGTGCAGCAAGGTAGAGGTGGATGTGGTGTTCCTTATAGAAGTGGGTATATTCATATATATCCAAATATTCATGCAGTCACAGTTCCAGATCTTTGGTACAAAGCAAGCGGAGACTGGTCTCTGGGTCACCTATTTCTGCCAGGCCCCCATCAGAGCATTAATGTAGGCCGTGCAGATCATGCCATGCTAACACTTATGCAAGGGGTAACCACAACGCTGTCCAGAATGCCTTCAATGCACCAAGGATGGTCACTGCTAATCCGGGGCACCGATATGCCATGAATACCCATAATTAGGTTGAAATTGCCTCCAATATGTAATCACTGGCCCAGGGCCACCCATCTGCCAGGGACCTTTCCCTAACCCCCCCCCCCCCCCCCACACACACACACAAATGCAAGTCTATTTATTCACAGACACACGGAAGCACATCCAACACACATGGTCTTTATCCACACCCACACCAAAACTTACCTTTATACAGGGTACTGTTTACCTTGATGATTTCACTGCGATGGTCCCATTCTGCAATCAGCACAGCAGATGGAACAAGTGGGAGCTGTTATAATTGATAACTTCTGCTGGTCCTACATGAGAGAAGCACAGTATGAACCATGCACTCTGAATCCGGGAGAGATCTCGAATCTGACTCTCCTTCTCTACTTGAGCCTGCCCCTTCTGTATCATGTTTTGATTGGACAGATGGAACAAATTGATACGTTTTGGAGTGGAATATATTCCCTTCATGGCACTGTAAAGCATGCATTCCTGTCTGTCTGCCTGCCTAATTCCCCATCACAACTGCCTGCTGATTTTGGACATTGTAGCCATCAGTACTCACAACAATCATACATATGCGCTGATGGCCTGGTGTGACATGGAATGCAACAATGAGCCGTAGCATATAGTGCGAAGTGGCACAACATGGTCACCCTCCTCTACTAAGCTTGACTACTCTGGACTCATCGGCCCATGGAGGACTGAAAGAGGTAGCAGAAACAGATTATTAGGGCAGCACAGATCTTTTTACCTGTCATCTGCCCTGATTCCGTGCTTACTCGTCTCTCCAGTGTTTTACATTGGTCTGCAAGTATTCTGCAAATCAATCTTTCACTCCATTCATGTGGGACATAAATGATGCATGTGAAGATAACGTTATTGTGTGTGGCAGGATGTGTTTGGAGTGTGTATGCTGCAAGTGGCTGGGGTAACAGAGGAATCCATTGTTTATTTCCTGCACTTGAGTGGTACATGACATGGGGGTTGAAGAGATTCTGTCAGGTAGCATTTGGAACAACAGGGCTTCTTCAAAGCTTTCCTTGGATGCTCTGTAGGAGACCAGACTCTAGGGTGTAGGAGGTAAGCGACAGGATCCCTATGAGTGAAGGGAAAACCCCTACCCTTTTCTGCCTCTTTGTTCCCAGAAAATGTTAACCCCACCAGGTTGACAATTAAGCTGTGAAGCCCCTCCTCCTTTTGTATGCTTGTTTTCTCTCTCCCTTCAGTCCTGATCACCCAGTACATAAACCCATTAATCCCCCAAAAAGGCCCAATATTCCCTGCAAGAACGACCTGGACACACAAAGTGTGTGTATGGAACATGATATGGCCCTACTCATTGTAAGCATGCAGCCGTAAGGAAAATGAGAGCATAGCTTAATACTGTGCATTGACCACTAGAGAGCCATGCACCATACAAAACGTGTTCTGTTTTACAAAACATTATGCCATACATCAAGCAGTCATTCGTTTGGCAAAGCCATTAATGCCAAGTCCTGTACGCTTGAGAGCAGAATAGAAAGAGCCTGGACTCTTCAAGAATCTTCTAGAAGGCCATGCAAGACTACCTGGTTCTCTGCTGCCATCTTTTATGGAGCGGCTATAAAAGCCACTCTAAAAATGTGACGCCCTTGCTAAATATTCTGCGTATTGAAGTAGAAGAAACTTCAGCAAACTTACCTGATTTGGCCTGAAGGTCCAGTGGCAGCAGCAGAGACACCATCCCAGTAGTCTGGCTTTGTTGAGGCATTCGCAGCAGCGTCTGCAAACATGAAAGGAAAAAGAGAAAGACAGTAAGTGACTACCCTTAATACTCACGGGGCACCTCATCAATGGACAATCAGAAAGGCGTTGCACACTTCGAGAGCTGCACTAACCAAAACCATTCCCTGAGGTGTTACTTGGCAGGAGCAAGTCAATTTATCACTTCATTGAACTCTAAGAGATGTGGTAGGATATTCGTTGTGCAATGCTTTGAGTGGGCCACAGAATCACAGGTTAGTGCTTCTGGGTGGTTAGCCTTGAACTTGCCACTTGACAAGGGACTCTCAATTTCTTCCCACCTTTCTAGTGAAACTGTGAGACAAATACTATAGCTGGACCAGTCTTGGAGGAACATGCAAAAGGCAGGACTTGTCTGAAACCAGTGCAAGCGCTGGGCGTGTTGAATACCTTAACTCTTTTGGTTCTTATTCGTTCCTCTTGAAATCAAAGTACAAAATTCATGTGAAGTAGTAAGTTGTTTATTAATTTGCCTTGACACATGGAATACAGTTGGCCCAATAATACAAAATATAGATGATTCAACCAACACATATTCCGTCCAACCTTGCACTTTTCCAAGGCTGATTGGTATCATAGAAAAAAAAGAAAATACAAATTAAAAATATGGTATTCCTAAATGTTTGTATCATTATATAGAGCATGTGCGTATAAAAGTCATGAACATGAAGACTTCCACCGTACAACCAGTTTTTATTAAAGATAAAAGGGAGGAAAAATATAAAAAATCATAACTTTTAAATGAACCATCACCAAATTAAGTCAAAGGTTGAGAAAGGTTAGCGAATGTACGGAAATTGTGAGAAATTCACTCATGCAGTAGCCGCCACCGATGTTTCCTCCAATGTAAAGAACAGAGGAGAGAGAAAAGTCTTTAGAATCGACCTTCACCATAGAAGAGAAGAATTATGGCTGTTAAGGTGTTACTTTATTTGGTGCAGAGACATGAAAGCTACCTATATAAGAAAAAAGTATTCTCCAAGTCTGACAGTAAGCCAGAGAAAATGTATCACTTCAGGTGTTAGGCCAAACTTAATTGAAAAAGACCAACCTGAGAACCCCAAGCAGGCAATAAAAATTAATATAGGCCAATCAGGATGTGTAGTAAATATGTCTATATCGGCCATCCCGTAACAGCTGACCTGTTGTCAACTGTACAATTCCCAAATGACCAAATATTGTTTCTAATACAATTCATAAAAAATTCTCATCATATATAGTCCAAAAGGCTTAGATTTCATGATTGTCTGTTCCCGTAAGGTTATAGTCTGGGGGTGAATATATAGGTAACCATATGGCTGCAGTTGCACATATTCCCAAAAACATAGGTATTTAATCCTCACTTCCAACAGTCAATTAAGTCTTGCCATAGTCACACATGTAATGAGCCCAGTATCAGAAAGACAAGAAAGAGCCACCATATAAATAACAAAAGTTGATGTATCAGAAATTGTGCATTTGATGTATGCTACATCTAGCCCCTTCTGCATGGAAGATCACATCCAGTATTTGTACATTTCCATGTGTGTTCCCAAGTCAGTTCAGCATGAGCTTGATAAATCAATAAAGGTCTAAGGAGACCAAAAAACAAGGATCACATCAAATCAAATAAAGAGGAAAAAAAAGAGAGATGATTCTATATATTTGTTTAACGAATATTGTCTCACTGTTATATAAATTGATGTAACCAGAACGATGCAACTTAATCACAGAACTCATTCTTTGTTATGATAAAAAGCTATTCAGTCAGTCAGTCAATAAAGCTTTATTTTGGCAGTTTTCAGCCATAAAAGCAGAATACAAAACACAATATAAGATCTACTAAAATTTGAGAACTATTGATCCAATGGATAATATAAAGCTTTACATTAAACCAGTTTAAAACTGTGAAAGGAGTCAAAATACGAATAAGACATATTATAAAATATCAAGATAACAATGGAAATAAAAATAGGCAAGGAAGCATATAGCGAACACCAAATGACAACGATATTTAAGAACAAGGGGTACTTATCATTCATAGCAGTTGATGCACAACAATCTAGCCTTAATCCTAGCTCTGCGAGTGCACCACATTGAAAACAGAAACCTTGAGGTGGCAAAGACGATCAATTGGGTAGAATCATATATTAGGATCCTATATACTGCTAAATAGTTCCTGAAACCCAAGTTATTACAGAATTGCAGAATCCACCTTACTCTGGCTTTTTTATAAAGGGGGCAGAATAACACAACATGGTGGTCCGATTCCTCCTTTTCTGTGCAGGCCGGACAGCCCGAAGGAGTGGTAAGGATACCTCTCCATTTGTTAGTTAGAGTCCTTAATGGGAGTGATCCATGCCTGAATTGCAGGTAAAGTTTCTTTGCCATGTGGGGCTGGATGTTGTCCAGAATCTGCTCAAATTTATAAACATGTTTGACCTCCAAAAAGCTATTGGTTAGGGCACCCACTAGACTATTCTGTGTTAGTCACGCCAAATTATATTCATTTAATGCCAGGGAGAGTGATTTCTTAGAAATAAGGGGGTATGAATCCTCCGGTGAGTTACAGAGGTTAGGTCTCCCAATTTTAAAGCAAAGGTGTCTGATGTGCTGAAGCCATGGTAGCTTCCCCGCTCCCAAAGTGGACAGGACATTCTTTAATTCCTTTCTGTAAATAACAAGTTCGGGGGTACTCCAAAGTCGCCGCCAAAAAAGGAGAGGACGATTGGCGATGATATCCTTTATATGGTCAACTCCCATTTCGAGCCTCAAAGGGACAAGTGGTGTACCCTTTGGGAGCCCCAAAAGACATCTAAGGAAGTTATTCTCTGTCAAGACCAGTGAGTTGTCGAAGCAATGACCCCACAGTTCGACCACGTAAAGGGCTCCCCCCTATTCAACAATGTATTACTTTTCAAAAAACTTGCCCGTAAAATATATCAACTTCTCATAGTGCGTAAGAAGAATTTGAGAGACCACACACTTCATTTCCCCAGTTTGCTAATGTAAATTAAATGATTATATAGGACCTTGAGAATTCCTATGTTTACCTGTTGAAGAAGATATCAAGTAGATAAAATCACCAACTTGCCAAAAAAGTTGTTAAGATTGTTAATAATCCAAATAAAAACACTGGTTTCCTGGTCTAAATTATCATTAACACCAACCCGAGTCTATATTTTCTAATACTCTAGTTGTGCTGAGGGAGGTGACGAGCTGGTCTTCAATGACCTTGTTCCAGCTTCTGTGAGGATAGCAGTGGGCGTGGTGGTGTACATGGGTTTGGTGAAGGAGAAGTGGACGCAGTGGTGGTTTGTCCAATGTAGCTCGAAGATGTGGCTGACAGAGTTGTTGTTGCTTGCGGAGAACATGGGTTGAGCATTTCTCCTGTTGCGTGGGTTGGAGAGGTGACCAGTTGTTTGAGTCTGATGGTGGCGAGGTTCTCCAGTAGGCATGAGGTGTTGTGGTCGTCTGGGTTGTCCAGGTGGAAACTGAGTTAATGAGGAGGATGTAGTCCTTTATCCAATCTCCACATGGTTGGACACAAGATAATCTAGCGTTGGTGAAACCTAAATCATGCTTGGCAGCGATACTCCACACACTTCTTAGCAATAAAGAGTTGCTGTTCACTCAACCAATGATCAGTTGCACTTGACCCATCAGAGTTCCGCTTATGTTAGTACAACCAGTACTTATGAGTGGTGGCCAATGCCCATCTTACCAAAAAAATTAATTAATATATAGACCAAAAGAAAGATTAATTGCACGTGAGCTGCCTACTTTGTTTTGTCTCTCGTTCATAAATCACATTTAGAGAAAGACAAGCGAAGTATAAAAAAGTGCATATTGCCCTAGTGTAAAGGGGCCAAAAAATAGGTGCATTAGTGTGAGCCATTCCTATTCGGTTCATGTTGCTGTATACAATGTTTAACTAGAGCATGCACACTTTAACAAAAGCAAGAAAGTTAGTGCACTCACTGGTTACGAGTGACAGTCAAAACCTAAACACCCTATAACAGTAAAAAAGAATCACTATGTAATGTAAACAAACAGTTGCACATGAGCCATCTGAGTTTGTTAGCTCTCATTCATAAATCCCAGTAAGAGAGGAATAAGTGACTCTACATATGAAAGAGCATAGCCCCCAATAGTGGAAAGGGGCCAATAAAATAAAAGTACAAAAGCGTGTGCCATCCTAATTTGAATTGTGAAGTCACAGGTTGAACAAAAGGGAAGCGGCCCTGTGTACAAATAAGCTAGTCACCATAATTCGGTCAACTACATAGGAGCCAACTAAATGTGTTGGCTTACATTCATAAAAACAGTTGGGGAAGATAACGGCTATGTGTAAAAAGAGAAATAATAAGTGCCTTAATGTGAGCAATCCAGATTAAGCTCACCTTGGTAAATGCACAGTACTAGGCAAGTCGCCCCAACAGTCAAAATACACATACCGTGAGCCAACTACACTTGGTCCGCATTTGATGATGACAGAAAAACGCTTACCACCGAAGCCCTGACAGTGATGGAGTCTAATGCTGCAAAACAATCTGTGATCAGCTAGGTATTCACAGCCAGATCCTGTCCTCATTGTGAGTCAACATCATTTCACCGAGGTGTAGAATGGGCGCATCAACAGTACTATGAATCTCAAGAAGAACTATGTAGTACACACACCGTGATCTGAAGCCAAAAGTGCAGAAAGAAAAGACAGGGAAGAAAAAAGTGGCTATCACGATAATGTGCTTCTTTGGAAAATCGTTGCTATAATGAATGATGGTCCCATTAACATGTATCATCACACTAAAAAGGTATATATGGAGTGCAAGGCCTTATATCTAGAATTTTGTGATAGTCGCTAGAGAGTAGTTGGAATATAAAATACAGGCAAGGGGACTTCATGTGCTATCAACTTAAACAGGCACAAATTGGAATTGCATTTAACATGAGAGTACATTTAATTAAATTGGTCAATAATTAACACAGCCTGGTGATGTTGACAATCAACTGCTGTTACGTTAGGCACACACTAATAAGATATATGCATTGTATTTAGATCCATATTCATATTCGTAGATGTGGCCATTGTTATGAGCATGATCATTCAATTTAACTATATTTTGCTGGAAAGAGATGGTACAAAAATGTGCTATGATGTTAGTAAATATAATAGTAGTCAGACAGCTGTTGCATCTTTTTGTCATGGTACATACCATTTTTCAACCACATAAAACATAAGTTTGAGGATATTTGTCATATACATTAGGATCTAATCCGCACCTATGATCGTACCAAAATAAATAGGCTATGAGTTTATACAGAAGAAATTAATGCAAGAAATGATACATTAAAATATCTTGATTTATTCCAAGTTCCATCACTCATAATTTAATAATCCAACTTGCCTCGTTTTTTCTCAATTCCACCACGCAATCACCACCCCTTGGGTTTGCTCTTTTTAGACTTATTGCCACAAATCTTATAATCGGAACCTCGGATGTAGCATTTTGCAGGATAACTGAAGAATAAAGAAAAAGACAGACTCCTCTTGGCAATGTAAAAATCACGTTTTACTGTCAGGCGACACGAAGAGAGGCAAGTCCACACAAGTAAACAGCCGGCCTCAACTTGCTGCTTCACAGGCAGCTATTTTTATGCATAGTTAGACAATGGGGGTTACAAAAGATCAAACAATAAATTACTAGATGGTTACACATTGGGAAACATTTATGATGAAGAAATATGGAGTCACTTGTGAATCTTGACTTCAACCTAATGCTCTACACCTTTATTGAGGTTCCGACAATGATTAATAAATTAAGGGCCTGATTAAGATGTTAGTTGGTAACTCTCCGACCGCTCGACAGAGGCTTACCGACCAACATCCTTGGTTTGAAGCCTGACCGCCATATTAGAATGACTGCGGTCGAACTCCAAACCAGCCGGTCAATCCTTGAGCCCATCGGAACTGCCACATAATCTCATACAGATGGTGTTTCCGCCATCAGGATTATGTGGTCGGTTTCCGACAGGCTTTCCATGTCGGGCTTTCCGACATGGAAAGCCTGTCACAGAGCGACTTTGAGGGCCCCTAGCAGGCACCCCTCCTTTCGTGATTGTGGGCCGGGGGCCCCCCTGTAAATCACATGGTGCAGGGATTTACAGTAACTCCCATTGGTCTATGGGAGCTTGTGCTGCAGCGGTTTCCGACCGCCACACAACTCTCACAGGGAAATGGGAGTTTGTGACCGCACTGTGTGCAGTCGCATCGCAATCGCGGTTTTAGTCTCCCGACCCGAGGTTGATCCGGTTCTGAAATTGGAGA
Source organism: Lissotriton vulgaris (assembly GCF_964263255.1). NCBI lineage: Eukaryota > Metazoa > Chordata > Amphibia > Caudata > Salamandridae > Lissotriton > Lissotriton vulgaris. Next base: position 901,775,523 of record NC_141687.1, read on the forward strand.
GATGTCATTCAGAGGCAACTCCTAGCAACATCATAATCAGCCCCTAACTATTCTTCTACTTTTGAATGCATGTACATTTGTGTATGTGCTTTATCATTGTGCTCCTAAGACCTCTTATCAAACTCTGAGTGTTCTTAGCAATTTAGTCTCCTGCTCCTATTGTTTAATCAGTTTCCAATCGATTGAAACCACAGAATACGTGCCTGTGTGCCTGTGTGCTAAGGCCATAAATTCCTTTAAGCTTGCTAAACACAAGTTTTCCTTTAACTATGACCTTAGAGGTCATGCACTCTGATCTCAAGTAAACTCTTCAGTTTGATCTCATCAGCATGAGTTTTTGGTCTGTACTGCTCTTTCACCATGTATAACTGTGTAACACTCTCCACTGTTGTTTTCTTTTGCACTGTGTTTTTATATTTAATTTCATCCATAACATTCCCCCTCTACTTGATATTCCAACTACTAGTTCTAAACAATGGTCTGCACTTCACACTAAGTGATAAGTGTTGCCCTGAGCATCTACTACACATGTTGGTGTCTTAACTGGAAACATCCCTCCAGCCTTGGGAGCAATCCTTCTACAACATGCAAAAACTAATTGGAAAGCACACTATGCGACTAGTAGGACCACATTAACTGGCAACAAGGCTCCCAGCAATCCAGGATGGCAGCAAAGAAAACCACCTGGTAAACCAATTATCTTGGGCACCTCTTTCATCTGCCATTTTGTTCTATAGATTATAAAACGTTTGTATAGCCTCTGACAAAGTTCCATTGTCCGCATTGTTGTCTGGGATAAATGTACAGCAAGTGTTCCTATCTTGGTACATTCTCCTCCTTGCATGACTGTCATAAGGTCAGCACATAACGGTGACCTACGGCAGTGAAGCAAAGTAAAACCAATAAATGTTGTTCTTGCAAAGAATTTTGGATCATCCTATCTTTGCCAGAGGGATAGTTTTACTTTCGCAAACCTATTCCCTGCATCCGAAATATCCCGCCCAGCATGGATGTGAGATCAAGCTAAGATGCTCTACAACAAAGTGGCAGCAGGGAAACACTGTAGCCGCCACTATGCAACCGTGTAATCTCCCTTCCCACTCTGGGACTTCTGGCAGTGGCAAAATGAGAGGTGACTGATCTACAGACAACAAAGGTAAGTGGCTGATGATTGTCAGAGTCGCAGTCCTGCACACCAGCAGGAACATTTCCTCTGCAGCGGCAGACTTTTTAAAAAAACGTATCTACAGACAGCTTTTATCTATTTGCAAAAAAACTCTTGTGGACCATACCAGACATTACAAGGGACTTATGGCCAGCCCATTGCCTACCACTGGAGAAGTGTGGCTCACTGGTTAGAGGAGGCAGACCTTGATGCAGAGGTCAGACCCGGGACCAGGGTTCAATTCCCAATGTGGCAGGGTCTTGAGCTCAAAATGTCCACGGACTCGATAATTCTCGCCTCGGTGCCTACTTGAATCATGGGTTCACACTCTGCAACTCTGGGCAATAGCTTGCTTAATCTCCACTACGGCCCCACCGCGATGGGATGCCTGGTCTTCACCTTGGGGATACCCAGTAGGGGTTATCTCGCAGGGAAAGCCAGGACGGGTTCCCAAAGCAAGGGCTAAGAGACCTGTCAGTGATTTGGCACTTTATAAATCGAAATTAACATAACATAACTGGTTGGCTTTCTTGTTACACTCAGTGGCTTGCTTCTTATTTGACCGCTTTCCTGCCACTTCTGTTGTTTGTTCCACTCCGGCAGCAAAGCTGTATATTGGATGGCTGGTATTCTTCCATTGCTCATGTTCAGGTATCTACTTTTTTCTATTATTTTTTTCTGCAGCACTCTGTGAGAGCGCCTGTCCCTCCTGCTTTCTCCCTCATGTGCTGCTTCACCATCAAATAACGCTCCCATCCTGGTGCTCCATGTTGCTCCCTCCTCCTCCCACCTCCACATCATCTATTCTTTATCCGCCTTGGAAGTGTTTGCATTTTTATTTATTCACTCCCACTGCTTCAAGCTCCTCCACAGCTCCCCCACGTTTGCTTCGTCCCTCCCACCCACTCCTCTGTTGTGCCCCCACCACTCCTGTAGAGGTTACCTCTTTGAAAAAAACACACACATCTCTCTCTCTCTCTCTCTCTCTCTCTCTCTCTCTCTCTCTCTCTATATATATATATATATATATATATATATATATATATATATATATATATATATATATATATATATATAGGAGAGAGAGATGTGTGTGTGTGTTTATTTTGAGGAGGTCTTACTGGCTGCCACCACATTAACATGATGTGGCAGCAGCCACCTGGTGTCCCGAAAAAAATCACAAAAATTAGACATAGGGAGGCAGGGTAGGGATGCCCTAAAAGAAAAGAGTCAGAGACATGTCGATTTTATTTGAATTAAAAAAATCTTTCTTTTCACATTTTTCAGGCCACAAAATGCAAATATAACACCAATGGTAAAAGAAAAACTCACAGACACATTGATTTATTTTTTTATTAAAATTATATCGAGCAGTTTTATAATAATCACTATTAATAAGCATTGTATTGTATGAAATACTGAAATATACATTTGATTAAAAATGTTGGTGCTTTTTGGAGAAAGAGGATAGACCTGCTTTATATAAATTGATATGCTCATCCCTTGATAAAGTCAATAGAGCAACTTTTTATATTTTGGTGTTGTGTGTCTTTGAGAAAGTCCGAAAGTCTGCCTAAAAGTATAAAGACCCTCCCAGACCAACCACATTCTGTAAATACTCAAAGGCCGTACGCAGTTTGGAGTTGGCTGCACGTGGCGGGTTGGATGCAGAGCCTGACCACAGGGGAGTTGGTATTATGTATGGCAATAAAATATTACTTTATGTTTAAAAACCCTATAAATCCACTGGAAAAAAACAAAGGTTAAAGTGACATTATAGTGAAGTTGTAGTTAGGAATTGTAATTATGTCTTATTTTATATTAAAATAAAAACGTTATGAATTCCTTGAAAAAACAAAGGTTAACATAATGTGATAGTTAAGTAAAAATGTCACTTAAAACATACCATTTAAAACTAATAAAACCACAGAAATTTGCTACTTATAGTTATGTCAAGCAACTATAACTCGTGCCCTACAGTAACTATAACTTGTGCCCTTGCATGCACTGCTAATTACCCCATATATTACATCACTCATGAAATTATCTATGACATCATTGATGGCAAGGCAGTAACATCAAAAATTACATATTGAATGACAAGACTGTGCATGGTGGGGGGAGAGTTATAGTTACTTTAGGGCAAGGGTATGTTTTAACTGACATTTTCACATAACAAAACTTTTGATGTTTTTATATAATTGGAAAAGCAATGGTTCAAGTGATTTTATGGTTACTACATTTTTAATTCTAGATTTTAAATTTGACATTTTAACTTCTGTTTTTACCTAACTATAACGTCACTTTAGCCTTTATTTTTTTCGGTGAATTTCTGAGGGTTTTTTCAATGTAAAGTAAGATGTTATTACCAGGCCTAACTAGAACCTTAGTTTAAAGTGCATCTTTTCAGTTAATTTCTGAGATCTTTTGTAATGCAAAGTAACAAGATAAAGAAATTTCAAATACAACTAAGCATTAAAATATATTTGAGTTTTTTTAAATCTCTTTTCAGGACACAAAATGCAACCATAAAACCAACCAGAAGAGGTCCTCACTCTCCAGCTGAAGAACACACAGCTCCACCTCAAAGGGCCATTAGAAAAATTGAAAGCTCTTCCTGGGGTCATGCATTCAATGAGCCAAAAAACTCTGTGGTTTTTTTTAAAGTTTTCTGGGTGGCTGCTGTCCTCCTTGCACCCTTCCCCCCACCCTGCCCAAAACACTTTTGTAAATTGTTGGTGGTGCCTCTTTCACCCATTAGGGCAACCCATCAACTAAACTGTATAATAAAGAAGCCCTTGCAGGGCTTTATGGGGCGCTCTCGGGAAGGAGCAGTGAATATCAATGAGCAGCATTGCCAGATCAATAGGAAAAGCAGCGAGGCAGCAACATTTTTTTTTACTTGTTTGCCTTGGTTCTACCTGGAACCCCCTCACCATATTTCTTTGTTAATAGCATAGCAACGGGAAAGCCATTTGGCTGTGTCTTTATTTAAGTGGGTTCCTCTGCCACACCCAGGAAACCCACAATCTCCACAATTATTGGAGGCTGCAGGTAAGGTCCATAGCCCTGAAGCCAGTGGCACACATCCTGGCGCTGTCAGGATCTGGCTCTATTGCTGTCCTCCTGCCTGGCAAAATGTGTTTGAACCACATTGAGCTTGGAAAGAAAACAGAGCCTCCAAACCAAATGACTCTGACTTTCAAGACCACAACCATGAAACCACACACATCAGCACCAAAGAGTACACTTTGGACATAGCTTTCCATATACATTAATCACGACTGATGCATCCAGTCAAGCCCTATCGCAGCTCCAAGCAGCACATGCCACTAAGGGCCATATGTATCAAGCCTTTTTTGATTCGCAAAGGCCGAAATTCGCCGAATTTTGGCCTTTGCAAATCGCAAAAGGCCTTTTTGCATGTTTTGGTATGTATGAAATATTCGCAAAATAAGGAATAGCAAAGATTTGCGATTCCTTATTTTGCCATAGCATTTAAGGAATCGCAATCTTGCGATTCCTTAAATGCTATGTTTGCAGCATTTTTGGGCTGCGAATTATGGTTAAGAATTCGCAAATTACCACCAACTTGTAGTTGATGGTAACTTGCGAATTCTTCTAAAAATGCACAATTTGGCATTTTTGAAGGTGTCATGTGATGCACACACATGCCCATAGGGCATGTATGTGCGCCATATGCACACTCATGTACATTTCAGGGGTGCAGCAGGGTGTCTTTGAGACACCCCTGCACCCTTGAAATAATTCCAAAATTGCGATTAGCAAATTGCGAATTTGCAATTTGAGAATTATTTCGCAATCATTCCTATGGGCCTCCTGGCCCATAGGAATGCTTTGGAAATTATTCCTTAATTGCGAATTCGCAAAATGCGAATTCGCAAATAAGGAAGATTAAGGAATCGCAAAAAAAAAGCGAATTTCTTCATACATACCATTTTGCGATTCCTATATAGCGATTCCTTAAAAGTCGCTATTTAGGAATCGCAAAAGGGTTTGTTGATACATATGGCCTTAAGAGATACTATGGACAAGTATTTGCACAGCCTGAATGGTCATGTAGAGTACTTGGGACCAGATTTCTCATCGTTTTGCATTGCCCTTGAGTCATGCATGGTAACGCAGCACTAAAGTCAGATTTACCAAGCACTGCAAGGGCCACCTTGTGTGGCTTTGCAGTGGTTGGTAAATCTGGAGTAACGCAAAGCAGCGCAGGTTACTGCCTTGCGTGACCCTTCCCCAGAGAGGTGTTTCATGGCTGAAGCATGGGTGTTCCTACACATCCATCCATGGAATGTGGCACATTCCCAGATTTACCTTAGATTTGGGAATGCATCAAAATCCTACGCCTTCCCAGGGGATGCATATTGAGGAGAAATATCTTTGTTTCTCCTTGTTGTTCCTCTTTCTAACTGTTCTGTATCCCGCAGAACACATAGAAAGAGGAAAAAGCCTCAGAGGACTGCATGCACAAAGACAATCCTGCCCGCAATGCAGGTACCTTTGCACCATGGTGCAAGGGTGCCACCTTTGGCACAAGGCAGCACAATGTGTGCCAGTGCCAGGAAAGAATGGGAATGTGTACATAATGTTGAACACGGTGCATGCCTGCCCTCTACCTTTCTTGCAACACAGCGCTGCAATGTGTTTTGCTATGTTGCATGTAAGCTTGATAAATGTGGCCCTTGAATCCCTCCGAAAGGTCCCACGCTAAATTTCTGCAAAATAGCTCTCAGACATCAAAATCGTAGGACAGCAGGCCTTGAACAAGACAAATCATCCTGAACTCAATATCCAGAATATGTTCCAGAAATGTTTACAATATGATCTGTAATGGAAAGAAGGGAGTCATGCTCTGAGGCACTCAAGAGACAGTGGGCAGCACTATAAGGCCTCAATAATGGCAGGCGATGCGCTATACAAAATACAACAACATAAACAATACATAGAATATAACGCAAAGATGACTTGTGGCACTCTGGTTAGTGAGGTGCAGCATCAATACTGGGAACATTAATCTCAAGAAAACCCCTGTCTGAGTTTACTACTCATGGGTTGAAAATGCTTGAGGCAACATGTTGTAACGCCATAAGTTCTCGAGGAACAAAACATTTCAGGTCATTTCAATCCAATGTTCACTTCACTGCTCGGAGCTAGCTTTATTATTCATGTGAGGTCAAATTTGCCTTTCCAAAAGGAAAATTAATTTTGGTCTGCCTATGAAGGCGGTGTCAAGCCCAGACTGCTATGCAACATTCCGTCTGTATGGGAACACAAGCAAAATGTAGATGATTTTCATCCTCATTGTTCCTCAGCAAGTGAGGTAATGCCTGTACAGTCGGATTATTATTAATAATGTATATACTGGTGTAGGAGATGTTATTGATGTTGACATTTTGGTGTCAGCAATTTACTGGTAGAAGCAATATTTAGCAATACTTCAACAACTTTTTACTAACTTTTATAAGTTTTCTTTGCATTTGTTTTTAATGTTAACAACATAAAAGCAGTATGTTATCTGCATCCAATGAGAAAGACAACAGTAAACCATTGCACACTTTATCTATTGCAATCCATATACTCAATGTATTGCCACCACCTGGGTTCCCCCTCTTATACCTCCCACATTTTGGCTACTGTCATTTCATTCGGCATTAACATGTTCCGGCATTTTTATTGCACCTCTTTAACTTTTAGAAGTTTACATGCAAACCATAACGCCACTTCCCGTACAGTGTTTTATGAATATATTAGACATACAATTAAATATTTTATCCGAGGTGCACACTCATATTTTATTTTATAGTGTAATCTTAATTTGTCATTGATGCATATCTGTAAAGTGTCCAATGATCCTTCAAGTATAAAATCATAATCTAAACTTAATGTACATGGGCCCGGTTGCAATAGGGCTTTGGGGGGGGCGGCCTACCAGCGGGAGGCCTGCCACCCCGGGGGGTTTTGGGGCCGGGGGAAGGGGGGGGGGGGGGTAGAGTCCAGCCCCGTATGTGGGCTGGTTTTGGGCTAGTTGGTAGCCTTGGGCTGGGGCGGGCTAGTTTTGGGCTGCATTTGGGCTGGGTTACATTAAAACCGGCCATTTTGGGTCACAGGCCTCCGGTGGCTTGTGACACAGCAGCCGGGCGGGGGTGTGGCAGACTTAATTAATTTCATTAGGTCTTCTTTTGATGGGCCAGGGGGGGCCTGTGTTGGGGCTGGGAGTCGTGGTGTCGGTCGAGTGAGGAGCGGAGGCGGTCGGCGCACATTAGCGGACCACGAGTACGGAGGAGGCGGGCTGCAGGGACTGGTGCTGCCCGCCGGTGCAGTGAGGCCGCCACGGCATGCCGCTGGCAATACCGCAACAGCCGGCGTGGCGGTGGTGCCGCCGCGTGCACGCCCCAGGTAGGAGGTAGGTGGGGGGGCATCACAGGGCCTGGTTTGGAGGGCGGCGCAGTCACGCTGCGGTCAGGGTGCGGGCGAGGGAAGGTAGGGTCGAGATCAGTGAGGGTGGCGGCGGCTGATTACACTCGGCATTTATGTGAGCGGCAGGGGGCGGGGGGCCCCGCATTGGGGGGCTCAAAGATGGGGGGGCAGCAGTTGGAGGTTGGACGTGGAGAGGCCTGGGAGGGATGCAGAGGGTGAGGGGAGGGGTGGCTCAGCTTGGGAAAAAGGGGGGGGGACTCCCATGATTATGGATGGAGCGGAGTGACAGTGTTCGGAGCTCCAGATGTCATTCAGCTAAATAGAACCTTGCTATGAAAGAATGATCCTGCTTGTGAATTTTATTTAAGATTAGGCGTTGACCAGTGGGTGGAGCACAGTGGGCACGCTGTTGAACCTTATGATGATCAGATTAGACGATCGGCTGCAGCCAAGTCATGACATACCCAACAGAGCTTGGAGGCACGCCAAATTGAGGAATATTCCGCTAGAATCCCAACCTCTGCTCATGGTCACAGCTTGTCACTGAGGTGGTGGTGTTCATGGTGGGACATAGCAGGTCCTCGTGTCTGTGGGCGGCCGCGGGGCTGAATGGGCGGGCCTCTGGGGGCACCAAGGGGGGGGGGGGTCAGAGGTTGAGAGCCTGGGGGGGGAGGGTGGGGCTGGGGGGGAGCTTTTTGGCAGCAAGTGTACGACAGGGGTACACATTGGGCGGTGGGGTACGGGGTGTGGGGGGGGCAGGAGGCCCTTTTTCGGGGGAGGCCTTCGAGGGGGGTGGGGTGTCCAGCGGGGAGTCGGGGCTGGGCAGGTGTGGGGGGCTGGAGGCACGACGGGCGCAGAGGGGGGCTTTTGGTGGGTGGGAGCGGGTGTTATTCCCCGGCATGCTGGGCCCACCAATTGTGCATGGCAGGGAAGTTGGGATAGGCGCTCGGGAGAGCAGAATGTGGCTCCACTCGACCGAGGGGATGGGTTGCGCTCCAACGAGGGACCATTCCTGGCAGCGCAAGGGGAAGCAGGGCGGTGCGCCCCCACCACCGCCACTCCGAAGGGTCGTGAAAGCCGCCGGGGGATGGGAATGGAGATGAGAGAATGTTGATCAGATGCACAGTACTATTTATTTATTTAGTTAGTTATGCGTTTTGATGTGGCGGTGGCTTTACCCGAGGGTCTCAGAGAGCTTCACAATAGGAATAGACATGAGACAGGAGCATTACGGGTGAACAAATGGCAAGAGCGAAGTTACATTACATGTGGGAAAGTGTAATCGCGTGCAAACAAAATGCCGGAGGTGGCAAACACTGCGTTAAAGGAGAAACTGTGGCTCGTACGCAGGTTCTGAAAGCGGGCAAGGTGCGAGTAGCTGTATAATACTGCAATAAATGGAGGTCGATCGAACACAATAGCAGGAGTTACGTAGGCCATGGTGGCACTTGTGAAGGTATCGAAAGCAACCAAATGGACGGGGTAGCCAACAGTGTGTTACTAGGGCACAGTGCCGTGTACATGTATTAGAGTACCAATCATAGGTAAAAGGGTATTACTGCAATAAGGGCAGTCTCACAGACCACGTGCGCGCTGGGAGGGCACTTCCATAGTCAGGGGGATACACAATTTTCTATACTAAAAGGTCTTCCTGCAGGTGATGGTGAGGGCATGAATAGGCTTGTGAGGTGTCTTGAAGGAGGCGAGCGTGGGGGTCAGTTTTGAAGGTCTGGGAAGAGTTTGGTGTTTCGGAGCTGAGGCGGTAGGTAGTTCCAGGTTCTCATTGTGTTGTCTGGAAAGGATCGGGCCATCGATCTTCCCTTTTGAAGGTGGGAGGTCCAAGCTGTAGATTGTCTGCATTTCGTGATGGCTAGTGCCTCCAGAGAGTTTCAGTTCCTTCGCCAGATATAGAGGGGCCAGCGATGGGTGGATAACATGGGTGTGCTGTGGTCCCTTCCTTTGGCCCCATAAATGAAGCGAGCTGCTGAAGGGGGAAAAGACTTATGGGGGATTGGGGGGATTTGGGGAGGCCAGTATGAAGAGAATTGCAGTAGTCCAGCTGGAGAGGACCAGCGGGGGGGACCAAGGTTGTCAAGGTCATGCTCCGGGAAGAAGCGACGAATCCCCCACAGAAGGCGCAATGGTATTGAGCAGGCTTTGCAATTGACTTAATGGGGGAGGGTTGATTGAGTTTTGTGTCGGGTATGAATGCAAGGGATTTTGCGCTGTCGACAATGATGAGTTTATGGTTTAGTGGATTCATCTGGTTTTTCTATGATTGTTCCGGGGGTGGAGAAAATGTAGAGGAGTGGAGGAGGTAATGAGAGGAGAGAGAGCTTTGATCGGGGGGTCTCCATGTGGTTTTGTCGGCAGGAGGCAGGGTTGAGTATGAAGGAGCCCCAAAGGGGGGGACTAGGGGACGAGTGGAAGGATGGGCCCAATGTTGGGCAGGAGGACCTAGTGCAATTGGACTAAGTGGAGGAGGTGGTGATGCAGGACGGGGGCGGGGGGAGCAGAGTAACGGTGTTGGTAGTGTGTTTCAGGTATGCCCACGGCAAGAAGCGCCGAGTGTGATGGCCCCCCCGGCTCCACTGGTTAGGCAGCGGGATCCAGTGACGACGCTGGCCTTGACGCCAGGTAAGGATGGTGGCGGAGCGGGTAGTCGTTTGGGTACACCTTGGCTGTCGGTTGGTGGGATACCGGGGCTTCTCTGCAGACAGGGGATGCGGCAATGTTGTGGCGGGGATCTCGTGAGGGTACTTTGGCTGGGGTACGAGGGTCCACGGATCGCCGGGTGGGTGGAGAATTTGAAGTCGTCAATGCAAATGCATGGATGGGGTGGAGCAGTTGTTTAAGGAGGTGACCGCCGCTGCCGGGTTTGATTGTTTCCCCTATCGGGGTGGTGCTCGAGGAGGAGCCCGGTCAGTCTCGGTTGAGCCTGTTATGTATAGCCTATTGTCCACTTGTAGACGCCGCCAGCAGCGATCGGGGTCAGGGGGTATGGCGGTCGTTTACGTTGTGGCGGGGGTGTCGTATGCGGGCGTGGACGTGGCGCGGTGGATCACGGTGGCGGTGGGTGAAAGGCTTTCCTGTTGACGTGTGATGTTAGGTAGCGTTTTGGCTGCTTCCGGGTCATCCGGAGGGTCACCGATTGGTGGGGATCCGGCCTGACGGGGGGTGTTTGGGTGGACAAAGCTTTGCCCATGGGGTGTTCGATCTCACGAGCTCTGTTTGGGTGATTCAGTTCCTTGTTGCAGTGGGCTTTTCCTGGCGGACAGGCTCTGAGACGGTGACACACCATCTGGATGTTCTTTCTGGTGGGGACGGCCGGGTTCGACGGACTGACAGCTGCAGCTGGTCAGTTTTACGGGCCTCGTGGACTGCCTGGGGTTACCCCTGGCGCCAGAGAAGACGTACGGTCCCAGTACGGTGCTGTCCTTGCTTGGTATAGAGCTCGACTCCGGGCCATGGAAGCATACCTGCCAGAGGACGAGGGGGCGGCAATGTTGGCATAGGGGGTGAAAGCACTGCCCATGGGATGTTGGATTTCGGGTGCGCTGTGTGAGCCATTCGGTTGTTTTTGCAGTGGGCTTTTTCCTGGCCGACAGGCTCTGGTCAGTGACGCACTATCTGGATGATTTCTTTCTGGTGGGACGGCCGGGTTTCGTCAGACTGCCAGCAGAGCTGGACGGTTTTACGGGGCTTTGTGGTTTACCTGGGGGTGAAACAATGACATGAAGGACATTTCTCGCCTATCACATGTGTGTCTTTTCAGGTGCAGGGCCAACTGCGGTGGGCTGGAGATTTATAATGGTGGACAATCATTTATAAAGCGAGCAGAAAGGGGGACTGGGTCAAGCACCGGAATCAGAAGTAGAATTGGACGACAGGTTGTTTCATTGTCAGTGGCAAGGAAAGGGGGCAGGCCGGGCATGCGTTATTGCCAGCTGTGTGTGAAGTGGGAAAGGGGAGAGTGTGCCAGACGTGGCCTTGGTACAGTGAAAAGGGTAAGCGTTGGTTAAACAAGTGAAGGGGGACCTGTGAGAGATACTGTGCGGGTAGGCGGGGTGTCATGTCATTTGGTCAGGGTTTCGGTCCCAGGCGGGTTTGGAAGGGGACTGAGAGGCCAGTGGCCATAGATAGGACACAGAGGAAATTTACAGGGAAGTGATGGATTTTGGGGAGAAAGAGGGTTCTGAAAGGATGGAGCACCCGGAGCTCAGGTACGGGGCAGTGGATTTTCTCAGGGAGGATGGGGTACACCTGCCAGTACGGATAGGAGTTTTTGTGGTCCGCTTGAAGGAGGCTCTGGATCAGGCCTTGGGTGTGCGCAGATACCCGAAAGTGCAGGAGTCCTAGGGGGGGGGGAGGGGGGGGAGGGTCGAAAGCCGTTAGCACGTCTTTCGAGTGGTGGTTCTTCCTAAATATGGGGGAAGTGTAGGAGATCTGTTTTTGGATTATCGGGGGTAGGTCAAGCACAATAAAGTATTTAGCCAGGTGGAGAGGCAAATTGACGTTTTTGCTAATTGTTTACTGTTTGTGGATTGGGGGAACCAGTTTAGGGGAGGGGGTGGATGGTTTGTCAGGAAATTACATATTTAGTGAGGTCTAGTTTTGTACGGGGCAGGCCAGGGGTTTTCATTGTGTAAGGTGCACCTGCTTCCAATAAAGCGGCCTTTATCACACCTAATTTTGTGTCTCTGGTCAGTGCTGTTTGCTTCCCCCCCCCCTCCCCCGTTGGGCCCCAACATAGGTGGTATTTCTTGTGCACCAAGAATATTGTGCCCCGACCTGTGTTCTGCACTGTGACCGATGTATTAATCAGTGGCAGCACAAAGCCATCATTTGCAGAGCCACAAAACTCCTTCCACATTCAAATGTATGAGGCAGGTGCCTTTTACTGACTTTCTGCAAATTTGAGTGCAGGGAGGAAGAAAGTGAGGAACAGAAGACGTCCATTCCTTCATTTGGTCTCACTGAATCACATTTTAAGCAGCCTTTTCCGTTAAAGTGAGAGGGCTGCTTTAAAAACAAAAGCTGCCATTCTGCCCACTCTTAATGTCAAACAAACCGAGTCACAAGATGGCAGTTGTGGTCACAAAGAATTACTACATTGCATTGTAATTGTGTTGATGGGGAGGGATGCCCCTTTCACGCGCCTTTTACAACTGAACGACACGAAGCACGTTTTATGACATCAGGCTTGTTAACTCTTCAAATAAAGCTCAGTTTGAGAAAAAAGTGTTCCAAATTGTATGTGTAAACGGATGACATTTATGTCATTGATGTGACTGTGAGACCGCAAACAACACTTTCATGAAACTGGCCATTTTCTGAAGTGCAAACACATACTTGCGGTGGAGCCAAAATCAGTTCCGGTTGTCTCTGGCAAGATGAAGTGGGAATATTTCTCTGCTCAGTGGCGACGAAGCTATGAAGTCTGGGATTCCTGCACTTCCGCCTTGGCTCTCTGGTGCCAGGCTTCCAAAATCACCCTTTCTTTGCAGTAACTTGAATGAGTTTGCCAGCGTGTGCGTACCCACGTATTGACTCATCATGAGCTGTTCTTTACCTGTCTGCAAAGTTACCGTTAGTTGAGGTTTATGACAACATCCTGGTGCCCCAGTTCCCAGAGGGCCAGTTCAGCATACAACCTACCTACCGGTTTTATCCCAGCAGCAAACAGGCCCCTGGTTTGTAAATATGGGGCTCTTGTAGCTGAAACACAGCGGCGGAACAAACAACGCAATTTCAAACCCACAAACGTCTAACTTGAGTTGAAATGTATTTATAATCTTTATACAAGCTTTTACAAAAATATGAGAAAACTTTACATAAAAAATATACAGTGTATCTGTACTACTTGCAAACGAGTGCATATCTACTACTTTCTTTTATGAATCAGGTCCTTTTTCTCCCTGTGCCCGAAATTCGAAATATGAATCATCTAAAGCACTAGAGAGTTCTGAAAATAAAACTGTACAGCATGCTGCACTGTAGCATCTCTGTGCCATACCTCTTCCCCACCACATGGTAGTTTCTGTAATCTGGTTCTCAAGCGGAACCCACACACTATTCTATGTACAGCATCTTGTATATCAAATGCTTCTCCTGCAATTAGACCGGCTATGTAAAATGTACCACTGGCCCTTGGAGCTCAGCACATGCTATATCAAGTATCAAAAACAGACCATGATTCTTTAGTATAATGCAGCCTCTGCCCATATTATAGTCCTTTTGGACCTGGTTTGCTCTCATACCGTAACAACTTCTGTGTGTAATTCACTGCCATGGCACATGTACCCTGTACCTAATTCCCTTTATATGTATCACATGCATAATCGTCTGATTGTATGCCTTTTTCTCTCAAATGAATAAAACAATTTGGACAAAAAAACAGACCATGATAAAAGGATTAAGTAGGTGTCCTCAACGGGAAACATCCTTTACAACGAAACATTTACAACGCAGTGCTATTACAACGCAGGTTTTACAACGAAAACCATTACAACGCATTGCGCTGGGGGGCGCTCTAGGATAGGGAATAGATTTAATTTACTATCCAACGCCTTCCCTAGTATCCACAGGGACTGGACTTGGAATAGTAAATTAAACTATTCACTATCCAGCACCCCAAAGCACAATGCGTTGTAAAGGTTTGCGTTGTAAAACTGGCGTTGTAACAGCATGCGTGGTAAAAGCATGCGCTGTAACGTCATACATCCGTCCTCAACATTAGGATTCTATGACGCTTTCTGTTTTACCTGATACTGACTTCACTCTAACGCTCTCAGCCCCACCGCCACCACACTGAATGAACCCTCTCCAGCGTCCACTTGTCAGTCACTGGATCAGAATGAATGCATTGCTTTGCAGACATACAAGCAGCCTTGCCTCGTCATTCCTCTGGTTTTACCAGTGCTCTGGGAACGTGACATGCAGCTATCCTTCCTTGAGTGTGACTGCTTCTGGTTAGTCTCTCTCAGGAGTGGCATTCGTTATGGGCAACACAACGATGGCCTGGCATGCGCCCCAGTAATTGTCAGATCTTAGATTAATGGAGGCTCCCCGCCCATCAACTAATTGTTTTTCTAAATGTGCAAACTACTGTGTATGCCTTACATGTCCTAACTTTAAATTTACCAACCGATCCACGACTGGTACTTTTCTCTGGCTTTCTTTTTTACGTGCAGCATACAGACATTTATAACATACACAATATTCATCTGAGACCAGAGTTGCATGCATTGTCAGTCGACGTTTACTTGCTCCATGTTTTTTCACTCAGCATGCATTTACATTTTGCCTCAAATCAACATTGCGTGTAGTAAGATCAATTAAAATGGCAGACTAATTTCTTTCGCTTTCTTGTTGTCCTTAGGACAGGCTTTTTCTGGGAGACTTTTCTTTAAAGCTGGCTGCCCGGAGATATTTCATGCTGTCCCCAGCTACCATTTTTGTGAGGGCTCTTAAGCATTTTGCAGCTCCGACCGATTGACACAGACGCTTTATGAACTACGATTTCATCTGAAAAACCTCCACACATTCGATATTCGCCTTGTGATGCAACTACAGTAGAAGTGCGTCAGCAGGTGTTCTCTAGTGCCTCCTACAGGCCACTCTCTATTTAGTGAGTGGTTCTTTTTAGATAATCATGGGGCATATTATCAAGGGGGTTTATCTCCGCTTTTTTGGCTTTAAAAGTCAAGAAAGCGGAGATAGAATTATCTCCCTATTACCTAGCTGTCGCTAACACCAGTTAGCGACAGCTAGTAGGAGATAGCGACCATCTTGGGCCCCACTTTGCATGTCAGTGATATTTATCACTAATGACATGCAAAGTGGGCGTGCCAAGATGAAAGCGACTGGAAACAGTCGCTAACATCGCTATCTCCTATTACCAACTTTTGAGATATTCGCGCTAAGCGCGAATATCTCCAAAAGCTAACACCTGCCCTGAGCAGTTCTTAGCCATGTTATCCAATGGGAGGTGGATAACATGGCTAAGAGCATTAGCTCGGTAATGCATGAATATCGCTGACTTTTCAGCGATATTCATGCATTGCGGCCGATTTTTATCGCATTTGCGATAAACCTTGGTAATACCAAGGTTTATCTGCGATAAAAATCGCCGCAGCTCAGCGGTAAATTTTTGTCTCTAACCAAGCAATAGCGATAATTATCGCTATTGCTTGGTAATATGCCCCCATATTTTTACGGGACCGAGGAAAACGAGAAGCAGCGCCATCGTTGACAGCCATAAATTTGGGCTATGCCTTACTGATCGCTCACTAGAAGGCATTCCCTTAACAAATGGGCCTCGCACTCAAAGCCACGATTACAGGTAAAGCATTTGAGGACCTTCTTTGTGGCATCTAATGGGAATTTATCCTAGAACTTTCCCTCAACCTAAACCTGACTTCTATTGTGTTTCATTCTATATTGAATACATTACCCTCCATATTATGTTTTAAGGATATGGAGAGTCAACAAAGACTTCTGTGATCAAATAGACTAACGTGCCTATTGGCCAAGTTATTTGATCAAGTCCTAGAACCCCGAGGTCACTTGCAATATCCTTATTATGTACAATGGGGTCTATTCTAGTTTTTGTAGAGAAGTGTGGCTCAATGGTTAGAGCGGCAGACCCTGATGCAGAGGTCTGGCCCGGGACCAGGGTTCAATTCCTGCCTTGGCGGGTCTTGGGCTCAATTTTCTTGGACCTGATAATTCTTGCCTCGGTGCCTATTCTAATCATGGGCCCCACTCTGCAACTCTGGGCAATAGCTTGCTTAATCTCCACAACAGCCCCAACAGCGCTAGGATGCCTGGCTGCACCTTTGGGGTGCCCAGGAGTGGGCGCCTCACAGGGAAAAAGCCAGGAAGGGTTCCACAGCGGTATTCGTACAAGCGCAGGAGAGACCCCCTGTGGGGTGATTTGGGCGCTATACAAGTAATACAACATTTACATTCTTAGACGTGGTCACACTTTCATCCTCTGCCCTCAAACTTCCCATTCAATCCTTGGTTTCTCATTTCTGAATTCATATAACGGATTTGTAATGTGAAAATAGACACACCTGCAAGCAACTTGTATTTCTAGCAAAATCATGTAAGCAATTTAATGTAAGTCACTATTAAAGCTACCTCGTGCTTTTGATTTCATTGAATGAACTGAAAAGATAGTCCAGCTTCCCTTATTGAACTTCGGTAGTGCAATAATTAAGGATTTCACCATTAATCCATATAGTTAATTAATTCAGGATAGAAAGCTTGGGAGAAAAGTGGCTGAACATTTAGTGTACCTTTTAATTGTTTACGTGACAGTGATGTGTTCTGAGCAGGGAACTGCTTTCACGCTCTATGTAAGTGTTGGCACAAATAGACAGTAACAAAACAAAAAAGCAAAGATTTTATACAGGGATTCCGGTTTTTATATCTTTTCAGGAGCGTCTCTTCGATGGCCCATACACGGTAAAATAGTTTTTGGGCTGATTTTTTATGCTGAACCTTTATGGATAACCTTTATTCCTGCAACGTACTCAACAATCATCCTCCAGTGAAATGTCTAAGTAACTAACACGGTCAAGGCCCCCTGGGATAGAGATCTCTCTCTCTCTATCCCTCTCTGTCTCTGTCTCTCTCTCACACACACACACACACACCTCTGTCTGTTTCTCTGTCTCAACTTCTCTATTTACCTCAACCTCTAACTCTGTCTCTCTTCACCCAGGGTCTTATTAAGGATTTTAGGGCAAGACAGGGTTGGACACATTTCGGCAGTTTTTGTGTGACACAATTTCTGAAAAGTTTAATGTTTAATTAAATATTGTTTTCCATCATGCAGGCATGAATCTGCAGAACATCGGTAAAACTCAAAGATATTCCTAACAGGAGCTTCGAAAATATATGATTTGCCTCGTACCCCAAAAGACCGTCAGATGACACTGACACAGTGAATGTGATTTATTGTTTTGTTTCCCAGCTGCCTCCGATAAGGTTGTGCTCTGCAGAAATACTTCCCAGCGCAAATCTACAAAGTTCCATGTACAAGGAGGTGATGCCAGAAACTTCATTCTGCTGAGCTGGGGCGTGCCAAAGGGAAGGGAGGTGAATCTACTTAAAGTGTATGTAAGGGCACAGGGCACCCAGCCACACTTCCTTACAGCGGGGACTATGCCCATAGGCTGTTGTTGGACAAGGCCACTCCACGGTATACACCTGTTACAACGCATTTGTTACAACGCAATACTGTTACAACGCGACTTTTACAACGCATACCATTACAACGCATTGCGCTGGGGGGCGCTCTAGGATAGGGAATAAGTATAATTTACTATCCAACACCTTCCCTAGGGTCCACGGGGACTGGAGTTAGAATAGTAAATTATACTTACCACTATCCAGCACCTCAAAGCGCTATGCGTTGTAATGGTATGCGTTGTAATGGTCGCGTTGTAACAGTAGGTAGTTGTAATGGTATGCGTTGTAACATGGTACATCCCCACTCCACACCGTGGAATTAATTGTACATCAAACCTTCACGGACTGACTGTCACACGATTTGTTTTAGGAATGGGCTCTCGTTTCTTATATTTATATGTTCCATATGTAAAATAATAATTGATGTTTCTTCCTTGTCCTTGCTTACTGACATCTCTAGTAGTAGGTCTGCTCCAAAAATTGGACTATTTTTATATTTTCAAAGTTTATTAAGAGACACATTGGGGTCTGCCTCTGTGAATCACAGAGTAATAATGTGCATACACTTGACTTTCATGGATTACATATCTCCGCAGTAAAGACTATGGGTAGACCTAATTTGTCTTGTCAACTTTTATAGAATTCATTGGTGAATATCAGGGAGCGTCTCTTCATTTATGCCATAATCAATTCTTCACTTTTCATTGCATTGATCCAAAGGAAAAAGGTTGTTCATTTATTGCTCAGAATTTTGACGTTATAGTTTAAGCTCCTCATTTGAAATGCCCTATGTGCTGTTCGTGAACAATAGTTTAAGAGACAAGGGTACCCCATAATGTGAACCAGGGGTTATAGAGTACTTTAGGACAAACAATGGTTCAAGGGTGGCCTAAGTAGGTCCAGAGTAGCATAAAACTTAGTATCAAATTAATCTTTGGAGCAGAACATGTAGGGTAACATGTGAAAAATTATTTATTTCATATTTTTAACATGTAGAGATGTGTTTCAGGTGCTCACATGCGTGACAGAGTGCATATCGTGACATGAGTGAACAAAGTGAAAATATATGAGATGTCACATAAAAACAAGGTGTGATCCACAGAGCTATATACAACGGGTTGGGGGAATTTCCTTGGGTAGGTCGACGACGTTTCGATCTTTAGCGATTTAAAATCATCATCAGGACTTTCTTCAGTCCCCGCTTATGGGTATAAGAGATGCTTTAATCGAAGAAGTGATGACTGTCTGTTGTGAGTCAGTCAACGATTGGATATGAAGTTGAGAACAGTTGTTGAATTAGGACTGGAGCTTTCCAGCGATTTGGAGTAGTCTATCTTGATTATTTATAGGTAAGTGCTACTAATTTCCGTGGTGCTTGCAGCAATTAATAATGTTCTCACTTAGCGCCACGACCGATGTGCCACAGGGGTCCTGCCGGGAGTTAATCGCCGCAGTCCGTGGCCGAAATCAGGGTTCTTGCGTCCTCGCTGCTCTCGCATCGGTCATCTAGTCCTGATGATGATCTTAAATCGCTGAAGATCGAAACGTCGTCGACCTACCCAAGGAAATTCCCCCACCCCATTGTATATAGCTCTGTGAATCACACCTTGTTTTTATGTGATATCTCGTATGTTTTCACTTTGTTCACTCATGTCACGATATGCACTCTGTCACTCATGTGAGCACCTGAAACGCATCTCGACATGTTGAAAATAGGAAATAAATAATTTGTCACGTTACCCTACATGTTCTGCTCCAAAGATTCATTTGATACTAAGTTTTTATTTCATTCTGTTTGTGAACAATATGCATGTGAAATGCCGCTTGACATAAAATGTAACTGGTCACACAAACTAAAGTGCTGTTGACTCCTATGTTATTGCCTTGTGTACAGTGTTACACAAACCTTGTGAAAAATGACCATAGAAAATGGTATCCTTGAGAGAACAAGCAATATATTTTTGATGGGTCTCACTTTGAGTTTTAAGCATGACTCGCCAAAAAGTTTTTCCACCACACGTCTTTGTTCTTTTTGCCCAAAAACTTGCATTAGTTAAACATACTGTACAAGATGAGCCATTATTCATGAAACAGAAATGTAACTATTTTTCTCATTTATACTCACTTTCCATTCAGAGCCCACAAGCTGTGCCATTCACAACAATGCTGTATCCAAGTCTATTTTAAGTCAGCACAACAGACCTATGTGACGATTTTTAGGTTAAATCCCCAAGAGTTTTGGAATGAATGTATTAGGGGTGAAGTTCATAATTTAAAATTAAATACTATTCTTTGTCTAAGAAGAACATTGTTTCGCATATACACTTTAAAAACATGCATTGGATAAAAAACCATCTTATTCAATAATGAATTGCGTTATGATGAATGCACAAATTTAAAATGTGTTTTATATTCTAACCATGGCAGTTGATTGTCTGCAGTATTGATTTGGTGTACTGATATTAAAGGTATGGTGCTCTTAAACTGCTTAGGTATGCAGATCTCTGCTTGTCTTTCTTCTGTAAAGTGCACTTACACCTGACTAGTCTTTGAGCCCGTCCCTTTTCAATTTATATGCTGCCCCTTAGCCAACATCATCAGGAAATGCGGATTCGTTCCACTATCTTATGCGGATGACACCCAAATAGTGGTGGCAATCTCAAACAATACCACTGAGACCGCGGATAGAATCAGACTCTGCATGGACCAGGTCAGTCACTGGATGCAAGACAACTGCTTAAAATTGAATGGCGATAAATCGGAGGTCATGCTATTGGGGGCCGAACCTGACATCTGGTCTAACCTCTGGTGGCCGGACAGCCTTGGCAGATGTCCTTCGCCGGTGGACAACGTGAGGAACCTAGGTGTCATATTTGACTCCAAACTAACTTTTAAAGCACAAATAAACAATCTCTCCTCTTCTGTTTGGTATACGCTGAAACTGATTAGGAAACTGTTGCCATACATTCCGCCTGACACCTCCAAAACCCTGGTTACCTTGTTAGTCCTATCAACATTAGACTATGGTAATGTATTATATATAGGACTACAAAAACAGCTGTTACTAAAACTTCAGCTGCTCCAGAACGCGGCAGCCAGGCTGGTTCGGAATATTCCTAAGTTCGAACCTGTAGCCCAAAAAACTAGAGGCCTACACTGGCTCACGGTAGGAACAAAAATTCAGTTTAAGTCAGCCTGTTTAGCTTAAAAAACACTGCACGGTTCAGGCTCTCGCTTCTTAAAAAGAAACCTAAAACCCTACAAACCTTCTAGGACCCTAAGATCCAGCAGTGCTAAGCGCCTCATGACCCCCAGATTCAAACAACTAAGGTGGGGGTGGGGGGGAGAAGCTTCATAGGCAACACAGCAATAACATGGAACAAGCTTCCAGTCGAACTGAAAAACAGCCCCTCATTGTGGTCCTTCCAAAAGAACTTAAAGACCTGGCTTTTCTCAGCTTAGCCCGAGCGTGCACCAGATCCACCGCCAGGCAGTTTAATCTTTGGTAGCGCCAAGACGTCCTCGGGCACTCTATAAATCACTAAATCAAATCAAATCAGGTAGAGTTGAGTAATATAAAAATGGGAAATACATTTCAAAAAAGAAATAAAAATAAAAATAAGCCATCACAGGTTTGGCTAGAGATCGTTTACTGAGTCTTGCAATGGTGGACAAGTGAACAGAGTGATAACAGACTGTGCCTGGAAAACAAGCTTTGAAGGTGTGGGCTCCACACAAAGAGAAGATGCACAAACAGTGAATACATTTAGGTAATAAAAATGGGGAAAAAATCTGATCTATATTGCTAACTCTCAGACCCTCATTTTTTCCAACAACATAATTAAAGCTGGTGGCAAACATGGGATGGCCAATGTTATCCTTAGCTGTACCCAGCACAGTAGTGCAAATCTGTCATCAGTTAATGCTACTCCCTGATTGGAATAATGAATCATGGAAAGGCGGTGTCGTTATATCAGTGTTAAAGAGAGAGCCAATGCATCTTCCCTCTTGCTCTTAATTAATATCAATTGTAGACTGTGTCAGCAGAATCTTTGCCAAACATCTTCTGAATTAATTAGATCAGAGAGCACTTGATAAGGGAATGGTTTGCAACTGCCAAGCAGGCTTTACTTCAGGGGTTTCAGTCAATAGGACAGGCACACATGTTATCCCGTCTAGTAGAAGAGAAAACACTTGATCCTAGACAATTGTATACTTGCTTTGTTGACAATACGTTCTTGTTTAATGGCGTTTGCTGACGATGCCTTTAGAGCAAGTAAAGATGAAGGCGCATTGGTATAAATGACTGCTATATTTCCTGATTATAGTCATCAAAACATCTGGATCTAGTTGCAACACCCTACCACTAACTCCTGTGCTGGCAAGATGAAAATCATATTTTGTCTCCTATTTTATTTAGTTTGTACTCAACCAACTTTCTTGCTGGTTTCCAAATTCCTTGCTCTCATTGCTTAATGCAGAGAGCTCTGAGCTGCTGTACATATAGGGTATCTCACCACTCAGAGAGAGATTCCGGAGATCCGGGGCTCCCACAACTTCAATGGAGAGGAACTCCAAGAAAAGTGAACAAACAACAAATGTAACTGCAAAATATTTTTGTCTTTTGCACATGTGAACAAACTGGTAACAACTGGGATCACAAACATAGATAGTACCCAACTAGATATTTGTGGATCTGCGTAATGTACGGCAGAACCTTGGCATAACTATATACATATTGAGATCATTAAAGCTTTCATTGTATTAAAAAACAAACTTATGTTTGAATATGATCTCTGGTGAGCTGGCCTTGGCCGTCCTGAAAAGTCCTTTGGACTCTAAAGTTGTCTTCAATCGCCTGTATGGTACACATTTGGGGTTTCAAAAGATTTTCTGACTTTAAATCCATAGAGACCAAGTATAAGTGGTCGATTTTAGGCCATTAAAGAACACTCAAGTTGATATATTCCTAAAAGCGAATAAGTCAAGCTTGCAACTGACTGCTTCCCTCTCAAGCCTACTTTTTCAAAATAACTTTGTGATTGCTAGGAACAGCATATGTGCCTTGGTGTTCTTTGCTCTAATATCGCATAGTGCATAATATATTGTTTGTTCATTTTTGTGCTAATATTTAGATAAATGAACCTGATATGAATGACGCAGTTAAGAATACAGGGTTTGTGATCAAAATGTACTATAAAATAATTGAATGCCAATGTTATCTATTAAAGATTTATCAAGTATCATTGACAAAGATTCCTCTAGTTGAAAATATCAAGTTATGGCATGATCCAATATGCAAAATATAGGAGGGATCTTTTGCAATTCAGAAAAGGATATCCTCTTTCCTCTAAGCTATTACTTTCAGTGTTGCATTTAAGAAGGGCCAACAGAAAAGATGGTGGGCTATAGAAATTGCAAGGAATCAATATTAAAAAAAATTCCACTTGCAGACAATATTAAAATTGCAGATTAGAATGCATTTAAACTGTAGCAGGAATGTTTTTGCATGTAAAAGAACACAAAGGAAAAATGTGCATGCTTGAAATGTGTAAAAGAATCACATTGGAATGCATTTCAATTTTGCTGATAGAATGTTTTCACATAGAAAATATCACGTCAAGATAATGTGCTTGCTTAAATCTATATGAAAATAACGTGAAGCAAAAAGGTTTTGTAGTAAGCTGTAATTCTTAAATATGCCCCTTTATTTAGGCACAAGGCTTTTCTTTGGCTCTTGCTCATAGCTAAGTAGATGTCTATTTAGGACATTTTGCCTAGCACCAATATTTTGCTAAAGAATGTGCTGACTTTAAGCTTATATTCCCCTAGCTTCATCATACCATATTAGATCATCCACTTAACAATAAACCTTGCTGTGAATTCATAATGAATAGACTGTTAGAATGAACAATAATGTAGATATACCTTATATGTGCCTAACTAGAACCTTATTGATATATTTGTTTCAGCGCATCTGACCAGCCTTTGTATTCACAATAGACACGTAATGCAGCATTTAGCTTAGGTAAGAAGGTTCTCATGAGAACTGTCCTCCATATTTCTAAGTACTAGCAACAGTGTTTTACAATATACCGGCCTGAATGTTTACAGTGGGAATTGAGCGGGTTTCATTGGATAAGAAAATAGGACATCTATTACTTTTCATTATCTTATTGTGTGATTTTATATTAATGAGTGTTCCTAGTTAGTAAAAAAGAGATCCTGCTTTCTGACCTCTGAGACTAACATGGAGAAGGCCTTTTATGACTATGATATGGGAGAGCGCTTTATTGCACCCTTGCCCTTTGTTACCGGAAGCTATTACTAAAGGCGACCTTATTCTTCTTCTTTTGTGTTGATCAATGCTACTGCAACAGTCATTCCTCTATCACTGATATTTTCACAGTTTCTACTGTACCTGTGGGGAACTCAGCTTAGCTTCCAGAATAACTCCTTATGGGAAGCTCTAGCCTCTAACTATGCTCCTAAATCTTGCTCTTTGCTGAAAAGGAGCTCTTCATGGGTTTTTCTGTGTAGGGTAGAATAGGCTATTTAGCTAGATAGTGACAATTACCTTTATAGAACACTTTGTGTTGAGTTATGCTGTTACTAATCAATCCTTTACTCGATCTTTCTGTAAACTGGACTAATCTAAATAAAGATGACAAAACTATACTAATCCTTTAAGATAAATAAAGGTTTTGAAAACTCAATCAACCTCTCATCATTGACTGAATCTTAAGGTTCTGGCAGTTGATGATTCATGCATGACTTGTGTTTTGTTCCAGCTCTATTCGTACCACAGTGGCAAAGGTCCATCTTACCTGTATAGTGGCATCTGGATTTCCAGTGGTCGAGATCTGTAAATTGGGGAGTTAAGTCCTAAATACCATTTGGCCAATCCTTTTGGCGCCAAAAAAAGATTAATGACAACAACTTCAGAGAATCTCTGAGTTATCTCAGCCTGTTAGCCCAGGCCCCGGGATGCATGGCATGGAATTAAAAACAGATATGCAAACCAACAAGAAGGGTTTGTTATGTCTTAATAAGACCAAAACCATTGTGCCATGGAACTTGATCAAAGCTTTCAGATGGATATTAGCTGGGTCATTTTGGCTAGGGGTGGGCGGAACTCACAGAGTTACATAAATACCTTGCAAAAATCTGCAGAGCTCCACAAATGGGTAAAATTCGGCATGTCACGCAGCTCGCCACAATTTCTAGCGTCGGGAGCTTGTACTGCATTGTAAAATCAGTGTGAATGGCACCATGGGCGTGCCAGAGGGCTCTGCTTCTTTCTGCCGCTACAGTAGACTTCCTAGTCAGGCAGCAGCTTTCTCAACATGGACAGTCACGACATGCCGGGAGGAGTTTTACTGCCCAAAAATCCCACTGGGGACGCAAATTCTCACTTACGCTTGCCAACTTAAGGTTGAAAAGCTGCACGCAAGAAAAAACTCCACCAAGCAGCGGTTAGCTGAGTTTTGCCAGAACTCGACGTTCTAAGCAGAACACAGAGTGGGTAAAGGCAAAGCTCTGCAAACTCCACTGGCAGAGCTGAATTTTTCACACACGCTTAATTCTGGCACTGGTTCAAACTACAGTTTTACTTTAGCTGTGATCCTTTGGGCAGTGTTTCTACCTTTTTGTGCACAAGTTCACTGCCCTTTAAGAAATTATTTGATCAACTCAGTCCAGTTTCCAAGTTGCATGCAGCTTCGCTAAGGAGTAAACACATTAAGGGCCTTATTTATTCTTACGCCGCCGTTGCGTCACTTTTCAGTAACGCAGCAGTGGCATAATCAATGTGCCTTACTGCGCCCTATTTACACCTAGGCAGATGTGTCACTTTGTACTTTGTCACCTGCACTACATTATACCTGCGTCAGGTATAATGTATACAGGGTGGGCGTTCCCACGTAAAAAAGGATTGAGGAAGTGGCGCAGTGAAATCGATGAGATTTCACTGCACTACTTCTACGACTTGACTGTGTCAATTGCTTACCTCTGCTTCAATCAGGCATAAGGAGTGACGCAGGGCCTTTCCCATGCGACTCGCCCATGTGTAATGACACCATTGCTGGAGTTGTGTCTCTTGACGACACACTTCGTGATGCATCATTACTGCGCCACCAGATACGCCAGTATCCCTGACGTATCTGATCAACCCTTGCAATGTAGAGCACTGTAGTGTAAATACGGCGCATCCATGATGTCACAAGGAGGGTGCAATGAAAAGCGTTGCATCACAGTTTGTACCCAGCGGTGCATCACTTTTAATAAATGAGGCCCTAAATTATATGGAATGTGAACGCAAATACACTAAATCCTCTCAAAGTTGCCTGCGTGAATATTGGCAACGCAATGCATGGGAAAGTAACCCACCAGTGCATATTGTGTTGTCATTCAACTTGCTACACATGTTGCTATGCTGTGTTTTTAATCTTCCCTAAGACCCAGCACGTGCGATCGCACGCGCATGCACTCATTTTTTTTTTTTTTTTTAAATGTACAACAGGAACCAAGAGAAATGGAGAAGGAAGGTTCATAAAGTAAGTCTAGTAGCCCCAGGCATGCCCTGAGCCTCGCTCTATTAAAAAGTGATAGCATGCGTAGGGAGTGTGGGATTTCAATAGAGCGTCAGAAGTGCAAACAGTCTCCGTGTTGACTTTGATTTGCAAACCCGCAGCTTGCTTGATTCAGTGAACCAAGATATCCCTAAGTCAACAGAGTCCACGGTCATCAATAAGGCGAGTAAATACCGGCTGACAGATGTGCCGTTTGCAGGCACTTCGAAATGAAATAATTGCCAAGAATGAAATATAATGTTTTCTGTCGTTGAGAAAGAGCAGGTTCTGCTACAGACCAACAAATGTTTCAGGTGGAGCATATATCCATTTTTATTAGTTTAACACTTGCATTTGAGAGATCAATATTGCTTTATTGTTAGTATTAAAATCTGACCAGACAGGTACCTAAAATATACAATTTTTGTTACACTCCAGCTGAGCTCTCCCTTTGAAACTAAAAAGTGTAAAAGTTTCAAACGTTCATATTGTTTCTGCAATACAGTGCACAGATGTTATATAAACTATGCGCATTAAGTACTGACAAGTGGACTGATCGATATTTACAGTGACCAGCCAGTCCCAAAAATCTTTGCACTAATCACTTAGACAAAATAATTTTAACACTAATTTGTAAAACAATAAGTGCCGGTTCCCAGAGGCAACACTATGAAAGATCGGGATTCTAATGCCAAGACTGCTAGTCTTGATTCAACCTCAAGCCTCTCTAATCCACCACCAGCCACTCCCTGCCATTTTAGATAATTTTTGCAGGTTCCTTTTCACCCCGGCTTTCTCTTGTTCTCGTTGTTTTCAGTCACTTTACCAACAACTAGCGGTAATTATCGCTATGTTGGTTTTGCGACAATATTAATATCGGCGAGCTCCGCCGATTTTTATCGCTTAGGAGCCTTGCTATTATCAAGGTTTATCTCCTAAGCGATAAAAATCGCCGCAATGCATGAATATCGCTGTAAAGTCAGCGATATTCATGCATTACCGAGCTAATGCTCTTAGCCATGTTATCCACCTCCCATTGGATAACATGGCTAAGAACAGCTCTGGGCAGGCGTTAGCTTTTGGAGATATTCGCGCTTAGCGCAATTATTTCCAAAAGTTGGTAATAGGAGATAGAGATGTTAGCGACTGTTTCCAGTCGCTAACATCTTGGCACGCCCACTTTGCATGTCATTAGCGATAATTATCGCTGACATGCAAAGTGGGCACCTAAATGCCCGCTATCTCCGACTAGCTGTCGCTAACTGGTGTTAGCGACAGCTTGGTAATAGGGCGATAAAATTATCGCCGCTTTAGCGGGAAAAATTCCCGCTAAAGCAGCGATAAGGCCCTTGGTAATATGCCCCTTTGTTCCTCTCTCTTTCCTTCTTTTGTGTTATCCTCTCTCTAGCTCTGGACCACAGATTGTTAAGGAAAAGTAAGTGCCACTCTCCAAAAAAGAGAGACGGTGGGCACCACCTGCAACTCCCGGCTCAAATAAAGCACTGCCTACCTGAGGAAAAAGGCATTTGTTGTTTCACACCTTTCAGTTCGTGCAAGTGTCGCCTTTGTGCTAGTGAGCCTGAGCAAACATCAGTGCAAAATTGCACTAGACAATTGGAACGTTTATGAAATCTATTCCCACTTATGTGACGTTACAAACTGTGGAACATATGCTCTGCGCAGTGAACTATGATTTGCACATTAATCATTAGCTTGAAAAATCTATTTGAAATTCGAGTATCTGTTTAGTTCAAAAACTTTAAGCAATTCGAATGTGTATACTCTGGTCTCCTCGAGTAAAATCACATTAAATGTTTACAAGTTTTGTCACATTCCAATGAATACAAAGGATGCTATCATTCAAAAACAAGACTTGCACCCAAAACCATGCCTGCATATAGGATATGTTAAGAATCCTTTATCCATTACAGATTGGGAAGAGATTTAGAGATTTGGGCCAATCAGGAAAACATAGATTTTTGAGTGCAGGTGGGAACAGTTTTTGAACCAAGAAACATCTATTTCTTAATAGCGATTGAGGCACCTATGTTTGGATGAAAAACGAAAAGGTATGGATAGAATGATCTGATCTCAGCCACTAATGATTATTTTTGGCCCAACTATAGTCCACTGCAGCTTTGCTAACTGTGCAACAAGAGCCACCAAATGCAATCAGTCTTGGGAAGAGGTGGAGTGCAGTCTGAATAGCTGGATCACATTCCCTATGTGTGGAGCCCACACAGCCACAGCCAAACTGTGGCCTTATTCTGTAACTCTGAGTTAACATGCCAATGGCTGTGATCCGTTTAAGTACTCTATTCATTACTTCTTATTTTTGTCTACGAGTAACACTAAGTGGGTGTGGGTATGTACAGACCTGGGTTCTGTTGCTCGCTGGGCCCCAGGGGTCAAACTGCACTGTACTTATGGAGCACAATTAGGTTAAACCCAGTCTGTGGTTGCTTGTCTTCTTGTTTCAGAGGGAATAGGCCCAGCAGTTCCTGCTTGATCTTCGATTTGTGGTGATGCAGGAACTTTGGAATTTACTGAACTCTTGGTAGTCCACAGCATGGAAGCTATGTGAGCAAGACATTGGATACATTGGTGTAGCTAAGTTCCTACGCTGCAACCCCTCCTTTTCTTGCTTCAGACAGGACCTTAAATCTCTATTACTCAACAACTACTTCAACAAGAACACTTGATGACTTACGTCTCCCAAAGACCCAACCTTCTTAGACAATTCCCATCCCTGACAATATGTCTACGTAGACTCAAATTATGTCCCCTTCCCCAGTACTCAATTGTTTGATTGATATATATCACTGTATCCTTACTCTGGTCTTCTTTACTGCTCTGCTGTACTATATTTTTCTATATGACTGTTTGTGAATCCCACTTGACTTTCATCATGTACTTTTTGTAAACGTATTCTCAAAACATGTAAAGTGCTCTGAGACCCTTGGGTCTAGCCAGCCCTATATAAAACTCAAATAAATAAATAAATATAAATAAATAGACAGTTAGGCAGGCACCCTCCTGCCAAGTGCAGACTCTCAATGTATTTCTCTCAGTAAATCTCCCCACAATTATAGATTGAGTGTCACGAGAAGCCATATTATGGGGCTGATTAGGATGAAGGATTTTCCGCATCCTCCGGGCCGGCGGAAGCCACCGCCGGCCTGGAGAATGCGGAAAATCCTCTGCGGACCCACCAAGACCCACCGCCACATTAGGATGGCTGGTGGGTCCTGGTTTCCATCCACAGCTTTTCCGCCGTGCCTGGTTTACAACCGCGGCAGAAAAGCACTAATATGGTGACGGTGTCTCTCAGACACCGTCAGCCAGATTAGGATGTGCTCGGAAACATGCTTTTCCGCGGCGGCTTTTCCACCGTGGAAAAGCATGTGTAACTTCACTGCGGGAGCCCGTTGCGGGCCCCCTAGGTGAAGGGGGGGTGGAGGGTACCCATGGTACCCCCCAGCATTTGTATGCAGTAAGCGGCAGGCACCGCGCGGTGCCTGCCACTTACTACATACAAATGCAATGCATGCATTTTTAACATTGCTGTGGGTGCAGCTTGAAGCCGCACCCGCCGCAATGTTAAAAATAGAGGATGTGACCGCCAGAGTGGCGGTCACATCCTAATTGCACAGGAGGGAACTCCGCAGCCCATGCTGAGCTTCCCTCCTACTCAGGGGTCGCGGACAGACTCAAGTCCGTCCGCGATCCTAATGACCCCCTTAGACTCTGTCCTTTCATGTATATAGATCACAGCCCATTTTGGTAGTACAATTTCAACTAGACGGGTCTCCCAAGAGACATCACAGTGAATACAGTACAGTAAGCAAGTACAAGGAGACACAAAAAAGAACTTTAAAGGAGGTTACATGTGAGAACTAATGGGTTCTTTGCTGATTGAAGTTGAGCTGATGGCATGTTTGCAGCTTTTCTGCAGACTTTACCTGGGGATGTGGAGATTTGGTGTTCTTTAAATGGGACATGGAATGATATCTCATAACATGTAAGGAAAGCCTAAGGTCAAGAGATTGAAATTCAGTGACAGCACCCAATAGCTTTAACTAGCTGATGGAGAAGTCAAACCCAAAGAGTGTTTTGGCTTTTAAGATGCAGCATGACTAGCGAGCTCAACACTCAAGTGACTAGTGAGAATTTGCTGCAAGACAGGAAGAGTAAGGTGACCAAATATTAAAAAAATAAAAACAGCAGGAATCTTCGTATTATTGTGCCATTGATAGGAGATCATTAGCTTTTGAAATATCAGCTTTAGGATCTGCTAGCGTTCTAGTTGATCCTGAAAGGTGAGTATACAAACTGTAGATCTGCAGATTGCAAATGGTAAAAGGAGCTAGTACATTGCTCCATGACCAAGAAGGGGAAGAAGGGAAAAGGTTTAAGCATTGAACATTAAAAGGATGTGAAGAAATTGCAAGCAGAGCTGCAGCATGAGCTTTTGTGGAGGAGGAAGAAGCATTGGACATGTGTACTAAAAAACGGTCACCAAAAACTGGGCATGATTTGCGACCATTATTTTTGTGACCAGTGACTTTTACAAACCGTCCTATGTAGCAGTAGGTTGGTTTGTAAAATTCCGAATCAGAGAGGGTGGCAATCCGATGGATAGCATGAATTTTAACGACGGGGTCACAAATCGATTTGTGGCCATCTCAGGATGGTGGTCTGCTAGAATCAGCAAATCACTTTATCTGTGATCGCCTTTTAATAAAGTAACATTTTTCTTAAATGCATCCTTATTTCATTTAAAGGAAATGCTGCTGCATTTAAAAAACAGTTAGTTTAAAAAAAAAACATTTGCTTCAATCAGCTTTTATTTTAAATTCACAAATGGCAAAAGGTTACCAAGAGGCTCCCTTTCCTTTGCAAACTGCTTCACTCCCCAACTCAGAAGTCAGTCATTTTTCAATGTTTTGTGATCAGATTTTGGTCGCAAAACAATCATACTTCTCATAAGGATTTGCGATTTGGAAGGGACGCCTACAATACTACCCTTCTAAGTAGAGATTTGGTATTGCGTTGCAAAGCCTGTTTAGGAGTGTGTGACAATTTATCATCTCTTAAAATGGCTTTAGCAAATGTTGCTTAACATTTTTGCTGACACACCCAGTGACTTGGACTGTTTGCAACCGTACAAATGTTTAGCACATCTGGCACCACAACCCTTGAAAAGTGATAATGTTGAGTTACGTTATGCAGATTTGTAGAGTGCACTATCACCCAGGAAGGAATCCTGACGCTGAGCAGGTGTGAGTCTAGCTGAAACTAGGATCTAGTTGGACTACTGGAACAGCCAGGTCTTCAACTTCTTCAGGAATTCTAGAAGTGAGAAGTGTGTAGCTGCACGTCTTTCCATGCTTTAGTAGTGAGAAGGCTTGACTGACGGATCAGGTTTTCCATATGCATGGGATGTAAGCTAATTGGTGTCCTGATGAGAGGAGATGTCTTGAAGATTTGTGAAAGCAGATGCCATTGGTGAGGTATACTGGACCAGTGATATATAGCTTCTTGAAAGTGTGGGTTAGGAGTTTGAATTGTGCTAGTTTGCGCATGTCGAGCCTGTGGAGCTACTTCACATGAGCTGTGATGTGACTGCGGCATGGGAGGTTGAGAGCGATTCTTGCCACCAACTTCTGAGTGGTCTGCAGTCTTCTAGTGAGTTTTTTGATGACATCAGCATAGCGGGTTGTTAGAAGCCGGCGTTCCTGCGCGCACCGTTGTTGTCAAGCGCGCGACCCGGATCCCCCCTCTCCCATGTTAGGCCAAGAAAGGACACCGTCCGAGACAGCCCTGCTCACCCCCTTAGTAGCTTGGCACGAGCAGTCAGGCTTATCTCCAAGGCACGAGTGCTCAGTATGTGCAACCACGCCCACAGCAATCCCAGTGATGTCACCACAAATGGACTCCACACAAGTTTGTATAAAACAAGTATACTTTATATAGAAAGATATACGAAATGACCACACAATACAACTTCCACACATATACGATGGGTAATATTGTTTCCGGTGGGTTGGGCGGTTCTAATCCCCAACCACCGCTTCTAGCCAACAGTTACGCTGACTTTTAACTGTTCCCAACAAGTTAGGTACATGGTATCCCTAGAATCACACACATTGCAAAATACAAGCAATATTGCACTACTTAACAATGGATTCCTCTACAGTGCCATAGTGAAACAATCAATGCGTAGTGCCATGATCATGCACTGAGTCAACACAAGATAATGCAACCCGGTTCGCTACCAGCATCCCCTGTTCAAGGAAGAAATACAGCAATGCGTCAAGCTGCAATTACGTACAGTGCGATAGGAAGACAAAGCAATGCATATCGCCACCAGCATGCCCTGTGCAAGGAAGGAATAGGGTAATGCGTGACGGTGCAATTTAGTACAGTGCAGTAATCAACCAATGCAGTGCGCTACGCTAGGATCCTGTATCCAGCAAGAGAAACATAACTTAGTGCGTAACGCACTAACCCCTGAGTTTGTTAAGCACCACTAGTATCAGGCGTTGTCCAATAGTTCAATAGTTCATTAGCACCAAATATGCAAAGTGTTACATGTTATGCGACCGGTTGCTCCCAACACGGATCAACGATGACACCCAAGATCCACTCCGGCCCCTAGCCCCTGTACTGCCCTGTCGGGGACCAGCACTGGCCGAGATCTGGGCCAAAGCAACAGGCGCAAACACCTGCCAGCAGCGAGAGGCCGAGAGAGTGAGCCTCCGAGCTCGCACCCCGCCCCAGGTGATGATCCACTTTACCTGGGTGGGGGGGTGCAACCCCACTCTCCTCTCCTGCAGCACTCCAGAACCTTGTCACTACGGGCAAGGCACACTCAGGCCGGAGGTTCAGCTCCTGCGGGGCTGCCAGACCGGGCTGCCAATGTTCAGCACAAACTCCTTCCACGAATCTTTCCAACCAACGGTGCTGCCACTCTACATTGCCTTCAAAGGCCCGATCACTTGGTCCTCTTCCAGGTGACCACAATCACCTTAGGTACCCATTTGGAGGTCTCAGGCTGTCACGCACAGTCTCACCACCACGCCACTTGAGACTTCCTGGACACTTTTATGGTCCTGTGTATCCAAACAGGGAGCCAGCTCACCTCAGGCCCTTGGGGTACAGGATGCAGCACACAGCAAAGTCCTGCTCAGGAAGAAGGGGGGACACGACCAACTGCAGCGCCTCTTCAGTCTCTCCTCAGTCAAGAGCTACAAACTGCCCACAAGCCCCAGATCATGAAGCATGGGTCAAGTGTCTCCTGCAGCCTACTCAGCAACTCTTCCTGAGGCAGAGGTTTTTTTCCTGATCGTGGACAGGTCAAAGCTGCCAGAGACTCGACCAGTCCACGGCGTCTTCAAAGTTCTCCCAGCACTTCTCTGAATGATACCGAGACAGTTCTCGACGACATCAACTTAACCAAAGTCTTTGGGTTACAGTTCTTTCGGTTATACCCCTCATTGTCTTTAAAGCTTCCTAGTGCTCAGGGGTCCAGACCCCTCCCTAAATCAGTCTTGCGTGTCTCCCCCCCCAGTGTCACTGTCCTCTCTTTGATACTGGGGGCCGGGATCTTTAATCACTCAGAGGGAGATGGGTCTGTTGTTTTATGGCTCTGACCCAGGCATTTTCACCTCGCAACGCCTCTCCTTCTCCCCGGTCCAGGTGCAGAGCAGCCTGGCGACGTCTCCACCCCTCCTCTAGAGCACGACCTCCTTCAGCCTTTCTCCCCGATCCAGGCAGGCAATTCACATTCTGTTGAGACACACAAAAAAGGTTTAAAGCACACACTCGCCATTTTCTTAAACAGCGGTTTCTGGACACACAGCGACAAAACCATCTACCCAAAAAGATGCGGTCTGACGCTGTGAGTTCAGACATACCAAACTTCACTGGTCCATTTCCAATTCTTGGGAAACTAGGCTAACAATACTACACCCAGCCTCCCCCATTCTGTCCTATTGGCAGGATGGCCTTTCACTAGAAAAAATGAAATGGAGTATTTTCCACTGTCAGGGTCTAGCACCTACACTGGCACCAGTCCTGCCTTTTACCTACACTGCACCCTACACTGAAGACCTATGGTCCCTCTCTGCGCATTTCTTTAGTACGAGCCCTGGCACACACAGTGCACATCGCTTAGGGATCTTGCTAGTAAGGCAAACATACCAACCAGAGACAACCAATCACCACTACAATGTATACAGGGAACAGCTGTACTTTGCACACTGATTAGCAGTGGCAAGTACCTACAGCATCTAACTTCACAACTCTCTGTCAGGAAAACGCTCTAGGGAAAAGCAAAAAGTTTAAGTGAACTTTAACCAACAAGGCCAAGTCCAACACGGGTGTTCCCCATAGTCCAGCTTCCTTGTGACAAGGGAGGGTGTGGCAGTGTTTTGGGTGCTGATAGGGAGCCATTTGAAAATTGTCTTCAACATCTTCTGGGTATGGAAACGTGTGGTGGTGATGGTGTTGATTTGGGTGTTCATGTCAAAGTCTGCCATTGAATATCCCAAGGTTCTTGGCTTTGTTGGTCCTAGTTTTGCTGGCCACCAAGTGGAGTCCCACTGTGAAGTGCTTCCCTTGAAGATCATGACTTCGGTATTGTTGTTGTTCAGCTTCAGACAGTCGGGCTTAATTCAGTGGTGGATTTCAGTCATGCAAGCATTGAGCTTCTCCTGCATACTGGGGGGCAGATTTACAAGCCTGTTGTGCAATTTTTGTGTCACTTTTCCCCTGTTAAAAATGGCACAAAAGTGGCGCAAGGGGCTTGTAAATCTGCCCCTGGGTTTCTTGTTGCATGACAACAGAATAGCAGTACTGGTGGCTGAGATTGACCGCTTGGAATAGGCATCAACTTTCAGAGTATTTCGTCTGTAGCACAGGGAGAAAGAAATGATTGTAGGGGGCATCAGACAGTTTTTACAAATCATTAAAGACGGCTATCCCACAGTGTCCTTCAAAAATATAAATGGTTCCTGCAGTGCCATAATGGCATAACTATTTCCCAAAACTAACCATATTTCTCTGGTGGTAAATGTAGTACATGTGCACGATACCCTACAGATACAGAGATGCGTTTAAACATCTTACAAGTGTGCAGTATTAAATGTAACATAATGCTTATTTTCTGAAAACAGAGTGCTGCAGTAAGTACAGTTTTTGGTATGCCTCTGACTGATCAACTTGATGTGATAAATAATTCAACAGGCATAATTTGCATTGTCTGCCTCAAGTGCAATCTATGAGTAAAAGAAGAAGATAGCATAAGGTAAGTGTGTCCTTGAGGGGAGCTATACCACAACCAACCAGCTGCCACTATTTCTGTTGGGGTGAAGTCACAAGCAACACACGATTAATCCGTACTTAACCCTCTGGTAGCTTAGCACAAAAGCAGTCAAGGTTAACTTAGGTACAATGTGTAAAGTATTTATGCAGCACTTCCAACAAACAGTAATAAAATGTAAACACAACACAAAAAAAATCCCACACCAATTTAGGAAACTAGAGTACAATTTAATATATTTTGAGGGAGCTGTTTATAATCCTACACCAGAGTGGAGCTAGGGAGAGTTTCAATTTGTTGGTGAGTAGAGCAGGGAGAGGGTATAGGGTGTGAGATGAAGGTTTAGAGGTGGAGATAAGTTTGGCTATCTCTTCTTCTGGAATGGGCTGGAAAAGGGACCAGGGTTTAGTGTTGCGAGTGAGAGCACAATTAAGTACTCCAACTAGGCTGCTACGGGAGGGGAGGAGCAGTTGGTGACCAGAGAACGCTAGATCTTGGAGATCTTGTCATTGAAGAAGGTGGCAAAGTTATCGCACCGCTCCTTGGAAGCCTGGCCCAAGGACGTATCTGGTTTGGAGGTTTGTTGTCTGATGATCCTGACGAGCTCCTTGGGTCTGTTTTTTGGGCAATCCAGTGCAGAGCTGAAATATACCCATTTTTTGTTCTTG
Source organism: Lissotriton vulgaris (assembly GCF_964263255.1). NCBI lineage: Eukaryota > Metazoa > Chordata > Amphibia > Caudata > Salamandridae > Lissotriton > Lissotriton vulgaris. The sequence continues at coordinate 901,811,895 of NC_141687.1, forward strand.
ATATGGCTGTTGTATTTCTTCCTGAGGATTCTGAGTTGATCGCGGTGGAAGGTAGTAGGCATGCTCCTCCAGCGTCTTTCTGATGCTCTAAATTGTCTCCTTTCGTCGTTGATGACGGAGTCGCACTAAGATCGGGACGGAATGGCTCGTTTTTTTCCAAGTTTCAGGGGTGCTAGTTGATCCAGCAGGGCTACCATATTCGTGTTATAAAGCGAGGTGAGGTCATTTGTGGAGAGATCATTGTCACTGGGTAGGAGCACCTTTAGGCTTTCTTCCATGGCGTTCAGTGGGATCTGGGAGAGATTTCTGGACCATTTGGGGGGGGTATTGAACAGGAGGCAGGGATAGGACTCTTCTGTTGATGTGAAATAGGATCATGTGGTGATCCGACCAGTCCACTGTAAGAATGTAGTCAATCGTGATTGCATCTCAATGGGCAATGATGGCATCCAAGGTCGCTCCTTTGTTGTGAGTTTCTTCCGAGCAGTGTTGGAAAAGGTTATTGTCGCAGAGGAGATTATTAAGAGAGTGAATTAGTGTGTTGCTGGATCGTTCCAGCGCAGGTTGAGATCCCCCGAAGATTAGGTAGTTAGTGTCTTTGAGAGCACAAATGGCAATCAAGTTAGATAAATGTTCCCCAAAAGTGTGAGTGTTACCCGGTGGGTGATAGAGAAGGTGACCAACTAATGAGCTGTATCCTTAGTTTTGATGTTGACAGTGAGACATTCAAAGGAGCTATACTTGCAGGAGTCCAATACAGTGATGTCTATGTCATCTTTATGGATGATGGCTACCCCTCCACCTCGTTGGTCTTTTCGATCTTTATTGATGATGGAAAAACCTGGTGGCACCAGCATATCAAAGCAAGGAGGGGAGATCTTGTTTAGCCATGTCTTCGTGATGAATGCAATATCTAAATCCTGAGAGAGTATGGCTTCTGCTAATTCCGTTGCATGCTTGAGGGCTGATCTACAATTAATGAGCATGCAGTTGGTGGATAATTTCTTATTGTTCGGATACTCTCCTGGTGGGTCCTCGGTATTGAGGAGAGGGAGGGCGGGGGTCTTTAAATTTTCGCAGGGGGGAGGTCTCTTCTGAAGCCGTAATCACTTGAATATTGGAATTCGGGGGAGCTGAGAGAATAGAGTCATAGGAGGCGGCTAGGTCCAATGCTTCTTCAGCGGACATTGCTGCTTTAGTTCTGGAAGGTCTTTGTGATTGGATCACAGCATCCTTACTAGGAGGAATCTGTACACCAGGTGCGGGGGCTTTGATTCTTATGAGAGACTGAAACGGGGTCTCAGCGTTGATCCTGGTGGGTCTCTGCAGCCGGTTCTCGCAGGTGGATGAGGGCCCGAGATGCGGCTTTAGGAGGATAGGGTCAGTCTGAGAAGAGGGCCTAGGTTGTGATTGATAGGGCTTTCGGGTCTTGCCTAGGTTGGTTAGGATTTCATAAAGGCCCCTATATATTAATTCTAGCTGGCTTTCTAATGGGGTCAGCAGGAGGGCCATATTCTCCGGGGCTGGGGGCGTGCAGTTTTGGGTAGGGACATCTCTCGGGGTGGGGAGCAGGGTTGAGTTGTATGGCCTAGTGGTAAGTTGGTCGTCCACACTGTCTCTGTTGGAGACAGTCGTAGGGGGGTCTAAATGTGGGCTCTGTCTCAATGATTCTGCTGAGGTAGCATGGAGGTCAGTAGACCAGGCCAGTGGGATGGTGGTCTGATGATGAGGAAGATGAGTTTGCAGGGGTGGAGGGGCTTGATCAGCCTCGGAAGATTGTGGGTCACGATTTGTGGGGCGGAGGAATGGGAGGAGCTTCTAAGGAGGTGGCAGAAGGATCTCATCGGGGGAGTGGGAATAGATATTTGCTTTGCCTGATGGTACATGTTGCCCAGGGAAGAAGGTTGGGGAGGAATGGTTCGAAAAGAGAGGGGCAGGGCGGAACGCAGAGCAAGGAAGTGGGAGTCGAAGGCTTCTAGGCTCACATTGTTAGCCTGTATCAAGACAGTGCCGTTTGAGTAATTGGTCACTGATGTGTTCCCGTTTCTAGTAGCCTGGTTGGGGGAAGAGGTCGTCAATTTACAGCTATGTGTGGTGGTCGTCGTTTTGGATATGAGAAGTAGCTTTCTTAATGTGGTGTTCCAGGTTTCAGGTCTATCCGTGTGGAAGATAAGATCCGCCTTTATCTGGCCTTTAGAAGTGCAGTGGTAGGTGTCCACAAATAGCGTTTCTGGGTGCTGTCTGATTAGCTTATGTTTGAAGTTTTTTCTCGCTTTTGGAGAGAGGCTAGGGGGGGAGCTAATAGCGAAGGCATTCAGGCCGTGTGGTTTCATATGGATTGGCATGAATGGGTCGACGGAGGTTGGAGAGCCCGGTGACATTGTTGCGTACTACATGGATGGAGGTTGCCGAGCTGCTGTTAAGAGAGGCGAGACTCCCTTGGTCTGGGAATGGCGACTATGGGCAACTGAGCGCGACTAGACATCGGCAGGCCCGCAAGGGACATCTCTGCTATGCGGGACAAGGGTCTCCCTTGGGTATGAGGCCATAGCGTAGCGATGAAAGAAAGAGGAGGCTGTGGGAACTAGGGTCGGTGGGGTTCCTGTTACCCTCGTCTGGGGTGGTAAGGCGGGAGACCTTATAGGTGAGGGAGCCTATAGGTTAGGCTGGGAGAGGAGTTACTGCTTAATGGAGGGAAAGTGAGGGTCAGTGGACTCTATGAGTCCCGATTTGAGGTGGTCAGAGGGCCAAGTCGAGGTGGGTGGGAGGGAAAAAGGTTCTGGGGCATAGGATCAGCAGAAAAATTAGTGTGGTTATGCTAAGGGGAGAAGAGGAAGCGTCTTGAGACAGGTCTGGAACCTTAGAGTGGACCAAGAGTCATCCGCGATGATGGAGCAGGCGGAGGGTAGTCTTTGGCATCCTGCGTCTGACCTAAGACCGCGTAGGGATCCTAACAGGGAGTTAAATGCAACTTTCTATTTTGCCAAGATGGAATAGTGTCGGCCATCTTAAAGTTAGGCATCGACTCCGTGTCAGTCCGGAGCGTGGTTAGGCTTCTTTTTGAGCTTCCTCTGTGCAGGTCTGAAAGAGGAGTGGGCCTTACATCCATTTGAGTGGCCCAGTGGGCGGGAACACAATAGGCATAGTAGATGCTGCAAACCATCAACCGGTGAAGTCCTGGGCGTCGGCCATCTTGGGGTCAGGTATAGACTTCAAGTCTTTCTGGCTCCTTTAAGATTTCCTTAATTGATATTTGGGCTGATTAAAAGGAGGAGGCGCCGTGCCTTAAGCCGATAGAGGGTTCCGGTGAGCAGGGGCTTAAGGAGCTTCAAGTGAGCTGTGCTCGATCAGGCACAGTCTCGAGCATCGGCCATCTTGGGTCAGGCATCGATTTCTTGGTGATCCGGAGCGTTATCGAGCTCCCTTGCTTCCAGCTAACTTCTGCGCCAAATTAAGGGCTGGGGGAGCTGCCCCTCAAAACGAAGAAAGCTCTGGTGTGCGGCTTGTCAAGGATGCTCCGCGAGAGATCCTGCGGGTGCGACCCAGGGTCCTTTTGGTCTCTTCGGTGCTCCTCGCTAGACGTCTGCTGGGTAACTCCGTCTGCGAGCAGGAGACTCCTGCCCTGAGAGTCACCAATGCCAATTCTGACTTCCGCGGGCCAATTCACCGGGTGGACCTGAGAATAGCCCGAAGGATATGCATTCCTGGGCTCCTCGGCTGGATCGCTTGGCAGCCAGGAAGCTGGGGGCGCTCTCACTGCAGTTCTGTCAGCCGCCCGATCGGTCCTGGTAAGTCCTGATGAGATTAGGGTTGGTGGCTGAGGCGGGGTGAATGGGGAGAGCGGGCCGGGTGAGATTTTCACTGAGTTAGTGATCTCAAGCCCGAGAGCCAGTTTTCCCGATCTTGCTATCCGTGGCCATCTTAATAAGGTCAGTAAAGTTCTTCATGGGTGTATTGGGATCTTTGTTTCCCACATATTTTAATGAATTACTCAGTTTTGTGGATGCCTTTAAAGAGATAAATTGGAGTAAAATAGAATTCTAGAAAGGTTCATATGGATGAATATATTAATTTTACCAATGTTCAGTTATACGTAATGTTTGTTGCACTCAGAATATCAGAAGTTTTGGGTATTTTCAAACCTGAAAGTATTTAATTTTGAATCAAAGTTTTCCCCCACTCTACTCCATGGAAGGTATGAGGCTGTGTGACTGCTTTTACTTGCAAAACACACAAAATGATGGGTGGAATGTTGCACAATGGCAAAACATTCACCCAAAGTCACAGATCTGGGTTTCATTCATCGTTATTTTGCTCACCAAGCCACCCAGTTCAGACATGGCCATATCCAAATCAGTCTTGACCCTGTGCCTCATGAGAACAGTCCAGACCGAACTGCGAAGCCATGTCTTCCCTGGACCAGAATCAAGCATGCTAGGACCGATTTCTGGCTATCAGCCGTCTTCAGCCATGATAGCTTGACTCCAGTGGCTTAGTGAGCAAGGGACCCACGTCTGGGCATACCCTTCCCACATAGGGTGAACAGCAAAACACACAAGGTGGATGAAATGTTGCACAATGGCAAAACATTCACCCCCAGTTACAGATCTGGGTTTAATCCATCGTTATTTTGCTCACCAAGCCGCCCCAGTTCAGTCATGGCCATATGCAAATCAGTCTTGACCCTGTGCCTCATGGGAACAGTCCAGGTCGAACTGCCAAGCCATGTCTTCCCTGGACCGGAATCAAGCATCCTAGGACTGGTTTCTGGCTATCAGCCGTCTTCAGCCAGGATAGCTTGACTCCAGTGGCTTAGTGAGCACAGGACCCACGTCTGGGCATACCCTTCCCACATAGGGTGAACAGCAAAACACACAAAATGATGGGCGGAATGTTGCACAATGGCAAAACAATTGCACAATGGCAAAACATTCACCCCCAGTCACAGATCTGGCTTTAATCCATAGTTATTTTGCTGGAGTCAAGCTATCCTGGCAGAAGATGGCTGATAGCCAGAAACAGGTCCTAGGATGCTATTCTGGTCCAGGGAAGACATGGCTTGGCAGATCGGGCTGGACTGTTCCCATGAGGCACAGGGCCAGGACTGATTTGCATATGGCCATGTGGTGAACTGGGGTGGCTTGGTGAGCAAAATAACGATAGATTAAACCCAGATCTGTGACTGGGGGTGAATGTTTTGCCATTGTGCAACAGTCCTTCCTCATCTTGTGTGTGTGACTCCTTTTACTTCAAATCAATAATTTTAAAAGTGGATATTTCACCACATACTTTAATCAATAATCGTACCACAGGTCAATCTATGTCATGCCGCTGATTTGAAAAGAGGAAATCAATGTCATACAGCAATTTCCACCATAATCCCTTCTTGCTCTGTTCTTTCTTATCATACCAAATATTAGATCAATAAAATATTGCCACTTTTGCTTAGTCCCTTTAGTGATTAGAAACAATGTCAAGTATTATGACTGAGACTTTAGCAATATAAGTTTTATAGAATGTTTGGAGAATCTCTCATATAGGAGATGTGAATTCAACAGTAGCCATGACAGATCGGAAGAATCCCCACTCTACTCTATTAAATGCTTTATCAGCATCAAAACTTACAATTTACATTGGGACTTGCTCATTTGCTTCCCCCCCAAAAAAATTATCTGAAAGATGAGTCTGAGTGATTAAACTTCATATTAATTCAAATAACTGTTAATCTCTGTCGATAAACTCTAGAATGGCCTTGGTTAGTCTGGATGTAAGAATGATTGTGTAGTAACATGGTTTCCTGTATTGTGGTTTGGTGGGTTGGAAGGTAGAACTTGTGTATGTCATTTAGAATGCTATCATTGTAGGTGTTGTGGAATGTAGTGCCTCACTCTGAGGTTGCCTTATGTTAGTGCTGCATCACCTTTCCTACCTGCTTACTTGGAATAAAGAAGATTAATCACTACAGTCTCGCTGCCTGATTACTACACTTATTTTTAGCGTTGAGCTGGTGATGCCAGGAGCCCACCTTCAGGGACACCTTTCCTCACTTTTACCGAGTCCTGCTGTAAGAAGTAATTGGATTGCTGCGAGAACCTTAGTGAACTCATTAATATCAGCAACCTTCTACTCCTGTGTACAGTGCCTAGAATCGTGTGGATTTTGTCACTTTGTTGTGGGAGGTATGGATGCCCATCATCTTAACTTCAAGTAAGTGTAACTCCATTACTATTACAACTTACCAACGGACACCTTCAACGGTTCTGCAGGTATTCAAGCCCCACATTGCTGCGCGGCCTTGCAGCTCCTTGTGTGTCGTCATACCCTCCACGCATCTTCAGTTCCTTTGTTTCCTGGTCGGTGCATCTGGTGAATGCGTCTAGTAGCAGAGAAAAAGTACTACTCTAAGCGACACACGCTTGGGGTCATGTGACGTCTTTACGCTTAAGGGCGCGCACAGCAGCCATCTTTAAGTGCTGGAAAGGATTTTCCGGTACGAGAAGCATTTTGGATCACAGTATTTCTGCATATTCGAGTGGCCAAATCCATTCAAGGATCTACACCAAATAAACGGTACCGCCACCAATTAATTTTACAATTGCGCAGGGATAGGTGCATGCAACGCTATGTTTGCTTTGCCCAGTTCAGTGCTTATTTGAAAGGCAATCTTCCTTATGTACAATGCATTTCTGAAGGGCAATTCTTCTCAAAGACTGTACTTTTGACTGGTATTGCCTACATTTACAGTTCATTCAAACGCTGTACAATTTTGTGACTAGACCTTTCTCACTTCTTTATGGTACTTTGTGAACATCTTTTCCCCAGAAATCTTCTTCGTCTGTGCAAATCATGCCTACTAGTGAAGCCAGAACAACAGTGGGTGACTTCAGTCCATCTTCAATACACATTAATTCCCCGAAGGAATTTTTATCAGTTCCCGGAGAACCTTTGGTTGCATGGCTTGACTGGAAAGAGTATTTTCTTAATTACATTGCCAACTTGGGAGACATCAGTGGAAATTTCTCTCCAGAAAGGTAAAAAAGGATTCTAATATATTGTTTGGGTCCCAAGGGTTTGCGTGTTTACATTGATTTACAAAAGCATGAGAGAGTTGGGGGGTGATATTGATCTTTTCAAAGCTGCTATGTTGGATCTGGATGATCACTTCTCTCCTTGTGTGTGCACTGCTGTCACTAGGCACGCTTTCTTTCAGAGGAAACAAGAAAAACATGAGTGCATTGAAGAATATATTTCTGCTTTTAAAAAATTAGCAAGTAAGTGTAGAATTGCTCAATTTCATGATGAGTTCATTCGTGACCAAGTGGTCATGTACACAAAAAATAAAACCATCCAAGATAGATTATGGGTGGAAGGTGAGGGATGTCTGAAGGATATCATGGCCATGGTAAAAAAGGCCAAGCTTTCTGAGCGTTGTGCTAAAGCTACTCTTTCTCATGATAAGAACGACTAAAAAGTGGCGGGGAAGATTCTAGAAAACAAGTCCGGGCTTAAAGTAATTTTAAACTTGACAAAAAGAAAGGAGAAAATTTTGAGCAAAAATGAATTTGTAATTTGGTGTACTGCAGATGTGGTAGTTTCTCACACTCTGCTAGATATGTTAAATGTCTTGCAAAGGCTGCAAAGTCCCTGGAATGTGGGAACAATGGGCATTTTGCTAGGGTTTGCAAAAGAAAATCGAGGAAAAAATCTAAAGGTAACGTTAATGTGTAAGAGAGCGAGAGGAAGATAGTTATTCAAGCTCAAGTGAAGAAGATGTACAATCCAAATATCTTCAAAATAAAAATGTGGTACTTAACGTTCCGGATGGTTTATCCTCTAAACCTTTGGGCCTAGTTTCCCTTGGTGGTATAACATACAACTTGCAACGCACTCAGGATCCCTGTTCACCTAAAATGTTTGTAAAAAACACTTCACAAGCAGTATTAGCGAATGGTTAGAACCTAATGACATTTCTCCTGAGAGTTATCCTGGAGAAAAAATTTAAAGACATGCAAATTCGATTAAAAGAGGGTGCGATTCCGAAGGTAGACAAAGCTCGCAATATCCCTTTCATCGTTAGAGATGAGGTCAAGGCTGAGTTAGAAAAATTAATAAATGCCAATGTTATCGAACAGGTTGAAGCATCTGAATAGCTTTCTCCATTGGTCGTTGCCCGAAAATCCAAAGGAAAGGCTCATTTGTGTGTGAACTTAAGGTACCTGAACAATAATATTTTGGTGGATCAGTTCCCTCTTCCTAGAATTGATGAAATGTTATTGTTAACATGAAATGCTAAGTTGTTTTCCACTTTGGACCTGTCTGCTGCATACCACCAAGTTGTGCTCGATACAGAAAGCAGACATTTTACTACTTTCCGTACACCCTTTGGGTGCTATAGATTTAAACACATGCCTTTTGGGTTGGCATCAGCACTGCAGTTTTTCAGAGGCTTATCTCAAAACTGTTTGGTCATATTCCTGTGGTGGTACTCTTTCAGGACGACATATTGGTGATGTGAAAGAACAAGACCCATCATGATGCCATTCTCAGGGAGGTAATTACTATTCTCAGGGACAATGGTTTGGCAGCTGAGGGTAGTAAGTGTAAGTTTGCTGAAACGTCTGTTACATACTTAGGGCATGAAATCTGTGATAGTGATATCAAACCTAAGAACAAACTGGTTGATGCCATCATCAATGCCCCTGCACCAAAGTCAAAGGATGAACTTAGATCTTTTCTCGGTCTAGCCGAATTTTATTTGCAGTTTGTTAACCACTTTTCACAAAAAACGTATGAGATGCGCTTGTTGATGAAAAACCAAGTTACTTTTTCATGGAGTGATGCGTGTCAGAAATCATTCATGGATATCAAGATGGCCATTTCTAATGCTCCTACGCTACAAGGAGTTGATCCTTCGGCTAACACCTTTGTCACCACAGATGCCAGTGGTACTAGATTGGGATGTTTTGTCCCAAATGAATGAGCATGGTGAGGTATTGGGGAAAGCTTGAATCACTTTTTGTATGTGTGTCCACTTTATTCTGCCCCCAGAGCCAAATGGCTTAGGCCGGTATGTAGAAACCTAGGTACCAGGTCGGCTGGTGAAGCAAGTAGAATGTTAAAAACCAATTTGGCCCCTCTAATTTTTGTGGGGGTTGCTAAATTTTTGGGGTGGGCCTGGCTGCTTAGAATTAGGTTTATTAAAAGCAACCTAACGGGGACCTAAAAGATGTGATTGTTTAACAACTAGGCCCAGTATTCTGCTGAAATATGTATGTATCAGAGCGTTATTGTAAATTTTGTAAATATGTATCAAGAAGCTGATTAGCCTGTCACTGATTTAATACTTGTTTTAATTGCTTTTATATGTATAAACTGTATTTTATGTCTTTTATGATGAACTAATCGAATAAAGACTTCTTGAATTGAATTGAATGAGCATGGTAATGAAGTTGTTGTGGCCTTTGCATCATGTTCGTTGTCTCCTACAGAGGAGAAGTACTCTGTTATAGAATGTGAAATGTAAGCGTGTGTGTGGGTCATGGAGCATTTCAGAAAATTCATTTGGGGGAAGAAATTTATTTTGCGCTCTGACCACAAACCTTTGGCCAAGTTACTTACTACTGAGGGTCTTTCAAGAGCTTCAGCTAGAATTGCGAGATGGTCTATGAGACTCCAAGACTTCGTTTTTGAAGTACAATATGTTCCAGGGGTTAAGAATAAAATTGCTGATTTCTTCAGTAAACCTTCTTTACCGCTGAAGCAAATTGTCCAAGACGCCTAGAGTGATTTTTGTGTGACCAGTATATTTTCTGGCATGTCTAGTTTACGCAAGAGTGAATGGGAAGACAAGTACAAAAAAGACGAAGTTTTACTTTCAGTGAAAAATAAGATCATTTATGGTTGGTCTAGTGACTGTAAATGTAACCCTGAGTTAAGAGCCTTCTGGGAAATAAGGGATGAATTAAGTGTTGATGGTGAGTTTATCTGTAGAGGTGAAAAAAGTATACCTCCCAAAGGTATGCGGCACAGAACTGTGTCTATTGGGCATGAAGGACATCCTGGTGTTTCTCGCACAAAAAGGAACATCAAGGTTTTGTATTGGTGGCCTAAGGTGGACTTAGAAATCTAAAGATTTGTGCGTGCATGTGTTGATTGTGAGTGTTCTGACAAGACTCCAAAAACATTTAATCCCCCTATGTCTTCTCTTGGTTTTCCTAACCTACCTTGGAAAGATATTGCTTTAGATATTATGGGACCTATATAGTGGCAAGATGGTGCTACTAAGTACGTATTGGTTTTGGTTGACCTATTTTCCAGAGGGATCAAAGTGGAGGTGGTTAAGAAAGTTGGCACTGATACTATTATCAAGTTTTTTGAAAGATGCTTCATAAGAGAAGGGTTTCCTGCGTCCATTCTTACAGACAACGGTGTACAATTCAAGTCTGACATGATGAAAGAATTTATGGAAACCACAGGTATCGAACAGAGATTTACAGCCTTATATCATCCCAGAGGTAATTCTGTTGTAGAGAGAGTTAACAGAGCATTAAAATGTGTTTTACAGTTGGCTAGCAAAGGTAATAAAAACTGGAATGATGAACTGGACAAATTGATTTGGTCTTACAGAGTGACTGTTCATGATACTGTTGGCAAGAGTCCTTTTGGATTGATGCGTGCTAAATTTCACTACTGTAAAATTAACCTAGGTTGGATGGGTAGAAGTAAAAGGTATGAGTGGGACTGTGATCAGGTGAGAGAATGTATTGCTAACTCTCAGAGCAAGAACAAAACTTATTTTGATCCAAACACAGTACCAAAGAAGTGTATTTAGTCAGGGTTAAGTACGGTAAAAAGGGTGGCAAATTACACCTCCGTTTTGAGAACCCAAGAAAGTGACTAAAGTCATGCACAACACTGTTGAATTGGAAGATGGTAGCATTTACCACGAGTCGCATTGCAGTTTTACGCAATCCTGTTCTAGTGAATGAAAAATTAGTGAAAAAATACTGAGTTTGTTGTTGAGGGAACTGATGATATAGATGATGATTTTCGAAAGATTTATTGATGAATAGACCTCCACCTTATTATAAAGAACAGAATAATGTAGATTTAGTATCTTTTCCAAGTGCCCCAATAATGAATGCTGAATTAGCATATGAGAGAACATCACAAGATCAGAAAAGAATCAGATTCCAGTTAGAGAAGAATTTACAAGAAGAATGCCCCCAATGAACGTACATGCCTTGACAGTTCCAGTAACTATTGGTCCTGTTGGTCCATTATATAATAACGGACAAGGAGTTTCACAAGTACGTAATTTAACAAATCCCAATTGAAATATGAGTGTGGGAAGACCTAAGTTGGATGAGAATAGTGGAACAAATGTAGGTGATGTTACAAAAGAAGGGTTAGAACCATTAATTCATGTTTCAGAAGAAAATTCTGCAGAAACACCAAAAAGAGGTGTACGTATAAATCTAAAAAGGATGTTGCAGATGGAAAGATAGATGACTCCATCATCAGGAGGGTCTACGACAGGTGGAATTAGTGAAGAGAATCAAAGATCAGGTACATCATTAGAGCCTTCCCCAGAAGAAATAGATGAGTGGATAAAAGAGATAGCACATGGTTGTAGTGTAAAGAACAATTCCTTCAGTATAGATGTGAGCAGATTAAAAACGGTATTAGAAGAAACGATTCTGGGAACAAGTAGTCCAGAAAGATTAAGGAAATAGCGGGATGATGAATTGTTTTTTATGTGTAAAGATATTACACAAAAGAAGCAAGAAACACAAATGAGAATTTTTCTGAGATTTGCACGAACATATGGAGTTGAAATAGAGAAGTCTAAGGCTTACAGAAAACCTATCGATTGCATTTCAATCATAAAGATTTTGAGAGTCTGAATGCTTCAGGAAAATGGTTGCAGTTTAAAGAATTAATTAACACTCTAAACCGATGGGGTGAAGTGGATCAATGGGAAGGCAGATGGACAAGAAGGAAAGAGGATGCAACAGTAACTTCAGTGGCCTTACCACTGTATCCTGTAAGGGAGACAGAAACTGAGTAAATGCAACTGTATATCCTATGAGAGAGGTACCAGGAGGTGGGTTTGTTCACATCCCATGGTCAAGACAGGATATATTATCCTTCACAAGTGATTTTTCCAGGTTGAGCGAGAAGCCAGTGGAATGGTATAAACAAGTGGAAAGGTTTGTCAAAGTTTTGTGGAAGGATTTGGATGGCTTGTTTGATATTGTAGTTCAGAATGATTCATAGGTCAAATGCAAAATTGCTGTAGATTGGCCAAAAGAAGAATATCCCTGAGATCCAAAGACAGGAGCCCCATCAGAAGAAGTCATGAAGAAATATAAACAAGTTATTACGTATTTGAAAGGAAAATGTCACCAAAAAAACAGATTGGGCGAAAATAGACAGGACGACTCAAGAATTGAGAGAGTCAGTTCATGTGTATTACGAAAGGTTGTTGCAGGTGTTTAAACAATACAGTAGTATTTAGAATGTCTCTGAGAAAGATATGGGACATTTTGTTTATTAGTTCGTGTATGGATGAAGGCCAGAAATAGGTGCTATGATTCAGCAGCATTTACTTTGTTGGCGAAGGAAATCGATCTGTGAAATTCTTTGTTATGCGAAATACTGTGGTGGTGATATTGATTAGTTATAAAAAGTTGAAAGAGAAATTGATGTTGGCTCGGATGAAAGTAGCAAAGAAAGGAGGATTTATGAATATGAATAGGAATTTTGCAGGAGTTTATTAGGGAAATGGTCAGACTACTACAGGTATGAGTTGTGTAGTGTCAAATGGAAATACTGTAATGAATATGATGCCACTGCCACAAGGGAAAGGTCGAGCTGGTTAAATAGAGGAAATGAAGAGGAAGTTTTCATGTCATGGATGCGGCAAGATCTGGCATTGGAAGTGCTAGTGTAGATATTCAGTCAAATGCGGGTGATGTCCAATTGACAGAGAAATAGACGGAATGAGTCAGATGAATCAACAGATTCAGAATCAGCAGGTGTCGAATGGTAGAGGACAGGCTCAGCGAATGGCACAAGCTCCTATGCAAAATTTGAATGGTCAAGTGCAAAGATACAAGCCGAAAATGGGTTTTCATACAAATGATAAATTGAAATCAAATGTGCAGGTGTCTTCACAGTATTTGATACAGTTGGATGGAAGCAATTCAGATTAATCTCAATGACGGTGCACAAGGGGGGGGCAGGAGTGTGTGCTTGGCGCATCCTTAGATGTAGATCAGAGCTGTCCCCATGTGGATGGCAAGGTTGTTGAAAACACTGTTACATTCCTCATAGATACTGGTGCTCCCCGTTCCACTGTGAGAACTGTGGAAATTCCCAACCTACCTATCCAAGTTGTAGGAGTTTTAAATCAATTGATTAAAACCCAGGGGGCAGATATATGTTAACTGGCACATCCCCAGGGATGCTCCAGTTAACGTGCGCCACAGTGCGCCACAGCTCCGCCACCCATGGTGCGCCGCATTTATAATGCGGCGCACCATGGTGCAAAAACGGCACAGATGCGTGACGCATCTGTGCCGGAAATGTGGCGCATTGCTGGAGTTGCGTCGCAAGCGCGATGCAGCTCCAGCAAGGCTCGGGGGTGCCCCATCTACACAATGCTGCATCAAGACCTACGCCTGCTTCAAGCAGGCGCAGGGTTTTGACGCAGCATTGGCCTGAAAGTGACTGAGTGAAATCTCATAGATTTCACTCAGCCACTTTCAGGAGGCGTTCCTGTGCAGGAACGCCCCCCCCCCTGCGCTGGAATGCCTCCTTATGGCGCAGGGCTTTACAACGTGACGCATCTCCTAGATGCGTCACGTTGTAAATAGGGCGCATTGTTTGCGCCGCAGTTGCGTCAAATAAAGTGACGCAATTGTGGCGCAAGGTCATCATAAATCTGCCCCCAAGTGACTAGACCCATAAAAATACAGATTGGAGAATTTCAGGATTTACATAAATTCATGGTGTGTTACACCAGTCCAGTAAATCTGTTAGCTGAGTCGTTTGTTACTCCACAAAAAAAATATATAATGGGGAGAGGTGGTTTTTTTTTTAAGTGAACACCTAGTTTAACCTGGTGGTGACTGACAGAAAGAAAGGACATCGGGCTCTCTGCTTTAAAAAGAGCGGGCGGTCTGATGCCCTTACCTAATACATTTTGAGGTTTGCTTTGATCATTGCTCTTAGCTCTTTTGTTGATTTACATTTGTTTCTGAGTTTGAATAGGAACGTAAGCAGAACATCCATAGCACAAACAAATACATATTGTAAATAATAACATATATATCAGGTGAGTTAGAAAGTCCACAACTACGATTAACATACTAGGATACTGATACCAGATAATACATCATAATATGTTGAATGTTATTAGTTAATAAACATATCTGCCACCTATTGATGACAGATGGCCGTATTACCCACAATAGTGAGTTAATATACTTCAAATCACAGCACATACCTAGCTCTAGAGACATGATACCCAGGCAAAAAACACATGAAGACTTCATTAGAAGATATTCTAACGTATAACATTGTCCACATGTTCCAAAACAGATCCTAGAAGAATCCAGAAATCTACTCTGTCCACTTGTTAATTCTATTGACCAGTAAACTTGATATTGGCAGTATAATAGAAAACCCTGGTGTGTTTTTATAGAACTCAACTCATTGGTGTATCTTCTTTGGAGGCACCATATCTGTTTTTTTTGTCTTGTTTTAAAGTGGATATGCAAAGATCATTATAGATATTGTCTTACATATATACCTATATGGGTAAAACAAAAATATCTCTTAGTATGTAAAATATATAAGAATACTAGGCATATTCATGCCAAGAACTCACGGTGTTAAAAAAATGCATACACCTGATTCTTTACCATTATCCAAAAAGGATTAAGAGTTGACTAGCCCTCAAATATGCTAGGAAATCCTCGAGTGTAGCCTAAGTATCAAAGGCTCAACATAATATCATTTCCTAATCATTGGAGCAAGGGCTGTTCTACCCATTCAGTCCTTTAAGCAAATGTCTATAGGCACTTACTGAACTAGCAGAACATCTTTAACTATTGGTACCATCTCTTAGCATATCAAAATCAATGAAACACATGGCTTGCTAATGTCTATTATCCAAGGTGTATAGGATTTGAAAAATACCCTGATGTTTAAATATTAATCAGACAGGGTAAAATTTAGAAAGGCCTCCAAATTCAACATGGACCTTTTTTTAAAGACACGCAAATTGTACTGAACAACAAAACCCCAGAAACAAGCACCGTCTACAAAGCAGCCACCAACGCACACCACCAAATCATAAAATCCACAAGGAGGAAATCCCACCAAGACAGAATCCTCACCAATGCACACAACACCAAAGAGCTATTCTCCATCATCAATGAATTTGCTGCACCCTGAAGCGAAACAACAGACGTCCCACCCCCCAAGACCTCTTCAACAAACTCAGCACCTTCTTCTACCACAAGATTAAGATGATCTACGACAACTTCGACAACCAAGACCACCTCACAGCTCCAGATCTCTCCCTAATGGGACCCACCCAAAAGAACCTGCTCAAATGGATCCCACTCAGAACAGAAAACACCTTAAAGACCATGAAAAACATACAATCCAGAGAACCCTCAGACCCATGCCCACACCCCATCTTCCACAGATCCACCTCTGCCATCACACCCGCACTACATCGGACATTCACCTGTTCCTTTGAGACCGCCACATTTCCTGACAAATGAAAACATGCCATAGTCAACCTCATCCTGAAGAAACTCTCTGCGGATCTACCATACCTCAAGAAAGTCAGGCCCATCTCCCTGCTTCCATTAGCAGCCAAGGTCATCAAAAAGGCCATCAACTCCCAGCTTGTAAACTTCATAGAAGCTAACAGTGTCTGTCCTGCACAGCTCCCAATCCAGATTCCAAAGGAACCACAGCACCCAGATCACCATACTCGCCACCACCAACAACATCAACTCCCTCCTCGATCAGAGGGAAATGGCAGCCCTCATCCTCTGGACCGGCTGAACTCAGTTGGTCAGATTCCCTCCCTATCTCTTGGAACTGACAGAGACCAACTATGGAGTGCCCCAGGGCTCCTCCCTCAGCCCCATCCTCTTCAACATGTACATGGTCCCTCTCGCTACCATTGTCAGGAACCATGGGCTTCATCACCAAACACAATTTCCAAACAGGGATGAAAGACATCGCCACCTGGAGAAATAACAGCTGCCTGAAACTCAACTCAGAAAAGACAGAAGTCCTGATCCTTGGCTCCACCCCCTCCGCATGGAATGACTCCTGGTGGCCCTCTGCCCTCGGAAATCCCCCCACCCATACAAACCACGCACAAAACCTCGGCTTTATACTAGACTCAGCACTCACAAAGAACCACCAGATCATTGCTGTATCCTCGACCTGCTTCAACACGCTCCGCATGCTTTGAAAGACTTTCAGATGGATCTCAACCAAATCCAGAAAAACTGTCACGCATGCTCAAATCAATAGCAGACCGGACTGCGACAACGCTCTCTGTGCCAGAATCAACAAGAAACTCCTTCGCAAACTCCAGACTGTTCAGATAGCCACACCCAGGCTGATCCTTGGCATCCCCCGTTGTAGTCACGCCACCCAACATCTTCGTGATCTCTAGTGGCTTCCAGTTAAAAGAAGAATACCCTTCAAACTCCTCATCCATGCATACAAGGCCATTCACACCACTGGACCCTCATACCTGAAAAGCCGCCTCTCCTTCCAAGCACCCAAAAGACACCTCCGATCAGCCCAGCTCTCCCTGGCTACAGTCCCATGAACTGGAGGAAAGTCCTTCGCCTATCTCACAGCCAAAGCCTGGAACACCCTCCACCTCCAGCAATCTCCCACATTGCCCCAGTTCAGGCAGGAGCTCAAGAGCTGACTCTTCTGATGATCCCAGCACTAAATGGAGCCACCTCCCCCCTGAAGCGCCTTGAGACCCTCACAGGTAAATAGTAGTGCTTAACCAACCCTGATTGATTGATCTAATTAAACTAGAGACAAACAAGAGTGGGATATCTAGTTTAGATGTACTACACTAGTCTTAAAATGGAGTTATGTATTCATACATAATAAAGCAACAGAGGAAATCCCATGCATTTCATTAACCTATTTTATGCAAAAAAAGACAAATGTATGGTCAGGACCATATTGGGCTCCATATGAATACTGGCCAGAGTCCTCTGAATGAACACTATTAACTAAGAATAAAATACGGTATGGTAAAAATGAACCCTGTTTGGAACTTACAGCTAACACTAAAGGAAAATCCAGGTGGCTAATAGACTAAGCTCTGAAGTAGGGCTTAACACGTAAGATCATGTAGAAAAACCTTTAGTCAACTAATTCCTCAATGTCCACATTATGTCCTTCACTCTGTCGACTGACATCAGGATTCAAAACATTCAGGGATCTTAAAGGCCTCATTTATAATAACAAGACCAATTTCCTACACAGACGGCAAAGTACCAGGAAACACACTGGGACTCATTTGTCTGGATCCTGCAAGCTCTACTTCACACATACCTTTCTGATACACAGTACAACAGACATAATGGAAGACTGAATCATCAACATAAAAACCATCACTGAAAGAACTCCACAGCCCAATTGGCAGACTAAAAGTAAATTGATTAACCAATGTCTCTAACACACCTATGATTTCTGCAAAAGTGGGGGGTTGCTAAAAAATTTAAAAGCTGACATAGAATAAAGACTACCGCTCAACTCAAAATAAAAAATGACCTCCAGTCAGAACATGGATTAAGTTAATCAAAATGACACCCCTAGTGGACTAGAAATACAGCCAGTGGAAATGGGATGTGACTTTCCTAGTCACATAGATCAAAATGTTGCCTGATGGCTCTCAATGACCTGTTTGTTTCCATAGCCAAGTGTGATACAGTAATATGGTCTATCCTGAAAACTAGTCACACGCCATCAACCTTTATAACAACTTTTATGCAAAAACAGTAAGTATCCACATGCAGGGCTATGTCTATTCTTATTCTCTGCACAATACACTTACATATGCATTTTGAAGCCCTATTCACGATTTCTAATCTGCTTCCATTCCTCATGCACCCAGCTGCAACTATTCACACATAGGCCAAACTACAACCATACTCTCAAATGGAATCCAGAAACCATTTAGAAGAATGCTATCCTGCAACCCTTGACCCTGCGACCCTTGACCCTGTAACCAGGTAGGTCGCCCCCTCAGCCACCACACGGTCCTCCTGTGTGGCGCTACCCTTGCTGCTGCCACTCGCTGTGCCCCGCTGTCCCCCGGTTCATACCGGGTGTCCCCCACATTGTTTTGCATTGGTAATCGTTTTTACTCTTACTGTCTATTTTGTTGTATTTCCCTGCCCTGTGTGCCCGTTTTTCTGTGCCCTCTTCCTTTCTGTACCACCCGCCCCCCCCCCGCTCTCTCCCGTTGCTGTGTCCCCTGCGGCCCGCCCCCTGGTTCCCCATTCGCCGCCCTGCTCCGGCCTCCCAGCTGCTCCTCCCTCCCTCTTCCCCTCATATGGAGGCCGCGCAGCGGCCGTGCCGCTGGCGCGCCGAAGGCAAGCCCGTCTGCGCCCCTCCGTGCCGGGACCGCGCCCACCGCAGGGACCCCTGCCCCCCACCGTAGCCAGGAAACCCGACTGAGATATGACAGCACCACCATCCATGCACTCAATACCGGCCGACCTCCCGCCTGCCACCGAGCCACCCCGAAGCGCACCCATGGACCCTTCACCTGCCAAGCCTGCAAATTCACCTGCCTCCAAACATGCACCCCATCCTCCGGACCAAGCAACGACAACAACAACCTCAAGTGCATCCTACTCAACACCAGCTCCGTCCACAAGCATGCCGTAGAACTCTGGGATCTCCTAGATACGACAGCACCAGATATCGCCTTCCTCACGGAAACCTGGATGAACGCCTCCTCAGCCCCCGACATCGCCATAGCCATCCTGGACGGCTACAAGATCACCCGCAAGGACTGCGTCAACCAAACCGGAGGAGGAATCGCCATCATCTACAGAAACACCATCAGAGTCACGACGAACGCCGAAGACACCCTCACTACCGCTGAACACCTACACTTCCAAATCCACACCAACCCCAATACCACCCTCAGAGGAACCCTCGTCTACAGACCCCCGGGCCCGTGCACACACTTCAGCGAAACCATCGCCGACTTCATCAGCCCGCATGCCATCGCCACATCAGAATACATCCTCCTAGGGACCAGAATTTTCACCAGGAGAAGAATAACGACAACAACAACACCACCCTGCTCGCCAACCTCGGACTCAAGCAACTGTTCAACATCCCCACCCACTACGCCGGCCACACGCTCGACCCCATCTTCCCTGCCAGCAACCACGTCTCCTTCAGCCACTCCACCGGACTACATTGGACCGACCACAGCTGCATCCATTTCACCTTTAAAAAGACTACTTCCCACCAGCGCCCGCAACAGATCCCCCGCAGAAGCTGGAGAAAAATCACCACAGACCAGCTAACCACATCGCTGAGCCAAAACCCACCAACCGACAACTCTGACACCAACGACTCAGCCCGCAACCTCGCACAGTGGATCACCGACTACGCCGACACCCATGCTCCACTGAAGAACCCCCCCAGGCAAGAACCACAACAGGAATACCACATGGTTCACCGACGCCCTCCAAGAATCAAAGAAATCCTGCCGAACTCTCGAGAAATCCTGGCGTCACGAACGAACAACAGAAAACATGACAGCTCTCAAGAACGCCACTCGCAAAGACCACCAGCTGATCCGCACCACCAAAAGAACATCGTTCAAAGAGCGGCTGGACAGCAACACACACAACAGCAAGGAACTCTTCAGCATCGTAAAAGAGCTCTCCAACCCCAGCGCCAGCACCAATGACATCACACCGTCACAAGACCTCTGCAACTCCCTCACCACGTTCTTCTACCGATAAATCACAGATATACATGACAGCTTCGGCGCCCACACAGTCACCAAACCAACGCCCCCCACCACCATCCTCAGCACCTGGACACCCATCAGCACTGAAGACACCCACCACATCATGAACACCATCCACTCTGGCTCCCCCTCGGACCCATGCCCTCACCACATCTTCAACAAGGCCGACACCATCATCGCACCCCATCTCCGGAATGTCATAAACAACTCCTTCACATCCGCCACCTTCCCAGAAAGCTGGAAGCACGCAGAGATCAACGCCCTTCTAAAGAATCCCACAGCGGACCCTAAAGACCTTAAGAACTTCCGCCCCATTTCTCTCCTCCCCTTCCCGGCAAACGTCATCGAGAAGACCGTCAATAAACAACGGACTACTTTCCTCGAAGCAAACAACTCTCTTGACCCATCCCAGTCCGGTTTTCGAGCCAACCACAGCACTGAGACTGCCCTCATCGCAGCCACCAACGACATCAGGACCCTGCTGGACAACGGGGAAACAACCGCTCTCATACTCCTAGACCACTCAGCCGCCTCTGATACCGTCTGCCACCGCACCCTAATAACCCGCCTCCACGACACTGTGATCCAAGAAAATGCCCTGGACTTGATCACCTCGTTCCTCTCCAACAGAACCCAGAGAGTCCGCCTCCCTCCCTTCCGCTCCGCGGCCACCGAGATCATCTGCGGTGTACCCCAAGGCTACTCGCTCAGCCCAACCCTCTTCAATATCTACATGATCCCCCTCGCCGCCATTGCATGCAAACACAACCTCAACATCATCTCCTACGCCGACGACACCCAGCTGATACTCTCCCTCACCAAGGACCCAGCCACCGCCAAAACCAACCTCCAGGAAGGAATGAAATCGTCGCAGAATGGATGAAGTTCAGTCGTCTGAAACTGAACTAAGACAAGACGGAGGTCCTCATCCTCGGACAATCCCCTTCCGCCTGGGACAACTCCTGGTGGCCCACAGCACTGGGCACTGCACCGACACCCACGGACCACGCACGCAACCTGGGATTCATCTTGGACTCCTCACTCTCGATGACCAAACAAGTCAACACGATCGCATCCTCATGCTTTAACACCCTGCGCATGCTCCAGAAGATCTTCCAGTGGATCACCACCGAAACCAGAAAGACGGTCAACCAGGCCCTCGTCACCAGCCGACTGGACTACGGGAACGTCCTATACGCAGGAACCACAGCCAAACTTCAGAAACAACTTCAGCGCATACAGAACGCCTCCGCAAGACTCATCCTCGACGTCCCTCGCCACAGCCACATATCTGCCCACCTAAGAAGCCTGCACTGGCTCCCTGGCAGCAAAAGGATCACGTTCAGGCTCCTCACCCACGCACACAAAGCGCTTTACGACATGGGCCCCGAATACCTCAACAATACCTCAACAACCGCCTCACCTTCTACACCCCGACCCGCCAGCTCCGCTCCACCAGCCTCGCCCTCGCCACCGTCCCACGGATCTGCAGAACCACCACCGGAGGAAGATCGTTCTCCAACCGAGCCGCCAAGACATGGAACTCCCTCCACGCCCCCCTACGTCTGACCCAGGACCACCTCACCTTCAGGAAACACCTCAAGACCTGGCTATTCGAACAGTGACAGCAATCCCCCCCCTCCCTTCAGCGCCTTGAGACCCTCACGGGTGAGTAGCACGCTCTATAAATGCATTGATTGATTGATTGATTGATTCACCATCTTTGCGTTTTGACTCACAATTCTCATTCATCAGTCTTGCATCTTAGAATCTGCTTCTTATCCCAATAAGAAGAATTCAAGCATTCCTTCCATCACCTTGTTCTATTTACAGCATAAGCCCCAAGTGTGAGGGGTTAGATCAGACATAGGGCCTACGTTTACTGTGCCATAGGATTCAAGGTATACGTCACTAATGAGAGCTAAGAAGGTTGAAACCAGTCAAGTGTTGCTTGCGTTCCCATCTGATGGGGCCTGGTGCTATTGTTTTGGCTCAACTGTTCCTATTGGAAATACAACTGATTTCCATGAGGCGGGTGTTTGGCTAGAATGGCACAGTAGATGAAAAGCAATGGTCTTGAATACAGCCTGAGTGATTGCCAGTGGCTGAGACTAACTCAAGCATTCCTTCCATCACATTGCTGTTTTCTAATCCAAACCATAAGCAATTAAAGTGACTTCAGTGTCCTATTACTGCTCTTCAATTCCTCCAGTAGTGAAAATCTACTGTTATCAGAAACTCAACCTGCTGATTTTCTAGTGTGAATGTGCACTACAGTTTGGCTCTAGTGTTGATGCCATGTAGCTTTTTAGAAATGTTGGGTTCAGTCTTAGCATATATTACATATAGGGCAGTATTAGTTTACACTGTCTTCATGCCCTCTTTCCTGTGTCTCTCTGGAAATTTTGTTTCCAATCATTGTACATCTCGTGCAGGCTTTAACCAAGAGCAGTGTCATCTAGCCTGTCTTCATGACTGTTTTGCTGTGTCCATTTTGTGTTGTTGGATGCATGCCTAGTGTATCACCTGCATCCTTGTCTTTAGGGCATGGTGATGCTCTAATGAATGAATTTTCATAAACATGTGTATGGTCTAAGGGCCTCCTGGGTTAAAGTTTGTTTGTGGTTGAAAAGCCTGTGAATCATGAAATCAGGCCGTAATTCAGTGCACCACCACTTTCACCTGTCAAAAAAGTCTTTCCGACTCATAAAATTGGTTCCATTCCTCTTTGTGAGACACAAAGGAATATATCAATGGTGTGTTACCTCAACTGCAGTTACAAAGCGCTGGACCATTACCACCTCACAAGGTTTGGTGTTAACTTCTTTGCAAAGGTGATTTGTGAACTGTGATGGATGGCCTGGTGGGATAAGTAGATCGTGTCTCGTGACCAATGCATGCTCAGGGGATGTGTTCCCAAATGGTAACCATTTTTTTAAAGGAAAAAAACTGTCCCTTTAATAGACACAGGCTCCTTTTAAAAAAGTGTTTCACATTTCATTAAGAAAAATGCATGGATGCTGGTCTGCTTTCCCTTGCAGGCCTCCAACTTTGCATTCACAACTATTCACAGCATCTCGCAAAATGTGCCCAGCCTAATTAATACTCCTTAGGCAGGTAGTTTTGAGGATTTCTGCAGATGGGCATTTTTCAGTGTGACCAACTAGGACAAAGGTCACATCACAAATTGCAAACCCATTCCCGAACCAAATGATGTGCAATGTACCTTTCCCTGGTGTTAGTGATCAGGCATGCGTTCAGTGTCACTATCACCGTTGTCGGAAGCACAAAAGAGAGACTGTTTCTCGGTAAAACTGTTGAAGCTCTGTAGTGCCTGATAAGTGCTAGCAGTCCTCTTGATAGCAGACGAAGTGAGTCCACAAGGCATTCATTGGGACCATCCTGCCCACTAAGCCTCGACTCAAAGCGTCCCTGTGAAATATAGTTGTTAATTATCTCCCAATTATAATGCATATCTTTTCAAAGGTGGCTTTGATCCCCTCAGCACCTGAAATAGAAAGACATGGCCTCATTGTACTTCAGGGATCAAAGAGAAATCGCAGGTGTGAGGAGAAACATGGGTCTAGCAGGGGAGCTGCTGTTTTATGCAGAACTGCTAGGAAATGTACTTGCTCGTAGGTACCAGATCCTGGCTTGAACGATTGATTAGAAACTACTATGAAATGAGCCTTTACATCGACCATTAGAAAATGTAAAAACAGGATGAAGATACGTGCTTTAGGAGTTTTCTTCAAAACCCTTTTTATCTTAAGTATTAGTTTCATAACATATAACAACTGAACAGTATAAACAGTACAGCCTGACAAGCTACTATCAGATTTGTAACATTGAGTCAAACCATCCAGGGCTTCCGATGCAGCTGCTGTTTTAGTGAAGATTCGTCCATTTCGTCTACTGAGGATATGTGGGCTTCATACCCATGCCAATGATGTTTTTTGTCATGTTGGGTAATGTCATAATGCAAGGAGAGGATGAGAGATCTCAGAGCTGAAGGTGGGAATGTGTGGAATGCAAGGAATTCAGTTTCCGCTATCCCCTGCGCAAACCAACCTTAGAAACCGGAATTAACCCTTAATGTGGGACTGGCACAGACCATTGTGGTGACACATGATTAATCAGGTTGGCCAAAAAGTTAAGTCCACCTTTCTGTTCCGTGCTTGTCGAACATCTTTTATGGGCTGTAATGGCGACTGATATTATGAGTCTTGAAGGCCACCAAAGGGAAGTTTGTTGACACAGAATCAAAAGAGCCCCATTTTGCTTTTCTTTATATGAAATGAAATGTTCCCTTTTCTGTGAACCCTAATGATGAATCAAATTGAGTTTTATCAGCGCAATGTCATGAAACATACAGCGCACTTTTAACACACTTAGGAACGATTGCGAGTCTGGGGATCCTCGGACCGCCAGACTGATGGTGGCACGGCGGTGGCAGATCCAGCCAACGCTGCAACTGCGGTCCGACTGCCCGATTACGACTCAGGCAGTCGGACCGCCAGCTCTGCCAGGGAACACAGGGGCATATTATCAAGGGGGTTTATCTCAGCTTTTTTGCTTTTAAAAGCCAAGAAAGCGGAGATAAAATTATCTCCCTATTACCTAGCTGTCGCTAACACCAGTTAGCGACAGCTAGTAGGAGATGGCGACCATCTTGGGCCCCACTTTGCATGTCAGTGATATTTATCACTAATGACATGCAAAGTGGGCGTGCCAAGATGTTAGCAACTGGAAACAGTCGCTAACATCGCTATCTCCTATTACCAACTTTTGGAGTTATTCACGCTAAGCGCGAATATCTCCAAAAGCTAACACCTGCCCTGAGCAGTTCTTAGCCATGTTATCCAATGGGAGGTCGATAACATGGCTAAGAGCATTAGCTCGGTAATGCATGAATATGGCTGACTTTTCAGCGAGATTCATGCATTGCGGCCGATTTTTATCGCATTTGCGATAAACCATGGTAATACCAAGGTTTATCTGCGATAAAAATCGCCGCAGCTCAGCTGTAAATTGTTGTCTCTAACCAAGCAATAGCGATAATTATCGCTATTGCTTGGTAATATGCCCCACAGTGTTCCCTGGCATAGGAGAGGCAGTCAGAGGCCATAGTATGCTCGGCAGGACTGCCACGGCTCCCCTGTGCCTGAGCCATATGTGGATGTGCACAGGGGGGCATAACAAGTGCACCTCTATGTGTATGTACATAGGTTCCTGCATGGCATGGACTTACTAGTCCATGCCGTGCGGGAACGTTGTGAGGCATTCCCACACCACTGCCTTTTAAAGGGCACTGCAATGGGAAACTCCTCGCCGCCCGCCAGCCATACTACGAATAAGCAGTTTGAAGAACCGCGCCACCGCTCTGCCCAATTCTCATAATTTGGCCCTTGATGTTTATCATAAGACTTTGACAATAAAATCAGGAAGAAACAGCAAAACAGACATAAATTAGGTACATTTTCTTGTGTTATCCTTGAGACTGCACAATAGGAGTTGTATTGCCTTGGTGGATGATTTGTTTACGTGTTCACTAAATGGCACTGGGCCCATTGGGAAGGAGTTGAATTGCTTGAAGGAGTTTGAGTATCGGTGATCTTCCCTGTCTCAGTGGTGGAAGATATTTAACTCAAGAGTATTCCTTCAGGAATGTGGAGTTGTACCTAAGAAGTGTCCCTGTTTGAGTGAAGAGACTTTAGTGTGTAAGCTCGAGTACAAATTCCGCCAATACTTCTGTTGCTTTTCGAAATCCCTTCACCCATTCTGGGAATTTTGCATGTGACCGCAATATAAAGGCACATTGCCTGTATCAACAAATCTGGTCCCCCTAGCATACAGAGTGCTGTTTTCTAGCATATTAAGGACAATGTAGTACTTTTCTGTATGGAAGATTACCACCCTTAGCGGGGGCGGCTCTACGTTCATGGCGGCCCTGGGCAGGGAGCGTAGGTAGGGGGCCCTGGAAGAGGGGGTCCGGGCAGGTCGGAGCGCGGAGGCCAGTGAAGAGGGGGGGGGGGGGGGGGGGGGCAGGGTGTTTGGAAGTGGAAGCCGCCAAATCCCTGCCAGGGGCCGCCACGCAAATATGTATCTATCCTCAGAGGATTATTTTATTAAGGATATATATTGGCGTTGTGGCCCCTGGGGTTTGGTGGCCCTGTGCAGGTGCACAGCTTGCACATGCCTAAGGCTGCCCCTGTCCTTAGCATGGTGGACTTTCAAGAAGACAGCTTTGCCAGATTTGGTGACAGATAACAAACGTTATACTTGGTGGATAATGTGCCTCCATTTTCAGTGGCAATACCTCGACAACACAGTGGCGTTTACAACAAAGCCAAAAGAGACTCCACAAGGGGGTCTTATGCCATGAATAGAATAAATGTGCACTAGAGTTAGGCTTTTTTGTGTATTTCCCATTATTCTGTTTCTTCCAATCATGCTTTTCTAGTTTCCTTACAGGTTTTACCACACAGTGTGATCTTGTCCAAACCACTTTGTTCAACCTACACTGCTCCCTTTACTGATGAAATTGGCAGCATCTTAGAAACGCGTGAGCCACAGTCAAATATTAAGCAATATATAAAAAGGGACAGTTATATGTCCTATTTTCATGTCCTTTCGGGAATTTTATGACTACAAGTTCTACAATAGATGCTCTGACCTTCAGAAGGAAATTAAAATGACTTCTGTTTACAATCTCTATGAAAAATACTCTCCTGGAAGAACCTCATGACAGTTTATCAGCTTTCAGATGCATTCAGTCAACACTCTATTTGAAACTTGAATAAATAAGTAAAGTACTTGCACACTAACACAAGCCCAAAATGAGCTTCAGAATATCTCAGACACATTTAAAATAAAAACACACAAAAGAGAAAATCAATTTCTATCAAATATACTGAGCAGAAAGTGGACACATAAGTATCTGTTGCAATTTCCATTTTACTCTTGCAGTAATTGTGTCTAAAAAAATAAATAAATAAACTACAATAAATTCTTGTTGACACAGGCTCATTAGAATTTATATCGGAAAAATACAATGAAAAAAGAAAACAGTTCGCAGACAAATACTGTGCAATAAAGTTCCTGACATGCAATGACAGCTTTCTAGGAAAGGCGCTGGAACCATGAATCTCGCATGAGAACAGGCCTGAACCCATATGCAGATTACTCTGCAGGGATAATCAGTAAGATGATTCTCCCTCACATAGGTTAGGTTGTACGACTTCGGGATCAATTACGATGCCAGACAGAACTGAGTCAGTCCGGCATAGTTCTGGAACTGGAACCGAACAACCTCATGTCGTCGGTTCCATTCCAGGAATTAGGATGCGACTGAACCCTGTTTTGTCGCAATCCTATACTTTGCTATGGGAGCATGCATTCCGAACAGAATGCATGCTCTTTAAAAAATATGCTAAGGTGCAGTTCATCCCTGCACCATGAGACAGGCACCTCAAGGTGCCTGCTACCGGGTTCAGGGATCGACCGTGGGGAACATAGGGGCCCCTTAGGCCGCCATTTGACGACCTTGCACCCATAGGGACCATATTGGGGGACCCAAAAGCTGTTCCCCAATGTCTTTTTTTGCTGGAAAGGCAGGCACAAAAAGCCAGTGGGAAACTGCCATCGTAATCCCTAGGTCAGAAAGAGCCGGTCGGGAGATTACTGTGGGACTTCCAAATGGCGAACAGGCTCTCTGAGCCCATCGTATGCCATTCGGAAGACTGATTTGGATTCCCTTCCGACCGAGCCCATCGAAATGGATCGGTCCGATGTGAATCCGAATCGGTGATTATGATGCAGGCAGGAGGGCTCCTGCCCCATCGTAATGGGGCCCTAAATGTTGAGCCAAAGGATATCATGGATAGAAGTATATCGAAGAGCAGAATATTGAAAGACTGAATAGTTATGGTTAAGATCGTGTTTCCGTAGAAGTCTTTTTTTTTTGCTGATAAATTTGCGCTGATTGACAAATATCCATGAAAATTTCCAAAAAAGTGCTCTCTTTTTTCATAGTTTACGCATGGAAAAATTCGGGGTTATCCATCAAGCTGGTGCTAAGAAAAAAACAAAAAGGCACAAAAAAGTATTTTCCCCATTCATTTTCCCATAGGAACTTTATATTCAGCTGCAGCCTAAACCACTGAATGGGTATGCACCAAATTTGGCAGAAAGCTAGATTTAGGTCCAGAAAGAGTGTTTTTTTGTGTAAATCTATTCAGTAGTTTTTGAGTAAATAATAAAATTTGGTTTATATGAGTAGATGGAGGCTCGCAGAACCCGACAGAGCTCAAACTGTGATCGGATTGGCTGCCACCACCTCAATCAGGAAACAGTGGAAGCCATCTTAGGACTCTGGAAAGTGCGGTCTCCCACGCTAGTTTTTTTCAAGTCCTCCGGGTGGGCCGAGTTCTAGGAGGAATAAATATTTATATTTTGAGGGAGCAGGACGTGCATGTTCCCCCTCTCCAGACCGATTTTAAGCCCAGAGACCCTATCACCTGGGGCCTGCCCGCATGGTACAGGGGGAAAAGAGCACGTGGCTCCCCCTTCCTTTGTTGTTTTTGGCACCGGAGACACTCTCCCTCAGGGCCCAGCCACATAGTAAAGGGGAGTGTAGCACGTGGACCCTTCACATGGCTGACATTAGCCCCGGGGAGCCCATCCCCAGAGGCTTGGGCATGCGGTAAAATTGAGAGGCCACATGGACCCCCTGCCTGGGACGATTTTAGCCCTGTGCACTCTATTATCCAGGGCCTGGCTGTGTGGTAACGGGGGAGGGGGCACACAGCCCCCCTTCGGAGGGGCAATTTTAGCCCTGAGTCCTAGGGACCTCATCCCCTGGTGCCCAGCCATATATGCGATGACCCTAGGGTCCCCTACCCCCATGGCTCGCTGATATGTTATGTCATGGGGTGCCTACGCCGGGACATAGTGGTTTCACTGCCCACACTGGCGTAGGTGGGGTGAACCTGTGTTTGTTCTCGCTTGGTGGGGGCAATTTCAAATCTCCAGCCAAGCGGGAGAAAACACAAAGCCCTCTCCCAACCAGTAGGAGCTTGAAAAATGCTCCAACATGGGAGGGGACTTTAGATGTTTCAAAAGATCTAACTATTGCTCCTGCCCACAGGGAGCAGCCCCTGACATGTCCTAATCTATAACATTAGCTTAGCCTTTATTTTTTTCTGTAAATATATGTATAGATATAGATATTAATTAGTATATTAATATATCACAGAGTGGCAGTAGCTACTCTGTAGCGATACTTAGGGTTACCAAAGATAGGACTTCATCTGATTTTTCACCCTTAATATACACATTGGACAAAACTCCACAAAACCTTCCAGACCTATTGCTTTTTCTGTATTGGAGGAGGATGGAACTTTTTCAGGTGATTGGTCAAGGGGGAGCAAAGGTGAAAGGGGGTTGCAAAATAAGTTTGGACACTAATGAATTTCCCCATGGACTATGTACGCAAGAGTCGCAGGCAAACACAAAATTGGATTACCATGAAATTTGCCAGGATTACATATTATGGTGTGCAGATAATTTTTTTGGGTGCTACAGGTAAGAAGGGTAAGTATTTTTTAAATTATAAGGCAATTTTACTTAGTGATATCTTTTGTTGTGGTACTTTCACAAAATGCACTGTATTTCGGAGAAGCACTGTGGTACATAGCGATGATAAGTCTTTATGTGATTGGCTAATGATTTTCTTTACAAAAGTTAATGGCAGCCATACTGTTGTTTGGTACACTTTGGCTGTGCTCTGTGTTACACCCTTAGATACAGCTATGTATTAGATTTGATATTTTTACCCTACCCATTACCACTCTGTTAAAGTGGTAATAAGTAGGGAGGAATATTTATAAGTTTCTTTACATTTTAAAAACAATGTTCAGAGTACTGCAGTACTTTCAGGGAAGTACAAAGGTACTTAAAAAATATGGGAAAAAATTCTAAATACACTGTACTACACTATATTTCATAAATATAGTGTGCTACAATGTATTTTCGAATTTTGACATATTTAAATCTTCACAAAAAAGTCTGCGGAGTACTGCAGTAATGCTTACAAATTTCCGCTTTACTTAAAAACATTTTTAAGCTACTATTCACACACTTTCATGCTACGTCTGTTTCAAGTACCACATTCCACTCTTTGCCGCTCCACTCTTCGTCACTACATTATGTGCTGCTTCACGCTACATTAATCCACTCAACTCCACTCCACTCTATGCTAATACACTGTATGTCACTCCACCATACCACACTACACTCCACGCCACTACACTCTAAACCACTCCCCTGGACACTGATACACTCTACATCACTCCAGTCTAGGACAGTGTAGTGTATGCCACCACACTTTATGCCCTACCACTTTGCGCTACTCCACTCCACACGATTTCACTCTATGCATCTCCACTGTACAACACTACACTCTACGCTATTCCACTCTATGGCACTCAACTCTGTGCCACTCCAGTGTACACCACTCCACGGTATGCTTTTCCACTGTATGCCACTTGACTCCACTGTATGCCACTCCCCTCTCGACAACATTTCAGTGTGTGCCACTCCACTGTACAGTATTACACTGTAAACCACTCCACTCTACGCCACTCCACTCTATGCCACTTCATTCTACAACACTCCACTCTATGCCACTCCACTATAAGACCCTCCACTGTAGTCTACTCCACTGTACATTATTCCTCTGTGCGCAAGTCTATGCAACAACTTTATACCACTCTATGCCACTCCACTGTATGCAGTTCCACTCTACACAACTACACTGTACCTCACTCCACTCTATGTCTTTTCACCGTACACCATTTAATTTTATCCAACTCAACTGTATGTGATTCCACACTACACGACTCCACTC
Source organism: Lissotriton vulgaris (assembly GCF_964263255.1). NCBI lineage: Eukaryota > Metazoa > Chordata > Amphibia > Caudata > Salamandridae > Lissotriton > Lissotriton vulgaris. The sequence continues at coordinate 901,842,872 of NC_141687.1, forward strand.
TATGCCATTCCGCTCTAAAACACTTGATTGTACGCTATTTGACTCCACTGTTCAACACACCACTCTGCACCACTGCACTATACACCACTCCACTGTAATCTATTCCATTGTACGCCACTCAACTTTATCACACTACACTCTACTCCACTCCACTCTACTCCACTGTACAACACTAAACTCTGTGTCACAGTCCTCCACTCTACTGAACACCACTCCTCTTAATGACACTCCACTCTGCGTCACAGAACTGAATGCTTATGTATTAGAATAAATAATAATAAAATTCAATGTGAAATCAAAGGTTAAACCTTTGTTTTAGTTAGGAACCATTTATTTATTCTGTTTATAAAAACCAAACCTAAACTACACAAAAGATACAAATTCTAAAGTTATAGTAATATCTTAACTTTATAATTTATGCACCACCTTTGTATTGTTACAAACATTTTTATTCTTTAGCTACAAACCAAACTTAAACTACATGAAAAACATAACTTCTAAACTTATACTCATACCTTTAATTTACAATTTACCCAACATCTCCAAATTATTTTAACTCACACGCTTCCGTACACAGTGTATTGAACTTGGTAGCCACATTACACTAAGTATAACTCTGGCCATCTCCATTCACAGCTTATACATTTTTATATTACAATAGTTATGCCTTCTATAATAATAGCATTTACAATAACACTAAAAACTTTGCAAAACACATCATTTGTGAGAACACATTGCATGTTAGAGTACCATTTAAAGTTAATGTGGTGTGGTTACCTAGTATATTTCACTTTAATTAACAATTTACGCAACAGCTTTAAGTTATTGTAACCACACACACCTACAAACAAAGTGGATTGAACTCGGCTAAACACACTTTTTATCCTGGGACTTGTAGTTACACACTTATCTTGATAAATGCAAATTTAGTAATCCTAAAATGTAATATACTCTTAAATAAATGGCAATATTTTATGGCTATATCACAACTTGCATTGAGCCGTATTTAAAACATATCTGGTGGTTTAGGGATCCAGAAGAGCCTCCAAATGGAAGCTGGAACCATAAGAAACAAGCATTTGCAAGGCAATCGGTCTCGCCTTTGGTACCTTATATGCATTTAGCTATGCAGCACATAAGCCTTGGTGCTGAAACATCTACTGTTCTTTAACATAGAAGGAAAGTAAGCACCAAACTGCGTGACATGGCAAGTTTAGGAACATGGAGAAAAATATTGCCTTCCAGCTGGAAATTGTCCAATGCTCTGTTTTTAATATAAAATCAGGGCCTTCGATGGTCATGTCACTGAAAATACAAGATTTTAAAACAATACTATTGTCTACAGATGCTCCGGGAAGACAATTTCTATGGATTGGAATCTAGAGAATGCTAAAGGGATTCTGGTATTTTACCGATCTCTGCTGGCCGTTTTCTATCAAGAAAGTTAAAATGAGGCAGTTGCCAGAAAAATAAAAAAGAAAGCCCCTCAGCAGAAAGCAATTCAGGTATTTTACTGCCCTCTACTGGTCGTTTTCTATCAAGACAGTTAAATAGAGGCAGTTGAACAAGCAGAAAGCAATGCTGCTATTTTACTGACCTCTACTGGCAGCTGAACAGTAAAAAGGTCCCTAAGTGGAAGCAGACAAATCCTAGAAATGATCTCCAGAGCCCACAAAGCACATACACATATAAGTATATACTAAAATAATGTAATGTAAATGAACAAGAGGTCTTGAATGCTCGTCCTAAAGGAGATTCACTGGCTATGTCCCTAGGGCCTTCTTCAGAATTGTTTGTCCACATACTTCAAAGTAAAATGGACTCGAACCAGGATAATTTTGCCCAAATTAAATATGAAGCCTTTTTCATATTGACTCTTGGCACATCAGTAGCAGACCAGTGCAAACCTTGAATTCCTTTTCACCAATAGTCTTAGCATAGCCCTGGACTCAGCTTCATGCATATGAATTTACTTACACTGGTTGTTGGGATTAGTGTAACTTGTTTGGGAGCCTTCCCAATCATACACACTTATCCTTTCACAATCCCATAAAATAGCTCGTTTGGTAAAAAACAAAATAAGCTCCACTGAGGATTCACAAAGCCAATGTTACAGCAACTAATTTCTTCATGAAAATAGTATTAAAACACCTACTGGACTGAATAGAACGTGGAGACATTTTGGCATCTTCCAATGAATAATCTCTTGGCCTTTCAGCGAAGGATTTCAGAGAAGCTGAGGAGAATGTAAAAATGATATAGTCACCAATTTGGTCCATTTAATGGGAGAACTGTACATCGAGTCCGACACACTAACTCACCTTGAGAAAGTTAGTCAAACCATGAGAAATTCTAGGCCAACATACATAGGAAGCAAGGATCTCTGCAGGTGACCACTCTCTTTGATATCTACACTAATAATCTTCCTCCCATGCCCCATGCAGGGTCAGATGACGACCCGCAAATTACTGGGCTTCAAGAGCTCACTGCTAAAAGCAGACAACTCGTTAATTCTGGCTATGAATGTACACCAGCTGCTTCTGAAAGGGCAATACAGTATCCTAATTAAGAAAAACTAATTAATGATGGTGGTTTCTAGCTTTTAAAGACCAATGGCAGGGAAAAAGAATCTTAAAAGTGGAATATGGTATTCTGGAAATGGTCCAGATCGTCCATACTCAGGGCTCATATTGAATCCACAGATATTAAGGAAGAAGCAGTGACCACATTTTTTTAAAATTTGGAATGACCCTTGATGTCAAGATGGCCATTTGCTTTCAACAGATGGCTATGACAGAGGTGTCCGTTATTAAGCAGTGTAGGCTAGAGATGTGAGGCATGTCAACATCCCGCAAAAGCAATCCTTGAAACAGGCCATTTGTCACTCCCCTCAAACTACAAGTAAGGCTATTCCAGGAATTGTGGGTTCAAAGCAATTTCTGTGCATGCACTGGCCCATCTTCCCTAGAAGGAGATCTTCAATGGCATGAGAGCCTAGCAACCCTAGGGCACTCACCAGACCACTGTGGAGGTAACAGTTTTGTTTTTGTTGACCAGTATGTACCTTCTGGAATACATGAGCTGAGATCTCTCAGGAAACAATAACACATTGTAAGTGTAGTTTGGGTCAGCCTCACTAACTTGGTCCATCAAGTTCGCATCTTCTGTGCCGCCCTGAAATAAATGTGGAGGAAGCATATACAGAAAACCATTTAGTAGGAACATACTTGTTCATGCAAAGAAATTACCAAATGCCTATTATATGATCCATTCCATATCTGGGGAAAACAGTCAAAGTAAGAACAGAGCCATGTCAAAGTAACATGCACTCGCTTAACTAGACTGGTGTGTCACAAGAAAAGCACCAGGACATGGTCCCTGCCAGGCAACCTATGCTAGTGGCATGCCTATGCCTCCTATACTGAGCAATGCATCCTTCTTTCCTGCCCTAACTCCTGGAAGAGCAGGCTTCCCAGATTTAAGCCCACAGTATGTAATTTTCAGGTGTCATAGCACACAACATTGGAACAACATCTCTCAGCCGGCACAAAGTAAAACCCACATGGTGGCCTGCAGCCATTTTACATTCAAATAATTCTGCACCATCCCAGCGGCTACTAAAAAGGAAATTGACCCTCTTATCCGTTCCCCGAGGATCAGTAAACCCAACAATGCATTTAAGGTATAGTCGAGCATTCAAAATGTCTGTACAGGAGAAAAAGATCTCAATAAATCTATCGGTGTCCGAATGGAAATGGCTCCTTAGACAAACCTCCAATGTTTTGTAATTCCTCTCTTTAACCCCCTCCTAGCTCATCCCCTTACCTTATTGACTTCACCTGTGACAAGACCACAGGACATTTCACACACAACCTTAAGTTGGCTTTATTCCACACTTAAACCCAACCCCAGTGACCCAGCAACCCCCTGTTAGGTTCACAGACTAAATAACATCCTAATGAGGAATGTGTGTTGTTGCTCCTATTCATTTTTTCCTTCTTGCACCACTTTTCAGGCAGTTAAAACATGGCCTATTCCTTCCCTCCCATACACTTATTACCCTCTATCTCACACTAAACCACCCATTTAACCATACTGCAAACTACAATCACGGTGTCACTGTGGTGGACCAGTCGCTGGGTCAGGGGTTTAAGATGGTGGAGCCATCTGAGACTCCAGAGCAAGAAATGTGGCACTGCCCATATCTAAATGAGGACTGAAAACTGCAGATTTGTCAAGCTGGCGCACTGCCCGCGTAAAGCTGGCTCCCCTCCCCACCCACTCCTAACTGAGGACCTAAATTGCAATGAAATTCAGTTTTTTACTTTTGGACGTTGTTGACGATTAAGGAGGAGGTGGGACAGAGGGGAGTCTGGTTGGTCATGTTTGCCAGTGTAAGAGCCTACCACCTGTGTTGAGTTTCAAACTGGAAGGTTCAGGGGACTAGTAATACAGTTGGGGAATTCGACAATATTCGGCTTGACTCAGCAAGAGGACTAGAGTAGTGGTGGCCCCACACTTCAAAGTGCGGATGACATACACACTTTGAAGCTCTCCACCCAGCTGCCTCAGACAGCTGGGTGGACACCAAGCACCGGCCTCTAGGGCCTGATGGAGCGTTAGGCCAACCCACGCCATCAAATGCTGGCTCTGCTCTCATGCAGTTTGAGAGCAGTGCTAGGATTTGTTAGGGGGGTTCTTCGTTCCACAGGCTTTGGAAGGACAGTGAGGAGGACACAAAGCACATGGGTAAGCACACTTTAGTTTTTATTTAACTAATATAACGTGTAATACATGTAGTTTGTTTTATTTTGGAGGGAGGAATTGATTTTATTTGGGCTTTTGAGGAAGGGATTTATTTACTATGGGAAAAATTGTTTTTTTGTTTTTTGGAGGCGGTGGGGCTCTTCGCTTGCCCCATCACTTTGAAAGGTCAGCAGCCACTCTTTGTACAATTGCCATTTTTCTTTTTTACTTCAACTGTGCAGCACCCCATGGCCCCCAACTCTAGACCTGCAGTGTATTAATACTGCGGGTTGGTGAAGTTTTAACTATACCTTTGAAAATGGCACATCCAGGAAGTCGACCTCATGGGGGAGTACAGAGTTTTCTGAGTATGTTTGACTTTTCAGGAGGCCTCGTTAAACCTGTCCAGCCTTCTGCTCACCAAATTTACTTGCACACAGTGTTGGATAGGTAAAACATCCTATGCCCCAAAATGCAGATTCTGCAACCCCTTTCAGTGCAGATAAAAGGAGCAGGTTCTGTTGCACCGCGGGTTGTCCCATTTGTGTGGTGGGAATTTGCGCTGAAGGAAGCAACCGAGGGGCACTTCCGTTTGTTACCGGAAACAAAGGGTAGCAGTCTAGTGGCCCGAATCCCTAATTAGCTAGATAACTGGCTCGACGTGCAGCGGACGCATACAGCGGGGGGGCCACTGGCATCCGAAAGGCGTGCCTAAGGCAAGCCCGCCTGCACACTTCTGCGCGTGGAAGTTGTCAGGAGCCGGAACCCTTGCCAGTTTTCCCCAAGATCGTGCCAACTCAAAGGGATATTGCTGCACATATACACGATGCGATTTATTAAAGATTAAATATAATATTATTAACCCCTTTAGCACCTAGTACACCCCGCCTTCTCTTCCTCCACTATTCTAGAAGGGCCTTTCACATGCAGGTACTGCATTTTTCAGAGCATAGCTCCAGAAGACACCCTACAGAATTGCACACTTTCCGGCCAGATAAAGGGACCTAGGCCCTGGGTGAACACTTCACAAGGTCTTGCCCTGACCCATCTAACAAACAAAAGTTGGAACTGCTTTCTGTCCAGTGTCAGATCCCTCCCTAAACACGCAATCAACATATGTTGTTTTTTTCCTCTAATGACCCCCACATTGGGTTTCTGACCGAAACTTGGATCAAACACTCCTCCAAACCCTCAATTGCGATGGCACTCCCAGATGGCTATCAAATCCAAAAACTCGACAGGGGGAGGCATAGCAATTTTACATAAGGACTCTATCAAAATCTCTATTCTAGATCAGATGTGGACACTCTAGAATGCCTAGATTTTAGACTTGACTTACAACCACAACATATTTGGAAGGGTGCCCTCATGTACAGACGCCCTGGTCCTCTGTTAGATTTCACTCACCAATTGATAGAATTTATCTCCCCACATGTCATTTCAATCCGAAACGTTTTACTCTTGGGTGACGTCAACATTCATAGTGAAAACGCCTCCAACCTAGATGCCACAGCCTAATTGGCAGACTTGGCTGCACATGATCTCTTGAAGATTAACTTTGCCTCCACTCACTTTGCGGGGCACACATTGGATCTAATTTTAACCAATTCCTCTAATATTTTCTGTGTTGAAACCTGCCCTCTATCTTGGCCAGGTCACTCTCTGATCGATTTCCAAATCACGAGTCCCAGAAATCAATCCACCCTTAATACCCACGCCACGCGCTGGTATAGACAATGGCATAAACCAGTTCCAGACTCTTTTCCGCTCCTGGAACACTGACATTGGTAGTGTAGGAGAATAGTTGGCTCACTTTAATTCCATCTTACAATCTACTGTTGATCATTTAGCGCCTCTGAAACTGCAGAACTACCCTCACAGACACCCTCAAACCAGTTGGTATTCCCCTCTCCTTCAGACTGAAAAGAGCCAATGTAAAAAATTGGAACGGAAATGGCGGTGTTCTCACAATGTACAGGATAAGGAGAAATTCAAACTCGCACTGACCTAATACCATAAAAATTTTAAGTCAGCACGCAAACTGTACATTGCAAAACAACTAGAGCAGGCCGGTAACAACTCAAGGACTCTATATCAAATCCTAAAGTCCTGTACAAATCCAAAGGCATGTGACACTGAAGAGACTCCCTCTCAATCTTTGTGAGACAACATAGCGACCTTTTTTATCCAGAAAATAGACACAATCTTCTATAAAACAATCGTTGCCAGTGGTACTCATAATGATCCCTCTACAGATCGCTTGGCAACCTCTGCCAATGTTGAGCAACTGATTAACTTCCGACCACTTACACCTAAAGAGGTAGAATCTCTTTTAACAAAAGTTAAATCCGGTTCCCCCCTAGATGTGATCCCTACAAAGATCACCGCCCTGCTCGCCAAACAACTTGCCACTCCCATCTGCACCATCCTTAAAAGCTCATTGAGGGATGGCAGGCTCCCTCTTGAATGGAAAGCAGCACAAGTTGTTCCTATCCGGAAACACCTCAAGGCCCCCATAGATGAATTGTCTAATTAATGCCCAATTTCCCTGCTCCCCCTTCAGAATAAGTTACTGGAGAGACACATTAACAAGTACTTTTCTGATTTTGTAGAAACCTTGCATTGCCTTGATGTCTCCCAGTCAGGTTTCCGGGCCAAGCATAGTACCAAGTCCGCCCTGATAGCAGTAATGGATAACATCAGAATGGCATTGGACAAGGGTCAGGCAGCACTTTTAGTGCTGCTTGACCTATTGAGGCGTTAGACACCATCTCGCACCAAATCCTACTTGAGAGACTTCAGGACATCTGTGTCCAAGGGGCAGTACTGAAATGGCTGGCAAACTTCCTAACTGACAGAACACAGACAGTTACCATGAGCACATTTCGATACAAGACCAGCAAGGTGACCAAGGGAGTACTGCAGGGCTCCTGTTTGAGTCCTACCTTATTTAACATTTAGGTTATTCCCCTGGCAAAACTAATGAGGACTCTAGGGTTTAGTCCCATCTCTTATGCTGACGACACCCAGCTTTTACTCTCTTTTGATAAATCCAGCCCTAATATCCAACTCATCTTTTCGAAGGGCTTGAAGATCATTTCTGCCTGGATGAGGGTCAATTTCCTTCAACTGCATGCCGAGAAATCAGAAATCATGTTATTTGGAGGTGCGAAAGTAAACTGGACACCCAGTTGGTGGCCTGAGGTATTGGGCTCGCCCCTACCCTGAAAACTGTTGTCAAGAATTTGGGAGTCCGCATTGACCAGAAACCTACGCTTGAAGCACATGCCACTACCACTGCGGGAACATGTTTTCACATACTCAGTCTCCTAAAAAGAGAATTTCCTTTTTTACCATTCCCCACACGGAAAACGCTGATGCAAGCTCTAGTGCTGAGCCGACTGGACTACTGCAATGCATTGTTGGCTTCAGCCAACAAGTCTTCTTTGGAAAAATTGCAGGTAGAATACTGCGGCCCGCCTAGTAGCGAATGCCCCTCCCAGAACGGCTTCTATAGCGCTTCTAAATAAACTCCACTGGCTCCCTGTGCGAAAACGGGTGAAATTCAAGCTCTGTTGCACTGTTTTTAAAGCTCTCAATGACCTGGGTCCCAACTACCTGTCTGACAAACTGATAAGGTATTGCCCTTCTAGGCCCCTTGGGTCAGGATCCAAATTACTTCTCTGCACCCCTAGAATTAAAAAAGCGCACATGGGTGGCAGTGCATTTACTTACCTTGCCCCTCTACTCTGGAACGAACTTCCCCCCTACTTACACGAATGCCACGATCTCCGACATTTTAGGAAGCTGCTAAAGGCCTATCTTTTCTGAGGTGTGTTCGTCTGACTGTAGCACGTTGCCCCAGCGCAGACATACCCCTGACGGGATGATTTGGGCGCTATATAAATTAATAAATATCAAATATCAGGGGCCTAGATACAGACTTGGGTAGGACAGGTTTAGCCCAGCGGGTAGTGACAGCTCAGCTTGAGGTAAGGTGCCAGAGGAAGCAGAGACCAGTAGCATGGCTCTGCCAGTGCATGGGAGCCAGGAAGATGGGACCAACTGTATACAGTCCTAATTTATGTTAAAGAAATAAACAAACAAGGGGTGCTCATGTGTACCTTATAGCGCACCACTGCTTTATCTTAGCTACACACTTTGTTCTATCTGTTGAATACCATTGCATACCTAATTCTCCAACCATAAGTAACATAATTTGCCTTTTTGGCATACCACATGGATTACCTGCCTCTAGTCTTTGATTTAAATTCTGAATTCTTCTTGTGGTACTTACAGTTACTTGGTCAACACTAGTTGAATTTCCAGATGTACTTCACATGCAAAATCACTTCTGACTGGAAAATCATCTAAACAATACCAGGGACAGCACATCGTTCTTCGACCTTGTGCTCCATTTTAGTATAAAAAAGAGTTTCCATTGCCTTAACAGAGCCAAAACTGAGTTGCTTTTACTGGCTCTAAGTCGAAGCGAGGGTCAAAGTCAGTATGTTCAGTACAGTCCATAGAGCCAATACGAGCAACGGCCAATAACACCTGCAGAACATTGCTCAACGTGAAAGTCTCAAATATCTGGGTGTGCAGGGCAGAAGACTAGAACGCCGTCCACCCCACCTTGAGATATGCACATAACCACCTAACATACAGGAAACCCCGATAGTCTGAATGAACTATACAGACATTTTCCCCAACGTTCTTTAAACAAAAGAGGAAGTGTAGCATGCACTTTGCCTTGGCTGGACTCGCTTCCCTTGTCTCTTTACCAAACTGCAATTTGAAAACTACCTTGGTACTCTGAAGTAATCAAAGAATTACAAAAGTCACAAACGAATATCGGTCAAGGAAATGTCTGTTTCGCAAGTTAATTTTACAATTAACGCCCGGAAGTTTGTCTCAACACTTAACCAGAACCAGTTGTCTAACAATTGAGAAAACACTAAAAGTATTTTAAGGGTTCCTTACAGTCGTCGTTGCTGTCTGAGAGGCGCCATGTTTCAGAGCATGGCATTTCCCTGTGACACTGCACCCGTCATCAGGAATATAGTCGGTTACCCCGGCTCCTCCCCCCCCTGGTTATGATGTCGGTTGTTGCCCGTTGAGATGAAGTGTTAAAAAGCACACCCACTGCCATTAAAATTCCCCTCGCCTCCTGCCACGGGCTGCGAATGAGAGCGCGGATTATTCATGCACGTGCGCGCTGTCTGATATTTCGAGTTGGAATACTTTATAACGGAAATCTGCCTTCTCTGGGGATGAAAGCAAAACAAATTTAAGGATTAAATCACACAGAGGTATAATCCCCCAGGGAAACCGACTTCGGTTATTATGATTATGCCGTGATGTGCACCTCGCTATGGCTGAGCCCGCGCGCGCGCCATTTCAGCTGGGAATAATTTGGGGGGTTTTATATAGTAGATTAGAATGCGCTTCTGGAGCCTGATGAATAACAACCTCCGATGCTTGCATTTCTTGCCTATCGTTATTATTATTTTTGTTGGGGATTATTAAAATAGGGCTCCTTTAAAGAATTACAGTGTGTTATCTTTCGGGGGAGGTGGTTGGTGGTGGGGGGTGGAGTGAGGGATGCAAGAAAGGACCGTGAGTTACAATTTCATCAAAGATTGCATAAGGAAATCTTAATTAGACATTTATATAGATTTGGTATGCTTTGTATTTATAGAAAGTCTATAAATATGTATAGACAGGTTGACATTTATACAAAAAAAATTCCATTCACATGCCTTCGGAGTGTTTTATTTCCCTTCCTCGCGCGGGGCGCTCTAAAGGCTGATTAGTAATAAATCGTGCAAATACACTTGCTTGCTGGTGCAGCGCCAGCATTCGTAGGCATAGGTATAGCCACTTTGGGATATCATTACTTTTATGGACTGGGCGGGATACCATAGTTAGAGTGAGGGTTTTGAGATCTTACACATGCAAACATTTAAGAAGCCTCCTGAAAATTCAAATGTTCGCTTTGCCAAGACCCTCTTGTGCTACAGAATGGCCTTCGGATGTGTAGGAATTCCTATGGGAATAATTTCTTAATCTACGTCACCAGGGAAATTGCTCGTTTTTGTGCGGACAGTAGACACCACACTCAAAACCCTAGATCCGCCCATGATAGGTCATATATTTGTGGTCTGGGCACCAAGCCATTTCGCATCAGCAAGTCTGTGCATGCATTACGCAGGGGATATTCTTACGCATGCAAAAGTGTTGAGAGCATAATCACTCCGACCACCCTACCGTTAGGAGACCTCAACCTCTTCCATCTCAAATACAAGGTTGAGTTATAAGAACTGGTGACAACTGGACATGTCGACAGCCTAAACCTGTTCCCTCTTCGGACTGGGTTTCGGAACCTTTTATGGGTTAAGGGGCTAATTACAACTGCACCTGTAATTCTGAAAGGGCTAGTAACACAGGTTATCCACCCTTTCAAAGTTATGAGATCCATGGGAACACTGCATAACTTTTTACTTTTACCTGGAGATTCAGCAGCTGAAATCTTCAGGTGAAAGTTTTGGTGAATCAGGCCCGGAATTTCTGATTTCCTCCAGTAACTCCTCAGTGGGTTCTCAGCGTTTCCATTAATGCTGCACCCCCAACAGTTAGCAGGAACCCCGTGTCATAAAGGGGGTACCGAATAAGACCCCTCTATCTGGGTCACTCGCAATGAGGTCACTAGTGTGCTGCATTTGCCGGGAAAGGGCCACTACAACGCAGCCGTTTCCACAAAAGTCTTAACCACGCATTCATTACAACGCATGCATGGTTACCACGAAAGCCTTTACCATGCATACCTTTACTACGAGATACGTAGTAAAGGCATGTGTGGTAAAGGGAACAATTATAAAAAAGGGGCTTGGTGGGGTCTCCCCCTCCCCCCAAAAAAACGTAGGGAAAAAAGGGAGCTTGGGGAGACTCCCCCCAAAAAATAAAAACTCACCTGAAGTCACGTCGAGAAGTATAGGCAATCGGTGTCGTTTAAGAGGAAATGGATAGAAACTTCTGGTTCCTCTTTACGACGTAGGACGTCACCACGGAAGATGGAGAGGAGATGACATAAAGAGGTAAGGGGGATTTTAGTATTATAAAAAAAATATATATAAAAGGATTGAGGATTAAGTGCAGGGGTAAATATAAGAAGGATTGGGGATGGGGAGTCACATAAGGGGTGTAACGTTTACAAAGAGTATTCCCTTACCATGCATACATTTACAACGAAAATCGTTGTAAAGGTATGCGTGGTAAAGGAATATTCGTAGTAAAGGTTATGTGTTGAAAAAGAATTCCGTTGTATCACATGCGTACAAAAGGCATGCAATGTAACAACATACAACCCATTTGCCTTGCAGGACCTAAATCCACTCTCAAAAAAGAGTATAAAAGTCCCTCATAATTGACTTGATTTCATTCCACAATTGTAGCTTGCAACGTCTTAATTCTTGGTCCAACAACATCATTTGTTATTATCATGAAAATAACTTTTAAGAATTTTAGATAATTTCACAATATTTAGTCTAGGAGCAGCTCTAACGGTGAATTGTAAGTTGCCACTGTTTGTAAACTAGTATTTTATAATGATATCGCCCTATATTTATTGAATGTAATTAATGTAATTATTGTTATTATTTTTTAAATAACTCAAATATGTAGAGTACACCAGTTGAAACTGGAAAATATTGAAAAATAATAGAAAATAAGACATAATACTCACAAAAGCACACAGTTTGTGACAGCAAAATATCTTGTTAGACAGTACCAAGAGAATTTTACAAGTCAATAAGTCTTTCTCACTCGTAAAAGGGCTTTTCTTATCTATTATCTTCCTGGGTCACAATCTTTTGTCTACGGGCAGGATTTAAATCCGGCAATTGTGCAGGGGCTGTCGGGAGCCTGGACGCCTTATCCAGATGGACAAAAATAAGTAACTGTTTCTTTATGTGTTAGGTGGGTTCTACTGTCTAGTCAACAGAGCGCCAGCCGGGGCAATGTGTATTGTTGGCTGGTGTAGTTGGAGACTGAGGGTCTGGGTCACGAGACGTAGTCAAAGAACTGTGACTGTTTAACATTTTCTGCTAATGAGAAATTCGGACAATTGCATATAACTTTAAAGTGTATATACAATGTGTGTTTCATTTTGATTTAATGAGAGAAGTTTGACAATTGCGTATAACTGTAAAGTGTTTATACAATGTGTATCTCATTTTGATTTCAGTGTGTGTGTGTGTGCAATACAAAGAAAAGTGTTTTTATGCGTACGGTGTGGAATCTTTTTGTAGTGTATGCAGCGTGTAGCAAGGGGGGTTGTTGGTCTACTACCTTGCACTTGAGCCCTGAGGATAAGACTAAGTGCTCAGTGGCAAGCTACCACATGGAGAGCACAGGTTATCGGACAAGTGTATCTTATTCATCCTATTTGGTATAGTGGATTCTGACTGGCTGCAACAAATCTTAGCCCGCCCCAAACCACTGGGTCTAATACAATGCCTCCACATGAGGGTTAGGAGCACTTTTCAATGAACAACAAAAGCATTAAAGGAGCAAAAGAACCTACAGCTGTAAAGTAAGAATGAAATGGTGAAAAAAATAGGACAAGCCTTTGATGAAAATATAAATGACCTCAGAGGTCATGGGTACAGAGTTCATGGGTCAAACAATATGCAGAGACATTCATTATTGTAGGGCAGTGGTATAAATCCTCACCTAGACATGAACAGAGTGTGGGAGTGAATCAGGCAAGCAGTTTCCTCCAAATGGCTTCAGACTAGTTCTCCTCAAGAAAAGTTAGAAAAAATTACCAAATTGTGTATTTACCAGATCAATTTCAAGCGAAAATGGCAAACAATTGTGCATTTTTAATAGGCACTAAATATATGAATATGATTGAGGTGTGCAAAGCAAGCTTTACATGGCCAAGGTGTGATGAGAAGCACTCTCCAGTCCCAATAAAAAGTAGACTTTTAATGAAAATGGCTAAACAGCAACTGTACGTTTAAAAATTACACGCACTGCATGTTATACAGGTATTATAAGCTCTAGCCTCTGATGGTCGCAGTTAAATGAAATTTGAAAAAATAATCAGCATAAATAATGAAATGCCTTCACACGGCACATGAAATAACAGTGATAGCTATAAGAGCCTTCTAGTATCAAAGGACTACGTTTGGCTATAATACCCCCAAACGTAGCATGAATGGTTATTTAGATACCAGTTGTCAATTGAATTAGGAAATGTAATTGTTTTGTGGGAAATACTTGCTTGCCAGTATCTGAAAACACATACCTTTTACCATGTAGTACAAAAGCTTCATTTTGCATTCATAAGCTCAGTACCCTCAAAGAGAAGTTTTTTGTTGTTGTCCTAATTGCATCCTCAGTTTCTCAAAGTGCTGTTCACTCCACAGAGGAAAACTGACTCACTGAGACAACTGCTGCAAACTTGCTGGACGCACCTATCCATCTTACCAAGCAGCTTTTTCAGGGTAATCATTGGACAATACATATTTTATTACCTTTGAGAATAGTACTTCCATATCCTTTAATAGCTGATAAAATCACATGCCATATCTACTTGAAAAACATGATTAGTGGTCGAAACTGCAAGCTAGGGATTACCACGGGAGGCAAGATGGCGGCGTTAGGCTAGACGCCGGTAGCAGCTCCGGATGGGACAGCGGAGCATGCAGTGAAACACTCAGGGAGACGGACGTTTCTAAACCGAAGGATAAAATGCCAGAGTACTAGCAGTTCGGTATGCGGCAAAAGCGACAGAAAACCTTACCAGTCGAGGACCTCTCCTCTGCAGGAACAGGAACGCTGCACAAGCACACGCTTCTTGCCTCCGTGGTCGGGTTTGCCGTGCTCAGGCTGCTAATCGGCAATCACCGAACTACGCGTGCACTGCGCTCCCTCTGCTCGCTGGCTGTAGCAGTGAACTCCGCAGTGAACTCCGCGGCAAACTCCGAGGAATCCGTGATTGAGACGGATCATCAGAAACTTGACCAGAGTGAGTCTGCCTCGCTAATACCAATGGCCCCGAAAAATGCAGCAGCGGTAGCCTCGGCAGCAGCTAAGACGAGAGCTGCACGCCAGGCGCTGCGAGATCAGGAAATGAAGCGGGGCATTACCAGCGGGGGAGTGCAAGGGCAAGGAGCACAAACAGAATCAACAGCAGCGGCGCCTGAAAAAACAACGGAGAAAACACCGGCCCGGAGGGGGGCCTCCTCTAGTAAATCAGCATCAATGTCCCAGCCTGCTAAAAATGCCTCAGCAAATATCACAACAGTGGCTACAATGTTTCGGGCCGCTAATCAAAGAACGATGGCTAAAGACATACAACAAAACACTGAGAGTAATGGAAAACAACAAGCTGCTCCCCCCATTGAAAGTGGCAGTGTATCAGCAGATTTTGGGGGTAAAGGAAGTGATAATGCAGCAACAGAAATATTGGTCACAACAAGCCCTGCGGCACCAATACAGGCAGTTGATAATGAAGTAATGAGTCAAATGGAAGTACAGGAGGTGCAGGAGATGCAACTGGAGTCAAATAGAGTGGCTGTCTCGGTGACCAGCGGTGTAGCCGAGAGACTCAGTCCTGCTGCGGGGCAGGTAAGCCACCTTATCCCTACTATTTCTGTATCTGCATCTGTATTGAACAGTTCTGGTACCAACAGCCAGGCGAGTACAGATAACCCTATCAAGAACTTTGCAGATAAAAATAGTCTAGTGAATCAAGAGGTGGGCAGGAATAATAACTGCAATGTACAAAGTGTATCCACAAATAAGAACATCCAACAACATGTCAATCAACAAAAGTATACAGATCCTTCGACTTGCATTGAGAGCACTGAAAGCAGTACGAACAAAGAGACTGCTGGCCAGGCGGTCGATCGGACCCCCTCCGTGAATAATATAGAGATACACATTAATCCATCACCAGAGATTGAAACAACAACTATACGAGTAAAATCACCCTTTGATGCAACCCATATATCACAAGGGGGGGGCCAGCTCAAGATCTGAGACGAGGGAAGGGGAGACCCTAGAGCCTACGGAGATATTCAACCCTGACCTGAAATCCCACAAATCAGCTCTACAATAGACTTGCACCCTGTTGATGCTATAGAGGTATTGGAGATTGATAAAGACATAACTGACTTCTACTCTTTCTCCGAGGATATCAGTTGGTCAGGAGATACTGATGAACTAGACGAAGTTGATGACCTGGAGAACGAATCAGATTCCAACCTCAGTTCAGATCTCGAACTTAATCCACCAAAAGAACAACGTGACAAAAAAAAAAGAACAATACTTAAAAAGAAAAAATCTGGACACCACGGCGCTAATGAACTATCATGGGATTATACCCCAACAGTTTTGGCATTGAACCAAAGCCACTCTCCTAATCCAAGAACCCAAAGACCAATTTTAGAGCAAAATGAAAATAAAGAGACTCTGGAGGCCTCAGGAACTACTCTAACGCAAGTTATGGAGACAGTGTTACAGGCCATAGCATCACATCGGGAGGAAACCTCTAAAGATAGCCGCAAAGCACGGGCCGGATTACAAAAGGTTCAAGGAGTGGTTCGTAAACTGTCAAAAACTATGGGAGCATTTACTGAAAGGTTAAATGATATAGAGGATCGTATTGTGGTCAATGAGACAGAGGCTGCATCTACAAATGAGCGACTTGAAGCCACCGAAGCACAGGTTCATGACATAAGGTGGAAGCTCGAAGAATATGAGAATAGACTCCGCAGAAACAATTTACGAGTACTGGGAATTCCAGAAAAAATGGAAGGCGAGGATTGTCGCACCTATATAATACAATTGTTCCCAGACACCCTGCCTGAGTTAAATACCTGGGATTGGGGATACGAGGTGCAGAGAGCACATAGGGTTCCAATAACCTTAAAACCCACGGCACCTACAGGCAAATATCCTCGCGCAATTCTGGTATACTTCGGAAATTTCCTACTTCGCCAGGCCATTGCGGAGAAAGTTACTCCTGATAAGCACCGCAAAAAGGACTCAATCTCATACTTCGTGCGCCCTGACTTTTGTCATTGGACTGTAGAAAGGAGGTGGCGGCTCAGACAACTCATCAAACCCTTTCAAGAGAAAAAAGCAACTGTATATTTGAACAATCTCGCAAAGCTAAAAGTGATACATATGGGACAAACAACATTTTTTACATCTGAAGTAAAGGCCAAGGAATATCTAGAGAGTTTATGAAAGAACAACTAAACCCACATAAGAACAGACAGGAAAGTTAGCTGATATAAAATAGAGATGGAAATACACTGAAGCCACTGATTTTACATGGACTAATATACATCAGTTCATGTTGATGTAATTGAATATAAGCTGCGGCACTTGAAAATAGGAAAACAAGAAATTGAATAAGCACAACCTTATTTCCCAATCAAGTCTTAATCATTGATTCTTCTATTTTCTTTCCTTTTCTTTTTATTTCCCATTCTTATATACTTATTATCCTATTATCTTTTCTAGTTTAAAGATGTTCATAATAGATAAATATCGCTTTTTTCTTTTCTTTCTGTCTCCGGTTGTGGTAACTACTGCACTTTAAACTGCATGCTGCACTAGTCCTGTTCGGAGCAGGCTAAATCCATCACTGTAGACTCCGATGGAGTCTCAATGCCTACTCTGGGAGGGCAAGGGATGGGGAGGGAGAAGAGGAGAAATGAGGGTGGGGGGTGGGAAACAGGGTGCACTCCGTGCACCCCGTTTGGGGGGGGAGAGCAAAAAAACAAAAAAAAGAGCAAATTGACACTTGAAAGGGAACGTAGGCTGATGAATAATGATCCAAAAATAGTAGTACCAAATGGGTAGATTAAACATAGGATGTTGGAATGTGGCAGGTTTAAACGACAGAGGCAAGAGAGCCCAATTTAGCCAAATAATTGCCCAGAGCACTTGTGATATCATCTGTTTACAAGAAACCCATATTCCATTCGGGGAGATTAAACAATTAAAAATACCTGGATATCAAATATTAATTACAACAACTCAAACCACAAGAACTAGGGGAGTCATAATTTTAGCAAGAACCAGATTAGGCAGCCCGGTACGTAAGAAATCCGATGATCACGGACGGTGGGTCATTGCCCAATTAGAACTCGGTATTACAATTTGCTCAATATATGGCCCTAATCTTGACGACCCCACTCTATTTGTTGAAATAGAAATGGAATTAACATCATGGCCAAGTACCCTGATCCTTTGTGGTGATTTTAATTTGACATTTAACCAAAACCTGTCCCCTCTGAATCAGTATAAATATTCGGGTCGGAAACCCAGGGTGTTCAGGGCAGTATCAAACTTAATTCAAACCCACAACCTTCAGGATATATGGCTGCTTAAAAAGGGTAAAGATCCCGGATACACCTATTTTTCTTACCCACACCGAAAATATGTCCGTATCGATTACTTTTTTGCAACTCCAGACATTGCTCCGAATACCCTGATTGTTAAAGACCCGAAAACAATATCCGATCATAATGCTATATATATCACAACGGAAATACCGGGATTTAATCGGGCCCACACACAATGGACATTTGATAGGAAACTATTAGTTAACCAGGAATATATAACTCACATAACCCAATGGACAAAGGAATTCTTTGATGCAAATCAATATAGTGCTTCACGATTTAGCATTTGGGACAGCTATAAGGCGGCACTAAGGGGGGAGACCGCCACATTCGTTGCCACCCGTAAGAAAGAACAAATGAAAACTCATAACCAACTAATAAATGAATTAACTCATCTAGAATATAAACATGCTAATCAAATACAACATAGTGAACATGCCGAGGATACCCTAAGAAAGATTCTAGTGCTCAAGGCAGAGCTAAATAACGAGTTAACTACTAAAGCCGCTGAAATCTTCCAAGCTCATCGAAAGAAATCCTACGAGGTGGGGGAAAACGTTGGGAAACATCTTGCCCTAAAAACACGGCAGACTCAATCCTATAACACAATAAAAAGTATTAAATACGGTGGTCACGAATTTACTACTCAAAAAGAAATCGCTAATTGCTTTGAAGAATATTACCAAAAATTATACCAAAATGAGGATGTACATATGGCCCAAGAGACTAATGAGTTTTTAGTCAACTGGCTTAGTGAAAACAATATGTCACAAACTGTCGATGACGATGTAAGGAATGAACTCGATAAAGAGATCACTAAAACAGAGGTTGAGTTGGCAATAGCAGAATTAGCCGCAGGGAAGGCAGCAGGGCCTGACAAGATACCTCTAGACCTATACAAAATACTAGGAAAGACTATAACCCCATTTCTTCACGACTTATTCTTAGGCATCCAGTGGCACGGAAAATCCCCAGAATCATGGCGACAAACAAACATAGCAGTTTTCGGGAAAAAGGACAAACCCCCTGAATTAACCACATCATACAGACCAATCTCACTGATTAATTCAGATTCTAAAACCTATGCAAACATTTTGGCTAACAGACTTGGCAAATATATTGAACAGTTAGTATCTCCCTGGCAACACGGGTTTATACCAGGCAAAAGCACCACTGACCACATACGCCGAGTAATAGCACTCTTTGATATAATGAAGATAGAACAAGGTCAAATGTCTTTGATTTTATTAGACGCTGAAAAGGCGTTTGACCGGGTCTCATGGCAGTACTTGTGGGAGCTTTTAGCCCTTAACAATATCGGCCCGAGGTTCATAAAATCACTGAAAGCCTTATACGTAGAACCTAAAGCCAAAGTCCTGACGGGAGGTAGCGAGTCTGAAAATATAGACATTCAGAGAGGGAATCGACAAGGGTGTCCGTGTTCACCACTTTTGTTTGCCTTATATATTAATCCCTTAATCATTAAATTATTAACATCACCAAGGATAACCCCAGTCAAAACTAGAATATATAATACTAAAATACTTGCCTATGCCGATGACGTAGCGATCCTAACAACCAATCCTACAGAGGCTATAGAGGAAATAGGAGTAGTTACTAAAATATTCGGCCAGTACTCAGGGTACTCATTAAATAAAGACAAAACGATGGTTGTCTGCACCGATAACACGCCATATATAAGTCAACATAGAGTTGGATATGCAAAATATTTAGGGGTCAACATCTCACCAAATACTAACGAAATGATTACACTTAATTATGACCCTGTAATCACAAAAATAAAAAAAGATCTTGTCAGAGTCAATAACCTTCATTTATCCATAATTGGTAGAACTAACTATATTAAAATGACAATCTTTCCAAAATTACTATACTTATTTCGTGCAATTCCCTTCCTTATTGATAACACCTATATAAAGAAGATAGACCAAGTAATAACATCATTTATTTGGAATTATGGGAAGACAAGACGAGCTATAAATAAATTAGTGTCACCTACATCCCGAGGCGGATTAGCAGTTCCAAACTTAACCTACTACATGTGGGCCGCCATACTGCAGCAGATGTCCTTCATAACCACTTCTAAAATTGCAGATCGAATAAGATCTCCTCATGACATTCCCTCTATCTATGAACTCACATTAGGAGATACAGCACGCAGACTACTGCTAAGACAAATCGAGCCATCATACTATAAAAAGATTAAATTTAAAATAGTGACAGACGCATTCAAAATATGGACCAAAGTTACTAGAGTACTATCAATACCTAAATACACCAAATATACACCTTTATGGCGTAGCTCTATAATCCCGCAATATCTTAATGATAATATTACTAAGCGCTGGGAAAATTTAGGCATCGTTACTATTGGCGACTTCCTAAATTCAGATGGTAGAGTCACTTTCAACGAGTTAAGCCTTAAATATCAGATTTACCCCACAGATTACTTTAAATTCATTCAAATTTCCACATCACTCAGACAATACGCCACAAATTTAAACTTACAGTCGTTAACATTATTAGACCTGATGCAAAAAATAACTGTCAGAATTAGTGATATTTACGGGATCCTTATAAACAATCACCCAGATGACCTAGAGAAAATAGAGGAAAGTTGGGCTAACAAACTAAATAATTCCAATGTGGATATAGATATGGTGCTACAATTATCCTCTAAAGTCATACTCGCAAGTAACCTAAAAGCCCAAATTTACAAAACGGCTTGTAATCTATACTATACACCGGCTAAATTGATCTCATGGGGTAAGGCTAGTCATGACAAATGTCCTAGATGCGTGCTCGGTCCCGCAAATTTAATACATATGTTCTACGATTGCCCGAAACTCGAACAACTAAAAGAGAGTATATGTAAATTCTGGGCTGAAATTTTCGGTCGGGAGATCCAAATATCAGCTACCTTGGTTGTATTGGGTTATGATAGTTCTTTAGAACTTAATAACTCAGAAATATATACAACTTATCTGTGCACAGCTATATACAGAATTATGCTAGCAGCCCGATGGAAGGATACAGAGGCACCAACATTCCAGGGCTGGATGAATAGACTCCTTGCTACATACAAGCTAGAAACAGCAATATACAAAACTAGAGGGAAAAAATCTAGAGCTAAAGGGGAATTGATCTGGGCTCCTATAGCTAGTTGGTATAATCAGCAAAGAGCCTGATTTTAAACCCACTTGAACCTTGTAGGAATAATTGTCAAATTTATATAGAAGTATGGAGGAAGATAATGAGGGTATAGTGCATGTCGAATATCTACTTCAAAACTGTGTCCTGTTTTATTCTCTATATATCATTATACCTGTCACATACAATACAACACAAAGATAATTTGTACTACTAATTGTATTTAATGTATTATGTACAGCCTTTTATACGTTCCTTTATAATTTTGAAAAAATCCCACTATATTAGAATGACGATACTATATATGTTAATTATTATTTACTGTTGTAAATTTAAAGTTTGCTCAATAAAAAAGTTAAAAAAAAAAAAAGAAAAAAGAAAAACATGATTAGCATATTCAGCAAATCGCTGATAGTGGGAGGGCCCACCGATGTCCATTTCCTACATATCTCACACCTCGCGAGCAGAACTAGAAAGAAAACAAGTCTCACCTTATTATCTTCAAACTCAGGTCTCTGCTAAAGAAGGCGAGCTGGGGGCTTACCTTAACCTGCCCGCCAGATAGGTAACTTAAGATCTTACTACCTTCATTCCAGTACATTGACAATGAAAGGCAGGCTATAAATATATGTTTATCGTCCACTTGCAATGCTCTGCACTTCGGGCAGGACGAATTCTTATATGACACTTTTGCCAGCTTTACCGGGGTCCATTAGGCCCTATGAACGGTATAAAGTTATTTCTTATAAGTGGCATTGATTTCACTACTGAATATAACATTTTTGTGATACTTGCCAGAGCTGGTTGACGTTAGTCTCAATTAAGTTCTCATTCCAGATCGAAAAAAGGCTCTGCTCGATGTTTATCTTCGGCCTCCAAGAGATCCCAATACCATATTGCAACTTCCTTTTTTAGGACCTTGTTGCTTTCAAACCGAACCTCCCACTTTCATTCCGCCTCCTCTCCCCAAGCCTGTGATGCTTACCATGCTCGTAACAGATAATATTTGAATCTGGAGATCATACCCTGGGTAAGTGCTGCCAGCTTCCCCCAGCCCATTAATCCTGTCCCATAATTCAGATCTCTCCAGGGATTCAGACCTGCTTGTTTCAGGGGTTTACTAAGGACATCCTTCAGGTATTAAGGGGTCCCAGGTAAATCCCAAATTGGGGTTGATGCAGCATAGTATGGGATATTTAAAATTCTCCTAACATACATCCATGTCATTAATGCAGCTATAATCCCTTACAGCCTAATTTTCTTAAAAGACTTGGGGGTCTCCATATTTGGTCAGAAAATGGTGGCATCCTACCTCCTCTAACAGAGCCTTATATGTTCAAATTGTCTGGCACATTCAATAACTTCTGAATGTTCTTAAACTGATGATAATAGACCTGAAGTAAGGGAGAGCCAATCTTTCTGCCAACAATTTCCTCCCAAGCTTCTTCCACGACAACCTAATGCCCTTACATGCCCAAATAAAGCTGCTGATTGGCCTGGATCTTACTAATGTACTCCATGGGAAAAAGTGATCTGTATTGTATCAAATAGAAAAGCGGCCTTACAGAGAATCAACATTTTGACTAGATTCACTCTCCTGTATATTGTTAAAGGTAAATTGTTCCATTTCCCCAGCAGCTTATCTATTTCTCAACTCAACTTATATTGACAAGAGGGATGTTGCTCAGTTTGTGCCCAATTTGAAACCCTCAAAGAGAATTTAGTCAGTTTCATTACCACAGTAATTTTGTTATTAAATCCCAGACGTTTTCTTTTTAAGTAAATATGTGTGGTGCATATTTCCAGAACACACTTTTCCTGACATTTGGCAGCAGTGATTGAAAACAGATGTTTATTGTGTCACAATTCAATTGTACTTAATGAATGGACTTTGGAAAAATCAAAGGCTGAGTGAACACTTCAGGATTCAAACCAGCAACAACAGCTTCAAACACATACTGCAGAAGATGCACTGAGCCACCAGACCCAACCTATGTAGAAGGCCACTCATGGTGACTGTTTAGGAAGCTAAACAGCTATATTTTTGCAGTTTGATGGCATTGACTTTCCTTATGAAATCCTGAAAGCAATACAGGCCTTGACTGGATGGCATTAGACGTTTTTCATGGTCTCGAAGGTGTGGTTTTATTTATTCAGGCCAGCTAGGAGTTGGCGGTGAAATAGAAAATTGCAGAAGTTATCAATTGTGCCAATCAAAAGTGAGTTTCTGCTATAAAAGGGTTGAAGGATCTCTGTCCTCAATAAGATTTCTCTGCGGAGAATATAAAGACAAGAGAGGATGTTCCAGCTGCACCCACACTCCTGCAACCTAAAACGTTTTTCTTTCCCCCTTTGGTGGAATATTGGGGGGTAATCTCCAATTCTTAACTTTGCAAGGGAGCAGCACATACACTAGACAGCAAGGGCAATAGTACAGAAAGAGCCCCAAGTGTGCAACAGGTGTTTTGGCCTACTCCTTGCAACCCTGGGGCACACTGGAATAATAAAAGTGGCCACAAATGCTTGTGCACCCCCTTCTACAATAAAGATCACACAATACACATTTTGAGGAGGCATAATTGTGAGGGAGTTTTCCCTCATTTGTGTGAGGCGTGGCCACATGTAGTGAGAGAACACATAGTCATGGATGCGGGATACAGGCAATAACCTCCTACTATGTGTCGAGTCGTCTTCGACTGGCCCTGATGTTGGGACAGGGCAGGCGGAAGGGGAAGGGGCGGGACAGGAAATGGGGAACAAAAGTAGTTAGTATGGTGATGGCTGAAGAAGAATAAAGATGTGCCATACCGTAGCTCTTGTCCCGAGTCTTCCTTGGGGGGCGTGAACGCTTCACTGGCGACGAGGATGGGATAGTGACACCCACCGCCCATGCCCCCCTTGTTGTAGGCCTACAGCCGAAGAACGGAGCACCTGTGGCGCCGCAACAGCTGAAGGCGCGAAAACGCTAGTAAAATCGCGGAGAAATTCCGCGCGCTGTTTGAACATTGCCCTCTTAAACGCCGGAGCCGCCACCACTGACGAACCCCGCCGTGAACAGCTGAACACACGGCAGCGTGAGAAGAGCGCGAAAAGCGCGAGAGGGAGCCTGGATGCTGCCTAAGCGTCACGAGCTGAAACAGAGCTGGCGAGGGGTGAGTCCTGAATGCTGAACCTGCATGAGAGGAATAGTAAAGGTTCGGGGCATGAATACACTAGTGAAGAGAAGAAGCCCATGAATTATTGTGAAGGAAGATTTGGCCCGAGTGGCGGCCATTTTGAAGTCAGGCGCCGACCATAGACTTACATTGACTCTTCTGTGGTGGCCATTTTAAAGTCAGGCGAATCCCCAAAACTACCCAAAAGTTCTACAAATCAAGCGGCAGTCAACCAGGCAACAGATAATTGGAACTAGAATGACGACAGAACCTGATACCTCGTGTCCAGCAGACATGGGGGCAGCGTTACAAACCCAGCAACCGCCCCAAATATTAATGGGAGTGTTATATCTACGCCCGCCAGAGCCACTAGAACTGACATCAGGAAACAGCATGGGACCCAAATGTAAGAGCTGGGCAGAGGACTTCAAAGACTTCATGACAGGATCCCAAGTGCAGGACCCTAAACAGAAGTTAATGGCACCTCGAAACTTGGTCGGAAAGGATGTCGCACAAATTATCAAAGAATTGCCTGCCGCCAAAGCCACCTCCTATGACGATGTAAAAGGGGCCCTAGACCGGGAATTCCTACACAAGCATAATCTGGATTATGAGCGATACACATTCAATCTCGCGTCACAAGAAAAAGATGAACCAATGTGTGATTTCATTGCTCACATCAGACGTTTAGCCCGACATTATGAGTTTGACGAATTTACCACAGAAGACGCGCTGCATTTACGTATAATCGAAGGATGCCAATCTGAATCACTACGCCGCCGATTACTGAAAAAAACGACACCCTTGAAGAGATAGAAGAACTGACGCGCACAAACGATCAAGCGGAAGACCACGCAAAAAAGATGGAAGCCAACAAACCCGGAAAAAAGGAACAAGCATTCAGAATGCAATCACGCACAGACCCGAAACGCCGATCCGACCACCACAAATCAAGAAGGTTCATGCAGTCCTCCCGGGGGACGTCATTGCGCAATGAACCATGACACAGTCGGAACAGCAAACTCGCATCAAAGTGCTATAGGTGCAGACAAGAATACCCTCACTCAGGGCAGTGTCCCGCCATCGGCCAACAGTTTCACCGCTGCAGGAGATAGAACCACTTTGAAGCAGCCTGTCAAACGCGACGGTGAGAGCGGAAAACAACAACGTCAAGGTCAGACACTCGTCACCATGCCCGAGCAGTGAAGGGAAGAGAAGGTCGCTCCTCCAGCTCGTCGAGGTCAAGCATTCGCTCAGCTGGCTCTTACAGATCCCGAAGGTCAACATCCAGTAAGTCATCGTCACCCACGCCCGTGTCGCAAGACAGCGATGAGTATATATGAATGGTGTCAGATCCTGACAGACTAAAGAAATACCCCAAACTGGACATTCAGATAGGGAATCACCCCGCCAAGTTCATGCTGGACTCAGGAGCGTCCCTGAATTACATCTGCACTCTAGAATACCAAAGCATGAAACCTAGACCGAAATTGGAGCCAGCAGCCGTTCGAGTCTACACATGGATGTCCAGAAAGCCGCTGCCATGCCTGGGACGGTTCAGCACGACCCTAGCCTACAAAGACCGACAAATCCAAGCCTATGTCTATGTGGTTGAAGGTCCAGATGCGGCAGACTGCCTTCTCAGCCTGCCAACCGCAGAACGCCTCAAGCTCGTCAAACTTCTGTACATGATAGAAGACGCCCCGGACATCATCAGCATGTTTCTGAATCTCTTCAAAGGCCTAGGGAAACTTAATCAGTTCAAGGTTAAACTACACATTGATGAACAAGTAGCACCCATAGCTCAGCACCACAGAAAGGTACCGTTCCACCTGCAACAGGCAGTGGATGATGAGCTACAAGACCTGCTGAAAACAGACATCATTGAACGCTCCACAGGGCCTACCCCGTGGGTATCGCCGGTAGTGGTAGTGCCCAAGAAAGGACAAGACAACAAAGTGCACCTGTGTGTCGACATGCGCGCACCCAACACGGCCATTGAAAGGGAGCGACATCCAGGACCTCATATCAGCGACATGATTGCTTGTCTCAACGGGGCGACAGTCTTTTCAAAGCTGGATCTCAACAAGGGATACCATCAGTTAGAATTACACGAGAAATCGCGCTATATCACAACGTTCACGACTCATCAGGGCCTATTCCGCTACAAACGCCTCAACTTCGGGATATCCTCGGCTGCCGAGATATTCCAGGAAGCTGTCTGACAAGTAATTCAAGGCATCCCGAATGCTTTCAACTATAGTGACCATATCCTAGTGTTCGGAGACAACCAAACAGAACATGACACAGCCCTGGATAGGGTATGCCACGCGCTATTAAACGCCAACCTCACATTGAACCCAGACAAGTGTGAGTTCCACAAATCGACTCTAAAATTCTATGGACACATCTTTTCCAAAGATGGCATGAAACCAGACTCAGAAAAAGTGTCAGCCTTGGCGGATACCCCACAACCACAAGACGTCAGCGACCTTCGATCATTCCTAGGAATGGCAAGCTACTGTGCTCGGTATATTAAAGATTACGCGACCATCACCTACCCACTCAGAGAACTTACTCGTCAAGGTCAACAGTTTCTATTGACACCTGCCTGTGACCATGCATTCAACAAAATCAAGAAGGCCGTGAGCTCCGCCATCAATCTGGCTTACTTCGACACCAAAAGGAAAACCTAAATAACAGTCGATGCCAGTCCGGTGGGGCTGGGTGCCATCCTCGCACAATACGATGAGGACTCTGACCAACGCCATGTAGTTGCTTATACCAGTCGCAGTCTCACCGACACGGAGAAGGCTTACTCGCAACCCGAGAAGGAGAGCCCTACTGTTGTATGGGCCTGTGAGCACTTCCACCTCTTCGTGTACTTTACCCTCATCACAGACCACCAAGCCCTCATCACAATATTCAGCATCCCAGAGCCAAGATGCCTCCGCGCATAGAGAGATGGGAACTGCGCCTCCAAGACTATATATAAGCTATTATCCACAAGCCTGGGAAGTCGGAGAAACCAGCAGACTACATGTCCCGACACCCGCAACTGCATACCAAAGAACAATGTTCTCTGGCTGAGGAATACATCCACTTCGTCATTGACAATGCATGCCCTCCTGCTGTACCATTGGAGGCTATCCACGAGGCGTCCACTCAGGATCCCACGCTTCAAGACGTCATGGACCGAATACGTACGAACTCATGGAGACACCTGAAGGACAACCCTCAGAACACAACCGGTGATATCCAAGAACTTGTGGCATTCAGACATGTCCAGGAAGAACTATCACTCAGCGCAGATGGTCTACTGCTAAGAGGAGGGAGGATAGTAATTCCTCAACGATTACGGCATGGAGTCATCAATATGGCCCACGAAGGTCACAGAGGAATAGTTGCCACCAAGAAAGCACTCCGGGAACGCGTCTGGTTCCCACTGCTCGACCAGATGGTGGAGACTACGCTTAAGGTCTGTGCCTCATGCCAGCTAGTGAGTCGTGACGAACCGCCAGCTCCTCTACAGATGTCGGAACTACCGGATGAGGTCTTGCAGCAAGTGGCCATTGATTTCTTCGGTCCGTTGAAATCGGGCAAGTACATCATCGTCATCATGGACAAATATTCCCGATTTCCCATTGCACATCAAGTACCTTCCACCAAAGCGACGGCAGTGATTCCCGTCATTGACAAGACTTTCACAGTATGGGGAATCCCAGTAGGAGTAAAAACAGACAATGGCCCACCGTTCAATAGTCACAAATTCACTGAATTTGCAAAACATCTTAACTTCAAGCACAGGAAAAACACTCCGCTATGGCCTCAAACCAATGGCATGGGTGAACGGTTTATGGGGACTCTCAAGAAGGCGGTCCAGCAAGCCGAACTCGCTCACCGTGACATACAGCAAGTCCTAAATGAAGTACTGCGAGCATATCGCACCGTGCCTCACAGTACCACAAATCAATGCCCGGCCACTCTGATGCTTGGACGAGTTCCCCGCACACGGATACCCACCTCAAATAGCGTCCCACAACCTCGAACCGTGACCACTGATCATGACACGCTGGTGAGGCTGGACCATGACAAGAAACTGAAAATGAAGACCTATGCCGACCAACGCAGACATGCGAAGCACACAGACATTGTCCGTGGAGTGGTGGAGTGGTGTGGCTCACTGGTTAGAGGTGGCAGACCCGGAAGCAGAGAATGGCCCGGGACCAGGGTTCAATTCCCCACGCGGCAGGGTCATGGACCAGGGTCAGCGGACTCGATAATTCTCGCCTCAGTGCCTATTCTAACCAGGAATCACACTCGGCAACTCTCGGCATTAGCTTGCCTCATCTCTACAACGGCCCCCCACATTCGCCGGGGATGCCTGGTTTCACCTTGGAGATACCCAGTAGGGACCATCGCACAAGGATAGCCAGGACGGGTTCCCCTGCGGTCTACAGAGCCATGACGCCTCAGGGCAGCAGTGCGCTTTACAAGACACATACATTTACATTTACATTACATTCAGGAAGGAGACTGGGTGATGGTCCAGCGAGACCGCAGAACGAAAGCAGACATTCGGTACCTCGCTCACCCTCTGCGAGTCTCCAGTCAAAAGGGGACCATGATCACGGCAGAGGCCGAGCACAAACAATTAACCCGGAACATATCGTACTTCATGTAAGCCCACTGCTTGCGACGGAGCTCGAACCCATGACTCCAGCGCTGACTCGCCGAGCCAAAGTAAGAATAGTGACCGAGATCACTCTAGCCCGGTAAGACATGAAGAAGTCAGAGGCCACCAGACACAGGAACTGGAGCTGCCTAGCCGTCCCCTACGAATCATCAAATAACCAGCTCGTCTTATTGAAGAACTCTAAGAGACAGTAAGGTGTCGTGTCGTCTTCGCCTGACCCTAATGTTGGGACAGGGCAGGCGGAAGGGGAAGGGGCGGGACACGAAATGGGGAACAAAAGTATTTAGTATAGTGATGGCCGAAGAAGAATAAAGACGTGTAATACCGTAGCTTTTGTCTCGAGTCTTCCTTGGGGGGCGGGAGTGCTTCACTATGTGCTACATAGAGATGGTGCACAGTCAGTGTGCCTCCTAGGTTGGCTCTTGGGAAGGGGTATGGGAATCCGATTCACTCCCCAGCCATCAGCCTCTTCAAAGAGAGACTTGTCTACCTGTACTGAAAAACAGAACTATGGTTTTACCTTCAGCTCTTCCTTTCACTAGTACACTTTTGTCAGCTCAGATACAAGCTGACAGAGATTGTGCCGGCTCTCACAATGCGTTTTTTGTAATTGGGCACCGGTTTCCGGTCTGTTTCAGGCACACCTAATTAAGGATGTCCTAAAGCTCAAATAGGGATAGAGAATTCAGGCTTTTATTTATGAAGTCCGGCTTCACATTTACGCTGCCGTTGCGTCACTTTAAGTGACACTGTGGCGGCGTAAATAATGCGCCATGTTGTGCCACATTTATGGAGCAACGCATCTAGGTAGATGCGTCACTTCGCAAACCCGTGTGCTACATTATACCTATGACAGGTATAATGTATGCATGGTGGGCGTTCACCCGCAAGAATGGGTCATAGGAGTGGCGCAGTGAAATCTGCAAGATTTCACTGCGCCACTTCTAGGACACCAACGCGTCAAAACCTTACACCTGCCTCATGGCAGGCGTAAGGGTGACATTACTGGAGTTGCGTCTGTTTTCAGACACACCTCAGTAATGCGCCACTTTTGCACTGACAGTAATACTGATGTATCTGTCATTCCTTGCGACATGATGCACCATACAGTAAATATGAAGCATCTATCATGTCGCAAGAGGGGGCGCTCTGAGAAGTGTTGCATCGCTGCTTTCATGAGGCCCTAAATGTACAAATCGGGCCCAGAATTCAGTGGCGTAGCAAGGGGGGGACCTGCCTGGGCGACACTAGTTTTTGGGGCCAAAGTTCCCTCTGCTCCTACATGAATTTGCAGCGTTGCACGAGGGCGGCAAGCGTAGGAAATCTTGCCGGCACCCCCTCCTAGTGCCCCCTCAGGGCGCTTCAGTGAGGCCGCAGGGTGACAATGGAAGGGACCACTACGGGCGGCCAAGTGCCTAGCTACACCGCTCCCAGTATTTTTGCAGTTTTTATGTTGCTTTGAAACGATCCTGCCTTTTCACATGCTTAGTAATTTTTTTTAATAAAATGTAATTTGAAAATTACCTTACTTCACACAAAAAATGAAAATCATCACATTAAGAACTTAAAAACGTATTTTATTAAGATTTCAGACTTTAGTGTGCACATGACAACAGGTGGCACTACCCTTAAACTTGGGAGAAGAGAGGAAAATGGCTGAATATGCTGAAGTTTATGGACAGGGTTGGACTGGCATATAGAGCAATCAGGCAGTGCCCTAAGGGCTGGTCTGACAGGTCAGTGCGTGGGCTGGTTGTGTGCAGGTTGTGGGGCTATTTCATGGTCTGCTAGGCTGGTGTTTACAGTTTATGTCCCTAATATTAAAACAAGCATTGCATGCAGCAATCTCAAATTTGTGCAGTCTTCTATACCTTTCAAGACACTTATACACTTATAAGTTCAAAACTACCCCAAATGTTAAAACATGAGCAACATTTTAGCTATATAATTCACTAACCGGGCCACTTTTATTTTAGTGCCCTGGCCTATTTTCTTTCCCAGTATGACCCTGTATAGATTATGGGCACTCTCTGAAATTCCAGTTTGCTCTCCTACTATTTCAACTCACAGGAAATAATCATGTAGTACTCTTTTCACATGAGCCTGAGGCCCCCTACCCATTAGCAAGCGCAATTGAAATGTTTGAGGTAGCTGGCACTTAACCCTTCATAACATTTTCCACAAAAGATATGGAAGCCAAACCTGTGTCGATTATAATAAAGGTACCCAGGCTTTGTGGACTCCCCTCAAAGATATCTAGAAAACAGCCAAAATGCGGCAGAACTTTGGGTTTGTTTGGAACATTTATGGAGTTTGCTCATGGTTTTCTTAAATAACTAATGAAAGTAGGTAGAAAAATTACAATGTTTTCATCCCTGTTTTTTCTACACCAATGGTCTGTCTACAAAAGTAAATATATTGATATATGTCCACAAAACTATTCTGGTCGCAGGGATATATGGTATTTGTTAGTTGTCTAAAAATGATGGAATGCTCAGAGACATCAACTGAGCTGCATCTTATAATGATTTTTAATTATAAACTAACCTTGAATGGGGACATGGCTAGCTGTCTAAGATGGCGGTTGTGGCTTGCTAGAGCTCCATACCCTCCTGGGGGAAATTACTCTTCATACGCTGTACATGCGGCTGAGCCTTGTCGGGGGGCGCTGATGTGGAGGGGCTAGAACCCCAGCAGTAGCGGAGTGTCTCGATTGGCGCTGGAAACCACCCTGAGCCACCAACGCAGTCTGAGGCCTGTCCGACCTTCACCGCCGATAGAGGCCGGGACATGGCGTGGAGCGGAGGCCCACGTGCGGAGCGGCCGGCTGGGCGTGCTGTGGTTTGGGCTCTCCCTGCAGACCGGGGGACGTCGGGTCCTCCCCCATGGATACCTGCTTTGAGATCTTCCCTTGGGGTGTAAGATTTCGGCCGAGGACCCCGGGGTGCTGCCTAGAAGGAACGAGCTGCCTGGCGGAGGGGCGACCTGGTACAGCGCGGCAAGTAGACAGCGGTGGAGTACTGTGGGAGCACACCGGAGACTGACGCAGTGAGCTGGGAGGCCGCGCGGTACCACATTGTCTTATGTGGCCAACCCCGGTTCTTGTGGCCTAACGAGAATGTCGGAGAAGTGATTGCGGTGACTCCCGCCAATCATATCCAGCATCTGCACCCTGGCAGGACATACTGTTTATACACAAGATTAAATAAATGAGGCCTTTCACGATCACCTAGAAGCACTCTATGCGACCCCTGCACCAGTGGAAAGTTCCTTGCTTACCAAATTCTTACAAGATCTCCCCTTCCCGGTCCTATCGGAGGCTGTGCAGAAAGATATTGACGGCCCTATAAACCAACAAGAAATTTGTGCTGCGATCAATGGTCTAAATCGGAATAAGACCCCTGGGATGGACGGGCTCCCCGTTTAATTTTACCTCACCTACTCGGAATCTTTAGTGCCTGCACTGGAGGCCGTCTACAAGACGGCTTTTGAGACTGGCCTTCTGCCAGATTCCACCATGCAGGAACTGGTCATGTCCATACCCAAACCGGGGCGGGATCTTTAGAGATGTCTAATTACAGACCCCTTTCTATGCTAGCCACTGAATATAAAATCCTAAGCAAGGCCCTTGCCAACCGCATACAACCACACCTTAATACACTTATTCACAGTGATCAATGCTGCTTCCTCCCAAACCGCAGCACCTCTCTGAATACCAGATGGTTACATTCTGTACTGACGGCCACCCCACGTGCTTACCACCAAGCAGGGTGTATAGCACTGGACCTTAGACAGGCATTTGATTCCTTATCCTGGGACTTTATGTTTCCGACATTGCAACGGTTTGGAATCCCAGACACATACCTTAAATGGGTTCGCTTATTATATACGTCCCCTACGGCAGGGGCTCATACGGGCTGTTATATCTCTGACCAATATAACATTTACAGAGGCACGAAGCAGGGGTGCCCTTTGTCTCCCCTGTTGTTTGTACTTGCATTGTACTTGTACTGGCCCTGGCCCTTCAGAAATTGGCAGACCGTCATGGCATTCATATTGACGGAGTGCATCATCTAATATCTATCTATGCAGATGACATACTCCTGTATCTACGAGACCTGACTGCTGACAATGCCCCTCTCCCTGATATATTCACCATCTTTGAACGCTTATCAGGACTGGCCATAAACCCTGAGAAATAGACAAGTTATTTCTTCCAGGAGACGCCACACCTATCCCACTTGTAGTTCGGCACTTACACCCTGCTAGTAACCCCCACCACCTTCAAATACCTAGGCATTCACATCTATAGAACACAAGAGGATCAAAAAGAGTGTAATATTCTGCGAGCAATAACAGGGCTCCGAGTTAGTGTTGAGTTTTGGTCTTCTCTACCCTTATCAGTGATGGGACAGATCACTATCTCAAAGATGGTGATGCTGCCTCGCATCTTACACTAATTCGTGAATCTGCCCGTGGTCCTCCCACAGTCCATTTTCAACACATTGAACACCATACTGATTAATCTCATCTGGGACGCTGGCAGCAGACAAATAAGTCTTCGGAAGCTCCAACTGGAGACACAAAATGGCGGCCTGGGAGTCCCCGACTTCCGGGGTTACTATTACGCTAGTCAGCTCCTTTGGCTTTCATACTGGACCGCAGGAATGAACTTGCAGGAAATTGGGTTTACGCAGCAGAGGTTGGACCGCGGTGAGCTGCACTCTTTGCTACTGCCGAGGGCTAGGATCCCCCCAGATTGCCCCCCTCTGTTGTGGACTGCCCTACTCTGTTGGAGGAAGGCCCTATCATACACATCCACAGCGACTCCATACGTCACGAACATCCCCATACTAGGCATCCCTACACCACAGGGGAGACTCACGCAGGCCAGAATACAGGACTAGACGGACAGTGGGATAGAGGAGGTGGAAGCATTCTTTGGTGATGGTACTATGTTGGATCACGACTCCTTTCTGCAGGCCACTGGGCCACCATCACGCCTATATCTCTTACATGCTACTGTGACACATTATTTCAGAACTATGTGGGCCCCACAGAGGGCTGAACCCCACAATATAACTTGGTACACCTCTTATAGTACAGGAGACCTGGAGGGTATTTGGTGCTCTAGCTGTACACTGGAGTCTGGGCACATGCAGCGATGTAAAGGAGACGAGGCGGACTTTATCCACATGCTGTGGTCTTGCCCTCACCTGCGGGGCTACTGGGGAGGAGTCCACCACTCTTTAACTATAGAGACACAACTCCCGGTCCCGGATGAGGCCCTAAACTGCCTTATGGGCCTTCGTAGACGCTCAAAGGTCCAAAAGGTGCGGTTAAAATTCCTAGAATTAGCACTCATCTTGGCAATTAGGGTTCTCACTATGAGGTGGAAGTCCCCTAGATGCCCGACGGTCACTATTTGGCAGACTGACATGCTTCAATGGGGGAGGGCGGTCGGTGCAGCTCTTCGAAGGGAGGAAGAGAAAGGACTCAGGAAACAACCTATCTTACTTAATTGGGAGGCCATGATCATTGAATTGGAAGCACTTGAGTTGTCCCCTACACAAGTTCCGCGACCCAGTAACATACAAGAGCACCTGGTGATTTTCCGGCATTAGACCCTTTAGACCTGAGACATTGTGATTTTACCCTGGACACTGCATCCTTTGAGAGGATGACTACATATAGACTACCTTCCACTATCGTGGAAGCTAACGTAAGACTGACCAGGAGAGGGGTGGGGGGGTAGAAGCGGTTTGTATAAGTTCTCATTAGTTGAATATAAATATGCACAACTTTGAAATGATGCTGAGGATACAACATGCGCACTGCTCGCTTGATAGTATTCTCATTATAGGAAATGATCATTGTTTCCTCTTTATCTTACACAGGATAATGAGAACAGAATTGTTATGCAACACGTGTAATGAGATTGTTGTAACGGAAAAAGGACTGTATCTAGAGAAGTATTCTTTTAATGCATATGTTGTACTTCGATCAGCAATAAAGTGTGTTAAAAAACAAAAAGAACTAAACTTGAATCAATCCCCATGGTAACATAGAATGAATTAAAAAAGGTATGAAGAAAACCTATTTATTTGTGAAATCTGTCCAAGTTTATGAGTCCGTGAATTCAATAGATAATAATAACGGATCTGCTGTTCTGCTTTCCCAGACTTCACCTGATAAAAAACAGTACTCTGCTTGTGTGGAAGGTCCTATGACTCTTGATAGGAAAGACCATAAATTGCATACAAAATATCAAGATTTTTCCACTAAAAATTCACTTGTTCTGGTAAGGTCAGTAGCTGTGTTATTTCAGTCTGGGCTAAGCAGCACTGAAAAACTACCAAAACCAGACATTCTGAACATTAAAAACCTAAGAGAATCCAGAATGGTGTGGCCTGCATGGATCCCATTTCATTTGTTTTCTTAATCTGAATGCCCTGCAAATGTCAATTTTTGCATAAAATCAAGGATTTTCCTCACTTCTCCCAATGAAAGCAGTAGTCACTTTTGTGTGTGGGCTTATCGCCTGTGACAATTTACAGCCCAAATAAACATCAACATTTTACCTTACAAATTGACCTATTCTATTGATGTGAGCAGCTGAGTTGGACGTGGGTTTGGCTGGCGCTCATGGAAGAAGACTAATCGTAGACATTTCAGAAAAGTAGATACTCTGGGGTTTAGGGTAATTTGACTTGGGTGTGTCCCACTCTATTTTCGTGCCTTTGAGGGCACTGGGGCGAGGATGTCGCCTGAAGGCCAGGATGGTTCAACCCACCTCTTCGCCTGGATAAAGCAAATGGTGGCGGGTGAAACCCTCAAATCTGTCCCTGTAGAGGATTCATAAAGGGGGTAGCAATAGGCCATGTCTAGGGTGGGCATCACCCCCATTGAAGCCATCCCTGGTGTCTAGTGGGGTGATTCCTTCTTGAGAGCAGCCTGCTGTGGCAATCCTCGAGTGAGGATCCACTAGTGGGAGGTTTTTTGGAAAAGGAACATTGTCTACTCGATCGATGGTCAGAGGCAGAGATATGAAGTTGAAGTTGAAGTTAAAACATTTATAAAGCGCTCGTATACCGAACGGTTTCTTAGCGCTGAAGATGGACATACCGAAAAAGGCAGAAAGGGAGGCCGCCTATTGTGAGAAAGCGCGTGAGAAAAGCTGGGTCTTGAGGACCCTGCAAAAGATCGAGTAGGAGGCAGCTGTCCTAATACTAAGGGGAAGAGCATTCCAAAAGTTAGGGGCCACGGTAGAGAATCTCATGCTGCCATGTTTTTTTCTCCTAAATCGGGGGACGCATAGGAGAAGCTTGGAGGAGGACCGCAGATCCCTGTTAGGAACATAAGCTGTAATTTTTGAAACTAGAAATGCTGGCCCAGTGCCTGCTAAGGCCTGAAAGATTAAGCATCCCATTTTGAACAGAGAGCGTTTAGAAAGAGGGAGCCAGTGTAAGGATTTTAGCAGTGGAGTGACGTGATGATGCTTGGGCAGTGTAAAGATTAGACAAACAGCTTGATTCTGGATCAGTTGGAGATGGCGCAGCTCGTATGCCGGAGCTCCAGCATATAGCGCATTGTCGTAGTCCAAGCACGACACAATCATAGTTAGTAGGATGATTTTCAGAGCTGCTGTGGAGAAGAAGCGAGAGATCTTATGTATGACACGGAGCTTGAGAAAACAAGATGATACCACAGCGCTAATTTGAGAGTGTATAGAGAGATCAAAGCTGACTCTTATCCCAAGAGTTTTAACAGAGGTATAAGGAGGGGGAGGGGGCCCAAGGAGAGAGACCAGAATGCAGAGGACCAGGGGCTGGAGATGCCACCCTTGAGTACTAGCTCGGTCTTATCGGGGATCAGTTTAAGATGATTAAAATTCATCCAGTCCCTGATAAAGAGCATTATGGATTGAACATTAAGAGCAGAAGCAGAGGAGGAAGAGAGATTAAAGATGAGTTGGAGGTAATCGGCGTAATTGAACACCGTGACGTCCAGTGTCTGAAGAGCAGTGATGAGAGGAAGGATGTAGAGATTAAAGAGTAAAGGAGAAAGAGACGATCCCTGGGAACACCACAGGGGACCAGAAGAGAAGAAGCAGAGAAACCAGCCAGCTGGACCGCCTGGTGGCAATTTTCTAAGAATGAGGTGACCCAGGCCAAGGCGGTTCCCTGAATTCCCGGGCCCCTGACAAGATCGAGCAGAATGGTATGGTAGTATGGTATGGTATGATATGCCATTAGAGAAGTAGGGTGGAGGATGTGAACATTTTGATTTCTGCGCTAAAACCATTAAACTATCAAAAGTACTTTGACCAAGACCATAACCACTGAGCTAAGATAGTCGCTCCACTATGGTATGGACTTCCTGGTACTCAAACTCTTTTTAGATGCTAGCAGCACTTTATGCCTTCAAACTAAGGGCATCATTTAAAGATAAGTGGCCCAGACCCAGTACTGCCAGCAATTGCTCCGCCACCTAACGTAAATGTGTTAGCCATTGTTGCAGACATTTTCGCCTTAAATTACTTCCATGTACATGCCTGGAGCTGCTTTGGGGGAAAATGACATATCTTCCGCCCGTCTTGTAGGTTTTATCAATGTATACAACAAACATTAAAAGAGATTTTATGTCATCTGGTGCCGCCCTGGTTTATCTGGTCTTTCTCAGTGTAGATCCAGAATATCAAGGATCGAATATCAAGTGGCCACAATATTGCAAATAAAATATTGACGATCAAAATATTGAAAGGTAAGGATTTATACATTTTCCATACCTAACTCTGGATATTGACAATATATATATTCAAGGTACATAGATGTGGATTTAAGACTAGAAAATCGATACTTACCTATATGCACTTACGTCTTCTCTATTTTGATTTCATAATGGCCTTTCAATATTCCATTCTTGATATTCTGGATTACAATTTCTGTCTCTGACAGAAAAGAAGCCCTTTCTGCCTGTACAACGAGTGCATAAAGCATCTCCCCAATGGTGGAGTGAGTGGATCCTAGATCAGGAACACCACCTTCCAGATGGATAGCCACTTACTTTTTGCCAGATGTCCTATTGCCACCCTCCAATAACTGAGACCATACATTCCGAGAAAATAAAAATTAAATATTTAACTATGAGTAATTACATTTTTTAATGGATCCTACATACGTATACCTCCCCAGAATCAGATATGTTGGAGGTATGAGGATGGTGCCTTTATTTTCAAACTCTCAATGCACCCATTTAGAGGACAGTGTAAACATTTTAATGGGTTAAACCAAGCATCTTTAGTCTTTAGTCCCCAGATACATAGCTTCTGAAGCACAGTTCTCCATTTTACCCTTCACGTTCACTCCCTCTTTCAGGGCTGATACCGAAAGTAACAGGTTCACTTTCACCGGGCAACCATGAGCTTTCCACCTTTGGAAAGACCCTCCATCATACACTCCTCCTTCTGAGTCCAATCAACTTTATTCTGATGAGGTTGTAGGATAACTAAAAGCAGACTAGTCATCTCAATTGGTTTCTTTCCTTTCATATCCCCATTAAAAAGAGGGAATGAGTGGAAATGTAAGAGAGTGTTTGTGTGTGTTTTTGTTAATCATAGGATTGTGCCACGTGGTGTCCAACTTGCACCATTGTACACTGTGTGAGGGTGGTGTTTCTGTTCCTCTACTGGTGTCTGACATGATGATGACAGGCTCAGGTATCCACTTGTTCCAGTATTTATCCAGGTGCTCCTCTTCATTAACCCCATGCTTCTCTACCAATTCTGTCCTCCTGTAACTTTGCTGGATTGCCCAAACCAGTCAAGGATTCCTCTGCACAAGCAACACATCTTTGGACTGTTGGGGCACAGGGTGCTGTCGTAATCCCACCTTTTATTGTTTTGTATGCAATTACTGCCCTGTGCTCCTTGGGACCATAATTGCAAAATTGACGCTACTGCGCCCTCTCCCAAACCCTGACTTATCCTCCTGGATCATGGAGTGATGCTACAAGTGTCATTCATGGATCCCCTTCACAGTCCCTCTAACCCCTGCATCTGCTCACCCTGCTCATGAAATGACATCCTCCTTTGCCCAGGATGTCCATTGTCCACTCAATGGCCACCAACCAGGTGCTGACACCACTCAGTTAAAATCCTTCCAGCAATACGTCTCTCATTTCAAAGTGACGGATGCACTGATTCTAAATTCTGTAGTGGGTCAGACACTCATTGTAAGCCCGTCCATATCACCTCAGGTCACTGGAGGCTTTTCTTCCACATAGTCCCCCAGCAACAATGGCCTCATACAAATCGCAGAGAGGCACCCATTTTCCAGATCACCATGCCACGCTCTTATATGTTACATGTTATGTTGTTGCAGTCATAGCACCAGCTACTGCAAGAATCCGGCAGTGAAGATTCACTAGTGGAAGTTGTAATTCAAGTTGAGAATGACTTAAAAAGGGAGAGTACTCATGAAGTGGACAACTGATTTTTGTCATGCTCTCAAAAATACGTTCTGACCTTTTTGCCTTAAAACACTTGGGCAAACCATTGCGAAGTATGCTTTACCGGGTACATTAGTTAACAAAAACGGATTTTTGAGGCCATATAAGATTACCACGGTAAAGCTAGAAGAAATATGGATCACAACACCCTACAATTAATTTATTTTGGACAGAGACAAGCATGCTGTGCGCAAAGTGATTGACAGATTATGGAGACGGTTTCAACATGGTGGGGGCCATCTTTTGAATATCAGAAGAAGCCTTTCTCAAGCTTGATTGCCATCATGGACAGGGATTCCTCCTTTCACTAGTATTTAGACCCTATCTCTTTCTCTGCAGTCACCAACTTGAATCGGGGACTTTCCTGCACTTATTTTCTCTGTTGAAGAGGAGTTGCACTGCATCACAAAATGCGATGCAGTGCACGCAACTAAATTAGTTTTATTTATTTTGATGTTTACTTACCTGTTAAAGTCCGTAATCCATACATTACTACCCCCCACCCTGCCTCTCCCTCTCCCCACTTCACCCTCCGGCCGGTACTCCCACTGCCGGCCGCGGCTGCCCTGGCCCTTGGGAGTGCATCTGGAAGCCCTCTCCTTTTATTGCATGAATAGTTTGCCACGGTCCTATTCCAGCCCCTGGATAACTGTGCCTATGCTCTGCCCGTGGCCCCCTGAGTGTGCTGAATCACCCCTGGGTGCCATAATTTCCGAGCCCAGGTACTGGAGAGACCAGAAAGAGCGGTAATAGGAAAGGAATTGCAATAGACCATAAGAGGAGGTGAAATACAGACAGATGGACAATGACTGTCCAGGCGCTTGAAGGACAATGCACAATGGGACAGCAATACTAGAGGCTGGGGGATTTGCAGAGATGAGGGCAGAGACCGAATAGCTCCGAAAGAGGTGGGGGGTTGGAGAAGGAAACAGACATGAAAAATAAAATATCCCTGGACAGAGCAATATTAAAAGAATAGACAGGGGTTGGCAGGCAATGGGGAGATAAAGGGACACACAATAAAGACGGACAGATTTATACACAAGTAGACGAATATCAGACAGTGAGTGGTCAGAGAGAGGGATAAACCAGGGAAAGAAAGTTGTGCAAATTATGAGACAGGCAGATGTTCGAAGGTACATAGACTTATCTGCAGGTAATCTTTTAAAGCTCCCTGCGGATTGTCTCTTGCTACACACCGCCTGTGTCAATTCGCCTGCTCTTTTAGAGCTGGCTAAAGGGAATGAAAGAAGCCCGGCTGCTGATTTGTGCTTTCCCCTTTTCCTCCTCACATTGGCAGCTCTGTTTGTAGTTATAGGGCTGGGTCTCAACAGAGTAATTTACTGGCAGAATCCCTCCCAGAATCCAGCTTGAAACCAAGCTGTAAAAACAGCTGAGAGTGTAAATAATTCATGCAGACAATATGACTTTTTTATGTAAATTCAGTGCATTAACCCTCTATTATAATGATGGACGACAGATATGGGTGATGTTGCCTTGGTAGAGTTAATGGATGGCCGCCATAAATTCAGTGCACATTTTATTGTGTTGCTGGAAATTGCGCCTTCAGGCAATGCTGTTTACTTTTATGTAAAACTCCGGGTTTCCTAAATATTACAAATATTTTACATCAGGCTCCTCAGCTTTTGGGTTAAGCTTACAAATCTCGCTTTTCTTTGCATGACTTTTAATTAAAGGTTTATTGTGGGTTTTTCTTTGTGGTGACAATTATCCCAAACTGTAAAAAAGCATTTGTTTTCCCCTTGGAGACGTCTGGTTTTGGACTTCCTTGGAAGAAAAATGAAATGCCTGCATACTAGAACTGCGTGCTGATTGTATGAATATTCAGGTTAAAAGAACTATATATGCATGGTCACATGCACACATTATTATATATATATATATATATATATATATATATATATATATATATATATATATATATATATATATATATATATATATATATATATATATATATATATATATATATATATATCTCTTATACAGTTTATGATATGTTCATAAATATAAAACGTACAGAAAAATATCTAGATTTATAAATCTGTATGTGGATGAGTAGGTGATTCCCCTATAAATATACACAAATATATTTATATCAATGTGTATCTCTGTCCATTTGTATATTGCGACTCGTCCATACCTCTTTGTGTAAAATAAATCACTCAATGTGCCAATGTGCTAAGCTTAAATATTTACAGTAGGCCCTTTGCCTGTGCTCACTTTTATTCCAGTTAACAGTGTGGTCTGTGCTTGTAATTTGCGTTTTACACTCTCTTTTACATTCTGTAAAGGTTACACTCATCATGTGAATATGTTGTGGATCTAGCAAGGCGGTACATTTTCAGATAAAGCTCAAAGGGGCCTATTTATGGGGAAGTCACGCAGTGCGGCGAGTCACCTCGCTGCACTGCTTTGCGAGACAGGGAAAGGGCAGGAATGTGCCGTATTTAAGGCACTCTGGCACAGTTCTGTCCTTTCCGCTGCGCTGGTGCCCTTTTGGCTGCCTAGAACCAACGCAGGCACTTTTGCACCATGGTTCAAGGGTGACTGCAATGCATGCAGGATTTTTACCTTCCTGTACAAAACCAATCCTGGAAGGCATATTCCTCTTTCGCGTGTGCTGCAGAATGCAGCACACATAGAAAGGGGAACAAACAAGGAACAATAGAGATATTTCTCCCCGTTACGCCTCCTCTGTGAAGGTATTAGATTTGGGCGCATTTTCAGGTTTACAAGTTCTTGTAAACCTGGGAAATGCTTCAAAAACCATGGGAGTTGCGTGGAAACACCTACTCAACTCGCATGGAACTCACTCCCAAGGAAGAGTAATGCAGTGCAGCGATTTGCACTACATTCATAGTCCAGATTTTTGAGCCACTCAGAGCCACCCAAAGTGGCTTTGCATGGCTTCAAAAATCTGTCTTACGGTTTGCGCCACTCTTGCACCAGGTTGCGTGGTGCAAGAGCGACACAAACTGTCTCATAAATAGGCCCTAATTGTTTCTGTAACCTGCACATCCTTCCATTGTATGCATAGGCCTTCAGCTTCACTGAATTTGAGAGAAGCTCATGGAGCTTCAGGTTGCAAGCCGATGAAAATGTAATTCTCACCTGGCACAGAAGTGGCTGCTATGATTACAAATTGTGCCAGGTATGAGGTCTCTTCAGCAGTCAGCATGACACACTTCAGAAAGAAATGAAGTTAAAGATTACCATTTTGGTAGTCACAAAAGTGGCCCTCTCAATTAGTGAAATAAAAAAACTAGAGCATTTCTTCTTTAATATGTTTTTATAGCACCAGCATGGAGTCGGAATTAAAAAACCATTTGACTGAGGAAAGTATTAATTATCATGGCATAGTGATGCTATCGCTTCTCAAAACATGGCCAGCGACGAGGGGCTTCCTCAAGCGAT
Organism: Lissotriton vulgaris; assembly: GCF_964263255.1. Classification (NCBI taxonomy): domain Eukaryota; kingdom Metazoa; phylum Chordata; class Amphibia; order Caudata; family Salamandridae; genus Lissotriton; species Lissotriton vulgaris. The sequence goes on from NC_141687.1 coordinate 901,886,017, forward strand.
GCAATCTAGATCCAGCACTTGACTGCAGAGTTTTAAACTCCTTTTGCAATCCCATATGATTAAACTACAATGTCAGACAAGGAATTTGAGTATTCCTGACACTTACCCTTTTCTCTGCAAAATCTACCTCCTTGCTTTTCAACTTGCATGATAACTAGTAGATTGCTAAAATATTGCTGCACCCCACATGTCCGGTATCAGCATAAGGCGAGGAGGTTTGAGCACATACATTGGAGTACATCTTGCACATAATACAGTGGGTCTTGAACTTTATTCCATGCTGTAAACTGACATCATTTAGTAATTTTAGGTCAGGTATGACATGGTCTTTACCAGTGAAGAACATCTTCTGGCAGTCTGTTTTAAAATCATTTGTAGTGATGCTGTCACATTATTAGATTGCCTTATGTAGGTGATTTTACAATAATCCAAACAAGGCTGAATCTTTTATATGGTGAGCTGTAGGCGGTGTTGGGACCCAAGGAGTGGGAGGACATTGATAAACATGTGCAGTTGCAAGTTATTATTATTATGGCAATGAGAAAGCACGCTCAAACCTGATGGCCAACATTTGCTCTCCTTAGGAGTCAGACTGCACTCATAATTTTGACCAGGAAATGATAATGTTTTTGTGACTGGGATCATGTATGACCAAGATTTATACCAATTCAAAAAAGAAAGGTCTGGGTACTTCAAAATGAAATGTGATTCTGTTTTTTTTCTCAATTATTCTACAACCTAAAGCCCCAGTAGAACCGCTCTAGGCATCCAGGATAACTGGCATGTTTGCAAAACCATATAACAAATAGTAATTGAGGCCAGAAAATGAAAATGAACTATAAGTAATCGGACCGTTGCCATTTTGTCCACCTCTTTCGTTTTAGCCCTTGCTCATGTGAGAATGTATTCTTCAGACCGATGTGCACAAAGAAAACCCAAGGCACTTTAACCGCTGTTACAGCTATGCCTTATATTAATACTGCACACAATATCTCCAAAGTTGAATACTAAAATCTGGTACCAAAGATACTGGGCCATGAACCATTCACAGATAAATGTGTAGGAGAAATGCTGTTGTAGCAGCACAGAAAATATGCTTCATGGGTACCCCCTGGAGTTTAGCCTATGACATAGCCATGTTAAGTGTGGAACAACACTGCACCATCCAACTGGCTACAATGATTCTTGCAAGACGTACAAATTGGCAACCGTGACCAATGATTTCAGGTATCAGTGATGGTCCAAAAGTGTCAAACAGCAAGTCTGTTACGTGTTTGTCAAGGAAAACAAAGGCACTCATTTGTCCAGTTCCATGGGATCGAAAACAAGAAGCTAGCTTTTGCTGACAAAATCTTGAAAAGACTTTTGTAGCGGCTTAAAACAATGACGCAGGAGTCATGGGAGTGTCAATGTGGATCAGAGGAGAAATTGGGCGAATTGATCCAATAGTTTTCAAAATTGCACATATAATGATTCGCAGGAGCCTCTAAATAAGTAGCATCTTGTCAGGGTTTCCAAAAAGTTCGAATTGCCGCTCTTTGCACCACAGAAACTAAACAACCAGGGGCCTTATTTATGAAAGCCCTGCGCCACCGGTGCGTCACTTTTTCCCATTTTAAAAGTGACGCAAAAGTGGCGCAAGACCTTCATAAATAAGGCCCCATGTCTTTAGAAAGCCAATCTCATACAAAATTGAGCGTGAGATTTCAAAATGGCTTATAGCTTTGATGATGAAAATCTTTCACCAGCAGAGTGAAGAGGAGTATGCCCATTGGAGTACAATGACTGTCAAATATGCAGACCAAAGAATGACTTCTTTGGAGCAGTCATTATTTTTTAATTCTATTCACTTAAGTTTCAATGTTTCTGTGAAAGAGATCCAGGCCTGAACTATGGTTAAAGGCAGAGTCTAAATTGACTAAAAATAGATTAATCTGTTTTACATAGTTCAGCAATGGGAAACTAAGGGAATAGTAGCCAGAACAAGACTATCATGAGTAGGTATGTGTGAAATTCACATAATTTGCTTTTTAATATATATGCAAGAATTTCTGAAACATCATGCAAAATTATGTAGAATAACACAAAATGCAAAACCGCCAAGTGACATTATATCTTAGCATAAAACGCATCCTTGCAACCCTTTTGTCGCAAAAAAATGCATTTTGCAGTAAAATAAACATAGTGTAAAAAACACAAGCAATGCAAAGAGTAGCCATTCACATTCTGGGTCTTTGGGTTGTTCCGATCAGCTTGTGTTACATTTTTGCCGCAAATAGCACGTAAATATGTGATGTAGTACGCCATTTCTGGAATTTCATGTAACAAGTGAATATTATGGGAGATTACACCAGCATAGTGTAAATTTCGACCGGGCCTAATCAGAAGCCCATCATCTTTCTAATGGGTCAGTAATGACTAGAGAAGAATTGAAAGGCAAGGGTGACCACATCTCAAATTCTGGGACAAGGAAAGCCTAACGAGAGCTCGAGATGCTTCTTCCTCTCACTTGACACAATCCGGATACCTATCACTTAAGCTGTGGCAGATTCCCTATCGCATTGTGGATAGTGAAATCAGCTCAACCTTCTACTCACAAATGTAGTCAGAGGAGTGCATATCTTTAACTATCCGTTAATTTAGACTCGCTGTTATTCTATTGCCAAAGCACTTTCAACTAGTAAATGCCTGTCATTCTGTTCATTCAACACCTGATGCAGAACATGGTTACTTATACAAAGAAGGACAATTCCTTTCATTACAACAATTTCAGGAGTGCGGCAACCCTACGCTTTTAGGTATTTTTTACATTTGCCACTGTACTGCTTGGGACAAGATCCCAGACTACCCAGAGGAGACCATTGATTGCATTGCTGACACTGCTGATCACCTCATCTGTTTCAACACAGTGGGTGTCCTGGTTATACGCCACTATATCACAAATCCGAGTGTTTGTGGCACTGCCAGCCCGGCGCGCATTGGATGACGACCTGGGGATAACCCTATTGGATGCGCAGAGGAGCTACTGCTGCACTTAGATGGGGCGCATTTCCCTAAATTACAGACACAAACTCTTACATTTTAAATTTGTACACAGAATGTGCAGTACCTTGGCCTGCTAACACTGCATGGCTCCATCCTGCCCTAATAAATGTGCCAGGTGCGGGATTGAACATGCAGATTTCCAACACTTGGCATGGGACTTCCCCCCCAATCCAGGCCTATTGAGTGGCTGTGCTGGCCCAGTTGATTCAATTTATAGACCATCACCGTTCAGATCACACACTTTTACCATTGCTGGGCTATGTCAAGGACATCCACAAGGGGGTAAGATGCTTCACAGAAATGGGGCTGCTGCTAGTGAAATGAAGAGTGGCGATGCCACGAGGGGCCATACTGCTCCTAGGATTATGGATTGGCTTTGAGATTTGACCATGTGTAACAATCGAACTGAAACCTGCACATTGATGCTCTTGATCGCTTCACAACCCAAAGGCATGTAGGGGCCCCTTAAGGGTGTACCTAGCGGCATAGAATGCTAGCACCCAGGAAATGGTCATGGAGACAGGGATGACCTTAGCCTGATCCTGCTGAGTAGCCCCAACCCATTTTACTGAGCTTGACACAATTAATTGCTTTGGACAGGGCCTGGGGTTGGGATTTGACATAGTGAGAAATCACAGGCTAAGTGAGGCTTAATGTTTGAGTGTTAACCTTCTACTGTTGGAGGGAAAGAACCTAATGGACTGCCTGTGCATACCTGTTGTCGCCTTTGTACATGCTATGCTGAAACATTGACCTACGATACATGTAATCTCTAGGCTCACATGACACAGATGATTACTTGTGCACTTGGCACTTTATACGCTTGTCTTTGTGGTAAAGTGTGGCTCACTGGTTAGAGCGGCAGACTCTGAAGCATAGATTAGGCCCGGGACCAGGGTTCAAGTCCCGGCGCGGCAGGGTCTTGGGCTCAATGTCTGCGGACTCGATAATTCTCGCCTCGGCGCCTACTCTAATCATGGGTCCCAAGCTGCAACTCTGGGCAATAGCTTGCTTAATCTCCACAATGGCCCCTACAACACTGGGATGCCTGGCTTCACCTTGGGGGTGCCCAGGTGGGGCATCTCACAAGGAGAGCCAGGAGGGGTTCCACAGCGTTATAGAGCGCCGGGACGCTCCGTTGGGGCAGCTGTGTGCTTTACAAAATACACTACATTTATGATGATAAAAATAATATTTTGAAGGCTATGCTCAATAACAACAATAACTGTAGAAAATGCTGTCTACAATTTGAAAATTTCTATGGCAATCCTTTATATTTGCTGGATTTTGACCCTTTATATTTGCTTGATGTTGACCCTTTTTTCAGGGCAATCACATTTACTTTCCAGCTGGTGGTGTTATATATACATATAAACAATTTATAAAGTGCCCTGGATTATTCTCTTTAGTGTAGACAAATACTTACACTGGGACCATGTTTTTTTTCTGTGCAGGTCCAACTAGTTAATTACTTTTATTGTTCTTGTACTCAACTTTCTTGTTTATGATTTCGGGCCTTATTTAGATCTCGGCGGATGGAATACTCTGTCACAAACATGATGGATATCCCGTCCACCATATTATGATCCCCATAGTAATAATGGGATCGTAATATGGTGGATGGGATCTTCGTCATGTTTGTGACGGCGTATTCCCCTCCACCAAGAACTAAATTAGACCCAAAGTCTTTTGTTACTCTTCATTGCATAATAAATATTGTCATTCAATCCTCTGTATGGCTAACCGTATTTTGAAATTAATCAGTGCCCATATCTTACATTTAAGGTACTGCTAACATGCAATACAGTTTTGCACAATTATTTTACTCTCCCACTTTAGTAATTGCACATGTTGAAATATGGGTTTCTGCACTCAATAATAGGGAGTTCAACTATGCATCAGTCAAACAAGATGACCCACAGTTAGAAAAAGTCGAAACCATCTAATGGAATAAACAACAACAGAGACAAAAAATATGTTATGATGGCAAAGTGTGATTCAGGTGATCTACATATCAATTCTCACTCTGAAGGATATAGGCTACTATTGAAGGCAAGAGATTCTTCCCTTGCTATATACCTCGCTGAACAGCCATGTCCAACAGAACCTGATACCATATGCCACTTTATCTGGCAGTGGATGTTGCCCTAGATATCTTGAAGGACTGTGCACTTTGGGACTGCCTGGTATTGGATTAGGTTTAAAAAAAACAACACTGTTTTGAGAATTGACAGGATTGCCTCACGCTGGATGACTGGCTTGCTATCCCATGCACACTGTGAAATGTGGTGCGAACAAAGATGAAAGGCATGGCTAGTGAATAACTGACTAGAAACTAGACTTTTTCCTACATCCCGCCAGATCCTCTGATACCTCTAGACCGGGATCAGAGCCTTGGTGTTCCTGGAAATTAATGAACCAGAAAGCCAAGCAAATTGTGATGAATAACTATTTGTAAATGACGTCATACCCAAAGTTTGGTGCCTGGCATGTCCCCATAGATTCAAATCCACTCCCAGAATCTGAGCTTATAATGTCTCTAGAAGAGAAATTTTACGAGAATGAAATTTGTCCTTTTCCTCAAATACTTTCAAAAGTGGGTATCAAGTGAGAATAATTCCTGTACTGGTTTCAGGTATGACATTTCATCCAGTGCCCACTAACTGAACTGGGTATTGCACTGTGGCTTGGTGGGAGAATGCAAATAGTTGATCTTGCATATAGAAGCGTAAATAGACAGTAGTATTACTTTCATGAGAGGACAAGATGCACACAAGACTAAACGTTTGTAAAATAGAAATGTTTCGTACAGAATGCACATTCAGAAACCACTGGTCTATTACATTCATGAGGTAGACAGACATATATTCTTTAAGTCCAAGTAAGCAATTTATTTCAATTTACCAACGTAATAAAGGCCCGGAGTTGCATTTTCTTGAAGGGGTGGTATAATATAAATGTGATGACCGACTTGAGATTAAGAAACATTAATGTCTGCGGTTATAGAAAAAGATCAGGATGATACATACCCCTCTCATGTCCATTCTGGGAATTGAAATTACCCTATGCGTTTTCACTAGAACCAATATGCTCATCAGTAGAGCTTCCTTTTTCATGGCACCACCTAGAGGTGGAATTAGTCTAATCTTTTTGCCTTCATGTAATATCTTTGATGGGTGGAGATGGACAACACCACTTAAGTAATTGAAGAAAAACACTGAGATTTATTTGAAAAAAAAAGATCCTTAGCTGATGGTGTGCATTAGATAGCTTCTTCGGTGTCCGTCCAACTCCCAATCTGGAACACATACCATTTGTTAAGGCAAACATCATATCGTTAAACTTAATTTGCAGAATAGCATTTCTTTTGGTTCTCTGTTATCTAGAACCAGTATAATCACCACAGCTATGTTTATGAATGATCTCATCACATACTTCTGTGTCCATAATTGTTAGATTCAAAGCAGATTCCTCTGAACTTCATCTTCATTCATACTCTCTGGCTCAACATTCCTATTAACACATTTTGTTGAATGGAACATCAAATACATGATTATCAAGTCCATTTTCCGAACCTTTGCGTTCGTTCATAATTTTGACTTGTTCTAAATGAATGGGAATAATTATATCCACTTTCACCAACCTTTTTCCTTAAGTAGAACAGAATTCTTCTAACTCTTGAAACTATATGTGGTGCCTCAAATTTAGAATCACCTCTGACTGTCCATTCTCATTTCTTTAAAATAATGAAGTCATCCATCTCAAATAGATTAGTCTTTGTATGAAACCTTTTGCCAAAATAATATTGAGACTTCTCCTGATTCTTCAAGGTGTTGGCCACATCCAAGTCCACAACCCTGAGGTTTACACCCCTATGGCATCGAACCAGCGAACACCATAGTGCAAGCAATGCTAACTCTCCGGTGGTGCAAAATAGAGCTGTTATTTGGGGATTGCTTGCCTGTTTTTGATGTAGCACCATTCTTCTAAGTTTGAGAATAGCGGGCATACTCCCAGCAACATGCATGGGGATTTTTTGGGCTACCTCCCTCAAAATTGAACCATAGGTTTCTTGGAGGTAGCACTAAGTGCGGTAATGTGCTGTACATTTGTACATGCTTCGTACTCTGTTGCAGAGGCAGCTCTCTTTCTCTGTCATCTGTGTCAACAAGTGTAACAACACTGCCTTTACAACTGGTTGAGAAGTACTCCGCACACCTCCAATGATTCCTTGGCTCAGTAAGTCTCTCCTTACCTTAAAGGTAACCACTATATTTAAGAAGCTTATTTGCTGTCTTGGAGAAAATGTATTCGGCTTGTCTTGGATTCTCCATCTTCCCTTTCTAAAAAAAAAAAAAATTCCAACTATGTGATGGAAATGTTAATTATCATACTCATAGTCCTGCCAAAATGTTTTAACATTAATTACTGATTTTCAAGCTCAGCTTATGAAAGAAAAAAATTACTGTAAGTCTGTTTGTGGAGAGATTGTATTAATTTTAATTCATTACACGGTTTGTATTAATACTGTAAACATTAAAAAAAAATATTTTATCTATGGTGTCCTGTTGAGAGTAAATAGGAAAGTTCAGTGAATTATTTTGGTAGAGAGATTTAAAAGAGGGTTATTTTTCTATTTGAAAGAGAAAATATTTGTTTTTTTAATATGAATGTGTTTATGTATATTTGAGATTGATTTTAGCTTTTAGGTGACTATTCGTTTCTGAAGCCCTCAAAGGAAGTTAGTGGTAGATTTTTCTATTTTTCTTTTCAGGGTCTAATCACAAAATAATACAAAAAAAATAGATAACATATTTTACATATGTTTTAAACAGGTTGGTCCAGGTTGGGGGAGAAAATCAAAAGTTATGTACTTGAAAAACACTTTGCAAACAATTACTTTAAATGTTTGGTTTCCAATTTTGCTTACAGTATTTGACTCATGTTTATTCTCCTGTAAAGTGTCGGCAAAAAAATATTATTAGTGTTAGTCCAAAGTTGCAGAACTTATTTACCTGGTGGATTGGCAAATGATTGTGAAGTTGTAATATTAATTCTGCCCCCAGTCAGTGTCTAGCACCTTCCCCAAGTTGGCGCAGAGCTGGAATAGAATTTCTGCCTCCCAGCCAGTAGCCAGCACCTTCCCCAAGTTGCAACAAGGCTGAGTTAGAATAGTAATCCCCTCCTCCTCCCCTCCAGTCAGTGTCCAGCACTTTCCCTGAGCAGGGACAGAGCGAAATTGGAATAATAATTCTGCCCCCTAGACAGATTTCAAGTACCTGGACTGTGTTGGCACAAGGAGGAGTTGGAATAGTAATTCTGCCCAAGTCAGTACTAGCATCTTCTCTCTCCGGTGGTGCAAAATAGAGCTGTTATTTGGGGATTACGTGCCTGTTTTTGATGTAGCACCATTCTTCTAAGTTTGAAAATAGCGGGCATACTCCCAGCAACATGCATGGGGATTTTCTGGGCTACCTCCCTCAAAATTGAACCATAGGTTTCTTGGAGGTAGCACTAAGTGCGGTAATGTGCTGTACATTTGTACATGCTTCGTACTCTGTTGCAGAGGCAGCTCTCTTTCTCTGTCATCTGTGTCAACAAGTGTAACAACAATGCCTTCACAACTGGTTGAGAAGTACTCCACACACCTCCAATGATTCCTGGGCTCAGTAAGTCTCTCCTTACCTTAAAGGTAACCACTATATTTAAGAAGCTTATTTGCCCTCTTGGAGAAAATGTATTTGGCTTGTCTTGGATTCTCCATCTTCCCTTTCTAAAAAAAAAAAAAATCCAACTATGTGATGGAAATGTTAATTATCATACTCATAGTCCTGCCAAAATGTTTTAACATTAATTACTGATTTTCAAGCTCAGCTTATGAAAGAAAAAAATACTGTAAGTCTGTTTGTAGAGAGATTGTATTAATTTTAATTCATTACAAGGTCTGTATTAATACTGTAAACATAAAAAAATATATTTTATCTATGGTGTCCTGTTGAGAGTAAATAGGAAAGTTCAGTGAATTATTTTGGTGGAGAGATTTAAAAGAGGGTTATTTTTCTATTTGAAAGAGAAAATATTTGTTTTTTTAATATGAATGTGTTTATGTATATTTGAGATTGATTTTAGCCTTTAGGTGACTATTCGTTTCAGAAGCCCTCAAAGGAAGTTAGTGGTAGATTTTTCTATTTTTCTTTTCAGGGTCTAATCACAAAATAATACAAAACAAAAATAGATAACATATTTTAAACAGGTTGGTCCAGGTTGGGGGAGAAAATCAAAAGTTATGTACTTGAAAAACACTTTGCAAACAATTACTTTAAATGTTTGCTTTCCAATTTTGCTTACAGTATTTGACTCATGTTTATTCTCCTGTAAAGTGTCGGCAAAAATTTTTTATTAGTGTTAGTCCAAAGTTGCAGAACTTATTTACCTGGTGGATTGGCAAATGATTGTGAAGTTGTAATATTAATTCTGCCCCCAGTCAGTGTCTAGCACCTTCCCCAAGTTGGCGCAGAGCTGGAATAGAATTTCTGCCTCCCAGCCAGTAGCCAGCACCTTCCCCAAGTTGCAACAAGGCTGAGTTAGAATAGTAATCCCCTCCTCCTCCCCTCCAGTCAGTGTCCAGCACTTTCCCTGAGCAGGGACAGAGCGAAATTGGAATAATAATTCTGCCCCCTAGACAGATTTCAAGTACCTGGACTGTGTTGGCACAAGGAGGAGTTGGGCTAGTAATTCTGCCCCAGTCAGTACCAGCATCTTCTCTAAGTTCTTTCATTTTTGTTACCTTTTCTTCGAAACTTAAATTACTTTGTTTCTAAAAAAACTCACTTTTTCAAATGGTTTCATAAAATTCTGCAGAAATAATTACATTATGAAAAAACTTTGCTTCTTCTACAACAGGTTTGTTGTCAAGGTGTGAGTAATATATTATTTGAAATATTTCCGAAAAACACCGGAAATAACATTTTAAACGTAGTAGAAATGAATAGTAGAAATTAGTTTTAATAGACTAATCATTACTGTGAGAAATAAGGCTTACATTTGGCCATAGGTGGCCGTAGGTTTGGCCGCCGTGAAAACTAGGTGTGGCAGTTACTGCTGTTCGCTGTTGTATGTGTAGTCACCTCCATGGTTACAAGATGGTGAACACCTGTTTATATACTGTTTTGTGACAAAACCTAAATTAAGTGTTGGATAGGTTGAATTGTTCTCCTTAAATATATGAATAAATATATAATTTAAGTGGTGTAAGAATTTCCAGATTTTTACAGTGAATTAGTCATTTCTAGAGGTCAGCCATCTTGGTTGGGGTTTTTATACCTTTTTTTTATGCAGTATAAGACTAATTTGTGAAAGAAATTATACGTTACATTTAAAAAGGTTATTTAATGTGTAAAATATTTTTGATAATTATTCATTTAAAAAAATGTATTTCAAGGGCATGCATGTTAACAATAGGTGTTGTAAAGGTATGCGTGGTAAAGTTAGATTTTACATAAATACATTATAATGTGTTTTAAAGTTATGTATGATAAATAAATACATATGTGTGGTAAAGGCATGCGTAGTTAAGGTATGCATTATAATGTCATACATCCAAATGGACCCAGGGATGGGGTTACTGGGTCCTTATAGAGGCTCTGGAACGAGGGGATGGATGCCCCCTCTCCAATCAAATTGATTTCACCCTGCCCCCTGGTTGAGTCCCACCATTTTTTTGTTAAATAAAGCATAAAACCCTCTGTAAATATGCGGTAAAATATCAAACAAAAAACGGTTTTGGTCTCGGGTGGGAGGCAGGGTTTCTGAGGACCACCTGACCCAGGCCTTGGGGAGCAGGGTATGCCTAATCTGCCCCCTTATTTTTTTTAACTTATTTCCTGGACAAGGGACCCAGGGTCAGATGTATGACCCTTACATTTTACGACGCGCAATTATCAACTTGAAAAATGCCATGTGCAACAGTATCACAGACACTGTTAGTGATTACCAATGGGGTCACAAACTGCATGCCTCATCAATATTCATGAGGGAAGCCCAATTTGCAACACTATTGGGAATGGCTAGCACTCCCAAGGATGGTGGCCTGCTGGGCTCAGCAGACCACCATGTCTGGGACTGCTTTTTAAATAAAGCAGTTTTTGTTTTTTAAAAGTAGTCTGTTTTCCTTAAAGGAAAATGGGATGCATGTAAAAAAGAAATATGAAACTTTTCAGTTTCATTTTTTAAAGTAGGCAGTGGTCTCTGGGACCACTGTCTGCTCTTAAAAAATATTTTCTCACACACTCACAAAAAGTATCATAGCCATATCTCCACCCGTAGCATTAACTGCATCGAATAGTGAAATTGCCCTTGCTGTATGTTCCGTGGTACCTCTCCCTGGGACAAATCCATGCTGCCATGGTGAGACGAGTTGGCTAATGATCCGTCCTAATCTGTTTGCCCAGACTTTAGAGTACAGTTTAGCATCAGTGTTTATTAATGATATCGGACGGTACGATCCTGGGTTCTCTTCTGGTTTGCCCTTTTTATGAAATATAACGATATTGGTCTGTTTCCATGTATCTGGGATAATACCTGACCATAATATTCCGTTAAAAAGATCTTCAAACATGGGGAGGATTTCATCTTCCAACACCCTGTATACCTCTAATGGTAGACCGTCTGGACCCGCCGCTTTACCCGCTGCCAGTTCATTCAGAGCGGCTTTTATCTCCTCTGCGGTTATATCCAATTCTAGACTAGCCCTATCATCCTCTTTCAGCATTGGGGTTGACGGAGACTGATCTTGTATATATGGTGCTACCCCTGGCTCTTGATCATATAGTTTTTGATAAAAGTCTTGGAAAACATCCATTATAGATTTTGGGTCTGTATATTCACTCCCATTGTATTTAATCTTTCTAATTCTATTACGGTTTGATTCTTGCCTGATGCGGAGCGCTAGAGCTCTACCAGCTTGTTCTCCAGTCTCATATCTCCTTGCTCTTTGTGTTTGATATTCAGCTATTTCCTTCTGTGTAATTATTTTTAAGATTTCACCCTTAACCCGAGCCATATTGCTAACCGTCTCCCCACTATCCTTACCTAAGGCTATTTCCTCAATATGACACCTCTCTGTTTCTGCTAGATCTGAGATGAGTTTATCTGTTTTGCTTTTATCCTCTTTTCTTAATTTTGCTGCATAACTGATCGTCTCCCCCCTTAATGCAGCTTTAAAGGATTCCCAAACTCCATTTCTGGAAGCACTATATCTGTTACAGTCGAAAAACTCTTTTGCCCAATTTTTAATGTGTGTTACGAACCTTTCATCATTTAATAATTTCCTTGCAAAGGTCCATCTAGATGTTTTCCTCTGTACCTTAGGGACTTTATACATCAAAATTAGGGGGTTATGGTCAGATATTATTCTTGGTAATTTAGCGATATTAACCTTACCAATTTCCCCCGCAGTAACAAAGAAGTAATCTAACTTAGAATATTTCTGTGCCGGATGGGAAAAATATGTATAGCCACGGTCACCAGGAACTTTTTCCCCCCATACCTCCACCAAACCATGAGACTGGATCAAGGCGTTTACAGCCCTATTGACTTTTCGTTTCCGACCTGTATAGTTACTCCCCCGTTGCCAATCTGTGGATATATTCATATCGCTGCGTACTATCATCGGGTTAGCCCAGTTCGCCAACTCTTCCTCTAACTTGTCATATACCATTGGGTCATCCTCATTCGGGCCGTATATTGTACAGAGCGTGAAGCCCAGATTCATTTCAACTAATACCCATCGGCCAGAGCCATCAGTTTTACTACGCTTCACTCCGCACAAATTATTTTTAGCTAAAATAGCCACCCCTCTAATCATTGATGATTGCGATGAACATCCAATCAAGGTATACCCAGATATCTCCAACAACTTTCTTTTATTCCAGGGAATATGGGTTTCCTGGATGCAAACTATATCTATATTATTAGATCTTACCAAATAACTCAATCTCTGCCGTTTCCTCCAATCATTTAACCCCCCTGCATTAATAGTACATATCCTAATATCTGACATTGTTACAATATTTGCAATTCCTAAATTGACATTTCACCACGTGTCTGATATCCATCATAAACCATATCCTTTCCATCTCATGCTTTTCCAAAGTTTTCTTCCCTTCCCCCTCCTCCCCCACCCCTCCCTCCCTCTGCACTCTCACCCTCCCCTTACCCAGCTCCAACCTGGAGCTAGACTTCAACCCCCCTTGCCCAGAGGCGCTCAGACCGATGGTTTATGCACGTGATGGTTTACAGCTCGGATCGAGGAGGAAAACCTGTGACCATTTTCCCCACCTTTTTGTTTTCTTAATTACATTTATTTTTTTTTAGATTTAGATTTTTCTTTTTTTTTTTTTGTGACCCCCTACCTTATAAGTTTCACTTCAAACACCAATTGCCATAATAACCAATAACAAACTCACAGATGTATGAAACCAATGTTTTAAGCATACTTTCGGCCATTTGACCATTTTGCAAAGTTCCTAAACTACTATGACATGAGAAATTCTTTTGCCTTGATCTCAGAAGAAAAATAGAATGTTTTTCCATCTTTGATTATTTTCAACTGAGCGGGGTTAATCAAATACGCCTGCATGCCCTTGTCCTGAAACGGTTTAATCATCTGCCGCAATCTCCACCGTCTCTCAACCGTAATATGGCAAAAGTCAGGGCGGACAAAAAACGTGTAACCATCAACTGCCTTTTGTTTATCCGGTCTCGCCCGCTCGGAAATCGCTTGCCTCAGATTGAAGTTACCCAAAAAAATTAAGATCGCTCTAGGCTTGTCATTCTGTTTCATGTTTTTATGGATATTAGCAGGGGTACGATGAGCTCTCTGAACCTCCCTGTCAAAATCCCAGTCTTTTAAATCCAAAAAGGCATGTTCAAAAAGTTTTACGACAAATGCTTTCATATCTGACCCCTCAGACCCTTCAGGGATTCCCAGAATACGTAGGTTGTTTTGCCCTGATCTGTTTTCCAACGACTCAAGCTTCCATTGCATATCAGTTAGCTGCTTTGCATGCATGTCAACCTTATCAGAAGCGGCCGCTGAATCAGCTTCGGTAGAGACGATTCTATCTTCCAAATTGGTAACCCGTTCTCCCAAGTTCACACAAGCCTTTGTCAGTTTCCTTACTGCCCCTTGTATTTTTCTGACTGCTGCCTGAGACTTGCGGCTCTCCTGTCTTGCTTCCTCTCGATGGGCTAAAATCTCCTGATGAATAACCTCCAGAAGGGACATTTGAGCAGATTCCCCACCCGAACCATCTGTGGCAGTATTAAACAGCGGTTGCTCCTTCTTCTGGCTATGCTTTCTTGATCTCAGTAAAGTTTTTACCGCTGTATTCGGGGGGCTGCCTTCATTTTGTTCCAAATCACTGCCAGAGTCTAATTCACTACCTTCTTGTTCCAGACTGTCCTCTTCATCATCTGACCATTCTCCGCCCTCTGATACAGAGAAGAATGCTTCACTCGGGGCTTCTTTTTTACCTCCATGACTCCCCCCGGTATCATCCTCCAGGATCTCTTCTGGTACATGGGGTATTACTGAGACATTGTCCAAACAATCGTTTCCAGGAGCCTCCCCCTGCTGCTCTTCCCCCTCTATAATTCCAGCGGTATTAGGTTGTTCAATAAGACCCCCTTCTGTGTCGCCAGGGGACCCTACATCAAGCCTTTGTACAGTCTGCGTCTGGGTCTGGGTTGAGTCACCCTTTACATCCTTGGAGTCTTTATTTTTACTCACTCTCTGAAATATATCTGAGATTGGGGTTGTAGCCTGGGAATCTGAGTTTGATTTGCATGCCCCTTGCTGAAGCATTGGTTTTTTTAGAGATGGGGAGCCTTGTTTCTTCTTTTTGTTGCCCTCAAGGTCTATTAATGATTCTGCTAATTCGGCTGCAGCCTTCCTTCTGGCTGCCGCTTTGGCGCTGGCGTTCATTTTTGGGGCCATCATTTCCCTCCTCCTTTCTTTCAACCCAAACTGCTCCTTACCGCCTGAGATACCACCGCTGTTAGTATCTTCCTCCACTCTCAAGCCCAGGGGACCCTCCAGGGTGTATCGTTTCACCTCCACTTCACTTTGTGCCGGGCTCGCCTGACAGCACACTTGCGTATCGACTTGACGTTGCTCCGCTGCACGGGATTTCCTGCTCCGCTGCCGGCTCCGTTTTGAACCGAATGCTCCGCACCGCCCGTCTGCTGAAGGCGGATTCCACGAACTCAGCTGCCTCCGCCTCCGTCAGCAGTCCAGCTGCCGGCCCGCCTCTCAATCTCCGCGTTACCTGCAGTGCATCTAGCAGAAGCCGCTTCAGCGGCTGACAGCAAGTCAATTTCATGCAGCGTTTCTTTCCTCGTCTCAGCCTCAGCTCACGTCTTTTCCTCCGCGTACTCAGAGGGTCATATTCTCGTATTCACACCAATTTTATCGGTATCATGCCTTTACAAACCGATCGGTAGAGCGATTACGGGGTCTATCAACTGCTCATGGCGCACCTCCTCGATCGAGCTGCTCCGGCCGTCTACACAGCCGCCATCTTGCCTGCAATAATGTACATTGTGCATGTCATTAGTGATAAATATCACTGACATGCAAAGCGGGGCCCAAGATGGTCGCTATCTCCTATTAGCTGTCACTAACTGGTGTTAGCGACAGCTTGGTAATAGGGAGATAATTTTATCTCCGCTTTCTTGGCTTTTAAAGCCAAAAGAGCGGAGATAAACCCCCTTGATAATATGCCCCCTACTGAGCATAGATTCACCAAATCACAAAAGGCATGCTTTTTAGACTAATATCTAGCTTTCTACAAAATTTTGTGTAATTCAGTTCAGCAGTTTTCGTAGTTCCGCTGTTCAATTTTCCTGTGGAAATAAGAATGGGGAAAACGCATTTTGGAACACCCCCTTTTTTCAGCAATCGCTTGACTGATCACCCCAAAATATTCCAGGAAGGGGCTCTTTTCCTAACGAAACGTGGACGTAACTATAACTACGCCAGTAGGGACTGTCACTGGGTATGACATTTATATATTTATATACACATGCAAACATAACATCCTTCAGACAACATAAATCTTTTGTGGAGTGTGGCAAACCAAGGAAAAAGTGCATGGTGGATTTGTGGTATATATAAAACGGTATACTTACAACCCTCCCCACTCTCAGGGGGTTCCACTCAGGAGCAGACTGAGGGGAGATATCTTTGGGCTGTTTCCTGCCCTTCCTTTTTGACATATAATAATTAAAGACACTGCCATGGGTGGTCTGATTAACCTGGAACTGGTGCGCCTGAGGCGGGGCTGGACCTTGAGGCCATTGGTGCTCCATCTGACTACCTCTATGCTCCAAGCTCTGTTGAAGATTAGCCAAGGCTGGTTGCTCAGGGAGCCCAGTGTAAACAAACAAACACACCGACCTAGCAGCATAATTAAATATTGGATATGTTCCACCACCCTCTTCACACCTAACCCACAAGTGAAACTAAGAACGCCGAAACAAAGAATTAAATTCTCCTCTCTGGCAATAAAAATAATGGACCTGGATAAATGCACTAACTGAACCTAGTATGTGGCCATGTATAATATGTGACAGCATACAAAGTCTGATCGCCGCAGACCAGGAATGCACCTCTGTCTCACTGCCCATTTGACTGGCTTTTCTTCCTGCACAAGAATACAAAGTTATTGATGCAAGCAATTCATCTATATAGAGACTAACTAATGAATTCTAGTCAGGATCGACAATCGCTTCACTGTAAGCAAGTGACATCAACCCAATTCACAACAACACCATTCATTAACACTTTACTACACAACATAATAGAAGGCATTCATGATGCAAACTAAAAAAGTAAATTGATGAATCCACCAATATTCCAAGACTTAAAAACACCGCTGAGGATACATAAGACATAACGTGACTAAGAGAACTAATAGCCAACCATGACAACAATGCCCAATCAGATCATTTACACATTATCTTAAATGAAATTGACATAATACAGAACTATCTGGAATTCAAAATGGATGTAGGAGCAATTGATATGGAGCACTTAAGAGATGACCTACGAAAGCTAAAAGAAAGAATATCCCATAAGGAATCCTCTCAACACACGCTTCACTCTCTGGCTAATGAAACAACCATCTGGACACCTCTCACTCCGGATTCCGCTCCAACCACAGCACCAGACAGCCACAGACAACATCAGAACCATTCATGATTGGGGAGATCCACCGGCCCCTATTTCTACTCGACCTATCAGCAGCTATTGATACTGTATCCCATCCCACACTCCTCAAGAGACTTCACCACTTTGGAATCCAAGGAGACGCCCTTAAATGGATTGCCTCCTTCCTCACCGGCAGAACCCAGAGAATCCGCCTGCCTCCTTTCACTTCAGAGCCTAAGAACATCATCTGCAGCATCTCTCAAGGCACGTTCCTTAGTTCCACTCTGTTCAACATGTATATGAACCCCTAGCCAGCATCGTCAGAAACCACAGACTAAACAGCATATCCTATGCAGACAACAGTCAGCTAATCATCTGTCTCTCAGAAACCTGTCTTCCACCAGGACAAATTTTCACCAGTGCATGACAAGTGTCTATGACTGGATGAGAGACAACTGTCTAAAACTTAACACAGACAAGTTGGGAATTCTGATCTTCAGGAACAACACCTCCCCGTGGAGTGAATACTGGTGGTATTCAGATCTGGGACCCACGCTGATAGATCACGCAAACAACCTTGTAATTATCTTTGACAGCAAATTCACCATGATAACCCAGATCAACGCAATCACCTCCACCTGCTTCTTCACTCCCTGCATTCTCAGTAAGATCTTCAAATGGGACCCTGTTGACACCGGACAAAGTGTCACTCAAGCTCTCAACATCAGATGGCTAGACTACAGTCGGGGTCCGGTTGACAAGGGCATCTCTATGTACCAAGAGGGTGCCTAGCTTCCAGGGCGGTGTGCCGATTAGCTATCACCCCCCTCCCGAGACCCATGATGTGCTGTAACTAAGCACTCTTAATAAACTCGGTTCTACTCCCAAGGGAATCTGATGTATATCATTTTCAATTTTTAACATAACTGTCCTCTGGTAGGGTCGGCATTAGCGCGCCCATACCGCAGAGGCCGCTACACACACCACTGTAAATACTTGCACACACTGGTCCTGATGAATGCCTGATAGAACTTGTCACATAGGCAGAAACATCTTGACCGTCTTTTTTCACTAGGATAACAGTGGACCTTTAATTTGTGTCCGTTATCCTCCACATATTTTTTAACCTGACCATTTGGCGAAACCAATAAAATAATTTTTTTCGACTCAATTGGCCATTTTATCTATCACCTCACAATCACAATACCAGCTCCGCAGTAACCTGGCTTTGAAGTACACCGGGGTGACATTCGGTCACTCCTGGTGGGGCCCAGTGATGAAGCATGTCACCGACCAGGTCGGTGAGTGAGGGCCTTCATATAAATCTATTATGGTTTTCCTTCAAACAACAGAGTTAATATACTTTTTGTTGCTTCAACCTGTAGTCAGTCCTTTTGATTTGACGCTCCTTTGTTGTTGTCAAGTAGACTACATTAATGCCCTCTACGTAGGAATCACCTCTCACCTCCTGAAAAGACTAAAGACAATACAGAATTCAGTGACCAGGCTCAACATTGACTTCCCCAAGCGGACTCACATCACTCCTCACCTCAAGAAACTCCACCTACACCCTATCCCATTTGGAAGAGATGTAAATTCAAGATGTAGACTCACGCCTACAAAGTCCTTCACAGCCAGGGACCAGCTTACACCAACCATGGCCTGAACTTCCACCAACCCTCCAGACACCTGTGATCCACCTCCCTCTCCCTTCCCTACACCCACAATAGCAACTGTGGAGGACGCTCCTTCTCCTACCTCGTTGCAAAATTTTGGAATGAAATCCCCCTTCACCTAAGAATCCCCGTGGAGTGAATACTGGTGTTATTCTGATCTGGGACTCCCCCCCCTCCCACGCTTATAGATCACGCCCACAACCTTGTAATTATCTTTGACAGCAAATTCACCATGATAACCCAGATCAACGCAATCTCCTCCACCTGCTTCTTCACTTCCTGCATTCTCAGTAAGATCTTCAAATGGGACCCCGTTGACACTAAACTGTCACTCAAGCTCTCAACATCAGATGGCTAGACTACAGTAATGCCCTCTACGTAGGAATCACCTCTCACCTCCTAAAAAGACTAAAGACAATACAGAATTCAGTGGCCAGGCTCAACATCGACTTCCCCAAGGGGACCCACATCACTCCTCACCTCAAGAAGCTCCACCTACACCCTATCCCATTTGGAAGATATGTAAATTAAAGATGTAGACCCACGCCTACAAAGTCCTGGGACCAACTTACACCAACCATGGCCTGAACTTCCACCAACCCTCCAGACACCTGCGATCCACCTCCCTCTCCCTTCCCTAAACTCACCATAGCAACTGCGGAGGACGCTCCTTCTCCTACCTCGCTGCAAAATTTTGGAATGAAATCCCCCTTCACCTAAGAACAGCATCCTTGCTGCTTGAATTCAGGAAAGGACTCAACTGATTCTCTATCACAGCAGGGGTCTCCGTGCCTGGATATTCTCACGAGTAGCAAGTGACGCTCTATAGATATTGTTTGAATGGTATGCAGCAGCAGATTCGAGACATTCCAGCCTGCATTCACTTTCTCAATGGAAGGACAGAAAATGCAGAGAGCAGATACCAATGCAGCAATGTTAAAATGACTGGGATGCCAGAAGACATAGATGGTCATTATATGGTCAAATTCCTCGAAGACTGGATCTCAAAAATAGTTGCACTGCAGGAACTATCCTCCTTTTTTTTCATTGATATGGCCCACTGTGTTCCAGCATGCTCCTCCAGCCAGGAACTGCACCCAGTTTGCTGGCCACCAAGCTGTTCCACTATACCACAATGCCATACTACAAGCCACTTGGAAGATGGGCCACATTGCAATGGAAGACAAGAAACATCTGATATTTCCTTCTCACCCCTAGCCATGCAACATGACAGAGCTTCCTTCACTGGTGTCAAAAGGAAGCAGCAGCATCCTTTAGATCAATAGCATCTGGTGTATGAATCATAACATCAGAAAATAGCAAAGACGATGCATCAACATGCTCTTACAAATTAAGGAATTGTCCATAATCACCCACAGGTGCCTGACAATTTGTAGTGAGTCATATTAGTGAATCTACATGTAAAATCTTTAATCAGCATACATGTACTGCTGTGGTTATGTGTTATATATGAACTGTGCAATGCATTTCATTAAGCTGTTGAACTTCCTTTGCAAATAGGACAAATACAAACAAGGCACCTCTCTCTCACCTTTTCATAGCCCGTAGAGATGCAACAAATATGCTATATTGAGCACATAAATTACATGGTAACACAACACACCATTTGAAACTACTATCATTAGGATGATATTTGGGATCTACAGGGCAATCACATGCCATGCCTAGAACTGGACAGCTTGCCTCTCGCTTACTCAAAAGGTGATAAAGAACTTGATGTGAAGCAGGTTCAGAGCCATCACCAGGAGGTTTTTTTACAGTTGCAGATTGTTTCTTTGTTACTGACTGTTCATTGGGAAAGCATATTTCTCACATTCTGGATGACAATTAGTTACGTCAGCAAACTATACTATACAAATACCAGTGACACTAACTGGACTTCCCACTGATATGCCAGAGCAGATTGGAAAAATTGGGATCGGAATACCTGGCATGTCAAATACATACAACAAACTCCCGAGACTAACTTGGGTAAGCATATCGTCTTGACATGGAATGTAAGAGGACTAAGGCATATCACTAAATAGCATCAAGTTCATAGAAATGTAAAAAGCCAAAATGTACCAAAACGTACACTTTGCACTTTTTCAAGAAACTCATCTTACAAAAAAGAAGGGGAATAACTGAAACGCCTATGTAGACGTCGGGGAGTCTTAATATGAGGTCAACCTGGGTGCCTTTTTTGGCAGACAAGCCTCTAATTGATACCGGATCAGATTGTTTTATGGAAGTAGGAAGACGGTTAACAGATAAATGCATTGATCAATCAATCAATCATGACATTTGTATAGCGCGCTACTCACCCGGAAGGGTCTCAAGGTGCTAGGGGGAGGGGTACGTTACTGCTCGAAAAGCCAGGTCTTGACTTGCTTCCTGAAGGAGAGGTGGTCCTGGTTTAGCCGGAGGTGGATGGGGAGGAAGTTCCATGTCTTGGCTGCCAGGTAGGAGAAGGATCCTCCTCCGGCGGTGGCTCTGCGGATGCGTGGGAGGCAGGCGAGGACTAGGCTTGTCGACCGTAGCTGGCGGGTGGGCGTGTAGAAGGTCAGGCGGTTGTTGAGGTACTTGGGGCCCAAGTCGTGGAGAGCCTTGTGTGCATGGGTGAGGAGTCTGAACGTGATCCTCTTGCTGACGGGGAGCCAGTGCAGGTCTCTCAGGTGTCTGGAGATGTGGCTGTGGCGGGGGATGTCCAGGACGAGTCGTGCGGAGGCGTTCTGGATGCGTTGGAGTCTTTTCTGAAGTTTGGCTGTGGTTCCGGCGTAGAGGGTGTTTCCATAGTGCAGTCGGCTGGTGACGAGTGCCTGGGTGATCGTCTTCCTGGTTTCGGTGGGGATCCATCGCAAGATCTTTCAGAGCATGTGCAGGGTGTTGAAGCACGATGATGAGACGGCGTTGACTTGTCTGGTCATCGAGAGGGAGGAGTCCAGGATGAAGCCCAGGTTACGTGCGTGGTTCGTTGGCTTGGGAGTGGTGCCCAGGGCAGGGGGCCACCAGGAGTCGTCCCAGGCGGAGGGCGATGATCCCAGGATGAGGACTTCCGTCTTGTCTGAGTTCAGTTTCAGGCGGCTGTTCTACATCCACTCGGCGACGTCTTTCATCCCTTCGTGTAAGCTGGTTCTGGCGGTGGCTGGGTCGTTGGTGAGGGAGAGGATCAGTTGGGTGTCGTCGGCGTAGGAGATGATGTTGAGGTTGTGTTGGCGTGCGATGGCTGTGAGGGGGCTCATGTAGATGTTGAAGAGGGTGGGGCTGAGCGAAGATCCCTGTGGTACGCCGCAGATGACTTCGGTGGCCTCAGATCTGAACGGGGGGAGGCGAACTCTCTGGGTTCTTCCGGCGAGGAATGAGATGATCCATTCCAGTGCCTTCTCTTGGATTCCGATGTTGCTGAGGCGCTGCACTAGGGTGCGGTGGCAGACAGTGTCAAACGCTGCGGAGAGGTCCAGGAGGATGAGGGCCGATGTTTCCCCGTTGTCGAGCAGGGATCTGATGTCGTCAGTGGCTGCGATGAGGGCGGTCTTGGTGCTGTGGTTGGCTCGGAAGCCGGACTGCGAGTGGTCGAGGGATCCGTTTGTCTCGAGGAAGGCGGCAAGCTGTCTGTTGGCGGTCTTCTCGATGACTTTGGCAGGAAAAGGGAGGAGCGAGATGGGTCGGAAGTTCTTGAGGTCAGTGGGGCCCGCTGGTGGTTTCTTCAGGAGGGCGCTGATCTCGGCGTGCTTCCAGCTTTCCGGGAAGGTGGCGGTGTTGAAGAAGGCGTTGATGATGTCCCGGAGTTGGGGTGCGATGATGGAGTCGGCCTTGTTGAAGACGTGGTGGGGGCAGGGGTCGGTTGGGGATCCGGAGTGGATGGTGTTCATCGTGCGGGTGGTGTCTTCGGTGCTGACCGGGGTCCAGGCACGGCATGTAGTCACCTAATACTGGGTAAGCAACACTCTTCAAGGAAATATACTATGTAATAGTGAATATTCCAGATGAACCCTTAGTGCTGGGAGGGGACTTTAACTGTGCTACAGGCTATAGAAACGTTGTAGCTCAAGAAATTTCTCCTTACTTTGATAATGTGCTCGCTGAATGGGATGCCTTCAAATTATACATATGGGGACCAGGAACTGTATTAAAAACACAGCAAGGGTTGGAGATGTGTTAAATGATCAACCAAACAAACTTGCGATAGATTTACAGGAACTGGAGAAAAGGCATACTGACTCTGAATCCAAAAAATAAGATCTCATACTTAAATGGCATGTGCACAAGGAGGTACAAAACCGTCTAAGCTCCCATGATTATAATGAATACCTAGGACTACGGCACCCAGATGGACATGAATTGGGTATCATACTGGCCAGACTTATCCACAAAAATAAACACCACACCCCATTGCCTCTGTTGGGCACCCCAATGGACATCTTCTTTACACTCACTCAGATATAAAGCAGACATTTTACCAACAACTATATTTGCAGGAGGGCAATATTGATATACATTCCCAAGAGTTATACATACATGCAGTAGGATTACCCATATAGACTAAGAGCAAACGAGATAAACTCCTCAATCAATTGCTGAAATAAAATAGGCAATAGACCAGCTAGCCACCAGGAAGACTCTGTCTTTGATGGTCTTTCTTTGGAATGTTATAAAACTTTTCAAACCACACTCTCTCAAAATTACTAAATATGTATGGTGTTGCTTGGGACAAACAAAAGCCATTTTAACAATGCAGCTGAAACCCAGACTTAACCCGTTAAATCAGGTTTCAAACTGTCCACTATCTACATTAGGTCAAGATTGAGAAAATTCTGCGGAAACATAATTCAAAAGTCCTTCCAGAACTGGTCTACACAGACTAGAGTGGGGACCTCATTTATGAAAAATGTTGTAGCCCTGCGTTAGCGCACTGATGCATCAGTGTTCCTTGTGCTGCGTTGTAAAAGTTTAAGACGTGATGGAAGTGACGTATATACAATCAGATGCTCCATTGATCAAGATCCCAAGGATGCCTCAGAAATTCTGATGCGTCCATGGGATGGATGCCACAAGGCATCCAGCCCAAAAAGTGGCACATTGCTGTAGTTGGTCAGAAAACTGACGCAACTACAGCAATGTGTCAAAATACAGAGGCGATACATCAGTTTTGACTGTCGCATAGCCTACCGTATGGTGAGCAATGTAAAAGAGTGTGAAATCATGAAACACACACCTTGCACCCTATTACATTGGTCCTGTATGTCACGCATGCAAGTGGGCATAGTGTACTCATGTGTACCACTATGACTACGTATGTGTGACATAAGGCATTGATGTAGTGTAGTGGGATACTTACTGTCCCACACATAAGTGTTCACTTACCCATTGGGAGGGGCGAGATTTCCTTGCTGATTCCATCGTCGGAAGTGACTTCGGCTAGTCAGACTCCTCTGCCAAAGCAAATGCATTATTGCTGCACCTGGGTTTTTGAGGTGTAGAAATTTTGATCCATTGCTAGTACAGTTGCCCTCTTCCTGGTGATGCGTTATGGTTAAAAAACTGTCATAAATACCACGCCATCCATTTTATAGGGGATTTTCAGACAGAACAACCACCTTGCATATATTAAAACTAACACGACACAGTCAATTCCGACGCATGAAAAAACAACGCATTCCCAGCGAAAAGTGATTCATCTACCTAGATGAGTCACTTTATAAATATGGAGCAAAGAAAGCGCCGCAGGTGAGTCAAAAAAAGTGACTTACCGGTGGCGCAAGCTCCTTGTAGATACACCCCTGTATTTTTTTTCCCAGGTAAGAGTACCTCCAGCAATATTTGAACACTTTTTCACTTGATGTGCAACATGCCAGCAGACAACAATAATGCACCTTTAATATGCCAAATTAGACTAACTCATTCCAGGTGATGAGAGAAATGAATTTTGGTATGCATATTCTAAAATGGCTCCGTATTCTATCTTCTAACCACACCCCTGCTAGGGCTAAAACAGGAAGGTTGATATATGACTCCGTATTAGTCCAAAAGGACATCAGCGAGGGCTGAACCCCATCAACAATTTTATTTGCTCTAGCTATGGAGGCCTTAGACAGCCATATCCACAAGAAGAGACCATGCTACGGTTTCGAAATATTGGAGTGAACACATATTGTCTTGTTTTATGCAGACAACATACTGCTATACATCTGAGACACAATTAGGTCTCCCAGAGGTACTGGGGAAACTTTATTGCAGACTCTGGGCTTAAACTTAATATCATAAATACTGCATCATTCCTCTGACGGATGCAGCCCTTCAAGATGCTTTCCCAAAAAACCTATAAAAGTTTATTTCTTGAATCTCAAACCCTGAAATATGTACGTATAATTGTGTGTAGACAACTCACAGACGTAATAGATGGAAATCTGAGACAAGCACTTTCAGTGGCTAGAACATCAGTCAACTTTTGGAAAAAATTGCCCCGCTCACCGCTTGAATGGGTTGCACTGCCCAAGATGGTGCTTCTCCTGTGAATGCTATTCAACTTTGCTAACAAACCAGTTATTCACACCATATGTCTCTTTAAAGACCTAAACATCATCTCAGCAAAACTGAAATGGGGGACGGAAGATGGAGGCTTTCTTTAACCAAGTTATATTCTCTACTGGATGAAAGATCCCCACATGTAGACACATATTAGTTAGCAGCACAGCTGCTGAGGGCCGTATCATAGCTGAATCCAGCAGAACCCCCTAAAGACACCCATATAAAAGCAGCATTAGGCAAAACAACTTTCGCAGAATGCGTCACTGGTGGTAAAGTCTGTTCAGGGACGCAGCCCGTAGCGTGGGTTGCCAGCATCTGGGGCAATGCAGATATTGCGCCCACTAACCGGTGGACTGTTAGCACTTCTCGAGGCAAACATTTTAAAGAAAAAAATGGTGATGCAGTGTGCGCAATGTAATTCATTTTATTTATTTATTTATGTACTTACCTCCATTCGGCCGTATGCCGGAGTTTACTTCCCCCAGCCCCTCCAGGAGCCGCTACTGCTCAGGAACCATCATGACCTTTGATAGAATAAGAGAAGAATACGAGTTACTCTCAGGTCAGTTCATATCACAAGTTACATTACATTAAACAGCTGTGATCCCATGAGGAAATTATTAAACTGAACTTGAAACAGATAAGTCTTTCCAATGTTGTAGACGTGGGGAAGGGCCCGCCATTTAACTTAGCAGCCAGGGAGAAACAGAAGCAAAAGGTTTATGAGTCCTGAAAGCAGGTAGAAACAAGATTTTGGAGAACTGTCACGTGGAATTAGTAGTACAAAGCTTTATTTTGATCCGAAATATCTTAAAAAGCACATGGCAGTTAAAATACAATTCATTTGTAAAAGACATTAAATAAGCACTTAAACGGGGATACAACAATAAAAAATCATTAAACCAATTACAGCTTTGGACATAATTAAAAAGTAGTCACCTTGTAAAATTATCTTAGGTCTTTCAGTCTGATCACCCACGCCCAACTACGAAATTTGGCCACCCCACAAGCTAGGGTGGTGTTAGGATCTGTCTGCAAGATTCTAAGGTCAGAGGCATGATTCTTGGTCTCAAGCTGACAGCAAACAGGTTTTAACCATTTTGACCTAGGTTTATTATAAGCGCGACATACGAAGAACAAAATGTGGGATGGTTTCGGGTGCATTGGTACAAAACGGGCAATTGGCAGGTGTTTGGTTGGGGGGGTTTCCACTTACAGGTGCATTCACGAACCGGAAGAGTTCCCAGTCTGAACTGAATATATAGAGCCCTATCTCTGGGTTTCCTAATGAAATCCAGATAGGGTTCAAGACGATGTATCGTCTTGTGTAGACGGAACTCATCTGTCAACCTGCCCAGGTTAGTATCTCTAGAATCTTGGGCATCAACCCATAGCCAATAAGCTCTCTTGATCTCCAGTTTAGACACTGATACACCTGTCTCCCATGCAAATCATAACCAATAGCCAATAGAAGCTTCTTTACCCTAGGAAGCCAAACAATTTTATGGGACCCCTGCATGTTCATGACTTCTCTAAGGCCATCTGTGTAGCTAGATAGCTCAGTTGCACGCCACAATCGAGCCCAATAGAGAAGCGGGCGCAAGATAATAAGATCTTTAATTGATCGGCGTCCAAGGTCATATTGGAGTGGTTTGCTTGGAGTACCCCTAGGTAATGAAACGAGCTCCCTAAAAAACTTATTTTCAGCCATACCAAGGGGATCAACATTGTTCAAACCCCAGAGCTCCGCTCCATACAATGCACTACCTATAGCTTTTGCGGAATAAATCTCCAGTGCAGGTGCTATGGGTCTGGATATTGAGGCTCTATGTTCCCTCCCAATGACTCCCAGGACACGTTTGTGATTCAGGGCCATTTTCTCAATATGTGGGTGCCAATTCAATTGATCAGATATCCTTATCCCTAGGTAGTCAAATGTTTCAACACGCTCTAAGGGCATCTCGTCAAGTGTAAGCGTACAGTTGGCTTTCTTGCTAGGGTTGAAGTAAAGAAGCCTGGTTTTGGTTGTATTAATGACCAAGCCCCTTAAGTTACAAAATGTGCAGAACCGGTCCAAAAGCTTCTGGAGCCCCGTAGGTGTTTTAGATACCAATAGCGTATCGTCCGCAAAGAGCATGGCGAGGACTTTGACACCGGCCAGGGTAGGGGCATCGGCATCAATGTCAGACAGAAATGAAACAACCCCATTTACAAACAATGAAAAGAGGGTCGGCGCCAGGACGCATCCTTGGTGGACGCCTCTATTTACTGGGATTTTGTCGGTTTTCTGCTCTTGAGTGCCCCACCGGATGCAAGCATAATCTCCATCGTACATACGGGCCAACAAATTCAGGATGACAAGGGGAACTCCATCTCCCGCAGAACCGTCCACGGGCGCTCTCGGGGAACCAGGTCAATCGCGGTCTTTAAGTCAATAAAGGCCAAGTACAGACCGCCCTTGCCAATGGCTACTATCTTCCAGTGCAATAAAACCAGCCTAAATGCCTGGTCGACAGTGCTTGTGCACGCCCTAAAACCTGCCTGGAATTGGGAGATGATGTTATTCTCCTCCGCCCATGTGGAATTATACATAACCCTGAGATATGATCGAAAGTAGACCCTAGATATGTATTGAAAGTCTCCAGAAACATCTAACTAAAATTCATAAGATTTATTATTTACATTGCTCGTACATTGCCCCATGAAAGTTACACAATATGCTGTCCGAAATTTTAGGGGAATGCCCCAGATGTGATAGCGCAGTAGTAGGCCTGCGTGCAAATTACATTACCCTGTGTAATTCGTGTAGTTTGGGGAATTGGACTTTACGCTTCATATGTGAAATTCTCAAAATTATTCAGTTACATCACTTGGTATAATTACGCTCTTTTCGTAATAAACAATTATCACAAACACACAGAAAAAAACAAACTGGGAGTGGCTGTTATTCATGGAGCTTTTGTTTAAATAAATCCTCACTGCAAAAATTGATGAGAGGATGCATTTCAAACTAAAATACAACGCAAAATGACAGGTTCGCATTTTGCGTGATTACGCTCAATTTTGCTGTCATTTCATGTAATCTCGTAAAACTTTTCAGGGGCAGCTCCTCCACTAAGGCAGTAGTTAATGGAAAACGGAAAGGATAATAACCAGCGGTATTAAAATTTTCGTTTTCCGTTTCCTGGTGTGGGCGGGGTGGGGCTGCCAGGGCAGGGGCCAAGAGGAGGAGTGATTGCTCCACTCTAAAGTGTACATAACCTCTTTGGCAGACCATACCGGTCATGCGCACTTTGCATGTTCTGCACCCAGGCTGCATTACATTCTGGATGCAGAATATGCCCAGGCCCCCATTCCCATCTGAGTGCCGCACCATAGCGCTCGCACCAATCACAACGCTGCTTTGCATTCCTGCTACTGACTTCATGCCCCCTAAGACCGGTGGTAGCAAGTGCCCTTTAAAGGTGTACCAAAGGGCAATATCCAGGGTAAGCAACTGCTTCCCTTTGCTGACATCTGGTCCGGTTGGACCTACACCTCTGACATATGCCCCTAAGGGCAACAAAGAGGCCACATGACATCAATGCATCTTCGCTGATTACAATTCTCCTCCTTGTAGTCATGCCAAGGTTTATTTTTTATTATTGTTTTAGTTTTACGTCAGATTTGGCACATGGCTCTGAGGCCATTTTAGGCCTTGCTTGGGATATTTTGCTTTCATGCCATCTTCAGCGCTAAGCAGGGCCCCTGTGCACAAGTGCGCGCGTTGATTAACGAGGTTCTGTGCGCCACGGGAGATTCTATGTCTAATGTGTATCACTGCGCCGTGATTCACGAGCCGGGGCTGCGCATATATTATTGAACCAGAGCGAGGCTCATAAACTTCCGTTTGGCCCTCACATGGGGCTTGTTCTTTCATGCAGGTTTTGTTTTTCACAACTCGAAAGGGGGTAAAAAAGGACACGCCAGGCGGAATTGCCTCTGAATGCTTCCAGCTAAGGGAGACGCAGCAGAAAATGGGCCTCTTCATTTTCAAACGGCTGATAGAAATTTCAATATTTTAATAGGATCAAAAGAAACTGCATATTAAATAATTCCTGAACGTGGGTGTTGGGGGGCGCTCCTAATGGCCTCGCGATCTTGCAAATCCAATGTCATAATAAGTGAAAGATTAACAGTCTAATTGCACGTAAAGCGATAAAATAATTGGATTTATTTTGCTTCTTGCATGCCATTTTATGCCTTATTAAAAATGTCAGTGAAGAAAAAATGTGCTTGAACTGTAACCAGAGGCATGTGCAGTAGTCCCCGGCTGCAGCCCTTTGTGCTGGCGGAGATCCTTGTGTGTGAGCCTTAACATCTCGCCCCTTATTCTTTTGACATGCTTAAGTGCCCCAGGGCCGTGCGGCTAAATTCATAGCGGCTTTCACATGCTCCGGCGGCTCAAAGGACCAATCCAATCTCAAGGAGAAGACAGACGTGTGCGCAACGGAGCCAAGAAATGGCACGCAGGGTCTCGGGGACTCGTTCCCCACTCCGACGGTGTGGGCATTCGACGCGTCCTACGCCGCTCTTTGGGAACCTTGCATCACTGACGATAAATCTACCCTGAGTTATAAGGGTGCAACGTCAGTGAGGACACCACTAGCCTATAGCGCCTTGCACAATAAGGGCATTTTAAACATGTTTACTGTCATGGTGAGGAAATGAATGTGAGAAAGCCGGCACAATGCAGTATGTTTTTTTGTTGTTGCAGTTTTATATAGCGCCAACTTGTCCAGAGGACATCGGAGCATTTTACAAAAGAACCCGACCTTACACGTTTGTAGTCACAGGGAGAATTCATATTTTCCCAGAATCACGGGCAGTTAAGCTGATGCCAGGAATTGGACCTGCTTCCCCAGTTTCAAGTCGA
This sequence comes from Lissotriton vulgaris, assembly GCF_964263255.1. Taxonomy (NCBI): domain Eukaryota; kingdom Metazoa; phylum Chordata; class Amphibia; order Caudata; family Salamandridae; genus Lissotriton; species Lissotriton vulgaris. The sequence continues at coordinate 901,916,393 of NC_141687.1, forward strand.
TAGATTTAGCCGCCTGGATATAGCTCCCCTAATGCTGAGCTAACTCGTGCTAATGGCGTAACGAAACTTGAGGGCCCCCTCTGCAAGGTGCAAGGAGGGGCCTCCACTCCGGATTTGGTCAGGAGCTTTCAGGCCAGAGTACGTGTGCTGCGGGGGGCCTGTGTTACACCACTGCCTAGTGCACACACCTGTCTGGTGATAGCGTTCATGAGGTAACCATGTGCTCATTTGTGAGTTATTTCGCAGATACAATCAGATGTAAACGTCACTATACTAAAGAGGAGCTGCATAAGGAATATTAACGAGAGAGACGGAACATAGGTTAACTGTGTAAACGGCGAAGTATCCCTTGAGTGGGTGATGATGGCACAGTTTTTTTTTGTCTAGTCTCACTCTGTAATAATTTAATTTGTGACATTGATGGAAGTCACTCAGGGACAGAATTGCAAAGAAGTCATGCAATGCAGCACAGCATGGCAACTTACTGGGCTGCGTCGCATGGCAATGCGCGGCGCTGTGTGATATGGAAAGAGCAGGCTTGCGCTGTATCTAATGAGATGTGACAAATGTTGGACCTGACATCCTAAGCATGGTTTTCCCCCCCAGCTTTTTGCCTTCTATCCTCTTTTTTGTTCTGGCTTGTTGGCCTTAGGACTCTCCGCCACTTTACCACTACTCACCTGTGGCGAAGTGCTTGTGCTCGCTCTCCTTTTCACATGGAAAAATTGGCTTACACTCAATAGGCATATTTAATTTACTTATAGGCCCCTAATAAAGTGGCACTACACATGCCTAGGGTGTGCAAAGTGAAATACTACTATTAGGCCTGCATCACTTTTCGTACCACCCACCTAAGCAGCCATTTAAACATGTCTTAGGCCTGCCATTACAGCCTGTGTGTGCAGTTTTAATCTGCCATTTCATCCTGGTAAGATAAACCTCTTACCAGGCTCAAACCTCCAGTTTTAATGCATATGTTACCACTAGAGTAGGTCCTATAAAGGCCCAGAGGGCACAGTGCAGGGGTATTTAAAAAAGTTGGCCATGTACTTTTAAGTTGTACATGTCCTGGTAGTGAAAAACTCATACATTCAATTTTCACTATTGTGATACCTACCTCTGCCACAGGACAACATTGGGTTAATTTATCACAATTAATAAGTGATAACTTTCAATTGGGAGCAGGTAGTAATATTGAGTTTGGTGTCTATGGTTCTGCAATTTAAATCTTTCTTTAATGGCAAGGTCGAATTTTAAGTCAAAATTCTGAAAATGCTTCTGTTAGAAAATTGGTATTTTCTTGTCCTAAACATCTGGTGCCTGCAGACTAGATCCTGGGTCCCATCATGACTAGATGTTGCTCGCAGTTGGTCTTTGTGGATTACTCCCAAACAGTGAGACAAACGGGAGATAGGTGCTGGCAGGATGGGCCATCTCTGACTTGATGAGGGTGAGGAGCTGTCACCTGCCACACTTGCAAATCACAAAGAATTTGAGCACACTCACAAAGGGTTTGACACTAGTCTTTTGTGACCCCAGACAAGCTGGGGCTAGGGCTGAGAGGCAGGAAATTCCAGACACCTCTGGGGAGGAAACCTCAAAAACCATCTCCTACTTCAAAGTGGACAACAGGTATACATATTGGACCCTCAGACCCATGCTACTATGCTATCCTGCGGCCCTACTGGCTTAGTAAGAAGGACTAGACCCTCATCATGAATCCAGGACCACCAGAGTGATTCCAAGGGCTAGTTGGCTGGCATCCTGAGCAGAGCCTCAGGGACAGAAAATACCCCAACCACCATGAACCCAACACCTGTATTCTATCTGCTGTGAGTCTTATCCTCCAAGTGGTGACACTCAATTTCTAGACCCTTGGAAGTGGGTCTGAAGGTGCTCTGCTAGCCGAGCTGTTGTCCTCTGGGCAGAACCAATGCAGCACAATGTATCTGCTTGGCAACACGCAGTCACATTGGAAGCACCACTGTACAATGCATATTCAAAGCCAAACTTTACATTGCAAGTCCCTCATTGACAGCATCCTCAATGATGACACAGGACTCAGCATTGCAACCCTGCTCCTCAGAAGCGGCACTGCATGACACATCCTCAAAGTAGGATCTCTCAACGCTCCCCAAAGCATGATTTGTGGTACTTTGTTCAGCGGGTCAAAATTGGTCCCTGTATCTGGCCCATGCTCCATCGCGAACGGCCTGAGCTTGTAACTTTGTCTCAGTCCTGTATGAGCAGATAACCACAGTTGGTACTTTGTGTTTATAGGCACTGTTTTCACTTAAATCTTTAAAATTGCATATCTCTGGTTCTAATAATTTGATTTTTGCTATTTTGATCTGAAATAATTTTCTACATTTACTCTATTTTTCTAAATTGGTGTGGGTTTTATTGTGTTGTATTTTCATTTTATTATTACTGTTTAAAATGCTTCATATATACTTTACACATTGCCTCTAAGTTAAGCCTGACTGCCTGACTTACCAGAGGGTCAAGCACAGGTTAATAGCACAGGCTAATTTTGAGTTTGCTTGTGTTTCACCCTGGCAACAGTTTTCGTTGATGCTTGAGCAGGGTTTTACCCTCCTCAATCAGCAACACCTTCCTGCACAAATACAATCCTTAAATGCATTTTCTTCTATCTAGTAAAGTAAGTAAAAAAAAAAATTATTTGCACAATTAATTAAAATCATTGCAATATATACACTCAAGAATGACCGTTGTAGAAGAGGTGGCGTTTAAGTCTATTAAAAACGAAGAGTTTATGGATTAGAAAAAAGGGCGAGGAAAAGTCACTAGGAGGGGATGAAACTCAGACTTGGTACAATGGTAGGTTCAGGGAGGTAATTTCCGGAATGAACTTTACAAAACGTGTCGCAAGCTGAGGTGAGTCTCCCCTCATACATGCAACTAGTGCTTCCTGGCATGTCCTGATGTTAAGAAGGAGCCAAATTGGTCGCAGCCAGAAATTTCTTTGAGCTCGAAGATTTTGGCAGATGCACAGAATATGGATAAGATTTTCCTCGTCCATATTACAGAAGCGGCATTGGGTGGATGCTTCTTTCTTGTATCCGTGGCCAAATTTGTATGCCTTCAGCGGAATTAAGCCGAAGCAGAGCCTCATTAATTGAAGTTTTGTGTGGACTTTCATAGAGGATGCCATGTAGGATGGTATGGTTCTCGGGGCATATAGTTTGGAGGCCCAAGAGCCGTGAGAGAGCTGGAGTACCCGTTGCTCATCGAGGTCATTTGAAAAGATTTTTGCTTGCTTGGTAAAGAGTTTTGTTTTCGCCTCGATGGGTAGCGGGGTTGACCATATATCCTTTGCTTTAAGGGATTCGAGGCAAGATGTCAAATATTTATTTGACGATGTTTTTGGGTTACTGAAGACTAGCCATATGCAGCTTTTTAAGGTGTGAGGGCTAGCTTGTTTGGTTTTTAAACAGTAGCTGATGTATCTTGCACTCATAATCAATTGCTGGGAGGATAGAGAAAATTCTTTCCGAATTTGAGCGCGGGCGGTCGAATTTGGCAATCGGAAGACCCTACGGTAACAAGACAATTGCGCTCTGTCCAGCCAATTGTTCATTTTATCTTTGAAGATTATTGCACCGAAAGAAATTGTGAGGAGTAATTTTGCAGTGATCAGTTTTATTAACGGTACTAGGTCCTGAGAGCGCAGAGCACTTTTAGGGGCATATTACCAAGCAATAGCGATAATTATCGCTATTGCTTGGTTAGAGACAAAACTTTACCGCTGCGCTGCGGCGATGTTTACCGCAAATAAACCTTGGTATTACCAAGGTTTATCGCAAATGCGATAAAAATCACCGCAATGCATGAATATCGCTGAAAAGTCAGCGATATTCATGCATTACCGAGCTAATGCTCTTAGCCATGTTATCCACCTCCCATTGGATAACATGGCTAAGAACTGCTCAGGGCAGGTGTTAGCTTTTGGAGATATTCGCACTTAGCGCGAATATCTCCAAAAGTTGGTAATAGGAGATAGCGATGTTAGCGACTGTTTTCAGTAGCTAACATCTTGGCACACCCACTTTGCATATCATTAGTGATAAATATCACTGACATGCAAAGTGGGGCTCAAGATGGTCGCTATCTCCTACTAGCTGTCGCTAACTGGTGTTAGCGACAGCTAGGTAATAGGGAGATAATTTTATCTCCGCTTTCTTGGCTTTTAAAGCCCAAAAAGCGGAGATAAACCCCCTTGATAATATGCCCCATAGTTTTTATAAAGGCCCCTTCCAGGCTACGAGCAACAGCCTGCATTTCGGTTATGTGCACAGACGGTTTCCCTTTATGGTCAATCCACACGCCCAGGTACTTTTAGGCAGTGACAGTTTCCAATGGCTTCCCTTCAATAAACCACAAGATCTTTTTGGTTTTTGCGGAAGATATTACCATTGCTTTAGTTTTGGTGACATTTATTTCAAGCATATTGATGTTGCAGTACTGAGCGAGGGAGTCAAACAGTCTTTGGAGACCCACCTTGGTTTGGTCTAACAGAATGGTATCGTCAGCATATTGCAGGGTTTGAATTTTTCTTAGTTCGATTCCCGGAGCGAAGGCGCGGGTGCGAGATAGCCATTCGGGGAGGTCCGCGAGGTATAAATTAAAGAGTAGTGGTGCAAGAGTACACCCTTGTTTTAGACCTCTAGTAGTATAAATTTTGCTAGAGGTAGACCATCTCGATGTAACTCTTACCTTGACCCAAGTATCGGTTTGTAAAGCTATAAATGCATTCAGTAGCGGCTGCGGAATGCCCCATCTTGCCAGTTTTCCCCACAGTTTAGGCCGGCTCACACTGTCAAAGGCTTTACGAAAGTCAATAAATCCCAGGTGTAACGATTTACCTTTTGCGGCTAAGGTGGATTCCATCAGGTGGGCTATACAAATCAAATTGTCTTCGATGTGGCACCCTCTTTGAAAGCCGGTTTGGGTAAAAGGGACTTTGTTGTTATTTTCCACCCACTTGGAAAGTGCAATTAAAAGGACGCTAGCGTATGCCTTCCCGTCCACGTCAAGGAGGGCTATCATCCGATAGTTATCTGGGTTTGATCGCGAGCCCTTTTTGTGGAAGGGGACAAGGAGTGATCCTTGCCAAGATGCCGGGATGGGGCCTCCCAGTACCATTTTGACACACTCCCAAGCTGACTGACTTTAGGAAATTTAGGACTGCATCAAAACCCATGTGTGGATACGTGGGAATGCCCATGCTCCACCCACGGAACACCTTCTCAACTCCAGAATTGTATGAGTACGACAGCTCCCATAGTGGACACCGACCAGACCACGCTCATTTCCCCCACCCGCCACCTTCATTCGGCTCACCCATCAGGACATGGAACCTGTGAATCTTGCCAATGACCATAGAGACGTAACTTTTTTTTGGGGCCGATGCCAACTGGAGCTACTTTGTTAGCTATAGATGAGATGATCTGTTGACTTCCCCTTCAGCTGTCACCTACCCAGCTGGACATTGGACAGACTCAACATGCTCTACATGCGAAGAACTTCGATGCTCGTCCGATTTTCCTATCATGGATGTCCTTCGATACCCACGACACGGAGCCACCATTTTGTTGTTCCTTGTCCTCTCCCTCGGTCCGTTGGACTTCATCCTGCTGACCCTCAGACATTGCTCCTCAGCTGGACTGCCTTATCTCTTTCTCCCCCCCATGGCCCCATCTCTCCTATCACCTATCTCATCCCCCCCCTCCCTCTCTCTACCCCCTTGGATGTTTTATTTCTCCGTTCACTCTGTAGATAAGTAATATACAATCGTTTTTAGCCTAATTGTTATGTAAATGGAATCCTGAGTGAATTTTACTATTTGCATATTTACAACTCTAACTACTATTATATGTAGTAGTTCTTTGTACTTAATATTACTAGTTTGTGATTCTGAGCTTTCCCGTTTGCATCTCCCCCCTGAGAGACTCTACAACGTATACATTTCATTTTCTGCTATCTGTATCTCTTCCTTGTGGGACTCTTCAACTCACTGACTCCCTCCCTTTGTTCTCCCTAACCCCTGCCTTTCGTGGATCCTGCCTTTTTATGGGTTGCTAATTTACCCTGGTATTGAATGTGTTTTCGTTCTGTTATTAATGTGATTTTTTTCTTTTGCTGTTTGTTCCCCCTCTCTTGACCTGCCAGTTACAACCCGCCTCCTAGCCCGCTGTCCCTTGTTGCCCTTTGACTAAGCACTCCTTCTCCCCTTGTTGGGAAAGATCCAATATTCATACTCTGGAGTCTCAGTCAGAGAGTCCAAGGCGTCAAGGGAGCCATGCACAGTTGAGGTATGGTATGGCGCTCCTTGCCAAAGCACTCCCTCTCCCCTTGTTGGGGAAGGATCCAGTAGGTAGGCCTTGGAGTCCCAGAGAACCCTCTGAGAGAGTCAACTGCGTAAAGGGAGCCTGAAGCAGCTGAGATGTGGGTATACCACTTCCACCGGGATCACAGCTAACCGGACCTTGGACGCAGCTTTTACTCGTCTACCGGTTTATGCCCACTTCACCCTCCCCCTCCTCCTTCATGCTCTGTCTCTCACCCTCTCCCACCGCTTTCCCTCTTTCTTTCTTTGTCTACTTCCTCTGCTCCTCTCCACTGATTCTCTCCCCTTGCCTGCTACACCGCCTTGCCCCCTGTCACTTGTGCTCTTTGACTAAGCATTCCTTCTCCTCTTGTTGGGGAAAGATCCAATATTTATACTCTGGAGTCTCAGTGTTCCCTCTGAGAGAATCCACAGCACCAAGGGAGCCACTCTCAATTGAGGTATGGTATGGCGCCCCTTGCCAAAGCTCTCTCTCTCCCTTTTTTGGGGAAGGATCTAGTAGATAGGCCTTGGAGTCTCAGAGACTCCTCTGCGAGAGTCCACTGCGTAAAGGAAGCCGCCCGCAACGGAGATGGGGGAATGATATCACTTCCCTTAGGATTACTGCTTACTGGACTTTGGACGCAGCTATTACTCGTCTCCTGGTTTGTGCTCCCTTCACCCTCCCCCTCATCTTTCCCTCCTTCGTTCTCCGTCTACTTCCACTGCTCCTACCCCCTCTCCCCTGAATCTCTCCCCTTTCCTGCTTTTTCCCTTACATATATGTCCTTATTGTTTGTCTCGACCCATCATGTAACTATGAAGGAATGCTCTAAAACTGTGTAAACGTTGTAACGATGTAACCTTCAACTATGGTCTGATACTCATGTAAAGGGTACACAGACAAAATATCGATTTTTAAACATCGATATACAAAAATATTGAAGTTTAAATATCGATGGGACAAAATATCAAAGGTAAGTAATATCGACAGTCTTAATATCGATATTGGTATGATATCAGTAATATCGAAGTTGTAAATATCGATGTCAATAATATCGAAATTAATAACTTCGATGTTACTAATATCAATTTTTAAATAAATTTAGTGTATATTATATTGTATTTATTATGTTTTATTATTTATTTTTAATGTAATTTAATTAAATATTGTCTTTTACTACTGTAGCGGGTTGTGGGTTTATAGGGGAATAGGGTGGGAAGTAATTTAATTATGTTAAATTAATTTTTAATTAGTAGGAATTATTAATTAATTAATTGAGAAATAATTTTTAATTATTTTTAATTTATTGATTAATTGATAAATATGTTCTGTAGCGGGTTATGGGTTTATAGGGGAATAGGGTGGGAAGTAATTTAATAATAATTAATTAATTGATATATGTTTGTACATATTTTAATTAATAATTAATTGGTAATTAATTTCTATTAATTAGTTAAATAATTAATAGAATTTTGTACATATTTATAATTATTAATTAGTTGGTAAATAATTAATATTAATTATTTAATTACATTAATTATAGTAATTTTTTTATATATAATTTATTGTTATTATTAATTAATTAATTGGCAAAAATAATATTAATTATTAAATTTAATTAATTACAGCAACTGTGCTAATATATTTACTTTATTGTTATTGTTAATTAATAATTAATTGGTAATTAAATAATATTAATTAATTTTGGGTAAAGGAGTATTTTTAGGGTTCAGGGTCAGTTTTCAGTTTTTGGGTAAAGGGGTATTTTTAGGGTTCTGGGTCAGTTTTTGGGTAAAGGGGTATTTTTAGGGTTCTGGGTCAGTTTTCAGTTTTTGGGTAAAGGGGTATTTTTAGGGTTCTGGGTCAGTTTTCAGTTCATGGGTAAAGGGGTATTTTTAGGGTTCAGGGTCAGTTTTCAGTTTTTGGGTAAAGGGGTATTTTTAGAGTTCTGGGTCAGTTTTCAGTTTTTGGGTAAAGGAGTATTTTTAGGGTTCAGGGTCAGTTTTCAGTTTTTGGGTAAAGGGGTATTTTTAGGGATAAGGGTCAGTTTTCAGTTTTTGGGTAAAGGGGTATTTTTAGGTTTCAGGGTCAGTTTGGGGTTTTTGGGGTACAGGGATATTTTTAGGGTTCAGGGTCAGTTTGGGGTTTTTGGGGTACAGGCGTACAGGGTAAAAACAAAAAAATATTACATTAAATCAAATAAATTACATGATAAAAATTAAAATTACATTAAATTATTAAGTGTTTTATTTATTTTAAATGTATATGTATTAGTTTTAATTTTGTTTTAATATTTTTATGTAATATTTGTAAAATTATATGTATTTTAAAATTATTTTTACATTATTATTAATACATTTAAAAAAACGATATTTTTGATTCCGATATTTTTGTACTACGATATTATTTTTTCGATATTTTTGTACTTACCTTAATGTAGATAGGATTCCGATATTTTTGCTGTCGATATTTTTGCTCAAATATTTTTGCATGTCGATATTCTGTCTGTCGATATTATGTCAGACATTCCATGTAAAGCGCTCTGATACCCTTGAGTCTAGCCAGCGCTATTTAAAACCTTTCAAATAAAAAAATAAATAAGAGTAATGCAAGGCAGCAAATTGCGCTGCCATGCGTTACTGAGGATTTACTAAGCCACACAGAGACATGCAGGATGGCTTTGTGTGGCTATGTATATCCCACGTAAGGTCTTGCGTTGCCTTGCATCACCTTTCATAGCACAATGGCAACTTAAGGGTTTTGTAAATCTGCCCTTCAGTGTTCAAGATGGAGATCAGGTTTATAACCGCCAGCCATATTCAAAGCCCAATTGTACCACCAGGACCATGGGGCCTTGCCTGGAAGAGTACAAAAAAATGTGCTTTGAGACAAATCTGGACTATGTCTACTTGAAATAGGCAGTAAGAAATGCTACCACACTTTAAATTAAACAAACCCCAGGATTTATGGAAAGTGCCACTGTTAGATCTGGTACCATTGGTGTGAGTCTCCCTTCCATTTTTCACTATTGTCTCTGTTTTTGATCTGTTTTTGCTGGTTTTAGATGCTTTGCACACCGTGCCACTGCCATTAAGTGCCACAGTGCAAGCGCTCCCTATTGTAAATTGTTGTAATGGAATAGTGACTCCATGATTGGCTTATTTGATTTAATTGTCAGACCCTAGCACAGTGCACCATGTGTGCTCAGGGCCTGTAGATCAAATACTGCTAGTGGGCTTGTAGCACTGATTGTGCCACCCACAGAAGCAGCTTGTAAAGTGTGTCCCAGGCCTGCCATTGCAGAGCCTGTGTGCAGTCTAGTACTGCCATGTCGACTTGGTAAGTGCACCCACTTACCAGACCCTAAACCTTCCCCTTTCTATATGTTGGCCAACCCTAAGGTAGGCCCAAGGGCAGGGTGCATTGTAAGTAAAAAGTAGGACATGCCCTGGTGTGTGTGGCAGGTCCTGATAGTGAATTACAACCAATTTCGTTTTTTACTATTGCAAGGCACCTGTCCCCATAGGCGAGAATGGGCAATTTGGTTATAACATCTTATAATCCTAACAGACCCAGGGAACCTGGTAGAAAAACGAATTTAGTATGCCTGAACTCAGAATGATAAAATACATATTTAATGAAGTTGGCTATAACGTTCTGTGTTTGAAAATACCACTTTTAGAAAGTCGGTATTTTCTTGCCTAACCATCCAGCCTGCCTCTGCTGGGTTGTGTATTGCATGTCTGGTTTGTGAGTGACAGGAGGGCTTGGTCTCCAGCAGTCTGATGAGTTAGGGCTGGGCTGAATAGGACCTTGGCTGACTATAGAGTGGGGGGGGCGGAGATTTACTTTCACTCCCCTGAGCTCTCATAGAATAGAGAATAGGGGGCGGAGATTTCCTTTCAGCTCCCTAGGCCAGATCTGCTTTCAACGATGCTGTCTCCACCTCCTATATAACAAAATAAGGACCTGACTCTAATCAGTAAGGCTGAGTCAACTACGCTACACAACCAAAAACAGCTGCCAATACTGATGAACAATTCCTATGTCAATGAGTAGAAAGTGCAAGGAAATGGAGCCAAGCACCCAAAAGCTTGTTATTTGCTTTTATTTTCAATATTCAAAAAGTTTTTTGATTTCATTTAAGAAAATTATATAGGGGATATATATCAACAAATGACAAAACATGTAATAACATAGAATAAATACACTCACAACTTTTCATTCATACTCAATCCTAATTGGTCATTCATACACTCATACCCTTCTTTACAAATACGACACTCTCAACACCTATAACAAAGTCCTAAATAGGCCTGTATGGTTATTGAAAAAACAGGCCTTGCTACTTCCATACCAAAATATGCAAAAAAAGCCTAAAAGTTGCATGCACAACTAAACAATTTTAGTGATACAGTCATTTATAATGTCTCATCAGTTTTAATCACAAGGTCTACATAAATTAAATGGGAGTGGCATTCACAAAGATCTACGCGTTTCGAACCCCAATCGTTGTGGGGGTTCTCATCAGGACCAAAAACCACTGTGAAAACAAGAAACAAAAGAATAATGTCAGAGCCAACTTCTAACTTTAGTTTGCCCAGTACTCCTTAGAATTCGCACCTGGCCACGACTTACCAATTTCAAGACTAGCCACCGCCGTGGACTTCCTCGAAAAAACAAGTCAAAGAATGAATCTAAAGAAAAAATAATAATAAAGGCAAATAAACACAAATAAAAACGTCCTGTTATCAGTAATCCTCTTCAAGTCATAAGGTACATGAGGTACTCCATGTCGAGGTTGTATACTTACTCCCTCTTGTTATTGGACTTAACCTCCTGTTTATAGAAGAATAATAATACCCCAGGGTTTCGGCACCTAAACAAAACATAGGTGTAGTATCAAAAGTGGTCCGTGTGTCAAGATTTGTCAAAAACCCACTGTCCACATTTTGAAATAAAGCATACCTTCAAAGTCAAGTGTATGTATTACATTTTGGTTCCCCTCGCCGGAAGGAATGGAATGAATGTAGTGTCCCCCGACTGTCGCCAGCTGGAATCAAAGATACCGGTTAGGGCAGTCTCTCGTTTAACTGATTGGGGCAGATTCTAACTCACGGTCATTAAAACGAGGCTTACCTCTCCGTTCTGGCATCTTTCGCTGAACTCTGTCAATTTCACCAGTCTTCTTGTGTGCGGATGTATTATCGCGTCTAAAACCCGGAATTCAAAGCTCATTTGACGTAATCCGGCCTCTGTTCCGACTAGCGTGATGGACGCAGGGCTTGTCGGTAGTTGTAGTGGGAACCCTGGAAAAGACGGTGCGTACGACCGAAATAGTCCGCAAGTTGCAATACGCAATGTCCTGCTTATTTATCTTAATACGTAGTGTTTTTCAAAATCCCCAAAAAAAGAATTCCTTTGAAACATAACTATGCCCCTATTTTGAACAAGCATAGCGGGCACTGAGTATGTCGGTGAATGATCATTTGTTTAGTGTGAATATGAGATCTAGAAGGTGGCATTTAGAGGGTAGCCAAATCATTTAATAAGACACGGTTGCAATTTCAACCCAAAGCGTGGAATACATATTCCACATGGATTGGGCAAGACTGTTACTGGCGGTAGTTTGATTCAGGGGGCATAAAATGGGCGGAGGGGGACATAAAGTTGACACAAAAGGAAAGATATTTTGTCCACCAACAATTGTGTTCAAATCCAAATGCAAGTGAATATGAACTCAAGAATGGATTTGAGGGAGGGGTCTGCCGTGTGTTGGTGTCAGCGTCAGAGATATGGACAGGAAATAGTCTACAAGTTCTGCCGGAGTTGCAGCGGAATACCTGCAAAAATGTATTTACAGATTATATAGTTCAGACATCTCATTCAAACCTGAAACAGCCGTGTCAACTTTTAGTATTAGCAGGCTTCTTTTTGGGATAGCCTCATCTTGATATCCCCACCTCTGGGGTCCCGTTCTACTTTGCAAATTACTGTCCAACGAATGGCTTTTTTTGCATATTTTGATATGGTAGTGGCAAGGACTGTTTTTTCAATAACCATACAGGCCTATTTAGGACTTTGTTATAGGTGTTGAGATTGTCGTATGTGTAAAGGAGGGTATGATTCTATGAATGACCAATTAGGATTGAGTATGAAAGAAAAGTTGTGAGTGTATTTTTTCTATTTTATTACAAGTTTTGTCATTTGTTTATATATATATCCCCTATATATTTTTCTTAAAGGAAATCAAAAAACTTTTTGAATATTGAAAATAAAAGCAAATACCAAGCTTTTGGGTGCTTGGCTCCATTTCCTTGCACTTTCTACTCATTGACATAGGAATTGTTCATCAGTGTTGGCAGCTGTTTTTGGTTGTGTAGTCTCCACCTCCTGCCAGGAAGCTCCACCAGTGTGGACAGAACTGATTTTGGCCAGGTACAGACACTTTCTGCCTTCAGAGAACAAAAGAAATGAGTAGTATAAATATTGGGGCCCAGACCCCAAGACTTTAGATCACTTCTGGGAATCAAGACAACCCTTTCCCAAGAAGAAGAACGATAAGAAGCTGAAAGAGTTGACTGCCCCTTTGTCAGTGTGCTATTTTCTGGGGTTGGCCTGCAGCGGTTGCTTATTTGCTAAGGAAAGGAACTTTTAATGAACTTTCATCGTCTTGAAGAAGAATCTCCAAGGGCTTGAACTGTGATTGCCTCCTGCTGAAGTATCAGGGATACAAGACTTCACCACCAGCTCCCCCCTGAATTTCCTTGCTGGGAGTTCTGTCTGCAGAAGCCTGCATATTGCTGGGAGTTGGAAGCGCGACTCAATGAGAAGAAGCTTGTCGCATCCGCAGCTGTTGCCGGAGTAGCATCGGAGAAGCGCGTCACCACCGCAAGGGTCACCGTCGCATCACCGGAGAAGCGTGTCTCTGTCGCAGCTGTTTGTCGCTGCATCAACATAGAAGTGTGTCGCCACCAAAAGGGTCACGGCGTATCACCGTAGAAGCATGTCACAGGGCCTGTCGCGGCTCAGAAGTTCCAGAAGTGCCGCATGGCCGCCAGGCAAGCACTCATTGCCTTCTGGTTGTCGCATTGCATCAAAGATCCAATCTTCTTGCATCGCACTGGATCATCGCATCGCATCGAGGCGCCATCTTGTCGCATCGCAACTGGAACAGAACCTGAGAATGACACATCACCTCCTCTCCGGTAAGGAACAGATGCATCGCCTACTTTGCGCAAGCACTGAGGAACAGACGAATCACCTCCCCCGAAGCAAGGAACTGACGTATCGTTCTCCCTGTGAACCTTTTGTTTTTTCTTGCGTTACGCATTCAAAGGTGATTTATGAGAAATGTGTTGCATTTACCATCTAAAGTGAACTAAGTTACTTCTACAATTTAAAAGTCATTTTCTTAATACTGTATTGAGGATTTTTGTCGTTTGGGTCTTGTGTCAAGTCTATATAAAGAATATATATATATCTCCACAGCAACACATATCAAAGGGCATACTTTAGATCAGGTTTGGTCTAACAACCTGCCTTTAATCAACTTAGAAGTCACACCGTGCATATGGTCTGACCACTATCTCATTAAATTTACTATAAACATCTCCACACACCCTAAAACAACTAATTACGACCTTGGCTCACGGAGAAGCTGGAGCACTATTAATAAAGCTCAATTTTTAGAGTCACTGACTAATACTATTTCTACAGGCCAACAATCTGTCAATCAAGGCAAAGAAGATTTATCAAACTGGCTGATGACGGCCAGCAATAAATATGCCCCCCTCAAAAAACTTCACAGGGCTCGTCGCCACGAAGCCCATAAGTGGTTCTCACCTGAGCTAAAAAAATTAAAACTTGACCTACGTCAAGCAGAGAGAAAGTGAAGAAATAAATACTCCCCGGACGACAAAATCAGGTTTTTACATGCACGTGGTACGTATAAAAAGGAAATAATGACTACCAAGGCCAAATTCATCTCATCTAAAATCATCAATTCCACAAATCGCTCTAAAGATATCTTATCAATCATTAAATCATTAAATCCTTATGTTACTCCTTAAATAATTTTTTCATTGAAAAAATCAACATCATTAAAAATAGCATCCCTAGCTGCCCGAGCCCGGCGTACTACAGGAAACCTAAGAACCTGGAAAAGTTGACACAATTCCCACTAATAAACCAAGAAATTTTCACAGACCTATCATTCAAAGTTAAATCAGGATCTCCAAGACACTGCTGCCCTCCGAGAATCCTAAAGGAAATATTCACTGCCTGCCCAAGCCCAGCCGTGACTCTCCTAAATGAGTCACTGTTCCAGGGTCAGGTACCAGATTCCTTTAAAAAAGCCATAATCATCCCCTTATTAAAAAAACCAGGAGCTGATCTCAAAGCGCTAATGAACTTTTGTCCGATATCACTGCTTCCCTATCTAGCTAAACTGCTTGAAGCCCATGTAGCTAAATCCCTATCTGCCTTCATGGAATAATCAGAATACCTGGACGCACATAAGGCAGGTTTCCCTACTGCCCACTCGACAGAGTCAGTGATTCTGTCGGTATTGGACACTCTGAGAGACAAGGCAGACAGGGGTCTCTCTCATGCCTTGGTGCTTTTGGATCTCTCCGCCGCCTTTGACATGGTCGATCACAACATCCTGATCGACCGTGTCAGGGAGGCGGGTGTCGAAGGTTCTGCCCAAGAATGGATCACATCATTCCTCACTAACCAATCCCAGTCAGTTCATCTTGGTGGCTTTCTGACCCCCATGATTAAGACTACTTGTGTAGTCTCTCAGAGTTCCTCACTTTCTCCTCACTTATTTAATCTCTACCTTCTCCCCTTAGTCAACACATTAAAAGAAAGGAACATTCAAACCTTCAATTATGCGGATGACTTCCAGTTAGTATTCCAGATCAGTAACTCCCTGACCTCCATTCATGAATTTCAATCGACAATGCTATTTACCCGGGATTGGATGAACAGTAACCAATTGAAACTGAACCCGGATAAAACAGAACTAATCCTTACGGGAGGTCTTCTTATATATCATGTGCCTTTGTAAAGTAGGTCTATACACCAATTGCATAGAAAAAAAGAGGGCATCGCGAGATTTCCAGCCGTTCTTTAAAATTAAGCCAACAAGATCAAAATCCAGCATCCATCACAAGAGCACCGAGAAAGTCTAGCAAATGCTGAACGGCTCCTGAAACATGAATTCATAGAGGAGGGTTACTTGGTCCATGCTCAGTCACTGAACATAAGGGGGTCTTGGGGGGCTGACGAGCGTAGGGAGGTCTGCTCCCCAGGATGTTTGGGGAATGGGAGCGGCGCTCTTCTCTGCTCCGCCCCTTTTGGGCTGGTTGGGCTGTTTGGCTATTTTATAGCCCTAGGGATATTTAGGTCACCATTTTGGGTTTCCAGCCACCATTTCGTAGTATTCCCGGTGGCTGGTTGTAGGCTGTTCAGAATCTTTTCAATTTAGTCAATTGAGGGACCCCCCTTTTTTCCTTTCCCTTTCATGTCCCGGCTCCCTCTCGTTGGCCGTGGTTGTCCGGTATGCTTAGGATCCCTTGGAGCGGCATGGCCTTTGCTGGTCTGTTAGTGAAGACTCGGAACTCCACAGGGAGGAGAGCCTCATCACTGTGGCAGCTTGCCTGTGACGGAGGAGAACTCCATTGGAAGGTGAGCCTAGGAGCTGCGACGGCTTCGTGTAACCTTGTCGGTACTTGACCGCATGTGAGAATTAGGTGGGTCCTGTCTCCGGAGAGCGAACCTGATGGGGGTATGTTGTCGCAGGCCCCTCATTAGGAGAGTATGGCTGTGCTTTTGGCCTCAGGGTATGCAGGGATGAGAGATGCTTTCCCGTTCAGGGGTAGAAGGGGTGCAGCCTTAGTTTGGCTTCCAAAGGCACATCTCTAGCCAACATTTTGTGCAGGGGCTACAAAAAAATAATCTTTAGGGGGGTTATTCTGCCATCATCTTTCAGAGTTTTTAGGCAGGGGTTTTTAGAGGAGGTGAAAACACCAATGCCTCATTACAAGTTATGGTCTGCTTTGGACCAGGGCGGTATTTGGGGCAGCTGTGCGTGGTCCCGGGCAGCTGCCTCGGCCAGGGCTGGAACACACAATAGAGGGGGGGCTGGACCCCCTTAGAGCCCAATGGGCTTGTACACGCTTGAGTCTTCCCCCCATTCCTATTGCGATTGAACCTTGGTGAGCTACAGCAAGTGGAGGTGAGGGCTTTTCCAATGAGGGGGCTGAAGGTTCTCTGCCCCTCCCCCTTTTTTCTTTAACTTCTTGGCTGGCAGAGCTGCGGCCACAGTGATGGGTCTGCATGTCACGCTTATCTCAATATTCTGAGCATTACTTCAGATCATGTAAAGGGGTCAGCTCATTATTTTTCCTCAGAGTGGAGGGGCTTTTCCTCCCCCACTTCTGGAGGGTTAGTCAGGTAGGTGCAGGCCCCGGTTACATTGGGATGGCAGATTAGTATACAGGCAGGGACCAGAACACCGGACCATATATTAGTGGTAGGATCACTTCTGCAGCTTTCCCGACACGGGAGGGCACTGTAAGGCTCAATTACCCCGTGGTGAAGAGAAGGCTGGGCCCAGTACGGCCAGGCTGGAGCGTCGGAGGACAACGAGATCACTGCCCCACGTAGGCCCCGTATGGCTTCAGTGGTGCACTGGGTCAAGGGGGACAGTACTCCCCCTGGCGAAAATCGACAGGAGGGTTATGGACCACAAGATCACTGCCCTACGTAGGCCCCGTACGGCTTCGGCAGTGCACCTGGACCACAAGATCACAGCTCCATGTAGGCCCCGTACAGCTTTGGCGTTGCACCTGGACCACAAGATCACTGCCCCACGTAGGCCCCGTACGGCTTCAGCAGTGCACCAGGCAAAGGGGGATAGTACTCCCCCTGGCGGCAAGAGACTCAGATAAGCAGCTTTTAGGGTATGGTAGGGCTGGAAGGTTATCTGCCTCACGTAGGCCCCGTACTGTAGTGTAGATCCTATGTTCCCAATAGGCACAACGCATTGGAATAATATATTCTATAGATGTGGCATAGGACTTATGTCTACTAGGTCCCTATTGAATATATTAGACTTAATTGTGAGTGCCAGCTAGCACAGAGGTCACTAGAAACTTTCTCGAATTCACAAGAAGGGATTAGTCTCTGACAACCGCATAAACATGACAACTTTGTTTCCCCAAGATAAAATTGATCTTCAGAGTTGTGGAAACAATAGATAGATATTTCACTCAGTCAATCGTGCATGCTTTGTTTCACCGGAGGTGCAGAGAAAATAAAAAGACGGCCGTTTTCAATAAAAGGATTTATTGAACAGTCTTCTTTCACAAGCATAAGAAATGGTAGCAAAATATAATGCATACAGTAAAAAGAGTAGAATAAAATAATACTGTAAGAGCATTGTATGGTCCCTAACTGCTGAAGCCGAGTTTTTCCAAGAAATCGTTGTGGATTTTCGGAACTATGAAATGAAATGATTACGCACTTGTATAGCGCACGACTACCCGTAGGCATCTCTGCGCTTGTACGAATACCACTGAGGAACCCTTCCTGGCCTTTCCCTGTGAGGAGCCCACTCCTGGGCACCCCCAAGGTGAAGTCAGGCATCCTTAGCGTTGTTGGGGCCATTTTAGAGATTAAGCAAGCTATTGCCCAGAGGTGCAGAGTGGGACTCATGATTAGAATAGGCACCGAGGCGAGAATTATCAGGTCCGAGGAAATTGAGCCCAAGACCCGCCGAGGCGGGAATTGAACCCTGGTCCCGTCCAGACTACTGCATCAGGGTCTGCCGCTCTAACCATTGAGCCACACTTTTCTACTCACTAGAAACTTTCTCGAATTCACAAGAAGGGATTCGTCTCTGACAACCGCATAAACATGACAACTTTGTTTCCTCAAGATAAAATTAATCTACAGAGTTGTGGAAACAATAGATTAGGGGTCTCCAAACCGGTCCTGGAGGGCCGGATCCATGCCAGATTTTTAAAATAACTACATGTATCTCAATGGGGATATCCCAAAAATCTGGCATGGATCCGGCCCTCCGGGACCGGTTTGGAGACCCCTGCAATAGATCGATATTTCACTCAGTCAATCGTGCATGCTTTGTTTCACCGGAGTTGCAGAGAAAATAGAAAGACGGGCGTTTTCAATGAAAGGATTTATTGAACAGTCTTCTTTCACAAGCATAAGAAATGAACTGCTAAAATCGTAAAACTGGTAGCAAAATATAATGCATACAGTAAAAAGAGTAGAATAAAATTATACTGTAAGAGCATTGTATGGTTCCTAACTGCTGAAGCCGAGTTTTTCCAAGAAATCGTTGTGGATTTTCGGAACTAGTGGAAGTAGCCATGCCGTATTTGTACTGCATGAGGAAGGTCTAAATCAGGGTATGATTTCTATGCCTATAAAAGGATTTGGTGATTTATACCTATATAAGGGCATAAATCGGGAAATTTACAATAGTGTCCTAAAATGGTTCACAAAACCCTCTCCAGGTTATCATCTAAGATCAAGTACTTAAAACATATAAGCTAGAGCATGTGTTTTTACAATCGCACCCAAAAATACATGAAATGTATTTTAAAAATGGTCGTACACAAAAATGAGCATTAGTACAGTACGGATTTAAAAGCAATGACTTCATTGTAAGCATGTAATATGATATTAGCAATGTTAATCAAATTAATCACGAAATTTACATTTTATGAAATGGCTCTAGATACAGAAAAAAAAGAAGTCAAGACCATCCCATAGCAGAATATACAAGCTATTTTGGTTTGTGCATTAGGTCAATATTGTTTCTAGGAAGTAGTCAAAGAATTTGTGTTCTTTAAGAATAGTTCTACTTTAAGCAGATCACTTTGTGCCAAAGTTTCGTTTTAGTTTTGGAAAAAAGTCAAATTAAATTGAAGTGAAATAGAGTTCCAAACTTGGAAGCTTTTGTTTTGAAAAGTGAAGGTCGAATTTCAGAGTTCCAAAGAACGCTGTGTACTTATTTCAAAAGTTATTCTCGGTGTCAGGAGAAAACATTAAATCATCAAGGCTGGCAAAGAAATCGTCTACCACAGTAGATGAAAGTTTAACCACTTCATTAAGATGGTCAATTGTACACAAATGTGAAGCATCGCCACCAGCGTCAGCCGCATTTGCAATTAAGCATGGGCAAATTTTATTTTGCGGATTTGCGAACTCGCAATCCGCAAAAATCCGCGAATTGTCGCGAATTTGCGCATTTTTTTTTGTGTGTTCGCGCGGGTTTCTGCCAGTTCGCGAGGGTTTTGTACAATTTCGCAAATGCGAACTTACCTGTCGGGTCGCAAGTTTTGCGAACTTGTTGTTTCTACGTGTCCAGCCTGTTTGGGACACTCTTCTTCATCACTGCCACCCTCTGTCACCACTGCCACTCTCTGACTACTCATGCCACCCTCTGGCCCACCCATGCCACCCTCTGTTTCATCACAGCACCCTCTGGTTGTCCAGTGTACATTATTGTGGCAAAGCAAAGCACACCTTCCCTGCCTCAAGTGACCTGAATTAATTTGGGGCTGATTAATGTGTCACAGAATATTTTTTTAGCTGGCACCTGCTTCCTTAGTGCTTCCTGATTAGTGATCTTTTGCACTTTCTAAGTGCTTTCATTGTTGCAAAATTAGTTACAACACCTGCCCTGTCCCAACTGACAATAATGAATTAGGGGCTGATTAATGTGTCACTGTTGGATTTGAACTTCCAGCCTGGCTCCTGCTTGTCTCCCTTAGCTGTAATTCAGGACCTTTGTGGCATATGTGTAACTATTCTGAGGGTCAGAGCAGGGTCACATAATAGTTGCAAGTAGGCAACTGAACTCTGGAGGGGCCCCTCAGGAAGCACTACAGGAAATGGCTACTAATGATGAGCTTGAACTTTTGAACCTGGTAAGTAGTTTCAGTTTTGCTAAGATCGTATTTCTGCAATTTAGCGGTTATTCGCGGGGCGCGAAGTTGAACTGGGAAGCCGCGAACTCACGCGAACAGTGCGAGCAAGCCATAACATCCACTGCTCGCGGATTTGCGGATTTCGCGGGAAATTCGCGAATCTCGCGGATTGCGAATTTACCGAAAATCCGCAAAATCCGCGAGCGGAACGGATTTTCCGCCCATACTTATTTGCAATGTTCATTGCAGATGGTACCTGTGTGCCTGTTGGTCCGCTTATCTCACCTCCAGTTAGATTTGCCGGTGAGATCTCAATAAATGCCGTAATCAGGATTGGTAGCTGTTGGGGGCAACACAACACACGAGCCATTACCAGACCCACTAATGCGCCAACATTCGTTGGCAATGCCGATGGTAGTGTTAGACAGATATCTAACACGCATTCCTCTCCACAAAGCAGGCATTGTAGAACAGGTAAGATGCAATCTTGCCATATTGGTCTGAATGACAGCAACCATGTGGTATTCAGATCTCTCAAACGAGCCAAGCCAAGGATCTGTGTTATTCTGTCACAATACCGCATGGCTCAGAGCGCATTCTCCATGCTGATTTGGGTATCGTTGGTGGCTGGATTTGCCATAACGGAGCAGGAGGAATAAAAATAAGATCCTTGCTACGAGTCCCAAAATGAGAGGCAGGCTGCCAAACAAAGAGTTTACAAAGTTAGGAAAAATGCCCAGGACTGCTTCAAAGGGTGCTAACAGTCCCGAAAAATTTGTCTTAAATACATGTACAATACCGCTGGTATCACACATGTTTAAGATACAATACGATTTAACATCTGCCAGTCCACAGTGGGTGTTGCCATCTTACCTTCATGTGTGAAAGATCCCAGATGATGAAGGGCGGATCCGAGTGGTGACTGATGGGAATCTTCTCACAAGGAGGGAGGCCCTGTGCTTGACCAGAGCAGCATATCACTAGTTTTTTGTTTGATAGGAAGGAGGTTCCCCTTTCCTAGTAACGAAATTTGGAATGCATTATATTTGACCCCTTGCTATTCTTGGTTGGTTACACTATAAGATACAAACTAACATTTCTGCAAAATGTACTGGGCAGTTTGTTGATAATAATGCATGCATCTCTACAGAAGTCCTTGCAACTTGCAGATCATACGTCTCTCGGGACGAGGTCAGTGGCACAGTTTTTTGCAAAAGAATGGCTTTCATTCTGCTTAAAGTATCAATTAGAATAAAAGAGATGTTCAGTGAAGGCCATAGCGGGGACTCCCCGTCTGTCTTAGTTTTTGAAAACAATACTTGCATACAACAAGTGACCCTGGCTGACACACTAACGAGATAGACTATTCCTGGCATCATTCCACAACAGCTGTGATCATTTAACATAATGTAGCTACCATTGGAAAGCTGCCTAAAAATTGGATCTATCGCCGCTGCGGGCGAACCTTGCAGGTGGTAAGAAAGGTTATTGGAAGAACCCTCGCAGGCTCCGTGCAAATTAACACCTTGACATAATAGTGTACCTCTTAGTGAGTTTTTACAATTTTTACCACTAAGAAATACCTCCTTTCCCCCACTCCAACATTTGTGTGTGTATGGTAAATCCCAGGTCGACTTAATGTATTCTTTACCCAACCTTTCATACAGGCCTGCTGGTATGTGGTTTAAGCAATACTGAAACTGGAGAATTGTCACTGGTATCGTGATGGTGCCATGTATTATCCATTCAACTGATGGTTTCTCAGAAACGGTCATTGGTAATCACTTCAGTTTTTCTATGTTCAGCACCGTATAGTCTGCTCCCCTCTGTGCCAACAAGATTTGTTTATCTGTAAGGTTAAATACAGTAAACAATGACGTAGTGTTGATTAGACTCCAAGGCACATAGCCAGAACAAAGGTTTTGTAACATCCAGCCTAACAGTATTATAGAACGTAATTGAGACTGGCCATGTTGTAACATTAGCAAGTCCTGTTTCATTATGTCAATGGCAGAGAATACAATGCTGTCCAAAGAATAAATTCTGGATGACAGAGTTGTTATCCATTGTCAACTATAGAGAGAGCTTTCTCTAAATTAATACGATCAATTTCTCGTATTCTTTCAGCTGTTGCCATTTGCGTGACTTTCCATGCTTCATTGTATGCAGCGTATATACCGGCGTATATGAAACGTTTATGACGTGGATTACGAGGTCCCAGTAAGAATTCTCATAAATCAACGCCATCTTTAAGCAAAGACAAGTGTTGTTTTATTTCTGGAAGTGTGGATTTCTGCAGCCACTCAAGGCATAGTTTTCCAACACTATGAGTTGTTATTATCCCTGTATGTTGTCTTTGGATATATCTTGCATCTGGCTGAGTTACTGTAAAGCCTTGTGTCTTGTTCAGGAAACTATCTTGACAGATATTCGTGTCTGTTGGCCAGATTAACAATTTTCCCATTCAGGATTTGTTCTGTTTTGTAGTAAAATGTAATGTACGTCTACCTCCTCATCTGTAGGTAAATTACTATCAGGTGTGGGTTTAGGTATGGATGGTTTGTTTAAATCTTTTATCTTAGCCAGGCCAAGACAAGATGTCTGTTGAACAGTGTCATTTAAGAACATCAGTTCTGGGATGATGCAGGCTCTGAACAATGCTTCTAAACCTTGTACCTGCCAGTCTTTTGTGCCCCAAACAGTTTTTGTCTCAATGTTGTCTTTCGAAAAGTCAAAGCCTAAGGTGGACAATTGAGCAAAAAAGGCAGCAGAATAAATTTGTTTAGTATTTGTCAACATACTTTTCATGCCTGTCTTATTAACATTTTTAAAGTAAAAACTTTCTCGGTTTGTAACATTAAACCCTGTAAAATATGGAAATGTTCTTAAAAATGTTTTAGAACTACCTTTTGGAGATGTTGGACAATGTTCCCATTGATTATAAGTTAAAACATTTCTAGGGTTTGCAGATTTATTCAAGTAATGATGACCAAAATAATTAAAACAATACATTTCTTCATAATTAGATGAACCTTCTAAGTATTCATGTTTTCTAAATTTTGCTGACATTTATAAGTCTGCCATCATGTTATTAACAGTTTCAAAGTCCCAATCATCAGAAAATGTGCTGGGTGAAACAAAATCAATCAAGGAAACCTTAAATTGGTGTGGAAATTTCAGCAGCTCGACAGGGCCCTAAATATCATAAACAGTTCTATCCCATGCTGTTCCACCAGGTAGAGGAACCTCTGTGATGTTTACTGATGACAGGTCTCGTTGTTCACGATGAGATGATTTGTGTGGTTTCAGGAGCAAGTTGATGCTCTTACTTGCTGTTTCCACCTATCAGCCTTTCCAAACTTAAAACGAGAATTAGCCATAGTAGGAGATAAAATACACCTAATCCAATCCGAAATTCAGCCCATGGTGAAACCAGATATGTATTTGCAAGCTCTTGACCAAGTTCCGTAAATTGTTCCTTGAAAGTTTTGCGTTTTTGCGCTGTTTCAGGTTCACTGCGATCCTCAGATAAGGTATCGAAGTTGATGAAATAGCCAGAGGCAGTTCTGTCAATAATTGGTATTGCATCCGTATTCTTTGAAATTGCTGTAGTTGCTTGTTCCCTTGACATGTTTGTATAGTCAGATGCTACATCATTGTAGACAGGAGTTTCTTGACGAACTGTTATTTGGGTTTCAAGAGGCACAAGTTCCATTGCTTTGTTGCATAGTCCTTCTTTTCTTACTTTAGAATCTTCAAAGGTGATGAGTCTTTCAGTTTGAACCTCTTGGATAGTAGCAAGATTTGGTTGTCTGCTACATCGTGGGAGCCCACTGGGCCTACTACTTATTATCGGCCACATGGTGGGGTTTTACCAGGTCAATTGATACAGACCGGTTCTCCTTTTTTCCAGCAAGGGGCGGCAGTAGCACTGTTCTTGATCCGTGGACTGCTAGAACTGGTACTTGGCTTCTGTAAAAAGACCCAAATTCCTTTTTGTCCGCTATTTTTTCCCTGACCAGATCCCCAATTTTTGGAATCCAGACTGGTCTTCCTGGGACAGTTGGTTTTTCTTCAGTGGTCATTGGCTTTTCGCTGGTGTTGCTTAGACTTCTTCTTGTTTTATTTAAGTCCTGTAAAACAGCCAAACGATCCTTGATATCAAAGGTTTTTTGTTCCACCACTGAAGTATGACGATCGAGGTCTTCAACCAACATTCTAGTACCAAAAAGGAGTCATATGGAGTGATTCCACCCACAGAATTTCTTGGCAGGTTATTAAGACTACGTTGGACATTTATTCGATTTTTGACCCACCCGTCACCCGCACCTAATACCCTAGCTGTTATAGATTGCTTTATGTCACAGTTTTTTCTCTCCACAACCAAATTTCCCTCAGGATGGAATGGACTCAAAAATCACAATGCAACGCCCAAGCTGGCCATGGCCTCCTTGTAAGCCCTAGAGCTAAACGCAGGACCCTGGTCAGAATGTAGCGTGCCAATTGCGTATGTACAGATAAAGACTCGCTAAGTTTTTCATAACAGTTCGGTCGTCAGCCGAGCGCTGAGGCCACATCCAAATGAATCTTGTCCTAGTGTTTGCGGGACCGCTTTTCTCCATAGGGACATTTGAGCGTGGATAGTCAATGCTTTCTAACAGTGGTGTCTGTACCGGGCTGGCTGCGCTGTATTCAGGAATCTGGTGGTGTTCCAAGCTATGATATTTGTAACAGTCATCGCAATTAATTCCGAATTCGTATACGTGAGCTTTCATTCCTGGCCACCAGTACATCTCTTCTAATTCTTTTTTTTTATTTTTTATATTTTTATTTTGACAAGCAAGTCCAAGAATGCATCATTTTTCTTATATATACAAAGAAAGAAATTAATTTTCAATCATTACAGGGACAGATCAATGTTCAACAGATGAAAAAGAGAAAAAAAACAGATCACTGACAAACCATAAATCACATTTCGTGTCGAAATCAATAGTGTCATGTAAGGCAAAAAAAAAGAAAGAAAATTTCATTGTCCAAATCCTTTATAAATTACAAAAAAAGTAACCCAAATCTTTTCAAATTTAGCAATAGCTTTTAAACTTCTACCCTTAGCCAGAGCCTTTTCCATAGTATAAATTTCATGTAAGGGATTCCACCACTCGATCGTATGAGGAGGGTTCTGCGAAATCCAAGCCCTAGCTACAACCAGTCTAGCACAGAACAGAGCTATGCTTAGCCAACTCCTATTTATAATGCCCATGGGGTGTAAGGATATTAATACCAAAGGTGCAGTGATTGAGGTATTAATCAACTGCTTTTGAAATAAGATATTTTCAATTTCTTGCCAGTATTTAGTAAGCAAAGGGCACGAATAGATCATATGTGTGAGGACTGCTGCCACCAGACCACATTTAGGGCATTTTGTATGATCACTACTTAAAATATTCTGTGACCATTTGGATATTTTTAATGGAGTATGATAGAGTTGACTAACCGTCCTATATAATTGTAATTTCAAGCTAGAAGAATGGACTAGTTTATTAATATTATCTAAAGCAGTTGAGACATTCTGGGGTGTCACTTTGATTCCTAAATCGAGGGTCCATTTTGACGCCAGTCTAGGGCAGTCATCCGATTTGTTTTGGCTGAGACATTTATAACCCATACTAATTAGTGACTTCTTTTTCGTAGAATATAAGCAACTCCAGATGTCTGAACTGTTTATTTTTTTTAACTTCATTTGACGTATCAGATAGTCCTTGATTTGAAGATACTTGTATATCATTACTTCAGGCAAGTTATGCAAAATTTGTAAAGTTGCAAACTGTAAGAAACCCTCTGAACCATATAGATCTCCTAGAGTCTTAATTCCATAGTTAGCCCAGTCCCTCCCAATTTTATCACTAAAGATATCAGGAAGCCCTGGGTTATCCCAGAGTGGTAGCTCAGTATGAAAAAAGGAAGTGTCACAATAAGTCAAAATCAAGTTCCAAATGCGTACTGCATCTCTTTCGGTCTTAAATTTTACACGCTTAAAATAGTTAGGATCTTGCACTCTTGCCAAGAACTGTTTTGAGTTAATGCCAAGCATGAACTGATAGAAAAAATATTGTTTTTTATCTAACAGACTACGAAGCCGGCCTAAAAAGGATGCAAAAAAATAAACTTTAAAGTCCGGAAAATCCAGCCCCCCTCTTTCAAGTGGTAATTTTAGTATGGACATAGATCTTCTGGCATTTTTATAACCCCAAATAAAACTGCTAAAAATTCCATCTAACTTTTTAAAGAATAAATTGTTAACCCGCAACGGAATATAGCGAAAGAAATATAAAAATGTTCATTTTAACCAAATTAATTCGGCCAAGAAAGTTAAGTGGAATTTTATGCCATTTTTTAAGCAGTGTGGTTACCTCTTTTAGTAAGGGATCATAGTTTATCGTATTTATTTCATTGATCTTAGAAGAGATTTTTACCCCTAAGTAAACTGCGGATTTACAGAGTCGTGGAACTATAAAGTTAGCTTGATAATTCATGATAATTTGTGTTTTATTGATGTTTAGTTTATAGCCTGAGACAGCTCCAAAGTTTTTAGCTTCCTCTGTAATTCCGAGTAGTGCATCCACCACATTAGTGGTGTAAATAGCTAAATCATCCGCATATGCAGTTATTTTAAGGATTTTATCTTCATGTTGCATCGGTACGATCTTATCTTGAGTTTGCAGGGCATTAATAAAAGGCTCCATAGAGAGAGCGAAGAGCAGGGGTGAAAGCGGACACCCCTGCCGAGTCCCCCTTAAGATCACAAAAGTTGATGAAAGTGACCCAGCGTAGCTGATTTTAGCGTTGGGATCCCTGTATAGAGCTTGTATGCTTCTGAGGAACTGCTCTTTAATGCCAAACTGCTTCAGGACCCTCCACAAATAATCCCACCCCACTCGGTCGAACGCCTTTTCTGAGTCTAGAAGTATCATACCGAGTGGGGTGAGATTAGTTGCTGCCACATCAAATGCAGTAATGGCCATGTTAACATGAGTAGTAGTATCCCTTCCTACTACAAAGCCATGTCGCATTGCTAACGGCTTAGAATATGCCTTGGCGTCAGCATTAATCAAAGAAATAGGTCTGTAAGACCCGCATTCTGTAGGAGGTTTCTTTTTTTTCAAAAAGAACATGATTTTGGCGGTTTTCCAAGAGTCCGGGGCCTTTCCTGTAACACTAATTGAATTAACTACTATGCAAAAAAAAGGCAGAATTTCACCTGCACAAATTTTATATAGTTCGATTAGGAGTGTATCTTCCCCTGCGCTTTGTTAGATGGAAGAGAAAACACTGCCAAGCGTAATTCTGCTAAAGTATAATTCTCTTCCAATTTGTGGATGTTTTCCTGATCTAAGTATTGTTTTAATGGTAATTTATCATTTATGTAAGATTGGAATTGATCCTCCGTATTCCTACTCTCAGGAGTGTATAGATTTTCATAATAAGAGGCAAATTGTTCCATAATTTGTACAGGCTGTGAGTATACAATATCGTTAGGACCCCTTATAGATTTAATTAAAGTCGTTGCCCGATCGTCTGCAACTTTGTAGGCCAAGAACTTCCCTACTCTATCTCCGCATTCATATTGGGACAGTTTATATTTGAGTATTTTACGATTTTTTTCCCTAAGTGAACTTTTAATAATTGAACGTAAAGTCATAAGTGTATTCTCCACTTGAGCAATATCTAGGCTACTCAGCGCCTCGGCTCTCTGATTGTCAGCTAATTGATTCTCAATCAATAAAATATTTGCAATCGCCGCCTTAGTTTCTTTCCTTCGTAATGCATTCTGTTTAAATACGTATTGTTGTGCAAGCCCCCTAATAGAGGGCTTACAAGCATCCCATACTGATAAAAGAGTGGCAGTATTGATATTGTTTTCAATAAATTCTTTTATGTGTTCCTTAAGAGCAGCTACAAAAACTTCATCAGTTAATAAATATCTTGGAAACGTGAAGGGTCGTATTTCTTTTGGCCTGTGGGCTAAACAAAATGTAAATATGATCGGATTATGATCAGAAGATATTCTTGGAATAATCTCCATATGTCCTGAGTCCATTAATGCATCAGAAGCCCATGCCAAGTCTATTCGAGAGCAAAGTTTGTGGGGGGATGAATAATAAGTATATCCTGGTGTGCTCGGATAAAGGCTGCGCCATATACCTTTCACATTATGTATCTTTGCTAGTTCCAGGATTGCAGCTCTCGTTTTACGCATGCATGGAAATATCCCTCTCTTCGTCACATCTTGTTCATAGTTTAATACACAGTTAAAGTCCCCCATCAGGATAAGTTCGCCCTCCCAAGATAATAATTCTACATTCAACCAATCAAATATGCGTGGTTCATCTCTATTTGAACCATAAATAGCACAGAAGACGTAATTACAGTTTTCTATCCGCATTTGCACTATTGCCCATCGACCCCCATTATCTGCTGCAGTTTTAATCACTTCTCCCCGCATTTGTTTCTTCTTCAATATTGCCACTACACGTATTGGAGCATTTAAAGTAGAACATACTAACATCTCATATCCCAGTTGGGCCAGAAGTTTTTTGTCCTTAAAACAAATATGTGTTTCTGTTAGCATAACCAGCTGTGCATCATACATTTTCAGTTCCTCATAGAATAAGCTTCTTTTAGTCTTGTTGTTCAAGCCTGACACATTCCAAGCTAAGCAACTATAATACGCCATTTCGAGTGTCATTAAAGTCATAAAGATCAATCCCTTTCCTAAAGTTCCTATTCATTTCTAATCTTATATCTGCCAAGTTGTTCTCACTTAGACTTGTCATGTAATTTTTTATTTTTCCCCCTCCATACCCCTTTCCCACTCTCTATCCCCCTACCCTGCCCTCCCCCATACTATAAGGAAAAAAAACCCTTACGCACCTGCTGCCGTTGGATGGGCAGCCTCCTGTGGGTGCAGCTATCCGTAGGACCCTCACCTTCACCCTTAAGTGTATCAATCTGAACCCCCCAAATGCAATATCAATTTGTCAACACCTTATCAAACACCATTGTAATTCATAGAATATCAACATCTTATCACTTTATGCATTATGCATTGGTAAATTTTGCTAGAACCATCTCCGCTTCTTTAACCTGATTTAGGAAATACGTATGACCTGCTTTGATTACTTTTAAGCAGGCCGGTTCCTGAAGAAAGACCTGTGCCCCTGTTGATTTAAAATAATCAATTAATTGACGTAAATTCCATCATCTCTCCATTGTGGTCTTACAGAGATCTGACCTAACATAAAAAGTTACATCTTCTGTGACAATTGGGGAATTAGGTCTTGCTTTCGAGGAGACCACCTGCCTCAGTAAAAAATTCCCAAAAAAGATCAGAAAAGGACGGGGGAATTTATTTCCCTTGTTTCTATTTATTAGCGGCAGTCTATGAACTCTCTGTAATTGAGAGTCCCAATCCCAATCCGCCAGATCCGGGAAGGCACGTTGAAAAAGTTTAACAATGTAGGCACGAGGGTCTGAGCCTTTCGACCCTTCTGGAATCCCAAAAAGTCTAAGGTTCTGACTTCGTTGTCTATTTTCCATGTCCTCAATTTTAAACTGCAAAGCATGGATCTCTTCGTTATGACGGGCGTTCTTTTGTTCTGTATTTGCCGACTGTTCTTCTACTTGCACAACCCTCTGCTGTAATTCTTCTACCTCTTGGGTTATACTACTCATTTTACTGTTAACTTCAAGTAAGTAGTTTTGCGTCTTGGTATTGTCTTCTTTCAATTGTAAGAAGTATTGTTGTGCTTCATGCCGCTGTTCAGTCAAAGTATGCAGAATTAAGGCTAGAGAAGGACTCTCCGACAATGGTGTGTCAGGCAGTATATCTGTGGGATCACTGAAATAATATTGAGGGACAAAATATCGACTTGCAAAAATATCGTGGACAAAATATCGACAGTCAAAATATCGAGTTTGTATCTACAAACAGGTAAGTACAAAAATATTGAGTACAAAATATCGTTTACAATAATATAGATGTAAAAAATATTGACTTTATTAAAAACAGTGTTAAATTAAATTAATATTAAAATTTAATTACTAAAATATACTTAAAAATACTTACATTAACTTATAATAATTAAATAATAAATGAAAATAATAAAAAAAAAATTTACAATCTTATTTGTTAAAACATATATATATACTAACATACTATAATTAAATAAGATACTATTATATTACCGTACGATACCAGAAGTGTAAAAAATACTATTCCCACTCCAAAGAGTGCAAGTGTAGGGAAAGCGTTGGATAGCGTACGGGTTAAAATTACTATTCCCACTCCAGTGGGTGCAACAGTAGGGAAAACTGACCCTGAACCCTAAAAATACCCCTTTACCCAAAAACCCAAAACTGACCCTGAACCCTAAAATTACCCCTTTACCCAAAAACTGAAAACTGACCCTGAACCCTAAAAATACCCCTTTACCCAAAAACTGAAAACTGACCCTGAACCCTAAAAATACCCCTTTATCCAAAAACTGAAAACTGACCCTGAACCCTAAAAATACCCCTTTACCCAAAAACTGAAAACTGACCCTGAACCCTAAAAAAAACCCTTTACCCAAAAACTGAAAACTGACCCTGAACCCTAAAAATACCCCTTTACCCAAAAACTGAAAACTGACCCTGAACCCTAAAAATACCCCTTTACCCAAAAACAGAAAACTGACCCTGAACCCTAAAAATACTCCTTTACCCAAAATTAATTAATATTATTTAATTACCAATTAATTATTAACAATAACAATAAAGTAAATATATTAGCACATTAGCTGTAATTAATTTAATTTAATAATTAATATTATTTTTTCCCAATTCATTAACAATAACTAAAAATTATATATATAAATAAATTACTCTAATTAATGTAATTAACTAATTAATATTATTTAATCACCAATTAATTACTAATTAATAATATGTACAAAATTATATTATTAAATTAACTAAATAATATTAATTAATTACCAATTAATTATTAATTAAAAATATTTACAAACATATATTAATTAATTAATTATTATTAAATTACTCCCCACCCTTATCCCCTATTAACCCAACATCCCGCTCCTAAACATTAATTACAATTTATATTACTATTAATAAAAAGAATTTATTTTTTTAACCTTTTTTCTACATATTATTGAAATTTTTTACTTTGACTATTTATATATATATTTTTTTATCATTATTTTAATCGATATTTTGACCAACGATATTTTTGTTCTCGATATTTTAATATTATCGATATTTTTAACTCGATATTTTGTCCATTCGATATTTTTGAGTCGATATTTTGTCTGTGCACCATATCTGTGCAAGAGACTGTCTCAGGAGATAAGTTTGAGGAAGTATGCATGTTCATATCAGAGTGGCCACTCTCCTCAACCATAACAGCTGTTGTAGGATGGGTGGGGTGTGCAGTGTGAATGAGGGCAATTCCATTTGTCTCTTCTCTACCACCAATCACTTCCTGCGAGCATCTCCCCCCCAAAGATCTATCCACAAGCGATTGATTAAGGGATTTAGAAGAGATTGCATTGTCACTATCTTCTTGTGGGGGGATAGGCAACCCCGTAGAGCTATTTCCTGATAGTCGTAAGGCCATGGTTTTGACCCCCCCTTTAGCCTGAATTCACTTCCGCAGTGGGCTCTCGTCTACAATAGGTTTGCCTCTAGTATTTGCATATGATATAGCCGTAGAAAGAGTGGAGGTGTTGGTATTTTTCTTGTTCTTAGATTTGTTTTTGGCCTTGCCCCTTCCTTTTTTTCGACCAAGTTGTTTCATAACATCCAGGGAAGAATCCACCCCAGCATTTTCTTCCTCATCCATCAGCTCCTCATATTCATCGTTAGATCCATCCACTTTTTCCATATTTTCCAAGAGAAGATCGCAGGAGGGCCCACTTAGTTTGTTACCCTCAAGGACTTTTTGCACCGTAACCACCTGAGTATTAATGTCAGGTTCCAAGGTATCACAGTTTGTGTCATTTAGTACATTATTCAAATCAGCGCCGTTTATATCTGGCTCTACATCTACTATCTCCAGCGCCTGCACCTTATCCTTGTCCGCCTTATCTGTCACTGAGACCTCTATAGCCACTTCAGAGTTTTCAGAGTTTTCATCACTGACAATGTCCTTGATCTGCTCATTCTCTATTGTATCTTTTGTATCTTTGCCTATTTGATCAATAGTGTCCATTTTGTTATTCTTACTGCTATTAGTTGCAGAGGCAGTAGTTACAGCAGCCATTTTCGATTTTATAGACGCATTTTTATCTGCCACAGTGAACAAAGGAGGTCGGATAATTTGCTGCTTACCAGACACAAGCGCAGCCTTATCCTGACTCCCCGTCGTCTGTAGATTCTGCGAGCTCGCTCCTGCTCAGGCTCTTTCTCCCAGTGGTGCGTTCCCTAGGGTTTTCGCAGGAGTCTTCTGTTTTTCAGCCGTTACACTGCTTGCAGCGGCCGCGACGTTCCCTTGACTGCTGCCCTCCTCCGCTGTTGCAGCTGGGGCACCCTTCACGGTCCGTGTTCTCCGCGGCGGGTTTTTCTGAGCCATTGTATGCGCTGTAGAATTCGGTGCTGGGCAGAGTTTTCCTCGTGTGCTCGAGCCAGGGACACTAGTAATCCTCCAGGCGTAGGGGTCAGAGCCATGGCCCAGACCCGAAGAGCCGAGCCAAGAGAGCAGCGACCAGCGAGCCCAGCGAGCCCAGCCTGCCTCAGGACAAAGGTCCCGGCTGACGTATCCGCCCAACAGCAGAAGCCGCATCCGCCGCTCTCCTACTAGCAGACACTTGCTTTCCTGAAGGTAATTACCACTGCTCTGAAAATGTAAAAATAATGCGAGAAAGATTTTGTAGTCGGTTGTCGGTTGTCTCTCAAGGTTTAGAACAGCTTGACCTCGTCAGGGGGGTATAGCCATTGGTTACTCATCGAGGCGAGGGAGCTACGGACTCAAGCTGCACCGGGCGGCGTCTTCAGTCCGCCATCTTTTTTCCCAATTCACATCTCTTCTAATTCTAATAGAGATTTTGAGATCCCTTGATGTATCAGACCCTCTCCCATATGTGCTTTGTGAATCAGAGCACCTCTCCGGTTCCTGTTTGGAATTACCCTATCCCCCACTCCAGGGATTCGAGCAAAAGGAACACAGTTTGCATCAATTATGTTTGCATACTCGAGAGGATAGTTTAGAGGTAACACAGCTCCGCTGCCTTTGCTCGTGGCATTGACAGCAAGCATGGTTTCACCGTCTATTTTCGTTTTTGAACGAGTGATTGCAGCTACGGAAACCATTTGCACAGCTGCCTTTGCGGCTTCATCAGCCAATGAATTCCCTTCAACTTGAACGCCATCACGCTGATGACTCAGTGTATGGATCACGTGAGTCTTTGGTATTTCTTTCTGTAAAAGAACTACTTGTTCCCAAAGCATTTTATGCTTGATTGTGCAGCTTTTGCATCTTTAAATCCATTTTGAACCCAGTACTGCAGATATTCATTGTAAGACTGGACGCAGTAATACGAATCGCACACTATGAGTGTGGGGAATTCGCGATCGGTATTTTCAAGAACCATCTTAAGAGCCTGTAGTTCAGCTCGCTGAGCTGTACAGTCTCCAAGAGATTGAGTTTTTGTGACCATAGGTCTGAATTTACCATCGCGCCTGCAAACTTTTACAATCGCACACCCAGCACTATAAGCTTGTTTACCCCCAATTGCGGGCTGTGTTGATCCGTCTGTATATATTATACAGCCGTAATGTTCGAGAGGCAGAATTTCAGTAGGCAGAGGAAATTCTTGTTCGTATTCTTGTTGTTGTTGTATGTACTTTATTCGATAATTTTTTTTATCATAAAAGTATGTACATCCTCAAACCATAAAAAGCACTCCATTTACATATACAACCATTATACAAAATATAAATACAGTAAAAAGATATATACAATAAAAACATAGAAACCTACTATGATGCGACCTAAAAAACAATATTCAGGATGGGCCCACTGACACCTAACTCTTAGCTTTCTTTAACAACTTTGTACGGGTCAGCCAAGCCCTGGCCAAATACTTCGCTACCCCACAAACAATGACAAGAGACGTAGTATCAGATGTTAAGATACGTTGTGCCATCCTGTAGTTCCTGAATCCCAACTCTTTGCAGATCGGTTTAAGCCATGTTCTTCTCTCCGCCTTATACGCTTTACATGCAAAAAGAAAGTGGGCTAGTGACTCCGTAGGGGCTGAGCAACATGGGCACGAAACAGATACAGAATTGCACTGTTTCCAGCATGCTGTGATTTCATTGATCGGGAGGGTTCCAAACCTCAACTTCAAATAGAGTGTCCTGTCTCTTGGGTTTTGGATGTAGTCGAGGAAAGGTTCGAACTTCCTAACAGGTTTGAACTCCAGAAACTGCTCCGTCAGGGTCCCCCATTTGGCACTATGCAGCTCCTCCGCCTGCACCCATTCCCAATATGCTTTCTTAATTATTTGTTTGGGTGGCGGACACTGACTACCCCATGTTTCCCCCTGCCCAATGTTTGAAACAAGCTGTCTAAGCTTGCTTATCCACTTAATCTTGTTACATGTGTTCAATTTAATGAGTTCGTCTAAGGCCGCTGCGTAATTCACCAATTCAGGCGTCCTCCTTAAACGTACCCAAAATAGTAAAGGGCGAAGCCGTATTATATCTTTAATCGACCGTTTTCCCAAATCCTGGCAGAGGGGCTTTAATGGGGTGGAAGCTGGGAGAGAAACCAGACCTCTAAAGAACTTATTCTCGGATCTAACCAGGTCAATGGTATTCTCGAACCCGCATACTTCGGACCCATATGCTGCCGAGGGTAATGCTTTCCCTTCATACACCACGAGGGCCGGGGCTATTGGTTTACTGACAGAGGATTGCTGATCTCTTAAAATTGCTCCAGACACCCGCTTGTGCTTAAAAAGCATTTTGGCCACATGGGAGTTCCAATTCATCAGATTATTAATCCGAACTCCCAAGTAGTCAAACGACTCAACCACATCTAATGGAGTAGCATTGAGGGTAATGCTATTCCTAAATCTTTTTGACGGAGACAGGGTCATTAGCTTGGTCTTGGTGGTGTTGATAGTGAGCCCCCTTGCATCACAGAACAAGCTAAATCTATCCAGCAGTTTTTGCAAACCTGCTGGACTTTTAGACATCAAGAGGGTATTATCGGCAAAAAGCAGGGTAGGTGTTTTCTCTCCTGCCAGGACTGGGACATCGGCTGGGTCCTCTTTCAAATGGTCTACCACCCCATTGACAAAGAGAGAGAACAAAGTCGGGGCCAGCACACAGCCCTGGCGTACCCCCCTGTTCACCGCCACCCTCTTGGTCAACTGCCCCTGATTCCCCCATCTGACTCTAGCATAATTCCCCTCATGGAGTCACTTAATAAAATCAAGAAGTGAAGTGGGAAGAGCCAGGTCATGCAGCACCCGCCAAAGTTTATCACGGGGAACCAAGTCAAAAGCGGTCTGTAGGTCTATAAAGGCCAGGTATAAACTGCCTTTCCCGATGGTCACAATTTTCCAGTAAACCATACAAAATCTAAACACCTGGTCCATCGTGCCCACCTTCTGTCTAAAACCAGCCTGGAAGTGTGAAAGAATATTCTCATCTTCCATCCAAGACCCCATCCTAGTGACAATGACCCTGCCAACTACCTTCTGTATTACGTCGATTAGACTTATCGGCCTGTAGTTGGTAGGGACCTCTCTTGCACCTTTTTTATATATTGTTACCACCTCAGCTCCCTTCAATGAGTTGCGAATAGCATGACCCCTCACAATAAGATTCATTAGTAGACAAATAAAATTGGCCCAAGGCATTGGGTCGTGCAACAGTAAATCTCCAGGAAGTCCATCAGGGCCCGCTGCCTTTACCGGGGATACACTCTTGATGGCCAGATATACCTCATTAATCAAAAAAGGTTCTGCCGGTGCTAAATTCTCAGATCCAAATGCTAAGGGAGCACTTTGTGGGAGCTGAGAATCTCCTTTACCACAGTGCAGGTCAAGGAAATGGGCATGCCATTGTTGCTCTGTAATGTGGTTTGGGATAGGGTCAGCTCCCCTTCTATTAGTTTTATCAATCAACTCCCAGAATAAAGTTGAATCTTTCAATTGAGAGGCAGATTGGAGCTCCTGTCAATGCTGTTCTTCCCAATCACGCTTCGCTAAATCTATGGATCTTGAATACTACTTTCTGGCCACTCTTACTGATGGAGAAATTCTTGGGTCTTCAAGTAAGGGTCAAAAACGCATTCACTGTCTGTCGCAGCAAGATAATTAACCCATTGTATCCATCTCGGATGTAGAGCTTTCGCATTTGGAATGCTTGCCTTTGTCACTGCCTCTAAGGCAGGTACAGGTGTAACGACTTTAATGCATTTACCCTGTGCGAGGGCTCTCTCCTTTGCTACCCCAGTTTGAACCGCTGTCAGAATTTTTTCGGTTGAAGTGAATTTCATTTCAGCTTGTGTGTATAAGTGTGATTTGTAAGCTATTGGTACCTTTTCACCTTCATTAAAGGTTAGGTATGTGAATCCGCATCTCCCTGGGATGATTTGGATTACAAGGTTGCGTACATTGTCGCGTGTTTGTAAATGTTTTGTCGCTAACATGTCTGTTTGTACTGAACGCAAAATTTCTGTGTGTTTTTTAGTTCAATTAGTAGGTTTAAAATCAGGTTTGATTAGTTCGTAGAGAGGTTTAACCCTTTCTGCGTAGTTTAGAATATAAGTTCTTCCGAAATTCAGGAATTCTAGAATTGACTGTAAGTTTATCCGCGTTTTTGGAGGTTGGAGCAGCGCACATTTTTCTGAAAAGTTTGCTGCCAGGCTTTTGCCTTCACTTGAAAGTTCGCATCCGAAGAATAGGACATTGAGGTGGGCAATTCTTGATTTTTTAAAGTTGAATTTATACCCTTCAGAGGCGAGTCCAAGTATTATGGTATTCACCCTGGTTAAGTGCCTGTCCAAGTCATCACCTGTAAGATAGATCCCATCGACATAATATAATGCCTCATCATCATACCTTTGTAGTAACTCTGTTACTCTGGCTAAAAATAATCCAGGACTGTTCTTGAATCCCTGGGGGAGACGACAAAAGTGTTGGTGTGTCCCCATTATTGAGAAAGCGGTCATGTACCTGCTTTCAGGTGCAATGTTTTGACAGAAGAATCTGTTTGAAATATCTAATGTAGTTTTACATTTTTTCTGCACGATGTTATTCATCAGTGTTGCACTGTGTGCATTTTGTACTGCAAAGGTTTTGCAGCAAGAGTTTAAATGTCTGTAATCTAAAACTAGATGATATGTGTTGTCTGGTTTGGAGACAGGAAACAAAGGATTGTTCATTGATGAGGTGCATGTTTCAATCACCCCTTGGTATTCAAGTTGAGCTAAGATCTCCCTGACCTGTTTTTTAGTTTCTTGCTTTACTGGATACTGCCTCTGAGCAGTAGGCTGATTTTTTAACTGGATTTTATGGTGAGGAGAGTCCTCATTCCATCCCACATTATTTCTATATAATGCTGGAGCCTGGGCCACAGCCCATTTTCTGGCATAGGTGTATGTTTTATGAATAGGAATATGATTACAGAAGGCTGGCATAATGATCTCTTCGCCCTGTGGGCACTCCCTGACAAATTCAGGTGGCCAGTCTTTTTCAGCCAGAAGAATGTCATAACCATTGGATAGTTTTTCCCAAAAGAGTGCTTTTATTTTCCT
Organism: Lissotriton vulgaris; assembly: GCF_964263255.1. Classification (NCBI taxonomy): domain Eukaryota; kingdom Metazoa; phylum Chordata; class Amphibia; order Caudata; family Salamandridae; genus Lissotriton; species Lissotriton vulgaris. Next base: position 901,954,540 of record NC_141687.1, read on the forward strand.
AGTTATGTCCCCCTCTCTCCGGAGGTTTACTTCGTATAACTTGTGGGGTACACTAACCCTGGTGTCGGCAGTTTCAACCTGAATGTATTCATTCAGATCCACTGTCTCCAGATGATCTTTCAGGATCCTGCGGGCTATGATGACCTCTGCTGCGCTGTCCAGCATTGTCTGGGCCCACTCCCCGTTCTTGAGTTGTATCCTCAAGATTCTCGGCATGTCTGATTTTAATACTTGCTACCTTCTTTTTGGAGAATTGAGTTTTCTTATTTTTTGGAACGTGTTCATCGTCTTTGGACTTCGCACGTTCTTCTTTGTGCTCTGATCGTCCTCTTCTTTCGGATTTTTGCGAGGAAGTCTAAAAGGTACGAGAGGATCGTGTATCAGTATCTTGATATCTATCAGGTTTTCTTAAATTATCCCTATTTCTAAGGTTATGCTTCTTTTCAGAGTGCTACATTTGAGGAGATATACCTCTGGACTGAGGGCGCTTCTCTTTAGGAAGTGACTGCTTACTATTTTCCCATTTCTTTTTAGGAGTAGTTAGATTGTTTTGATAAAAAAAATCAGGATTTTCTGTTAGTTCGGGCTTTACAGGTTTCCCTCCCAAACTATCTCTTCCTAGTTCTTCATAGGATTTTCCAATAATTCTGGCAAGTTCATACGGTTGCTCAGTAATATCGAGTTCTTTTAATTTTTGGCGGATTGCCACCGATGCTGCTTCACCTTTAATGTTAGCTAATAGAATAGCTGAGACCTGTTTGAAATCTTTCAGTAATTTCATACCAAGATTCAAAGCTGGTTCTGGACCGTATTAATTTTGAATCTGTCTCAGAACGTATGGTATTACCGCCATAGACAGGACACCATGTGTTTTTGTGTAGATTGAAGCAAAGACTGTACCCCAAGTGTCACAGTCTTCCATGTGTGGTGCTATCCCCATTGGTAAACAGATTGTTAGAATCTTGTGTTTCTCATGAGGTGTACTATTGGGAAATACTGCCTCTATTTGAGTAATTTTCTGGGCTAACCAGAATGGAATTTGTTCCCTTTTTGCGGGCAACTTCCCGATGACTGACTGTATAGTCTGTGGTGTGATTTTGTTTGTGTTCCCATGATGAGGGGTGTGCTGTGGAATTCGTATTGCAGGTTGGACTGTTAAAGTCCGCATGACATATTGTACCATTTGTCTATGTATTTTAATTAATTGTTTTAGCAGAGCTAACAGTTCTGGACCTGTCATTTGTTCTATGGCAGGATGTGGTGTATAGCTGGCTAGTACCGCCATGTTGCTCCCGGTCTACCTAGTGGACCGAACCTGGTAAAGTGATTTTGATGTTGTAGGGCACCTTTAAACCAGAGCTGATGCTCTTGGTAAGTTAGTAGAATTTCATAGTCCTCAAAAGGAGCGTATTCCGCTGAAGGTCCCTCCATCTTGTAGGAGTGAAACACATATGTTGTTGTATTTGCTTGTGGAAAGATAATCCATGAATAGAATACCTCTGTCTGCCGATATTCATGTGCCTCTATGACAAATATGACTCTACCACCCCTTGGTGATAGGCCATTTTCTAGAAGCTTTATAGCCATGGCTTTCCACACATTTTCCGGGATGTTTATAGCATCCGCATTGTCATGTCGGAAACCTGTAGTGTCAAAACCTGGTTGGTTTGCATTTACTGCAGTTCCACTGCCCCCAGGATTGTCTTCGTCTGACATTTTGTTTAAGAAGTTTGCAGATCAAGTTTCAATTAAATAAAGATAAGGGGCCTTATTTATGAAGGACTTGCGCCGCTGGTGCGTCACTTTTTCCCATGTTAAAAGTGACGCACCGGCGGCGCAAGTCCTTCATAAATAAGGCCCAAGGTGCACAATATTTTGGAACACTGTATCCTTCAACTTTGAACAAAACCAAAACTAATACATAGGATTTTTTGTCCTACTCAGTTTATGCGGATATTTTATCCTTTAACCCACTCCAGACGTCTATTGGAGTATTTACGGGATAAAGGGGTCTCTGTGAAAAAAAAGCACGACCGAGTTTCTCTAGTATATAGCGTTAATTTAGTGCCTTACCAAACATTGGGCGCCATGTAGTGTAGTTCCTATATTCCCAATAGGCTCTGCCCATTGGAATAAGATATCCTATAGATGTGACGTAGGACTTATGTCTACTAGGTCCCTATTGAATATATTAGACTGTGCCAGCTAGCTCAGAGGTCACTAGAAACTTTCTCGAATTCACAAGAAGGGATTAGTCTCTGACAACCGCATAAACATAACAAGTTTGTTTCCCCAAGATAAAACTGATCTTCAGAGTCGTGGAAACAATAGATAGATATTTCACTCAATCGTGCATGGTTCGTTTCACCAGAGGTGCAGAGAAAATAGAAAGACAGGCGTTTTCAATAAAATGATTTATTTAACAGTCTTCTTTCTCAAGCATAAGAAATGAACTGCTACAATCATAAAACTGGTAGCAAAATATAATGCATACAGTAAAAAGAGTAGAATAAAATAATACTGTAAAAGCATTGCATGGTTCCTAGACCATAAATAAATACATACATAAATACCAGAGGCTAAAAGTACTCAACTGGTGCTTCTAAAATTCACCTACCCCGGTGTACCTAAACAAATCTTAGTACGAGGGAAGGAGTAAGTGAGGTGTAGAATAAATAGATTAATATTTTGCCAAGAATCTGTCCAAGAGTTATCTTAGGGTCTAATCAGCTCCGTACCTTAATTTGGAATGAAGAAGGTCAGGCTCAGGACTCGATTTCCCAACAACCCGCAAGGGTAGCTTGGAAACACTGGAGCTGGATTTCTTGGCAGGAGAAAAGACAGCGTCTCTCTCAGTGCGTCTACTGGAGGGTCGGCTTCCTTCGTCACTTGCAGTAGCAGGGCCCTTCGGGCAAGTAGATAGTCGAACTGCTCCAAACCTCCGTGTGTTTGCTATGGCAAGATGGAGCATATTTATACCTTGAAGTTGCGGAGTTTGACGTAAAGGTGGACATAATAATGTCATTAAAGACTCTCAGTTCTTTGAAAACACCATGAGTTCTTGGACAAGTCAGTGTTCGAGCAAGGGGAAGTCCCTAACTGCTGAAGCTGAGTTTTTCCAAGAAATCGTTGTGGATTTTCGGAACTCGTGGAAGTAGCCATGCCGTATTTGGACTGCATGAGCTAGGTCTAAGTAAAGGTATGATTTCTATGCCTATATAAGGATATGGGGATTTATACCTATATAAGGGCATGAATTGGGAAATTTACAATAGTGTCCTAAAATGGTTCACAACAGTACATCTTCGGTGGTTCGCCAGGCCAAGGGGGAGAGTACTCCCCTGGCAGCAATCGATGCGGTAGGGACCACAAGATCACTGCCTCACACAGGCCCCGTACAACTTCGGTGGTGCACCGGGCCAAGGGGGACAGTACTCCCCCTAGTGGAAATTGACACAGAAAGCACTTTTAGGATATGGTATGGCTAGAAGGTTATGGTACAATTGGTAAGTGGTGTGCTGTTTTGGCTCAAGGGTTCAAAAGATAGTTTTCCGGTTCCTGTCGATGCTATCAAAGTATGATGAGTATGTGCAGTTGAGCACCAGGGTAGGCGGAAAATGCTGCTGCGCATGGGGGCGGACACATAGAATATCACAATCTGGACTATGAGGGAGTATTTAGTGGAAGATAATTTGCAGGAGGCACGAGGGGAGGGGATCTCACCATTTTGTTCAGGACATTTTCCAGGATCATGCATCGGGCAAGTGGACAGAAAGGTCAGTGGCATTAGGACAGCCGTGGAGAACTCGACAGGAGGTGAACAAAAGTAGACAACGGGCGGGCTACAGCATGGACACCGGTTCTAGCACCAGGTAAAAGTGCAGCAGCATAATTGGGGTGTCGGGTGAAACTGAGGAAGTAGCTCTGGCATGAGAGTTCAAGATGGGATTAAGGTATGAAGCAAGGAAAGTGCTGCACTGGGGACCATAGGCTTACACTATGGGAAGGGCCCGTAGCTGTGGGTATACGGTGTAAGCTGGCAATTAAAAACAAAAGCTGATACTGGTGGTGCTGGCAGGAGCCTTCATACCGGAAGGGCACCAGGGATTTTGTAGGTAGTTAGGCAGGCTTACAGGCCCCGGGGGTACACTTTCTTTTACCATTATTATGGTAGACGGCGGCAGGGATATAGCAACACAGGTAAGCATATAGGAACTGCTTCCAATACTTCTAGTAACTTGGATCTTTTAATACGTTGGATTGTGGAGTTATAGTACCACAAAATTAAATTAATGGCCAAGGGAAGCGGCTCACGCTTGGTTGGGGGATTCTCAAGAATGTAAGGGTCAGTAGTGGCTTTCCATCCAAGGTTATTAAGCAGGGGGTGGCTCGCTTGGAAGGTGCAATGAAGGTTGGGGCCTGTTGCGGCTACATTTTTCCCAACTGGAATGTCATGGACGACAGCGCATTTTTGAGGTAACATGCTACTGGGGAAAAGTGATCATTGTGGGATGGCCAGTTTCTGCTGGTTACCTGGATATCTTGGGGCATTCAGGTGGGTCTTAGGGGTAACTTTTGACATCAGAGCCATTACGATGGAATCCGTGCCCAGTGAGGTTTGTTTACATAGTGATACGGCCACCATGATTGGGATCAAGGGGATTTTGGGTATGAGGGAGCATAGGAGCAGATAGCTGGACACATTTTAGAGCTGTCATATTAGGACATTGAGATCTAACCTGTGGCCACGGAGGTCTAGTTATGATGGTGATAAAGCAAAACACAATAGGGTATCACAGGCGATTTGGTGATTTGGGGCACCAGAGCAGACAGCTGGACCCAGGTTGGGGGCTGTCAAATACAGCTGGACCCAGGTTGGGGGCTGTCAAATTCAGCTGGACACAGGCTGGGGGCTGTCAAATTACAGCTGGACCCAGGTTGGGGTCTGTCAGATTACAGCTGAACCCAGGTTGGGGGCTGTCAAATACAGCTGGACCCAGTTTGGGGGCTGCTAAATACAGCTGGACCCAGGTTGGGGGCTGTCAAATACAGCTGGATCCAAGTTGGGGGCTGTCAAATAAAGGCCGATGAGATGGATCCTGAGGTCATGGTGGCCTGGTTACTAATGGTGATAAAGCAAATGCGATTATTTCGACAAGTTGCCCAGTACGGCACTAGCATATGCTCTAGGAATGCAGAGTTGATGTTTGCATTACCATTGGCAACTTTGTGGATAAATGGCCCAGAACGGATTTAGCACTGGTTCCATAGGCTGCCAGAGGTTGCTGGGCAGGCTTGAGGAGCTCAGAGTGCATTTTCGGGGTACCATTGATAACACAGCAGACAGGGGGCCAGTACGACATTAGCACATGCTGGAGGAGTTTGTGTTGATATTTAGGGTCCCCCTGGCAACATATAAATCGAGTGACCCAGAACAGCACTGGCATGCAGGAGCATCAACAATGATACTGTGGCCATGGAGGCACAAGCTGACTTATGGCTATTAAAGCTGACAAGCCTGTAACGAGATGCCAGGGGAGGCTTGACAGATATGGGAGGAATGGGTGAACCTGGGGAATAGTTGACAGCATGAAAGGCAGCCAGATCAGCACGCCACAGGTTGGGCTGTTTGGGCTATTTTATAGCCCAAGGGATATGTAGGTCCCATTTTGGGTTTCCAGCCACCATTTTGTAGTAATCCCGGTGGCTGGTTGTAGGCTGTTCAGAATTTTTTCCCCTCCCACTCTCCCTCTTTTTTGGTTTGCTCCCTCGGTGGGCATTTAATTTTCTTGTCTATAAATTGGGTTTTTTGTGGTTGGCTTTGCTTTGGAACAGGTGTGCAGTGGTTATATGCGTTGGTGTTAGGGTTGTCGCTTGAAGCAGGTGCAGGGGCGGTTGGCAGTCAATTTGGCATGTTTTAGCCAAGTTTATTCGTATTTGACAGAGGCAATCCAGGCTGAAAGGGAACGGGTAGACAAGTTCACTAGGTAGGTGCTTTAAGGTGCTTTAAGAAGTTAGGTTAATGGCAGGTTAATAGTCGTAAAGGTTAAGGTTGAAAGATCAAAGGTAAAAGGGTAAAGTTCAAAAGTCAAAGGCTAAAAAGTCACAGTAGGTGGTACTGAATTGCAGGTTTTAAATTTTGTGTGGGGGAACTTTAGGGGCGGGGGTAGCGTAACATAGGTAACAGCTTAGGATCTCGACACTCCTGAGGCGGAAGCCGGGAGAGACTCTTGTGAATTTTAAAACTGTAACTTGATATACTGTTTTTACCTTTAAGCTCGAAGCTTTCTGGGCACTTGCACTTTCTATCCCATCTGGTCAACCCAGCGCAGCGGATGTTAGCGCTGCCGCGGGCAGGGATATTCACTCTTCGGCGCCATTATTCGATCAGCCCACAGGCCACGCCCACTAACACGAGGCCCCGCCCCTTTTTACTTCTTAAGCCGCGCTGAGTACAAGCCTGCGCTTAGGATCTCGACACTCCTGAGGCGGAAGCCGGGAGAGACTCTTGTGAATTTTAAAACTGTAACTTGATATACTGTTTTTACCTTTATTTGTACTCTCAAAGCTTTCTGGGCACTTGCACTTTCTATCCCATCTGGTCAACCCTGCGCAGAGGATGTTAGCGCTGCCGCGGGCGGGGATATTCACTCTTCGGGCGCCATTACTCGATCAGCCCACAGGCCACGCCCACTAACACGAGGCCACGCCCCTTTTTACTTCTTAAGCCACGCTGAGTACAAGCCTGCGCTTAGGATCTCGACACTCCTGAGGCGGAAGCCAGGATATACTCTTGTGAATTTTAAAACTGTAACTTGATATACTGTTTTTACCTTTATTTGTACGCTCGAAGCTCTCTGGGCACTTGCACTTTCTATCCCATCTGGTCAACCCCGCGCAGCGGATGTTAGCGCTGCCGCGGGCGGGGATATTCACTTTTTGGCGCCATTACTCGATCAGCCCACAGGCCACGCCCACTAACACGTGACACGCCCCTCTCATCACCCTATAAAAATGTGTATATCTCGGACACGCAGCGGACAAGCGCAGCGGGAGCGCCGTCAGCGCGCCGAAGGCACGCCTAAGGCAAGCCCGTCGGCACCCGTCCGCGACCGGCCGGGGCATGGGGCATGCCCCTCTGCCGGTTTTATTAAATACACTTCTGCAGACCTGATCCGACTGCACTCCCATTGGCCTACCCCCCTGCGTCTCTGTCGAGCTTTGAGTCACTGGGGCTTCTTTGCCCTAGAGATACCTTTCCTGAGATAGTAACCCCTCTGCCCTCAGTCCCTCTTTCGGCCATCAACCCTCCTCCTAACAATAGGTCTCCATACCCCAATCTCACAGTGACCTATCTCAATACACGTTCACTGGTAAAACACCAGTTGGAAATCTTTGCTCTGTTAGATTCTGAGAAACCGGACATATTGCTGCTAACGGAGACATGGCTTAATGAGGAGTCTGCCCCTGACATTCTTGCTGCAATCCCCACTGGCTACTACATCCTCCAAGCGAACAGAGCTTTTGGTAGGTCGGGAGGTGGGGTAGCAGCGATTGTTAAAAACTCCATCCGATTCTCCGCCCTGACTTCAGTCGGTATCCCCTCGTCGACTATCTTGTGCTGAGACTGGAATCTCCAGTGACCCCTTTTATCTGTGTCCTAGTCTACCGTCCCCCCCAGTCCATGCCCAATTTCCCTACGATGTTTGGGGACATGCTTTCCCAACTTGCCATTAATAATTCTAAAATCTTAGTCTTAGGCGACTTTAATTATTGGCCCTTTGATGTAAAAGAGAGTGCTTGCTCTGCTACATTTTCTGATCTTCTATCTAGTATGAATTGTCTTTCACACATAAAATCAGCAACCCACATTAAGGGTCATATTTTGGACCAGATTTGGACCTCCAACCTGGACATATCCGCCCCTCTTATCTCACCCTGTTTATGGTCAGACCATTTTATAATCTCCTTTTCTCTTATGGCTGCCCCCTGCCCTAGCAGAGCTTTGGAAGGTAACTTCTCGGCCCGGAATTGGAATAGGGCCGATCTCAGTAAATTTGTCACCTTACTTAGAACCTCCACCCCCTCTAATATTGGCTCCATTGACACCCAAGCTTCTGCCCTCACACACTGGCTGGAGTCAGCAAGTGATATTGTGGCTCCGCTTAGACAGATTAAGTTTAAGCGCCTGCACGACGCTCAAAGGTGGTTCACTGAGGACCTCAAAGTCCTGAAGCTGGGTCTTAGGCAGGCCGAGCGCCGGTGGCGACGCAGCTACGCTCCTGACATGAAACTGCGGTTTACAACCCTGCTTAAAGAATACAAAATAGCGGTCTTGCAAGCTAAGACCACTTATTTTTCAAAAAAGATCGTTGACTCCGCCACCGAAACCAAGGATATTTTCTCTATTGTGGAGGAGCTGTCAAACCCAGATATGGTTACCATTAAACCTCTCCCTTCCCGTGCACTTTGTGACTCCTTAAATTTTTTCTTCGTGGAGAAAATTGCCAATATTAAAAACAGCATTCTGTCCTCGGCCCCGCTTCATCCCCTTAGGCCCGACTTCTCCTCGTTCTCTCCCAACTCCATGCAGCTGACTCAGATCCCTCCAATCTCGGAGACGGAGCTTCCTGCTCTCTTAAAGAAGGTTGCCTCTGGATCCCCTACTGACTGTTGCCCTCCCTTGATTCTCCGTGAGGCCTTTACAGCCTGCCCTTCCCCCCCTTTGGCACTACTGAACAATTCTCTCTCCTCTGGCCTAGTCCCCGGGTCATTTAAAAGTGTAGAGGTTATGCCCATCCTTAAAAAACCTACGGCAGACCCTACGGTCATGAGTAACTTCCGCCCCATTTCCCTTCTCCCCTACCTCAGCAAAGTTATTGAGTCTCATGTTACTAACATCCTGAGTACTTTTATTGAAGACTCTCACTTTCTCGACTCCCAACAGGCCGGCTTCAGACCCAATCACTCCAGGGAATCTGTATACTCTCAGTTATGGAGGAACTGCGGAGAGGGGTGGACTCTAATATCAGTCAGGTTTTGGTGCTCCTGGATCTGTCGGCCGCCTTCGACACGGTCGGCCATGATATCCTGGTCGGCCGTGTCAGGGAGGCTGGCATCCGGGGCACCGCCCTTGACTGGATTCGCTCCTTTCTGAGCAACCACCGTCAGGCGGTTCGGCTCTCTCAGTTCTCTGCTGATGAGGTCGGGCTAACCTGCGGCATCCCGCAGGGCTCCTCCCTATCCCCTCTTCTTTTAAATTTATACCTGACCCCCCTTATTCGGTCCTTACGAGGCAGCTGTGTCACCGCGTTTAATTACGCGGATGACATCCAGCTGGTCTTCGATATCAACTCTTCGGACCAGCCCATCGATAACTTTCAAACCACTCTCTGTCACATCAGCGACTGGATGGGGGTGAATCACCTGAAACTCAACCCCGACAAGACAGAGTTGGTGCTTGTCGGGGGGGCTGCCAATCCTTGGAAATCCATCTTTTGGCCCACGAGGCTGGGTCCTCCCCCCAACCCTGCCAACTCAGTAAAAAGCCTTTGGATCATTATCAGTAATGACCTCACGATGAAGCCCCAGATCAACAAGGTAGTCTCCTCTAGTTTTTTTCAGTTAAGGAAAATCCGAAAGATTGCCCGCTTCTTGACCACCGAGGCTCTCACCCTGGTCCTGTTGGCTTTAGTCATCTCTAGGATAGACTACGCCAACTCCCTTTATGTTAGTATACTGGCATACCAACTAAAGAGGTTACAACTTGTCCAAAACCAGGCTGCATGGCTCATTTACCATCAGCCCAAACACCAACACATTCTTCCTTTGTTAAAATCCCTCCACTGGCTCCCTGTCTCTGAGCGCTGCAAGTTTAAATTGGGCTGCATTATTTTTAAGACCCTTGCTGGTATAGGCCCCTCTTTTATTTCTTCACTACTGCACCCATACGTTCCCTCCCGCAATCTCCGTTCCTCCCATCTGGCCTTACTTCAGGCCCGACCTTTAAACGCAAAAAACTGGGAGGACAAAGGTTCTCATTTCTTGCCCCGTTTTTCTAGAACGCTCTCCCTTTAGGTCTAAGATTAGCCTCTCCCTACACTCATTTTAGGTCCCTTCTTAAAACCCACTTGTTTTGTAATGCCTACAATTAACGCTTCTCGCCCCACGGACTGCCTGTTTCCTTCTGCTTTAGCGCCAAGAAACCGCTGGGTGTTAGTTGCGCTTGATAAATTTTTTTTACATTACATTACATTATAGTGAGGTTGTAGTTTTGTAAGGCATTAGGCCAAGGGCCTTTTAGCTGTGATGTGCACCTGTTTCAATAAAAGCAGCCTTTAACACACTATTTCGGTGTCAGTGGTCTGTGCCGTGCCCCATATTCCCCAATGGAGCGATGGGTGCTTGAGGCGAAGCGGCCTTCTCCTGCAAACGAAGGGGGCTGCACTTTTGTTGTACCAAAGTGCGCCATCTCAACCAGAGTGAAACCTGCCTTTTTCGTGGACGCGAAGCCACAAATAAAAATATGAGGAATTTTATTTTTAATAAAGTGAGGCCTGGCCCACTCCGCAACAGTGTATATTTCCTTTTCATTATTTGTGCAATCGCTTCTGGTAGCAGAGCACACGCAGGAGGCGGTTTCTTTCTTTTAAATCTACCGGCTGCTTTAGAAGCAGGTACAGAAGCCTGTGGGCCTCCTCTGATATTATTTACTTTCACCCACAAAAATACATGAAAGGTACACAGGTATGAAGCTCAGCCTGCGCCTGGTGTCAGGGAAGCAGGTCACACGATCTTCCTGTTTATTTTATTATTAATAACAACTTGTGACAAAAGGCGCCAGAAGCATGTTCTGTTCTCTCCAAGGAAGGGACTGTAGAAAAAAGCGGTGGATATTTTCGCCCCGAATTTGAAAAAAATCAAAATAATGGCATTGGAAAGCCAACAAATTCTCCGGGAAACTACTTTATCATGTCGCTGGATACCTTGCGGCGCTTCTTTTCATACTTATGAAAAATGTTGTTAACGTGGATTTTGGCGCCTTAGTCTGGACTGGTGCAAATGCTTTTAGTACATTGTCTGTTTTGCATAAACACAAATGTAATTAATTTTCTTAGCCATCAGCTCGGTAATGATGAAATGGTGAGGTGTTGGGAACCCTCCCCAGAGAAAGTGCAGAAAGTCTTAGAAACGACGCACAGTACTTTCCCAGAGATAAATTACATTTGCAGTTTCTAGCACAGTCGTTGTTTTAGTGGATTACTTTTGCCTCTAATAAAAGAATGACAACATAATAAATGAATGTCAGTTGTGTGACTGAATATGCCAAATAATAAATAATGAATTGCATGAAAATTCAAGTGTTTCAAATAATGATTATTTAAGAAAGATTCCTATGTAGCAAGAGGTAACAATGGGGGAGATACCTCAGATCTGGACGTGACATTATACTTGCAGGGGCATAAGTTTATTTTAGCTGCCTATGCAGATATGTCACTGCACATATGTCATGTGAATGCAGGGTTGTACCCTCAGCCTTAAACAGTAGCGGCTCCTGGAGGGAGTGCTGCCAGGCGGTGATGCAGGGCGGGGATGTAGTGAAATCCGGAATAAGGCCGAACAGAGGTAAGTAAACAAATAAATAAATAAAACGAATTTAATAGCGCGTGCTGCATCGCCAAATGCGATGCAGCACGCGCAACAAAATTTGTTTTATATATTTGTTTACTTACCTCTGTTCGTCCGTATTCTGGATTTTACTACCTCCCCTCCTGCCCCTTCCCCGTCCCGCATCACCGCCCGGCAGCAATCCCTCAAGGAGCTGCTACTGTCCTTAAAGTGCCTTCTCCTTCCTTCTCTTGGTATTAGGGATTTTAGTCAGTCTCAAGCTTTGCCCATTCTTCTCATTCAAACATAGGTAAAGCTATCTCAGATTGTTTAATAAATGTTCTGCTTTTAGCTCTAGCACTTTTGCCGAAAACTTGTTCTGTGTATTAATCTTGAGGCATCCATTCTGGGATAAGTGGAAAGTCACAGCAAACAGAAGTGGAGTGACAGCACTACTACTGGCAGATCTATTAGCCACCTTTGATACTGTCCACCAATAGACCCTACTATTGAGGCATCAGGAATTTGGGTATCTCAGAAAGCATTCTATAGTGGAGCTGCAACTTATATTGAAAGTTTAAGCTTTGTCTCACTGCCCCTATTCACATCAGCTCCTTTCACCATCGCCCGTGATATATCTCCAGGTTGATAATTTCACCACTGTTGTTCAGCCTCTACCTCGCAGCCCTACCAGGCCTCATCAAGTCCTTCAGCTTAACATACTACAGCTATGCTGACAATACAAAGATAATCCTACAACTGGAAACATGAAGGAGTTAAACTTACCAAGTCTTGACCACTATCACTGTCTCTGTGCCATTGATTAATTGATGGTGAACAACCACTGAAGCTCAAGCCCTGTCCTCTGAGGATAGAGTGACTACCAGCCTACAACAATTTGACCTGAGGAACTCAATATCCACCATCAACATCAAATAAAGCAAAATATCTCAGAATGATCATGGACTGCTACCTTTGCCAGATCCCTGGAGTGAATCAAGTCACAAGAAGACCCTTCTAAACCATTCAAACTCTTCAACTCGTTTTCGATCATTAGGGCTATTTTCAGAAACAGCAGGCCATGACACTATCACCCTTGTCAAGTCTTGAATAGACTATTTAAATAGTCTTTGCCCAAATGGCCTACTATTCCTACTTAACACAAAAACACCAAAATGCTTCAGCAATACAGTTACTACATATTAAACCAGTGATCTAAACTATTCACTGACTCCCTGTAGTGAAACACTCTACTTTCAAGATGCTCGGAAAAATGCACAGAGCTATCCAAGTCAGGAATCTATTGCTCTTCCAAAGCAAGTTCCTTACATTATCTCACACACAAGAAAAGGAAGAGGAAATTAATAATAGCCTCACTTCTACATGGGAAGCCCACTAAGGAATTAAATCTGACCTCACACACTAGACAGTGTCATGTTTCATCATAGGACATGCTGTAACACTCAGACCAGCGCTCTGAGTGAAGTAAAATAATTTATCTTGTTTAGGGTAATTTTTTTTATAAGCCCTGCTGCTACTGGGATCCTCCCAGCACAGAAAGGGTTTAAAAATACCTAGAAGAGTGCCCACCAAATTTCCTTAAGGGCCCCTCCTGGTATGATTAAAAGTAACCAGCCACAGTTCAATAAGACTATCAGGAGCATGTACACAAGGAATTAACGGCACCAGAATGTCACTTTTTGTGACGTTCTGGTGACAATAAATCCTTCGCCTTATTTACAAGGCAGCGTTAAGCCACTTAACATGGCTTAGCATTGCCTTGTAAATAAGGCCCCTAGTCATGCAGCACTTAGCATGGAGGGGGCGGGTAATGGGTGTTGCAGTGGGCGTTCCACAGCAACACCCATTGCTTTTTGACACTGCCCCGTATTTACAAGGTATGTGTCAGAGGCAAAAATAAGCCAGGAAATACTTGGTCTTAAGCAAGCGATACGAGAAGAAATGTGTTATTTCTCCTTGCATATTGCTCTTTCCACGTGTGTTGCATTCTGCAACAGACATGGATAAAGCAAATCGTGTGTTAAGATTGTTTATGTGCAGGAAGGTATACCTTCCTGCACATAAACAATAGCCCCTGCAACACAGGCACCCTAGAAAAATGGTGCTAGGGTGCTTGCACTGGTCTTAGGCAGCTTTTTTGGCGACAGCGCTAGGGGAAATGCAGAGGTGAGACGTATTTTTCTGAATACACAAATCCCTGCATTTTAAAACTGTCAGAGTACAGCGTTACCAATTTTGGAGTAACACAGCACCCTGCCAGTTTATTGTAAATATGCCCCTTAGAATCTACTGCCCCTGCCACTTGTGTTCCTCAACATGTTTCGGTCATCTAATTGCCCCATGAGGTCACTGGCCTTCATCAGGTTGTGGATCCCTATATTGCGCAACCCTATTTTGCCCCCTCTAGTAACTTATTGCATGAATGGGGATAATGGGTCACACTGTGGCCATACTTGCCACATTGAGGCACCTAACCAGGAACAGCCTGAGTTTCACTCAAATTCTTCCAAAACCGGAGTACGAGTGGGTGCTTCACCCTGTAGTCACATGTTCTTCAATGGTCTAATGCTAGTATCCGGCCACTCTCTGCCCTCTGATGTGTATTATATTGTCAGAGTAGAACACACTCTGTTGTAGTCCAGCACGTCAATTCTTCATCCCACAGCAAAGAAGAAACACATCAGTGGAATCGATTTCTCTCTACAAGCTGCACAGTAGTGGAACACCCAAGCAAAGACAGGAAATATCCCAAATCACTTGGCATTCGGGAAAGAAGTAGAGACCTGGCTATTCCAATCTAATAATGCAAAATGATACTGACCTACAAATTGTATCACCTAAACATGTTTCAGGACCAATATAAAGAAGAATCAGATAGTTTATTTAATCAAGGACAGTACTGAACACACATGCAGATGTACCTCTCATATATACTTCATTCCCCTCCAAGCAGAAGCACAGCTACACTATTGCAGCATTAAGAGAAGTCCTTTCTGCCTCTCATCATTCATGACAGTTAAACACATCCCACACAGGCCACATCCATAAACCACACCCTTCCAACCAAACACAATTAATAAAATAATTTAGTATATAGGTCATGTGTTCTAGCCCTCACTTATCCTTACTCCATTTACCCACCTTAGTACAGATACCTAAAGCAAGGTAAGAGTACAACTCCAGGCATCACTTACAAGACCAAAGTATGTGTTTGTGTATATCCATCTCCGTCATGTCACAAAGCTTCCACTGCAAAGCTTCTGCTGATGGTCACTTATGGATAACCATCCCCACATCAATATTTATCAACATCTCACAATTATTACTGAGTATAAAAAGGCAAATTCTTTAAATTGTGTTCAAAAAAGTAAACGGCTGCATAACCAAAGTGTTTTGACCCTCTCAGGTCTTGCTACTATTACCTTGTACAGTATGTATCAGTCATTCATTTTCTGGGAATTCTGGTATATGTAGTTTGTTTATTATCAGTTTAAATGTTTTGATTAATTTCAGCTGTTTGCTGAAAAGGTCTTTTATATCCTTTTGATCATGTTCTGGTTGCTATTGTTATGACTAGTTTAATTAAACCCTCAGTGGGTACCTGAGCTATTGTTAAGAAGCTGCATGTTTTTATTAACCTTCTTCCCATTTATAGCATCCTAAGTAGGCTTTTGTTGTAGAAAAATACTTTTTTATTTACATTCCACTATATAGTTGTCATGTTCCTATAAATTCATACTGGTTCTAGATGTACATGTTATTCTCAGCTGCGTTCAGTGGGAAAGGAAAATGTGCTTTTAATCCTTTGAAGTATTTTGATTCCAGGTTTCTTAATTGTCGTATTCTCTTCCTTTTTTTAAATCATTTTTTTATTGAAGCCGGAGTTTAAAAACATAAACATATACATATTGCACTGTTATATCATGAAAAATAAAATCTCATCTGAGACACTATAAACATTACAAGTTCCTAGCATAATTGACACTTTTTAAAAAAGAACAAAACCCACTGCAAACATTTACACAATAAAAGACATTTGATGGAATCTAAAACCCCTATCCCACTGCAGCATAGCAACAGCGTCTCCTGCCTCCCCTAGCTAAAAATCTAAATTGGTACCGCATATTTTATTAAATTTCTTAAGGCCACCCATTCGTAATGCAAAAGTGTATTCACTTTTCCTAACCCTTCTCATCTTCTGACCCCACTCTAGGGCCGAAGGAATCAGATCCGTACACCATTTTTGCAGTAGCAGTGATCTTGCTATTGCCACAGCTATATACAAAAATTCAATCATTGAGTCTGTAAAAGGGAGATCAGGATCAAAACCAAATAAAATTAGCCTATCGTTAACTTCCAGCTGGATGTTACATTCCTGTTCCAGATAGGCAAATACATCTGCCCAATAATCAATAACTTTTGGACAGCTCAACATAATATGTGACCAATTGGCAGATGGATGATTCATGCACCGAAAACATTGAGAAGACTGGTTAACAAACATCTTAGACAGAGAGCAGGGGGTTCGATAGAATAACCATTTTCTGAAAAACAACATCCTGCGCCAATTTGCCCCTCTCAAAGAGCTAAAATTTAGCCTGTTGATGGTGGACCAGATATGTGATGAAATTTCACAATTCTCATGTTCTGCCCATTTTTTGATAGCTTTTAACTCGAGATCCAACCCCTTTACAGACGCTAAATATTTCTTCCTGGCCCCTGGTTTCCTATTTGATACTCTAACTAATAATTCATCAACCAACTGATTCTGATCCATAAAAGAAGCAACATCAAATTCTACAAAATATTTATATAAAGTACCTTAGGAGTTAATTAAGATAAAATTATTAGAGATAAATTGGGACATTTCTGCTACTGTCCCCCAGCTGCCATTCCTCCAAAAATCTGACACTTTAACATACCCAGCTATCGCCCATTTTGACGCCAAATGTGTAGGCTGTTTGACCCCGACTAAGGGCAGGATTCCTTCTAATAAGGTAGCTGAGTTAATTGCTGGAATAGAATATTTTTTGAAGAAAGCCTGCCGTCTTTTGTAAAACCAGTGCAGACACTTATAGCGTACCCGCTTCGGAGATCTAAACATCAGCAGGGGAGAGTGGATTTGGCTGTCCTTACACATTAAGTTCATGAAAATATTACAATAAAAATTAGCTTGCGGTGGAGGCTTAAATCTAAACAGATATTGTGCAAAATACGCATTATAATTGCCCCTTAGATTTAGGAGTGCTAACCCACCCTGATCCAGATCTTCATATAAAGTGCTATACGTGTTCTTTTTTTTTGCGCAGATGAAGGCTGTAAACATGGACTCAACCTGAGAGAAAAAGGAGCCTGATAAAGTGCATGGTATTAAAGCAAACAAAAAATTAAATAACGGAAGGACAGACATTTCAATTAAAGCATCGCGTCCCAAGATGGACAAAGGGAGCATGCTCCACCGAGAAAACAATCCTTGAACTTTCTTAATCAAAGGAACAAAATTAAATTTATAGAAATCGGCAACTGACTCGGAATAAAATATCCCCAAGTATCTCTTTGGGTTAGAGTTCACAGAGTTATAGATATCGGGGTGCAGATCTAAAACGGCCCTCCCACATTGTAGTACTTCAGTCTTTCCTTTATTTATCCGATAGCCACCTAATGCTTCAAAGTCTTCAAACATCTTGAAAACTTTAGCTTGCACCTCAACTGTTGGTTTGATTAACAACATGATGTCATCTGCGTATAGTTTTAATTTTGGCATTGATGGAATTGGGGAGCGAATATCAACACAGTTCCGAATGGCTATTGCCAAGGGCTTGATGAAAAAAGCAAACAGAACTGGCGATAAAGCACAACCTTGCCTTGTGCCGCGTTTAATTTTTAAAGACACTGCCACGGCCGAATTATTAATTACATTGTCAACAGCACTCTCATACAAATTCCGGATTAAAGATATAATTTGCAGTGGAATATTGAAGGACTGTAAAATCAAAAACAATGTCTCCCAAACCACAAGGTCAAAGGCATTTTCGGCGTCCAATAATAAAACCAGGGCAGGTATCCTCTGAATCTCGAAGTAATCCAAAGCCTCTGAAAGAAAGTGGGTATTATTGGCAATTGTCTACCGGCTAAAAACCCATTTGACCTGTCGGCAGCCTTTGATACCGTGTCCCACAACATCTTACTGGACCGGTTGGCTGCCGCAGGGGTAGGAGGGCAGGTGTTGGCCTGGTGTAGGAATTTCCTTACCGACAGACGCCAAATAACAGTACTAGGCCCATATCAATCAGAGGCTAAAAACGTCAGCTCAGGGGTGCCACAGGGCTCTAGTTTGAGCCCTGTTCTTTTCAATCTATATATGGCACCTCTGATGAATCTGATCGCGTCATTCAGGATCAGTTCTATTTCATACGCTGACGACACCCAACTGATTTTGGTGTTGGACAAGGAACGGCCAGGTGCCGAGGAAGATCTTAGGGACTGTCTTGCAGCAACATTTAAATGGATGAATAATAACCATTTAAAGTGCAACGCCGGAAAAACGGAAATACTACCTATAGGGACCAATAATCCTTTCTCCCCTATAGCATGCTGGCTATTAGATGCTGAAGTGCCACCCAACACAATTGCATCCGCCCGTAATCTGGGCATAAAATTCGACAAGCACTTATCCTTCAAACCCCAGGCTGTAGCAGTAGCAGGCATGTGCTTCCAAATCATTAAAGCACTTAGGAAGTTCTTTGATCTTCTCCCTCTTTCGGCGAGGAAAACAGTCGCAGTAGCCTTAATAAACTGTAGGCTGGACTATTGCAATGGACTCTATGTCGGAGCAAACAAAATCGTTCTCCACAAATTGCAGATGGTCCAAAATGCGGCAGCCCGCCTCGTACTGCGTTTGCCCCGTAGATCGTCAGCCTCAGCAGCCTTAAACACTCTACATTGGTTGCCAATAGGGAAGATAATTCTATTCAAACTTCTCTTAATCACCTTCATAGCATTCAACCAATGTGGCCCAACCTATCTACGAAAGGGGTTCAAAAGATATTATCCAGCGCGTTGTCTGAGATCCGCAAGCCAGAACTTACTCACTACACCTCATTTCAAACTGGCCACAAAGGGTGGCAAATCCATCTTTGTATTGGGAACGAAGGCTTGGAATAAACTTCCCCTCTCCCTGCGGTCTTTCTCCCAAGAAGCTCCCTTCAGGAAGGCATTGAAAACCTGGATCTTCTCTCTGCCTGACGCCTTGTGCAGGACCCTAGTGTAATGTGTGTGCAGAAACTAGGACATTCTTTTCCCTTTCCAACTCCTCCATCTGAGTTGTGTAAGCGCCAAGATACTCCTTGGAGTGGAAGTAGCGCGGTAGAAATGCCCATTACATTACATTACATCCCCATGGATCAACTTCGCCGCAAACCTATTGAACCTCAAGATAAAAGTTTGGTGACAATTTTGTAATCCAAATTCAACAGCATAATCGGACGATACGAATTAGGGTCCATTTTATCCTTACCCTTCTTTGCAAAGCTAACAATGTTCACCTGTCTAAAAGATTCCAGGACTACCCCTCCTTCCACAAAGAATTAATCAACAAAAGAATGAATTCTGACAATACTTTAAAGAAAACTTTATAAAATTCAGATGGTAATCCATCTGGGCCGCAGGCCTTACCATTGGTTAAGCTCTTCACTACTTCCTCCAACTCTTTTAGTGAAAAGAGACTAACCATAAAGCCTTTATCCATTTCCGAAAGGGTTGGAGGTGGATTTTCATGGAGGAATTTTTCAAGTAGCTGGTCGTCAACCATCTGGAGTTTACCATAAATGGCCTCATAATGGACAAGCATAATGCCCCCAATTTTCCCTGGATCCTCCGTGCGCACTGCCGTCAAAGGACAGTTAGTGACCTAAATTTGGTTCGCGGCCGCCTGCTCTTTGGCTTGCCACGCCAAAAGTCTGCCTGTGAAATTACTCTCTTCATACATTTTCTGTTGAAAACGTTGAAAAAAGGTTTCACTTTGAGCATCATACACGGAGCAAAGCTCACGCTTTGCCTGCTCAAGCTGTGTTTTAATAAAAGCAGAGGGATTCTGAAGAAATGCATCGTGAAGGGCTTGAATCTTACCTTCGAGTTCTATTTTATCAAGCCTAGCTTTTTTAGCTATTCCTGCATCTTAACCCATTATGAACCGCCGAACAAACGCTTTAAGTGAGTCCCAGACTACATTTGGAGTGGCGGACTGAATATTCTGAATTACAAATTGTCTAATCTCTGAACCCATAAACTCCACCCACTCCACATCATTTAAATATTGTTTATGAAAGACCCACAGTTTCGTAAGTCTCAAACCTGTCCCTAAATGGATTTCAATGTCAGCATTGCATGATCAGAAAACCCATTGAAGAAAAATTTTTGTTGGAAAAATCTAAACACTGAGAGACCCAAAAAAAAATCAATACGGGAAGAGGAGCAAAAACGGCCTGATCCACACGTAAATTTCCTTTCCGAGGGAAACACAGCTCGACAGGGGTCATGCAGATTTAACACTGCTCCGTAATTTTTCAAAACCTTAAGGGATTTTGGCTTTACCTGCCTATTTCCATGTACAAATCTATACGGGGGTTCATCAAGATGTTGAAATCCCCACCCACAATTAAGTCTCCCGGAACCTGAGTTAGTGATGGCATAGCTCCTCATAAGCCTTGATTATCCACCACCGGTGCATAAAAACTCACAAATGTAAAAGGGCGGGGCTTTGAGCTAAAGGAACACGTGACCCAACACCACCTCCCCATTTGATCTTTACCAGAGTTAACATAGTCTGTTTGTAAGTTTTTGTTTAAGAATATAGCAGTCCCTCTGTGGGAGGCAGAGGACGATGAGAAGCCCCTATAGGCTGCCCATGATTTAAACATAGAGAATTCTGGGATTTTTATATTCGAGATGTGGGTTTCTTGTAAAAGACTTAACCCAGGCTTTTCCGATTTTAACCATACTTCAATGGCACGCATTTTTCACTGATTATTCAACGCATTTACATTAAATGAAACAACTTTCAATGCTAACCTATTAGCCATAAAAAAATAATTTCTCTTGCCAAAATAGATGTAATAAAACAACATACCATTGAAAAACAACCGGCTTCATTTCTCCCCTTTCTATATAGTGTCCCCCATGCACCACCCCGACCCCCATAGTGTGGCCCTACCTTCCTCCCCCACGCTGACCACACAACCCCTCCCCCTAACAACTCGGGTGTCCTGTTATTACACCCCTGGGACCCCCTCCTCCTAGTCCCCCCATGTGAATTCATCCAAAACCCAGTGATTCCATCAGAATCATTTAGTAATATCCAAAGGCTAAGAGAAAAAACCTAAATCTAAACCCTACAACAGCAATTCAGCCCTACGACCCTGTGAAATTTCCTTCAATAAATCATGTGCCTCATCCAAGTCCGATAGCATGTGGAATTTGCCTTTCACCAATACTTTCAATTTCGATTGTTGAGCAATCGTAGCCAGGGCACCTTTTGCTTTGAAAAGATGGAGAATTTCGACGAATTCATTTCTCCTACGTGCTGCTGCTGCTGACATGTCTGAAAAAATGTGGCATTTAGTAGTCTCATTAACTGCAAATTGTCTTTGCTGAATCGCGTTAGACAATATAGTTTCTTTTATGCAGAAGTCCGAGAAATTTTGAAGAATTGTGCGTGGCAGCGTGGAGTTGGGAAAAGGGTGGGCAGGCACCCGATGTGCCCGTGTTATAGTCAGATCCCCTTCATGTTCTGGGATTACTTTTTGTTTTAGAAATGTCGTCACCTATTGGACTGTATTCGAGCCCTCTTGCCCTTCAGGAACTCCTACAATTCGGAGATTGGATCTTCGTGTATAATTTTCCAACTCGTCCAATTTTATTTCAAGCACCCGTTTGCTTTTATTTACCACCTTGACCTCTTGTCTGACCTCCGTCATCTGGTCCTCTAAGGTTGAGATTCAAGACTCTGCTTCTTGCAGTCTCAATGGAAAGCTTGCAACCGCCTCCTCAATTTTGTCGAGTCGCTGATGAATAGAGGCTAACTCAGCTCTCTGGAATCTTTTCACCTCTCGGACTTCATCCAGAATTAAATTAACAATATCCTTTACTGTCATCTGGACCTCGCTTGCTGATTCTGTATTCAAGCTAAGGATAGGACTGAAGAGGTCCACAACAGAAGGTGATTGATTTTCTACATGATCACTCAAAGAAATTGGCAGAGTCGACTTCGGAGATATGGGCTGTGGTTGTATCTGTGACTCAGCCCAGGAGGATTTAGTTTTGGAGAAATCAAGGGGACCAGATACCTCCTTCGCCTGGCTGTTACCATGTGCTGTTTTGAGAATTCCAGGATAAGAGTTCTTTTGTACAGTGAGCAGCGAGGATCCCGCATCTTGGTGCAATATCAAACCAGACAGTGATGCACCACTTGGTCCAGGATTGATTGTATCAGAGTCGGCTGTAGCCAGCTTTGCAGGGCATGAAATAGTAACTGATTGAGAGACCTCTAAGTTTCCCCCCACAGGCTGCGAAATTTGAGCAGGGCTGATAATGAGATGCGCACTAGTTTTCTTTACAAACAGAGGAAACTGTTTTGGCTCCTTAATAGCAGCAGGATTTTCTTTTATAAGGCCATTGAGTCCATACTTCTCCGCTTGAGCTCTGACCGGACTAGTAATTAATGCATTCACGTCCTCCTCCAATGTAGTATTAGCCACAAAGCTAGCCTGATTTGAATGCTCAATGGACAGTGACTCTTGCCCATCAGAGCTCTCCGCAGACTCCTTATCCATCAGCCTATCTGCTTCTTTAACTTCCTTTGCCTGAAGCCGACGGGCCTTGGCTTTAATCCTTGCATTTAGTAATGTGCCCATATTCTCAAAAATCACCTTGTATTATGCTCACAATGATTTCTCTCAGTATTTTTACAGCCTTGATAGCAATATAGCACAGTATTTATTGGCAGTTGCACAATTCCACAATTCCACTATAATCAGAGTGTGTCAGACAGTGTGCTTTCTTACTCCTTTCCCCTTCTGCATGAATACCTGCAGAACATTCAGTGAGTGTCTGCGCATTCCAAAATAAATATTTCAACGGATAAAGGAGACCGTGCTAAAAAAAAGAAAAAAAAAGTTTCACTGTAGTTCAGAGTCACAAACCAGCTTCAAACCGGTAATTAAATCAGCAGCTGCACCCTCTTTTGCTCCCTAGTCTCCCTCCACTCTCACCTGCCACGAGAACCAGGGATGCAGAGAAAAACTCGGGGTCGAGCACGGGCGTGTAGAACTGCCGCCTCACAGAGCAAAGACTCTTCACCGGGAAACTGCCTCTCTGCCGCGGCTGCCGCCGCTGTAATCAAGCCGCATATCATGGCAAAAACGCGGCTGAGGGAGGAGCAAGGATCGCAGGTGATCACGCAGTGGCGTGGAGCTCCGCCGACATCCCAATCAGCCTGGCTGTTCAATTCTGTAGATACCTAGCCGTATTCTCTTCCTTACCTCGATCACATTACTTGGGTCTATATCATGATATAGTATTTCAACATTGTTTACTCCTTATTGTGTCATTTTCCATAATGTGTTAGCGTAGCATATGTATGGCTATGGATTGTACAAAAATGTACTAGAATGGATTTACATAGTGGATTCCACTATTTGAAATTCCAAGTACATCCATTACATAGACAGCAAAGCGTTTATCTCAAGATATCCTTATATTGATCCATCTCTTATTTTAAAGGTTTTGGTAGAAACTCCACTTTTGCACACCTTATATACTTTGCACTGTTTAATTCAATCTGTTTATTCTCCAGCCAATTTAGTTCACGTTTCCTTTGTTCAAAACGACTCATGACAATTAGACCTTTAAAAGCAGGTACTCGGTAATGTTACTGTTGGACGTTTGATTGGGAATTTACCAATATCTCTATCATCCTCGATCACTTTCCAATACTTTCGAGAAAAGGTTTTTGATTTCATTGCTCTCTTCTGAGTATGTCACAAACAATCTGCCAATATATATTTCCACATCTTTGACAGATTCTAATTTCATTCATTTCAGCTTTTTCATTAGCACTTAATTTCAATCCTTGGTTTCAGTTTTTTGTAAAAAAATAAGTATTCAAGTTGTATCTTTGAGTAATTTCACCCAGGTCCCATTTACTATGTGCAGTAGGCCAGAAGCTGTGCTCACATCATGGACGATCACTGACAGAATATCGACGACCAGAATATCGACTACAAAAATATCAGACCCGAAATATCGATGTCTAGAATATCAAAGTCCTATCTACATAATGGTAAGTACAAAAATATCGAAAACAAATATTGTTGTTAAAAAAATTTTTTGTTATAAATATCCTTTTTTAATGTTTAAAAATAATGTAAAATAAATTAAATAATATATATTTAAAATAAACATTTTTAGAATCATTAGAAAATGTTTAAAATAATAACTGATACATATTATGTAAAAATAAATCAAACATACATATATATATAATATAATGTATATGTACTTAATAATATTAATAAATCATGTTTTAAATAAACAGTAGATAAAATATTGGATAGCAGAGGGGATAAAAGTACTATTCCCACACCAGAAAGTGCAACAGTAGGGAAAATGTTGGTTAGCGGAATAAATTAAATTACTATTCCTATTCCAAAAAAAAGGATCAGTAGGGAAAGTGTTGGATAGCGAAGTTTTAAAAATTACTACTCCTACTCAATAGAGTTCAAGAGTAGAGAAAGTGTTAAATAGCCGAGGGTAATAATTTACTATTCCCACTCCAGTAAGTACAGCAGTAGGGAAAGTGTTGGATAGCGTAGAGGTAAAAATTACTAATCCCACTCCAGAGAGTGCAACGGTAGGGAAAGTGTTGGATAGCGTAGGAATAAAAATTACTATTCCCACTCCAGTAAGTGCAACAGTAGGGAAAGTGTTGGATAGCGGAGGTGTAGAAAATACTATTCCCACTCCAGAGAGTGCAACAGAAGGGAAAGTGTTAGATAGCATAGAAATTAAAATTACTATTCCCACTCCAGTAAGTGCAACAGTAGGGAAAGTGTTGGATAGCGGAGGGGTAAAAATGACTATTCCCACTCCAGAGTGTGCAACAGTTGGGAAAGTGTTGGATAGCGTAGGGGTACAAATCACTATTCCCACTCCAGTTAGTGTAACAGTAGGGAAAGTGTTGGATAGCGGAGGGATAAAAATTACTATTCCCACTTAGAAAATGCAACAGTAGGGAAAGTGTTGGATAGTGGAGGGTTAAAAATTACTATTCCCACTCCAGTGAGTGCAACAGTAGGGAAAGTGTTGGATAACCTTGGTCCGAAAATTACTATTCCCACTCCAGTAAGTGCAACAGTAGGGAAAGTGTTGGATAGCGTAGCTTGAAGCAGGCGTAAGTAGTGATGCAGCATGAGACCTTGTAAATCTGTCCCTAAATATTTATAATGTTCAAACAATTAATAATTAAATATTATTACTTAAATTAATATAAAAACACTACAAAATAGAAATATAAAATAAATAGTCATAAATGAAAAAGATTATTTACTTTTTTAAATTAAGTTACTTCCCACCCAATTCCCTTATAAACCTACAATCCACTTCTTAACAAAATAACACTATTACCATAATTAACAATTTAATAATTATTACAAATTAATACCCATTAATAATTAATTAATAATACATTAATTAAAAATACTTTAAAACAAAAATTAATAATTACTGTACTATAAATAATTTACTTCCCACCCTATTCCTCTATAAACCCACAGCCCGCTAATAAAATAAAATAATATAGTTATCAGTTAATCAATTAATACAAATTAAAAAACAATAAGTAATCATTAATAAATTCATCATAAATACTAATAAATACTAATAAATAACAACTAATAAATAACAATTAAAATGTATTTATTATAATTATATTACTGGGCACCCTATACCCCTATAAACCCACAACCCGCTCCTAAAATAAATAACTCAATTATTATAATGATCAATTAATAAATTTAAAACAATTATTCACCAACTAATAATTATTAATTAATTAATTACTAACTATAAACCCACAACCCGCTCCTAAAATAAATAACTCAATTATTATAATGATCAATTAATAAATTAAAAAAATTATTCACCAACTAATAATTATTAATTCATTAATTATAAATAGTAAGAAATAAAATTAATAATTATGTTATTATAGTAAAATTACTTCTCACCCTATTCCCCTCTAAACCCACAACCCGCTCCTAAAACAAATTACACAAGTAATAATATAATCTATTAATGAATGAATTAATAATAATTATTAATAACCAATTAATAATTCATTAATACTAAATTAATTATAAATATTAATAGCTGTTTTTACATGATTGCTTTATTATAATTAAATTACTTCCCACCCTATTCCCCTATAAACCCACAACCCGCTACAGAACTAATATATGCAAAAATTATTTAACATAAGATTAATTATTGCTAGAAATGTAACACATATATTAAAAGAATTGCTACACTTATACAAAAAAATTACATCACATACTTTTAACATACATACTAAAATACAGAACACTAATATAAATATCGATATTAACAACAATATTTTTACTAACGATATTACCGTCTTCGATATTAAAAAACCCAATATGTCTTACCTTACTATCGATATTCTGTACCACGATATCCTTGATGTCGATATTCTTGTACCTCGATATTTAAAACTCGATATTATTGTACATCAAAAAAAACTCGATATTCTGACTGTTTACCATCATGGACTAGATTATAACTTTAGGGAGTATCAATTAGATCCTGAAATAAACATCTCGAAGAGTGGCGCCAGTCAGAGTAGTGCTTACCAACAACTCCTCTGTGGTGGCAGGCAACACCACAGTGCAGTGCTTGAAAGTACAATGCAACAGCAAGGAAAATGCACCACCCCTACACAGGATTGTCACAAACAAGGTGAATTATGCTAGCAAAGTCAGGGGTGATAGAATAATACAGACATAGGTGTCATTTTCATCTAAATTTGCCAAAATATATGTACTTTTACTAACACCCAAGGTAATGCTGGTGAGAACCATAATACGTATTACATGTTTCAGTAGTTAGGATATTTAACTCAAGGTAGTTTCCGCCAATAGAAGGTGCAAGCATGATCTGCAAATTGAAGGAATGGTACTGGGCCTCGGCAGTCCTAGCTCAACCTCACTGGCTGCTGCTATTTGTCAGATAAAACTGAAACTCTTGCTCTAGCACAGAGCCATTGATTGGATATATGTAGCCATCTGCAGATTATTAGAGCAACTTCTATCCTTATGTCAGGAGCTGAGCTAGCTTTGGCTGCTCCATGCTAGTGGTGGAAGTCCTTCGAGGTTTTAAGGATGTTACTAGAATTACTTTACCTCACTAGCAGGTCTCACATTATGGATCGCAGGCACTTCCGACTAGCCTTAAAAATTGTTTTTTAGGGATTCTTTTTTTGCCAAATGCCCTAAGGGTGACATAGACTCTCATGACTTCTTACTTCCATAAAGATATTGTGCCCAGAAAGCCCCTGGCAGCACTAGCGTTTCATGGTTGTGGCTCTGCATAACTCACAATATGACTACGCATTGTCTGTGTCAGACCGCTATCTGTAGGATATGCTTTGACATAAAAACATGAGGGAGCCAGAAATCATTTGTATGAATATAGTAATATAGAGCTCCATTTCCTCCTATCTATTTTAAGGAAAAGCGAAAGTCTGTCCCAATAACAACTGTCATCTTTCTGTGTTCTCGGTATGTCGAGGCAGGGTGGTAACAGTAACTACAGCCCAAGATGGAGGCAAGACCTGTACCCCAATAGCTACGAACTTGGGGCACACAGACCCATTCTTTATTAACAGGACCATCCAGAAAAAAATCATAGCTCTTTAGTAAGTCCCTCCTCTCTGACAATCACCATCAACAGGCATTCTAGAATGCTGTTCTGTCTGATGACGTCTTCTTGAATTTAGAGATGTACTGGAACATACTTCACTGGATGCGTCCTTTAAGAGTTTTCTAACAATACAATCGCAGAGTAAGGAGAGAACACAACATCCCTTCAGTTCATCCTTTGCTCGATTATGATCCATCAGCCTGATTCATGTAGCTAAATTGCACTCGCAAAGGGCCAGATTCTCAGAATCTAGCCCTTTGCGAGCGCAATTTTTGCATTTGGTATTCATGATACCAAATGCAAAAATCGCTATTTAAGAATTCGCATATTTGCGTGGAATGGCATTTAAGGAATCTCTAATAGAGATTCCTTAAATGCTATTCATGACACACAACAAAATAGCGATATTGGACATTTGGGGCCGCTATTTACCGACAGGTCAGACCTGTCGGTAAATAGCAAAAACTCAGAAAAATGCTTTTAAAAGCATTTTTCAAAGTTGCATGTAGCACACACACATGTCCTTTGGACATGTGTGTGCGCAACACCTGTCCAAAAGTGCATTTTAGGGGTGCTACAGGGCGTCCTTTGGACACCCCTGTCACCCTTAAAATCGCTATCTCAGTTGCGAGTAGCAAATTGCTACTCGCAAATCCCCATTCATTCCAATGGGCCTCTTGGCCCATAGGAATGAATGGGGAGTATTTGCGAGTAGCAAATTGCTACTCGCAAATAAAGAACATGTAGGAATCGCTATTTAAGTAGCAATTCCTACATGAATGCCGTTTTGCGTGTCCTCAATAGCGAATCGCTATGATTCGCTATTAGGGACACGCAAAACGGCCCGTACATGAATCAGGCTGCAAGATCGAAAATGTTCCCAATGAAGAGGGAAAGAGAGGTGTACAAAGAAACAACAACAAACGCGCTCGGGAGAATGGGAATGGGATGTGTATGTGAACTTAACAGATGTCCTATGGGTAAACGCATTCAGTACGCAGTATGAATAACACTGCAAAATATAAAAACAAACATATCAAAATGGTATGTGTCCAACTGACCATGGCGTACCACAGCAGATGTAGACCCAAGGTGCCTCAGGTGAAAATCAATTCATTGCATGTCAATTATTTTACAAAGAGAATGGGTGATTGGCCGTGCATCTTTGTGGCAGAGGTCCTCATGTGAATGAGGCACAAGAGCACTAAAAACAGACATTGGCAAAGCCAATAGGTCTAGCTTGCATTCTGAGTCATGCCTCAAACATGAAAAGCCATCATGCATTGAAAAAACAATTACAACAGCTGTAAATATGCAATTAATCCATGAGAAAAATAATTTAAAGTACAATGATTCAGTATACTTTTGAATTGTAAAATAGTCCCTTATCCATTGTAATTCAAGAACTATGCACTATAAAAACACCACAGAAGGTGGAAGAACACACTAAACAGTGAATGGCATGAGCTGAGAGAAAAATACTTCTCTAGGCAGAACTAACGCCCGCTCTGTTTTTGCAACAAATGGTCTTACAGGCAGACTGTGCTGTCAAGCCAGACCTTAAAAGGTTTGAAGTCTATAGGGCTGAAATACACTTTACCATCCTGACCACATGCTATGAGATGACATGGCAAGGCATCAAGAGGGTTTAGTAATAAATGAATCAAACCAACACCAAGTCCATTGCACTGAAGCTAAAGGGAGAATTTGTGCCTCGAATTCCATTGAGCATCTCTCCGTTGTTCCTGGTTCTTTATAACAGAAAGAACCAGCACTGTGTTGTTCAGCTAGCAAAAGGCATGGTGTGGCAGTATACATTTCACTTGCTATATTTTTGCAATAACAACTCCTCTGTGTTCCTGATCATGATACAATTACAGCCCGTGTGTATATTAACATCAACTGTGTTTGACTTACCATTGGCTATCTCCCTTGAAGAAAACATACAACTTTATTAATTTAGAAAATGAATGACCAAAATAAGAGTAGCAATGATTTCCTCTAAAAATATGTATATAAAAAAAAGGAAGGTTAACTTCCATTGCTACTTCCAAATGTGAATTGTGATTTGTCTGGTTACTAAATGCGAATGCAGTGTTATTGTGTTTTCTTTTGCAGAAGCCTTATTTCTTAGCCCAAAAGGGTAATCTGGTATTATGTTTTTTACAAATGGCAGATTATGCTTCCTCCCAACTGTATTTGTTTACACGCATTGGCAACCATCAGATAGTTACCACTATCCCATACATTGTCAGTTGAACATATTTGTGTTTCACATGAGATTATTTCCCATTCAATTGTTCATATCAGATGATCACAAATTTAAAGCCAGCTATAGTTCTTCAGTAATGAGGCTTCAAGTGTGTTTCACAAACATACCATTGACAAACACAGCACAACCTTACCCAGATTCACAAGCTGAACAAATGTTTGTCACTGAAAAGGTAACATGGGACAAGAAAAATCAAACAGGTGCTAGATGTGCTAGATGGCCAAAGAAATTTGCCCTGAAACAGCTTGAGCTGACATTTATGAGTGAAACGGTCAATTTGCCTTCTTGCGTCCAAAGACAGCATCTCCCGAATACAAAAAATGCAGCCTCTCAAGGCCAGTAAATTTGCAAAATGCGATGCAGCGCGCGCTACGAAATTCTTTTTTATTTATTAAATTGTTTACTTACCTCCAAATATCCATATGCGGTTTTTATCACCCCCCACCCTGCCCCTCCCCCGCCTCCCTGCCCCACCGCAACTCCCTCCACGGGCAGCGGCTGGCCATCTTGGAAATTACCAGATTGCGGGGCATATTTACAAAAAACTTTCGGAGCACGGAGCTCCTCCAAATTTGACAACACCGTGTTCCAACATTTTTAAAACGCAGGGATGCGCTGTATTTACAAAAGTAGGGCGCACCCCTGTGTTCAGCACAGGCAACCTGCTAGCATGTTGCAAGTGTGCCTGCGCTGCAGGGGTGATTGTTTATGTGCAGGAAGGGACACCTTCCTGCACATAAACAATCTATAATGGCAATTTGCTTTCTCTATGTCTGCTGCATAATACAGCACACATATAAAAAAACACAAGCAAAAATTCTCCTTGTATCGCCATTCTAGGACCAGGCCTTAGTTTTTGACGCTGCCCAAGCCTTGTAAATCCGGCGCAGCATCGAAAAGCAATGGGTGTTGCCGTGGAACACCCACAGGAACACCCATTGCATGCCCCTTTGCCACAGTATCCTGCTGCAGAAAGGGGCATATTTACAAGGTGGCGTTAAGCCATGTTAAGTGCTCAGCCACTTAACATGGCTTAAGGAGCACCACCCTGTAAATATGAGGAATGGTGCCCGAGTGTAAAAAAAAGTGACGCTCCGGTGGAAAAAAGGAGCTTAAAAATATTCTCCAGTTTTTTTGGGCCTGGTCATTCAGAAAAGGCTGCATAATGGATTGCACTAAATGTTTCCCATTAAGCAAAAAGGAATCACCGCGTACCCATTTGTTAGCAGGTAAGATGAATTTAGAAAACTGTAGATAGAGGTTGCACCTTTCAAATTGCGAGTAAAAAAATAATTAGGCCCTTTGCCCTATTGAAACACTAAACCCTGAAATCAATGACCTGTTTGCTTTTCAATAAAAACATTGCTCTGCTTTGCACCCTATTTAAAAATAATGCCTAAAGCCACATAATTGATCAAGATAATAAAAACCTTTATGCCGACCATGTTTCTTAATTTAATACAACTAAGTAGTGCACTCTGCATATGAAAACTAGATATGTTATCAGAGAGCATTCAAAAATGTCCATTTTAAGGGAAATGTGTTGACAAATGGCAAAGCAAAGTTTTTGTTGAGTCTCAAGAGTTTAGCCATGACAAGCGGCAATAATGAATTGGATTAATTAAAAAAGCCTTTCAAGATGAAACGGAGTCGGCCCTCGATAAAATGCCATGTGCATTAGACAAGCATTATGGAAATGAAGGCTTGTGTAGTACAATGTAGATTAGCCATCTATAAAAGGTTCTCGAGGTACAGGGAGAGGGGCAATTTGGGTTTAGTGCATCTTTGAAATCCGCCGCGGACGGCGGGCGCGGTTTGAAAGCCTCGTGATCCACTTGTCTCCAAGGCCCTCCAGCTGAAAGATCAAAATGGAGACCTTTGCTCTGATGTTGTTTATGACGCATTGTGCGAAGAAGGGGTCAGCGGTAACAGTAACAGGAAGTGCTGCCCTGGTCATGGCCCGGCACTTCCGCTGATCTCGAATGGAAATGCATGAGTGACAAGAGCATAGGTCTTCTGCTGCTGTGATGACCAGCAGGGCATAGTAATGGCTGGCAATGCTAAGAACTTGTGATTACCAACACAAAGAAGCATGCAATAACATTACTGTTGTTGCCACTAACAACTATTTAGCAATACATTAGACCATCTCTTAGGGCCTCATTATGATGCTGGTTGGACGTATAGGGCAGGTGTCCGGCCAACTATATGTCAGTGGTTTCACCTGCCCGATTATGCTGTTTTCCATTGCGGTTTGAGCTGCGGCCCTAGAACTGGCTGCAGTGGAAATGGCAGTTTTAAAACATCAATGTGGTGCCTGGCACACGATGCATGGATGTTTGGGGGCAACACAGGTGCCCCTATGGGCCCATAAGAGAGGCCCACAGGGGACGGGTGCCCCGCTAGGGATCCCAAAGTCCCATTTTGTCTGCCTTTACATGGAAAGGCAGAGGGAAGAGGGACATCGTAATGCCTGCTGCGGTGCCTCCATTGTATGGATTATGGACCAATGCTCCGATGGGCTCCTTGAGCCTGTCAGAAGAGTCCTTTGGTCCCTTTGTCTGCTGCCCTCTGACTGCCAGCATCGTAATGCGGCGGTCAGACCACTATGCTGAATGTCAATGGGAAAGTCGGTGGCAGTCCCACCAACATCATAATCTGGCGCATTTGTTTCCTCTACATTCACCTTAAGAAGCTCGACAACCCATACCTAGTCTCATGTCTCGTTTTACAGGATTATCTAGGCCAGTCCAATGACCTCCTTAATAGCCACATTACATGATTCTCATTAGTGAAGCTATCACTTGAATATAGATAAAAAATAATTGCATAGATTATACTTGCATTGCTCCCTTTCACCGGTCGGTTCTCCAGCCGTATTTTCCCAGAGACTATTATATCAAACACTGTCTGTCCTCCATATATGTGACTGCTTCGTAGAAAACTTTGACTTTTACTCCAGTCAGCACATAGTTTTTCGGGGCACTAGATATATGAAAGAAAAGGCCCACAAAGCCTTTTAGCCGTGCACTGATTCCAGATTTCACCACATGAATAGTTATGAGCTAAGCCTGTAGCCATTTCTGTCATATATTATTGTGGGAGCTACAAAGGCTTGTTGGGCACGAAATACCTTTATTGATAAGGGACAAATCAAATAGTCCTAGTCACCATAGCACTTCCCGTTGCTTATTGTTTTGGAACAAGGTGACTTCACTTGCTCTGTTTCACAAGATCATATAGAAAATGAAAAGCATTTCATTATGTTATCTAACTTTCTAAAGACATAATATGCAGCACCTAGTTTGTGAGTAAAAGACAGCAAATTTTATTTACAAACCTGATTATGGTTTCTTGTATATAAGATAAGTATTTGTGCAAGGATTGTCACTCAATCCCAAATAATAATATTGCAAAGTGGGTTTTAAATTAAAGTTGTTGTAAGTTAGGGGATTGTCAGTGTTACACCTGCCATCCTTGGCCTGTTTTTCCCCCTAACATTTTGCCTTCAATCTCCTGTTTTGCTTACATCGTTTTTGCTAGCTTTAGGAATCAGCACACTTTACTACTGCTATTCATAACAGAAACATGGGCAGATAAATCCTCAGAAATAGACCTGGCATTGGCAGTGCCGGCGGGTTACTCTATCCTTCGCGCAGACAGAATTGGTAAGCGGGAAAGAGGGCTGGCCATTATCGGCAAAGAGGTATTTCAGGTAAGGGGTTTGGACGGATTGAACTCCCCGGAGTGTGAAACCCTACCATTTAAAATCTGTATTACCAAAAACTACACATTCAATGGTCTTTTGCTTTATAGGCCTCCAAAGGCTAATGCCCCCTTGTCACAACTGATGGGCCCTGTTCTGGAGTCCAGTTTAACCGGGGCAGATTACACGATTCTGGGGCATTTTAATATCCACTTGGAAATAGCGGATGACAGCAACACAGCACTTCTCACAGAGGCCATGACCAGCTGTGGCAAGACCCAACTAGTACGACAAGGAACTCATTCCGTGGGTCACACCTTGGACGGGATCTTCTCCTCTAACGCTAACATCAGCATTTGGGAGGTGATGCCAGTCTCTTAGTCGGATCACAAAGTGGATAATTTCATCCTAACTGTTGACCACGCAAAAACGGTCAGGGTCCAGCGGGGGAAAACCACCCATACCAGGACTGGGATAAGATCGATATTGCCGAATTCCAAGCACAGCTTGGCGCCACTATATCCGGCTTAGATTATGATTATTATAAAACAAAAATAAACAAGTCAAAAAATTTGAGCAAAGAATTGTTTGCCACTGTAAAGAAACTGTATAATGTAATGTAAGATACATTTATATAGCGCTACTACCACTCCAAGGAGCATCTTGGCGCTTGATATCAGCCCAGATGGAACAGGTCGGTTAGCTGAAAGCAGCTCGGTGGACACTACACCCTTTATACTAGAGCTTTACAAGCGGCATCAGTGAGAGAGAAAACCCAGGTCTTCAGGGCTTTCCTGAAGTGGCATTCACTGAGCCCGCGGCCAAACAGATTGCATGTAGCACAGATCTGTGTAATGATTTAGGGCTATTTTTTACCGATAAGGTAAGACTCATTTATGATTCCTTCACTCCACCTCACCATGATCTGCAAGTATGGGGAAATCTCCAGCCTAGTCAGGGCAAGTCCACAGTCTCTAGCCCCCCATAGTTCAAATTCTCAGCCCCTTCAATTGAACAGATCAATCACTTAGTTTTGTCAACCAAATCTGGGAACTCTCTGGACCCATGCCCCCCTAAGGTCATGCAAATGTTCCCAGAGCTGCTCAGTAACCAACTCCAGCTGCTCCTCGCCAACATAATACGGTCCAACTCCTTTCCGAAAGCCTGGAAGGCGGCTTCCGTTTTGCCACTCCTCAAGAAGCCTAACCTCGACCCTTCCATGCCTGCCAACTTCAGGCCGATTTCGAGAATCCCATTCCCGGCTAAGATCTTCGAAAAACTGTTGAATTCACAACTCACGGGGTTTGTCAGGGACTCGCATGCCTTAGATGTTTCCCAATATGGGTTCCGAGAGGAACATGGGACAGAAACTGCCTTGGTGATGGCAGCGGAGGGAATCAGGAGCATTCTGGACGCAGGGGGGAAGGCCGCCCTCATTTTGTTAGATCTGTCGGCGGCCTTCGACACTGTTAAACATGAGATTCTCCTAACCCGGCTGGAGGAAATAGGCCTACATACATCTGCAATTGCTTTGCTGGCCTCCTTTCTGGGAGAAAGATCTTTCTCGGTTCAGCTTGGGGAATTCACTTCAAGGTCCTCCAGTCTGCCCTGGGGGGGTACCCCAGGGTTCCTCGCTAAGCCCTTCCCTTTTTAATATTTATGTTGCCCCCTTAGCCAACATCATTAGAAGTTGCGGGTTCATCTCACTTTCCTATGCTGATGACACCCAAATAGTGGTGGCAATTTCCAACAACACTACTGAGACTGCGGAAAGATTTAGGCATTGCATGGACTAGGTCAGTCATTGGATGCAGGCTAATTGCCTAAAACTTAATGGCGACAAATCAGAGGTCATGCTTCTGGGGGCTGAACCTAACATCTGGTCCAGCAAATAGTGGCCCGACAGTTTCTGCAGATGTCCATCGCCAGTGGACAACGTAAGGAACTTGGGGGTTATATTCGAGTCCAAACTTACTTTTAAGGCGCAAATAAACAAACTCGCCTCCCCTGTATGGTACACGCTAAAACTAATCAGGAAGATGCTGCCATACATTCCACAGGACACATGCAAAACCCTGGTCACCTTGCTGGTCCTCTCAAAATTAAATTATGGCAATGCACTTTATGCAGGTTTGCAAAAACAGCTATTATTAAAACTCCAGCGGCTACAGAACACTGCAGCAGGCTGGTACTGAATATTCGAAGGTTCGAACCAGTGGCCCAAAAAATGAGAGGTCTCCACTGGCTCCCTGTAGGAAAAAGAATCCAGTTCAAGTCATCTTGTCTGGCTTACAAAACACTGCATGGATCAGGCTCTCACTTCCTAAAGAGAAATCTAAAGCTTTACGAACCATCCAGGGCACTAACATCTAGTAGTGCTAAGCTTCTCATAACCCCCAGATTTAAACAACTAAGATGGGGGGAGAAGTTTCCTACTAAACACAGCAAAAACTTGGAACAAGTTACTCGTTGAATTAAAAAACAGTCCCTCAACTGTGGCCTTTCGGAAGAACCTGAAAACTTGGCTTTTTTCAGCTTAGTCCAGTGATGTGGGCCGCAAGGCTCTTCTCTTCTGCAGCTCAGTTCATCAGCGCCAAGACGCCCTTGGGCTTTCGTGCGCTCCATAAATCCACCAATCAAATCAATCAAATCAAATCAAATCAAGCAGTGCTAAAGTGCTTGTGATCGTGCCTTAAAACATGGTAAGTTTAGCTTTTAGACAATTGGCATATTTAATTTATTTGTAAGTCCCTGGTAAGCTGGCACTACCTGTGCCCAAGGCATGTAAATGAAATGGTCCTAGTGGGCCTGCAGCACTGATTAGGCCAACCACCTAAATTGCACGTTAAACACGTCTCAGGCCTGCTATTGCAGCCTGTATATGTAGTTTTAAACTGCCATCTCGACCTGACAAAAAAAAACTTTTGCTAGCCCAGACCTTCCTTTTTAATACATGTAAGTCACCCCGAGGAAAGGCCCTGGACGTGCCAGAGTGCAGGGTGCAGTGTAATTAAAAACGTGAACATGTACGTTTTATATGTTCTGATAGTGAAAAACTCTTAAATTAATGTTCATTATTGCAAAGCCTAGCTTTCTCATAGGACAACATTGGAGTTTCCCTATTACATTTAATAAGCTGTAATTTCCAAATGGGTGCAGGTAGCCAGTTCAAGTTTGGTTTCTTTGGAACTGTAATGAAAAATTCTAACTTATGGTGAAGTCGGATTTTAAATTACAATTTTGAAAATGCCACTTTTAGAAAGCTGTACAAAAGGGGCTGGTGATGGACGGAGCATCTGAACCAACCAAACACTCACACCCAGTCAACAGATCTGGGTTTAATCCATCACCGTTTTTAGCCCACTCTGCCATCCCAGTTCAGTCATGGCCATATGCAAATCAGTCTGACCCTGTGCCTCATGGGAACAGTCCAGCCCGAACTGCCAAGCCATGCCTTCCCTGGACCGGAAACAAGCTTCTGAGGACCGGTTTCTGGAATTTCAGGCGTCTTCAGCCCGGCTTGCTTGAATCCAGTGGCAAAGTGAGCAAGGGACTCACGTCTGAGCATACCCTGCCAACTTATGGCGAACAAAGCGGTACAAAAGGGGGTGGTGATGGACGGAGCATCTGAACCAATCAAACACTCACACCCAGTCAACAGAACTGGGTTTAATTCATCACCGCTCTTTAGCCCACTCTGCCACCCCAGTTCAGACATGGCCATATGCAAATCAGTCTGACCCTGGCCTCATGGGAACAGTCCAGCCCGAACTGCCAAGCCATGCCTCCCTGGACCGGAAACAAGCTTCCGAGGACCGGTTTCTGGCATTTCAGCCGTCTTCAGCACGGCTTGCTTGAATCCAGTGGCAAAGTGAGCAAGGGACTCGCGTCTGAGCATACCCTGCCAATTTATGGCGAACAAAACGGTACAAAAGGGGGTGGTGATGGACGGAGCATCTGAACCAATCAAACACTCGCACCCAGTCAACAGATCTGGTTTGAATCCATCACCGTTCTTTAGCCCACTCTGCCACCCCAGTTCAGACATGGCCATATGCAAATCAGTCTGACCCTGTGCCTCATGGGAACAGTCCAGCCCGAACTGCCAAGCCATGCCTCCCTGGACCGGAAACAAGCTTCAGAGGACAGGTTTCTGGCATTTCAGCCGTCTTCAGCCCGGCTTGCTTGAATCCAGTGGCAAAGTGAGCAAGGGACTCACGTCAGAGCATACCCTGCCAACTTATGTCGAACAAAACAGTACAAAAGGGGGTGGTGATGGACGGAGCATCTGAACCAATCAAACACTCACACCCAGTCAACAGATCTGGGTTTAATCCATCACCGTTCTTTAGCCCATTCTGTCACCCTAGTTCAGACATGGCCATATGCAAATCAGTCTGACCCTGTGCCTCATGGGAACCGTCCAGCCCGAACTGCCAAGCCATACCTTCCCTGGACCAGAAAGAAGCTTCCGAGGACCAGTTTCTGGCATTTTAGCCGTCTTCTGCCCGGCTTGCTTGAATCCAGTGGCAAACTGAGCAAGGGACTCACGTCTGAGCATACCCTGCCAAACATTTCTTCTAAATTAAGCCTGACTGCTCTGTGCCAAGCCACACAGGGGGCTGATCACAGGTTAATTTAGGATTGGCTTGTGCCTCACCCTGACAATGATTGTGCTAGCTGCTTGTCAATGGCTAACATCTTAGTCAACCAATAACCATATTTCTCACATTGAGCTATTTATTTTGCTATTTAAACCCATCTCATCTTGTGCTGCTAGTCTGGCCTGCTATTCTCTGCATATTTCCCTATGCCTGCCTGAATTCTGAGGCTTATGCCTCAACTTGTTAGTGATAGAGAAATTGTTTGCTCAATATGTTGATCAGTTCCACCAGGTACTAGACTGCTACTGCAGAAGCTCCTGGCTGTGACCAAACACTACAGCCAAGACTTGCGTCCTTCTGGTGGCAGAGGATGAATGGTGAGTCATGTTCTTTATCAAGATGTAGAGGGAATAAGCAAATATGCAGACCTACCACCCACAATCCCAGGTAGTGGTGCAAAAGAGTGCATCTCTGCCTGTGCATGGTAGTTCTCTAAGGCCTGGTGTTGGCACATAAAAGCCATAACTGCCATGTTGTATAGCACTGGAGGCAACCTTGTCTCCGATAGGGAACCTCCAAAATGTAGAACACTATTTTGCTTTTATTTGTAGATTTATACCTAACAGTCACAATGCATGCGTACAAGCATATATGCATCACATTCTGTTTGCGTTTACAGGAGGGTTGTGTGCAGCTGCAGAGAATCGTCTGAAAGGCAGCATTGAAATTACAAATCTGCTCTCTGAGCTTTGGTAGACTTGGGGAGAATTTCAATTACGCCAGGGGAATTGGAGTAATTTTGGTAATTCTGCATTATTATTTTGCGTGGAATTACCGATATTTACACCAAACTCCTGCTTGCATAATTAAGAGTAAATTGGGGGGGAGGATCCTACTTTGAGAGCACATATAGCGAGCCTGAGCAGGCACTTGCTCTTGGCATTTGTGTTCTGATTCAAAATGGCACTGTTTCTTAGCACAAAATGCATCCTCGCGTCCATTTTTGATGCAAGGCTAATCGCGCAATAAACAGACCACGCAGTTTTAAGCGTAAAAGGCCATTTATTAGACCAGAAGTGCGCATAACAATAATTCAACAGTAACAATAACAGCAAACCCCCATTCACACTTCCCCCCCATTCGTTTCATTCATCCACGTCATCACTGAGCCCTAGCGGCTCCAAACACCCTTCTCTTGTCCGTCAATCACCCTTCCAGCCCCCAGTCATTGCAAACTTCCAATCAAACTTCGGTCCGTCCTGTGCCGAGTCCCCCCCCAAGGGATGGGTATGCCCGCTCTTGACCCCCTATCCCTTCGAAACCTGCCTACCGCAGCTCTGGCCTAAACTGGCAACGCAACAGACCGGCCCAAGAACCACCTCCAGTTGCCGGGTGGGTGGGCGGCCTTTCGAGCTCCCTCCCGATGGTGCCAGGCGCAGAAAAGAGGAAGATCCCTTCCTCCCCCGCGCTTAAGTACCCACCCCCTAACTCCTCCCCTTCCCCTGCCTGGACTATCCCCTGCGCGAAAGACCCCGGGGAAAGACTAGTCTGCGACTCTGCTTTCCCCGGGGCCCGGCATTTTGCGCTAAACAAGTAAAGTTAAATCCCGGTAGTGAGTGGGGGAATCCAACCACATTTACCAACCACAAACATCTGCTTGTGCTCTCCATAAGTGTTTTGTTGCAGTTCTATTCAAGTTCTGTTGCATTTAGCGTTATTTCTTAGCACTAAATGCATCCTCTAAACAGAGAAACATTCTCTTGTATAATTCAAGTGTAATTACGCGGAATTCTTAGTTAATTCCAGGTGATTATGGTATTCAGAATTAAGTGAGTTATGCCCACCCGCTGTCAAATTACATGTTCACTCCTGAAAGAAGGCCTGAGCTACGTTTTGGTATGGCAAATGGTTTTTGACATCCCTTACCACTCTTGACTCTGCTATATGTTCCGTGATTAATTTCATTTGTTCTTTTTCACTGATATATTTTGTCCAGTGCAAGGGGCAAAAGAGGTCCTGTACATATACATAAATAAGTAAATAAATAAATAAATAATACATAAAATAAAACAAATCATCAATTATTATGCCGCCCCAGTGGCTAAAATATTGGAAAAAGCTAAGGGATTATGAATCTTCAAAGGGATATGCTATTCAAATCCCAGACAGTTCACATTGGGCTGTGAGTGAGAACTGCAAACAACCATGTTTGAAAAAGTTGAGCAAACATTAATCTCGTTTTTTACTTTAGGCAATTGGAGTCTTCCATAATAATACATTTCACAAGAGACTATTTAACTCCTGACATCCTAAACATTCAATAGTTTTGTATTGCGTGCTAAAATAGTCTCTCGTCCATTCTCCGCGTCAGACACGTACCTGTTGTTAATATGTGATTTAAACGCTATTACAAATACTTCAAGTGTGCTAACTCACGTGAATGTGTAGGAGAAGCTGCCACTTATAATCAAAACTTGTACAATTTGATACTTATTTAGAAGTTTTTGTAGATTGCCTGTAGCTGTGACCAGCAGTCTAGGGGTGCCGAAACATTTACCAGCGCAAACTAAATACATTGGTAGATTTTCCACCATGCAGCTGTGGGTGCAGAATCAATTTAAACAGTATGGAAACTGCAAAGTGATCGCCGCAAAATTAGAAAAGCATATCTGCCTATAGTGAAGTTTTGAGGTATACTCTCTGCATAGCCCATGTTCCTTACTATGAGCCAACTAATCGTGCTAGAAACAATGGGGCATATTTAATAAGTAGTGACGGATTGCAGCATTAGCCTTCCTGGCTTAACGCCGCATTCCGCCACTTCTGAAACGCAGGGCAACACCATATTTACAAAAATATGGTGCAGTCCTGCGTTTCCCCCTGCGATGGTGCTAAATTTAGCAGCCTAGTGCCAACACGGACACCCTTGCACCATAGTGCAAGGGTGTCTGCCTTAACCCCTTCCATGCGGCCGCGATTCTGTGCCTGTGCGGCAGAATCGCGAGTGGGCGGGTTCATGACGGCCCCCAGCCGTCATCAGCACACGAGCACCGTAGTGCATGACGGCTGGGGGCCGTCATCAGCATGGAAGGTGTTAAGGAGAAGATTGTTTATGTACAGAAAGGTTTCCTTTCCTGCATATAAACAATCTTTAAATGGCAATTTGTAACTTCTGTGTGAGCTGCTTAATGCAGCACACATACAAATTACAGAACGTCATTTAAAAAAAATGATTATTTATGTGCAGGAAGGGGACCTTCCTGCACATAAACAATAATTGCTGTTTGCTTTTTCCACGTGTGCTGCACAACACAGCACACATGGAAACAGCAAAAACAAGGAGAAATTAAACATTTCCCTCGTTGTGCCAGGGTAAGACCAGGTTTTT
The DNA here is from genome assembly GCF_964263255.1 of Lissotriton vulgaris. Taxonomy (NCBI): domain Eukaryota; kingdom Metazoa; phylum Chordata; class Amphibia; order Caudata; family Salamandridae; genus Lissotriton; species Lissotriton vulgaris. The sequence goes on from NC_141687.1 coordinate 901,996,131, forward strand.
CCTGGCCTTAACTCTGGTGCTGCCTCTTATTTACGCCACCCTTGCAAATATGGGGCAGCATCGAAATCAATGGGTGTTCCATTGGAATGCCCAATGCGACACCCATTGCCCGCCCCTTTCACGCTAAGTGAAGCTTGATAGGGTGCCTTTTTTACAAGGCAACTCGTCCTTGCCATTGCTGATTTTCAAGATGCAAAGAGGCAGCACAGGTGGCCCTCTGGATTGTCTGAGGTGCGAGTCAGTCAGACGCTGATTGAGGAACCTTAAAGACTGTCTGGAGAGGAGAAAAGAGGTGGAGATGGGAGAATGGTACAAATAAAGAAAGGAAAAAGGAAAAGAAGAGTAATGTCGAACTATGTAGTTATAAATGTACATTTTTTACAAAAACTGGTTTGCTTTGTTAAAACATTCTGTTTATAGACTGGAGATTTTGTTGTCTGCAAGGATCAACTAACAGAGAGCACTGGAGGGAAAACGGAATGTTCCAATGTTACTTACCATTCATAAATAGAATGTTGATCAAACAATGGTTACATTCTACTGGTGGTTCAAAGTTATCTTTAATATATAATTTCCATGAAATATGGAACTTGGTTCATGGGTCAGTGCGAAATATGCATTTTTGTACCACTACACTGTGCATTACAACGCACACACCCATATGCACACGCATCCCAGACCTGCCCCCTTCTGTGGGGGAATTTCATGCTTGTTACACCATCACTGCACATCAAAGGGAATATATACATAAAACATATTCAAGCACTGGAGACAAAAAGTAGAAAATTTAAACAAAAACACAGGAAGACAGCTGCAAAGATGAATCAGGATACTTTTATATCAACAAATCTCTCTCCACATGATTACACATACTTGAATAAAGATACAGAAAGCCTAATCAATGTCTTGAATTTGTGATTGATTTAAAGAGAGTTTGAAATGAATTGTGGTGTGCATATTTTCTAATGATATATTCACAAATACTGCTTCTTTGTACACATTTGTATGTTTAGGGAGAAATATTGTCAAATGCCTTTGACACTTTCCTAAAATACCAGAACAAATCTTTCCTTTAAGGATTCACCTGCATAAAAGTGGATCCTTGTATCAGCCTTATGTCAAAATTCATTGCTGCAAATTGTCCTGCAATCAATAACCGATTTTTAAAGACAAAAATATAAAGCAATAAGTATCTTCCCCTCATGGCCAACTCTGGTGGCACCAATGCAATTATTTACACAAAAAAGGAGGTAATAAAAATTACAAGTTTATGAACAAATAATAAATATTCATAGTCACTCTTACCTTTTTTAGCTTTTAGGCAAATACACAGCAACAGCAGACATTGGATGCAAGCATATGCAAGCAAAACGTTCTATTATTTTTTTAATGCTTTTTGTAAAAGACAAACCCAACTTCTAGTAGAAGCAGACGGCTTTGCAAGAATATTGTTTGTAAGTGGAGCGCTTCAAGCTTGAGATGCTGTGCATAGAATAGTGCACTTTTGGGATTCTGTTCACGCCAAATTAAAGAAACCGATATGTAATATCACCACCGTACAAGTCAGAGGCCACCGAAGTCATCTGCGGCGTCCCTCAAGGATCCTCGCTGAGCCCTACTCTCTTCAACGTCTACATGAGCCCCCTCGCGGCCATCGCACGCCAACACAACCTCAACATAATCTCCTACGCCGACGACACCCAGCTGATCCTCTCCCTGACCAACGACCCCGCCGCCGCCAGAGCCAACCTGCACGAAGGGATGAAAGAGGTAGCCGAGTGGATGACGACGAGCCGCCTGAAACTGAACTCAGATAAGACGGAGGTCCTGATCCTGGGCTCCTCGCCCTCCGCCTGGGACGACTCCTGGTGGCCCCCCGCCCTGGGCACCGCACCCAAACCGACGGACCACGCACGCAACCTGGGTTTCATCCTGGACTCCTCCCTCTCCATGACCAGGCAAGTCAACGCCGTCTCCTCGTCGTGCTTCAACATCCTGCGCATGCTTCGGAAGATCTTCTGGTGGATCCCCACAGAGACCAGGAAGACCGTCACCCAGGCCCTCGTCACCAGCCAACTGGACTACGGCAACGCACTCTACGCCGGAACCACCGCCAAGATCCAGAAGAGACTCCAGCGCATCCAGAACGCCTCAGCCAGACTCATCCTCGACATCCCACGACACAGCCACATCTCCGGACACCTAAGAGACCTGCACTGGCTCCCGGTCAACATGAGAATCACCTTCCGCCTCCTTACCCACGCACACAAAGCTCTCCACGATCAAGGCCCGAGCTACCTCAACAACCGCATCAACTTCTACGCTCCCAAACGCCACCTCCGATCTGCCAGCCACGCCCTTGCCGCCGTCCCACGCATCCGCAGAGCCACTACAGCAGGAAGGTCCTTCTCCTACCTGGCCGCCAAGACCTGGAACTCCCTCCCGGCCGACCTGCGCCTGACCCAAGACCACCTCTCCTTCAGGAAGAAGCTCAAGACCTGGCTGTTCGAGCAGTAGCGGCACCCCCCCCCCCAAGCGCCTTGAGACCCTACGGGTAGGTAGTGCGCTCTATAAATATCTTTGATTGATTGATTGATTAATATGAATGGTGTTGGATGTACAATTGGAAGTGTACAAGACAGTGAATGTTACATTTGTTTTTACATCCTTATAGCAACATGTTTTTACATCACATTAAACATATTTACGATTCAAAACACATAGGGCCGCATAACGAGTTTGGCGGTGCATGGACTGCCAGACTCATGGGGGCGTGGCGGTGGCAGTCTTCCGACTGCCCTATAATGACCAGGGCAGTCGAGCCACCGTGGGACCGCAGCAGTGAAGCGGCGATCTTGAGATCACAATATCCTTGGCAGGGCGGCTGCAGCCCTGCCAAGCATATTACAAGTTTACTCGACGTCACAATTTTTATGGTGGTGGGACCGCCATGAAAAGTGTGGAGGTGAGGAAACACAGGGAACTCTGCAGGGCCCCCTTGTGACTCAGCACCATGGGATGCATGCAGGGGGACACATGTTGTGCCCCCTGTCTGCATGCACCCACAGTTCCTGGAGGGCATGAAGTTGATAGTCCCTGCCCTGCAGGAACTGCATTTGACGCTCCCATTGCTGTGCCTATTTTAAAGGCACCACTTTGGGAAGGGAAAAGTTCTGCCCGTCAGCTACTTTAAAAGTCAGACCCTGCCGGGCGCTTTTTTTATGGCTTTGGAGGCCCCAGAGCGACGTGGCAACGTGGCAGCCCCACTCCAAGACCACCAAAGTCATAATAAGGCCCTTTAAGAGTTGGGATTTACCCAGAATCATATAAATCTTGGGTCATATGCTGAATGCAGAATTAGGGACAGGTCTCCTGCTTCCAATGACAGCTACCTATCTACTATGGCAGAACCCATCCCAGCGTGCAGATTTAATTAATAATGTATGTGAAATAGAAGTTTTTCAGTTGATGCTAACATTATTATGCAAAAGGTTAGGTACCTTCCAATCTGTAACAACGTGATAGTGATAAGTTATAAAGTAGAGCTTAGGTACTAATTCATACCAAACCCTTTAACACAGATGAAAGTGTTGACACCTGTTCCAATGTCTTTCCAAGCATAGCCTCCTAGTTACTGTTGAAGGGATAGTGGAATTATGTTTCTTTCTGTTTCTGTTGCAACCTTCCTGATCTCTAAGACTAAGGTTAGAAAATGGCCGGAAATGTGTAGAAAAGGGCAAGACAGGGATAGAAGCTACCTCCTACCCGCCCATAATTGTTGTCCATGAAGTAATGTGACCAAGACATTGATATCTTCTTATAACCCTAAAATAAATTGTAATTCCTCAAGGTATGTGAAATGTTTGATTTGTGAAATTCTTGCCGGATGCATCTTTGGTACACATTAGGATTGAGGATGCTGGGGAATGCTGGGGAATGTCAGTTCTCATAGGCTTTACTGCATTGAGAATCATGATTTTATTAAAGACCATGAGGCTAGCATTATGCATTAACTCTTCTGACCAGTAAACACAAAGATCCAAGAACCAGAAAACTGAATGAACAAACAATGAAAAATAATCCTGAGGCCCTATAATATCCTCCTATCCACCATCTTCTTCCTTTTTTGTGTCATTCTCTTAAATTGATCTCCCTTCTCACTTTATCACCAAGTGTCATTTATTAAGTGTCTTAAATACAAAACAAAAGTATCTCAATGCATCCTAACAAAAAAGTGTCAACAACCATACCACTAAACAAACTAATTACATTAAACAATTCACTCTCTTAAAAATCCTAACAAAAGAAATTCATACATAATAATATAAACCTCTTCCTAAGAGAGAGAGGGAGGTATAATGCTAGTCTGCTTATCTTTAATAACATTGAGATTCTCTATGCAGTAAAACCGAGAGGTGATATTTTATACAAAACCGGAGGCTAACATTATGCATATTCAATGCCTTTAAATGCACTAATGCTCTAAAATAAAATTTCTTAATCACAGCAGCACTCAACCAAACAGCTGCTTTCAATATCTCCTCCAATCTTTCCAGTCATAAAAACCTTACTTGCCATAGCACCTCTGACAGAATGAGAAGTAGATTGGAATAAATTAATACCTGCGTCCTTCACAAATAATGTTACCTATTTTGCAGCAGCAGCAGTAGAAACACCTATAAATGGCCTCACCTAAGAAATCAACTATAGCTCCACACCAGCACCCCTTTTCTCCGTTATTCTTGCCTCATATTCCTTGATAGATCACTGACACAATATCAAACCCATAAATATTGTGATACCAAGATATTGTGTCAAAAATATCCATCACAAAACTATTGTTTTTCCACACATATAATGGTAACTACAAAAATATTGGAAAAATAATATTGTTTTACACTAATATTGAAAAATATATACAAGAATATAATTTATTATATATTTAGTTTAAATTAGTAAAACTTAAATATTTTAACATATAACATTAATATAATGTAATTTAAATGTGTTTAAATAATATTTGTAAAAAAAATATATACATATTTATTAATTTAAACAAACACATACCTATATATGAACGTGGATATGTTTATATACACATATATTGTAAAACTATTTTAAGCTATATTAATTTTAACTTACATTATAATTGTATAATTGTTTTTAAATTTGCAAGTATAACAACTATGGGGCTCATTAGGATGTCGGTTGGAAAGCCTCCGACCGCAGGTTATAGGCTTTCTGACCGACAACCGTGATTTAAAGTCCAACCGCCTAATTACAGTTTCAAAGCTTTATTCGAGCAATATACTCATAAAAGCACAACATACATTTAAAAAATACATTTAAAAAATACAAGACATAAAATTAACCTTCTTATACATTCAGTGATAAAAACCGTTATGCAAGCTTTGACAAGAGGAAAATAAAAACAGTTAAGAACACATTTACTCAAAGATCAATGTACATTAGGGGAGATAGCCCTCCGTCTGATGGACCATGCCCACCCCAGGTATTTTGCTGTTCCCAAGACAATTGGCAAATCAGTGGAAGTACAAATAATTCTTAGGGCCTCAACACCACTAGATATCCCTAAGTTCCTGCAAACGGGAACTAGCCATACTCTTCGAGGGGTTGCGTATGCCTCACAAAGGAATAAGAAGTGGCCTATGCTTTCCTTGGCTGCACCACACACTGGGCAGCACGAGTTGGTCGTACTCCTCCCCCTGCCCGTCAAAGATCTCAGGGGGAGGGAACCAGCTCTTAGCTGGAACATTAACTTCCTGTCTCCTGGGACGGTGATACTGTCCCAGTATAGTTCTAATAATGGACACTGTTTAATGTGTCAGATCTCGTTCTGCTCCAGAGTCTGCCATCAACCCTTTCCCAATATAAACTTTTGATGGTATTTTTACTAGGAAAAGCTTCCCCAGAGGCATTATCCCAAAGTTTGGAGAGGCCAAGTTCTCCTAGAGCAGCCCTGAGGTGTTTGAGCCATGTTATTTTATGGAAAACATCTGCTTTAATTATTGCAAGGAATCCATCGGCATAGTGCCGTATCTCTGGGGTGGTCCAAAGGCGTCGCCAATAGAGGATTGGACGTAATCTTACTCGGTCACTGACTGATCTTCTCCCCAGATCAAGGCCAAGCGGGATTAGTGGGGTACTCTGGGGAAGTCCCGTTATACCCCTGATAAACCTATTCTCTGATGTCTGCAAGGGAAGAACCTTCTCAAAGCCCCATAGTTCCGCCCCATACAGGGCAGACCCAATGACCTTGGCGTCATAAACTGCCAGGACTGCTTTGATAGGTTTGGATTTTGATTTTTTGTGTTCAATCCTTAATGCTCCCGCGACCTGTTGGTGTTTCAGGACCGCCTTTTCTATATGATAGGACCACTTTAGATTGTTAGTGATCTGGACCCCGAGGTAAGTAAATACACTAACCACCTCTAACTCGCAGTTATTCAAGAGTATTTTTGGGCGAGCTCTACGCCTAGGAGAGAAAGTCATCAGCTTGGTCTTGCCCACATTCACTTCCAAGCTGTGTTCCCCGCAAAAGTGGTCAAAGATATGTAGGGCACGCTGCAGGCCACCCGGTGTTTTGGACAAGATCAATGTGTCGTCGGCGAACATCAGGATCGGGACCCTGATGCCCGCCAACGAGGGTGCATCAACACAGGCATCCAACATCCGAGCCACAATTCCATTAATAAATAAGGAAAAGAGCAAGGGTGCCATTGCACATCCCTGGCGAACACCACTCTCGACGGGAAAGTCGGCGGAAGATTCGCCGTTCGTGCCCCATTGAACCCTGGCAAAATTAGCCTCGTGCAGCCTCATAATTAGGGTAAGTAACTCGGCTGGGATTTCACTCAGGACTGCCCAAAGCTTTCCCCTTAGGACCAGGTCGAAGGCAGCCCGCAAGTCGACAAAGGCGACATACAGGCTGCCTTCGCCAAGCACCACCGTCCCCCATTGAAGTAAGGCAAACCGAAACACCTGGTCAACCGTACTTGTGGCCCGCCTAAAACCGGCCTGGTAAGGAGACAATGCACTATTCTCTTCAACCCAATCCATTAGCTTATTTACCACCATTCTCCCTACCACTTTCTGAATGGTGGCAATCAAGCTTATTGGCCTATAATTAGCCGGGAGGGACCTATCCCCCTTTTTGTAAATGGGTATAATGATCGCCCCCTTCCATACTTCTGGGACTTCAGCTCCTTTTGCGATAGAATTTCCCAAGAGGGAAACATACTTGGCCCACCGACCCATATCGTTTTTAAAGACGTCAGAAGGTATCCCGTCAAGACCCGGGGCCTTTCCCCCTTGGGCAGCACATATTGCAGTCTCAGTTTCTTTAAGAGAAAACAGATTTCCAGTTGCAAAAACCACTGGAATCATTTTCACAACCCCAACCTCCTTAGACTCTGCATATTGGGGTTTAAAGTATTCCACCCAAGCACCCTCAGCGACGTTGTTATCGGGCTTGTTCGGAGTACCACCTCTACCCCACTTTAATAATCTCCAAAACAACCTGGAGTCCTTGACCCCTGACGCTTCCTTTAACTCTGCCCAATACTCTTCATCCCATGTTTTTTTCGCTAGTAATATACTAGCCTTGTAGTGCTTCCTAGCCTTACCAATAGCTTCCCTATCCCTATTCCTAATAGCGCTACCTAAGGTTAACCTGGCTTCCCTGCACTGATGGTTAAACCACCTAGCTGGTTTAGGTGATTGTTTCATGTTTTTCTTACGTGCTCTCATGAAATGTGGTCTTATGTGGGAGAAGAGCTTATTATGTATATCCGTTATTTCCCTAGACCCTGGGTTAACGGAATTTTCAAACTCCATTGCAGCAATTGCAGCATCCAACTCGGAGCTTATAAAGTCCATTGAATCCGCATTCGCCAAGACACTTGGCCAATTAAGTCTACGCATATCGTTTGTCATTATGGGCATTTGGTCTTCATTCAATTGCTGACTATCTGGCATGATTGACCACCAATTGTGGTCCACACAGAGGGGATTGTGGTCACTTTCTAACCTACCCTCTACTTTCATGTCCCATACCCACTGCCATAGACTAAGGCTGCAAATGACATAGTCTATCCTACTACGGCTAAGACCATTGTCAAAGGTACAAGCCCCTTCACTGTCACCTTTTGTTCTCCCATTGAGAGCCCTCAACCAATATTCCAGGCAGATGGCATTCATTAACAAGATATATTTGGTCCATCGTTTAACAGGAGCCAGGTTTAGGATCGGGACACCCCATTGTGTGTCTTCGTCCTGTCCCAGAGGATCATCTATACTATCTAGTGGCTCAAAGGTCCTGTTCAGGTCGCCCGCTACTATGATTTTATTCCCCAATGACTGTGATTGTAATGAGGTGAACAGGGCCTCTAGAGTGGGGGAGCTTCCTGAGTTGGTACCCCTAGCATAGATATTATAAATATCTATCACTCCTCCCTTTTCCGAAGCCAATCTTAGCATTTGGATGTCCCTACAGCCCAGATCGACCACTTTTACTTCTATTTGTAAGGTTTGTTTCACCCAAGCTGTGAGGCCACCCATTGGTCGACCCCTAGGACCTTTACTTGCCGGGATTGAGAAGTTTAGATATCCAGGGGAAAAAATAGGGTCACATGCCCATGTCTCCTGAAATAGGCAGACTTCAAAACCATTAACAAAGTCTATCCAATCCTGGGACATTAGTTTGCCGGCCAACCCGGCGATATTCCATGAGAAGAACTTCCCTATACTTGGGCCGTCCCTGTGTACTGGTCCTACAGGAGACCTCATTGGCAGATTTATCGGGGTTACATCAGCTCCAGCCCTGCGCCTTGTTAAGTCTGTATTGTTATGCTCACCCCCCTGATTGCTTTAGATACTTGAAATACTTGGATCCTCACCCCCAGATATTTGGTTACATTCATCCCGTGATTTCTCCAAAGTCACAAACCCCAAGCCAGTATATATTCCAGTAGGTTCCACATTTTGGTTCTTGAGAAGTTTAACAAAATTCCCACATGTGTTCCGGCTAGTCATAACCTTTGCGTTGTTCATACAATTTCAAGCATCTGTCAAAACCCCCACCCCGGCTCCCTAACTGCTCCAAAACAATTAATATTTATGCCACCATAATAACTATTCCATTGAAACGGTACAGTAAAGGGGACAGACCCTAAAAACGGGACATTGGTCAAGGATCTTGGGTAAGTTGTCATGACAGATTCCACACCCACTGGTCTCGGGTAAAAGAAAGTAAGATCTACGACACCAATTCCCCCACAAGTTGTACCCCCATCATGCTTCGTTATCAAACTAGCCACCCTAGGATCTTGAAAATTGACAACTATACAATCACCCCCCACTTTCTTAGAAGTACAACCCATCCACTCCGTCCTTCTTACTCCTACAATCAAACCATCTACTTCCCCGGGGAGTGGTCTGTTTACCCTTAACCAATGCATTACCTTGTTTTTTAACATTTGGAAGGATTCCCTTTGCCCAACCAAAAGTGGTGGTACATTTATAAGGACAGCCACGTAGGGAAAAGAGTCTGGGGTAAGATTCATGTAAGGTATCCTGCGTGGTGCCTTCGATGGGGGTAGTTTAGGTAGACTATTGGCAGGAACCACGGATCCAGAGGAAGAGGTGTCGTGAGGTGGTTGGGAACTGTTTGATGGAATATATTTGTTCCCAGAGGTGTTTCTGCTACTGCTGGCTGCGGTACCATTACAGGGTATTGGGTTGTTAAATGGAACTTGAGGTGCGTTAGATGGGGGGGCAACAGTCCTAGAACAATCTTTTGTACCCGTAACAACTGTGACAGGAGGCTTGGCTACTTTGTTGGTCTTACTACTTGGATTATTTTTTGGCTCCAAATTGGTCTTTTTATTTTTCCCTTTACCCTGGAGCCCACTTGGGGTGCCGTCCACAGGTGGGGGGGGTAAACAGCCGACACACCTTTCTCCTGCCCACTAAGTTGGTGAGGATTACTACACTCCCCTGTCCTTATGTGGGACTTTATTAATGATTTAGTGGTGAAAAAATTGTCCAAGGTTGCCTGCTCAAAGTGGTCTAACCTATCCGCTAGTTTTTTGACTCGTTCCTCGAGCGGAGTCAAAAGAGACCTCATTAGCTTCTCCATCTCGAGTAGCAGGGTAGGGTGACATGTAAAGACTCAACCACTCCCATTTCTGGGAGATCATTGGTCTTGGAGCTGGGACTAGCTGGCACTTTACTCCCCTCGAGAGACAGGGGGAGAACTACAGGAGGAAGCTCTGGCAACCCCATAGATAGTACATCAGTGCTATTCGCGCCAGAACTAACCACCTCAGGAGCTGCCCACACCTCACATGTCTTTTCCCCGCTGGGACCAACCTCAATAGGTTCCTGGGAAGAGCGAGAACATGCTACAACTTTCCTTATTTTTTGGGGGGGTTTAGACAAGTAGCACTTCTTTGGGGCGGGACATCTCTTCCTTTTGGAACATGACTTTGCTCTAACCACTTGGTTTAACACACTCCGTTGGGCCGAATTCGGCTGCCCTATTGATGGATCAGTGGGTAAGGGAGGTGTACTTCCAAGGGGAGAGCGAATGTCAGAGTCCACTTGCCAGTCGGTCAACAACTCAATCGTAGGGGGGAAGGCATAGGGAGTTTCAACTACCGCTGGCAGAGTTAAGGAAGACCGATGGGGGAATCAATGCCGGGAAAACCTGTGGTTGTCTTTTTTCCAAGGGTATTTTAAGGAGTTCAATTGACTGCCTACGCTCAGCGCGTCTCTCCGCCATTGCAATCTCTTTGTCGATATCGTTGACTACCCGAGAAAAATATTTATTCAAAGGGCCTGAGATTGCTGGCCCCACCTCGGCCTGAGATAGAATGCCGATGGTGGAGGTTGTTGGTGATGTCATATCCAGTAACCTAAGTGTTTCAAGAGAGTACTAAGTTCTACAAATGACAATACCTACAATCGTTTTGAACACCAGCTCACGAAGACAATAACTCAATGTCACAAATACCAGATGACAGAGAGGGGGCCCAGCCTGGCCTCCCTCGGCCCCTGACGGCCACTGACGGTCCCACCATTGTCCCGGGCTTCTCCCGGGACGCTCCCGCACACTCCTGCGCAGCGGGGATAACAACTCCTATTATAGGAGGGAGGTGTTCGGGGGGCGGGTCAAACAGGGAGAGCGTCCAGGTGCAGGTGATGACAACGCAGGGAATCCTGGGAAATGGAGTCCCTGTCTCTCACCTGGCGCTCGCAGCCCTGCAGGTCCCAAAGATCACTGGTCCAAAGTTACTAGCCCCAAACAAACAAAGTCAAGCGCCCAGGCAGATGGGCGATGCGGGACCCGCGCAGCGGGTACCGCGAGGTTCCAGCGAGGTTTCCAGAGAAGAAGCAGTCAGGAGCAAGGCAGCAAACTGGTAGGCGTGAGGCGTCTCCCAACAAGGCAGCAGCAAGCACACACCTTTTACTCGGTGCTCGGGGCGGGTCAAACAAGGAGAGCGTCCAGGTGCAGGTGATGACAACGCAGGGACTCCTGGGAAATGGAGTCCCTGTCTCTCACCTGGCGCTCGCAGCCCTGCAGGTCCCAAAGATCACTGGTCCAAAGTTACTAGCCCCAACAAACAAAGTCAAGCGCCCAGGCAGACGGGCGATGCGGGACCCGCGCAGCGGGTACCGCGAGGTTCCAGCGAGGTTTCCAGAGAAGAAGCAGTCAGGAGCAAAGCAGCAAACTGGTAGGCGTGAGGCGTCTCCCAACAAGGCAGCAGCAAGCACACACCTTTTACTCGGTGCTCGGGGGGCGGGTCAAACAGGGAGAGCGTCCAGGTGCAGGTGATGACAACGCAGGGACTCCTGGGAAATGGAGTCCCTGTCTCTCACCTGGCGCTCGCAGCCCTGCAGGTCCCAAAGATCACTGGTCCAAAGTTACTACCCCCAACAAACAAAGTCAAGCGCCCAGGCAGACGGGCGATGCGGGACCCACGCAGCGGGTACCGCGAGGTTCCAGCGAGGTTTCCAGAGAAGAAGCAGTCAGGAGCAAAGCAGCAAACTGGTAGGCGTGAGGCGTCTCCCAACAAGGCAGCAGCAAGCACATACCTTTTACTCGGTGCTCGGGGGCGGGTCAAACAGGGAGAGCGTCCTGGTGCAGTTGATGACAACGCAGGGACTCCTGGGAAATGGAGTCCCTGTCTCTCACCTGGCGCTCGCAACCCTGCAGGTCCCAAAGATTACAGATCCAAAGTTACTAGCCCCAACAAACAAAGTCAAGCGCCCAGGCAGACGGGCATTGCGGGACCCACGCAACGGGTACCGCGAGGTTCCAGCGAGGTTTCCAGAGAAGAAGCAGTCAGGAGCAAAGCAGCAAACTGGTAGGCGTGAGGCGTCTCCCAACAAGGTAGCAGCAAGCACACACCTTTTACTCGGTGCTTGGGGGGCGGGTCAAACAGGGAGAGCGTCCAGGTGCAGGTGATGACAACGCAGGGACTCCTGGGAAATGGAGTCCCTGTCTCTCACCTGGTGCTCGCAGCCCTGTATGTCCCAAAGATCACTGGTCCAAAGTTACTAGCCCCAACAAACAAAGTCAAGCGCCCAGGCAGACGGGCGATGCGGGACCCACGCAGCGGGTACCGCGAGGCTCCAGCGAGGTATCCAGAGAAGAAGCAGTCAGGAGCAAAGCAGCAAACTGGTAGGCGTGAGCCGCCTAATTACAATGTAGGCAATCAGAGTTTAATCTGGCCGGTCATTCTGGCTGGCTTCCGACAGGCTCAAAGAGCCCATCAGCCTGTCGGAAACAGCCACATAATCTCTTACGTATGGTGTTTCCGCCACAGAGATTATGATGTAGGTTTCCATGTCGGGCTTTCTGGCATGGAAAGCCTGTCGGAAAGCACCTTAGGGGGCCCCTAGCAGGGCCTCCATCCCTCAGTGGCCTCTGAATGGGAGTCTGGTGGTCACCTATGGTGACTGTAAATCCTTGCACGATTTGGTGCCTGCCACACGATGTAGGGATTTACAAAGACTCCCATTTCTCTATGGGAGCTAGTGCTGGGGGTGGAAACCACCCGTAGCACAAGCTCCAATAGAGAAAAGGGAGTTTGTGATGCCCATGTGCGGCTGCATCATAATACAGTGTTTGGAACTGCCGACCTACAGTTGGTCGGTTCCCACAACAAAACAGTGTCGTACTTAGTGCCTAAATGTGTATTTACATACACATAAAAAGTAAAAAACTCTACACCAAATAAACTGCAAAAGTATTTTTAAATACATACATAAAAATATCTCACAATTTACATAAATTTAAAGAAATATATACAACATATATATAAATGTAAAATAAAATGAACAGACACATAATAATATATATTTAAACAATATTTAAAAAAATTAAACCCTATAAATAACAAATATACTATTACCACTCCAATTTATACAACAGTAGAGAAAGTGTTAAACTCAGGAGGGGTAAAATTTACTATTCCCACTCCAGTCATTGCAACAGTAGGGAAAGCATTGGACTCAGGAAGGGTAAAATTTACTATTCCCATCCCAATCTGTGCAACAGTAGGAAAAGCATTGGACTCAGGAGGGGTAAAATTTACTATTTCCACTCCTATCTGCGCAACAGTAAGGAAAGCGTTGGACAAAGGAGGGGTAAAATGTAGTATTCCCACTCCAATCTGTACAACAGTAAGGAAAGTGTTGGACTCAGGAGGGGTAAAATGTACTATTCCCACTTCAGTCGGTGCAACAGTAGGGAAAGAATTGAAATCAGAAGGAGTAAAATGTACTATTCCCACTCCAGTTGGTGCAACAATAGAGAGAGAGTAGTTCACTTCAAACAAATAATGTATTTTAACAACTCTATTTAATAGCAAAAATATAAATATGTACATTTTAAAATTATATATCTAACTTTTAACATAAATTAAACAAATTACATAATTATTACAATGTTTAATAAGTATTATCAATCAATGTAAGGACGCAAGGATTAGCTATATCCGGCCGCAACCTCAGGCATCTATGGCAAGCACCGATCCCACCACGAATACACATTAAGCATGGGCGAATTTTGCGAATTCGCGATCCGCGAATTTGCGGATTTGCGAATTCGCGATCCGCAAAATTCGTGAATTTGTGCGAATTTGCGGATTTTTGTTTTTTGCGTGTTCGTGGGGTTTTTTGCGTGTTCGCTGGGTTTTTTGCGTGTTCGCTGGGCTTTTTGCGTCTTCGCGAGCCGCTTGCTTAGCGAAGTTACCCATGCAGTCGTTTATGGGAGAGAGAGAAAGAGATAGATAGATAGATAGATAGATAGATAGATAGATAGATAGATAGATAGATAGATAGATAGATAGATAGATAGATAGATAGATAGATAGATAGAAAGAGAGAGAAAGAGAGGGAAAGAGAGAGGGAGAGAGAGAACGAGAGAAAGAAAGAGAGGCCGGATCTCTGAAGGGCCAGATTCCTGAGTTGCCCCTACAGAACATACAGCTTTTTATTTTTAGAAAAATGCATATGAAAATTGTTAGTTTAACCCCTCCTGACAACTCAAAATGGGTGTATTTGCCATCCTCTGCCTTCTTCCTGTTTTTTATATCTGTAAGTGCTTCCTGATGAGGTTTAATTCCTTGGACAGGTGCCTTGTTGCCTACTTGTAACTATTCTCTGACCCTGCTTCAAGGGTCAGAGCAGGGTCAGATAATAGTTGCAAGTAGGCAACGAGGCGCCAGGAAGCAATTAGCAGCAGGTGTCCAAGTTGAAGTTAATTTGTTTGTAACCCTTTTGTAAAAGGTTACAAAGAAATTAGGTTCAACTTTTGCACCTGCTGCTGTAACCCTTGCTTGGCTGAAAATTCGTCCCTGCTGATTAGCGGATTTTACCACGATTTCGCGAGATTCGCGGATCGAGAAATCGCGGAAAATCCGCAAATTCGCCCGCGAAACGGATTTTACACCCACCCTTAATGCACATTCTAATATCCCATACTTCACCCCTGGGGAAACTATCACCTACACCATCATCACCTCACTCCTAGACGCACCATGACTGGAATGTTTCACCAGGAAGCAAAATGCTGAGCAATACTTATGACATTGGGCCTAGACAACCTTACCACCACAAGATTCCGGTCATCCTTGAGCACCGCTTGCCCTCTCACAGCAAACTACCATGCTACCCATGCAGCCTGGTCTGAGATCTTTACCTATGCTTTGGTGCATGCCACTAAACTGCCAATCAGCAGCCGAGCATGCCACTGAAATAGACAAAACACAAAATTGACATCTCTTCCTAACTGAAATCTGGCTGAATGACCACTCTTCCCCTTTAATCAATATCCTCACCCTGCTGGGCTTCTCAATCATTTGTTGAGACCATAAGGATCGCACTGGTGGTGGACAATCCATCGTACACAAAAACAATCTTTACCCAACCCCCTTCCACATTACCAAACAACCTACCTTTGAATATTAAGGAGTTCAACTCTCTCCCAAATGCACCACCCCCATCAAATTTCACGCCATCTATCACCCTACAGGTGAAAAATCACAATTCCTTGAATACTTAACAGACCTAATAATGCAACTCTCCCTAAAAGGTGGCACAGACATTATACTAGGAGACCTAAAACTGCCACTGAATAATGCTGAAGACCCCACAGTACAAGCCCTATCCACCCTCCTGAAAGCTAACGATCTTACCCAAAACTGCAAAAAACAAACTCACAATAAGGGATCTACCTTTGATGCAATCAACTCTAAGCATAGCACCATATCCCTCAACTCTAGCCTAACATCCGACTGGACTGATCACCATCTAATACTTTTCAACCTCAATACCATCCAACCAACGGCCCATCAACAATCTAGCTATCCCAAGCACTGGACAAGGAACCTTCATTGATTCCCCCCAAAAATAGTTAGAAGCATTAGTCAGTTCCCAAAACCTACCTCCACCTGACTTCTCCTCCGCCAATGACCTTACTGCCACTGCAACACAAAAATGGCAGACCTCATTGAAGCATTTGCTCCTCTGAAACTGAAGAAATCAAGAAGTATCCTCTCCAGATCCTGGTTTAATAAAGACCTTAACAAAAAGAGGAGACAACAACGATTGGCTGAAAGAAACTGGAGACAACAGCCCTCATTAACCAATCTCTCAACCCTTTCAACTGAACATCTAAAATACAAAAAGCACATTTTCAGAGAAAAATCCTCCTTCTTCCGAGGACCAACTTGATTGGTCTGGGAACAGACCAAAATACCTCTTCAACATCATCAAACAGCAAACCTCCTCTTTTCCTCAAAACCCAATTAAAGACTCTACTAAGCGCTGTGAAATCTCACATCAAACTCTCTCTCAAGCCATCTACCCCCCACCCTGCCCTAAGGGGTCCTCTCCTTGAGAAGAGAGTCCACAAAATGCTCTACGTTCAGGTGAAGGCTGTCTCCGCACTTCCCTCTCTCACCAACCCAGTCCACCAACCTCAAACCCTTGCAATTGAAAAATGATTCAACCTGGATTGAATTTAAATATTCCTGAAGAAGTCCTAAAATTACTTACTTGTGTGAAGCCGACATCACACATCACAGACCCATCCCGGCGGCGCAGGTCAAAAATCTCAGTCACATCATCTGTCCTGTATTAACCAAAATCATTAATGTCTCCATATCAAACTGCTCCATGCCGCTCCCCTTCAAACTCGGCCAAGTCACCCCCCTCATTCAAAAAAACAGTCGCCGATCAGAACAAACGTAATAATTACAGACCTATAACTAACCTCCGCTCCATACTAAAACCATCCAAAAATGTGTGCTTGCAGAACTCAACAACGAAATTGACAAATACAACCTGCAGATAAGCATGGGCGAATTTTGCGAATCTCGCGTTCGCGAATTTTGCGGATTTGCGAATTCGCAATCCGCAAAATCCGCGAATTCTCGCGAATTTGCGGATTTTTTTTTTTTTTGTGTTCGCAAGTGTTTCTGCCAGTTCGCGAGGATTTGGTACTAGTTCGCAATTGCGAACTTACTTGTCGGCTCGCAACGGTCGCGACTATGTTGTTTCTACGTCTGGTTCATCATCACAGCCTCCCAGCACCCTCTGTTTCACCACTGGCACCCTCTCTTTGACCCATGCCACCCTCTGTTACATCAATGCCACCCTCTGGTTCATCATCACTGTAGAAGATGGGGGGGAAAAGCAAGCCCACCTGCCCTGCTTGAACTGACATGAATTAATTTGGGGTTAGTTTATTAACAACACCTGCCCTTCCCCAACTGACAATAATGAATTAGGGGCTAATTAATGTGTCACTGAAAGAATTTGAAGTTCCAGCCTGGCACCTGCTTGTCTGCTCCTTTAGCTGTAAATCAGGACCTTTGTGGCATACAGTTAAGGTCAGAGCAGGGTCACACAATAGTTGCAAGCAGGCAACCGAATTCTGGAGGGCCCCCTCAGGAAGCACTACAGGGAATCGTTACAAATCATGAGGTTGACCTTTTGCACCTGCTCATTGCTTTTGCTTTTGCAAAAATAGTTTTTCGGTTTTTTCGCGCTATTCTCGGGGCGCGGCGTCGTGCGAAACCGACCGCGGAAGCCGCCAATTCGTGCGAATGAGCTTTTTATTTTTTTGCGGCTTGTTGTTTCGCGAGTTTTTTTGCAGTATTCGCGAGCCGCTTGCAGCGCAACACAAGAATTTACCCCAAGGTCGAGTACGGGCGCGGCCATTTTGTTTGCGTGACGTATTTCCGTTTCCGCCCGCTATGTATAATCTCGCGCAGTAAGCGCATTGCGAGTAGAGGTTCACACGAGATCGCGAGGGAAATCTCGCGCGAACTTACTTTCGCGCTCGTGAACGGGCGCCGGCCATCTTGTTTTTCACTCATTTCCTGTGTCTGGGCATGGTGTTTAATCCTCTTGGTATCTTTGCCATCCTTTGCTTGTTTTCAGTTTTTTTTTAACGATTTTGCTTCTTATCTATCCCTCTCTTTTCCTAGCTGTATATTTTTGTCTTTTCTGCTATTTTTCTTTACTTTTAAACTACTTTTTTAAACTCTTTTCTTTTCTTCTTCCCTATCCTATTCTTTCTTAATTTTCTACTTCTTCCTACCTTACCTGCCCAGACCATGGTCAAGCCAGGCGCCGTGAAGCTGCCCAGGCACTTGAGGGCCGCAGTGGCGGCGGGGAGTAGTCCTGGACCCAGTGCCAGGACAGCATGCGGGAGATTGAGGGGGGAGCAGGTGACGCGACGGGAGATCTTCAGCCCGGAGGAAGTGGGCGCGCTGGTCTACTTCGTCCAGCGCCGCCTGCCCAGGACCATCGCGGGAGGCGGCAGGATCACGGCCGGCGGCTACAACATGCAGGAGCGCCGGAAGCGGTGGGAGAAGGTGTGCTGGGCCATATCCCACCTCTACGGGGTCCAGCGCACCTACAGCCAGGTCACCCATCGCTGGACGGACCTCCTGGACCGGGAGCGCGACCTGCTGGACCAGCTCGGCTTGGAGATCCCCGGGCTTGGTGAGTAGTAGTAGCCATTTCATCACTCAATACTATGATGTTTTCTCCTGCTCTGTGTTGTTGTATTGCAAATATTTGTTTTTTACATGGAGCAAGCCAATAATGCCGCTGATGACGATTACATTGTAGTTAAATTATATTTCAAAATCTTCTGTGCATTTCAGGTGCACTGCTCTCCTTCTCAGTGGCGTTGCTACTATGCTTATTTGTTTTCTATTTTGTGGTCTCATTGGCCTGAGTAACTATTATGTATGAGTGTACTTTACAGAACTGCGTAATGCTAGACACTAGGGGGCAGATTACATTTACAAGCCCCTTGCGCCACGTTTACGTTGCCTTGCGTGACGCAACAGCGGCATAAACGTGCTGCATCCCTGCGAGTCATTTATAGCATGACGCATCTAGGGAGATGCGTCACGTTATAAAGCCATGGGCCTGCACCACAATGGGTGCGTTAATAGTACGCAGGGTGGGCGGTCCGGCGGCTGTGCGCCTCGCAAAATTGCCTGCGTGAAATCTACAAGATTTAACGCAGGCACTTCTGCGACGCTGCTACGTCAATTCAATTCCTCATGCCTGCTTGAAGCAGGCGAAAGGACTGACACAGCATGTTAAGTATTGGGTGGCCCTGAGCATTACTGGAGTTGCATTGCGTTGGCGACGTGACTCCAGCGATGCGCCGCTCTTACGTGACGAGATGCGTCACGCAAGTGCCTACCCTTGCGCCAGGGCGCGCCGCATTGTAAATGAGGCGCATCTGTCGTGTCGCAAGGGTAGTTTTGCGTGACGCATTTGATCTGGCGCATCTCTGGAGATGCGCCAGAACGCGTAAGTAAGTATGCCCCTAAGGGGCAGAATTGCAATTACCGTTGCATCCCTGCAAAGTAGCAGGGATGCGCCATTAATTGTGCGGCCCGCTACCACCACCAAACATGGTGCGCCGTATTTGCAATGCGGCGCACCATGGGCCCAAAACGTCACCAAAGCTTTACTTCTGGAGTTGCGTCGCAATGATGGCGCAGCTCCAGCAATGCTCTGGGGTACCCTATCTCCCCAATGCTGGGTCAAGCCGTACGTCTGCTTCAAGCAGGTGCAGGGTTTGTGTGACGCATCATTGTCCTAAAGGTGACTGATTGAAATTTTGTAGATTTCCCTCAGCCACTTTTAGGATGTGTTCCAGCGCAGGAATGCCCTCCCTTGCGCCGGAACGCCCCCTGATGGCGCAGGGCTTTATAACGGGATGCATCTCCCAAATGCGTCACGTTGTTATAATATTATACGCCGCACCATGGCGCCCTTTTTTGTTTAGCTGCTGCGTCACAAAAGTCACGCAAGAACGGAGCAAAAGAGCCGCAAGGGGCTTAAATCTGCCCCTTCCTTTGTACCCCTGACAATAAGAAAAATAGTGGCGGTGGATTGATAGTTTGACTATTTAAATGACTGGTAATGTAGCAGGCAACTGTTAGTGTTGTCACTGATCTGACTGAAATCACAATGGAGTTTGTCTGTCACTTTGCGTCTTGCCTGCGGACTGCTGCCTGCCAGTCCTAGGTGAACCTTTCAGTACTTTGTTTAGTGAGTTACGTGACTTTTGAAGTCACAGGTCCGCAAATAAATGAAAAGTAACCCTAATCAATATAATTTCGCGGAAATATTTTGTTATTGTTCTTTTGAAATGTTTGATTTGGTTGACATTGACAAGCAACAATCATCCATGTTTTCTGTTCTTTCTTTCATGTTGTACGTCAGCTCCCCCCAGGGGGCGAGGGGAGGACACAGGAGCAGCAGGCGGCGGATGCTGTTCAACAGGGCCAGGATCGGGCAGGCGAGGGCTCCTTTGCTGGCCCCAGTAAGTTTTCATTTTAGACTAGTACCTATTTTTCCTAGCGTTCCTCATTTGATTTTTTCAAAATCGTCTTTGATCTTCTTGTAGACTGTATCTAAATTCTTATCCTGCCTCTACTATGACTCCCTGTGGTATTACTAGATTATTCTTATTAGTCTGTCTGTGTAGCTAACTAAGATTGCACGGTTGGCGAAACTCCCATTCTAGTCAGCAATAGCTCTATCAACTTAGTGCAGTCCTCTGGGATTGTCCATAATGTCTTTTGAAGTGTTCTATCTGCTTTGAAAATTCCCAACTATAAAATGTGAATGACCACCAAGAAATAATAAGATACTACCTTTTGGTTTGGATAGGAGAACAATCCATACCACTACAGTGGCGCGGACAATTCTTCTGCAGAAACAGAACTATGGACAATAAATAGTGCATTGCTTATGAATTATAATAGGCGCTGTTAGAGTTTCCACATACCTCTGTGATAACAGACTTTGAACTCCCAATGTCCTTACTGACTGACTACTACATAGTGTGGCACAGTCATTTACCTCCCGAATTCATCGATCATTGATCCCCAATGATGATTATTATCCAACGTAGCTGAAGAGTACGGAGTCAGAGTCAAGAAGTGTCAGAGGCACGGACTCATGCTTGCAAAAATTGCAAAACCTTTCGCTCAGTCACTCTAGTCACTCTGGACCAAAAAACACAGAGTCTCTCTAAGTTTAAAAGCTTTATTAAAAGTAAACACATTTATTAAAATGAAGTCATAATTAAAAAACGAAACGTTTAACTGAGAATGTAAAAGTGGTTAGTGCTGACGATTAATTGAAGACATTTCTTGTGGTCGAGCCGAGCTCTCACCTTGTTTCAACTTGATCTTGTTGTTAGAAGTCCATCTTCTGTCTGTGTGGAAAAAAATGGTGCGTGTTAAAAAGCCAGCCTTCATCAGTTGTGCCAAAAAGTGCTGCATTACATTGTTTTCACATGTCTTCATTCCTTGACCAAATACTAGTGAGTGGTTTATTCTAACATTCTTAAATGTACTTTGTAGGTGGAACATCAGGTGGCGGGGCCAACGCGGAGGTGGTGGTGGTGCTCGACACAGAGGCGGAGGGCAATTCCTCAGGGGAGGATGCGGCGGTTCCAGTGCCGGCTGTGAGAGTTCAGACGGTGGTGGTGGCGGGCAGAGGTAAGCTCTTATATATTCCTTACTTATTGAGATTGAAGACGTGGCTGGGAAGGAAAGAATATGAGATGCATGGCTGGGTGAATGATGAAGCAATGATTGGTGGAAGGACAACAGCCTGGGTGGGTGACACAGAAACTGTATGTGTCCATATACCTGGATCATGCTACTATCTGACTCTTAGATAGCATATGTGTATCTAGAGCAGGGGTACTCATAGTACGGCCCGCGGGCCGGTGGCGGCCCGGCAAGCCTTCCTTGGCGGTGTGCAGACCTTGCAGACAATCACTGCTCCCCCGGCCCCCACAGAGCAGAGTGGAGATGCAGGGCCACAAAGAGGTGAAATAGAACAAAGCCTCTGCTCTGTGGGGCCGGGCAAGCAGTGATTGTCAGGGTGGAGATGCAGGGGCGCTACAACAAACAAAGCCTCAATAATATGTTAATGGTCTTTTAAAGACCTGTTAAGTACTTTGGTGTGGCTGTCTGTGTGTGCGCGTTGAGGAAGCTGTCTCAGCCCGGGCTGAAGGCTGACACAGACAGACACACACACAGTGAGATGACAGAGGGGGAGGGAGAGGGAGGGCAGGAAGGAGAGAGAGATGGAGAGGGAGGGCAGGAGGGAGAGCATGAGTGAGAGAGATGTATGTAAATGCTGGGTCTGGTGGCTCAGTGGGTGAAGGCATCTGCTGCAGGGACCTGTGTGCAACCTCATGGTCACAAGTTTTCGTTTTGCTTTAGCCCCGCCCCCTCTGACTCCGCCCCTACCAGTGCAGCCCTCGGCCACAAACTACACTGTAAATTTAGCCCCTGAGAGAAAGTTTGTGAGTACCCATGATCTAGAGAGAGTAGACGGTCAGTGGATGAACTAAGTGTAACTTTGAAGAGCATGTAACACTGCACCCGCACGTCCGTTCCAGTGTAGGAAAGGCAAGGAAAAGAAGTTTTAATTTTGTCCAAATACTACCATCAATAGTAGCAGTAGTTTGTATTGCAAGCACAGCATAGATCCGGTTATTAGGGTGGCCACTCCCTACCTCTCTTAATAAGTTTAGTAGTACTCAGTCATTCATGTGTGGATGTATCACTGGTCACTCAATAAAAAGCAAAGCACCTAAAGTCATCCCATATATAAGCAAAAACATCCCATGTGAAGTGATAGATAATCCGATTATTTATCTTCTTCAATTTTCCATTTCTAGTACTCATTTCCACTGTAGGGTGAAAGTTAAATTAATTAAGTAGTAGCCCTTGAGTTGTAACAGAGTATTCTCAGTGCCACCCGTAATAGAAAAGTAAGAGCTTCACCACCTGCATGTACTGGACGGGTACAGTAACGCAACGCAAGTCTAGGTCACTCCTCATGGCGTGCGTCTCTTTTTCTCGGGTGCAAGTTTACTGCGCTGGCATTATGCCGGCTTGCAGAAGATAACGTACCAATTTTCCTAAACAAGAGACAAGAAGAAGAATAAGACTGGTGTACTTTCATAGTCGACTCCAATGGAAGTCCATAGTGCTCGTAGAATTTGTTCCTTAAACTCCCACTAATGTTAGAGCAAGGATGAAGAAGTGTGAGGTTAGATAGATACTGGCCTCAATAGTTATGTAATGCGCTTGCAAGTTGCTAGTTGTAGTGCAACACAAATTTCTGCTGAATGATTGAGTTAATCTTAAAGAGCATTGGTTACAGACTATGTCTTTCTTTCTTCATATAGGTTCTCCTTCCAAACGAACGAGGAGGAAGGAGCTGGCTAGAGCGGCCCGGCAACGGAGGATCGATGCCACTGTGGCCGAATATCGGCGGCTGGTGGCCCTGGAGGACGAAGAAAGTGTGCAGTCGACCACAACAACTACGTCGTCTGCATCGGCCTCCGTGCCCCCACGGGCTGCCACCCAGCACAGTGGTCCACCCAGACTGAGCCGGGCTGCCAAAGCCAAACGCCACCGCCGAGTAGCAAGGACAACAGCTTCCTCTCAGAGCCGTTGCACCTGCAAGGCATTGAAGGCACGCCTGCGCCGCAGTACCCTGATGGTGTCCCGCCTCCAGCAGGAGCTCCACCACTTTTCAAACGAGTTGGAGGGGCTCCGCATAGAGCACGCCTTGCTCCGCCAGGAGCATGATGCCCTGGCCCAAAAAGTAGACAGCATCCACCCATAGTGTCCCTTGCCCCTTTTTTAGAGACTTTTGGGGGGTGGGAATTGGGAGTTGGGTTTTTGGGGACTTTTGAAGGACAATCGTTGGGGTTAGGGAGGGTCTTGCGGGAGATTATTTTGTTAGGGATATAAATATACTTTTTCAAACTTTATCTGAGCATACCCGTTTCTTACTGCTTGCCTGGTGGGTGGGGGTTTAACAGTGACTTTGTTTTCCTGAAAGTTTAGTTCCATTTTCTTCCTTTAAGTGTAAATGCCCAAATGTTTTCAATACTAAGTGCCTCTCACAGAGTAAGTGAAGTGAATCCAAGAGTCCTAGGACTTTAGTAGTACTACCGTCGGTCTCTCGTCTCTCCTACTAATACTCCATTATACCCCCAAACCACCAAACGCTTATCTTACCTGTAATTTGTGTTTGAAAGTAGGGCTAGACCCAGGGCTGGCTCCACGGCAAACAGCGAATAAGGTTGGCAATCTTGGTCGGATAAAATTTCCTCATAGCGGTGGTACTAGTGGTGTGACACAGTGGCAGTTGCATGCCTATGAAAAAAAAGAAAATTAAATCTGGTTTGTCCTCCTGAGCAATTCAACGGTACAACTGAGAATATAGCAGGTGACAGAAGTACACTAGAACAGTGCCACATTGTAGCCTAACAAATGGTAAAGTATAACTACTAATTCGGTTGAAGTTCTTTGACATTAGCCATGGGTCTTTGTCAAGCAGAGTAAGAATATATCCTCGGATTTCTTCACCAGCCTGTTGCTATCACCTTATCCTCCCCAGCAAGTGTGTGGATTTATTGCTGTAATTTAGTCACACATCAATCAAAACCACACAGCCCGGGGGAAGAGGGTTAGGGTTTGAAAAATGGATGGGTACGGGGGTTTTTGGGAAAGGTTTTGGGAGACAAGAAAAAATAGCACAGCATGGACAAACAATTGTGAACATAAACAAATCTTTGGGTACAAACCTATCCATCAATCTTTGAAAGTGCATGCACTACTGCATGCATGTCAGTGAAAAGTAAGTAGTACTTTCGACAACTGTGGAAGAAAGAATGCGACAGTACAGGGCCTGTGTGGAATTATTGATAACGATATTCAACATAAGGTCTCTGTAGCCAGATACCCGAGAGCCTTGCTGGTCACTATAAATCCATTCACAACAACACTCAATGGGGTTGGTCTGGAAGGTATAGTAGATAGAAAAGGAGAAATTGCTTTTTTCTAGGTGTCCCCTCACTCACCAGGGTTGCCCCTTGGTGACATGCTTCATCATTGGGGCCATCCCAGTCCTCTACGGGCTGGGGCGTGCTGCGACTTGCGAATTACGTAGGAGCACTTACAAATGACTATGTGTGGTGCAGATGTGATAGTGGAGTGGACTAAGTGATGTGTTAAGGGATCAATTTAGAAGCAGAGAGAGATCCATGAAATGCAGTCACAGTCAGAGAAAAAGGCAAGGGATACTGTATCTATGTTGTTGTAGTTGTCCTGTTGGAAGTGGTAAGTAAGTTGCCTGCAGAAAAAAAATCCTCTTATTAGCGGCACTCCTCCATTGCAGCCGACGCTTCGTCCATCGATGTTGGTCACCAGAAGACACCCTGTAAAAAAAGCACAGCATAGACAAACAATTGAACATAAACAATTCTTTGGGTACAAACCTATCCGTCAATCTTTGAAAGTGCATGCACTACTGCATGCATGTCAGTGAAAAGTAAGTAGTACTTTCGACAACTGTGGAAGAAAGAATGCGACAGTACAGGGCGTGTGTGGAATTATTCATAACGATATTCAACATAAGGTCTCTGTAGCCAGATACCTGAGAGCCTTGCTGGTCACTATAAATCCATTCACAACAACACTCAATGGGGTTGGTCTGGAAGGTATAGTAGATAGAAAAGGAGAAATTGCTTTTTTTCTAGGTGTCCCCTCACTCACCAGGGTTGCCCCTTGGTGACATGCTTCATCATTGGGGCCATCCCAGTCCTCTACGGGCTGGGGCGTGCTGCGACTTGCGAATTACGTAGGAGCACTTACAAATGACTATGTGTGGTGCAGATGTGATAGTGGAGTGGACTAAGTGATGTGTTAAGGGATCAATTTAGAAGCAGAGAGAGATCCAAGAAATGCAGTCACAGTCAGAGAAAAAGGCAATGGATACTGTATCTATGTTGTTGTAGTTGTCCTGTTGGATGTGGTAAGTAAGTTGCCTGCAGAAAAAAAATCCTCTTATTAGCGGCACTCCTCCATTGCAGCCGACGCTTCGTCCATCGATGTTGGTCACCAGAAGACACCCTGTCCACTGCCTGCCTGATGCTGAATTGTGGCTCGCTAATGTGAAGCCTGACTCCATCCTTTTTTCCCCATTGCAGAGACTGAAACCCGGCCTGTAATTATTCAACGAAAAACAGGAAGTGATATAATATTACAACACCACTGATAAATAAATATAAGGTATGTAGGCTGTGGAGTGCAAAAAGTCACAATTTGATTTTCCTAGTAGACAGTACAATATTTTTGAAAGTGCGTACTCTGTCTGAGTCACCTTTTGAAGGATAAATAAGTAGGGGCAAATTAATGTAGCGGATCTTTCCCCTCAAGCTAGGTGTACTGTAAACTGTGTTTTAGAACAAAATTAGATCTTCCTAGCAGTGCTCCCACCCAGACCCTTACTAAAGCCAGTCGCAAAAATGTAGAAGACCCCCAATCAAATCTCAAAAAACGAGGCCTAGCAGAAAACTGGTGACAAAACTTACTTTGAAAGTAAAAGTAGGCCGAAGTACCCCCTTCCTAATTACCCCTTACCCACCGTGGATTGCATTCAAACCACTTGCAAGCAACCAAGCAAAAGTAGCCATAGCCAGCATCGCTCCAAGACTCAAAATCCCCCCCACTCAAACACATGCAATAGAAATACTGCTAACCCTAACGAACCCTAAGTTAAGAATAGTGGCAAAGGCTTTCTTTAACTATGCCAAATCCCCCCTTTCCCACCATGGATTTTCTTCAAATGACTTGCAACCAAAATTACACATTCTCACGAGTGCTCTAAGACCCCGGAACTCAGTTGCAAAAATCTAGAACACCCCGAAACACATGCAATCCTGCTGCTAGGGCTAACCCTAACGAACCCTAAGTTACAAAAAGTGCCAAAAGGCTTTTCCGCGAGGATTTTGTCCCAACCACTTCTACCCGGTATTACACCTTCCCAGGAATTCCCCAAGACCCGCCAACCCACCCGCCAAGAAGCATAACACCCCCAAACAGGCCAAAAGCAAAATCTCATACTTGCAATTTTTCTCGGCCTTCGGTCCAAACGCGCTGCGTAGCTAGGCCATAAGTTGGGGTTGCCACGACGGATTTCCTGAAAAGCAAATGCAATCAAGATTAGAGTGTCCCAGCAGTGCTCCCAGACCACGAAACTCGCCCACAAACAGACGGAACCCCCCCTAAGAGCACCTCAAAGGCAAGCAAGTCATCAAAAACACAAAAAAAATTCCGCCTGGGATTTGGTCCAAAACACTTTTATCCGGTATTAGAGCTTCCCAGCAATGGCCCCGGAGCCGTCAACCCAGGAGAAAACGAGTAGAAGACCCCCAAACAGCCAAAGAGCAAAAGTACAAAAATGGGGACTTAGTCAATTTTTCACAAATTTCCCAAATCACTCCGCGCGCGCTCTGCAGCTAGGCCCTAACTCCCCTCTGCCACCATGGATTTGCTTCAAACCTCTTGCAAAGTAAAGTATATATAGCCAGCAGTGCACCCAGACCCCGAAACCCACCCACAAACACCAGGAAGCCCCCCAAACAGGCCCCCGAAAACGCTACATTGAGCAAAATGTCAGAAATAGCCAAAATAAAATCGGCCTGGATTTTGTCCCAACCACTTCTACCCGGTATTAGACCTTCCCAGGAATGCCCTAAGACCCGCCAACCCACCCGCCAAGAAGCATAACACCCCCAAACAGGCCAAAAGCAAAATCTCATACTTGCAATATTTCTCGGCCTTCGGTCCAAACGCGCTGGGTAGCTAGGCCATAAGTCGGGGTTGCCACGACGGATTTCCTGAAAAGCAAATGCAATCAAGATTAGAGTGTCCCAGCAGTGCTCCCAGACCCCGAAACTCACCCACAAACACCAGGAAGCCCCCCAAACAGGCCCCCGAAAACGCTACATTGAGCAAAATGTCAGAAATAGCCAAAAAAAAATCGGCCTGGATTTTGTCCCAACCACTTCTACCCGGTATTACACCTTCCCAGGAATGCCCCAAGACCCGCCAAGAAGCATAACACCCCCAAACAGGCCAAAAGCAAAATCTCACACTTGCAATATTTCTCGGCCTTCGGTCCAAACGCGCTGCGTAGCTAGGCCATAAGTCGGGGTTGCCACGACGGATTTCCTGAAAAGCAAATGCAATCAAGATTAGAGTGTCCCAGCAGTGCTCCCAGACCACGAAACTCACCCAGAAACAGACGGAACCCCCCCTAAGAGCACCTCAAAGGCAAGCAAGTCATCAAAAACACAAAAACATTTCCGCCTGGGATTTGGTCCAAAACACTTTTATCCGGTATTAGAGCTTCCCAGCAATGGCCCCAGAGCCGTCAACTCACCTGCAAAGAGGTACAACAACACCCCCACAAGTGCTGAGTCTTTCTTCATTGGGCGTAAACCAGCCCTCTGTTTTGATGGAAATAGGAGTCTGGAGGAGGAGGATAGAGGAGCATGTTCTTCTGAACTTGTGAACCTGAGGAATGCAGACTGCGGCAACTTCAAATCAATTAGCAAACCAGTGAAGACAGTTCTGCTGATGGGCTTGATTTTGTGATTATCTGATTAAAGTTTGAAATATATTAACTGTGCACAACAAAGAAAGACAGACACACAGGAATAAAAGTGAATAAGGATGAAAAAGAAAGTTATTGATTCGTTGTCTCATTTTCAGGGCTCGGTATCACGGTCCAGGAATAAGAATAAGGCTTCGTCATCATACTCTGCGAATTCAGGCAGGGTGAGCTCAGTGTCACCTGACAGAGTAGAAATTCCCTCATCTATGTTGCTGGCCACCTCCTCTTCATCCGGCACGCTTTCTCGTACTCTGAAATCTGGTGGTATGAGGTGCTGATTCATCTTGATCATTGTTAACCTCTCCACATTTTTGGGCGAGAGGCGGCTCCGTTTGGGAGTTACAATGCCACCAGCAGCACTGAAAACCCGTTCAGAAGACACACTTGCGAGTGGGCAAGACAAGTAGTTTAAAGCCAGGTTGGTGAGCTGTGGACACAATTCTTTTTTCCCATGCCAATACGCCAATGGGTCAGAATTAACATAGACCTCTGTTGAGTCATTCAGATAGTCCTTCACCATCGACTCAAGGTCCTCATCAAAGGTTCCTCCACTTTGCTTAGCTCTTGCTGTGCCTCTGACCTTTTGAGAACCAAACCCACGCAGAGCTAGCCAATCCTCTTCAGCCTCCAATGTTTCTGTTGTGTCTCGTGCAGATGATCCGGTTGCCGGTGTCTTTAACGGCTGAGAGGTCACTTGTGCCACAGCCACAGGTGCAGAAGTGGATTGTTTTGACTGGGGATGGCCTGCTGATGTACTGCCATTTCCTTCAATTTTCAGCCGTTCTCTTTCAAACCTCTTGGCTGACAAGGCTAGCCAACGTTTGTACTTTGGAACATGTTCATCATCAAAAGGAAAGAATGCTTGGCCTGCCAGCGCTTTTTTGTAGCGTGGATCCAGAATAGTAGCACAAATGTAATGCTCTTCTGAGTGGATCTTTTTAAGACGTTCATCACCTTGTAGGAGCTCTAATAATTTCTCAGCCAGAAGCAAAGAGTCTTGGTTTTTTTCATCTTTTTCAAACACAGAACACACCTCCTTCAGTTGGTCCTCCGGCATGTACAACAATGGGATAGCTTTTCCCAAATTAGAGTCCTCCTTGCTGACTGCACGCGTGAAGAACTCAAAAGGACGAAGCATGCGTGTCAGGCTTTGAACTATGTTCCATTGCGCCGCACCCATCCACAGCTCCTCTGTACCCTCTGTAAGGAAATATTGATCGAGTTCCTTATACTGCTCATACAGACGCTCAAGCATGTAGAAGGTTGAGTTCCAACGTGTTACCACCTCCTGGATGAGTGCTTTCACTGGCATTTGACGTTGATATAGCAGGCTCCTCAGCTGCTTCCGGGCCTTAAAAGAATGGCTGAAATGCTTGCACATTTTTCGGCAGGTGTCCAATACACTGTACGCTGCACTGCCTTTATTACCCAAGAATTTTTGGACAACCAGGTTTATACAGTGCGCCAAACACGGCACTCTGAAATAGTCACCGTCCCTCATGGCCTTAACTATATTGGAGCCATTGTCCGTGGAAACATAACCAACCTGGCGTTTTAGTGGGGACAGACAGTTAAGGACCTTTGTGTTAAAGACATCCAAAATGTTATCTGCTGTGTGACGTTTCTCCAAACCAAACATGGCTAGTGTTGCATGTTTCCGAGCAGCTTTAAAAACAATGTCCGCGTCAACACCTGCGTTTAGCTTTGCTTTAGCCCCTGAAAAAGAGACCCAGTGTGCAGTGATGCACATTTAATCAGCGCCTGCGCCACTGGTCCACATGTCTGTTGTCAGATGTATAGTGTGAACAGCACTCTTCTGCAAAGCTGCCCCAATCACCTTCAGAACATCTTCATGTAGTGCTGGAACCGCAACTCGGGCAAAATAGAACCGGCTAGGAACCTTCCATTTAGGGCAGAGCGCTGCCACTAATTCTAGAAAACCAACCCCTTCTACAAAAGAAAAAGGGAGAAGGTCCAGAGCTAGCATTTTAGCCAGCTTAGTGTTATACAGACGCGTCAGTGGGTGGTTGCGTTCATATTGCGCTTCTGTAAACAACATCTTTTTAATGTTGCCCTGGACCAAGGATTTACGGGATGATGATGATATCTTCGACCCAGTTACGCTCGCTGATGAACTTTTCCGCATTGATGTCTCACTCTCTCCCACACTCTTAGTGTGCCTCACATGGGGTGTGCTGCTGACAGGGGTACTGGGTGTAAGTGAAGTGTTTGACATGTCTTCTTCTTCCTCGTCATCATCAGATGAAAAATCAACGTTTTCATTACGTGCAATTCGGGCTTCCTTGATCGCCTGTAGGTGCGCAAACCATTGGACAGCGTGCTTTTTTTCAAGATGACCTCTCTGGCCTCCGGTACCATAGTTGGAACCAAACTTACCACGACTAACTGCCAACTTACAAATGCTACAAATGGCGAGGTTTTCCTTTTTTGTGGAAACACTAAAGAAGTCCCAAACTGTGGACTTGAAATGTCTTTGGGGGCCGGAGGAGGCGGCGATACTGGTGGTGGTGGTCCTGCTGCTAATGCCAGATGAAGTGGAGGATGTGGATTGCTGAACTTCAGTACGTTTTGCACTTTCACCACCACGAATTGAGGTCGAGGTGGGTACCTTCTTGCGAGGAAGAAATATGAAAGCGGTAGGTGTTGGTGTACTACTTAACTCCAAATCTAATGATTGTTGTGTTTCCATTTCCATTGCCTCCTCGTCGACATCATCATCACGCTCAGCAGCTTCTCGGGATAGGGTCAAAATGTCTCTTTGCTGCATGCCCGGTGGGGCTGCAGTGACCTTTGTGATGACTGGCTCGTCGTCATCGTGAGAGGCTTCATCACCAGCAGTATCTGTCACTTCTTGTTGAGCCTCATCACACTCCATAGGTATGAGTTTTTCGACAACCTTCCTTTTACGCTTAGGTATCTTTGTCAGATCATGGTGTGCCTCACTCTCAGGCTGCCGTTGTGGTACCCATTCGTCATCCAGATCATCAGTAGGAGGTGAGCTTGAAGAAGATGTAGACACCCCCCTTGATCTTTTCCTTGCTAGGGATGTGGAAGACAATGAATGATCATCAGGAGGAGTGGCTTCCTCAAATGATACCTCGGTCTGATTGTCAATTTCCTGATGTGCCCCTACTTCGGGAGGAACAACTATTGTGGGCACTTGTGACCCTCCATGCACCTCTGCTTGCGCATCTCCTTGCGCTGCCTCTCCTTCCACATGTACTTGGGCTTGTACTACTTGCACATGTTGTTGTTGCGGCTGTGGTTGTTCAACACTTGTCAGATGAGTTACAACAACCTGTGTTGATTCAGGGACATTGCTGCTACTTTCTTGCGATGAGCCAACATCACTGGTCGATGGTGATTGGAGAAGTACACTGACTGCCTCTGAAGCACTCAAGGGCTTTGACTTAAGTTGGCGTGGTGGTGGAGGCACTGAACCCAATGGAGCAGGGGTGCTGCTCCCAGCTTGATCCCCAGCAGATCCTGCTGCTGCTGCAGGCGTACTTTTTTTTTTCTCCCAAAAAACATGGCGGTTGGCACACCAGCCTCCTTGGTAACTTGCTTCTTCTGCTCCTTACTAGCAACTTTCTTGCTAGAGGAGCTACGGAGAACTTTTTTTGGGGCCATCTTCTTCAGAGCAGGTCAGACAGCAGGCCGCAGTTGCACGAATTGTAGAGTTGTCTGAGGCCAGACGTGACGTCGCGTGACGTTATGCTGCACACACACACCGCTGCAGGACTTCTTCCTGGCACTGGTGGTTCTCTTGAGTCTTGTGCACCTAAAAACAATGGAAGACAGAGGAACATCAGTTCAGTTATACACCACAAAAAAAATCGGAAAAAAAACTGAAAAATCAGCACAATCCCATTCCATCCATGCCCTCCATGATGTTTAAGTTCAAGACAGCCCACAGAAAGACTAGGCCCATGCTAGACTCAAATACCCCTGGTGAAAAGGCCACAAGTACAGCCCCAAAAAACGAAAATCACTGAAAAATCAGCAAAATCCCAATCCATCCATGCCCTCCATGATGTTTAAGTTCAAGACAGCCCACAGAAAGACTAGGCCCATGCTAGACTCAAATACCCCTGGTGAAAAGGCCTCAAGTACAGCCCCAAAAAACGAAAATCACTGAAAAATCAGCACAATCCCAATCCATCCATGCCCTCCATGATGTTTAAGTTCAAGACAGCCCACAGAAAGACTAGGCCCATGCTAGACTCAAATACCCCTGGTGAAAAGGCCACAAGTACAGCCCCAAAAAACGAAAATCACTGAAAAATCAGCACAATCCCAATCCATCCATGCCCTCCATGATGTTTAAATTCAAGACAACCCACAGAAAGACTAGGCCCATGCAAGACTCACTACCCCTGGGCATAAAGGTTGAAAAGTAGGCAAAATGGTTGCAGGCCTAACAACAAAGCCTGCATTTAAAATGGCCACTTGCCTCTCCCAGCATATGGCCAGTGCCTGTAGCAGCACTCAAAATGGCCACCAGCCACATGGCCTGTCCCTCCCCGTGAACACCCCCAAAAATCGAAAAACACTGCAAAATCAGCACAATCCCATTCCATCCATGGCCTCCATGATGTTTAAGTTCAAGACAGCCCACAGAAAGACTAGGCCCATGCTAGACTCAAATACCCCTGGTGAAAAGGCCACAAGTACAGCCCCAAAAAACGAAAATCACTGAAAAATCAGCACAATCCCAATCCATCCATGCCCTCCATGATGTTTAAATTCAAGACAACCCACAGAAAGACTAGGCCCATGCAAGACTCACTACCCCTGGGCATAAAGATTGAAAAGTAGGCAAAATGGTTGCAGGCCTAACAACAAAGCCTGCATTCAAAATGGCCACTTGCCTCTCCCAGCACATGGCCAGTGCCTGTAGCAGCACTCAAAATGGCCACCAGCCACATGGCCTGTCCCTCCCCATGAACACCCCCAAAAATCGAAAAACACTGCAAAATCAGCACAATCCCATTCCATCCATGGCCTCCATGATGTTTAAGTTCAAGACAGCCCACAGAAAGACTAGGCCCATGCTAGACTCAAATACCCCTGGTGAAAAGGCCACAAGTACAGCCCCAAAAAACGAAAATCACTGAAAAATCAGCACAATCCCAATCCATCCATGCCCTCCATGATGTTTAAGTTCAAGACAGCCCACAGAAAGACTAGGCCCATGCTAGACTCAAATACCCCTGGTGGAAAGGCCACAAGTACAGCCCCAAAAAACGAAAATCACTGAAAAATCAGCACAATCCCAATCCATCCATGCCCTCCATGATGTTTAAATTCAAGACAACCCACAGAAAGACTAGGCCCATGCAAGACTCACTACCCCTGGGCATAAAAGTTGAAAAGTAGGCAAAATGGTTGCAGGCCTAACAACAAAGCCTGCATTCAAAATGGCCACTTGCCTCTCCCAGCACATGGCCAGTGCCTGTAGCTGCACTCAAAATGGCCACCAGCCACGTGGCCTGTCCCTCCCCATGAACACCCCCAAAAATCGAAAAACACTGCAAAATCAGCACAATCCCATTCCATCCATGGCCTCCATGATGTTTAAGTTCAAGACAGCCCACAGAAAGACTAGGCCCATGCTAGACTCAAATACCCCTGGTGAAAAGGCCACAAGTACAGCCCCAAAAAACGAAAATCACTGAAAAATCAGCACAATCCCAATCCATCCATGCCCTCCATGATGTTTAAATTCAAGACAACCCACAGAAAGACTAGGCCCATGCAAGACTCACTACCCCTGGGCATAAAGGTTGAAAAGTAGGCAAAATGGTTGCAGGCCTAACAACAAAGCCTGCATTCAAAATGGCCACTTGCCTCTCCCAGCACATGGCCAGTGCCTGTAGCAGCACTCAAAATGGCCACCAGCCACATGGCCTGTCCCTCCCCATGAACACCCCCAAAAATCAAAAAACACTGCAAAATCAGCACAATCCCATTCCATCCATGGCCTCCATGATGTTTAAGTTCAAGACAGCCCACAGAAAGACTAGGCCCATGCTAGACTCAAATACCCCTGGTGAAAAGGCCACAAGTACAGCCCCAAAAAACGAAAATCACTGAAAAATCAGCACAATCCCAATCCATCCATGCCCTCCATGATGTTTAAATTCAAGACAACCCACAGAAAGACTAGGCCCATGCAAGACTCACTACCCCTGGGCATAAAGGTTGAAAAGTAGGCAAAATGGTTGCAGGCCTAACAACAAAGCCTGCATTCAAAATGGCCACTTGCCTCTCCCAGCACATGGCCAGTGCCTGTAGCAGCACTCAAAATGGCCACCAGCCACATGGCCTGTCCCTCCCCATGAACACCCCCAAAAATCGAAAAACACTGCAAAATCAGCACAATCCCATTCCTTCCATGGCCTCCATGATCTTTAAGTTCAAGACAGCCCACAGAAAGACTAGGCCCATGCTAGACTCAAATACCACTGGTGAAAAGGCCACAAGTACAGCCCCAAAAAACGAAAATCACTGAAAAATCAGCACAATCCCAATCCATCCATGCCCTCCATGATGTTTAAGTTCAAGACAGCCCACAGAAAGACTAGGCCCATGCTAGACTCAAATACCCCTGGTGAAAAGGCCACAAGTACAGCCCCAAAAAACGAAAATCACTGAAAAATCAGCACAATCCCAATCCATCCATGCCCTCCATGATGTTTAAATTCAAGACAACCCACAGAAAGACTAGGCCCATGCAAGACTCACTACCCCTGGGCATAAAGGTTGAAAAGTAGGCAAAATGGTTGCAGGCCTAACAACAAAGCCTGCATTCAAAATGGCCACTTGCCTCTCCCAGCACATGGCCAGTGCCTGTAGCTGCACTCAAAATGGCCACCAGCCACGTGGCCTGTCCCTCCCCATGAACACCCCCAAAAATCGAAAAACACTGCAAAATCAGCACAATCCCATTCCATCCATGGCCTCCATGATGTTTAAGTTCAAGACAGCCCACAGAAAGACTAGGCCCATGCTAGACTCAAATACCCCTGGTGAAAAGGCCATAAGTACAGCCCCAAAAAACGAAAAACACTGAAAAATCAGCACAATCCCAATCCATCCATGCCCTCCATGATGTTTAAATTCAAGACAACCCACAGAAAGACTAGGCCCATGCAAGACTCACTACCCCTGGGCATAAAGGTTGAAAAGTAGGCAAAATGGTTGCAGGCCTAACAACAAAGCCTGCATTCAAAATGGCCACTTGCCTCTCCCAGCACATGGCCAGTGCCTGTAGCAGCACTCAAAATGGCCACCAGCCACATGGCCTGTCCCTCCCCATGAACACCCCCAAAAAATCAAAAAACACTGCAAAATCAGCACAATCCCATTCCATCCATGGCCTCCATGATGTTTAAGTTCAAGACAGCCCACAGAAAGACTAGGCCCATGCTAGACTCAAATACCCCTGGTGAAAAGGCCACAAGTACAGCCCCAAAAAACGAAAATCACTGAAAAATCAGCACAATCCCAATCCATCCATGCCCTCCATGATGTTTAAATTCAAGACAACCCACAGAAAGACTAGGCCCATGCAAGACTCACTACCCCTGGGCATAAAGGTTGAAAAGTAGGCAAAATGGTTGCAGGCCTAACAACAACGCCTGCATTCAAAATGGCCACTTGCCTCTCCCAGCACATGGCCAGTGCCTGTAGCAGCACTCAAAATGGCCACCAGCCACATGGCCTGTCCCTCCCCATGAACACCCCCAAAAATCGAAAAACACTGCAAAATCAGCACAATCCCATTCCATCCATGCCCTCCATGATGTTTAAGTTCAAGACAGCCCACAGAAAGACTAGGCCCATGCTAGACTCAAATACCCCTAGTGAAAAGGCCACAAGTACAGCCCCAAAAAACGAAAATCACTGAAAAATCAGCACAATCCCATTCCATCTATGGCCTCCATGATGTTTAAGTTCAAGACAGCCCACAGAAAGACAAGGCCCATGCTAGACTCAAATACCCCTGGTGAAAAGGCCATAAGTACAGCCCCAAAAAACGAAAATCACTGAAAAATCAGCACAATCCCAATCCATCCATGCCCTCCATGATGTTTACGTTCAAGACAGCCCACAGAAAGACTAGGCCCATGCTAGACTCAAATACCCCTGGTGAAAAGGCCACAAGTACAGCCCTAAAAAACGAAAATCACTGAAAAATCAGCACAATCCCAATCCATCCATGCCCTCCATGATGTTTAAATTCAAGACAACCCACAGAAAGACTAGGCCCATGCAAGACTCACTACCCCTGGGCATAAAGGTTGAAAAGTAGGCAAAATGGTTGCAGGCCTAACAACAAAGCCTGCATTCAAAATGGCCACTTGCCTCTCCCAGCACATGGCCAGTGCCTGTAGCTGCACTCAAAATGGCCACCAGCCACGTGGCCTGTCCCTCCCCATGAACACCCCCAAAAATCGAAAAACACTGCAAAATCAGCACAATCCCATTCCATCCATGGCCTCCATGATGTTTAAGTTCAAGACAGCCCACAGAAAGACTAGGCCCATGCTAGACTCAAATACCCCTGGTGAAAAGGCCACAAGTACAGCCCCAAAAAACGAAAATCACTGAAAAATCAGCACAATCCCAATCCATCCATGCCCTCCATGATGTTTAAATTCAAGACAACCCACAGAAAGACTAGGCCCATGCAAGACTCACTACCCCTGGGCATAAAGGTTGAAAAGTAGGCAAAATGGTTGCAGGCCTAACAACAAAGCCTGCATTCAAAATGGCCACTTGCCTCTCCCAGCACATGGCCAGTGCCTGTAGCAGCACTCAAAATGGCCACCAGCCACATGGCCTGTCCCTCCCCATGAACACCCCCAAAAATCAAAAAACACTGCAAAATCAGCACAATCCCATTCCATCCATGGCCTCCATGATGTTTAAGTTCAAGACAGCCCACAGAAAGACTAGGCCCATGCTAGACTCAAATACCCCTGGTGAAAATGCCACAAGTACAGCCCCAAAAAACGAAAATCACTGAAAAATCAGCACAATCCCAATCCATCCATGCCCTCCATGATGTTTAAATTCAAGACAACCCACAGAAAGACTAGGCCCATGCAAGACTCACTACCCCTGGGCATAAAGGTTGAAAAGTAGGCAAAATGGTTGCAGGCCTAACAACAAAGCCTGCATTCAAAATGGCCACTTGCCTCTCCCAGCACATGGCCAGTGCCTGTAGCAGCACTCAAAATGGCCACCAGCCACATGGCCTGTCCCTCCCCATGAACACCCCCAAAAATCGAAAAACACTGCAAAATCAGCACAATCCCATTCCATCCATGCCCTCCATGATGTTTAAGTTCAAGACAGCCCACAGAAAGACTAGGCCCATGCTAGACTCAAATACCCCTAGTGAAAAGGCCACAAGTACAGCCCCAAAAAACGAAAATCACTGAAAAATCAGCACAATCCCATTCCATCCATGGCCTCCATGATGTTTAAGTTCAAGACAGCCCACAGAAAGACAAGGCCCATGCTAGACTCAAATACCCCTGGTGAAAAGGCCACAAGTACAGCCCCAAAAAACGAAAATCCCTGAAAAATCAGCACAATCCCAATCCATCCATGCCCTCCATGATGTTTAAGTTCAATACAACCCACAGAAAGACTCAGTCCACCCACCACTGAGTACCCCTGGGCAAAAGGCCCCAAACAGCCCAAAAATCGAAAATTCCAAAATTTTAGTTGCAGCAACTGTAATGCCCCAAACAAACTTACTTGTAAAATTTCTAATCCAACAGTGATCCAAAGAAAGTCAAAAAGGCCTCAAATCCAAAGATCCAGCAGCATCCACAAAAAGTAATCCTTCCAGCTCCAGATCCAAATGAAAAGTGACCAGGAGATGGACAAAGCACTGGGAGGAGCCTGCTGAACAGGAACAGGAAGTTGAAGACTGTGGGGCACTTCCTTCCTCCCACCCCCTTCCCCCCCTCCCCAAAATGGACTCCTCGCTAAAAAAGTGCAGGCAAATGTCAACCTAAGGAGTTATTCAGATAAAAATCATCATTTCAAGAAGGTTTATGCTGCTTGCTGGTGGATTTCTTGTGCAGAATTGCAAATTTTATATTTTCGCGTGTGCGAGATTCTTGCTGCTCGCCGCATCTCAAATCTCGCAATTGCGAAGTACCGCGAGACGTGATCTCGCCGTACTCGCGTTGACAAACTATCGCTGGCAAGCCGCGATGACGTAATCGCGCTCGCCAATTCCCGCGGGATCACACAGCAAGATCCAAAATGGCGCAGCACTCGCAAACTATCGAGAAAAACAACTCGCCAAACGATGATAAACGCCGCGCGCCGCAAAAATTGTATCACCAATGCCGCGCGCCGCAAAAAAAATCCGCTGCGTGCGAATTTGCGGATTTTGCGGGAAATTCGCAAATCTCGCGGATTGCGAATTTCCCGAAAATCAGCAAAATCCGCGAGCGTAACGGATTTTCCGCCCATGCTTACCTGCAGAGCACCTTTAAATCTGGGTTGCAGAAAGGCTGCAGTACAAAGACTGCAATACTGAACATCATAGATGACCTACACAGATCTCTGGATGATGGCCTGGCCTGCCTCCAAGTTCTCTTGGCTGCCTTTGATACTGCCAACCATGACATCCTCCTAAACATCCTTTTACAGTGTGCAGGCATCAGTGGAACTGTCGTTCAGTGGTTTGTTTCTTCCTGAACCAGCACTCACAGCTAATCAAACTAAACAACTCGACCTCACAATCAACACCAGTCTCACAAGGAGTCCCTCAAAGGTGAATCCTATCTCCTGCGCCATTCATATTCAACCTCTATATGGAACCCCTTGCAGTGATACTGAAACAAGCCAGAATTGCCATCACCTCCATGCAGATGGCACCCACCTGCACATGAAAATCTCATCACTGAAAGATATCTAGCACCTAAATAGCACCCTCTCCATGGTTTAATCCTGGCTGACCAGAAACCATTTAAGCTCAACCCCAACAAAACCAAACTCTTCTTCATCCAACTGAAAAAAATATTTTCCCATTGATATCTGGCTTGACAACCTCACTACATTAAACTGCAAACTGTCCATCTCCAACTCAGTCAAACCTCTAGGGATTACAATTGACAGACAATTGAATATGAAAGAGCATATTTATACCTCTAATAAAAGTGCCTTCTACAAGCTGAAACACCTTAAAAAACTCAAACTCTTCTTCCCCACTGATGACCTAAAGACTGTGGTGCAATCATTAGCAAAAACGCAAACTGGACTACGGTAACGCAATGATCACGAGTGCCCCTAAAACACAGTCCCTATTAAAGCCACAGTCCACGCAGCCGAGAGACTACTGTTAGAGGAGAGTCACTTTTACCACATCACTCCCACTCCCAAGAACCTTAACTGGCTACCAATCGAGGCAAGATCTATAGTCAAAACTGCTTGCATAACCCACAAACCAATCTACCTGGAAAAACCAGACTACCTCACAGCGAAACTGTCAAAAGCAAGTCAAAAGAGACCTTTTCGAAGCTCTAACAGTCTACTCCTGATTCCGCCAAAAACTAAGGAAAGGAAATCTCACATCGGCTTCTTCTCAGGAACGCTCCTAGAATCTGTAACCCCCTGCCTCAGGATTTACGCGACAATCAATCGTTCCCTCACTTCAACAAGAAACTGAAACTTCATCTTGACAAAAAATACCTAAACCCTCCCCCTTAAACTATCTGCCTGGTCT
Source organism: Lissotriton vulgaris (assembly GCF_964263255.1). Lineage (NCBI taxonomy): Eukaryota > Metazoa > Chordata > Amphibia > Caudata > Salamandridae > Lissotriton > Lissotriton vulgaris. Next base: position 902,036,482 of record NC_141687.1, read on the forward strand.
GTTTTACACCAACACCACGCTCTCTAAAAAAAACCTGAACATCACTACCGCAGTGAAACAATTGTGCCTTTACTAACCCCACCTTCGCAACACTCTACCATAGCTACCTCAAAACTTTATCATCCATCTATACTACTGTCCATCGTAATATCTTTTATGCATTGTTAATATATATTTTTAGGTACTCCACATGTAACTCATGCAATTGGGGCTGCTCTTACTCCGTAAAGCGATTTATATATATCTACTGTATCTATATTAAAATTATATCCTCAACATATCCTACTATCTTTCGCATACTTCTTTTACATACTGTCACTATGTATTTATATTTACTCCTTATGTAACTAGTGAAAATGCTGCTGTTGCTAACTCTGTAAAGCACTCTGATACCTTTGGCTTAAGTTTACGCTATACAAAACTCGATAAATAAATAAATTAAATAAATAAAACAAAATAAATAAAATATTAATATTTTGATTAAAATACCACACTATACTCTCACAATTATAACAGCCAATACATAAACATAATTGACATTAAAAAGCATAACACAACTAACATATAACGTAATAAATAACACCATTTTTAATAAATGAGTAAATCATTTTTAATGAATTATTACTATAATAAATAACTTCCCACCCTATACCCCTACAAACTGAAGAATAATGTATTATTACTATAATAAATACTTTCCCACCCTATACCCCTACAAACTGAACAATACACACCTAAAATATAATTTTATAAATATGATAATTTCACAGTTTACATAATTATCAATTAAATATTAACACATTAATATGTAATTTTCAATAAGTTATTTCTTAATTAACTCTACACCCTGTACCCCTAAAAACAAAACAACTCACACTTAAAATATATCTTAGACATGTTAATAATTACACAATTTACATAATTAATAATCAATTAAACAATTAATAATGATTAACTAATAATTAAATAATCTGAATTAACTTCCCACCCTTCGCTCCTACAAACCCAGCAATCCACACCCGAAATATAACTTAAAAACAATATTAATGACACAATTTACAGAATTAATTATCAAGTAACAAATAATTATTATTATGAATTAACATTAAATATTAATTAACGCTAATTAATTACCTTCCCACCCTTTACTTATACAAACCCCACAGCCAGCACCTAAAACTTAACTTAGAAATACAGTAATTGCTCAATTTACATAATTAATTACCATTTACACATTTAATAATAATTAAACATTAATCATTTATTGATTTTAATTAATTCACTTCCCATCCTGAACCCCTACAAATCCCACAACCCGCTACAACACTAAAAATTACAACAAACATTTTACATTTCAAAACAGCTACAAATTTAAAAACAATATTAAAAAACCTCAACAATAATTATACAAACAATTTCAAACATATACAATTAAAACATATACTAAAATACATAAATATAATTAAACAATTATATTTACAATCATATCTTTGTAAATTATGTCATAGGTTCTGATTACAATGACGGTGGGACTTCCACTCCATTGACACCCCATTGGTGGCGGTCAAACCGCCATTCTAAGACTGATTACCGCCCACCACATTAGGATGGCGGGCAGATGTTTGGCAGTCTGAGAGACTGACCGCCATGGATCCAACGGGCTCACAGAGCCTGTTGGTCTATCTGAGGGACTTGTATCGTTACAACAGTGGCGTTGCCTGCCAGGCACCGCAGTAGGGATTACAATGTTCTTTCTCGCTGGCCAATTCATGGCGGTTTACCCACCATGAAAAGGCAGGCAGAAAGCGACAATGCGGCCCCTATTTCTCCCTGGCCCTCTGACATGGCCCCTGGGGGGCATCTATGGTGCCCACCAACATATCCCTGCACTATGTGGTAGGTACTATGCGTATTTTGTACTGCGGTGTGTGCTGCAGCCCGCAGCCCCAGCCGCAATACAAAATGTACACTTTGCGACCGCCTTGAAAGCAGTCAAATTGTGATTCAGGGTACAGTACTGCCAACAGCTTGTTGGGCGGTCCTGTTTCCCACCAGGATAGTGGTCGGGAAAAAAACAGAGTCAGATATAGTTTTAGTTTTTTTCAAAATCTCAAACAAAACTCCATTTAGCTGATAAAATCCACTACTAACTTCCAATGCTCTAATATCTGATTGCCATCTAAAGGAAATTAAATTAAGGAAAGCAAGATCTATATTTACAAGATAGTTCCTTCACTCCCAAAAATCTATTAGTAAGGGCCATCTTCCAAATGACTTAAACATCAAATCCATATCCAACAAGGATTCATATCTTACAAAGAGGTATTTTCAAGTGAATTCCTTTTCTTCGAAACTTTGCATACCAAACTAATTTCACCAATGTACATCCCCTGAATCAAAGAAAGCCCTTCTGCTATAGCAATCTGTAACAATTTACTGTTTTCTAAGTCAAAACTTTCTTAAACAAAAGTAGCAGAAAATTAGCAACCAGCCTCCACGGGATCCAGATCCCTTGCCACCCACCAAGGCAACTAGACATTCCATGCACTCCTATACTTCTTTCCTGTACCAGGTGCCCAAGACTCATTGAACAACTCTGACACCACTCCAGAAAGATCTGAAAATTTCCCAAACTAGAAGTTCGAGCAAACTGGACTCCACTAAAGGATGCTGTCTATCTGCCACTCCTTTCAACAGACACTTGCATGCTCTGATCAAATAAGGCACCTGCATCACCATTTCCATCACTGAATGAAGCCATATCTGAGTTGTCCAAAATAGGGTCACTAATAGTAGTTCCTGAGTGAAAGCGCCCACTGCAATAGATCCTTAATCCGGCTTCTAACTGATGTACTCCTTTAACTGAAATGTCAACTGGGATGCAAAAGGGATGCAAAAAGATCCACCCGAAATGGCACCAAACAATTCAGAATCTTCTGAAAATACTCTTTCTTCAACTTCCAATTAATGACATCTACAATATTTCTCAAATTCCACTCTTCCACACCATTGTGTATACAATGTAAATACTGGGCTTGTAAACCAATTGTGTGCTTTAATCCCACATCTTTATTGTTAAATCCAATAATTTCTTTGATTTGCTTCTTCCCAATTTGTTATGTAAGTCACCACTGTAATATTGTCCATTTTCTTCAACACCAAACTCCCCCTGTACATGGGATCTGAAACTGTGCAGGGCAAAGAACCCTACTCTAATCTCCAAACAATTTATGTGATCTTTCCTTTCTTCATACATTACATTCCTCCTGTTTCTTGCTCTGAACACATCCCTCTCCATCCTCAATTGCTTGCTTCCGTCTCAAGAAAATAACCTGGCCTTGTCCCAAAAATAGCTTGACCATTCCATGCCTCCAAATTTTCCAAACACCATTTCAATTCCTCCACTTCTTCCCAAGACATAATCACCTTATCTCCATACCACAGACCGTTTGAAAGACATGAAGTCTTCCATTGTAGCAAATCTCTGTAGTACAGAGGCCCTGGAAATACTGCTTGTCTTGTGGAAGACAAAATATCTATCACACAGGCTTATTCCCTCAACTTAACCTCCTCTTTCTTCAAAACAAGCTCCCCTTCCGTTTATATTTTCTTGATCATTTTTTCAGGCACCAACAACTGTACTTTGACTGTATCTATTATGAAACATCTGGCATCTCAACATATCCACATTCTGATTCATAATCATAATATTGTTGTAATAAATTATCAACCTCACTCCTCTCACTTTAAAAAAAAAACTACTACTGGTCTCAAAACCGTTGTAAAACACCGGAAAGCTGGTGATATTCCAAACGGCAGATACTAAAACGCATACAATTGACCCTTCCACCTGAATTGAAGGCAACACTGACTCTCCGATGCAATTGGTACTGTAAAATAAGCATCTTTTGTTTGTGTTTAAATCTTTTTAGTGGCATATCATAGAGCATATCAACCATCAACCATTAATGGTACCAAAATCTCCTAGTCATTACCCCGGTCGGTTGATAGGATACATCAAGGGAGAAGAACAATTGGACCCTGTGGTGATAGTCGCTCTTAGGGTGCTGCTAGAGGCATCTGACCATCTTACAAAGGTGAGGAGGCAGCAGGTACGTCAGGAGGACATTTAAGGTAAAGGTGAACATCATTCTAGTTTACATGAGTATCAGGCCCCACCAGTAAATAAGTAAGAATGGTAGGTGAGGCCAGGTGGCTCGACTCACTTTACAATGAGTTTGATGTACTAACACAACCAGTGGATGGGAGGGCTGTTGCCTGATATCTGTACAGGAAGGTAACCTAAAAAGATTAGTGCTCTAGACATGGCCTAGAAAAGGAAGGAGTCACAAATGTCATTGAACATGTGTTCTCATTCATTTAAACTGTAAATGAAGTCTTTATGGGCACCTACTCAAAGAGTGTCTGGGCACTGAACACATGTCAGCGCGAATACAAATACCCTAGACTGTTAACTCGAACAGCCAAGTATTGAGTTTCCTTCAGAAGACATCCTCAGAGGGAAGCATTTGAAGACCCCACAGAAGCTGGGTCCTGGATTTGGGTACTAAGAATGAAAATGCTTTGCTTCCCTTCCTCATATGCTCAATGCATGGCACTACCAGCAAAGTGGTAGAAGCAGTACACAGCGCTCTAGTGGGCCAGTAAGACAAGAACTGCTTCATAAGATAGCCTGGGCTGCATGACTCACTGCCCTATGAACCAACAAAAGAGATTTAAACAAAATCCACTTCAGAATGGGCAACCAATGGCAGGAGTTTAAAAAATGATAGATAGATATTCGACTAGGCACATGCAGGATGAGCCAGCCAGCAGCATTCGGAACCACCGAAGACTACCCCGCAGGACCCCAGACACCCCAAGGTAGAGAGCATTGGAGTAATCCAACCACTGTGTAATCAATGCATGGATGGCAGTCCTCTTGCAGTGCCTAGGCAGTAGTCACAGGAATTTTCCAAGAGCACGAAGCACCGACAAAATCTGGGTTGCATGGACAGTTGGTTATCCAGTTTAACACCTAGATTTCCTACCACGAGAGAAGGGGGGTGGGCTGGTAGAGTGTTGGGCCAGGTATCTTCCCACCAGTTTGTTGAATGGGAGCCAAAAGGAAGAATTTCAGTTTTATCTGTGTTACATTTTAGCTGGCTGGTTTGCATCTACTGCATCTACTTGCATCTACTTGCATATACTGCATCTACATATACTTGCATCTACTCAAAGACTGACAGCATACTGTCATTGAAAGCAATTTCAACCGAGGATGGAAGACCCTTGCATCAACTTGCATCTACCGCATCTACATCTACTGCTTTGCATCTACTTAAAGACCGACAGCATCCTTTCCTTGAAAGCATTTTCAACCGAGGATGGAGGACCCTCAAAAGGGAAAAGCAGTTGGTTGTCATCCGCATAGGAAATTATTTTACATCCAAAATGTTCCACTAATGAGGTTTCCTAAACTCGTTTAGTGATTTGGAAAATTATATCTGAATCATTAAAAGGGTGTGATACATGTGTAAAAGGGTTTTAGTGTCCACAAACCCTCTGATTTACCAAATCAGAGGGTTTGCGAATGCTAAAACCCTTTGAACATGGTAGGTGTGGCTTGGAGCGTCAAGATGGCGGTCGCACTCTAAGAGTGCTCCGGACCCCTCCGTCAACCGCACCAAGATCCACTAGCACCGGCAGTCATCCATCCCTCACCCTTGTAGCCAACGCCAACTGTCAGCGGCGAGAAACTTTGCAGAATCCCTGCCATTTCTGTGAAAACCAAGTCGCTGCCGATTCCCTGAGCACCCAATCCCAAAACGGCGGCGGCCGTTCCCTGGGCCTCGGAGCCCTAATCTGGGCTGCATCTGCAGGACTGAGACCCCTGCCCAATTCATCTGCGACCAGAGGGCTGGGGTGGCGACCAGCGATTGGCCTGAAAACACAAGGGAGGTGGCTGGGCACTGCAGAACCACTTCTCCTCCTCGGTGATCCGGAACGGGACGCAGGGGGCTCCCACTTCGCTCAAGTAGGCAGGGACATGCACCGGAATTGCCCTGCTCCTGGCTCCCACTGATATGCTCACAAACACCTGCCATGGGGAAGGACCGTGCCCTAAGACTTCTGCCACCCACATGCAAACGAAGATCAACCAATTCACCTTGCCTGACCATGACCCCCTGAGGCCGTTCGAGTGCAGCCCCTCTCTACAGGGCGAAGACCTGGTCGCGATCCTGCAGGCGATCAGCGCGTCCCAGGCCTCTGTGGAGGGGAAGATCGGGGAGGTCCGGTTCAACGTGTCTCCACGGTGGAGGATGATGTTTATCAATTGAAGGAACCTCCGCAACACCACAGCCCAGATCATGGAGGCCGAATCTCGTCTCTCCACGGTGGAGGATGATGTTCATCAATTGAAGGAACAAGTGAACCGCCTTCAGTCTCACATGAAGGAACCCCACAGGAGAGCTGAGGATGCCAAAAACAGCTCGCACTGCAACAATCTCCGCTTTGTGGGATTTCTGGAGGGAGCCGAGAAAGAACAGATGTCCACCTTCACTGGAACCTGGACCTCCTCCTGGATTCCCAAAGACACCCTTTCAGCATGGTTCACAGTGGAGAGAGCCCATCGGTTCCTTGCACCTAAGACGCCGCCTGGAGCCGTGCACCCTCCCATAATAGCCCAGATCCTCAACTTTAAAGATCGAGACGCAATCCTGAGCGTAGTAAGGTCCCTGGGACCCCTAAAGTTTCAGAACCACACCATCCTGGTTTTCGCTGATCACACCAGGGAAGTGCAGGACCAGCAGCGCTTCTACATGGATGTCAAGATGAAAATGTGCACTCTTGGTCTTCAATACTGACTCTTTTTTCTGGCCCGCCTCTGTTTCATCTTTCAGGGCAACTTGCAGTTCTTTGACTCTTCACAGGCTGCCTGGACTTGGCTGACGGAGGAGCGCCCCCTTGGGCCCCGGCAAAGCTCTTTGCCCATGCTTTCGGGCTCCCAGACCTTGTGGATTCGATCCCCCAGACAACAGCGCAGGAGACGTACACAGTCCCCCAGGGGTCGTTAGTCACACAGGGATGCATCCCGATCATTGAGCCTGGCCACCCTTGAGCCCAGAAGCCCACCGGGTTCCCCACCCCGCCAAAGGAACCACTCAGCTGGAAACTCACCCTGAGCACGCCTCCCTCGGGGCTCCCTGAATCTGGCAGCCACGGAGTCGGATCTCTCCTGCAGCCCAACAATCTGACGCGCTATGTGGAGTGGTGACTGAGAGGGGCGGGTCTATGCTGCCTGCTGGTTTAGTGTCCGAGTGGCGTGATGTTCAGTTATGACCCTTGATGCCTCTCCAGGCAGCACTCTCACACCCAACGCCGGAGGGTTGGTCAGCCCCCGCCCTGGAGACTGTGGGCCCTGGGTGCCTCCTGTTCCCCGTGTCAACCTACGTTCAATAGCTATGCTGGACTACGCTATGCCCTATCAGAAACATCTACATTGTCCTGTTGACTCTGGGTTCCTCACAGTCTGTCGCTCCTTCCAGGAAAGACTTGATCAGTGCTGCATCCTCACTGTTTTATCATCCAGGGTGCTTTGGCAGAGTTTTTGCTTCAATCCGGAATCCCTCTGCAGAGATGAAGTGCATCCGTATGTATGGAGGGGTCCTCCAACAACCCAACCCAAACGTTTTAGTTTAGTTATCTACTTGTTTAACTGGGACAACAGATGCTTCTGTTCCTGAAGTATAGGGTGGGGGTAGGGGGTAGGGAGGGAGGTGGGACCGTTGTCATGTTGTTGATGATGTGTTATTGTGTTACCACACCAGCCTTCTCACTACACACTACGATAGTCCCACGCACAGCTTAAAATCTACAGCCACAATTACAATTCTACACTCACACTAGGCCCCTGTTGCACCCACAGCAAACCTGGGTCCGGTGGCCCTCTGCTCCCACCTGCTCCCACCTTGACGTGTGCGAGCGATAATGGACCCTCTCTCCTCATACTATCCTGGAACGTCAATGGGCTTCTCAACAGTCTCAAACGGAGGGCCGTCCTACGCTTTGCCCATTGCCAGGCAGCAGACATTGTCCTGCTCGAGGAGACTCATCTCAAAGGCAACCATTGCCCCTTTCTAGCATGGATTGGGTACAACAGAGTCTGGCACTCTGGGTTTGCCCTGGGCTCTCGGGGGTGGCAATCCTTTTATGGTGCAACCTCCCCTTTGTACTCACACAGGTCCTCAAAATCCCCAGGGAGGCTTTGTAGCCCTGACGGGTACGTTAGCAGGTAATCCTCTTAATCTCATCTCCATATACTTACCCCCATCGTTGCTCAAAATGACTCTTGACCATGCCACCGACCTCATTGCATCTCTACCTCTAGGTGCCTCAATAGATGGGGGGTGGTTTGATGCAGTCCTCAATCCCCACCTCGACACTACAAGCACACCGTCCGCTGCAAGAATCACGAATGGCAAGCACTTGGCTAACTGGGCAGACTCCCTGGGCTTGTGCGACGCCTGGAGAATCTGGCACCCCCAGGGCAAGCAATTCACCCATACATCAGGTGCACACCGTACCCATGCACGGATAGATATTATATTTGACACCCTACTGAATGTCAAACAATTAAAGACATCCGTATCCTCCCTGTTCTTTTGCACATTAAGGAACCTCCTTACTTGGCACGCCCGAAGGGTTGGCTGAATGCGTGGTTCCTCCTGGACAAAGAGTTTAAAAAGGCGGTTTGGGCTGAACTCCAGCAATATTTCCTCACCAATACCGGCTCTGTCCCCTCTCCGGGCACTCTCTGGAGGGCGAGCAAATCCACCGTCCATGGCTTTACCAAAGGCCAGCATAAACTCAAGCGACAGGCTCAGACACACCAGATCACCCTGCAGGGGGCCCACGTATTGCCTTTTGAACAATGCCCTCCCCGAGGACAGAGACGAAGCTTAAGAACGACAACTCATACGCTTGAGGGATGAAATTAAGCAACTCTCCTTGGAAGCCGCCAAGCTCCTGTGGAGATCCTATATAGCACGGGTATATAACATAACAAGTGTATTTGTGTATTGGGTGACAAGAATGGAAAAATCCTCCACCGACTAGCCACGTATCCTATGGCCACTCGCATAGTCCCGGAGGCTGCAGATCTGGACAGTTCGGTACATCGCTCGCCCCTGGAGATGGATCTGGCTTTTGCCTGCTACTATCGTGAGTTATATTCCAGGCAGCACCCAGACATCTCCCTCTCGGAACTGCTCAGCCCAGGTCACCTCCGTCTCCCTCACCTCAACAAAGATGAGTCTGCCGATCTGGGCCTCCCCATGACCAGTGAGGAGATCAATGATGCCATAGCACACAAGTCGCTGGGCAAACTGGTACTATAGCACATATTGGGAGACCATTATCCCGCACCTCTCCGACCTCTTCATTGAAGCCCTCGAGAGCGGCTCCTTTCCCCCGGAGACAGATGTGGCCACCCTTTTTGTTCTCCCTAAAACACAACTGCCATCGTCCAACTGTACTGATTTTTTTTTTTTAAACTGTTTATTTGCAGGATAGTAAAATTGCACAATCGTTACAGTACATGCAGTTACTTGTCTTACATCCCATTGAAATACATCAGTTGTACCGTTCTCGCTCATATTACTTTTTCTTATTTTCAACCTGTTACACTATTCCCAACTCTACCCCTCTCAACCCCCCCGCCCCCCCCTCCCAGTATCCCTCCCCCGGCACTCCTATTTGGGCATTGTATGGGTTTAGACATGACGGTACAGTATGTACCCTATTTCTTGTTAATCCACCCCTTTGTCGCAATGCCATGCAGGTCCATATATAGGGCATCACAGCCCTATTTGAGTTCTTCCTGTGCAGTGCACCTGTGTCTTTGTATGGGTCACTGTCTCGTGACATTCGGGTATACAGGGGAGTCCAATGAAGCGGTGTCCCCAAAGCAATCAGCCCATCTCAATCACTCAAAGACGACCTCACAGAGGTAGCATCCTCATCCGACATTTCAAAAGATAACATAATAGTGTTCCATTCGAGGGATATAGGAATCCTTCTCAAGCCTTTACGCTCTTCGGTCTGTATTGCCATTCCCTACGCCTTGCCCCACCTCACCACCTCCGCTTTCCACATCTCCGGGTCAGGGGGCCTGCTCGACTTCCACCTCATTGTAATGGTACGTTTTGCCAGTAGCATTGCTAGGTCAACAAACCTCGTGGCCACACTTTTCTTGCGTTCTGTAGGTCCCAGTCCCAGTAAGCTAGAGGATATAGTGTTGTGCTGTCTGTTGGGGGACACCCTGTGTAAGGCGGTGTGTACCGTTGCCCAAAAATAACCTAATTTCGGGCATTCCCAGATCATGTGTATTATCCTCGCATCTTCCATGCCACACCGGGGGCATGAATCCAGTGTGTTGGGGAACATTACGTGCAATCGGTGGGGTGTGAGGTATGCGCGGTGTAGGATCATGAGTTGGATGACTTTAAATTTTGGGTTCCGCAAGACTTTCCTGGGGAATGCAAGGGCCCGCTCCCACTCTTTATCTCGAAACACTAGACCTGCATCCCTCTCCCACGCCTCGCGCAGTGGCTGCAACGATACCTCCCTCCCTTCACGTATACCACTTGTAATCCATTTTGTTAAATGGCTCCCTGTACCCATCAGGTATTGCATTTGTGTTTGGTTCTTTGCCGTCCGATGCCCAGTGCCGTGTGATGTAGTCGCGCACCCCTGCATGTAGTAAGAACATTCCCCCAGGCGTATGGTGCACCGTGCAAAAGTCCTCACAGGACATCATATGTCCATCACTAAATAGGTCACCCACCTGTGTTACCCCGGTATCAGTCCACGTAGCGAGTGTCCTGGTAGACAATATGCTTGTCCCCAGCGGGATCCCCAGCAGTGGTATCGTTGGGGCATAGGAGGAGGCAGGGGACGAGTATCGTACGGCCCCCCTCCAGCAGGTAATGGCCAACTTGAGCAGGAGGGGAGATTGCCCAGGGATCGCAGCGTTAGGCAGCAACAGGGTGTGTATGACTCCCCTTTCCCTATCCGCTTCGGACATGCCTATTTCATGCAGGTTGCGTCCCGCTAGCCAATAGGCCAGCCATTGTAATTGACATGCATAGTAGTATGCCAGGAAGTCCGGGACTCCCATCCCGCCAGCCGCTGTAGGCAGCTGTAGTTTCGCCAGGCTTATGCGCCGTCTGCCCCGTCCCCAGACCAGCTCTGTTAGCATGGTGTTCAAGGTACGGAATACGGCAGCTGTCGCCAAGAAGGGCAAGTTCGTAAAGTAGTAAAGAAGTCTTGGGAGCACTACCATCTTAGAGATGGCCAGCCTGCCCGCCACCGATAATGGCAGCGTGGTCCAGAATTGTACCTGCGACCTCAGAGCTGCCACAGCTCGGCCCAGATTACCATCAAGCATATCTGCCACCGTCCTATAAATCTGTATCCCCAGGTAGCGAAAGGTTGTTTCCGCCATTTCAAAACTGTGGGGAGGAAATGGTAAGGGGGCACTCGTGTCGAGGGCATTAAAGCAGTACCCATACGACTTGGATTCGCTGATCGTGAGGCCGGAGAGTGCACTGAAGTCTTCAAAGAGCCCAGGGATGGGGTCCAGATCACCGTGCAGGTCTCGTAAATAAAGGATGATGTCGTCGGCGTAGGCCGACACCACATGAGTTACGCCTCCCCTCGTGATGCCCCTGTGTTGTGCTTGAAGCCTAAGCTTGCACAGCAGTGGCTCTAGCGCTAGTATAAACAATAGCGGGGATAGAGGGCAACCCTGCCTCGTACCCCTCGCTATGTCCAACTGTGGCGATATGCATCTGTTCGTGCGGACCCTAGCAGTGGGGTGAGTGTACAGTAATGGGATCCAATCAATAAAGCCAGCCGGGAACCCAAATCGTGCCAGTGCTGCAAACCAATGAAATACAGCCCTCAGCTGACGTAGGTGAACGCTCGTGTAACATGAGCTGACTGAGCCTCCTCAGATTCATCGCCGTGCTACGACCGGGCATGAAACCACATTGGTCCGGGTGGATCAGGCCCGGAATATATTGTGCCAGTCTCAGTGCCAACACCTTGCTCAGCACCTTGTGATCGGTGTTTAATAGGGATAGCAGTCTGTAATTAGCTAGCTGTAAACAGTCCCTGCCCGGCTTAGGCAATGAAACAATCAGGGCCTGCAGCGCGGACTGCGGTAACCCTTTGGTTTTCTTTGCTTCGTTAAACACCTCATGCAGCCGCGGGGCCAACAGGTCAATGAACGCCCCGTAAAATTCTGCCGGTAGGCCATCGGTACCCGGGGTTTTGTTCCTCGGGAGTGCTCGTATCGCCTGTCTGATTTCCGCAACCGTTATGGGCCACGCTAAGTCCTCACTCTGGGCCTGCTCTAGTCGCGGTAGTTCCAGTCCCGTCATGAACTCTTCAAATGCCTCGTCTGACATGCGTCGATGTGGGCCATACAGTGACTCGTAATAGTCACGAAAGGCGGCATTTATACCGATCTGTGTCACAGCCAGCCTCCCAGTTTGGTCCAGAACCTCCAATATTGGAGTGGGGGCAGGGCTATCTCGCAACAATCGGGCCAGCAAGGGCCCAGATTTGTCAGCATGGGCATGTTGTCTACATGTATATTCCCTTTAATCCAGGACATGCAGTTCCTCCAGCAGTTCGGCGTGTTGAATGTGCGCCTCCTGCAAAGGTGTAAAAAGGTAAGTTCGTACCCGCAGCCTCCCTCTCCAGCATGGTCAGGCTGCCCTCCACTTTGTTAAGCTTCTCTAAGACCAGGCGTCTCATGCCCGAGCGTGTGTTCATTGCTTCCCCCCTTATGGTCACCTTAAAGGCATCCCATTCGATTTGACGCGTACTAGCCGTGCCACCATTAATATGGAAATGTTGCGTTATTGCCTCTGCTATGGTTGCCTTAAAAACAGTGTATTCAAGCAGTTCCGGGGACATACGCCATGTCGGTATCGGTGTGGGTATCGTGCCACATCTCAGCGTGACTTCCACCGGGTTGTGGTCCGAAAGGGTCTTGCCCATGTGTTCCAAGGCCACTACCCCCCCAGCAATGTTGTGCTACAGAACATGTGATCTATTCTCGTATGTAGACCATGGGGAGGGGAGAAGTAGGTGTACTCTCTATCCATCAAGTGCGTGCATCGCCAAGTATCCGCCTGCCCCCAGCCCATTGCCCACTGTGAGAGTGCTTCAGCCTGCCTTCTACTTTCAGTAGCCTGCAGTGGTGGGTGCGATCTGTCCAGTGATACGTCTAGAACTGCATTAAAGTCCCCTCCAATAATCCACACACTCTCCGACCATTCAGTTAATACTCTGTTAAGCGTGGTCAAGAAAACCGGCTGACCCGTATTTGGCGCATACACGCTACCAAGCACAACAGGGGAACCATCCAACAACCCCCTTATGAGCACATACCTGCCCTCTGGGTCGATCCTTTCTTCCAGCATTTTAAAAGGGACCGAGTTCCTGATCCATATCGCCGCCCCCCGGGAGAACACTGAGTAAGTAGTGGCAAACAGCTGCCCCTTCCATTTCTTTAGCAGTTTCACACCTTCATCTCTATTCAAGTGCGTCTCCTGTAAGTATGCCACAGCAACACGCCTCCTATTGAGCTGTGCCAATACCCTATGCCTTTTTTGGATTGAGCCCATGCCTCTTACATTCCAGGTGCACATTTTGTATTCACTAAGGGACCCCATGACTGTTAGCGACAATTATTTTCAGCGTGTCCCACCCTATTCCAATTAGTCTTGCAAAGGTTTCCATGAGTGCCCTAATTACAAACAATCCCAAAACATCAAGGTCCCCATTCAAAGAACTATGAGGTCCAAACACTTGCACCCAACTGGGGTGACGATTGAACAGTACCATTGCTGCGCCCTGGGGGGTGTGGGCCCACTCTCCCCTGTCTGGGCCCCGCCGAAGTCCCTGCGGCGTGCCCTGTCAGGTGTTCGTACCCCCAGCCCCAGCCGACCCGCCCAGAGTCTTACATGCAGTCTGTACATTACCAGTCGGAGTCTTCCGAAGTCCCTTTAAAGATCATTAGCTTCCTGCGCGGTTATTTTCGGAAACAGTTGCAGGCTATCCGCAGAACCAGACACCTCTGTCCGGGCATCGGAGGCACTATCCAGTATCGTCTCACCATCCGCGTTGTGTGCAGCCAAAGCGGCCTCTGTCAGCCGGGACCTCTCCTGTGATACCCGCATCCCAGCCAAGGTATCCGGACCGCTCGTGCCCGCCTCCTCCTCGTGTGTGGCACTCGCTCCGGGCTGCCGCTGCTCACCATTCGGGCGTGCTTCCCTCCGTCTACCCTCCTCAAATGGATCTTGCGAGTTGGGCGGCATCAGCGTCACTTCCATCCATTCCGCCGCCTCCTCAGCCGTGTCAAAGAAGAGTGTTTTGTTGTTATGAAATATTTTCAGGCGGGCTGGAAACAGCAGGGCATATTTAAGATTCCTGTCCCGCAGTCGTCTCTTCACACCCATAAACGTCGACCTGGCCCTTTGCACCGTCGGGGTGAAGTCTGGGTAGATCGAAATAGTTTTGTCCTCAAAGCGTATCGGCGCTTTCTCTCATGCCACTCTCAAGACTATGTCCCTGTCTTTGTAATTGAGCAGGCGGGCTATTAAGGGGCGAGGTGGTGCTCCCGGCTTTGGTGGTCTAGTCGGTATCCTATGTGCCCTCTCCACACTGTAGAGTGGCGTAAGTTCCTGTGGCCCCGCAAGTTTCTTTAGCCAATCCTCAATAAACTGTGTTGGGTTCCTCCCCTCGCTGCGCTCCGGAATTCCCAGGATGCGCACGTTGTTGCGGCGAGCCCGCCCTTCTGCTTCGTCCATCCTCTCCCATACCAGCTTCATCTGCTTCTCCATGTTTTCCATTTTCGTGGATTGCTCCGTTTGCTGCGGTATCAGGTCGTCAGGAGCCAGTTTGTGTTCCGTGACCTTCTCCGCCAGCTTGTTATGGTCGGCGCGTAGTAGAGACATACCCGTTGCCATGTTGTCCATGCCCGTTTCAAACGCTTCTCTTGAAGCCCTTATCTCAGACAGAATATGGTCTAGTTTGGCCTCTTGTAAAGTCTTGCCCGTTGGAGGCACCATCTCGATGTTTGAGGAGGCCAGTGGGTCTTCCGAGCCTGTAGACTGTGGAGTCTGGTCAGCGCCCCTCTCAGGCATCTTGGTCCTGTTCCTACCCATGTTTCTGGACGACAGTGCGGCGGTGGTCGTGTCCCCAGGGGGTCCCCTTCCCTGCGTACAGTAGGTCAGCCTCAGGTATCCAACTTGCACTGGGCTCGACTCTTCAATCACCAGTGATTCCGTGCGTAAGCGAAGTGGCGTATTCCCTCCTTGTCGCACCTGGCCCCCCGAAGGTATCGCCTATCCCTGCTCAGGCGGGGTGCGCCCAGGCCACTGTGTTATTCAGCTGCTCGGCGTCCAGTGAGATATGTTAAGCAAGATCTGTTCCCTTATCTTGGTACTGCTCAGAAGAGGGTCGGCGGGCCCAGTGTGTCCTCGTTAGCGCCTCCTCTGATGTGTCCGTGCAGACTGACTGCACCCCTGCGGTGTCCACCCACTGCAGACAGGACCGCCAGAGTCTCTCCGTTAGGCACTCAGGGGAACATTCGCCAGTGTGTGTGGTTCCTCCGCCCGCAGATCCTGCAGCTCCCCACAGCCGTATCGAGCGGCTCCCTTGTTCCAGTGACCCCTGCAATGTGCAGTACTCCCGGCGTCAGTAGTGTGAGCTTCGCTACCGCCAAAGTCACCAGGGGGGGTGTTCCAGGTGCTGTGTCGCAGTGAAGGCCTCCCGCCGGTAGGCAATATGGCCGCCTTACCGCCGGATGCCTCCGCAATGGCTGGGCCCCTTTCCGACAGTGTAACGTTCCCAGCAAGTTCGAGGCTCTGCTCGTCTGCGGCGGCTTCCCTATTCCTCCAGTGTGGGGCGTGCACAACACCGGGCCGTCTCCTGCATCTCGGGCCCTACAGCGTGTACCAGCGATACTGCAGGGTGCCCCAGCCTTCTTCGTCCAGGCTGCCGCAAGTTGGGTATGGCGCGGGCCTCAGTTGTGGCCGCCGGGCCTCTCCGCCTTCCCGCTGCACTTCGTTCCCGGCCAGGCCGCCTCTCTCCGCTGCGTGTCTGACAGGTACGCGGCTTCCCTACCTCCAGTGGGCCCTATGCGGCAGAGGAGCTCCCGGCGTCTCTCCGGCCAGTTGCACCAGGGGGGCTCATCAGGTGTGCTAACGGAGTCCCGGGAGGCCGGTGTCGTCACTGCTCGTCCTCCGTAGGCGGTCCCCTGCCCACTCCACCTTCCTTCAGCTCGGCGCCCCCGGCAGGTCGCACTCCGTACGGGCTCACTCTTCACTTGAGGCCACGGCTCCCGTCTTCCCAGCAGGCCTTTCCCGCTTCGGATGTGTCGGCGACGTGAGAAGCGTTTCCTCGGTCACCAGACTCCGACCGGTCCGCTCAGCAGTGCCTCCGCAGTCTTCTGACCCGGGCGGGTCGTCAGGGCCGTCAGGGTATCAGGATGTTATGCTTGTTTTACTGGGCAGAGGACGGAGCTAACTCAGCAAGCGTCCGCCATGCTCGGCTCTCGGCCATGCCCCCCTCGTCCAACTGTACTGATTACCGCCCAATCTCCCTTATAAATAAGGAGGTTAAAATATTTGCTGTGCTCCTCGCCCAGCAATTGAGACCTTATCTCACCAGACTGGTCCACTCTGACCAGTGCGGAATCATGCCTACGCGGGGGACCAGACACTGCCTCCGTCTTCTCCACTTGGCCCTAGCAAACCGCCATTTACTAACATCTTATCTGGCACTTCTTCTCATTGACTTTGAAAAGACCTTTGTTTCTGTGGACTGGTGGTACCTGGACGACGTGCTGGCTGAAATGGGGTTCTGTCCACGGTTTCGCAAGCTGGTGAGGGTCCTCGACTCATTGCCCCACGCAGGAGTGCTAGTCAATAGGGTACTATCGGAGGAGTTTCCGATTAGCAGAGGAACGCCACAGGGATGCCCCCTCTAACCCCTCCTTTTTGCCTAAGTGATGGAACCCCTAGCGAATCTCATTCGATAGGACAACAGAATTCAGGGTTGGAAATGGCCCAACTCGGAGGAAGATTAGATTGCCTTATACGCAGACGAAGTCCTAATTTTACTTGCGGAACCAGCTCAATCTGGCCCCTACTGTCTCCGGGCGCTGCACTCCTTCGGGCAGGCCTCCGGTCTGCGATTTAACCCAAGCAAGTCGGTCCTGTTCCCCCTGCTCTTAACCAGGGTCTGCTTCGACTGGCAAACCACAATACCCATTAGGGTGCAATCTTTTCAATATTTGGGGATCTGGATTGCCTTACTCCTTGATCTCACCTGGTCCCTCAACATAACGCCCCTGGTTATACGAGCTAAGTAAGACCTTTGCAAATGGCAGAAGTTGCCTCTTAACCCCCTGGGTAGGGTCGCCCTACTTAAAATGATGATCCTCCCTAGATTCCTCTATGTCATCCAGAACACCACCTTCTGCTTCCCAAGGGCCTGGTTCAAAGATCTAGATAGCCCAGCCACTAAATTTCTCTGGGGCGTCTGACGACCCCGTATAGTTTTAGCTCGCTGCTGGATCCCAACCTTTGACGGGGGTATTGGAATGACTAACTTATATTTATATTATTTGGCGACTCGCCTACTCACATTACATGATTGGTTTAGTGGGAGAAAGTCGGACCCTGCCTATAGACTTGAATTGGGGGAGATGGGCATCTCTCGAATTCATGCGATGATGTATGGGGGGACCATACCTAGAACACTACCCGGGGTGACGCAATCCATTCTCCTGGAGAGCCTCCCTGCACCACACCCAAAGGACAAATAGAATGACCCAACACACTCCACTCTGGCATGGCACATGCAGAAGGAGATTAGCACCCTAGAGGGTTTTCGGTCCTGGGACCTTATTAAGGTTTCCCAGCTCGGGATGTGTGGTCCAGCGACCACATACATTCCTTCCAAGATCGGCAATCCAGGCCCTCCTTTCATCCATCACAATTTTATAAGTACCTGCAACTACGCCTTGCTCTCCATTCACACATACCGGACAGCACAATGCTACCGGAATACAGCCCACCGGAGGTACAAATCATGATGGGGAACCTGGGGAAGGGGGTATCTCCCGCATTTATCGCTCACTAACCAACAACACCCCAACCACACTAGAGTGGCTCAGAAACCTATGAGAGGGCTGGGTGGGTCCCCTGGAGGAGGAAGACTGTAGGGGCACACTGATGGCACGAAAGATGGTCACTGTGTCAGCCAGGTTCCGCCTGATCCAACTGTACTATTTGCATACGGACTATCTAACCCCCGCTCACCTCCACACGGTTGGCCTCTACCAAACTGCTTCCTGTACACGATGCGGCAAGGGCAAGGACAAGGCAGACTTCTTCCACATGGTTTGGACATGTCCCTTCTTGGTGCAATTCTGGGGGTGTATAGGACAGGAACTTACTGAGGTCTTTGGTTGGGAGGTCCCACACGATCCCTTACACATGCTCCTGGGGATCAAGGACGGGGTGGACGCGTCCAGGAATAAAAAACTGTTCTTTAATAAGGCGATGATTGTAGCCAAGCGAGACATAGCCCCCAAATACAAAATGTCCTACACTGCCTACCATCAGGAAGTGGCGCAAGGGGGTTGACTGGTGTGCCACACAAGAGAAGCCCCTATATGAGGCACAGGGCTGCCCGAAGAAATATCACAAGGTCTGGGGCAAATGGCTGGGTCAGATAGCTTGAAATTGCTTTGCTTGATTGATCGTTTTTAACACTTGGGGCCTCTCGGGCTCATGATGTATTTTGGTTTACCACCTAAATAACTGTGGGATTTGATTATCACTGTGCTGTACTGTATTGCTGGTCCTTTATTTTGTTTTAAAATCAATAAAATTGATTATTAAAAAAAAACTTTTGTACATGAGACCCCATATCCCTCTTCTAATCAATCAAAAAATGTACATAAGCCCATTGTGAGTAGATGATTTTCTTTGTTCTCTTGTTGGCCTTGGAGTTTCAGCACCCGCTGAAAAAGAGTAGTTAATACGTGTATCCAAATAATCATACATAGAACAATGCCTGCTTTCTAAGCTATATTTTTAAATATGCCCTATATGTGAAAAGTGTGTTCAAGAAATTACTATTTAAAGAAATCATTTTCAGGGATACATTCCTACCACAAAGGACCGTTCACCAAAAGCTGTTTACCTTAGTCCTTTACACCATCAGCCAACCGAATGATTTAAAATGGTAATTTAAAAGTTCAAAACATCGACATTGAAAGCTTTGATGTTATAAATATTTTTTGATGGATGGTTTTCATAGCCTCTCCTTGTATTGTGAAATATGAGCAATGGTAGAGATTCTTTTACATCCCCAGCCACTTTCATTTTTAATCTAATGCCTGTGTTTTCCAGTGGAACTTTAGGAGTATTTAATTCTTTTTTTTACTTGCTGTCTAGCTTGTTTACTTTTTGCTGTAGTACTCCTGATGACATTAGTCATCACAGTAATTACTGTCATGTGAATTAAAGATAATAAAATGTCTGCATCCTTTATTATTTTAATTGTTACCAATTTCCCTTGATAGCTCGACATATACATATTTATGCTTCCTATAGTTCAGCAATTAGGCTTAAAACATCTACAGATCAGGAATAGTCCTCGTCTTATTTTCTATAATCTATTTTGGTGTTTCTACAAGCGTAGATCTCCTGACAGCTCAGCTTTCAAACGGCAGCATCCTGGTTTACTCAAGAAACACACGCCTTTATGCTCTAAGGCACGACCCCTGCTTCATTCTCAACTGTTTGCTCTCATTAGGTAGTTGAACAATCTCTCTCCTTAATCTAGATTTTTTTGTAAAGTGCGTGCACAGCACCTCAGGCTTCCGGGCTTTGTACATAGCTCATTTCTGATGTGTCAATACAAGACTTGAAAAAAGCATGCGACCTGCAGACTTGCAAAAGACGTTCTTTATCCTCCTGCCAATGGAACACTTGAAGATATCCTGGAATATTCGAGAAAATCACCAGAAGAAGAAGGATATATAGAGATACATAAAAATAATTATTGACAAAAGTGAAATGTCGTAGTATTGCTCTCCTGAAAATTTTGCCGGATCCCCAGCTTTCCATTCCCTGGTCGTTCTTCTCTCCTGTCCACCTGAATACGACCAGGAGGTGACAGTTTGGCAATTGGGGGCACACTTTGCTCTGTTTGGGAATAGACAGGGGCATGATTTATGATTTGACACATCAACCTCCACATGGCTCTCAAGATGTATGTCAAATAGAAAGACATCTTTCCTCCAAAGCATGTCCTTCATGCATTGGGGGAAAACAGT
The DNA here is from genome assembly GCF_964263255.1 of Lissotriton vulgaris. Taxonomy (NCBI): domain Eukaryota; kingdom Metazoa; phylum Chordata; class Amphibia; order Caudata; family Salamandridae; genus Lissotriton; species Lissotriton vulgaris. The sequence continues at coordinate 902,056,916 of NC_141687.1, forward strand.
GCTGGAAGGTTTGCAATTCATGGTGGCATGGTGGAAGTTCCACCACAAATTTAATTCCTGAACATCATCCCAAAGAAGGGGTGTCCATCTCCAGGTATTTGCTAACCAGTGTCCCACACGGTCTGCTAGTTTTTTTTCATTGCAAGAAGGGCCTTTTTCTCTGTATGAAATTGCCATGGTTTCAATGTCAGTCCCAAACAGGAGGTTTACCAGAAAGAATGATGAGAGTGGGGGGATTTGCCCTTCATTGGGTGACCCCTGTCATGCCATTACCATTGGTGCTATAACTGCCTACAGGGTATCTATATTAGATCAGAACTTTCCTTTCCTACTCTCTCAAACAGAGGCAGCAGAACACAGAGGTTGGGGGGTCGTTACATCTGACTACCTACCTCTAAAGGAGTTTCTAGAGCACTTGCAACACTCCAATGACAGTGAAACACAAATTGATTGATGCATTTTACCCATCATGATATCAAACCACAACTGCCAACTTATATATATATGTGACAGCTTTACCAGCATACATCAAAGACACCACGGAATTCCTATACCTATTGAATCAATGCACATGGTCAGCTGATCTGTTACTCATGACTATGGACATATCCACACTATATACCAGCATTGACCATGCAGATGGCATAAGAGCAATCACATTTTTCTTGGATAAACACCCTATTGAACTGTATCTGCATAACAATATGCTCACTGATATGGTAGAGAGATGTTTGAACAACAATGTATTTTTATTTAACAACACTGTTTATAGACAACTCAGAGGCGTTGCCATGGGGGGCATGTTTCTCCCCCAGCTACGCGGGGCTCCACGTAGGCTGGTGGGAGGAACATGTCCTCAGGGTGGAACATGTGAAAAGCTGGTCGTCCAATGTCGTGAAATACTGGCGATACCTTGATGATGTTTTTATTATCTGGCAAGGCACTATGACACAGGCGAATGAATTTGTTAATAATATCAACAATAACCAATTGAACTTGCAATTTACAGCCAATATCAGCGCCAATGAAGCTAATTTCCTAGATGTGCGGGTATCAATACAGGAGAACAGGATAACAACTAGCTTATTTAGAAAGAGCACATCAGGCAACACAATCCTGCACGCAGGGAGTTTCCACCCGCGACACACTATAACTAGTATCCCCTATGGGGAGTTTTTGAGAATTCATAGGACATGCAGTACCCCAGAACTCAGAGATCAGTATCAGCAGGAATCCAAAACTAGACTGACTGCTAGAGGCTACAATTCCAACAAATTGGATGAAGCTATGAAAAAAGCTAATTCTCTCAATCGTCTGGAATTATTGGACCCTAATAGATCCAAACCAGAAGTCTTTCAAGCGTGTCAGGGAAAGGAGGCAATGAGACTAATTACTGGCTACAGTCGCCAAGCACGCCAGATTACCAAAATAGTCAAACAACAATGGCCGATCATTTTAACTGGCCATGTCCTGAAGGAGGTGATGCCCGTTGCCCCCACTATCACGTTCAGACGTGCATATGCTATGCGCAATGATCTAGTGACCAATAGCCCAGAACTATCTAGAAGAAAAAACTGGCTGTCTCCCCATAAGGGATTTTTTCGTTGCAGCTCATGTAGGGCTTGTAAATTTGGGGAAAATACTACCACATATGTTACCCCCTTTAATTCAACTCCAATAGTTATAAAAGCCCATTTTACATGCTGCACAGAATTTGCGGTATACGTACTAAGATGTAGCTGCAACCTGCTGTATGTGGGCAGCACAAAGTTGCCAGTCCACATGCGCATATTGCAACACCTGTGAGCGATTGTAAATGCCGACCAAAGCTACCCTGTGGCGCAGCATTATCAAACCATCCATAACAAAAACCTGACTCATCTCAAGTATTTTGTAATTGACGCTATCATTCCCAATAAGAAAGGTGGGGACAAGGAAAAACTCCTAAGACAACTGGAATCTAGGTATATAGTTCTACTAAACAGCAAGGCACCGGGGGCCCTCAACATGGGGGAAGACCTACATAACTTTCTATAACATCACATAGAAGCCATAGGTCGACCTCTCTTATCAGACATCTGAGCACACATTCTCCTTCGTCACAAACATAACTTAAGATCTCGTGTCCATTGGCTCCTATCTTTATAAACACCTCCATAACCAAGCCCGAATTTTATCTGTAGCAAATAAAAAAGAATTAGAATCATTTAATAATTTTAGCAGTTACACAGAGCACATCACCAATTAATTTTTTATATATAGTTCATCACTTAATTATGTGCACTTATGAGCACCACGTTAAGAGAATCGTCTAACACACAAGAGATGCCATACAGAGGGACAGATCATTTTCATCTATTGGATTTATCCATATATTGATGTGTAGCGTCTGTAAATACAATAATATCCTTCTATGCCACACAGAGCACAGCCAGTTTTGCATAAAGGTTCCTCCCTTTGGACTGGGACAGATATTACATCTATTAGATTTTCTATATTTGTAGGTGCCACCTAGGAAATATAGAAGTAAGGAGAGAGCAGCCCATATATATAAGAGTAACATTTTGTGCACGCAATCACTGAAATATGCATCATGACTCAGGTATGAACATGAGGACAATAGATTTTAATGAATTAATGTTTTGAAATCTACTACTCGAACGACATAGTGGTAAAGTTTTAGTATTTGTACAGGTAATACATAAAATTATTTATATAAGCACTATGCACTTTGATTTTAACATATTTTATATACATATGTTATACTACTTGATGAACCCACTTGTAACCTAACGGTCGAATATGCATTATTTTATACAATTTATCCTATGATAACCCACTTGCATTAAATGTTGATAGTTTTGACTATGATACTGTGCCTCCATAACATCTACCTTATTCTGGCTAATTTAACGAATTTATAGCACTTTGCACTTTAATCCACCAGTCTAAAGGCTAAATCATAATGTTTTGATTTTGTTTATTTATAATTAACTATGTCTATTTTAATGAGAAACCATGCAAACTATACATTACAAAATGGCACTCATGTTTTACAGCAATATTAGGACTTTGCACCTGCATAGTCCTTCACCTCTGTTTACCAATGATTGTTAATTGGTGCGTAAAATTGTGTGTTGGTTGTACATAAACACGAATGTGTGTTTCCAAAAAAGCTTGGTCATAAGTCCCAATAGGGCACTCCTTTTAGGTGATCACAAAAAAGGCTTCTAGTTTAACGAGTTGAATTTTATTCATTCAGTAATTTTTTTTGAGAATCACAGTTCAATTCCATTTCTTTAAACATGTATTTCTTTCATTTCAATTATTTCAAATAAGCAATGAAATTGTATTCATTTCAAAAAAATCCATCCTCCAATGCATTTCGAGCAGTGAACCTGCTCTTCATCAGGGAGTAATTTCTAAAAAGATACAATGCAACCAATGAATTTTCATTCAAAACAACATGGATCAATGCAATACAATTCCATAATGCATGCCAAATAAACCCAGCTTTAAAGAGACTCAATGAAGAACAGAAAAGACTCAGTGAAAAAACCTTATAACCTCGTGAAAGTATTGTGTAAAAGATCATGCCTATTAGTGGTGCTTGTACAGCTACTCACGTTTCCATATTGGCGTGAACGATGTTAATCTGTTGAGATAAAAACCGTCGGGGAACGTGTATTAAGTATGGCTGGTAGCGCTACCATCACGAAAAATACAGGTGTCGCGCTTCGAATTAACACAAAAGCGCTTCAATAGTTAAAATATAAGTTTCATGGCCGTTGATAAACGGGGACAATTCAGCAATAGTAACACTTCTTACCCGATGATATTGTTTTGCGTGTTCCATTCAAAAACCGGCTTAACGTTTTCAGTGTGGCGTTTCCGCGTCTGTTGTGCAATATAAAAAAACGAGTGGTAAAAATAGTGAGATGGACTAACGTAAACAAACCCGAATCAAGGGAAAAGTTACGGCGGCCATGTTGGTGGAGTCAAAAGAAAGTCTATAGAAACATACAGTAACCACAAAAAGATTACTTAAGCATGCATTATTGAAAACTTGAGTTAAATTAAATGAAAGGCATCAATTAACAGGAGTTAAAGAGCAATACAATACATCATTTCAAGAGATTCATAGGTAACATAAAAATTCAGTTCGTTCATTTAAACCATTCGGTTTCAAAGCCTGTAGATGGTAAATCCAGTAATTTTCTCTGCGCAATAATTCTTTGTTATTGTCTTTCCCTTCAGTTTTTTCAACAACTTCCAGAATAAGAAATCTTAATTGCGCAATGTTGTGTTTCAATTCATGAAAGTGAGTTGCTACAGTCGACTTCAAATTTTTTGTCCTAATATTGGATTTATGTTCATTTATGCGCAAACAAATTTTTCGTTCAGTCTTCCCCACATAAATTTTTCCGCAAGGACATTTTAGAAGTTAAATAACGTTGGTGGTTTCACAAGTGGCAGATACTAGTAATTTGATTTCCTGACCCCGCATGGGATGATGAATCACATTTCCACAAATGATGTTGTCACAGTTTTGGCAGTTTAAACAAGGCATAGTACCCATGTATGTTTATTTGCATGGTTCTTTTTTCTTGATGATTTCTCCTATATTTCTATTCCTGGTATAGGCAAATAATGGAGGTTCCATGAATATGTTTTTGAAGTCTGGTTCCATAGTTAACATAGGCCAATGTTTGCTAATAATCCTCTTAAACGTCTGGCTTGACGTAGTGAATTTAGTAACTACCACCATTCTGGTGGTTTCCTTTTCCTTACTTTTGGTTAAAGATTCATTCCGTGTAATTTGTTGACATTTTGAAGCTGATTTAGCAATAACCGCTGGGGGGTATCCTCTTTCTGTGAATCTTCCAGACATTTCCTTGATTCTTAGTTCTACTTTTTGTTCATCAGACACTATTCTTTTGATTCTCAACATTTGCGATGTGGGTAAATTGTTTTTTAATGAAAATTGATGGTGACTTGAATAGTGGAGAATATTATTTCTGTCTGTGGTTTTCCTAAAAATATCAGTTTCCAAGCTAGTTCTGTTTTTAGATATCAAAACATCAAGAAAAGTGATTTGGGTGTCAGAGATTACACTGGTGAATTGAAGATGCTCATTAAATGAGTTCCATGTTTCAATGGCCAACCTTGCACTTTCTTTGTCTCCTTTCCACAACATGAATATATCGTCTATATATCGTTGATACATTTGGATATGAGACTTCCATTCCAGGTTTGACAATATATGATCCTCCTCAAATCTCTCCATCACGAGATTAGCATACGAAGGAGCCATACAATTCCCCATGGAAGTACCGCTCAGTTGGAGGAACCATTCCTCCTTCCACTTGAAGTAGCTATGATACAAAGAAAAGTTTATCAATTCCATAATAAACACTTGCATATTATGTTCTATGTTACTGTTTAGCAATGTGTGTTCTATTGCCTCCAGTCCTAATTGGTGAGGGATTGATGTGTAGAGTGATGAAACATCAGCTGTGCATAATGTGATTTCCTCTCCTTCTGACCATTTTATTTCTTGTATTTTCAAAATGAAGTCAGTTGTGTCTTTGGTATAAGATCTCATTTTTTTCACACTGGGTTGTAAATATTTGTCAATGAATTGACCAGTATGTTTGTGAATGCTGCCACAAGTAGAGACTATTGGTCTAAATGGTGGGTTTGTTAAGTTCTTATGGACTTTGGGTACCATATGCAGAGTTGGACTTTTAGGATTCGTGATAAGTAGGAATAGTCTTGTTTTATCTTTAATGATGCCCATCTCTACAGCTTTATCCACTAACCCTTTGAGTATCAAACTGAATTCTCTGGTAGGATTGTTATCTAGTTTCATGTAGGTGTTTTGGTCCATAATATGTTCCAGTCCTCCTCCTTTGTCGGCTTTTTGAAAAGTTATTTTAGAGTTGTTTGATAGTTTTTTCAAGGTATCCCAATCTCTCCGTGATAGGTTTTTCTTGTTGGTAGTTTTAAATTTCAATGAATTTAACTCTTTTTTAACCAAATTTTTAAATAGGTCAAGGGTTTTGTGGCTGATGGGAGCCATAAAAGTGTTTCGATTTCTTAAACCCATAAGCTCATTCTCTTCCTCTTCTTCACCACTCTTTTGTAAATGAATCACATTGTCAAAAAAGTTTCTCAGACTGAGTTTTCGCATTAGTTTGAACAAATCAATTTCAAGTTCTAGTAGGTTGCTATCTGAAGTCAGTACAAATGAGATTCCTTTCTGTAATATGGCTAAATCTTGAGGAGATAGTTCATGGTTTGATATATTAATGACTAAGTTTCCTTCACTGTTTTCTTCTTGTCTTTTTTCTGAATGTTCATGCTTCTGGTGTTCGGATGTTCCTTCCCCTTTTCCTTTTCCTTTTCTCTTGTTCTTTCCCCTCCTGGGTCTTCTTTTGCGTCTTGGCCTACCTCTAAAAAAGCATGTCCAGAGGTAGTTGGTATGGACCTTTCAGTTGATTGTGCGCTAGTGTTACTAGTCATGGTTCTCGATTGTTGTACATAAAACAGTGGTAGCCTTTCCGCTTGTTATCAGTGAGCAAGGACACAACGTTCAAAAGGTGTCTGAAGGCTTGCACTACTTCACCATCATGAAGAAATAAAGCATTGAAAGAAAAAGTCTGACTTCGGCAATATTTTTGGAGTCTGTGTACCTGTCTGCGTTGCGAAGCACTTTTGGGACAAGTTGGAGTTTCATATATATATATAGATATATTGACTTAAAGAAACATAGGTTTCACAGACGTTATAGTTAGTTGGACATTTCACTCGTACAAAACCAGAGAAATTTCATCGTTATAGTTAGTTCAGCTAACTATAACTCACGCCCCCGCAATGCAATGCTGATGATGTCACATATTACATCATTCATTACATGGTCAGTGACATCACTGATGGCATCACTGATCACCGAAACTAGAAGGGCGGTCACCCAGGCCCTCGTCAGCAGTAGACCGGACTACGGCAACGCACTCTACGCAGGAGCCCCGGCCAAACCCTTGAAACGGCTCCAACGCATCCAGAACGGCGCCACAAGCCTGATCCTTGAGGTCCCCCGCCGCAGCCACATCACACCCCACCTTAGAGACCTGCACTGGCTCCCCATCAACAAGAGGATAACCTTCAAGCTCCTCACCCACGCTCAAAAGGCACTCCACAACACCGGACCAGTGTACCTCAACAGCCGACTCAGCCTCGATACCGCCACCCGCCAGCTCCGCTCAACAGACTGTGACATCACCACTGTCACCCGCATCCAAAGAGTGACCGCCGGCGGCATATCATTGTCCCACCTCACCGCCAAAACGTAGAACACCCTCCCCATCCGTCTACAGCAGACCAAAGACCTCCTAACATTCAGGAGACTCCTCAAGACCTGGGTCTTCGGACAGTAGCAGTGTTTCCCCCGCGCCTTGAGACCCTCACAGGTAGGTAGGGCGCTCTACAAATGCTATTTATTGATTGATTGATTGACATCTCAGATGACATCACTGATGACATCATCCACGTGAAAATCTGATGCACCTCCCCCAGGGCCTGACTAGTTTTGTTCTAGGGTTACCGAGTTACAAGATGTCTGTCAACACTTCCTGGTTTAGAGTGTTGGCAGCCAATCAGAATGAAGCTCGTGCACTGGAGGGTTTGCGAACCCTCTTCGGTGCTCAGATATATGCATTTTTTCTTTTTTTAATTTCGCAGGAACTACTGAACGGATTTACACTATTTAAAAAAAAGGTCACTTTCTGAACCAAGGGCTACCTTTTTGACAAATTTTGGTGTAATTCCGTTCAGCAGTTCCGGCTGTAGCCTGTTCCAATTTTTCCTATGAAAATGAATGTAGGTTAACGGTTTGGGACCCACCTTTTTTCTCAGCCCTAGAGGAGCTGATCGGAGCGCCCTACTAGTTTTGAATTTTTTTTGAAGAATAGTCAACCGACGCCAAAGATCTTGGTAAAATATAGATATATATATATGTGTATACAGGGAGGTTGGGGATATATGTGACTATGTAACTAATAAAGACATAAATAGTACATAAAATGAGTATAATCAATTTACATATGTATAGAAATAAGTAAAATTAGTAAATATATATATTTTTTAAAACAATATATTTGAAGTTAAATTAGGTTTGGGGGATGAACAAAGGGCCCCTACCCCTTTTAAAACATATATTGCCCTGGGGGATGGGTCCCCATGGTCATAACAGGCTCGGAGAGGGGGGCTAGGTGGCCAATATGCCAATATGCCCCCCAGGGTCAGATTGCCCACCAGCCATCAGGAACATTTAAAAACAAATATAGGGATGGAGCTGCCCTTCATGGATTGGTCATGCCCTACCCGCTGCCCTTAGGGGGCAGATAGGGGTGATTACCCCCAATTTTCCACTCTGGGGGCAGAGCGTCCGCTAGATACCAGGGACATTAAAAGAGTTATAGGGGTGGGAGCTGTCAATCATAGATATGGCCATGCCCCCATCTCACCAAAATATATGCTGGCAGTCTTTCTGCCTCCCTGGGGGACAGATAGGGGTGATTACTCTTAAACTTCCCCCCCGTGGGGGGCAGAAGACCCACTAGACACCAGGGACATATGAAAAAACTACAATGGTAAGGGCTGCCCATCCTAAATAATGGCCATACTCCCCCACCAGAAACCTATGCTGGCAGTCTGTTTCCCCGGGGTAAAATGGGGGTGATTACCCTCAACCTGACCCCAGGGGACAGAAGGCCCAATAAATACCAGGGACATGTAAAAGAAATGCTTGCCACCGTGCAGTCGGGCTTACCTCAGATGCAGATATTTGTGCAACATTTCAAATAATAACACACTGAAAATACACTGCAAAACGAGTCCACAACAGAATTAGAACTATAGAGTATTTTTTAATAAAAATACAAGACAGAAACTACAAAAATCCTATCAATAGAACTGGAGATATTCAATGGTAAAGATTTAAGTAAAAATAGCGCCATAATGCGTAAAGCCGCAATTGTGGATATCTGGTTTAAGACGGGTCTCACCAAAGGAGTTGATAGGTTCCGGTGTATCCACAGACACTGGCAGAGCAACTTAGGCCAACTTCCAAGAGTCTAGGACTGGGATGGCACTACTTTGCAGGGTAGACCCATAGATGGCAGCCTTAGTGCAGGTGCTAGGTTGTTGGAGCCTTCTGTCCCTGATTCTTAAGGCAGGAGGACAGCCAACTAGCCCTAGGAGTCACTCTGTGGTTCTGTGGACGAAAGACTAGAGTAGCTGATCTCGGTTGACCTCGAAGCTGACAAACCGGGTTTGAGTCTTGGCAGGGACGTTCAACATCCTGTTATTCTGGGGAAATCACTTAATCCTGTTGTGCCTAACAAAATGAATGTGTCCATCTGTAACGCAACTGGTGTACAAGAAAAGTGCTCTGATAACTTGGGGTCAAGTTAGCGCTATAAAGAACTCCCCCCCCCCCCTAAATAAAAAGATGCAGGTCCAGTCCTTCTCACTCAGACAGGAGGGCAGTAGGCAGCAGGTCAGCATATCAAGGCAGCAGCACAGCAGTCTTTCTTCCTGGCAGAGTATCCACAAGTCCAGAAGTGTGCTGAAGTGGTGGCATCTGAGGTACTGTATTCATACCCAATTGTGCCTTTGAAGTGAAGGCCTTCCCTATGCTGGCTCCAGACTAACTACAGGGGGTATACAGCCATTTGTGTGGAGGCAGGACACAGCCTATGCAAGTATATATGGGACTGTACTCAGCTCCTACCTCCCATCCTAATAGTGATGACCCATCCAGGCACACAGAGGCTCCTTATTGTGTGTGGCTGTCCAGGAGGAATACATGAAGCTCAACTCTCAGCTACACCCAGTTATGTGACCCAGGTACAGGCCACAGGCAGTAAATGGCCAAGGAGGGTGAATACTAACTTTCTAAAAAGGGCATGTTGAAAATTGTAATTTAAAATCATGCTGCATCAGAAGTTAGGATTTTTCATTACAATTCCGAAGACACCAAACATGACCTGGGTACCTGCTCCCATTAAGAAATTACAGCTTATTACATGTAAGAAGGTAATTCCAATGTTAGTCTATGGGAGAGGTATCTCTTGCAGCAGTGAAAAACGAATTGAATATTTTTTCATTACCAGGACATGTAAAACTTAAAATATATGTCCTACATTTTAAATAGACTGCACCCTGCCCTCTGGCCTTTCCAAGGCCTACCGTAGGGGTGACTTATATGTAAAAAGGAAAGGTTTGAGCCTGGCAAAAGGTCTATTTTGCTAGGTTGACAGAACAGTTAAAGACTGCACACACAGGTGGCAATGGCAGGCCTGAAATATGTTTAAAAGATTACTAAAGTGGGTGGCATAATCAGTGCTCCTAGCCCTCTAGCAACACTTAATTTACAGGCCTTGGGCACATGTAGTGCCACTTTAAAAGGGACTTACAAGTAAATTAAATATGCTAATTTGGGATAATCCAATATTATCATGTTTTAAGGAGTGAGCACATGCACTTTAGTACCGATTGGCAGTGGTAATGTGCACAGAGTTCTAAGGCCAGCAAAAATGAGTTTAACAAAAATGGAGAAAGGCAGAACATTTGGGGAAAGGTCACTCTAATGTTGGCAGGTCCAACAGGGGGCAAAAATTCCACTGTATGGCAGGTCTAATAAATATTGAGGTGGGTCTGGCCCATCCTAATATCAGGCCCCGCCCTCACCCCTAAAGCATCAGTCTTTCTGCTCTTCTGCGCTACAGGGAGAGATCAGTGATAGGGGTAGCAGTGGGATTTGGGTCATTGCTCAGCTGCCATTCATTGAACCCTACCAACTACAGACATTTTTTTAAACTAGACAACCAGAAGATTTTAAGATGGTGTGCCTTACCTAGATCCCACAAGGTTTCCTTGACACAATGCTCTGCAAACATCAAACCTTGCCTGAAATCATGCATTTCTGGAAATCTGCGGAATCCGCAAGATTCCACAAAATCCCTACTACCCAGCGTTACCCCACTTGTGCAAATGAAAACATTGTGCCACCTGTGTGGCTAGACCTAGTACCTACAACAGAAACTGTTCAAACCAAGGTCAACGAGAGTCCCCTTGCAAGGGCTCTCATTGACGTTAGTTTGACAGCAACCCATTGAATGAGCTTCTTCTGTTGCATTGATACAAATGTTTCAGCATGGCTGCTAGGATAAGAAAGTGGTATTGTCCATCTCCATGTGGGGGCCACGGGTCAAGCAGGGGCTACTAGTCTTCAGCCATGGGGGTGGAGTTGTTTCCCTCTCATGTCTTGGGGTTTGCCAGAGCTATGAAAAACTGTATCAATTGCAACACCTTCAACACTTGACTCAGTTGTAGAGATGGTAATCAGTCACAGGCTTATCAAGGGAGGTAATGTGGGGGAGCTGATAAATAGGTAAGTCCACAACTGATCGTCCAACCCACTGATTTAATTTGGTAAATAAAACATAACACTCTTTACTACACACATTAGTATGAAGGCACAATTACTTTACTGGCCCTTGGCATACTGTGCCTCAGGTCCAGCCCCAACTTGCCCCTTCTTTTGGATGTTCCTCCTCGGTACTTTTGGGTTTGAGTTCTAGGGCTGAGATCAATGTTCAGGTGCAGATTACCCTTGGTTATAGATTGTGCTCTCAGTTATTTTAAAACAATCCCTGCTTCTTAGTAGGCACCACAGCAGCGTTACTTCAGTACTTTTTGAGCTGCCGGCGGAGACCTGCAGCTTGTACCTGCCTTGCTCCCTTTCTCGAAGAAGCCACTCCAGATAGAGGCTCTTTCTGCATTTGGCATGGCCGTGGCAAGCATAGGGGAGGTCATCGCTTGGAGTCCTTGCACGTGTTCGGGGTTCTGGGAACAAAGGAGTCTTCAGGGTGATGATGAATATGGTTCTCTGCCTTGGTGCATCAAGGTTATGGGCCACAGATGTCAGATGTTACGGGCAGTCTTGGCACAGTCCTTGCAGCGCCGTAACCTCACCTTGAGCAATCTTCAGAATGGAACACAACTTCTCTGGAGTAGTGTTGCAGTGCATTCGGGCACCCTTCTTTGGAGTAGTAGCTCGGTGTGCTTGGGCACACGTCTCTGGTGTAGCAGCACAGCCCGCTGAAACATGCTTTTTTAGAGTAGCAGCTCACTTTGCTCTATCACACTTGTATATTGGAGTGGTACAGTCTGCTCAGGAACATTGCTTGGCACCATTCCCTCAAGGAAACAATTGAGTGGAGAGATGGCTACACACATTTTTAGACTCACATAGTGTCTGAAGTCTTCCTTCAACTGGTGGAACCACACAGCAGGTGAGGGCCAAGCTGCTGTAGCAATTCAGACCTGTCACACACCCCAGCAGGGGTGGCAGGCTTCGTACTTCTCTTAGGACCAGATTGGCTTCAAGGAGCTTCAGGTCAAAGGATCAGCTCCTTAAGTTAAGGCATGACTTCAGGTGGTGTCCCTACACCTATGGAAGCTGGCTGTTAGTCATATACCAGCTATGGTTGCATAGACGTCCTCTGAGTACTCTGTAAAACACGCCATCCTTGGTAAAAAGAACTTGGAAATGAAACAACGAGGGCGTTAACGGCTTCCAACTTTATGCAGTCAAAACAGACAGGAAATGTGGATTTTCTCGATTTACTTTCAGAACCAGTTTGGGTCAGTTTTTGTTCATCTGTACTTGTTAGGCTGTTCTCCAGACACTGTATTTGTATAGATGGATTTTCTCTCACAGCAGGGTAATCCTAGCCTGGACTACCCACAATATATGCACAAGAGGGGTGAGTTTTCTGCTTCAATGGATACTTCTAACCACAGATTCCTCACCTTGGAATGCTCCCCAGGCGCCACACTGGTTCTGGAAAAACATTTCCGATAGCAGCCACGTACACACACGAGGTGTGAATTTGGTTTCCGGGCTTGGGACACAAACCTAAGTAATGCGATATGTTCTCCCTTTTTCACCCAAAGGTGATCCAAGACCAGGAGGTGAAACTGTGTGTCAAAAACACAAGAAGTCACAGCCTCCTGCTCAAGTTTCAAGTTGTGGGTTCAGTCTCTGCCCTGGTCCCAAGATCATTCAACTTTGCACTTGAAGTCCTCCGATAAGTTGAAGTCCAAGCCCAAACGCAAGCATTAGAAAGCAAAAGTAAGACTCAAACATGTCTGGCCACTCTGACTCCAAAGAGAAGCGCAAGGATGTCACAATTTAAGTGGCTGCAGAACTGAATCCTCAATTGGTCCCCATTTGACTTGTATGTTCTTGGTAGTCATCAATCCCACAGCAGATCAAGGCCTTCAGGGACACCATGCTGCAGTGCTATTCTGGCTACCTCTGACTCTTCTTGAGGCCCTATGGCGCAGCATTGGCTTTAATTCAGATCATGTCTAGTGGGTCCATCTATGGCACGGTCTATTCCCTTGGGACCTGTTACCATGCCTATACCAATGCTGGTACGGTCTTCACCTCTGAGATCTACACCAGTCCCTGTTACACTTACACTGATGCAGATGCCACTGGTGCCAGTAGGTGATCCGGTGACCGTGCCAGTGTTGGACCCCAAAACTACTTCGGCTTGAGCCTGACTGATATCACGCTATGAAATAACAAAATCGCCACTTGTCATCATGTAACCTGACTCTATCTGAGGGGGCACCCCAAGATGTTGATAATGATCAGGATGATTGTGATTGGTGGTTTTCACCTCATTATACTGATGATGCCTCATACATTGATTTACAGAAGTCAGTAGACTTGATATTTGGCCTGAGTCTGAGCCTGACTCCTTTGACTGTCTTTATATAGGTATTTATACATTGTGTTAAACTTGTAAACAGTACTCCTGCCACATGGGTAGTGCCCTGTGATGGGGAGAGTCTTTGCAGTACCTCCTTGGATACATGGTGATTACATGCAGCTTAGTAGGGAACAAAATTGGGTGTACCACCTGGGAGCACACACAAAGGGACTAAATGATGAGATTCCATGGTGACAAGTCACGTAATAACAGTTCATGATATTTGGAGATCACGTATTGTAGATTAAGCTCCTATGACCCTCTGTTGGTATTGGGATAGTTCCTGTATGGACCAATCAAGGACTTGGGTATCAGGCTAGGCCAGATTTTGTATAGGTTCAGAGACACTAATTATGTTATGCAATAAGGACACATTAATATTCACGCAGCTTTACTGAACTTTTATTAGTGCTATATGGCCTTTTTATAGTGTGACATGCTTATTTTAATTATGTATCTTAACTATACAGTGTGGATCTTCAATTTACATTGTTTGGGCCTCAGTCAATGTCAATGACTGCATATCTTTTCTGTGTTTCACAAAGATAGAAAGATATATTTTTTCGTACAAATAGTCTTTTTTCTATGCATACACACAACGCCAACAGTGGCGGACCACAGGTGTTTGCACCTCAATTCATTCTAATAAAGTTTAGAGTCCTGTGCATGCATTTCGGGCACTTGCCGCCATTTGGTGCCACTGCAGACCAGAGAACAGGAAATTCCTCAAAAGGAAGGTGCACCAGGAAAAAAAATTCAATTTCACAAGATTGAATCCATCATGTTCCTTTATTATTAAAGTAACAATACAAAAAGCAAACTGTAAAGAGAGAACCCCTATTTCGACCTAAAAAAATCCAAGGTGAAAGCGCGTAACCCAATCATGCAAAGACAGTGGGTCACACCAGAAACATTCCTATACGTAGAGCCGTATACTCAGTTCTGCAAGTTGAGTGCTAAAGACTACTCAGCACAAAACCTCAAAAGAAAGAACTCACACACCATTATAACCATAAATCTAGGGACCCCAGTTATACATGAAAAATAGAAGTTGCTGATCCCAGTATCTTATCTGACAAAATCAAACACAAATCATTGTTCCAAAAAGTAGAGGAGCTTGTTGTCACTATTGTGGCCCTCAATGGTGGTTCTTAAACGGCAGATCCATTTAGCCTCCATCTGTCTTAATGCCAATTCCCTGTCTCCACCCCTTTTTCCAGTAGTAACATGAGCAATACCATGAAACCAGAATTCAGATTCACCCAGATGTATGCTTCTATAATGTTCTGTCATAGGATATCTGACATCTTTACTCATATCACCCTACACTGTTCTTGTATTCGATATTTAAGACACCGTAAAGTGCTACAAACGTAAATCAGTCCACAGTTACAACCCAATACATATACGGCATTTGTGGTGTTACAATTAATAAAATGTCTGCTCTCAAATTGCTAAGTAGTATTATACATAAATGTGTTGGTCGTGTTCCTACCGTATGGGCAGATATTGCATATATTGCATGTAAAGAAGCCCTCCGGTTTCAATGGTAGCCATGTTACTTTCCTCTGGGGAGTGCCAATGTAGCTAGGGCAAAGCGCATTCCTCAAGGATACCCCTCTTATGTAAGTTATTGCCGGATTCCTAGTCAGGGAATCCTTGAGACCAGGAAAGTCAGAAAGCTGATACCAGTTTCTTTTCAGAGCAATAAAAATCTTATTACTGTAAGTTGTCTATTGAGTCACAAATCTCAATCTGCCTTTCTGGGACAAATCAGATGTCTTGTTCTGTCTTTCCGTTAATGTAGTTTAGCTATCTGTCTGCTGTATCCTGGAGTGGGCTTTATTAAGTACATCTTTTTTCTATGGATCAACCTCGATACATTCGCTATAAAGCAGGACTCAATACCAGTATGCCCGTTTGACAGCAGCAATTCTTTCTGTGGGTCTTTATTCGATCCCATTGGAACAGTGCAGAATTATAATTCCAAGAAGTTCCGTGGACCATGACACTATGTGCTGGCTAACGTCCTTGCACTTTAGCAGAGAATTTCCTCCTGGTTAGATGTTCTGTGTTTTTATATTTTCTATGTCATTTGATTTTCTGTTTCTTTTTTATATTTTAGTTTATTGTTGTTTACTTATCTTTGCAGGACCTCTGTGAATACATGCTGACTAAACAGCTCCAATTAGTAGAAGAAAAATACATACACCAATGCGTGCCTGCTTGAACTGTAAAATGTAAGTTCTAAGAATCTAGAGAATAGGACTCGGACCCCGTAGGGCCAATTGGCTGAAACTTGTTCACGTAATAGATGCGGGAATGATGATCTTTCCTAAGCATCACTCGATTTTTTAACCATCCCACCACCCTCATAATCAAATATTGGTATCACCTTAGTGAGGGTTCATAGGATTTTTAACCTTTACATTTTGTATGGATCCCACCTCAACCCTCATTCATATAGGTTCCTAATTATCTCATAGGTGAAGCACTACTGCCACTAGAGAATGCCAGAAACCGGTCCTCGGAAGCTTGTTTCTGGTCCAGGGAAGACATGGCTTGGCAGTTCGGGCTGGACTGTTCCCATGAGGCACAGGGTCAGACTGATTTGCATATAGCCATGTCTGAACTGGGGTGGCAGAGTGGGCTAAAGAACAGTGATGGATTAAACCCAGATCTTTTGACTGGGTGTGAGTGTTTGATTGATTCACATGCTCCGTTCATCACCACCCCCTTTTGTACCGCTTTTGGCCGCCATAAGTGTGGCAGGGTATGCTCAGACGTGAGTCCCTTGCTCACTTTGCCACTGGATTCAAGCAAGCCGGGCTGAAGACGGCTGGAATGCCAGAAACCGGTCCTCGGAAGCTTGTTTCCGGTCCAGGGAAGACATGGCTTGGCAGTTCGGGCTGGACTGTTCCCATGAGGCACAGGGTCAGACTGATTTGCATATAGCCATGTCTGAACTTGGGTGGCATAGTGGGTTAAAGAACGGTGATGGATTAAACCCAGATCTTTTGACTGGGTGTGAGTGTTTGATTGATTCAGATGCTCCGTCCATTGTACCACTAGATAAAGCGGCGGCATGATTGGAGAGGCCATACCTTTCAGCGTAGAATTGATTTTCAAGTAGTTTGGTTTAAGGTCCTACTTTGACTGATGAAAGTTCTTGCCAAGGTCTATAGGATCTTCCAGAATCGGGGAATCTCCCAGTGGTAACCTGTGTAAGTCCAATTCGCCTTTTATGTGAATTGCATTATTGATTAATGCCCTTGCTTAGTTCAGGATAAACTTTGGTCTAATTGGGTCTCTCACAAAAGTGAAGTCAGAATTCTTTTGTGGACCATTTGTAGAACTGAAAAAAGACCACTTATCTATGCTTCCTTTTCTGCGTCGTTAGTTGCCTTTTCTAAAAAGGAATTGTGTTAGATCAGTTTTGTATGCTAAACTGCATCTGTCGTGATCAGGATTCACAAAGAACGTCTCCAGGCTTGATTGAGATGTGCAACCCATCTCCTGATGGAAGTGCAACCTTGATGCACTAAAGTGGACTATGAGCACTTTTAATGTGTCACATTTATAACTATGGAGCCCTACCCTATTTGATATTCGAGTAGATCCAATGCATTTAAAGTTTGAAAGAAGTTGAAAACGTTACTCTTTCTTTAATAGTCAATAAACATGAACCAGTTCTGGGTATCTGCCCTGTCCAGCATATTCTCCTAATTTATTTTATACCTAACAGTGTTAAGAGCCTCTTCTATGAATATTTTATTGCTAATTAGAAAAAATACATTTAATACTAACAGCAACAATAGTCATTACAATGATAACCTCCTTTCAACGAGCATTCTAAAACATAAAATATTTTTTAAAAACGTCCAGATTCAATGCTTCGTGTAAAATAGATGTTATTTTTCATTGTAAAACAAATTATTTTACAATTTTAAGGGAATTCTATTATACATTTTTTAAAGAACTAATAACATAATACAAATGCAAAGAATTAAAAAAGTGACATTTCCTGATGTAGCACAGCTGGTTTAAGTTCAGGACGTCTATGTCCGGTTCCTTATTCATAAGAGAAAAACAGATTCAGCCTGTAGTAGAAAACAGCCTTCAGTTAAGCAAACAGTTCTGTTGCATATGTAATGCAGCACTGCTTGCAGCAAGTGACTTTACGACTCGCTATGATGATAGCCGCACGAAGTCACCCCGCTCAGGGCAAAAATGGGTAAGACAAGCTATGTAAATATAGCATAAGGCGGGAGTATAGATGTCATTTAGAGTGTGTCTATTAGCCATGGGGCTAATAAACACAGATGCTACCCCTGAATTGCCTTTTGGCACCCTGGAGTCGGCAATATTAGGAAGAGAAAGTGAATAGGGCTCTAAGAGCAAGATGTACTAACATTCGATTTGCAAAAACTGGTCACAAATTGCAGAGGGACTTTTTGCAAATGGAATCTGACCCAATAGTACATAAGTCGATTCGCAAAATCACTATTCGCAGCGAGTTGCAGAATGAAAAGCCTTTTTCATATTCATTAGGCAGGTTTCAATTTGCGAACCCCTGTGATTGTCTGCAAATAAAGAGATGGTGGACCACCATCCCTAAGTTTGTATTCCCACACATGAAACGTTGTTTTTTTTAAGTAGCCCGAGTTTCGAAAGGAACAGGCACTGATTTAAAAAAATAAAAGTTAATTGTTTGGGAAAATGTCCCCTCAGGCTCTCAGACTTCCAATCGGATTCCTAAAGGGGAAAGGGATGCAAAGAAGACCCATGCCTCTTTATAAATCCATTACCACGTCCTTTGACGAGGAGCAAGTAGTTAACTGGCCAATGGTTTGCAACTGAAATTGGGGTAGCTTATCATACATAGGTCTCCAAATCGCAATTTGGAAGGCTGGCCTCTTCCAAATTACAATTCATTATAGGTCGTGCAACCCATTTTATGAGCCAGAAAAACTTTGCTTACTCATAAAATTGGTTTGGTACATAAGAAATAGGATTTAGCAGAAGCAAACCCAGTTATTTTGCAAATTGCAAGGATTGTGATTGAAAAACCATTATTATTTTTATTATTTTATTTTATTATTACATCGGACTGCATAATTCCTCGTCAGTTTATGTGAAGTTGCTAAATAGCTAAAGGTAAACAACCTTGAGATGGCATAAGGGTCATTGCATGGGATATCCCACTTGTGCGACCACTGCCATGTTGGTGGATTCATTTTCATAGTCCTTAAAAGAAACCCAAATAGATGTATGTAGAAACAATTCTGCTTTCGTTTGTACTGGTCTCTATTAAATGTGAACACATTTTAGTTTTGTGATAATGGCAAACAGTAAAAATGTAATTCTGACTAAGGGTCATTGAAGGATTTTCTGAGGTACTATGCAAAAGTGGAACACATTTTGGATCAGAAAAGCTGGATTAATCAAAGACACCCATATGCATTATCAGCCACCCCTCTTTCCAGCCTTAGCATTCAAACTAAAATCTCAGTAACTGGGAGTCAAAAGGACATTGGCTACAGCAAGCACACATTGGTGATTTACATTAACAAAATATTTCTGCAGTTTTCCTCCATCATTTGGAGAGAATGTTACTTGTTCTGCAATTTATGACGGATTGAAGAGTATGTCATGTTCCAGGAGCATTCCTGCAAGAAAGCTAAAGGAATTCCGCATGTGTAATTGTACTCAACGTAAAAGTGCACATGTGGAAATGTCTCATATGCTAGGAAATGCTTGCACCTTTTTTAGTTATCATCCAAGGGGGAAAATATTTTTCCTTCTCTAACCCCACCAATCGTGGGTGTCTTCCATTCCCTTTCCGACCATGCAAACAGATTTTCCTCTTCCAAAATTAGACCATTGACTACGAAGTCCATGTTAAGAATAGGGTAAAAAGCTTCTGAATATCCATAAAAAAGTACTTTTGTGGGCACTATCAAACATTCACGCCATTCTGGTTCTGAAATGCACATTCCCTGCCCCAGTGGAAGATTAACTCATGCTGAGGTTTATGAGAGTACATATTTTTGCAGGTATAAAGCCACATTTCAACAAACTGAACGCTCATAACAAACATGCACATACATCAATATCTTTGTAAATTAGGCTGAACTCTGGAAACACTAGAACTCTGAGGTGAATCTAAAAGAATGGATGTCAGAGTTGAAAAGGGGGTGCCAAATATTCACCTTGCCAGGCCTGACCAAGGCAAAATTAGTGCCTCCGATTGGTGGTGGGTGGTAATAAAACATCTGTCACAGAAGAGGTGTGTCAACCCATCTCCCTAAATTGCCACACCATCTTGAGGACAGCAGTTAATTTGATTCCCTATGGCTACACTTCCATCATGAACACTCTTGATGAAACTAATGATGACAAAAGAGTATTGTGCTGCACAATTTAGGGCCGCCTTCCAAAATCATACCTTCTATCTGAGATCTCCATTGAAACCACGATGATCCGGGTCAGATTATCTTTATCTTCACATGCAAGGAAGAAAACGGGAGTGAACATTTTGTTATGTGATTCCTGAAATAAGCACTCCACTTTGGGGGCTATCTCGGTTGATCACATGGAGGGTGACAGTTCCGCCTTGCAGGCAAAGTATGGCAGTCCAGCTGCCGGCAAAGTATGGCAGTCCAGCTGCCAGATATCGATTTTATTGAAGAAGCACCTGTCAAACATGTGGCAGCAAATCAGTAAAGAAAATGTCCACCATAATAGTACAGCTTTAGATTTTGTGGTCCTGGTGCTGGTATGAGGGAGGTGCTTGGCAGCTGGACGGCCAAACTTTAAATTAGGTGTTGTGACTTTTTGCAGCCCTACAGACTAAAGGCTTTAACACAGATCTCTCTGACCCAAACACACATGTATCTAGGTCAAATATATTATACATTTCTATGGCACAGGTATTTATTCTGACCCTAACATATTAGCTGAAACCTGAACTGTTTGGGTCACATCGCCTGGGACATTGAAACCCAAAAACCGCAACATTAGCCAACGAGTCAAAGACACCCATATGCATTATCAACCACCCCTCTTTCCAGCCTTAGCATTCAAACTAAAATCTCAGTAACTGGGAGTCAAAAGGACATTGGCTACAGCAAGCACCCATTGGTGATTTACATTAACAAAATATTTCTGCAGTTTTCCTCCATCATTTGTAGAGAATTTTACTTGTTCTGCAATTTATGACGGATTGAAGAGTATGTCATATTCCAGGAGCATTCCTGCAATAAAGCCAAAGGAATTCCGCATGTGTAATTGTACTCAACGTAAAAGTGCACATGTGGAAATGTCTCACATGATAGGAAATGCATGCACCTTTTTTAGTTACCACCCAAGGGGGAAAATATTTTTCCTTCTCTAACCCCACCAATCGTGGGTGTCTTCCATTCCCTTTCCGACCATGCAAACAGATTTTCCTCTTCCAAAATTAGACCATTAACTACGAAGCCCATGGTAAGAATAGGGTAAAAAGCTTCTGAATCAAAGACAAGATCGGTTGTAGCACATTAGTAGGGACTATTTGTGTCTATAACACAAATATAAGACATTGTGCATCTTTTAGTGAAGTCATTGGGGCATATTATCAAGGGGGTTTATCTCCGCTTTTTTGGCTTTAAAAGCAAAGAAAGCGGAGATAGAATTATCTCTCTATTATCTAGCTGTCGCTAACACCTGTTAGCGACAGCTAGTAGGAGATAGCGACCATCTTGGGACCCACTTTGCATGTCAGTGATATTTATCACTAATGACATGCAAAGTGGGTGTGCCAAGATGTTAGCGACTGGAAACAGTCGCTAACATTACTAGCTCCTATTACCAACTTTTGGAGATATTCACGCTAAGCGCGAATATCTCCAAAAGCTAACACCTGCCCTGAGCAGTTCTTAGCCATGTTATCCAATGGGACATGGCTAAGAGCATTAGCTCGGTAATGCATGAATATCGCTGACTTTTCAGCGATATTCATGCATTGTGGCCGATTTTTATCGCATTTGCGATAAACCTTGGTAATACCAAGGTTTATCTGCGATAAAAATCGGCGCAGCTCAGCGGTAAATTTTTGTCTCTAACCAAGCAATAGCGATAATTATCGCTATTGCTTGGTAATATGCCCCATTGTTCCTTAAAAGTAGGGGTATGTTTTAGGGTCCAATTATAAAAAATATTTTTGTCACATAAAATAGATAAATATTTCATTCATGGGTGCCTAGGCTAATAGTACTCTGTTTAATGATATAGTTCTTTTTTTCTGTACTAACGAGGCTAACAGAGAAATTATTATACGTAGATATTGAGGGCCTTGTTTCTGAAAAGTGTCTCATCGCTGAGGTACAACAGCGATGCAACACTTTTTAGTGCGCCCTCCTTGCGACACCATATATGCGCCGTATTTACTGTATGGCACTCTATGTCAAAAGGATTTACAGATACGTCAGTAATCCTGACTTATCTGTAGGCGCAAAAATGACTTGCGTCACCCCTTACGCCTGCTTCAAGCAGGCGTAAGGATTTGACGCACTGACGCAGTAAAAGTGTCGCAGTGAAATCTGTGAGATTTCACTGCGACACTTCTACGAGCCTTTTCTGCACCGGAACACTCACCCTACATACATTATACCTGTTGCAGATATAATGTAGTGCAGGGGTTTACAAAGTGACACATCTGCCTAGAAGCGTCACTTTATATATATGGGGCAGTGTGGGGTGATTTTTACATTGCGGCAGTGTCACAAAAAGTGACACAATGGTGGCGTAAGGGCTTCATAACAAAGGGCCTGAGTGTGAAAATGATTGTGATGCTATAAATTTCCATAAATAGATACAAACACAATCGTCTATGATGTGATTTAAATATGAATAAAAATAATAATAATGTGAAGGGGCAGTGAAATACCACAAATCTAAACTAAATCTTTTTTTTGCCTCTGGGAGAATAAAGGCATTGTTTCTATTTTATGTACATGTCCATCGAATGTCATTTAGTAGCCGTTGAATGGTTATAAAAATGTTTATAAATAAGTTCATTCATTATAGATCAGGTATCAAAGTGTGGGAACATAAAACAGATCTTTCAATCTACGACTATTCAATGCATTTAAAAAAAATTATTGCTGAACAATTCTTTAGAAAATCAATAGCGGAATTTCCAGTAGAGAATAAAGAGAAAAAGGATAAGTCATCATAACCTCAGGAATCAATTACTCCCTGTTTAATTAGGAATACATTTTCTCGTAGTGGAATTCAAGCTTTTATGGTCTTCACCACTTTGTCAATTTATATATTTATTACCATGTTTTAAGGGACCTGCAGATTATTCAATCTCAAACTCCTTTTGCAGTCCATTGACTCTAGTTGCAGTGACTTAGTGCAAGGGAACCCCGCATCAATTGTGTTTCCCCATATGAGGCTTATTCCGAAAAACCCACTTCAATGATGCAGCAGTGCTACACTAGCAATTACCAATCCTGCAGGGTTCAGTGCAGTGTTTCCCAGGTGCATTATTACTGCATCATAATCAGCTTCACATGTCGAAATAAAAAACGGTGAAATCGTGGACATCCCTCATTTCAAGCTGCAAAAACTGCAAACTTTGTGAGCGGGAATATCGCAGGGTCTTTCCTAGGTAGTAAACCTTTTATAATACTAATTTGGATGCGAGCTCCTATTTACATGAAGGTTTGCTTAAGGGCAGGGCTCGGAATGAGGACACTTGTAGAGAAAGGTTTTCTAACTCAAGAGATTATAGGTTTGAAAGCATAGCCATCAATGTTCCAGGCCTTTCAGAAGCTTTTGTTAGGTCCTGCTTACAGCTACATTGTGGTTCACTAACAAGACATTGTTAGGGGAAATTAGAGGGAAAAAATATTTGTAAGCATATTTGCGTCACTTCATTGGGAACAAAAAGCATATGCTTTCACAACATGTCAGGCACCTTAGACTGGTCTTGCCCCTTGCACTTTAACCAGACATGCACGCCTATGGCACACCTTTCTCTTCCTCCATCAAGCCTACACCCGGACAACAATGCAGGACAAATCAAAACTTTCATCAGTCTCAACAAAAAGGCCTATCAACCATGGTGGAAGACCCTGGCCTGCAGTGCGAATCTCCTCTGTCTGCCTGCCCTCAAGGTGTCCTGTTCTCAGTCGTTCCTTAAACTTTAAAGAGGATAAAAAGCACTTTAGGTTCCAATACCAGATTTTAAAGAAACAGATAGTTGGAAAATATATTGTCAAACTGCATATCCCATCACACATTGCGTTCATACCATTGTCCTAACTGAAAAGGATCTTATTACAACTCTTCGAATCGGTGGTGCAAGCAGATTTATATAGCTGATGCATCACCCTCCTGAACATCTTACCAGAAAGGATGAATTGCGTCAATTTCTCACTGAACGATGTTGAGCAACATGAATAATTAATTTAACTGGATATGCCAGTCCTGGAGTAACAATGCCTTTATGAAGATTAGGATGGAGGTGAATTGTCACAGTTGTGTTGTAGGATGTCTCACGTTGATATATGAGCACAAAAAGCAAAGATATAAGTGCTTTATAAAAGCTTTCTGAATAGCTTAGCACCTTCAATACCCGCGTTTACTGGAAGACAGGATGACACTTCACTGTTAAATCTGTGGACTTCTAAGTGTCAAGGGCAGGTCTTCTTGGCAACGGCTTGATAGTTCTTTAGTCCACAGATCAAGCCTATTGCTCATGGAGACAATTTCTGGCTTCACATTGAAACTTTGCACTTGGTATTACCAACAAAATCAAAAGTCCTTGGAAGAAAAAAAGTTGTAGAATAGCTAATAAACCCTCTCAAGGACCAGGCCAAAAGACACGGATGGACTGCGGGACTGGAAACAGACTAGGTCTAGGATTCCAAGCAGGAACAGGGATGTTAGACAAAATGACGAGCGAGCAACTAACCCCGAGAACAGTTGTGACACACCAGGTCTCAATTCAGACTTCCTTAAATACCATACAGGAAGTAAATCCTAAGGTCACACAAAATACTTTCACGCCATGTTCCTTTGGGGAAAAACACTAATGACTAACAGGAACCAATGCTCAACCCCAATAAGGAAAAACCTGGACTGGAAACTAAAGAGCCAAAACATTAAGGACTGCATGTGACGAACAGAGGGCCCGATTCACAAAACTAACTTAAGACAAAATCCTAAACTTACTACCATTTTGGTATTCACAGAAGGCACTTACTCATTTTGGTACTCATTGATGAGTAAGTGCCTTCTGTGAATACCAAAATGAGTAACTGCACTTACTTATTTTGGTATTCACAGAAGGCACTTACTCATCAATGAGTAAGTGCTTTCTGTGAATACCAAAATGAGTAAATACCTTCTGTGAATACCAAAATGAGTTAATGGTAGTAAGTTTAGGATTTTGTCTTAAGTTAGTTCTGTGAATCGGGCCCAGAGACACCACACAAATAACCTAAACATGACTGGAAGATCACCACAAAAAAATGAACTCTGCAGGAGTCCGTGGCAAAGGAGAAATTAGACTACGTCCTGCCCAAGAATACATTGTGCGCCATACATGGAGACGGAGGTCAGCAAGAACAAACACCAACATAGTCCATGCGCATCAAGCAGAGCCAGAAGCAGACCTACAAGTGAAACCCTGACGCACCTGCAGCCCGTAAGCAACCTTCCTAACAATTAGCATTGGGATGCCAGTGGACATGGATGGTAAAGACAGGGATTTGTTGTTACAGCTCTTCATATGTGGGTAGTACTTTGAAATCAGTTAACTATACACAATAGACAAATATATTGATGTAGCTTAGTAAATGTATTCATATATGCTTGCATGCCAACACTTCTGAATTCCTTGGGGATACTTCTGATCTTGAATTATGATATGTTAGTTTTTTCCTGCCTAAAACTTCACTGAGTGCCATGCAAGATGTTAAAAATAAAACTTAACACGTCAGGAGACCACTCCAAACAGCATTTAGTGCAAATTAGAAAGCAGCACAGAAGAAGATTCAAAGACAGTTGTCAATTAAACTGACCAGTGCGCTCACCAGAAAACGGTCAAATTTAGATCAGTATATATATAAGCTTTTTCTTGAAACAATGCAACTTGATCATGTGACAAAAACTTGTTACTCTCAGTGAAAACATATCTAATGAGCAGGTGTCAGGATCTTCTCTCCAAGGAAGCTATGGATGTCCTTGAGGAAAGCACTAATATTCATACATACAATACTAGGCTCATTATTGTCCTAAATTTCCGCTTAAATTTGCCGGGTTCAAAGCAAGGCTGCACTTCGAGGAAATGTGCAAATGTACAACACCGTGCCGGCTGCGTTTCGTGCCTAGTTGATCATGGAAAACTAGAAAGCATATTTTGTGCTACAAGAAGCTTCAAACTATTATCAAACAGCATCCATATTTAATTATACAATATTGGTATATTCTAGGTTACATCTGTGAATATTAACCCAGTACTACATAGGAGTATATGAAAATGTTACCGGTAGAATATAATTTTTCACAAATGTAATGGTACCAATAGTTTTCTCTCTTTTCTTTTTCAATATTCCACTTCATTGTTCCCAAATGTTGACAATTACAAGGAGTGGCCTAGAGTTTTGTAGAGTGCAGAGATGCAGAGTAGAGTAAAGGGGCGTAGAATGCATTGGCATAAAGTAGAGCGGTGCAGAGTAGAGTAGAGCAGCATAGAGTGGAGTGGCATACAGTGCAGTAGCGTAGAGTGGAGTAGTGCAGAGTATAGTGCAATGGGGTAGAGTACAGTGGCGTAGGGTGCAGTGGCATAGAGCAGAGTGGCATTAAGTGGAGTGGCATAGAATGGAGTGGCATAGAGTAGAGTAGAGTGAGGTAGAGTGGCAGTGTGTAGAGTGGAGTGAAATAAAGTGTTATGCAGTGGACTGGCATAGAGTGGAGTTGCACAGAGTAGCGTACAGTGGAGTGGCGCAGATAAGAGTGGACTGGCGTAGAGTGCATTGGCATAGAGTGTTGTAGATTAGAGTGCCGCATAGTTAATTTGCGTAAAGTGGAGTGGTGTGAGTAGAGTGGCAAGAGTGGAATGGCATAGAATGATAGAATGCTGTGGCGTAGAAAGCAGCGGCATAGAATGCAGCATCGTAGAATGCATTGGGGTAGAGTGCAGTGGCACAGATTAGAGTGGTGCAAAATAGAGTAGAGTGGTATAGAGTGTAGTGGCCATCTAGGGAGATGCGTCATGTTGTAAAGCCCTGCGCCACATGAAACCTGTGTCAGGTTTTATGTGGGACTTGTAAAAGTGGCTGAGTGAAATCTACAAGATTTCACTCAGTCACTTTTCCGACCCCACTGCTTCAAAACCTTGCGCCTGCTTGAAGCAGGCGTAAGGTGTGACGCACCATGTTCCAGATAGGCTGGGTTGGCAGAGTGCTAGAGCTGAGTTGCGCCCGCGCCACAATTCCAGCTCTGCGCCAACGTTACGGCAGCAAATGTGACACACATCTGCATTTCCTTGCGCCATGATGCGCCGCATTGTAAATGCGGTGCATCTGTGGTAGCGCAAGGATTAGGATGCGTGTTGCCAGTTTCCTGGTGTATCCCTGCTGATTTGCAGGGATGCGCGAAGGAAACGTAAATATGCCCGATATAGTGGTATAGTTGACTCTTTTAGGCACTGAATATGCATCTTAATTCCCTTAGCATATACTTCTCATTAACAAAGTGTGAGTCACAAAAGGGGAACATTCTGAAGGTTAAGTTCCTGTTAAGGCCTTTGTTGTTGTTTAAATGTATTGTTTGACTGAGAATTCAATAAACAGAGGCACACTCTCAGAAATGCTCCATGGAAATATTTAGGAACGAGTTGGCCCATAACTTTGGAAACTCATAAGGCCTTGATAAAATATTACTACTCTCTGTCAAGAGTAAAGAAACATCAGGGAAAAGAAAAGGAGTGGGACGAGAGGGAAGAGAATGCATTTTGTATGGCGCCCACAAATCTGGCTTTTCGTAGATCGAGGAGCATGTCATGACCAGGCCTCCTCAGATGGGATCTTGGAGGAAGCTTGACCAGGGAGAAGACCAATCTGTTTAACGCAGAAGAAGGGGAAGCCTCTCAACTTCCTCAACGTGTTCTTTAACCTGAGCAAAGCGCAGTGCAAGGGCAGAATGACATCATAAATGCTGCAATAAATAATAAGATGCCTAAAATGGTGGCTGTAATTCTTCTCGCTGCATACAAATATGCTTAATAGTACAGTAACTTTCAAGAGAGCTCGACTGGGTCCTAAATCACTCCAATTTTTAAGAAAGATAATCCTTCTAACTTGGCATGTTATTGATTGGTTTCATTTGATTATGTTTTTATTGCAGTATATTGTGCAGAAGTCCCTCATCAAAAATAATGGGCAGTTTGATCTTTGTTTTATGGGTTTCCGCAAAAGGGTTAACTCCTTCAATTTTGACAACATAAGAAAGAGACTTGTGACTTTCAGGAAATGCAGTGGGCACTCTTGGGTATTGAATATCATGGGGACATTTGGAAACAACAAAGAAAATGGCAGAATTTCAGAACCTTCCGCTACCTACAGCTCAGACATGCTCTGAGGGCACACATGAGGCAGGGAGAACAATTAAAAGAGACAGCTACCCTTGAAGATAGAATATTGCCCGACCCAATACCAGACAAGGCAGCCACCCTTATTCATCAAAAAATTATGAATAACACCCCAGATCCATTACTAACCCTTAGGGACAAATGGGGAACAGATGTTGGGATTTTAGAAGAAGATAACTGGATGGAAGTCACACGGTAGTGTGGCTCACTGGGTAGAGGCGGCAGACCCGAGAGCAGAGGACGGCCCGGGACCAGGGTTCGATTACCGGCGCGGCAGGTTTCTGGACCAGGGTCAGGGGACTCGATAATTCTCTCGCCTCGGTGCCCACTCTGATCAGCGATCACACTCGGCAACTCTGGGCATTAGCTTGCCTCATCTTCACTAATGGCCCCACCAGACCGCCGGGGATGCCTGGTCTCACCCTGGAGATACTCATTAAGGGACCATCTCTCAGGGAAGCCAGGAAGGGTTTCGCAGCGGTCGAAGCGCCTTGGGACCCTCCGGGTAAGTAGTGCGCTATATAAATGCCTATACATACATACATACATACATACATACATATACATACAAGGATGTAGCTATTAACCTAAGCTTAACCCCCTGGTAGTTTGGAACAAAGCAGTCATGCTTAACTTAAAGGTAATGTGTGAAGTATTTGCGTAGCACTTGAAACAGTAAGAAAGTGAAAACACAACACAAGAAAAGTCCCACACCAATTTAGAAAAATAGAGTAAAATATAATAAAATATTTGAGACCAAATTGACATAAATCCAATCAGTAGAACAGGAGGTTTTAAAGATTTAATGATAAAAATGGCCTAGAAGCACAATTCGCCAAATGTGGTTATCTGACACATGCCAGACCAGGACAAAGTCATGGGTTTAGGCTCACCACGATTGAGCTTGGGATGTATACAGGGAGCAAGTTAGGCCCAGTAACCAAATTACTTTAAATCCTGGTTGCAAAGTTTTGCAAGATTCCACTTCACGTATGCTTTGCCCAATGGTGGTTCCGAGGAGCTGTGGGCTGCAATGCAGAGTCCTGCTTGGTCAAGGATGCCTTCAATGAGGAGCTAGTGATGTGAAGGTCTGCATCAGGGATGCAATTAGGATGTGTCATTCAGTAGCAGTTCCAGGGACACTGCAAGTTGCGACGTGAGGTCCTGTGTTGGGCATGCATCAAATTGCGGCAGTTCCAATGGGGCTGTGAGGAGGTGCATCATGCTGTCTCGGTTCTGCTCACTAGATCACAGCTGGGCTGGCAGAGCATCTTAAGGCACACATCCAGGTGTCCAGAACTGAGGTGATACCATATGGGGGGCAAGACTAGGGTGGGTAGAGTGTTGCCAACTCTGTGCTCCGCTGGGAGTGTGAAGTTTGGCAAAAAAAGTCTACTGTAAGCGAGGGGAAAAAACTCAATGGCCTCGCAGCCAAAACCGGATCAGGGGCTTTTATAGTGTTTTCAATACATCACCCATACCACCTACCTATTGAAAAGGATTGTTTAGGGTAACAAGAAGAATAAAATGCAGCAGAATACCGGACACTAGCAGCATGCTTCCCTGATGGCGTCTACGTATAGCCTTTGCCTCAGAGTTTCTGGAAGCTCTTTCAGAGCTGTGCCCTGTGTAGGGTACTTGTGTAACCCAGACATGGGCTAGGTCACTTAATCCCGCAGCCTGCAACCGACCTAGTGTGATGAGGGTGTTTTGACACAGCCCATTCCAAACCACCCTTCCTCCTCATATTTCTGACCGCCTATCCCTGCCAGGGAAAGTGAAGAAGGACTAGCGCAGTATTCAATTAATCACAGCCATCTTTGTGCATGTCATTTGTATCTTATGTTTTGAATACTGGTGCAGTGAGAGTGTAGTGGCAGAAAGCGGACAGTTTGCAGAGTCCGCGAAGGAGCTCAAGACTGGGTGATGCTTACAGTGAGTTGAGAGGTGCAAAGGAAGAAATCTATCTAAAGAAAATAATCCTGTCTCGACTGTCTTGCTAGACACAAACCTGACACCGAGTCCACCCCACAGGGTATACACATGTTGTGGGTGGGTCCGAGTGTGAACACCGTCTCCACACCACTAGCTGCCCCTGGCCAGTGTATGAATGTTTCCTGTCTCCCGCCAGGAACGGCCCTTTCACCTTAATCAGTTAACTGGTCACATAAGGGCTTCTACCTGCCTCCTCCTGGGAAGCCCACAGGTGTTTGGATCACACACAGCTTTCATTCTCTGAGGTCAGAAAGAGACACAATGCAAAGTGCTTTTGTATTTCTTTTCTTGGGATCGCCGTGCCATCCTGCATACTGGTATGGCACAGGGACGCAGGCCGTCATCTGAACGATCTATCCTCCCTACCATTGTGAGCGTTGCTTGACAGAAACAGATTAGTACAGTGTACAGCAATGCACTGAAAGGCAATGGTAGCAACTTATTGTAATAGTGCATTTCATAGTTGACCGATAATAGCTGTTTTGCCTCCAAGTAATTTAAAATATTAATTCGGTTTTTGAAGTGCTTGATAAAGTCGCTTTTGCAGCGAGGCTGTGCGCCTTCTCTATAGAGAACAAGATGCTTTTTTCTAGGATGGAGCGGAACTCTGCGGAAATCCACAGAGTTTTTATTAGCCCTGGGCGAAGAACTACGCTCCGTTCGCGGAGTGTGCGGAGTTTCGGCAACTCCGCGCTCCGCGGAGAACGCGAAGTTGTCGAATACTCCGCGAACTGCTGCGTAGCGTAGTTCTCGCGCACTCAATAGCATTTTCGCGTGCGCGAGGATGCTTGTCGGGAAGATCGAGTTGCCGAACACGCAGAAACTGCAATCTGGCACAGAATAACTCGCGAACACGTTAGTAGTGACCGGAAATAAGGGGACGCAAGCGGGCGGGACAAACCTCATGGGTAACTTCGCGCGCTACACATCCCGAGCATGCAGGCAATCAATCAATCAATCAATCAGGATATTTGTATAGCGCGCTACTCACCCAGAGGGTCTCAAGGCGCTTGGGGTAGGGGGGTCCACTACTGCTCGAACAGCCATGTCTTGAGTTGCTTCCTGAAGCAGAGGTGGTCTTGGGTCAGGCGGAGGTGGATGGGGAGGGAGTTCCACGTCTTGGCTGCCAGGTAGGAGAAGGATCTTCCTCCCATGGTGGATCTTCGGATGCGTGGCACGGCGGCGAGGGCGTGGCTGTTCGATCGTAGCTGGCGGGTGGGAGTGTAGAAGGTCAGGCGGTTGTTGAGGTACCTGGGGCCCAGGTCGTGGAGGGCCTTGTGTGCGTGGGTGAGGAGTTGGAACGTGATTCTCTTGCTGACGGGGAGCCAGTGAAGGTCTCTCAGGTGTCCAGAGATGTGGCTGTATCGGGGGATGTCCAAGATGAGTCGTGCGGAGGCGTTCTGGATGTGTTAGAGTCTTTTCTGGAGTTTGGCTGTGGTTCCGGTATAGAGGGTGTTTCCGTAGTCCAGTTGGCTGGTGATGAGTGCCTGTGTGACCGTCTTCCTGGTTTCGGTGGTGAGCCATCGGAAGATCTTTCGGAGCATGCGTAGGATGTTGAAGCATGATGATGAGACGGCGTTGACTTGTCTGGTCATCGAGAGGGAGGAGTCCAGGATGAAGCCCAGGTTGCGTGCGTGGTCCGTTGGTTTGGGTGCGCTGCCCAGGGCAGGGGGCCACCAGGAGTCGTCCCAGGCGGAGGGTGATGATCCAAGGATGAGGACTTCCGTCTTGTCTGAGTTCAGTTTCAGGCATCTGTTCCTCATCCACTCGACTACGTCTTTCATCCCTTCGTGTAGGTTGGTTCTGGCGGTTCCTGGGTCGTTGATGAGGGAGAGGATCAGCTGGGTGTCGTCGGCGTAGGAGATGATGTTGAGGTTGTGTTGGCGTACGATGGCTGCGAGGGTGCTCATGTAGACGTTGAAGAGGGTGGGGCTGAGTGATGATCCTTGTGGTACGCCGCATATGACTTCAGTGGCCTTGGATCTGTACGGGGGAAGGCGGACTCTCTGGGTTCTTCCGGTGAGGAATGAGATGATCCACTCCAGTGCCTTCTCTTGGATTCCGATGTTGCTGAGGCGCTGCACTAGGGTGCAGTGGTAGACCGTATCGAATGCTGCGGAGAGGTCCAGGAGGATGAGGGCCGCTGTTTCCCAGTTGTCGAGCAGGGCTCGGATGTCGTCAGTGGCTGCGATGAGGGCGGTCTCGGTGCTGTAGTTGGCGCGGAAGCTGGACTGCGAGTGGTCGAGGCTGGTTGGGCGAGCGCAATTGGTGATCCACTGTGTGTGGTTGTTGGCTGCTTGGTTGGGGTCCGTTGAGCTGGCGGGAGGGTTCTGGCTCAGTGAAGTGGTGAGCTGGTCGGTGGTGATCTTGTTCCAGTTCCTGCAGGGAACCTGTTGAGGGTGGTGGTGAGTCGTGGTCTTTCTGAAGCTGAAGTGGACGCAGCTGTGGTCTGTCCAGTGGAGTCCGGTGGAGTGGCTGAAGGAGATGTACTTGCTGGAGGAGAAGACTGGGTCAAGCGTGTGTCCGGCGTAGTGGGTAGGGGTGTTCACCAGTTGCATGAGTCCGAGGTTGGCGAGGTTGTCCAGCAGGGTGGTGGTGGTGTTGTCGTTGTTGTTCTCCAGGTGGAAGTTGAGGTCCCCTAGGAGGATGTAGTCAGTGGAGGCGAGGGCATGCGGGCTGATGAAGTCTGCGATGTCTTCGCTGAATTGTGTGCGAGGTCCTGGGGGTCTGTAGATGAGGGTGCCTCTGAGTGTGGTCTTGGGGTCGGTGTGTATCTGGAAGTGAAGACGTTAAGCGGCTGTGAGGGTGTCGTCTGATTGGTCGTGATGCGGATGGTGTTCTTGTGGACGATGGCGATGCCTCCTCCTGTCTCGTTGACGCGGTCTCTCCGGGTGATCTTGTATCCGTCCGGGATGGCGACGGGCGATGTCGGGCGCTGAGGAGGCGTTCATCCATGTTTCTGCGAGGAAGGCGGCGTCTGGAGATGTGGTGTCAAGCAGGTTCCAGAGTTCCACGGCGCTCCCGAAGACGAAAAATGGCTCGCGAACGGGTCAAGCAAGCTACTACGCATGCTCGCGGAGCTATGAGTAGTTCGCGGAGTGCAAGTGCATCTTCGCGTAGCTCGCGGAGTGCGGCTACGCGAACTACGCCCAGGCTTAGTTTTTATGCAACTCTGCGGAATTCCGCGTAGTGCAACTCCATGAACTCTGCCCACACCTAGGGAAGATTTACAGCAGAGAGACTGCAGGTGCTGGGTTCAAGGTGGATGGAGCATTTTCTGTACCCCAAGGCTCTGATCAGGAGGACAGCCAACTAGCCCTTGGAGTTCCTCTGGTGATCCTGGGGTCAACATGCAGGTCACATCCTTCTCACTCAGGCAGCAGGGCAGCAGAGTAGCAGTCCTTCTCGCAGAGCAGTACCGCAGTCCTTCTGAGTCTGCAACAGGTACAGATGTGTACGGAAAAGTTGGGTCTAAAGATCCATTATTATATTTGGTGGCAACTTTGAAGAAGGAGAAGGTTTTAAAGGTCCACCCTCAAAGGTGTTTGGCATTTCCTTCCTCCCTGCACTAGCCTCAGCTTGTCTGGAGTCACAAAAGACTAGTATCAAAACCCTTTGTGAGTGTGGTGGGCAAGCCTTTGTGATGTGCAAGTATGGTAGGTCCTCCCCCCATGAGGTCAGAGATGTCCCATCCTGCAGCTACTATTCCTCTTTGTCACACTGTCTGGGAGCAATACACAAAGACCAACTGCCAGCTACACCTAGTCATGGGACCCAGGATACAGGCTGCAGGCACCAAATGGTTGGTACAAGAAAATGGTGATACAGCTGATAAGAAGCTGAATCCTTTGATATATATCTAAACCTATTATGAGACATTTTGAGTAAAAGATGATTAAACTTACACTGATCACACGTTAATAAGACATGAAAAACAGATTACAATCTAATTGTAGGATAGATGAAATCATATCCATTACATAATATTGTTCGCATTTTATTATTTAGCCTTAGTTGTTAATTTATTCAAGGTGTTTGAAAAATGTTAAGTGATATACTCACATGTTAAAAAACTCCTAATTATCCATATTGAAACTTAAAAATTTCGTTTGCATGTGTAAAACTGTTCACAAAATGTGACAAGAGAAAAAATGTTGCTGCATAGTCAAATTTAGTTTAACTGTTCTGAAAACTTGAGACTATGATCTTCATATATGTATTCATTCATTCATTCAAAATCTTTATTCGAATTCTTAAGAATCCATAAAAGTACATATATAGTTATACAATTCATAAAATCCATGGCAATAATGAAAATACAGATATTTACAATAAGTCACTAGAAGTTCTAATTTAGGCATTTTCCATCATATTTCGAGCACGAACTGCAATTTTTAGGAAAGTGCAAGTGCAACAGATTATTTCCTCATTATCCAATGAAAGCAGCAACTGATAGGATTCATTCAGAGTGATTGGTCTACATTTTTTAAAAAGAGGAATTAAAAGACATTTAGCATATTTCAAATAGTAATTACAAGAGAAGAAAAAATGTAAATCATTTTGGTTACTTAGCCTATCTCAGGGGCAGCTTATTTTGTTTGTACTTGGTTGGTGCTCCAAGGGAAAATTTAACAGATGTCTAATAGAACCTGCCCTAAATCGGAACAAAAGACTTCTTTCCCAATGTGTCATTGGTAGGGTTAGGTACAGTGCTAAGGGGTATCTTTGTAATCCCATGTCCATGTACCTTGCCACTGTAGGTTTTCCTAATTCTATGCCAATTCTACCCGTTGTGTAAAGTGCATAAAGTGCTTCCTTCAGTTCAGTTTTGTTCACCGTGTTAGCATCGCTTGGATTGGCAAAGATAATATCTTTGCCTATCTTGCACAAGCTTTTGTAAACGAACGAAAGCCATGGGATCTCCATCCCCCTTTCGCATCTTAGGCAGTCAGATATTATATCTTGGGTCAAAGTGGCTGAGTTATTTCTCCATACCGAATGCCAAAATATCACTGGTCGGGCACTAATAAAGTCCGACACAAAGGATAAGTTTAGTTCGCTGTGCATAATATAAGTAGATGAAGAAATTGGTATGCTTAACAGCTTCCTGCAGAACTGGTTTTCTTCCTGCTGGATGCGACACTTGTCTCCAATGCCCCATACTTCTGCCCCATAGGTGGCTACTGGCACACATTGTAGTTTAAAATTTTTAACAATTGCTTTAATGGTGCTTGATCTTTTAGGTCTCCTCGCCGGACACACACTCGACGCCATCTTCTCATCCAGCAAAGACATCGCCTTCAGCCACGCCACAGAACTCCACTGGACGGACCACAGCTGCGTCCACTTCACCTTCAAAAGAACGACGATCCACCACCACCAGCAACAGGTTGCTCGAAGAAGCTGGAACAAGATCACAGCTGATCAGCTCGCCGCTTCCCCGAGCCAGCACCCTCCGGCCAGCTCAGCGAACCCCAGCCAGGCCGCCGACAACCTCACGAAGTGGATCAGCAACTGCGCGGACGAACTCGCCCCTCTGAGGACCCCGCCCAGCAGACCCGGCAGTAAGAAAGCCCCATGGTTCACCGACGAACTCAAGAGCTCCAAGAAGAACTGCCGAGCCCTCGAGAATGTCTGGAGAAAGGAACCCACACCGGACAACAGGACCACCCTCAAGCTCGCCACCCGGAAACACCACCAACTGATCCGCACCGCCAAGAAAACGGCTTTCAAGAACCAACTGGACAACAACGCACACAACTGCAAGGAACTCTTCAACATCGTGAAAGAGCTCTCCAACCCCAACGCCGGAAACAACGACATCACCCCATCGCAAGACCTCTGCAACTCCCTCGCCTCCTACTTCCACAACAAGATCGCGGACATACACAACAGCTTCAGCACCCATCCGACCCACGCCACGACCATAGCAACGCCGCCCACCACCACCCTCCGAGCATGGACCCCGATCAGCACCGAAGACACCGTCCGCATGATGAACTCCGTCCACTCCGGATCTCCGACCGACCCCTGCCCTCACCACGTCTTCAACAAAGCCGACGCTGTCATCGCACCCCACCTGCGGGACATTATCAACTCCTCATTCGACACCGCCACCTTCCCCGAGAGCTGGAAGCACGCCGAACTCAGTGCTCTACTCAAGAAACCTACGGCAGACCCCACCGAACTCAAGAATTACCGCCCCATCTCACTACTCCCGTTTCCAGCCAAAGTCATCGAGAAGACCATCAACAAACAGCTGGCCGCCTTCCTCGAGACGAATTGATCCCTCGACCCCTCGCAGTCCGGCTTCCGTGCCAACCACAGCACCGAGACCGCCCTCATCGCCACCACCGATGACATCCGAGCCCTGATGGACAACGGAGAACCAGCGGCCCTCATCCTCCTAGACCTCTCCGCGGCTTTCGACACGGTCTGCCACCGCACCCTTGTGCAGCGCCTCAGCAACGTCGGAATCCAGGAGAAGGCACTGGAATGGATCGTCTCCTTCCTCAACGGAAGAACACAGAGAGTCCGCCTACCACCGTACAAGTCAGAGGCCACCGAAGTCATCTGCGGCGTCCCTCAAGGATCCTCGCTGAGCCCCACCCTCTTCAACGTCTACATGAGCCCCCTCGCGGCCATCGCACGCCAACACAACCTCAACATAATCTCCTACGCCAACGACACCCAGCTGATCCTCTCCCTGACCAATGACCCCGCCGCCGCCAGAGCCAACCTGCACGAAGGGATGAAAGAGGTAGCCGAGTGCATGACGACGAGCCGCCTGAAGCTGAACTCAGACAAGACGGAGGTCCTCATCCTGGGCTCCTCGCCCTCCACCTGGGACGACTCCTGGTGGCCCCCCGCCCTGGGCACCGCACCCAAACCGACGAACCAAGCACGCAACCTGGGCTTCATCCTGGACTCCTCCCTCTCCATGACCAGGCAAGTCAACGCTGTCTCCTCGTCGTGCTTCAACATCCTGCGCATGCTTCGGAAGATCTTCTGGTGGATCCCCACGGAGACCAGGAAGACCGTCACCCAGGCCCTCGTCACCAGCCGACTGGACTACGGCAACGCACTCTATGCCGGAACCACCGCCAAGCTCCAGAAGAGACTCCAGCGGATCCAGAACGCCTCAGCCAGACTCATCCTCGACATCCCACGGAACAGCCACATCTCCGGACACTTGAGAGACCTGCACTGGCTCCCCGTCAACAAAAGAATCACCTTCCGGCTCCTCACCCACGCACACAAAGCCCTACACGATCAAGGCCCGAGCTACCTCAACAACCGAATCAACTTCTACGCTCCCAAACGCCACCTCCGATCTGCCAGCCACGCCCTCGCCGCCGTTCCACGCATCCGCAGAGCCACAACAGGAGGAAGGTCCTTCTCCTACCTGGCCGCCAAGACCTGGAACTCCCTCCCGGCCGACCTGCGCCTGACCCAAGACCACCTCTCCTTCAGGAAGAAGCTCAAGACCTGGCTGTTCGAGCAGTAACGGCACCCCCCCCCCTAAGCGCCTTGAGACCCTACAGGTAGTACAGGTAGTGCGCTCTATAAATGTCTTTGATTGATTGATTGATAGGTCTGGGGATGCTTAAAATTGTATTAGTGGCCTTTGAGAATTTGTTCGTGGCCTGGGCCAAATGCCCAGTCCATGAGCCATTCGCAGCAAAGGACACTCCCAGATATGGGAAAATATGAGTAGCAGTAAGTCTTTCATTCCCTACCTGTATAGATGTCAGTTGACTTTTCCCTGGGCCACATGACATTATAAAAGATTTTTTTAAATGTACATTTAGATCTAGATCATCCATAAATTCCTTAAAACATTTTACTAAAGTACGCAACGAATTAGGTGTGCGGCCCATTAGGACCGCATCGCCTGCGTAAAGGAGGGCAGGTAACGATTTACCATTTATTATGGGAACATCCGGGGTAGATTTTTCAAGGCAGTTACTAAGACCGTTGATATAAATAATAAAAAGCAGAGGTGCTAAAACACACGCCTGCCTGACTCCCCTTCCTATCTTGATTGACCCAGATAATTCCCTTCCATTCCTATCCTCACTCGTGATTTCAGATCTGTGTGTAAAAAAGCTAAAAAATAAACCAAGGTGTCATCTAATCCGTAACCCAATAAGATAGACCAAAGCTTGGACCTGTTAACTAAATCAAAAGAAGATGACAGGTCCATAAACGCTAAATAAATAGGGGCAGAGCGAGCAATGTTATATTTGTCAATAATTAATTTAAGATTTAAGCATTGTTCCACTGTGCCGACCCTGAATCCCATTTGACATGGTGACAAAATGCCGCTTTCCTCTGTCCATTCAATGATCCTATTGTAAATACCTTGGCCCAAGATCTTTAGGATATTATCTAGGAGCGAGATCGGTCTGTAATTTACAGGGTCAGACCTATCTCCCTTCTTATATACCGGAACAAATATACTAGTTCCCCAAGTTTCGGGCATCGTAGATTGAGGCAGACTATTAAAAACATTTACAAGTATTGGGGCCCAAAGATCAGGTTTCCATTTATTAAGGTCTATGGGCAACCCATCAGGTCTGGGTGCCTTGTTGCCAAGACTCTGGGCAATTGCTTCTTCCACTTCCCCCAGGGTTATCTGTAAATTACCAAACTGGTCTGGGGCTTCAAAACTTGGGCTATTTGGCGGTTGGGCATACATTTTTGCGAAATGTAGTTCCCAAGCGCTGCTGGCAATAGTGCAACTTAATGGCGTTACTTGTTGGCCCATATTCCGTAGTTCTTTTACTGCGGGCCAAAATAGGTTACTACATTTCCCTCCTGCGGTTCCAGCCAGGGTTTCCCATATATGTATTAATGTAAACCATCTAAAACACATTTTATATTTTATGACTCAAAATAATTTTATTCGTTGGTACTTTGAAAATGCAGAAATGTGCCATAGTTATATGTGATCCTTATGATTAAACAAATAACACATTCTGAGTGTTTATAGGTTTAAATGATTCTAGAATATTGATTTTCCCTTATGAAACATATAATTTCCCTACTTTATATTCTTCATATTTTAATACAACTTTATGTTTTTTGCCCTGCATTTTCTCAATCTGCTTTGTTTTACACCTTGGGCCGTTTCTCTAAATTTCCAATGTGAAACAAAACTGTGTCTTAGTAGAAGAGTTCTCACTCACTGACTAGGACTATCTGAAACAAAAGTTGTAATTTGAGAACATCTGCCATGAGAAGCTGTTCTCTTGCACTCTCTCATGTGCCTGTTGCTAAAGGATCATTGGTTGGAGGTTTGCTTATACCAGATAATTTGACAAAGTATGTGTCTTCTACCACATCTTTCTATTATATGATTCTTCCTGTATGCCATATGGCAGTCATCCTACACAAACAGACCAATGGACTGAGTGGTCTGACACCATGAGGTGGCCAAGAAGGGGTCACCACCAGAACTAGAGGAGTATACTATCCATTGATCTGAAGGAGGACTGAACATCAAGACGCGTCATCAGGCCTCGCTGTTGGTGCGTTAGATCTGCTTGACAGAACTTCCAAACTGCACTGCAAACAAATAGCACAAGCATTTCTGCCCGTCTTGGCTTTGAAATGTATTTAACAGTTGGTAGGTTTGTGAGTCTTTGTGTAAAAAGGAGAACAATTAGTATTAATAGTTTCAATAATGATAATTACAAAAAAGATTATGTAAATCGAATCCTTGCCCAGGGGGTAGAATATAAAAATATGGCTCCAGATGCTGTTGAGACAATAAAAAAAAACTGCCTCTACATATAACTTGCTGGCGAGAGAAGCGCATCCTTTCCTAGAGTGGAGTTTTTATCAAGCGAACGGTAGCTGGGAATAGCACCTCTATTAGAAGAGAATGAGGCTGTTCATTTATCATCTCCGAGGATTAACACCAATCTGTTCCGGCGACTACTTAGATTACATTATATATGGGAAATCTAGTCCCAGAAGGTTAATAGTGAAATGTTGCCATGCAAACTCAGCGACAGGATCTAACTCTGCTCCTGAGAAAAAAAAAACATTCTGAAGTCTCTGCTCGGGGTACAGTAATCAGAATTAAGATAACATCACTCAGCTGCTTACAAGGCACCAAGGCATAATGAGTATCCAGACAAAATATCCTTGAAGGGTTCTCCAAGGAGACTGTCTGGCATGTCACAGAAGATAGATGTGCGGGGGGTGGGATAATGACCACAGCAGGGCCTGAAGTGAAGTGCTGATCCACTTACACACACGTGGGCTGAGAACCCTGCTGTGCAAATGGACATGCACACTCCACGCGCCCTCTTATGCATGGGTGGGAAGGCACATGGGATACAGACACCCACCCGTGAAGCCTTTTACATGTGCACGGCAATTTTTAGAAGCTCGTTGGTGGAGGCTTACTGAACACAGGGACGCGCACAGAAACCACAAGTCCTCTTTTATATGCATGTGCTTAGAAGCTTACTGAAGACAAGGCAGGGATATCTTGAGGATTTCGGGGCCTGTGGGCAAAACCTATTTTGGAGCCCCTGTTCTCGGCAACTTTGGATTTATGATCCATTTTCAGCCAAAACGCCCATTGATCATATAGTAAAATGTAAGCAATAGTAAAAGAAAAAAAGACGAATGATAGGCAATTGCTTATTCAAAACCAGCACTCGTACCTTTTAGCATCCCTCCTTACCTTGAGTTTCCTTTGGACTGCCTTGATCCACATACAGCACACAGATTGGCATGGAAGTGGTGCAAGGGGCAGCTCTGTTTGAGGCTGTGGTATATTTGAAAAAAATCTATGTCCAAAAGAGGTATAAATGGTTATTACAGTTTGAGTAGTCAAATAAATTAACGAGGGGCCGTATTTACTAAATAGCAAGGGGGGCCTTTGAAAGGTGGGGCCATGGGCCAGAGCCCACGTTGCCCAAGCCTTACAAAGTCTCTGAGACAAGGACATATACCCATGGCACAGGCTCTATAATGTACATATTGGCCATCAGAACACGCAGACTCACACAAGCGACTAATATTTGGTACAGTATGTGTGAAGACACAGTCAACACAAGTAGTGTGAAGACAAAGTCGACACAAGTAGACCA
The DNA here is from genome assembly GCF_964263255.1 of Lissotriton vulgaris. Lineage (NCBI taxonomy): Eukaryota > Metazoa > Chordata > Amphibia > Caudata > Salamandridae > Lissotriton > Lissotriton vulgaris. The sequence goes on from NC_141687.1 coordinate 902,098,519, forward strand.
ACTAAAAACACGGATGCAAAGTATACCACTTCTTTGCAAATATGGATGTGCATGGAGATCAACTGAACACGCACCTATCACATATCCTCTAATGTACGAAGAGCATCTGAAATCATGGATACACATACAGCATCCTCTCTTTTAAAACACTCATGAGCATAAGACCAACTGATTGCAAATACACAAATATGTGCATCCTTTTATATAGACATACATGTGGAAGACATTAAACACATGGACAGTAACATTTATCACATGCCTTCTTCTATATGCATGGTGGGCAACTGAACACATGAACAAGCATAAACCACATGTCTTTTTAAATATGGCTGTGCATGGAGATGATCTTGACACATACATATGTCATCTAATGTATGCATGGAGAACTACTCTAGGCATGAACATGCAAACACCACATGCCTCATACGTACATGGCCTGACTTGTAGGCACACATACCACATGTCTTCATAAATGTGAATGTCTTTGAAGGTACACTAAACACAAAAACACACATGCCACAAATCTGCATGGAGGCACTCTAACCAAGTGGACATAATTGTTCCAAATACCCTTCTATATACACATTTGCTCTTCATGTTTGCCTTAATCTTTCTTAATATATATTTCTGCAATTTGCACGCAACTCATCTTAAAGATCTCAATCGCTCTTTTTTTAAAGTTATACCCCTGCAACCTAACAGTACCTAGCCTCCTCCAGCTCATTTATAGATCCAGGCAAACATTAGCATGAACTCACATACACCCCCCATCCCCACTAAAGACAACAAAGAAACTAGAGTGAATGCATGGGATTGATTTCTTGAGCACATGAGAATAATCTCAGTAACACTAGACTAACCACTAACCTTGGGTTCAAGGAACAGTGTGCTGCTCAACCTAAAGCACTTCAATGCCTCGTCAGATATAGTAAGCACTATATAAATGCTATTACAATCACAATTTTCATGAAGTCCATCTCAAATTGCACACACCACGTGTCCTCTGACATATGCAAGTGAATAGAGGCCCATTGGGCACATGAGAACACATTTCCATTCTCTTTCATATTTGCGTATATGTGTGGAGACCAAATGAACAGGGACATACACATAATAGGGCCCAGATTGTGAAAACTATTACGGAATGCAGCGCGGCCCTCAAAAAGGCTGTCCTGCGTTGCGCGACAGGGAAGGAGCAGGAGAGCGCCATATTACCAGCGATATGGCACTCTCCTCCCTTCTTCCTTGAAAATTTCAGCTGCTGTGCACCAGGCACCCACCTTAGAGCCATAGTGCTAGGGTGGTGCCTGAGTCTAGCATAGGGTTTGTACAAGAAGGCTACCCTTCCTGTACAAAATACTTTCCCTAGACACACTTCGAAGCTTTTCCTATTTTGTATGTGTAGTGCACAGTGTAGCACGCATGCAAAGTTAAAAAAATACAGGATAAAGGAAAACATTTACCCTTTTAAAGCCTACTTTACAGCTGCATTAATTTTGTGCACTAAACCCTGTCTACTAATGTTAGTAGATCGGATTTCGTGCCAAAAAGCATGGGTGGTTGCATGGGAATGCCTATGTACCACCCATGTAATGCCCCGTTGCCGCAAAGAAATGCTAAGCAGTGTTTCGCACAGCTTTGAGTTACTTTTCTACGCAAACCAAAGCTAATACGAATTAGCGTTGGTTTGTTAATCCCCAAATAGGTTAAGCGTCGGGTTAGCATTACAAAAGTAATGCTAACCTGATGCTAAACCTTTGTGAATCTGGACCTAATTGTCCTTTAAAGGCATGCGCACAAAGGATCATAGAACACACAGACTTGCTCATACTGAGTGCCCTGCTATTCTCATACATGTATGTAGATGCATCCGGGGTACCATGTGGTTGGACGGCGTCCTCCACTTATTTTACCGGGTGGACGCCGTCCCCCCTGCCCAAAAGCTGGCCGCATTGAGCATGTCCAATTCCGACAAGCAGACTGCTGAAAGGAACTCGCCACAGCATGTACCAAGCCACACCTGTGCATCGATGCGGCGCAGGAAGTGGGTTGTACGGAGGAAATAAGTCCACTGGTAATAGACCCCCACCAGGAACATATTGACAGCAGTTCCGCACTTGTCCTTCTTCGCTCTTCCAGCTGACTGGTAGCATGAACTGCTCATTACTTCAGACACTATAGACACAGACAGCAGACACTAGATACAAAGGCACTGCTCACGTAATGACGCAGTAAGCAATATATCCGGGTAAAATGTATCACAAACGGAGATTTATTATTACACGTCAACAAACATTGGGATACATTACAAGTAGAAATTATCAGTCCATACCTGCTTTCATACGCTACATTCCACAGTGTGTTAACGTGGCCCCCTAAGTGAACCGGGTCTCCCTGTAATAAGAGGAGACTACCTTTTGTGACATCACTTCCTGTTGTGATGTCACTTCCGGTGACACCACCTAACTTGGAGCCTCCCCCCACTTCTTTTTTTAGGACTTGTGCCCTGGATGCATCGAACACTCAGATATGTACATATCATTTGCTCTTTTGGGAAGCCATGCAAACAGAGGCCCACGGAACACACATATACCAAGTATCTTTTCATTTCCATGCATCCATGTGCATTGGGGCTTTGAAAATATTGGGCGACATGTACCGCAATTGACTTCAGTTTTATATATTCAAGTGAATAGGTCTCGCTTTTGAGACCTTATAAGTATTTCGTTATGCAGCACAATATCCTTGGTGCAACAACATTTATTTATTTATTTATTTATTTATTTTATATTCTTATAAAGCGCCAGACTAGACCCCTGAAGGGGTATCTCCGCGCTATTGCTGTACCACGAGAGTGTGCTAAATCCGAGAGTGTGTCTAATATAGGGTGCAGAAGCTGGAAGGCAGTTATTTGTCAGGATACAAATACGTTTTTAAAGTTTTTCGGAAACTCAGATGACTGGGGATTGATCTGAGTTCTGCAGGCAAAGAATTCCAGAGTGCTGGTCCAGCATAAGCTAACGCACGGCCACCTTGTCTGGCCTTTTTTACTCTTGGTGTCTGCAAGAGCTGCTGATGACTGGAGCGCAGAGGTCGCCCAGGGATGTAGGACTGAAAGATCTTAGCCATGTATTTAGGGCCCTCTCCTATCATGCTCTTGTGTATGGTGCATAAAGTTTTGAATTGGACTCGCTTCCTCACTGGGAGCCAGTGGAGTCTCAACAGCAGGGGATTAGAAGGAGTCCTTGCTGGAGCGTTCAGGACAATCCTTGCTGCTGTATTTTGGATTACTTGCAATTTACTGAGCTGCTCCTCGTTAGCTCCGAGGAGCAGCCCATTGCAGTAATCCACCCTGCTGATGACCAAATCCTGCACCAGAGTTTTTCTGTGATGGTCTGGTATGTAGGGGAAGACTCGTCTCAACATCCCAATAGCCCGGAAGCAGGTGCCAGCAACCTGATTAACATGTCCCTTAAAGGTGAGTTGCTGATCAAAGAGCACTCCCAGGTTCCTAACAGAGCTCTTAGGAGTGGGGACAGGACCTAGCTCCACGGGCCACCAGTCAGATGACCAATATGTTGCCGCTTGTCCAAAACACATGACCTCCGTTTTCCCCACATTACACTGCAGACAGTTAGTTGACATCCAGTCTGCAATGGCTCTCATGCCATCTGCAAAAGATCTTTTTATTGCAGATGTGAGAGTTTTGAAAGGGAAAAGGAGTTGGGTGTCGTCAGCATACGACACCGGGGTGAACCCGAAAGATCTAGCTAAGTTGGCTAGGGGTGCCATATACACATTGAAAAGTGTAGGACTAAGGCATGAGCCTTGTGGCACTCCCTTATTGAGCTCCCTTAGCGTGGATTTGTGGGAGCCCAGCCTAACTTCTTGGACACGACCAGTCAAAAAGCTCTTCATCCATGTCAGAGCCTCTCCCTCCACACCCACCTCACCTAGGCGATCATGAAGCACCGTGTGAGACACCGTTTCGAAAGCGGCGGAAAGGTCCAACAGCACCAGAATCATGGAACTGCCCTCATCCAGTGCCATTCTGATGTTATTGGTCACTGTCTGAAGGGCTGATTCTGGGCTGTGGTTTGGCCTGAAACCAGATTGTGAATAGTCCAGGCCATCCGTCGCTTCCAGATGTTGAGAAAGATAGGTGTTCACGTGCCTCTCTGTAACCTTGCCCAGGTAAGGCAGGAGGGAGATAGGTCGTAAGTTGGAGAGGTCTGTCCAAGGAGAAGATGCCTTTTTTCTAATCGGGTTCACCACCGCCCTTTTCCAATCTGCGGGAACCTGACCTTTTTTTAGGGAGATGTTAATCACATCCAGCATGTGCGGTCCCAAAAGAGAAATCCTGGGGCCGACCATTTTAGTTGGAATAAGGTCATTAGGTGATCCAGATTAAATGTGGCTGCAGAGGGAAAGGAGCTCTGTGTTGGTGATCGGAGAAAAAGATGAAAGGGTAGGTTTGTTGCTAGATACCAGTTTTTGAGGATGGGGGTAGCCTGTGTTAGTAATTTTTATAGCGTCATTGGCTGTTACTATTTTTTCATAAATGTTGTTTATTTTATCCTCAAAATATCTCGAGACTTCATCACATAGCTCTTGTGAGAAGTCCTCAGAGCTGTCACAAGCAGTCGGCTTAATAAAATTCTGCAGAATGTTAAAAAGCTCCTTAGAGCAGTTGCCAGCCTGTGCTATCTGCTGCGTTAAATGTTGTTTCCTGGCTTGCTTGATGTTTTTATAATACTTGGATTGAGTGTCTAAGAAAGCTACTCTACTGCTCTCGGTCTTCCCTTTTCTTCAAGCTTTCTCAGCTCGTCTGCAGTTTTGCTTAGCTACCCTCAGTTCGTGGGTATACCGGCTATCTTGTTTAAGCACAGGATACTGTTTGTGTTTTTTTAATGGGGCTACAATGTCAATAGCTTGTTTAATAGAGACATTGAGCTTAGTTAAGGCCATATCAGCAGTGTCAGTTGCTAAAATTTCAGGATTTGTCCAGAATTCCTGTATTTTATTGGCAGTGACTTTATGCCACTCTCTTCGCCAAATAGGGGGAAGAGGAACACTCTTAACAGTTCTTACAGGGGTTACCAGAAGAAATTCAAGCATGGAGTGGTCTGTCCATGCTATTTCTTTTGCCGAGGAACAAATTACTTTAGCACAATTACAAAAGAGTAAATCCAGCGTATGTCCTCCTTTATGGGTGGGTCCATGATTTTGTAATTCCAGACCTAAATTAGCAAGGTCTGTAATCAGGGCAGTGGCATCAGAAAGTGTAGGTAAATCAACATGTGTATTGAAGTCTCCAAGAAGAAGAAAATCTTCTTTAGATTTAATGTGAGGGGCTAAGATTTCTTGTAGATGAAGAGCAAAATTCGTATTGGATCCTGGGGGTCGGTATACCAAAGCACCTTTCCAGGTTGTATGATTCGTGAAGGTAAATTTAAAAATCATTATTTCAAGCTGAGAGTGCATGTGTTGCTCACTTATAGTGACTTTTATACAGTCTTTGTGTATAATAGCGAGACCGCCTCCGGTTCTTATTTCTCGGTCTAGATGTTTAATCTTATACCCAGCAGGGATCCCCATGGCAATAGCAGTGACTGTATGTGGTTTTAGCCATGTTTCAACCAGGAAGCAGATATCTGGTTGCATAGAGTGAATTAAGTCCCAAACAAAAGGTGGGGCTGAACATTAGCTGTGGCATGGTTAAACACTTATAAGGCCCCAAAGGCGAGACCTATTGGCTTTGTTAATGTCTTTAAGCTGTGTTGTAGAGCATTGTGAATGTTGTGCAGCATGTTGAAAAGTTATAATGGAGAAGTGTGGCTCACCGGTTAGAGGCGGCAGACCCAGAAGCAGAGGTCGGCCTGGGATAAATCTCGCCTCGGTGCCTCTCTAATCATGGGTCCCACGCTGCAACTCTGGGCAATAGCTTGCTTAATCTCCACAACGGCCCCCTCGCTGCCGGGGGATGCCTGGCTTCACCTTGGGGATGCCCAATAGGGACCATCTCACAGGGAAAGCCAGGACGGGTTCCCCAGCGGCACACAGCGCCAAGAAACCCTGGGGTGAACGTGCGCTCTACAAATTCATACTAACATAACATAACATAATAAAAAAAGTGGTATAACCATTTTTATCACCCTATATATAACCAAGAAAACTTTATGTACAACTGAACAACCCTAATAAAAACAGAATTAACACAAAAAAATGTGTTCTAGTTTTTTGTCATGCAATGCTGGCAACTTTTTTTCGGCCTGTTTTAATGCTAATTTGTTATCGTTTTTTGTTATGGGGAGGAGGACATAAACAATGGGAGGGTGGAGGTTGGGAAATAGTACCTCAATTACAATAGGAGCAGTGGAATGACACTAGGGGAGAATCAACATATGCCAGATTCCGAGGGCAGACTGAGGTGAAGTGGAGTGATGCTGAGGTGGTGGTGACAGGTGATCCTGAATGATATTGAGGTGATGCTGAAGTGGTGGTGTGCTGGTTCGGAGGTGATGCTCAGGGCATGCTGAATGATACTTAGGTGGTATTTGGTTGCTGAGTGATGCTTTGGTGATGACTCATGCTGAGGTGGTGGAGCTGAACTGGTGCTCAGGTGGTGCTAAGTGATGCAGAGTTGGTTCTGTGCTGGGGTGGTGCTGCATTGATGCTGAAGTGCTGCTACGTTGGTTCTAAATTGCTGCTGAGGTTGGGCTGCACAGGTGCGGAGGTGGGGCTGCGCTGTTGGTGGTGCAATGATGTAGAGGTGGTGCTGCCCTAACACTGAGTTGGTGTTGTGCTGATAATGAGATGGTGCTGCACTGCAGCCGAGGTAATGCTGTGGTGATGCTGAGTTGGTGCTGCACTGGTGGTGGTGCACTGATGATGAACTGGTACTGTGCTGATGTGGTGCTCAGGTGGTGCTGCTCAAGTGGTGCTGAGTGATGCTGAGTCACACTTTGGTGATGCTGAGGTGATGCTGAGTGATACTTTGGTGGTGCTGTGCTCGTGTTCAAGTAGTGCTTGGTAATGCAGAGCTGGTGCTGCGCTGGTGCTAAGGTGATACTGCATTGGTGCTGCTGTGCTAATGGGGAAGTTGTGCATTGGTGATGAGTTGCTGCTGGAGTGGTGCTGAGTTGGTGCTGCTGTGCTAATGCTAAAGTGGTGTCTTGGTTATGAGTTACTGCTGAAGAGTTCCTGCGCTGGTGCTGAGTTGGTGCTGTGCTAATTCTTTGGTGGGTCTGAGTTGGTGCTGCATTGATGCTATGCTAAGTCGGTGCTTTACTGGTGCTGAAGTGGTACTGAGTGATACTGAGGTGGAGCTGAGAGATGCTAAGGTGGTACTGAGTGATGCCGAGGATGTGCTGAGGTGGTGCTGGGGTGGTGCTGAGTGATGCTACGGTGGTGCTGAGTGATGCTAGAATGGTGCTGCGTAATGCAGAGGTGGTGCTGAGTGATGCTTTGGTGATATTCAGGTGATGCTGTGCTGGTGATGCATTGGTGCTGAGTTGCGGATGAGGTGATGCTGTGCTGATGCTGTGTTGGGGCTGCGATGGTGCTGTGCAGGAGATGGTGCACTGATGCGGAGGTAGTGCTGTGCTGAGGTGGTGGTGTTGAGTGATGCTTAGGTAATGCTGTGCTGGTGCTGAGGTGGTCCAGAGTGATGCTGTGGTGGCAATGAGTGATGATGTGCTGAGGCTGAGGTGGTGGTGCTGCACTGATGCTGAGGTAGTGCAGTGGTGCTGCACTGGAGCAGAGCTGGTGTTGAGGTGGTGTGCTTGTGTGGAGGTGGTGTGGAGGTGGTTTGCACTGGTTCTGAGGTGGTGCTGCACTTGGGCTGAGTGATGCTGAGGTGGTGTTATGCTTCGGTGTTGTTGGACTGCAGTTGCGTGCAGTGGCCTTGCGTAGATGACAGGAAATGCCAGCGGAGACAACACACGCCCAGAGCTCACAGTCATGTGTGTGTGAATCCAGCGGAGACAACATCTGCCCTGAAAACACAACACTTTTGTCTCAGAAATGAAAGCGGGCACAGAACCGTGTGCGTGTGAAAACAGCTTGGCCAATCCGACTAGTTCTCAGAGAAAGGACAATTAAAACTGGCCATCATCACTGTCAGCTGCGGGAGCGATTTATCATTCTGCTCTGCTCCAGTATCACGTTCCAGCAGTGTGTGGCGAGGGCGGATATAATTAGGCACCGGGCCAGGAAAAGTAGACGGATAATGTGCTTCTGATGGAATTTATTCAAGGGTGGCGCTGGGATGCCCCTAATTCATCGCAGCAGGGACGTGTTTTCCCAGTAGAATAAAGGCGGGCGACAAAGCGACCTGAGCCAGGCCCACACTCCGCCAGCATTTTACACTTCACACGTGCAGCACTTACAGAAAAATGCTGCTTTAAAAGTGCTTGTGGGCAGATGGAAGGTGGCCTCTCCTCCCACGTTGTCTGCACATATGGCTCATGACCACAAGAGTCTTTCCTTTAGTCCCCTTATGTGACATTGACTCAGCCGTCTGCCGCGGGGTCAGGTTCAAATAATGCACGAGGATCTGAAAGCTGGAAGAATCCTGGGAGGGGTATAGTAATAACAAGGTGCAGTGAAGATTCACGAAAATGATCGCGGAGAGGGGGTGGGAATTGAAAGTGATCACGGGGAGGGGGAGGGAATGGAAATTGACGCAGCTGTGCTGGAAGAGAATGAAAGTGAGCACGCAGCCGCGAAAGTGATCACGGGGAGGGGGAGGGAATTGAAAGTGATCGTGGGAGGGGGAAAAGTGATGGGGCCCCACGCGCTCTGTGGTGGGGGAGGGGGAGGAGCATTGGAAAGGAAAGCCTTGATTCAGCCATGTGTGACCGTGTTTTCGAGTTGACAAACAAGGCCACTGAAAAACTGAACCCATGACGAATGACAGCGTTAACACAACAGCCAGAAGATAATGCTAACCAAGTTCGTGACAAAGTAAACTAACCTACAACATTATACACCCTCCAATGTCGCATACCATTGTCTTAGGGATTCCTCGTCTGTAGTACCATTCGAAACAAACTGGGAAGTAATAGTCGGGCAGAACTATTCACTTGCCCAAATGCTAACAAGCGTGCGCTGAAGTTGACGAGGAGGGAGTGGGAGGGGGGAGTGGGGGCGGGCACAGTGGTGCGGCCGCAGTTGTAGAAAGCCAAGCTGATGAGGAGGGAGTGGGAGGGGGAGTGGGGGCGATCACAGTGGTGCGGCCGCAGTTGTAGAAAGCCAGATGGCAGGGCTGCTGTGCACGCACTGAAGCTGATGAGGAGGGAGTGGGAGGGGGAGTGTGGGTGGGCACAGTGGTGCGGCCGCAGTTGTAGAAAGCCAGATGGCAGGGCAGCCGTGCATGTTGTGCTCGGTTGTGCGCGTTCTAGCAAGCTGGTGGCCGGCAAGGTAGTGCTTTTTGAAGCAGCTACTAAATGTCTCCCCAGTGCAGTGCATGAACTGGCTCAGGCGAGACCTAAAAAACGAGGCCAATAAGTATGTAAGCAAAGTCTTTCTCCTATTGCCATGTTGTAACGCTTACTATTGTCCGTAGAGCTGTTTTCCTAGGTCTCAGATCATGGTAAGTAGCCCACATGTTGTTAATATTTCGTTTTGCTCCTCTAATCCAGAATATGACACAAAATTCTAGAGGTGACATGGAACACGGGGATGCCACATTCAAGATCGCTGTTGAGTAAAACTTGGGTTTGTATGTTCACTCAATAATAAGAATAGTTTCTCTGTAAAGTCTCTTTAACATCAATATTTGTTTTTGTGTAGCGCTTAATACAAACGCGGTAAATTTACACATCTGTCCATCTAGTCACTATCCATAAACTCTATATTTTTTATCTGTCCATCTTCTACCGAGCAATGTGTAATCTAAATGACCCAGATGACACCCAGTTTGGTTTCACAAGCCCTCCCACACCCACCACACTCTAAAGTTATTGATTATCAATGATTAAGTAGAACTGACTGCAAACAACACACTATCACAAACACGCTGCTGTTGATAATATTGCCCCCTAAACCATGTAACTCCCTGTCAGAAATGGATTCCTGGAAACCTAGTTTGCTCGTCAACACACGCCGCAACCACGTATTATAGAAATATGACTTGTATAAAGACATATATTAGTGATACATCTGTTTATCTCTCTGCCTGTCAATCAAATATATCCAAAGAGCTGAACTATGTTCAAATACATATATACTCATGCAGAAATACACAGGCACACCTGCAAATCACAACAAAGCCGGGAGAATATCGTTTCACAACATTTTACAAAAGGGGCAACCCGGGCAAGGGACAAGGGTGGTGATGAATGGTGTTTCAGGATTTAAAACAGTGTTCTTAATGACTTGGCGGGACATTATATCCCTCACAACATAAACACACAAATAGAGGTGAACAGAAATGAAAACAAAACAGAATGCACACAGGCACAAAACAAACCTACGGAAGGGACCAATCACATTGGCCTACCAGCACTCACTGTCTCGTGCCGCCAGAGAGGTGATGGACCTGAAAATGGCCGCTCACCCCAGCACGTCATACGTTCCTCTTCCCAGCACAGACCTCGCCGCCTGTCTCCTTGAGAAGGAAAGACAAAGGAGGCCCGCCCTCCCCCTTCCGCTGTCATTGATCCGGACATGTCTATATTGGCAACGCCAAAACACAACTGCCTGTATTTACAGTCTAGAAGACGAATTAAGTAAGATGTTCTCTAAATATAATTACTTTACTATTAATTAGAGACGTTAAGTGCTAGTTACGCTTCTGCTACTATTACCATTCCGAGGTTTAACTAACAACCCCGATGGGGCCACTTCAGAAACATGTTAATTAAGTATGGCAATTCGATTTACCCATGCAGGCTCCACACACCGCCATCACACATCAATATTTAATTTAATTACGGATGTTGTGGTGCAAGTCACATCTGATTTAAGAGATAAATATGCTTATTTATTAATGAGATAAAACATGTACAGTGTGTCTCCTTTGTCATCTCTCCTGTATTTGCCGCGCGCAGAAAAGACAATACAGACATCACACGGCTGCATACCCTCTGCTCTGGACCATCCTTGCCATTTTTTCCCCTCAAATTATTCATAAAAGGTTGTGTTGTAAATAAGACCATATTGTAATTATGTTTTAGAAGGCTTGCATGCTTTGGGAGTCATTGTCTATTTGCATAAAGATGAATTTCAAGTCTAAATCATGTATCATCCAATTTAGCGATGAAGCCAATCCACCTAATGTCCTCAGCGAGACGTTCAATGCTGTACACGGAATAAGGAAGCGCTGGCCAATCTGAAAATGGAAAACTGTTCACTGGGCTGTGGAGGGCCTCACCAGCATTCTACTGCATCCTGCAACTAAAAGAGTATACACAACCCGGGGCGACAAGTCACGCATTATAAGAACTCTTTGATTGATTGACTGATACATATTTGGGGATGGGAATGCATTATAGTGCTTAGTTTAACATCTGTTGGCCTGCAAAATAATATTTAAAACAGAGACCCAACATAGGTCCACGAGGGCCTGATCCCTATATATATATATATATATATATACATATATATATATATATATATATATATATATATATATATATATATATATATATATATATATATATATATATATATATATATATATATATATATATATATATATATATATATATATATATATATATAGTGTGTGTTGTGTGTGTGTCAGCTTGACAGGATAGACAATACATTTACATACAGAGAATTTAAATGGACATGTTTGCATAGTTCATTGTTATTCTCATAATCTGGCATGGATTCGGAACTACTGGACTTCTGTTGAACCTGCCTGATTTAGAAACTAGTGGCCATAATTAGAATATGCATAGTGAATATGGGGATCTAGCTCTGAAGAATTTGTTTTAATGATAGTCCAAAACCAACTAAAGAATTAAGATAGATAAGGGCCCCCACAACCCATCTGCAGGTCAATTTCTCCAAATGATTGCTTTGGGTTCCCCTCTTATTGTTCTCCCTTTTCTGCCTTGCACACTTTTCAGCATAATATTGCTATGTTTAAAAATAATATTTATATATCTGATACATGTTCTCAATTAAGATTTGAATTTTGTATGATCCCCCTGATAATCTGCTGAAGCCAATTTTAGAAAGGAGGATATATCTATATATTTGAGTGGTTATGCTGGCACTCCTTCATACATGAGATGATGCATATATGATATTGGCCTAAAACCAGGTTTCACAGTAATAATAATGGATTACCCAGGAAAATTAATAGGCTCAAGGTGTTTTTGTTATTTCAAATATAAGTGGAGAGACATTACATATCCAACTAAGGTAGATTAAGGGGCATATTTATCAGGGACTTGCGTCGCGTTTCATCATGCAACGTGATGCATGCGTGACGCACACCTTAAAATGCGATTTATCAAGCTACGCAAGGTCACTTTGCATGGCCCTGAGTGGCTCCATAAATCAGGAGTACTCTGCCCCAGGGAGGAGTTCCATGGACATTGCGTGGGCGTTCCATGCAACTCACATGGATTTTGATGCATTCCCAGATTTACCATTACTGATAGACCTGGGAATGTGTCAAAATGCTACTTCTTTCCAGGGGAGGCATAATGAGAACATTTTTTATGTTTCCTCGTTACTTCCTCTTGCAATCCAAGAAGATGCCCCTTCCTGAACAAAACAATTCTGCATGGAACCCACCATGGTGCAAAGGTGCCTGCATTGGAGCTAAGCAGCACGTTGTGCACCAGTGCCAGGGAAAAGGCTGGAATGTGTCGTACTGTGTTAAATATGGTGCATTACTGCCCTTTTCGCTGTACCTTGCTGTGCTGCGATACATTGCATTAAAAAAAATAGGCCCCTTAGTCTAACAGAGGACAGTAAAAAGAGATTTTAAATACATTCATTAATAATTATAGACAGATTGTGTGCAAAGATACAGCAAAACAGTTGCCATCACTTTACATATACAGATCTTATCATAGAAAACAAAAAACAGATTTGGCAATCACAAAGAGAATATTGTGTATAATAGTTATCTAACGTAAAAGATGGATGTTTTGGTCCTTGAACCAGTAAATGAGTTGGCCATCATCAGGACTGAAATATTTACAACACCCACAGGTCTACAGAGAATATAAAATCATCAGTAACATACATTCTAATCTATTCAACCAGAGATATGCGCATCCACCGGCTCCAAAGAGCAATCTTGATCTCTATATTGCTTACCAATTGGGAGTGACACATAAAGCAATCTGTCAAGATCAACTACGGCACTCATTCAGCAAAAGAGTAGGTTGCTTGTGTAATAACCAGAATAAAATAAAGACCTCCCAAAACAATCCCCAAATGCTCCGAAAGGCTGAGATAATGACCCCATAAGATGTCATGAGCTGAAGATAAACTGGATGGGTGAAGCTACATTTGATGTCTTGAACAATGATACAGAAAAGGCAAGGCAGTGAGTAGAAAACTGCTAAAGGAAGAAATCCAGGAGCAAGGAACCCGATGATCTACTACTCAATGAGTTGTGGCGCAGAGTTGAATGAGTCAATTCTTTTTATAGGGCAGGGTACAGGAAGTCAAGTCATCTCCATATTGATTTGAGAAACAGTTTCAGTAACTTGCAGCGCAACTGCCATCTTAGGTTTGGACAGATATTATCTTATCTGACGATCACACCAAGGAACCCTAGGAACGAGAAGCCTAAGCAAGCCAATAGTGGAGTAAGCATTGTCTACAAGACAGCCCCCACGGAAAAGAATACCACAAAGAAAGACTGCACCGGCAGGTCAGTCGCATCCAGGAAATTAGTAGAATGGTAATGCAGCAACCCGTCATGCAGAGAAAAAAAGGTGCCTCGCGGAATGGTGGTTGAACTGGGAATGGCTGCAGAGGCATGACAAATAGCATTGTTTGCCTCAAGAGCATTTTCAAAGCAGAATCATCAGTAAACTAGTTTGTACCAATCCAAGATGACTCCCCTGGTGTTTTTCGTGGGCTGGTGTCCAATCTCACATGAAGTAGTATCACATCCTGTTCCTATAGGTAATTTCCTGTTATTTGAGGCATATAAGACTACAGTGAAGTTCAAGCTCTGCTTCACAATGCATTTAATGTTTCTTCTTCACTTTCACACCAATTCTCAACCCAGTCTGGTCCTATATTTCAGTTCAGTCTCGGTCTGTTATCCTTGCTCTCGTTTCTTCCGATCCTTCTGTCATCAAGTTCTTTTTGTGGGAGATTTTTTTATGCCCTGTTTCTTTTTACTCTTATCTAGTGCTGCCCATCACATCAGGCACATGATCAATTACAGGTTATATTTCATTAAGGGGCAATGTGGCTACCAGTGGATGGTGACTTTGCCTAACAAGTGCCAAGATCAAGGGTCTCATACAGAGTTTAGTGGACAGGGCACTCCACAACCATGGTGGATTCATCTATTCACCGAACGGATGGCCCCCGCTGTATTTACAGTCTGGTGGTTTGCCATATATCTACTGGCAGTTCCCACACTGGCTCCACAGGTCAAAACCTTAGACTGACAGCCCAACAGACTTTGGCATGTTACTCTAAGTCCTCCGGGCTTTCCACCCGATATAGACAAGACATCCCAACAGAATTTTACCCCTGTTCATGACTGTCAGGAAAATCCTGGGGGTCCTGAAGAGAAAAAATAAAAAGACCCCATATCCAGGGAGAAAATTCACAGGGTCATTAATTTTTCAAAACCAAACTCCTGCTTTGTAAGTTGGTTTGAAAGAAAAAAAAAGTTTGGTGAGCAGCCGCATAAAACATGGCAGCCACATGGCAAACTTACAGTACTTTTAAAGAATATTTTGTGACAGTGTCTCCTCAGAAGGCACAGAGATCTCCACCAGGCAAGCAAAGAACTCTAAATATGTTGGGTTGTAGTCCAACAGGGTAGTGCAGTAAATGACTCCACTGCACTGGCAAAATGAAGTGAAGCCCTCAAAATCCAAATAACCCTTGAAGATACCAGCAAGATCTCTGCATCTAGCCCTTGACAGGCCCAAATCAAGATATAGCTCTAAGAAGACCAAAACTTCGAACTATAAACTATGAAGACAATTAGCAGAGATCTGGAGCAGCAAGGTTCGGAGATCTGTTATGATTGTAAAAATGTTCCATTGAGAACCAGGTAGACCTCGGTTCAGAGGAAAGCCAAGAGAGATGGAGCAATCCAAATTGCTGAAAGATGGGACGAATTGAAGGAATGCTATGTACTCAAATGTGTCTGCCAGATACACACAGGTGAAGCAGATTAGCCATGCTATCCTGTTACTACAGAAGGGCACACAGTCTGTGAGAGAAGATGACAAGGCTATCTTTGCAGAGGCTCTTACTTAGAATAGATGCTTCTATTATAAGAAAAACAAGATTAAATTTGCACTGGCAGAATATAAGCCAGAGATATAATGCCACCTCTTCACTACTTGCAAAAATGCATTGTCACCATGTTAGCTGAGCAGCAATAAAAGAAGGGACTTCAATTGACCATTTGAACTCTGTAGGAATACGTGCAAAAAGAGAGACATTGAAAGACTAGACTGATAACCAGTTTATACTCAAAGGGAGCTACTAAGAAGGCAGATTCATCATCCATCAGAAGGAAGGAAACGAAACATAAGTGCTAGTCAATGGATTTGTTGAGTTGATTTATTGCTGTGTGAGAAAGATCATAATCATCCAGTCGTACCAGCAAGGTTGTTACACCTGTTTCTCTAACCATTGCAACGCGATACCTATTTCGTTATCATTCCGCAAACTTCACAATCACTGCTCATATAAAGAAAATCACAAAAAGCTCCATTAGATAAATGAGAACAGGCTCCAGCATCTGAAACTCTCTTCTCCTTTCTTTCCTTTCTGACACATCATTTTAAACTTTGGCCATCCTTAATAGTTCGGTGAGGGAGGACAGAATCGAAATTATTGTGCTAAGTGGTGTATGATAATCTTCTAAGTCAAGCTTGATGAGAAATAGATATGCTACACTTGAAGAAACGTGAAAGTTTCAATTTTCCAGCAAATTATTTTTTGTCCTATAGCAATTTCTAGTTTCTAAAGACTGCAAGAAAAAAACTTAATTTTTACTCTCGCTCCCTGTTCCAAGTATGAAAATAATACTACCTTTTCATCCTTTAGATCAATCAAAAGTTAATGAACATTATTTACCAAAAGCAAATGACCCCAATTTGCACTACATGATGTCACCCTGTAGTAGCAATGTAGCTTCATTTCTTGGCTTCACCAATCACAAGCCACCCCTAGTATAGTTCCCATGAGTTCCTAATACAGTCTACACTCTGTTACTTCATTGTCATATCTTTAGTGTATATTTCTACCTTTTTGCACACCCAGTAAGATGGGCACTAGTTTGCAGGCATGCAGTAGGATTATTTAGGAACAAGGTAACTGATTTAGAGTTTGGTTTATTTATTTAGGAGTTTTATATAGCGCTGGCCCGACCCGAGGGTAGGGGAGCGCTTTACAACATTTGTCAAGTAACAATCGAGTACAAAGAGTAGTAGTAGTAGGTACAGAGACATACAGGACGGGTAATTGTTCAAAGGTGCAAGACCCGAGGTAGATGCTGTAAGAGGTTATTCTTATCACAGTCGGTGTTCATGTCTACATTTGGCAGACAGTACTCTGTCAAGGTGGTGACACCCGGACAGATTGTACTCCAACTGCCAAACACTAAATCAGGCCCAAAATCTGCTCATTTTTATGCCTTTCTCTGTACAGTGCATGCACATACTACTAGATCGGCAGAGCAGAGGAAAAGCCACCTAGAATACACTCTCCTAACTAGCATTACTTTTACAAAATGTTCTCTGGGACGAGGAAGAAAGGTAAACTAACTATGTAATGGGTTTTAATAAGGTACCTTGTTACCATCTCCAGGGAAAAATAAGCTGTTGTCATCACATAGGGTTATTCAGTTTTAATGGATGTAGGGCCTCACCCACCAGTTGGTGTCATGCTTCATCATTAGACCCCCCCTCACATGTGAGGAATCAGTCCAACACGTACGGTTTCAACTCTATCAGGGGGGATTTTTGCCCAATTTATTTGCTTTGTGAATATGTCCACCTTGTTTTGTAGTTAACGTATCATCTATGACTAGTATACAATGAAAAGGGGGGGGCGAGAGGAATATGGTTAAAACTACCTGCTAGCTGTAATGAACAGTTTATTATTGTAATTAGTTGACAAGGTTACATTGCAGGGAAGACTAAATCCAAGAGAAGTAGGAGCGCCATGAACCCAACAAAGGAAAGAGAGGAGGAGAGAAAGGGAGAGAGACGGAGTGAGACTGAACAAGCAGCGCAAAGCCTTTCAGGGCACCTGGCTCCACATGCCAACATGTGTGTATGTGTGTCACTATCCGTACACCATGAGCCCAAGGCCGTGTCCCAATCTCAGCGCCAAAGCCGCATCACATTCCGAAAACACAAGTAGTAGTCAGACAAACAACAGAGATGAAAGGTCCATTGTTTCAATGTAGAATGCGGGAGGACACCTGCACCTTTGACCTTGGTCCAGAAAAGCAACTAGAAGACCCTGAGAGAGATGCCATGGCCAATGTGGATGACTCCCACACCACATATTACGCTAATGAACTATATTACTTATCCACACCCCACACACAGAAGCCCCTGCCTTGACACTCACGGAAACAGCAACCCATTCAGCCCAAATAATGCATTTCTCCTTGTTTCACCAACTTCAGCCCAGGATTTACCTGGTCTTAATTGTGGCACTCCCTCCTATGTACGCTACTCTTGTACATAGGGGGCAGCGCCAAAATTAATGGGTGTTGAGGTGGAACGCCCACCGCAACTCCCACTGCTCACCATTTACAAGGCACTGTTAAGGCACATTAAGTGGCTTAACGCTGCCTTGTAAATAAGATGGAAACAGACCAGTGAGGTGCAGAGAGAGGAGTGAGATATATAGAGATTTGAAGAAAAAGATAAGGGTATTGACAGAGAGTAGTCTAAAGAGAGAGGTGAGGTCATGAAAGAGGCAGAGAGGTGGCATTGAGATATATATTCAAAGAAAGAGGCATACAGAGGTGAGATAGAGAGGTGGTAGCTATATTGCTATGTAGAGATAGGTAGAGAAAGAGAGAGAAGTGAGGTGATGTCAGAAGAGAGTCGTGAAAAAGAAAGATTATTTTTAATATGATGGGCACCAAGTGTCTGAGAGAGTGCGGCTTAATCTTGGGCTGGCCAGGCGCAGGAGCTGCCGGTGCAGGTAAGATCGGTGGGGCCAGGTTGTTTTCCCTCATTGTAGCCTGTTGAAATCTACTCTCCCTGCACGCCCCCGGTGCACCACTCCTACCTGCAGAGGACGCCACTGGCCAGGCATACGCTCATGATCTCTTATTACAAGTGCTCCAGTAAACTGTGGCCTGTGCCCAAAGATTTTTTTATACTGGAATCATAATGACTGTTACTTGAGTTAAATTTCAAAATCTGCCCAATTTAAACATACGGAAAATATCCAGTAAACTGTTGGGCCTACGGATTTGTGTTCAGAAAGCACCTAAACTGCATGCTATCCCCCCTGGATGACAAATACCCTAGTAGGTGTTATTTATCTGTCCCAATATTTACCGATCTCCTAGGAATCTACATTTATTAGAATTGATAAATAATGCATCCCCCACTGGGTCACTTGTAAAGAGGGCCTACATTTCTTTTATGCATGCCTAGCTGTAGAATTAAAACAGAATTAGGGTTTCATATACATTGTTAGTATGATAGGACTTTTGACTGTTTCAATCACTTTATCAAGGTGGCCTTAGGAATTGGAGTCAGGGGTAGGACCAATGCCCACTTCGGCAATCCATTAAAACGCCTCTGGTGATCAGTCTCAGTTATCACTAGGGGTGAGTAATCAATCATACATTTGTAAAGCATGCTACATACCTGTGAGGGTCTCAAGCCGCTGGGGGGAGGGAAGGGGTGGAGGGGGGGAGCTGCTACTGATCGAAAAGCCAGGTCTTGAGAAGTCTTCTGAAGGCCAGTCGGTCCTGGGTCTGTCGTAGGCCGGTAGGGAGAGTGTTCCAGGTCCTGGCGGTGAGGTAGGCAAAGGATCTGCCGCCGGCGGTGGTTTTCCGGATGCGTGGAACTGTGGCGAGGTTGGCAGAGCAGAGGCTGCGGGTGGGGGTGTAGAAGCTGAGTCGGACGTTGAGGTATGCTGGTCCGGCGTTGTGTAGGGCTTTGTGTGCGTGGATGAGGAGTTTGAAGGTGATCCTCTTGTTGACGGGGAGCCAGTGCAGGCCTCTCAGGTGCGGTGTGATGTGGCTGCGTCACGGGACGTCGAGGATCAGTCGTGCCGAGGCGTTCTGGATGCGTTGCAGCCGTCTCAGGAGCTTGGTTGTTGTTCCTGCGTAGAGGGCATTCCCGTAGTCCAGTCTGCTGGTGATGAGGGCCTGAGTGACAGTTTTCCTCGTGTCGGAGGGGATCCATTTGAAGATCCTGCGGAGCATTCAGAGGTTGTTGAAGCAGGAAGCGTAGACGGCGTTGACCTGCTTGGTCATGGCGAGGAAGGAGATGAGGATGATCCCCAGGTTGCATGCGTGGTCGGTGGGTTCTGGGGCTGTTCCTAGCGATGTTGGCCACCAGGAGTCGTCCCAGGCTGAGGGGGTGGGGCCGAGGATAGGGACCCCCGTCTTGTCAGAGTTCAGCTTCAGCCTGCTGTTCCTCATCCATTCGGCTACGGCCTTCATTCCTCTGTGGAGGTTGGCTTTGGCGGTGTGGGGGTCTTTGGTGAGGGATATGATCAGCTGGGTGTGGTCGGCGTAGGAGATGATGTTGAGGCTATGTTGTCGTGTGACATGGGCGAGTGGTGCCATGTAGATATTGAACAGCGTCGGACTGAGGGATGATCACTGTGGAATGCCGCAGGTGATCTCGGTGGTCTTGGAGCGGAAGGGTGAGAGGCGGACGCTCTAGGTTCTGCCCAGAGAGGAAGGATGTGGTCCAGGCCAGGGCCTTCTCTTAGATTCCGGCGTCATGGAGGCATGCTGTTAGGGTGCGGTGGCATACCGTGTCGAAGGCTACCGATAGGTCCAGAAGGATGAGGGCGGCTGTTTCTCCTTTGTCCAAAAGGATCCTGATGTCGTCGGTGGCAGCGATGAGGGAAGTCTCGGTGCTATGATTGCTGCAGAAGCCAGACTGGGATGAGTCCAGGATGCTGGTGTCTTTGAGGTAGCGGGTCAGCTGTCTGTTGACGATCTTCTCCGTGACTTTCACCGGGAAAGGCAGCAGGGATATGGGCCGGAAGTATTTGAGGTCCTTGGGGTCCGCCTTGGGTTTCTTTAGTAGGGCGTTAATCTCAGCGTTCTATCAGCTCTCTGGGAAGGTTGCTGTCTCAAAGGAGCTGTTGATTGTTTTCCGGAGATGGGGTGCAATGGCTTTTTTGAAGACGTGGTGAGGGCATGGGTCAGATGGGGATCCGGAGTGAATGGAGTTCATGGTCTTGATGGTGTCTTAGTCGCTGACGTTGGACCAGGCGGTCAGGCGTCTAGTGCGGGTGGTGATCGCAGGTGTGGTGGTCTCGATGGCGGATGTGGGGTGGTGGTGTTGAAGCTGTCGTGGATGTCAGCAATCTTGCGGTGAAAGAAGGTAGCCAGTGATTCGCACAGGTCTTGTGATGGTGGAACGTCGTTAGTGTTGGACCTGGGGTTGGAGAGTTCTTTCACTATGTTGAAGAGCTCTTTGCTGTGGTGTGCATTGCTGTCTAGGCGGTCCTTGAAGGCGGTCCTCTTGGTAGTCCTGATGAGTTGGTGGTGTCTGCGGGTGGTGTTCTCGTGGGCTGTGTAGCTGTCTGGTGTTCGGTCGTGAAGCCAGCTCTTCTCCAGCTTTCGGCAGGTCCGCTTGGAGGTCCGGAGGTCTTCGGTGAACTATGCAGCTTTCTTGTTGGTGTGATTGGTGGCGGAGGTCTTGAGTGGGGCGAGGGTGTTGGCGCAGTCGTTGATCCATTGTTTGAGGTTGATGGCGGCAGTGTCGGAGTCCGTGGGGTCGGCGGGTGGTCCCATGGCGAGGGTGGTGGTCAGTTGGTCCTCGGTGACCTTGCCCCAGCAGCGGCGTGGCACCTGTTGGGTGCGGTGGTGTGTGGTTGGGTTTCCTGAAGGTGAAGTGGACGCATCTGTTGTCTGTCCAGTGGGGTTCGGTGGTGTGGTTGAAGGAGATGTGGGGGCTTGCGGATAAGATGGGGTCCAGTGTTTGTACAGTGGCATGGGTGGGTGTCGTCACGAGCTGTTTGAGACCAAGGTTGACGAGGTTGTCGATCAGGGCGGTGAAATTGGTGTTCTTGTTGTTCTCGAGTAGGACTCTGAGGGTGTCTTTGTGGATGATCGCGATCCCCCCTCCCACTCCGTTGGTGCGGTCTCAGCGGGAGATCTTGTATCCCTCAGGGATGGCTATGGCGATGTCTGGTGCCGAGGTGGTCTTCAGCCAGGTCTCCGTCAAGAAGGCGACATCGGGGAGTGATCTCGTCCGGGGTTGAGTGCGTGGAGGGTGTTGGAGTCGTAGTGCAGTCTGGTGTTGTGGCGGATTCGGGGTCCAGGGGTTCTGGCCCTGTGCGCGGTCCAGGCGCGAACGGGCACAGACAGGCTTGCCCCTGGCGCACCTTTGGCGCGCAAACAGAGCGCCCGCTGTGTGCGTCCGCTGCGCGTCCGAGCGGCGGCTTCCATTTGGCGGTGAGGGAGGGAGGAGCAGCTGGGATGCGGGAGCGGGGTGGCAAAGGGGCGTGGCCTCATTAGAAGGTGGCGAGACGGAACCGGGATACAGAAGGCAAGAGGGGGGTGAGGGGGTGACGAGAGGCGGGGTATACAGTCAATAACAAAACGGAAGACAGAAATAAGGCTAAAATACAGTACAGCACAATTGGACAACAGCTACAGAAGGGGCATTGAAAACCGAAGGGATACAGAAGGCAAGGATACAGAGGTCAAGAGAAGGGGGGTGGAGGGGAGAAGAGCGGTGAGAGATACAGTTAAATGACAGAAAGGAAGACAGATTTGGGGTTAAAATACAGTACAGCAGACCAGCGAACAACTGAAGAATGCAAAAGGAGCAGCGACAGCGGTCTCAGTGGCGCGAGCTTGCCCTGGGGCAGCGGCGAGGCGTCAGCAGGTGGAGCTGAGTGGGGGTTGGGGAGGCGATCCGGCCTGCAAGCAGGTCAGAAGTCACCCTCTCAAACTCTTAAATTCCGGCTTACTTGTTCCCAAATGCAGACAGGTTGCAATCCCCAACCCCACCTCGGAGAGAAGTGTGCGCTGAGAGGTCAGGCCCACTCCTCCTCTCACAGAGCAATATCTTATAACCCCCAGGAGTGGGTGAAGGGCCCGGAGGTGAGGGGCAGCACGTCACACTCACTGTCCTAACTGTTTACTATTTCTAGTGTCACTATGATGAAGCACACACAGATTTTGACAAGGATGTAGAGCAATATGTGGAGTACAAAAATCACCCAAATAGTCTCTAATTTCTTAATCCCAAATCCTTGAAAAATACCTTTTAACCAAGACCAAATAATCCATCCATCAACACTAAAGCTATCAATAATTTATGTAGTTCCTCAACACTGTCAGGGCGATGAGCAATTTGTTTGTCCATGCATACAGAAACATTAATTATAAATTAGGGGTGTGGGGAAGCTGGGATTCTTTTCTCGATTGTCTTACCAATATCCAGAATCCCAGATAAGGCCGACTGAACCTTTTTCCCTGTCATAGAAGCGTGGAGGGAAGATCCTTGATTCAACTCTAGACAATGTAACAAGCCAAATTCAATTTGTCCTCAAAAACTACCAACTACCAATGCAGTTAAAAGGTTTATTACATATCCCAAAATAATTGGATGTACAACATCTCAACAAAAGATTCAAGAAGTAAACGGGAACTAATACATTCATGATCCTACAAAAGAGTCTCAGACGGCTCAAAATAAAAAGCAAGATCAATTCAAGAATCATCAGGCAAAGGATGAAACTCCCAACCTGAGTCTGGGATTGCATTACAGAAAGGAAAATAATCTGGTTAGTCTTTCCCTACACTGTCTCTGGAGTGACATCCCTACTTAGCATTTCACCAAGGCAAGAATAAAGGTGTCAACAATGATGACTTCCTAAGAAGTACACCCACTTTCCCCTATGTATCCTCCGCTAGAGAACTCACTCTGAGGTCCTCCTTCCTACACCCTACTCTGCCTTAAATGCACAATTTCCCTACATCTTTGCCTTTCCCAAAATCACTCTCTGCCTCTACATCTACTCTCTCCTGAAGCCCACTAAAATCTGCTCTCCACCCTCGGGTGCTGTCCCTAATACAAAACCCCAAAACAGTTGACACGCCTTTGGGCCCGCCTTAGGAACGCCCCAGGCACCTCCCTCTGGCAGGTATGTGTCTTCGTATTTTTCCAGGATGGCTCCTCTCCACCAAGTGATATATTTTCCTGTGAAATGCTTTATGAGTCCAACCTGAATGCACATTTTGCTCTAAAACAATAGCAAAAAAACCAAGTATCACAAACAGACAAATTTGTTCTGTTTGTTCACACTTTTCACATACTCCCATGATAGGGTTTTTGCGCGAATCATCTTTAATTACATGACAAAGCATAATTACGTAGTTTCTGGAGTTTTGAATAAAAAGCGTAACCAGAAATTATGCAAGATTACATAGGGAAAAAGAAACATTTCTTCCTTGCCTATCATAAAAGAGCAACACTCTGCTCTTTCAAATTCACAGACTCCTCTCTTGGCAGCCAAGTCAAAATTAAGAGCCATTCATTTTTGTAAAATGACAGTGTTTTGTGTCTCAGATTGGTCAGATATCAACCCTAACACCATAGATGTTGCGACTTTTTCCAAAACCCTCAGCTGCTATTTGAATCACTTGTAGTGAAATGTTTGGGAAACAAAATACCAAAGTGAGCAGTCTCAGATATTTCCCCAGTCAGTCTTTTCTGATGAGGAGATTTTGCATTGGTGTGACATATCGCAGTCACAATGTATGCAGGGTAGAAGGATCTAGACCAGTCCTTGATTAAACAGTAATATGTGCAAATACCTCCAAAGATCTAGACAACAAAAGTGAAATGGAATTGAGTTGGATATTTTAATTCAATATACAGAAAACCGATCCTACAGGCTACTATGTGGTTTCTAAAAGGACTCTTGCCCACATATTTTTTGTTGCATGCTTCACCATGGAGTTCTTCATCCAGAAGGACCATGATGGGCTCAACCTATAAGGGAGCTCTTGATGTTAGAAGATTGAAGGATCTTACAAAAAATGTAAGTAATATTATCTAATAGACCACACCAATAATTTCTTTATTGCTGCGGTACTCTGGAAAGATTAAAAGCTGTGATACATGGAGCATTCGGGGGCGGGAGAATGCTAGGTTACCAGTGGCTGCATCCTTTGAAGAAAGTTTGACTACAAGGACAGCCTACTCCCTAGACCCTATAGAACCTTTTGAAAACACTACTAAGGAAATAAGCCTGGCGTACTTCATCTGGAGAACTTATGCATGCATGTATGCATACATGAGTGTTTACATGCATGGGTGTTTTTCTTTCAAAAGAGTGAATTACATATTGGTGCGCCATCGGGCTAATAAATCAGCATTATGATATAAACCAATAGAAGTATGTTGCTGGAGTAATAATCAGCTTTATTGTTCAGCCCGTTTGTAATATTACCAGAAACCACAACAGTAAAGATATTACTTGGGTAACCTATAGGTTATTATTAACCACAATTGTTTGGGAGTTCCTTCAGCCTTGTAAAAACAAGGGCTACCAGGTTGAGCCCATCCGATACATTTTGGATGAAGTACGTGGGTGGTAGTCCTTCTAAAAAACATATTATGGCCCTAGCAAGTGTTTTCTCCATATTGGATTAAAATGTCCAATTCACTTCCATTCCACATTTGTTGTCTATATCTTTTGTGGTATTTGTGGAAATTGTGGAAATTAGGATAGGACGGTGCTATCACTGACCTTTAGCCTTTTCCCTCCTGCCTTCATTTGTGATGTAATCAGGTAAATGCCCAGCTGCCTCAAACAAAGTGTGTGTCAGGTTGTTCACAGGAGCGGCTTTGGGAATATGGGACTCCTGCTTACCAACAGTAGGAGGGACTGAGTTCAGGATTGCGTTAGGAGTAGTAGGAAACCACATTCAATATGTACCACAAAGATGCTTCTATTTCTAGTTTTACAGGTCATTTCACAGGCAGTGTCAGCAAGGAGGACACGACATGCTGGTTAGAGAAACAAAAACTTCCACCTGACAGGGGTAAAAGGAGTAAGACATTTTCACATTCATTGGGTTACTGCCAATATAAGTTCAAATCACAAGTACAGAGACCATAGAGACGCTTCCTCCGACATCAGTGGGCAAGCGGGCACGGGTCCAGCAAGAAAGAAGCCAACATTTTTTTAACACTGTTCCAGAAAATGCAAAAAGTTGTTTTCACTGTACAATGATCATCGATATCGAGGATGGATGGATGGTAGGCTGGGTACTGTTGATTGCTATACGCTGGCCACGAAAGACCCTTCAAAGCAGAGCCACAAAGTGATCCAGGCAGCAAGTCTTGCAGCCAAGAAGAACAGCCACACCCATTGGGGAATCAAGAAGCTGGGAGGCTTCCCGCTACCTTGGCCATGTGTTGTACTCGTGGGCAACAGGAGGGGTTGAATAACTGTTGGAGTAAGGCTGGCAGGTACTGGCAAAAGGAGACCCACTTTAAGCCGAAGATGTAAGGTTGTCATACTAACAGGAACACAGAGTATGGAAGTGCGTTCGCTCACGGGAACAGAGGCAGAAGCGAAGTGGTATTTCTTCCAGGCTATCAACAAAATGTATTCTTGACTCAGCTTCTAAGTTTGAGGGAGGTCTAGAATCTCTCTCTGTTGATAAACTAGCTCCCCTTTCATCCCATGTGTTTTTAAAGACCATCAAAGACCCCAGTAAGGGGCGAAGACCAACTATACACATTTGAGAACTGTATTAGATTAGGAAGCTCCAATACTAGAAAGAAGAGAAAAACCCACATACCAGTTGTGAGCAGTATAAGAAAGAGTTAGCAGAGTTATGCAGAGATCTGCAGGCAACTCAACACCGCTTTTGACTGAACTATGATCCAGCTATACAATTAGAATGAAGCCATGTAAACTATATTTACAAATGAACCATTCTTAAGACTTAAATATTTTCTTTACTGCACAAACTTTTTTAGCTACAGACATGGCTGTTGCCGTTTTTCTTACCATTAGACAGCTTTGAGATGCGCAGTTAGAACCAAACAACTGTGAATGTAATTTGATGGTGGAGAAAATCTGAACTATTACAAGTTATATGCCTTCCTATGTAATTTTTAAAGATGTTTCTCAATGTTTGGAATCCAGGGTTAGACCACTGTGTAAACTGTGAAGGGTCCTCACGTGCTGACAGAGATGCACGAAGGAGTACTTTAAGGGGCGGAGCTCTCTAAGAAACCTTGAAGCGAGATTGTCGTTTGAAAAATCAGACAGTTTACTTCCGTTCACTATTTTAAAGGAAGCTCTCATAACTTAAGAGTATAAATTGTGTTAAGAGTGCCTCTACCTGCCCGCAAGCAAAGATATATTCTCCGTATCTGGCATAAATAAATAGAAGACATTTTGCATATCTTGAGAGGCGAGGTTATGATTTGTAAACATTGATTTGATGATTTGCTATTCAGTGTACAAAAATGTCTCATTAAAGGCCACCTTGGTGAACCATTGTCTTGCTTAGTAACATTTTTATGAACTCAAACTTATGGTTTAGAGTGTTCTTATATTCTGACCATATTAGCCTCTTTTCTCAAACATGTAATACCTTGACTGGTATGATGCAGTTAGATTTCGAAATAGGATTTTATTATACCCACCACCATAGCTACCTGCTTATCTACCAACTCCATCAAAAGCATGTCTTGGTTTTGTAGTTGATAGAAATGTTCCCATTGTTCCTTAGTGCACTTCTGTTGATATAAGCCTTCTCTGTAAGGATAAAAGTATTTGACCACCTGTGCAGTTTTATCATCCTTGCCATTCCTAGTTTGTCCCTTACACTTCCCCTGTTAGTTTTTCAAATTGGGACCATTTTGTGCAGCTCCTTATTCTCAGCGGCTCCTGCAATCGAAATCCAGGGGCATCTCAAGGACACCCTTGCTGCGTCCTGAGATCAGGGGGGGTCAATATTTTTCTCTTCCCTGTGTAGTCTAGAGAGGACATCCACCATTGGCCCTTCAAACAGGCCCTGGATTGTGTCAGCTATAGTAGGGTTTGGTGTGCAGTAAGTACAATGTTTCTTTAAATATTTAAAATCCTAGATGTCAAAGGCCTGTTGTGGGGTGTCAGCTTGACACTCTGCAGCAGAACCCGGGACCTCTGAGCCAGTGATCTTTTCCGACATTTATTGCAAACGGATTTTACGGCCAATGGGCCACAGTCCTTACAGGCGATTCAACACGACCTGCTATTCAAGTGGACTGCTGTGCAACACACATCTGTCTTGAAAAAGACCCGCCGCGACTTTAGATACAAGCGCAGAAGGGTCGAAACGTCGACACCCCACAACAGGCCTTTGACATCTAGGATTTTAAATATTTAAAGAAACATTGGAAAATCTCTAGAAATTTGTCAAAAACGGCTTTGGAAAGAATAACTGTGTATATATGTATATATTGATTGTATAGATTTGAACCTTCACTGTACATATATAGGAAGTCTCTTATCACTATTCACTAATGTCACTTTTTTGCACATGAATTCACTTTGACAGTCTTTTTGTTGGTACTCATGGAATAACTGAATGACTTTAATTCATAAAAATATGGAAATGCAATGAATAAGACCTCGAGTCATTAATTGTGAGGTTCTGAATTGTGCTGTCATAAGAGGGGGCTCCTCCAAGGGGCGTGGCTTGCAGCCGATGAGGACGGTAGCAGCCTAGCGAGGCTCCCGACCCTCCGCCTGATAATCCGCACGAAACATCCTTCATATGGCCTGGGATCCCCGCGAAACTCCGGGTGATCCCAGGTATCGTGCTTTGGTCTGCTCCGGTTCGATTGGTGAGCCGGCGGAGCCACGGATGCAGGTACAAACCGATCAAGAAATCCCGTGACACTGAAGCACAAGATGGCGGCATCGTCGGAGCCGGCGGCCGGGGAGTAACGGCAGCTCCGGCCCGAAGCCTGGCAGAAAGGAGGAAGAGGAACCATAAGCGGCGGGGACGGAGGTCAGGACCGGCTGGCAGAACCCTGGCCCCTCCGACTCTGGGGGACCGACACAGCGCTCCGGGCGCGAGTGGCTTCAGGGAGGCTCCACCCCCCCCAACGAAGGGAAAGCAAATCTATACCCCGGCTTTTGGGGCCTATCATCCACGTGAGCGCCGAGGTACGGCTGCGGAGCCCATCGGATCGCCAGGCAAGAAAAGACAGCGGTGACGTCCCCCTGGTGCGGGGAGGAGTGAAGACGGGCGATTGCTGACCCCTGGCGGCCCAGCCCTGCCGCAGACAGCATACCAGAGGCGGCTGCACCAGAGCTGCCGCGGATCTGAGGCCTGAACGGAGGGAGCGCCAAGAGAGGCCCACTAACCTCCAATGGAGCAGACTGCGGCCGGCCTCACCCGAACAGTGGGGCGGATACCCTGGTAGCAGGAGCTGGTGAGTGGGGCCGTGCCGGGAGAGCACCCTGACCACCCACCCGTGGCACGCTCCCAGAGGGGGAGCCCTGACTGACCCCCGGCTCCCGGACCTGCGAGGACTTCGGGACCCGTGAGGCGGACACCTGACGCCGCACCGACAGAACGCTGGGAGCGCGGTGCTCTGGAACGAGCGGTGCCCCCCTTGATGGGCGCCGCTGAGAAGGAAGCCAATCAGGGTCAGAATAGCAGGTGGCGGCCCATCCAGGCTGCGGGCCCTCCAGCGAGCCTACTTCACTGCGCGACCCCCCGGCTTTTGGGCCTGAACTGGATCTGGTCCGCGGGAGCTACCACAGGCCAGCAGTGACCAGGGGGACACCGTAAAAGCACAGGCTGATGACCGAGTCCTGACACGCAACTCAGCAGACGGCAACCGCAGCACTCACTACAGGGAGGGAGTGGAAAACACTGACCTTGTTGCGGGTCGCGGACTTGGAGGGGAGCCTGGAGTCGTGGAGTGGCAACGGCGTGGAGCGCAGCCGCGCCACTGGAGAAGTGGCGGAACGGAGAGGCCTCCTCCCATTGCCTGGAAGCACACTTGCGAGGAGCCTGTGGGAACTGAGCCGACGGTGAACCCATAGCCGGAGCGTGCCCCGCACCCCTCATCGCCTCACCGAGGAGCCGGGACACAGCCGCGGCAGAGGCGCGGCCCGGCGCCCAGCATACGGCAGTTGCACCGGGGAGTCGACCCGGTTGGTACCGGGGACTACAAAGCAGGGAAATTGCTGGTGAACCCAGCGGGGAGGAGAGTCCAAAGATAGTACTCGGACTGCGCCGCTCCTGACAGGTGCCCGCCGACTTAACCACTGCGGGGAGAACCGGCCGCCCCTGCCTATCCTCGTGGCCCCGGGCCGGCATCGCAGGGGCAAGATGGGGAAGCCAAGGGGAGCAAAAGGAGAAGGTAGCCCCGCCACGGAGGCGCCGGAGGATGCCACGCATGGCGCGACAGAACTGCAACAGATGCAGGACCGGATCCTAGAGGCTATTGCAGCCACGAAGGAAGCATTGCACCAAGACATTGTGCAGGTGTCGACGGGGCTGGGGCTCCTGCGGGCTGACCACGGGAAGTTGGCAGAGAGGGTCAAAGAAGCGGAAATCACCTTGAAAGAGGTTGTGCCAGCACACAAATCGATGGAGGGAAGGCTCACAGAAGCGCTGGACCGCATACAAGCTTTGGAAAGGCGAGCAGAGGATGCAGAAACCGCAGCCGGAGGAACAATGTACGCCTAGTGGGCCTTCCGGAGAAAAAGGAGGGCACAGACATGGTGGGCTACCTAACCGAATGGCTAAAGACTGAGGTGGCCCCGGAGGGCCTTTCTCCCTTCTTCACGCTGGAGCGGGCGCACCGAGTACCCGCCAGGCCCCCGAAACCGGGCCTACCGCCTCGCCCAGTGGTCGTCAAACTACTACACTACAAGGACAGAGACTGGCTATTGCAACGAGCCAGAGATGCGGGACCTTTTCAGGTGGACAACAGCAGGGTTACTCTGTTCCCGGACTATACCTTCGGACCCAAAAAATGCGCGCCTCATTCCTCTCCATCAAAAAGGAACTGCGCACAGAAGGCATACAGTACTCGCTATTATTCCCGGCCAGACTCCGAGTAGTAGTAGATGAGAAAGCTCTGTTCTTCCCGACAGCGGCGGATGCATGGGCCTGGTGGGACACCTATAAAGTAGGGACGGATGGAGCCCGGTTCAGAGCTGAGGAGGAGCGCCAGAAACAAACAGTGAGGAAATCAAGGAGCCTCTGTGGGCGCTGGCAGAGGTCCAAAAAACCGACGGAATCCCAAACTGAAGGCGAACGGAGAGCGGCACTGCAGGCAGTGAAGGACGTCTCGGGATCGGCGCTTACCCAGTCGGAAAGGGACTCGGGCTCGGAGAGCCAGAAAACGGGCTCGGAGACTGAGTTGTCGGAACTGGGCGACACGAGGGGCCCGAAGGTCACGCCACAGACGTTGGAGGAAATAATTGGACTTTGAGGCCTGGACATGGATGCCTGGAGACGGTGGCGGCGATTGATGGCGCCTCTACGAACACTTGAGCAGACCGCTGTCAGTCTGGAGTATCGTGAGTCATAATGCGTATTGCGGGGCGGAGGTATGGGGGCAGCGACTGAAGTTACCAGAGGTTAGCTCACGCTCCCCAGGGCCCATAAGGCCTCCGTAGTTCAGACTACTAGCTAGGAAGATTTGAGAGCACGTTTGCTCAACACAGTTTGGATGGGAGCAACTCTACTGCAGTTACGTCCTGTTCTGGGGGTGGGGGGGGACCTGGAGAAGTTGGGGAATCTCAAGGCGTGGTTCAGGGGGGGTGAAGGGACAATGTTGGGGAAGGGCGGGGACAGTGTAAAATCTGATGTCTGGAGTCCATTAATAGTTGAACTAAACCGACCACAATGGGACAATGGCTAATGCGGGATCGATAAAATGTGTGTCTTGGAATGTGCGGGGACTGAATACGATGACAAGGAGGCACAAGGTCCACACTTACCTAGTCCGCAGGGGAGTACACATAGCATTCCTACAAGAAACTCACCTCACAAAGAAAGAGGGAATAGCACTACAGCGTAGATGGAGGGGGCACCTGTTTCACACCGCGTATTCTGCCTTTGCTGGAGGGGTGTTAATTTGGGTTAGAGCGGGTATTCCTTTCCAGGTAACTAAGCACATCATAGACCCGGACGGGAGATTTGTGGTGGTTGAGGGTACACTCAGAGGCCGACACATAGTGCTCAGTAGCATCTATGCTCCGAATGTTGACCAGGCAACCTATTTCGCGCGGCTTTTCAGGGTACTGGCCAGCTACTTCACAGGCCCTGTGCTGATGGGGGGGGACTTCAACTCCATTGAAGATACCACACTAGATAGATCGCACCCACCACTGCACGCATCCCCAGTACATAGACTAGCAAAATGCAGGTCACAATGGCAGGGAAGATGGGACTTGACAGACGCCTGGCGTGCACAACATCCTACAGAGTGGGACTACTCATTCTACTCCAGTATGCATGACCTCCACGTCCGCCTTGACACCTTCCTATGCTCCCGGTCGGTACTTCCGGCAGTGGCCCGGACTGACTACCTAGCGCGCACGATATCTGACCACAACCCACTACTCCTAACGCTGGACTGGATGAATGACATCTCACGGATTCCGACGTGGCGGCTACGGCCGGACACGCTGGACGACCCACCCTTCCGCGAAGCACTAGGCGATAGGATCTTACAATACTTTGAGGAGAACGAGGGCACAGCCTCCTCCAGGGCCATGGAGTGGGACGCATTCAAAGTAATAGTACGGGGGCATTGCATAGGAAAATTTGCGGGAGCACGCAGGTCGCTGTTAGATGACTTGGATACGGCTGAGAGAAAGCTGAGGGAGGCGGAGCAAGAGCGCCCCAACCGCCCTGAGCTCCAGGGGAGGGTAAGTGAAGCGCTGGAAGCAGTGGCTGTGGAGGTGGAGCGCCTTCGTAGCTTCGATTATAAAACATACTTGAGAAAGACTCTTGCAGAGGGGGACAAAA
Source organism: Lissotriton vulgaris (assembly GCF_964263255.1). Taxonomy (NCBI): domain Eukaryota; kingdom Metazoa; phylum Chordata; class Amphibia; order Caudata; family Salamandridae; genus Lissotriton; species Lissotriton vulgaris. The sequence goes on from NC_141687.1 coordinate 902,130,887, forward strand.
CGGGGAACACTTTTGGCTTGGCTAGCGAACCCCAATAGAAGCAGTCAGCCGATTATGGCCCTAAAGGGGAGTGACGGCAGTACTTATAGTACACAGCCGGGCATACTGGAATGTTTTCGATCCTATTATGAGGGGTTGTACAAGAGCGAGATAGGGGACCAGGCTGAGGCGATAGACTCTTTTCTGAGCGACCTGCAGTTACCGCAACTAGATCGGGAACAGGCCGACGCCCTAGGCGGCCCAATAGAACTAGCAGAAATAAGAGGAGCGATAAAGCGGATGGCGCGTAACAAAACACCGGGGATAGACGGGTTACCCATTGAATTTTACGGGAGGTACCTGAAACAACTGGCCCCAAGACTGCAAGTAATATACAATGAAGCCAAGGAGAAGGGCAGACTCCCCCAATCGATGCACTAAGCCATAATGATACCGTTATTAAAACCGCGAAGGGAACACACAGACCCAGCATCCTACCGACCGTTATCTATGTTGACGACGGACTATAACATTTTGAGTACGGTGCTGGCCACCAGGCTGTTGACCCACATGCAAGACCTGGTCCACAAAGATCAATCAGGTTTTATACCTACACGGAACATGACGCACAACATCCGTAGGCTCCTTAGATTGGTAGACGACCCGCCTCCGGCTGCAAGGGCCCCCCTCGTACTGGCTGTCGATATCGAGAAGGCCTTCGATAGCCTGGAGTGGGCATACCTATATCGGGTGCTGCAGGGTTTTGGCCTGGGCGACGGATATATAGGTTGGACGAAAGTGCTGTATTCATCAACGAGAGCAAGGGTGAAAGTTGGACCTTTGGCGTCTGACCAATATGAAGTGAATCGGGGGACCAGACAGGGATGTGCACTTTCTCCACTGCTGTTTGCGCTCGCGGTGGAGCCTCTTGCGGTGATGGCTAGGCGGGGTGAACATTACAACGGGCTAGAATTCAGAGGGGCCCGCCATTTCATATCCTTGTATGCAGATGACCTTCTCCTCTTCTTAGAGGACGCTGAGGTGGCTGTGGAAGGCGCAGAGCTGCTGCTGGCGCGCTTCGGCGACATATCAGGCCTACGGGTTAACTGGACAAAAACCTGCCTCTTCCCCCTGCGGAAAGGGGAGGTGCGCCCCCCGACCTGCCCGTTGCTTCGATGGGAACCAAACTGCGTGAGCTACCTGGGGGTGCATATATACTACGACCCTGCAGACCTACTAGAAGGTAATATAGGGCGCTGTATCCGCGCACTGCAGGGTAGTATGTCCTTCAGGGCCTCCCTGCCTCTCTCAGTGGCGGGCCGGGTGTCACTCATAAAAATTATAGCCCTGCCGTGATTATTATACTTCTTCCGGACCCTCCCTGTGTGGATTCCGGGAGCGACCTTCAGACGACTAAGGTCGATGATTGTGTCCTTCTTATGGGGAACAGGCAGGCGTAGAATTGCGCTGGCGACGCTGATTCGCCCGAAGGATGAGGGTGGCCAGGCGATCCCGGACTTCGAGCTCTACTACCTAGCCGCTCAACTGCAGTTCTTCACGCAGGAAGTTGCGAGGGTCTACCGGGGACTGGAGCAGGAGAGGGAGGATGGCACCCCCGCCACGTCCTGGCTTACATAACACTACAGCAAAGATTGATGCTCAGGGCGCTATCCCAAGAGGAACGGACGCTCCGATTGTGCTGGAACCGCTCGCAAAAACGAGCTGGACCTGGGCACCCGTGTGTGCCCGAGATCCTGCTGGGCATGGTGACGGCACTTCCACATGGCGGAGACTGGTCGGGCCTGCAACGGTGGGAAGATGCTGGTTTACAGTTGATAGGGGATCTCTACGATGACAGAGTACTAACCCCGTACCAGACTCTGCAGGAGCGCTACGACCTCCCGAGGGGGGACTATTTGCTACACGCGGCAGTGGTGAGAGCCATACAGGCGCACTGGGGGGAAGGACTGATCGAACCCATGACTACGCTAGCGTGCCAGTACACAATGATGGCGGCAGGCACGTTTAAGGCAGTCACGTGCCTTTATTCCAGAATGCTTAGGGAAACCCTGCAACCTCTCACGTCACTGAAAAATAAATGGGAGGCAGACCTACAAATGGAAATCCGAGATACGACATGGTCCCAACTGGTGCAAAGGGCTGGAAAGTGCACTAGAAATGCGCGTTTCCAACTAATACACCTCTATATTATCCATAGGGCCTACCTTACCCCGAGCAAAATAGCAGCATACTTTGGGGCAGCAGATGCAGCGTGCCCCAGATGTAATCGGACAGGAGCGGATCTAGTGCATATGCTGAGGGGCTGTCCTCACTTACAAGATTACTGGAGGGAGATAGGGGTTACCCTGAACGAGGTAGCGGAGAGAGACCTGCAATACGACACCGCAGTCACCATTTTACATTGGTTCCCACACACACGCAAGAACAAATTAGCAAGCAAATTCATCGACATGGGCCTGATTATAGCGAAGAGAGAGCTGACCAAGGGGTGGAAATCGAAATCGGGGCCAACACACCGGAAGTGGCTGAATAAATTTTTAAAGTGGGCGACAGCAGAGAGCACGATCAGATACCAGCTGGCACGCCGTAGATCAGACGAGAAAGCGCAGGAAGCGGCAATGGCATGGGAGATGTTAGTGCAGGCTTGAGGGATAGCACGGTGGAGGAAGATGGGGAGGAGGAGGAGTCAGTGGACCCAGCGGCCCCAGCAGAGATCGTAGGGATACCAGCATCTGCTCCAGACACACACTCAGTAAATAATGCAATGCACCTAAGCCCACTGAATAGACACATATCCCAGCACCAGGCGTAGACGATGACACGGGGGGGGTGAGGGGAGGGAGGGAAGGCATCCCGGGATTCATTGGAGTGCCAGAAACATACTAGATAAGGAACAGAGGGGAACGGGGTGAACAAAATAGAAAACCAGAGGGCGGACGGCTCCGTATGTAGACCACAGCAAGCAGCCCAACCAAAGTGAGCATCATATTAACGAATGTCGCAGTCCGACCTCCGGGATGTAGGCTGAATGGCTGTGTACAAAGCATCCGGGAGGGGATAAGAGAGCAATGTGTCTGCCTAAGGAGATCCTAAGTGGGTTGATGTAAATTGTATTTGATTCTGCAATAAAAACTGTTTTAAAAAAAATAAAAGAGAGGGCTCCTCCAATACAGTCAAGAATATTCTAAAAATCACTTTTGGTTTTCACCCGACAGAACCATTTGTTTTATTAACTACTATCTAAATTAAGCCTGTTGGCCTAGAACAGCTAATGGCATCTTTGTGTTTTATGTTCCTGCATGAGGTGCCCTCGACTATGAATCACTGGTATCTTTGACATCACCAAATTCCGAGCCAGCAATAGCCTTACCTTTACAGACAAAGGGCCTGATGTAGGTCCTGGTGGATGGGTTACTCTGTCACAACGGTGCCGGATATCCCATCCACCGAAAAAGAAATTTTATTTCATCCTCTAGGATTTATATTTCCACAGACTACATATCCATCACCGTTGTGACAGAGTAACCCGTCGACCAAGATCTAAATCAAGCCCAAAATCTTTAACTCTGAGACACTTTAATTTCACTTGCAAATATTCTGTTGTTCTTTCTATAAACTGCCAAAGTGTTTCTCTTTGTTTCAGCTTGTTTCAGCCTGGCTGAGTGGAAGGGCTGAAATGCATTTGCGTTTCACTGCAGCCGTCATTGGAATTGCGCCCCATCATCCTTAGAGACAACGGCTGCTGCGATGCAGCAAGGTCTATTTCCTACCGAAAGTAGGCCATTTGCTGGGTGAAGTATCAAATGAACAAGTCTAATCTCCTTATAAAAATGTACTTAAGCCGAGCGTGATCACGCACAACTGCCATTTTAGGTGTGTGGGAGAATCTACATTGGAGTGCATGGAGTTCAAGTCATTCTATGTCAGGACGGAGGCTCCGATTAGGCTTATCTCAATTTCTTTACTGAAACACAGCAGCCAATCAAAACTCAGTAAAGAAATCAAAAAACGACATTACCCATAAACCCTGGGTAACCATAGAGTACATAGACAGTATATAAACAGTCATAGAGGTTCCAACTTCCTCTTTCTTTGCTGCTCCGCAGCCAGTTAAATGCTTTTTCCTCTACCATTACTATTTGTGCCTTTATAATTGATGTAATTAAGCGCGCTTTGTTACTTGCCTTTTGCGCTATCGTTATATGCTAATTGAACCATTCCGGTTCCTGTGTTTGCGCTGTTGCTATCCGCGCCTTGCCCAAATTGCTGTTTTTCCTTCGCCGCTTCTCGGCGTGGCCTCGGGGGCGTGTGCACACCCCCGGTTGCAGGCTTGCTTGCTGCGCCTGTTATTCTATTTGTGGAGCGGGAGCGGGGCTGAGAGATGCGCGTCCTTCTCGCGCGTCTCCCATTTTCGGCAGACACGCTCCGCGCATGCGCATTGACACCGGTTGTTTAGCCTAGCCGACGGTGGTACTGCGCTTACAGTCCTTGTGTGGATTCTGACAGGACTTTTGAGCGCAACAAGCAATTCTTCGTCAGGAAGATAAATTTATTTGGCTTTCAGCCTTTGCGCTCCTGTCTGTCGTTAGTCCCCTCACGCCCTAGTTTATATTAGATCTGGGGTTGTAAAATTGTGGAATAGGCTCTGCCTAGAGTGTGACAGCAAGCCCTCCCACCACATTTTAATCTATTTTGTCAGGTTGGTTCCTGCTACATTTTGGCTTGCTTTGGGGTGTACACTCTCCCTGCATTGCCCTTTGGGTGTCAATATTTTACTTCTCTTCTTTGGGCAAATTACCTTTATGGCTGAATATTATGAGGATGAAGAGGATTATTATTACGCTGAGGAGGAGCCCGCAGGCTCTGAGGGTAATGAGTATATGGATCAAGCCTTGTATCAGGCTATAGCCCCTCTCAAAAAAGCATTTGTCTGAATATGCCACTCAGCAAGGCTGGCTACCTAAGTCAGGGCGTTCGAAGAAGTCACCTAAGAATCCTCATATGGCGGATTTTGTTAAATTGGCTAAGAATCTGTCCTCTAACAAGACTTCTAAAAAATCTTCTACGTCTGTTAAGGCGCAACAAGTTTCTCCCATGACTGATGATTCTTCTTCCACTGACACTTCTTCAGACCCTGTGATTCCGCCTCCTAAGAAGAAGGCTCGCAAGGAACATTTCGTTGCTGCCCCTTCAATTCCTCAGGTGTTAACCTTTGACCCGGACGACATTATCCATCCCAATTCTTCAGCTTGGCTTCCCTCCCCTGAGGTAGCGGAATATGTGCAATCGCGCATTCGTCGGCCATTTGATGAGGATGTTCGCGCACGCTTGCGCTCTGAGTGTCCCCGACCGGATCTTACAGACAAATTAGCGGATACTCCCGAAGTTGATCCCACTATGGTCACCTGCATGCGCAAGTATGCCAAAGACCCGAAAAAAGGTCTGGACAGATCATGGAGGTCCTGCCAAGACAAGCTATTGGATCTTTTGGGTTCTTTGACCAACATTTTGGATTTGGCGTATTGTGCAAAAAATTCTAACACTATGATTGATCCAGAAGAATTAGTGGGATGGTCTCAGAGGGCCATCTGCATTCTGGGCAATGCGAAATGTGCCCTCCCATGCGAGCGTCGCCGCTCCATTCTGATGAAGTTGGACCCTAAGTTGACGGATCTCGCCCCTTCAGAGTCGGGTTTCTTGGTGCAAGGGTTTCTCTTTGGTCCTCCTTTTCTAAAAGAATTAACTAACTTTGTGGCGGAGTTTAGTGGCCTTGATAAGGGGCAATCCAATCTGCGTCGTGCCTTCTGTCCGGTTTTCGGACGGACCGGACGAAGAGGACGTTCATCCGGCCGGGGAGGTAATCAGCCTACCCAAAGAGGTGGTCAGTCCCAGAGAGGAGGCGGACAAGACAACTATGGCTCTGGCAAAACCAGATTCTATCCTTCATGCAAAGGCAGAAGCAACTACAACAAGGGCGGCTACGGAGGTGCCCAAGGAGGACGTCAAGATTCCTCCAACTCAGGTGAGCTTGATTCTGGCTTCCGAGATTGTTTTGGGGGGCAGACTGAAATATTTTCTCCACAATTGGCGGCTAATCTCCAGCGATGCCTGGGTGTTGGAGACGGTGCAAGGCTTCAAACTAGAGTTTTACGAACGCCCTCTCCAACATCGCCTTTCGTCACCCCTTGTTTTTTCCCAACTAGATCAGGACTTCATCTCCGAGGAAGTCGAATCTCTTCTGGTGAAAGAGGCCATCATTCCTTCTTCCCATCATCCCGACGGCTTCGCCAGCAACATTTTTCTAGTGGAGAAAAAAGGGGGAGGTTCCCGTCTGGTCCTCAACCTCAAAGATTTCAACGGCGGAGTTGTATAACGTCATTTCAAGATGGAGGGTATCCATCTTCTTCAAGATCTTCTTCAAGAAGGGGACTGGATGGTCCGCCTGGACCTGAAAGACGCCTACCTGTCTGTGCCGATCTATGTTCCTCACCGTTGCTTCCTTCAGTTTCAGTGGCTGGGGAAATGGTTTGAGTACACTGTCCTCCCTTTCACTCATGCGTCCAGTGATGGAATCTTTGCAGGCCCGTGGAGTCCGTTTGATTGTCTATCTAGACGACATTCTTTTGATGGCTCATTGCCCTCTTCTTCTACAACTTCATTTACAATGGTCCATAGAACTCTTACAATCTCTGGGATTTCTTGTCAATCCTCTGAAGTCAGACTTTCAACCCTCCCAGAAGATGGACTTTCTCGGGTTCCGCATCGATTCGGTAGCCTGTCAGCTGCTTCTTCCAGGTCAGAAGATCAGAGCGATCAAACGGGAGTTGCGCATGGTCTTGTCCAATCAGGTGGTCTCTTTAAGGTCAGTGGCTCGGATCGTGGGTCTGTTGTCCTCTGCAATCCAAGCCATATTTCTGGGTCCCTTACACTATCGCGCTCTTCAACGCCTCAAGATCAAGCATCTTCAGAAGGGCCTTCGTTACTCCGATCTCATCCCTCTTTCGGAGGATGCTCGTTGGGAGATGTTGTGGTGGCTGGACCACATGGAGTCTTGGAACGGTCGTGCGCTGTTCGGGAAGACTCCAGACGTGGTTATCGAGTCAGATGCGAGTCTTTGGGGATGGGAAGCCCGGTGCGGTTCTCTGACGACGGGGGGCCGTTGTTCCCAGTAGGAATTATCCCTCCAAATCAATTGTCTTGAGCTTCTTGCAGGCTTGTTCGTGATCCGTTGTCTATCCCCTCAGGCGACGAACTGTTGCATTCTCCTCCGCATGGACAATATCTCGGCGGTGAGGTATGAGAGAGCGCAATTTGAATAAAACGTATATCCGAGTCATATTTAGAAGTATATCGTATAAACGTATGAATGAAATGTATATTGAACGTGAAGTTGACGCTTATAGCATAAAGTTAACAGATGTGACCAAAGTAATATAGGAAATGTATTCTGTATTCACTTTTAGAATGTATTAGATTTAGAAGGCCCGTATACGTAGTGGGCTAATGTAGAAATGTGTAGAAATGCTTACGAACAGAAGAACGTGCAAGGTGAAATTCATGTACATGTGTAACTTTAAATGCAGAAACAGCGAGAAATGTAACATGGAGAAATGTGCAGAGAGCATATATAACGATGTAACGAATGAGAAATAACTTTATATTCTATGTAATTTATATTCTATGTATTAAGATTTATATTCTACATAATTGTATTCTATGTAAAATGTATTCACTTATAAGCAAGGGATTTGCTAAATGCGATCATGTATAAATGTATGTTAAAGGTTATACTGTGTAGAAGAAGTTTGTAGGAATGTTAGAAGGGTTTAGGTCATTTGTGATTATAACCTGACTGACCAAGGGTTCGCAGGAGTGTAGTCCGCTGTTGGTAATTTAGTGGGCTCACAGGAGTCGTGAATAGCCTTCACTTGAATGTGCGAGCCAAGGAGTCTAGTTCTTGTTAGATTTAAGGTGACAAATGTCGGACGAAGTTTATTACCTAAACATGAGGGGAGACAATAGGAATTTGAGTCTTGTTTTGAAATGACCATTCACAGGACCAAGAAAGGTTATATGCATAGCCGTAAAGAATAAAGTTCTGATAAGGTGATAGATTTTGCTCCGAAAGTGTCAAAGGTAAAGTTGAATGGAGTCACCAGCAAGAAGACGAAGATGGCGTCTAAGAAGAAAGGTCAACTTATTGGACGACGCGAAGAGACGAAGCTATGGAAAAAGCTAGAAGATGACCTCACGGGGAAAGTCCGTGGTGGGCGTCGAAAGGGCGTTCCACCCACACTGTGATTGTGTATTTTAGGGACAGCACCCCGGGGAGAAGATAGCGAGAGCGAAGGTGAATTGCTCAGAGCGAGAACAGCGAGAGGCAAGTTAGAAAGAGCAGATGACTTGAGCAGATGCGCTGAGAGAGATCAGAGCGCAAGGGAGCAGTAGGCCGAGGACCCTTAGAGATCGGATGGGTAGGCATAGAGGGTACTGCTTCTTAAACTTAAGTTACCTTTAGAGGCTAAGAGAGTTTGAACTTCTTAGGGAGTCAAACTGCTGACACCTTTTTTAGGGTACGAGGAACTTGCGAAGTAGGGATGTCATTTAGTATAGAGTAGGGACAGATTTAACTTGATTATTTTTCTCTTTCTGTAGATGACGCAGAAGAACCACTTCATATCGATGCTTTTTAATTTGCTGATTTTGGAACTGACTTTAATTGTATTCGTTTGTAGACTGAGGTTCTTTAGGGAATATATGTTCCTTCTAGTTCCTGTATATTTGATGAATTTGATCCTGAGAGGATTGTATTTGCAACTTTTCTTAATTTTATATTAAACCTTTTAAACTTTATCAGTTGTAAGTGGTTCTTCAGAGTGGCGTCAGTTAATGGGGTTTATCTAACCTATGCAGGGGCTGTCTTTTACTCAATGACAGAAAATAAGCGATCCAAAATTGACGAATGAGATAAGTTATCAAATTGATCATAAAAGATATTAAAATCTCATTCCCCGCAGTTGGTAGCAGAGAAAGATGGTTTTCTTCTTGAGGAAGACAACCTAGGTCAGGTTTAGTTTACCCCAAGGTCCCTAGTCATCGACGACCAGAAGAAGAATCCCTGCCGAAGACGGTGCTGACGGTGCGTCGAGAGAAAAGCAGCAGAGTCGGTCGAGAGTGAGTATAAGGGTCATGCGTTGTAAGATTGCGGTGTTTTATGTTGTTCCTGTGTTGTAATGTCAAGCGGAGTTGAATGCCTGTAGTGTGATTGAGGGAAGGTTGTGAGCGCGCGCAACCGGATAAAATCTTATGTCCAGAGAGGGCTTAAGTGGTTCGGGTGTATCGAACACTCAGAGTAATTTGTCTACCATTTAAAGGGGGTCATGAGGTACCATTGATCGCCCGCAGACCGATGATAGGGGGAGCGTTTGAGTGAGTGTATGAGTAAACGCATGCTGGTCGTACGTTTACTGTGTGCAAGTAACCTATCAGTTGAGGCAAGCGTCTGACCGTAAGAGGAAGACGTTTCGCCAGTTGAGGTAGCAATTACAGTTAGACTGTGGCCGTACAGTCAGAGAAAAGTGATCGCTTGGACGGAAGTAGTCATTTTTCGGCGTATGAATGAAACGCATGCAAGACCGCGAGACGAGTTGAGAAACGAAGGAAACTGCTGCAGAGGGGACGAGTGACGTCAGCGTAGAGCCGCGCTGAGATTGGTCGGTTAGCGTAGAACAGCGTTGGGATAGGCTGATTGGCGAGAGTCGCACAGGGATTGGTGGTTTGTCATCGGGACATAAACAAGGAAGAGAATTAATAAGAGAAAATCGTAGATTATCAAAAATGAAGTGCTTTAAGGGTTTAAGAAAAATCTTTAGGAGGAATAGAAGAAACTTATATGCTGGAGAAGAAGCTCCACCAGAAGGCACACCAGCTTATCATATGGCAGTAAATGTAGGCTTACACTCGATAATGTGGATCTCCGAGTGGAATAGGCTAACGGAAGGGGAAAAGGAACTGACGTTTCCGAGATTCGGAACATTTAAGCTAGACGTGTTGAACCAACTGAAAGCGGTAATGCTTGCAACAAGACCTCTACCGAGGCCAACACAATTCGAAGCCCTTAGTGCATGGTTTAGAGCAGCACACGAAAAGAGCGTAAAAAGGCGCCAAGAAAGAGTGAGACGATCAGTAAAGGCAGTACAGGATGCGAAATGGGATGAGGAAGCTAAGAAGTGGAGAGTGCAAAAGATAGAAGCAGACAAACTGTTCACCATGATAGAAGCTACGGGAGAAAAGAAACCTCTAGAGGAGGAAGACGAGGAAAGCGAGACGGAGGAGGATCTGATAGAGAGGCTATTAACAGATAGACCACCTCCGTACAACAGCGAAACCGCAAGTCCCATACTACAGCAAGGGGACGGAGCTAGGTGGGGAGAATATAAATCGATCCCAGTGACGGAGTGGGACTCCAACAAGAGTGAGGAAGTACCTCAATCTAGTTCCGAACAGAGAGTAGTAGGAAGATTCGTGGTCCAGAAGGTGCCAGAGACGCAATGCGCAAGGTCGTACCAAATGCCAGACGCTTTACAAGTACCTGTCACCATAGGCCCTATTGTGTCAATCTACAACCCAGAAGGGGTCCAGCAGGAGGAACAGGCACGATGGGACAGGGAAAGGGCAGAAATGGAGAATAGGAATAACACGATGAATCCTCAGAGGCAGATACTAGCACCAGTGAGTCGGAGTACCCCATTAGATTCCGCAACGGGTCCCTGGATAGAACAAGGGGGTCAAAGAGGATCAATGGATTTGAGGGGACCAAAACCGAAATCCTATAAAGAATTAAGGGAATATCTGAAAGAATGGGATACTGCCGAAGAGGCTCGGAATAAAAGTTTAGAAACAGGAGCAGAGTGGAGAGACCAGGATAATAAGATCCTCTCTCATTGTGGAGCTGGCGAAAGCAGCCCAGAGTGGGAGAGAGGGAGTCAAGGAAGCAGGGGAGATACTTGCCCTACTACTAGTGGCAATAGGCAAACGTGCAACGATAGGAGTGCAGGGTGTGGCGAAGTGCCTCGCGTCACCTTTAGTGAGGGAGAACGAAGGACGCAGGAGTACCGAAATACTTTCAGATGCACACACCATACTCCGGATGAAAATGTGCAACATTGGAATCACGGGAACATGGAGAGCCGCGAAGGGTCTCGCCATGCGTCCGGTGATCAAGAACGAAGTCACGAGAATATAGGGAGTCGCGAAACGTCTCGCCATACATCCGGTGATCACGAACGAGATCGCGGGAGCATGGAGAGCCAGGAAGGTCCTTATCGTTTGTTGAGTGACACTAGACAGCAAGCAAGTTACAGTGGTTTAGAACAGCACGGAGGATCCTATCTCGTATCTGGTGAAACTGAGCCGAAAAGACAGAATGTAGGATTGAGGGATGGAGCATTGTTCCACCATACCCCAAGGGAAGATGGAAAGGCTTGGGATCTAGAGAGGTGGGAACAAAGAGATGGAAGAAAAATTCCTCATAACTCACCTGTGCTTAGGCGTAGGGCGCATAGTGGAGGTGAGAGGGATGTAAGAGAACAACCTAGGACTGACGTACTGAGAGCTGAATTAAAAGCAAGACGCATAGATGTGATGAGTTTAAAATCAGACTTGGATGAAATAATTGACGGCACGGTGGCAATCGAGAGGTTAGAGCTGTACGCACCAGATGAGATACTGTTTTTATCTAAGGATGTTACTCGAAAAGCAAGGGCAGCTCATGAAAAGTTATCTGAATTGGCAGAAAAATACATGATAGACATATCACGAACTAAGGCTTTACAGGCCAACCATAGGCTGAATTGCACGGATCAAGATCTAGATGAGCGCAGAACGATTGGGCTAAGAGTACACATAAGGGAATTGGTCATGTGTATTAGAATATGGAGAGATCTGGATAGATGGGAGGAAAGATGGTCCAAGAAGGGATCTGTCAGACGAAGTACACTTGTGAAGTCCCAGGATACAGACCTAATGCGAATGGAAGCTTTCCCTTTGCGAGAAATCGCGAACGGAAACTACGTTCATGTACCCTGGAGTAGGGGGGATCTAGCGGCATTCACTAATTCCTTCCCGAAGCTTAGAGAAAATCCCGTAGAGTGGTACAAGCAGGTAGAGAGATTCGTGAAGATCTCTAAGGTACTGTGGATCGATTTGAACACTTTGTTCGATATCGTGGTACCCGGAGATTTGTGGACGGCATGCAAACTTAGTATTGAATGGCCCGCTTGTGAGCCTCCGAGGAATGCACAGACAGGCGGTCCATCAGACAGAGTCATGGAAAAATACGAGAGAGTAATAACATGGCTAAAAGAGAAAGTGCCGGTGCAAGACATAGACTGGGTTAAGATAGATCGAACAACTCAGGAGCCTAAAGAGACAGTTCACGAGTTTTATGAGAGATTACTAAAAGCATTTAAACAGTACAGTGGGTTGGATGTAATGGATCCTAAAGACATAGGACAGTTTGTGTCGAAGTTTGTTCTCGGATTGAGACCAGACATAAGCCTGATGATTCAACAGCATTTAATTTGCTGGCAGAACAGACCTTTGGATGAGATTCTGAGGTATGCAAGATATTGTAGCGATGAGATAGATTCAAAGGCAAAGAAGCTTAAGGAAAAGCTGATGTTAGTACAGATGCAAACAGCTGGAAAGGGTGGACAGCGACAAAGGGGAATAGGAACGCCAGCAAAGAAACAGAATAATCAGAGCAGAGATGAGGAAGAAAGACCGAGACCGAGAATGGATATCGCAACACTGAAAAGGACAACAAGGTGTCATCAGTGTAACGAGGTGGGACATTGGAGACGCGAGTGTCCTTATAATATTGAGACAGGGGAATTAGAACAGGAGGAGGAAGAGGTACAGAACAACGTGGTTAAGGGAGCAACAGTCCCGAAGGGAAGGTTTGTCAAAGGGGGGACTCAGACTCCTCGAGCCCCGTTTCCTCAACCGCCTCGCATTACAAATGGAGGGATGCCTTTCTCCAGTCTTGGCCGACTCTCCGGTGCTCTGCGTTTCCTCCCTTCATGATGATTCCCAGGGTTCTGGCCCGCACGAGGCGTTTTCTCTTGGAGATCATTCTCATCACTCCTCTTTGGAGGGCTCAGGCGTGGTTTCCAGTTCTTCTGGAGATGAGTTGCTCCCCGCCGCTCCTTCTCCCCAACAGGTGGAACCTGTTGCTGGACCCTCTTCTGAAGCCCCACCCCCTCATTCTTTCGGGATATCTCCAACTTGTAGCGTGGCGGATTTTGGGGGACGCTGGCAAGTCTCAGGCCTTTCTTCAGACGCTACCCGATTTATCGGTGAAGCTTGGGCCCCCAACACACACAAACATTATGCGTCAGCTTGGAAACGGTGGTGTGATTGGTGTACACAACGGTCAGTGGATCCCTCTTCTGCAGATGTCACTTTAGTTCTGAATTTTCTTGCTTCTCTTACTTCTTCTGGTTTGGCATACAGAACGGTAAATAACTTTCGCTCTGCTATTTCTGCTGGTCATGTTCCTGTGGATAGTAAATTTATTGGGGAGCATCCTTTGATTTCCAAATTACTCAGAGGCATTCGGATGGTAAAACCTCCTTGCCCTAAGTATGTTGCATTATGGGATGTCTCAGTGGTTTTGAGTTTCTTGAATTCCTGGCCTGCTAATTCCTTGCTTTCTCGTAAGCAATTGTCGGCCAAGTTGACTATGTTGCTATGCCTGTTGTCTTGCAAGCGCGTGTCAGATGTTCGTGCTCTGGATCTTGCCGGGCGCACTTTCTCTCCGGAAGGTGTTTCATTTACCATTTCTCGCCGTACTAAATGTAACACATCTTCTGTGTCTTATCCTTCTTTTCCACACAATCCGAAGCTGTGTGTGGTACAATGCATTAAGGATTACGAGGTGAGTACTGCACCTTTTCGACATGATTTGCAGGGTCAACTGCTTATAGCTTTGCAAAAGCCTTTTAAGCCTGTCTCTCCCGCTACCTTGGCACGTTGGGTGCGCTGGCTCATGTCAGAGGCGGGCATTGACGTTTCCGTCTTTGGGGCCCATTCTGCTCGGGGAGCCATGGCTTCTAAGGCTTTTTCCTTGATATCATGAATACCGCGGATTGGTCTTCGGAATCTATATTTAAAACATTTTATTTCAAACCTATTGTTGATGTTGCTTCTGTTGTTGTGGCTAAGCTTTGAACAAGCATAATCGGAGCCTCCGTACTAACATAGGATTTAAAATTTGCTAACATTCGTGCCAAGAATTTTCAATTCTATTAAGGACAGGAGGCGAGGATTATCCCACCCTTAATTACAGTCTTTATATTGTGTTGATATATGTTTTATTGCTATACCATTGTGTTAATTATTCTATGACTTTTTTCCCGCCCTGTTTGAACTTTGTATTTCTTCCTTTTGGAATGGCCTTTACGGCTCTGGTTTTTTTTTCATTTCCTCCAGGCTCCGACCTTAAATGAGATGTGTTGCGAATTTCTCCTTTTCGTTGGTCTACTGTTGTTCCTGTGGCTATGGGAGGTTCCTTCGTCCCTTCATCCGGGTGATGACTTCTCCGTGGGACGTCCTTAATGGATTGCTGGACTTACCGTTGCTCTTCCTGTATGGTTCTGGACAAAGAAAGAGGAAGTTGGAACCTCTATGACTGTTTATATACTTTCTATGTACTCTATGGTTGCCCAGGGTTTATGGGTAATGTGGTTTTTTGTTTTCTTTACTGAGTTTTGATTGGCTGCTGTGTTTCAGTAAAGAAATTGAGATAAGCATAATCCTCGCCTCCTGTCCTTAATAGAATTGAAAATTCTTGGCACGAATGTTAGCAAATTTTAAATTCTCAGCTTTCGTCTTCTTCGAGTGCCAATCGGAACAGAAGCTTCAGTGAATGGCACACCATTCACTGAATACTTTTACTTAAGTTTAGTGTGAGTTTCGTGCATCAGCTTACGGTAGTTGGCATGCCGCCTTGAAGTATTTGCTGGGACCCAGCTGGAGTTGTGTCACGGTTGTGGACACTGCTTTATGTTGGCTAGACTTTACATTTCTCCAGGTATTGGATTCTTTTATTTTCAGGTCTGAAGCTATCTACAGAAGGGTAGTGGCAGTTTGGTGAGCACAGGCACTCTAATGACACTTACAGTAAAAGAAAAGAAGGGAATCTCTTGTTTGCTTAAATTTTTCTTTCTATATATATTTTTTTATATACTGGTCTAGTTTGCACAGGAGTTGTCAGTTTACAGGGAACCCCTCAAAGACAAGAAGTTTAGGTCTTAGAACATTTTAGGGAAAATGCAGAACGTGACACAACCACCATTTCTTTTCACTAAACAAGGATGAACCGACAATTAAGTGGCAGAAGTGGAAGAACATTTTTGCAAATTATGCAAGAGTTTGCGGAACATATTTAAGTGCAGAACGCAAGCACTCTTTATTACTTTGGGTTGAGAGAGCACAGGAAAGATGAATTAGTTGAGGATTTTGTTACTGAGAGAGAGAGAGATTAAACAATGTTTATTTAGACCATAGTCGTTAAACCATACATAAAACTCTTTGGATCCTCATAGTGATAACATAATTAGACCATAATTCATTTTGACAGTTTAGAAAAGTATAAATCCATAAAATTCTCATTATTGGGAGAACGCAAAAAAGTTTAAAATCAGCACCCCTCCTTTAATTTGTCCATTACAAAATCTCTTGTTGCTTTCAAGAACTTCCTCAAAGCAATTGTAATATCTAGGAACAACATATGCATAAGAAGACAAATGTAATGTATGTGGTCTTGTAAAGCGCACTGCTGCCCTGAGGCGTCGTGGCGCTGTAGACCGCTGGGGAACCAGTCCTGGCTATCCCTGTGAGATGGTCCCTACTGGGTATTTCCAAGGTGAAACCAGGCATCCCCGGCGAATGTGGGGGGCTGTTGTAGAGATGAGGCAAGCTAATGCCCAGAGTTGGCGAGTGTGATCCTTGGTTAGAGTAGGCACCGAGGCGAGAATTATCGAGTCCGCTGACCCTGGTCCACGACCCTGCCGTGCCGGGAATTGAACCCTGGTCCCGGGCCGTTCTCTGCTTCCAGGTCTGCCGCCTCTAACCAGTGAGCCACACCACTCCACAAACAGCTTGATCACGTGAATTCACATTATATTTTAAAAATATTGGACATAAAAATACTTTCCGTTTTACTAAAATCAATGTGCAATCAAGCAATATATGCAAGGTATTGTTTCTTACTCCTAAGCCGCATTTACAGATACCATCTGGTTGGATCAATGCTGTTTTTATTTTTCCTTCCGTTTACCAAAGATTAATACCGCCACAAGCCCTTAGGATTTTGTGTCTTAACCATTTATTGGGCAAAAAATCAAAATATGGAAACCGAGCCTCCTTTTCCCATGCACTCCTTACCCAATTGACAGATTTTTTTCACCCTCAAATAATCAAGATCTTGCGATCTTGAGTACAGGAGCCCTTGTTCTTTAAGCCAGCCACGGCCCGTTGAGGGAGTTTCGGTGGGGCGGAGAGGCGGGGCGGGGGAGGGGCAGGGTGGGGGGTGCTAAAAGCTGGAGTATGGATAATTGAAGGTAAGTAAACAATTTAATTAGTAAAACGAATTTCGTAGCGCGCCCTACATCGCAAAATGTGAATTCTCCTGCCAATCTCACTCGTTTTGATAAGCCATAACTTATTTAGTCACCCCTTCTTTTTACCAACATCGGCCATCTTGATACATAAATTCGGTAAATTTCAGCGTCGCCGACCGGTATTTAGTCATTCCTAATGTAGGTAAGAAATCTGTAAATAAGGAATCAGTAAATACTGATTCCTTAATACCAATTCCTTATTGCCCTTGCATTTAAGGAATCAGTAATACCAATTCCTTAAATGCAATGTAGAACGCACATTAAAGAGTGCTTTTGAGCATTAAGAAATCGGTTATTACCACCAACTTCAAGTTGGTGGTAATTACCGATTTCCCTTAAAAAAACACTTCTTTGCTTTTTTAAAGTGCCATGTCATGGATATCGGGGCGTGGTGCTCCTGCTGAACTGTACCAATATACCTGTATCCTTTTTGCATATTGAGTCCCTTGAGGCTGAGCGTGCGACATACGGTCAAATTTGCGAATCTGGGTTCTTATGTGTAAATGTTATGAGATGGGTAGTCTTGGGAGAGTACTTCACACTGATCAGCCACCTCCTTTGTCACCTAGGGAGTTGGATGTGCTCCGGCGTTCCCCATACCACACTAATAACATGTGTTTAACTCTTTGGGGTTTGTTCTAATTTACAGGATAGATTTGGCGAGTTGGTTATGCCAAAGTGGGTGGGGAGGGTGTAATGAAACATGGAAGTTGGGGTTTGTTAAATGTGATTGCTCCAACGCTAAGGTTATGGTATATATGTACATGTTTAGATTTGCATAGCTGGGAACTCAGTATACCATTGTTCTTCATGCTCAATGGCGATAGAGGATGATAGGTTCACATGTTTAACGTGAAATGTCCGAATGCTCGATATCTCCAAGAAAATTAGACTGGTCTTTGCTCATTTAGTTAGGCATGGAGTTCAGATTGCTCTTCTACAGGAGGCGCACCTGGCCAAACAGACTGAGGCCAAGATTGCTCGCAAGTGGGCGGTATATAAACTTGCATCTTCATACTCATCCTACGCGAGAGGGGTCCGCACCCTTATAAAGAGGGGTATTGCATTCACTCTGATAAAAATGTAAACAGATGAGGAGGGGTGCTACACTTTTGTGCATGGCAAGCTTGGTGTCTCGTTACTGACTATTGTTAATGTTTACGGACCAAACACAGATGTACCTGATATGTTTCTTAAGGTACAGCAGGAATGACCCGAAGCTGAAATTGTGTGGGGGGTTATTTCAACACACACTTAGATCCTAGCAAGGATACATCCAGCAAACAAGGCGGGAGCACACCTTGAACAGCCCAATGCGTCAGGGATGGTATGCTTGAACTCTGGCTGATTGACGCTTGGCGGCTTCGTAACTGTGATACACTGGAGGGTAGACACGCCTCTGCGGCGCACAGCAGCTTGTCCCATCTGGACCATTGGCTGTTGAGCAAAGGGGCGAATACCTGGGTGACAAGTATTGTCCCTCTCCCTTGCACACTATCTGAACACAATCCAGTTAAGCTCGCCCTACATATTCCAACAAATGCCCATCGCCCGTTCATGTGGAGATTCCGATTGGAGGCTCTCCTTGAACCTATCTATGCCAGCACCATTAGAGAAGCAATAGGGCAGTACTTTGATTTAAATGTGAGAACTGTGGACCGCATTGCAACTCTCTGGGAGGCCTTCAAGGTCATATTTAGGGGTGTTTGCATTAGCACAGCAGCAGATATTCTGAGAGATATTCTGGGACCACTCACAAGGATTGAAAAGGCACTATCAGAGCTTGAAAGAGAGTACGAGTCAAGTCCCTGTGCATCCACACTATCTCGCATTCAAGATTTGATATTAGAATATGATGAGATGGCGGAGACCGAGATACGCTACCTGTTTAGAAGACATACAGCCCATGCATACGGTTAGAGCATTAGGCCAGCCCATAACATAGCAGCCAAGCTTAAATTTCGTGCTGAGCACCATAACAATACAATAATCATGGATGCGCAAGGTGAGGAACATGACACGCCGCAGGCCATAATGGATCAATTTTGTGGCTGTTATGCCAACATGTACACATTGCGGGAAGTGTGGACCCTCCAGCACTAGATGACTATCTATCAGACATTGTATGTGCTTGGTTAGCTAAAGGGCACCAAGATTATTTAAGTCAGCCAATTGAAGCGTGTTAAATCCAGGAGGAAATATGCGCTCTGCCAAATAAAAAGGCTCCGGGCCGGATGGCCTCACGGCAGAATTCTATAAAGAATATGCTGAGCTCCTGATTCCCCATTTACTGGAAATGTATGGTGAGGCACATGAGACAGGCAAGCTTCCACCGTCACTCAGACAGGATCTGATAATCATTTTTAAAAAAAAAGACAAGACACCCTCTCACTGTGAGTCATACCGCCCTTTATCTCATATCAATCTGGATTCAAAAATACTGGCAAAAATTCTAGCCTCCAGACTTCAACCTTTTATGCCAAGTTTGGTCTTACCTGACTAATCTGGTTTCATACAAGAAAGATCCACATCCCACAATTTACAGACTATATTTGCGATGTTTCACGTACTAGACCCTACACTCCCTGCTGCTGTAATGTTGGATGCAGCGAAAGCATTTGACTCCATAGAATGGAACTATATGTTTCAGATCCTAAAGCAAATGGGTTTCACTGAGGTTTTTATTGGGTGGATGCGTTTGTTATACACAGACCCCTCTTCATGTGTTCGAGTGGGCGGCCTAACATCAGAGTCATTTCAGACTGGTAGAGGAACTAGACAGGGATGTTCCCTATCTCTATCATGCTGGAGCCTCTGGCTTGCATAATTCATCAGCGGCATAGAGAAACTGCTCTTAACTTTATGCACCGTCCAGTTGGCATCTCTCTCTATGCTGACGACATGGTGCTTTTCATCAGAGAGCCACAATGGTATCTGGCACCCGAGAAGAAGTTTGGCCTCTTCTCAGGTTTGACTATTAACTGGGATTAGTCTGTGATCATACCTTTAACCACAATCACGGGTTCCCCTACCTTGGAGTATCCGCTAGTGTGGTCCACTGACCCAGTTAAGTCTCTGGGAATCTGGGTGCATCTTGACCCCAAGATCGTGATCAAAGAAAATTATGGGAGGGCATGTGTTGCACTGGAGCAACAGGTGGACAGATTGACGGCTCTGCCGTTATCATTAGCAGATTGCATCGCCATCATAAAAATTATCGTAATGCCTCATTTCCTATACCCATTCAGCAACATTCCAATACCGTTATCTAAGCATTTATTCAACACTTTGCGATCAGCATTAATACACTGAATATGGGGAGGCAAACAAGCTACGGTGGGTTAGAACATACTTACTCTGGATTATACCAGGGGGGGATTCTGCGTGCCAGATCTATATATGTATTATCTATGTGCACAGGCGCAATACGCGCATTATTGGTACAATCCCACGCTTTTACTCTACAAGTGGCTGTGGAAGACGGGGATGCACACCTGATTCCGCTCAGTTCAATATTTACACATTCGCAGAGAGGCACACGAAAACAAGAAATCAATGTGATAGACACCACCATTGCAGTGTGGCAATCCATTGTCAAACTTACGGCGAAGCTCCCAATTTACGCTCCGGCGCTACCTCTAGTGCACCATGCTGCTCTTTCAGTGACGCAGGAGGAAGGCCCGATGCGCTCCCTGAGAGAGGCCAGTATAGACAAAATGCAAGACATATACCCCAACAAGAGTTTCGTCACACCTGAGGAGCTGCAATACATTCTTAACTCACCGCCACTATTCCGATTCACTCTTCATAGACTGAAGCTGGCAATAAAAGGGCATTATAATACATTCCCAGCCAAACCACCCACCTTGCCCTCTCTGCATATGCTGCTGGTTGCGCCCACATGTCGCAAACTAGTCACTGAGTTGTGTAGGGCAGTGAGGCACGAGAAGAATAACGGCATTGATAAAAGTCTTGCATGCTGGAATGACAGACTCACTCCCCTGCTAACATAAATAGAAGGGGAGCATGCCTTCAAAATCACTAGTGCCCTCACGCCCAATGGTAATCTGCACATTATCTATTTTAAATATATCCACCAAGTGTACCACACACCCCTTAAACTACACAGGTTTGGGCTCCGGGACAATAGCAGATGCAAGCGATGCGGACAGTCGGATGCAGACTTCTGGCACCTGGCCTGGTAATGCAGGCTAGTGTTTAAGTTTTGGGAGGAAGTGGTACGGCGCATACAGTCTATATCAGAAGTTCCTGTGCAATGTACACCGAAGGTCTGTTTACTATGCTACATACCGCAGCTGAAGTGGACTGTGGGCAGATTTGTAAGAATTGCATTGCTGATGGCGAAACACCGGGTGGCATTGACATGGGAGTGTACCCTTGCCCAATAATCGGACCATTAGTTTAAGGATCTAGTGTACTGTAAAGAAACCTCGAACTCTATGCGGAAGAGCTGCCATCGTCTTCCAAACCCAAGGACATCTGGGAACCTTTGCAACACTATTTGAGCTCACAGACCCAGGCAATGTCAATGAATGATGAGGGTTGATTTTAATGTGCATGTATGCTCCAGAGAATAACATAGTCAATGTAAGCCATTAGTAGCCCATTAAGCCATGATGGGGGGGGGTCGGTCAATCACACAATGTTTGCTGTTTGGTTGATATTTGTACTGCCATGCATGGCATTGATGCTGTTCTTGTTGACCTAAAAACCTAATAAAGCGAATATATTAAAAAAAAATCATTTCAGTCAAGGAAAATTTGAAAAATGCACCCTGTTTACAGGCACCTGTACCAGGTGAGGAGACTTATATAATGACCAACACCAGTGCTAAGGGCATTGGGAAAGTGTTAGTACAGAAAAGAAATGGTGTGGAACATTTAATAGCTTGCGCTTCCAGGTGTTTGAGTGGTTCAGAGCAGAGTTACTATGTTATAAAGAAAGAGGCGCTGGCAATTTATTGGGCATTAAGAAAATACAGGAATTTGATTTGGGGTATGAAGGTTAAAGTACTTTCAGACCATAAACCATTGAAAGAAGTTTTTTTAAAGAAAGGATTGGATGCCATTTCGTCAAGAATTAGGAGATGGATCATGTCAGTCCAAGAGTATGATTTCTCAGTTGACTATATTCCTGGTGTGATCAATTGTTCATCGGATTGTTTGTCGCATTTGGTGGATGTGGGGGGCGTTGATTCAGGAAGAAGAAAGAGATGTGGATGAAGTGGTGAATTTGTGTGGGGTAACATTGGGGGCAGTTGAAGAAGAAATGAATGAGTGAGATAAATAAGGATAAGGAAATTACAAAGGTAATTGAGTTGATATTATTCAGAAAAAGTAAGAATCTAGAAAAACCATGGTCTTTGAATAATTAAGAAGTTTCCACAATGAATGGTATGCCTATTTGTAGAAAATAACTTGTACCACCTTTTGGTGTACGGAAAAAAATACTCAATTTTGCTCATGATGGTCACTTGGGCATTGTAAAGACGAAAGAGAGATTAAGAATGCAGTTCTTGTGGCCAGGAATGGATAAGGCTGCAGAAAGGGTTGTGAGAGACTGCATGCAGGTGTGTTTGAGTGACAAGATCTTGGAAAATAAACAAGCGCCCATGGTCTGCAGAAAGCTCCTAAAATATCCCTAGGATGAAATTGCTATTAATATAGCAAGACCCTTGCATGGGGAAAGCGGCCCTCCTTATTTGATAGTTGTGTTGGATTTATATTCTAGATGGATTGAAGTAAGCTGTGTTAGAGATATTTCTTCAGCAAATGTTATAAAGTTTTTGGAAGAGATTTTTAAAAGGGAAAGCTATCCTAATTCCATCTTATCAGATAATGGTGCCCAATTTTGTTCAACAGAGATGCAGAGATTTTTAAAGGAATGTGGGGTTTTTCATAAAAGGAGTTCTCCTTATCACCCAGAAACCAATTAAGCTGTGGAAAGGATGAACAAAACTCTCAAAGAGTGTATTCAATTTGCAACGGCAAACAATTTAAATTGGAAATATGTCCTGCAAGACAGGATAACGGTATATCATATGTCTCCTCATTCAATGACTGGGAGATCGCCTTTTGAATTGTTCAAAGGGAGTACATAGCTTAGAGTTAGCCTCTAAGCTGTGTCCAGGATGAATGGTATGGGATAAAGGGTTGAAGGAAAGTGGTATTGGTGAATGGAGGTGTGAAGAGCGTAGACATCAAGAGGTTAGGAAACAGTATTTTGACAAATGGAAATGTGTACCAGCCAATCAAGAGGCTGTGGGTGACTGTGTCAAAATAAGGGCACCCGTGGGATGTCAACCATGGTCAAAATATACTAAAGAAAGAAGAGTGGTTAAATTATTCAAAACTTCTGTGAAGACAGATGATGGGAGGATTTGGAATAAAAATGTGGTTGTGGTGGTTAAACCCAATTCTGAATCTGGCCCTAGTCAACATAGTTGTTTCTGCAGTCAGTACTCTAGACAAGGTGGTGATGCACCGCAAACAGATCACATTCCTTTTCATGGCCCTGTTAGGAAGAAGAGCCTGAGAGTGCGTAAACAACCTTTGTATATGAAAAATGATGTATGCTAGGCTTAGTTTGTAACTGTTAACATGTTACATGATATTTGGGTGTTCATGGCCATATTGCAGATTTCATTCTTTTCACTTTGCTCTTATTTTGGAAACAATATACTAAGGGAAGGAAGTTCTGCTGGACCTTTATTGTTCTTCACTTATTAGTTCATTATGTTAGTTTTCTTTTGTTTGTAAAGGGGGAAGAAGTGTGATGTGTCATAATCTAAGGTTCCACTTGGATCTAAGAATGTTGAACACTTCTATGTTGAGCAGTTGCTGTGAGGCGGTTGATGGATGAGGTGATTAAACGTGGAGCTGCAACACATTAAAGGTGCAAAGCCTATTTATTCTTACATGGAGAACACCACAGGGTATATTTAAAAAAAATGTTACCTGCTTATGAACATTATGTGCACCATCTAGCCATTGATATTAACGGTGCGATTTGAATCATGCTTCACATTTTTCAAAGATTTGTATCCCACAGGACACGTTTTCTCACAATATTGTATTAAATTCCTATTTTAATTTGCGTTGGGTACTGTCAATCACTTTCTCTTTCATTTATGCTGTGCATATATTGATATATTTTGGTATATTATTCGAGGGCTGTGTATATACAAATGCTCACAACCCTATTTGGATATTCACATCTCTAATAAAACTGGTGATTGTGCTGTACAGTACCTTAAATCAACCGTGAGCATTGAACTTGGCCTCGATTGCTCATCCACAACTCCCCAGGCAGTCAAGGAGAGTTGGTAGGCTAGCTTTCCATATAGCCTGTGTTCCGGTCAGCTTGGAACATCAGAACTTTCTACGCTGATGGTACTTGGTTGTCTGTGCAACAGCAGAATTTGGGGAATGCATGACAAATTTCTTTCAGAATTTCTTTCCTTGCTTTTCCAATGTTTGTACCAAGGGGTGTGCCTGCACTTCTATTTCATGCATATCTTCCTATGCATTTGGTTGGTAAATATGCAGAAGGCCTTTCTACCTTCCTTTTGTACCTGATTGTGAATGGTATGTAGAGTATTAGTTTTGGGTTATATTCCTACATTTTCCGCTGCCACTAACGTCATCTCTCACCACCTCTTCACGATTTTTTTTAACACACTGTGGCTGGTGGGATGCGAGGGAGAAGTGGTTAGATCATTCTACTGTACAGGTAACAGATCCTCCTGGAAATCTGAATTTATCTCAGGACATTGTGGTTGACGGTAAAAGGCCAAAGCTAGAATATCTGTGTAATCCTTTAAACACTGGGTAGATGATGGGAAAATTGATCACACTGGTAGACGAATGCAGGATTCGGATCAGTCCTATATGTACAGAGACTATTCAAGTGATTTTGCTTTGCATCATAATTGCTGATTTTCAGGATGTGTGGTTATTCCATTTGCATTGTCTTTAAACTTCTAAAGTGGATATCAAGGCCGCCACTAAATATATCTTTGAATGAGGTGCTTAGTTGCCAGTTGAATCCCAATAATCACCTGAACCCCAATAACTGATTCCCTCAAACGTGTTACCAAAATAATGTGTCATCAGAGTCTCTAGTTGATCTAGGAAACCACAATTTAGCAGAGTTAAACAGAATAAAATGTTAGGTGTATATCAGACCCATAGAGTACTGAGTTCTAGATCAGAAATAGAGGAATATTGGTATTTAGAAAAATAAAAATGAGGTACAGAGAAAAAGATGCATGGCTCACCAGGAAGACCCAAATTACAGAAGTAGAAAAAAATACAAAATCATAAACCATATAATCCATAATAAGGCGAAGTCCAGGCAAAAAAAATGGAAGTGTTGACGTATAAAGAGCACTGGTAGCATAGCATGTCGCCTAGGAGAAAAATGGATAAATAAATCTTGCAAAATTCCATAAAAGACAGAATCCCAGAGGTTTTACAGAGAAATCACACAAGCTATTAATAGATTCTGCGAATTTAGCACAGTATGATCATGTTTAGGGCCACATTTGACAAATCAGATTGATTAAAAACTACGCAAATATTTAGCACTAACCCATTTCTTAAGTTAAGACAAATCTTCCACTTGTCTCCCCAGCAACTTCTCTCCACAGATGTATAATACAATGAAAAGTTTCTTAAACAATGGTTCAAAGAATCAGCACCAGGG
The DNA here is from genome assembly GCF_964263255.1 of Lissotriton vulgaris. NCBI lineage: Eukaryota > Metazoa > Chordata > Amphibia > Caudata > Salamandridae > Lissotriton > Lissotriton vulgaris. Next base: position 902,156,299 of record NC_141687.1, read on the forward strand.
CGCCTCCAGCTAAACTTTCAGCAGAAGTTCTTGAAAATGAAACGTTGAGTACATCATGGAAGCATGCTTTCTATCAAATGATGTACATCCTTACTATATTGATGTCATTGACTTGATGCTCTGCAAAACATGAAGAGATAGCTTTGCAGGGGACATTGATTGGGAGGGGGAATGAGCAGGAGAGGTTAAACAGAACAGTAAACAACTACATCCATTTTATAATGTCATTCTACCTGAAAATGTGCACAGCTATTCATAGCATTATCCATGCTTCGAAATTACCTTTGTAATTCTTTTCAAGTGCACTCTCATCAGTTTATTGGTTACAACTCTCTGCATCACGAAAGGCCTAATATTTCAAAAATATTTTTCCCAAAAACACTTTATCATAGGTTAGTATTTGCGTGATCACGTGTTATCTGACAAAGTTGTTCACCTCCTTTTTTTATTTAAGGTGGTGCACTGATTGGATCCTCTTGAACAATTCTTCTAGATTCCAAAACGCTGATGCTCCCTAGCCTAATCATTGCTGTCCTTACATTTTTGATCTAAAAACATTCTCACATAATCTCAAGATCGAGGTCATCCACAGGAAAACTGCACAACTAGACAGACTACATTGACAGCGTCCAAGTATCTTTGATAGGCTCACACGAGAGTTTGCATAAGAGTAATATATGCCTCCCAGTTCATGGAATGATGCCCTGAACAGCTAAAATGAGTGTGGTGCATGGTAAAGTAATGATGAGTAATGATGTGTCTCACAAACTGATTATAGGCTACAACTGCCTCCTCACTCAGTCTTTATTCGGCGACACTCCCTATGGCTATTGGATGTAGCCTTCACTGGCATCTGCTAATGAGCACCTCTGAGATGCAATGCATTGCGCTCATTTGAGGCTAGCAGCATTCGTAGTTGACGGGAATAGCACCTTTTAAACTTTTAAAACCATTTTTATGGGGACTTTGTTTGGGGGGCATGTACTTGTATCTGTCATCTTACTTTCTGCCAATAACAGCTCTTTTGTCTGCCGCAGCCTCGGTTTTTGTAAGGAGACAGTGTTTTTTCAAATCGAGGTGCCTACTTACTGGTTGAATTAAGAACAGATCGTTCAGCCATCTTGGAGGTTGCTGGTCAAGGGCGTCGTTGTAACTGCCATGCGCCTATATTAGGGCGATGTCTGCACTTATGCACAGCTTATTCAAGGCCGATGTCGGAGAGTAAGTGCAGCGAGCCCACCAAAGGCAAAACCATGTGCACCCGTTTGCGCCTGGATGGTGCCAGGCCCCAGAACACTAGGGGCTCCATTAGGATGGCGATCCGCCCGACAGAAATGACCGCCCGCCACCCATTCCCCCCCCCGCCACATTACAATGGTGGGGGGACCGCAACGGAGAGAAACACCGCCCGCCACTTTTCGCCCCGCTCGCATTGCGGCCGGGGCGGAAAATGAGTAATATGGTGGCGGTGTCTATGAGACACCACCAGCCATATTACAATGGCAAGTGTGCAATGCCTTTCCGCGGAGGCAATGCCGCCACGGAAAGGCAGGCGGTGTTCACTCTGGGGGCCCCCTGTGGGCCCCCAGAATGAAGGCCAAAGGGGGGTGGCACACGGGGGGTACCTGTGGTACCCCCCTGCATTTGCATAATCAAAGCGGCAGGCACCGCGCGGTGCCTGCCGCTTTGATTAAGTAAATGCTGCTTAGCATTTTTAGTATTGTGGCGGGCGGAGCAGAGAGCTCCGCCCGCCACAATACTATAAATACAGGATGTGCCCGCCACTGTGGTGGGCACATCCTAATGGTGCGTGCGGGACCCCCGCCCTTAGGGCGGGCGGTTCCGATTTCCAATAGGATGGCGGGAGGGCAAAGCCCGCCCGCCATCCTAATGGGGCCCTAGGCCTTTTCCCCCCAATAACATATACAAAGGAATAACTTATGGAGCTGAATGTAGCGTGAAAGATTAACTACTGTAAAGCCTTTGAGTTAAAAAAAACGATACCCATGGCTTAGAGTGTAAACACTGCTTTTTGCCTTTAAAACAGAATTAGCTCACCCTTCAGTTACTTCTAGCACATCTACAGGTCCTACTTTTCAAGCTACATTCATGGCATGTTCAGAAGAGGCAGATAAACTGCAATGTGTTCTGTTAAATGCTCATTAAAGATTGTTATGAGTTAAATAATTTTTTGGATGATCACTCACCTGATATAGTGTTTATAACTGAGACACGGGCAGACCAGATCAGTGGCCTGATTTTGTGGTTGCAGCACCGCAGGGTTCCATTTCTGAAAGAGTAGACCACGAAGATGAACGCGAAGGCGGGATCGCAATCATTTATCAGAACCTCCTAAAAATCACATGTGAGGAAGTATCCTAATAAAAGTGTGAGGCATTTACCTTCAATGCAAAATCAGCAACAAGGAAGATGTCAACCGTCTTCTTATTTATCGACCGCCAAGCTCTAAAACAAAATTCTTACTTGCATTAAATGAATGTATTGAGTCCTGCATGCAGTTACCCAATTTTACAATTCTAGACGATTTTAAATTTCATCTGGAGGACTCAAGCAATACAGATAACGAGCAATTGGTTGATAACTTACAATTCTTTGATCTTGATCAATTGGTTGATCAAGTCACTCGTATAACAGGCCATACCTTAGATGGCATTTTTACTAATCATAAAGAGTTTACGGTCAAATCAACTATAACACTGACCTGGACCGATCATAAAGCTATATTGTTTATACTTAAAATCTCAGATCACCCCACAGTAGCCTGGTAAAATCAGAGCTTGGAAACATATTAACACTACGAAGTATACTGAGATTTTGGCTGCTTCCCTGTCAATTTAAGCTAAAGAGCCTAATGCAGTCGCCTCTAATTACAAGGACTGGGTTAATGCAGCAATGTCCTTAAAACCCCCGAAAACGCATAGAAAACATATAAATAATCCTACTGCTCCCAGGTTTTCAACTGACCTGAGATTTTTTAAACAAAAGTGCAGGCACCAATAGAGGGTGTGGATAGAAATCTATTGTGAGATAGAAAGGTCTAAATACAAGCAATTCATACTGGACGATAAGAACTTGATCATAGAGAACTAATCCAAATATTTTACAGACAAAAATAATTTGGCCTAAAAAGTTAGAATGCTCTCTATTACGGATTCCTCTAATACTCTCCTTCCCTATTAAACTATGTGCAATAAGATAGCAACATTCTGTCAGGAAATATATCGTAAATGTATTCCCAGACAGAACATAATTTTGTAGAGTAACTGTCAGGCTAGCAGATTACCATTTAAGGCCATGTTTCTGGAGTCCCATTGCTCAGTATGGATAAAATCAAGTTGCTCATCGAGTTCACAAAATCTTGCTCTTCGTTAGATCCCTGTCGGCCAAAAATGTTACTGTCTGCAACTGTTATTTTTACAGGTCACCTCAATATACTTTTAAACACAGTCATTCAAGCAGGAATCTTTCCAGCTGGTTGTAAGAAAGCTTCCATTCTTCCTCTGTTGAAAGAACCCTCACTCGACCCCCAAGAGGTTAAGAATCACAGACCTGTCTCTCAGCTTCCCTTCCCAGCAATAATACTGGAAAAGCATCTTAATTCTGAACTCTTTTTGGATGCTAATGAGATTCTAGATGCTGCACCCATAAGACAGAGTCAACACTGGTAGCGGCAACAGAAGAAAACAGAATGATCATGGACATCTTAGTTGATCTACCTGCCGCTTTCGACACTGTTTCCCATACAGTGATTATCAAACAGGTAGATAGCATTAGAGTCAGAGGATCTGCGTGTGAGCTATTGACTTCATCTCTCTCAAATAGAAAACAAACAGTCGCCTTTGATGGCCTTACATCAACATCTCATGCGTTGCCAAGTGTGGTCCCTCAGGGCTCGTCCCTGAGCCCCACCCTTTTTAATATATAAGTGGCATCACTAGCCAAACTGATTAGGTCATTTGTTTTTTCCGTCTTATCATATGCAGATGATCCGCAGATTATGGTTTTAATTTCAGCCCATCCTGTAGAGGTTGCTAATTGCTTCAGAACATGTATGCGTGAGGTGGTAGGCTGGATGGGAGATAACTATCAAGTTGAACTCTGAGAAGACAGAGTTCCTGCTTTTTGGTAAAGAAACATCAATTTTGAATCCCATGCACCAGGAGCAAGGCTCACCCCCCTCTCCAGTCTCTAAGGTCAGAAATGTTGGGGTCATTTTTGACAGTAAACTTACTTTTGCAGATCAAATATATCAAACTACCTCCTCCTGTTTTAATATTTTAAGAAGATTAAAAAAGATCCTTCCTTCATCTCTTTTGATTTATAGAAATCAGTAATAACTACATTATTCCTTTTCAAGATTTTTATTACTGTAATGCCCTTTATGTGGGAATACAAAAAGTGACATGAACAAATCACAGACAATTGCATTGTGCAAAATCAATGGTTGCTGCAGCGGAACGCCCACCACAACTCCCACTGCCCAACCCTTTCACACTACGTTTAGCGTGAAAGGGGGCCTTATTTACTTGTAAATAGGGCAAAGGACTTAAGGTCACAGAAACGTCACAAAAATTGACATTCCTGTGGCGTTTAGCCCTTGTACAAATGCCCCAAAGTGCAAAGTACTTCACAATTCAGGCCCGCCAGATTTAAGAAATGTGTTCCACTGGTATATACCCAAAATATCCTTCTGTCCTGGCTCCACCAAATTAATGGTGAGAACTATAATTAGGAGAGCATCTTGGGGAGGAATTCGGTCTTTCTGACACCTCCATTAAAATGTGAGATATGCTACCTCAAAGCTTTACCAACCCTTCCAAAGTTCAGGGTACAACTTAAAATATGGCTCTTTTCACAAAGCATGAATCTTTAGAACCATCTTTTACTCTTCCATGCATCTGCTTTTTTCCTTTTAGTACATATGAACGTCAGCGCCAAGTCGCCCTTGGGCAATAGAGCACTTTATAAACTGTCAGTATCAATGTCAATAGCTGCACTTATAAAATGTCCTATGGAACATGGAGGTCTTCATGTAGAAGTGCCAGGACATAGCATTGTTCACTGATTGAATTTCACTGACGTCTGTCACAGTCCGTGGTGCAGTGGCGTAGCTAGACAGTACGCCAACCGTGGCGGTTTCTCCGGCGGCCACCCCCCTTGGCAACGGTGGTTGTATGTAAGAGTGTGGGGGGGGTATGCTGGTGATTCCTGCAGCAGCCACCACATAAAGTCTGCAGGTAAGAGCAGAGGGGGGTATGCCACAGTCACCAAAATTCGTGGTGCCCGGGGCAGACTGCATCCACCGCCCCCCCACCCCCCACCCCCAATCTCCCCCTGCTACGCCACTGCAGTGGTGATGGATGCTTCTCTATTAACATGCACTGTTCTCCATGTTTTTGATGGAAGTGTGTGGTGAAAGCCGATAGTTGTGTCTTTAGTGTTCATATGTTTGTTGACAGGCATTAAATGTAATCAATTTCCATGGGGTAGGATTTGTTTGCTGTGGAACTGAATAGCATCAACATCCATGTGCTTTACAGACAGTACACATGCGTTCACCTATCCCCACCAGCCATTTTCAGAAGCCTCTTGTGGCTCATTGCTTAATTGAAAAGGGACCGCTAATGAGGATTTCTTCATGCTATGTAGCCTGCAAATTGCCTGCGCATCTGCGACTTGGAAGTCATAATGATGATGCAGTGCCGGCTAGTAGGATTTTTTTCTGCTTTCTGTCATTTAGGGTAAGCCCCTCCTCTATCAAAAGAGAGCGGAAGATTGGTTGGTGCTGAGCAAGCCGAAGACAAATTTGCTATTCTTATAGTATGCAGCACGCTCATTATGACTTGGGCGATCGCTTTATTTTTTAATATTTTCCCTTGCCGATGATGCTCCTCACTGAGAGAGAATTCTGGCAGGAAAAAGTAGAGAAGAAATATGAGTAAAGGCAAGACATAAATTAATAGTAGCTTTATCAAATAAAATAGTAATAAACATCACTAATAATTAGAGGGGATATACAGGGCCGGTGGAAAGAGAACTCCTCTCTTATTATGATGAATTTATGTTTGGCTTATGAAATGTAGTGATAACTACATCACAGGGGAGTGTGTAGGAGGCCGGCAGATCTCTCTTGATACACATAAACAGTAGGACTGCCAACTATTTCTGGCCTCCTGTGCAATAAAATAAGTTAGCCCCGCTTGGAACAGCTTTATGGACCTCTTGCCAATCAGCGCGGAGAGGAAGTTTTCAGCGCCAGAGAGGAACTTAGTGGGCAGGCACTTAGTTAAGCTATCCATGTCGGCGTTGTTGGCAAATGAGATTTCTCCATCAGGGAACGCGAAGGAGACACAAGCAAAAAAACACAGCTTCTGACTATTCAGAGTATACGGTAGAAGAGTAATGTTTCGCTACATGTGAGTGATGCTACAAATCATTACCTAATTAGAATGGTTAAAGGGTTGATCAGATATCAGTGTTCGGATCTGAATTCAGTTTTTTGGGCGCATGTTGGGCCTACCAAGGGCCCGATTACTTCCTTGGCGGTGAAGCGCTGGGTCTGCCCACCACCGCACCACCAAGCCTGTGGTGAGGCTGCCTGCCAGATTATGAGTTAAACTTGCATCCAGCTGTTGTTTGGCATTACCACGGCGGTGCCTTTAAAAACAGGCACTGCATAGGGAACTCCAAAAATAGGGGTCCATTAGGATGGCGGACGGATCGCCACAGCCATGCATGCGGTGGCGATCTGTCCGCCATCCTTGCCCGTCCGCCACCTTTCTTCCCCCTCCATATTACAATGGCAGGTGACCATGGCGGAGGGGAAGACCGTCCGCTGCTTTTCCGTCGCGGTCGTCTTGCGACCGCGGCGGAAAAGGCCTGATATTGTGGCGGTGTCTATCAGACACCACCAGCCATATTAGGATGGCCTGGGAGGAATGCCTTTCCGTGGCGGCAATGCCGCCATGAAAAGGCATATGGTTCCTGCTTTGGGGGCCCGTTGCGGGCCTCCAGGGTGAAGGGGGCATGGGGTGTGCACATGAGGGGTACCTATGGTACCCCCTGCGTTTCACAGCACAACATGGCAGTCACCGCGCGGTGCCTGTCATGTTGTGCTGTGAAACGCACAACAATCATTTTTCACATTGCGGCGGCCGGTGCTTTAAGCACCGTCCCCGGTGTTAAAAATGCGGGATGCACCCGCCACTGTGGCGGGTGCATCCTAATTGGGGGCACGGTTCCTCCGCCCTTGTGGCGGACTTTACCGGCCCCGACAGGATGGCCGACAGACAAAGTCCGTCCGCCATCCTAATGGACCCCATAGTTCCTGCACGGCATGGACTGTACAGTCCATGCCATGCAGGAACTGGTGTGCATACGTACAGGGGGGAACATGTTGTGCCCTCCCAGGTGCATACAAAGGGTGTGAGGCACCAGGGTGCCCTGTGTGGCACCCTTTGTTTCCTCTTGGCCACGGTTTACATGGAGTGAGAACTTCCATGTATTCCTGGTGGAGAGGAAACTCGGAATATGCTTGGTTGAACCATGGTGGTCCCACCAAGCATATTGTGGCCTCTTGACCACCGCACCAACTCCAGGGAATGGCGGTTATGGCTGTCCCATGGCAGTCCAAACACCCGACTCGTAATTGGGCTTTTGGGAGACCGCCATGCCCCGCCACTCTGGCAGTTCGTGGACCACCTGACTCGTAATTGACCCCCAAGTGGTTTCATTGTACACAAACAATTGCATTATATTATAAAAGGAAGAAAAAGGAATGAGAGTATGCACATTGCAACTAAATCACAGTGCTTTGCTAGAGGAAGTAGAGGGAGGGGTCAGAAGTCAGGGGTGGAGGCTACAAGAGAGGAAGTACAGTAAATGTTGCACTCTGAGTGGATCTATTTGTCTTTGCTTTGCGAATTCCCAGTAGAGTTTATAGATTTGCAAGAGGGGCTGTTCTGGAAGGCCATGCATGTTCACCACTCCTAGGACTATAATTACTATTATTTTACTTCAAATGAGGTCTTTTTTGCACATGCATTTCTTACTTTTCCTTTCGTACCTTTTGCTTCCATCTTGCTCTGTACACCTTTCACTGACATGTGGAAGCTAGTAGAGCTGTGGAGGCCGCAATACAAATCGAGACTACCACTGACACTTTCAATGCTTGTTTCCTTTTTCTTCTTCGACTTAACCTAGGCACGGATGACATACATCTTTCTGCATGCATCTGCAAGCATGATCTGGCTACCAATCAGTTTATGTTTACCACACTTTAAAAAATGTTACAATGAACGTGGTTTCTTTTGAAAACTGGTCAGGAAACAGAATAACATTTTGATGGCTTCTCATTCCTGGAGTTTTCTTGTTTCTTCTTAAGGTATACTTTCTATAACACGGCTACCACGTGGCAAACTACCAAATGTCAAAAATATGGTAGGAATTTTCAGTGTACTTTCTATTAAATGCAAGCTTGGTTGCAATCTTATCATTTTGTCTTTAATTTCAAGATGGTTGCTCTTGTGAATGTGATTGTGCGTGCCTCTTCTGTGGAATCCAGATTTTTAAAGGAGCTTTGAACAAATCTCAATAAATATATCTTTCCACATATAGATTTCATTGCTTTAGCTAGTTTTTACATTTGTTGGCATGTATTACAACTTCAGGAACTGAACGGCTCTGACAATGTCCGTTGGGGTACTTTGTGAGAGGTGCCATGCACTGCAATGTTTAGACCAGAGGCGACAATGCCATCCAGGTTTTACACATGGTAATCTAGGTTCGCCTCATAATCAGTATTTAATTTGGTATTATAATTTTTATCCTTTGATGACTTCTCTACTGGACTATCAAGTTTATCTATAGCACTTCGGTATCTAGCCAAACCTTTGCATCACTCTGATGCAACCAGTAGAGTGGTTTGTGCCATATTCAGTTACATAAATGTATAAAATAATGATGTTTTCCTGATTTTTAGGGTGTCCCATCTTGTTACTTGCGTACGGTTATACTGTTCAAAAGCTGTTTGGCTTGGTTGGGCTGCGCTTCTGCTAGGGTGGGGTTCTGATAGATTTCATTTGTGATTTCTCTCCTGTTTTGCTTACCCTTCTTTGTTGGTCTATAGTCTGGCTGGTTTTTCTTTTCCCCCTGTCTCTTCTTCTGGTCCACGCAACGCCCATGGAATCTGAAGCATTCCCAGATTTACGAGGAATCATAAACCTGAGAATGTGTCAGATTCCTGGTGCAACGAGGAGAAATTCTTTTTTTTCCTCTTTCCTTGATTGTTGCATTCTGCAGCACACATAGAAAGAAGAAAATGCCACCCATAATTGTTTTTGTGCTGGAAGATGTCCCTTCCTGTACACAAATAATCATCCCTGCAACACAGGCACCCTTGTAACATAATGCAAGAGTGCCTGCGCTGTTTGTGTGCCGGGCGCATGAGAGAAGGACGGGACTGCACTGTATCTTGAAGATATGGCACATTCCTGCCCTTTTCTTTTGATGCACGGAAGTGCAGCCCGTGCATCAAAAGTTTTTAAATGAGTCCCAAAATTTCATATATAACCTATACTTATTGCACCATGACACTAAGAAATAGCACAGGCATGTATTAAAGAAGACAGAATGATTTACATTATTCCTATGGATTAATCAATCCTGGAGTCCAGGTTGTATACACATTTTTAATTTTAGAATCTTTTAGTAATCTCTTGACATAGAATCGTGTGATTCCTATCATGTCTGTGAGAAGTTGGCCTGATATGCAGTGCTCACTATTCTAGTGATCACTATGCATCAGTCCAAACGACCCTTATGGTGATTAATTGTAAGTCAACCTTAGACAAGCTATCCTAGTAGCGTGGATACGAGCAGTCTTCGGGCTAAACTCTAGAGGGCGTGTTAAGCCAGCTGTTATACCATCACATACCCCTTGAACACCAAGTGAAAGGACACCACACAAGTGTTATGAAAATAAACAGTGTATTTATTAGAATCACAACAGCCCTGTACTCTTTATGAGGACAGGGTACTAAGCACACAACGAAACTCTTAAGAAAATACTTCAAGTGCACAATCAATACAAGTGCCCGAGGGCACGGGAAGTCTAGGATTATCGGGCGAACCCGATAGGTAAGTCGGAAGCGATAGGGACTCGGGACCCTTCAATAAGGAGGCTATGCGGGCACCGAAATGCCGAAGTTACCTAGCCCAAGGGCTGCGGCTGCACAAGTCTTTACAGACGTCGGGAGTCTTTGCTGACGAACCAGGAGCCGGAAGGAAGGAGTTGCTGGCCGGCGACCAGTGTAGATAGTTCGTAGAGATCCAAGCCTGGATCCGAGATGGATGACACCTGAAAGCAGAGTGGACCAAGTTCGTACTACTAGCCAGTAGTCAGAGGGTACCAGGAGGGCACCGGATGATCGTCACCTCGACTAGGTGAGTGGGCGACGCTAGGCTCTGCAGTCTCACGGACCAGGAGGCGTTGTCGGCGACCAGGATGGAGGTGCGAGCTGTCCCACGAAGGTTGATGCTGTCAGCGTCGCTGGGCCCAGGATTGGGGCAACAAGCCTTGGCAGATTCAGGGCCACGGGGTGGACCTAAAATGGCGTCTTGAGTGGACCAGGAGGGTCCGGGGTGCTCCTCTTCAGAGGAGAGCAAAGGCCAGTCTGGAGCAACCAGACCAGCAGCGTTGGTTGTCGGACGTCGTCGAGAAGGCCACAAGCCAGCGGCTAGTAACCAGACAACGTGCTGAGCAGCGGAAAGCAGAAGGGCCCCACGCAGATCGTGAGATGCAGGGAGGCTGAGCTTCGGTGCTGGAGCTGCTCAGGGTCGGGGCTTCTCGGACCCCAGAGCACTCACCAGAGGATCCCTCGGCGGTCGTGCTGTTTTAAGAAAGCGTGCAGGTTTTGAAGATGGCCGGTCCCTCGAGGTCTTGTCGCACCCACGGATCTCAGCTGAGCTGACGATGTGGGTAGAGGTCAGAGGTGCCAGGGAAGCCGGTTCGCGTCGAGCTGGGCAGTCGGATTCCTGAGGAAGGACTTGCAGCAAACCGCAGAGTTCTTAGATGGTGCCTGCGGGTGCAGGGTGACTACTCCTTAGCCACAAGGGAGAAATCTTGAGAAGAGTCGAGAGTTCCTTTCGTAGAAAGTATTCTTGATTCAAAGATGATCTAATTTGGAAGGGTCCCCGCTCCTGCCTTTATCCTAAAGAAAGGGGTGGGTACGTGACTAGGTCCTGCCCTAGGGGTGGGACCAGAAAGGGGGGTGGTTACACCTCTCTCCCATGCCGGACTTTCCCCAGGTCAGGGGCTAGGTGCCCCTGGAACTGGTTCTAGCCGGCAGATGCGTAGTGAGCACCGGGGTGCCACTCCGCAGTCACCTTCCTGTAAAGCCCTGCCTACCCAGGATACACAAAACCCTGTCTGGGATGGTGCGAGCACCGCCCCGGACAGGAAACCCTTTGTCCAAGCTCTCCTCGCTGGAAGAATTCCCAGCAGCAGGAGGTCAGACTCGTGTCTGTGGTGGCAGCATCCATTTTGTGGAGCTGAGGCTTCAGTTAGCTTTAACCGGGGTTCACAGTTACGTATATGTCGTGTCCCTCTAGAAGGGTGGAATGCTAACCCCGTCACCAGCATTGGTGAGGGGTCAGTATCCCGATTCGTATGACACCTTACTCGACATGTCTTGATAACGCGATACCGAAGTTAGCGATATGGTATGCGTTATCATGGAACAGCCATTGGGTCTTGGTTCCGCAAGCTGCAACCGGGCTCGGCTCGTGCCAGAGCCCAATTCACACGATTCCACGCACTCTGCCTTCAGGATTGTCAAGGCCTGCCACAGGAGGGACTGATAGGAATGCGGGTGTCCATGTTAGGTTTAGATATAGGTATACTATATCCAAAGCAACGGGCGAGTACGCCACGTTGCCCCAGCTGTCGTGCAGCCAGTTGTGTCAGATTTAGATGGCCATCCAGGGGTGGCATAATACATGCTGCAGCCCCTGGTAGGCCCTGGGTACACCGATGCCCTGAGTTACAGGGTCTGACAAGGTGGCCCAGTTCCAATTGGGTAGTGCACCTAAGGTACACATAACAATTTAGCGAGAGAACAGCTAGGCTGTGGGTCTGATTGGCAGGCCCACAGCCCGAGAAAGTCGTAAACCAGTGAAACAAAAGCAAAAAGTCTGGGTGATCATAGGATTGCAGACCCTACTCTCCTACAATGTCCAGTCAAAGGATTCAATTGCAGAGCAAAAGGTTATATTTTCTTGTGTTTATATGACACGGTTGGGAGTGTGTGTTGAATTGGGTCATTTCAGATAAAGCTACTACTTCAATATGTTTCCACTCATGCCACAATATTGTTACGCAAACATATGTCTAAACATGTTCCCAAGCTCATCTTTATAACCCAGCCTCACTACAAGCAACATTTCCTTCCATGATAGGAAAAAACTCACCTAAATATGCCCTAAGTAAATAGTGAGAGTTAGGCGGGGGTAAGGGGCTATAGGCTAGGCACCTTTCAAATAAGGGGAGGGGCGACATGCACTCTTCCTTGTTGGGGAGTGGGTGGTTAAAAATTCCCTGGCAGGGAGCAGGGAGGAGGGAGTTCTTGGATGGTGGGGGTATGTTTTGTTCATGTATCCAAGTCACAAGGTTTGAAAACATGGAATCAGCCACACATAACCTCTCCATACTTGAAGGGAATGGGGTCACATTGTTATTTAAGAACTGTATGCCCGAATGTTTTTCAATGTCTAGAGTTGCCCGAGACATATTGAGTATCAAAGTCATTACTCCATAATAAACCTATCTACAGGAACCATGGCAGGAAGATTTTGTAGAAAAGTCACTCTCCGTCCTGACCTGGAACATTAAAGGGATGGGGGATAAAATAAAATGGAGCACTGTGTTACAATATCTTAAAAGACAAGCCCTTGACTTGGTCCTGTTACAGGAAACACATCTAGTGGGGAATAAATGTAAAGTCCTGACGTGATGGGGTATAGACTCCTGGTTCACGTGGGATATACCTCAGGATCTAGGGGAACACGAATGTTAGTCAAAAGAAGTCTTGCATTCACTCCGACACATACATGGACGGATCCCCAAGGTAGATTTGCTGTTCTGGAGGCAAGTTGGAAGAAAAGGCGCTCGATGTAATCTCAGTTTACCTTCAACCAGTGCTAGGTAAGGAGGCACTTACAGACCTAGGGAAAATCATGGTAGATCTCCCAATGGGAAACCTTATTCTGGGTTTGAATTTTAACATGACCATTGAAGACCATATAGATAGACAACCAAACCACCCCCAGATGTGCCCCAGTACACATATGTCAGAATTTACAAAGGCCATGGGACTCACTGATGTATGGCGATACTTTCAACCAGACCTGACCCACTTTGCCTATTACTTGAATGCCCATAAAAGTGTGTCCCGTGTAGATTTTTTTTTGACACACTTAGCCGATATTGGCAATTTTCGGAACCCATGCTGCTTACCAAGAGGCATCTCTGACCGCTCTACGATGTGGGTGGAGCTTACATACTATAATCAAAGATAGCATAGCATAATAGTCCTTAACCCCTAGCTGCTCAAAGTTCCAGATATAAAAGCAGCAACAGCAATTAGTACCGCTTGAAAGTGAACTACAGCAGCTCAAAACAGACCACACACGGTCACCTACCGAAACCACTGCACAGCAACTAACCAATAAGCAATTAGAATATAAAGCGCTGGCTGGAGAGCGAGTACCGTCCCGATTGCTTGGCACATGGCACAGGCTGTATGAATTGGGAGACAGAGCTGGCAAAAAGCTGGCATGGTTGGAAAAAAGAGAACAGGAAGAGTGCTGGGTACCCATATTAACACTTAGCAATACACAGCATCTCTCAGACCCACAAGCTATTGCAGATGCATTTGCAGATCATCCAGAGAAGGTCTATACTTCCTCGGTTACCACTACAGCAGAGGACTCCTGCCAATTGCTAGCCGATGTTAATATCCCTACCCTGTCCACTGAAGACAGAGATACCCTGAAGGAGGATCTCACAGATGATGAAATCAGTTTCGCAATGAATAGTATACAATCGGGGAAGGCAATGGGACCCAATGGGGTCCCTATTGAATTCCTAAAAACAACTGCCTCACATGTTGCGCCCCATCTAAGAGAAATGTATACTGAAAGTTATGAAAAAGGAGTCCTGCCTGAGGACCAACGATTGGCTTCTATTGTTATTCGTAAGCCGGGGAAACCAGCGGACTGTTGCGGATCCTATAGGCCGATTTCATTAATTAATGTGAAAGCGAAAATCCTTGCAAAACTCCACGCGTCTCGCCGGATCTCAAGGATCCCGTCATTGGTTCATGCGGACCAATCGGGCTTTGTGCCAGGCTGGAATACCGCACTAAACATCCACCACCTCCACAATGTCCTGGGTCGCAAACAATTAATAGAGGAAGATGCAGTGGTGTTATCCCTGGACGCCATAATGCCGTTTGATTCAATAGAATGGCCATATCTCTTTAAGGTGCTTCGGCGCCTAGGGTTTGGTCCAACATGTCTGGGTTGGATTATGCTTCTTTATATGGATTTAAAAGGCCAGGTCAAGGACAACAACCACCTGTCCAGGACATTCTCACTGGGAAGGGGTACAAGACAGGGTAGCCCCCTATCCCCCTTAATTTTTTCACTAATGTTAGAACTACTGGCCTCATGGGTGAGGAGCGACCCACTGCTCAGAGGATTGAAACGGGCTGAAGGACAAGAAGATAGGATATCTCTCCACGCTGATGATATCCTGCTTTATCTGGCATCCCCTCATAAATCCATGCACAGAATTTTAAATATCTTCATGAATTTCAGCAAATATTTCGGTTATTCGATTAAGTGGTCCAAATCAGTGATCTTTGCTATTCAGAGACCATTTCCAATACTCCCCTCAGAATGCGAGGTGGAGATAGCTATTGATGGATTCAGCTACTTTGGAATTTATATAACCCCAGAACCTCAGATCTTTCACGCTTGAAATCTAGCCATCCCTCTGGAGAGACTGCGTAATAACACCAAGCATTGGAGATCACTGCCTCTCTCCTCACTGGGGCGAGCTGCCCTATTTAAGATGCTGGCTCTCCCCCGTTTTTTTTGTACGTCCTTCAAAATTGTCCTTGCAGAGTCCCCGACTCCTACTTCAGGAACATCGAGAGTGAGGTTAGAACTTTACTGTGGGATGGGGAGCGCCCCCTTATAGCTTTACATAAATTGACCAAGGGTTGGCACGATGGAGGTTTTGCACTCCCAGATTTGCGACTATACTATTGGGCTTCATAGTTGAAAGTGGTGAATCACTGAGTCTATCGCTCCCCGATGGACCCTACATATATGTTAGATAAATATCAGCTGGGCAAGGAAGGCTGCCTGGGAGCCCTCTATTCGAAAGTCTGAAAAGGTCGATAACTGGGCCCAACAGACCACACAGTGGAGACCATGCACCAAGCTAATAGACGTATTGGCTGGTCAGACGTACTAACTCAGGCCTCTCCATTATGGTCCACTCAAAAACTAGGACTATTATGTAACCAACTCTGCTTTGATAGATGGGACACTATTGGAATTTCCACAGTAGGCCACTTAGTGAAAAATACTAACATTTGCAGAATTAAGGGAGAAATATGAACTAGCTCAGGGGGAGGTCTTCCGTTGCTTACAGAACCGTCATGCTCTTAAAGCAGTCCTCTCAGGCACAGAAAACATACCAGAATCATCCCCCCTAGAGGAACTACGGCTTTCTGAACCTATATTAGAAAAAGATGTATCATTAACCAATTGAAAACTATGTAATAACCTGCCGGATCTATTTCACACTCTCCGAGAACGGTGGCAAGCCGATATAGGGCAAATTGAAGATGACGACTGGCAAACGGCACTGATGTCCCCAAGAGAAGCAGCCATCCCTCTTAGACTCTGTCTTATTCAACTAAAAATCCTGCATAGAACTTATCTTACTGTGGTTACACTAGCAAACATTGGGAGTCGACAAGATATGTAGTGTCTCCACCAATGTTATCAAGACGCAACCTTTTACCACACTATAAGACTATGTCCTCAGGTTCAAACCTTATGGGGAAAGGCAACAAGACAAGGCAGAGAGCTAGGGCTCCTTAATATATGGCAGGCGACAGACCTTACGGAGGTGGAGCAACAAATGACTACTCTGGGATACACGTTAGTGAAACTCGCAATAGCAATGAAATGAGGAATGGTGGAGGGGCCATCGCCGAAGAGTTGGGCGAAGGAATTAGACAAATGTATGATAGCAGAAAAGGAGTTGTTCAAGTCCAGAGGTTGTCCTAAGAAGTGGGATAAGAAATGGAGCAAATGGAATATGTACCGGGCGTATTTGTGTACCTCGCCTACCAAGGAGACGTAGATGAAAAAGAATAGTGGAGATAGTATAGGTGCAAATGGCCGAGTTAATATTGACTTCTTTTCCAAGATACAAGTGATAAAACTGTATTGCAATGTAGAAATATAAAATATTTGTGAATATTATGTTTTTCAAACCAATAAAAACATGTTTTTTTTTAAATATGCCCTAAATATCGTCACTCAACATCAAAAACTATTTATTCTATACGTCTGAAGGCTGTTCAACGATATTTATCCTTTTCAGATATCCAGGATATTTAGCTTGGCCACAGGCCGCACTGACCTGGGAGGCCCAACACCCTGTTCCAATGCAGGCAAAGGGACCTCTGACACAGGGACAGCCTGGGACATGCAGTTGGGAATTTCTCGAAGGCACCCTTTAAAAGTCAGGGAGTTTAGGATGCCAACCCTGTAGGGGACCTCTCGCCCCCATCAGAGTAGGTGGTTCCAGCACATGCTCAGCGAGCTGCAGGTGAGACCACTGACCGCTCTGCGGCTCATGACGAACACAATTTCACCAATGCCATGCATGATGAAACTCTGAGCAACGCCTGGTGCAAAGTTCAGAACGCAAAGCTATATCTCGTTTCTTGAGTCTCACACCACTTCAAGATTATGTATTATGCACACCAATTAATCATATTGTATAAACAGTCGTATTTTGTTTATTTAATAAACTTTAGGTTGTTTATTTGAGTGTTTTTCCTTTGTCTTTCAATATGGCAAAACCATTTTGTTAATATTATAAGTGCAGTGTGGGTTTACTGACTATTGTCCCTATGCAAATCTAGCAAGCTAAAACCTGGCGAAATTTGAACGGGTAGAAATGGGTCCGATTCTGTCTATTACACTTTATTATGTGCACTGAACGGGAAGCAGAATAGATACCAGCTTTGCCCCAGAGAACAACCGCAAGGTGCTGTAATGGGATGTTTCCTTTGTGACATTACCGCATGGTAAATCTGACCCTTCCAGAATGGGGGTCATAGTTTGCTGGCCACAATCCTTAACTGCAATCATGTAGAATTATCTGGGAGAGCGAATAGAGGCATGAACAGGGGTCTGATGTATAAGATCACACAAGAGTCAGTAGGAGGGCCATGTGTAAAATATGGAGTGTTTCATAACCTACATTCTGCAGTAAACCACATAATCTAGTATTCTGGCGTGCACTCTTACTGCATGAACACAATATCATCCATAGTACGGGTTTGTTATTAGTATTTCCTGTATATTAGGATTATGCAGGACTTTAAGTGGGCTAAGCACTGGCAGGTCTAGAAATCGGGTGCTGAAATGAGTCCCTGCTGGGATTTCCCTTTTTGCCCTCACCTTCAGGGTGAAGAAGAAAACTTACACCTGCAGCAGTAACATCCTCCACTGCCTTTGATATAACTTCAAGAGACTCCTTATAGTTCTTTCGCAGGCTCACCATTTCAGATCTGAAGCATTTTCAATATTATATACAACTAAGCTGTAGTTGTTGCTTATTTATCTTATGCAACTAACCATTGACAAAGCCAATAGTCCTGGCTTGTTGTCGGTGTAATATTACTTGTTGTATTATATCTGGATGGAATGACAGAAGCAGCAAGATACCAGTCAGGCGGGACACTATGCTAAACACAGATTTTTAGCTTATGTGTTCTTAAGCCATGCCCTTAATTACATCAGACACGCCCTTTGGAGAGATCCCCCCTGTAATGGTGCGGGCCCTAGGCCGCAATGCATAAATAACTTTGACACAGATACAGTTAGTTAGCGGGTAGAACTGGCACAGGGCAAGTGCGCCCAGCCCCTTTTATTATCAGGTTCACATGTCCTGTGATGCCTGTGTTGGATGGGTGTTGGGTAGGGTGTAAGCCAGTTCTCGTGGAGTGGCTAGCACAGACAACAACTAGAAAGGTGACCAGCAGGTCACTACATCACCCACCTCAGTTTTTTCATCCCACTTAAAGCGCTGGGATTATGATTTGCACAGTAAAGTTGTGTATCCTCGACCTGCATAGTAAGCAGTGGTCGTCTCATTTTGCCACCATGATATCCATAAATGTTGTTGCGGCCATGAAAAGGTGCCAGTGCTGTACTTTATGATATTTATAATATTGCATCACTCTAAAAGAAGTGAGAAGTGATTATGGCCGTCACTAGGCATGGGCAGTGTGGCCAGCTGCCCAGGGCCTCGCACTCAGCCCACCAGCATGGGGCCTGCACCAGTTTAACAAACCCCCAGCCCCTATTGTACACCCGCCCATTCAATTGAAAGAAGGGCATCTCTTTGCAATTGGGCCCATTAAAGGGAGGGTAGGGGGCCCTCCCTGGGCCTCTTAGGGATGGTGCCCCAGTTGCAAGGAGATGCATTTTGCAGGTTTGTCTTGCAATTAGGCCTCCTGCTCGGCAGCCTCTTCAGAGACACTGTGGGACGCCCATTGTTAGCACTTTAGCGCCCCACAAGTTTAACTCTCAGCCCCTGCCCGCAATGGGCAGTAAAAGAGGTGCTTGTAGGTGGCTAAGAGGAGGACCCGCGGCCCAGGAGGAGTCTGAACAAAGCAACTTCTGGAGCCCTGAATATGTCACGTATGCAAATTAGAGGGGCCCTGCATAGTTCCTTTCGGCTCAGGCCCCCAAAAATCCTAGAACCGGCCCTGGGAGGGAGCGTTGAAAGAAGAAGAGCTGCCATAGAGAATCCTTAGCACAGACCTTTTCCGACAAGAGCGGTGGGAAGGGATGGGGAGGTGGTGGTGGTGGGTCTGGGAGGGGCGCGTTTTATAAGTGCTAGGGACGCCAGCTAGACTCGCTCAGTTACTAGCGCACACGAGGATTTTTTCATCATATTTAAATAAATACACAAGTACAAACAATAGAGTTGGGAGCTGAGATAGAGGACGATTGAGGAGATGATAGGGTGACATTTGAACTGGAAGGAGTGGGGTGACCAGAATTGTAAATGCTAAAGTAGTGAACCTTAGATAAAAGGTAACTGAAATAGTGAATCCTTTATGAAATGATATACTGTAGTTATGAATCCTCGGTCTAAAATGGCACTGCGGTGGTGCATTTTAAGATGTAGGGGCACTGTGGTAGTGAATACCCGATGTAAATTAAACTTGCAATAATGAAGGTTAAATAAATGTAAGAACAATAGTGAACCATGGATGTAAAAGGGCAAGACAGCAATGGTGTCTGGATGTAAAATAACACTGCAAAGTTTCATTATACCAGTGAAATTACACATTCGGATTGAGTCTCAGCTTGTAAAATTCACTAGTACAGTGCACTTTCACTCCTATGATGTTGATGCAAAGTGCACTGCAACATCGAATCCTGCATTTCCTTCGCCATGTAGCCCATTGTTTCCCTAAGCCTTGGTAAGGCTTATATCCCTATTTTCAGGAAAATGTATATGCAATGGCATTATTCATCAGTGTATGGGTAGCCCTCGAGCATGCAAAATTCTATTTTACCTAGAGTTCTGAAATTCCTGTCACCTCTTCCTCCACGCTATACCTTCCCTACTCACGTCTTTTCTTTCTGTTTGCGTTTGTGCTCAGTGCACCCCTATGGGACGTTCGGTAATTTCCCGCCTGACTGCAGTTACCACTGTCAGACTGGATAGCAGCTAGCTAAGAAGCATACATCCAGGCCTAAGGGAGGAGCGCAGGATTGTTGTCAAACGGAGTTGTTCCGTACAAGTCTCACAGCAGGCCCTGGCAGTCGGAACCAGGTGTTCTCACCATGGGCCGACCACAGCTGTCTCGAGAGCTGGCAAGCGACGCTCAACAAGCACACACAGGCGTATCCACGCCGAGCGCGCAGGTAACCAGGTCGGATGCTACTAGAGTGCCGCGACATCTGGTAGACAGCGGCTGTGTAATTAACGCTGGCGTGCGCACCTGCGGAGAGAGGGGTGCCTCTCCCAAGTCTGACACCTCAGATTAGAACGTTTCCGTTATCTCGCGCTGCGCCCTCGTGGCAGACGCTCCGAGGTTGGTGCAGGGAGCATGCGGCTCGCGCAGAACGTCAGTCAGGAGCGATCAAGGCTCTGGAAGGGTCAAGGGGACGCCTTTGACAGGCATTGCACGCCATATAGCACATTTCTGTCTTAATTTACGTATTTATAAATTAACTCTTCAGGCGTTTAACATGAGTAAAAAAAAGGCATACAGCTTTTCGCTACACAAGTACTTAAGAGACTCTATGATATGGAGGCTGGGTTTTGACTACATTTACGGGAGATCCGGGAGGCACCATGCATTTTATACTAATTTAAGCTGCAGCAGTCCCCTTTGTTTCGGAACATAAAACTATTTCGAATTGCCTTAGTAAGGAAATAAAATAAAAGCCTGGTAAGAATTGACAGCTGCTGCCTCTTTCAGGGACAGCATGACATTTTGGGAGATAGTAAATCACCTTTTTTTTTGTGTCAAATTCTTATACCCCCAAGGTTGAAGCTCTGATCCCCAAAATTAAGTGGGTATCCCATTTTTCGGGAGTTTTCCAACCTACCCAGGGAGGTCGACTCAACATTGCTGACACCTTGGCCTGTTGTGTCAGATGTAGCTCAGGTCCCATTGCTCAGACCTATTCAATTGGGCGAGGTCGTTTTGGTGATAAACCACTTATCCCCTAGCCCCAATGGGGGGCCAGTTGATGAATTTAAATAAAAATATACCTTTGGGGTCCAGTTTTAACAAACGTTTTAAGGTGGGTAGTGGAAGGCCACATACACACGTCTTGGTGTTCTGCCACCTTAATCCCTATTTTCAAAAAAGGAGAAAAATACGACCCTGCCTGTTATAGGCCAATCTCTTTGATTGACACTACTGCAAAAATATTGGGGAGGGTAATACTAGCCCAACTAGAAATTTTGGGATAATGAGAATAAGATCTTAACCCCCACTTAGTTTGGGTTCAGACTGGTCATGGGAACTCGAGAACAATCATTAAACCTGCACCTTATTACTAGCAAATATGTAGAGGCAAAAGGGGGGCCATGCATATGGCTTTTATAGATCTCTCACATACATTCAATCTGGTTAATAGGGTCAAACGTTGGGAATTAAATGTGGGCTTTTACACACAAAAACAAAGCTCCTGAGAATGGGGGGACTTCACTCAGAAAGCCAAATAATTTTTGTTACTTAGGCATAACTTTTAGCTTTACTGTAAGATGGAAGGCACATAGTCAAACGAAATTCCTACAATGGGCAAAAATACGTAAACTTCTCTTCCATTTTTCAAGGACTCTAAATCACAAAACTCTGCCTAAAACTATTGCTTTGTTTAAATCAAAATGTATTTCAGCTGCTGTTAATAGGCTGGTGTGTGGGTGTTCCGAAATGCGGATAAACTGCAGCGTAGTGAAAATGGTTTCACCCGCAGAATGTTGGCAGTGCCAAAAAACACTGCCAATTTTATTTGCCATGAGTAGCCAGGCATCCTGTTGATAGGGAACCAGATGAAAATTGTCCCACTCTTGTTTTGGAGCAAATGCTGGCTGAATCATGAGGCTGAACTGGTAAGAGAGTATATCTCTGACAGCTTCTCCTTACAAAATCTTACTAAAACCCCGTGGTTGTCCTACATTAAATTTGATTTTCTGAAATTGGGCCTTGCTGATATGTGCGCACATCCCTGGAACATTAAGCCGGATGCAGAGGCTATTATGAAATCATGCCATGCAGAGATTTGTAGGGACAAAAGATTGCAGAGACTGTTCAAAATCAAGTCTGTTGTGTTGCATGCCCATATGCCAATGGATACTAATTTCGAAACTTACTTGATCTGAATTAATAATATATTTCACTGATTCTTGTCAACATGCTTTGGGCTAAATCTTATCCATTTTAAATTTGCTTTCCCAACTCCATGTACATGGAATTATGAATTATCACCAAATCATTGTTTTAATGTTTCATCACAGAGCACTGTACTTTATTTTGTCCTTTATACTAAGGCTTAAGAGTTGCCTTCTTAGTACCTGATCTGTGTCAGACAGGAATTACGTCTTTTCCGCATGTAATGGGTACTTACACAAATTAGTCTCAATAGACTTGTGCCATGCAGTCCTAAATTTTGTTAAGAGTGCGTTAAATATTAGAAGACGTTATGAGCTGTTAAACTTTTAATTGGCTGTAAACCTCATTTTATGCAATTACTTATTAAATCCCTTATGAGTACTATTGTTAGCTACCAACAAATGCAAATGTTTTTGTCTTTTGAGATAAATATACAAACATTACTATTTAAAAATTAAAATATATATATTATGCTTTGTTTGTACATGTTTCATTCTTTTATGGCAAAATATGCTGAATAAAGAAGATTTTGACTTTGTTCACCACCCCAAATGTAAGCGATGTGCAGGCACTGTAAGAAATCCAGTTGTATCAGAGTGCAGGAGTATTTACACAAATAATGATTTAAATAGCATTTACTAATTTATTTTCATTGTAATTCTTTATAGCAGTACTTGCCCCAGTGTAGGGTGTCAAAGTGCTTCACATCACACGCAGACAATAAATCATGCACATGTGCACATCGATGTACAGGAAATACAACATAAGACAATAAGGCTTATTAGGTGTAGGAGTCACATATCCTCCATACTTCTAAACATTAAATGTTAAGCGTGCATGGTCTGGAGAAACACAAAGTCTGGATTTTAAATGTAACACAGTGGTTGGGGTTGTTTGTACTAACAAGACTTTATGACTACTCAAAGGAACCCTTCTTCGAAAACTTAGAATAACACGAGGTTGTGAACAGAAAGGATCTGAAGTCATGACTTGCAGTTTGCATGCAGCCCCTTGATGCCAGTTCATACCTCACTGTGCTAATATTAGAAGGAATGCAACATATAAACTGGAAATAACACAAGGATCTTTGTGCGAAAAGTAAGGGCGGGCTGTGAACTCTGTTCCGCCAGCGAAGTTTGCAGGAATTTAGCAACTCCGCACTCCGTTCAGAGTGCAACGTTTTCTAAAACTCCGCCTACGCAGTGGAGCGGAGTACACTGGTGCAGGCCGAGACTTACCTGCCACCCAAATCGGTGTCTCCTCTGTACTGCTGCTGGGCCTGGCTCCACAACTTCCTCTGCTCCGGGAGAATTACAGGAAGAACTGCAGTGCGCATGGCGTACTGGGTGAAGACATGCCTGACCAGGTTTGAGGACCAGATAAGTGAAAGATCTGCCTCCCCATCCCATCCCCTAATTCTATGAATTCGCATTACAGGATCATGGACACTCTTATGGCTCTGATCGATAAATAAGTGTAGAAGAGGCCTCTGATCATGAAAGGGCACATGCTTATTATAGCTTCGTGTGCGAGGCATAATGATTTGAAGGTAATCTGCGTATCAATAGGCAGCCAACGCAGCTTTTTCATAGCCTCCCTCACTGGTTCGTGATGAGGGGTTTTGAGAAGAAGTCTAGCCTCTGCATTTTAAACTGTCTGCAGGTTATTTGTCACATATTTTGGTGAAACTAAATAGAGTAAATTCTCATAGACCAATCGAGACACCCCCAAGGATTGTATCACAATTCTTCTTTAGTATTCCGGTAAGAGCTCCAGAATCTTCCACATCATTCTAAGTAGCCCAAAGCAGGTTGCAGCAAGTTATTTTGCTTGAGCGTCCATCACTAAGGCTGTATCCAGCCACATTCCCAGACTCATTATAGGGAAGTTGGGGACAGGTGGATTGTCCATACAACTAGACCAGCCAATCACAGGCCTGTAGAGAGTGTTGTTCCTCAAGTTCATTAACACTGTCTTATCTCCATTTAGTTTTAAACAACAACTTGCCACCCATTTAGCCACTTTTCCGAAAATGCACTAGTTAGTGATGTTCCAAGTTCGACCTATTAGCAAAGTAGACCACTAACTGTGTGCCATTTGCATAGGAGACTACATAAGTGACTGAATTTCAATAGTTTATCAAGAAAGCACACCTGAAACTAACAAACAGACTCACTTCCAGATATAAATTTCCAAGGTTTGAAGTTAACCCTTTTCAAACCCTCACCACCCGCTGTCCAAAGCATTGTCATGACTGCGAATGAATGTCTAATGTACTCCTGGCAGCATTAATGAGATACATTTAGGTCACTACTGTGTAGCGTTTACTGGGCCCTTGCATAACATTTCAATATACTTTTCTTTGTTTAAATTTCTTTTAATGATTTCAAAAACAAAAGGAACAGCGAGCGAGCTAATATGCTCTATGGTCATCGGGGTGCAACCCGGCAATCGCATTACTATATTCAGCCAAAGAAATGATAAAATTAACGAAAAAGAGAACACCCAACCACCCGCCCTCCTCCCTCCAGATAGAAAATATACCTCCATGAGATGGTAACAGTAAGGTCGAGCTAGGGTAGGCCTGTAAAAAGGAATATGCTAGGTAGCTGGAGTGTTTCGGGCGGGTAACCTGGGGGGTCCGCAAGTCGCAGGAGCTGCAGATATTTGGGACAAGTAAGCTACGTGAACTGGAATGACAATAGTGTGAGGAAAGGCTCCCACAGGTCATGAAAGGAGGCTCCTAGATGAGTCAAAGAAAGTGGAATCTTTTTCATTCCCAAGATGCACCACATTCTATGAAGCCATCCCAGCCGGCTTGGAACTGTCTTAGAACCCAGGAAGGCCCAGAAGAACAAACACTGGGAATCAAGGGATCTGAGTGTAGAAGTGGGTATCCACGTCATCAAGGTTCTGCTGCAAATATGTCCCCAAGGAAGGACACTCCCACAGTAAATGAGGAAGGATACCCAACTGGCATCAGGCTCTCCAACATTGCGGGCTACTTGAGGGCTACCTCTATGAAGTCGTACAGGGGTGAGGTACTTTAGTAGCTGTCTCAACTGAGGACATATTGTGTGCTGTGCATCTGGCCCTAAAATAGATGTCATTCCATTCTTTCTGCGTCAGGGCTCTACCTAACTCCCCTTCCCAACGCAACTGGCCAGGGGTCTTCACAGTATCTGAGGTGCATCTAGTACACTTATATAAGTCCGAGGTCAGATGTGCATCATTATGGCGTGTGAGGAGCCACTTCTCGAATGGAGTGGTGTCTCTCGTGCCTCCCAGTACATCTCAATGTAACACCCAATGGCGAACCTGCATGAGGCGATGGTGCTCCATTTCCGGTATAGCCAGCTCTTTCCCAAGATCAGTAAAGGATCGGGGCCTGGAAAGATCAAAAAGGTGACCTATAGAGTGACTTGATTCTTTGGTCCAGTGTCAGAAGCCCTCTGAGTCTAGACCCGGTGCAAAGTTGGGGTTATGGACTATAGGTGTGATCAGGGACGGAAAGGTTGTAAGCCCTCGGGGGACAGCAACCTTGTCCTATGCTAAAAAAGTAGGTCAAGTCACCACAGAGAGATATAGGTTTTGAGGCCATCCCGCACGCACAAGGAAGGGAACACTCCACAATGGCTGGCCAGCGAGATACTGATCCCTAAATTACCAATGTTTCTCAGACTCTGGACTGGACCACTCCATCAGAGCTCTCATTTGGGCTGCCCACCAGTAATCATGGAGATCGGGGACCCTCAGAACTCCCTCAACAGGGTCTCTGTAAGTGAGCTCCTGACGTAACCGAGCCCTTTGGTCTCACCAGACAAAATGTTCTATGTCCCGTTGCAATGAGCGGAAGACCCCCATCGGAGGTCCGAGTGGCAGGGTATGGAACAGATAAAGAATCTGGGGCAGTTTCACCATTTTCACAGCTGCTATACGACCCAGCCAGGAGAGATAGTGCGGTCTCCACTTTCTGAGGGAATCTCGGACCTGCCTAGAGATTGCCGTATAATTTGTCACTCTGGTATCTTGTATAGTAGCGGAGACTTGCAATCCTAGGTAAGGGATTGACCTGCTCGGGCCCACTGGACCGGATACGAACGCTATAGGAGCCCCAGTGTCTCAGGCTGCAAGGAAAGAGCTAAGGACTGAGACTTGTGTACATTGATCCTAAACCCCGTGGCCAGTGCAAACCTGTCCAGTTCATCCAAGAAAGCGGGCAGAGATTCCCTAGGGGGCTCAAGCATAGCCACCACATCATCCGCGTATAAGCAGAGCTTGTGCTCCGACCCCCCATAATGTTCCCCCCTGATATTCGGATAGACTTGAAACCTTTGGGCAATAGGTTCCATCTACAGGGCAAACAGAAGCGGAGAAAGGGGGCAGCCTTGTCTCATCCCCCTGCATATGGGAAAGGCCAATGAAGCCGTCCCATTCACCCGCACCGTGGACGTGGGGCTTGCGTAGCTGCCAAATACCCAATCAATGAATCGGCTTGGGAGGCCAAAGTGAGTCAGAGTTGCCTTGAGATACGGCCAGTGAACCCTGTTGAACGCTTTCTCAGCGTCGACAGAGAAAATCATGCGTTCAGCTGGGAAGCATTCAGATCTGTCCACTAAATGTAAAAGCCTCTTGGTATTGTCAGAACACTGACCTACAGGAACAAACCCGGATTGGTCCGGGTCGATTAACCTGGGTAGGTGATGAGAGAGCCTACACACCAGGATCCCAGAAAAGATCTGTAGGTCCACATTCAGGAGGGATATAGGGTGAAGGGACCACACAAGCGCCTTACCGTGATCAGAGCCTCCAGCATTGAAGGTGGAAGGAAGGCGGCAGGAGCAGCCCCCATCGAGTTATAGATCTGCACCAATAGCGATGCCAGAAGCGCGCAGAACGTTTGATAAAAAACAGATGAGAATCCATCCAGGCCTGGTGACTTATGAAGTTTCAAACGAGAGATTGCAGAAATTACTTCCTATAAGCAAATGAGAGCCGCAAGCTCCTCCGCCTGGCTTGGTAAGAGTTTAGACGTGGTGACCTCCTGTAGGTAGTGGGTCGACTCATCATTGGGCAGGGTCTGGGCCGCATATAGGGTCTCATAGAATTGCCGAAACGCCTCCACAATCTAATAATCGGTATCACATTCCCATTCCCTGCTGGTCCCAAATCACAGTAACATGGGACGCCTGTCTCGGTGCGCGTAACCTGTTAGAGAGAAGCCTCCAGCAACTGTCTCACCCCACATAAAAGGCATGTTTCAGGCTAAGGGTTGCGTACTCGGCCCGATCAACATCCAACCCCCCTAGCTGCGCCCTGGCCGCCTTAAGCTGTTTCCAGACTCTGGCTGCTCCTGTCCGATGATGGATTCGTTCTAGTTCAGCTACCTCCCTGGATAATCGCTCCCTTTTCTCTCTCCAATCTTTATTGTCTTCTGCTGCTATACCCAGGAATTCCGCTCTAACCACCACCTTCAATGCTTCCCAAAGTGTCATTCTAGAGATGGTAGGGGAGTCATTGAGGTCTAGGTAGTTGTTTCTGCACTGTTGGATTTGCTGTACCACTAAAGAATGCTGCAGCATGGTCTTACGCAAGCACCAGAACCTCCGTGCGGGCCGATATTGATGCAAGGACAGAGAAATCTGCACTGCCGAGTGGTCAGGTAAGGGGCAGGGGAGGATTTTGATGTCTCCTGTCTGTTGTGTCAGAGGTGAGCACGTAGTCGATTCTGGCATATGTCTTGTGGGGATGGGAGTAAAAGGTGTAGTCTCTGGACCCTGGGTGACGCAACCGCCAAATGTCCGTGAGCCCAGCCTCTGCTAGAAGACATTTCCCATCCCCAGAGAGAGCCCCAGTCTGCCCCCATCGCTGCCCTGACTGGTCTACTGAGCCATCAAAGGCCAGGTTAGGAGCACAGTTTTATCCGGGAGGCCCTGATCTCATGTGCTACGTCCCGGATGAATCCCTTTTGGCCAACGTTGGGAACATATACAGTGGCTACTGTGAGAGTGCGTGTGCCCAGGGTGAAGGTGTGTGCCAGTAATCTACCCTTGATCTCGGCCTGTTTACAAACTAACTGACCTGGGAACTTAGCAGAGACCAGGATCGCCACCCCAGCTGTTTTAGAGGTATGAGAAGAAAACAGTTAAAAGGGAAAGGCCCTGGACCTCAGTCTATGTGTATCGGTCTTTAGAAGGTGTGTTTCCTGAAGCAGGCAGGTTTGGGCGTCAGAGTTTTTGAGGAAGGACAAGACTGCCCGCCTTTTAGTAGGGTTGTTAAGCCCCTTAACGTTAAGAGACATGATCTTAATGTCATACGGCATGAGGCGAGATCATGGAGTACGCTACGATGAGTTGCCCCTGGCCCTGTAGAGTCGGATATAAGGGGCCAATTACAGAGACCATTAGCCCATCATGGCTGGGGGGAGGAGGAATGAACCCTGAAACCCACAACAAAAACCTTACAACTGAAAACAATAATTTGCAAAGTCCACAAATGTCCCAGGCAAACTGCCCTGTGGAGAGACATGAGATGGAAAACAGGAGTTCCCCGCTGCCCCCACCCCGCACAGAGCCCAGCCAGTCAAATCAATATGGATCCCAGAGCATTACATCAATCGTTTCCCAAGCCGGAGTATTTCAGTCAGCAGTATTTAAGTCTTCTGATAGAGAGTGCAGCACAGTCGTGCGTTCCTTAGCGATTGTTTCCGGATCTGGGCAGAGACGCCATGGAGGGTTTCCAATACATTGCCATCTTGCTGAATCGGTGCGGCTTCTAGTGGGAGAATACCTCTCTGGCGTGTCGCAATCGTCTCCATGCAGATGAAGAAGTGACGTGGCCTCATTAAGAGGGCGGACCTGGTGAAGCTTGCCCTCCCATTTAAAAATTAGTCGAAAGGGGTGACCAAAAGAATAGGACATGTCCTTGGAACGCAGAAAAGCTGTTACGGGCCGAAACACCCGTTGTTTCTGCCAGGTCGAGGCTGCCAGATCAAGAAAGAGAAGAGGCCGACAGGTGAGAAAGCCTATGGGATGTTTAGCCCCCGCCTCCTGCAGGAAGCGTTCTTTAAGTTGAAAATCATGTACGCAGGTCAGGATATCGGGAGGAGGGGCAGTCGTAGGCCTCTTGGGCCCCATACAATGTGTTCGGTTCAGCTTGATGCGTGGTTCCGGAGAATCCCCCAAGATATGATGAAACAGTTCCACAACAAAGGCCTCAATGTCCTGTTCCTCCGACCCTGAGAAACCATCTGGATCCTGATGTTATGCAGGCGGGAGCGGTTCTCGAGGTCCTTTGCATGGGCTTGGAGATCCATGTGCTGGTCCCGAAGTCACAGGACCTCTTGTTAAAGCTGTGTCACCTCCTCATCTCGCGCCGTTGTTTGGTTTTCCAGCTCATCAACTCTCTCTCCCACTGAGTCTAAGTCCCTGGTCATCTCTCAAGGTCTCCATGGTCAGGTTTTTTTTTCATAGTATGGAATTCTCTTGTGAGATCTTCGAAGAGGGATTCAAGGACACTACGTGTGACCGGACCCTCTGGATCATCTAGGTCTTGCCGTGCCAGGGGGCCTACTTGCGTCGTCGATGCCTCAGCTTCTCCAGTCGCAGCCTTGAGAAGGAGGTCCTTCACAGATCTCTCCTTCCTAGATTTGGTGGTGGCCATTGTGATGGGGCCAACTGCCCTTGTCTGCAGGTGGAAGACAGTGCTATACCACAGCAAGAATGCAGGCCCAAGGACCGGACAGTCTTGCATCCAATGCACTCACATTCACTCCTCCTCCAGTTGTGCTGTGAGGGGTCTGGAAAGCTATGCCTCAGTGCGCCGTTCCATGCGCCCGGTTACCTTGGTCAGTCTGCTCGCCTCAGCGATACCTCGGCAACTCCGTAGTTCTCCGCTGCCAGGCACTTCCCAATTCATGCGGAGTCGCCCTTAAATTCCGGGCACTGCAGGTGCCGTGTTGTTAGGGCATCGAGTAGTGTCACTACTTGGTCGGATCGGCTTCTTACCCCCATCTAGGTAAAAGGGGGCCTGCACTGTTTTGTACGCGGATCCAGTCCCCCGCCTATACAGATTGCAGCACTCCAGGGGCATTAAAAAGGACCACCCCACTGGCCAGAAGGGGGGGGTGCTCTTTAGGGAGTCCAGCATGTAGCACTGTTACCGCCGCTGCAAGGTTGCCTGTAGCTACTCGTGGACCCAGGCACGATCCACCCAACTCCTGAGTCTTGCAGCAGAGCAGAGGGGGTGGATCACAGCTTCCAGGAAGCTCCGGGGATCCGCTGCCGCTGCGGGTAGGCTCACCTGTTTGGATCAGCGAGATAGGCACCGCTAGCGACAGCAGCCGCAGGCTGCCATTTTCTTTCCCTACACAGGCCTCGCTGATGCGGTCGTGAATCCCACTGGGGGCAGGTCACAGTGTCTTCTCTCCCTCCCGGGGCCTGCGGCCGACTCCCAAGGGGCCTCTGGTAGGCTCCTCAATGAAGTGCATGACCACTCTTGGCACCACTCAGCCAAGAGTGCGGACAAGGTGTAGGCCGCAGATCGCACAGCGTCCGGGCGGGACACCAGTCGCCAAAATGCATGAAAGTGCTGCAACAGCCCTTCGGCAATCACCGGACCAAGGTGAGGTGCGGGCGGTGTCTGTGAATCCGCTATCAGCTGCTTTGTGGCGGGGCCCAGGCCAGAGGTCGGAGAGACGAGCAGGCACGTCCTACTTGGTCGCCATCTTGGCCAAACCTTTCAATATACTTTTAACCTGCCGCTACCTTGCACATACAGTTGGTCCTCTGATGGTTCTTGCTCTGTTCTTGCTAGTTTTTGACTGTAATGGAAAAGAACGTTTGCATTCAAGTGAAATAGCATTAAGCTTTAATAATCAATCAGTAAAGGATTTAATTAAATATACCAAGCCCCTGAGATCTAGGGAGAATGTGATGGATGATCAGGAAAATCTTTCTCAGCAGAGGTAGTTTTGGACTAATACTGTGAATGTGTAGATAGACATGGCAAACAAAGTGATCCTTGTAAAGACTCTTAGGAAAGTTCATCAAACTACCAAGTAGCCAGTTCCACTTTGTCAGGACAGCAGTCTGTCTCAGTCTGTCCCTGTTATCACAAAAGTCACAGCAGATTGACAAGAACCCTTTATCCGAAAGGTTCAATCTGCATCACAACACCGCTCAGCAGCAACACGTCCTAGTCCCAATAGCAAAAATTAAATCTGAATCAAAAATCAGATAACCTATGTCTAGAGAAACAACCACCACTCACACTTTTCCCAAAGTTGAGCAATTACACTCAACAGGTTTCTGGGGGGACACCCACTGGCATCACCAAATTGTCAGACCACTCAGTTCCAATGGTCAGTCCAAAGTAAGATAAGGGTGATGTAGCAGAAAAAAAGATAAAAATCCAAGAAATCAAGTAAATCGATTTACGTAGCTCCTCATGTCATTTAGGATAATGACACATTGAACAATAAAACATTGAAGACATGAGAGTTAAAAAAGTTCAGTTCTCATACAGTGTATCAAGATGTGTTGCAAATAAATTATTCAGTCCGGGAGATGTCAAAGGAAACAGTTATCATTTCAATACAGTTTGCTATATTACAAAAAGTTCCCATATGCTTTAGAATATTCAGTCCATGATTTCACTGGAATAGAAAAGTAAAATATGAGGCCTACATGAAATTTGGCTAATGTACGACAATGACCACATTAAATTGTGAATCGCACATCTATACTACCATTATAAAGCAAGAACTTTGAACATTTGAGGCGGGTAAACTCGGGAACAACAGTACCAATCCACACACCCGATACATCATTGTAGGCTATATAAACTTTAAAAATATGCGTTGTTTAAAAAATGTACCTAAAAAAAGTAGTACCTTCGAAGTAGCACCGGCTGCGACCTGCATGCTGACGTCAGGAGCGCGGGGAGGAGCGGCGTCCAGGAGCGTGAGGAGGAGCGGCGGACATGGCGTGGGGGAGGAGTGGCGACCAGCGGTGGACAGGCAGTGAGGACTGGCAGACAGGCGGGAGCAGCGATGATGTACGGCAAGGAGCGGTGGAGCGGTGAACTGAGGAGCGCGGGGGAGGAGCGGCGGCTGAGGTAAGGCTCCGGGGGACCCACAGACAATGTCGGGGCAGGCGGGGGTCGGGGCAGGCGGAGGATGGGGCGGACGGGGGCCCAGGCTGCTGGACAATGTCGGGGTGGGCGGGGTCCCGGGCTGCTGGACAATGTCGGGGCGGGCGGGGGTCGTGGAAGTCTGATTGCTCCCGGACAAGGTCGGGACGGGCTGCTAGTTATCATATAACCTTAGAATACATTGATAAACATTGCAATCTCAGCGACGCTGTGTGCGTGTGCTCTTTGCACGCCTGAGACTGCTGTGTGGTCCGTGGTGCTGTTTAAAAGATGTCTCGTGACCGCATTGCCCCTGCAGCGTGAAACACCGTCCATGCTGCTACATAGTTGTTTGTGGCCTGAGCCGTCATTGTAACTGAGGCTGTGAGGAAAGATCGCCGCCATCGGCCCGAGCCGCAATGTGCTAAAGTATTTCTTGAAGCTAAGGAAGCTACTAGGTGAAAGGGATCGTGATCGTTGTTTGTTGAAAGGAATCTGCCCAAAATCACCAGCGAAGGAGAGGGCAGCGCCGTCCGGCTACAATATCGCCTGGCAACAGAGCTGCAACGTGATCGGTAACGCCCAGCAGGACGTCTGACAAGCGGAGGGAGACAGCAAGGCAGAGCATCCTCCAAGGTAAGGCTTGGACTCTGGCCGGAAGCTGCAAGCATGTGTGGCCTGGGGAAACGTGCAGGAGGAGTACAAGAGTGCTCCAAGCTCCCTCCCGCTGCTCCGCGTTGGTAGTACTGATTTCCCAAGCGGCCCGTACCTGCTCAGCAGTACTTGGGCCACCCTTGTAAGCGTCTGACCGTTGTCTCTGTTGTTAGGGTCTAGTGGTGCCCGAGTTAATCTATGCATCATTGACCGTATTATTCCTGCATTAAAAAACTGCCTGATTTACGCATTGTTGACCGCATTATTCCTGCATTGCAAACTGCCTGATTTATGCAACGTTGACCGCATTATTCTTGCATTATGAACTGCCTGATTAATGGATTATTCACAGCATTATTCATGCATTACAAACTGCCTGATTTGTGCATTATTGACCTCATTATTCTTGCATTACGAACTGCCTGATTTGTGCATTCTGGACTGTCTTAGTACTAAAATATGAACTGCATTCCCAACCACATAGTACTGCATTAGGACTGCATTACAGATCGTGAATTGCTCAATAATACCGTAAGAACCTGCAAGTGATTGCTGGCCTAATAACCGGCCAAGCGAAATATTATGAATACGTATATGTTGGATTTCTATCGATTGGTCTCACCGTAGTTCTTTTTATAAAGATACCTCTATTTTTATGAAACCAGTGTGGTGTCCATTTGTGGTGTTATCACTGTGTTAATGGGAGTGTGGTTGCAAATACTTTACACATTGCCTTGGAGATAAGCCTGGCTGCTCTTGCCAAGCTACAAGGGGGTGAGCAGGGGTTATCCAAGAGTGTGTCCCTCCTTACTCTGACTAGAAGCAAGGGTCCCTATTTGGACTTAGGTACCTACCTCAGCCAACTAGAGACCCCCAGTTCTAACAATTTGTTAGTAAGGGAACCCATAGTTCCAGGTTTTCCTGGAAGAACTCAATCGGAACCCCATTTTGGCCTGGGGCTTTCCAGGACTACAAATCATCAGGTCTCCTCTCACTTCAATGGGAGAGAAAGACAGTATGTCCTGTGAGTTGGGCTCTGTATTGATGGTGAGTGGGGCAGGAGGAGTACTCGAGGCAAAGATGTTATCAAAATTACCCACCCAAGCTTCTTCATCTACATTGTTGTCCAGTGTGGGGTTCTTAGGGTTTTTAAAACGGGGAGCATTGATTATCTTCCAGAATTCTCAGCTAAAAAAAAAAAGAGGGAAATATTATTTATTTATTATTTATTTATCTATTTACCTAAAAAAAAAAGGGAGAAGAATAAGAGAGAATTATTTGCTTTATACTATATCTATTGCCTCTCCACAATGTCTGATTCTGACTCAGACCAAGACAATGTCTCTCTCCCTAATATTGACAATGAAGCTTTTAAATCCCTTATCCATAGAGAAATGCGATCATGCATGTTCTCTACACTTTCCCAAGTTATGGCATCCAAAAGATCCCTTTCTCCAGAAGAGGAAGATGAATTCTAAGAGGGACTCCACAATGACCTCTCTGATTCAAGGGGTAAAAAAACTTAAAAAATTAAAAATATTGACCCTACCCCTAAGAGCACTATTGCAGGTCCTAGTACCTCGGGTGTCCTTAGCGGCACAACTTATCAAGATGTCCATCGCGGCACAACATATAAAGGTGTCCACCGCAGCACAAATCTTAAAGGTGTCCTCAGCGGCACAACCTATCCTAGTGCTCAAAATGATGATTCCATCACCCACGATGATTTCAATAACCTTATTCACAATGATTTTAACGATACTATCTCGGATTTTCCTGATGAATACATCCTCGATCTAGATGAGGATGATCAGGATTTCGAATCCATTGATGATAACCTACCCTCCTCCTCAAAAGATAGTATCTTAGACCCTCTTGGTCAAGAAATGTTTTCTCCCCTCAATATTAAACATCCTAGGAGCTTAGATTGGACTCCTTTGGAACACGTTAGCCAATTCATCACCAAGTGGATCAGGAATCCTCTTGAGAGAAATACTCGCAACCTCTTATGAATGGAATGCTCAAGACCCTCTATTGAAGGCAAAGTCTGCCAAACACCCAATCTCGACCCCGAGTTAATAAAATATCTCTTCAAACTCGGCAGAGATCCTAGGAAGGGCATGGAGAGATCCCTCAAAATCTGCCAAGACCGAGTTCTAGACATCATAGGCCCCCTGTCTAAAATTATCGATGCAGCTGAAGACAGTCACATTAATGGCTCCACCTTGGATACTAACCTCATACGTGGTTGGAGTCAAAGGGCACTAGTCCTTTTAGGAAACGCAAATGCTGACCTTAATTCCGAAAGAAGGAGAATCGTCCTTACTAAAATCAGCCCCAAGTTGAGTGACTTGGCTGACAAAGAACCCTCCCTCAACCCTAAAGGGCTACTTTTTGGGGAAGACCTCATCAAAATGCTAGGTAGATATGTATCAACCTTTACTGCCCTAGATAGAGCTCATCAAAATATGAAGAAAGTCTTCAACCCAAACACTAATAACCTTTTTGGCAGGGCCGGAAGAAGGGGCCAATCTTTCGGCCGTTTTAATCGAAGGCCCTATGGTAGATCCAGAGGCTTTGACACCAGAGGCAGTTACCAATCCTCCTACCAATCTCAATTTTACCCTCCAAGAGGAAGAGGCTTTCGATCAAGAGGTTCCAGACCAAGAGGAGGACCTACCGACAACAACCCACAAAGTAAGTGCTTTGACTTCTTTTTCCCCTCCCACGAAAGTTGGAGGCAGACTAAAATTCTTTCTAGAGAACTGGAAACTTATCACTCAAGATCAATGGGTTCTGAACACCGTTACCGGTTTTACAATAGACTTCATAGATACACCGATTCAGGTTTCTTTTCCAAAAGTAATGTCTCTCTCTCCCGATCAAGAGAAGATCATAGAAGAGGAGATCTCCTCAATGCCCAAGAAAGGCGCAATCACAGAAGTCCCTATGGAATTTCTGACATTCATAAGTACACTCTTTCTCGTAGAAAAGAAGGACAAAGGTTGGAGACCCGTTATAAATCTCAGAGAACTCAACAAGTACCTTGTTTACAGACATTTCAAGATGGAAGGTATCCATCTTCTAAGAGATCTTTTGTTGGAAGGAGACTGGTTGGTCAAACTAGATCTCAAAGACGCCTATTTCCCCATCCCGATGGCCAAGGAAGATCAACCCTTCCTACAATTTATTTGGAAGAACCATCTTTATCAATTCCAAGCTCTCCCCTTCGGTCTCTCATCAGCCCCTTGGTGTTCCACCAAATTAATGAGGACAGTCGCCTCATCTCTAAGAGAGAAGGGTATTCGTATGATTATTTACCTAGACGATATCCTTATTATGTCTCAAGATTATACTCAAATTCTTCAAGATCTCAAAACTGTTATGGATCTTTTAGAAAAACTAGGATTTATTGTAAACAAAGAAAAGTTAATACTGTCCCCCTCAAAATCCATGGAATTCCTAGGTTTCACTGTAGACACCACCAATTGCCTTCTCCTTCTTCCTCTGAAGAAGATTTCCAAAATCAAAAAAGAGATAAGACATGTCCTCAAACATCAAAATCTTTCCTTAAGAGAACTAGCCAGACTCCTAGGTCTTCTCTCATCCTCCATTCAAGCTATCTTTCCGGGCCCTCTAAACTATCGAGCCCTTTAAAGGATAAAGGGAAAAGCTTTAAGATCAGGTCTCTGGTACGGAGACCGTGTCTCCCTGAACCAAGAATCCATCTCAGAACTAACCTGGTGGTTGGAGAATTTGGATGCTTGGAACGGCAGAGCAATTTTTGGTTCAACACCAGATTTTATTTTGGAATCAGATGCGAGCCTTCATGGCTGGGGTGCCTGTCTCCTAGATCTAAATACTGGTGGAATTTGGTCTCGAGAGGAGTCTTCTCACCATATAAATTATCTAGAACTAACTGCCGGTCTTTATGCTCTAATGAGCTTCAAACACTCTCTTCAAGGGAGATCAGTAATTCTAAAAATGGACAATATTTCTGCTGTTGCTTACATAAATCGCCTAGGTGGAACGAAGTCAGAGGACTTGTCCAATTTAGCCAAAAAACTTTGGTGCTATGGCCAGTAAGTCTTTTTGGTCAGGAGGTAAATTAGATGATATTCTAAAAGCTGATGATTGGTCAAATTCTAGAACCTTTGCTCATAATTATTGCAAACCTATATCTCATATGTCTGATGTTGTTTTACAAAGCTACCAACATGCATAATGATAGCCTCAGGTCTTGTAATGAAATTGCGATTCTCCTATTAACATGACCAGAGAATCTGGATTTCATTAAAGACACGGAGGCTAGCATTATCCCTCCCACCCTTCCCTGGGTGGTTGATGGTTAATAATATTTTCCTCACTGTTTAACATTGATAATTTTGCTTTTACAATGTTCATATTGCAATTAATAGAATGCTTTATTTTAAAATCTTTAAATTCCTTTTCAGGATTTATCTTTGTTTATATTCCAGGAGTTATTTACACTTCTTTTCTTTTCAGATAACCTTTCGTGAACTTTTGTTCCTGATTCCTTCTCTACGGACCTTGGAGCTTTCACTTACCTTGGTTTATATGAAGTCTCATTGTTTATATGAAGTCTCATTGTTTATATGAAGTCTCAGTGTTGTATTTTCTCATTGGGACATTTCCTTTTTCTCCTTTACTCCTTATTTAAAAGAGGCTGATTGCCTGGTGCTTTCTAGAATTGTTTTGTTTGTACTGTTCCATTGGAACTTTTGCTTTATGACATATGCGGCTGTTTGGAGTTGCATTAAAAGTTATATGCATAATGCTAGCCTGGATTTCTGGGTTGGGCTTTCAGGGCTGTCATTAACACTTTCCTTGATTTAGTACCGGGAGAGCCAAACCAACCCTTACGTAGTCCAATGTTTGGGGGTTTAAAATGTGTAAAAGCCAATTTTACTTTCTCTAGGAGAACTTTGAAGAAGGACAACACAACCACTGGATGACAGCCGGGTTCAAGGCAAGTGAAGATATTATCCTGGATAGTCGAAACAATTTCATCTTATCATTTTGGGTCCATTTAAGTTTGAAGCCATTTTTTCATGCCCGGGTTGGGGTTCCTGTATTTTGATGCTAGATCACATCCCTTGTGGCAACACTTAACTGTAAAGTTATGATGGCATGATCACTAAAGATCGTGAATCCGTTGTTTACCAGGGTGACCTGTTGTTAAGGGGGTTTGTGACTAGAATGATATCAATTATTGATTCATAGGCATTTCGCCGAATGGTTTGACCGGTGTAACCTGTTGATGGATTCAAATTATTGTCTATTACCATGTTACTGGAAAATAGAATCCTATTTAGGCAATTTCCATATTCGGTGTGGGTGAAATGATATGTTAGATTTCTCCCCAGTCTTCTAAGCCACAAACCCAATCTTCATTGTTCTTACAGGGATGTATGTTGAAGTCGCTCACCCAAATAATATTAGGAGCCTCATTTATAAGGCTTGTATATTTCTCTATAGGCTTACTCACCTCAGCTGCCACTAGATGCATATTTTCCCAAACTCATTGTTATAAAGATTTATTAAAATCCAAGTGCCTTCATTTGCCACCTCTCGTGTTAACAGAGTGAAATGAGGGCTCGTGGGTTCGAATTTTTTTACTATTACTGACAAAGTGTTTGGAATTAAGACTAAAAGACCCCCTTAACCCTCCCTGCAACTGATGATATAGCCAGTGTCTGAAAAGAGTAATATCCATTTATGAAAATAGGCTTTGTTGACCTTTTCTCCTGTAGGCATGAAATATTGTGGTCTTGCCAGAGATTTCGACAATTTTCATCACCTAGTTTTTGCACAATGCCCGCCACATTCCAAAATGCTAATTTAAGAATGTTTTACTTGCCACCACCTGTGTATTAGCTATGTTTGGACTCGCTTGGATGTCAGGGACGGGGATATCCTGTCTGTCACGGCCCTCTAAGGGTTTTATATCATCTGGGCGTGGTCAGTCACATGCTTCCAGTTCACATAGAGAAGCAAATCTATTCCCCAGCCTCAATCCCAGAGCACTAGGGTTTTCTGTTGGATTTAACCATGATTGGGGACCCCTCAATTGCCCTCTACGTATCACAGCTACCATAAAAGGGGCCTATGAAAATATTTGAGTGATAAAGCTGTAATCCGGGTGCCCTTGGGTGGGTCTTTGTATAGATATAGCTGCGCTAAGAGAGATCTAACTACAGCATCGTTATTGAAGTTTATAACCACACAATCACCCGAAATTACTTTTCTCGATGTACCCAGCCACCCTATCCATCGGGCCATAATAATTTGATTAGACAAAAGACTGCCCCTTCCCCCACATAGTTTAGGCGACGCATCAGCCAGTGTAGGGCTTTGTCCATTAATTGATCAGTCGAATCTTGTTTATCCTCCCTCAAAAGCAGTACATTTGCGAACACCAGTACAAATGGAGATGCTGCTGGGGGGAGATGCAGGTTCCGGTGCCCAGTAGTGATGTCACCGGTTTTGAGTCTTCCGCTCCTCAGAGGGACCTGCCTCCTCCTCGCCACTGTCAACATTTCCACCAGGCTTGTCGGAACAGTGCTGAGATGTAGGTTTTGTGTTACCTCCCCCACTGGGTTCTCCAAATATTCATTGGTTGTGTATAAGGGGGTTTAGGTATGGGGGAGGGAGTAGTATAAGTGCCAGGTTTTGAGTATTTAGCGGTGCGCAAGTTGCCTTGTACATGATCTAGGTGGGGACCCTCGACTTCAGGTTCTAGTATACAAATCCTCACCTGTGAGTGAAATTCAGGACCAGAACCATGGCCCTTCCCATGGAACAAAGACTCCAGAGAATGGAAGTTATTTGAGGCCTGGGACTCCATTTGGGTTAATCTCTCTTCAATCTGGGTTAATTTAAGTAAAATGGGGTTCAGCAAGACTGAGACCGTATTTTCTAGTTTCTTACACGTATCATCATAATTCATCAGTTGGGCAGGGTAGGGGGAGTCCCCAAAGATGCGGTGCGGTGATGTCCTCAGAGGCAGTGAAACATTGTCCTTTTCGTTGCACACATTATGATATGAAAAAACATTTTTGTAACTTTTTACATTATTCAAATCCATTAGAATTAAAAACCATAGCGTGAGATTTTCTCCTATATTCTACTAACATATATAAATGAGTAAAAATTGTATTTCATAATCAATAGTCACATCTATATAAATTAAACATATAATATGTCTCAATCTATCTTTTCATCTGCATGCAATAGTCACATCTATATAAATTAAACATATAATATGTCTCAATCTATCTTTTCATCTGCATGCTTTTACGATGCAGTATCTGAATTGCATTATTTGCATCATTTGTATAACGTGGAACTTAACACACATTTTCTAATCAATTGGTTAAAAGTAGTCATAATCATTTTTTTATCAGTAAAATTGTTTGATGTAATCTCTGCTCTATCACTACCTTGAATGTTTCATCTTTTGTCCTTCGTGAGCCTCCATATCGCTTAATAACTTTGTATGATTTCAAATTACCACACAGAAGTCTTCAGACATAAGGACCTTGAAAAGTTATAGGCAATTCCATCAATTTCCCAGCCATTCTACAGCAAAGCAGGCATACAAAGTATTCTTTTTCACTCTAAATACAGTGAATTAGGATACTCAATTGTTATTGTAAACGCACATTTTGAAGAAGATTCCCTTGTCAACCCTACAAGATATGGTCCTAGTAAATCTTCAATAAAAAACTGTGTGGTATGCAAATGTATACTGTTTAACCTCTACTCTGAATGCCAGGTAATAAAGAATACACAAAGTAATAGCTCTATTTTGTGAATTTGGTTAATATGGCTCTGAGTACAGACCAATAACTGGAACTTAAATCAATACAACTTACAAAAATAGAAAAACAGTTTGGAATTCTAGAGACATTTTTTCTGCAGAAGAGTTGCAGCTGACCATCCATTAAAATGTATTCGACTAGCCACAGATATGACTGCTCTTGACATCTTCGAATACTTGCTACAATCAATAGCCTCTGCCTCAGTCTGTCATAGAAACTCAACTCAAAATAATAAGAAACAAATACTATAAGATTAAGTGACAAATTGGGCCATATTCTATCTGGGGAGCTGAATTATATGACACACAAAAACATTTTGTCTTTATGGCCTTTAAGGGCCACTAAAATAGAACAACTTAGGAGATGTTGAAATAAAATTAGATGAGCACAGAAACAACTACAAGCTGACCTTTTATGGCATGATGTATATAAAGGTGCATGTGTGGAAAACTCAAGAGCATTGTGGCAAATTATAGCAACAGTAATGTCAATCCAGAATGAAATCAACAGCTATTGACATGTCTCAGGAAAAATCGATATTGTATCTTGGCAATTTATAAAAAGTAACCCAGGACAAGCTATCCTTACCTCCACAATAGGCAGAAGCAGAATGTATTCACCATCAGTGAAGCATATGAAAAGCGATATTTGCTCTTAAAAGCACTCCAAATAGATTTGGCTCAGAAACCTGTATCAGTATTGAAGTCAAATCCTAAGGGACTGTTGTTTAAGTATTGCTATCAAACAGATAATATACCTACATCTTGGGCTGGAAGCATAATTCTTCCTCTACACAAAAAAGGTTCAAGAGACAATCCTCAAAATTACAGATTGCTTTATTTAATGCAGTGGGTAATACGTTCTCAAAAAGCAATAATGAAAATCTTTAAGATTGTGCTGAAGGGGAGAATGCTATAGCTTGCGAACAATCAGGTTTTATGACTAATCTACAATTGACAATGTAGAGGGCCTCAAGTCAATCCTTGATAAATATGTAA
The DNA here is from genome assembly GCF_964263255.1 of Lissotriton vulgaris. Classification (NCBI taxonomy): domain Eukaryota; kingdom Metazoa; phylum Chordata; class Amphibia; order Caudata; family Salamandridae; genus Lissotriton; species Lissotriton vulgaris. The sequence continues at coordinate 902,198,185 of NC_141687.1, forward strand.
AACTATCTGTGCAGCCTTTCAATCTATTATGCTATTTTTATAGACTTTTCAAAGCGTTTGATTGTGGGGATCATCTTCTGCTTTCATAAAAACTGGTTCTGTTGGGAATTCCTCATATACTTTTGAAAATCCTAGCTGCTCTTCACTTATTAACATGGGGTAAAGTACAGTTGGAAGATGAGATGGACGACCTTTTGATGAAATTAGGAATGAAAGTGGACTAAAGCATTGTTGTATCTCAGATTCTAAGCTCTTAAGTGTAGTATGTGTTGCAGGAAAGAAGAAAAGTACACACTGCTGGAAATTGTGGGGTGATGATGTGATGAATATGAGAAAATGTATCATTATTTAGGTAGAATTTTCTCCCATTGTAAGCCATAGTGGAGCAATCAATTTGTTTGATAAAGATGTTCGGAAAATGTACTTTAACCATGTTTAATTGAAACATATGGTGAAAATTCCATCTTCTTCATCCACAGAATACACTCTCTTTAAAGTCTGGTCTTTAGTTCACAAAACAGAGAAGATAATTCTACACTCCTTTTCTATGTAACATCCAGCGCACTGGTCCAGTAATCCTGTGTGCTTATGTGTTATTTTGCACTGCTCTAAAGCCCTGAGGGTAAAACTTATTACATTCTAAGACAGGATCATTTTAATGGTTTTTAAAGGCAGACCTGTTTTCAGATAAAAAAAAGTGATAGGGATATTCCATCAAAACTTGAAACGTCCATTAACTACTTTGAAAATGCCATTTGTTTATCTATTGTAATGGAGATATGGTCACCTGAAACTTGCCTTAAATATTAATTGCACTCACCAGCCTCAGACTAGACAAATTGTCTTGCATTAGTCTGAAAAGTTATAATATAATTGCTAATTCGGCCATCATAACTAAAGTGGAACCATGTCTACTGAACATAATATTAGAAGAGTTATATTTTTCTTAAGGGTGGATAAATACTCTATTGAAGTAGTTTTAGGTGCATGGAAAGGCACTTCCGGAGAGCAAGCTCACATGTTGCCAATCTAACAGCAATGCAAATTGCATTGGATAATATCTTTTTTTTTTGATCAAATATATTTTTATTGAGTTCCACAAAGCGATATCATACATACAATGAACAGAAAAGCAAGGGACAAAGCTGCTGTACCCGTCCCCAACACTGCATAGTACCCAACCGTGCGTCCAATAAGTGAGGCGGGACCGAGTGTTCATGTATGCTCGCATGGTGGGGGGCATGCCCCACGGTGTCCACCAGAACTCTTTTCCACCAACCACCCTAGAGACCCGCCCCCCCAAACTACCCCAACTGTGTCCTACCCCCCCTCCTTCAACCCCCTCCCCTCCCGCCCGGTGTGTTCCTTGTAGCGCTTAGAGGTGACTATTCGGGTCCAGGCTAGACTTTATGTTCCATTGTGGCTATCTCGTCTCGAAACCATTCTGCCAGTTTCAGAACCCTGAGGTACTTCGGACATGTAAGCTCCGTAAATTCTTGGGAAAGCAGAGAGATGAGTGGCTGCCATGTTTCTCTGAAAGTTTCGGATGACTGTGTGAGCGAGGCCTGTATCCTCTCCATCCCCATGACATACCACAACCTGTGTAACCACCCGTGTGTGTGGGCTTCCTCGTGGTCCCCCATAGCGACAGGATATGTTGGGAAGCTGCCCCCATCGCCAATCCCATCTGTTTTCCCCGTATGGACTTGAGTGGGAACGTCAGGTTGTTCGGGAGTCCAAGGATAGCATAAGCCGGGAAGCGTGGAATGTCGGTGTCAAAGTGGGTGTCTATGTCTTTAAGTACTGCCTCCCAGTATTCCCGTACCGCGGTGCATTCCCACAGAATGTGTAGCATGGTCCCCGTGTGCCCGCACCCTCTCCAGCATTTGGGGTCCTTGCTCAGGTTTCCCTGGTGTAGGCGTTCAGGAGTCAAGTGCCAGTAATAGGCGATCTTTACCGCCGCCTCTTTTCTAGCCGTATTTCTGGCTGTGTGGTGAGCACGGTAGTATATGTCTTTCCATTCCTTAGCCGAAAGATTGCGCCCTAGTTCCTTCTCCCAGCGCCTCTGCCCGGCTTATTTCTCCGTAGGGGGAGGTGGGGATAGCATCAGATATAATTCAGTGATGGACCCTGTGTCTGAAGTTTTGGTCATGATCCATCGATCATAGGGGGTAAGGGGACGACTAGCCAGAGGCGCCACGTCGGCATGCATCAGCCAGTGCCTAAGCTGGAAGTACTGGTAGCGGAGTGGCTTGTCCAGTGTGTAGTCCGCTGTCACTATGTCCCAGGTCAAAAAGCCCTCCGTGTCGAACAAATGGCCTGCGGAGTGGCATTCGGACTGTCGCCATTGAGGGAACGAGCTCGGAGACCTGCCTGGGGGGAACGCCGGATTGTCCAGCAGAGGCGTCATGGGGGAGGGAAAGGTTGTCAGGCCCCTCGGGACCACGGTTGCATCCCACACTTGCAAAAGAGTCCTGGTGATGGGGGATTTCTTGAGGTACGGCGGTCTGTCTGGACGTGCCAGGAAGGGAATTTTCCAGAGGGGCAGGCCCGCCATGGCCCTGTCCTGGAACAACCAGTGCTTCTCCAAAGTCGGCCGGGACCACTCCAGGAGGAATCTAAGCTGAGACGCCTGGAAGTAGCGCCTCAAGTCCGGGACCCCTAAGCCCCCCTCCGCCGTTATCCTCGTGACCAAGTCGCGCCGCAGCCTGGACCTTTTGTTCACCCAAACATAGTGGTTCAGGGTGTCCTGTAGCTTCTTCAGCATCCCCAGTGGGGGGGTGACTGGGATAGTCTGGAATACGTAGAGGATCTTGGGCAACAGGGACATTTTTATGGCTGCCACTCGACCCAACCACGAGAGCGGCTGTTGTTTCCACCTCGCTATGTCCCCCTGAACGCGTGACAGTAGTTTAGTGTAGTTAAGGTCGACCGTTTGGGTAGTCGCCGGCGTCAAGTCTATCCCCAGATACTGTATGGTGGTGCTGACCTCGAGCCCCCCTATGTGCAGCGATGCCCTGTTAGCTGGCCGGGTGTTGCTACCTAATGGCAGGACGACGGACTTTTGGACGTTCATCTTGAAGCCCGACACCTCTCCGAACGCGGTCATTTCCGACAGGAAGGCCGGCAAGGAGACCCTCGGGTTATCCACCGCTACCAGAATGTCGTCCGCGTAGAGGCTTATGGTTTGCTCCACGCCCCCGAACTTGATCCCGGTAATGGCATTATTGTCCCGAACACGCTGGGCAAACGGCTCAATATAGAGAGCGAACAGGAGCGGTGAGAGGGGGCAGCCCTGTCGCGTGCCTCTCTGGATGTCGAATGGCTTGGAGCTAACCCCATTGACTTTGATGGTCGCCTTTGGGGATGTGTAGCATCCTGCCACCCAAGAGCAGAAGCGGGGACCCACGCCGAACGTAATCAGCGTTTGTTCCAGGAATCTCCAGTCGACCCTGTCGAACGCCTTCTCGGCATCTACCGAGAGCAGTGCTGCGTCCGAGGCGTTGAAGTTAGCTTTGTCTATGACATGCATTATGCGCTTAGTATTGTCTGCGCATTGCCGGGAAGGGACGAAGCCCGCTTGGTCAGGTTCGATGATGCCTGGTAGGCACGGGCCCAGTCGGGAGGCCAAAATGCCCGTGAAGAGCTTAAGGTCGATGTTGAGGAGCGAGATCGGCCTGTATGCTGCGCAGCGCGAGGGGTCTTTGCCCGGTTTTGGAAGGTCTATGACTTCTGCCTCTAACATCTCCTTCGGGATCGAGCCCGGGCCCCCGAACGAGTTAAACAGTTTCGTGAGGACCGGTGCCAGGAGGGAGCAAAAGGTTTTGTAAAAGCCCGCGGAGAAGCCATCTGGGCCCGGGGCTTTCAGGGGCTTGAGACGGGCGATGGCCGCTATGACTTCCTCCAAGCGGAAAGGGGCGTCCAGCGCCGTGGAGTTCGTTTCATTAAGAGCGGTGACCTCCATAGTCTCCAGGTAGGCCCTCCCCGCCTCCTCCCCGACGGTCCGGTCGGCGGCATACAGCTGCGCATAAAAGGCTCGGAATGCCTCCGCTATGCGGTCATCCTCCCGGACCTCGTCGCCGTCGTCTCCGTGTATCACTGGCATCTGGGAGCGGACGGTTTTGGCCTTAAGTTTGCTAGCCAGCAAGCGGCCCGTCTTGTCTCCCCCTACATAGTACGTGTGGCGAAGGCGGAGCGCCGCATATTCTGCCCTGTCCAAGTCCAAACTCGCCAGTTGTGACCTGGCCGCTTTCAGTTTGCTCCAAATCCGGGAGGCGCCTGTCCGGCAGTGAACCCGCTCCAGCTCTAGCACCTGCGTCTCTAAATCCCGCCTCCGTTCCTTCCGCTCCCTATTGTCCGCCGCTGCGATTGCCATGATTTCGCCCCTAATGACTGCCTTAAGCGCCCCCCACAGTGTCGCCTGGGCCACCTCCCCTGTGTCGTTATGATCCAAGTAGGTGGTAATGCTTTGGGACAGTTGTTGCACCACCCCCTTGCGGGAGAGTAGACTTTCCCTGAGTCGCCACCTGCCCCTGTGTGGAGGAGTGCGCGGGACTGTCAGTTGAAGGATCACCGCGTCGTGGTCTGAAAGTGCCGCCGGTGTTATGTCAATGTCGTGAATCATGGGGACCATGTCCGTGGAGCCCAGGAAATGGTCTATTCTAGCGTATGTGTGGTGCACATGTGAAACAAAGGTGTATCCCGGGGCAGTAAGATGCTTGTCCCGCCAGATGTTAATCAGCCCCCTGTCCCCCAGCCACTGCTTCCCGGTCGCCGACAGTGCCCCAGTGTCCCCAAATCTCTTCCCGGACCTATCCAACTCGACGTCCATGACCAGGTTCATGTCCCCTCCCACCAGCACCAGCCTCATATCGCCCGACAGCGCTTCAGACAGCGCCCCCTTCAAGAAGACCTCTTGTTTGGTGTTGGGTGCATAAATGGAACCTAACATGAAGGAAGAAGTACCTACATGTATTGTGTGCGCTAGGAGTCTGCCCCTGATCTCAGCCACCTTACTCCCCACCCGCCCTCTGAAGTGTCTGGCAACCAGTATAGCTACGCCCGCTTTTTTCTCATTGGTCGTGGAGTAGAATTGGTGGGGGAAGGCTCTTGCTTTCATGCGGTGCCAATCTTTCGCTAACAGGTGCGTTTCTTGCAACAGACAGATTTCGGCCTCAGAGCACTCAAGGAAGGAGAGAACTGCCCTCCTTTGATGGGGTTATTGAGTCCCTTAACATTAAGGGAGAGGATACGTATGTTGTCAACAGCCATGGGTATGCGAGCGCCCCCCCCTGCCCTGACACGAGCCCCCAGCTAGCCCTACCTCCTGTCGCTAATCCAGAGTGAACACACCGAGCTCCCCCCTTTACCCCCCCCATCCCCAACTCCCCCCCAACCGTCCCCCTTGCCCCCCCCCCCCAATTGGTGAACATAGTCCCAGGCCAATCATTAGACAGTCTAGGCCTGTGGTAAATGAGTCAATGAGTGGGTGTGTGGCAGTGGCGGCTCTCGGCCCCCCGACCACCCAGTCCAGGAGTCAAAACTTAGCTGATGACGACCTTCACTGGAGTCGACTCAGGAAGCGGCGCCGGTGTCTTTAGATGCTTCGTGGATCGCTGCGGCCTGTTCCTGGGCCACCGTGTCCGGGTCGGGCTTGATATTCTTCTTCCGCTGCCTGTCTCGACGCACTTTCTGCCATCCGTCCCCCATCGTCCCAGGGGAGCCCGACGTGGCCCCGGAGGACCGTCGTTCATCCGTGTCGTCCTGAGGCGGTTCCTCATGGGGGATGCCCAGTACTGCACAAGTGTCTCGCAGGGAATGCAACTGGTGGAGGGTGCCATTCCACTTAAAGACAAGGCGAAAAGGGTGCCCCCAGGAAGAGGGGACCCCCTCCTTACGTAGGAAGGCGGTGGCAACCCTAAACGCCCTCCGCTTCTGTAGGGTGGTCGCAGCCAAGTCCTGAAAAAGTTCCACATTGTGGTCTTGGAAGCGGAGGGGTTGCTTGTGACGTGCCTCTCTCAATATGCGCTCCTTCAAGGGGTAGTCTGGCAGAAAGGCCAGGATGTCCGGTGGAGGGCCCTGGGTCCGCCGGGCCGGGCCCACCCGATGGGCTCTGTCAATACGAATCACAAAGTCCTCTCCCTCTCCCAGCACCATCCGGAAGAGCGCTTGTAGGTACCCCGCCATGTCGTCCCCCTCCGCCTTGAGCGGCACGTTCCGGACTCGAATGTTATTTCGCCTGGAGCGGTTCTCTAGGTCCTCCGTATGGGTCTGGAGGTCCATTTGCTGGTCGTGAAGGCGGACGATCTCCTGCCGGAGGAGTTCTATTTCCTCACTTCTGGCCTGGCCTGAGAGCTCGTTGGCAGCTACTCTCTCCCCCAGGTCGTCGACTTCTCGCCGGAGTTCCTTGTATTCCCCAGTCATTTCCTGCCGGAAGGTTTGAATATCTTCTTTCAAGGAGGTGAAGAGGGCCTCCATAAATGCCTTGGTCGCCGGTGTCTCGCCTTCTGGGAGATCCTTCCCCTTGGGGGGGGGGGCCCCGATGTCGACTTGTCCGGGCTTTTGTCGGTTTTGGGGGGTCCTTTGGCCAGCATCTCCGAGATGTTGCGGTTCCCCTTGCGGCTGTTGGTCGTCATGGCTATCTCAGTCTTAGCTGTAGGCCTCAGCCCGGTCGGGGCCCTGGGTGCCACCGCAGGATTCCCTGGTGTGCTCTGGTCGTATGTTGGGAGGGCCGGTTCCGTGTCCCTGGGGCCTCTCCCACAAGCCCTTATGCTGCTGCTCCTTCTCGCGTGTTTTACAGGTCTCGGCACCAGTGGTCGTTTACCGGACCCCTGTCTGCCTGCACGGGCCTCCACCTCCCGGGGCCCACCGCCTCCTCGAGCCGTCTCAGAGGCTCAGCTGCGTCCTAACTTCGTGGCCCGGGCGACCCCGGCCTAGGCCTCTTGTGTCTCTGGGTTTGCCAGTAATGGGGGGGGACCCCTTGCCGTGCCCCCAGTCACTCCTTGGCCGCCCCCTGGTCACCGCTCACCTCCTCTCCCGAGACGACAGGGCCCCGCCGCAGCCCGGTGACTCCCGTCTACCACCCGGGCCACGTTAGCAGTAAACGCGTGGCGGGGGGGTGACCTCCTTCCCTGCCCCCTCCGATGTGGTCACTCTTCGTTGTGGCGGCCAGCCGGGCCCTGCGCTCTGCTGCTGTTAGGCCCCACAGGCTCATGATGCGACCAGGCCGCGCCCCCTCCACTAGGCCCACGCCGGGGCCTCGCGTAGCTCTGGGGGCCGGTGGGCTCGGCACCGCACAGTCCGCCGGGTCGCAGTCTGGTGCTGTAGGACTTTGCTCCCTGGCCCCCACAGACGCCGCCGGAGTCTCCGATGTCCCCTCCCCTGTGTCCGCAATGCTGTGCGGGGTCTCGTCGTGCCGCCAGGTACCAGCGCCCGGGTCTCCTCTGTTCGCGCCTTTCGGCGGCAGCTAGGCGCCTCCATTTCTCGGTGCCCACCTCCACTAGGCCCACGCCGGGGCCTCACGTAGCCAATCAGATGCCTAGCAGTTTAGTTTTACTTATCTCTATTTTTTGTATTTTTGTCCCCCCTTTTATTCCCTTGTAAATGTTGATACAGTAATGCGATATAGGCAAAATATGTGAATAAGCTTAAGACAACAATGAACTATCCTTTGTCCTCAAGATGATGCTTTACATTGTTGTGAATAGCATCGAAACGTCGTCGACACTAAAAGCACCATATGCAATATGATTTTATAATATTGTAATGATCAATGGTGTGAAAATCGATATTTAAGTCTGTCATAGTGATTACAAACAAATAGGCACATCTTATACCCTGCCTTTGGCCATTCTGTTTTTCGTTGGTTTGTCTTGTGTTCTGTGGGTCATGGCTGTGCCCACTTGTCATTTAATGTTTTGAATCACAATCAAATGAACTTATATAAAAGTAAATTCTTGTCCGGCTGGACGAAAGACATACGATCTATTTAAGCGTATGATTATTGTGGTTGTCCATTTTTCCTTCCAAAATAGGGACCACTGTTCTCTAAAACAGGTTTGTAAATTACAGTATCAATTTTCTGAATTGAATAGAGATGTGCTTTGGGACCGTTCCAATGTCTCTGATCTATCCGGCTGCGAGAATGTTAGTTTTTAAATGTTTGTTGAAACTACCTGCCAGCATTCTAACGGTAACTTTATTTTTGGACCTTAGGGTGAGGGAAATCTCCTCGTTTGAAAGACACAAAAGGTGATGGGAGGCTGCATGCAATATGTCTTACCATTGGCAATTGTTTTGGGGTAGCACTTTAATGCACCATTCTTTTGCTTACCATGTCACCTCAGTTTGGACCCAGCCATATGCAAATCAGTCTTGACCCTGCTCCTCATGGGAACAGTCCAGCTAGAACTGTCAAGCCAGGTCCTCCCCCAACCAGAAAACAAGCAATCCGGGACCGGTTTCGCCATAGTTTTTGACTCGTCACCTTTAGATGCTCTTCCCCCGAGACACAGATTTTGTGCCGACCACACATGCTACATTCATCACTACCACGGTCCCAGAAGGCAGAGGTTTTGAGGGACTGCTGTGGAGGCACCCTATTCAGCTTCGGTTTTGAAAGGTATTTTGCCTGTTTTGAGAAACTGGAATAGCCTGTTATCTCAAAAGGAGGATATGATACGAAATAGAGCACTCAGATCACATATAGATAGTTATATCATAGAAAGAATAAAGGTCAAGTATCATACACAGACCCGTCCACCCCAGAAGGATATTCCACACATAGGTGTCTATTCCAGGTTCTGTATCCTATATATGGATATCTTAGGAAATTGTTTCTATTATTATGACTAGTTCAGAGCTTCCGTAGGAGCATTGTTGTTAGTCACTTGACTAAGAGTTTTTGCTATGATATCAACATGTATTGTTTTCATATATAGGTTTTTCTTTTTATGTCTGAAGATACTGAGTCCCACACACCGCTGTACATCTCCGCCCTGATGAACGTGTAGCCCCGGCTAGGGCTTTACACCGAAACGCGCATTGGCGTTGTTCTCGTGGGGGCAGTTGTATTGGTTCCCATCTATATCTGTTCCCCCATTTATGATGTATTTCCACTCTGCCATCTAATCTTTCTGTGGCGCCTATGTACAATTGAGAGTATCTGTGCGTCTGATGTATGAGTTGTGTTTAATTGTGGAATGTGTGATGGTCTGACTGTGAGGTATTTCTGTGTGTGTGGGACTTGAGTTCATGAAATATGTTTTTCTGTTTTAAAGTAAAACTACCATGACATGGTTTGATATTTATTTTGTTTATATATGAATAAAGAACTTATTTTGAAAATATAACTTTATATGATATTCTTGATTTGATCATTTGACTTTGCCCTAGGTCGCTCCGATGTTTATGTTAGTAATGTAGGATCCTCTCCTAGGGCCTTATTCTAATCCTCCTGGCAGGTATTTCCTCCTTTTTGGTTGTTCATATGGCCATGTAGTAACTAAATTTCAATTCAAATCATGGTAAATTTAACCTTATATTATAATGTATATCGTACCCTGAAGTTGGGTAATATATATTTGTATGTATATGTTTATTCATGTTTATGCTTTTCTGTTTTCAAAATCCAAGATGGCCGAAGCTTTTTAGGAATGAAGTCACATCCTGTTTTCCTCTATTTAAGGAGCTTCACTATGAAGTTCAGTTGCATCGCAATGGTTTTCCATCCTTTGCTCGCTCCTAGATTCTTTGGATATTCCACCGTCTCCAGTTGATTTGAATTCTCTTGAGCATCTCCTGCTGCCTGTTCTGACCAGTCTGAAAGGTTTTTTGGGGGATTCCAGTTTTTTCTCCTTCTTGCTGGGTTACTTCCTGGAGCAGTTTCTGATTCTTGTTTAATCTGGTTTCTGGAGCTGCCTCCGGAAGTAAATGGCCTTTTCTATGCACGAAGAAGCTTCTGGACATTTTTGCCCAGAAGACCCGCTCTTCACATCTAGAGGTTTTTTAACCCCACCCAAGGGAATCTAAGCAAATGTGTACTCAAATTTTGGACCTACTTGAGTGAGTAGGAACCAAAATTGGCAAAAGTCTTGTATCTCAAACGAAGGATTGGCATCTTACTATTGAGATAGTTAACCTGCATTGGAGTCCAGCCCACATAAACCAAGGCTATACCATGTACAATCAGTGTCAGAAGTGGGTGAAAGATGAGACACATTATCTGCTTATCTGATCGATGTTTGCTAATTTGAGGGTAAAATGGCTTAAAAAACTATTAAGTAACACTTTCATCTGGAAGGTGAGGTCTGAGAAGGCCTGATTAAAACTGATACCTGATACATTTGTTATCTGCCCTTTCACCTTTATTGTTGGTTGCCGGAAAAATTATGCAATGCACTACTCTTGAATGATCATTGTGTTTACATTTATCCTGTGTAATGCCTCTGTCATGAATATCTCTTATTGTTTTATGTCCTGAGGTTAAAATTGTTTCTGTTTCTATTTGTGTGTGATGTTTTTAATCTCTTTATGTTACGGTTTAAAAGTATTTGTTCTATTGTTTTTAAGGTTATTGGGCCTTAGCTGAAATAAATAAAAACTGACTATCGCTATAAGCAAATGATCCCCAGTTTTCTATCCTCATAGTTCGTGGAAACCTGGGGGCATATTTACAAGGGCATTGCGCCACTGGAGCGTCACTTTTTCCGATGCACTGGAGGTTCCCTGCCCCATATTTACAAAGCGCTGCTAAGCCACTTTGTGCAGTTTTGCGCCACCTTGTAAATATGGCCCTCTGTGCTGCAATTTTCTTTGGCAAAGGGGCGTTCAATGTGTGTTGCTGTGGGCATTCCACGGCTACACCTATTGCTTGTAGACACTGCCTCAGATTTACAAGGATCTGTAAATCTGAGGCAATGCCAAAAACAAACACCTTTGAAAAGGAGAATGTACCATAAGTCCATTATGTCAATACATGTCCAGGCCATGTCTTTGCTGTAGATCTGTGTACTGAATGCATATTGATGCATGTCACAGTCTATGTCTAAAGTGACTTAGGCCCACATGCATCATTGTGACATTTTGCACTTCCTAATTTGCGAAAAATAAGGAATCGCAAATTAAGAAGTGCAAAATGCTATGCATCATTATTTTCGGTATTCATTTGTGATTCGTTAAAAATCGCAATTTTTACCGAATCCCAAATGAATACCGAATTCTTAAGTTAATTTTCGCAATTCCCATTGATTCCTATGGGCCAAAAGGCCCATAGGAGTCAATGGGAATTGCGAGTGGCACTTTGAAAATTTCATGGGTGCAGGGGGGGGGTCCAAAGGACCCCCCCATGCACCCCTGAAATGTATTTTTCGCATCATGTTTCACACACACATGTCCTAAGGACATGTGTGTGTGAAACATGAATGTTGAAAAAAAAACATTTTAAGCATTTTAAACACTTTTCCCAAATTTACCGAGTGGTTCAACCACTCGGTAAATTTGGCACCCTAATTGCGAATTTACAGTTTTAAATTTAATGATGCATTGCTTTTAAGAAATCGCACATCTGCGACTTCTTAAAAGCACCCGCAATTTTAGAACTCGCAAACATGTTACGAATTCTAAAATTGCTTCATGCATCCCAAAAAGCACTTTTGCATTCGCAAACGGCCGATTTTAAGGAATCGCACCGTTTGCGAATACAAAAATGCTTGATGCATGTGGGCCTTAGGCACCTGCCATGACTGATGAGCGACGGATAGAGCAGTTGTATGCCTCTGTTGCTCTCTGCAGAATCCATAGCAGAAAGATGTGAGATTATGGGCCAGCACAGTGCAGAATTAAGGCTGTAATGAAGTAATGGATGAGGCGTAAAATTGGGGAGCTCTCCTATCAGTGCTCTCCTTCGTTGCAGATACCCACCTCTCTTACTGCTGTTCCTTACCATGTTTGAAAGTGCCCATGAACATCCACACCCCCTCTCCCCCTAAATTCCCAACCAAGGCCTAAGGGCAGGGCCACTGGAATTATGCCATCCTGCTGCGATTTTCGCATAAACATAGAGCTGCCACGTTTGCCACATAATCCATTGTCTGCAACACAATCTGCAGATTTTAACCCCCAGAAAATTTGTTTCGAGCTCAAATAGTTCTAAAGTTACTAAAAATGCAGCTACGTGTGTTGCTGCTCAGAGGAAGACCCCTTGCAAAGCTGGAATGGTTACCTTTCTGTTACTTATTGTTATATCTGGGTATTAAATTCCTACTAATGTGGTGCAATCAACGCCCAAGCAATGTTTATAAGTGTAGAAATGACAAAATAAGGACGTAATAAATACTGTAACATGCTGTATGCTGCATAATGTACCTTTTTTTTGCCACATAATTTACTACACCCTGCCACATAATTTGGCCCTCTCTGGCCGCATAATTCCAGTTGCCCTGCTTAAGTGTTAATTTGAGCCGTTACACACTTTCTGTGGCTATTTCCCTCAATATGTTTGTCATTGCTCCTCCAGTGGCATGGCGTGAGCTATAGGAGCACAATACATTTCTTGATAGAGATGAAAGCACATGGATTCACCGGCTCCACTGTTTGCCAGCTAAAGAGGCTGACAGTGCCAGTGATTCCATAGTTCCACCAGACAACTCCGTGGTCACTTATACTGGAAATGTTGGTTTCGAAAGGATGGAACAGTCCAAGCTGGTCTGTTGGATTCATCCTGTCCTTAGCAGAAAAAGCATTGCCTGTAAATGTCTATCCTAGGAACTCCTGGCACAGTTATTCAACATGTTGTATGACCGTGAGGAATTCCATAGCCTTCCTGGTCACCAATTAATGAACATCAAGGGATATTTAATATGTCGTTGGGGTCCGTGCTACCTTAGATGAAGGAAAGAGGGGCTTCTCAATTGATTCAGATCGCATCGAGTAAGCATTCTGCATTCCTTTGCACACTGGACATGCCCCAGTGGCGATAGCATTTCCTCCATGTCAGTCAAAGCGCAGAGACATGCCGCTTGCAAATGTTTGTGATCTGGTACATGCACTTAGCATGAAGAAAAGGACGGCAGGCTGGGATGTGGGACAGTACTGTTGTAACCAGTGGCTATTAGAAGTATTCAGATTGCCACAGCACACTCCCATTGCACTGTAATGCAGCACTCCCACAGCACCAGGTACAAACATGGACACACATGAGGTGCAAAAGAGGTCCTCTTGTACGCTAAAACGTCGGAAGCGTTCTAGTGTCCATACCTTCATCCATCAACGGACCACCGCTACTGTCGCCACTTTTTGCTACTTGTGCTATCAAATGTTTCTTATTCAGTTTCGTCTGAGGGCAATCAGGGATGTGGGCTAGCGACTCCCACACGGTTTGAAATGCTTTGTAGTCTTTCTCTGTGAATCGTAGGTGAAGTTAATTTGTATCAACCCTGAAAAGACTGTATGTTTCGCGTTGCTATTGAACTGTCCTTGCGGTTGGCGTTAATTTTAAAAGATGACTTTATCTATAGTCAGAACTAATTAAAGGCCTTGCTATTGTTGATCATCAAACCGCTTGTCAAAGACCATTGATCATGCTGTGTGGTAGGGGAAGGGAGGATGCCTGTACAATAGACACAAAGGGATCCTAATTAAAATGACGGGCTGTATTGGTTTGACGCTTCAGCAACACATAGGCGACGTTTTCCCTCCTTGATGAATAGCTGTTTTGAAACAGTTCTCATCCTTCAAAGAACCTTTTCCATTTCCTCTTGTTTTTGAGCTTACACAGGCCGGGCCAGGGCCCGCTACAAGTACAATAGGCAAGCGGCGTAGCTGTACCTCTTGCTTGTTTGAGCTGGTTGTGAAGCAGAGACAAAAAGTTGTGGAAGTGAAAGAACCAAAGGTAGTGTCTAGCAAGAGCTGCATGGCAGATAATAGCGGCAAGAGTTGTTGCATAGCGTCCTTTATCACTTCAGGGTTGTCCGCATTGGTGTGGCATTAATTGCTCCAGGCCTATCCTGGTAGCTGTCCAGAGCAATGGAAAGATGTTTGTGTGCAGCTGGCATGTCTGTCAGCACTGAGTCTCTCCTCAAATCTTAGTACAGAGGGGGAGTGAGATTTCATATGACCTTGAGAACCAGGTAGATGTAACCTTCCTACATCTAAATGTATGACTTCAAGTCTGTTTTTCATGTCCATGAATGAACCATGATTTATCGAAGATAATCCAGAAATATCGCCCTCTCCTCCCATTTTCCTTGCGCTGGTGCTGAAATCAGCTGCGTGAGCCACAGAGACACCCTTCCGCCACAGTGCAAGGGTGTCTCTGTGAGTCTACCACAGGCTTTGTACTGGAAGGGTGCCCTTCCTGTACAAAAATACTATGCATAGACTGACTTTAACCCTTTTCCCTCTTTGTATGTGTGCTGTAAAGTGGAGCACACATACAAAGTCAGAAAAGGAAGGACTAATGAAAGCATTTCTCTTTTGTTGTGCCTACTTCAAAAGCGTGCAGTTTTCTGATGCAAAACTCTGTCTACTTAATTTAGTAAACAGGGTTTAGGGCCAGAAACCTTGGGTGGTTGCATGGAGACCCCCATGCTCTGCCCATGATATGCCCCTTGGAGCTAAGTAATGCAAAGCAGCAATAAGCGCTGCTTTGTGTTACTTTCACTTTATTTCCAGCGCTAAACAAGTTTAGTGCTGGAAAGTAAATGGGAAAAAAATGATGCCATGTTTGCATCACAAACATGGCATAACATCTTATTAAGTCTCCTGGGTGTTCTCAGGGAGCAAAGATTCGGTTGAGATGTTACTAAAGCTTACCTTGTCAAACATTTTAGTATTTCTGAAATGTATTTTTGTGTGTGAAGAACAGCTACTCATGACTATAAACATGTTTGTACCTTATAGCATCTGTTTATTTATTTTGAAGACAAAGAAAGAAGTAAGAAAAAATATAGACAGTGTTCTATTTATCAAACTATCTGAAAGATGTGAAAGAATACTGACACCATGGCTTAGTGACGTGATGAATCCCAGTTGACATCTATGGTGATATCCAGGTCCCAAGTTAAAATCTTGGGAATGCCAACTCAGCATCTACTCGAGCTCGGCGGCGACGGGTAGGTCTTACGGCCAGGTAACGGGCTTGCAGAGCCTCAACCATTGGGCTCGCCCCCGTTTTCCAATCCCGCCGACCCTCATGAGGTGTCTAATCCTTGACCCCTGGGCATAGGAGACCCCATAGAGGTAACACGCACCACTTACATGACACGAGCATGTGCCCCCCCCTCTTCTCACTGTTTGTAAAGGTCCTGATGAATCGCGGGTGATTCGACCCCTAGCGAGAAACATGTTGACCCCTTTGACTCCTAGTCTTTTCTAGTATCACTCAACCTAAATTGTTGACATCTAGTAAGCTAGTCTCACATTTTAACTGCAGCCAGGGGACCCCCAGAATAAAACTATTTCCGGTACCCCTAGCTACATTTTAGCAATCAGCCAATCATCACATACCCTCCTGCCCACACACCCCCACTTCACCATAAGGCTGTTGGATAAAAGATCTCCGCCAAAGAGCCCCTCTCGAGGTGAGCCCGTCGGGGATTGCACCGCCTCCCCGACGAGGAGCAAACGCCGATGATGAAGCATGACATCCTTCGGGGTGTGTGAGGCAAATACATCCAACATAATGGATGCCCCAGGGTGTTAGTCTAACACCTATGGTCATGCCAGTTTAACCTCCCTTCCTTTCTACATAGGAACAGTACAGCAATCTCTCCATTGTAAACTCAGCATTTAACCCTCTCAACATAATTTGGCACTAGCAACCCCGTGGTTCGATCTCAGACCTAGAGAGGGTTGTGTGTGTACATCGCCCTGTGGTCGACCACAGTGGATGCACCAAGTTTGTTTGTGTAACAGCTGCATCTTCACCTCTTCAAGGTAACCGTGTGGTGTGCTCACTCTCCCCCAGCATCCACAGAAGCGGAAGAAGTTAGTGTCGTACAGAGCTACCCACCAACAAAGCATGGATCCCCCACCACCGTGGTCTGCATGTAGTCACGGCCCGTCCTCGATCACTTCACTGCCCGTGGCCACAAACACAGCATGGAGCCTCTTTAGTACCCACCCGAGACGGGCTTTCTTTCTGGTCACGGCAGGAATGTTCTTTTCACTCAACTGCATATCTGCTCCTTGAAGCCCACCCCAGGGCTTTCAAGCACCCTCTGGGTTGAAGCTGTACTGCCTTAGCACTGGGAAGCCATGTGAGTAGTTACCTCTCTGTCTGCCCGCATGTATGGAGACAGTCGATAACGTGTCATTTAGTGAAGCTTGTAACTTGTCAGCCCCGCGTTTCGACTTGCTGCATCTAAGCAAGTTTCTCCCTAAATTTTGTTGTTACATAACTTTCTCAACAACCCGCGCCATCATTTTACTAAAGATTTATGGAAGGATGTGGTAGGTTCAAGGGCTGTGCGAGTCAAGTCTTCGGGCTTGACTAAAAAGCATAGACAAAGCATAATACTGTTACAGAAGCAATGTGTCCAGAAGAGACATCATACGCATCACATGAAGAAACAGCCTCAATTTTGCAGCCGACGTTTGGGTACTATCTTCACAAGTTAAAACGTTAGTGTGTATGTCCACAAGGACATATTCATGTTTTGAATGACGGGATATTGAGCCAAATTCCGGCTCGTACCTGTTTGACATAAAATAAAATGCTGGCGCTCGAGAGAAAGGGACAGGGAGAAGGCAAAACATCCTCATGAAGCTCTGAGCAAAAGCATGTTTGTCAAAGGACAACAAGAACAGAAGCATGTTCAATATAATATACAGCGAATTCGTAGTTGTTGCTTATGTACCTTATGAAATTTACAACCATTGAGAAAGCCAATAGTGCTGGCTTGTTGTAGGTGCAATGTTATTTGTGTTGTATTTCTGGATGAATGGAGAGAAGCAGCAAAATACCAGTGGGGCAGCGCACTATGCTAAGTACAGATTTTTAGCTTGTGTTTTAAGCCACACCCTTAATTACATCTGACACGCCACTATGAGAGACCCCCCCCCCCCCCCCAGTTTTTTATCCCACTTAAAGGTCCCAAACGCAAGACCTATTTGCTATGACAATGCTTGTTAAACTTGACAGGCAGTACCTAGAACATGGGGACAGAGTTATTTAATCCTTTCCCCTGGTCGAACATCAGGCTGTCCATCAATATGTAGATCTGGCCCAAAGTCCTGGTACCTCCTTCACTGCAGAAGAAATATTTTGTCTTGCAACCCACTAAATTTCCAATTCATTGAATACATTGACTGTTATTACCATGAATACAATAGATTAGCCTAAGGATTCAAACACATTGTTCTGTTCAAGAAACTCCTCCTCAGCTCCAGAGTTAAGATTTTAAAATGGGTGGCCTCAATCCACATCAGGAAGTTGGCAGAATGTTTGAGGACGACTCTCTCAGCCACTTAATGAAGCAGGCAAGTTCTGAAGATGCAAAGCCTATTAAATGTCATCATTCCTTCATGCATTCATTCATTGTGTATTAAGAGATATACCCAGCAACAATCCAGGGAAACATATCTTCTAAACTTCTCTGGGTGCACCATTAAACTTGAATGGAGATGTGCCCCACTGTTGTGATAATTGTGTGTCCGTGGCAGAGATTAAAATAGGGTTGAGGTTGCAGAATATGAGGAGAAGCCATGTAAGGGGGGGTTGCAAAAAGAACAGGGATGGATGGAGGATGGAGGAATGGTTTATTACATTATGCAATGTTACGTGAAGCAATACCTGATAGTATGTGATGTGAGAGGCAAAGGTATTTTCTACTGCAGTTTTTTATAAACTGTAATTCATGACATGCTAGATTTTTGGTGAGTTATTAAAGTCAGTGCTATAAATAAAGACACCTTTAAATTCTGTGTTTAACTTGCCACACTTGCTGCTGATTCAAAGACAGAGGTCAAATGTCAGGCTGCTTTTCTCTTTTAACATGAGGATTGTGTTTACTTTTCTTTCTCTGACTGCAAAGTGAGCGGTGTTTTTTAAAGTAAATTATGAGACAATGTCCCCCATCACTCATCAGCACAGACAGTGACATCACTGGATCTCCCATCATCCACCTACACAGGAAGCGATATAACTGAATTTACCATCATTAACCAAGACAGGAAGTGGCAGTGCTGTCTTTCCCACTACAACCATTGTTAAAAGAAGAAGCCAGACAAGAGGACTTAATTTCTCAGCACCCATTAGCACAGGTAGTGATATCACCGGATCTACCATCATCCACCTGCATAGAAAGTGATATCACTGCATTTTTCATCACCGATCTGGACAGGAAGCCACATTACTGGTTTCCCATCAAAACCATATTTAACACCTTGGCTGCTAGAGGTTTCCCCCCGGTGCTGCACTCACAGAGTTACCATTGTTCATGACGAGCTCAGCTCGTCATCAGCACAGCTCAACCGTGCCTCATGACGAGCTGAGCTCATCATGAGTATCGAAGGGGTTAAAAGAAGCCAAGCAAGAAGACTTCATTCCCATGACCTACCAGTACTCAAGACATCATGGCATGACACATGACATCATGGCATTCTGCACTCCTTAGCCCCTCCCAGGACAACTTAATGGCATCTGCAACACAGGCGTGCCGAGGGCACGTTGAAGGCAGCCCATCCGTGCCAGTCCACTCCTGGCTGTTGCAGCCAAAGCATTATTAGATTTCACTGGCTGATAAAATCAGATCCAGTGTTCCCAGACACAGGAAAACTGGGTGCTGAGACACCCGGAGAGAGTTGATCAGGTGGAGCGGAGTCCCATCCTATGATACTGCTGGGCCTGACTAATTAGGTCCCAGGAGGAAAATCAAGAGGAGGTGTAGAAGGAGGAGGACCAAGAGTAGGATAAAGACACAGATATCAGGACCAGAAGGGGAAGGACAAAAAGTATGGTTATGATTTGGAGGATAAGACAAGGAGAAGGCTGATGGGGAGGAGCAGAAGGATCAGGAGGAGAAAGCAGAAAAGTATGACCAGGTGAAGGAGGAGGAAGCCAAAGTGACCTGAGACGAGATGCATAAGGACACACCTTTAGTTTCAATGGTAGCACATTCTATAAATGATTGTTAGTTACGCCTCTTAGGTAAACCCGGGTGGATAACTCCGCTCCACCAGCAGAGTGTACAGAGTTTTGTCTACTCCACGTTCTGTTGTGAACGCGGAGATTAGGCAAAACTCTGAGTCCGTGGTGCAGTGGAGCTAGCCGGCCCCTCCACCCTCCCAAAGTAATTATAATGTAAAAAATAGGCACTTACCTGCCGTGGCTGCCTCCTCCTCACCATGGCCACTCTCCTTCCTCATCCTCACCGTCCTTCTTCTTTGAAAACCCCTACATGGTACGTCTTGCTGTAAGATTTGCAGAGGGTTCACTGCTCTAGATATCCAAATTTGGTTTTCCTTTAATATCATAACACAACTATATTTTAGGTAGGGTCAGAGTCAAAGTTTAAAGACCTGCAGGGATACTAAGCCCCAAACTAACTGTACACACAACAATATCCCATAGTCTACACAAACAACGAGAGCCTCGTGTGGTTCTCCCAATATAGGTTGCCACGACATATAAGTATCCTGAAAAAATATTCATTACATTTTCGGATTCCCATCACTCACCAAGCCAGGTGACATGCTTCATCCTCTGAGTCTCCTTTGATAGTCAGCCTAGTGACTACAAGGGCTACAGCTCTACCATATTGATGGAGGAGCCCAAGGATGTTTTTATCATTCTATAGGACAATCTATCTGATCCAGCAGATGTGAGCCAAAAATGGAGTGTATGGGGCAAAAATGCAGTGCAACTGTGAATGTGAGATTAAAATTGAATCGTGGTAGACCCAATCTTTATTCCTGTCTACCGCAACCCAAATTAAAAACAGTGCATAAAGGCAGTTTCGACAGATAACTGTCTCAGATAGTTAGGTGGTCAACATGTTTCAGCACATACAGGCAATACTCAGCCTAGTGCTTTCGTCAGGACCTATCAAAATAATTATGCTACTGCAAAGGGTGAAAAATAGTAATAATTAAGAATGCGTCAGTGCACATATTATGGTTGGAAACAATACAACCTGGTCACCTGATTCGTGGTGTATCTAATTCCTCCTCCGCAATTCTTGTGTATCTTGAAATATCTAGGAGAAAAAATATATATATAGTATACATACTGGCAACCTTAAGCAGAACCAGATAGTCTCTATATTAATAACCATCATGGCAATATTTTGCCAGCCAGTCTACTCCATATTAGGGCAACCATCATATTCTCTTACCTCAAGTATTTGAGGGAACTACCTCACCCCACCTGGCAACAGCTCAGGGTAAAGGAGGCACAGCTCTGAAAAGGAAACAGCAAAACAACCCATCATTTATTTTGGTGCTCTGCCTATCCTTACATCTTGTTACTCATTATTCAAATTGTAGCGCATCCACTGGCCTTCCATACATAATACCAGTAAAAAAAAACCGTATCTCATTATGGGCTGTTGCTTATGCAAACAATGGTATGGCGCTGTTCTTTAATGCAAACCAAACCATTTAAATCTCCTTATTCTGCTGTGTCATTTTTAATCATTACCACCTGTTCCTACAACCTGTGTGTGAATCAGACTATGCCTCAAGAAAGAGCTTTTGCGACCATAATCCATAGGTGGACGGTGTGAATAATGAAGATGACTAGATCGTTTCACTGTCATTATACTATGTTTTTGCAAGCACTAGGACTCTTAGCTGGCTCGCAAACCAATCTCAATACTACGTTCAATCTATTGTCCATGCCTTGCATAATCAGTAATATACTGACCCTTAAGCACGTTCTCACTATTAAAATACGCATTGTACAATCAGGTGCCTTTCTATGTCGGCCACCCCTCTCTCAATGCATCTCATGGTAATGGCTACAATTACGACGGGAAGTTTATGACAACGTAATATAAGCAAGCTTAAATATATACACCCACGCTATCCAAACCGAATGTCCCCGAAATAATGATAATATGGGCAGGCAACATGGTTTTTAGAAAGTGCTCGCTCGCTGCCTAGGACAAATGTCCCTGAAATCCCGGTAATACACACTAGTGAGAAGATTTTAAAAGCGTATTCGTATAATGCCCAGACCTAGTATACCCGAAGCGCCCCTCACCTTTCCGTCAGTACCTCAGACGGTCATCCAAGCTGTCGGGGAGGTACCGACTGCGGGGGTTATGTTTCCTTATATCCCACGGCTCCATTGTCAATTCTGGGAGCATCGGGCGCGCCATGTAAATTGTAAATTGATACTTGTATAGCGCACTACTCACCCGCAAGGGTCTCAAGGCGTTTGTACGGATACCGCTGTGGAACCCATCCTGGCTTTCCCTGTGAGGTGTCCACTCCTGGGCACCCCCAAGGTGGAGGCCAGGCATCCTTAGCGTTGTGGGGGCCATTGTGGAGATCAAGCAAGCCATTGCCCAGAGTTGCAGAGTGGGACTCCATGATTGGAATAGGCACCGAGGCGAGAATTATCAGGCCCGTGGAATTTTTGAGCCCAAGACCCGCCGAGGCTGGGAATTGAACTCTGGTCCCGGGCTAGACCTCTGCATCAGGGTCTGCCGCTCTAACCATTGAGCCACACTTCTCCATGACATCATCATTCATCGCCCCAAGCTTCTGGGAAATGTAGTATGTAGGCAATCTTGTTAGGATATCAATCCTATGTGTCAAAGCCCGATATTTTATCACCACCTCAAATACATGGCAAGCAATATAAAGGTGATCAATATAAAGGGAGCCATAATCCCAGATCTCTCACGCTATATTATTTGTTATCAGCCGCTTAGAACACACTAAAAAGACTCATTGGGAAATGCGTTAAAAGTCTAGCACAATGTCACTGGTTGATGAAACTTAACAGTGTCATGAACGTGGCGATCTTGATGTTCACAAAAAAACAAAAATGCAAAAATAGCCCGTTTGATAAATCGGGGAGAGTTAACCATAAATCTCTCGCCAGTAAATTACTAATGATAAACTGGTGAGCGTTATTGTATTTAATGTATATGGCATGTCGTGATCGTGTATCTTGAAGGAACATTTGTCACTGTATTAGACTCAGCAGAGATGTCTCTAAGTTTAGTTATATGTGTATTCAATCAGTGTTAGTATGTTGTGCGATTGTTCATTACAACACAACCCAGGGAATGGCATCGTTCAGACCCATTCTGTTGCTCTTAAGTCTAAATACCCATTTCTGTTCCTTGAGCAGCAGAAATTTTGATATGTCTGTCACATGTTCTGGAATATATGGCTGCTCTAGAACTGTCCAGACAAAGTCGTCTGGACGGTGGTTCATCTCCAGGAAATGACTTTTCAATTGCGTAGCTTGTGTTTTACACCTCATGGTGTTCATGTGTTCCATAATTCTAACCTTGACTTTGCGGGTAGTCATCCCCACATAGTTAAATTTACAGAGGCACGTAATTAGACATATAACTCTCTCACTGTTACAATTTGTACATTTTTTCTGCATCCAAGGTTTATTCGTGCCGATGTCCACTGATTTAGATTTCTTTGTTTGTGGACATACTTTGCACGAGCCACACGGATAATGACCCTGTACAGCCAGTAAGCTCCACAGGGTATCTGTTATCTGGATCTTAGAAATTTGGGGTCTAGTGTGTACAAGTTTATCACGTAAATTTGTGCTCCTTTTGAAAGCGAATAGTGTCTCTGGTATGCTCTCTCCTCCAATGTTCAGTATTTTCCAGTGTTTTCGCACTGTTTTTTTAACTTCATTAGACACTGTGCTAAAGGTATTAACAAAAGTTAATCTTGATGTTGCTTCTTTTTGGTCTGATAGTTCAAGAAGGGCTTCTCTATTGTTGTTAATTGCCCGCTTAGCTGAGCGACGTACTGGTTTTGGAGGATATTTCCTTTCTACCAACTGGGATGTTAGGTTCTTTGCATATTTCTGGAAACTATCCTTAGTGGAACAATTCCTGCCAATCCGCAGAAACTGACCATAGGGTAGATTATCCTTCAATGCCCTCGGATGATGACTCTCGTAACTCAATAATGAGTTCCTTGCCATAGGTTTTGTGTAAAGCTCAGTCTCTAAACCAGTGGGAGAGGCTACAATCACCAGATCAAGGAAAGCCAGCTTCTGTTAATTGATTTCGACTGTAAATTTCAAAAATTATTTCTGCCATTAAGCCAAACAAATGCACAAACAACAGTTGATGGACAGAATGCAGAACAATGTTATACATTCACCCCAGTACAGAGATCTGGCCCCAAATCAATCATGTTTTTTGCACTCCACACTACCCCAGTTCAGACATGGCCATATGCAAATCAGCCTTGACCCTGTGCCTCATGGGAACAGCCCAGCTCAAACTGCCAAGCCATGCCTTCCCTGGACCAGAATCAAGCATCCTAGGACCAGTTTCTGGCTATCAGCCGTCATCAGCCAGGATAGCTTGACTCCAGTGGTGTGGAGAGCACAGGACTCACATCTGAGCATACCCGTCCCACTCGGGGTGACAAATGCAAAAACAACAGTTGATGGACAGAATGCAGAACAATGTCATACATTCACCCCAGTACAGAGATCTGGGCCTAAATCCATCGTGTTTTTTGCACTCCACACCACCCCAGTTCAGACATGGCCATATGCAAATCAGCCTTGACCCTGTGCCTCATGGGAACAGTCCAGCCTGAACTGCCAAGCCATGTGTTCCCTTGACCAGAATCAAGCATCCTAGGACCGGTTTCTGGCTATCAGCCGTCATCAGCCAGGATAGCTTGACTCCAGCGGTGTGGAGAGCACGGGACTCACGTCTGAGCATACCCGTCCCACTCGGGTGACAAATGCAAAAATAACAGTTGATGGACAGAATGCAGAACAATGTCATACATTCACCCCAGTACAGAGATCTGGGCCTAAATCCATCATGTTTTTTGCACTCCACACCACCCCAGTTCAGACATGGCCATATGCAAATCAGCCTTGGCCCTGTGCCTCATGGGAACAGTCCAGCCCGAACTGCCAAGCCATGTCTTCCCTGGACCAGAATCAAGCATCCTAGGACGGGTTTCTGGCTATCAGCCGTCATCAGCCAGGATAGCTTGACTGCAGTGGTGTGGAGAGCATGGGTCTCACGTCTGAGCATACCCGTCCCACTCGGGGTGACAAATGCAAAAACAACAGCTGATGGACAGAATGCAGAACAATGTCATACATTCAAACCAGTATAGAGATCTACCCTAAATCCATTGTGTTTTTTGCATTCTACACCACCCCAGTTCAGACATGGCCATATGCAAATCAGCCTTGACCCTGTGCCTCATGGGAACAGTCCAGCCCGAACTGCCAAGCCATGTCTTCCCTGGACCAGAATCAAGCATCCTAGGACGGGTTTCTGGCTATCAGCCGTCATCAGCCAGGATAGCTTGACTCCAGTGGTGTGGAGAGCACGGGACTCACGTCTGAGCATACCCGTCCCACTCGGGATGACAAATGCAAAAACAACAGTTGATGGACAGAATGCAGAACAATGTCATACATTCACCCCAGTACAGAGATCTGGGCCTAAATCCATCATACGCGGACAGACGCAGCGACTGAGGCTGCTCATGTTTGATGCTCCTGCCATTTACCTTACAGCTGATTAATAGCTTGCTTTTTAAAAATTTTGTTCGTTTAATTCATGTGTGTGAATTTTAACTGTGTTAGCCTGCACATTTTGTATGAGCGCTTCTCACCTGCCTCATATCGCTCCTGGCCCCGTTCCGCCCCGGCATAGTGCAGTTTGTGCGGAGGGCCGCCTTCTCGAGCACCATTTCCGCCTTACCGCTACCACTTCAGCCCTGCACCTACACATCGTAGGTTAGCGGTCTAGTGGCTGCAGGCAGGGAAACCTTTATCTAGAGCGCAAATGCTCCTATTCAAATGACAGACGCGGCGACTGAGGCTGCTCATGTTTGATGCTCCTGCCATTTACCTTACAGCTGATTAATAGCTTGCTTTTTAAAAATGTTGTTCGTTTAATGCATGTGTGTGAATTTTAACTGTGTTAGCCTACACATTTTGTATGAGCGCTTCTCACCTGCCTCTTATCGCTCCTGGCCCCGTTCCGCCCCGGCATAGTGCCGTTTGTGCGGAAGGCCGCCTTCTCGAGCGCCATTTCCGCCTTACCGCTACCACTTCCGCCCTGCACCTACACATTGCAGGTTAGCGGTCTAATGGTTCACTTAGGATCTATAAAATGGCAATATGGCGGAAGCGCAGCGGACGAGTGCAGCGGGAGCGCCGACTTCGCACCGAAGTCGAGCCTAAGTCCAGCCCGTCTGCACCCGTCCGCGGCCGATCGCGGCCAGCGGCCATTCACCCTGCCCAAACTTTCATATACTCGTCTGCCGATTTACTCGCTCTTCGGCATGCAGTTCCCTTATCCTCTCGTGCTGCTAGAGCGGCCCACGACTGCGGCATTTTAGTTCCCTCTGCCTCCTCGTGTTTGGGTCTTTCCCCCATCTCCCCTAGAAATGCACCATTGATCCATTCTCCACCCTTAGCCAGGACACTTCCCTTGACCATCTTGTATCTTAATACTCGGTCCATGGTGAAACACCAGTTGGAAATATTCCGTCTGCTAGATGACAGTGCTGTGGACATTTTACTTCTGTCAGAAACTTGGCTAACCGACGACTCCGTTCCTGACATTCTTGCTGCCATCCCCACTGGTTACTACATCTTACAATCCAATCGACCAGGGAGGCAAGCTGGTGGTGGAGTCGCAGCCATTATTCGTACAGAACATATTTTCTCCTCCTTAGCCTGTACAGCAATCCCCAATACACAATTCCTTGCAACTAAACTCTGTTCTTCTAGGTCCCCCCTCACCTGTGTCCTTGTGTACAGACCCCCTGGCTATATGCCCTCCTTTCCACAACAGATTGGGGCTCTCGCCTCTGAATTAATTATCAATAACGCTAAAGTCATTATTATTGGCGATTTCAATTACTGGCCCTCCGACCCGCGGGAAAGCCGCCTTTTGGAAGAGTTCTCAGATCTTCTCAAAAGTATGAATTGCCGGCAACTCATCTCGACATCTACCCACTGCAAGGGGCACATTCTAGACCAGGTCTGGACGGCCAACCTTGATATCTCGCCCCCTCTGGTAACTCCATGTTCATGGTCAGATCACTACTTTATATCTTTTACTGTTGATCTATCGACTCCTCGCCGTGCCCCCCCTACAACGAACGTTCTAGCTCGTAACTGGAAGAAAGTGAATCTACCAGAACTTCACTCCTTGCTGGCAGTTACAGCTCCTCTGCTCTCCGGCTCAGCCACTCGTCAAGCTTCCACCCTTGAACAATGGCTGTTATCAGCTTGCAACTCTATAGCCCCTTTAAAATCCATAAAAGCTATGCGCCCTCATGACGCCCAGCGATGGTTCACGACCAGCTAAAACTCGACAAACTTGCTCTCCGCCAGGCCGAGCGCCGATGGCGCCGAAATTACGATCCCCTTCTCAAGCTGCAATTCGTGAACCTCCTAAAAATGTATAAAGCCTCCATCCTCAAGGCTAAAACTACTTATTTCTCCCGTAAAATAATGGAGTCTGCCTCCAAGGCAAAAGAAATATTCTCTATTGTTAACGAGCTCTCCCTTCCTGATCGGGTCACTCTCCCCCCGTGCCTACGCAGGATCTTTGTGAGGCAATAAACACTTACTTTCAGGACAAAATCGCCACCATCAAAAATAATATACCTCTGCCCCCATCCTCCCTCTCTTTTCCATTACCCCCCAAAAACCCGCAGCATCTGGATATCTTCCCCCCCCATCTCTATTATCGAGTTCCAGAGACTCCTGCATAAAGTCAGTTCTGGGTCCCCTAAGGACTGCTGCCCTCCCCAGATCCTTAAAGAAATCTTCTTGGCCTGCCCTGACCCTGCCTTGACTCTTCTTAACACCTTGTTGGCCACTGGAGTAGTCCCCGACTCCTTCAAACAGGCAGTGGTGCTACCAATTCTAAATAAAGCCAATGCTGACCCCCTGGTCATGAGTAATTACAGGCCCATATCCCATCTTCCCTATCTGGGAAAAATTTTGGAAACTTATGTTACTCGCTGTCTGGGCGCATTTATGGAGAGCTCTTCCTTTCTGGATCCCAAGCAGGCTGGTTTCCGACCGCTCCATTCTACTGAGGCGGTTATTGCCGCCGTTATGGACACTCTAAGAACTGGTGCCGACAACAACATCCATCAAGCCCTCGTCCTACTGGATCTGTCGGCGGCTTTTGACACGGTCGATCACTCTATACTGATCGACCCTGTCACAAACGCCGGCATCCAGGGCGCGGCTCTGGACTGGATCCGCTCTTTTTTGGACAAGCGTTCTCAAGCTGTTCAACTCTCTACTTTCTGTGCCTCCTCCTCCTTCCTTTCCTGTGGAGACCCCCAGGGCTCAGCATTATCCCCCCTCCTTTTTAATTTATATATGCAGCCCCTCATGGTTTCCCTCCGCAAGTCCCCTGCAACAATTTTTAATTATGCAGACGATCTGCAGTTGATTTTCCCTGTTGACACCTCCTCTTCCTCCCTCACAGACTTCCAAACTACCATGCTAGTCATCTCTGACTGGATGGCTCACAGCCAGCTCAAGCTACATCCCACATAGACCAAACTTGTGCTGGTGGGCGGGCCGGCCAATCCTTGGAACGACAGTTTCTGGTCCCACTCACTTGGGGTCCCCCCTCGACCTGTCAATACTGTGAAAAGCCTCGGTGTTGTCATCTCTGGAGATCTATCTATGAAGGCTCAGATCTCGGCGGTCACATCGTCCTGCTTTTTCCACCTGCGCAGGATTCGTAAGATCTGTAGATTCCTCACCAGAGATGCCCTCATCTTAGTCATCCTGGCTCTTGTCATCTCCAGGATCAACTTCGCTAACATCCTATATGTAGGGATTCCCTCTTATCAGCTCCAGAGGTTACAACTGATACAAAATCAGGCCGCCCGTTTAGTATTCCATCAGCCAAAGCACCAGCACGTTTCACCACTACTTCGGAGCCTTCATTGGCTTCCGGTGGCCAAACGTTGCACCTTTAAGCTTGGATGCACTATCTTCAAAGCCCTTCACAATCTTGCACCTGCTTTCATTTCTTCCAACCTTAAGCGGTATATACCAACTCGCAATCTACACTCTTCTGCTGATAATCTTCTGTGTATCCCCCAAATTCAACGCAAGAAACACGGTGGTCTCCGGTTTTCTTTCTTAGCCCCACCTTTTGGAATTCCCTCCCATCCTCCTTTCGTCACTGTCTCCCCTATGAATACTTTCGTAGGTTACTGAAGACGTTCCTTTTTACAGCTGCATATGAGTGAAACTCCTGCCCGTGACCGCCGTATCTGTTATGAGCGCCAAGAAATCGTTTCGGTGAACGTGAAGAATTTTTAACATAACATAACATCATGTTTTTTGCACTCCACACCACCCCAGTTCAGACATAGCCATATGCAAATCAGCCTTGACCCTGTGCCTCATGGGAACAGTCCAGCTCGAACTGCCAATCCATGTCTTCCCTGGACCAGAATCAAGCATCCTAGGACGGGTTTCTGGCTATAGGCCGCCATCAGCCAGGAAAGTTTGACTGCAGTGGTGTGGAGAGCACGGGACTCACGTCTGAGCATACCCGTCCCACTCGGGGTGACAAATGCAAAAACAACAGTTGATGGACAGAATGCAGAACAATGTCATACGTTCAAACCAGTACAGAAATAGGGGCCTAAATCCATTGTGTTTTTGCACTCTACACCACCCCAGTTCAGACATGGCCATATGCAAATCAGCCTTGACCCTGTGCCTCATGGGAACAGTCCAGCCCGAACTGCCAAGCCATGTCTTCCCTGGACCCGAATCAAGCATCCTAGGATGGGTTTCTGGCTATCAGCCGTCATCAGCCAGGATAGCTTGACTCCAGTGGTGTGGAGAGCAGGGGACTCACGTCTGAGCATACCCGCCCCACTCTGGGTGACAAATGTAAAAACAACAGTTTATGGACAGAATGCAGAACACTGTCATACATTCACCCCAGTACAGAGATCTGGGCCTAAATCCATCGTGTTTTTGCACTCCACATCACCCCAGTTCAGACATGGCCATATGCAAATAAGCCTTGACCCTGTCCCTCATGGGAACAGTCTAGCCCGAACTGCCAAGCATTGGGGTTCCTTCCTTTGCCTAACACACTAGAGGTTTGCAACAGGGGGCATCTTACCTGAATCATTCTAATCTTCATAACACCCCATTAGACCTCTCTGCTTGTGCTGCACCACCAATCATGTGCTAAAGGGTTGGGCTCTACTGTTACCTACCACATAGCCAGGATCAACATTTAGACCAAGACATGAGAGGCTCAGGAACACGGGGCCGGCTGTAAACCATCCTCCACTTTGCCCCACTTAGCCTCCCTGCACGTGTGAACTTGCCTAATACGTGAGAAAAGCCTTTTTACTTCACTCACCTCTCCCAGCTCAACTCCATGCTGGATTGTTAGTTACGGAAGGTTGATGAATAGGCGTATGTTCCATCATGTGTACTGTTACCTTTTTGTCACACCTAGCCTAAACTACAGAGGTCGTTCACCCGATGTACTACCCGCCGGGTACTGTTGTTGCACATACACTTGACATTTAGGAGAGTAAGGTGTCCCTCGACACCCACAAGAATGCTGCTGCTATTGTTTTTACTGTATTTTCCACAGGGGCATGCAACTCACCGTGCTCACTGAGGATGATACCCAGTATTGTTTTTACCCACATGCTAGCGGCACCTTCACTAGCATGTCACACTGTGTGTACAAGGTCACTCATGTTTTTTATGTTACCTCTTTACCTGTTGTGATTTGCTCCCTTTGTCTCCCAATTTAGGCAAGACACAGCGCAACACAGGTATACCATTCCCGATCATTCTATAGCCTGAAATGATTAGTTGATACTTAGGTAGATCAATTTTTGAAGACAGATTTATTTCTTACTTAGGTCCTGATGAATCGCTAGTCACTGCACATCTGCGAGAAACATGTCGACCACTTTCTGCACTCATTAGTCAAGTCTCGAATAAGGAAACATAACTTTCCATCGAGTACAGGTTAGTCTCTTCCTTTAATTGATGCAGGGTACCCCCAGAATAAACTTGATCCTGGTACCCTTAGCCTCATTTTAACTCACCAATACGTCTACATCAACCTGGCCCCACACCCGCACTTCACCCAAACGGCTGTTGGATAAGAAGATCTCCGCCAAAGAGCCCCTCTTTGAGGTGTTGCCCGTTGGGTATTGCACCGCCGACCCAACGAGGAGCATTGCCAATGATGAAGCATGACACCTGAAAGGGTGTGTGAGGCAATTACATCCAACAAAATGGATGCCCATCTGTAGGACTCGCCTGAGTCCCTACCACATCCAGACATCCACGTGACCCGTACACATACTCTCTCGAGGAACAGCCCAGTACTTCTTTGTAACACAGCAAATTAAAGAGGCCTGTGGTGTGTTCTGGAACATGCCCCATTGGTATTTGGCAAGATTACATTTAGTGGCATTGGCCATAGGTGTCTGAGTAGCGCTTTGGGTACCAGCACTTATTATTTTACAAATAAAGCCCTGCTTAGCATGCCCGGAAGCCATAGTGCTCAGTGTTGCTCTGTGCTCATTTTCCAAGAACATAACCTTGTTTTCAAACCTGGAAAGAGAAGCGGTATTTTCTGAGAATAATGGCGTCAGTATTGTATATTTTAAAGATATCCTCCCCTCAAGGCTGTTTTGCTACTTTCTTTTAGAACAGATCCTGCACATTACATATGTTTGCGCTGATAGTAACAAGTTTCTGTCACGTGAGCATGCTGCAATGGTTTGTATTGAGAGAAACTGTACATATACTAGGTTGATTTTACCTACATTTTAGGTCTTAGATCCAACCGACCATTTCCAAGCAAGAGCCCTGGCCATTTGAAATGACAATTGTCTTTGATCTTTTTATTTGCTGTCTGCTGTTTTGCATAGAAGGCTATATTGAATTAAACGCTAGTTGGACTTAAGGCTTCCTGACGTGTTGCATTTTAGTTTTAACTTGTTCCCTGCGGTAGGAGTTACAGCCCGGTGCTGGACATTCCAATCACGGCGGGGTCGTGACGGAACCCAGCCGTCATGCGCACAGGCCACCGTGGCTCATGGTGGCTGGGTTCCGTCACGAGCATCGAACGGGTTAACAACCTGCACACATTTCCTACACATGATGCTTTGGATACAAATGAGGAAGCTCCTAATGGTGGACAAGATAAAAGGCTGCCCTTAGTCCTCAAATGAGGAAGAAATAATGGTATTATTATGTATTTGTTGAGTTTGATATAGTGCCAACTAGACCCAAAGGTATCAGAGCCCTTTGCATGACCAGTTGCGTTACAGGCAGACAAATTAATTTTTTGTTAGGCATGGCGAGATTAAATGATGTGCACAGAATCACAGGATGCTGAGCGTCCCTGACGAGACTCAAACCCGGTTCCCCAGCTTCAAGCTCGACCACTCTAGCTGTTAGGCCACATTCTCTCTCCAAGTTAGGGCAGTGCTTTCGCTGCAAGACCTGGCATGGTAATTCATCATCACTGCACATTGTCTGTATTTTGCAAGGACATAACCTCAACTAAAACACTTGCACACCCATAACTGTGCCCCTTCTGCTTGAGTCTTTGACATTTTGACGGGTCAACTCAGCCCAGCATCCTTCTGAGATCGGTAAATCGAGTACTATTAAACTGGTTACCAGCAACACCTGCTATTTACTATGTTCAGAAAAGGTAGAAGTGTCTAAAAAACAGATTATCATCTCTGATTGGGATGGGTATTATTATTATTATATGCCAGCCCTAATTTTTAAGTAGATACAGGTGAAGGTGTGATTTATTTTCCTAACTGCCTTCATGTGCCTTTGACGAGCACTGATTTCTCAATAGAGTGCTTATAAATAAACACTCAAGGGTCAATCATCCAGGTCAAAAGTCATGTGATGTCACTTCCCTTACCCATGAATGTGCTCAAATGACTTTCTCCATTGGTTACAAACCCACTGCTTCAGTGTTTGTTCAGCGCCTCTGCATCGCCTGCTGCAGACATCACTTAACAGTATGTTTAGGAAAATAACCATTTTATATCAGGCGCCATCTCCGCCGCGGCTTCATTCCCCCTGAAGATGTTCTTAAAAGGTTATCCGAGTATTTGTTGTATTATTCCTAATTGCCTCTTGATCTGGCGACGAAGAGGCGCGTTGTAGTACCTGAGCTGTCAAGGACGCGCAGCGCTAACACGAAGTGGAGGGAGAGCGTCGCCGGCGCGTGGTAGGTAATAATCAATAATTAAAAGCCTTGTTAAAGTATCTGTGAAGTGTGCTTCAGCGAGGGCTGCGGTTCTGCGGCATTTCACGGCTAATTCAATGCCAATTAGCTGATTGCCAAGTTCCCTCAAGCAAAATCTCGCTCCACGTAGAGGACAGGTATCAGAGCGCTCTAGCCGCGCGGGCTTGGGGCGGCCATCTTTCATCTCTGGCCGCGGGCCGAATAAATACCACTGCAGACAGACGTTTCATAGCGGTTGTTAACCAGCCACTTCTGCACGTCACTCCTGTTGCGGCTGTCCCCTGGTTGTCCCAGAGTCACTTCTGTAGGGTGTAGAATGTGTTAAACGTCATTTCAGGTATTTCATCGTGATCTTCATGGTTCTCTGCCATGGGTCTTTGGTTGTCACAGAGATGAAGGGCGGGGGTGTTTAATCTTTGGATCTCATCTATCTTTATTTTAGGCTTTTATCCTCCTTCTATGTGGGAGTTGAGTGTGGTACTTTTAAAAGAGGGAATAATGTGCAATTTCTTATCTTCTTTCTATGTTTCACCAATGATTAAGGGGGTGGTTGCTCTTCATGGTTTCACCCACTTAAGCGAAATCTGGTGTCAGACCATGAAGACAGCATACAGCCAAATAATGGAATTATAATGTACCTTGGGCAACCTGTTGGTGAGTATGATCCAGGTGGTGTCTTTCTGTAAAAAAAAAATGAGGAACCTCAGGACGAAAATGGACTGAACCAGGGACATTTGGGGCACCGAAGGAATGCAAGGAACCGAAGGTTAAAAGCCACTGTTTTATTTGATAGCCATTGATGAAATTACTTATTGTATGATTTTAAATTTCTAGGTATTTTTGATTTATAATACTGTTTTTGTATTGTCTTTGTTTATGTATCTATGCAAAAACTAATAAAATATTTTGAACACAAAAAAAAGCCACTGTTTTTTTTGCTTCTGTTAAAGTATGTCTTTAAGCTCCTGGAAGGCCATTTGATGATGATATTCATAAGCAACAATTTAACACAGAATACGAGCGGAGAGATTACAGTGCAAGCATTCCCCATTATGCACAATTGGGCAGTCATACAAAGATGCTGCTCCACTGAAGGGAACTGGATGAAAAATCCCAGATGCCCATGAAAAACTACTACTCAGCACCCCTTTTTTACATCACTTCCTTTCGTTCTATCCACCGCTTGTTCTTGCTCTAGGCCTCCTGCTGATTGCACCTCCACTTTTTTTTTTGTTGCA
The DNA here is from genome assembly GCF_964263255.1 of Lissotriton vulgaris. Classification (NCBI taxonomy): domain Eukaryota; kingdom Metazoa; phylum Chordata; class Amphibia; order Caudata; family Salamandridae; genus Lissotriton; species Lissotriton vulgaris. The sequence goes on from NC_141687.1 coordinate 902,231,876, forward strand.
GTTTTATATATCGCGAATTTGACCCAAAGGTATTGGAACGCTTTACATGAGCACCAGTTACATTACACAAAGACACATTCTTTTTTTTGGTAGGCATGGAGAGATTTCGGGATTTGCCCAGAATCAAAGGACCTTGAGCCGACCCGAGACTCAAACTTGATTCCCCAGCTCCAAAATCTGCAGTTCTGGCCCTTAGGCCACATCTTCTCCTACTTTATGATAAAGGAGCAAGCTCAGAGGACACTCCTGTGAAACAGTGGCTTGCATACTGCTTCTCTAAATAGTATAGAGCAGGCTTTATAGTGGGGTACATTTTTGCTGCTTCTTTTGAATGAAAAGTCAAGTTCGGTCGAATGTTTACAATTTTTGACACTTGTATGAATGAGACCACAAAAGCTGAGTGTGGACCTTTAATTACTGCTGTTTCTGAGATATACATAATGTTCTATTTATGTCAGCTGCCAGCACCAAATATAAAAAACGGCAATTCAAGTAGGAATGCACAGTATTTGGTTGTTAGTTTCTCATCAGCGATATTAATATTGTTGTCTGTTGCAGTTTAAAGGCAACATCACATATTTTCATGACAATGTATTCTCTTCTCATGTTTGATATGTTGACAATGAAAACAATGGTAGCCTACAGTGGCAGCCATAGGGGTTAAAAGTATCTGAGGGGGTGTCCTCTCTCCATTTATAGCTACCATGAATTTGTGGGTTCAGATTGACAAAGTCTGACTTTTTATTTCCAAAAGACAAGAAACTGCCTGATGACCTTGCTACATAGGGCCTGATTTATAGTGTGGTGGTGTCCATCAGAGTGGCAGACGACATTACGTCCACCACCCTGATGGAAAGAAGACTGCCATATTAAGAGATCACCGCCAGCCCAGCAGTGATCTCTGTGCCGCTGTCACAGTTGTTCTTTTGTAGGCACTGAATGGTGCGCAGCCGCCATCTTTCCAGGAGGAGCACACTGAATTTTTTGTTTTTCAAAAACCAACTTCCAAAGGGTGATTTTGTGATTGAAAAGAAAAACATCTAATGACCCCACAACCCGGTGTTTTATCCTAAGGAGTTAGGTCCATAGCTATCTTTTTCTGTTCATGACCGCCAGGTTTTTTCTGGCGATGAAAGACAGAAAATGATACACACTAATTGCTCTATATAGGGCTAGCAGTCCTTAAGCCGATGGCCCCTACTTAGTCAGGTTGTCCGAGTAAGCTTTCCAACTGCAGAGCCAGCTGAACCCCTCCATTGGTAAGATGACAGTCTGCATTACTCATAATAGCGTAGATGGAGCATGGGTTTGATGCACAGGACCCTCTGCCACATTTATGGCAGAGCACCCTGTCCGCAAGCTCTAAATCGAGCCCAAGGAATTTGTCAGAACTAGTTCACCCAGAGCTAGCTGGAAGATTGAAAAACACAGAAGGAGTTTGTCTGGATTATGCCTCAAGTAATTCTACTTGTCTTCTGGGAAGATGTACAAGACTTGTGTCAGAGGCCATTATGTGAACTTTTTCAGCAGGTGCCCAAGCACTGACGTGGGCCATGGACCCATTTATAAAGAAACTGTGCAGTCTAGAGCACATATGCGAATTTGTGCATGAGCTCTGAATATCGCAGCTTGGAAGCGCAAAGTGGCAACCACTGCTCAGTGTTTATTATGCAACCTGACATAATTATTATTAATTTATTTCAGCACATCACATAATCAATAAAATATATATACCACGAATTTTGGTCAGATTTTCGAATTGAATATTAGCAACTAAGATAGTACTTGACAAACTCTCGTCTGATTGTGTTTGTGCAATGGGTAGGTTCTCTAGGACTACACACTCAAATGCTAAAATTGACCTTATGCTAAGAAGCATCTCTCAAACGGCTACCTTCAAAATTAGAGGATTCATTATCTCATTTGAAGGCGGGGCGCTGAGAAATAACAAACTGGTCCTAGTTTGATGTGGCTGTAGGGCCTGTTTCTAAGTGGATTTTAGTGTTAGATGTGAGAGGAAACAAGTGATTACCGTAGTGTACTACCCTACATATCCACAACCCTTAGAGTCCAAGTTTAGCGTGGCTGAAGACTTTCGCTATCTTGAAAAAGCAAGGGTAAATGGCATTTGGGCTTCTTTGCAGTGTGGCAAACATGAACTACTAAAAATGTGGATAGGGTTCTTCCCAGGAAGTTTTACCTTATTGTCTAGGGAGAGTGCATGGATCACCTTCTCCCTGCCCCAACAATCTAGTGCTCTGCATAAATGTGACACAATCAGGCACCAAATCAGGCCACTTTGCTGACCAGTGGAAGAACAGACCTGAGACCATCCCTGAAAGATTGAAACTGCTCTTCCTTGTACCCAGGATAAGGATGTGGACTCCAATTGTCAGCTGTCTGACTTCCTGTGTGGTTACAGAGATGAGGCAAGCTGCAAGATACCTTTTTTCGGGAAGTACCCAGCTTACCAGTGGTAACTGAACCTGAACTGGATCCTGCTGTCAGCCTCTGCCAGACACCAAATGAGTTTCCAAGTGCATACCCTGAAATCTTGGGTGCTCTAGAAGTGTACTCCTATGATTGTTTGGACACCATAGGAAGGTTTGGAAACATTGGATCTTCAAAACGTTTTCGAAATTTTGTCTTCCAAACTTTCACAAGAACCAATGCACTTGGTAAATCTGACATGGTATCCTTCATGATCAGACTGAAATTGCATCTTAATCTTGGTCTACCAAGAACATTAACTATCACTGCCACTTTACTTTTTCTTGGTATGATTTCTTCTTAAAATTTCTAAATATCATATCTCTGGTTCTCCTTATTGCATTTTTCTTGTTTTTGTTTCATTTTGATTTGTACATTTTACTCTATTTTTCTAATTTGGTTTGAGATTGTCATTGCCCGATGTTTTGACTTGAATACATAATTTACACTTTGCTTATGTTTAGTCTGTCTGCTCTGTGCCATAGCTAGCAGGGGTTGAGCTCAGGTTAATTTAGTGACTTTAAGGGAACACCTTGAAAAGAGTTGTGATTATTCCTTGATATGGACAGTCCCAAAGTGCAAATAATAATCCAATGTATTACAAAATAATGACCACATACATAAGATAACAGTCAGCAATTGGCATACTAGGTGAACCAGACCCGGCATCAGGGACCTTAAGTTTGGGAAGAAATAATGGATTTCAACAAAGAAGACACTGTGCTATGAAACAATTACTTGCTAGCAGCTGTAAAACAAACAAAATTACCTTTATCTTAGGACATTATTGCATCCCAACAATTAAAATATAATCAAAATAATTCCCATTCTAGTCTCTCTGAGATACATCATTCACCCTGATAATGAAATTACGTTTTTTTATTAATAATAATGTAATAAAATTAAGTATAATAAAAATTATCATGCAAACTACAGTAAAAACAAATTGGTCAAATGCATGTTTTCTAGTAATAAAAGTTTAACACTTAATACCTGATTTAGAGTTCAGCGGACAGGTTACTTCGTCACAAACATACCAGATATCCCATCAGCTGTATTACAAGTGTTATTGAATATAATGCACTTGTAAACAAGTGGAAGGGATATCCATAAAGTCTGTGGTGGAGTAAACCCTCCACTGACCTCGAAATCAGGCCCATAATCTCCTTTGAGAAACCATTCATGAAGTTAAAAGGGCTATGGTAATATAGAGCAGTTAAGGTAATATATAGTGGAGCATTATCTAAAATAAAGTTTATCATTGACATTTAATGTGAGTGTGGACCAAAAATGGGGTGGGGCCATTTTAAAGCCTAGTGGGGTTGCCCCTTCCTACGAAATTCTAATTTAAACAACAAAAAACCCTAACAATCTACTTAAAATATACTATTGTATTTTTAGTTTGCACCCTCAAATTCATTAAGTTGACAATATCACTAACTGGGGAGTCTTTAGAATAAAATGTATTTTCATCATTATGTTCAGCCACCGAAAATTATAATAATAAACAATAGTTATTGCACAAGTTAATGGCACCAGTTCTGTTTGAGACTGTTAATGACAAAACATTAACTTTGGCTATGACATATAATAAGCTAGTTGATCCTGTAGGCATAAAATGAAAATACTAACAAGGGAGTAAGGTAAACAATGGTATGAATAATACATGATTACTGCAAAGTGTGGAGTAATGATCCACTTCTTTCAACCCACAAATGTGGCTTTTCGGGGCTGTTTTGAATTTTTGTAGAGCGTGTGTTGCCAAGTTACCAGTGGTATGGAGATTCCATATGAAGGACCAAGAAAGCGAAAAAAATCAGAATTTGAAGTAGCACCTGGTCGCAAAGATGTACCTAAACAGTTGATGTAGGTAGAACACAGAGTTTTAAGAGACATCAGTTGGGGTAGGATATCAGGGAGGTAAGTTGGAGTTAGACAATTTGCTGCTTTGAAAATAAGTACCATGAACATAAATAAGGCCTGGTTTTTTGGCAGTGAGCCTGTTCACTTGGTGGCAGTAATCCAAGGTGAGACCATGATTGGGTACATTTTATTGAGTTTGGGTACCAAATTTTATGACCTTGTCGAATAATGGAGTACTGAGAAAGGCTGAAAAGTAAGGAGTTGACAAGTGTTTTTTCTGTGTTAAATGCTACATTTATATTTTTCATGTTTTCAGTATTTGGAAGCGTGCTACATCAATTTAGTTTGTAATAAACTATGAGCAGAAACTAACTCCACGTTTTCTGCCTGAAAAAAATTAATTTCAGAGGGTTAGGGTAAATGTGATTGACCATAATGCTATCCAGTGCCTGATCATTGTGAAACGGTTTGTGATCCTTGACTCGTGATGCGGTGTAAATGTTGAACATGATTTGGGTGTAATGAAGTGATATTAATAATTGGATGATGAGCTAATACGGCTGAGGGAAGAAGTGTAGAGTGAGAAGGCGAGGGGCTCTACGAAAGAAGATTGGTGGGCCCCTACAGGTAGATGGATGGGTACTGATGTCTTTTAGGTATTAAATTTGATAATATGCACATGGAGAGTTATGAGCTCCCCCAGGTGAACACAGAGAAGAGAATGCAGTGTAAGGAGCAAAATAGGACCAGGAATATCAGGATGGAATACATTTGGTTGTGTTGAGCATTGGTGATAATAAAGTTAGATATGTGTGAAAGTGAATCCATGCATGAGAAGAATTTTGTTGAATGGTACAGTGTAAGGCAACTGAAGACAAACTGTTCCAGTGTCTTGGAAGAGAAAAGGAGGCTGGTTGTTATCAGCATGAAGAGGTAGAACAACTGCAAAGTTAAAGTTCTTTAGATATATGCCAGATGTGAAGGAATAGTTTAAACAAGAGATCAGGCAAAGAGAAACACCGGGTGTGACTGAGGTTTGATAGCTGAAGAACTGAAAGGATAAGATGGTGCACAATATGGGATGGCTGCTTCTATAATAGGAATGACTTTGAATGGACATGTTTTATTGAAGTGAAGTTGTGGCGGGAATATAAGAGAGTCTAATCCAACATTAACTTCATTTCGCATTAAAAGTGCATAAAAAACATAAAGTTCACTGTGAACTATTGATATATTACTAAAAGCCCGAAAAACAAAAGTCCCTGTTCAAACAGTGGTAGGCTAGAGTGGCCAGACAAAATAGTGCTAGACGGGGTAGGAGGTATATGAATAGTTCTCCCTATACTGTTTCACTCATAACAACCTGTGCAAGCAAGGTAAAGGATGGACATTCACACAAAGTGTTCACTTTTGATTCAATCACATATTCACTGCCTCACCACCGCTGGTGGTTTTTAATCCTAATGTTTTTATTATGTTTTAGAATGTAACCCATGTTGGGAGGGAATACATTTTATTATTATTTTTTGTAACCGACAAAAATTGATCTTTTGAGTATACTTTTGGATGACTTTGTGTGAATGTCCATCCTTTGCCTTGCTTGCACAGGTTGTTATGAGTGAAACAGTATAGGGAGAACTATTCATATACCTCCTACCCCGTCTAGCACTATTTTGTCTGGCCACTCTAGCCTACCACTGTTTGAACAGGGACTCTTGTTTTTCTGATACTAACACCCCCTTCCCTGTCATATACACCAGCGGTACCTCCTTTTTATGAATTCTATATTACTAAAAAACCATATGGTACATATGACCACATTACATCAAATCAGATATCATTTCAATAAATTAATTTAATTAAAACATTTTACATAACTATTTAAAGTATAAAATATTATAAAATGATGAAAGGTTATAATGGTGGTGGTGTGCTTCTGTAAAGAATGCCAACCCTTACCAGTAAGGCTAATTAGCGTGTAATCTACGCATTTGAACATTTAAATATTGCGTAGGAGCACAGGGAAGATTAACATATATCCCATTTTAGGACCCACACAATTAGGCCATCATTATCTGATGTAGATTAAATCACAGTAACTTTATATTAACAGTCTTCCAAGTTTTTAGAACAGCGTGTAAAAAGGACACCATCATAAAGCAAACAAAAGGTGTTTCTAACTGTAACAGAGCTAAAACAGCCAGCTGAGGAGTCATTACACATGGTGAGCTTACGCCATAGTGGGACAATAAACTTTTTCCTCTCTGTCACATATAAGGCAAAGAGAAATACAAAGTAGGATGTAGTTTGTTTAAATAAGGCGTCACACGGACATACTAGTTAATGCTTTAGTGAATATGTGTTTTCTGGGAAGCCCAGCATTAGAGGAACGTAGTTTAATCTTAATCTTGTCAGCAAATAACAATGCTGGAGATTCACAACAAAAGAAAGATAAGAGGAACTACTGCATAACACAGGAGGTGAGGCTAGGTAAGTAATTACTGTGCTTTTTACTTTATTCCTCTCCCATCTTATCTGTTCACTTTTTGCTATGAAGAGCTCTTTCACTCTTGACTTGGGGTACGAATCACAGCTACTAAGATTTTTATATAGATCCTCCAAGCCCATTGGAAGTATGTGTCTATCTTACATACGTTAACCAAGGAATAGTTTCAGCACGATCAAGTTTCATGATGTCACTTATGATGTGCTGGTTCAGACGGACCTTATCCCTTTTCCAGATTGAAAGCGACAGCAGCAGCGGGCCATTTTGATCATATCGCTAATATAAGGCAGCCACAAATCCTTATGAGCAATATAATTGCTGTAGGTACATGGAATTGACAGAAGCCTTTTAGCGAACTTATCCTCAATGACTTGTAACTCTTCTATGTACGCGGTTCCCCAAATTGCGGCTCCATATGTGGCTATGGTGATTGTTTTTGTTGTATACATTTTAATCAATTCTTCAATTGGTTTACTACCCACATTTTTGTCAAATTTAAATATTGCACCAATGCTATTAATCATAAGATTTGCCCTGTTTGACACGATCTCAGACCAGTTTAGTTTTTAATCGAATAGGATGCCAAGATAGGCAAATTTGTCCACCCAATCTATGCTTTTGCCCTCTATATAAAACGTTCTCCGTTTTTGCTTGTCCCCGCCAACTGACAGAACAAAGGTCTTTGTATTTTTCACTTGCAGATCTAATTCTGCATAAAAGATGAATATGTTGTGATGCTATTCTGTAAGGCCACCAATGTTCTAGCCAACAATCCTGCTTCATCTGCATACAGCAGGATAGGAAGCTTTATAGAGGCGGTATGGGAAACATCCTTACTTCTCTCAATCAACACTTATTTAATCTGTTTGTGTACAGTGAAAAGAGAAATGGGGCTAGGACACACCCCTGCCATACTCCTTTCTGAATATTAAAAGTTCGAGTGCACTCCCCCCTGCTTTCCAAAACATATCATTGCTACTGCCTGCATATATAATTGTCTAATAAATAAAATTATCCCTGTGTCCACTCCCAAGGCCTCCATAATGGACCATAGTTTATCGTGGGCCACACAGTCAAAAGCTGCTGAAAGGTCCATGAAGGCAATGTGGTGCTGACCTTCTTTTGCAATAAAATATTTTGATGCTATCAGAGTTCAATGTAGGCATTGATTGAGGGTCCCCCTGCCCTTTCAGAAGCCATATTGAACCGGAGCTAAGATGTTTTTATGCTCTGCCCACTCCTCTCATCGATTTAACAAGTCTTCCCATTAATTTTGCAATGCTATCTATTAGGGAGATCAGACGATAGTTAGCTGGGTTTGACCCATCCACTTTCTTGTATATCGGGATAATGACTGATTGCTTCCAGGAGGGCAGGGGGCCTCTTTTGCTAATTGCATTGAATACAATTGCTAGAAGGGGGGGTCTATAATGTTCTATTTGCAAGAAAGAGGTCTACTGGGACCCCATCTGTACCAGCCGATTTTATGGAGAAGGGATGTGAGAGGGCCAATTTTATTTCTTTAATTTCAAAAGACAACTTGGGTATTTCCCCTTGATCTAGACCGGTATTTCCCTCACACGGCATTCTTTTATTTTTTAAGATTGACTAAAAGTAGGTCACCCAGGAGTCTTCATCTATGTATGTGTCTAGTGATGGACCTCCATCTTCTTGCAGGAATGGTGAATTAACTACCTTCCAAAAGGCTTTGTATCCCTGGTAATTGAGGCTTGGATTAGATTCTCCCAGGCTTCTGCCTTAAGTTCACTGGGACAGATTTACAAGCTGTATGCGCTGCTGATGCATCACGTTGTGTGGCGCACTGGTGGCGCAGCCTGCTAAGTGAGATTTACAAGCACAGGTAAAGTCGCCCTGCGTGACTTAACCTATGCTTGTAAATATCGCCCCTGTTCACGCAACACTTTGGGGTCGATTCCGATTCGGGAAGAACCGCTCCGAATAGCCGTTCGGAGCGTTTTTTCCCGTACGAATCGTACCCTGCAACGTCCCCCATATGTACGACGAAGTGCGATTCGTACCAGGAGCTGGACTCCGTACGAATCGTACAAAGACCGTACGAATCCAATCCCTGTACGAATCTCCCTCGGAACCAGCTGTACGCGACATCTGTACGGTTCGCTACTGTTTTTTCTGAGCCGGCAAGTACGATTCGTGTTGGGTACGCAGCATACGACCCTTGTTCAGCGGGAGCTGAAAACAGCAGTAAAAACAGAGTTCGCCCCGAAACAGGTACAGAACGGCCCCCCCGGGTACAGTGCATACATCCCATGATCGCAGGGGTACGGTGCGTACCACTGCGATCACGGGGTACGGTGCATACACCCCAAGATCGCAGGGGTACGCACCGTACCCCTGCTATCATGGGGTGTACACACCGTATGGTGTGTAACTGATTGTGTGTTTTTCCGTCCGAATCACCCATACCTGACGTAGACCATATGAATCGCGTCCTCACACCCCGGTCCGGATCGTACTCGTCGGGTCATACGGCATGTGTACGAGTCGTACGGTTCACTATTTCAGCCTTGCAATACGTACGGACCATGACGATTCGGACGGATTAACGGAATACGGATCGTACTACGTGACTCAGACGGACGGGTACGAATCGTACGGCGATGGCTCCGGATGAAAATCGTACAGAAGTTTTTGTTCCAGGATAGGAATCGGATCCTTTGTGTGTTAGGGGCGGGACATGGGTCTTGCTGTGGGTGTTCCCACGCAACACCCATGTCCACTGATGCATTTCCAGATTTACAAGAAATCGTAAATCCGGAAATGCGTCAGAATGCTACACCACTCAAGGGGTAGCGTTGTGAGGTGCAATGAGGAGAAATGTTTTCATTTCTCCTTGTTTTTTTCTCTTTCAATGAGTGCTGCATTCTACAGCGCACATTGGAAGAGGAAATCACCTCAATTGATTGTTTTTGTGCAGGAAGGTGCCCCTTCCTGCACAAAAACAATCTCCCCACGACGCAGGCATCCTTGCACCATGGTGCAAGGGTGCCTGTGCTGGCGCATGGCAGCAGAATAAGTGCCAGCGCGGGGGGAAGCACAGAGCTGCAACATATTGTTGTAAATATGTCCATTCCCTCTGCTTCGAAACTAATGCAGCACGGCGCAGCAAAATGACTTGCTGCATCGCCCTGCATTCGTTTCTTGTAGATCTGCCCCATTGAGTCTTTCTTTCCTGGTTAATTTATATGCCCTCCTGCACTCACTAATTAAGTTTCTGTTTCTTGGTATGGTTCTTAGTGCTTTTCTAAGATTTGCTACCCCAAAGGGGCAATTCTTATTGACCACCTATTCGTAACACAGGATTTTCTTTTGGTGGGAGGATTAAATAGAGTTGCGTGCATTCCAGAATTTTTCCAAATACCTCCATCACCTGCTGTTCATTAGCTTGAGGATCTAGACATACCAAAACCCAATTATTATAAAAGAGCTATTTTCTGATAAGGATGTGTTGAGCTGTAGATGATAGGTTGAGTAATGTGTTTGGTAAAGCTGATGTATGGTAAAGAGGTTTTGATCGACAGTATGAAGATGAAGCATTGTCGAGGGCCCTGGATAGCATGTTCAAAGCTTGCTCATATTCCTAAAGTTTAGTGGTGCTCTTGTTTTTTCACCATTTATGTGACAATGTTCTCATTTTGATCTTAAGAGTATGAATACTAGGCAATATCTGCGGTTATGACTGAAGCAGTAAGAGAAAAGGTGCTTAGTGGATTGCCAGCTTTGAAGGCATGTTTGGTGGCATAGTTAAAGTAGTTAAATGAAGTGCTATGGAGGTGTAAAGCAAGGTTGTTGTGCACCCAAAAAAAAATGATGGAAGGGACCCTAAGGAGTCTTTTAATTTGGAATGGGATATTGCTTGGAGGAGGAAGCAGGGAAGAATTTTGACTACATTGTGAATTAAGTCATGATCAGCTTGAGACGTTAATAGCTGGTTCCAAGCAGGATAGTGTTTTTGTTACAAGTCTGAATTTAGGCATTTACCTTGGTACTGTGTCAGTGTAAGTTGAATGTAAGTTAACAGGTGGGCAGAGAGAAATTGTGAAAAGGCATGCTTTGCTATTGATTGTGAGTGTCAGATTGAAGGTGCAAAGAAGTATGATTTAGATCGACACTAAAGGGTAATTATGGACTGAATCAAGTTTATCAAAAAAGTGGTTTGCTTATTCCAAGGAGCAAACTGGGGTGGTGTGGTGAGGAAAAGAATGATGGAATTAACCAAGATCCTTGTGACTGAGGGTGAATGTTTACATTGTCCAGCATTCCGTCCATCAATTGTTTCTTTTGCATATACCGAGGAGCGATACATTTATTTAATGGTTGATTATAATGTGTGCTTCAAAGAGGTTAACTACTGATGTACAGTGAGATTCAAAAGGAGAAGGACATTGCTTGTATGGGTGTCAGTAAATCATTACACTCACAGGGGTTACAGGCCTGCGGACATACCTTGCACCCAATTCCTTGCCGCTCGCGGTCAAATGCTGTGTACTGAGGGAGATTGGGTGCCTGCAGGAAGTTTTCTGCAGGGTTTGGCTCAGCTGAAACCGTGAGCAGCGGTGGATAGGGCACTAGCTGAGGTTGGGTGCAGGGCCTTCCCGCAAGGCCTGCGCCCAACCCCACACCACGCAGTGTCGTGAAAATCTTACTTTATGTCAAAAAAACATAGAAATTCACTGAAAACCCCCTAACGGTTAAAGTTACATTGTAATTAGGAATTGTATTTATATTTTACATTAAAAAAACAAAGAGAAAAGTAAAAAAAATTAGAACTGTACTAAAATAACACAAAAAAGAATTCTCCTTAGAAGTGTGTAAAATTAATTTGAGTTTGTGTAATTGCTTGAAATTTCTGCAAAATTAGGAGAAATTGCATGTAACTACACAAAATGCTGAATTGGCATTTCACGCTAAAAAAAGTGCAAAAAACAAAAGCAGTATGAACAACAGCCGCTCGTGCTCCGTCGTTTGGATTGTTCCCTTGCATTTGTGATACATTTTTACCATGAATGGTGCATAATTACAAGATGTGGCATAATAGCATCATTTTGAGAATTTCGCATAGCAAGAGTAAAGTAGAATTTCCAAAATTACCCTAATTACATGAGCATAACACAAATTTCTCCCAGCCTTGTTCTTCTTAGAACCACATTTATTGGTTTAATAATGGAAAAAAATGTGTTGTTCGTCATGTCTGTCCCTAACTGCTAAAGTATGTTACTGTGGAGCTGCATCCAGAAGTAATCGTTAGATTTGCTATGAGTTGTAATATGGGCACTGACTTTTTGCAAAGCTAATGATATTTTGCAACCCAACCTATTTACTAATAGATTGGATAGCCAAATACTGAATTGTAGTGGCTTACCATCTTATCTCCCTTATCAGTATTCAGAAGAGAGGTTACAAATTGCAAGCTACTATGATTTTCTGCTGGAGTCAATAGTCCACAATGTCTGTGATAGCTTTGGCACTTTGCACAGCGGGGGGTGGTTGCAATCCCTGGTATTTGGCCAGACCCTGCGGCTAGCCTCCTGGTGGGGTGGCCAACCCTTGCTGCGCATGGCCTTTGGTTGTGCGCAGAGGGGTTTGACTGCAGGGCCTAGGTTGAGGCCAAGTGCCCAACCACATTCCTGTGCAGAGATGGAGGCCACTGGGTCAACCTATGTCAGATCCTGTGCCGATTGGAGGCCAAACCCCATAGGGGCAGCCAACCCCTTTTTTTCCTCAGTTTTTCTGGGTACCATAGCACTACAGATGCACTATCAGTCCTGCGACAGAACTGCCGTACCTCATGTGGGCTTCGCTGGGTACTGTGGTAGTAACAGGACAGAAAACAAAAATATATAAAACACTGGGGGGGGACCCAATAGGCATCCATCCGGATGGGCCTGGGTATCAGGGTCTACTCACCCTGCTCCATGATATGGCCCTATAGTTTTCTTATTCAAGACATGGGCACTGAGTTCCTGAGTCTTGCAATGAGAGTCGCAGCATTTTGTCCCAAGGATTGTTTCTTTGAACCAACCTCCATTCCTCATACTGACAATTGTAGATGAAAGAATAACCCTCATATAACTGGTACTTCAGGTGAATCTCCAGGATTCTATTAATTCAGCAGCACTGAGGTAAGAGAGTTTTTTCAGGGTACTGTTCATGCATGACTGATAAAATTGTGATGAATAAGTGTGCAAAAAGATTAGAAGACAAAACCGAGCCCTCCTACTAGTCAGATGTAAATTCACCACAGTAATTGGGAGTAAATATGCAAACGAAAATGGCGCTTAGGTATTCCTGAGTAATTTGTGAGTATGAAAGATTGTAAAGTCAATCAGTTAAAGATGAACTCATACTAAGTTCTTGCAGTTATTTAATGAACAGTGACATTTTTTTACCTTACTGTTGGAGACCAGCAGTCTGTGGTTTTTACTACTACGGTTGCCCAGTTAAGTTTTTTATAAACATAAATAACGTTTTACACCCAAAGAGATTGACGTGGAAATTGTTAATCTATGATGTATTTGACCATCAGGCCAAAAGAGAACAAAATATGGTTAAACCCCTTTCTGATTTTGGTTTATGTAAAGTACAGAAACATTGGACCTCATTCACTACAAAATGAAGCAACATGACGCTGCAAGCCATTTTGCTTCACCAAGCGGCATCATTTTAAAAGCACAGGGATGCATCATATTAACAACAATAAGATGCATCCGTGTGCTTTCCCCTGCATTGGCACACAACCGGCTGCCATGCTCCAGTGAAGGCACCCTTGCATCATGATGCAAGGGTGCCTGTGCTGCGAGAATGATTATTTTTGTGAATGAAGGGACACTTTTCTGCACAAAAAACATAATTGATGGCATTTTCCTCTTTCTATGCCTGCAGCATGCATAGAAAAAGGGAACAATGAGGAGAAATAACATAAGTATGTGTAAAGCACAAGTTCACCCATAGGCCTCTTGGCGCTGAATAACAGATGTTTATTTCTACCCAAAGCAATGGTACTCATTTTATTGACCTAAGATGGATGAAAGGTTGAGTGGACCTGCAGAGATTTGACCCTGCAACCATGAGGTCAAACACAGGCCACTGCAGTGGATACATTAGCCCACTGAGCCACCAGACCTGGCTATAAAAATATTTATTATAAAAGTATTTCTCCACGTTGCGCTGCCCCTATGCCTCACCTGGGTAGGTGTAGGATTCTCACACATTCCCAGCTTTACAAAACATTGTAAATCTGGCGTTTTGTCCAGTTCCATGAACATTGCCTGGGAACACGTACAGCAACACCAATGGAACACCCCTTTCACGCAGAGTTATGCGTGAAAGGGGCTCATATTTACAAGACCATGAAAAGTAAGCATGGGCGGAAAATCCGTTTCGCTCGCGGATTTTGCGGATTTTCGGTAAATTCGCAATCCGCGAGATTCGCGAATCTCCCGCAAAATCCGCAAATCCGCGAGCAGCGGATTTTATGGCTTGCTCGCACTGTTCGCGTGAGTTCGCGGCTTCCCAGTACAACTTCGTGCCCCGCGAATAAGCGCTAAATTGCAGAAATACGATCTTAGCAAAACTGAAACTACTTACCAGGTTCAAAAGTTCAGGCTCATCATTAGTAGCCATTTCCTGTAGTGCTTCCTGAGGGGCCCCTCCAGAGTTCAGTTGCCAGTTGCAACTATTATGTGACCCTGCTCTGAACCTCAGAATAGTTACACATATGCCACAAAGGTCCTGAAATACAGCTAAGGGAGACAAGCAGGAGCCAGGCTGGAAGTTCAAATCCATTAATCAGCCCCTAATTCATTATTGTCAGTTGGGGCAGGGCAGGTGTTGTAACTAATTTTGCAACAATGAAAGCACTTAGCAAGTGCAAAAGATCACTAATCAGGAAGCACTAAGGAAGCAGGTGCCAGCTAAAAAAATATTCTGTGACACATTAATCAGCCCCAAATTAATTCAGGTCACTTGAGGCAGGGAAGGTGTGCTTTGCTTTGCCACAATAATGTACACTGACTGGACAACCAGAGGGTGCTGTGATGAAACAGAGGGTGGCATGGGTGGGCCAGAGGGTGGCATGAGTAGTCAGAGAGTGGCAGTAGTGACAGAGAGTGGCAAACACACAAAAAAAAAAAATCCGCAAATTCGCGAGAATTCGCGGATTTTGCGGATTGCGAGTTCGCAAATCCACAGAATTTGCGAACGCGAGATTCGCAAAATTCGCCCATGCTTAATGAAAAGTCACACAGAGTGACCTTATGCAGCCCTGTAAATATGGGCATGCCCATTGCACTACTAGTGCGTCAAGAAAAGTGACACACCGGCAGCGCAATGGGCTTGTAAATGATGCCAAATGTTTGCTACTCCCCAGTAAGTCAAACAGCTGCTTTCACCATGAAGTCCCAAAGAGTCCTGGTCAATTTTACCTGAGCCACATTACTGAAAAAGTGAGGTGCCCATCTCCTATTGTACTGTTGCTGAATGTTTTGGCACTTCATTAATAGCCAGGGCAACGGGAATTATGTGATTTTGGCACCATGACGTGCTCTACATAATTAAGGAGTTGTTACATAATCCATCATCTTCTGCATGATTAGAATATTTTAGCAAAACAATATGTTTCTAGCTCAAACATATAAAAGTTACTTAAACTCTACCAAATCTTGCTACATACTGGCAGGCCACCTTTCGGCTGCTGGTTGCTGTAATTAGGTGTTAAGCAGATGTTGACGATTTGAAAACTTGGACCATACAGTGTTAACGTGTAAAAATACCAATCGTTAAGAAATACTGCTAAAAAATGTGTGCATTTATCTTTTCTTGCTGCATAATTTAGTCAACCCTGCCTCATAGTTTGCTCCTGTCCTGCTTCACGAGGTCAGCGGGCTACATATTGTAGTATACAAAAAGTGATGTATGAAATGCTTGAATTAATCTAAGCCACTGCTAATTACTCAGGCTGCATAGCAGTCCATCATCATTTTGCACACCTTGCTACTTCAGTTTGGACCCAACCATATGCAAATCAGTTTGGACCCAGCTCCAATGGGACCAGTCCAGCCCGAACTGCCAGGACAAGCCCACCCAGAACAGCCCAGTACTCGTTTCACCATAATTAGGGCTCATCAGCCAAGGTTTCAGTGATAGAGTGTGCACGTGACCCGCGTCTGGGCACACCCGTCCCACTTAGGGTGATGTACTACAATATAGAAAAAGTGATGAACGAATGCTTGAATTATTCTCAGCCGCTGGTATTTACTCCGGCAGCATCAGCGTTATTCTGCGCACACTGCCACCTCAGATTGGACCCAGCCGTATGCAAATCAGGCTTAACCTTGCTCCAATAGGTCCTGCATATAGCGCTAGTTCAGAACCTAATACAAAGTGACTGTATACCAGTAAGAGTTTAAAAAAAAACACAGAGAATCTGCAGCATGTAGTAAACAACTGGTCCCAAATTCACTGCATTTTGACTTTGCAACTTTTTATGAGTGCCAACGAAATGAAGAATGCCAATTTATTTTAAGATTTAGATTTAACATATTTTTCCATTGTGAGATGAACAGTATGTTTTACCGTTCCGTCTGAATAAACAATACACTTGTACTTAACTATATGTTTCTTGAATATATTTTATTTATAATTTGCTTTGTTTTGTCTTCTGTTCGGGAACATAACGTTTTCCTGCGTTGCCTCCCGTGTAGGCAGCACAGGTGGATTTATTACCGGTGTGTTAACTGTGAGCAGGTTACATTTAGAGCATCATGTGCGCACGAGGAGCAATTACTGTAAGTGACACCGAAGCTCGCAGCCACGTGGCACCAAACCCAGTCTGTGTTCCTCGCGCTGCTGCGACAGGGCACCGGTTTGCCAGACTATGGGGTGCGTTGTATACAGATGTGCAGACATCCTTCGTAGATCTGAAACAGCTCGTGTCGAAAGACTGTCTGACATGTGCCACAGGAGCACAATGCAAAATCATTTTTAGTTTTTACCGCTGCCACACAGGTTTTGATTATTTTTGTTATTTTGAGATACAGTCAGCCAGCGAGGGTCCAACCAAATAAAGGAACAAGCAATATTCAGAATAAATAAATGCTTGAAAACACTTTTTTGAACTGTACCTGAGAACAATGAAGCATTAATGAAGGTTCGTGAAGGGGTGGGGGGATAAGAGCCCATTATATGTGCAGGGTCCTATCAGAGGAGGTTTACATTTTCTGTATCACATTGCTGTGGTCTTTAAAGAGGGGTGTCTTCAACTCTTTTGTAAATATGAAGAAAAGGTGGGCTGCCCAGGTCCTTTCTGGGTGCAAAAATCCGGAAAAATGTTGTACTGCGGTGTTGAGCAGTGGCTGCAGGAAAAGACTCACCACACCTTTCATGCACTTCACCTTTTGTTATGTGTCTCATCCTCAACACTGAGCAAAGAAGGGTTTGATTCACAAAGTGCTTTTCCAAGAGCAGATGTTTCCTGGTTCTGGACATTCAGGAGTAAAGAACTGCTAAGCCAAGGATGAGCCAGATCTACTCTTAGAAAACTCTTTCCAGTTGTCGAAGTATCCCCACTAAAAAGAAAGAACACATTCTGCATTTTTATTTATGACCGTTGGTTTTATAGACAGTGCTTAGTACCACTTAACAAGACTTTCACAGCACTTACAAGGGATGGAAGAGAGTGAAGTAGTAGTAGGAATGCAGAGAGAGATCAATTAATGTACTGCCAAGCAAAAGAAATCATTAGTAGGCGTTCATGTTTGATCCATGTAGGATATAGGATAATGTATGTATTTAGACCTCTACCAAATTTAATTTGAACATCTTAACCCTGAGATGGAGATCAGGAGAGTTCCAGAGAGTGTAGCCGTGTAGGAACAGAGATTTATAACCAAACCACTTATGTTTGGTAGCTTGGGGGTAAGAAGGTTCAAGGAAGGTCACCATGAGTGCCTGTCTGTTTGGCCGCCACTTCAGGAAATTTTAGGATTAGCTGATTGGCACCTCCCATGTATCACTTTGTGGACAGCGTACATTATGTCACAATAAATGTTCTTCTACCCACAGTTAATGGAGGGCTGATACTGTAGAACTGATGCATTCAGATACACACATCTTCAAGATAATTCCAGTGGCTTAATATTGAGCACTTTGGAGCTTCAATGAGGGTTTGGCAGGTGACCAGTGTGCACTGCATTGCAGTAATTTGTCTACATATTGCCCTCTGGAGGAGAAGTGCACAGCAGTATGGGAAGTTCAGAAGGACATACAGTTGACAAAAACAGTTTTTTGTATTGTACTGATTGGAGTGAGGAATGACACTTCTTGGACAGTATTAAAATTATTACTTTCAAAAGAGAAAAGCACTAATTTGTCTTGTTGGAATTGTGAGAAAAATGTAAAAGTAACAAATTATATGTGTTTAACATGAATGATTCACAAATAATATAAATGTGCTGTATTTTTATAATGAAACTTTTAAGTTGATTTAAATAGGCCTCAAATCCACTCTTAGTGTTGTACAATGCACAATTAAAACATGGTTTCCCGTTTTTCCCACTGCAGCTTGTGTCTTTAATTCAACTAGTTTTACAATCCTGTACAGCTATACTTTCAAATGTATTTCTTTTAGTGCTTGTAATGCTCCTGGAGGAAGGAGCAAAGTTTGACTATATATTTACATGGTCATTTCCTGTGGCCTAAAGGAGATTGTGAATATAGTATTGAATGTGCCTTTGTTTTCTAATGCAGGATATAATTAGTAGTAGAGCAAAAGTACTTTTTCATTTAATGTGTTTTCTGTTTTACATTAGGCTATTAGAGTATACCATTTCATTCACACCACATTGAAAGTCCCTGTGTCAATTCACTCTTTGACTCATTATCTACTGTGTGCTAGATCGTATTTGGTTCTCGCTAATAATTAGAATATTGTCAATGTTAATTCACATTTGTTTGCATTTTTAATAGTTTGAATGGAATTAACTAATCACTTGCCTTCTTGCCTTCTGTAATGATTCAATATGTAAAATAAACCTTCATGGTTTGTACTTGCACCGGGTTCGGTGTACAATTTCCAGTGTGGGTTTTCTAATTTTCTTAAGTGGGATCTGCGGATTTTCTTGTAAGTTTATGCCTGGGCCCGCATTCTTTGGGACTCACAAATATCCCGATCTGTCCAATTTGCCTTTTTATGGTAAAAAGAGCTGACAGTTTTTGGTAGCAGAGAATGGTTATGGAAAACTAGATGGTTCCAGCAAAGTAATTGGCTATAGCAAAATGGATGGTTAAGGCAAATTTCCTGACATTTAGGGTTTGAGTTTCCTTGTATTCGGATCCTGGAATCACATGGATGCTGTACTGGTCCAGTTAAAGTTGTTAGAGATTGCATTATGTGAATATGAATAAACCTTTATGAACTGAGCTGTCTTGAGTATGTGTTGTTTTGTTATGTGGATTGTTAGGTGCCACAAGACATATGATCTGAAGTGAGTCATTTATTCTGTGCACGAGTCATAACATGCTATGGTGTGGGGTATTATGGGAAGAGTGTATTATGCTGAGTGCTGTAGTGGTGTTATCTCAGTGAGTTTGTGTTTCATGTGGTGCTTGGCCTACAAAAGCACTGAAATTGAAATCTGTATTATATTGTATTATTTTGTGCAGATTGCTGAAATTGTTTTAAAATTGTGTGTTGATGAAAGTATTGTGACTGAATGTGTTCTTTGGGTCAGCAGATTCAAAGAAATCCAATATGTCGAGATATATATTTAGGCTCTCTTCTCTAGGCATGTGGCGTCACATCCAGATTATAGGTTAGAGTCCTATAATGCCATAAAGGTGTAGTTGCATTTCAACTAACTAGGGTTGTTTCATTTATTTCTTTGTGCACTGGAAATAGATGCACTGACTCAAAGGAAGATTAAAGCTAGGCAGAAACGTATCTTAGAGTGATGGAAGGCATTGCAAGTGTTTCCCAATTTTTGTGGTGAGGTTGGTCTCCTTTCTCATATTCAAGTAGGTGGACAAATAGTTTGTTCCTATTTTGTTTAGGATTTTAGGTTACGGTTCAAGTCTTGTTTTGAAATCTTATTGTGTTTGTTAATTTTGTTTGTGTTTAAAAGTTAGGTTGAGTGAAAATGGGCTCCGCCTTGAAAAAGTCCAAAGTCCCCACTTGTGAGGGAGAAAATATTTTGCCCTAAGAATGGGATGAGACCGTGAATGGCCCCAGCCCAACTAGCTTCATGGTAGAACACACAGAATCAGATACAGTTCAATTAAAACTTGACTTCAGCCTCAATGGTGCAATACAATATGTAGAATAAAACACAATTTTCAGCAGTATACTGATTTCAAAACAATCCTACAATCATTAGAAAATATTTTCACAAATCACTGCCACAATCTGAGCTGCTACTGGGCTATGTCAAGCACATTGATGCTTCCTTGGGGGGAGGCAGATTGCATTCTCGGGGCAGTTCCTGAAAGTAGTTTTTATTGATAAAGATACCACCCTCTTGGAAAAAGAAGCTCCAGTTCTACATATATCAAGTAAACAGATAACCAAATGTCCCTGTAAAAATGTGTTCAATTAAAAATCATCATTAGTTCATATTATGTGACATGAAGCCTGGTAATTTGTTGGATCTGATCTGATCTGTTATGCACACCGGATAGTGTTTCAATTCACACACAGGATGAGTATTCTGATTTGAAACTAAAATCACAAAAGTCAAGGGAATTTGTTCCCGGTTCTCAGAAAAAAGAACTTGCCTTCAGATTTAAGTCACAAAGTGAAAGAGGTTTGGAATTTCACAGGTAAGAAATTAGGTTAATAAGAAGTGAAGAACCAGTGCATAGAAAAGTGAAACCATATACAATGCATCCTCGTACTCCTCATTGCAAGCTTACTCGTGCCAGAAGATGGAATGGCTAAATACAGGTGTAGGTTAGTTGATTTTCAGCTCTTAAACTTACTTTTAATTGAAAGTTCCAGTAACAGTTATCACCTTCTGGACTGTATGTTGATTAACCACTGATGGTTCGTATTCTCCTCAACGTGACACAAACAGGTGTTTATTGTAAATAATATATGTTCACAAATCATTGGATTACTGTTTATCATCCCCCACACAGTTAGCCCTTTTCTCCAATAGGTACACCTCATCACTTTCTATGCTCACTAATTTCAATAGCCTTGAGAAAGCCCCAGGCCTGTGCGTCGGAAAGGGCTGAAGCACGTGTTGGCTGATGTGTTTTCTTTGGAACCTGGCTTGACCTTAGAGCCAGCAACCTTTATTTAACAATAAGCAGTAGTTTTGGAACACATCAATGTTGCACCAGTCATATGATTCTCCATTTGGAATATGATCAGAGATAATACTAAATCTGATTGGACCTCTTACTTCCTTAATATAAATTTTCATGTATACTATTGTGACAAAAAGCTAGCCAACATTTGTTTTGCCCCTTTATACCGCTCAGGCATTTCTCAAGCCAAATTTTTTTTACGACATTTGTAGTTCTCATTAAGGTTGGATAAAGTTTATGTAGTTTAGTCTCCTACAGAGTAATTATTGAAGAATCTGGAAACAACAAATCGAATGGGATCAGAAAAGTATGCGATCGGTACGGTCACTGCTGTTGTCAAGGCAAGTCACTATAGATCAAAATAATACATATTCAGGTGACGTAGATCCTGGAATTATTACCCCTACCTGTTTGAATTTACACAGACGAGCGAATGGCACCTATCACTGAGAAGATGATTGAGCATGGCAATTTAAAAGGAGTGGTAGGAAGTCCAATTATGGGTGTGAAAAAAACCAAATGGGAAATAATGTATCATACAATATCTGGGCAAAATTAATATTGCAGTTCTATGTTGTTCCACAATACCGTATTCTGCTGTCATTTTGTTCCAAATCTCTGTGGATGCAGAGTGGTTTACTATTGTCGATTTGTGTCAAGCATTTATATTCATCCCTCTTTTCGAGGATAGCCAATATCTCTCTGTGTTCAGATTTTTAAATAGAGCAATTGCCTGGAATAGATTCCCACAGAGCTATACTCCCTCATTCTTATCTCATATTCTGAAGAAAGATTTAGAGTTTGTCTTTCCTGCAGTTCTGTTCTGGTGCAATACATTGATGATCTCATAGTCGGAGCCAGGACAAAAGAAGCTTGCAAGCTAGACACAAATGCACTGCTTAATCATCTTGCAGAAAATGGTCAGAAATTGCCCCAACATCAATCTAATATTGGCAGAGGGAGGTCATTTATTTGGGTCACAAAATTGAGCAAGAAGTGCAGAAGGTGTCTACAGAACACCGCTATACGATTCTGAAAATGAACCCACCTATGACCCAGATAGAAGTGAGGCTGTTTTTGGGAAAGGTTGGCTACTGTTGTAAGGAAAATCCTAACTTTAACCTGATTGTAAAGCCTTTACAGAAGTTCACAGTGATGAGTGATCCTGTGCCATGGAACATTGAATGCATAAATGCCTTCCTAGACCTCAGACATAGACTCTGTACTGCACCCGCTCTTGGAATGTCTAATTACAAAATAGCTTTTTATTTATTCTGTCATGAGAGAGAAGGGTGCTCATTTTCAGCATTCCCTCAGCAACATGATGGTGAAAGGCAGCCAGTAGCTTATTTTTTTGGCTACATTAAATGCAGTAGCTGCCACACTGCCTGAGGAGCAGTGCCACAACCTGTCTTGCTATTACGCAGAGTGAAGGGATTGTGATTGTTTATACACTTATCGTTTAGTTTCTAATTCAGTTGAGATTTTTCTGACTCATATTCAAACTCAGCATCTGACAAATAGTCACCTTATAAAGTACAAGCAAGCAGTTCTGAATATTTCAATTAAACATTGCAATATGGAGAAAATACTGTTGATGGAGACAATAGTTATGCCCATGACTGCATTAATGTAACAGAACTGTGTACCAAGACCAGAGATTCAAGATGTACCACTCAAATTGGTTGGTTTGATTTTATTTGTAGATACTTCTTGTTTGAGACCTTTAAGGAATAGAAAGAATGGAATATGCAGTTTCCACAACAACATACATTGTGAAAGCATCATACATGTGTAATGTGAACATAGCAAAAAAAGCAGAATTAATTGCTATTACAATATAGTTTTGAGTGACTCATGTTTTTGGTCATCTGTGGTCACAGAGTGTTGTATGACATACTCAAGCACAACCACTAAGAATAGGCCAGGAATTTTGAATTTACTGTATGCTCTAAAATTACCAAGAGCGGTTATGGGTGTTAAATGTGCAGCACTTAAGAGTGGAGATGACATGGTTACATAATATTCTCCACAAAATACTGTGCTCTTGTGTCCACTACATTAAACCCAAATGAAGACTGTAATTTCAAAAAGGAAAGCATACTTTGTTTGTGTTGTCTTCATCAGTGCAGACACTAGAAAAACTGAAATATCTGCACAAAAATGTGCCTGATGCTGAAATGAAAAAGTGGTTTACAGCAGGTTTTACCAAAGATGATAACAATATGTAGAGATCACCTGATAAAAAATGCGTTAAGCCAAACTGTATTCTGAATCAATTGGCAAGATATATGGATGGACCTAAACATGTTGGACGATTGGTATGCCGAGTATTTTTTAGAATTCTTGGATTAATCCTTAATTCAGAGCTGTAGCTGAAGTCTTGTGTTAGCTTTGTATTATTTGTCAATAATGTTGACCAAAGACATCTGTGGCTTTAAGGCATATTGAGTTGTATGAAGGTCAATTTAAGAGGTTAGGTATTGATTTTGTGGAGATGTCTCCCTTGTAATAGTCTAAGATATATTTTAGTCTTTGTTTATCTCTTTTGCTGGTGTGTCGTGGCTTACCCAATGAAAAGTTTGAGGAAGTTAATCCCAAGATTCAGTTTGCCAACTGCTTTAGAGTTAGGTAGGAACAATCACTTTAAAAGGAAACTAATGAAAATGTTGTGTATGGCACTCATAGTACAGCAACATTTTCACTGTAGCTATAGGACCAGAAGAATCAGGTGTAGTCGAAAGAATCAAAGGTACTCTTAAGTCAATGTTGTCCAAAGTGTCTATCTTAACACCACTGAAGTGCACAGATGCCCTATCACTGGTACTGATGATTTTAAGAAGCACACCTAATAGCAGCACTAGGCTCTCACCTTATGGAGTGATCATGGGCAGAGAAATGTGGATTTCTGGTATTCCTTCAGGTGCACTTTCCAACGATGATGATCATATTCTGGACTATAGCAGAAGTTTGGCTGTGGAATGTTGTATCTCTCACCAGGTGAAGTTAAAAACACCTTCAGCAAGTGAAGAACACTGCCATGACCTAGTACCTGGTGACTGGGTTTTGGTGAGGAAGCACATTCGTAAGAGTTGCATAGCGCTAACGTGGTATGGACCATATCAAGTCATACTCGTGACAAATACTGCTGTGAAGTGTGTAGGCTTGCCAGAGTGGAGTCACACATCTCACACAAAAAGAGTGAAGACGGCAGATGAAGAAGTAGTGACACCAACCATTGATCTCAGTGAAAAACTCAAGTGCGCCACATGGATACAGAGGGAGAGGGAGAAGATCAAACTGTGCAACCAGGAGAACAAACGTCAACTTAAGAACATCAAAAAGCAAAAGTTTGAATTTAAAAACTCCCAGAGAAATTCAACCTGTACCAGTCAAATACTGCACAGATTAGGTGACAAGTGAAGAGGAAGATGGAACACTTATGATAAGTGGGTCTGATGATTAAAGCTGGATCCAATATGGTTGGCCTGAGAACATGAAAGGGAGGAAAAGAGTGTCAAGGGAATATCGTAGACTAGAAACAGTTGAAGATGAGACAGATAGAGAGACAGAACAAACAGAAACAGATTTGAGTGACAAGTAGTCAGCGCAGCCATTGGTCAGAAGATTCAAATAATAAGAGTATGAAACAAGAAGTATGCAGGGTCTGAATGGGTATACATGACCAAGATCGAACCAGAGCAAAGAGACTTTAACTTGTAAGACTATCAGTTTGTATTTAAAGAACCTCCATGAACTTTTAGTGAAACGAAATGTGAAAGAATTAGTATTGAATATTTTCTGATGGAGTGCTAAAAATGAACATAGATATTTTGAAATTTAAAAACTGTCTACGTTATTTTCTTAGTTAGAATTGTGTTTCTTTACAAAGAAGATTTGTACCTTTGATATCCAGTCCAAGATATTAGGTTTTCTTAAGAACATTTTTCTTGAACTGAACTTCAGATTACTGACATATTAATATATGAAAACCTTTGTAGACTATAAAGATGTGATATTTTGTTTTGAATAACTTTGGCAAGGTGTTTTAGCAAGCCGTCACACATAACTTAGATATGTTTCTCCTAATCTGAAATTGGATTGTATAAATTATAAGGATATTTCTTGGCAGGATTTTAGTGACAATACCAACACTTGTTTGTTAAATGAGTACCTTATATTAGCAAATGGCACACGTTTACCAGTTTCTGTTTGAGTGGGGGTGACCTACAATCAACTTCTACTTTCCTATACCTTGTCCTGTAGTATCTTCACACCGATTCTTCATGATCAGGATTTCTTGGAGGTTAATGGTATACATTTTGAATTCCCATTAGAGAATCGTCCTAATATTGTGGAACTAGGTTCTATTTTAAGTATTAGATTAGTTTGATCTACTAACATGGCTAATATGATTAATGAGAAGAGTGTGTGTAGACTGAATGATATGAAACAAACCTTTTTTAGAGAATTTAATGAGAGAAGAGTGGGAATTTTTAGAAATTTGGATAACTTGAAATAGATTGAATTGCAAGAAGCTAGAAGAAAAGAGATCTAGAAATTCAAAGATACATACTAGACTTAGAATTGAACAAAAGAGGAAAAGATCTGTTTTTGGTGCTTGAGAATTCAGAAAATCTGGAATCATTTCAATAGACTAAAAAAAGTGAATGTAGTTAAAATGTTATGGTAGATGATAAATACGAGGACAGGCAGCTTATTTTAATCTGCCACAATTGGGCGGGTTACTCTTACTTGGACTTTGTTTTCCGAGGGTCGGAGCCTTCAATGGCCGCATCATAATCAGCCCCATAGTGTTTTTTAGTAGCATGGTTTGTAGTGATTTATATCATCAGAGGGAGGAGTTGTTGGAGAGTTTAAAATTAACAAATTATATGTGTTTAATTCACATAAATGCATAGCATATAAAATAAATGCACTTTATTTTTATAATGAAGATTTAAAGTTTACATAACTGGCCTTAATCCACTTGTAGTTTAAACACTGCACATTTAAAACCATTTGTTAGTGGTATAGCAAATTACATTTTTCATGTGTTGTGTTTTCTGTTTTACTATTGGTTAATATACCATAGCATTTCATTCAGGCCACTTTGGCAATATGATTTCTCAATTTGAAAAGTATATAATACATTCTATTTGGGATGAGAGCCAGGTTATTCTTGGCTTTCATTTGCAAGCAGACTCCATGTAAGTTTGTTTATTGATTGAATACTTAATTTTTTTTAATTATTTTCAGACTTTAAAACTGAGCAGTCCTTGTGACAATATGCTCTTTGACTCATTTACCTTGTGCTAGACCGTATTTAGTTCTGGCTATTAATTAGAATGGGGATCAAGTTATATTGCCTATGCCAATTCATATTTGTTTGTAGCTTGAATATTTTTAAATGAATTGCCTAACCACTTGCCTATTTGTCTACTCTAATGAGTCTAAATTTTGAATAAACCTTCTTAGTTTGAACTTGAACCTTGTCCTGTGTGGATGTTGTGACCTCGATCCATCCAATCAACCCTTTTTATGATAAAAAGTGCTAACAGACCCAGGCAGCAATCCTTACTAATTTACAATTCTTATACCTTTGTGATTAGTCCATGCATGACTGCTGAAAGCCTGCTTATTTTCTAACTTGCATGCAACTAACATACTGTTTAATCATAGTATTTCTTTCTACACTCTCATTGGCACAGAACCCATTTGCTTAATCCTGAGAGCAGGCCATCTAAGTATTGCCATCTATGTCCAAATTGTGGACATAATTGTCACAGATCCCTGCATTACCCCAACGCCTCCCTAAAAAACTTGATCTCTGGGTTTGCCAAATCCCCCACCTTTTGTCTCTCTGAATGCCTATCCTGTTTAATATTATTCTTCAATTTTGGATTTTGTAGGCTTGCATGATTGACCTCAAAATATTACTGTTGTAGGACTGAACTTAACTTTGTTGCCTCTACATAGTTTGGCCAGTCTTTTCCCTTTCTTCTCAATATGTAAACCTTTTGTATGTTGTGGTTGAACTGGACACTGATGTCAAAATATGTGACACTCCCCACCTCTTCTACCAAAGTCTTGCTCCTTTAAGAATCTCATCTTTTCCAATACAAGGATTGCACATTTCAGCTCAATTAATTGTTTACAATAAATCTTTAAGACTTGTAATTTCTAAAATATATTATTTGTCTGAAGTATTAGTACAGTATTGCCAAACCACACAAAT
The DNA here is from genome assembly GCF_964263255.1 of Lissotriton vulgaris. NCBI lineage: Eukaryota > Metazoa > Chordata > Amphibia > Caudata > Salamandridae > Lissotriton > Lissotriton vulgaris. The sequence continues at coordinate 902,259,316 of NC_141687.1, forward strand.
GGGGTGTAATATTATCCACTGTACTGAGAATATCTTTCTAATATTGTTATCTTCAGATCATTAGTGAACATATCAAAAAATCAGAACTGAAGAATACAACCCCCAATACTTCCTTGTTCAATTTCTAGAAGGCTACACTGTTACCCTGTGGCCCACAACTCATTCATTACTTTTATCCTCACTTTCCTGCCAGTGGAATCAAACAAAGGAGCCAGTAAAGGCAAGGAATAAGAACCCAGCTACTTGATATAAATTTAGCCATTGCTTGTATCATAAAACTTAGGTTGATTGTTCCTACATTAGCAGACCTCCACTCTATGATCCCTTGCTCTAGCCATTATGCCACTCATGCTTCCAAAGTCACTTTACAGATAACTGAAGGAGAAATATTGGCTCATAAGTTTAGGTCGAATAATATTAGTTCATAACAACTAACGCCTCCTCTGAACCTTCTGTCACACATAGATTAGGATTCCGTTTGGACACAGAACCTTTAAATTCTGCAATGCATTAAGAGCTTCACATAATAGTTTCACCCTAAATTGGGGGCAACAACGTTCAAGTTTTCTGTATCAAAATAATCAGCGGGGTCTCACTCGGATTGATACAGCTCCTCACTGTGCACTGAGATTCACTATACTAACCACACCTCGCAATCACGTAAATATAAAGTAACTATCTCAATAGGAGCACCACACCAAAGCAGACAACTACACCCACTGTCTTCTACACTGATAACTTGTTTGTATATCCTGAGATCTTAGGCCATGTCGGACCTGATAACGACTTAAACTTCTCTGCATTACAAGCCACATTCACACAACAACTTAAAACATCTCTGCAGAACACCACACAATCATTGAAAAACACCCAATCTCCACACAACACAAGCTTGTGGTATTACAATGCACGGCCCTATTATTACTCACACCTCCGCTGCTACAAAGTTTCCGAACCAATGGGACCCCATCAATCCTCAGAACAAACTATGGCTTTAGGAGTGCTGGACTGGGCAATTTCTGAAGTGGACACCCTAACTCCCTCTCCCTCACTTCAGTGACAAGCCATCCATCAAGCTACCAAGTAGATACTGCGCTCTGGGCCAACCATTCTTACCATTGGTTATCCAGTGAATCTTTTCTTCACCGCCTGTGAGGTGAAGATAGTAGATAGCAGTTAAAAAAATCTGTTTCAATTTAGCAACACAATAAGGGCTAGGAATCAGTGACTATAGTTAAGAAGACTTATACCAAGTTAGCAATCAGGTTAAAGTAATCAAATCTCAGTACCATGCTATAAAGGTACAGAATAACAATTGGAAACACTACCTCCTGAAGAAGTTTAGGCGATACCAATAGAAGGCAGACAAGAAGTTCAGTTATAGCAATACAAAAGATCAATAGCAAATTTGATGCTCAGAGAAGAGGCTCAGATTTTCTCTTCCATACATGAGTGTAGTCTAAAATCTTCTAGGTTAAATTCCAAACTAAGAAGATGATTTTAGACCTAGTAGAATCTTAAAAATCAGGGAAAAGCAGAAAAATAGGAAAATGTGGGAAGTGTGAATAGGTAAAGGACTGTATCAGCATTTCACAAGCTTGGTCAAGAGTCTTCTTGGGTCAGGGGAATAAGTGTTAGCCTAAGCCGCACTCAGCAGGTAAATCAAAGGGAATGAGCATAGAGGTCTACACCTTCCAAAGCCCAAGGGGAAATGGCAGTAACCTCAAACAGTGTGCACTCCAGTTATTTGCACCAACATCTCCAGAGTACCATCCTCTGCTCATATCATCAGGGGCTTCATTGTCCTTTCCATTCTCACGCTGCAAGCTGTAACGTCGACATTTTCTCCCTGGCCAGACATTGGAACATATTGAGCCTATGAGCCGTTGCAAAAATAATAAATGGAAACTTTCAGTTGATGTTCTTGGTTTCCATGTTACTTGTCAAGGTCCTTTACTTAGGCTCTCTTTCTATCACTACTACAGTGTTGTATCTCTTCTCAAACTAACAATCCATGTGAACGTACTTGCAAGGAAAAAGACATGCATGCAGAGAATGGAAATAGCATAGTATGCAAAAAGAACATAGGCCTAGTCAGGACAACTTAAAGCATGAAATCAACAGTGCACATTTAATACACTTGTGCACATTTAAACACAAATGAATAAAACTGTCAGTACATTAGATTCAGGTTAAAGTTCATAAAGTAAAAAACCTTGAGTATGTGTCTTTAAATGTGACTAAGAACTACATTCAAAAGCAAAGGTGAAAGTTTAGTATACACATTTCATAAACCCATCGTCATTTCTAATGTGTATACATGTCAATAGTGTGAGGGTGGTTTATTCAATCACACAAACAATCATTGTTCGTTTAATACAGTTAAGGTACACAGGATATATACATTTTCCAATCCTACAGGGAGTGCACTTAAATAATGATATCAAGTGTAACCCTTTACATCAACATTGTTAGGGCACATATATTACAGGTGCGTAGGGTGCACATTCATATCGTATATTTGTGAAGTGTAAGCGTGGAGCCAAAAATTCAACTGCTCCACAGGTAATCTCTAGGCCTTTGGTCAGCGCAAAAAAAGAACAGGAGTCTTTCTTCTCCACTAACTTCAGACTCAAAAACATGAAGGGCCTGATTTCGATGTCAGTGGGAGTTGTCTCCGATCGACACCGTTTCTGTGAGGGAACTACCCAACTATAGGTTGGCAGTTCTGCCTGATCTCGATGCGACTGCACATTTCCCATTTCAGCTTGTGTAGCGGGCGGAAACCGCTTGCACAACAAGCTACCATTGAGAAATGGGACTTTTGTAACATCCCTGCACCGTGTGGCCTCAAACGGATAGCCAGGGGGGAAGGGTGCTGTAGAGAGCCAGGCGGGCTCTACCGGACAATGTATCTATGTTCACGCATCCACTCCACCCCTCAGGGCGGGCACGCCCCGAGGGTATAATAAACCCCGGGGATGACCGCTCGTGGTCTTCCCGGCTACCCACCACTACTGTGTGTGTCATATCATTCCATGCATGCCCCTCCAGTGGTTAGGCCCTGACGCACAGCATCACATTGGCGACGAGGCCGGCCTGTCCGAGGCGCGTGCAGGAGAAGACGAGGGAGTGACGGCACTGCCCCAAGCGCTCGGTGTCCACTCCTGCTTTGCTCCGGTCCGCGGCCTGCCCACGCGTCTTCCCGTCGGAAGCGCCTTCAGCTGGCGGGGCCGGGACCGTGGAGCGCCCAGGGTGAGTGCGCAAAACTAGCCCCCCCTGCGAACGCCTGTCGGCCTACCTGGCCTGTGTTCCGGGCGACGTCTGCCTGTCGTCGGACAGGACATCCTGCAGCAACTCCCACGCTGTGGAGGCCGGCGGAGCACCGTGCCGCGCCTCCGCCCACCCCGCCTTCGCTGCGCACACAGCGGTGCGTCGTGCAACGCCTTCCGGCCACGGCCTCCCCTGCCGGTTGCTGCTCCAGGCCCTGTGTGCACGCTGCGCGAGGAGCACGAAATTCACGACACGGCCCCAGTGGCTGCGGGCTTCCCTGCCTCCACGTGGCCGCGTGTGCAGAGCAAAGAGGAAACAAACATTGGCACAACCAAACGGCTGCACTACCACGATTAGGGAAGAAAAGGGCACGCCAAGGGTCTACACACGACCACTGCCCCAAGATATCTAGCCGAGGAAGGGGCAGGGAGAGCGGCAGGCCTGGCAAGGTCCTACGTAGGGCGACAAAGGGCAATCCACAACCCGAGCATAACTTCCACGGGCAACCATGTCCCTCGTGGACGGGGCCCCAGCGCAGCAAGTAGATGTACCAGCCCCAGTCGTTCAGCCGCCACCACCAGCTCAGGCGGGAAACAATCAGGTGCAGGCCCAAACCGCGGCCCCCGGCCCGCAAACCGGCCATCATTCACATTCAGGAGCGGCACCGCTCCCGCCATTCAGCGAAGCATCGGATCCGGCTACTGCGGCTGTGAGATGGAAGGCATGGGTACGTTGACTCAACCATTATTTCAAGGGCACTAGAGAGACGGATGGTGAGGTCAAGAGGTCCCTACTGATCCTGTATGGAGGCACGGAGATTGATGAGCTCTTTGAGACTCTTCCTAACACTGGGAGAGACAATGATTACGAGGCAGCTGTGGCCGCGCTGAACAAGCACTTTGACCCCCAATTGAATAACGACTTTGAAAAGTTCATGTTTAAAAGAGCATGGCAAACGGGATCCGAGTCAGTAGACATGTTCTACGCACGGCTACGCCGGCTGGCGAACACATGCCCCTTCGCGGACCCGCGTGAGGAAATACGCGACCAAATCATCGTGGGGTGCCGCTCAAAGCTGCTAAGGAAACTGATCCTGCGCCAACCAGGGATATCGCTCGATGAGATCCTGATACTCGCGAGGTCGCACGAGCTATCAGACGTAAGGGCGGAAGGGATGGAAACTGCGCTGTACACCCCAGTAGCCACCCCAGCGCCGACAAAACCCATGCAAGTCAAGATGGAGAGAGTGGAGGCGATCCACCGAAAGCCCGCAGCAAGTCGGCCGCAACAAACGACAGCGCCAGGGAGTTCGTGCGGGTACTGTGGAGAGACCCACTCCGCCACAGCAGCGTGCGCAGTGAAGGGACGCACATGCTCAAAATGCGGCAGACTGAACCACTTCGCCAGGGTGTGTCGGAGCGGAAAGTACCGACCGGCGACGACCAGGCCGAGAAATCTGCAAAGGAGAGTACACCAGCTGTCGCTAGAAGAGGATGTCGACCCACCACCAGACAGCCATGCTCAGGAACGACCTCCGCGATACGAAGACGATGAAGACGACGAAGTCTATGTCGTCTCACATGTGGGTAGAGCATCCACGGCATCCACGCGAAGGAGGCCCCCACCAGTGTGCTCAGTCAAGGTAGATGGCACGGCGGTCCAAGCACTCATAGACACTGGGGCATCCGTGAACGTCATGGACTCTGACCAGTACGAGAAGATGACGCCAAAACCTGAACTGGTCCCCTCCCAGTCGAGGATCTACACATACGGGGGAGTCGAACCTATGCCTTTACGTGGAGTGATCAAGACAACGATTGTGCACGGGGGGTACTCAACAGAAGCAAAATTCCACGTCACGGAAGGGAAGAAAGGCACGCTACTAAGCTGCCACACCGCCGAAGACCTTGGACTAGTGTTCTTTGCGAACCAGGTGCACCAGTCACATGCGGAGTTCCTGATGGAGGAGTTTCCAGAACTGTTCCGAGGACTCGGAAAGCTAAAGAACAAGAAATTCAAGCTACACATAGACACGTCGATACGCCCGACGGCCCTAAGACACAGGCGAGTCCCATTCAACCTGCGGCCGCAGGTGGAGGAAGAGCTAAAGAAGCTCGAAGATCTTGGAGTTATCGAGAAAGTGACTGGGCCCACACCGTGGGTTTCCCCTCTCGTAGTGGCACCCAAGCCCAAGCAGCCAGGGGCGATACGGCTGTGTGTGGATATGCGCCTGCCCAACTTAGCAGTGAAAAGAGAAAGGCATATCACCCCTACCATGGAGGACATCATAGCGGACCTCAATAGCGCAAAGTGGTTCTCTAAGCTGGATTTAAACGCGGGGTACCACCAACTGGAGCTAGAGCCAGACAGCCGCTACATCACCACTTTCTCAACCCACATAGGTCTAAGGAGGTACAAAAGGCTGAGCTTTGGGGTTTCGTCGGCAGCCGAAGTATTCCAGAATGCAATCAGGGAGGTGCTATCCGGACTGAGTGGAGTCATAAACTTGAGCGATGACATTCTGGTGTACTCTGGATCACTCGAAGAGCATCACACACACCTGAGAGCAACCTTAAGAAGACTGGCAGAACAGAGTCTGACGCTCCACAAATCAAAATGCTCGTTCTACCAGGAATCGATAGACTTTTTCGGATATACGTTCACCAGGGAAGGGCTGAAAGCTGACCCCAAGAAAGCGGAGGCCATCAGAACAGCTAGCTCCCCGCAGAACCAAACAGAGGTCAGGAGCTTCCTCAGGATGGCAACGTATTGCGGGAGGTTCATCCCCAACCTTGCAGACCTGGCAGAGCCACTGAGGCTGCTCACCCGTAATGATCACAAGTGGGACTGGACGGTGGCGGCCAATACAGCGTTCCAGGTGATAAAGAACAGCCTCCTGGACACCACCGTGATGGCGTACTTCCAACCGAAGAGAAAGACAGAGTTGGTGGTTGATGCAAGCCCGGTGGGCCTGGGAGCGGTACTCCTCCAAGAATATGGAGCCGATGTATGGAAGCCGGTGGCCTATGCGAGTAAAGCTCTCACGGATACGGAAACCGGCTACGCCCAGATCGAGAGAGAAGCTCTGGCCATCAAATGGGCGTGCCAGCATTTTCACTTGTATCTGTGCGGTCAAGAGTTCCAGGTAGTAACGGACCACAAACCCCTCGTGCCCCTGTTTGCAGGGTCATCGCGGCTGGCACCTCCATGAATCGAAAGATGGGCCGTCCAATTACAAGGGTACAACTTCAAGGTCATCTTCCGCCCCGGGGCCAACAATCCAGCGGACTACCTCTAGACATCCGGACAGCACTAAACCGGGCACATCATTAGAGGACAGTCACGAGGCGGACGCCTTTGTGCACATGATTTCAGAAAGCGCCTGCCCGGAGACCATGACACTGCTGGAAATTGGGAAAGCCACAGAAGAGGACGAGATGCTGTGCAGAGTCAAGCACGCGCTCCGTGAAAACCAATGGGCGCACTTTCTGGATGGGGTACATGGGCTCAGACCTGAGGTCAGTCATGCCCGCCAGCAGATATGGCAGATCAAGAGCGAGCTCAGCGTCGGAGATGAAGGGGTGATCTTGCGAGGGCACCTCATAGTAGTGCCGGAAAGCCTCCAGGCCAAGATTCTGACCCTCACCCAGGTCGGACATCAGGGGATGGCCAAGATGAAAGCCAGACTACGATGTCGGGTCTGGTTCCCGGCGATGGACATCAAAGTAGAAGAGATGGTGAGAGCCTGCCACGCGTGTCTCATCACCGGAGGGGATCCGGCGCCAGCACCTGTCATAACAGAACCACCCCCGACACTACCGTGGACTCACCTGAGCCTGGACTTCGGGAGTTTCCCGGATGGCCGACATACACTGGTCCCAGTCGACTCCTTCTCCAAATTCCCAATGGTGGAGGTGATCCCCTCCACAGCATTCCCACAGGTCAAAAGGACTCTGAGTAAGATCTTCGCAACAATGGGACTACCGGAGGAAATCAAATCCGATAATGGCCCTCCATTCCAAGGCAGAGAGTTTCAAGCCTACCTGGAAGCCCTCCAAATCAAGCATCGGAAAATCACCCCCTTGTGGCCCCAGGCAAACAGAGAGGTAGAGAGACTCATGAGGACCCTTAACAGAGCCCTGCGGATCGCCGTAGACAACGGAGATGATCCGGAAACAGCTTTGGATCAATTTCTAGGAGCTTACAGGCAGACGCCCCACAGCACCACCAAATGTGCCCCGGCACATCTACTGTTCAAAAGAGCTCCCAGAGACACTATCTCAGCTGCGCGCACATGGGCCCCGCCAGTGAGGGACGAAGACGCCATTCAATCCCGAAGAGAATCAACCAACCGAAAAGCAAGTGCAGCCAGGCACGCGAGAGAGTCAAACCTTCAGGAAGGGGACGCCGTGGTGGTCCATGATCGACACCCAGGATGGAAGTATAGGACCCCTTACGAACCGGACCTGTGGACCATAGAGAAAATCCAAGGAACCATGGTGACAGTCAGGAAAGGTGACCAAAGAGTAACCCGGAATGTGTCATGTTTCAAACCGGCGAGAGGAAGAGCGGATGACCGGGAAGAGGAAGAAGAGGACAGACCATGGGACGTCAGACAATCTCCGACAGCATCATCACCGGTGAGAAACGCAGACGTTCACATGCCAATTGAAGACCCAACGAGAGTCCCAAGTCCACTGCCGAGCTCATCCATCGCCAATTCCCCGGCCTGCAGAGAGGAAGGAGAGGTGTCCCCGGCTGGGGTCACCCAGTCACCGAAGGGCCGAAGCCAAAGGTACCATCTCCGGCCAAACCCTGGCCCGAGCCACCGGCTAAGGGACTTTGTGTGCAAATCTCCCTGAAGGCCAACAACGGAGAATGAAGAGGACTGAAATAAAGGAGGGATGTAGAGAGCCAGGCGGGCTCTACCGGACAATGTATCTATGTTCACGCATCCACTCCACCCCTCAGGGCGGGCACGCCCCGAGGGTATAATAAACCCCGGGGATGACCGCTCGTGGTCTTCCCGGCTACCCACCACTATTGTGTGTGTCACATCATTCCATGCATGCCCCTCCAGTGGTTAGGCCCTGACGCACATCACCACAGGTGCCACAAAGGCACTTTCCGACAGCAGTTTCATGTCAGAAAGGCCGACATGGAAGTGCTGCCGGAAACGGCCATCATAATCCCGATGGCGGAAACACGGTCCTTAAGGGATTAGGAGGCCTTTCCGACTTCGGAACTGAGTCGAATCCCCTGGCTAGTTGAAACTCCAACCGCGGTCATTGTAATACAACCCAAATTATTTTCGTTTCCGAACTGAGTTGCTTGAACCACAGACATTTAAAAGTCCTCCTCTTGAACACCCTTATTTACTAGTTAGACTAGAGGTGTTTTCACAGAATATCAAATACTCACCAATAATATAGTTTTCAGTCCCACAGGCAAAAGAACATCTTCTCTCCCATTCTATCCCTAACACACCTGTTGAATGCGACTAGCCAAAACCCTGCAGCAAACATTTCAACTTTACTACACAGTGCTATTAATTTTTTCCAAACACATTGGTTAAGTCTACATTCTTTAGATGTTGCACACATAATAACCATTTGACCACAGTAAACAAGGGAACAAAATTATAATAAATAAACAGGACATTTTTTTTCATTTTAAACAATGCTTCTCTTTTCTCAACTGGTTTTATCACTATCTGTCATGTCCTCTTTTTATTTTTTTAACACTCACTCTTGTTTACTTTCTCTTTTTCGTACTCTTTACTTCCTTCCTCACTTTGTGACTTTCATATGGTCTCTTTGACAGTTAACTGCTACCAATGTGCGTTTTTGTACACTTACATTTTTTCACACTTTGAAAAGAAATGTGAAAACACATAAAAAGTAAATAGAAGGTAAAACACCTGCTCTGCCCTGAGTTTTGGAAGTCAGCGCGATGCTCTTTTTTTTCTGACCCATTCGTAGTATCTCTAATTATTTGCCTGATTTATTCATACACGGTATGTTTTCCGCATCATGAATTTCAGTTTTACTGGTTTATGAGCCTATGACATGCTGCAAAGATTAATTCTATGCCGAGCCCTACAGTAAATAATGAAACCTCCACTGCTGCGCTCCGATGTGGATTTCGTGGAGGTGTTCAAATCTTGATTTCAGAGGTAGCCTTTTTCTGAATTAGCCCCTGACTGATGGCAGTATATCCAAATGTCTGATATTTACTCAGCTGGTGTCTTTCCGTAAGATGATTTTCATAGTCCTTGAACACTGGTGGTAATGTTTGAAAAATGTAATCCGGTGCTAGACTTGGGATTCATAAATATTCACGATGCAACCTCGATTTCAAACTTAACACAAAATGGTAAACTTAGCCACAATAATTCTTATTTTCTTTAATACCCAGTATGTCGAGATATGTGAATTGTTTTTCGACAGATGTTGCAGTGCGTGAAAGTGGGTGATAGGTTTTTCACCTCACTGGTGTAAGCCCAGGTGTGGATCCAGTGTTTGCTGTGGCATACAATTCGAGCTGCTTCGCATTTAACAATGCACTGCAAAGCAAAGTCATGTCTAAAGTGCTTGAATTATTGTGCAAAGGGGACAAAGCACTACAGTTCTCAACATTTCTGTCTGGCCCATAGGGTAATCAGGGCCGGCTTTTGGGCGGTGCGACCGGTGTGGTGCAGTGTGGAGGGGGCGCTGACTGCAAAGGGGGGGCATATGTTTAGCAAGAACTTATGATTGGAGAGATGAGGGGCACTTTTGCTCGGTGGTAGTGGGATAATCTGAGGAGGTGGTCATAGGGTGTACGGGGGGATGGGGGGGGTAATTAAAAAATAATTGTCGCACCAGGCATCACCAGCGCTAAAGCCGACCCTGCAGGCAAAGGTTTGCTCGAAAAACTGGTCTGACGGGTCAGTGTGTGGGCCTTTTTAGGCTGTTTGTTGGTCTGTTTTATGGTCCGCTATGCCAGTTTTTTACTGTTGATTTCCTGGATATCAACACAAACATTGCCGACTGCAAGTTAAAAAAAAATCCATGCAGCCACCTAACGTTACAAAACACTTATGCGGTGTGTCTTTACAAGTTTAAAAAGTTCTCCAATTTGCAAGCATAGCTTATTTTTTGTGTTCTGATTAAGCAATGGGAGGCACTTTTATTTTGGCGCCGGGCCTATTTCATGTCCCAGTCGAACCCTGGTTCTCAGATGTTTCGACCAGAGGAGGCCAAGCCTGATTTGAAGTTGTTGGTCCAAGTCTGTAGTTGCATAGTTAGTGAAATTACCAATAGTTGAGCTGAATGCAACAAGTAAATCACTTTTTTCCAGTATGGTTTTCAATCGTGTCAATGGTATGTTACGCAATTGCACTCTGCATTGTTGCTCTTCTGTGCATTACAAATGGCCCTTCTCCCAACAAGCATTTATCACAAAGTTGTAAACTACTTAGAGAAGTGTAGGGCACACTGTATGGAACTGGTTTTGTTCACCCATCTGTCTTGCACGTTTTGCCTCTGTGCAACCATAGCCTTATTGTAGGGAACCTGAGGCATGAGGGTGCGTTCACTTTGTCAATAACCTCCATCAGTAACCTGATGCAGGAGTCCCTGGCACACCCCTAACCTTGCTGGATGTAATTGTGTCAGGGAGCCCATGGTATTACTTTGGAAGGGTGCTACTTGTCCTGCCAGTTAATTTCCCTGTGGGGCCTTGATGTGTCCTCTTGAGATCTGGGTGCCCACTCCCAAGTCTCCCTCGGTGAGAATAATTTACACCAACTAAATTGCACTAGCTGCACTTCCATTTTGTGTTGATTTTATTATTACCAAAAAGTTGGCAAATCAGATCCAGAGAGCAGGCAAAGGATCAACAAACCATCCAACTGCATATTTTGCCACCTTTTAACAGCAAAGGCAACATCAAAGCAATACAGATTTTGAAGGAGTTCAGCTTTGTGGAGGCCCCCTGTACACATTTTTTATGACATTCTGAAAATGCTTGATAAAAACGAATCCTGCCTCCTGATCCTTCTTGACCTTTCCTCTACATTCGATACAGTCAATCATGACATCCTCCTATCCATCTAACAAAACAGAATAGGTTTCTCGGATCAGGTGCTCCTCTGGTTCTCATCCTTCCTTCTACACAGATCTCAAAGATTCAAGTCAAACCACTCTCTCTCTCAGCCCTCCCCAGTACTTATGGGGGTCCCCCAACAATCTGCCCTTTCACCTATCCCCTTCAACCTTTTCTTGGAACCTCTCACTAATTTACTTAACTCAATGAACATTCTCTTCCACGTGTATGCTGATGACACTCAACTCTATTTGAAAATTTCATCCCCGGATAACATCATCGTGTTAAATTCTATCCTCATGTCGACTCAAAATTGGTTAACGGAGAACCGTCTCCTGCTCAACGCCTTCAAAACAGAATTCTTGCTCATCTCCCTGCCGAACCACACCCTCAAGATCGACCTCAGGATGCCTCACCTCACGGCTCTCAACAGTACTCCGATCATCATAGACTCAGCTAAATCACTCAGAGTCACAGTGGACAGACACCTGAATATGAAGACTCATATCAGCAACGTTTGTAAGGGAGCGAACCACTTGATGAGGACTCTCAGAATGATCAAACCCTTCTTGTCACAAAAGGATTTCAAGCAGGTTGTACAAGCTCTTTCTTACCAAGGTCAGACTATGGCAGTGCAACTCTCTGTGGACTTCCTAAATTTGCCTTGGCTCCACTTAGGGCCCCACTGAACTCTGCAGCAAGACTGATTACAGGCTCCAAACGAATTGAGCACATATCCCCAGTCCTTGAATCTCTCAACTGGCTATCCTGTGAGGCACAAATTCAGCTAAAGATTCCAATACTAACGCACAAAGCCCTCCACTAAAATACTCCCACGTACTTAGTGCAAAAACTTGAATTATCATATGGGGGGAGGGCATCGAAAGCGCCTCCACTCTCCTCCTGAAACCTATCATCTTCAACAAAAAGAGAATGTGTCACAAGCCTTCTATGGTGCTGCCCCTCAAATATGGAACTCTCTTCCTCCGGATGTACGTAAACTCTCCTCGACTACAGCCTTCAAAGTTGAAGCCAAAAGATTCTAAATGAGCAAATTCTTGCCATAAGGGGATGGGGCATCTATACGGCGTCTATCTCTTTGTTCCTCGCTCCATGGCACAAATAACAGTCACGGATGTATCCTCTGCATAATATTATACCTTATATTTGTACCATTGTTTACTGTTTAGCATTTTTTTCCCTGTTTCTCTTCTTTTCTCAATTACTATGTTTATTTCATGTTCTGTCCTCTCTACCAATTTATTGTAAATCGCTCTGATATCCTTCAGGAACTTGTTCGCGCTATATAAAACTTTATAAATAAATAAATACAACTTGTACAAAATCCAAGTTCAATCACAAGTACTTAGAACCTGTATTGGACTATTGTTGAAGAAACATTTGCTTTGTTCTCAAGCCGCACCTCTCAGTGATACCATCATCAACCTAACCCACATGGACAAGCATGAGTCTTGAACCCGAATAACATCCAGGTGTTATTGCCATGGAGTAGCAGGATATTACCTGTTGTGCTGTAGTACTGCGCTAAAATATTCCAAAGACACTCGTGTATGTTGCTTTATTGGTAAAGTGCCACAAAATGGTGAGTAAGGACAGGAGACATCGATTATGAAAGGATTAAAAGGGAAAACGATGTAGAAAATGAGGGAGAGGGTTTGTGGATGGAACAGTCTTCCCTCAATATTCTTATAACTCTTTCTCTCCTTCGCCCCCACACCCGTGTTCTCTCTTGTTCGGGTAGTGTGATAATGCTCCATTGGTAGCGAGTTTCAATGCTTTATAGTTGTTAATTGAGAGGATGTTTATTTGTACTGGCCTGTGATGGGCCCACAGGACTTTCAGATGCTAGTGTTGAGTAATTAAGGAGTAAGTGGGGTAGTCTGTGGCTGAATGAGTGGCAACAGTAGGCAGGGAACATTTACAGAGAGGAACTGTACAGAACATATATCTTTAGGAGGGAGTTCCTAGAAATATTTAATTGTGAAACTTAAGGACTCAGAGCATGTCAGGATATTTCAACTAATGGTAACATAATAGATTGAGTCTGAAACAGCACAGTGAATTTGGATAAGGACAACCCCCTTTATGCAGCATTTAACACAAAGATTACATTCTTATCTCATGTGTCTTTGGGCCCATAAACTGAAGAAAGACCTTCAGGTGCTCAGATTTTATTGGATGACAGAGAAATGCACTGGTTTGAGCTAGAGCCCTCTATTACTGTAGGGAACGGAGAACTGGAACTTATCAAGCCTAAGGTTGCATGGACTAGGATTCTAAAAAGCAATACCTCATGCTAGGCTGCCTATATGGCTACTCCAGGGTGGACCCTAAATTCCTGGTAACTTTAATCCAATAAGGGATGTACCTACAAAGACTATAAAGGGTGCATTTTTCAACCTGCTTACCACCACATACATTACTCAGTTCATACAACTTCCTACACATTCCAAAGAGAACCTGGATCTTGCATGCTGACCTAACCTGTCCCACCACAACGCTTAATCTGTACCAATTTGTTGAACTTCTCCATACTTGTCTCACCCAATGAGATCATCGTAATCCATAAAAGGCAATGATTAGATTCATCAGATACTTTCCAACACTCTCTGTGACAGTTTGCTGCCCCTCACAATCACGTCTGAGCATGACGTGACCTTGCTACATGACTTTATCCATGCCTACTATATGATAGCATGCATCCATGCCCTAGGTAAGACTTATTCCATCATGGACAAACCTTCTGCAGTATGGCCCAACCAAGAAGTGGTTGACATGAAATGAGCAATTTGATGCCAGGAGAAGGTGTTCCAAACACAAATGCAAGATGACTTGACAACTCCTGCATGCCACGCTTCACAGAGGCCATCACATCTCCAAACTGCCTACTAAAAAACGACTAATACAAGCCATCCAACAGCAGCAGCAGAACAATGTTCAAGGTGATCAAGCAACTCAAATCCTCTGAATAGTAGTAGAAAGAAAAGAATAACTTCTTCAAAGACAAGATTGATAAGGTTTGACACCAAATTTGCAATACCAAGATACCAGACAATTCCACCTCAACACATACCCAAGTGAACCACATTCAACCACCCTCCCTGCTGATGACCTTGAAAGACTCCTGCAATCTCCAAAGCCATCTTTTACAATGACAATACTATCATCTGTAGTGGCCAAATACTTTAATTTCTCCATACCCCTCTGCTTAGTCGGCATGTTTTATTTATTGCATTCATAAAGCGCCTGAATCGCCCCAAATGGGGCATCTCCGCGCTGAGGACAAACGATACAGCATACAGGGGGAGAGGAAGTTAAAAGAGATGGGTCTTAAGCTTCTTTCTAAATATCAAGTAGTTGTCGTTCAGGTGAAGATCCAAAGGTAATTGGTTCCATAGAGAAGGGGCTATGTAAGAAAAGGATTTTCCTCCTGATCTAGCTAGTTTAACTTGAGGCACTACAAGTAGGCCTTTACCCTCAGAGCGAAGTGTCCGAGTAGGAGTATATTTGATGAGTTTTTCCGACAAATAAATAGGGGCCAACTGATTAAGGCCTTTAAACACAAGGCAACACACTTTAAATTGAATTCTCTTCCGGATCGGAAGCCAATGTAGATTATGCAATGGAGGAAGAGAGGGAGTAAGCCTGGGGGCACTGGTCATCAGGCGTGCCGCAGAATTTTGCACTACCTGTAAACTTTGCAAGTCAGAGTCCCTAGCCGAAATCAGCAAAGCGTTACCATAATCCAGGTGGGTAAGAAACAAGGCATGGATTAGTGTTTTGCGGGTACCAATTGGAAGAAAGTGAAAGATCTTACGGAGCAGGCTCAGGGCATAGAAACAAGATTTTTTAGTGTTAGCTATGTGATCTTCTCGATTAAGGTCATTATTTATTAAGACCCCAAGATTTTTAACAACTATCTTTGGAGTGGGAGCGATACCCAATTCTTCTGGCCACCAACTAGGAGACCACCCAGTAACAGCCTCCTTGAAAAGCATAATTTTGTTTTTCCTGCATTTAATTGCAGGAAATTGATCTTCATCCAGGAGGTTATTATTTTCATGCCTTCCAAGAACATATTCTGGCTGTTAAGGGTGTTTTTATTGTATGTAAAAATCAGTTGGGTGTCGTCCGCGTAGGGAATTGGGGAAAACCCAATTTTCCTAAGAAGAGCTGCCAAAGGGGCAACATATACATTGAATAGAGATGGACTAAGACAGGAGCCCTGCAGGACTCCCTTCGTGACCTGTCTAGTCTTGGATTTAAAAGGGCCCAAATTTACAGTTTGAGTCCTATCCGTCAAGAAATCTTGTACCCAATTCAAGGCCATATCTTGTACACCTATAGCATGTAATTTTTCCAGCAGTATTTGGTGAGGAATAGTATCGAATGCAGCGGATAGGTCAAGCAGCACAAGTATTACTGCCTGACCTGCATCCGCTAGCATTCGAATATCATCCGTGACTTTTACCAAAGCAAGTTCAGTGCTATATCTGGGGCGGAAGCCGGACTGAGAATAGTCCAGGCAATTATTGGCCTCCAGATAAACAGAAAGATGGGTGTTAACATGCTTCTCGAGTAACTTGCTATATAAAGGCAACAAACAGATCAGATGATAATTAGTTATAGTGTCTGAGAGTAATTTGGTGTTTTTTCAAATACGCATAATTTATGTGGCCTTCCATTCTTTGGGAATAATGCCTTCTATAATGGAGTGATTTAGAATAGAACTAAGAGGTTTTGCCAGTTCAGCGGCTAATTCCTTAGCATATTTGGCTGGGATCAAATCAGTAGGGGAGCCAGATGTTGCTTACCCTATGTTAACTCTTCGATATTGTGTGTGACCGTTGATGGACTCTGAACTGTATTTTCAGCAGGCACCTAGTCGGTGTGTTCATGAAGCCCTCACTCACCAACCTAGTTGGTGGCATGCTTCATCATCGGGCCTACCCAGTGACATCTAATATGACCCAGGTGTGCTTCGACGATTGATTACAGGGGAGCAGGTATTTTTACTGAGTGTGCAGTGAGGTGAGTGATAAAGTGAGAATTAAAACGGCTTCTTGGTGGTCCCAGTACCCGAGGGTAAATTAAAGTTTAATAACTGGGCCTCCAAGAGCGGTTAAAAACAAGGCAAGTTGATGTGTGGTGGTTAAGTTAAGAACACCTACATCCAGTGTAGGTCGACATGTTTCAGCCAGTGTCTTTATTAATGCTGGATTTCCTCAGGACCAATAAGTGGTGAAAGTTAAAATGTATATTTAAGTGAGTGTTGCGCAGACTATGTGTTGCACTCACTAAAACAGGACATACAGGGTAGAGATTCATTTAGCAATTGTTTTACGGTCACAGAAAATTATTGCCGCTAGTAAGTGCTCTGTTGGGGGGGGGGACTATAGCAAGACGAAAGTGTAGCAGCAATGGTGTTGCTGCTAGTGGTTTATGCGGGATATCTGGTGTGGTGAGGCTAAGAAACGAGCATCACACACACTCTGAAGTGATAATGACGTAAGGGTAAGTATCTCACACTAGCGATTAGCTTCGTTGCCTTCCTGGAGTGATGCAGTAAGGGGGTTGACCCTAGGGAGGGAGGATTGGGGGTTCAACAACCTGTGGGAGAAAAGAAGCGCTTACCCGGTAGTTGTGTCGGGTGAATCTCATACTCACAGGATTTCCAGTCAGAGCCTGCCGAGTACATGAAATGCTGCCATCGACCTCCGGAACCCGACTGAGGTTTGCGGTGATCTTTAAATAGTGTCCTGTAAGTGCCGGCACCTGGAGAGGGGGAAATGGTAGATAGACTCCTTTGCCGGTAGCGGGTCTTGTGTGCGCATGCGTTAACTAGGTGCGCTATGATTGTGCTAGCACATGCTCAGAGGCGAGATGTTAATGCGCAAGTGCAGAGTTAGAGATTTGACTGACCAGTGTATGCGCCCAGTGTTGCCCCGGAGTGTTACATTGCGGTATCTGGATATCTAGTATAACACATGCATATAGTTAAATTACCCTGAGTTTTGGGGCAAAGCCTGTTGTTGCGACAAGGCGTGCCTGAAAGATGTCATTACGCTTGGCATAACACGTGGGGAAGTAGGCGAGATGTGCACACGGTTTCTGGACATTTGGCATGACACGTGTATGTTAGGGCAAAGACTGTTGTTGCGTCATGGCGTGCGGGAGCGTGGAAGTGCCTGCATGTTGTCATTACGCATGTCATAACACGTGGGGAATTGGGAATTGAGCCCGTGGGGCATTGATATAGGGCGCAACGGTGCACGTGTGGGGGCCAATGCGTGCAGGGGACATGATGTCATGTCAATACGCATTTCAGAACACGCGGGGAGCACGTGGGAGAGGGGTTAATGAGAGTAGGTGGCCCACAGTGCACATGGTCCAGACCATGGATGGAAGGAGTCATTACAACACTGGATCCAGCAATCTGAGAGACCAACTCATATCCACCCGCCCCAAACCCCAAACCAGAGTGGAAATCAACACCATCACCAACACCTGGGGACTTCCCAAGATCACGGGACACTACCCCTGCAACGACTGCAGCGTATGCCATCTCGACCGACACACTAAAACTCTGGACCTTGAACCGGGCAAAGTATGGACCCAACAAACCCACACTAATTGCAACTCCAGTAATGTCATCTATCTTCTCACATGCCTATGTGGCCTAAGAAACATTGGCATGACAACTAGGAAAGTACGCACATGTGTGGTGGAACACAGGAGTACCATCAGATGTAAAAAGAACATCAGCAAACTTACGGACCATTTCCTCAATCTCAATTACACCCTCAATGACCTAACCTGGACTGTGGTAGAACAATTCAATATCAGCGGTATTGGCAATGAAAAAATTCTCCTTAACAAGGAGCAACGGTGGATCTATCACCTCTCACTCCACAAATATGGATTAAATGACTCTATACTGTGGAACTCCCTCAACTCATGACTCTTGTAATGACTCCTGCCATCCATGGTCTGGACCATGTGCACTGTGGGCCACCTACTCTCATTAACCCCAATTCCACGCGCTCCCTGCATGTTCTGAAATGCGTATTGGCATGACATCATGTCCCCTGCACGCTTTGGCACCCACACGTGCACCTTTGCTCCATATATCAATGCCGCCTAGATCCCAAATTTTGGTGGGGGGTGATTTTAACTCTACATTTGAACCCTTGGATGATGAGGATGTACTGGGTTTGAGTTCTGAGGATTGGAGACAGACAATTCCCCCCTTAGTACTGGCCCCTATTAAGAAATGGTCTGCCAGAGCAATCCAGTTGAATGCCCTTACCCTGGAACACAACCTACGGGCTCTAAATGGTCAGACTATTTCCGATCGTGACGGGGCAATGACCTACAACAGGCTAGGCTGCCCATCACGAATAGATTACATTCTTTTAGATGTACAATCTTGGGCTAGCTTAGTAGATATGGAGGTTAGACAGACCTCAGATAGTGATCACAATCCATTATGTATGAAAATCAATTTGACTTATGGATTTTGTAAGAGTGGGGGGCCAGAGATGATCATCAAGGAGGTCCTCCCCTCCAACTGTAACCGGAAACTAAAGTGGGATGTGGTAAAATGTGAAGAGGGGAAAATTAATAGTATAAGGGACTTAGTTAAAGCAGAAACCTTTAGCCTCACAGCGGTGGCATTGGCAGGTCCCCACTCTTCAGGGACTAATTTGCTAGCCCAGTACAAAAACCTAACTGCTAAAATAGGAAAGTATTTTCTTAAAAACTCCCAGGGGCCCACTCGAGTGGATCTCAGACCTTCGAAGGCTAATCCCTGGTATACAGTGAACTGTAGAGATCAGAAGAAGGCTATTACATTGGCCATAAAATCGAAAGACCCTATAGCAGTGAGATCAGCTAGAAAGAAGTACCGCAGCACTATAATCTTAGCCAAGAAAAATTGGGAGGAGGAGCATTGGCAACAGCGTAAGGTCGCTGTCTGTGGAAAGGACTCAACCGTTTTTTGGAAACTAATTAATATCCTAGATCGTAGGGGAGTTTACCCTATTTTAAATCACATTAATGAACAGCAATGGTATGCCCATTTTTAAAAATTGTATTGTGAGGATGGTGCCCATGTCCCCTCAATACCACCATCCGTGGGTAACCTGAGCAACCCTAGTATGGATCTGGATAGCAAGGTGGACTCATTCACCTGCGAGAAGTTAGAGATGCCATTTTAAAAATTCTTCTAGATAAGGCAGCCGACCCAGACGGTCTGCCTGGGGACCTATTATTACACGACCCCAAAATTTGGGCTGATTATGTAGCATGCTTAATGAACCTAATCCAGCAAGGCCACCCCGTCCCGGAATCATGGAAAGGGGCGGAGGTGATCACGATATATAAAAAAGGTGATAGAGAGGACCCTGCCAACTACAGACCAATTAGTTTAATTGATACCATCCAAAAGGTAGTTGGCAGGGTCATTATAAACCGAGTAGAGACTTGGCTTGTGGCCGATGGTATTCTAACCCACTTCCAGGCTGGGTTTAGGCGGAAAGTTGGGGCAGTGGATCAGGTCTTCCGGTTTTGTGCGGTTTACTGGAAGTCAGTATTAATTACCAAAGGCAGCCTCTACTTGGCTTTCATTGACCTGAAAACTGCGTTCAATGTCATTCCACGCGCCAAACTATGGGAGGTTCTACTGGCCTTGGGGTTTCCTAGTTATTTGCTATAATTTGTTATTAAGCTACATGAGAATAACTATGCACGGATACGGTGGGGGAGTCAGGGCCAATTGACAGGGAGGGTACCAGTTAACAGAGGGGTGCGGCAGGGATGTGTGATGACCCCGACACTATTCTCCCTTTTTATAAATGGAGTGGTGGACCATTTGAGGGAGGATCCAGCGGATGCCCCTGTCCTTGCCGGGGAGAAAACCCCCACACTCCTCTTTGCGGACGATACCCTCCTGATGTCCAAGACCCGCAAGGGTCTTCAAAAACTGCTTGACCGTTTTTCCCTCTTCTGTAAAGATCGTGGGTTAACAGTAAATACATCAAAAACAAAGTTAATGGTTTTATCAATGCGTAGAAAGGTTAGGAAGGCTTATGTCACACTGTATGGGTCCCCTTTAGAAGTAGTGAGTGAATTTGATTATCTTGGGGTAAGGTTGTCCAACAATATGAGCCGGGACTCCCATATATCAAAGATGGTATTAAATCTCAAAAGGGTCTCTGGAGCTATATTAAGGAACCAGCGCCTTTCCATTAGCAGACCGGTGGCCCCTGTGTTGGCAGTCTATGAAGGGAAGGTGTTACCCTCGGAAGTCTACGGCTCCGAACTATGGGGTGCCGAAAACACCAAGGCCATGGCTACTGCGGAGAATAAATTCATTAGGGACTTAGTCTCACTCCCAGTTTCAACCCCTTTGTAACCTCTATTTTTTGATATGGGTAAAAAATCAATTACAGATAAAGTCCAACTAAGGCCGCTGTTATACTGGGTACGTCTTAGAAGGACACAAGAACTAGCACAATATGCTCGAGTGTTGGACGAGTTAATTTCCCTAAATGTCACAAATAAAATAAAGTGGCTAAACAAGCTCAAAACGCTGGTAATATCTATAGGTTTGGGAGAGTCCTGGGTCTCACAATGCCCCCCGCCAAACAAGTTGTTAAAAACTTTATTGGGATTGGGTTGAGGCTAAGGTTAACTCTAACTCAAATTAGGGAACCCTGACGTCCAATTTTTTGGATCATAAACCCTCAAGGAAGCTAGACCCTTTTCTGGATTTCATCCAATTACCCAGAGATAGAACTTTGTTTTTGAAACTACGATATGGTATCCTGCTCCTTAAAAAATTTATGGAGGGGTGGAAGATCAAGGGAGGGCATGATTTAAATTGCCCCGACTGCCCATGTCCAGAGGAAACATTTGGCCACTTTCTGTTTGCATGTACAGCTTATAAGCATGTTAGAGCTAAATGGTTGAAACCAGTATGCAGGGAATTGGGATTGAAGGATCATAGATTAGCCCTGCGTATTATTTCAACTAATACTGTCTCCATGTTTATTATCTGCGGGGTCGCCAAATATCTAGCGAGTGCTTGGTTAATTCGCTCAAGGTTGTTGGGCAATGTATAACTCTCTTTTTAGAAAGAATGTACTGTTTTTAACTTTTTTTTACCCTTGCTGTTCTGGATGGAATTGTAGTACTATCGGATGGATTGTTTTTATGTATTTTTAAATGTTTGTACTTTTATGATATATATCTATCGAATAAAGTAGTACAACAACAATGCCCCACGGGCTCAATTCCCAATTCCCCACGTGTTATGCCTTGCGTAATGACAACATGCAGGCACTTCCATGCTCCCGCACACCATGACGCAACAACAGTCTTTGCTCTAACATGCACGTGTCATGCCAGATGTCCAGAAACCTTGTGCACACCATGCCCACTTCCCCACGTGTTATGCCAAGCGTAATGACACCTGCTTTGGATTGTTGTAATTGTTCACTTGTGTATGGGTATGTTGTAGGATGAGATTGACATGTGCTTAGGGGTGCTTCACAAGTTGGGTACTGTTTACGGTGACTGGCAGAGCCATTGCTGTGTCTTGTGTCGCAACCACCACACTGATCCAGCAGTGCTCTGTGTGGGCCAATCTGCACAATGCTGCGTCAATCCAAATGCCTGGTTCAGGCATGCACAGGGCTGCAATGCAGCCTGTTTATGATGTGGACTGAGTGGAATTTTGCTGATTTCGATCTGAAACGTTTGAGAGGTGTTGCTGTGCCGTGACGGCCAGCCACTGCCAACCCCCCAGGACCAGTACACCTACTTCTGGCAGAGGGCTTTAGAACGTGTCAGTTCTCGGAGATGGATTACCTTGTCAATACCCAGGGCCATGATGCTACTTGTGTGCATCCACACCGTGACAAAACTGTGTCAACAGCATTGTGTGAGTGGCACAATGGACTTGTGATTCAGCACTGTGTTGTTTTTGCTTGGATGCATCATCAGATCAGTATTTTAAATGTTGTATTACTAGACGATTGTGACAGTGGTGCATTCCATTGCCTGTCCCAGGGGATCAGTTCCTGTAAGGGGTGTGTGTCACACCCCATGCTAGTAGTTTGAGTGTGATCTGCAGGTGGGCATCCCTCGTGGTGTGTCTGTCCCCTCATGAAGGGAGTCATGGCCATACCCCCCCACACCACCCCCATAGTGTTGGGCACTGCTGGGAGTCATGGCCACACATCCCATGCTGTTAGGCAGTGCTGGGATTCATGGCCACCCCCCCTCACCACCCCCATACTGTTAAGCACTGCTGGGAGTCATAGCCACACACCCAATTCTGTTAGGCACTGCTGGGAGTCATGGCCACACCCCCCACACCACCCCATACTGTTGGGCACTGCTGGGAATCATGGCCACACCCCCCACACCACCCCCATACTGTTAGGCACTGCTGGGAGTCATAGCCACACACCCCATTCTGTTAGGCACTGCTGGGAGTCATGGCTACACCACCCCAATACTGTTAGACACTGCTGGGAGTCATAGCCACACACCCCATTCTGTAAGGCACTGCTGGGAGTCATGGCCACACCCCCCACACCACCCCCATTCTGTTGGGCACTGCTGGGAGTCATGGCCACACACCCCACACCACCCCCATACTGTTAGGCACTGCTGGGAGTCCCCACATGTTACATGAGTTGTTTGAATACTCACCAGGCTCCACGGCTCCTTTGATTCCGTGAACTCCCACCGGTGGTAGCAGGGCCATGACTTTCTCCTCCCAGGGGTGGTATTGTGGAGGTCTGCGGGCTCCACCACCTCCAGTGTGTTGTGCACAGGCGTAGTCTTGGTCCATCTTCTTGTTGACCATCCTCTATAGATCGTACCACCTGACCTGGCATTCCTGCCTGGTGCGCCTGATGGGTGCAACAGCATTCACCTTATCAACTATCCTCACCCAAAGGCGTGTTTTGTCCGCTATGCTGGTCTGTCTGACCAATGTGCCAGACAGCTGTGGCTCAACTCTGATGATTTCATCTGTAAGGATCTCCATCTCCGGGTTAGTGAACTTTGGATTCTTTGGTGTGGTCATGGTGTTGGGTGTTTGTGATTGAGGTGGTGATGGTGTGTATAGATGAGGGTGTGTGGGTCTGATTGTGAAGGGGGTGGTAAGTGTGTGAATGAGATAGGGTGTATGTGTGAAGGTGTATGGCTGCAGTTGTTGGTGTGCCATTCAGTGTCTTTGCGCAAATAGGTATCTTGCAAAGGATGATGGGTTGTATGTGTGGGCTCTTTTATTGGCCCATTTGTGGGTGTGGCTTTTGTAGAATATTTAGTGGGTGTGTTATAAGGGGTGGGTGTGACTGGGCCCTCTGTTTGTATGTGGCCAAGACATTGTTTTCCTATGGTGTATGCACAGGAGACATGTTTTGTGGGGTTGTGCTACTCCTTTGCACCCTCCTTGTGCTGGTTTCGGGGTTTGTGTGCGCTTTATTAGTGGGGGGGATGCAGTTCGTTTTTGTTGTTGTTGCTGGTTCATTAGGGATGTTTTTGGAGTGTTCGCGTATACTTTATTGAGTGATGTGCGGGCCGTATTTGATGATGCGGCTGGCTTTTACGGTCCGTTTTCCGGGTGGGTATTTGTGTACGCTTGATTGAGGGGTGTGCGTGTCGTATTAACTGGTGCGGCTGCCTGTTACTGTCCGTTTTCCAGGTGGGGGTAAGTGTACGCTTGATTGAGGGGTGTGCGTGTCGTATTTACTGGTGCGGCTGGCTGTTATGGTCCGTTTTCCGGGTGGGGGTTCGTGTACGCTTGATTGAGGGGTGTGCGTGTCGTATTTACTGGTGTGGCTGGCTGTTACGGTCTGTTTTTGGGGGGGGTTCGTGTACGCTAGATTGAGGGGGGTGCGTGTCGTATTTACTGGTGCGGCTGGCTGTTACGGTCCGTTTTCCGGGTGGGGGTTCGTGTACGCTTGATTGAGGGGGGTGCGTGTTGTATTTACTGGTGCAGAAAAGGGGGTGGTGATGAACAGAGTGTCTGAATTAAGCAGACCACTCTTACCCAGTCCAAAGATCAGGGCTTGATCCATCACCGTTTTTTAGCTCACTGCACCATCCCAGCTCAGAACTTGGCTATATGCAAATTAGTCTGACCCTGGCCCAGTGCATCATAGGAACAGGGCAGACCAAACTACCAAGCCAATTCTTATACTGGGAAGTAAACAAGCTTCCGGGGACCGGTTTCTGGCATTTCAGCCGTCTTCGGCCCGGCTTGCTTGAATCCTGATGGTGCAATGAGCAAGGGACTCACATCTGAGTATACCCTTCCACACTTATGGTGGACAAAAATGAATCAGAAAAGGGGGTGGTGATGAACAGAGTGTCTGAATTAAGCAGACCACCCTTACCCAGTCCAAAGATCAGGGCTTGATCCATCACCGTTTTTTAGCTCACTGCACCATCCCAGCTCAGAACTGTAACGGTGATGGATCAAGCCCTGATCTTTGGACTGGGTAAGAGTGGTCTGCTTAATTCAGACACTCTGTTCATCACCACCCCCTTTTCGGAATCGTTTTTGGCCACTATAGGTGTGGCAGGGTATACTCAGACATGAGTCCCTTTCTCACTGCACCATCAGGATTCAAGCAAGCCGGGCCGAAGACGGCTGAAATGCCAGAAACCGGTCCCCGGTAGCTTGTCTCCTTTCTGGTGAAGAATTGGCTTGGTAGTTTAGTCTGCCCTGTTCCCATGATGCACTAGGCCAGGGACAGACTGATTTGCATATAGCCAGGTTCTGAGCTGGGATGGTGCAGTGAGATAAATAACGGTGATGGATCAAGCCCTGATCTTTGGACTGGGTAAGAGTGGTCTGCTTAATTCAGACACTCTGTTCATCACCACCCCCTTTTCTGAATCGTTTTTGGCCACTATAGGTGTGGCAGGGTATACTCAGACATGAGTCCCTTTCTCACTGCACCATCAGGATTCAAGCAAGCCGGGCCGAAGACGGCTGAAATGCCAGAAACCGGTCCCCGGTAGCTTGTCTCCTTTCTGGTGAAGAATTGGCTTGGTAGTTTAGTCTGCCCTGTTCCCATGATGCACTGGGCCAGGGACAGACTGATTTGCATATAGCCAGGTTCTGAGCTGGGATGGTGCAGTGAGATAAATAACGGTGCTGGATCAAGCCCTGATCTTTGGACTGGGTAAGAGTGGTCTGCTTAATTCAGACACTCTGTTCATCACCACCCCCTTTTCTGAATCGTTTTTGGCCACTATAGGTGTGGCAGGGTATACTCAGACATGAGTCCCTTTCTCACTGCACCATCAGGATTCAAGCAAGCCGGGCCGAAGACGGCTGAAATGCCAGAAACCGGTCCCCGGTAGCTTGTCTCCTTTCTCGTGAAGAATTGGCTTGGTAGTTTAGTCTGCCCTGTTCCCATGATGCACTGGGCCAGGGACAGACTGATTTGAATATAGCCAGGTTCTGAGCTGGGATGGTGCAGTGAGATAAATAACGGTGATGGATCAAGCCCTGATCTTTGGACTGGGTAAGAGTGGTCTGCTTAATTCAGACACTCTGTTCATCACCACCCCCTTTTCTGAATCGTATTTACTGGTGCGGCTGGCTGTTACGGTCTGTTTTCCGGGTGGGGGTTCGTGTACGCTTGATTGAGCGGGGTGCGTGTCGTATTAACTGGTGCGGCTGGCTGTTACGGTCCGTTGGGGGGGTTCGTGTACGCTTGATTGAGGGGTGTGCGTGTCATATTTACTGGTGCGGCTCGCTTATTTGCGATGTTTTCCGTACGAATCATGAATCAAGCACGACTACGTTTGCCCGTACAAATCGCGTACTTGGTCCCTGGTCTGGATCGTACTTGTTAGTTCGTACGGCATGTTTACAAATCGTACAGTTTGGGTTACGACACCATTTCGTACGGGTCTTCCATTACGGTTCGTACGGTTCGCTGAGATTCGGACGTTTTTTTCGGGATACGAATCGTACTACGCCATTCGGACGGTCTTTTTTCATTCGTACGGAGATGGCTACGAATACGAATCGTACAACAGTTTTTTCTCCAGGATCGGAATCGGCCCCTTAGTGTTGAGCAGAATGTATCTCGAATGAGGAAAAGCAGAGACGTCAGCTGTCATTATATTGGAGAGAGGCATATTGTTAATAATCGCCCTTTCTATATGAACCCATACAGGGGTATAGTTCGAATGAGGGAGGAGCCAATTAACACCTTGTTTGAATAGGTAGGCAATCTGGTAATTCCTGAAGTTTGGTAATCCTATACCATCTTTCCCTTTAGGTAACAGAAGTTTGCGTAAGGAAATTCTTGGCTTCTTCCCCTGCCATAAAAAGGTGTTAAAAAGTTTATATACTTTTTTCAGGAAGTCATTGGACAACGTCATAGGCAGCATACAAGTAAGATAATTAATCAAGGGAGTGATCATTATTTTCAGCGTTTCCGCTCTACCCCACCAAGAAAGGAAATTAGGGGACCAACCGTCTAGTAGGGTTGAGATCTTTTTATAAAGGGTGAGCTCATTGGTTTTAAGGGTGCTGAATAGATCCTTTTCAAATTCTAGACCAAGGTACTTGAAGCATTTAGGCTGCCAATGTAAACCTGAATTGCCCAGGAGGCTTTTATCACCGATGTGGTTAAGGAGCTTCACTTCTGTTTTGTCCTTGTTTAATTTATAACCGGACACAGCAGCGAATTCTGCTATTGATGACATAAGGGCTGGAATTGCGCTCTCTGCATCTTTGGATGCTATTAAGACATCATCCACGTAGGCCATTATCTTAACTACGTATCCCCCAAAGTCAACCCCTTTGACCTGATCGTTATGTCTTAAATGATGTAGGAAAGGTTTGATCGTTAGCAGGCAGAGAGAGGGGGAGAGGGGGCACCCTTGTCTCGTGCCTTGTTCCAGATTAAATGAGGAAGAGGGGCCGCCACCCGCTCTCACCCTGGCCGACGGATTGGAATATAAGGCCATCACCATTCGGATAAACCATGACCCAATTTGAATTTGTGCAAAGCAGCTTCCAGATAAGTCCAATCGACCTTGTCAAAGGCCTTTTCGGCGTCCAAGGTGACTGCTACAGTTGGGGAGTCAGAGAGATTTGCTTTTTCTAATATATGAGCAAGGATGTGTGTATTATCACTAGACAACCTATTTTTTAGAAAGCCCACCTGCGAATGGTGGAAGAGTTTGGGTAGGAATTTCTGAATCCCTTTTGGCGAGTATCATGGCATAAATTTTAGTCGAGATTAATTAGAGAGATTGGTCTGTAATTTTACAGGGAAGACGGGTCTTTCCCCTCTTTGGGTATGACTGCTATTATGGCCTCAGCTGGGGTGCCATTGACTAGGCCGCTAGTGAAGAATTCCTTATAAAGGTACTAAATAGGATCAGATAGTATTGGGGAGAAGTTTTTGTAAAATAGGGCGCTGAACCCATCTGGTCTGGGGGCTTTCCGGTTTCAACAGTTTTAATAGCAGTCTCAATTTCCTGAGAGGAGATGGGCAGGTTAAGTTCTGACTGGTCGTGTTCTGAGAGGGAAGGACGTGAACAAGTATTTAGATAGTCCATTTTCTTGGAAGAATCTAGGTCCAAAGTTTTACTATACAGAGCCGTATAAAAGTCTTTGAAAATATCAGTGATTTTGGAGGGGTCAGAGCATTTTCTGTAATTTAAATTTCAAGTAGGATGCCAGGCTCTTCCCCGCTTTATTGGACTCGCAGAGCCGAAAGCCCTTTTGGTTTTTTAGCCAGACTTCCGCCCGTTCGCTGACAATCCTATTATATTCATATTTTTTAGACAGCAAATCATTCATGACTAGGGGATCTCTATATTGAACATGTTTCTTTTCAAACGTTAGTATCTCCTGTTCTAGTTGCTGCAGATTACTATTGGCATCTCTGTTCATGGCTGAGCGTATTTTGATCATGACGCCCCTAACGGTACTCTTGAGGGCTTCCCACCTTGTATGGTCAGAAGTATCCCCTTTTTTATTCAGCTCGAGATATTCACGAATCGCTTTTTCAATGATTTGCCGGTGGGCCTCAGTTTTAAGTATCGCATTGTTGAGTCTCCAAAGGTTGGTTCTCTTGACCACTTTCTGTAGTGCAAAGGACATCGAAATGCATGAGTGGTCAGAGATAACCCTAGGCTCTATGGAAGTGGCTTCGATATCAGAAGAGGTGTGACCGGAAGTGAGGATGAAGTCTATGCGTGAGTAAGTATAGTGTGGGGGTGAGAAGAATGTGTAGTCCCTGCCTGTGGGATTTTGTAATCTCCACGAATCTATTAAGTTAAATCGGGTGCAGAGGTTAATTAGGGCTTTGTGAGAGGCATTCGGTCGATAAGTGCAGCGAGAATCTCTATCTAATACTGGATCAAGGAGTAAGTTAAAATCGCCTCCCAAAATATGTGTGGCAGTATCCGGTGTTGTGTCAATGTGAATACACAATTCACTCCAAAACCCAGGGTCGTCCTTGTTGGGGGGGCATAGATATTGGTGACAAAAAACTCCATGTTATCCTTCGAGAGTTTAAATGAGACCCATCTATACTTAGTGTCTGCAGTGCACTTTAAGATATCAATATTGGACTTCTTGGTAATTAGGGTCAGGCCAACATTTTTCTTCCTCAGAGCCTCTGAGCCCAATGCCTTGCTATATGTGTTGTTTTTCATCGAGTTGAATGTGAGGAATCAATCTTAGTTTCCTGGAGCAATATTATATCACCCTTCTATTTATATACATAGTCAAGGATTTTCCTCTTTTTAACCGGGTGATTGATGCCCTTAACGTTTAGCGAGACAATTGTAATAGTTTTGTCTCGGGGAGCTAATAAGCTAGGGGAGGACAGCATTGGGAGTAAGTCTTGTCATGTACACAATAGATGCCCGTGGAACCCAGAGCAATAACAGTGGTGGGAAGCCTGACTGAGGGATAGATGGCTTTGTGGTAATGTGAAAGGATTAACATGGATAAAAGGGCACTGGAGTACGTAGGTCATTGAAGGGCAAGACTAGGCTTCCAGCTGAGAGCAGCCATTGGGATACTGGAACACAGGAGCACTGAGGAACGATGTGTGAAGTGGCTAGACTAGAGTCAAGCTGGCATGTGAAAATGAAAGCAAAAATGAAAAACAAGATAGAAAGCAAGATGATAACTAACAGGGATCCCCCCTCCCCTCCCCACCCCAAAAGTAATCCAAAGACATGGTGACAGGAGAGAAAGCAACAGCAACTCCTCTCCCGCAGCACTAGAAGAACAACATGCCTAATGCTACATTTCTAGAAACATCACTCATACAAAGGTGGATGTTTGAAAAACAGTGAGTAACCGTAATATAACAATAGTAAACCAGTAGTGCCTGAGCCTACATTGTGTTAAGACAGCAGAAAAGAACAATCTGGCATTACGAAACGCCTTACAAAATACATTGTGTAGTGGAGGACCTAAACTGGGGATGCATAGATACGGAATAGGAGACATATGACTGCTATTCGCAACAAACATGCTCAAGCGGACTTGTCACGTCTGTGGGGACACATACGAATGTGCAGCCCTTAACACTGAAATGGGGTAAGTGCTTGCTAGCTGCAGCTCAACAAGATATGTAGGAGCATTAGAAGTTCAGTTAGATATGAATGCAGTCACAGTTTCTACAAAAAAGAAGAAAAAACAGTGGTGTGAAGCAACATGGAGTAGAATAATCAAGGACAAAAGAATGACCATCGATATGCAGGAAGGATTGTCAAGGCCATTGGCCTACAGAGCTGACAATGGACCATATATGAACAAAGGATTAATTTAGTAGCTTTCATATGGTCAGGGATGCCCGCCACACCTTCCACCACCAATCCCAATGGTAGGAGACAGACACAGTTTGAACTTTTGGAAGGCAGGGGGGCCTCACGACCCCCCCCGGCCGTATTTATTAAAATATGAAACAAAATTTTTAATTTTAAATTAAAAACGTTTCATGTATCATGTACAAAATTCAACTTTCATTACACTTGATGAAGACAGGTATCCAGGCTAACCTTAACAAATCTCTAATACAAAGATTTTCCTAACCAAGTCTAACATCATGACATAATGCATTGCATACGAATTTTGTACATCCTATCGTTAGGGGCCAACGGCAAGGTCTTAACCGGTGTCAGATCCCTATCACCAAATTTCCGCCCTCACATGTGAGTGGCGCATGCGCAGAGGGCTTTACCCTCGTAGCCAACTGTAACTTCCCTTGTCATGGGGGCCCCCTTTCACTCGGCGCCATCTTAAGGTCGTCCGAGTTCCCGTGCGGGGTATCCATAAGAAGGACAGCGTGGACTCCCCCCCCTTTCCCCGCACTCTCTTCTGCCGGAGCGGCTATCCGGCCCCCGGAAAATTCGTGGGAGGGGCATATAGCCGTCTCCCCCTGGGAGGGGCCTATGGCCGTCTCCCCCTGGGCGACCCATCCGTAATGGGTGCCGCCCCCCGTGGGAGGGGCCAATGGCCGCCTCTCCCCGGGCGCTCCCATCCATAATGGGTTCCGCCCCCACTAGGGACCTTGAAATCACTGCTCACCGATCATGACCTTACCGCCCGACCGAAGACTAAATAAATACGACAGTTAGTTACCTACTAGGGGGAAAAAAACCTATGCTTAATCTCAAATTACAGCTAGATATATCCAATGAACTATAAACATGGCTACAAAGGAGAAAAAGGTCCTATAACAGAGAACCCTTTTATTGCATACAGTTCATTCCATTTCTACAAAGGAAAAAAGGCCTATAGGCAAGTATTCAGTTGCATGCACACTCTTGGCATTAATCTAAGATGAGAGAAACGATTCCAACAAGACGCTTATCCATTACAATCAAATTGCGAATTAGAACTTTGTTTACTCCCAAACTTCTGCAACAGGGGCTGGTGGGTGGGTCAAAAACTGCAGCTTGATCCCTTGGGGGCTCACGAGCGACGAGTGGTGCAGCCTTCAGAGCGCAGGAACAAGAGGACGCCTGCCTGGATTCCAGCGCCTTTTATCTTGCAGCGGGAAGGTGGGGCAGCATCCCCATCCCGCCCAGAAGTGCACAGACTTCTGGGCGGGTGTTAGGACAACCCTTTTAGGCGGCGGGGGCGTGCTCCAACCATGCCACTATGGGCATACCGGCCGGGACACACCCCCCACCCGCAAAGGTTTCCCGGGGGATCGGGGCACCCAGCCATACGTTCGGGGTGACCGAGAGGTCTCCCCTTTCCAGGTGCCTCCGCTCGAAGCCCCTGTTTCGGAAGTGTCCATCGAAGGAGTATCAGGGCCATCCAGGAATCTCTTTAGATGTACAGGGTCCGTAAATATTTGCGGGATTCCTTGAATCAATACTCTGAATTTCGAGGGCCCACGAAGCCATATTGGTAATTTAGGGTGCGCAATTTTGGTCGAAGAGCAACAAAACCCTTCCTGATTTCAACTGTTTCTTTGCTATAATCCTGGGAAATGAAGATCTTGGATGAGTTCCAGAGGATATGGTTATTCCGACGCATGAAGGCCAGGATCTGCTCCACGTGCTGATTACGAAGAGGTTTACAGACTATGGGCCTAGGGCCTTTTTGGTTGTCCGAGATCCGTGCTGGAACCCTATGTGCACGGTCAAACTCCAGGGGAGTATGGAATGATAGGTTTGTGGCTTGGGCGAACCAGGATTCCAAAAAGAAACACAGGAGCCCACAGCTTCTTCAGATCCCTCGGGCAGGCCAAAAATGTGCAGGTTTCCTCTGCGATTCCTATCCTCCAACTCAGCTAGACGATGGGTCAGGGAATCAGTAGTGGTAGACAGTCTCTGCAAAGACCTGCAGGCCTTCGTTTCGGAGTCTTTTAGTCGGCTGATTCTTTGCTCAGTCTCTGAGAGTCTGGCACTGGTGTCCCTAATGTCTTGCAGTACTGAGGATATTTCCTCTTTGGTGGACTTCGCCAGATCATAGACGTCAGCAAGCTTAAGCAGGATCGTGTCTAAAGTCGCGTTGATATCGCGTTTTCTAATAGCCTTATAGCCCTTCATAGCTATGCTATACCGGCTATTACAGTTCCTCTCCCTTGTTAAAGGCCCTCGCCTTCGGCTCGGGCCTTTAATGCTGGAGAGGACCTTTAATAGCCGGTATAGCCCTCTACGGTGGGCTATAAGGCTATAATATAATTCCATATATAATTATAAATGTGTTGTAGAATGCACCATTGTTTCCTACATTTTCATGAGGGGAGAGCCTCCCAAAGCCCTTTTGTAGTGGCCAGGCTCCCTCACTGCACGTGGTGTGCACAAATTGGAGATTGGTCTAAAAACATTTGCCCAGGCTTCTTTGAGTTTCCAGTCTGGACCTGGCTGGAGCAGCAGCCTTGTACTGTTAAATAAAACCAACCATTTAAAAGTTAGTCATGGAGAAGCAGCACCAACCTTCCCATTAAAATGTTTCATTTTTAGCAAATTCTTTTAACATAAAATACTAAAATCCTAACGGCCATATGTATCAATGTTAGGTTTTGCGATTCTCAAATAGCAAATTTTTGAGAATCACTATTTGAGAATCTCAAAACGCTATGTATGTAGGATTTGCAATAAATGTTGTGAATCCTATATATTCCTTAATTGCGAATCACAAATTGCAATTCGCAATTAAGGAATACCTCCCCATTCATTCCTATAGGCCTAGAGGCCCATAGGAATGAATGGGAAGACATTCTCAATTTACGATTCTCAATAAGAGGTTCGCAAATTGAGAATGCAATTTCAAGTATGGGTGCACATGTGGCGCACATACATGCCCTAAGTGCATGTGTGTGCGCCACATGCCACTTTGAAAAATGAAAAAATGTGCATTTTTGAAAGAAATCGCAAATTACCACCAACGTATAGTTGGTGGTAATTTGCGATTCCTTATGCAATATTCACACAACTTGGGTGCCTCATACATTCCATTTAAGGAATCGCAAATTGCGATTCCTTAAATGCATTGGCACCATAAGAAATCGCTAATTTTGCGATTCTTTATTATGCGAGGCAGTTTTTCTTTTTATACATACCATTAAGCCTAATTGCCATCGCAAACGCCGAAATTCTACGAATATCGGCGTTTGCGATCGCAATTTTGAATGATCCATATGTCCCTTAGTAATTTGAGTATTTGTTTTGTGTACATATGGGTGCTTATTTTTTTCAACTTACTGTTTTAATGTTTGAAATTTAAACCATACAAATTGCTTGGGGGTCCCTAGCTTGCAGTTGTAATTCAATGGGGGTCCTCAGGAGTCAAAGGTTCGGGAACCTCGGACTTAGACTCATGACAAAGCTACTCCAGACCGCCAGCAGAGCTAGATGGGCAAATAATGAAAACCTGTATGCCATAAAATGCCACTGACATACCATAAATTAACATAGTTTACGAGCCAAATGTTTCTAGATGGGGAAAGGGTGTTATTTCGGCTTGCTGACCTACAAGTGCCCTAGTTTGGGCCATTTTTGAATACATGGTGCATAATATAAGTCATCACACAATTTATTACATCAAATGAACTCGCCATCTCACTCTACGCTCACGCTGCTGCCTTGCCTTGGAAAACTCCTGCTGAGCGGCACATTGGATAGCAGGCGCGCGTGCCACCTGAGGTCCAATCTAAGGAACCTTTGCCTTAAGACTCATCAAAAATGCAGAGCATGTCTCTAGCATGCCCCGAAAGGAATCCACCTTGCAATCAAGTTCTCCAGCTCCTAAAGCTCAGGTGCCGGAGGAATTGAAGGCATCCCACAGAGACCTTCCCAACCACAATTATAAAGGAACCAGAAGGCATTGCACCAATTAAGATGCCGGATAATCTGAATTTTCTATGCCCTTGCATTCTGGGTCAGCCTGGTCCCCTAAAGGAGAAGCAGCAACAACGAATTCCATTACAAGAGAGGACGTGAGAGGGCGGTTCGTTACCCCATACTTTTAAATCATCTGACGCGACTCTATTGTAATTTTTGCAGCAAAAGTTGCCTTTTTGATATGACGCATCATCTAGTGCGTAGCAGGAAAACAGAGACTCTTATGGGACTAGCAGAAAGACAACCCTCAAAAACAAAGCCGACCCTTAGCAATATATAATTGCTAGTAAATAAACACACCAGTCGAGTGGCTTTTAAAAATATATGTTCCCCTCATTTTGCACTTGGTAATTCAAGGGAGGGAGGCTTCAATGGAAAGCAGATTCTGTGTGTTTTAACTCTCGCCCCCACCCCTTCTTTCTTTTAATCCCACGCCTAATAAAGAGAGCGAGCAGTGGTTGGGCCTGCGCGCCTCAGCTAACTAGCCTCGAGATTTTGGTCGCTGTAGTTAAATTAAATCCCTCTTGGATTGTCTGCCTTGACTCCCGGTTGCTTTGTTGTACACACTCACTCTGTGATTGCCACCCCTTTCAGCTGTTTTAATGAATCGGGCTCCTCGCAGATAAAAGCGATCTTGTTTTCATTTCCCACTGAAAGAGCGGGACGTGTTAATATAGATGAAAAGCGTCGAGCCGTCGGTGCACGTCGAGCGTCGGTGGACGTCGAGCGGCCACGTTGTTCTCGCGCCTCGCCGGCTCCACTCCGTTTCAACGCAAGGCTTGCCTTACTCGATCTGAGGTCTCAGGGCCAAACCGCAAACTGTACATGACACAGCTAAATTAATATTTTAAAATAATTACTTGTTGCCCGAAGGTAAACAGAAAAAAGACTGAATAATTAATAGCGCTGGGACTTCGGTGCATTCTCTCGGCTTTTAAGGAGACAGGGCGTTTTGGTGGTTGTGCTGAGATTCAAAGTTGATTGCAGATGTGAAATAAAACTATATCTTGTGATGCAGGGTATATTTCAGCCATTCAATAATTTGTTTGGGCTTTGCCTTAGAGAAATTCAGCATGATTACGGTGTCTTTAAAATATTTACCAACTCAACGCGAGATCATATATAGTATAAATGACATAATTTTGTCATTGCCATCAGATTGCTCCGCTGACAATACTCCGAAAGCCTTTTTTTTAATAGACTGTGCAATATGTCACTTTAGCAGAAGTCCACCTCTCATTTTTTTACAATAGTTTAATTTGAAAGTGACTTTTTTTCAGAATTATCAACCTCTTGCCTGACTTTATCACAAGATAAAATCACCGCTGGCTGGCAGCCCCACCGCGCTTCAAGGTAATACTGATTACAGCGCCGAACTCTCTGTTATATATCAGAGCACAACACAACATGAGTGACTGTATGAGTGAGGTGGCAAGAGGTGGATTCCTTGTAGGTGCTTTCAGGATGACGGGAATGGACCAGGGATGTTTTTTTGCCACATTGAGGCTACTGCATGTGTTTCACTTGTACCTATAAGCTATCTCTTTTATAGAAACTGAAGAATACTCAGAAAACTTTCTATTGCTGGTAAGCTTCCATAATCATCAACTAAATTGCAATTGTATTCCTCACCCTACCCAGGAGGGTGGGTGGATATAATGACTGTGAACAGGAAGACAATGACTCGGAGTACTGAAGCTTACCGTTAGAATTAGAGCATTACCGCCTTGCCTGTCTTCCTCCTTACGGACCTGATATAGTGTGTGTGTACCAAATATGGATACAATTGCTCAGTTTCAATAATGAACAGAACAAACTATATAATGCACCCGGTGCAATTCTTTGAGATACAGAATCAGTGGCGGTAGAGAGCACCGCTCCACTAATGGAAGAAGAAAACATTTCTCCCATGTGAAGCCTATAATGAGAAATAAACGTATTGGCAGAGGCCCATGTCACTGCTGCACAAATGTTCTTTAAAGATACACTTTTAAAGGCAGCTCAGGCGGAAGACACTTTCTAATGGATCACCACAGAAGGAAGAGGGACCCTAGTTTTCAAAAAGCACAAGTAACTCTTTTCGCCCATCTACTATCCAGCTTTCGAAAAGGACAGAGAATAGCTGCTTTCACCCATCAGATGTCAGTGTTTTTGCCCTCTTCCTGCCAGACCAAAGGTAACAAAAAGAGCTTTTATTTGCCTAGAATTATATGTTCTGTCCAGATAAATAGACAAAGCTGTGTACAAAGCCAGAATATGCCATAATCTCTCCTACTCTGAAGATGGACTAGAAAAAATACAGGGAGAACCATATCTTGAGAATAATGAAAAGATGAAGATCATTTTGGTAGAAAGGTAGGATTCGGTCTGAGGACTACTTTATCAAAGACTTTTCTGAAAGGGTCATGAGAAAGCAGAGGACCAATCTCTTTTTAGAAGTGTTGACTACTAGGAAAATTAAGTTACCTTGTAGGTGAGGAAATTCAGATTTACAGACTAAAAAGTTAAAAGCCGCTCTCACTCAAGTAATTGAGGACTAACTGAAATCACAGGCTGGCTTCAGAGAGTCACATGCTGAGCGTCTTATGCAAAACTCTTCAGGAGGCCATTATCTAAGTTGTCCATAGGACACAACTCCAAACCTCTGACAGCAGACCACTAGCTCTATATGGTGGAGACCGCTAACCCCAACAAAAAGCCATCCCTCAAAAATTGCAACATCCATTTTCTATCACAACATGAGGCTCCTCAAGAACCCCAAATGTTTTATTCTTTCAATGCCTTTCATAAACTCTGAGATGTGTAGGTCTTCTGGAGTTCTGTATTGAAATAGAAATGTCATGAGAACATCCCATAGCATTTACCTTTCCCTTTCAGACTCCTAGCCGTAAATGCAACACAGTTGCTCTTCCTTAGTGATAGAATTGGGATGCTCAGAGGAGGTGGATTGGTTGGAGATATTAGAGGAGGGAGGACCGCAAGCTGAAGAAGGAGGATACCAAGATTGGCAAGACCAGTTCAGGGCTGCCACAATCAATTCTACTTGATGTGATATCATTTCCCCCAGAAATATGCTGAGCAGGATGCCACGGGAAAAGCATATAGCAGTTCTTTTGGGCAGGGAACACTAATTACATTCACTGCCGACAACCCTGGGGTTGGAAGAAATGAAAAGAAATCCTGAAGGTGTCAAAGAGGTCCAACAACCGGGGTCTAAGATTCACCTTGAGAACTCGAATGGCCTGGAGAGATAGTGACATCTTCATTGAGGATGGAAAGACCCAACTCAGGCTGTCTGCACGCCCATTCTATCTCCCAGGGAGATAAACTTGGCCTCTTCCCATGCTAACATATTCAAACAATGGAATCCGGAGCAGCCCAGTTGGTTGACATTGACCCTAGTTACTCGATTGTCTGTCTAAACCTAGACAGGCTGATTATGAATAGGAGGGGGCGAGAGCTAGGAGGGCCCTCTTTTTCAAGTGTCTTTATCTGACCAAATTTCCTGAACAGAGATATCAGCCAAGGTGGCTTTCAATCCCCGACTTTTGGCATCTGAGGTTGCAAGCAGAAGAGGAGGAGGGGAAAGAGGAATTCACTTCCTCAAGTTGCCTACCAGTTACCACCATTGTATTGTTTGTATTGTCCTTGGTCATTGGAATCTCTGTCTCATAGTCCTTTGAGGCTGTGTTCCTATGTGATAGAAGATGGTTGATGAGGGGTTAAAGATGAATGCGAGCCCAAGGGACCAGATGATGGTCAGCTGCCATACCCATGTGCACAGTTTAAACAGGCCCTTGCTGTCCCCAAACGTCATTGTAACAGAGGCTGGAGATGGAAGATCAGCATCTGTTGTATTGCAGGAGGGAGAAGCAATGCCCCAAGCTCAATGCAGAAGAGGACCAAATGAACTGTACCGTTTGTGAAGGATGCAGGGGGATTTCTCCATGCTCAGCAGGAATCCAACATTGTGAACACCTGGAAAACTGCTAACAATGCCTTCGAGAATGAAGAA
Organism: Lissotriton vulgaris; assembly: GCF_964263255.1. Classification (NCBI taxonomy): domain Eukaryota; kingdom Metazoa; phylum Chordata; class Amphibia; order Caudata; family Salamandridae; genus Lissotriton; species Lissotriton vulgaris. The sequence goes on from NC_141687.1 coordinate 902,297,588, forward strand.
CCACAGCTTAGCCAATCATCCAAGTAGGGAAGAACAAAAATGGTCATGGCATGACGATTACCCACCATAGGAGATAAGGTCTTCTAGAAGATTCCAGGGGCTGACAAAAGCCTGAAGGGCAGGACGCAGAATTGATAGTGGCCTTGTACAACCGCAAATCTTAGGAATTTTTAAAATCTTGATGGAGTGGTATGTGAAGATAGGCATGTAATAAGCCTTTGGAGGTCAGATACATACTTGAGAGGCTTAGAGGTATAATCTCAACTAGATGGAAACAACCTTGAACCTTAGTTACAGGGCATGATGGTTTACCGTTTCAAGTCCAGGACAAAAGTCTCCAGATGGTTTCTGGGCCAAAAACGTGAGAGAGCAACAACCCTGTCCTTTATCTCTCCCTCTGGAACAGGTTTTTTTGCCTCCTTTGTCAAAAGGTCTGAGATTCCCTAAAATTGAACTTTGAGCTATCGCATTTACATTTCAGTATAGGAGTCAGGCAGAAGAAATCTTCTGGTGTGGAAGAACATTGTAGTTTGTATCCAACTGCAAAAACAACAGTTGATGGACAGAATGCAGAACAATGTCATACATTCACCCCAGTACAGAGATCTGGGCCTAAATCCATCGTTTTTTTGCACTCCACACCACCTCAGTTCAGACATGGCCATATGCAAATCAGCTTTGACCCTGTGCCTCATGGGAACAGTCCAGCTCGAACTGCCAAGCCATGTCTTTCCTGGACCGGAATCAAGCATCCTAGGACCGGTTTCTGGCTATCAGCCATCTTCAGCCAGGATAGCTTGACTCCAGAGGTGTGGAGAGCATGGGACTCACGTCTGAGCATACCCATCCCACTCGGTGTGACAACCGGTCCTAGGATGCTTGATTCCGGTCCAGGAAAGACATGGCTTGGCAGTTCGGGCTGGACTTTTCCCATGAGGCACAGGGTCAAGGCTGATTTGCATATGGCCATGTCTGAACTGGGGTGGTGTGGAGTGCAAAAAAACGATGGATTTAGGCCCAGATCTCTGTACTGGGGTGAATGTATGACATTGTTCTGCATTCTGTCCATCAATTGTTGTTTTTGCATTTGTCGCCCCGAGTGGGATATTCAGGTAGAGATTACCGTAATGCAGTCCGTCTAGTCAGAGCACTATGTTTTTGACCCCTTCCCTCACATCTTCAATCAGGGGCGGTTTCTTCTTGAGGGCGAGGAGCATCACCCCAGCCTGCTGCAAGCAATGCAAGATAAAATAAAATGGGGATGAAAAGATTTCATTGCCATTTTATTTTTATCGGCACATTGCGCACTGCAGCAGCGCCAAGCAGAGCCCAGAGACATGCTGGGAGTGTCCGCTGCTGCTGATTGGCAGCAGAGGAGGACTGAAGCAGGGCTGACTGGATGCTCCAAAGTGTGCATGCCACTTTGGCTGACTGTTTTGGACCGGCCAAAGTGACATGCATACTTTGAAGCTATCCACCCAGCTGGCTTGCAACAGCTGGGTGGAGACCAAGCAAGACCTCCAGGGTCTGAAGGAGCGCCCAGCTGGCCCGCTCCATCCAATTCAGGTGCTTCTCTCATGCTGGTTATCCGCTTTATTTAGAGATCGGTGCCTGCTTTGCAGAGATCTCTGTACCTTACATATATCTTTCACTGAGGCGGATGCACACAAAGCATAGAATATTGTTTAGTGGGCATCGTGTTTTTTTGGTCGCTAGACATTATTGTTTTATTTTATGAAAAAACCTTCAAAACAGGAGTTTGTTTAAGAAACAGAAAAACGATGGCCGTGGCACACAGTGAGCTTTTTTCCTGTGCACCAGAATCATTGTTTTCCATGGATGGATCCACTATGTCTTCCTATTACCGAAAAGCTGCTAGGTCAAGGGTTTCAGTGACCAAGACTGCTGAAGCGCTACCTTTGGAAGCCAGTGGATCTCCAACTGTAAGTGGGAGAGAATTGTGAAGTTATGGCAGCGCTCCCACTTCACTAAACTTTAAGCAAGGCCTATTGTATCTTTCCAGAAACTGTTTTGGCATTTAGTATTTTACTACTCAGGCTATGCATATAGAAAACAATATTCTAAAACACCCTGCACAAAATGCTTTTCCTTGAAGGAGATAACAGTGCTCAATAGAAGAGTTGACATGTCTGGGTATGGCATGCATCCACTTTATGAGGATTGAGGTGGGTTTTAGGTTCTTCCAAAGCCATGTTTGCTTACTTGCTATCCCAAAGTCCAGATATTTTATTTTACATTTTATTTCATAATCTTAATTTTAAACTGTTACCTCATTGGCATGTATTAGATAGCTATGTTTGCCAACATGTTTCAAAAGAACTACTTGTATTAAGTGTAAGCTTATTGCAATGTCATGTTTCATAATGCTTAATTGAATCATTTTCATTGCAAGCATTTTTTCAGTAACTAGACATAATATCGGAAAAAAATATCGAATGGACAGAATATCGAGTTTTTTTTATATAGAATGATCAGAATATCGAATTGCAAAATTATAGTAGTGCAGAATATCAAAATGCAGGTATGAAATATCGATTTCCACAATATTGAAGTTAGAAATATCGATTTTTTTTTAGTATTTTAAGCGTTAGTATATGTGTTAAAAGTATGTATTATTGTTGTAATGTATGTTCGAATTTTGTAAAAGTAATGAATTTTATGTTAATACATTTTCGTGTAATTTAATTCTGTGGCGGGTTGTGGGTTTGTAGGGGAATAGGGTGGGAAGTAATTTAATTATTATATATATTTTTAGCAATACTTAAAATTAATTATCTATATTTTATATATTTTTTGCGTAATTTAAGTCTGTAGCGGGTTGTGGGTGTATAGGGGAATAGGATGGGAAGTCATTTAATTGAAATTAATTAATGAATTATTTTATTGCTTAATAATTTAATATTTAATAATGTATTTAATACATTAAGTTAATTAATGGATTACTTATTAATTACGAACGGATTATTAACAATTAATAATTAATTGGTCATTATGTTAATTGTTTCTTTTTTAATTAATAAGTAATTAATTAGATAAATCATTATTAACAATTAATTTGTAAATATATTGTGTACTTTTTTATCAGTGGGTTGAGGGTTGACAGGGGAGTAGGGTAGGAAGTAATTTATATTTAATGTAATTTTTATTATTTGTTATAATATAATTTTTTCAAGTTATTTTATAGTGTTAATTGTGTGAATTAATTGAGATTTGATTGTTATTAATTATATTGCTAATTGTAATTAGTTAATGAATGAATTGCTAATTAATTATGTTAATTTATTAATATGTTACAATATTGAAATGTTTATAGGGAAAAATGGTGGGAGGTAAATTTATTTTTTACAAATTATTATTTGTTTATTAATGTTAATTAAATTGCAGGAGCGGGTATATTTAATTATTCCCCTACACTAACCAACACTTTCCTTACTGTTGCACTCACTGGAGTGGGAATAGTAATTTATACCCTCCCGCTATCCAACACTTTCCCTACTGTTGCAGCTACTGTAGTGGGAATAGTACTTTTTACCCTCCCGCTATTCAACGCTTTCCCTACTGTTGCACACACTGGAGTGGGAATAGTCATTTTTACCATGCCGTTATCCAACGCTTTCCCTACTGTTGCACTCACAGGAGTGGGAATATAAAATGTTAGCCTCACGCTATCCAACACTTTCCTTACTGTTCCACTCACTAGAGTGGGAATAGTAATTTTTATTTACCTGCTATCCAACATGTTCCCTACTGTACCACTTGTTGGAGTGGAAATAGTAATTTTATCTTTTATGCTATGCAATCTTTTCAGTATTGTTATATTTAATGTAGTGTAAAATATTATGCAAGAAATAATAATAATGTTATTGTTTTATTATATATAATTTATTTTTATATTAACATTTAATTATTAAAAATATTGATTGTATTATGTTAATATATATGTAATAAAAATAAAAATACATGTTTATTTTTATTTTTACTTACATTTATTATTTATTCATTTTAAGGCTATGTAAGTATTTTTGAGTATGTTTTACTGAAATTATATTTATTATTTCATTAATTTTACATTACTTTTAAGACATTTAAAAAAATCGATATTTTAGCAAATTATGCTATTTACAACGATATTTAGGATTCGATATTTTTGTACTTACCTGTTTGTAGATAGGAATTCGATATTCTGGTAGTCGATTTTTTGTCACCGATATTGTTGTAGGTCGATATTTAGCTCCTCGATATTCTGTCAGTGATTACATTTTTTCACTTGAACATTTCACATTGGTGCAATTTCTAAAGCTGGATGCAGAGACCTGTGGTCAGAATATTGCACCTGTCTCAGAATGATGTTGGTAGAGTTTTCTTATGAGAGATAATTCAAATTAGAAAAGGGTTGCAGGGCCCAGTATGCAAATAGTAATTGTGTGGCACTGTTGTGCCGTTGTCTTGACTGGGATTGATTGCAGGCCAGATACTTCAAGGGTGTTTGGAGTAGTGTGTAGGTGGATGGCATCTAGTGTGTGAAGAGTTGGGTGGGTGTGTAGAGGCCAGAGATACCTCTGTTGATGCCGCAGCAGGACTGCCACTGTGGCGACTTATGCTAATTATATAGAGCAGGTGTTTTATCAGTATAGAGAATAAGGTCCTCTGAGATAGGAGTGTCGCACCGTTGGAGGGTGTCCTATGTGGAAATATTAGGTTGCACTGTGTGACGGCTTGAGACATGCTGCCATCATGTCATTGAGTGCTGTCACAGTATGCGTTAGTGCTAGGCTACCAAAGTGCTGTTGAAGTGAGGAGAATATTGTTGTATTTAGGGTGATGTATTGTTCTTTTAGGTTTAAGGTTATTATTGTAAGGAATATGAAGAGAAGAGGATATGTTGTATTTAGGGTTTTACTTTGTTGTGTATGTTTTTTTTAAATGTTACATTCTTTACATTCTTTATGCATTCAATTGTTACAACGTGCACTGACATGAGAGTTTTCCAAGGGCAGTTACTAGCCAGCTGAAAAGGGATCACCAACTATTCTCTGGAGCTCATAATAAATATACATTTTACGATCAAATCAGTTATGTAGGATTTTACTTCCGTTTATAACAAGTATGCATCTGCTTGAGTGGTTAAAAAGATTTGTGGCGAAAGTTTTTCTATATGGTAAACTTGGTTGTGTAGTTAAGGGGCAAAGGTGTACATCCACTGTGATGTACCATGTTTGTTAATACAGCTAATCATGCCAGGGATACAGACCGTTTTTGATGAGGCATAGCGTGCTTTCCTTATATAACCTAGTTCTTGATGCATTGAAAGACCACTTTACAAACCATTGTAACAAAGATGGCCTATTATGAGCCCTCTCTAGCAGAGGACAGTAAACAACAATTGTACAAGTCTGTCAGGGCATTGGTGGTGCCCCACAGAGAACAATCTGTGAAGGGGAGCATCAATGGGTGGGGAATTAATCAAACTCAGGGTTCTACTATTGAAGAGTTGCAGGGAACGCAAAAATGCTCTTTCCTAGAGGTCTCCTCACCCCGAGCCCACCATTGGAACGTGAGTATTGCAGAAGCTGGGCTGTTCGCCTTGGCTCCTAGGCCATCACGTCCCATGCAGCAGAAACATTGGTGTCTTCCTCTTCAAGCATGCATTTTGTGCGAGAGAGACAGATTAGGGTCATTCTGATTGTAGCCAGGGGTGAACTGCAGTGATTTAGCCACTCTCCAGAACACCTACAAAGACCTGTGGTGAGACTCTCGATACGCATTCACAATGAACACTCACAGATAATCCATGCTATATTGTAAGTTCCAACAATATGATGCCCAGGATACCATACAGCCCCTCTCAAATGGAAAATGTGGGACTGAATTACATACAAAAGATGGAATTACATGAACATTAAGGGGGTCATTAGGATGGCGGGCGGGCTTTGCCCGCCCGCCATCCTTGTGGTAATAGGGACCACCCGCCATAAGGGTGGGGGTCCCGTGGGGAGTATTAGGATGAGCCTGCCACAGTGGCGGGCACATCCTGCCTTTTTTGCATTGTGGCGGGCGGTGCTCTCTGCACAGTCCGCCACAATGCTAAAAATGCATTTCAGCATTTGCATTTACAAAGCGGCAGGCACAGCGTGGTGCCTGCTGCTTTGTAAATGCAAATGAAGAGGGGTACCACAGGTACCCCCTTGTGCACCCCCACCTCTCCTTCACTCTGCATGCCCGCGGGGGCCCCCAGAGTGAAGACCGCATGCCTTTCCATGGCGGCATCGCCGCCGTGGAAAGGCGCCTAAATACAAACATCATAATATGGCTGGCGATGTCTGATAGACACTGCCACCATATTATTCCTTTTCCGCCCCGGCCGCAAGGCGACCGGGGCGGAAAAGCGGCGGACGGTCTCTCCGTCCGCCGAGGTCCCCCCGCCATACTAATATGGTGGGGGGGGGGAAAACTAGTGTGGATGTGGGGCGGATTGCCTCCGCCAGGCCGGCGGTGGCTACCGCCAGCCTGGCAGAGGCAATCCGCCCGACATCGTAACGACCCCCTAAGGGAGCATTAATAGAAAACACTCTCGTGAGAAGAAGAAACTCGGGCCTTGTTTGGATTTGGTCTTTCAGGTGTGTAGGGCACTTACTTGTTTTTTTAATTGGTTCTTTGAACTCACAACCAGCTTCACGAGGTTGCCTTTACTCTCAACCTGCAACCACAATTTTCAATGTTTCTGGGTTGTCGTAACATGAACCAGTACTATCATGGTTCCTGAGTTTTTTTCTGCAGAGAGAAACACAACTGAGGTTCCAAATAGTATCATCTTGAATTTTTACTGCAACCATAAATAATTTAACACCCCTTAGGGGTCTACTGAACTTTGATCCAGGCTTCTTGCTCATGATTGTAGACAACCAGCCAAATCATTCTCTCTGACATCAGTCTGACATTCAGCTTTGTGAGTGCCAGAATTGGTCTTCCTCACCATTTGGTTCTCAATCTCTCTCTGCTGTCCAGACTGGAGTCAAATACACTCTGATCATTTATTTTTCTCTTCATCAAGCAGGGAACATAGCCATACTAGCTTGCTTCAGCTTAAATAATTTAAAAGACATTTTACTCATGATGGAATGTGAAAAACATCAGTATGCTTCTAGCTTTGGCTTAAACTCTTACCTCCATTCACCTTCTTCCAGCATGTTTGGCCAACTCTATGCTTTCTATTTGGTATCTATGTACCTTCCAGTCCTGCCATTCTTCTTGGGGTAAAAAAGTGAGAACTTTTAATTGTTAAATCCTTTTCTAGCCAAACAACTCTCAATTTCCCAAGAATTAAATTGGACGGAATTATCAGTCAAAATGGCACCTAGGCTGCCTTTCTCCTTAAATACTTCTCCCGCAATAGCTATTTCTGGCTACGTGGGAAACATACAAATTGATAATCACTCTCTCTGGGTTTGTGTAATCATTCTTCAGTCATTGAATTAGGGGTGCGCTGTAAACTCTACTCTGCCGGTGGAGTTTTGCCACTTCGCGCTCCGCTTGGTACGTGACGTTTGGAAAAAAACTCTCCCACCGACGCGGTGCGGAGTTTACTGGCACGAAGCCCTAACTTTATCTGCATGTTGCAATGACAGATGGTAAACCAACATTTGCCGGGTTCTCAGAGACACCCTGTCCATTGATTCTCACCCTGCACCTCGACAATCTGTCAGCCATGACTGACGACAGTGTAAAAAACAGTGGCAAATATGCGATGAACACTTGGCACATACCGACAGGTATTGGCGCACTGGGTTAGCGCTGGACACCCTAGACTCAGGTACTGCCCCTGACATGGGTTACAATATCTGTTGCAAGACCATTAATTCCCAGCACAGGGTCTCTCAGACACGCACCCACCGGCCCCTCTCAATTGAAGTTGGCAGGTTCTGCACTGCTCCCCGACACTCACTCCGACGCTAATCCTGTCCTTGCAGATGCAGCCAGGGTCTCGATTCCTGAGCCATGCAAGAATCCACTGTATTTATGTCAGTGTTTCCCCCTCCATCACTTGCCAGAATTAGCTGACGTCACATGGTCATGGATAGCCTATATCCTGACTCCCTATGTAGACAGCACAGGATGTAATACAATTGGTTGGAGGATATGCCACTTGCCCTGCAGAGAGACGTTTTTAGCAACGATTAGGTAGTGTGTGTGCATGTCAATTAGGGGGGGTGGACATTCTGTATAAGACGGGACCTCATTGGTCTGAGCTTCCAAGTGTGTGCAATGCTAGTGGTGTAAGCAGTACTGAAGCACTAAAACCCCTTCGAACAGATCATTTCCGTCACTGAGGAGCCGGGCAGTGGGGAGCAGAGAGGCAGCCACAGTCCAATGACGGCCGAGCAGGCATTAAAGACGGAAGCCAATCGCTCTTGCATCGTCGGCCTGGGCTGAAGTAATGATGATTGTCCTGTTGCTGCTGACATTGGTAGTGGTGGAAACAGGAAGTTTCCAGCCACACAATAGCAAAACAATTGGCCCAGCTGCTGTAGGCCACTGGGAGGTCGTTCAGCTGCAGGTACATTCCAATTGTTATATTAAGGTTTAAAAATATGCCCCCACTGCCTAACTGTGGGTTATTCCTAGGGTGGGTGTGTGGGGAGGAAGGTGCTCTAGGGAGCAAGAGTGTGAAGAGACATGTGGACAGGATTGCCGATAAGTGTTGCAAATATTTCACCCACTAACTTGGAAGAGGCACTTTCACTAATGCCTCTTTGTTTTACTGCAGCGAATCTCTGTGGGTTCATGTCATGGGGCATTAACTTAACTGGTCTCACTCACTGTGCCTGCTCATGGAACTCCGTGGAATTTGGTGGAGTTTTTTGGTAACTCTGCAAGCTCCTCCCAGGCCTAGAATAATTGTTACTTTCTTAATTTCGTCCTCTTTACTAACAAAGTCCTTCCATATACTTTTTAACATTTGCTTAATTCAGCACATTTTCCTTTGAACAAAGGCAATTGAGCCTATCAGTCATGCACATGGGGTAAGCCGAATGAATTTCACTCTCACAACCAGTTGGTCAGGAGCTCATTGCCCTATACACCTATGAGCACATTGTGAACAAAAAAATAATTAGTGATCCTTAACACAAGTAACTGGCACCTATGGCTTGATGTTTACCACCTTTATGCAACAAAAATCTGCATACGTTTAACAGTTTGTCGGGTCCTTATATAACATTACATATAATAATAGAACTTACAAAGACCCACATACCAGGAAGCCTCACAATACCTCCTACATATCCTTTTTATAGAAACTTGCTAAAGAGAACAATATAATCCTTTAAATAAAAAAAGACGAGACGTTCACATTCTCTAGATCATCTATGACAATACACATTTTGATTGTTTTTCAATAGGTCATTGAGTGCTCATAGAGTTGGGCTCTAGAGAGCACAAGGAAAACATGGCCATTTTATACCAAGGTTTACTGTTCAATACTTTCACATTGAATGGAACCCAGGATATAAGGTGAAAAGTCTTCCAAGGGGCCAGAAGGAGGATGTCTGCATATGATGGGAGGAATCCTCACATTCATCACTGTTTCACTAAGAGCACACTCCATGCAGTCTCTTATGGCTCTTTCATCTTGTAAACCATTTCCAGCCCACCAGTAATCACTGCATGCTCTTTTATTAGTTCTGCCAATTCCCAAATGAGCAGTGTGTGTGCTAGATCACTGAGGCATTTTTTGTCTCCTGTGAGTGAAATCAGTAAATCCTTGAACAACAAACCATCTTACATAGACAACTCCTCCCTTACAGTCTGCAAAAGCTTGCTTCAAATTTTCTGGTCTTTGCAGTTACTGCAATCTGCACTTAGCACCCCCAAAGACATCAAACAATTCCAAGTTCTTGCCCATCTCTCTAATTGATTCTTCCTCGGAAAAACAGCCCTCGGTGATCACACACTCATCAATTTAATCGTTTGACTCAAAATCTATGAACTCCTCTTCCTCATACCCACTAATATTCACCAATCCCGAAAGACAATCAACAGTCTTACTATCAACAGCAGGTATGTACTTGGTGACACATTTATAGTAGTACAGGGCAACCACCCACTTACAGTGGTGTCCCTGAATCCAAACCCTTCTTAGAATGACGTGTGGTCTGTGACCACGTCAAAACTAAAGCCCTGCAAGAAATTTTAAATATTGTCTTACAACTCAGAACTCAGAAAGCACCCTGTATTTCTGAATATTTCTTTCTGCATCTTTGAGGAAACAGGATGGAAAAGTAATGGTATTTTCTCCTGCAAGAGTCTTCTACCTAAATACTGCTCCCAAAATCTACCCACTGACATCGGTGGTAAAGTTGTATCTCACACTAGTGATAATACTGTGCAAATCAGGAGCACCTAGACAATACATTGTGAAACGTTTTCCTTGCAGCAGCGAAGATATTTTCTATAAATCCTTGCCTGAGGAGAAGAATATTTTCTTCTATGTGGGGTACTTGTTGAGGCGTAACAGCATAACATAACAGATGTAGGTCAAAATTAATGGAGTAAGAAGGATATTCTGCATGTTCAACTAGGTTTCACTCAATCAAGAAACCAACACACAATGGTGGTATTCTAACTTGATTCCAGAGACATCACCTCAAATATAGCCAGGAATTTTGTTTCACATAAAAATGCAACCACATTTTTCTCCGGATTAAATTAATTTTCACACTCAAAATATGTGCAGTAACTTCTGGAAATACAGATGAATCAGAGTCATCTATTCACTGCGGAGTGTCAGTATCAGATAAATGTACAATGTAGGACTAACAATCAGAGGAGCAAGAGTGATGGTATCCACAAAAAAAGTATGGTTGGTAAAGAAAAATCTATCTATGGCCACTAATCTACAGATTAAGAATAAGTGGGGAAATGGGGAGAGGATATGGTCTAACGGCTAGGACGGCCGATCTCAAATCTGGGGAACCATGTTCAAGTCTCGGCAATGACGCTAAACATTCTGTGATTCTGGTCAAATCACGTAATCTCCCTGTGCCTAACAAAAATGAATGTGTCCTTGTGTAATGCAACTGGTGCTCATGTAAAGCTCTCCGATACCTTCTGGTCAAGTTTGAATCAATATAAAACTCAGTGGAAAAAAAATGTGGACAACCACTTGAGTGCACAAAAGTAGTACTAAAACCATTGGCGATATCAGAGTGTTATTACAAAACAGCACAGAGCCTTGGATGTTAGGAATATAGTCAGTGCCCTCCCAGGAAACCTGATCCTTCCAGCAACAAAGTTGGTGAGGCCGTTCCTGGGAGGATGTGAACTCAGTAAATCCTCAGTCCTCTTTGCCAGGGATGGGAAGTGCGGTGTGACACAGCCTGAGTCTGTGGCCTAGTAATGCGGGGGCCCTTCCAGCTATGTGAATTAGACCAGAGATAACTATTTAATGAAAAGTACCTTTAACCCTAATTTCCTTGGTGAAGCACAGACGACCCAAATGAGAAGAACTTAGATCATTTGTTAAAAGCCCACTGTTAAAGCATCGGGAAACAGCAGCCATTAGATTCTATGCACTTGTTGCCAATATAAAAAGTTGACTGCAACAGAAATGGTGAAATTTAAATAAATTCCTTGCAGATGCACCATCCACCTATCTATCCTAAGTAACTGTCACCAACAGTATTTTGCTATGCATACATCAAAAACATTCATCCAATCCATGCCTCCTCCTACCCCCATCAACAACCCCGCCGCCCAAAAAAATAGGCTTTGGCAGTCTTATCAAATGGAGTTGCGCAAATGCAGTTTAAAACAGAAGTCATCGCTAAAAAGTGAAAAATGAAACCATTTGAAGCGCAGTTGAGGTCACAGAGTTTTAATATAGGAAGAAAGAACCCGTTTGTTGCTCGTGGCTTACCTGTCAGATCCCTCTCTGAAATTTTGAGTCCTCTGTAGTGTAGTGCACTGTCACAGGACTAATCTGTAGATAAATTGACTGTTATTTCACAAACTCCAAAACAGAAAAATGTCATTGTGAAAAAACAAAAAAATTACACAAAATATGATTCAATTTTGACTCTAAAGTACTTGCAACTACAATAAAATGAAAAAAGTGTTGACAACATTTAAAACAAAGGGTCTCTGGGAATTTACATTTTTCAAACTGGAGTTACCAATGACATTTAGAAACAGAATAGTGAACTGCAAAGAAAGGAAAACCTGAAACCGTTTGAAACAAAGCTGCAGGAGTGGAGTTTTAATGCAGGAACAGACAAGTCCTGTATAGTCCGGTGGGGTATTCTGAGCTCTCTAGGCAAATTTAAGTCCTCTGAAGGGACTTAGCTACTGGTGTTCGATTAGGTTGTAAAATATTCAGTGTTATTTCACAGACCCCAAGGGAGGAGAAAATAAAAGATTTGAGGAAAAGAAATATGGCTCAGAAACGTTTAAGGAAAGTATTTCAAAATGTGGTGTCTGCTCCTAGGCAATCCAATGCAATTGAGGTAAAAAGTGACAAGAAACTATTGTAAAATCAAAAATGACATTCATCAAAGTCTGCTCAAAAGTACCTGCATTAAAAAAAGAAAAAGAAAACTGAAACAAAATCGCAACAGAGAACTGATGCTGGTGAAGAATGGGTAACGTGTAATAGATTCACTAACACCGTTTAAAAACAGAACAAGCAACCGTGAAGCACAAAACAAGAAACCCTTTAAATGTAAGGACCATATGTAGGTAATTTGGAAATACCGATTCCTAATTAGCGAATTTTACCGAATCGGTATTTAGAAATCGGTATTTCCGATGTACGTAATAATTCGGTAAATATTACCGATTCCGAAAAATTCGGTAAATATTTACAGATTCCACAATACTGATTGGTTTATCTGAATTGGTAAATACCGAATCAGTAAATATTACCGAATCGCTAAACACTGAATCGCTAAATACCGAATCGGAAATTCAAAACAGCAGCAATTGAGGAATCAGCCAATCCTGTGCAACCACCACCCCTCCCAACCAGGAAGTGGCCACACCCAGGCAGGTGCACACAATCAGAACCTTCTAGAGAGGCTGGGAGTGCAGAGGAGAACAACAGAGCCACTGCCTGAACTTTTCCTGCAAATCTTGCACAATGTTCAGCCAGGACACAGAAAGAGAAGGAGGGGAAAGGAAGAGGAAACTGAAATTCAGTCAAAAAGAACTGCAGGTCCTTTGGAGGAGGTAATGAAGCAGCACACAAAGTTGTTTGGAAAGCCGTCCCTGCAAGTTGCAGAATCAGAAAAAAGAAAAATCTGGCTTGTAATCCAGTCTCAGGTGAATGCAATTGGAGTGACCCCCCGGGCCATTGAAGTGCTCAAGAAGCGGTGGTATGATATCAGGAACATCACCAAAAAGAAGATGGCTGATCTTAAAAAACAAGCCAGCCAGACAGGAGGAGGAAGGAACGGGACACCTGCCCTGACTGAACTTGAGCAGCTAGTGGAGTCCATGATAGAGCCAGAAAGTGTCTGTGGAATCGGGGATGCAGACAGCTCTGCCAGAGCTCCTTCCATACAATGTAAGATGCATGCACAACATTGTGCACCCCCTTCTCCAATCCCAAATCCCTAATTAGGCTATGTGAATCTCATTACAGTACAGGTTTTTGTTTAGACTAGCTTTGCATTATGGGAGATGTAGTCAGTGAAACCCCTATCATGACAGGAATCGCACTGAACAACAAGGCATGTGAGACACATCAGCGATAAGCAGGAAGAGGACAATGAGATAGCGTGGCAGAAATGTATTTTTATTATTGCAATGCAGGGCTGCAGGAACACTGAGCTAATGTGCAATTTCTGTCCACAGGCGATACATCGCGCAGGACTGCTCAGGACAAGGGAGAGAGGACACCCCGGAAGGACATTACAGAGAAGGCCAGTACGAGTACAGGGCACACAACACCGCCACATCCAGCCTCACCACCACAGCCATCCTCGCCACCACAGCCAGCCTCACCAACACAGCCAGCCTAGCCACCACAGCCAGCCTCGCCACCACAGCCAGCCTCATCACCACTGCCAGCCTCACCACCACTGAAATGAAATGAAATGAAATGAAATGAAAACGGGATTTATAGAGCGCATGGCTGCCCGGGGGCGTCCTAGCGCTGGGATTGTACTAACAACTGAGGGGGGAAACGGAAAAGGAAACAAAACAAAGAAAAAAGGAAAGGTGTGCACTGCCAGACTCGCCACCACAGCCAGCCTTGCCACTACTGCTAGCCTCACCAACAGCAACACCACCTGCAGTGATTAGACCTAGGAGGCGTGCTGTTGCCAGACTGCAGGAGTTTGAGTCCTCCTCAGAAGACTCACGGGGGGAACATCTACTGCGCTACTGGATGGCAGCAATGCTGGTTTGCTGTCCGCTTCTGAGGGAGCACACACAGGTGCCAGACGCCACCGCAGGGCTCGTGAGAGCAGTCCACCTCCACAGGGTGAGAGCCATGGTGTCTTCGGAGGGCTGGAGGCAAACATAGTGAAGGTGCAGAGCCTACTGGGCAAGGCAATTCAGTCAGTCCAGCGACAAATGAAGCACCTCAATGACAACATGACCAACATTGATAAGGGCATTAGCTCAATGGCATGAAGAAGATGGCTGCGGGCAAGCAGGACATGTCCCAGTCTGTGATGCTGCTGTGTAGCAAAATGGATGAGGACAGGGTAACACGGCACAGGGAGAAGCAGAAAATGGAGCACCACACGAGGGCAGTGAACCGCCTAGCAACTGCCACTTCTCTTCTCTGCAGGCGCTCCGTGGCCATGCAGGAGGGGCTGGCGCACTGCAGCACTGATGTCTCTAGGGGGCTGGTAAAGGTGACCACTGCTCTTGAAGTGCTGCTGATGACTCAGTCTGCCACTACTAGTGCTGTGGAAGTTGGGGACAGCGAGGACACGACCAGTCGGTGCAGCATTACCCTACCTGTAACAGACACCCGGAGGAGCATCAGATGGCATGGGGCTGGTACTGGTTCCACAGCCAGTGAGGACAGTCAGATAATGGCATCCAGCACTGTTGTGTGTGGCCGCAGACGCTGATGCAGCCCACACTATCAGAACTGAATTGGGTGAAGTAACCCATGACTTCTTTCTTATGGATGTCACAAATTGGACTGCCAAGTTTGGCCGTTTGTGTTGTGGCGTAGTGCCCAGATATTAAAACTACGTCATTACATTCAACAACTGGCTGTGACTCCTTACTTACTTCAAAATAGTTGCATGTGATCTCTGCCCGTCTCTGTCTCCCATCTGTTGCTGGCGCCACTCCTGCTGTGTTGGGCTCTGGCTGTGCAAATTCATCATCATTGTCCTCAAAATCAGTTAATTGCACTTCTGTACCTTTTTTTGTGGCAAGGTTTTGCAGCATTGCACAAGTTGCAAAGATTTTGCAGCAGATGATGGGTGTGTACTGACGTGCGCCTCCGCTTTTGTGGAGGCAGCGGAACCTGCTTTTCAATAGTTCAAACGTGCGCTCCACAACGTTCCGTGTTGATTTGTGTGCCACATTGTATCATCTCTCACTCAGGGTTGATGGGTTTAGGAAGGGGGTGAAGATAAATGACCGCACAGCATATGCACTATCGCCTAGGTGAGAAAGAGAGTGCCATTAGTCACATACACATTCACAAATTCACATTCATCTGCAGTAAGTATAAGGGTGTGTCACAGTGATTTACCTAGCAGGTATCCTTCTCCAAATTCTCCAGTAGCCAGGTGGGTGTAGATCCCACTGTTGTGGAAGATGTATGAGTCGTGGGTGCTCCCAGGAAATTTGGCCACAATGTCAGTGATTATGTTGGCAGCATCACAGATTACCTGCACATTTATGGAGTGGGTGGACTTTCTGTTCCTGTAGATATTCTCAGTGGCTGCTGGTGGGCAGATTGGAATGTGTGTGCCATCAATACACCTAATGACATGCGGGAACTGTGCCATCTGGGAAAAGTCTGTCTTGGTTTTCAGCAGTTCCGCCTGTGTGTTTGGGAAGCTAGTGTGGTGATGCATTCTCGGCATCATGGCATCCAGGAACTTTCTGAAGAAACAGGACAGACAACTCTGAGACACCCCGCCTACCACAGCTATCACCCCTGGTAACAGCCAGATGCAAGTAGATGTAGGCTACAGTGCACCTGCACATGTGGTGGTATGGTGTGTGCCCTTGGTGTTGGGTGCTCCAGGAGTGGGTGCAAGTCCCTTATCAAGTCCAGGATGGTGTGAGGGTGTAGCCTGTACCTTTCATGTATCTCAGCCTCAGTCTGTTGGAAGAGTGTGATGCGCTGTCTGTAAATGCGCTCCTCCCGCCTCTAGATCCTCACTCCTGCTGCCTGTAGACGTAGCCGCCTTGCAATCACATAGAAAGCCGCCATAGTGATCACACTGTTGCATATTGGAATTGCTTATATACACTGTAGTTGATTACCACCTGCTTTCAGTCAGTGTTAATTACCGACTCTTATGTACCGAATATCATGAAATTCGATATTACCGAAGTTTCCTACATCTCTTTTCTCGTTTTTACCGTTTCCTATATACCGATTTGGTAAATAAGGAATCAGTAATTCCGAATCAGTAATTTTGAATTCGGTAATGATGAATCAGTATTTACTGATAGTGGAGAAGTGTGGCTCAGGGGTTAGAGGCGGCAGACCTGGAGTGTGAGTTCAGCCCGGGACCAGGGTTCAATTCCCCGCCTCGGCGGGTCTTGGGCTCAAAAATTCCACGGACTCGTTAATTCTCGCTCCGGTGCCTCCTCGACTCACGGGTTCACACTCTGCGACTCTGGGCAATAGCTTGCTTAATCTCCACAACGGCCCCTCGCGGTGGGATGCCTGGCTTTCACCTTGTGGATACCCTGCCAGGGTTATCTCACAGGGGAATACCAGGACGGGTTCCCTAAGCAAGCGCTGAGATGCCCCAGGGTAAGTCGTGCGCTATATAAGTTTCATTCATTTCATTTCATTTCATAATTACCTAATCCTTATTTTTGGCCTCCGACATCTCAAATGCCTAAATACCGGTCGGTAACAGGAAATTTACCGAATTTCAGCCGTTACCGACTGGTATTTAGCTACCTACTTATGGCCCCAAGATACAGAACAGTAGTTTTTGAAAAAAAGAATTTCAGTTAAACAAAGGAAGGCTGTTGATGCCCAAAAATTGAAGTAGTAAAAGGAAGAAACATAAATACATGAACTCAAAATTGTGACTAAACCCTAATCCCACCCCCTCCCATAAACGTAAATCATTTGTGCCTGAAATTAATATGAATTTTGGCAAAGTATAAGAAAAGTAATTTTGATTCAATTAGGAGCCAAAAAATGTTAAACCTTTTGCAAAACAAGGAAGAAAAGAAAATACCGTAGTTCAATGCAAATGCACAAGTGAAACTTGGATTGCAAGGGGTCCCATTGTTTTATGGACACGCTCCACCAAACATGATGTAGAGGTACCAACTAAAAGTGCCACTTCAGAAGTCTTTTTCCACACCTTAAAGTTCTGTCTCACAATCTCTCTGAATGTTACTTCACCCCAGACTGCCTTGAGCTGTTGCCAGTCCTGCAGCAAGCACTCCATGTAGTTCCCAAAGTGTCCAACAGCTCCAGAACTGGCAGAGTTGTTCCTCTAGGACGCTACAAAAGAACAAAAAGGTAAGAACAAACTTGTCCCTTTCCATGTAACCATAACATAACACGCTGCCTTTTACATTGCTACTCTGCCACCTTATTCTATCCGTCATGCTTCAGGTGGGTGATGGGGTCACTTAGGGTCCTCTGCAGTTTTAACGTAATTTTGGATGGTGGAGTTAAAGATGGCCTGGTGTGGGACCAGTGGTTTCAGGTGGTGGGTTTGATGAGGTATTGTTGCTTTGGGTGGGTGACTTGGGGCCAGATGTACGACCCTTTCATTTAGCTCCTCGCAGTTTGCGACACATTGCGAGCCACAAATTGCGAGTTGCTAAATGAATGAGTCGCAAATTACGAGGCGCTAAATGAAATGTACAACAGTGTTATTACACTGTTTTGGGATTGCGAGGCTCATTAATAATAATGAGCCTCTCGCAATTTGCGAGCCCATTGGGAATGCCCGCCCTCTCAGGGATGGTGGCCTGCTGGGCTCAGGAGACCACCATGTCGGGGACTGCTTTTTAATAAAGCCGTTTTTTTTTAATGCAGCCCATTTTCCTTAAAGGAAAACATGATGCATTTAAAAAGAAAAAATGAAACGTTTTCGTTTCATTTTTTAAGGGCAGGCAGTGGTCCTTGGGACAACTGCCTGCCCTTAATAAAATATTTTTAGACACAGTTACAGTTACAAGTGGTCATTTGCGAGTGTTTTGAGACCGCAATTGCTGTGACAAAACATTCACACATAGCATTGCGGAAACAATTAGGAAGGCAACGCCCCTTCCTAATTGTGACTTGCAATTCCTAAATAGCTAGTTGCAAAGGAATTGATATTTAGGAATTGTACATGGCCAACAGTGATATTTCATGCACAAACGGGTTTGCAAAATCGTTTGCGCATGCAAAATCACGCAGTACATCTGGCCCTTGGAGTCTGCTGCAGGCCCAACTTACTTTTGTGTGTTTGTGGGGTAGGTGGGCACAGGTGCCTTGAGTTTGGGAATAATAACTAGGCTCAACTCACATTTGGATGATTGTGTGTGGAAGGAGCACTAGTGATTTTGGTGGGGTGACTGGGAATTACTTTTGGGTGGTGATGGGGTGGAAGGGGCAATCATGCTTTGGGTGGGGATGCTGTGAGTTTGATGTTGATGTTTGATGTTTGGGGTTTTTTATATAGCGCACTGTCACTCCAGGGAGCTTCTTGGCGCTGCGACTTCATTGCTAATAGATTATCAGATGTTATAGCTGAACTATAGGTGTTGTAAGCAGTTCAGACAAGGGTTTTGCACTTTGATTCGGCCAATCCATAAAACCTGGTTTTTAAGGATTTTTTGAAAATTTGTTCTGATGTGATTAAGCGAAGGTGAACTGGGAGTGTGTTCCAGGCTTTGGCTCCTAGAACTGCCAGTGATTTTCCGCCCTTGGTGGCCAGTCTGAACTTAGGGACAGTCATCAAATTGGCCGTGGCTGACCTAAGTTCTCTGTTTGGGTGGTATCTGTGAAATTTGTTGGACAGATATTTTGGGCCGCGCTTATGATAGCCTCTAAATGTAATCACGAGGATTTTGAATAATATACGTTTCTGGATGGGAAGCCAGTGCAACGTGTCCAAGGCGGCTGACGCTGATGATTTTCTAGGCCATCTCAGAACCAGCCGGGCCGCCGCATTTTTAACCATCTGTAATTTATGCAGGGTCGATTTTGCCACCCCTGCATACAGACTATTACAGTAGTCAATTCTTGATGTGATTAAAGCAATTGCTACTGTGCGGTGGGCAGACAGAGGCAGGTAATCAAAGAATTTGCGTAGGCCTTTTATGATGTTGAAACAGACGGCAGCTACTTCCTTAGTTTGTTGTTTAAAGGATAGCATGTCGTTGAATTTTATGCCCAAGTTTCGAGTTGCACTGATGGTGTTTGGGGGAGCTTCCGCATCCGAAGGCCAACAAGTGTGTGGAGAGAACAGATTGTTTTCCCCAAATGGTAGGATCTCTGTTTTAGCAGAGTTGCATTTAAGATGGTTATCATGCATCCAGTTGAAAGTTGCAGTCAGACACTCTTTCAGAACCTGTTCGGCCCTATCTGTATCATCATCCAGAACCAGGACCAATTGAGTGTCGTCTGCGTATGCAACTGTGCTCACATTATAGGAGGCAATTAGGTTGATCAGGGGTGCCATGTAAAGATTGAATAAAGTGGGGCTCAGACTTGAGTCCTGAGGCACCCCTGAACCAATCTCCTTCTCCTCCGAGTGGAACTGTCCTAACCTGATTATCTGTTTTCTATGTAACAGAAAGTTTTTAAACCAGTTCAACACGGTGCCCATATGCCAGCTTCAGCCAGGCGATGTAATAGAATGGCATGGGACACCTTCTCGAATGCTGCAGATAGATCAAGGAGGATTAAGGCTGCCTTCCTCCCTTGATCTAGTGCAGCTCTTATGGTTTCTGTTGTTGACAATAGTGCTGATTCTGTAGAGTGGTTAGCTCTGAAACCTGCCTGATTTGGATGTAGGACGTTGTTTACCTCCAAGAATGTTGAGAGCTGTTTATTAACCAGGGTTTTAGCACATTTACATAGAGCGGGGAGTTGTGAAATGGGTCTCAGATTAGTTAGGACAGAGGGATCATGTAGGGTCTTTTTTTGCAATGGTTTCACAATCGCAGTTTTCCATGTACTGGGGACTTCTCCAGATTGGAGTGATGCATTGACAATAGCATTGATCACGGGATTCACCTCATCCTTGATTGCATGAACCAGTGAAGGGGGACAAGGGTCAAGAGGCGAGCCGGATTTCATTTTTGATATAGTTTGTGAAGTGTCTGCCAGATCGATCGTGGCAAAGGTATTCCATCTAGTTATCCCGGAATTATTCTCTAGAGCTATATTTTCATTATTTAAAGGGTAGCTGGAAAATTCCTCGTAATGTTGACAATTTTTAGTTCAAAGTAATCTGCAATCTCATTGCAGAAAGTCTGTGACTGGGGTATTTACTGAGATAGAAATTTTGGATTTCGAAAACTTTTAACAACACGAAAAATTTCCTTTTGATTGTTCTGAGAGGCTTTTATCCTATTTGTAAAGTAATTTATTTTGGTGCGTTTAATTTGTGCATGGTAATTCCGTCTTGCTATTTTAAAATTGTCCTGGTCGTCACTATTATAGTGCTTACGCCATTTACGTTCCAGTTTACGAACTGTTCGTAATATATCTTTTAATTCATTTGTGTACCAAGGGGCTGAAGTTTTCCCTTGTTTGAATTTAGATTTATTGGCTCCTCCAGAGGTCAATTTCTCCCCTATGGATCTCATCCATTTTTCATAGCTAAGGTTGTCATTAGCCGCATTTCCAGTTATCAATGGTTTGTTCTCTTTAACCCAGTTTGGTAAATCCGGGTGCTCAATGATTTTAGTCCAACATGGAGTTGGTTTCTCATTTCTAGTTCTGTCTGATTTTGTAATCTTAGTTTCTTCCATTTTGAGGTGAAATGCGATAAATTTATGGTCGGTCCAAGTTTGGGGCAGGGGAGTGAATACTTTAATCGTGTTAAGATTGGAGCAGACACAGTCAAGTACGTGACCCGCTATGGGTGTGGGGTCAGTCGTAAGAATTGTAAGCCCCAGCACATGCATAATGTCTTTGAAGCATTGTACATTTGGGTCACTCATGTTGTCAAGATGAAGATTTACATCTCCTAGTAAAGTGAAATTAGCAGCCTTAAGCGTCAGTGTGGTGAGCACTTCCCCCATACTTTCCAGGAAGTGACTCACTTGACCTGGTGGGCGATAAATTAATGCTCCCGAGAACGTGAAGGAGTCATGGGCCTGTAGGTTAAAGGCTAGACATTCAGCTCCTTTGATGTCGGGTAGTTCAGAGATGCTACATGTGAGGGTCTCTCGGTGTATAATGGCAATCCCCCCTCCTCTTTGTAAGGGTCTGTCGAGTCTCTGTATCGTATAGCCAGGTGGTAGTGCACATGTAATGTCTGGATTGGACCAGTCTCTCAGCCACGTTTCCGTGATCATGAGGCAGTCCAAATTACTCTCTGAAATTAAATCGTATATGTGTAATGCATTCTTGCACATATAGCGTGCATTAATTAGTCCTCCATTGATGGTCATATATGTGGTTTTCGGAGTGTGCTTAGCATAGGGTTGTAAAGTCTGTTTACATACAGTACAGGTAATAGGTCCTAGCCACTTATCAACTTCTATAGCATGATGACAATGCATATAGCTAGGGTTGAAAGACACTAAATTTTTTCTGGGCATCTGACCTGGAGGCATTTTTGATCAGGAGGGACAGATGGCGCAACCCCATCCCGTCCTTGGCGCGGACGGGCTGGACTTAGGCTCGACTTCGGCGCGCTTCCGGCGCGCCCGCTGATCGTGTCCGCTGCGCGGAGGTGTCACCGTATGCTTTTATGCAGGAGCCTCGAGTGCTAGAGCGCTGGGGTTGTGTATACGCCCAATATGGCCGCTGAAATGCCGCCTCTCACTCAGCACCTCAATCGGCTGAGTATGGGGCGATTTCTGACTATTTTATCAATGATTTTGATGCGCTTTTCAGTGGGCAGGGTTTTTGTTAAAAATTAAAAGCTTGGCGGCGCAAAGTAATATAAAACAACACAAGTAATGAATTTCAGGCAAAGCGCTGGTGATGCTGTAATCTATCTCCCGGCTTCCGCCTCAGGAGAGCTATGAGGTCTCGCGAGCAGAAGTATTTCTCTGCTTTTATGCAGGAGCCTCGAGTGCTAGAGCGCTGGGGCTGTGTATACGCCCAATATGACCGCTGAAATGCCGCCTCTCACTCAGCACCTCAATCGGCTGAGTATGGGGCGATTTCTGACTATTTTATCAATGATTTTGATGCGCTTTTCAGTGGGTAGGGTTTTTGTTAAAAATTAAAAGCTTGGCGGCGCAAAGTAATGTAAAACAACACAAGTAATGAATTTCAGGCAAAGCGCTGGTGATGCTGTAATCTATCTCCCGGCTTCCGCCTCAGGAGAGCTATGAGGTCTCGCGAGCAGAAGTATTTCTCTGCTTTTATGCAGGAGCCTCGAGTGCTAGAGCGCTGGGGCTGTGTATACGCCCAATATGGCCGCTGAAATGCCGCCTCTCACTCAGCACCTCAATCAGCTGAGTATGGAGCGATTTCTGACTATTTTATCAATGATTTTGATGCGCTTTTCAGTGGGCAGGATTTTTGTTAAAAATTAAAAGCTTGGTGGCGCAAAGTAATATAAACAACACAAGTAATGAATTTCAGGCAAAACGCTGGTGATGCTGTAATCTATCTCCCGGCTTCCGCCTCAGGAGAGCTATGAGGTCTCTATGAGTAGAAGCTTGCTGCAGGTTTAACCTACTTTGTGTGGTGGTGGGTTGAAGGGGTAATTGGTGCTATAGGTGGGTGAAGGCTGCTGTGCCCAAAGTGAGCCTAACACATGCTTGAAGGTGGAAGAGGGTGGTGTTAGATTTGGTACGCACTGCATGCACTCACAGGGCTTGACAGGTGGCCCCAATTTTCTAACTTTTGTTATTCCCCAAAAAGTCTGTCACATGCTCAAAGAGCCCAAATTCAAAATTGTTTTAATTTCTCCCCAGGGCCCTCTGCATGCCCTTGGAAAAGGGGCACACATACTATTTTCTTGTGTTTAAAGCCCCTTGATCCACCTCATGCCTCACTGGCAATGGGCTTAAATTCTGCTTTATTTTTGTTATAGGCCACATCGGCACATCTCATGCCCCGTGGGCAGTGGACCTGAATTTCTTTTTATCCGTAGGCCCCTGCCTGCGCCGCCATGGTTGGCAAGTCTAATTTTATTTTTTATTGTCCACCAGGGCCTGCTGCATGCCACATGGGCAGCAGGCCATAATCCCAGTATGTTTTTAAACCTGCGTACCGGTTAGGCCTGTGGAAACATACCAAGTCAACCTCAAGTCCTCCATCCGACCAAGGGGGATGTCAGAGCTTAAAAACTGGCCCTCAGCCATCCATGAGTGAAGATTGACAGGTCAGGTAAACCCGCATAAATCCTATCAGCCCAATCAGGCCTGTACACATCAGTCTGTGTCTGTGGTAATGTAGCTACATTGAATGGATGCTCTCCAGTAGACTTCTTGCTTTGTTTTCAGGACCGATTTTTGGCTTATTACATTAAATTCCTTTATTATCTCCTGTGGAACATTTTAGGTTGGTTTCTTCTAAATGTCCTTTTGACAAATATTAACCCTGGGCGTAGTTTGAGTAGTAGCGCTACGAGTAGCTGCATGAAGTGCACTTCACACTACGCACGCTACGGGTAACTACGCGAACTGCATAGTGCTGTAGGGAAAATAGTGTTAGCAATGATTGCACAGTGCCGGATGCTTGTCCGCACTGTGCAATCATTGCAAACGGCATCATGCACAGTGAGAGCAGTCGTTTTCTGTCGCTCGAGTAGACTTGTTCTCGAGCAGCAGCATACCAATCAAGGACTGGTAGTTTCTCATCGCGAGCGGTCGCAGGCATATTTGACCACTCGCACTGAGAAAACCTGACCTCCCTGCGTTGAGAATCTCGCAGGGAGGTTTATTTTCCTCACTCACAATCGGCCGATGGCGCACGAGGAAAAAGTCTCGCCTGGATGTTCATTTTGCTCGCTCGCGGTCGCCAACTTGACATTGAGGACCGCGAGCGAGCAAAAAATGCCTGCAAAGCTACGTGTTTTTGCACTGTGCTACGTGCAATTCGCGCAGTGCGTAGTTGCGCAAACTACGCACACTCCGCAAGCGTAGCATAGTTTTCCACCAAGGCCTACAAATTATCCTGATGATAGCCATGGTCAGTTTAACCTTTGGACTGAAACATTGACTTGCTTTATATATTATGGACTGTATGAACCTGTGAGATTAACTTGTGTTAATAGTGAATATCTTCAATTGACTATAGGACAGTTTCATGTATTGTTCTTAAAATTGCAGCCTATTGTTTTGAATACTATATCAGTCCTTCAGATTGCACCAGAATTCCTTGAGTTACTGTATTATCGTTTGTTTCTTTGTTTCCATCTTTTGTAATTTCTCATGAGATGAGCTTTTTGTGTACATAAACATTCCTTTTTGCAATTTGTTGTAGTGTGTGTTTTCAGTAATTTTGCCACTGAATATCTTTTATATACATGGATATGCTTACCTTGATTGTTTCTATAACTTTGACTCTCCTAAGTGAACAAAAGTCTTTGGATACAGTGTCATTACCCTGGTTGCGATGGTTGTTTGGTTGACCCCGGATCACTGACATAATATCGACTAAAAAAATATAGGCGTTTAAAATATCGGCTCCAAATTATCTACTACAAAAATATCGAAGTGCTATCTACAAACAGGTAAGTACAAAAATATCGAATCAAAAATATTGTTTAAAAGTATGTACTTGTAATTATTGTAAAATTAAAAAAATATTAAAAATAAATAACTAAAATATACTCAAAAATACTTAAATAACCTTAAAATTATTAAATAATTAATTTAAGTTATAAACAAAAATACAATTTTATTTGTTAAAACATATATATATATTTTACATAATATTATTTAAAAATGTACAATATTATTACCGTAGCATAGCAAGAGTGTTAAAATTACTATTCCCACTCGAATGAGTGTAACAGTAGGGAAAGCGTTGGATAGCGTAGGGGTAAAATTTACTATTCCAACTCCAAAGAGTGCAACAGTAGGAAAAGCGTTGGATAGCGTAGGGGTAAAAATTACTATTCCCACTCCAAAGAGTGCAACAGTAGGGAAAGCATTGGATAGCGTAGGGGTTAAAATTACCATTCCCACTCCAGTGAGTGCAACAGTAGGGAAAGCGTTGGATAGCGTAGGGGTAAAAATTACTATTCCCACTCCAAAGAGTGCAACAGTAGGGAAAGCGTTGGATAGCGTAGGGGTTAAAATTACTATTCCCACTCCAAAGAGTGCAAAAGTAGGGAAAGCATTGGATAGCGTAGGGGTTAAAATTACTATTCCCACACCAAAGAGTGCAACAGTAGGGAAAGCATTGGATAGCGTAGGGGTAAAAATTACTATTCCCACTCCAGAGAGTGCAACAGTAGGGAAAGTAAATACTTCATATATTATTTAAAAAAATATAAATTAATATCTATAAAAATGTTTTACAATTATTTACCAATTTAATATCATATAATAATTAATCAATTAAAATTACAAATTAAAATTAATTATTACAATTAGTTACCTATTAATACAAATTAATTACAAATTAACAATTAATTATTTAACAATGAAAAATTAATTAACAATTAAATACAAATAAATTAAATTATGTAATTAATTATAAATAAATTACTTCCCACCCTATTCCCCTATAAACCCACAATCCGCTACAGAAAATAAATTAGTAAAATTAACATAATTAGCAATTAATTAATTAAATAAAATTAATTGGCAATTAAAATTTAAATAATTGCCCATAAAAAATTAATCAACAATTCTTTCTAAATAAATAACAATAAATAATTTTACATCTTTAATTAATTATAAATAAATTACTTCCCACCCAACTCCCCTATAAACCCACAACCCGCTACAGAAAATAAATTAGTAAAATTAACATAATTAGCAATTAATCAATTAATTAAAATAAATTGTCAATTAAAATTTAATTAATTACCAAATATAAATTAATTAACAATTATTTAAAATTAATACCAATAAATAAATTTACATATTTAATTAATTATATTTAAATTACTTCCCACCCTATTCCCCTATAAACCCACAACCCGCTACAGAATTAAATTACGCAAACATTAAAATGACAAAATTCATTAATTAAAATAAATTATAACATAAATACACACTTTTCACACATATAATAACATAAAAAACACTATAAAAATTCGATATTATTAAAAATTCGATAATTTTAATAACCTATATTATATACTTCGATATTTTAACTTTCTATATTTTTAACATTCGATATTATATTACTTACCTTAAAAACGATATTTTTTATGTCTATATTCTGTCCATTCGATATTTTGTCCATTCTATATTTTAAACTCGATATTATGTCCATTCGATATTTTTTACTAGATATTTTGACTGTTTACTGTTGACCCCGTATATTGCTACAATATACCTTGCAATCATGGACCTTAGTGGAACAACCAAAAACTCTGTATAAGGTTTGCCTGGGGCACAATATACAAATTGAAAAAAGTGGGTCTCAAAATAGAGCCATGAGGTAATCCTCATGGCAGCACTCCATTTTTAGAAGAAAAGAAGGGCATGGGAACTTCTGAGAATAGTTGTATGAGAATAAAATATACAATTTCAAGGATCCTCCTTTTAAGCTCATAGTTTGTAATCTGTGTTTCAGAATGTGGTGTGACAGAGTGTCATATGCAGCACTGAGATTTAATTAAAAGAGCACTGCACGATCACTCTTATCCATAAGCAATCTGTTCTCCTCCATTAATGTCACCCTCTCTGACTCAGGGGCCGTAGTGCCCGTGAGACATAGAGGGTGTTCGTGACACTAATGGAGGAGAACAGATTGCTTATGGATAAGAGTGATAGTGCAGTGCTCATTTTATTAAATCTCAGTGCTGGTGTTATTAGAACTCAGTGCTGCATTTGACTCTGTCTCACTACACATTTTGGTAAACAGATTACAGCCTATGGGTGTTGGACCAGCCCTCTCTGCAAGGTCACCCCCAAAGGTTTTGCCTTTACCCCGACTTTTTTGCTGAATTCATTTTTGCTGGCCCTAGGACTCTGTGCAGTTTATCATTGCTAACTAGTGCTAATGTGCAAGTGCTCTCTCTGTAATACATGACTGAATTGGCTTATACCCAATTGGCTTATTTAATTTATTTGTACGTCCCTAGTAAAGTGGCAATACCTGTGCTCAGGGTCTGTAAATGAAATGCTACTAGTGGGCCTGCAGCACTAATTGTGCCCCTCTTGAAGTAGACCTTTAAACATGTTTCAGACCTGCTATTGCAGCCTGCATGTGCAGTTTGTAAACTGCCATGTTGACCTGGCAAAAACAACCTTTTTGCCAGGCCCAAACCTTCCATATTATTGCATACAAGTTACCTCTAGGGCATGCCCTACAAAACCCATCAGACATGTTGCCATATATTTAAAAAGTAGGACATGTAGTTTTAAGTTTTACATGTCCAAATAGTGAAACACTCTTAAATTCATTTTTCACTACTGCAAGACCTATCTCATCCCATACATTTAAGAAGCTGTAATTTACTAATAGGAGCAGGTAACCAGTTAATGTTTGATGTCTTTAGAATTGTAATAAAAAATCATATTGTATGGTGAAGTCAAATGTTAAATTACAATTTTGGAAATGGCACTTTTAGAACGATGGCATTTTCCTGCTTTTGCTATTTAGTGCTTGCAGCCTGTCTCTGGGTCACATGACTGGATGTATCTGACGTCTGGGCTTTGTGTATTCCTCATAGACAGCCACACACAATAGAGAGCTTAAACGTCTTACACTTGAAAAGGCTGTGTCTTGCCTCCATACCCACTGTAGTTTGTCTGGAGCCAAGACATCGAAGTGAGGATGCCTGGGGACTTCAAAGGTAAACCTCTAGAAGCATTTCCCCTACTTCACAGGTAGAAATCAGCAGAAATATTGGAGCTCAGACACCAACCCTTCAGTGCACTTCTGAACTTGTGGATGCTCTACAAGGATGAAGGGCTGCTCTCCTGCCGAAGGGGCTGTCACTCTGCTGGACTGATACTCTGAAGGACTGCTGCCCTGATGTGCTGATCTCCTGCCCTCTTGCCTGGGAGAGTAGGAGCTGCATCTCTTGAAACCTGAACCCCAGAGTGACTCCAAGGGCTAGTTCACTGGACTCCTGTTATGAAGCCTCAGGGACATAAGGTTTCAATAACCCTGCACATACATCTGGACACTACCACCTGTTCGTCAACCCTGCCAAGTGGTGCCATCCCAGTCTAGGGCCCTTGGAACTGGGCCTAATGTGATTGCCAGCTTCTGTGGATCCAGTGGATCTAACACATCTCCTCGGCTGCGCAGTGCAGCAATGAGTACAAACGCTGCATCGCTGCTCCTGTGTGGGTTGTCCTCCTCACAAAGTCTTGCGTCGCCTCTGCAGCCTCTTTGGGGGCCTTTGCATCCCTTATTGACGGGAGCGTCAACAACGATGTCAGACTCCACATTGTAGCCTCCCAGCTCCTAGGATCCAATGTTTCCTTGGCGCAGGTCTTCGCATCTCAAGCCTTGACCTGCAGGATCCTCGATGATGAAGCAGGGCCTTGCGCCACAGCCTCACTGCATATTGGAACCCGCGCATCGTTTTGGCTGCACAATTCATCTTCAAAGTAGACCCCCACAACGCTCCCCAAAGCAGGATTTAAGGTTCTTTGGGGCATATTATCAAGGGGGTTTATCTCCGCTTTTTTGGCTTTAAAAGCCAAGAAAGCGGAGATAAAATTATCTCCCTATTACCTAGCTGTCGCTAACACCAGTTGGCGACAGCTAGTAGGAGATAGCGACCATCTTGGGCCCCACTTTGCATGTCAGTGATATTTATCACTAATGACATGCAAAGTGGGCGTGCGAAGATGTTAGCGACTGGAAACAGTCGCTAACATCGCTATCTCCTATTACCAACTTTTGGAGATATTCCCGCTAAGCGCGAATATCTCCAAAAGCTAACACCTGCCCTGAGCAGTTCTTAGCCATGTTATCCAATGGGAGGTGGATAACATGGCTAAGAGCATTAGCTCGGTAATGCATGAATATCGCTGACTTTTCAGCGATATTCATGCATTGCGGCCGATTTTTATCACATTTGCGATAAACCTTGGTAATACCAAGGTTTAAATGCGATAAAAATCGCCGCAGCTTAGCGGTACATTTTTGTCTCTAACCAAGCAATAGCGATAATTATCGCTATTGCTTGGTAATATGCCCCTTTGTTCAGTGGACCTGACTAAGTCCCCATTGCTTGCCCACCCTCCATCGCGGTGGGCTGAAAACTTGTGACTTTTTCCTGGTCCTACGTGACCAGATATCCACAGTTGGTGTTTTGTTCTTTTTGGCGCTACTTTCACTGAAATCTTTGAAATTGTATATCTCCAGTTCTATAAACTGGATTTTTGTCATTTTAGTCTTTTTAAATTTATAAATAATAACTCTATTTTTCTAACTTGGTGTGGGATCAATTATTTTTATGTGGTGTTTTTCACTTTATTACTGATGAAGTGTTGCACAAATCCACTTTATATATTGTCTCTAAGTTAAGCCTGACTGCTCTGTGCCAAGCTACCAGAGGGTTGAGCACACGTTAATTTAGGGTTGGCTTGTGCCTCACCCTGACAAGGACTGTGATTGCTGCTTGCCCAGGGCTCACTCTTCAGTCAACCAACAACCCAATTTCTTACAATGGGTGTACAAGGAGGAACCTTGAAATGGGATATTTCATTCTTATCTGACCATTCTCATTCATTCACGGATGCCTTCCTTTAAAAAAAAATAACAACAGAGTGCTGGCATGTGGTGTACCTCATGGCTCTATTTTAAAACCCATCTAGTTTAATTGATATATTTTGACCATGGCAAAACTAATAAGAGCTTTGGGTTGTCCCTCATTTCATATGAAGATAACGATGAATGAGACTAAAGTGACTGCAAAGATCTATGATTGTATGTGGCTGTAACTCAGTGCATGTGTATGAATGCACTAAAACTGAAAGGGGCCAAAAGAGAACTCCTGTATTTTGGTGCAATATCCATTACTAGATAACTTAAATGGTGGCCAGCAAAGTTAGGAGAGCTCCCAGTCCCGGTCTTAGCTGATAGAAACTTAGGTTTCATCATTCACAATAAGTGTAATATGAACAAATAAGTAAATACGGTCTCAGCTTCCTGTTATCTGTACCTGTTTTCAAACTCCAACCTAACACCACCCAAACCACCACTCTAACCACCAGCCTAACCACCATCACCCTACCTTAACCACCACTGCCCTACCTTAACCACCACCACCACCCTACCCTAACCACCATCACCCTACCCCAAACACCACCCTAGTCACCAACATACCCCAATCAACACCTTACCGTAAGTATCACCACCACCATTTTAGCACCACCCCCTTCACCACCACTAGCCTCCCACTACCACTCTTCCACCACCATCCTAACCACCACACCATACTGTAACCTCTACCACCCTACTAATCACCACCACTCTAATCTAACCACAACCACCCAAACCAGAACCACCTTGATTACCACCATATTCAATACCACTACCCTTGCCCTACTCACTGCTACTACTTTATCTACTATCCTAACCACCACCACCCTAATCACAGCCACCCTAACCAACACCCTCACTACAAGCACCACCCTATCAACACCACCCTAACTACCACCACTGTAACATCACCCTAACCACTACCACCCTGAGCAGCCTCCTACTACCACTCTAATCAGCCTCCCGCCACCACTCAACCCCTTCCCTACCGCCACCACCCCAACCACCATGCTAACGATCACCCTCCTTCCACCACCATAACCAACACCACTATACAACTACCACCACATTAACCACAACCACCACCACTCCAACCACCGCCACCCTACACTAACCATCACCCTAACCAACAACACTACCTTAAAACCACCTCTCTCACCACTACCACCCACCACCACCACCCTCACCACCATTCCCTCCCTCACCTTCACTACCACCCTTCCATCATCTCCATTCTAACCATTGCAAACATCCTCACCACCGGCACCACTACCCTCACCAACAGCTCCTCACCACCCTCACTTGGATCAATAATTTTTAAAAACCTGCACATTTTTTAGGCATGTGCATGCAAGGTGCAAGCCCCTGCAAAATGACACAGCCACTACGGCTGACTCGTACATTTGTGTAATAACTATAGCAAAGGTATCTGTGGGCTCTTAGATGAGCATGATGTCCCACTGGCCCACTTCACCCACAGTACAGTGGGCCACGCTCTAAATTCTTGTATTTCAGCACTAGAACTTGAATTCGCAAACATCTTAGTGTGCCCTGCTGTAGAGTTTAAGACGACCTTCCATGGGAGAGGAGCTACCACAATCATTGATTTTATTTTATGCTCCCAATCCTTAAGCCACCGATTGAAGCAATTTACAACTGGCACCGATCCCTCAAGCGATCACTACCCAAACAGCATAACCATAGTATTAAATACTCCATCCTCAGCCTGCCCTAAAACAAGTCACTTAGTGCAGCACTCTCTGGAGATGAGTAAAATTAACGGTTATGCTGTCAAGTGGTCGACGACCAACTCGACTGCGACCACTAGTAAGATCATTCAAAAAACCCTTCCTTTAATCCACCACTGCTTGGAGGCGTCATCATCCCCCCAGTTGATCCTCTCCAGCTTTGTCAAGATACTTGATGTCATCAGACAAGAGCTTACTCGTCCACATAGGTCTTACGACAACGATAAGGACTCTAGAGGGTGGTTTGACTCCCGTTGCCGTAAAGCGCAGCGTGCACTGAAAAGTGCTCTACATAATCAGACTAGGGATCAGCCCCTAATCGCCTCCCTAAGGAAAGACTATAAGATGGCACAGCAATCCCGTAAACGGGAATTAAAAAATAACCTCTGGGCCCAACTACACCAGAGCACCCTGACCAAAGACTCCACTCTGTTTTGGAAAACAGTTAAGGCCCCTTTCCTAGCTGACGAAACTGCGATACAGCATCTAGATGTGGCAGTACCTGCCGACAAATGGGTAGCACATTACTCGCAGATTTTCGGGGACACCTCCCTGACAACCGTAGTCCCCAGTCCAGATGCTGAAGCTCCCGCTAGCAATAACATCTTCCCTATCAACCTCCACTTTGATCTAGTGGAGGTAACCACAGCACTAACTGCCTCAAAGACCGGCAAGGCACCCGGCCCAGACGGGGTGCCCCTAGATATATTTGTGAGTAACATAGATCTTTGGTCTCCAATCGTCACACAGGTCATGTCTGCAGTTACCCAGATTGGCCTTATTGACTCTTGGTCTACCTCCGTGCTCCTGCCCATTTTCAAAAAGGGAGATCGGGATAACCCAGCCTGTTACAGGCCCATCTCCCTTTTGGATTCCCTAGGCAAGGTTGCCGGCAGACTTATCCTGGAGCGATTAAGGGACTGGGCAACAGAGAATAAGATCCTAACTGATTTACAGTTCGGGTTTCAAGAGGGCCTGGGCACAGTGGAACAGGCCCTAAATCTGACCTTACTCATAGGTAAATATGTTGGGGCCAAAGGCGGTAAGCTTCATCTAGTTTATGTGGATTTGAGTTCCGCATTTGATTGCGTAATTCATCTCAAGTTATGGGCGATCCTGAAGAATCTGGGTATAGATCCCGCACTGCTGAATTTTCTCCGAGAGTTATACTCGGACGCAAAAGCTTGTGTGAGATACGGTACCAAAGGGGAGCTTACTGAATCCTTTAACATCAAAAAAGGCGTAAGGCAGGGATGCGTCCTTGCTCCATTCCTATTTAACATCTACACAAATGGACTTGAGCAAGCGATGCTAGTTGACAGTAAAGATCTTCCCTGCATAAACTCCCGCCCCATCCCTGCATTACTGTATGCAGATGATTCAGTCATCCTAGCAAGGACACCCAATCAACTTCAGTCCCAACTAGAAAAATACTGTGACTTCATGTCCTCTCTTGGTCTCACAGTCAATAAGTCCAAGACTTTCGTCATGAACATTGGGAAGAGTGCCCAAAAATGTAAATCTCTCTTTATTCAGAAGACCAGATTAGAAACTGCCAATACCTACCCTTATTTAGGTATTCTTATTGATAATCATCTGTCCTGGAAACCCGCCATATCCAGTAAGAAACTGCAGTTTCAACGTACAACATCAGCACTGACTTCGTTCTCTAGAAAACTGGGTAAGCCTGCACCTACTGTGCTCCTGAAGATCTACCAAGCTAAATGCATGAGCGTGGCGACATATGGGGCTGGAGTCTGGGGCTATGTGTCTGCAGACGAGCTACAAACCATAGAAAATTATTTCTTGAAATACATATTAGCCCTCCCCCGTAGTGCTCCGACTTACGGTGCCCATGTGGAACTCGGTTGGGAGTATCTGACTGACATCATTAGATACCAGCCGATTCTATTATGGCACCGTATATGGACTCAGGAGCAATGTCATCTAACTAGGTCATTAATATCTGACTGTCTCACCTTGTCCCACTGGAAAAAGATTCCCTGGTTGTTATATGTTTCAAAATTTTTGACAGATTTGAACCACCCTGCATATTTCACCGACCCTGAATCTCTAGTGGGCATTTCTAGAAAATCAATGAAAAAGCTATGTGCTGACCACCTAAGCGATCTCCGTCTGTGCTCTGAACTAGTTAAAAAGTCAAATGTTCATTTAACGATGGTCCAAAGTTCTTATGGCATTCAACCCTATTTGTCTTTTTTTCTGTCAAACTATGAGAGATATGTTTTAACCAGATTTCGGTTTGATGTATTTTATCGTCTTGTCTCGCTGCCTGTGCCTTTAGACTGGTCACGGGAATTAGCAAATTGCCCCTGTGACGGTCTTACTCGCCAGTCAACTATGCATGTAACCTTCTTCTGCAGTTTTTATAAATTTCCGCGGAAACGATGGCTGGTTCCATTGCTTCGGCACTTAGGATTGAAAAGATGTAGACCGGCTCTTCTGGCACTCCAATACTTAGACACCCCGTACGTTGCCAAAACTGTTGCCTGCTTCCTCAAAGCCTCTTTGAAAATTCATTCTCAGCTGTTGGCAACTGTCCCCTAAGATTCGCTACTACCTCGTATAAAGAGAGTTATTGATTACTTGTAAGTTATCTGCCTTCCTTAGCAGCAATTGAGCAAACTGAATCTATACTGACTATTGTGCTATTATATTTGTACATAGAGTGTTGGAGTTTATTTGTAAAATGCCTTCCTTAGAAGTCAATGACCACATTGAATTTTTATAATGTTTTAACGTTTTTAAAAATGTACTTTTTATGATTGTAAATTCAATCGAAATAAAGTTATCTTTTGACTTTGACTGACACAGCCACTACGGCTGACTCATAGCACTTCTTTTTTAATTTTAGTTTCCTCTTTAGCCATGCTGCACAACGTTGCTTAAACCATTGGCAAAGCCAATAGTTCACAAATGCAAGAGCTTTTGACTTTGCCAATGCTTGTTGCTCTTGGTCCACCCTTTTGCTACTTGAAAAACATTGTATAGCTAATGTTCTTTATTCATGAGTGTCTGTGCTTTACTGTGAAAAAATAGTAGTTGGAGTAATTCATTCACTTTTTTTATATTGTTCTGCGTTTCAATCGTAAGCAGTGAAAGCTGATAAAGTACATTTTTCATTAAATGAACCTAACCGGCCTATTAACAGAGTCAGTGTATGTCATGATTGCTTCCATTCATATCATATTGTTCACTATTTATCACCCACTAATATATTTATCAATACTTGCCACTACTAGTACCGCTGCAGATACATCTTAGGTCAATTGATCCACATTTCTCATATCCCCAAGCTAATTTTGACATTTCAAGAAAACCGCATCTTATATGTTGCATAAATCAAATTAAAAATGCCATTTGACATGCCCAGAATTAGATTTTATGGACAACAGTTCAATCAAAAGTACCCCAATGATCATGCTTAGGAATGTGGATTCCTTCTATTGTTAATATGCAGCTCATGACTAAGTCGACGTTTCACGAGTCTGTTTGTTACCGACATTTTGTAGATGACTTATTGCTTCTGACATAAAACTCACTGAAGATTTGGTGTAAGATTTAACAATGCCTACCCATTAACTGCGCCGGCCACACCCCAATGTGATCTTGACCTGTTGTTGGCGTCAAGGGCCCAGCACTGCATTATTACTCAAAGTGGCGACCTAGGTAAAGGTCTGGTGGTTTCCAGTCATCTTCATTATAACACCTTAACATCACCCCAACCAGGGAGCCTTTTGCGGAGGAGCATGAATTCCAGACCATCCCTTGGGTAGTTTACGGTGTATGTATGCATATGTATTTTCATGGGGCAAACCTACCCTAAAGGCAGCTGCGTGCTGTACAGAGTCAAAGGCAAGCATAACGTCAACAAGTGAGAGAAATTGCCAGGTTATGGGCTGCTGATGCTTCATGATGTAGTGTTCTTTAAAGAGGTGAGTCTTCGACTCTTTACGAAATTGGGGCTGATTTTTTTGCATTGCTAGTGGTATGGGAAAGTTGTTCCAGATCCTAGGTGCTAATGGATTACAGCAAATTAATTCACTCATTATGAACCCTATTTATTCCTATATTTTTGTCCTAAGGCTTCTCCACCAATGTTGTAGATGTTAACTATAAATAAAACACTTGACCAATTATCCATTCTCAAAATGTACTGCGGTGTAAGAAACCCATTGGGGAAATTTTGCACAGGTAATTGGACATTTACAATGGCATCAGGCTTTACTTATCTGCATGAGCACCACTTATATCCAAATAACTTGCTGTTCCCTGAAGTATAGAGAAGAGTTGCAAGAGGCCCATTGGTAACAGCATTACAGACACAGCAGTGAGTCACCTCTAATGTACGAGGGACATCAGCATTACCAGAAGTTTAGGTTATTTTCTTTGGCGAGTCATCATGTTAAGTCTCACCTGCAAGCAACTCTAGAAGGAGACAAGGCCAAAAATACATTGCATACAGTAGCCTTTGGGTCCGCCCGTTGCTTAGGATTAGATGCCTTTCTAGTTTATCTCTGTTCCATGCTGTTTGTTTGAAAGTTTCTTCCCCATTCTTGTCTCACTTTTGGATCATGTCTTCATTACCATGTTTATAATTGAATGAGCTGTATCCTTCCACTTTTGACATCAGGGAACTAATTTCCATTTTGGAGATCAGCACTCTATAGGAGCTCAGTCTTTCCCTGGTGTGTACACCATTTGCACGTTCCCTCCACATCCTCACTCTGTACTCTGCTCTCTACAAGTTTCCTACTTCCTACAAACCCCACATCATCTTCCTACTCATCAGTTGCTCCACTGTCCTTCCCCTTACCACTTTACGAATTTTAAAAGAAATTGCCTTGGCAAAGACCTGGCAGATGCACAACACTACCAGGCTGCACTCTTCAATTCACTAACTTAGCATCCCATGGCTGTTTTTTTTTTACTTATCGTTCGAAAATTGTCATCAATCATCTTGGACTGTTACATTACAGTTTGACAAAAGATGGCAAAATGGCTGCTAATCTGTCAATGCACATCCACGTGCATTAGCAGCAATCTTGGAATGCTTTTTCCTGTATTTGAAAAACAATTCCAAAAAGGTTAGTGGGGGCAACAAACCTTCCAGTGCTAGCACCGCGAATGGCACCTCCCTCCCTCCTTGTTAGGCAGTGAAAGAAAGCCATAATTTGGCCAGAAGCGGCCTGTGCAGGTAAGAGCCTTGAGGCGGCGGTGCCCGTAGGGGGGATTTCGATGACAAGGGAAAATTTCAAAAATAATTAATTTCCCTCATCATCGTCGATTGACACCCCCCCATCGGTCCCTACGCCATTACCTGCACGGGCTGCGGCTGAATTTGGGAGTTGAGGGCACCTCAATTCCTTGACTGCAAGTGTTACTGTACAGCTGTACTAATAAAGTTATACTCCTGGCGGTAACTAGTCAAAATATCAGAAAAAAAATATCGACTGGACAGAATATCGAGTTTT
The DNA here is from genome assembly GCF_964263255.1 of Lissotriton vulgaris. Classification (NCBI taxonomy): domain Eukaryota; kingdom Metazoa; phylum Chordata; class Amphibia; order Caudata; family Salamandridae; genus Lissotriton; species Lissotriton vulgaris. Next base: position 902,335,060 of record NC_141687.1, read on the forward strand.
TGATAGCGAAATGGACAGAATATCGAATTGCAAAAATATAGTGGAGGAGAACATTGAAATGCAGGTAAGAAATATTGAGTTGCACAATATCGAAGTTAGTGATATCGATTTTTTTAGTGTTTTAAGTGTTAGTATATGTGTTAAAAGTATGTATTATTTTTGTAATGTATGTTTGAATTTTGTAAAAGTAATGAATTTTATGTCAATTAATTTTTGTGTAATTTAAATCTGTAGCAGGTTGTGGGTTTAGAGGGGAATAGGGTGGGAAGTATTTTAACTGAAATAAATTAATATATTATTTTATTACTTAATAATTTCATATTTAATCCTTTATACTGTTAATTAACTTATTTATAATTAATTATAAATTGATGAATAATAATTGAATGGTAATTATGTAAAGTGTGTAATATGTTTTATTGCTTAGTAATTAATTAGATATTAATTATTGACAATTTGTAAATATGTTCATTATTCATATTGTTAATTGTAATTCATTAAGTGATTAATTGTAAATTAACTATGTTAATTCATTAATATGTTACAATATTATAGGTGATGTTTATAGGGGAAAATGGTGGGAGGTAAATTAATTATTACAAAATAATTAATTGTTAATTAATATTAATTATATTTCAGGAGTGGGTATATTCAATTATACCCCTACGCTATCCAACACTTTTCTTACTGTTGCACTCACTGGAGTGGGAATAGTTATTTTTACCCTCCCACTATCCAAATCTTTCTCTACTGTTGCACTCACTGGAGAGGGAATAGTAATTTTTACCCTCCTGCTATCCAATGCTTTTCCTACTGTTGCACTCACTTGAGTGGGAATAGTAATTTTTAACCTCCCGCTATCCAACTCTTTCCCTACTGTTGCACTCATTGGAGTGGGAATAGTAATTTTCATCCTCCCGCTATTCAACGCTTTCCCTACTGCTGCACTCACTGGAGTGGGAATAGTAATTTTTACCATCCCATTATCCAACGCTTTCCCTACCGTTGCACTCACTGGAGTGGGAATATAAAATGTTACCCTCCCGCTATCCAACGCTTTCCCTACAGTTCCACTCACTGGAGTGGAAGTAGTAATTTTTATTTACCCGCTATCCAACATTTTCCCTACTGTACCACTTATTGGATTGGAAATAGAAATGTTATCTTTTACGCTATGCAATTTTTTAAATATTGTTATATTTATTGTAGTGTAAAATATTTTTTTTATTAATGTTAATTTTTTTTTACTTATATATAATTTTTTTTTTATATATATTATATTTAAAATTATGTTTTTAACATTCAATTATTAAAAATATTAATTACTTTTTAATATTATTAAGTCAATATATATATATATGTAATATATGTATATATAAGTATTTGTAAGTTGAGGCGCTAGGGGGCGCACAGCGGAATGGCTGTGTGATATCGCAGCTCCGCCGGACGTCCAACATCCTGCAGTAAAACACACACCGAAACTGACCGGACTCGTCCCAAAATTGCAGTAATGTGGCTCGGAACATACGGAGCAGCAGATGTGGGCTTCTGCGCTTGATCATCTGGACAGCAGCGGGTGATTTTTGCAAAATGCACCCGCGAGCGAGAGCAACGGTCAGGATGGCGGCCACCCGATGAACCGACAGTCTGCCTCCGGGACCCTCGTCGAGGTCACAGCTGTCTGGCAGTGCGGCGTAATGGTGAAATCGGACGCGTGAGGTAAAGTGAGGTCTCACGTCTGTGCGAAACTTGGAGGCTGGGATTGTGACTCGAGCGTCAGCGGAGCCCCCCGAGACCTGGAGGCGACAAGATGGCAGCGCCCAGGCTGCAGAGGCTCAAGTGACCCCGCCGGACAACGAGGGATCTGGTGAGTGGCGGTGGTGTCCACGAGGCGGTGGATAGGGGCTTCGCCCCCACGCGCCCTATCACTCGTGAGTCCTTCATGACTGAGGGCTCTGCTACTAACGTGCCCCGTGCTCGCCACCTGTGTGAATGCGCCCGATTACTAAGCGCGGGGGAGCGCGAAATGAACTCCGGTCACGGCAAGCCCGCCTCGTGGTGACTGCGCTATACTGAGACACCCTGCTGAGGCAACTGCTCCCTGCGAGATAGTGAGATAGCGCACTATTGCACACTCTGGGCGCTGTGAGATAGACCTCGCCCCATGGGGGGCGCTTTGATGGCGATGCGTGTGGAGTAAACTACCTGGGGAGATCCAGCTGGGAAAGCTCGCAATTATACTGTATCTGCTTGTCGCCATTGCCCTGCCTGGCGGGCTCGGGTCCCCAATTCGCCTCTTGAGGACTACCATTGCTAGGGCTTGGACTATTATCGCTAGCTGGTATCCCCGTGGCGCCTTCCTTTCGCCATCTCGAGGCTGCGTGTGTGTGGTTCGCAAGCCATAGTATTCAGCAGGGTAGTGGGGGTGTTGGAGAGGCCACCACATCACCGCGAGGCCGAGTTCGCACCCCTCAGTTCCGCCTGGCAGGAACATTCCTAGCCACAACGGGGTCGGTCACTGCATTGACGAGATCCACACGACAGACCGCTAAGACCCAGATCGCGCCGAGAGGTAGGATGGTGAGGCCGGAGAAGCAGCAACCGAAATTGAGCTTTGAATCAAAGAAGCCCACTAAGGGTGCAGAGGCAATGGCGGAGAGTGGGGGCCCGCCTGACGTGCCCGCCAGCAACAACATGGAGAAGATTCTCCTTGCCATTCAATCTAACTTGCAGGATATCAATGGCAAGCTCGATCATCTGACTTGCAGAATGGATGGCATGGCGGACAAACTCGAGAAACATGGGGAACGGCTCGATGCGGCCGAGGTGCGGATCTCGGAGGTCGAGGACGAATCTAGAGCCACCACGACAAAATGTAATGGGATGGACAGAGTACTCGAAGTGATACGTGCAAAGGAGGAAGAGTTGGAAGCGCGCTCCAGACGCAATAATGTGCGCATCACGGGGGTTCCGGAGACAACCAACACTGGGCGCATGGAACTCTATGTTGAACAAATATGCAAGGATTTATTCGGCGCGGAGGCTCTGTCTTCAGTCTTCATTGTTGAAAGAGCTCACAGGTCTCTCGCACCGCGGCCTCCTCCGGGCGCGACTCCCAGGCCCATAGTCGCGTGCATTTTGAACTACCGTGACAGAGACACCATCCTTCGCCTTGCACGTGAGAAGGGCCAAATAACGCACCAGGGGAACAAGCTGGAATTTTACCCGGATCACACAGTTGCGGTTCAGCAAGCGCGGAAAGAATTTGCTTCGGCGAAGGCAAAATTGCGTGAGTTGAACATCGTCTACGCCATGTTGTACCCAGCCAGACTCAGGGTCACGTGGGAAGGAAAACCTATCATTTTGCCGAACCCTAAGGCAGCAATGGAATTTGTAAAAAACGCAAAGAAGCAGGCGAAAAAGACAGCCCGAGATGAACAAAATGCGGAATCTGACTGAGATGGTAATCTATCGCACCTATTAACCACTGCTAGTCACTGCCGGCCTAACACTGATTATACCTGCTCAATTGTAGGTAACACAAGCGTACAGAAATGACTGTGAACAACTGCCCGAGTTTGTCGAAAGGTGAACCCGGAACGAGATGGTAATGTACCCCACTGTTTGAGCCTGTTACGCTCACTCAGTCTTATTGTACCTATATTGACCCTGTAATGGATATGTGCTCATCTTCACCATTGTTTAACCGTTGACTTTTGCTACATTGACTCACCATTGCACATAAGTGCGATAGACATTGCCACAGAGCTGGCCATTGACAGCAACTCTATTCCGAGCTCTACATATTCTGTTGTACTATTTTTCATGGTCTTGTGGACGGTTTTCCAGGGGTCCTGCCTGCTCCTCCCTGTGCCTTGCAATATGCTGCCAGGTATTCTACTAATGCACAATTTCATGAGTAAGCGTGGTAGCCATCAGGCCCTTCACGCGCTTGCTATGTTATTTTTCCTCTGGCCAAATTGGTGGCGGCTAGATACTTGCATATGGTTTATTTGTTGATCAGGCGGTCTCCCCACCATCCTTTCATTGACGAGCTGCGATGCATGGGCCCAGGGATGAGGTTGATGTTCTGCTTACCACTGCATTTGTTTGAAAGCCAAGTCGCTTACTAACTCAGCCTCAATCGCAATTAATAGCGAGGTCACTGGGGGGGGGGGGTTCTGGGGAGGCTGTGCTTTTTTAACTGTGTTAAACGTTCCTGTGGACAATATACCTAGGGTCCCTTCTGTTCCTCATTGTGCCTTGTACTATGCCATCAGGTATTCTGATTCCACGAAGTTTCAAATGTACATATAGTGGCCATCTGGCCCATCTCGCTCTTATTGTATTGCTTTTTCTCCGGCCAATTAGATGGCGGCTAGGTAATTGCCTATGTTTTGTTTCCTGGTCATGCCATCTCCCGGCCACTCCTTCACCGATGGAATGCGTAGCATGGGCCCAGACATGTTTTTGTTCCTTTGCTAGCTGCCTCATTTGCCTGTGGCCCAAGTCGCCTTCTGACTCTGCCCTGATAGAAATTGATAACGAAGCCACTGGGGGGGGGGGGAGATGGAGGGTATATGTTTGATTGCCGCCCGATGGGGCAGGAGGTTGGGCCACATGTGAATTGCTACATACAGTGTTATTTGCACAAGTCTAGATGCATTAGAGACGTCCACGCCCGTACATTCGGGTGTTGAGTTGTGCCCCCTGCGGTCCTCCAAAAGGGTGTTCCCCGCAAAGTTACTTGGGATGGGGAACTCCTTATGTCCTCGTTGTTTTTGGGGTGATTGTTCCTGGGGTCAATGGCTTCGGCAGGATTGGGGTGCTGGAGTGGGTGGGGGTGGGTGGGAGGGGTGTTTTGTTACTGTTTTGAGACCGATTGCTTTACAACACAACTATGTTATTACTTTGTCACCTAAGTGCTACTGGTACATGCACCGGCGCGTCCATGGTCTCCTGCGCTACATACCGTTATGCTGTACCATCATGGCAATGTCTGCTATACTGTTACTGACTTATGACTACTGTGAATACTAATAGATACGGAACACAACTGCACCTTCTCACTTGGAATGTCAGGGGGTTCACACAACCTAAAAAGATAAGGCAGGTATTCTCTTACTTGACAAGGTGGGAGGTCGATATCGCTTTCCTGCAGGAAACCCACATCGCTCCCAACTCTAAACATACCTTAGGCGCTCGCTGGGCCGAATCCTCCTACGCTTCACACTACTCATCCTACTCTAGAGGGGTAATTACACTGATAAGGAAAGGTACGAATTTAGAACATTTGGGGACGACTGCTGATCCCGAGGGTAGATTCATCATTGTCAAAGGCGTACTGCGCGGCCAAAAAGTTGTGCTACTGAATGTATATGGGCCTAATGTAGACGCACCCGAATTTATTCGAGACCTGTGGGGTAGACTACAGGAGTATCGGGGTGCGCATGTCATCTGTGGGGGGGACTGGAATATAGCTTTGAATGACGAGCTGGATAGGTCACCAAACTCGCACGAACCACACAAACACGCTAGACTACAACTACATCATTTAATGCACGATCTCACTCTTACGGATGTCTGGAGGCATAAGTTCCCGGTCACCGCTGGTGCTACACACATATCGGCGGTACACAGCAGTTGGTCACGCCTGGATTACTGGCTCGCTTCGACAGACGTTGCACTCTGGGCCACAGAAGTACGTGTCCTACCCAGAACACTTTCCGATCACAACCCTGTCCTGCTCTCAATAACTATCCCGAACTACTGTCCGCCTCCCTTCCAATGGAGATTTAACTCTAGAGCTTTGACTGACACCAATTATGATCACATTATACACACGGCCATCGTGGAATACTTCCAGCTGAATGAGCCATCGTCAGACGACCCTTGCCTGCTCTGGGAGGCTTTTAAAGCCACGATTCGTGGGGTCTGTATCAGCACCACAGTAGGCACACTACGAGATATACGACACCAGATAAATAGTCGTGAAAAGCGAATGAGGGAGCTTGAAAAGGCTTTCGAAGCATCGCAGGACATCTCCTTATTGGGCGAATTGCGTCAGTTGCACTCAGAACATAGCACTTATGTTGAGGATGAGATCAAATACTTAGACAAGCGTACCTCAGCCAGAGCATTTGGAGAGGGCGGGAGACCAGGGGGGGTACTGGCGGCTAAAATTTGCGAGGGCAGAAAGCGAAACACCGTCCTGCGCGTACGGTCCACTGAGGGGGACTATAAGACGCAAGCCACTGACATACTGTCCTGTTTCGTTGACGCATATAGCGCACTTTACGCTTCCCGTTCTATAGCGTCCCCTGTTGAAATCTTCAGCTACCTGGAGGACGTGGCCATCGCCTGGCTATCTGACTCTCAGAGGGAGGATCTGGCCGCCCCCATCACAGTCGAGGAGGTCACGGAAATAATTAAATCTCTGCCAAACAATAAATCACCTGGGCCAGATGGCTACACAAATGAGTTTTATAAACATTATGTGGACATTCTAGCCCCGCATTTGGTGGCAATGTTCGGTGCAGCGTTCGATCAGGGAGTACTTCCACCCACACTTAGGGAAGCGGTGATCATCACGTTGTTAAAACCCCACAAAGATCCCGAACTATGTGATTCCTACAGGCCCCTATCGCTTATTAACACAGACTCTAAAATACTAGCCAAAATCCTAGCTGTCAGACTCACTCCCCTAATGACTAATTTAGTGCTCCCTGACCAGTCAGGATTTATCCCCACTCGGTCCACAGCGCACAATACCAGGACACTATTCGCATTATCCCACTATCTACAGCCTTCCACGAGGGCGGTAGCTATAATGTTGGACGCTGCAAAGGCGTTCGATTCAGTGGAGTGGAGCTACCTGATCACTATACTTAACAGAATGGGCTTTCCTAAAAGATTCGTGCAATGGGTGAGACTACTCTACACCGACCCGTGCGCTAGGGTGCGAGTGAATGGCTACGTGTCCAACGATTTCCCTATAGGACGTGGTACGAGACAGGGTTGTCCCCTGTCCCCCCTACTATTTGCCCTTGCCCTCGAGCCCCTTGCGTGCAGGATCAGGCAAAAATACAATTCCTCAGCCCTGCGTTTCACGGACAGACCCCTTCATATATCATTATACGCCGATGATATGCTCTTGTATGTGCGCGATCCGGCCACTCACTTAAACCCGCTTCTACGGGAATACGTGAAGTTCGAGGGTCACTCCGGACTTGCCATCAACTGGACCAAATCCTACATTATCCCCTTGACTGATATGGCTGACCCCATACACACGGACTATCCATTGGTCTGGCAAACGGACCCAATTCGCTATTTAGGGGTCATGTTCCATAGAGACCCGGAGGTGGTGATTAGGGCGAACTATGGCACTGTCATTTCCACGTTGGAAGATAAAATCCGGCGTTGGATTCAGCTCCCTCTGTCCTTGGCGGATCGCATAGCAATTGTCAAAATGAATGTCTTGCCCAAGTTCCTTTACCTGTTTAATAACATTCCGATCACCCCCCCTGGCGAGGTATTCCATCGCATAAAAACACTTACGTTACAGCTCATTTGGGCGGGTAAACAGGCGCGTATCGATTTGCAGACATTGACGCTCCCATATATCAAGGGGGGCTTTGGTGTCCCGGATTTTTTACTATATTACCTTTGCGCGCAAGCTCAATTTGCTGCATACTGGTTTCACGAGGTCCCCTACCTCACGCACACAGCTATAGAAAAAGATGATGTGGCGCCAGTGCCCCTCACTTCCATGCTCACGCATAAGCGCCCTCCCCTTCACTCCCAGGACATCAATCCGGTGGATACCACTGTTAAAGCATGGAACAAATTGAGTCAATTAACACATAAATCACCATTGTTTGCCCCTTCCTTGCCGCTGGCACATCACCAGGCTTTATCGGTCACTGGGGAATCGGTGGGCATGTCCTTACTGCAACGAGTGGGCATATCCACGCTTGGCGATTTATTCTGTGAGGGGGAATTTATAGAACTAGACGACATGACGTTTGTACAGAATAAGTCCCCGTTGTTTATATTCACACACTACAGGCTGAAAAGGGCGTTACGGGAACACTACCCCACTTTCCCACAGGAACCAGATTCCCTGTCTCCCCTACAGCTGATGATTGCATCCCCAAACACCTCCCATATGGTGTCACGGCTGTACTCCTCAGCTCAGGCGGACTTACCCCACTCCACGGCCAGGGCCAAGGGGCGCTGGGACACGGTACTTGACGATCCGCTCACTGAACAGGAATGGCAGCAGGCATGCGCGCTAACTCAGATCCTTACTCCCAATGGGAATCTCCGTATCATACATTTCAAGTTTTTACACCAAGCCTACTATACCCCGGCTCGCATGCACAAATATGGTTTGTTAGATGTTGACCAGTGTAAACGATGCGGGAGGGAGGGGGCTGACTTCCTACACCTAGCCTGGTCATGCGCAGCGATCCAGAACTACTGGAGCGAGGTTTTCATTGCTTTGTCTGCCATGCTGAGCTCCGACATACTATGTTCTATAAGAATGGGTCTTCTGGGAATAACGGCCCAATTTAAGGCTGTTAAACGTAAATTCTGTGTTATCGCGCTGCTGCTGGCCAAGAGACAAGTAGCTCAATGCTGGAATAGCTCCAAGAAACCAACTGTGGCCAGATGGCTGGGGGACATGGCCAGCTGCAGAGATAGGCTCAGAACCTACGAGGAGGACCTGCCGGCGAAGTCCAGACCTAAGGACTTTTGGTGTTATCTCACTGATTTTCTAGTTGCAAGACAGGCTGCAGAGGAGGAGCAAGGGCTCCCTGAGCTATCGCCTGGGTGATATGTCTTTAACGATTGCCATTATTCACGTGAGCGCTGGTGCCTGCGCGTGCCGTTGTTTCTTGCATTGCACTAATCATTTCCTTTTTTTCTTCAGGGGTAATGGTCTCCAGTTAAATGTTGTACCCAGGTCTGCTGGTTGCGACCTCTGGTTCCTAAAAAAAACACAAATACCGTTACAAGACCCAACTGTATGTTTTACACTGCCGTCCCGACTGCTTGTATCTATGTACAATGCGCGTTTATTGTGGATTCCACCTTCGCAGCCGGCCCCAGGGTTGTAGGCTACCAGCTGTGTAATGTTATGACTTTGCTACAATAAAGGTCTAGGAAAAAAAAATAAAAAAAGTATTTGTAAGTATGTTTTACTTAATTATAGTTATTATTTCATAAATTTAATATTACTTTTAAGAGATTTAAAAAAGTCTATATTTTAGCAAACTATATTATTTACAACGATATTTAGGATTCGATATTTTTGTACTTACCTGTTTGCAGATAGGAATTCGATATTCTGGTAGTCGATATTTTGTCCGCGATATTCTGGCAGCTCGATATTTTGATTGTCGATATTCCGTCAGGGATCCACTCCTGACCCAAGAAGTTCATGCAGCTCCATCTGAGCATCTTCCCATGAAGACACTCTATTGTGGTTGTTTGGTTGGATAGAAATTGCCTGGGAAGAACACTGATGAAGGCAAGGCAAAGGGTATTTTAAATCTGGGGAGAGGAGTTGGCCTAACGGCTAGGGCGGTCGACCTCGAATCTGAGAAACTGGGTTCGAGTCCGGGCAATGACGCTGAACATCCTGTGATTCGTGCAAATCACTTAATCTCACCGTGCCCAACAAAAATAAAAGACAATGAACGTGTCCCCATGTAAAGCAACTGGTGCTATGTAAAGCGCTCTGATACCCGATTCGGGTCAAGTTTGCGCTATATTAAACTCTATTATAAAAAAAATAATAATAATAAATCTGCTGAGTATGTGGCATTGGATTTTGAATTGTGCCTCCTGGTTATGGGAAATGTTTATTATTCTTTGTCTGTGGAGCATTGAAGAAGTCCCAAACAATCATTGCGGTTTCTTACTAAGGGAATTAATCACAAAGTGACTAAGGATGTGATGACACTTCTGATAGTGATGAAATATCAATTTAGATTTATTGTGAAATAATTGTATGTTTAGGTGTTACTATTATAAGCATATGTGTGGTTTACATGTTTGAAACCAATGCTATAACTTATTTTTTACAGACAGGCTGACCTATGAAGGAAGAAAGAATGAGTTGACTCTCCTGAGATTCATTTTTGTTAGGCTTTCATGAAAATAATTAGTGTGTAAATTGGTGCTTGAAACTCCACTAATGTTACCTTCCCATAAAGTACTTCTGACATGAAAGGTGCTCTCACCCATGCAATTTTTGAAAGTGTACTTTTAAGAAGTACTTTACGGTTTCAGATAATAAATTATACTCATATAATAAAATATATTATTACCGTACCTCTACACATATTCACTTTCAACTATTTTAAAAAAATATATATACCACATGCAACAGTCCCTGTGGCTAGCCCACCCCTGCTGCACACAGCTTTTGGTTGTACAGAGTGGTGATTCGCCAAAGGGATTGGCCTGTCGCCAGGTCCTGTGTCCATCCCTCCATGGACTGTCAAATGGCGCTGAGCATGGCCTTGCATAGCAGTGGTAGGCTGAAAGACTTCACCTTCAGCCAATCCCGGTGCACAACTCTTCCAGGAAGCAAACACCCCCCTGCACATCGACTTCAGCCATGAATAACAGGGCTTGGCCACAGGTGGCTAGGCTCTGACCCACAGACGTAACGTTTGTTCTTGTGTTTTGAGTATGTACCATTTAGTGCAGTATTATTCCTCTATTTGTACTTTTTACATTTTTGTAACATACACACATATCACTTTTTTTTCTCTTGTAACGTATCGTTTGCTACCTCTTGTATTTTGTTTGCTCTTGATACATGCCCAATGTCACTATTGCCTTATGTAGTGTAACGTTTGCTCTTGTAACATGCTGACTTGTAATTTTTCCTCATGTTTCACTACCGTTCCTATTGTGAAGCGCTCTGACACCTTCGGGTAAAGTCCGCGCTATACAAAAAACGCATTAAATAAATAAATCAAATAAAACAGCTACAGGGACCAACCACCACCACATGTGACCGTTAGCCGAGAACAGCCGTAGTGAACTGAATATTTGTTTCCATTCTTTTCTGAAATCATTAATCCTGTGAGGTAATCCTGAATTCTGAGGCCCCAGGAGGGTGCACAGGACACAGGAAGGGTCCTCGACTCACAAATTGCACTATTTAAAAATATATATATTTATTTTATTTTATTGTCGAGAGATCCATTTTGAGCTCCCCCCACTATGGGCCTGGGCTCAGCGTGAGTTCCCACTTCTGCCTTATGCCCATTTTCTTTTTCTTTTTCCCAATATAGTGCTCGGAGCACTTTGTTGGATAATTGCAGCTTCAGCAGGATTTTTTTGTTGTGTCTGCTAGCCATTCGGAGCTCACTGGACTCTCAAATTCACAACTGGTTGCAGATCTGCAATGGGGCACAGGGGATCAAGCGCCCTAGTCTATTGGTGTGCCTTTTTTATTGGCTTTACGAATGCACCATGGGTTGTCCACTTGGGGACACTTTTTTAATGTTAAAATTTCGAAAACTACAGCATATTTTACACTAATCGAAGCAAAGCTACTTCCTTAAGTACATTTCGACTTATATGACAAGTTTGGTGTACTTCCGTTCAGCTATTTTTCTGTATTGAGGAGCAAAGAATCCGATGGGAGTTAAAAAGTGAAAAGTCACTTTTGGGGGATTGCCCTGTTTTTAGGCCTCCACTTGATGAAGCAGAGGCTTCCATAAGAATCCAATGTGTTAGTACCATTTTTTTGCAACATTTCATGTAGATTCCCTTCTCTCTCCAAAGTAATTAAGAAAGCAAAGGAATGCCATTTCAATGGAAAAGCTTAACTACCCATTACTACAGGACCGCGACTACTGCCTCTGTAATATGTGTGTATCTGTGCGGATGGCTATCTTTTTTAATGCACTCATATACTAAGCTTCAATGTTGCTGGTGAAATCTAGGTTAGAAATACTTTTGTAAATACTCTGCGTGAAAATCCACTCCCCTTAATACAAGTACACTTTAGTGATGGGTTCAGTTCCAACTTTTCAAATGGCAACTTTATAAAGTTACTAATTTCACAACGGTGAGAATGGTGCAGAATCTGACTAAGAACTTGGAACGTGTTTGGGGGCATGTGCTGTAAATTTCCTGGAGTAGACTGAAAGGATCATTTTGAAATGTGCCCAGCGGTGATATTTGGGGGTGCCACACACATTCGTTGTTCTGTCCTTAGATATTTCCAAGATATTCAGATTATTTTCTATAATCTTTAGTTCATTCAAATTATTTGCCAGTATTACAGATTCTACCATGGTGCAATAAATTGATCTTTACTGAAAAGCAGGTTGATATATTCTGAGGTACATTTAGTCCAAGTAAAACTACTTCCTTGAGTATCATTCTATTTATATGACCGGTTTGGTACACTTCGGGTAAGCCATTTTTCTGTTTTGAGGACCAAAGAAGCTGATGGGAGTCATGACTAAAACTTCTCTGCATCTGTGTCATACCCATTCTGTGACCTTTTATGACCTACAAAAGATGTTATTAGTGCTTATTATGAGGTGTGTTTTTTTCTCATAACAAGAACAAGATCAAGGTTCATATAACAGTTTGTTTCCCTATTATTTCAAAAGAATCTGTTCCAAAATACCTCAATCAAAATAAATCCGCCTGTAATCGTGTATTTGCCGTTACAGGTTTTTTAAGCAAAAAAACAACAGGTAAGCGGAATTATAATCATATATCCATATGGCTGAGATACCCGCCACCCCCTCTCAACACGATCCCGAAAGGAGGGAAACCGGAAACAGTTCTTTAAAGTTTTTGGATGTGGGAGGGAGTGACCCTCCCGCGGCCGTATTTATTAAAACAAAAAATTAAACATTTAAACGTTTCATGTTATGTACAATTTCATTATCACATTGCGATGTTTGGCTATCCTTAACATATTCTCTAATACAGAGGTTCTCCTAGCCGAACTAGCATCCTACAAAAAACATTCTCCATAAACACTGAAATTGTACATCCTAACGTTTAAGGGCCAACGGCAAGGTCATAACCGGTGTCAAGATCCCTAACCAGACTTACCCCTCCCACTTGGGAAGGGCGACAGCACAGAGGCTTACCTCAAGTGCAACTACTAACAATTTCCCTTGACTTGACGGGGGCACTTAAGACTCGACGCCATTTAAAGGTCGTTCGAATACTTGTGTGTGGTATCTAGAAGGTATCGTGGACCTCCCCCCACCCCACACAACTTACCGTCTCTGCCGTCGCAGATGACACTGGCCCCGGGAAATTCCCCAGGAGGGGGCTGTAACCCCTCCTACACAGGAAGGGGCCTTGACCGCCTTTCCTTAACTTCCGGCGACCCGCCCTTAGACGGGACCGCCTCCCCATTGAGGGGCCAATGGCCACCTCTCCCGAGCGCTCCCATCCGTGTTGGGTGACGCCCACTCATAGGGATCTACCAATTAGTGCTCACCGATCATGACCTTACCGCCTACCAAAAAATAAATACGACAATTCTTACTCGAACCTATGAAAACACTGGTCGCTACGACCGAAAGATCATGCTTAAAATGCAACAACACATCAAGACATTTTAATCGTAACAACCTAAACGGTATTCACCGTACTTTATTATGATCAACGACAAAACTGATACTTTCGCAACCTGTAAACGAAAGCAGCACAACATACTTATAAATTCACTTATTGCACAACAACTTGCTGTCCTCAGGGGCTGGTGGGTGGGTCAAAATTGGCTCTTCGTTCTGTCCCGAGCTCACGTGTAGCGAGGAGGTGCAGCTTCGGAGCACAAGAACAAGAGGACGTCTTCTGGTCTTGCGTCTCTTTTTATCCGTCTTCAGGGCGGGCGTAAACCCGCCCCTGCCCGTCCCGGGGGCGGGGCTGGCTACGTCGGTGTCTAGGCCAGCCCACTCTAGGGCGGGAAAAAGCGCGCCCCGGCTACGCCGCTTCGGGCATACCAGCCGAGACGCGCCTCCCGCCAAAAAATGGCTTCCCGGGGGGATCGAGGCACTCCGCCATACGTTCGGGGGGACCGAGTGGTCGCCCCTTTCCATATGGCTGAGATACCCGCCACCCCCTCTCAACACGATCCCGAAAGGAGGGAAACCGGAAACAGTTCTTTAAAGTTTTTGGATGTGGGAGGGAGTGACCCTCCCGCGGCCGTATTTATTAAAACAAAAAATTAAACATTTAAACGTTTCATGTTATGTACAATTTCATTATCACATTGCGATGTTTGGCTATCCTTAACATATTCTCTAATACAGAGGTTCTCCTAGCCGAACTAGCATCCTACAAAAAACATTCTCCATAAACACTGAAATTGTACATCCTAACGTTTAAGGGCCAACGGCAAGGTCATAACCGGTGTCAAGATCCCTAACCAGACTTACCCCTCCCACTTGGGAAGGGCGACAGCACAGAGGCTTACCTCAAGTGCAACTACTAACAATTTCCCTTGACTTGACGGGGGCACTTAAGACTCGACGCCATTTAAAGGTCGTTCGAATACTTGTGTGTGGTATCTAGAAGGTATCGTGGACCTCCCCCCACCCCACACAACTTACCGTCTCTGCCGTCGCAGATGACACTGGCCCCGGGAAATTCCCCAGGAGGGGGCTGTAACCCCTCCTACACAGGAAGGGGCCTTGACCGCCTTTCCTTAACTTCCGGCGACCCGCCCTTAGACGGGACCGCCTCCCCATTGAGGGGCCAATGGCCACCTCTCCCGAGCGCTCCCATCCGTGTTGGGTGACGCCCACTCATAGGGATCTACCAATTAGTGCTCACCGATCATGACCTTACCGCCACAGGTCCGGATAGTTGACCGGCTATCCGGACCCCCCACAAAACTCCTACCTAAAGGTCATGTTTTAACGATTTTAACCAAGCTAGGAAGTCTCCTATGAGTAACTCATTGCCCACCCTCGACAAATGCACACCATCCCCCAAATACATACTGTCATCATTAATACAACTATGCGAGATCGAATGCAATGTCTTGGAACGGAACAACCTACTCACTTTGTTATTCAATTTTTTAACGGAATGATTCAAAGCAGGGATCGAGATAGCCCCCCGCCACACTTTTCGTGGGATCATATGAGACCACGCAATTATACACCCCGGAACTCTCCTTGCTAACCAACTTACCGTGGAAAGCATAGCCTCCAGGAGAAGTCGTCTACCGGTGGTGACTAAATCATTGCCCCCCAAATGTACTATGACTATGGACGGCGGTGACCTCATCCGCTCTAACAAACCCTCAAAGAATGCTTGAAACTGGTCAATACAGAGACCGCCCCTTCCGTAGAAGGACACTCTGTACCCGTATTCCCCAGGTACGTGAATCATATCACCTGCTTTGAATACGTCTGCGGCCCGTCTCACGTATGAGTGGCCTACGACCCACACCTCCTTTCTCTCAGCCGGTGATGTGTGACCGCTGGCCTGGTGGTGGGTCGACTGCACAGTCCGCCCTGCCGCGTAGGCTTGCGCAACTGAAAACAAACAAAAGACAAGAAGCGTGAGTACATGATTACCGCTTCACAACATGTGCACTCGCATGTACCTCTTATAACAATTGGAGGACCAGCGCCCCACACGTTTCACTTGTTCTACATTAAGACCCCTGGCTGTAGCTTCAGTGGCAGCCCCTATCCGAAAGGAATGGGTCCCAAATTCGCCCGGGTCCAAGCCCGCTGCGGCAATGGCCATTGCAAGCACCCGCTGAAACTGAAACCTCGTCAGCGGGGTGGCGTCTATATGCCTCAACAATGTCCCCCCCCATGATGCCACCCTTTGTGCTAGGTAATCTTCTAAGCACTGTACCGGACACATGGATGACTCGGGGATCCTGCGAATGATCGTGCAGTCCCCCCTCCCATCTTGGTCAGTCTTGGACCTGAGAAAGGAGACAACCATCGCATCACCCCTGATCTGAACATGTTCCCTGCACAAGCCCCCCGTCACATCCTGTTTGTTCCTTGCAACTAGCTCACTAACTCTCATAGCCCCGTGAAACGCCAGCGTAAATGCAGTCCGGAACAAGCAGGTCTCGAAAGGGGACGAGCATGTGCTAGGGAGTGTGGCCAGTAACTGGGACAACCTATCTAGACCTATCGGTCGTCTTACGTCCATCCTGCGACCCTCTAGACGTTGCCACCCACGCAGTGCTTTTTGTACTGTAAAAGACGCTGTTGGGTCCAGGATGCCATGGGCCCTGGCAACAAAGGAAATGGCGGCACGATGCCTTTGGGCCGTAGCCACCGATTTCCCAGCCCTACGTAAAAACATCAGAAAAAGTACTACCCACTCTTCCTGACCCCAAAGTCCCCCTCTCTCTGCCCCTAAAAAGGCTAAATAGGCCTGAAACGCCCCTTCATATGCCTTCCTTGTCCTGGGTGCTAGACTCTCTCCCACGAGGTGACGAAGTTCGGGGCACCGAGAGACCAGAGAGCTTCGGGGAAGGGTGCCGGCTCTGGGTCCGCTGAAGGAAGGAAACCCGAGAAAGCCTGCATGTGAAAACGAGACAGTGCATCAGCAGCCTGATTCAACACCCCTGGGACATGTTTTGCTCTGAATATCACGTTCAGTTGCATACACAGTAGGACAATTTCTTTGAGCAGCCTCAAAATCAATTTACAACGGGCTGCCTGACTATTGATGCATTCTACCACGGTCATATTGTCGGACCAGAACACAACAGAATGATCTCTGAACCCTTCTGGCCAGGTTCTCAGGGCCACCAGAATGGGAAATAGCTCCAGGAAAGCGATATTACTCGTCAGCCCTTTCTCGTGCCACCATAGGGGCCACCTTTGTGCCGACCATTTTGTGCCGAAGATGGCGCCAAAGCCTATGCTTCCTGCTGAATCTGTCCATAGCCCAAGCTCTTCGGAGGACACGGCTGGCTTGTTCCAGACGACTCGGCCATTGAAGTCCGCCAGAAATGCTAACCAAATCCGCATGTCCTGGCGGACCTCGGCCGATAACCTCGTGCGATGATGACCCTCTTTTAGGCCAACCATCGCTTGGGCAATTGAGCGGGAAAAGGGTCGAGCCATCGGGATCACCCTCAAGGCAAAGTTCAACTTTCCCACTAATTGTTGCAACTGGTGTAGCGTAACCTTGGATACATTTAAACATACTTGGAGGGCTGCCCTGAATTTCAACACTTTGCTAGCTGGTAAACGGAAACACCCCTCCCTTGAGTCCAACTCTATCCCCAAAAACTCGAGGCAAGTCGTGGGACCCATAGTTTTACCCGGTGCCAATGGCACGCCAAAATGACCCATCAACACACAGAATTCAGCTAAGGCCTGGGCACATTCGGGATTTCCGGCGGGCCAAGGAACAAAAAGTCGTCAAGGTAGTGCATTACATTTCGGAAACCCGTTTTCTTAGTGAACACCCATTGCAGGAAAGTACTGAATTGCTCGAAGTAAGCACATGATATAGAGCATCCCATTGGCATACACCTATCCATGTAGAATGACCCCTGGAACCCGAATCCCAGAAGACGCTGATCGTCTGGGTGTACCGGGAGCAACCGGAACGCTGACTCGATATCTGATTTCGCCATCAACGTCCCGGGCCCCAGGCGATTCAAGATGGCTACTGCCTCATCAAACGATGCGTATCGCACCGAACAAACTTCCGGATCAATTGCGTCGTTCACCGAAAGACCATGTGGAGCAGATAGATTATGGATCAAACGAAACTCACCCGGGTCCTTCTTGGGGACCACCCCTAACGGAGAACAAACGAAATCTGGTACCGGGGGTACACTAAACGGGCCGGCGACCCGACCCCGGCCAACCTCTTTCTGGATTTTTTCTTGCACCACAGATGTATGTTGTAACACGGAAAGTTGATTTTTGCACATCCCTACACCCTGAAAGTCCCCCACCGGGATGCGGAAACCATGTGTAAAACCGTTCCGCAGCACCCCGGCAGAAGTACGATCCGGATATTTGCTGAGCCAGGGAATCATTGCCAAGGTATCAATCGGGGTTGGTAAAGGCGCCCCTCGGCCTAGCTTAGACCTGTTTGGCGCCTCCCTTACTCCCATTCTCACCTGTTCTGGCTCTGCACGATGACTCAGGATGGGATGACCCACACGTACTACATTCGTGTTTGAATTTACACGATCCCGGAGGCCTGGTACACTTCCCCTTGTTGAAGTTAAAACAGAAACCCTTTCTCCCTGTATTGCCTGCGGGCCTCGACTGGTCGTCGGTGCTCGTACTTGGTCGAACGGGTGTCCCCACATTTTGGCGGGAGTAATCAACAACATTGCTCCCGACCAATGGCATTCTCAACATTCCCGATTCTCTCATTTTATCCCATGTTAGAGAATCGTAACAATCCCAAGACAAACTCTTGTTATGTTCCTTTTCTTTCCTGAACAGATTGTCGTAACAAAACCAATGGTTACCTTGATACGTTGTCGAGTAACCCATAATCCGTGATTGATAAACGGGAAACTCAGGGAGCAACTCGGGCCTACGTTCCCCCAAAATCGATGTAAAAATACCCCATGCATTGCCCCAATTGCCAATGTTCTCATTTACCTTAAAGGCGGCCATTTTTGCGCGCCAAACACTCGGATGCATTAAGTCCTTCTGACTTTTCACATGCTCCACATCATAATGATCAACAAGCAAGGAAAAAATATTCACGTATTCCCCCGCCCAGATCTTTTCCTTTATAGCTAACGGCACATGTTGTCCCAATCTCTCTCTACGAGAAGGTGCTGACTCGTCCCTTGCAATCGGCAATGGCCGCTTACCTGAACTGGACGTAGCTTCTGCCGTTTGCGGCTTGTCTATCCCCGCCAACGGCGCAGCCACTCTAGCTGCCTCTCTCTTCTCACGAAGCCCTTTTATCAGCGCCTGTGCCTCGGCAGCCGTGGCGCCATCACTACTATCCCCCAACCAAGCTGCTAGCTGTGCTGCCAGCTCGGGGGGCATGTCATCCTTGGGTGTCGGGGTGACGACAACGGGGATTGGATTCCCCTCCATCGGAACTGGGATCGGCGCCTCGAGCGGTGCGGAGGGAACCGGGACGTCTCCACCGGCTGGAACCCTTTTCGGCCTCTTAGGTCTACCCCCAGCCGGCGCAGGGCCCGAACCCTCCTCCCCGTCTCGCTCCGCCAACCGTTTCTTTATCTCGGACATTTCTTTGCAAAGGTTCCGCACCATCTGGTCGGTCGTCAGTTTCTTTACGACTTTCTTTGGCATCTCTCCGAGGAAGTATCTAGAAGACAAAGAAAAACGATCAATACGCTCAAAATTGGCTCTTCGTTCTGTCCCGAGCTCACGTGTAGCGAGGAGGTGCAGCTTCGGAGCACAAGAACAAGAGGACGTCTTCTGGTCTTGCGTCTCTTTTTATCCGTCTTCAGGGCGGGCGTAAACCCGCCCCTGCCCGTCCCGGGGGCGGGGCTGGCTACGTCGGTGTCTAGGCCAGCCCACTCTAGGGCGGGAAAAAGCGCGCCCCGGCTACGCCGCTTCGGGCATACCAGCCGAGACGCGCCTCCCGCCAAAAAATGGCTTCCCGGGGGGATCGAGGCACTCCGCCATACGTTCGGGGGGACCGAGTGGTCGCCCCTTTCCAATCTAACAATAGGACATTTATTTCTTCATCTTGATACTATCAGAGGCGTCGCAGTAGACGATCAATGTACATTCTATTATTCTCAAGTAGACTGGTTGGCTTTGCCTCCGTTTTGTTTCTGTACATAGAAAATGGAGGCGTAGACCCTGAAGTCCAGTTGTCCATTCATTGTTCTAACAAATGCTGTGATAATTGGTGTCTTGGGTCTAATATTTGAATATTTAATCGTCTGTTCAGAATCCTTTTTTTAATTGTCTGATTATGCATCACATTCTCATTGTACTGTACAGATAAATGAACGTGTAGCTTGTGTAACTTCAAGTGCAATTGACCCAGTCTGCATTTTACTGTTTCACATTTTTGTAGCCAAAGCCCACACTGTTGTTTAACTCAAGTTTGCAAACTGAGCCTGAGTGAAAGTCAAATATTTTTTGTTTCCTTGCATAGGTCTGAAGAACAGGGGATTATTTAGAAATTCCTGACTCTTTTGTGGGTTATCAAGGGTCTGTTGCCTACTAGTTCATGTAGGATTTCGTAGCCTTGGAGGAAATGCCTATCGTTGTATAGGTTCCATTCTTTGTCATGATTCTAATAGCTTGTAATTGTTTTTTCCTCCAGGCTCATCACATTGGCTGTGGGTCTTCCTCGCAGTAGAGTGGTTCTTTGAGACTTCGAAATAAATATTTACTATTACTTATGTTTTGCTTAATTTCTTTTGTTGGTGAATGTTCCGTTTTTCAATATGTTTCATCTAGAAGCGTTCTACAAACCTCTCTCAGAGTTTCTTCAGACAATTAGGGCCCTATTAACATGCAGGTTCGACAAGCGTCCGACTGGCACCATAGCAGAAGCGGTCCTGCTTCCATTATTTGGAATGTATGTCAGTACAACGCGATCTTTTAGATCGCAGTACTTAACAACGCGGATATTACAACGCAAGTCGTTACAACGACTTGCGTTGGAGGGCGCGGATTGAGGAATATTATAATTTTATATTCCAACACCAGTCCACGTAACAGTAGGGAAGGTGTTGGAATATAAAATTACAATGTTCCTTAACCAACAGCGCCATCCAGCGCAAGTCGTAGTAACGACTTGGGTTGTAATGGCAGCGTGGTAAAGGTCGTGCGGTGTAAACACCGCATTGTAAACAACATTTACCGTTATTGGGATGCGAGCAGCAGCACAAGCTGCAATAGAAAATATACACTTAGGAAACATCCAAAAAACGGAACTTTGAAATTCGACTTCATCAAGCACATAATTGTGATTCAATCAGTTGGAGCTATTGTGTTTCTAAATGGTATAACTGCATTTAATCTTTAAGAAGTCGTAATTTGATTAGTGTATGTTGGATGTTTGTAATTTTGGTCTTGTTTTACTCTGATAAATATTGGCTATGTTTCTAAACTGGTGTGGAGTACTTTTATGGTGTTTTCACTGTGTTACTGTGTGTGTGTGTACAACTACTTTACACATTTCCTCTGAGGATAAGCCTGAATGCTGTTGCCAAACTACCAAGGAGGTGAGCACGGATTATTCTGAGGGTATAACTTACTTGACCTGACTAGAGTAAGGATCCCTGCTAGGACAGTGTGCATATGAACCACAGCCAACCAGAGACCCCATTTCTAACAATGTCTATATCATTATCTAGTACTTTGGTGAGTGCAAATAATTGTTCTTGTAAGCCACTCACTATCTATGCTATGGCATAGCTTAAGACATGGGTAGTTAAGGGTATCTTGTACTGATTGCACTGGCTGGTCATCTGATAAAGTGCTGAATGCAATAGTGCTAAGTCAGGTTTGGCTGTTTAATTGTGCTATTTTTTTTACATCTATAATGTCATACAATGCAATGGTTATTAAAGAACAACAAACTTTGTAGCCATCCCACCCCTTCCCATACAGTTGTCAGAGAAACCAGAACCCCCCATCTTGAGATCCCTTGTTTTTTAGGCCACATATTCCACACAGATAATATTGCTAGTTCCTATTTCCCTATGTCTGAGTTCTCTCTGACATTTGGTGTACTCCCCCATTCTGATCTGGAGTCAACTGGATCTCGCACTCCCACTGCAGTCCCCAAACTCTCTATGGCCTCCCTCGATGTTATCAGATCCTCTTCTGCAATTTCATCTACCCTACACTCACGTAGCCTAACTTCTTCCGGTAACGCCCATTCTTTCACATCTTATATTCATCTTTGCTTATTGGGACCTGCATTGACCATCCACACTATGGCTACTCACGTTTTGCCAATCATCGTGCCAATTGTACAAATCTCCACTGCATTTACCCGCCCCTGCTTTGTTTAAGTATCCCCAGCAAACATGTGGTGGGTTTTAGCCTCAGCGTCATGCTTCCTATATTCTGTAGTGTTTCAACCACTTGACTCTAATAGGTGTCAGTGCCAAGCTAAGTGCATGAAGGTTGCCAGGGTGGAGTTGCAACTGGGGCATGTTTCTGCTTTTTTAGGGTTTATGCAGTATAGCCAAACCAAAGTGGTGTATGTGCGGTGCAAGTAATCAAAGTGAACCAGTTTAAACCTTGAATTACATGAGTCCTTTTTCACCAGTGTTCAGGCCTCCTCCCATCTTGTGTTTGTTATCGGCATATCTAAGTCCTCCTCCAAGGCTACTCTTGCTCGTGACTTTGTTCTGGGCATGTCCGTAAACATAGCATTGTATAAGTGGGATATCAAGTGTCTTCCCCCACCAAGTTCCAAGTTTTCCCAGAATAGGGCAGAAGAATCAGGAGCTTCCGGCATGTGGGCCAAGTATCCCGAACTGTGTTAGTGAGGCTTGCATAAAGAAGGAATTGTCCCCTCCCTACTCCAAAGTTTTACTGTGCCGTCTCAAAAGTGATCAGTGTATTATTAGGGGAATAGGTTTGATAATGTCATGCATCCCCAGTCTTTCCAACCAGTGACATCCACCTCTGATGTCAGGTGCCGGAATGTTGGGAGGTCCCAGAACACAAACTCTCTTGCAAAGAGGGCACACTTCAGGACCACCCTCACTGCTCTTTCCCACACTATTGCTGTGTCTGATCAAATAGTGACCTACTCTGTGTCCCCTCACACATCCATGCAGCAGTGGAGGTAGAGTTCTTTCTCTTGTATTGTCTGCCAGGAGGTCTTTCTCCCAGTTATTCTCTTCAGTTAGCCAAAGTGCTGCATTTTGTAGCTGCAATGCCATGTAATACAATTCCAAGTAAGGTAGTGCCAACCCCCCACTCTTCCATTGGTAGCCGCAGTGTCTCTTGGCTCAATTTGTTTCCGCCATCCACCCCCACTTATTTTAATAGCCAAGAGTGACATCTTTTGAACACTGACCTCTGTAATGTGTCTAGATATTGCTGAAGGGTGTGAAGGCATCTTGACAGGAACACCATTTTGGCCACCGCTGTGTGCCCCATGAGGGACAAGGAGAGCGTAATCCAGAAGGAGACTGAGTGAGCCACCCCTCTGTCACCCGATCTATGTTACTTTGCTTCTGTTTTTTGTGCGGTGTGGGTAACTATAATTCCCAAGTATCTGAATTGATCTGTCTCCCAGCGCAGGGGCATAGGGGAAAGCGCTATGGAATCCTGACTCCACAGGGGACTCAGTGTGAAAATCAGGGATTTAGTCATGTTGGTTCGTACTCCAGAGAATTCCCTCAAGGCCTCGAAATATCCCAACAGGCATGTGAGCGAAACTGACGGTGTTGTCAGATAAAATAAAGTGTCATTGGCATATAAGGAAAGCAAGTGTTCCCTGTACCCGGTCTGTGTCCCAAAGTGGCTCTTGTCTTTGCTATTCTGATGGCCAAGGGTTCCAGCGCTAGTGCGAATAATAAAGGCAATAATGGGCACCCCTGCTTGGTGCCCCTCTGGATCTCAAAGATAGCAAAGATCAACCTCCCTTGCCACGCTCTGGCAGAAGGTTCAGAGTAGATAAGGCCTACCCAGGACCGGAATCGGGATCCAAACCCCATTTTCCCCAAGACCACCTGGAGGAAACAACAATTTACCATGTTGAATGCCTTAGCTATATCAATGGATACCAAGTCAAGATCCTGCTCAGTGTCCTCCACTTCATGGCTGACATGCATTAGCCGCCTGAAATTCATCATGGTGTTCCTACTAAGTATAAACCAACATTGGTCTGCGTGGATTAAACTGCCCATATCCGGTCCCAGTCTTTGGACCAATGTCTTGCATAGAATTTTCATGTCTAGGTTTATCATCATGAATTGGCAAGAGGAGGCGGGATCAGAAAGCGCCACACCTGGTTTGGGATCATTGTTATGATGCCCTCACGAAAGGATGGGAGAGCATCTGTTTTTCCAATGCCTTTGTGTACACTTCCTGCAGGTGGCGTGCAATCACTCTTGAGGATGTTTTGAGAAAACTCAACAGTGAACCGGTCACTGCCCGGCACTTTTCCGGATGGGAGAAATTTATTAGCAGACTCTAATCCACTGTCAGTGGCTTGTCTAGAGTTTGTCTCTCTTCCTCCCTCAATTGTGGGAGCTGCATGTCCCCAAGGTACTCATCTAGTTGCTCTTGTTTATTTATTTATTATTTATTTATTTAAAGGTTTTATATAGCGCTGGCTAGACTCGAGGGTATCAGAGCGCTTTACATGAGTATGAATATAGTACAGGAATAACACAATTGTTCATAATGTGGAAATCAAACAGGGTTAGATTAAAAAGGACAAATGGAATAAATACAATTTACATATGTGAGAAGGCTCTTGGTTAGAGTCTCCCGAGTTAGTATAGGCCTGTTCAAGATGCCACCTGAGCACCTCCACTATATCCTTCTGGGTGCGCGCCTCTCCTCCTCTGAGGTTCACAAGGTAGAGTACCTCTGTGAGAGGCAATTCCTGCCTAAGGATCCAATCTAAGGGTCTTACCGATTCATGTCCCTGCTGATGGTGCAGCTGATGGTATGATGTTAGTGTGTATTTTTCCAACCTATCATGTGCCTCCATAACTTGTCTCAGTAATTCCGTTTCGGCGTCTTGCTGTTGCTCTCCCTCTCTTACCTCCCCCTGCAGGGCAGCGAAATGACGTTCGTTCCCAAGGAGTGTCTCCTGAAGTGTGTGTCACACTCCACATGTGAGGCAAACACACCTTCCCCTCAGGACCGTTTTAGGGCTTCCCATTCTACCACTCGGCTTCCTGCTGTGGTCCAATTTAGATCAATGTAATCCCCCAGGGCATTCGTAATAGCCTCTTTCCCTACCTGGTCTTGTAGTATCTCTGAAGGAAGTCTCCAGGAATAGGGGGGCCGGGGTCTCCTCCCCTACCGGAACTCACATGTCACCGGTGTGTGATCTAACAGATATCTGGCAAGTGTGTAATCTCTTGTAATTTCAGTTCTGTCTGATGTGGTGCCAAGATCCTATCTAGCCTATTATATGTTCCATGTGTGGTGTATTCCCGTTTCCCTGTGTATGCGTCCCACCAAACATCTCCAAGCCCCAGCTTTGTCAACACTTCCAACCAAGTATTCTTGGTTTAGTACAATGTCCGGTGGCAGTCTAGACTTCCATGAATCACATAAAGTCTCCCACCCAAAAGGCATGCACCCCTTCTGCAGGGGACAGTATCTCTCTAAAAGGGGCATAGAAGCCCAGATCATCCACTGTGGGGCCATAAGAATTCATGAATGCTATCTCCTGTCCATCTAACGTACCCTGCACTTGTAAGTTTCTGCCCTCTACGTCTGCCTCTATATATGTCAATTGAAAGGGAACTCCCGGGGCCACCCATATCGAGACCCCCCTAGAGAAGGAGGAATAAGTGACATTATATGTCTGTCCTCTCCATTTTTTCCCAAGTTTTACTGCTTCAGCTTCTGTCAAATGTGTTTCCTGGAGACATGCTATTCTAGTATTATGTTGTTTGAGGAGTGGCAGGACCCTATAACACTTTTTTTGCAATGCCAAGCCCCAGTACGTTCCAAGTAGTAAGTTCAAATTTGTTAGAGATCTCCATTTTGGTTTGTGGCCTGACTTCTCTCCCTGTGCAATCCTGGGCAACAAGATGACCACTT
Organism: Lissotriton vulgaris; assembly: GCF_964263255.1. NCBI lineage: Eukaryota > Metazoa > Chordata > Amphibia > Caudata > Salamandridae > Lissotriton > Lissotriton vulgaris. The sequence goes on from NC_141687.1 coordinate 902,360,781, forward strand.
CCCTTCAATACCCACCCATAAACCAACTGGGTGCAACTGAGCAACAAAGAAATCCCTTCTCCCCCCCTCCCGTGGACAACCATAGCAACAAAACCTGTCGACAGAGGTCAACCCACTGCTGTGTGAAGTCTGACACAACATCCCTGCTGGCCCAACATGGAGCAACAATAAACAAGGAGCAACACCTCCTTACAGGCTCTTTTCCCTCCAGAATCCCCCAAAATCCCCTTTTCGTGCACACATCTTTGTGAGTAAAATCCTTTGCTACATACCCCCACCCATACATTGCGGCATAAATGGGCCCTCCTAAGTTCCTTCAATTTCCAGTACCATAAAGCAAATGCAGATAACCTGTAACTCAACAATACTGTATCTCATTTTTGCAGGAAGCCACCCCTCCCCACCCCATTGCACTTTGTGTGCCATTTTTGTGCAGTTCTCATCCTCTGCTGCCTCACTCTCAATTTAATTGTGCTATTAGCTTGAAAAACTGATTTAAATGTTTCTGTGTTGCGAATATTTTCTTGCGATTTAATTTCCTTATAATGCTGAGGAGGTCCACTTTTGTGTAGTGTTGGGATTTTAATTTGGACCCTGTGAGTGTGTAATACTGCAGGTTAGCTATCAAAACACTTTTAGTGGACTTCAAAGTCAATAATAAGAGGATGTTAAAGCATCTTAGGCTAGGCAGATAATCTAAAATATAGTCTGAAAAATATTAGGGTAGAAAGAGTTGATTTAGAAAAAAGACAAGCTAAAAAACGTGCTGGTGTTATGAAAATGGACCCACTGAAAGTATAAGTGAACAATAATCCCAAGATTGGAGTGAGTGCCAGAGTCAAAAGATAATACAGGTGAAATGAGAATGCACAGAAGAGCAATCGCATATGAAGATGACATTCAGAAGCAATTCCAATGGCCTGTATTTCATGGTGTAGAATGAAGAAAATAGATTTAGAGAGGTCACTAAAGTAAGTTCAAGGCAAGGATAAGGCAAATTAATCCGAAAGTTAAATTGAGTATTTTAACTGATTTGGCCCCACTGAAGTTATCAAGGTGATGGGACACTAATATTGAATAATAAAGGCGAAGAGGTAATCAGGACAATCAGAACTTGAAAGTATGTCAATGAATGAATCCTGTCACAATTCAAAGTCATGTCACCAGAATTAAAATAGTTGTAAATTCCGTACATGTTGAAATATCTACTTCAACCATGTGTACATATTATGTATTTTGGCAAAAGAGATACTTAAAATCTGAACCAACAATAACGGATTCATTTCTTTTGGACAAACACCCATAAAAACATATCACATTATTATTGTACCATGCCCTTGAGCATTAAAATCAAGAATACCAAATGAATAGCAATACTTATATAATTTATAGTTTGCATGCACATCCAATTGCTGTATTTCATTTTATCTGCTCATCGCTTACAATTTTCTGAGTGGGGGTTCGCATCACTTCAAGCCATTTTTCTTTTCTGTATATAAATTTCAGTGACAACTAACACATATTGGTTCTGCATTGATATGTGGTTAAGTCCAAGTAGGCCCAGTAATCATTATCTATTCATAATAATAAATCCAGTGTTCCTATAATATGACATTCTTAAAGCACTTAATTTCCCACTTGTAAAGTGCACCATAGTTCCCTGTGTGTGAATTAAAACCTTTTCATCTTCTTACATTTACATTAAAAAACCTTTATTTTCTAATGATACGATGGGTTACAAGAGGGATGCAATGATTTTAGTTGAATTAATATCTGATTTGAGTCCAATGAGATATTGTTCAGTGATGATATATATCCTTCTTCATCTGGATCTGTGTATAAATCTTTCTCTGCATTGAGGCCCCCTGGGGACTTGGTATCTAATTCAATTATATAGCATGACAAAGGAACCTCAATTGCTTTTCTTTGTTAGCTCCCGAATGTTTGGAGCCACTGCATCTAATATGCAATATGTCAGGCCTGTTGCTTGGCCATCATGAATTTCATAAAAGTAGCGGCCAACAGATATGCTCTGTTTCTTTTTATAAGGCTTGCAGATGCTGGAGTATTCGTTTATGGACTGCCAAAATTGAACTTCCAGCATAGGATAGACCATAAGGGCTTTCCATTAAATATCCTACAAACTCTGTTTTGCATACATAGTTGCCTCCGATGTTTTTAGTGTAAGGTGACACTCGTGATTTGTATTGTGCTGTAATTTTGCCATTTGGACAAGTGTTACACTTTTTATAAACCCAGCTTTTTTACTCAGCCATTTTGCCTTACCACTTTTATGGTTTTCAAGATTGATTCTCACTAATTCTTGTTGCATCGATTTTGCTCTTCCAAATGCAATACATGGTCTACGCAGTGTCATTTTACCTATCACAGGGTCATTTTTTTGAAATACCAGTATTTTTGTAGGATGGATCATATCCCTGCTTGTTGCTTGTTTGCTTGTTGTATTTGGTGACTAATCTGAAATGTGAATCACTCACTGAATGTTCCCAGGTTTTAGTTTGTTTGAACAAAATCTGCTCTCTCTGTCTCACACAGGCCTTGGAAACTGTCTCCTGTATACAGATGTGTGTGCAGACCCTAGATTTAAATCTAGCTTTCAAAAAACTGATGGCAATGCCTTCCTCCTCAAGTTCACTACAATTAAGTCTCACTCTATCGGTGACATGCATCAACAAAACGTTTTGCGATTCCTTATTGGCGATTTTTAAGGAATCGCAAATAAGGAATCGCAAAACGGGATGCAGCAAGAAAATAGCGATTTTCTAAGGAATCGCTAAAAATCGCAGAAATATTTGCGATATCGCAAATTGCGAGATCACAAATTGCGAGGTCGCACGTTGATGCATATTGATGATGTCAGAACCAGGAACTGTGCCCTCCAAGCCTCATTCTGAAACAGGAAGTGTGCTCTGAGAGCCTCATTTTCACTCCAGGAGCACAGAGAGAGGAGGGAGCTGGTACTGGGAGCAGGGGAGGAGTGTGTCTGATTAATAAAACCTGTAAGGTACACAAAATGGAGCCTGCAGAAACTGTTGAGGACTCTCAAAGTGGCAGAAAAAGAAAACTTAAGTTTTCAGAAACAGAAATTGAAGTCCTGATTGAGGGAGTTGTACACAGCAATGAGAAGCTGTTTGGGAAGGCTTCTCTCAAGGTGCCTGAGCAGGAGAAAAGGAGAATATGGCTCATGATACAAAGCAGAGTGAACGCAATTGGGGTCACTCATCGTACCACTGACGAACTGAAAAAAAGGTGGTACGATTTGCGCAGTAGGGCCAAGGTGCGCATCGCAGACCGCTTGAAGGATGCACTAGTAACTGGAGGAGGGACACCACCACACACCGGAAACACTCCCATGAAGTATTTAATTGAGACCACAATCCAGACAGAAGCTGTTGTCGGTGTGACACAGCTGGATACCTCCGGAGCAGCACACACGTCCCAAGGTAAGAGGAATGCATGTGTACATTGTCCCTATCACTGCAGTGTGAATGGTAGCTCTGCATAGCACACACGCAAGTAGTGAAACATTAACATCACTTTCAATAGTATAGCAAGTGCATCATGGGAGATGTAGTTTGGTCAAGTAGTTCCAGTCACAGACACACATATTATTTGAACCAATTCCAAAAGTGTAGTAACTGTGCCAAAGTATTAATGTTTATTCATGTTACAACAGTCACATAACCTAAAAAGCATACATTAATGCTGTTGTGCACTGTTTAACCTCACAGATGCAGAACATGGTGAGGCCGGGGACAATGATGTCCAGGACATCCAGCTCAGCAGCGCCTCTGAACCTGAAAACAAACCAGCTTTGCAAAGCATCCAATCACATGTCCCACAATCACGTAGGACACCTGTCCAAAGTTTGGTACCCTATCACACAGATGATGAGGCTGATGCAGCACCTCATGTCAGCAACCCACTAAGTACTACCGCCACAAGTAGATCATCCTTCAACCGGAGAGGCAATTCAAGGTTGACAAGGAGACGACGCAGAGCACGAAGGCCACAGCAGGTGGAACAGTTGAATGCGGTCTGGGTGGCTTGGAGGGACAGATGCTTCGGTCACATCGCCTGCAGGCAAAAAACACTAGATTGATCAAGGACGAAATTGCCAAAATGTCAGGTAACCTAGCTGTGTTTGCCACTAGTCTCCAGGAAATGACAAGAGTCATGCAGGAGGGTCAAATAGCACACAATGCACAGCATCAAGAACTCATGCAGCAACTGAAAATGCAAGTGGCGTCCAATAACACACTGGCCACAGCAACAGCTATGTTGTCACGTAGAATATCAACAATGCAGACCGAAATGTCCAATGATAATAGTGATGTTGCTACAGGATTACAGCAAGTCACAAACGCAGTAGAGAAGGTGACTGCACCTACAAGTGGTGAAGACATCCCTGCACCAAATGTAATCAGTGAGGGTGCCTCAGGCATGATCAATACACCAATGCCAATTGTTAATGAGGCTAGACGGTCCAAACGCTGTGCCATCAGATCCAGACCCAGCCTAGGGCAAGAAGATGCTGCTGCCGAGAGGCGTCTCGGTGTTCGGGGCAAGAAACGCTAGGCTCCCATGCACAAATCCTGTTGAGATGGTGAATGAACCATTCTCACATTGTGACCTCATCACTGACTGACAAGTATTTTAATTTATTTTGAAATAGTAAATGTTGTTGGCAACGAAAGTCTGCCCCAAGTTACTTTTAAAGTGCGCCTCTGTTTCCAGGTCACATATTTTTCATATTAAAAATTACCTTGCAAACCATACTGTCTTCGTGTCATCATTACTCACCTTAAAAGTAATTTTGTGTAATCTCCATTCTGCGTCTGCGTCCTTCTGCTGCGTCAGATCCTTGTTGGGCACGTTGGGGAAGGATTGGCTGGTTTTCATCCTCAGAGTCACTGTCAGAAAGGTCAATTTCCAGGCCTCCCTTTGTCGCTATGTTGTGCAGCATGGCACATGCTGCCACAATTTTGCAGCATTGCTCTGGGTTGTATTTCATTGCTCCTCCTGTCTTATGTAGGCGTCTGAATCTGCTCTTTAGTACCCCAAATGTTCTCTCTATCACATTCCTTGTTGAGATATGCGCTGCATTGTATCTTCTTTGGGCGGCTGTTGCAGGATTGAGATAAGGTATCATGAGGTAATTGCGCAAGGCGTATGCGCTGTCGCCTACATGTGAGAAAAGAAAATATGTCAACTATATGTTTCAGATATGCATTTGTGACAAGTTTGTAATGCTGTGTAGCACATATTTACCTAGCAAATGTCCCTCTCCAAAGTCTCCCCTTGCAAGTCGAGTCTGCATGCCACTTTGTCTGAAGATGAATGAATCATGTACACTGCCAGGAAATTGCGCAACAATGTCTGTTATGATGGTTTTGGCATTACACACAACCTGAATGTTGAGGGAATGGTAGCATTTCCTATTTCTATACAAATATTCATGTGTAGCTGGGGGACATATTGCAACATGGGTGCAATCTATAAAACCAATTACTTGTGGGAAGGCAGCTATTTGATAACATTCCTGCTTAGTCTTAGCTAGGTCATGGGCTGAGGTTGGAAAACTTATATGTGCATGTATCCGGGACATCATGGCATCAAGGAACGCTTTCAACATTCTTGATAATGCACTTTGTGAGACACCTCCGGCTACTGCAATTACTCCCTGAAAACTGCCTGATGCCAGTAGGTGTAGGCAACATAATATTTGTACGTGCGTTGGGATAGCTCTGGTCCTATGTGTCTGTCGTTGAAGAATGGGGTCCAATTCATTAATTAGATCATGTATCATTTGTCCATTCAGCCTATACTTATCGTATATTTCGTCCTCCTGCTGCCCAAGCAAAGTTATGCGCAGTCTGAATATGCGTTCATTGATTCGCCTCCTTCTCTGTCGAGCACCTAGCAGCCGCATCCTCCTCGCCATCAGGTACAGACCCGCCATTTTGAGCTCTGGGGCCTTGTGTGGGTGTGTTTTATACATTTTCAGTTGGTTTGCAGGTGTTTCAGGTTTGATTTTTATTTTTACCACCTGGTTGTGTCCCTTCTTAATTTGCAAGTGCAAAATTGCGATTTTTGAGAAAATCGCAATTAGCGATTTTTTATGCATATCAATTGCGATTCCTTATTTGCGATTCGGTAAATGCGATTTGCAGATAAGGAATCGCAATTGTATTCTCAGAATAATTTTTGCGCTTTCTCAGTTTTTGCGATTATTTTGCGATTTTCGCAAATATTTGGATGATGCATTTCTACACTGGCAATTGCGAACGCAATTGCTCTGAAATTGCGATTCGCATCATTTGCGAATTCGCAAACGCTTGATGCATGTGCCTGTTAGTGTCTCCCCATAGGACATCCTTCTGATTAGATTGTTAGGATGAAAGCTAGTTGAATGCAGCAGTGTAATGCCTATCATAGGCTTTCTAGATAGCTTTGTCTCTAGCCTCTTGTTCTTAACATAGACTGTAGTATCCAAAAAAGTCCTCTGCACTGATTGGACTTGTAAAGTGCAAATTCAGGTCAGTGACCTCTATTCGATTTAGAAGTTCTTTTGCTCTGTCTTCCAATCCTCTCCAAATGATGAAGACGTCATCCATGAATCAACACCAGTGAATAATATGATCGTCCCAGGTGTCTTGACGGTGGCTCGCCTGCTCCTCCCACCAGCCCATATGCAAATTAGCATAACTGGGGCAAAGCAGGTGCCCAGCATTGCACCACATGTTTGGTGAAAAATGTCCCCATTAACCCCATTGAAAATGAAAAAGTTACTAGTAAGACATCTTTCCATCATCGTAAGGAGCTTCTGTTTATTTTGGGTACAATTCCAACAGTTGTATACACACCTCCAGTTGAAGGAGGATATATATAATCAGTGAACAATATCTCACTGGACTCCAATGAGATATTGATTCAACTAACATCATTGCATCTATCTTGTAACCCTTATGATTAACAGAAAATAAAGGGTTTAAATGTAAATGTACAAAGATGAAAAGGTTTTAATTCACACACTGGGAACTTGGGTGCACTTTAGACATGGGAAATTAAGTCCTTCAATAATACGCATATTATAGGAACACAGGCCTTAATTATGAATAGATAATGATTATTTGGCCCACTTGGATTTAATCATACATCAATGCAGTTCCAATATATGTTAGTTGGCACTGGAATTTAGAAGTAGAAAAGAAAAACGGCATGAAAAGATGCAATGTGCAACTCAGAAAATTGTAACAGATGGGCAGATGAAATGAAACACAAGTAATATTTATTTATTTATTGCACTTGTAAATCGTGCACCTACCCAACAGGGTCTCCCAGTACTGTGGCAAGTGGAGGCAGGACCAATTAAATAGCAGGCAAAAAAGGAAGCACAGAGATCAAGCTAAGTCACCAAATAGAAGAGTCTTTAAGCTTTTATGGAAGGATAGCAGAGAGTGACAGTTCCTAAGGGCAACTGAAAGAGAATTCTAAAGCCTGGAGCCAAGACAGGCAAAGGAGAGACCCCTCATACGTACAACTTGAAATCTGGGAACTGTAAACAGTGTGAGTTTGTAAGATCTCAACTGTCGAGCCGTAACGTAAGGTGTAAACAGACTTTGAATATAAGAATGGGCAAGGCCACATTTGGCGCAAAAAATATAACACAGGGCCTTGAACTCAATAGGCTTATTAACGCCAAGCCAGTGGAGTTGGTGGAGCAGAGGAGACACAACAGCATATCTGGGCAGATGGGAAAGAAGACGAGCAGCAGCATTCTGAACTATCTGTAGGTGATGCATTGAGGCCTTGTCAGCACCCAGGAACAGCGCATTGCCATAGTCCAGCCTGGATATCACCAAAGCCTGCAGAACCGTTCTCTGAGCTGGGGGTGGAATTAGCCAGAGGATTTTTTTTAATCCATCTAAGTGCACCAAAGCAAGATGCCGCTACCCTGGAAACCTGAGGCTTAAGGGAGAGCTTTTTATCAATAATGAAACCAGGTTTTCGAATTTAATGCCAGAGGCTGGTACAGGGCCCAGAGTGTCAGGCCAGTGTTTGATCCCCCAAAGCTCCGGGTTATAACCCAGAATAAGCACCTCAGTTTTGGTGCTATTTAGCTTCAGAGCGTTACTGGTCAGCCTTGAAGAGACATTCCTCAAACCAAGCTTCAGCAGAGAAGCATCTTGGTGCTGGGCAGCAGAAAGGGAGAAAACAATCTGGGTATCATCGGCATAGGTAAAATAGTCAAGTCTGACTTCGCAGCAATGTCAACCAGAAGGCGACCATAGAAATTAAAAGGTGACAGGCTCAAAATAGAGCCCTGAGGAACTCCGGAGGTTAAAGCTAAAGTGTGTGATCTCACTTGTCCGAAAATACCTGAAAGGTGCGGTCCTTTAAAAAGGAGATCAACCACCTCAGAGCCAGACCCACGATACCAGAGGCTTTGAGATGGTCTAACAGAATGGAATGAGACACCATTTTGAAAGCCGTGCTCAAATCCAAGAGGATGAGAGCAGAGGAGTCAAGTTGTACCCTGAGGTGCTCAGTATCCCCAAGAAGAGAAGACTCTGTACTATTGCCAGGTCTACAGCCAGACTGAGAGGGATGCAACAAATTGTGGTGACATGGCAAGAAAGCAGAGTATTAATGTGTCGTTCCAAAATGTTTGAACCCCCAGACAAAAGAAAAATAGGATGAAAATTAGACCAACAAAGGGGGTCAAGGCCTTCCTTTTTTAGGAGAGGAAGGACAAGTGCATGTTTCCACTCCAGAGGAACCAAGAATGTACTAAGAGAAGTATTGAGGAGGTTAAAAATCACAGAAAGGACCATGTCGTCCAGGAGGATAAGTTTAGATGGGGAAAGAGGATCAAGAGGTGATCCAGACTTGATATATCTCAATAACAGCTTCAAGGAAGGCAAATCTAATATATGATGTGCAAGCAAACTTTAAATGATATGAATATTGTTATCCATTTGGAATTGTTGATTTTATTGCCCAGGGGCACAGTGCAATTATAATGGGACACGTTTTTATAGGTATTTGTCCAATAGAAATTAATCAGTTATTGTTGGTTCAGATGTTAAGGTTCTCTCCTGCCAAAATACATAATACGTACACATGCTTGATGTATATATTTAAACATGTATAGAATTTAGAATTATTTTAATTCCTTTGACACATGACTTTGAATTGTCATACTTTAAAGTTCTGATTGTCCTGATTACGTCTAATGGCTAGCTAGAAAGAAAAACGAGTTTTATTCAGTGTGCCTTTTTCTTATATACATGGTTGAAAAATACATTTCAACATGTATGGTGTACATGGTTTAGAATTATTTTAATTTCTGGTGATGTGGTCCTGAATTATAGAAAGAGTGATTAATTTTATAATTTGAATTAAGATTCTCTTCACTAGGTTCATTCAATAGCTAGAAGAAAGACGAGGGCAATTCAATGTGCATTGTTGAAGACAGTTTTGAAGTCTGTTATCACTTGTGGTTATTGTACAACACCCACAGATGCAAAAAACAAATGTGTAGTAAATAGCTCCCCGGAAGCGATGATCAAGGCTACGTTTAGCCGAAACGTGTTCAATGGTAGCCAGACATCAATAAACTGAAACAACGCACACACGGCATCATCATCCTTTTGGGCACAAAGAAGTTTGTGCAAACACATATGTTTATATGTGTGTGTGAGCAAGGCAGGAGAGACCGACGAAATGTTTTACGCTGTAATTTAAATGAACTGTGAAGAATTAATATCCCTATGGTGTCAGTACCTGCTCATTGATGGACTGGTGTTGGAGTCTATCTATCTATCTATCTATCTATCTATCTATCTATCTATCTATCTATCTATCTATCTATCTATCTATCTATCTATCTATCTATCTATCTATCTATCTATCTATCTATCTATCTATCTATCCATCCATCCATCCATCCATCTATCTATCTATCTATCTATCTATCTATCTATCTATCTATCTATCTATCTATCTATCTATCTATGATAAAATTAGGTGAAACCCCTAAGGGCCCACATTTGACTAAGTTAATATGAAGGGTGTCATTTTAAGTTAGGCAGACAATATGAAGGGTGTCATTTTAAGTTAGGCAGACCTACTGACTTTGTCAACGGGCCAAAACACCAAATTATAAATATGGCTCTATTAGCTTTATGAAGAGTTCAGCATATCAACATATATTTAGCACACCTATTGTTGGCAAAAATAACCAATAATTGTAATCAAATGAATATTTAATTAATTCGCTCAGTGCAAAAAATGTTTTACATGATATCAGTGGGCAGATCAGGGATGCACTTCCCCCTTGCCCATGTAGTGCTCTTCCCTTCCTAAACTAAAAGTTCAAAAGGATTCTTTTTGATCCCAAAAAATAAGACAAAATGGTGGCTGCTTTTTTTTTTTTTTTAAAGCCCTGCGGGTGGGCCTGGGCCTGTGGATCACACCAAATTCTTTATTTTTAAAAATGAGGATGAGGTGCACGTAGACTGCCCTTCACTGAGACGATTTCGGTCCCCGGGACCCTTCACCACTTTTTAGTAGGAGAGGGAGTAATGAGCCTCTCTGTCTGAGCTGATTTATTACCAGGTGCACCTTTAAAAGGGAGGAGGTCAAGGAGTCCTCTTCCCTGCCTCTTTGTGGCCCTCAGGACCCCATCCTCTTGGGACACTTTGTGTAATTAATGAAGGTTCATGACCTTGATAGAACCAGGGACCTAAATTGGCCTAGGGACCCCATCCATGAAGCCAGATCCAAGCAGTCTCCCGGGGACCCCATGCCCCGGGACACTGATGTTTTCCACCTGGTAGTGTGTTTGCATACCTTGCCTGCACTCTCTGAGGAAGAAAACACAACTGTGCTCCCACCCTTGGAGAAGCAGTGAAAACAACTGCTCCCAGGTGGATGCAAAGGAGAATGTGTGCTGGCTGTGGAGCCCGCTGGGGCCGCGAGGGCCTCAGAAGAACAGCATGCACTCCAGGATGAGTTGTTAGAGGGCCTTTATTTGTTATAACGTTGTAACGCATTTTCGCACAGGAGTGCCTCTATCAACGAATGACAAGTGAAATTCAACCAGTGGGTTGTAAATGTAATTCACGAGAAAAGGACATAAAGAAAATACGCAATACATTCATCCCATAGAATGGGACTGTTGCATGACCACGATATTAGAAGAAAGTCAGCATTTTTACTGGGACTCTATTAGCATGCGGAATGATTCTCAGATGCTTGTGGGATTTGAACGAATGATTAAAATGAGTGCTAATTCTATAACAGATTACCAGTACGTTGACTCCTACTACTTTTTAAATAAAGTCCTGCACAGTTTTTGACAGTTTTATGGCCATTGTCAGTGGCAACAAATCCAATGCTGAGTCCCCTTTGTCTAAGCCATTCATAGATTTTGGTGCTACATTTTTTCAATAGGTTGGCAGCTGTATGTGATTTCTCTGTGGAAAACATCGCAACTGCTGTATGCTATCAAATGCCTCAGAATGCATAATGACCAGTTAAGCCAGAGCTAGCTTTTCAAGTAGATTGAAGTAGATCCAGTGTGCAGTGAAGCACATGTAATCTGCTGCTTGACAACTGGTCCACATGCTGTCCTGAGGTGGATGGAATAAACAGTGCTTGGCACTCATTTGGCAAGCACTTACAGCACTTGAGAGTGCAGCGCCGGCACAGCAACAATGAAAAAATGTATTCCAGCATTGAACCCTCGATTTTAGACAGCTGGTCTCTACATAGTTTGGAAATCCCTCGAATTTCTTGACAAAAAATGGAGGAGTTAAAGCATTAAATTAATTATGTTTTTTTGCCAGCTTTCCAGAGTCTGTATGGGCATTCTCATGGATTGGTTGTTGTGACTGTTTTCTTTGTGATACCTCCACTACGGGGAGCAAGCTGGCTGCTTGGGCGCTTTGGGGTGACCCTGCCCCTTATGCCATTTTGAGGTTGCTGTGGGTGATGACCACATAGAATGAGAGACAGTCGCAGGCCTGTTCATATATAACTCCATCATCCTCTTCTTCCTCCCAACGACCTAATTTTATAAGTTCAACTTCTTCTTCTCGCTCATAAGCACCTATCATTTTGAGATGTAATTCCCACATAATTGCAAGTTTATTTTTCAGATGGGCCAGTTGGCCACCAGTAACGTAAAATGCCCACCTGGCTCACCACATTATTTTATACAACAAATTGGGCTCTCTGCAATCTGATCCTCATGCGGCCTGAATGTGAAGACATCCCAAACTGGGGAGGAGAGCTTTCTTATTGCGTCAAACTCTGAAGAATTTGTTGAGGTGAAATTAGGTGGTTTTGTTTGCTTTTAGGGCTGACTGTGACTGAGGTAGAGGTAGTGGTGCTGTAGGTTTTGGATCTTGAAAAGATGAAAGCAGGCGTGCAGAACTACATGACTCCGAGCAGGTTAAATAGAGGTGATCTGTACTTCCTTTGTGCTACTCCCCAAACCAACAATCACTGGCTTGCTATTATCTTCCTCAAGTTGAAGACTCTCTGGAGCCTTCTGTTTCACTTTTATCTCCCGTGTGATCTCCTTCGGGATCCAGTCCATGTCTAGATAATAATTAGGAGAACTAGGAGAATATGGGGGCTTGTTCTTTCTTTTTTTTCCTTGCTGGAAATCATGAAGCTGATGTGACTAATGGAAGAGGAGTCCAACAACATACTAATATGCAGGAATCTCAACACCCGTGTTTGTTCCTACTTCCAGAGGAACAGTTTTTACAGACTGTGGTTCCTTTTGTTGGCTTTCCTGTGAAGATTTGGCTTTGCTACTGAGAGAATTCAATTTCTGACTCACCGCTCTCCATAACTGCAGTAGCTGAAGTGGAGAGAGACATGGGCTTTGGTTTTGTGGTGGTGCCGTTGATGCAGGGGTGATCCTCCTTCTAGTCTCTTCGTATCCAGTTGAGAGTGCCGCGGTATGTCACATTTATGGAAAAAGAATGAGGGATTGATGCCAAAAGTGACAATTACACCAGACTATTTCTTTCCTCACTGGTTAATTTACTGACACGACCCTCGTTCTCTGGGGCCATCTTCTTTACTTTGTGTATGTATTAGCACGCAGCACAAGGAGAACCAGAAGACAACGCTGGTGTCACTGACAGCCAATTTGTGGACTTCTCTCTGTCTCAGTATCATGTGTGACGTCTTGTGCACCTGCAGGCAACAACAACAAATAATAAGGAAGTCAGTGAAACTTGGGCAATCTAGTTAATAGAATGCCTGTCATCATCATCATCCCATATGCTTAACAATAGTGTGCCTGTGCATAAACGAATTATTTTTTCTAGACACTACACAGGAAAAGCTAGCAAAATTGGTGCCCCTTGAGGGCTGATGTGACCGGTATGGGAAGCAGGCAATAATCAAATACATTCAATAATAGCTGATATCATTCCAGAGGGCATGAGGGGGTCCCTATGAAGGTGGGGGCATCCAAATATCCAATATCGAATTCATTAACTAAATAATAGCTGGTATCCCTCTAGGGTTCATAGTACCCCTAGGGGAGGTAGATACAAACCTAATAAATTCAAGAAATAATAGCCAGTGTCCAGCAAGGGCCCATGATGATAACCCTGAGGGAGGCATGGTGAGACAGACAAAAGTTGAATAAATGGTTTAAATATAGATGGTGTCACCCTAAGGCTCATAGAGCTCCGCGAAAATCAAATAAATACATCAGAAATAATAACTGGTATCCTTCTAGGGCACGTAAGAGGCGGGCCGGACTTGCCATAGCAGGCACAATGACTATGACACACACACACATACACAAAAGACATTAAGCACCGCTAAATGGTGATTGCCCACATTGCTAGCAGGGAAGGAGACCTGGAGAAAAAAAGAACATGGTCATCCTGTCCTGACTGGAGCACCTCCTCCTCCCAAACTAAGGGGGTCATTAGGATCGCGGACGGACTTGAGTCCGTCCGCAACCCCTGAGTAGGAGGGAACGTCCGCATGGGCTGCGGCGTTCCCTCTGTGCAGATTAGGATGTGACCGCCAGGGTGGCGGTCACATCCTCTATTTTTAACATTGCGGCGGGTGCGGCTTCAAGCTGCACCCGCAGCAATGTTAAAAAAGCACGCATTGCATTTGTATGTTGAAAAGTGGCAGGCACCGCGCGGTGCCGGCGGCATTTTGCATACAAATACAGGGGGGTACCAAAGGTACCCCCCACCCACCCTTCACCTAGGGGCCCCGCAACGGGCCCCTTCAGTGAAGTTACACATGCTTTTCCACGGCGGAAAAGCCGCCGCGGAAAAGCATGTTTCTGAGCACATCCTAATCTGGCTGACGGTGTCTGAGAGACACCGTCAACATATTAGTGCTTTTCCGCCGCAGTTGTAAGCCAACCGCGGCGGAAAAGCTGCGGACGGAAACCAGGACCCACCAGCCATCCTAATGTGGCGGTGGGTCTTGGTGGGTCAGCAGAGGATTTTCTTCATCCTCCGGGCCGGCGGTGGCTTCCGCCGCCCCGGAGGATGCGGAAAATCCTCCATCCTAATCAGCCCCAAAGTCTTTTTTATTGCAGGGAAAGGATTTCACAAATATATATACCCAAAATGTCTCTGGCTCCACTCATGAGACTATTCTTTACCTATTATCAGTAGATTAGCAATGTCAGAAATCAAAATAAACTATTAAAATGCTGCAACATGTAAGTCAACATCAATTAACCTTCCAGCATAATTTTAAAAGTTGCAGAAACAATACAATCAAAACCACCTCACACATACACAATCTTCCAATCAAATGGCGGGAAAGTACACGAGGAAGTAGGCAACTGAAACAAAAATGTTTGTCTACATGGGTCTGGACTCCACCAGCGACCTAAAACGCAGCCACCAACAGGCACAAGTTGACAAAAAATAGTATACATTTTGCATGAATACAAAATAATCCACAAGACTCTAAAATTATTTTTTTAAACATATATCACAGATGCAGTGAGAAATTGAAAAATGTGTTAACGATACACCAAAGCCCTATAGCAGGGCAGATGAGGTCCCAAACAGTAAAGAAACAACACAGTAAAATTATTACCAAATCTGCAAAAAACACGAGGAAATGGAGACACTGTATATTACAATGACAAGCCTCAGCCATCCCAAAAATCTGCAAACATTGTAATTTAAAACATTGTAATCCCACGTGGGCCCCTACTCAAAATTCCTGGCTATCCAGTAGCAAACAAAAATAGAAGAAAAAAATGCAACCAAAAATTGTGTGTCCCCTCTTTCAAACAATAAACATTTTATAAAGACATGTAACGGGCGTACTCGATTTTTCTCAAAAGTTAGAGATTCCAATGGTGTGGATGAAGACAAAAAGAGAGTGATGCTTTCCCTCCAGTCGAAATCCAAAATGGCCAAGATCCGAGCAAACTAAAGTGTATAAAAAGCATACAAAACGGTACTGGATGGAATGCTTGATTTAATCTGAGCCACTGGTAGTCACTCAGGTTCGCATCCAAGTCCATCATTATTTTGCACACAATGCCTCCACAGTTTGGGTCAAGTTCTGAACAAAGTAGGGAAGGACTATTCAGGACAGGAAGATGAAGTTGCTACTGTATGTACAATAGTCTCCCAGTCTCTATGGCACTTTTGTCCTGCAAAAACATAAAAATAAACATTTGCTTCCTGCTACAAAAAAAAACATACCCAAACAGTCCTCTAGGATTACAATTCAACTTGAAAATGTATGTTCAAGTTAATTTTCAGGCACTAGCATTAAAGAACTGCTGGCCTTGGTCGGGACTCCGGTTACACGCTCAAAAGAATTACTCGAACAGTCCGCTTGGGTAAAAAAATCAACCTGAAGGGTATGTTTGAGTTATTGTTCAGCAGCATTGCTCCTGCTCTTGTTTGTAAAATCTTTCCAAGGTTTAGTGTAAGCTATATGAAAGGCTGTTCTTTTTCCTACCTAGGCTCAAAATTGTGGATTTTTTGCCGGACCCTCTCAGAAAGTGTATGTCATTTCTTACCTTTTCCACAAATCTGAAAACTTTGCTATTCTAAGTCACTGTCTTGGGACATTTTGATCTGCGTCTGCTTTGTGACGGGAAACCCTTTGTGGTAGCTGTGCATGTTATAAGTTGATAATAATAAAAATAGTAATTAAATGCAGCAAAACTGCCAATTGAGCTATTTCTGTGCTCTTATGTTGGAATTTTTCCCCAAACTGAATTCTTGCTACACCCAACCCCTTTATGGCCTAATGTTTGCCATTACATGTAAATGTAATTATGCCAAATGCACAAAATTATGCCAAATGACGCTGGTGTAATGAAAATCACGCACACGCCTCTCGTCCCAACTAAGCATGGGCGGAAAATCCGTTCCGCTCGCGGATTTTGCGGATTTTCGGTAAATTCGCAATCCGCGAACGCTCGCGAATTTACCGAAAATCCGCAAATGCGCACGCAGCGGATTTTTTTTTCTTGGTGATACAATTTTGCGGCGTGCGGTGTAAGTTCGCAATTGCGAACATGTAGGTGCGGCGGGCAGCAACAATCTCGCACTCGCGAAATTACAAAAATTGCAATTCTGCACAAGAAATCCACTAGCAAGCAGCATAGACCTTCTGAAAATGATGATTTTTATCAGAATAACTCCTCAGGTTGACATTTGCCTGCACTTTTTTGGATTTGAGGCCTTTTGACTATCTTTGGATCACTTTTGGATTAGAAATCAACTTTCACAAGTAAGCTTGTTTGGGGCATTACAGTTGCTGTAATGCTGTTCTGCAGAAAAACGAGTTTTGCAAAAGTGAAAGCATTCAGCAGGTGCAAAAGTTCAAACTCATCATTAGTAACCATTCCCTGTAGTGCATCCTGACTGGGGCCCCTCCAGAGTTCATTTGCTAGTTGCAACAATTGTATGACCCTGCTCTGACCCTCACAGCAGGCTCATAGAATAGCTACAAGTAGGCCACAAAGGTCCTGGAAAAAAAATTGCACTGCAACAGAAAGCAAATTACAGATAAGGAAGCAGATGCCAGACTGGAATTTTATAACAGGGCAGGTGTGCTTGCTTTTTACCCCCATAATCTACAGTGATGATGAACCAGAGGGTGGCATTGATGTACCAGAGGGTGGCATGGGTAAAACAGAGGGTGGCATGGGTGAAACATAGGGTGGCAGGGGTGAAACAGAGGGTGCTGGGAACCTGTGATGATGAACCAGACGTAGAAACAATATAATCGCGACCGTTGCGAGCCGACATGTAAGTTCGCAATTGCGAACTGGTACAAAACCCTCGCGAACTTTGCGAGCACACAAAAAAACGCAAATTCGTGAGAATTAGCGGATTTTGCGGATTGCGAGTTCGCAAATTCGCAAAATTTGCGACCGCCAGATTCGCAAAATTTGCCCATGCTTAGTCCCAACTCTCTGTGTCCATGAGCAGAGCCATGCCAATGGTCAGGTCTTTAAATTGGCTGAACTGCATAGTGTTGCCACATAGGGTATGTTCAGAGTATTTATGACCCTATGGTTCCACACATCCTTGGACACAGTCTTCCTTATGGGGTGCCATCTTGGCATGCTCTTGATCAGTAGAAAGTGTTTTCAGGTGAAGTATGGGCCCTTCGTGGTGATGGAAAGAAAGAATTTTCTTTAATTGTGTTGTGCTGGCACTTTCTGCAGAGCAGTACTACTAACCTACTAACCAAATTAGTACGAAAATTCCAGCCACTTACGTTCACTGCAGTGCTGAGCTGTATACTCCAATGTATTGCATAAATGCTTCTTCATAGAGCACATATTTACCCAAAGGTGAAGATCCTAACTTCATGTAAATTCCAAAATACAAAATAAGCAATGGAGACAGAAACCTCCCAGGTAAAAAATAAAAACCCAAAGAATAGTAAACATTCATTCAAACACGATGCCATGGTCAATAAGGAGTCCACTAAATGCATGTCCGGTATATATACTAATGGTCAAAATTAGCTGGTAAATAATAGTTAATTTTATGGTCATCGGGAGCAAGAGTGTTAGGTGAAATCAACTAGCACCAATTTATTATGGCACAGAACTGAAATCACTGATCATGAAGGCAGCGGAAGTAAAGAAAAATTTCCGTGAGGTATGCACACTTTACTCCTGGGACTTATGAAAGACAGAGTCATGTCATTCGGTTACAGTTTATGTCACATTGAATGATCATATGTTTTCTTAATTACAAACGCTCTTCAAATGCTGTTGCTAGTTTTCTCACTAAAATTTTAGGTCAGGTCAATTTAAGTGTTTCACTCTAAATTATAATGTTGCACCTTGATTTCCCCGAACACTTTTGCTTCCAGTTTTGCAATGGTTTACCTGCTACTTTTGTCCATTAGTGCATGCACCCAGTCATGGATTTCTATGCATTCCTAGTCTGAAAAGTGTTAACTTGGGGTTTTGTCAGTATATCATGGGAAAGCATTATGTTTGATCAAAACGAGACACCCAATGTAGATTGCTGGAAATTGTTCACAAGTGTTGCCATTAGTGATCAACATGGCAGCGCACATGCAATTCCCCAAACGTGTCCTGGTTCTTAGAAAGAGAACTCGCTTTGTACAGTTGGTGCATGAAATCAATAAAAGGAAACTGTTGAGTTCTCAATGAAAAATTTGAAGAAAAGGTCTTTTTAGAGTCCTACGAAATGTAAAAATATTAGTTTCCAACCATAGCTCAAGCTTTCCTCCATGCCTGTGCTATGACCCTAGAAGACCACGTCCTCCCAAACTTGCCCTCCGATGTTTAGGTACAGTGATCAAACATGCGGATGTCCAATGAGGCAGACTAAATGGGATGTGTTTTTTTTAAAGATGTCGGAAATGCAGTTAGTGCGAGTTGCTGGACAAATGGCCCGTGACAGATACAGAGGACCCAAAACCAGCATCTCTTCTGGAGAGGGAGCCAATGTAACTGATGAAGGTGAGACGAGACACTATCAACTTATCAAGGGTCCATGAAATGGTCAGTTGCAATTAAGTGGCTGTTACCATAGCAAATAACAGGCCACAGCAGTGCCTACACTAATGTTTAAATAAGGGGAGTCCAATGTAAGTCCAGGGCATCTGGATCCATAGTAGATTTTCAAAAATGCCATTGACTGTGTAAAAGAGCTTCATTGGAGCGTGTTGAATGTATAAAGATCTGACAAGCATCCTCCCCTGACCCCAGATCCACCCCTGACCCTGGATCCACCCCTGACACTGGATCTGCCTCTGACCCTGGATCCGCCCCTGACCCTGGATCTGCCTCTGACCCCAGATCCGCCCCTGACCTTGGATCTGCCCCTGATCTGCCCTTGACCCCAGATCGGCCTCTGACCCTGGATCCGCCTCTGAACCTGGATCCGCCCCTGACCCCGGATCCAGTTGGTATAGCCATGGTGTTGCTTAAGCCGTTAAAAAGTGAATGCTTGCATTTTACTGAGCATGTGTCATTTGTAGATAGCTGTGATCATGTTAAATTGGACACTGAGGGCCCAGTTCACAAAGGGCCTCCACACTGGCTGCAGAGGCCCCGCTGCCCCGGTGGGCGCCAGGCTCTCATGGCAGGGCCTAAGCATTGCAGTTCCCCATTGGAAAGGTCCCGCCACAACGGCAGGATCTCCGCCAGGAGTACATAGGTGCTTTGTGAGCAGGGCCAGTAGTTTATTATTGCTGGAGTGTGGTGTTAGGAGTTGAGTCGCAGGAATGTGCTGCAATGAGTGTTTTTACTTAATGGTTGTCTGTGATCTGGAAGTTAGATATTTTTGGTTTACTTCTGTTAAAGAAGAGAATGAGCCCTTCCGTGTGGAGGGATTAACTATAACTCACAAGATAGTGAATTATTTGGGACTCTAATAAGCAACCTTAGTTACAACTGAAACATAATACGACACGGAAAGCTGAATGAGGCCAGGAAACACCCTGCCTGTTTCACATAAGCTGGTTTCACGTGGGTTTTAGATGTGTGGTTGTGACTTGTGTCCAATGGTTGGCTGAACACACTGACTGTGTACCTGTGCCTTTTTTACTTGATTCCATATTGGTTATACCAAGCTGTCTGTACAGCAAGCAATATGCACAGTCCCTCAAACGCCAGCTCTTCAGACTTCTGGGATTCTTAATAAATTCTCCAGCAAATAAAACGCTGAACCCTCAATGGCGAAAAGAATACTAAGAGCCTAAGGGAGAACACAATTCCAGGGTTGTGACACGGTGAGAAGAGGGGTTAACCAGTTAGCAGAGATTCTCTGGAGCTGGTGGTCATTGGCAGCCATGCCAGCAGACAATCGTCACGTCCACTCGCCTGTGAATTAGTGCTTCTGCGAGACCACCTCTCCCCCACGTCACAAGGCAGCGGTCACAACACACGAGCCCCGATCATTTCGAGTAAATAGAAGGCGATGCGCACTTGCGAGGGAAGCTGCATTCTTTCTATCACAGCAAAGCTGCAAAAAACAGAAAATGCTAGAAATCGAATAAAAGAAGCGCACCGAGTCACCTAACCAGACATAGAAAAAAACCTACAAATATTAAATTGCCAATATGCAGAAGTGAAGGCAGCACTCAGAAGTGCGCGGTATAATATAATTCTGTAGCAGTGCGCCCATGTGACGTCCTTGTTTCCATTCCGCGTGAAACAGGCAGCAGATCCTTGAGGGTGTTTGTCCATCCCGGGTGCGTGGGGTGTTGGGGTGCCCTGGGGCTCGGGTTGCTCCAGCTTTGAAGTCGTAAAACCAAACAGCATGATAAATAGACAAGCGTTTTGCCTGCAAACGTATTTTGCATCTCATGATGCATCTATCGGCTGCCCTTGAGCGAGAAATTGGGCCTACTGTCAACAAGCTGTCAAGCTTGACTGGGATATCCTGCCCAGCACTGTTTACTTCTTTTGCAGCACAGTCTGAGACTATATTTCGCTGGGAAGAACTATTTATTTGCAAATCGTGAAAGGATTAATGACTAGAATCTGTTGTCGCCTCGGGCAGTGTCTTGTCAGGTCCCACCACCCCTCCTCAACGGATTTCTTCTCGTGCCTTTGATAAATTGACTAAATATCCCCAAAAGAAACTGTCCAAGTGACAATCGCGCGCAACAGGCCCAGAGAGGCACGGAAAACATGTGTTCGGATTTGCAAAGCTGATTTTTGTGATCCAAACGCTGCGACGTGGCTTCAAAATAAAGGAATAATGTCCCTTTGTGAAGTGCCTTTGGGTGGAGGCGGAGTAGTGGATTATCAAGGAGTCTTAAAGCAGAGCTGTGGTCACAGCGCCTACAGCTTCATCCCTCTTGTTGCGTGCCCGCCATGTTGTTTTTCTCCTAAACACAAGGATGTTTGGAAAGAGAAGCGTGGTTACTTTGTAAAGCGCTTTGATGTTCGGCCTCCTGTGTGCGAAACCGGCTGGTTGTTTAGTTTTGTCAAACATCTTTCGTTTGAGGTTGTCAAATATTGTTATTTATGCTCTTCTGTCAAATCCTTTCGAGCCCCATGTGATATATTTTATAGGACATGTCATTTACAAATCCAGCCCAGTCATTAGTAGCAACGCCCCTGTCCTGTAGTTCCTAGGAATCTGCAGGACCTGTGCGTTTTGGATGACCTAAACTGAGGGCTTGGTGTCCAAACCGCTTATGGACACCCCTACTAGATGTGTCAGCCGTTAGGCCAGCTAGTTCTACAGTGCCGCTACCACCCACCTGCATCTTACAGTGGTGTAGGTCATTTCTGGCAACCACTGAACCGGACAACCCTGATTCCTCAGGGATCGTGAAAAACAGTACAGTACTTTTTGCTAAGTCACTCGTGCTTACTTATTCTCAGAAAATACACAGGATGGCAATTAGGACGTTTCCATAAGTATTTATTAGTCCAGCGTCAGCCTTAAGTTAAACATATTTGCTGCGACAATCAGGACACAGAAACATATGAAAGAAATCACAAGTACTAATATAGTAAACAGTACTTACATTTCTACTAAGAAGATGAGCATATACAGTTCAGATAAAATAGTAGCATTTGCATAATCCTATAATGCGCGCCTAAGTAATTTGCCTAAGAGTTCCTAACCTAGATATGTAGGTGTAGCATGCATATGTGTGTAGATAAATATGTATGTATCTTGCCAAGAATCCCCTAGGGAAGAACCAAACCCCTCACCTGATGGTAGAGAACGAAGGACCCCGCCCCTGCTTCGAGGATGACACCCATCAAGGGATGTCAGATCGCTACCTGTGAAAGATTCAGTATGCAGGACCTTGGAAGGAATTCTTCTCTAATTTGCAGGGGGGAATAAGGGTCTTATATACTAGAGTGGTCACTCCAGGGTTTCTTCTAGAATCAAAATGTTTTTAAAACAATCACAATTCTTTTTAAAACAAGCATGAATGTTTTTCCAAACAAATGCAATCATGCACAGCTGACTGTTGGTCAAAGATTAAAATAGTGGTGACCCTTATACAGAATAAATAAACGTTGACTGAGGGCATGTTTATGTACGTCAGGTACAGGGATTATGATAGAATACCAAGAGCCTGGTGTTAAAGAGGCAGGAGCAAGCTACTAGGTAAAAGGTCACCTGGTTCAGAACCGCAATTGTTGTGTGGATAGGACAATGTATGACAAAATGAGTATACGTGACAGGCCTAGCCTAAAGGGCATGACACACCCCTTCAAATATTGTCAAGCTCAATATTACTGAAGCCCTCCTCGGACATGTGGTCTCTCCCTGGGAAGCTGTTCAAGTCCCTTCTATTTATGTTCTGAAATCATTTTATATAATGTCGACAAAGCATCTCCATGATATGATTTCAAAACCCTTCTTTGAAGTATTTTCAACACCTCAGTGGCGGCTCCTCCACTATGGCGGAAGAGCGTCGCCTCCCCTGCTAGCCCCAAAACTTGAAAAATTAAACAATGATAAAATGGGTTTATTATCGGTGAATTTTTCAAGTTTTAAGGGCCGGGTGAGTCTTGAGGGCAGGGCCATCGAGGGGGAGTGGTGGGCATTGCTATCAGTGCACATGTCTGTTTGGCGAGGCGTCTCAGGACGGCTAAATCAACATGCGCATTGAGCTGTCTCCAACCCGAGCTGCATTGCTGGGTTGGAAACAGCAAGCACAGGCTCCCAGTCTCTCTCGGAACACAAATTCAGGGCACTCAGGCCAATCCTGATGCTGCTTTTAAGCATAGGAGCAGTGTCAGGATTAGCCACAGGGGAGTCTGGGAGCCTGTGCTGCAGCGAGGACTCAGAGTAGAAGAGCGGTGGTGGCTGTTTTTTTTTTTTCCCCCTTTTTTTAAATGTTTTCTTTATTGGCTGTCATCTACCGTCCCCCCCTGTTATTCCGCCCTCACACCATTCGCTACTGGCCTCTGTATGCGATATTGTCAAAACCCCTCTGTTTGATATTGTTAAACACCCATGTTCAATATTTTCAAAGTCCATTAGTGCATTATTATCTATTACTAAACATTGTCCAGCTTGCTGCTTGTGAGGCTATTAAAATTCTTCTGTATGGTATTGGTAAATGTAATCTGTATGATATATTTGAAGGTTCTCTGACAGGGGTTGCTAAAGACCCTTAGTTTGATACTGGCAAAGTCCATCTGGGGGATTTACCAAACTCTGTTTCTTTGAAATTACCGTCACTACCACCAAATATGCTAGAACTGTGCAAATCTAAAATTCCTAAGGCAAAGTTGTGTGCACAGTTCTTTTGCACAACTGGTTGAAGATGGACAGGACACTGCCCAAACAACTTGAGCCTCAGCGTGGATATGGTTGACTCCATAACCAGGTCTATGTGCATGGAAAACGTCATTCAATGGCATGCCTGGATGTGTTTTTTTCTGTGACATGAAGGTAAACATTTTGAATAGGCCATTCAATGGCATGCAACTTTTTATAAATAAATCTGACTCTGCACTAAAGAGCGTTAAAGAAAACCATCCTCACTGGGCATGGACCGCCTGGTGTCAGTGACGGCTCCTCTGATAAGGCAGAGGATCAACGCCCCACTGCTCGTTGAGCAGTGCAAAAGAAAAAGAAAATGAAAATAACAAGAAGCTATTATCATTTTATTTTTCTTTTCAGTACCCTGACTCCTGGCTAGGCTCCCCATCGTCAGAGGGAGCAGGAGTGGTTTGCACTCCCTCCCTAAGTGTGCATGACAGCTTGATCAGCCCTCTGGGGCCGTCCAAACAGTCATGCGCACTTGGCATGTTCTCCATTGGGCTCTGTTGCACAGCCCAAAGAAGAACATGCCCAGCCTCCCAGTTACTGCCTGAGCAGCCGTTTTGGCCGCTCAAACCAATCACGCCGCTGGTCCGGCAGTATCGTAATTGGCTGGGAGAGTCCAGGATACTGGATGCTTCCAGTGCTCTGCGAGGACTGAGGAGAGACATGCAGCAGCGGCAAAGAAGGTAAGTTCATTTTTTATTTTATATCAGGCCTTTCCTCCTCCCACCCCTAGCCCCACCACCCCCATACAGAAACAGCTGTCACTGCCTGGTATGCCAGTTCCATCAGCAGTACCAAACGTTCCACAGTGTTTTTAGTCAACACCATTTGCCCCTCAATCACAAGCCATTTTTCTAAGGCCAAGCAGAAGGTCAGGCATCTCCTGTGTGTTCCCCACCACATGTGCAGGACGTGTGCCAAGTTTGAGGCTCTCTTTAATTCAGATGCCAATGTCATTCAAATGTCCTCAGTGCTACCCCAATAGCAAAGCAGATTATATTTTTTCCCTGCACTATACTGCTCAGGATCTTTAGATTGATTGTCAAAATAATATGGGGCTGAACATTTCCTGAACTTGAGATGGAGTTTCCTGCCTTCCACTGAGGAGGATGTGTTATTTACTGTGGTCATCTGCAAAGCGGGTGAAATACAGCAATTTTCTATTCCATTCAAAGAGTCTGGCTGCATTGTTGTCAGAAATTATACCACCGGCCTGTTCCTCCTTAGAGTCTTTCCTGCCCTTCAGGAAGGCTCTCTTTTGCATGGTAGTCGTCTATTGGAACACAATTTCTACTGCCCCAGTGGTGAGCCATCAGTTTGCTAAGAGTCTCCAGCCTGCACGGCGAGATCCCAGGTTTCTTTCTGACCTGAAAGTTCGCTGATACAGGCCTCGTTATCATAACCCAACCCAACACTTTCCTATTCACCCGACACTATAGAGAAAGGGAATTCTCCTCTGACAGTATGCCCATGCCTCTTCCAATTCCACTTATTAGTTGGCCAACAGCTCCCTTGCAATTTTGTGAGGTTTCTGAACTGGCAATGTGTTGACAACTGGGAGGCATGCACAGTTCTTTTGCACAACTGGTTGAAGATGGACAGGACACTGCCCAAACAACTTGAGCCTCAGCGTGGATATGGTTGACTCCATGACCAGGTCTATCTGCATGGAAACGTCATTCAATGGCATGCCTGTATGTGTTTTTTTTTGTGACAGGAAGGTAAACATTTTGAATAGGCCATTCAATGGCATGCAACTTTTTATAAAAAAATCTGACTCTGCACTAAAGTGCGTTAAAGAAAACCATCCTCACTGGGCATGGACCGCCTGGTGTCAGTGACGGCTCCTCTGATAAGGCAGAGGAGCAACGCCCCACTGCTCGTTGAGCAGTGAAATAGAAAAAGAAAATGAAAATAACAAGAAGTTATTATCATTTTATTTTTCTTTGTGGGACTCCGACTCCTGGCTAGGCTCCCAGAGGGAGCAGGAGTGGTTTGCACTCCCTCCCTAAGTGCGCATGACAGCTTGATCGGCCCTCTGGGGCTGTCCAAACAGTCATGCGCACTTGGCGTGTTCTCCACTGGGCTCTGTTGCACAGCCCAAAGAAGAACATGCCCAGCCTCCCAGTTACTGCCTGAGCAGCCGTTTTGGCCGCTCAGACCAATCACGCCACTGGTCCTGCAGTATTGTGATTGGCTGGGAGAGTCCAGGATACTGGATGCTTCCGGTGCTCTGCGAGGACTTAGGAGAGACATGCAGCAGCAGCAAAGAAGGTAAGTTCATTTTTTATTTTATATCAGGCCTTTCCTCCTCCCACCCCTAGCCTCACCACCCCCATACAGAAACAGCTGTCACTGCCTGGTATGCCAGTTCCATCAGCAGTAACAAACGTTCCACAGTGTTTTTAGGAGCCAAATCTTTGATCAAATGCAGGATGGTGCCTCTGTACTTGCAGGATCTATATTTTCCAGTTCTAGTCCTGCAGTTCCACAGGTTGTATCTGAAATTTGTGGTTGGTTCCACTTAGTATAATTCCCCGTGCTCGCATTCAGCCTTATATATCTGCCCCTCGGGTCTTCACGAAGGTAACGTTGGTGGTTCGAACTCACCTGTGCAGATAGGAAATACACATGTTCTTGTACATTGCAGACTGGCTTCTCATAGCTAATGTCAGAACCAGTCGTGGGCACATTTTTAAATATGCCAAATTAATTGACATAATTTTGACAACTTTGTACAACAAACTTTATGCAATATTACAGAATACGCCACAGAGTACGCCATTACATCACATAGTGTTATTTCAGGGAGAAATTTCAATGTAAGATGTACCATTTGGGTCATTTTTTAATGCGAGCAACATTTGAGATAGATGTTTTACATGACCAAACCGTTCATGTAATTTTGAACGCAAAACTACAAATCCAAACATGAACAGCAGTGTTTTGAAAACAAGTGGCAGTTCCTATAAAGTGGGCTGTCAACAAATATCTCAGGTGAATTTTTTGCCTGAACAGAATGTAATGACAATTTCTGAGAGCAAAACTACTTTTTCAAATTGAATTTTAAACTGAATGGACAGTTCGGGTAATCTTTTTGAGTCTCAGATATATTTTACTTAATTGAATGTTAGTTAGTGTGATTTCGCATTAATTTAGTGTAATTACACTATATGAAATGACGTGAGTTACGCCACCCCTTTCTCAGTACCACCTCCAAAGCATGATCTCTCTAATTTTAATTTTTTGGTTTTTCTTAACTTCTCCAACTCCTAATTTCAGCCACAATGTTGGATTCACATTGGGACGATTCAGGATACTGTTGCTTTGAATGCCTTTCCGCCTGCACAGCAAGTCCTGGAAATCTGAGATGCACTTCTGATGTGCAAGATAGGACCTTGTTTTCCAGCCCTGGCGGTCTTGCATCTTTTTGTCTGGTGGCCTATATTCTGCTCATTCTGCCTATGAGGTTGCGCATGCATACACTTCAGTGGCGCTTCCAATTTTAGTGGACTCATTAATAGGCCAACCTGTTGGACGAAATTCTTATCTCTCCAGAGTTGCCCTGGGACTTGTAATGTAATGTAATGTAAAGGACATTCCTAAAGAGCTCCGTTACTCCAATGAGTGTCCTGGCGCTCTGCACCTCCAGTGCAATGTAGCTGAAAGAAGTAATCCTGCTTAAAAAGCCATGTTTTCAGTTTCTTCAGAAACTGGGGAGTAGGTGTAAGTTTTTTTTTTCTAAAGTGAAGGTCCTGAGGGGCGTGGCTAAGATGGCGGGCTAGGCGGACTTGGTTTGCCTCGGCTCCCCGGCCCAGATCCCAAGATCGCCCTTTCCATAAAGCAGTGGCCCCCGTCTCGGGCGATTACTGTCCGGCTGTGCAGAGAGGCGACCGAGGCCGGCGTGAGTGACCCCCGGCAGGCGGGGAAAGTCGATAGAAGGAGAGGCGGCTCCAGCTCGGAGCGAGCGGCGGCCGCCATTACCGGAGGCCCCAGAAGCAACGCGAGCAGACGCCGGTGGAAGGCAGCCCCGAGACCAGTGGAGGCAGCGGAGAGTGTGAGGAGCGGCTGGCCCGGAGGGGACCGGAGGTGAGGAGAGACACTCGGAGCGGTGGACCGCGGCGGCCGGTTGGCTCCCGGCGGGCGGGCTGCTTCCTGCTGGTCCCCGGCCCCGGGTCTAGTCGGCCCGCTAGCAGCTTGGTTGGTGGGGCGCCGGAATACAGACAAGAGGTGAGGCCGCCCGGCCCCTCGCGGAGGTGGCAGGGGAGGAACGGACAGTCAAGGGGACCCAACGGCGGCCCGGAACACCGGCAGCGGCCGAGAGAGGCGATCAGCCGGCCAGTTACCCTGGCCGGCGAAGACACTAACTGAGGCCCCGGCTTCGGGCCTAGCCGGCCTGGTAGGACGGAGAAGCGGAGGAAACCCAGCGAGACGCGGCGGCGGCAAGGCAGACCCTAGACAGGAGAGGGTGACCCCCAGCAGCACACAAGGCCATTCCACGAGGCCTGCCATCGGCCTGGTGGAGCGGAGAGGCCGAGGAGGCCCAGCGTGACACGGCGGCGGCAAGGCGGACCCTGGGGGAGAAGAGGGTGGCTCCCCACAGCACGCGGGGCCCTTACACGAGGTCTGACCATCGCCAGCACAGGAGGTGAGACAGCGCGCTCCTGGAGGGGGTCATAGAGAGCAGTCGGTGGCAGCGGGCCCGATAGCTGGACCGGGGGCAGGACAGGAGCCTCGCGGCTGGAGGGGGGTCTGCACATCACCCAGGGGGCCCAAACGACCACAACAAGAAACAGCAAGGAGCGCCAGGGGCACTAACTGGAGCCTGTGCGCCTGGCTTAGTGGGAGCAGAGCAGAGCGGTGTGCTGGGTCCGGATCTAAGGGAGTAGGAGGGGGTGGATTGACCCCCAGAAGGTGCTGCAGAAAGGGGACCCCCCCACTCTCGCTGCGACCCAGGGAACGCTGGAATATTGGTGGGGCCCAACCAGAGGAGGAACTGAGTTCTTCACCTCGGGGGACAGGGAACTCGAGTCCCCGGCGGGAGGAGCGGTGACCACTTGTTGGGGCTAGCCTGGCCATAGCACACCCGCTTGCGGACGGAGGGAGTACATCAAGCGGTCAAAGCTCAGTGTTGAGGTGCAGGCCGAGTGAGGCAGTGGTCGGCGGCGACGGGGGTGGACAGTCCAGGCGACCACCCGGAGACCGGAGTGAGCTTCCCCTAGGCCTGGGTGTGACACGGACTGGGCCCAGGTGGTGGCATGGCCAACGCGAGCCGCAGGACCAATCGTACAATCCCAGATATGCTCCACAAGCCGACCACTAAAGGGGGGAAGGCTCAGACGCCCCCCTCCACCCCGGTGGTTACGGGGCCGCAACCTCTGGACGAGCAAGACGCCCCCATCACCCGCACTTTTCTGGAGTCTCTCTTCAACACTCTGCGAGAGGACTTCCAGGCTCTTAAGAAGGACATCGCGGGCGAGCAGCGAGAACTGCAGTGGGATTTGGATGGACTGGGGGAAAGAGTGGCAGCGGTGGAGGAGACTAGCCACGCACGCAGCGAGGAGCTCGCACACCTGCAGCAAGAGGTTCTCCGCCTCCAAGAACAGCAAGTCGGCTTACAGGCACATGCGGAGGATTTAGAAAACCGCTCCCGGAGAAATAATATAAGGGTCAGGAATGTCCCACAGAATGCTGAAGGGAACAGCGTCGCCGGATATTTGCAGGACCTCTTCCGGGAGGTTCTAGGAGAAGCGGTGGACTTCCCGCTGTTACGGGCCCCGGCCGCTCCGCCTGACATCCTGGCTTACCTCCCGGACTTCCCGTTGAAGGAGCGGATCCTCCAGGAGGCCCGACGGAAGCAACCTCTGCAATTCCGAGGGGTACAGGTGGCGCTATACCAGGACCTATCGGCTATCACGTTGCAGAAGAGGCGCAAATTTAAAGTAGTGACGGCCTTTCTACGCGAAAAGGAGGTGCCGTACTCCTGGGGGCACCCGTTTCGGATCATCTTTAAATGGCAAGGGAAGCTGCACCAACTTCGCTCCCTCAGGGACACCTGCGCCCTCCTGGGCATCGACCTGCCAGACCCTTCGGACACGGAGGAGGGGTCAACCCATGGCTCCCAAAATGGGGCGGCACATCGAGATCGGGATGACTGGCAGAGAGTGCGCCGGCGGCGCAATCGTGGGACACGTTTGAGGCCAGATCCCACGACTATTGCCCAGGAACAAGCAGCTGCGGTCCAGGAAGTGGAGAGGGACACCGCCATTCCGCCTTGAGCAGTAAGCTGGGGATTGTGCATCACACATCGCCTTGCTGGGAGGAGGGTCGGGGGGCCAGGGTGGCGCCGCCACTGCCACGTCCCTGCGGAGACTCTCCACGGCCTGGTATGATCACCGGGACCGGGACAATGGTTGCTTTTCATTGGTTTCAAGTTTGGACTCTGTTGGGGGGGTGGGGGGGAAGGATGGGTGGTTCCAGGTGGGTTGGGCGGAGTGGGACTTGACAGTTGGGGTTAGGGCGGGTGTGAATTTTGGAGGGTGGGGAGGGGGGGGATACCTTCTTGTCCGTCGAATCTGAAGGCTTCCTAGCGCCTTTACCTCTTGAGCCCCAGATGCGCACTGCACGAATAATAGCACGCTCTCCACACCTGGTAGTATGCCTCCACTGACTGTTCTTTCCCTGAATGTCAGGGGTCTTAATAGCCCCAACAAGCGAAGGGCAATCCTCTCTCTGTTAGTACACTCAAAAGCGGACATCTGCCTCCTTCAGGAGACACACTTGCTCTCCAGGGACCATCACAGGCTTAGGTCCCGCGCCTTCCCGGTACAACACTTCTCCTCCGCGTCCAAGAAGGTAGCTGGGTGGCCATACTGGTTTCGCGATCCTTCAAGGGGCGAGTGCTGCAGAGGGAGGCAGAGGTTAAAGGCAGACTGCTACTCCTTAGCTTTCAGGTGGCGGGTCAGACACTACTCATAGGGTCCATATACGCCCCTAATGAAGGGCACAAGAGATTTCTACACTCTGCACTTGAAACCGCTGCAGCCAACACACACCAACATCTGCTACATGGGGGAGACCTGAATCTGGTTTTTCACAATATCACCGATCGCTCCAATCAGAGGGTGGGACAGGTGGGGGGGTTATCAGCAGAGGGCCATGCGCAACTTACGGATCTGGGTCTTACAGATTCGTGGAGACACGTGCACCCACATGACACGGCATATACACACTACTCGGCGGCCCACAAGTCCTATGCGCGGCTAGACTACCTGCTTTGCTCTGCGCAGCTGGCGTCCCGCGTGCGCGACGTAGAGATACATCCAGCCTCACTATCCGACCACTCGCCGGTATCGGCGTCCTTCCTTGTCCCCGACACACCCACCCCGCAGCGCCACTGGCACCTCCGCGACGGTCTGCTGCGGAGCCCTACCACAGTGGAGAAGATCAAGGCAGCAATTAGTCAATTCCTCGCACATAATGCCAATGGTGATACCTCCAAAGCTACACAGTGGGCTACACTAAAGGCGGTCCTTAGGGGCGAGTTTATTTCTCTGGCAGTGGCCAACAACAGGGAGCGCGCGCAGAAAAGGGCTGAGCTTACACAGCGCGTAAGGGAACTCGAGCAGCTACACCAACGCACCGGAGCGGCTAGGGCATGGCGCCAGCTGTGCGCAGAACGAAAGATGCTTGCGGCGCTCGACCAAGATGTCGCGGAATTCGCGGCTATACGGCTGAAGCATGCCTACTATACCGGAGGGGACCGGTGCGGGAGGCTATTGGCATGTAAACTGCGAGAACAACGGCAGCGGAGGCATGTCCACGCCATCCGAAACGCCCGGGGGTAGTTGCTGACCGAGGACGCTGCCATCGCAGCTTCATTTGGGTCCTTCTACGCAGAGCTGTACGACGCTGACGGGCTAGGTGCGGAAGATAGCGGTGAGTACTTAGACGGGGCACTTCTTCCGTCATTGACTGACGCACAGTCCCAGTTCCTCGACAGACCCATTGGTCTGGAGGAGGTCATCTCCGCGATTTCCCGTCTCAAACTGGGGAAATCCCCGGGCCTCGATGGTTTCACGGCGGCTTTTTACAAGACCTTCTGCCAGCAGGTGGCCCCCCTGCTGAAGGACCTTTTCAACACCTTTGATCAGGCCGGGGCTATCCACCCAGATCTTCTGGAGGCAGCGATATCGGTGATTCCCAAGGCCGGTAAAGACCCCACTCAGTGCGGATCCTACAGACCGATTTTGCTACTGAATGTAGACCTAAAGCTCTACACAGGTATTCTCGCGAGCCGTCTGGCGCCTTGCATGCAACAACTTGTCGAACCTGACCAGGCCGGCTTTATCACTCAGCGACAGACGAGTGACAACACCAGATGCGTCCTCCACCTTATTGAGGCGGGCTCCCGCACAAGGCCGGGATGCATGCTTCTGGCGATAGATGCTGAAAAAGCATTCAACAGGGTGCACTGGCCCTACCTTGACTAGGCACTCCGGAGATTCGGCCTCGGAGAGATTACCCGGAATAGGATATTTAATTGCTATCGTCAGCCCAACGCGACGGTCCGGGTTAATGGCCACACCTCCCCGCGCTTCCCGATAGGTAGGGGGACCAGGCAGGGATGCCCGCTCTCCCCTCTCCTGTTTGCGCTCTATATGGAGCCGCTGGCACAGAGAGTTAGACATAATCAGCGCATCAAGGGCATCCCTTTTGGGGGAGATACGCACAAGATCAGCCTGTATGCGGATGATGTTCTGCTCTTCCTGACGGACCCTATGCAGTCGCTGCGAGCGCTTTTTGTGGAATTACACTCCTTCGCGCGGGCCTCGGGCTTTAAAATCAATGTTGGGAAATCGGAGGCCCTGAACGTGTCCCTACCCCCTGACGTATTCACAGACGCTGAGGCTGAGTTCGCTCTGCAGTGGTCTGCCTCCACGGTCCCCTACATAGGGGTACTACTGGCACCGACGGTGCGGGGAACAGCGGAGGCCAATTACACCAGGTTGAGCGCACAAATAACTGAGACGTTGAGGAAGTGGAACCGCCTCACGTTCTCCTGGCTTGGAAGCATTGCAGCAGTCAAGATGAACCTTTTGCCACAAATTTTGTACATCTTCCAGACCCTGCCCTTACGCCCCCGACGGGTTGGCTCCAGAAGACGCAAGCGGACTTGACACGCTTTATCTGGAACGGGTGTCGCCCCCGCTTCAAGCAGCGGATAACAACTCTCCCACCTGCACATGGTGGCGTGGGTATCCCGGATCTCACACTGTACTTTCAGGCGGCACAGTTGCGCACCCTGGTCGAATGGTACCAGCTGGAATCCAGCAAACACTGGCTCTTCCAGGACCAGGCGGTGGCCGGTCGACTGCTCCAGGGCGTACCCTTACTGCCGCGACGCCATAGGCCCCCAAACCTCTACGCTTCCTACATCACAAGCACAGTGATGAAGCCCTGGGACCAAGTGGCGGTCCGGAGTGAACTTACTTCGTTTCCATCTCCGCTGACGCCCATATTCGGGAATCCCGACTTCACCCCGGGCCTTGACACACAGCGCTATAAAGCTTGGAGGTCTACTCCCTGTAAAAAGGTGGGACATATGTTCAACTTGGAAGGCATCCTCTCTTTTCAAAAAGTGAAGGAGGACTATGGGATCCAAGAAGCGGACCGGCTCCAGTACTTACAGGTGCGACACTGGGTCCTTCAGCCTTCAGTTCGGCCAGGGGCGCAGCGATTCCTTACCCCCTATGAGAAATGGCTCCTCACGCGCAAGTCCGAGAAAAAGCAGCTCTCCGACCTGCACCAACACTTGCTCCTCCCTCACATATACACCTATCATCCGGGGAAAGCCAGGTGGGAGGAGGACCTGGGGAGGGAACTTCAGCGGAAGGAGTGGGAGGGGATTTACCACAGGGCTAGGCACTCAGCCTACCACACAGGCCTTACCGAAACCCTGACTAAAGAGGCCATGTACTGGTACCATACACCGGCGCGTATCCATCGCTGGGACCCCAAAATTAGCGATCGGTGTTGGAGGGGATGTTGGGAGCGGGGCACACTCGTACACCTACTCTAGGACTGCGGGGAACTGAAGCAGTACTGGGACACCATTTTAGATCTGGTGGATGCACATCTAGACACCCAGCTCCCTAGGTTCCCGGCCTATATCCTCCTTGGTCTGCTGAACGCACTAATGTACCCCTTGAAATCCATGCGGGGGCAGTTGATTGCCATAGCGCTGGGTGCCGCAGTACAGAATATTGTAGCACAATGCAGAGATCCCCAACCCCCTATCCATCTGGGTTGGCTACACAGACTTTGGACTGTTTTGGGGATGGAGAAGTTGTCCCTGACAGCGGCTGGACGGGGAGAGGAGTTTGCAGAGATCTGGAGGCCATTCTTGTCGTTACTCACCGGGTAATTTAGGGAGCTGAGTTGTCCCCGCTACCTGAGGCTATTACACCTAGCGGACACCCCGCTACCAGAGTGTAAGAAGGGACCTGGCCGGCGCAGAGCTCAGAAGGAACACATTTAAGAACTGTCCTTTGCGGATGTCTGGGCTGGTTGGAGTTTGAATGGATCACTAGACGGACAAGAAGGGGGTGGGGGTGGGGATGGGGGGGTCAGTTTGGATGAGTTGGGGGGGTTGTTTTGGGGGGTTGTTTGGGGATTGTATTGAAGGCTCAGCTACTTTCAGCTTCCAACACGTTGCACAACTTCTTGACGCAGCCGGCCCTCTGGGTTGTAGGCGGCTTGCTGTGTTTAATAATCCTGATTGTCTACTGTGCCCATTAAGTTTTTCACCTACGCATTGTAAGGGAGTCGCCGGTGCGCCTTTGAGCACAGGTTGGTGAATATTTTGCTCTGAATAAACAGATTTAATACTAAAGTGAAGGTCCTAAAAATAAAAAGGACATGACCCCGACTCTGGAGCATCAAATTCTAGTGATTTTGGCCAGAAAGAAGTTGGTTTAGCATACACGCCTGGATGGAACCTAAAAGCAATTTCTTGCTCTGAGGTACGTATGTCAAACAGATGAAGAGCCCTGTGAACCAATAGCAAGGTCTTAAGAAAGGATCCTCTCCCTAATGGGAAGTCAGTGCAGCTCCCTAAGGGGCATATTATCAAGGGGGTTTATCTCCGCTTTTTTGGCTTTAAAAGCCAAGAAAGCGGACATACAATTATCTCCCTATTACCTAGCTGTCGCTAACATCAGTTAGCGACAGCTAGTAGGAGATAGCGACCACCTTGTGCCCCACTTTGCATGTCAGAGAAATTTATCACTAATGACATGCAAAGTGGGCGTGCCAAGATGTTAGCGACTGGAAACAGTCGCTAACATCGCTATCTCCTATTACCAACTTTTGGAGATATTTGCGCTAAGCGTGAATATCTCCAAAAGCTAACACCTGCCCTGAGCAGATCTTAGCCATGTTATCCAATGGGAGGTGGATAACATGGCTAAGAGCATTAGCTCGGTAATGCCTGAATATCGCTGGCATTTGCGATAAACCTTGGTAATACCAAGGTTTATCTGCGATAAAAATAGCCGCAGGTCGGCGATACTTTTTTGTCTCTAACCAAGCAATAGCGATAATTATCGCTATTGCTTGATAATATGCCCCTAAGTTCGGGAGATACGTGAGATTTCAGTGGCAAGCCAAGAAGGTTGCGAGCTGCTGCATTTTGGTCCACCTGCAGCTTCCTGATCAGGTAATCAGGCAGGCCCAAATACAGTGCATTACCGTAGTCAAGCCTAGATGTTAATAAAACCTGTACCACCAGTTTCCAAACAGAAAAAGACAGAAGATGCAGGAACTTCCTAAGCACACAAAGAAAACCAAAGCAGGTCCCTACTACTCCATTAACCTGAGACAAAAAAGAGAGTTCCCCATCAAACTTAATGCCCAGATTTTTGACAGAGGTAGTGACAGACCTAGTGACAGAGCACTTGTAGCGATGGTTGGTACAGTACCATATGACATGTTAAAGACCATTCTATCCTCTGGCACCCGTAGGTATGGTTTATGGTTTTACGTGACACATTGTTGATTAATTGCTTGGGGGGCACATGGATGACTTGGTGATTCCTGTCTTTTTCCCCCCAGCAGAGCAGAGGTGCCAACCCACTCTGCTCAAGTTGCAGATGATTCAATTGGCCCTAAAGTTATTCCTGTCTTCAGTTTGGGGAAAAAAGGTATACAAACCTACACATCACTTTATGGTATGCCACGTCAAGAAGCAGAGCAACATGTAATTACGTTTAGTGTTGTGTTTCAAGACAATGAATTTGTAGTACTGGACTGTTGCTCATAGTGTCTCACAATCGGTGAGTTTTCTGATTTTGTAAGGGTGGAGGAGTCTAGAAGACGTTGTATTGCTGATCATGAGTTGTATTCCCATCTGAAGTCAGTGCAGTCGGTCTTTATCCAGTAGACCATGTCTTAGCTGGATTTGTTAGCCACATTGGTGAAAAATTCAGTCTCTGTTGTCCTGTGCCTTGCCATTTCTGTTATAAGGGCCCTGAGTTATCCCTCTGAGGTGGGATTTTGGTCTGCATTATGCATTCCCTCCCACTCCCCTGATTTCTTTAGTCCGGCAGCACAGCACTCAGGATGATTCTGATTACCCCAGAGACTAGGCAAGGAGAGTCTGTGTGCCGGTATCGGCCTGCTTCTTCTGCTCAGGGCTGACCTCATGCGATTGCAAGGAAACAAGGTATTCCTTCCAGACCTGCCCAGCCTACACACTTGAGAATGAAAATACATGGAAGCAATCTACCTGAATTTTTAGACCTTCCTTTAGAAGGTGCGGCTGTCAAATTCACTGCTCTAGGTCCCACCACTAAATCCATTTACTCTTTGTGACGCGCTTTGCAGAAGAGAAAGACCATATGCTTAAGACATTGATGTCTGACATTTTGAGGTACATGCTATTTGTGGCCAGAAAGAGGCTACCTTTTGCCTTGTCAACTTTATGGTGTTTACCAGCTGCAATTGTTTTCGTCATCTGTTGTGCAGCAGTTTTTGAAACAGCTTACTATTTTCCTTTCTCTTTTTATCGTTTTCCCCGTGGTACTTGAACCTGGTCTTTCCTTTTTTTGATGGGTACAGCTTTTCTGTGGATCTTACTTCTTTGAAGACCGTTTTCTTCATCATCCATAACCTCGGCAAGGTGGGTGAGTAAACTGCTTACCCTTTTTATCCATTCTCTATTCACCTTTGTCTTTCTGACAGTTTGATGCTTCAGATGAGGGCGTCTTTTCTGCCTAAGGTTTTGTCAACATTTCATGTATTGCAGTTGAGTACCATGCTGACTTTCTATCCTACTCCAAATCTGATTGAGAAGAAGGAAAAGCTACATTGGAACCACAGTAGGCTCTGAGTTTTACGTTGACAGAAACAGGAAACACTGTGTGGATCACTAGCTGCTACTTGGCTTTGTGGGACACGAGAAGGGCACAGAAGGCCAGAAGTAGACTTGTTTTTGCTGGTTAGTTCTCTGCATCAAAATATGCTAAGATCTGGTCAAAAGGCCCCGAGTTATCCCTGTGAGGTGGGATTTTGGTCACTTCTGAGGGCATCAGGGTGCAATCTGCCAGGGCGAAGCCCACGTCCTCTGCTTGGTCCAGGGGCAGGGTGACCTGTCTATTGCAATGACCATTTGTTGCTAGGAGCGAATGTCCTTTGTCCATTAATAAAATAACTAGTGGCGTTTGCAAGTAATTTTAATTGTGCTTACTACCAGCTATTAAAGATTAGTGAGCAAGCGCGAATTATAATACACTTAGAGTTAGCCTGACTAGGTTCTTTTCTATTATCAACCTCAAACAAGCTAAGTACACACTTCACGGTACGCAAGCACATTCAGTTTGCACAATACCAGCTTCATGTGTGATTATTAGCAGAATAAAAGACATGAGTCTGGCCAAGGTGCCCTGAATATCGACTTCTCCAGGGCACTTGGTACAGACACCAAGATATAGAGATGAAATGTGCACAGAGGTGATGCACATTATGAGCACTTTTCAGGCTGGATTTTCTGCCTTGTTTTTCACTTATAATCAGCTAGAGTAATCAGAGGTCATTTTGCTATATAAATACAGAGCCTTGGCCCTTTGAGTGAGAGAGGCTTTTTCTACAGTGGTATCCAGAAAGATGCCAGGTTCCAAAATCCAGACTGCTCGTTGCTGTCCTTCTTGGATTGAGATTGGACACATGGAACCGAAGCTGAATTAACCTGAGCTACAGGCCAAAGAAAATGTTTTCATTGAGAGAACAACTCTGTTCCCTCCTCCTCCTCCCTCTACACCAGTTTCTGATAAACACAAAGGTACGCTGTGTGCAGGTATGCAGGGCGACAGTCCAAATATTCTACTTATGCACCGTTAGTTTACTTCATGCTGTCAGAGCAGTCATGAGAGTGGGGTATAGGATTTAGGAAACATATTCCTGGGAAACATGGCTGAAATGGTTGCCATTTTTTAATTTCTAGTAATTCTGATAATAGTAAGGTGGTGTATGTTTCTTGTTGCATTATGTTATGCAGATTTGTAGAGCACACTATCACCCGGGAGGTTGTCCTGGCACTGAGCAGGTGTGAGTCAAGGCACATCTAGGGCCTAGTGGGACGCCTCAAAAAGCCAGGTCTTAAGCTTATTGCAAAATTCAAAAAGTGAGGAGGCGGCTGTTATGAGTAGTGTCAGGTCATTCCACGCTTTAGGAGTGATGTAGGAGAACACTCGGACTCCAGATATGGTTTTTCGTATGCATGGTATGTGTTCAAGTAGGAGCCCGGATGAGTGGAGTGTCTGGAATGTTTGTGAAAGAAGATGGAATTGTTGAGGCATTCTGAGCCAGTGTTATGTAGTGCCTTAAAAGCAAGAGTAAGGAGTTTGATTGTGCTCGTTTGTAGATGGGGAGCCAGCGGAACTCTTTTTAGGTGTGGTGTGATGTGAGCATGGCGTGTGGTCACAATACATGTGCTAAGTATAAGGTTATGGCAATATAAGTTTTTTAACAAACATTGTCTCATTACTGGTACTGAAGCTTGACTTTCTTAGCACCAAAGGTGTGTTTCCCAATTACCACTGCAACCCTGAAAACAAAGGGACTGTTGTTTACCAGAAAGCAGATCTTCCCCA
Source organism: Lissotriton vulgaris (assembly GCF_964263255.1). Taxonomy (NCBI): domain Eukaryota; kingdom Metazoa; phylum Chordata; class Amphibia; order Caudata; family Salamandridae; genus Lissotriton; species Lissotriton vulgaris. Next base: position 902,399,743 of record NC_141687.1, read on the forward strand.
TGAGACGAGGCAGAGTGTGGTTCTGCGGTTCACCCAGATCTGCCTTCCTCGTCTATAACACATTGAACTAAATCTCAGTGTTCTAGGGTTAGGGGATCTAACCCCATAAACATAGGATATACCAATAAGGTACTTAACATGGCACCTAATTGGATGTCTGCTGTCAACCGCTACTAGGGTTGCAGCAAAGGTGCTGTAGAGTGTCCAAAAATGGACCATAGGGCTCACCTCCCAAACAGGCCCTTTTCAAACCGGTTGGCTAAGAATACCCCAGCCAAAAGGTATTTATTTGTAGCCATGTCTCTAAGATAATGGGTCAGCGATCAATGACAGCTGCTAGGAAATTTCATGAGCGAAACGCAAATACAAGTTCTTTTTTCTCTCCTAGGCCGAGAGCAGAGTAGGCATTGTACATGCATGTAAGAATGTCTAAAAGGCTGCGAGTTCCAGCAGGTTAAAGCTAGTTTTCAACCGATCTCAATATATGATAATAGCAAATACTTTTCTCAACAAACATTCTAGGGCAGTGTTTAGAGTTACTTGTGTGTAGTTGTTTCATAATGACTTGTGAAAGGGAAGGATTTGGTATTAAAGTTTGACCAAAATAGCACTCTTCTCTGCCTTTGCAGAGTAGATCAAAATGTCACCTGCATGCGGTTTAATAGATCATAATGTTATTTCATCTATAACAATAAAGGCTTATTGTCAGCCAGTTCAGGGAGTCATCTGATACGCAGGGTTTACAGGGCCTGAACCATGGAAGGTTGAGTTTGCTTGTCTAGGAAATTCCAGGATCCACCCTATCATGGCTCTGCAAACTGGCCCAAACACAAATCCTTTGATGCTTGACTCTCACTGGTAGCAAGGAGTCACAGGCTTGTCAGTGGTTGAAAATGGTGTTGTTCTCGCCTGGATCATCAAGTGGCAGGAGTGGAGATGGCAGTCCTTGTTTTAAGTGGTCCCAATTCGACCAAAGGTTAGTGCCTTCACAACCTTGCCAGAGCCCACAGGTTCTTTCTGGGGACCTGTTGGCCCAGGTGATACATTGGCAAGTGCAGCTTCTTCGGCTGGTAATTACTTTGATAGCTGTAGTCCTGAAGAGACTGGATATAATAGGCAGTTGCAGCATACGCACAGGCTAATCAAACCAGGCAGTCACGGTAGGCTCAGGCTCATTCCCTCTTGGCTGATGCAGCCATGCGCAAGCTAGCCACCATAATTTACAGTCAAGCTTGGCAGACAACAATACTGGTTACACAGCAGTCTTTTGAGTATTCTGTGGAGCACTGCATTCTGTGGTCATAGAGGATTTGGAACTGGAACAACTATGAGATACAGGGGTATTACTTCTATACATTGAAACCAGATAGGAGATGGGTATACACTCTGTGATACTGTAGGTTTAGATTGATTTTTTTCAAGTTCCTTTTCCAGACTGTCCTCCAGACTAAGTCTTTGTGTAGAGTGAGAGACACAAAGGGGTGTGAGATTTTTGCACCTGGCTAACATCAATTCAGCTGAAGGAATACTAAGGGAAAGACAAAAAGACTGGCCTCACCTAAAAATATGGCAGTATTAAGGAAGACTAATCATCAGCTCCTTGCTAAACAAGAGATCTAAAGGAATATACACAGGAGCCCTGTCTCGATTACTCTCACTTCAGTGTCAGGCTCTCCTCCCATTAGCTTCAGAAATGTCAGCAATGCACTTCCACTGCCTTGGAAAACAACCCTCTTCTCCATTCCATTGTGCGCACAAGCCAAGCTAGGGAGCTCACTCACACCAACCAGACATGTATCACAGAGGCTACACATAACTAAATGCTTGACATGTACTGAGGACATTACAGTTAGGAACTGGTATGTGCGTAGTAAGCGAACATTTACACAAGTGGTCCAGTAGGCATCAACTCAAGGGACAGAAATGAAAAGGTTTGATCACACTATATATTCCCAAAACACAGTATGCTGCCACCCCCTCTATATTTGTTACACCCATGGAGGAGACAGTAGTCTACTGTCAGTTAATTGGGAAAAGCTTGATGCAACCCTCCTGGTCATAAGATAGGTGCAGGACCAGCTCACGTCAAGGAAAGGCTCAGGCCTCTCCACACAGAATAGATAAGCATAACATCAGGGTCAAAAATCAAAACTTAGCATACCAGATGCACAAAGTTGGACTTTCAGGGCAGGAACATGCTTGTACAGCATGAGGGACATTACCGTCCCAACAATTATATACGAGTCAAAAACAATTGACTTGTCTCAACTTCTCTAGCCGTTAAAACAAAATATCAGGGTAGAAGGGGAGTGGTTCATTAATTCTAATAAATGTTTAGTCGTGATACAATCTAATGTGCTTAAGTGAAACAATTCAAAATGCACTTTTTAATTTAAATTTCATACCTTAGCTATAAATAAAGTGGTTATCTGCAAAACTGGCAGCAGGGCAGGATTTCTTGGCTGAGCTAAGACCTGTAGGCTCTTGTTTCCAGGAGCAGGCAGTGCAGGTAACAACGTGGGGGATAGTCGGCAGACGACGATGAGGGAAAATACAAAAAAATACAAAAACACTTACCTTACACTCGCCTAATTGCCGAGTTGGTGATGTGGCACACGCAAGGTAAGTGGTTTTCTTTCTTTTTAGGTCTCGGCCTGCGTAGGCTGCGCTTGCGCAGTCTCGCCGGCGAGATCTTATGTCTCTTAGTGTGGGGCTTGAACCCTCCCCTCTTCTCCATTGGCTGGCTTCCTAAGCGGAGGCCAGCCATTGGAGAAGAGGGGCGTCTGTCAGTTTAAGCTACGTCATTTTGGGATTCGGGGGCGTTTTTTTTCATGTTCTTTCTCTCCTTTTCCCATTGGCTGGAATTTTACATTCCAGCCAATGGGAAGAGGAGAGAACGAAAACTATGTCCCTGAATCCGAAAATGACAGGGCTTTCTCCGAGGCATCCCTGCTAATGCCTCAGAGAAAGATGGTGGCGTTTTGGTGCTTTCACAGGCTATCCATGTCAAGTGAAAACAGCAGCGGCATGAGCCTGTGTATACACTGGTGGGTGGCGAGAACTGCATCCTATAAATCTCTCTCTTCGTGGTTGAACAGCCGCAGCATGGCCGCCTCGGACCTGGCGAAGCTACGCATGTCCGCAGCTTGATGGGCGATCGCTGTTCTCACCAGTGGGGACCGACGCTGAAGCTGGTGTAGAGACAAGCGTGGTGGGGAGAGAGAGAGGCCGAGCCCGGATCCCGCCACAGCCAGCAGCGCCCCCGCCTCAGTGAACCGGGACCCCGACACAGCCAGCAGCGCCCGACGGACCTGGCTTAGCTCCGCTGCAGCAGCTGCAGGGTGAGTCTACAAATTGCCTGACATCGCCCCCGAGCTCCCAAGCTGAGACGGTAAGCGCAGGACTCAACAAGGAGATCACTGCACCGCCCTCCCCCCTGCCTCCGGGATGCCGTAGCCTGAGCTGGCTCGAGGGCCATTAGGCTGTGCTCTGGGATGTCCTGCCACAGCCCTGAGAGACAGCCGGTTGAGTCAGGCCATTGGCAGAGTGCACTGACTGTAGCCTTGTAGACTGAGGGCTTGAAGGTGTCGTAACACTCCTGATGCAGGTCTGCCGGTTTCCCTTTCACCAGCTCCCTCCCTCTCCTGCTCCTCAGGCCGGCCGCCATGTTACGCACCGGAAAGGGAGTATAAGGAGGAGGGGCAGCGAGTGCAGCAAGCGTCCCTCTGGAGCTGGCACTGAGTCTCTCCTGGTCGCGGCCCGCAGCTTGGAGAACGCAGGTAAGGGGTTTGTGCTTGCTCATTTTGCTTGCTTTTCTGCCCCCTGCCCCCTCATTGGTTGTGCTTGTTCTCCTGCTCCCTCGTTGGTTGTGCTTGCTGTCCTGCCCCCTCGTTGGTTGTGCTTGCTCTCCTGCCCCCTCATTGTGCTTGCTCTCCTGCCCCCTCGTTGTTTGTGCTTGCTCTCCCGCCCCCTCGTTCATTGTGCTTGCTCTCCTGCCTTGCTCTCCTGCCCCCTCATTGGTTGTGTTTGCTCTCCTGCCCCCTCGTTGGTTGTGCTTGCTCTCCTGCCCCCTTGTTGGTTGTGATTGCTCTCCTGCCCCCTCATTTTTTGTGCTTGCTCTCCTGCCCCCTTGTTGTGCTTGCTCTCCTGCCCCCTCGTTGGTTGTGCTTGATCTCCTGCCCCTCGTTGGTTGTGCTTGCTCACCTGCCCCCTCGTTGTGCTTGCTCTCCTGCCCCCTCGTTCATTGTGCTTGCTCTCCTGCCCCCTCGTTGGTTGTGCTTGCTATCCTGCCCCCTCGTTGTTTGTGCTTGCTCTCCTGCCCCCTCGTTGTGCTTGCTCTCCTGACCCCTCGTTGTGCTTTCTCTCCTGCCCTCTCGTTGGTTGTGCTTGCTCTCCTTCCCCCTCGTTGATTGTGCTTGCTCTCCTGCCCCCTCGTTGGTTGTGCTTGCTCTCCTGTCCCCTCGTTGGTTGTGTTTGCTCTCCTGCCCCCTCGTTGTGCTTGCTCTCCTGCCCCCTCATTAGTTGTGCTTGCTCTCCTGCCCCCTCGTTGGTTGTGCTTGCTCTCCTGCTCCCTCGTTGGTTGTGCTTGCTCTCCTGCCCCCTCGTTGGTTGTGCTTGCTCTCCTGCCCCCTCGTTGGTTGTGCTTGCTCTCCTGCCCCTTGTTGTGCTTGCTCTCCTGCCCACTCGTTGTGCTTGCTCTCCTGCCCCCTGGTTGTGCTTGCTTTCCTGGTCCCTGTTCCCTCGTTGTGAGCGTTTTTTCTGGTCTCTGTTCCCTTTTTGTGGCTGTGTGTGTGTGTGTGTCTCTGTGTGTGCGTGTGGGTGGCTCTGTGTGGGTGGCTCTGTGTGGGTGGCTCTGTATGTGTGTGTGGGTGGCTTTGTGTATCTGGCTCTGTGTGGGTGCAAATGCAATAGGTCTCGCATTTATGAGCGATTAAGCTATTGGCATTGTAAATGACAATGCCATTTATTTATGTTTTAAAAACAAAAACATAAATAAAAATAATGTCATGAGCAATGCCAATAGCTCTAACTTTAAGAATGCAGAGACCATTGTTTTCTCTTTTCGTCGTCTATCGACTCCCCCCCACCCCTCCCGGCTGTCTTATCTTCACAGGCCAATCCTGCTAGCTTCTGCAGAACTGCTCTTCCAGAAACAATGCACCTAAACCAGGGCCATTGATAAAACTGAGACTGGGCCAATGCAGCCTCACTACAACTAAGGAAGAGTCCCATAGTTACTCAAGGTCATTTAATAAAGATGGATCTAAGACATCAGCCGCTAGTAGTAATGTGAATGTGGAACATCAGATCAAGGTTAATTTGAAATATTCCTGCTCAGACATCTATTCATTTGTTCTTCAGAACAAAGAATTTCTCCGGTCTGACAGCTCTGACAAAAATTACCCCTTCAAAAAGACAAAATAAAACTTGCAGTGCTACGCCTATGGATTCAAAGTCCACACTCTACAACAGTGGGCTGCTTCTAGTATTATTATTGATGGTGCAGGGGGGAGTTAGAATTATGAATTTCCCTGATGTTGGCTCTCAAATTCAGCTTACAATGCACATGTGTGCTAGTTTAATAATCATAAAATAGGTCCAGTTACATATGAATGTTTGACCGTGGCGTACCTAGGCCTTATGCTGCCCATGGTGGCCTCTGCGTTTGCTGCCCGTGGCAGCCAAATGTAAGAGGGGGGCTGGCTATTCCTGCCGTTGCCACCACCCCCAGACCACGGCAGGTAAGAGTGGGGGAAAGTCCGCCGCCCCAAGACTCATGCTGCCCTGGGAGGACGCTCCCCCACCTTGCCATGCCACTGATGTTTGAGCAATACTGCTATGTTATAAAAAACAAAGAACCTAAACCTGTTTTGGCTTGTACTTTTGTGAGCCATCTATTTTATTATTGTGTGACCTGCTGAGCTTTGTCCATAAAATTGGCCTCATGTCGTGAATGTTTACAGTTACTTCCCAAAATTTGCCTACAAGCCAGGTGGTCACCTCATCCAGGGCTGTTCTTGTCATGGACATCTGTTAGGCTGAGGTGTAGGCTTCACAAAGTACTGCTACTTGACTCTCAAGGCCAAAAAAAAGTAATTTTTCCAGGTCCATTCTGCAAGACTTTTTGATTTATCTTTCTCCTTAGACCCATGGTCCTGTCATACTGCTTGGATATTGATTCAAAAGGTGATGAATTTGTGGGTAGAATTATCCTAATGAAGGCAAGTTACACAACTTTGATCATTCTGGTGGATAATATCTCCACCCTCACTGCTCGTCTGCCTTCCCATTCTAAGGAGATGTTTTGCAGATTATCTGTAGCAAAGTTGCAAGTAACCTTGGTGCGTCCAACTGCAGAATGTTGATGGCATTTTTCAACCTTCATTCTACGTTTGCTTCTTGACTTTCACTTTCCATTCTACAATTATTTCCCTCTTTCTTCCTTTCACACTTCCATACATGCCATCTTCCTTCTTTCCCCCTTTTGATTAGCTCCTCTTTCTTTCTTTAATTTATTTATTGCCTTTCTCTCTCTTGATTGATGTTTCTATGTGCATTTCTCGCTCTATTTTGCCCATTATCATTATTTTATCTCCTCCATCTCCTTCACCAGTTTCCACATTTGGCAGCCTTCAACATACGTCCCCACAACTCTGCTAAACAGTGTCATTTTGAAAAGCATTTTTTCTGCAGACAGAAAAGGCCCATAAAGAGTTCACAAACCTTTTATTGGGGTCCAGTTTACCATATTCAAACAAAAAAGGGGAGAGTAGAGGTAGGCAAAGTAGGGACCTGTCCTCCATGGCCCTATGTAAATAATCAAAAAAGGAACCCTCTATATGAAGATGGAAAAAATGGGGGTATTCATTACCTTGCAGAAGACACTCATGGGAAAGAAAATATTTTTTCTTTTCATGAAACCCTCATGGGTTTTCCCTTGGTGGCATGCTTCATCATTGGGTGCATCCCTATCCTCTATGGACAGGGGCGTGCTACTATCCACAAATGTGCGGGAGCACAGAATTGTAAAATACAAGGGTGTCTTATACACCTAACCACCTATGATAAATCAGAAGGAAGAGAGGTTTTTTCACAAAAGAAAAAAGTTAAAAAATACCTGATTAGTGGGTCCAAAAACAAATTAATTTCCTGCACCCAAAATGGTATGCTAAATTCTGGGGATGTGTGGAAAAACCCTAGGCGCAAAATACCTATTGTTTCCCTTTATGGTCAACTAATTTCATGCCTCTCCCAAAGGCATGTCCTCAGGGACTAGAAAGGAATAATGATATTCCCACTCCAGGTGTCACACTAAACACAATAATAATGAAAAAATCAAAATAAACATACAGCACCTAATTGGCCTGTGTTAAATATCAAAAAGACCTGCAAGGATATAAAGAAAAGGAGAGATTAAAAAATACACTACCCTAAGGTCCTTTTTGTCTTTCACAAGTCGTAGTAGTTCCGTGGTTGTGAAGTATATGTTAGTTTTTTTTTAAACCATGCCAAAAATTGTGTGAATCTATGAAAGACCCACAACACAGTACAAACACAGAACATATTATATAGTATCACCAGCATATACGTGTTTAGGATAATTTCATACTTAAAATGCAATCATCATTGGGCCCTCAGGACACACGCTATGTTACGCTACAAAAATATCCTGCTTACTTGATCTTTTTTTCTATTTGGCCACATGTGCAGGGTTTGATTAAAGGCGTCCCTCCTGAAAACTCCTTGATGAACTCATGGGGCTGGATCTGTTGTTTCCAGGAGCCCTCCTATATGTGTAGACCGACGCTACTGCACAAAGCTTGCCAGCAACACGCTCAAATCCCCTTTTAGAGTGATTCATGGCTGGCGGACATCTTAAAATATGGGACTAACCTACAGATGCATCAAGCCCTGATTCTGCGAATTCTAATTTGCGAAAAATACTGAATCGCAAATTAGAATTCGCAGAATGGGATGCATCAATAAAGCGATCCAAAATGCGATTCACAGTCGGCCGCAATCGCCGAATTCGAATTTTGCTAAATCGCTCAAAAATCACAGAATCTCCTGTTTCCCATGTTGAAATTGCGATTTTGCAATTACCGAAATCGCAAATTCCGATCTCGCAAATTGCGAGATCGCAAAGACGGGAAGTCGCATTTGAGCACAATGACACGGAAGTAGGCAGTTCCCTCACTCATTCTGAACACAGAGCTTAAGAGAGGAAGAAGCACAGCACTGAGCTCTGTCAGACACACCCTGCAGCCCCACAACAGGACATACATCCAACTCCAGAATGTCCCAGGATGCAGCAGGAAGCAGTGCAACTGGCAGGAAAAGAAAACTAAAATTTTCCGAACAGGAGCTGGAGTTCCTAATTGAGGGAGTCAGCAGTGACCATGAAAGGCTTTTTGGGAAGCAATCCAGGAAGGTGCCTGAAGCAGACAAAAGGCGCATTTGACAGTGCATCAGGGCGAAGGTAAACTCTGTAGGAGTGACCCAGCGCTCAATTGATGAGCTGAAGAAGAGGTGGTACGACCTCAGAGGCTGTGCCAAAGAGCGCATAGCAGAGAGGCTGGGGAGCAATATGCCACGGTAGGAAGATACCCCACAGTTGCGGACAACACTCCACTCGAGGACCTTGTTGAGGATACCATCAACCCAGCAGCCTGCGTGGGGGTCACTCAGCTGGACACCTCCCGACCCACACACCAATCCCAAGGTAAGACCTGTGCAACTGCGACCCCGTCCCCTAACAATGCCCATGCCCCCAGAGCTAGCCATTTTATGACCTCAGTAATGCAGGCCATGCACATCAGAAACGCCATATTGCATTGTGGGACCTGTAGTGTGACAATAGTTCCCAGATAGCCACACACAGCCAAACCTGTCAAGTGAAACATATCCCTAAAGCCAGTCAGGGACTGCAAGCCTGCATGCATGTTGCAACATCTCATGTGCAAGATTCATATCATGAATCATGCACCCATTTACATCACAGGTGCTGCAGAACCACAGAGCACAGACAGCGAGGCACTCCAAATTGAGGAGACACCAGAGGACACAGCGGGAGAGAGCCATCCTGCCCCACAACCTGGACCGTCACACACACCAGCACCAGTACCACCACCTCCCCATGCAGACAGGGCCACCCCTGCAGCCACAGGAAGAGAGCACCACCCCATGCGTCACGCATGGCAGTGGAACAGGCCACACCACCACCCAGGAGGCAGACATGGCGCACAGCCACTGTGCGGTTGCAGTCAAGCGGCCGGATGACGCAGCAAAGCAACGTGGCAACACGAGCTGGCAGGGGGCAACATGCCCAAGATCCAGGGGTTGGTATCAAATGCCGGATGCTAGCTGTCCACCAAAAGCAGGCACGGCATATGGCAGCTATGCAGCTGCAGCTTTACAAGACTGCGCGCAATGTGAGCCAGCTCACCGAAAGCGTGCAGGTGTTAACGTCTGCAGTGAGGGAGAACAGCCAAATCATGGTGTCGCAGCAGGACAGCAGCCGCCGCCGCCACTGCCAGCTGCTGACCCGGCTATCAGCATATTATAGGTCAAACTACCTGATCTGGAATGCAACATCCCAACTGTCACGCCGGGCCCGGGCAATGCAAATCCAAATGGTGCAATGCTGCCAGGATGTTGCTAGGGTGTTGGAACAGGTCACAACCTCTGTCCAAAATCAGCACGTGTGTGGCCATGGCCATGCAAGGGGGGGGGTGATGATCCCAGTGAGGGCACATCCAGTCTGAGCAGCCTGTCCCTGATGGTGGTACCAGAACAACGCCGCAGTACCAGGCCCAGTGTAGCATCTCGGCCGATACTGGCGAGGTGGATGTGGAGAGGCAACAGGGTGCGTCCGGCCGGAGGCACCAGTGATTGACTGACCATTAGCAGCAGTGCCATGCTGATGTACCAAGCACGCCTGCTTCGCAATCATGGGGCTGTATGACGTAATACAGTTTTCATGTTTTCTGAACAAAAAAAGTAAATGAAAGATCTTGTTTACATAATTATAAGAATTTATTTCAAATGCAAATCATACTCATGTCATTATTTCATTTGGCATGCATGAGTGCAGTGTTGTGTGAGGGATATGGGTGCAATTTCCTTGCGGATGTCTGGGCTGGTTGGAGTTTGAATGGATCACTAGACGGACAAGAAGGGGGTGGGGGTGGGGATGGGGGGGTCAGTTTGGATGAGTTGGGGGGGTTGTTTTGGGGGGTTGTTTGGGGATTGTATTGAAGGCTCAGCTACTTTCAGCTTCCAACACGTTGCACAACTTCTTGACGCAGCCGGCCCTCTGGGTTGTAGGCGGCTTGCTGTGTTTAATAATCCTGATTGTCTACTGTGCCCATTAAGTTTTTCATCTACGCATTGTAAGGGAGTCGCCGGTGCGCCTTTGAGCACAGGTTGGTGAATATTTTGCTCTGAATAAACAGATTTAATACTAAAGTGAAGGTCCTAAAAATAAAAAGGACATGACCCCGACTCTGGAGCATCAAATTCTAGTGATTTTGGCCAGAAAGAAGTTGGTTTAGCATACACGCCTGGATGGAACCTAAAAGCAATTTCTTGCTCTGAGGTACGTATGTCAAACAGATGAAGAGCCCTGTGAACCAATAGCAAGGTCTTAAGAAAGGATCCTCTCCCTAATGGGAAGTCAGTGCAGCTCCCTAAGGGGCATATTATCAAGGGGGTTTATCTCCGCTTTTTTGGCTTTAAAAGCCAAGAAAGCGGACATACAATTATCTCCCTATTACCTAGCTGTCGCTAACATCAGTTAGCGACAGCTAGTAGGAGATAGCGACCACCTTGTGCCCCACTTTGCATGTCAGAGAAATTTATCACTAATGACATGCAAAGTGGGCGTGCCAAGATGTTAGCGACTGGAAACAGTCGCTAACATCGCTATCTCCTATTACCAACTTTTGGAGATATTCGCGCTAAGCGTGAATATCTCCAAAAGCTAACACCTGCCCTGAGCAGATCTTAGCCATGTTATCCAATGGGAGGTGGATAACATGGCTAAGAGCATTAGCTCGGTAATGCCTGAATATCGCTGGCATTTGCGATAAACCTTGGTAATACCAAGGTTTATCTGCGATAAAAATAGCCGCAGGTCGGCGATACTTTTTTGTCTCTAACCAAGCAATAGCGATAATTATCGCTATTGCTTGATAATATGCCCCTAAGTTCGGGAGATACGTGAGATTTCAGTGGCAAGCCAAGAAGGTTGCGAGCTGCTGCATTTTGGTCCACCTGCAGCTTCCTGATCAGGTAATCAGGCAGGCCCAAATACAGTGCATTACCGTAGTCAAGCCTAGATGTTAATAAAACCTGTACCACCAGTTTCCAAAGAGAAAAAGACAGAAGATGCAGGAACTTCCTAAGCACACAAAGCAAACCAAAGCAGGTCCCTACTACTCCATTAACCTGAGACAAAAAAGAGAGTTCCCCATCAAACTTAATGCCCAGATTTTTGACAGAGGTAGTGACAGACCTAGTGACAGAGCACTTGTAGCGATGGTTGGTACAGTACCATATGACATGTTAAAGACCATTCTATCCTCTGGCACCCGTAGGTATGGTTTATGGTTTTACGTGACACATTGTTGATTAATTGCTTGGGGGGCACATGGACGACTTGGTGATTCCTGTCTTTTTCCCCCCAGCAGAGCAGAGGTGCCAACCCACTCTGCTCAAGTTGCAGATGATTCAATTGGCCCTAAAGTTATTCCTGTCTTCAGTTTGGGGAAAAGGTATACAAACCTACACATCACTTTATGGTATGCCACGTCAAGAAGCAGAGCAACATGTAATTACGTTTAGTGTTGTGTTTCAAGACAATGAATTTGTAGTACTGGACTGTTGCTCATAGTGTCTCACAATCGGTGAGTTTTCTGATTTTGTAAGGGTGGAGGAGTCTAGAAGACGTTGTATTGCTGATCATGAGTTGTATTCCCATCTGAAGTCAGTGCAGTCGGTCTTTATCCAGTAGACCATGCCTTAGCTGGATTTGTTAGCGACACTGGTGAAAATTCAGTCTCTGTTGTCCTGTGCCTTGCCATTTCTGTTATAAGGGCCCTGAGTTATCCCTCTGAGGTGGGATTTTGGTCTGCATTATGCATTCCCTCCCACTCCCCTGACTTCTTGAGTCCTGCAGCACAGCACTCAGGATGATTCTGATTACCCCAGAGACTAGGCAAGGAGAGTCTGTGTGCCGGTATCGGCCTGCTTCTTCTGCTCAGGGCTGACCTCATGCGATTGCAAGGAAACAAGGTATTCCTTCCAGACCTGCCCAGCCTACACACTTGAGAATGAAAATACATGGAAGCAATCTACCTGAATTTTTTAGACCTTCCTTTAGAAGATGCGGCTGTCAACTCACTGCTCTAGGTCCCACCACTAAATCCATTTACTCTTTGTGACGCGCTTTGCAGAAGAGAAAGACCATATGCTTAAGACATTGATGTCTGACATTTTGAGGTACATGCTATTTGTGGCCAGAAAGAGGCTACCTTTTGCCTTGTCAACTTTATGGTGTTTACCAGCTGCAATTGTTTTCGTCATCTGTTGTGCAGCAGTTTTTGAAACAGCTTACTATTTTCCTTTCTCTTTTTATCGTTTTCCCCGTGGTACTTGAACCTGGTCTTTCCTTTTTTTGATGGGTACAGCTTTTCTGTGAATCTTACTTCTTTGAAGACCGTTTTCTTCATCATCCATAACCTCGGCAAGGTGGGTGAGTAAACTGCTTACCCTTTTTATCCATTCTCTATTCACCTTTGTCTTTCTGACAGTTTGATGCTTCAGATGAGGGCGTCTTTTCTGCCTAAGGTTTTGTCAACATTTCATGTATTGCAGTTGAGTACCCTGCTGACTTTCTATCCTACTCCAAATCTGATTGAGAAGAAGGAAAAGCTACATTGGAACCACAGTAGGCTCTGAGTTTTACGTTGACAGAAACAGGAAACACTGAGGGGATCACTAGCTGCTACTTGGCTTTGTGGGACACGAGAAGGGCACAGAAGGCCAGAAGTAGACTGGTTTTTGCTGGTTAGTTCTCTGCATCAAAATATGCTAAGATCTGGTCAAAAGGCCCCGAGTTATCCCTGTGAGGTGGGATTTTGGTCACTTCTGAGGGCATCAGGGTGCAATCTGCCAGGGCGAAGCCCACGTCCTCTGCTTGGTCCAGGGGCAGGGTGACCTGTCTATTGCAATGACCATTTGTTGCTAGGAGCGAATGTCCTTTGTCCATTAATAAAATAACTAGTGGCGTTTGCAAGTAATTTTAATTGTGCTTACTACCAGCTATTAAAGATTAGTGAGCAAGCGCGAATTATAATACACTTAGAGTTAGCCTAACTAGGTTCTTTTCTATTGTCAACCTCAAACAAGCTAAGTACACACTTCACGGTACGCAAGCACATTCAGTTTGCACAATACCAGCTTCATGTGTGATTATTAGCAGAATAAAAGACATGAGTCTGGCCAAGGTGCCCTGAATATCTACTTCTCCAGGGCACTTGGTACAGACACCAAGATATAGAGATGAAATGTGCACAGAGGTGATGCACATTATGAGCACTTTTCAGGCTGGATTTTCTGCCTTGTTTTTCACTTATAATCAGCTAGAGTAATCAGAGGTCATTTTGCTATATAAATACAGAGCCTTGACCCTTTGAGGGAGAGAGGCTTTTTCTACAGTGGTATCCAGAAAGAGGCCAGGTTCCAGACTGCTCGTTGCTGTCCTTCTTGGATTGAGATTGGACACATGGAACAGAAGCTGAATCCTCTGAGCTACGGGCCAAAGAAATTGTTTTCATTGAGAGAACAACTCTGTTCCCTCCTCCTCCTCCCTCTACACCAGTTTCTGATAAACACAAAGGTACGCTGTGTGCAGGTATGCAGGGCGACAGTCCAAATATTCTACTTATGCACTGTTAGTTTACTTCATGCTGTCAGAGCAGTCATAAGAGTGGGGTGTAGGATTTAGGACACATATTCCTGGGAAACATGGTTGAAATGGTTGCCATTTTTTAATTTATAGTAATTATGATAATAGTAAGGTGGTGTATGTTTCTTGTTGCATTGTGTTATGCAGATTTGTAGAGCGCACTATCACCCTGGAGGTTGTCCTGGCACTGAGCAGGTGTGAGTCAAGGCACATCTAGGGCTTAGTGGGACTCCTCAAAAAGCCAGGTCTTAAGCTTATTGCAGAATCCAAAAAGTGAGGAGGAGGCTCTTCAGTGTAGTGGCAGGTCATTCCACGCTTTAGGAGTGACGTAGGAGAAGACTCGGCCTCCGGATAAGGTTTTTCGTATGCATAGTATTTGTTCAAGTAGGAGCCCGGATGAGTGGAGTGTCTGGAATGTTTGTGAAAGAAGATGGAATTGTTGAGGCTTTCTGAGCCAGTGTTATGTAGTGCCTTGAAAGTAAGAGTAAGGAGTTTGATTGTGCTCGTTTGTAGATGGGGAGCCAGCGGAGCTCCTTCAGGTGTGGTGTGATGTGAGCATGGCGTGTGGTCACAATACATGTGCTAAGTATCAGATTATGGCAATATCAGTTTTTCAACAAACATTTTCTCATTATTGGTACTGAAGCTTGACTTTCTAAGCACAAAAGTTGTTTGCCAATTACCACTGCAACCCTAAAAACAAAGTGACTGTTGTTTACCAGAAAGTATTTTCCCCATGAGAAGAGGCAGAGTGTGGGTCTGCGGTTCAACCAGATCTGCCTTCCTCGTCTATAACACATTGAACTAAATCTCAGTGTTCTAGGGTTAGGGGAGCTAAACCCATAAACATAGGTTATAACTGCGGGGAATGAGATTTTGATACCTTTTCTGATCACCTAGATACCTATCTCATTCATCCAATTTTGGGTCGATTATTAACTGTCATTGAGTAAAAGGCAAACCCACATAAGTTAAATCAACCCCATAGACTGACGCAACTCTAAAGAACCACTTACGACTGGTAAAGTTTTAAAGTTTAATATAAAATCAGAGTCAATTGCATATACAATCCTCTCAAGATAAGATTCAACAAGTATACAGGAACTAAAAGGAACATAAATTCCCTAAAGAATCTTAGTCTACAAAAGAACACAATCAAAACCAATTCCAATACTAATAAATTGAATAGCATAGACACAAAGTGAATCTGATGCGTCATTTACAGAAAGTGAATAAACAAGTTAAATCTGTCCCTACTCTATGCTAGATGACATCCCTACTAGCAAGTCCTTTACCTAAAAAGGTGTCAGCAGTTTGACTTCCAAAGAAGTTCAAACTCTCTTAGTCTCTGATGGAAACCTATGTCGAGAAGCAGTACCCTTTCTGCCTACCCATCCGCTCTCTAAGGGTCCTCGGCCTACTGCTCTCCTCTGCTGCTTTCTCAAGCCATCTGCTCTCTTGCGCTGCCTCTCCCCGGGGTGCTGTCCCTAAATACAAAATCACAGTATGGGTGGAACGCCCCTTTGAGACGCCCACCATGTGCTCATTTCACGTGATCCCGCTTCTGGGTCTTTCCATAGCTTCGTCTCTTCGTCTGTTAAGTTGACCTTGCTTCTTAGGCGCCAACTTCATCTTCGTGCTGGTAACCTCATGACATTCCAGTTGACACTTTCAGTCCAAAGTCTATCACCTCAACAGAACTCTATTCATTACAGTTGTGATTATAACCTCTTTTGGTCCTGTGAACAGTCACTTCTAAACAAGACCCCAAATTCCAAGCGTCTCTTATCTCATTGGGCCATAAACTTCGTCCAGCATTGTCACTTTAAATTTAACAAGACCTTTGACTCTTGGCTCGCACGTACAGATCAAAGCTATTCCTATTCCTGTGAGCCCACTAAATTACATGCAGTGAACTACACTCTTGCGAACCCTTGATCAGTTTAGGTTAAAACCACATATGAACACATCATGCTAAAATTCCTACAAACTCTTCTACACGGTATGACTTTTAACACACATATATATAATCGAATTAGCAAATCATTTGATTATAATCGAATCCGTATTACATAAAATACAACGTTATACTCTTATTCTTATACAGTGCTATATATTCTGCACATTTCTTCACTTTACATTTCATCTTCTTTCTCCGCTTTATAATTACATACGTACATTCTCTGTTCAGCACGTTCTACTGTTCTTAAGCATTTAAACACATTTCTATTTTAGCCCATCTTATATATGGGTTTCCTAATTCTAATGCATTTTCTAGAGTGAATATAGATACATATCCTATTACTTAAGTTACATATACTAACTTTACGCTACAGTCTTGTATATATGGTACGGATATACTTTTCATTCAAATTGCGCTCTCTCATACCCATAAGGTACTTAACATGGCACCCAATTGGATGTCTGCTGTCAAATGCTACTAGGGTTGTAGCAAAGGTGCTGTAGAGAGGTCCAAAATGGACCATCGGGCTCACCTCCCAAACAGGCCCTTTTCCATCCGGTTGACGGAGAATACCCCAGCCAAAAGGTATTTATTTGTAGCCAGTCTATGATAATGGGTCAGCGATCATTGACAGCTGCTAGAAAAAACACCTCAATTTGAATGATACTTTACACAGAACTAGTTACAAGGCTCCCTCTTTTTATCGTCTCGAGAGCTCTCAAACTTTTATACTGCTGATCTTGTAAAGCAGCTAATCTCCTTTCTTGCTCTCTCATGGACCTTTGCAACCGGTTCGTCCTATACCATTTGTACAATCTCACTAAACCCCACAATACGATTATGCAAATCAATATTATTAAGACAGGTTTCAAGATGTACCAAACAATACTTTTACCTAGATTGGCAAACCAATCTCTAACTTTACCCATTCCATGACCTACTTTTTCCCAAACATTTACTCTTGTTAAATCTTCGATTTCTTGATGTATCTCTGTAATGTTCTGTATAACTTTCTCAAGTGGCTTTGAATTGTCTGGAATGTAAGTACAACATTCCTGGACCTTCGGAGCCTTGCAGACTCCGCCCTCTTTTGCTAGCAGAACGTCTAAAGCAAGACGGTTCTGAAGAACCATTGCTCTAATCGACTGCATCTCTCCTTCCACTAGCATCAATGACCTTGCAGTACTAGCAGACAATCTATCCACAACTGTAGCTAGTCTCCTGATCTTAACATTGTTAAGTACCAAACCTAAAATAGGAAACATTGCTCCAAATATGTCTCCAACTACCTCAGCATCTCCTACTTCCCTTTTCGCTCTTGTCGAAGCCTTTCCTTCTATGATCTCTAAATCTTTCGCATGATATATTTTGGGGAAGACAATTGCCAAATAACATGAACCATACCAATTGTCAGGCAATTTTACATAGGCACTTCTTCCACATACAAAATATACATTAGGAATCGCTTGCATCTCTTTCATGAAATCTTTCGTATAATACTCTAACCTGAAAGCATGTTCGCAATTTACTTCACCTACAAATACACTCTCATAATATGTCTTGCTTCGAGTTAAACATAACTTTCCTTTCTGCGTTCTATCCAAAGCTATTGGACCATTGCTACCTTTCCTTTTGTGTGCCTTTTCCTCTTCGGTCCAATCT
Organism: Lissotriton vulgaris; assembly: GCF_964263255.1. Lineage (NCBI taxonomy): Eukaryota > Metazoa > Chordata > Amphibia > Caudata > Salamandridae > Lissotriton > Lissotriton vulgaris. The sequence goes on from NC_141687.1 coordinate 902,417,337, forward strand.
GTTTTCCACTGTCCTGACATCTTTAGAATCTTCTGCCTCCTGTATCTGTCATCTACTTGTCCAATGAATTTCTTCTCTACCTCTGACACCTTGCAAGTCAGATTATTTCTGCGTGCATATGAAGTATCTAATGTATCCCAAGGAAGAAAGAATTTTGCCAATCTATCTTCGTTTTTATAATAGTCCCACTTATTCATTTGTTTATAATTCGGGACTTCAGGCAGTACCGAATCATAATTTGAAAAGTAGTACTCAAACCCTTCTCTACCATAAAATATACTAAGCAATAAACTACATGTTATCCCATATGTCAGTGGGAGATGATGATATCTGATACCTTCATCTACAGAAGCCGGCAATTGCATACAAACATAACAATCTTTGGCCTCCATGGCATCGATATACTCATACAATAGTTTGGCATATGCATTTGATTTAAAATTTCCCTGTGACTCGTCTACGTGTAACCTACGAGCTTCATCTGCCAGTAACGCCTTTTCACGGATTACATTGCTCTCCTCCTTCTTCCCAGCAAGAGCAGGTTTCAAGGTCGTTACAGGCTTTACATCTGTTGTCTCCTTTATACTTGCATGTCCTACTATGTATGAAATGGTAACTACTGTGATAATGAGAAAAATTACTACTGCTATTAGTGTACCTATTATGCATTTGGCCTTTCGGTTTGGGTTGCCATTCTCCATGTTATCAAACAATGTAGCTCTTTCTTTCTCGTGGAAAAGTTTTCTTTTTTCAAGTTTTTATTTTCTTTATTTGATTTCTCAGTCTGTGAAGTGCTCTTAATCAACAAAAAGTCTCTTTTTCACAACAATGTCTTTTTATCTTCAGCAACAGACAACCCTAACCCTTCTCCGTCCTCTAAATGTAATCCCTAATTTTATTCTTCTTTCCACTCGGCGCTAGGTTATCTTCTTCTTTATAGCTTAAACACAAAAGTCTTTATGCATCTACAATGATTCTCGTACTTGCAGCTCTAATGGCATATTCCAATAGTTCTAAACGAATTACTTTTTCTTCTTGTGCTGGTATTGGATGACCAAAAGTTGGAAACTCTAATCGATTCAGCACTAGGTCTTTGATCCGACTTAGGAAAAGGGGAATGGGAAGTGTGAAGGTCAGTAACCCCTTAGTCTCGATTCCAGGCGTCAACATCCATATCTCCACCGTCACAATTGGATTGAGATTGGTCACTTGCACTTCTCTCACTCTCCCAGATCTCTGTCCCCAAGACATCTGCTAGATAAGTCCACTCTGGGGTGGCGTATCTTCTGCAGGGCACACGTACCCTCCTGGATCTTCTCGGACTCTCAGAGCCTGAGTCCGTAGCTCCTTCGTCTAGATCTGAATCTTCAGAGATCGGGACAAGGGTGCTCTCTGGATTTGCTCTCAAGGTCGACCTTCTCCTTCTTTCCGGCCAACTAGCTTCTCCATTCCTTGTCCTCCTGCTCCTTGTTCTTGGACTCGTCTCTTGATCACTTATAGCTTGTTCGGTGTCTGACTCGAATTCCCAACTACTTTTCTCTTCTGAGACAGCTTCGGTCTCACTGGTGTCTTGACCGTCATCAGCCTGTTCCGACACAGGCTCAGCCTCTTCGCTCACCTCTACAGCTTGACTTTCCCTCTCTGTGGCTTCTCTGCTTTCCGCTGGATTTTCATCCGAGAGAGGAGCTGTTTCTTCCAGAGGTGCTGGAACTCTTCGGGTGTGCGAGGCGTGTATCCAGTTGGGCAAGCCTCCACACTTTACTGCAGTGTTCGTAACTAGTATGACCTGGAATGGTCCACGCCAGCGCACGTCTAGACAGCTCTTCCTGACATGCTTCTTCACCAGGACCCAGTCCCCTGGACACAGGTCATGGCACAGGTCTTGAGCTGATGGAACCTCTGCAGCCTGGACCTGGAGGGACACAGAATGAATGGCATCAGATAGTCCCTTGCAGTAGTCCAAGATCAAATCGTCTGTGATGTTCAACAATGCTGCAGTTGGAACCGATGGCAGTCTCATAGCTCTCCCCATTAGCACCTCGTGTGGAGAGAGACCTGTCCTTCTATCTGGTGTGCTACGTATGCTCATAAGAACCAATGGAAGTGCATCAGGCCAACTCAGGGATGTCGATGAACAAACTTTGGCAAGTCTGGACTTTATTGTGCTGTTGATTTGTTCTACAATCCCCGAGGCTTCTGGTCGATAACTACAATGGAGCTTCTGGTCTATACACAAGGCTGAACATAGCATCTTCACTATTTCACTGTTGAAATGAGTTCCTCTGTCCGATTCCAAAGAGGCTGGCACCCCAAACCTCGGTATTAACTCTCTAAGCAACAACTTTGCTACTGTAAGTGTATTGCACCTACGTGTAGGGTAAGCTTCAACCCATCTGGAAAATATACAGACAATCACTAAGACGTATCTGAGTCGATTGCACTTAGGCATTTCAATGAAATCCAGCTGCATCCTATTGAAAGGCCCCCCAGACCTCCCTATGTGACTCAATGTGACTGGTGTTCTTTTTCCCACGTTTAGTTGCTGACAGATCGCACAACGCTGACATACTGCTTCTGCCGCTACTCTAAACTTCGGATTATACCACGTTTGTCTGAATACTCTCACCATAGCATCTCTACCTATGTGTGCTGGTCCATGCAATCTCCTTGCCATTGGACTAACAAGTTCGTTTGGTAAAACTGCTCTCCCATCTGCAGAAATCCAAAAATTCATCTCACTTTTGGTACAACCTGCTGTTTCCCATGCCTTTTTCTCGAAATCAGGCGCATTCTCCTGGACACACTTCAGTTCATCCCACGTGTCTACAGTGTCTAACAACATAGTCAAATCAGTTCTTTCCTGTATTCCCCCCACTTCTACCTTGGTGTGAGAATACCCCTGTTCCGCACAATAACGTGCGACCTCATCTGCGTATCGGTTACCTTGCGATACAAAATCTGTATTTTTCGTGTGCGCGGCACACTTGACAACCGCTATAGCTGCTGGTCCTTGTAATGCTTCTAACAATAATCTCACGAATTCTCCATTCCTAATAGGAGAACCCGAGGAGGTCATGTAACCTCTTTGAGACCACAACTGCCCATAGTCATGAACTACCCCGAAACCATACTGGCTATCGGTGTATATGGTGACTCGAATTTTGTTGCCTGCCAAACAGGCACGGGTCAACGCAATGATTTCAGCTACCTGAGCGGAATGTACTCCTTCCAGGCAGGCGGCTTCCACTACTCCGGTAATTGTACAAACTGCATATGCTGCTCTCAGCTGACCGATATCATCTCTTACGCATGAACCATCAACAAAGAAAATTTCATCGGGGTCAGTCAATGGCTCATCTACGATATCTGGTCTCGGTTTGGTGCATAGTTCAGTCACATCAAGGCAGTCATGATCTGTACAAACTTCATCATCAATATCATTTGGAAGTGGCATCAAAGTAGCAGGATTCAAAACAGAGCATCTCTTTAGGGTCACATTCTCAGCAGCCAATATGACTTGCTCGTAGCGTGTGAGCCTGCTATTCGTCAGATGCTGAGTCTTGGTCCTGGTCATTAACAATTCCATAGAATGCGGTACGTACACCACTAACTGATGTCCCATAACCACATTTTCACACCTTTCAATGCTGACACCCGTTGCAGCAACGGATTTGAGACATCCGGGCAACGCTGCGGCTACTGGATCTAAGGTAGCCGAAAAATATGCAACTGGTCTACGGGCATTTCCGTGTCTCTGGGCCAAAACTGCTAAAGCACAACCTTCCCTTTCACAACAGTAAAGCAAGAATGGTTTCTCGTAATCAGGCATTCCCAAAGCCGGGGCACGATACAAGTCCTCCCTCAGCTGCAAAAATGCCATCAAACAATCTTTGTCCCATGGTACCGGATCACTCACCCCCTTGTGCGTCAGTTTTTGTAAAGGTTTTGCCTTCAGTGAAAAGTTGGCTATCCACTGCCGACAATAACCGACCATGCCTAGGAACATCCTGACTTCTCTTTGTGTTTTAGGCGCATTCATTTTCATGATCGCCTCTATTCTGTCTGGAGACACCTTCCGTTTTCCCCTTTCAATCCTGTGGCCCAAGTATTGCACTTCGGTCAGACAATACTGCAATTTACTTGGAGACACCTTGTGTCCGTTCTCGGCCAAGTGATTTAATAAGGTGATGGTGTCTGTTTTGCAAGCTTCCTCAGTTTCTGACGCCACAAGTAGGTCGTCTATGTACTGGACCAGAACCGAGTTCATAGGCAGTACTAGACTTTCAAGATTTTTCTTCAGCAGCTGGTTAAAAATCGATGGGCTTTCTGTATACCCCTGGGGAATACGACACCATGTTAAAACGCGATTTTCCAGCTTAAAAGCGAACAGATACTGGCTCTCCTCATCTAAAGGGATTGAAAAGAAAGCCTGGCACAAGTCTATCACTGTGAACCATTCAGCTTGGAACGGTATCTGAAACAATATCACTGATGGATTCGGTACCACTGGACAACATGAAACAACGATATTATTAATCTTTCGAAGGTCCTGCACTATTCTGTATTTCCCACTAGGCTTCTGCAAACCCATAATCGGGGAGTTACATGGACTTCCCACGATCTCCTTCAGTATTCCCTGTTTAATCATGGATTCGATCACAGGCTTTATTCCTGCAATCGTCTCCGGTGTCAACTTATATTGTGGTGTTCTTGGATACTCGACATTGGGTTTTACCATGATTTTTACCGGTTCTACTCCTTTGATCAGTCCTATTTCTTCTCCAGTAAAATCCCACACCTCAGCCGACACTGTCTCCTTCAAGTCCTGTGGAAGCTCCTCCACCGTTAAGGTAGGGTATAGTTCCACGCATCCCTGCGAGTTTACAACCTTAAAGTCGGCATCATCATCGTTAGTCTGCACTTCTACTCCTTCAGGTGTGCAATATATGGTGCAGTTTAGTTTACACAACAGATCTCTTCCTAGCAGACACACAGGGCTAGAATCACAAATCACAAACTGGTGGTCATCACTATATTTCCCTATTTTCACTGATACCGGTTCGGTCAGAGGATTCGTCATTCTCCTATTTGCGACTCCTACCACCTGGATCGTTTCTCCCGACATTGGCAGACCTGGGACTACCGCCGATCTCAAAGTGGATCGAGTGGCCCCCGTATCCACCAAAAAGGTCGTAGGACATCCAGCCACCTCAGCTTCCACGTATGGTCCTCTCTGGTCTACCTCCAGGGCTGCTCCTAGAGTACAGTCTTCATCCCTATTCACTCGTTGTCCCGTAAGGGGATCAACGTAGTAGCATTCTTCTCCACCTACGAACAGTGGCAGTTGTCTATAAGTTTTCCCTCCATTTGCAATGCGAGGCGGTTGAGGGAACTGAGCTCGAGGAGTCTGAGTCCCCCCTTTGACAAACTTTCCCTTCGGGATCACTGTTCCCTTTACCAGGCTGTTCTGAACCTCATCCTCCTCCTGTTCTAATTCCCCCATCTCGACATTATAAGGACACTCGCGTCTCCAGTGTCCCACCTCGTTACACTGGTGGCACCTCGTTGTCTTTTTCAATGTCGCGATATCTACCCTAGGTCTCGGTTTTTCCTCCTCATCCCTGCTTTGATTATTCTGTTTCTTCCCTGGGGTTCCTGTTCCCTGTTGCCCCTGTCCACCCTTTCCAGCTGACTGCATCTGCACCAACATCAGCTTCTCCTTAAGTTTCTTTGCTTTTGTATCTATTTCATCGCTGCAATACCTCGCATACCTCAGAATCTCATCTAAAGGTTTGTTTTGCCAACAGATCAAATGCTGTTGAATCATTAAGCTTATGTCTGATCTCAATCCCAGGACGAACTTCGACACAAACTGTCCTATGTCCTTAGGATCCATCACGTCCAATCCACTGTACTGTTTGAACGCTTTCAGCAATCTCTCATAGAACTCGTGAACGGTCTCTTTAGGTTCCTGAGTTGTTCGATCTATCTTAAAAAACAGTCTATGACCTGCAACGGCACCTTCTCTTTTAACCATGCCATTACCCTCTCGTACTTTTCCATGACTCTCTCTGATGGTCCAATCGTCCGGGGATCCCTCTCGGGTTCACAAATGGGCCATTCGACATTAAGTTTACATGCTGTCCACAAATCTCCGGGTACTACGATGTCAAACAGGGTGTTCAAGTCGACCCACAGCACCTTAGAGATCTTCACGAACCTCTCTACCTGTTTGTACCATTCGACGGGATTCTCCCTTAGCTTTGGGAAGGAATTGGTAAATGCCGCTAGATCCCCCCTACTCCAGGGCACATGCACGTAGTTTCCGTTCGCGATTTCTCGCAAAGGGAAAGCTTCCATTCGCATTAGCCCTCCCTCCGGGGACCCTGCAAGTATACTCCTTCTGACGGTTCCCCTCTTGGACCATCTTTCCTCCCATTTATCCAGATCCCTCCACATTCTGATACTCAGGATCAGTTCCTTTATGTGTATTTTCAGCCCAATCGTCCTACGCTCATCTAGATCCTGATCCGTGCAATTTAGCCTATGGTTACCCTGTAAAGCTTTAGTTCGTGATAGGTCTATCATATACCTGTTTGCCAACTCAGATAATTTTTCATGAACTGACCTCGCTTTCCGAGTAACGTCCTTAGACATAAACAGTATTTCATCCTGTTCATACAGATCGATCCTTTCCATTGGCAATGTGCCGTCTATTATTTCCTCCAAATCTGATTTTAAACTGATTACATTGAGCCGTTTTGCTTTTATCTCAGCTCTCAGTACCTCACTCCTAGGTGGTTCTTTTACATCCCTCTCACCCCCACTACGAGTCCTACGTCTAGGTACAGGTGAGTTATGAGGAGTCCTTCTTGCCTCTCTTTGTTCCCACCTCTCTAGGTCCCAAGCTTTCCCATCTTCCCTAGGGGTGTGGTGGAACAATGTTCTATTCCCCATTACTGCATTCTGTCTTTTCGGCTCGGTCTCTCTAGCTGCGAGATAGGATCCTCCGTTCTGTTCTAAATCACTGCAATTCCCTTGCTGTCTGGTGTCGCTCAATAAACGATAAGATCCTTCACGGCCCTCCATGTTCCCGCGAACCCGTCCGTGATCACCGGATGCATGGCGAGATCCTTAGCGACTCCCTATACTCTCGTGATTCCAATGTCGCACATTTTCGTCCGGGGTATGGTGCGGGCACCTGTAACTATCTCGGTACTCCTGTGTCCTTCGTTCCCCCTCACTAAGGATGGGGCGAGGCACTCCCCCACATCCTGTGCTCTTGTCTTCACACATTTGTCTATTGCCACTGATGGTATGGCAAGTATCTCCTTTGCTTCCTTGACTCCCTCCCTCCCACGCCGGACTGCTTTCGCCAGCTCCGCAGTGAGAGAGGATCCTGTTATCCTGATCTCTCCATTCTGTTTCTGTTTCTATTCTTTTATTCTGAGTCTCTACGACAGCATCCCATTCTTTCAAATATTCCCTTAATTCCTTAAAGGATTTCGGTTTCGGTCCCCTCAAATCCATATGTCCTCTCTGATCCCCCTGTTCTATCCAGGGACCCGTTACTGGATCCAATGGGGTACTCCGACTTCTTGGTCCTAACAACTGCCTTTGGGAATTGATCATATTATTCCTACTTTCCATCTCTGCCCTTTCCCTGTCCCACCGTGCCTGTTCCTCCTGCTGGGCTCCCTCCGGGTTGTAGATTGACACTATAGGACCTATGGTAACAGGTACTTGTAGAGCATCGGGCAATTGATACGACCTTGCACGCTCCGTTTCTGGCACCTTCTGGACCACAAACCTTCCTACTACTCTCTGTATGGGACTAGATTGAGATATTTCTTCACCTTTCTTGGGTTCCCACTCCGACATGGGGAGCGGTTTATATCCCCCCTGCCTAGCCCCGTCTCCCTGCTCTAATTCGGGACTTTCGGCTTCTCTGTTGTACGGAGGTGGTCTGTCCATTAATAGCCTCTCTATCAGACCATCATCCGACTCGCTATCCTCATCTTCTTCTAGAGGTTTCTTTTCTCCCGTAGCCTCTAGCATTGGGTACAATTTGTCTGCTTCTATTTTTTGCACCCTCCACTTTTTAGCTTCATCGTCCCATTTAGCATCCTGCACTGCTCTTACCGATCGTCTCACTCTTTCTTGGCGTCTATTCAAGCTCTTATCATGTGCCGCCCTGAACCATGCATTGAGGGCTTCGAACTGTGTTGGCCTCGGTAGAGGTCTTGTTGCGAGCATTACCGCTTTCAGTTGGTTCAATGCTTCTACCCTAAACGTCCCGTATCTCGGGAACGTCAGTTCCTCATTTCCTTCTGTTAGCTTACTCCACTCGGAGATCCATAGTATTGAGTGTAACCCTACATTCACAGCCATATAATAAGCTGGTGTGCCTTCTGGTGGGGCTTCTTCCCCTGCATACGAGTTTCCTCTATCTCTCTTAAAGATCGCCCTTAAACGTTTAAAACACTTCATTTTCAAGAATCTACGATTTTCCTTAATTCCCTTCCTTATTTACTTCCCGATGACAAACCACCAATCCCTGCGCGGCTCTCGCTGACCAGCCTATCCCAGCGCGGTTCTACACCAACCGGCCAATCCCAGCGCGGCTCTACGCTGACGTCACTCCTCCCCTCTGCAGCAGTTCCCCTCCTTTCTCAGCTCGTCTCGCGGTCTTGCATGCGTCTCATTCATACACCGAAAAATGACTACTTCCGACCAAGCGATCACTTTTCTTGACTGTACGTCCACAGTCTAACTGTAATTGTCACCTCAACTGGCGAGACGTCTTCCTCTCACTTCAGACGCTCGCCTTAACTGATAGGTTACTTACACACAGTAAACGTCCGACCAGCGTCCGTTACTCATACACTCACTCTGACATTCCCCCTATCAACGGTCCTGCGGGCGATCAATGGTACCTCTTGGCCCCCTTTATAATTGTAGACAATTACTCTGGGTGTTCGATACACCCGAACCACTTAAGCCCTTCTCTGGACTTAAGATTTTATCCGGTTGCGCGCGCTCACAACCTTCCCTCAATCACACTACAGGCATTCAACTCCGCTTGACATTACAACACAGGTACAACATAAAACACCGCAATCTGGCAACGCATGACCCTTATACTCACTCTCGACCGACTCTGCTGCTTTTTCTTTCGCACCGTCAGCACCTTCTTCGGCAGGGATTCTTCTTCTGGTCGTCGATGACTAGGGACCTTGGGGTAATCTAGACCTGACCTAGGTTGCCTTCCTCAAGAAGAAAACCATCTTTCTCTGCTACCAACTGCGGGGAATGAGATTTTGATACCTTTTCTGATCACCTAGATACCTATCTCATTCATCCAATTTTGGATCGATTATTAACTGTCATTGAGTAAAAGGCAAACCCACATAAGTTAAATCAACCCCATAGACTGACGCAACTCTAAAGAATCACTTACGACTGGTAAAGTTTTAAAGTTTAATATAAAATCAGAGTCAATTGCATATACAATCCTCTCAAGATAAGATTCAACAAGTATACAGGAACTAAAAGGAACATAAATTCCCTAAAGAATCTTAGTCTACAAAAGAACACAATCAAAACCAATTCCAATACTAATAAATTGAATAGCATAGACACAAAGTGAATCTGATGCGTCATTTACAGAAAGTGAATAAACAAGTTAAATCTGTCCCTACTCTATGCTAGATGACATCCCTACTAGCAAGTCCTTTACCTAAAAAGGTGTCAGCAGTTTGACTTCCAAAGAAGTTCAAACTCTCTTAGTCTCTGATGGAAACCTATGTCGAGAAGCAGTACCCTTTCTGCCTACCCATCCGCTCTCTAAGGGTCCTCGGCCTACTGCTCTCCTCTGCTGCTTTCTCAAGCCATCTGCTCTCTTGCGCTGCCTCTCCCCGGGGTGCTGTCCCTAAATACAAAATCACAGTATGGGTGGAACGCCCCTTTGAGACGCCCACCATGTGCTCATTTCACGTGATCCCGCTTCTGGGTCTTTCCATAGCTTCGTCTCTTTGCGTCGTCTGTTAAGTTGACCTTGCTTCTTAGGCGCCAACTTCATCTTCGTGCTGGTAACCTCATGACATTCCAGTTGACACTTTCAGTCCAAAGTCTATCACCTCAACAGAACTCTATTCATTACAGTTGTGATTATAACCTCTTTTGGTCCTGTGAACAGTCACTTCTAAACAAGACCCCAAATTCCAAGCGTCTCTTATCTCATTGGGCCATAAACTTTGTCCAGCATTGTCACTTTAAATTTAACAAGACCTTTGACTCTTGGCTCGCACGTACAGATCAAAGCTATTCCCATTCCTGTGAGCCCACTAAATTACATGCAGTGAACTACACTCTTGCGAACCCTTGGTCAGTTTAGGTTAAAACCACATATGAACACATCATGCTAAAATTCCTACAAACTCTTCTACACGGTATGACTTTTAACACACATATATATAATCGAATTAGCAAATCATTTGATTATAATCGAATCCGTATTACATAAAATACAACGTTATACTCTTATTCTTATACAGTGCTATATATTCTGCACATTTCTTCACTTTACATTTCATCTTCTTTCTCCGCTTTATAATTACATACGTACATTCTCTGTTCAGCACGTTCTACTGTTCTTAAGCATTTAAACACATTTCTATTTTAGCCCATCTTATATATGGGTTTCCTAATTCTAATGCATTTTCTAGAGTGAATATAGATACATATCCTATTACTTAAGTTACATATACTAACTTTACGCTACAGTCTTGTATATATGGTACGGATATACTTTTCATTCAAATTGCGCTCTCTCATACCCATAAGGTACTTAACATGGCACCCAATTGGATGTCTGCTGTCAAATGCTACTAGGGTTGTAGCAAAGGTGCTGTAGAGAGGTCCAAAATGGACCATCGGGCTCACCTCCCAAACAGGCCCTTTTCCATCCGGTTGACGGAGAATACCCCAGCCAAAAGGTATTTATTTGTAGCCAGTCTATGATAATGGGTCAGCGATCATTGACAGCTGCTAGAAAATTTCATGAGCCAAACGCAAATACAAGTTCTTTTTTCTCTCTTAGGTCGAGGGCCGAGCAGGCATTGTACATGCATGTAAGAATGTCTAAGATGATGCGAGTTACAGCAGGTTAAAGCTAGCTTTCAACCTATCTCAATATATGATAATAGCAAATACTTTTCTCTACAAACATTCTAGGGCAGTGTTTAGAGTTACTTGTGTGTAGTTGTTTCATAATGACTTGTGAATGGGGAGGATTTGTAATCACAGTTTGACCACAATAGCACTCTTCTCTGCCTTTGCAGAGTAGATCAAAATGTCTCTTGCATGCGGTTAAAAGATCATAATGTTATCTATACTAATATAATAAAAAGAGAGCCAAAACCTTTGAGGCGGGTAATCGCAGGAACCACAGCACCAATCACAACACCCAATACAGCGTTGGAAAGAGCAGTTGCAGCAGAAGGACATAGGCTATGCAGACGCCCACCATATACATTTAAAAGGTAAAAGAACCGTGCCAGCAAAGTAGTCCCTTCTGGGTGTGTCTGTGTTGTGCTGTGGGCATGTCCTGGGGCGTGACAAACGCTGGGGGCGTGTGGTATGTTTCGCCCTTCATGCCATGTCTTATATCGTGTGCTGTGGGCGTGTGCTGGGGGCGTGGACGTGTGCGGGGCGCCGGATTACGGAAAAAAAAAGCGAGCGTTGGGCCCAATATTTAATTGTTTTTTCTTCCCAGCTTCTGTACATTCCAGCTCCGGGTGTCCACCCTGCTCCCTTTAAATACCTCTGCACCCCATAATCATAACCCACCCTTACTCCTTAAAACACCCCAACGCCCTTAAACACTAACCCATCTTAACCCTATAAATATACCCTGTCCCCCAAAACCCAAACCTATCCCTAAACCCTAAAAATACCCCTGTACCCCAAAACCCAAACCTAGCCCTGAACCCTATAAATACCCCTGTACCTCAAAACCCAAACCTACCCCTGAACCCAAAAAATACCCCTGTACCCCAAAACCTAAACCTAGCCCTGAGCCCTAAAAATACCCCTGTACCCCAAAACCCAAACCTACCCCTGAACCCTAAAATACCCCTTTACCCCAAAACCCAAACCTACCCTGAACCATAAAAATACCCCTGTACCCCAAAACCCAAGCCTAGCCCTGAACCATAAAAATAACCCTGTACCCCCAAACCCAAACCTAGCCCTGAACCCCTAAAATACCCCTGTACCCCAAAACCCAAACCTACCCCTGAACCCTAAAATACCCCTATACCCCAAAACCCAAACATAGCCCTGAACCCTAAAAATACCCCTGTACACCAAAACCCATACCTATCCCTAAACCCTAAAACTACCCCTGTACCCCATAACCCAAAACTATATCTGGACCCTTAAAATACCCAAACACCCCAAAACATATACCTCAGTACCCCAAAACATATACCCCTATACCCATAATTACCGTATCCAAACATTTTTCTAAAAAACATGCTTTTACCATTCATACATTTACAATGAATTTCGTTGTAAATGTATGCATGGTAAAAGCATATAAAATGTAATGCCATGCGTTATAATGTCATTGCGGAGTCATGGTACTTTCGTAATGAAAGTATGCAGAGTCATGGTATGCGGAAAGAAAGTTGCGGAATAATGGGTGTTTACCCTCCCCCAATAAGTACATTGGTGGCACGGCGGCCCACATCTCCAGCAACATACTCATATTTTTTCACCATCAATTTGAAAAATGCACAGGTCTCTCTCATTGATGGCCAGCACGACATACACTTTTAGACACACCTTCCGCCACAAGTTCTAGAATTGCGCTCTTTAGAGCTGGGGAGCTACGTTCGAATTCGGCAACAGCTCAACATCCTGTGATTCCAGGCAAATCGCTTTGTCTCCCCGTGCCTACCTGAAATGAATGTGTTCTTCTGTAATATAAATTGTGCTCATGCCATGTTGTCGAGTTCGCGCTATATAATATTGCAAGGAAAAATAAAGTAGGGAAACTCGAGTTCACACACTACTGAACGCGCACTCTTAAGTGCATCAGCAGTGCACTGTGAATCGGAGCGTTTCACTGGCCTGTTACAGATAAGAAATGCTATCAAAATGAAATCCTACAAAACAATATACTACTGGCCGGCAGCATTTTATACCCGGACAACGTCGGGACGGGCTGCTAGTTTCAACTATCACAATAAAGGCTTATTGTCAGCCAGTTCAGGGGGTCATCTGATAAGCAGGGTTTACAGGGCCTGAACCATGGAAGGTTAAGTTTGCTTTTCTAGGATATTCCAGGGTCCACCCTATAATGGCTCTGCAGAATGGTCCAAACACAAATCCTTTGGTGCTTGAGTCTCACTGGTAGCAAGGAGTCACAGGCTTGTTAGTGGTTGAAAATGGTGTTGTTCTCGCCTGGATCTTCAAGTGGCAGGAGTGGAGATGGAAGTCCTTGTTTGAAGTGGTCCCAATTCGACCAAAGGTTAGTGTCTTCACAGCCTTGCCAGAACCCACAGGTTCTTTCTGGGGCCCTGTTGGCCCAGGTGATACATTGGCACTTGCAGTTTCTTCGGCTGGTCATTACTTTGATACCATAATTTACAGTCAAGCTTGATAGACAACAGTCCTGGTTACGCAGCAGTCTTTTGAGTATTCTGTGGAGCACTCCATTCTGTGGTCATAGAGGATTTGGAACTGGAACAACTATGAGGTACAGGGTTATTACTTCTATACATTGAAACCAGATAGGACATGGGTATATGCTCTGTGATATTCTAGTTTTTTTTTCAAGTTCCTTTTCTAGACTGTCCTCCAGACTCAGGCTTTGTGTAGAGTGAGAGACACAAAGAGGTGTGAGATGTCTGCACCTGGCTAACATCAATTCAGCTGAAGGAGTACTAAGGGAAAGACAAAAGTACTGGCCTCAGCTAAAGATTTCCTCATCTTGCACAACAGAGTGGGCAGTCATGCCCACACTCCTACAATCTACCATATGGCAGTGTTAAGGAAGACTAATCATCAGCTCCTTGCTAAACAAGAGACCTAAAGGAATATACACTGGAGCCCTGTCTCGATTACTCTCACTTCAGTGTCAGGCTCTCCTTCCTCTAGCTTCAGAAATGTCAGCAATGCACTTCCACTGCCTTGGAAAACAACCCTCTTCTCCATTACATTGTACGCACATGCCAAGCTAGGGAGCTCAGTCACACAAACCAGACATGTATCACAGAGGCTACACATAACGAAATGCTTGACATGTACTGAGGACATTACAGTTAGGTACTGGTATGTGCGTAGTAAGCGAACATTTACACAAGTGGTCCAGTAGGCATCAACTCAAGTGCAGAAATGAAAAGGTTTGATCACACTATATATTCCCAAATCACAGTATGCTGCCACCCCCTCTATATTTGTTACACCCATGGAGGAGACAGTAGTCTACTGTCAGTTAATTGGGAAATGCTTGATGCAACCCTCCTGGTCATAGGATAGGTGAAGGACCAACTCACGTCAAGGAAAGGCTCAGGCCTCTGCACACAGAATAGATAAGCATGACATCAGGGTCAAAAATCAAAACTTAGCATACCAGATGCACAAAGTTGGACTTTCAGGGCAGGAACATGCGTGTACAGCATGAGGGACATTACCGTCCCAACAATTATATATGAGTCAAAAACAATTGATTTGTCTCAACTTCTCTAGCCGTTAAAACAAAATATCAGGGTAGAAGGGGAGTGGTTCATTAATTCTAATAAATGTTTCGTCGTGATACAATCTAATGTGCTTAAGTGAAACAATTCAAAATACACTTTTTAATTTAAATTTCATACCTCAGCTATAAATAAAGTGGTTATCTGCAAAACTGGCAGCAGGGCAGGATTTCTTGGCTGAGCTAAGACCTGTAGGCTCTTGTTTCCAGGAGCAGGCAGTGCAGGTAACAACGTGGGGGATAGTCGGCAGACGACGATGAGGGAAAATAAAAAAAATACAAAAACACTTACCTTACACTCGCCTAATTGCCGAGTTGGTGATGTGGCACATGCAAGGTAAGTGGTTTTCTTCTTTTTAGGTCTCGGCCTGCGTAGGCTGCGCTTGCGCAGTCTCGCCGGCGAGATCTTATGTCTCTTAGTGTGGGGCTTGAACCCGCCCCTCTTCTCCATTGGCTGGCTTCCTAAACGGAGGCCAGCCAATGGAGAAGAGGGGCGTCTGTCAGTTTAAGCTACGTCATTTTGGGATTCGGGGCGGTTTTTTTCATGTTCTTTCTCTCTTCTTCCCATTGGCTGGAATTTTACATTCCAGCCAATGGGAAGAGGAGAGAACGAAAACCATGTCCCCGAATCCGAAAATGACAGGGCTTTCTCCGAGGCATCCCTGCTAATGCCTCAGAGAAAGATGGTGGTGTTTTGGTGCTTTCGCAGGCTATCCATGTCAAGTGAAAACAGCAGCGGCATGAGCCTGTGTATACACTCGTGGGTGGCGAGAACTGCATCCTATAAATCTCTCTCTTCATGGTTGAACAGCCGCAGCATGACCGCCTCGGACCTGGCGAAGCTACGCATGTCCGCAGCTTGATGGGCGATCGCTGTTCTCACCAGTGGGGGCCGACCCGAAGCTAGTGTAGAGACAAGCGCGGTGGGGAGAGAGAGAGGCCGAGCCCGGATCCCGCCACAGCCAGCAGTGCCCCCGCCTCAGCGAACCGGGACCCCGACACAGCCAGCAGCGCCCGACGGACCTGGCTTAGCTCCGCCGCAGCAGCTGCAGGGTGAGTCTCCAACTTGCCTGACATCGCCCCCGAGCTCCCAAGCTGAGACGGTGAGCGCAGGACTCAACAAGGAGATCACCGCACCGCCCTCCCCCCTGCCTCCGAGATGCCGTAGCCTGAGCTGGCTCGAGGGCCATTAGGCTGTGCTCTGGGACGTCCTGCCACAGCATGGGGGAGCCGACTCCCATGCCCTGAGAGACAGCCGGTTGAGTCAGGGCCATTGGCAGAGTGCACTGACTGTAGCCTTGTAGACTGAGGGCTTGAAGGTGTCGTAACACTCCTGATGCAGGTCTGCCGGTTTCCCTTACACCAGCTCCCTCCCTCTCCTGTTACGCACCAGAGAGGGATTATAAGGAGGAGGGGCAGCGAGTGCAGCATGCGTCCCTCTGGAGCCGGTGCTGAGTCTCTCCTGGTCGCGGCCCGCAGCTTGGATAACGCAGGTAAGGGGTTTGTGCTTGCTCATTGTGCATGCTTTTCTGCCCCCTGCCCCCTCATTGGTTGTGCTTGTTCTCCTGCTCCCTCGTTGGTTGTGCTTGCTCTCCTGCCTCCTCGTTGGTTGTGCTTGCTCTCCTGCCCCCTCGTTGTGCTTGCTCTCCTGCCCCCTCGTTGTTTGTGCTTGCTCTCCCGCCCCCTCGTTGTGTTTGCTCTCCTGCCCACTCATTCATTGTGCTTGCTCTCCAGCCCCCACATTGGTTGTGCTTACTCTCCTGCCCCCTCGTTGGTTGTGCTTGCTCTCCTGCCCCCTCGTTGGTTGTGATTGCTCTCCTGCCGCCTCATTTTTTGTGCTTGCTCTCCTGCCCCCTCGTTGTGCTTGCTCTCCTGCCCCCTCGTTCATTGTGCTTGATCTCCCGCCCCTCGTTGGTTGTGCTTGCTCACCTGCTCCCTTGTTGTGCTTGCTCTCCTGCCCCCTCGTTCATTGTGCTTGCTCTCCTGCCCCCTCATTAGTTGTGCTTGCTCTCCTGCCCCCTCATTGTTTGTGCTTGCTCTCCTGCCTCCTCGTTGTGCTTGCTCTCCTGACCCCTCGTTGTGCTTTCTCTCCTGCCCTCTCGTTGGTTGTGCTTGCTCTCCTTCCCCCTGGTTGATTGTGCTTGCTCTCCTGTCCCCTCCTTGGTTGTGCTTGCTCTCCTGCCCCCTCATTGGTTGTGTTTGCTCTCCTGCCCCCTCGTTGTGCTTGCTCTCCTGCCCCCTCGTTGTACTTGCTCTCCTGCCCCCTCCTTGGTTGTGCTTGCTCTCCTGCCCCCTTGTTGGTTGTGCTTGCTCTCCTGCCCCCTCGTTGGTTGTGCTGGCTCTCCTGCCCCCTCGTTGGTTGTGCTTGCTCGCCTGCCCCCTCGTTGGTTGTGCTTGCTCTCCTGCCCCCTCGTTGGTTGTGCTTGCTCTCCTGCCCCTTGTTGTGCTTGCTCTCCTGCCCCCTCGTTGTGCTTGCTCTCCTGCCCCTTCGTTGTGCTTGCTCTCCTGCCCCCTGCCTGTGCTTGCTCTCCTGCCCCCTCATTGTGCTTGCTTTCCTGCCCCCTGTTCCCTCGTTGTGAGCGTTTTTTCTGGTCTCTGTTCCCTGTTTGTGGCTCTGTGTGTGTGTGTATCTGTGTGTGTGTGTGGGTGGCTCTGTGTGGGTGGCTCTATGTGGGTGGCTTTGTATGTGTGTGTGGGTGGCTTTGTGTATGTGGCTCTGTGGGGTGCAAATGCAATAGGTCTCGCATTTATGAGCGATTAAGCTATTGGCATTGTAAATGACAATGCCATTTATTTATGTTTTAAAAACAAAAACATAAATAAAAATAATGTCATGAGCAATGCCAATAGCTCTAACTTTAAGAATGCCGAGACCATTGTTTTCTCTTTTCGTCGTCTGTCGACTCCCCCCACCCCCACCCCTCCCGACTGTCTTATCTTCACAGGCCACTCCTGCTAGCTTCTGCAGAACTGCTCTTCCAGAAACAATGCACCTAAGCCAGGGCCATTGATAAAACTGAGACTGAACCATGTCAGCCTCACTTCAACTAAGGAAAAGTCCCATAGTTACTCAAGGTTCTTTAATAAAGATGGATCTAAGACATCATCCGCTAGTAGTAATGTGAATGTGGAACATCAGATCAAGGTTAATTTGAAATATTCCTACTCATACATCTATTCATTTGTTCTTCAGAACAAAGAATTTCTCCGGTCTGACAGCTCTGACAAAAATTACCCCTTCAAAAAAACAAAATAAAACTCGCAGTGCTACGCCTATGGATTCAAAGTCCACACTCTACAACAGTGGGCTGCTTCTAGTATTATTATTGATGGTGCAGGGGGGAGTTAGAATTGTGAATTTCCCTGATGTTGGCTCTCAAATTCAGCTTACAATGCACGTGTGCTAGTTTAATAATTATAAAATAGGTCCAGTTACATATGAATGTTTGACCGTGGCGTACCTAGGCCTTATGCTGCCCATGGTGGCCCCTGCGTTTGCTGCCCGTGGCAGCCAAATGTAAGAGGGGGGCTGGCTATTCCTGCCCTTGCCACCCCAGGCCATAGCAGGTAAGAGCAGGGGAGAGGCCGCCCCCCCAAGACTCATGCTGCCCTGCTCGTCTGCCTTTCCATTCTAAGGAGATGTTTTGCAGATTATCTGTAGCAAAGTTGCAAGTAACCTTGGTGCGTCCAACTGCAGAATGTTGATGGCATTTTTCAACCTTCATTCTACCTTTGCTTCTTGACTTTCACTTTCCTTTCTACAATTATTTCCCTCTTTCTTCCTTTCACACTTCCATACATGCCATCTTCCTTCTTTTCCCTTTTGATTAGCTCCTCTTTCTTTCTTTAATTTATTTATTGCCTTTCTCGCTCTTGATTGATGGTTCTATGTGCATCTCTCGCTCTATTTTGCCCATTATCATTATTTTTCCTCCTCCATCTCCTTCACCATATTTTCCACATTTGGCAGCCTTCAACATAATTCCCCACAACTCTGCTAAACAGTGTCATTTTGAAAAGCAATTTTGTGCAGACAGAAAAGGCCCATAAAGAGTTCACAAACCTTTTATTGGGGTCCAGTTTACCATATTCAAACAAAAAAGGGTAGAGGAGAGGTAGGCAAAGTAGGGACCTGCCCTCCATGGCACTATGTAAATAATCAAAAAAGGTACCCTCTATATGAAGATGGAAAAAATGGGGGTATTCATTACCTTGCAGAAGACACTCATGGGAAAGAAAATATTTTTTCTTTTCATGAAACCCTCATGGGTTTTCCCTTGGTGGCATGCTTCATCATTGGGTGCATCCCTATCCTCTACGGACAGGGGCGTGCTACTATCCACAAATGTGCGGGAGCACTGAATTGTAAAATACAAGGGTGTCTTATACACCTAACCACCTATGATAAATCAGAAGTGAGAGAGGTTTTTTCACAAAAGAAAAAAGTTAAAAAATACCTGATTAGTGGGTTCAAAAACAATTTAATTTCCTGCACCCAAAATGGTATGCTAAATTCTGGGGATGTGTGGAAAAACCCTAGGCGCAAAATACCTATTGTTTCCCTTTATGGTCAACTAGTTTCATGCCTCTCCCCAAGGCATTTCCTCAGGGACTAGAAAGGAATAATGATATTCCCACTCCGGGTGTCACACTAAACACAATAATAATGAAAAAATCAAAATAAACATACAGCACCTAATTGGCCTGTGTTAAATATCAAAAAGACCTGCAAGTATATAAAGAAAAGGAGAGATTTAAAAGTACACTACCCTAAGGTCCTTTTGTCTTTCACATGTCGTAGTAGTTCCGTGGTTGTGAAGTATATGTTAGTTTTTTTTTAAACCATGCCAAAAATTGTGTGAATCTATGAGAGTAAGACCCACAACACAGTACAAGCACAGAACATATTATATAGTATCACCAGCATATACGTGTTTAGGATAATTTCATACTTAAAATGCAACCATCATTGGGCCCTCAGGACACACGCTATGTTACTCTACAAAAATATCCTGCTTACTTGATCTTTTTTTCTATTTGTCCACATGTGCAGGGTTTGAATAAAGGCGTCCCTCCTGAAAACTCCTTGATGAACTCATGGGGCTGGATCTGTTGTTTCCAGGAGCCCTCCTATGTGTGTAGACCGACCCTACTGCACAAAGCTTGCCAGCAACACGCTCAAATCCCCTTTTAGAGTGATTCATGGCTGGCGGACATCTTAAAATATGGAACTAACCCCCAGATGCATCAAGCCCTGATTCTGCGAATTCTAATTTGCGAAAAATACCGAATCGCAAATTAGAATTCGCAGAATGTGATGCATCAATAAAAGCGATCCAAAAATGCGATTCGCAGTCAGCGGCAATCGCCGAATTCAAATTTTGCTAAATCGCTCAAAAACCGCAGAATCTCCTGTTTCCCATGTTGAAATTGCGATTTTGCAATTACAGAAATCGCAAATTGCGATCTCGCAAATTGCGAGATCGCAAAGTCGCATTTGAGCACAATGATGACATCACAACAAGGAAGTAGGCAGTTCCCTCACTCATTCTGAACACAGAGCTTAAGAGAGGAAGAAGCACAGCACTGAGCTCTGTCAGACACACCCTGCAGCCCCACAACAGGACATACATCCAACTCCAGAATGTCCCAGGATGCAGCAGGAAGCAGTGCAACTGGCAGGAAAAGAAAACTAAAATTTTCCGAACGGGAGCTGGAGTTCCTAATTGAGGGAGTCAGCAGTGACCATGAGAGGCTTTTTGGGAAGCAATCCAGGAAGGTGCCTGAAGCAGACAAAAGGCGCATTTGACAGTGCATCAGGGCGAAGGTAAACACTGTAGGAGTGACCCAGCGCTCAATTGATGAGCTGAAGAAGAGGTGGTACGACCTCAGAGGCCGTGCCAAAGAGCGCATAGCAGAGAGGCTGGGAAGCAATATGCCACGGGAGGAGGAGACCCCACAGTTGCGGACAACACTCCACTCGAGGATCTTGTTGAGGATACCATCAACCCAGCAGCCTGCGTGGGGGTCACTCAGCTGGACACCTCCCGACCCACACACCAATCCCAAGGTAAGACCCGTGCAACTGCGACCCCGTCCCCTAACAATGCCCATGCCTCCAGAGCTAGCCATTTTATGACCTCAGTAATGCAGGCCATGCACATCAGAAACACCATATTGCATTGTGGGACCTGTAGTGTGACAATAGTTCCCAGATAGCCACACACAGCCAAACCTGTCAAGTGAAACATATCCCTAAAGCCAGTCAGGGACTGCAAGCCTGCATGCATGTTGCAACATCCCATGTGCAAGATTCATATCATGAATCATGCACCCATTTACATCACAGGTGCTGCAGAACCACAGAGCACAGACAGCGAGGCACTCCAAATTGAGGAGACACCAGAGGACACTGAGGGAGAGAGCCATCCTGCCCCACAACCTGGACCGTCACACACACCAGCACCAGTACCACCACCTCCCCATGCAGACAGGGCCACCCCTGAAGCCACAGGAAGAGACCACCACCCCATGTGTCACGCATGGCAGTGGAACAGGCCACACCACCACCCAGGAGGCAGACACGGCGCACAGCCACTGTGCGGTTGCAGTCAAGTGGCCGGATTAGGCAGCAAAGCAACGTGGCAACACGAGCTGACAGGGGGCAACATGCCCAAGATCCAGGGGTTGGTATCAAATGCCGGATGCTAGCTGTCCACCAAAAGCAGGCACGGCATATGGCAGCCATGCAGCTGCAGCTTTACAAGACTGCGCGCAATGTGAGCCAGCTCACCGAAAGCGTGCAGGTGTTAACGGCTGCAGTGAGGGAGAACAGCCAAATCATGGTGTCGCAGCAGGACAGCAGCCGACGCCGCCACCGCCAGCTGCGGACCCGGCTATCAGCATATTCTAGGTCAAACTACCTGATCGGGAATGCAACATCCCAACTGTCACGCCGGGCCCGGGCAATGCAAATCCAAATGGTGCAATGCTGCCAGGATGTTGCTAGGGTGTTGGAACAGGTCACAACCTCTGTCCAAAATCAGCACGTGTGTGGACATGGCCATGAAGGGGGGTGGGGGGGAGGGTCGATGATCCCATGATGATCCCACTGAGGGCACATCCAGTCTGAGCAGCCTGTCCCTGATGGTGGTACCAGAACAACGCCGCAGTACCAGGCCCAGTGTAGCATCACGGCCGATACTGGCGAGGTGGATGTGGAGAGGCAACAGGGTGCATCCGGCCGGAGGCGCCAGTGATTGACTGACCATTAGCAGCAGTGCCATTCTGATGTACCAAGCACGCCTGCTTCGCAATCATGGGGATGTATGACGTAATACAGTTTTCATGTTTTCTGAACAAAAAATGTGAATGAAAGATCTTGTTTACATAGTTATAAGAATTTATTTCAAATGCAAATCATACTCATGTCATTATTTCATTTGGCATGCATGAGTGCAGTGTTGTGTGAGGGGTATGGGTGCACTAGAAATAATTCAGTGTGATGTTGTTGCGGCGCCTGTGTGGTTCAGCAAGATTCTCCCTGTGTGCATGATGCACATGTGCAGGTGGGCGGTTGTCCCCCTCTGACTCACTGCCAGAAATCTCCACAGGTATCCTCCCCTTGATAGCAATATTGTGGAGTATGGCACACAAGTCCACGATGCGGCAGCAGACCTCAGGCTGGTATTTGAGGGCCCCACCTCTCTTATGTAGGATGCGGAATCGGCTCTTTAATATCCCAAATGACATTCCTGGTGTGAATGTGCGCAGCATTGTAACGTCGTTCCTGTGGTGAGGCAGAGTTGAGGTACAGGGTAAGGAGGTACTCACGGAGGCCATAGGCGCTGTCACCTGAAGAAAAGGAGCAGAGGGTCAGTGCCTGTCATGCACAGCTACATGGTCTTGATGTTAGTATGTGGGCATGTGTACTTACCTAGGAGGTGTCCTTTGCCAAAGTCACCCCTGGCCAAGCGGGTGTGTATGCCGCTGTGCCTGTATAGAAAAGATATTTAACAACAAGGGGTGGTGATGGACAGAGTTTCTGGATTAGGCAGAATACTCTCACCCAGTCAAGAGATCAGGGCTAGATCCAACACCGTTTTTTAGCTCACTGCACCATCCCAGCTCAGAACCCGGCTATATGCAAATTAGTCTGTTCCTGTCCCAGTGCATGATGGGAACAGGGCAAACCAAACTACCAAGCCAATTCTTACACTGGGAAGGAAACAAGCTTCCGGGGACCGGTTTCTGGCATTTCAGCCGTCGTTGGCCCGGCTTGCTTGAATCCTGATGGTGCAATGAGCAAGGGACTCACATCTGAGTATACCCTTCCACGCTTAGGGTGGACAAAATATTTAACAACGAGGGGTGGTGATGGACAGAGTTTCTGAATTAAGCAGAATACTCTCACTCAGTCAAGAGATCCGGGCTAGATCCAACACCGTATTTTAGCTCACTGCACCATCCCAGCTCAGAACCCGGCTATATGCAAATTAGTCTGTTCCTGTCCCAGTGCATGATGGGAACAGGGCAAACCAAACTACCAAGCCAATTCTTACACTGGGAAGGAAACAAGCTTCCGGGGACCTGTTTCTGGCTTTTCAGCCGTCGTCGGCCAGGCTTGCTTTAATCCTGATGGTGTAATGAGCAAGGGACTCACATCTGAGTATACCCTTCCACGCTTAGGGTGGACAAAATATTCAACAACAAGGGGTGGTGATGGACAGAGTTTCTGAATTAAGCAGAATACTCTCACTCAGTCAAGAGATCAGGGCTAGATCCAACACCGTTTTTTAGCTCACTGCACCATCCCAGCTCAGAACCCGGCTATATGCAAATTAGTCTGTTCCTGTCCCAGTGCATGATGGGAACAGGGCAAACCAAACTACCAAGCCAATTCTTACACTGGGAAGGAAACACGCTTCCGGGGACCGGTTTCTGGCATTTCAGCCGTCGTCGGCCCGGCTTGCTTGAATCCTGATGGTGCAATGAGCAAGGGACTCACATCTGAGTATACCCTTCCACGCTTAGGGTGGACAAAATATTCAACAACAAGGGGTGGTGATGGACAGAGTTTCTGAATTAAGCAGAATACTCTCACCCAGTCAAGAGATCAGGGCTAGATCCAACACCGTTTTTTAGCTCACTGCACCATCCCAGCTCAGAACCCGGCTATATGCAAATTAGTCTGTTCCTGTCCCAGTGCATGATGGGAACAGGGCAAACCAAACTACCGAGCCAATTCTTACACTGGGAAGGAAACACGCTTCCGGGGACCGGTTTCTGGCATTTCAGCCGTCGTCGGCCCGGCTTGTTTGAATCCTGATGGTGCAATGAGCAAGGGACTCACATCTGAGTATACCCTTCCACGCTTAGGGTGGACAAAATATTTGCCAACAAGGGGTGGTGATGGACAGAGTTTCTGAATTAAGCAGAATACTCTCACCTAGTCAAGAGATCAGGGCTAGATCCAAAACCGTTTTTTAGCTCACTGCACCATCCCAGCTCAGATCCCGGCTATATGCAAATTAGTCTGTTCCTGTCCCAGTGCATGATGGGAACAGGGCAAACCAAACTAACAAGCGAATTCTTACACTGGGAAGGAAACAAGCTTCCGGGGAACGGTTTCTGGCATTTCAGCCGTCGTGGGCACGGCTTGCTTGAATCCTGATGGTGCAATGAGCAAGGGACTCACATCTGAGTATACCCTTCCACGCTTAGGGTGGACAAAATATTTAACAACAAGGTGTGGTGATGGACAGAGTTTCTGAATTAAGCAGAATACTCTCACCCAGTCAAGAGATCCGGGCTAGATCCAACACCGTTTTTTAACTCTCTGCACCATCCCAGCTCAGAACCCGGCTCTATGCAAATTAGTCTGTTCCTGTCCCAGTGCATGATGGGAACAGGGCAAACCTAACTACCAAGCCAATTCTTACACTGGGAAGGAAACAAGCTTCCGGGGACCGGTTTCTGGCATTTCAGCCGTCGTCGGCCCGGCTTGCTTGAATCCTAATGGTGCAATGAGCAAGGGACTCACATCTGAGTATACCCTTCCACGCTTAGGGTGGACAAAATATTTAACAACAAGGGGTGGAGATGGATAGAGTTTCTGAATTAAGCAGAATACTCTCACCCAGTCAAGAGATCAGGGCTAGATCCAACACCGTTTTTTAGCTCACTGCACCATCCCAGCTCAGAACCCGGCTATATGCAAATTAGTCTGTTCCTGTCCCAGTACATGATGGGAACAGGGCAAACCAAACTACCAAGCCAATTCTTACACTGGGAAGGAAGCAAGCTTCCGGGGACCGGTGTCTGGCATTTCAGCCGTCGTCAGCCCGGCTTGCTTGAATCCTGATGGTGCAAAGAGCAAGGGACTCACATCTGAGTATACCCTTCCACGCTTAGGGTGGACAAAATATTTAACAACAAGTGGTGGTGATGGACAGAGTTTCTGAATTAAGCAGAATACTCTCACCCAGTCAAGAGATCAGGGCTAGATCCAACACCGTTTTTTTTTAGCTCACTGCACCATCCCAGCTCAGAACCCGGCTATATGCAAATTAGTCTGTTCCTGTCCCAGTGCATGATGGGAACAGGGCAAACCAAACTACCAAGCCAATTCTTACACTGGGAAGGAAACAAGCTTCCGGGGACCATTTTCTGGCATTTCAGCCGTCGTCGGCCCGGCTTGCTTGAATCCTGATGGTGCAATGAGCAAGGGACTCACATCTGAGTATACCCTTCCACACTTAGGGTGGACAAAATATTTAACAACAAGGGGTGGTGATGGACAGAGTTTCTGAATTAAGCAGAATACTCTCACCCAGTCAAGAGATCAGGGCTAGATCCAACACCGTTTTTTAGCTCACTGCACCATCCCAGCTCAGAATCTGGCAATATGCAAATTAGTCTGTTCCTGTCCCAGTGCATGATGGGAACAGGGCAAACCAAACTACCAAGCCAATTCTTACACTGGGAAGAAAACAAGCTTCCGGGGACCGGTTTCTGGCATTTCAGCCGCCGTCGGCCCGGCTTGCTTGAATCCTGATGGTGCAATGAGCAAGGGACTCACATCTGAGTATACCCTTCCACGCTTACAGTGGACAAAATATTTAACAACAAGGGGTGGTGATGGACAGAGTTTGTGAATTAAGCAGAATACTCTCACCCAGTCAAGAGATCAGGGCTAGACCCAACACTGTTTTTTAGCTCACTGCACCATCCCAGCTCAGAACCCGGCTATATGCAAATTAGTCTGTTCCTGTCGCAGTGCATGATGGGAACAGGGCAAACCAAACTACCAAGCCAATTCTTACACTGGGAAGGAATCAAGCTTCCGGGGACCGGTTTCTGGCATTTCAGCCGTCGTCGGCCTGGCTTGCTTGAATCCTGATGGTGCAATGAGCAAGGGACTCACATCTGAGTATACCCTTCCACGCTTAGGGTGGACAAAATATTTAACAACAAGGGGTGGTGACGGACAGAGTTTCTGAATTAAGCAGAATACTCTCACCCAGTCAAGAGATCAGGGCTAGATCCAACACCGTTTTTCAGCTCACTGCACCATCCCAGCTCAGAACCTGGCTATATGCAAATTAGTCTGTCCCTGTCCCAGTGCATGATGGGAACAGGGCAAACCAAACTACCAAGCCAATTCTTACACTGGAATGCCAGAAACCGGTCCCCGGTAGCTTATCTCCTTTCCAGTGAAAAATTGGCTTGGTAGTCTGGTCTGCCCTGTTCCCATGATGCACTGGGCCAGGGACAGACTAATTTGCATGTAGCCAGGTTCTGAGCTGGGATGGTGCTGTGAGCTAAATAACGGTGATGGATCAAGCCCTGATCTACCCCCTTTTCCGAATCGTTTTTGGCCACTATAGGTGTGGCAGGGTATACTCAGACATGAGTCCCTTTCTCACTGCACCATCAGGATTCAAGCAAGCCGGGCCGAAGACGGCTGAAATGCCAGAAACCGGTCCCCGGTAGCTTGTCTCCTTTCTGGTGAAGAATTGGCTTGGTAGTTTAGTCTGCCCTGTTCCCATGATGCACTGGGCCAGGGACAGACTGATTTGCATATAGCCAGGTTCTGAGCTGGGATGGTGCAGTGAGATAAATAACGGTGATGGATCAAGCCCTGATCTTTGGACTGGGTAAGAGTGGTCTGCTTAATTCAGACACTCTGTTCATCACCACCCCCTTTTCTGAATCGTTTTTGGCCACTATAGGTGTGGCAGGGTATACTCAGACATGAGTCCCTTTCTCACTACACCATCAGGATTCAAGCAAGCCGGGCCGAAGACGGCTGAAATGCCAGAAACCGGTCCCCGGTAGCTTGTCTCCTTTCTGGTGAAGAATTGGCTTGGTAGTTTAGTCTGCCCTGTTCCCATGATGCACTGGGCCAGGGACAGACTGATTTGCATATAGCCAGGTTCTGAACTGGGATGGTGCAGTGAGATAAATAACGGTGATGGATCAAGCCCTGATCTTTGGACTGGGTAAGAGTGGTCTGCTTAATTCAGACACTCTGTTCATCACCACCCCCTTTTCTAAAGAACTAAAATAAAAGTGGCACCCATTAGCGATGCAGATAAGTAAAATTGTGAAAATAACAGGAAACTCAACAGTAAAAAAAACGCCCTATCTGGCCACAAAACAGGCCCACTACTGCAATGAAAAAATGCCTCACACACTGATCTATCAGACCAGCCCATCGGGCATTGCCTGATTGCCCGATAGGCCAGTCGTACTCTGAATATACCCATACAAAGTAACCCAAGTGTAAGCTAATTTTAAAATCACAGGTAACTGCTTGTTTCTATCTTTAGGGGTATTAATACTGTCATTTTTTTTATTGGTTGATGCTAAGCAAAAATAAGGGTCTACAACCTCTTATCTTCATTATTGCTCTTGCTCTTAGTCACAGCAGTCAAAAAACGGAGCCAGCACATTGATTGTCTTTTATTTCTGAGTTAGAAAAAGTGCTTCCTGTATATATATGTTGTTCCCGGAAATTGTGAACTTACGGTTCACCCAGAAAAACACACCGGGCCCCCACATCCCGCTTAGGGGTGGCCTCAAATACATGATGAAGTGCATAATACTCTGGTGAATGTAGCAATTCTGTCGATTTACTTACAGTTTAATTTCATTAAACGTACCTAATATGGCAAAAATATAGAGGGGGTAAGAAATTATGACTTTGCCAAGGTACACTTTGCAACGTTTGTGTGCTTGCCTTAATTTGGCCAGAAGTCGATTATTTTTCACAATATTTTTTCAATTATTTTCCATAATATATTTTTGTTTGAAATTCCATCCAGTACTAGTACCCTTAAGGTTTGATGGGATTTTCTTTAAAACATGTAATGTTAGCATATTTTTACATCTACTTTTTCGATTCCTTCTGAAAAAGAAGTTAGAGTTTATGAAGTTCATGAAGCCGCTGAACGTTTTAAAAAACAACATTTTCTCAACTTTTTTCCCTTCTTATAAAAGCATATTTTAATATAGTTGTATCCAAGTTCTTACTACATTCTTTTCATTTCAATATTATATTTTAGGGACCTTGTCTCTAGCAACCTTTTAAGATAATGGTGGCCAGAACATTGCATACTTTAAAATGGTGCATCAAGAAGAGTTAGGTGAAGGCATCAGTTGTTAAAACATCTTATAAAAACGACACCTTTGTACCTGCAAAAGAGCATGCTGTGAATAACTTTGACAATTATTACTAACTTTGACTTGCATCAAAACTCCCAAATAAAATGTGAAATCAAGGAAATGCTTTCAGGAGTCCATGTTGCTAAGGAATGAGTTGCCTTCATCACTATGAAAGTTGAGGCTACGTTTGGCTAAGACAGAGCTCACGGTTGTTGGAGACATTGGTAATTTGTTGGGCTAAGTCTTCTATCCAGAGAAATTACTAGTTTTCCCCTCAAGTTTGATTTCCGCCTTTTCCTGACACAGCAGGCTATATCTCCTTCAGCTGCAGCGTCCACCAACTCACAATTTGGAGGATGATTTTACCCGAGTTGAATTTGGCAGAACTCCAGAATACCAGCAAGTAGAAATCTGGTAGGTTGTAGGGTTGATTAAGGCAAGTCTTCTAATTCAGGCTTTCTTGGTCACTCGATTAAACAACTATAATTGGATCTGGAGTGCCCCTGTGGGACTGCCTAATGCGGCCCTTATGTGTGATCACATTCCAGAGCATCTCTGTGCTCTCCCCTGGCTTCAAGATCTGAAGCATAGGTAATATCAAACGGTCAGGATTCTGTATGTCTCTACGCTAGGTAGTATAGTAACCCCCCGATAACACTGTCAGTGGAAGTGAGGCAGGTTCTCTATTCTAACCTCCAAGTAGTGAAATCCCTTTTCAGATCCCTTGCATCATGAAAACAAAATGTTGTCATTTTGTAGGCTACATAACATGTATTTGTTACTTCTAAATCCTGTTGGGTATTTATTTTATATTTTTATTTTCTCTACTATAAGCTCCTAAGGTATTCTCCTGATATATCACAAGACCAAAACCATACAATCTATAAAATTATTCACAAGGACTTTGGATGCATTTTAGGCCATTGATGAAGCTGACTGATGCCTTTGGTCATCTCAGCTCTATCCAATTGTAACATCAACAATAATTAACGTGCGGAACTCCAAATTGAAGAAAACCACTCTGTAATGTGTGAAGCCTTGGTCACTTTCCCCCTGTCCGCTATATAATGTCTGATTGCAAGGGAATTTTCTGAGTGATACACATTCAAGGAATTTCACACTGGAGGTGTTAATGCAATGTCAGTGCCCAGAATTTCTTAACTCTCTCTGAGACAAAGCCTGCTTAATGTCATAATGTTCTACATTAGGATGCAGTTAATTTAATGGCATCAATAAGTTCTTTCTGCGTCCATTCCTTAATCAATACTGTTACTATTCAAAATCAACCAATCTCTTTAAGGAAAAAAAAGTTCCTTTCCTTATGAAAAAGAGGCTGTCACTGACAAGGTTGCAGGCACATCTTTCTTTCAAGCTGAGATCATGCGTTATATATCACGAGAGAATTACCGTACGCCTGCTCTTGAAGTTTAGCACCATTTGGTTTACTGATTCTTGGCATCCAGCTCATCTATAATGGAAACTGCCAAGTTCTTCTCCCTTCCTCCTGTGTAATTTAAAGACACTCATATTTTCATTAGTGTAACACCAGAAAATTAACTGATGCAATATCATAATTGTTAGGTTAAAAGACTGGAAGCACCGTACAAGACGTAAAAATGGTGAGTTACTCATTTTGTGCTGTGTAATGAAGCTCTAATTTGATATTATCGAATTACTTCATACTCATTTGGAAGATGATCAGTCCTGCTCCTGTAGACACCCCTCCATCAGCCCTGCCGCCCTCTCCGATCAAACCCGCGCTTGTTGCCACACGGTCAGGCAAGGTCTTCTCCGTGAGTCTCTGTTGTGCAGTCAGTGGCCCTTCTTCGTTGGGTTGTCCCTTCCCCTTCAGACATGAAGGGGTGGAGTTGTCAGCAACATTACAGTGGAGACGTAGCTAGCTGCATTCAAGGGAAATGAAGCAACATATATCCAAGAGTGGTACTCAAAGAACCAGAGCTCTCGGTTCTCTGACTAGTGCTAATTGAACCAACCTTGGGGCATATTACCAACAACTAGCGATAATTATCGCTATGTTGGCTTAGCGGCAATATTTTTATCGCCGAGCTGCGGCGATTTTTATCGCTTAGGAGCCGTGCTATTATCAAGGTTTATCTCCTAAGCGATACAAATCGCCGAAATGCATGAATATCGCTGAAAAGTCAGCGATATTCATGCATTACCGAGCTAATACTCTTAGCCATATTATCCACCTCCCATTGATAACATGGCTAAGAACTCCTCAGGGCAGGTGTTAGCTTTTGGAGATATTCGCGCTTAGCGCGATTATCTCCAAAAGTTGGTAGTAGGAGGTAGCGATGTTAGCGACTGTTTCCAGTCGCTAACATCTTGGCACGCCCACTTTGCATGTCATTAGTGATAAATTTCACTGACATGCAAAGCGGGGCCCAAGATGGTCGCTATCTCCTACTAGCTGTCGCTAACTGATGTTAGCGACAGCTAGGTAATAGGGAGATAATTTTATCTCAGCTTTCTTGGCTTTTAAAGCCAAAAAAGCGGAGATAAACCCTCTTGATAATATGCCCCCTGGTTATCTCCTCTAGGATGGATTACTCTTTTACAAACAACATTTGGAAGAAATAATGGTATGCAGGTGTATTGAAGAAGGATGTTCTAATATGCAAGGGGGCAGAAGTTATTCAGGGAATCTGCTCACTGCCCATTGGCTTTCGGACTCATAATTGAGTCTGAAGTGACTTTGCCTCATGCAAGTCTTCACATGCAAACCCTTCAAGATTCAACGGGGTATATTACAGCTGTACATGTGGTTGTGTTCAGGAGTCTGCTGAGGTTTATGGATTTACTTTGTAACACACATGCAGAGTGTTGGGGTTTAGGATCTTGGCTTCCAAGACAGCAGTATTAATCACATCGAGCCAGACAATTGAAGTTTTAGCACCCAGGATCGACAAAAGTCAACCCATCTAGCTGGAGTCCCCATATTTGCGAGTCTGGGTGGCTGGTGGTTACAGGAGCATATGTGCAAAGGAGGCAGATGTGCATAAAGAGGGGAATCCTTGGGTGAACCCGATCTCGCAGACCGTCTTACCGATAATGTTTGGGAATGCTGGATTCTCGGAGATGATAGTAAGAGGTTCCATGGCAAAGACCTTCCCTTGAAAACATTCAACCTTCATATAAGGCAGTTTAATTGTGGATGTGACTACCCCTATTTTGCATAAGAGAACAGTTATTGTATCTCTGGATGAGTGGTCTTGGGCCTAGTGCATGGATGACTCCCAAGACTGTGCAATGTAATAAAATGTAAAACTCTCCTGCCCAAGGAGACAAACTAACTATCTTAGAAATTAGGAGTAGCACTGAACCATTATTAGGACTAATTGCTTCTCCTTGCCGAGTTCCTTTTGACCACTTGCACACATTTATTTTGCTTTTTCCTACGGAGCAGACAGAGGGTGTTACTCTAGTGCTGCAGTGAGAGATCAAACCATGGTCTGGAGTGTGAAAGGTTTATGAAGGGAGGATTGAGTGAGTCCAATGTAGGCCTTTCAGTTGGATGGGTGCTGCAGTTTTAAGCGTGAGTCTTCTATATGGTGGATTACACCTTTCATGTAGAATATTTTTGCTGCTACAATCTTCTTGTGGGATGGGAAGGATATTTTGGAGAATACATTGAGGGTGCAGAATACAATACTTTCCCGCAATGGTAATTGTTTCAGTCTGAGTTGCAGCAGAATGAGCGTTAGGGATTTCCGGCTAGGCCTGTATGTCTACAGCTTACCACTGTAGTGTAATGAATTCTTATGCCCTGAGCTACATTTAAAATGACTGTAAAAAGATGTTGAGAAATAAACAGAAAGAAAGACATCAGATGAAGAATTTGCTGCCAATTTGATTTTAGTTCGAGCTAATGCATTTTGGCCAGGGTCATATAATAGGTGTGCTTTGCAGCTTGGTGAACCTGAATGGCTACCCCTCTATTTTCTGTCTTTGATGATCTGAGTTGTTTACCTTGCATGTCATTTTCTTGTTGAGCCTAGCGGCTTCCTTTGTAATGTTTGTACGGTTGTCTAGAAGACTTGCATTATGTTAGTATCTGACAAGTAGTATTGTAGGCATGTAATGAATAATTTTCAAACAATCTCGGAGCTCAGAGGGAATACGGAGAGGGTCACCCTCCACTCAAAAATCTGCAATACAAATAAAGACCCATTCCAATGGCGTACAAATATATCAGTGACTCAAAAGGAAGGGGGTCCAAATGTCCTGCTCCCCACTACTCTCTTATACACATTATAAGGAGGTAATGCACTGTACTCCGCCCATGTTAAAAAACCTGTTCTCCCGGACAACACTACAGAACACCAACAAATAGTGAACCCAAACAAAGTTGGTCACACAAGTCCACACCAAACATTGGACTATGCTCTTAGTAGCACATTTTTTCCTCTACTAAGAGCGTAGTCCAATGTTTGGTGTGGACTTGTGTGACCAACTTTGTTTGGGTTCACTATTTGTTGGTGTTCTGTAGTGTTGTCCGGGAGAACAGGTTTTTTAACATGGGCGGAGTACAGTGCATTACCTCCTTATAATGTGTATAAGAGAGTAGTGGGGAGCAGGACATTTGGACCCCCTTCCTTTTGAGTCACTGATATGTAATGAATAATGCCAGGTAGCAAAGACTCCTTGACTTCACTGTTGTCATTTAGCTGTGTTCAAGGTAGAAGAGTAAATACAGCAAGGTGGGCTATAGCTATCAGAGTGGTTGTTTCAATCAACTGCACTGCAGATCTGTGTTGTCATCGCTATACTAAAAGTTAAGCCTAGAAGTTGGGCTAATGCTCCCCTGTCTCTGTTCTGGAATACTCAAGATGTTCATGAGTGCTTGAGCTCGAGTGGCACATAGAATGTACCCCCGGGACAATGGTCTTCAAACTTTTTAATGCCCCCCCCCCAGTATAAAACAAAATCATTGGGACCCCCCCCCCCCCCCGAATTTTTCACAACTATTCTATTTAATTTGCAATGTTTGTCACATAATTCACATTATTTTTCTTTCTTTGACTGGAAAGGGAGAGGAGTTGTAAACATCAATCTCCATGTTAAAAAAAACAGCAATTTGTAAGAAGCCTTGCCTGCCATTTGACCTCTGTCTTCGAAATGAAGCAAATGTGACAAGATAAATACAGAATTTAAAGGCATCTTTATTTATTGCTTGAAATTTCACTACCCAGCTAAAGGCTCATGACCCACAGTAGGTTGCAACTCATAGTTTGGGAAAAACTGGTCCGGATTTTTTCATGTTCCAAGGAGCTCTGTTTAACACAAGTTCAATTCCTTGATGCTATGTGCCCACATTGCTGAACCTTAGGTGGGCAAATAAAAACATTTACCAGGGTAAATCCTTTGGTGAAATTTTGCTGTCATAAATATGATTTTCTCACATGGAAATGTAACCAGTGCGGTAGAATTTTATTTTGGGCAAATCTGCCAGAGGGACCGATTTGTGTCCATTCGGTGACGAATCCACCTTCAGAAGTTGGCGAGCACCAAAAACGTTCAAGTTTGTGTTATATTGACAACCCATTTCCATCTAATTTCCATTGTAAATAGTGTTGTGGATTTACTTCTGTCAAGTGCAGAGGTAAATTCATTTGAAATGTTTGAAAATGGGGGAATAACCTTCATAACTGATATTTAGAATGGTTGTTTACGTGAGCACTAATGTAATCTGTGGCAGTAACTGCATTCTAGAAAGGCTCCAGGAATATATTTTGCATTACATGAAAGTTTAAAATGAGCACTTAGCAAGATCACACTCAAGCGCCTACATTTCTATCAGATCAGCTAGTTTGTTATTCGAGCTGGTCACCCCCATGCAACACAATATCACTAAATCCCCCAAAATAGCAGATTCCTACAATTAGCAAAAATCAATGTAAAGACTTTTATTTGGATGAGCACATATAGATATATATAGGTTAAAAGACAGCGAGTTATATTTGGATGAGCACATATAGATTAGGTTAAAAGACAGCGAGCCATGTATTTCAAGTGAAAATTGTTCAGCCAATACCTTCTGTCTTACTTTATTCTTAGAATAAATCCGAAATATGAAATTGAAAAAAATATTGTAAGCAACGTAGTAAAGGCGTCTAAGAGAAGTTATAGGTTGCCAAAGACTTATGACTAAAATGGATGTCCCGTCTTTACTTTATACTGTCAGAATGTCATACCCAGCTGCCAAATGGCTCGATGTCATGTGTGACAGCTCCAAATTGTCCTTGCTTTTCAATGCTGGAAGTTTTCAACCTATCCTTACAATGGTAAATATGAAACTACAAGTCCCAAAGTGCAATGCTCTTTGGACTAAAGTGCCGGGACTGTCAAAAATGTGTCTCTTGGCATCTCTGTACCTATTAAACAATTCAAACGCTGCATTTTTCTTCAGTTATCCCTTTAAAAGTGTAGGATCGCCAACATTCTGTTATGAGGCGTGCCACCCTAAAAGTGTTCACAGCATGATCATTTATCAGGAATAAGGATGGAGACAAAGGATTTCCTGAAAGATGAGCTATTATTCTAAAATACTTAATGCAAAATCTACCCCTTACACTGTAAAAAGTCCTTAATCCTACACAGAGGTGTCCACCCTGCGCCCAGGAGGGAAGAATCCATGCCGCCTTATAACCACAAAAGTGCACGTGTTTGCAATTCATCTAAACAGAGCTCATTTACATAGGCTGCGATTATTATGAAAACCTGGCACGGATCCAGCTTTCTTGGAACGGCACTGCTCACGCTAGCCTGAAAAGGAAATGCGCTTCTATTGGGGGAAAAATTGTCGATCATTTTGTGATGCTTATTAAGTTCAACAATGTTATTGCGCTATCAGAAAGATACCAAATATTTCAGACTGCGCCGCCTTACTTAGCACAACATTCTGGGTGCAACTCACTGCACAAAGGGCATTTCTGTGTTTTAATCAAAGTTAAGTGGTCCCCACCCTGTGCCTCAAGTAAAAACCCAATTAAAGTCACGCTCGGTGATACATCCCCTCAATCATATTAGGGCGAATGGCCTTTCTGCGATGATATCAGCCAGACGTCTGCTCCATTGATCATGCCGAGTCAGGATTCCAGTCCATTGATCATGTGCACAGCCTCCCACTCTATCAGCCTGTCCCCCGCCCCTCCCTCTGGTGCACGCGCCTCATCCATCCTCCTAACCTTCACCTTTGGTGCAAGCAAGGTGAATCCCACGTGTGATCATCACGCGGCGCGCTGTCGACTCTGTCACTCAAAATGGCTTCCAGGAACGTTTGTTTGTACGCGCTTCTCGTGTTAAATAGTCTTTGGCTGCTCATTTTTCAAAAGGCATGGTAGTCTTGACAACTGACCTCTTTTCACCAGGCCGCCACATAGTCAGTCCTGCGACTTTATTTAGCAACCCAGTGCATTCTGGGAGTTGTAGTACTGATTTGGTTCACTTCAAACTTTCTCGGAATGAAGCACTGACCAAAGTGGACACCCTTTTATCACTCCTTCTGTCTTGGGTAGGTTAGAATGTCTTGTTACGCAGACCTTATTTAATCTCCTATCCCTATTGACTTCATTTTAGGCCTCACTAAATTAGTCTTGATACACTAGTGGTCCCTTATTTCTCATTAATTCGCTTGTATTCCTGTTTATTTGTCTTTGCCAGTATTATCCCACTCTCTTCGTGCAGTTTTCTTTGTTTAGACACTGTTGAGCCCTGTTTGTTGGGACTCAGGAGCACATTACTCAGCATGGAGCACGAGGCCACTGGTTCAAATGCAGCTGCCCAGGAGCTCCAGCTGGTAAATACCAGCCCCTTTCATACACAGCCGAGGGACAGACCGTCCAGTAGCTGATGGGGTAACTGAGCTCCAAAATAACGCAACCCGTGGTCCAGCTCCAACGTAGTGAATGCAGAGGGAGATGGAGAGGAAGGCAGATAAAGAGGAATACTGTTCCACTGTTTTTTCATATACATGCAGGCGTCAGATGGGAGTTATTTCTAATTATTTTGTTTTCTGAACAGTTGTACTATTCTTGGGTCTCGGTCTGACTTCTAAAAATAGGTGTGACGATGCACAGGCGACGCCTATTCTGACTGTTTTACATCTGTTAGTCATAAATCATTTCTACTAATAAGGGCCCCATACCAGTCCATTTGAGGGGATGATACTTCTCCAGCCCATCACAGGTGGAACTGATGACCCCACACCTAGATTTAATGAATGTGTCATCACCCGGCCCAGTTTGCATGTTATATCCCATTTTAGAGTAGGAAATTTGGAATAGGGTGCAAAAAATGTTTTTAACCTGATCTTTTACCCCAGTTTGTTCGAATAACTAGAAATATAGAACAGCAATTTTGAACATGAATGTGAATAAATCTAATTTTACAATATAGTATTTGGGGCGTGGCCAAGATGGAGGATGGTTAAAACGTGTTTCCCTGTCTCTCCATCCTGGACTCCGGGCACTCATGCCAAACAGCCTCTGAAAGCCGAAATGAAGGACTTAATGGAGTGGCGGCAGTCACGATATTTCGCTAAGCACTGATGGGCTAATTTTGATGGACGATTGCCCCGAGACATGCAGGTCGCTGCATTGCCCAGAGGCTGGGCCTAGAGCAAGGACAGAGCTGCCAGCCTGTTGACCTGGCTCCCTGGCTCCTGCTGGCCGGCGTCCTGGGAGAGAAGAGGACTGCATTGAAGGTATAATGGTGTGGGAGGAGGGGGGCTGAGAAGTGGGACTGCATCTCCGTGTGCCCCCTAGGGTGACCAACTGGCATTGGTGCAAATTCAGGACGGTGAGTGTAAAAATTCAGGACAAAGGGTCGAAATTCAGGACACACATTCAGGACAGGAGGTCAAAATTCAGGACAAAACTTCAGGACAATTGAATACGTTTTACAGACACATCAGAGGTCGCACAATAGTATAGAAGTAAGCCCAGCCATATCCAAACATATTCAACAATTTGTAAACCTATCCATCATGTATCCTTCCATCTATCATTTCACTCATCCATCCCCTCATCCATCTTTTCACTCATCAATCCTTTATCCATCCATCCACCCTTTCATCCTGTCCATCTGTACACTCATCCATCCACTCTTCTACCCATCCATCCATTCACTCATCCATCCAGTCATTTACCCTTTCACCCATCCAGCCATCCTTTCACTTACTCATCCATCCACCCAGTCACTCATCCTTCCACCCTTCCACTCTATCAGTCATCTATCCATCCTCCCTTTCTCTCTCCATCGACCCTTTCACTTAGCAATCCTTCCTTCCATCCATCCACCCACCCATCCATCTACTAATCCACTCATGAATCCATCCATTGACCCTATCACTCATCCATCCTTTCTCTCATCCATTTATCCTTTCACTCCTTCACTCATCTATTCATCCTTTTGTCCATCTACCCTCCCTTTCACTCACTCATCCATCCTTACATCCGCCCTTTCACTCATTCGTCCATCCATTCACCCTTGCATTTATCAATTCATCAATCCATCCATCATTTCACTTATCCATCCACCCGCTCACTCACTCATCATCCACCTTTTCACTCATCTATCCTTTCACTCATCCATCCACCCTTTTACCCATCCAGCTACCCTTCCACCCATACATCCAGCCATTTACCTTTTCTCTCTTCTATCCTTCCACTCACTCATCAATCCTTCCATCCTCTCTCATTATCCATCTATTCAATCTTTCATTCATCCATTCACCCTTTCACTAATTCATCCAGCCATCCACTCATCCCTTCACTTACTCACTCGCCCACCTTTTCATATTAATTTTGAGCGGAGCCTTTTTGACAAGAGGCCCATCAAGAACTTCACCCTCGCTGCATGAGCCATTCCAGGACTGGGACAGAAGCCACCCAGGGCAGAGACAGGATCCACCACAGGAGGGGGACAGGAGCCATCACAGGAGGGGTAACAGGATCCACCAGGGTGGGCACAGGGGTGGGCATGCAGTATTCTAGTATAATCTTGGTCTCTTCCAGGGTGGGGTAGGGCTCCTCACCCCCTTCTGGACAAGACAACGAGAAGACAGGCTCTTTCCAAAATGTTAGTTTTGCCATCCCCCGCTTTGATGTACAGTACTTACAGGAGATGCTCCAAGAGAACTGATTTAACTGATTGTCCTCCATACTTTGTTAATCAGTGTGGGTGCGATTGTGCCATTTCTTAATTTTATTACATTAAGACTGCATGTTAGAAGAACCGAGGTTTGTTTACAATTTAGTGACAGTATTTAAGCTCTGTGAAGAGAACCAGTGCTGCGCAGTGTAATCAGGGCCAGTTCTAGGATGTTTGGGGCCCTGGGCAGAAATGGAATGTGTGAAGCCCTCCTAAATCGCAGAGACATGGCGCCTTCAGGGCTGTTTGCATCTGAATAGATGCCCCTGCTCCTGAAGCTGCCGCCCCCCCCCTCTCAGTCACCTTCAAGCACCTCTTAACAGCTCATCAAGGGCTGGAGGTGTGAGGGTTGCCATCCCACTGTGCCTCTCCAATGCTGCTGGGTATCTGAGCTTTGCATCAGAGTCAAGAATTTAGGAGGGTGGAAGCTGTGCCGGCTTTAGGGTAGTGCGACCGGTGCCCGGGGTCCAAATTATGGACAAATGGCGTCCGTTAAAGAATCCTTCACAGACAACGGACAAACTGCCGAAATTACGGACTGTCCGTGAAATTTACGGACGGTTGGTCAACCTAGTACCCCCCCCCCCCCCCCCCACCCCCTCGGAGATTGTCCCAACATCCCTGTTCTGGGCTGAGGGCTCCATGTAGAGGTGGGAAGCGGCTGGAGGAAGACTGCAGCGAGAGCCGTAATACGCTCTGCCCCGCTTGGCGATCCTGGAGGCCTCTGCTGCCGGGTCTGGATTTTGAAGGCTACACTCAGAGGCACAATTGCTTTGAGCCCCCGCATCCCCTTCCTGGATTGGGAAGATCTAAAAACGGGCACCGGCCAGACAAAGCCAGGCAACAGCAATGCCATACTATGGGTGCACACCAGCTGACGGCATCTCTAGAAACCATGGGGCGCCCCACCCAACACCTATGAGCCAGCCCGTTGGACAGATGTTGCTGTTGAGCTTGCTGATATGGACACTACACAGGGCCCAGATAAGTGCCTCTTATCGTGCTACCAAATAGCACTTCTCAAGGCTTCCTTTTCCCACTCTGACCACGCTTAGGGGCGCAGAGTAATGGTGTGAACTGTCGGTGGTTGGGGTTAAAGGGATCGTGGAGCCAGGGACTGTTCTTTCCTGAGGCTCTTGTGGTACTTGCATCCCACAGGAGCGATATTGACTAGTGGTTCCAGCACTGTGGCACTGAAGCAAAGGGAAGCAAGCCACAACTCCACGTGCTCTTTCCTTCATGACCTGCACCTGTTTAGTTGGACGCTGACCTCATTCCTTGCTGTGGAGGGACCTTCAGCAACACTACTTGCCATACTCAAAGACCCTCAGCCTGACATGGCTGGCCACATACCTCCAGAGATGCCTGTTTTTGGAGTCCTGCTTCCCACCATTCGAGTTGGATTTAGGGCAGCCCTCCCAGACATAGACAACCCTTTTGTCAAATGCTCTACCCTTGGCTACAGAGAGGGGGAGAAGGGCTGCTGTGTGAAAGATGTGCTATTTAAGACATCCTGCTCTCATATGGAGGCCCTATGTTACCTTTGGGCATGGCAGACACAGCAGAACCTGATGGACCGGAGGCCCCGTTCAACCGCTCATTCATCGAAGCTCTGTTTAAATCCTTATGTGAAGACCTCCAGCCCATGAAGAAAAAACTTTTGAATGACCTTAAGGAAGTCCATCGAGATAATAACGCCCCCGGCAACAGACTGTCTACACTGGAGGACCATGAGACGACCAGGGAGGAAGAGATCGAACAACTCCAATAGGTCCTTCGTCTTCGTGATGAACACCTGGTCCTGCAGGCCCATGCAGAGGACTTGGAAAATTGGTTGCCCTGTAACAATGTCCGTATTAGGGGCATCCAATCCGGCGCAGAAGGCAATAACATTACTGCATTTGTGGCTCATCTCTTAAGTACAATCCTTGATGAGCCGCCGAAATCCAAGATCGAACTGGATTGCACCCATGATCGGGTCCCAGGAGACTGCCCCAGTTCCAGGGCCCTACACCAACCCTCTACCAAGACCTGTCCGCATCTACTCTACTGAAGCATAAAGCCTTCTGCCCGGTCACTGCTCATCTTCGATCCATTGGTGAGTCCTACTCCTGAGGGCGCCCGTTTCGAATGATTTTCTTTTTTCAGGGGGAAATTCGTCAACTCAGATCACTGGAAAAGGCATGCAAGCCTGGAGGAGGCATGCATCCTTCTGGACATTAAGGCTGTTTCCCCGGATCGGTTTCAGACAGCCCGGTGAGATGGTGGACGTCAAAAGTGCCCACAGGTGGGGAATCATCAAGCAGTCACCTTCGAGGCTTCGCCTGGATCCGTAGGCCATGGCCAGCGAGCAGCAAGGAGTCTTGGCATCGCTCACTGATGACCCCGCGTACCCACCATCAACATGAATCTAGCTATGTCCACCTATCTCTACTAAATGTCTTTTCCTCTTTCTTGTCATGCATACAGGTCAGTCATCCCTGGCAAGGGAGGGGAGGGGGAGCACTGGCCACTATACCCCTCTCTCCTTCCTTCTACCCTTAGGGCACTGCACCCTGAACATTGACAATGTTTGTAATTTTTTTGCATTCATTTGTTTTTCAAAGGGTTGTTGATTTCCTTTTTCCTCCTGGGACCCCATACTCTTGATCACATTCACAAACGTCTCACCCTAGAGGTGCCCTCTATCATGACACATCCCAACAGAATATGTGTCCTTCTCTCTGGCTTCACATGTAGGCGATTAGGTAATCTTACCTCACCTTTACCCAGATGACAACAAATTCTAACTCTCAATGTGAAGGGACTCAATAACTCAACCAAGAGACATATTTGGAACATTCTGTAGCCCATATATGTCTCATACAAGAAACACAACTTCTCATGAGTGACACCAAAGGCTTCGCTCCAGGGCATTCCCCCAACAATAGCTTTAATCACTTTCTACTAAAACCGCGGGGTGACCATTCTCGTCTCCATCACCTTTAGTGGGAAGATTGGCCCTAAGCAGGCGATAATTAAACTTATGACTTTGGGTACGATTTATGCCCCTAATGATGGTCAAGAACCCTGTATCCACTGCGCTGTGACAGAACTGACTGGGCCGTCGGATCGTTGCCTTTTGTTCACTCTATATATGGAGCCTATGGGACAGAGAGTCCGAGATAACCCCCTCATTACCGATGTCCAGTTCGGAGGAGACATTTCATATGCCTGTGTGCCGAGTACGTTATAGCTACCTTAGAGGAACCCTTGATTTCCCTGCTGGCCTTCTTTAATGAGCTGGAGTCGTGTGCTTAGGCAGGGAGTTTCAAAGTGAATGTACATAAATCTCAAGCCTTTAATCTATCACTCTGGCCTGCTACTTAGGATGCTTTGCAACACTCCTAATTGGTGTAATGGGTAGCGGCATCAATTTCCTACTTACACTGCTAAAAACCAGAAAACAGTTTCTCTTAACTATAACAATATACTCCACCAGACCCGATCGTACTTGCATTGTTGGAAGTCATAAGGGCTCTCCTGGCTCCGCCGTATTGCGGCCTTGAAAATGACCATACTGCCGTGTATACTGTTTCTCTTCCAGATCCTTCCTGCGGAGCCCCCCACATGGACTTCTCTACATTCTCGAACAAGAAATCAACTGATTTGTTTGGGTGGATAAACGGTACAGAATGAGCACATATCTAAGCTATTGATCCCCGGGGAGTGTGGTCTTGGCATACCAAACATGAATCGTTACTAACAGGCCACACAACTCAGGGCCCTTTTGGAATGATCCCACCCCGAATCCGAAAAGCATTGGCCTTTAATGGACTGAGCATTGGCGGCACAATTTTTGTGGAAGATTACCTTCCTTCGTAAATCCCCACTGTCTAACATCTTGCACCTATCTCCTGTCAAAAGATCCATACTAACCACGTGGTGTTCTGTGGTGGTACAGAGCAGACCTACTTCTTTCACCTCCCTCTATCAGCTATTGTAGGCAATCCTGACTATGCCCCAGGCATTCACTCTCTAGTCTTTTGACACTGGAACCAGGACGGCTGCAGATCCACTGGCCATCTATTCGACGAGGAGGGACCTCTGTCTTTCGAGAGTCTTCATTCTGACCATGCCATGCCTGAAAATGAACGCTTCCATTACAGTCAGTTATGGCACTGGGTGATGCACCCTACAGTATGTCCCAATGCACCACAGCATCTTACAGCTTACAAAAATGGCTGTTTTCTAAAATGTCAAACGCCCGTCTCATTACAGAGCTCTATACGGCCTTTTTCACCCTTCTGCTTCCCAATATAAGTCTACTGGTCAGAGATGCTGGGAGTCCAAAATAGGCCGCACCTTCACACGGCGGGAATGGGGGGATATCTACTACTGAGTGAGACACATGGCCCCCAATGTCGCTGGCATAGAAAAGTAGTTACCTATTGGTATCTCACCCCTCCCCGGATGCACAAAGGCAAACCAACTATTCAGCCAAAGTGTTGGTCCGACTAAGGCTCCCTGGGCACTTTATCTCATCTGTTGTGCGATTGCCCCCACT
Organism: Lissotriton vulgaris; assembly: GCF_964263255.1. Taxonomy (NCBI): domain Eukaryota; kingdom Metazoa; phylum Chordata; class Amphibia; order Caudata; family Salamandridae; genus Lissotriton; species Lissotriton vulgaris. The sequence goes on from NC_141687.1 coordinate 902,460,491, forward strand.
CACCCCTTACTGGACACTGGTGCTCATCGATGGCGACACTCATTCACACACAGTTACCACGCTTCCCCACTTAACTTATTTTGAGATTTCCCAATGCCCTCACTTTCCCACTTAAGTCTCGCAAAGGTAGGCAGATGGATCTTGCACAGGGTGCACTTTGCAGAACATACTGTTGCAGTGGGGTACGGGGCAGTTTCCTACCTTGCAGGGATGGTTGACCTACTGTGGTATTTTTTTGGCATGAAGAGCATATCACTCTCATTATAGAATCAGGGGACTTCCTTCCCAGAACTCTGGCTCCCAGTCCTCTCACTCTTGACTTTGGAGTTTCGTGATCCCTTGCCCGAAATACCTATACCTTCTACGTCTCACAGAGACTTATAAGGGCTCTACCTGAGAGAGATACAGACACTGTGTAAAAGTTCCTATGATACCTCTTTTGATCAATCGGTGTTGTCCTGGGGGAGGGAGAGGGTGGGAGGGTGTCAATTGTTTGACAGTTTACAAGATGCCACAGCTATTGGACCACTGGCCACTGATTGCTTTGTATTCGTAAAACTCAATAAAGAGATTTAGGCCTAGATGTAGGTAATTTTATTTTACCACTTCTTAAATACCGAATTGTACCGATTCAGTATTTAAGAAGTGGTAAAATAGAGGGGGGGATATGTAGGTATTACAGAATCGGTAAATACCGAATCGTTAAGATTCGGTATTTACCGATTCGGTAAATACCGATTCGGTAATGCCCATTGATTCCTATGGGCATTGAAGCCCATAGGAATCAATGGGCATTACCGAATCGGTATTTACCGATTCGGTAAATACCGATTCCAGCAAGGGTGCAGGGAGTGTCACTTTGACACCCTCTAGCACCCCAAATACAGGCATGTGTGCTATGTGACACACAGACATGCCCTAAGGGCATGTCTGTCTGTCACATGGCATAGGTGTGCATGCACACATGTGCATGCACACCTGGATTCGGTATTTTACCACCCAATTGCTGGGATGCTCAAGGGTTACTACGCGCTCTACAAAAACCTTAAATAAATAAATAAATAAATTGGATTGGGTGGTAAAATACCAAATCTGAAAGGCCTTTGGGACTCAGAAGAGTCCCACCTACATCTAGAAGTTACCGAATCGGTAAAAATACCGATTCAGTATTTTACCGAATCGGTAAATGTACTGATTCGGTAAAATTGGCTCCCTACATCCCAAAAACCCATTTACCGGTCAGTAACTGCCGAAATCGGCCGTTACCGGCTGGTAAATGGCCACCTACATCTGGCCCTTAATCTATAAAATGTTGTATTTTACTATAGTGGGCACTTTCAGAAGCTAGTGGTCCAATGTGTATTCATGGCTATGACCATAGCTGATGGAATAATGTAATTCTCTGCTGCAGTGTTTTCTGCATAATCACGGATATGCTACATTTGCCTCATGCACACGCTGACGATTGCTAAAAAACTGTGGAAGTATTTTGGGCCATTACAGAGGATTAACGAGGAGACAGTGACTTTGATCTGTCCAACAAAATACTGTGGCATAGACCATGAATGGGTCTCATTTGAGAGAGGTGGTCTTACCATACGTTTGAAGCGTTTGTAGAGTCACTACAAACCGGGTCTGTGGTAGACACGGCCCGTGAAAGAATTTATTATTGTTCCATTGTCCTTGTCCTGAGGAGGTCAAGAAGAATTCCAAAGGTTGAAACACGTCCGCACCGACATTTATTTCGGAGAAGTCTCTATCATATTTACAGAGTTGTTTAATAACCTTTCAGTGACACACTACAGCAATAGGAAAATTAATCCCTTTGCCTAAAGTGTTCACTTAGACTACCTCTGAGTGTATCACCCAGAACAGATGTGTGAACACTAGCATTAATATATTTTTGGGTATTGGCAACCTTAAAGTTGAATGTATGGTTTTGTATATATCTTCTTCACATGTTATTTTTTGCTCTGTATTCGTTAGTCAGAGATCAGTGCCATTGTAGATGCATGTCATAATTAATTCAATAATAAGCTTGTGAAGGATTAAAAAAACTGAAGACAGGGTAACTGAATGTTCCCTACACATAGATAAAAGTTATATATTAATTCCTCCATACCAATTTTTTTTGTACATGGCATTTGCCTCATAAAACAGCATCTACTGCATGTTTGCTTATTACACAGTATTTTGTTTTTAGCTCAAATAAATCGAAAGTTAATAAACAACAAGCACTGGCGTTGCCAATAGGTCTCGCAGTAGGAAAGTTGGAGCTATTTGTTTTGTAAATGACAAAGCCCTTTATGTTTTTAAAATGAAAATAAAAAAAAGGCATTGTTATTTGCAATTGTAATAGCTCCAACTTTCCTACTGCGAGACCTATTGGCAACGCCAGTGCTTGTTTATATTGGTGTTCCCTATTGGCAACGCCAGTGCTTGTTTATATTGGTGTTCCGTGTGTGTACATTCACGCACTGCTGCTGGGGATGCCTGGTACCTTCGACAGGGTGGTGGCAGGTCAGAATATTGTAATAAACTGCTCACTACTACCCGCTGTCAACTGCAGCACCCTGTCACAAACAGATTAGTGTAAAAAGTAAGATTTTAAAGTAATCAGGCAAACACTTTTGGAGCAAATATAGGCTTGCCTATAAGATATAGTACCACAAGCTCTATACAACAATAACCCACATCAATTTCATTCAATGGTTAATATGTGGTATTGTTTGAAAAACAGTTGACGTTTCGATCCCTCGCTCCTAGGTGAGTGGGATCATCATCAGGACTAATTTGAATAACAATTGCCTGGTTAAACACGTTGACGCCTGTTAAAATGAAAGGATAAAAGAACAGGAAAGAGGGGTCAAAAAGACTTAACAAAAGTATTTACATAAGGCGGTTAAGGTTATTTACATATCCATATGTGCGACCTACACCACAATAATAAGGTGACTGTGATCATAGACGACTTTAAGTTGACATTTTCCACAATTATGCAAGGCCACCTTGAGAATTTTGTCTCTTATCAGCTGTAATTTAATCAACCAAGTTGAATCTCACGATTCTAACGTGTCAGAGTGCATCGTCAGTGACAAGGTTTGATTCTAGGTACGTGTGCAGCTAATCACCGCATTCGAAAAAACCGAGTGAAGAGAGTGCGATATTATAGTGAAAGGGGTTGGTGCCTAGGGAGGGCAGGGGCTTGACAGAGTGAAAGTAACTAAACATGAATTGGTGATATAATTAAGCCTTACTGACGTTCAGTAGTAGGAAATTTCATTAGCGGGTCTATGCCCGCGGGGATACCGCAGATCTTGGGATCATCTATTATAAATGAAAAGAGTTCGGTAATTCTAATCGTGAAAAATAGAAAAAGGCAGCCGTAGGTATTTGTTTCCCACGAATTACATGTTCCTTAATGTTGATGGGACCTCACGGGGTTTCAAAAAACGGAGGTGAATTGGTACTTGGCGGAAGGGTGATCCAAATGGCCAAGTGAGTTAAAACGGCACTGCAGAATGGCAGAAGTGAAGCCGTTTAGATGCTAGAAAAGAAAATACCCTTATTCAATAATTAGGTCGTACGTAAGAATAAAAATCGGGGGTGAGGCGAGTAGTTACGCTTACCTCCAAGAAGTCATCTGTATATGCGAGCAGAAAATTATCCAAGGCACGATGGCAGGAACCTGTGTGCTTGGATCCCGGCGTACTTGTTGAAACTTAGTCATAAAAATCAATACTGGACTAGGAAGGCATCAAAAGGTGTCGGCCATTTTGAATTGGTGAAACGCTTACATGCAATAATGTGCAAGGTTAGTAACAGTGGCTACTGAGGGCATGGGCTTGACAGAGTGAAAGTAACTAAACATGAATTGGTGATATAATTAAGCCTTATTGATGTTCAGTAGTAGGAAATTTCATTAACGGGTCTATGCCCGCGGGGATACCACAGATCTTGGGATCATCTATTATAAATGAAAAGAGTTCGGTAATTCTAATCGTGAAAAATAGAAAAAGGCAGCCGTAGGTTATTTGTTACCCACGAATTACATGTTCCTTAATGTTGATGGGACCTCACGGGGTTTCAAAAAACGGAGGTGAATTGGTACTTGGCGGAAGGGTGATCCAAATGGCCAAGCAAGTTAAAACGGCACTGCAGAATGGCAGAAGTGAAGCCGTTTAGATGCTAGAAAAGAAAATACCCTTATTCAATAATTTGGTCGTACGCAAGAATAAAAATCGGGGGTGAGGCGAGTAGTTACACTTACCTCCAAGAAGTTATCTGTATATGCGAGCAGAAAATTATCCAAGGCACGATGGCAGGAACCTGTGTGCTTGGATCCCGGCGTACTTGTTGAAACTTAGTCATAAAAATCAATACCGGACTAGGAAGGCATCAAAAGGTGTCGGCCATTTTGAATTGGTGAAACGCTTACATGCAATAATATGCAAGGTTAGTAACAGTGGCGACTGAAAGTCGAAGCCCTTTGATGTGCTGTGATTAGGGGAGGAGAAGCCGCAGAGCGCACGCTGGTCGAAGCCCTTTGATGTGCTGTGCGGCCGTGAATGCGCGTGCTTGTTTGGTCACGTGATTCACATGAACTTAATGAAAACCGCACCAAGAAGCCCTTGGTTTGACGAGGATTTCGAGCACTTGAATTCTCGCTCCGCTCAATGCGCTTGCGCACATTGATAGGTTTTGAGACTTAAAAAGCACTACACACAGTTCCGCACAATGTCAGATCCTTTGCAAAGGCTGACAGTCACCTTTCAGAGGCTGGTTGTATTTAGATGTGAAGCTGGTACTAACGAGGTTCAACTGTCTCCAGTCACTGACAATAGTTGTTGAACTGATAGAATTGCAAAAGATTCTACTGCAGACTGGGCCGCATTAAGCCGCTTAATTTGCCTTTTCTTGCCTTATATTTTTTTTATACATGTTGCTTCATTTGGACCTCCACTGATGCACAAATCCATTGACCTTTGAAATAACCAGCATTCATTTATGTGCTTAGGACATAGGATATAAGTGTGCTGCTCAGTATGGAATACTTTTCCCTGAGTAGTGCAGAAATCCTATTTAACATGTTTGCATTCAACAAATCTTTTTAATGGGTTCTTCCGTAAAAATATTTAAGTGGCGTAATACATCTGGTAGTGTAAGTTTCCTAAATGTAGAAGTCTGTGAGCCACATTAATTCACCCTATTTAAAGATGTTCCTGTTAATGGTACATGAGTGATTCAAAGCATGTTGCTTACATCAGTAGCGCTCTATGCTGGGCCACATCACATAAAGTGAGCACAGCAAATGTTAATTTAAGATACAGTGTCTACAAATATTAATTTAAGACAGAGACTGGTAGTATTTTATGCTGGCTAAAAGAGCTGGAATAGCGCCCTTTTACCACATCCAACAATGATACGGTTGTCACGAACTATAAAGGCATGTTCTGCTTCTGCAAAGTAAAAAGCAGCGCATAACACAATAACATATTGTTAGAAATTGAAGTTTCTGGTTGGCAGAGTATACACCCTGTCCAAGTAGGTGCCACAATCCTAGTCAGGGTAAGTCAGATACATACCCTAAATTAACCTGTTCTCACCCTCTGGTATTTGCGCAACACTTAAATTACAGTAACACGCCTGAAAACACCACAAAAAGATTACACACCAGTTTAGAAAATATTTAACTGGGTAAAGCATGACCAAAACAATACAAATCTGTTAAGTAGAACTCGAGATATGAATTTTTAACGATTAAATCCAAAAGTAGTGCTTAGAAGTCCATAGCGCTAAAAGATTACTTACGGTCACGTTAAACCAGAGTAAATCCAAAGTTCAGGCAGACCATGATGGAGGGCAGACCAGCCTCAGGACCCACGCAGAGCCCACTGAAAAAGTACCTTGTACAGAGCAAGAGTCTGCATTGTGGACTCCCAGTGTTGGTTCTGATCCATGCAGTTGTGTCAATGCATCAGAGTCAAGCCTCAAAGTTACTGTTGAAGGATCAGCACTGCGTCGAAGTTGAGCCTCACAGCGGCGTCTTTGGAATCGGCGCTGCGTCATCGTTGAACTTCGCTGTCGGAACCTGTGTCATTGTTGTCGAACCTGCACAGCAAAGCAGTTAGCACAGTGGTAGTCCCTCCTGCAGCACAGCAGCTCTTCTTCCAGGCAGAATGTCCTTGGTTCCAGAAACATTCTGATTTGGTGGTGTCAGGGGCCCAGTACTTATACCCAAATGTGCCTTTGAAGTGAGGGAGGCTTGAAAGAGGCCTATGAAGATCATAAGGTCCCTGCCTTTCTTGCCCTGGCTCCAGACTCACTACAGGAGGGTATGCAGCTCTTTGTGTGGGGACAGACACAGCCTTATTCAGGTGCAAGTGTCAGTAATTCCCTCACACCACTCTAGCTCAGGAAGACCCATCAGCCTGGTGATGGGCCATCAGTATGCAAACGTCACACCGCTTCTCTGTTTGTGTGACTGTCTAAAGGGAATACAAAAAGCCCAGGTGTCACCCAACTCTGACATGTAGTTAGAGACAGGCAGAAGCCCATAAAGTTGAAAGCAAGAAAAAGGCAACTTTCTAAAAGTGAAATTATCAGACTTACAATATAAAATCCAACTGCACCATAGGTTGTGGTTTTAAATTGTTAGTCCAGAGACACTAAACTCCAAATCACTATCTTTTCTCAATTGGAAATTTCACTTAAAAGATGTTTTAAGGCAACCCAATGTTAACCTCTGGTAGAGATAGACCTTGCAGTACTGAAAAATGAATGTTGTAGTTTTTCACTACTAGGTCATGTAAAACTCAAAAGTATATGTCCTAAATTGTAAATTCAATGCACCCTGCCCATAGGTATGCCTAGGGCCTACCTTAGGGGTGACTTATATGTAATAAAAGGGAAGTTTGGGGTCTAGCAAGTAGGTTAACTTGCCAGGTTGAAATGACAGTTTAGAAATGCACACACAGGCTCTGCAGTGGCAGGCCTGAGCTACTGGGTAGGTGGCACAAAATATGCTGCTGGCGCACTAGTACAATTTAATTTACAGGCCTGGGCATATATAGTGCACTCTACTAGGGACTTATGAGTAAATTAAATATGCCAGTTGTGGATAAGCTAATGTCAACATGTTTAGAGTACAGAGCGTATGCACTTTAGCACTGGTTAGCAGTGGTAAAGTTCCCAGAGTCATAGAGGCAGCAAAAACAAATTCAGCAAAAGGGGAGGAGGAGGGCAAAAAGTTTGGGGGTGATCCTCCAGAAAAGGCCATTTTCAAGACATATAGAAAGCAAAAGACTTACAATTCAGCAAGGCACAGCATAACAAAAGAGTAAATACAGATTGCCACATGATAACCACAATACAACACAACATCACGTTGTAATAATGCAGACAAAAAGAAAGCAAAACAAAAAACAACAGAATACATCACCACCACAACAAAAATGCTACACGTATGTACAAGTATTTTTGCCACACATCACAACCTTCAGAAATATATTTTCATAATATGGTGGTAATGTTGTATATTGCAAGGTCGAGGGAGAGGATGTGGTGTAATGGCCAGAGCTGCCAACTTTGAAACTGGGGAATCAGGTTCGAGTCTCAGCATCAGCTCAACATTCTGTGGATCTGGGCAAATCACTTAATTTCCCTGTGACTAAAGTGACACGGTGGGCTGCTCTATTCTGTGTCATTCGCAGCTGATGACGAAGAATGGCTTTAATGCCCTGATGAGTAACATTTCATTATTCCAAACAGGAACTCCTTACGAAGCAGATTAAACTCTTCCTAAACTACCTTGATCAAATTAATCGTAATGATCCTTACTTTGCACAACACAGTTTCTTGCCCTTTCTGCTGTCTTGCCTGATGAGTGAATCCTTCCATCCTAACTACTTCACAGACACTATAGGGAATATTTTCTTTTGCTGAATATTCATCATTACTCCATTTTGTAAAACCTCCTGAGCTGCTGCTCTGTTTCTTTCTGCAATTCTAAATATTTGCTACGTAGATGCACCGCAATACACACATTCCTTTTACAAAAACCTACCTTGTTGAATAAATACCTTACAGGATACCTAAGTCAACAATTGCACAATTTTTTGAGCAGCGTTTTTTTGGACTCAATGAACTCACACAGGAGCAAATACACAAACATAACTAAACAAGTGGATGGGTGTTGCTTTTTGAATTAACCAGTACCAATCTTCAAAAACATCCTAGACTTAGCTTAACACCTTAGCAGCTATGGAACGTCCAGCTCCAGTGCTGAACGTTCCATTGCGCAGGTGAGGTTCGAACGTCCAACGGCCGACGGCAGCACTCCCGAGGTAGTGGTGCCATCGGCCGTTGGACTAGGCGCAGCACTTATGAGGTTAAACACAGCATCAGCTCTTTTTTGGTTCCCATTTTCTGTGCCAACACATAGGTTGGCCCCACTGGGTAAGACTGTGCAGTAACTACAAGAGGCTTCCCACTGACGGCTTGGAAGAAATGTTCATCTCTGAGTTCCCTTTCATGATAACAGAATCAACCTCCGTTTCTTGTTGCACTGCTGTGTTCCCCTGTCCTGAGTGCCCAACGGCATGTGAATGTGATAACCTGACTTTTAGCTCAGGCATCACACTAATCCAGCCAGCGCCTTGAGGCCTAGGCCGCTGTTTCAGACAACATGCGGTCTAGGGCTTATCCCATGCTCCACGCATGGCCTCATACTGAAGAGGGGGCTATAGTACCTGCTCTGGGTTTATCAGATGCTAGGTCACTTTTAAAGCTCACATATCCCACGTAAAGGGTATCCTGGTGCTGAAAGTGGATTTGGCACAGTAATGTATTTGATAATGTATACAGTGACCAAGTCTTTTTATCTCAGTCAAACATAGTATGGCCTACTGACCTCTTCCTTGTAAAGTTGTGTTATTAAGTGAGACCCAGAATCTTGCGCTGACATTTTGTGTGTGTGTGATTTTGTGTGTGTGTGTGTCTTTATGCGCAAGTCTTTCCAGCCACCGAAGCCACTTGGATCCATTTTGGATGCCCTGGGATTAATATGGCACAAGATGATGGGGAAAGATAAAAACCCAAGGTAGTGACATTGTATTGCCTGAATTCCTGTGACTTGAGGGAAGAGACCCACACACTGAAGTGAAGAGGATGGAGACAGAACTACCTTTAGAAATTCCACGAAAAACTTGTTAGCAAGGGGATGCTGATTAGTTCTTCCTGAGTGTTGACATTTTTGTTGGACGTTAGTGGGTATAGATGGAACGTAAGTTTCTGTTGTGCCCATTTGAGTGTCCTTGATTACTGCTTCAGGAAAGCCAGCCAGGTGCTGAAAACTCACACTTCATTTGACCTACGTTGTTTGTGCTCCTGCCTGAAGACAGCCCCAGTGCTATCAGCTATGAGAAGTATCACTGTACACAAAGACTGTATCTGAAGAGCAGCCAGAGAAGGACATATGAAAGAGAACTACTCCAAACCGGTTTTGAAGTCTGAGGCAGTGGATCCAAATCCCACGTGTGGAAAATGCATATAAAACTAAGTGGGATAAAAACAATCCTACTTTGTCCCAGTCTCAAGTTGTTCTTGCCCAAGGAAGGGAATGCTCTGCAGAGTGCTTGAAGAGCTGCTCAGTAACGTAGGCTGTCATCTGCCTCACATCCAGTCTAGCAGAGGTGAGGGGGCATCACATGAAATCACTATTCTCTGCTGGAGAGTTTGAATATCTGCCTGAAATTGTCTGTTCGAGGAGAGAATGATTGTGTCCAACCCTGCAGGAGAAGAAACTGTCCAGGAAGGAGAAGCCCAGTGTCTTCATGGGAAGAAGAAAACCCATAGGAAGTTTATGAACTTGACAGAGTGATCCAGAAGTCACCTGAGCTGAGAAGGGTCACCTGGTTTCTCTGTGCAGTAAAGGTGTATCTTTGCTTAGGATTGTACCAAAATCATGTAATTGCGACACAACATAGCAGCCTGACATGGATAGAAATGATTGATGCTGATGCTGCCAACGAAAGTGAAAATGCCGCAGAAGCGGGAAGCCTCATACCTGTCTGGTGGTTGTGACTGCATTATTGCACAAAGAGGAATTGATCTGGAGACTGTAACCCTTCCCAGCTGAAGCGATGTGTTGTAGTGACACCGGAGGGCTGCCACTGCCGAGAAGTGGTGCTGCTTGGGAGCCTGCTTGAGCTCGGTCCCTAGAGATCATCCTGTCAATAGCCAACACGCTAGTGAACAAGACCCAAAGGAGTCTGCTCCATACAAGAGGGTGTGCCCTTTGCACCAGCTGCACATCCCGAATGGTAGCTGGCAAGATGCGGTCCCCGGGTTAGCTGATTAGGCGCAGAGGCTATGGGCGGCCTTGACAAATTAAGTGATGGGTGTGTCTTTTGAGAATGAGACTCACCGCTACACAGTCAGCCTCGCATTTAGAAAAGTTGTTATTCAGTGTTTGTCAATGACGGCCACAACTCTCCTTTTCATTTATAGGGTGTGACTACAGGCCCCCCTTCAGGCCCCACTCCTGAGAGATCATGACACACTAATACCGCGTCTATGATGTATGTCATATCGTTTGTGTTTGTTTATCATGTTATTACGTACCATACCAGTCGAACCAGAGCAATTTTTTGCCATTTCATGACACAATGGGATGAGGGTTTGGCAATTACACAAAGTATGACCACTTGATTTATATTTTTAAAGCACCTCTGCACAAAGGGTGTCTTCACAATCATATTTATAAGTTTTAGGTTGCTTTTTAAACTCTCCCTTTTTCTGTCTTTACAGATACGCAGTGACACAACACCATTCAGTAATATTGTATGTATGATGTGTGATTTTGCATGTAATGCAAGGTAAATGTGTTCCCATTTGGGACATTAAGGAGTTGTACCGAAAGGAACTAGGTTCCTATGGTCCTGATGAGGAGCCAATAGGGGCAAGGCTCGAAACATGTTGACCTGAAAAAATAGACTCATTAAAACCTACTTTTTCCACACTATCCCCCTGATTTTAACCATACTGACTAGATGCAGGAATAAAGTAGGGTGACCTACTAGCCAGGTATTTTTAGAACTTGCTTAACACCTACACTCCACTCCCCCAACATTGTCTTTATCAGAGAAAATACCAAAAAGTGCTCCCGTGTATCTGTCTGGTCGCGGCACGCCCTGATCCGTAGCGGATCTGGAAGAACCCCAATGAGGAAGCATGCCACCAAGGGGAAACCCTGGTGAGTGAGGGTTTTTTAAGAAAAACAAAGGGGCATATTATCAAGGGATTTATCTCTGCTTTTTTGGCTTTAATAGCCAAGAAAGCTGAGCTAAAATTATCTCCCTATCAGCAACAGGGTGCTAACACGCAAATTCACATGTTAGCACCCTTTTTCTCTACGCTTCCCCTTGCATCTCTAATGAGATGCAAAGGGGGCGTTCCAGAGAAAAATAATAGGAGAAATGTTGTTAAGCGACATTTCTCCTGTTATCAAGGATATCGCTAACCCTGTTAGTGATATAAAAAGCAGCGCTAACCGCGGTTAGTGCTGCTTTTTTTACACCTGGTATTTTCCTGACTTAGCCATGATATCCTATGGAAGGTGGATATCATGGCTAAGTTTGTGAGCCCCTATCATCAAGCTAACGCCAAACTTCGAGAGATTATCGTTGGTTTTCCAGCAATAATCTCTCATTTGGCAGTTAGCGTGAGGATTTTTATCACTTCTGAGATAAACGTTGCTAATAGCAAGTTATCTCAGCGATAATTTCTGGCGATGCTTAGTGAAAAAAAATTGTTTCAAAGCCTAGTTAGCGATAAATATCGCTACTCATTGGTAATATGCCCCAAAGTTTTTCTCTTATTTCTTTCGCTGTGGAGAGTTTGTTTATCTCTAGTTTTTCTCCTCGCTGGGTTCCTTTTTTGTTCATAAATATGGCTCCCTGTTTTCTGTTTTTACTGATTTTTACAGATAAATACAGACAGAACACATTCATTTTCTTGTAAATGTGATTAGTCTTTTATATCGCGCGACTAACGCTCCTAGGAGCATCTAGGCGCCATTGAATGATCCAGAGATGTAGGTGATAGGTTGGCTGCTTGTGATAGGTCATCCAACTATCACACTAGTGCTCTAGCGCTGGTGTCCTGTAACTTAAAGATCCAGGTTTTCAGTCCCTTTCTGAATTCCTTTTCCCTGTCTAATGCCCGAAGATAAGGGGGGAGAGTATTCCAGGCTCTTGCTCCATGTACTGGCAGTGATTTACCACCTCTTGTGCTAAGCCTGAAAGTTGGAACCGACAGCAGGTGAGCATTAGAAGAGCGGAGGGTACGTGTTGGGTGATATCTAGCAAATCTCCTTTGTAGGCATTTTGGGCCTAAGGAGTGGACGGCTCTGAAAGTGATCAGCAATATTTTAAACAGAACCCTCTTAGTTATTGGTAACCAATGCAGTGTATTTAGTGCCGCGGTTGCTGATGATCTCTTCGGCCATTTCAGCACTAACCTGGCTGCTGCATGTTGCACCATCTGGAGTTTATGGGTAACAGCTTTGTTGGTACCTGCGTAAAGACTGTTACAGTAGTCTATCCTTAAATTCACCAAGGCAACTGTTATTGTTTTTCTGGCGTCCAACGGAAGTAGATCAAAAAACTTCCTGAGTCCTTTGATAATGCCAAAACATGCTCCTGCTACTTTCAGAGCCTGTTGCTTAAAAGACAGATTGGTGTCAAACGTGATCCCCAAATTCCGCGCCAAATCAGTTGTATGGGGCGGGATTTCTGCCTTTTCCGGCCACCATATTTTGGGGACAAAGTTGTTGTGTGGGCCCATTGGCATGATCTCAGTCTTGCCCGTATTACATTTCAGGTGGTTTGTCCTCATCCAATCGAATGTAGCCGTTAGGCAAAATTTGAGATTTTATTTCCCAGTCCTGGGTATCTTTATCCAGGACTAGGATCAATTTGGTGTCATCGGCGTATGCCACCACATCAATTCCAAATGATGATATCAGCTTGATCAAAGGAGCTGTATAAACATTAAACAATGTTGGGCTCAGACTCGACCCTTGCGGCACTCCCGTCTTTATCTGTTTCTCCTTAGAGCAGAATTCGCCCAAGGTAACCACTTGTCTCCTGCCACTCACAAAGTTCTTAATCCAGTCCAAGACTGTACCGGTGATCACAGATGTTTTCAGCCTGTCAATCAGGATGGCATGCGAGACCGTGTCAAAGGCTGCCGACAAATCTAATAAAATCAAGACGGCCTTCTTACCCTGGTCCAGAGCCATGCAGATGGTATCAGTAGTGAACAGGAGGGCAGATTCGGTGGAATGCTGTGCCCTAAAGCCTGATTGATTGGGATGCCATGCTTCGCTATCCTCCAAGAACTTGGTGATCTGTTTATTTACGCAAGACTCTGTGATCTTACATAGCACCGGGAGTAATGATATTGGCCGAAGGTTCGATAGCGTAGTGGGGTCAGGCATTTGTTTTTTTTGCAATGGTTTGACTGCCGCTAGTTTCCATTCTGATGGGATGTTAGCCGTGGCCAGAGAGTGTTTATAATTTCATTAATCACCGGGTTAGCTACCTCCACAATCATATGTAGGAGCGCAGGAGGACATGGGTCAAATGGTGAGCCTGATTTGGCTGCTAATATTGCCCGAAATGTCTCCTCCACACTAATTGGCCGAAATGTCGCCAGCTGATCCCCTGCACTATTTCCAGCTCCTGCCTCTAATTCAGGAGTAGTGAAGTCCTTCGTATGGCCCAACACTTTTTCCTCAAAGAAATCCGCAATGGTGTTACACAGACTCTCAGAGGGCAGGATTTCCTGATCTAATATTTTAGGCTTATTAAAGCAGTTTACAATTTTAAAGATGTTTTTTTGTTTATCGCTGGCGTTTTCTATTTCTGCAGTGTAAAACTTCATTTTTGCTTGTTTAATCAATGTATGAAATGCACTTCTAACTATTTTGTATTTCTTGCGCTCTTCATCGCAATAGTTTTTTCGCCACCTACCGTACCTCCCCTTGTTTAGTTTTTAGCATGTGGTCGAAATACGGTGCTGAGTGTTTCTTTTCACCTGGCCTAATTTTACTTCTCCCAGGGTCTGCTTTGTCTTTAAGTTCAAGCATCCATTTCCTAAAGATGTCATTATCCACGTCCAGTCGTCCTGACAACAATGGCTTACATTCCCTATCCATCTCATTCACTTCCGGGTGTCTCATTACGGCTTTCCATTCTCCATGTCTGCCATGGGTGCTTTTACCTGACTGTTTATCCTTCCTAGTCCCCTCTAATGGTAAAGTGAAAGGTATCAATGCATGGTCTGTCCATGTTTGGGCCATGGGGTGTTTGGTTTTAAGTTATTGTAAATTGGTCAAAATGCTGTCGATAGTATGTCCTGCCTCATGAGTGGGCTGTGTAGTGCATATATTTAGCCCTGACACATCCATAGTATCCCTGAAAGAAATTGCTGCCGCATCTGTGGGGGACTCAAGATGGATATTAATGTCTCCAAGTAAAGTAAAATTGGAGAACCGAAGTGCCAAGGAACTCAGCACCTCGCCGATGCTCTCAAGGAAGCCTTTGCATGGGCCCGGAGGGCGATATATCAAAGCCCCCGCAAACGTGAAGGTTTCATTGATCTTAATAAGAAAGCCCATCCCTTCCGCCTCCTTAAGGTCCTGTAGTTTGACTACAGTGCAGTTGAGTGACTCTCTGTATATAATGGCCACTCCTCCCCCCCGATTTTCCCCCCTGTCCGCCCTTTGAATACGATATCCCAGGGGTAAGGCATGCACTATATCTGGGGTGGACCATGATTTAAGCCACGTTTCCGTGACAAAAAGGCAATCTAAATTTTGTTCTATTATTACATCATAAATATATAGTGCGTGTTTGGGTAGTGATCTGGCATTAATCAGACCCCCTTTTAGCTCTTTCTCCCTAGTTGTAAGAGCGGCGGTTTGTGTCCAGGGGAAGTTTATATGGCATCCTCTACAACTCACCGGGTCCTTCCATCTTGATACATCCAGTTTATGCCTGCAAGTGTGGGAGCCCGCCTGAAGTACCAGGAGCTCCTGCCTATTAAAACTTATGGGTTTCGCAGAACCGGCAGCATTTCCTGCCCTATGCCCGGCCCGTGCGTGGACGGGCGCAGACGGGCTTACCTTTGACACACCTTCGGCGCGCCGCCGGTTCGCCCGCTGCGCCCGTCTGCTGCGCTCCCTGGTGGAGGGGTCCATTTTGTACCTACGAGGGCGGGAGGGGCCGAGCACTAGACCGCTCGCCTACTCCTCTCTCAAGATGGCGGCACCTAAATGATGTACCCCAGGTAGCGCCAAATCGGCTACAATGGGCATCACTCAGTCAAAGAGGCCGATAAAGGGGGTAAACGATTCCTTATCTGCCCAGGAGCACTGTGCCACAATTTAAAAACAGTGAGTAATATAAAATACGGGCGCAGTGAAATTTTTAAAAACGAGTAAGCAAGGTACTCGAAAATGCAATTAAGGTATTCTGAATGCACACACAACTCTCACGTCCCGGCTTTCCGCTTCAGGACACCACGAGCACTCAATCAATCTTGTCTGTATTTATTTTTAAATGTGGATAAAAATGGAAATTGGCTTGCTTTTTGTGTAATTCTCAATGCTGTCTCCCATGACTGCCAGGCCAATAGATGTGTGGATTGATAAATAAGGGAGTTAAAAAAGAAAGACATTTTAGTAAAGAGGCTTTAACATCAGTAGATATGCACAAGGTTGATACTGAAATTTGCAGGATTTCATATTACTGCACTGATTTATGTTCTGTCAGACAGGGAAGCATGAGTCCATATTAATTGGGTAAATAAATGTAGAAATATACTAATTTCAGCTTAATTTTTCCACTAAGCCCAAAATAAATATGGATAAATGCAGATAAAATAAGCAAAAAATAAATATGAATAAATACAGATGGAAATGGCAAAAAAAGAAATACCGTAAAACCAGGAGCTCTATTCATAAAGTATCATTGAGGAGGGTAAACTCAGTTTTGTCTCTTCCTCCCTACCTTTTTTTTGGATTGCATCCTCAATGGTCACCAAGTGAATACAGGTTACCACTGGGGCTTGCTGGGTCTTTGGAAGAGAGAAATCGAGATGTGCGCGTAAAAGCACTGCACTTGCTGAGGCTGTAAGAACTTTAAAACCATTCACAGACTTTTGTAATGGGGTGTCTAACAGATCCCAGAGAACGTTGAGCAATCTGCACCTAATCCTAATCCTCCCCTATTTCCCCTACTGTACAAGATAGTAATAGCAGTATCCCCTCGCCTCAGACACAGGGAAGATGGTGCCAGAAAAAATAAGCGCGCCTACTACTTCATGATTAGCATAACATACAACAACCCTGTATACTGGATTGATTGCATTTTGTAGTATTTAGTTTTCCCGTGAGATTAAAAATACTTTCTTTCCTAAAAAGATAAACACTGGCAGGGTAATATATTTCCATGTCCATTGTTTGATTGTTGAGTTCTGAGCTCTTGCCATTCACACTACCTCCCAGAGAAGCCTGTGACTGCTCGCTGTGCAATCCTCTGAGTCGAGTACAGAGAAGGTTGTACTTGGCCCAGTTTGCACAAAAATAGTAGGACATATACACAATATCAGTTGCAGACGACCTCAACCACCATGGTAGAGGCCAGGAGCCCTTGTCTGCCCTGTGGACCATAAATGGGGACTGACAATCTTTTAACCCTCAGTATTTTTTTCTTAGAATAAGTGGCTCATTTAATGATTTGGGGCAGGTCTTTCATGAGAAAATCAAATCGTTTTTGTATTAAAACAACAATTAGCAACTCAAAAGAACACACTAGCCCCAGAAAATCCTGCATACCTTTGATCTGCAGGGATAATAATGTGGAGCAAATTGCCACTACTTGCAGAACACTTCAAATAGGACTGCGGAAGATTTTGTTTTTAGAGCCAAGAAAAATGTATATTGAGTTTTAAGAGCTTTTAAACCTCTTGGTGCTATGGACGTGACCTACACATGAATATACCCACATCTGGAGCAGCTGCTGCTGTGTGCTGCTCGAGTGCCCCCGCCCTGCGACACTCCATTGTGTCAGAGCAGGAGACTCTCCTGCTCTGGCCCATGCTGGTGTCACTCTTTAGCCAATTATGTGATTGCATCAATGACAGGCTGGCACACAAATACCACTTTCTGGCTTCTCCAGGAGTGTAGATGGGGAGGAAAACAGCCCAGTTCTCCATGCTCCAAAGGAAGGGTGCTGAAAGAGAGGTGTTGTTTGAGGGATGAGAAACTCAGCTTTTAAACAACACCTCAATTTCACTTCAGTTCATATCACCAGGCCATTAGAGCAGGTAGCGAGCCTTTGGTCACGTGACTGGGCTCCCCACACCACCCCTAATGACAGTCTTTTTGTCCCACGGGGGGCAGATACGGTTAATTAGCCTAATCTGCCCCACTTGCGGGCAGAAAGCCCAATAGACATTGTGTTAAAATGTAAAAAAGAATACAAAGGGGTGGGGACAGCACACAATGTAAAGAGCCAGGCCCCACTACAACAAAGGGCAGAACAGTCTTTCTCCCCTTCCTGAGGGCAGGTTAAGGGGTTTGCCCCCAATCGGCCCCACTTGCAGGCAGAAAGCCCATTAGACATCGGGTTAAAATTTAAAAAACCATACAAAGGGGTGGGGACAGCACACAATGCAAAGAGTGAGGCCTCCACCCCAACAAAGGGCAGAACAGTCTTTCTCGGTCTTTCTCCCCTTCCAGATGGCAGATTAAGGGGTTTGCCCCCATTCTGCCCATGCAGGGGCATAAAGCCCACTAGACCCCAGGGATTGTTAGACAAAAGGAACCAATAGTGGGTGTGGCCCACCTTGGGCCACCCCAAAAAGGGCACAGCAGTCGTTCTGACACCTCTGGAGGGCAGATTGGGCATTGAGGGCGGAAATTCCACTAGACACGAAGATTTGTAAAATATTGTCAAAACAAAAAAAATGATTGGAACAGCCTATCCTAACATTGAGCATACCCTCACCCCTGAAGGAGCAATAGAGTTGTTCTGCCTCTCTAGGAGCAGATAGGAGAATCAGGAAGGAGAGAGAGAGAGAGAGAGAGAGAGAGAGAGAGATAGAGAGAGAGAGAGAGAGAGAGAGAGAGAGAGAGAGAGATGCAGAAAGAGGGAAGGCGAAAAGAGGCCTAGGAATACAGTGTCACAGAGATGACGCCTGGCGGAGAGTCTTCGGCTTTCCATTATTGGACTGGAGACCAGGTTATCACAGTTCTTGGCTTTCAGAGGTAAGGGCACCCCCTTTCAGTAGCCATGTTGCTGCCGTCACAGGAATCACCAAAGCAGAAATTGCCTTCGGTAATTGGCACCATGTAGGTGGAAAAAGTCCAAGGGCAAAAAACCTCCAAGTTGACTTCTGGAAGCTGAAGATACTTCAAGTCAGGCTTCAAGGTGGGGGGATCTAAACCAGTAGAAGATGACTGGACAAACACAACTAACTAACAAGAAGGAGACAGTCTAGTCCCAGACGTGCCAGGGGAAGAGCTGGAGTGCTGGAATACACCACAGGAGACTTGGAAGCATTGGAATGGAATGGAATGGAAATAGGATTTATATAGCGCAGTAGTTACCCTGAGGCGTCCTAGCGCTGACAGATGCCATGAGCGGGAGAAGGGAACTGCTGGACTAGTCCTGGTGTGAGAAGAGCAAGGTCTTTTGATGTTTTTCGAAAGGATAACAGATTGGGTTCTGCACGAAGGAGGAGCGGGAGGGAGTTCCAGAGCCTCGAGAAGGCTCGTCCTCCACATCTAGCTTTTTTAATCTTGGGAACCGTGACTAGGAAGGAGGTTGATGGTCTGAGCTGTCTCGCGAAGAAATAAGGAGTGACAAGGGAATGATTGATAGGGGGGCCCATTCTCCAGAATGCTCGATGGGTGGTACATAGGGACTTCAATTCAATTCTCCGCCTAACTGGCAACCAGTGTAGGCTCCTCATGCCAGCCTTGGCCGAAGTACGACGAGGAATTTGAAGCAAAGTGCGGGCTGCACAGTTCTGGACAGTCTGTAAGATCTTCATGGTGGACTGGTGGGCACCCAGATAGAGGGCATTGCCAAAATCCAGTCTAGAGAGGATAAGTCCCTGAATCATTATCTTCCTGGCTTCAAAAGGAATACATGGAGAATCTTGCGTAGAAACCTGATCAAGCCAAAGCAAGTTGCTGACAACTCTTGCAAAGCAAGGATTGAGCAGAAACCCTTCCTTAAATAGGTACCGGACAGGAACTACCACAC
The DNA here is from genome assembly GCF_964263255.1 of Lissotriton vulgaris. NCBI lineage: Eukaryota > Metazoa > Chordata > Amphibia > Caudata > Salamandridae > Lissotriton > Lissotriton vulgaris. Next base: position 902,479,831 of record NC_141687.1, read on the forward strand.
AGAAAATCAGACTACCATGTTGAATTGGAAACGTCCTTTAGAGAGCAATGGAGAAATCACCATTTTGGATAGGAGTGTATAACCTACCCCAGAGATCCTCAACAGAGGACTCTGGGAGGAAGAAGGATTTAGAGCATAGAGACATCGAGGCTGTCTTCCAAAAGGCCCTACAAGAAGAAGACCGCCACCCAAGAGTACACCGGCGGGCTGGCCAACTTAAGATAAGTAGGTTAAGGAACTGTGGCAGCTTGCAGATGCCTCTGTGATCTCTCCCGAAGGTTTCTCTTGCTCTACCTGGAGTGCGTGCCCCGCCCGCCCCGATATAACATCAGGTGCAGGTTTTTAGCGGGACGTCACATACAGTGACAACGGGAGAAAAACAGCGATGAAAAAGAGCCTACAAGAGTGTGATAAAGAGATCAGGAGTGTCTGGTGGATGAGAAAAGAATCTTGAGATTGAATGAAGACAGGACAGTCTTAGTTGAAAAGCCAATTTATTTATAGATGCTAGTAAGCATCAGAATGTCTGAGGAGCAGAACAAATAATCTTGTAAGTGGGGTCTTGTGAAATACTGTAGTGATTCGGAAGTACCACTGCAGCAGATCTGAGTGCTCAAATATTTACTCTATGCTTGAGTGTATTTTATCAGTGTGTATACCTCAAGAGGTGGATTGTGCATCTTTTCACGTACAATGTTGATCATTCCTTGTCTGACTTCAGTGAAAATTCCAAAAGTTGTTTATAAGAAAAGGACTAGGCAACCATTGGACTCGACAGCCCCGACATTTGGCAGCTGTGGAGGAGGGCTCCATCCGCTCTCCCCTTACCCCTGCACCCCCATTGAGTAGCGACTGCCACTAGAACAAAGGCAGGTTCTACTTTATTGACTTTCCCCATCCAGTATGTCATGGAACAAACACACGAGGGAATTATCCTTTCAGTTGTGCATCAGAAAACCAAGACAGAATTGTGATAGCATTGGCGCTCTTGAGTACCGCTTCACCCAGACCAGAAGGTAAACGAACGTGTCACTGTTTACCAAAATTGTCAAGGTAGTGGAAGTAACAGTACATGACATTTGATCCCAATTATTAATGGCGTTTGTACTATTTTATGCTTATGTTTTTAAGGGAGGAATGCTATCACAATTCTGTCTTGGTTTTCTGATGCACAACTAAAAGGATAACTCCCTCGTGTGTTTGTTCCATGACATACTGGCATATTGATCATTCTCACTGATCATCTGAGGTACATTCCCAGCTGCATGGCATGACTTCCTCTGCATTAGTCACAATCAATCCAGATTCAATACTTCTACAACAGGCAGTGAAGAGTGCAGGCATGAAGCCAATATTCTCACTTTATTCCAGTGAACGTTCTGCTGAATGTCTCAATTTTCTTCAAGAGTATCGCCTTAGTTTTTCTCCTTTTTACATTATGAAAAATCACAGGCTCATATGTGTTTCTTTTTTAATTATGCTTACTCTTACATGTAAATATACAACTAATTATTTAGTATAGTTTATCTCCGGATAGTGATTTGTGTGAATGTAAGTATTTATGTTTGTTTTGTGAGTTTGTTGTTGACCACTTGGTACGAGCTGTTCCATCTATCATGAAGCCACGCCATGCTGCAAAACATGGGCAACACAAAGCAAAGCTTTTGGAGATGGGGGAGGTCAATAAAGTAGAACCTGCCTTTGTTCCAGTGGTGGTCACTGTTTAACAGGTGTGGCGCGGTGGGGGGAGAGTGGATGGGTGTTTATGAAAAAAGTAATTAAAAAAACACTTACCTGCAGGCTGCCGCCGCCTCTCGGTCCTCTTCGGCTCTTTGGTTGACTCCAGGAGCAGGAAATAGAAAGCACACGGGTTCCCAGACTCCCTTAGCCAATCGTGATGCTGGCTGTCATCGGTCTGAGCACTGTGGTTCAGCACTCAGAGAGGGGCTGGGAGGCTGTGCATGTTCTCCACCCAAGCTGTGCAATACAGCAGGTAGAGAACATGCAAAGTGCGCATGACTTGCTGACCCAAGACAGCCGGCCAAACCTGCAAGCGAACTTAGAGTGTGCTCACCACTTTTACCCCAGGCCCCTGCTCCGACCAGCCCAGTCCGCTCTGCTCACACCTAAGCAGGAATGGAAAAATATAATGATATTAACATTGTGTTAGTATTATTTTATTTTTGCTTTTTAAACTGTTCGCAGGGCAGTGGGGCGATGCTTCTTTGTTCTGCACAAATGTTCTACTTGAATGCTGCTCAAATGTGAAAATAAAACAAATGAAAGCAAGAAAAGTTTCAAAAATGGAAAATCATTGCCTAACAGTATACTATTTTATAATGCAATCCTACCCCACACCCTGACGATATAATGCCATCATGTGCATTTTTCCAGGGCAATCATGACCATTCCTTAACCTCAACAGAGCCCAGGACCAATCCCTGTTACCATTCTGCTCACTTAAGTTGGCCATGAGCCCAACATGCCTGTGATGTTAGTGAGTTGAGGAGTATGCAGGAGGCAGTGGAGAATGGCAGGAATGGCACCTGTCCTGGACATGGGAAGGGGAAGTTAAATCTACCTATGCCCAGAGTGACTCGTTGGTATCTGATATCTGGCGACATATTGGATGCTTTTTGGGCAGTTCGTATATGACAGCTATTCCTTCTCTGCTGCATGGATGTACGTTGTTACGACGCGTGGTATTACCACGCGTACCGTTACAACGCGTATTTTACAACACAAGTCGTTACCACGACTTGCGCTGTAGGGGTGCAGACTTAGGAATAGTTTAATTTACTATTCCAACACCAGCCTACGTACAGTAGGGAAGGTGTTGGAATAGTAAATCTACTATTCCTTGTCCTTTAGCGCCCTCCAGCGCAAGTCGTGGTTACGACTTGCGTTCTAAAATACGCGTTGTAACGGTACTGCGGGGTAACATCCGCGTCGTAAAGGATGTTCCCCCTGCTGCATAGTCTCTTGCCCATCACTTGCTTACAATATGGCCTCATCATTAAACACATAGGTGAAGATATGATAGATGACTTGGTTGGGCCTGATCTGTTGCTTCAGCTGATCACCAACACTGATCATAATTGCTTGCTGTCCTTCCTCCAGTTAGTTGAGGTGTGCTGGTTTCACAGACTAGGAAGTGCTGGATGAGGGTGTTGTAGGACTGGTGTTTGTTTTTGCTGCAATCAATGCAGATGTCAGTGACTCATTCGCCTCATTCTTCCACTTCCTGTAAGAGCAATCTCTTCAGAAAAGATGTCCGTTTCAGCATGGTACCTGAAACACCTGAAGTCTTGCCTGGGGCGGCTCCTTCGTTGGAGCAGAGGAGTGTTGTCCCACTTAAATTGCACCAAAGCCCCGGAGATGAAAAATAAAATGGTAATTTGTTACCATTTTATTTTTCATCATCCCGTCCAGAACCGAGTGTCAGATGTAGCGGGGCCTGCTGAGCGGTAGCAGTGAGGAATAGTGGGCACTGTTTAAAGCACAAGCCTCTTTGGCTGAACGTCTTCTGAAGGTCAGCCAAACATTCACCCTTTAGATGTCTCAACTCAGCAGTCTTACACAGCTGAGTTGAGAGCAATTTCAGGTCTCCAGTGTGCTGGGGAGCGCCAAGAAAGGCTTTTTCCTCCAATCAGGGTCCTGCTGTCATGCTAGTTAACATCATGTGAGCAGCGCCAGGATTGGTAAAGGGATTTTGCTTTTGCCTGCAGTCAACGAAAGAAGAGGTCCGGACAGAGGACGTGTTTGGCTATGTTTTTTTTAGGTCTTGCGACCTATCAATGCGCGCAAGCGCATTGAGTGGAGCGAGAATTCATGTCGGCAAAATCCTCTTCAAACCACGGGCTTTCAACCGTGTTTTTCTTTAAGTTCACGTGAATCACGTGATGAAACAAGCACGCGCATCGGCAGCATTTCTCTTGCACAAGGCTCGCAAAAGGCTCTCCTCCCTCCCCACATCAAAGGCATCAATCACCCTCCCACAGGCTTCCCCAGCGCTGCCCCGCCCCCTGCTTCACGGCCAGGCACTCTGTTCCCTGCCAGACCTCTCACACCTCCGTCACAGCATGCCTGTTTATGTGCTTGTTTTAAATGTTTCTCTGCTCTCCCCTCAGGCGCCGTGACATACTTCAAAGGCTTATCACTTCACACGGCCGCAGGCCGTGCAACCAGAGCACTGGCACACACCCACTCATATTTTGACTTCTCTCACTGTAAGCACACACACCCTGGTTAGAATAGGAGTGCTTCTAAACAGCACTTGAAAGATTTAGAGACGCAAACAGTTCACAGGCAAACAAATACGTACATGCTCACCCACAAAATACACACACTCACAACATGAGTTAACTTGAGTGTTCTGACTTGTTAATGAGTGGATGCGTATTTCTAAGGAGGGAAAAACAAGCACAGACCTCACGGACATCTGTTAATTTCTCCTCCCCCTCCCCAGCCAGTTTCCCCCAGGCCCCTGCTGCTTCACACCCTCATTGCTGCTCGACCCCCTCCCATACCACCGTGTCGCATTTCTCCTCCCCCTCCCCTTCTCTGCCTTCCCTCCGTCTTGTTTTGCTTGTGATTCTCTTGCACTTCTTGTTACAGCATGGTGCCCACTTTACGTCTGCCTCGCATCATGTTTTAGCCATGCCCCTATCTTTTATCTACGTGACGCCGTGCCGCCTCTCCCCCACCCCCACCTCCCACTAAATTGAAGAATCTGAATTGTACAAGCTGAGGGGCTCCAGTCTGTTCATTCGAGCCTTACCTAGAGGACACCGTCACAATGCTGCTTACTGTGTGACACTTGGCTCACAGGCTGTGACTCTGGCATCGTCGGACAGGAAGTAATGACTCTCCTGAGCCGTGGTGCTCCGAGCAGACACCAGTCTGATCACTGCAGTACAACCTTACTAGAGGGGTGCAGTCACAGTGCTCTTCCTGCTGTTCACTGTGTGACCCTGTGCTCACAGGCTGTGATTCTGGTAGCCACTCGGACAGGACGTAATGACTCCCCTGAGCCGTGGGGCTGCCTCTGGTGAGTGGACACCAGTCCGAACACTGCAGTACAGCTTTACTAGAGGAGTACCCTTTTCGCTTATTTATTAATGTGATGGTTGTGCAATACCAGCACATATTTATTTGATCAGCATTTCTCCGTGTTGCGCCCCCCCCTCTCCCCCCAGAAAACGAGTTGCATGTGTCCCATCCCCTCCCTACTGAACGTGACTGAACGTGGTGTGTTCTGCACTGGGTAAACATTTTTTAGACTTTCTCTCTCCATTCACTGCCATTCTATCCACCTGTATTGCATTCCCTCTGTTCTTTGTCTGTTCGCACTCTGCCTATCCATAAACCCCTCGCTAGCAACGTGTGCCACACTTTAACTTTAAGCCTGTCTCTCTTTACTCTTGTATGACTACATGCCTTTCTCAACATCCTCCCTCTCACTCTCTGTGCGCACTTCTCTATGTCCCTGTCTATCGCTTCTGTGCCTGACAGTGTTCACCCTCTGCCTCCCACGAGCATGCCCTTCCCTTTCTCTTCTCTGCTGGCTCAGCCCTCACTCTGACTCTCCTCCCCACATCCGCTTGAGGGCGTATCTTACACCTCTCCTCCTGGCCTTTCTGCGACTGTCATGACCCACCTTCCTGTTTCTTCCTCCCTCCCTCCCCTGCCTGCCATGCTTTCTATCACTCTAGCTTTGTATGGCTCCCTCCCTGCCTGTGCCTCTTCCCCTTTATGCCTAGCACCCAGTAAAGCACTTGAGAAACAAGCACTGGCGTTGGCAATAGGTCTCGCAGTAGGAAAGTTGGAGCTATTACATTTGCAAATAACAATGCCTTTTATTTTTCTTTTCATTTTAAAAACCTAAAGGGCTTTGTCATTTACAAAACCAATAGCTCCAACTTTCCTACTGCGAGACCTATTGGCAACGCCAGTGCTTGTTTTGTAATTGTATTTGCGAGCACGCCCACCCCCCCCCCCCCCGCCCGTAGCTGCCAGCCACCACTGCTTGAAGCACTAATACTCCTGAGTCTGCCTCCCATCCATTTCCAGTCACATGACTGAATGGCACCCACCTTACCTGAAGTTGTGGCGTCTCAGGCCTCCACACTCCCTAGCTTAATGTAGGGATACAACATAATGTATGTATTTTTAAGGTGCATATTCAAACTGATGGGAAGTTTGGTGCTGAAATAACAGATGTTTATTGTTACCTCTATCAATGGTATTCATCATGTTGACCTTGGAAGGAAGACTCGACCTCGAGCGGTCAGGTGCTCCTTTATTTATTCCCTCGGGCTGCGCCCAGCCCTTGGGATGCGTGCGACATCAATGCGTGTGACATCAGCAAGGCGTGTTGTGACTGGGTGGCTCACTACACCTGATGGGCCGTCACAACCCCTGAGACCGGGGCAGTGGTATAACACAAAATGATGGCACTGTAATGTATACCGGCGGGGTAACATTTCAGCCTACCCGCAGCCGGATTGACGTAGTGATGCTGGTGCATGACGCCACGCGCATTGGGGTAAAATAAAGAGGCGGGCCCCGTGGTTTTCAGTTGGGACCGCGCTGCACTACTAATCACATGTGTGGTGTAATTATTTAGAGGCTGCAGCAGCGATATGCTAAGCACGTGCTGCACACAACTTTACACTGGTGACAAGGGGGTTTCCAGAACCCTCGCCACTACCCTGATAAGCTCCACAGTGCCTGCTAAAAGAAAAGGGAGAATCTTGCCTGCTGCCACCTCAAGAAGTCAGGAGGCCCGAGTAAGAGTCAGCATGCTGCCATAGAAGAGGGCCTAGTAGCCCCAGCCAGGACCAGAGCTCACGCTCCCACTTTACTTTGCAACCCAGATCTGGGGCAAGTCATGGAGCTGGCTTTATAGCAAACCCTGGAGGGCACTGATAACCAGGAGCAGCCTGGCACACAGTGCGCAAAGGCCCCAAGCGCGCCCTCAGTTAGGCGGCTGCCCTCAGGCCTGTCACAGAGGCAGTGCACGTGCCACGAGGTGAGCGCACGCCCACCATGGTGGCGATTCCGGCTATTGAGCCATTCATAGTGGATGGTGCCCTCTCCTCCCTCGCCCCAAGATGGAGGGACTGGAAAGATCGTCTACAATTCTACTTCGAAGGGGCAGGGATTCCCCGGGATAGACGGAGAGCATTACTATTCCACCAAGGGGGCAAAGATATACACTGCATCTACAAAACGCCTGTGATGCTGCTTAACGCTCTCAATGTGCACTTTGAGCAGATGGCAAACCGAGACTACGAGAGATTTATCTTTCGCCAGGCAAAACAGGAAGCGGAAGAGTCGTTAGACATTTTTCACGGGTGTTTGAAGGAGCTCACCAGCACGTGCGGGTTCCAGGACGAACGAGAAGAGGAGATCCGGGGTCAAATAATACAGGGATGCTACTCGTCCAAGCTCAGAGTGAACATCCTTCGGGAGTCAACTAAATCCTTGGCTGACATCCTCACCGTGGGGCGGTCAAAAGAGCTATTGCAGGCCAGAGTATCCCATATGGAGGCCGCCCTCCACCGCCCAATCAAGATGGACCAGGTCAATGTGGTGGAGAAGGTGAACATGATGAGATCCAAGTCACGCCAAAGCCTAGGAAAACGGCCACAAGACAAAAAGAAGAAATGTGGCTACTGTGGAGGCATGCCCCATAGCATGCAGGATTGCCCAGCGTGAGGGAAGTGGTGCACAGCTTGCGGGTGGATGAACCATTTTGCGGCAGTATGCAGGTCATCAAAGCCCCGGTAAGAAGCAGCACAGACAGTGGCCAAAGCGCAAGATAGTGAAGACATGGACGACGACAAGGGAGACTACTCTGTCCATTATGTTTTTTCAGTGGACCATCCACGACGTAAGAGAGGACGACTTCCAAGGTGCAGACTCAAGATCCACCATCAGGACAAAAGGGCCTCCATAGACACACGGATCTCGATCAAACTGATGGCTGCCAATGTATACAACTGAGCCCACGCCCACCTTTGCGTGAAGCAAAGATTTGGGTATTTGCCTACGGACAGAAGACCCCCATCCCTCTCCTAGGATGTTTTAAAACAGAGCTTTGGCACCAGGACCTCAAAATCCCCACCACAGTGTATGTGACCAAAGAAGGAAGTGGAATGCCGGTAAGCGGACAGACAGCAGAAGAGCTGCTACTGATCTCATTCGCCCTGGCAGTTCAAGAAGAGGAACTAAAGGCCATCATGGAAGAATTTGACGACATATTCAAGGGCACTGGATGCCTGAAAGGGAAAGAAGACTCTCTCCATATTGACCCGTTAGTCCATCTGGTAGCGCTGAGGCACAGGCGCATTGCGTTCCACCTGCGAAAGAAGGTCAAAGAAGAGCTGGAAGCACTGGAGAGGCAAGGGATACCCAGGGAGTGGGTCCACTCCCTGGGTATCCCCGATCCTAGTGGCATGGAAGGCAAAACAGCCAGGGCAGGTCTGCATCTATGTCAACATGCGCCTCCAAAACACAGCTGTTAAAAGGGAATGCCACCTAACCCCTACTATCGACGACATCCATGGGGAACTGAATGGCGCAGTGTGGTTTTCAAAAATGGACCTACTTTCCGGATATCACCAACTGCCCCTACACCCGGACTCTCGATGTATCACTACTTTCTCTACACACGTCGGCCTCAGGAGATACCGGCGCCTCAATTTTGGGATCTCGAGTGCCGAGGAGGTGTTCCAGAACACTATCCGTGAAGTCCTCAGCGGACTCCCTAGAGTTTTGAACATAAGTGATGACCAGTTGGTATATGCTTCGCCAATGGAAGACCACCACCGTCGACTTCGAAGTGTTCTCCAAAGGATCAAAGAGCCCGGACTTACCCTGCAGAAAGAAAAGTGCCAGTTCTTGAAGAACAAAATCAGTTTCTTTGGCTACAGGTTCTCCCACAAAGGAGTAGCCCCCGACCCTGACAAGGTGTGAGATGTCCAGGAAGCCCCAGCACCCTCCAACATCTCGAAAGTACGGAGTTTCCTAGGGATGGTAAACTTCTGTGGGCGTTTCGTCCTGGATTTATCCAACCTCACAAAGCCACTCAGGTGGCTGACGAAGTCCACCACCACTTGGCAGTGGGGCCCTGACCAGGAACAAGCTTTCAAGGACATCAAAGCAGCCCTTTCGGCAGACACCATGCTGTCATACTTCGGCCCCGGCCCGGTCCACCAATGTCGCCATTGACGCCAGTCGCTTCGGGCTAGGGGCAGTGCTCACGCAGCTGCAATGTAATGGTGAATGGGCCCCAATTGCATATGCAAGCCGCTCCCTGATGGACACGGAACAGCGCTACTCTCAGATAGAGAGAGAAGCAATCACCATCCATTGGGCCTGTTGGCATTTCCATGTCTACGTGTATGGCCATCCCTTCATGGTCTCCACCGACCACAAGCCCCTCATCCCCCTGTTTTAAGGGTCGGCATCCAAGCCTCCCCTGAGGATTGAAAAATGGATCCTTCAACTGTACGGGTATGATTGCCGAGTGGAATATAAGCCAGGCTCCTCCAACCCTGCAGACTACCTGTCAAGACATCCGAGGGCCGCAACTAAAGCAGAAGAAGAGGATGCCGAGGACACTGTGAAATATGTCCGATTCATAGCGGAAAGGTCCCGACCACTTCCGATGAGCCTTGAAGCTATCGGGGAGGTCATCAGGAATGATGAATGCCTGCAACTTGCCATTGTCGCAGTTCAGGCGAACGACTGGCGCACGATTCAGTCCACCATGACCCGACGGATGCCCCAAGAGAAGACCATCCTAGAATCAATCATGCGGATCAAGGACAAACTTTCTGTCATCAGCAATGGTTGCCTACTCAGAGTTCCGCGACTGGTGATCCCATCAAGCCTTGCTCAACAAGCTGTGGACCTCACGCACAGAGGGCACCAAGGCATGGTAAAAATAAAGAGTTGGCTAAGAGCAAAGGTATTGTTATCAGGGATGGACAAGATAGTCGAGCAGACAGTCTGAATGGGCTCATGGTGCCAAGTATCAGGCCAACCGGATTGTCCTCACACCGTCATCACTGAAGACAACCCCCAACGACCATGGGAGTGCATTAGTGTTGACTTTGGGCATCTTCCGGATGGGCGCTACGCCCTCATGGTTATCGATGATTATACAAAATACCCCGAGATTGAAATCGTGGAAAGTGGAACAGCCATGGATGTGATCACCAAAATGGAGAAAACCATTGCAACTCACGGGATCTTTGAGGTGGTGAAGACAGATAACGGTCCATCTTTTCAGGGACAAGAGTTTGCAAACTATCTCAAGTTTTGGGGCATCCAACATCAGAAAATAACACCACGCTGGCCCCAAGCAAAGGGGGAAGTAGAGAGGTTCATGCGTATTCTCACCAAGGTCATTCTCATCACGCATGCTGAGGAAGCCCCTCTGGAAAGAGCCATCTACAGTTTCCTGAGGAATACAGATTGACGCCTCATCTCACGACTGAGAGGGCACTGGGACCAGCAAGCATGGGTTGAGTGGTGCGAGACACTATTCCTCATCACCCAAACTGGGCCCATTCCCAGATTGACTATACTAAAGTCCTAGCCAAGAGGACCAGTACCAACGACCATGCCAGTGTCAACCGTAGAGCGAAGACGACCACTATCCGACAAGGAGACCTGGTCTATGTCTGAGACAGGCACCTAGGGAGCAAATTCTGACTCCCATTCGAACATTCTCCATGGACAGTGACTAGGCGGACAGGCACGATGATTACAGCTCGGAGGGGAACAGAAGAACTCACACCGAATATATCGTTTTTCAAAAAAGTCAATGCAGGGACTCCCAACATTCCATCCCAGGGTAGCATGGAGGCAGGCCCAAGTCAGCAGATGGTGGATGAGGAGGCAGAAGATGGACAAGGAACTGTTCCTATGGTTGATCAGGACAGGTCTGACCAAGCTGCACCATCACCTTTCGGAAGTCTCGAATGGACGATGATCCAATGCCACAGTGAGAGCTCCGGAGGGCAGGTCTCGCAGGGAGTGACTCCACCCCTATCGTCATCACGGGGAGATCATTCCGGATACTGCCTGCGGGGCAATCCTGCTCCTTCCCGTCTGCCAGAGTTCATGGTGTTACAAGCTAAAGACTGGCAGCAAGCCGCGTCCTGTGGCTTGGTAGGAGCTGAGAGCAGACGACCCGACCGGAACTGGTAACAGATCCACCTGTTGATGTTTTGTTCATGTTTTATAAAGGTTGGAAGGAATGTAATGTTTACCTGCGGGGTAACATTTCAGCCTAACCGCAGCCGGGATTGACGTAGTGGCGCTGGCGCATAACGCCACGCGCATTGGGGTAAAATAAAGAGGCGGGCCCCATGGGTTTTAGTCTGGACTTCGCCGCAGGACTAATCACACATGTGTTGTAATTATTTAGCTGCCGCAGCGTGCGTTTTGCATAGCACAGGGACTCCCTGCAGAATGTCAAAAGGGGGCAATATCCCACAAAAATTCATATACTTTGGGTGAAATGGGACCCCCTGGAGGGTTAGAGCTGCAGCGGCCTTTGTTACTCCCCTAGCCCTGGGTAGTAAGGGCAAACAAGCACAAGCATTAGCCAGGGGCGACACGTGCTACTACTAGTTGGCGTTCATGCGGTCCACTGACACTAGCGTCCCATTGCAGAACTCTTGCAATTCAACCTGCTGGTCTTAACCACGGGTTTTTCCAGCACCCGGTCCCCTTGGTCAGAGCGAGCTTTAAAGCACCAATCGCAGCCATTCCTTGGCAGAGGCCATGCTGTGCCCGGGGGCTCGCACACTTGAAGGGGATATGTACATTTTTGGGACTGTCTTCCCGCCAGACTCTCTTGGAACATACCCCCCGCCCCCCTCCCCTCAACAGGAGGGGCTGGGTGTCCGTGACGCGCCGTGTCACATCAGCCGAATGGTGATATGATAAAAAGTGTCAGTGTATTAAAGCCCATTAATCACGGCGTCTGGGCCCCGTGCAACTCTGCGCCATTACTGCACTAATGTGCTGCTCGGTGGTGTTAATATGTGATGGTAAATGAGCTCTAATGCACAGACTCTCCCGCGCATCCCACTGTATTATTACGGTATTATGATAATGTGTTTTGTCATACGGTAGGGCTAATATGACATGATGAATGGGCACGAAGTGCTGGCGCACACTTCTGTACACGTGTTTCTTGCATTTTGCCAAAATGAAGCTTTCAGGTTAACCCTGTAATTACGCCTGTGTTAATTAATCGGCACAGCACCGGGTGCTCCCCCAGGAGAGCCCAGCTGATGTTCCAAAAAAAGAAGAATGTGTGTGTATGGGGGAGGGGGGGGGCTTTTCTGCCTCCCTCATCTTTTTGAATGACATCACACAAAGCATCGCAGATGCCAAATCGTGGCCCCGGCAGAGTGCGTAGTAAACCTCTAACCAGTAATTGGGTAAGAAGGAGTGCGTGTAATTTGAAAACACAGCTTGCTTCTCCTGGGCAGAAACTGGAGTTTGAGGGAGTCTGTGCAGGTGTGTGCCAGGTCCTGTGGTGCCCCCCACTCATACGGACACAGGCACAGGAACGCACGCTCTCGAAAGTCGACACTGAGATGGGGACACTTTCTGTCTGAAACCGTGGTACCATCCCTGAATATCATGCCTTGACACCTAGGGTCGTGTCCTGAACAGGAGCGCTGGTTCAAGCACAAATGCCAGCTCATAATCTGTTTTTTTCAGCGTTTGAGATCAGGCCCGGTTCTAGAGGGTGGGCCAGGCCCACCCAAACATGAGCCTGGCCCACCCAAGCATGATCCTTGGCCCGAGCAGTAAATCTGCCACCGATCTACAACATCAATAAAAAATGTTCCGATAACTGGTGATTTACTATCCTGCTGCAGAGCAACCATTTGTCTGTTGGTAGTTTATAAATGCAGATAAACTGAATTTTATGGGAATAGCTCAGTGGGTTACTACCTCTGTCACAGATATCCGTGTGTTACTTGCAGTTCAGAAGTTACTATCCTAACATAGGACAGTGACCTATGAACTGTCATCAAAGAGGTGCATACAAACTTCACTTTTTTGTGTTGTGATATAGTTAGAACTTCTCCATTCTTTCAACATTCTAATTTTACTAAAAAGAGTTTGGGCAGGTATACCTTTTTATCAGTAAAGCCAACCCCCAACCACTGGAGTACTCTTTAAATCCTGAGTGTGTGCTTCTCCAGACCAAACCCTCGTAAAATATACTGCCCATCAGTGTGAATGACGTGATTTCTACACCTTGTAATCCTCATTGGCTTATGTGACATTCCCAATAGACTGATTTATTGTCTCTGTTTAAAGTGTGCTGTTATGTAAAGTACTGTGACACTCTACACTCATATGAGTAGCGCTGTACAACAAATGGAATGGATATGAGAGAGGGGCAACAGCAAGATGAGACGCACTGGTGGAGGGTGGTAGTGAGTGAATCCGAGGAGGAGGTCATGGGGTGGGGGGCTACGGAGAGATGTGGGACACTGGTAAAGGGTAGCAGTGAGGGAAGCCGAGGAGGAGGTCACGGGGTGATGCAGAACTACAGAGAGTTGAGGGGCACTGGTGGAGGGAGCAGTGAGGGATTCCAAGGAGGAGGTCACGGGGTGGGGAGAACTACAGAGCGATGAGGGGAGCTGGTGGAGGGAGCAGTGAGGGAATTTGAGGAGGAGGTCATGGGGTGGGGGAACTACAGAGAGATGAGGGGCACAGGTGGAGGGTGGCAGTGATGGAAGCCGAGGAGAAGGTCACGGGGTGATGGAGAACTACAGAGAGTTGAGGGGCACTGGTGGAGGGAGCAGTGAGGGAATTTGAGGAGGAGGTCATGGGGTGGGGGAACTACAGAGATGAGGGGCACAGGTGGAGGGTGGCAGTGAGGGAATCTGAGGAGGTCACGGGTGGGGAGAACTACAGAGCGATGAGGGGAGCTGGTGGAGGGTGGCAGTGAGGGAACTTGAGGAGGAGGTCTTGGGGTGTGGGGCTACGGAGAGATGTGGGACACTGGTAAAGGGTAGCAGTGAGGGAAGCCGAGGAGGAGGTCACGGGGTGATGCAGAACTACAGAGAGTTGAGGGGCACTGGTGGAGGGAGCAGTGAGGGATTCCAAGGAGGAGGTCACGGGGTGGGGAGAACTACAGAGCGATGAGGGGAGCTGGTGGAGGGAGCAGTGAGGGAATTTGAGGAGGAGGTCATGGGGTGGGGGAACTACAGAGAGATGAGGGGCACAGGTGGAGGGTGGCAGTGAGGGAAGCCGAGGAGAAGGTCACGGGGTGATGGAGAACTACAGAGAGTTGAGGGGCACTGGTGGAGGGAGCAGTGAGGGAATTTGAGGAGGAGGTCATGGGGTGGGGGAACTACAGAGATGAGGGGCACAGGTGGAGGGTGGCAGTGAGGGAATCTGAGGAGAAGGTCACGGGTGGGGAGAACTACAGAGCGATGAGGGGAGCTGGTGGAGGGTGGCAGTGAGGGAACTTGAGGAGGAGGTCTTGGGGTGTGAGGGAGCTATGGAGAGATATGGGGCACTGGTGGAGGATGGTAGTGAGTGAATCCGAGGAGGAGGTCATGGGGTGGGGGGCTACGGAGAGATGTGGGGCACTGGTGGAGTGTAACAGTGAGGGAAGCAGAGGAGGAGGTCACGATGGGGGAGGAGAACTACAGAGAGTTGAGGGGCACTTGTGGAGGGTGCAGTGAGAGAAGCCGAGGAGGAGGTCACAGGATGATGGAGAACTAAAGAGAGTTGAGGGGCACTAGTGGAGGGAGCAGTGAGGGAATCCGAGGAGGAGGTCACGGGGTGGGGAGAACTACAGAGCGATGAGGGGAGCTGGTGGAGGGTGGCAGTAAGGGAATCTGAGGAGGAGGTCTTGGGGTGTGAGGGAGCTGTGGAGAGATGAGGGGCACTGGTGGAGGGTGGATGTTAGGGAGTCTAAGGAGGAGGCCATGAGGGGTAGTGGCTACGGAGAGATGAAAGGCACTTTTGGAGGGTGAAAGTTAAGTTATCTACAGACAAAGAGGTAAAAAAAGAGGTCAAAAAGACTTTTGCACCAGCACTAAAGCCGACCGATTAGGACAACTGTGGAGCATACTTTAACATGCATGCTAATTACATTTACTGCTATATTTAATGTTTCAAATTTGAAGGTGATTTTGCTATTATTTTTTACTGGGAATAATGAAAGTGGAAGTGTATGGTGGCTGATATGGGGCTGGGGCCCAGTGTCAGCTGTGATATAAGGTGTAATGGAGGGGGGTGGTAGAAAAGTGGATACTCAAGCCTGTAAGGGAGTGTGCTGCAGAGTCAGGGGTAAGGTGGAGGTAGTAATGAAGAGGGTTTCTCCCTGAAGGCTCGCACAGAGGGAGCCCGAGTAGTGTCACTTGCTTGATACTCCCACCTAAGAAACCTCCACTTCCCATCAAAGGGACATTACATGGAAGAATAGCACTTTTTGAAAGTGATAACATTTAGAAAGAGACTTGGAAAAGAGTGCGTTTTACTGTGCCTTGTAAGACTAAGGAGAGCCCAGAAGCAGACCTGGCTAGATATATAAACGATAAAAAAGGACCAGCAGTGGCCCACCCGAAAGTACCTTTGGCCCACCCAATTAAATATTCCTGGAGCCGGGCCTGTTTGAGATGTCTGAAGTTCGTATCTGTAGCTTGGAATGTCTCTGAATTGATGCATGAAATCAGACAGCACCCTCGGAGACTCTAGCTGGGATTGCCTCTGTTTCCGACCTGTACAGTCCAAGGATGGGTGAGCCAACACATTAACAGGGAGAGCCGAGCCAAAGCCAAGCCCAGGATCTGGCTCGGATCTAAGATCCCATGCACGAGCAGAATGAAAAAACAGAATTAAAACAACACTTTAAAATGTTTTCCATATTAAAATGAATAAGTTTCAATAAAAATGACACACTGTAAATTGAATGTTATCATAACAAGTTTCCTTAAATTTCCTTTCTTCTGAGATCGCATCAACGCGCGACGGGTAAGCTAGTTAGTATATATTTGTCTTTCCTTATGGTAAACCTTTGTTAATACTTCTTAGTCCATTTTTCTGCAATTTGTAGTTAAAAGAGCGTACGTGACCCAAAGGTGCTGGAGCACTTTACATGAATAGCAGTAAAATTACACAAAGCCATATGCATTGTTTATAGTTATGGGGAGATTAAGTGAGTTGCTCAGAATCACGGGATGTTGAGCTGACACGGAGATTCGAACATGGTTCCCCAGTTGCCAGCTCTGACTACAACACCACATGGGAGAGGGAGGCAGGCAGAAGCCAGGTGAACGTGAGAGGATGTGGTCCGTCGGCATAAACGCCCAACGCTGGTACTGGAATCCAGGGTTCGAGCCTGGTTCCCCAGTTGCCAGCTCTGACTGCAAAACCAGGGCTAGAGCCGCAAGGTCGCGTCCACAACCTGTGGGCAAATCACTTAATCTCCCAGTGCCTGAATGTGTAATGTAAATACGGTGCTCCTTCGGGTCGAGTTCGCGCTATATCAAATATGCAAAAAAAAACCTTTGCTTGTTATGGGCTACAGGTTCCACCAGGACCTCGAGCTGAGTCATAGCCAGGCTTCAGTCTCTAATCTGGCTCA
The DNA here is from genome assembly GCF_964263255.1 of Lissotriton vulgaris. Lineage (NCBI taxonomy): Eukaryota > Metazoa > Chordata > Amphibia > Caudata > Salamandridae > Lissotriton > Lissotriton vulgaris. Next base: position 902,496,482 of record NC_141687.1, read on the forward strand.
AGCTTTCAGTAGCTCTCCCATCTCTAGCACTGTGTGATGTACATGCATCAACTCAAATATCGAGTAGATGAATTAATTTTGGCCATCCCACACACGCACAAAAGGCTCTCATTACTCCGCTGCGCCACGCACCTTTTAATGATCCAGCCATAGTGCCCCAACCACAAGAGGCAGACCATGGGGCACAAGCCAATGGAAGTGGACACTGGTTCCAGGGCATTAATCCTCTGATAGTGGGATACAATATATTAGAACATTGGAATGTTGGGAGCTCCATTGAAAACAATGGAGTGCTCTGGGCTTATAATGGCTGGTATAAGCCTGTAGCTCCAACATTCCAATGTTTTTTGTTCACAGCTCTGGCTGTGAACAAAGGCTTCAGGGAACCTGAAGGGATTCCAATCCCCTCACGCTCCCAAAAGGCTTTGTTTTTTTTGTTAGAACATTCTGTCCTCTAGTGGCAGAATGTTCTAATAGCCTTATAGCCCTTCGTAGATGGGCTATACCGCTATTAAAGTCCCTCTCCCTTGTTAAAGGCCCTCGCCTTCGGCTCGGGCCTTTAACGCTGGAGAGGGCCTTTAATAGCCGGTATAGCCCTCTACGGCGGGCTATAAGGCTATATTGACACAGAGAACTGTGCAGAACCTGTTAACACAGAGACTAGAACAAGTGGTCAGTGACAGCAGAAATCTAAATCGCTGTCCCTGGGGCACAAAATGTGGGAAGGAAGAACTGACCCAGAAACGCTAGTGCACGACACAAGCTGCAAGACATGGGCCCTGGAATACAAGTAGTGGGACACGGATATTAGGGAACGAGCAACAGGGAAAATTGCTTCAGAAGAATGAAAAAAAATAAGCAATTTTTTCTGTTTCTGTAGTTCGGCTGCATGCTCCCAGCAGGAGCACAGGGGAGACAGGGTGCGGAGGAGATCAGGGGCATAGGGTGGGGGCCACGCCATTTTTGTGTTGCATATTTATATAGCGCCATGTAGGACCTTTCCTGGGCTACACAGCAAACGTTCTACCTAGAGAAGTTTGCAGAGGTCCGTTGCTTAGCTTTATCAAAGAGGATGTGTGTGGGACACGTGGCCCTATTGTAGCCTGCTTGGCCTACGTAGCCCCCCACCCCTTGAAGAATGGATGACCCCCACGCCCTCCAGAGGCACTCCCCGCCTGAGATTCCATTTGTTGCATTTCATTAATGTATGAATGCTGGAAATGGGCGTCTTCCGATCTATTCCGTATTGATCCGCCGCCCCTGCCTCTGATTGCATCCTCCTGGCCGAGGGAGCTGCTTCAACTGCCCAGAATCCCCCGGGGAGGGAGGGGGCAGGAGGGGGCGGCTTCCTACGCTCCATATGTACCCGTGGGATTGTTTGTTGTCGGCAACAGTCTAATTGAGAAGATACACTGCGCTTTATGGGTCTGTTCCACGAGTCAGCCAGGCAGCAGCCGTTCGAGCATTTCATTAGTAGGGTTTGATATTGCGAAATCAGGCCAGGGCAGCGCTTCTGGGAGACCTGCAGGGCTGGTGCCGAGTCCAGTGCGCATGAGACTGAGACCAGACCCGAGCCTCGAAGGTCATCAGAGGCACATGGCTACCGTAAAACCTCCCAACGTGTTGAAAGGACATGTTCCAAAGCAGGGTTGGTTAGCAGCTTTTATAAGAAAGCAATTTAAGTATTATGCTGTGTTTAAAAATTGCATTTAGTTTTTTTTTCTTAGTGCCACTTCTCCGTTTCTATGTAGATGAGCGCTGTCGTTCTACGCCCTCGGTCGATGTAAAATTGTAGTCCTTCTTCTATGTCTGCGAAAGGTCCGGGTTTTTAGTTTTCAAAATCCAGTCACCCTACCTGTGCCTCTCTGTCTACTCCCCAAGTTATGTCTGCTGCGTGGTGTGTCAGCAGAAATTAGAGGTGGGTGAGCCTTCAAGTTAACAGGGAGAGCTCTGTCTGGCCTGAATCTAAAAGGGCATACATGTGTCCAGCCTTGAGAATGTTTGGAATGTCATTCATGCAACAAACATAATGAAAAAATATGATAAAAAATCTCGTCAAAATACAAAATGTGCATTTATCTAACATGTGGAAGCATTTAACCTTAGTACACAAATTATATGAAAATTTCCCTGTCAATTATTGAACGTGATAGTTTTCAAACATGAATTTAGAAGTATCCGTGCTTCCCCGCACTGATGGCAATGCCTTAAATAGACTAAGAGGCAAGTCAGTTGTTATGTGCATCCTACATGCGGCCTAAATTCTTATTACACACTATCACAAGAGGGGTAAGAGGAAAAAGGAACAAAGGGAATGTACCTCAGTCCCCCAACAAAAATATGTCAATCACAAAGAGAGGGACAGTCCAAAGATTAGAGAAAAAATCTCTCCAAAATTTTTCTCAGCTTATGTGACAAGGACACCCTTGTTTTCAGAAGGGCCCTCACCCACATGCTAATCATGCGGCATGCCTCATCATCCGACCTGAGTGTGAAAAAGAATCAACTCCAGACAGGGTCGACCTTGCAATGGAATTGAGATCTTTGGTATTACTTGTGCTAACTGAGTAGTTTTAAGAACCCAACTAAACTAAAATACCTATATGGTACCTCATAAAGATTATTTATTATACGATCTCTATGGTATATTAAAAACAAGGGTGACACAAACTGGCCATAATAATGCCGGTGTGTCTCTTAGTCGAAATGTTTCATCTGAAAAAACATCAGTACTTGGTTTTCTTCTGGACTACCTAAGATCCTACACCTGAAGGGGAGTGTCCTATACTATTTGGTGCAAACACTCACACTAGCGTAAAAATATGTGCACACACATTTGAAACTTTTTGCTGAACCATGCTATTCGACATTCAGCATTTGGAGATGTGGACCGGAGCTAGTGTACTGCACTACGGTTCTCTTGACGAAAGTGTGACACAGAGACCAAGGACCCTGAATACACTTCAGGTTGTACACATGCTACTCCAGGCAGAAGTTCCTAAATGAGCACTCCCAACAAGAGTATAGGAAACAGGACAACCCTAAATCTACAGGCAGATAAAGTTCATACCTAGGCTTACCTCCCCTTTGTCTCTCTAGTCAGGCTGGCACCAAATAAAGTGAGAGTAGAGCATCTGACAAGAACTGGTTTGGGGGGTGCAAAGGTTTGGCCCCCAACCACAGCCTGGCACTGGGCATAAAAAAGTGAACACGGTTAAAAGTAGAAAACTTCCTTTTGTGTCGTTATTATATTTCCTACACTCAAGTCGCAATCAGTTTGCACTGAACCAAAAGAATACAGTTAATTATTAAACAATGTAGCACAACGTAAACAAACTTTATATTCTTGTAATTGTATTATCCGCATCACAATTCCAAATCAATTATAAAATAATAGTTACCATATAAAACACATTAATTACACCTCCTTGTACATTCTGGAATCCGAACAATTGCAAACTTTTAGCCACTTTTGTAATGTATTTTCATATTCTTATACTACTTTCAGCAGTTATTGACACAATCACTATAATTCATATACAATTCTGAATGTAATATGTTCTACTTAAAATACATCTTAGTATGATAAAACAATACAAATTCTTTATGTCCTTTAGTCGACGCGTTTCAGTGTATTATGTGGTTTCTTAAACACCTTCTTCAGGACTCAAATTTAAAAACAAGATTTTTTCTTTAAAACCAGACCAATCTATCTTTAGTTGTAATCACTAGGGAGTTTCAATCAGGACGATGGATTTGTATTTACTGATCCATCTTGGTGCCTCTGTAGAAACTGAGTAGCTGGGGATATTTCACAGAGACAGCACGTTATTCTTTTCTTGTGCTTCTGGTAAGGTAATATTAGGTGTGTTCTTCCTTATCCCCCTTTGATGATATAACCTTTTCCTTTTAAAGCCCCAGCTTGTATAGAATCGCAGGCTTTCTATTGTGGAATCATCTCAGTATTTTTAGAATGTTATTCCCTTTTTGGATGTACAGCCGCCTTTTATCAATTGAGTCAGGTGTGCAATCCTTATGCTTAGATCGGCGTCTCTTCTTATTGGGGGTTCAGGTAACGTTCAAGAAAAAAAAAAAGTGAAAACCACAGGCCTCTCTCTAGAATACTCCTGGACACAAAGAAAGAGCAAACGAGGGGGCGAGAGACCGTGTATCCAGTGCCCAAGACAGTGGTGACGTTAAGTGAAACAAAGACTCAGTCCCCGAATGAGAGGGAAACAAAGTAGCACAAATAGAGCTAACGGACGGCCGTCCGTTGATGCAAACACTGGCAATAACAGTACCAACATCGCTGTGAGCACTTGGAGACATTGTATCCCAATCAGTCATCGGCAAGGGCAAATCTAAGCTTTGTCGGGAGCAGACCCTCCGCTCCCGCCCCAGATCGAACACAGTTCCATCAAGCTTCTCACCCAGTGTGCGGGAGCCATTTTCCAGCGCTGATCGTAGTTCACCAAGGGCAGCTAAAACGTCCCCATAAGACAGTTCACGCTGCGGTCCCCTTGTCTCCAAATCACAAAAGGATGTATGTAATCCGGCCCCCAGCTCGGACGTGGAATCGCAGTTCCAGGGCGAGGGTGGGCAATCTTCCCCACGCTGCGAGTAATCAGGCACAGCCATCCTGCCAATAATCCAGTGTGAGAGCTGTGGGGGGTGCGCGGCACGACTGAGTTGCAATCCAATCCCCCGATGCCACCAGGGCCAACTACAGGCAAGCGTTCCTTGCAGAGAGCCGCCTCGACTCAGTTGAACAGCCGGGGCGGAGGGGCGGCTCGCCGATACCAGGCAAAAACAGCGATGGGGTCCAAGCAACACTCCGTCAGCGCCAAACAAAGGAGCCTCGCACTCAACACGTCCCCGCCTCGCACTCGCGCTATAATTTCAATGCGCGATAAAACCACGGCAGGCTGTGCAGGCCAGTTTGTGTCCCGGGCAGGAGGCAGCGCTTTCCAGTCTCCGGCACCACACGAGCAGTGGGGTCCGGCGGCGCACGGCGATGTAAGCAGGGGTCCAGGGCTGCGAGGCAGTTTCCAAATATCTCCGGTCACCGGACAGGCGGAGAACTCGGAGGAACGCTGGCGAAGTCAGCACAGCTTCCCGCACATCCCGCCGCTAGAATGCATCAGGATATTGAGCAGGATTCCGGTGCGGGACTCAAGGGCCGGTGGAGCCGAGAGCCTACACGTCTGCTCCGGTCGCCATCTTGGCTCCTCCTCCTATTTGAGCTACTTTTTTTTTTTTTTAAATTTTTAAAACCTTTATTGCAGCAAAGCACACAGCTATTCAGCCTAACATCCCGGAGGCAAGGCAGCATAGTGTCAGGAGGAGTAAAGTGCAAAACGAATCATATCAGGACATTGCAGGTTGTTTTTTATTTTTTATAGAATAACCAAAACCAAGAAAGAAACGCCAAAGGGCGCATTAGAAAGGCAATGGAGGAAGAGGAAATGCATATGAGTCAGTCGGAGGCATCGGAGGCCAGGTAAGATTCTAGAAAAGAACGGAAAGTAGGATGTAGGAAGGGGGGAGGGGAAGGAAAACAGGAGAATTACAGCAGGTGTAAAATAGCTGGTGTCATTGGTTACGGTGACAGGTGTTTCTCTCGGGGAATAGGCTCCGGTGGTAAGCACAGATCACCCCTGTAAGCATTCCACGCCCCCCACACCTTGTTCCACGTCTGAGGCCTCCCCCTGGCAGCGTACACCGTCTTCTCCCGTAGCATACACCAATCCATATTGGCCTTCCATTGCACCACCAGGGGGGCCGAGGCAGAACCCCACTTCTGCGCTATATCTCGCTTAGCAATCATGTTGCCTAGTGTAGCCCAACGAGTCTGCGCCGTGTTATAGTCATTCGGCTCCCAAATGTTGAGGAGGCACCTCCGCGCCTCTGCTGCCAACTCAACTCCAGTCACTTCCCTCATTACACGGTGCACTCTCTCCCAGTAGGGGGCAATGACAGGGCACTCCCACAAGATATGCATGAAGGTAGCAAGGGCTCCACAGCCGCGACGACAAAAGCCATCAGGCGAGGCGCCCATGTGCACAAGCCGGGGGCCGGTGACATACACCCGGTGGAGGATCTTAAATTGCACTAGGCGCAGTCGCGAGGAAATGGCGACCTCCTTAGGGGAAGACACCGCACTCTGCCAGTCCTCGTCGTCCAGTTCCAGGCCGTCAGCTACCCACTGTTCTCGCAGGCGCTGGAGGAGGTCAACTCTAACATTGATCAGTTTCCTGTAGGACAAGGAAATGGCACTATCAGGCATATGGCCGTCCAAAATCCTGTCCTCCAAGGGGGAGCTTTCAGGGATTTCGCCCTCCTCTGGCCTAGCGGCGTTTAGCGCGTGCTTCAGTTGGGCGTAACGGAAAAATTCCGAGCCACCCAAGTGATATTCGGCCTGTAGTTGGGGGAAAGTCTTGACCTCTCCTTTAGCAACCATGTCTTCCACCCTTGAGATACCTATAAGATCCCATTTATCAAAACCCTTGGTGTGCCAGAGCTTGCCTAGGATATCTGAATCATACAGAGGGGTGAATCTCGTCAGTCTGCCCTGCCAGCCCTGTAACTTAGTAATCGTCCGCCACGTGTGAACCGCTGCCCAGGTCGGGCCCGTGAGGCGCCGGTCAAAAGACCTGGAGTAAAGGGCGCGGTAGTAGTTGCCTCCACGCAAAAGCCATCTGTCCATAGCGTAACCCGGGCTGTCCGCGGGGCCATAAAGGCCATGGTTGATGGCAGTAAGCTGAGAGGACCAGTAGTACCGCCGCACGTCCGGTAGAGCGATGCCCCCGTCGTACCATGGTAAAGTAAGCTTCTGGATGGCGACACGAGGACGACCTTCCCAGAGCAGGGCACGTTGCAGGCTCTCAACCTCTCTGAAGTAGCGAGCCGGAACCAGGTCCTGGGTATTTTGCAAGGCATATAGAAACCTGGGCAGGGACATCATTTTGAACAATGCCGCCCGGCCCAGGAGTGAAAGCGGAAGCTTGCGCCAGCTGTCCACATCCCTCCGTAGTCGTTGGAGAGGAGGGAGGAGGTTGTAGTCATATCGCGCCTTAGGACTACCCGATATGTAGATTCCCAGGTACTTGAAACCTTGCCCGGCCAGTTGTATATTACAGCCCCTAGGGAGGCGCGGCGTGTCTCCTTTGAGAATGTAAAGGGAGGACTTGGCCCAGTTGATGATCAGGCCCGAGTAGCACCCAAACAACCGGAGAACGTCGCACGCCACAATAAGCGATTTACAGGGAGAGGTAAGGTAAAGCAGGATGTCGTCCGCATATAGGGAGACCCTGTCTTCAAAACCCGGGGCCCAGGTGATTCCATGCAGGTCAGGGTGCGAGCGTAACATGGCCGCAAGTGGCTCCAGGGCCAGCGCAAACAGGAGTGGCGACAGGGGGCAGCCCTGTCTAGTGCCACGATGAAGCGCAAAGGAAGCTGACATGCGTCCGTTAACTGTGACGGCAGCCAATGGGCACGCGTAAAGAAGTTGCACCCAGCCCAGGAAGCCCGGTCCAAACCCAAGCTTTGCTAACACCGCCCAAAGGTAACTCCACTCCAGGGAGTCAAAGGCCATCGTGGCATCTAGGGATGCAAGTACCGCCGGTTCCTCCAGGGCATGAGCTCTGGCCATGACACCATGCAGCCGTCGCAGGTTGAGGGCAGTGTTGCGGCGGGGAATAAAACCTGATTGGTCCGGGTGTACCAAGTCGCTGATGACTCCGATCAGCCGATTTGAAAGCAGTTTAGCTAGGATCTTGGGTTCCGCGTTGAGGAGAGAGATAGGACGGTAGGATCTACAAACGTCCCTCGGCTTGCCTTCCTTGTGAATGACCACTATGGTGGCCAGCCGTTGATCCAGAGGGAGGACACCCTCCTTCCGAGCCCGCAGGAACATAGCTCTCAGATGAGGAGAGACCACGTCTGGCCGAATCTTGTATAACTCGACCGGTATGCCATTGGGGCCGGTAGCTTTACCCGACCGCAGGGCGCGGATCGCCAAGGCAATCTCGTCCGCGGTTATATCTCGATCCATATCAGCACGTTCCTCGTCAGAAAGACAGGGGAGGTCAATCGTCGAGAGAAACTCGGCTGAATCAGCCTCGGAGCGGTCTGAACCAGAAGTATAGACACCCCGGAAATAGTCTGCAAAGGACTCGGCAATAGCACTTGGGTCCGTGACCGCCACTCCGTCCTCACCCAGGATCTCCGGCACCACCCGGCTTGCCATCTCGCGCCTGTCCAACCAGGCCAGCAATCTACCGGCCTTATCCCCAACGTCATAAATGCGGCCCTGCTGTTCCTTGGCCAAAACTAGGGCGGCATTCGTAGCGAGCTCATGGTACTCCGACTGTTTAAGGGAGAGGTTGTGTAAAAGAGAGGGGTCTGGCTCAGGCCCCAAACGGGACTCGAGGTCCAGGACCTCTTCCTCAATATGCGCAAGGTCGGCATCACAAACTCGCTTAGCCTCCGCAATGAGAGCTAGGGCCTCACCCCGCAACACAGTCTTGAATGCCTCCCACAGCGTGACCGCCGAGCCAACCGAGCCAGCATTTTCGGAGAAATACAAGTCGATGGCCTTGGCTAGGAGTGCGCGCGTCTTGAGGTTGCGAAAATACCAAGGGTTCACCGCCACCGGACGGCTGGACAGGACGATGCCAAAGTCGAACGAGACCCACAACGGGGAGTGATCAGAAACACCCCGTGCCAGAAAACGGGCCTCAGACACGGCAGGTGAATGTGCCGCCAGGGTAAGGACATAATCTATGCGGGACAGACTCCCATGGGCACTAGAGAGGAAGGAAAATTTCCGGAGCGCGGGATGCCGCAGTCGCCAGCTATCCACAAAACCCATGGAGTCGAGGAAGGCCGGCAGCCACATTTGGGAACTCCGGAGGTCCCTCGGCGGTTGGCGGTCAAGGGTGCCAGAGCAGACTGAGTTGAGATCACCCCCCAGTATCAATAAGCCCGCAGGCAGGGACAAGATGGCGCCACCAAGGTCTTGAAAGGTGCTGGATTGGAGGCCTGGGGGGACATAAACCGAAAGTAGCGCTAGGGAACGCCCCTCCCATCTTCCCGCCACAGCGGCGTAGCGTCCCCTGTCATCAAGCACTGTGACGTCGATTTCAAGTGGAAGGGATGCACGCACAAGGATGCCCGCCCCCCGGGAACCCGAGGAGAACCCAGAGTGGGCAACCATTTTGTAGCCTTTACGGTTTAGGGCCTTGCAGGAGTTCCCTACCAAATGCGTCTCTTGCAGAAGCACAACATCGGGCATATGTCTCTTTATCAATTGGATTACCACCCCCCTCTTAACTCGGTCACCCAACCCATTAACATTCCAGCTAAGCACTTTTAAATTCCTACCCCCCATCGTCCAACAACCCGCCCCACCCGACCTCAGCCAACTCAATCATCAAGTATACATTAAAAAACACAATCCATTGCCTCAAGAAAAAGGAAGAAAAAGAACAGACGAACAAATAAACTTGCATAGTTGCACCCCCCACCCTGCACCCCTGCATATGACTGAAAAGCCCCCCCAACCAGCAGTGTGCCTGTCGCCCCATAACTACTCTACAAGAAGAGACCCAGAGGAGTAAGGAATCTCCGCGAACACCCCCCGCCACCCTCCATGTACAGACAGGAAAGTCAACAGGGTAAAATAAAACAATATCCGATAGTCATATGAGGCAGAAATAACAAGCGGTGGATCACCCACTATAGAGCCAAGTCTCATAGGTCCGGGCCACCAGCAGCACCTCCTTCATGTTCATCCTGAGCTTCTCGGCGCGGCGATAAAGTGTCCAGCCAGTCACTCACATTTTCAGCAAAGTCAAAGAAGAGGGCACGGCCCTCGTAATCGATCCGGAGCTTGGCAGGGAACATCATGGAATATTTGTATCCCAAGTCACGTAGTCTCCGTTTCACCCCGGCGTAGCTCTGGCGCTGCCGCTGTATCGTCCTGGTAAAGTCCGGATAGAAATGGATGTCGGCGTTCTGAAATTTGAGCGGTCCATGCCGTCTGGAAGCCTGCAGGACCGCGTCTCTGTCTCGGAAATTGAGCAACCGAGCCACGATGGGTCTAGGCGCCACGCCCGACTTCGGCGGGCCACCCGGTACTCGGTGAGCTCGCTCCACCGAGAAAAAGTTGCTAAGGCCAGGCGGTGCCAGATGGGTCTTGATCAGGTCTTCAACGAGGAGGTCCGTCGCCGCCTCCTCTGAACCCTCCGGGACACCGACAATGCGGACGTTCTGCCGCCTGGCACGGCTCTCAAAGTCCTCCAGCCGCCTTGAGGGTTGTTCCGCGGTCCTCTGCAAGTTCCGGACCTCTGTTTGTAGGTCCGAGACGTCGACCGTCAGGCTGGATGTCTTAATGTCCAGATTCTTGACTCGATCATTAGTCTTGCCCAAATCGGCTCTAATGAGAGTCAGGTCGACGGCCATAGTGTCCACTTTATGTGTAAGGACTTCATGCTGTTGCTGCATGTCCGCCCGGAAACTAGTGATGGCTCCCATGATGTCGCTCAGGGTAGGCTCCGAGCCGTCCGGCGAGCCCGAGGGCGGGAGGGTCTTGGCAGAGGGTCCGGTAACAGGTGGCGTCTTCGGCTGAGTATAGCGCTCAATCCTGTTCTGCTGCGACTGTGCTTTGCCGCGGACGCCTTTGCCCGAGGTCTTGTCGGGGTCCCCTCTGCCCGCCATGTTAGGTCCGACGAGAACAAAGGGCTATGCCAGGCAAGCCCGAGCCCAGTGAGCCGGTGACCTTGTCCGGGCCGGACAGTAAGAGGCCGTCTCAGGAACGCACTGCGAGCAATAACACCCCACCGGTGAAGACGACAGGCAGGCACTCCGCAGGTCGGTCGTGCGTAGTGACGGAGTACGGAGAGACAATGGCACTACACTGGCACGGAGTCCCACTCGACGTAGCTCAGCGTAGGAAACACCGATTCGTGATCTGAAAACGGTTCTCGCCTCAGTAGACCATCAGCAACAAAAATCCACCCTCGTGGATCAGGATTTCAGGCAGGATAGTTGCGGAGGATCGGAGGGTCCGCGGAGCTCCGAGCTTACGCGGCCATCTTGGTTGCCCGCGAAGCTCCTCCCCCATTTGAGCTACTTTTAATTCACATTTAAAAATTCATATTTCCAGTTCTACTTATTAGAGTTTTGTTGTTTTGGTGTAATTATATTGATCTAAAATGTTCTCTATTTTTCTTAATTGGTTTGAAGTTTTTCTTGTCTTCTCTTTTCACTTTATTACTGTTTGAGTGCTGTATACTTTACACTTTGCTGCTAAGTTAAGCCTGACTGCATTGTGTGAAGCTACCAAAGGGTCAAGCACAGCTTTATTTAGTAACTTTAGTGGTTCACCCTGACAGGGATTGTGATTATTACTTGAGGTGTATTCTCACCCAACTCAACTAATAATCCAGTTTCCTACAATGAGTATGAAGCCTGTGTGCCTCAGATGTAACATTCTCACTGCACCTTTGGCAACACAACAATTTGCACTGGATTGTCTTTCTGGAGACCTTTTGCAGGATAGCAAACATACTCTTCATGCTCTTCCTTCCAACAGATATTTAATTCATCTCTTCATACCTACTTACTTTTCTTAGATAGTGCGCATCTTCCATTAATAAGGCCTAGTAGTGCTTTGAGTTACAGTATTCATAATATGCCCTAAGGTGATTAATGATGCATTTTATTCATTGCTTTGGAGGCATGACTGTTGGGTTTCATAAAAGACCAGAAACCATTGCCTATTGCCTGATTTGCTTTCAGTGTTCAGTTTTCATGTTGGAGAGTGACACTTTACTGTTTATGTTTTGCAGTTTTACTTTATTTCTGTTTTATTGTCTTGCGTGTTACCCAAAGGCATCAAGGCGCTACAGATCACCATCCAGAAGAAGTCCTCCAAATTCAGAAGATAACTACAAGGAGAATAACCAGGTCTTAAGAGCCTTCCTAAAGGGGAGGAGCTGAGGGATGGCCCTTATATTTTGTGGAAGGGTATTCTAAAGTTTGCTCGCAGCTGTAGAAAATGCTCTGTTGCCCACATTTCTTTCTTTTAGTTCTTTGTACCCCAAGCTGTAGTTGAAGCAATGAACGAAAAAGTCTGCCTGAGGAATACCAGCTAAAAATGGTTTTTAATCTTGTTGGATACGGAAGATGAAGAGCCTTATGTATCATGCAGAGAGATTTAAAGCTAATGCGCTTATTAATTGCAAGCCAGTGAAGGGTCTCAAGTCCCTTCACAGCGAACTGTCCCCCTTGGAATGTCCAGAAAAAGTCTTTTCAATACATTCTGCACCACCTGGAGTCTATTTTTTTTTTTTAAACTTGTATTTTATTGGGTTTTTTAGACATGGAAAAACAATAGAACGAATTCTTTGGCATAGCACAGTAGACATTGGCAATTGGATCTGAAATAATAGGGACCTTTCGCAGGCACAGACCTAGTTCGAAATATGATTGATTATCATGTACATTAGACTAGTTGCTGTTGTGCACTGACCAGCCGCCAAACTTCCACTAGACTGTTTAGTAGAGTGGAGAAGTGTGACTCAATGATTAGAGCGGCAGACCCTGATGCAGAGGTCTAACCTAGGACCAGGGTTCAATTCCCCACCTCGGCGGGTCTTGGGCTAAAAAATTCCACGGACCTGATAATTCTCGCCTCGGTGCCTATTCCAATCATGGAGTCCCACTCTGCAACTCTGGGCAATAGCTTGCTTAATCTCCACAACAGCCCCCACAATGCTAAGGATGCCTGGCGTCCAGCTTGGGGGTGCCCAGGAGTGTACGCCTCACAGGGAAAGCCAGGATGGGTTCCACAGCGGTATTCGTACAAGCGCCTTGAGACCCTTGCGGGTGAGTAGTGCGCTATACAAGTTACAATTTACAATTTTTATTTGAGGCATCGGACACAGAGTACATTTAGTTTGGCGTCCAGACTGTCCAATGGAATCATCATCACTTCAGTGCTACACAGTAGTATCTTAATGCTGGCATACAATGTAGAGCAATACATTTTATACAGGTTACAATGAAGTGTTAGACAAATAGTAGTCTGCCTAGCATAATTCTTCAGCACAATCTACGCTCCTTACAATGTACGATATTTTATTGTGTTGTTACCTCAACCCGGGGCTCTGATGTGTGTGCTAGGAGGTAAAATTTGAGAGGGCTCCATATGTCCCTAGGCCTCGAGGTAAGGGGTAGGGTTTCTGCATAGAGAGTTAGTTGTTCTTGGCAATATATTAGACCATTAAGCCATTCCTTAAACTTTGATGCACGCCTTCTACCCCATCTGCACTCTACTTTACGTTTAGCTAGCAGTAGGGCAACAGTGAGGTATCTGCGACATGACTTGGGGATGAGTTTAGTGTAACCCAGCAACGCTATTAAAGGTGTGCATTCTAAAGTGAAGGATGTCATCTGTTTAAGGGCATCAAAAACCTGCTCCCAGTATTGATGCACTCGGGGGCACTCCCAGGACAAGTGCAAAAAATCAGCTCCTGGACTCCTGCATCTTTCGCAGCTATCTGTGTCTTTTAGCTTAAAACAATACATTTTGACTAGTGTAAAATATTATATATAAGCGCTGAAGTAATCTATGGTGCGTGATGCTCAATCTACCACTAGCAGATATTTGTTCTGTTTGCAGACAACAATATGTCCATTGTTCATCTGCCATTGCATACCCCAATTCTGCGTTCCACTTGGCGCGAGAAGAGCTGGGAGCTGCTGTCTGTTGAGTGCGTATGAAATGGTATAACGAAGAAACCAGGTGCCCCGGCGAGGCAGTACTTAGCATCATGTGTAGGGGAACTACGGTGCGGGGTTCCTGAGGGAACTCGGGGGTAATAGTGCGCATGCCTTGGCGAAGCCTCACATTTAGAAATATGTCCAATGAGGAGGGATGCATCTCATGAAACATGTGATCGGATTAACAACATTTTCCGTTGTGATAGAGATCCCCCCATGTGTTCGTTTTAGTTCGCTGATGGAGCATAAGAAAGCACTTTTCTTGCAGCAAGGGCATGTGAAGATGATAGGTTAGAGGTAGTAGTGGCGAATATAGCATTTGGCATTGGAGAAGGGACAGGATATGCTTCCAGGTATCGACTGTGGATGTTATCATAGTGGATGCTGTATCACATGTGCGGAGGGTTGCCCACAGCGTACCATCCAGGGAGATGGGGTCTGCCAACCACTGCTCCGGCGTAACCTGTGGCATATATTTAGGAGGATGGAACCAGTATGAAGCATAGTGGGCTTGTGCGCATGTATAATACAATTTGAAGTCTGGAACATCAAAGCCTCCCTGTGCATATGGCTGCGTGAGTGCTTTCCATTGAAGGCATGGCTGTTTGCCCCCCCCCATATTAGCCTAATCATTTCTTATCTGATTGTCTTAAAGAAATGTCCACCGTGGAATTAGGGGTTGTTCATGAATAAGTATAATAATTGCGGAAGTACCACCATCTTAACCAACACGGCTCGTTCTGCCAATGACAGCAGCAGTAATATCCAGTGAGTGAACCAGTGACTCATCCCGCAATTCGGTCTATGGCAGTACCATAGTTGAGGGGCATCAATTCCTCCTAATCCCGAGGTAACGCAAATCAGTGTCGCACCATTCCAACGGGAAATTGAGAGGAAATCTTGTGTCTGCAGCCTTGAAAGGAAGATTTGTGACTTCCCCCAATTTATATGGACCCCAGACAGTTTCCCAAATATAATTAACTCTCGAAGAGTGGATTAAGGTTATACTGCGGGTCTCTAACGTACAAGGTGATATCATCCGCATATAAGGATATGAGGATCTGTCGGAGATTGCAACGCAATGCCTTATCCTGATGGTGTTGCCTCAACTTAGATGCAAAGGGTTTGATTACTAGGGCAAAAAACAGGGGAGAAAGTGAGCACCCCTGTTGAGTGCCTCTTGATGTGGGGAACACTTCCGACAGGTGTCCATTAATTTACACTTTCGCTGTTGGAAGCTGATATAGCAGCAGTACCCAGGAAAGGAATATGGCAGGAAATACCATGCGCTGTAGCACCCCTAGGAGGTAGTCCCACTCAACCGAATCACAGGATTTAGTGGCATCTAAGACAATCAGCCAGCGGCAGGTTAGAATCGACATTCTGCAGAATGGAGAATAAGGTGTGGAGATTGTGTGTAGTTGCTCTGCCTGGGACGAAAACCGCTTGGTCAGGGAGGACAAGCTTTCTATAATCAATGCCAGTCGGTTTGCAAGGACTTTAGCAAAAATGTTGGTATCACAGTTAAAGAGAGATAATGGTCTGTATGACTCACACTGCAAGGATGGTTTCCTATGCTTGAGAAGGGAGGTAATGAGTGCCTCTCTCATGGAAGGGGGAAGTGTGCCAGCCTCTAATAACTCTTCAAAAATCTCTTTCAGTATCGGGGCCATCATATCTACATACTTTTTATAAAATTCGGCAGGCAGCCCGTCCAGGCCAGAGGCCTTACCAGATTTCAGCTGCTTGGTAGCTTCCTGAATCTCATCGAGTTCAAATGGAGCACTAAGGAATCCCCTTTGTGAGTCACCCAACCATCCAAGCGCTATGTCTCCTAAAAAGCTATCCAGTTCAAAATGATCCCTCCACTGTGAAATATATAGTGCAGAGTAGTGGGTAGTGAATGTGTCAAGTATGCCTGCAGTGTCTTGTTGTATCACCTCTCCAGGCCCAGAGATCTCCAATACATAGTTGGAAGAGCGTGGATGACGAATCGTTTCAGCCAATGCTTTCCTGGGCCTCTCACCCTCCCCCGTATCTGAGGGCCACCTAGTATTTGCCTTCTAATATGTGTCTTGCATGCTGCAGTCATAGTGTATTCTGTTAGTTTTTCGCAAAATACGTGCCGAACATCTCCCCCGCCAACCGCTGTCAGTTGTACCTCAAGTGTTTGAAGCTCTGCTTCTAATCTCCGTAGTGTTCCTTGTACATCCCGGAGTACCCCCAAACTTTTCAAAATGCAAAAGCCTTGAACCATTACCTTGAATGCCTCCCAAATCATTGCCACACTATCCACCGAGTTATTGTTTCTGACGAAGAAGTCCTGGATCTCTTTGCCCAATTCACGTTGGAATACAGTATCCAGCAGTGCTAGGGTTTGTAATCTCCAGCAACTGCGTGGCATGTCAAAACCAGGTGGGGTGATTGTAGGTTGAACTGGTGAGTGATCAGAGTATGTTCTGGCTAAATGTTGGGCATTCTTTATCAATGGCCCCAGCCCACGGGACACTAAGCAGTAATCCAGCCGTGCCCAGGATGCAGCTTGTTTCGTAAAGTGCGTGCCTTCCAATGTGTGGGTGTGTGAGTCAATGAGCCCATTTTCCATCCCAATTCCCTGAAGGACTTCGTAGGAGCGATTGTAATGTTGTGATGTAGGGTTAGACCTGTCTACTGCTGGGTTCGGGCAACGTTAAAATCTCCTCCCCATATTATGTGGGTAGATCCTATTTCCACAATCTTCCTCCACAGTGTAGTAAAAAAGTCTGGTGTGTCTACATTGGGACCATAGCAGCAAGCCAAGGTGACTGAAGCTGCTCCTAGCCTCCCCCATGCAAGTGAGTATCTCCCGTTTGGGTCTGTGAAGGACCCAGCTAGGGCAAAAGGAGTTAATTTTTTAATAAGTATTGCTGTACCTCTTGCGTAGGAAGAGTACGACGCAAATATCCTATGATCTGCCCACTTATTAGCAAATGTGATGGGGAGTAGTGGATTAGTATGTGTTTCTTGGAGCATGGCTATATTGATCTTATGGCGGTCTAAGTATACCAGTATGTGTCGGCATTTCTGCTTGTCTCAAAACCCTGCATATTCCAAGTGATGATTCGTAAGTTCTGATGCGTCCTCTTGTAAGCCATTGTCCCTAGTGGCATGTGACAGTTGACTGCGTAGTCTAGTGTTATGTACGTTATAAGAAGGGTGCCTATCATTACTCTGTCTGCATTGTTGCACTCTACCTATGTCAGCGACGATTAAAACAACTTTACTGCCTTCCTTCTATGTGTCTTCATGCATCATGCAAGAAATAAAGAATGAAGAAACAACCCCCCTCCCACACCCCACCCACTTAAGCATCTCAATCATGCCATTCATTACAACCCCACCCCCACCCTAGCTCCCAACTAGAACAAAGCCAAGAAGCACTTTACAGTGCATCGTAATTCAAAGAAATAGGAGGGATCGCTCTCAGGGGGAACACTTAGGTGCAGGCATTTGTACATCTTGCCCTCAGGGAGTTAGCGGGATGACATCAACGAACTCCCAGAGGGTAAGAGGTGCAGTCAAATGTATTTACCCATTGTGGCATATGTCCAATCGATCGACATGAGCCCACTGCACCTGCGGGTGCACAGCTCTGCAGTCTTGAGCCTGTGTGTCTTTCCATCTGCTCATGCTTCTCGGAAGTCGTGTTCCAACTCTGGCGTCCACAGGATCAATCTATGTTGGCGATGCTGATCTGGATGATGCCGTAGATGCAGCAACTACTTTGTTCAGACCTTTTAGATGCTTTAAGAATTCATCCATCTGTTGTGGTTCAGTGAAAAATGTCTGCTTGCCTTGGTCCGTGATTCTTAGACGAGCTGGGTAGAGTAGAGCATTGTCTATTTGAGCTTGTCGTAGCTTATGCTTGGCTGGGATAAATTTGCTTCTTTCCTCCTGTACAGTAGCTGTGAAGTCTGGGTATATGGTGAAGGGGTTTCCCTCGAAGTGCAGCTGTCATTTTTCCCGGGCAACTTTGAGAGCCACATCCCTGTCCCTGTAATTTATGACCCTTGCAACAATGGGTCTGGGCGTGCTCCCTGGCGGTGGTCGAGGGCCTAAGGATCGGTGCGCAAGTTCCACGATAAAGTGAGAGGAAAGGGATTCAGCTCCTATCATAGAGAGCAAAAGTTTCTTCATGAATTCCTCAATTTTCCCAGTGTTGGTGCTCTCCGGTATGCCAAGAACACGTATATTATTACGTCTGCTTCTCGCTTCGACGTCTTCATTTTTGGCGGCAATGAGCTTTAGTATCTTGTCCATTTGGGCCACTTGCATTTGTATATGGGAGGTTGCATCTTCAGCATCCAAGATGCGTTGTTCTGTCTCTGTATTGCGGTCTTCGTGGCCATCCAATTTGTGGACGATAGCATCCATACGCGTGGTCATGGCGTCCATTTTGTCTGTGATCGCTGTGAGTCCTTGTTTGACTTTTAGCAATATGGCTTTCATATCGTCATCCGTAGACGAAGAGGCTGCTTGTGCGAGTGTTTCAGTGTGCCCCTCAAGTTCTTCCTGTTGCAGTCGTGTGCTTTTCTTGGCATTGAACGTCAACTTCAGTTGTCTCGCATTGGGTTTCCCCGTGGTCCCCGCGTTATGGCTGTGTGGCTAAGAGTTACTGTTAACTAGGGTCCACTGGGCCCTCTGTTTTTCTGATCGGGATCTTGAAGTGCGTCTGTTCTATGGCTTCTGCTGATGACAGATGCCGTAGCCGTGTGCTGGGTCACCTGTGTAGTTGTTAGGTATCAGTGCCTGTGGGCTCAGTAGATGTGTGACTCCTCATTGGTTATCCGCTATTACTCTACAAGCCTTAGTAAATTAGTGTCTTAGGAATCTGTGGACATTTAGGGGATGGGTGCTTCTCACCAGGGCAGGCGATTTCTCATGCTTCATAGGCCAGCATAGTACACCCGCTAATTTGCGCTCCACAATATGGCACGTGTGTCCTCCAGTGCTCGACCTGTGCCTCTGCATCTGCGTTCGCTTTGCGCGTCGCAGGATTTAGGTCGTGGGATCCTGCAGTTTAAATTCAGCTACAGACAGGACTAATTCGCTGATAGTTCCCTCCGTGACTTTTCTTCTGTCTGGGCTGCTATTTCGTTTATGGCGCACAACGTCGTTGAAGCCTAGAATGGCATATTGCGTTGGGATGCAGTTTGGGAGATGCCTTCAGTCATAGCTGTGGGGCCGGCAATAACATTTGGCAGTGCGCACTTGATCCTGAAGGAGCCCACTCACCGCTTGTCCACAGGTGCCGGGCCCAGTCACCTCTTAGGCGCACCAGCATTTGCGTAGCTCGCCTTGCCCAGCGGGAGCTCCGTGCAGCGCGGGGCTTCCCAACGGTGAAAGAAAGATCTGAAATTATTGGCGCAGCACTAAATATTTCAGGCTTCAGCTTCACAACATCAGTTCTTGGGGCTTCAAGCCATGCACATTCGCAGGTTGGGCATCATTTTGGTTATCTGGGCAGGATAAATTAACGGATATCACCACTGAGCTGTCGGAGCCCCACTACAGTGTGGCCATCTTACACCACCTAACACTCCCACCACCTGGAGTCTATTCTGCATGTTCTTATTCAAGTCCAGGTAGAGTGAGTTTTTTTTTTATATCCTCATTTGCCTTGTCGCCGCCCAATACTCAACGAAACCACACTGGGCTTTTCAACCTCATTTTCTGGATGCAGCGGGGAGGTAGAACAACGCATTTTAGAATAGAGACTCCCCTCTGGGAAGCACCCTCGATGAAAAACAAATCCGGGGAGCCTCATTCCACAGCGAATCAAACCCTTACCCCAGATCTTCCCGGTAAACAAAGAAGACTTTCACCAGCCGAGGCAGGCTAAGGCTTAATCATTGGACGTATACCTACTAAGAGCCATATCACCCTACCCTTCACCCAAAGCTTGCCAAAAAAGGATTCCAAAATGTATATTTTTTCCTTGTCTGATCCGAAATATCCAATTTTGCAATAAATCTCATGGATCGTAGCCAATCAATCTCTGTTGGAGGGACCGGAGAAACCCATTGTTTACATATCTCTCTTCATGCCAAGAGTATAGCATAAAAAAATAAGCTTTATATTGTCATTTGTGCCCTTACCTTTCAGATCCGGTCTTCCAAATATAACAGGCTCAGGGCTTACCTTAATCTGCAACCCTAGGACACTTGACAAGCTGCTACCCACGGCCTCCCAAAAAATCAGAATTTTCGGGCACCGCAGAAACATGTGCAGATCATCTTCATTTGGGCTTTTACAGTTGGGCACACCACCACACCTCCTGAACCAAATTTGGAAAGTCTTCGAGGAGTCAAATATGCCCTGTGCACTGTGAAAATTTGATTCCTCCTTAAATATGCGGACTTTACTATTTTATAGAGCATAGACATTGTTACTTGCCATTGGTATTCCGTTGCAATCTCCGGCAAGCAGTCTCCTCACAGGGTCTCTGGTAACATGAAAGGGCCGTCCTCCATTTCTAACATCAGCCAATACCACAGTCCTATTTCTTTCTTAAAGACACAATTAGAAAAGAGCTTCTCCTCCAGCTCATTATAGGATTCTATTTGATCACCTGATGCCGCCGACCAACTTTGGATCTGTAAATATTTAAAATCTAGAGAAAATGGGTCCCCATTCCTCTTCACACTGACCCCAAGTGATTAAAATTCCATCCGGGTATAGCTGCGCCCATCTCTGAAGACCAATCTCCTTTAGTGGTCAAGCCAGCAGAACCCTAGACCAGAGTGGGGATCCTGGCGCATTTCAGATTGAGGCCTTCTGGCTGTAATATGGAATTTTTAAAGCCCTCCTGATTCTGTACCATGTCTCCGCCAAGTCTCTTAAAACCTTTACCCTAACCTTCTTGAAAAATGCCAGATCAGCAAATTTATAAATGAAACCGTACTCATAGTCCTGCTTCTTCAACATCGCTCCAAACATTTTGCTAATTGCCTTATCAGTCGGGATACCCAGAAGCATCCTACTATAGACCATCGTTCACCAGCCTTCTCCTAAGCTTCTTCCAAGAAAGGCGTGGTCCTTTTGATGCCCAAAGAAAAGTGTTAATCTCAGACTGCAGTCTTAAAAACCACTTCTTCTTAAAAGACAGGGGGACCATTTCAAATAAGAATGATAGCTTTGGCAAAATCATCATTTTCACCAAATTTGCACGATCAAACAGTGTGAGTTGTACATGCGACCATCCCCTTAGACTAGCACTTATCTCCTTTTTAAGCCTAACAAAATTAATCTTAGTAAGATCCGCTATGTTGTGGGTTATCCTAACTCCAAGATACCTCATATCTTTTTTACATATGATTCATGTTCCCGGCCATAACTTCTGTTTTCTCCTTATTAATATCATAGCCTGAATCTGTCCCGAACTCTTGAGTTATATCTAGGAGACACCTCATAGTTTGTCATAGTTTAGGGGTGTAGATTATTATATCATCTGCATACAATCCAATCTTCTTGGAGGAACCTTCAAACTCAAAAGGCGCAATATTCTCAGAGAACTTTATCTTACGTGCCAGAGGCTCTATATATAAATCAAACAAGAGTGGTGACAACGGGCACCCTTGCCTGGTGCCACACCTATTCAGTACTGGCTGCGTCAACATCCCATTCACCAATACTCTTGCTGTGGGGACTCGATATATAGCTGACAAAGTTTTAAGAAAATGTGTTCCCAAATAAAGATGTTTAGCTAAAGTGTGCAAGTAAACCCAATTGACTCGATCAAAGGCCTTGGCGGCATCTAATGCGATAACCGCAAAGGGAAGATCGTAGGAAGAGGCCATATCTATAGCGCTAATGAGGGATAAGGTCAACTCTTTCAGCTGTCTGCCTCTAATAAAACCCTTTTGATCCTCATGAACTAACTGTGAAATGACGCTATTCAAACTCCCTGCAATAATTTTTGGTAAAATCTTGTAATCGGTGTTTAATAGGAAGATAGGTCTATACGATTCAACATTCTTTTGGTGATTTCCCTGGCTTAGGAATTAGCGTTATATTTGCCTCAGTCCAGGAGGGGGGCAGAGAACTGCCTCCCATGAAGATCTCATTTAACAACTGCGTCATGAAAGGTGTTAAAACTCCAACCAGGTACAGTGAGTTGCAGTAATCAAGTCTGGACATTACCAGGGCGAGAGCGACCTGCTTACGAGCAGACCGCTGGATGAATGGGAAGGTTTTCTTAAGCATTATTATAATCCAGTTGCAGGTTGTTATTGTACGATTCATTTGGACATTAAAGTTGAGTTCAGTGTCTAACAGTGCTCCAAGGTTCTTGGCCTTTTTTTCCGGAGTAGGACGGGTTCCTAAGGAGTGTGGCCAACAGTTACTGTTCCATATTGATGTCCTTGGGCCAAAAATCATTACTTCCATCTTATCCCCATTGAGTTAAAAAAAAGTACATGACATCCATTCTGCCACAGTGGTCATGCAACGTAAGACGTTCTCTACTATCGCCCTATTCGCAACACTCACTGGAGTTGGAATAGTGTGTATAGTGATAGAAAAAAGAGTGTTGCTCTTTTTCTTGTTGTCCCCTCACTCACCAGAGTTGCCCCACGGTGACATGCTTCATCATAGGGGCCATCCCAGTCCGCTACGGACTGGGGCGTGCTGCGACTTGCGAATTACATAGGAGCACTTACAATTCTGACTATGTGTGGTTCGAGTGTTGTGATGTGATGGAGTGGGGGGTGTGTAAATACTTAAAAAAATACCTGCCTAGTAAGCTTTAAATAGTTTATTCTTGCTTCCAGGTGGTAGAGTTAAAAACGGGGTTGAAGTATTAGGATACCCAAATGACAATGTGTTTAGGTGTACCCATCAACTTCTGTCTGTCAACATGTTTCGTGCATCCCCCAAGCACTTCCTCAGGACTACACAGGGTTCGGACCGGAGACGCACGCATAGGTGAAAAAGAGGGAGGTATCCTGTTAGCAAATTGCTGGGATACTGAACCCCTCCGAGTCCATGGGGCGCAACTAGGCTCTACCACATGAACCACGTGATTTATTTGGTTACGTAGGTACTGGATGCATGCATTAATATTTGTTGCAGCATTTTTCCATTATTAGCTTATTGCGGCATCATTTAGGAGTGGCGAACACAGGGCTGGCCCCTGTGTAGTCCTGAGGAAGTGCTTGGGGGATGCACGAAACATGTTGACAGACAGAAGTTGATAGGTACACCTAAACACATTGTCATTTGGGTATCCTAATACTTCTCCCCGTTTTTAACTCCACCACCTGGAAGCAAGAATAAACTATTTAAAGCGTACTAGGAAGGTATTTTTTTAACTATTTACACACCCTCCACTCCATCACATTACAACAACACTCGCACCACACATAGTCAGAATTGTAAGTGCTCCTACGTAATTCGCAAGTCGCAGCATGCCCCAGTCCGTAGCGGACTGGGATGGCCCCTACAATGAAGCATGTCACTGTGGGGCAACCCTGCTGAGTGAGGGGACAACAAGAAAAAGAGCAACACTCTTTTTTCTATCACTATACACACTATTCCAACTCCAGTGAGTGTTGCGAATAGGGCTATAGTTAGTAGCTAGGCTCTTGATCTCTGCTTCTCAGAGATCTTTTTGTGACTTACGAATTTCTGGAGGGCGAGCCTATGCCTTTTTCCTTCTACCTCCCTTCCATTTTTTGTTAAGTTCTCTACTATCGAGCATGAGGCCTTGGGGATTGACTCCATGATCTGAGTGTCATCTGCATACGACACTACCTCCATTCAGAGGGTATCGATTAAAGCCACTAAGGGTGCCACATAGAGATTAAAAAGTGTATGGCTCAAAGATGGGCCCAGTGGCACTCCACAGGGTAAGGAAAAGGTCTCTGAGTAAAAGTGCTGTAATATCACCATTTGGGATCTTTCCCTAAGTAAAGAGGACAAGAGGGCTACAGCTTGATGAGAGATGCCAAGACCTTAGAGTCTATTCAGAAGCAGCGTTGGGATATTAGCCGTGGTAGAGTTTTGGGCTGACTGGTAAAATTACAATTTGTCCCTAAGGTAAAAGGGTCCTGTTTATCTAAGGCACTGAAAGCAAAGCAAATAACCTTAAAACTAGTATGTGTCTGGACAGGAGTCAATGAAGTTTAGCAAGATGGCTTGAAAAATGTGCAATCCTGAGCAAATTTAAAGTCAGCAGTGCCGAGAATGTTTGCACCTGTTGAAGTCTGTGTAAATGAAAGAGAGAGATGCCAAAAAAGAGGGTTTCCCTAATCACATTGTAAGGTATTAGCACATGAATCACTGTTTTGCGACATGAAAGCATAAAATGTATATATGTTATTACGTACATAAAATACAAAAACAGAAAGCATCCAATTGGGTAACTTGTAGAACCATAGATAGTTCTTGATAGATTAAGAAATAAAGGTTTCTAGTAGAAGTAATTGGTATGGGTAGTACTTCAAGAATTGGGAACTAGCACAACTAAGTCCAAGAATGAGAGAGTTTTACAAGCAAAATTATCTTGGTGTTATCCAAATTCAATTTCAGACAATTCTGACTCATCCACGTAGATACAGCAGACATGAGGGAACTTGTAAATTGAGTATTTGTGTGTCATTTTAAACTGGGATATAGTAGGTTTGGCAGGGAAAGGGGTGATGCAAATTGGTGCACCTTTTTAAAGAAATTCAACATCATCCATACCTGCCGGCTTGAAGAACAATCTCACCGCGAAAGGAGGAGGGGGCGAACCTTGAAGGGAGCAGAGCCTCGTGCCGAGAAGGATCTACGAGGCACTTTTAAACTCTACCCTCCTTCCAAAATAAAAAAGCGTCCTGTGTCTGGTGACGATGTCTTGTGGTATTTTCACACCCCTTAATGGACATCGTCAGTTCAAAGCCTCATAAAATGGTCTGGAAAGCCACTTGTTACAGTTTAAGCTTGTTTTCCCTGCCACTGTGTGATGTTGGCTCCTCACCGGGAGACTGTGTGATGGGTGCCGATATCTATGTAACATGGTGGCACTGTGTGAGTTGGCAGGTATGATCATCTGTTTTTAGAAAATTTGGGATATTGGTAATAATTATTTTGGAGAAGGTTTCAGCTCTTTTTCCAGTTTAATTGCATTATTAACTTTGTTCTTAAATTGCAAAATTAAGCTGCTGAATACATCCTGGTTCACCATGTAATTTTTGACCTAATGCATTTTGGGTTAACAAGTCCTTCTTCAGGGGTGACTGAAATATAAAAAAACAGTTACCATGTAGAAAATCTCAAAAGGCAGAAACATCAACCAACCATAAAAATATACAATGCTTGTTGCAAATTTAGGTTTTGTTTTATATATTTTTTTTGTTGGTCTATGTTTCTGCCTTTTGAGATTTTCTACATGGTAAATGTTTTTTTTGTTTTTACATTTCAGTCAGCCCTGAAGAAGGGCTTGTAAGCACGAAATGCACTGAATCAATAATTACATAGTGAACCATAATGTATTGTCAATTCCATCGTGCTGCAGGATAAATCCTGGGTAGGCACAACTGTAATATTTGAAGCTGGGAATTTATCTGCCTCTGTTGTGTCAAAAAGTACAGAAAAACATGAAATAAATTTGGTTTACAAGGAAGAAAATTGGAAGTTTGATTTGTTACATGAGCAACTTACATCAGTATGACTGTGCAGCTTGGGACTTGAGCGTAATGATGCACCAGCTTGTTTTGGTAACTTCAAAATGTGCAATTGAGACAAAGCACACTTCAAGATGGCACGCATAACTCTTGCCATTGAGCATTCTTAATTATGTGGAGATTCTGAGGAATTGGTGTGCATGAACCAACCAATTAGTGACAAGTGCATCCATTTGCCAGGCCCTAACCTTCCCTTATGTAGGCCCATGGTACCCCCATGGGCAGAGTGCAGTGTATGTGAAAGGTAGGACACGTGCTGGTGTGTTTTATGTGTCCTGGCAGTGAAATACCGTGCATTTTGTTTTTTCAATGTGGAAAGGTTGTCTGTGCCATAGGTTAACATGGGAGCTACCTTGTAACATCTTGCAAGTGTAACTTTCCATTGGGACAAGATAGGGAAATGGAGTGTAGGCTCTCTAAACTCAGAATATAATAACACACCTTTTGGTAAAGGTGGTCTTTAAATTCTGTTTTTTAAAATACCACTTTTAGAAAGTGAGCATTTTCTTGTTTAACCATCTTGTGTGCCTCTGCCTGCTTGCGGATTGACTGTCTGGTTTTGGAGGGACAGGGGCTGGGGATGTGCATTCACTCTAGAAAGTCACAAGGGGGTTGAGGTGTGTCATGCCTTGCCTGGGTCACTCCTAGCCAGGCTGAATAGACCTGGTCTGCATTTAGAGTGGTGAGAGGAGTTTTTACTCGCACCTGAATAGCCTGTGTCTCCTTGGCACAATGCTGTCTCTACATCTTGCGGTCAAGCTGGATAAGGGAGGACAGAACTGATTTGGACTGAGCTCAGAGACCCTTGCCACAAAGAGAACAAAGAGAAAAAGGGGTATAAACAATGGACCTAACACCCCAGAAATTTAGATCACTTCTGGAAGCAAGAGGACCCTGCCAAGAAGATGGGCCCGAATCCGACTCTCTTATAGTGGCTCACTTCCGCTCCAACCTTCCCAGAGAAACAAGTGAATTGGCACCTCAGAACACAGCACTCTCAGCCCTCTCAGGGATAGTGGTAACAGGTCACCCCCTTTCTCTCTCTCACTCGTAATTATCCACACCAAATAGAAAAGAGACATGACAGAAGCTTACAGTGTTTATTTAAACTATTGTGATCTAATATGCAATAATTGTGCCTCAACAAGAAAACAGATATTGGTCAGTAATGTCATTAGCATGATTAAAAGACCATATATAATGAAATGCCCTGTCATATTAGCTGAAAGATTTGCCTAAACTCACCCTCATTACAGAAGCTAAGTAATTATAGATTATAGACCTCTGGGTTTAGTGATGGACCCCATACCTTATCCTACATAGAGAATGGCTCTACATCTCCGCCGACACAGCCCTCTCCTCTCAGGACCTTTGCTCTCTCTGCAAGTCTCTGCTCTGTGTTTTTTAGAATGAAAAGGCCTGGGATATATGACAACATATGTGTGTTCAAAAGCAGCAGCTGGGTTTCTCTATTATGTCTAGGTGCTAATGTCTGACCACAGAAAATAAAAAAGGAGTAATGTTGTTTGACCTTGCCTAGGCTGTTCCGACTAAATCCCAGGAACAGAAACAAAATACAAAAACATGTGCAGACTATGTGTGTAAATACAATGTGGCACAAAAACAAGCTTTATATTTGGTAACGTGTGCAAAGCAAAAGTGGCCGACAACGTGCATAATTAGGCTAACATAGGGAAACATAGGGAAAATGACAATGGGCTATATAAAAAACACATGACACAGTGTTAGGACTTTTGAAAGATAGTGGAAGTTGAACCTCCCCAAGCTTACTTATCCTGCCGCAGTGACAATCATTGAAATAACTATTATAGATTTATCAGAAACTGATGTAAAGTTTTTTTAATTAAGTTATTTGATCCAGACCTCTACTGAGGTCAACAAATACAAAATTAAAATAATTCCAAATACTCATAAAAATGCTTAGCTAAACATTTTTTTTTAAAACTCACTACAAGATGGTACAGTGGTAATGTTCAGCCACCAACTCATACAACATTAGAGTGAATTTGATTGAAGAGAATAACATCTTTGGATTGTACTTCTTGTTTAAAACAGCTTCAAGAAGCTTTTTAAAAACTTAAACAGGTTATGACAAACATATTCCTTAACCGGAGAGTTACACAATGTAATCAAATCTTGAGCAGAGAAAGCGTTATACTTTAGTTGAATTGGGATTATGTAACGTTGGCGGGCCTTAACTATGCCCTCATTAGGACAGATTAATAGAACGTGGAACAAATCTTGTTGCCCACCTTTACAAAGTTCACATATACCTTTAGGGTTATTAGTACCATCCCAGCTAGCTGAGAAAGTAGCTAAAGGGAGTATGCCCAAATGTAAGAGTAAAATACAGCGCCTTACGCCATGCTCTAATTGAAAAAGCACGTATGGGACAGAAGTTTTAAATTCCTTTTGTTCAGTGAACCGTTTATAGTGCTTCAATTGACAACAGTGATCTTTATTAGATTCAAAACTAATTCTGGGGGCCAAATGTTTTAAAACTGTTTCAGATGTGCTGGAGTCCACTCCTGTAAAATTGCAACCGTGCATTTAGAGACTTCCAAGGCTTTTACCATATTCTTATTGAAGGTGTACCCAGGCGCTTCCTCTCTAACAAACTCCAATTTTAACAAATGTCTTAAGGTGTCTGGGGCTGCATGTAGCAGATTGTATTCCCATCTAATAATATTACAAATTACTCTGGCAAAAATTCCCATAACCGATAGCTGAAGACGGAGGGCTAGAACTGGGACCGACTGTGCCACTTTTATCAGTTTTCAAAGAATGGTCCCTTCTTTTACTTTTAATGATTGCCACGTTTTAATTTGAGAATATTCCATGGCATATGATAAGATCAGGGGATTTTCATAATATAGACTTCCAGCATTGAATTAAAGTGTCTGTTTCCTGTGGAAACAGATGTATGTTCCTTCCTCGGTGAGGCATCACACTAGCTCCATGACAATATTATGGCCTTTGTTATAGACAACACATCACTCCCGCCATCAGCATTTACTCAACGACCCCTCACCTCCATATGTTTAACATTGAAGATCCCCTTCATTTGAGCCAGCTCTGTGAGTTCAAGGCCAAGGCTGAAGGTTTCTTAGCTTAGTCAATCAAGCATCGTAAACTTTAAGCATTATCCTTTCAAATTTGTACCACATCACCTAAATGAGTCAACCTACCGTCTCCTCAATAATATCCATCAATCATGGCCCACATTATCTCTAGCTGGCCATCAGTGCTATGCTTGCTATGCTTCAGAACACCCTAATTCAGATCCAGAGAACCCAGCATGCATTTCACCCATCGCCATTACACAATCCCTGATAATTATCCACAAAACCATAACACCTATATGACTGGAAGGTTAAATGCAAAACAAGTTCATCTGAAGTACCTTTCAGTCTGGTTTCTACCCTTAGCATCCGAATGAAGACATACTCCTTGATACGAATAGCTTGCCTACAGTGATCAGGGTCAAGCCTGTGTCCTATTCTTTCATGACCTGTCTTCAGGATTTGAGAGAGTGGTACAAAAACCTGTATGGAACAGCAGGAAAAGCCCTTCTGACTCTTTACTCTCATACTGTGTCCAATATGTTACATATGCCTTTTTCCTCAGGAGTCTGCCATTGTCTGCTGTAGAGTAATCAATGGAATCTGCTGCACCCAGTTCTTTTCCAAGGAAACAGGACACCACCCATGCATGCCCTTGATAGCGCAACATTAGCTACCATACCCACTGTCTTGAATCTGAACCACATATTGGGATTCCTGCAAAATGAAGACTGGCCATAGGCTATCTATCACTTTTCAGCCATTGGATGGGGAGTAGCTTCCTAGGCCACAATGTATCCATAATGGAGGACTTTTGCTTACACTCCAACTTCCCCATGTTAATTTTATTTATCTGAATGTAATCAATAAGCTTCTCTCTTGGCTATAACTATCACTCTGAGTCCTGGGGGTCACCTATCACAATGAGATGGCTTTTATCATACGTGAAAACAACGTGACCAGATCTGCATTATTTAGTCTGGAATCTTGATGCTTTTCCAGCTGCCACAATGCACCAACCTGGTCCTAAAGGAACAAAGTTATGCATTGGCATTATTTATAAATTGAAACAGTCAAAAGACATCACCCCTGGACTGCTGTTGCTTCTTTAGCTACCAGTCAAGGTTAAGGTTGACATCAAAACCCTGTGCCCCATAGACATGTTATGTTATGTTAAGTTATGTTATGTTATGTTATGTTATGTTATGTTATGTTATGTTATGTTATGTTATGTTATGTTACAGGATTTGTAGAGAACATGGCTGCCTCATCAACGGGGCGAACCCAGCGCTAGTTTCAGAAAAAACAACTGCCGATGATGACCAGACAGAAAGATACCCCACAGCGCGCTTAAATAGAAAACATCATGGGCCATATGTATAAACAAAATTTCGTTTGCAAACGCCAATCGCAATTCAGGTAAGTGGGATGTAACAGCCTTGCAAAATAAGGAATCGCAAAATAGCAATTCCCTACTTTGCGATTGCATTTAAGGAATCGCAAATTGCGATTCCTTAAACGCAATGTAAGTAACACAGAAAATTTGCAATTTGGCCAAGAGGAATCGCAAATTACCACCAACTTCAAGTTGGTGGTAATGTGCGATTTGTTTGAAAAATGCACTTTTTAGCATTTTTCATAATGCCATGTGGCACATATACATGAGGGCTTGTATGTGTGCCACATGTGCACACATGTAAATTTCAGGGGTGCAACAGGGTGTACTTTTGGCACCCTAGCACCCTTGATTTTGCATTCACAATTTGCAATTCTCTAATTCAGAATCACAAATTGCGAATATCTCCCCATTCATTCCTATGGGCCTCTAGGCCCATAGGAATGAATGGGAAGGTATTCCTTAATTGCGAATCGCAATTTGCGATTCGCAATTAAGGAATATGTAGGATTTGCAAAATTATTTGCTAATCCTACATACATAGTATTTTGCTATTCTCAAATAGCGATTCGCAAAAAATCGCTATTTGAGAATCGCAAAATGACTTTTGATACATATGGCCCCAGGTCTTCAGGGATTTCCTGAAGGACCAACATCATACATCTGCACAGCTGGTGAGGCGGGTCATTCCACTCATAAGAGTCATCTCTGTGGATTCCCTCCTACTATTCCTCAGCCTTGAGGCAGACCTTTGAAAGTCATAGAACAGTTTGAACGAGTACCCCTACCTCCAAACAAATGAAGGAATTAAACATGACTTGCCTCAGTCATCCTGGCGAAGTTTCTTCTCCCCCCCCCCCTAGAAGTCAATTTCCACCCTCCATACCCCCTGTGTGAGTGTTGTGGTGCCATTTGGAGACGATGTCAGCACTCAACAAAAAGCAGATAAAATAGAGTTAGCAATGCTAGGGCTATGAAGACCTTGCGATTTACACCAAGCACATTTTTCCTCGAGGTGTGGACTAGTGTGCTGTGTTTTCTGGTTACATTTTTCGCTGGCACTTCATCTGTAGTTGATTAGTTTATCTGTTCGGTGAGGTTCACCTGTTTTGCTTAGCCGTGCATCTTGAAAATTCACAAATATTGGACGCTTAAAATGAATGCTTGACTCAATTGCAGAATTGCACGTCTGATATGGCAGCAGCATTTCCACTATAATTTGATTTGTGAACTGCATTTGTGGATAACCTTAATTCCAAAGATGGGAGCTTAATCTGCCTATAAAATCATATTTTTTTATATAAGGCTAAACTAACTTTGGGACTTGTTTATGAGAGACTTGAGCGGCCGGAGCAGCACTTTTTTTGACGCTCCGGCCGCGCAAGCCTCACGATCATATCTGTAAGGCTACGCGCAGCCACCTTGCGTGGCTTTGCATGGCCTCATAGATATGGATTAAGGTGCTGCCTTGCCTACCTCTGCGTAAAGGTGGCGTTCCGTGGGCGTTGCAGTGGGTGTTCCCACGCAACACCCATGGATTTTAACACAGCCCCAGATTTAATTAGTCTCGTAAACCTGGGGCAGCGCCAAAACCTTACACCTCCCCAGAGCAGGCATAACGAGGAGAAATATTTTTACTTCCCCTAATTTTTTCCTCTTTCCTTGTGTGCTGTAGAGCACATGGAAAGAGGAGAACGCCT
The DNA here is from genome assembly GCF_964263255.1 of Lissotriton vulgaris. Taxonomy (NCBI): domain Eukaryota; kingdom Metazoa; phylum Chordata; class Amphibia; order Caudata; family Salamandridae; genus Lissotriton; species Lissotriton vulgaris. The sequence continues at coordinate 902,528,154 of NC_141687.1, forward strand.
CTCGGAATAGTTTTTTTTGCAGAAAAATGCCCCTTCCTGCCCAAAATCAATCTTGCCTGCAACAGAGGCACCCTTGCGGGTGCCTACGTTGGTGCTAGGCAGCAAATTGTACACCAGCGCAAGAGAAAGGACAACATTTGGTATTCCTGGATGGTACACAAAAAATTATGAAAATGAAAGTACAGCGGGTTTCTGGTTCTAAAAGGACGCACTGTTCGTCATGTACAACGTCTCTTGACTGCCCACGAGGGGGTTAAGCTATTGGTGTTGTGGTTCATTAAGCAGGGACATCCTGCCTTTTGTCTCCCTAACAGAGAATTGTAACGCCATTTTATTGTCGTATTTATCGGCGGATTTGCATTGTGATTTTATTTCTCCATTTGTGACTCAGTCATCACGCAGGTGTAATGCCTAGGGCACAGCAGATGTGGGCCTGTAATGGAAATAAATGCGGGTAGTCCATTCTTTGTAAATGAATAGATGGTATTTATTTTGGTCGTAATCAAGGAGAGCCACACCAGGAGCAGTCTGTGTTCTGCTCAGCCCATTCAGCAACTGACTCAATCATACAACATTCTAAACTTCAACATTCTAAAATACACACATCCTGGCTGAGCAGCATACTACAGGGCCCCAACGCGGGGAAGGGTGAGACCCGTCTGCTTCAAACCCAGGCAGTGGTGAGTTTGGCTGCACAACGGCCGCCAGTCTCGCTGCTTTTTAGAGCACGCCATAAATGGGAACAAGGGTAATTTAGACATTACACCAGCGCCATCAGACACCAATAGTCATTGAACCTGCCATCTTTGCTTATAGAGCAAGTGTCCAACTTATGCCCAAGAGCGACAGGTTATTAGGAAAACCACTGACGCTGACAATCTAGAATAAACCCAGCCCACGTGTACCTAAATTGGACACTCATTTTTTTTTAAATATATTGATACTTCTCCGAGAGAGGCCGGCCTTTTGGGGCCTTAGATGGTTTGCTAACATGCTGATACTTTTAAGGGCCAGATTGGTTGAAGCAGAACCAATAGCATTTCATGTAACATACTATGGCTTAATGAGAGATGCTTGTATCCCTAAATGCTTGCATTACTAACAACATTCAACGAAGTGGTGAAAGGCGCCATACTGGTGCTATATAAATCACAAAATCGAGCTAAATATATTTAGTGTATTTGTGTTTTGTAAAATGCACTTGTCCCAATTTGCCGGTGGAACAAAAGTAAGATTCAGAGTATGCTAGTTGGGAAATGTGAGGCCTTTAAGCTGTTACTAAAGGTGTTCGTGGCTGAGGACAAGAACGCAAACATTAATTTTTACCAATATTTCTTTTAAGATTTTGTAGGGCAAGCTGGTTTCCAGTGGTTCTGCAAATTGTATGCTGACTCACTGGGCAGGAACCAGGAACTGACCAGAAGAGGAATTGTCATCAGAATTGCACAGCATACATTAGCGTGAGATCTCTGATTTGAATGCATCACCTCCTCCGAAAAAAACAGATTTGCCAGAAATGGAACATTTATCAGAAATATCTAAATGAGAAAGAGCACTGGTGGGCGCTGGCTTGGTGCTCTCTGTCAAGCTTACCCCAGAACTACTTTCAGATCATCACACTCTAATGGTGTTATTTACTGTGTCCTTTTTTGTAACATATTGCCATAAATCTGTTGTTCCATCCAAGCAGAATTTTCAGTTCCAGTTTTTGTATATAAATCTGTAATATTGTAGTGCTATTTCTATAAATGTCCTTCACATGTGACTTTATTTTCTAGTTTAAAAAACATGACTTCAAATGCTTAAGCAGCAGACTTTGTGGATGTTATGGGGGGAGTGGTTGGCAAAATAGCCATCACTGCCATTTTAAGCCTGACAGCATCCTTGTTTTCATATTTTGAATTTTATGCAATGCCTTTACTGTGGCCATCTTAGGCCCATGTATCCAATCTGTCTAATATCAGTGTTCTATGGGGGAAGAATGGAAGTCGTGTGCCTGCGCGTCTGCTGAGATTCTCCAGCCTCTCGCTGTTCGCTACCTCCAGGTTTCGACTAACCCGCATGAATGGACGCTCATTTGCCTACCTAGGTCCAAAGTTGTGGAATTCTCTCCCAGCCACTCTTAGGAACTGCAACCCCTTACTTGATTTTTGTACAAATCTGAAGACTTGGCTTTTACAGCTCTCTCCAGGGGTCACAGGCAAACCCCTCGGGTTAGCTGTGCGTACTATAAGTCTGTTAAACAAAACAGCCATTTTAAGAGAGCGCACACCATTCTGGTACTAGGAGGTATAAATTGGTCTTGGGCAAGTTTTAATGGGGTTTGAGTTCTGTCCTTGAGTGTGCTTCAGTTGTTGTGACTGGGCATTTGTGGGATCTGCTGCCTGGGGTTAGCTCACCCCTTGGGAATAGTTGACTCAATACTTTCAGGCACATTGATCTTATTGGGCAAGTATTAAACTGGCGTTAGTTATGTTTAAATGGGCTATGAGTCCCGTTTTCAAGTCCACTTTAGTTGATGTCAGGCGCGGTTCGTCCATTGGGGCGTGGGGGCGTAGCCCCCCCTGCCCGACGCCGCCCGCAGCTCCCTCATGACAATCATGTCAATGAATCAACATGACGTCAGACCGCCGGGCGGGCGTCATGTTGATTCATTGACATGATTGTACAGACGGCAACACAAGTACGCATGCATGGAGACGGAGGGTGAATTTTTACCCGTGCCCACGCATGCGCACTTGTGTTTTGGCGGCGTTGCGCATGCCCATCAGGAGCCCTAATGGGCGTGCTGCGGGCGAGAGGGTACCTGTGCCCCTGGTGCCAGGATTGGCCAGGGGCGCTGTGAGCCTGTGACGTGTGCGGGACCGGCAGCAAGGTAAGAGTGTGTGTTTTTCGATGTTCCAGTAAACTAGCTTGCACAAATGACTTGAGATAGTTCAGTGTGTTAAAGCATCTGCTGCAGAAATGTGTGCGTCTATTCCAGGTCACCCGTTTATTTCACGGCATGGGGTTTTGGAAATGTAAAAAATCTCAGAATTTCTTTTTTGATAGTTGCAACAACAGCCTTCAACAGATTTCATTTTATAAACATTTTCCAGAAAATGAGTTAACAACTGTCACCACAAATATAATGTACTCTTTGAACTAAGGTTATAAAATTTCAAAATGTTAACAAACGGTAGAGGCGGAATAGCATGATATATGCATTTATTATTGCATGCATGTTGGTGTATGTTTGTATGTGAATTTGTATAGTACATACCTAGGGCTTACAGGATGGCAAATACATGGGCGGTAGAAGGTTTCCAGCATAAAAAGGTAGGGGTGATGTAATATGTAGACTGGCACTTCCTTCAACATCGATCCTAAAGGCTTTTTAGAGTCCATAATTTATTTTTATATGGTCATAAAAATACATGAATGATGGATGGATGCAGGGTGGGTGCATTAATGATTGTTCGGTGGATGGGTGCATAGATGGATGCATGCATGATGGGTGGATGGATGCATGAATGATGGATGCAGGATGGATGGGTGGGTGGATGGGTGGATGCATGAATGAATGATGTATGGATGCAGGATGGGTGGATGGATGGGTGGATGCATGCATGCATGAATGATGTATGGATGTATGGATGGATGCATGGATGCATGCATGATGGGTGGATGCATGATGGATGAATGGGTGGATGGGTGGGTGCATGAATGATGAATGGATGGGTGGATGGATGGATGGATGGATGCATGAATGATGTATGGGTGGATGCTTGCATGATGGGTGGATTCATGATGGATGGATGGATGGGTGGATGGATGGATGGGTGGGTGCATGAATGAATGATGTATGGATGCAGGATGGGTGGGTGGATGTATGGGTGGATGTATGAATGATGTATGGATGCATGCATGCATGATGGGTGGATGCATGATGGATGGATGGGTGGATCCATGAATGAATGATGTATGGATGCAGGGTGGGTGGGTGGATAGATGTGTGGATGCATGAATGATGTATGGATGGATGCAAGGTGGTTCGGGCTCGCTCGCTGCAATATGCAAATTAGTTTACGCCACTTTCAAATGTCACCAGCCGCCCCTGGTTGATGTGACTGGGTATGGGTGGGTCCTACCCCAAATTACCCACAAAGACGCCAGATCTAAACTTGTGGCTTAGCGATCTCTTGCTGTCCTTTGAATCACTCAACTCGTAGGAGGAGCAAAACGCTCCCAGAGACATGTTACATACAGTCTCTGTCATATATGCACAACGCTTAAACACTTAAACACTTCACGGATACATCTCTCACTTCCACATCCATACACTTATGCACCGTAAATGTAATTGTTTTATGTGCCACTGTGTTTTGTTCACGACACATCATAAGCACCTAGACTCACATCTACCAGGAGCATAGCTCTTGTCATCACACAGGACCAGTGCTTAATTTGAGCAGGGGGTTTCCAGTGTTCGGCTCCCGCACTTAATTTTCAGCACCAGCAATTATAGCAGTCTGCCACATGGTGGCACTCTTTGTCTAATACAATAGCTGTTTATTAGTTCATCCAACAATTAAAATGACTAATACCTACCTCCCATGGCAGTTATAAAGCTTTGGGGACCTGTAATACTCTAAATTGTCATGCTTGTAGGAGTGTGATGGTTAGTAGTTGTGTTGGTACTGTCATTGGCAGTGCTGGTAAGTGCAATGGGTGGTGCAAGCTGCAGTGGACTCCTACTGAGGGCCCTGGCGCTTATTTTTGTACAAATTAGTCACTGCACACGATATTGCCAGATAGGTCACACCAGAAACCCACACTCTTCCATTCAAGCACACCCATGGAGTGACATGCTGTCCGTCTGCAAAGTGAGTTTCGGATCATTGCCACATATATTAGGCGCTAAATAAATGAAACATATTTGTTCACAGGCAAAAAGGAGGAATTTCTGTGCTTGAGCAGCAGCCATCTTGACTGCAAGTAAAACTGTTCTGCATTGTCAGCGTTTTGTTATAGCACCCAGGTGGGCGCTGTCACTGCTTGTGTTAGATACAGAAAAAGTCCAAAAATATTACCAGTGCTCAGTCTAAGGAGAGATATTTATTTCGGCGTCAGTTGTAGGAAAAGTTTCACAGTGTGAAAAAATGATCATTGAGAAGAGGTGTCCAAGAAATATTAGATACATGGAAATGATTATTTCACAGTAACTGCCCTGTAGGATGAGTGTGAAAGATAATTTTTTTGTTAATTAAACATCTTTTTGATGCCATAGTAATTCAAAACGTGCCTATATAAACTATTAAGATGAGAGAGCGTCCTATGTCTTGTCAGTAGTAATCCCTTGAGATTTAGTTATAGACAGGGCCACTGGAATTATGCTGCAGGAGACGCCCAAATTATGCTGAAGAGTGGACTATATTATGCAGCAAAAAAAGACAAATTATGCGGCATAATGCACCACATTTTGGGCTGGTATTTTCCTCATTTGTATTACTATTACTATTCTACACGTTACACCATCTGGACAAGGATTCACTTCATTAATACAACTTTGTCACCCAAATACAGAAATAAGAAACAGAAAATGAGCAGTCGACCTTTGTTAATGGGCTTTCTCTTTATGGCAACATGTTTTGCTGTGTTTTGGACTTGGCCCTTTTTGCAGGGTCATCCCTAAACTTTTTGCCTTTCTCCTAGCCTTTTCTCTGACATGCTGTTTGTGGTTTTAGGACTCTGGGCACTTAAGCAATGCTGGCCAGTGTAAAGTGTGTGTGCTCTCTGTGTTACTTATGGTAAGACTGGTCTACACCTGTTTGGTCTATTTAATTTACCTGTCAGTCCCTTGTAAAGTGGTACCTCATATACCCAGGGCTGGTAAATTAAATGCTACAGGTGGGCTTGCAGCACTGATTGCGCCACCCACCAAACTAGCCTTTCCAACCTTTCTCAGGCCTCTGTCATTGCAGGGCCTGTGCGTGCAGTGTTATTGCAGCTGTGACGTGACACCTAAAGTGTGTGCCACGTCTGTGACCCCCTTTTACTGCACGTCAGTCACCCCTAAGGTAGGCCCTAGCTAGCCCTATGAGTAAAGGTGCATTGCAAGTAAAAGGTAGGATATGTACCTTGAGTGTGTGACATGTCCTGGTAGTGACAAACAGCCATTTTGGTTTCTCACTACTGTGAGGCTGCCCTCCCATAGGAATGCATTGGGGATTCCCTGAAAAGTGTTTCAGTGGTAATTCCTGATTTTAGAGGAGCAGCGTGGTTAAGTTTTGTATATTTTGAATAGTGATAATAAATGCTACGCAATGGGGTGCGCAGATTTATTATAACTATTTTAGAAATGCCACTTTTAGAATTTGCCATTTCTGTGTGCTATGTGTCTGCCTGCCTGATGTGAATTGCATGTATGGCTGTTGAGTGACAGGGGATGGTGAGGTGTGTATGGCTCCAGGAGGGGCAGGGTGAGTCAGCACTAGGCTGAATGGGACATCTGCATTTAGAGCAGTGGGAGGAGAAGTCTCTGGTCCCTAAATAGGTCTGTGCCTAGCCTGTACAATGCTGGCTCCGCCCCCTTGTGGCGTGTCTGATGACGAGCCCCCACCTGACAAAGGGGAAGAGGAGCCTGCTAAATAAAGTGCTCCAATTCCCCCTGAACCTGTTTTTTGCTGGTTCGCCCATGCCCTGTGCCAAGGACGACAAAGCCCATAGGTGATATAAATATAGGGGCTGTGACCCCATAAATGTTGAGCTGTTCCTGTGACTTGGGGGGCCTGTTGCTGCTGCTGCTGTGCTCCAGGAGGAACCTCCACGAGGGACTACCTCCCTGCTGGAGGGCCCTGTGTGCTGGCCTGCATGGGTCCAGCTTTGCCCCCTTGAACTGTGCAGGACTTAATGCCTCGTGAGCACTTTATCTTATTTCAAGAAGAGAAGTGCTTGGGCTTCGCAGAGCTGAGCTGCCCATCTTTCAGAGGGAATCCCCATCGTAGGGATTCCCCTGTGCTGCTTTGTGGAGTGGGAGCCTATCCCACATTGTGCCTGTTGAGCGAGAGCCCACCCCGCATTTGAATTAATTATCGGCGGGTGCCCATCCCGCGGTTGTGGCTCTGAAGTGGGTGCCCACCCCGCACGTGTGCTCATGAAGTGGGAGCCCACCTCACATTGGCCAGCATTCACCGCTGCAGCCAGAGACAAAGGAGCAGAAAGCCATCCCGACCACACGCAACCCGGAAGCCAGGCCGAGGTGCGCCTGACTGTGGGCATGGCCGGAAGAGGCGCAGAGTGGTAGCAGGAAGCCCGGAGTCGCAAAGATGAGTGAGAGGCGAGGGAGCCTCGCGGGCTCCAGTGGCGTCATATCAGCTTTCCCCGACCTGGCAGAGGGGGAGGAAGGCCGCAGAGATCGCCAGTGATAGAGAGTAGGGGAGCCCAAGCAGCCCTGGTGAGTAGAGCTTAACGATTGCCCGTTGTTTGTGCCGATCGAGGCACATTCCCGGTGCCTAGTTTACTTCCCAGCTGCACTGCAGTTAGCAGCAGCTGCAACAATTAGGCCATTCCATGGTTGAGTCCCAGAAGGGAGCCCTCACAGCACAGTGGTGCCTGTATCCTTGGTGCTGACCCCAGCGGCCCTGCGAGAGCGCAGGCAGCTTCAACGTTTGAGGGCAATTCTTTTTTGGTTTAAGAGTCCCGGAGTGGGGCTCAGGCGGCTCAGTGGTGCCAGTGCTGTTTTATTCTTCAGTTGCGCCGCCGTAGCAGGCAACTTTAACGAGGAGGCATTGTTTTTCTTTAGCTGCAGGTGGCAGCTGCACGACCTGACATTTCTGGACAGAGAGCATTCTGAGCCCTATAGGAATGCCAGTTGGCCTGGGGTCATTTGAGGGTGTGATTGGGGCATACTGTGTTTATGCTGGTGATGCCTATTCCCTAATATGATTTAGGTGATGTATATGCCAAATGTGAGTTATGCACCCTGATCTGCGCATAATGTGTTTATGCTTGTGAGGCCTATTGCATAAGGTGTTTTATGCTTAGAAGGGTTGGGCCTAATGTGTTTTTTATGCCTACTGTGATGCAGACCTAGTGCGTTCCTAATGCTAGATTTAATGCTGAGGTCATTATTTTACCAGTAGTTACTGGTTGTGTTTTACATTTAGTATTTGTGCTTTGTGATGGTCCTGACCCAGTTGGCCCTGTCATGTCAATATAATCCACTGTAAATATTGCCTAATGCCAGTTGGCACAGTGTGTATGGTGTGATTACTGTACTAATGTGTTTTGGATAATACAAAGGCTATTTTTATAAGTAACCGTGAGTGGAGTTTCTTTTGTGGTGTGCATTGTGTGTTGCTGCTGTGTGTGTGTTGCGCAAATGCTTTACACATTGCCTCTGGGATAAGCCTGACTGCTCGTACCAAGCTACCAAGGGGGTGATCAGGGTTAATCTTCAGCGTGTAGCTCCCTTGCTCTGACTAGAGTGGTGGTTTCTGCCTGGCCTTGGCGCAAGCCTTAGCCAACCAGAAAACCCCATTTCTAACACTGTGTTTTAATACCTTTTCATCCATTTGAGCCAGAAATATATATTTTCTTTTAATCTGTGGATTATGCAGCAGATGATGTCGGGGAATGCATAGGGGACAACATTGCATAATTCCAGGGTCCCTGGTTATAGAAGTGCTTATCTTTACACCAGTTATCTCTACATTCATATTACTCCCACCATAGCTATCTAGGTGCATGAAATCACATGGAGGAATCCCATTGTCCCAAGCTTGACAATATTTCTAATTCATGTGAATAGGCTATGAGCTGGCAGACCACTGAACACTAATACAGCACTTGACAAACCTCCTATGTGGTGTAACCTGGAGTGTCCAACTGACAAATATCCATACATTAACTGGCCAACACTGTGCTCTGAATACAGGCTAGAGTAGCCCACACAGCCATAAAGAAGCAAGGCTATCTATGCTATGCGTTGTTATACTAAGCTTTGCTAGGTTGAGTTACGCAATGCACGATGAGATGATGTGTTATTTATGCATCCGGAGCTCAGCCGGATGAGCCATAAGGTATCAGTACCATAGTCGTATCTCAGCTGAAGCAGAGGAATGTGTTAAGGCTCTGATGGCAAATGAGAGTTGGGTACAACACCAACACGATTTAGCATCTTTTCTTCTGTAAAGTGAAGCAGAGATTTACGTGGTCAGAAGATGGCAGTGGGTGCAGCAGAATGGGTGGTTAAGGAGGAAAGGGGGTTTCTTTTCAGGTAGTATGGGGAAGCTATCCTTGCAGGAGTGGCCCATGCAGGTAAGAGCAGTGAGGCGGTGGGGCGATGGGAGGGAACTCAACAGACGACAACGAGGAAAAAATAAATAAATAATTAATTTCCCCTCGTCATCATCTGCCCAGTCTCTCCCCACTCGCCCCACCCCTCTTACCTGCGCGGGCCTGTCCTGTATCCTTGACCAACATTTATAAGAGAGGCTCAGAATTCTAAAGCTAAGTACAGTTCATTCTACAAACCTCTGTAGGTCTCGCAGGTTGGGACTTGAAAGATCTTATGTTTCTTAGACGTCGCCAATTGTTTGTCCTTTGCAAGCATTCTTGAGGCGGTACTGTTGGAACACTGGTCTACTGCGCCCAGAGTAAGAGTGGTACAGAAAGTAGACCCGGTCATCATTAAGATAAAAGTGGTCCCCATTAGCAAATCAGATAGCTAAAAGAGTGGCCCAAATGTTGCCCATTGCGACAGTTTTGAACTTATAAATACATGCTGTATAGGTGTTTTTTAAGGCATGGAAGACTTCATGCGCTTGTGCTTGCTGCAGGCAATGTTTGTGGTAATGGCTGATCAATAAAAAGAGCCGGATAGCCTCTGTCTGCAAGAAACAATCCCTTCTTATGAGGCGGGTATTCACTGTAATGGAATATAGACCTTTAACTTTCCCATAAAATAGTAACATAGCAGAGTTCAGGAGTATTTTCCCATTTAGAAATCAGCCAGAATCGTTCCAGTATCTTCATAAATCCACTTTAATTATGAAAAGCCAACACATGTTTCACCCCCTTGGGCTAGTGAGCCTGGGGCTTTCTCGAGACCTTCAATATTACCACAGACTAATCACTTTTTCTCCGTCATTGTTGCATCATTTATTTGTATAAGTATCTGTTTCACTGGGTTAAATCCCTTCCTTGTTACGGCCGGCGTTGTATTAGCACGCCATGTTGACTCTGTAATGTTTGAGGTAATTTCAGGGGAAATCAGTAGTAAAAATCAGCACACCAAACCATAAAACAGGCCCACACGGTGCGAAAAAAAACGGCTCACACACTGATCTGTCAGGCAAGCCCTTCTGGCAGATTGCCCTTTAGGCCAGGCTGATTCTTGCTGTGCTGTGCCAGCCAGAAAATGGCACTACTTTGGGGTGCCAATGGACTGAAAGGATTTTGATCATCCGCATTGAAGTGTCATTTTGAGACGACCAGGCAAGGGGCATAACAGCTAGCAAGCCACCAATACATGGAGGCATTTTCCAGAGGGTTGTGCCCTCTGCCTCATGTGCAGAGGGCAGATAAAACAGGAGAACTCTTGTTTTTTGCCCCACGTACATCAGACAACACAGGTGGTGGATTGTGCCGCTTTGCTGAATCCTAGGAGTTCGTCAGCACAAGATGGCCCTGAGAATTTGCAGAACTGATACAAGACTGTGCATAGTTTTCTCTATTGCTAAATATCTTGAGTACTTATGGCCTATTAGAACCAAGCGCATGACCCAGTTAGCATCTAATTTGTATCTAGCCTAGAAGTATCATTGACCAATAGAACGCTTCTCCGTATACTGACAAGTATTACGTTACCTGAGATGGCATGTGCCATAGACAGGTCGGGCTGGCTGTAGCAGGCATCAGGTTTTTTTAGTCTTGGGGGCTTCTTTTGTTACTGGGGGCCGGTTTTGCAGCAGTATTACAATATCGGCCCTCAGTAACAAAAGCATCAGTGCATACTTTCGCACTCCTCTCCCCAGCCCCCAGGGCAGCTGGTCCGACAAAATTGCCAGGGCTGCTTTAGGTTTCCAGTCTCACCTGGCCATAGAATCTGTTTTGCATTATTGACAAAGTTTTTATGACTTCATTTTTTTATGGTCTTTGGCCGAAATAAAGTCTTTTTTGACTTTGGGACAATATGGTCTAATGGGTAATATGAGGTTAATGGTCTGATGGTTTACTGCCTGAACATCGAGTTTTTAGGTTTTATGCATATACTAGCAGCCCGTCCCGACCTTGTCCGGGAGCAATCAGGCTTCCCCGACCCCCGCCCACCCCGACATTGTCCAGAAGCCCGAGCCCCCGCCCAGCCCGTCCCCCGCCTGCCCTGACCACCGCCTGCCCCGACATTGTCCGTGGGTCCCCTTACCTCATCCGCCGCTCCTCCCCCGTGCTCCTCAGTTTACCGGTCCGCCGCTCCTCGCTCCTCACCGCCGCTGGTCACCGCTCCTCCGGCCTGTCTGCTGCTCCTCACATCACTGCTCCTCCCCCGTGCCATGTCCGCCGCTCCTCGCCGCGCTTCTGGACGCCGCTCCTCCCCGCGCTCCTGACGTGAGCACGCACGTCGAGGCCGGCGCTACTTTGGAGGGACTACTTATTTTTTTATGTACATTTTTTAAATAACGTTTTATTTTAAATTTATATAGCCTATATTCATCTGCACACCCTGACGATTACAATGGTGTATCGGGTGTGTGGATTGGCGCTGTGGTTCCCGAGTTTACCCGCCTCAAAGCCTCAAAGTTCTTCCTTTATTATAGTAGTATAGATATCAAAACTTCCTCACGCTTCAAGAACGCAAGAATAGTGCACCCAGGATTTGAACTAAAGAGTTCTTAAGTATTTATTGACTGACGTGTTTTGACAGCACGGTCTTTGTCAAAAGTCATACAAGGACCTGGAAGTAGCAGTGACTTTTTTATGCATTTCCTGTGTGGTAATAGACATAGAAAAATGTGCACTCTAAGGGCCCGTTCTTGTAAATAGAAGATAGACTCCAAACATTTCATTAGCAAACATAATAATTGAAGTGCTAATAATAATGAACAAAATATTTTAAATTAAATTTATTCTTTCAGTGCAACAATTATAATGCACAGAAGTGATGGTAAATTGCATGCTGAACTCACTGAGTTTTGTAAAGGCGCCATGTGCTGTGAGCTATGGAATGGAGAGCATAAAGCTGAGGGCAATTGTGTAATTTTACGCATTGCGCTATATGAAAACCATAGAAGTACCTAAAAATGAAAAACTGGATTAGGTCCACCACAGGTCTGGTATAAAACAAGTTTAGGGTAACGGAAAAAAATGACCTTTTGTTTCCTCTCTGCCACAGTGTTCATGGAGTAGGAACCTCCATGACACCGCCAGCGGAGAGGAAACTGTAGTAAGTAATCTCTGACCAGTAGTTGTAGCATAAGAGATATATTGCAGAGCACAGCAGTATGAGAACTCAACGCCTGCTGACCAGTACTCAACTGACACAGCAGAACCTGAGTCTTACAAGCAAACATAACCATTCTAGAATACATGAAAGTCATAGAGAGGGAAGAAGATCATAGAAACAAGAGAGAAAATAATACAATAAGTTTACAACACATCTCCCTTCTTACAAAACAAATAAATAACATTAGTTGCAAATGTAATCATTTAAGTAAACATGTAATTTACGGTACCTTGGAATTTTGGGGATGGGAAGAGGGAAACATGGTGGCTCCTGTTTTTCCTTCCTTGCCCCCTCTACCTGGAATTCCCTTCCCTCTACTATATGACTCTGTTCTGATTACACATGCTTTCGCAAACTTCTCAAAACCCATCTCTTCCAGCTAGCCTATGAATAAACCTCCGAGCCTTTCCTCCCTGCTTTGTCTATGAGCGCCATGAAACCATCTGGTGACCGTGCGCGGTAAAAATCCTTTTAACATAACATAACATAACATAACATAACATAACATAACATAACATAACATAACATAACAGGGAAAGATACTTGAGGAGAAGGAGAATCAGTGATGGTGCTTCGAAGACTAGGAAAACCAGATTTCGAGACATCACCACCACCAACAGAAAGAGGGAAAATAATACAATAAGTTTACAACAGAAACCTCAGCGGTCTCACCAAGCTTATTGCAGCCTTCCAAACGCTGCAACACCTCCAGGGAACAGTGGTTTCCTGGCGGCTGTGGTTGGGCGATGGCGGTCCAAAATCTCTGACGGTAATAGGGCGGTCGGGAGACTGCCGCCACCTCGCCCCCAGGGGTCTGGTGGTCTGTGGACCCCTAGGCTCATAATCACCCCTAGCCACAAAGTTACCCCCAATTGTATGTGTGTATGTATATGTTATTTATATAGCGTTACCCTAGCTAAAAGCAAGAGGAACACTGTAGAAGTCCAAGGCAAACACAAAACTCATGAGTGACTGGAGGGGGTAGCTGGTTTCTAAGAGTGGAGGTGGACAGTTACAGCATCATGGTGTAGCATTCTTTAAATGGGTAAACGGGTGTGTCTTCAGAGTCCTGGGAAAGTCATGATGAATTACAGGTTATGTCATTACAGGTCCTGTTGGCATAGATGGAGAAGTCTGTTGGCGTGTTTGTTTGCACTTCTTCATCTCTAATTTGATGACATCCAGGCTGGGAGTGTGTGGCGTGCCACAGGAGTTTGTGAGCTTCTCAGCTCTGTTTGAAGAAGTGCTAGTCATGATGATTTTGTAGATAATGCAACTGGTGTTGAAGATGGTGTGGGCCAGCAAGGGGAGTCATTTGGAGTTCCATCACAGTGAAGGTGATGTGGTCATGTTTCTCTAAGGCCCTGATGAGGTGTACATGTGTGTGTAAGATACCCTTAAAGTGGACAACATCTATAAAAAGAGGAAAAGGAGAGAGAGTTATGTGTATCTGGTGACTCGCCCCTTCCTGGGAAAACGAAAAGTTCTTTAAAACTGCCCTCACCCACTAAATAGTGTACCTGAAATAGTGGGTGGGGGCAGTTTTAAAGAACTTTTCATTTTCCCAGAGAGGGGCATGTCACCAGATACACGTAACTCTCCCTCCTCTTCCTCTTTTTGTGGTTTTTGAAGCTAATATTAGGAAGGATGCAAAAGGAGAAGTACCTCTCTCCCCTTCTTTTGTGTATGCTAATAAACCCTTAAAGGGGCGCCAGTGGGAGGTTTGTGAGGCTATGGAGCAGGGCATTGCCACCATCTAGATGCAAGATTATGAGTGCCTGAACAGCAGTTCTGAAGTCATTTCGTCCATGTGGAATGTTCCACTTCCTTAGAAGAGATAACTGGTACTCAGTTATCTGGGGTTTCTTGGTGGTGTTTTCCATGAGGGAGCGATGAGTGTCCAGAAACACCTTGAAGCTAAACAGTTCTAAAACAGAGGTACTTTTTCTGGGAAACAATCCTGAACTCTGGGGAAGCTCTCATTGGCCTGATATTTTGGGATCTTTACCTGGTCCGGTTCCAGGTTAAGAACCTGGGTTTTATCATTGACAACAACCTTTCCATCAGAGCTCAGGGATCTGGAGTCACTCCAACGTGCTTTGTGATTCGCAAGTGGATAAAAAAGTCCTCTGGCTAATTTCTCATGCTGCCCTGAGAACTGTAATGCAGGCACTGGTGATTTCCAGACTTGACTGTGGCAATGTGTTGTACCTCCGCACTGCTAAAGCATCAATTTACCATTTACAGCTCACACAAAATGCAGCTGCCCAACTCCTTTTTCGATTGCCTCAACACGTCTCAGTTTCACCTTTGCTCCATCAACTCCAATAGCTCAAGGTGAACAAACGCATCAAGTTCAAGGCTTTATGCTACATGTTTCGATCTAAACATGGTTTGGAGCCCCCCTATATACAAAGCCTGGTCAAACCCTATGTACCCACTCGACAGCTGAGATCAGCCAGCCTCTCCCTATTTTCTGTTTCCAGAGTCAGGCTCTCTCGCGTGAGAGGCCACTCATTCTCCTGCCTTGGCCCCAAACTGAGGGATTCTCACTCTCTGGAACTTAGGACTTGTCAGTCACTTTTAGCTTTTCATAAGAAACTAAGTGCCAGATGTATCAAGATTCCGTTTTGCGAATCCTAAATAGCAATTTTTTTTGTGAATCGCTATTTAGAATTCGCAAAACGAAAGGTATGTACAAAATCGCTATTTTTTAGCGATTCCTTATTATTCTTTATTTGCGAATTCGCATTTTGCGAATTCGCAAATAAAGAATAATTTCCAATGCATTCCTATGGGCCAGGAGGCCCATAGGAATGATAGTGCAATAATTCTCAAATTGCGAGTTCGCAATTTGCTAATCGCAATTTGAGAATTATTTCAAGGGTGCAGGGGTGTCTTAAAGACACCCTGCTGCACCCCTGAAATTTACATGTGTGTGCATGTGGCACACATACATGCCCTATGGGCATGTATGTGTGTCACATGGCACCCTCACAAATGCCAAAAAGGGCATTTTTAAAAGAAATCGCAAATTACCACCAACTACAAGTTGGTGGTAATTTGCGATTTCTTAACACAAAATCGCAATTTCAAAATGATTCATACATATCATTTAAGGAATCACAAAATTTGCGATTCCTTAAATGCTATGGCAAAATAAGGAATCGCAAATTATTGCGATTCCTTAAATTGCGATTTTTTCATACGGATGAAAAAATGCTAAAGGCCGTTTGCGAATTTCGGCCTTTGCGAGTCGCAAAAGCCTTGATACATCTGGCCCTAAAGACCTTCCTTTACAACCAAGTCTATCCCTCCTTGTACTATTATCTACAACCTTGTCTTGTGCATTGTCCGCTCAATGCCAGGGAACCCTGTTGGGTAGCTGCACGCTTTATAAATCTTATATATAGCATGAATACAAGAGTCTTGGCATTTGGTGAACTTTAAAGTTTAAATCCCTCCAGGTTCAAGTTGTTGAGCAAAGATTGTGCTTTCATGTCAAAATTGCGGCTTTTGTGAAGCTTATAATATTGCAAACTCATCATTTTTACTGGGTCACGTGTAAAAGAGACCAAGCGCAGCGTATAAATGGATTCACAGTAAAATCAAAAAAATCAGCACTTCTATTTTCAGCATCATTCTAGCACTTTTAAGAAAATATTATGCTGATCTGGTTTCACTGTGAAAACACACAGCAAGCACGAGTGAGGAAAATGGAGTCCACGTCTTTGGTAGAGAGAAACAGTTTCAGGTACTCTGTGTGCAGAATGTTTACACGTTATGCCAGCAAGTACAGAATCAAAAAATTGCATTGACAAAATCGAAGAGGAAGCAAGAAAGTATTAATTAATGAAAGGCCAATAATCAGGATTTTCGAAAAATTGACTTGTATATAAAAAAATGTGCACCGCCCTTTTAGTATTCAACTACTCTGGACAGAAATGGTATTATAGCTGCTTTTCTAAAAACTCACATATATATAAACATATATATATATATATATATATATATATATATATATATATATATATATATATATATATATATATATATATATATCTTTGTATTCTCTGCAGCCAGCGTACTTCGTACCGCAGAATAACGTACCACCACGCAGCAAGTAAATATTTTGGGAAGCTTTATTCTCTCACATCACGAATCTTCTCAGGCATGACGCGTTTCGGTTAACAAGTAACCTTGATCACATGGCGACTATGCAGTAACCTTCCACATTAAATACTTAATTTTTTCAACCATTCTCACCACGTGGTGCTAAAAAGTGAAAACATACTACTTGTGACAATGCATTTTTTCTCTTTTTTTCTCTCTCTTTTGCCAAGTATGCCGTCTAACATTCCAGTTGTTAATATATATTCATTCAAAACGGTTTTGTTTTCTAGTAGTCATTATGAAAATATGTAATATATTCTAAATGTGCAAAAATCATGCCATAAATATTAAATAAATAATAAATATGTGCAATACAATTTCATGACATTTTAAAATACAAAAAGACTCTAAACGTGATCAAAGTTTTAAAGAATTCAAATATAGCAGCATGAATTCATTAGATCCACTGTTTGTGCAATATTACGCATTGGTTTATATATATATATATATATATATATATATATATATATATATATATATATATATATATATATATATATATATATATATATATATATATATATATATATATATATATATATATATATATATATATATATATATATATATATATATATATATATATATATATATATATATATATATGTGTGGCACTCAGAATACAGTTGCTATATTTATGCCAACAACATCTTTCGAAGTTCAGGGCAACCAGAATTAGTTTTCCTGATAACAAAATCTGTTGCTTTCCATTCATGGCTCTACAGTAATGTGACGTGTGTGAAGGAAGGACAAAAAATGGGTGCAAACTTAGGCTCATTATGCGGGACTTTGCAGCCTCTTTCTTTCTCATTTGACCATGGCTGCACATAAGAACGCCGACACATAAAGGAAAGGACCCCACCAGAGCCCTCTATTGCAATGAGAGCTCCCATGCACAGCGCGGCTGGCGCGTCGCAGACACCCCATGCCCTGACCGGCATAAGTAATGTCACTGGGGAAATCACAGCCCTCCTGCCCCCCATACCAGCGCTTTGTGACCTTGAGCCCCAGAGCAGCATGGCCCGCGGGGTAAAGAGCACTGCTGCATCCGCTATTCTTCTTCTTTATACCTGATTGGCAATGCGCTGCTGGTGGAGGCCTCGCGCCCTTGAGAAGCCTTTGGATGGTTGCTGCAAAGAACAGCCTGTGGGGCTCATGCATATGCGTAGGGCCAGATAATGCTGAGAGGTTACACCTGGGCACACAGAGAGATTTTCACCTCCAAAGGGTTGACTGGGGACCTTGGGGACTGAGGTCACAAATTTTTTCATGGACAGACATTGGCCGCCACCTGTCAACCTCGTTCGATCTTCAATACACACCAACAACATGGCAGTACACACTTTGTTCAAATAGTCCACTCAAGAATCAACCCTACAACCAGCACTATTATGGGCTATTTACATTAAAAATATATATATATTTTAGCACTCTATTAACCCTAGGAATTTTGCTTTATTAAACAATGAGGAAAGTACCTGTGAACTGGAGAGACGCCTGATGAAGAGCTACAAAAATGTCAGTCGCTTCAAGAAGGATTGCCCTCACTAACCTTTTAATAGTCTCTTGGCCTCGAAAAGCCTCACCATCAAAGGCTAACTAAGCAAGCTGTTTGTGTGATGCATTTTATTTTGTGCCCGTTTATCTAAATTTTCCTTGACTGCTCTCCGCTCCCATCTAATTACGGCTAGCCTGGCTAACCTACCTCTGAGATGAATGGAGCCGGGCGCCCCCCAGGAGGAGAACGCGTAGTGAATCAACCAGAGTAGAGAAATCCCCGCAAAACACTGCATGGAGCCAGCAGTGATAACTCGAATGTGACCGCCGAGGACGCCAATTACATGCTTAATAAGGTTAGACCGGCTGCCAAAAGGAATAGTTTCACAAGTGAGAGCAAAACAGGATTAGGAGAGGTCGGGCTGTCACAGCTTTTATGATAATTCCTCGAATGGAGTCTACTGCAGTGTTTTACACTCATCAAAACCTCCTCGCTGATGACACTCCCAGGAATAAGAGTCTTAACATAATTTTGTGTACGGTAATTCTCCTGGAGTGATGCCAAACCAGAAGTGAGCGCCCAGACCGGTGGCGCTGCCAAGCAGGCTGATTTCATCGCCGCAGCGCAGTGTAATTGAGGATACCACGTTGATGGGCCGTGCATACGTTTGCATATTTTACTCTTTTGTTACAGCCCCTATATTTGTGTTTTACTTTTTATTGTTGGGCGTTAATTTAGCGCTCATGAGACAGGGACTAATTGGAGAAGTCTGAAAAATGAATCCCTCCAATTAGGAAGACAACAGATTCAGCGCAGGTAGCACGCTCCCCGCACTGCCTAGCCAAAACATGTTCTGGAGAATCTACTGCACTCGGGAACGTGTGATTCCATGTTTACTCCATCTTTGGTCATTTAAGGGAGGTGATAAGCAAAGTGAGCTTTGCCTCCATTCACTGTCATCATAAATCATCATTCTGGGAGTCACCGCAAGTAACAACCACTGATAAGGCCAAGTCGTGGGGAAGGGCCACCAAAGTTGGCGTGAATGCAGCAGTGGCTTTATATTTTATCAATATGGCACCACGATTCATTTCAAATGGAAGATAGGTGAAGGGGAAAAAACTCGGGTTAAGGGCTTAAAACAAGATATACCACAATCAAATGATTGTGATTCTGAATATTAAGGGAAAATACATTAATGCTTCCTCTGGCAATATTTTTAAGTGTTCTGACAAAACTAACCGTAACAACACTGCTGAAAGAAATAAAAACAACAACAAGATCATTATCATCATCCACGCCCCTTCTGGTAAAATTCAAGGGGCAGATTTACAAGCCCCTTGCGCCTCATTTACGCCACCACGGTGGCGCAAATTCTGCTCCATGGTGCCGGGGTACTTGCAACGTGACGCATCTGGGAGATGCGTCACGTTGTAATGCCCTGCGCCACATGTAGGCGTTCCTGTGCAGGGGGGGGGGAGCGGTCCGGCGCTGGAACGCCTCCTAAAAGGGGCTGAGTGAAATCTACAAGATTTCAATAAGTCACTTTTGGACCCATGCTGCGTCAAAACCCTGCGCCTGCCTAAAGCAGGCGTAAGGATTGACGCAGCATTGACTAGATAGGGCCCCCAGAGCATTGCTGGAGCAGCGTTGCGCTTGCGACGCAACTCCAGCGATGCGTCACTTTTACGGCACAGATGCGTGACGCATCTGTGCCGTTTTGCCCCATGGTGCGCCGCATTGTAAATGCGGTGCATCCATGATGGCGGAGCTGTGGCGCAAAATAACTGGCGCTTCCCTGCTGATTTGCAGGGATGTGCCAGTTATTGTAAATATGCCCCCAAGTGTTTAAAATTAACAGCAACAGTGCTACTCTAAAACCATGGCCACGTGAATCTGGAAGGTCTAAATAGATATTTTTAAGCATCTTCCCTTCCTAAACTCCATGACACCCTGACTGGCACCTGAGGACCTGAGCCCTCCTTGGGAAATATTTCGGTGCTTGCTAAAAGATAAAGGGTCCAGTATATAGTACTTCGTGAGAAGTTCATAAACAAGTTTGCCAAAGTATAGCTCCAGTGTTTGTCATGGTTATGAGGAATCTGATCTATGCTGAAACTCACTCCCTCTTTGTTGAATAAGGGCAGGATTCTGGTATGTCTGAAAAAGAATAAACAGCCACAAAAGGTGCCTTTTACCACCAAATATTGTTGATGAATATGGACAACAAACTACATAAGGATTCAGTGTCACTCACGTTTACTGTATTCCCGATAACAATGTGCTTAATTTGTGCCGGTGGTGACAGCTAGTGGCACTAGCACACGTTACTGCTGAACAACGAGAGAGAAAAGAACAAGAGAGAGAACAGGAGACATTGGAGGAAGAAAAAGGTAGGAAACAGTTACAAATGGAGAAAGTATGGATGAAAAAGAACATCCAAAAGTGAGTTAGACAGGAAGAATACAGTGACCGAAGAAAGAGGCTGGAGTTCAAGTTCAAGAATTTATATAGCGCACTACTCACCCAGAGGGTTTCAAGGCGCTTGGGGAGGGGGTTCATTATTTATCGAATAGCCATGTTTTAAGTTCTTTTCTGAAGGAGATGTGGTTCTGTGTAAGGCGGAGGTGAGTGGGGAGTGAGTTCCAGGTCTTGGCCGCCAAGTAGGAGAAGGATCTACCTCCCATGGTGGTTCTTTGGATACGTGGAATTGCGGCGAGGCCTTGATTGGAGGATCTTAGTTGGCGGGTGGATGTGTTGAAGGATAGTCGAGTGTTGAGGCATTCGGGACCTAGTTTGTAGAGGGCCTTGTGTGTGTGGGTGAGGAGACGGAATGTTATTCTCTTGTTGACGGGAAGCCAGTGGAGGTCTTTCAGGTGGCCGGTAATGTGAACTTGGCGAGGGACTCGTAACCAGTGCGTGGGTGACAGTCTTTCTTGTCTCGGCGGGGATCCAATGGAAGATTTTTTTGAGCATTCGAAGTACGTTGAAGCAGGAGGATGAAACGGCGTTGACTTGTTTGGTCATCGAGAGTGAGGAGTCTAGGATGAAGGCACGGCTACGTGCGTGGTCTGTGGGTATGGGTGCTGAGCCCAGATCCAAAGGGCCACCATGAGTCGTCCCAAGCAGAGGGGGATGATCCTAGGATGAGTACTTCCGTTTTGTCTGAGTTAAGTTTTAGGCGGCTGTTTTTCATCATACGGTTACTTCTTTCATGCCTTCGTGAAGATTGGTTTTGGTGGTGTTGGGGTCATTGGTGAGGGAAAGGATCAGCTGGGTGTCGTCAGCGTAGGAGATGATGTTAAGGTTGTGTTGACGCGCGATGGAAGCGAGTGGACTCATGTAAACGTTGAAGAGGGTGGGACTGAGTGATGATCCTTGTGGTACATGGCAGATGACTTCGGTGGCCTCTGATTTGAATTGGGGAAGTCGGACTCTCTGAGTTCTTCCAGCTAGGAACGAGATGATCCAGTCTAAGGCTTTTCCTTTTATGCCGATGTTGCTGAGGCGTTGTATGAGGGTGCTGTGACAGACAGTGTCGAAGGCGGCGGAGAGGTCGAGCAGAATGAGGGCCACTGTTTCTCCGTTATCCAGTAGTGTTCGGATGTCGTCTGTTGCTGCGATGAGGGCGGTTTCGGTGCTGTGTTTGGCTCGAAAGCCGGACTGTGAGGGATTGAGGGAGTTGTTGGATTCAAGGAAGGCGGCGAGTTGGCTATTGACGGCTTTCTCAATGACTTTGGGAGGTAATGGGAGGAGGGATATGGGGCGGTAGTTCTTAAGTTCAGAGGGGTCTGCTGTGGGTTTCTTCAGGAGGGCGCTGACTTTGGCGTGTTTCCAGTTTTCTGGGAAGGTAGCAGAGTTGAAGGAGCAGTTGATGACATCACGGAGATGGGGTGCGATGATGGAGTCTGCTTTGTTGAAGATGTGGTGGGGACATGGGTCAGTTGGCGAGCCAGAATGGATGGAATTCATTAGGCGGATGGTGTCTTCAGTGGTGATTGGGTTCCAGGAGCTGAGGTTGTTAGAGGGCGGTTTAGGTTCTGCGGGGGGTGGAGAGGATTGTTCGTTGGAATTGTTTTTGAAGCTGTTATGTATGTCGGCAATTTTGTTGTAGAAGAAGGAGGATAACGAATCGCAGAGGTCTTGGGAGGGAGTGATGTCGTTTGAGGCTGCGGTGGGGTTGGTGAATTCTTTTACGATGTTGAATAGTTCCTTGCTGTTATGGGTGTTGTTGTCGAGTCAATTCTTGAATGCTGATTTCTTGGTGGATCGAATCAGCTGGTGGTGTTTGCGGGTGTCTGCCTTGAAGGTGGTCGTGTTGTCGAATCACAACTAGGCAGACTGTGTATGATTCAGCAGTTAGCTCCTAAGAAACATATTTAGACCCTGCACTTACATTTTTTCAACAAATTAGGCACTTGAGCCCTCTCTACGGATTTTTATAGTTTGCCGTTGGCTTCAGGCTCACCCTGAAACTTAACCTCTCCCAAGCATCATTAGCCAATCACGCAATGAAGTCAGCTCAGTCATCAAAGTTATGGCCTGTATTGCCACTAACTATTCTTCTGTCAGTGTCATCTACTCATCAGGCACAACGTTGTATCAAATTGTCTAGTCATGTTTCAGAAGAGGGCTTTTTTCTCAATCCACTAAGTAGTAAATGACTGAGTGAAAACAAAGTAAAGTTACTCCATTGCCTATCTTTTTTTTAATGAGAACTAAGATGCATGTTTAATTAGTGTGTTTTCATATCCAGCCCAAGACTTCAACAGGAAAGTTCTACTACATTTTTTCATAAGTTGTAAAACAGCCATTAGTGTTTTTGGTATCTAAAAATTGAGGGGCATATTCTCAAGCCCCTATCGCCACCACAATGTCACGTTCAGTGACGTTGTGGTAGCGATAGGGGCTTAGCGCTTAACACTGCCTTTTGAATAGGGCCCCCTTCACGCTGCTTTTAGAATGAAAGGGGCGTGCAGTGGGTGTTGCGGTGGGCGTTTCTCGTATTCTCAAGGGCAACATAAATAGGAGGTAGCGCAAAACTTAAGACCAGGAAAAAGCTGGTCTTAAGGCGGCGAAATGAGGAGAAATGCTTTATTTCTCCTCGTTTTTACTTTTTTCCATGTGTGCTGCCTTGTGCAGCACACATGGAAAAGGCAACATGCCATGGTTTGTTTACGTACAGGAAGGTGTCCCTTCCTGTACATAAACAAACCTTTTTTAAAAAGCGGGTTTTGTAACTTACATGTGTGCTGTACGAAGCAGCACACATGTAAGTTACAAACTGGTATTTTAGGTTTGTTTATGTGCAGGAAAGGACACCTTCCTTGATTTTTATTTCTTTTAGGCACAGTATGACAGAATTGTTTTCACTTTTGTAGACCTTTGATTTCTTTAACCATGTCTTAATGAATGAATGGTCCATCCTCTGATTTTCTCTTTACCTTCCTTCAATTTGCAAGCATTTCTGTTTTCTATTATTTTTATCTTTTCTATGTTTTCAAACATCTAGCAAAATGGCTGAATAAATAGTTCAATTTGCAGGAGGGTCCTATATCTTCAGCAACACTGGCAGAGGATTTTGTAAAATCCACCTGAAAATGATATACCTCTAAAGATACGCTTCAACAGTATTTGAGACTCGTTGACTTTTACTATACTCTCCCCAAATTGAAGAAGTAGATTAAGTTCAGTTATTCTGGTGCATTGCCCTAGATGTGGCTCGTCTGATACCAAAAACTATATGTTTTTCTTGACATGTACAATTTACCTTTTTAATTGCCATTTTCAGAGAAATTAGCTTAATTGCAATTCATAGTATCATCAAAAACTGCATAAATATTATGTAGAACTAACAGTCACAGCAGGCGGATGTTAGGTTTTCTGTCACAGTTGTAGCTCGTTTAGAGGTCATATGGACAAAGCGTGATAAATACACAGGATGGATGAATACGATGCTAAATTGTTATTTGTTCAAGAACAATAATAAGCCTAGATCTTATGCTAGGAAATGTGGATGATTTTTGCTTTCTTGTTTGTATGTCATGTCTGAATTGCTTTAGGCCTGACATGATTTGCCTTTTTACTGTATGCTGTTTCTGAGATCAACAAACATTAGGAACAGATCTACAGAATAAAGGTGGATATGTCCTACAAAATCAAACTTCTGATTTTTTTGATTTCCACTTGTTTGATGATAATCTTAAGGTCTGGGTTGGGTTGTGTTAGAAATGGGGGTCTCTAGTTGGCAGTGGTTTGCACCTTTGTCCAAGTAGGGACCTTTCTTCCTAGTCAGGGTGAGGGGGAATACACTTTCAAAATAACCGGGAAGGTGATGTGTTGGTTCCTTACGCCCAGGGAAGGTGATGCTTCAGTTCCTTACTGCTACACAGAGGAGGCGATGCATCTGCTCCCTACTAAAGAGGAGGTGATGCGTCGGTTTCTTACTATGCAGTAAGGTTGATGTGTCAGTTTCTTACTGCGTTCTCATAGACTAGGTGCCCTGGTGCAATGCATGGGGCTCGGGGATGCTTTGGTTCTCAATGCAGCAGCAGCAATGGCGCTGTGTTGGTCTCTCCAGACATAGTCACATGATGCATTGGCTCTTCCAGCCTCACAGCAGGGCCTGTGTCAGGATCAGTGTGGTGATCTGGGACTTTGAAGATCTTTGCACAAGATTTGGCGTGCAGCAATTTTCCAACCACGGGCAAGCAATGCGTCGGTTTCTTCAGCGGCACAGCGGCGATGCAGCAGAAATGGGTGCGGGTGAATCACGCTTCTTTAGTTGCTTCATTTTTCCCAGCTCCCAGCAGCAGGAACAACCTCCAGAGACCAAACACAGGAACAGTCACCTCTTGGCAGGTCAGAACTCCCAGCAAGGAAGTTCAAGGGAGCTGGCGGTGAAGTATTTGTGTCCCTGAGACTTCAGAACAGAAGGCACGCTCTTCTTCAAGCCCTTGGAGATCTTCTTCAAGCAGGATACACAGCATACAGAAAAGTCTTTATCCTCTCCTTGGCAGAAACAGCCACTGCAGGCCAACCCCAGACAGACCACAACAAAAGGACAGTACTTCTCCTTCAGTTTTCCCAGCTCTTCTCATTCGTAGAGGTTTCTTTTGAGCCCAGAAGTATTCTAAAGTTCTGGGGTTGTGCCCCAATATTTATACAACATTTTCCTTTATTCTCTGGTGGCAGAGTGACTGTGCTCAGTGCAAACCAGTTTGGTCCTCTCTGGTCCAACTTCCTAGCAGGAGGTGAATACAGCATTGTGTAAGGCAGACCAGGCCTCCTTAGGTGCAGGGAAATCTCCGCCCACTATGCTAAATGCCGCCCTGGACTATTCAGCCCAGCCCTGACTCATTCAGGAAATGCAGGACACACATCAACCCCCCCCCCCCCCCCCCCCCAGGTGGCTGTCTGAGAGAATGCACATCCCCAGCTCCTGTCACTCCAAAGCCAGTCAATCCACAAACCAGCAGAGGCCCACAGGATGGCTAAGCAAGAAAATACCTACTTTCTAGAAGTGGTATTTTCAAGCCCACAATATAAAAATCATCTTTACTGAAAGATGCATTTTTATATTCTGAGTTCAAGCATACTAAACTCCACTTGGAATGTTATACTTATAAGATGTTATAAATAGACGCCCATTCTATTCTATGGGACAGAGAGCCTTTAAATAGTGAAAAACAAAATACACTGTATTTTACTATCAGGACATGTCACACACATCAATACATGTCCTACCTTTCACATACACTGCACCCTGCCCACAGGGGTACCTTGGGCCTACTTTAGGGGTGACTCACATGTCATAAAAGGGAATGTTAGGGCCCAGCAAGTCGGTGTACTTTCTAGGTAGACAAAGCAGTAAAGACTGCGGCAGGTGTGAGAACTTTTTGCAAGGCGCTGGTGTGGGTGGCACAATCAGTGCTGCAAGCCCACTAGAAGCATTTGAGTTACAGGCCCTCTGCACACAAAGTGCACTGTACTAGGACTTAGTAGTAAATCCAATTAGCCAATAATGAAACACAAATCCATAATAACAATTTACACAGAGAGCATATGCACGTCAGCACTGATCAGCAGTAGTAAAGTGCCAAGAGTCCTAAAACCACCAAAACAGGGTCAAAAACAGAAGGCCAAAAAGCAAAATGTCTGGGGATAAACCCGCTGGAAAAGGCAGGTTTTACAGGTCGGAATTATTTGTTGGCGTTTTTCATTAACATTTTTAAATGATGTTTTAATACATTTTTGTTCATTAGTATATGGACTCCCTGAACCAGCCAGACTTAGCTTCTGAAGATGTAATGTTCTGAGATGTGACTTTGATCTTCAGTGCATAGCCATTTTGCACAGATTTCAGGCACCCTGTTGTCATCGGTGATTTTTTCTGGAAAATGATTGCTGACCCCTTTCTGGTTACTTATCCATTTTTGCTGAGGAATCCATGGTGCTTAAGAAAAATCTAAATTAGTTGGAGAATCTGGTTGAAGCCCTTTTTCCAGGTATCTTCAGAAAGTAGGACACTCTTTTCTGAAAGTGAAATGGAGAGCTTCCTCTACACTCCAGTGTTGGTTTTGGCCTGCAAGAGTCCTAGCTCATTCTCGCTCTTTCAATCTCTTATGTGACAATCTCCGAAAAACAGGTATCTACATAATGACTGTGTGTAAAATAACACAGGAATGTCATAGTTTAAAAAGGGAAGGCATTGGGACTCAATGGGTAGGTCAATTAATAGCCCGAGGACAAAGGTCAATTACATTATTTGTTACTTCCACATTTACTGACCCCAGGACACCCCCCACGCCGCACGGCTCATCAGCTGCGAGCGCGTCTCTGCCCTCGGCGCCGCAGGTTCGCCCCTGACCTCGGTGTCCCCCTGCCGCTACCTTATCTTGTGTTTTCCCGCTGTTTGCCCACTTGGGACTTGTTTTGTGCTTTTCTCCTGTATTTTTAGGCGTTTTTTCCTGTATTTCTAGGTGTTTTATTGTTTTATTGTATTTTGTGTTCCTCTGCCCTCTGGTGTGCCCCCCCCTGATCCTCGCTTCCCGCCGCTGCTCTCTCGCGGCCCCGCCCCCTTTTATTCTGTACCCACGCCCATTGGACGCCCCGCTCCCGCCTCCCAGCTGCTCCTCCCTCCCACTTTGCCTCATATGGAGGCCGCACGGCGGCCGTGCAACGGACACGTGCAGCGGGCGCGCCACTGGCACGCTGAAGGCGCGCCTAAGGCAAGCCCGTCTGCACCCATCCGCGCCTGGACCGTGCCCAGCGCCAGGACCCCTGGCCCTCGATGATGCCAACCCACCCGATGGACTTACGACGCCGCCACCCTCCACGCACTCAACGCCGGCCGGAACCCTGCCTGCTACCGAGCCACCCCAAAACGCACCCATGGACCCTTCACCTGCCAAGCCTGCAAATTCACCTGCCTCTGAACCTGCACCGCACCAGCCAAGCCAAGCACCACCAACAACCACCTCAAGTGCATCCTGCTCAACACCTGCTCCACAGGCACGCCATCGAACTCTGGAATCTCCTCAACACAACATCACCGGACGTCGCCTTCCTCACGGAAACCTGGATGAACGCCTCCTCAGCCCCCGACATTGCCATAACCATCCAGGAGGGCTACAAGATCACCCGTAGGGACCGCATCAACCAAACCGGAGGAGGCATCGCCATCGTCCACAGAAACACCATCCGCATCACGACCAACTCCCACGACCCCCTCACCACCGCCGAGCACCTTCACTTCCAGATACACACCGACCCCAAGACCAGCCTCAGAGGCACCCTCATATACAGACCCCCGGGACCATGCACACAATTCAGCAAAGCCATCGCAGACTTCGTCAGTCCGCGCGCCCTCACCTCCTCAGACTACATCCTCCTCGGGGACCTCAACTTCCACCTGGAGAACAACAATGACAGTAACATAGCCACCCTGCTGGACAACCTCGCCAACCTCGGACTCAAGCAACTGGTGAACACCTCCACTTACTACGCCGGCCACACGCTTGACCCCGTCTTCTCATCCAGCAAGCACATCTCCTTCAGCCACTCCACCGCACTACACTGGACAGATCACAGCTGTGTCCACTTCAACTTCAGGAGAACCACGACCCACCACCGCCCGCAACAGGTTCCCCGCAGAAGCTGGAGCAAGATCACCGCCGACCAGCTTACCACCTCCCTCAGCCAGAACCCCCCCCGCCAACACGATGGACCCCAACGAAGCAGCCTGCAACCTCACACAGTGGCTGACCAACTGCGCCGACGACCTCGCACCACTGAAGAACCCTCCCAGCAGACCCGACAGCAAGAAAGCCTCGTGGTTCACCAACGACCTCAAAAACTCCAAGAAAAACGACTGCACCCTCGAGAAAGCCTGGCGCCACAACCAGACAACAGAAAACATGATAGCCCTCAAGACCGCCATCCGCAAACACCACCAGCTGATCCGCACCACCAAAAGGACAATATTCAGAGAACGACTGGACAACAACACCCAGAACAGCAAAGAACTCTTCAGCATCGTTAAAGAGCTCTCCAACCCCAGCACCTGCAACAACGACAACACACCCCCGTAAGACCTCTGCGACTCACTCGCCTCATTCTTCCACCGCAAGATCGCGGACATACACAACAGCTTCGGCGCACAGACCACGCACCCAACCACCGAACCAACGCCCCCACCACCACCCTCTGCACCTGGACCCTGGTCAGCACCGAAGACACGACCCGCATGATGAACACCATCCACTCCGGCTCCCCAACCGACTCCTGTCCACACCACATCCTTAACAAAGCCGACTCCATCATCGCACCCCAACTCCGGGACATCATGAACAGCTCCTTCGCATCCGCCACCTTCCCAGAGAGCTGGAAACATGTCGAGCTGAGCGCCCTCCTGAAGAAACCCACTGCAGACCCCACGGACCTCAAGAACGTCCGACCCATCTCGCTCCTCCCTTTTCCTGCCAAAGTCATCGAGAAGACTGCCAACAAACAACTCTCCGCCTTCCTCGAGACAAACAGATCCCTCGAACCCTCGCAGTCCGGTATCCGAGCTAACCACAGCGCCGAGACCGCACTCATGCCAGCTACTGACGACATCAGGTCCCTGTTCGACAACGGGGAAACAGCTGCCCTCATCCTCCTGGACCTCTCAGCAGCCTTCGACACCGTATGCCACCGCACCCTGATACAGCGCCTCAGCAACACCGGTATCCAAGGATCGGCCTTGAAGTGGATCATCTCATTCCTCGCCGGAAGAACCCAGAGAGTCCGCCTCCCCCGTTCCGCTCCATGGCCACCGAAGTCATCTGCGGCGTTCCGCATGGATCCTCACTCAGTCCCACCCTCTTCAACGTCTACATGAGCCCCCTCGCAGCCATCGCACGCCAACACAACCTCAACATCATCTCCTACGCAGATGACACCCAGCTGATCCTCTCCCTCACCAACGAACCCACCACCGCCAGAACCAGCCTCCATGAAGGAATGATAGACGTCGTGGAATGGATGAAGCTCAGCCGTCTGAAACTGAACTCAGACAAGACAGAAGTCCTCATCCTGGGACCATCCCCCTGCACCTGGGACGACTTCTGGTGGCCCCAGGCCCTGGGCACAGCCCCCAAGCCAACGGACCACGCATGCAACCTGGGCTTCATCCTGGACTCCTCCCTCATGATGACCAAGCAAGTCAATGCCGTCTCGTCATCCTGCTTCAATACCCTGCGCATGCTCTGAAAGATCTTCCGGTGGATCCCCACCGAAACCCGGAAGACGGTCACCCAGGCCCTCGTCACCAGCCGTCTGGACTACGGGAACATCCTCTACTCTGGAACCACAGCCAAACTCCAGAAAAGACTCCAGCGCATACAAAACGCCTCGGCACGACCCATCCTGGACATCCCCCGTCACAGCCACATCTCTGCCCATCTGAGAGACTTGCACTGACTCCCGTCAGCAAGAGGATCACGTTCAGACTCCTCACCCACGCACACAAGGCTCTCCACGACATGGGCCCCAAATACCTCAACAACCGCCTCACATTCTACACACCCACCCGCCACCTCAGATCGGCCAGCCTCGCCCTCTCCTCCGTCCCACGAATTCGCAAAACCACCGCCGGAGGAGGATCCTTCTCCTACCTGGAGGCCAAGACATGGAACTCCCTCCCCACCCACCTACGGCTGACCCAGGACCACCTCTCCTTCAGGAAACAACTCAAGACCTGGCTGTTCGAGCAGTAGAGACTACCCCCCCTCCCAGCGCCTTGAGACCCTACTAGGTGAGTAGCGCGCTTTACAAATTTGTATGATTTGATTTGATTCGATTTGATTTAATGGAATGGCCATAAATTGGACACCAAGAGCCATTGAGTAAATAAAAATCGGGCAAAATATTTATTTTCTGTAAGTAAAGGCCGAATCTCCTCGATTAAGGAACCCTGGTCCGCGAATTTAGGAAATTGACAGAGAGCTATCTGAACTGCCTGAACACCACAAGTTTGGGGCATCATGGTTGCCTTGAGCCCAGTTTTTGGTATTTTGATGCTTCTGCTTACAGTATTTCATTGCTTTTTTTCTTTCATTTTGAAAGGGAAGACTTAAACAAACTTTTGCACCATACAATATGGTGCAAAAGCGACGCAACCACTAAGATGAAAATTATCAAGCCAGGCCAGGCCCCCTTGCGTGGCTCTAAGTGGCTTGATAAAACCAGATTAATGCAGTGTAAATGGATGCGTTGTATTACTGTGCCCCATGGAGGCATTCTATGGGTCGTGCATAGATGTTCCCATGAAACAATCTTGGATTTTGACAGATTCCCAGATTTTCCATTAATGGTAGACCTGGGAATGCACCAAAATACTACGCCTTCCCAGATGAGGTGCATTTTTTTCCTCTTTCGATGTATGCTGCAGAATGCCTCAGGGGATTGTTTTGTGCAAGAAGGTGCCCATTCATGCACAAAAATAACCCTGCTTGTAACGCAGGCATCCATAAACATGATGCAAGCGTGCCTGCATTGGAGCTAGGCAGCACATTATGAGCCAGAGCTGGGAAAAAGCAGGAATGCACAGTATAATGTTGAATACAGCACATTCCTGCCCTTTCTCTGTCACTCAGCACAGCACAACACGGTGACATGCTGTGCTGCGTCACTTCTTGATGAATAGAGCCCACGCTGAACAGGCAGAACACAAGCTGTGGCAGTCACACTCCCCTGACACACACACGCTGCATATTCACAAGTGGGAGTAGTGACGGATTATTTTACACTGGGGAGAGGGTACAGCGTGGGAGATGAGGCTAGCCGGAAGGAATGCATAACGCAGTAGAAATCTACTTTCAGGTGTGAGGGGGGTCCAAAGAAGGGCGATTGATAGGGACTCGGATTGGTGGTCTTCTGCGGGATGCGTGTCTTCAGGAGAGGCTGCATAAGCAGTTGTCTGCTTGTGTGAGAAAGTGGATCCTTTAACCAGAACTAACACGTGCAAGGTCAAGGCACATCCATCAGCACCATGGACAGCAGTTTCTTTGTCTTCTTGAACTAGGTTTAACAATATGCGTTTCACAAACTATCCAGCACCTACATTTTGAACGATCCGTGTCATATACTTAACTACACCGAGAGTGGTCTGTGTTTATTTCAACCAGGAGACGCCTATTCTTCCACCAAGGGAAGCTTTTGTTTTCACTGAGTGTAGCATGTTCGTTTCAGCGTGCGCTTTTCCCTGAGAGGAAATAGTGAATCTCACTCATGGGATAGTGCGCATTTACCTGCAGGGGGCCTTTGGTTATCTCTGGGGAGAGAGCGTGCATCACGCTGCAAGAGTCGCTGACTGCAGCCTGAATATCTCGCTTTAGCGTCTCGCCGGCGCCTTACTGTGACGATATGGGCTTCAGCATGTTTCCAAGGGTGGCGGCGGGGAGTGCAGCTCACTGAAGCGAGGCACGCGCCTCTCACCGAGGAGGAGCTTTTGCATCTCATTGAAGGCGGCGGGACAGCTCAGTCAAAAAGTGGGGACTCACTATGGAGTGCGCCATGTTTATCTCACTGAAAAGAATATGTGCATTATTTTCGAAAGGAGCTCGTGCATCTCACTGAAGACAGCCTGATAGCTCTCCCAGGGAAGCAGGGCCACTAACTTCGGAGAAGACTCTATGCGTCTCTCCAACAGAGGCGGAATATGCACCTCACTGAAGAGGGTCTTGTCTGCGCTTCTCACTGAAGATAAAGTGTGCGTTTCACTGAGGACAACTGGCTCATCGAATACGTACACAAAGGACAGTTTTAGAAAGGTTGTTTTGAAGACTAGTAACGTTAAACCATTATTTTACTTGTGTTATCTTGATGTTGTCTCAAGTGTATACATCTTATAATTTCCCAGGTGAAGATGATATTTATTTCATCAACATTTCTTTCGTTCTGGGGCACTGGAGACCGTAAACCGATGTAGCAGGCAAAGCCCACAATGACCACACATATAAACCTGTTCTGCTTTAGAAACCGAGGGGCATGTTTACAATGTCTGGCGCATCTCTGCAAATCAGCAGGGATGCGCCAGAACAGATGTGACACGCAAGTCTCCCCTTGCGCCACCACGGATGCGTCACATTTACAATGCAGCGCACCGTGGCGCAAGGATAGATAGATGCGTGTCGCATCTTGTGGAGTAAGCGCGACACATTGCTGGAGTTGCGTCGCAAACCCGATGCAACTCCAGCAATGCCAAAGGCCGCCCATACCTAGGGGCAGATATACAATAGCTGGTGCATCCCCAGGGATGCGCCAGTTATTGTGCGCCACAGCTCCGCCACCCATGGTGCGCCGCATTTATAATGCGGCGCACCATGGGGCAAAAATGGCACAGATGCGTGACGCATCCGTGCCGTAAAAGCGGCACATTGCTGGAGTTGCGTCTCAAGCACGACGCAGCTCCAGCAATGCTCAGGGGGGCCCTATCTGTCCAATGCTGCGTCAAGCCTTACGTCTGCTTCAAGCAGGCACAGGGTTTTGACGCAGCATTGGCCTAAAAGTGCCTGCGTGAAATCTTGTAGATTTCAGGCAGGCACTTTTGCGAGGCGCACCTGCCCCGGAATGCCCACATGTGGCTCAGGGCTTTACAACATTACGCATCTGCCTAGATGCGTCATGTTGTAAATGGGTCGCAGGGATGCGCCACGTTTACGCCGCCGTTGCATGATACCTAGGGTTAGATATACAATAGCTGGTGCATCCCCAGGGATGCACCAGTTATTGTGCGCCACAGCTCCGCCACCCATGGTGCGCCGCATTTATAATGCGGCGCACCATGGGGCAAAAATGGCACAGATGCGTGACGCATCCGTGCCGTAAAAGGGGCACATTGCTGGAGTTGCGTCTCAAGCGCGACGCAGCTCCAGCAATGCTCAGGGGGGCCCTATCTGTCCAATGCTGCGTCAAGCCTTACGTCTGCTTCAAGCAGGCACAGGGTTTTGACGCAGCATTGGCCTAAAAGTGCCTGCGTGAAATCTTGTAGATTTCAGGCAGGCACTTTTGCGAGGCGCACCTGCCCCGGAATGCCCACATGTGGCTCAGGGCTTTACAACGTTACGCATCTGCCTAGATGCGTCATGTTGTAAATGGGTCGCAGGGATGCGCCACGTTTACACCGCCGTTGCATGATGCAACGGCGGCTTAAACGTGGCGCAAGTCCGACATAAATCTGCCCCCTAATGTGGTGCGCCACTCCTTACGCCTGCTTCAAGCAGGCGTAAGGTTTTATCTCAGCGGCCTTGGAAAAGTGACTCCGTGAAATCTTGTAGATTTCACGGCTTCACTTTTACGAGGCATTCCAGCGACGGAATGCCCACCCTGCAATGGAACGCCCATATGAAACCAAACGCAGGTTTCATGTGGCATATAAAAATACATATATATATATATATATATATATACATATGTGACCAAGCTCTGCCTGCGGAGCGAAACGCGTTGAGGAGAGCATTTGCTCTGCACTTGCTGCAATACATTTTCCACTGCTTATATCACTGATGGTGTGATGGCGTTTTACTTCTGAGCCTAATCAGCGTAAATGAGAAGAGGTCTGCGCCTTCTGTGTTACCGCTTCGACAGCGGTCAGGAGTGCTTGTCCTACTAAAGGTTTTCAATGCTTTTAATTGTGACAGAGGAGCGGAGCCTACTATAGGGAATCACTGAAGTACTCACCTGTTGAACTACCATTACCAGCATGCCGAGGGACAACTATTGTCGACCACACCCAGTAAAGGCGGTTCTTGAAAATAAATTAAGTATGAAACAGGTGATGTTATCTGCCCCTCTGTGTACAAGCTCATGACTAAGAGGCGTGATGCCTCGAAACGCGTCGAGCATGGATGGAATTCTGGGCTGACAGAAAGCAGGCTGCAAGAGGCGAACACTGTGAGGACAGCGTCGAGTGCCCCTCTTGAGCGCAAGGGCGTTTGGTGAGAAAATATATATATATTCATGTATATATTCATATACATAAATAGGTTTGCATATATATATACATATGCATATATATTTATACACACACACATATATATATATATGCATATATTCAAGCTTGTCGTGAATTCCAAATTACACACAAGAAACAGTTAAAATCAGGGAACATGTCTCTTATAGTGTGTGTACAAAATTGAAAAAAGTTCTCTCAAAGCACTAAAACAAATCTTTCAAAAGTGGATTTTGTCGGAAAAACATTACAACTAAAAAGAACTTTGGTATCTCCACTCTATACGTATATAGGCTATCGGTTATGCCCTCTTTGTATTGACATGACCATCTGTTGTGTCACTTAGTCCTCACAGCTGATTGGATGTCATATTGTTCTGTTATGGAATGTATTATATTTATGTTCAGTTGTGGCACTTTTGCTGGATAGCTCCCGGCCCTTTGACAGCAGTTCTTGTTTACTGGAATATTATGAATAAATGATATATTGAAAATCATCTCCTACGTTGCTAATTCCTTCACTACAGGGACTGACTTAGTAGCAATAACTTCTTGCCAAATTGTTCGTTCTTCAACAAATGTTTTTTGACGAGCATTTTCATTCACAAGTGAAGTTTTGTGAAGAGGAAAAGCTTCATAATCTTTTCAATGTATGAAGTTTGACAACACTGCAAAAAGGGCAGGAGGGATATATTTTGAAAATTACATTTGAGAAATATTCTGCAATGGGGTATTGCTGATCCACACCTTTAATGTTGCAAATAAGTTTGTTTTTAGGTCATTATCCTACTCATAACACTGTTCTCAACATGCAAGTTTTTTTTTACATCAAACACACAAAATGAGATGGGTGGACTGCGTGCAGTCTAACCACTGGCAATCACTCGGGGTAGCATTCCAATCCATTGTTCTTTTACGCACTATGCCACCTGACACCTCACTTTGGACCCATCCATCTGCAAATCACTATGGACCCTGCGGCAATAGGAACAGCCTAAGTGTTGCTCTCCCTGGACACTGAAGAATTAGTTTTTCGCACCAGCACTTTCTTGAGACTTATTACTTGTGTTTGTAAAATGTTGGGAAATCCTTGAACCTCTGTTTTATATTAATTATCATAATCATCTGCTGCCTAATTTGAAAATGTGAATCTGTAAAGGTTTAAAAGGGAATTTTTATGACTCTTTGTAAGTGAGATTACTTTTATGAATTTCTGAAATTCGAATAAAGATTTTAAATGGAAAAAAAACAGTCTTGGTCTTGGATTGCTTGGGTTCTGTTTCTGAGAAGCCCAGGCTTGACAGTTAAATATGGGCTGTTCCTATTGGAGCAGGATCAAGACCGATTTGCATATGGCTGAGTGTAATCTGACGTGGAATGTGGGAAAAAAGAACAATTGGTTGGAACGCTATTTCGAGCAATTGCCAGCGATTGGACTTATTAAAAATATTCTCTCACCCCCCTTTTTTGTGTTTGATGTTTTGTAACTTAACCTCATAATCAATTACTTTCTGACCTTCTACCAGACCAGTCTGCTTTGTGTTTCACTGATTACCCTGCCTCACACACACCAGTCAGCCTGCTTTATGCACACTAATCGTTAGGCCTCATACCCATTGGTCAGTTCACCTTGTATTCGCTGTCTATAATGCCCACATTTACACAAACATCTTTTCTCAACTTTATCATTCTTCAGATTCTCAGTTCTACTGCTTTCATATTCCATTGTCAGGCTGTGTTTATCGGTTATACTACCCTGTGTTCATCTGTCAGCAACTTCTTAAGCACGTCACCCTGCTTGTTTCTGACGACATGGACTCCATGTTCATGTGTCTCATCTGTTATGTTTACTTTTGAACTTGCAGGTAAAGACACACCTAGGCACAGGGAGTAACAAAATAAAGTAGGCAAGATAATTCTGAAATACAAATATTGTAACAATAAATGTCAAGGCAAATAGGCAACCAGTGTATATTTACTTCGTTTTATTTTTTACTTTAAAAAAATATAATATATTAAAATGTTTCCATAATACTTTTTTTATATATCTTTAAATATGCACATTTAATACATATTCATGAAAAGTGATGCTAAGAATTTATGAAATTTTGTCTAAATGCATTTCTAGTTGTCTTACTTCACATCATTATTACAAAAATCAGCAAAATGACCATGTTAGCAAGATTAATCTTCCTTTGTTTCCAAACAATTGTTTTATCTGTAATTAGTGCTCAAAAGAGAACAATGAAATAATAATGTGCAGAGACTGGCGGCATGTTGTCAAACTACGCGCGTTTCGGTCAGGCCTTCATCAGGACTCCATCACAGTGATCACTATTATATATTCGATATTCGAAATTCAGCAGGATGTACGGCTACTGATTCTTGTAGATGAGGATTTCAGCTTTGCCACCTTTCAAATGCTTGTTGCGTTTATTCAGGATATGGATCTCTGTTGTTTCTCTCATGCCACAAAGAAAAAGCCTGATGGATACGGATGTTTATCTGTCTTTTGTTGGCCGTACACAACCAAGACTGTTTATTATTTGAGACAGATGACTTTATCTTATCCTAAAGAATATAATGAACAGGAATACCCATTGGGTGAAACATTTGTTCTTATAATCGTGGCTGTTAATGGATGTCCTTATGGGATGAAATATGTATAATTGCAGTGGTCTCTCAATGTAGTCCAACTCCAATATATGGCGTCTGGATATGTGATCACCCCATTCTCAAAAAAACACACGGTGTCTTTACCTGCTATTGTTTATTCCCTGTCAGGGCTTTTTTATCCATGACACAGGGGCCCCAGTTCTTTTCAAGACACTTTTGAACTTGTCTCTTGTTCGCTTGTCACAATATGTGCAGTTTTCCCATTAACTTACCTTATTTTCACTCCTTAGTCTCCCCTGCGTTCACTTCCCAGCATACCCAATGTCCCCTCATCAACTTGACTCAGATTCACAAGTCACTCTTGCACAAAAACTGTAGTTATTGCTGCTTTATCCACTACTTATTGGCTGATGTGGAGCTCTCTCGAGGAGCCCTTTTGAGGGGCAGTCTGGCTCATTGCCTTCATCTCTGATGCTGTCTTTGCTGGTAATTGTATGATACTGAACAGTATTATCTGTCCTTTTTGGGGAGCAGGAGGTCAAGATTATGCTTGTTCCCAACCCCTGTATGTGCATTTTCATCTTCAATGTCCCCACATTTTTTCAACTGTCCCGAGATTCTCCCGAACTGTGTCATGTTCTCTTGACGAGGAAGAGGAGGAAATCTTCCCTCAAATCACCTCTGGCTAGATCACATAAACCCCCATGGGCATGTGGCACTTCTTCACAGTGTTGTGCATGACAATCTCTTTTGCCGTCACATTTGCAAAACTGACACTTTGTGGTAGTCACTCGAAGCAAATGTAAGTTGAATATTGGTGCCACAATGCAAAATTATCCACTGTTAGTGCAACATTTCCGTTCACTGGCCAATATATGTGTGACATGGTCATAAATAGCATTTCTTGTCTATCTCCAAACTGCAATTTTGAAGTCCCTTAAAAAGTTCATCTTTGAGCAAAGTTTGACCAAACGTTGATTGTACAAATACAGAGCATCACCCTACCCTGAAATTTAAAACTGCCAAATGCGAGGGTATTTTGAAGGTTAAGCTTGAATATTCTTCCTTCTCTGTGCAAAAAGTTACTGTTGTTGGTCAAACTGTGAGCCACTCTCACTGGGTCAAACTGTGAGCCACTCTCACTGGGTCAAACTGTGAGCCACTCTCACTGGGTCAAACTGTGAGCCGCTCTCACTGGCTCCACCTGGGCTGGGTCGACTCGTGTCTAAATAAAGACACAGGTACGTGGAGCGACAGTCAGACAGATGGACGGAGAATGTAGAGTTGTGCAGGGCTGGATTGGGATTAAAAAGCAGCCCGGGCATGCAAAAAAAAAGTGGCCCACATTTGCATATTGCCTTTCCGCAAAACACTGCTTCGGAGAAATTGTACAAAAGAGGCGGGGGGGGGGGGTTAAAAAATGCATAGATTAGTTTACACTGGTGAAACACACCTGAAAAGAAGGGAGGCCACTTTTTGCTCAATAAGCATACATTAATGGGCCGGCCCAGCGAGAGAAAGGGAGTGACACCTCTGCCGGTTGATAAAAGGGAGGAAATGGACGCCTATCTGCCTCCAGAAAGGCCACTCAGGCACCCACTGGGCCACTGGCAGTATCCGAACAACGCAGAAACCACCCAAATAGGTCCCCCAGGCTGCTCAAAAAAGCTGCCTTCAGCTGGAAATCGGATACCAGCCCCTCGGACATTGCCCAAGTGCCCCCGTTACCAATCCAACCCTGAGTTGTAGTGAAACATGAAGGGGGTCCTGCAAAGAATGTGTGACAGGCACACTCGCACCAAGCAGGTTTTCAAGGCTAAGATGATGGGATAGTGGCTTAGAGCCGCCCAAAGTAATAAGAGTTTGGGGTCCCCTGGACCTAGAAGAAGGCAGAGCCCTGTTCATGCCCCTAAAAGAATATTTGTTGATGGAAAGAGATGGTAGAAGTCAATTGTAGATACATATCGAGGGTAAATATATCTCTATAGTAAGACAAACCAATAAATATACACTAAAATTAAACTTGCATAATCAAATACATTTAGATCCTTCGACAGGCGGATAGAAAGCCAATAATAGACTGAGAGCTATGCACACTAAATGAAGATATGAATGGTCAAGTAAATATTCATCTCCAAAGTGGTCAAGGGAGAATGAGAATAAATGCATAGATTTATATACCGATAAGTTAATGGACAGGTTTGGTTCGGGGTTTTTGTTAGGATGGAAGGATAAATGTAAAAATGGTTGTGCAGATGAACAGATGTTTGGTGGATGTTGCATACATTGAACGACGGATGGATGGATGGGTGGATTGATGTGTGGGTGGGTGGATGTGTGGGTGGATGGATGTGTGGGTGGGTGGATGTGTGGATGGATGGGTGGATGGATGTGTGGATGGATGGGTGGATGGATGTGTTGTTGGGTGGATGGATGGATGTGTGGGTAGGTGGATAGATGGATGGATGTGTGAGTGGGTGGATGGATGGATGAATGGCAAGATGAATGGATGTGTGGATGGGTGGCTGGATGTGTGGGTGGTTAGATAGATGGATGGATGGATGTGTGGCAGAGGCGCAACTAGAACCACATTTCGAAAGTGGTTAATAAAAAAAATGTGGGGGGGGGCTTTTTCTTCCAGCAAAAGGCAGAGTGACGGAGATGAAGGGCTCCAAGAAAAAGATACAAAGCCTCATTAACAAGTGAATGGTCTTTTAAAGACCTGTGATGTCCTTGGGTGCGTCTGCAATAAGACGGATGCAAGACGACCAGCCAGCCTACAGCAGCTCAAAAAGTGTATATGTGAGTGCCTGGGAAGCTGTCTTTGCCTGGCTGACACACACGATGGGGGGGCTGAAGCCCTTTGGGCCCTATGGGCGTTGCGCTCATGATGAGTGGGTGTATGGATGGAAGGATGTGTTGGTGGGTGGAAAGATGGATGGATGAGTGGGCGGTGGATAGATGGATGGCAGGATGAATGGATGTGTGGGTGGGCGGATAGATGGATGGTTGTGTGGGTGAGTGGATGCGTGGATGGATGGATGGATGGATGGATGGATGGATGGATGGATGGATGGATGGATGGATGGATGGATGGATGGATGGATGGATGGATGGATGGATGAATGGATATGTGGGTGGGTGGGTGGATAGATTGATGGATGAATAGATGAGTGGGTGGAAGTATGGGTGGATGGATGTTTGGGTAGGTGGATAGATGTGTGGGTGGGTGGATAGATGGATGGCAGGATGGACAGATGTGTGGGTGGGTGGGTGGGTGGGTGGATGTTTGTGTGGGTGGGTGGATGGATGTGTGGGTGTATGGATCGATGTGTGGGTGGGTGGTTAGATGGATGAGTGGGTGGATGGATGTGTTGGTGGGTGGGTGGATGGATGTGTGGGTGGGGGGTGGATAGATGTATGGATGTGTGGGTGTATGGATGTATAGATGGATGGATGTGTGGGTGGATGCGTGGATGGGGGTGTGGGTGGATGGATGTATGGATGTGTAGGTGGGTGGATAGGTGGATAGATGGATTGATGGATGGTTGTGTGGATGGCTGGATGTGTGGGTGGGTGGGTGAATGTGCGGATAGATGGATGGCAGGATGGATGTATATGCGGTGGGTGATGGATTTGTGGGTGGGTGGATGGATGTGTGGGTGATTGGATAGATGGATGGATGGATGTGTGGGTGTGTGGATAGATGGATGGCAGGATGGATGGATGTGTGGGTGGGTGATGGATGTGTGGGTGGGTGGATATATGGATGGAGGTGTGGGTGTATGGATGGATGGATGTGTAGATTGGTGGATAGATTGATGATTAGATGGATGGGTGGGTGGGTGGATGGATGTGTGGGTGGGTGGATGGATGAATGGATGGGTGGATGGATGGGTGGGTGGATGGATGTGTGGGTGGATGGATGGATGGATGGATGGATGGATGGATGGATGGATGGATGGATGGATGGATGGATGGATGGATGGATGGATGGATGATTGGATGGACTGGGGATGAGGGATGGACAGAGTGGTTGCTGGAAAGAATAGGCACAGAGACGTGCTCAGAGAGACGGGTACATGAACATGCACATATCTGAATCCCTGGACAAATTGAGAGATAAGGAGAAGAGAGATACTGAATTTGTTGTAGGCATAGCCCATCTCATATACATAGTGAAGTACCTGTATTTGCTAACTAGTTATTTCGCAGAGGAAGGTAGTTGCCTTGTGTTAAGCCTGACTGTATCCGATGTTCTACAGCTCACTGTCACTTTTGCCACTAAGAGGCATGAGTACGATACTCTGGCCAAATGGTCCTGTTCTGAACTGGGGTTGTGACTCCACTGACCTCCTCTCTGGAAGTGGCCAGGTTCCATGAGCAGAGCCCGGAAGCTCGCACTGCCACAAGCCCTTCAGATACAAGGCCTTGGTTTTCAGTGCTCCCAGACAGCAGCAAGCTCCGAGGGGTGCTCGATTCGTCAAGGGAGACAAAGCAATGACCCAACCATCTGCCAACAGCCAATGCCTTGTTTTTATTTGATCAGAGCGACCGAGGTCGCTAAACGAATATTTTCTTCAACAGAGGATAACTTAAATAGGATGGACTACAAATACGGATTAAAACAAGCATTGGCATAATATAATATTTCTAGGAAAGCATTCAGTTAAAATCGCTCCAGGGGCCAAGCCTCGCGCCAAAGGCCGACCCTCGCGCCAGGGGCGCAGCCTCGCGCCAGAGGCGAAGTCTCGCGCCAGGGGCCGAGCCGCGCGTCAAAGGCGGAGCCGCGCGCCAGCGGCCTCACTGCAGCTGGACGTTTTCCAAGGGCACCTTCGCTTTTGTGACAGGAGGACCGCGGCACGAAGAAGCGCGGCCGCTTCCAGGCCCCGTGAATAGATGGCGAATCCCCTACTCCCAGCCTCGCCGCCCCGACGATTTATTATCGCGCTGCCGCAAGAACTCGCAGGAGTACGGCCTGTCGGGGAAGGCCCCTGCGTGAATGCCAATTCTCGTCAGCCATGAAATCAATATTCAGGAAAAGTTGAGAGTTCAAATGTAAATCTGCTTAGAGTCCTGGCAGCAGGTTCAGCTTCCAGGGAGGAAAAGTAATCCTTTTATGGCCAGCACAATACCACGAAATCTGTCGCTCCTTTCACGCCGCACATCTTGAAGCCGAGCCAATGTAAAGCGCCCACAGCCGCTTGGAGGAAGAAGAGGAGGGCTGGCTGCTTACGCCACAAAACCCGCCAGGAACACTGACCGGGGTTAATAATAAGCAGGATTATCTTCTCGAAGAGAGAGCTCATTTTTGGATTTTGGAGCTTAGCGCAGATAATAATTTTACTGCACAGGCGGATCTTAAGACCATTTGATATGGAGCTCTGGACTGCATCAAGGGAAGGACCGACTGTACGGTTAATTCAGTGTCTGAACAAACAGCCACAGGCCTGTAGTTGCCCTGGTTATAATATGATATTAATCTGGGTCTTAGCCGGCTGTGCACCCATGGCGCTTTATACCAGGCCTTGCCTGTTGCATTCTTTGCCGGACAGTGGGTTGAGGATGAGTGGATCTGTCGTGAAGTGATGACAGGCTGAGTTTGTAGACTAGAACTTAGGCTCTTAACAGAAAACACCTGCGGGCCTGTATCCAGACAGCATCCACATCATGAGCCTCTTTAGATTGTGGGCCTCATTTATGAAAAGTGTTGCATCGCTGCGTTAAAACAATGATGCAACACTTTTCAGTGCGCCCTCCTTGCGACACCATGGATGCACCCTATTTACTGAACGGTGCTCCATGTGGCAAGGATTTACAGATACGTCAGTATTCCTGACAAATCTCTAGGTGCAAAAGTGACGCATTGCTGGAGTGTGCCTGAAAACAGACACAACTCCAGGAATGTGTCCTTTCACATGGGCAAGCCCTAAGTGAAATGGCCTACACCAGTCTCATGCTTTCTGTGAGACAAGCGTAAGGATTTCATGCAGTGGCGTTCTAGTAGTGTCGCAGTGAACTCTAATAGATTTCACTACAACACTTCTACAAGCCTTTTTGACGGGGGAACGTATAGACTTCCATCCTGCATACATTATACCAACACAGGTATAATGTAGTGCAGGGCATTGCAAAGTGACGCATCTGCCTAGATGTGTCACTTTGTAAGTTTGGCTCAACCTGGCACATTTTTTATGTCGCCGTAGTGTCACAAAAAGTGATGCAACAGCAGCTCAAAGGGCTCATAAATAAGCCACAGTCTGCATTGCATGGTGTATTGCCAGTCTGTACAATCAGGTATGCACTTTGTGCAGTCTTTACTGGGGGGCTTTGGTAAAAGGACTTGAAACGTAAGTATTGCAAACTTCTCTGCAGCAACAAAAACAAACTGTCAACTCTGGAGGAGTACATGGCAGTTAAATCTAGGTACATTTAGGCAGTGCTTTCATAGGGCAGGTGCTGTCTGGAACTGAGTCCCTGCACTTCTTTAATTTGAAAGGAAGACTTTTCAGATCTGCTGCAATACATTTAATTGGGAAGTACCAGCACTTCTGAGGAGCAAAATGTACTCTAAATAGTGAGTATAAGCACTTCTGTATGTCATTTTAAAGTACTGCATTCAGAGAGTTTTAACTGGTGACCTGGAGAGGTATTCATTACTTATGGTATTAAATAATGTCTGACATCCCAGGTTGAACAATTTATTGGGTGTGATAAATCGCACCTATTCCAATTTTTCTAACAGAAATGGGGAACAACGTGTGGTCTTTTGTGCTTACTTCACCAAATTCTGCATGTCACAGTCATTGCCTAGTCTTATTCCCTTTTAGATTACAGCAGGTTTGATCAGCTGTATCCAGGAGTGCAGACTTTATCACATCTGAAATTATTAGGTGCATAAGGTCGGCAAAAACATGGGTTTGCACAGGGTTTGTTATCATCTGGGCTGGTTGCTATCAGGCCCCTGTTTGTTTTCCATTGCAAAGGCTGCCACGTACAATACAGTGTAATGGCAAATATGGTGGCTTAGCCTTTGTGAAATGAGAATATGAAAATCGGGTACTTCGTTCATTCATCAGAACCTACAGAGCCCCCCAACAGTTGATAATAATGACACTTTCTATTCCCTGTAGGTCATGAAGCACTTTGTTGGATCATAACAAACAACACATAGAACATATATAACATTCACTTTCAAGGTAAATACATTTCTTACAGGGATGTGGCCACATTGTCAAAAATGCTACTTTGCAAAGCAATCATTGTTTTTTAATCATATTGTTGCATTAAGAGGCAAATTCCCTGTCATGGCTCTAGTGGCCATTGCTGCCCTGATTTTTGTCACAGTCCGGCAAAGCATTTGTTTTTTGTCGTTTGTCCTCCATTTGACGAGGCATCTATTCACAG
Source organism: Lissotriton vulgaris (assembly GCF_964263255.1). NCBI lineage: Eukaryota > Metazoa > Chordata > Amphibia > Caudata > Salamandridae > Lissotriton > Lissotriton vulgaris. The sequence continues at coordinate 902,572,826 of NC_141687.1, forward strand.
AGGGGAAACCTTGCTAAATGGGCTGAAACTTCAGTGCATTGCTGTGAGGTCGATGAGTACCCAAACGTCACCTGTCTTTGAGAGAGTGACTGCTGCGCTTGTCACCTGGCTCTGTGAGTCTGACAATGGTTGCAGCGTGCTACCCAGTGAATGGAAAGAGCTTTTTCCCTGTGTCCTTCAGGTGATTGACCAGCCTCCCCATGTAAAAGGTTCTACCGGTCCAACGTTTCCTAGGAGTGGTCTCCAGGGGCTCTACTGCATGGGGCAAGCTCTTTGCATTATTTTCTGGCATATTCCTGCCACACCTACATCTACACAAGAAGTGGCTTCTTTCTTGGGCCCAATAAATATTTCAGCGGAGACAGTACGAACTAGCCCACGAGAAGTTCTTGTTGTTCGTAGCACTGACATGGGCGAATCATGCAGCATCTATGCAGTTTCTGCTTTGAGTGGCCCACCACATTTTAAAGCTTGTGTTCCCTGGGATACAATATTCCAGCATCTGTCTTCCTTACCAGGCCGGTAATGGGTGCAGTCACAGTGCTGTGCCAGTTGCGTAGCATGAAGTCCCCTCAACCACTTGCTTTAGGACACTACTACGCCATTTGCTTCCATCACTTGGTGGCAGGGCAAACGCTTTCAATCTCTCCCGCTACTGAGGGTGAGCTGGGTGGGCCTGGACCCTTGAGGTTCCCATCAAATCCCTCCCTTGGTCGAGGATTCAGAGGTAGATGAGCAAGGTTGCCCTGAGCCTGGAACTGTAAAGCAGTTCCAAAAATATCGTTCAGTGTCTCTAGCTTTTATCAGTGCTGCAGAGTATGCTAGCGTGTATAACCCTACTTGTGTTAGCACCCATGAGACTACAGAATTATATCAAAGAGAGGATGTTTTGGGGACATAACTGCTTAAATATGTCTGTCCTGTGTAGAAATTCTGGTGACTTATCACCAGAACTATCCGTAGACCACCTCTTCTTGTTAGCCTGTTGGCTAGTTATTTCCCACGTGAGAAAGACTTGAATGCCACAATGTCCAAATAGTGACTGCTTTCGTTTGCCATTCTTGGCTGGGCTTTTCTGCCCCTATTGATGAATTTCTTGACAGGTGTGCCAACAGCAAAAAAACCTTTGGTACCAGTGAATTAAATTCAAATCAGTCCTGAATGAATAAGTAGATACATTTTAATCTTTAAAGAGTAAGAACATGGACCGGTAACCCTTTGATGCAGCAAATTTAAGGCGTTGTGGAACCAGATACTGTTTGGGTTGCAGATCCCTTGGTGAACGAAAGTGCTAATTGTGAAAATCCATGCTCATATATATTCCGTTGGTCTTAGATCCTTGAACATCAGATGGTAAATAATCTGTGAGCCTTGGTTCTGAGCTTGTGAAGTCAGTAGGTGATTGCGAACACTCCTTTAGATTAACGATGATCGTATACTCCCACAATAAGGGAAACAAATATTGCTCAACCACTAAGCACCATAAAAAACGTGTAGGTCTATATCTGTGGCACAAGTTAGCTAAAAGATCTGGGGTTTTGTGTTTGCTTATTGTATGGATAATATTTGTTTTTATAATGTAAAGCACGGACTGGGCATTCAGTTAGTAAGATGATTTGTGTGTTCTGAGATCTGAGTATCTGAACATGATTACCTACTTGGGTAAGCTTTGGATTTCTCTGCCTCTTTGCCATTGAGTCAATTGCCAAGGTGAGTACATGATCATTTTATTTGGGGTCCATTAGTACTATGAGTTTAGTACATCAGTGGTAAACAACTCCAGTTGTCACAAGCGGTTCCTATTAAACCCTGATGTTCCCTCACTAACGCTGGTGCATAGAGAGATAAGGACTGTTCTGGCCCAACTAGTTCTGCATGTGACCAGATTCAGCTTGGTCAGACAGACACAGTGATAACCTGCAACCAGTCATATCCCTGGATAGAGCCACAGTGTTAAAAATTCGCTTTCAAATAGAACGTTTTCATATTTATTTTCCCAAAGTTCATGTTTTTTTTCCTGATAAGTTATACAGTTCTTATTTTAAATGTCACTAACTTAGTAAAATATCCTTACTTGGTGAAGGCTTTTAAAAAAATTCATCCCACAGTTGGCCAAGTTCAACTTGCAACCCCTCGTTTTTGGTAGTCCTTGCTAATATGAATTGAAAACGTTAAGCTGGATAACAAAGATGGGCGTTATAAGGCACTGGCGTTGGGTGTTGAAGTGTAACACTACGATAAGTGTTAAACACAGTTGAACAATGTCTAAATTGTATTAATTGTATTGATTCTAAGATTTGTTATTATTTGCAGCGATGCTGGGGATATGGACCAAGAGTAGCTGGTTGATGGATGTACAAAGGGTATTGAGTCTGGAACAGTTATTCAGATATTTTGTGTTTAGGTTTTGTCTTTGTTGGGTGCCAAAATTCGCTGCTGATATGAAGAGGTTTGTGGATGTCGGTAAGGGTCGGACTGGCGATAGCGGGCACCAGGCTTTACCTCGGTGAGCCAGAGATTCCAGCTGTGGTGGCTGCTTTGTCACTGGGGGCCGGTTTTGCAGCAGTGCTGCAAAATCGCCCCCCTTTAACAAAATTAAAGCGGCAGCGGTTCTCGCAAGTAGAGCTTCTCAGTGGCACAATAACACCACCCCCTCCTGGGGCGAGGGGTCGGTCTAGTGCAGTTGCCAGGGCTGGTTTCTCTTCCCATTCCCGCTGTGGTGCCCGTCCACCACCTCCAGTTCAATGATGATCTGCTTATTTCCAACTCAGAGTTGGCTGTGTGGCTGATGACATTACATTGTAGCACCATGATGCTTGATAGAAGCATATTAGAAAATGTGTGGTACCTTTACACACCCATAGCTGCCTATATTCTCGTAAGAGATATAATTTCTCATTTTTATGGGTTGCTCGCTAGCAGCCACGGCCCGTGGAGGGAGTTTCGGTGGGGCGGAGAGGCAGGGCGGGGGAGGGGCAGGGTGGGGGCTGCTAAAAACTGGAGTATGGATAATTGAAAATAAGTAAACAATTTAATTAATAAATGCGACAGGACCGGTTTTTGGAGCAAGAACGAGAGATAATGAATGCCTAAATGGTCACGACTTGATGGCATCACAGTTAAAAGTTACTTAATGCAGGAGGTACATACCCTGGGGGAACTGGACGAAAGTATTTTCAAGAACTCTCACGACTTGTGAACAATACAAGATATCGTCAGTGCAGACACTTTATGAAAATCGATGTGACCATTGACCAGAATATTACTAATCAAGCCCTGAAGAAGTCACAGGTGTGATGAAACGCGTTGGCGACAGGCAATTCTGTATTCTTTTAATGAATTTCAATAAAGAAAGTAAACCTTCAATCAAGACTTTGAGAATTGTTTATCTTTGGGAAGCTGTTCACACTGATATTGGATTGCAATTTTGAATATTGTGCAACCTACTATACTGATCTATATCAAATACGTATGTGCCTTGGTGCGGGTCATTTTTCTTTAAGCACTGGGATGCTGTTTACTCAACTCCACTAAACTTAAAAAAGATATTAAATAAAGATCAAGCATTTCTTTGAATGTTATTTGAATCTTGCAGCAAACGCCTAAAGTATGATAAAGTAAATTCAAAAAGTGCATTTTATTAACCTTTAGAACCATTTCACCCTAGTACACCAGGTCATATCAGTGTATTGAGAAGTATTTTTGAAAAGTGATCGTTTTCAAACATGAATTTTGAAAGATTTTTGCTTCTACCCACCCTGACAGCAATTCCAGTGGTGAACTAAGAGACAAGTCAGTTATGTGCGCCCTTTGGGTAGCCTGGGTTGCTATTATACAGAAACAACATTATAGTTTATTTAATCAAACACATAAGGTTTTGCACAGCGCTAATCCTGATGTCTTGTATTTGGAGGTCCTCTTATATGTGATAATGAAGTAAAAGGAGGCAAAATGCAATATAACAATTACCTAGGAACACACAGATTGATCAAGTCGGGGAGCCGGGATTGATCCAGATTTTCTGGTCTCGCATTGTGCATTCAGAAACGAAATGTACATGCTTCGCCCCCCCTACACTCACCATATCTCTTCCTGCGCCCTCGGCAGCCACCCTGCTGTCTTCAATGCGGCCCTCAGTCACTTCACAGACGAAACTTTTGGGCCCCTGGGAAAATGTTTGCGAGTACCTATGCCTTAAAGGAACAGAATAAGTCACCATTGCCGATTAACAGGCAGCTCTGAATTAATTCATGATTCTCCATGTCACATGGTCCGACAAGCTCTGTAATTCACTTCGTTTAAAGGGTTCCGTTTGAGATGGCCTTCTGGTTACCCTGCAATACTGGCTTAAAAATCCAAACAAAGAACAGAATAGCAAAGCGCACAGACACAAGCATCAAAAATAAACAAAGCTATTAGATAATTTCACTAACGAGAAACCTAATTTGCAAAGGTAATTTTTTCCGAGGTGTTTGATCTTTGCTAACCTTGGTTTCATCAATTTTTCGAAGCTTATGTAAACTTTTTACAATTAGATGAACTTACCAGAGCAGGCAAAGTTACTTTTTTAAAGAAAGCTCGTGAAAAAACCCTCAAAAGGCAGGTTTTTGGGGAAAATTTTTCAGAAAAGCTATGTTAAACACAACATTTCACTTGCAGGTGAAGGTTAACATACTATGCAACTTCACAGAGAGGATTAGCAGTAGATTTTGCAGAATACACAGTTCTTAACGTCTGCTGGAAGCCATTAGCGAGATGAAAATATGGAACTCTTGCAGCAATGAGCACCTGTGTAAAAAAGCATATGATATTCTGTGGTTTTAGAATATGTATGTTGGTATATGGTCTAAGGTATGTCCATCCGACAGTCCATAGTAAGGGCGGATTTATTTCTTTTAAGAGATCAACACAGAACATCTAAACAGTTTTTAGTGTTTTCTCATTCTTTTCGACTTTAATCATGCTTAAAGTTAGGTGTCCTGCTCACACAGTGACATTACTTGGCCCTTGATCTGTAATATTTAAATATTTGTGAAACTCTCTCTTAGCACTTAAGCTGAGACATGGCACTGTCAGCTTCAAACAATACAGGTTTGGCTAACGGGCAGTAAATATTGTTAGGAATACTTATAACACTCCCTTTATATTTTTCATGTGAACCAACATTTTTAAGGCCTTCAAAACAGGAACGAGAGAGAGCGACTGTGTGTATATATTTGTGAATGTTTCTGTAAAACTCCCGATTGAAATTCGACAGACCCCTCGCCATACCGGACTGAAAGCACTGTACCCAACTATTTACTACAGAGTACATGTTTGAGGGGGGAGGGGGAGGAGGGGTGGAACATCCCAAGAACCTTCCCTGCCACCACCCCCACCCCCGAAGCTGCGCCTCTGTATGTCACTCTCTTGTTGTGGTTCAGTCAGTGCCACAAAAGGTGCCTGGGGTGCCCAAGAGAACCACTGTTAGTGGATGTCTGTGCAGAAAGACATGCCTCCCCCCTTCCTCGTGCCAGTCCCAGGAGGACTGTGGGGCGCAGCTGGGCCCGAGCACGGCTGGGATTAATCACTTGTCCAACAGACAGTATTTCACCATCCTCCTCCGGCCGGCAGCTCAGCGTGACTCCTGTCAGGCGCTCAGACGGTGTCTGGCTCTCTCCGGGGTGCGTGCAGGCAGGCCGCGCGGTGCCCCCTGTGTGTAAATATGAAATACCGCCTCTTCCTTGTCGCCGGCCACCGGAGACCGATGGCACATTAGAAAATACTGACGCGTGCTAAGCGTGGTGAAAACTCCAATCGATGCACCAGTTATTAATGGTTTCCACTTGATCCATTTACACGTTAGGGTTTTTGGGCGTCTGCTGAACTGTGACGGGGACTGAGAGCATCCCATCAGAGTGTAGTTGCCTCTGGGAATAGTAATTAGAGCTAGGATGACCAACTGGCATGGGTGCAGATTCAGGACGGTGAGTGTAAAAATTCAGGACAAAGGGCCAAAATTCAGGACAAAAATTCAGGACAGGAGGTCAAAATTCAGGACAAAACTTCGGGACAAAAGGTAAGTTTTACAGACACATCAAAGGAGGTCGCGCAATAGTATATAATTAAGCACATCCATATCCAAACATATTCAACCATTTGCAAACCTATCCATCATGTATTCTTCCATCCATCATTTCACACATCCATCCCTCCATCCACCCTTTCACTCATCCATCCACCCTTTCACTCTATCCATTGGTACACTCAGCCATCCGCTCTTCCACCCATCCGTCCATCAAGCCATTCATTCATCCATCCAGCCTTTTAACCTTTCACCCATCAAGCCATCCTTTCACTTACTCATCCATCCACCCAGTCACTCATCCCTCCACCCATTCAGTCATCCATCCATCCTCTCTTTCTCACCATCGACCCTTTCATTTAGCCATCCTTCCTTCCTTCCTTCCTTCCACCCATCCAGCTACTCATCCACTCAGGAATCCATCCATTGACCTTATCAGTCATCCATTCACCCTTTCACCTCGTCACTCATCTATCCATCCTTTTGTCCATCTGCCCTCCCTTAAACTCACTCATCCATCCTTACATCCACCCTTTCACTCATCCGTCGATCCATTCACCCTTTCACTTATCAATTCAGCAATCCATCCATCATTTCACTCATCCATCCACCCACTCACTCGTCCATCATCAACGCTTTCTCTCGCCCATCGTCCACCCTTTCACTCATCCATCCATCCTATTACTCATCCATCCACCCTTCTACCCATCCATCTACCCTTTCACCCATACATCCATCTTTTTACCTTTTCTCTCATCCATCCTTCCACTCACATCCATCCATCCTTTTTCTCATTATCCATCCATTCACTAATCTATCCAGCAATCCACCTTTCCCTTCACTTACTCACTCACCCACCTTTTCATATTAATTATGAGCTGAGCCTTTGTCTGCAGAGTTGCAAACAGAAGAGGCCCATCAAGAACGTCACCCCTGCTCTAGTTCCTAAAGCAAGGCATGGGGCAGGAAAGGGTTCACCATGCCCTTGCAAGTAGGCAATCTGAGTCATGCATGATGCACAGTGCCAGGCCATGAGGTGACTCTGACATGGTTTGTTTTCTAGGGCTTTAAGTGGGATGAAAAAACGGTGGGGTCTCTCCAAAGTGGGTGTGTGATGTATTTAAGGGCGTGGCTTAAAACACCTATGCAAAAAATCTGTGCTTAGTATAGTGTACCGCCTGACTGGTATTTTGCCTCTTGACATTGTATCCAGATATATAACACAACAAGTAACGTTACACCTGCAACAAGCCAGAACTATTGGCCTTGTCAATGGTTGTTAGTTGCATTAAACAAAGGCAGCAATCATGGTGGGGCTAGGGAGCTTGGCAGATGAAGAAGCATGAAGAGAGCTTGCAACACGAGGGAGACAGCAACAGGGAGTGCTGCACCGGAGCGGGTGAGTTTTTGGCAGAGGGAGAAGCACACAAGGGGGAGGGATAAAAAAATGCATTCTCATAAAGCATCTAAAAAAAGGGAGTTCACTAAAAGTGAGCAGTGGAAGGCTAGAAGACAGCCAATCACACAGAGGACAAAGAGAAGATGGACAGGATGGGACAAGTAAAGACATTAAATAAGAAAAAGTAAATGAGAGAAATAATAAAGCCAGCCAATGGTGAGCTACAGATGGGCTGTAAGTCCCTGTAAGTTCTTGGAGAGCCCACAATAGGTCTTTTGCATCAAGCCGGATCGTGCTGCATAGTACACTCAATGTAAAAACACCCAGTCCACCTCATCCTTTCCATATATAGACCCAAATCTAATGTTCATGCAGTTATTAAAATACTCTAGTAACTGGGAAGTGGATGATCAGATTGGGTGGGTTGGAAAGTTGGGAAACAAAAGCAGCGGGGAGAAAAAGCTAGGCAGGAGCATGCAAAACAAAATTGACACGCACGTTTGCACCGCATGCTGCTGTTTGCACGGATTTTTAAGCACAAAACGTGCCACCGGTGCAAAGTGACAGTGTGATGAGCATTTTTTTGCTATTTACAGAACCCTGCGAAATTTCATGGAATTTTTATTTAACTTTGTGGAATTCCACAGAGTGAAATTCTACTAGTTCTGCCCAGGCCTAGTGGTGAACCGGGTTCGAGTGCCAGCCTTGTCACAACTGCCTGTGATTCTGGGCAAATCACCTAACCTCCCGGGAACTTATATAGCAGATCCTCATGTAAAGCGCTGCACTGCCTTTGGATCGAGTTTGCGCTGTATATAACTACAAAAATAAATAATAAAGCGTCTGGGCACTCCAGTAGTCTCATGCACTACTGCTTTTTTCAAAGTAATGTACAAGAGAGGCTGGTACTGGGCACCTCTTCTAGATTGGGGGAACTACTGCCACATTATCGAACCTCCACATCCGGGACGGCCGCCATTACTCTCTCAGTAGCCTTTTTTCACTGAATACATTTTCAGCTACATGTATTGGTAGCAGCTGGAAACAAAATAGGATGGGCGGTCAGAATAGTATGACTATCCTGTTGGAGACATCATTGTTAAATTCAAAGGACTTTGTTTGCTTTCTGTTTCTACGTAGGGAAACTTCTGAAGGATTACACCAAATGTAATATTGTTGCTTAAAAGCAGGTTTCATTATAGCCCTTTGTTGAAAAGAGACATTTGCTTGCTTTCCAACCCAAGCCCAGACTGACCCATTGTCATTCTGTATGTGGCAATCAGCGGCATACAGAATGACAAAGGGCGGGTGGGGCTGCTCTTGTGCTCCGAGGAGGAGTGCAAGGCGGCCCCATCAAGGGGGTAAAGCTTCTCACAGGGGAGCAGCGCTGCTCCCTGTGAGGGGTAAAATTACGGACAAAAGGCGTCCGTAAAAGGCATCCTCACGGACAACGGACGTGAGGTCCATTTTACGGACTGTCCGTGAAATTTACGGACGGTTGGTCACCCTAATTAGAGTACCTGTGTCTTTTGGTTTCAGTGTGTGATTTGGTGTACGTGTATCATTTTGCTTGTATCTTATACTTGCTCTATTCACTTCAGTGTACAAAAAGCAATAGTGGATCTTGCAACGGCGTCTAGCAGCATACATGCCAATAAACCCTGCTTCAGGCGGGAAACGAGCGATTTTTCAAGCCAAAAATGGCTTTATTTGAGCTGTCTCGCCCCTGAAATTGCATTTTCTACAATAGAAGTCAATGGGGAATTATCATTCTCCTGATTTTTTATTTTAAATCTCCCACGTCCCTGTAATAAAAAATGTTGGCATGTATGTAGTAGAGACCCTTGCTGATTGGTCCATTAGAGTGTCCACAGGAAAGACAACACTGCAGGAGTGCTTCGCTGCACTTTCAGCGACAAACCTCGATTTATGCAGGCATGAACTCCAGCTTTTTTATAGAGATTTTTGAAGATCATGAGCAATCAATACCCTACAGTCAATGGGCCCGATTCACAGAACTAACTTAAGACAAAATCCTAAACTTACTACCATTTTGGTATTCACAGAGGATATATGATATTACAATGCGTACTTTTAGCACGCATACCATTACCACTGATTTTTTACAACACAGGTCATTTTACAACGGATACTTTTACAACACAATACCTACAACGCAGATACTATTACAAAGCATACCATTACAACGTAAGTATAGGTAAGTATATAATATTAATATATATTTTAAATAATTATTTTTGTAATATTTAATTTAATTATTCATTATTTAATTATTAAATAATTATATTAATGAAATGAATTTTAATTTTATTATTTGTAAATATATATTAAAAATACCCCTGAACCCCAAAACCCAAACCCAGCCCTAAAACCTAAAAATACCCCTGTACCCCAAAACCCAAACCCAGCCCTAAAACCTAAAAATACCCCTGTACCCCAAAACCCAAACTCAGCCCTAAAACCTAAAAATACCCCAGTACCCCAAAACCCAAACCCAGCCCTAAAACCTAAAAATACCCCTGTACCCCAAAACCCAAACCCAGCCCTAAAACCTAAAAATACCCCTGTACCCCAAAACCCAAACCCAGCCCTAAAACGTAAAAATACCCCTGTACCCCAAAACCCAAAGCCAGCCCTAAAACGTAAAAATACCCCTGTACCCCAAAACCCAAACCCAGCCCTAAAACCTAAAAATACCCCTGTACCCCAAAACCCATTCCCAGCCCTAAAACGTAAAAATACCCCTGTACCCCATAACCAAATACCACCAAAAAATGTTTTTTTTTTTAAAAACGTACCTATAATAATACTTACGATGTAATGGTATGCGTTGTAATAGTATGTGCGTTGTAGTGTATTGCGTTGTAAAGGTATGCGTTGTAAAATGACCTGCGTTGTAAATGTATGCGTGGTAATGGTATGCGTTGTAAAAAATCTGTGGTAACAGTTACATACCATTCACAGAAGGCACTTACTCATTTCGGTATTCACAAAAGCTAGGACTCCTAACTTTAGGACTCCTAAATGCCTTCTGTGAATACCGAAAGTCTTAAAATTAGGATTTTTCTCAGTTTAGTAGTAGTAAAGTTAGGACTCCTAACTTTAGGACTCCTAAATGCCTTCTGTGAATACCGAAAGTCTTAAAATTAGGATTTTTCTTAGTTTAGGAGTAGTAAAGTTAGGACTCCTATGAGGCCCAAAGTGTGCAAGGATCAGTTATATCTAGCGAAAGAAGGGCACAAGTCCTGTACCAATATAGCTGTAAATATCCACATGTGGGCAGGAGCTGCAGGAAAAGCACCAGGAACAGACATCATTGGAACTTGTAACAGGGTACTTTAAGGTATTGGCATGTGATGCAGTCAGACACTCTTTTCCTCAAAGGGATTCATCCATCTACAGTGAGTGAATTGACTAACAAGTGATGCTAACTTCCTCATGTCTAGAATGCATGCCATCATGAGTATCAGGAACAGACATCATTGGAACTTGTAACAGGGTACTTTAAGTCAGGTAGTATGGGGATATCAACTATTACTATGGGTAACCCGAATATGGGATCCATAGGATCTGATACTGCATCACTCCAGTAGAGACACCTTGGTGGGGGTTATATTTATGTTACGTTACATTACGTTAGGCCTTAAATTCTTAACTTAGTATTCAAAAGAAAGCTTATCGTTAAATAGTATTTCCAGATTACCTACTATCAGGAGTTTTGCCCAGAGAATGTGTCCAAATGAAATAATAGGTCTCTAATTGTCCTCTCCAAATTCAGATTTATTTTGGTTTGACTCTATTAAGGCCCTGATTACGATTATAGGTGCTATTTATCGTACCTGATAAAAAACAATACCATGGGATCTTTATTTATCAGGTGCAGTAAATAATACCTATACAAGTTTATGGTGAATAAGACGCAGATTTTGGTGTTTAACACACCAAAATCTGCATGATACAGTAAATACTGAATGATTTTCTCCAGTTTGATTTCAGCAGGTTTGACCGGACGAAAGATAGCGAAAGTTGAGGAATGTAATGCATCTGATCATTATCTGATGCATTAAATAACACTCAACTCCTAATTCTGATCCATGCGTAAAAAGGGGTTTACGCACTAGTCGGAAAAAAATGACCAACTTGTCATCAGCAGTGAAGGCTGGTGCAGGTAAGAGCGGTGAGGTGGGGTAGGAGGGAGTCGACAGAAGACGACGAGGGAAGTAAAAAAAAAAAAAGAAAACCACTTACCTTATGCTTGCCGCATCAACGACTCAGCAATGTGGTGAGCACAAGGTTAGTGTTTTTCTTTTTTTTACATTTTATTTTGCCTCGTCGTTATATGTCGACTTCTGCCCGCCCCACCACCCTCCCCTCTTCTGCTCTTGCCTGCACCGGCCGTCAGTGGTAACCAGGCCCCACAAAGTTTAGTTTATTGAGGCTTTAATGGATAGTAGGCCCCCATTTGTTTAGAGCAGTTGACTTCAGACTTTTTCCTGCATTGCTCTCCTCTGTCTGATATAATGTAGAATGTAGTCGGGTCCCCTAAAAAAGCATAATGGCATTGCGCCACAATTGTTGTGGAAATGTGAAATACTGCGAGCAAAGTAAAACATTGTGGTGGAACACTCTAAAAAATGAAAGACTAATATTGAGTATATCTTTTTTAATTAAACACAATAAATACATGCCATGTAAACATTACAAGTGAGAACAGAGCCCACAACTTCAGAAAATAATTAAAACAAACCTATCGCATGAGTTGCTTTTTTTACAGTAATATACAGACTTTAAAATCGTAATAATGTGTCAATGTGTATATTCATATATAGATAGAAATAGACATAAGTGCCATGACAGTGAAAATGAATGTGACTCAATGACGCACATTATTTAGAGGATACACACTTATATAAATGCATATTCACACATTTATTATTACAGTGCATAGGGTAAATTCATATCTAATGTTCTGGGCCTGTAGGAGATCCCATAAGGAGCTTGAGGGCTCTCCGGCGCTGCAGTGTTATTGGGGAAAGATCTTGGTAGAGCCACAGTCAGATGCCCTCAAAGTCAATGATTTTCAGTTCACGGGCAGCCGCCATGATAACTTCCTTCTGCCGGTAATAATGGAGGCAAGTAAGTATGTCTTGAGGTTGACCTGGCCCGGCAGCCAGTCGCCCATCACAGTGAATGCGATCCATAGCGATCTCCTGGTCCCGCAGGGAAGGAGCCACATGTTTAAAGAGACGGGTGTTAAAGTCTTTGAGACTGCTTGGTACCGCCTGTAATGGGGCGCCTTTAATTCATATGATGGAGCGACAGGACAGGTTCTCAAGATCTTCAAGCTGATACCGGAGGTCTGAGTTCTGGTTACGTAGTGCCAGCAACTCCTGCAATGGCCCTGCAACACCTCCTCCCATGCATTTCGTCCCTCTTCCAATGACGCCATGCTCAGGACCACCGCTCCCACATCATGATGGATCTCCTTAACCTCGGTCACAATATCTAGCTTGAGCCCCGCAAAGTCATCCCGCAGGGTCCCAGCCTTGGTGATGGGAGATTCATCTTTGGCCATTTCAACTGCTCGGGTGTTGTCTGTAGAGAGATCGGGAGCTGTAGACCCAGGCATCCCATCTACTTTCTTAGCCGTAGATTTAGCAAAGATGTCCTTAACCGAAGGGTCATTTTTCACTGCGAGGTGGGAGGATATGGCTGGGTCACAGTAAGATCACAAGGCGGACTAGCCACCACATCACCACCACGTCAGAGTTCCGGCACCACCAAGTGCTTCACAGCAGAGACACTCCAAATGTCTACAGTCAAGTAGAGTCACAGGGACCACACCTGCACAGGACCAGGAATGTCCTATCACCCCAAGGGGATCAACTCATGCCCCTTCCTGCACCAGGTGGGAATAAACTGTCAGCCTTGTCAAGTCACAGGCAGAAGGCTTCAGCCTCACAGAGCTTCCAACAGGCACACTGGGAGGAGGTCGCACCAAGGGGCTCCGTGCACTTCCTCGCCGACACCAGAGCCCAGGGAGTTAGAGTGGGCAGCTCACCTGGTGCTCCTACCGTGATGCTGCCATCAACTGATGTCCAGTGCTCAGAGGTGGGGACTGGATAGAGTGTCCCATGCAACCCTCCTTACTCCCTGCAGAGAGCCATCTGCATTGTGTCACAGCACCCCCCAGGCAGGCCCTCATATGCCAGCTGGACGCCGCCAAATGACCCACATGTAAGTTGTTAATTGTATTTGGGGGGGTGGAAGAACATGCCGCACCAGCTGCAGCTCCAGCTCAAGTCTCCTTGGGGGCGGCGCAGACCAGCCCAGGCACGTAATGACAGGGTCAGGCCTCAGCCTTGGTCCTCAGGCCCCGCAACCCAGACTCCAACAATGGGCCAGAGGACAGATCACACCGTGTCCACTGCAGCCCAGCCCCGGGTGTACAGCGATGGTGGCACAAAAGTCTAGAAGGCAACAAAACTGAAGGCTGCCTACAACCACAACTCCGTGGCCCGGGGACCCTGGCTGCAACACCACACCACCACGCCCCAGGCTGACAGCCCTAACCCTCACTCACTGAAGGCATGAGGGGCCTGTTCGCTGTGGATCAGGGGCCACAAGACAGGCCAGACACAGGCTGCACCCTGAGCACCAACCCCCAGTCGCAGGCTTCCTCTAGATCCAGTCCCCTCGATGCCTCGACACGCCCGGTCACCACATACCGCAGCAGGCTGCTTCTCACTAGCCAAAACCACACCCTCAGTGGGACAGCATGTCTGTCCCGCAGCTGGGCCGAGCCAGACGTGGCCCTCAGGCTCCGCATCAGTGGTACATGCCGCGCGGGACCCGTTGATCCAGTAGAGCTCCAAGGTGTGCAACATACTCGGTAACCAAAATTAAGTTTACAAAATCATCGAGTCAGGAGAAGTTAACTCAGAGTAAAGGGTGGACAAGGTTAAGTATTTACGTAACAAAAAAGCCTGAATGATTATGTTGACAAATTATGTTATATATTTAAAATATGGATCCATTTCATGTGTGGGTGGGTGAATGAGGCTGGTATGGATTATTGCTCAGGTGATAGAAGATCCTGCAGTAGGTTGGTTTTGCTTTCACCTCATTCGCCCCAACAAGTGTTTGAATCATTTATGGTGTAAATTAAGGAACGCCTCAGTAAATCACACAGTCCGGGGGAAGGGGAATGTTAGGGGTTTGGAGAATGGATTGGAAAGGGGAGTTGGGTAAATGTACAACAAAAAAAACACTATTACAAAAAGAACGTTCATCAGGGGGATGAGTAGCACATCATCATCAATCTATTGTGGAAAAAAGTTAAGGAATGACACAGTTCAGTTAAAATCATTGCAAACAGTCCTTCAACCCCAGAGATCCATATTATATCTAAATGGTCTTGTACATTTTTTTTTTAGTTTTATATAGCACGAACTAGACCCGAAGATATCAGGTATCAGAGCGCTTTACATGAGAACCAGTTTAGTTACACAAACACACACTCATCTTTGTTAGCGACAGGGAGATTAAGTGATTTGCCTAGAATCTATAGGCTGTGGAGCGTCATTGCCCAGACTCGAACCAGGTTTCCCAGCTTCGAGGTTGACAGCTCTTGCCGTAAGGCTACCAACTATGTTTCAAAAATACAAATTATAGAGGAGTGAACCAACACAGTTCTAAAAGTTATGACTGTGAAAAGAAAAATGATACTGTATCTAAAATACCAATTTGGGTGGTGCATATGCATTCTTCTCAGAATGTCCGTCCTGGGTGCCTGGCTGATCCGGTCCGTAAGGTAAGTAGGAGTGTTATAAAGTTATCACCTTTCATGAAGGAGACAAGAAGGCCTGTGGATTGTAAAACAGAAACAATATTGCAGAGTCAAGGAGAAGGACAGAAGGTTAGCTTCATGAAGAGTATACCAAGACTCAAAGCCAGAGCATAGACTGCTGCAATAATTCTTTTTATGACTCATGTGTGATCGATTAACTGAGGAGTGAGAGCAATTTGTAACCACTCATGGACAAGTAGCTGTATGTACCGGGTTGATCTATCTCACAACTGTCATCCTGTCATTTAGCCGAGTGCATGCATCATGTGATTATGATGTGGCATCATAAGTCTGTATCCAGTTACAAGCAACAGGCCACCACTACCACAATCACATAAGAGGAGTTTCACATTTGAGTCACTACACGCAGCAATTGCCAAATCAACACACCTCTCTCCAGTCCACAGAGGTGAGTAGGCCTCATAGATATCATCAAGTTGGTTTCCCTTTGAAGTTGATAGCTTCCTTCTTCTGGCTGTACAGGTAGTGCAGCCCTGAGTCCTCCTATCCTCCTCCTGACTCTGAGTAATGAATCAGTCTAACTCTGTACTGACCTGAGCGAGATAGTCCTGGAGCGCACTGCTGAACAAGAAGAGGAACAGAATTTGAGTACTTTGTTAACTACAGTGACTGGTCTGGTCTCTGAAGAACCAGAAAAAAAAGTTGACCCTGCAAGTAAATCTCGCTAAGTGTGAAAGGGCCAATGACCTTCAGGAAAAAAGATCACACATCAGGCCCAAAACTTTGCAGATCATCAAATTCAAGTTTACAAATTAGTTGAACACCTTCCCTCACCGTCTGCCAACACATGAATAATCAATCATCACTCACAATTCCTCAATAGTATATCACTCATTGGTGCAATAGTTACCTGTTCCAATCGAAGCATGGTGGTACACAATTGTACATTCTTTTAGATGGAAGCAAGCAACACATTGGAATTTTTCAATCTCGGAAATCAAATGATCCTTATTGAGGTATGATCCCCGTACTGCTTTCCATCAGCTCACGAGATAAGACACGGCACTCCCACAGATACGGCTGATGGAAAGCAGTACGGGGTTCATACCTTCGGAGTGTGACCATATAAGCGACCTAAATTGGAAAAGAAAGGGGGTCACCGGTATGCCCACGTGGGGCAGTGAAGCAGTAATTATTCATGCATGAAATGACTGTAGTGTGGTGAAAACTGACCCTAAGAAATTGCCAAAAATATATACAGCAATGAAACATGTTGGCCCTCTATGGAGATAGAAGGCACCAGAGTGTCTTTTAATGTGGGCAAACCCACGGCATAGAATGAAGGAGGATAGCTAGTGGAGGTTTAGCTTGTTTTTAAATTTAATAAAATGGTTGAAAAAGCACTAGGTTCCACTTTATTAATTAGGGGGTCCGATATAGCAAGCACTAAGGAGATACATCCTAGCACTCACGTCACCAGCATTTTCTCCACTGGTTTTATTGTTCTTTCACAACTTTTGCACATTTTCGGTTATGGTATGGTTGTGCTGATGATGAGAACCTGAGCCCACTGGTGAGAACCTACCAGTGGACTCCCATGGTGTTACTTCAGTGAGGCACTCCATATCTGTTCACTATTTTTTCTTCTTCATATTCTTTTTGTTTTTTGAATCTATGTTACACTACACATTGGGTTGTACATAAAGGGAACGGAACTAGAAAACAGAATAGGGATTTGCAGAATTAGACAGTATATGAATAACTGCTAACATAGCACACCAAATTGTGGGAGCTAAGGACACGTAGAAATTTAAGTTGGACTGTTCATGAAGTAGGACTTGGTCATATTGTGTTAGATCAATTTGATCATAGTCAATCTCTCAACGTTTTGAGGCAAGGGACTGGTCCTTCTCACTAGGACAACTGCACAAGCTGCACTGAACACACGCCTTCTCCAAGCCATGCTGAGTGGAGCCAACTACCAGAAGAAGCATTTCATATTTGGTGCATGCGTCTGATGTTGAGGGAGGTTCTTCTATCGGTTATGAAGACATTGTGTTTCTGATGGACTAGGTTGGTCATGCACCCTAAAAGTCTCATTCCCAGAATGCTACTTAATACATTGTAGCCTTAATTGTGGATTGCTAGGGTTATATGAGGACACCTCCAGTGGGTATGTACTGGGTTTGGGTTATTAGACAGTCACTCACAAAAAACAGGTACCAATACGGTTTCTGCAAAAGTATTGTATATTTTCATTAATATGGGAATCAATTGTTCCTAGTATGTATTATATTTGGCACAACAGGGATTATTCTAGCCACAAGATCTCTAATTGCTTTCCAGGCCTCCGTTGAACGGACATTCAGATTCACGTAATAATCATACAATGCATGGTGAATTCACTTTGTGTACAGACTGTATTATCGGGGAAGAAAGGGTAGTTGTTATGGGTGAAGCTGTGGTATCTTATTTTATAAAGTGAGCTAAAAGCCTACCTAACCTGTTGGCTTCATCTTAGATCGTAGTGATTGTATGACTGATAATCCATACAATGTAATCTTTCAAATAGGTAGGCCTATTTCTGCCTTGCCTTGGAAAGAGTAGGTTTATTGGTAGGCAGGTAGATAAATCTTAATTGCATAATTTATAATAAAAACCACTGCAAATCACATAATCACTATAAATCCCTTGTATAACTCGTATATTTGTAATTTACACAGTTAAAATTATTACATTTCAGTAAATTCTACTAAAATAGTTATTTTTCTGTGTCAAAATACCACATACAATATCAATATTATTATGAAATCAACAGTCTTAAAATCAATTTATTATTCTATTTTAATAATCAATGCACATTTTCATTAATTCATCAATACAGTACTCCCAACATTCACCCTATACAACCTGTTTAACGTATCTCAATGCATTAATAGATATTAAAATCATAAGACTATTTCTGTTGAATCCCCAAAATCTTCAAATGTAATGCCTTAATTTAATAAACCTAATTGTACACCCAATTACTTTATTTGTCCTTCCTTCAAAACAGTGCTTGACTGCCTCTTTAAATGTTCCAAAACTCGCTCCCTTAAAAACTGGTTTCAGATTCTTAGGGTCGGATTACGAGTTTGGCAGTTTAACCATATTCTGATGCATGCAGCCTGAAACATTGACTTCGGTTGATGGAGTGGTTCCCGCCTCAACTGCGGCAGACTGCAATGTTGGCAATGCATACTCTGTCGGGGCTCCAGCTGCCCGCCGAGCCGATTAGAAAAACACAGCTGTACTAGCGGTACCCTTGCTGCTGTTCCTCAACGGCGTTAGGCCGTCAAGGATAGCTCTAAGTGTAGCACCGGAATAGTGCCCAATAAATGGATACAAAAACAATAAAGCTGATATCCATTGGCCAAGTGGAAACACTTGCAAATCACACTATAAAACACATCCCATCCCAGACCATGATCCTATGCCTCCCCACTGCGACACAGCAAGACAGACACCACAATTCTTTTTCAGATAAGGCAGTCCTTTTTTCTCTATCCCACCTAACACTCTCCACACAATTTTCTTGCATTTTTTCTAATATCCTTTGTTTATAGTTTTTTCTTCACTCACTTTAAGTTGTCAGTTATGGTGGATGAAATCATAGAAGTAGAGCCCCAAGTGTGTGAAGCCCATATCCAACATACTACTCTCTGTAGGAAAAGGGAAATGTTTGACAGGATAGGCAACAGAGTGAATACTGTTGGTTCCATCCTGTGCACAAAGCAGGAAATAAGGAAGAGGTGGAACAACCTGAGGAGGAAGGTGAATTTCCTGGCCTCTAAATAACACTTGGAGGCCCAGAAGACTGGCGCTGGTCCTCCTAGCACCCCATTACATCTCTTTCCCTGGGAGGAGAAGGTCTTGACCAGCCTGCATTCTGAGGGCTTTACAGGAGTTCCTGGGGGGAGTGGAGTCTGGTTACACCTCACTAACTGTCACAACACGTCAATGTCCTGTTTGCTCTAATCTCAGCTTTTGCTATTGCATTGTCTCTCTATTTTCCTAACATGCAATACTCAAAGTAGCAGAGGTGTTTGAAAGTCAGTGTCAATGTGTATTGTTGCATATAAGATCACATGTATCAATCCCCATTACATACCACATGTTAGAATGCTGTCTGTAAGTGTATTAATACTAAATCATCATCCCAGGACTCATAATATGGGTCAATATGTAAATGTATGGTCCATCCCAACTGCATTTTGACAACAGGTATGTTACTCTAACCATTGTGCAAGTGTTGGCCAGTACATATTGAAATTACTACAACTACCATGAGGTCCTGTCTCTGTAACTCAAAACAAGATTCAATTGTTATTTTTCCCATTCTCACTTGTCTGACCTGTAACAACTGGTGTTCATTTCTCATGGAGTTAGCCATTTGTCAAGTGTTGGGATGTAGAGATTGAAATGACTACAACTACCATGAGGCCCTGATCTGTAACTCAAAGCAAGATGAAATTGTGATTTTACCCATTCTCGCTTGCCTGACATTTGACAACTGATGTACATTTCTCATGGAGTTAACCATTTTTCAAGTGTTGGGAAGTAGAGATATAAATGACTACAACTACCATGAGGCCCTGTTTCTGTAACTCAAACAAGATGCATTTACTTTGTGCCCATTTTCACTTGTCTGACATATTACAACTGATGTTCATTTCTTGTGGAGTTAACCATTTGTCAAGCGTTAGGAAGTAGAGATTGAAATGACTACAACTACTATGAGGCCCTGTTTCTGTAATTCAAAGCAAGATGCAGTTGTGATTTTGCCCATTCTCACTTGTCTGACAAGTAACAACTGATGTTCATTTCTCGTGGACTGAGCAATCTACATATAATGCTTTACTCAGAGACATCGCTGCCTACTTAGCTTGATATTGTCCTGTCTCAATTGAAACTATTGATGGCATATGTAACACCATGCCAAGTGTGTGGCTCAAATATTTGTAAGGAAGCTGATTAGAACTGGCAGGTGACCCATTGACTCTGCACAACTCACATGATGACTACTGCTAAATATACAACCAATTTTATGATCGCCTGTATTGTACACAACTAGGACTTGGAATGGTCAAATACACATGTTACTTATCCACTGCGCTGCCTTAAATGTTTGGGAGCTGTTATGTTTGTTTCTTAATCGAAATTGCTACATATCAGCATACCTAATGAGCTGCTCAATTCTAGTATGTAGTGAATGTCTCTAAATGTCTGGCTAACAAGTTCAATACCATGCAAATATATCACAATTGTAATCCTTACCTATTTTGTTTTTGCCGTGTCTCTACTTACTGAGACACAAATATTTGGATGTAGATACCACACTTCCACCAGTAACAATGCTCTCTATTTTACAACAGGTCAATCTGGCAGAGCACCTGGGTGGAGCTTGGCCAGCGAACAGGCTCCCACTCCACCACCGGATGTAGCCCTCAGTGATGACAACTCTCCTGGATATGTGGACCTGGATAACCGTCATGGATCATCTGATCAGCCTGGGCAGATGGTAACAGTTAGTCTTACTGTGCCCACACCAACACCTCTCACCCCAACACTTCAGCCAACCCTGGTCCCCCCAACCTGTGTACCTGGTACAGTCACTACCATCTTGTGCCCCTAGCCCTTGATTCTGAGATGACAATCTCAAACCCAGTCACAGAGGAACCAGGAGCCAGTGAGAGAGTGCACCCTGGGCCAAGGTCACAGGCCAATGGGGGTAGAGTTCTTGGAAGGGGTACTGTGGGCCCGCTGAGTGAGGCCAGTGGGGCCACTCACTCCTAGGCCACCGTGGCCCAGTCTTGGGAGCCTATCATGAGTCCTAGGATGTGACAGGCCAGGTATTGCTGGAAATCCGGGAGATGTAGCTACTGCACAGGGACATAAACTAGGAGTTGGCCAACCACAACACCAACATGGGCCTGCTCATTGGGGTGCTGCTGGACATCAGCCTCTGTAGGGCGTTTTCACCACCACTTACCTCTTCCTGTGGTCCAACTACATATGGACCATCTACATCTGTGGCAGCCACAGGAAGGTTGGCCCTTTCAGAGTAAGATATGCCTGCATACACCCCTGTCTATGCAGCAGCAAATCCTGACACATTCACAAGTGGGTGGTACAAAAGGGGGTGGTGATGGACGGAGCATCTGAACCAATCAAACCTTCACACCCAGTCAAGAGATCTAGGTTTAATCCATCACCGTTCTTTAGCCCACTCTGCCACCCCAGTTCAGACATGGCCATATGCAAATCAGTCTGACCCTGAGCCTCATGGGAACAGTCCAGCCCGAACTGCCAAGCCATGCCTTCCCTGGACCGGAAACAAGCTTTCTAGGACCGGTTTCTGGCATTACAGCCGTCTTAATCCAGGCTGGCTTGAATCCAGTGGCAAAGTGAGCAAGGGACTCACGTCTGAGCATACCCTGCCAACTTATGGCGAACAAAGCAGTACAAAAGGGGGTGGTGATGGACGGAGCATCTGAACCAATCAAACACTCACACCCAGTCAAGAGATCTGGGTTTAATCCATCACCGTTCTTTAGCCCACTCTGCCACCCCAGTTCAGACATGGCCATATGCAAATCAGTCTGACCCCGTGCTTCATGGGAACAGTCCAGCCCAAACTGCCAAGCCATGCCTTCCCTGGACCGGAGCGGGTATGCTCAGACGTGAGTCCCGTGCTCTCCATGCCACTCGAATCAAGCTATCCAGGCTGATGAGGGCTGAAAGCCTGAAACCGGTCCTTGGATGCTTGTTTCCAGTCCAGGGAGGACCCGGCTTGGCAGTTCGGGCTGGACTGTACCAATGGGGCACAGGGTCAAGACTGATTTGCATATGGCTCGGTTCAAACTGGAATGGCATGGCGAGCAAAAAAACGATGGATTTAGGCCCAGATCTCTGTACTGGGGTGAATGTATGACATTGTTCTGCATTCTCTCCATCACCTGTTGTTTTTGCATTTGTCACCCCGAGTGGGACGGGTATGCTCAGACATGAGTCCCATGCTCTCCATGCCACTGGATTCAAGATATCCAGGCTGATGAGGGCTGAAAGCTCGAAACCGGTCCTTGGATGATTGTTTCCAGTCCAGGGAGGACCTGGCTTGGCAGTTCGGGCTGGACTGCAACCATGGGGCACAGGGTCAAGACTGATTTACATATGGCTGGGTTCAAACTGGAATGGCATGGTGAGCAAAAAAACAATTGATGTAGGCCCAGATCTCTGTACTGGGGTGAATGTATGACATTGTTCTGCATTCTGTCCATCACCTGTTGTTTTTACATTCGCAAGTGGGGACGTCCTTCATCCATTAAAAAATCCAGGAGGTGCCGATGGCAAGATACCCATCACCGACAGCAAGAAACCTCAACCTTAGTTTCCTTCAGTGTGTGAGACACATTCACTCTTTGGGTTATTTCTGGGTACTATTCACTTTCTGATGGGAGTAGTATTTTGAACTTTGGACTTCAGACAATTTGGCATATACAAGTATGCTTTCATTCACCATCACTGATTACTTCACTTTTTTTGTTATGTTTGTTTTTGCACAATGTACCTCTTCTCCTTTACCACTTTAATAAATACACTAGTCACAAATGTATTGTCTGTTGCAGTAAATCTCACCTCTAGCAATGTATATATGTACTCAAATGTGAACTTTACTATGCCATACCAAGCTACTTGTGTCAGCATAGAGTTGTTGTATGTACACAACATTTAGCTCAGGATTACAACTATGTCCCATCAACACATACATTCAAGGGTCTTGTCTTATGACATCTTTATTGCATTGTTCCAATCATAGGCTTACATGATGTCAGAAACTTAGCAAATCAAACATGACTCAGTGATCACATTTTCAGGTGCAGACCTTAAGAACACGGAAGGACAGGATACATCAGACAATTTCCTATAGAATAGGCAAAATAACTTTGGTCTATGTCATCAGCTGGAGCCATGTCGCCTACCTCATAAAAGGAACCCCATGGTAAAGAGTCAGAATATTGAGTTGGAAATGTCGACTTGCACTAATATAGAGTGCAAAATATCGAGATACATAAATATCGACTTCAAGAGTATTGTGTTCAAGAATATCGAGTTTGAGGTAAGAAATATTGTTTTCTAAATGAATTAATTGTTTGTTAATTGATTTTAATTTATAAATGTAAAATTAGTTATGGAAATTGTGTAAATATTTTTAAATGTGTGTGTTGGTGTTTATTGGGGTAGAGGGTAGAAAGAGTTTTAGTTTAAATTAATTAATCATTACTTGATAATTAATATTCATTTATTAATTGATTAAAAAAATGGTAATTGTTCAGTTTTTATTTTATTTGGGGATTTAAGTTCAATAGCTGTAACGTTTGGTTGGTACATTCATTTTTACATTTTTAAATGTGTTTTTTGATTATTAATATTTGTTTAATTGATAAATAATTGTTAATTATCGGGGTAAACTTTTTGCTTTAATTTAGATGTGTTTTGTAAATTGTGTGATGTTATAGGGTAGGAAAATCAATATTATATTCTTGTATTTTGTATTTTTTTGATCATACGTAATTTCTATAGCTAACTATTTATTTGATTGTAGATTTTATGTTAAATTAAAAAAATATATATTTTTATGACAATTTTAGATGTTTACAACACTATCAAAATGTTCTAATATTTTTTATTTTTATATGTGTTTTGTTTTTTATTATATTTTGTATTGTAGGTAATATTTTGTTTGTTTTTGAATTTGAATTTGGTTCTATGGGAATAGTAATTTTACCCCTCCACTATCCTACACTTCCCCTACTGTTGCATTTGCAGGAGTGGGAATAGTAATTTACACCCCTATGCTATCCAACACTTTACCTACTGTTGCACTTGCTAGAGTGGGAATAGTAATTTTTACCCCTCCGCCATCCCAGACTTTCCCTACTGTTGCATTCACAGGAGTGGGAATAGTAATTTATACCCCTATGCTATCCAACATTTTACCTGCTTTTGCACTCATTGGAGTGGGAATAGTAAATGAATACCCTCCACTATCCAACACTTTCCCTACTGTTGCACTCATTGGGGTGGGAATAGTAATTTTCTCCCCTCTGCTATCCAACGCTTTCCTTAATGTTGCACTCCCTTTAGTGGAAATAATAATTTTATTCCCTCAGCTATCCAACACTTTCCCTACAGTTGCACTCATTGGAGTGGGAATAGTAAATTATTCCACTCTGCTATTCAACACTTTCCCTACTGTTGCATTCGCTGGAGTGGGAATCGTAATTTTTACCCCTAAGCTATCCAACACTTTCCCTACTGTTGCACTTGCTGGAGTGGGAAAAGTAAATTATTTCCCTCCGCTATCCAAAACTTTCCCTACTGTTGCACTCACTGGAGTGGTAGTAGTACGTTTTACCCCTATGCTATCCAACACTTTCCCTACTGTTGCACTTGCTGGAGTGGGAATAGTATTTTTTTACCCTCCGCTATCCAACACTTTACCTACTGTTGCACTCATTGGAGTGGGAATAGTAATTTATTCCCCTCCGCTATCCAACACTTTCCCTACTGTTGCACTTGCTGGATGCGAATAGCAAATTATTCCCCTCTGTTATCCAACACTTTCCCTACTGCTGGACTCGCTGGAGTGGGAATAGTAATTTTTTACCCTCCGCTATCCAACACTTTCCCTACTGTTGCATTAAATGTAGTGTGAAATGTAGGTACGAAAAATATTACATATGTTAATATTTTAATTTATATTATCATTTTTAAAATTTTTATGTTACAGGTACATGTATATATAATTATCTTTATTTTTTAATATATTTCTAACATTTTATAGTTAATTAAAATTATTATTTATTAATTATTTAAAAGTAAATATATATATTACATTTAATAAATGTATGTTTAATTTATTTTTAAATTACATTTATGACTTATAATTGTTAAAATGTAGAAAAAATCTAAAAAAATGTTTAAGGTAAATGTATTATTTCATTTATTTTACGTTAATTTCTATACATATTAAAAAAACGATATTTTGTACTTCAATATTTTTAACAACGATATTTTTTTCTCAATATTTTTGTACTTACCATTATGAACCTAGGAGGTCAATATTTTTGACAACAATGTTTATGTCCCGATATTTCTGTAGTTCGATATTAGAGTTGTCAATATTCTATCAGTGATCAGAATCTCACATCATTTAAACCAATAAACAGACACATGGCAGTACAACAGTCTCTGATCACAGGGTCATTCCAATCCAGTATTGCTTCATCTGTTGGAAGCAACAAACAAATATCAGTGATGTGCCGCAAGCACTTTGGACTACAATAAGCAGACACATCAACAGCTACACACAGTTTTTATACAATGAGGATATAGCCAATGTGTAAAAAAATTAGCATGCTATGGCCCTACAACAATATTTTGTTGGA
Organism: Lissotriton vulgaris; assembly: GCF_964263255.1. Classification (NCBI taxonomy): domain Eukaryota; kingdom Metazoa; phylum Chordata; class Amphibia; order Caudata; family Salamandridae; genus Lissotriton; species Lissotriton vulgaris. The sequence continues at coordinate 902,598,610 of NC_141687.1, forward strand.
GCACATGATGTCCAATGGATTCCTTTTAAGTTCCATTCTATTGCTGTCAAATTGTCTTGGTATAGGATTTGTACACCCAAAGTCAGTGACAGACATTCCCAGGGACAATCCATGTCCACTTCATACATTCAAACAGCATCACACACCTGCTAATATCACAACTCTGAAATGTCCAAATGAAGATGCCATGGTGAAGGTACCTAAAACAGACCAAACCAAAGACATTAGCTATCAAACCATACATATGACATAAATCACATAGTCAATGTCTGGAGAACACAGTCCATGGCAACGCAACACTAGCAAAATGAGCTTGTGTCAAAACCTTCCTCCACAAACACGTTTTACTGGAATTTGCCAAAGTTTTAACTTCCTCATTTGTTCCCTAAACATGCTCCTCACATCATCACAGCAAGAGTTGCTTTAAAAGTCAAGGTCATGACATCTCACAAAATACTTACGCTCATGAGAAGAAGTTGTCGAGATCTTGATGCAAGTAAGCTCCTTCCTCTTCAACGCTATGATCGCATTTGACATGTCAGGATCCTCACCCGTGGCACTTCATGGCCTCCATCGTCTGCGATAAAGGGATGTTCCATCGCAGGGCAATGTTGTGGAGCATGCAGCAGGCCACATTGATATGACACATATTTCCAGGGGAGCTGAGGAGGGCTTCCCCAATCTTGTGCAGACATCTAAACCTGGCCTTCAGGAGCCCAAACGCCTGCTCCACTGGGTGTGACCCTTGGTCACATTGAAGCGGTCTACCCCTGGCATTGTTAGATTCCTCAGCTATGCCAACAACTATGGACAGTTGGGATATGCTGAGTGTTCTAGATGGAAGAGAGGCATAGATACAACATTTTGTTGTACACTTTCTGATCATACTACCTGACATCACCCACACAAAGTTAGGACAGATCCAACTTAAAAACAAATCAGACCCTTTCCGGTAGTATTTGTGACATTAGCTGGGATATGGTGCTGTTCCACAGTATGAAGGACTAATGGGCTGATTTTGGGAACTGGGCGCAGATGTTTGAGATGTACAAATCCGGTAAGCAGACAACTTGCACGTTGATAGAATGGAAGTGCTTCCTGTTATGGTAAACATGTTCTCTGGCTTGCAGTGGTACTAAGGCAATATGGGTGCTATCAATGGCTGCAAAGTGTTCTGCATTCTGTCCATCAACTGTTGTTTTGCATTTGTCACCCCGAGTGGGATGGGTATGCTCAGAAGTGAGTCCCATGCTCTCCACACCACTGGAGTCAAGCTATCATGCCTGAAGACGGCTGATAGCCAGAAACCGGTCCTAGGATGCTTGATTCCGGTCCAGGAAAGACATGGCTTGGCAGTTCGGGCTGGACTGTTCCCATGAGGCACAGGGTCAAGGCTGATTTGCATATGGCCATGTCTGAACTGGGGTGGTGTGGAGTGCAAAAAAACGATGGATTTAGGCCCAGATCTCTGTACTGGGGTGAATGTATGACATTGTTCTGCATTCTGTCCATCAACTGTTGTTTTGCATTTGTCACCCCGAGTGGGATGGGTATGCTCAGACGTGAGTCCCATGCTCTCCATACCACTGGAGTCAAGCTATCCTGGCTGAAGATGGCTGATAGCCAGAAACCGGTCCTAGGATGCTTGATTCCGGTCCAGGAAAGACATGGCTTGGCAGTTCGGGCTGGACTGTTCCCATGAGGCACAGGGTCAAGGCTGATTTGCATATGGCCATGTCTGAACTGGGGTGGTGTGGAGTGCAAAAAAACGATGGATTTAGGCCCAGATCTCTGTGCTGGGGTGAGTGTATGACATTGTTCTGCATTCTGTCCATCAACTGTTGTTTTGCAGCTAATAATGGCTCCAACCACGTGGGATGCAACCAAATCCATAAAAGTCAACCCTCACATTGACTAAATCCTCACATCTGAGGAACTGGATGTAGATGTCAATGTGGCTCATCATTGCTGAGAGCACATCTTGTAGTACTGAACATCGGTTGTGACATACCACCAGATATAATCACAGGGTATTGAAGAGAGCCTGTGGTCAGAAAATGCAATAAGTCTCACAATAAATGGAATACATGTGTGATTAGTGTTTTGAGCTAGAAGAACAGGGTCCAACTGATGACATAAATCATGTATTGTTCACCTATTTAAACAAAACTTCTTAATGACATCCCTTCCATGGTCAGAAGGTCTGCAAATGGATGGTACACTGGAGGCTGTCATCTCCTCCCTCAACAATTTTGAACATTGGTCACAGTGTCCAGAGTAATATATATGAAGAGTAAGCCAAACGTAAATGTCACAACACATAACTTGTTCAGTAAGCATTACACATTATCCACATGATCATTGTCTACTGTCCAACATCAACCATTAATCCCCATTGTGGCCTTTATATGTGTCTATAACATAAATGTGATGAAATCTACAGATGATATGTGTCATGGAAATCACTTGGCAATGGAGAAGACCATATGTAAACATGTTAGCCTTCATTTGGATTGGTGGGGACGCACATAACAGTCCCCAATACTGTAGTTCCAAACACTAAAATGGCAGAAGCCTGACCTTGCATATAGGGCATTCAGAACCTATCACTGACAGCGAAAGTTGATTGCGCAGAGATTTCATCCATGGCGAATACAGCCATGCGCTAACATTGGTGATTGTGACAGTTGCGGCCCAATGGCTGTGTCCGTCTATGCTGATGAACAAGTACCTGACTTATATGTACGCTGTGGTTTGAAAAATAACTCACTTGCAACCTGACACTGCTGCTATCAGCATCTCCTTCACTTTAGCTGCTGGTTGCCACCTCTGGGTGCAATCATGCCAGGCCAAGTAGGTGAGAGGGCCCCTGACTTCTCTCCAGAGAAGCTGGAGAAACTCATAGAAGAAGTGCTTCCCCTGTATGGCGAGCTCTGTGGCTCATCAGAGGAACAGGTACCTATCTTACATAGATTATTTACTCTGTTTAACTCCATCCTTTCCATTCCCACAGGCTACTGTGTGCTTGAGTCCCTTAGTGAATCCTGATTACTCTTGTAGCATTTTGTTATCCCTACATAGGACAATTCTGCAATGGATTGTCGTGCACTGTACATCGTGTACCTAACATCCCTATTGTGATGTGTATTGTGTGGTAAGCCCCACATTCAACTTGTGGTGCATGCACATATCTATGCATGTTATGTTATGTTAAAGTTATAAGGAACTTGTAAAGCGCATGTACACCAAGAGGTTCCATGGCGCTACTCTGGGACTGGTCAGAACCGGGTGGAGAGTATTAGTCGAGTTCTTGCTCAAATAGCCATGTTTTGAGCAACTTTCTAAATCCCAGTAGTTCCGTGCAAGACCGGATCTCCAGGATGAACAAGTCCCACAGTCGTGGGGCCAGATATGCGAATCGTCATACTCCTTGCTGATTCCGTTTGAAAGTAGGAATAGTTAATAGCTGGAGATGCTTTGAGCGGAGGTTACGGGAGGGGGTATACCTAGATAGCAGGATGTTAATGAATTTGGGGCTCTGGCTATGTAATGATTTAAAAATTAGGCAGCCTGTCTTAAAGGCAGTCCATTGAGGAATCGGAAGCCAATGTAATCATTTTAAAAGAGGTCTGGCAGATTGCCACCTAGGTTGCTGGTGGATCAGTCTTGCTGCCTGGTTCTGCACCGTCTGGAGCCGTTTGGTCAAGAAGAGTAGCATCCCCAGGTAGATCGAGTTGGCGTAATCCAGATGTGATAGTACCATAGCTATCACCACCTGTATCAGCGCTCCGTGAGTGAGCAGATAAAAGATCTTTCGGATCTTTCGTGATTGAAAAAAGCAAGTTGTGTATACGTTTTTTGGTACCTAGCATGTATTTGCTGAAGAGATCATGGTAAATGTGAAAACAAATGTAAAGGCTTTACAGCATGAGCTGTGTATGTATACTATTGGGATGATGTTAACTATATGTAAAGTCCCACATATCACTCAGTCCAGATCAGAACTCTCCAAATTGTTGTCTGGGAGCTAGCCATATCTCACAGACCCTTCAGAGTGCCACACAACCGTGAGATCATGTTTTGGATGGCCACAAGATGTACTTTTATGTATTGAAGTGGTGGAAATCTGTCTTCATGAAGAATGAGTATGCTCAGCCTGCAGAAAGCAAGGCCTGACAATGAGTTGTACCCATCATGGGCCATAGCCTAGGCTGGGGAAGAGTTACTTTGGCAATCCAACTGATGCACTATAGACCTGTAGATATTTGGATGTACCTAAAATGAGTTTCTGAACCATAGTGACTCGGATTGCTTTTACATGGACTACATTTGGAATGGTGACAGAGGAACCCCCTAACTTGATTCTTCTTTCCATTGACCAACATTGTCAATGTGTGTAATTTACTTATGACTGATCCCTTACTCACTTTTCTATAAGTCATGCTTGCTCTGCACAGACCTATTGCACTTGTGAGACACTAGCAGTGCAGATAGTTGGTTTTTTCTGAAGAAAATTTTATATATAAATCACCAGCTTTGTTACATTAACACCTTCGCTACGGCGGCTATTCCGCCGCAGCGCTAACGGTCGCGGGGGGCGCGTGGCTCACCTGCGCGGGTGACAGAACAGTTCCGTCATGGCTCGCGGGTGAGCTGTGCTTGTGACGGAACGGTTCCGTCACGGCCCCGCCCGCTTAATGAAACGCGCCGCGCAGGCGCAGCCAGCGGGCCGTGACGGAACCGTTCCGTCATGAACACAGCCCACCCGAGGGGCGTGACGGAACGGTTCCGTCAATAGCGTCAAAAGAGTTAAAGCAAACAAGCAATGCATACAATGGTCTGTTGATGTCATCCATGTAACAGTGCCACCTAGGGCAAAAGGTGGGTCCTGTGATGGCAGTACATACCACACAAACCCAATCAGAAATAGTCCACATGTCCACACATCCCCAAAGAGGAAGCACACAGTGACACACATGCCAAACCTTTCTTTGTAACCTAGGAGTTAGGATGTAGTCTATACTATGGTACCAGGCTGTATGGATCGTACGTATAAGGTCAATTGGTGAGCCAGTAATGGTGTCTATACAATCATGTACAAGTAGTTTACCCTTCAGAAGGTCACAATGGTTTATTGTGTTTCACAGTAGCTCACATCACAGTACATTTATGATGGTCCTGGGCTATATGATGTTAGTTGGCTGGCTTTTAAGTATAGGACATGTAATAGATATCAATAGAAACTGGTTCGCCCTTGAGAAGCTAGACGTTCATGTGTGGGAAAACCATTTGTTTTTTATGAAAACCCTCACCCACCAACCTAGTTGGTGGCATGCTTCATCATCGGGTCCCACCCAAGGCACCTCGGGTATGCTTCAATGCCTGATTTACAGCAGAGCTGGTTACATGTGTGATGTGTGCAGAGTGATGCCATAGTGGTGGTGTTTAAAAGCTGTCCGTTGGGTCACTTTCAACTAAAGGTAACTATTTTAATGTTGGACCCACTGGCTGTATTAAAAAGAGAGGTGGATATGGGTAGAGATTAGATTATGTCTCTCATATCCTAAAAGTAAAATCAGGTCTACATGTTTCAGCCAGGCAGCTACGTTTATTGGCTTTCTTCAGGACCTATGTGTACATGTGTTATAACTCCAAGAACATGAATGGCCAGGTGTGATTAGCGTGGCCACTGGTGATGCAGAACTCGCTAAGGTGCTGTGATGAGGAGGTAGTGTCCTCCTGGAGTTGTTTAGTGCCTGTAGGGAAAAAAAGACAAACTATACAGACAAAACATGAACACGCGTACTTTCAGTAATAGGGGATATGACACCCCACATGAATTCTGAGTTAGCGATTGATCAGAGCATTCCAAGGAATTTTGTCATTTAACCCGGTTTTGTGGGTTGATAAGCAGTAAATCCAACGCTTCTCTTTATGTAACAGTAGGTTCTCATCTGTTGTGGTAGTGGTTTCTATTTGCTCTATCACGACCCATCACAAGGCATAGAGAGCCTCTATACCAGCCTTCTTCAGGATGAGACATAGCGGGTCATAGAACGCATGCTGGAAGGAACAACATGGGAGTACAACACACCAAGGGAATTTATCCTACAATGCGCCACCCTTGCCCTCAAGGAGAATTACTTTGATTTGAGGGGGACTTTTTTTCCAGACAAACTGCACTTCAATGGGAAGTACCTTTGCCCCAAGCGTGGCAGGCACGTGTGTGTACCACTTTGAGACTACACACATACTTCCCCTGAAAATCCATTCACTGCCAACACAAACTTTTGGTGTCGTTACATTGGCGATATCCTCATGATTTGCTCAGGGAAAGAGGATTCCCTAGCAACCTTCATGACCCTTATCTGAGGTTTACCAGCACAGCAGATGACACAAAACTGGCATTCCTAGATCTCACAATCGGAGCCAAGGAAAGATTGCTACAGACCACCACCTTCTACAAACCAACGGCCAGAAACTCATTACTCCATTTCGACAGCTTCCACCCACGCCCACTCAGAGAGGATCTGCCCTACAGCTATTCCTCTGCATTAGGAGGAATTGCAGCAATATTTAAGATTTTCAAAGACAATCAACTGATTTGGCTGCAAAACTCAACCAACGTGGTTACCCGCAAAGAATCATACGCTCCACGAAAAAGAGACCATAGAATCAAACCAGGGAGGCTCTGCTAGAGGACACCCCCTTAGAGGACAATACCATCCCCGAAACATGTGTCACCAAGTACAACCCAGTCTCCAATAGAGTAGCCAAAACCATCAGAAAGAACTGGCGGATCCTAAATACAGGAGGACTGAAATGGGAGCAACCGCTTTTTTCATATAAAAGAGCAGGCAGGCTGAAGGACCGTTTGGTCTCAACCCGCCCAAAACAACCACACACCCTGACCACACTGTCCTCAAGACATGGGGTCTTCCAAACATAGTGGGTAATTTCCCATGTGGGAACTGCTGCGTCTGCCACCTCACACTAACCACAAAGTCTCTAGAGTTAGAAGAGGGCAAAACATGGCATCTCAGAAAACACTATAACTGTAACTCTACACATGTAGTCTACCTGATTGAGTGCCCGTGCGGTCTCCGCTACATTGGGCTGACCAGCAGGAAGATCAAGACCCGGATCGAGGAGCACCAGAGTAACATATGCTGCAAAAGGAACACCACAAGGATGACGGAGCACTATATCGAGAGTGGACACACGCCCAATGACATGAGATGGGTTGTGATAGAGCAAATAGAAACCACTACCACGACAGATGGATTTACCGCTTATCAACCCACAAAACCGGGTTAAATGACAACATTCCTTGGAATGTTCTGAACAACCCCTAACTCACCATTCATGTCGGGTGTGATATCCCCCATTATTGAAAGTACGTGTGCCGTACATTAACACCCCACCAGACACAAGCGCACGACTGCCCCTTTCCCAGTTCTGAACCTGTGACACCTGTAAACCTGAATACACCCGGTAGGTGGCCTTACCACTTGAGAGTGGATTGGCCTGGGGACACATATTCTGACATTTCATGCCCTTTACTCATCCCGCCCTCCGATTAGCACCTACCTACAACTCTGTAACCCAAGGTTACCTATCACAATAGGCCCCACTGCGAGTTCTGGTTAACAGTCAGTTCCTGTTATCATTACGGGCCATGATTTTAAACCTGGTATATTTGCTTTGACTTAACACACCTGATTCCACTTATTGTGTGTTTTACACCCCATTAATATTCTTAAGCATGGGACACACAATTCGTCTATGCACATGGGGTCCCGGTCCTTCACAAAGCTGGAACCACATAGTCTGCTTTCATTGTCCATGCCGACATGCCAACCATCGCAGTGACGCGCATGTTGACAATCAAGGCCGGTCACTGGTGGGACAGCATGGACTTATAAGCCTGCTCCCCCAAGCTCTTCCGCATCCACAGAACACCGAATAGCAGGCTGAAGCAGGTATGGGAAGTGGGCAGACGACCATGAACAAGTAAGTAGTGCTCGGGGGTCTAGGAAATCGATCCAAAACTTGAAGGATCAAAGTGAGGCTGGGAACGCCTTCAGTAATGAGTTTCCTTTTCTTTTTCTTCACACTCTAAGTGTTTGACTACAGGTTCTGCCCACTCGCAGGATTCATGTTGCCCATGATGACGGTTTCATCATAAGCATTCCGCCGCAATACTTAATAAAACTACCCTAGTTACGTATATTTTCACAATGGTGCATAGCAATTCAGTATTACTGAGAGGTTCTGCACAAGAGCCACTCACCACTTCACTTCCGCATTATACCGCATAAAAAACGGACATGACACGCATCATGTCACAGCATTATCATGCTAATATCAGCAGCAAAAAGTATTATATGTTCATGTTTTGTCTGTATTGTTTGTCTTTTTCTCCATACAGGCACTAGGGCCCGATGTAGGTAAAAGGGATTTTCCGATTTCAAAATACCGAGGCGGGCCGAATCGGTATTCTGAAATCGGAAAACGAGATGTAGCAAACAAACAGCGAAATAATAGCGAATCGGTCTGCATCGGTAATGTGAATCGGTACGTACCGAATCGGCATGGACCGAATCGGAATGTACCGAATCGGCTACCACCGAATCGGAAATAGCCGAATCGGTAAAATCCAAATCGGCAATTACCGAATCGGAGGTATGAAAACACACCCATGGGCAAAAAGCCCATAGGAATGCATTGAAGAAACCGAATCGGTAAAATCCGAATCGGATTTTACTGAATCGGTAAAAGCCGAATCGGTAAAAGCCGATTCGGTAAAAGCCGAATCGGTAAAAGCCGATTCAGCCAATGAGGTGGCTCCCCCTCCCCCACCAAAACAGGGAGTGGCAACCCTGGCAGGTGCAGCTAATTAAGAACTTTCTGGAGAGCCAGCCTGAGCTGAACACTCACAGTTAGCAGCAGTGGGAGTAGGAGGTAGTGAACTGTTCTGATCAAGATAGCAAACCCTAGTGAGAGCCAGAAGTCCAGCCAGAAGAGGAAGCCAAAATTCAGCACCACCGAGCTGCAGGTGTTGGTTGAGGAGGTGGTGAGGGTGCACCGTCAGCTATTCGGTAAGCTGTCCCTCAATGTGCCAGACAGCACCAAGAGGAGGCTCTGGGCAGAAATCGCTGAAAAGGTCAATGCTGCAGGTGTCACCCCCAGGTCCCTGGATGAGCTGAAAAAGCGCTTCTATGACATCCGCAGCCTGACCAAACGGAAGATGGCTGAGATCCAGAGGCAAGCTGGAGGCACTGGTGGAGGCAGGAACCCGGCGCCACCCCTCACCGAGCTGGAGGAACTGGTCTCCAGCACCATTGAAAGGGAGAGCGTGACCGGAATTGGGACCCTGGACTGCTCAGCCAGAGCCACAGCTACAGGTAAGAAGCATGCGCATCATGACACACCCTACCAGATACCTCCCCATTAGACACAATGCACAGCCAAACCCCAGCACAGTACTGTAACCAACATACAAGAGACAAGCATCATGGTACATGTAGTCAGCAGAAGGTAGCAACATATGGCAGTGCAGAATCACAAGACAGGAAACAGTGGAACACATGCTAAGGAGAAGCAAGGACATGTGGAATGCTTTAATTGTACTGACTGTAATACTCCGGCACTCAATTTACAAATGCTTCTTTGTACCTAGGGGCATCATCAGGCGGACAACCACTGACAGCAGAGGCAGCACCACCATCTACCACTGCACTCGCAGGGCCCAGCACGAGTCAGGCTGCCGAGGAGGAGGAGGAGGAAAACACCATAGGGCTGGGTATTGAGAGAGACCTGGTAATTGACTTTGATGCACTGCACTCCCCACAAATGTCGAGCACACCCCCCTTGCAGTTCTCCCCAGAGAACTCCCCGACAAGGGACCCCCTTCCACCTACACCAGCTCCTGCCACGATCATGGCTGTGGCTCCGGTACACCCTGGCCTGGGAGCAGGGGCTCAGGCCCCGGCCAGCACCACACCCCCACCAGTGGCACCCCAGCCCACTCAGCAGGCCGGCAGCAGCAGTACCCGTCGCCGTGCCATTCCCAGCACTGCAGCGCCAGCACCGGAGGGCAGTGTCTTCCTGGGCCTTGAAGGGAAGATGGTCAAGATCCAAAGGCAGCAGGCGAAGTCGATCATGGCCTGCCAACGCCAGCTCAGGCAGCACAACCTGCAGATGGGGGAGATGGCAACAGGATTCAAGGCCTTCGTAGATAGCAACAAGGAGGTAGCAGCAGGTCTAGGCAGGCTAACCACTGCCATTTCCCAGTTATGCGGGAGGCTAGAGGAGCATGAGCTCTCGCGCAGGCGGGATGCCCGCGTGCTAAACCGCTCCATGAGCCGCCTTGCAGCTGCAACGGCCCAACTCTGTCAGCGCAGTGCAAACATGGAGTCAAGCCTCACACAAAATACCGCGGAGTTAACAAGGGGAATGGCCCGCATCACCACGGCAATGGAGGCCATGATCATCTCTAACACTGCCGCAAATCCTGCCCTGGACCTGGGGGATGCTGGGGACAGCAGCAGCCGCAGCAGCCCGGTCAGCACTGCGTCAGAGCCACGCAGGAGCACCAGGCGCTCCGCTGAAGCCGCTGGCCATCCTGAAGGGGGTGAGGGACACCCCAGTGGGGCTGCCAAGCGCTCAAAGAAATAGCCTTGCAAGGGCGGGTGAGGCAACCTGGACCTTAGACTTTTGTGTTCTTTGCTATTACACCTTTTTTTTGTTGCACATCAGTGCTGTAACTGTGTTGCAACAGTATTAAAAATTGCTTTTTCACCACAACCATTTACCTGTCTGTGCATCTGTACTCACTCAGAAATAGTTTTCTGTAATCTCCTCACGTCTGTATCTGCCATCACTTGGCGTACACACCCCAGCTGGCTGTGTTGGTGGCACAGCTCCGTCGTCGTCATGGTCCTCGTAGTCAGACAACTCCACCTCAGTGCCCTTCTTCACCGCAAGGTTGTGTAACATTGCACATACAGCTATGATCTTGCAGCAGGTGATGGGGGTATACTACCTTGCACCTCCACTCTTGTGCAGGCATCTGAATCGACTTTTCCAGATGCCAAAGGTCCGTTCGACAACATTCCTTGTGCTTTTGTGGGCCCGGTTAGACCTCCTTTGGCTGGGTGTGGAGGGGTTGAGGTAGGGGGTGAGTATGAATGAGCGGAGGGCATATGCACTGTTGCCTGGAAGGGAAAGGAGTAACATTACACACATGCATACATGTATTACACCTAGCTACTTTGTGTTATGGGGGTCTGATGATGTGTCACACCTAGGAGGTATCCTTCACCAAATTCGCCAGCCATCAGCCGTGCATAGATGCCGCTCTGTTGGAAAATATAGGAGTCGTGGGTACTCCCTGGAAATTTTGCTACCAGGTCTGTGATAGTGCACTTCGCATTGCAGATCACCTGCACGTTGATGGTGTGTGTAGATTTCCGATTGCGGTATATGTATTCTGTGTCCGCTGGTGGGCATATCGGAATGTGCGTGCCATCTATGCAGCCAATGATTTGGGGAAATTGTGCCATCTGGTAGAAGTCAGCTTTGGTTTGTAGCAGTTCTGCGTGGGTTGCAGGGAACGAGATGTATTGGTCCATCCTGTGTATCATGGCGTCAAGGAATGTGTGGAAGAACCTTGACAGGCTGCTCTGGGTCACTCCTCCTGCCGCTGCAACTCCACTTTGATAGCTGCCAGACGCCAGCAGGTGTAGGCTGCATAGCACCTGGACGTGTGCTGGGATGGCGTGTGCCCTTGGGGTGGGGTGGTCCAACAATGGTTTGAGGTCCCTGATGAGCTCAAGTATGGTGTCAGAGTCCAGCCTGTATCTCTGTAGGATCTCAGCCTCAGTGAGCATGAGCAGGGTTATCCTCTGTCTGTAGACCTGTTCATTTCTTAGCCATTCCCTCTGTCCTTCCTGCTGTAGCCGTAGCCGCCTCGCAATGACATAAAAAGCTGCCATCCTGCAAGTTGCAATGCATTTTGGGGCTGTTTTCTATGGGTTGGAGTTGGTTACCACCTGATTGTAATCCATGGTAAATACCGAGTGAGTTCTACCAATTTTGAGCCGAAATCGGTGTTTCTGTGCCTCCCTACATCTCCCCATCTGTCCGATTCGGGGAATTTCCCGATCGGTGATTCTACCGAATCGGTAGGTTCTCCGATTCGGCTTATGTCCGATTCGGTTCATCTACCGATTCGGTACATGGACCGAATCGGATAATTTCCGAATCGGTGTCACTACCGATTCGGTACATGGACCGAATCGGATAATTTCCGAATCGGTGTCACTACCGATTCGGTACATGGACCGAATCGGATAATTTCCGAATCGGTATTTGCATCCGAATCGGTGTATTACCGATTCGTTACATATCCGATTTTCGGTATGTACGTATCGGATTCTTTCCCATTCGGTACTCATTCCGATTCGGTTTTCGCTCCGATTTTGAGTTTTTTCATTGCCCTACATCTCGATGGCTGTTTACCGATCGGTAAGGGCCCAAAATCGGGATTTTCGGCCTTTACCGATCGGTAACAGCCTACCTACATCTGGCCCTAAGAAACTCCAGGAGTACACAACCTCCCCCTTCACGGCACCTCAGCGAGTGCAGCATCACCGATGGCCACGCTAATCACATCTGGCCATTCACGTTCTTGCACTTATAACACACATGTACATAGGTCCTGAAGAAAGCCAATAAACGTAGCTGCCTGGCTGAAACATGTAGAACTGGCCTTACTTTTAAGATATGAGAGACATAATCTAATTTGTACTCATATCCGCCTCTCTTTTTAATACTTCCAGTGGGCCCAACATTAAAATAGTTACCTTAAGTTGAAAGGGACCCAACGGACAGTTTTTAAACATCACCACTACGGCATCACTCTGCACACATCACACACGTAACCAGCTCCGCTGTAAATCAGGCACTTTGCACCTTGGGTGGGACCCGATGATGAAGCATGCCACCAACTAGGTTGTTGGGTGAGGGTTTTCATAAAAAAACAAATGGCTTTCCCACACATGAACGTATAGCTTCTCAAGTGTGAACCAGTTTCTATTGATATCTATTACATCTACTTGGGGAAATGAACTAGTTTACACACCCTTTTTCCGCTCTCTCTCTAAATTGATTTACAGTATAGGACATGACCAGGGTTGAGGATAGTCAGTAGATGACTCCAAAACTGTAGATTCATATCTTTGTAGTGATCAACATGCGAGAACTACACATGTGTTGTGTTGACTATTGATTTAGGCTTATGGTAGTTGTAATTCAAATGAGTGTCAAGCAAATATATATACAAAACTTGCAGTTTTAATCTGTGTATTCATCAATGGTATCCATACATGTCAACACCCATCAAAAGCAATCCATTTAGAAAGCCATCGCCCAGAAGGTGTGGACCCTGGTGGTCCATCGCTGGTACAGCGTCAATTGCAGGATGAGATGGGAGAACCAGAAGAGCTACACTCAAAAGATCATGAAGGTCCTGCTGGAGATGTCCTCCCAATGTGGATGGGGCACACGGACGACCCTGACACCCCTAATGGTCCACATACTGGCTATAGCCTACCCGAAGCTTGATGAGCAGTTCAGGGCCCAACAGCAGCTACAATGGGGTGAGTCCAAGCCAGATTCATACATGCTACACTGCCAACTTTGTGTGCTACAGGCAGGTATTGCCCCATTAATATTGGGGTGTCCCTTGTGCAAAGCATAAGAATAGTTATTATTTGTGTAGGTCGGGTAGTAGGTGCACGCAAATAATCTGCACTGTAACCCACCCATTCCCCTCACATGGACTTACCACCCTTTAATTGGCTTTCAGATTATACATTCAGACAAACCAGATCTCAGACACCTCAGTAATAAGGGCAGTATAAGATGCTGACATTGTGTATTCCCCACTAACTTCTCTGAAATCTTCACTCCACCTATGACTAGGCCTGATTAAGATGCCAACCAAATATTGGCGGAACTTCAGCATGTGAGTAATGTGAGGGTATCACAGAGATTAATAGATGTGATATTGATGAGGGGGTGAGTAATGATCTTACCTATTGTCATGTTCAGAATGACCTGCATGTCATTCGATTCTGTATTCTACAGTCCTGCTATTTTCAGTTGCTGTTACTTGCTCGTAGTGGGTAGGACGTATTCTCTTACCTGTTTCCTGTTTCCCATGAATAAACCTGAAGATCAATTCTACAACTGAATCTCCTACATCATTTCACTGGCGACGATCTTGGGACGGACCCTCACCCCTTCTTTGATGTCGTCCTAAGGCTCGAGCAGCCATTTAATTATCTTCACCCAGGCGAGAATCTTCAAATTTCTTCTTGCCTCTAAGGTATTGTGCAACGACCTTGAACTAAATCCATAAACTTTAAATTCATTTACGTCGCGAGCAGGAGTGCGAGATTTTTAAAATGCCAGTCACTGCTGAGGTTACTCCTACGTCATTGCCGCTGCCTACGCAGCTGAAACATCGCGTCCCTTGGCAACAGAGACTCCTTTGTTTAGCAGCTGATGTCAACGCAACGAACCTCAAGTCGTGCATGCGCACTCGCTGAAAACATTGTGTCTCTTAAGAACCGAGATGCTTTTGCCTAACAGCTGATATCAATGCTACGAATCATGAGTCGCGCCTGTGCATTCAACCAAAAGCCTATTACACATGTTTAATTGTCTTCTGCACAACGCTGTTTGGCCCAAACGGTCAATTAATCTTTGAAGTTTATTTCTACTACTTTTTGCCAGCACAATAAATTCTCTACTTACTTTAAAGGGAAAATTCACGAGTTGACCTGCCTGTCAGTCTTTGCTTCGCTTATAGGCACAGCTATAAAAAAAAGGTCTTATTCAATGGCCTGTCAACCTTCACTTCGCTGACAGGCACAGCTATGTTGGAAAATATAAATTGAATAATTCCTTTCTCCTGCCTGCTAAGCCAACATTTAATCAACCTTCGCTTCGCTGACAAGCACAGCTGTGTTGAAAACATAAAGTGAATCATTCTTCTCTTCTGCCTGCTAAGCCAACATTTTGTTCATTAACAGATACAACTTTAAATAGTTAATAACAAAAGTGAATTCCCTTTGCTGACAGGCACAGCTCTACATATCTACATTTGTTTTCGTTCTTCAAGCCTGTCAAGCTTTGCTTCGCTGATAGGCACAGCTTTACAGATTAAAAAAATATATATTTTCCACATCGGAGTTTGTCATATTGTATTAAGTATACTTATCGCTTTACATCAGTTAAAGCTTTCTTCATCCGCATACCTAATACCTCTTCTGACCGCAAGTTAACCATGCAAAACGTCACACCACCACCATTTTTCCTTTCTAATCCTGGCTAACCACCTATACGCTGGTCAAAATGGAAAAAAGGTTTTGTCTGCGGTGTATCGCTCAGTGCTGAGAGGAAATCAGCTTTATTATTGCACTGCTTAGGCTCTGAAGGACAAGAAGTCTTTGAACATCTACCTGATCTTAATGACTCTGAATCTGACAGTCTTAATGAATTTGAAATTTGTTTAAAAGAATTAGATAAACATTTCTTACCAAAAGTGAGTACAGTCCTCGAACGCTACCACTTTGGTAAAAGACTACAACAATCTAAAAAGACTTTTGAAATGTATGTCTCTCATTTACGTAAACTTGCTTCCACTTGTAAATTTGAAGGTGCACTAGAAGAATGTGTGCGTGATCAATTCATGCTTGGATGTTCAATAGAGAAAGTAAATGATGAATTGTGGCAGAAAGATTATCCAAAACTTGATGAAGTCATTACAATTGCTAAAAGAATCGAACACGCTTTAGCCTGCGTTGAAGTCATAAAAAAGAAAGAAAATGACCCTACAACGTCTCAAAATGAAAAAGTCCAATCTGTGTCTTATGTTAAATCCACTAGAGGTGTTGATTCTCGTAATATAAGTTCAAATCGTAAATGACTTGAGCCTCAATCTTCATGGCAAAAGAAGCCATTTCTTGCGAATTTCTATTGTTGTGACAATCCCGGTCATTTAGCAAATGACAAGTCCCTGCCTCAAATTCCAAATGTCTTCATTGCGGCAAAGTAGGACATTTCACAAACACTTGTAGATTTCAAAAGAACAAGAAAAATAAACGTGTTAAGGAAGTGTGGATACATGATGAATCTGATTCCAGTTCTGATGATCTACATTGCAGACAAATTCAGACAGACGTTTCTCAAGTC
The DNA here is from genome assembly GCF_964263255.1 of Lissotriton vulgaris. Lineage (NCBI taxonomy): Eukaryota > Metazoa > Chordata > Amphibia > Caudata > Salamandridae > Lissotriton > Lissotriton vulgaris. Next base: position 902,614,876 of record NC_141687.1, read on the forward strand.
AAATCCTCACAAGTCAAATCCGCCAGTCTGGTTGATTGTGTCTTGATAAATGGTAGTCCGGTTGATATGCTATTTGAGTCAGGAGCTAAAATCACCTTAATCCCTAAATCCGTTTATGATACCTTTCTTTTGGGATAAGTGAAAGTTTTCAAACCTGACATCAGACCACTTGCTTATGGAGGGAAACCCATCAAGTTGTTTGGGTATTTCGAAGGATATATTGAATTCAAAAAGAGATTTACAGCTGAAAATATATATTCTCCTCCAAGGGTGATATTATAGTAAGTTGGATCCACCAAGCTGATCTCGGTGTGATGCTGATTCCTGATCAAAATCATTGCCTTGTGTTGAGAGAAGGATGATTCAGAAAAGGGGGTGGTGATGAACAGAGTGTCTGAATTAAGCAGACCACTCTTACCCAGTCCAAATATCAGGGCTTGATCCATCACCATTATTTATCTCACTGCCCCATCCCAGCTCAGAACCTGGCTATATGCAAATCAGTCTGTCCCTGGCCCAGTGCATCATGGGAACTGGGCAGACTAAACTACCAAGCCAATTCTTCACCAGAAAGGAGACAAGTTACCGGGGACCGGTTTCTGGCATTTCAGCCGTCTTCGGCCCGGCTTGCTTGAATCCTGATGGAGCAGTGAGAAAGGGACTCATGTCTGAGTATACCCTGCCACACCTATAGTGGCCAAAAACGATTCAGAAAAGGGGGTGGTGATGAACAGAGTGTCTGAATTAAGCAGACCACTCTTACCCAGTCCAAAGATCAGGGCTTGATCCATCACCGTTATTTATCTCACTGCCCCATCCCAGCTCAGAACCTGGCTATATGCAAATCAGTCTGTCCCTGGCCCAGTGCATCATGGGAACAGGGCAGACTAAACTACCAAGCCAATTCTTCACCAGAAAGGAGACAAGCTACCGGAAGCTTGTCTCCTTCCCAGTGTAAGAATTGGCTTTTGTAGTTTGGTTTGCCCTGTTCCCATCATGCACTGGGACAGGAACAGACTAATTTGCATACAGCCAGGTTCTGAAACTGGGATGGTGCAGTGAGCTAAAAAACGGTGTTGGATCTAGCCCTGATCTCTTGACTGGGTGAGAGCTTTCTGCTTAATTCAGAGACTCTGTCCCTCACCACCCCTTGTTGTAAATATTTTTGTCCACCCTAAGCGTGGAAGGGTATTCTCAGATGTGAGACCCTTGCTCATTGCACCATCAGGATTCAAGCAAACCGGGCCGAAGACGGCTGTAATGCCAGAAACCGGTCCCCGGGAGCTTGTTTCCTTCCCAGTGTAAGAATTGGCTTTTGTAGTTTGGTTTGCCCTGTTCCCATCATGCACTGGGACAGGAACAGACTAATTTGCATACAGCCAGGTTCTGAAACTGGGATGGTGCAGTGAGCTAAAAAACGGTGTTGGATCTAGCCCTGATCTCTTGACTGGGTGAGAGCTTTCTGCTTAATTCAGAGACTCTGTCCCTCACCACCCCTTGTTGTAAATATTTTTGTCCACCCTAAGCGTGGAAGGGTATTCTCAGATGTGAGACCCTTGCTCATTGCACCATCAGGATTCAAGCAAACCGGGCCGAAGACGGCTGTAATGCCAGAAACCGGTCCCCGGGAGCTTGTTTCCTTCCCAGTGTAAGAATTGGCTTTTGTAGTTTGGTTTGCCCTGTTCCCATCATGCACTGGGACAGGAACAGACTAATTTGCATACAGCCAGGTTCTGAAACTGGGATGGTGCAGTGAGCTAAAAAACGGTGTTGGATCTAGCCCTGATCTCTTGACTGGGTGAGAGCTTTCTGCTTAATTCAGAGACTCTGTCCCTAACCACCCCTTGTTGTAAATATTTTTGTCCACCCTAAGCGTGGAAGGGTATTCTCAGATGTGAGACCCTTGCTCATTGCACCATCAGGATTCAAGCAAACCGGGCCGAAGACGGCTGTAATGCCAGAAACCGGTCCCCGGGAGCTTGTTTCCTTCCCAGTGTAAGAATTGGCTTTTGTAGTTTGGTTTGCCCTGTTCCCATCATGCACTGGGACAGGAACAAACTAATTTGTATACAGCCAGGTTCTGAAACTGGGGTGGTGCAGTGAGCTAAAAAACGGTGTTGGATCTAGCCCTGATCTCTTGACTGGGTGAGAGCTTTCTGCTTAATTCAGAGACTCTGTCCCTCACCACCCCTTGTTGTAAATATTTTTGTCCACCCTAAGCGTGGAAGGGTATTCTCAGATGTGAGACCCTTGCTCATTGCACCATCAGGATTCAAGCAACCGGGCCGAAGACGGCTGTAATGCCAGAAACCGGTCCCCGGGAGCTTGTTTCCTTCCCAGTGTAAGAACTGGCTTTTGTAGTTTGGTTTGCCCTGTTCCCATCATGCACTGGGACAGGAACAGACTAATTTGCATACAGCCAGGTTCTGAAACTGGGATGGTGCAGTGAGCTAAAAAACGGTGTTGGATCTAGCCCTGATCTCTTGACTGGGTGAGAGCTTTCTGCTTAATTCAGAGACTCTGTCCCTCACCACCCCTTGTTGTAAATATTTTTGTCCACCCTAAACGTGGAAGGGTATTCTCAGATGTGAGACCCTTGCTCATTGCACCATCAGGATTCAAGCAAACCGGGCCGAAGACGGCTGTAATGCCAGAAACCGGTCCCCGGGAGCTTGTTTCCTTCCCAGTGTAAGAATTGGCTTTTGTAGTTTGGTTTGCCCTGTTCCCATCATGCACTGGGACAGGAACAGACTAATTTGCATACAGCCAGGTTCTGAAACTGGGATGGTGCAGTGAGCTAAAAAACGGTGTTGGATCTAGCCCTGATCTCTTGACTGGGTGAGAGCTTTCTGCTTAATTCAGAGACTCTGTCCCTCACCACCCCTTGTTGTAAATATTTTTGTCCACCCTAAGCGTGGAAGGGTATTCTCAGATGTGAGACCCTTGCTCATTGCACCATCAGGATTCAAGCAAACCGGGCCGAAGACGGCTGTAATGCCAGAAACCGGTCCCCGGGAGCTTGTTTCCTTCCCAGTGTAAGAATTGGCTTTTGTAGTTTGGTTTGCCCTGTTCCCATCATGCACTGGGACAGGAACAGACTAATTTGCATACAGCCAGGTTCTGAAACTGGGATGGTGCAGTGAGCTAAAAAACGGTGTTGGATCTAGCCCTGATCTCTTGACTGGGTGAGAGCTTTCTGCTTAATTCAGAGACTCTGTCCCTCACCACCCCTTGTTGTAAATATTTTCGTCCACCCTAAGCGTGGAAGGGTATTCTCAGATGTGAGACCCTTGCTCATTGCACCATCAGGATTCAAGCAAACCGGGCCGAAGACGGCTGTAATGCCAGAAACCGGTCCCCGGGAGCTTGTTTCCTTCCCAGTGTAAGAATTGGCTTTTGTAGTTTGGTTTGCCCTGTTCCCATCATGCACTGGGACAGGAACAGACTAATTTGCATACAGCCAGGTTCTGAAACTGGGGTGGTGCAGTGAGCTAAAAAACGGTGTTGGATCTAGCCCTGATCTCTTGACTGGGTGAGAGCTTTCTGCTTAATTCAGAGACTCTGTCCCTCACCACCCCTTGTTGTAAATATTTTTGTCCACCCTAAGCGTGGAAGGGTATTCTCAGATGTGAGACCCTTGCTCATTGCACCATCAGGATTCAAGCAAACCGGGCCGAAGACGGCTGTAATGCCAGAAACCGGTCCCCGGGAGCTTGTTTCCTTCCCAGTGTAAGAATTGGCTTTTGTAGTTTGGTTTGCCCTGTTCCCATCATGCACTGGGACAGGAACAGACTAATTTGCATACAGCCAGGTTCTGAAACTGGGATGGTGCAGTGAGCTAAAAAACGGTGTTGGATCTAGCCCTGATCTCTTGACTGGGTGAGAGCTTTCTGCTTAATTCAGAGACTCTGTCCCTCACCACCCCTTGTTGTAAATATTTTTGTCCACCCTAAGCGTGGAAGGGTATTCTCAGATGTGAGACCCTTGCTCATTGCACCATCAGGATTCAAGCAAACCGGGCCGAAGACGGCTGTAATGCCAGAAACCGGTCCCCGGGAGCTTGTTTCCTTCCCAGTGTAAGAATTGGCTTTTGTAGTTTGGTTTGCCCTGTTCCCATCATGCACTGGGACAGGAACAGACTAATTTGAATACAGCCAGGTTCTGAAACTGGGATGGTGCAGTGAGCTAAAAAACGGTGTTGGATCTAGCCCTGATCTCTTGACTGGGTGAGAGCTTTTTGCTTAATTCAGAGACTCTGTCCCTCACCACCCCTTGTTGTAAATATTTTTGTCCACCCTAAGCGTGGAAGGGTATTCTCAGATGTGAGACCCTTGCTCATTGCACCATCAGGATTCAAGCAAACCGGGCCGAAGACGGCTGTAATGCCAGAAACCTGTCCCCGGGAGCTTGTTTCCTTCCCAGTGTAAGAATTGGCTTTTGTAGTTTGGTTTGCCCTGTTCCCATCATGCACTGGGACAGGAACAGACTAATTTGCATACAGCCAGGTTCTGAAACTGGGATGGTGCAGTGAGCTAAAAAACGGTGTTGGATCTAGCCCTGATCTCTTGACTGGGTGAGAGCTTTCTGCTTAATTCAGAGACTCTGTCCCTCACCACCCCTTGTTGTAAATATTTTTGTCCACCCTAAGCGTGGAAGGGTATTCTCAGATGTGAGACCCTTGCTCATTGCACCATCAGGATTCAAGCAAACCGGGCCGAAGACGGCTGTAATGCCAGAAACCGGTCCCCGGGAGCGTGTTTCCTTCCCAGTGTAAGAATTGGCTTTTGTAGTTTGGTTTGCCCTGTTCCCATCATGCACTGGGACAGGAACAGACTAATTTGCATACAGCCAGGTTCTGAAACTGGGATGGTGCAGTGAGCTAAAAAACAGTGTTGGATCTAGCCCTGATCTCTTGACTGGGTGAGAGCTTTCTGCTTAATTCAGAGACTCTGTCCCTCACCACCCCTTGTTGTAAATATTTTTGTCCACCCTAAGCGTGGAAGGGTATTCTCAGATGTGAGACCCTTGCTCATTGCACCATCAGGATTCAAGCAAACCGGGCCGAAGACGGCTGTAATGCCAGAAACCGGTCCCCGGGAGCTTGTTTCCTTCCCAGTGTAAGAATTGGCTTTTGTAGTTTGGTTTGCCCTGTTCCCATCATGCACTGGGACAGGAACAGACTAATTTGCATACAGCCAGGTTCTGAAACTGGGATGGTGCAGTGAGCTAAAAAACGGTGTTGGATCTAGCCCTGATCTCTTGACTGGGTGAGAGCTTTCTGCTTAATTCAGAGACTCTGTCCCTCACCACCCCTTGTTGTAAATATTTTTGTCCACCCTAAGCGTGGAAGGGTATTCTCAGATGTGAGACCCTTGCTCATTGCACCATCAGGATTCAAGCAAACCGGGCCGAAGACGGCTGTAATGCCAGAAACCGGTCCCCGGGAGCTTGTTTCCTTCCCAGTGTAAGAATTGGCTTTTGTAGTTTGGTTTGCCCTGTTCCCATCATGCACTGGGACAGGAACAGACTAATTTGCATACAGCCAGGTTCTGAAACTGGGATGGTGCAGTGAGCTAAAAAACGGTGTTGGATCTAGCCCTGATCTCTTGACTGGGTGAGAGCTTTCTGCTTAATTCAGACACTCTGTCCCTCACCACCCCTTGTTGTAAATATTGTGTTGAGAGAAGGTCATTCAACTCTTCAAAAGAAGCTTCTACGTCATCACACACTTCTGTCCACAATCATAAACCGACCAAAACTTTTCAAGTAAACAATTTACGCTCTGAATTTAAAGATGTTTTTAGGGAACTTTTAGGCTGTTTATCTGATTACACTCACAAGATTATCTTGAAACCAGATGCCGTCCCTGTAACTTGTAAAGTACGCAATGTGCCCTTAGCTTTGAGAGATTCCATGGAAGAAGAGTTAAAGACATTGCTCAAAAAAGGCATTATTGTCAAGACAGAGGCGAGTGATTGGCTGGCTCCCGTGGTCCTTGCCCGTAAAGCTTTTGGTGAGGTCAGGCTTTGCGTTGACTTTCGCTCACTTAACCGTGCAGTCATAGCTGACAGGTATCCCCTTCCTAATATTACAGAGATGCTAACACAATTAGCTGGAGCTGAAGTCTTCTCTACTCTTGATCTCGGGGCAGCGTATCATCAAATTTAAATTGACCCTAAGTCACAAAATTTCACAGCCTTTATAACGCCCTTCGGCACTTTTAACTTTACTAGACTTCTATTTGGGCTCAATTCTGCTGCATCTGTCTTTCAAAGACCCATGGAAGATGTCTTACAAGGTCTTCCTGGCGTAAAGATTTATTAAGACGATGTTCTTGTTCATGGTTCATCTCAAATTGTTCATGATGCAAGACTTAAAGCAGTTCTAGATCGTTTCAAGTCACGTGGTTTGAACCTACGCAAAAATAAATGCAAATTAAATCTCCATTAAATCGATTACTTGGGTCACAAACTGTCTAAGGAAGGAGTCAAGCCTAAGGACAAGTTGGTAAATACAATAGATCATCTTGCTGTGCCTCAATCCAGAGATAATTTAATCACTTTTTTGGGGATGGCAGAATACTATAATAAGTTTGTTCCTCAATTTGCTTCCCGTACTCACACTTTAAGATCCCTTCTTAAGAAAGGTGTGAAGTTTGCTTGGTCGCATGGATGTCAAGAGGAATTTAATGATCTAAAAAAGCATTGAGTGAAGCTCCTGCACATCATAGTTTTGATACCTCCGCGTCGTCAGTACTTATCACCGACGCCAGCCCGAAAGGACTTGGAGCAGTTCTCAAACAAGTCAAAAATGGTCATGAAACTTGTAGGAACTGAACTACAATACTCAGTAATAGAAAAATAAACCCTTTGCATCTTCTGGTCAATTAAAAAACGTAAAAAGTTTTTCTGGGGAAGCTCTTTCACTGTGCAGTCAGATCACAAACCCTTAAAAGATCTATTCACAAAGAAGAGTTTAGACGCTGTCTCCTCCAGAATTACAAAATGGATTGTTGCCTTACAGGACTATGACTTTATGGTTCATCACATACCTGGTGCACAGAATAAAGTGTCTTACTGTTTATCTCACCTTGTTATGAATGACTCTGTTGAAATTAATTATGGGTCAGTAGAGCTTTGTGATGATAATGACGATTATAGAGTTTGTGAGGTCACATGCGGTATAATGAGTGAAGATGACTGGAAATCCTCCATGAAGAATGACTCTGTTATGTGTAAAATTTGTGAGTTAGTGAAGGAGGGTTGGAAGGGAATTAGAAGTCTTGATGAAGAAAAGAAGAAATTCTGGAATGTACGACATGAATTATCTGTCTCCTCAGGTTTACTTCGTAGGGGCACTAGATTAATCCCACCCCTTTCCCTTAGAAAAAAAATGTTGAACACGCTCACCAGGGTCACCAGGGAATTTCTAAAACTAAATACAGAATTTGTTCACACTTCTGGTGACCCGGAATAGATCTGATGGTTGAATGTATGGTTAGGGACTGTCAAGAATGTAACACCTCTGACAAAATACTCAAAACTTGAGTTCAGCCTATGGCCATTCGTGAAACTCCTTCTCGTTGCTGGCAAGAGGTTGCTCTTGATATATTAGGTCCTGTTTTCAGTAACTCTGGTCAATCTTTTGTGTTAGTCTTAATTGATCTTTTCTCAAGGTGGCCAGAAATAAAAATTTGCCACCGCATCGAGTTTAAGGTCATCATAAAATTTCTTGATGAGATTTTTTCATGTGAGGGACTCCCTGACTGTCTCCTTACTGACAATGGAGTTCAATTGATTTCTAAAGAAATGGAGATGTATCTTGCTGAGAAAGGGATCAAACACAAACGTTGTGCCCTCTACCATCCAGAAACTAATGGTATGGTGAAGAGGTTCAATCGTGTCTTGAAAGACTCCATTCAACTGGCTAAATCTCTAAACAAAGACTGGAAAGCTGAAATTCAAGTAAGCGTTATGATCTATCGACTTACTCCTCATTCCACTACTTCCATGGTTCTGTTTGAACTTTGTTGTGGTAGAAAACGTAATACTTGTATGTTTCAGTCATGGATGAGGAACAAATGCAGAGGGTCACATGACTTTGTTAATACCGATGGGTCAGCTTCTTGGCAAGCCAGTCAAGATCTAAAAATTGCTAAGAGGAAGGCTTAATTTGACTTTAGACACGCTGTCACACACACTCGTGTGCGAGTAGGTGATAGGGTACGAGTTTGTCTTCCACAAAGATCTTCAGGTGTTTCAAAATATTCTTCACCCTATGTTGTAAAAAAACGTTTCTTAAATGTGGTCAAGCTATGTGATGGACGCATTTGAAACCTTAATAGGATTGCTCTTGTGAGGAATCTTAATAGTCCTGATTCTGTAACCAAACTGTCTGCCACTCACAATAATTCTCCTGATGTTTCACCTAATTTAAGTAAGAGTGTACGTGTTGGAAAACTTCCGACAAGACTCAATGATTTTGTTTTGCATTGACTATTGGTTTTTTTTGTTTGTGTTTGTTTTTAAAGAGAGAAGATAAGTAATGATCTTATCTATTGTCATGTTCAGAATGACCTGCATGTCATTCGTTTCTGTATTCTAGAGTCCTGCTATATTCAGTTGCCGTTACTTGCTCGTAGTGGGTAGGACGTATTCTCTTTCCTGTTTCCTGTTTCCCATAAATAAACCTGAAGATCGATTCTACAACTGAATCTCCTACATCATTTCAGGGTGATTTTGTTTGACATAATTTAATGTGCACATCACTATCCCTAATTATGAGATGTGAGCATATCGACTTTAGTAGAGTGTACTTGTGCAGTGTCAGTGACATGGCCAAAGAGAGCATCATAGAGCTGTAATTGGATCCTACATTGAGAACAATTCCGAACAGGGGCCCACAAAATATATTTGACCCAGGGGCTGCAAACCCATTTCCAGGTACATTGCGGGGCATCTATTTGCTGAGAAGTCAATGGAAATGGGTATGAGTGTAGCTTACGGTTAGTTGCATCCACAACAGTGTGGTTTTTGGACATCATCAAGAAGAAACAGCAGCTTTAGTATATGTAGGGTCAGCTCCATGGCAGCACAGGACGTGTGAAGCTGAGTACATGGAATGTCAGCCTTATATCCATCCCTTTCTGCCACCACAGTCACACCGGCGGGAAGGCATATTGTACTTGGGCTGGCGGTAACACTGGGAGTCCGCCCTCTGACAGACACATTAGCCTATCGTGCCACATTGAGATTTCCTATTGCTCCATATAAAAGAATGTACCAAATGTTCGCATTGACCACCCCTAACATGGGACCCATTGCACCCACCCCTTACATAAATGTGCAAAAAAGCAACACCTCTTGCTGTTGCCATTACTCTACTCTAAACAAAATTATGTTTATTAAACTCTTAGAGAAAAAAATAGCTGTTACATTCCAGATCAGTGGGTAAAGACATCAGCATCCGCTGACATAGTCACATCAGGATAGCAACACAGCTGCATTCAACTATTACATCAGGAATGCGCAGGTCAGCTGCAAGATCCATACCATCAGCATCTCGAGACATCATCATTAGTACCAACCAGAGGTGCACAGAGCTCCCCTCTATAAGCATTCCACTTTCCACATATTTTGGCCCATTTATTTGGACAGCCCCTTCCCACATAGACCAGCCTCTTAGCCAGTCCCCCAAACGTGGGCTTAATTTGGATCTCCACATGCAAACTATGTTTTGCTAGGCCACCATTAGTCCCAATGTGTGCCAGAGCCGGTCCATAGAAGTGAGGGCTGTTTCTGCCCAAAAATGTAGGTGACACCATTTGGCCAACAGTGCCAGATTACTCCCCACGACATCATTGAGGCAAGCCAGCATTCTCCCCCTATAATGTTGGAGCACTGGGGAACTCCAAAGCATATGGAAGAACGTGCCCTCCTGCATTGACGTCATTTGGAGGTTGTCTGGGGAAGCAGCTGTGACCTCTAGCTTACTCCCTGCTACTCCTGGCACTCTCCTTGTGACCCCTGGCCTAACAGGGAACAAAACCGTTGTCTCTTCTGAGGCCAGGGGTGGCAAAGGAAGTGCCAGGAGTAGCAGAGAGCAAGCTAGGGGTCAACGCTGCAACCCCTGACTACCTCCAAATGACGTCTATGCCACACTCCCTAGGACACAAAGCATTATCTATTTTGCCCATTTTAACCAAGGTAGTACATCCATAATAGCTGCGGTGAAGACTTTTCAGTTGCACCAATCGAAATCTGGAACATATGGCCACCTCCTTTTCCAAATCCCCTATGTCTGGCTCCCAGCTCATCAGCAGCCTGGCCAGTTCATCTGGAGAGATATCGATCAATTTACAATAGGTGAGCGAGATCACCTGCCTTGGCATGTTTTATTCTCTAACAACTGATCCTCAAGGGGTGAGGACTCAGTGAAGTCTACCCAAGTACGGATTGCCTTTTGCAGAGTGTATCAGATTTGTAAATACCAGAAGGTCTTGGAAGAAGCCAGTTTGCACTCTCTCTGTAACTCAGAAAAAGTAAGCACATCTCCTGCTTCCATACATCACCAACCTTTGACAGACAAAATAAGTCCCATTTGTTGAAACCTCTTTGTGTTGCTAAGGTACCCAACTTTGTCATATTTCACAAGGGGGTGGCCTGTGTGATTTTGTCCCTCCACCCCTGATTGTGAACTACTGTGTACCAGAGAGCAAATGTAGCTGTGGTAGGAATAAGTAAGGGCATGGCTCCTGAACCCAGATGGATGGGTCTAGGATGTCCACAAGGATGCATATTGCCCCTGTCCATCCTGTACGCTGGCTCCCCCTCCGGTAGATCGACCCAGTGGTTAATAGCTGTTAGTTGTGCGACCCACTAATACTTTTCTATGTCAGGAAGGGCTTTACCACTATTAAACCAGCTCAGAGTCCATCTCTGTAGGGCTATACGTGTAGGACCCCCATTCCAGAAAAGGGTATGCACTTCATTATTTATGGCTTGGAAGTAGGAAATGGAACAGGATATGGCATGTTGTGGAGCACATTCAATAATTGGGGCAGGGTCATTATCTTGAAGAGGGCAGCCCTTCCCAAAAGAGACAGAGATAAAGCCTTCCAGTGCCGTACATCCACTCTTAGTCTAGCCAACGGCAGCTCCAGATTATACGTGTAATGAAAATCCCCAAGTAGCGAAAACCACCTGCTACTACCTGGGCTGCACAATCGACCTGCAACGCTGGAGCTACTCTGCAAAGTACATATATCAGTGATTTATTCCAATTAATACATTACTCTGTCCTTAATCTGTTCTAAGGGGCCTATTAGGATGGCGGGCGGATGACCCTAGCAGTGCTGGGACCGGCCATCAGTGGTGCAGCGGTGGCATCCCCCATTCACAACATTGTGGTGGGCGGTGCTCACAGCACTGCCTGCTACAGTGCTGTGGTTGCACTGTGTGCATTTGCATGCACAACGTGTCAGGCACTGCGCGGTGCCTGCCATGTCATCTGTGCAAATGGAGGGGGGTACCATAGGCACCCCCATGTGCCCCCTAATCCCCAACATCCTGGGGGCCCACAACAGGATCCCCCAAGCCAGGAATCTGCATGCCTTTCCATGGCAGCAACACAGCCACATAAAGGCTGCTTCCCTCTGGCATCCTAATATGGCTGGCGGTGTCTAGCAGACACCGCCACCATATGCAACCCTTTTCTGCCCGGTCGACCCCTCGACTGGGCGGAAAAGCAGCGGACGGTCTTCCCATCCACCGCGGTCCCCCCACCATCATAATATGGCTGGGGAAATGAGAGGCGGCCAGGGGATGATGTAGGGCGGATCGCCACAACCATGCTGGCGGTGGCGATCTGCCCAACATCATAATAGACCCCTAAGTGTGATGACCAGGAAACTTTTAGATCAGTTGTTACCCCTACATAAATATATTCTGCCACTTGCTCTATTCCTTTCCAAACTTGCTACTTAAATCCACCTATTGGGCTTCCGAATGACATGGTTTTTGTTTTATTATTATTAATAAAGATGCCGTTCTCCAAACAAAAATATCCTAAATGTGTTAGCTGCCTCTGTAAACCATTCTGAGTCTTTGATATTAAAACTAAGTCCTCAGTGTATATTAAGTGTGAAATCTTCAGTTTTCCACATTTTAATGGATCGCCATTATCTTTGTAAGAAATGGGGTCAAATCTGCAATATATAATGCAAATATATGGGTGCCAAAACCCACCCTTGTTTAAAACCACTATAGGTGTTCATTTTTTGGCAATAATCCTAATCCCGGTGTAAATTTGACTTGTGCCCATGTATACGAGTAAAGTTCTAGGAATAGGTGAAAAAGGGGAGTATCTATACCCCAATTTAATAGTTTTGGCCACAGTTTATGTATTAAGACCTTATCAAATGTGGTTGAAAAATATACAAAACACACAAAAGATTAAACTGTTTTAATGTTAAAGTGGGCTGTACTAGTGTAGTTACTACCACTGAATTGTCAATAGTGGAACAGTTTAATCTAAAACCAGTATTTTTTTATAGGGATGAGGCCACTATTCTCTGCTCATGATGATAAAATATTCTTAAATTGCTTTTGTAAATAATTTTCCATCTGCCACTAGAAATGCAATTGGATGGTAACCACTGGACTCAGGCTTCGGCACTTTTTTATAAATTGGGTGCAAGTAGGAGCCTTTCCGAGATGGTAACACTTGGCCATGGAAAATGGAGTGATTTAACAATAATGCCAGAACCTTACTCCAGTTTTTAGAGGGGATCTGTTTTGATTACCGCTATCAGTATTCCATTTATCCCCGTGGCCTAGAATTCTCTGTTATTTCTTTTTAAAAGTTCTAATGATTTTGGTGTACTAACGTAGGGCCCTTAATCCATATTCCTTTAGCTGACCATAGTTAATTCATGGGTTTTTCCGTATAGGGCAGTTATAAAATGTTTCCTTTTACTACATGGAATATCATAATCTCCTCCATACTTCTGTTGCTGTAGCCCTGTCACTATTAATGACCATAATTCATGACTATTGCCAATTTGTATTGCTGACTGCAGGGCTAACCATTTTTCTGAGCATCCTTCTTTTTTTTTAGTGATTCTTCTCCTATAATCGCACTTTAGTATTCTTATACTGTCAAATTAATGTTCTTTTTTATTTTGTTCTTTGTTTTTTTCTATATTGTCATTTTCACTTCATATCAATTTATCCATGTGTTTCACTTTATAGACTCCTTTATTTGTGAATGTGACTGCCGATGATAAAAAGTTCCACATATTTTCCCGTAAGGATTCCTAATCAACCCACTAACCTTTACTCTCATTAACTCAATGTTTTAACTTAATGATAGGCCATTGTTCCATGCAATTCTTCATTTTATCTTTTCACTCTACTCATCACTTTGCCTTCCAATTGAAAGCATACTAGCTTCCATATTTAAACAAATACTCTGTGGGTCATGATCACTCTTTGGACTCTAATGATTTGAAACTCCGAGCATACATGAAAGTTAGACACAACTAACTAAGTATAATCAATGATTGTTTTGTTTCCTGCTGCCATGAATGTATATTCTGCTTGTTGATCGTCCCTTATTCTTCTATGTGGCTGTGGATAACCAAAGTTAAACAAGGTGTTATAGTTTGTCTTCCTCTATGGGATGCACTGATTTCCCAACAATAAATTGTGGAATATTATAGAAATCATCCTGCTCATCAAACTCATTATTTTTCCAACTCATAAATACATGTTCATTAAAATCCTCTTGTTAACAAGAGAAAACTTGAAGACAAATCCTCAATATCAGAATCAATAGCTAAGATAAATTGAAGCTTTTGCTGTTTATCATCCGCCATATGAGGCGGGATATATATTCACTACTGGGAGCACTTTTTTGTTTTTAGTTTTCATCTCAGTAACCATAAAATACTTGGACCTCTTGGTGTTTTTCAAAGTAATAATTTCCAAGTCGTTTCTTATCAATGTGGCAAGCCACTGGCTAGGCCCTTCTCTGCGACAACTCTGCTGCAGTCACATACACAAAAGTAAGATAGAAAAAAATTGTGTCCATCCAAGTCTCCTGCAGACTAACAATTTTGTATTGGGTTAAAAAACTTTAGATCTGTCCCATTTGTTTTGATTTGTTTATAAAGCCCCACTGCATTTCTTGTAAAAGACATTAAGCTGCTCAATCCTGTGTCCATCGGAACAATATCTTTGCCAGGTAGATAATCGATAACACAATTAATCTATGGTGGAATTTTTCCACACTGGCTATGACTCTTCTTTACAATTCATTATTTATTTTTACTTTCAAATTTTCCACCTTCTAACTTAAGCCCTTATCATTAAAAAATTATTCCAGGTCCTCATTACAGGGTCTTGCTAGTATGAATGGTTTTTTATTAGATCTCACAGAATTTTGCAGAATTGCTGGATATTTCTCACGTTCCAAGACTTTCAATGTGATTCCCAATTCTCTGAGGCTGAGTCTCTTTGACAAGACCATATTTGCAAAGTCTTGCATTCTCCATGTTGTCCATGTGAATTCTATTGAGGCAGTTACATTGTTTAGAATCTATACTTAATAGATCTCCTTCAGAATAGAAGCTCTTTCGAATCATCAAACCCAGCAATTTATATTAATATATTTTGTCTATTTCAAACATTGTGTGCACCTTAAGAATAATATTGAGGCCAGAAATCAATTTTCTTTGTAAACTTTAGAGGGCCTATTATGATGGCGGGCGGATCACCACCGCCTGACTGGCGGTGGCGATCCGCCCGCCATAACTCCCCACCGACCGCCATTTACCCCCACCATACTAGCTAGGCGGGGGGTACAGTGGCATACGGAAAGACTGTCCACCGCTTTTCCGCCGGGAGGCAATCGTCACAATTACCTGCCGGGCGATAAAGGCCCACAATATGGTGGCAGTGCCTTGCAGGCACTTATTCATATTAGTATGCCTCCGGTGGGTATGCCTTTCTATGGCGGAGACTCCGCCATGAAAAGGCATGCAGTAAATGACTTTAGGGGCCCGTTGGGGCCCCCGGAGGGGTGGGTGGCTGAACTTGGGGGCTATCCATGTTATTCCCCTTCATTGCCACGCACAAGGTTGCAGGCACCATGCTGGCGGTGGCAGTCGCATCCTAATTGGCCTAGAGGGACGGCAGCACCTCTGGCGGTCGGTCCCGTTTTCTGTTACGGTGGCAGGCAGATAAAGTCCGCCCCTCAATGTAATGGGGCCCTAAGTCTTTAGTTATCAAATATGCTTCTTTACTTGTATTGGCCCTGTATTTTCATTCATTCTGATTCTGACCCACAGAAGGCACTCTTGAGTAAATGTATAAATTCATCTGTGTCAGATTCTGGGTATGGGTAACTTCACTATTCATGTTGACGGGGAATTATGCATTGTCCCTTGATGCACTTCTGCTTGCTGATATGTTTTTCTTATATCTTCATTCTTTTCATCAGCTTTGATTTTGTGGCACAAGTTTTCAGTTGCTAACTATATCCCTTATACGTTTGGCAATTTATATTTATATTGCATTGCTACTCGAACTCAATTCACCTCTTGATACCAGCCAGTCGTGCGTCTATTGATAATACTCTAGTTTTGTCAATCTACAAATCCTGCTGCTTTCCCTTAGTTGTTATTTTCTGGTCATTGTCTGATATCAATATTTCTCCTTCCTTTTCTGAATCCCCCTGCCGTATTATTTTATATACGGGTGTCACTATCCGCAACTCTAGCTTCCTTTTTTTTCCGGCTCAACCCTATTCCGGTGCTTTGTTCCAAATACTAAAAACTATTTCTCACTTTTACTGTTGCACTTTGGTCCACCTTTTGTTTTCATTATTTTTTTATTTAATTTTCTCAGTTTTAAAACTTCACTTTCTTATGACTTTCTCAAATCCTTTTTCATCCTTGTCAACTGTCACTTTTTTACACCCTGGGCTTCCTCAATCTCGTTCGGACTAACCACTGCTTCAACAATTTTCATTTTAGGGCTATCAACTTGAATGTTTTTATCCTGTGATTTACTATTTTCATATCTAATTAGGTTGGTCACTAATTGGCTTTGTCTACACTCATTTGGGGTTGTTTTCCCTGAAGCCTTAATATCAATGGTTAGGGGATCACTCCCATTTGTTCTGTTAGATGTCTGATTTTCTGATACTGGAACTTTTGCACTGTCCTTTATCGTTTGAGTAAGTTGTATCCCTAACTTAAAAGGGAGTAGTTGTAGTAAATCAATAATGTCCTCTATTATCAGTAGGGACTTTAGACTTCCCATTAAGAAATCCAGACCTTTTTCTTGCGACCCAAACATGGATTGATGAGCAGATGATTGAATCCGAATTTAAATGTTTTGGGCCATTGTTTGATCATTAAATGCCACTGATGGCTCTCATTGCACTCAAAATTGGAAAAACTAGTGAGGTATTGGCCTCAATCTCCTCAGCACTGTTAGAAGCCTTCTTTGCTTTTTCAAACATACATAAATTGGTTGCTTTCCCTTGCTCCATCATGTAATCTATTGACACCAAAATGTCAGATCAATCAAATGACTTATTAGAGCCATTCAGCGTACTTTGTGATACTGACAAGTCCTCGCTTAATTCTCTGCCATAAATAGAGTGCATTTTAAAATCCAGCAGAATTCTTTGTTCAGTATCTCCTACCTGGTTAATCTGAGCTGAGGTAATTATAGTGTGTTTTGGAGGAAGCGAATCTCTGGTCATATATCCTTCCTCTGTCTCTGTATCTCTGTATCACAGTATGGGCAAGGAGGATCACTTTCAGTGAGCTCCCTATACTGTGCCCTAGCTTGAAATGCAAAGCAGTCCACAATTGAGATTTGTGTTATAGCTTTATAAGCTGATTCTTCCCTAGTATCCCTTATCAACAAACGTATCGGGATTAGTTCTCTTGAACTGTACTGTCAATGCCCTCTTCATTGTTTACAGCAGGAATCTCGAACCTTTTCCATAAAAAGAACTACGTATGTTCAATGTAAATCATCCTGAGCTACTAATATTATTAATCTACGAATAGTGACACATCAGACAATATCATGTTATCCGCCACTACAGGTAAGATTACCAGCATTCATTATCTCAGTGCATCTGCAACATGGCCAGCAGGTATATGAAAATGTTTCTAAAGGGTTTATGCATGACAGTTATAGCTAGAATCTCAATGGCACACTCATTTTAGTAATAAGTCTTTCCTTTGCCTCAAGATTTATCATTCAAATATCAGCTTTAAATATATTTCGGAACCCCAGCCATTTGTTTCAAACTTCATCTAAGCCTATAAGACCACACATATTCATCTTGAATAAACACTTAAAACTTTTTATATAGATATATTAATCCAGCTAAGCAAAAGCTTCTATTTTAGTTGGCTGGGCTGCACCCAGGTGAGCTACTTACAAGTAGCCTGATATATACCAGTAACTCAAGAGCTACTCATTGGAGAAGGCTGGTTTACAGCACACTTCAAATTCGGGTCTGTTTTATCCTCCTCTATCAGCCCTTTCAGACCTCTTTTTCCTGATCTTGTCTTCACAATTGTACTTAATGTCAAAAGAAATACTGGCTACATTGGAGTCCCAAGCACATTCAGTTATGTTACTAAGAAACCAAAAATCTCCTTCCGGTATTAATTAAGGCCTTAAGCCCTTCGACTATATAGTCGATTTTGCCAATTTCCATACACCAGACATTGTTCTTGTAGGTGCAATCAGTCGTTGCACTCATTCCCAACACCACTCTGTTGCCTTCTGACGTCCAATGGGAAAAATAATAGCCAAGTAGGGTAAATTAAATCTTATTTACAGTGATTGTGATGCTTGTAATGACATCTTCCTAGGCAAATAGATTATTGAACACTCTCAGAATCCTACTGTGACCATCTGCCACTAGATGGCTGCCCACCCAAATGGCCGCTCTATGCATCCTTCAATGCCCCCTCCATCTCCACTCCACCCATACACCAGTGCTTTCTCCTGTTGCCTTCTGCCTTTAACCCAGACCAGCTCATCCTGGGTCAGGGTTACTGGTAGCCTCTGCTTGTGTTCAAACAAGATCATTGTCGGGTCAGGAAGATCCTGCGCCTGAACCCCGCAAACCTACAGCAGTCTTGCAGGCTCATGTTGTGTCGCCCTGCTTGACCCTGCTGTTGGTACAGGGTAGTCGGAGGCAGAAGGGGAGGGGCCGTAAGTGACGAGGGAAAAGCAGTCTGGCAATCGCACCCGTATAATAAAGAAGGTGCCATCCAGAGCTCCAGAGTAGGAGTCTTCCTTGGGGGGCCAGCGCATATTACACTGGCAACGAGGGTGGGATCTACGCTTGCAAGACTACATTTACACCATCGTCCATGAACCTAGAAAGGCGGGAAACCCAGCAGACTACATGTCACGGCACCCACAGTCTCACACCCTAGAACAATGCTCTGTAGCAAAAGACTACATTCACTTCGTCATTGACAATGCCTGCCCTCCGGCGGTGCCACTAGAAGCTATTCGCGAAGCATCTACTCAAGATCCCAAAATTCAGGCCATCATGGTCCGGATACGCACCAACTCATGGAGACATCTGGACGACAGTCACCAAGATGCCGCTACGAATACTCAAGCACTCATGGCGTACAAACATGTCCGCGAAGAACTATCAATCAGCACGGATGGTTTACTGCTGAAAGTAGGGAGGATAGTCATTCCTCAGCGACTGCGACAAGGGGTCATCAACTTAGCTCACGAAGGGCACCGAGGAGTAGTAGCCACCCAGAAAGCACTCCGGGGACACGTCTGGTTCCCCTCACTTGATCAAATGGTGGAGGCCACACTTAAGGACTGCTCCTCATGTCAGCTAGTGAGTCGAGATGAACCGCCAGCCCTTTTGCAGATGTCTGAACTACCAGATGGGGTGTGGCAACAAGTGGCTATTGACTTCTTTGGTCCGTTGAAATCTGGCAGATACATCATTGTCATTATGGATGAATACTCTTGCTTCCCCATTGCGCATCAAATATCCTCCACCAAAGCGACGGCCGTCATCCCCATCATCGATTAAATGTTTGCGGCATGGGGAATCCCCACAGGAGTAAAAAAACAGATAACGGACCACCGTTTAACGGTCATGAATTTGCTGAGTTTGCGAAACATCTCAACTTTACACATCGGAAAATTACTCCCTTATGGCCTTAAGCCAACGGTATGGTTGAACGATTCATGGGGACCGTCAAGAAGACAGTTCAGCAAGCAGAACTCGCTCACCGCGACATCCAGCAAGCGTTGAATGAAGTGGTGCGAGCATATCGGACCACGCCACACTGTACCACGAACCAATGTCCTGCTACCTTGATGCTTGGGCGAGTTCCCCGCACGCGGCTGCCCGCTTCAAACACCGTCATGCAATCCCGAACGGAGACCACTGATCATTATACCCTGGTGAAGCTGGACCAGGAAAAGAAATCAAAGATGAAGGACTATGCTGATCAACGCAGGCACGCGAGACAGACGGACATTCAGGTAGGAGACTGGGTGCTGGTGAAACGCAACCGTAGGACAAAGGCAGACAGTTGATACCTCGCGCACCTGTTCCGAGTCTCAAAAGGAAAGAGACCATGATCACAGCTGAGCCTGAAGGCAAACGGATAACCCGAAACATATCCCATTTCAAAATATGCAACCCCTCTGCTCACACTCGAGTCCGGAACAGTGGCTCCAGCACGGACTCGTGAAGCCAAGAAGGGAACAGTGATGGAGCGCGTCCCAGTTGAGCAAGGCTTCAAGATGCCAGGGATTGCCACACTCTTGAGCAGGCGTGAATCGGCCGTCTGCGATGAACAGCGAGCGACATGTTTGACTCATTGAAGAACTCTGAGAGACAGTAAGCATTATTGTACTAAAGGGGAAGGTGTTGTGTCGCCCTGCCTGACCCTGATGTTGGTACAGGGCAGGCGGAGGCGGAAGGGGAGGGGCCGGAAGTGACGAGGGAAAAGCAGTATGGAGATCGCACCCGAATAATAAAAAAGGTGCCATCCAGAGCTCCGGAGTACGAGTCTTCCTTGGGGGGGCCAGAGCATATTACAGCTCGAGACCGAGTTGAAGCAGGCACAGCGTCAGGACAAGAGCAGTGTCAGGATGGTGAGGGGACCGCTGCATGAGCACCAACGGGGTAAACCACGGCCTGAGCACCCACAGAACAAGCACTGCCACCTGTGGTCTTCTTCTTCTTTCTTTTTTCTTATTCCTAACCTCGGTACGACCTTGATACAGATGTTTGACAGTTCTTCGCCAAAGGCCTGAGGCAAGTGGTACAGCCGAACACATTCGGGAACTGGGAACAATGCTGACCACATGTCACGTGACAGGAATAGGAATTACGTTATGTTTATTGTCCAAATTGGCTGCAACGTTGTTATCGAATTGCTATATAAACGGGGCCTCTATTTCCATCAATTCTCTGTTCAGCACGTGACAAACCCCCACAGTAGACTTAATGCTTCTATCCCAAACTAAACTACTACATTAAATGCCTTCCACTCTGTCGGAGTAGAAAAAGTGATTCCATCTTACCTTTAAAATAACATGTTATATTTGCCCACATGATATTTCTCTAAGCCAGATTCTCCAGCTTGCTAGGTTGTAACTTCTATTTTAGGATTGGAGCGGTGACTGCCCAGTACCACTCTCATCAACAAGGGATTATGATCCGATATTATTATCGGAGACGATTTAATGCATGGGCAAAGTGGGCTCTGGACCAGGGCTCCAACCTTTCAGGGGGACCCTTGACAGAGTCAGCTCCATTCTCCAGAGTTTTGCCCTAATGACCTTGAATATTTCCTAAACAGATTGTTCTAAATACTGTTTTCCTTTAATGTATTTTTTATGTACCTGGTGTGTGAAAATCTAGTACAGCCATTTTTCAGAGACATGTTATGTTTATGTTTCATGCGCTATACATAAAAAAAAGTTTATTTTAGATCAAAACAAGGCCTAACATATAAAAAAATTGGAGGGCGTCACAGAGATTATTTGCAGTAATTAGGGTGAGCTGCTGCTGTGTTACAATATTGAAAACTGACATAACTATCCATAAATATTAGATGTAAACCCGTTTAGGGCCTTATTTAAGAGAAGTGATGCATCACTGTGTGAAAACAGGGATGCGTCACTTCTTAGTGCACCCTATTTGCGACATGATGGATGTGTAATATTTACTGTATGACGCGCCATGTCGCAAGGAGTTACAGATAATTGTTGGGGTGTGCCTGAAAATAGACGCAACTATAGCAAATTGTCCTTTCACATGGAGCAAGCCCCATGTGAAAGGGCCTGCATCAGTCTTACGCCTGCTTTGAGGCAGGTGTAAGATATTGACGCAATGACGTCGTCAAAGTGGCGCATTGAGTTCTCATAGATTTCAATTCGGCACTTCTACGAGGCTTTTTTTGCGGGGGAACACCCACACTGCATACGTTATACCTGGTGCAGGTTTAATGTGGTGCAGGGGTTTACAAAGTGATGCATCTGCCTAAATGCGTCACTTTGTAAACAGGGAGCAACATGGCACATTTTTTACGCTGCCGGTGCGACACAAAAAGTGACGCAACAGCAACTTAAAAGTGAAGTAAAGCCTCATAAATAAGGCCCCCTAGAATTTGGACGAGTGCTCCTTTGCACGGTCGGGGACCTAATGAAATAAAATGAAATAGTGTAGTTGATAAAGCGAGCAGTTACTCAGACTAGAGTGTCCTGGCGTGTGACAGCGGGAGGAAAACGTGTGTAAAAGACCCATCAGTTATTAAAAAGCCAGGTTTTTAAGTTCTTGCTGAAAGAGAGTAGATCTGTGGTTAGTCTCAGAGACTCAGGGGGTCTATTCCAAAATATTGTGCCTAGAAAGCAGAGGGATTTGCCTCCAGTGCGGGCACAGCATATTTTAGGCACAATGGCCAGGTTGCCATTGGAAGATACTAGGGGTCTAGAAGTTGTGTAACGATTAAAGCGCTTATTTAGGTAGCTGGCTCCTAAGCCGTGGAAAGCTTTAAAGAAGATGGTCATCGCTTTGAAGTCTTTTATGCGGAGCCATTGTAGAGACTTAAGAAGAGGTGTCATACTAGATCGGGGTTTATGTCTCAGGCTGTCGGGATTTGTATCACTTGTAGGCGCCGGGTAAGGGATTTGGGAGGTCGAGGTACAAGCTGTTGACATAGTCAAGCTTTGATGTCATTAGAGCCTGCACCACGATCTTTCTGCTCTCAAGTGGTAACAGTGGCAGGAATTTGTTTTGCATCCAGAGTATGCCAAAGCAAGCGTCAGTTAGATTTTAGATTTGAAAGTGAATGGAGAGTGTCTCTTCTACGACAATTCCTAAGTTTTTGTCTTTCTCCTTTTCCGCGGGCGGGGGTGGCAGATCTTTTGGCCACCTTGAGCTCCAGTCAGGCGTTTCTGGATTGCCAATTAAAACAATTGAATTTTTTTCAGGATTGCACCTCAGCTTAATGGTCTTAAGCCAGTTATAAACCTTTGTGAGGTAAAACCTAATCATTGCCCTGTCAAAGTCGGTTCCTTTTTTACATGTAAAAATCAGCAGAGTGTCATCAGCATAGGAAACAATTTAGGCACCCTTTTTCTCTACCAGAAATGCAAGGGGGGATAGATATATATTAAAAAGAGTAGGACTGAGAGTGGAGCCTTGAGGGACACCTACATTCATGGACGGAACCGGGGATAAGAAAGGAGGGGGGCCAGATGTCCTGAGATCTATTTGCCAAGGAGGATGACATCCATGTTAAAGCAGTCCCCCAGGCCGATGTTAGCAAGTCTCTCCAGTAGCCTATCATGTGGGACCGTATCGAACACCGCCGACAGATCGAGCAGTATCAGAACAGCCTTGCCTCCCTGGTCCAGCTTACCCTTGAGAAATTCAGTCACTCCCAGTAGAGCGAACTCCATACTGTAGGTGGGCTTAAAACCTGATTGGGACTCATGAAGGAGTTTCTCATCTTCAATGTGTTTTTGGAGGGCCTTGTTTCATATGCTTCTCTAATACTTGGGAGAGGGACAAGGGAGATTGTCCTGTAGTTGGCAGGGTCCATAGGTTTGGCATTAGCCATTTTTATCAGTGGAAGAATCTTAGCATTCTTCCATAATTTCGGCATGTAGCCTGCAGAGAGGGAAGCATTAAAGAGCTGGTTTACAGTGGGGTTTATGGTGGGCGCTAATAGGTTCAGGATATTTGCTGGACATGTGTCGGTAGGACAGCCAGACTTAATGCTTTGAAGAAGGGTCAGTGACTCTTCAAGCTGAAACTCAGGGAAAACTAGTGAAGATGGAGGATCCAAGAGGTTAAATTTGCTATCAGAACTAAGGTAGAAGGTCAGTTCTTCCTCTGAGATGTTAGTGAAGGCTTGTAGGATCACAGAGATCTTTTTGTGGAAGAATTGAGCTATTTGCTTAGACAATACTTCTGTGCATGGCCCTTCCTTTGTGCAGGCTTTTGGGGAGGTAAAGGATTTAACTGTGCTAAAGATTTCCTTACTCTTATTTTGGGCATTTTCTATCATGGATTGAAAGCAATTTTTCTTGGCTGACTTCATGAGAATGTAATGAGCTTTTAAGGTGTCTGTATACACCTTCCTGTCCTGCGGTAGATAGGATTTACACCATTTCCATTCCATTTTTCTGCAATTTCTTTTGCTAGATCTGAGGGAATTGGTAAACCATGGAGCTGGTGGGGCCCGCCTCTTTGAGGAGCGAGAAACAACTGGTACTGCTGCACCAATGTTGGCCATGAATATACTGAGAGGGCGTCTGCTAACATCAGGATGGATATTTTATGAAACTTCCTGTAATTAGGGTCCCTCTGCCCTGCATTAGCCCAGAGTTGGGAATGACGAATTTTAATAGGAGGTGGTCAGACCAGGTAATAGGAAGAGGTAGGCTTACTGATATGTCAAAGTTGTGAAAGATTTGGTCCTTCTCATGGGTGGCAGAAGAAATAGATGGAAACATGTTGCAGGCCTGCAGCATCTCCAACAAGGAAATAGTTTTAGGGTCTTTTCCATTGTCCATATGTATATTTAAATCTCCCAGAAAAAGGCAGTTGTTGTATTTTAAGTCCAGGGAGGTAGTGGCTGTATTTAGCATAGTAATAACATTTCCAATTGCACTGAGAGGACTGTAAATCAGAAAACCAGCTATGCTATGATGGTGGGGGATAAGGTACTGCAGAAGCCTAAGGACTCTGCGCCCTCAATGTTTTCCATGGAGATAGGAGAGCAGTCTAGTTTTTGATTGTAAATGATGACGACACAGCCCCCTTCCCACTCGGTCGGTCCCTCCTAAGGATTTTATAACCTTTAGGGATGGCCGAGGTGATAGTAGGGTTGGAGGCTTCAGACAGCCAGGTCTCAGTGAGAAATAAAAGATCAGGCTGTTCATCTTAAAGTAGGTCATACATGTGTGGTTCATGCTTTTGCATAGAGCGAAAATTTAAAAGGGTGTCCTTTAAGCCTCTGTTTTCTTATTGTTTTTACACTTATTGTTGTGTGGTAGGATCTTGGGTGTGAGTTTCCATAGGCTGGAGGAGAGACAAGTTGCACTTATTGCAACAAAAGTCTACCTCCAAGCTCTGACATAATGGTAGCCGCCTAAGGCTAAGCAGTTTTTCCCTATTGTAATATAGTGGAAGAAACTCACCGGAGAGGAATTGGGCAGCATGGCCGGCACTGGATGCCTCCGGGATGCTGACGGGTGCAGGCAGGCTTGCCTTTGGCGTGCCAGCAGCGCGCCCACTGCACGCGTCCGTTTGCATCGGGAATGTATAGGCTAATGCCTATGAAGCAAACTAGATTGCTAATTCAGCTGAGGAAGAGGAAACTGCGTGGGTGGAAGTGAGGAGCCCGATAGTAGCCCCAGCCCTCTGCACAATTGGCGTATTAGCTGCAGCGGATCAGAACTGGAGGAAATGCGAATTGGCGCAGCTAAGGAGGTGTAGGCAAGCAGAATCAAGTAAAGTGCAAGTGCGCGTAGGTAGGAGAAATTATTAAAAAGCACA
The DNA here is from genome assembly GCF_964263255.1 of Lissotriton vulgaris. Lineage (NCBI taxonomy): Eukaryota > Metazoa > Chordata > Amphibia > Caudata > Salamandridae > Lissotriton > Lissotriton vulgaris. The sequence goes on from NC_141687.1 coordinate 902,639,977, forward strand.
GAGTAATTCAATTTAAAAAGTATTAAAAACCTAGTGGCAGGGCAGGAAACACTAATCCTACCGCTGTCCCCTGCGCGCGTCCATTTACATTGGGAATATATAGGCTAATGCCTATGATGCAAACTGGATCGCTAACGCAGCAGAGGAAGCAGAAATGGCATGGGAAACGGGCTCAAATTGGATCACACATTCAAAGCTGTTCTGAACAGGGGCCCCCAAAATATTTTTGGCCCAGGGCCTCCAAAATCCTTAAGATGTCCCTCATCATTATAACATTTTATGTTCAGCTACCCACTTGGGGTTTCCAAGCGCTCACACGATCAGTTGGGTCTATCCAATGCACATTAGATTGAAGCAATTAGGTCTTCAGTTGTCTGTGGAAGACCATGAATAAGGAACAGCCTCTCAGTGCTTCTTTGAGTGTGTTCCACAATTTGGGGCCTTGACATGCAAACGACTGGCCTCTCAGGTGAGTATGTTTCACTCTAGGAGCAACACAAAAGGACAATCCACTGGAGTGCAAGGCTGGATACTTGAAGTCTAGCAAATATAATCCTCATAGCCAGTACCTAATTTAAGCCCTTGGTTGCCGTTGGGGGCCACCAGCACTCATTTGCGTGGGCCGGCACTTATTTTTCCTCATCAGACATTTCCTTAGAGCAAGATAGGGAAAAACACACAAAGGGGAAAGAAGGTGAAAGAGAAACAGGGAAACCCCATCACAGAGGGAGAGAGCAAGAACCAGCAACAGTGATAGAGAAGTGCAGGAAGTGTCTGTTAGCTGATTAAAGAGGCTTAAGGTGGATTCCAGAGTACGCAGCCTTCGTGTTCGGCATGCCACTGCTGGCTGCAGGCTTCTGAGCAGAGCCTTAGGCACTGGTGCATATTCTTTTACAAATTAAACACTGATCACAGTATATTCTGTTAGGGTCATGATGGGCCGCATTGTGGCAGAGTGCAGTATACAGTAATACCGGACGTGGAAGTCATGCAGGGAGAGTAAAATTATTTTTATCTTTTACTTGGTTGTCTATCCACTGCACCAGGGACTTAGAGATGGGAATGGGCTCTATCTAAGGCCACTTCTAAGACAAGAAATTACCTTGATACGTGATAATCCAGGGTATGTAGGTCCATCTTCCTACTTTTGAGATAACCCAGTCAAGTATTGTGCCTGATCAGAATAAGGCAGTTAGACACTACCTAGGAGAATCAGAGTTCCGTCTAGTGACCCTTGTGCAAACATATATCTCCCATCTCGACCCATCTTGGCACTGGGGGACCTAAACAGGACACCTGGGCACCCCCAGATAAGCAGGTACATGCAGCTGCAGAGTATTTAGTGTGATAGCATTGCACAATCCATCTCCTTAGCAACTTGGCCCATTCAAGTTCTGTCAAGTGAATTTCTTGGGTCAATATGTGCACCTCTGCACCTGATATAGGTGTGTGCATTATGCTTTTGATACGGGTGCATGCTCCTGACATTCCAAGTGACAAAAATCAGTATATTACGTTATGCCATAATTTGACTCATCAAAGTTGGGTGGAGATGAGTATTCCCTATGTAACAATACTGAGCTGCCGTACTCATATCACCATATACATTGGAAAGCACAATTACATTGGTGTAACCTCTCTAACTAAACCTACCCAGTTCCTCATCCTGGGGAGGAAGGGATCCTCTCAGCAGTACAAACTTATCAACTTGCAGACAAACCAGTTGCTTCCTTCTGACCAAGGTTAGTCTCAAGGATGCAAGGGGGAGTTTGACTATTTTGCTTAATGCTACCCAATCCTAATTCATTGACTACATTTTGGGCCTCATTACGATGGTGGGCAGACTGCCACCAACAGGCCGGTGGTGGCGGTCCACCTGACATTCAGGCCCGACTGCCAGATTACAGTCCGAGTGCAGAGGTCGGGGCAGAGACCGCCACCTCCAACAGGATCCAAGATCCTGGCTGAGGGGCAGTCAGATTCCTATCTCTACAATGGAGGCAGTGCCTGCGCAGGCACTGCAGTAGGGATTAGGATGTCCCTTTCTAACTGCCTTTTCATGGCGGTCTCACCGCCATGAAAATGCAGGCGGAAAGAGACTTTGGGGGCCCCTTGCAGGGCCCCGGTAAGCCACCGTTCAGTAGCCCTGGGGGCACATGCAGTGCCTCCCCCACACTCATTCATGCACTTAAAGAACACATCTTTGTGACTATAGAACTTAAATGTTCCATACTGTGAAGGATATGTCTCAAAACCCAAGCAGACATCATCAAAGGAACATTCCAGAATTCTTATTGTTGCCTTTTGTTATTGATGCTGTACTGGGAAAAGAGAATTGTGCCACAGATTACAAGAATTCAGATGCATTCATAAAGTTGCACTAATAGTTGGTGTAACATATTGCTTTATGACCACACACCAATGCATCCCTGTGTTGATGTGTACATGTATAAATTGTGCAATATTTCTACTTCATATGTTTATACAATGGGGCCAATTCTCTAAGGCACATGCCTTTGTGAATTGTGCCCAAAACGGGCAACTCCCTATCAACAATTAAAAAAGGCCTAGTCCTTTTTATTGTATTATTCCTATGTGAATATTCCCTAAATATTTTGAACTTGTACCCATTTTAGATATTTTAGAACCATTTTCAAAAGGCAAGTGTCTGTATGTCAAACAGTATTACAGGAATACTACTTTACGTACTCCAAAATGGCTTTGTGAATAGACCTTGATATGCGCAAGTTGTTTTAAGGATGCTCTTAACCTTGCCAAGGCAGACACCAGATAGGGAGGAATACAACTGCACTTCAAAAGGGCCACAGTGAACCGGATGAATTCGGTCAAAATGTTTTTCTGCTTTCTGACGTTTTGAAAATCATCTCACATTACTGCATCTTTAACCTATAGCCGGCGCAATGTATTCGTGGAGGTTGTTTAGAGCTGAAAGTAAAACTGCTGTAAGCCTTTTACACAGCCCGCCCCACAGGCTCATAGAATAAGCATCCTCCTCCTAAGGGACCCGCACAGACCAGATGACTAGGCCCTTAATTCGTTTAATTAAGTCTTCATTAAACACCCACCTTACAAATTCCTCACTTACATTTAATTGCAGGCATATTAGCATCGTAAAACCAATGCTCATTCAATTAGGGCTGCAAGCAATGTGGCGGTGTCTACGATAACTGGATGTGCAGGTTATTACTTTAGAAGCTAAAATGTGGTTATGACTGCTATAATTTGTGGCATAAAAAGTAAAGCTATTTAGATCTGCAGTAATATATTCAGAGTATGGCATAGCTGTCTGATGCTATTCAAACATTTCCGCAACAAGGGATACTGCTCTTTGCTTCATCCTGATGTTGACATATCTTACTTGTGTGTCTGTTGCACACTTACCAATGCAAAACTCTGGGGATCATCATAATGTCGAGCAGACCGCCACCGACAGGCCGACGGTATTGGGTCATCCGATATCCTGAGTATCAGTCTGACCAGCGGATTACAATACCGGAGGTCGGAGCGCAGAGGTCAGAGGTATTACTGCCGTCTCTGACAGTATCAAAGATCCCATTGGGACGGCAGTCCTATTCCTAACCATACATTGGGGGCGGTGCCGGTGCAGGCACCGTCATAGGTATTAAGATATTTGTTGTATCTTATATCTTCCTGCTGCTCAGCTAGAATGCATGTGATGTGGAATGTTAGTGGTTTGTGTATGTCAGTTGGGTGTGCTGCTCCTGATGGGGTTTATCTTTATATCTTAACATCTTATCTCAATAAAGTAACTTACATAATTTATCTGAAGTATCCATCTTCTTTCCGATTACATCAATATTCCTTTCCGTCTGCCTTTTCATGGTGGTCTCACCTCCATTAAAAGGCAGCTGGAGAGGGACTTTGGGGCCCCCAAGCAGGGCCTATCCCCCGTAGGCTAATGATATGCCTGGAGGACACATGTAATGTTGTCCCCACACATCCATTCACCGTGTGCCAGGCCCCACAGGGTACCTGGCACATGGTACATGGATGTGCACAAGCTGACATTTTTCCACTACTGCTTGTGCTGCGTCCCTTTTCCTGGGCTGCAGCACAAGCCGCAGTAGAAAACAGCAGTTTCTGACTGCCTACACAGCAGTCTAATCGTTATATGTTGGGTGGGACTGCCGACTCCTTGTCAGCCGGTCTCATTCCCGCTGCCATGGTGGTCAGTAGTGCGACTGACCGCCATTACAATTAGGACCTCTGTTCTTAAAGAGGATTGTTCTCTGCCACATTTGTTTTATGGAACTTCTACATTCTGTTCTTCACCACTGTCTGTCTAGTGTGAAAAGGCAGGATCCTCCTCCTCTTAAATGGTGCCCACCTGGAATCGTGAATGCCCCCATGAAACCAGTCTCTTGGTAGAATCCTACCTCTAAAAAAATTGGCAGCGACTCTCTGAGGAAAATCATCTTACCTAAAACATCACACATTCCGGTGTATCTGGTTGAAAATGGTAGGCCATCATATTGACTGAAAGTTTTCCCTTCGCAGAATGTAAATGCATGTGGCATTTTGCCATCTAGACAGTGGTAGAAGATCTAAAAATCAAATATGGTGTATTCCATTGCTGGGTACAAAGCATAACCTCTTGGGATGCTAATAATGGGATGTAACAGTGTGACTTTCTTTTCGATTTGAAGCTGCAGGAAGTTCGCGCTTAGGCCCTGTAACTTTTTGTCCACATAAGGTACCCACACCAAATGTATATGCTTTTCTTCCAACATCCTGAGGATTATAAAGGTAACCAGTGTTTGTGGATTCCCCTTGTGGGGACCAAATAATTTGCCAAAATACAGCAAAAGTTTTTTGGGGGGGATAATGGGAAAAAAAATGCTGCAGAAGACAGCATCTGTTTTTTTTCCCAGCAAATGGTATCAGCGAAGGATTGTATTGCTAAAATCACCAACTTACCAGGAACAGACAGGCTTTTGTCAGAAAAAGAAACTTTTCTAGACAGTTTTGGCATTTTCCTGCGACATAGCCTATTTTTCCTAATGTTTGTGCTTTCAACCTCCTTCAAGTTACTGGTAGAAATGGGTGTGAAACCAATAATGGATCACGGCAAGCTTTACATTTCTTAAAAGTAGGTAAAATGCTGAACAGAGCAAGGTTCATTTGTGTAGATCCTTCAAGGTTTTTTTTTATAGAAACTAACAGTTGAAATAAAACAATGTTGACATTGAGTTGAAAAAAACAGCCATTTGTGCCTATGTCTTCACCTGTAACTTCTAAGTATGGCAGATTTTTTAAATCAATATGCTGTTGCGTCCGATGGACCCTTTTGGTTACAGGCATATACATGTTCACCAAGGTAACCAGAGCCAATACCTTAGCTGTGCCTTGCAATGGTTTATCATTGTGTGCCTGTATACAGCAATTCATTTGGTAAAATATAAAGAGTGAAAATAGGTATCAAGGAAACATATGTATTAGGGAAATGGGACCAAATATGGAGTGTAGAAGCGCTGGTTATTTTCACATCTCCGAATTTGATGGGTACCAACACTAGCATGAGAAATAGAGATTTTTTTTAAATAACTTCTTTTCTACACGCTGTTTTACATTTGGAAGGCAGAAATGCATAGAAATACAAATTGATAATAACACTTGTTCTACTATTCTGTGTTTACAAAAGTTTCACCATAAAAATGGTACATCACTTTTGTGGGTAGGCCTCATGCCCACAACAGGCAACAGCCGAAAGGCAACATGGACCCATCACATTTTTCCAGTGAAAACTCCTTTTTTGCAATGTTCCTAGCTGTGGATCTTGAACCCTAGCTCAGCCAGCACCCAGAGAAACCTAGCAAACTTGTAAATTTTAAAAAACTAGATATTCATGGGAATCCAGGATGGAGTGACTTGTGTGGCTCTCACCAGGTTCTGTTACCCAGAATCGCTAGCAAACCTCAAACTTTGTCAAAACAGAACACATTTTCTTCACATTTCTGTGAGGGAAATTTCTGGAATCTGCAGGGAGACAAACACTTCCACCCACCCAGGACCTGGGGAAACCCAGCATTCCCCCAAGTCTTCCAATAAAAATGGTACCTCACTTGTATGGGTTGGCCTAGTGCCTGTGACCGGAAATGCTCCAAAATGTACTGTGGAGACTTCGAAATTGTCAATAACGTTTTGCGAGGGAGTCACCTGCTTTTTTGGTCCCGGGCTTGGCAAACATCTATGGAAACCTACCAAACCCAGACATTTCTGAAAACTAGACACCCAGAGGAGTCCAGGGAGGTATGACTTGTGTGGGTCTCCCAAAGTTTTCGTATCCAGAATCCCCTCCAAACCTCAAATTTAGCTACAAAAAACACATTATCCTCACATTTCAGTGTGGGGATTTTGTGGGATCACCAGGCCAACACAAATGTCCTACTACTGAGTGTTCCCCCTGGTGTCCCGATAAAAATACAACCTCACTTTTGGGGGTGGACTTATACCCGCAACAGGGAAAGACCCATAAAATTTTATGGAGACATAAGAATTATCTATCACAAAACGACCTGCTTTTGCAAGTGAGGCACCTGAATGTTTGATCCCGGGCTCGGTGGCAATCTAAGGAAACCTACCAAATCTAGACATTTCTGAAAACTAGACACCCCGGGAGTTCAGGGAGGTGTGACTTGTGTGGATCTCCCAATGGTTTTCTACCCAGAATCCCCTGCAATCCTCAATTTACCTACAAAAAACACCAGGCCAACACAAATTTCCCACCACACAGCGTTTCCACAGGTCTCCCGCTAAAAATGCTACCTCAATTGTGTGGGTGGGCCAAGCACCCGCAACAGGGAAGGGCCTAAAATATATTGTGGAGAGATCAAAATTATCAATCTCAAAATGACCTGGTTTTGCAAGGGGGTCAGTTGTGTTTTTGGACCCTGGCTCAGCGGCCTTCTAGGGAAACCTACCAAACCTAGACAGTTCTGAAAACTAGACACCATAGAGAGTGCAGGGAGGTATGGCATGTGTGGATCCCGCAAAGTTTTCCTACCCAGAATCCCATGTAAACCTCTAATTTAGCTAAAACAAATCCAACTTTCCTCACACTACTCTGTGGTAAAGTTGTGGGATTACTGAGCCAACACAAATATCCTACCGCCCAGCGTTCCCCTAGGTCTCATAAAATGTTTTTTACCTAACATGTATGGGTTGGTCAAGTACCCACAACAGGGAAGGGCCCAAAACCTATTGTGGAGACATCAGAATTATCTATCACAAAACAACCTGGTTTTGCAAGAGGGGCACCTGCGTTTTTGGTCCTGGTCTCGGCGGTCATCTAGGGAAATGTACCAAATCCAGACATTTCTGAAAACTAGACTCTCAGGGGAATCCATGGAGGTGTGGCTTGGGTGGATCTCCTAATCATTTCGAATTTAGAAGAACGTAAATAAAGATAAAATAGAGATTCCTGTGCTATCCCCTGAATCTCCATGTTTTTTGCCCTGCTGATTCACAGACACTTGGCCACTTACACAAGTGTCGTACCATTTTTATTGGAAGACCAGGGGATCACTGGGTGGTATGAAATTTGTGTTGGCCCTGTGATCCCTCAACTTTCCCTCACAGAAATGAGGAAAATATGATTTGTTTTAGCAAAATTTGAAGTTTGCAGGAACGAGCAGGACATGCATTGACAAATCTGACCGCCCGCGTTGAGAAATCCCGCTTGGCTGTTGATTTCCCCCCACTCGCGCGTGTCAACGTGACATTGACAAGCGCAAATGAGGAAAGGTAGGTGGTGGGTTTTCCTCGCTCGCACTCGCCAACTTGATTTTGATGAGCAAGAGCATGGAAAAAAACTCTGCTCCACTCCGAGTGCGGAGTTTTTCGTAACTCAGCGTAATGTGGAGTACTGAAAACTGCAAACTCTGTGAGGGGAGCAGAGCTCACCGCCCAGTCTTAATAGCCACCCAAATATGGCTTGTATACTTGATGCTGTGACCAATAACATATGAAGCTACTTTGCCTACCTTATCTGGAAATATACTTTGCACTCCGGGAATGTAGGTATAGAACATTTGCAATATGACAACAGTCGGTGTTAATGTATCTTTACTTTAGAGCTATATTTCACTTTTCTGGTGAAACACTCAGGGTTTTTATACTGTGACAATATATAGGGATAACTGATATATATTGTGACAATACCCAAAGAGTTGAGCACAGACCACCCCTAATATGGCGGAGAATAGGGCATGACCTGTACTAGTCCATTTTCCTTCTCATTAGCCTTGTCTGAGCATAAATAGCCATTCCAAGATGGCGCTTATACTGAACGCCGACTTTGAGCGGGCGGGACACTCTCCATCGCGCTTCGAACCCTTATTGAGGTAAACTGAGATATTTGTATGATCTAACTCTATGTAATTCATAATTAACTTTAATAATTTCAGTCCAATACATCTGGGAACACAACATAACAATTTTGACTCAACTTTGGAGTGCGCTATATTATCTAAATGTAATTATGATTGTGACCTTGTCGTATGAGTAAAGGGGACAAGTTATTTATGGTTATTGTTGTGATTTTCCTGCTTAAATAGGGATCATAATGTGAACTTATAGCTCAATCATTTATGATAATTTGATTGAAACAGTTTCTGACATGATTTTTGACAAATGGATTATTGGGGTAAGAATAATAATGATCACCATCATCATCAAAGCTTTATTTCGATATAAATATATCATAAAAGCATTTTCCAATTTGTTTTAAAACAAGAATTAAGAGCAAGATTAAAAACATAACAAAATAAAACGTATTCCCCTCTTATACAATCAGTAAATATCAATTCATCCAAAGAAAGGAGAATACATGGTTATAAGATCAATTATCATCAAATCATTGAAGGAAAAGATACACAGTACATATTATTTAAGATTGAATTAAATAGTCACAGCTTTGATACAAAGTAAAAACGCGGTTTAGGAGAGAGCTTCACCCAACACATAACTTTTTCGAACATATGACCCATGACAACCTGAGGAATTTGGCCACCCCACAGGCCAGAGTGGTGCTAGTATCTGTGCGTAAAATTCTCAGGGCTTCACAATGGTTCCAGGTTCCTAATGGAGAGCAAACGGGATTCAACCATTTTTTCCTCCGTTTTACGTAAGCAGTACAGGCGAACATAAGGTGCGGGACGCTTTCCACTACTTTATCACAGTGGGGACAGGATGATTGGGTCTGGTACGGGGGTTTCCAGCTGCTAGTAAATTCTCGGAGAGGAAGTGTACCCAACCTAAACTGGATATAAAGAGCCCTGTCTTTAGGTTTCTGGATGAAGTCAAGATAGGGTTCTAGGCTTGGGACCTGTTTGTGTAGACGAAAATTATCAGTCAGCCTACCTAGCCTATGGTTTCTGGACTCCTGACTATCAACCCAAGCCCAGTAGGCACTCTTGATGTCTGACTTACTCAATGAGGACTCGGAGTCCCAAGCTTCTCTAAAAAACAGTTCTATAAGAAAACATTTTATGTTCGAGAGCCAACTGATTTTGTGGGATCCCTCCAGGTGTATCACTTCTCTTAACTCAGGTGTACGCCGCAGACGAGCCCAATAGAGGAGAGGACGTAAAATGGCAAGGTCTTTCAATGAGCGACGTCCCAAGTCGCTCAGCAAAGGCTTAATTGGGGTTCCTTGCGGCAACGACACCAACTCTCTAAAAAATGTATTTTCTGCCTTAACCATGTCGTCAACTTTGTCAAAGCCCCAGAGCTCAGCACCATAAAGTGCTGAGCCTATGGCCTTGGCAGCATAGATCACAAGCGTAGGAGCAAATGGCCTGGTATTTGAGGAGCAATGCTCCAACAACCCTCTTGTCGTTCAGAGCCATTTTATCAATATGAGGTTTCCAGGACAATTTATCTGAAATTCTGATGCCCAAGTAATCGAATGTTTTGACGCACTCTAAAGGCACCCCATCTAATGTAAGGATAGACTTTGACTGTCTACTGGGGTTAAAAAGAGATGTTTGGTCTTTGTTGTATTAATTACCAGGCCCCTCAAATTGCAAAACGAGTAAAACCTATTTAACAATTTCTGCAGGCCTGCGGGAGTTTTAGAGATTAGTAAGGTGTTGTTCGCAATAATAATTATCTTACCATGACAGACAAAACTAATAATGAAGCTACGACTTCATGAACTTGCAGATATACGCAAATTTGATGGATAACATTTCGCCAGATAAAAAGGGTAAGATTTATGGACTAAATTTTAGATATGGTCTTTGTTTGTTATGGTAGTGACACACGTTTTAGAACGTAGACTCAGTGCTTTATATACATTTAGGAACAGATGGTACATTCCCATAAATTGGACTTACCATGGAAGAAATACTGCTAAGGTGAGTTTTCGATTTTCTTTAGCTAGCCCTTCTACTGGGCACTTATGTTATGAGGTCTTCACTATGGCCTGAATACATGATTTATAACTGGTGGTGGCTACTGTATCCCCTCGAGGTAGCACGATCTTCCACTATGGATCTAGTTCTTGGTTTATCTTACTTGACGCTTATGAGTGCTTTGAGATTGACAAATTTTAGAATCACTTTTCTGATTTTATACACTTTCCTTCAGTGTGGATAAGCATATATTCGGATTCATGTTATGGTGCATAACTAGTAGATATCCTTATTTGGATTACCATATAACATTGCCATTGTACAAGACATTAGTGAATTTTGTTCTTAAACTTGGGTCTTTTAATGGACTCATAGTTTGCGCCATGCCATAAGGCATTAATACTCACTTCGGTGGAGGAGTATGAATTTCATGCAGTTGCAATATCTGACTTAGAGATAAATTATCGTTTAATTTTGTAGCCCTGATGAAGTCCCTGGTTTAGCATTCACATAAGACGAAACACGTATTGGCTGCAACTGTATGGCTTCTTGTTACATGCTGAATCTACGTGATTTGAAAGAATAAAAGAAACAACAACCATCACAACACAATATGGACTATCACTTATTAATTTTGATATGGTTTCTTAGTGCTCAGTACCAATATAAGTTTGCTACTTAGTGAGGACTTTGGGACATATGTACAAGCTCTATCGCCACCGCATGAAGCAGCACACATGAAAATGACAGAATGGCATTTAGGATTGTTTATGTGCAGGAAAGGACACCTTCCTACACATAAACAATCCTCCCCTGAACGCAGACACCCTTGCTCTGGTGCAAGGGTGCCTGCATTGGAGCTAAGTTGCTAAACTTAGTGCCATCACAGAGGGAAACACAAGGCTCCACCACATTCTTGTAAATATGGTGCAGCCTTATGGTGCAGCCTTGCGTTTCAGAAGTGGTGCAGCGTGCCGTAAAGCCAAGGAGGCTAATGACAGGTTCCGCCGCTTCCTTGTACATATCTCACCTTGTGTCTCACATTTTGGAAGGGTTGGGTGGCCTCCTTTGTTTTCCTTGGAGCAATTTTTTATGTACACTGCAATACTCTGTTTTGCGCAACTGTTAACCCAGCCACTGTTTTGTTTGCATCTAAACAATTTGAGGAAGGTTTTAGACATTAGAGTGGTGACATTTACTATTCCCGCTCCAATCAAAACCAGTTTGTGGAAGGTGTTGGACACTAAAGGGGTGACATTTACTATTCCCACTCTAATCTAAATCAATTTGTAGAAGGCATTGGACACTAAAGGGGTGACATTTACTATTCTCACTCCAATCTAAACAAATTTGAGGAAGGTGTTAGACACTAAAGGGGTGCATTTACTATTCCCACTCCAATCCAAACCATATTGGGGGAAGGTGTTGGACACTAAGGCCCTCATTAAGATCTCGAGCAGAAACCCTCTGACCGCTGGTCCGAGGCTTTCCGTCCGACATGGTAGGTTTAAAGCCCAACTGCCACATTAGGATGACAGATGTCGGAGTTTAGACGGCGTGGGAATCCGATGCGGTTCCGATGGGCTCAAGGAGCCCGTCAGCCAGTGAGAAAGGCACCATAATCTCATAAAGTCGGCATTTCCGCCAAAAGATTATGATGTCAGTTTCCGACAACCAGTCCATATCCGCCTTACCGGCACAGATTGACTGTTGGAAACTGACTTTGGGAGCCCATAGCAGGGCCCACCAGCCCATAGTATGTGGGCCTGGGGGGCACCTGTGGCTGCATTGTGGGGCGGCCACACGGTGTAGGGATGGTTACAAACTTGCATTTTTCAATGGAAGCATGTGCTGTAGATGTTTTCAGCCCTGGCACATGCTCCCATGGTAAAATTGAAGTTTCCAACCACACTATGCGGGGTTGCATCCTAATTGAGAATGCGGAACCGCTGACCCATGGTCGGGCGACTCCTTTCCCGCAACAGTGTAGTGCAGATGCAAGTCTACCGACATCGTAATGAGGGCATTAATAGTGAAATTTACAATATCCACTTTAAAATATAAAATTTTACACACGTTTTTCAATTGTCTTTAGGCTGTTCACCAATCTGCTTGTGTTTTTTATAGGAAATATCCAAATTACCATTTATCTCTTAAATCTCTGATGTGCAAACCATCAAAATTATGTATCCATGTAGTTTCTCTTTGTAGTAAACTTTTTTTTTAGATCATTATCTATAATTTGAAGTATTTTGTACATTTCAGCTGCTTGATGTGTCTTTCAGGTGTGAAGTATGTTAATATGCAGGGTTTCCTATTTTAGTTCCCGCTATTACTTTTATTCGCATTCAGTCAAACTTTATCTTTTTTTTCAGTCACATCTTACTACTTGAACAGTGCTCCAGGGATAAAACTCTTCTGTTTTAGCCTAACCGAATGCTAAACCTCTGTACTCATGTGTGTAGGTAGGATCCTTTCATTGCTCTTGTGTATATCACAGTAAGTTTTTCATTAATATGTGCCTAATTATTTTCAGTGTTAAAGTGGAATGCCGAAAATAAAATGACTGATAACAACTGACAGCCAGGAACACCATTAGCTAAACTTTTGGGGACTGGAAGTTGTCATATTGTATTATATTTGTATTTATATAGCGAGGTTGTTAATTGCTGAGATTTGGTTCTGGTTCCAGGGCACCTTGGAAGTGCATGGTTGAATGGGTGTTGCCTCCAGTTTGGTCTGTGTGGGTGATTTGAAGAAGGTGGGGAAAGCAGAGTACGCCTAATGTAGTCGTTGGGGCATAGCAGAGAGTATGAGAAAAGATGTAGTCATTTGTGCAGCTACTCTAATCTAATCTATATTGAGGGAAAGTGTTGGACACTTAGGGCCTGATTACAATGTCATTCGGAGGCAAAATCGCCACAGAATCGGGATCAACTGACCTCCGCTCTGTGTTGCTGACTGCATTATTATGATGCGACCGCACATGATGTAGTCGCCCAGTCCCATTTCCATATGGGAGCTTGTGCTGCACTCAGAAACCGGCCGCAGCACTAGCTCCCATAGAGAAATGGGCAGGCATCTCATGGTGCCTGCCACAGTGTGCAGGGATTTACAGGGGGGTACCCCCAGGCCCACAACTATAGACTGCGGAGGCAAGGGGGCCCTGCTAGGGGCCACCAAAGTCTCTTTCTGACAGCCTTTCCATTTCGAAAGGCCGGCATGGAAAGGCTGTGTGAAGCCGACATTGTAAACCTGACAGTGGAAATGCCATTCTAAAGGGATTACATTGCGGTTCCGGCTAGCCGACGGGCTCCTTGAGCCCGTCAGAAGCCAGCCGAAATGACCAGCAAATTTGACTTCCGACTGCCTACATTGTAATTATTTAACAACAAGGGGTGGTGATGGACAGAGTTTCTGAATTAAGCAGAATACTCTCACCCAGTCAAGAGATCAGGGCTAGATCCAACACCGTGTTTAAGCTCACTGCACCATCCCTGCTCAGAACCTGGCTATATGCAAATTAGTCTGTTCCTGTCCAAGTGCATGATGGGAACAGGGCAAACCAAACTACCAAGCCAATTCTTACACTGGGAAGGAAACAAGCTTCCGGGGACCGGTTTCTGGCATTTCAGCTGTTGTCAGCCCGGCTTGCTTGAATCCTGATGGCGCAATGAGCAAGGGACTCACATCTGAGTATACCCTTCCACGCTTAGGGTGGACAAAATATTTAACAACAAGGGATGGTGATGGACAGAGTTTCTGAATTAAGCAGAATACTCTCACCCAGTCAAGAGATCAGGGCTAGATCCAACACCGTTTTTAAGCTCACTGCACCATCCCAGCTCAGAACCTGGCTATATGCAAATTAGTCTGTTCCTGTCCAAATGCATGATGGGAACAGGGCAAACCAAACTACCAAGCCAATTCTTACACTGGGAAGGAAACGAGCTTCCGGGGACCGGTTTCTGGCATTTCAGCCATCGTCGGCCCGGCTTGCTTGAATCCTGATGGCGCAATGAGCAAGGAACTCACATCTGAGTATACCCTTCCACGCTTAGGGTGGACAAAATATTTAACAACAAGGGGTGGTGATGGACAAAGTTTCTGAATTAAGCAGAATACTCTCACCCAGTCAAGAGATCAGGGCTATATCCAACACCGGGCCGAAGATGGCTGAAATGCCAGAAACCGGTCCCCGGTAGCTTGTTTCCTTTCTGGTGAAGAATTGGCTTGGTAGTTTAGTCTGCCCTGTTCCCATGATGCACTGGGCCAGGGACAGACTGATGTGCATGTAGACAGGTTCTGAGCTGGGATGGTGCAGTGAGATAAATAATGGTGATGGATCAAGCACTGATCTTTGGACTGGGTAAGAGTGGTCTGCTTAATTCAGACACTCTGCTCATCACCACACCCTTTTCTGAATCGTTTTTGGCCACTATAGGTGTGGCAGGGTATACTCAGACATGAGTCCCTTTCTCACTGCACCATCAGGATTCAAGCAAGCCGGGCCGAAGACGGCTGAAATGCCAGAAACCGGTCCCCGGTAGCTTGTTTCCTTTCTGGTAAAGAATTGGCTTGGTAGTTTAGTCTGCCCTGTTCCCATGATGCACTGGGCCAGGGACAGACTGTTTGCATATAGCCAGGTTCTGAGCTGGGATGGTGCAGTGAGATAAATAATGGTGATGGATCAAGCCCTGATCTTTGGACTGGGTAAGAGTGGTCTGCTTAATTCAGACACTCTGTTCATCACCACACCCTTTTCTGAATCGTACATTGTAATTAGGCTGTCGGAAGTCAAACCAGGGATGTTGGCCGGAAATCCTCCGACCTGTGGTCGGAAGCTTTCCAACCGACATCATAATGGGGCCCTAAATGGTGAGATTTACAATATCAATTTCAAAATATAAAATTGTAAACAATTTATTTTACTGTAAAATTAAATATAATTTTAACTAAAAATGCACCTTGCAAAACTACAAACCTATATATACATATTTAAATATTTTAAAATAAAATACTATTAATAATTAATATATTTTTCAAAATATTTACTATCATTCATAGGGGCAGATTTATGATAACTGGCAAATCCCCAGGGATGCGCCAGTTATTTTGCGCCGCTGCTCCGCCACCCATGGTGCGCCGCATTTACAATGCGGAGCACCATGGGGCAAAAATGGCACAGATGCGTGCCGCATCTGTGCCGTAAAGGTGCCGCATTGCTGGAGTTGCGTCGCAAGCGGGACGCAGCTCCAGCAAGGCTCGGGGTGCCCCATCTTTAAAATGCTGCGTCAAGACCTACGCCTGCTTCAAGCAGGCGCAGGGTTTTGACGCAGCATTGGCCTGAAAGTGACTGAGTGAAATCCTATAGATTTCACTCAGCCACTTTTGCGAGGCGCACCTGCCCCGGAATGCCCACCCTGCGCCGGAACGCCCACAAGTGGCGCAGGGCTTTACAACGTGACGCATCTGCATCACGTTGTAAACGGGTCCTAGGGATGCACCACGTTTACGCCGCAGTTGCGTGACGCAAACGTGGCGCATTCCCAACATAAATCTGCCCCATAAAGTTTAAACTTCACGGGAGGAGGCGGGGGAGTCAGAGTGCTGTCGTAGGCAGTTAGCTGATATCCGACCTTTAAATTCATGCCCCTTTCTCCGCGCAGCTGACGCGCCTCAGAGGAGTCTTGCTGGCGGTAGCTGCAAACCGAATCGCCATTATTTTTAACGCTCAGGGAAACATAGCTAGGATTTGTTGTTCCTATTTTAACATTTTACTGTGTCATACTTACATTGTTTGTTGCCGTTCGCTCCCCGGTCCACCATGGGTACGCCCGCGTGTTGTGGAGGGAGCGGCGTTATTGGCTCTTCACGGGAGGAGGCGAGGGAGTCACAGTGCCGTTGTCAGCAGTCAGCTGATTGCCGACCTTTAAATTCATGCACCTTTCTCCGTGCAGCGGACGCCCGCAGCGGGCGCACCGGCGTCGTGCCAATGGCAAGCTCGTCTGCACCCGATCGGGCCCAGGGGCCACAACCACTGTTCCTTTTGGCAGAAATACTAGGAAATACTCATCCGAATTCCAACTAAAACTGCAAAAAATACCTAATGCCGACTGCACTATATTTAAACTGGGCAGCCTCATTTTTCCCTACTCCTGCTGCAGCTTTACTTGCTCTTCTCTCTGAGACAGGAAACAGGCACCTAAAACAGTCACGAATCAAAATTAAAAAAAACCTACCTATAACTGGGGATAAATGAAGGATAGACCAGTGCACAGAGTTTACTTTTTTTTAACTTAAATTGTAGATCCTTAGCGAAACGGAAAGAGGATATCTTTGACTTGTTGCACAACTCCCAATGCCAACCAGATGCCATTTTTCTCACTGAGACCTGGCTACATGAATGCTCAGGGCCTGATATTGCAACAGCCCTTCCTACTGGCTATTTAATCGTTAGGAAAGATCAAAAGGATAGATCAGGGGGAGGCATTGCAATTAATTAATTAATTAATTAATTAAGTGCTTATATAGCGCTGGAATCACTCCCGAAGGGGTACCTCCGCGCTTCGACCGCTGCGAAACCCTTCCTGGCTTCCCTGAGAGAGGGTCCCTTAATGGGTATCTCCAGGGTGAGACCAGGCATCCCCGGCGGTCTGGGGGGGCCGTTAGTGAAGATGAGGCAAGCTAGTGCCCAGAGTTGCCGAGTGTGATCGCTGATCAGAGTGGGCACCGAGGCGAGAGAATTATCGAGACCGCTGACCCTGGTCCAGAAACCTGCCGCGTCGGGAATCGAACCCTGGTCCCGGGCCGTCCTCTGCTCTCGGGTCTGCCGCCTCTAACCAGTGAGCCACACTACTTCACTATCATTTTTAAAAATGAATACTCCTGTAAATGGGAAGACAGTGGTTTTGAAGGCTGTGAAGCCGGCCTTTTTAAGCTTCTTCTCACACCCAGGTTTACGCTCACTGGCCTTTTAGTTTAACGGCCTCCTGGCCCAGTGGGCCACTGGGCAACTAATTTCCTAGAAGATATCACCCCTTTTTTGCTTCAAGCCGCTAATGTCACTGTTGTTGGAGATCTTAATGTCCACGTCAATGATGACGCTTGTAAAATTGGCTCCACCTTTAATAATGACCTAGAAGCTTTAAACTTGCGCCTTTGTAACTCAGGTCCTACTCATAGGGCTGGCCATCTGCTTGACCCTGTTTTAAATAATCTGTCCAACATCATATGTCAGACAGCTCTCTCACTAACTTGGTCGGACTATTTTTTGGTGGAATTTAATGTAACACTTGATGCCAGATCGAATGACTTTTCTGATGCACTATTTAACCTGAAACACAGAAATTGGAAAAAATTGAACATTGATTCCATGAATCACCAGTTGGCATCGACTTTACCTGGCATTCCTTCTTTGGGCATATTGGATGCCAATACCATCCATACCTGGATCATGGATTCCGTAAATGTTTGTCTCCCTCTATCCTCCAAGAAATTGAATAACCATCACCCGCCTGCCCCGTGGTTCACAGACAATCTAAAATAGGAAAAAACTAAGTGAAAAGCCCTGGAGAGAGAGTGGCGTAAGGATTACGCCTCAGAATCCAGGACTACCTATAAAGCGGCTAAAAGAACTTATAATTCTTTATGTAAAAGCGCATGTGTACAGTACGTTAATAACACCATACTATCCGCCCAGAGCAATGCTAAAGTATTGTTTAAAGTAGTGGGCGTGCTTTCGGGAGCCTCTTGCCAGCAGTCACCCCAGACACTTAATGAAACTCAATGTGACACTGTGGCCAAATTTTTTATTGAGAAGGTGGAAAAAATGTATACAGAACTATCAACTAATAAGGGGAACTAAAAAAGAACACTGCATCCTCTAACTTTGAAGATAGGAAAGCAGAGGTCACATCTGATCTTGCGTCCCGCCATAAAATCATGAACTGGCAACCGCTTGACTTGACGTCTTTTTTTTGACATTTTGAATGGTCTCAAATCAGGCTGTCCGAAAGATCCGTTACCAGTTCAGATCCTTCAAAAAATAAAGCACAGCTCTCTACAGCCCATGATGGAACTACTTATTGCCTCATTGAAAGAGGCTGGTCTGCCGGCAGAGGGGAAACATGCAATGGTAGTCCCCCTGCTGAAAATACCCAATGCTGATCCAGCAGAACCGTCCAACTTTCGGCAGATCTCTCTTCTCCCTGTTTTCTCTAAAATATTAGAAAAACATGTGAACCAACAGCTAGTTCAATTGGTGGAAGCCAACGAGATTTTACACGGATCTCAATCTGGTTTTAGAGCCAAGTACTCAACAGAAACCACTCTCCTGGGGGTTACTGAAACCATCCGTCGATTACTTGATGAAAGAGAAACTGCTGCACTTGAGTTCTGATGGTCTGAATCCGTTTGTGACCTTATTATGCGGTATGATGGAGAGAGATGGATAATTAAACCCGTTTATATATAAGGGGCAACTTCCTCTTTGCACCATAACCGTGTTGTGTCATTGCATTGTCATCGAATTATAGACGGGCCGTTTCTCTTGATTACCTGGCATTGCCATATCAACAATCTAAAATATATTAGAATTAACATCGAACGGAATTGATGTAATCGAAAGCAGTTTTTTAAATCGGGCAGCTTTACTTCATTATCTGGCATTGTCGACAAATTAGAATGTATTAGAATTTACATCGAATCGAATTCATGAAATTGAAAGCAGTTTTTTTCAATCGCCAGGAGCTCCATATATACTACATGGGTATTAACCCATAACAATGGTGACAGCTTCCCATGTGAGACTTACTGTACCTCTTTCATCCGGCCTATAGAAACTAGATACCATAAAAACGTCAGTACAACATCAAGTACAACTATCAGAAATCTATATGTGCAATAGACGGCTACCTGATGAAGGCACGTATGCCGAAACGCGCGTAGTTGACACCTGCCACACTGCCTCCATCGACTTCACGTCTATCGTATTTTTCTGTATATAATTCTGTTGGTTACGATGAAATAATTTTTATGAAATGATTGTTATTAAATAGATACTATTAATGGATATATGACCTTTAAAGCTGATTATGAGCTATATATAAAAAATAAGAAAATAAATGTGGTTTGATTTATATGTTTGTGTGTATACATCTATTAGAATAGGATGGTTTCCTTTTGCTTCTGAGATATAAAATAAGTTTATGTTTTCTATCAGTACCTAGCTTAACTGTTTTCTTAAAATGCTTAATTTCCCTATGTTATAGCTAGCTGTCACTATGGGGGTCCTTTTTTTCAAAAGAGAAACTGCTGCACTTATTCTGTTGGACTTAAGTGCTGCCTTTGAGACAGTGTCTCACCGTACTCTCCTTAAATCACGAGGCATTGCTGGCCTGGCACTGGAATGGATTGAGAATTTTCTTACTGGAAGAACCTTCCAGGTATTTTCCACCTCGGCTTGCTCCATGATCTAGGAATCTTCTTTTGGTGTACCACAGGGCTCAATATTGAGCCCTGTATTATTCAATCTTTATGTTAGCCTACTGGTCTATATAGCGGAGGAAGCTGGGTTGTCTATCTTTTCGTACACTGATGACACCCAACTTCTCTTCTCCTTATCTGCCAATAAGACCTCTAAAACCTCCTCTTTATAGACTGGGCTACTGAAAATAGCCAGTTGGATGCATAACAATTGGCTAAAATTAAATAGTGAAAAAACAGATGTCCTGATAATAGGAAAAGATAAAGACCTATGGGTTCCCCGCCATTGTCCCACAGAAATGGGTCCAGTTCCCCAGCCTGTTCAATCCGCCCGTAATCTGGATGTAATGATTGATGATCAACTTTCCATGAGGCAACATGCTACTAAAACTGCTTCTATATGCTTTGTCATTTTGAGGTGGCTTAGGAAGATATTATGGATGCTGTCAAATTCGACTCAGAGAACAGTAATCCAAGCACTGATAGTCTTGACATTGGACTACAGCAATATCCTGCATCTAGGAGCTAACAAAGCAATAATCCAGAGATTACAGACTGTACAGAACTCTGCGGTGAGACTGCTTTGTCACGTCCCGAAAACATCATCCATCTCGGGCACCCTTCGGGACCTTCACTGGCTGAGAATTGAAAATCGAACCAAATTTATAGCCTTGTGCTTTATGCACAAAATTAAACTTGGTATAGCTCCTCACTACTTAGGTTCCTTAGTCCAGCCCTGTATCCCTATACGCCCGCTTAGATCATTTTCACAGGCCAAATACTCTGTCCCAAGATTCAAATTTGTCCGTATGAGGGGACGCTCCTTCTCTTACCTGGCACCTGTACTGTGGAACACCCAACCTATCTCTCTTCGTCATGAATTGAACCATTCCAGTTTCCGTAAAAGCCTTAAGACCTGGCTATTCAACCAGTAAATCTGACTTCTGATGTGTGTGTCCTTGGCGCCAGGAAACCTCTGGGTAGCTGCGCGCCCTATAACTTTAATCTAATAACTAATAATAAAATGAAAAATAAAATCAAAATACAAAATTAACAATCATAATAGAAAAAATATTGAAATAAAGTTAATAATTTTAATAAATGCAAAAATATTTTTTTCATTAACTTAGGGTGGACAGCATCAAATGTAGAAGTTACTGATACAATTGGGTCATTTACATTTTATGTGCCCACTCATGGTTATCAGAAGATCCAACCAAGTAGAGGGGCTGCCGACGCACCAAAGGAGTGCTAACTAGAGTCTATCGAGGTGCTTTAATGGGCTTGTTCCCCATGTATTAAACCACCAAGTGAGTCTAAACAGGAGTGACATAGGGCCCATCCACTATAGGTTCTCTTAAAAACACCAATCGAGTCCACCCAGAAGCGATGTATGGGCCAACCATTGGAGGTGCTGTTAAACCACCAGAGGGTGCTGTGCAAATTCCATCTATGAATAATAGAATCCCACAAGGTGGTGATACCCAAAAGTCAGTGGACGGAAGGGGGGGTGCAGAGGACAGAAGAGTGTAGGCAATTCTCAACAGGAAAACACACGTAATACCATTTAAAAGGATGTTACTGCTGAACAGCCTGTCAGAGTGCTTAAGAATGGTCAGAGATGGAAAGAGAGGCGCTACTAAAAATGGCGCTGCAGGACGGTATAGGGTAAGTGTAAGTTGAAAGGAAGTGAAGGGAAGAACTACAACTATAGGGCGCTCAAATACGACCGGAATTATTCGATTAGTGACTGGTATTGCTCTGGAGTGTCGCCCTCCTGGGTACTGGGCCATATACTTAGCCCTGCACTTTGTAATATTGATTTCGCTTTCAATAAAAAAACGAACTAGAGAAAATACATGGGGCCATATGTATCAACAAACCCTTTTGCGATTCCTAAATAGCGATTTTTAAGGAATCGCTATTTAGGAATTGCAAAATGGTATGTATGAAGAAATTCGCTTTATTTTAGCGATTCCTTAATCTTCCTTATTTGCGAATTCGCATTTTGGGAATTCGCACTTAAGGAATAATTTCCAATGCATTCCTATGGGCCAGGAGGCCCATAGGAATGATTGCGAAATAATTCTCAAATTGCGAATTGGCAATTTGCTAATCGCAATTTGAGAATTATTTCAAGGGTGCAGGGGTGTCTCAAGGACACCCTGCTGCACCCCTGTAAATTACATGTGTGTGTCATATGCCACCCTCACAAATGCACAATTGTGCATATTTACAAGAAATCGCAAAGTACCACCAACTACAAGTTGGTGGTAATTCGCGATTTCTAAACCTGAAATCGCAATTTGGAAAAGCTTCATACATAGCATTTAAGGAATCGCAAATTTGCGATTCCTTAAATGCTTAAGCAAAATAAGGAATCACAATTTTTTGCTCTTTTTTCATACATTAGAAAATCGGTAAAAAGGGCATTTGCTATTCGCAAAGGCTGAAATTCTGCGAATTTCGGCCTTAACAAATCGCAAAAGGCTTGATACATATGGCCCATGGTGCGGAGACTAAAATTACGTCATCCTCATGTAAAACAAAAATTGTACATGCAGACACAGTCAGGCGCAGATTAAAAATGCATCCCACTCAGAGCAAAAGTTGTTTACGACACTGACTTGCTTCTTTTGTCGTCTTTTGCCGGGAGTGCTGCTGCGGAGGTGAATGGTGTCCGAGGGTGCAGAAGCAATGACATTTGGGGCTGGGTTTGTGAGAGCACAAGGGTGTAACAGTTGCCCATATGTTTGACCAGAGAATAAGCGCCAAACACCGCTGAGGACACACTGACACTCAAGAGTTTACTGTGCAGGCCCACCAGCTCGTGAGAGTTATGACGCACCACTCTGTGGTGAACGCCGGAGACTCCTACCCCCACTTCGGGGAACAAAAGAAAGGTCCGGATTGACATCCTGCTCGTTTGCAGTGGCAGCTTCCAGCTATTTGATCACTTGCGCAAAGAATGCATCAGGTGCGTTGGCCAATGCTTCATTAGCCACAGGACTTCTTAACACTTTCACCTCATTCTCTACATTGATCTTTTGGTTGAGAACGAAAGTGCCAGCTGTTTTATCCATAAAGTGCATTTCCCAGTCCGGGTTCAGAGGGCAAGTAATATTTAGAGATCTACAGTTCAAAGAAAGTGCATTATTATACATTTACAGTTCATTGCCTCCCTGTGATGTCGTGCAAGGAAAGTATAGCATGAAAATCATACTGCACACTCTAGCATGGTTTACAGTTGTTTATGAATGTACACCGGATCATCCCTTTCCACATGGATAAGCCTCCACAGCACACCAGCCCCTCCACTAAAGTTGAAATGCCAGTGATCAATCCCTTATATTACAGGCACAACGATCACCTAGCTAAGGCGCTTCACACAGTGCATCTCCCAGCAAGAATAATTGGTATATGCATGTTTAGAGTTTTACTGCACTTCTCGCAGCACAGCACGCGTTTCCCCAAGGGCAAGTCACCATTTCCCACAGGAGAAACCCCAGCGTGATTTAATACGTGCAGCAGGCCTCTTAGGTCTAACGCTTTCTGTTCTCTTTTTAGCATCGGAAAAGTAAATCACAACATTCTGTCACATTCACACATTCTTTGATGTAGGTTGTTTTTTTTCTTTCTGTGCTAGCTTAATTTTCTGAGGTGTATGTAGTGTTGTAAAGGCTATGTGCGCCAGGAACCTTGCAGTTATAGGTGGACTCAACAGTAGTAGCGGCTACCAGTGAAAATTACCGGGGAAGAGGGGGCAGGGGGTAGAAAATCAGTATAATGGATGGGGGTGGACTTACCTGGCTGCCGCCCGCTGCCTTATCCCGTCCTCTCCTTTTCCAGCAGGAAGCCCACACAGGCTCCCCTAAGCCAATCACGACGCTGCTGTCACCATAACAGCACCATGGTGATTGGTCTGAGTGCCGTGGTTCGGCGCTCAGAAGGGCGACTATGAGCCTGTGCATGTTCCTGACCAGGTGGTACATAAAAGTCTGGTGGAGAACATTCAAAGTGCACAGGACTATTTGGCCAGCCGAAGGTGGCAGGACAAACAATCATGCACATTTAATTGTCCCAACCACTCCTTCCACGCTGGCTGTGACGACAACCCAACCCCGCCCTGTAAACCTACCTCAGTGGAAAAAGAAAATTATAATAATGTTGCATTATTATCATTTTATTTTTCCTTTTTACACAGTAGGGCGGCGCTTCTCCACATTAGCAGAGGAGCTGCCGCTGCTCAAAAGAGGAATTACATAACTTGCTGGGAGGTGTAAAGATGTAGTTATTAGCGGTTATGATGTAATCAGAGTGCAGTGTGTGATCGTATGTTGAGGAATAAAGATGTTACAGAGCTCCGTTTGTGGCGTATTCATTTGCATGCTCCTGGGCTGAGGAGGACACTACATCTGGCGACGAGTAGGGGATATGTGCCCCGAAGTTGATGCAAAGCAGTCTGTAGTTGGTGTATGTGGAGTTAAAGCCCAGTTCCAGCTCCAGCCCAGACACAGCCGTTACAGAAGCTAAAGGACCTACAGAGGAACACTTTTAAAAGACTGCCAGAATTTGCTGTTAAGGCTGAAATGAGTGATACTGTGCTGTACCATAACACAGAGCCTTGATCGATACAAAGCGAAACACTAAAGGAAGCCACAATCAGATACAATGCGAAATGCTAAAGGCAGCGTCAACCAAGTGCAAGAAACAATAAAGTTACTTACTGTCAAGAAAAAAGATGCCACCTTGTGACCTCTGACCGGGCGTGACAACCCAAGTGAAAGCACATGGCCAGAGCTTGCAGAAGTGAAACTACGGGTGAGCAGGGACAGTCATTCAAACATCATATGCTCTCAACAGCAATAGAAAAGAGCACGGCTCAACATGGTGAAGAAGCAGAATATTGGTGTCAGGTGGACTGCATGGTTTGAGATGTTCGATGATTTATTAGCTGCGATGGAAGAAGCAGACAATAAGAAAATCATTAAGTACTCAAAGAACCTTGCTGGTAATCGAGTGAAAGAAGTGATAAAGAAAATAGCACAAGCTGATGCAGTATCATACCTTCAAAGAAGCCTTGGAAGTCAACTTCAATCCAATGCCATATGTGGTCTATGAAAGATACATTTTCAATCAAGCATGACAAGCTGGTGAAATGATGGATACGTTTGTTTAAAGACTTGACGTGCTTATCAAACACTGCAAGTTCAGTGAATTAAATGATGAAGAAGCCATGTGCCTTAGAGTCATTGATGGTTGTCTTCAAGACTCCTTGAGAAGAACACAAAGAGAAATGGTGGTAATGTTATAGGGAACCGGCGCCTGCAGGATATGTTCACTAAGTATATTTTGCCCTAACTATATTCGTCCGGTGCTAAAAGGTGGAGAGAACCACCTACCTCCCCAAATCCTGCGGACCAAGCTACAGTTCTAGTACGTTAGCTCCCTAGCACAATTATAATTCAATATACAAAGAAAATGACAGTAGAAGCAATAGTATGTCAGCGCACGTATATACACAGATCATAGTTGTATCTTCATACTTTTATTCTTATTTGCAGAATCTTCATATGCAGTTTAGTGAGTCAGATCAACAGCCTTGCACCAACGAATCAACAAGGCAGCCCCAACAAACAGCGAAGCAAACCACCTGTGAGTGCCAAGAACCACCCACAAGTGCAACTACAAAAAGGACACACACCTTCACTATCTTTAATTAGACTTACTACACATCAAATGACAAAAACAAAAAACAAAAACAATTTTTGTATGAGATTCCATTCTCAATGCTATATAATCCAGATAGGTTCACATTAAATCTAAGTGATGATCCACATCTGTACATTCATATCATGTATTTATAATTCCTACCCACACGGTCCTCCGGCGCAGGGAAACTGTAAATGGCAAGGTACAATATAACGACACTCCCTCTTCAGTATATACGTTAAATCACTAAAAGAGAAACAAATCAGACACCACCAGTCTGAGAATGTGTTTGCAACTGCTAAGTATATATCATAGCATACCAGGTTAAACTAGTTTTACCCTTATGCCTATGGAAACTGCACGCTTATCCCTAAGAAGCTATGTTTCTCGCCATGTCCCAAACAAAATTCAGCACAGGAAGGTGTTCCATGCTTTCTTTACCTTACTTCTACTCCAGTGTTATACTAGCCACCCTTCCTTCATCCTGAATTAACAAGAATGGCGCAGCCAGCAGAAGTGAACCATGTATCAGTAATTTATCCGTGACTTTATATCAAATTTCAGTGTGGACAAGTAACCCAACGCCTCACAACATTGCTAATATAGTGGTGATCCACTTGTATCTCTTCCATAAGTCTGTATCCGCATATCTACCTCTCTGCGCAATATCCCGCCTAGTATCAGTAGCCCGACAAAGTAGCAGTCCCAGGAAGAATCCCAGTTATCCTCTACCTGCTTACCTTTGTAATCTCCTGTACTGCGTCCAGAGCCCTCATGCTGTATCCTTGAGTACAAGGACAAGTGCTTGGAAACAGGCACTTTTGACCTCTCATCCATGGTCGCATGACCGTCTCATTATACGCGCTTCACAATGCTTCGTGAGAGCCAACGCCATCTTGGAAATGCTTAATTTATACAAAACACACTTTGACTAACAACATCATCGCATTCAAAGGCCATGCGTTCCTTTTTTTTAGCTCTAATATAAACTTGATATGTACGTGCGTAGTTACCCAGATGCCCTGAAAAATATATGCATATTATCAAATATTTGCATCTGCAATCTTATTTCCCATAATATTTAGATACAAAAGTATATCTCTTATGTAACCATCAGCAAAACACACAACAGACATCACAAAAGTAATGTGTGTCTCCTGTGCCATGCCTTAACCATTCAAACATGAAGTTATGCATGTGTACTGCTTCTAAACCTTTGCAGAATCATGGGTCATTCGCAGTGACAATGGGACATAAAGCAGTATCAGTGAAAGCACCAATTCACGTTCTTTAAGGAACTTCACACAGTGCATTCCTACTCAGTTTGCCACTGCTGCTGACATGGGACTGATAACTCTCAATTGCAACCTCCATACGCACTCCGAGATTGTGAGTCAGTTCCTGTTGCTGTTTCATCGCCTACGAAGACTCAAGACAATGAAAGTGCAACTTTATATTAATGAGGATATTCGCCCTGTTGTGCAGTGGCACCTCAGAGTCACATTTCACTGAAGCAGTTGGGAAAGAACATTGAGTGCTCCACCGGTCCTACACCATGGGTTTCGGCCTTAGTGGTGGTGCCAAAAAAGGATAGTGGAGGTGCAGTGCGCATCTCTGATGATATTTGCCAGGCTAACAAAGCAAACGAGAGAGAAAGACATCCTGGTAAACACCTCGCAGATATGCACCTGAACAGTGCCAAAGTCTTTCTCGTCTTGACCTGAGCAAGGGATACCATCAACTCGAATTGCAAGAGAACTGCAGGCACATCACTACTTTTATGACTCATGTTGGTTTGTTCAGATACAAAGGTTGAGTTTTGGAGTGTTGTCAACTACAGAAATTTTTCAAGATGTTATCCATCGAATAATTCAACCTGTCATGAATGCTTTTAATTAAAGTGATGACATACTTCTATTTCGAGCAACGCAAAAGGAGCATGACAAGGCTCATACACAAGTACATGATGATGCAGGTCCCACTCTAAACACAGCAAAGTGTGAGTTTCACAAGACCAAACTTA
Source organism: Lissotriton vulgaris (assembly GCF_964263255.1). Classification (NCBI taxonomy): domain Eukaryota; kingdom Metazoa; phylum Chordata; class Amphibia; order Caudata; family Salamandridae; genus Lissotriton; species Lissotriton vulgaris. The sequence continues at coordinate 902,667,595 of NC_141687.1, forward strand.
AATTCTTTGAGCTCATTTTCTCTGATGGGGAAATGACTCCTTACCCAGAGTGGGAGCTCTGTCAAGCACTTGCCCCCCACAAGATGTCACCATGTTGCAATCCTTCTTAGGCAGGGCCAGTTATTGCTCAAGGTATATTTCTGACTTTGCTTCATTGAGTGCTCCTTTGAGAGACTTGACAAAATGAAATATCCCTTTCCAGTGGTCTGATAAATGTGATCAAAGTTTCAAAAGAATAAAACATGCGATTAAGAATGCAAACTACATGGCCTATTTTGACCCCAAGTTACATATTGAGATCACAGTAGGTGCAACCCTGGTGGGGCTGGGGGCAATTCTTGCTCACAATAATAGTCATCTGAATGCTCAGATACAAATTGAGGCCTATGCCAGTCGAAACCTGTCCAACACAGAACATGTCTATTCTCAACCAGGAAGGAGAGTCTGGCTGTAGTGTGTCCCATGCGAACATTTTCATGTGTTTCTATGCGGAAAACATTTCAATATTATTCCAGACCACCAAGCACAGCTCACTATTTTTGGAAACCCAAGAGCCAAGATGCCCTCTCGCATTGAAAGGTGGGGGTTGGATTATAACAGTTTGGCTATGCAGTTGTACACAAGCCGGGTAAAAACTAGAACACTGCTGGCTACTTTTCATGAGTACCGCTACATTGTCACAGTTCGACATCCAAAACGGCTGAGGTGAACATTAACTTAATTGTGAGGTCCAGAATGCTAGCAGCCCTATTAATTGAACATAATATTGCTGCTACTAATGCTGATAAGAAAATGTTTATCCTCCAAGACATCATTTCAACTGAAACATGGAAAAAGACTGCTCTAACTATTGCTGACGATCTTGAATTTCAGAAACTCAAAAATGTACTAGATGAATTGTCCATGGCCAGGGAAGGTGTTGTATTGAGAGGCTCGAGAATCATCGTACCTGAGAGCCTAAGAAAGCATGTCATTAACTATCCCATGAAGGACATCGCGCCTTTGTAGCCTCAAAAAGATCTCTAAGAAACCAAGTGTGGTTCCAGCACCTAGACGAGCAAGTTGAGAAGGAACTAAAAGAATGCCATCTTTGCAACTGCCTTTACCCCAAAGGGGCGCAGCATCCATTGAAAGTGGCTGACCTTACTGAGCCTTCATACTGAACTGGACTACACTTAGGGCCTTCCTCTGAGTCTGGCTGTCTACGGAATGCCAGACTCATGGTGGCGATCTCCCAATCGCCCTATTGCGACTAGGGTGGTCGGCCTGTCCTGGGATCTCCGTACCCAACAGTGAACCGCCGTTCCCTGGCCGTTGCGCGGCGGTCTGGAGGCCTCAAAATGTTTGGCGGGACCACTGCAGCCCCTCCAAGCATATTACGAGTTTCCTCACTGCTCTATTGTTCATAGCAGTGTGACCGCCATGAAAAACGTGACGTAAGGAAACAAACGGGGGCCCTACAGGGCCTCCTGGTGCCTCACGCTATGTGAATGCACACAGAGGGGAATATTATATGCCCCCATGCACATCAGTACCTGCACGGCATGGACTGCCGCAGTCCATGCCTAGCAGGTATTGCATTTGAAGTTCCCATTGCGGTGCCTATTTCATAGGCACCACCCAGGGAACGCCAAAGAACCGCCTTCCAGACCAGAAGAAAACTCCTGATCTGCCGGGAGGTTCCCACACGGGTTTGGGAGTGCTGGAGCAGGACTGTCCCACTCCCGCACAGCCAAACTCATAATAAGGCCCTAAGGCTTATGTGTAAGTGGAAATGATGTCACTCATAGTGAAGAGAGTCAAAGGTTGAGGTGGTCTGACCCATTGATCCCTGGTGTATGCTGGGTGGGCAGATGCAAAATGTGAATGGAGCTTGAACAGACCAATGGATGAGATAACTGACTGAAAAAAACCTGAATGTTTATGAAGCTACATGTATTTTTTGTGATTTCTTTGGAAGACAGTTGTCTCTAGGCTGTGCCTAGACGCCTACTGGCAGACTAGACTTTATGGAGATATTTGAACAAGCAGGTGCCTGTGAAAGACCAGAAGTGTTGCGTGCAGTAATCCATAATATTAATATTAACCTATTTTTTTTTCTTCAGAAAACACTCTCGTTCCCTGTTAAAAAAGAACAATCATTGCAATTGCAGTTATATGTCGAAATGCAGCGTTGGCACGCGAACACGTTCAGGAAAAAATGTTCCTACTGATATGGAAATTACGTATTTTGCTACTGTAATTTGTTTTAAAAAGACAAGTGAAGATGCAACGTTCAGGACCACAACTTACAGAAGTGATTTATTGGTACGAATGATGTATGCTTTAACAAAGTGCTTGCTTTGCATAGTTAGATATTTCACATTCATCTACTGCTCTGTTTTCCCCCCAAAAAAGGCCATAAATAAAAACTGCTATTGACTGCAACAACATTTGAATATGTGGTCGCTGCATCCATTTTGGTTGGCAAGCATGTTGCTACCCGTTTGCTATATTTAGGAACGCAGTTCTCCATTTTTGTCTAATATTTTTGCATAATTGCTGACATTCTGGCCCAATTTAGTGGGCTAAATTCATTAACTTGCAATCATTCCTTTGAAATGAATAATTGTATTCAGTGGGTAGGGGACAAAAAGGTTTGGCTTTAATAAGCAGAAGAAGAGTTTTTACTTTAACAAAAAAATGTCAAATCATTCCATCTTTGATTACATATCTATTTGTGGTTTGCAGGCACGCCAGACTGCAGGGAAATCGGGAGAAATGTTGGCATGCTGGTGCCTCTCGAAGCTGGTAGTGCTGAGACAAAAAGATTGAGGCTGCCCCAGCCCAACTGCCCTTTAAGATGTAACATCCTATCATGCAAGCCAATTGTAATTGTAATTTGTACTTATACAGCGCTTACTACCCCTGATGAGGCATTGAAGCGCTTAGTGGCGAGTAAGCACGCTACTGTGGAACCCAAGTATATAAGTAAGAAGCTAGTAGGTTAGTAAAGCATGTTTTTTTGTTTCTTTGTGGATTAATTGTGGAAAGTGTGTTCAGATAGTACTCATTGAAATCTCATGCCTTAGCAGTGTGCTTATTTTTGGTGGGTTGTGAAAGTTCAAACAATAAATAAAGATATCTTTAAATTCTGAATTTATTCTGTCACATTTGCTGCACATCAGAGACCGAGGCCAACTGTCAGCCTATGAAATGTACACATTCTGCGATTTGGAAATTAAAAATGAAGCACCCTTTTTTATAATTCTGAAATGTGATGGAAACAAGGATGTTAAAATGCACAAAATCAATCAAGACACTACTTACTTGGTGACACACAAATGGTGATGCACAAATTAACTGAAACCGGATTTACACAATTTAGTGGCAGTTGAAAATGTGCTGTCTGTAAATGACAGTGCAATACCATGTGATGTTTTAGTTACATTAAAGAAGTTATCAGTTACATATTACCCAGTGGCAGTTAGGCCATATGTTCCATAGAAAAAATTATTTGTGTTGCTAATAACTTTGGCCCGGTATGAGGAATCCCCACAACACTTTCCAAAAAGGTGCTACTTTTTGACTAGTTTGTGTTTGGAAAGTTTCAGGGTGATCCATCTATTGGGGGCCGAGAAAAACCGGGGGGGGGGGGTCCCAAAATGCAAAATTCCCTTGCATTTTCCATAGACTCCTTCAAAAATGGTGACAGTATATCTGGATGGTTGGGTCCGCAAGAGTCTCGAAAAAGTATTGTGGAGTGTTCTGATTGGCCCAGGGAGCTTTTTTCCCCTTGGGCCAATTCACTCCAGCAGGAGCCACCATTGTAGGACTTGGGGGCTTAGTCGCCTGTCCTGAAGTGTTAAATTAAAATACATATATGGGGGAAGGGTAGGAATAGTAGCAAAATATAGCACAAAGTTCCCCAGTAGGACTAGAAAGAAAGAGTGTGTGTGTATATAGAGAAAATCAAGAGGGAAAGAAGAAAGGGAAAATTCCCTCTTGGGAACTAGAACCCTCACACACCCAGCAAGCTAGGTGTCATGCTTCATCATATGGGTCCTGCTCCTCGTCAGACTGGCGCTGCAATGTCTGACGGGCACCCGCGAAGGGGCTCTTTAGCGGAGATCTTTTGTTCCAGCCATATGGTGCATGCGTGTGAGAGGGCAGAAAACATGTGTAGGCGTGAAAAAGTGGAGGTGATTAAAAAAGGTAAGTTAGTCCACAAGGATTTTAATAGCGTGGCTGACTCCCTTGGTTAAAATAGTGGGAGGGGAGGTAGACGCTACGAAAGTAAGTGGCGAAGATATCTGCAACCCTCAGTTTAGGTCGACATGTTTCTTGCTAATCTAGCAATTCCTCAGGACCTTGGTGTCTAGTACTACACAGTGAATTAAAAACTTTTATACAACCTTTATTTTATTGGTCTGTGATGGGCAGGCCAACTGGTGCTGCCTCAAGTGGTGCAACCTAGAGAAAGGGAGAACATATAGGAAGGGTTGTCAGCATAATTCTCCTCTAGAAACTAGGTGCATTTCCCTATATATAAAACACACACACTAAATTATTTACAAGACTCAGCTGAGTCAAAAACAATGGAAGATTGGATCAAAAGGCGCTTACCCTAAGTGTGTCCCTAAGGTGCCCCGCAGTCTGCTCCTGTGGGACCTGCACAGAAGAGTCAGGGACCTAGGGGAGGTAGGGGGAGGGAAAGGAACAATTAATTTCCTTAAATGGGGGCCGGTATTCAATTACTAGAGTAGAACATTCACAGCCGGGCTAAACTGGCCAATTCCACTACTGATGTCCAATGTCCAGTTCTCAGAGCGGTAACTGTAGCAAAGTTAGGCTTGCAGAATTGATTCCGAAGGTACCGCCCTTCCTGTGTTTAGTGGTGATTGACAGGGAGAAACCCCGAGCCTCGCCGTGCCCCTTGAGTCTGCAACGTCAACAGGGAGTGGAGACGTGAGAGTGCGAGGGGAGGAAAAGCCCGTGTTCCCCTGTCAGAGTAACATCCACCAAAAGGAATGGCAAGGTACGGTTCCCGTTTCCTGAATAAGCCCATGTGCCCCAGATTAGCCTGTTTCAGACTCCACACAGGACCACAGCACGTAATTGCACCGAAAACCATGAGTATTTCTATGAATCTCAACCCATTGTTGAGCCGACACCATTCCAAGGAAACTTACCCAAACGGCGTGCGGTCTCTGCCTGCAAACCTACCCCCACGTGTAATCCGTGCGGGATCTGGAGCGACTGGTAACGAGGTCGCCGTTGTTCTAGCGTACTTGTACCCTGCGTCTCCAAACTCAGGTGATTGTCATGGTGGGCGTGGTCACGTACTCAGAACCCGCGCATGCGCAAAGGTTAGCGAAGAGAGCTTGCTACGATCTGCAAGGATTGAGGGGAACAAGTGGGCATGTCTGTCGGCCATATTGGGTGAGTAGGCGGTATGGTAGTAACCTTGAAGCCTATTGAGCCCAAATGATCGTGACATCCCAATTGATCGTGAGATCGATAATTTCAGTGTCATATAACTGAGTGCAGGGATATAGAGACTCATATTGATTTCATATACCTGAACGTAGTTAAAGTCTAGGTAAGCAATAAGTTAATGGCTCGTGATGGTGGAGTCGGTGGAGTCCAGTCTGGTCTGATCACATGACACGGGCGGTATCGGGAGTGGGGAGGGCCTGTGCGAAGCTTGGCCAGAGGATGAGCCAGGGGTCTGGGTAAAAGAAAACACGTTAAGTGCAGGTCACTGGAATAATATAACTGCACACAGATGGTCAAATTATGAAAAGATGAGCCAGGGGTCTGGTAAGAGTGAACTTGGTAAGTGCAGGTCACTAGAATAATCTAAGTACAAAAAGATGGTCTAATTGTGAATAGATGACCAAGGCACGGCGTCATTAAGACCCAGTGTATCCAGTTTGAGGCGATGGACCCACCTTTGTTCAATCCTGAACAAGCCTTCTTTGGTGATTCCTGGATGGCATTCTAGAACCAGCCAGCGGATACTATCGGCTGTGTGTCCCATTTGTGTGTAGTGTTGGTACAGTCTAGTATTTGTTTTTAGGCATCTTGTGTTGCTTTTGTGTTATTGAATGCGCAGTTTTATCTGTCTCATTGTCATCCCAATGTACTGTTGGTCACAGGGACAGGTGAGGAGGTAAATACACTTGGCGCTATTACAATTGGTATGCCTTTGCAATCGCCAGGTAAATGTGTGGGATAACTGGATCTCTTTAATGACACTGGTTTGGGGGCACACTGTGCATCCACCACAAGGGAAATGGCCAACTACCGGAGGGAGGTCCCATAGGGTGCTCTGATTGTTTGTATTCTGTTTTTTTGGTATTGTATGGACCAAAGCATCCTTCAAATTGGGTGTGCGTTTAAATGCAAATCTTGGGCGGGGAAAGCTCAAACCCCCAGAGTTAATAATGTTCCAATGTCTATTAATAGTCTTCTTAATTAAGGCAGAGTTCTTTGTGAATGTGGTCACGCAGGTGATTACATACTCGGGGTCTTTCACTCTAGTCTCCAGTAGTGTTTCTCTGGGGTTGTTTGCCGCCCTTTTGTAGGAGTTTTTTATCAATCTAGTAGGATAACCCCTGTCTCTCAGTTTGTGCTATAGGGCGGAAGCTTCCTGTCTAAAGTCAGTGTTGGTGGTACAATTTCTGCGAAGTCTCAGAAATTGTCCAAACGGGAGATTGTCCCTCAAGGCTTTTGGATGGTAACTATTGTACAGAAGTAACCTGTTTCTATCTGTGTTCTTGCGATAGAGTGTGGTGTTAAGACCATCAGCCTCTAGATTGATCCTGAGATATAGGAAAGGGATGGAGGTCTCAGAGATAGTCCCTGTAAACTTGATATAGGGATTTTGTCCATTGATCCAAGTACAGAAGGCCTCACACGACATACGATCTCCCCTCCAGAAAATTAGGATGTCGTCAATGAAGCGACGCTAGAGTGTTATATTGCCCAGGAAGGGGTTCTGTGGTGTTCTGATTATTCTCTCCTCAAATGTAGCCATGAAAATACAGGCTAGACTAGGAGCAAAAGTTGAACCCATGGAAGTCCCTTGGATTTGGTGGTATAATTGGTTCCCATATTGAAAAAAGTTCTCGGTGAGGGCTATGCTGTCGCATGCCATGATGAAGGAGATCGGGGTAGGGGAGGACCACTCTTCTTGACGGAGGGTGGCTTCTACAGCTTCAAGTGTGGCTTGTTGTGGAATATTAGTGTATAGTGCTTCCATATCTAATGTTAGCAGCAGGTCAACACCCTCCCTCCCTTCAATATTGTCTATCAAACGGAGTACATCTCTGGTGTCTTGGAGAAATGATGGAATTTTCTTGACTAGGGGTTGCAAGAAGGCATCACAAAATTTGGAGAGTGGTACGAGTAGAGAGCCAATTCTGGAAACTATAGGTCTCCCCGGGAAAGGTGACGTGCCCTTATGAATTTTTGGGAGAGTATAGAAGTAAGGTGTTACAGGTTCAGTTGTTAGAAGGAAAGCTGCCTCATTCTTTGTGATCCATTCGTTAGTCTCACCCTCCATAATAAGGCTAGTAATAGATGTCGTGAGTCTTTTCGTTGGATCTACAGTAAGGGGAAGGTAATGTGAGCGATTGGCCAGTTGACTTTTGCACTCCACATCATAATCCTTACTATTCTGAATGACCGTTGCGTCCCCTTTGTCTGCCTGTTTGATGACAATCGAGGTGTCATTTCCTAGGGATTGGACAGCCTGTCTTTCCATTGTGCTTAGGTTGTTAAAACACTGTGTCTTAGGTTTATTTTCAAGGCTTTTTAGGACAGCTCCCTCAAAAGCCAACACTGCAGGTGGAACCATGTTATCGGTAGGGGTGAAAGTGGAGGGGTTCCGTAAGCCAGTGTCTGTCGTTTCAGTGTCTGGTCTATCTTGAAAAAAGGAACGAAGGCGAACCTTCCTGAATAATTGTTTCAGCTCAACCATTTCATTAAAGCTGTCAGGTGTAGGGGTAGGGACATAGCCTAAACCTTTTTCAAGAATGTTAATCTCAGTAGAGGTAAGTATCCTGTCAGGGAGATTCACAATCAAACTCTCCTTCCCCGAGTCGTGCTCCTGGTTTCCACCGGTGTTGTGGCCGATTGAACTTGCCACTGTACACCCTTTTGTGGCCCTCGCTTGAGCCCTCTTCCTCTGCCCCAGCCTCTGTCGTGAAAAGGGGGATTCAAAGGGTAAAATTGGGGCGGGCCCTGCTGGAAAAAAGGGTACTGCCAGGGTTGCATCATTTGTGGCGGGCCATGGAATAAGGGTCCATTGTTGTATCCTTGATTCCAATTACCACGTCGCTGGTTCCGATTATTTTTAGTTGGATAGCTACAGCTAGAGTCACTGCCAAAGGAGCCCCTCCGGCTGCCATTGTCCGTACTTTCGTCAGAGGAGTAGCTGTTTCTACTATTGGTATATCCATCCTTTAAATAGGGGTAGACTTTTTCTTTATCAAACTTAGCTATATCCTTTTGTAGTTTGGTCATCTTCTGTTTGAGGAGAAAATCCTGATTCTCTGTGAGATCTTGGTTTCAGCTAATTTAGTCGCAAATGGGGTTTTGTTCATTGTTCCCCTAATAGCCACTTCCATGGCAGCAATTTTGACCATAAGGGCATCTGCCAGCCTCTTAGCTGTTTGTGTGATGAGAAAAAGCAAATCTTTGGTGCACTTCCTGGAGACCTGGCACCAATCTTCCTTGAATTGGCCATCTTCAAGGAAGAGTCTTGGTACAATATTTACAATTAAACCCTGGGGGGCTATTTTAGCTCTTAGATATTCAGTCATCATGGCCCCGTGGATGGCAATCCGGACCCATTCTTTTTTAAGGGTAGTGAGCGATGTCCAATCTTCATTAGTACTGCCTGAGGCTGTCGCGGTTCCTACCCCAGAAAGTGAGGGAGCTGCTCTCAGTGCCTCGGCTATAGCTTCCTCATCAAAGCTCAACCCTGGAACATCCTCCATATTGGGTTGGTGTGTTGAGAGAGGAGTAGATTGATTATGGATATATTGAGTTAAAGGGCCCTGGGTGACTGGTTGTCAGCAGAGGGGCCTCTATGGTCCTCTCAGTAAAATAATACTGTAGGTAGCCTCTAAGGTTCCGCGGGATGGATCCCGTGCACAATATTTTGACAAAGAAAGGAACTTCGGGAGGACAATTTTTATTGGGGTCCAGTGTACACGTCCAAGACACTAGTAGCAAAATATAGCACAAAGTTCCCCTGTAGGACTAGAAAGAATGAGTGTTTGTGTATATAGAGAAAATCAAGAGGGAAAGAAGAAAGGGAAATTTCCCTCATGGGAACTAGAACCCTCACACACCCAGCAAGCTAAGTGTCATGCTTCATCATATGGGTCCTGCTCCTCGTCCGACTGGCGCTGCAATGTCTGACGGGCACCCGCGAAGGGGCTCTTTAGCGGAGATCTTTTGTTCCAGCCATATGGTGCATGCGTGTGAGAGGGCAGAAAAAATGTGTAGTCGTGAAAAAGTGGTGGTGATTAAAAAAGGTAAGTTAGTCCACAAGGATTTTTAATAGCGTGGCTGACTCCCTTGGTTAAAATAGTGGGAGGGGAGATAGACGCTACGAAAGTAAGTGGCGAAGATATCTGCAACCCTCTGTTTAGGTCGACATGTTTCTTGCTAATCTAGCAATTCCTCAGGACCTTGGTGTCTAGTACTACACAGTGAATTAAAAACTTTTATACAACCTTTATTTTATTGGTCTGTGATGGGCAGGCCAACTGGTGCTGCCTCAAGTGGTACAACCTAGAGAAAGGGAGAACATATAGGAAGGGTTGTCAGCATAATTCTCCTCTAGAAACTAGGTGCATTTCCCTATATATAAAACGCACACACTAAATTATTTACAAGACTCAGCCGAGTCAAAAACAATGGAAGATTGGATCAAAAGGCGCTTACCCTAAGTGTGTCCCTAAGGTGCCCCGCAGTCTGCTCCTGTGGGACCTGCACAGAAGAGTCAGGGACCTAGGGGAGGTAGGGGGAGGGAAAGGAACAATTAATTTCCTTAAATGGGGGCCGGTATTCAATTACTGGAGAAGAACTGGAAAAAAAAAAGGTAGGGTAGGAATACCCTGATCTCCTTGGCCCCAAATGTTGCCACAATCCAGCAGGACTCCAGTAGGGTCAAGAAAACAATGGTGGCCAGGGCAGCTTTCTTTCATTAAGAGGAGGGGTGAAAGCATCCCCCTCCGTGAGCCATTACAGGCTCTAGGGAGCCCACCTCATGGGCTACATTCAGTGAGACTATCACTCAGCGCCTTGAAAAACCTCATAGGTGAGTAGCCATGCTCTACAAACCATTGATTTATTGATTGATTGATTGATTGATTGAATAACCCACACCTAGGGGCAAAATTAACACAAAAAGTGAAGAAGACACACAACATCCCCCCCGAGCCATCACAGGCCTTGGGGAGCCCACCCCAGGCCCAAAATGTCATCAAAAGGGGTGAGGGGCCTTACGCCTCCCCTCCCCAAACTTTTTAAGCCCTGAGGAACCCCATCCCCCAGGGCCTGCTATATTTTTTTAAAGGGAGGATGACCGCGCAGCACCCCTCGCTGAGCCTGCTATGGCTGGGGGTACCCTATCCCCCGGTGCCGGCTCATATGCTGTGTCCCGGGTAGCCCAACCCAGAGCACAGCAATTTCCCTGCCTGTACCTGCACAGGCAGGGAAACCTGTGTTTGCTTCCACCTGGCAGGAACATTTTTAAATCTCCTGTCATGCAAGAACAAAGAGTGATTCTGCTGCCAGCAGGCAGGAGCTTTGAAAATGCTCCCGCCAGCTGGTAGCAGATTTTGGATCTGTTTCACAGATCAAGAGATTGCTTCCACCCGGAGGGAGCACCAGAAATAGCTGCTCTCCTTGTGCCCAGGAGCAATGCTGGCTCCTGCAGCATGCAGGATATGGATTGGAGTGCAAGGGCACCGGGGCTCCCTCATTGACCCTCTATGACTGTAGCGTGGGTGCACTGGGTGGGAACCAGGGCAACCACCTTTAATTAATACAGACCCCGGAGACTTTATTGACCGCAGCGCGCACGCATACTTTGCTTTACTGCTGAGCTTTTCATATTTTAATTCACTTGTACGATTGCGCTGCTGATTTTGAATACAGGTACTTGCTTCTTACCTTTGCTACCTTGGGGGTGATAATTAGTATTAGATTCTGACCTCGCACAATAATTGTTCCTCACCCCGCATTTTGTGGGAATCAGGGCGATCTAGGTCTCGTTGTTCACCGCGTCGCGGCGATTCAGGCCGCCATTCCTGGGTGGGGGAAACCAGGTGGGTGCCGATTTACGGGCGCCATCTTTGTTGTGGGGCAAGAGGTTCCCTCGTAGGACTCCCACGTTTACCACTATTTTAGATGCATAGTTTTCAAGCGCGCAGCGCCGGGGCGCAGCGAACGCGCCAAGGGCGCGCCGGAGGTGCGCCAGAGGTAAGCCCGTTTGCGCCCGTTCGCGCACGGGTCGCAACCGGCGCCAGCAATGCTGCTTCTTCTGCCTTTACCCGCCTGGTATATTCTAGAGATGAGCTCACTCGACTCGACTATCGCTCCAATCTGAGCGGTCGATCTGATTCCACTGCCAGTCGCTCGGAGATGCTGTCCTGCGGCCTGCTTAATGTTAGATCTCTTAGCAAGCATCATGTGGAAATTGCACTTCTCATTGAATTACATGAGTTAGATGTGCTATTCCTGACGGAGACATGGACTAGAGCCGACAGTGTGGTGGAACTGGGCCTAGCCTGTCCCCCGGGTTATAAAATTAGGCATAACCCCCGTGTAGGGAATAGAGGTAGTGGCATAGGTTTCATTTCCAGGGACACACTGGACCTTTCTCAGCTGGGGATTAAGGAAGTCCTGGGTTTTGAACTGATGGGCTTTTCCTTAAAAGGTCAAGGAGGAGTCTTGCACTCAGGGCTGTTGTGTTACAGACCTCCTGGCAACGCTTTGTCAGCCTTATTTGTGCCAGTTTATCTCATTTATGATCTCTCCAATACTCATGCCAGGCTACTAATTCTGGGAGGACTTCAACTTGTGGCCTAAAGGGCCCTCGGATTCAGCTTATAGAGACCTGTGCCAGGCCTGCTGCAATATACACCTACAGCAGCTGGTGCTCTCCCAGACTCATTTAAAGGGTCATGTTCTAGATTTCGTTTTTGCGTATGATAATCAGGTTATGATTAGGGACATAATTCCCCAATGTTGGACGGACCATGCTCTTATTCTTTTCACCCTACTCCTCCCTGCTGACACTTTGAGGAGTGGCAACACGGGAGCTACCACCAAATTTAGTAGGCAATGGTCCAGGCTTTTGAAACATTCTAGCATACCAATCCTGCTATCAGGGGGATTTACCTTGGGAGGAAATGTGGAAGAGAGTTATGCGAGCCTCTGCCAACAAATCACAGAATCTCTGGATAAAGTGGCCCCCTTGTGGACAGCAAGGGACAGGTCCAAACCTGCCATGCCTTGGTATTCTAAAGACCTCCCCCAGTTGAAACTACGGTGTAAGCAGGCAGAAAGAGCCTGGAGGAAACAGTATCTCGAGCCTGACAAAGCCTTTTTCAAACAGGCACTTCTGGAATACAAAGCGCAAATCAAGTGCGCCAAAGCCAAGTTTCTTGAGGAGACGTTGACGCAGGCAGTGAATAAGTCTCAGACCCTGTTTAAAATCGTTAAGGACTTCTCTCATCCTGCCTGTGCAACTAATAACATCCCGGTCTCTCAGTCCTTATGTGACTCCTTGGCAATGGCCTTTGAGGATAAGATTGCCACTATTTTGAGCAGTCTTTGTGATCCAGTTACTCCTCGCTCTCAGCCTCTGTCTGACTCGGCACCTTTACCTATTTCTGGGGCCTACGAGGAAGCCGGGAGGCAGGTACGGCTGGATAGGTTTCCTCCCCCTTCCTATGAAGATTTCTGCCTCTTGATTAAAGGCCTGTCCTCGGGATCTCCCTTTGGAAGGAGTTCCATGTGGAACTTTTTTCCCCTCTCTATGCTATCTGCTGCCAGTTCCTTGGCACCGCCGCGGTTCCCGAATGCTGGAAATTGGCTGTGGTCTCTCCTCTTTTGAAGAAGGCAACGCTGGATCCTACATGTTCGGCAAATTATCGGCCAATTTCGCTGCTTCCCTTTCCCATTAAGATCCTGGAGAAATTGGTTACCAAACATCTGTCCAGCTTCCTGGAAACCAATATTTGTCTGGACGTGGCACAGTTTGGCTTCAGGCCAGCTCATGGCACTGAGTCCACACTAGTGGTCGTCCTGGATGATCTTCGCTCGCGAGTCGACTCTGGTCGGGCAGCCTTCTTAGTGCTGCTCGATATGTCGGCTGCGTTTGATACGGTCAGTTACGCTATCCTCGTTAGTAGACTGGAGGAAATTGGGGTTTCCGGCCTGGCTCAGGACTGACTGGTTCCCTATCTTTATGATAGACACCAGGTAGTGGCCTTGCCGCCTTACAGATCCGTCATCAAAAAAGTGGGGCAAGGGGTGCCTCAGGGGTCGGCTATTAGCCCTATTTGATTTAATCTTTATCTCCGCCCTCTGGTCAGGCTGATCAAATCTTTTGGTATCTCGGTTATCAACTATGCTGACGACACGCAGCTAATTTTTTCCTTTGAAGGTAGTGATGCCGTGTCTCAGGAGACTTTCCATCGCTGCATGACAGCCACTGCGGACTGGCTGCGTCGAAACTCTCTTCAGTTTAACAGCTCTAAAACCGAGGTGCTGCATTGTACCATGGATCATACCCCCCGTCCTCTGCCGGCGGACTTTTGGCCCACTTCCTCCCAGGGCACAGTTGCGGCGGCAGAGTCCGCTCGTAACCTGGGTGTTATGTTCGGACCAAATTTACAGTTGGACGCGTTCATAAATAAAACAGTTGCCACATGCATGATGCTGCTTCGCACGCTGCGCAAGTTCCTTCCCATGCTTCCGGTCCAAGCCAGACCAGAGGTAGTGCGCAGTATCATTTTAAGCAGGCTTGATTACTGCAACGCACTACTTCTGGGCGCTCCTGGCACCTTGATTGCTAAGCTGCAGCGAATACAGAATATGGCAGCCAAGTTGGCCCTCTCTCGGTTACGCTCTGCTTCCTCCTCTTTAGCGCTAATAGATCTCCACTGGTTGCCTATCCACCAGTGCATCTGTTTTAAAGCTTCTTGCATAGTTTTCAGGGCCCTTCATGGTCAGGGGCCTGCTCCGCGGCAAGAGCTTTTTTCTTGGTACACGCCAGCCAGACCTTTGCGATCTTCGTCAGCATGTTTGGTGGCAGTCCCTAGAATTCAGAGGATTCGGATGGGAGGCCGTTCCTTTGGATTTACTGCGGCCAAACCTTGGAACTCCTTACCTTTGCTCTTAAGGAGCGCTGGGGAACTTACCTCCTTTAAAAAAGAATTGAAATCCCACCTTTTTCCAGGGGGAAGTGCAACATCGTGATTGTGTAACATTGTGTATGGTCTAGAAGAGTCAAAGCGCCAGGATACCCTTTGGGTGACAGTCAGCGCTATATAAATATGTGATACATACATACATACATACAGATGGGGACCCCAGGACAAAAACCGGCTCAGGGAGGGGACTGAATGGCCCCCTCACCTTTAATGAGAAAAAAGGCTCTGGAGGATGTTGTCCCCAGGGCCTAAAGAGACTCAAGGATGGGGGTTGCATTCCTCCTCACCTTTTTGTAAGTTTCGGCCCTAGAGGTGGGCTATCGGGGGCCCATAATGAATCAGGGAGGGGGCACGGGTCCCCCATCCCCTTTAAAAAAAAAAGGTCCTCGCTGATGGGGTCCCCAAGGCATCAAGAGGCTCGGGAGGGGTGAGAAACATGGCCCTTCTCCTCCCCTTTATAATATATATGGCCCTGGCGGATGTGGTCACCATGGGCCATAATAGGCTTGGGGAAGGGTGTCACTCCCCAGTAAAATAAAATAAAAAATGTAAAAACAGCCCAATTTTGATGAGGTCCCCAGGGCCTCATGAGGTAACACAGACCCCCTCCCTTTTAAAATATATATGGCCTAGGGATTGGGGTCCCCAGGTCCATAATAGGCTCAGGAGGGAGATCGCGCAACCCCTTACCCTTTAATATAAATATATATATATATATATATATGTTAGTAGCAACTTTAACGTTTTTAACAAAAAAAACTGAAATTCACCAGTTAAAGTTAGAAGACCTAACTAAATACTGCGCCCCCATCATGCACTGCTTTTGACCTCACATATTACATCACTCATGACATGCTCTATGACATCTTTTAGGGCATCACCCATGACATCTCAAATTACATCATTGATGACATCACGGATAACTGATGGTAAAGAGAATACATCTTTGTGGAAACGGAATGGCATAGAGATGAAGCAGTGCTGGACAAAAGGTAAGGTTGAGTACATCAGATGACAGACTGGTGAAATGAATTTGAAAACGTTTTAATATTACATATAATACAGCAGAGTGTGGCAGTCTGCTTGTGATGTAGAAGCAGATGAAAAAAAAAAGCAAATACCTCATACAGACTTCAAAGTGTATCTGACCTGCTCATCTACAGGTGTTCTGATATGGAGAAATCCACCAAGCTCTTGTAAAATGCCTCTATGTCAGCCAAAACCCTGTAAAGCTGTTCTAGTTCAGAGGAGTCTGCTGAGCTCTCTCAATGCACTTCTGTTCTGTCCAGCCTCTTGCAATACTGTGCTAGATGACCCAAGCTCTCCCAGTACAGCAGACCTTACCCATGCGAAAATGTCCTAATGCAGAGTAATCCATGGGCTCGCCCAGAGTATCTGCTCAGAACCCGACACTGCCCCTCTGGTTTTACCCTGCGCCCTAATTCACTGTCCTGTTACTGATCATCCATTGACCTCTCCCACTGCCCATGTACTGTTTTACATCTGAGGAGCTCTCACAAGTTACCTCTTCTCTGTCCTTACAGTACTGCAAGTACTGAAAACATTCATTGAGCTCTTACAGGGCATTTCTATTCTGTGCTGCCCCATGAAATGCTACCCCAGTCTGAGATCCCCACCGAGCTCTCACAACACACTTTTATTTTCAAAACCTGTGTGCACTGGTGTATAGAGCGGAATCAAAGAGTGTCACTATGCACATCTATCCTGATTTCCATTTTTCACTATAATGCTAGAAATTAGACATTTGTACGCAAGGGAGTAGCCATAAAATTACCCCCCTCACACTTGATTCATATCTTTAATCACACTGAGCTTAAGGCAAGAACATTCTACCCTCCTTAGGCGAGTTACCTTCACCCTTAGATCATCCATCCATCAATCTACTCTTCCTTTCATGCATCCATCCATCAATATATGCTTACATCCATCGATCCATCCTTTACCCATCCATCCTTTCACTCTTCCCATCTGTCCATTCTTCATTCTTCCATTCATTCACTCTTTAATTCATTGAGACTTTCACTCATCCATTCATCCTTTCACTCTTTCTTCTATCCATCCTTTCACCCTCCCCAGTATTCATTCACACTTCATCCTACATTTCACATTTTCTTCCTTGTTTCCTTCCTTTAGCCCTGTATTTTTTCTCCCAGTCTTTCTTTTGTCAACCTAATCATTTTTTGTCTCTCATTCTTGCTTTTTCCTTACATTTTTCTAATGCTCACTTTTCTCTCTGTTGCTCGCATGCTGAATCTGCAGTTTTTCCTCATTGTTTATGCATAAAAGGTGTATAAAAACATGTGGTAGTATGTAATGGGGGCGACTTTTATTTTTCCTCACAGCACTCTGTCCATTTGAGCAAGATTTTCATTTTCCTTGCAAAGTCTGTCCAATTATTGAGAGACTAAGTCAGTTACAAAATGCTGTTAGTGCTCTTTAGGGATCTGACAATTAGTGATTATTATTAATTTTGTAAACTGCATTTATTATTCTATGTTTATTGTTGTCATAATATCTTTTTAACATGTATTACTTTAGAACTCAGTTTTTGAGTGGTCCCAATCAATTTTGATTTACTCTGCTAATTTATTTGTACCTGCTGTCAAATAGGGTGGCGTCTCTTAACTCTGGATCAATAATCCGGGAGCCAAATCACCGGAGGTCATTTCTGAGGTGATTAAAATATTGGGGTACAGTAATTTATTGGGATTCGGGCTCCCACGTGTACACAATTAATTAATGTTTAGTGGGACAAATTTTCTCTGCTCATGATGCCTAGTGGTAGCATCCACTTAAGCTGCAGGGGGCTCTTTCTATTCCCCTGGCTGTCACACTTTAAGCCTGTGTGATTGTGGTATTCAGCGTTAAAATTTAGACGAAGCTCACAGAAAAAACACTTCAGGCTGCACCTACACTAAACTACAAACCCATTGGTTAGCTGTTCACAAAGCTCTTACAATTCCCCTTTATCCTGACTCACTTCACGCAATGTTATCGGAGTTGTGCGATATCCAGAAAACACTAGCGGGTTATTTAAATCTTCTGTCCCAGCAGGAATAATATCTCCAAAGAGTTCTGAAAGTGCACCTCTATCCTAGTCTGCAACAAGCACCATTGTGAAAGTAGTTGGATATCCAGAGCTCCCTCTTTGTACTTCTACCCTTTCTTGGATCATGCACTAATATCTTGTTATTGAGGCTCACAAGGAGCTCGGAAATTGTTCCTTTTTTCTGTATGCACCATGCACATAAGCACAGCATTGCATAGCCAGAGAGCTCACAGTGTACTTCTGCCCTGAATTGAATCAGCTACTGTTATCTCAGTGCTAATACCTTTACAACTATTTAAAATGTAAATTCTCCTCAATGTATTTTGATATGGATTTAAAGCATCCTGCTTTCTCAGATAGGGCTCAGTTGAACGTGGTGCTGAACCCTGTTTAATGTTAGTTTCATCGGTTTGAATACTGAATAAGTAAGTCTATCCATTCATCCTTCTCAAGTAGACAAAGAGAGTTGGGTAGTACAATGACTGTTTAGTAACTCAAAGTTATCCGCTATTACTGTGCTGTGCAATGTTTTTCTATTTCATCTGTATCCATAAATGTGAAAATAACACACCGCATAGAAAAGGATAAGAAGATGCCTCCAACTCTGTCCCTGACAACTGATCCACAAGCTCTCAACTCATTTTAAATCATTAAAAAAACTCTTCCTGCCCCCCTACAATGGGTATTTGAGTGGGGGTTACCTAAAATCACACCCACATGGGAACAGTTCAGACCCCTGCAAAAGCATTTTTAGAAAAAAGAAGAGGTGGGGTTGGCTCAACCTGGTTTCAGGCTGTGCCCCCACTCCAGACAGCCCTATAAGTCTTTCTGTCCCGTTGGGAGGAGCGATAAGGGAGTTTAGTCCAAAATGCTCCTCCCCATGTGCAGAAAGCCCACTAGATCCCAGGGAAAATGCTAAGAAAGAAGAACAGGTGTGGGCGTCACACCAAGGAATGGAGCCATGTCCCCTCCCCAAGAGGGTTCACATCAATCTTTTACCCTGGGAGCCAGAAAACCCTTAAATAGCAGGCAAGGAGGTAAAAGTGTAAAAGAAAAGTGATGGAGAAAACTGCTCGGGTGTTGGGCTCTACCTTCAGCCCAAAATGGGCCCAGCAGTCTTTTCATCCCATTTGAGGGACTGATTGGGGGTTTACCCCAATCTACCCTCTAATGTGCAGAACGTCCAGTAGACACTAGGGGAAAATGGGCAAAAAAGAGGTGGGGTGGCCCACACAGGCATTGGGCTGTACCCCACCACACACCTTCCCAGCAGTCTTTTAGTTCCGCTAGGGAGCAGAAAGCACACTAAACACCAGCATTTTTTACTAGAAAAATAAATATGGGGTGGGGATGACCCACACAGGCATCGTGCCTCTCTCTTTCCACTAAAACCCTAAGAGCCTTTCCCCCTCCCTGGGGCTTAGAACATTCCCTTCCCATGGAAAGAGAGGAAATTGTAATTGTTTTGGGCATATCATGAGCAATTGACAATAGTTGAACAATTTTCAAGCATTTCGCCCATCACTTTTTGTCCATTTGAAGTAGCCATGGGTATCCCTAGATGTGGGTCCTGTGCTCAGTGAACCACTAGACTGAAGAAGCCCAACGAGGTAAAAAGAGGTCTGGAGTTGCTTGTGTTCTGGTTCGGTGAGGATCTGACTTGGTGTTTTGGGCTGGACTGTTCCTTTTAGAGCAGGCCCAAGGTTGAGGTGCATACAGCTGGGTCTAATTCGAAATGGCACGGTGGACAAAAAAGCGTTGGGTTGGAATGCTACCTAGAGAGGTTGCCAGTGGTTAGACAGGTTGCTAGCATTCCTCCCATCCCCTTTTATGAATTTGTTAAAAATACTTATTTGCCATTGAGTTAGTCCACCCCTGCTTGCCCTAATTGTGAAATCAAGTAGTAACATGGGAGTAGTGAGGAGAAGATGATATGGCCTTTCATCTTTTCAAGGTCAGGGCGGATGTGTAATCTCTTCATCTTGCAGTTGGTGCTCTTTGTGTGATGTCGCTTTTTGCTGCGCCTCGTTACTCCTGCAACTTCTAGGATGACTTTATTAGATGGCACGTGTGCTGCTTCCATACTGTCATTTGGGTGTAGGCGAGAGAGGACGGAAAAGAAGACAACCCCGCAGGGAAAGGGGATGGGGTGGTTGGAGGGAGGTGGGGGAAGGGGGTAACTAAAACGTTACTTTTAACAGTAGAATGAATGGAACAATGGGCAGATTTACAAGCCCCTTGCGCCACTTTTGCGTCACTTTTAACGGGAAAAGTGATGCAAAAGTGGCGCAAGAGGCTTGTAAATCTGCCCCCAAGTGCGCATAACCCGGTTTACTGAACATACCTGCATCGGTTTCTGCTTCCAAACATGCCGCTAGCACCTGTTCCTGAGTGCTTCGAGGAGGGAGGAATGTGTCATGAACCGCTGTATGATAAAAAGAGGTGTTTCATGATTGCCCCTCGATTCATGGTCATCTCGGAGCAGATGGCTTCTGTCTTGTCTAGGACACAGGTCCCCCCGTCACCGCACCAAACTGCCCTCCCCCCAGTCGCCCCACCGTGGCTCAGATGAATGGACCGCCCAGCTGTGATGTGAAGATCTGTGACCCCCTCCACTCCCTCGTTCCCTTCAAGTCTGGCACTGAACCACAGATGGCCAGTGGTCGCGTGCACTAGCCACGAGCTCCACGGAGCAAAAGAGTCTCACTTCCTGTCATCAGCTGGAAGCGAAAGTGACGGAAAAGCTGTCTCAGGTGCAGGCAGCGGTCTCCATTGGCGTTATTCACATTTAACAAAACACAAAAGGCTTACGGGAAACGGACTGACTGCGGAAGTGCAGCCTCGTGCACCGACAAACGGCCAGAGTTTGAATTTCTCTTCCAAAAGATGATCCTTTCATTCTCTTCGGCATGATGAAAGACACGGCCAGCCATGTTAAAATTCGATCAGTCATCTGAAATGTGTACACCGACCGTGTTGAACTGCTGAGGTTTCTTACCAGTTTGCTGCAAAGTAACCACTCTGGCTAGGGTTGAATGTGGAGTACCTCTGCAGGGATGAAGTATTGTTTGTTGCTGTTTCTTTTCAGTCGAAAGTTGTGCTGTCATCAACACAATCGAAGCCAGGTAATTCGCATGCTCCGTACAGATTTCATAAAATCAAATGCAAGTAATTTACATTATTTGTTCAGATTCCATAAAATCGAATCCAGGTAATTCTATTGCTTTTTGCAAATTCCATAAAATCTAACCCTGATAATTTATATACTCTTTGCAGATTCCATAAGCAACCTGGATATTGAAGTAATTGTGATTGAAGTTGCCAATAAACCTTAGGAAATCCTTAGACGACATAATCCATCTGGGATGAGAAATAGATCATCTGTAAAATACACCCACACCACAACTTTCTCCATATGTTCTGATTCTTTTCATTCCAGGTCGCTTCCTGCTCCCACTACCCCATACGCACATATGTACATAGACACTATAGTACTAGAGCCATGACTTGGACCTATCTGCCGCCTAAGTACAGGCTCACAGTGGATTTCAGAGTCTCACACATCCCGCCAACTGACTTCTATCTCATCGTAATTGTAGAGAAGGGAGTAGTCCATACCTTTTCCACCGAACGGTCAGGATCGAAGGTTGTCGGCAGATGTGTGGTTGGGGCAAGCTTCTGACCAGGACACAGTGACGGGAAGTTTCAGACTCTAAAATCCGAACACATATGGAGACTGCGAAGGGAAGTTATAAGCAATTGTGAAGATGGTTGATATCAAGGATTTAAGTGGGAAAAAAACGAGGTGCTCTAGAAGGGGCATCACAAACCTCTTAAAGGGGTGTGGCCTATCCAAGTAGGGGCGTGATCTGAAGAAAGGTATGTATGGAAAACGCCTTACACACTCCCCAGAGGCGCAAGTAGAGCCTAATTTCGAGGGGGGGGGGGCTAATTCTTCAAGCAATAGGCAGAGTGGAGCTGCAGGGACTCTACAAACGGGTGAAAAACAGCAAAACCCCATTAACAAGCAAATGGTCTTTTAAAGACCTGTTAAGTACTCGGGTGCCGCTGTGTGTGTTTGGAGGCTGGTTGCAGGATCGCAATTTTACACTTACCAAAAATAAGGCGCTAAATCTATGAAATTACAAGATTTTTTATTATCCTTAGTTCTAGGTAACCTATCCAACAAACAAAGCTTTACTCAGAATGACTCGGAGATATGTGCCTGAAAAGTCATTAATTAAAGAGAGGACTTTCTGTCCTAAACTGTGATACATCCCCACAGTCCTGCATCATATGATAAAAATCTGCATGAAAGGATCTACAGCGGGCACACAGGTCAGCGTCCTCAGGATCTAGCCTGGCAATTCCAGTAGAGCAAAATAAGTTTGGTGCAAGAAAATAAAAAGAAAACGGACTACCTCTGCGGGGCCCGAAAATAGAGCCCGATAGAGACCCGTTTCGAGGCCCCCTGAAAATAAATGCTGGTGCTCAGACCAGGACAGACCCGGCCCACTTAAAACCCTGCATCAACCTTTATATATCGATCCCAGCTGTTTAAGAGAATTGGTTGTGTCCCGCGCCGAGTGCATGTATTTGTGACACCCTCAGGAATTTTGGGAGTTTTTCAGAGGGGCAATTTTTCATCTGGGGCTCACGGTGGTTTGTCGTCGTGTTGTTCAGTTTTCCTTAGTCCTCTGGAGTGGTCTCTTGGTTATATGAGTGCTATAAAAATGTCCTTAATAAATGAGATATAATCACACATAGAATTGTGAAAAGAGCTTTTAACAGTATTTCAATCTACCTCAAAGTCATTTCTTCATTTCATATATTGCTGAGTTGTTCAGTTTTAAGGGTGACAAGATTTTAAAACAAAGGACAATCAGGTGTGGTTAGTATGTTTTTTGTTAAAAGGTCTGTTTTCAGTTAATGAAAGAGTAAAATTCCAACATTTCTGCTTTACGAGGGAGACTTCTCATTTCTTAAAAAATAAAAAAGTTTTTTTTGTTTTTTACTTTTCTTCCATTTAAAACCTCCTCCACTGTAATGTAGGTAAGCAGGAGAATTCACAAATCCAGATTTCTTCTCTACATCTTCCTGCTTCGTATTCTTATATGTATCTGGAATAGATGTCACAGCGCTCTCCACGCTTCGCTTGAATGGGAACGGGTCTATTTCCCAGTAAAAGCAGCCGACAAATAGTCTTCGCCAAGGGCATGTCACGTAAGCATGGGCAGAAATGTATGCTATTCAGAATATGTTTCGAGCGCTACATGATGTCAAGCAACGTTTTAACCCGTTTCTGCAAAGCAACAGTGAACGTCGGAGGCGATACTGCAGTCTGCATTAAAAATAAACATGCATGCATGTTTGAATGTTCAATCACGCCTGGCATGCAGCAGAAGAGACATTAAGAGATGTACAGGTGGATCTATAAGTTATGCAATCTTAATGCCATCATCGGATCTACAAAAACACAGTTGATGGACAGAATGCAGAACAATGTCTTACATTCACCCCAGTACAAAGATCTGGTCATAAATCCATCGTTCTTTTGCACTCCACACCTCCCTAGGTCAAACAATAGCTATATGCAAATCAGCCTTGACCCTGTGCCTCATAGGAACAGTCCAGCCCGAACTACCAAGCCATGTCTTTCCTAGACCGGAATCAAGCATCCAAGGACCGGTTTCTGGCTATCAGCCTTCTTCAGCCTGGATAGCTTGACTTCAGTGATGTGGAGAGCCTGGGACTCACGTCTGAGCATTCCCAGCCCACTCGAGGTGAAAACTGCAAAAAACACAGTTGATGGACAGAATGCAGAACAATGTCTTACATTCACCCTAGTACAAAGATCTGGGCCTAAATCCATCGTTATGTTGCACTCCACACAACCCTAGGTCAGACAATAGCTATATGCAAATCAGCCTTGACCCTGTGCCTCATGGGAACAGTCCAGCCCAAACTACCAAGCCATGTCTTTCCTAGACCTGAATCAAGCATCCAAGGACCAGTTTCTGGCTATCAGCCTTCTTCAGCCTGGATAGCTTGACTCCAGTGATGTGGAGAGCCTGGGACTCACGTCTGAGCATACCCAGCCCACTCGGGGTGAAAATTGCAAAAAACACAGTTGATGGACAGAATGCAGAACAATGTCTTACATTCACCCAAGTACAAAGATCTGGGCCTAAATCCGTCGTTTTTTTGCACTCCACACCACCCTAGGTCAGACAATAGCTATATGCAAATCAGCCTTGACCCTGTGCCTCATGGGAACAGTCCAGCCCGAACTACCAAGCCTTGTCTTTCCTATACCGGAATCAAGCATCCAGGGACCGGTTTCTGGCTATCAGCCTTCTTCAGCCTGGATAGCTTGTCTCCAGTGATGTGGAGAGCCTGGGACTCACGTCTGAGCATACCCAGCCCACTCGGGGTGAAAATTGCAAAAAACACAGTTGATGGACAGAATGCAGAACAATGTCTTACATTCACCCAAGTACAAAGATCTGGGCCTAAATCCATCGTTGTTTTGCACTCCACACCACCCAAGGTCAGACAATAGCTACATGCAAATCAGCCTTGACCCTGTGCCTCATGGGAACAGTCCAGCCCGAACTACCAAGCCATGTCTTTCCTAAACCGGAATCAAGCATCCAAGGACCGGTTTCTGGCTATCAGCCTTCTTCAGCCTGGATAGCTTGACTCCAGTGATGTGGAGAGCCTGGGACTCACGTCTGAGCATTGCTTGCTTGAATCCAGTGGCAAAGTGAGCAAGGGTGTCACATCTGAGCATACCCTGCCACACTTATGGCGGCCAAAAGGGTTACAAAAGGGGTGGTGATGGACGGAGCATCTAAACCAATCAAATACTCACACCCAGTCAAAAGATCTGGGTTTGATCCATCACCGTTCTTTAGCCCACTCCGCCACCCCAGTTCAGACATGGCTATGCCAATCAGTCTGACCCTGTGCCTCATGGGAACAGTCCAGCCCGAACTGCCAAGCCATGCCTTCCCTGGACCGGAAACAAGCTTCCGAGGACCGGTTTCTGGCATTCCAGCCGTCTTCAGCCCGGCTTGCTTGAATCCAGTGGCAAAGTGAGCAAGGGACTCACGTCTGAGCATACAATGCCACACTTATGGTGGCCAAAAGCGGTACAAAAGGGGGTGGTGATGGACGGAGCATCTGAACCAATCAAATACTCACACCCAGTCAAAAGATCTGGGTTTGGTCCATCACCGTTCTTTAGCCCACTCTGCCACCCCAGTTCAGACATGGCTATATGCAAATCAGTCTGACCCTGTGCCTCATGGGAAAAGTCCAACCCGAACTGCCAAGCCATGCCTTCCCTGGACCGGAAACAAGCTTCCGAGGACCAGTTTCTGGCATTCCAGCCGTCTTCAGCCCGGCTTGCTTGAATCTAGTGGCAAAGTGAGCAAGGGACTCACGTCTGAGCATACCCTGCCACACTTATGGCGACCAAAAGCGGTACAAAAGGGGGTGGTGATGGACGGAGCATCTGAACCAATCAAATACTCACACCCAGTCAAAAGATCTGGGTTTGATCCATCACCGTTCTTTAGCCCATTCTGCCACCCCATTTCAGACATGGCTATATGCAAATCAGTCTGACCCTGTGCCTCATGGGAACAGTCCAGCCCAAACTGCCAAGCCATGCCTTCCCTGGACCGGAAACAAGCTTCCAAGGACCAGTTTCTGGCATTCCAGCCGTCTACAGCCCGGCTTGCTTGAATCCAGTGGCAAAGTGAGCAAGGGACTCACGTCTGAGCATACCCAGATCTTTGTACTGGGGTGAATGTAAGACATTGTTCTGCATTCTGTCCATCAACTGTGTTTTTTGCAATTTTCACCCCGAGTGGGCTGGGTATGCTCAGACGTGAGTCCCAGGCTCTCCACATCACTGGAGTCAAGCTATCCAGGCTGAAGAAGGCTGATAGCCAGAAACCGGTCCTTGGATGCTTGATTCCGGTCTAGGAAAGACATGGCTTGGTAGTTCGGGCTGGACTGTTCCCATGAGGCACAGGGTCAAGGCTGATTTGCATATAGCCATTGTCTGACCTAGGTTGGTGTGGAGTGCAAAAAAACGATGTATTTAGGCCCAGATTTTTGTACTGGGGTGAATGTAAGACATTCTTCTGCATTCTGTCCATCAACTGTGTTTTTTGCAATTTTCACCCCGAGTGGGCTGGGTATGCTCAGACGTGAGTCCCATGCTCTCCACATCACTGGAGTCAAGCTATCCAGGCTGAAGAAGGCTGATAGCCAGAAACCGCTCCTTGGATGCTTGATTCCGGTCTAGGAATGACATGGCTTGGTAGTTCGGGCTGGACTGTTCCCATGGGGCACAGGGTCAAGGCTGATTTGCATATAACCATTGTCTGACCTAGGGTGGTGTGGAGTGCAAAAAAACGATGGATTTAGGCCCAGATCTTTGTACTGGGGTGAATGTAAGACATTGTTCTGCATTTTGTCCATCAACTGTGTTTTTTGCAATTTTCACCCCGAGTGGGCTGGATATGCTCAGACGTGAGTCCCAGGCTCTCCACATCACTGGAGTCAAGCTATCCAGGCTGAAGAAGGCTGATAGCCAGAAGACGGTCCTTGGATGCTTGATTCCGGTCTAGGAAAGACATGGCTTGGTAGTTCGGCCTGGACTGTTCCCATGAGGCACAGGGTCAAGGCTGATTTGCATATAGCCATTGTCTGACCTAGGGTGGTGTGGAGTGCAAAAAAACGATGAATTTAGGCCCAGATCTTTGTACTGGGGTGAATGTAAGACATTGTTCTGCATTCTGTCCATCAACTGTGTTTTTTGCAATTTTCACCCCGAGTGGGCTGGGTATGCTCAGACGTGAGTCCCAGGCTCTCCACATCACTGGAGTCAAGCTATCCAGGCTGAAGAAGGCTGATGGCCAGAAACCGGTCGTTGAATGCTTGATTCCGGTCTAGGAAAGACATGGCTTGGTAGTTCGGGCTGGACTGTTCCCATGAGGCACAGGGTCAAGGCTGATTTGCATATAGCCATTGTCTGACCTAGGGTGGTGTGGAGTGCAAAAAAATGTTGGATTTAGGCCCAGATCTTTGTACTGGGGTGAATGTAAGACATTGTTCTGCATTCTGTCCATCAACTGTGTTTTTTGCAAGCCATTTAACATGGCTTAGCGCCTCCTTGTAAATATGCCTCTTTTTGCTACAGTTTGCTGTGGCAAAGGGGCGTGCAGTGGGTGTTGCAGTGGGCATTCCACCGCAACACCCATTGCTTTTTGACGCTGCCCCAGATTTTCAAGGCTGGGGCAGTGCCAAAAACTAAGGCCAGATAAAATCTGACCTTCAAATGGCGATATGCGGAGAAAATATTAATTATCCTTTCATTTTCCTCTTTCCATGTGTGCTGCAGACAGAAGATGCAAATCGCCATTATTGATTGTTTATATGCACATAAACAATCGCCCCTTCAGCACGGGTCTGCAACATGGTGCAAGAATGCCTGCGCTGGTACTAGGCAGCTTTTTTAGCACTAGGGGAAACGCAGGGAAGCACCATATTTTTGTAAATTCGGTGCATCCCTGCGTTTTGAAAATTTGTCATAATACATCCCTCCAACATTTTCGTGTAAACATCCCCCATAGTTTTTTTTGCATTCTTTTCATCTGACGGCCAGTATCTTTCCATTGCTTACATTTTGGGAAATTCTTTTTCTCTTTTAACTTTTTGCTTCAGCACTTCAGTGAGCTTGCATCTGCACACCAGTTCAGATTCGTCAATGTCTGCTGGCTTTTAACAGGTAAGGTGCAGTCTCCCATTGTCTCCTTAGTTAGGTTGAGATGTGTGTCCAAATGGAGATAGGAGTGAGGCAGTGACAGCCAAACCCAAGAATCCGACAATATTCCTTCAGAGTTTGACCTTTAGTCACTTCATCGAATCATCACTGTTACTTGCTTTTCCTTTGTGACAAAGACAACTAAACCGCCATCACAGTTCGAGGGACAGTTCGAGGGACAGATTGTTTTATTTAATATTATTGCTTGAGTTGGCTCTGCTGGGACTCGAACCTGTGATTTTCAGGAGCACGCGCTTCTCTGCCACAAGCGCTCTACTACACGAGTTAACCTGAGACTGTATGCCTAAATCAACCGACAACCTAAATATAACAAGAAAGATGGAGCAAAACTCAGATGAGCGGAAAGGGAGACAGAAATTACAATCAGGAATGTGATGAGCTAATTGCAGCGATTAGAAACATTTAGCGAAAGGCAGGTTAACCAGGAAAATGAAAGGTGGCAGAGTGCGGGAGATAAAAGGTTGCATATACAAGTGAAAATAAACGCAAGGAAAACACAGTTTGAAAGATAAAAATGAGGAAATGAGCAATATTTAAAGTTAGAATTGACCTCGAATGATTATAGAGGTGGCCAAATAGTAGGTCTGAAAATAAAGTTCAATTGAGATGAAACACATGAATTATTTAAAAAATAAACGAGTATCTACTTAGCTGTGCGTCGGCATGAAAGTGCCCCGTTCCTGTTGAAAGGCCGTAGTTTGCATAGTAGTTGCTATCTTGAGCAGAAGGAAGGCAGCACCAATGCCTGTTCCTCTTTTTTCTCCAGTGCTTTGTTGTCCTTGGAGTAGGTCAGAGCAGTATAAATGGTAATGTCAGTAACAATAGTCGATAAGTGTGTTTAGGTGGTGCTAGAGGGGTAGGACCTCGACTGATATCGTGAGAGCCTAAGTGTTGACAGTGTTGGTGAGGCCCCCTGCAGGAGAGGACAGGCCATTGACCTAAGATGGCTGGCGATGCATTAATGGCTATGGAGTGGCCCGCTAGTGCTTCAAGGCCACGTTGCTGTTATTATTAGGTCATTGTTGGCATCAATAATGGTAAGTTTGTTACTTAGGCCCAGATGTAGCCCGCCAATTACCGGTCGGTAACGGCCGATTTCGGCCGTTAGCGACCGGTAATTGGTTTTTGAGATGTAGGGGCCATTATTTTACAGATTCGGTAAATGTACAGAATCGGTAAATTTACCGATTATGTAAAATACCGAATCGGTAATTTTACCGATTCGGTAAATCCCAGATGTAGGTAGCACTGTTTACAGTGCTACAGGCCTTCAAAATTCGGTATTTTATCACCCAATACAATTGGGTGGTAAAATACCGAATTCAGGTGTACATGCACATCTGTGCATGTACTCCTGTGCCATGTGACACACAGACATGCCCTTAGGGCATGTCTGTGTGCCACATGGCACACAAGCCTGGAATTGGGGTGCTACAGGGTGTCAAAGTGACACCCCATTCACCCTTGCAGGATTCGGTATTTACCGATTCGGTAAATACCGAATCAGTATTTCCCATTGATTCCTATGGGCTTCAAGGCCCATAGGAATCAATAGGAAATACCGATTCGGTATTTACCGAATCGGTAAATACTGGATCATACCGATTCAGTCATTCTAAAATAAGAATTACCTGCATCTGCCCCCTTCCTATTTACCTACTCTTAAATACCGAATCGGTATGATTCGGTATTTAAGAGTAGGTAAATAGGAATTACCTACATCTGGCCCTTGGAGCTCTGTTCTGTATTTCACCTTCTGTGTTGTAGCCCATCCCACTCATTCACAAATGATGCCCAGTTGTGAGAACGTTTGCACAGGTCATTTTCTCAGAGTACCGGCCTATGTGCAGGGTGCCTCTCCCGGGTCATTCATTTAAGGGAATTCCTCTTTGTAGCCTTTGGAGCAGGCATGAGCCTTCTTGTTTTGTGATTGGGTGAATGTGTACAGTGGTTTTTTTTTTAATGGAGGGGGATGGAATCTGATGTGTGGCGTGATTGTTCAAGGAAGCTGTGTAGGGTGTGAGGAGTGCTGAATAGACTACATAAAGGTGGTAGTAGTAGGAGTGCCATCTTAACACACGGGCATGCTAGGCAGTTGCCCGAGGGCCCCACGAGCATAGGGGGTCTATTTAGGCCAGAATTTAACCCTAATTTTCCAAGATTTTTTTTTTTACTCCTGTGAGTGGTTGTGAAGGCAGAGCCAAGTGCACTGTTTTGCCCGAGGGCCTATAATGCTGTTAAGACGGTCCTGGGTAGTAGGTCAAAGTTAGGAATCGTTAGAGCATTCCAATGCTATGTCCAAAATGAAGGATTACGGTTTGCTGAACAGCGGGTCTAGGATTGGCATAGGTTGATTGGTGGCCAGCAAGAGTGTAGGGAGTGTCAGGTATTTAGTGAATAGAGTGCTTTGCGGTCACAGGCTGGTGTGTGATGTGTGGACGGTTTTGGTTGTCTAGGGCCTAGTTTGTAGACTTAATAAAATAGTTACGTGGTTTTGTAATATGCATAGTGCAGTAATATATTTTGGTCATGTAGTGTCTGTTTGTTGTCATGCAGCACTGGGAAGAGCAAGGTGAAAAACGGAGTGTTTTTTTGCAAGATGTTGCCAACGTGTCTTCAGAATGAGCTCCATAGTTTATCCTCTCTGACCGAGAAGAAAGTCTTTACAGGTCTGGTCCTGAGGATTAATCTGACAGAGAAGCAAGGCATGGGGCAGACAAGATCGTTTGGTGGGACCATACTTTCTTCCCACTTACACTTGCAAGATCTCTGGTCGTGTTTGGTGACGTGTGGTCTGCAGGATGCATATTCCAGTGAAAGAGAGCCACTGGAGTCTGCAGAGGGAAGAGATGATGTGCTATTTCAGCTCTGGGGGTCAGAGAAAGTCTGGCTGATGTGTTTTCTAGGCTCTGAAGTCTAGAAAAGCTGGGTTGTCTATTAAGGTCCCCCACTTTAGTCCATGTAACACAACAGACTGGCAATTAAGACAAGGCCATGTGGTTTGAAGTTTAGGAAATTGAAATAAACCTTTGAGGTCTGAGGAAGAAATAAGATTTTACGAAAGAGTATCTATGCGGTGTACACATGCGCGCAGAGACGATAAGACTTCCTTGCTTTTCTACTTTTTTTGAAGTAGTAGTAGTCGGCCCATGGCCAGGAAACAGGTAACAATTCGGGGGGCTCATTTTAAGTGGACAATTATAGTACCCGGTAACTCCGCCCACTGGAGTTTTCAAAGCCCAAGGTCCTGGCAATCTTGTTGCCGAGTTATCAGGTTTAATCAGTGAGAATCCCAGAGTTCTCTAAGACATTGGGAATTGCTGAGGGAATTTGTAACTCCCATTCTGATTCTCTTAGGTGTTACTCATATCATTCTGAGGGGCGTGTTTATAAAAGTGTTGCATCACCCTTGTGCCACACAAGGAGGCGCAAGGCGATGCAACCACTAAAATAGATTTATCAAGCCATGCAAGGCCACCTTGCGTGGCCCTGAGTAACTTGATAAATCTAGAGTAACGCAAAGCAGCACAATTTGCTGCTTTGTGTTACTCTGCCCTAGGGAGGTGTTCCATGGGTGGAGCGTGTGTGTTCCCAGCCTTTCACCTGATTTTGGTGCATTCCCAGATTTACCTTTACTGATAGACCTGGGAATGTGTCAAAATGCTGTGCCTGCCCAGGTGAGGCATACCGAGGAGAAACACCTTTATTTCTCCACGGTATTTCCTCTTTCTGTGTGTGCTACATTCTGCAGCACACATAGAAAGAGAAAAATGCCTCAGAGGATTGTTTTGTGCAGGAAGATTTCACTTCTTGCATAACAACAATCCTTTTTAAAATGCAGGCACCCTTGCACCAAGGTGCAAGTGTGTCTCCATGGGCACTAGGCAGCACATGGCAAGGAAGACAGGAATGCAATGCTGTCAGAAAGTGCCCTCTTTTTGAATCATTGCCCCCACTTTTTGCTGAACTGCTGATGTACTTTGACCTAGTGTGCCCTGGGCTCCTGCCAAACAGATACCCAAGGCCTATGTTTTTTTCCTAAAACTACATTAAAAACAAAGCACAATTGGTACTCTCTGGTCACAGGTCAGCCCATGGTAAATGGTGCCACAGGTACCCAGGGAATTGTGACCAGAGGAGGCCTCTAAGGGCTACAGCACTTAATGTGCCACCCTTAGAGACCCTGTACCTTGACACACATACACTGCCTTTGCAGGCTGCATGTTTTGGTGCAGAACAAAGTGAACGGTCGACATGGCACACATCCCTGTATAATATACTGACCGAGGAGCAGAATAAAATTGTTGAGGCCCACTAGTACGGTATTTTTAATTCACTTACACCCACTCCACCACACTTTTTGCACCACACATAGTCCTTCACCAAAAAAGTGCTCCTACGTAGTTCGTCAGTCGCAGCACGCCCCTTTTCGTAGAGAACTGGGATGGCCCCAATGATGAAGCATGTCACCTTGGGGCAACCCCGGTGAGTGAGGGGACACTAGAAAGACATTTTTCTTTCTTCTGGTTACACTGATCAAATTGATTAGGAACCACTACATAATCTAGGTCTTGGAGCCCAAAATTGTAGGGCTCTCATTTTCTTATACACATCCCTGTGTGCCATGCCTACAAACAACTGCCATGGCATAGATCAGTAACCCCTCTAGCTGGGTGCACTAAACCAGTGGTGAGGGTAAAGTTGCATGAGCCCTGTACCCTTACAGTGTCTAAGCCAATTCTACATACATATATTAGACATTGTAAGTGCGGTAATGCCATTAAGAGTATATAGTGATGGGAGTTTGTCATTACGAACTCCACAGTACCATAATGGCTTTACTGAAAACTGAGAAGTTTGGTATTAAACTTCACAGCACATTAAACCCACTCTGATGCCAGTGCGCGATTTAATGAAAAATGCACACAGAGGGCATCTTAGAGATGCCCCCTGAAAAGTGACCTAAAACTAGTGTCCAGGCTGAGTGGCTGTTTGCCAGCTGCCACCACCAGACATGTTTCTAGACCCCTCGGTCGAGAGCCTGCTGCTCTCGGAGGTCTGAAACAATGCACATTCTGGGATGAGGCGCCAAGCCTCCTCCCCCAGGATGAGCAGGGTCCACAAAGGGGAAGCTTCACAGGATTGCTGCCTTTGTGAGCTTCCCCAGGCCTTTTGCTGCTTCCAGCATCTGGTCCCCACCGGTTCTGATCCCCACTTTAGGAGGGTGAATGGCGGGAAAACCATGTGAGAAAGGGAGTTGTGCCTACCTTTGCCAACCCCACCCCTTAGGTGGGGAGGCGAGGTGAAGCAAAACTCTCAGTACCTGCCATCTTGCAGATGGGGTGACCCAGCCAACCAGAGTGAGGTATAGGCCCCCCTCCCACTGGAGGGTGGCATAATAAAGAGTGTACCCATCCCAAGGAAGGGACCCATTGATTCCAACCTTTTACTTACCTGTAACACCCCTAAATCTAGTACTTAGTGGCACCCCTGAACCTTGCCTCCTCAGACAAGAAACGACTAAGAGAAGAAAAGAAGAAGAAGAAGGACCAAAGAAGCTGTGCCAAAGCTAAGAAGGGGAGTACGCCTACTGACTTGGCCCCAGCCCTACAGGCCTGTCCCCACCTCAAACCTACAGAAGCGAAACTCTGGTGTGTCCTGCAGCCAGCAACCTCAAGAACCCCGAGGACCTGCCCTGCCTTCTACAGAAAAAAGACTCTGCCAAACATCTTTGACAGCAAAACGGGGCTAGCCCTGCAGAAGTAATGTATGACCCAGTGGTATCCATTAGAGTATTTCTGCCATCAGGAATTCCTGGACTACCGCGGATTTCTCAAAGGTTGGACAACGCGTGTGTACCTTTAACATTTGTATAAAAGTCCAAACAGTTGTGGTTGGACTTTTCTTCTGGTTCAGAGTTACTTTTGCCGCTGCATCTGGGGGGCTATCACTGCAGCAGTAATGCATGACCCGTTGGTATCCATTAGAGTATTTCTGCCATCAGGACTTCCTGGAATGCTGCAGATTCCTCAGAGGTAGGACAACTCATGTATACCTTTGACATTTGTATAAAATTCTGAAAAGTTGTGGTTGGACTTTTCTTCTTGTTGGGAGTTACTTTTGCTGCTGCAGCTGGGGGGCTAGCCCTACAAAAGTAATGTATGACCCAGTGGTATCCATTAGAGTATTTCTGCTGTCAGGAGTTCCTGGAATACCGCGGATTTCTCAGAGGTGGGCCAACTCATGTGTACCTTTAACATTTGTATTAAAGTCTGAACAGCTGTGGTTGGACTTTTTTTCTGGTTGGGAGTTACTTTTGCCGCTGCAGCTGGGGGGCGATCAATGCAGCAGTGATGTATGACCCCGTGGTATCCATTAGAGTATTTCTGCTGTCAGGACTTCCTGGAATACCGCGGATTCCTCAGAGGTAGGATAACTCACATGCATGTTTAACCATTGTATAAAAAGCCCGAACAGTTGTGGTTGGACTTGCGTAAAGGTATTTGCAGGAGCTCTCTGGTGCCGTTCAAATACAAAGACTTATTCCTACTGAAAATTCATTTTTAGGCTGCTCTGAACCTTTGATGTCAGCTCCTGTATTGACTCTAAGCCCCTACAAACAGATGCAGGTGTAGAATTCCACTCTGCACAGTGGTGTAATGGCTTACATTCTCACTGCTAATTAACAGCTAGGAAGGCAATGTGAGCACTGACAGTATCGGACCTCTAACCCCTTCCACCCGGAGCTAATTCCCCCACAGGGGAAGGAGGAGGGCCGCACACGGTGCCCCGGTACTCATGACAAGTCCAGCTCGTCATGCTGCACAGTGGAGCTGTGCTCATGATGAGCTGGACTCTTCATGATTCCGCCCACTCCAATAGAACGCCCGCACAAGCGGGGAATTAGCCGTGCGTGGAAGTGCCGCAGCAGTTATGACGAGCTCAGCTCGTCATGAGCACAGCTCCACTGTGCATCATGACGAGCAGAGCTCGTCATGAGCATGGGAGGGGCTAAGGCCCTTCCGTGTCAATCCTGCTTCCAGGAGTGTCCGCGAGCCTTCTGACATCACTACTCCATTGTCATCAGTGGCGTATGGAAGCCAGTGCATTACAGAAGAGCAGGCACGTGCCAACTGCTTTGTTGTAAGACGAGAGCTGGGTGAGATACAGGCGAAACATTTGTACTCGCTCTATATTCACTCTCCCATTGGCTGCAGCTGCCCTATGTGATTCGGGGACCAGCAGCTAAAGAAATGAGCAGCGCATTTGTCATGCATTCATTTCTTTTGTCCTGGCCTAAATGTTAAATTTATGTTAGGAACTTTACCAATAGGACATTGTGTTAAATAATTGAGTCTGGGGTCGAGAAATGCTTGTTGTTTTATAATGTATTTTTGAATCAGCAGAAACTATGATGAGGGTTACAGAAGTTATGCAGCAGTGGAAGACTAAATTATGCAGAATGTTTATCTACAGTATGTGACCAGGAAATGCAAATCATACAGCGTGTCATGAGATTAAAGGCGAATTGTGCGACAGCTTCGATGGTATTGTTGTCTGGCTATTTTGACATTTTAACACACTGATATTAATGGAGCCCAGTGCTATAAAAATGCACAGATTTAATAAGAAAGAAAGCAAAACACATTTAGCAGAGCCTATTAAAAATGCTTTTCACCACAAATTAATAGTTTTATCTTGCAGAAGTCATAGGGCTGTAATTTTCTTAATAATATTTTAATAACACCTCCGAGTGAAATAGATTGTCTAAACCATATACAACGCTGCACTCTGCAGAGAACAAGCGTTGGTGTGCACACCTCTTGTGATAAAAAAAGTGTGTATTTATTCAGAAAATCGCAGCTATTTTTCAAAGATTACTTCAGTTTTGGCTTTACTCTTAACTCACATTATATGGCCCACAGAAGCATCTCTTTCCCTTAAGAATAAATGCTGCAGATGAAAATAATTCCACCTTCAAATTTGCTATGTAAGCCTCTCTTAGGATGCACTTAAAGATTGAAGACATTGAACCTTAAAAGAGACACATCATGTTTTTTAAGTATGAATGTCCTCCTGAAATGACAGCTTCTTTCAAAACACCAGTTCTATTATGTTAATGCGTATTTGTGTGAATAATGACGCATCTGAACAAAGAAGGGATCATTTTCTACCCTGGTTTAATTATAATTACATCTTTAAGGTGTGAGTTTGCAGCGGAAGACAAAAGCCCTTCTCTCAGTACACCCGTTTGGGATGTTTACAGTATCCAACCCCCCCCCCCCCCTTAAACGCCTAAATACAGAAATAAAAAGTAAAATGTGGTCCATTCTTTTTTGCTAATCCCTATGAGAAGTATTGTGGAATATGTGCATACATTTTAAAATCTTTCGATCCTTTTTGCTCCATTTGTGATGGAAACGTTTTTTAAATCTGAAAGGTAAGCAGCAGCTGGTGTGCATTATGGAGCAAGTGGGACACATATTGAGTGGAAAAGCACAGCTGTAAATTGACATTTTCCTACTATATCCAGTTTCTGAATAGTGCAAAAACTTTCAAGCAATTTGCCATCAACCGATTTTCTTTTAATCATCTGTAACCCATGTAGAACAGCCATTGCACGTCCCACCGAGGTTAATGTCGATTTACACTGGAGCAGCATTGGAAAAAAGAACGCATTTACGCAATTTTCTCAACTTATATTATACTCCCTTGGATAATCGAACTTCCATTCTTGAACTGGCATTTTCTCTGTGTTGCCTGTGCAAGCATAAGTAGTACTTTGTTACTGTAGTCACATTAATTAAATCGGAAACGTTGTTCTTATTGATAAGTGAAGAAAGAAGCCATTAGAAAATAACTTCAAGATTATGTTCTGTAGGGTTTATGAATTGGTACCATAAGCAATACTAGGAAGATCAATGGACTATAGGTTAGCTGTTGTTTAATAGGCATTGGACAAGGGGCAGAACATGGTTTATTATTCCAGTTTCAGAAGGTCATTGGCTGGATATTCAGATAGACCTTGATGGGTCGCCACCACTTCTCTAGGACTAGGGGGGGTCATCAAAAATAGAAAGGAATGAATTACAGGTCTGGCCATTTTTTGTTGGAGTGTCTTTCTCTTGGGGATACCTATTAGCAGTAGTTGTTTGGTTTGGGTCACTGACTGCAGCGAAGGTAAGAGAACTCTTGCTTTCGAAGTTTAATTGGTAAATTGTTGTTCTAATACAATTGGCACTATTATTGAACCCAATGACATTCTGGATTGAGGTTGATAGTGCAGCAAATGGGAGGCTGGAAACCCCGTGCAGTGCCACTAAAGCAGAGAATGTGTGTTGATGATGTGGCCAAAGCAGGTGTTCTTGCTTTGGGGTAAGTGGTGCTGAGCACGGGTCCCCATTGGGTTCCCATGGCTGGAATGGTATTTTAACAGGGTTGATCCTACTAGGCTGGACCACCAAACATGGATGAGAAGTTCTAAGTTTCTGATGTGTGTGAGGGGGAGCCATTCGTTGTTTCCCTGCATGTTACCTGTTATGTGGCCCTTTCTACTTGATGTTTCTCTGTCTTCTGTTCCCGAGAAGCTCTTTGGGAAGTCTAGTTTGGGGTTGATGCTGCTCATCCCTTTCACTGGAGGTTATTCAGAGTTCATTTAGGAAGAAGTCACATCAGAGTCCAGAGTCCTGAGAAAGATCATCTCCCAGACTAGCCATACATGGAAGGATGTGGACACTCTGGAGGTCTACTAGGTTGTCTCTTGTCTTAAGATGATTCATGGTACTGATTACATAGGGTCAGTGTTTTTCAAGGTTGGAAGCACCGTGGTGGTGTCACAGCTACCAATCACAATAGAGCATTTTCATGTTTGAAAGGCTGTGGCTTCTTGGAGATGATAATTCATTTGCAAGCTTTTTCTCAGACATGCTAGAGAGGGGTCTATTGATGAAACGTTTTGTGTACTCCAACCAGAACCCCCAGAATTCCATGGAAGCGAGCTAGTTCAAAAGTGTTAATGAGATCCATTGGGGCACATTTTTGGTCCTCGGGTATGTAAATTAGACTAACATATAGCCCAAGCTTTAATCATGCATAATCGCATCACCAACCTCTGGACCAACACCCATTAGCCTAGAACAACCTTTGCACATGATGGTGAGTCAAAGCCACAGTAGTGGCAGTGTTTATTTTGCTTTTCAAAAAGTCTTAGACACCACTTTTGAAAGTTAGGTTGGCTGAATTAATGGACTACCAAGTCTTGATGCTGCCTCATTCCTCTTTCTTCCACCTTCCTGTCCCTTTATCTATTTCATTTAGATTCTTTTTCATCCCTGCTTTGTCCATTTGCCTCAGGTTTACAGTCCTGTTCCTCCTCTTCCACTTCCTTTTCTCTTTCTACCTTACTGTCCCTTGTATTGGATCAAAGTCTCATGATGAAAAATAATTTGTGTTCTCCACAAAACATGTGCCAATGGCCAGCACATGGACAAATTAAGCGGGGAGGAGTGATACATAACACACGACAATAATAATATTTTCTCCTCCAGCAATTTCGTATCACTTGGCAACATGTCAAGTTTGGCTTCCGACCACATTTCTAGCAAATCCTGCATATGCATAGAGTTCTGTAATGATACCATTGCACAAATAAAGCTCAAACACCTTCTAAATGGTCAAATCGCCAAACCTTTCCAGAAGATTTCCCCAAAAAGCATAATCATTCCATCCCGAAGAATTGACATAGTATTCAGCACTTGTAGAGCAGACTTGAAAATATCCTTTCAAAAAAGGGGAGCACAGATGGAATTAAGAAAAAAGTGGAGCCCTCCACTCAAAACAAAATAATAGCACAAAAGACCACACTTTCCCACACCCCTAAAGAAATGTACTTATTGGCAAATTAAAAAGCCCTTACAATAGAACGTCACTTTATGGGGACTAACCAGTGTAGTCGTCTGGTTCTAAAAAGACCAGAAGTGTTATGTCCAAAAACTCGAAGTCAAACAAGGTATGGCACTTTCTCAGCTATATAAAATAAAATAGGAGTCGCCTCACGTAAGCTTCCACCACGAGCCATTGGGTGACAATCCAACGAGCTCTTGCTTCTCATCATTGGAGGAGCTCCTATTTGCAGGGAAGGCACTCAAAAATTATACCAAAAACAACCTTTACCCTCAGTCAGCATCTTCATCTAACCTAGTTTTCCAAGTAAACTAGCGTAACTGCCCTTTAAAAATAGATTGGTTTTCTTGGTTTCTTTTCAGGTGGGATACCAGAATGTGCTCATTGCCTTACATAGCCACTGGATCCAGGGCGTTACCTTTGGCCAGACCCTATGATCCCCTCCTCCTTTGGGAGTGCTCTACGCCAAGTCCCTTTGCCCTAAGAATCCGTAGGGGACCTCAATGCCATTCGGCCACAGGCTGTACTCTGTGCTCCTATAGACACAGCCAGATGACACAGCCTTTGCCTCTGCTTAGCTGGTTTCAGGTGTTTGGTGTGACCTCTTACAACATCCAGCTCTCGTTCACCCTGCCCCCAAGGACCACCGAACACAGAATGTGGCCTCTAAACATACTCCACATCCAGAAAAAAATGATTTTACATTCCTTAGGGGTGTGTTCTCTGGCCTCCCTCCTCCTCTGCCCCCATGCTGGCATGTAGGTCTTCAACAGGTATTTTCTGTAATGCAGGTCCCCAAACCAACTAATCATGTAATAGTGGCCGGTCAAAAATTATTCTTGTTCTGCCATCTTGTGTGGTTCCTTTTTATTTTGAAATTGTGACTCTCAAAGCAGTCTGCAAACATGACTCTCCAAGCTTACACAGGACTGACCGTGTGAAACACACCTGACACCTTTTTGTAATTCATATATCTCAAAAACTACAAAACGAATTACACCCAAAACAAAGTTCCAGCTTCACAACACAGTTGGTGTAATTCAGTTGCTGTAGCTGTAGGTTGCTTGTTCTCTATATCACACCAAAAACAGGGATCAGCCTCCCACAACACATCAGAGCCTCCTCCTCACTTCTAGAGTTCCACAAAAGGCTGGAGACCTGGCTCTTTGTATAAGCACCTTGGAGACCACACGACTACACACCTGCTCAAGCGCCTGGATGCCCTCACCGGCCTACACACCTGCTCAAGCGCCTGGATACCCTCACCGGCCTACACACCTGATCAAGCGCCTGGATACCCTCACCGGCCTACACACCTGATCAAGCGCCTGGATGCCCTCACCGGTCTATACACCTGCTCAAGCGCCTGGATACTCTCACCGGCCTACACACCTGATCAAGCGCTTGGATACCATCACCAGTCTACACACCTGATCAAGCGCCTGGATACCTTCACTTGCCTACACACCTGATCAAGCACCTGGATACCCTCACTTGCCTACACACCTGATCAAGCGCCTGGATACCATCACTTGCCTACACACCTGATCAAGCGCCTGGATACCCTCACCGGCCTACACACCTGATCAAGGGCCTGAATACCCTCACCGGCCTACACACCTGATCAAGCGCTTGGATACCATCACCAGTCTACACACCTGATGATAGCACCTGGCTACTCTCACAGGTCTACACACCTGATCAAGCGCCTGGATACCTTCACTTGCCTACACACCTGATCAAGCGCCTGGATACCCTCACCGGCCTACACACCTGAATAAGCGCCTGGATACCCTGACCAGCCTACACACCTGATCAAGCGCCTGGATACCATCACCAGTCTACACACCTGATGAAGCACCTGGCTACCCTCACCGGTGATTATATACAAATCGACATAGCGTAAGGTAGAAGA
This sequence comes from Lissotriton vulgaris, assembly GCF_964263255.1. Lineage (NCBI taxonomy): Eukaryota > Metazoa > Chordata > Amphibia > Caudata > Salamandridae > Lissotriton > Lissotriton vulgaris. The sequence continues at coordinate 902,707,788 of NC_141687.1, forward strand.
GAGACACCTTTCTTACAGAACTGAAAGTGGGAAATCCCAGATTTGGAGTACCCTATATCATGCTGCCCCCTTTAAACATTCTACAGGAAATTCGAAACACGTTATTTGTGATTCAAAAGATACATTTCAGGTGTACTATGCACAACTCAACCTCTATTAGTGTCATCCTTGCTGACGCAGAAATATCCATCCTGCGCCCACACATTAATTTTTGACTTTATTGTCGACAAACAAGATAAGCGAGGGTGGTGGCTCAGCAAAAATACCAATTTAACAAAGTTGGGAGAAGAAAAAGACGCTACGGTTCTAAAAGTCTTCATTTTCTACTAAGAAATAAAGCGCCTCTAACGTTGTAGCTCCTCTGCCACAATTATGGAACTGGCTGTTTGTGGACGATTGCGGAGCGCTTTAACACTCAGCATACTGCGCGAGATGTGTCACCGGCACGCTGATATTAAAATGACATTACTGATGCACCCAGCAGAGGCGAAGCAGCGGGGGTCCTAATCCGGCTGAGTTATGGGCATGTCTTTTGATTCCTAGGCAGTGTCTGCGTGCAGCTGGGCAGTCGCACGACAAGGCCGCCTATCCATCAACAGGGAACGCCACATAGTGGCGGGTGGGCGGAGCCTAGCGACCTTGGGTTTCCTCTCAGCGGCTCCCCCCATAGCTGTCGTCTCGTGAGACAAAGGGACCTCGGTTTATAGTCGCGAAGCCACACCGAATAATTCTCGGTGGCTGACACAAGATCGGAATCCACCATAACACCTTCATTGGAAACATTTTTCGGAATATCGCAGTGTTGTGGCGCAATATTCCCAAAAATGTTCTGAATTAATTTGGGCTGCGTGATTCCCGCCTTCCAGAGCCAGATGCAAAGGGCTATTATCATTCAGTCTGCGTCGCCCCTAAGGGTCTCAACCGACCAAGGCCCCAACGAGGCCATGGCCTTTGTACGCTCGAACAATACGGGGAAGGCCACAGAGAGAGTCGAGCACAGAGGCCATTCCTGTGACTTATTTTGTTATGACGCAATGCTCAGACGCCTCTTAGACGAACACCTCACACGGAGCAAGCAATAAAGGCAGTGAGGCAAAAAAACGTTACACATATATTGTATTTACTCAACCATCAAAGAAAAGGTTTTTAATCCAGTCGCGCAACTAGGGCCACAGAAAGAAATTGGGGAAATGTGACAGAGCTGGAATGTTAAGAAAGACGACTTTTGTTGAAAAGTGATAGAGGGGTGTTATGAGAGCCCTGCCTCACTTTCGCGCCAAAGGGGTACATGCGTGACGCAGGGCTCTCATAAAGGTTTGTGAAGCCAGGCAAAGCCACCCTGCGTGGCTTTCAGTGGCCTAATAAATCATGAGTAAGGTGGCGCAGCGCAAATCACTACCTCGCTGATGCCGTTACTCTGCACCTGCGTGGCGCTCCATGGGATTTGCAGTTGGTTTTCCCACGCAGCACCCAAAGGGGCAGATTTACAATAACTGGCGCATCCCCCGTGATGCGCCAGTTATTGTGCGGCACAGCTCCGCCACCCATGGTGCGCCGCATTTACAATGCGGCAAAAACGGCACAGATGCGTGACGCATCTGTGCCGTAAAAGCGGCGCAGGGCTGGAGTTGCGTCGCAAGCGCGACACAGCTCCAGCAATGCTCTGGGGGGCCATATCTGTCCAATGCTGCGTCAAGCCTTACGCCTGCTTCAAGCAGGCGCAGGGTTTTGACGCAGCATTGGCCTAACAGTGCCCGCGTGAAATCTTGTAGATTTCACGCAGGCACTTTTGCGAGGCGCACCTGCCCCGGAACGCCCACCCTGCGCTGGAACGCCCACATGTGGCGCAGGGCTTTACAACGTGACGCATCTGCCTAGATGCGTCACGTTGTAAATGGGTCACAGGGATGCGCCACGTTTACGCCGCCGTTGCGTGACGCAACGGCGGCTTAAAGGTGGTGCAAGTCCGACATAAATCGGAGCCAAAGAATTTAACGCTGCCTCAGATTGACAAAGTAATGTAAACTTGGGGAAGCGTCATATCTGAACGACTCCTGAGGTGAGGCGTAACAAGGAGAAATATGTTTATTTCTCCATGTTGTTTCCTCTTTCAATGTGTGCTGCAGCACACATGAAAAGAGGAAACCGCCTTGTAGGATTGTTTTTGTGCAGGAAGGTGCCCCTTGCAGCACAAAAACAATCCTGCATGCAACGGAGGCACCCTTGCACCAGGCTGCTAGAGTCTCTACGTTGGCGCTAGGCTGCCAAAACAGCGCCAGCGCAGGCAGAGAGGACAGGAATGCATCATATTGCTCAAACATGGTGCACTCCTGCCCTACACCAAAATGCCATACTTGAGGCCCTGGGTGCATAAGCAAAGGAGGACAGAATAGAAGGGACACACACGTTCGTGCTGAATATGTAATGGTCTTAGTGGTAGGCCAGCAACAGAAAGCTCGAACCGGAAGCCTAGCTCTGGCTCAGTTTAAGGTCCTCCAGGGACCTCGAGCCCAAAACGAGCCAAGCTTTCATGGGAGGCGATGAGGCATAGTGGCTACAGCTGTCTATCATCTGACATGGTTAAACAAGTTCAAATTCCGGCCTCCACTCAGTATTTTTGAAACCTGTCAAATCTCCTCTTGCTGGAACAAAATCATATAACTAGCCTGTGTCTCTCATAAAGTGTTCTTACGTCCTTCAACAAGGTTCGAACCATGAAAAAGGACAAAAAAACAGATTGCACCTGCCACTCACACTTTAAGCATATACACCAAAAGTTAGCATAGGATCAACCTTTAATGTCAGAAATAGATAGCCACCTAGTGGCTGAACTGCACAAAATTATTTCACAGATCTTCTTTCTCTTTACTAACACAATATGAGAGCACCTTAAAATAAGTGAGTTCAGGATGTGCACTGTAGAAAAACCTCTCATGTGTTTGATTTAAAAGACCATAATATTGCTCAATGTATAATAATATAACAACGTAGCATACATATGGACAGGGGCCTTGCTAAGGGGCAAAAGCCCTCTTACACATTGCCTCTGTCATGTGTAAGAGGGGCACACAAAAACCTTTCCTTGCCTCTCAGCTCATTAATAGCAGTAATGGGGGGGGGGGGGCAGTAATGTTTTTCAGTTTTTGTTTCAAAACTCTCCCTTTTAATAAATACTGATGGAATAATCTGATGTGCAAAGGGGAAACACATTCACTACTAAAAAAATAAACTTTTTATAATTTTGCAGGCACCTATCATTTGCTAACATGATTTGTGGTGCATGATTTCCATGCCAGATATTTTCAAGGCTTGTCTAGCACACAAACTCTTAGAGCCAGAGTCGTCCCTTAGCTTCGTGTGGCTCACACTATTAATTTGTTGGCTCACTCACCTCTAAAAGGTCATATTAAAGTTAGTGGGCAGGTACTGTTAATCAGTGGTTAATTTGTAAAAAAATAAATGTGATGCCCAACATTTTTCTCAAAGTCCAATAGCGGCACTGACGAATGCTGGGGCGGCCGAATACCAAGGTTGCATAGTCTTGATCCCATCTCCTGCCTCTTTAATCCTCCACCAGACATTCCCTGCCATTTCATCTCACAAAGGAAGGTTCTTCCATCCTTATTTTTATCCTGTGCCACTGTTTTTCCATCTTTCACTTCCTTCTTCTTTCCTCCTTTTTTTGATTTTTCTCTCTCTTCCTATGGGTGAAAGCCTAATGAGGAAATTTAGACACAGTCCCCAAAAATCTGCAATCTCCAGTTCAAAAGAAGCACTGCTGGCAATATTAGAGTGACATCTGTTGTTGTAAAGGCACAGCACAGACACGACCGAGAAGACATGCCATATTAGATTGAGACACTGATGACAAATGAAGTAGATACTCTCACCCCCAGTGGGCATTTACTTCTATTTTTAAAAATAGACAGGCACAAGCACTTTTCATTGTTCCTGTCTTCTCTTGACTTTTCAAAATGTACCTCATTTCAGATTTCAGACACCGTTTTGAAAGGCATAGTACAGACCATTAATAATTAGGCATGTACTGCCAGGCAGATAAAAAAAACATATATAGTGTATACATTTATGAGTGTGTATGAGTATATATATCGAAATGGAGATGACACCACTGCCGGTGGAGGAGTGTAACACGAGACCAGCAATGGGACACCCCTGGGTGTATGATAAAGCAGATCACTGTATCTGCATTTCACAGCATGGGACATGAAATCCCGAGATGGATCACCGCAGGAGAGGCGGAGTCAAAAGCTGTGAGAGGCGGGGCTATGAGTTTCCTGCTCCATTGAGGGAAGATTCACCTACCTTCAAAAACGAGCCCCCAGGCAGAACAGTTTCTAAGTGAAGCGGGCACTGAGGAAAGCCGCAAGGCTGAAACGCGACTGCCCTCTTTTCACCATCACAACAGGACTTTTAACTGGGAAACCTTTGCAATAAATCCTTTTGAGTCACTGAGCATGTGTCCGACCCATTTCTATGGAAGTGGGATTGGACTGGATTTATATCAGTAGCAAGCACCGTTTTGCCGACACGCCTTCACGATCAGGAGCTACGCGCCTGGCTTGCATCTCAGTGGTGTGATGTTTAGAAAACATAGTGCGTCGCCCCCCCAGTAGGTTTCAGACACTCACTCGAGTTTGGGACCACACGGGGAGTGAAGAAGCAGCAGCATGCTGCTTTAAGGTGGCTCGAAATGAAGATGACAGCATTGCTCGCTGCTGTGACTGCCAGAGGAGGAGTGTAACACGCGGCCAGCAATGGGACACCACTGGGTGTATGATAAAGCAGGTCACTGTATCTGCATTTCACAGTGTGGGACATGAAAACCCGAGATGGATCACATCAGGAGAGGCGGAGTCAAAAGCTGTGAGAGGTGGGGCTATAAGTTCCCTGCTCCAATGAGGGAAGATTCACCTACCTTCAAAAACGAGCCCCAGGCAGAACAGTATCTAAGTGAAGTGGGCACTGAGGAAAGCCGCAAGGCTGAAACGCGTCTGTCCCCGTTTCACCATCACAACAGGACTTTTTACTGAGAAACCTTCGCAATAAATCCTTTTGAGCCACTGAGCATGTGTCGGACCCATTTCTATGGAAGTGGGATTGGACTGGATATATGTTGTCTGCTGTTACTCACACAATGTCAGCTTACATTTTAAAATAAAGTTACATGTTGATGTCACATCCTCTAGTTAATAGACACAAAGGACGGACTAATTGTAAGTTTCACAGTGGCCATCTTGAAGTTACCTAAAACTTCGATTCATTCTGGCCAATTTGAACAAACGTAAAAATTGTTATTAAGCCCTGGATGGGCTATATCTATTATATTCAGATGTCAACTTTTTGCAAGGAAGAGCATTATCATATAATTGTCAATCATTATAGGCTATGGGATGAGGTCCACTGAAGAAAGAGATAAAAAACTTTACTGCTAGTCTATTGGCCTAAGTGCTCGGCCAAATCCTCCCCAATGCTCAACCCATGTGGACTTTTGGTACGGAGATCTATGATGAATCTCGACTCCAATCTCCTCATTTGTAGCTCCCTGTTTCCTCCCCGATCTTTCAAAGGGACTTGATCTAAGCAGAAGAATTTTAGAAGATTGCGGTCACTGTTGTGCTTTAAAGCAAAGTGTCTTGCGACAGGGTAACTGGGGTCATTGTGTTGGATTGCTCTTGCATGTTTCAGAATTCTTTTCTTAACTGGATGGATTGAGCTGCCTATGTAATGTAGTTTGCAGGGGCATTCTAAACAATATACACAGAATGGACTTGTGCATGTAAGAAATGTATTGATTTTTCTTACTCTGCCTGTTTCTGGTATTTCATAAGAGGTTACTTTCGTACTACTCTGACAGGCTTTGCAGTTATGACAAGGGAAAAACCCTGGAAGGTTCCCTAGTCATGGTGATCTTGGAATGGAGTCAAAACGACTATGTACTAAAGTATCTTTTAAAGATCTGTTCCTTCTGTATGTTATTTTAGGGTAGGAAGACAGATCTTTGCCAATTATACCATCTGTTTTCAAAATATTCCAATGTCTGCCCTGGATTCGATGGATCGTTTGTGAATCTCTGGAAAAGGTTGTAATAAAGCGTGGAGTTTTGTCCTAATTTTCCCTTTTCCTAATCGAATCTTTCAATAAACTGGATCTCGGGATATGAGAGGCTTTATCATATGCTTTTTGTAGGGTGCCAGCTGAATATCCCCTAGATTTAAACCTTCCTATTGATTCTTGTGAAGCCTCTTTAAAATCCTCATCTAATGTACAGTTTCTTTTTAAGCGTAACAGCTCCCCGTATGGTATGCTGTTCTTCAGGGGTACTGGATGACAGCTACTTGCCTCTAAGGTTGAATTACAGGCAGTAGCCTTCCTGAAGAGGGAGGTACAAATTTGGCTGTCCTTAATGAATACTTTTAGATCCAAGAAATCCACCTCCTGATTACTTATCGTGCCACTCAAGTGTAGATTAACTGTATTTTTGTTTAGACATTGAATGTATTTTTCTGCCTCGGTTTTAGAACCTTTCCAAAAGATAAATAGGTCGTCAATATACCGGTACCACCCGATTATTGACGAGACCCATTTCTGGTTGTCATCGGCGCAGGCCACCTGCTTCTCCCACCAGCCAACAAACAAGTTCGCGTAGCTGGGGGCGAAGCAGGGGCCCATCCCTGTCCCTCTCCTTTGCCTGTAGTATTGTTTCTGGAACAGAAAGATGTTATTATTTAAGCAGAAATGCAAAAATTCAATCAGCATGCTGTTATGTTTCATCATTTTCAAAGAGCGAGTTTTGAGGAAATACTGAGTTGCCTGTATGCCATGGTTATGTGCTATACAGGTGTATAGTCCTGTTACGTCCAATACTATCATCAACATGTATATATACATATATATCTATATCCGGGGTCTCCAACCGGTCGATCGCGAGCTACCGGTAGCTCGCGGAGACCCCGGGAGTAGCTCGCCTAGCTCTGATTGGAGGTAATCTGTGGATGGGGCGGGATGACGCGATGACGCTCCTCTCCTGGAGCTGCAGACTGCTCTCGTGAGAGTCTGACGTCATCGTCTGCACACTCCGTTGAAACATCGCACTTCGGCCCGGGGCCCTGCAGTTGGATCTAGAACAGCGCACTCCATCGCGAAGGGCAACTCACTTCTCCCCCGGACTGTGCATTTCATCCCAGGCCTGCTCACTTTTGAAGCACAGAATACTGGACAGGTGAGTGGAACACGCCTTTATACCATTAAATGCCTGTGCCTTATTTCCTGTGATACTTTCCTGTGTGTGTGCGCGCGCACGTGTAGTGGGGGAGGGGGTCGGCCTCTGGTTATATAATTAAGTCATCTGCCGTAGAAGAAGAAACATAGCGCTTACATATTTACATTGAGCCCTAGGGTCGTTCACAATTACCAACGCAGCTCCTGCAGTGACCCTCAGTGCGTGGGGGTTGTGGGGTGACCTCTGCCCGGGGGGGTGGCCACACGCGCCGGGACTAGACCCCATTCAGGTCACAGACTACAGAGGAGGAACTGCGGGTACCTGCTCACCCCTCTTAAAACGCCCCAGGTCGATTCAATCACACACAGTGGGGTGACTAATTTGCCCCTTTAGACACATCTTCCATCGCTCGGTAGCTCCTGGAGTATGATTTTATAACATTGCATAGCGCTTTTAATCATTTTTATGGCATCCGTGTGCTGTCTTCATATTGGCGTTTTTTGTGCTTAACTAATGCAGGGGATCAGTACAGGAGGGGGGTGTTATATGAATAAATAGAACCGCTTCTGTACTGGGCTCTGGACCCGCCTTGAACCGTGAGCTTATAAAATGGTGCCTCATATAGTGCAAGGTGGCATGAGCAGTCCCGCTGTACACCTTATTAAGGTTCAGTCCTGGGCCAGCCAATCTTATCTACCAGTTAGACATCTGGCACTCACAGCTGCCTCTCTTTTAAGTGTTCGTGCATCATTGAATGCAGGTGTTTACACTTACGGCATGGGAGCCTGAATCCGTGGCAATGCCGCAGACGGACTGTGGACTTTGCCAGATGAGCGTGGGAGCCCACATAGACATGGGGGAGGTGTTGCAGGGCTGCTTGACCCAGACATGGAACCACCAAACTTATGGGGACACGCACCGCAGCAGTACTGATCTATGGGACTGCTTCCTATGAACAGGCGACCGGGGCACACAACACTCCAGTGGCTCGTCCCCCACCACCTTACTTTGCACTGTTCCTAGAGGAGGGGGTGGGTCCATCAATTTTCTAGGCCCCTCAGCTGCCACAGTGAGACATCACATGGAGCACAACAGAGCATTGTTTCGCCTGGACCACCACCCGCAAACCATAGCCTTTAAGCAGCTTGAGGCAAGACATCCTCCGCGCCCAGCAGTCAGACATTACCACCTTCACCCCATGGTCGATATTCCCAATCCTCACGATGTAGCAGAAGACCATTCCTGTCCCTCACAGAATCTCTCTTCAGGTGGGGGTGCAATCTCTCTCACCCAGTGCTCTCCTGTCACAATTTTGTTCTTCTGAGGAGGCTGCCCACTGACATCTTTAAAGGGGGAGCTGCCTGTCGCATGTTGGAGAGCTCTAACATTCCTGGCCTTTGCCCTCTGCAGTCTCACCATACCTTTTGTTGGCCACTTTTGCCTATCCTCAGCAGTCCCAGCAATCTCATTGCCATGTGGATGTGGCCAGTGTGGGGCAGCAGTAAAATCTCTTGGGGTGCCCATTGGATCAACGCGATCCCAAAGGTGTTAAGACTAGCTCCTCGGATCCTCTACCCCACGGGAGAGCAGTGTTTCTCAGGGAGGTGCTTCACAGTTTGTCATGCCCTCAACTAGCTTTTGCCTGATGCCGCAAATGTTTCACATAATACAGGTCAAATGTTTCATCAGCTGTATTTCTGTGAAATTAAATGAGCCAGGGAGTGGTAACTAAGATGCAAGCCTGTGGGGTCATCTTGGAAGGTGGTCAGTGGTTTGGAAGTTGCCACCACCGAAAAGGGAGAGAAGGAAACTGACTAGTAGATTCTTTTGAAGTAATATTTGGGGTGTAATATGGTATCTTGCTTGGAAGAAAAATTGTATATGTCATTTGTCAGTGCTCAGCGTTTTAATGGAACATTTCCTGTAAAATCTGTACCTGTACCACCGCATTTACTACAATGCAATCTAAATGCTTTTTATTGGGTTCAGTTTCAGCTGGGTGCTTATCATCCAGGTTTGTGGAAGGGTGTGGCAGTATTGAGCTTGTAAATGCCATTAAGTGTGAACACTTAAAATACAGTTGTGTGGAATTAGAAGTAGTACAAATGGGAATAGTGGTAGTACTACAGGAGTAGCAATATTAGTAGTAGCAGTAGTAGGATTAGTAATATAATTATTATTAGTACAGTTAGCATTAGTACTAGACCAGCTATTATTATACTTGCTGATTGAACAATGCAATGTGTACTGCAGGCCTATATTACAAACACAATAAAATGTAGCTGGAAAGAAGAATCTTGAGCATGTTTCCAAATGATTATTTGCAGCATAAGAACAAATCAGTTCCACATTGAACGTAAGATTGCTTTCCATGTATGTTTGTTAATTGAGCCGCATTACAATGATTATTTCAATGACAACTATTACTGGAAGGTCTTAATTTTGGACCTTAATTTTAGACCTATTAATTGAAATGTCTTGAAGCGTCAAAAATCCAAAATCATTCCTTTTGGTATTCTAGGGAACTCTTAAGTCAGGCCTGTCTTGGGTATTTTGTTCAAACCACAGTATGGGCTTGGATGATATTAGGCTTAAAGTCAATGAAACTGGGCGTGCGGGGTCTCTCGGAAAAATGCGCGAGTTGATTCGGGTTCAGTAGCTCACGACGATTTTTACTGGCCAGAAGTAGCTCTGACTACACAAAAGGTTGGAGACCCCTGATCTATATATATATCCATATATATATATATATATATCTATATATATCTATCTATATATATATATATTTATATATATATATATATATATATATATATATATATATATATATATATATATATATATATATATATAGATATATTAAATTAAATGCTCAAAACACCAGCCGGTTGCACTCGTGAGCGGGTGCACGCAAAGACAGGGGTGTGCCTGTTGTATAAATCACAGCTACAGAAGATCCACGAACCTTGAGTTCGTAAAGAAAGCAGCACACGCAGGGGGTAGTTCCACAAAGATTTAATGGAGGAACTTTACAGCATACGACGCGTTTCGCCAGAGGGCTTCGTCAAGATATGCCATCTCAAGGTTCGTGGATCTTCTGTAGCTGTGATATATAGATATATATAGATATATATATATCAGCAAAGTCCAATTCCCAAATTGGTAGGGTGAAAACGCACTCACTCGTGTTGTTTTTAGAAAATTACAGCAGCTTTATTCCAAACGCTTGTCAAGCCCAACGCGTTCCATCTTCTCAAAAGGCTTGATCACGGGATGTCGAGCCCTGACAATAGACGTCTTTTATTTTTACAATTCAGTTACTTCCTGTGTTTTGATCTAGTGCATGATGGTCATTGTAGTTAGTGACTTTGGTGCAACTTAACAATTAATACATTTCGACGTGGTGTCAGTGGTCAGTGTTAGTATGTGCAGATAAACTTAAATGCAAAACTTCATAGCTTTTAATGTACGATAATGTAAATCATTCTTGTCTCTCTAGTGAGCATTCTATTCATGTAGTTTTTTTGCCACTCTATTTTTAATTACAGATTAGATGGTTATGTCCTGCCATTGGTTATGGCTCCCTGGTGAGCTTCTTTTCTGTGTGTGTCCATCATGCTTGGGCTTTTTATATTTCTGTATCAGTCAAATATGGCCATTATATCATTCTGTTACTCTTTGGTGAGTGATTCTTCTTTGTTGCATATTTATTTTTTAATCATAGGTGGACATACAGTTCTTCATTCTGATATATCCCTCTAGGGTCAAGAGTTCTGAAGGTTATGATGTGTTTGGATTCCTTTTGTCGAAGAGTCTTCAATCGATCTCCTTCTCTTTCCGATGCTGGTACTTGTTCTATGGCACAGTATCTAAAGGTCTCCCAGTTGTTGTCATGATATTTTTCCATGTGTTTCGCTATTGCATTTGTCCGATCTGTATGGGTTGTGGCTTGTGCATGTTCCAAGATCCTTTTCTTCACCTCAAAGATCCTGCTGCCGATGTATCTTTTATGGCATGGGCTTTCTACCATGTAGATAACATATGTGCTCTTGCATGTTAGGTGTTGACGTATTTTCCAATGTGTGCCCTTTTTAATTTCAATTTCTTTTGTCGGGGAGGCGATCTTACAGACTTTGCAATGCTTACAAGGCCAGAAGCCTTTCTTCTGCAACCAGGTTGTATTTGGTGATTCTCTGAAGTGACTGTGGACAATTTGATTGCCTATATTTATTGCTCTTCGGTATGTTATATTAGGGTGGTCGCCAATTATTTTCGCCATGGTCTGATCTGATTTCAAGATTCCCCAATGTTTACCACCCTAATATAACATACCGAAGAGCAAGAAACATAGGCGATCAAATTGTCCACAGTCACTTCAGAAAATCACCAAATACAACTTGGTTGCAGAGGGAAGGCTTCTGGCCATGTAAGCATTGCAAAGTCTGTAAGATCGCCTCCCCAACAAAAGAAATTGAAATTAAAAAGCAAAATATTAAAATGTATTATTACATGGGATTGTTAGGGGTAAAACAGTCGCTCTCGCCTCGCCGACACAGCAAGGAAAACCACACAGGCAGCATGGATATATGCGTTCCCATTTCCTTTGGCCCCAGGAGGAAGCACGGAGTCAGCTGAAAAACCTGTGGCTCGGCCGTGGGGGCCGGGGGTGTGCTGGCGCTGAGAAAGAGAAAGTGAGACATAGCTGGGAGGAAGTGTGTGTTTCCTGGGTGGAAGCCGCCATGCCAGCCTGTGCCGTGCACCCTGGACCTCCTGGAAGGGCATCACTCTGCTTCAGACCCAGACCTCTGACTAACACACCTTGGAGAAGGCACCGCCAGGGTGGGGAGGGACGGGGCAGCAAGGGTGCAGGCCAGGGATGTCACAGCGGGCAGGGAGGGTCAGAGCTGCAGGGGGCGATGGGTTACAGCATAGCAAGAGGGCCAGGGAGCTGCCAAGAGGGTGGGAGCGGGCAGAGGTGAACTGAAATCTCAATCAAGTTAAAGAGGTAATGCAGAGGGCTGATTATGATGTGGTCGAACAGGGCAGTTGGACTGAACGTGGCGTGGGTAGATTCAGGGGGGAATAATGGGTAAGGTGATAGCAAAGGAGGCAGTGGGATTGAAACAGGGCAGTATGTAGAGAAAGAGAGAATGAAAACAGGTAAAAGACAGGGGTGAAAGGCAGAGTAAGGTTAGGCTAGGGAGCTTAGCAGCAGGTTGAGAGAATGATAACTGGCAGGGCAGAAGTTAAGAGCAGGCTGGGCAGAGAAGAAGGCTTGCAGGATTGACAGCAAGCAGAGCACAAGGTAAAGCAGGCAGGTTTGGGAGTTTGGGCCAACAAGGGGCAGAACAGTGGGTAGTTAAGGGAGAAGAGGGGAAGGGGCAGATAAGACTCGAGGTTGGAGCAGTCAGTGGAAGTGAGACGAGACCATGACTAGGGAGCGAGATGGCGGTGAACAGGGTGACATCAGGCTGGGGCAAGGAGCAGGCAGGTGTGAGAGAAGACAAGGCATTGCTGAGGGTACAGCAGTAGTGTAAAGGATGAAAGATAGGCCTGGGAGATACCATTCACTTCTCATAAACATGACACTATCTACCCCCAGAACACTGAGGCAAAGACCCAGGATGAACCCGGGAGACAGATACTGGGCTGCAAGTTACAGGCCATGCCAAGTTTAAAGAAAGAGCTGATATAGTGATCCTCATCCCCATCCCTCGTGCAGATTGCAGCAATCAGAGTCCTACCTTTAAAATACAACCTGTATACACACATAAAAAGTAAAACGAAATACCTTTTTTATGTTAAAACAGTAAAAAAAGGTAAAATACAGATTAAAACCCTAAGAATGTGCTGCTGCAACTAAGGTAACGATTTTACAAAAGTCAAACGCCTACTCCACATTGAAGTCCAGTATCTTGACACAGCAAAGACAATGGGCTTATGGGTATCAGATGTCAAAACTCTAAATGTCTCAGCACAGTGAACGAACCCTAAATTCCTGCATAGTTGGACAAGCCAGCACTTCCTTGATAATATATAACCCGGGCAAAAGAGAAGGACATGAAGCTCCATCTCTTCCTCCCAATTGCAAGCTGGGCATTCTCTGGGAGAAGAGTGTGCCCATTTGCGGGTGAATACACGGAGCGGCAGGATGCCCATTCTAAACTGGACATACAGTTTTCTCGCCAGAGATGTCTGGATGTCATCTAAAAAAGATTCCATTCTGTAATCATCTTTTAGCAATAAAAATTGGGCCATCAGTTGACCTACAGAGGAACATCCCTGTACAGCGGCAAGCTTGCTCGAGTGGTAATCTTTTACTACTTCAGAGCGTGGGGTTGCAGCACATGAGTCCTCAGGGTTGCTCCACAATGTTGGTTTTCCCATCTTAGTGCATTCATTCTTTATATGTGCAAACCAGGGGATTTTTGCTACTCCAGGAAGGCTCAATATCTCTTTTAATACTGTTCTGTACACTGCCAATTCCGGAGTCACCCACATTCTACGCCAAAAAGTTAGGGGTTTGAGGCCCAACTCCTCCTCAATCGGTCTAATTCGTAGATCCAACCGCAGGGGAACAAGGGAGGTACTAGCGGGGAGACCCAGGATCTGCCTCATAAAATTATTTTCCACCTTGCTCACAGATCCACAGCAGCAATGCCCCGAAAGTTCAGCCCAGTACATTGCAGCACCCCTGACGTGGGCCTTGTAAATCTCAACTAAGGCCCAGCAGGTTTGGAGGTGGAATTCCTCAATAATTTGGCAATCACCCCTGAAGTCTGGGCTAGCCTAAGCTTTGCTTTAGCAATTTGTGAGCCCCACTCTATATTTTCTGTCAGTGTGACCCCTAGATATTCAAACACCCTGTCCAACATGGTGGCATCCAGACTAGAGTTAGGGCGGCTTGTCTTGGGGGGATTGGAGACCATAAGCTCTTGTCTTCAGGTTATTGATCTCCAACCCCCTTTTGCTACAAACAGTGGAAAAGCTGTATAAGACCCTCTTTATGCCCACAGGAGACTTTGACAGTAGCAAAGTATCATCTGCAAACACCCTTGCGGGTACTTTGGTACCTGCCAGTTTGAGTGCATCATTGCCACCAGAGAGTTGACAAAGAGGCAAAACAGGTTAGGTGCGAGCACACACCCCTGCCTTACACCCCTGTCAACTGGAAATCGGGGGTGGAGGGTCAATTCATCTCCTTTTCCACACCTTACTTGGGCAAAGTTACCTTCATGCAATCTAATAAGTATATTCAGAAGGCAAGGGGGAATTCCCATATCTCCAAGTACCCCCAATAGTTGGCCCTGGGCACCAAATCGAAAGCCGTCTTCAGATCCACGAAGATCAAATAGAGGCTGCCACCCTCCATTCTCACCGTCTTCCAAAATATAAGTTGGAGTCTGTAAATTTGGTCCACGGTGGAAATGTTCTTCCTGAATCCGACTTAGAATACCATGATCTCCCATCCACTCCTGCAAACGGTCAAGAACTACCCGTGCAAAGAGTTTTTACATGACGTCGAGCAGACTGATCGGTCTATAATTTGCGGGAAGAAGCGGCAACCCCTTTTTAAAAACAGGGACTATTTTTGCCCCTTGCCAGGTTTCAGGAATTGGCATGCCCTTCAAAATGGCATTGAATAGAGCCCACAGATAAGGTCCCCAAATTCCCAGTTTTGCTCAGAAGAGATCCCCCGGAATCTTGCCCAATCCGGGCGCTTTGCTCAATGGGAGCTTACTTATCGTACTTAAAACTTCTGGGATAGTGAATTCAATAAGTTCAACATGGATAGCACTAGGAACAATTGGAAATACATCTCCACAGAAGACGGGGATGTTCTTTGTGGTATATAGGGCCTGGAAGTTAGCTTCCCAGGCATCTGATGATATATTCGGTTCAATAGCAGCCTTGCCCTGACAACTACTAGTGGCAACTTTGGACCAGAACTCTCTTTGATCTTTATTAGCCAGAGCAGTTTTCAGGGTGTCCCATCTGTCCATTTCACACGCCTCCTTTGCTAGCCTAATGGTCTCTTTGTACAGCGTCCTCTTTTCTTTGGTTAATGGCTTGTTTTTAGCTTTGATGGCCTCCAATAAAACTCGTTTTGCCATACTGCAGCTGTTATTAAACCATGAGCGGACGGCCCTCATTTTGCCCTTCGCTTGTATCTTTGGGTAGAATACATCAGCAAGCTTTATGACCAGACCTGCATGTAAGTCTGCAACATTGTCGATAGAAGCGGTGTTATCCGCCGCGACTACCACTTTACCCAGTTGTACTAACACTGGAATGACTGCTGTGTACAATGCAGACAGCTTTTCTGGTGACTGCTGGATTGCCCACCACCTAACCCTCCTCCTGTTGTTAGAGAGCTTTAGGCCATCGTCTACAGCGGTACTAGTGAGCACGGGAGTTCCCAGATTTGGCAACTCCAATACTAATGATAAAGCATTGTGATCACTGTCATGTCGTGGGAGGACAGTAAAGTCATGGACTCTGGACCACAGCCTAGTCTCTACTAGGGTGTAATCCAAAAGAGAAGCTTGGCCACTTCTATTGAATGTTAGGTTCCCTGGGATGTCTGAGGGTGTGCGACCATTGCACGCTCGTAAAGAGTGCGCTAGTGTAAATGCATTGAACTGTTTTGCCAGCGGAGACCAGGACCTAATTGGTCGAATTTGAGGTTCAGGAATTAACCACTGTACATCCTCTTCGGTGGGAATTGCATCAACCATATCTGGAAGGAGTTCGTATTGGCAGTTAAAATCACCCCCCACTATCAACCAAGCATTTGGGGAGACAACTGGAATGAAAGAATTAAGTTGGTCAAAAGTCAAGGATTCCTTGGTCACACTTACAGAACAAGGGTATATGTTAACAAGGGTCAGTTCCAACTTGTTAGAGAAAGTAAGTAATACACATAAGATATTACTAGACCCAGAGTCCAGTGATTTGGCTGTGCCGCCCAAGTGTGAACCCACCAAAATACATACACCCCCGGAGGGTCTGCCCCTGTCTCCCGAAATCGCTGGGATGGTAAACGAGGAAAACCCCACCCTAAGAGAATCTTCCCGTGCCCATGTCTCCTGGTAAAGGCAGATATCAAACCGTTCGACAAAAAGCCCCCAATCAGGGCAGGACAGCTTACTTTTTAGAACAGCAACATTCCAGGGAAAGATCTTTAAGTTCCTTTCTTGGCTCCGGTTGTAGGCAGGGGCCACCATGGCACGAGAATTAGCTATATGGATATCCCCTGCTAAATGCAAGGGAGGGTGGGTAGGTGGCCGGTTATGCTGTTTTTCCACCAGATCCAAGGGGATCAATAGTTGCGGGGGCTAAAAGGTTCTATCCCTGGCCTTGTTGTGTCACCATCTACCTGTGGTAATGTTAAACCCAATTCCATCATATTCTGTCGTACCCTGAAATAGGTTGGGTAAACCTATTCTCCCTAGATTCTACATGGGGCCTTGCAGGTCCCTTTCCTATTTTCTTTTGATGTCATTCCACTTCCTGAAGGCCCTGAAATCTATTTCTTACCGGGACGCTGTATAATAGGGGTCTGAGGGTAGGATAGTTATAGTCACAGTGATACAATGGCCCTCGGTCTAAGGAAGTACTGGCCCTGTGTAGTGTAGGATAACAGGGGTACAAATATATTTTATCTATTTCGAATTCAGAGATGGCAACAGTAGCGTCAGCTGGCACAGGTAAGCATGGTGAGGCGGGGCGGCGTGGGAGGGGGTGATTCGACAGACAACGTAATAGGTATATGTTAGACCTGGCACCATTGGCGTGGGTCTCCCTTCCATTTTTTGCTGTTGCCTCATGTGTTTTTGCTGGTGTTAGATTCTTTGGGCACTGTGCCACTGCTATTCAGTGCCACAGTGCAAGTGCTCCCTATTGTAAATTGATGTATTAATCAGTGGTTCCATGTTTGGCTATTTGGTTTACTTGTCAGATCCTAGTCTAGTGCACTGAGTGTGCCCAGGGCGTGTACATCCAAATGCTGCTGGTGGGCTTCCAGCACTGCTTCTGCCACCCCCAACAGCAGCCATGTAAAATGTGTCTAAGGTCTGCCATTGCAGAGCCTATGTGCAGTCTGGCACTGTCATGCTGACTGGGCAAGTGCACCCACTTCCCAGTTCCTAAACCTTCTCTTTTCTTCATATTCGTCACCTCTATGGTAGGCCCAAGGGCAGGGTACATTGTAAGTATAAGGTAGGCCAAACCCTGATGTGTGTGGCATGTCCTGATAGTGAATTTCAGCCATTTTTGTTTTTCACTATTGCAAGGCTAGTAGGCTACCTGTTCTCCATAGGCCAGAATGGGCTGTTAGAGTTATTACATTTTATAATCCTAACTGTCTCAGAAAACATGGTAGAAATTCGAGTTTAGTATGCCTGAACTCAGAATTATAAAATACATCTTTTAGTAAAGTTTATTTTAATATTCTGTGTTTGCAAATACCACTTTTAGAAAGTAGGTATTTGCTTGTCTAACCATTCACACCTGCCTCTGCTAGGTTGTGTATTCCTGCGTCTGGTTTTGTGAGTGACAGGGCTGGGGAATCCCAGGAGACAGGCTGAGTCACCCAGTGGTGAATAGAGAGATCTGCATTGAGATGGGAGGGAGGAGTTGCACCTGAACCTTGAATAGAGCTGTGCCTGCCTTCCACAATGCTGGCTCCACCCCCTGGGGAGCGGCTGATGTCTCTGCCCTGCACACCGAAAGTAGAGACGGAGTCCAGTCAACAAAGTGCTCCAGGACTGTACTTACCCTCCACAATGCTGGCTCTACCTCCTGTGGGGCGTCAGGTGTGCCTGCCCTGCACTGTGAAAGGAAAGGAGAAGTCTGGTAAACAGAGTGCTTCAGAACTGGTTTGGACTGGGCAAAGGCCCCTCTCCCCTCAGAGAACAAAGGATTTTGGGGTATAAATATTGAGACCCTGATCCCATAAAATTAGATCACTTTTGGACTACACAAAGAAACCTTTACTGAGGAGAGGAACCTGAAGAAACTGAGGAGAGACTATTCCCAAGCTGAAGTGCTGCTTGGGGGATTGGCCTGCAGTGGTTGCATTACTTCCAAAAGAAGGAGAAAGGAACTTTGTGTACTTTGCTTTCAACTTGTGAAGGATCTCAAGGGCTTGGAAAATAGCTTGCCTCCTGCTGAAGTCTCAGGGACAACAGACTTCACCCCCCAGCTCCCCAGATGTCTTTTGGAAGTGCCAGCTGCTGTTTTGGGCCTCCTGGGGAACTGCGTGTCGCAAGGAGCTGAAAGCGCGACTCAATGAGAAAAAGCGTGTCGCCGTCGCTGTGCCTACCGTCGCAACTCCGAAGGAGGGTGTCGCCTTTGGAACTGTGGCACTGCACCGCATCGGAGAGAAGCGTGCCACAACGAAGAGGAAGCGTGTCGCCGTTGCTGCTGCTGCCGTTGCAACTCCGAAGGAGGTTGTTGCCGCTGTAGCTGTTGCACTGCACCGCATCAGGAGATGAATCTCACAACGAGGTCGGAGCGTGTTGCCGTCGCTGTGCCTGCCGTCGCAACTCCTAAGGAGGGTGTCGCCATTGGAAGTGTCGCATTGCACCGCATCGACCAAGAGCACCTCGCATCCCCGAGAAGCACGCCGCCGTCGGAGCTGCTGCTGTCGCATCTTGGATGTCGCCGCTGTAGTTGTCGCATTGAGTGTAAGCTTCACGCATTGTGGACAAGACAATCGCCGCTGGAGCTGTTGCCGTCGCATCGTAAGGGTGTCACCGCTGCAGTCCACACATCGAACATAGGACTTCTCGCATCCCCGAGAAGCGTGCCACATCTGGAAGATTTTCACGTCTTTATTTCTTTGTATCTGAACTTTGCTGCATATCCCATCGCTGCGACATTGCTTGTCGTGGAAGCGCAACGCAACTTAAGGTACATTGATTCAGAGCGTTGCATCTAAGAACTGAACTGAACTAAGCTTAAATCTACCATCTTAAAGTAATCATAGTGTGTATTTTTATCGTTTATGGTCTTGAGGTAACTCTATATAAAGTCTACTTATTTTTTATATAAAACCTGTGTGGTGTCCATTTGTAGTGTTGTCACTGGGTTACTGTAGGTGGTCACAACTGCTTAACTTACAACTCCTCTGAAATAAGCCTTGACTGCTCGCGCCAGGCTACCTAGAGGTTGAGCAGGGGTTATTTTAGGAGTGCAATCCCCTTATCCTGACTGGAGGAGAGGGTCCCTATTTGTCACAGGTACCTACCTACCTGTTCCAACTAGAGACCCCCAAATCTAACATTGGTGGTCAGCGGAAGGGATTCTGGATTTGCATTTGTGACTCATGTACAGTGACTGGTGAACACTACTTAGTGAGTGCAGACCATAACGATACCGCATACTTTTTGGCAGATTCCTTTTTGGATTTTTGTTCTATTTTTGAAAGATGCCTGATTCAATTGAAGTAGATAGAGCAGAATCTGTAGCCTCTATTAATTGCGAATGGGAAGAAGAGCGGCTGGAATGCTACACAGTAAAGCAGCTGAAGTACTTTTGCAAGAAATTTAAGGTTTCCACTGTTGGGTGCACCAAGAAAGAAGAATTCTACAAGGCGCTGAGGGCCTGGGTAGAAGCAAGGAAAACCTCTGAAATTGAGGAAGGGGATGACTTGGCAATTGTGCAACAGGAAGGTCCATTGGGCCCAGGAGGAAGGAAGGCACTACCCCCGCAGGTAGCATTGGTTCTAACAAAAGTCTGTCTCCAGAGGTGTTGGAGGACAGAGAGAGGTCAAGAAGGCATGAAATTGAGATGACCAAGTTCTAGGTGAATAGGCAACTGGAATTAGAAAATAGAAGATTAGATATTGAGGAAAAGAAGATGCAGTTTGACACTAACAAGTTTTGAGGGAGTTGGAGTTTAAAACCAAAAGTTTAGAAGTTACTCCCTCTGGTGGTAGTGTACCGTCATTAAATTCAGAAAGTAGAGTGTATATTCCCAAGGATGTGGTGAAAGAGTTTTACAAAAATGATGATATTGGTCAGTGGTTCAGAGCCTATGAGGTAGCCATGTGTTCCCACCGGGTCCCTGAGAGAGATTGGGGAGCGGGGTTGTGGGGAAGGTTCCTTAGTGAGGGGCGGGAAACATTGTTAGACTTGCCTTCTGAAGTCCACAATTCATACAGCCACATGAAAGATGCATTGATGTCTAGATATGGTTTGACACCTGAGCTCTATAGGCAGAGGTTCAGGAAATGCAAAATGTTAGAAAATAGTACTTGTGTTGAATATGTCACTTTCTTTTGCAGAGCATTGGATGGTTGGGTAAAGGGCAGTAAGGTTAATGATTCTCAAGGTCTCTTTGATTTGATGGCATGGGAACACTTGTCTGATAATTGTTTTCCAGAGCTGCGCCAGCATCTGATAGATACTACTAAACACCACAGGGTATGGGCTCCAATGCAGCAAGGCCAAACCGCTGCCTTATATTCTATACAACAAAAATGCCAATGCTGCCTATCTCAATGCGCTTTATTTTTTCTGTCTCACCTATGAATAGAACATTAAGTAAGAAATCCTCTATTTTTCAAATAAATCCTTCTTTTTATTTTATTTTTACTTCATTTAAACTATTTTGGTGATTATTTCCAAAATTGTTAACATTTCCAAAAAAAATATATCATACAATACATGAAAACTTTATATACATTAAAACATCCCCCTCATATCAATCATACTAACTATCATTCCAGATTACTGTCAAACATTCTCAAACATACTCTCAATCACACCACTCTTATTTACAATCTTAAATGCAATGCTTTGTTAGAAAAAAACTATTTTTCACATAGCCATAGATTATACTGTAAACATCAATCAACATTCTACAAAATTCATTTTTGTTTAGTTCTTATGGCAGTACACAAAAAAAGGTCTACGCGTTTCAATCTCTTCTTAGTGTGGAGTTCTCATCAGGACCACATACTGTAAATGAAGAGAAGAGGAAACCTATGTTAAGTGTATACTTCTCACCATATGGGAAACTGCTATATGGCTCAACAACCACCTCCATGCATTTACCTCTCTAATTGAAGGCAATTCAATTGTGCAAATCATCAAGACCGCGGCGCAGGACCACCTAAATGACATTAAACATAGAGCTCAGCAGAGCTGTACTACAGCATCAAAACATGAACACATCGCTTTAGTAGAAAAAAAACACAACTCACGGTTTCCTTGTTGTTTTTCATACACACTCTGCCCTGTGAGAAAATATGATATATGTTGTTGTAATTGCTCATATGCAATGTTCCGACAGTTTTAAATTCAGTGAGCGGTATCGCTTACCTAATGTGTTTCTTTCATTTGGCAGGAATGGACTGGTGGGATGATATTCAAGTGGCGCACCTGGAAGAGTATAAATATGGCATTGATGTTTGGACAAACGCGACTGTCCACACATTGTATTTGTGTCAGATTTTCGCTAAATGTCACCGCTAAATATCACAGCTTCTAAGATTAAAGGGACGTGAATTGGCAACTGGTCAAAACGTATGAACACGTTTAAAACTTCCAACATCTTGCTCCTGTCTAAAATACAGGGTCCTTCCTACTCGGAATCGGACATCTCCTGATTCTGACTAGTTAGGTTCTTTGCCCGAAAAGTCCCGCTCACCTTAGTTGCGTCTTAGTAGCTGATGTATCCGGCTCCTTCGGCTCAAAATGTAGCCAGTCTCTATATCGGAGTGTCCGGTGTCCCATTATATACGGCAAAAAACTACAAAAAACTTCGTAAAAAGGACGCATTGGCAGACCCTTGTGATGTCATCAATGGACAGACATAAATATTCACATATTTATTGTATTTTAATTGCCTCGAGACTGTTGCACACAAATGTTTTCTTTTATAAACCGCTGTTTTTTTTTAAACCTTTTATAATTGGCATACAAGTAGTATTGCAAATGGTTTTAAGTAACTGTGCAACATAAATAAAAATTCATTCATTCATTCATTCATTCAGTTGCAGTTGTTTATTTCTTATTAACTCCCAAAAAAAGTAAAGGTGGGTCTTTGGTGATACCTAACAGTACAGCTGGCCCTTGTACTAAGGGGCCTCACTGGGAGTCAGGGAGGATCTGTGAATCCCATTAAAAATGTGCATTATTTTATTTATTACAGGAGGGGAGTCCTTAGGGACAACCCCACGTGTGTAGGAGGGGGGGTCAGGGTGTGCTCACTATCAGGATCTGAGGAATGAGTACCTGTGTATTATAATGGCAGGGGTACGATTTCCCTACGATGTTGAAGCCAACAAATCGGATTGTTCTGTTACCATGGAGCAATCTTTCAATCCATGTTACCAAAATGGCAACATGAAGAAAAGCTCCCTCAGCCATTCAGATCTGAGTACTTTTTTCAGAGTCATGAAGGTCAGTGGATCCAGAGGCACTGAGAATCTATGAATTAATGGCCAAGATATCGCTAAAATTAACCTCTTCGTGCCCATCCTGAGCACCTTTTTAAGTGCTAATTTCTCGACAACCAACAAATGGATTTGCTCCAAACCAACAACAGCATAATCCCTGAGTAAAGTTTTACCTTGATGTCAAATTTGGTGAAATTCCTTTTTACCACTTTTTCTGCGTCAGAGAGAAAAGAATCCTGTGGGAATTAAAATGGCATTTTGGGAAATTCCATTTTTCTTGACCCTTGCTTAATGTATCAGCAGGAAACTTGAAATGAGCTACCAAAACGATTGGCCCGTGTTTTAACCCCTTCGAAGCTAATGACGAGCTGGGCTCGTCATGGCGCTTACCTGCCGTGCGCGGATGACAAGGCCAGCTCGTCAAGAAATAATGTCAAACAACAATTCCCAGCGCAGGAGGGGAAAACGCCTAGCAGCCATGTGGTTAAAAAGTTTTCTGCAGATTTATTAAACGGTGCCAAATTTATTATGAAAAGAAAAAAAATGCCTTTTTTTAAGGAAACTCTGACCCTACCAAACTAGAGATGTCGTCGACAGTATAACATATAATCTATATATATATATATATATATATATATATGTGTGTGTGTGTGTGTGTGTGTGTGTGTGTGTGTGTGTGTGTATGTATGTGTATGTGTAAATATATATATTCACACATATTTGTGTGTGTGTATATGTATAATATATATGTGTGTATATATACGCACACACATATATATAAATATATATGTATATGTAGTAAAAATATATATATATATATATATATATATATATATATATATATATATATAGTGTATATGTGTGTACATATATCTATATTTTTCAGAGTATACGCATACAGAGAATCAGTAACCACTAAGTGCTATCCACGGCTATGCAGCCATCTGATCTGTGTGATCAGTAGAAGATGGATGTTCTCCTGTGATAGGTTTTATGCGCTGATAAAGTGCTTGCCGTGGGGGCTCGCTGGTGATTTTTCATCTAAAGTGTTTTCCCTCCCCAATAAACGCGTATCTTGCTTCCTTGCGTGTCCGGTGGAGAGAGAAAGAGGAAAAAAAGAGGTTGAATTAAATAATAGGATGCGAACCAGTCAGCCAATCAGAGATCAGCACTGTTTCTTGGAGGACTTCGATTGGTTGGCGGGTGATGGACGATGTGATATAGTGCAGAATGCTGCTGGAGCCAGCAGCTTCTCTCATCACTCAGCCGAGAGAGGACAGAGTCAAGATGCTGTGTTGGTCTCGGGCTTTACCGTAAAAAATGCTAGTGATTTCCCCAGCAGAACTTATTTGAAGAGCTCAGTCTACAAGCGTCTCTACAGTGGAACGTTTAATTGTGCACAAAGCGTTTTAGGCCATCCTCGGAACATGGAGCTCTGTATAAATGCGGCTACAATAAAATCCGATTTATTTGCTATATCTAGTTATGCAGTAAAAAGGAAACTTCCCCAAGGCCGCTTTCACAGGCCGTCTCTCTTCCCTCCCACCTTTCACTTTACATTTTAAACCATTTGTGTAGGACACAAAGGTAGAGCAAATTTTCAGTGCGGAGTTTCAATCCTAATAAACAGCACGCAAGGAAAATTGCAAGCATGTATACCTTTTTAGTTATGTATGTATCTGTAAAATCAACAAGGGACATCGAAGAGTTGTACGTCTAAAACTCAACGTAAAGAAATACAAATATGCTGTTTGTTTCTTCGGAAGGATTTGCTAGGAGTTTGTCTTTTACACATTCAGTTTATCAAAGTCAGTAAATCCAATACAATACATATGGAACTGGGCTACAAGGAAATCTGATGATTTCCTTAAAGCATAGGGTCTCTGAAAGAAAAGAAGGACTGGGTCAGTGTCAGTCTTGTGGGAGGGAGAGAGTATCTACCTCGCATACATAGATTCAAAAGCGAAATCATTCATAAAGGAGAGGAGCGTTTTGTGCGTAGTTCATGAGTTGGATGCATCTTAGTATATTAGTGAGTGACATATTTTATTAACTACCCCAGTATTGGGGCGTTTTTGTTTTGCACCTAACCAATGCATGTTTACGCATATTTATAGAAGCAGAGCTACCCGGAATGGTTTGCTTTATTGCAGACCACAGTCATGCAATGTTACTGTTGGGTGTTGTGATGATGGGTGGCATGTTGGCACTGGGTGGGCGGAACTCGTGGAGTTTCGCTCTGCGGAATTTTACTGAGTTACCAGAAAACTCCAAGATATTCCACCGAGTACCGAGAGGAGGCGATAACTGGCATTTTGCGCTGTTTGCACAGATTTTTAGCATCTGGAGCTTGTTTTCACTACAAAATCATCACGATCAGCACCACATGCCACAGGGCACTGCTTCTTTGCTGACACTCGAGTAGATAACCTACTTTCTCACCTCAAATGGTCACGATCGCCCACGATGGCCCACATTGAGGGAATCTTGCAGCGTACCCTCCTAGTGTTCAAAAATTTCACTGGAGGAGGCCAATTCTCGCTCTTGCTCCCCAACCTACTGTTGGTGAGCCACACAGGGGAAAAATCTCCGCCTTGCGAGCTTTGGTGGAGTTTGGCCAGAACTCTGCCTTACATGCTGTGGTATGTAGGTACGTTTAGTACAGTGTCTCTTTAAGACTCGTGTAGATTCTTTATATGTCATTTGGAATATTGTTACCTGATTACCTACTGAGGGGCAGTTGGACTGTTGGCTTTGTATGCTCAACTGCTCCTTGCCGTGGGTTCCTGTGTCTGCACTTCTGTTCATTACAGCAGCGTTTTGCCAAGCTTCAGTTCCTGCTGTGATCTTTTCTTCACCCCACTACACATGCGTAACGTGGAGTGGCCAAAACTCAGTGAACTCCGCTGGTGTAGCTGAATTTGCACCCACCCGAGTTGGTAGTCCAGTGGTGTTGGCATTGTGGGTGCTTCAAAGCGCAGACAGGCAGCTGCTAGGGATGTAGTCCAGATCTCTGTAGTCAATGTGTTGTAGGGTGATGCAAGGAGCTAGATGCACACATTGAGAGAGCCATTTCCTCCTGAATCAAACATGGCTGGCACTCCGTCAACCATTCCGCCAGCCACTCCAGAGAACAGCACGCTCATTGATGGGCTGCGCTTGCGCGTCACAGAGACCACTGCTTGACCTCTTTTCTGCTCATGCTACCAAAGCTGGCATTGCAAAATGTGTTTTCTCTACTGATGTGTGGGCTAACTCCATGCACAAGTGTTGGTTTTCTCTAAGCAGTAAAGGAAGTGTTTTAATAATGTGGTGGCTCAAACTTGTTTATAAGTTGACATCTATAAAGGCCATAGAATGAAGCTGTGAGGATTATAGCAGGAATTAGCAAAAGGGACCATGTCTCAGCTGTCCACGGTTAGGTGGTACCTACTAGCAGATCAAACTCAACTTTGATTCCCTTGCAATTAAAGAACTAAACCATCTAGCCACAGGCTATCTTTCTCCATGGATATGCCATTATCTGTCACAATGCAGAAAGACAAAGTGACTATGACCATGCTTAATGTCAACATTCAAGTTGGTAGATTCTTCTGAGAATAGGCCCCCATCATCCAGAATTCATTCCCACTAGATGTAATGCTCTTCCATGAAAAAACTAAAGACTAGTCATTTTGATTAGGCAACACTTAAGACAAGATCCAAAAGACCCAGCTGGGCAGCGTGTACTATTTATGTGCTGTCAGTCAGTCTGTCAGTCTCATTTGTCCAGAAAGATGTGACCTATGATTTCCTCAATAGTCAGCAGAACATTGGGCTTTGAGTGCACCTGCTTTTATGTATGAGGTTCTAATAGCACTTTTCATGTTTAAATTGAGACAAATGCCAATAAATAGACAGAAATGCTTTAGTTGATGCTTGTTAAAAGGAATTCTTCTGGGTACCATTTTATTCCATGATTGTGTCGCTCAGCTGTGCTATTTTAGATGGAGAACAAATCAAGGAAAATCAGTCTTGGCTGCAGCTCTAATATGTAGTCCAGTCTGATCTGGAAGACTGCGCCATCACTTCCCAGACAACAGAGGTAACCCCAGATTTCCATCCTAGCTCAGGAGTGAGGCAATGACCGCAGCTCTTCTAGCCTCTACAGCACTGTAATTAAACTTCTCAAGAAGCCCACATAAAGCCAATTCCAATTCTGATATTCCCAGACCAAACCATTCAAATGTAATATTTAATGCAGGATTTTAGTCAGTGGTCCTGGTTCCACGTTTTTTGGAAGAGTTTGGGTTATTTGCACAATTTCACAGTAAATATAATCGGTGCTGAAATGAAGCAAAGTGCTATATGGTATTTAATCACCATGTCTACCTCTGGAGCGAACAAGAATGTAAAATATTTTAAAACTGACTGCTTCCACTTTAGCACTGCTGCCGGTTTTGTTACAGGGCACCGATATTGCAGCAGTCCCCAGTGACAAAACCGGCCCACACTGCTTGAAAACCGACCCACACCCTCCCGGCCCACAGGGAAAAGGCCCGCTGCCCGCTGCGGCCAGTCTGGCCCTAAGTGACAGCAAGTCAGGTCCTGACTGGCTTTGCAGGCTATCTTCAACTTTTGAGATGGCAGGTGTCTGGTTCAGGCTGCCTTTTGGACAGCCTATAGATGGAATGTATAATTCCTGGGCTCGTCAGACTTGGCCTACTCCTATCATCCACTATTGTCGCTCTGACTTTGTGTTTACTGTGGTGAAATGTGTGTGTTCCAGCTATACATCGTCTTGACGTGGGGAGTGAAGGAGAGGAGATGGCATGACCCTACTATTTCTGTGGGCCGGCATATAGCCTTTAACTTGTTCAAACACATTCCCCAACCTCACACTTCTTATCACCCTACCATGGAAGAAGCAGAAATCTGAAATAAAGCATTTTGGAAAATCTGCTGCTTTCTGTAGAGCTCATGGGTGCACATGTGCGAGGAAAGCAGCTTTACTCATTTGCTTTTCTTACTATACCTTGCTTGGTCTTTCACAGAAAATGAGGATAATGAGTGTATTGTATTGTGTGTGTGGCGGGGGTGGGGGGGCGGGGGAGCAGTAGCGGTAGGGGTGCACAGCCGAGGTCCTGTGTCTAGTGATCATTCCAAGGACTTCTGGGGCTACCAGATTGCTTCTTGTCTCCAGGAGGCCCTCTGTAAATAATAGAATTGTAAATAACAAATAGCGTTCTTCTGGGAGTCCTTTTTGTGGTCTATTACAATGAGAACAATCCATTCTAAGAGGAGAAGTCAGGGTTGGAAAAGTTGTGTCCCGGTGGCGTGGAGCTGTCTGGTTATTCTCATGATTACTAAGTCCAAATCCCCGTTCCTTGGTACAATATCTTTGACAAATTGGGGCCTGCTCCGGTCCCCAACTGTTCTAGAACTGGAGCTAGAATAAGCGTTTTATCAGTTGCAGAATATTATGGTGGGAAAGCATTCTCACCATCACCTCAGCTATAAACACATCGACCAGGCAGCGAACATGTACCATCTGTTAATGCAGGCAACACACAGTTGAACAGGTAGCAGAAACCATTGTGGATGGCCAGGCATGCCTGCAGGATCTTAAGCTAAAGCGAAGCTCATAGAGTCAAGCTGAAATACTTGCCCAGTAATAATCTACAACATGAGTATTGTGTGAGTGAGATGGCGATGCAAGGGGATTCCCCCTACTGGCATTCCATTGTAGTGATATCTTCAGGCATCACATCAAGGTTCTAATGTGCATTTGTGGTATCTTCACACTCCAAATCAAGAAATTAATGTGCTGTCATGTGTTCTTATGCCATGTACCTCTCCATCTTGGACACCCCCCACACAGTCTGTGTGCTGAGATGAGTGGCTCAGTCTTTTGAGTCTGGGATGTAATTAAATACTGTCTTTCGGGGTCGTAAGACCTTGCATTTAATGGTAGGATAATTTTGTCCCAACATGAGTGCCATAGTAATATCTTGTCATCTGGTGACACCAAGGGATTGTTGGGGGGTAGACATACTACTATTACTCTGTTTGTGTATCCTATTCAGAGTAAGTGAGCAGGAGTTTCAGTACGAGTGGCAGCTAACTCTTAAATAATAAATTACAGGTAAAAAGCCCCACATCTTCTGTGAGAAATCATTTGACTCGATCCCCCTTAATTTTAATCAAATGTCATGGATGTGCTTTGTCTTGGTGTTTCTGGTGCTCCCAACTACTACAGAAATTATAGATTTAATGTATCCATATATATAAGTTTAATAATTAATCTGATAAATTGTAAAACAGTAACAGCCATTTTATCCCCTACAAGAGCTGTGTCTTTGATCTGGCATGAAAGAAGCAACTAACGTATTATTGAAATGTGGTTTCTTTGGTGGAGGGGGTTCAATGGTGCACCTGTTTAACTGTACGCCAATTTCACAGGAGTTGGGCTTTTTAGATCTTGCTGCATCCGTTCATGCACTAGTGCATGATCTCTCGCTTGTAAGAGACTTAGAGCGTTCCTTTTGCTTACCATTCGTGGGCTTCATTGTCACTCTCATTTGCTGCCTTCCAATTGGTCAGCACGAGCTGGCTTCACTTCCTCTTTCGGCTGGAGAATGGACCAAATACTGTTTGCTTTATCTTGATTAGGGTCCTTCTTCTGCTTATACTGTGATTGAGGTAATATTTTTACTTTTCTTCCTTCTTCCCCTGCCGTCTTCGTTCACGTTGCTTCTTTACCTCCCACAACTCCTTCCCTGTGTTGCTTAACCCTCTCCCACCCCCATGTTACATATTCCTTTCCACCCCAACCCTTTTGTTGCTTACTGCCCTCCCTCTCCCCTGAACTTGTTGATTATTCCCCTTCCAACCACCCGCCGTCCCGGCCGTGTGGCTTATTCTCCTTCCACCTCCCCAGCCATGTTGCTTATTATCCTACCATCCCCTCGCTGTCTCTGTTACATATTCCCCTCCCTTAACCGCCATAGTGCTATGACACTCCCACAGACAAGGCTTTTTGGTGTTGCCAGTGCTTGTTTGCAATACCAAGCACTTGATTAGACTTAGCAGCAGGCAAAGTCCAAGTCCTTTACGTCTGTACTTGTGTATTCTTCCAGCGCCTGCAATGAAAAAGATAAGGTAAGCAAATAGAGAATTGTGACTTCAAAGGATGTAAAAATAAAAGACTTCAGAGTGAGAGACGTA
The DNA here is from genome assembly GCF_964263255.1 of Lissotriton vulgaris. Lineage (NCBI taxonomy): Eukaryota > Metazoa > Chordata > Amphibia > Caudata > Salamandridae > Lissotriton > Lissotriton vulgaris. The sequence goes on from NC_141687.1 coordinate 902,737,643, forward strand.
TTACATAACCATAATTCCAAGCTCACTATTGTACTCATATTACTTTTTATTTTTATCAGCAGGAAAAAAATCACAACTCATTAGATACCCTGGTTTTCCATAGCTTGATGTCATATAATTACAGATTATGCTGTCTATTCTCTACTTAAAATAGCTGCAACCGACCATTATAGTAACCTGTACTTCATTAGCAGTAGCTTTCCTTGCTACTAAATATACATGGTTAAAATAACTTGGCAAATTGGAGGGGGTGGCAATAATTTGTCATAATATCATATTGTAGAAACCACATTTTTGTTCTTATTTTATTAATGTCTGCACAGTTTCTTGAACAACGACTTATTTTACAAGCAGGAACACACAAGGCACCGCTTCTGTGTATTCATATGTTCCCTCTCTGACGCCCCCTTGAGGTTTGATCCTTTTACACATTTGTTAATATTTGGAGGTGCCTGTTTCAAGGAACCCCCTTTTGGTTCTAATCCTAGTTCAGTGGAATTGATGAGGCACAAAATGGCTGATACAATCTTGCAAAGTAGCAGGGCCAGCAACGAAAGGAGAGTCTAACAAATCTACACTCAAGGTATTGACAAATGGATACTTTAACAAAACAAATGGGGATATGATCTCCCCTTCACCAATGTCAGCTTGCAAAGGCATCTACATTTGTCATGCTGCGAAGAAAAGCAGCCTGGATTTTGTTGATATAATTATATGTACTAAGGGCGGCATATTTCTTGGAACAAATTCCAAAAATATTAATACAAGGGATGTGAGCTATAACAACAGAATATATTTAGATTGGTAAGAATAACTGATGGCTGAGGAACTAATTGCTTTAAACATAATTTCTCCCATAATACCGTAATGAGCATGTTTGAAGCCATTCAAATATGTTGTAGTTCTTTAATATTAAAAAACTGTTGTGTATAATAAAGCAGGCAATACCTGGTATTCACAGCAAAGTCTGGCAGCACAAATCATTGCTTATGCATTCTGGACAAACATTCAGGGAAAGATGAAAGGGTGTCTTTTGTCCTGCAGTGGCCCTAGGCCAGTGCCTGAAAAGTAAAATATGTTGCCTATTAGTATTTCACTGCCTACAGTCGCATTTTATAATCTTCTGTTATTTAATTGTTAAATTCATAGATATTTTTGTTCCACCAGCATTACAGTTACTGTCTAGCTATAATTTCTACCACTGTCTTCTCCCTAGTTGTATTTCCAGACCACAAACTAGGTGCAGTGTAAACCCCTGTCTATTCTTGCGTGCTCTGGAAGGGTTTATATTAGCTGATAAAGTTGACCAGTGTTAGCAGGGCAGTAACCAGACAAAAACATTTCCCCGTTTTGAACCATACAGTGGTTAATTTGTAAAACAAAAATAAGCGCCAGGGTTCTCGTCAGTAGGCAGCTTGCACCAGACCATTTCTCCTGTTAGCAGAACGAGAACAGAAGAGAACCATGAACGAGGGGAGAGGATGTAGGGTAAAGGCCAAAGCTGGTGACTTCGGAGTTGGAGAACCAGGTTTGAGTCTCGGCACTTGCTCAACATCTTGTGATTCTGAAAAAATCACTTAATCTCAACGTCCCTACCATAAATGAATGTGTCCTGAACTGTGCTCATGAAACGCCCGGGAATGATGATTAAGTGGTTGCGCTGAGCACTGGAAACCACCTGCTCAAATTAGGCACTGGAACCATACCTTTAATGGTATCCATCCTTTCACAAATCCATCCGTTAACACTTCTGTGTATCCTTCCAATTGCTTTTCTTCAGTTTTAAAATAGCACTTATTTGGCCCAAGGGCATTAAAGGACTTTACATGAGAACCAGATTACATGACAATTTTGCTTTGTGGGCCACAAGAATATTAAGGGCTTGATTTAGAGTTTGGTGGACAGGTACTCCTTTACAAATGTGACAGGTATAAATGGTGGCAGTGGTATACTTAAGACAGCCAGCACCTCAGCTATGTTTGCAAGGAAGTCAACTTAATTCTCTTTCTTTATCAGCGCGCTCAATGTCTTTATACTGTGCCACCCACAGTAATCACTTATATATAGCAGGAACCCCCCTATATATTAATCAATTTAAACATATAGACAGAGCACAACAATGGATGTTTTAGAGACTGGTTGAGTCCAACCAGTTGAATTATTTAATGCAAAATTCTTCCAGTGAATTCTGTTCAGTAGACAAAATTCTTTACAGATGTTTCGTGGTTACAACATTGACGCAGCCACAGCCGACACGTGTTTTGACGCGTTTTGCGACTTTCTCAAAGCTTACCAATAGGAAGGGAAAAGGCGTGGACCTAACTACTACAGACATTGGAGCCTAAGACTGAATTTGAAACATGGGCTTGTACTGACATTTCGTCCCGTCATTGGACATCGCTAAAACGTTTTGAAATACTGTTTAGGATCCCTTCAATTTACTATGGAGGAGTAATTTATCACGGACGTGAGAACACTTGATCGGTTTTTCTGGACTAATATATCCAGCTACATCGTGTTTGACTTGCAATTCCAGACACGTGATCTTGACATTAAACGACAATTTTCCTTAGAAGCCTTGAGAAAGTTGCAAAACGCGACAAAACACGTGTCGGCTGTGGCTGCGTCAATGTTGTAACCACAAAACATCTGTCAAGAATTTTGTCTGCTAAACAGATTTCACTGGAAGAATTTTGCTTTAAATAATTCAACTGGTTGGGCTCAACCAGCCTCTAAAACATCCATTGTTGTGCTCTGTCTATATGTTTAAATGTGACAGGTATCCCGTCTGCCCTATTACAAATGCGATAGCATATAATGAACTAGTAATTAGGCAGCCAGGATATTCGTCACTTTTATAACACAGTAACCTATCCGCCAAACTCTAAATTGGACGCTATGTGATTCGCCTAGAATCACAGGATATTGACCAAGTCTAACATGTAAAAGCTGCAGAGCATCTTCGCTTGCTGCCCTGCATTGTGTGAAGGATTATTAAATATGCCCCTAATCATCCACGACAGTGGATGATACAAGGAATGTTACTTATATGACCAACATAGTTTATCTGTCGGGCTGCATAGCGTTCATGGCTGAAATATGCAGTATGTATGTTAGGTTGCAATTTTCCCTCCTAACAGGAATTTAAAGAATTGTTTTGACGTACATTTAAGTAGACTTTCCTACTTATATTTAAATTGCATAACTTGGTTTATAGATCCATAGCTGCTTCATTTTGCAAAATATTGAAAATTTAAATAATTGGTTAACTTCTATTTTTAATTCAAATGTTACAAAGATGATTTTTAGACACATTATTTATTTAAACTTAATCCAAGGTAGCCTCTAAACTAGTTTTGGCCATCTCCCACTTCCGGCAGTGTCTGTAATTAGATTACCCTTGGCAGAGCTCTGCCTAGGTTTAGGTCTGACGTGCAGTTGTTAAATTCCCAGTATAGAAAACACTAGTTCTTGTTATGCATCAATACAAGTGTGAACTGTCCATTGGCAGCACAAAGAAATGCAATTACTGAACATCACACTCCAGGAGCACTGGCCTATACTATCTAAAGCAATGTGGGGGAACGGGGGGGGGGGGGGGGGGACGGGGGCAGGAGAAGTTTAAATAACTGGTCACCACAAAGGGAAGGCACCGAGATCTGGAAGTTTCATACACCTCAGGGATTGAAGCAAACCCTGCCACCGACTCTATGTATCCTCTCGACTGGAGTAGCATCAATACAGGATCATTTTGAATAGGCCATCCACCAGTGGGGAGAGGTTGGTTTCTCATTTTAATAGGCAAGGCCAAGGGTGGGCCCATGATTGGACTGGTCTATAGATATAGGACAGTGAGGCAGTGCCAGAGGGCTGGTCTGGCAGGTTGGTTTTGGCTATTTATGGGCCTGTTTTATGGTTTGGTGATCTGATTTTTAATGTTGATTTCTCCATTACCGCAAACATTACCTTTAGGAAGCAAATGCATGCCGACTCCCATACCATTAAAAAAACACATATACAGCGTGTCTTTACAAGTTAAAAGCTGCCCCAAATCTAAATGTGGGACCACTTTTTAGCTATTTGATTCGCAAACGAAGGCCACTTTTATTTTGGTGCCGGTCCTATTTTCTGTCTCAGATCATTAGGGGCTTTGACCGCTAAGTTAGCATCCCTCATCTTGAAAAACACTAGAAATTGAGGGTTTTGGGGATATTTTTTTTATAAGTCGTGTGACATGCTGCAAAAGCTTGGAGAGCACAACATGAGAATGCTGCAAGGTTAAACGAAGGATTTTCAGCAACCACTGTACTGTTATCTCCATAATTTATAACTCCCACCACCTTGAAATCGAAACATACCAATGAACTTGGATAAGACAAGAAAATGACTACTGCGAGTGTAACACTGTCTGCCTGAGGAATACCTGAGGACATCAATCCTGCTTCCCCATAAGCTGTCAAGTGAATTCTCAAGAATCAGATAAGCTGGCCTATTTAAGTGCACAAGGTGATAAAGGATAAAAATGAGATCCTGCGAGAAGATCCAGTGGACCATATTGTACTGGACTTTGGCTAATTCCTGGCTGAAGTGAATAGCTGAGCCAACTTCCCTCTGTGCCTTTGTAACCTATACGCTTTTCCTGCATGTTTGAATAATCTGCACATGAAGCTCCCAGACCTGCAAGAGGAAGATATTCAGCATTCTGTACAGTAAGAATTTAAACAATTTACAACACCTGGAATTCTGGAACAAGGTGCTGAGGCCTGCCCAAAGAAGGCACTCTCCAGGCAGATAAGATTTCATGGTCTGTACCACTCTGGGTTTTTGGCAAAAATTTAAAAGCCACCACAAAGGTGCAATAAAAAGTATTGAACCCCTTAAAGCCATGGTTGACCTCAGAATTCACCCTTGCCCCACTGACCAATTTGAATTTCTGAGCTCCAAAAAAGTGACTCATCATAAACCTGGCAGGTGGCCCTCCAGTCTGCCAGGATAGCACCTCCATGCCACAGATTGAGAACTTCCCACCCCATTTATTGCTCTAAAGTTGTCTGGTGGGGATTATTTTGCTGAAAGTGGATGGGCTGCTGCAGTGGATGCATTTAAGGCAAAGCTGACTACCATGTCATTGCAGTCTGTTTGTCATTCTTTTTCTTTCACAGAAAAAAGCTAAAATGGGAGTTTGTTTATATAAAAGAGAAATGTGGTTGCAATGACATGCAGGGAGGTTTCACTTTGTTTAGGTTTATTGTTTATTTTCCCCTACTCTTATCCACTATGCCATTTATGCCCTTGAGGGATACCAATGCAGGCAAAACATGCAGTGGGATGGCCACCCCAAATAGGGTGCCCTCTGCATGACCTAAAGGTGCTGGCCTTTTAATGAGATGGTTCACCACCAATGATTGACCACAGTGGGGCTAACAAATGCCTCATCAGCATAGTCTCCACCAGTGATCAATAGCATTTCTCCCATCTCTAACTGAGGCAAGAGAGACATGGGTCTGGCGAGGAAGGAGCCCAATAATTTGAGAGGGAGGGGTCCTAGTCCTACAAACCTTAGATTTGGTCCAATATCCCAATATATAGATCAAAAGCATGGAAAGTATTGAAAGTTGCACTGGAAGCAAGAGGCCAGTGTCGAGTGTGGCCCACACACAGCTTTTGACACGAGAATTTGACATTTCTGGCCTCATAGAGTCCATGTGAACCAGAACATCCTGCCTTGCATTCCAAAAACTAGCTTAGCAGATAAAACCATTGACCTGGGTAAACCACTAGCCTTTTCTCCTCAAAGACTCTCCATTGTAGACCTCCTGAAAAGAGACTCAGGATCAAGTAATCTATGCTCATTGAGAAGCAATGGCTTTCACATTTCCCATATTTCTTTTCTTGGCGTGTTTTGTTTTTCTTTAGAAATCCATAATTCCTGATCCCTCCTACCGATTTCTCTCATTTTAGTGTAACTGTAATTAATAGAAATTATTCCTTTTTACTAAATTGGTTTGAGAAGTTTACCTGTTTTGTTTCACAACTTTAATTTTGTTTTGTTACTGCTTAAGTATTTTACACACATTTTCTCAAAGAGAATCTTATCACTTTGAGCAACAGCTACCACACCTAAATCCTGCATTCACTAAAACCTACTTTTACTTCTTATCCTGTAGATCATTTGATTTTTTGACAATTCTTGCCTTCCCTAGACAGAAATCCAGTTTCTCACAAGTGTGCTTTGTTGCTCGCAATGGTATCCTGTTGTGTGGTCAAATGGAAGTGTAATGATTTTATGAGGGGTGATGACAAGAGATATAAAGATTGCATAATGTGGCTGGAGTTCTAAGAGATGATAGGATGGCATACTACTGTTGTGTATTTTGCCGAATAGAGGAATATAGCTAAATCAATCAGTGCAATGTGGAGTTTTAGGGGGTGGTGATATAAGAAAATTGTCATTTTGTTCTGTAATGAGCAATCTGTTCCTTTTATGTAGTGGTTGCTCAGTTGGGTTCTTGTACATGATTCTGCTTTGTGATTTATTTATTTATTTTATTTTTTATTTAAGAAGTTTTCAATAGCGCTGGCCGGACCCATGGGTATCGGAGCGCTTTACAGTAGGTGCATAATATATAATCATCAGATGCAAAAGAGGAGCGACATATTAACAGACGAGCGTCAAAAATAAAGAGCAACACATTGTAGAGCAGGGCATTTTTGGCTTCAAGGTTCTTCGGAGTCTTAGGGTTGGAGCAGAGCTCGATGTTTGCTGTCTGCCCAAGCTATCCACTTCCTAGAGAGCGGTTGAGGAACAGGGTTTTGAGTTGGCTCTTGAATTCTACAAAGGAGGGAATGGTTCCTATGTGAGGGGGAATGGAGTTCCAAATTTTGGGAGCGCTTCCAGTGAAAGATCGATCCACAGTTTTTTTTCTTCTACTTTTAGGTGGGATGAGTAGGAGGCAGTTTGAGCTTCTCAGGTTCCTGGATGGCTGGCTTTTATGAGTTTTTTCCCCAGGTATTCGGGTTTGCCATGTGAAGGGCTTAATGGGTTAGCAGGCTGTTCTGAAGCTAATCCGCATTTCGACTGGAAATCACTTAAGTTCCTTGAGTACAGGAGAGATATGATCACATTTCTTAATACCGGTGATCATTCTGATGGCCGCATGTAATGTTGTTTAGATGGGAGCCAGATGTGATTTAGCAACTCCTTCTAGGTCTGAGTTCCCATAGTCCAGTCTTGACAGTACCAGAGATTGGGGGGCCTGTTTGAGATCATTGGTTGGAATGTAGGGTTTTATTTTGTTCAGTACCCTGACGTTAAGGAACGCACTTTTGGCCGAATTCTTAATGTGTCTCCTCATGTTCAGTTTTGGGTCTAGGGTGATGCCTACAGATTTGACAGAGTCTGCAAGAGTGAGATTCCCGTTGAGCGCATCAATAGCCTTTAACCATTCGGCAATTTAGGGGTTATCTTCCTTGTTCGAGATGAGGAGTGTCTCAGTCTTGTCGGGATTTAGTTTCAAGTGGTTGCTCGTCAACCAGTGTTGGACATCTTTCAAGACATCATTTAGCCTTTGAATGTCTTTGAGAGAGGTATTTTACGGATAGATCTGAGTATCATCAGCATAGAGGTGGAAGCTAATGTTGGCTTTCCTGAGCAGTTTGGAGAGAGGTTCCATGTAGATGTTAAAGAGTTGCGGTGAGAGCACCGAGCCTTGTGCGACGCCCTTGTTGACTTGCTGGAGTTCGGAAGTGAAGTTTTAGATTTGTATTTTTTGCGTGCTATTGTGAAGAAAGGAAGAGAACCATTTGAGGACTACCTTACCAAGACCAGCTCTTTCTTGGAGAGCCCTTATGAGGAGTTTGTGATCAACAGTATCAAATGCTGCTGAGAGGTCAAGGAGAATGAGGAGGCAGCAATAGTCAGAGTCTAGTGATCCATGTATAGCGTCCATGATGTTGAGAATCGCGGTTTCTGTGCTACAGCCTTTTCTGAAGTCAGACTGGTGGGGGTCCAGGAGGTTGATGTTGTCCAGGTGCTGTGTTAGTTGATGTAGTACGCATCTTTCTAGGGTTTTTGAGAGCAGGGGAAGGTTCGACACAGGTCTAAAATTGTTCAGATCTGTCGAATCTAGGCTGGGTTTTTTCAACAGGGGTTGACTTGACCCATTTTAAGGCAGTCAGGAACCACTCCGTTTTTCAAGGAAGCTATTTATGATCATGCTCCAGAGCGGTGCAAAGGCGTGCTTCATTTCTTTGATCAGCAGGGGAGGAATGGGGTCTAGGACATGAGCTGAGGATTTGGAGGTGGAGATCAGCGAGATTATCTCAGTTTCTTGAACGGGATGGAAACTGAGCCAGGAATTGGGAGAGGAACCAGGAGAAAGATCATGCAGCCCAGCTGTGATGCTCTTCGTGAGGTGCGTGTTGTTGACGTCCAGTGAGAGTTCGATTTTTGTGATCTTGTCTTTGAAGAAATAGGCGAAGTTGTCACAGAGTTCTTTGGACGCCTGTACAGAGGAGGACATGGGCTTGGAGGTTTTTTGTCTGATGATGCTATAGAGCTCCGTTGGTCTATTTTTGGCACTATCCAGCGCCGAGTGGAAAAAGCTGGACTTCTTGTTTTTGATGTGGTTGTTGTAATTCCTGCGGGCTGATTTGAGTTGATCGCGAAGGATGGAGGTAGGGTTGTTTCTCCACTTTCTTTCTTTGGCTCTTAGTTTCCTCCTTTCGGAGTTGAGGTCAGAGTTGAACCATGTTCTGGATGGGACGGCTCTGCTATTTTTGAGCTTTTGAGGAGCTATTTTGTCAAGCAAGGACACTAGCTTTGCATTGTAACAATCAGTGAGGTCGTTAGTGGAGAGGTGGTCATTGGTGTCGGCGAGAAGTGAGCTTATCTGTTCTTCGAGGATTCCTAAGGGAACCTGAGAAAAGTTTCTCAGTCACTTGAGGTAGGTCTTGCGGAGGTGATTGGGAGAGAGTGGGTTGGTTGATATAAAATAGGATCATGAGGTGGTCTGACCAGTCGACAAGGACTATGTGGTTGATAGTGATTGTGTTTCTTTGAGCAATGATGGCATCCAATGTGCCTCCTTTGCAGTGCGTCTCCTCTGTGCAGCACTGGATTAAATTGTTATCATAGAGGAGACTGGATAGTGATTGGTTTAGAGGGTTGTTGGTCTCATTCCACCGTAGGTTCAGGTCGCCAAGAATTAGGGGGCATATTATCAAGGGGGTTTATCTCCGCTTTTTTGGCTTTAAAAGCCAAGAAAGCGGAGATAAAATTATCTCCCTATTACCTAGCTGTCGCTAACACCAGTTAGCGACAGCTAGTAGGAGATAGCGACCATCTTGGGCCCCACTTTGCATGTCAGTGATATTTATCACTAATGACATGCAAAGTGGGCGTGCCAAGATGTTAGCGACTGGAAACAGTCGCTAACATCGCTATCTCCTATTACCAACTTTTGGAGATATTCGCACTAAGCGCGAATATCTCCAAAAGCTAACACCTGCCCTGAGCAGTTCTTAGCCATGTTATCCAATGGGAGGTGGATAACATGGCTAAGAGCATTAGCTCGGTAATGCATGAATATCGCTGACTTTTCAGCGATATTCATGCATTGCGGCCGATTTTTATCGCATTTGCGATAAACCTTGGTAATACCAAGGTTTATCTGCGATAAAAATCGCTGCAGCTCAGCGGTAAAAATATTGCCGCAAAGCCAACATAGCGATAATTATCGCTAGTTGTTGGTAATATGCCCCTAGATTATTAGTTTCACAGAGTGCACCCTAAGCTATCAGGTCGGATAGTTGTTCTCCGAATGCGGCGGTTTTACCTGGAGGGTGATAGAGAAGGTGACAAAGTAAAGAGCCACTAGCTTTGGTCTTGATGTTGGATGAGAGACATTCAAATGTGTTGCAGTCGTATGAGTTTGTTTCCGTGATGACCATGTTGTCCTTATGGATGATAGCAACCCCTCCCCCTCGCTGGTCTTTTCTGTCTTTGTTGATGAGGGAGAATCCTGGGGGTACAAGCATGTCTAAGCAGGGTGGGGATAGCTCATTGAGCCAGGTCTCCGTGAGGAACGCAATGTCAATGTCATGCGAGAGGATGGCCTCTGCTAGTTCAGTTGCATGTAAGGAAGCCGACCTGCAGATCAGTAAGCAGTTGGCGAAAAGCTCATTGTTGATGGTGGTCTTTTCTTTGGGTGCCCTAGGTATGATGGCAAGGACGGGCGGTCTCAGGGGTTTTATGCAGGGAAGGTCTTTTTGGAGACCTGTGATCACTTGGATTTTGGATTTAGGGGAGTCAAAGGGGGGGTGTTGCATGAGGAGGCTAGAATGGCTGCTTTGTTGTCGGACATGGCTGCTTCTGTTCTAGTGGGACTTGAGGTCAGGGGTTTTGTATAGGTAATTGAGTGATTCTGAGCCCTAAAGGGAGGGACTGCGATTCTTGAGGCTTTTTGTGGCCAGGGTTCTGTAACCCTTTTTGGGGGTCTCTGAAGCTGAGTTTCAAGGGTTTCTGAGGGCCAGGAGGGGTTCTTGTGGTTGTTGTTAGTGGGGGGAGCCCAGGGAGGAGATTGGAGGAGTCTGCATACTTTACCTAGGTTGGAGAGGATTTCGGTTAGGCCCCGGGAGATCACCTCTATCTGGTTTTCAAGTGACTCGAGTCGCTGCGCCATAGAGTCGTGGGAGGGGATGAGGGCATCTAGGGATTCGTCTTGTGTGGTGAAGATCGAGTTGAGGGAGTGTTGTCTCTTATTAGTTGTGTAGGATGGGTTGCCCTTTTTTGAAGTCAAGGCAGGGAGGTGGATTGGGACGTGAGATGAATTTGAGTGTCTGGGAGCTGTGAGGGAACTAGTGAGGTTTGGGGTCACTGTCGGCAGGTCTCGCTTGTGAGATTACGGAGGGTGGGTCCAATAGGGGGGGAGGTTGTGTTTTCCAAAGGGAGCTGTGGAATATGCTTGGTAGGGGTACTGAGATGAGTGGTGACTCGGGGGGGGCATGTGGTGGTGTGGATAGAGTTTCCTGTTGGGGCCGATTGGCTGTAGGCGGGAGTTAGGGTGAGGCGGGTGGGGGGAGCGGATCGGAGTGAGGGGAAGAGGGATTCAAAAGCTTCATGGTTAGCTGTAGCTGTAAGCAGGCTATTGGTTGAGGAGGGGCGAGGCAGGTACGGTAGAGCGGATCGGAGTGAGGGAAATAGGGAGTCGAAAGCTTCAAGGTTCTCATTGTTTGCCTGAATGAGGACAGTGCCGTTAGTGTAGATGGTCACGGATGTGATCCCTCTTCTTGGTGTGGATGTGGTTTTGGCGATATAGAGTTGAGTTCTGAGCGTGGAGATCCAGTCTTCAGGTCTCTCCATGTGGAAAATTAGGTCCATCATTATCAGACCTTTGGAAGAGGAGTGGTAGATGTCTGTGAATTGGGTTTCTTTGTGTTGTCGGATCAGTTTCTGTTTGAAGTTTCGTCTCATTTTAGCAGAGAGGTGGGGGTGAAGATAATGGTGTATGAGTTCGGGCTATGGGGTTTCAGATGTGTAGGTAGGGATTGTGTGGGGGGGTTGGCGAGTCAAGAGCCATAGTGGAGGTACTGTGTGGAGGGGGATCAAGTCTCAGAAGGGGAGTATTTGTGAGGTGGGGAGAGGGTAAACCAGACCAGCCGAGAGTGAGATGGATGTTCTGTTAACGGTTGCCGTTGGTGTCTGGTCCTGTTGTTGGTTATAGTCGGGACTCTGACGGTTAGGCAAGGGCTGGGCAGGGTCCTGCAAGGGGTCGTCGTTCTTAGTAGGTCTAAAGTTCTTATTCCAGGGATCTTCTTTGAACAAGGCGCGGGATCTGTTAGGGTAATAGGGCTTGTCAGTTGGTAGGCTGTGGCTCTTAGCGCTCTAAGGGGTAGCCACTAGCCATCCTAGGGCCAGGCAGCCTCAGCAGGGGGCGAGGGGCTTGCTGCTGAGGGCTCTAGAGAAAAGGTTTCAACTTTATAGGGGGCAGGTGGAAACTTGTGCCATAGAGGTGATAGGCACCAGATCTAGGGGATTGGGCAGCACAGAGAGGGATATCAATCCACCATTTAGAAGTCATGCGGAGTCTAGGGTGGTGTAGCGTTTCTTTTGGGGTTTGGGTGAGCAGCAGCGCTATTCTGGGTCAGTTCTGGGTGGGTCCTAGGGGTATGGTATCTCAGATGGTGGGGAGGGGACCTTGGGACTTGTCGGGCTCTATTTCTTAGAAGTTGTGGTCGCATATGGTGGCCATTTTGAGGTCAGTCGATCTAAGCAGGTGACTCCCCTATTTTGGGGACAGCAGCTCTGAATAGGCAGGAGCCCTGGTAGGTAGATGATAGAGTGTAGCCTCTGATAATGTGGCGAGCCCTCGCGCGCTCTAGTTTTTGGTAATAAGGTTGCATGTGGTGGCCATTTTGGGTCCAGTCGAGCTAAGAAAGTGTCTCCCCTGCTTTGGGGACAGCAGCTCTGAGTAGGCAGGAGCCCTCCTCTGGGCTGAGGACCCCTGGTTGATAGATGGTGGAGTGTAGCCTCTGATTATGCGGCGAGTCCTCGCATGCTCTAGTTTTTAATAGTAAGGTCGCGCGAGGCAGCTATTTTGGATCCAGGCATTCATAGATGGCAGATGCTGAATCGAGGGTGAGAGGCAGGCAATCGAGGGCTAGGGTGTTGACCTTGCTTGCGGTTTCCTTAGGGGGTAGTGGGGTATCCTTTGAGGGCAGAAAGGGCAGGTGGCCTCTAACTTCAGTGTATTAGGATTGATGTAGGCAGATAGTTCAGTAATGGCCAGACATGTATTTTCACCATTGCCACTCAACTTCTAATCGAGATCAGTGAGTTATGCCATCCATCTAACTTAGACTCCATTTTACCCAGGAGGGTGGTATAATTCACCTTATAAAACTGGTCTAGGTTTTCTGTAAATCTAAGTCCCAAATACCTAACTTTATTCATATGATATGGCATCTAAAGTAATTGAGGCAATGCCTTGACAGCTGTATAAAACAGAAGCATTTCGGTTTTGAAAGCATTGACTTTATACCTCACAAGAGCTGAGAGAGATGTCAAAAGGTCAAAGCACTTAGTAAAGGCTCTCCAATCTGGTCGGGTGTATAGCATCAACTCAGAGTATAATTTAAGATGGGGCTTAAATGAATTGTCGATAAGGTCTTATGTGGCAGCCATTTTAAAACCAGTCACCCCGTGTACACGATTAATGAGGCGGGGTGTTAATCTCCTAATCAAGCAGGCGCGTTCCTCTATTAAATGCGTTAGTCGTTGTTATACAAAAAGGGAGTGTGGCCTCTGTTGAGCTGAGGGGTGCAATGTTGCATGGCGGGCCCTATTCCTTGAAGGAATGGTCGCGCATGGTGGCCATTTTGAGGCCAGTTATCTACTTGTGCATCGGGTCTTAATGTCGGATCAATGGCCCTTGCTTAGGCATGAGCGCTTGACAGGTTAGATAGCTATGTTATGAAGCTCTCACAGAAAGTTACGCAACCATGTCTAGTAGTTTGTGTTGAGAGAAAGTTCAATAAATTTGCAGCAACTTCTACAAAAGTGTGTTGCACCATGAATTTTCATAAATATATGTACATTAATATGGTTCAAAATGGCTGCAATGGTAGCTAAAAGGAATGTAGCCCAAAAGTGGGGAGCAAGCCAGATACCAGATCTGAGGGAATGGGAAAACGACTTAGACCGGTGCTCAGGGACAGAGAAGATAGTTTATAAAAGCAGAGGCTGCCCACAAAAATGGGGGAAAATTTGGGGTCGCGGGAGAGCATATACGGGATACTGAAAAGGGGAAAGGGGTGGGCAGGGGTAGTAGAGGAAATGTGTGTAGCTGCAACCCTGGGAGGCCCCGGAGTTGGAGGGCCACATGAGATGGAATTGTATCTGAGAAGCATGGAACTGTAACAGTGAAATATGTCAAAGCTTTGTGATGTATGTACACCACTTGCCCTGAGCTGCTGTTTAATAAAAAAGATTTAGGGCCTCATTATGATTGCGGTGAATCCGCATACTCCGGGCCGGCGGAAGCCACCGCCGTCCCGGAGTATGCGGATTCACCGCTGCAGCCACATAGAACACCCACCGCCAGATTAGGATGGCGGTGGGATTGCGGATGGACCAGCGGCGGACTGCAGGTCCGTCCGCCACTGATCCGCGGGGAGGGGAGGGCTATTTGGTGACAGTGTCTGCAAGACACCGTCAGCCAAATTAGGATTTGCACGGAGACATGCTTTTCCGCGGCGGCTTTTCCGCCGTGGAAAAGCATGTGGACTTTGGCTTTTGGGGGCCCGTTGCGGGCCCCCAGGGTGTCGGGGGGTGGGGGGCGCACATGGGGGGTACCTATGGTACCCCCCAACATTTACAGGTACAAAGCGGCAGGCACCGCGCGGTGCCTGCCTCTTTGTGCATGTAAATGTAATACATGCATTTTTAACATTGCGGCGGGTGCAGCTTGAAGCTGCACCCGCCGCAATGTTAAAAATAGAGGATGTGACCGCCACCCTGGCGGTCACATCCTAATCTGCATGGAGGGACCGCCGCTGCCCCTGCGGACGGTCCCTCCTTCTCTATGGTGGCGGACGGACTCAGGTCCGTCCGCCATCATAATCGGCCCCTATATACATAAAAAACATTTTTTTTAATTTAAATTGAAAAGAAGAGCATGTGACACAAAGGGTTATCTTGGATCTTAACAACCTAGCTTGATAGTGTTTCCTAATATCTCTTGCAGCAATTCAGGAGCATTTGCCTGTTATGCTTACGGCATAGAGTTTTCAATTTAGCTGATCAAACTATTGGACACCTGTGGAGCATGTGTAAGGCTCTTGGATTTGTGTGTGTAGCGGTAGTCTCACAAATGTTATACAATTATTACTGACACTGTAGGGAAGTAGTCTTGCATATACTCCAAAATCAACCCTGACGTCCATGCACTCAAAACCCAAACAGCATCATCAACAATCATCTAATCACAACACACACAATGAGCACAAATGACATTTCATGGAGATCATCAAACACTCTACTTTTATCGCAAGCAGCCAGCATAGCTCACCTCATCACAATTCATTGCTTTCATACCATCTTCATCACTGAAACCTAGTTGTCACCCACCTCCATATACATCAAAAACATGCTAGCCCCATAAATATATCATCCAGCTCACCAACAAGCCCTCACAGAAAAGGTGAAAGCATCACAGTCACTCACGAATCAACGTGCCTTTGCACACTCCTGCAACGAACATCCAACAGCTACTTCAAACTTCACTTTCTCTACTTCTCATTCTCTGTATTCCACACAGTCAACTTCCACCTGGCCTACCTCTTTCACAGGCCCTTGCCTACATTTAGCTGCAAGTTCCCTGACCTCACATTCACAGCATCAACTAGTTATTCTAACAGAATCTTCCTCTGCAACCTCAATATCACAGATAGCACAGCAACTCATAACATGGAGGAAGATGTTCTCAATGACTGAGAAATTGCAAAGAAAAAACAGCATGCCGGTTCACCAACCCACACAAAAGACAACTTCCTTGACTTCATCAGCACATCCACTATCAGTCTTACCTGCCACAAAACACTTCTCTTTGACTTGACTGGGTACAGAGCCACCGTCTTTGATCCAGACATGTGCACAAAGCTAAACTAAAACAGATCTGGTTATTAAAGTACTCTGGAAGATGGCCAATCACCCTGTCAAGGCACCTAACCCCTACACACCAACTCCCTATTCTCCAACCTCAACCATACCCTTCTAGCCCACATCTTTCACTCATGTCCCGGCCAAAACACACTGTTCTAAATCCAATACATCAGCATCATGGTACAAACAAGAACTCACAGACAGATCTCAGCTCAATGAAAATTTTGCAGCCCAATGAACCTCCTTGCAACATATATTGAAACTCACCACAGAACGAAAGGCTACACGATAATCATTATAGATGCATCCTCTTCAAAGCAATCGAGTTCTGAATGAATTTACTCTTCTATCAAGCTTATCAAGGGGAAATAAAATGCTATCAACATCTTCCTCAAAGATATCAATGACAAAATTTGACAGAACATTGAAAGCATAGTATTCCCAGTAGTTTTATAATATAACCGAGATGTACTCACGCTCATCCAACTCAACTGGATATCCCCCAAGGCTCCACAACTTACTGACTTCCAAATTACATTAATGCATCATCTCAGCATCAAGAGGCTGCACCCCCAAACTATTCCTCAATACCATCTGTAACTCCTTCAATCAATATATCTTTTTGAACTCTCCCAAGAACATGCAAATTGTATCATTCATGAAGAACCCACACATGGACCATAATGATGAGGCCAACTACGTACTAACCATGACACACCTAGGAGTAAAATCTTCAAAAGCTGGACTGTGATGCACCGCCTTCACTTACCCCGCCCGGACCTCCTGTCCTCGGATGTTCGCCCTTCTCGGAAACCAGTCCTGCGGCGTCCTTGGAGACAACCCTGACAACCAGAACCCCACCCCTCTCTTTCTTACAGGAACCAATCCAGTGTGACTCATCACCGGAAGCACACTGCCATGACCCCGGAAGCTCCGCCTCGATTCCAGCACCGGAACAGGGAAAAGACGGAAGCAGAGACAGAAGCGGCGTCGGAGCAGCGATCCCGTGGCAGGAGACTCGGACCGAAGCGGAGGAAGAGCAGGCGACCGAAGGAGAAGACATGTGTAGTGAAGACTGGTGGAGTCCCCAGGAGGTGGCTGAAGAGCGGCCGCAACTCATCGGAGAGTTGCGGTGGAGCGGATGAGTACAAGCGAACCACCTCCTTAGCACACTAGGTGCTCTGTATATAGATTTCCCTTTAGTTGCACCAGACCTGCCCTCACTGTAAAAGGATTGTACAGCACGTCTTCACTTGTGTACAGCACCGTAGACCTAGTCTTTCCCATCACGAGCCCCCACCGGACACCCTTTCTTTCTACTCTCTAATTCTTCCTTCCCTGTTCCGTCCGGATTCCCCCCGCCCCTCTCACGGTCGTTCTTTCAATCCCCTCACTCGAACCTTGGTGTTGGTCACGGTTTATGCTACATTAAGTCCAGCAGGACTAACGGCTCCTTATTTCTTTCTCTTCCTGATACCTCCGAGGACCACCCCAGCTCTGGACCTCCCCGAAGACCCATCACCCCAGCGCAACCCCGGAGAAGACCAAGACGCCCTACATCGGAGCCTTGCCTTTGTTTTCCCTACCTCCTCCTGTAATACTGACTCTAGTGTGTGAAATAAAGAACCGGCATTGCCCACTATATCCGGCCTCCTAGCCTGCTTTTCCAGCTCGCTGCCACCCCACGATCACATGGACCTATCCAAGTCATCAGTTATATATCCCAAATCACTGGCAGCAGTGACATTTCTTTTCTAATCCTACTTGATCACTATAGAGCTTTCAGTAAGGTTGATCATCGAAACCCTTATGAACACACTATCCTCAAAATAAGCTTTGATAAAATTGGTATTCAATATTTCCCATCCAACCTGAATTAAATATCTCTGTTCATCCAGTTGAGCACCTCAAATAGTCCCCCACAAATTCCTCTTCGCTCCAGTACTTTTAAACCTCAGTCTGGATCCCTTTGGATTGTACAAGCTGGCAAGAAATGAAAGAGTCACCAGCATGAGAATGACACTCAGGATATGCACTGGATTCAGAGTTCACACTGTCATAATTTAGGTCTAGATTTCTAACTTGTCCTTGAAACTCATACCTCTTAAGACAGTTTTTATGCTAATAAACAATGACAACTAATATTGAAGTGTAAAACTTACACTTTACAAACTAGGCAGGCCTAACTGCATGTACAAGACTGCATTTAACGTTAGAGACTGTTTATTTTTACCTGCAGATAAGAACTTCTCTTTTAGGATCACCTAACCCCTAACACTACTTGTAAAACAGAGCACACCTCGGTAGTGAAGGAGTGAGAGAAACCTGTAGTTTTCCTTTTATCTCAAAAAGTGTACATTCCCTTTTGGGGCTAACAAGATCTGCTGGTTGTGATTTAAATCATATTTAAGGGAACACAACCGTGTGTCTGTTCTGTTGTATACAGCTGTGGCCCGTGCAGGTAAGAGTGGTGGGGCCAGGTGAGTGGGGATTTAGACAGACGATGATGAGGGGAAATTAATTATTTATTTAATTTTCCCACGTCATCGTCCATCTAAATCCCCCCTCACAAGGCCCCACCATCCCACCGCTCTTACCGGCACGGGCTGTAGCTGGTTTTATATGTGTTTAAGTCTTCTGGCGATGTATGCCAGTGGGCCAGGGAGGAGGGAACAAGTGTTGCGAGTGTTTTGTGAGCATGTGAAATATTAGAGCAAGTGCCCTAGGTGAGTAAACTGTTAGAATGGTACAGATTTGGCTATGATGTCACTTCCTATAAAAAAACGTGGATGATTATCCCACCACACACACACACACACACACACAAACACACACATATATTGGAGGGGGCCGGAGGACTACATTTGTAACTCAGAAACGGAGCAATTGTATAGACCATAGGATTAGTATATGTTACCGTTAGGGTGACCAGAATTTTAAAGCCAAAAACCGGGACATTTCCCAAAAATAGAAGAAGGTCTACAATTTCCCTTCAACCTAGTGCACAGAATGACAGCGCTCCATAGCAGAGAACTACAGAAGAGGCAGTAAGAACATACATAAAAATCCATTTTTAAAGCCAGAAGCATGCCTGGTAATTGAATTATTTTCTTATAACAGCTGCTAACTATCCCTGCATTGCAAAATATAAAAATAAACCTGCCACCGTTTTCAGCCGACCCTCTCTAAAAACCGGGATAAATCTGTCCGGACAGTTGGCTGAAAACCGGGACTGGCATGGCAAATCCGGGATGCCTGATCACCCTAGTTACCGTTGGCTGGTTAGAAACGCAAGCAACACATACAAAAGTGAACAAAAATAAATAATGGTTTGATCTACAACTAGCTATTCGTGCATTCACAGCACCACTATAACATTACAGAATCAGGGCGGAAGACTTCGACATTTGCTGATCCATTCTCACATATTTTCTGTGTAGATTGATCGTTTTCGCAATGTCAGGAGTTCAAGGTGCTATGAGGTGGATGTAGAGAAGGGGTTGTTAAGTTCTGCCCTGGCGTTAGGAATAGTGTGACCAGGTTCCCAAAACAAAAAATAGAAGTAGGACTACAGTTTACACTGGTGGCTGGCTGGATCTTGTTGCAGGCGTGTGGCCTCTGACTCCAGTGAGCAGGGTCATGCTGGCGGTTTGGACACGCTGTTGCTCCGATGTCTGGCATAATGACATTCTTTCTACTTTGTAGATTATCTTTGTAGAAAGAGAAGGGAAATCCAGAGAGGAAATTTCTCTCTTTGAATGATTTCCCTTCCCACAACAACCTCATCTGGAGTGACGTCGCGCCATAACATCTCCAGTAGTGAGAAGTGAGTATGCACACATCTTTTTAACACCAGTGGTACTCAGCTACTACTCAAACACCGAGACATTCCTGTTCTCATCCAAGGCCGGACTGGGAACCGAAACCTACCCTGGCAAACTGCTCGGGTGAGGGGGGGTGCAGCCAAGCAGTTTGCTAGGGCCTGTTTCAGCCGATTTTGTAACAGGCAGTGGCGGCTCCTCTATGGGGGCATTTGGGCGCCACCCCCCTGCTTTCTCGCCGTGCGAGAAGGCAGAAACAAATGGTAGTTATTAACTACCATTTATTTCTGCCTTCTCGCACAGCTTCAGGGACAGGTAGCGAGAGAAAGAGAAGGGGGTAGGTAGAGAAAGGTGGAGATACAGAAAGTAACAGAGGAGAGATAGGTCAACATAGGGATGAGAACGAGAGAGGGCCATAAACAGAAAGAGAAAGAGAGAAAGAAAGATACAGAGAGAGAAAGAGAAAGAGAAAGATACAGAGAGAGAAAGAGAAAGATACAGAGAAAGAGAAATATAGAGTGAGAGAAAAAAAGAGAAACAGGCAGAGAGAGATAGAGAGAGACAGAGAGAAAAGGAGAGCGAAAGAGATACAGACAACAGAGAGAGAAAGTGAGATACATTGAGACAAACAGAACACCAGAGAGAGAGAAAGAAAGATACAGAGAGACAGACAGGTAGAGAGTTCTGACCATGGATTCCCCCCTAATACCAGGCACTGGCCGCTTGACCTTTCACCTCATCCTCTTTCTTTAGTCCTTTCCCTTGTGGCTGGACTTCCTCTCGCCTACCTACAAATCTCTGCTTCCTAAAGGCTTTTAATAAGCCAGATATTCTATTATCTGTCATGAAAAATGAAAACAGAAGCTCGTTCCCCACAGTGCAGTATTTACGCCCGCCACTTTCAAATGTCACCAAACGCCACCAGTTACAGGGGGTCGATATTGCCGGCCCCCGGTAACAAAACGGCCCCTAGGGGCCCAAAACAGTCCCCCACTGTAGCAGCCCACCGAGAAAACGCTCGGTGCCCACTATGGCCAGTCCAGCCCTGTCCTCATCCCAGCCACTATCCAAAACCCAGGACATTCATTCAGTTTGGAGGAAGGTGTTGGGATACTGGGACACTTCCCGAAAAACCGGGACTGTCCGGCGAAAACAAGGACGTCTGGTCACCCTAGTTAGGAGTGATTGGCGCCAGCCCAAGATGGAGGGATAGATCGCACCAAGAGGCTAAACGTGTAGGGGGGCAGAGGAGGGGGGAACTGGGAGAGTCATTGGGAGAAATGGGGGGACATCTAAAATAGAAAAGTGTATATGCATTAGTATAGCACAAGGGAAGATTAGGAAGTGGCATGTGCTATATCATTTTGGCCGCAATATTTTATGAATTAAAACGTACTGGACTGGAATAGGTTTGTCCTCGGACCTGAAAGCAGTAATTGGCCGAGGTGCTCAGACACAAGCTGTAAAATGCATTTAAATCATGTAAAACATAATTTAAAGTGCTCCCTTTCTCTTGGTTTATTAATATCCGACCAACCTCTGTTGAATACGTATTACAAACCTCTTTCTTTGCTTTGCTTGCCCAGGTAATTACATTAAATTGCCACTTACGAGCCCTGGCTGCGAGACCGTGAAATACCTTGTGTTAGGAATGCAGATTCGTAGACTGAGAGAGTGCAGCTAAGGAGAAATTAAACAGTGTTTACACACTCTTTGCCTTAAAAACATAGAAAAACTGAAGTACTATCTATTCTGGCTTGTAGCTTAGTAACGGTTGCTAAATTACATTTATGTTGTGAATTTAACAGATGATTTATGCAGGCAAAGCACAGGGTTGTGCCCATGCACACAGAGCTCGTGGTAGTGTTCCAATTCTTAAAATAGTAGGACTTCTCACTGTGTGTCATGTTAGGTCTGTGATCACAGCATCTTTTAGGTCCCACTTGCAGACAGCTTTCAGATGTTTGTTGTCGATTCCTGTTTGAGGCACCAAAACGCACAGTGGGCTTTCAGCCAAGCCTATTGCTTACTACAGTGTCATGTTAAGGATTTGAGGTGGCTGTGCAAGATGTATTTTGGGGGTCCCTGTAAGGCGCAAAAACAATCGAAATGTCTTAACCAGGACCGCAAAAATCCTTAAGATGACACAGGGTCGAGAGAAAGAGTCAAAAGTAGAGATGTTGAGAGAGGTTTAGATACAGAAATAGAACAGACAGAGGTCAAAGAGAAGGAGTTCGAATCAGGGCCGGACTGAGACCAGCATCCAGCCTCGGCAGGTTGCTTCTCCACCGGCCCTGGTAATGGGAGGGAGGGGGTTGTTACCCATAAAGCACTGCTACCGCTTTTCTTACAGAGGGCCGATTTTGCAGCGCTGCTACAAAATCGGCACTTTGTAAGAAAAGCGGCCCCCTGCGGCCACAAAACCGGCCCCCACCCCTCCAGCCCACCGGGGAAATGCCCGGTGCCCGCAAATGCCAGTCCGGCCCTGGTTCGAATTCCCGGAAGTGGGGGTGAGGGGGACATTGGATGGTGGGGTTTCTAGGCAATTATTTTTTGGAAAAGAGCCGGGCCCCTGTAATGCTGGAGTGCAGTCTAGTAGCTGGGTGTGGGCGGAGCTAGGGGGCTAGAGGAAGAGGAGGAGTGGACACAGGAAAGGGACAGTTAGAGTAGGGACAGGGTCGAGACAAGTTGTAAGGAATAAAGTCCTTAGATATGAGAACCTGTGTCTGTGGTTCTTTGTAGCAGGATGCTACAACTGGCGACGAGGATGGGATGAGCATGACTGCAGCCCACAGAACCACCTGAACGTGCCCTGTCCCCTGCAGCGTCGAGAAAAGAGATCCGCTGCCGTGTGGTGCTGATGCCTGGAGAAAGAAGCCAGCAGTAGGTGACCCTGACGCTCCAGCGACGTTGGGGAGCCCTGAGGGAGCCACTGTGGCGAGCGCTGAAACGCTCGAGAAGAAGAAGCTGTTTCACGCCGAAAGCGCGAGTCCCGCCGGATGCGTGCAACGTGGCATCCTTGAAGAAACAGGAATCGGGAGCCCACTCCGACCCGGTCCAGCACCCCAGAGTAAAATAAAGGTCCCTCGATGTAGAGGACGCTGTCCCCGAGAGCCCACTAGCAAGCGCGGCAGAGCGCACTGAAATCGGAGCCTGGGTGCCGTCGGAGGTCGGAAAACCTCACACCCGATGCGTGAGCTTCAGCACGCTGTCGGCGAAGAAGAGCGGGAACTTGAAAAGTAAGGAGAAATCGGGAGACCACCCCGATCCTGCCTAGTACCCTAGTGACCAGAAGGTGCCTGGGGCACTGTGGAAGCCCCGTGGGTGTGCCCAGAAGCAAGAGCGCTGTTCGCGTCAAACGGAAGAAATGCTCACCCCCGATGCGTGAGACATTGCAGGCGGCCTACCGAAGAAAGTTGGGAACCAACCCCAATCGTGCCTGGCTGCTCCGGTGCCCGAGGAGCGTCTGAAGAATTGCTGAAGGTGAGCTGCATGAAGAGAATTGGCTGCCGGTGTGAGTGCCGAGGGACTCGTGAGCCTGGAGAGTGAATGGCAATCAAATCTCGTGGAGAACGAGATTTCGAGTACCGAGGCCATTTTGAAGTCAGGCTGTCCCCACCAATCCCCTGTCGAGGCCTAGAAGCGGCCATCTTGGAGTCAGGCAACCTCCAGCTTAATAAGCAAGCATTGGCAACCGTAAGGAAACAGACTTGGGGAAATGTAAAGAACAAACACTGGTAAAGACAAGAAGAGAAATGACAAACAAGCATTGGTACATGCAAAGAAACAAACATTGATACATGCAAAGAAACAAGCATTGATATACGCAAAGAACCAAGCATTGGTATGTACAAACAGACAAGCATTGTTAGGAATCAGTAAGCATTGACAAAGACAAGCAAATAAGCATTGGTACATACAAATAAACAAGCATTGGCACCTGCAAATCAACAAGCATTGGACAAACATTGGCAAAGGAAGAAAACAAGCATTGGCGAAGACAAAATAAACATTGGAAAAAGAGAAGCAAGAAAGCAAGCATATGCCAATGCCAGAAGGGTAACTAAGCAAGCACAGTCAAAGGCAAGAAAAGGTAATACAACAAGCACCCGAAAGGGATGAGCACTGATAAGAGCAATGGGCGACAAGGAACCAACCTTGGCATACGTAAAGAAACAAACAAACATCAATAAATAAAATGAACAAACGCAGGCGAGCATAAATGACCACACCTTGAGAAATACAAGTGAACAAAGAACAAGCATTGACTGAGCTAAGAGAGGAAAGGGCAACAAGTACGTATAAATACAAAGATGAAGCAGTAATCAAGCACGAGCAAATGCAAGGAGTGAATTAAACAAATAAACAAGCCTAAGCAAAGGCAAGAGACTGAATAAGGAATGAAACCGTGGTGACTGAAACAAAGTAAACATTAGCAAGTGTGGAAGCGAAAACATTGAGAAGAGCAAGCGAACATGTAGTGGCATAGGTAATGAAGGAACCCGTGTTGGAGAAACCAAATAAACACGTACAAACACCAGGACTAAGCAAAGTGAACAGCTCAATGACCCGCGACTACAACCGACCAGAATCTCCCTCTCTCATGGCGGGAGGAGACACAGCACAGCGGTTCACTCCACACATTGAAGTACCGCCCCCATCGATGCGGACTGATGATTGGATCTCGGATCTCAAACGACACCGGTGGCTGGAAGCATTGGAGGATTTCCTAAAAGCCAATGGTGAGCAAAGAGAGAGAAAATGTCTGATATTACTCCTCCATCTGGTGGGTCCTGAGGGCCGATGCCCAATCAGGACATTCTCCAAAGCGGAGACGGAAATATATAAAAGACTCCAAGGGGAGCTCTGTGCCCATCTCAACGCACAGGCAGATGTGGATCATGATCGCATGGTTTTCAACACAGCACGGCAGGAACCAGGCGAACCGTTGCCAAATTTCATCACTCGGTTGCAAAGCCTGGTACGAGGCTGCCACTTCCACACTTTTACAAACGAGGATGCGGTACAACTCTGGATAATTGAAGGCTGCGCTGACCCTGACACAAAGCGCAAGATCCTGCAAGGGCATTGGTCGTTAAAGGAGATCATCAAAAAAGCCGAAATAGGAATGCAAATCAAAGCAAGAAACAGATTGAAGGACGTGCACCTGATAGCAAACCATCAAGACACCTGGGAAGATAGAACTCTGAAAACAAACACGACTGAAAGGAGAGAGAGAGAAGACAGACCAGCAAAAAGACAACGGGAGAGACACAGTGACAAGGAAAGTGGCAAGGAGTACTCAGAGTCAGATTACTCAGCGTCCGACTACTCAGAATCATCCAAAGATTACTCAGAGTCAACCATCCAAAAAACAACTCCCAGGAGTTATTCATCCCCCAGGAGTCCCTCAAGGAGTCATTCAAAGTATGACACACGCTACTCTGACGAGGAGGGAGTGTCCAGTGGTACAGATTGCACTCCTGGACAAGATGGCAATCTGCGCAACAAGTGGGGGAGAAAGACAAACCATAGAAGAAGGGGTCCCAATGGTCAACACCGGAAATCGACGCCGGAACATCAGTCGCCAAGGAGTGAAGACGAGTCCGAGGAAACATCTGGCAGGAGAACACACCACCCTCAGATCAGAGATGTTAGAGCACCAAACAATCGGGAAGGAGAAACAGGTCGCACAAGACGGACTGGTCCTCCACAACAACAAACAAGAAAAGATCCATGCATCCATGGGCCCCGCGACAACGAAGAAACAGAGCAGAGATGGTTAACCTCAGGCGAGAAGGACGAAGAGGCAAAAGCTTGGGATCGAGCACAAGGGACAAGCACAGGATCATCAAACAACCTCCCAAATGAGACAACATTGAAGATCTTCCAACAAAGGCACACTGAGAAGCATCTCAAAGACAATTCCGAGGTGAAAAGCAGCTCGTCACGGACTACCCGGTTCCGAAGACCACCCGTTAAGACATTCTCAAAGGAACATTCACAGAGGGAACTGACGGAGAACCCCTCTGATTCAGAAAGCACGTCGGTCCGATCCGTTGAGTCGACAGAGTCGGGGTCCCGACAACGGCCACGCGCAACATTCTCAAAGGAACATTCTCAGAGGGAAGTGACAGAGAACTCCTCTGATTCAGATAGCATTTCGGTCCGATCCTTTGAGTCAACGGAGTCGAGGTCCCGACAACGGCCATGGCGCCAAGCACCCGAACACATCAGAGAACCAAGGAACACTCTTCTCGTCAAGAGCGACACGTCTCACACCGACGTCAATGCACACTCGATCACTCCACCAGACAACCTGTCATATCAATCACAGGTGCATCACGACACAAATACTACACCGTCACCCCGGATAGGGGTAGCGAGGTTGACTCGAAGGTCCTATAGAAGGAAAAACGATATCGTGGCCATTAGCACCCAGATAAAAACGGACCAACCAGTCGACCTGCAAAGGATGCCGGACATGTCAAGAGAGACAAGTCATCATCGGATGAGAACGCAACACACAAATACCCAGCCGGTTCCAGGGTTCACCTGTTCTAGGCGCGAGCAGGAGTGGGAGAGACAACCAGAGACAGCAAATCAGTCTCCAAGCCATACCAAGATGATCTCCACAGTTCTTACCCCACCGGCCAGTATCCCGGATTCGAAACAGGAAGACAGTGTTATTCTTGACCTGCCAAGGCAAAAGGAAGTAAAAATACATGCAGGCACTCGGAAGGGAACCAGAGCAACATCCCCTCAGAAAAGAGGCCGAGCGTTACGTGAGCAAGAGTCACAAAGGAGGATAGACTGCCGATATCAAACTGAGCTCTCCATAGGCACCTCAGACACTGAAGGTGAGTGGATCACTCAGAAGTTGAGTAAAAACCATCATGAATCTGAACATATGCACATCACACGAGAAGTCGCGCAAGTGCAAAGATGTACTCTCGTAATAAAAGATGCTCTCGTCGAGGAGGCAGAAGGCCACACAACGCAAGCTGAGATGCGTCCATATATCTCAAGCGAACAGCCCGCAGACTCGTATGGCTGACCCAGGAACTCTAAATATGTTAGACGCTAAGTTCATTTCGTTAACAAAGGGGGAGATGTAATGCTGGAGTGCAGTCTAGTAGCTGGGTGTGGGCGGAGCTAGGGGGCTAGAGGAAGAAGTGGAGTAGACACAGGAAAGGGACAGTTAGAGTAGGGACAGGGTCGAGACAAGTTGTAAGGATTAAAGCTCTGAGATATGAGAACCTGTGTCTGTGGTTCTTTGTAGCAGGATGATACAGCCCCTGTGTGCAGGATAATTGTGCCCTGACAGGGAATAAACAAATGTGGGTAAAGACAAACCTGGGCAAGGTTAATAACAACATATGCGGGAAGCACAATTTCAATGCAACTAAACCAATCAATGACCACGTTTTGTATTCAAAATAGACATTTATTTGATAGAAATATATTATTTATTATTATTATTTCACTTTTATGGCATAAATATATATATATATATATATATATATATATATATATATATATATATATATATATATATATATATATATATATATATATATATATATATATATATATATATATATGCTGCAAGAACTCGTCTCAGTCTCTCAAGCGAAACCGGCAGCCAGAACACGCAAAAAGACGAGGTAGACCCAATTCGGTGCTTCTTTTTTATTTTGCCTTAAAGTGCAACCACATCAGCCACGACGCGTTTCGGCAGATCCCTGCCTTGATCACATGTATATATATATATATATATATATATATATATATATATATATATGTATATATATTCCACAAATCTATCCACTGATAGAGCAAGTCAGCACTCAACAAAGGATTTGTTTCCCAAAATCACCGTGATCAAGCATCAGTTGGTTGCGAAACGCGTTGGTGTTGTGCGAAGAATGCTGCAATCTGAAAATAAATCTTGAGAATTTGGGAAACAAATCCTTTGTTGAGTGCTGACTTGCTCTATCAGTGGATAGATTTGTGGATTATATGAAAGCGGGGCTCTGCTTTGTAGTCAGCACCGGTGACAAAAGCGCCATTGGACTACGAGTTTGGAGCCAAGGCTGTGGATATATATATATATATATATATATATATTCCAATCCACAATTGCCCATAAGCAGAACGCGCACTCGGAAGTATTCTGCAGAATTTTATTCTGAGATAACGCTACGCATTTCGACACAGAATGTGAATTGATCGTGTCGTGAATTGTGGATTGAGTAACATTAGAAAGACATGTAAGTGAAAAGTATTTCCTCTATGTCTGTAAGAGGTTGCACTGCACTGGCACTTTAAAAGCGATACAAAAAATTAATGAGATGTCATGTGATCAAGGGAGGGATCTCCCGAAACGCGTCATGGCGGCATTGGCAAAATAAAATAATGCACTAAGAAAACCTGGGTCCACGCTTGTCTGTTCGAGTTCTTGGATTTGATGTAGTAAGGCGAGTTTGGAGCTATATATATATCTATATATATATATATATATATATATATATATATATATATATATATATACATATATATATATATATATATATATTCCAATCCACAATTGCCCATAAGCAGAACGCGCACTCAGAAGTATTCTGCAGAATTTTATTCTTAGATAACGCTACGCGTTTCGACAAAGAATGTGAATTGATCGTGTGATCAAGACGTATTCTGTGTCGAAAAGCGTAGTGTTATCTAAGAATAAAATTCTGCAGAATACTTCCGAGTGCGCGTTCTGCTTATGGGCAATTGTGGATTGGAATTTGAAACTTTTCGGCATTTGGGTTCGCCGAATACGCGCCACCTGATAAAGGGAGTAGGATCCCGGAAGGACCCTTCCTGGCATATATATATATATATATATATATTACTGACATAAAACCAATGAAATTCCACGTTATAGTTAGTTGGACTCACTATAACTTGCACGTGTAATGCACTGCTGATGACATCACATATTACATCACTCATGACATGGTCAGTGACATCACTCATGACATCACTGATGACACCATCCAGTGAATGTGTGTCTTTCTGAAAAATAAATATGTTTTATATATGTATATGTAAAGGTCGATGTAAGAATAAATGTTTAAATTATTGTCTTAATGAATGTTTTTTTTAAAAAAATGATTGGATAAATGGCTTATTAATTGTATCTTAGTGAATACATATATTAGCGAGTAATGTTTAAATATTTAAATATATGTATCAGTGTTTCACTTTGTGTATAAGTGGCTGCATGGGTTGGTGAGTAGCTACATGTGTGTGTATATGGGTTATTAGATGTTTTTTTAGTATCAGTATGAGTGTCTGTATGGTTTGGTGGGGGTGTTACTTCGCATATAGATGCATCAATGACTGACTCACTGTTTGTATGTTTTTTGAAGACAGCATATGTGCAGGACTGTATGGGTGGATGAGTGTGTATATGTGTGTGTTAGTGAGTGAATGCCTGCCTCACTAGTGTCTTTATCAGTAACTACATATGTTTTAATCTAGTTTATGTGAGAGTGAGAGATTGAAAGAGTTCCTGTTTAAATAAGTATGTGTTTTCATAAGTGATTGTTTAAGAGAGTAAGTATGTGTAAGTTTCCTTAGAAGTAAGGTTGTAGTGTGTGTATATCTGTATATGTAAATAAATGGATGTTTATTAGTTTATTTGCATGTGTGAATATGTGTGTGAGTAAGTTTTTGATGACTGTCGGTGTGTAACAGGATGTATAGGTGTATCACTACATATGATGAGTGAGTATATGTATGAGTGACTATATAGAACTGTTGGTGAATGAGTGGATGTGTACATAGATGGTGGAATTACTGAATTGGTTGTTGTAACTGTTATGGGTATATCCACTTTTTTGAAAATGTTAGTTTCTATTTTTGAATATGTGTTTCAAGGGTTACTTTACAGTGAAAGGAGGTCTGTCACTCTGTCACAAGGATGGTGTCATCAGTGATGTCATGAGTGATGTCACTGACCATGTCATGAGTGATGTAATATGTGATGTCATCAGCAGTGCATTACACGTGCAAGTTATAGTGAGTCCAACTAACTATAACGTGGAATTTCATTGGTTTTATGTCAGTAAAATTTCCAGCTAACTATAACTGGTGTGAAACCTATGCTTTTTTCAGTGAATTTCTTAGGTTTTTTAAATGCTAATTCCTAACTATAACTGGTGTGAAACCTCTGGTTTTTTCAGTGAATTTCATAGGTTTTTTTAATGCTAATTCCTAACTATAACTGGTGTGAAACCTTTGTTTTTTTCTGTGAATTTCATAGGTTTTTTAACTGCTAATTGTTAACTTTTTATAGGGCTTCATACCTATGTACTTTTTAGTGAATTTCTAAGGTTATTTTTTCACAACAATACATTTTTATTTAAAAATTAAAAACTGTTTGAGACATTATTCTTTTTTATATGTAAATTATGAAATAGTACCAAAATAGATATAATATAAAGTGAGACTTAAAATATACTGTGCAACATTTTTATGTTACATAGTAATTTTGCTCATAGTTACTTCCATTCTCCCACTATATTATCTCCAATGTGTATTTAACATCTCTTTATCATCTCCTGCCTCCATGTTGTTTCCGCTTTCCTGACAGACTATGGTATGAATTCCATATACCACAATAACTTCTGTAACAACATGCAAGATATCTACAAAGGAGACGGTGTATATACAATTTTAGACTCTGCATTGGTACCTACATGTTGGTACTTAAATAAAAAAAAACAACAAAAAAACAACAAAAAGAACAATTAATAAACATACAATTTTTGAAAAGTCTGTCATTCTTTTTTCCCCATAGTACGCTCCCCGGTGCGCTCCCCGGTGCGCGTACCGGGTGCCCCCCCCCCCCACAAAAATCGAAAAAAAAATTATTATTTTTTTGCCCCGCGGGGCCATTTTAAAGCCCCCACATCAAACCTAGGGGGTCAGAGAAGGTTCTACTCTGCCCCCTTATGATAATTTCCCCCTTTGTTTTGGCCACCTCTCATGTCTCGATCCTACCGAGACACAAGATGGTGGCCGCTCCGAACTGTTTAGAATGTTTACAGACACCCGAGAGCTTTCCGTGCGCAAGTCGCGTGGCGCGCCCGGTGCGCGCCCCGGTGCGCGTACCGGGGCGCGCCTATAGATATATTTTTTTGAACCTAAATTACTCAAAAACCACTGGAGCACATATCTTGAGACATAGCAAAGGCACATCGGGCTACCAGTCCCTACAATTTTGCCAAGTTTGGTGGAAATCCATTCAGCCGTTCGGGCTAAAAGTGAGGTCGACCGCCCTATGGAAATTAACATGGGGAAAACGCGTTTTGGGACCCCCCTTTTATCTCGGACCCCGCTTGACGAATCCCCCTCAAACTTTCAGGGAAGGACCGAAGCTCAAAGAGGCCATTTTGAGGAAATTTTCAGGCAGATTCGTCACCCGGCGCCAAAGTTATTCCAAATAGAATTTTGAGAATTAACATTGAAAAAAATCCTAACTATAACTACCTATATATATATATATATATATATATATATATATATATATATATATATATATATATATATATATATATATATATATATATATATAGATATATATGTATATATATGTATATATATGTATATATAGGCAATCTAGTTGATATATTGAGTTTTCATTTTTTATATATAAAAACAGAAATGTTTTCCCAAATCATTCAGTGTGTTGATAATCAGGACAATTTCACAAACAATTCATTAATATTATATACATTATCAACTATACAACAATATATTAACAGATAGACACAATGAACAGGAACTGACGGTATGTTATTGTACTTTTTTTTAATACAAAATTTGGTGATTGATTGTCAATGGTTTAGTTGCATTGAAATTGTGGTGCCCGCATATGTGGTTCTAGGCAATTACCCTCTTTGCTCATGCCTTAAAGCGTCTCTGGCTTACCATTATTTGACTTTCTTGTCATTCTCATTTGCTTACTTCTTTTTCTATGGCTTTCCTTCCTCCTGTTGCGTTTGGCCCGTCTCCTGGAGCATAGCTTCTTTACCATCCTTTTGATAAGATGAAATGTATTTTCAAACGCTTACATTTTTGGTCTCTTATGTCTTCAACAACGCTCTTATTTCCTTGCTTCTCATTGGTCAGTGATCCAGGGTTCACTTCCTCTTCTTCGTGTCTTTGCCCTTTAAATGGAGCATCGACCAATTACTGATTGATTGCTTTCTAGATGTCCTTCTGCTGCTTGCGCTGGGACTAGGGTACTTTTTTGTTTTCTTCCCATAGTCGGTGCTTCCATGTCATCTTGTTCGTTGCTTGCACCTGCCTGCCTACTCTCATTGTTGTTTGACTCCCTGCCCTTGTTGTTGCTTATCCTCCCATCTTTGTTTTATTCCCAGGCCCTCCAGACAAACAAAGTGCTATGACACATCCAGTGCTAACTGCATCATATCATTTTTATCTAACTTTGCTAATGCTTCTTTCTTGCCAACATAGCTGCTCATTGTCCCGTGACTCTTGCCCCCTCACACTAATTCTATCACCACTTATAGGCTCACTGTAGTTTTTGCATCACTAGGGTGAACTTTGTTCTGATCTGAACTCTCATCTTCACAGTCTGCTCTACTCAGGCCCGGACTGGCCGTTGCGGGCACCGGGCAATCCCCCGGTGCGCCGCAAGGGTGGGGGCCGGTTTTGGGCCCAGGGGGCCGTTTTTGTTACAGGGCCGTTTTTGCAGCATAGCTGCAAAAGCGGCCCTGTAACAAAATCGGCTGAAAACTGGCCCGACAAAGAGCTTGGTCGCACCCCCAGGGGGCCAGCCGAGCCCTTTGCCAGGGCCGGTTTTGGTTCTCAGTCCGGCCCTGGCTCTACTAATTCTGGTGAAACGGCAGGTGATTTGCGTTTGCCATTTCTGACGCAGTTTATTTGTGTGGTACTGATTCATAATGCATGTGTTAGTGGTTTGCAACAGGTTTCCCCCCATGAGTGTGAACATGAGGGTGATGAAAAAGGAGCTGTTTTCAAGACTTTTTTAGTGGCTCAGGCCTTGCTCACTTTAGTGCGCGTTCTGATGTCTCTGCAAACTTGCAGTGTCCATCAGTCTTAGAGTGGATCTGCCTCACATTGTCTTCCAATAGTCAAGTGGGGCTAAATCCAAAGATATGCCATAGTTGTCTATGGAACTTCGTTGCTGCTACAGAATATGCCCTCTTGGAAGGGCCTGAACCTCATACAGCAATTATTTAGCAATGTTCTCCTCAAGCTTTATCCCCAAAACAAGCTGTTGTAGGTTTTGGCCTCTGTCGCCAATCTCCTTGCTTTTATTTAATCCTTTTAGAAGTCCAGCACTGTAAAGAGCAGAAGTTACTACTGCTGAGTTGATTAGTATTCCTTCCAGTCACTTGAGAAAATGATTTGTAAAAGGCGATGACAGGAAATATGGAGCCCAACCTACATGCACTAATTTGATAACCCTACTATCAAGGATTTTCGTACCAGAGGTGAAAAAGAGTGTGTGCAGGGAAAATATATTTAAAATAATTGATCCCAGGGTAGGAACACCAGTCTGTTGTGTTGTATGTGACTGTTGTCATGAGTGCCCAGGGAGAACTACCAGGCCCAGGTGGGAGGGGCAGGGGTGTAGCTTCATGGTGGTGTTTGGGGTGTGAAGCCCCCCAAAATGCACTCTTGGCTTTCTAGTAAGGTCTGGGGTCCCTGAGTCATTTAACGTGTTAATGGTTTGGAGCATAAATGTAAATGCATATAGTTACTGCTTTACGTAAAATAGTAAATACCAATAAAATACTTCATTGAATAGATGCACATTTACTGTTTAGAATTCACAAACATTGGAAGTACTAGACGTGGAAAGCTGTGCCAGTCTCAGGTTCTCAAGTATAACACTGGCACTCAAACACCCAACATTTGATAAGATGATTGCTTGCAACTAGTCTAACCACTGGCAATTGCTTAGGTTGGCAATCCAACCCATTATTTATTGCTCAATGTACCACTCTAGACAGAGACTCACCTAATGCAAGTAAGTACTGACCTTTTTCCGAATCACTGACACAATATCAAAAACAACAATATCACGTAACAAAAATATTGTGTCAAAAATATAATTTACAACAATATTGTGCCTCTATACTTATAATAGTAAGCACAAAACTATCCAAATAAAATATCATTTTACACTAATATCATTTCAAAACATGCAAAAATATTGTTTTTAATATATGTATAGTTTAAAATAGTAAATCTTATATATTTTAATATATAACATGAATATAATATAAATTAAATAAATGTAAATAATATGTAATACTATATATAAATATATATTTATATAAATGCAGATACACATATATATGTGTGTTTTTGTTTATATATACATATATAGCATGTAACACTCTTATTAAAAATATCTATTTTACATTATATTGAAAATCTTGGGTAATTCTCTTAAATTTACGACTATAAAAAGCAGTCCCCCCACCCCTTGCGGTCCCCAACAAAAGGGGCTGGGGTCCCCGGGGCTGAAAATGGCACAGAAGATGGGCCGCTCCACCCCCTCTCTTTAATTAAAATACGTTTTAAAATAAAGAGATGGCCTGGCCCCGGGGAATAGGATTATTGGGCCGAAATCGGCCTGGGGAGGGGGGCCACGCAGCCTCCATCCCTTCTTATAAAAAAAATAAGGGCAACCCATGGGGATGGGGTCCCCTGGGTCGACACCAGCCTAGACAGGCCGGCCGAATAGCCCCCTCCCTTTAATAAAAAAATAAGGGCAACCTCTATGGAAATGGGGCCCCCGGTGCCGAAAATGGGCCAGGAGGGCGGATGCGCAGCCCCTCCTGTTTATTACATCAAAAAGAAATTTCAAGGGTCTCGCTTAGGGGGATGGGTCTTCCAAGGCCCAATATGGTCCGTAAAAAGGGTGGTCATGTGACCCCCTTCCTAAAATATATTTTTAAAAATGCCGGCAACTCGTCAGAGGCCCAGTCCCCGGTCCCCACTACTATGCAAATGCACCTCCTGGCACACTCCTGGTTGGGGGATGAAGTCCCCTTGGCTCTTGAGGGTCCTTGGGAGTCAACAAGACATCCTGTTACCTCACAGAGCACTGCTGGTGGGGGGGATGAGGTACCCTTGCCGCCTGAGGGTCTCAGGATTAAAGTGGACTTCTTCTGCAATGAGTAGTGTGCCAGAAGGGGCGTTTGCAGAGTGGTGGAGAAAGGGGGCATGGCCTCTGATGACCTCTCAGCAATCTACCTGTGTGGGTCTTACTGGAGGTAACAGAAGGGCTAGTTGGCCCCCAAGGACCCTCAAGAGCCAAGGAGACTACATCCCCCAACTAGCAATACACTAGGAGGTGCGTCTGCAGAGTGGTGGTGAAACAGGGTGGAACCTCTGTCAACTTCCACAGGCTGTCCGTTTTTTCTTTTATTTAACTTTTATTAGGGGAGGGGGGTTGTATGGCCCCTTCCCCCGGCTAATTTCAACCATGAGGACCCCATCCCTGGGGTCAGGCCTTTCTGGAATGGGGTGGAAGGCCATGCAGTCTACCTCCCTGGGCCAATTTCGGTCCTGAGGACACAATCCCCCAGGTATCGAGGTGTGTGGGCACACTGCTCCCCTCCTCATCCCGATTTTGGCCTCAGGGACCCCACCAATTGAGGGCCTAATCTATTTGAAATAAGGAGGCGGGGCTCATTGCCCTCTTCTCTGAGCCGATTTCAGCCCCATGGACCCCATACCCCTGGGCCCAACCTATTTGTTATAGCCCTTCCCCGAGCCGATTTTGGCCCCTAGGTCCCCCTTCTCCGGGGCTCAGCCATTAAGAAATGGAGGAGGGGTGCCTCCTTGTCCCCCAGCTGAATTTGGCCCCGGTGACCCCATCCATCAGGGCATGGCCTCCATTCTGGGTGCTCTGGTCTCACCCAGGGCACCAAGTGACTTTCACTGGGGGCTGCTGGGGAACTTGAAGGCTGCCCCGCTCCTGCCATCTCCCCGTCTCTTGCTGGAGCCGGCATTGCTTTCAGACAAAGAGAGCTGCTTAACATGCCTCTATCATTTCCCTCTATCTGAAAGCAATTCCTGCAAGCAAGAGCATTTTAAATTCTTTTCTTGGAGCAGAGCATTTGATGTGGCTTGGCGGAAGCAGTTAAGCCCCCCAAGCCACAGCAAACAGCGATGTCCTGGGGGTGGGCATCCTCGGGACATGGCAGGAGCCTATCCTTGGGGATGGCGGACCCCAGGGCCATTAATGCCTCCAGGAGGGTGACCACATGGCCCCATTCATTGCACTAGTTACCCGCCCCCATTAATTTTATATTTAGCCCTGGGGCCGTGGTGGCCCCTGGGGGCAGGTGCACCCAGCTGGTACACTCGTAAAACATATTTTCTAATGCCAGGGTAAGTGGCTGTCACCAGGTTTGCTGGGGGCCATGTGGGCCCCCGCATTAATTACAGATTTGCCCTGGGGAGGTGGCAGTCCCCAGGTCATGGGGGGTTGCCAAGCTGGCAACACCAGTATAAATTAAAAACAGTGCCCCCAGAGAGTTGGACGGAGGCTGGGGCTTTTATAAGCCCTGAAATGGGGGCCCTGAGTGCCCCCTCCTACATATATTGCAAATGCCCCTGTGACCTGCCCCACCCTCAAGATTACAGAAGTACAGGAGCACGTGCTTCTGTTTTTTAAATATTTCGCTTTGAGCTGCGGATCCAGCGCAACTCCTGTTAAAACTTAAACTAAAATTATCAAAAAATGCTTTTTGGGCATAAAATATATAAATATATATTTATTTATTCTCAGATATACATAGTGATAACAGTGCTATCCCTATATGAAGTGTAGACCCATAAAACTCTATATAAGTACACAGGGGATGAGTTATAATTATTTATAATTGGACACTGAAATTCACCAGTTATATTTATCTCAAGTAACTGTAACCCTTGTCCTAAAGTAACTATGATTCACACCTTTGGCATGCATTTCTAATTATGAAATCATTGATAACATGACTGCAACTTCTGAAATGACATTATTGATGAAACCACAGTACATGGTGGGGTGCGAGTTATAGTTACTTCAGGGTGTGAGTTATAGTTACATAACATAACTATAACTTGTGAATTTTAGCGGTTTTGTTAATTCAAAATGGTATGTTTTAATTGATATTTTCACCTACCTATGACGTCCCTTTAATCCTTGTATTTCAGTGCTTTTTAAACATGAACCCCCCAGAGTAATTCTCTGCACCCTTCCTGTGCTAGTTAGCGGTTATTGTGCCACCCTACTAGTTCTCGATGTATCTATTTGTCGATAAAGAAGATCCCTGAGGTGCTTCCCAGAGCCCTAGAGTAGGTCGCAAGCAGAGGGATTGTATTTTTGGGCTGCAGAATCCCATCCCACCATGAACCTAGTTGCACTGAGTGCTCAGACAACTCAGTTAAGGACATTTTTCATATCACCAAGGACCAGATGTATCAAGCAGTTTTACCCATTCTGCATCTATGGGAAAATGTGCTCATACATCTGGCCCTATGTCCTTTATTAATCTGGAAGCCATGCGCAGCACCTTTTTTTCCTCTGCTACCCTCTGCACAAGCCTGTCCAGTTTTTTTGAAGGAAAAATCCTGAAACTATAATTTTCATTCCCATGGGACCCAGAACCATTGACCCATCAGGAGCCTTTGACTGATGACTTCCTCATTCAATGCTTGGATTTTCTCCCCATCTCTCGGGAAGACTGTTTGGCCGAACTTCTGAAATGTAAGCCGGGCTCACCGATGGATCCGTGTCCATCCCGCCTCTTTAGTTTGATGGCCCCGTGGTTCAATCTCATAATAAACCAGATTTGGAATTCCTCCATAAAACTGGGCTGTTTTCCTGGAATATTTAAACAAGCATCCTTACCCAATGCGGATCAGAGTATGCTCAGCAATTTTGGACCGATTTCCCTGCTGCCAGCCCTGGCGAAAATCCTCAAAAAGGTGGTTCAGAAACAGTTCACAGTGTTTGTAGAAACAAATAACCTCCTTCATGACTCTAAATCAGGTTTCCGAGCAGGATTCAGCACGGAAACTGCACTGTTCAAAATTTCAAATCAGTGCGAGAGTCTGTAGATATCGGGGCCACAGCCATGGTAGTGCTCTTAGACCTGGCAGCAGCTTTCGACACAGTCTCAAATCGGATCCTGCAGGAGCATTTATTTCCTCTGGGTGGGAGGGGAGTGGCAATCTCATGGCTTCGGTCCTTTAAGGAAGACTGCTCTCAACAGGTCTTTTTGCATCTTTTCTCGTCTTTACCAAAAACGTTAGTGTGTGGAGTGCCGCACAGTTCCGCTTAGAGCCCGCTGCTTTTCAACCTCTACCTGGCCCCTTTAGCCACCATTATTTCATCCTGGGATGTGAAAATAGTCTCATGCGCAGACAACACAAAGCTGTATTTTTTCCTTCAAAGAGTACTCCCTAGCGGCATTCAATAAATTCCAAAAATGCATGAAGCAGATCTCCACGTGTACGTATGATAATTATTTGAAATTGAATGCGGATAAGATCGAGGTCCTGTTCTTTAATCAGAGCTTACCACCACCATCCAATCTTTGGTGGCCCGAGGAATTAAACCCCACTCCAGTGCCCGCTGAGTCTGCGAGAAATTTGGGTATCATGTTTGATACCAATCTTTCTTTCTCGGCTCATATCTGACATGTATATTTGTCTGAGGAGAGCCGTAAGATCATCATACATGCGCCGGTTACCTCACAGCTGAACTATGCAAACAGTCTCTATATTGGATTCCCGGCATATGTGGTTTAGAGACTTCAGATTGTTCAGAATGCGGGAGCAAGGCTGATCTTCAGGGTACCCTTTTGACATCATATTCCCCTCATGTGAGAAGCTTACACTGATCCCAGTGAACAAAAGGATTAAATTCAAGGATCGCAAACTGAGATCTAGGAACCCCTGTCTGCTCTGTGTGCCAAGGTATGCCAAAGAACGGCTAGGGGGAAGGTCCTTCTCAGTAAAGGCACAAAAAATCTGGAATGCCTTGCCCCCTCTATGCACCTGATTAAGGCAGAACAAGAGTTCAGGAAGATCTTAAAGACTGTGCTATTCGCACAGATGTAGTGTCTCCATACTGATCTTTGCTGTCCATCAAGTTAGTTGATGTGTTTTATAAATGCATATTGATTGATTGATTGATTGATTGATTGATTGATTGATTGATTGATTGAACCTTCTTGGGGTGTGTCATGTAGGCAGAACTGAGCTTTGTCTCGCCCATCTATCCATCTACCCATATATTCAAACAGCCTTCCATCTATATTCTATTCTTTTCCAATCAACACCTAAACACTCACCCACTCACCTGTCCATCAAATCACTGGCTGTTTCTCACTTATTCTGCCACACTCACTCATTAATCCACCCACTTACCCCACCACATTTGTTAACTTACATAACAATACATCCACAAAACACTTTAACTATCACTCACTTACCAACCCATTTGCTAATTCATGCATACATCCACACACCTGCTCATCTGCTCAATAACTCTCTTTCTTTCCAACCCATTCATCTAGCCAATAATTAAAGAATTCACTCACTCATGCATGCATCTGCTCTTTAACTGTTGATTCACATGCTGGACACAGATGACAAATGGTGGCCCAGAGCTGGGCACCATTAGCCAGAGGGTGACTGAAGAACATGAAACCAGAGACCAATGCTGGTCTCCAGAACTGGATATTATATGCCAGAGGTGACATTCAGAACTAGACCACCTTTCCAGGTTTGGCCCTGAATGTAAAAGAACAAAATAGTGTGAGACGTCAGGAAATGGTTGCCATGCTACTGATGAAACTTCACGTAATTGACAAGGTCCTCCAGACGAACCCTCCAGATCTGGTCACAATAAAGCAAATGTGGCCTTTAAAATTGATAGCAGTATCCTTTGTGATGGGTGAAGACAGTATTCCAGATGAGTCCTCCAGATTTGAAACTGGACCTCATGTGGCCTTGCCAGTCATATACCCACACTACAGTTGTAACACAATATCCCATTCTGCTGATTATAGCCCCCTCCAACTGCCAGCTCTCTTTCTCTTCATGTGGAATTGTCCAATATAAGAACTGTGACATCCACAGGACAGCTTGCCCTTCTGCAGTCTATGTGGTGCTGTTCTGTGTATGTCAACAAGGCTCACAATGCTGATACCTGCACTAGACCTGGAGAGATAGTGGGAGAGGTAGGCCTTTGCTCACTAGTAGGAAGCCCCACCTGTTAAATATTTATGTCATACAAATGTGAAAATGCAAAATGACAGTTAGCTCAGCTGCAAACATAGGGCCCCATTAGGATGGCCTCTCTAGCGGAGCTTGGACCGGCCGCCAGGGGTGCTGTAATCTTGCACCGCCAATTAGGATGTGACCGCCACCCTGGCGGTAATAATTTGAGGCACCTGCTTGCCCGCAGTAAGGAAGGCATTTTAACAGTCTGCAAACTATTCGTCAGTAACAGCATAAAGCAGAGTTTGGAGGAAACTGCAGTTGAGCACAATGCTACATTGCAGCAGAGCTGAAAATGTATGTATTTATTATGTCCACTCACTAAAAGACATAAAACATAAATGCTTTTGAAGTACATTTAATAAAAAGTTGTTGTGCCTTCGCCGATAGGTTATTTCATTATAGGATCAGGGGAACTGTGTCTTCTATTTGGTTTTCTTTTCTTGAAATTATTGTTTGATTATGAGTAAACCTCTCCTAGCACGATTAATAAGAAGAGTTATAAATTACAGCATGCTTACTTTTCACTTTCAAATGAGAATAATTTGCCACTTTTAAAAAGTCGGTGTAGAAGAACTTACCTGTGTGTACCTTATGCTTATGATGTTAAAATTATTCACACCTTTTTTGCATGTGTAAACTTTTTGAATTCGGAGTATATTTTGTGAGAGTAATGTATTCCATATTTGTCTAAGACACAACAAACTCGGTGAAAATGGGTTTTGTGACTTACTGCATCTCAAGTCTTCTGCATTTCTGGAGGCACTGATGTACCTTGTAATTACCTGTGTCCCTGCCTAAAATATGATATTGACTATACAAAAATATTGAAACAAAAATATTGAAGTAAAAAATATAGATGTACAAAATATCGATGTTTTTATTTAAATAAAAATTAATGTTAAATACATTAAATAATAAAATTAACTTTAAAAATATGTAGATGTAATATACATTTTAGCAAATATAATAAAATACATTTAATGTAAAAAATATTTGAATATACAAATATAAAATGTAATATATTTATATATCTATTTCCTTTAAAACATTTAATAAACTATTCATTTTAATTTCTTTTATACCTTTCTAAATATATAACAATTTACAAATATATATATATATATATATATATATATATATATATATTTACATACACTTATAACATAAAATCTAATAAAAAAATTATATTAAAAATTAAAACATTACAATATTTAAAAGTCTTTAAAATTACATTTTGCACTCCATTCAGTGCAACAGTAGGGTAAGTATTGGATAGCAAAGGGGTGAAAGTTATTATTCCGACTCCATTGGGAGCAGTAGCATGCAAGGTGTTGGATAGCGGAGAAGTCAAATGTACTATTTTCACTCCAGTGAGTGCAACAGTAGGGAAAGTGTTGGATAGCAGATGGGTAAACCTTAAAATTCCCACTCCAGTAAGTACAATAGTAAAGAAAATGTTGGATAGCGGAGGGCTAAAAAACACTTTTCCCACTCCAGTGAAAGCAACAGTAGGGAAAATGTTGGATAGTGGAGAGGGTAAAATGTAATATTCTGACTCCAGTGAGTGCAACAGTAGGGAAAATGTTGGATAGCTGCGGGGTAAAAATTAAAATTTCCACTCCAGTGGATGCAACAGTAGGGAAAGTGTTGGATAGCGGAGGGGTAAAACTTAATATTCCCTCTCCAGGAAGTACAATGTTAATGTTAATGTTAATGTTAATGTTATGGGTGTCTTATATAGCGCTCGGCTACTCCGAGGAGTGTCCCGGCGCTTTCTGACCCACAGCTGAAACAGAAAAAAGGATAAAAAGGGAAAACAGACCAATCACTGACCATAGAGCCATGTTTTCAAACCTTTCCTAAAGGCCAGAAGGTTCGAGGTACAGCGGAGCGACAGGGGGAGGGTGTTCCACAACTTGGGAGCAAGATGTTTGAAAGAGCGTCCCCCTACCCTAGCTTTCCTAATAGCAGGGACAATTGCCAAACCAAGGGATTCCGATCTAAGGGATCTTGTAGGTTTGTAGAAGGTAAGGCGTTTCTGGAAGTACTCGGCTCCTACTGCATGGAGTGCCTTGTGCGCCAGCGTAAGTGCCTTAAAAATGATCCGCTTCCTAACAGGGAGCCAATGAAGGGAGAGTAACAAATCCGAGGCTCTGGCTTGGCGGGGAAGGCCGAATATTGCCCTAGCCGCCGAGTTTTGGACCACCTGAAGTTTTTGTAATAGGTAGTCCGGAAGACCCAAATATAATACATTTGAGTAATCCAGCCTGGAACAGATTAAAGCCTGGACCGTCGTCTTCCTATGCGTCAGAGGGAGCAAAGGAAGAAACCTGCGAAGCATTTTAAGGAGACCGTAGCAGGTGCCAGTCAAGCCCAAGATCTGGGACTTCAAAGATAGACCATTGTCAATTTTGACCCCAAGGTTCTTAGCCGCCAAGGAGGAAGACGAGGGAGGGAACATATTCACAGGCCACCAATCCTGCCACGACGGGTCAGCCTGACATCCGAAGAAAAGCATGTCAGATTTGTCAGGGTTGTACTTGAGGCTGTTCTGCTGAAACCAGTTGAAAACAGCCCAAAGGCACCCGCGGATGCTCTCTCCATTGAAATCAGCACCCTTACTACAGGTGAAAAGGAGCTGGGTGTCATCGGCGTATGATATGATCCCCAAAAGACTCCGCCAGCACCGCCAAAGGGGTCATGAAGATGTTAAAAAGAGTCGGGCTAAGCACCAACCCCTGTGGGACTCCGACCTCCAAAGGCGGCACTTCGGCAGAGTACGGGGGGGCCCAGACCACCTGTCGGCGACCCGCCAGGTAAGATCTAAACCAGCTCAACACCGTCCCTCTCAGACTGATCTCGTATAGTCTGCTGAGGAGACCCTCATGAGGGACGGTGTCGAAAGCCGCCGACAGATCTAACATTACCAGCATAGCTCTTCCACCTGAATCCAATACCTCCTTGATGGCTTCGTTAACCTCCAGAAGCGCTGTCTCGGTGCTAAGATTGGAGCGAAATCCCGACTGGGTGGAGTGAAGCAAGCCGTGAGTTTCAAGAAAAGTGGAGAGCACAGAATGAACATGCTTTTCCACTATCTTTGCAAGACCCGGTAACAGAGAAATTGGCCGATAGTTTGCAG
Organism: Lissotriton vulgaris; assembly: GCF_964263255.1. Taxonomy (NCBI): domain Eukaryota; kingdom Metazoa; phylum Chordata; class Amphibia; order Caudata; family Salamandridae; genus Lissotriton; species Lissotriton vulgaris. The sequence goes on from NC_141687.1 coordinate 902,780,607, forward strand.
GATTCTCAGGATCAAGGCCTGGCTTTTTGAGGAGTGGAACAACCATTGCCTGTTTCCAAACCAGAGGGACAGCACCCCTGGACAGTGATAAATTAAGAACTGGATTAATCAAAGTTTCTAAAAAAAAATCTTTGCGGCTCTAGCCCAAAAGGTAGCAGGGCAAGGGTCCAAAGGGGAGCCTGACTTAAGTTTCAGAAGGAGGTCCAGGGAGGTGGAATCAGAAATAGCTGGAAACTCGGAGAGAACAGGACTGGACTCAACTGTCAAGATCGGTGAAATGCTCGGGTTGTAAAGAAAATGTTGGATAGCAGAGAGTTAAAATTAAGAAGAAGAAGAAGAAGAAGAAGAAGAAAATGTTGGATAGCAGAGAGTTAAAATTACTATCCCCACTCCAGGAAGTGCAACAGTAGGGAAAGTGTTGGATAGCGAAGGGGTAAAACTTAATATTCCCTCTCCAATAAGTACAAAAGTAAAGAAAATGTTGGATAGCAGAGGGGTAAAAATTACTATCCTCACTCCAGTGAGTGCAACAGTAGGGAAAGTGTTGAATAGCGGAGGGTTAAAATTTAATATTGCCACTCCTGTGAGTACAACAGTAAGGAAATTGTTGGATAGCGGAGGGTAAAAATTACTATTCCCACCCCAATGGCTGCAACAGTAGGGAAAGTGTTGAGTAGCAGAATAAACTTGACAACTTGAAGGTGAGTATAGTATGTACTGCACTTTGCCCGAAAGGGGTATCTCTTTTTCTTAAACATGCTCCAGGGCGTGCTGTGCACATCTTTTATATCAAAGAACAAATGGATGCTCATATATTACACATAGCAATTCAAACAAGCTTTAGACATTGATGATTTTGTCTTTTCAAGTTGTAGCACATCTAAAGATGAAGGATGCATACTCGCTCAATATGTGCTCAGGTCGGGTGGGAGTTAAAAATGGAAAAGTCTGACTTCACAATCTACGTTACACTACCTTATAAGATTTGAGAAAGACATGAGAACAAAATATCGTGCATGACTTTCAGAGCATTATACCCACTGAAATTATTGCTACGAGGAAAGCTTGAAAATAAACAATTCAAGTTGCCTAATTTAGGTATCAATTTGTTGCTTTTTTCAATGGAAGGATATTTATATATTTATTTGGCTTTATATGTGTGCATGTGCATGTGTGTGTGTGTGTGTAAATGTGTCCACTGATGTCATTCAAGTCAGAGTTTCCATTGGAAGAGCATTGTTTTTTGAGGTTTTTTGCCAATAACTTTAGAGAAAGTTTGCGCCTACCGTCAAGCAGGACCTAAAACGGTGAGGTTGGGGTTCATAAACAGTGATTCCCGTAGGAAACATTGTACTCCAATACAGAAAAAAAATGTTTTGGATTGTGGTCCATAGCAGTTTTTACTAACAGTAACAAGAGGCCTGCACTGCCGGAGCATCACTTTTAAGGACACACTGGTAGCGCAGGCCTCTAAATCTTATCTTCGAGGCCACGGAAAGCCACCCTACATGGTTTTTCATGGCCTCATAGATATGGTGTAAGGCAACGCAGCGCAAGTCACTGCATTGCCTCACACTGCCTCGGGGAGGCATGTCATGGGTGTTGTGGTGGGTGTTCCCATGCAACGCACATACTTTTTGAAATATTTCCAGATGTACAACATAGTGTAAATTTGAGACTGCAGCAAGACCCTGCACCTCCCTAGGGGTGGTCTAACAGTTGTTTTTGTGCAGGAAGGTGTCCCATACTGCCAAAACATTAATTGTTTTCAACGCAGGAACCCTTGCGCCATGGTACAAAGGAGCCTGCGTTTGCGCCAGGCATCCATTTGTGTGCCAGCGCAGTGTAAAAGCGCAGGAATGTGCTGTTTCCCATAGATATGGTGTATTCATACCCCTTTCATTTGACGCTGGGCAGTACAACAAAGTGACGTGCAGCGTTGTTGTGCATCAAATTGCTGTAAATGAGGTCCTTAGTGTTACAAATATGAGTCGGGTGGGATTCAAAGGCCATAAGATGTCAAAGTTGTTTGGGGTATGTAATAAAATAATTCGAGAAAGTTGCTTAAAAAAGTACAGGATATGTGAATTTATGTTTAGGCATGCATATATTATCACCTGTTTAAAAACAAATCCCCGAAGTAAAAAAAAGCTCAGTTAAAACATACGTATAGCTTTGAATTAATTCTCTAAAAAAACATTGAATGTCACTAGTAATGGTTAGCTCTGCAAACCATAAGGCACATTCAAAATGTGCGCTCTTTAGATAAGTAAATGTCTTGTTTAATTTCCTTTTTATGAATGCCATTAAGTAATAAAAGCTGACAGTGGGTGACAATAGGGGTATGTGAAGGGTGCAACAAACTCTGTCCATTCATCCAAATTCTCATGTCCTTAGAACAATGATCCGGACTGTTAATGATGTTATCAGACGGGCTCTGCAGAGACATATTAAGCCCTGAATTGTGCCTGAAGACAGAGAAGGCAATTCCTTATCTAATGTTTTCTCCCTGAGCCATGCTTTCACTTCACACTCACATCTCCCTTCTTCCAGCCTTGCTGTGATTTGAAAAATTATAATTCCCCAGAATAATAGCCAGAGACCCTTGTTTGCGTCTTTTGAGTTTTTGTAGCTTGCATGTTTTTTAGCAGTGACAAAGAGATGTTCAGGTCTGAGCATCCCTCAGTATCCAAGTGCCCAGATAGGTCCTTGACATGGCTCGTAAATCGCAAGGGCCACAGTGTGTCAAATGCGGTAAAATAAAATTCAACCAGTGGGTATTTGTGTACGGCAAGAGTCGGTTTGGAAAGGTCATAAATAAAGCTGGTGCACGAGGGACACTGATGCCCTGGGATGTGAGTGGCTCATTGCCCCCGGTTGCCTGCCTTTTACTACATAACAGGGAGATGGTGGACATTTTCCTTGATGGCATTAGGGCTCACAGTACTTGTTACGCCACTGGCCTGCGGGCAGGGCCACCGGAACTGTGTGATTCGGGCAGCAGAGATTTCGTCCAAGCATCCATTTACCTTGCATATTTTTTGCTGTTTTATATAGCACAAATTCAGCTCAAGGGCATTGGGGCGCTGTACACGTGCACAACTTACATTAGACAATGTTAAATACATTTTTCTTTAGGCACGGAGAGATCAAGTTATTTGCCTAGACTCACAGGATGTTGAGCTGATACCCAGACTGGAAGCTTGTTTCACTGTTCCAAAGTCGGCAGCTCTGGTAATAAAACCACACCTTCTCCCCCCTGTAATTGACACACAATCGATTTGCATCTTACTTTGCAAATTTCAACAAAACATATGTGCTCCTTGCTCAAAAGAGATCAAAAATAGTTCAACCAAACTTGCAATGTGTGGTGTTGTTGTGCAGTGGCAGACCATTTACAGAGGCTAACTGGTCACATTTCAGTTGCTGATTGCTAAATGCAGATGTTGCACTGCACTAATGAGGTGGTTTTGCTTAGACTGTAAATATAAATACATTCCTGCTCTTGTGTAATGAACAACAGCAGAACAAAAAAATAATATACTGACATAAATATAGGATAATTAATGTGTTCTCATGGAGGGGTGGGGCATGGGGTGTGACAGAGGAGACCAAGATGGCGGAACTCCATGATGCGATCCTGTCATCCAATTAATTATCCTCCTGCGGCTGGCCATCTCACCGGGCATTCTTGCTGCTCCCAGTTTGTGACCCTCAGGTGAGTGTTTGCCTGCTGCCAGGTCTCTCCTTTTTGACTCTTACAGAAACCAAGACTAGAGGTACGTTGTGAGTGCGACCTGGAGCAGGGAGCCTTTGCTTTTGGGGCCCTGGAGATAAAGAGGACTACCCCCAGTGGACTTTATATCAAGCATTGGGCTGAAGATCGTGCTCTGGTTCAATCTGGCCGCAACTTGCATATTAGGCATCCTTAAGGCCCGGACTCCCAATTTATTTTACAGCAATACTTTTACATGTATGTGATTTTTCTGGTCATTGAAAAAGCCATCATTCAGATGCGCAATGCCTGCTGCTGGTGGCTGTGAGATGGAGGCGGCAAATGTACACACTAGTTACCTGGTGGGTACCCGGGTTGACACGACAGCACACAGACTTCTACGTGCCTGGTGATTTGTGCTATTACAACTGAACACGGTATTATCTCCATTGTGGGGGGTCGCTGATAAAGCGGACGGTACCAATTGAGCACTCAATTGACCCACGGCACTCTCCCTGAATGCTTTCCTCCCATGTATGCTACTTACAGTGGCTTACTTATCCCAGGGATTCCCACCTGGTCCAGCCTCACTGAGCACAACTAGTGAAGTAATATTGAGGAATATCTGTTCCTAAGATGCGACCTTTCTAGGCCCTTCCAGGGTGTGAAGAGGAAGGGGAGTGCCTGAGGCCTCAGGGCATGGACTGAAGGTGTGCACATTGGAACCTTGACCATAGCCAACACACTTGCGGGGAATGAGATTTTGATACCTTTTCTGATCACCTAGATACCTATCTCATTCATCCAATTTTGGATCGATTATTATCTGTCATTGAGTAAAAGGCAAACCCACATAAGTTAAATCAACCCCATAGACTGACACAACTCTAAAGAACCACTTACGGCTGATAAAGTTTAAAAAGTTTAATATAAAATCAGAGTCAATTGCAAATACAATCCTCTCAAGATAAGATTCAGCAAGTATACAGGAACTAAAAGGAACATAAATTCCCTAAAGAATCTTAGTCTACAAAAGAATACAATCAAAACCAATTCCAATACTAAAAAATTGAATAGCATAGACACAAAGTGAATCTGATGCGTCATTTACAGAAAGTGAATAAACAAGTTAAATCTGTCGCTACTCTATGCTAGATGACATCCCTACTAGCAAGTCCTTTTACCTAAAAAGGTGTCAGCAGTTTGACTCCCAAAGAAGTTCAAACTCTCTTAGTCTCTGATGGAAACCTATGTCGAGAAGCAGTACCCTTTCTGCCTACCCATCCGCTCTCTAAGGGTCCTCGGCCTACTGCTCTCACTCCCTTGATCTCAGGCCATCTGCTCTCTTGCTCCCTTGCTCTCAGGCCATCTGCTCTGATCTCACTTCTCCCTCGGGGTGCTGTCCCTAAATACAAAATCACAGTATGGGTGGAACGCCCCTTTGAGACGCCCACCATGTGCTCATTTCACGTGATCCCGCTTCTGGGTCTTTCCATAGCTTCGTCTCTTCGCGTCGTCTGTTAAGTTGACCTTGTTTCTTAGGCGCCAACTTCATCTTCGTGCTGGTAACCTCATGACATTCCAGTTGACACTTTCAGTCCAAAGTCTATCACCTCAACAGAACTCTATTCATTACAGTTGTGATTATAACCTCTTTTGGTCCTGTGAACAGTCACTTCTAAACAAGACCCCAAATTCCAAGCGTCTCTTATCTCCTTGGGCCATAAACTTCGTCCAGCATTGTCACTTTAAATTTAACAAGACCTTTGACTCTTGGCTCGCACATTCAGATCAAAGCTATCCCCTATTCCTGTGAGCCCACTAAATTACATGCAGTGAACTACACTCTTGCGAACCCTTGGTCAGTTAGGTTAAAACCACATATGAACACATCATGCTAAAATTCCTACAACTCTTCTACACGGTATGACTTTTAACACATATATATATAATCGAATTAGCAAATCATTGATTATAATCGAATCCATATTACATAAAATACAACGTTATACTCTTATTCTTATACAGTGCTATATGGTCTGCACATTTCTTCACTTTACATTTCATCTTCTTTCTCTGCTTTATAATTACATACGTACATTCTCTGTTTAGCACGTTCTACTGTTCTTAAGCATTTAAACACATTTCTAATTTAGCCCATCCTATATACGGGTCTTTCTAATTCTAATGCACTCTCTAGAGTAAATACAGATACATTTCCTATTATTCAAGTTACATATGCTAACATTACGCTATAGGCTTGTAAATATGGTACGGATATACTTTTCATTCAAATTGCGCTCTCTCAGTTCCCCCCTTTGATGACCTCTAGGGGTCATCACTAACACCTCAATTTGAATGTTACTTTACACAGAACTAGTTACAAGGCTCCCTCTTTTTATCGACTCGAGAGCTCTCAAACTTTTATACTGCTGATCTCGTAAAGCAGCTAATCTCCTTTCTTGCTCTCTCATGGACCTTTGCAACCGGTTCATCCTATACCATTTGTACAGTCTCACTAAACCCAACAATATGATTATGCAAATCAATATTATTAAGACAGGTTTCAAGATGTACCAAACAACACTTTTACCTAGATTGGCAAACCAATCTCCAACTTTACCCATTCCATGACCTACTTTTTCCCAAACATTTACTTTCGTTAAATCTTCGATTTCTTGATGTATCTCTGTAATGTTCTGTATGACTTTCTCAAGTGGTTTTGAATTGTCTGGAATGTAAGTACAACATTCCTGGACCTTCAGAGCCTTGCAGACTCCGCCCTCTTTGGCTAGCAGAACATCTAAAGCAAGACGGTTCTGAAGAACCATTGCTCTAATCGACTGCATCTCTCCTTCCACTAGCATCAATGACCTTGCAGTACTTGCAGACAATCTATCCACAACTGTAGCTAGTCTCCTGATCTTAACATCGTTAAGTATCAAACCTAAAATAGGAAACATTGCTCCAAATACGTCTCCAACTACCTCAGCATCTCCTACTTCTCTTTTCGCTCTTGTCGAAGCCTTTCCTTCTATGATCTCTAAATCCTTTGCATGATATATTTTGGGGAAGACAATTGCCAAATAACATGAACCATACCAATTGTCAGGCAATTTTACATAGGCACTTCTTCCACATACAAAATATACATTAGGAATCGCTTGCATCTCTTTCATGAAATCTTTCGTATAATACTCTAACCTGAAAGCATGTTCGCAATTAACTTCACCTACAAATACACTCTCATAATATGTCTTGCTTCGAGTTAAACATAACTTTCCTTTCTGCGTTCTATCCAAAGCTATTGGACCATTGCTACCTTTCCTTTTATGTGCCTTTTCCTCTTCGGTCCAATCTGTTTTCCACTGTCCTGACATCTTTAGAATCTTCTGCCTCCTGTCATCTACTTGTCCAATGAATTTCTTCTCTATCTCTGACACTTTGCAAGTCAGATTATTTCTGCGTGCATATGAAGTATCTAATGTATACCAAGGAAGAAAGAATTTTGCCAATCTATCTTCTTTTTTGTAGTAGTCCCACTTATTCATTTGTTTATAATTCGGGACTTCAGGCAGTACCGAATCATAATTTGAAAAGTAGTACTCAAACCCTTCTCTACCATAAAATATACTGAGCAATAAACTACATGTTATCCCATATGTCAGTGGGAGATGATGATATCTGATACCTTCATCTACAGAAGCCGGCAATTGCATACAAACATAACAATCTTTGGCCTCCATGGCATCGATATACTCATACAATAGTTTGGCATATGCATTTGATTTAAAATTTCCCTGCGACTCGTCTACGTGTAATCTACGAGCTTCATCTGCCAGTAACGCCTTTTCACGGATTACATTGCTCTCCTCCTTCTTCCCAACAAGAGCAGGTTTCAAGGTCGTTACAGGCTTTACATCTGTTGTCTCCTTTACGCTTGTATGTCCTACTATGTATGATATGGTAACTACTGTAATAATGAGAAAAATTACTACTGCTATTAGTGTACCTATTATACATTTGGTCTTTCGGTTTGGGTTGCCATTCTCCATGTTATCAAACAATGTAGCTCTTTCTTTCTCGTGGAAAAGTTTTCCTTTTCAAGTCTTTATTTTCTTTATTTGAATTCTCAGTCTGTGAAGCGCTCTTAATCAACAAAAAGTCTCTTTTTCACAACAATGTCTTTTTATCTTTAGCAACAGACAACCCTAACCCTTCTCCGTCCTCTAAATGTAATCCCTAATTTTATTCTTCTTTCCACTCGGCGCTAGGTTATCTTCTTCTTTATAGCTTAAACACAAAGTCTTTATGCATCTATAATGATTCTCGTACTTGCAGCTCTAATGGCATATTCCAATAGTTCTAAACGAATGACTTTTTCTTCTTGTGCTGGTATTGGATGACCAAAAGTTGGAAACTCTAATCGATTCAGCACTAGGTCTTTGATCCGACTTAGGAAAAGGGGAATGGGAAGTGTGAAGGTCAGTAACCCCTCAGTCTCAATTCCAGGCGTCAACATCCATATCTCCACCGTCACAATTGGATCGAGATTGGTCACTTGCACTTCTCTCACTCTCCCAGATCTCTGTCCCCAAGACATCTGCTGGATAAGTCCACTCTGGGGTGGCGTATCTTCTGCAGGGCACACGTACCCTCCTGGATCTTCTCGGACTCTCAGAGCCTGAGTCCGTAGCTTCTTCGTCTAGATCCGAATCTTCAGAGATCGGGACAAGGGTGCTCTCTGGATTTGCTCTCAAGGTCGACCTTCTCCTTCTTTCCGGCCAACTAGCTTCTCCATTCCTTGTCCTCCTGCTCCTTGTTCTTGGACTCGTCTCTTGATCACTTATAGCTTGTTCGGTGTCTGACTCAAATTCCCAACTACTTTCCTCTTCTGAGACAGCTTCGGTCTCACTGGTGTCTTGACCATCATCAGCCTGTTCCGACACAGGCTCAGCCTCTTCAATCACCTCTACAGCTTGACTTTCCCTCTCTGTGGCTTCTCCGCTTTCTGCTGGATTTTCATCCGAGAGAGGAGCTGTTTCTTCCAGAGGTGCTGGAACTCTTCGGGTGTGTGAGGCGTGTATCCAGTTGGGCAAGCCTCCACACTTTACTGCAGTGTTCGTAACTAGTATGACTTGGAATGGTCCACTCCAGCGCACGTCTAGACAGTTCTTCCTGACATGCTTCTTCACCAGGACCCAGTCCCCTGGACACAGGTCATGGCACAGGTCTTGAGCTGATGGAACCTCTGCAGCCTGGACCTGGAGGGACACAGAATGAATGGCATCAGATAGTCCCTTGCAGTAGTCCAAGATCAAATCGTCTGTGATGTTCAACAATGCTGCAGTCGGAACCGATGGCAGTCTCATAGCTCTCCCCATTAGCACCTCGTGTGGAGAGAGACCTGTTCCTCTATCTGGTGTGCTACGTATGCTCATAAGAACCAATGGAAGTGCATCAGGCCAACTCAGGGATGTCGATGAACAAACTTTGGCGAGTCTGGACTTTATTGTGCTGTTGATTTGTTCTACAATCCCCGAAGCTTCTGGTCGATAACTACAATGGAGCTTCTGGTCTATACTCAAGGCTGAACATAGCATCTTCACTATTTCGCTGTTGAAATGAGTTCCTCTGTCCGATTCCAAAGAGGCTGGCACCCCAAACCTCGGTATCAACTCTCTAAGCAACAATTTTGCTACTGTAAGTGTATCGCACCTACGTGTAGGATAAGCCTCAACCCATCTGGAAAATATACAGACAATCACTAAGACGTATCTGAGTCGATTGCACTTGGGCATTTCAATAAAATCCAGCTGCATCCTATTGAAAGGCCCCCCAGACCTCCCTATGTGACTTAATGTGACTGGTGTTCTTTTCCCTACGTTTAGTTGCTGACAGATCGCACAACGCTGACATACTGCTTCTGCCGCTACTCTAAACTTCGGATTATACCACGTTTGTCTGAATACTCTCACCATAGCATCTCTACCTATGTGTGCTGGTCCATGCAATCTCCTTGCCATTGGACTAACAAGTTCGTTTGGTAAAACTGCTCTCCCATCTGCAGAAATCCAAAAATTCATCTCACTTTTGGTACAACCTGCTGTTTCCCATGCCTTTTTCTCCAAATCAGGCGCATTCTCCTGGACACTCTTCAGTTCATCCCACGTGTCTACAGTGTCTAACAACATAGTCAAATCAGTTCTTTCCTGTATTCCCCCCACTTCTACCTTGGTGTGAGAATACCCCTGTTCCGCACAGTAACGTGCGACTTCATCTGCGTATCGGTTACCTTGCGACACAAAATCTGTATTTTTTGTGTGCGCGGCGCATTTGACAACTGCTATAGCTGTTGGTCCTTGTAATGCTTCTAACAATAATCTCACGAATTCTCCATTCCTAATAGGAGAACCCGAGGAGGTCATGTAACCTCTTTGAGACCACAACTGCCCATAGTCATGAACTACCCCGAAACCATACTGGCTATCGGTGTATATGGTGACTCGAATTTTGTTGCCTGCCAAACAGGCACGGGTCAAAGCAATGATTTAAGCTACCTGAGCGGAATGTACTCCTTCCAGGCAGGCGGCTTCCACTACTCCGGTAATTGTACAAACTGCATATGCTGCTCTCAGCTGACCGATATCATCTCTTACGCATGAACCATCAACAAAGAATATTTCATCGGGGTCAGTCAATGGCTCATCTACGATATCTGGTCTCGGTTTGGTGCATAGTTCAGTCACATCAAGGCAGTCATGATCTGTACAAATTTCATCATCAATATAATTTGGAAGTGGCATCAAAGTAGCAGGATTCAAAACAGAGCATCTCTTTAGGGTCACATTCTCAGCAGCCAATATGACTTGCTCGTAGCGTGTGAGCCTGCTATTCGTCAGATGCTGAGTCTTGGTCCTGGTCATTAACAATTCCACAGAATGCGGTACGTACACCACTAACTGATGTCCCATAACCACATTTTCACACCTTTCAATGCTGACACCCGTTGCAGCAACGGATTTGAGACATCCGGGCAACGCTGCGGCTACTGGATCTAAGGTAGCCGAAAAATATGCAACTGGTCTACGGGCATTTCCGTGTATCTGGGCCAAAACTGCTAAAGCACAACCTTCCCTTTCACAGCAGTAAAGCAAGAATGGTTTCTCATAATCAGGCATTCCCAAAGCCGGGGCACGACACAAGTCCTCCCTCAGCTGCAAAAACGCCATCAAACAATCTTTGTCCCATGGTACCGGATCACTCACCCCCTTGTGCGTCAGTTTTTGTAAAGGTTTTGCCTTCAGTGAAAAGTTGGCTATCCACTGCCGACAATAACCGACCATGCCTAGGAACATCCTGACTTCTCTTTGTGTTTTAGGCGCATTCATTTTCACGATCGCCTCTATTCTGTCTGGAGACACCTTCCGTTTTCCCCTTTCAATCCTGTGGCCCAAGTATTGCACTTCGGTCAGACAATACTGCAATTTACTTGGAGACACCTTGTGTCCGTTCTCGGCCAAGTGATTTAATAAGGTGATGGTGTCTGTTTTGCAAGCTTCCTCAGTTTCTGACGCCACAAGTAGGTCGTCTATGTACTGGACCAGAACCGAGTTCATAGGCAGTACTAGACTTTCAAGATTTTTCTTCAGCAGCTGGTTAAAAATCGATGGGCTTTCAGTATACCCCTGGGGAATACGACACCATGTTAAAACGCGATTTTCCAGCTTAAAAGCGAACAGATACTGGCTCTCCTCATCTAAAGGGATTGAAAAGAAAGCCTGGCACAAGTCTATCACTGTGAACCATTCAGCTTGGAACGGTATCTGAAACAATATCACTGATGGATTCGGTACCACTGGTCAACATGAAACAACGATAATATTAATCTTTCGAAGGTCCTGCACTATTCTGTATTTCCCACTAGGCTTCTGCAAACCCATAATCGGGGAGTTACATGGACTTCCCACGATCTCCTTCAGTATTCCCTGTTTAATCATGGATTCGATCACAGGCTTTATTCCTGCAATCGTCTCCGGTGTCAACTTATATTGTGGTGTTCTTGGATACTCTGCATTGGGTTTTACCATGATCTTTACCGGTTCTACTCCTTTGATCAGTCCTATTTCTTCTCCAGTAAAATCCCACACCTCAGCCGACACCATCTCCTTCAAATCCTGTGGAAGCTCCTCCACCGTTAAGGTAGGGTATAGTTCCACGCATCCCTGCGAGTTTACAACCTTAAAGTCGGCATCATCATCGTTAGTCTGCACTTCTACTCCTTCAGGTGTGCAATATATGGTGCAGTTTAGTTTACACAACAGATCTCTTCCTAGCAGACACACAGGGCTAGAATCACAAATCACAAACTGGTGTTCATCACTGTATTTCCCTATCTTCACTGATACTGGTTCGGTCAGAGGATTCGTCATTCTCCTATTTGCGACTCCTACCACCTGGATCGTTTCTCCCGACATTGGCAGACCTGGGACTACCGCCGATCTCAAAGTGGATCGAGTGGCCCCCGTGTCCACCAAAAAGGTCGTAGGACATCCAGCTACTTCAGCTTCCACGTATGGTCCTCTCTGGTCTACCTCCAGGGCTGCTCCTAAAGTACAGTCTTCATCCCTATTCACTCATTGTCCCGTAAGGGGATCAACGTAGTAGCATTCCTCTCCTCCTACGAACAGTGGCAGTTGTCTATAGGTTTTCCCTCCATTTGCAATGCGAGGCGGTTGAGGGAACTGAGCTCGAGGAGTCTGAGTCCCCCCTTTGACAAACTTTCCCTTCGGGATCACTGTTCCCTTTACCAGGCTGTTCTGAACCTCATCCTCCTCCTGTTCTAATTCCCCCATCTCGACATTATAAGGACACTCGCGTCTCCAGTGTCCCACCTCGTTACACTGGTGGCACCTCGTTGTCTTTTTCAATGTCGCGATATCTACCCTAGGTCTCGGTTTTTCCTCCTCATCTCTACTTTGATTATTCTGTTTCTTCCCTAGGGTTCCTGTTCCCTGTTGCCGCTGTCCACCCTTCCAGCTGATTGCATCTGCACTAACATCAGCTTCTCCTTAAGTTTCTTTGCTTTCGTATCTATTTCATCGCTGCAATACCTCGCTTACCTCAGGATCTCATCTAAAGGTTTGTTTTGCCAACAGATCAAATGCTGTTGAATCATTAAACTTATGTCTGATCTCAATCCCAGGACGAACTTCGACACGAACTGTCCTATGTCCTTAGGATCCATCACGTCCAATCCACTGTACTGTTTGAACGCTTTCAGCAATCTCTCATAGAACTCGTGAACGGTCTCTTTAGGTTCCTGAGTTGTTCGATCTATTTTAACCCAGTCTATGTCCTGCAACGGCACCTTCTCTTTTAACCATGCCATTACCCTCTCGTACTTTTCCATAACTCTCTCTGATGCTCCATTCGTCCGGGGATCCCTCTCGGGTTCACAAATGGGCCATTCGACATTAAGTTTGCATGCCGTCCACAAATCTCCGGGTACTACAATGTCAAACAGGGTGTTCAAGTCGACCCACAGCACCTTAGAGATCTTCACGAACCTCTCTACCTGTTTGTACCATTCGACGGGATTCTCCCTTAGCTTTGGGAAGGAATTAGTAAATGCCGCTAGATCCCCCCTACTCCAGGGCACGTGCACGTAGTTTCCATTCGCGATTTCTCGCAAAGGGAAAGCTTCCATTCGCATTAGCCCTCCCTCCGGGGACCCTGCAAGTATACTCCTTCTGACGGTTCCCCTCTTGGACCATCTTTCCTCCCATTTATCCAGATCCCTCCACATTCTGATACTCAAGATCAGTTCTTTTATGTGTATTTTCAGCCCAATCGTCCTACGCTCATCTAGATCCTGATCCGTGCAATTTAGCCTATGGTTACCCTGTAAAGCTTTAGTTCGTGATAGGTCTATCATATACGTGTTTGCCAACTCAGATAATTTTTCATGAACTGACCTCGCTTTCCGAGTAACATCCTTAGACATAAACAGTATTTCATCCTGTTCATACAGATCGATCCTTTCCATTGGCAATGTGCCGTCTATTATTTCCTCCAAATCTGATTTTAAACTAATTACATCGAGCCGTTTTGCTTTTATCTCAGCTCTCAGTACCTCACTCCTAGGTGGTTCTTTTACATCTCTCTCACCCCCACTACGAGTCCTACGTCTAGGTACAGGTGAGTTATGAGGAGTTCTTCTAGCTTCTCTTTGTTCCCACCTCTCTAGGTCCCAAGCTTTCCCATCTTCCCTAGGGGTGTGGTGGAACAATGTTCTATTCCCCATTACTGCATTCTGTCTTTTTGGCTCGGTCTCTCTAGCTGCGAGAGAGGATCCTCCGTTCTGTTCTAAATCACTGCAATTCCCTTGCTGTCTGGTGTCGCTCAATAAACGATAAGATCCTTCACGGCCCTCCATGTTCCCGCGATCCCGTCCGTGATCACCGGATGCATGGCGAGACCCTTCGCGACTCCCTATACTCTCGTGACTCCAATGTCGCACATTTTCGTCCGGGGTATGGTGCGGGCACCTGTAACTATCTCGGTACTCCTGTGTCCTTCGTTCTCCCTCACTAAGGATGGGGCGAGACACTCCCCCACATCCTGTACTCTTGTCTTCACACAATTGTCTATTGCCACTGATGGTATGGCAAGTATCTCCTTTGCTTCCTTGACTCCCTCCCTCCCTCTCCGGACTGCTTTCGCCAGCTCCGCAGTGAGAGAGGATCCTGTTATCCTGATCTCTCCATTCTGTTTCTGTTTCTATTCTTTTATTCTGCATCTCTACGGCAGCATCCCATTCTTTCAAATATTCCGTTAATTCCTTAAAGGATTTCGGTTTCGGTCCCCTCAAATCCATGTGTCCTCTCTGACCCCCCTGTTCTATCCAGGGACCCGTTACTGGATCCAATGGGGTACTCCGACTCCTTGGTCCTAGCAACTGCTTCTGGGAATTGATCGTATTATTCCTACTTTCCATCTCTGCCCTTTCCCAGTCCCACCGGGCCTGTTCCTCCTGCTGGGCTCCCTCCGGGTTGTAGATTGACACTATAGGACCTATGGTAACAGGTACTTGTAGAGCATCGGGCAGTTGATACGACCTTGCATGCTCCATTTCTGGCACCTTCTGGACCACGAATCTTCCTACTACTCTCTGTATGGGACTAGATTGAGATATTTCCTCACCTTTCTTGGGTTCCCACTCCGACATGGGCAGCGGTTTATATTCCCCCTGCCTAGCCCCGTCCCCCTGCTGTAATTCGGGACTTTCGGCTTCCCTGTTGTACGGAGGTTGTCTGTCCATTAATAGCCTCTCTATCAGACCATCATCCGACTCGCTATCCTCATCTTCTTCTAGAGGTTTCTTTTCTCCCGTAGCCTCTAGCATTGGGTACAATTTGTCTGCTTCTATTTTTTGCACCCTCCACTTTTTAGCTTCATCGTCCCATTTAGCATCCTGCACTGCTCTTACCGATCGTCTCACTCTTTCTTGGCGTCTATTCAAGCTCTTATCATGTGCCGCCCTGAACCATGCATTATGGGCTTCGAACTGTGTTGGTCTCGGTAGAGGTCTCGTTGCGAGCATTACCGCTTTCAGTTGGTTCAATGCTTCTACCCTAAACGTCCCGTATCTCGGGAACGTCAGTTCCTCATTTCCTTCTGTTAGCTTACTCCACTCGGAGATCCATAGTATTGAGTGTAACCCTACATTCACAGCCATATAATAAGCTGGTGTGCCTTCTGGTGGGGCTTCTTCCCCTGCATACGAGTTTCCTCTATCTCTCTTAAAGATCGCCCTTAAACGTTTAAAACACTTCATTTTCAAGAATCTACGATTTTCCTTAATTCTCTTCCTTATTTTACTTCCCGATAACAAACCACCAATCCCTGCGCGACTCTCGCTGACCAGCCTATCCCAGCGCGGTTCTACACCAACCGGCCAATCCCAGCGCGGCTCTACGCTGACGTCACTCGTCCCCTCTGCAGCAGTTCCCCTCCTTTCTCAGCTCGTCTCGCGGTCTTGCATGCGTCTCATTCATACACCGAAAAATGACTACTTCCGACCAAGCGATCACTTTTCTTGACTGTACGTCCACAGTCTAACTGTAATTGTCACCTCAACTGGCGAGACGTCTTCCTCTCACTTCAGACGCTCGCCTTAACTGATAGGTTACTTACACACAGTAAACGTCCGACCAGCGTCCGTTACTCATACACTCACTCTGACACTCCCCCTATCAACGGTCCTGCGGGCGATCAATGGTACCTCATGACCCCCTTTACAATGGTAGACAATTACTCTGGGTGTTCGATACACCCGAACCACTTAAGCCCTTCTCTGGACTTAAGATTTTATCCGGTTGCGCGCGCTCACAACCTTCCCTCAATCACACTACAGGCATTCAACTCCGCTTGACATTACAACACAGGTATAACACAAAACACCGCAATCTGGCAACGCATGACCCTTATACTCACTCTCGACCGACTCTGCTGCTTTTCTCTCGCACCATCAGCACCTTCTTCGGCAGGGATTCTTCTTCTGGTCGTCGATGACTAGGGACCTTGGGGTAATCTAGACCTGACCTAGGTTGCCTTCCTCAAGAAGAAAACCATCTTTCTCTGCTACCAACTGCGGGGAATGAGATTTTGATACCTTTTCTGATCACCTAGATACCTATCTCATTCATCCAATTTTGGATCGATTATTATCTGTCATTGAGTAAAAGGCAAACCCACATAAGTTAAATCAACCCCATAGACTGACACAACTCTAAAGAACCACTTACGACTGATAAAGTTTAAAAAGTTTAATATAAAATCAGAGTCAATTGCAAATACAATCCTCTCAAGATAAGATTCAGCAAGTATACAGGAACTAAAAGGAACATAAATTCCCTAAAGAATCTTAGTCTACAAAAGAATACAATCAAAACCAATTCCAATACTAAAAAATTGAATAGCATAGACACAAAGTGAATCTGATGCGTCATTTACAGAAAGTGAATAAACAAGTTAAATCTGTCGCTACTCTATGCTAGATGACATCCCTACTAGCAAGTCCTTTTACCTAAAAAGGTGTCAGCAGTTTGACTCCCAAAGAAGTTCAAACTCTCTTAGTCTCTGATGGAAACCTATGTCGAGAAGCAGTACCCTTTCTGCCTACCCATCCGCTCTCTAAGGGTCCTCGGCCTACTGCTCTCACTCCCTTGATCTCAGGCCATCTGCTCTCTTGCTCCCTTGCTCTCAGGCCATCTGCTCTGATCTCACTTCTCCCTCGGGGTGCTGTCCCTAAATACAAAATCACAGTATGGGTGGAACGCCCCTTTGAGACGCCCACCATGTGCTCATTTCACGTGATCCCGCTTCTGGGTCTTTCCATAGCTTCGTCTCTTCGCGTCGTCTGTTAAGTTGACCTTGTTTCTTAGGCGCCAACTTCATCTTCGTGCTGGTAACCTCATGACATTCCAGTTGACACTTTCAGTCCAAAGTCTATCACCTCAACAGAACTCTATTCATTACAGTTGTGGTTATAACCTCTTTTGGTCCTGTGAACAGTCACTTCTAAACAAGACCCCAAATTCCAAGCGTCTCTTATCTCCTTGGGCCATAAACTTCGTCCAGCATTGTTACTTTAAATTTAACAAGACCTTTGACTCTTGGCTCGCACATTCAGATCAAAGCTATCCCCTATTCCTGTGAGCCCACTAAATTACATGCAGTGAACTACACTCTTGCGAACCCTTGGTCAGTTAGGTTAAAACCACATATGAACACATCATGCTAAAATTCCTACAACTCTTCTACACGGTATGACTTTTAACACATATATATATATAATCGAATTAGCAAATCATTGATTATAATCGAATCCATATTACATAAAATACAACGTTATACTCTTATTCTTATACAGTGCTATATGGTCTGCACATTTCTTCACTTTACATTTCATCTTCTTTCTCTGCTTTATAATTACATACGTACATTCTCTGTTTAGCACGTTCTACTGTTCTTAAGCATTTAAACACATTTCTAATTTAGCCCATCCTATATACGGGTCTTTCTAATTCTAATGCACTCTCTAGAGTAAATACAGATACATTTCCTAATATTCAAGTTACATATGCTAACTTTACGCTATAGGCTTGTAAATATGGTACGGATATACTTTTCATTCAAATTGCGCTCTCTCACACTCAAACTGACATAGTAGCTTATTGGTTCCTAAGCACCTGTCTCTACATGCTGATGGACTTTCACAATGGGCTGCTCATGCTGAGGTGTCACGGACCGATCTGGCCATCACAAGCAGGCCCACACGCGGAACATTCCAATGCCTCTGCTGGATAACCTGCCTTACCGGCTTCTACAATGGTGAGTCCGAGACCTGGTGCTACTTCTGTGTGCTTGTTCCTGTCAAACTACCAGCAGTCTGTCAGCAAACTACCAAACATAAGGGTAGTTCCTCTGACTCGGAAGCAGTCACTGACAAACTGGATGTGATACTTACAGCCATAAAAAGATCTCGAGTGTCGCTAGAGTCTAAGCATGGGCGGAAAATCCGTTCCGCTCGCGGATTTTGCGGATTTTCGGTAAATTCGCAATACGCGAACTCTCGCGAATTTACCGAAAATCCGCAAATTCGCACGCAGCGGATTTTTTTGCTTGGTGATACAATATTGCGGCGTGTGGCGTTCACTTACCGTCATTCAGCGTTTGCCGAGTTGTTTTTCTCGATATTTTACAAGTGCTGCACCATTTTGGATCTTGCTGCGGGATCCCGCGGGAGTTTGGCGACGCATCGCAAGAGTTTGCAATTGCGAACATGTAGATGCGGCGGGCAGCAACAATCTCGCACTCGCGAAATTACAAAATTTGCAATTCAGCACAAGAAATCCACAGCAAGCAGCATAAACCTTCTGAAAATGATGATTTTTATCAGAATAACTCCTCAGGTTGACATTTGCCTGCACTTTTTTTGATTTGAGGCCTTTTTGACTTTCTGTGGATCACTTTTGGATTAGAAATCAACTTTCACAAGTAAGTTTGTTTGGGCCATTACAGTTGCTGTTCTGCAGAAAAACGAGTTTTGCAAAACTGAAAGCACTCAGCAGGTGCAAAAGTTCACTTATCATTAGTAACCATTCCATGTAGTGCTTCCTGAGGGGTCCCTCCAGAGTTCAGTTGCCTACGTACAGTTGCTGTTCTGCAGAAAAACGAGTTTTGCAAAACTGAACGCACTCAGCAGGTGCAAAAGTTCAAACTCATCATTAGTAACCATTCCCTGTAGTGCTTCCTGAGGGGCCCCTCCAGAGTTCAGTTGCCTACTTGCAACTATTCTATCACCCTGCTCTGACCCTCACAGCAGGCTCATAGAATAGCTACAAGTAGGCCACAAAGGTCCTGGGAAAAAAAATTGCACTGCAACAGAAAGCAAATTACAGATAAGGAAGCAGGTGCCAGAGAGGAAGTTTAAATTCAGTGACACATTAATCAACCCCAAATTAATTCATGTCAGTTGAAGCAGGGCAGGTGTGCTTGCTTCCCCCCCCCCCATAATCTACAGTGAGGAATCAGAGGGTGGCAGTGATGTACCAGAGGGTGGCATGGGTGAATCAGAGGGTGGCAGTGGGGAAACAAAGGGTGTTTGAACCTGTGATGATGAACCAGACGTAGAAACAACAAAGTCGCGACCGTAGCATAGACACAAAGTGAATCTGATGCGTCATTTACAGAAAGTGAATAAACAAGTTAAATCTGTCGCTACTCTATGCTAGATGACATCCCTACTAGCAAGTCCTTTTACCTAAAAAGGTGTCAGCAGTTTGACTCCCAATGAAGTTCAAACTCTCTTAGTCTCTGATGGAAACCTATGTCGAGAAGCAGTACCCTTTCTGCCTACCCATCCGCTCTCTAAGGGTCCTCGGCCTACTGCTCTCACTCCCTTGATCTCAGGCCATCTGCTCTCTTGCTCCCTTGCTCTCAGGCCATCTGCTCTGATCTCACTTCTCCCTCGGGGTGCTGTCCCTAAATACAAAATCACAGTATGGGTGGAACGCCCCTTTGAGACGCCCACCATGTGCTCATTTCACGTGATCCCGCTTCTGGGTCTTTCCATAGCTTCGTCTCTTCGCGTCGTCTGTTAGGTTGACCTTGTTTCTTAGGCGCCAACTTCATCTTCGTGCTGGTAACCTCATGACATTCCAGTTGACACTTTCAGTCCAAAGTCTATCACCTCAACAGAACTCTATTCATTACAGTTGTGATTATAACCTCTTTTGGTCCTGTGAACAGTCACTTCTAAACAAGACCCCAAATTCCAAGCGTCTCTTATCTCCTTGGGCCATAAACTTCGTCCAGCATTGTTACTTTAAATTTAACAAGACCTTTGACTCTTGGCTCGCACATTCAGATCAAAGCTATCCCCTATTCCTGTGAGCCCACTAAATTACATGCAGTGAACTACACTCTTGCGAACCCTTGGTCAGTTAGGTTAAAACCACATATGAACACATCATGCTAAAATTCCTACAACTCTTCTACACGGTATGACTTTTAACACATATATATATATAATCGAATTAGCAAATCATTGATTATAATCGAATCCATATTACATAAAATACAACGTTATACTCTTATTCTTATACAGTGCTATATGGTCTGCACATTTCTTCACTTTACATTTCATCTTCTTTCTCTTCTTTATAATTACATACGTACATTCTCTGTTTAGCACGTTCTACTGTTCTTAAGCATTTAAACACATTTCTAATTTAGCCCATCCTATATACGGGTCTTTCTAATTCTAATGCACTCTCTAGAGTAAATACAGATACATTTCCTATTATTCAAGTTACATATGCTAACTTTACGCTATAGGCTTGTAAATATGGTACGGATATACTTTTCATTCAAATTGCGCTCTCTCACACTCAAACTGACATAGTAGCTTATTGGTTCCTAAGCACCTGTCTCTACATGCTGATGGACTTTCACAATGGGCTGCTCATGCTGAGGTGTCACGGACCGATCTGGCCATCACAAGCAGGCCCACACGCGGAACATTCCAATGCCTCTGCTGGATAACCTGCCTTACCGGCTTCTACAATGGTGAGTCCGAGACCTGGTGCTACTTCTGTGTGCTTGTTCCTGTCAAACTACCAGCAGTCTGTCAGCAAACTACCAAACATAAGGGTAGTTCCTCTGACTCGGAAGCAGTCACTGACAAACTGGATGTGATACTTACAGCCATAAAAAGATCTCGAGTGTCGCTAGAGTCTAAGCATGGGCGGAAAATCCGTTCCGCTCGCGGATTTTGCGTATTTTCGGTAAATTCGCAATACGCGAACTCTCGCGAATTTACCGAAAATCCGCAAATTCGCACGCAGCGGATTTTTTTGCTTGGTGATACAATATTGCGGCGTGTGGCGTTCACTTACCGTCATTCAGCGTTTGCCGAGTTGTTTTTCTCGATATTTTACAAGTGCTGCACCATTTTGGATCTGGCTGCGGGATCCCGCGGGAGTTTGGCGACGCATCGCAAGAGTTTGCAATTGCGAACATGTAGATGCGGCGGGCAGCAACAATCTCGCACTCGCGAAATTACAAAATTTGCAATTCAGCACAAGAAATCCACAGCAAGCAGCATAAACCTTCTGAAAATGATGATTTTTATCAGAATAACTCCTCAGGTTGACATTTGCCTGCACTTTTTTTGATTTGAGGCCTTTTTGACTTTCTGTGGATCACTTTTGGATTAGAAATCAACTTTCACAAGTAAGTTTGTTTGGGCCATTACAGTTGCTGTTCTGCAGAAAAACGAGTTTTGCAAAACTGAAAGCACTCAGCAGGTGCAAAAGTTCACTTATCATTAGTAACCATTCCATGTAGTGCTTCCTGAGGGGTCCCTCCAGAGTTCAGTTGCCTACGTACAGTTGCTGTTCTGCAGAAAAACGAGTTTTGCAAAACTGAACGCACTCAGCAGGTGCAAAAGTTCAAACTCATCATTAGTAACCATTCCCTGTAGTGCTTCCTGAGGGGCCCCTCCAGAGTTCAGTTGCCTACTTGCAACTATTCTATCACCCTGCTCTGACCCTCACAGCAGGCTCATAGAATAGCTACAAGTAGGCCACAAAGGTCCTGGGAAAAAAAATTGCACTGCAACAGAAAGCAAATTACAGATAAGGAAGCAGGTGCCAGAGAGGAAGTTTAAATTCAGTGACACATTAATCAACCCCAAATTAATTCATGTCAGTTGAAGCAGGGCAGGTGTGCTTGCTTCCCCCCCCCCCCATAATCTACAGTGAGGAATCAGAGGGTGGCAGTGATGTACCAGAGGGTGGCATGGGTGAATCAGAGGGTGGCAGTGGGGAAACAAAGGGTGTTTGAACCTGTGATGATGAACCAGACGTAGAAACAACAAAGTCGCGACTGTTGCGAGCCGACAAGTAAGTTCGCAATTGCGAACTGGTACAAAACCCTCGCGAACTGGCAGAAACCCTTGCGAACACAAAAAAAATCTGCAAATTCGCGAGAGTTTGCGGATTTTGCGGATTGCGAGTTTGCATATACACAAATTCGCGAACGCCAGATTCGCAAAATTCGCCCATGCTTTTAGAGTCAATGATTGACGCAGTTGCCATGGATCCTAAGCTTCTGAGAGATAAAATTAGCAGACAGGGTGCATTCAACAGAACAATCACTGGCAACTCTTCAAATGCAAGCTAAAGAAACTCAATCCCACCTCCACATACTGCAAGAGAAGATAAGCATCCTGGAAGACAGTGCGGAGGATTCTGAGTATACATCAGGGAAAAAGAATATCCGATTGGAGAGTCTCCCAAAGGGGTGGGGGGCAGAGACACGGAGGCATATCTTGAAGGCTGGATATGTGGTTTTTCTACCTGTGAATATGGTTTCACCTTTCTTATCAGTGGAATGGGCCCAACGGGGTTCCGAAACGATGACCCCCTCCAGGTGTTCCACTGGGTCCGATAGAGGTGTGACTTACGCACTATCAGGACAGATATGTTATCCTGAAATGAAGTCCGAAGACAGGACGATGTAACCGTTGGAAATGTTAAGGTTATGATATTCCTAGAATATACACTGGTAATCCAGGGGGAACCTAACACCTTCCTTGAAGTAAAATGTGAACTGAGGGATCACAATGTCCAATATACACTCCACTTCCAAGCCCGCTTACGCGTCCAGGTTAATGTCATAATGTTCTTCTTCACTGATACCAAAGAGGCATGGTCCTGGATGGAAAGTTGTGGAACAGCAGAGTCAGGCCCTGACATGGCTCCGCAAAGATAGAAATCCTCTGTAGGGGGCAAGTGCAAGGAGTGTGCGCGATGCCCACTGTTATTGCCCCCTTGTGTGCTTAGTTCCCTGAATCTTGAAGAAGTCACCCAGGAGTGACATAGGGTATGGCAGGTGACGATGGACTTTTGGGACCCCATACCACAATTCAGTGCAGCTGGAGATGGATCTTAAAAATTGTGAGACGCCTACTCTGTCACATCGGACATTCTTCTTCCAATCACTGATGGGATGCCCAGGATGACTTAGCAAATATCATACACTATCCTTTAATGTCTTACCCGATTGAGATTATGTACTTACAATTATTTGATAAATGTTTCACTTCTACTGAATATTCTTTTTCTTTTAAGACATTCTTTGCAGCCATACGACTCTTCCACATCTGTTGTGGTCTGGGAGGGTGTTGGTGGATTACCTGTCTCGTAACATCCAGAACTATCTGTGTGCTTTCCCCACCCCTACCCACCAACCCCACCTCTTCCCCTCCTCCTCCTCCTCTTCCCCCTTCTCCAGCCCCCCTTGTCTTCTACTTTCGCACACATGATCCTTTGTTCCAAAAATCTTTTCCACCTCATGACACTGGGAGACTGATTTCCTGATTAATTTTCCTTTGTGATTATCTTTTGGTCCGCAACGTTGGCTTACTGAACTGTCCCTAACAACATGCCTGTGTCCATTGCTCACAACAAGTGGGGGTCTTTATGGTCATCGAGGCCGGCTTTGATTCCTGCTTCTTGTGGGATGTAGATGCTGTTCAAACTCTCACTTCACTGCCTACCCCTTAGACCAGCCCCTTCCTGCCAGTCCTTTAGTTCTACTGGTTTGGGCAGGTTCCTGTAATACCCCTGCTCCCAATGGTATGACTTGTTTGTTGCTTTTATGTTATATTTTGTTTTGTTGCTGTTGTGATCTGCACTTGCTCTCTTGCTAACTAACAGATGGGACCAGCGTAGCCCGCTTAGAGTGTGAGAGGATCCCGCAACATTTGACCCCAGACTAAGACAGCCATTAATGTTGTCCTATGGAATGTGCGAAGTATCCACCCAACGATATTTGATATTTGATATTTTTTATATTTATTGGTTTGTGTAGCGCTGAATCACCCATGAGGGTATCTCGGCGCTGGGGACGGAGGAACATAAGAACAGGAGGGAAGAAATTTAGAAGAGGTGAGTTTTTAACATCTTTCTAAATTGAATCAGATTGTTTCCTGAGTGTAACTGAGGTGGCAGGCTATTCCAGAATCGGGGGACAAGATAAGAAAATGTTTTGCCACCACTGCGAGCCTTTTTGATGCTGGGAATGGTGAGCAAATGTTCGGTGCTAGACCTGAGAGTTCGTGACGGGATATAGGAGGAGAGCTTGTTGGTGAGATACATGGGGCCCCTGCCATTACGAGCTTTGTGAATAATGCAACCTATTTTGAACTTTACCCTTTTCTTTATGGGGAGCCAGTGAAGTTGATTGAGTAGGGGTCCAGAGGGTGTTCTAGATGGGGCATTGTTGGTGAGTCGGGCAGCAGTATTCTGCACTACCTGGAGTTTATTAATGGCACTTTTGTTGGCCGAAAACAGGAGGGCATTACAATAGTCAACCCTACCTAATATTAGGGCCTGCATGAGTGTTTTTTTTTGCAGAGGAGGATAAAAGAGGAAAAATCCTATGCAGAAGGCCAAGAACATAATAGCAGGAACCTGCGGTGGTATTGGCATGTGTGTTATGTGTGAGTTTGTGATCAATCTTGACACCTAGGTTTTTAACCACTTCTTTGGGAGAGGGGGCGGTTCCCAGCTCTTCTGGCCACCAAGTAGGTGACCAGAGAGTGGTAGCTCCTCCAAACAACATGATCTCTGATTTGCCCCCATTTGAGTTGTAAAAAGCTGTTATGCATCCAGGCAGCTATAGATTTCATGCCTTCGGAAAACAATAGGTCAGTGTTAGGTGTATTTTTATCAAATGTTAGAAGAAGCTGGGTGTCATCTGCCTATGAGATTGGAGGGAACCCCAAGGATCTCATGAGTCTGGCCAGGGGGGTGACATATTTATTGAAAAGGGTAGGGCTTAGGCAGGATCCCTGTGGGACTCCCTTGCTCACTTTGGTAGTGGCAGATGTAAAAGATCCCATGGTAACTGTTTGAGTTCTATCTGTAAGAAAGTTGGTGATCCACTTCAGTGCTGGCCCCTGAATGCCTATGTCTTGGAGCCTTTCCAAAAGGATGTGATGTGAAATGGTGTTGAATGCTGCTGACAGGCCGTTGTCAGTAGTTCTGCGTATATTATCGGTAACTTCAAGAAGGGCGGGCTTGGTACTAAGTTTCGCCCGAAACCCAGACTGAGAAATATCCAGCAGTTGGTGAGTTTTCTGATAATTAGACAGGTGTCTATTAATGTACTTTTCAATGAGTTTTGACTGAAAAGGTAAAAGAGATATGGGTCGATAATTAGTGATTTCGGTGGTTGGGGCCTTGGGGTCTTTACATATGGGTTTAATTTGCGCATCTTTCCTGGCCGATGGAAGGCGGCCCTCCCTAATGGAGCAATTCAGAATAGAGCAGATCGAGAGAGCTAGTTGTTCCGCAAATTTAGCATAAATCCTGGCTGGGATGGTATCCAAGGGTGAGCCAGATTTCATTGCTTCTATAAGGGATATCACTTCCTTCATATGAAGCTGGGGAAAGTTGTGGAGTTGGGCAGATGTGTTGTAAGTGTCAGGAGGGCAGACCATCGGGGGAAGGGAAGAAGTGTTAGCATCAATAATTTTCTGGTGAATAGCATCAATTTTGAGGATAAAATGCTCCAGGACATCATTGCATATGGACTCTGAGGGGGGTTCCACAGTGTCACATGCTGATGGGCTAGAGTAGGCTTTTACTATTTTAAATAGTTCTCTGGAATTGGATCCAGCCTTCTCCAATAGATGAGTGATGTGCATTTTGCACGCTGTTTTAATGTTATTATGATAAGCTGCTAGTGCGCATTTGTATATTCTGTATATTCTTACTAAAGTCGGAGGCAAACACACATAGCATATGTGCAAGTATCATACATTAATGAGCAGGAGGCGTCCAGATTGCAGAGGAGATAGAGAGGGCAAATGTTCTCCAATTACTCCACATATGCCTGGCAGGTATTGATATGGATTCAAGTGGAGGTCCCTTTCTTTGCCACACATACGGTCATAGACCCAGGGGGTGAAACATCCTCGAAGAGGCCGTTTAGATGGGTGGAATGTGCTCTTTAGAGTAATTTGTGACCCAATGTGGAACAGGCTCTGTTCCTTAATGCATTATCAACAACACTTGTGCATTGGAGCGGCATGCCCTGTTGTGCAGTGATTTTAACAGTGTTAAAGATGTGGAGCTGAACTGTAGCTACTTCTAATGCACATTCGCTCAGCATATGGTTACAACACAGGGAATTGTTAGATGTTTCATGTCACCATAACACTAGCATAAGGATGTACTTGTTTTACTCCATGTTCTTCTTGATTCATTTGTTTGTAACCATAGCGTTTTCCCTAGCATCACTCATGCAGATTATCTTGGCCTTCCACACTCTGATCACAACCCACACCAATTGCAATTGCTGCTGCATTGGGAGCCCCCCCAACCGATACCCACCTGGAGGGTGCAGTTGTGCACGTGACAAGATCCCTCATTCTGAGCTTCTATATGTGACAGTTTAACTGAGTGGTTTGCTATAAACACCAGTTCGGCCTCCTCTCCATTAACAAAATGAGGTGCCTTCAATGTATCCATCAGAGGGCACTGTTTGGAGAATAACCTAAACATGTTAGGCCAGTGGTTCCCAAACCTTTGACTCCTGAGGACCCCCACTTAATCACTACTGGAAGCCGGTGACCCCCAAGCAATTTGTACAATTTAAATTTCTTTTAGAAAATGCCTTTTGAAGCAGAGGCAATTTCAAGAGGGAGACAGCCTGAATTGGGTCTACTGACATGGACATGTATGCATACAGCAGTGTACTAGTTAGTGGTACAAGTCTCCTGCTCTCAGCCATATCAGCAACCCTACATTCTCATTCAAGAGCCTTGGATTGGTGACCCTTCCTTACAGCAACAGGTTGAATGATTGTGAATTATTAACATTTTTTCCTACTCACAGTTTAAGAAGGTCTAAAATATTATACAATTATGAAGCATTTTATAATAAAGACTTGCCCCAAGGAGCAACGAATATTGTGTAAATTCTAACAAGATAGTGCAAAAAGCGATGAGTCCAGTGTACAGAGCATATTCAAGGTCTATATTAAGAGTTCATCGTGGAAGTGCAAGAGATGGCAGGAAGGTATCTGCACAGGAGGCATATTGTTTCAGCGAGATCATGGAACAATGCTATGCCAATTACCATAAATCCCTGTTAAACATAATCTTTAGTCACAGACAGCAGAACAACAGTTTACCACCAAGGGCTGAGCAGTGCAGTTAAGGCATATTTCAGAGAGGCCTCGCCTGGCACCTGACATGACCCTCTCCTATTAGGATGCCCACTGCCCCATCCCTTGCCAACAACAAACTGCAAAGGCTACACAAAATAAGAGCTTGTCTGAATATGAAAGCTTGACAGCACACATAATTCACCCAAGGGCGTGTGGAAAGTGAGCAGCACGAAAATCCTACTCCTGATCCTGGCTGCATCTATTTTTACCTGCCTGCCAAGTAACAGTAACCTATACACATGTGCCTTTCAACGCTTTTTATTGTATTGCCTGTATTTTCATTGTTGTGTCTGTAACTGCTGTTGTCTGTCTTCCCCCGTGCCCCTTTTTCTTCCCTCTGTTCCCCTCGCTGTCCCCGTGCTCTCTCTGCCCGGTCTTCCCTTCTGTACCTCTCGCTGCCCCGTGTCCCTGCCCGGTTTTCCCTTCTGTTCTCCTTGCTGCCCCCATGCCTCTCTGCCCGTTCTGCCTTCTGTTATCAGTTGCCCCTATATTTCTCGTTTTTTGTGCCTGTCTGCCCTCTGTGCCACTCGTTTTTCTCTCTTTTTGTGCCCCTTTTGCCTTCTGTTCCACTCGTTTTCCCTCATTTTTTGTGCCTTTCTGCCCTCTGTTCCCCTCGATTTTTGTGCCTTTCTGCCCTCTGTTCCACTCGTTTTTTGTGCCTTTCTGCCATCCGTTCCACTCATTTTTCCCTCGTTTTCTGTGCCCTTCTGCCCTCTGTTCCACTCATTTTTTGTGCCTTTCTACCCTCTGTTCCACTCGCTTTTCCCTCATTTTTTTGTGCCTTTCTGCCCGCTGTGCCACTCATTTTTCCCTCGTTTCTTGTGCCTTTCTGCACTCTGTTCCACTTGTTTTTCCATCGTTTTGGTGCCCTTCTGCCCTCTGTTCCACTAGTTTTTTGTGCCTTTCTGCCCTCAGTTTCACTCGTTTTTCCCTAGTTTTTTTGTGCCCTTCTGCCCTCTGTTCCACATGTTTTTGTGCCCTTCTGCCTTCTGTGCGACTCATTTTTTCCTTGTTTTTGTGCCTTTCTGCACTCTGTTCCACTCATTTTCCCCTCATTTTTTGTGCCTTTCTGCCCTCTGTTCCACTCATTTTTTGTGCCTTTCTGCCCCCTGTTCCACTTGTTTTTGCCACATTTTTGTGCCCTTCTGCCCTCTGTTCCTCTTGTTTTTTGTGCCTTTCTGCCCTCTGTTCCACTTGTTTTTCCCTCGTTTTTTGTGCCCTTCTGCCCTCTGTTCCACTCGTTTTTTGTGCCCTTCTGCGCCACTCATTTTTTCCTTGTTTTTGTGCCCCTTTTGCCTTCTGTTCCACTCGTTTCCCCAGCCGCTGTGCCCCCTGCGGCCCGCCCCCCTAACTGCCCACTGCCCATTCGCTGCCCCCGCCTCCCGATTGTATTGTTGTGGTCTCGCCGCTCCTGCGCCAACATTCACAGCTTTTGTGTGTTGTGAGGACGGATGGGTGTTCATTTTTCACTACGACAACAGGCACTCGAGTCCTGCGAACCCCCTGAGAATGTCTCACAGACCCCTGGGGGTCTGTGGACCACAGATTGGGAAACGCTGTGTTAGGCCATATAACTAATGACATATCCCATCCTGAGGGTTGCCTGCTCGGTCTCCAGGACCGGGCACGGTTCACCAGCACCGCCCAGGCGCAACTGTATGAGGAGTGACCACGCAGTGCTGCTGGAAAGACTACGATGTCTTAATTACGCCAGGCGCACTAAGAGAGCGCACGCTGAGACCGACTGGTCGGGATCATTGTTTGCGTGGCTGATACATCAGTAATCATTTAGGCATCCTATACCGTCTATACAGTCAGGTGAGGGGCAACTATTGTATACACAAAGGGAAATTCGTGCTGCTTTCACATGCCACTACATGCAGTTGTACACATCGGTGAGCATGGAGCTCAGCAATTTCTTGGCTGTTGTCACCCTGCCACACATTTCACTCAACAAAACAACTTACCATATGCCAGTACTGGTAACTTTTTTCAACTCTTTTTTTGAGAGTGGTTAAACTGAACATCCAACAATATAACCAAGAAGACTTCTTTTTCTGTCTCAAAAAAATCTTATCTTTTTATTGATTTATTTTCACATATCAAAATTTACACATTTTATCATCTTTTTAAATTATTTTAAACATGCCACTCACCATTATACTTTACAAATACTTTTTGCCCAACATTTTCCTATCTTTTTTCACACGCAAACTTCAGGCTTACTTTCATTCATTCATCATACTACATACAAACACCCTGTGTCCTAACTATTTTAGAAGCTCTATCTTGGATTGCAATCTCAAATAACAGCCATAGTACGAGGTTCAACCAACTCTAAATGTTTAAACAGTTCAAATTTCTTTTTCAAATTCTTATGGCTTCTAACAAAAATGGTCTACACGTTTTGAACTTCTATCTTTTTGGGAGTTCTCTTCAGGACCACGCAGCTGAAACAAAAGACCAAACGGATTTTTTTAGAAAAAAAACTCTTATCACCCAACTGTCTTCCCTTTAAGCTTCTTAGCTCATTCTTTGTCAATTCTCACCTTCTGTTTCTACCGCTGGATTCAATGTGTGCTCTCTAGTTCAGAAATTTGGATCTGAAATACATGTAAATGGACTTGCGGTAAGTATATGCCTTTATTCTACTAGTTTGGTATCTACAACAGTTAGTAGTAAGGTTAAACTTACAGTTAATCCCTTTTTGTGGTGTGTTTCTTCACAACTGAAGGACCTCTTCAGGGAGGCGAGAACCTATCAACAACCCGTATATGGATTTATTATAATGTGTTCTGGTAGGGAGGGTAGTGCAAGTCTACGTAATAGCATTCTTTCACAACTTTCTGTTTTCGAAGTATATCTGTTAAAGGATGCTAAGAGAGGAAAGTTCCTTTTTCCTATCCTCAATAGCATATATTGCTTAGTGGCGAAAAGCCTGCAAATAACAAAGAGGAAGGGACTTAATTTATCCGTTCTTACAAGTTCATTTATGCCGATCAATTGTTAGAACATAAAGAAAGGATGACTTGATCGCGGGGATAGAGCTGTAGTCAGTGTGAATAAATCTATCCCGGTATCCTACGGCTTACTGTTCCCATTGTGTATTAATCATGTTGTTTCTTAGGGAAACGTCTGGATGTTGAGAAAAAATAATAAAAGTACATTTTAAATACTCTATACTTTTTGTCTGTATTCCATAATCTAAAGATGCCGTGCCATAGATTTACCTCGCGTCTCTTCACACCCGTTTCAGCTTCCGGGATACGTCAATGTTCCGCGTCTGCTGCGTCTCGGCGTTCTTGCATAGTTGCCATATAACGTACTTGAACCCCTTTACTGCGGCGGCTATTCTGCCGCAGTGCTAAGGGGGCGGAGCGGGAGAGCGGCGGGCGCATGCTGGTGACGGAACCGCTCCGTCACCAGCGTCGGTTGCGCTGTGCTTATGATGGAGCGGTTCCGTCATGGCCCGCCCGCTCACTAGAACGCTCAGCGCAGGCGCGGAATTCGCGCCGCGCATGAGCGGCGGGTGGGCCATGACGGAACCGCTCCGTCATCAGCACAGCGCCACCGCAGCTGATGACCGAGCAGTTCCGTCATCAGCACTTAAGGGGTTAAAAGTCCAGTTTACACAACCAAGGTTTCTTGGAATTAGAGTAATGTTTTGCTCCATTGGAGTTATAAACATATAACGGGCTGGTTGTCTTTTTCTGGCTTATGAAAAACGGTTTCCTCTTAACGAAGTGAAATATACTGGGCGCAGTCATTTTTGATTTTTTCTTTAATGATAATTGTCTTCAATAATGTCCTAGGTATTTCTCAGTAATTCCTGAGCGGCATGTATATTTTTTCTTTTTATTAATTAGCAGTAAATCGTAGCCCGTTTTTCTTCATCCATTCTCAAGGCCAAAGGGTGTGTGGGAAAATGCTGTGGTACTCAATGAAAAAACACACTACCTTGTGGCATCCATTTAGTTCACGTATTGGTCATATTGAAGTGAATATGTTCACATTCTTTTAAGCCCAAATTAAGAGCTCCGTGGACATAAGGTCCTTGGTATTACTGGAAAAAAAGCGATATGTATAAATGGAATTAATTCAGCTTTAGCTCAGTTTATAGATCTCTGATAATTTGTTGAGTCCATTTACTGCAGTGTTGAATTTAACAATGAGAATTGCCTCCCTCCTGTACAATTTTGCTTCTATATCTTCTCCTCTGGAGTCCTGTTCCACTTTCTAAATTATAGTGCAAATTATATATTTTTCTACATGGTTGTGCAATTTCCAGTGATTCACCAGGGCACAGTTTGAATATTCCTTTTAATTCAGGACTCATGTTGTGTAATCCTTGCTTTAACTTCTTGATTTGCTTTTCCGATATAGAGCATCTTGCATGGGCATCTAATTGTATATATTATGTACCTTGATTTACAATTTATGAAGGAATCTTGTTTCCAAAATATTGCATTATGTTCAAACAGAGTTCCTTCCTCAGTGGTGGCACAACAGATACAAGTGCCACATCTGTGGTGTCCTTGAATTGCAAGTAAACCTAAAAATTATCTTACTGTAATTTGATTTATCTGGGGCATTGCTGCTCGAACTATTTGGTTGGCAAATAACGGTTTGTTAGATCGGTTTTCGTTCAGATTTTTTACCAGGTGCCAGTTCTGATTAATTACTTTCTTTAAGAGATTAGAATTTGGACAGTACGTTGACACACATACAATTCTGTTTGGTTGTTCTTTTATTCTCTTTTGCAGAAGCGTTTCTCTCGGTGCCCACCAAGCGCATTTCATTGCCCTTTTCAGTAATTTCTTTGGATAACCTCTGTCTTTGAGATTTTCTGTCAATTTCATGGCATGTAGCATGTATTCATCTTTATAATGGCAATTCCTCCTTATTCTAAGGTATTGCTCATAAGGCAGGTTTTCCCTTAGATTTCTTGGATGATTACTTCGAAAATGTAGGGCTTTGTTACGGTCAGTTTGTTTCTTAAAAAGTGTTGTGACCAATCCCCCTTCTGCTGGGTATACCTCTACATCTAAGAACGGCATTCTTGTTTTGGAATGATTTAGACTGAACTTGATGTCCTTAGTTTGATTGTTCAGCCATTCATAAAATTTGATAAGGCCTGCCTCATTTCCAGTCCACACCATGAAGACATTGTTGAAATAACGACTCCAGTTTCCAATAAATTCTTTGAAAGGGTTATTCTGGTAAATGAATTTCTCTTCATACCTAGCCATGAATAGCATGGCTAACTCTGGGACAAATGGACACCCTATAGCTACTAATCGCATTTGGTAATAAAAATCACCATTAAAGTTGAAGTAATTTTTTCTACGAGCAAAGTTTGCCAACTCCATGATAAGCTCCATTGGAACTTGTATTGGTCTTTCTCTACTTTCAAGAAAAGATTCAATGGCCTCTAGACCTTCGTCTTGTGGGATCTGGGTATATAATGATACCACATCTAGTGTGACAAGGTAATGTACATTGTCTTCAAAGTCTATAGTTGATAGCTTATTGATAAAATCAGTGGTATCTCTTAGGAAAGATTCTACCTCTGACATGAATGGCTTTAAAAAGTAATCAACGAATTTCAAGATTGGCTCCATAAGTGACTCGCATCCCAATATTATGGGTCTGCCAGGTGGCGCTGTTTCGTTTTTATGTACTTTTGGAAGTTGAAAACAGTTAGCAGTACTGGCATATGGTAAGTTGTTTTGTTATTTGAGGCTTGGCTTTGCTGTTGGGAGCCCAAACCCACTGGTGTTTTTTGGTGACACATTTCACCCAAGCATAGAGTGGAGCTTGCAGAGGATATTACTATTTTTGAAGTGCAAGAGGCAATACGTGCCTAAGCCACCAGCAAAACACCAGGCCCGTTAGGCTGGTTCTGAATTTTATCAAGTTTATGGTCTATTGTTGGTACTTTGCCTTAAGAGACTGTGTGACGTAGCACTTTTTGCAGTGGCTCTGCCGGATACATTGAATGATGCCTTACTTATATTGCTGCCTAATCAGAGGAGAGATGAATTAGATCTGGAATCCTATAGGCCTCTTGCTTTGCTAAATACTGACTACAAAGTCTTGGTGAAAATCTGGCAGACCGGTTGGCCCCTTTGGTCCCACAACTGGTGCACCCTGGACTGTTCCCATGGGGCGCAGGGTCAGAGCTGATTTGCATATCGCCATTGTCTAACCCAGGGTGGTGTGGAGTGCAAAAAAACGATGGATTTGGGCCCAGATCTTTGGACTGGGGTGAATGTGTGACATTGATCCACATTCTGTCCATCACCTGTTTTGTTTGCAAATTCCGCCCTAAGTGCGCTGGGGATGCTCAGACGTGGGTCCCAGGCACTCCACACCACTGGAGTCAAGCTAGCCGGGCTGATGAGAGGTGTTACCTCGAAACCGGTCCGGTCCTCGGATGCTTGATTCCGTTCTGGGAAGGACATGGCTTTTGTAGTTCGGACTGGACTGTTCCCATGGGGCGCAGGGTCAGAGCTGATTTGCATATCGCCATTGTCTAACCCAGGGTGGTGTGGAGTGCAAAAAAACGATGGATTTGGGTCCAGATCTTTGGACTGGGGTGAATGTGTGACATTGATCCACATTCTGTCCATCACCTGTTTTGTTTGCAAATTCCGCCCTAAGTGCGCTGGGGATGCTCAGACGTGGGTCCCAGGCACTCCACACCACTGGAGTCAAGCTAGCCGGGCTGATGAGAGGTGTTACCTCGAAACCGGTCCGGTCCTCGGATGCTTGATTCTGTTCTGGGAAGGGCATGGCTTTTGTAGTTCGGACTGGACTGTTCCCATGGGGCACAGGGTCAGAGCTGATTTGCATATCGCCATTGTCTAACCCAGGGTGGTGTGGAGTGCAAAAAAACGATGGATTTGGGCCCAGATCTTTGGACTGGGGTGAATGTGTGACATTGATCCACATTCTGTCCATCACCTGTTTTGTTTGCAAATTCCGCCCTAAGTGCGCTGGGGATGCTCAGACGTGGGTCCCAAGCACTCCACACCACTGGAGTCAAGCTAGCCGGGCTGATGAGAGGTGTTACCTCGAAACCGGTCCGGTCCTCGGATGCTTGATTCCGTTCTGGGACGGACATGGCTTTTGTAGTTCGGACTGGACTGTTCCCATGGGGCACAAGGTCAGAGCTGATTTGCATATCGCCATTGTCTAACCCAGGGTGGTGTGGAGTGCAAAAAAACGATGGATTTGGGCCCAGATCTTTGGACTGGGGTGAATGTGTGACATTGATCCACATTCTGTCCATCACCTGTTTTGTTTTCAAATTCCACCCTAAGTGCGCTGGGGATGCTCAGACGTGGGTCCCAGGCACTCCACACCACTGGAGTCAAGCTAGCCGGGCTGATGAGAGGTGTTACCTCGAAACCGGTCCGGTCCTCGGATGCTTGATTCCGTTCTGGGAAGGACATGGCTTTTGTAGTTCGGACTGGACTATTCCCATGGGGCACAGGGTCAGAGCTGATTTGCATATCGCCATTGTCTAACCCAGGGTGGTGTGGAGTGCAAAAAAACGATGGATTTGGGCCCAGATCTTTGGACTGGGGTGAATGTGTGACATTGATCCACATTCTGTCCATCACCTGTTTTGTTTGCAAATTCCGCCCTAAGTGCGCTGGGGATGCTCAGACGTGGGTCCCAGGCACTCCACACCACTGGAGTCAAGCTAGCCGGGCTGATGAGAGGTGTTACCTCGAAACCGGTCCGGTCCTGGGATGCTTGATTCCGTTCTGGGAAGGACATGGCTTTTGTAGTTCGGACTGGACTGTTCCCATGGGGCACAGGGTCAGAGCTGATTTGCATATCGCCATTGTCTAAACCAGGGTGGTGTGGAGTGCAAAAAAACGATGGATTTGGGCCCAGATCTTTGGACTGGGGTGAATGTGTGACATTGATCCACATTCTGTCCATCACCTGTTTTGTTTGCACATTCATCCAAAAGATATCATGGCGCTGTGCTAGGACTTCTAGTTTGTGGCTGAGTGATTCATGAGTGAATTATGAGGTTGGCCGATATTATTTTCCAGAGAACAAATGAGTCTTACGATTTTTTCTGAAGACAAGATAATTCTCTGTGAGGCGGAGTTCTTGTGGTAGGTCATTCCAATGTTTAGCTGCCAGGTGTGAGAAGCTACGACCCCTTGTTCTTGTTTTCTTAATGCGTTTTGTTCAATCTAAGGTAAGGGACCACGATCCTAAGCACCTTGTGGGTATATATAATTCAACTTTCCTCTGTAGGATGAGAGGTCCCTTATGGTGCAGGGCCTTGTGTGTGTAGCTGAGCAGCTTAAATTTCGCTTTATGGCGCATTGACAGCCAATGGAGTCGTTTCAGGCACTCGGATGATGAACTGAGTCTGTCTTTATTACATACTAGTTTGACTGTGGCATTCTGCACCACCTGTAGTCATGTGAAAAGGTAGTCTGCCATGCCCACAAATAGTGCATTACCATAATCCAGCCCGCTGGTAAGTAATGCCTGCATGACAGTTCTCCTTCAAGCTTGCGAGATCCAAGGAAATAGCCTTCTTAGAAGCTTCAGTATCTTCCACACAGGGTCCCCACATGGTCCTGCATGGATAGGGTGTTGTCCATGAGCTTTAACAGGGACAATTCCTTTTGTATGCTTCCTTTGTTGGAGTGCTGGGTCGGTCCTCGAGAGATTTGCGGCAAGAGCCCCCGCAGTATCTCGCCATGCAGTATCTGCATGTATTGGGCACGGGTAGCTACTTAACTCGATGGCTTGCAAGCACTTTACACATGCTCACAGCTATCCAGCTCACTGCACTGCGCAGCCATTGGGATGCAGATCTAGTGCACGATTGCACAGATAGAGAATGCTGGACTATCTTGGCTTATCCCACCCTAGTATCTAGGAATGGCAGTTTTAAATTGATGCAATTTTATATTTTGCACAGAGAGTATTTAACTCCCAGCAAAATCAACAGATATTTCAATCGCACTGATGCTGTCCGCCCCCGCTGTCTTGCCCCTGATGTGGGACTCCTACACATACTTTGGTCCTGCCCGTCACTTATAGAATATCAGAGGGAGGTCAGTACACACTTAAAATGATGCACAGGGGACACTGTGGACTACCTGGGAGGTGTGTATGCTTGGCCTCCGTCGGTGCACTATAAAATACAGAACGGCGACATGATTTGTGGACCTAGCCCTTATTTTGGAGAAAAGACTGAACACCCGTAAATGGAAGTCGGCTAACTCCCTGGTTGCCTCGGCATGGGTTTTATCCATGATGGCGTGGGCGCACGGGAGAGCGCAGCGCTGCATAGGGAGGAGGTGAAGAGTCTCCGTAAATATCCAGGGGCAGATTTACAGGGGCCTTGCACCACTTTTGCGTCTTTTTTCACATGTTAAAAATGACGCAAAAGTGGCGCAAGGGCCTTAAATAATCCCCCCAATCTCTAGCACCTGGGATGCGCTTCTGTAAAAGCTCTGTGGGGGTGTATCAGATGCAGATCATTCCCATTGAAGATCCAACACCACCTCTTCCCCCGTGCTATCATGCATGTCCTGGTGATATCTGGGATGCAACTCTTAGGACATTCTCTCTGTCACCTTGAGCAAGTGCAGGGTTTCTTTCTTTTCAGTTCTCTTCCCTACAGTTATAAGCAGTCGTAAAATATGGCATTTCTAAAAAAGACTGACTCGCACAGCCTGTATATACCCCTGCTCCTTGTCCTATACACACCTGTTATTAGAGTTATACTGATTATTAGCATCATACAATGGCCTGTTTTCATAATTCAAGTTATTGTGACATGAAATGATGGTGATTGATACAGCTTGTACTGTTGCTTGCTTTAAGTCCATGCTAGGTTTTGTAAAAGAAAAAGAAAAATGGCAATAAAAACTATTTTTTAAGAAAAATTTATGTTTTCTCAGGGGAAATAGTTAAGAAGAGCTGTGAAGCGTTTTATCCAATAAAACAGCAGTTGGAACTCTGCTCAGTCACTGACTTTCTCACTGTCTATTGGTTCTGGCAACAGACATGGTGAAGAAACAACTCAACTGTAATAAATTATTACAGTACAGAAGTTAGGTCATTGTCTTATTGCAGGGGATTAGTGATGTCACAACTTGACTGTGATAAGGGAATTAGATGCGAATTCCATTCTGTAATTGCAGATTTCCATACATTGTAGATGTACATCACAGACTTATATAGGAGTTTACAAACCCTGCATTGACGCAACTGCGGTTAGAGCAAAAATACACAAAGATAGGCAAGTCAACACACCGAATGAAGTGATAATTCTCAATAGCTCAGGATACTGTCTGGGCACAGCCAGGATACTGAAGTGCCTGTCTTACTAGATACCTTTGGAAAGCAGCAAGCATTTTTCAATTATGAAGGCTGCCATTTTAGTCACACTCATCATTAAAAGTCAAGATAAAAACAGGTTTTCCAACAATACCTCTTCTGAAAATGCTGTGCCCAGACTTGCCTAAGGCTTGTCAGAACGATAGCTTCAGTTATGTAAAGTATACATCCTTCTCGAATGTGACAATGTACCTAACATTAACTGCTCACGCAAACATACACATAAAGACACACGCAGGCCACGGATTGACTCCTAACACACAGACATGCATGCATAGAAATATGCAAAAGCATGTTTCCTACCTCGTTTCAATAACTGAATGCAGGGAGAGCCTAGAAACTGTCCCCACTCACTTTTAAGGCTCTTTATCCACGACCATATCATCACATCAGATCAAATATCTCTACACCTTACACTGGCCAGCAAGTGGAAATGACAATCTCCTTTTTAATAGCCAGGAAAAGAATACCTTTCACTCTGTTCACATGGATGATGTTCGTTATAGGTTTGAACTCGTCTTAAACTGAAACTATGGCAAGGGCCATCCATTTTTGCCAAATTATTTTAACCAGCTTGCCTGTCAATTTCAAATATTTTCTTCATGAGTTAAATGTCCGGTGCTTGTATTGTCCGTGCCGACGCTTCTCATTTCATTCAGCTTTAGAAGGATTCATGTCTGGGTGGTTCCCCTTCTATGTGTGCTTGTGACCTGGCGGTTACACAAAGATCTCTAGAGTCTGTGCACTAACTCACTACGCTATCTTTGATCCCGCACTATGGAGCCAATTTACAGTGGTAAGTTCATCTCGCTTAAGCCTGCCAGGAATTCAGAAAGGGATTCCTGACAAGTTTAAATCCTGTAAGTGGATTTCTCCGCACCCATAAATCCTACTCAAAGGGTGGGAATACGAGCTTTAATAGGTGGGTTAACCATGGAAGTTTAGGAATGCCCACAAACAACTGCATTGTTGGGCATTCCCAAACTCCTCACAATCCCACTTCCAGCTCTCAGATTTGGACAGGGAATACAGGAGGAGGTTTCTTCACAAGAAGCAATATTTTATTGATAGAGAAAATTTACAAAGAAGTAGATTACACAGGGGTTTCGTGTCCACACAATGGGAATTGAAATGGATTCCAATTGGAACATTATGTAATTTCCAGGAATCCTCATGAATACCGGCCCTTAGCATACTTATATGGATCGCTGGAATTGTTATAGTCTCCAGAAAGCAGTATATCTACCCTCAGATGTAGAGATACATCTATCAGTGCAGATTTACTCCTTATTTTTGGAATCAGCCTTTGATGAGTCAGCGTACTTAGAAAATGCGTCACGACAGGGCTGCACCGCTGCTCCTGCATGTGCTGCATCACCTAGAGAAAACATAATAGAAACAATATTAGAAAGGAAAAACCAACAAACTAGTTACAAAGGAGAGACAGAGCGGCCAGAAAGAGGACAAAAGAGAAAAAGGACTGGAAGACATGGAAGAGGGTATCAAAAGCAACTTAAAAGACTAACAGCCCGATTCATCATTGTGAAGTTTTGTGAGTCTGAAATAGCGATTAATAAGGAATCGCTATTCCAGACTCGCAAAACGGGATTCATGTAGGAATCACAATATTTTTTGCGATTCCTACAGGTTCCTTATTTGCGATTAGCTAATTGCTAATCGCAAATAAGGAATGACTTCCCATTCATTCCTATGGGCCTAAAGGCCCATAGGAATGAATGGGGAGTCATTCCTTATTTGCGATTAGCAATTAGCTAATCGCAAATGAGATTGCGATTTCAAGGGTGCAGGGGTGTCCAAAGGACACCCTGTAACACCCCTGAAATGTAAATTTACACAGATGTTACACACACACATGTCCAAAGGACATGTGTGTGTGTAACATGCAACTTAGAAAAATGCTTTTAAAAGCATTTTTCTAAGTTTACGCTATTTACCACGAGGTTTAACCTCGTGGTAAATAGCTGCCAAAAATTGCGATTTCGCAATTTTAAAATGGATCATGAATTGCATTTAAGGAATCTCAAATAGAGATTCCTTAAATGCAATTCCTCGCAAATGTGCGAATTCTTAATTAGCGAATTTTGCATTTGGGATGATGAATCTCAAATGCAAAAACTGCTCTCGCAAAGGGCCAGATTCTTAGAATCTGGCCCTTTGCGAGCGCAATTTAGCTTGATGAATAAGCCTGTAAGGGCCTCATTATAAGTTTCACGGTCCATAGCGTCACCACACCCATGGTGGCGGTCCAACCACAGCCACACCGCGGGCCCGCCCACAGCATTATGAGTGTGGAGTGCTGCGGTCAGGAGCACTCCCAAGCATATTAGGAGTTGTCTGTCCAACCCACTTTTCATGGTGGTGAGCCTGCCATGAAAAGGGTGGCAGAGAGGCAACCCTGCTGCTCCTGGGCCTGCATGCTAGGGGGGCACACATATTACCCCCTGGTTTTGCACCCCCAGTTCCTGCAAGGTGTGGTATAATCAGGCCCTAAGGCTACTTCCTCTTGGGACAAAGGAAGAGAAGTCAGACCTGCAAAGAACGAAGGGCATCTAGACAAAGGAGGAGGAAGGGGAGACATCCATTAGGACTGTGACAGAGACCTCGAGTATCAGTGACACCAACTGGAAAGAGAAATGCCAAGACTGCAATGAAGGGGAGAAGTTCTGCAGAATCTCCAAACGAGCAGTTTCAGAACCATGGATCTTGCTGCATCGCACAACGCGGAACTAGTTTGAGGAGTAATGCCCACCAGCCTCTCACCAGTGCGATGCATTCTCCTTCTATGCCCAGAGAAGGACCCAGGGGCCAGCCTGGTGCATAGATAAACCTCATCGAACAGAGGCAAATTAGAAACTAGGGGCAATTGGCCTTTAATCTCTAACATGGACCCCAACAGATGTAGGTTTTGCTTCTTTTGTAGTTTTTGTGACTGTTTTGGATATTTTACCTTACTTTATTCATTTATTTTGGTTTCTTCTGATCTATTCTCACTCATGGAACTCGAGCTACAAAGCAAACCCCACAGAGCATAGTGTAAGTACAGAATAGGTATAAGTAGGTCAGTGGTGGTTACCCAAGAAGGAAAAATATACTGAGAAAGAACTTGAGAGAGACAGAAAGAGAGAGGTAAAGGACAGAGCATGAGCCCACTGTAACAGACCAGAAATAAGGAGACTGTTTCTTTAACATTATTTTACTTGGGCCTAACACTTATCTGGTTTTGTTCACCATGACTGGTGCTGGCGATGAAGTGCTGGGCTACCAGGGAAGCTTCAAGCCCTGGGATCAAGTCTTGGCCTGTAACTGAGGACCCATTATCTAACACTGTTGTATAAAGGCACCTTGAACTTTAATAACGTATTACTGAAAATTTGATATAAAATAAATGTATAAGACTTGCTTTACCCGTCAGTTCCATGCTTGTGGAACAAACGTTAAGCCCACAGCCACACACCCCTGTGTGTTATTTTCGTGCTGCATTTTTAATTGTTTATTGACGTCATACAATCAGGCAATCTGGGGCACAGCGTAATTTACATGACTGGAGACAATCTGATTGACGTCCTTAAGGTAACGCGATGGAGTAGGGATGTCAATCAGATCGTCTCCAGTCGTATAAGTTATGCTGTGCCCCGTATTGCCTGATTCGTTCAGCAAACTTTTGCCGCACATATGGGCCTGAATATAACGTTCCATGGATGGTCTGGGCACCACCGTCATGGTTTCTACAAAATAACCGGATTTGTCCTTAGTTGGCCCTTGCCACTTTACGGGCATTGGTATAACCAGCTTTTGGACTCCAATTGAGCAATGCAAGATTGATGACGGTCACTTCACCTGTCCCCTTGTCCTGAGGAAGATCCGCATGGCTGAGGTATTAAAGTCCCTCGGTTGCCGATAAGCCGCATTGAAACGTCGACGCTACCCCCTACAGCACCTGGACCAATTCCCCTTCCCTATTACCCCGGTTTACAGCCTTAAGGAAACTCTCCTTACAACTTTAGGAAATATAATTCAAAGGAATAATTTGCATATGGCCAGGTTGCATCTAACTGTTTATTGGATATCAGTTTTGTACAGTCTTGTAAATATATGCCCTTTACTTTTCTACACACTTTGAGCTCTTTTGAAGCCTACATATACACTTGCAAAAAAGAAAAAATGTCCTGAGAGGTTTTTTTAGAAAAACATTTAGCAAGCAAAGGGGACAGGGAACCAGAAGGAAGGCAGCTGAAGCGAATCCCTCTATAGAATTTATTTTTTGTAGGATTCATTTCAAGCATATGAATCTATGGATATTGGAAAGCGATAGAAAAACGTTCTTTCGAATAGAAATGCACGTGGCCGGATTGGTAGCTTGCAAGTTTTACAACTGAAATATAAACTGCAGATCAAGCTAGAAAGGGGATTTAAACGAATGGTAAAATATGAAGACACAGGAGCCCTGTTAAGCAGTACGCAGTTGGGGGCATTTTATCAAGACAGGCGATAAAATTATCGCAATTTTTGCGGCTGAAAACGGCCGCTAAAACTGCGATAATGGGCTTGATAATATGCTCTATGGAATTCCAATTGAAGCCCATGTTAGATGTGAAGGACATCTAACATGGGCTTCAATTGGAATTCCATAGAGCATATTATCAAGCCCATTATCGCCGTTTTAGCGGCCGTTTTCTGCCGCTAAAACGGTGATAGTTTTATCGGCTGTCTTGATAATATGCCCCTTGATTTTTAAAGTCTTTAGGTGGAAAGAAAATTCTGCGAGAACAGTTTCACGAAAAGGCTCTAACAAATGTAAAGGGCAGTGCCACAAACATTTTGAGATGTATGAGGAACACATGATAGCATTACCTCTCATCTATATTCTCCTCGTCCAAAATTCTAACTTGGTGAGTCATTTCTGCCTCCCAACGGACTTGTTTACATGCGTTATGGAATATGCTCTGTTGTATTTAACCTCTCTCTAAAACGTTAATTACATATAGAGAACATTCTGTTTTAACAGTATGTGCCAATAAACTTTATTTCTTTCTCACCCCTTTTGGTATTTCCCTATCCTCGCCTTCCCTTGTTGACCCCTGAGTTTTATCTACAATCGTATGCCTGGGTGTCTGCCCTAGAATGTCGGGGACAAAATGCTGGCATTGTTGTGAAGTGACATGGAAGTCTCATTTGGCAAATAAACTTTTTCCAACTGAATCTGGCTTTGTGTCTTTGATTATATCACACTCCCACTCAGTATAGTCTTTCTTCTAACTTTATGGGTTAGACGAATACTCCTCCACCTGTATTTTTCTCTCTTTGGCAGACATTCAGACAGATGATATGTTTATTTATTTTTATTTATCTTGTCATCATATATGTAGTTTTCTACTTACGGCATGGCTAGTCTCGGTGCTGTTCAGTTAGCCGACTCGCTCCCCACGGCTGTGATGGGCTTGGAGGGTGAGCTTCCATTGTGTCAGTGGTCAGTGTCGTTGGGGAACTTTGGAGCCTCAGCCCTGTGCCGGTGCTGCTGTGTGAAACAGGGGTTGGGAGGGTAGAGATTTGCTTTTATAAAGCACAATTCTCCCAGTAGACAAGATTGTGTCTCATCCTCCCCTATAGGAAGGTGCTGCTCCTAACATGCCTTGGGCCCAGCATTTGCAGCTGACTGCGAGGGTAGCTCAGACCCTGCCTCTTCTGCATCACTTTACTGGGTGAAACAATGGAAAAGTTATAAGCTCTTTTAAAGCAACTTAATTTG
Source organism: Lissotriton vulgaris (assembly GCF_964263255.1). NCBI lineage: Eukaryota > Metazoa > Chordata > Amphibia > Caudata > Salamandridae > Lissotriton > Lissotriton vulgaris. Next base: position 902,824,289 of record NC_141687.1, read on the forward strand.
GAGCCTGAGATGGAGGAGGAAGAGACCAAGAAAAGATCAACATTGGAAAAGTTATAAGCTCTTTTAAAGCAACTTAATTTGGAGCCTGAGATGGAGGAGGAAGAGACCAAGAAAAGATCAACATGATGATCAGGACTCTAGTCGCAGAGGAAAATATGTGTAGGGCATCATTATTCGTAACCTCCTCATCCATATTAGAGAAGTTGTGGGTTTTGAAATGAAACCACAACAGGAGAAAGGTATTTTATGCTCAGAACAGTGGTGCCCAGGTGGACAATCTGCCTCTGCATGATTTCATAAAGCAAATTGTGAAGTGTGATAGGACATGGTGGGAGGAAGGGATTGATATAGGGATCGGGATCTGTGGGGGTGCAACTGTTACCGGACCTGATGGTGCTATGATGGCATGAGGGTAGGACGGCACTCACTGACTGGTAGTCCTCCTTCCTATGACGGAGGCGGGCACATGGCATAGTGTGGCATACAATTTATTTGTTGTTACTGATGTGTATTCTCCTGTATTCCTCTTTTTTGTTTCATTGTGTACTTGTATGTACTGCCGCTTTCCTCAATGATTTCTATGATGCTCTCTTCACTGTCTGTATATACAGTTTGTGGGAGACGGGCATGTGCTGCCAGTAAAACTGGGAAAATCTGAAGAAAAAAATGTTCAAAATAAAGTAAATTGCGCTGAAGGAATGGAATGACATATACAAACTATGGGGCAAATTATCATGGGGGTTTATCTCCGCTTTTTTGGCTTTAAAAGCCAAAAAGCGGATATAAAATTATCTCCCTATTACCTAGCTGTCGCTAACACCAGTTAGCGACAGCTAGTAGGAGAGCAACCATCTTGTGCCCCACTTTGCATGTCAGTGATATTTATCACTAATGACATGCAAAGTGGGCGTGCCAAGATGTTAGCGGCTGGAAACAGTCGCTAACATCGCTATCTCTTATTACCAACTTTTGGAGATATTCGCGCTAAGCGCGAATATCTCCAGAAGCTAACACCTGCCCCTGAGCAGTTCTTATGAAGAAGAATACTCGACATATGTCAAAGTAGCCTGATGCACAGCGTGAATCCATCCTGGGAGTGTGAACCAAAAGTTTGTAAACAATATCAATGTTCGTAAGCAATTTGTCCAAAAAAATACACTCAGTATTCTACCATAGAATCAAAGAAATGAAACATGTAATATTTGTTCTTCTTGATTTGATAGTTTTTATAATGCAACAAACATTTCATATGTGGACAATGTTCATAATCACAGAATCCGGGTCCTTGAAATATATATTTCTTCAAGTACAGTAAAGTTACAAATCCCAATGCATTTCGGGCTTTTCCATTAGCCCTTCATCAGGGGAATCTAAAGAAACAATGGTACAGTTTAGTACTGGAAAGTATAAGCTGCAGGCTTTCTACCACCCAAACGCGGAGGTGAGGAGGAGCAAGCGCAAAAAAACAATAGTCAAAAAAGAAAGAAGCATAGGGTAAAAGGATAAGGATAAATACAGAGCAAGAGGGTATCCACCCTCAGTCATTCAACAAGCAGAAACCAGAACTCGCGCTCTCAAAAGAGAACAACTACTGATCAAAACTTCAAAGCCCACGACTTCCAAAAGAGAAGTTTTTGTTTCCACTTACTCGACTCAATCCAACATGCTTAAAAGTATCATCACTGACAGATGGTCTCTACTGCAATCAGAAGTAGATTTCAAAGACTTGTTTCTCGAAACACCTATGTTTGCTTATAAAAGAGCACCCAATTTAAAAGAGATATTGAACAAACAACCGACCCATCTGGTCACATACAAAGGAATGTCAACTTGCATGAACTGCTCGAACTGCAGCGATATGATAAAAGGTCACACCATCAACCACCCAAGGTCAGGCAAACCTATTCATCTCAAGATTAATGCTACATGCAATAGTCATCATTTAGTGTACTTCATCAAATGCCCATGTGGCCTATTTTACATAGGGAAAACTAAAAGACCCTTACTTGGAACTCCCTCCCCATCCACCTCCGTCTGACTCAAGACCACCTCTCCTTCAGGAAGCAACTCAAGACCTGGCTGTTCGAGCAGTAGCGGACCCCCCTCCCCCAAGCGCCTTGAGACCCTCCGGGTGAGTAGCGCGCTATACAAATTTCTTGATTGATTGATTGACTATGCAAATGAGGCCCATTTAGAGTCACTATATGTCACTTTATCTTTTGTGTATATCTGAAACACTGTACTGGGAGCTGCCCTCCTGTTGGATACGCCGGGTTTAGCCAGCCAGTGTGGGGGGTCATAAATGGCATGTTTGTCCATAACAGGGATGAGCTTTGATCAATGAGACAGTTTTAAGTCGGCTGACCTAGGTTTGTATCACATGCGATCCCCAGAGAAATTCAATTAAAATTCTTTAATTTAGTTTATATATATATATATATATATATGTATATATATATATATATATATATACTATCGCACAAGATCCCATCCAACTTAACTAAGCAAAGCAGCACACCAATTCCATACACAAGTGTTTATTTGTGCAAATAAAATTATATATATGTATTTATAAAATCTCCATTACTGCCAGAAAATGCCATAAGCCTGCCTGTACGTACCGGTGCCAGCAATGGCGGCAGGAGCCTCCCAATAAAATCACAAAAAATCCTGTCCGGCTTAATGAAGGAAAGCAGCACACCAATTCCATACCCATTTTTTTATTTGCACAAATAATAACATGTACAAACATATATATATATATAAATACATGCATATATATATTTCAGGGTCTATAACGATTTGTGCATATTTGTAAAAGAAAAGGGAATACGTACAATCTTCATTCAATAATGTTATTTAATTATTACAAAAAGTAACATAATTACATAGAAAATATACACTGATTTGAAGCAACACTTATAAAAGATGGGTCATCATATAATACAATATTTTGAAATTAGGTATTAGCAGGTTAATTGGTATTTTGTCAGATGAATCCAACCAGGGTCTGTAAACATAAAGGCTCAGAACTATTATTAGGGTAGGTAAATACCACAACTCTACTACAATACACATTTAAAAGATCTCAACTTTATGTTTAGCAATTCATTTAACAACATACTCACCCTTAGAGTACAGTTAGACAGTATATCTATACAATCATAGCAGGTCCCTGAAAATAGTCAGTTATTCGCTGCAAATGAATTGAAATAAAGACAATTCTTTTGAAAGTACATTTGAAAAGAAACAATCCTTTCACCCATTCTGCACCAACTAATTATCCACCAAAAATTCAACTTACTAAGGCGAATTGTCTATACCCGGATGTTCCAATAGTGGTCTGAATTGACACAGGCGCAGTTGAGCAATTTGCTTCTTAAATCTGTAAAGAAATGACAATGTGATATTTGTAAGTATCAGGTACCTTTTCATAGGTTAGTCTGTTCAAGAAACCTGCTTTACTAGACTGTTTCCACCTCCCACCTTTGTGACCCAATCGATTGTCATCAGCGATGGGCACACTACTGCCATGGTCAAGAGAAGGCCCACAGCCACCAAGATAGAAGACAGACTACAAACAAGCATCATGGTCTATAGCACCAGCCAATAAGAAGCAAGTAAACTGTGGCCCAGCTTTACAGAGCTGTCCCTAGTAGCTGTCCCTAAATGCTGGATTCAATGGACAAAAACATGGGAGTAAAATAAATGAAGAAAAATGTAAAATAAATAGATAAAGTAGCAGAATTCCGCCAGCCTCTTACTCAGCAGGAACTAAAGACAGTGATCAGATGCTACACATTCTTAAATCTACAGTATTGCCTTTCCTAATTGCACTACGTGATTTACAATATTAAATTATTAACAGAATCCGCGCTGGCATCACTGAGCCCATTATGAATCAAATGCATATATTTATACATACATGGTATCACAGTATTACAGCACTGCAAATTAAGCGTACTCAAAACGGCGCCTTGAGATGATTCAATTTGAAGAGTGTGTGGTACAAATTGTCATAAATATATAAGGAGGCGGGAAAGTAATTGCAGCACTGTGATAACATCGTGCAAAAAACGATTAAGTGGTACATCCTCCGCCATGTTCTCCCACACATGCACAGGGTTAAAGCTGGATTTAGGGGAGGGGCGGGATTTGGGGTGTTGTTAAAAATTATTCGGATTAGAGGGAACAGAACTAAAAAATGGACAGCAGGAACAATCTTTAGTTGACAAGCAGCTGCAGTGTCGGGGAGGTGTTCTATTTAAAGGAGGGTCGTTGTGTTCAGTATGAGTACACGAACAGTCAAATATCCCAGAATAACGCCCACCATACTAGTCAGTATTGCTACATTTTATGCATGAATAACGTTTACGTGTTGTTAATAAGTCAGTAAAAAGAATTCGGAGTCAGGCATTTTTGTTGTAAGGATTATAGTTCAATGAGTAACTTAATTGAATGTAAAGTTATAAATAATTGGATTAGACATTTACCATCAAATTATATTCTGAGACAGATTATTTTTTCTGTTTGTGAGGAAGCGGGTGACATACTTTGAAAGCAAGGGGAAAAGAATTGTTGTTGGTCTTAGAATATGCAGTGAAATACTGTTTCCGTTGTTTGTGGTTGTTTCTGGGTTTGTGGTATTTATTAGCTGAAGTATTTGCCTGGACAAGCAACAGAATAATCTTGTGGTTTGTCCTAGAGCAGCTCCAAGTTACTTTGTACCCAATGGTCTCTGGTGGTTACACCGTTTACATTTAAAATTGTGGGAGTTGGGCAGTGCTCCTATTTATGTGCACATGGTGGGGCACGCACCAGGAGGGTGCGTGTTACTACATACAACCAACTCTTGTGCTCTCAGTTAGAGGGGGATGCACACTCTACTGGGATATGTCTCATTCATTTCTGTTGACCTTTGCAAAGGCTTGCTTCTATTAGAGTGAGTCGGGATGTACAGGCAGCAGTGGCCCGTGCAGGTAAGAGCTGTGGAGCGGTGTACCTGGGTGGGTGGGGGGCGGTTGGAGGGGGGGGGGAATTTCGATGGGCGATGATGAGGGAAAATTAAATCATAAATTGATTTTCCCTACTAATTGTTTGTCAAAATCCTCCCCCACCTGGCGCACCACTCTTACCTGCATATACAGGGTGTATACTTATTTACTGGGTGGGGATTCCAATGTACAGTCATTCCTATTTTCACATGAGCATCACTGGCGTAACCATAGGCCGAGCAGCCCCCTTGGTGTGGTGGGGTACCGAGCTCCAGGCGGCCCCCTCCGACTATGTGCACGGGTGGTGGCCCCTGGACTGAGAGCGCCTGCCTGGCTCCAGAGCGGGGGGGGGGAGAGGGGGGTTCCATGTCCTTTGCAGTGAGTTCCACTTAAGTTTTGTGACGCGACTCATGAGCATTGGAGGAATTATAAATGGACAGGACTATTGACTGTTTTTATTTTGTGGTGTTTTCATCTGTGTGCCATACAGTTATTTTTTGTTTTTAAATGTATGGGTCAGTCTTAATTAAACAGCGCTTGCCGTGATCTCCAAAGACACACAGATAAGAAATACCACAGAAACCACAAAAGATATACAGTCCCATCAGGCAAGAGATACTTGCTTAGCTCTTCCTCTATCTATCCGAATCTATGAACTGGGTGTAGGTCCCGGATGCTGGCTCTGCTTTGATTCTCAGTTTCAGTGGTCTTTGTGATGTGGGTATGTTATTGGCAAATCACCTGCAAGAAACTGACAACTAGCACACAATAATACACACAAACAATTGTAGTCATCATAACACTGCAGTGAAAAAGAATTCAAAGGTGAAGGCACTTTTGTGTGAGGTTCACATTCTCCAGCCAGTTACTATGCTGAAGACAGTGCAAGACACCCCACTCCATTTTGCTTAGTGGGCGCTTAGACATCTCGAATCCATCTGCTCTTTTCACAGAATATATTGCAATCTGAGGAAAGGATAAGTTATTTCCGTGGCATAAGATCCATTGTGTGGCTTTCTGTTGAACAAGACACAATATGAAGTGGACACACCAGTGCGTGCACTCCACACTCTGCTTCTACAGCACGCTACTTTTTAACCATTGACTGGTGATAGTAGTTACAATGCAAAAACAACAAGTGATGGACTGAATGTGGATCAATGTCACACATTCAACCCAGTCAACAGATCTGGGTCCTAATCCATCGTTTTTTTGCACTCCACACCACCCTGGGTTAGACAATGGCGATATGCAAATCAGCTCTGACCCTGTTGCCCCATGGGAACAGTCCAGTCCGAACTACAAAAGCCATGTCCTTCCCAGAACGGAATCAAGCATCCGAGGACCGGACCGGTTTCGAGGTAACACCTCTCATCAGCCCGGCTAGCTTGACTCCAGTGGTGTGGAGTGCCTGGGACCCACGTCTGGGCATCCCCAGCGCACTTAGGGCGGCAATTGCAAAAACAACAAGTGATGGACTGAATGTGGATCAATGTCACACATTCCCCCAGTCAAAAGATCTGGGCCCAAATCCATCGTTTTTTTGCACTCCACACCACCCTGGGTTAGACAATGGCGATATGCAAATCAGCTCTGACCCTGTTGCCCCATGGGAACAGTCCAGTCCGAACTACAAAAGCCATGTCCTTCCCAGAACGGAATCAAGCATCCGAGGACCGGACCGGTTTCGAGGTAACACCTCTCATCAGCCCGGCTAGCTTGACTCCAGTGGTGTGGAGTGCCTGGGACCCACGTCTGGGCATCCCCAGCGCACTTAGGGCGGCAATTGCAAAAACAACAAGTGATGGACTGAATGTGGATCAATGTCACACATTCCCCCAGTCAAAAGATGTGGGCCCAAATCCATCGTTTTTTTGCACTCCACACCACCCTGGGTTAGACAATGGCGATATGCAAATCAGCTCTGACCCTGTTGCCCCATGGGAACAGTCCAGTCCGAACTACAAAAGCCATGTCCTTCCCAGAACGGAATCAAGCATCCGAGGACCGGACCGGTTTCGAGGTAACACCTCTCATCAGCCCGGCTAGCTTGACTCCAAGTGGTGTGGAGTGCCTGAGACCCACGTCTGGGCATCCCCAGCGCACTTAGGGCGGCAATTGCAAAAACAACAAGTGATGGACTGAATGTGGATCAATGTCACACATTCCCCCGGTCAAAAGATCTGGGCCCAAATCCATCGTTTTTTTGCACTCCACACCACCCTGGGTTAGACAATGGCGATATGCAAATCAGCTCTGACCCTGTTGCCCCATGGGAACAGTCCAGTCCGAACTACAAAAGCCATGTCCTTCCCAGAACGGAATCAAGCATCCGAGGACCGGACCGGCAAAAAAACGATGGATTAGGACCCAGATCTGTTGACTGGGTTGAATGTGTGACATTGATCCTCATTCGGTCCATCACCTGTTGTTTTTGCAAACTCGCTATAAGTGTACTGGGGATGCCCAGACGTGGGTCCCAGGCACTCCACACCACTGGAGTCAAGCTAGCCGGGCTGATGAGAGGTGTTACCTCGAAACCGGTCCGGTCCTCGGATGCTTGATTCCGTTCTGGGAAGGACATGGCTTTTGTAGTTCGGACTGGACTGTTCCCATGGGGCACAGGGTCAGAGCTGATTTGCATATCGCCATTGTCTAACCCAGGGTGGTGTGGAGTGCAAAAAAACGATGGATTAGGACCCAGATCTGTTGACTGGGTTGAATGTGTGACATTGATCCTCATTCGGTCCATCACCTGTTGTTTTTGCAAACTCGCTATAAGTGTACTGGGGATGCCCAGACGTGGGTCCCAGGCACTCCACACCACTGGAGTCAAGCTAGCCGGGCTGATGAGAGGTGTTACCTCGAAACCGGTCCGGTCCTCGGATGCTTGATTCCGTTCTGGGAAGGACATGGCTTTTGTAGTTCGGACTGGACTGTTCCCATGGGGCACAGGGTCAGAGCTGATTTGCATATCGCCATTGTCTAACCCAGGGTGGTGTGGAGTGCAAAAAAACGATGGATTAGGACCCAGATCTGTTGACTGGGTTGAATGTGTGACATTGATCCTCATTCGGTCCATCACCTGTTGTTTTTGCAAACTCGATATAAGTGTACTGGGGATGCCCAGACGTGGGTCCCAGGCACTCCACACCACTGGAGTCAAGCTAGCCGGGCTGATGAGAGGTGTTACCTCGAAACCGGTCCGGTCCTCGGATGCTTGATTCCGTTCTGGGAAGGACATGGCTTTTGTAGTTCGGACTGGACTGTTCCCATGGGGCACAGGGTCAGAGCTGATTTGCATATCGCCATTGTCTAACCCAGGGTGGTGTGGAGTGCAAAAAAACGATGGATTAGGACCCAGATCTGTTGACTGGGTTGAATGTGTGACATTGATCCTCATTCGGTCCATCACCTGTTGTTTTTGCAAACTCGCTATAAGTGTACTGGGGATGCCCAGATGTGGGTCCCAGGCACTCCACACCACTGGAGTCAAGCTAGCCGGGCTGATGAGAGGTGTTACCTCGAAACCGGTCCGGTCCTCGGATGCTTGATTCCGTTCTGGGAAGGACATGGCTTTTGTAGTTCGGACTGGACTGTTCCCATGGGGCACAGGGTCAGAGCTGATTTGCATATCGCCATTGTCTAACCCAGGGTGGTGTGGAGTGCAAAAAAACGATGGATTAGGACCCAGATCTGTTGACTGGGTTGAATGTGTGACATTGATCCTCATTCGGTCCATCACCTGTTGTTTTTGCAAACTCGCTATAAGTGTACTGGGGATGCCCAGACGTGGGTCCCAGGCACTCCACAACAACTGGAGTCAAGCTAGCCGGGCTGATGAGAGGTGTTACCTCGAAACCGGTCCGGTCCTCGGATGCTTGATTCCGTTCTGGGAAGGACATGGCTTTTGTAGTTCGGACTGGACTGTTCCCATGGGGCACAGGGTCAGAGCTGATTTGCATATCGCCATTGTCTAACCCAGGGTGGTGTGGAGTGCAAAAAAACGATAGATTAGGACCCAGATCTGTTGACTGGGTTGAATGTGTGACATTGATCCTCATTCGGTCCATCACCTGTTGTTTTTGCAAACTCGCTATAAGTGTACTGGGGATGCCCAGACGTGGGTCCCAGGCACTCCACACCTCTGGAGTCAAGCTAGCCGGGCTGATGAGAGGTGTTACCTCGAAACCGGTCCGGTCCTCGGATGCTTGATTCCGTTCTGGGAAGGACATGGCTTTTGTAGTTCGGACTGGACTGTTCCCATGGGGCACAGTGTCAGAGCTGATTTGCATATCGCCATTGTCTAACCCAGGGTGGTGTGGAGTGCAAAAAAACGATGGATTAGGACCCAGATCTGTTGACTGGGTTGAATGTGTGACATTGATCCTCATTCGGTCCATCACCTGTTGTTTTTGCAAACTCGCTATAAGTGTACTGGGGATGCCCAGACGTGGGTCCCAGGCACTCCACACCACTGGAGTCAAGCTAGCCGGGCTGATGAGAGGTGTTACCTCGAAACCGGTCCGGTCCTCGGATGCTTGATTCCGTTCTGGGAAGGACATGGCTTTTGTAGTTCGGACTGGACTGTTCCCATGGGGCACAGGGTCAGAGCTGATTTGCATATCGCCATTGTCTAACCCAGGGTGGTGTGGAGTGCAAAAAAACGATAGATTAGGACCCAGATCTGTTGACTGGGTTGAATGTGTGACATTGATCCTCATTCGGTCCATCACCTGTTGTTTTTGCAAACTCGCTATAAGTGTACTGGGGATGCCCAGACGTGGGTCCCAGGCACTCCACACCTCTGGAGTCAAGCTAGCCGGGCTGATGAGAGGTGTTACCTCGAAACCGGTCCGGTCCTCGGATGCTTGATTCCGTTCTGGGAAGGACATGGCTTTTGTAGTTCGGACTGGACTGTTCCCATGGGGCACAGTGTCAGAGCTGATTTGCATATCGCCATTGTCTAACCCAGGGTGGTGTGGAGTGCAAAAAAACGATGGATTAGGACCCAGATCTGTTGACTGGGTTGAATGTGTGACATTGATCCTCATTCGGTCCATCACCTGTTGTTTTTGCAAACTCGCTATAAGTGTACTGGGGATGCCCAGACGTGGGTCCCAGGCACTCCACACCACTGGAGTCAAGCTAGCCGGGCTGATGAGAGGTGTTACCTCGAAACCGGTCCGGTCCTCGGATGCTTGATTCCGTTCTGGGAAGGACATGGCTTTTGTAGTTCGGACTGGACTGTTCCCATGGGGCACAGGGTCAGAGCTGATTTGCATATCGCCATTGTCTAACCCAGGGTGGTGTGGAGTGCAAAAAAACGATAGATTAGGACCCAGATCTGTTGACTGGGTTGAATGTGTGACATTGATCCTCATTCGCTCCATCACCTGTTGTTTTTGCAAACTCGCTATAAGTGTACTGGGGATGCCCAGACGTGGGTCCCAGGCACTCCACACCACTGGAGTCAAGCTAGCCGGGCTGATGAGAGGTGTTACCTCGAAACCGGTCCGGTCCTCGGATGCTTGATTCCGTTCTGGGAAGGACATGGCTTTTGTAGTTCGGACTGGACTGTTCCCATGGGGCACAGGGTCAGAGCTGATTTGCATATCGCCATTGTCTAACCCAGGGTGGTGTGGAGTGCAAAAAAACGATGGATTAGGACCCAGATCTGTTGACTGGGTTGAATGTGTGACATTGATCCTCATTCAGTCCATCACCTGTTGTTTTTGCAAACTCGCTATAAGTGTACTGGGGATGCCCAGACGTGGGTCCCAGGCACTCCACACCACTGGAGTCAAGCTAGCCGGGCTGATGAGAGGTGTTACCTCGAAACCGGTCCGGTCCTCGGATGCTTGATTCCGTTCTGGGAAGGACATGGCTTTTGTAGTTCGGACTGGACTGTTCCCATGGGGCACAGGGTCAGAGCTGATTTGCATATCGCCATTGTCTAACCCAGGGTGGTGTGGAGTGCAAAAAAACGATGGATTAGGACCCAGATCTGTTGACTGGGTTGAATGTGTGACATTGATCCTCATTCGGTCCATCACCTGTTGTTTTTGCAAACTCGCTATAAGTGTACTGGGGATGCCCAGACGTGGGTCCCAGGCACTCCACACCACTGGAGTCAAGCTAGCCGGGCTGATGAGAGGTGTTACCTCGAAACCGGTCCGGTCCTCGGATGCTTGATTCCGTTCTGGGAAGGACATGGCTTTTGTAGTTCGGACTGGACTGTTCCCATGGGGCACAGGGTCAGAGCTGATTTGCATATCGCCATTGTCTAACCCAGGGTGGTGTGGAGTGCAAAAAAACGATGGATTAGGACCCAGATCTGTTGACTGGGTTGAATGTGTGACATTGATCCTCATTCGGTCCATCACCTGTTGTTTTTGCAAACTCGCTATAAGTGTACTGGGGATGCCCAGACGTGGGTCCCAGGCACTCCACACCACTGGAGTCAAGCTAGCCGGGCTGATGAGAGGTGTTACCTCGAAACCGGTCCGGTCCTCGGATGCTTGATTCCGTTCTGGGAAGGACATGGCTTTTGTAGTTCGGACTGGACTGTTCCCATGGGGCACAGGGTCAGAGCTGATTTGCATATCGCCATTGTCTAACCCAGGGTGGTGTGGAGTGCAAAAAAACAATGGATTAGGACCCAGATCTGTTGACTGGGTTGAATGTGTGACATTGATCCTCATTCGGTCCATCACCTGTTGTTTTTGCAAACTCGCTATAAGTGTACTGGGGATGCCCAGACGTGGGTCCCAGGCACTCCACACCACTGGAGTCAAGCTAGCCGGGCTGATGAGAGGTGTTACCTCGAAACCGGTCCGGTCCTCGGATGCTTGATTCCGTTCTGGGAAGGACATGGCTTTTGTAGTTCGGACTGGACTGTTCCCATGGGGCACAGGGTCAGAGCTGATTTGCATATCGCCATTGTCTAACCCAGGGTGGTGTGGAGTGCAAAAAAACGATGGATTAGGACCCAGATCTGTTGACTGGGTTGAATGTGTGACATTGATCCTCATTCGGTCCATCACCTGTTGTTTTTGCAAAGTAGTTAGAATGGGCATAATGAAACAGTGCTGAAAAGGGAATGATAGGAGCAGCAACAGAATGTAAATGCTGCTAATTTATTTTATTTTACAGGGTGCTTTTATGACATGGCCACTTCGCAGCACTAGTGAGTTATCAGCTGCTCTGCCCTTTCTTTCAAGCCAGTGAAAGGTGTGAAACCTTGGATCGTGAAGGGCTACGTTTTTCAAACGCTAGTCCCGTAATGGTGGCAGGCATAACAGGAAAGGCGGAACTGCCCCCCATGAATATGCTAGACTTCAATTTTATTTTTATTAGAACGTTGGGTTCCGCTGATTCCCCAGATCTGGGTTTGATGAGTTCTAGAGGTGGGTGCCTATTACCAAGAGCAATCGGCCTCCACGCGAAACAGTGGGGATGCTGAATACCGACAAGTCACAAAAAGTACAACTGGATCTTCTTGGCTAAGGTGCTGTAGCGTGAAGCCTAGATTTTGCTGCAGCTATAGTGTTTCTCTTATAGCAAGACCTGGCTTAAGCTCTCTAGGCATGTAATTCCAAAAAGCAGTAGGTAACTTTCATGGATTACCTGCAATTTGTATTGGCCCTATAGGCTTTCATTTCAGAAGGATATCACTATCCTGGGTACTAGAAATGGAAAGGGTTGTGGGTGAAGACTCAGCGCACCATGGCTATGCTAAGAGAGCTCCTGGTAGCTATGCGCCACCAGAATCCAGGGAATTAGGTGTATTGGTGGTTATTTCCTCCTAAACAGTAACAAAGTAAAGTAGTGGGCAGTAGACTCTTCCGGGGGGAGAAGAAACAATTAGCATGTGGTGTGACTTCAACAGCAGCACACTAACAACAGATGAAGGGTTGCAACCAACATGTGCTCAGTTCTTTCCGTACCTAAATGTGAGTAAAATTAATCAGTTAACAAACAACTGTCTGGCATCAGTAAGGCAGACCAATATAAAACAAGCATTTGCAATGCAATAGGTCTCGCATTTGCGCAAGTTTGAGCTATTGACATTGCAAATAACAACGGCTTTTATTTTTGTTTTTAAAACATAAATAAAAGGCATTGTCATTTACAATGCAAATGGCTAAAACTCGCATAAATGCGAGACCTATTGCATTGCAAATGCTTGTACGCTTCAGCACGCATTTACCTTAAGTGTTTGTTTTTTTGGGCTTCATTAGCCGAGTGTCCGTGGCAGTGCTTCACAAGCCTTTTGTTTGTTTTATTTTATGCTTAGCCGCCACGCAGATCAGGAACTTTTTTCCACTCAACCCGGTTCATGGCCACCGAGCTTCCTTTTAACGAGCAGTTACCTGTGGATAAAACGAGTTATAGTACTAATTACTCCACTCCACCACTTGGTCACATGATTCAATAAATTAAAGTAGTCGAGTTGAACTCTTCACTTCTATGCTTACTAAAAATACCGCAGCAATATACCCATCTGTGTCGTTATTTCGAAGATGGGAAGCATTCAGCCCCTTTTCTACAGGCGAATCGCCAAGACATAGTAGGGCATATTCACAAAGAAGTGGCAGTGAGAGGTGTTAGCCACCTTGGCTTAACGCCTCTCACCGCCACTTCATAAACACCAGTCTGCATCCTAATCACAAGAATGAGGTGCATACTGGCGTACCCACATTGACGGCGATAAATATCACGATTTGTCGCCAAAACAGGCACCCTTGCACCACAGCGCAAGGGTGTCTGCGAAGGGTGTCAGCGAAGGGTGTCCCTTCCTGTACATTAACAAACCCAAAATGTCAGTTTGCTTTTTTCATGTGTGCTGCTACACACATGAAAAAAAATTACTGGCATTTTGGCAAAAACTAGGAGAAATAAAGGTTTTCTCCTCATTTAGCCACCTTAAGACAGGAAATTTCCCGGTCTTAAGTTTGGCCCTACCTCCTATTAGCGCCGCCCTTGATAATAGGCAGTAGAGTCAAACTCAATGGGTGTTGTGGTGGTACGCCCACCGCAACACCCACTGCATGCCCCCTTTCATGCTAAGTTTAGCGTGAAAGGGGCCCTATTCTCAAGGCAGCGTTACGCCACTTAACATGGTTTTAAGCCACGTTAAGTGAGTTAACGCTGCCTTGAAAATAGGGCTCTGGCCCTATCACCACGGGAACGTCAATAAAAGTGACTTCCTGTGGTGATAGGGGCTTGTGAATATGCCCCAATGGGTTCAAAAAACGCATTTCAGTGCATGTTCCTGCATCACTGCACTAAAAGGCAAGTAGAGGGCCTTAGTGCCTGCTTTTACTCATACTTCTGTGATTAAAAATAAATATGTATATATATATATATCCGGTAAACCGCGTCTCCAACCAGTGGCAAACTCCTCCACCGCTATAGAATTAGCACGGACACAGACCAAGTAAGTGCTGAAGATTTTATTTGTGCAAATTCAGCTGCATGACGTTTCGGCTCCTAGGAGCCTTGCTCACATGACCATATATATATATATATATATATTATCCACCAATTCTTTCACTTGGAAGTGCACTCTTTGCACAGTTGGTGCTTGACAGTAGGGATGAACGTCCCCCTACTATAAATTATCCACCAAAAGAAAATAATGTCAGCACTCGCTCAGTTTGATAAGTTGGGTTTATTCAACAGAGACTTTAATAGAGCCCCCTTCACCTACGCGTTTCGACCGCAGGTCTTGTTCACAGTGTTGCATGTGTTCCAATGGGACACAGGGCATGGCCCGTTATCTTTGCCCATTAGTGTACACTCACCATGTTCTTTGAACATTCCTATTAGGATTGGCCACACAGCATGCTCTGGGCCCCAGGTCTCTTGCACATCACACAATATGCTACATACAGCCATGCCTTGAGCCCTGTACTCCAGTTTATTACCGTATTTAAGTCTAAAAGCTTAATTAAACAAGTAAACTGAGGGGCATATGCACAAGCCCCTATCGCTATCATAACATCACTGTCCTGGCACTTCCAACAGTCACCTATAGTGCCATTCTGGTGGCAAAAGGGGCTGTACCTTATGTACAAGGCAGCGTTAATCCACTTAATGAGGCTTAATGCTGCCTTGTACATAAGGCACCCATTAATGCTAGGGGTTAGCATGAAAGGGGCGTGCAGTGGGTGTTGTGGTGGGCGTTCCACTGCAACACCTATTATATTTGACGCTGCCCCCTATGTACAAGGGTGGCGTACATAGGAGGCAGCGCTAAAATGAAACCAGGAAAATCATGGCCTTAAGTTGGAAAAAACGAGGAGAAATGCATTATTTCTCATCGTGTTTGCTTTTTCCTTGTGTGCTGCCTTGTGCAGCACACATAGAAAAAGCAAAAGGCCATGGTTTGTTTATGTACAGGAAGGTGTCCCTTCCTGTACATAAACAAACCTTTAAAAAACTGCTTTTTTGTAACTTTCGTGTATGAAGCAACACACATGAAAGTTAGAAAATGGCATTTTAGGATTGTTTATTTGCAGGAAGGGACAGCTTCCTACACATAACCAATCCTCCCCTGCACACAGACACCCTTGCACTCTGGTGCAAGGGTGCCTGTGTTGGCACTAAGTTGTTAAACTTAGAGCATCGCAGGGAAAAAAAGCAAGGCTGCACCACATTTTTGTAAATGTGGTGCCGCCTTGCATTTAGGAAGTGGCGGAGCATGTCGTTAAGCCAAGGAGGCTAACGACACACTCCGCCACTTCCTTGCACATATGGCCCTGAGTTCCAATACTCACAAATTTTTCATAAAAAGTTTTTTTTTAATTCTAAAGGGAGAAACGGAGAAGGATAAAGGGGGGCGGGAAGAAACACAAAGGACATTATCATGGGACACAAATAACCTATGATATGTGAAATAATAACTTTACGACCTTACTCACAACATAATAGTAGTAAACCAATGCATATTTTTATGTTATATTGATATGTAAATCACTCAAATCACCCGAGAGGGTATCCAGGCACTTGACCATCTTTTGCTTGATATTCCAAATATTTTTGTCTCTAAACCGCAACCCATTTTGTTAGCCACAGGACTTTGCACTCTTTACTCCTGTTACACAGTGGAAAAGTGCGTGTGCACTCCTTTTTAAACATGATAAAATTGGCACATTTAATTTACTTGTAAAACTCTAGTATATGGTGCAACTTGTACCCAGAGCCTGTATATTGATAGCTACTAAGGGGACTGCAGCATTCATTGTGCCACCAACTAAAGTAGCACCATACAAGCCTGAGTGATTAGTTTTAAATTATTATTTTGACATGACAAAATAACCCTTCTGCCAGGTCTAAACCTTCCTTTTCAATACTTATAAGTTATCCCTAAAGAAGGCCCTAAAAACCCATAAGGCAGGGTGCATGGTATTTAAAAAGCGAGACACGTATGTATACAGTTTTAGATGTCCTGGCAGTGTAAAACCTCCAAAGTAATTTCCACTGCAGCAAGGCTGACTCTCTCATGGGGAAAAAAACTAGGTTACTGTATGACAACTTATAATGTTTAATTTCGGTTGGGGAACAGCTAGAAAACATATTCAATGACATTTCATTTTCCTGCCTAAACCACATGTGCCTCTCTGCCAGTGTCCAGTGTCACCTGATAGATGAATGACTCCCCTGTTATAAGATGTGGATTGCTCTAGACAGTGGACAAAAGATGTGGGTGTGGAGAAGTGTTTTTCTCACTTGAGCAGTATGACCTAGGTGGTTGTGCTCAACCCCTACCTGAGCTTCAAAGAGTGCCTCCCCTGTTACAGGCAGATGTAGCTCACACCTAGTACTGCCTCCTTTTGTATTCTTAATCAGCTTGGCCACAAACCCACTGGGAGGTGAAAGCTGCACCTGAACTGGTTTGGAGTGACCACAAGGCAGGGTTTGACCATTATCATAGCTGCACCTCTGGATGAACACTGGAGCTCTGACCAAGGGAAGTGGAGTTCTTCCATGTTGGATTTGGGTGGCGGAGGGCACTTTGGGATAGTGTGCAGTACAACACACAGGAAATGATACAAACATGGATAGGGTCACCCCTTGGATGTTTCAGAGCATTGGTTAGGGAGTAGCCAAGAGTTTTCCCCACCTTAGGCTGGCACTGGGCATAAAGGTGGCACCCCGGTTCCCCTTTCAGAACAATCCTGGACCTATGAAGATCACATGAAGGACTACCTTGCTCTCTGAATCCTGAAGGAAGATTGGACCTGCTTACCTTTTGGGGTATACTGGTCTCAGAGGTTTGGCTGCTCATTGCGGCCGCACAGTATAATCACGAGGAGATGCCAAGTCAGGGACAAGGTTGTTCAGATGCCGGTACACATTCTCTATTGATTTGATGTATGATGGTTGTTGTTTGCGCTGTTAAAACCAACCAAAAAGAATAACACTTTGTTTACATCAAGCACGGGTACCCGTAGCATTATCTACAAAATATCCTCATTAAACCACAGTGCAAGTTTTACCGGAACATCCAATTGATTACCAGTTCTACATTAAATTAGAGCACAGCCGAACACAATACTACAGAGATTTATTTTCGCCACCTCTCTATACAACACCTTGTAGTCAGAGAGCATAGGGTTTTCAAAATGTTTTCTTTTGTGGTTCTTCCTGAAGAAGGCATGGTTTTCATGCCAAAACGCATGTAGAAGAGTGTTTACAATCTTTGATTTTATGAAACAGACGAATGGCAATCACTAGAGATCAATTTACTGATTCTACACTGAGATTTTAAGCTGTATATACTTTATGAATTTTATATGTATTGTACGAGATGTTATGTGTTTGCACTTTATTGGTGATGTAATATGTGTTCTCTCATTGTCTCACACACTGAAGTGTTGATTTCCCATTTTCATTGCATGTTGTGAA
The DNA here is from genome assembly GCF_964263255.1 of Lissotriton vulgaris. Classification (NCBI taxonomy): domain Eukaryota; kingdom Metazoa; phylum Chordata; class Amphibia; order Caudata; family Salamandridae; genus Lissotriton; species Lissotriton vulgaris. The sequence goes on from NC_141687.1 coordinate 902,842,198, forward strand.
CGTATTTGTTACATTAGATGTGTGGTATATTTCCTTTCTTTTTTGATAATATTTATATGACAGATACCCTTTAAGGGATACAATTTACAATTGGTTTACCTGTTAAACAAAATATGAATAAATAATAAATAAAAAAACAAATATTACAAGTATTCTGTTCATACATGGCTTACATTGTGTCATTACATGAAAATCAATTGGTTGCCAAGGGGTTCTTTATTACATTGCTCCCTGCTTACCTTGAACCCAGTACCCCAGAAGTGACTCCAATAGTCAATTGGCTGACCTGTTTGAGCTACAGGGACACAACAAACGTTTAGAGGTATTTTCCTGCTTCCCAGCTGACCAGCCCCAAGTGGACTTGACATGGTCTCCTCTGCTGGTCTCTGTGGGAGTGAGTCCTGGCCCCCAAATAGTATCCTAAGGTCCTAGGCCCTTGGCTGTGGTCAGAGTGTACTCCTCACTGCCTAACTGTAAGCCTCACCAGATTCCATACTAAACATCAACGCTGATCCCGTCATTGCTGGCTTCACTGAATTCAACACCAAGTAGTGACCTATAGATAGCCTTGCCAGAACCAATGTTGAGCTACACTGAATTGACGGCTTCACAAGGCGTGACGCCGTGCAGTACCCAATTGCCACAGAGAGCCTCCACCCATGACCGCACCCAGCTCTTTAGCAACTCACCCTTGTCAAACCCAACTTCAGATCCAGCTTGCCCCAACTATGACTCATTGGCAACCACATTTTCTACATTAATTCTTCTAAGTCAGAAGGAAAGCTTTCCATCTTGATGAAGCTATTCCCTGTATCCGACCCGCACGTCATCGTGATGACCTTAACATTTGGCTTTTGGTGCTATTTTTATTTCAATCTTTAAAATCTACATCTCCAGTTCTACTGGATGGATTTTTGTCATTTGTATGTCATTTTATTTATTGAAATGTACTCTATTCTTCTAAATTGGTTGGGTATTTTTTTTGTGTTGTGTTTTCACTTTATATCTGTTAAAGTGCTGCATACATACTTAATATATGGCCTCTAAGTTAAGCCTGGCTGCTTCTGTGCCATGCTACTAGAGAGTTAAGCACAGGTTTATTTAGTGACTTTGGTGATTCACCCTGACAACGGCTGTGATTATTTTCTGAAGTGGGTTCTCACCCCCTTCAACAAATAATTGTGATTTCTTTCAGTTAGCTGATGGATAAAGAATGAATACAATATTAATTGCTAAAACCAGTCCAAGCATTAGTATAACAAAGAATTCAAACAATAAATGAGGATTAAAGTTTTCAGATCTCACATATGGTTATCAGTAAAATTCTTACTATAATTAGTGGTAAAATGTGTGAGTGGTAATTAATAATGGCTCCCCAATCCATTCTATGATTGTAGCTAACTGCATACCACTAAGCCTTGAAAGAAACATCTGAGGTACATTTCTAATTAGTAGTGAGTGGGCAGATATCAACTTTGATGCATAGGATCAGGGGAAGCGGTGCCTGAAGGCACAAACAAATGACCTCCAATTCAGGGAACTCCTCAAAACTGAATAATTCAGATGTCCATTCGACTGAAGAAATGCCTTTGGGGCAATGATTGAAGATTGACATAGAGGGTGTTTCCTTTGCAGGTGGCTTGGCTCCAAATATCCCTGGGCATTATATCAAAACTTGTTTCTCTGTATATCCAGCAGCGGCTTGTGTCTTAGGGCACTGGAGAAGCACCCCTCTGAAGGGCAGGCCTGTTTCTTAAAATGCATTAGCAATTTTTTTTTACAATATTGCTTTTAAAGTACGTCACTACCTGGCTGGCTGGCCCGAGATTCCTGGTGACACAGCCAGGCACTGCAGCCCTGTGCATTTGCGCATGATTCAAATCTTGATGGTGGGGTGACGTCATGACGCAGGACTTTCCTCTTTACAGCCCTTCTTTCCCATTAGGCGCCTTGGATCCTATTGTTGAAACTTAGACCTGGACGTGCCATGAATATCGCCCCCACCCTTTAAGGTTAGCCTTCTTTACAGCAATCTTTCTTAACTTCACATATATATATATATATATATATCCAAAACTGCAAGTTGCTCTTAGGGTTGCGGTGGCCCCAGAGCACGCCGGTAATCATATAAATCCAACAGTTTAAGTGTCTAGTAACACGCTCTCAGAGTCCCGGAAAACACCACACAATTCAGCAGAGTCCAAGGGTGTTTATTAACACCTACTGTAGGTGTTAATAAACACACTTGGACTCTGCTGAATTGTGTGGTGTTTTCCAGGACTCTGAGAGCGTGTTACTAGACACTTAAACTGTTGTATATATATATATATATATATATATATATATATATATATATATATATATATATATATATATATATATATATATATATATATATATATATATATATATATATATATATATATATATATGTATATATATACACACATATACACATATAGATATATGTGTATATATATATATATATATATATATATATATATATATATATATATATATATATATATATATATATTATACAGACTGCCTGCCACTGCAATTGTGGTTTGCCACGGATCGGTTATGACGAAAGGAAGGCCTAACTCAGAGCTCAACAGAGCCAGATGGATGTGACTGTACTTAACTGTGTCACTTGGAACAAAGCTAATTCGATGACAGTGGACACATCAATAGAGCTGTCCCAGGCAAGACTTTTGGCAGCGAGAAGAAACGTATTGCAAGAGACAGCCCGGCAGCAAAGTCGATCTGGTTTTCAAAGTGTTAAAGCAACCATAATTAAATAGTGCCTTTCGTTTTTGCGGCTGTGTCGCTATTTAGTTTTACAATTGCATGCTGTTAGATTTGGGTCTCTAGTTGGCAGAGGTAGGTACCTTTGACAAAATAGGGACCCTTGCGTCTAGTCAGGGTAAGGGGGTACACTCCTAAAATAACCCCTGCTCACCCCCTTGGTAGCTTGGCATGAGCAGACAGACTTATCTCAGAGGCAGTGTGTAAAGCATTTGTGAACACATACAGTAACCCAGTGACAGCACTACAGATGGACACCACACAAGTTTTAGTATAAAAATAAGTATTTTTATAAAGACTTAACACAAGACCACAAACGATAAAAATCCACAATACTGTACTTTAAAAATGGTAGAATTGGCTAAGTTCTCTTTAGATGTAAAATGCGACACTTTAAGTTCAATGTACCTTTAGATGCGTAACGCTATACAACAAAAGTGTTGCAGTGAAGGTGATGCGATGATTCCTTACACACAAGAAGGGTGATGCATCGGGTTCCTACTGCTGCGTAGGAGATGAGTCGGTTCTTCTCTGCGTTGGGAGGTGATGGATTGGTTTCTCACTGCGGTTCTGTGGCAATGCGGCCCGCAACGCTGTAATGTGATGAAGATCCGGTGCAATGAAACAAAATGGCATCTTCTTCTTGATGTGACAATGATGCGTGGACGCCCGACGGCCGTGCAACGACTCAACGGTTCTTTTGAGCCGCAACAGGCCCTGCAACATGCTTCTCCAGCGATGCAACGGCATCTGCTGCTACAACAACACTCTGCTCTGGTTATGCGAGGCGCTTCTGGTGATGCGATGGCGACAGCGGTGGCAGGCTTCTCCGGTGATGCGATGGCGTCTGCTGCAATGGCTACACTCTTCTCCGGTGATGGGACGAGATCGGCTGCGGCGGCGACACGATTCTTCATCTTGAGTCGCGCTTTCAGCTCCCAGCAACACATAGTCTCCCAGAAGGCCCAGCTCAACAGCAGGCACTTCAATTCCCAGCTAGGGAAGGCAGGGTAGCTGGTTGGTGAATTCTGTTGTCCCTGAGACTTCAGGAGGAGGCACGCTCAATCTCAAGCCCTTGGAGATCCTTTACAAGTTGATTTGACTTGGCAGTCAGGCAACCACTGCAGGCCAATTCCCAAACAGCTCTCAGCTTAGGGATAGTCTCCTCCTCAGTTTCTCTAGTTCCTCTCCTCAGCAAAGTTTTTTCTTGTTTCCCAAACGTTATCTAAAATTCTTGGGTCTGTGTTCCAATATTTATACTAGCAAATCTTTTGTCCTCTGAAGGCAGAGGGTCCTGTACCCAGTCCAAACCTGTTCTGTGCAGTCCTGGAACACTTTGTTGACAAGACTCCTTTCCTTTGACATTGTGGGCCAGGGACATCAGACGCACCACAGAAGGTGGAGCCAGCATTGTGGAAGGCAGGCCCAGCCCTATTCAGGTCCCAGGTGCAACTCCACCCACCCATCTACATGCAGACAGCTCTAATCAGCCCTGTGCTGGCTCACCCTGTCTCCTGGAATCCCCCAGCCCCTGTCACTCAAACTCCAGACAGGAATACACAACCTAGCAGAGGCAGGCTTGGAGAGCTAGACAAGAAAATACCTACTTTTTAAATGTGGTATTTTCGAACACAGGATGTTAAAACCAACTTCACTAAAATATGTATTTTATCATTCTGAGTTCAGGCCTACTAAACACGAATTTCCACCTATTTCCCTGAGTCAGTTAGGATTATAAGATGTTATAATCAAACTGCCCATTCTGGCCTACGGGGAACAGATTGCCTTGCAATGGTGAAAAACGAAAATGGCTGTAATTCACTATTAGGACATGCCACACATACCTGGGCATGTCCTACCTTTTACCTACAATGCACCCTGCGCTTGGCCCTACCATAGGGGTGACTAATATGCAGTAAAGGGAAGGTTGAGGGACTGGCGAGTAGGTGCACTTGTCCAGTCAACATGGCAGTACCAGACTGCACACAGTCTCTGCAATGGCAGACCTGAGACACACTTTAGAGGCTGCTTGTGGGTGGCACAACCAATGCTGCAAGCCCACCAGCAGCATTTGATTTACCATCCCTGGGCACCCGCAGTGCACTGCACGAGGGTCTGATAGTAAATCAAATAAGGCAATAATGGAGTCCCTAATCCATACATCAATTTACAATTGGAAGAGCATATGCACTTTAGCACTGATCAGCATTGGTAAAGTGCCCAGAGTCATAAAACCAACTAAAACAGGTCAGACAAAATAAAGGAGGAAGGCAGAAAGTTCAGGGATGACCCAGCAAAAAGGGCCAAATCCAACACATGCCTTTAAATAATAGCAGAAAAGCTAGAGTTTCAATTCATTCAAATTAACTGGAGGGACTGCAAAGCCTGATATCACTCGCATACAAGCTTTTTCAGTCACCACCGTCTCTCCTCGGATCGGAAAGCCTTGTATGAGAACATTTTTAAAAGGCACTTTCTGTGGCCTGCGTGGTCAACCTTTTTGTGCAAACACACACTCTGTCTCTCCTCTTCAATCTGAAATATTGCACTTTCTGACTGTGGCTGTGTTTGAGAAGAATATGCAGACTGTGTTGTGAAAAGACTGTTTTAGAATTACCTTCGGCCTTCTCAAAAACATGTCACTGTTCCAATATGTATATATTCCTAACTCTTCATAGTATGTGTGCTTCATGGGAAAAATGTTAAAGTGTGAGAGTGCAAAGTGTGGAAGCACATAGCTCTTGATGCAATATTTTCTTTTGAAGTTACAATCACATTTTAAGGGATGTATTCCAGACCTCACATTTGCATCTCTGTCTGAAAAGTCTCTGGAGGATTGCATTTTCCTTCTGAATTAGAGTATATTTTATGGCTAGCTGCTTGAGAAACAATTTGTGAATAAAAGTTCCTTTGTAGCCTGCAGCCTAAGTGAAAGAAAGCAGAAAGCAATGATATTAGTTTATAGACTTGGAATCAATAGGTGGCTCAGTGGAATAGTGTGTTTGCTGTATAGAACTATGTGCAGTGTACAGCTTGGAATGCTTTGTCTGCCATAAGTTTGCAGGGTATGCTCAGACATGAGTCCGTTGCTCACTTTGCCACTGGATTCAAGCAAGCCTGGCTGAAGATGGCTGGAATGCCAGAAACCAGTCCTAGGAAGCTTGTTTCCGGTCCAGGGAAGGCATGGCTTGGCAGTTCGGGCTGGACTGTTCCCATCAGGCACAGGGTCAGACTGATTTGCATATGGCCATGTCTGAACTGGGGTGGCAGAATGGGCTAAAGAACGGTGATGGATTAAACCCAGATCTGTTGACTGGGTGTGAGTGTTTGATTGGTTCAGATGCTCCGTCCATCACCACCCACTTTTGACCAGCTTGGAATGCCAGCAGACTGTACTCAACCTTTTAATCTTTCTGAGGCAACCTCCTATCAATGAATAGAGTAATATCAATCTCTCTGTGGTCTAGGATCTAGGTATTTTGTTGCTCAGCCATAATTCAGCTCAAACTTGAGTGGGTGTGAAGCTCTGCAAATGTTACTATATGTGCACTTGTATGTATGTATGTATTTGGTCACTGGTAAGTGGACTCACCTTTGTGACCTATTCATAAATTTTTTGGTTAGAAGCACTTTACTCTCTTTATTGATGAAGGTTTTATTATGTTATAGGCAGCACTGTCTGAACCATGAGCACGTAGGAGTGATGTAATTTTTTTGTTGTCGGATCATGGAATTTCTTCATGACAGAGCAGTAGAACTGCTTTGCGAGCTTGTAAGATGTGTAGCTGTTTTACCTATGGATTTTAATTATGAGATTATCATCTGAATAACCTTTGACTTGGTCACCCTACTCCCTTCCATGTAGAATCTCAGCCATTACATATGCCCGAGAACTTGCTTTGAAGGTACCGAATGTACTGGATAAAACTATAGGCCAGGGTGAGCTTGCATACCTTGTTTTTCTTTACTGCCTGGAATAAACATTGTTTTAACCAACTATTAAAGGAATTTACATCACAAAATAAATGACTTTGCCTCCATTTTGTGATGCTTTTGTTGGGGAAGTTTCAAGTCCCTTTAGCAACAGTTAAGCTTGAGAAGAACTCAAAGGAACCTGTTAAGAACCACTGAGTTTTTTAAACAAATGTATGTGTAAATTGTGTTGTAAATATCCTATTTTGAAAAAAACTACAATATAGAGGGTCAGAGGGATAAATTATAAAGACCATCAAGGATTCAATCCCCCTAATTCAAATTTGTCAGAAAACACAATAGAATCCGTGGCCTTAGAAACAGTGTGCCTCATGAAATAAATCTGAAGACACCTACCGCTTTATGTAGTGCCTAGAATTAGTTAAAGAAAGCAAGAAGGTGCAGAGAAAGTTATAAAGTGAAAAGATAGGCAAGAACCACTTAACGATGATTGGTGTCCCATCATTACACATTCAAGTGCCTAGTGTCGTCATCTGGGACTCCAAACAACTCTCTCTCTTCCTCCCTTGATCCCTAAGGGGAACTGAGAGAATGAGTTGTATCCTCTTATGTAGTTCTCACAAGAGAAAGCAAATACAAGAGGGACTCTTTTCTTTTTGTATTATAGTCTAAAGTATTTCATAGGTGCAGTGCAAGAAGAATGAAACGTGTGAATTAAAATAGGATAAACAACAGAGATGAGGAACGCAAACAATCTTTTGCTACTATCTCTGATTTGTTTTCCAGCTAAAAACCAATGTGCAGGGGAAAAAGAAACAGTTAAGAATTAATCACTGTCTCAACTGTCAACATGTTTCAGCCACTAGGATAAGTCTCCCTGGCTTTCTTCAGGACCTAAACAAACACAACTTTTGTCACTGCAAAATTATGGGGATTTATACATACAGAATAGATTCTGTTGGGGTAATATTCAAATCCACGATAGAAACATGATGCATTACGGCATCTAGAAAAAGGGAATAAGTGAGTGTGCAAATACATCTGCACCTACTAGTTTTACAACATACTACTTCGATAGACATGCAGTGGTAGGGAAAATGTGCTTATCATTGCTTGGCAAGGACTGGACCTCACTTCACTCGGCACCAGCTCAAGTTTTGTGAAGAGGCCCAGCTCTGTGAAATAATCATAGCCCAACACCAAGAGTTTTATGGAAAAGATTTATACACAATATTGTAGCTATATTTTATTAGCCATCAAAGCCATCCATTGCTAATTAAAAACAGGCTTTATGTTCAAAGGTAGGAAACTTCACTGGAGTGGAGGTACCTGACGTGAGAGCGGGCGGACATTTTATGGGGAGGATTTCAGTTGTTGTGCATTAGTGTGCATGAGGTGCAGTTCAATGACGTCATTTCGAGAACCACTAGATCGCAGCAAAAAGGTCGGGAAATGTAGTTCTATGAAGTGTTTGGAAGTAATCAACCCTTGCTCAATAATCAAAAGGTGATAAACAAACAGATAAGGTGGCTTTCCATAACTAATAATGCCTGTATTGTTTGTATACTGCTAATACCTCTCAGTATGTTTTATCTCTTGAGTATTCTAGCGCGCATGCGGCGCAGTAAACGAACATCATTTAGAGGACTACCAGGTCGCGGCTGAAACGCCGGGAAATGTGGTTTTCTGACGTATTTTCGAATAATCAACCTGTGTCACAAGATATGTAAATGTAAAAAGATGAGGTGGCTTTTTATAACCGCAAATATCTCTCAGTATGATCTATCTCTTGAATATTTTAAAATATAAGAAAGTAGAGATATCACTGATATGTGGTGGAAGGAAAGTTTTTTCCAATACAGTCCACATGAAGTCTTCTGTTTTGTGATCTTTCTCAAAAAAATGTCTCGTTAATTTTGTCATGTTTTCTTGCACTGAAAAGTGCTTTTATGCTCCATCATCCGGAGTTTAACTTTCCGTGTAGTCATGCCAATGTACTTGTATTCACAGGGGCACGTGATCAAATAAATGAGTTGCAGTTTGTGAAACTTTTCCATATCCAGGGTTTCGAACTTCCTATATTCATGTTTTTTTATTGTTTTGTCTGGGCATATACACCACCGGAGCCACAAGGAAAATGGCCCTGAACTCTTGGAAGACTCCACAGTGTGGCTTCTTTCTCTTGTCTCGCACTTCGCGGTCGCGTATGGACCAGCTTATCTAGCAAGTTGGTACTTCTTTTTAGAGAGAACAACCATAGAGGTATCTTGTCTGAGCAACTGTTTAGAATACACCAATGCTTTCTAACTCTCTTCTGGATGTTGTTCGTAAGAGCACTGAAAGTGTGTACAAACGTCAGACGGCCCAAGGGAGGCTTTGCCGATCGTAATTCGATCAGTGCTTCCCGGTTATTGTTTGTGGCTCGTTTCTAAACTCGTCTGATCAGTTTCTTTGGATATTTCTTTTCTTCTAGTTGTTTCATAAGATTTCTTGAATGTTCTTTGTACTTATCCAAAGTGGATAAATGTCTCCGTACCCATAAAAACTGCCCGTACGGCAAGTTTTCACGGAGCAACTTAGGATGTTTACTATCAAACCGCAGCAAAGAATTACGTGCCATCGGTTTCCGATATAGTTCACTTTGCAGGCCTCTTGATGTATACAAAATAGACAGATCAAGACAAGCGATCCTTTCTTTGTTAGCTTTTACTGTAAATCTCAGAAAGTCATTTCTGCTATTTAGCCAGTCCTTAAAACTCGCCACTGATTCCAAAGTGCCACGCCATACGTCAAGAAGGTCATCAATATAACGTTTCCATAAATGAATCGATTCAAAATATGGATTAGATGTAGTATGGACATGTTCCTGTTCAAATGCATGGACGTATAGATTCGACAAACTTGGCGCAAAAATACTGCCCATGCTTGTGCCAGACACTTGGAGATAGATCGTTTCCTCATATTTGAAGAAATTGTCCTTCATTGCCAGTTGAGCCAAAGACATTATGAATGGGACTGGCGTCATAGAGTCCAGCTCGGTGTTAATAAGTATTTAGAAGATGGTATCTAGCGTCTCATCCTGCGGTACTGATGTATAAAGTGACTCGACGTCAAATGACACCAGGTAATCTAATTCTTCATCAAATTCTACATCGGGTAACAGACGCAATACATCTTCGATGTCTTGTAAGTACGTTGGCATGGTTTTCACTAAGGGACGTAAAAAATATTCCATGAAAGTGGATAAGGGCTCTAGGACTGACCCAATGCCCAATATTATGGGCCTGCCTGGAGGCGACCTTTGATTTTTATGAACCTTCGGAAGGCAATAAAAATAGGGCATGACCCGATGACTTGTCTGTAAGAATAAGGCGTTTTGTGCCGTAATCCACCCAGAAGAAAGTGCTTCTTCCACAAGTGCTGTTATTGTTCTTTTTAGTCGCTCTGTAGGGTCTTCCTTCAATGGTCGATAAGATTTTCTGTCTGAGAGCTGGTGCAAGCATTCTTCTCTGTATGTTGTAGTATCTTGAATAAGGACTGTGCCGCCTTTATCTGCTAGTTTGATTGTTATAGTTTGGTCTTCAGATAAAGTATGTATGGCTAATTGTTCATTTTTAGGAAGATTACAGAAAGGGACCTTCTTGTTGTCTTTGCAAAGGGCAGCTATTTCCTCTTGGACTGCCTTCTCAAATGCAAGTACCTTTGGAGGCACACTTGTGATGGGGGGTTGAAGGTAGAGCATTTCTTAAGGCCCGTGTTATTGTCTTGTGTTTGGTCAGGTGTCATTTCTTTGTCACGGAAAAAGTAGTGTAGGCGAATCGTACGAAAAAATTGAGCCAATTCACAGTGAACCTGGAAACTATCTCCTGGAATGGTCTCTACAAAGCCTAAGCCTCGATTGAGGACTTGAGTTTCATCTTCTGTCAACTGTCTTTGGCTAAGATTCACTATCAAACTCATTCCGCTCTGGAGGTTGGCGCACTAGCTTACATCGACCAAGGGGCTTCTGGGATACCTTCCAGTTGGAAACAGGTGTAACACCTTACACCCGTAATTACTGGCGAGAACAACAAATAAATGTACTACTTAAGAACGCCTTCCACTCACCTCCATTGTCCAGCGGAGCCAAGGGGAGGCCGGACACGGCCTGGTAATGTCCCAGGAGTAGTAAGTACGGCATAGCCTGGAAGCAAGCTTCATTTTGACTGGATCTCTGACCGACATGACCACGTTAAAACCAATTGCCTCTCCGTTTTCTTATTCTTTAGATTGCAACTACAGGCAGCCCTCCCACCCGTAAAAGGCTCATGGGGCATTTTTACATTTACGATTAATTAGGTTGTCAATCCTGGTACCTATACGTACCTGTCTCTTGTAGAAACTTGACATACAGCGATATCTGGTATACCTAGCAATTCAATTACCTTTTGGACTAACTGGATCTAATCCGTTGATATAGAGTGTGTGCTTTATGTTCTATGTGTGTTTGTCTCTGTAAATGTAATTTCCTTTTTTTAACAGCAGGACACATCACCATCGTTTCTCACTCTGATTACGGATAAGGAGTACATTGTCACACATCACTCTTTTCTTGCAGGTCACCACTTGTCACGATGGATGTTGCTAATGTCTTACATTTTAATATTATGCCGTCCAGATAACAATTTAGGTATTGTATAATGTGCATGGTGAATTTCACATGTGCTTCACATAGTCATTATTTGTACATACACATATTGTAGATAAGTTTAGCAAACCACACACCATGTTAGAACGTGAGTGTAAAGTGAGTGTAAAAGGGATCCTTTTGGTCCTGAAGAAGAAGCCAGGGGAGGGCTTTGAAACATGTTGACAGACATAGGAGGCACGGCTCATTGAGGGAACATACCTCCTTCCCCATATTTTAATAATACCAGCTCATAGCTATATTAAAACATTTTGACCAACGAGCCAGGTATTTTTTAAACCTCACCTTTCCATTCACTCCTGACCCTTCTACTCCCTCTCTCACAAGACACATAGTCGTCTCACAACAACAGTGCTCCTGCGTAGCCATAGGTCGCAGCACGCCCTGTCCAATAGAGGGGAGGAAAGACCCCTGTGATGAAGCATGACACCAAGGGCCCTTTTGGTGTGTGAGGGGTAGTTAAACAAACTGTGTGTTTTCCCACCATTGTAGGAAAGACATCTAATCTGGGAGGACATGGCTTTTACATCTATCTGAGGGTGGATCTTTTTTGTTTTGTACTCTTTTCAAATATTATCAGGGCAGAACTAAGTCCACCTCCAAACATTCTACAAGGACTTCAGGCTGGCTCTCTCCACTAGCTTACTTGTTCCAGCTTGAGGAAAGAATTTACTTCCCACCACTTTTAAAGTTCACCAACCACCACCATGTACATCTGAACACTAAAGTGGTTGTAGTGTCTCGTACATGGCTTTCTAAACTGAGCACAGTTAAATAAATGAATACACAAATAAACAAATAATTACATAAATATGGTAAAAAGCCAGATTCCAATGATCTGCAAATAGGGTGGACTTAGGGAAAAGGGCTCCAAGTAATTGTGTATTTAAATGTGCAGCATGCCATTAATTTTACAGAGGCCCTGCCATAAACAGGTAAATGTTCAGGAAGCGAAGTAAAAGTAGATGACCCACGCAAAGGTGTCTTGTAAAAGATGCATGGGGTGGGAGTTTTGAAAGGTTCTACACACTGTTCCAAGTAACATGTTTCAAGAGAGAGTTTCTTATTCACGGATCCGAAAACATGTGTGATGAACCTGTTAACAATACACCGCACAAGGGCATATAAAATAAACTCTAAAACAAACAGATATCTTAGCATTCAAACCAGTGAATGGCGTAGGTTTGAGGAGGCACAGGACGCTTGAACTATGTGCGGAGCCCACGTGATTACAAAACAAGGGCACTAGTCTTCTCCTCAGTTGCCCTACGTTACCATTCATTGCAAGGTTGTTTGTGGCCAGAGGACCATGGTCTGTGCATCAGACCTACCCTGGCTATGGAAGAGGTCTAATATTGCCTTACCAGAAGCTCAATGCCTGAATGCTCAGTCGCACGAAGTGACAGGGTGTTTAACTCTCCTTCTACCTCTGCATGGCCTGCCCAACCTCTGGAGAAGCACAAAATGTTGAATCAGTCTTGGGTTGTCTACACTGTCTGAATCCCTGGTGTGGCAATTTGCTCTGACACACGTTTACCAGGGTCATCATCTAGCTATTGGAACTTAGTGTGTCTGCTTAGACCCTACAGTTTGTTTTAATATTTGTTAAAATATGCATGGTAAGCCAATGGCACATTCCACCCAAAAAATCTAGATTTTCAGAGTGTTCCGATTCATATAGTCCTACTCTGGTGCATGGGGACGTTGTTAGATTTTGGCCATCCTGTGGTGAAATAATTTACAGGTATGCCAAAAGGCTCGGTGGAGCACTTAATATTTCAGTAGCTCTGGAGAAAATGCAAGAGGATCATTTTAAATGTTGCAATTGAGTTTTTTCAATCAGTAGGGAACACCTTAAATGTTGTTGTAGAGTAGCTTAGGGAAGGTCAAATAAGATTTGGCTACCATTTTAGGGACTAGAAGAGCATCACTTTAGACCAGACGATTCTAACAAAGACCAGGATGGCTAAATCCTAAATAGATTATCTTGATATCTTTACTCTAGAAATTTGGGAACAATGTAACGGTAAAAGATAATATAGTCAGGGTTTATTCTCAAAATATAGGGGTTCATTACGATGCCGGTCAGATGAGTAACTGACCAACATCATAGCCGAATTAGGACCAACCGACAAGTAGTCGGAGGTCCTACTCATCTAATTATGATGTGATGCCGCGTAGGAAGTCGGAATCATCATTTTTTTTATTGTGGCTTGTGCTGTGGCCCACAAAGGTCTGCAACACAAGCCACAATGGAAAACTGACTCTTACAAACATCCATTCCCCGTGCACCAGGCACCATGTGGTGTCTAGCACACGGGGCATGGATGTTTGGCAGGGCATCACAGGTGCCCCCAGGCCCATAGCAGAGGCCCATAGGGAAGAGGGACTAGGGGCACCCTCAGTCCCATTCTGGTTGCCTTTTCATGACAGTCTAACTGCCATAAAAAGGCAGTTGGAATGGACCATTGTGATCCCTACAGAGGTGCCAGAGCAGGCACCGCCGACTTGTAGGGTATTACGTTCTGTCCGATGGACAGATGGGCTCTTGAGCCTGTCAAAAGCATTGGTCTGTCCCTCCGCCAGCTGCCTCCAACCGCCGCAAACCATAATGCGGCGATCGGACCAAGGCACCAATGTTGGATGGACCGCCGTCTGGAATGGATGTTTGCTTAACGCAGCACACATAGAAGTTGCAAAAGGGTATTTTTTTTTAATTATTGTTTATGTGCAAGAAGGAGGACCTCCTGTACATAAACAATCATAGGCAATTTGCTGTGCCTGTGTGTGCTGCACAAGGCAGCACACATGGAAACAGCAAAAATGAGGAGAAATAATGCATGCTCTTCCACTTGTTTAAGACCAGGTTTTCCCCTGTCGTAATCTTCCCCTCGACACAGGGCAAGGGTACCTGCATTGGTGCTAGGCAGCTAAAGTTAGTGCCAGCGCAGGGGGAAATGCAGGGCTGCATGATATTCTTGTAAATATGGTGCAGCCCTGTGTTTCTAAAGTGACAGAGTGGATCACTGAAACAATATCGATGTAAAAAATATCGACTTACAACATATCAAGGTAAAAATATAGAACACCAAAATATTGACCTCCTATCTCCAAACAGGTAAGTACAAAAATATCGAATCACTAATATCGATGTTAAAAATATAGTTAGTCAAAATATCGAATTTTTAAAAAAGCTTTAAATTAAATAAAAATTAATTAAATAATAAATATAATTAACTTAAACATAATAAAATTACTTAAATAACCTTAGAATTATTAATTAATTCATATAATTAAAAAATATATTTTTTACAAATTAATTTGTTAATACATATATATATAAACATAATATTAATAAATTATTTACAATATTTTTACCGTAGGATAGCTGAAAGTGTAAAATTTACTATAACCACTCCATTAAATGCAACCATAGAGAAAGCGTTGGATAGTGTAGGGTTTAAAATTGCTATTCACACTCCAGAGAGTGCAACAGTAGGGAAAGCGTTGGATAGCGGAGGAGTAAAAATTACTATTCCCACTCGACAGAGTGCAACAGTAGGGAAAGCGTTGGATAGCGTAGGGGTAAAAATTACTATTCCCACTCAAAAGAGTGCAACAGTAGGGAAAGCATTGGATAGCGTAGCGGTAAAAATTACTATTCCCACTCCAGATAGTGCAACAGTTGGGAACGCGTTGGATAGCGTAGGGGTAAAAATTACTATTCCCACTCCAGAGAGTGCAACAGTATAGAAAGCGTTGGATAGCGGAGGGGTAAAAATTACTATTCCCACTCCAAAGAGTGCAACAGTAGGGAAAGTGTTGGATAGCGTAGGGGTAAAAATTACTATTCCCACTCCAGTGAGTGCAACAGTAGGGAAAGCGTTGGATAGCGTAGGGGTAAAAATTACTATTCCCACTCCAAAGACTGCAACAGTAGGGAAAGCGTTGGATAGCGAAGGGGTACAAATTACTATTCCCACTCCACAGAGTGCAACAGTAGGGAGAACATTGGATAGCGTAGCAGTAAAAATTACTATTCCCACTCCAAAAAGTGCAACAGTAGGGAAAGCGTTGGATAGCGGGAGGCTTATAATTACTATTCCCACTCCAGAGAGTGCAACAGTAGGGAAAACGTTGGATAGCGTGGGGTAAAAATTACTATTCCCACTCCAGAGAGCGCAACAGTATAGAAAGCGTTGGATAGCGTAGGGGTAAAAATTACTATTCCCACTCCAGACATTGCAACAGTAGGGAAAGTGTTGGATAGCGTAGGGGTAAAAATTACTATTCCCACTCCAATGAGTGCAGTAGTAGGCAAAGCGTTGGATAGCGGGAGTGTTAAAATTACTATTCCCACTCCAGAGAGTGCAACAGTAGGGAAAGCATTGGATAGCGTAGGGGTAAAAATTACTATTCCTACTCCAGAGATTGCTACAGTATAGAAAGTGTTGGATAGCGTAGGGGTAAAAATTACTATTCCCACTCCAGAGAGTGCAACAGTAGGGAAAGCGTTGGATAGCGGAGGGGTAAAAATTACTATTCTCACTCCGAAGAGTACAACAGTAGGGAAAGCATTGGATAGCGTAGGGGTAAAAATTACTATTCCTACTCCAGAAAGTGCAACAGAAGGGAAAGCGTTGGATAGCGGGAGGGTTAAAATTACTATTCCCACTCCAGAGAGTGCAACAGTAGGGAAAGGGTTGGATAGTGTAGGGGTAAAAAATTACTATTCCCACTCCAGTGAATGCAACAGTAAGGAAAGTGTTGGATAGCGTAGGGGTAAAAATGTCTATTCCCACTCCAAAGAGTGCAACAGTAGGGAAAGTTTTGGATAGCGTAGGGGTAAAAATTACTATTCCCACTCCAGAAAGTGCAACAGTAGGGAAAGCGTTGGATAGTGGGAGGGTTAAAATTACTATTCCCACTCCAGAAAGTGCAACAGTAGGGAAAGCGTTGGATAGTGGGAGGGTTAAAATTACTATTCCCACTCCAGAAAGTGCAACAGTAGGGAAAGCGTTGGATAGTGGGAGGGTTAAAATTACTATTCCCACTCCAGTGAGTGCAACTTTAGGGAAAGTGTTGGATAGCGTAGGGGTACAAATTTCTATTCCTACTTCAAAGAGTGCAACAGTAGGGAAAGCGTTTGATAGCATAGGGGTAAAAATTACTATTCCCACTCCAATGAATGCAACAGTAGGGAAAGCATTGGATAGCGTAAGATGTAAAATTACTATTTCCACTCCAAAAAGTGCAACAGTAGGGAAAGCGTTGGACAGCGTAGGGGTACAAATTACTATTCACACTCCAGAGAGTGCAACAGTAGAGAAAGTAAATACTTCATATATGAATCAAAATAAATTAAATATTAATAGCAAATACAAATTAATTAACAATAATTAACAATTTTATATAATATAATAATTAATCAATTAAAAATACCACAAAAATAATTATTACAAATAATTACCTATTAATACAAATTATTTACCAATTAAAAATTAATTAATTAACAATTAAAATGTATTAATAATTACAACAAAACAAAACCAAAAAATAAATAACAATATTTATTTATTCACAATTAAATTACTTCACACCCTATTCCCCTATAAACCCACAACCCACTACAGAAAATACATTAATAAAATTAATATAATTAACAATTAAACTATTAATTAAAAGTAAATATCAATTATATTTTAATTAATTACCAATTACAAATGTATATATCAATTATTTCCAAATAAATACCAAAAAAAATTAAAAATGTTATTAATTATAATTAATTTACTTCCCACCATATTCCCCTATAAACCCACAACCCGCTACAGAAAATATATTAATACAATTTACATAATTATCAATTAATCAATTAATTAAAATGAATTACCAATTATATTTTAATTAATTACCAATTAAAAATGTAAATATAAATTAATTCGAAATAAATACCAATAAATACATTTAAATAAATAAATGTAAATAACTTCCCCCGCTATTCCCCTATAAACCCACAACCCACTGCAGAAAATACATTAATAAAATTAACATAATTATCAATTAATCAATCAATTAAAATAAATAACAATTAGATTTTAATTAATTACCAATATATTATCAATTAACTAATAATTCTAAATAAATACCAATAAATAAACATATTTAATTATTTATAATTAAATTACTTCCCACCCTATTCCCCTATAAACCCTCAACCCAAACAGAAAATACATTAATAAAATTACCATAATTATCAATTAATCAATTAATTAAAATAATTAACAGTTATATTTTAATTAATTACCAATTAATTATCAATTAACTATTAATTCTTAATATATACCAATAAATAAATTAACATATTTAATTATTTATAATTAAATTACTTCCCACCCTATTCCCCTATAAACCCACAACCCGCTACAGAAAATGCATTAATAAAATTAACATAATTATCAATAATCAATTAAATAAAATAATTAACAATGATATTTTATTAATTACCAATTATTTATCAATTAACTATTAATTCTAAATAAATATCAATAAATAAATTAACATATTTAAATAATTATTAATAAATTACTTCCCACCCTATTCCCCTATAAACCCACAACCCGCTACAGAATTATATTACGCAAAAATCAAATACCATAAAATTAATTAATTATAATAATTGATAAAACAGATATACACTTTTCACACATATACTAAAATAAAAAATACTTTAAAAATGTAATATTAACTTACCTCAAATTCGATATTTTTGTTGTCTATATTCTGTCATTCTATATTTTTGTTGTATTGTATTGTATTGTATTGTATTGTATTGCATTTATTATTTGTATCGCGCAACTGTCACCCTACGGGTATCCTGGCGCCCAAACAGGAAGTAGTCAGATGGAACAACAATACACTGGCTGTCATGACATGTAAAACAGCTGCCAGTTCTATTAAATGGAGTCAAGGGGATTAAACTTTGGCAAACAGCCATGTTTTCAGACTCTTTCTAAATCCAAGCAGGGTGTCAATTTGCCTGATGTTCTGGGGAAGCTCGTTCCACATCCTAGATGCGGATGTGCAGAAGGCTCTGCCTCCCATCCTCGATCTCCTGATCCTGGTGGTTGCTGCCAAACCCAGGCTAGAGGAACGCAGGGACCTGGTAGGCTTATACCAGTTGAGCCTTTCCTTTAAAGTAATAGGACCCCTGTTGTGCAGGGCTCTATACACAATACATAGGGACTTAAAAGCGACTCTACTCCCGATTGGCAGTCAGTGTAGATCTCTGAGCGCCAGCGTAGTGGAACAGCTGCGAGGTCTTTTAAGTGCCAGCTTGGCCGCTATGGACTGGACTCTTTGGAGCCCCTGTAAGATGTATAAGGGGGCCCCTAGATATAGGGAGTTACAGTAGTCCAGTCTGGCCAGGATCACACTCCTAACCACTAGCGGTCTAGACTCATCAGGCAGAAGGGGCAAAATCTGTCTGAGCGCTTTAAGCAATCCAAAGCAGACACTGATGGTTTTATTGGTCTGAGAGGTCATTTGGAGATCCGTGTCAAACATTACCCCTAAATTGCGCACAGTCTTGACTGGGATGCAAGGATCAGCTCCCGGCGCAAGCCTGATCTCATAGGAAGGTTGCTGACTCAGTTTGGCTGACGAGCAATAGACTACCTCTGTCTTACCCTCTTTAAATTGGAGGGAGTTAATTTTCAGCCATCTGGAGACCCTGCTCATGCAGTTCTGAAAGGTCTCCATGGTCACCGCCTGTCGTCCTTCTAAGGAGAACACCAGTTGGGTGTCGTCAGCGTAATTTATCAAATCTATTCCATAAGATTTGATCATGGGGATCAAAGGCTGCAGATAGATATTAAAAAGAATAGGGCTGATCGAGGAGCCCTGAGGTACTCCATGACTGACTGGGGACTTGGAAGATGAAAAGGGTGCTAGGGTCACCATCTGTTGTCTGCCTGTCAGGTAGGATTGTATCCACCTCAGGGCCTTGCCCTTCACGCCCAGTTTTTCTAGCCTACTTAGCAGAACTGCATGGCTAACCGTATTGAATGCGGCCGACTTGTCCAACAGCACCAAGACTGAGGAATTGCCAATGTCGGCTCGCATTCGAAGGTTGTCCAACATGGTTGCCAATGCAGTTTCTGTCCGTGGCCTGGGCGGAAGCCAAATTGGTCCTTGTCCAGTAGACAATTGTCTTCCAAATATCCTGACAGGGATCTGCTGACCAGCCTTTCCACGATTTTTATCGGGTAGGGCAGGAGGGATATGGGCCTGAAGTCTATATGTCTATATTCTGTCATTCTATATTTTTGTTTTCTATATTTTGTCATTCTATATTTTTGTTTTCTATATTCTGTCATTCTATATTTTTGTTGTCTATATTCTGTCATTCTACATTTTTGCTGTCTATATTCTGTCCATTCGATATTTTGCCCATTCTATATTTTTTGATTCGATATTTATGCTATTCTATTCAATATTTTTGTAGTCTATATTCTGTCCATTCGATATTGTGTCCGTTCTATATTTTAGACTCGAAAATATTGTAACTCGATATTAAAAACTTGATATTTTGACTGTATACCTGACAGAGTGTGTCGTTAGCCTTCTTGGCTTAAAGACATGCTTGCCACTTTTTGTAAATATGCCCCTAAGAGAGGATCGTCAGTTACGGGTGTTATTTTGTAGACCATGGGATGGTCATTTTAAATGGTGCCAGCTCACGTTAGATGGATCCTATATTCTGAAGCATGCAGAAGACTTAACAGGGAAGTTATTCCCAAGAAATATTTTTGGGGTATTGAACGGCTCTCACTACAAAGTCTCAGAATCATCCAGTAATTTTAATTTTCCCCTTAGAACTTCTGTGTTTAAGAATTCCGAAAATTCAGAGATAGTAGAATAATATTTTATGTTTTCCATTATTGTGTGAATTTAAGAAAATTCACTAGAGATTTTAAGTTAATTTCATAGATGTAATCATTTCAGATGGCATGTCAGGGAATACAGGAGATAATGGGATTGCAAATTCCATTGGATTGATAAATTAAAAAGAATAATTTTAGTTCTGCAAAAGCAGAATTGATAATTAAAAAAAGAACAATTTCAGTTGTGTAAAAGCACCAGTTTTGTCCGAAGTGCAGATTCACACCTAGTCAGGAGGAGCATCCAGAACCCCTTCCCTTTCTCTCACCTTCTACCCTGCCTAGGACACTGCAAGACAACTGGAAACCTTTGATCAGTGCCTCCTGGGCCACGAGCTTCAAAGAAACCTGAGACAGGCCTACCTCTGCCCTAGCATATGAATATGTAAAATACATAGCTTAATACATTTACTTGTGTGTCTATAGAACATGTGAACTATGCTGATTCATTATTAGACATTCATTCACCATGGAGCAACTAGCCTCTACAAAATTACAGAGAGAGTATCTTGAGTGAGAAGCTCTCGATAGATAACTGTTCTGCATAGGAGATATGATTAAATGCCTAAAGCTAGAAAAGCCCACTGCCTGCCTCCTAAATGCAACTGCAAATCGCTTTAGTTCACTGCCAAGATTTAGCTCTTCCAGCCTCAAAACCATGAGTGCTCCACAACTTGTCACTCCACAGAAAACTTCTACTTCAGTGAAAAAATACAGAAGATCTGATAGCACAACTACAATATCAAGCCTGCTTCAGAACTTTCACCCACCCTGTTCCATAGAATCCCACAATGGTCAGTCTGAAAAGCTCTATTTCTCTCAGATCTCTTTGACATGTTCAACTCCCTCAAAGCCATTCCTTATGAAGATAATCTCTTACCATTCCCCTTATTCACAGTTCTCTCTGGCCCATACTTATCATTGTTAATGCCTCCCTCACTTAAGCCATCTTCCCTGAAGCGCATAAGGCAGGCAAGATCCTCCTACTCCTGAAGAAACCTGTACTAAACTCTGATGACCTCACCAACTACCGGCCTATCACTTACTTACAGTTTTATTCCATATAGGTACTGTATATAGGCACAGGTAACACTGCAACCTTTCACCTACATCCTTCCCTACATTACATACATAACAGTTCATAGGGACTGACCTTATACCTAGATACGAAACTGCATTTGGAAAGCGGGTTTTCCCTGGTTCGATTCTCATACATTATGAATGTGGCTTCTTGGAAGCACAGCAGGACTCGCAGCAGGATGAACATCTCCTGTATAATATCTATGTTAAAGTTCAAGCCTGACGTCATCTTTTAGGCTGACACAGTAACACAGCAAGGTAGGACCCTTGAGGAGACCTGTGGGTATATAAACATCATGTCTTGCTTAGACTGACGAGACCGTGATGTCCAGGCTAACACACTGACCAGAGACGCTGAGGTTCCTGCATGCAGTCACTCCGGCTAGCAGTGGTCTAACATCCCTCGCGGAGTGCCCAACTTGAGACCAGGATGGGGTCCCATATTCTCTCCTTACTAAGTAATGGGGTTAACTAGACCTTGGCATAACACACAACACCTACACCATTGCTAGGTACATTCAGGTACATCTAGTTAGGGAGTTATCATAGGAGTACGCACCTTCTTATCATGTGTTTTATGTACTTGTATATATTTATGTTTACTGCAAAATGGTAGAATTGTACCATCCCTTTACTTTTGTAGTAGTGCTAATCATATATCTCTGCTACTATCTAATGGTTGTTACAACACATCTATTCTACACTAGAATTTTGAGATTCTAGTGGCACTGTGAGCTAGCTAATGCAAACAGGTTAACATATCTGGTGGGGGTGCTCGGAACCAGTCTGCCACCAAACTCACAGTTTATGTTATCCAAACGCGCAGACCCTGTATAGGATATATAGGATCTACACAACACTGCCATTCATAAGAAAGTTCATTGAAAAGGCAGTCCATGTCCAACTCCAAGAGCACATCAATCTTAACAATCCCCTGGATGACTACCTGCCTGGCTTCAAATCACATTGCAGCATGGAGACCACTACCTCACACATTACAGACAAGGCTTTTTTGACCTCAGACAAAGATGAACTCTGCCTTTTGATTTTGATGGAACTCACAGCTGCCTTCAACTTAGTCTACCATCTCACCCTCATACGCACCCTTGAATCTTGAATGGGATGTACAATGTCCTTTACTGAATAGGCTCTTATCTTTCCAACCAACACTAGTTTGTTCACATGGGCACCTTAGCATTACAAAAGATCACTATCACGTCTGGATTGCCCCACTGTTTCCCGTCATTTTGAATTCTGCCATGGAGCCGCTTTGTACTCTGTTCACAGATAACAGCATCTAGATTCACCATTATGTATATATGATAATATATGATCTACAAGTTTACTTGAAAGCCTTCTCTGCTTCAGACATTGTCATATAGTTACTGCTTTTCTATATATTGCGTTAAGTTAGCATGAGTTATTAAATATTTAAACGACATATTTTCCTTCGGCTTCAGTTTGCACACGACACATAATTGATATTGTAGCTTTCAACCTAGACGAAAGATGTGATTTATTTGAGAATAATATGTTATTGCTCTGATATCAGTTGTGCTTGGTACACTTGGTACACTGTCTGCACACTGAGAACTGAACCCTCTAAGAATAACCTAACATAAGGTTGCTGGGAGGCCTGATCCTCGCACCACATTAGACATAACACAAATAAAGTTGCTGCCAAAATTGGGCTCTAAGCGGGTTTAAGATAGAGTTACTGAGAATGCAAAAACACACTTGATGGTGCTTCGCGTGCAGAGAGCTGGTAGCTGATGATGTGATCTTCTCCTACTGACATTTAGAGGTATGGGCCCGCCCTGCTAAAACCCAAATGAGACCTTCTTAGATATAATATAGTATGCTAAATAGGGTGCCCGAAATATAGGTGATACAGATTTCTATAGATTTTTGCATTATAACATGCTATCACCGTTCGCTTACTATGGATTAGTGACTATGCTGATAACTCTGATTTTTACAATATGTATTCTAGTATTATATAGGATACTGCGTTTGAGAACCTTGCATTGAAAAATAAATATTTCAAACTTGCACGTGTGTTCTTTTACTCCCTGTTGTGGTTTGAAATGATTATAGAGCGAAAGAGTGTTCATGTGTTCCAGGATACCTGAGGTAATCCAAGTTCATGTTCTGGTTTGGCTAAGTCATTGGTAGTTTGTTATGACCAATGAGACACTGTAGCTAGCTCGGTAAGGGGATTTTGGATACTGAGGTGAGTTTTGGGTCACCCTATTTCACTGAGGTTCCTGATCTTTATGCACAGTTCTGTACGAGAACGGAATCCCTGCTACATGGCGCCCATACATTGTTGGCCTTATATCATGACACTCAAGTAGTATATCATTCAAACCTTAACCCCTTCATTCCCGTTTCCGGAAAACGGTGGTGTCGGAAAAACCTACCTATTTTTGAAATAGGTCTTTTCAGACTTGTCTAAAACGGTTTCCTTGAATTACTACCCAGTTGTGCTACAAAGTAATCTTTGTTTTTTCAATTTCCTGTGCAATCATGGCACAAGCCGTGGACGTCCCGCTGCAGAGTCGCATTGCGGTGCGTGATCATTTGCGGGCTTATGATGTACCTGCTGAAGGCTTGGCTGTGGTTCTAGTGGTGAGTGCGGAACATGCTTACCCGTACGAACTGTTTTATTCGTGGGTGACATTTCCGGCAGTGGACGCAAATTCTGGTGTGTTCCACTCGTACACTGCATCACCTGTACCTGCAGTATATGCTCCGTACAGAGCACAGGAAGTACCTATTGATGTTTGGCAGCATGGAGTTTGGTTTGGTGGCGCCCTACCCCACTCTTTAACCGCTCCGAGATTAGGTCCTTTGTCCATTTCGGGCACAAATTGGCCTGCTTTGTGCTGGATTTACTCCTCACCCTAATCACGCAACTTGTAACATAGGTGACCTTAGGCGGCTTCATGTAGTCGCCATTAACGTGATTAGAGCCCTTGTGCATTACACTAGTCGTAATGTTCATGGGGCAGCCCCTAGAGGTGCAGCCCTTCCGGCAAGGCAGGCCAGTTTGAAAATCAGTCCTGTCATGGTAAATTCCGTTATGGGCAAGAAGCCCCTAGATAAGAATGATTTTCCTTTCTGGCTTGCCGAGAAATTTGACCAGCTGGAGGCAGTGTTTCCTAATACGACTCCTGGTGAAAAACACCGGATTCTTACGCTTAGTTTGCCGAAAGATTTGGCCCCTGAGCTTGTTGACTGTGAGACCTGGGGTAAGACTTTTGCGGCTGTCTATTCGAGGTGCTTTGGCTCCCCGTCTGTCTACGGTCCTTAAACGTGTTCAAGATGATCACGGGCCGGAATCGGCTGTTGAGTTGGGTATGCGCCTATGTGGCTCCTTTGATGTGGTTTGCGATCTGATCCTTGCGAATGTCAAGGGGGATGCAGTGAACTTTCAGGTAGCTAACGCTTTGGCGCTGGTTCCCAATGCCGAGAAACCCCGACAGTTAGCAAGGATAATTGTGGCGGCTTATAAAACCATGGGTCGCAATAGTAAGGGTAATAAGCCTTTTCCTACTAAGGAGAAGAAGCAGCCCCAGGGACAAGCTTCGGAAACTGACGTTCAACCCAAGTCCAAGAAACAAAATTGGCCTAAAAAACAGAATCAGGGTAAGCAACAGCAACAACAACAAACACAGGTTTTGCGCTCTGCGTCTCCGTTGCCTGCGCAGTCAGAACGGGTTTATGATTTGCGCGACCGCGCGATGATTAAGTCACCTGAACGATTTCAGGCTTCTGACCAACGCTCTCCTCGTTCCTTTCAGGACTCATCGGCTCCGTCAACCGGTGGTGGAGGGGGTGGCAGGGGCCGGGGTGGCCAGCAAGGATGTGGTCAGCCCCGCCCGCGCTACGGTGCAGACAAGCAGGAAGGCTCTACGCCTCAGAGACCGCAGTTTGCCAAGAAGAAAGTCGCAGCCTTAACGGCACATCGATATGCCCCAGATTGTGAGAACGCGGCTTCGGAATCTGACTTGGGCTGGACAGCACGGCGGAGATTACCATAGTGAGAGAGGCCCTCCGTCCACTACTGAAGATGACAGCGACTGACACTTATGTTGTGATTGAAACAGCTGATACAAGAGTTGCTCCCACTGATAGACTTTTTGAAATTGTCCTGTTAATTGAAGTTGACATGCAACGAATCATAAAAGGGGTATTTTGGGAAAATCGTTTGTCTACGTATGACATTTTGCTTTCGGAGGCTGACTGGCCCCCACCTTTTGTGCTCGCAGCTCCGAGAGGGGAGGAGGTAATCCTCCCAAGTTTCGCGAACACGGTTTCGAGAGTGGAAGCGCTGCACTTTGCAGAAGAGTGGGCCCTGGCGCTTGCACTGGCTGTGTACCGTAATCAGTGTGGCTGGGATAAATTGTCCCCAAGCCACGAGATTCCTTTACGGTCTCAGCCGAAGCCTCAACCTCAATATCCCATACGACGTGAAGCCAAAGCTTCGGTCGCAGCGATCCTTGAACAATTGGAATATCAAGGTGTAATTGAAACATGTGCGTCACCGATGAATAACCCCCTACTGTGAACAAGCCGGACGGCTCTTACCGTTTGGTTTTGGATTACCGGCATTTAAACTCGCATTGCCGTAACTGTGAAGTACAGAATACTCACGGCTCTGCCCTTGTAAATAGTCTTGTGCGTAAGCGTTTCAAAACCACGCTTGACATTTCCAATGGTTTTATGCCCATTCATTGGACGGTCTTAGTTCCCAATGGACTTCTTACACATGCGGCGGTGTCCAAAAAATGTTTCTGCGTCTCCCAATGGGCTATAAGAATAGTCCTGGTGTATTTTCCGCCCGCATTGTCTCTCTGTTGGAGAGGGTCAACCCAGATGCTTGTTCTTATGTGGACGACATCTATCTCACAGACGACGGGCTTTGGAAGCATCTGTGTCGAGTGAACAGCATTATTTGTAACTTTGCAGACATGGGTTACAAGTTTAACTTTGCAAAGTCGCACATTGCAGAGTACACAGTGTTGTTTCTAGGCTATGAACTGAAAAATGAAGGAAAAGGCTTGGCTCCTCACTTCCTGGAGAAATGCGCACAGTTGCGCGCTCCGACAACACTGGAAAAATTACAATCGATACTGGCCTTTTTAAATTTCGGGAGAACATACATTCCGGAATATGCCCAGCGTATCAAGCCTTTGTATGCTTTGATACAACCATCATTTTCCAAATCATGCTGGCTGCCTGAGCATTCAGCTATTCTGTAGTCTTTGCAGGCTGATTTGCTCACTTCTGAATACTTACAGACTCGTGATAACCAGACCAACCTGGTGATAAGAATTGTCCCGGGGACGGCAGGTTTCACGTACCTAACTTTTAATGAAGGAGATTCAGTACCTATGGCTTACAAGTCCCACTTGTACACTTGGGCTGAAATGCGCTTTTCCACTGTGGAGAAAGTTTTGACGGCTGTGCAGATGGCAATTCGCAAGGAACGTGCCCTGTCACAGGGAAAACGCATGTTGGTTGTTACCCCGTGTCCTGCCTTTGAGGCAGTTACGAAAGCCAGTGTACCAAATTCCAAAGCTTTGCACCCTTTGTGGATTCAGTGGGCTGCATCCTTGACATCCCAGGATGTCACGTTTATTTTTGACGCCACTTTACGGTTGCAGGAGTACTTACAGTATGAATTTGTTCATCCTGCTCCTTTAGCAATGCGGCCGTTGGAGGATTTCCATTGCATCATTTACACTGATGGTTCGGCGCAGGTTGCGCATGGCTCTAAACATGCCTACGTTTCCGCTTGCGCCATTGTGGTCGGTGCCATGGTGAACAATGAGTTCAAGTCCAGCATCGTGCACCCGCAGACGCTTGGAGACTGCACTGCACAATTGGCAGAGCTTCATGCTCTGATGCTTGCATTGGAGTACGCGGATCCTAGTGTGACGACTTTGATCGTGAGTGATTCTTACTACTGTGTCCAGTCTTACAATGAAAACTTGTTCTTTTGGATTCAGAATGAATTTCGTGATTCCAAAGGTAGCACAATAAAACATAAGATGATCTGGGTCCGAGTGGCTGAACTCAAAGAAAAGTTACCACTCGTGTTTGTGATTCATACTCTTGGCCATCAGCGCGTAGGAGTCCACGCTGTTGGTAATTCGCTTGCTGATGAAGCAGCGAAGTCAGCAGTATCAAAATACTTAGTTGCAGCAGTCATGAGGTCCAAAAGTAAGATAGATGATGACATCTTGGCAGCTGTTGCTGCCACTGAGAAGGGAGGTAAATATCCTGCTGTGTTCCCTTCGAAGTACACATACCACTTAAGTCCCGATAAGGTTCCTTATGTGAAAATTCCTGATGTTGGTGAACATTTAATTCCCAACTCGGATCGCAGAGCAACTCTGATTACAGCGGCTCATGAAGGTGTGGCGTCTGCGCATGCGGGCGTCTCGGCCACTGTAACTCAGCTACAACAGAGGTTCTGGTGGCGGGGACTGTACAAACAGACGCGTGATTATGTCCTTCAATGTGACATTTTCCAGCAGATTAAGCCTTCAACTGCTGCGCGTCCGCCTCAGACACAGTTGTACATTTCTAATAAACCACTAGGCTGTGTTTATTTAGACCACTGCGGTCCTTTTTCTTCTGATACTGCATATAAGTACATCTTAGTAGCAGTTGATTCATGCACACGCTTTGTGTGGGTATGGCCCCATCGCAGCGCTGATTCACGGACTGTCATAAAGGATTTGCGTGTCTTTATAGGGATTTTTGCCTGTGGTACCTTCCATTCGGACCAGGGTCCGGCTTTCGCCTCTAAGGCGTATAAGGATGGAATGGTTTCGTTGGGGGTCCAATTCAAGTTTTCGTCTCCGTACAGACCCGAGGGAAACAGTGTAGTGGAACGAATGAACAGTGGCTTAAAGCAATATTTGACAGCTCGAGTTATAGGCACTGGCAGAAACTGGTTAGCCCACCTCAATGGCGTGCACCGTGTGCGCTTAATAACCTGCCTAGAAGGTCTCTGGGTGGGCGGACCCCGTACGAAATGCTCTTTGGTATCAAGATGTACATCCCTGGCCTCGACGGTCTAGACTGCAAGGCCCAGGCCGCAGCCTTTGACGTAGATGAACATTGCAATGTTTTACAGGATCTACAAAAGACCAGAGACAGTCTAGCAAAGGAACATTTGCCCTCCACATCGGATGACGCGTTGCAGATCCCGGTAGTTGGCTGGCTACCCCAAGTTGGAGAACTGGTTCGAGAGAAGATCGATAACAAGAAAGAGTTTGGTCCCTCATATCGTGCACCGGTTCGAGTTCTTGGAGTGAAGGGCACGAGAACAGTCATATTACCACCACTTCCAGGTCGTAAGGAAAACAGATTTATTTCTATTGACAATGTCAAGACACACAGGGTGGCCGATTCTTCATAGCATGACACCGGCTGTATCCTGTCCTTCCATGGTGAGGCATTCTGTGCTGGCTATTACTTCTGGTGCAGAACCGGAGGTGTCCTTCGAGATGCCTGCTATTTCCAGTCCTTTATTAAATACTATTCCTGTTACTAACATTGATGAGCTGAACTACACGTATCCTTCTGATTTATCAATGCCTGATTTGCAGACTCGTTTGGCCGACCAGTCCAGTTTCTCATTTGACTCTGTTTCGGAACTTTCAAAGAAACCCTCAACTATTGCAAAATATGCAACTTTGTTTAAAAAAAAATGTTTAATTCCCCCTTGGACATACATTTGGTTGATTCTATTTTCATTTTACCTTTTTATGTCAATTGGTTTTGTGTTTTATTTTTTCCGCCTGATTGATGGCCACTATGTCAAAGAAAGAACAGGAATTCGGTACCTTAATGGAACATTGGCCCCTCTTTCCTCTTAACATTCAGCACACAGACTGAAGCGAGACTTGAATACAGTCAACATTACTGCTTGGCCTGTCCTTGATGGGATTGTGTGGGATGCGGTTAGATTTCAGATACATGGGCCCACTGAAGTGATTAATGTTCCGAATGTGCTTAGAGTAAACATGGGGGATGTGATTAAACAAAATATACGTTCTGATTATTGGGATATTCAGGCCGTAGAAGCATTATTCTCTGATTTGAAATACTATGCTGCATTTGATGCTGAGGATTTATATTTAGATTCTATTAATTATGGTGATTTGTTTTGTTTTCAACATTATGGTAATCATTTTTTACATAAGACAAATTCTAGGAGGGTTGCTGTAAATTACACACAGTGGGAACATTGCCCTGCTCCATTGGGAGGCAGCTCCAATACATTTCTGAAAAAATACACTTATTTTACAGATTTTAATCAATCAAATCCTGAGTCATTTTATTTCAAAATGACACAAAAGTCCATGTCCAAAGTTAGACTTCCCGATACAAAATTGCTGTATTCGAAGTCCTTTCTAGACAGATTAGCTGTAGATGGCTACAAGTTTTGGAAAGGAGCAAATGACCTTAAATCGGTTTGGGGTACCAAAGATTGGCAGGTACAAGGCACTGAGGCTTTGCACTGTGCATGTCTCATCCCGAATAACATGTTGTTTCTAAATTCTACTATTTCCCAAACAACATGCTTTGGATTGGCTACTTCTAAAAAATTAAATACACCAATTATCCCCGAATTGGAAGAGTATTCAGGATGGGGTAATTATACTGAATTGTCCATTCGTGAGTTACAAGCTCTATTGCACAATTCGTCCTTTAATATATCCAGTTTGGATCCGAAGGGTTGGCTGATGTGGCATAGAAGTGCTGATTCTTGCCAACGTCGTTTTTTGGGTTTGGCTGAAGGGTTCACACAAGTCAGACCGGATCCCCGTTTTGAAACTGATTATACTGTCACTACTTACTCTGTGGGGAAACTGTGTCAGAATTGGTTACAACATTCCACGTTAGCTGGCGTTAAACTGCACCTGTCTCAGTTGAATGATAATGTGGATTTAAATGATTTTATAAAAGGCCCGGCTAAGGGTAGGTCTAAACGGTGGATTTATGCGGTTTAGAATGAAATTTGTAAATATTCACAAATTAAGGCTGCTAAGCGCCTAAGGGCAATTGACCAAGCAAATTTGGAGAAAGTGCTTGCAGTTGTCGATAACAGTATTAATATGCTTTCTTCCCGAATTTACATTTTGAATAATATTGTCTCTTCTGTAGTTGACATTGTGAATGATGAGGTGTCTGTATTGTACCATGGACAAAATCAATTGCGTTGTGATGCAGTTTGCATGGACACTACAGACTCTTAAGGCGGGTCGCGTGCCCTGGAGTTACATGAACGTGTCATCCCTATTTGCCCCATTTAATTTGACTGACAAGCAGCGCATGCTTTCCATGCGAGATGCATCATTTTCTATGTTACACATTGAAAAGTTAGAATTTTTGCCCTTTTCTGTAGCTGAGGCAGCTGCTGCTACATGGCTTATCCATGGTGTTATTACGTTACCATTTGCTTTGTACAAATTTACTAATTGTATGCGATATATTGCAATAGGGCGATATGAACCACTAGGCAGTGCTTTCCTCCATGAGGCATGGTCTTTACCATACGCGTACAGATGCCTGAAGGATGGAAAGGAAGTGAATCTGAATGGTGAAGAATGCACACAGTCGCCTGACCGTTCACTGATATGCAGACACATCCAGTTGCATGGTTCTTGTAATCAGGACCGGCCTAATTTAGACTGTGTTTTAAAAGGCACACCAGTTCCTGCAATAGTTCCCACTTTCACTTTATTGACAAACGGTAGTTATTTACTTTTGAATAACGAGAAGTGTTGTGGGTTAATGGTCGGTATCGCCTATGTGGTTACTGTATCAGAACGTGTGGTGTGTTGCAAGAACGTGTTATATCCACCCACGCATGGGAATTCAGATGTTTCCATCTGGCCGCGCATCCCAACCTTGAAAGCGGAGTTCAATGGTATGAGCAGAATAAGGGCTCTTTTGTCTCAAAAAGAAGTGGCCCTGAGCTCGGCCCGTGAAACTTATGTCCTTCACATAGCTAACACACGCACAGAGGTGCAGGCACTTTTAAATACTAACTTGCCGTTGCATTTCTGCAAATTAGTTCATCAAATCTTTAATGCCTCCTCCACGTCTGGCTTAGCTCATTTTTTTAAATTAGTTAGCAGTGGTCTCGTGACTACATTTGAAAAGATTTTTGGTGTCATCCCGCATTCTTCCATTCGATATTTTCGAGTTTGTTTGGCGGATTCCCTGTGTTGCTGGCTTTAGCTGCAGGGGTTTTGATATTATTCTGCTTCCTAAAACATGGATGCCCATCCTGCGCAAGAAGCCGCTCAGCCTCTTCTGACACTGTTTCGCAACCGAATGCTTGATTACTATGGCACCCTGCCGCTTGCTACCTTAAGCACGGCATTTGGATTATCGTTTCGATTTTCCTATTTCATTGCCTGAGATGCGATTTTGACTGGGCCATTGATTTGTTTCTCTGCTTGCCGTTATCTCCTGAAGTCGATTTTAATCACCTGATGGGCCCCGTAGTTGCTCACGAGTTGGGTTGTTCTGGCGAAAGGATTATGGCCTTGGCAGCGATGCATGGACTAATGGGTCAGTGGGACATCCCCGCAGCGGCGCATGAATTTCTGGCACATAGCGTTCTTGAGAACCCACCGGGTTGTCCTCTGATGTTGCTAGAGGGTCCGGTGCAGGAGGAGCACGTATGTTCTTTCCCGTTGCTTAATTGGATGGCTGAACTGTTTTCGGATGATGACAGTGATTTCATGTTGGAAGCTGTGGCTACCTATTTTGCATATTCTATCCACCCATGAGTGGCTTTGGAGACTTTCACTATACCGGCACGTGACTTTTTAGTAATTCTGAATGGTGCCTTTTCTTTTATGGACATTCGACTTTTATATGTTCTAGGCCTGTGATTTTATATTTGGCCTCAGATTCAAGACTTTTATTACATTTTTGTTTGGCCACTATAGGCATTCATACATTTTTTTGTATTGTTAATTTTTATATACATCTACATACATTTAGCTTGGCTCAATATTGTTGAACTCTGCTTTCATGTTATGCCTTTATTATAATATTGGCTTGTTTTGTTTGACCGTCCTCGGATCATTGGGGGGGTGTCAAAAGTGTATTATACAAGTTATAACTATTATTGAGTGTGAGGAGGGGCCATGATTCCGGAGAGGTGAACTATGTATGTGCATCTGAATGTATCAATTATCCCACACCATTTGTTTTCACAAACAGTGTTGGCATGTCAGGTTTATAGTTATGTATCTCTCTTTCACTCTCTCTCTCTCTATATATATATATAGCAACAGAGAACTCCTCAGCTTTTACTGCATGGATCAGGTGCCGGCAGACATAAGGGGAGGGAACAGGTTGCTCCTGCTACGAAGGTTGGAATCTCGCCATATAATCGAGAACCAAACCAAAAAAACAGGTGGCCTTAATGCTGGGGAGGAGCTAGCAGTCCATTTATGATTTTTCTTTGAACTGATTTTCCTTAATACTGGAAGGTGTATACAACAATGCGCTTATACATTTCTGTGTTTATGCCCATTCAGGGCTAAATTGTTTTGTTGATTATGATAAATTCTGTGCATTACTGATTGTATTTGCCCATCCAGGGTGTAATTATAGCAGTGATTTCAACTGGACTTACACCACTTAGTAATGGTGGTTTGTAATGCATATATGATGTCCTTTCTTTATTTTGTTGATTGGATGTATTTAAACACTGCCTGATGGTGGCGCCGGCCTCCAATTGAGAAAGGCGGTTGCCGAAACGCGTCTGAAAGAGTGTTTTGCCCAATAAACTTATTGGACTTGTCCCCATGACTGCTTTGTACTTTGTGTGCAACGGAACTTTGGTCTTAGTGTGACCCGCGTGGTGCCGTGACCCGCTGTTACAGCACCCGGCCGTGAGTGAAGGGGAGCAGACGGACAGTGAGCTTGTATATATATATATATATATATATATATATATATATATATATATATATATATATATATATACACAGAAAGTAGAAATGACCGGCACTCGCGTTACTATAAATCTATTGAAGATTTAATTGGTGAAAAGAAATTAACACAACAAACGCGTTTCGGCAATCCTGCCTTCGTCAATATATATATATATATATATATATATATATATATATATATATATATATATATATATATATATAGTTAGAAATGTGGGTCTCTAGTTGGCAGTTGATTGCACCCTGTACCAAGTAGGGACCCTTATTCTAGTCAGGTTAAGGGAGTTACTCACCCCAGATAACCCCTGCTCACCCCTTTGGTAGCTAGGCACGAGCAGTCAGTCTTACCTCAGAGGCAATGTGTAAAGCATTTGAACATAAACACACATAAACCACATAAACACACAGTAACACAGTGAAAACTCCACAAAAGGACATCACCCCAGTTTAAAGAAATAACCATTTTTTATCTGAGTAATACAAGAGCAAAACAACAAAAATACACCATACACAAATCAAGATATCACTTTCAAAAGGTTCAAAATAGTTCAGTCCGTATAAAACTATAGATCTGTCACTTTCATCACCAAGTACCTAGGATGCATTAAAATCAAAGACGAAAACAAGCACAGGGGAGATGGGGAGCCTGAAAAGCAAAGCAATGCCTCAGTTCCTTACTCCCAGGAGTGGTGAAGCGTTGGTTCCTTACTGCCAGAGGAGGTGATCCATTGGTTCTTCACTGCAGCCACACTGCAGGTGCTGCATTGATTGTTCAGCTGCACTGCGGTGATGTATTGGTTATTCAACTGCACAGCATAGCTGCTGCAGCAAGAACGGGTAATGAAGACCTCCAAAGGCCAAGAAATTGAATTGGCACCGCTTGGCAGGTCAGAACTCCCAGCATAGGAGTTCTGGGACTGCAGCTGACGTCTTTGGCGGCCCTGAGACTTCTTAGCAGGAGGCAAGCACACACATGCGTTTGCAGATCGTTGGCAAGCAGGATACAGAAAGTAAAGTCCAGTATTTTCACTGTCCAAGACAGAAGCAGCAAGTAGTAGGCTAGCGCAACACAGCCACAAGCAGAGTGGAAGTTCCCCTCCTATAGCTTCTCCAGCTCTTCTTCTTGGCAGAATCTCCTCTTAGTCCAGAAGTGTTCTGAAGTTATGGTGTCGCAGCTACGGTACTTATACCAGTTTCTGCCTTTGAAGAAGGCAAACTTCAAAGGAAAGTCTTTGTAGTGCACAGGACCCTGTCTTTCCCTGACCTGATCCCAGACACACTACAGGAGGGTAGAGACAACTTTGTGTGAGGGCAGGCATAGCCCTCTTCAGTTGTCAGTGACAACTCCTCCCACCACTCTAGCTCAGGAAGACCCATACGCCTGGTGATAGGCCATCAGGATATGCATGGCACAACTCATCTCCATTTGTGTGACTGTCTAGAGTAAATGCACAAACAGCCCAGCTGTCAGTTTTATATATATATATATATATATATTGGGTCGGTGCAAGATATATATATATATATATATATATATATATATATATATATATATATATATATATATATATATTGGGTCAGTGCAAGGCTGCGGGGCACAGGACCCCCGTAATTATGTAAAACAGCACGCACACCGCAGTAATGCCAGCACTCCGAAGAAGGTTTCCAATTAAAGTTTTATTCGGCTGGCACGTTTCGACCAAACTGGTATATATATATTACCTACTGGCAGTCGCCAGTAGGTATATATAGTTAGGACCTAGTTACCATAGGAAATTCCGAACATTCTATTGGGAATAACTTTGGCGCCGATTGAGGGATCTGCCTGTAATTTTCCTTAAATTTGCCTCGCTGCGCTGCGCTCCTTCCCTGAAAGTTTCGGGGGGATTTGTCAAGCAGGGGCCGAGAAAAAAGGCGGAATGGAATTACACCAGATTTGGCAAAATGGTAGGGACTGGTATGAAGCAGTGCCTTTTGTATGTTTGGTGTAAATCCCTCCAGTAGTTCTTGAGAAAATTGAATTTGAAATTTTTCAAATGGCATTTTCTATGGGACCTTTAGACACGGCTACAGCCCGAACGGCTGAACGGAATTACACCAAACTTGGCAAAATGGTAGGGACAGTAATGCAGTAGTGCCTTTTCTATATTTGGTGAAAATCCCTCCAGTAGTTGTTGAGAAAAAATAGAATTTGAGCAAATTATATATCTATATGCGCTTAACATTCTATTGGGAATAACTTTGGCGCCGATTGAGGAATCTGTGTGTAATTTTCCAGAATTTTGTCCAGCTCCGCTCCGCTCCTTCCCTGAAAGTTTTGGGGGGATTCGTCAAGCAGGGGCCGAAAGGGGGATCCCAAAACATGTTTTTTTCCCATGTTAATTTCCATAGGGACCTTTAGACACGGCTACAGCCCGAACGGCTGAATGGTAGGGCCTGGTATGCAGATGTGCCTTTGCTATGTTTGGTGAAAATCCCTCCAGTAGTTCTTGAGAAAATTGAATTTGAAATTTTTCAAATGGCATTTTCTATGGGACCTTTAGACACGGCTACAGCCCGAACGGCTGAACGGAATTACACCAAACTTGGCAAAATGGTAGGGACAGGTATGCAGTAGTGCCTTTTCTACATTTAGTGAAAATCCCTCCTGTAGTTGTTGAGAAAATTGAATTTGAGCAAATTATATATCTATATGCGCTCACTGTACGCGCACCGTACGCGTACGGTACGCGTACCGTACGCGTACATGCGCGTACCCTTACGTGCGCGAGCGAGTTTCTGATTGGCTGGCAGTCGACTGTCAACATTCCAAACTGTCCAAACCAGGAAGTGTTGGCCACCATCTTGTTTTTCAGAAGAACTGAGGCACAAGAGAGCCCAAAACAAAAGTTGAAAACACGAAAAGGGGGCAGGGTAGAGACCCCCCAACCCTCTAGCCCTTCTCAGGGGGTCCCAAAAGGACCCCCAAGGGCGAACAAAAATAAAAAATTCAAAAAAATCGCGGGGTACGCGCACCGTACGCTTACGGTACGCGTACCGAGCGCGTACCCCGCGATTTTAAAAATAAATAAAAAATGTTTTGCACTTGGTGGTCCTTCTGGGACCCCCTGAGAAGGGCTAGGGGGTCAAGGGGTCTTAACCCTGCCCTCTTTTCGCGTTTTCCACTCTTGTTTTGTGCTCTCTTGTGCCTCACTTCTCCTGAGAAACAAGATGGCTGCTCAGGTGGCCCAGAAGGATAATAACATATATAAACTTTATCCGCTAATAGAATTAGCATTTACCAAACCTTTGAAATTTATTTTAAAAAAATATAGGTTTCACGCCTGATATAGTTAGGATCAGTATTTTCTTGATGTGGGACATGCCACTAGGAAGTCTAAGGGCTTGTTGCGGTTCCCAAACCTGTCTTTGATT
Organism: Lissotriton vulgaris; assembly: GCF_964263255.1. Taxonomy (NCBI): domain Eukaryota; kingdom Metazoa; phylum Chordata; class Amphibia; order Caudata; family Salamandridae; genus Lissotriton; species Lissotriton vulgaris. The sequence continues at coordinate 902,879,067 of NC_141687.1, forward strand.
TTGGCTAAACACTGCATTACTATGGCCTAGAAGTCGGCCGCGGCGCACTCACTGGGGCGTTGGTGTGCTGATATGCATAGAAGAGCACTGGCTGAGCTGGTGGTCCATAGTCGGCTACGCACGAGAGGGGATGCTGGGACATTTATGTAGAGCAGTTCGAAGTGAATGTAGATTTTAACCGCCCTTGAGCACGTGGTCATTGGTCCTGTGCGAGCACAAATATATGAGGCCCCAGCCCCCGTCCAGCTGTTCTTGATATTATTGGGCGGCTCAGAGGCCCGGTGGCTGCGTGCACTGGCCTGCCCGGCAAAGATATGTGTGAGGTTGCTGACTATGAAATATCCCAGCCCTTGGTGGGGGATACATGAGGCACAAGGAAGACACAGGTTGGTTGGGATAGGCAGAGCTGTGGCACAGTTACACACACTGTCTTGGGTGGGGGGCTTAGCCCTCCCAGGATATAGGGTTTTAAAGGGAGGATGAGTTTCCTATTACGTAGCATCAGACAACATTCTGAACAAATACAATTGCAATGTATCTGACCTCCTTCCTCCACTGTGGAGTGTTGCTATTGTATACCAGATGTCGGCCTGTTCCATATGTTATTAAAACGGAAATGCATTAAAGATATTTACAAAAAAATAAAAAACTTTACCCCCGTTGCAACTTATTAACATGCTCATGTTTAACTTGCAGGTGGGCTTTGTCAAATTGTTTCTGAAAATAAACCTTACACTTTACGTTGTATGGATCTGCACACAGCCTTTACCCTCTTTGGGATTGTGCAGGGCTGAGTGGCAGCTCTGACGGGACAGAGGCGGAAAGGAGTCATCAAGTTTAATAAACTACACCGTCCCAAACACAGGAGAGTTTGAGATTACAGACTTGAACATGCAGCAACAGGAGCAGGAGAGCAGCACGCCTGGGGGACATCTGTCCCATGAGACTATTTCAAACAATGGTGAAGGACATCTGCAAGGATAACTTGTAAATGTAAATGTAAATGTGTTTGTATTAATATATAGCACTTCCACCCTGAGGTCTCGTAGCACTGTATTCATATTGCTGTGGAACCCTTCCTGGCTTTCCTGTGAAATGTCCACTCCTGGGCACCCCCAAGGTGAAGCCAGGTATCCAAGCGCTGCTGGGGCCGTTGTGGAGATTAAGCAAGCTATTGCCCAGAGTCACAGAGTGGGACCCATGATTAGACTAGGAACCGAGGCGAGAATTATCAGGTCCGGGGAGATTGAGTCCAAGAGCTGCCGAGGCGGGGATTGAACCCTGGTCCCGGGCCAGACCTCTGCATCAGGGTCTGCCGCTTTAACCATTGAGCCACGCTTCTTCTTATACAAGTTTTCAGACTCACAGCACTTTAGATTTGGGTGAGGTTTCTCCAAGCAATTTGTAAGCTACGGTTTCATGTTAGGAGGTTCATGGGTGTTAGTTACTATAGTAAGTTTGCGCCAGTTTGAGATTCCCCAGGCACCCCAGAAGATTTAAAAGGTCATTTAAGCATTTGTTTAAAGGATACAGCAGTTAAAGCATGGGGGAGCTACTTGAAGATCCAGAATGATCGTCTATGGGGTATTTAAAGTTTCTAGATTCAAGTACATTCAGTTGTCATCCTGATCTTCAAAAGTGGAATATGGATGATTCAAATGAGAGTGAATAAGATTTACAAGATGCGACACTTCGGAAAAAGAAAGTTTCAAGATGATAGTAGGGACTCAATGAAACAGAGAATAGACAAATGAATCTTACATACACAGTATGGAATGGATATTTGCCTTTGTCAGAGTTTGGAGTTTTATGGCAAGTCTCTTTAAGTATTCCATACTCGACTGGAAAATCTGCTGCATTAAGGAAGAAACATGTCTTCACTCCTCACAGAATTGACCGAAAGCCTGCAAAATTTAGCAAAAAATAACAAATCAGTCTCAAGTCTGTAAAAGAAAATGTATAATTTGACAAGTAGACGATATCTATTTTTGCAAATATTCCGGAACCTACCTCTTTTTGGAGCAGAGTGAATAAGTTCATTTTTCTCATATTTCAACAGACAACTGATGTAAGCCCCACTGTTATCATTTATGGGGTTAAGGGACAGGATATTGCTCTAACACAGACAGAATTCAACAACGATTAGTTAACCTGATCATGATTGTGAGACATAAGATTTGCAAAATGTGAGTTTCTCTAGATCCACTTACTGAAGCAGAATGACTCAATGGTGTAGCAAGACCTTTTGCCACCCGCGGCTGCATGTAAGAGGGGGGGGGGGTGCAGGCGATTCCTGCCATTGCCGCCCTGCGATGGTCACAGGTAAGAGCGAGGCGGGGGCTGCCCCCTCCCTTGTTGCGTCACTGGAATGACTTTAAAACAGTTAACTATGTTTTTAGGTAATAACAAACACTCTGCACTAAAGAAAACAGGATTCTGGCATAGATGTGAGAACTGACGTGATAATAAGAATTCTAATGTGAAAAAAGTCCTTTTTGAATGTTTCTGACCTATAGATGCAGCTCCCGCAGAGAAATCTGAGTTGCACAATTTCGGATGCCTAATGGTTAGTCAAGGTGCCTTCGAAGGTACTAGGGTTATAATTGAATTAATGGTACGGAATCACCCAAACAGTCATATAAGGACTTAAAAAACACCTTATTAAGCCATATCTAGTTTAAGTCCCATTGAATAAATGTGTATATATGGATATCTGAAAATAGTGTGGGGAGGGGCCCTGAATTTGGAGAGGCAAAGCCTTGAGTGAGACATGAGTCCCCTCCCTCAACAATGGGGATAAACCTGAGTTTCCACATGTCAGCTTTACTGTACTGTAGTAATAACATAGAACTTTACCTTGCCCTGTAGTAATAAATGTATGACTGTGTAGTCAGGTTAAAAAACATTTGTTTATAGCTATATACATGACAGATTAGTATAGCGTAAACCATGTGTGTGGATCTCCAGGTTGATTAACGCGCCATTTACTACCATTGCCACCTCGTGTGAGTCACGGCCCATTCCCAACTCAAAATGGTAATAAAGTGCACACTATCAAATATTACACAATATTTTGAAAACAACAAAACACTCAAGGGGTGACTGTTATACAGACCATAGAAGCAGATGGCTGTTGCAGGGCACGGGTTGAACTGAAAGTCTTTCGGTAATCCCCATAAACCTGGGACCTGCCTTAGTAACCTCTAGCTGTCAACTATTATAATCTGAGTGCAGAGGCGGCTCTAGGTTCATGGTGGCCCTGGGCAGGGTGCGTAGGTAGGGGGCCCCGGAAGAGGGAGTCCGGGTGGGGTAGAGCGTGGAGGCCAGTGAAGAGTGGGTGTCCTGGTGTTTGGAAGTGGTATAAAGCCAGAGGCCACCAAATCCCTGCCAGGGGCCGCCACACAAATATGTATCCATCCTCAGAGGATTATTATATTAAGGATATATATTGGCGTGGTGGCCCCTGGGATTTGGTGGCCCTGTGCAGGTGCACAGCTTGCACATGCCTATGGTCGCCCCTGCTGAGTGTGCTCTTTCTCTGACTCCTCCTTTCTTCATCACACTGCTGAGCGCTCCGACCCCAAGATACAGTGAGATTATTATAATGATAAATTAGCTCCACAGCCCCAAACTTCCTCAACATCCATGTGAACCTTGAGCTGCACGCCGAATGCAATGCTTATGACATCCCAATACGTATGCCAAGAATACCAAACACCTAAAAGTACAAACAGGGGCGGCTCCTCCACTAAGGCAGGGGAGTGTCTCCCTAGTGCTCACTGAGCAGTTCAAAAGGTAAAAAATAAACTGATAATAAAACAGCGTTATTATCATCTTATTTTACCGTACTGGCTCAGTTGGCTGGTAGGGGGCCTGGGCTGTGCTGTTGAGAGCTGGGGGAGGAGTGGTAGGCACTTTCCAAGTGCGCAGGACAGTTTGGCCGGCCATCTTGGGCCGTTTTCGTCTCTTTTATAGTATTAAGAATACTATGATTTATAGGGCCATATGCCGGTGAGGCAATACCGGTCGGTAACACTGAAATTCGGTAAATTTCACCGTTACCGACCGTTATTTAGAGATTTGAGATGTAGGCGGCAGGTTTCAAGGATTCTGTAATTTACCGAATCGGTAATTTAAGGAATCGGTAAATTATCGAATTCTTAAAATTCCGAATCGGTAAATTACTGAATCCTGAAACCTATGTAGGAGGCACTCAAGTGAGTGGATTTTTGCATTCAGGATTCGTTATTTACCAACAACTATAAGTTGGTGGTAAATACCAAATACCTTTAAAAAAGCTTTTTTTTTGCTTTTTTGTCAGTGCCATGTGGCAGACATACATGCCCTTAAGGCATATATGTGTGCCACATGTGCACACTTGCACGATTCAGGAGTGCAACAGGGTGTCAATGGGACACCCTGCCACCCTTGGATATGTTCCCCCTATTACCGATTCGGCATTTACCGAATCGGTAATAGTGCATGGCTTCCCATTCATTCCTATGGGCCTCAAGGCCCATAGGAATGAATGGGAATTACCGATTCGGTAAATACCGAATCGGTAATTTTCGGTATTACCGATTCGGTATTTACCGAATCGGTAATAGTGCATGGATTCCCATTCATTCCTATGGGCTTCAAGGCCCCTAGGAATGAATGGGAATTACCGATTCGGTAAATACCGAATATTACCGATTCGGTAAAATTTACGAATTATTACCTATATACTATTTACCGATTTTCAAATACCGAATCTGTAAAATTCGGTAGGAAAAAATCGGTAAATAGTGATTACCTACATATGGCCCATAATGTCATCTGTAAGATTATACATAACATTTTAAATTGCATCTCTCACATCAAGGGTGGCATCATAAGCACTGCAGTTGGTGTGTGAGTTAGGGTTTACATGGTTGTTGAATGAGTTTGGGATTATGGTTCTTACTATAGCTGGTGAATTTCAATGTTTTCAATATTTTGATTTGTAGCAATAACTTTACACTAACTGTGTTTTACTTACAAGATTTCAAACTGCATTCCTGATGTGTTTGTTTTGTTGCATTTGTGAAGTATTGAAACACACATACATATCTTAGGAGCAATAGAAACCATAACTAAATTACATTTTTGGATTTTTTTTGATAATATACAACATCAAACTCTCATGATTATATATTCCTCTGTTTTCAGCCCTCAATGTGGTCATCACTGACAATGCATGGTCTATCTTCACCTCTCATGACTACGACTGCACCCCATGCCCAAGACTAGAAAAAAAGAGCATATTGCACTCATTTCATCTGCATTCAAACAAAATAAAGTACTTGATTCAGAAACCTTTCTTCCTTAGGAAGGCATGGGTTACCTTAAGAGTAAAATGACTTGGGCTGGATAATGAAAGGGACTAAAACTGAGGGGGAGATGTAAGAAAGTGTGGGGGGGGGGTTGGAAAAGTGTGAAGTAGGAAGAGATGTAGGGACACAAATAAGTGATACAGGCAACAGAAAATCTTATAGGGCAGCGGTTCTCAACCAGTGGTCAGGGGACCGCTGGGGGTTAGCGAAACCTCATCAGGGGCTCCGTGACTACTTAGAAAATAGTAATAGAATGAATAAAGTGTATAAAAAAACGAAGCTAAATGTGCAATTGGAAAATATTAAATGTACTGTAAATGTGAAGGAATTTGAATGGGAGGCTAACAATTAAATTAGTATCCTCAGATTGATTTGTGGGAGCAGTGCAGGTGCATTAAACAGAATATAGTTAGAATGATGAATGGCCTCAGTTGAATTTAGAAAAGCTCCAACCTTTCTATTAAATTTTTTTTTAAATGTTTTATTTATTTGTGTTTGTGAATTAAATAAAAGGTGTAATTATTTGTGTATTTGCTTGATGAATGTTTTTTTCTGCATTTTTGTATGTATTATTTTGTGGTTCAAATCACCCACAATGCCTAGGCCGGAGTCTCCGGCTTCCAGTACTGACTCAGTGGAGGGAGGCCGGATTCCAATTATGATTCAAAAGGGGTCCCTAGGTACCAGTAACGATTATGTGGGGTTCCCAGAAGTCAAAAGGTTAAGAATCACTGTTATAGGGCATTAGCATGTATGTGCTGCAAGTTAAAAGTATACCTTTTTCCTTGTAGCACGCATTGCCGACTGGGTTCATAGAAGGCTCCTCTACTCTACTCTAGTCTCGTGCCCTTAATCAGTCTATATTACAATTGAAACAGATTGTTCTATCAACAATTCGGTGAACAAGAAGCAAGCATGATAATCCATGTGATTCACCCAAACCAGGTGAGCAGAGATCCTAACAACGATATGGCTATTTAGTGGTTTGATTTGTCTGCAGTCAGAATCATCTCCTCCATGCCTGCTAGTCTCCATCTCACGCCAAGGAGAAAACGCTATTGGGTGTCTAAGAATGGTAGGAGCAGGACATCCTCTGCATTGGCTAGGGATGGAATGGAGGGCCTGGAAATGGAGTTAGTTTACGCACTGGACGAGCACGTTTGCAAATATCTAATAAATTACTTCTAAAAGTCAGCAACTGATATAGATTTTTCTGCTTTCAGAAATTCAAATGGCTGATGGGGCTGCAGAATATGGTCTGTGAATGGAGAAATAAATAGGTTCGTCATTATGTGGGAAATGTGGGAAATCCATACTTAGGCAGTAAATGCTGTGGTGACAGAATCACATACATATCCACTGGCCATCCCAATTGTGAAGTTTTGTAAACAATATATTCATGAAAGGTTAACAGAACCTAAAGAGTTTAATTGCAATCAGCAACCAATTTTTGCACTTTGAAGAACCCACCTGTTTCAAGCTAGCTGTCCCAAAGTAAGCATGTAATATAAAAAATACACAGCAAATAATATGTGTAATATGCTCCTAAATTGCTCAGATTTCTGGTGATATTTCCAAACCACTAAGAGGTATATTCACAAGAACGTGTGATAACTACTGCATGAGTTGCATAATGCAACTTTCAACATCGCTGCCCATCACGGGAAAACAACTCTGTGACAATGTGGAATTCACAACACGGCGGTGGCATGCGAGGGTCTGCCAACACCGCAGCCAATTCCTGCGACACAACAACCTCAAAGGAGATAAAAACACAAACCCCAATGCAAAAAAACCTGCGATGGGCAAAAGCGCGATAAGAACAGTGACAACCAGCGCGAGGGCAGCAATACACATGCGCAATGCGGAAAAAAGCACAAGAAACAGCATACTGAAAAAAACACAAAACAAAATCCAACAACAGTGTTGTACCACGGATGCACCCTGACCAACTGCAGAGGTACATGTACACCACAACTACCAGCACTGTGGAAGAACAGAACCGAAAGTCACACTGCATGAAAGAGACCAGTGGCAGACAAATCAGAGCCGCACAAGCGACACACTCACCGTGTAGCATACGCACATAAGCAGGAGTGCACCTCGACATTGACAACATCCCGGTACAAACAGCACCCCCACCACACTTTGAACACAGGACACAACTTATTCTGCAAATGTGCACGACCTGGCGAATCACATCTGACATCGCAGGGAAAGTAACATTAAAATGCACAAGTTGAAACCTGCAAATATGTTTTCTTCACACATACAGTGCATTTGGACATTTACTACTGTCGCTTGATTGCCATGGACATCCACATTGTGACATGCTCATGAGAAGTAAGTGTCAATGATGGTATTCCTACGGGCCATTCCTGCCGCTGCTGCAGTGGGATGTGGCCCACCTGCCCCATCACCATCATCATCGTCTGGTACCTCTGGGACTCAGATTCATGGGGCTCTGGTGCGAACACAGATGTTGTGCAACACACAACATGTACCGATCAGCTTGCACACGATGTCCGGGCTGTACAGAAGCTTCTCACCTGTGCCGTCCGGGCACCTGAAACGTGACTTCAACACACCAAATGTGTATTCCACTATGCTCCTGGTGCGTATGTGGGCTGCTTTGTACTGCCTCTGGGCGGGCGTGTTCGGATCTCGGAGGGGTGTCATCATCCAAGGGCAGAGTGCATATCCTTGATCACCTGTGAAGGTGCAGGGAGAAAAAAGTCAATACTTGGTTCAGCCGAATGTGATCGCAGGTCCACCAATCCAGTGACATCTGTGCTGGCTGTGTGTGGGGTGAGTGTAACCCAGCGCGCAGGGAGTAGCTGATGCTGGCAACTACATCAACAGTCTTCAGGCACCCAGAAATGCAATGTCAGAACTACAAGGAGGGATGAAATGATTTGCACAGGGGTAGTGGCCTCGGATGCACAGCGGACGAAACAGGCCCACCGCCACAGAACGCTGACCTGCGGGAGACTGGGGTAGGGTCATGTGGGCAGAGCAGTGCCTCAAATGTGTTATGGCTGCATTTTGCAACTCCATGCGTTCAACTGTTGTGTGGCTGTGGTGCCATGAAATGTCTGTTTTGGGTGAAGGGGTTGGCCAGCATGACCATGGAGTGGTGTGGTCGTGTCTGGTAGGTGGCTGTGTAGTGTGACATGTTGATTGTGGTTTGGTCACATGTGCATCCCCACAGTTGTGCATTGTGCTTTGGAGGCATTGGGATGTGTGGTGTGTTGACTTGGTTCTTACCAGCGAGCAGTCCCGTTCCATATGTGCCATCCTGGAAGCGCTGGTTGATGATGGACTGTCGGAAGATGAAGGAGTCATGCACACTGCCTGGGTAGTTCGCGATGACATTGATGAAGAGTCCCGGTGGTCCATTATTGCCTGCACATTGATGGAATGCGTGTGCTTTCTGTTGCGGTGGTGATGTGCTGTATCCGCAGGGGGCACAAGTGGGACATGTCGATTGCCCCCAACACAGCTGGGAATCCGGCTGTGGCATAGAAGCCTTGCTTTGTCTCCAGCTGTTCCTGTGCAGTGTTGGGGAAGTGAAGGTCTGGGAGATGAAGCTGAGGGTGGCATTCAGGACAGGTGTGATGAACTTTTTGATAGGGCTGACTGTGAGTCCCCTCCGACTGGCAGTTGCAGTTGTTAGTTGGAAGGTACCAGAGGCCAACAGGTTCAGCACAGCCAGCAGCTTTGTCTGCGGAGGGATGTTGGTTCTCCGCGGTGTTGGGACCGTCAGCCTCTGGGCGATGTGGGTCATGATGCAGTGAATGTTTGTCCTTTTGAGCCTGTAGTGGGCAATGACTTCCTCGGGTTTCAGGTCTGTGAAAGTGGTGCATTTTCAATAGGTCTGCTGTCTTACTCTGCACTGCTTCTGTGGTGGTCCGGGGGAATGCGGGTTCAGGTAAGGTCCTGGGGGTTATGGCGGTCCCGGGGGGGGGGGGTGGCGGTGGGTCTTATGACCCTTTTGGGGCTCTGACCTACATGATGAGTAGCTCCATGGTGTCATTTGTTCTTCAGTGTGGCTGTGTGCATGGACTACTGCAGGTAGTCGTCCGTCTTTACACCTACCAGAGGCTAACGCGGCTTATCGCCTGTTTTCGCTTCGCTTCACGGATCTGTCAGTTCCTTGTGAAAGTTGTGTTGTTGTTTTTTCATGTGTTTCTGCACGGGAACGCCCACTGTGCATCTCATTAGCGTTCGTTGGTGGTACCCGCCGTAGTGTTAGGTTTTGGGACTGTTATCGCAGGAATTCTTATGATGTCTGCTGTTAGCACCAGCTTGTGAATGGAGTGGGTAAATTTATCAGCTCCTTGTGAATATGCCCCTAAGTCTTTAGCACTATGGTTTACGATGTTAAGCCTTCTATGCAAATTTGGAACATATCACTCAGTTACTTACTACTTATTCTCTCTTTATGTGTATATATATATGATGTGATCAAGTCCGGGCTAACCGGACGAAACGCGTCATGTCTGTTGGTATGAGGAAATAAAAGCACTTGAAAATTGAAACTTTGCCGTGTGGTCCGTGTCCTGGTTGGCATCCGTGTGGCGGTGAACACTAGGAAGTGTTTTGCATATATATATATATACGATTCAAAATCCTGCTCCGCTGTATCTGCACATGGAAAGAACTCCGATCTGCATCAACAAAACCCACAGGTACAGACCACTCCACAGCGCAAAGAGTAAATTCACAGTGGTTTATTTACACGCAATCGCCAGCATGACGCGTTTCGGTCACTACACATATATGTATGTATGTATATATGTGTGTGTGTGTGTGTATATATATATATATATATATATATATATATATGAACAAACCAATCTTCAAACAAACCACACTCCAGTGGACATGAAGACACGGACCCAATGGATGCAGGCAAGGAGATTTTATTTCAAACCTCTCCGGTTACGCGTTTCGAGCAACTTGTGCTCTTGGTCACACCAATATATATAGATATGAGTGTGTGTGTGTTTCACATCTTCAGTTCTTTACCTACTTTTCTTTTTCAGGTCAAGCCTACTAGACAGGGCCTGCACTGTCTGTTGTATGGCATCTTGTGTCTTACCAAGAACATATAGGAGTTTGGAGCCTGTCCATTGCTTATCATTATTTGACTCTACTTTTCACCCTCATTTTCCTGCTTCTTATTCATTTTCCAGCTTGTCAGTCTTGGTTTTGTACTCGCCTTGCAGGATTGCCTGTTTACAATCTCTTTCATTGGTTGCCATCGCTGCTTTCACTGCTGGATATTCAAGCACTATTTATTTCTTTTATGTGAAGCGCTCTATTAGTGTATGTGTTTTCTAGCCGTATCCCTCATGTACGCCTCTCCTCCTGCAATCCGGGTTGCTCACTGTTGCCCAACTGCTTCTCCCTGCTCTTCTCCCTCTTGTGCTTGCCTTTGTATTGCTCCCCCTTGCTTACTCAACTGTGCCCTCCATGTTGCTTCCCTAACCCCTGTGTTGCTGAATCTCCCGCCTATCCCCCATTGCTCCAGCGTCCCCTCCAGCTTTCCCCCTGGTTGCTTTTGCGTCCCCTCCCATGTGGCTTCGCTATTACCCCCACACTTTCCCATGGTGCTACCTTGTTCGCCGCCCACTATCTCCCGCTCTGCTTCGCTGTTCACCAAATCTCCTGTCTTGCTTCGGCTCATCCGCGCCCACTTGGTTTTTTAAAAAAAATGCTTTTGCACATTTCATTTTCTTTTTATTCACTGAGTCAACTCAGATCGGAAACAAAAAAGAAAAAAACACCTCCAACATTTTAGAATTATACACATACTCAATGCGCAGGCCTACAAATTGATGTAGACAGCCGCTTCAAATTTTTTTTTGTTTGTTTTTTTAAACTTTAGCCACACTACCAAGCATTGCGGATGTTGTGCAGCGTGGCTAAAAAGCATTCACATGGTTACAAAGACAAGACCTACTGGCTTTGTCAATGCTTCTTCTTGATATACCATTCACATCTCTTTCTACTTTCTGTTTCTATGAAAAATTTCTCTCACATCCACTCCTAGTCATTATGTCTCTGTGTTCCTTGCTTTGTCTCTACCTCTGCTCCACCAGTGTGTCTTTCCCTTTCTGTCCCCACAATGTCCCCTCTCCCAGTTATTTTGCCATCCTCTTTCCCTTTTTTTCTCATCTCCCTTCGCTGCGCCTTTCTTGTGCAGTATATTTATTTTGGCTCTTAGGATCATGCATGAAACTGCATTTAAAGGCACCACTGCAGGCGCTGTTAGGGTCCGAGTTCTGTAGGTGTACACCCCTTCCACAGTGAAGTTTAGCCTTTCACCGACGGAGGCTTTGTGGAAACCCAGCACCCCCTCCCCACAGCACAGCACTGCCTGTTCGCCCTATGCACGGCAAAAGGTGAATTGCCGGCAAAGTTGATTTGAAACGCATAATGAAAGTGAGTGATATAATGTAATCAACCTCCATCCTTTAAATGAAATTATATTTCCTTGCTATGTTGTTTGTATGGCTTCTAAAGTTCTGATGGTGGCGCTGATTTAGAATGAGCCAGCCCAATATTTCCCAAAAGAATTCTTTAATTATTTTGTATATGCGTAATATATTAACATCTTTGAGAATGTCTACGCCCCTCTATTGCGGAGGATAGCGCTATTTTTGATATTTAGACATCCTTTCTCTCAGGAGGATTATTGCACCCGCACCACCCACTTTGACTTCAAATATTGGATATTTGAGCAACAGGGGCGGCTCTAGGCTCATGGCGGCCCTGGGCAGGGAGCGTAGGTAGGGGGCCCTGGAAGAGGGGGTCCGGGCGGTGCGGAGCCCCCAGGAGCTCAGGAAGGTGTTTTAATAAAACATCCAGAAAAGGCGTTAGATGACCAGTACCTGCGGCTACTCCTACCCTTCCGAATTCGTCTCAGAACGATAAAATTTAGCAGGAGGAGCCAGATTGCTCCTTCCTGTGACGCTACGAAAGCCTGCTGAGCCGCCTTTCACTTTCGTTTCAAATAACCAGATTTGTATACTCGAAATCTTTTCATTTTGCTTGCAATGTTATATACGCCTGTACCAGTGGGCCAGCGAAGATGGTGGGGTCAGGGTGTTTGGGAGTGGAACAGAGCCGGAGGCCGCCAAATCCCTTCCAGGGGCCGCCGCCCAAATATGTATCCATCCTCAGAGGATTAGAATATTAAGGATACATATTGGCCTGGCGGCCCCTGGGGTTTGGTGGCCCTGTGCAGGTGCACAGCTTGCGCATGCCTAAGGCCGCCCCTGTGAGCAAATTCGAGTGCGTGTGACTTTCATTACTTGTACTTTTTATTTACCACCAACCATTTGGCTTTTAGAAAGTCTCTGAGAGCCTGGCTGTTTACCTCTGCGTTTTAATCTTCTTATCACTAGTTCCAGTTCTTTCACTTCAGGTAGCACAAAGATGCCTTTGGCATATGTCGCACTTTATAAATTAAATCAAATCAAATTTGTTGTTATCTACATATTCATGTGTTTTCTACCTATTGGGGAGAAAAAAAATCTTTTAAAACCACTACTCTATGTCTCATCCCAAACCTCTATCGAAATATTCACTTACCTCCACACTCTGACTCATCTCAAATCTCTCATGCTACCGTGGACTCCCAAATAACCCTTTCCAAACTCTTCTCTCCTTTACCCCTCCTTTATCCTATTCATCCAGCTAACAGGCACAGGTGTCAACCACTCTCAATACCAATTTATATTTTCCCTCTACTAATCGATGACTAATCCACCTTGTGTGCCAGAGTAGCATGCTACTCGCCAGAAAGTGCGTCAATGTCTCGCCATGGGTAGTAAGCACCGTATAAATACAGATACAATGACTATATACTAGTACTACAAACTGCCATATACGAAATAACCTGCAGCGCGAGCCCTTGAGAAGTGCCTTAGTTAATACTGCTGCTGCTGACCTCATGCTGTGAGAGCAGTGCCCTGATTGGAGGGAACGGCCTTGAGAAGTGCCTTAGTTAATTCTGCCGCTGCTCTCATGCTGTGAGAGAAGTGCCCTGATTGGAGGGAACGGCCTCACTTGCCACTCCCAATGACACTGGAGCCCGGCACTTACTCTAACCCAGCTTTCTTAAGACAAACTGGGTTAGATGGTTCAAAGTGTGCATCTCTGGCTGGCCGTAGCAAGACGGCCAGCCAAATAGTCATGCGCACTCTGAAAAGTGCCGAGGCAGCCCACCCTCCTTCCAGCTGCTGTCACTCAGCAGCGACCTACCCCCGTCCAGACGCGAGCATCAGGACTGGGTTACATTTAAAAATAAAATTGTAATAAACCAACTTTCTTGTAATTTTATTTTTCAATTCTGGGGCATGGAGGGGAATTTTAACTAGTGAGGCGACGCTCCTCCACTCACACGGAGGAGCCAATCAATCTTTAATAGAACTGGGCCATTCGTGCTCATAATTTGGGAGCTGTTAATAGAACTGCCCAAAATTTGGTAGGATACTGATTTGTCCAACTCTGGATTTTCATTTCAAATTTTGCATGGACAGGTAGCAGGGGCCACCTGACTTTGTGTGGGCCAAACGTGGAACGTTCCCTCGTATCTGTCATTGAATTTTCATTGTCCTATTTCTATATAGACACACAGTATTCATTTAGTATGTTTATGAGGTGACATGAGTCGCTTTTCAGTGACTTTGTGGTGTAGATGAATGCACAAAACCCTGTGTGTATGCTGGCGCTATGACTTTAGGGCACAACTGGATATGCATTTTAACATCGTCTTATATTTTTTGCCTGGAGCTTCGGTAACTGGGTCGACTGCTGCACCCACTGCCTTAATCTGTACAAAAAACAATCTGTATTTCTATTTTTACAGCAAACAAAGAAATGTGCTCTGTCACGGTATCCTTGTATTAACCTGACTCGTATAGTGCTGGAATGACATGCAGACGGAGTACTCACCTTTCATCCTTTTCGAATTAACAAAAGGGGTACCACTGAACTGGATAACAACCGTTTCTGTTATCGACAGGAGATGCTTCATTAGAGTAAAAAGTATTAGTTGGGGGCGTGTTCGACCTATCCTGGGTACTTTATGCATCAGTGTTTGAAGGGTGAATGACAAGCACTCAGCTGTAGAACGTGTGTGCGGGTTAAATAACTGAAATGTCACGGCCGTGCCCCAAACTGTGACAATATATCTATTTTTAAGTCTGGTGATGTTTTTTTGTCAATAGGGTGTAATTTTAAAGCCTCCCAACATGAGCTCTGTTACCAGATTACGAGGGAAGGAGGAGGGGGAGAGGGGAGAGGGGAAGTGGAAGGAGAGGGGGAAGGGAAAGGACACGTCAAAAACCATGGGCCTTATTTATGAAGGACTTGCGCCGCCGGTGCGTCACTTTTAAAATGGGAAAAAGTGACGCACCGGTGGCGCAAGCCCTTCATAAATAAGGCCCCATGTTTGTGGCATCAGTAATGTAGTTTTACGTTTACCACACTCCAGAGTGCCATGATACAGCCTTCACCAGTTTATAAAATAAATCTTAGAGCACAAAGCCTTCATCATTGACGCACCTATGCTATGCGGGCTATATTCGGAAACATTTGTGTGTGTTGATAAATGACATTATTTTGACAAAGCGATGCATGGAATTCAGTGTTTGCTACTACTTGAAGAAACCTGACATGAGCATCCTCAGTGCCCCTAGATAGTCTACGACTATTTAAATATATGTTTATCATAGCTGGCAAAAGATAAGCAATTGTTTATATGGCAATGTTCACTTGTGACACAGGGTGTATGACTTAGAATGGAGCAAGTCCACTCCCATTAGCAGTGAAATAATGTCCCTTTTTCACACTATTCAAAGCGTACTGCATAAATTGAGAGGAGTGCCGATTAGACGGCGCTAGGCTGGCCGTGCCCGCACAAGAACAAAGTCCAGACACTTCTGGCAAACGGCAGTACAAGTACTTCCGGGTCGCGAGTTCCCGAAGTTCACTGGTGTAGAGGTTTAAGGCCCACAGAAAGACCTGTTGTGCTTCTTTAGGTCTGGTCTTGAGACAGTTGTAGCTGTTTCACCATCCTCATGTTTTAAAAAAAAAATCATAATAAATATACTTACAATCATACATTTATAAAGGGGCTTTGGTTCAGCCTTGTTACCCATTGGCCAGATAGCTGTCCCGCGGCCTGGACAGCTATCTGGCCTTCTGGAAGGCTATTAAACTATATCTCTTCCCTCTGGTTTAGGCTCTAGCTTCACTGCTTTTACTGCTGTAAGCGCCTGGACGCCTCTTTGCTGAGGCAGCTGTTGCGCTATATAAGACGGTTTAACATAACATACCAAGTGTCATTTACATTTTTCCCCACCCAAAACAAAATACAGAGTAGGGCAATGGGTCAACGTGCTTTATCCATTGGCTGTCTTGCACTGTGAGGACTAGCAATTTGCCTGATTCCGCGTGCACAGCCTGCTTGAAAAGGAGTGCACTTTAGTGAAAGAGCTGATGGGCCTTGGCTCCTCACTCTTTTTTTTGGGGGGGGGGGGGGTGATTTTTTCCACTTTTTGTCTATTGCATACATTTGCACACAACATATTTAAATAAAACAAGGCTGAGGTCAGACCTCTTGGCTTTGCCAATACTTATTTTAGGTCAGGCTATAGGCAAGAGCTTTTGATTTTACTAAAATCATACATATAATATACTTATCTATTCTGGTTTTCAGCCAGCCCTCTTCATCCATTGGTCTCTTGTAGTGTCGTGTTACTTCTTTCCTCCCACCTCAGCATAAAGCCTGACACAATGGGCCCGATTCACAGAATGAACTTACGACTCAATCCAAAACTTACTACTATTTTGATATTCGCAGAATGCACTTACTACTTTTGGTATTCACAGAATGAACTTACTACTTTTGGTATTCACAGAAGATAGGATTTTGTCTTACGTCTGTCATAAGTCTGTCTTAAGTCTGTCTTAAGACTAATTTAAAACAAAATCCTAACTTCTGTGAATACCAAAATTAGTACATTTATTCTGTGAATGCCAAAATAGTAGTAAGTTTAGGATTGAGTCTTAAATTCATTCTGTGAATCGGGCCCAATATGTCTACCTACTTCAACAATTGGCTCTTTTCACTGTGGTTGGAAGCATTTTGCTTTTGCACATCTGCCAAAAAAGCAGCCCCTTCAGTGCCATAGCTGATGGCCCAATTTCTTTCATTTGAAGTTTTCTTTCATTTTATGTTTTCTTTATTTTGAAATACATCATTCATTTATTCATTCATTCACTATGTTTTTTTAATCTGTGCACACCTCCTTTGTAGGAGTGGTTTCTACATGCTTTTTTACTTTTACACATTTGATGCGTATTGCATGTTTTGGTCAAAAAAATAACAAAAACACAATGCAGTCACGCCAAGGCAATGCCTGTTGGCTTTCCGAATGCCTTTTATGGTTTTCTGTGGCCTTTGAGGCATTAACAGTCCTTTTTCCCATCCACCAGACCTTCTGCCTTTCCCTTAGTGGGGTGGCTGCTCTGCATAGAGCTCTTTCCAGATTGACGAAAGGTTGCTATGGAACTGCTGGCGTTACCCTTGTTTATTGGACGCATTAGCAGGACTGATACTTGTTCCCGAGCTGAGGCCTACAGGGCCTCTGGTGTAAGGTCCACTTTTAGGCTTTCACGCGTGAGCATTGTGTGTATATTGTTATGAATTATTATGACATACAATGCTTATTTTATGTTCATCCATGTTCATACACATAAGATTGCTGCCATTTTGTTCCAAACCTCTCTTACCCCTTGTTTATTGTGCAGAGAAGTGGACACCACGCTGAGTGTGCAGATCACACACGCATACATTCCACCTGTATTTAACATACATGTGTAGGTGGCTCGCTCCTCATAGTGCTAGGAGACACTCATCCTTTCCCTCGATCGATGATGCATGTCATAGTGTATGGGGCCGTGAGGCTTACGCTTAAATAAATGTAAAAGTTAAGAAACCCCTTTAACAGTGACACTATTCATGGGAGCACAGACAATGTGCTATTTTAAGTACTCTCAAAGTAATGCGTATATTGCCCACCAGTTATTTAGAGAAAAATCCTGACCAACGATTGATTTCTCTCCCATTGCTGTATGTTCCTACCGCCTGTGACGTAGCGCCCAAATCAATAGGCTGGTTTGTTCCTACCGCCTGTGACGTAGCGCCCAAATCAATAGGCTGGGTTGTTCCTTCCGCCAGTGACGTAGCGCCCAAATCAATAGGCTGGGTTGTTCCTACCGCCAGTGACGTAGCGCCCAAATTAATAGGCTGGGTTGTTCCTACCGCCAGTGACGTAACGCAAAAATCAATGGGCTGGTTTGTTCCTACCTCCTGTGACGTAACGCCCAAATCAATAGGCTGGGTTGTTCCTACCGTCAGTGACGTAACGCACAAATCAATAGGCTGGTTTGTTCCTACCTCCTGTGACGTAACGCCCAAATCAATAGTCTGGGTCTGACGTATCAGGGTTCGAACCTACGGCTTGCAAGTGGGGCTCAGATCCCTGCAGCAGAGCGGAGACACGCTGAGCTAACCTATCAAGTATGATGGTTCTTTAGTGACATCAATAGGCTACTTCGACTTAACAAAAAGAAAACGGACAATGCAAACGTCCCACCGGTCCCCCGAGATAACTCTGTATCCACATAATAACTACTTTAGGTGTTTTTCGTGTTTACATGATACATCATCCAACTGTCCCAATGGTTTTAAAATGTACTATTTACAGAAATTGCAACAAGCTCCTTAATATTGAGATCAAACTGTTGGAAACTGCGAGTCCACGAACACACATCACGTGATTGTAATCAAATTACAGCATACTCGGTGATTTTGCTTGGCCTTTATACGTATTTGAACCCTGACAAAATAGACCCAGCCTCTAATCCTTCTGAGGGCGATAAAGCTAACATTGTTATGTGTGATAATTACACCTATTGCTCATATATGCTACGACAATTTATTTTGCGGTACACACTATATTGGGTCAAAATCATTGTTTTAATATTATTATAAAGCATGACCTTTACAAGTACGTATTTTAAATACTGATATATACATTTTTTATTAAACAGATCTGAAATCCTCCTTCTGATGGAGTTCAAAACAGGGAAAATGAATGCCAAAGGCGTGGCTTGGGAACACAGGGTGCAACAACAAACATCTTTCTGTTGAGTTATAAAAAGAGAATGTATTCATGGCAGGAGAGTGCTAAATTTAAAATAGCCTCCCAGACGCCCGCCCCTCCCCCCCAACACGCACACACCTTTATAATTTCTAGGCACCTTGAAGAACAATTGCTGCCTTTACCCAATGTAATGGTACTTATTTTGCAGACCTTGGAGGGATGAAATTCTAAGTTAGCTTGGCAGTGTTTAAATGTGTGACCTGCAGATCAAAGTAGATGTTAACGGTGAACATTTAACTCACTGAGCTATCCTGCCAGCCCCATCCTGAGAAACATATGGTGGCCCTAGTGGAAGCGCCTTAACCTTTCCTCGTTTATTTTTCATTTTATACAGCACAACCTCTGTATTTATTTTTCACATGCCAGAAAATAATTATAAGCACGTCCTTGTATACGTTTTACGTTTCCATATTTGCTTTTATGTATGCTTTCCGACGTGATCGATAGTTGATCGAACACGTTTACATTTCCATACCTCTTTTATATACGTTGTACTTTCTTATAGGCACCTTACCCTTCCCTATCTGGTCTTACATGCACTATCCATATTAGTGACAACCCTCAATAGTTATACGTATCGAAATAATGTAATATTGCAGACCCAGGGGTGTCAGGGCACTTTACAGGGCGTGTACTGGGGTGGTGTCTGTGTGTGTGTGGAGGGTAAGGGGGGTAATACACATATGTGCCGTTTCAGATACAGTTTTATATTATTGGCTAGCCTAATCCTTCCACGTGTTTGCCATTTGCTGATCTGCTCTAGTTACACCGGAGCCTTTCTCTGGGCTGACGTGTTACGTTTGTACGTTCATCAGCTCTAAATGCAGTTAGTGCAAGAAGGCCTCGTGCTCTGTCATTGCTCTAAAATGGTTTCTTCAGAGAAGATCATTTTTTTCCTGTCTAAAGGCCCATTTGTTACGTGCATTAATAAAATATAGATGCTTTGCCTTGGACAGTCAAGTCACAAGTATCAAACATGCTGTAAATGTGAGTACCGTAAGGTGCTTCGCAGAAACACATAAAGCATTTAACATATCTGTTCCTCTTGGCGAGGAACGGTGAAATCCCTAGATTGGACAGTTCAAAAGTCCATCTAGAAAGTGGGCGGGACAGCAGCGTCACGCACGTAAAGTGTTGCCGGAAGACGGAAGTTCTTTCTAAGCATGTGCACGCCTTCCAATCGAGAACTAACAAGGCCAAGGTATGCCCAGGTCCCGTCTGATGGAGCCCCGTGGCCCACTCCACAGGCCACGCCCCTTCCAACACTGTTGAAGATGGAAAATCGGTTCATTCAGGTTCTGTTTAAAACCTACAGTGCAAATATAATGTGTTAATGCCCTCCGCTGCAGTTGTGTGGTGAGGGTTCACACTGCCTAGGCCCAGAGGCGCAAATAGAGCCCAATTTCGGGGGGGGGGGGGGGGGGGGGGGGGTGTGCTAAGAAAAAATTTCGGGGGGGGGGCTGAACCTTTAATCAGTAGGCAGAGTGTGGAGCTGCAGGGGCTCTTAGAAGGGTTGAAACAACTGCAAGGCCTAATTAACATTCAAATGGTCTTTTAAAGATCTGTTAAACGTTTGGGTGTGGCTCTGTGTGTGCCCAGGATCTGTCTCATCCCGCGCTGCCACACACGACGTGGGGGGGGGGGGCGGGGTCAGAAGCCCGGTGAGTCCAAAGGGTGTTGCGCGCCTGCCTAGGCCCATCAGAAGAGAGACACGCCCTGAACTCTCCGACAAGGTATCACCAGCCCTATGCAATTGATTTTTTTTACATCTATGTAGCTTAGCACTGGGAAATTATTGTGCCTTAAGGCGCTTTAAGACATAGCCATATGTTCCTACATTGGCTATGGATATGGTCGTCTTTGGGAGCTTTGTATGCTCTGCTCCTGCGGAGAGTGGTGATGGGAAACAACCCCAACCTACCGGGACCAGGTTAAACAACAACCCTAAATCCTGATTAGTGATACCTGACAGGGAGCGAGTTATGGTTTCTTCATTTAACCCCTCAGAGTCCACAGTGAGAATCTGACCTGCCAGTTCGCTCTGAGCAAATTGTGCAGAATCAGTGTAAATGTCAGTGGGGGAGCCGGACTTACAGTGCGTCACACTGCTCACCGCACTGTTTGAGCCTGGGTCTGAGTGTCGCTGTGGTTTGAAGACTTCCGGACAGTCCACTGGTGTCAGTCCACATGTCAGGTGCCTCGAAGCTCCCAGTCTGCCTTGGTGCCTGCTGGCTCTCTTCCGTGTATGGGCCTTCCTTGAAAAGGCAGCTGCCTTGGCCCAGAGAAAAAAAGGCTCTGCGCCCCTCAGGGGGTGCGGAGCGGGCGGGTAAGTGGGTGGACAGTTTGCTTCAGCTGAGGGTCAGCTACACATCTCAGGCAGGAGTCGTGGCAGGTCAACATAAATGGAAAAAAAAATGTAAATGCCAGCATTTGTATAGCGCACAGCTACCTCCAACTGAGATGTCCCTCGCTGGGGGCCATCGGGAAGATTAAGCAAGCTATTGCCCAGAGTCACATGGTGCTGGGCTAACCTGCCACCAGGGCCATGGATGGAACCATGAACCCTGTGGTCTGGAGTCAGGCCCTCTGGCCGCTGCACCACACCTCTACCTCAACGTGACCTGTCCTCTGTCCGAGGAGGCTGTGTTACCCCACACTGGACTGGGGACGGACAGCAGACATGCTGATTCAGCCGTGCCTCCCAAACAAGGCCATAAATCAGGAATGTGTACGTGTTTTAGCGACTTTCTTCAGGGCAGAAGGTCAGGGGCGAGTGCTGTCACTCCAGCGGCCGTTCCTGCCGGCGGAGCTGCTCCTTGGGACGGGGCCGCGGGGCTGTTTGCTGCTTTAATGTTCAGTTTCTGGCAGGACAGTAGGGCCTCCAGGTGGTTCAGTGAAGCGATGTTGCGAGGCTCTAAGGTTTTGGTACATTTTGAAAAAACAAGGTAGTGTGATAAGTCCTGAGACTGTTGCTGAAGCGTGTGAGCCCCTGCAAGCTCCTGGCTCAAACAGCTCCATTTCGAGCACGTCTACCCTTGCAAAGTAACGATTTTGTGATGCGTGCTAACAACCTCTAAGCTTTCAGGGGTAGATTTACAAGCCCCCTGCGCCTCTTTTCTTTCACTTTTCCCATGTTAAAAATGATGCAAAAGTGGTGCAAGTGCCTTGTAAATAGGCCCCACAGTGTATGTGTAGCACTGGTGCAGTTCACAACAGAGACTATACAACCACTGGAGGCGGCCGGGCTCAGCGCACCGCACAGTGCAAGGTATCCCGCAGCGTTCAGTGCACAGCACAGTGAGACGGTCGAGGACCCCTTGGGCCCCTGAAGCCTGAGTGTAGCGCTGCGGAGTAGGAAGAATCCAACCAACAACGGCTCTCCGCCCGAGGGGTTTCTAAGCACTAGACGAGTGCCGGAGAACAATCCATGCTGCGAACCCTGCTGTACCGTTGGAGTAGTGTGAAGCAGTGCGCTGAGTGTGCAAGACACTGAACGCAATTGCATGGGTGTGCTACACATGCAGTAGTGTGGCCAGTCTGTAGAACAAGCTCTTGCAGTGTGGCACACGGGCAGCAGTGTGATTAGCAGTGCTCTCACTGAATCACAGCATCCAGTGGTGCAGTCAGTAAGCAGCAGTGTGGTGGGTGGATGGCAGTGTAAAAAGTAGTGCTCTCACTGTACATCACCATCCAGTGGTGCGGCCAGAGTGCAACAGTGTGGTGTGGTGGGGCGGGGTGGGGGCAGAAGTGTGTGATCAGAATTGCTCTCACTGTCCAGTGGTGCTGGTCAGACCAAGTGTAATGGGCGGGCAGCAGTGTGATTAGAAGTGCTCTCTCTGTCTTACACTTTCCAGTGGCGCAGTCAAAATGCAGCAGTGTGATTAGCAATGCTCTCACTGAATCACACCGTCCAGTCGTGCAGTTAGTGTGTAGCAGTGTGATTAGCGCTGCTTTCGCTGAATCACACTGTTCAGTGGTTCTGTCAGTGTGCCACAGTGTGGTGGGCCGACAGCAGTATGATTAGAAGTGCTCTCACTGTAATACACTTCCCAGTAGCTCTGTTAGTGTGCAGCAGTGTGATTAGCAGTGCTTTCACTGAATCACACCGTCTAGTGGTTCGGTCAATGTGCAGCAGTGTGGTGGGGTGGGGTTTGGGTGGGGGTAGCAGTGATGATTAGCAGTACTATCATTGAACAACACCATCCAGTGATGCGGTCAGTATGCAGCAGTGTGGTGGGCGGGCTGCAGTGTGATAAGCAGTGCTCTTACTGAATCGCATCACCCAGCAGTGCAGTTAATGTGCAGCAGTGTAGTGGGCGGGCTGCAGTGTGATAAGTAGTGCTCTTGCTGAATCGCATCACCCAGCAGTGCAGTTAATGTGCAGCAGTGTAGTCGGCGGGCTGCAGTGTGATAAGTAGTGCTCTTGCTGTAGCACCCGTCCAGGTATGCGGTCAGTGTGCAGTAGTGTAGTGGGCGGGCTGCAGTGTGATAAGTACTGCTCTTGCTGTAGCACCCGTCCAGTGATGCAGCCAGAATGCAGTAGTATGTGATTAGTAGTGTTCTCACTGAATCACACCATGCAGCAGTGCAGACAGTGTGCAGCAGTGTGGTGGGCGGGTGTGATAAACAGTGCTCCCGTTATACCTCACCGACCTGTGGTGCGGCCAGTGCTCAGCAGTGTGGTGAGCCGGCAGCAGCGTGTGCTCAGCAGTGCTCTCCCTGTATAACACTTTCCAGTGGTGGGGCCAGTGCTCAGCAGTGTGGTGGGCCGGCGGCGTGCGCTTAGCAGTGCTCCCGCTGTACAGCACCGTCAGCGGTGGACAGCGGTGCGTTCAGTGCAGTGCTCACGAGGTGAGCAGACCATCGCTGCAGTCCGTGGGCCGCAGTGTGCCCAGCAGTGGCACTGCCGCCGCGCGCAGCGCTGCGGGAAGCAGGGCGCCCAGTGAACACCACATTACCCTGGGCGTGCAGCGCTATGGTATGCGGAGGGGGCCCGCTCCCCCGGGGATGACTCTTGGAAGCTGCAATACCTCTGCGCAAACTTCCTGTCAGACGACAAGCACCGGCCCTGCAGTTACAAAGTCCAATCAGGCTGAATGCGGGCTCAGGGTGCCCACGAACCACCCTCACCACTCCGATATTACACACGTTTCAACAGAGGGAGGTGGGGCTGGGGCCCACAGCAGTGCCAGGGCGCAGCGCATCCACTGCCAGAGGCCACGGGGCAGGCGTTACTTTCGAAAGGACCCCTGGATCTGACGGGACGAGGGGTGCGGCTCTCTCTTCTTCGTGAAACCCCCAACAACCATAGACTTGGCTGGCATGCCTCGGCTATTACAGTGCCGTTGAATCTTGACCCCAACAACTCCGCGCCTGCTCAGACTTCAGAGCCCAGGCAGTCAGGCTGTATTCACTTTCATGGAAGCGCCTTCCCGCAGCTGGCGCGGCCAGGATTAAATGCAAGTCCATAGAGCACACTTGGACAAGGCCCTGTACATCTGCATAAAGTTCCACAGCCAGCCACTTCTGCCGAGTGTACGTCGATCTGGTCAACCCTGGATCCTTTAGGGGGTGCAACATGGCGGTAGACCGCCGAGTGTGCAAGATCTATGAATCTTGGACAAAGATAAAATCAAAACCCGTTCAGGAAACTTCTCAGTTAGTCAAAGTAGCAGAACTCTAGGTCAAATTTGGTGCCCTTTGACACACTTCTGACGTGGTTACTCACCCAACCACCTTGATTGAAACCTCCTCCCCCTATCACCGTGCTTTATTTTTTCTTTCCAGTTCCCTGGATTAGCCTCAAAGTGAGGCACTTCTCAAACTTTTTCATGAATAAATAAACGGAACCGCTGCTGCTCCTTCACAGATATTGGGAAAACAAATATGAATATTAACTCGTTTTACTTGGCCATAAAACTGCTCTTGTTTATTTACATATTGTGAAATTTACAAACAGGACAATTTCGGGGGTTGCAGTAGGACATTTGAATACAGGCACTTCCAAGTAGAAATCAGACCAGCAGTCGATCATTTTTCATGCTTCCTTATGTTTTTTCTTTCCAAATATCCCAGGTGGGAACTCCCCATGCTAAAAAAACAAAAAACGCCCTCTGAGAAAAAAATGATTGGAGGACAAAAGGCAAGCGTATGGCTAATGGCGCTGCCTGTCAGCCGAGGGGGGCTCATGGCCTGCTCCAGCCAGGGGCCGGGAGTGATGCCTCTGGGAAGCGGCTGGGGGGCGGGCGGGGGGAGAGGCCAGCTTGAATCTTTGTGCAGCCTGTGGATCTGTGGACTTTCCCATTTAGAGCGCGGCCTGCCTCTCCTCGGCCTGAACCCTATTCATTGTCAGGCCGTCTGATGCCCCTAATTCCTTCCCCATGGAAACGGGCAGCGCCCGGCAAAAATGCCTCACACCCAGACAAGGCCAGATTATTCTGCAAAAAAAAAAACCCCACAGCATCTGGTCACTTCTGAGCAAGTTTTAGCGCCTGTTTCCTTCACGCCATCCCATGGGGGAGTCTGTGCTCGCGTTCAGCAGCATTTTCGTGTCTGGAAAACGACAGGCAGAGCAGAGCGCAGGGGACACAAATCCGAAAAAAGCTATTTCACTGGGCGCTTCAGATGTACCGAGGACATACAGGACTTTCGCTCCACTCTGCCTGGCTTTTTGTCAGTTTATCTTCCAGTGTTTTAGGACATTGCCTACTGTTCTTCTAGGCCCTAACATTTTTTTTTGTAATCTAAATTGATAATTAATTTAAGGAAGACAGGTTTGCAGGATGTGCGAGATTGCACCTCTCCACAGAACTGCAAATAGTTTTCCTGGTGTCAGTTATTGAATCTTTTGTCTTCGCTCTTTGTATAATACATACAATAATCCGTGCGATTCGCCGAAAAGCGCTTCAACACCTCGTCAGGAGTTGTAGGCGCTATATAAACACAATTACAATATTTTTGTGCCTACAAATCCACTCTCAAATGACGCTCTGTGCGTGTTGCGACGGTTGCTTTTTCTTATTTCTTCTATTTTGTGTATGTACACCTGGTTAGGCCTAACTCTGCAATAAATGCCAAACATGTCCCTGGCTAGGCGGCCCCACCCCCTTCCTTTACCCCATGCCCGATGATGTTTCAACGGAATCTCTCAAATTCCCCGGTCCCATCCGGATACAACATTAAGCTGAACCAAAGCAAAACATTTTTTTAGTAGGAAAACACATACAAAGAAAGCTTTTTTTTTTTTGCAAACTACAACAGCAAGCATTTGGTAACGACATGCCCTGTCCGAGCGGACTTCTGTCAAATGACCAGAGGTCGATGTGCCTCCAGAAACTAGATTTAAAATATTTGTGCTTTAATTTAAGCACATGGAGAGATCGCCGGGAGACAAAATGCGCGTTTTAAAAGCAGAATAAAGGCAATTTAGATACACTTACCCGGCAGCCAGCAGTCCACGGGTACAAGGAATTCAGAACACCTCCCTGGCAGGTCTGTAAGGCGCGCCCCTACAGACATGTCTGTGAGTCTGCCTGCGCGCACACATGTGTGCCTGCGTCTTGTTTATTTTTGCCACACAGGGCAGCGGAGACGGGAATGTGCATCTTTTATGAGTTGAGCAGGTCTGAATATGTGAAGGGATTCGCCGTCCCTAGCAGTAAAGGCTGTAAAAAGTGGGGTGTAATACGTGCATAAAAAGGATGCCTGCATTTACATGAAGAGACGTGATTGTGTTCGGCAAGCTGCCTGCTCCCTCCGCTCGGGCTGGCAGCTGCTTTGCAATTCATAGCGCTGGTAATTTGCCGTTAGGGGCAAAACGTGGAGAGAGAAACAATCAGAGAATTGGGGGGAGGGGGGAGAAATTTGGGCAAGCGCTCGGCTAATTGACTCTGAAAGGAGAAATTAAAAAAACGACAGATATGCAGTTTGCAGGACTGTGTGGCTTCTGATTCAAATGGGTGCATTATTAGGAATGTGGGCACGAGGCTGCCTGGGCACCGAGACCCCCGCCTCAGCGCCCACCATGCTACTGGTCACACCGGCCGATTAATTTATGCCAGTTGTGGGTTTTTTTCGACGGGTGGAGAGAGTGCCAGGTCCGAAGGGGCTGGGCATTGTTGGGCAGAGAAAAAGACATGGAGAGAGGGCTCGTTAGTTCCAGCCTGAAATTTAAAAAAAAACGCACAAGTTAATAACATCCCCGCATAATGAGGCGCTGCCATCCCTTCTAAATAGGACGGTGCTCTGCAATGCGATTTATTTTGTTCCCACGGTGGGACTTGCTACACGAATGGGTTTGTTTTTGTTTCAAAATGATGGAACTTCTGGCCCAGTTTGATGCACGATTTTGAGGCACGGGGCGTGCTTGGAATTACTAGGGAAGGGTCAAGAACTTTATTTCTGTGCTATAATATAACAGGATTTTAAAAAGGAGGGATTGAATCTGCGGGTGCCGAAATTTATGGCGGGCGGTAGCACCGCGTGCAGTCCAGTGCGCTGCTTGTAAGAGCTCACGCCGGGTGACCCCGCTGCCCCCTGGGTGAGTGATGAAAGATGCAGGTTTGCACAGCCCCAAAATCGGGACAACACTACGATTTTTTTTAAAGCGCCTATAGACTTCAGGACAGAAGAATGCAGACGGTTTTCTATTGTGTGGGCAGTTCAGGTCACTTTCCTGCCCGCATGTTGGCAGTGAATGGGGGCCGGAGGGGGAGGGGGGCAGCCCGGGCTGCGCGGAAACCAGCGGAAAACTGCGGGCAGCCTGGGATTAAGAGGGGGCAGTCCGGGGGAAGCTATCGTTTCTCACTTCAAAAGCCGATCGATTCTTCGCAGAAAGAAACATTAAACATGTAGCAGTTTGGAGAGTGAGAAGGCGCGGTGGGGCCGATCTCTCTTCCACGAACCGCGAGTCTGGCGGCACGGGGGTGGGGGGGGATACCTCCGTCTCCTGGAGCAAAACAAAATAAGATAAAATGATCTCTGAGACGTCAACGCCGTTCTGGGGAAGTTGAGCTAGTGCTATTAGTTTACTTGAATGGGGCAGAGCCCCTGGTGGTGCCCAGCCCTGCCGTGGCACACGGGGGGCAGTGGGGATTGGCAAGGATAATGAGGATTATCCCATATGTCACATCTTCTTTCCTACAACTTGTTGCATGTTCTTGCACCCCTGCACTTATATATTAGAGGCTTTGTTTGGCGCGCGTCGGGTCACGTGTCGACTCTAGGCGCTTTTTGCCTACTTTTAAGCACCGGCTTTGATCGAGGAAGATTTTAAGGGAAGGAGATTTCAACACAGATCCCCTACTATATGGAGAAGATACATCGGGTGCAGTTTGCTATCGAGATGCAAAAATGGAAAGTCTACATAGTCGACGGGTATCAGGTGTACGTATGAGACGGCGGGGTTCAAAGGTCACACTAATAGGATTTGCCTCGAGTTCTTCACGAGACGCTCGCGAGTTCCTAGCGGGTTGGTACAGAGGCCACAGTGCCAGAAACCCTCATAAGACCCGGAATGAAACTCCGGCAATGAATGGGGTGCAGGGTGTTCTGATGCAGGGCAAACTGGGCTCTGGCACAGTGTTAAAAGGACGGACCGGCCCCCTATAAGGGAACTGAGAAAGTACAGGTTTCCAGGGGGTGGTAAACTGTTTAATAGGCGCTGGTCTCAGAAAATAGGTTTTCACTTACTAGTAGAAACCTTTCCTGAGCCAAAGACAGCCTACCTGGGAGGAGCAGAGGGGCTGCTTTTTATTGGTGCGAAAGTGTGCGTTAAACACGAAATACCCACCTGGAAGCCTTCAAATGTGGAAATGGCACAAATAACACGTGCGCACGTTTTATTCTTCGGTGTTAGGTGTCTGTTTAAACCCATCCAGCTCCGATTTAAAGTTTGCTTGTGTTGTTGGTGATTTGTTTTGCAGGCGCTGGAAATGACTCCTGGAAAATGTTCGTTTTCTGCTAGGAAAAGTTTGTCAGCTCAGGGTATTTCATGTGAGAGGTGCTGGCAGCTAATTTCTGACACCCCCCCCCCCCCCCCCCCCTCCTCTATCCAACCCCACCCACACCCCGCGCATAGTATATCTCATTGGCGACTAGGATCTGATCTGAAAGCTGCCGATCTTTGCTTTTATTAAAGCAGCTAATCATATAATCAGTTCCCAATGAAATATATATATATATATATATATATATATATATATATATATATATATATATATATATATATGTATGTATATATATATATATATATATGTATATATATATATATATATATATATATATATATATAACGTGTGTGTGTATATATCGCTGTGGATTTATTTATATATATATATATATATATATATATATATATATATATATATATATATATATATATATATATATATTATTTGCATATATTTAGAAAGAGAAAGAACGTGCAGGTGAGAGAGATTACGGTCCTGTGCGCTCTTACGACTGTTTCTACGAACCTTCTGCATCTAGCCATCTACATCTACAGACAAACCTTCAGAGGAACGAGTGTGTACCTCGTCTCTAAACTTTAATTGCCCGCTTTCAAAAAGTCCCTCCATATATCAACAATAATGTTAACCTCTTAAGTGCCATGCTATATGCCTTTTCAACAGATCTCAAGGAAAACAGGGCATCAAATCGCGGTTCTTATTTTTTGTTTTAATGTAGCGATGTATATGTTTCATAAAGAAATCCACAGCAACCTATTCTTTAGTATACAAGATGCTCGGGTGGGTAGAATATTTTTTTAAGTGTTTTATAGTTGTTTTGGTAAGTCAAACATCATTCTAGCGTCATAATTATGAATGTGTACGATTTTTGAACGAGGTGACACTTAACCTTAAACACAATTGGGGGCAAGTATTTTGCACCAGACACTTGCAGTTTGACTTTGCCTTCGCGCCGCTTTGTTGGCAGCACCCTCTGCAGGGGAAGAGTACGTGTCCGATCCGAGATCAGAAGTGCCCGGTCTCCGATTGACCGGCGCTGTCCAGCACCCCGCCTCCCTGGGGCATGTGCTTTCCTGCAGTCTACAGCAGGCTCCCTGTACCAACCTTTTAATGCTGGACCTTAACAAAGGTCCAGATTATCCTGCACAGTATCCGCATCTTTTCTATAGCCAGTAACCGTAGTGTACTCCGCAGCTATCCCGCAATATTAGTCTGCATGCATCTGTTCAAAACCCCCTTCGCCCCACGCGCCTTTCTTGCACCCGACGTCCCTGCGGTATTCTAACCCATGGAGCGGCAGGGATGTTTGCTGTGATCTCTGAGGTGTCCAGTGAAAGTTTGCAGTGCTCTACCCCCTCACGCGAAAGGGGCAGCAGACCCCTCTGCCTGGGAACCAAGAAATAATATTATCCTGGAATAAAAAAAGAAAACACTCTTTACTCCCCCACGTGGTAATCTAGCAAAACAACATGAATGAAACACAGCCAACCAATGACTGACTTGGTACCCAACCGAAACACAATCAAATCCCACCAATAAGAAAGATTCATTTGTGGTAGTCGTCGCCAATGGGAGTTGGGACCAGGGCTGGGGCTGTCAAGCAGTAAGGGAGAGCCAATAAGCAAACATAATGGGCGGAGGCTGTCAAAAGCTTATCACCAATGCGCGCGCTGGGGGTGCGGCTAGATTTGAGCTGTCAGAGCGAGTCTGAAAAGCCAATGGAAGCGTTGAGGGGGACGTGGTATTTCAAAGGCATTGACCAATGAACACGCAGAGAGGCTGTCGGACAGTGCGCGCGGACCAATAGGCGGCAAGGGGGCGTGTTGGGATTTAGATCCTCGTGCCGCGGTCCCCGGCTCCGCCACTTGTAAAGCCCAGAGCCCTCTCCCCGGGGCCGACAGAGAGCGGAGCACGCACGCCGGAGCGATGGCGACAACGGCGCAGTACCTGCCCCGCAACAATGCGCTCTCGGGCTCCAGCCCGTTGATGCACCCGGACCCGGAGCGCATGCACCAGGGCACCACCTACCGCGAGGTGCAGAAGATGATGCACCAGCAGCACGACTACCTGCAGGGGCTGACGGGGGGCGGCGGCGGCGGGGGCCACCCCATGAGCCTAACGCACCACCAGTGGCTGCCCGGCGGAGACTGGGGCTCGCACCTGGAGCAGCACGTCAAGCCCAGCCGCGAGGAGCTGAGTTTCCACCCGCGCGCGCACCTGCAGCCGCAGCCCCAGCAGCACCACGCGCCGCCGCAGCCCCAGCAACCTCAGAGCCCGCCGGCCAGCGCGTGGGCGCAGAGCCACCACCTGTCCCCGCCGGGCCTGCACCAGCCGCTCGCCTACCCGCAGTCCGCCTACACCATGCTGGGCCACCAGGGGGCCGCCACGCTGCACCACCTGCGGGACGTGCAGCTGCACGAGGACCCCAGCGGGCTGCACCACGAGCCCGGCCTGGACTCGCCCCCGGGCCACCACACCGACCACTCGGCGGCCTCCGACGAGGACGCGCCCAGCTCCGACGACCTGGAGCAGTTCGCCAAGCAGTTCAAGCAGCGGCGCATCAAGCTGGGCTTCACGCAGGCCGACGTGGGGCTGGCGCTGGGCACGCTCTACGGCAACGTCTTCTCGCAGACCACCATCTGCCGCTTCGAGGCGCTACAGCTGAGCTTCAAGAACATGTGCAAGCTGAAGCCGCTGCTCAACAAGTGGCTGGAGGAGACCGACTCGTCCACCGGCTCGCCCACCAACCTGGACAAGATCGCGGCGCAGGGCCGCAAGCGCAAGAAGCGCACGTCCATCGAGGTGGGCGTGAAGGGCGCGCTGGAGAACCACTTCCTGAAGTGCCCCAAGCCCTCGGCGCACGAGATCACGGCGCTGGCCGACTCGCTGCAGCTGGAGAAGGAGGTGGTGCGGGTCTGGTTCTGCAACCGGCGGCAGAAGGAGAAGCGCATGACGCCGGCCGGCGGGGGGCCGCACGCGCCCATGGACGACGTGTACGGGCAGGCCGACACCCCGCCCCAGCTGCACCACACGCTGCACACCCCCGTGCAATGACTAGCGTGAACCGGACACACAGGTGTGGGGGAAAGGGGGGGAGGGGGCGAGGGCGTGCAGTCACGCCTCAAGAGACCACCAGAGTGTGGGAGAGACTGCTGAGGAACTTAGCGCCGGTGGGAGCACCTCAAGAGACTAGGGCGCTGCACCTCGACTGAACCACTGGAAGGGCTGCTGAGGTACTTGCCACCCATGCCCACACCTCATTCAGTCTAGAACCATGGCAGGGTCTGCTAGAGTACATGCCACCAATAGTCCCAGCCCAATGTGGAGGGGTTTGCCATCAATGACTCCTCGTCTCACCTTATCCGGGGCCAAAGAATGGGTAGCCCAGATCTACACATCACATTATGTCCCAAAACACGGAGAGGGCTTCTTGGGGGTTACCAGATCTGCTTTAAATGGATATATATAAGTGAAGGTACTCACTATTTAGTGTACCTGTTTACTCCTGAGAAGTGCAGGTACTCTTCTCTTACATGTATTCCAGCAGTGCTGAGAAGCGCAGATCAAACTAAAGAAGTGCAGGTACTCGGTGCCCCTGGGGTGCTTAACACTAATTCCCACACCGCTAGATAGTCGCACGAATTACTCTTCTCCACATCTGAGTGCAGGGCAGCACCAGGGGGTGATTTGCCAGAGGGTTTTGACAGCAGCAGCCACACGTAGACCGATGTCCCTGTTCTAAAGCGAATGGGACAGTTCACAAGGGTGTTGCTGTGAGTAGTGAGTTCTTGCTCTTACAGTACTCCGGGTTTGCTCCAGGGATTCAGAAGTCAGCCATGAGTACTAGAAGAGTGGGTGACTGGGAAGTGAATCAGGCCTCATAGACGGACATTGGTGGGATCTCTCGAAGTGACACCCTTATATGGGGGTGCCACCATGGAAAGCATCGGGTATGTACTCAGCTTGAGAGACAATATAGTAGCCACTGTCAAGGAGCCAACCCCCATATTAAGACATGTTCCCACCACACAAGACGTGCCTAGGGATCAGGGAGCACCCCCGGGCCCGAGTACAAGCGCTTACTACCAATGGGCCCACCATAAGAGTACACGTGAGTGCAAAGCGAGAGGGTTGATCCCAAGATCATTTGTACGAGCTATAATACCACGTGTGGGATTAAGATAGGGTTCTCGTCAGTGGTGCTGCCCTGAAGGTTAGATATGTCATCAGGTGATTGCTGAGCAATATACCACCGTACACGCCTCAGGATAAAGTGTGGGGACAGGCCTTTTGACCGGATAGAGGGATCCCGACCACCCTTGCCTTCACATGTAAACAGGGACAGAGCTTTAGGAGGCCCTGCCGTGGAATCTCACAGCCCCTGCTTGCGCCTCAAGGAACTAGAACGCCACAAAACCAGTGCCATTTGGTTCGTCCAAACACAAGCCATTGTTTTTCTCCATCACGAGGCAAGGTAAACACTGCGCCAGGGAAAAGCGCAAAGCCTGCACAAATAATGTATTGACTTGAATCAAAGCAATGAGAAGCAGGTTAATCACCATGCGGGGGGACTCGTGGTTTTGCAATTTTAAAGGGACTATTTATTGTGAAGTTGTATTTTTAACAACAAGGTGGAGAACGCAGCCTTG
This sequence comes from Lissotriton vulgaris, assembly GCF_964263255.1. Taxonomy (NCBI): domain Eukaryota; kingdom Metazoa; phylum Chordata; class Amphibia; order Caudata; family Salamandridae; genus Lissotriton; species Lissotriton vulgaris. Next base: position 902,912,285 of record NC_141687.1, read on the forward strand.
TCGTGCAGATTGACAGCTGGTGATGGGACTTTATTTAATTGCATTTAATTTATTCACCAAACTGGTTTACGCTGAAGCTATTTAGGATGTTATTTGAACCAAGTTTGTATTTATTTGATTTCCCCAAAAAACAGGCATTGTGATATAATCGTGTCTCGGTGTAAAAAAAATGACTCACAGTCGAAAGGTTTTAAATCTACTTAATTTATTAGGGGGCAGTTGTTTCTGGAGGGAAAAAGACAATGCGGGTTGTCTTGTGATCATTTTAAATTCCAGCCTGCCAGCTGTTCCCTTTGGCATGGAGGCGATGGGGTTTTCTAAGTCCTCGGTGACAGAGAAATGGTTAAACATAAATCGGTGCATGGCAGCTGTTTTATCCACAACACAACGCATGATTAGGCAAGTTTCAAAACCGGTAGCAACTATTCTATTACAGCTCCTCGAAAGACGCCTGTCAAAGCAGAAATACTGCCTGCAGAGAGTCCCAGGCTGTTTCATCTTCCTTCTTTCCTTAGCCAGATAGGGCTGTCTGAGCAGGCCTGGGTGGGTCTCTGAGCGGGCCTGGGTGGGTCCCCATTCCACCCCACATTTACTGTGAGTTTAATGTTTACAAACCCCGTGCCACGAGCCTGGCACTTACGGTCGTCCACAAAAACAACACACAAAAATCCTTCTTAAATTGCCACTCCATGTAGCCCCTCTGCGGGGCAGGCTGGACCCACAAGGGACCCTCTTGGTGTAAGGGAACACACGGCATAGTTCCAATCTCCCAATGGCATAAAATAACCAGATGCTGTACAGTGTATATTATTTTTACACAGCGCTGTAAAGAACTTAACAAAAAAAGCTGGCTACGCTTTCAAAACGTTTCTTTAAAAGAAAAAAAAACACATGAACTTTCATCTCAAAACCAAGTCTGGCTAAAAGACACGGTGAAGTGGCGAGTGAACCTTTGTGGGGGTCTGCGTGACAGACAGCTTTTTATTCTAGCACTCTTGTAAATATGTGACATATGTAAACATAAGTATTTGTTTTTTTTCTGGAAACGTGCTCGTTTTTTCATTCTAGATGATTTTGTACACTTACTAATTTGAAGAGAATATTTTAATATTATTTCCTTAAAAGTTGGATCCTTTATATTTATTTTCTAATTGTGTTTTGAGCTCTTTATTTTGTTCAGCTCAGTTCATTTGGCCTTGATTTTTTTTGTTACACGTTTTGTTTGTATCTGTTGCAACAAAATGTAGACTGCGAAGTTGCATTTCTATTTATGTTATAGTAATATTTTATTACTTACATAAAACATATACCTAAAACATGTTTCTTGTCTTTTTTTAATTGACTTTATAAATGTTTAAATCACTTCAGTTTACTTCATCCCCGCTGTGAAAACGTTTCAGGGTGTTTGATTTGCACACTGCGAACAACCAGATTCCTTTTTAATTGTATATTTCAAGGAAAAATGTATTGGCATGTTTTAACTTTTGTTCAGAACAGATGGCTGATAAACGGTGAAAAGAAAAACAAACCACACTAATTCAAAACAATTATTGTTGCTTAACTATTACTCTTACTAGCTTAACTCTGCTCAGCGAAGTTGATTATGAAAACATTTTTTCTTAACTACAGTATTTAATTATTTCATATTCGTAGTTGGAAATTTTAACACCGATGTTTCAGAAATTGCTGCATTAAAAGTAGTTATAATAAGAAGTCTGTCAGCTCGAAACTAAATCCGGCTCCTCTCACGGTTGGTCGAAAACAAAGATTAATGTATAAATTAATTGCAAGATTGGGCCTATCAGCGTTTGAGGACAAAGCCGATGTATTCAGGCAGTGCAAGAATGGGCCCCTCTAGGGTTTTGTCCGTCGAGAAGATCGTTTTATTATTGTATTGTAATAATAGGGCAGACTTGGGTTCTGTCAGAGGATCACGCCGATTTCAATCTGTCGTGGAGTGCTCAGCTCTAGTTATGTGTTTGGATAACTCGAATGTAATAATTTATGTCTAGGATTTATCAGTTTTGGGGTCTGTGCAGTTAACACTGGTTTACGCAAGCGTTCTGAGAGGGGACAGTTCTGGCCCATATCTGTGGTCAGAACCGATATATGATGTCATTATAGTGTCCGAGTGGTTCTGACCGCATTATTCCGGTTTTCCAGAATGGGTCGCAGTGGGTTTATGGGTAACACTTATTTATTAATGTGCTACAGAGTGTGACTCGGACAGTCCATGGCCCTGTCTGCGGATAGCGCCGATGGGTCTAAGCGCTGGCTTGAGTGGTGTTTGTAGATACGTCTGTGTTCAGCTGCCCCATTTTAAGGTTCTAGCTACGGGTGGTTGTATTTGTTCAGACGCTCTGTAAATGGGCCTTGTTGGGGTTGTTGTGTCCGTGAATCAGAGAGGTAGTAATGCTCCTCAGAGATGCTGTACTTGGAAGTATGCCCGGGGTTCCAGCCGATGTCGGATGGCCACTCCGCGGTTCTGCGCCTGTGACAGGAGCTTTTGCGCGCATCAATAAAACATGGCATGGGGTGGGTCCGAAGCTTTTATTTACATCAGTCCGCTTGTGCACTGCTATAGCGGGACACTCTTGGGTTGAGCGCCTGTAAGACTAGCTTTGGTGCGCGTTGCCAAAAGATGTCTGTGGACAGGTGCAGTGTATACAGCCTTCGCCCTGACCACTGAGTTCTCCTGGAAAGAGCGCAAGGCACCCCCCGAAAGAAGGGCTTCCCTCGTGCTCTGCCACACGCGCTTCCTCGGCCTCTGCAGCTCGTGTTTGAGGGGACTCAGAATAACAACCGCTCTATCCTTCTGCGCGGTAGAAGGGGGCTTTGCCGGGCTGCGTGAAAGAAACCCGCACGCACTGTGTGTTTTGGGCTTCGTAGAGCTATCTAGAGATTCCCTCCCGCACGCCCTTTGTTCCTGGCCCGACCCTTGCAGAGGCGCCTCCCGGGCAGCCTGTCTCCCGTCCCCTTGCATGGAGTGTTTAACGTACAACCAGACCCTGGTGCATTTAACCCACCCCAGGTTCGGCTCTGGACGGCCCTGCCCCTTTCCAACTGACCGCGCCCGGCGCGGCCGCATCGCTGTCCACTCTAACCCCGTGACGCCCACGCCGCGCTTGGGTCACTTGTGAACAATGAGGCGCCTTGAGCGCCCCGCTTCACTCTCTCGGCGGTTTATTATCGCTAGGCTCTCGGACGACGCTCTTCTGCCGCGTATCCACCTTTAATTTCCTGCATAGCGCCTAGTGACTTGTGTTTTCGGTGCACACTCTGTGAACTATTTGAGGAGAGGCCTCTTGTGTTCTCAGTGAGGAGAAGAGCCAGAATGTGCCTTTGAGGTCGCGAGTGGACGGTGAGACTGTGTGTGCGGTGGTGAACCAGGGAATTACGAAGGAAGTTTGTGCGGCCACACGGACCAGTGTGCTGGTTTCTAAAAAAAATAGGAAGGTTACCCGATGTTTCTCCCCTTGACATTACTGGCACAAAATATTTTTTACTAAGTTATTTTACGATTTGACACCAATGTGAGATGAAGGTAGCGATGGCTGGATTGTTAGATATACCAGGAAGCTTGACAAGCACAGGTACGCAGGGTGTAAAGGGATTCACAGGTTTGCAAAAAACAAAAACTACAAACGCGTGTATAGATGGAAAGTGGATAGAGGTATACAGAGAAAACACAGGTGGAGAGATTCCAGGAGAAACAGGTGAAATGATGAAATGAAATGATACATAACGCAGGCACAAACTCACGTGGATAAAGTAATATGCAGGCAGAAACAGGATGGGTGGACTGATAGATACCCAGACAAAATACAAGCAGAACTGAGATAATGAGTGAACGGATAGTTAGTTACACAGCCACAACGACAAGTGTGGACAAGTGAAATATATAAAGGTCAAAAACACACCTATAGATGCATGCATGGCTAGATGCACAGACAACTCCATAGAAGTACAACTAGGTGGGTCAGCAGATGGATAAATACACAGGCCAAAGCACTAAAGCAGTACACAGGCATATAGTCCCAAGTATGTGCACATATAGTCATACAATTTGGCAGGTGTGTAGGCTGGCCGGGTTTGTCATGAACGCAGCAATTTGTCACTTGCTCAACGTCAACCTGAAAGCGCACTGAGGTGTCTATCGAAGGGAGCACTTTACGCAATCTGTACCAAAAGAAAGCAGTTGCAAAAATGGTCTACAAGTGGAACCCGTAACAAATGTGCATGCCACAAACCTATTTGCATATTCAAAGCAGTATAAAGAACGAAAAGAAGCCACGTTTTCATTGGGTGTCATATGCTGGTGTTTACTTTGGGCTAGCTGGCACTTCCGGTAGGAAGATGCTTTATTTTGTGGTCTTGATGTCTACTGATCAGAGAAATGAGTTTGCCAAAAATAATGTCCCTGCGCGAGTAAACGTGGTTCTGTGGGAGAGTGCAGAATAACAAACCAAGCAGACTCTGTAGATTCATAGTATTTGCTCCTGTCAGACTCCATCCCTGTCCTTCCATTCAGCGTCTGTCTCTGTCCCTCTTGCTCTCCTCTCTTCTCGGTTGTATTTATCGCCCCGCTCCTTACCATGTTTTCTGCCTTTCCTTACTCAAAAAACACAAGCTTGATTTTTTTGTGGCAGACTGAGCTTTGAGGTATGGCCCACACCGTGATGACGTTATATGGTAAACACGTTCCTCGTGGTCTGCAGAATGTGGCCTTTCACCAGATGTGTTATTCCAATCCTGGGGGCCTCGGCAGGCATGAATAGATGCTCCCTGATGTCTTTAGAAAGTGTAGCTTCACATTCCGCCGCGTGAAGGATGTGCTCAGCCCTCTAGCTGCTGGAGTTTACTTACATGTTTGGGGGAGGGGCCAGTTCCTGTCAACCAACCATGAAATGTTGGATTACCCTCTCTTCCTAAAGTGGTGGATCTGGCTGTGATCTCGAGAGATTGTTGGGATGACCCCATGCCCATAGAATGTGGGGCCTATGCCCATCATAACTTCCACCTATAACCAATCACCTCTTAACAACAGCATGGCGAGAGATGCTAATCTTCTCAAGTGTGTCTGTGGAATCAAACCTAGGCGCTATATAACGCACACCAACAATAAAACATTACACAAACTCTAATGTCGCAGAGAGATCTAGGCACCTGGGCAGCAGAGCTCTGCACATTCACAATAAAAGTTAAAGATTTGACTCTAGATCATTTGACAGTCTGTACATCGGGCCCCACCTTGCCCACACCCCCTAAAACTGCATCACCAGTTGGGTGGTGCAACAGCTAGCTTGGTGTACTGAGCATGCCAGGGGGAAGCAAAAAACAGAGGGCAGGGTACTGACCTGGCAAACGAGACTGGTGGGGCCTGCTTTCATCGCCCTTCGTTCCACATTCCTCTTACTCAATATTCCTATTCGCCCCAAGCTTCTGTTTTGATCGCAGAAGCCATTGATGTGTCTTAGGTAAATAGGATGTCATCCTTCCAGCCCTCCTGTGTTTAACTTTAGTTTCTTTCCGCATTCCATAACGCGAGGTGGACCTGGAAAGCCGTGCGACACACTGAGCGAGAAGATTTATCGTTCATTGCTGGATATAGCGAGACTGGCACTGTGTGATGCCAAATTTCTTTGGAATTATCACCAAACAAATGTGCTGGTAATACTTTGTGAACTATCTAATTTTGAGTGCGGACTGATCGTCGCACCGTTGTTGATGCACCACAAAAGGGTGCCCAATTATAATTGTTTTTAACCGACGTGCACTCTGAAAGAATACCCCCCTCCCCCATCCCTCTGCCCTGATGAAGACTCGTAGTTGAGGACTTAAACCACCCGTTGTACGTTTGGGTCGAAACGTCGACGACATTTCCCTTTGGGAGCCTGTACCTACTGACCCCTGTCCCCTGCCCCATTTCCAAAAATCCCATTGCCATCTGTGCAAACTAAGGACTACGGAATTGTATATAGTATATAAGCGAGTAAAAAAGAAGTACATTTTTTACAAGCGTTATCCAGGGCAGGCTCGTTTTTCTTGGATATAAATGACCTACACTATGTTTCTCTGATCCTCTTGATCATTCACTTGAGCACACACTGTAACCTTTCTCTGTGCACATTCTCTTTTATTATAGAACCATCTCTTGGTTTATTATTTATGTAAATACATGTATAAAGATATGTTGAAATTCTAAAAATTTTGTTATATTGTACATTAAACAGGCCGACCTGATCAGATTTTTCTCAGCTCTAATGGTATGTTGGTGCTTACTGTATGATACTTTGTAAATGTGGGCTAGTATTACCTATTTGAATTAACAATACAGATTTAGTCTTGGTTTAAAGAAAATTAATTTAACCGAATGTTATAATTGTTCTACATGTTATAGTTATGTCAAGGACCAACTGTTCTCTATACTATTGAATACCCAGGTCCTTTGACTGCACTGGGTCAACCCCTGTTTTGATAACAATTAACTTTAGTTTCATACACGAAAGGACATTTTAGGGAAAGAACACATGAACGTTTTAAGAGTGAACCTGTACTCTTGAGGTAAAGGGCAAAGGCTGGGAGGGCAGTGGTACAGCATGTGCTTGACAGGAGTGACCAGTGTAGAATGTGATTTTAGCTACCACCCAACCCTCTCCTGTCACGTCACCATCTGCCTTCCTTCTTTTAATGCATACCTCAGTCTGAGCTGATGGTTCTCCCCTCAGTTGGCCCCGTTTTCCCTTACCCTGTGACCTGGCAAGAGAGGGGAATCCTCGGCTTTTGTTCTGCAAGGGTGGTGGATCAGAATCACACTTGTTCATATGATCCTAATTCCCCACGTTAAGCACATGTCCTCAAGCCTGCAAGCAGTAGCCAGGCAACATAGGTGTTACTCTTAACCGAGGAGTCTCAGGGTAGAAATTAGATAGACCAGGAGAGTATTCACAAGCTGACCGGTGTTATCCTCCTTTAATAACAATTTCTTCCAATGTAAAGGTAAGGGGTTGGGCCGACACTCCCATTCTAGAATGTTGGATCTGGCCATCTTGGCTCTCAAATGTTGGACTTGACCCCTCTATATTTTGAATTTCGGACACACAACCCCGTAGAAAGTTGGACCTGACCCACTTTCCATAGAATGTTCAGTTTGACTCATGACATAGAATATTGGCTGTCTCCCCTCTGTAGAATGTTGGCCCTGACCCCTCTACCCTTTGAATTTTGGACTTCACACATGGCATAGAATGTCCCGCCTGCCTCCCCTCCATAGAAAGAGGGGCCTGATCCACCTACCCCGAGAAGTTTGGGCCTGATCCTCTTCACCACAAGATGATGGGCCATAGCACGTTTTGCTCACTCCACCCTGCGACAGGAGTAGTAAAACGTCTGCCTTTATTTTGTGAGAACTATAACCTTGCTTCAGTGGCTTTCTTTCAAATTGCATATTGGGAGGTAGCCGCAATGGCGTGCTTTTGGCCTTATATTCAGTCGAAATTAATCCACCTACAACGTAGTCACTCCACCGCCTGCAGCCAAAAAAAAAAAGAAAGATGCACAAAGGTATCTCATAATGGCTAAGTTACCGATTGATGAACGACAAGAACTTGGTTATATGCTTTACTGCCTCACATCAACAAACTGTGTGATCCTGAGCAAGTCGCCCATCTCACCCCACCCCATCCCCCCACCCACTGTCATAGTTTCTTCATCTGTTAGAGCTGTGAGCACTGAGAAACAGATACATTCTCAGTTTCTACTGATATATAATATGGGCATTTGTTACCTTTCCGTTAGTCTATGGCCTTTCAAACCTAAAGGGCTCCATAGGATTACAAGTCAATGTATATCAATGTATATCATCGCCCTGCAGCTCTAGATTGTTCAGAGGCAATTGATGGGCCACAAAGTCTCTTGAGGTGGTTATCAAAAGACTTCACTGTCGGCGAATAAATTGGGTCCGTTTGTGTTTGTGGGGCGGAGACCACGGGCTGTAGCATTCAGCTTCAATTTAACATGAGTGCTATCCTGGCTGTATTTTGAATTCCAAAGAGGCAGGGCTGCTTCCTGGCTGTAGCCAATCATGTGCATAGAGTGCAGCAGGTGAGTACATATTCTATATGGACAAGACATGTCTGTGGACCGTGTGCATACACGGTCGGACTGGCCTTTGGGCCATCTGGCAGTGTCAAAAGGGCTGGCCTAACAGGTCACTGTGTGTGCTGGTTTGTTGGCTGCTCGTGGGCCTGTTTTATGGTCCGCTGGGCCTATTTTTTACTGTTGATTTCCAGCATATTGCCATAACATTGCCTGCAGCAGCCACAAAAGCCTGCAGCCTCCCACACCTGGCAAATCACCTAGGGAGCATGGAAGGTGGAGAGTCCAGGTCAAAAGATATCTTTTGTTGGATTTTATCTAAGTACAGATTTTATTTTTTTTGTCATTGTGTTCCTGTTTGGTCATTGTCTGAGTGGTGTCTAGAAACTAGGCCCCTTCCTTGTATAAGTTTGCACGCAGTACGAAATTAAGGCAGGGGCTGGGTTTCCACGGAGAGGGAAGAGGCAAAGTGTGCACTTTCTGTACACGAATTACCGGAGATCCTGGCGAAACCCGCGTATGCTATTCACTGGGCCTGCCTCGAACATCATGAATGTGTACATTGTACATACAGTGTGGAGGTGTCATGCACTCAATTGCATGCATTTCATGGAGCGCGTGTAGGAGAGTTACCGGCTTGTATGTGTACAGAAGTAATATAGCGTGTGTGAGGGTCAGGGGGTAGTAAACTGCACTCGCGCATGACTAAGAAGGAGCCAGGCAATTTGGAGTCGGATAAGTACAACGCGCGCGCGTCTCTATCTACGTAGATACACGTACGTACGAAGCGTGGAGGTTGCGTAGGGGTCAGGGGAAAGAGGGAATTGACGTCAGGAAGGCCCGTTCACGCCGTCAGTGGATTGCACGTGAGTCCGGATCTGCGTGCACGCTCTGCTTAAAGAGGGCAGCCTCTCCAACTGACTAGCGAGCTACGGGCTGCGCCTGGCCTTCCAGGCGAGACCACCCGAGCTGTGTGAGTATTTAGGGAGATGCCTTCAGGTCATCGTATGATCTGGAATTAAACATTAGCGGTTCTGGGAGATGGTTAGTAGTTCGAGTTCATTCCAGCATACCTTGAGTGAGTCTCGCGCGCTCTGGCAGGCAGCGAGGCGATGGCTTTGGAAGCGGGCCCAGACATGATGTACGCCCCAAGTGCATACTTTATAAGCCTGTCTTTAACAACGTCTGCAAGTGGGGCCCCCTCTAGAGAGGCAGACCCTTCAGGGCCTGTAAGTGCAGGTCCTTCCAAAGAGGTACCAGGAAAGTAGCTCGGTTGGTTAATGCACCCGACTTTCGATCTGGCAATGGGACCTGTTTCTGAATTGCTGACTCAGTGTTTCTCATTCCGAAATGCATAATGCAATTAACCCCGAGTCAGGGATACTGGAGTATATTAGTACAGTACGATAGAATTTCAAGAATGCTGCCAGAAGCCTGGATTCCCCAGGACACTTGGAAGTTGGGTGGAAGTAACTAGAACACAAGAATACCCTTCTGGCCTACTAGAAAATCGAGCCAATCTGTGTGCAGAGTAAAATAGGCTTTATGATATTATACCCCCTTACAATACCGAAAAGTAGCTAAATGAAGATGTTCAAAGCTACTAAGATAGGTCACCGGGTTGGGCAGCAACCTCAGAAGTATACGCCTGGCCGCAAGGGCACAGGATGGAACAGGCACTTAACTTTTCACTGGGAAATAAATACTATTCATTTGAGTAGAAATGACACATCATTTAAGGGATGCACAATAATTCCATTTACTGGTGTCCAGAGTAGAGTTAGGAGGACAGCATCCATGCCAGATTTTATTGATAATTACTAACTTTGTAACTGAGTTACAGTGAGACTGATTGCATGTAAATATATGTTACATGGACATCAGGGAAATCTGGAGTAGATTCAGAACTCGTATAGCAACCATGAACACCTGTAATATAAATTGTCTGTGCTTTGTACTTGCCCCCTCTCGATATTATCACTGACATGGAATTATGTCTCCTTTATATTTTGTTTCTGGTTCTTGCTCTAAGCTTAAAGTGACTTCAAACCCTCAGAGGCACCACGTTGCAAAGGATGCCCATCAACAGCCACTGTAAACTAGAACATTAAGGCCCACTGTTGCACCTGAAATAAATGATAACTACAACTCTCAGAATGCAATGGGTTGTTAAATCAAAGCCCAGGACTGGAACATAGTTACTGATGACTTGGGGTCATTTAGCCTCCCTTATCGCGGTGCTTATGTTAAGTAAGTACTGGCGGTGGGGGTGGACTTATTTCAATTAAGCACCTAATTTGTTAAAAATAAATGTAGCTTCCCTTGCCTGTTGTGGGTCTACCAGTGTATGCACTCCTAGTGTACACTGGTTTATAGATTTTGATTCATTAGATCCGAACGTATAGCACTTTGTGAAATGCCTATTATTCTCCTTTTTGACACCACAGATTCCACTTCATAAAAATGTGGTGAAATTGGGCTGATTACACACACCGTAAATTGAGTTTACACATATGTATGGATAACGGTTTATTACAATGATTTCCACATCCATAACTTAATATGTCATATTATGCACAGGTATGTATACAGTTTTAGGACGGCCTTGGGTGCCTTGTGCTTATATTCTGATGAACACGGGGGCGGGGGGGTGAGGTGTATACAAAGGTAAATATACGCAAATGTATTTACTGACATGTATATTTACTACATCACCTAAGTGCAACTCTACACTTTCTTTGCTTTTCATCATTTCTGTGTGTAGATTTACACCTAGGTGTACACTTACATGTCTCTACCTCTCAAATTGGGGGGTGGAACCTGCGGTAACAGGATTTAGCAGTGTAAAGTTACTGCTATTAACGTTGCACATGTAAGTGTAGTTCTCTGCCGCTGTGGCAGAGATCTCCCTAAAGGAATCTATGGGGAAAATCATTAAAGTTTATTATTCTTTTTAAAAAGTTATTAAAATATTTAAATGTAAAATGTAAATGTACATTAATTGAGATTACAAAATACACTATTACATCACATTAACTTATCAAATTGTCTCTATTAAATCATTAATCTGTGTATTATAATTGAATTTATAAATAATGTCTAAACAGTAATTCAGAAAAAATCCCACCGTCACTAATATTTTTATTTAATATGTAGCACATTGAATTAAAATTATGTGTTTCATGTACATTATTTATCATTTTTATTAAATGTTTTATAAAGCAATGTATTTTAATTACATTTATTAATAACTTTGGGATATTAAAATCAATATTTAATAATTATATATATATAAAACACACAAACATACATGATTGAATTATTTTAACATCCGTTTCTTTGAGGTGTTATTTTAATTCCCTGAAACCACTGTTTTCTTTGTGTGTTGCAGTAAACAACGATCACACGCTCTTTTTCAAAAGGTTTTAAAGACCTGGTTGTTCCCTTAGATATTTGTCTGAGTGTGTCTTCTCCTGCCTGCATATTCAGGGGCGGCCTTAGGCATGTGCAAGCTGTGCACCTGCACAGGGCCACCAAACCCCAGGGGCCACCTCGCCAATATATATCCTTAATATAATAATCCTCTGAGGATGGATACATATTTGCGTGGTGGCCCCTGGCAGGGATTTGGCGGCCTCCAGCTCTGTTCCACTTCCAAACTCCCTGACCCCCCCACTTCACTGGCCTCCGCGCTCCACCCCGCCCGGACCCCCTCTTCCGGGGCCCCCTACCTACGCTCCCTGCCCAGGGCCGCCATGAGCCTAGAGCCGCCCCTGGCATATTGCTCCGCAGTTAGTGCCTTGACGTCCTTGGGCTAAGTTAGCGCTCTATACATTTTATATTCATTCATTGATAATCATGAGTCTCCATGTGTGGTTCTCGGCTTGCTCCGAGGCTAGGATGAGGTAGATTTTCCCCTATTTTGAAACCTTTAGGGCTGTACTAGCTTTAGAAGTGTAGTTGGTGAATAGCAGTGGTCTGACTATATTGTGAGTGTTTTTATCAGCATGTTTCTGCCTAAACTCCTCCTACAAATTCCCTAAACTACTCCCATTTAGAGGTATTCCCCATTTTCAGCCACCCCCGTTGTCACTCTCACATTTACAACTGAAATATATATACCCTTGTGGGTGAAAATCTGTGGTACCCTAGTGCAGATAACTGCAAAGAAAAGATAGCAGAGGTCTTCGCCTGTAGATTTGTGAACAGAAATTTGCAGAACGTGAGACATAATACTCGAGTACTACTTTTTGCTACAAAATGCAGTTTGTGAATAGGCCCCAGCGTGTGCAATGTGTACACTACATATGCGTACGGTTAGGAATATTTTCCAATTTGCATTTTTTTTAAAACATTGTCTGTTTTCCTGATGAATGTCATTTTCACGATGTGGCACCCCTTCCTATGCGTATCTTGGTGATTTCTTTTTGTGACTGTGCCCTGCTGTGCCACTCTTCGCACATACCGCACAGTGCTGATTAAGGTGTAAGGTAGGTGGTTCTACTTTCTGCGTGTACACCGGTTTGCATGTCCTTGACCTCTTTTTTTCACAATGTGTGTTAAATATATGCATCCTTTGCTTAAAGTACACACCACTACCCCACTCCTGTTTACCTCTCTAAATTATGCATTATTTGTGTTTCATACATTGCACGTTTGTTCTGGCCCAGGGCTTTTTTTTTTTACCATCAGAAAGGTATTTCCAACTTGGTATAAAACACTATATGCTTGGTGTTCTCTCATTCTACCAGGTATGCTTCAATTTTCACGTAGGTTTTCTAAAGCACAGTCATACCAGAGGGCATCGTAGAATCTTTGCAGCATATTAAGATCTGATTGAAGGAGGTAAACCATAAAAAGAACACTGCACAGAAACCTAATGTTGACAAGGCAGCGTTTTTCCTCATGAAAATACAAAAAGGGCAGTAAAAAGAAGAAACTTACATAAGAGGGAGAGAGATTCTAACTGGCAGTGTTTTCAGTATCTTTAGAAAAGACAGGTCGGTGTTTGCCATCCTTGAATTGATTGGCAGTCTGTTTCAGACTCATTTCTTCTGTACTTCGGTGTTTGAACACACCTGTGAGGGCAGGCATAGTTTCTGTGTCCAAACAGCCTTGACTCTTCACACTCACCCATGCCCCTGCGCCTATTTCATAAGCTTTAGACGTCTGCTGAAGCCACATTTTTTGTATTTGCAGCAAGTAGGTCAAAAGTGCCCAGAGACGGATACCAAGTAAGGGTGTGCTACATAGGTTACTGTCATAAGATGGAAGGCTTTAGTTTTAAATCGACGTATTTCCACTTTTTCCATATCCGATTCTTACTGCTCTGAGTCCCAAGGCCTGGTGGCACCACTTAACCAAACCCCTTTAAAAGCCTGCTGTGGGGCCGCGGGCGGTCGACAGACGACTTGTTCTGGGTGTGAGGGGGAGGGAGGGAGGTCAGGCTCGTAGTCTACAAACGACTTGCTCACCCCCGCTGTCCCCAAAAAGTGTGCCAAAAAAGAATGCTGCTGAATGTAAACACAATAAAAACTGCGTGAAATCAGTTAGTATCATGCTTGCCTTGGTGCAAAAAATGTTGCTCCATTCAATTGACACAATATTGGATCGGCCTCTTTTTTTTTTTTTTAACACCAGTGCAAAGTTTCTCCAATAAGATCCCTTTTTTTTCTCAACAAGAGCCCAGTGCCATGGCCGGGTCATCACTTTGTCCACTATGTAAGGAGTCCAATTTGCAATGGGACTACTAGCCCAAGCTCAACTTTGCAAGGTAGTAGGTATGGAGCATACACGTTTACATGCTCCTTGCTGCAGTAGAGAGATTTGCAAATAACCAGGTAAGTAAATGAGCCCTAATGATTTGCAAGACCTTTGTCATGTATTATTAACCATTCATGACCATCCATTATAGTTTTATACGGGTATACAGCATATTGGCCCAATAAAACCAGTATGGTTAAGGCTGTGATATAAATGGAGGAACTTTAACAAAAGTGACAAATCAATAATAGTATCTGTAACAATTTCAAGTAAATGTAAAACATTTTGTCCCTCTACTTAGCATGGAAATATGGTGTACATAAAACATATGGCTCTACAAAAGTAGTTTTTTTTAAATTAATTTTGTCTCCAAGAAGCTATAGCACTTAAGAAAGTTCCCAGTGCTGAAAATAGGAGTGATCACATTTGAGTTGTTTAAGACAATGTATCAACAAAGCTGTAAATAGGCGGAAATAATACTATCCCAATAGGGAAGGATCATATAATGATCATCGTTAAGCATTGGCGGCTGGCACGGATCGGTGGTGGAAGAGGTGACGGGGGATGCGGGTGATGCGGGTGCAAAAAACAAAAGGACAAAATAACTTGCCTTCTCTCTGCCTCTTCGCAGCATCTCTCCTCCGTAGTTCCTCGCTTCGGCTGGAATGGGAAGCACACCCAGTCACTCAGTCGCAAATCACAACGCTGCAATGTAGTGTTGTGATTGGTCTGAGCACTGTAGTTCGGCGCTCAGATGCTTACTGGAACCCTGGGCATGTTCTCCACGCAGGCTGGAATGCAGCCTGCGTGAAGAATATGCAAAGTGCACATGAATGTTTGGCCGTCCTGAGACGGCTGGCCAAACATTCAGTGTGCTCACCACTCCCCCTGCTCCTGTCGTGAGACCAGGCCACCCCGCAAATCAAGCTGCCGGACATCAGGACAAAATAAAATGATAACGCAAGTTATTATAATTTTATTTTTCCTTAACTTCTCTGCTATAAAACAGTGGGGTGACTCTCCTCCGCCTTAGCGGAGGAGCTGCCACTGTCCTTAAGGTTCAGCACTGGGACACTTCAGGTGAAGCTGCTGCATGCTATAAAAATTATATTTCATTCATTCATCACCTTCTCCAAATCAATAAATAATATTCCCAGGTCCATGTCAGCATTTCAATTCAATTCAATTGAAAGACTTTATTTCAAACTCTGCGGATCATAAAAGTACACTATAAAAAGTACACCATAAAAAGACAATGACAAACACACAATACAATAAAATATATCACCCTAAGTAAACAGTCACAATCTGACTACAGTTTTAATGTTATCAATTGATCAAAGTGCGCTGGTATTTGTGCAAAAGGGAAATTGATCCACATAGTAGCAGCATAATTATACAATTTACATTATTAGTTATAAAAACAAACTTCCTAAATATTCCTTAAAACAGAAAGACCAATTGAATATCTTGCAACTTCTTTTAAAAAGGAATTTAAAAATGCTAAAGAATTTAAAATTATGTGTTACATCATAGGTGCCATCGCATTATCATTCTCAGAAGTAGAAGTAGACTATGTCAGCATAGTCAACTACGTTTCGACACAATGAAAGTTAGCAAGTTATCATTAGGACTAAGGTTGCTAAGAAAGTCGAGAAGATAGAGAAATAGTGGGGCCAAGGAATTCCCTGCTTCAATCATATAAAGGAATGGAAGTTGTGGATACACCATTTTCAGTGGCAGGAGAATGAAGAAGAGCAGATTCCTGTAATAGAGAAGAGAAAGATAGTGCATTGAAGAAGATCACGGAAAGAAGATGGGCGGTACGGTCCAAGGCTCGAGAAGTGAACCGCAGAAGAATGAGTGGCTAGGCCCTGCAGTGTGACCGCCATTGTCAGCATAAGTCAGAGAAAGTATGCTTAAGGTTGCATTGCACTTTCCACAGGATTTTAAAAAACGCGTTTTGCTTATAACTATGGCAGTTTTTTAATCAAAGCAAACCAGAATAAGCATATCTTTTTTTAACTCGCATTTGCTTGGACATGTGAAGTTCTGTGAACATTCGTCAATGGTTTTAAAGCTCAAACAGTGTTTTGTAGGTCTCTCTTTGATACTTTTAATTAACCAAGGGCCTCCACAGAATATGCAAAATGAGACAGATCTCAAAACAACCTCTATCATATTTCACCAAATTTGGCATGCAAGTTGAACTCGTGTGGCCCACGATGAGGGGATGAGTGGGGGAAGGTGTTTAAACATAGTGGTTAAAATAGCCCAGCTTTTCTACAAAAAATATATTTCAACCATGTCTGGGTTTATTTATAATTCGAACTAACAAAGAACACTTCCAACCACACCGTGTCCTGCATGCTACCCGTGCGGTTAACCGCTTCTGCGCCCCTCCTAGGGTGTAGTAAGCACTATACAAATGCTCTAATACGATAAAACAATACTCGGCGAGCATCTAGAAGTCATAAAAAACACAGTTCACCTGAAGCCTTTTTAAACGGATCCAAGCTGTGGCAAACTATCCTCAACACATGAAACCGAACCCAAACAAATGTCATTGTGCAACGCCAAAAGTACATTTGTAAAACAAATTGGCATTATTCTAATCAATGTACATTTTCCGGTGCACATGTAGATTCAAATCAACTAATTTGAATTTCCTCTATTCAAGTGCGCATTCCATGGTAGAAATTTGCATTAATAAGTATCCGTATTCGCGGGAGTCAACTAAAGATGTATTAGGTAACACCATGTTACTTCAACAACATGCATCACTAACTGGGCTCATCATTTCATGGATGAGAACGCAGTGCATATCCTGAGTGGGCTGCTCCACACCGCGCATTACGTAACACTACTCTAGTTGAAATGCCTGCATATGGTGAAATGAGGCATAGACCACACCCCTTCTTCCTGGTCAAGTGCCGCATGGAGAACAGTGGAAGAAAGTCTCCTTCCTGCGTGAAGTGCGATGCGAATTGTTCAAGTGATTTGTGTGCTCGAGCCACGCAGCTGGACAAACGTTCAAATGCTAAAATCTGTCAATTAAGCGGAAAAGGCTTTTGAAGGGATCTGCTGAAACATTAAATTCAGCAGAAACCAGGGCCTGGTTCAGGCATCCAGCACTTCAGATTTGTTGGTTTTCGGTAATTTACCTCAGATATGCTTTAATTTTTACACATTTTCAACCACCTTTCTGTGTCGCAGGGTCATATTTATTTACAGGTGATTCTGAGGAGGGGCTCATGCCAGGAGTTGGTGAAGTGTCTCGCAGCTCGTCCATTACTTGACTTACTAGGCCTCATTGTACTCCCTCAATGACGTACACAATGTTTTTGAACTAGAATACAGTGACCTATGCATAAACATTTTGGCAAAAACGTGTCACCCTTGTGTCCATGATTTGGAGCTTTATTGAATCATAGAGACCAAAACATGCCTTTGAATTGACCTCAGAAGGTTGTCCTACGATGAAGTACATCGACATTTGATTGGCTGGGGCCTATCGAGTAAGCAACCAAGTTGCCATTCATCTATGCAGTCTATGATGATTGCCCACTGCAATAATGATAGTGGGTAAGAAAAATATATCAAAAACATATTTTGTGCTACGTGGCAAGGGTTGTATGTCGTTACTACGCATGCTTTTTCAATGCATGCCTTTACCACACAGGTTTTACAACGCAAGTCGTTACAACGACTTGCGTTGGGGGGCACTGGATAGTGAATAGTTTAATTTACTATTCCAACTCCAGTCCCTGTGGATAGTAGGGAAGGTTTTGGATAGTAAATTAAACTATTCCCTATCCTACAGCGCCCCCCAGCGCAAGTCATTGTAATGACTTGCGTTGTAAAAGTTGCGTGGTAAAGGTACTGCGTGGTAAAAGTTGCGTTGTAAACGCTGTTCCCCCGTGGCGGATGTATGTCATTACTACGCATGCTTTTACAACGCATGCCTCTACCAAGCAGGTTTTACAACGCAAGTGGTTACACCGACTTGCGTTGGGGGGCGCTGGATAGTGAATAGTTTAATTTACTATTCCAACTCCAGTCCCCGTGGATAGTAGGGAAGGTTTTGGATAGTAAATTAAACTATTCCCTATCTTGCATCGCCCCTCAGCGCAAGTCGTTGTAACGCCTTGCATTGTAAAAGTTGCGTTGTAAAGGTACTGCGCGGTAAAAGTTGCGTTGTAAACGCTGTTCCCCCGTGGCAAGCCGTCAGACCCACCAGAGATGTAGGAGAACAATCGAGGTGGTCCAGTGATGCTTCAGAAACTAATAGATGTGGCACAGCACGCAGTGCTACACTCCTCTCTACTCCCAACTATCACAAGATGCAGGGAAAAAGTGAAACTCTTTATAATAATATATATTTAATTAAAAAAACGAGTTTACACTTTTCTGGCATGTCTCCTGACCCTACCCTTCCTGGGTTTATAGGTGTATTTCCTTTGCCCCCGGCAGGCCACTTGTGATTTTTATATGTGACACTGGGGCACAGATTTACTGGTATTTGATGCACAGCAGCGCAGCAGCCTTGCATCAAAGGGAGAGTTAAAACATGTGGCATATCTTCTAAACTGTCACATATTATTTGTCTCTAATTAATCGCACACTTTTGGCTGCCATGAACAAGTGCACACACCCTTGTGCCACGGTGTGTGCGTTCTCTAAAGCATAGGTTTTGAACTGGAAGAGGATCCTTCCTTCCTATACAAAAACTACCCTATAAGGCTTTTACTACTTTGCCTTCGAGTTGTACACTACAGCACATACGCACAGGTAGAAAAAAAATGGAAAAATGAAAACATTTCTCCTCATTATGACTGCCTCGCTGAGGCACACAGGTTTGGCAAAAATTCCTTTCTACAAATTTTAGTAGATAGGATTTTTTCCAGAACCCCTTGATTGTTGTATAGGAATGTCCTTTGACGCCAAGTAGTGCAAAGTAGCACATAGCACAAGTGTGCATTATCCTGGTTTGCGTTGGACAGTAAATCCCATCACGAGACTTCCTGTCACTTTTGGGATGCCAACCCGGCACAAAGTATTGGTAAATCTGGGTTTGCAAACAGCCTCATGTGGTACAATGGCTGCTAGAACAACATATTTAACCAGCCTCAAACAGAGTTTTGATGTTTTTACTAACTTGTAGGAAAATTGTTAATGCAAACTGACCAAGGGGAAAACAATGATTTGCTTTAATTCTGAACTGCTGTTCAGTGTTTTATGAGTTTAACCCCTTCACTGCGGCGGCTATTCCGCCGCAGTGCTAAGGGGGCGGGGCGGAAACCCGGCGGGCGCATGCTGGTGACGGAACCGCTCCGTCACCAGCGTCGGTTGCGCTGTGCTTATGACGGAGCGGTTCCGTCATGGCCCCGCCCGCTCAATAGAACACTCAGCGCAGGCGCGGAATTCGCGCCATGCAGGAGCGTCGGGCGGGCCATGACGGAACCGCTCCGTCATCAGCACAGCGCCACCGCAGCTGATGACGGAGCAGTTCCGTCATCAGCAGGGGAGGGGTTAAGGGATAGATGTGTATAAAGCGAATCCCTTGAAATCTGCTTAATACTGATAAAATTGAAAATCCCTCAAAATATTCGGAATTTTTTTTCACCAAATGTGCGTGCCAAATTTGGAATCACTTTGTACAAGAGTTTATTCTCTGTCTGATGTCAATGCTTCCAATGGGTGTTAGCTTGGAAAACCTAATTGTGGAAACTCTCTGATAAGTCTCTTTCATCAATGATAAAAAAAAAAGTTCAATTACTGAAGAAATGTGAGATATGTTTTGTTTAAAGTTTCGTGCAGACTATTCAATGTCATTAAAGTTATTAGTAAAACAAAAATCCTCATCCTATGAAACGTTACACTTCACTATAACTACAGAGGCCTTCTTTCTATCCATTAATATTCTGTTACAGTAGCAACACCTAGGATGATTCAATTGCATTTTCCCTGAATCATTGAAAAATATGATTTGCCTTCAGCTTTATTAACTGTTGAGCAAAGTTATATCATTCTCCTCAAAACCATGTTTGCTTACACATCTGGAAATTGGTGACCAAAGGATAAAAAAAGCCAATAACTTGAACTCGTATAAATTTATAGGCGGAACACTTTTTTGAAACGGGCTGTATCTTACAGTACTTGAAAAAGTGAAATAGCTCAAAATTGTCCACAAGAAACTTCACACAAATGTGCTTTAAACATTGTTAAAAAAATGCACCTGAGGTGGATGTAAGATGTGCCAATGATGTTTGTAATTGTTCATTTTTTAGGCATGCACGTTATCTGATGCGCAGTAAGCGATTGAAAATCTATGTTAGGATATTTTCTGAATTTAATGACATAGTATTAGATAACGCCATTAAGATCCACAATGTGTTAACAATATGGGGCAGTGTCCAAAGAAATGTAATTTACTGCAGTGTCATCGAGATTTTTTCATGACTTTACATTTCTATCTATTCTAACTTCGACAGGAGACGTACACCGCAAATAGGTAAAAAAACACTGAAAAATCAGTGTCAAATTCTGGAGGCATTTAGAGAATGGCAACCTACGGTACGTTTTCTTGTCTTGTCGGATTTTCATTCAGCCGGATATTTGTTTGTAAACAACACAAGTTGAGGTTAGTTTACATGTGCCAAGCTGGTACATTAATCATTGTGCACGGCTTTCAATGCACTCAAAGATTACGTTGATACAACTATCTAAAAAGATAGCCTACCCCCGTCCCCCAACTTGCCTTGGAGCAAAGCCCACACTCCACTGACACAGCAAACTGGGACTAGACAGAATGTAATATTCGTAAAGAGTATGTTCATTGCATCACAATACACACAAGATGTGACAAGTCTATATTGAGACATAAAACAGGTGCAGTGTGACTACACCAGGTGAATATGGGCAAGCGCCCAGCCCTGAGATGCTACCAATAGGCTCTACATGGAATTGGTGTTTTCAAACATATACTAAAATGGTGTATATAGCTGAGGAGATGTTCTACCCATAAATGGTGCGAATATGGCACCTTGCCTGGCAGAATGCTTGACCCATGGATACCACAAGTTACTGATGCATGTAATCAGATGTTCATGAACATATCTTATTTGCCACTATATATCATATAAGGTGCTCTGCTCACTCTTACAGACACAAACACAGTGATATATTCCTGCCTGGTATCCAGCATGCCCAAAACCCATGTAAACCCACCACTGCTGCAAGTTGAATCCAATTGGACTATAAAATTCGAAATCATGGCATGAGCCTCTATATGATTAATAATGTGCCAAAGGATAACATGTAGATACTAAACAGGCAACATTGCAAATTGCCTGGCCCTGTACACGCCCACAGACCAAGCATCAGGTACCCTCAATCAGCAACAGTCAGGCTCTCACACAACCATCAAAGCTTCCCACATTCCCCTTGTTTCACAAAACGCCAAATGTTCATAAACACAACAAGCATTTGCAATGCAATAAGTTTCGCATTAGGAACGTTTGAGCTATTGGTATTGTAAATGACAAATTTTTTATTTATGTGTTGGTTTTGAAAATATCGAAATTAATAGCTTTGTCATTTACAATATAAATACTTTTAACTTTCGCAAATGTGACACCTATAGCATTTGTAATGCAATATGTGTTGTTTTTACGTGACTTAATATTACAAATACCAATTGCTTTTCATTTTTTTAAATAATTAATACTTAAATAAAAGTTATTGTAATTTATAATGGCAATAGCTTAAACCTTTGTAAATAACTTTTGTGAAGATTATGTTCAGTGTATTTTATTGTGAAGAAAATCCAAGAACAGAAGTGAAATATTAACATCTTTTGTGACATTTGTAATAAAGCTTGAAACATTGAGAGTACATATTTGAACCAGTTGTTGTTGAATGGTTGCACAGATTGATGCTGTGGTGGCGCTGAGTGATGTGGTTGCGACGAGTGATGCTGTGGCGTTCAGTGATGCTGTGGTAGCGCATAGTGATGTTGTGGTGCCAATGAGTGATGCTGTGGTGGTGCTGAGTGATGCTGTGGTGATGCGATGGATAGATAGAGTGTAATTATGTGGCGTGTAACTATGTGGCACTGAGTGGTATTTATAGAGTATGTTGCATTGAGCGCAGTGTAATTATGTGGCGTGTAATTATGTGGCACTGAGTGGTATTTGGCGTGTATGTTGCATTGAGTGCAGTGTAATTATGTGGCACTGAGTGGTATTTGGAGTGTATGTTGCGTTGAGTGCAGTGTAATTATGTAGCATATAATTATGTGGCACTGAGTGGTATTGTGTAGAGTATATGTTGTATTCAGTAGAGTGTAATTGTGTGTGAGTGCAGAGTGTGTGAGGGTGCAGTGTGTGAGGGTGCAGAGTGTGTGAGAGCGCAGAGTGTGTGAGGGCGCAGAGTGTGTGCAGAGTGTGTGAGGGTGCAGTGTGTGTGATGGTGCAGTGTGTGTGAGGGTACAGTGTATGAGGGTGCAGTGTGTGTGAGGGCGCAGTGTGTGTGAGGGTGCAGTGTGTGCGAGGGTGCAGTGTGTGAGGGCGCAGTGTGTGTGGCCTAAAGTAGTGTGAGGGCGGAGGGTGTGTGGCCTAAAGTAGTGTGAGGGAGCAGTGTGTGTGGACTAAAGTAGTGTGAGGGCGCAGTGTGTGTGGACTAAAGTAGTGTCAAGCATACACACATTCAAATACACATACACTGGTGAAGGCTTGCAGAGACACAGACACAATATGTACATGCTCTCAGACATACACATAAGGTGAAACTTCCCAGAGGCAGTCCTTGACATGCCCTTGTGTGTAAGGTTTTGTTGGTGTTTGGTAGCACCTACTTCCGTGATGTAGTTGTAGGAGAACAGTGTACAGAATAGGGGCGTTGGGGAAGAATGAAGAGGCAGGACAAAATGGATGGGGTGAAAGTGAAGAGAGGGCAAAGAAGGGAGAATGGATTGAGATGCAGATAGAGAACAGAATAAGAAGGGGGAGAAGAAGGAGAGAAGTAATCTGAATAGGTAGAGGGGAAGAATAAGAGAAAGAGATAGGATGGGTGAAGGAGATTCAATAGAAAACCCGGGAGAACAAAGAGGGCAGAGTTAGGGGAGAAGGCAACAATGAAACAGAAGACGACAGGAAGCGTAACCGAATGGGAGAAGAAATGAGGTTACTAAAACTCAAATTATTCCCATTGCGATTTCCAAGATATGTTTCTATCCATTTTTTTTGTTTTTAGACTAATAAATAAGACTGCAGTTTACTTGGGAATCTTGATTTTCTTGGAAGCCAGTCAAGCGGCTGGAATTGGCATTGCTTTGGGCCTAATATTTAAAGGCCATTGCAGTTGTCAGGTTTGTCGGTCGTATTAGGCTTCCTCAAAAAAAGCGAGCAATGCTGGCTCTGCATGGTATCATAGGTAGAGAGCAGCCTCGGCAGGGTCACCAAAGGAGTAAATGAAGGACTATTTACAGCTCCGGGTTGGGAAGGAAAGACTTAGCTTGCCGCGCCGGTAAAATATAAGGAGCCCGCTTAATTACTTTTTCATTCCAGTGGGCTGGTTTTTACTTATCGACCTGGACAAGATGAAAGGCTATGCTGGTTCCTTCGGTATTGAATCATGTGACGCTCAGATGCACTAGGTTTCTAAGCAGGTACAGTAACTAAAGTATCCTAGCATATACGAAACGGCTGGATGAAGTGTTCGCATCTAACATGGGGCAGCTTCAGATATCTTCACCAATAGCTATTTTATGGGAAAAGACGGGCATTTTACAGCATATGCTAATGAATATTTACAAAATAAAAACAAACAACAAATAAAAATGTTGAAACCCAAAATAATAGACAATAAAAATATGTGCTTTTAAGAGCCTTGGAGTGAGTGAGGGCCCGGGGCATTCTTCACACCGCTGCCACAAAAGAGGGTGGGTGCATTTAAAGGGGAGCGGCATGTTTTGGGACAACTCAAGCACAACCGAGCTAAGCACAGATCTATTTGTCGTGCAGCATTTTCTGCATAACCTGGCTCCAAAGCAAAGGGTATTTAGTCACTGTTTCTTTGAGCTTGTGGCACCCATGTGAGAGTAAATTCACACATTGTTTATTCTTTAAAAACCTGTGAAGTACTTAGCTGCGGCTCCAGGAAAACGGACACAAAGCCAGGGAGCTACTTTGAGGTGATCTGTTTTTTTTGTGCATCTAAAGTATACAATTTCAAGAGCACCTGGGTGCAGCTTTAACACCAAGCAGCAAGCACCAAGCACACACTAAACAGCTGTAATAAAAAAAGTGTGGGTTTTGGCCTAAAATGCAGCTGATCGGCAGGGGCGGTAACTTTTTGTATTTCATAAATATCACTCGCTTAGAAAAATACAAAATCCGAACATCATTGTGGAACACTGGGGAAAACCGAGCCTCCGACAGGAGAGGAAACGAGCCGCAGGCAGGGGCACTAGCGGAACGGAGAGAGACACAAGTGGTGAATATAACGGGGGACAGATCATACCTTGTGTTAGCTCAACAGTCCGAGAGAAACGCGTAAGATATCAAAGAAAAACCCACTGCTGGCAAGTAATTCCGATACAATCAAGAATCATACATTTGCATTCACACCTCCATGACTCTAAGGTGCATGGAAGTGTGCAAAGAGAACCTAAAGCTACAACTGCCCAGCTTCACGACGGGGTAGATTTCCAATGTAACTATGGATGACCATTAATATCACAGAAAGCAAGACTTTGGTATCTTGGGTCCAGAAAGGTCATGAAAGGCACAGTCGTCTTATGCTTTCGTCAGGCTAGGTTAGATAAACCCATAGAAAAACAAGCTCTCGGCATTGCTGTCGCGGGGGAGGTGGAGTGGGTGGGGTAGTGGCAGCCTTTAAAGTCTGATGCAGAGGCTCAGACAAATGGTAGTGTGCGAGCGGCTTCCTTTCAAGTTTGATGGGGGGGGGGGCGGGGGAGCAAATGGTGAGCGCGCGCCCGTCGCACATGCACTGGCCATAATCCGCATTCCAAAGCCCTCTTGGTAGGATTTTCTGGTGCCCCTCTATATCTCTCGCCAGCAATGCGCAAGTGCATTGGCAGGCGAGACCTAAAAAAGCACTAAAAAATTCTGTGCTGGTTAGTCAAACAGCTATCACTTACACAGAGACCACAATGTGACTGCAACAACCTTTAATGTCTAATATAAGACAATATCTTACTTTGGCAATGCTAGCAAATATCACAAGATATGAAAAAAGAAAACACATACTTCAGCAATGAGACACACATACTTAAGACAACATTTGAACACAAGAACATGCAATATTTGCAAGCTATGCATATTTTAAAAGATATTTTTTCATAAATATCACTCTTAAAATGATTAAAGCTGTACATCTCTAGAAAGTTAGGAAAATCTCCTAGACATTTAAGGGAATTTACTGTTGAAGAATGTTAATATGGAGTACAATAACAAAATGAAAAAACAGGTAATTCTCCAGTTAAAGTACATTTTTTAACTCCCAATATAGCCTTACACTTGCAACAACATCCAACATGATTTCATACATACGGTACTACTTTTTATAAATCACTAGGTACACCAATAACTATCAAACATTTATGGAATCACATTTCTATCTGACACAAACATGTAACACCACCATATAATACACATCATGGTATAAACTGAATTATACCAAGAATATATTGTAGAATCTCAACTCGTGGCCATAACCACAAAACAACTATGCAAGCCATCAGTCCCAAACACTTTAAAGAAATAGAATGTTCCAACTTTTCAAATAATTGCAGGATTACCATTCAAATCCAGTCTTCCTTCTGCTACTTTTCTCACTGAATCATACAAATCCGCAACATTTGCCTTCAGTTTCTCATTTTCACTGTGCACACATGATAGTGTGGTGAAAGCTAAGAGTTCGGCCATACCTTAGCTGATCAGTCCTTACGTACTTCAGTGCCCCACATAGGTGTTGTAAGTGGTATATCAAATCTGAAAGACACTACAAAACTCCATATTAACACCACACCACACCACAAGAGGACTTGTTTGATGCTAAAATGACTCAACATGAAAATATCGCACAAATAATTTAAAAAGGCTAAAATGTTAACAAAACAACAAAAATGCACAATTCTGGAATTATATTTTCTTTTGGGATATTTACATTTGTTGTTTTTCCCAGTGTTTGGCTTTATGGCTTCACTTTCTACCCTATCATGTTCCAACTCTCTCCTTTTCTAGTCTTTCTGCATATATCTGTTGCAGTTTCCACCCCAAAAGACTTAGGGCCCGATGTAGGTCGGTCGGTAACGGCCGAAAATCGGTATTTTCGGCCGTTACCGATCGGTAAACAGGTGAATGGCATGTAGGTGCACAATTTTACAGAATCGGTAACTTTACCGATTCGGTAAAGTTACCGATTCTGTAAAATACCGAATCGGTAATTTTACCGATTCGGAGCCACCCATATGCAGGTGGGACTCTTCAGAGCCCCAGGAGCCTTAACGAATCGGTATTTTACCATCAAATCCTATTTGATGGTAAAATACCGATTCCGGTGTGCATGCACATGTGTGCCTGCACACCTATGCCATGTGACAGGCAGACCTGCCCTTAGGGCAGGTCTGCCTGCCACATGGCACCCGTGCCTGTTTTGGGGGTGCCAGAGGGTGTCAAAGTGACACCCCCTGCACCCTTGAGAAATTCGGTATTTACCGATTCGGTAACTACCGAATCGGTAATGCCCATTCATTCCTATGGGCTTCAAAGCCCATAGGAAGGAATGGGCATTACCGATTTGGTATTTACCGAATCGGTAAATACCGAATTCATCCGATTCGGTATTCCAGCACATCTGGAATACCTACATGTCGGACCCATTGATTTACCGATTTTAAATTACATAATCGGTAAAATTCGGTAATTTAAAATCGGTAAATCGTTCCTACTTACATCTAGCCGTTATTGCTCTAAATTAATATGTACTGATGTCTTCTTTTTTTATTTCTTTTCACGATTCATGCTGCTTACTTTTCAAGCTGGTGAGCACAAGCATAGTGTGCAACTCAATCTCCTGTTTAGTCAAAAAACTTACCAAGGGCATTTTAACCAGGCCATATGGTCATCAGATGCCAGCCTCTCATTCTTCAGCATTGATGATCTTTTCTTTTGCCCTCTCTGGCTGGTTTTCACTACTTGACAACAAAGTTGTTTAGCGTCATCACAGATTGGGCTCTCACCCGTGCCTGTTTTGATGAGAAGATTCTAAAAGTGGGGTATTTAAATTAGGGCATGGTTCAAGTCCTGAAAAAAGTAGGGAGACTCACCAAGTTAGGCAGAATGGGTGTGACATCACTGTGCTTAACATCACAGGAAGTAACCACTGTGTGTGAAATCACAGGAAGTGACATCCCAGGAAGTGGCAACACAGCATGTGACATCGAATGTAGCATCACAGGAAATGGCATCACAACCCATGTCCTCACAGGAAGTGACATCAGATTATAATACCTCATGTATGTTTAGCAGTTCTATCATGAGAACATTACAATATTTAACAAATTTGGTTTTGTGTTGAAGGTGTGACAAAATATTGACACAACCCAGATGCAAAATCTGCACCTCAGTTTATTCATATATATATTTTTCAAACCCTGCCACAAAGAAATTGGCAACAAGGATAAATGTGGCAGTAAATCTGTTCAGCCTAATTGGTTGCAATGTCTGTATTTTGAAATATTTTACGGTGTTAAGGCACCCGCTTAAGAGATTTTTGAGTGCCAGCTAAATCTCAGGGAATAATAATAATGGTAAGATAACTCTGCAGGATAACGTATTTGCTGAAGATATATGTGTTTTGCCAAGTCCTAGTTTGGAAGCAGACTAGCATAGAGGGTTAATATGTTTCCTGCTAAGCACATCATGAAATACGCAGATGACAGATTTTTACATTATGTAAATGGGTGAGTTACTGCTTTTAAGACCTAGATCCTTTTGTTACTTGCAGCTCATAAATTGTAATCCTTCTACTATAGCACAGTGAGGTATGAAGGACATGTGGCACCACACCCTGCAACCCCCACTATTTCATCTAACACATCCTTTATATTGACGTGCACACATATGATTTATTGTCAATGTACAATCTGTACATGTTTTGTAAAGCTCTCTGACACCCTGCATTGGGATGAGCAGTGACACTACATATCCCAATTCAGGGTCAGAGCGCTTTACATCACACATACACAAATAATTTAAATACCACTATTTTGTTTTATTTCTTTTATAGCGCTTTATTACTACTGTAGTGCTAAAGCACTATAAAAGAAATAGAACAAAATAGTGGTATTTAATTTGGTATTTGTGTAAATACTGGGGCGAACCACACATCTGACATTCTTACAGTGCATGCATATATATCACTTATACAACAAACTCTTATCTGTGAAGTGATGCCTTTGTTTCCTTTCCATTGTATCTAGCTGCGAGGCTCCCAAAAGCTCCAGCCATGATACTCCAACAAAAAGAGGCCTAATGGCGCCTTAACTTCGACCTTTGTTATGGATCAAGCTTGCATCTGATAAGCCCCTTCCCCGCATGAATGTTGCTGCTGGGAACGAAAGTAGACAGAGTGCAGGCACTACTGAAAGTGTCTCGTCAGAAAACGACATACGGACCAGTTCAGCATATTTCTATAAATCTGGGAGAAGTAGGAAGGGAACGCGGCATTCTGCTAAAAGCGGACACCTTTGCAGCAGGGTAGATGTAATGAGTGGGTAGACAATGTTTACCCACATCTACCTTTGACATGAGCCTGCGGGCAGAATTCTTCGCCCACCCCTAGTTATTACTCCTTTCTTACAGTTTGCCAAGAGATAGTAAACAGTGCACCATATTTGTGAGGGGAAACAGCCTTTTCCGCACAGTCTTTTACACACAATGCTTTTACCACGCAGATGCCTTTACCACACTTGCCTTTTTAACACATGGTAAGTATGGAAGGTAAGTGTGCATGTGTGTGTGTGTATATATATGTGTGTGTGTGTGTATATATCAGTAATACTAAATATAGGGTTTAGGGGAAAGGTAGTTTTAGAGTATATGTGTGGGTAGAGGTATAGTGTGGTAAGGGAAATATTAGGGTTGTGTAGTGGTATAGGATGGTTAGGGTAATGTTTGTGTTTTAGAGTGGGTACTGATAATGGTGGTAAGGATGATTTTAGGGTTTGAGGTGGGTAGTGGTGAAGCTTGGTAAGGGAAATATAAATAGGGGGTATGGGAGGTTCACCCCAAATAGAAAACAAAATAATACATTTAAAATAAATATATACATATATGGATTTTACTTACCATAAATCTACTTACTATGCATGACAAAGGCATGCCTGGTAAAGGCATATGCATGATAAAAGCATGCATGGTAATGCTGCATTGTGTAGGCATGCAATCTAAAGGCATTCGTGGTAATGTTATGCAAATATCATCAGGAGAACCTAATTCAATGGTGTTAAATATTGAAATAGTGAAGAAGAGATGGATGTTGTTTTTGTTTCCAAGTAGATTTTTAAACATTTTTGAGACAAAAAAACAAATCAATTCTTAAAAAAAAATGCAAGACAAAGGGCTGTGGTGACAAGCATTGGGGCACTAGAATAGAAGTTAAGATTTAGAATATTACTCTGGTAGAATTAGACTCCTCTGAAATGTGTTTCTGACCATAACCAGATTTAGCCATAAATATTTGTTTCTTTTATCATTTTAGTAGTTCTGCTGCTGAATTAAAATTCAATCTGTTCAAGTTTGGATAAATTAACAATTTTAGAGAATGTGGATTGTAGGTTCATATTTCCCTCTTTCCAAATTTTTTAAGATCTTAAACATAGATCTATCCGGATCATAGATAGAGGATTGGAAACTTCAAACAGTTTCACTGATGTTCAGATCAAATCAAGAGTATGCCCCAGACTGTGTGGACTGGATCATTTGTGATTCAAAAAAGTCTAGAAGTGCTGATTCTTCTGCATTATATATCTGAACATTAAAGTCACCTAAAATGATCAGATCTGGAAAGAACAGAAATAAAGATAATAAAACACAGTTAGACATAAAAAAGGATTATCGCCTGATTTGTTTATATGTATTTGTGCCCGCTCTTATGCCCATTGGTGCATCCTCTGCAGGCATTACCTCGATGATACCTCCCTTCCCGCCTTCAAGTCTGCCCCCATGGCGCACCCCTCCACTGGAGAAACTTCTGAAATCTAGGTCCAATCCTTTTCCTACTCTCAAATCAAATCAATGAAGAACTCTCAAGACCAACAACCAGCGTGGATGATCCTACCTCAGGGGCGGCTGGTGATATTTGAAAGTAGTGGGCGTTAACTAATTTGCATATTGCACTGCAGCGAGCGAGCCCGAACCACCATGCATCCATCCATCCATCATTCATGCATCCACCCATCCACCCACCCACCCATCCTGCATCCATACATCATTCATTCATGCATCCACCCATCCATCCATCATGCATCCACCCAACATGCATGCATCCATCCATACATCATTCATGCATCCACCCATCCATCCACCCACCCATCCATCATCCATGCATCCATCCTGCATCCATCATTAATGCATCCATCCACCATGCATGCATCCACCCATCCACCATTAATGCACCCACCCTGCATCCATCCATCGTTCATGTATTTTTATGACCATATAACTTGCACACAGCTTGTCAGTGTTCAATACCAGTCTCGAACCTTGTACTCCAGCACCAATGATACATGATTAATATTAATTGTTTTTAAAACATGTATTTATTTGACACCAATTTCACACCTTAGCCGGAACATCATTTTTATTTGTTTTTTTAAACATCTATTTATTTAACACCAAAGTCATGTATACATTTTTATGACTCGATAAGAGGCTCGAACATGGTTTCACAGCACCAAAGACGGCCGCGCTAACCGTCAGACCACATCCTCTCTCCTTTGGTGTGGCCCTGCAGTTTTGATGGTACATATTCACACCAAAGTCATGTATACATTTTTACAACTTCACACCAAAATCGGAACATACATATTGAGCCCAAAGTCATGTATACATTTCTACAACTTCACACCAAAACGGGAATCCCCGCTTTCTCCCATGCAAGCTCATTTTTTAATGCGCTGATAGTCACTGAAGAGGGCAGCGTCTGATGCTGCTTGGGAGGCAGAAGCAAAACCCCCTCCCCACGCACACACAGTGTGACATATGTACTTAATGGATGTTACGGTAGCTGATGGCGCGAAGTCACACAGTGATTGGCCTGCATGTGGACCACTGGACCAGCCAATCCTGGTGCTGCATGCAGCGCCAGGATTGGCTAGGGGGGCACCACGACTGCTCGCCCAGTGGCCCTTTAGAACCCTGGGGGCTGCGGCCCGCCCCCTGGTCCTCTCTCTAAGGGGGACTTCAGCAGGGAAACTATATGCGCATGCTTGGGCTAGTTTCTGCCCAAACATTCACGTGCGCAGTACTGCTGCAGCTGAGTGGACTGTCACTCAAGCTGCAGCAGGCCCAGCCCCCTCCCCCCTGCGTACTCCGGAAAAGTCGGGTGTCTCCCGGATTCCCGGCCGGCGGGTAGCGCGATCATTCTATATTTTTATTTTTATTTCAGTGAGGATGCGACGGCGCGGTGGGCCCATGGGGCTTAGCGGGGCTACGCCCCTACGCCCCAATGGACGCACCGCGCCTGCCCTACCTCAACTACATCAAATAACACCTTCCGTCAGCTATGAGGCATGTTGCCTATCACCACTTGCGATGCTAACTCCATGTAACCATCTGCCACAAGTGATACTTTTGTACAATCGTATCTTGTTGATAACACGTACACTATTTTTGGCAGAAATACTTAATTTGTAATTAATAATAAAAAGTTATGAAATATGAATACAAAAAAAAGGAATGACACTCTCTTACAGTGTCCTAAACTACATGTTGCTTCCATCCAGTCAAAAGAAATATACTATCAAAATTATGGACTCTAACAAGCCTTTAGGATCAATGTTGAAGGATGTGCCAGTTTACATATTACATCACCCCAACCTTTTTATGCTGGAAACCTTCTACCTCCCATGTATTTGCTATCCTGTAAGCCCTAGGTATGTACTATACAAATTCACATACAAACATACACCAACATGCATTCAATAATAAATGCATATATCATGCTATTCCGCCTTTACCGTTTGTTAACATTTTGAAATTGTATAACCTTAGTTCAAAGAGTACATTATATTTGTGGTGACAAAGTTGTTAACTCATTTTCTGGAAAATGTTTATAAAATGAAATCTGTGGAAGGCTGTTGTTGCAACTATCAAAATAGAAATTCTGAGAATATTTACATTTCCAAAACCCATGCCGTGAAATAAACCGGTGACCTGGAATAGACGGACACATTTCTGCAGCAGATGCTTTAACACACTGAACTATCTCAAGTCATTTGAGCTTGCGTAGTTAAAGTGTGTCTGAAAGGGTAAAGAGAGCCGTGCCAAGGAAGTGCGTCTAGGTCCAAAATAACTGTCTATTCGCTACTGGTCACATTTCTACGCAGACGACCTTTGACATATGTACGTGGCCAAAAGCAATATATTAAATTGCATTTGCTTACAGATTAGACTATTGATTAAAGAAACAACTAATTCTGCGTCCAGCACTCCTTGCAGATGTGCTCTGTCTGTCTGCGAGCATCCATCAGACTGTTACCAGGCAACCGCGAGCGGGGAACTTCTGTGTAATTATACTGCCCTCTGTTGTCCCTGGAGGGAAAACTGAATATTCAGGAGAATAAAACTGCATTTTATGTATCAGAATCCATAAAGAAGAAAAAACAGCGTCTTGTAAAATAAGCGAGTTATCTGCAAAGTGGGGACATTTCGGGGTTTTATTTTTCCCTGAAAAAGAGTAGTTTATGCACTGTGTGGTATGTTTCCAGTCGGTCTGTTTCAGGTATTTCAGAATGAACTTGCAGTAAGAGTCAGCAGAGTGGTGTAATGTATTGACCGCTTACACAGCCACAGCGTATGCGCCAAACTGAAGTTTCTCTTGATGCGCAAACAACAACAGATCATGTTATTACCCGGCCCAGGGGTATTTCTTCCACGAACCTCACAATCATTAAAGCCAGCGTTGGCCCTGCTGATAATCGAACGTGAGAGCCACGTCAAACACTGAGCTCTGCGGGCACTGGCCCGCCAAGTGAAATGCTCTGTTTTCATGTACTATTTTTTTATCTCCTGAGAAAAACAATTTGTTGAGGGAGTGCTCTCTGACTGGTTGCAGGAGCTCAGAATGTGTTGACTTTTTGGAGTCACCGTCGATATATCAGAAACTGACAAAGAGTGTGTAGTGTAACTAGCACTCCGAGCCGAGCCCCCCCTCTCCCCCCCACCCCCCCCCCCCCGCAAGACTGGTGGCCTCTATATTCAAGGTTCACATCTATAAAAAATGTCGCAGGCGTGTTGTGCTTGGAAGGACAACATATCTGTCTGCCTGAGTACATTTAATTGAAAGCAAAGCATACTGAGGAATTTACCTGACTGCCGAAGAGCTCACCATTCGCACAGCATTGTATAACACACGATTAGTTGTGGATTAGAGACAGATGTATGAAGCTTTTTTTAGGTCGAGCCTGGACAGCACATGCACTGCTCTGCGAGCCATGCTGTATTGAAGTATGTACTTGAAGCCCCACCCACTCACCGCCCATATTTGCCATTGTCCTTCGTAAATGCTGGCTTCTGATTCGTCATTTGGCTTGTTACCTCCTTAGTACCGCCTTGTCTTCATTTGAACCTCCCATGAGGACTGGCCCTTTTACTTCTGTTGTTACACAGTGCGTCTTCTTTAGTCTGGAAACACTATTTTCTTTAATGAGTTTCTTACTGCAGGAGAGTCACTCACTTGGAATGCAATAGGTCTTACATTTGTTGAGTTTAAGCGCTTGGTATTGTAAATTGCAATGCCTTTTATTTAGGTTTTAAAAACCCAAACTTAAATAAAAGCAGTTGTGATTTACAATGCCAATAGCTCAAACTCGCGTAAATGCGAGACCTATTGCATTGCGGCGGATGCTTGTTCTGCTCGCAAACAGCCTGGTTCGCAGAATCCGGAGTTTATAACCATAAAAAAGCATTTTCTAATGTACCAAACCCTATTTGCTATTCGTGAACCTATCACCGAATCGCAAATAGGGTTTGCGATTCGGTGTTAGGATGGGGAGGGTTTAGGGCGTCCCTTCCTAAAATCCTATGCAACGCAATGTAAGAATGTTTTCGGTCGCAAAGCATTCACATTTTACCACATCCTTCGCCCTTCACAAACAGGAAAGGTTCCCCAAGGGACCCCTTTTCCTTTGTGAAGGTACTACAAACATTTTTTCAGAGCAGGCAGTGGTCCCAAACGAAACAAAAACTTTTCATTTTTATTTTTGAAATGCTGCCCATTTTCCTTTAAGGAAAACAGGCTGCATTTAAAAAAAATTGCTTTATTGTAAAGAAGTCACAGACATTGATGGTCTTCTGACCCCAGCAGGCCACCATCCCTGTGTTGTTACTGATTCCCAATGGGGCACAAATTGCAACCTACCTCATGAATATTAATGAGGTAGGTCTATTGCGACCCCACTAGGAATCACTAATTGTGTGTTGCACACGTTTGTGCATAGCCGTTTGCGATTTCCTAATTGTGGATCGCTAACTTTCGCAATTAAGAAATCGTAAATGGGATTCTACATACATCTGGCCCTTTATCACTTAATGGTATTAGTCATTACTGTGATCCAACTTACTCGCCCCAATAATTATAATAAAACGAAGCAAACATTGTTCACAATTCTCACCACTTCGTTATAAAAACAGAAAGGGAAAACCAACCTTTGCCAATAATGTGTCAGCAATCACATCAATGGACAACACGCTGGGTTCTTCAGTGGGTGTAACTCGTACTAGTCGCCAGTAATAAAACAAAGCACAATTCAGGCAATCTTCTTAAAGTGCTTTATTTACACCCACCGGAACAGGCTACACCAACAGCAGAAGCCACATCTGACACTGAACATCTGAGGTCCTTACGTTCTGCTGCTGATGTATATCACATTCCCGAAATGAACAACCACAATTAAATACTAAAGGGCAAGTTACATCAGTTAAAAGGAGCTACACCGTCATTCAATAGACCTTCAAACTTAAAAGCTAGTTAATGTTCCTGTACCCCTCCCTAAATAACTTTGGGGCATATTATCAAGGGATTTATCTCCACTTTTTTGGCTTTAAAAGCCAAGAAAGCGGAGATAAAATTATCTCCCTATCAGCAACAGGGTGCTAACACGCAAATTTGCATGTTTGCACCCTTTTTCTCTATGGTTCCCCTTGCATCTCTAATGAGATGCAAGGGGGCGTTCCAGAGAAAAATAATAGGAGAAATGTTGTTAAGCGACATTTTTCCTATTATCAAGGATTTCGCTAACCCTGTTAGTGATAAAAAAAAGCAGCGCTAACCGGGGTTAGCACTGCTTTTTTTACACCTGGGGGCATATTACCAAGCAACAGCGATAATTATCGCTATTGCTTGGTTAGAGACAAAAATTTACCGCTGCGCTGCGGCGATTTTTACCAAGGTTTATCCCAAATGCGATAAAAATCGCCGCAATGCATGAATATCGCTGAAAAGTCAGTGATATTCATGCATTACCGAGCTAATGCTCTTAGCCATGTTATCCACCTCCCATTGGATAACATGGCTAAGAACTGTTCAGGACAGGTGTTAGCTTTTGGAGATATTTGCGCTTAGCGCGAATATCTCCAAAAGTTGGTAATAGTAGATAGCGATGTTAGCGACTGTTTTCAGTCGCTAACATCTTGGCACGCCCACTTTGCATATCATTAGTGATAAATATCACTGACATGCAAAGTGGGGCCCAAGATGGTCGCTATCTCCTACTAGCTGTCGCTAACTGGTGTTAGCGACAGCTAGGTAATAGGGAGATAATGTTATCTCCGCTTTCTTGGCTTTTAAAGCCAAAAAAGCAGAGATAACCCCCCTTGATAATATGCCCCAAGGTATTTTCCTGACTTAGCCATGATATCCTATGGAAGGTGGATATCATGGCTAAGTTTGTGAGCCCCTATCATCACGCTAACACCAAACTTCGAGAGATTATCGTTAGTTTTCTAGCGATAATCTCTCAATTGGCAGTTAGCGCGAGGATTTTTATCACTTCTGAGATAAACCTTGCTAATAGCAAGTTATCTCTGCGATAATTTCCGGCGATGCTTAGCGCTAAAAAATTCGTTGCTAAGCATCGTTAGCGATAAATATCGCTAAACGTTGGTAATATGCCCCTTTGTTCCGGGCTGTAGAAGGCATAATCGCTATCACCTCTCATGTCACTTCCCAGGCTTACAAGAAGAATCAAAGGGCAAACTCTCTTTGTGTCAGGACTAGGAAGAGGAAGGAAGAATCTGAGTAATGAATAACTGGAAAGAAATCCAGCCATTACCCGTCACCCTCTTCATCAACCTATTTCTCACCACGAGTATATATATATATATATGTTGATGGAAAATAAAACAGCACTTTAAAAGAACTACCTTTCGTTGTGGTCCGTTCCTGTTTAGAAGCGTTGGGGGAGACTTTTGCCCTGGTATGCTGCTTCTTAAGGACTTGTTTGTCATATATATATATCTATATATATATATATATATATATATATATATATATATATATATATATATATATATATATATATATATGCATGTTTTCATATCGACCCCTGGCTCCAGGAACAAAGACACACTGGTAGGCATCATTAAGGCTACTCTATACCTATTAATGCATCATATTGAACCCTACCACCATCACACAGTCAATGTATCTAACCGATGAAAGGACACTAGTACCAAAAGCACTTCAGCCTTCTTTGTCACTTCCAGACTAGAATGCCACCCGGCCCTACAAAACTCTAACACTGTAGCACTCTCAAACTCTGCATTGGTCCTTGTCTTGTCTCTATTCCTATGCCCCTGCATCTGACCTGGAAGTGTTGACTCCGTATAAGCATATTCCAGGTAAGTCACAATTTTGACATATCTGCCAATGGTTATTGTGCATGATTTTAAACCCTTCCTGGTAACTCCAGCGTTAACGTCTGAAATCTGCAAGGCAAACTTTTTAGGCCATAAGCATGTCCAGCATGTGCAATCTAGCTTCCACACTGGATGCTAGGTTCATGAAAAAAGATGGGAGGATTACCTCCTGCTGCCTGTCAAAGGTCAGGTTGACACTTTCTTGGAAACTGGGGTCCAATCTCAAAACCATATGGTGTGTACAAATTGGCATGTAGAGAGATCTGTGCTGCAATGACTACAACTCAACAACCTGTTCAGCTGAGTTGAGAATGTGGCCAACACTTGACTAAATCTTGGTCGCAAGCTTGCAGCAGTAGGGGCCTGGAAACATTTTCAGAAGTGAAAGGGTGTAAAGGGGTTACTGGTCCCACATTGTAATACTCAGGTCCAAAGCTGTCCTAGGGTTTTTCCTTAGTATTGAGCCCAAAACGTGGCACTAGGTTATACCGCTCTAGCACTTGACACCCAGGGTAGTGAAGTTGAGTTGTACAAGTTTTATTCAGGAAGGTGGTATGTGCATTGCTTAATTTGTAAAATAATGAGTGACGGTACCCAATTCGCTACTCAGAAAACCGCGACTAATGCTATTAAATGTCCGTGCTCCGAATACCAAGGCTACATATTCCTCAAACCACCGCAAGCATCTTTAATTCCCTACCAGACGCTGCCTGCCCCTTTATCTCACTCTTGTAGCTGCCTGCTTTCTCCCTTTGAGGTAGGTTTACAGTTTTTCTCTTCCTCCTTCTTTCCTGTCCATGTATTTTTACCTTTTTTGCTCTCAGGAAATGTCCGATGAGGAAAAATAAGTATAGGTCCCCAAAAAGGAGTGCTGGTGCGCCCCACTAGCAACCACCGGCTCAAATTAAGCACTGGTATGGGACAGAAGTTCAGAATTCAGCGAAACATGTAACAGCAGTCAAATAAGTTAATAGCCAACCACTGCAGTTGTATTTAAGAAAAAGTACTTTACTTCTAACATACAGTGTAGCATTAAACACATTATTCAGTGGGCAGACATACAGTACAGTGTGGTCATTGTAACAATCGGTATGTGTGAAAGCCAACTCGAATTAGCTGCGCCTATTCCCCAATCATCATTTTCTTTTAGCAAAATACAGTTAATGCAAGATAGGATCAATTGCCCTCTGGGAAAATAATGTCTATGACTGTTTTAATGCCCTCTTAGGTTCCTGTGTAACCTTCCTAAAGTTTGGCCTGGATAGATTCTTTGTGCCATGTCAATTTAGCCCTCAAAATCTCTCAGTCCTCTTGCAGTGCTATTCACTTCACTGCACCTTGCTTGTTCAGTTTTTAGTGGGTCGGCTGAATTCTAGCAGTGCGAGCAGGGGATATGAGGCACCAGATAGTGTACATCCTCCATGGCTATCCAATAACAGAGGAGCTGACCGGGGCGGCTCCTCCACTAAGGCGAAGGAGCCTTAAAGCACGGCATAAAAATAAAATGATAATAACGAGATGTTATTATAATTTTATTTCTCTGTGGTAGGGCAGTTTTGTGGGGAGGGGCTAGGCTGCGCGGAGGGGAAGAAGTGGTCGCACCCGCCTAAGTGTGCATGAATGTTAGGCCGGCCCTTTGTGCGCACTCACATGTTCTGCACCCAGGCTGCAGTACAACCTGGGTGGAGAAAATGCCCAGACTTCCATTCCCCATCTGAGAGCCAAACAACAGAGATCAAACCAATCACAACGCTGCATTGCAGTGCTGTGATTGGTTCAGGGGAGCCTGGGTGCTTACCAATCACAACGCTGCATTGCAGCATTGTGATTGGCTATGGGGAGCCTACCCTGCTTCTTTCTCCAACAGAAGCCAGGAAGAGGACAGAAGAGGGGCGGAGGCAGGCCAGCCGGCTGCAAGGTAAGTGTATTTTTTTTCTCCTCTTTTCCCTCCTCTAGCCCCCTCCTCACCTCACTATCGATTTGCCGGAGCAGCCGCTACTGCGTGCTGACTCAGCCCCAACCTCACCATTGCTGCTGTTCTTCTTGGCTTTGCATCTAGCGTGTGCTCCAGCTAAGGAGTTGTGGCAGAACACACAAAGGAGAGATGGAGGCCATATTTTGCCAGTACTAAGGGAGTATGTAGTTCCTCACTGCTGGTGATTCTTTCTCAGGACCGAACACAAACCCACCACCCAAATAAAGTGAAGCCATTCTGGGGTGCAGAGGTGATCAATTGGATATCAGTGACAAATTGTCTGTTGTAGCAATTGCATTATAGCAACAGCTTTGTATAGGTACTTTGGTTTCTGTTGATGAGTCCATCGAAATGTGGCTTCAATACTTCGGGCACCCTGAGGTCACAGATGCAGCTTCTCATTATGCCATCACAGGTACTCCTTCTTGGCACACCATGGACCAAAGGGCCTCAAGGCCCCAGCAGGCAGCCGATCAGCGCAGACTCTTCCCTAATTGCAGTGGGCTGTATTCAAGCTGACCTCCTTCAGCTTCATGGAGTCCTCCTCATCTAGATAGCGTCTTTCTCATGCGAGGGCCCCTGAAGCACCCCACTTCAGCAGTCAGTCTGCTACTTCCCACATGGTAAGCCAAAGGCATCTCCTCCGGGCAGGTTACAGAATAAGTTTCTGTTGCCAAACACAGTGAAGGGGATTTGGCAGTTAGTGACCCCCAACATTGGAGCACAAAAATGTTTATTGGCTACCCATGCTTTGGAATACCAGATTCTGGAAGGGAAATATAGGTACCCTGGCTGGTAGTTTTTGCACAAAATCTTTACCAATTTTGCAGATAGAGGGCCTCATTTAGAGTTTGGCAGAGTGAGACATCCGTTGCTACTGTCCCTTTCACTGTATATACAGTGTCATTTACATCAGCGCTCTCCTAATATAGAACAAGAGACATCACCACTTCTGGTATATGTACTGCATCCGCTCAATTCTAAATAAGGCCTTGAGTTTGTGTATTCCACACGTCCACCTCTGGAACCAGTTTTAGATGGTTCCTGAGTTATGCATAGTAACCCAGACTAGTCCAGCTAAAGTCTTGATCTAACAGTGTCAGTAGGACGGTAGGGAGGAGCTTGGAGTCTACAGCCAGGGTAGACCCAAAACAAAGGTACAAAAGAGGGAGTGGCTTCCCCACTTATATATCACTTAATCTGTTGAGAGAAAACTATATGGGGAACAATGAGGTAGAAAAGGGCAGAGGGCTTACATTACATTCAAAAGGACCCTCTGTCTCCTATCTGCCACAACCTAGAATTTGGACCAGTACAAAATAATTCCGTTAAGCTGGGGCGAAGCACTGCAATTCACATTGCTGAGTGGGGACCTCTCCATTCTCCATCCTATGTACCACTCTGGTTCAAGAAATCAAATAGATTCCTGAGTTGCCACAGTCATATGCAGCATTGCTCACTCTAGACGCTTTCTATGGCACATGTAGAAACTACATGCACACACATACCATATCAGTCAGTCAGTCAGAAATACTTTTATTTGATCTCGTTAAAAATCATAAAAGAGTGGAAAAAGTTCGATAATACAAACATGTTGAAGAAAACAAGAATGCATAAATAGAAAAATAGATGAGGGTTAAAAAAGTGCTAAAAGATGAAAACACAATACTGTCATGACCTAGATAGTCATCCATAGATAATGCGTAAAGTAAACTTTCATATTAAAATGAAATTTTGAACTGTGAGAGGCGGTACTGTAAACAAGGAGACCAGAAATAATGTTGGTGCTGGAGAAGGGTCCAAGCAGTCTTAACGGAACCGCTCTGGTTCATTCGTGTTTGTTGTCTAATTCTTTGGCTGCCATTTTCCAAAGCATGATGGCTTTACAAGATAGTTCAATGGAATGGCCTCCAAGACATTGTATGACTGCAGCTCTGCATGTCCATAGCTGGTTTTTAATCAGCAACTTACGGAGGACCCTTTTCCGAGTTTCTAGAAATATGGGGCAGATGCATAGAAGATGTAAGAGGCTCTCTTCTCCTTGTCCACCGAGCCGGCATTCTTTTGTTAAC
This sequence comes from Lissotriton vulgaris, assembly GCF_964263255.1. NCBI lineage: Eukaryota > Metazoa > Chordata > Amphibia > Caudata > Salamandridae > Lissotriton > Lissotriton vulgaris. The sequence goes on from NC_141687.1 coordinate 902,953,360, forward strand.
CATACTTGTTTCCATTTTGGGGTTAGGTCCTTGGTGGGGAATGACCCGAACCGTAACATAGCCAAATAATGCTTTTTGTGTTGTGAAAAGTGTTCTAACAAGTATGGTTGTGTTTTAAGCGACTGATAAGAATGAATAACTGCCCAAGCGTGATTTTTCTTTGAAAATACAGTTTTGTCCATTAGTAGCGAAATTTGTTTGGTTGCGCTGTTTACTGCCTTTTTGAAAACAGAGAAAGAGGTATTTGTATGCCATGCCCCCTCGAGGTGTAAGTCCTTGAGTGATCCTTTTAGGACCGTGGCGATGGAATTATTTAGCCTCGCTTGCTTTTCGATTTCTTCCCAGCAGGAGTCGGCTAATGTGTTATCTTCTGCTTGCCTCATCCGCCAATAGTATTTGACAACCGCCCCTTGTCTGGCTGGTTTCTGTTTTTTTAGCCCATATTCCAGTCGAATCTGGGCTTGAGAAATGTGCTGAGGAATTGAGAACAACCTCTTGAAGAAGCTTGATTGGGCTTGGTTGAGGGCGGCTGCGTCTTTTGTATAGATTATTTCCGTCCCGTATGATATAGTTGGTATGAATTTTGCTGCGATTACCTTCAGCAGATGCCCTGTTAAGCAGCCTTTTAATTTCCTATGTAAAATTTTGAAGGCGTAGAGAAGTTGTTTTGCTTTCGTTTTTACTTGATTCAGCTGATGTTTGAAATTAAGATTTTGATCAAGTTGAAATCCTAGGTATTTATAAGATTCCACCTGGGTTATTGGTTTGTCACCTAGGTTCCAGATGAATTTCGATTTGGACCCTTTTTTATGTTGTTTTGAGAAGCACAGCACCTTAGTTTTCTTAAGGTTGATTGTTAATTGGGATGCGATGGTATAGGCTCCTAGTTCGGTCGGGATCGTTGCAAGCCTTTCGGTGTTTGTGATAGAAGGACGATATCATTGACATATTGAAGGCTGGTGATTAGTGTTTTGCCCAGTTTTGGGGGGGTCAGTTTGGACTTGTTGAAGGTGTTTCTCGAGGTCGGCGGTATAGATGTTGAAGAGGCAAGGGGCCAGAACGCACCCCTGTTTCAGGCCGTTTTTAGTTTGGATCTTACTTGTTATGCTGCGCCCGTCTCCTTTTTTTATTTGGACCCATGTATCCGAGTAAAGGTTGATAATTGCCTCCAAAAGTTTTGTTGGTGCCTCCAAGCTTTGCATTTTGACCCATGTAAGTCTTCTACAGCCCAGTGAGCTGATGGTAGTCACACTCAGAAAAGAAAGATGCACATGGTGTGCCCACGAAGTCCTCACAGCCCAGCTGTTGGTCACATTCCATGGCACAGGGTGGACACAGTGCACACACATGATTATTGTATGGCAAAAAAAACTCTGAGACAATCCCCATGGGGAACTCAAGGCAGGGGAACATACTCTCCAGAGCCATGCTGGTGATCATTTGTATCCCAACTGGTGGTGCACTCCGATGGGCTTTTAGGTTGCTGGAGAAACTCTCAGATGTCAAACCGGTTTTATAGCAAGCTTAGTGTAACCCCCTCAGCACAGCTACCCATACAAAAAGTGCAAGCAGGCTTTGATGGGGCGATAGAGAGTACAAACATAGAGTTATAGAGGCCCAACCCGAATTAATGAGACAATCTGTTCAAGGAAGGACCTGGTCATGGTCTGGTCATTCGAAGGAACCTAATATTCTTGGGCCTCCAAAGGGTTCTGTTGCAGATGTATTTATTTAGCTTTATCAGAGACTTATCTCCAAACCGAGGGCCAATCAAAAGGTCCTTTTGAAATTATGTATTTAGCCGGACACTACTATTGACATGCTTTCTAGTTAAGTGATATCCTTTGTAGAATGTTGTTGTAGAGTTTCTTTCACTTGTCATGATAGATTCTTTCATTAATCCAGGCCTCTCATTTCTCTAAGGATACAACCCTTCCGTAGACAAGATGGCAGAGAGGTTTAATGGTTTCTTTTCAAAAATGTACTTCACCATCTAACAGGTATGCATGCTGACTATGTGATACAGTCAGTTGTGTCACCTTTTCAGGCATTGGTAAAGTATTGGACTTTTTGGACCTTTTGAAGGAATTGGAACATCTAACCTGAGCTTCTATTGGAATTCTTTAACTCATATTTGCAAGCCCAATATCGCCATTTTAGCGGCAGTTTCCTACCGCTAAAACTGCAAAAATTTTAACGAGGTTCTTGCTAATATGCCCCTTAGTCACACTCAATGTGTGCTGTCGTACAGTTCCAATGTCTAAAGATAATGCCCAAACTCTACAAGGAAAGGGGCGTGGTTGCAGTACAAAGGCAGAAGCCAATACGTGGTCTGCTTTTTGATGCAGAGAGCACCAGTAGATTATACATTTTTGCTGAACTTGAGGAGTCCAAACTACAGCCTGCACATGACATTAAAGATGATGTCACTACAGAACTTCATTGCTGGTTCAACCAGGGCACATTTTGTCATGCGAGGACATCCTCATATTCCCATCCAACCAGTTTCTCGGCAGTATCTGTAACCTGCATCTTACCGCGCTTCCATTTAGGCTCATTTCCATGCAAAGAGTGTTGCCAGGGTGCTGCCTATACTGGTGGCATCAGTACACAGGAAGCACATTTCTCCATTTCCATAGTTCAGCAACTGCTACATTTGTACTTTTCTGTCATTAACAAACAAAAAAGTGATGGAAGAAATGCTTAAATTAACTTTAGTAACTGGCGATCTCTTGTCCACATTCCAGGCCATCATTTTTTACCCATTATGCCATTCTAGGCACAGTTCGCCAGGCACAAATCAGTCTTAGTCCTGCTTCAATAGCAAACGCCCAGCTCCTTTATGGGTGAAAACACAACCAATCCCAGGCTAGTTTTGGCCTCCTTAGCCCTCATCAGTGAGCTCCTGCGACTCAGGTAGCCCAGGCCCCACAATGGGGTATACATATTGCACTTAGTGCATGTTCTGTAACAAAAAATAAAATGATGGAAGAAATGCCTCAATTTCTCCTAGCCAAAGGTGATTGCAAGGGGCCACATTCCAGATCATAATTTTTTGCCCACGATACGACAATACATAAAGAGAAGCTGTATGTAAATCAGGCTTGTTCCTGCTCTAATATGGACAGTTCAGGTCAAACTGCCACAATGGGAAGCTATGCAACCCTAGACAAATTTCAGCCTCCTTTGGCCTTGAGAGTAAGGTACAGCTTCAGTATGGTGGCACAGTGAACATGGGACCCATATCTGGGCATACCCAATCCACTGATTCAAACAACAAAGTGAGGAAAGTTGTTCCCAAATTAGTCTTAACCCCTGGCAATTGCTCAGACTGCGTTCCACATCATTAGTTTTTCTTCTGTTTCAATTTGTTCCCATCAGGAGGGAACCTGACCTGTCAGTGCGGACTGGAGCAGAACCAAGACTGATTTGCATATGGCTATCCTCTGACCAAGTGGCATAGTGAGCAACACAATTATGAACTGATAGCCAGCCCTTAGTAATTACCAGTATTCTACTTCCAGGAAACCTGCCTGATATAACAGGCCCCATCTAGTTCTGGAGCAAGACCTAGTATTAACTATTGGCTTCATTCAGACAAACTTTGACAAGGTACTTCTGTTGTCTGCAGACTGAAGGAATCTAACTTCTGGCTGGTGGGGTTGATTGCACCAGATCCTTATCTCAATTTTATCAGATCTTACCATTTATAAGGATCTTCGTTCGACTGGACCTTTGTATCTGCTGAGAAGTGTAAAGGGGAGAAAACCAATATAATCGCCTTCATCAATAAGACTCATCAATTTAGACTCAGAAAGATCACTGACTCCAGATTAATTACTAATTAGGGATTTTATTACAAAGCCAAGAATAATTGAACATACAAGCACCTCATAACAAGGTTGAAAAAAATACATGGGTACCAGTACAAAATTAATTCTACGGATTAACCTAATTCGCTGCAATGTAAAAAGGATAGCAATTCCAAAAAGATTAAACAAGCCACAACTGCTCCAATATCCAAATTAGTCTTCATCAGATTACAGAAAAAATTGGTTAATTCTGTCCCTATTCTAACACTAAGGTGACATCCCTACGTAACATCCTTCAGGCAAAGTCGAGAAAAGGTGTCAGCTTGTGAAGACTTTCTAAGAAGTGCATTCACATTGAAGAGAGTCAGGTCTATCTAAGTCTTCATCCTAGAATTGATCCCTTCTTTAACCCTCCTAATGGCTCTCTGCTCTCATCAGCCCTCTCTGCCTCATCTACCTCTCTCTCCCCTGGGCACTGTCCCTAATACAAAATGAACAACTCCTAAAACACACCTGACACACCTGCTCTGGATGCACATCTTCGGCAGATGATTTTCTACAACTTGTGCTTCGTCCAAGAACAGTTGAGTTGTCCTTGGGTCCCAGGCTTCTACAGGGAAATTTAAATTATCAAATTCCACTGCTACTTTGTAACAGGTTTCCTCCATACCTAACTCCTAAAACAAAGAGCATCAGTCTAGCTAACGAGAAAAATGCCCTTGCACCTGCAACGGAAAGCATGTGAACAAATCAACCTTGCACGCACAAATATGCTGACTACATTCAATTGATAGCCTTCCCAAGGAAAAATACATTTCAGGCCTTCTTGACTCTGCTAACAGAAGAAACCACGATCAGGCCTTTCATGGAAAAATGTGAACATTCAATTAATTCAGGCCTTTACACATCCAAACTTACACAAAATTATTAACATTGCATTTCTAAGCATTAGATTTCTTTATTTTAAGGCACATTTTGTTATCCCTACACATGCAGATTCTCATAGTGCATGTTTAAGTCTAATGCATAAAATAATTCATGATTCATGAAGCACTAGCAATAGGCATTTTAAATGTCGGTTACACTTTTAACCAACACAAACACATTTTCTACCATACACATCCATTGTTCGTTATTACATCCACATTTCTTAATGAGTAAAAGCTTAATTCAACTCAGAATATATATATGGGTGCGGACCAAGAGTGATTATGATACACCCCTACAAATTTCAGGAAAACATGACGCTCTATCAGTTCCCCCCTTTGATGACTAGTGTCATCACCAAAATCACAATTGCTTAGCAAAAGAACCGATCTAAACAGAACTTGTAACCACTCTTCCCTGTCGGAACTTCTCTAGATTCTTAATATTCTGATAATGACTGTCCTGCAGTCTAGCCATTCTTATCTCTTGCTCTCTAAGGGATCTCTCAACCTGATTCGCCCTGTACCATTGGTAAACTGGCAAATCCCCACAGGCAAACCACACAAACCACAATGATAATGATAGGCTTCAGAATACATCCAATGATACCTTTTCCAAAACTTGCAAACCAGCTTCCCACCTTTCCAAACCCTTTTCCAACTTTTTCCCAAACACCTTCTTCAGTCAGGTCCTTAATCTCATGATGGATCTCAGTGATTTTACTTATATATTTCTCAAGATCCTTACTGTTATCTGGTCGATAAGTGCAGCACTCTTGAACCTTCAACATTTTACAGACTCCACCCTCATTTGCCAATAGGACATCTAACGCAAGACGATTCTGCATCACCATCGTCCTCATCGACAACATCTCCCCATCAACAAGTAACAATGACTTAGCTGTATTTGTCGACAATCGAGCCACAACAGTCGCCAGATTTACATCATTCAAAATTACTCCCAAAACTGGTATTAGTGCTCCAAAAATATCTCCAGTCACTGTTTTTGCACTAGCATCTCGCTTTGCTCTCGAATGCTTTTCACCTTCCAACAGCTCCAAATCATCTGCGTGGTAAATCTTAGGAAAAATCATACCCAAATACCATGTATCATACCAATTAGCAGGCAAGTATACATCAGCCGTCCTTCCACACACATAATATACTGTTGGCACCACTTGCACTGAACCTTGCAAGAAATCCTTCGCAGACGTTTCTATCGTGAACACATTATCACACGAACCTTGTCTTACATACATCTTATCATAATGAGTCTGCACACATTTCAAACACAACTTCACCTTCTGCGGTTAATCCAATGCTATAGGCCCATAGCTTCCCGTCGCTCTGTGAGCTCTCTTCTCTCTGCCCAATCTACTGGACAATCTCCTGTCTGACGTGTTTGGGTTAGCTGTCTATATCTATCTTCTATTTGATCTACAAATTTCTTTTCTACATCGGTTAATGAACAGGTCAAATTATGTCTATGAGCATAAGAGGTAGCTAGCGTTGCATCCGGTATGACGTACTTCCCAATCCTGTCTTCTTGCTTGTAATAATCATACTTATTCAGGTGCTTATAAGCTGGTACCTCTGAAAGCACCACATCATAATTCAAAAAGAAATACTCATAATGGCCTCTTCCATAGAATATACTAAGTAACAAACTACATGTAATGCCATAAGTCAGTGGAAGATGGTGATACTTAATACCCTAATCCATTGAAGCAGGCAACTGCATACACACATAACAATCTTTTGTATCCATCGCCTCAACATATTCATACAGAAGCTTGGCATATGCGTTAAGCTTAAAATCACCTTTAGACAAATCTGCATGCAACCTACAACTATTTTGATCAGCAAAGCCATTTTATGTTCTCTTTCTTGGTTGAAGTGCTAGGTGTAGGTGTTCCCTCCACCTCTCTGACTTCTACCTCATGTGAAATAGCAACTGACACTATGATAACTACAACTATTGAAACTATCACTCCTACTATGAGCGTGACTATCATACATTTGGACCTATGGTTCGGGATTCCAGCCTCCATTTTCACTGCCGATTCTGAGTTTTAGCAATCAATCCTTAAAGTCTCTCTTTCCACAACAAGTTGCAGCTTAACCAGTCCAAGCGCCACTTCTCGGTGAGCTGAAATCCCTTCCGATTCAACAGTTTTTGTTCCTTATTTACACAGTCCACACAAAAACTTCCTTAACCCTCTTTCCTCTCCAACGGAAAGTCCCTAATTCTATTCTTCTTCCACCTGGGCCTAGGTTATCTTCTTTTTAACACTTATTTACAAAACACAGTTCATTGACAATCTACATTGAGTTCAGATCCTATTGCAGCTAGAACATGTTGCAATATTTCAAGGCGGACAGTTAACAGTTGATGCTTCAAATCCAAAAGACGGAAAAACTAATCTGTGTAAGATCAGGAGCCGCACCTTACTCAGGAATGGAGAATTCGGAACCATTATCGTCAGGGCCCCTTCGATCTCAAGGCCGGGCAGTACCACTTTGACCTTCAGTAGCGAATTCCTGCTGATCACACTCACGGACCTCAGCCGCCTGGAAGTCACTATTCCCGGCATCAGTTACTATGTAAGTTCACTCTGGGGCAGCGTATCTCTGGCAAGGCACCCTCGCCCTCTTGGACCTCCTCAGGCCTTGATTCTGCTCTTCGTCGCTCTCCTCCGATTCAGAGACCTCGGACACAGGAGCAAGATCTCTCTTGGGAGCCAGTCGCAGATTCAACCTTCTCTGCCTCCCAGGCCACGCTTCTTCTGTGCTATTAGCCCTTCTGCTTTCCCCTCGGTCACTCTGCGAAACCCCTTCCTTCTGCTGAGTCTGACTCTGGATCACTCCCAGAATGGCTTTATTCCTCAAAGTCAATGTCCCGGTTCTGAACAGCATAATCCTCCTCAGGTCGGCCTGGTGAACGTCTGGCTTCGTCAGTAACCCTCACAGCTAGGCTAGACCTTTCTCATGGCTCTGCCATCACAGCTGGATATTCATTCAGGAGAGGTGCTGTTTCTTCCAAGGGTGCTGAAACCCTCTGGGTGTGAAAAGCGTGAACTCAGTTTGGCAATCCTCCACACTTCACTGGTGTGTTCGTTATCAGTATCACATGGTGAGGGTCTCGCCACCGAGCATCTAAGCAGCGCTTCCTCACATGCTTACGGACAAGCACCCAATCCCCTGGACACAGGTCATGGCAAAGGTCGCTTGCAGCTGGAACAGCGGCACCCTTTACCTGCTGAGACACAGAATGGACTACATCAGCTAGTCCTTTGCAGTAATCAAGGATCAAATCATTAGTGATATTTATCAACGCTGTCGTTGGCACCGCTGGCAACAGCATCGCCCTCCCTATTAAGATCTCATGTGGGGAAAGACCGGTCCTTCTATCTGGGACACTGCGAGCACTCATAATCTCTAAAGGCAATGCATCAGGCCACTTCAAGGACATAGACGAACACACTTTTGCCATCCGTGCTTTCAAAGTTCCATTGATCTGTTCCACTATCCCAGAAACCTCTGGTCGATAGCTACAATGAAGTCTCGGATCAACGCTCTAAGCAATGCAAGGCAACTTCATGATCTCGCTGTGGAAGTGTGTTCTTCTGTCCGACTCCAAAGAGGTTGGAAAACCGAACCTCGGAATCAGCTCTCTCAATAACAGTTTTGCTACGGTGAGGGTGTCACATCTTCTTGTTAGACTATGACTTCACCCTCTGTGAAAACACACACACACTACCACTAAAATGTACCTCAACCTGTTACACTTCTGCATCTCAATAAAATCCAACTGCATCCTATTAAAGGGTCCTCCCATCCTCCCAGTGTGGCTCAAAGTAACCACAGTCTTTTTGCCAGCATTCATTTGTTGACAGGTAACACACCTCTGACACACAGCTTCAGCAACTGCATGAAATCGTGGATTGTGCCATGTCTGTCTGAACACTCATACCATCGCATCTCTTCCAAGGTGCACCGCACCATGAATATGTCTTGCCATCGAACTCAAAAGGTCATCTGGTAACACTGCTTGTCCATCATTCGAAACCCAAATTTCAACTTCTCCTTTCTCACATCCGGACTTAATCCATACATTCCTTTCCTGCTCTGAGACGTCGTCCTGCAGGCACTCGAGTTCATCTCAAGTGTCTGCCATAGCTAACATAATTTTGAGCTTGGTTATTTCTTGTCTCTCTCCTGTGTAATCTCCAGTGAATATACACCCTTGTTCAGCACAAAAACATGGACCTCATCGGCATACTTGTCGCAGAGAGAAACAAAATCTGTTCCCCTCCCATGTGCCGTACACTTAACAACCGTTATTTCATGCAAAGCCTCCAACAGTTGTGTAACATATTCCCCATTCCTGATGGGAGAACCAGATAAAGTCATATAACCTCTTTGAGACCATAGCTGTCCGAAATCATGAACCACACCGAACCCATCCTGGCTGTTGGTGTAGATGATGATTCAGATCTGATCCCTGCCAGGCAGGCACGTGTCAAGGCAATGATTTCAGCCACCTGTGCGGAGTGTACTCCTTCTAGACAAGCAGCTTCAACCACTCCTGAGATGGTACATACAGCAAATGCTGCTCTCAACTGTCCAACATTGTCTCTTAGGCACAAACCATCAACAAAGAAGATTTCATCAGTGCCAGGCAGAGGTTCATCAACAATGTCAGGTCTCAGTATGGCGCAGAGTTCAATCAAATCGAGACAGTCATGGTCTTCAAATGCTTCGTCATCTACATTTGGCAAAGGCATCAATGTAGCAGGATTCAAGACAGAACATCTTCTCAGAGTCACATTCTCCGCAGCAAGTATAACCTGCTCGCAGTATGTGACACTGTTATTGGTAAAGTGCTGTGTCTTAGTCCTCGTCATCAACAGTTTAACAGAATGTGGAACATGCACAATCAAAGGATGACCCATAACAATACTTTCACATCTCTCAATGCTGACACTGGTTGCAGCAACGGATTTGAGACATCTGGGCAACACAGAAGCTACTGGATCTAAAGTAGCTGAGAAGTAGGCAACTGGTCTATTGACACCTCCATGATTCTGAGTCAGGACTGACAATGCACAACCTTCCCTCTCACAACAGAACAATGAAAAAGGCTTGTTGTAATCAGGTATTCCCAGAGTCAGAGCACAACACAAGCTCTCTCTCAGGTCCAAGAAAGCCCTCTAACAATCGTCGTGGCACCGGATCGCTCACGTCCTTGTGTGTCAGCCTCTGCAAAAGCTTCGCCTTCAAGGAGAAATTAGGAATCCATTGGCGACAGTAGCCAACCATCCTTAGGAACATTCTTACCCACTTTTGAGTGGTAGGTACAGCCGTACTCATGATTGCTTCAATGCGATCTGGTGACACCTTTCTCTTGCCCTTCTTGATTTGATGACCCAAGTATTGTACCTCACTCAAACAGTACTGCAACGTCTTTGGGGACACCTTGTATCCATTCTCTGCTAAGTGATTCAATAAGGCAATCTTGTCAATCCTGCAGGCATCCTCCATCTCGGATGCAACCAAGAGGTTGTCAATGTATTGCATGAGAACAGAGTTCTGTGTCAACACGAGACTCTCAAGGTTCCTCTTCAAGATCTGATTGAGGATCAATGGACTCTCTGTATACCCTTGAGGGATACAACACCATGTTAACACACGATCTTCCAGCCGGAAAGCGAATACAAATTGGCTTTCCTCATGCAGGGGTATCGAAAAGAAGGCTTGACACAAGTCAATTACCGTAAACCACTCGGCCTCGCATGGAATCTGAAATAGTATCACTGATGGATTTGGTACCACTGAACAACATGGAACAACAATCGTGTTGAACTTTCGAATGTCTTGCACTATCCTCAACTTCCCACTCGGCTTCTGCAATCCCATTATGGGCGAATTGCATTGACTGCCCATTATCTCCTTCAGAATTCCTTTTTTGATCATGGACTCAATTACAGGTTCAATCCCTTCGAGCGTCTCTGGTGACAAGTTGTACTGAATCTTTCTTGGGAACTCAACATTTTGCTTGACCTGGATTTTAACTGGCTCAACACCCTTAATCAGTACAATCTCTTCCCCTGTGAAATCCCACACATCCTGGGAGACAGTCTCTCAAATCCAGTGGAAGCTCTTCCACTGTCAACGCAGGGTACATCTCTACTCCCAAGTATTGATTCGCAACCTTAAAAGTGGCATCATCATCATTGGTTAGCAATTCCACTCCCGTAGGGGTACAATAGATGGTACAATTTAACTTGCACAAAAGGTCTCGCCCTAACAGGCAGACAGGACTTGAGTCACACACCACGAACTGGTGTCGATCTCAGAAAGTCCCTATCCTTACAGGAATCGGCTCTGTCAGTGAGTTAGTCATTTTCTTGTTAGCTACTCCTACAAATTGGATGGATTGTCCCAAGAGGGGTAGGTTGGGAACTACTGCAGATCTAACAGTAGAACGGGCAGCACCAGTATCAACCAAAAATGTGGTAGGATGACCGCCAACCTCTGCCTCTACAAACGGTCCTCTCTGGTCTACCTCTAAGACTGCTCCAAGAGTGCAGTCTTCCTCCCCCTCAGGCACAGTCATTGTAATGGGACTGAACTGTACTCATCAAAATCTAAAAACAGGAGCATCTGTCTGTACGTCCTAGCTCCCTGCGGAATCCTCAGAGGTTGCGAAACTTGCACCTGTGGTTCCAGTGGCGCCACCTCTTCTTCCTTCTACTGGACCTGATTTGCTGGATTCAGTCTACACTCGGGTTTCCAATGCCCGATTTTGTGACAGAGATGACACGCAGTAGTCTTTTTCAGTGTCGCCACATCCACCCATGTCTTGGGATCTACAGGCTTTCCCTTTGCTTGGGCCTGGCCATTCTGAGCTCCTCCCTGATTGTTCCCCTGTCTTCTTCCTAGCGTTCCTCCACTTGGCTGTATCTGGAGTTCCCTGTCGGCAGTTTGCATTTGGACTGGCATCAGCTTATCTTTAAGCAAATTTATGCTTGGAGTCCACCTCATTGCTGCAATACCTGGCATATCGCAATATTTCATCAACCGACTTATTCTGCCAGCAGATCAGATGATGCTGAATCGTGAAGCTAATTTCTGGTCTCAAGCCTAAGATGAAGTTGGAAACAAACTGTCCCATATCCTTGGGGTCTAAGGTGTCTAGCCCACTATACTGCTTAAAGGCTTGTATGAGCCTCTCATAATACTCATGCACAGTTTCCTTTGGTTCCTGAATTGTTCGATCTATCTTGACCCAATCAATGTCCTGTGGCGATATCTTTGGTTTCAACCATGTGATTTCTTGCTCAAACTTTTTTCATGACAATAGGTGAATGACCATTCGTAACAGGACCCCTATCTGGTTCAGAAGTCGGCCATTCCACTTCAACCTTACAAGCTGCCCACAAGTCGGCTGGTACTACTATGTCAAACAATGTGTTCAAGTCAACCCAAAACACCTTTGAGATCTTAACAAACTGATCCACCTGCTTGTACCATTCGACAGGTTGCAACATCTTAGTTTTGGACAGGTCTACCTCGTATCTTTTTGCCAACCCTGTTAGTTTTTCATATGCTGACCTTGCATTGCGAGTCACATCTTTCGCTACAAACAATAACTCGTCAGGTTCATATAGATCCACCCTCTCCAAAGGCAAGTTCCCATATATGATCTCATCTACCTCAGCCTTCAACCTCACCACATCCAACATCTTTGCTCTCATGGCAACCTTCAGGGCTCCTCGACTAGATGCTCTTTGTTGTCATTACTCTGATCCCCACATTGGTTCCCTTCTGCAATGTCCCTAAGAGCTGGTCTATTCCCTGCAATTCTGTGATCCCAACCTCCTGTCATTCTGATTCCTCATGGGTGGTTCCCACATCCATAGATCAGATCTTGAGTCAGCAAGAGACCTTGGCCTCACTGTCCTTCCATCCACTTGTCCCCTTGAGGGTAAACAGTCAAAATATTGAGTTCTTAATTTCGACCTACACTAATATCGAGTTGCTAATATCGATGGGACAGAATATCGATGTCCAGAATATCGATGGCCAGAATATCGACCCTAAGGTAAGTAATATCGAAATTACTAATATCGATAGCATATATATCGAAATTACTAATATCGATAGCATATATATCGATGTAAGTAATTTCGATTTACTAATATGTGTTAGAAATATAAGTTAAGTATTTAAATTAATTGTTATAATATGTGTTTAATATGTTTTTATAATTTAAAAATATATAAGAGTAAATAATATGTTTTACTACCACAGCGGGTTGTGGGTTTATAGGGGAATAGGGTGGGAAGTAATTTATTTGTAATTAAATAATTATTTTTCAATGATTAATTTATTTTGTAATTAAATATTAATTGGCAATTATTTATTTTAATTGATTAATAGATTAATTAATTGATAATTTATGTATATTTTTAACTAAATTATGTTTTACTACCACAGCGGGTTGTGGGTTTATAGGGGAATAGGGTGGGAAGTAATTTATTTGTAATTAAATAATTATTTTTCAATGATTAATTTATTTTGCAATTAAATATTAATTGGCAATTATTTATTTTAATTGATTAATTGATTAATTAATTGATAATTTATGTATATTTTTAACTAAATTATGTTTTACTACCACAGCGGGTTGTGGGTTTATAGGGGAATAGGGTGGGAAGTAATTTATTTGTAATTAAATAATTATTTTTCAATGATTAATTTATTTTGCAATTAAATATTAATTGGCAATTATTTATTTTAATTGATTAATTGATTAATTAATTGATAATTTATGTGTATTTTTAACTAAATTATATGTTTTACTACTGGAGCGGGTTGTGGGTTTATAGGGGAATAGGGTGGGAAGTAATGTATTTGTAATATTAATTAATTAAATTTAATTATATTAATAAAGGGGTATTTTTAGGGTTCAGGGTCAGTTTTCAGTTTTTGGGTAAAGGGGTTTTTTTAGGGTTCAGGGTCAGTTTTCAGTTTTTGGGTAAAGGGGTATTTTTTGGGTTCAGGGTCAGTTTTCAGTTCTTTGGTAAAGGGGTATTTTTAGGGTTCAGGGTCAGTTTTCAGTTCTTTGGTAAAGGGGTATTTTTAGGGTTCAGGGTCAGTTTTCAGTTCTTTGCTAAAGGGGTATTTTTAGGGTTCAGGGTCAGTTTTCAGTTTATGGGTAAAGGGGTATTTTTAGGGTTTAGGGTCAGTTTTCAGTTTCTGGGTAAAGGGGTATTTTTAGGGTTCAGGGTCAGTTTTCAGTTTTTGGGTAAAGGGGTATTTTTTGAGTTCAGGGTCAGTTTTCAGTTCTTTGGTAAAGGGGTATTTTTAGGGTTCAGGGTCAGTTTTCAGTTTTTGGGTAAAGGGGTATTTTTAGGGTTCAGGGTCAGTTTTCAGTTCTTTGGTAAAGGGGTATTTTTAGGGTTCAGGGTCAGTTTTCAGTTTATGGGTAAAGGGGTATTTTTAGGGTTCAGGGTCAGTTTTCAGTTTTTGGGTAAAGGGGTATTTTTTGAGTTCAGGGTCAGTTTTCAGTTCTTTGGTAAAGGGGTATTTTTAGGGTTCAGGGTCAGTTTTCAGTTTTTGGGTAAAGGGGTATTTTTAGGGTTCAGGGTCAGTTTTCAGTTTTTGGGTAAATGGGTATTTTTTGGGTTCAGGGTCAGTTTTCAGTTCTTTGGTAAAGGGGTATTTTTAGGGTTCAGGGTCAGTTTTCAGTTTATGGGTAGAGGGGTATTTTTAGGGTTCAGGGTCAGTTTTAGGTTTTTGGGTAAAGGGGTATTTTTAGTGTTCAGGGTCAGTTTTCCCTACTGTTGCACCCACTGGAGTGGGAATAGTAATTATTGTTAAGTAATTATATATTATATATTATTTATTATTATTTTTTTTTTATTAAATATGTATTATTTTTTTTTTTTAACAATTATTACATATATTTAAATATGTTTAAGTAATTATTATGTATTATTTACAGTTTTTTTATGTTATTTTAAATTTAAAAAAAATCGATATATTTAACAACGATATTTTTTACATCGATATTAATTTTTCGATATTTTGGTACTTACCATGTTGTACATAGGGCGTCGATATTTTTGCTATCGATATAATTACGCCGATATTTGTGTAGGTCGAAATTCTGTCTGTGGAAATTCTGTCATAGATCCCCCCTTGAGGAGTCTGCAGTGGCTGGCAATGGGGTACTCGATTCTATGGGCCTCGGTAGGTGAGCTATTCCACTTACTGTACTATTTCCTCCTGAGCCACGTCCTTCTCCTGCTACTGACTGTGCTGTACTCCCATTCTTCACCTGATCTTTATCATACACTGACACTATAGGGCCAATGGTAACCGGCACTGTAAGAGCATCCGGTAACCTCGTAACACCTGTAACTCCATGAGTCTCTGATCTTGCAGGGTTCTGCGTTCTCATCCCTTCGGTACCTGTTGAGATTCTCCCAACCACTGTCGCACTAGTCTGAGTCTGGGATCTTCCATTACCCTCTGTGGTTCCTGCCTTTCCTTCTACTGAATCTGGATTGTATGGAGGGGGTCTCTCTGATAATAGTCTCTCTATCAAGCTGTCATTGGTGTCACTATCATCCTCCTCCACACACTTCTTTTGGGCATCTCCTACCTTTACCAACAACGGAAACAGCCTATCTCCCTCAATAGTTTCTACTCTCCATCTTTTCTCCAATGCATCCCATCTCGCATCTTGAAATGCCCTGATTGACTTTTCCACTCTTTCTTGACTTCGATCTCTCTTTCTGTCATTGGCTGCTCGAATCCACATATGTAGCGCCTCAAACTGTGTCAGTCTAGGCAGGGGTCGAAAGGAAGACATCTCTCTTTTCAATTGATACAACGCCTACAGTATAAAAGTACCATAGCGGGGAATAGTCAATTCTTCATTTCCTTCAGTCATTTTATGCCAATTCTTGAGCCAAAGTATGGTATGCAAACCCACATTCGTAGCCATGTAATGGACTGAGGTATCCTCGGGGGGAGCTTCTTCTCCTCCTCGAGTAACCACACTTCTATCTCTTCTACACATATCTCGTAAAACTTTAAAACAATTTATGGTGAAATCAAATTTTCCTCTTCACAGCGTTAGTTTACTTCCTGATGACAATTCACCAATACCAGCGCGGCTTCACACCAACCGACCTATCGCAGCGTGGCACTCTCTGACGTTAATCTTTCTTCTCTGGCAGCAGTTCCCCTCCTTTACAATTTGTCTCTCACACACTTGCGCGTCTCTTTCATGCAAATGAAATAACTGTCCACGAACTGACTGAACAGTCACTTCTCTGACTGTCTGTCCACCAACGACCGGACAGTCTCACAATTGTCGACCTCAACTTTGGAAACCGTCTATCAGCGAAATGACCGGACAGCTGCCTCAGACAATCTGCCCACGAGCCGCCGGACAGTCATGTACTTAATTGATAGGATCTAATCACTCTGGTTTCCACATACAGTAACCCACGACCTGTGTTGGTTACTCATGCACTCACACACACATTTCCCTATCACCGGTGGGTTAGTCAACGATGTCTCATGACTCCCACAATCTCTGGTCAGACAATTTCAACTTTCGGGATATCAAAATCAAATCTCATGTACTGCAAGCATTCGGCCCGTAAACCACAATCCATCAACTCTAATTCCAACTCTACAAGACATCACACAACCAAATTAATACCGCAATCTAATAGACACACAACCCAGTTCATACTCCCTCTCCCACGAACTGTTGCTTCCGCCACACTGTCACTCTCTGTCGATTTCCATCCGTCGTCCTCCGCTCGTGATCGGCCGAACAAAATCACCTTGGGCTCTACAACTATGGGGACTCAATGACTACCTCCCTCTAGATCTCCCCTTACTCCAGAGATAACCATCCTCTGCTACCAACTGATTACGCCAGATCCTTATCTCAATTTTATCAGATCTTCCCATTTATAAAGATCTTCGGTCGACTAGAGCTTTTTATCTGCTGAGAAGTGTAAAGGGGAGAAAACCAATACAATTGTCTTCATCAATAAGACTCATCAATTTAGACTCGGAAAGATCACTGATTCCGGATTACTATTTATGGATTTTATTACAAAGCCAAGAATAATTGAACCTACAAGCACCTCATAATGAGATTGAAAAAATACATGGGTGCCAGTACAAAATTCATTTTACAGATTAACCTAATTTGGTGCAATTTAAAAAGGATTTGCAATTCCAAAAAGATTTAACAAGCCACAACTGCTCCAATATCCAAATTAGCCTTCATCAGATTACAGAAAAAGAAAAATTAATAGGTTAATTTTGTCCCTATTCTAACACTAAGGTGACATCCCTACATAACATTCTTCAGGCAAAGTCGAGAAAAGGTGTCAGCTTGTGAAGACATCCTAAGAAGTGCATTCACATTGAAGAGAGTTAGAACTATCTAAGTCTTTATCCTAGAATCGATCCCTTCTCTTACCCTACTAATGGCTCTCTGCTCTCATCAGCCCTCTCTGACTCGTCTGCCTCTCTCTCCCAGGGGCACTGTTCCTAATACAAAATGAACAACTCCTAAAGCACGCTTGACACACCTCCTCTGGGTGCACATCTTCGGCAGGTGATTTTCCACAACTTGTGCTTCGTCCAATTAAGGGTGAGTTGTCCTTGGGTCCCAGGCTTCTTCAGCGAGCTTCCAATTATCAAATTCCACTGCTACTTTGTAACAGGTCTCCTCTATACCTAACTCCTAAAGCGCAAAGAGCATCAGTCTAACTAATGAGAAAAATGTCCTTTCACCTGCAACGGAAAGCATGTGAACAAATCAACTTTGCACGCACAAGGGGCGCTAGAGGGCGCACAAACAGAATGGCCGCCTAACGGTTAGGCTCCTGTTCCCTGGAGCATATATCCTCTATAAATCCTAACTTACTGGTGAGCTGAAGTTCCCAAAAGTGACTTTTCCAGCACTACGCCTTGCGATCCAGACTCGGTCCGAGTCTGGTGTAATTTCGTCCAGTGGCGCCCGAGGAAAAGCCTTGCAACTGCTTCCCAGGGCTGGTGTCGGGTCTGCTGGGATCGCTACGACAGGCCGGGGATCGCCACAAGGAGGAGGGCCCTGAACCCCGGATTCTGCTGCGGACGCTGCGGCGCTCGTCTCTAGCGCCAAGACAGAGGTATAGACCCCCCCCCCCTTGGTTCCCCCTCACTTGATCCGTGCCCCGGGGGCAACGTGGGATCTGTGGCACTTAATCCCAGACCTGGTGCGGTAACCCGGGGGCCCGAGAAGCGACACCGGCGGTGAGGCACAGCATGGTGGGGAGGTGCACTAAGATTGCTGGGGACGTGCAGCAGCGCCCTGGAGAGGAGACGTGTGAAGTGCTTCATGGTGGCTGGGCTGCGGATGTGGCGCGTGGGTGTGACCGCTACAGCAACTTACAGGCGGTGCTCTTCTGCACCACATCGGAGAACATGATTAAAGTGAACTTGCAATGCTGAAACCTAGCCTGAGCAGCTATTATTAAGCGAAGTGGCACACAACCGACATTTGGACTGAGCTGGACAGTATTAATCAGGGGGAGTCGCCATTGCCCTACCTGATACGGGGCTTCCTCATAATTCTTTGTTGCTAGTGTATAAAGATTGATAACTGGTATCGGAGTGCAGAGGCTCCCACCGCAGATACGCTAATTGCACTCGGAGGCTTTAATGTTACATGGTGCAAAATTGCGATTGCCTAAACTGACATACAAGCAACACATATTGCTGGGGGACGGGCGATCGGCTGGCCCAGCCTGAACTTGTTGGGGGTTGAAGTTAGCAAGATTTACTTGGTATACGTGCCACCCCCCCCCCCCCGGCACCTACACCCTGGCCGAACAGCGCACTGTGCGGATCCCACGATCGCGGTGGGTTCAGTGGCTCGAAGGCGCACGTGACGCAGATTTGGAGGAGGACATTGCATAACGGTGTACTATCAGGCATCTCCACTACCCGATTGGCCGGAGGGAGCACACTATAGTATCTTTAGGCCCCAAGGTTGCGGGCAGTGAAAGGCGCAGAAGCACGATGGTGCGTCCAGACAATCGCCAAACAAAAATAAACTTTGAAAACGCGAAGAAAGAGTCGAAGACGGTACCGGTCGAACCGGGGCCCAGTAAGGCGGACTCTGCCGGCGCGGCCTCCCCTCCTAAAGAGCTGGACATGCACCATCTATTACAGGAGATGCGACAAGGCTTTGCCACTGTGGTGGAGAAAGTGGATAGCATGTCCTCCAGGTTGGACGCCCTTGTGCATAAAGTAGATCAGCATGAGAAGCGGATAACGACGACAGAGCAACGCATCTCAGACAATGACGACATCACCGTGGTGGAGAAAGTGGATAGCATGTCCTCCAGGTTGGACGCCCTTGTGCATAAAGTAGATCAGCATGAGGAGCGAATAACGACAAAAGAGCAACGCATCTCAGACAATGACGACATCACCGCTTCCCACACATCCCAACTTGCCTGCATGGACAACCTACTGCGGGTGATAGAGGGCAAAAATGAGGATTTGGAAGCCCGAAGCAGGCGCAACAACATCCGCGTTACGGGTATTACGGAGTCCACAGACACAGGCAGGATGGAGCTATATGTGGAGAAACTCCTCAGAGCTTCGGTAGGAGAAGATGCCTTCTCGCCTCAATTCATTGTCGAACGGGCGCATAGATCTCTGGCCCCCATGCCTAAGCCTGGAACTCCGCCGAGGCCTATCATTGCTCGCCTGCTGAACTATCGGGATCGGGATGTCGCTTTGATGGCGGCCCGTACCAAGCGTAACCTGAACGGTATCACCTTTTCTATCTATCCGGACTTCACTCCTTTAGTGCAGGAGGAGAGATGAAAATTCCTGACTGTCAAAATAAAAATTACGGGAAGCCCAAATAGACTATGCATTGCTTTACCCTGCGAAGCTGCGGGTGACACACCAAGGAAAGCAGCGATTTTTCCTGAACCCGCAAAAAGCGGAAGATTACCTGAAAATAGTCCGCAAAGCACAGAGGGGCGACAGGGGCAACCATGCAGACCTCGAGGATGATCCACCGATAGCGGATGATGGTAACTGATGCGGAGTGCCTCCAATAGAACAGTCTTTTCGGACCCTCTCCTGACTAGCTGGAACCTGGGACAATTGTATACGTTTGATCGGACGCTATCCTGAAGTTGGGGACTATTAAACTCATCCAGAGGTAAAGTATTCCAGGGACCACTATCCCTGCCTTGACCTCCACCAAGGGCGGTACAGAACAGGATGTTCACGTAGGGAGAAGTGGCTGCGCGTTTTTGATGTTGTTTTCCATGCGGGTAAACCCCATTTATGGGAACAAGTTGTGGAAGTTACGGGGAATAGGGGGGGTGGGCGGGGTGGGAAAGGGAGGCTGCTGGCATGATTGGGATGCAGTAGTGGGAGGGGGGAGAGTTCCGTTGAGGAGGATACTCCGTTTTACAGGGTGGCAGGGCGTTTGTTGGTAATTTGTGGTAATCCCCATCGCCTGAGAAGAGATGGATATACAGAGACTACAATAGCATGTTGCAAATCGATGATGCTTTTAGCTTATGGCGGGATCAGGGTCTGATGCACAATTGACTTGAATGTCATGGAATATAAGGGGACTCAATAATGCCAAGAAATGTAGAAATGTGATTGCATACTTAGACCGCGACCAAATTCAGGTTGCCATGCTGCAGGAAACACACATATCACCACAAGCACGCATGAACTTCGCAAGCAAATGTGCAAACGCCCGTGTTTTTTCATCGTATTCCTCCTATGCTAGGGGGGTTGCCATCCTGATTAGGTGCAATGTACCATTCAAGGTGTGTGGTGAACTGTCGGATGTCGAGGGTCGCTATGCTCTGTTATGGGGACGTCTAGGTCGTGAAACCATCACGTTAGTGAACTGTTATGCACCTAATGTGGATACCCCAACTTTGTTTACCACATTATGGGCAAGATTCTGGACGCGGGATCCTGACACGTTATTTGGGGGGGCGACTTTAACTTACCGCTGAAGCCCCACCTGGATAGGGCAGATGGAGTGACACACTACAAGCCAAGGTCCAGGGAGGCTCTGATGGGTGTGATATCGGAAAGCAATTTGGTGGATAGCTGGCGTTACTTGCACCCTTCCCGGAAGGAGGGCACACATTTTACATCACTGACGGGCACATGGGCACGACTGGACTACTTTCTTATGACTAGAGAGATTAGCGCGGGGATTTCCAGGGTGGTGCACCTCCCCAGGACATACTCTGATCATAGTCCAGTCCTGGTACACCTACAGGTGCCTGAATGGGACAACCCCAGCCCACATTGGAGGCTACAGCACTGTTAGATGCGGTGTTTCGCACTGAACTTGGTGAGGAGATTACTGAATTCTTCCCTCAAAACAAGGGGTCTGTATACTCGGTCGAACACATTTGGGAGGCATTCAAAGTCACGGTTAGGGGGTATTGTATATCGAAAAGCTTTTGGGTCCTGCGTGACATTCAACGCACTATTCATACACTCGATAGCGAATTTAAGAACTTGGAGGCTCGGATGATAGCGGGGGATAGTACCAAAGCACATGCAGAGTTTAGAGAAAAACTGACGCGATACGAGGAGGAAGCGGATAGGGAAGCCAAGTTTAAAGGGAAATACTGGCAGGCGAGGAAATACTGTGAAGGAGACTGACCCGGCAGGGCCCTGGCAGTGTTGACACGCACCCCGCACAGTCACAATACAATTCTAGAGGTTGTGGGGCAAAAGGGACGAACTGTTAGAAACACAGATGTCATATTGACAACATTCATGACTCACTACCAAGCACTATATACCACTGCCACGTCCTCAGATGTGTCGTATGATGTTTTCCTTTGGGATATAGCCCTCTGCTGGCTCAGTGATGGAGACAGGGACTTCTTGGCTGCCCCTTTCGAACTGGACGAAATCAGAGATGCTATTATGTCACTTAAAAATGGAAAAGCACCCGGCCTAGACGGGATCCCAGCTGAGTTTTTTAAAGCATATATAGATATTATGGCCCCAGTCCTTCGCGAGGTCTCCGAGGAATCCCTGGCTGATAGAGTTCTTCCAGGCTCAATGCGCGAAGTTGTGATTACCTCATTACTGAAGCCTGGCAAAAACTCCAGCACCTGTGACTCCTATCGCCCAATTTCACTTTGAATTGTGATGTTAAAATTCTGGCGAAGGTGTTGGCCACCAGACTATCCCTTCTAATGACCCGGATAGTATTGTCTGACCAGTCGGGGTTTGTGCCTGGTCGCTCCACCTCCCACAACCTACGCACATTGTTTTCCCTGCTCCGCGCAGTGCACCCTGATCTCCCCGTTGCAGTGGTCTTTCTGGATGCCAGTGAGGCCTTCGATTCTGTCGAAGAGCCGCACCCATTCACCGTTCTGATGCGCATGGGGTTCCCCAAGCTATTCATCTCCTGGGTCCAACTGCTGTATACACATCCAATAGTGAAAATTCTGATAAATGGTCACCTCTCTCCCTCCATTGCCATCACAAGGGGCACCCGGCAGGGTTGCCCTCTATCCCCACTCCTATTCGCAATAGCCATTGAGCCACTGGGTTGCAGGCTACGTCAGCTGCACCGAGAGGGCGCAGTTCGGTGCTTCCAATGACAGATCGATGTATCACTATATGCTGATGACATGACTCGGGAATTTGTTGTCTTCAGTAGACTGTCTGGAGTGCACATAAACTCGGCTAAGTCACAATTTTACCCTCTTACGGACGCGATTGTTGACTTCCCACTTGACTTACTTTTGGAGTGGTGCTGATCGAACCTACGGTACCTTGGTAGCCAAATTTCACGTGATAAAGATGAAACATTACGGCTGAACTACGGAGTAGCGGTCATGAAATTAGCTGCATCGGTTGACCGTTGGATCTCCCTCCCACTCTCCATGGCAGGTAGGGCATCGCTCATCAAAATGGTGGTGTTACCCCCATTTCTGTACCTTTTCCTCACTATCCCTTACTACCCGGGTGCGTTTTTCTTTAAAACATTGAAGTCGGAGCTGTGTCGTTTATTCTGGGGAGGTAAGCACCCACGACTGCGGTGGTCAATGCTGACTCAACCATATGATAAGGGGGTTTGATGTGCCCGATTTTGAGGCTTATTATTTGTGTGCTCTGGCGCACTATGCCTATCATTGGATGGTTCCTACTCCGTTCATGCCTCAACTGGCAGTCGAAGACTGGATCGCGAACCCCCTTCCCCTCAATGGGCTCTTGCATTGCCCTGTGGCATCCATGGAAACACCATACCTCCGATACATGCACTATGGACGCCTGGCACCGCATTGCTAAGAGGCTGGAATGCATCATGCCGTATTCTACTCGGCTACCGCTGGCATACCACCCTAAGCTTGAACTCCTACAGGAATATCTCTTTGGATTGTTCTGTCGGCGCCTGCGAATCACTTGTTGGGGCGACCTCTTCTCCAATGGCCAATTCAAATCTGCAGATCTGTTTTTCATTTCTTACGAACCTACGCCACTCGATATGTTCTATTATATGCGGCTGTGTCAGGGGATGAGGGACATATTGCCTGATTTTCCCAATGAACCTGAGGTCCTAACTCCATTGCACTTAATGCTGTGCTCACAGGATGGTGCACAACTGGTATCGGGCATGTCCCGACACATCAGGGTGTGCAGCCCGGGTCTAGAGAACGCGCCCGAACGCACTGTACAATCGACCTAGCCACAGAGGTCACTGATGAACAATGGCTATACTGCTGTAACCTAACGGCTCGTATTTCAGCCAGCAGTAGGCTCAAGATGATCCATTATAAGTTCTTGCAGCGGTTGTACTATACGCCGGTCAAAAAAAAAAAGTTCCGTCTGTCTAGCGATGATAGGTGCGAACGCTGTCATGCGGAATGTGCCAGTTTCTTACACCTTGCCTGGGAATGCCCCACGGTTCATGCTTACAGGCAGCATGTGCATGATGACCTTGAATTAATGGTTGGAGAATCCATATATCCTGATCCATTGCTTATGCTCTTGGGACACACTCCACCCATCCCGAAGGCTTATAGGAAATTCTTAGATATAGCTCTGCTTCTCGCAAAGCGGCGCATTGCGTGTAGATGGAGACGTGGCAGGGCCCCAAAGTTCAAGGAATGGCTTGCAGACATATTACCAAGAACAATATGCAACTTTCGCTGAAACACTTCCGATTTCTAACAGGCCTAATAACATCTGGGGTCCACTAGTCGAATATCTGCTAGCTCAGGGAGATGGAGACGGTGGTTCGGATGGAGGAGGGACTCGGACTGGTACTGACGGTCATGTGTTATCTGACTGAACTGGCGTGGAGTGGGGCCCACGGGGGCATCGTACTGTGAACATGCACTACATGAATGTTTGAATGGCCTAACGACTAGTGCAACTTATCAATGTTCATCGCTATCATGTATAAAAGACTGACAATTAACTTCTGGAAACCTTTGAGGCAAGATGAAGCACGACACTCACAGAATATACAATGGCAATAAGAAACTGTTCCCTGCTTGACATACACAGTACCTATCTCGTTGACCGCCTTTCACTATGTGATGATGCTGAATTTGCTATATGCTGTCTATATTGTATGAACCAGGTGTTATTACTGTAAACCACAATGCCAACCCTTATATTACTTTATGTTTAAAACTAAGTAAACAAAGTTTATAAAAAAATAAATAAACTTTGCACGCACAAATCTGCTGACTACATTCAATTGAGAGCCTGCCCAAGGAAAAATTCATTTCAGGTCTTCTCGGCTCTGCCAACATAAGAAACCACGTACAGGCCTTCCATGGCAAAATGTGAACATTCATTTAATTCACGCCTTTACACATCCAAACCTACACGAAATTAATACCATTGCATTTGTAAGCGTTTACATTTTTTTATTTTAAGACCCATTTTGTTATCCCTACACATGCAGATTCTCATAGTGCACGTTAAAGTCGAATGCAGTACTTTACACACAACTGATTCATGAAGTACTAGCAATAGGCAGTTACATTATAAATGTCAGTTACACTTTCAACTAACACAAACTAATTTTCTACCATACATATACATTGTTCGTTATTACATCCACATTTCTTAATGATTAAAAGCTTATTTCAACCCATAATATAAATATGGGTGCGGACTAACAGAGATTATGATAAGCCCCTACAAATTTCAGGGAAACATGACGCTCTATCAGTGTTGTGGGTGAAGCAGGACATATAGGCTTAGCAGAAGTTCATAGGTGCACAACTGCCTTTACCCAGGCTGTCACGTGAGTGCAGTTACATACGAATTCTACTCCAAGTCTACTCTAAAATGTATAGTCCCTACCATGGGGATGGATCCAAGACTGTAGGAGAGTGATAGTTTCCATATTTCCCCCTCTGCTGTGGATGGTGACCACAGACGCTAGTCAGCTACATTAGGACCAACCTTTGAGGTGCATGTAGTACGTGGAAAGTGGTCCCCGAGGAGGTCTCGCTTTCCTCAATTGAATAGTTATAAGCACTTTTGGACTCTGCTGATCTTTACTCCTTTTTTGAAAGTCAAACTGTGCCAATCAATAAAGTCATGCATTGAGTCAGGGGACACTGAATGCCATCTTGGTGATTCAAGTGCAGGCAATCAGCCTGAACATCCTTCCTCCTAGATGGTCTCGAAACTTCTTGGATAGGAGAGTTTACATGCGGATCAGCTGGGTATGATGTTTCTTTCCTCAACGCTCCACTGTCTTCATCCTTGAACATTTGAGGTGATAGGACAGAGTGTTGGCTTCCCATGAATGGAATCTTTAGCGTGGAAGAGAACCCATGTTTTGTTACATGCATGCATGCAGAATGCCCTGTCTTTCACCTGCTGCAAGGGTCTTCTTCGTGTTTTAATACTAATTCGCCTAATTCCAAGAGAGGTAGCGAAAGTTTGGCAGATATTATTCTGGTGTCCCTTTTTGGGCCCTCCAGTTCATGGGTTTCTCTCCTTTGAAGTTTGTGTAATGCAGCCTGGTAGGAACATGCAAAGTGTGCCTTAACTGTTTGGTCGGCCCAAGAGGGCAGGCCAAACAGTTCATGCACACTTTGGGAGTGCAAACCACTCCTCCCCTTGCTTTGCCCAGCTTCACCCTAAACTACACACAGGCCAATGACTCAGTAGTGAAAATCAAATGACATTAACGATACGCTATTGTCATTTGAATTTTCCTATTTACGCAGTGGAGCAACTCTCCTCCGCTTTAGCAGGGGAGCCGCCACTGGATCAGTCAATTATGGTGTCAAGGGTCAGTCTTGAGGAATTTTCAAGACATGTGAGTGACAACGCTGAATTTAATATTGGCTTACCAGCGTATGGGTACCAAAGCACCAATTAATTTGTTGGCTTTAGACTTCGATTTAAGTTTTTGCACTTAAGCTCCCAGTAATTTACTCCTCATTTACTCCGTACTCCCTTCCTTTGGTCTTCCCATAGGACTCTTTGCCTAAAGGCATGTCTCTTTTAGCCTACCTCCTCAGATACACATTTGAAGCATTTTAACAAACATGTATTTATTTATTTATTTAAAAAGTTTTGTATAGCGCAAACATGACCCAAGAGGGTATCAGAACGCTTTACAGAGGGTTGCAACACATGTGAGGGGGGCAATAGTGGCAGAATCATAGCACTAGACAAAAATAACAATAGTTACATAACACCATAATAGACAAAAATAACAATAGTTACATAACGACATAATAGTGGGCAAAAGAATTAGGCAGTAGGATAAGGTGAGAGAGTCAGCGTGAAAGTAGATGAAAGTAGATGAGGCGACTCAGGACCCCAACTTGACTTCAGGAGAGGCAAGTACGCATCAGTAGCGCTTTCACTTCCTTTTTGAAGGACACTGTTGATGGAATCAGTCTCATTTCGGTAGACAGCGAGTTCCAGATTCTTCGGGCGATTCCTGAGAAGGAACGGTTGTAGGTTTTTTTAATTTCATTTCTTTGGTTTAAGTAAGAGGCTGCTGGAGCTCCTAGAGATTCGGACACCACCAAACAGCTCATGTTTGTTTGCAAGGTAGAGAGGCGTGTTGAAGTGAAGGGCTTTGTGCGTCATGCAGGCACGTTTTAGGTGTATACTTGCTTCGAAAGTTTGCCAATTGAGAATTTTCAGGTCCTGGGAGATGGGCCTGGCGGCCGCATTTAATAAGCCTCTGACGGAAGCCGCTCTTTACCTAGGAAGGCTGCAGAGTGTTGCACTGCCGTATTCCAGCTGTGAGATGACTAATGCTTGTATTGCGGACTTGTAGTAATCAGGGGGAAGGAAAGGTTTTTGTTTCCTTAGGATGCTCAGTTGGAAGCTCGGTCCTTTGGTACAAGCACTGATGTGATCATAAATGGTCAAGTTCCTATCCAACATTATACCTAGGGATTTCGTTTAGTCTATGATATGTGGTGTGCAGTTAAAAGCAGACATATTTTTCATATATTCCTCAATGATGGGTGCCTGCTTGGGCGGGGAAATAAGGAGGAATTCCGTTTTGAAGGCGTTTAGTTTGAGATGGTTGAAGGTAAGCCAGTTAACGGTTTTGTGTGAGGTTGCGTTGAGTGACTTCATATTGTCAGGTGAGGAGATTTTCATGTACAGCTGGGTGTCATCTGCATACATGTGGTATTGGATGTTAGATGCTTTGAGGATTTTGGTCAGGGGTTCAATCAATTGGTTAAAAAGTGTGGGTGAAAGCGAGGAGCCTTGGGGCACCCCTAAGGTGCAAGGACTGGGATGGGAGAGGGATTGGTTGGATTTAATTCTCTGTGTTCTATTATTAGTAGTGGCTTGTGGTGGGAATGCTGCACGGCGGTGAGGCGGGGCGGGGGAGGAGCAGGGTTGGGGGTAGTAAACTACGGAATACGGCCCAAGTATAAGGTAAGTAAATAAATAAATAAAACAAATGTATTTGCCCTCACTGCATCGCATTTGGCAATGCAGAGCGCGCAATGAAATTTTATTTATGTATTTATTTGTTTACTTACCTCCGTTGGGCCGTATTTTGTAGTTTACTACCTCCCACCCTGCTCCTCCCTGCTCCGACTGACGGCCCCGCAGCACTTTCACCACGAGCCGTTACTGCCTATTATGGAGAAAGGAGGCAAACCCTTTTAGTACTGCGCCAGAGAGCCCCATCCTATGTTCCAGAAGGCTCAGGAGGTTATCATGGCCTTTCTGGTTGTCATCATGTCAGGACACTGTCTAGGGAAAGCAAAGAGGGTTTTCTAAGGACACCATAGCTGAGTAACGTATGGATGGAGTAGACTTAGACAGGGTCCATGGTTTATTTCTGAAGTTGATGCTCCTTTTCATCAAGCATAAATGATTAAGTTCACAGGATGTTTTTCAAATCCATTCACCAAAAAGGAAGTCTCCCTTTAGTTAGAGGTACATGGGCATGACCTCACCACAGTGATAGTCGCATTTCCAAAGCGTATCTTATCTTTGATGAGCAGCTGGGAGTACCTCTTCCAAAGAAAAGAGCAATGGTGTTTTACCAGAGAAATGGCAGCATCAAGGGCTGATACAGAGGCAGTGTACCTACCAGACACTTACAATTCTGCAAACACATCTGGTATTGTACTGAAAGGTACTAGTGGGGCTCATATTCCTCACCTTTTGGGCAGGGTCGTAGCTTGATGAGTAAGATTGGGGGGTGGGGCAGGGGGTGAGCTTCAAATTTTCACCACAATTATGCTGGCATATAATGTTATAATACATTATAGGAAAAGAAGGGGGTATGAGAGGGCTAAAGGGGCAGAGGAAAGGGAGAGAAATGCGGATTGGTAGGAGTACGAAGTGAGAAAAAACACAATATTTCGTAAAATAACTAACATTTTCGAGGACTTTCAAAATCGGGAGAGAAAGAGTGTATTGTGTGTTTTGTCTGTGTGAATGTAAAGATTTCTGGTGCAATCCAACTAACAGCTGTCCATACCCGAATGAAAGCTTCTGTACCCAACTATTTCATAGAACATACATTCTTTGGGGGCGTGTAACTAGCTCCCCCACCCAATCCCCCCACCCTCCCCTCCCCCCAATGCCCCTGTTTTGTTAGGGTGGAGGTGTG
The DNA here is from genome assembly GCF_964263255.1 of Lissotriton vulgaris. Lineage (NCBI taxonomy): Eukaryota > Metazoa > Chordata > Amphibia > Caudata > Salamandridae > Lissotriton > Lissotriton vulgaris. The sequence continues at coordinate 902,982,291 of NC_141687.1, forward strand.
CTTTCGGTTATCCATCCATCTCTGAGTGTTTCCGCACAAGTGGCTTTTGATTGTTTTCTATGCAGATGCTCTACAGGCATCTAAAGTGTAACCTCATTAAAGGACGAGGGTCCCAGATTATTTACTGGTAATCTTCATTACTCAAAGGCCGGGTTTTCCTTGTCGCCGTCCTCGCATTCCCACTTCCTTTCCCATTTCAGGGAGTGACCAGGGCAATTGACTCGTTATTGAAGAGGGTGTGTTAAAAAGAAGATGCTCATTTTAGACTAAACCTATAAGATTGAAAGAAAAAAAATTATAACTTAAGAAAAAATTGTTTAAACAACAGAATTTTTTTAGGGACAAGCAGCAATATCTAACACTGAAGAGGAAGAGCCACACTCAAAAATTGAAGATTAGCAGTAACCAGCATACCACTGGGGCCCTGATTCCGAGCTGATCAGTAGAGAAGGTGCTATTTACCTGATAAAATCCTAAATTGTGTGGTTTGGAATTTAATGGGTGTGAGAAATAGCTCATATTCCGAGTTTTTGAGCAACAACATGCAAATGATGGTGCATGCTGCACCAAAATCTTCATGTTACGGTAAATATTACACTCGTTTCCCCAGTTAAATTTCGGCAATTCACACTTTGCACTTACGAAATTTAATTAAGTGTGAAGCACTTAACACACGGCTAGGTGCGCTAAATAGCCATCAGCTCAGAATTCTGACTCCCTGCGCAAACAGGTGTTTGCACCTATGTAGGATAAACACCGACCCACTCATTGTCAGGGCCTAGGTGTCAAGCGCCCTTTGACTACTCGCAAAATAACACAAAATACATACATAGAAGTACTCAGGCATTACTTCATTCGACTGAAATGAAAGCACAATAGTCATGTCACATATGATCTATGACTACTGTGTTTTCGTTTTAGTCGCATGAAGTAATGCCTAAGTTTGGAAGTTTTTTAAAAACTTCTTTTGGTGTTTGTTTTTCCCACTATATTAATGTTTTAACTAAATAAACATTTTGACTGTCCTTTTGGACACCCTAGACCCCAATGTACTTCTTTGTATCTAATTTGTATTACTTTACAATTAAGGGATATGTGTTCCTTTAAAAATACTTAAACCTGATGTACAACCATTGATGTTTGCTAGTCGCAAATCGCATTGAATTGCGAGTTGCAATTTGCGAGATGCAAACGGCAATGTACAACAGTGTCAGAGACACTGTTAGCGACTCCTAATGGGGTTATAAATTCCATGCCTCATGCATATTAATGAGGCACTCGCAATTTGAAATGACTGGCCCTCCCATGTATGGTGGCCTGCTGGGCCAAGCAGACCTCCATGTCTGGGACTGTTTTTAAATAAAGCATTTTTTTAATGCAGCCCGTTATCCTCAAAGGAAAACGTGAAGCATTTAAAAAAAGAAAAATGAAACATTTTCGTTTCATTTTTAAGGGCAATTAGTGGTCCCTGGGACCACTGCCTGCCCCATAACATATTTTCCCCTGCATTCACAAAGGGAAAGGGGTACCCCTTACCGTTTGCGAGTGCTTTACCACCCTTCTGAGAAGGGTGGTAAACTGCGACTGTTTAGCAAAACAGTCTTACATGGGGCTCAAACTTGCTATTACGAAGGGACGCCCTTGGGACGCCCCTTCCTAATAGCGAGTTGCTAATCCTATTTAGCGAGTCACAAATCATTTGCAACTCGCTAAATAGGGTTAGTACATGGCCCATTTGTTTTTGCTTTTTTCAAGCGCAAACGTGTTTGTCACCCGTTTGCGCATGAAAAAAGGGTCGTATATCTGGCCCTTGGTCCCTTAACACCCTTGGGTCTCCCTTGTTCTTGAAAATATTGTTTATTCCTGCTCAGCATCCCTGTGGACTGCTTGAGAGCACACCTAGTTTAATTAGTATGACCGTCGATCATTAAATACGAGTGTGCATCTAGCATTGAACGATTTTTGGAGGCCAGTGTGTGTTTTTTTTAGTAATCAATGTTTATTAATGTGAGTAGTGCCAACACTTCTGTAAGGTGCTCCAATGCTCTTCTTTAGGGTGCCAAACTCTCGATGGTGTCAGGTGTATAGGCCCGATAATGGCCTTATTACTAGATACTTGAAAACAACCAAGAGGGGGGAGAGAGAGAACGAGTGGATTCAGTCTCCCTAGGCAATATGATTAAACAAAATGGAATCCACTTAGAAAGTGATGGTGGTCCCTAAAGTGACGGGGAGCACACAGTGTTGTTTAAATGCCCCTCACACACCAACAGGCCCCTTGGTGTCATGCTTCATCATCGGGGCCTTCGCACCCCTCTACGGGATGCGGCGTGCTACGACTAACGACTGCGTAGGAGCACTTGGTAGTGAACTATGTGTGGGTGTGTGTTTCAGGGAGAAAGTGTGAGTAAGTGAGGTGAGGTGAAAAAGTGAGTTTAAAAAATACCTGGCTCGTAGGAGAAAAATATTTATTATGTCCTCGGCTGGTATTATTAAAAAGGTGCAGAGTGAGGCTGATTGTATACGTATTAGGGTATATCAACCATTGGGGGTGTCAACATGTTTCGGAGTACAGAGACTCCTTCTTCAGGACAAGGATTTGCACGTTATCCTCACCTTACTCACATGTAATGTTAAAGTGTATTCTACAAAAATATACAAAAAGGTGAAATGTACCTATCAATGTTGTATGTATAAGTAAGCTCAGTTGCGCCCAATTGGCGTTGAAGAGAACTTATAGTTCAAAGTATGATGACCTCATGAGCCTAAGGGTGGTATTGGGGGATTCCTTCCTCACTGCTCAGTAAAGCAACGGTTACTGCATGGTCAAATCGCCTGCCTTCCCCTCAACGCTGCTCCACTTCACTGTGTGCTCCCCATCACTTTAGGGACCACCATCACTTTCTAAGTGGATTCCATTTTGTTTAATCTTATTACTACATAACCACGGGCGCTTGCACAGGAAAAATGCATTTTTTATGGCACGAAAATACTGCTGTATTTCCTGAATATGAGGTAGTTAAAAGTTTAGCATGGAACATTTGTAAGGGTCAAAATTCATGCAATGCCAAATCTTTTGATGGGCACAATCTGTATAATGCATGTCTGTTGCCCGGATGATCTTAGAAAGAATGCTATTAAATATATAGTCTGTGTGAAAATATGTAAGGAAAATCCGAAAGAAATTAAATTAAACTAAAAAGCAACCTGTAGTTTCTTCTCAAATAACACTTTAAGCAGTGTAGTCTAAGTCACTGGAAAAATCTGCTAACTGCCTTGGAGATTGCATAAAACCATGTCAACTATTCGTAAATAAAGTACAATTTAAAATATGCTGGAAAAGGAAACTCGTAGCCATTTTAATAGAGAAGGTCACACTATACCTCTGCTCAGCACTTGAATGCCCACAGCTTTTATCATCAGTACGAGTCCACTTACTGAGTGTACCTTTCAACCGTGTCCAACCTGGTGCCTCGAAAATGATACATGCTTTATGTGTTTATCTGATTTTGCACATAGCGTATTTTTATTCATTTTTCTGTTCTTTAAAGCTTTAAAGGCTTAGCCAAATGTGTTTTAATTAGAATTCAATTGGAATAAAATCCGTTGAATTAAATATTTAAGTGGAATTTGCTCTGAGGTAGATGTGTTTAACCCTCTCTGTATATGAAGTTGGAAACAGGCTCTATGACAACCAGAACTCGAGTGTAATAAGATAATATAGTGCTGCGCTCATGTCATTGTATTATTATACATGAGCAGTGGTGATATCAATGAGCCATAATAGGAAAATGATGAACCCTTTAGTTTTGGCTCGGTTGTGATTAAGTATGAATAGTAGTAAAAATGTTTACATTAGCCCGAAGAAGTGGAAAGAATTGACAAAAGACTCCGTGTTTGAAGAGCTATACATGGTGCTCCCGAGCAGGATTCAAGAGGCAGAGGGGAGGATTTCTATCCTCGAGGATCGTATGAATCTAGCCTCGGAGGGTGCCAAGGAAGCAGTAAAGAAGAGGATCATCATGGAGAACAAGCTCGAGGAGCTTGAAAATCACTCTCGAAGATCAAATCTGAGAATTGTGGGAGTTCCGGAAGGAACAGAAGGCTCTGATACTGTCCAGTGGGTCAACTCATTCATCCAGAAGTCAGTTCTACCCGATTTTGAAGGAGACCTGACCATAACTAGGGCCCATCGAGTTCCAGCTCAGAGGTTTGCAAACTCACCATTCCCAAGAACTATTCTACTGAACTTTGCAGACTACAGGATCAAGGAAAGGATTCTTTCGAAGGCCTATCAGCAACGCCAATTTGCAGTGACTGAGACTACAAAATGCAGGATCTTTTCCGATATGACAGCGGCAGCTGCAAAAAGAAGGAAAGAATTTGTAAAACTTCTACAGCTATTCAAAGCAAATGGGGCACAAGCCTCGATTGCTCAGCAATCAAAGCTGAAAGTTTTGGTCAGGGGGAAGTTTTTCTTATTTTCAGATTTAGATGAGGCACAGTCTCTCTTGAAAGAGATATCAGGGGGTAGGGAGTGAAATGGATCGAGAAGAATTTTCTTTCTTTCTTCTTTCTTTGGCGTTCTTTTTCCTCTTTTCCCCTTCCCCTCCTACCTCAATGGTTTTTCTCTCTCTTCGTCCTCTCTTGGAATCTTGTGGGCTCCGTGTAGGGAAGGAGGAGGCAAAAGGGTGAGCTAGCGTTTTATAAAAGGGGAAAATACATTTCTTGGGTAAAAAACAGGGTGGGTCCAGTCAGTCGGGTCACCCAGGGTGTAGGAAGAAGACACCCAGTTGAAAAGGAAGGGAGGGAGGAATGTGGTCAGCGTGGAAGTGCGGGGTGTTGCCACATTCCTGGGGTGGGGGGGAGCAGGGGGTGAGAAACACAGTAAAAAGATACATAAGCAATGGATGTATTAGTTATTTTCTCAGTATTTGGTACTTGACAAGGATAAGACATTTCAGTTTAAATGAATCATGATTTATGTAAGATACTGTCAATCAATGCTAATGGTATGTTGAACAAACAAAAGTATGGGGCTCTCTTAAAGTGGGTAATCTCACTAAATCCTCAAGTAGTATACTTTCAAGAGACACATCTGAAAACCAACGACCCTAACTTATTTATTCCGAGATACTTTAGTCAGGCTGTTTTTTCATCTGCGGGAGCTGCCCAGAGAGGGGTAGCAATTTATTTCTCTAGGAATCTACCCTGGGAGTTTATTCAGACCAGAAGGGACTCCAAAGGAAGGTGGCTTTGGGTTACAGTTAAACTTCACGGGAAGCCCTTAAACTTCGTGAACTACTACGGTCCAATTCTTGACGATGTTTCTTCTTTGAAAGAAATTCATGAGGTGTTAAGAGGTGTCCCAGGACAAATTATTTGTGGAGGGGATTTTAACTTTATTCAAGATCTGAAAAGGGATACTTCAAATAAAAATAAAAAACAGTTGAAGCCCAGAACTAAAGGCTTTCTCGAAACTTTTGTAGATGAATACCAACTTCGGGATCCCTGGCGCTCCAAGAATGTAGAGAGGGAGCTGTTCACACGCTATTCTCATCGTTTCCGGACTGCATCCAGAATAGATTTTTTCTTGATATCAAGATCTTTGCAGATCTCAAATAATCTAATTGGATGCAATCCTTTCTCCGACCATGGCAGAATTGAACTGGATCTTGTTTTGGGAGGGACCGATAGGGTGCGCCCAAGATGGCAGTTAGATCGCACTTTGCTTCAGGACCAAACCTGGGTATCTGGATTTAGATCATGGATTGTGGAATATTTCGAAATAAATCAAGACTCAGCTGAACCCTTCTCAGTTTGGGGTGGGTTTAAAGCAGCAGCACGGGGTAAGATAATCGCATTCACAAGCGCTCAGGCGAAGGAAAGGAAACTAAAAATAGCTAAATTACAATCTACTGTCGAGGAGCAGTATTTATTACAGCTCCAGTCTCAACCAAACCACTTGGAGCAAGGTAAAGCATGTTTAAGGGATTTGTTTACTCTCGAAGAAATAAATAACTCAAAAACTTTCCAGCAAAGAATCTATGAAGATAGTCAGATGGTTGGGAAATTACTAGCCAACTCTGCAAAAAAAAAACAGGAATCTTCCCATATACTTAAAATCCAGGATCCTCTGAGTGGGATCGAAGTGGTGGAAAATGAGAAGATCTCCGGGATTTTCCTAGATCACTTTGAGAGAATCTATTCCACAAACTACCAGTTAGAGGAAGAAAAGATTCAGGAATATTTTGCGAATTTAGAGATTCCTAAAATCTCGGAATCCCGGAAGATACAAATAGATAGGGAATTAACTGTTTTAGAAATTCGTACAAGTATCAAGGCGACCTCTGGGGGAAAGGCTTGTGGTCAGGATGGGTACCCTATAGAGTTCTACAAAGTATTTCTTGCTGAATTAGAACAACCTCTATTAAAATTATTTAACCATATAAAATTAGGAGGTTCGGTTCCTGGGGCTTTCAAAAATCGACAATTATATGCTTTTTAAAAAAAGATTAAAAAAAGGATGATGTAAATTCATACAGGCCAATTAGCCTCTTGAACTCCGATTACAAAATACTTATGAAAATATGGGCAGAAAGATTTGTTCTGGCAGCTCAGGAAGTAATCCATCATGACCAGACCGGGTTTATTGCAGGACGTTATATAGCCACAAATACGGAATACCTAATTCAGGCCTTGGACTATCTGAACACCAATTCGCTGCCAGCTTGTATTTTAATGGTTGATGCCGAAAAGGCATTCGACTTGGTAAATTGGGACGCCCTATTTTATTCCCTTGGACAATTTGGATTCCCGGTTCAGATAATTAAGATGTTACATAATATATATTCTGGAGCCTCTGCTCAGGTAATAATTAAGGCACAACAGGCCGGCAGGATCAATGTAACCAGGGGCACTAGGCAAGGCTGCCCTTTATCTCCCCTGCTTTTTACTTTTTTCATTGAGCCCTTGGTGGCAAGGATTAGGGATAATGCAGCTATCATGCCCCCCATCCTCGGCATGTCTAAACTAAAACTTTTTGCTGACGACATTATTCTTTATCTTACTCCTGAAAAGGGGGTGGTTGAGAACTTATTGAAAGAGTTTAAAGCTTATGAAAAGATTGGGGGATATAAGATAAATGCTAAAAAAACTGAAGTTCTTGCTTTAAATACAGATACAGGATTTCTCCCTAATTTCTTGCAAGCTCAAGCTGCAAAAAGAGACCCAATAAGATATCCGGGTATTTTTGTAACTGCAGAGTATGATATGCTTTTAGAACTAAACTACATGAGAATGAAAAATAAAATCAAGCATATGTTAGATAAATGGCTCTTGTTACCCCTGACAGTGATTGGTAGGGTGTCAATGGTTAAAATGTCAGTTCTGCCTCTACTTATATTTTTGTTTACTAATGTACCGTTAAAAATTAATTTGTCTTTCTTTAAAGAATTAGAAACAATGTTAAGAGGATTTATTTGGGGTAATAAAACTCCTAGAGTTAAACTCCCGGTGGTGCAACTCACAATAGATCAAGGAGGGTTAGCGCTACCCCACTTAAAAACATACTACGAAGCTGCATTCTTTGATATAGTGGCAGGTCTTTTAAGGATGTATCAGACAAGAGACAATTTCTTTTTGGAGAAGATGGTCCAAGAAGCAGGGTCTCAAATCCCTATTTTTTTAAAGACCGCAAAACTCCCCAAAAAATCGAGGTATAAGACGCTGAAAGAATATACTACGCGCTTATTGCTGCTTTTTAAAAAACATGGTTCTGATGGTTCCCAATATCTAAGTTTGTTTGAATGTAGTAAAATAGGACTTCCGTTAAGTTTCTCGAAGATTAAAAAATGGGAATTGTGTGGGTTTCGGGAATTGAGAGACTTGCTAGTCCAAAATAGGGTTATTAGTTGGCAAGAGGTGATAACTAGATCCAACATTTTAAGGCGACTGTCCTTTTTTGAATATCTTCAGATCACTCATTTTATTAAAAAGGAAGGAAGTGGCTTGTTGAATACCCCTAATAATTTACTAAACAACCTTTATGGTAGGAAGAGCAGCGGGATAGGGCAGTGGTATAAATTGCTCCATGGCTCTGGCCAATCCCCACTCATTGTTAAACATCTGAATAAAGTAAGTCTCTCGACCCAGTGCTTTTTTTCCTTCAAAGATTGGGAGGCTCTCTGTTTACTGGGAAACAAATCCTTGCGTGCTGCCAACTATAAGAGGATGGCCTTTCTGTCTCGTTGGCTAGCCTATTATACGCCAGAGGCTTTGGAAAAAATGTTTCCTGGAACAGAAAATAAGTGTTTTAGATGTTTAGCACATGGCCAGGGGGGATGGTATCATATTTTTTTTGCCTGCCCGATGTTGGAGTCATTCTGGAAAGAGATATTCGCGCAAATTGAATTGGCCATTGGAAAACCATTTCCGCCAACGGTAGAAGTAGCCTTGTTTGGAATAAGCAAGGATAGAAGCAATATCAACAAATCGGAGGAGGTATTTATATTTATATCATGCGCGATTGCCCGCTCTTTAATATTACAAAACTGGAAATCAAGGGAAATTCCATCACTTATAAAATGGTTCAATAAGATGAGGAGAACCTGTCTTTTTGAAAAAGCATATGCGGGCAGAGTAGGTTCTATTAAGAGATTTGAAAGGAATTGGAAATATTTTGGGGATTTGGATCAACTGAAGGAGGGATGAGCAGCAAAAGAAGAATAAAGATAAAGAAAGGGTTAGTACAATTAAAAGCACTCGCACTTCTTTTGGATATCGCTGTATCATAGTTTTTTGCACATGCAGTAGCACTTTATTGTAGGCTTTTGCACTTTTTTACAACGACACTTTATAAATTGCGGATTTTGCACAGTCCCTTCTAGATTAAATCGTTATCTGTATTCCCTTTTTGCTGTGCTCGATGAATCTCTTACCCTTTTCCTAATTCTCATGTCTGATATATATTTGTATATAGATGTCTTTCTTCTTTATTTATTTATTTAAAACTGAAAAGATGCATTGTACCACTGATTAACCATTGCTATGTTCAATAAAAAATTTATAAAAAAAAAAAAAAAAAAAAAAAGACTCCGTGTTCCCACTTCTATAAATTAGTGCATCATTTGCAGTGCATCCTTCAGCACTGTATATGATGGTATAGGGATAGCGCACTGATCCTGTTTCGTGGTAATCGATGCTTTAGAATAATTTGAAACCTTTGCTCTGTCATTTCCTTACAACGAACAATATTTCAGGAAAAGAACACTTTCACAGAGTAATAGCTAGACTTGAACATTCATAGCAAACTACATTCCTGAATGTGAAGAAGCACTTAATCCCTCTTAGACTAGCCGCCACATGTTATCCGCACTGGATCTGAATCAATTCTCCAATTCTAGTCTGGATCTTATCACATGAATGCCGCTGCCCCATCCCCTGAGCCTTACAGAGACCCTTCATCTCCTTCCTATGCTTTCCTTTGTCTCACTTATGAGCTGTGCATGGGATACTGAGGCACAGCCATGCATTGTTAAGTGCTCCATTACTAGTCTCACTATTGTCGAAGCAGCAGAGTAATGTAGCGTTTGCATACCACTTTGTCCTCCTGGTGTGGATGTGAGATTTGCATACGGTTGCTGGTTGTGCTTTCAGAGTTCATGGCTGTCGGTAGACTTATATGAAAGGAGTTGGGTGGTGTGTGTTAGGTTTGGGATTGCCCTCCAAACAGGCTGCAGTGGCTTTGCTTTCCATACCATGAGGTGTTCAAGAAAATCATGAGAACAGATGCAGTCGCGAATGCAGAAGCCTTTACTTAAGGTTAGCTGTATGGTTAAATGAATGGGAATAGTGTACCATGCTCTCAGATTGTTGTAAATGATTCTTATAAGAGGAGGAAGCCGGTCCTCTATTTTTGCCATTTGAACTCAAAAAGAGTTTACACCATTGCAAGATATTTTGGAAGAAGTCATGGTCAAAGGTGGAGTCAGTGTTGATCGGAGAGCTCGAGTTTTGAGGTAGGTCCAGAGTTTGTCCTGGTGAAAGTGAGATCTATTGCTATGCACTGTGCTTTAAAACTGAAACAACTACCCACAGGTGACAGATTGGAACCTGAATGGTTGATGAAATGCAATTCCAGATATTAAGGATTGGATGTTGTCTCGCAATGGCGTTCTGGATTCTCTGTAGCTTCTGCACCAACTGTATGGAATCTCTGAGATATATACTGTTCTCATAATTTAGAAGAGAACTTGGTTGATCATAACTCAAACCTTTTACTAGAAACCCAGATAAGTTGAATTAACCATCTCACTGTTATGACTTGCAACTTGATTGACTTGAGGAATCAGGTAGTCCTTTTTCTTGTCTGAACTTTGACCGCACTCTTTGGTGATGTGATGGATGGGTGGTGTGGTGTTGAATTGTAATGTTTTACTGCATTTATATAGTACTTCATACTCCTGACCAGGCCACAAAGCTTTCCAATTTGCACCACATTCCTTATTGCCTTTTGAAGTTCATGATGGGAAGGATGTTCGAAGTAGTATGTCCTATAAGTAAAGTGTAGGGTAGGGCCATGAGGCTCAGAGACGTGTTTGAAAAAGGTATGCCTTAAATCAGTGAGCATAAGCACGGAGGGGCACATTTACTAAAAAATGGAACAATGCAACACATCAACCAAACTTGAGGGAGAGGGCATTGTAGAGTCATATCTACAAAATATTGTATTGTATTGTATTGTAACTGTATTTATATGGAGATTACTAACCCTGACAGGCGTCAAAGCGCTTTTTCGGTGAGTAGCACGTTACTCCGGTAGCCATAAAGGATTATTGGCAGGGACGGTTTCCCTCAATGGGTGGGGGGGCTGCGCCCACCCTATTCCTGCACCGTCTAGCATCCGCATACCTTATTTGTTTTAAAAAGTTAAGTAACACCAGTAGCAAGGTTACTTACCATTTTAAAACAATTGCAGAATCCTGCCCCAGTCCTGCTGCCTGCCTACCTGTAACAAACGGGCGTCAGGCAGGTTGTTGTGAAGTTGTGACACATGCGATTTGCGCTTTTGCGCACATGTCACATTAAAGTTCAGTAAACCGGGCTGACATGGTGCCAGCCCGGTAGTCACTGTTTTGGCCCTTTTGAGGGCCCGGCCACAAATGACTCTTGGCAGCATCATATTTCCAGGCAGCCTTAGACAGGCACAGAATAAGCCCTGTACCTCCCGAGGCTGCATTGTTTAAAGCTGCCAGTGATGTCCCCTCAGACCCGCACTTTCACAAGTTCCCACTGCGCAATGGCAACCCGAGGCCCAACAGGCTATGGAATGCCAAGTCAACTGGGATAATGCCAGAGATGTTTTTTCACTGTAAATAATTCTGAAACTGTTTTAAATATAGTTTTCCTTTATTTTTAATGCAGGTTTGAAGTCTATTACAGACATTTTGCATGTTGTGTTTGTGTTTCATGCAACTTCTTAAAAAAAGTTTATTTTTGATCAAAAGAAAACATGACCTCACAAATGAGAAAAGGGAGGGGGGTCATAGAGATTATCTGCATTAATAATAGTGACCTGCTGTTGTTTTACAATATTGAAAACACACACCACTAGTGACCTAGCCAACTGGGCATAAACAAGCTGAAATTGTATCATAAATTCAAAACTGTCCTGAAGAGGGGCCCCCAGAATATGTTTGGCTCAGGGCCCCCAAAATCCTTAAGATGTCCCTGAATAATGTACTGGGAAGGCATCAGGTCTTGGCTGACCTGGCTGTTTCCCAAGCTGCGATAGACCCCTCTCACTGCTTCACGCAGCAGTAGGATATTTTTGCCATGCCAGGGATTATTATTTTTTGTTTGAAAGATCAAAATTAATAGTTTTTAGGTTACATACTGACTTACTTAGGGTCAGTTCCTAGGAGCGGAGGGACTGGGAGATGAATTTCTCAGCATTTGCCACAAATGCTTGCCAAAGTCACTTCTTGCTTTCTCAAATATGCTTGAAAATGCACTATTTGGTCTCTCTCTTTTTTAATTTCTCAGGGGGAGAACACCCCGAACCCCCTTATGATGTTCAGGCTCGCTCCCTACGCTTGCTCACCACCAGGCACTCATCTTGGACTTTTACGTCCTGCCACTTTCAAATGTCACCAGCCACCACTGATTATTGGTGAATTAGTATAGCGAAATAGGAAAGTAATTTAGGTGAGGGATATGTTAGTCAGTTATTTGGATTCAGAAGGCTAGAGGAGAGATACAAGAGGGAAAAAAGTTTGCATTGATATAGCGCTTGCTACCCCTCATGGGGTGTTGAAGCGTTTTTTCGGTGAGTAGCATGCTACTCTTGAAGGCACAAAGGATTAGTAGTGAAATAGAATAGTGAAATATGAAAATTATTTGAGTGGTGGATATGTTAGTCAGTTATTTGGATTGAGAAGGATAGTGGCGGGAAAGAAGAGAAAAAAAGATTGGCATTTATAGTGCACTTGCTACCACCCCTAATGAGGTGTTGAAGCGCTTTTTTGGCAACTAGCACGCTACTCCAGAACCCATAAAGGATTAGTGATTAATTAGTATAGTGAAATGTGAAATTAATTTGATTTAAGAGGTGGACAGGTTAGGCGGTTATTTGGATTGAAAAGGATAGTGGAGGGATAGAAGAGGGAAGGATTTAGACATTTTTTGTGTGTTTGTTTTGGAGGTCATAGCAGTAGGAGGAGGCTTGGAATGAGTAAAAGGGATGTGGAGGAGGAAGAGTCATAGGGAAAGGTTTATAAAGGCGTGCTTTGGGGGATCAGAATAGTAAAAGAGGTATGAGATGATGCAAGGAGGGGTAGAGTAGGGAAGAGTCTAGAAAGGGTTCTTTTCGGGATCATGGTAGTGGTATGGGGCTTAGGATGAATGAGAGAGCGGAGGTAGAGGATATATAGATAGCACTATTGGGTGAGAAATAGGGTAGTGCATTGGATATGCTGAATTAGAAGAAAAGTAATAAATAGATAGATGCATAATACATGGAAGGTATACAGATCCATTAAGGAAGTAAGTATATGTAAATTAAAGACGCGTTAAATAAACTCTGGATTTCAAGTGTTATTGTACTTTTAATTAATTGTATTTATTTGAATATATATATATATATATATATATATATATATATATATATATATATATATATATATTGATATATATATATATCTACACAAATACATATACATATACATACACATATATATATATATATATATATATCATGTTTTTGTGTAATTCATTATTAAAGCAATTGTAGATAGTCATGATGAAAGATTTACTTTTGTATGCAGTCACTTATATACATGTTAAAACATTGAATAATGTAACTATCAGTAATATGTACATTTGTTTCTCAGAACTAATAAATATCTCTCTCTATACATATATATATTTTTTAACATAATTATTCTACACATTTATACAAAGCAATACACATATATAGGTACATATCTATACTACAAATAGATGCTTATATACAGAGGGATATGTGTATATTTCTGTGCGCATATGGTGCTTATGTGAGGAAGAGCCAGTTCATGAGTAGTTTTCTATAGATAAGATGGTGATCCATGAATCTTATACTGGGGGGTAAAGAGTTCCATATTTTGAGCATTTCGGTTTTGGAAGCATTCAGTTTGAGATGGCTCCATGTCATTCATTGATCCTCGGCTCTGAGGCAACTTAAAATACGCGAGTTTCCCATGTCTTTGAGGCAGTCCAGTTGAAGGAGTATTTGTGTGTCATCTGCATAGTTATAGCACATGAGGTGAAATTGATTGATCAGTGGCAGTAATTACTTCATGTAGATGTTGAAAAGCATGGGTGAGATGATAGAGCCTTGAGGGACCCCTGCTTTTGTGGAGTACGGTTTGGACAAGAAAGTTGGGATATGGATGACATTAGTTTTTGTGCAAAGGTAGGGTTCAATCCAGCCTAGAGAAGTTCCCTCTATGCCGGCTTCGTAAAGTCTTTGTATCAGAGTGTCATGGCCAACTGTGTCAAAGGCAGCAGAGAGGTCCAAGAGAAGCAGTGAAGTGACCCCATTGCGGTCAACTGTGTTCTTCAGGTCATCCCAGATGGGAAGGAGGGCAGATTCTGTGCCTCTTCCACAACAGAATCCCGTTTGGAAGTCTGAAAGTATGGCATTCTCTTCAAAGAATTGTGATATCTGGGCGAATGCTCCTCTTTCTATGATTTAGCCGGGGAAAGGTCAATTTGTAATCGGTATGTAGTTGTCAGGGCTCCGCAGGTCCACGTTTGTTTTCTTCTGTATTGGGCATATGTATGACTTTTTTAGTTCTGGAAATATTCCGGTAGTTAAGGAGTTATTGATTATTCTTCTTACTGGAGTGGCAGCAGAGGTTGTTAAAAGAATTGTCTTGAAGGTTTGCGGTGGACACGGATCAGAACGACTGCCAGAAGGCCTGCTTGCTTGGACCCAGTCCATAAATTCATTGTGTGAAATGTGTTGGAAGGAACAGAGAGGCTGGGTTGGAGTTTTCTTGGATTGTTGTTTTGTAAAAGGGTCGGTGCAGGTGTTTTGTCTTAGTTTTAAGTATGAGTCCAACGTGTCTGCTTTGTCCGTGTAATGATTTGCCAGTTTGTCTGTGAAATCCTGAGTAACGGGATGAGCTCCTTCTAGGCAATTTGGGTTAGAAAATGAATTTAGTATTTTATAGAATTCTTTCTTTGCAAATTTAGCATTTTGAATTATGTCTGAATAGTATCTTTTTTGATAGCTGATTTGTATAATCTGTTAATTTTCTTTAGGTGAAGTTTGTCTTGATTGGCGGTTGTTTTGAGCCAGGCATGTTGCAGCTTTTTAATTTGTTGTTTTATGTCTTTTATCTTTGTATTTCTCCAAGGTGCATGCTTTCTTTTATTGTGTTGTGTGGCTTTTAGTGGTATCAGGATATCAAACGCTTCCTGTAGCCACTCAAACAGTTTTAAATAGTTTTAAAACAGAAACTATTGTTTCTAGATCATTACTGGATGTTAGCTGCATTTCTAAGTGTTCCAAATTGAGTTTGTTCCACTGTCGATAGATGGATGCACGTTAAGTGGTTTTAGGTGCATCGCTTAGTGTTGTTTTATGTTGGAAAGCAAGCAAACGGTGGTCTGACCATGTGATCGGAGTTATAGATTGAAAGTTAACTAGTACGGTATTAGCAAAAACGACATCTAGGATGTGTCCAGGTCCAGTCTTGTGTGTGGGGTTGTGGATGATCTGATGCAGGTTCAGTGCGTCTAGGCCAGCGATGATTGTTTTGGGATGGGGCATAATGGGGTTGTCAAACCAAATGTTGAGATCACCCAGAATGCATAGCTTGGGGTGTAGTGTTATTAGGTTTGAAACTGTGTCTAGAAGCATGTCTTGGAATGTCGCATTGCTAGGTGAAGGTCTGTAAAGGAGCAGGAAGTTACAGGAGGAAGACGGTGTAGGATTGCATCTGTTGAAAAGAGCCTCACAATTTTTTACTGAGACGTTGTTAACATTTGTGAAATGTAATGTTTCCCTGAACACAACAGCTAGGCCATCTCTTTTTTTGCCTATACGATTTTGGGTGATTGTTTTATGGCCTAAAGGAATGGCTTCATGCAGGACTGGATTCCTATCAACTCTGAAATATGATTCAGTTATGAATAGTATGTCTGGTTTGCGTCAGTGAGAAGGTCATAGATGTGATGTTTGTGTTTAGAGAGCAATTGAGCATTTATTAGTAGACAGTTTAGAGAATGTGTATTGGCTATAGTGTGACTTTGTTTTGTAGAAGACTGAGCAGTATTTTGTTAGCTTGTAGCAGGTGTGTTCCTAGTGCTGGTTTTAGCTGTATGAGGGTAGCAATAGTGTAACTGTTCTGTATCATGTTCCTCGTTTAGCAGGTTAAGAAGGCATTTTGATGGGTCTGCATGTGTAAGTGTTGGAGTCGATGTCTGAGAGTTATTTGGTGTACTGTTGTTTTTGAGGTGTAACATTCTTGTGCAGAAGACATGGAGAAGTAAAGTTGTGAGGTGTGGCACATTGCTTATATTCTTTGCGTGTGTTAAGGGTGGAAGCTGTATGAGTTAGGGGAAGTGGTGCAGCACATGGGTCATGTAGTAATGTTCTAAATTGTCAAATGGATAGAAGAGAGTTGCTTCTGTGCTGCATCTGTGCTAGGTGTGGCGGGAAAGAGAAAGCTTGGAATTGGAGTTTGTTCATTTGTGTAGTTTGAAAGGTGGGTGTATGTTTTCATTTTGTGATGGTAAGTATTATGAGGTGTTGTGCTTGAGTGATTTTATTATATGGTGCTGCTGCTCTCTTTCCCAGTGGTGGTGCACAAATAATATACCTAGCACCATGAATAAATCTTTCCACTGTAACACAAATGTGTGTGCGATGTCTAACACAGTTTTTGTACTGGAACTGGACACATCCTTTCTAAAACACTACGCTTATTCTAACTGTACACTTTTCCACAATGTGTGTTGTACAGTGCAGCACAGATAAAAAGTGTGAAAAGTTAGGAGAAATGAAAACATTTTTAATTGTTAGCATCTGCCTCAAGGAAGTATTATGTTTTGGTGCAAGGTCATGTCTACAATTGTTAATAGATAGCGCTTGGCGCTAAAGACCACGTCTAATAGTGGGAAATGCCCATGAACCATCCATGGGACACCCCTTAATGGAAAATAAAGACAAGTTATGCAAAGTGCTATTTGTGTTACTTTTAGGGTTACCTTCCAACACAAAAAAAAATTGCATTGGAAACTAAATTCTCCATCTTCATCTGTACTTTGTGGCAGTTTGTGGCACTTTTTAGGACTGCCAGAAAGTGTTGATCAGTCTACCTGAGGTGTTACAAAGAGTGCAAGAATGAATGCACTTGTTCATAACTACTTTTCAACTTATATTGTTACTCATCTGCATCTTGTGATTATGTGGATATGGAGAGATAGGTTTCAGTGCTCTCTGGAATTCAAGGTGATTGAAAGTTCTCCTTCTTATATTTGCAGGGATCAAGCTCCAGCGCTTGACCACTGGAACGAAGAACAAACTTCCACCAGTGTGCAACTTCTTGAAGTGTGACTAGGGCAGAAGATGAAAGCTGATGGTTGACCCACTCGGCAAAAACTAGTATCTTAGTTTTCAAAGTGTTTATTTGATGTGGGTGGCTAGTATCCAGTGGTCAATTAATTGTGGGCATTGTCCATTGCTACCGGAGTCAAGATTCAATAGGTTTTCAATAATTACATGTCTTCAGCGTAAATGTAGCTGTTGAGATTATAGGAAACGATAAGCTCAGGGTGAGGGCAGAAGCAAACAATGAGGAGCATTGGTTGAACCAGCTGTGGATTTGAGTGGTGCAGCAGAGCGCTGATGAGGCAATCTACCAGTGAGTTAAGAGATAATCAGATTTAAGACAATTTTTTCCACTCATAAGTCATTATTTTCTTTGAAAGTGTAGACTGGTGAACAGGTGCAAGATCAGTTTGGAGGAGTACTAAAACTCAATTTCAGGCAATGGTAGTTTTGATATCCCCCCATGTGGCTATCAGTGCCTATTCAATACCATGGCCAGGGCACTAACAAGCTGTAAGGTTGGGAGAAGTTTTTCTTTTTTTTAAAGTTAATGCAGATATTTGATGGAAAGAAAATGTTTCAATGAGTTTGCCTATTAAAGGGATATTAAATATCATTTGCATTTTTTAAGGATCACATGGTCAAGGCTTAATGTTTTTTTACTAGACTATAAGTAAGCAATTTAATTTGGGTAGGCTTTTGTTGATCACAAACATTAAGGCTCTGGCTGGAATGGAAACTGAAGTTTTGAAGAGGATGGAATTGATAATTTGACATTGGCATGGGTCAGCTATTGCAGACGAGGTAGCAACCTAGTTCCCAGTTTCAAGGCTTTTCAACGCTTTGTCGTTCTTTATTTAAAAATAAATGTAACATCTGGCAATATCACTGAATCAGACCTGAATAAAAGGGGACACTCAGGGGAAGAGAAGTAGTAATTCCCTCGTTAGGTTTAGAATGATACAGAAGTAGTGAAGCTTAGCTAGAAAGTAGCAGCTGAAAAGAAGCTCCATCGATTAGAAAGAAATGCAGCATGAACTTCTAACATTAGGAAAGAAGAGTGAGAACGAGAGAGTGACAGCAAGGTCAGGAACATCTGAAAAGAAGAAGGATGGGACTTAATGAGCAGCAGGAGATGTCATAAAGAGTTGCACTGAATTAACATTTCCTAACTCTTATGAATGAGCAAATATTTTTGACATTGTGAGTCATTAAGAAACTCATATTAATTAAACCCGTCCTCGTCTTGGAAATGGCTTGAAAAACTACCTTTGCAGGATGGAAAGGGGTATGGATCTCCTAAGAATGCTGAGAACATGAAGGATTTGGTGCTTCTCTATGGGGAAAATGTTTCCCCATGGAAAAAAAGAGATAATGTGTGCTTTTGCACATACAACATAATTTCCTAAGTGCTTTAGTGTATGGCATGTAGAATTACGAATGTGGGAAATGGGATCTTGGTGAATATGTCACATGGTATTCCTAGAAGGACACCTGAAAAAACAAATCCAAAAAGTGGTAAATCAGCATTTGCTCTTGTACTTTTACGGGTGTAAAGGCACACATATTTTGTGAATTTCCTCATTTGAATTTATAGGAGTTTCCTAGATGTTCATGATCCTACTATATATACACAAGAGGTTGGGAATGACTGGATTTAGATGGTGCAGGACATCAGACAATGTTGGATGTATGACGTTAAATGCATGCTTTTACCACGCATGCCTTTACAACACGGTTTTTACAACGTATGCCTTTACAACGCATAGTGCTTTGGGGCGCTGGATAGTGAATAGTTTAATTTACTATTCCAACTCCAGTCCCCGTGGATAGTAGGGAAGGTGTTGGATAGTAAATTAAACCTATTCCCTATCCTAGAGCGCCCCCCCAGCGCAATGCGTTGTAATGGTTTGCGTTGTAAAAGTTGCGTCGTAAAGGCACTGCGTGGTAAAAGTTGCGTTGTAAAGGATGTTTCCCGACAATGTTATGTGACATGAGAGAATGGGACTACATGGGATGATGAAAAGTGAGTAGTATCAGAGTGGGTAATGTCTGAGCGTATGATAAAGGGAATATGTATTGAAATGATTGCCACCTAACAAATGAATGAAGTTAAATAACAGTTTACACACCATTTGGTTGCTCCCTTGATAGTGTTTTGGGGAAACTGAAGCTCTTATTTATTTAATAGTCTGTCATAATGAGGCGGATATCCCATCTGCTGTCTTACAATTGCCATATTGTGTAAAGCACTTGTAATGTAGCAGAAAGGACATCTGACACATTGGGATGGAGTATCCCATTCACTAAAATCTAAAAAAAAGTCCTTAGACTCAACAAACAGATACCCTATATATAGAATTGATAATAAACTCTTTGCCATTGTTAAAGACCAAACAACCACAACCGCCAACCTCAGCCAGCTCTGTGATGATCACAGCTCTACATGTGTAAGCTTCTTTGACAATAAGATCAAGAGTATCTGTAATGCTTTTGTTTCCACCACAACTACCTCTGATGCTGCATGTTGCTACTAGTTTAATTTTAAACAACAGTGGTCCCATGCACATATTATGATAAGAACAATAAATATAGACAAAATTGATCTATATTGGTTTTGACATGTCCAGCCGGACAGAGGTCGCAATCTTTACTTGATCAACAATGGAGAAGACAAAGAATTCCTTCAACAATTCACCGTAGTGGGACACAAGCCTGCACTCACGCACATACAGATAATTACAGTTAAAGAAGAAAGGAACAAAACAGGGCTATTAGGCAAAAACTGAGGATTTCTGTGAATTACAATGAGACAGAAAATTCAAGTGGCACCTCTACATATACATGGTACATAATATACGTTCTGTATAGGGTGCCCATAGAGGTCGACGACGTTTCGATCCCACTAAGTAATCATGGGGATCATCATCAGGACATTAGGTGAAGCTTAATGAATGTTACCCTCTATTGCCTAAAAAGGGGAAAGAGAAAGTATAAAAATAATAAGGAGCAGGAAAATTCAGTGAAAATCATGCTAATACGCAGAGTGATGAGAGCGATAATTGGTGTACTGTGTGGAGTAAGTTCCAAGGTGAGATTGACAGGGTGACGTGAACGACGAAAGGTGCTGACGGAAATGGTGGAGTAAAAGGTCGGAAACGGGCAATTTTGCACAGGTTTGTGCTGGCCAAAAAAGAGGAGATAAGCTATGACAGTATCTATGACAGATGGAAGTGCCTGGTTAATAGACAGAGTCGCTCCAATTTCAAAGGAGAACACTTAGGCTATTTGCCGTTTTTGGAGTGTGGAGAAGCGGTAGTGATTCCCAAGAGCCTAGCGTGAAAAAACTACAAGAATGAACGACAAGGTGAGGGGTCTGATACAGTGTTTATAGCGAGGAAAATGTGAGCAGGGGACGTGTAGGGGTACTGGAGTCTTACAGATCGTGGAGGATGAACTTAACCGTGGTGAGGCGCGAACTAGAAGGTGTGGGCGGCGAAAGCTACAATATCTAAACGACGCGTGAAACCGACGCGGTGAAGGACCTTAACCATTGTTTATAGCGTGGAATATTAGAGCGGGGGACGTGTAGGGGTATTAGAGTCTTACCGCTCGTGATGGATGATGAAATTAGCCGTGGTGTAACGCTACCTTGAAGGGTGTGAGAGGCGCGAATAACAGTATCTAAACGGCACGGTGATCAGGAAGTGCAGTGGGCTGGGGCTTACCTAGTGAAGAATAACCCTGGCGTACTTGTGATATCGAGTTGGAGAAGATGGCCGGTCAGGCTACCCTGGGGAGGGAAGGAGGATGAGGGATATTAGGCGGTGTACGCCGGTTAATTACGAATTGCGGGGTGGTGCGGATGAACGGGTGACGTGTCTTACCAGAATCGGGAGCTTCCAAGGACGAGTCAGTTAGATCGCGTGGCCGTGGTAGAGGAACCCTGGGGAAACAAGCGGGCAGTTAGGATTAGGTCCCGCCTATAGTTAAAAAAGCATGGATCGGGAAACAACTGCGGGTACTTACCAGGTCAGTCGGGATGTGTTCCTTCCTGAGAATGCAGTGGCATGTCTCGGGAGGGGAATCTAAACTAAGTAAAGAGAGGGCACTCCTGATAGGTGGATGAGACGGAAGAGGGGACATGGAAATAGATAAGGGGCAATCGGAGTATTGTTCAGGCAGCCAGCTTGGTAGAGTGATATTGGGCAAAGTGCAGTGCACTTCTGATAGGTGGATGAAACGGGAGTGCATAGAAATAGAGATAGGGCAATCGGAGTCTGGTTCAGGCAGCCATCTTGGGAGGGTGAAATTTGGGCAAAGTGCAGTGATAGAAGGTGAAAATAGAGAAGGGAGAATATAGAGGGAAGAGAACATGGTGGTAAGCAAGTTATATCATGTAGAGGAATAAAATCATTTTTAACCCCGATCAGAAGTTAAACAGCCACATGTATAGTACAGTTGTAAAGCCAGGTACACAACAGTCTCTGTATTGCACCTTTCGTCGTTCATCTCACCCTGTCAATCACACCTTGGAACTTAATCCACACTGTACACCAATTATCGCTCTCATCACCCTGCGCCTTAGCATGATTTTCGCCGAATTTTCCTGCTTCTTATTATTTTTATACTTTCCCTTTCCCTTTCCCCTTTTTAGGCAATAGAGGCTAACATTTATTAGGCTTCACCTAATGTCCTGATGATGATCCCCATGATTACTTAGCAGGATCGAAACGTCATCGACCTCTATGTGCACCCTATACAGAACGTATATTATGTACCATGTATATGTAAAGGTGCCATTTGAATTTTCTGTCTCATTGTAATTCACAGAAATCCTCAGTTTTTGCCTAATAGTCCTGTTTTGTTCCTTTCTTCTTTAACTGTAATGTTATCTGTATGTGCTTGGGTGCAGGCTTGTGCCCCACTACGGTGAATTGTTGAAGGAATTCTTTGTCTTCTCCATTGTTGATCAAGTAAAGATTGCGACCTCTGTCCGGCTGGACATGTCAAAACCAATATAGATCAATTTTGTCTATATTTAGTGTTCTTATCATAATATGTGCATGGGACCACTGTTGTTTAAAATTATTATGTTCCCCGAGGTCCTGTGCTGACTCATTGGGCTCCCCTGTTGTTTGTAAGCATGTTGCTACTAGAAAGTAAAGCTGGCAGTCTTGTACACAATCTCGTTGTATTATTTTGAGAAAATCATCTTGTCTCCTGAACAATCCAATTGTTCTCTTGATCACCCACTTGCCAATATAGTAAAATCAATCAGCTCATTCCTACTCCCACTCTGCAAAGACATCACTAACACCTGCTTAGACAAGATGAGAAGTTGTACACTCTTCCTCCTTTTTATTGGTATTTCATCAAACAGAATAACATGTACAGCATACTGGTACATATTATGATAACATTCGCGTCAGATTTCTGACCCAACTATACCAGGTGCACCACATTATAACATATCAAATAAAATAGGGCCACATGTACAAAGGAAACATTTTGCGAACTCCTAAATGCAACTTTTTGCAGCTTGTAATTAGGACCTCGCAAAATGTGATGTACAACAGTATCTCAGACACTGTTTGCGATTCCCAATGGGGTCGCAATTGACCTGCCTCATCAATATTCAAGAGGCAGGTCACAATTTGAGGTCCATTGGCAAAGGGCTGCAATCAAAGGGGATGGTGGCCTGCTGAGGTCAGCAGACCACCATGTCTGTGATTGCTTTTTAAAAAAAAGCATTTTTTCTTTAAATGAAACCCGTTTTCCTTGAAGGAATATTGGCTGCATTTAAAAAAGAAAAACAAAAAGTTTCCTTTAAATTTTTTAAGAGTAAGCAGTGTTGCTTGGTACAACTGACATTCATACTTGTCCTTCGACTCGTTATTAGGAAGTGATGTCCTTGAATCACCCCTTTCTAATACCGACTCACAAACCATATTTTGCGAGTCGGTAATAGGTTACCGACTCGCCAAACAGGGTAGGTACATTGCAAAAGGCTCTTTATCGGTCGAAAACGACCCAATTCTACATTTGCGAATGCTAAAACCTTTTGTGCATGCAGCCCACAGTGCAGTATCTTTTACAGTATCTTTTAATTAACAGTTGCAGAAACAAGAAATTAAATTCTCCCCTCCCACTCCCTCCTCATGCTTCCATCCATTTATCTGGTAAGTGCATTTGGGATAATATCTGAATTCAACCACAGGCCATCTGTAAACCGACATAACTGGGGTTTCCCCTATTTCACCCGGGCTCTCAGGCTTCCCCTCCGTCAGACATTTCAGCTTCCTAATCTCTGCCGGTGGCCCTTTGGAGCCTGGCACATCCATCTTGGGGGTCTGTTTTGGTACTGTTAGGGCCTGCACCATTACTCCCCGAGAATTTAGGTTGTCCACCACCCTCTCGTCCCTGCGCATCCTTCTCATGTGTGCTTCTTCCACCCGCCCATTCCAATAGATCTCTAATCCAGTCCAGCTGCAAGGGGGGTCGTGGGCTCAACCAGCTAATAGCAATATGCCTTTTGGATAATACGAGACCCAGCATTGTAAACGTCCTACTCAGTTTTTTCTTAGCTCTGTCAGGGATTAGACCCAGTAGACATTGCTTAACAATACATGGGACACCCCACCCCGTTATTGTCTTGATTTGGGCCAGTACCTACACCCAGTAGTCCGTAATATAAGACAATTACACACTACGTGGAAGAAATCTGCAGCTATACTTCCACATCTTGCTCAGCATTGGCCCCTGATTGGGTATATAGTCTGTAGCCTCTTAGAGGATAGGATGACTATGTGTATAAAATTGTAATGCAGCAGTTAAAATATTGCATTTATCGAGACCCTGCGGAAACCGTCCTGTATTTTGAGTCAGTGTTTGGGGCTTATGGGGTAGTAGACAACAGAGAGATATGTGACATTCTTTGATGGACCATCGACTGAGTCCATAAAAGGCTGCATAGTTGAAACCCAAAACTGGATGTTTCTTCAAAAAACTCAAATTGGACCAAAACAAAACCAAATGAAAAGCTTTGAGAAGGTTTATGCTCCACAACAAGTCACAATGGTAGATAACTCATAGGCACGTTGGACCATAACCCCCTCCTGTATATGCGCCTAATGAACGTTAAATGGGATTCCACCAATGAAACCTTCTTAAGCCAATCAAGACTTTTATTCCTCTGGATGACTTAAATCAAGTGGTTATATCTCTGTTGGAATATGGTATACCCACCCCCTCTGAACTTCCTGGCTCAGGGAAACCCCTTTTAAAGATATTATCAACTCTACTGCAGGATGAACTGCTGACACATGCCGTGAACACACCTCGTCAGTCCTCGTCAAACTGAAATGACTTCAATCCCTCCACCACCTATGTAATAACCTATAGAATAACATTCCAATGAAATAAGATAGAATCCCTCTTTTGCCTCCTTCAAAGCTAGACTGAAATACCATTTGCTCCTGGCACTTTAAGCCTCTACTGCTGGTCAAATGCATTATTGTGAATACTGATCAAATGTACTAATGTGTATGCACTCTCAGACACTACTGCCTTACTAATGTTTCTTTTTGCATTGCTTAGTCCCACATTGAAATATTTTTAATGTTTCATAACATTTTTAGCCATCATAATGTAAGGCTGGTCCCCTCTTTTTTATGTCAAGCCTAGCAGCGCACATGCATGGTTCTTCAAGGCATGCTGTATCTCCTCTATGAGCATTGATTTTGCCCCTCGCTTCCCATTAGTTCCTTTGTGTGCATGTCTAAATTCCATTCCTTTCTCTGGCTAATTTTCATTTGTATCTCTCCCTTCGGTGGGTGGCTCCTGTCACTGGTGACTGGTCCTGTTACATGTATAATTGCTCTTGTGTGTATTTCATTCACATTTTTGCACTTATTTTTCTTGTTCCTTGGGAAGGTTCTTCTCATGCACAGCATACACTCCGTCGCAGCTTCATCTCCTCCCCCACCCTTTCATCTCACCACTGCTCATGCTGCCGTTGGTGACAGGAGGTGGATGGTAGGCGCGGGGCACCACCCTTCATGTTTGCTAGGGTATTCCCAGGTAGCGTGTTATGTGTGGGTAAACTAACTTTATTGGATGCCAAGCACCTTTTAACCACACACCCTTTTTATTTTCACCATTGCGGGTGCCATTATTTTAAATGTGAAGGCTGCGGCCTGTTAACTACATACCCTCTTTCTGCAGCTCCTTCTCGCTCTTCCCTTTCCTCCCCTCCCCCTCATGAAGGCCCTTGCAACGTCATCATCTCATCACCATTTTGGATTTAAAGCGTAGAGGAAGCTGTTTTGACTCAATGCTGCCTGTAGACAGTCCAGGGAGGACCTGTCTTGGCAGTTCGGGCTGGACTGTTCCCATGGGGCACATGGTCTAGACTGATTTGCATATGGCTGGGTTCAAAGTGGAATGGAAAGGTGAGCAAAAAAACGATGGACTTAGGCCCAGATCTCTATACTGGGTGAGTGTATGCCATTGTTCGACATTCTGTCCATCAACTGTTGTTTTTGCATTTGACACCCCGAGTGGGACGGTATGCTCAGATGTGAGTGCCGTGCTCTCCATGCCACGGAAATCAAGCTATCCTGGCTAATGAGGGCTAAAAGCCCGAAACCGGTCCTAGGATGCTTGTTTCCAGTCCAGGGAGGACCTGGCTTGGCAGTTCAGGCTGGCTGTTCCCATGGGGCACAAGGTCAAGACTGATTTCCATATGCTGGGTTCAAACTGGAATGGCATGGTGAGCAAAAAAACGATGGATTTAGCCCCATATCGCTGTACTGGGGTGAATGTATGACATTGTTCTGTCCATCAACTGTTGTTTTTGCATTTGTCACCCGAGTGGGACAGGTATTCTCCGAGGGATATGCTCTGACGTGAGCCCTGTGCTCTCCATGCCACTGGAATCAAGCTATCCTGGCTGATAAGGGCTGAAAGCCCGAAACCGGTCCTAAGATGCTTGTTTCCAGTCTAGGGAGGACCTGGCTTGGCAGTTCGGGCTGGACTGTTCCCATGGGTCAAGTCTCCTCTGAGCTCTGCTCAGATTTCTCTTCAGATTGGATTTTTCTCTTCATTCTCAACTCTACTATGTTTGATAAGGAAAGGAAGGCTTTATTTAAAGCCTGTGCAACCTGTTCAAAGAAAAGGCTGTACATAGATGACAAGCATAAAGACTGTATATACTGCTTGTATCCTGATCATAAGGCCACAGATTGTAAGATCTGCAGGACTTTCTCTACAAAGACCTTGAGAGACAGGGAAGAACGTCTGTTAACCTGGTTACAGGAAATGAAGTCTTGTAAGGAGGTTCTATCATCTGACAGTGAGGATTCTTCCTCAGCTGTGTCTTCCAGAAGAGCCAGGAAGAGGAGTAGGTCTTCCCCTTCAACTTCATCTGAACCCCCTGTTAAGGCCTCCCAAAAGACCTCTGCTAGGTCTGAAAGGCCAAGTCTTAAAAAATCACCTCACCGGGGTGTAAAGGAGAGGCTGGGACAAGTTGCTGAAGGTACTTCAGATTCCTTCTGTTGCTTCTCCATCAGCTGAAAAGGAGAAGATTTTTAAGAAACCAGTGTCTGTCTCCCAGGAGGGGAAATCAGAAAGACAAAACCGTCCGTCGACGGCGAAGTCTTCAGGTACGTCGATGACGGCGACATCTAAGGTACATCTGGTTTCAGGGAAACATGGCGGCCGCAGGCTAGGCGCGGCTCGCAGGCTCGTAGGCTGACTCCTGAGCCCCTCGCTGCTACAATGGCGAATTAGACTGCAATGCCGTATCTAAGCGCATATTGAGCGATACCCGAGCGATACCAGTTGCGGAGCTTTGGGGGAACTTCAATTAGTTTTTCACGAAGGTGAAGGCGGCTTCGGATGTGCCTGCCGTTTTCTCCGCTCGTCACCGCCTCCAATTCTCCCCTCTGCTGGGGACGGGCAGCCGTGGAGATTAGACGCGGCCACGCGGCCGCTGCAAGGAATATACACATCGCGGCTGTAGCTGGAGGCGGGAGAGGAGGAAAAGAACCACTGAGAGTTGCTGCATTTACCGCTTTGGAAGCGGAGAAGGCGGAGAAGGCAAACGGCACGATTGATGCTGAGAGGGCTGGTTTGTTTAATCACAGGGGCCGTTTCTTTCAAGAACCAAGTAAGCTTTTTTGTTTCTTTGGGGAGGCGCCCAGCGCAGGTTCAAATAAAGAGGTGCAAGACATACAAGATATACAAACGAGGGTTACTAGGAGCAAAACAAAAGGCAGGGATAAGGAAACTGTGCTGGAGGAAGAAGTACTTCAACTCCCAGAGTGCACCTCGGTGGGAGCTAAAAAAAAAGTTTAGGCACCAAAAAAATAATTAGAACCAGTTAATGATAGACATACTACCCTAAAACAGCCTAAAAGCAAGAGTAAGAGCAAAAAATCCAAAGGACCTGGGGACATAACTCTGTCGTTGCGCTCATACTTTAGAGCTCTGCCACAAGTTTTACAGATCACACAAGATATGGTGGAAGCCTTGAAAAACCAAAATATACAGCAGGATAAACAGTCTGAATATGGCATGTCTATCTCGAGATCAGATTTAACAGAGGCTACTTTGTCGGTGGGGGGACCATCAGAAGCTCCTGTGGAAGTTACTCAGTCTATTTTGTCAGAAACATATACAGAGTGTGCTGTAGAGAGTCTAACAATCGCACAATTAAAGGAAATTTCAGAGAAAGAAATCCTAATAACAACTAAAACTGGCAAGAATAAAAAGGCAATCCCTCAAAACTCAGATCCAGCGCTTGGAAGTGCGCTCGAGGCAATAGTCTCCTCTATATCAGAAATGAGAGAGGAGATAAGACAGGATTTTGTAATCTCTAAAACTAACCAAGCAGAGATTAGAGTTACTTGTTAAGAGTTGGGACAAAAAGTCGAAGGCCTTTGTGAGAGAATGGAGGCACTGGAAAGCTCAGTAGGCCTACTGACCACAAATCTGGAAGCAGCTAGATCCAAAATTCACACTCTCCAAAGAGACGGGGATGACATGAGAGAGAGAATTGAAGTTTTAGAAAATTACTCCAGACGTAACAATATTCGACTCCTTAAAATACCAGAGGGGAAGGAAGGAGGGGACCTTAAGGATTTTATTGTACATCTAATAAAAGACACACTAAATTTGGAGGAAACTGTTGAAGAGCTAGAGAAAGATATCCAGCGAATACATAGGGATCCGTTCCGTATGAACCCGGCAAGAACTAAACCAAGGAAAATTCTAATCAATTTTTTGACATACGCTCTCAAAGAGAACATTTTAAATCTTGCTCTAAAAGCTGGTTCAATAAAGGGTCCCGATTTCATTTTCCAGATACGATCGGACCTCTCAAAGACTACACTAGAGAGCAATGGGAGCTGGGCAACGTATGGACAAATTTAGATCACCTGGTGCAACGGTACAGATGAGATTCCCTGCATTCCTCCGAATTATGTATAATAACAAGATGCATAATGTTCGTTCCACTCACGACGCTGATGAACTACTTGACTCTATTAGGGATCATGCTCAAGCTCAAGCTCAGGCGCATAAGACAAATTAAGAAAGATAATTTATAGTCACAGGGTCAATGATATATTTTTTTTTTTTAAAAACACTAAAGGAAAAAAATATATATAAAAGGAGGTACAAAAAAAAATTTTTTTTTAAAATAAAAGAGTAAGAAGAGCACAAATATCCACCTTGAGTAAGATAATCATATGCACGAAAATTTAGCACACTAAATTCACCCTCTTTCTATACAATGGTGGCTTCTTACAATTATGGCTCAGATACGGCTACCTCTTCTATTTTTTTATGAAAAGTGGAAGCAGTGGAGGGGTCAAGGATAGGCTCATGGCGGGCGGAATCTGGCTCAACACCAAGCCAGAATAAGTAAGGGGGAGTTTCCTAGGGTGGGGTGAGGGGGAGGGGACGCAAGAAAGCAAAAAATCCTCATTTGTCAGTTCAACTTAAGGTTCTAGAAACCAACCTTTCTCAAAACTTAATTATTAACATGCTAAATTCGGAAAAATATCGAATCTCAAAGGTAAAAATAAGGGAGAATGGTAGGGGAGGAAGTTAAATTATGACAAATATAAATTTTATGTCCTGGAATGTCAATGGTCTGCGAGTGCGAGGAAGAAGAGACCGGATTTTACAATACCTGAGAGATTCGCAAGCGCAGATCATTGTGTTGCAGGAAACTCACCTTCTCAAATCAGAGGCTACTAATATACTAAGGAAACAAAGGTGGATAGACAAATTTTGCTCCACTGACCGTAATGCGAATGTAAGAGGGGTAATATTCATCTTTAAAAAATCTGTAAGAGTGCAAGGAAGACAAGACAGGAAGATGGCTGATAGTTAAAGTTTCTCTTGAGGGTCAGACTAGGATATTGATTGGTTATTATGGTCCTAATTTAGATGACCCATCACAACTGGACGCCGTAAGGAACCAATTAATATCAGCCCAGGAGCCAATAATCTGGATGGGAAACTTCAACATTGTTCTTGACCTAAGATTAGACAAATCGACTAAATCTAGAATTTCTAGCACCGTAAAATCAAGAGAAACCCTTAAATCAATCATGAAACATCTAGGATTGGCGGACTTTTGGAGAGAAAGAGTGGGCAATAAACCAGGAGTGTCCTTTAGAAACAGTTGTTTTAAACATAAATCCAGAATCAACTATGCTTTCTTCAGTTACTGTCTAAAGGACACCCTAATATCAATAGACTATCTACCGTCACACTTATCAGATCACTCCGCCCTAGAATTTACTTTGAAAACAGATAACCCAGTTAAACACCCTTCCCGGTCTTTTGATCGGACACTTTTGCTGGAGGAGGAGGAGGTCAAATTTCTGTCAGATGAGACCCTAACCTTTTTTGACATTAATAAAAATTCTGCTACCCCTACAGTGGTTTGGGAGACTTTTAAGGCTTTCCTAAGAGGGCAGTGTTATATTCTTGCTCATTACTTTTCCTTTAAGTGTACTGCTGTGATCGCATGCCAGTGCATGAGACATGTTTATCTTTGAGAGTGTTCTGTGTTCCAGAGCTGGTTAGCTAAGGCTATTAACTGTTGAAGCAGGTAGTACAGCCTGAACTAAGATACTGATGGATGTTATTCGTGCTGCTAATAAATCAAGACTTCTTTTATCTTAAATCTGACTGGATTATTACTACAGGCAGATTACTAACAGGGCCTCTTACAGGCGGAAAATATATAATGAAAAAATTAGGACACTAGAAAAGGACATGAAACTTTTAGAATTAAGGGTGGACTCGAAATTAGCAACATCTGCAGAGCATGAAAAAACTGGCCGAATTGAAAAATCACATGGAAAATATTCTACAAGAAAGAATAAATAAAAGGTGGGAAGTGAGTAAATCCTCCCATTTCGAGTTCGGGGAAGCTGCAGGGAAAATATTGGCATGGAAAATAAAAGCTTAATCCTTAATTATATTAGAGAAATTAAGATAGCAGGAGAGATTGAGACAAGATCAACCAATCAAGAAATAGGGATTGCCTTCTTTGAATTTTTTGAAGAGATTTACAAAGAATATCTCCCCAATGACCAACAAGCAAGCGATAGGTGGTTAGATGCTATTACACTTCCAACTCTATCAACGAATCAGAGTAAATTGTTAGAGAAGGAGATCTCTGTGGACGAAGTAATAAAAGCAATTTCCCACTCAAAAAAGGGAAAAGCGGCAGGGCCGGATGGTTTGCCCGGAGAAATTTACAGATCCCTTGAACATATCATAGCTCCAGAGCTCACGGCACTTTTTAATGGTATTCTAATAAAGGGAGATCTGCCACCTAAATCTTGGGGAGAAGCCATCTTGGGGAGAAGCCACAATAGTACTCATTCCTAAACCTGGAAAATCTCCATTAGAGTGTGGGTCATATAGACCAATATCACTTCTTAATAGTGACTACAGAATATTCACAACTATTATCTCCACAAGACTGGCTAGCGTCATTAGTAATATTATCCACCCAGATCAAAAGGGATTTATCAAAGGTAGACAACTAGCGGAGTTAACTCATGAACTTGTGGGGGCCATAGACATCGTAACTGCCGTCTCTGTACCCCTGGCTACTTTGACCCTAGACGCAACGAAAGCGTTTGACAGAGTCAATTGGCTCTCTCTAAATGACGAATTAAAAAAATTCAATTGTGGGGAAGGGTTTTGTAGAACAATTAAACTACTATATAACACACCCTCTGCTAGGTTAATGATTAATGGGGGTTTAACCGATGCCTTTAACATATCTAGAGGTACAAGGCAGGGCTGCCCGCTTTCCCCGCTCCTCTTCAACTTATACATCGAACCGTTCGCTCAACTTTTAAGGGACGAGGCTAATATTCCATCTTTTAGCTATGGAGAGTGGGAAAGGCGGGTAGCATTATACGCAGATGATATTTTGGTCTTTACATCTGACCCAGTCAAGGCACTTCCAGTTATCATCGCACGTGCAGAAGATTTCAGCCATATTTCGGGCTACGACATTAACTCCAGCAAAAGGGAGATAATGGTATGGAACCTTCCAAATATTCAGCTAGGGGCAAATATCTCAACATCTATGCGTTACTTAGGAATAAGAATAACCCAGGAAGTGGGCAATATCGGACAAAATAACTTAGAAAGAATACATATTGAAAGCAAAAAACTTTTAAAGTCCTGGTCACATCTACCGCTCTCCATAATGGGTAGAGTAAATCTAGTTAAAATTTGTATCCTCCCTAAGTTCACTTTTATTTTTAATACTATCCCAATCACATTTGAGCCGAAACAAATCGAAAAATCTCAAAGAGAAATTAACTCCTTTATATGGAACTATAAAACAACAAGAATAGCATGGAAAAAATTAAGAAGAAGAAGGGAAAAGCGGAGCCTTGCACTTCCAGACTTGTTGTACTATTCCTGGGCCTTCCAGATGTCACACTCAAGAATGTTATTAAAAACGCCATCTAATCTTACTCCTAACTCTATATACAAAGCAATATTACTGGGGGCGAATTTAACACCAGAGGGCTTTATGTTTAAATTTGGAAGTCCGAAATTTTTCAAAAAAATTAAACTTCAAATGGCACAATCATGGGCTAAAAATTGGACTAACATAAGAAAAAAATAGGCCTGTCATATTACTCTACTTATTCCCCAATTTGGGGCTCACCCGGCTTACCACCATGTTTGAAAGACCGCCTCTCAAATATCATAAAGCAAGCAGGTATTATAAGGTGGGGTCAATTGTTTATAGACGGGAAATTAATAGCCTGGAACAAATTACACGAATTAGTAGGATTGGGGCTGTCTAGGTTCAAATACATTCAATTAGACAGCTGGGCGAGATCACAGAGCCGTATAGACACCAACATTGGGAAAATTAGCACACTAGAACAAATGCTGGTAGAGCGACCCATTGGAGGGAAAGATGCTGGAGGAAAACGATGGGGAGTTTAAACTATCAGATGAGTTATGGGGATCAGCGATTAGCACTCCATGCGACGAGATATGGCAACAATCTTGCGGATTATTGAACAAAACTGTAAAACCCGCATGATTAAGACGTAACCATCTCTTTTCAATTCACCGTGCCTATATAACACCACTAAAACTGTCTAAATTCCTACCAGACAAAAAATGTAACAAATGTAACATGGTAGGTGCCAGTGACATACATATGTTCATAGAATGCCCGGACATTTCAAATTTCTGGGAAGAGGTGAAGAACACTCTAAATTCTATTCTACATACATCTCTGTCAATAACCCTTTCACTTGTTATTTTTGGAATAGAAGAGAATATCAAGGGCAAGGCGAAATCTTTTCTTTTCTATGCAATTTTATTGGTGAGAAGACAAATTTGTATACAGTGGATAGAAAAAACACCCCCATTACACTCTCAGTGGCTTTCATCCCTATATGAAACTTCTAAAATGAACCTTAAAAGAACAGCTAGTAAGCGCAATTTGGCCTTTTGGGACCTTTTAATCTACTGGAGGTGAACCCGGGTTTTTTTTTTTTCCCCCGGGTCCGAGGATTATGCCATCAACGCTCCTGGACCAGGGCCAGCCTACTATCGATTTGGTCCTACAGGTTGAAAAATACCTAGATGGAGTTAAAGATACCCTCTTTCCTTTTTTGGGACATCTCTGCCACCAGAAAATCAAATCACGCCTCAAAGTCGTGCAAGGTGGTTGGTATTACCCTTGTTGGAAAGGGAAGGCAAATGAGGAAAAAAAAAAAAATGATGTTGCAGGATTACAAGAAAAGGTTTCCGTCGCAAGTTTCTGAGCAAACGCAGTCACCTCCTCCATCGATTCCTGACACTTCTTCAACTGCAGTGATTCCTCAGGTATCTCGTCCTCCGGAATCAGAGCCTAGAGAAAGCCACCAGGAGATTATTGCTGTTCATGATGATGATGATTCATCTGACGAGGATCAATGTATTCATCAAGTCCCGGATCCTGATAAAGAGTGGGACGACTATATCATTCCAGATCCGGCCTCACCATTGCTGCATCCTGTTGACTCTCCTCCAGCAGACATCGGAGGTTTCCATAACCTTATGGAGAGAGGGTCCAAGAGGTTTGGCCGTCCTGTTACTACCGTGCAGTCAGACTGTTTCCTTTATGATTTCAAGTAACCTTACAGGAAGTCTGTCTGTTCAATCCCAATCGTGGAGCATGTATGATCTGAGGGTACTAAGGTGATGCAAAATCCGGCTACAGTCATCCCTGTTCTTCCGCGGTTGGAGAAGAAATATAAAGCTCTAGAGAACAGTCCTGCTTGCCTTACAGGTCAACCGAAGCCGGACTCAGTTATTTCCCAGGCAGCTCAAATAAAGTCTAAGAATCCTTCGTCACCCCTTACAACACCTCCAGGTAGACGCCTGGACAATGTGGGTAAATGATTCTCCTCAATGTCTAGCCTTTTAGTTCGAGCGGTGAATGCGCTTGCAATCTTTTTTTTTTATATTTCTTTTTATTAAAGCAAGGCATCACAAATAAAAACACGATACAAAGGAATACTTTCCCACCACATGTTACATCATTTCGAGGAAGGGAGGGGAGACATAGGGAACAAGATACATACAAATCAAAAGATTCATGGGGATGGGGAAATATCAAACACAGAATCTGTAGGTGGTTCACAGATCTCCCCCCGTCTTGATTTCAGGACACCCACACCGACACCCACTTTCGGGGTCGGCCTCTCGCTACATAAACAGTCTTTTCACAAAACATACACCAATCCAGGTCTTCCTTCCATCCCTCAAGAGTTCGAGTACGCTCGGATCCCCAAAGATGAGCTATATTTCTCTTCGCTATCATATAGCCCAGTTTGGACCATCTCGTCTGTGCCAAGTTAAGATCAGTGGGCTCCCAGACGTTAAGGAGGCATCTCTTTGCTTCCGGCATCAATGCCACCCCCAAAACCTCATGCATTGTGTTGTGGATCTTACCCCAGTACTCTGCAATACATTCCCAAAGGATATGAAGGAAGGTGCCCACGAGACCACAACCCCGTCTACACAAACCTTCCTCCGACAGCCCCATCCGCACAACGCGGGGTCAAGTGACGTAGACCCTGTGTGATATCTTCAACTGCACAAGCCTTAATCGCGCCGGAATTGCAACCTCCTTGGGCGAGGGGACAGCCAACCGCCAGTCCTCATCATCCAACTCCAAGCCATCTCGCGTCCATTTATCCCTCAAATCTGTAAGGAGATCCACTCTATGATTAATTAATTTCTTGTATATCAGGGAAATAGCTTTCTCCTGGAAATGACCATCTAAAACCCTATCCTCAAGGGGTGAAGCCTCCGGTAAATTCACCTCCGAAGGCAGACCAGCCTTCAATGCGTGTCAGCCCTGTGCATAGCGGAAATATTCGGTTCTACACAGCTCAAATTCGCCCTGAAGCTCTTCGAAGGCCTTGGTCTTACCTTTATTCCAAATATGACCAATAGTGGAGATCCCTATCATGCCCCACTTATCAAAACCTCGTGTATTCCATAATTTGCCCAATATTTCCGAATCAAACAGTGGGGTGGTTAACGACAGTCGGTTTCTCCATCCAATTGAGCTTGTGGCATTGTGCCAGAACCGCACCGCATGTTGAGTTGGCCCTGTCAAATTCAGCATCGCCGAATTAGAATACAATGCCCTATCATAACTGCCTCCCGGGAGGAGCCATCTATCCATCATGTATCCAGGATCGGTCACAGATCCATACGTACCCTGGTTTATGGCAGCCAGCTGGGAAGCCCAGTAATACCGTTTGATATCGGGGAGGGCAACACCCCCATCATACCATGGGAGTGTTAATTTAGCTAAGGTAATACGGGGTCTGCCGTCCCATAACAGACTACACTGCAATCCCTCCACCTCACGGAAATTACTGGCCGGCACGATATCCAGGTTATTTTGGAGGGCATAAAGAAAACGAGGCAGGGCCATACCCTTCCAATCTTGGGTAGATATGATCGCCTAATGTGGTGCGGTTTATCCCCGTTTTTGGATCAGCTTCCAGATGGTGCCAAGGTAGAAGCCAAGAAGATCCTTGAGGAAGGTGCACGTTCTTCTTCGGAAATAAAAGATTGTGCTATGGATATAGCCACCACCTCCTTTCGAGCCTTGGCATGGTCAGCAGGTTTAAGACGTCAGGGGTGGCTTTGGGCTACCTGGTTTTGCCAAGAAGTTCAGAATAAGATCCTGGCCTTACCTTATGATGGGGATGTGCTTTTTGGCAAACATATAGATGATGCCCTTCAAGATATCAAAAAGGACACAGACACAGCAAGGTCCTTAAGGACATTGCAATGCCACAAGGTTCCTTTCAGGGGAGCTAAAGGGAGAGGTTTTTCGTTGTACAGAGGTGTTAACCAACAACCCTACTCCTCTTATTCACAATCGTCCCAGTCGTACAAGCCACAATACTCGCAACGCCAAGGTCAATTGGCATCTTTCTCGCATCAACCATCAAGAGGGCGACAGGGTCGTCAGGGAAGAGATAATTCTAAGCGACAATAGCGGTCTCCAGGCTCTGTCTACTGTTCCTCCCCCTCCAATATCATCAGTGGGGAGCAGGATATCAAAATACCTCCACAATTGGCAGATCATTACTTCGGATCGGTGGGTCCTCAACATCATACAATGTGGCCACACACTAGAGTTTCTAGATTTTCCACCATCCAGAGCCCCTCGTGCCACAGATATAAAAACATCGGAATCTTCTACGTCTCGAAGCTCAGCAACTACTCATCAAAGGAGCGATAGAATTTGTTCCTCAGTCCCAATGAGGAGAAGGTTTCTATTCCAGGTTTTTCCTGGTTCGCAAGACAGAAGAAAAGTGGCACCCAATTCTAGACCTGAGGGAGCTCAACGCCTATCTCATAAAACTCTCATTTCAGATGGTTTCTCTCCAGGATATTTAGCGTCTCCTA
Organism: Lissotriton vulgaris; assembly: GCF_964263255.1. NCBI lineage: Eukaryota > Metazoa > Chordata > Amphibia > Caudata > Salamandridae > Lissotriton > Lissotriton vulgaris. The sequence continues at coordinate 903,018,886 of NC_141687.1, forward strand.
AATCCTGGCGATTATATGTCAACTCTAGATCTCGAGGACGCATACTTTCATGTTCTCATTCATCCGGCCCACAGGAGGTATCTTCACTTCACAGTAGCCAAGAGCCACTTTCAGTTCAAGGTCCTGCCTTTCAGACCACAATCCGCTCTGCGGATATTTACAAAGGTATTGGCCCCAGTAGCAGCATACCTAAGAAGGCAGTCTCTGCAAGTGTTTCCCTTCCTGGACGACTGGCTGATAAAGACTCCATCCTCTCAAGCGACCACAAGGGCGGTTGAGGATTGTATTCAACTCTTCAATCACTTGGGTCTGGGTCTCAACAAGAGCAAGTCTGTCCTACGTCCATCCAGGTTGGCAAGATTTCTGGGGGCCATTCGGGATACAACTCATTGCAAGGCTTTCCCTTCAGAAGAGAGAGCGAACAAACTGATTCTTTCTGCCAACCGATTGCAAAGGAAACAAACTCTTTCAGTCCGTCAATACAAATCCCTTCTTGGATTGATGTCATCTTGCATTACCTTAATTCCGCACTGCAGGCTTCACATGCACCCCCTCCAAGAGCAACTAGACTTGCAATGGCGTCAGGCAGAGGGATCGTTCGACGACAGGATAAAAGTCACTCCTATCATGAGGAAGGTGATCAGGTGGTGGACTACAAAAGAAAATATTGCGGAAGGTCTCTCTTTTACTATTCCTCCTTATCCATTAGTTCTGACCACAGACGCCTATCAAGAAGGTTGGGGGGCGGTATTACAGAATTTTCAAGTAAGCGACCACTGGTCTCAAGAGTTACGCACCTCCCATATCAACCTTCTGGAACTACGGGCGATTCGGCTGGCTTTGCAGTCGTTTCTTTCAAAAATTCGGAACTCCACAGTCCTGGTCCGTAGGGACAACACTACGGCCATGTATTATATAAACAAGCAAGGCGGAACGAGATCCAAACTCCTTTCGAAAGAAGCTCAGGAGATCTGAGAGTGGGCTATTCGTCATCAGATATCTCTCTCAGTGGAACATCTTCCGGGCTCCCTCAATATGAAAGCGGATTCCTTGAGCCGCCTAAGGTTGGTTTCTCACGAATAGAAACTGGATCAGAGAACTCTCGAAGGAATATTCTCTCGTTGGGGCACTCCTGTTCGCTACTCCAGAAAACAAGAAATGCCAATTCTTCGCAAGCAGGTATCACCATCATAGATCGTTGGGAAATGCTCTTTCGATAGCCTGGTCAGGCGCATTTGTTTATGCCTTTCCTCCAATTCCCCTGATTCCAAGAATAATGAGAAAACTCAAGATGGAACCCTGCAAAATGATTTTAATAGCTCCAGCTTGGCCCCGCCAATTTTGGTACACAGAGCTCTCCTTCTGTCTCAGGATCAGCAGATTCACCTGCGTCCCATACCAACCCTTTTGACGAGGTCCCACGGCCAAGTAAGGCATCCGGACCCGAGTTCCCTGCAATTGACAGCTTGGCTCCTGAGTACCGAGAGTTCAGATCTTTAGATATCCCTCAGGATTGCAAAGAAATTTTAGCTCAGGCTCGGGCCCCAAGTACGAACAAAACCTATCGAGCAAAATTGAAGTGTTTTTGTGCATAGTGCCACAAGGAAAATCTTCATCCATTCACTTCAGCTCCTTATAAGATCTTACCGTACATTTTGTCTTTGGCCAAGTCAGGTCTTCTACACTCTTAAATCAAAGTGCATCTTGCAGCGATCTCTAGGTTCAGACGAACAGCCTCTGGTCCTTCTCTCTGGTCCGCAAGAGTGATTAAACAATTCCTGAAAGGTTTATTCAGGGTTTATCCTCCGGTTAAGCCTCCTCCTCCATTATGGCAACTCAACCTGGTTCTTGCCATCTCGTGACGACTCCTTTTGAACCTATTCATAAGGCGGAGATGAAATTTTTGTCATGGAAGGTGGCTTTTCGTCTGGCAATTACATCGGCCAGAAAAGTTGGAGAACTTCGAGCTCTCACGATTGTTGATCCTTTCTTACAGTTCAAGAATGACTCTTCCGAAATGTATTCCAAAAGTCCCTTCGGATTTTCACTTGAATGAACCTGTTGTTCTACAATCTTTTTTTCCTCGAGCTTCGACTCTGGCGGAAAGATCTCTCCACACTTTGGATGTCCAAAGATGGCTGAAATTTTATCTCCTACGCACAAAAGATTTCAGAAAGACTTTGCAACTTTTTGTCGCTTTTAGCGCTCCAAGGAAAGGCTTGCCCTCGTCAAAGCAGGGGATATCACGTTGGATTGCCAGCACAATTCATTTCTGTCATCAGGCGGCAGGGAAGCCGCTGAGGGGACGGATCAAGGCGCATTCTACGAGATCTGTGTCATCATCTACGGCTCTGTTCTCTGGCGCCCCTATCAAGGACATTTGTAGGTTTCGCTACATGGAGCAGTGCCCATTCATTCACGAAGCACTACTGTTTGGACTCTTCCACAAGGAGTGAGACAGCAGTCGGACAAGCAGTCCTGAGGAATCTATTCTAGTGAGCGGTGAGCTTTCCCTTCTATCCCTCCTTCTTTTATTGCACATTTTGTATCTGATAATATTGCCTATCTATGGTTTCAAAGTGTTTTGTCTAACTATGGTAATACTTATACTGTGATGTGCTGATATGCATGTAACAAAATGTGCATTTGTTGCTTACTGCTAGCTACTCTGATACAAAGCATGGGAATCTATGAAAGTCCAATACTGGGGCAAGAAAACAAGTTACTTACCTGTAACTTTGGCTCCCCAGTATTGGTACTTTCATAGATTCCCATGCTCCCACCCGCCTCCCCTGGGAAAGCTTAGCCTTCAGCAAACGTGATTACTATTACACAACGGCTACAAAAATCTGAGGCTCTGAGGCTCTCTCAGGAAGGTTCTAAGGGGTGAGGCTACTCTGATTGGTTGTTGTAATTGTTTGGTCTCTTTTACAAAAAGAGGCGGATAGGCTACAAAATGAGATGAGGCCTAGGCCTGTCTTTCACTTTTGTACCTACTGCTATGGTATTTTCTATTTACCGAGGCTCCCATTCCGACGACGGGGGAATGATACAAAGCATGGGAATCTATGAAAGTACCAATACTGGGGAACCAAAGTTACAGGTAAGTAACTTGTTTTCTTCTTCAGCACGGAAGAATATCTTCTCCCAATTATCGACATTCCTGAATACTTTGTAACAGGTCTCCTCCATACCTAACTCCTAAAACAAAGGCGTTAGTCTAACTAACAAGGAAGATGTCCTTGCACCTGCAACAGAGACATGAGAACAGAACAACCCTGCACGCACATGAATTTCGATGACTGCCTCCAAATGAGAGCTCTACCAGGGAAAAAATAAATTTCAGGCCTACAAATTCAGCTAACATAAGAAATTTGAATAGGCCTTTCATAGCAAGAAAGAGAAAATACTCCATCTAGGCCTTTGACATCAAATTAACACCTATCTATAAAGATTTTATCTGCAAGCACTAAATTTCATCACATTTAAGGCACAATTAATCATCTCTATGGCTGCAGACTTCAATATAGTGCACGTTTAAATCTAATGCATTACATTACACAAGAGCTACTCTGTTAGGCATTTGCAATGAACATCGAAAACTACATTATTCCACCTAAATGCCATTTTACTTTTCTTGTATGGCACGACTCATTCCAAAACTTCATTACCATCAATTATTACAACACAATTTACTAGCTAACGTTAACACACATAAGAATATATGCGGGTATTGACTATTCGAGAATATAATGTACCCCTACAAATTCCAGAATTTCACTACGCTCTATCAACTGCTTTTCTTATATGCTGCAGGCACCGTATTTAGCTCCTAGTAATTGCCGCACTAAACTGTGCAGTCGGCCACCCGGTCAACCCTGACCTCCCTCCCATAAGAAGTACTCAAGCCGCTTGTTGGGAGTATTTATTTTATTTTATTTTATTTTTTTATTTTAATTTCTTATATAGCGCTGGAATCAATCCCGTAAGGGTATCTCCGCGCTTTGCCAGCCATAGGATCATCAGGTAGTGGGACACAAGGAGTTAAGAGGACAGAAATGCTTCTTGATAAAGAAGGGTCTTTAATGTCTTTCTAAAAGACAGGTGGTTGGTGGTCATTCTTACATTGGTGGGGAGCTTGTTCCATAAGGCAGGTCCAACCGAGGAGTATTGGGAGTGACGAGCTGGAAAGCACAGCACAGAGGGCATACCACTTTTATACCTCAAGGAACTTTTTTGCCATTTTTATTCAGCACAAACTAGTTTAGGTACATTACGTGACTTGTCCAGAATCACAGGGTTTTGAGTTGAAGGCGGGACTTATTTTTAAACGTCCTGTTAACTAACATTCGCCCTCCCATCCTTCAAACCTGTTTTCCACACCCAGACGATTACAAAGCCAATCACTCTTTTTTTTTTTATTCAAGTAATTTTTATTAAGAGAACATACAAGTAAAGGAAATACATGTATGTATGGACACAGGTAGATGAATGGAAATTAGTAAAATAAAAGGAGAGAATGAAAACAATGGAAACAATAGAAACTATAAAAATGGATCCGACCTAAGTAATACATACAAATAAATAGTTGTTGCTTACATAAAGGAGCACTCAAACACTTAATGACTACACCCAATATTCACATAATGATCATTTCTATATGTTCTGGCTTTCCAGCTTTACCACTCTTCTGTTGCCCGTTTGCCTTTGTGTGTCTGTGTAAATGGCTGCTATTTAGCTTTTGACTGTCTGCTTTTTTCACAGTTTCTTTCTCTCTTGTGGCATTCTTCTTCCTTTGTTAACCTCTGCATCTTATTTCTCTGTGCATTTGAATGCCTCTTTTTGATATCTTGTTCTATGTACTGTGCCTCACGCCTTTCCTTTTATTGGCCTCTCCTCTGCTGTCGTTCTTGGTGTATCCCCGTCCCCTCTATCTGACTGTGTCTGTGGCTGTTACCGAGTGTGTGTTTGTGTCTGCCTTGCTCTTTGGGTCTCTTGCTATGTTCTTTTGTTGTTCCCCTCTGTCACTTCTTTTGATTGGCTGGAGAGACCCAGGCTTTCGGGGACACCGAAAGTGCCCACTCAACATATTCAAACGAAAGCTCAAACATGACTTGAGCAAGGAGTAATGTCAACAAGTTAAACTCGTTTTAGGCTTAAAGGCACCTTAAGGCAGGTTTTGAATTTGTATTTCTGCTTTGGGGCGCCTGCTTCTCAACATCATCATAACCTGCAAACACTCAGGTTGTATCTAGTTTGGGCTGATTCTAAACTTTTCCGTAAGCATGAATTCTTCAATTTTCTGTTGCACAGAAAACGTTGTCACGTCTTTTATGGTTACCTTTGGGAACCGCTTTATGCGAGAACCTGTCTCCCTGTTGTAATAATTAAACTGATCCCTTATTGTAAACGTGAGTTTTTTTCCTGTGATCAGGGTATTTAGTGAAATATGGAAGTGCAAGGACTCACTTTACAGAGCACCTGTTTGCTCCTGAGAAATGCCAGGGCTGGCAGCAGTACTGAGAAGTGCTTCAAATAAAAGAAGTGCAGGGGCTTGAAAGCAGAGAGGACCTGCTCATTACATCACGGTCTGTGATTGCTTGTAACCTCCTACGTAGAGGTCCTCGATGCACGCATTGATTTACTACAAACTTTCATGTATTTAATGGCAAATGTAATGTAATGGATAATGTGCTGCATGGCTAAAGACTTATAAGTTCTCAAAGGCGACATCTATTGGCTATGCCAATGCTTGTTTCTTTAAAGAGTTTAAACTTCCACCTGCACGGTGTCCACGTTATAGAAAAATGAACCGTAAATAGAAAATGAAGGCTCAGCCACACCATCAAATTATGATCTCCCACCATTCATAATGATGTTTGTCGATTTTGAGAGTTGGCCCCCGTTTGCACAAGAGTTAGGTGGAGAGTATATTGAGTTGAAGTAATAAAACTGATTATATTTTCTAATGTTTGCTTTTAAAAAAAATATGACGTTAATGTGCAACCATGTTATAGGCTACCATATATACATGTCTTACATAATATATATGCTCTTTGCTGGGGGAACTCGACAGTAGTAACTTTCACTTTAGTCATTGTTGTCAATTAACCCTGATATGTGGTTCCCCCTTATTTTATTCACTTTCCTACTTGAAAAAGTGACCTCTTCCTTACTTAATGTTCATCCAGTCAGGCGAATACATTTTAATACAGAGCTCTAGTTGGACTAGTTTTTCGTCATCTGCGCATTGACACATAATTGTGATGGGGGGCGAAAGGACCCCAAGGACTCTGGCTGTAAAGTTTCGATAAGACTAACCAAGGGTTTCCCTAGTGCAACACAAAACAACATTTCACTATACGCTAGTGTCCAAAAACTCTTCAAGAGCACCCATTTAATGCCAGCTTCTCAGGATACCCACTGTGTCTTTATGTAAAGAAGTTTATTGCAAGTTAATTGCTTATAAGCGCATGTTAAGAGAAAAATGTGGAAATCTGTATTGGACCTAGATTGGACACCTCTACACTTTCCAAAAACCGTAACCATTGGTTTTGTGTGTGTTTCTTTAAATATGTATAGTAGAATCTCGTGTAGTATAAAAACACATTGACACAAATGAAAACAACCTTGAGTGTCTCAGGAATCGTCTTCAATTACGAGTTTTATTAATTGCCACCGAGGCTGCGGCCTCGGAGTTCGATCAGTGGCTACCCTAAGTGACCGTGGCACGAGGCTCGTGTTATCAGGTTGCAAAGGCAACATCAAGGCATATGGCATTTCACGCGCAAATCGTTCCAGTTAAATCAGGGCCCATGAATAATTCAGGCTTCCTGATTTCACATTATTTCTCGTGCCAGACATCAAAATTGGTGTTTATCCCCTTCCACCCTTTCATAAATAATTTTGTTCGTTAGAACCTACCCTCATAATGAGCATTCACTCCAGATTCACACCGGCAATCCTTTAAATAGATGTATGTACATGTTTTATTCCTGTTCCTTATTAGTAGTATTAGTGTTCGTGAATGCATTTTACAGCTCCATTTATTGCAGGCTATGGATTACACATGCCACTGCTCAATGCGCGCGCTGCCGGCGTGGAATTCAAACATTTCTCATTGGTTACATTCCTATTAATAAGAAAATGGCAGACCGCCGTTGGTCTTACCGCTATTGAGGTTAGGGATGCTTATCATTAAAAAAAACAGTGGTCATTTCGGAGTGCTGAGGTAAAAATGGTTGGCCTAGAGCCAATCATGTAAAAGGCAGCAACTCTGCTGAGATCGACCTGCGTGCCTCACAAAGCAAAACGGGTGAGTGCCAGGCTTTTGGCTTTTGTCAATGCTTGTTTTGTTTTGCCATGGTTTTTTACAACTATTTTTGAGGACCTACTGGGAATTCGCAATATAAAAATAAACATTAGCTGAAAGCGAAAATGTTGTTTGACCTCATAAAACACATTGTATGTATATATTATTAGGTATTACATTATCCAAAACCCATTTATTTTGCTTAAAAAAATATAAATGTATATATATATGTATATATATATATAATTTCAGCAAAATAAATGGGTTATGGGTAAGGAACGTCCGCAGAGGACATACTGGGGGGAGGGGGAAGATGGCGGCCGGACGCTAATGCCGGTCGTGAGCTCCGCACCCTTTTTCTCAAAAAGACCATGGGAGGAAGCGGCTACGAACGGACCGGAGTCTGTGAGATTTCTGCAATACAAAACTAAGGAATCGTAATTACGAAAGACTACTTCATTACATCTAAGGGAACTTTTTTTTGCAAGTATCAGCCTGCCGATGGCGGGGAAAAAATTATGAAGCAGAACCACGATCAAGCACATCGCCTCACCTTCGCAGCCCGCACCTGCGGCAGCTTGCCGATGGCCCCTGGGCGAATTTGAGTTGTGTTCATCGGAGCTTGCCAGGAGGTGATACGGGGATCGGGGAGCTGGTTTGAGGTCTGGTGTGGGCTGGCTTAGATCTGGTATCGACGTGGCGTTCGGGGTGATGTTCGGTGTGGTGGCAGAGGAGGCGGTTTGTTTTCGGAGGAGAGAGGGAGCAGGAGCGAATCCGGCGGAGCAAGGATCCAGCGGAGCCAGTCCCTCGTCCTCGCCTTACTCAGCTGTAAATTGGTGGGAGGCGGCTTCAGCGGCTCGTCGGTGCTGTCAGAAGTCTGCGAGCCGCGTTGCTGTCTTCTTGTGAGGAAGGCTGGGAGAGCTGCAGGAGGCTTCCCTGTTCCGCGTTCGGCTCTAGGTAGAGAAGGTATTTGCTTGGAAACAGGGAAATCAACAGTTTTAAGAGAAATAACAGTACTGCCTGGTGCATTACAGAGGGGCTTGAATTGTCTCACTCTAGATAAAAACACAAAAGACCTGCTATCTGCCCAGTTTTCGTTACATACATGTTCCCATCAGAGAAAAGAAAGTGAAGTGAGTGTTCCCTCAGCAAAAGTGAAGGGGTTAAACTTGAGCTTTGATGAGGCGGTCTCCCCTGTCCCAGCAACTAGTGTTTGTATTGTGGCACCGGTAGGGGTGGCTCTAACCCAGAAGAAAGGGGTAAGGTCTGGTTTGACTCCCCCGGGGGATGTTGAGAAAAAAACTAAGGAGACCCATAGAAAAGATATAAATAAAAAAGACAAGTTTGGCCCCAGTTCCAGGTAATTCCGACGATAAGGGTAGGTCTGCTTATTGCCTTAGAAATAGACAATTCCTCAAGGCAAGCCTCCCACCAGTCACTAAACAACCGGTGATACCTAAAATTACCAGGAGAGTCACTCGTAAAGCCTTGAAGCCTCAAGTAAATAAATCTAACAATAAAAAAGGACAAGTAAGGGACATCAAAGAGGCAGGCATAGAGGGTAAAGCTTCTAAGGTTAAAGTTACTCCTTCACTGAGGTCTTATTTTAAGATCCAAAATAGTAGCTGCGAAAAAAGCAACGACACACCAGTTGCGTCTGAAGGCGAAGTGGGAGTGGAATTGGAAATGGAAAACAGCCCTGATACCGATTTAGTACCAGACCTGGTAAGCTCGGGAGGGGTGACGACTGAACAGAACATTTGCTTCATCCAGGAACCAGTCCCGGCTCACTCTTCGAGTCGGGTATCCTCGCCCAGTCCAGAGCCTTCCAGTTCTGAGTATAATAAAGGCACTAATTCCAAAGCTATTTTGGTCCCTAGCCCACCCTCGAGCCCACTTCAAAGCCCGACACAAAGCCCTGGTAACAATTCTTGTGTAAATCTGCCTAAATCTGCTTCTTGGAACCAGGTTACTGATTCGGAACCTGCACAAGCTATTCCTAGTAACAACACAGAGATTCTTTTAGAAAAAATGATGGAAGAGATGAGAGCAAGATTTGAGATCTCGGAAAGTAACCAAAACAAGATGCATGAAAAGTTCGAGAGGCTGGATGCTAAGCTTAACACCCTAGGAGAGAGAGTCACTACAACGGAAAGAATGGTGGAGGGAATGAACAAAAAGATGGAAACAACTGAGAAGGAAATTAGGTCCCTGAAAGCTAAGGACAGAAATATTGAGGAGAAGCTGGAGGCTTTAGAAAATCAATCTCGAAGATGCAACCTCAGACTTCTTAATGTTCCGGAAGGCAAAGAGGGCTCAGATATAAAAAATGTTGTGGTTGCATTGTAGGAATAACATTTTCCATGGAGTAAACCACTTGGGCTAGGAGATGACATCCAACGGGTACACCAAGACCCCTTTGGCAAAACAAAAGAGAGAAAGAATCCGAGGAAAATTCTAGTGAATTTTAAGACATATACCCTTAAAGAAAGGTTCCTGAGTGAGGCATTGAAAGGAGGAGATATCAGTAAAGACAATTGGTCGTTTAAAATCCGATCTGACATCGCAAAAGTCACCCAGGACAGGCAGTGGGAACTAGGACAGTTGATGCCAGAACTAAAATCTCTACGTGCAACCGTACAGATGAAATTTCCTGCCTCTCTTAGAATAATGTGGAGGAATAAAATGCATAATCTCTAAGACCCGAAGGAAGTAGAAACACTCATGGAGCTTATGCGTGATCAGATCAAGATTTAATCTGTAACACAAATCTAAATGCAGAGTATATAGTTACCTCCGTAATTTAAAGAGTAGTAGCGCACTTCAAAAAATATGAATTTAGGTAAGGAGCTCAAAAGGGGCCAGAAATAGAGCCCAAAGGAGGAAAGAGAGGCTTCCCCAGGGATGGTGGGTGTGTCTCCCCCCTTTTGTTGTTTCTTCTTTTTCACTTTTACTTAAACTGTAATATTCACATTCTAAAAAAAAAGAAAGGGAGGGGGGGACAAAAAGAGGTGGAAACACACGTGGGTGGGTGTAAGAAATCAATAGGAGATCCAAGAAATCCAAGTTAAAATCCAAGATTTATTTATCTGCAGCACAGTACTTCCACTCTCCAAGTTCTCTGTCTCAGTTACAACATTTCAGTTCATAACAATTCCAATGGAATCTAACAGACAGTGTGCATGAGCACATAACAAGAAGCATTCTATTTAAAAGGGAAATATGTACAAAATGGAATCATGAATTAAAAGGGAAATCTGTATGGAAAAGGATATAACACATTTTCCCCCTTAAAGAAATACAATTCTAATCTAACATTTTTACTTCTGAGTATAAGAAACAGATCAAGATATACATTTAGATACCCTTCTGACATTCCATCTCTTTCCATCCTGTGTAACCACACTATTGTGATAAACCCTCACAACTTTCATAGGTTTACCAAATTTCGTCTCACCTTTGGTTACATAACCTGGCTTACGAATCCTAACAACATCTCCTACAAAGAAAGCAGGTTGTTTAACCTTCAACCTGGTATCATAATCACGTTTGTACTTGTCTTGTTTCTGTTCCACTCTCTCAGCCACATCTTTGACACACAAATCAACCTTTTGATGGTCAACATTCTTTTTGAACCACCAAGGACACAAACAAGATACAGGATCTCTACCCTTCAGCAGGCGAAAAGGAGAAACTTCAGTTGTGGCATGAGGTGTTATACGATATAACCACAATTTCTCCCTCAATTTTTCTTTCCACATTCCACCAGACTTCCGAGCCCATATTAGATCTTGTTTGAGCACCCTGTTATATCTCTCCACCAGTCCATTTCCCTGTGGTTCATATAAAGCAGTGGTGCAATGCTTTATACCATAAGTATTCAAAAACTCTAACATCTCTGAGGATTTGAATTGTACACCGTTATCAGACACGATGCTTTCAGGAAAACCTTCTCTTGAAAAAATCTCTCTCAAAAATAAAATAACACTATCAGTGTTAGGATGAGGTACCAGCTTGACCTCAGGCCACTTGGAGTGATAATCCACTGCAACAATAGCAAATCTGCACTCCTGTGGTAAAAAATTAAATGGACCAGCAATGTCAATCCCTAACTTCTGCCACGGATGATCTGGCCATTTCACTGGAACCAAAGGTGCCGGATCACACTTGCACGTCTTATCACTTTCAATGCATTCAGGACATTCTCTAACAAACTTATCTACCTGCCTATCTACTCCAGGCCACCAGAAGTTAGATCTAATTAATCTTTTCATGGATGACATTCCCATATGACACTCATGGCTCATTTGTAAAATAACGTTCCTAACACTCACAGGTGGAATACACTTTCCAGCTCTGAATAAAAGGTTACCCTCAATGCCCAATTCATCAGCAATATTGTAGAAGGGCATAATTTCAGCAGGTATGCGTTCTTTAGAAGACCAACCCAAATTTATATAATCTCTCACTTTGCACAATATATCATCTTCATTCATGCTTTTCATCCACAAATCTTCTGAAATGACATTGTATTTTCCTGATAACAGTTCAGAAATACTAGTTACGACTTCAGTATCTTCATCATCTTCAGTACAAGGATATGGCAACCTTGACAAACAATCTGCTGTTACATTCAATTTTCCTGGTACATATTCTATATCAAAGCTATATTCCTGCAAACGTGACATCAATCTAGCAATACGAGCTGTTGCATTTAAACCTCCTCCGGGTGAAAGAATACTCACTAACGGTTTATGATCAGTACGTATCAAAAACAATGCACCCCAAATGTAATTCCGAAAGTGTTCAACACCCCATACGCATCCCAACAATTCCTTTTCTATGACAGCATACCGCCTTTCAGTTTGATTCAAAGACCTTGATGCGAAAGCAACATTCCAATCTTCCTTGCCTGAACGTTGTGAAAGCACACAACCCAAACCATAGAGACTTGCATCTACAGTCAAAATACAAAGTTTATTCAAACAAAAAGGTCTTAGCGTAGGAGCTGACACCATATCAAGTTTAACACTCTCAAACGCATCTTGCTGTTTAGGTCCCCACAAAAATTCAACACCCTTTCTCGTTAACTCTCTCAAAGGCTCCATCCTGGTTGCAAAATTTGCTATAAACTTACTGTAATATTCGCAAAGTCCCAAAAACGACAATAACTTGTCTTTACAATCAGGTGCAGGAGCTTTTAGAATCGCATCAACCAATGATCTTTTTGGAGCAACACCATTGCCAGAAATAGTGTGTCCCAAATATTCTATGGTTTTTTGAAACAACTTACACTTTTTACTCTTAATAGTAAGCCCAAACTTACTTAACATCTTACACACATTCCTCAAATGCTCCATGTGTTCCTCATCACATTTGGAAAATATCAAGATATCATCTTGAAAACACTTCACGTATTCACTCATGTCCTTGAAAATATGATACATAGATCTCTGAAAAACAGAGGCTGCCGACGCCAACCCGAACGGCATCCGTTTAAACTGAAACAAACCCTGTGGTGTGATAAAAGCTGTGAGGTGACGTGATTCTTCTGCTAACACCACCTGATGATACGCAGATCTTAAGTCCAAAGTGGAAAATATAACACCTCCTCCTAGCATGCTCACCACTTCGTTGATATTGGGCAGGGGATGACAATCTACCACTATGTTTGCATTAAGTGCTCTCAAATCTATGCATAGTCTCAAAGATTTGTCTGGTTTGCGTGCCAAAACCACTGGCGAAACCCACTCTGACGATTCTATCTCCTCTATGACATCATTTTTTAACATGTCATTGAGTGCATCACTTAACTCTTCGTACAGGTCTAAGTTTTTGTACAACTGGCATAGCTCGTTGTTTAAGCTTAATTGCATGAGTGAAACCAGATAGTCTACCTAACTCATCCGAAAAAACTCCAGGAAACTCATCCGAAAGTGTCTTCCAAACATTGCTCTCTTCCACAGATTTGACACTTTTCACCAACATATCACAATCATGTGACACCATTACGGGATCTTTGTTGCGTGGATTCAAAGTAATATGAAGTCTGAATTGATCCCGCCACCCCAAAACATTTACTCCCTTTACAACAACATACAGTTTGATATATGCAGATTGATCCTTGAAATAAATCATGGAAGCAATATACCCTATGAAATCAATACTAGAACCATTAAAACCATTCGCCATAACATCAGGAGGACACAAATCGCTCTTTGAAATTATAGACTTGTACATTTCATCAAAGTACTTCTCAGTTATGATGGTCCAAGGAGACCCAGAATCAGCCATCAACTCTAATTCAACTCCCTTAAATCTGACAATACATTTAGGAGAATCCAAAACATCTTCCTCAAGCAAACTTAAACTTATTATGGACACAATCATCCCACTTAGTTTATTGGATGCATCAAACACAACATTTTCACCTCGAATTGAACTTGAATCAAAATCTGTCTCATCTCTCACACAAGAAATTTCCTTTTTCTTGAAATAACCACTTTTGTCCCCACTTTTCTTTTTATCCTCCTTACAGGAGTTAGAAAAATGACCAACTTTACCACATTTGTTGCACTCCTTGCCCACAGCAGGACAAAATTTGAAAGAAGCTACATGATTGTAACTTCCACACCTATAACACACAATGCGGTTACGTCCATATTTATAATTTTGGGGACCTCTAGCAACATTGTTCATTGCACATACTTCATCCGTTAATTTGTCATTTCTATTATTCTTATTACTAGTTTCTTCGATGGTTTTCATCCATTTGTTAGACTGTTCAAAAGCTTTTGCAGTAGAAATACATTCCAATAAGGTTGGATTCCCTACAATCCACAACTGTTCTTGTGTTTTCTTACACCTAACATTTACAATTATCTGATCCCTAAGCATCTCATCTGTCATATTACCAAAATTACATGGTACTACTAAGGCTCTGAGACCTGTTAAAAAGTCATCAAACGACTCATTCTCTTTTTGGGCTCTGGTATAGAACTTGTAACGATTTAATGCTATACTAGTTGTAGGTTTAAAACGTGTTTCCACACGAAGCATAGCTTCATCAAAGACACCAGCGTCACCAGGAACAGGTGGTAAATTCCTAAAGATGGCTTGTCCTTCGGAACCTAGACAATGGAGGAAAATATTTTTCTTCCTTTCATTTCCCATCCTTTCCCCATCAATAGCCTTTAAATAAGTTAAAAACTCCTCCTTCCATCTGTTCCATGGAATGGGAGGGTCACCTTTACTTTGCAAAAATTTTGAAGGGGGATCAAACTGCATTGTTAAACAGTAAATACAATTAGCTCAAAATGAGTAATAAAAACGAGATGAAAGTGAAATAAAATTTTAATGAAACAAAGCACAAAATACTGTAAGTAAATTAGGCACTAATTCATGAGTACACAAGCTGTGTACATCAGCGATATTTCACTTCAGTGAAATCGAAGGAAAAAGGCACAGTGCATAAGTTTTGCCTAGTTGAAGTGGAATAAGCTTGAACACAAATTGGTAGAAGTCTTTAACTCCTTGTCGTTGAAATACCTTCAATTATAGTCCCGTTGTATAGACACTCTTATTTCGTTCACCAGCGGCTTCAGAAAAGCGTGCAGCGCTTGTACGATTATCAGAGGTAAATCATGAATTACTGTCAGAGACTTCAGAAGAGCGCGCAACACTCGGCAGCGCTCGTACGATCTTCAGAGGTAAACAAACATGGCCGCTGCTCATGCATTACGCATTACGTCATGCGTCACGTGATACTCGGCAATTGTATCCATGGTAACGGCTCCTCGCTCACGGCGGTGCATGGAAACTGCAGCTTCACGATCTTGTTCGCGTGTCACTTTCAAAGGTAAACACCAGCGAATTAAAAGGTTATTTAGTGAAAAAATCGTGGAAATGTGCAGCAAAGACTTACAGTGATCGTAGTTTCAGCAAAGTCCAGCGTTTTCCAAGATGCAGTTTCAAATTATACAATGTAGTCGAATCAGTGGAGGTAACATATAATATCAAAGAAAAACAAATAAATATAGTTCAATAACGCCCAATATTCGTGGAAGAGCGTGTTAAAGGTTACACTCCAAAATCCATAAGCCTCTGGAATCCTTTTAAGACCAATAAAATTTCAAAAAAGAGTCCAAAAGATTTTTAAAAAAAATATTAGATGTACCACGCCTGTGCTGCTGTTGTAGAAGTAGTAGGTACTGGTCACCCTCGTCGCCAATTTTGTAAGAAATCAATAGGAGATCCAAGAAATCCAAGTTAAAATCCAAGATTTATTTATCTGCAGCACAGTACTTCCACTCTCCAAGTTCTCTGTCTCAGTTACAACATTTCAGTTCATAACAATTCCAATGGAATCTAACAGACAGTGTGCATGAGCACATAACAAGAAGCATTCTATTTAAAAGGGAAATATGTACAAAATGGAATCATGAATTAAAAGGGAAATATGTATGGAAAAGGATATAACAGTGGGGAGCAAGATAGGGTAAAAATAAAAACAAAAAAATGTCCGCGTAAACACTTTGGAAAAAAAAGAAGGAGAAATCCGGGGAATGGCGATATAGAAAAAAGAAATGATTCAGAAGGTAAAAGAAATAAAGATAATCTCCTGGAACGTAAATGGGCTACGTACGAAGAGTAGACGGAGAAAGATCTTAGAATACTTAAAATCAATAGATAGTGAGATAATAATACTACAGGAGACACACCTTTTGAAGAAAGAGTGGGAGGAGATCGTGAAAAACTTGAGGTGGGTGGACTCATATGTATGCACTAATAAAGATTGTGTCACAAAGGGAATTGCTATTTTATTTAAAAATTCTTTCAAAGCTAGATTAGAATCCGTAGAAATGGACCCTAAGGGAAGATGGGCGGTAGCTAACATTAGAGTGTTCAATCAGTTTCTATCGGTGGTGGGATATTACGGCCCGAACCTAGATGACCCTTCTCCTCTGCAGACTTTCTTTAATCATTTAATCTCTGTACCAGGTTCGCTTATTATGGAAGGGGATTTTAATATCATCCCGGACCCGAAAACTGACCTATTTCCAAGGGGGAAAGAAGCAAACCTGCCAAAAATGAGAGAATGGTTGAAAATCTATAAAAGGGACCTAAATCTAATTGACATTTGGAAAGAAAAGGGAGACAAAATAGAGAACTTTACGTTCAAGAACAAAAAATTAGGGATACAATCTAGAATAGATTTTTTTCTAATAGACCAAGGTCTGTTAGAAAAGACTCAACAAGGGGTTCATCTACCAGCACATCTTTCAAATCACTCAGCGGTCCAACTGACACTATCATTAAAAGAAGTAATGAAACCCCCAAGATGGACATTGGACCGCACGGTTCTCCTAAATCCTGATATTATTACTAAACTTAGGCAAGAAACTAACAGCTTTTTCGAGATAAACAACGAGAGTGCCCCATCTCATATCGTTTGGGACTCATATAAAGCAGTGATTAGAGGAGTGATTCTGGACCTTGCCTCTCATAAATCAAAAGAGCTTAAAAAAGAGATCCACATGATAGAAGATAAGATTATCGTAATAGATCAACAGATTTTAACAGACGCTGGGGGGCCGGAACTAGAACTAGAAAGAACCAAGCAAAAAGACAAACTTGCTGAGATCCTGGAAGATAGAATCAGAGAAAGATGGGATTGCAGTAAGTTGGCCCATTATGAATACGGGGAAGGGTGTGGGAAACTACTAGCATGGAAGACGAGAACAGAAAGGTCCAGAAATAAAATCGTTTACATAGACCTTAGTAATCCAGCGCATAATGGAGCAGAAGAAGAAATAATAAGGCAAGAATTTAAAGCTTTCTTCGGGAATCTTTATTCTGAGGACTGTAATCCAACAGGGGAAGAGATAAATACATTTCTAGACACACAAAATCTTCCTAAGTTATCGCAAGAAATGAAAGATGAGTTAAACACCGAAATCACTACGGAAGAAGTAATGGGAATCATAAGAAATCTAAAAAGAGGTAAGGCCGCAGGTCCAGATGCCCTTCCAAATGAGCTATATATTAAATTAAAGGACACTTTAGTGACACCTCTTACTTCCCTCTTTAATAAAAATCTTTCTGGAAAATTGCAGCCTCCCAGAGTCTTGGAACGATGCAACTATCACAGTCCTCCTAAAACCAGGTAAAAATCCTAAGAAGTGTGAGTCGTATCGCCCTATATCTATATTAAATTGTGATTATAAAATCTTCACCCAAGTAATGGCAAAGAGACTTGGACGAGTAGTGGGCACCTTGATTAACTCTAATCAAAAAGGGTTTGTGGCGGGAAGAAATCTACAAGAATTAATTCATGAGCTATTTGGAGCAGTGGATATAGCTATAAGCGAGAAACTACCTCTGTCCATAAAACTGTTGATGCTGCAAAAGCGTTCGACAGAGTTAATTGGATATATCTAAGTGAGGTGTTAAAAAAGTTTGATGTAGGAATTAATATCTTAAAGATAGTAGAAAATATTTACAATTTACCTAAGGCCAGAATATTAATAAACGGGGAACTGAATGATCAAATTTCGATTAAGAGGGGGACACGCCAGGGGTGTCCCTTATCCCCAATACTATTTAATCTATACTTTGAGCCCGCAGCGGAATGCCTTAGGAATCACCCTGATATTGTTACCTTTTCATACCAAGACTGGCGTAAAAAAGTGTCTCTTTATACCGATGACCTCATGATTTTCACCTCTGATCTAAAGGAGGCTCTCATAGCTACTGAGGAAACATTAACAAAGTTTGGGAAAATATCGGGCTACTTAATAAACAAGTCTAAGACAGAAACCATGACCTGGAGTGAAAACTACCAAAGTCCTTATAATAAAGAAAAAAATCAGATATTTGGGTATCGACTTGGTCAAAGATCTGGATAAGGTAGCACAAGCTAATCTCCAGAAGATACAGGGGGAAGTTAAGAGATTATTGAATATATGGAAAGGCCTACCCCTGACGATTATGGGGAAATCGAATATTCTAAAAATGTCAATCTTGCCTAAGTTTACTTTTATTTTTGGTGCAATTCCGTTAGAATTCAATAGGGAGCACATAAAGAAAATCCAGGGAGAGTTATCAAGCTTTATATGGTCATCCAAAAAAAACAGAATCGCTTGGACTAAAATAAGGAGAAGGAAAAACCAGGGAGGGTTAGCTACCCCAGACATCCTGGAATACTGTAGAGCATTTCAATTTAAAAATATAAGAATTATGCTAGGTCCATATGAAGACTTCCCATTATATTTACAGAAATTAACCAAGAATACTAGCCACTTCCTTTTTTTTAAAATTCGGTCACCCGAAATTTTTCCAAAAAATTAAATTGAAGACACTGAGGGCAGCCGCTAAATCTTGGTACTGTATTAGATCGACAGTGAATATCCCACTCTATAGTGATAAAGCCCCAATATGGAACTCACCTACTACACCTGAGTGTCTTAAAGACTTCTTCTCAACTCCCCTAAAAACAGCAGGAATAACGACATGGGGTCAACTGCTATATCAGAATAAACTCTTGGAGTGGGAGATTCTGAATCAAACGGTTTCTTGAAGGAAGTGGGTAAGACTATCGAAGAGGTACTGGGAAAGCGGCTAACTGTGAGTATTGATTTAGTATTATTTGGGGTTTTTGGCTCTCCCTCAGTAGTCAAGCTAACAAAACAGGAAGAAAATCTAGTGTTTATTTTGATTCTCTTGGCTAGGAGATAATGCATCCTTCTCAACACCCGCTCGGTCCACAGACACGCCATTGACCTATGCAATCTACTAGACACCATTTCTCCAGACATCGCCTTCCTAACGGAAACATGGATGAACGCTTCCTCCGCACCAGACATCACCATTGCCATCCCTGAAGACTATAAGATCACTCGCAAAGACCGTACCAGCCACACAGGAGGAGGAATCGCTATCGTCCATAAGAAAACAATCCGCATCTCAACCAGCTCTGATGCCAACCTCGCCAACTCAGAACACCTTCACTTCCAGATCCACATCGACCCCAAAACCACACTCAGAGGCACCCTCCTCTACAGACCACCAGGACCTCGTGCAAAATTCAGTGAAGACGTCACGGACTTCATCACTCCACACGCGCTCCCCTCCAAAGAATACATCCTTCTGGGAGACCTCAACTTTCACCTTGAAAAGATCAACGACCGCAACACCACCACCCTCCTGGACAACCTCGCCAACCTCGGACTTAAACAACTGGTCACTTCCCCCACCCACATCGCAGGTCACACACTCGACCCCATCTTCACCTCCAGCAATCATGTCTCCTTCAGCCACACTACGGATCTCCTCTGGACTGACCACAGCTGCATTCACTTCACCTACAACAAGCCAAAACCCACCAACCACCTCCAACCAACTCTGCAAAGAAACTGGAACAAAATCACCACCGACCAGATCTCCTCATCGCTCCTTCTAAACACCCCAGCCCACTCCTCGGACCCAAACCTAGCCGCCGCCAACTTCACCATATGGTTATCCGACACCGCCGACACCTTAGCACCACTGAAAAAACGTCAAAGCAAACCTGGCAACAAGAAGGCCTCATGGTTCAACGATGATCTTAAGAAGTCCAAGAAACTCTGCCGCACCCTTGAAAAAGCTTGGAAAAAAGATCCAACCACCAGCACCAAGGACGCCTTCAAAAACGCCACCCGCACTCACCACCAACTAATCCGAAAGGCCAAGAAAACAGCATTCAAGGATCGACTTGACAACAACGCCCACAACAGCAAGGAACTTTTCAACATCGTCAAGGAGTTTTCCAATCCCTCGGCCAACTCCAACGACATCACCCCCTCTCAAGCCCTCTGCGACTCCCTAGCCTCATTCTTCCACAACAAGATTGCAGACATCCACAACAGCTTCGACAACCAACCCGGAGTCCAACCCACCCAACCACATGCTGAACACTCGACCCCCTTGAACACCCTTAACGACTGGAACCCAATCTCCACTGAGGACACCATCCGCCTGATGAACTCCATCCACTCAGGATCCCCCACAGACCCATGCCCTCACCACATCTTCAACAAAGCAGACTCCGTCATAGCACCGCACCTCCGAGACGTCATCAACTGCTCCTTCAACTCCGCCACCTTCCCGGAAAGCTGGAAACACGCTGAACTCACCGCCCTTCTGAAAAAACCCACAGCGGACCCCACCGAACTCAAAAATTACCGCCCCATTTCGCTCCTTCCATTCCCGGCCAAAGTAATCGAGAACGCTGTCAACAACCAGCTCGCCGCTTTCCTCGAAGCCAACAAATCCCTCGACTCCTCACAATCTGGCTTCCGAGCAAAACACAGCACTGAGACCGCCCTCATCGCAGCAACAGACGACATTCGAACTCTACTGGACAATGGAGACACAGTCGCCCTCATCCTCCTCGACCTCTCTGCAGCATTCGACACAGTCTGCCACAGCACCCTTTTACAACGCCTCAGCAACATCGGAATACAAGGAAAAGCACTTGAATGGATCACCTCGTTCCTCACCGGAAGAACCCAGAGAGTCCGCCTTCCACCATTCAAGTCCGGGGCCACCGAAGTCATCTGTGGCGTACCACAAGGATCCTCACTCAGCCCCACCCTCTTCAACGTATACATGAGCCCCCTCGCGGCCATCGCCCGCCAACACAACCTCAACATCATCTCTTACGCGGATGACACTCAACTAATCCTTTCTCTCACCAAGGACCCCAGCACCGCCAAAACTAACCTACACGAAGGAATGAAAGAAGTTGCTGAATGGATGAAACACAGCCGTCTGAAACTGAACTCAGATAAAACAGAAGTCCTCATCCTAGGTATATCCCCCTCTGCATGGGACGACTCCTGGTGGCCGGAAGCCCTTGGAAAAGCACCCATCCCGACAGACCACGCACGGAACCTAGGCGTTATCCTGGATTCTTCACTTTCAATGAACAGACAAGTCAGCGCCGTATCCTCATCCTGCTTCAACATTCTTCGCATGCTCAAAAAAACATTTCGCTGGATCCCCACCGAAACCAGGAAAACAGTCACCCATGCTCTGGTCACGAGCCGACTGGATTACGGAAACACCCTCTACGCAGGTACTACCGCTAAACTCCAGAAGAAACTCCAACGAATCCAAAACGCCTCAGCCAGAATCATATTAGACATCCCACGCAACGAACACATCTCTGGTCACCTGAAAGACCTCCACTGGCTACCCGTCAACAAGAGAATCACTTTCCGACTGCTAACCCACGCACACAAATCACTCTACGACATCGGACCAGAATGCCTCAACTCACGACTGTCCTTCTACACCCCCTCCCGCCAACTACGTTCTTCCAGCCAAGCCCTCGCCACTGTACCTCGCATCAACAAGACCACCATGGGAGGCAGATCCTTCTCATACCTGACTGCTAAAACTTGGAACTCACTCCCCACTTACCTTCGCCTTACCCAGAACCACCTAGCATTCAGAAAGCAACTTAAAACGTGGATATTTGACAAGTAATCCTCATCCCCTTCCTTAGCGCCTTGAGACCCTCTGGGTATGTAGTGCGCTATATAAATTCTCTGACTTGACTTGACTTGACATTTGTTTAAAGTGGATCACCCCAAGTCCACCTACTAAGGGTGAGTGGCTCACAACAATTTTAAAAATGTACAGTTTTGACAAAAAGAAGAAACCATTTTCTAAAAAATATAGATTTTGGGAGTTATGGGAGAATCATCATTCTGGCGGCTAAAGATTTAATGAAAATGGGGTGGCTCTCTGGATGTTTTTTTTTTTTTCTAAGTCCTATGATTAGTGCAAGCAACAATCCAACTGGTTTGAAGGCCAAATAGAGTAGCCAGAATGGCTAGCTCAATCAACCCCGGAGAGTAACCTTCAAAATAAGAAATTGGAAGTAAGGAGCCCCAAATTTCCCAGAAGGAAAAATTCCGGAATCCACCAGGAAGGTGGGAAGGCAAGAGAATAAAGGGAAATTGGGACCCTGATATCTCCTTACTTAAAAGTTGCAAAATGAGGACTAAAAAAAAAAAAATAACAATAAAAAATGAAAAAATTAATGGGTTATGGATAATGTAAGACCTAATAAAAAGTATCTCAGATGAGGGAAGGCACTGACCGCTGGAGTATCATAGTTCCCATGTGAGGTACTGGCACGGTCCTAAAATCGCAAGTGGGATCAATAACAGTTTCCCAGTAATTCAATGAGAGGCTACAGGCCATTGCTAGAACCCTAAAACAGTTTTACAACTCCAGAGGAATTATACAACAAAAATAGCTCTTGAAATTAAGTTATGCTCCAAGTTAAATAGCATTAACAATTAACTCGGGACATTTAGTAATTCTCTCTTTGTCTCCTCCAACCATCAACCCAACCGCACTCCATCACAATATTCCACATATTCCACACATTCTACACACTCCCCACACGCCACTACACACTCCCCTTCCATACACACCCATCAACCAATGGAAAAAAGAAGAAAATAAAGGAATCTACTAGGAAAATATAGATAGAACTTCTACAACAACATCATAGTATATTATCTTCCAACCATTTCGAGACATCCTCCACCTCTTGAGTGACAGCTCTAAAGCATTGTGCTTGGTTTTCTTTCTACTAGTCGGTGGATTCAGTATTTTGACTTCCAAAGTGCACTAATCACAAAATTACTGCCGAGCATCTGATCTGACAGTGTATACACTCTTCAGAAATCAAGACCAACCAAGACGGCTGACTTGAAATGTCGCATTGCTTGACCCTGCATAAGCTGGGGATAATTGATAGAAGTGTGACACGACAGCACCACATTACAAATGGAACCGTCTACTCATGCATCCACCTGCACAGGGAAGACTCGGGCTTGTTCAAAACTGGAGGGTTCTCGTGAAGGTGAGAACAGACTCACTGCAGGCCGAATATAAGTTGCCAGACAATGACAACCAGCTGTGCTAGCCAGAATATAAATACCTCCAGAACTTGAGCTCCTCCACGCAATGGACTCCCAATAATCCCACGGAAATTAAAGCGGCCATGCAGGCAAACATCTATGTGGTTGCTCTTCAGGAGTTCATCTCCAGATCTCTTAACCACATTTGTTGTGTTACAGCTCCTCAGGACGTACACAGCTAAAGGTAACTCTTGAGATAAGTCATTCTACAACCTGAAGGGCAGAATCATTTAACTCCTGACAGACAGTAAGTCTCTCCGCGCCTCCTACACCTGTCAGTCCTGAAACTTCACCACATCTAAGAACCACACTGTTTGAGCATTTCACATTCTGAACATTCTACACACTCAACCAGCATCTTTACAGAGACATTGCCGTCACTGTCCCCTTGAGTATCAAGCATGTATGCCCTGCTATTGGCTAAGCATCAGGACCCAACCTCAGCATCCCAGTGTCAGTATCCCATCATTTGTGTCATGGTTCCCATGTGAATACATGTGCCCCTTGGCAGCATGCATGATGTGTTACCCAGTTTCAGTGTCTTTCCTGCTGTCAGTATCCCGATATTATGGAGTGAGGATCCCTCTCAGTTGCAGCATCATCACGTGCCTGGTACTTAGGTATTGTCCTCTCCTCGCTACCCCTCAAGATTAGGAACCGTAGGAACCTCAGAAATCCACCACGTGATTCTGTCATGGGTGCAGGTTTCTGCAACCCATGTTTAGCCTTTAGCTATTGGCAATATCTGGGAGTTCAGCCATCTGCCCTTCCTCGTGCTCAAAGAGGGACTGCACTTACTGGCTACATTTTAAAGATTGAACACACTTGCACTTCATATGGGAGATAATTTAAAGAATGCAATGCACGACTTGGTAAAAGTTTAGTATGTGTTTCACACGCTTGAATCCACCAACCCCCTACAATTTCAAACATCCAAAACCACCATTGCAGAGAACATGGCACATGCATATACAACACACACTCAGCGAAATAGAAAACTGCTAAAATTGCAATTTGTTGCTCTATAAAAGCACTAACTACAACCCAAATCCTTTAATACATGCAATAGAAGTCAGAGACTCAAAACACACCACCGAACTCAAACTTCAGTCTTTACCGTCAGCGCGAGGCACGCTGCATCACTCACAAAGCTGTAGTGATTACAGTGTGAAATTCTGGTTGTACTATCTGGTCAGTTACCGCCCTTTGCCAAGTGCAGAGTATCGCGAGGCGCGCCCTTAGGACCCGATACCTCCGGGCCCCGCCCAGCAGTTACTGTGGTTGGGCGACCGGTCAGCCAATCGGCGACCGGCCGCCCCTTTGTACTTCCGGGTCACGGGCAAATGACGCACATCCGGGAGTGGTGGGGGGCGGAGACCTTTGGCCTATTTATGGTCAACTCCAGGTGACCGGGGTCTCTGTTCCCTTCACCACTCCAGGACTGCATAGTGCCCCGTTACTGTCGTCGCCGCGAGCCGGACCAGCCTTCTTTGTGAACTCCCGCGTCTCCCGTTGGATTGTCGAGGGAGAGCGGTGGAACTGCGAGTGGAGATCCCTCTCACGGCGGGCGGCGGATCAATTTCCCTGCACCTCCGATTGGATTGTCGAGGGAGGAGTGCGGCGTGCAGCTGGAGTCGGTGGCGGTCCCCAGAGAGCGCGAAGCAGCGAGCGCTGACCACGTGGCCAGGTAAGGGGCCGGGTGCCTCGGGGGACCTCGTGGACAGCCGTGGGCCTCGGGAGGGGAGCGTTGGGCTCTTAGGTCTTTTTATATCTGCCTTTCGGGTGTGCCGCTGCACTCGGGGCTTCCTGGGTGTGCGGGCTCCTGCCGGGCGTCGTGGGCAGTGCGCAGGGAGGGACGGGGAGCGGGGATCGAGCGCGGCAAGGGTTGCTGAGGCCGGCTTGAGGTTGCGCGGCCTGCGAGCTCCCATAGGCGTAGTCCAGGGCCAGACACTAGTGACAAGCAGCGGGTAGCGAAGAGGCAGCGGGGGCCTTATAGGGATAGGCAGCATGGCGCCCAAGAAAGCAGGCCATAAGAGGAAGGATACTGATCCCGAGTTGGCCCAAATCATGAAGTTGCTCATAGTGAATCTGGGCAAGGACGCTTCAGAGAGCGATGAGGAGAGCGAGGGGGAGCAGCCCGGAAGTAGTAGAGAGGCCACGCAGAGAAGGTGTGCCTCCAAGGGCAGCCTTCCTCCTCTTAAGGAAAAAGAATAAGCCTGGAAAGAAAGCGGGGGACAGGAGCAAAGAGCGTAGGCAAAGAGGGCAGGGGGGGAGGACGAGGGATCAGTAGGTCCCGTCCCCCCTCTACCCAGCGAAACCGAGGTAATTATAGTTCCCACACCCAGTATAGCACCGGCCAAACCGGCACCGCAGGCGATTGATCTCCCTGCAGCTGGGGTACCGGCAGACCCGGTGGAGTCTTTATTAACCCCTTCCATGCTGATGACGGAACCGCTCCGTCATCAGCTACAGTTGAGCTGTGCTGATGACGGAGCGGTTCCGTCATGGCCCGGCCGCCGCGCCTGCGCGGCGCTGATTTCGCGCCTGCGCGGGCGTTCTAAAGAGCGGGGCGGGTCATGACGGAACCGCTCCGTCACCAGCACAGCTCAACTGTAGCTGGTGACGGAGCGGTTCTGTCACCAGCATGCGGCGGCCGCGCGGCCGCCCCGCCCCTTTAGCGCTGCGGCGGAATAGCCGCCGCAGCGAAGGGGTTAACTGAAATCAGAGAAGCATTGAAAGCACAAGCTCCGGGGGCGGTAACTAGCGTTCCGGTCCCGCCCCCGCCACAGCCGGTGGCCGCAGAGGCGGTGGTGCAAGATCCATTAGATGGCTTGTTGGCATCAGTCTCAACAATAGTCGGCCAACTATCAGCTCCAGGTAGGGGTGGGGAGCGACCGAGCGTAGGGGCGGCAGCGCCTTGGGTTCCTCAGCAAGCGTCAGATCAAGGAGCATTGCAGGACATCCAAAGGCAGATCGCGCAGGTCATAGAGGCGCGTAGGGCCAACCCCAATGGGGCGAATGGAGTCCTACCTCCCCTTGCTGCGTTGGCAGTGGGACCCGCAGGAGGTAAGCCAGGGGACACATTGGCGAAGGGCAGCGAGGGGTTATTGGGGGGGGTTCAGGGTAACGTGTTGTCTCAGTCAGGGATGCTGGCTACACATGTGAGTCAAGAGGTGCGCGAAAAGATATGGAAAGGCGCTTATGTAGACATTTTGTCCCTGATCAGACCCAAGAGAAGCAATGTTGATTACAAGGAGAGAGCGGGCAAGGAGGGGTCTTCCAAGGATAGAAGGCAAGGGTGGAAGAATCCTTGACGAATTGGCTCTTTGGTTTCCATGTTTTTGTCACGGTCTTACTAGAGAAGAAACCTAGTTGGCTATCCCGTTAGTGTTTTACACCAACAAGATTGTGAAGGCACATGCCACTCATGGGGGCCCGGTGTGGTTAAACTATGATAGGGAGTTTCGGTGGGCTAAGGAAGAAAACACAGTAATTGGCTGGGACCAGGTAGAAGTGAATGCTTGGTTAGAGAGTGTAAGCAGTAGAGAGCATCCCGCTAGGAAGCCCTTTCGGACTTCACAGGGGGGGTCGGGGTAGAAGAGGGGGGCTTGCTGGGTTTTCAATGGCAAGGGGTGCACTTGGCCCCCAGGGCAATGCAAGTTTAAACACGCATGTGCCTATTGTGGATACCCCTCCCATCCCGAGTTCAAATGCAACAAAAAAGCTAAAGAGCGTGGGGTGGGGGGGTACAGCTCCAAGGGACAGCAAACCCCCGCAGGTCTAGCCTGCCTACTCCAGTGGATATTGGTAGATTGATTTATTGGCTCGACTTGTACCCGGATAGAGTAGCAGCCAAGGTCTTGTTTGACGTTTTTTCTGAAGGTTTTCGCATCCCAGCAGTGTATGTCCCCCCCAGCAACCAATGTGACAATCAGTTGTCTGCCAGAACTCATTCTTCAGTGGTGGTCGCTAAGGTAGAAAAGGAGAGGACCCTGGGTCGAGTAGCCGGGCCGTTCCCGGCCCCGCCTTTGGAAGAGTTTGTTTGCTCCCCACTGGGGGTGGTGCCCAAAAAAGAGCCGGGTCAATTCTGAATGATTCATAATCTCTCCGCCCCCAAAGGTTCATCTGTGAATGACTCCATAGACCCTGCGCTGTGTAGTGTGACGTACTCGTCCTTTGATGCTGCGGTCCAGAAGGTTAGGGACCTGGGGCGCGGTGCCCTGTTGGCGAAAACAGACATAGAATCGGCATTCCGCCTGTTGCCCGTCCACCCGGAGGACTATCATTTACTAGGCTTCCAGGTTCAACACCAGTTCTACTATGGCAAATGTATGCCTATGGGATGCGCTGTTTCTTGTAAATACTTTGAGACTTTTAGTTCCATGTTACAGTGGGTCTTTTCTTACAGGTCCAGGTGCACAGATGTCATGCATTACTTAGATGATTTTATGGTGATGGGCCCTGCCGCATCGGAGCTGTGCGCCTGTGCGCTGAGAGTGCTTGTAGCAATGTTTCAGGAATTTGGGGTTCCTCTGGCACCCAATAAGGCAGTTGGCCCTGACACGTGTATGTCCTTTTTGGGTATTGAAATCGACACAGTTGCAGGCGAGTGCAGGTTGCCAATGGACAAGGTGGTTGCCTTTTCTCAGGCTATTGAGGCTGCCTTGGCAGGTCCAAAAGTTACTTTGCACCAGTTACAAGTTTTGGTGGGTCAACTGAATTTTGCAAAACGTATCATCCCTATGGGGCGCCCTTTCTCCAGGTCAATTGCCAGGGCCATGGTGGGCCTCACCCAGAAACACCACCGGGTTCGGTTGAGGGCGGGAGTGAAGGAGGACCTTAGGGTCTGGTGCAGTTTCCTAAAGGATTTTAATGGACGGGTGGTGTGGCCTGCCCCTCCGGTGTCTAGCGCGGAGTTGGGCCTCTTTACTGATTCAGCAGGCAGCATTGGCTTTGGCGCTATCTTGGGCACGGCTTGGTGTGGGGCGGTGTGGCCGGCAGCTTGGCATGAGGCGGGGTTGACTAAGAACATAGCCTTTTTAGAACTCTTCCTCATTTGGGTGCCAGTCACTATCTGGGCGGAACGCTTCAGGGACAGGGCAGTAACCTTCTGGTCTGACAACATGGCTGTGGTACAGGTCATCAATAGGCAGGGGGCCACATGCCCGCATGTATTAAGGTTACTGAAATTGTTGGTGCTGGCGTGCTTAAGATTGAATTTAACTGCGCATATACCAGGTATTGATAACCACGCTGCTGATGCTCTGTCTCGTTCCAAGTTGCAGGAATTCCGGAAGTTTCACCCGCAGGCGGAAGAGCACATGACTATGTTCCCTACATCACTGTGGACAATTGGAGCGCCGCTTTAGCGGGGCTGGTAGGTGCCGCCGTGAGCGACCGCACGAAGCGTGCCTATCAACAGCATTTCAATGTTTACAGGTCTTTCTTGCAGCAGGCAGGGATGTCTAAGATTTATTCCACGGAGTCAATTTACGCTTTCCTCCAGATAATAAGGGATCAAGGCAGAGGCGTGGCTTACGCCAGGGCGAGCCTGTCGGCAATCGGTTTCTTTGCCAAAATAGCGGGAGAGCGTTGTTAGGAAGGCCTTGGCAGGATGGGCCAAACTGGAAGGGCCCAGGCGGGACTGCCGCAAGCCACTAGATCTCCCTACATTGATTGATGTCCTGGGGGTCTTACCGTCAATATGCGAGTCACTGTTTGAGGGGGTCCTGATGGGGGCGGCCTTCTGCTTAGCCTTCTATGGGGCGTTCCGCCTGGGGGAGATAGTCGGGGCCTCCCGATCTGACCATGAGGGGGGCCTGCAATTCCGGGATATGGTCCTTTCTCAAGGGGGGCTGGTGGTACTCTTAAGACGCTCCAAAACTGACCAGCTGGGTAAGGGGGCCACCATTCACTTGCGGCCCACCCCAGGCGTGGCGGCCTGCCCCGTAACCCGTATGCAGGCGTACCTGTCCTTACGTCCTGTTGGGGGGGGGGGGGGCGGCCCTGTTCATACATGAGAACGGACATTGCCTGTCCCAGTACCAATTCAAGGCAGTGTTCCAGTTGGCCCTAGGCAAATTGGGCCTGGGTTCAGCTGGTCTCTCCTCGCATTCATTTCGGATTGGGGCTGCCACTTTGGCGGCTGGGGCAGGTCTCCCCCCGATGTAGTAAGGGGCGTGGGACGCTGGGCGTCGGGGTGCTACAAGAGATATGTCAGGCCTGAATTGTTATGACCAGATGTGGCATTCCCGTATCGGACGGTGATTAACAATGTCCTTTCTCTCCTTCTGACTAGCATGCCTGCGTCGGTGGTGTGGGTACTTGGGCACTCGTTTGTACGTCGCGCAACGGTGTGCTTGCAGCAGCGACAGGTGGTGAAACCGGCGGCCCTGAGCGGGACCGAATTCCTTTGGCGTGGCGTCGGGGGGATGCGAATTAGACACTTGAGACGGGTCATCGAGGAGCTCAAGGCACAGGAAGGTCACAGGCCACCGGACTGGATTATCTTGCACCTGGGAGGCAACGACATGGTAGACAGAGGACGCTTGGCAGTCAAGGAAGCTCTACTTGCGGAGTTTGCCTGGCTGGGGCACATTTTTCCAGCAGCAAAGATTGTTTGGTCAGGCATGCTCTCGCGCCGGACATGGGGCCCAGAAGTCCGTGCGAGAGTGTTGAATGTCTCAGTAAGAAGATTGAACGGTGAACTGGCAAGGCTGTGCTCAGTGAAGGGCCGCTTGCACTACATACAACACCGGATGATTTCTGGAGAAGCAATGTACCACCAGGATGGGGTACACTTGTCGGACTTAGGGACGGACACTTTCATAAGAGAACTTTGGTCATTTATCTTGAACGCAGGTGGGGAGGGTGTCAGACCTGAGGGCCTGGGCCACCCTTGTGGTGGAAATGTGACCTGCGATCAATAAACAGTTGTTGATGGGAGGCCGCTTGTCGGACTCCATAGGCCAGCTCTGAGGGAGGATATGGTAAGCTCTCCGCTGGGAGGAAGTCACCACCGGCTGGAGAGGCTAGGGCGACAGATTTCATGCCTCCCGGGCATCCCAGGGCAGCCTGGTGGTAGGGGGGTGGGCCCTGGTAATGCCGGACAAGGACCAGGGGTACGGGCCCACCACTCTAAGGGGCAGGTGCACAGCACCTGGCATAGGATACCCAGTGCAAGATGCGAACCAGATGAGGGTCCTCCCTTAGGGCTGGGAATGTGAAAAATACTTGAAATGTATTTAAAATTTGACAATTTTGATTATGAATACCAGTTATGCATGTTATGTATTTGTCATGTTTATTCAATGTTGTGATTAAACATGGCCTTTTTACCCCACCAGAATCTCTTGGTTATTACCATGTGGGGGATGTTGCATTGGGTATTCATGTTGAGGGAGAGGCGGGGGCATAACTGGAGGGTACGGGTCCTATGCCAAGTGCAGAGTATCGCGAGGCGCGCCCTTAGGACCCGGTACCTCCGGGCCCCGCCCAGCAGTTACTGTGGTTGGGCGACCGGTCAGCCAATCGGCGACCTGCCGCCCCTTTGTACTTCCGGGAGTGGTGGCGGGCGGAGACCTTTGGCGTATTTAGGGTCAACTCCAGGTGACCGGGGTCTCTGTTCCCTTCACCACTCCAGGACTGCATAGTGCCCCGTTACTGCCGTCGCCGTGAGCCGAACCAGCTTTCTTTGTGAACTCCCACCCACCCGTCCCTTAGAATAATGGTTTGAAGAGGGCGTTGTTGGGGAAATGTGACCTGCGATCAATAAATAGTTGTTGATGGGAGGCCGCTTCGCGGACTCCATAGGCCAGCTCTGAGGGGGGATATGGTAAGCTCTCCGCTGGGAGGAAGTCACCACCGGCTGGGGAGGCTAGGGCAACAGATTTCGTGCCTCCCGGGCGTTCCAGGTCAGATTTCGTGCCTCCCGGGCGTCCCAGGGCAGCCTGGTGGTAGGGGGGTGGGCCCTGGTAATGCCGGACAAGGACCAGGGGTACGGGCCCACCACTCTAAGGGGCAGGTGCACGGCACCTGGCATAGGATACCCAGTGCGAGATGCGAACCAGATGGGGCTCCTCCCTTAGGGCTGGGAATGTGAAAAATACTTGAAATGTATTTAAAATTTGATAATTTTGATTATGAATACCAGTTATGCATGTTATGTATTTGTCATGTTTATTCAATGTTGTGATTAAACATGGCCTTTTTACCCCACCAGAATCTCTTGGTTATTACCATGTGGGGGATGTTGCATTGGGTATTCATGTTGAGGGGGAGGCGGGGGCATAACTGGAGGGTACGGGTCCTATGGTGCCCTGCAGTCATCAGCCTCACGCCGCCATACTGTGTCATCATGGTAAGACTAATAATAAGGAGCCTCCTTCCTGCACAGGCTATTAAGCTATTGAACTATCCCCAGACACATGATGTTCCAGAAAGTCCTAAACCTTTCCTTGTGTCCTAGGGCATCGCGCAGCACTAATTTTCATCTGACTAGTAGTGATGTAAATACACAATCCCGATCAGCCACCAGTGTCCAGAGCATGTGGCACACAGGAACTGAAGCAATTCTTTATTCATGCTTCCCTGATTGCATAATATGCTCATCACAGGTTAAAAACATGAACCAATCCCCGATGTGAGCAAGCTTTCAACTACCACCCATGTGTGTCACCACATCCTCCTGCCCTCACAAACTGTGTGGAGTAACATGCACCAGACCGTCACATAACTACTAAAATACGTGCCACAGACACCACATTACCAACGGCCTATCTATCCTGTTAGAAAATGTGACTGTCATCAGAAGGCTCACAACCACAATCTCCTCCTCCCATCAGCCCTGCTAGTCACTGTCCTGACTGATCTGGGCTCCATGTGATGAACCCCCTCTTTCATGCAGACACCACCACAGAGCTAAGGAAAGCCTAATTGCAGGCTTACTACCCTCATCCACTCTACCCACACTTACAATGGCATGAATCTGATGCCTTTGAATTTCTTCTCGTAACAACCCTTCAAAAGGCTCTACACATCTGCCAGACCATCTTCCACTTCATTTGATGCATTGAAATAGCCTATTGTGCAAACCATGAGGCTTATTTACAAGCCATTACGTCATTTTTTCCCATATTAAAAGTGACCGACCGGCGGCGCAAGGGCCTTGTAAATAAGCCCCGATGTTTTCAATAAAGCTTGATGCCAGTGCAAGTTCGCAAAAAGTGCCACATGCTGTGCAAGCCACGCATTCTAGGGAAATAACATTACACGGAATCATCAGAGAGTTTGTTTCAAAACGTTGGTGCAGGTGCAAATTCACGAAAAAGTGAAAAGTGCGCTACAATAATCTCATTTCGTAGTTTTTAATACCATATGGTGCAAATAACAATCCATGGCAATAGCATCGAGATTATTTCAAAAGTTTAAGCGAGTGCAAATTCGCTAAAAATGCAACGTGCAATGCAGAAGTCTCATTTCATACTTTTACATAACATGAGTTACAAACAATGGGGCAGATTTACAAGCCCCTTGCGCCACTTTTACATAATTTTTTACATGGGAAAAGTGAGGTAAGGGTGGCGCAAAGGGCTTGTCAATAAGCTCCAATCTTTCCAGGGAACAGATGCAATTAATCGGAAAGTGCAAGCGCACTGCAAGAGGCGCATTCCATTGTGTTCAGTTTGTTTCAAGAGTTGGTGCCAGTGCAGTTTTGGGAGAAGTGCAGTGTGCAATACAAACGGCTCATTCTGGGATGGATGACCTAAAGGTCGTTAAGCATTCTCCCAGTGCCATGATATCTGTATGCTCCTTATATCCATGAGTGTGATGAGTCCCATGCTGAGAGCAGGGCTTTAAGCGGAACGAAGAAACAAAGGGTCTCTCAAAGGGGCGTGGCTGATGTTATTAAGGTTGTTGCTTAAAAACACACAGGCTAAAAATCTGTGCATTGCATAGTGTGCCCCCCCGACTGGTATTTTGATGCTTCTGACATTGCATCCAGATATATAATACAAATAACATTACACCTACAGCAAGTTACGACAATTGGTTTTGACAATGGTTGTTAGTTGTGTAAGATAAAGAAGCAAAAATGATGGCTCATTGTATAGAATATTGAAAATGCTACGGTTGTGAAATGGTGAGACTTAAAGAACTGTGGGACTCTTTAAAGTTACCTCAAAGCCAGTGAAGGGTGGTACTGCTACAGAGTTAAGATTTCTTTTTCACCCTGAGGGCAAAAATGGAGAGCCCGATAGAGACCTGTCTCAGCGACTACTTTTAGAACTGCTGGTGCTGAGCAACCGCTGGACCCATCCCACTTAAAGCCCTGGTTGAGAGTATCATATGGTACTACGTTTCCCCACACACAATTTAAAGTGTACAGATGCTTGAGTAAGGCCCAAGTTCAACCAGCCGTGCTGCCTCAGTAACCTTCCTGTTATTGCAAAGAATTGGGCAATTCTTGCTCTCCCCTTGGGCACCTTGGCATACAGACCTGGGTCATAGCCTCTTTATAAGTTCTAAGCCCTTGCTACAGGAATATTGGCTTTAGGAAATGAGGTTTGTAGGACAAAAGAACTGGGCAGCAACATACTAGGTGGATCACTCATTCTGAGGCATAAGCGCACATTCCACACGGCTACACAGTTTTATTTTCCAGTACGCTCCGAATTCCCATAGTGACAGTGTCAGAAGTCTTGTGAGGAGAATGTTCCTTAGGGCTTGCCTCCCCATGGCAGCCTTCAAGTTTGGCTGCAAGACAACGCCCTCATGTGATTTATGTAGACCCAAGGCACCCGGTGCTAGCCTAATTATGTTCAGATCTCACTCTTTCGACAATTGCCTTCCTTGTTTCTTCAATATACTCTTTAATTGAGGCTGGGTCGTTAATTGAGGATGGTTCTTTCAAGTTTTCTGTGTTAAGGTTTAATGCGATAGAGGCGCTGTGGAGATATCTTCTCAGGGGCTTCTTATATTGTTATAGATTTCTTTCAAGGCACCTTTCATTTCATGGAGCCATCCTTGGCCCTGATGACTTGGTGATAGTATTTCAGGAGGTTCTTTTTGCACACAATGTCCTTCTTGTTTTTGGGAGCCCAATTTTTGTTTGTAGGCTGTAGTGTATCAATGCTCTAGTGCAGTGTTTCCCAAACTGTGGTCCGTGGACCCCCAGGGGTCCGTGACACATTCCCAGGGGGTGTGTAGGCAACAGTTTTAAAAGCACAGAAACATTTCTTGTATAATTAGCAGCTTTCTGGCAACAATAAAAGTGTCAAGAGAATGCCAGTGATTAATGTACCTGCTGGAGCTGAGGAGAGTTGTGTTCAGTTGCAGCTTTGATTGAACTAATGTAGCCCAGAGGGTTAATGTGCCTACTGCAAAGAACGTGTATCATGCATCTTAAAAATCAGTATTTTATGTGCATAGGTTCGTGGTTACTGCTTTTGTCACAGAGATTATTTTGTTACTGTGTACTTCATAAGTGACAATCGTAATCTAGCAGAAGGACCTATAAACTGTCATCAAAGAGCTGCTTGCAAACTGCATGGTACCAGTTAGTAACTTATATTTTTTCCCAGCTATTCATTATCCTGATGCTGCTAAAAACATTTATTTGGGTGGAAATAAATTTTTAATGTTAAAGTCAGTGCTAGCCACTGTGTTATGTTCTGAAT
Source organism: Lissotriton vulgaris (assembly GCF_964263255.1). Classification (NCBI taxonomy): domain Eukaryota; kingdom Metazoa; phylum Chordata; class Amphibia; order Caudata; family Salamandridae; genus Lissotriton; species Lissotriton vulgaris. The sequence continues at coordinate 903,053,856 of NC_141687.1, forward strand.
CCTGAGATTGTGCTTTTCCAGACCGGGCACTCTTTAAACATTTTATATACACACTGATTTACATGTATGATTCAATGTCTCTATATGTGTGTGATGTAAAGTGCTCTGACATCCTACAATGGTATGAGAGATGCTATAAAACAAATAAAATACATGTGACAGAGGGGCTATTACTTCAATATAAAATACTAAGCGCCAGATGTACGATCTGTTTTTATATGCGCGAACGCGTTCGCGAACCCGTTTATGCATGCAAAAACCAATTTGTTTGCGACTCGCTAAATAGGTTTTGCAACTTGCTATTTGGAAGGGGCATTCCCTTCCAAATAGGGAGTCTCAAAACCATGTACAAATGTTTTGCGGTCGCAAACCAGTTGTAATTACCACCTACTTCAAGTAGATGGTAATGCATTCGCAAATGGGAAGGGGTCCCCAGGGGACCCCTTCCCCTTTGCAAATGCATGCAAAATTATTTTTTAAGGGCAGGCAGTGGTCCCGGGGACCTCTGTCTGCCCTTAGAAAATTAAACGAAAACGTTTCATTTTCTTTTTAAATGCATGGTAAACAGGCTGCATTTTTTTAACTGCTTTATTTAAAAGCAGTCCAAGACATGGGGGCCTGCAGAGCCCAGCAGGCCATCATCCCTGGGAGGGCTGGCATTCCCAATGGGCTTGAAAATTGCAAGAGGCTCATTAATATTAATGAACCTCGCAATTTGCGACCCCATTGGGAATCCCAAACAGTGTTAAACACACTGTTGTACACTTCATTTAGCGACTCGCAATTTGCCACTCACAATGTGTCGCCAATTGCGAGGCGCTTAATTAAATGGTCGTACATCTGAACCCCAAAATCCTTATTACTTTGTGTATTTGTTTTGTATGCACACGTGTGTATTTTTTTGGGAATTATTGTTTTAGTTTTGAGATTTAACTCATACAAATTGCTTGGGGGTCCCCGGCTTCCAGTGGTGACTCAATGGGGGTCCTCAGGAGTCAAAAGTTTGGGAACCACTGCTCTAGTGTGTATGTGAGCATTCCAGGATGGGCAGATGCCTATAGTATATGTCAGTTAGCAGTTTAGCCCGGATTATTGTTCGGATCCCCTAGGCTGTTGTGCTCTGTAAATTAAGGCGGAGGTTTGCTAGGGCGAATGATATATTAGCAGACTTTTCCTCAATTGCACTTGCCTGTAAAAAGGTTTTACCAGTATCTGACAGCCACACTCCAAGAAGTTGTATTTTCAGACCATTGACACGTTTAAGGAGCCCAAGTTCCATGTCAAATAATGTTTTTTTGCTCATTATCCAAAGATTAAAACCTTGGTATTTGAGGCATTAGCATTTAATACGGTATTGGTGTTGTAGTTATGTAACATGACCAGTGCCCTCTTCATCCCAATACATGTGTGGTCTAATATTACCAGGTCGTCTGCATATTGTAGAATGGGTAATTTATTGGGCCCGATTCTTGGTGGGTAAAGGTTCCCTTTCAGCAACTCCAGGCCTAAGTCTGCAGTATAGAAGTTGTGCAGCATTGGGATGATGACACATCCCTGCTTCAGGACTTTGTTCATCTTTATTTTTAAAGTGCCATGGGTTTGAGTTAGCTTTACCTGGACCCAGGTGTCTGTATACAATTCAGTTATCACCAGCAGTAGATTTTTCGGACTCCTACCTGCAGCTAGCTTAGCCCATTGGGTATTCCAGTAAATGCTCTCAAAGACTGTGTTATAGTGTATAAAACATTGTCAACCAAGCACGAAAGGGCAATCATATTGGCCATTGTAGATGCTTTTCGGCAAAATCCTGTTTGGTAGTATGGGATGATGTTACTATCTGTAACCCAGGCCTCTAATTCCTGAAGAAGCACTTTGGCAAATGCATTTCCCACCACATTCAATAAAGTGATTATTCTATATTTCTCAGATATTGCATTGTCGCATATTTATGGGTTGGGTGCAATATGGAGCCCCTCCACATTTCGGGAATGCTGGATAACAAAATGCATTCTTTAAAGAGGGTGTGTATATGGGGTGCCCAGAAGTCCACGTCTTCCCTGAAGATGCTTCCAGGCAGGCCTTTTGGCCATGGGGCACCGTCCTTGTGGATTGATTGTAATATTTTTTGACATTTTCTTCTCAGTCAGGTAGATTGGGTTCACTTTAAGTACCACTGTAGTTTAATTTCGAGCTTGTTGGAAGATAATGCTGCATGAAGGTCTCTCATTAAGATTCCCCAGTCCTTTCTTGCTAAAATCGATTTTTGGACAGCTACCTTAAGTCATGTCCTCCACTTATATGCACACTTGAAAACCAGAGTTTTATCTAATGCATCTTTAATCCATATACTTACCTACTTTAGGCATCTGTATACCTTCCATGTACTTGGATCTATATATTTATTACTTTTCTCCTAAAAAAGCATACAAAACAATACCCTATGTTGCAATTGTCAAGATAAAGCTTTAAGGCTGCCAATTCTTGAGTAGTTGTCTTTAGATAAGGTGGTTGTCCGTTTTTTTCTTGTATCTAGGGATTTTGAGGCAAGGTGCCAATTTATATTGCATATCAAACCGCAAGACCACATCTCACCTGCCTTGAAAGCCCTGCATTGGTTACCAGTTGCCAGAAGATCCACCTTCAAGCTGCTTTGTGTCACCCACAAAGCGATACATGGAATGGGACCGGTCTTCATCAGGAATAAAATCACCGAACACATTCAACAAAGGAACTTCTGCTCTAAAGTGGCACCTTGCCTCAAAATCCGTAGATACAATAAAACAAGCATTTACAATGCAATGGTTTTGCCTTTGTTAAAGTTAGAGCTATTGGCATTGCTCTTGACATTATTTTTATTTATGTTTTTTTAACATAAATAAATGGCATTGTCATTTACAATGCCACTAGCTTTATTTCTCGCAAATGACACACACAAACACACACAGAGCCCCCCACACACACACCCACACACAGCCCCCCACACACACAGTGCCCCCACACACACAGCCACACAGAGCCCCCCACACACACAGCCACACAGAGCCCCCCACACACACAGCCACACAAAGCTCTCCACACACACACCCACACAGAGCCTTCCACAGACACCCACACAGCACAAGCAGGCAACAGTGGCACACGGAGGCACAAGCAGGCAACAGGGGCACACGGAGGCACAAGCAGGCAACAGGGGCACACGGAGGCAGAAGCAGGCAACAGGGGCACACAGAAGCACAAGCAGGCAACAGGGGCACGAAAACGGAGGCACAAGCAGGCAACAGGGGCACATGGAGGCACAAGTAGGCAACGGGGGCACACGGAGGCACAAGCAGGCAACAGGGGCACACGGAGGCACAAGCAGGCGACAGGGGCACACGGAGGCACAAGCAGGCGACAGGGGCACGAAAACTGAGGCACAAGCAGGCGACAGGGGCACGAAAACGGAGGCACAAGCAGGCAACAGGGGCACACGGAGGCACAAGCAGGCAACAGGGGCACACGGAGGCACAAGCAGGCAACAGGGTCACGAAAACAAGCACAAGCAGGCAAAAGAGTCACAAGCAGGAATTGTAATTTAGACCGGGCTGAAGTGGAGAACGGTCCGTAGGGAATTAGTGCGGCTGGTGCAGTGGTACCAGGCCAAAAGGTGAGTGGGGCTGTCTGCACCCCAGTTTGGACAGTTTCCACTACCTAACAGGGATTGGTGGGAGGGGGGCATACTTCTTGCTTGCTTTAGGACTGTTACTTCGGGGACGCAGTGCACGCTCTTGTCTGCTGCCACCGGGGCACGACAACAGGCAGGGAGAGGACAGGCTGGGAGAGGGCAGGGAGGGGACAGGCTGGGAGAGGTCAGGGAGGGGACAGGCTGGGAGAGGGCAGGTTGGGAGAGGGCAGGCTGGAAGTGGATAAGCTGGGAGAGGACAGGCTGGGAAAGGTCATGGAGGGGACAGGCTGGGAGAGGGCAGGATGGAAGAGGACAGGCTGGGAAAGGGCAGGGAGGGGGCAGGCTGGGAGTGGACAGGCTGGGAGTGGGCAGGCTGGGAGATTTGGATAAGAATAAAAGATTTGGTCAAGTTGGGGAGTTTTGCTTTGAAGCTAGTTTTTCTGGTTATAAATAGCTCTATTTCTCCAGTGGATTAATATGTCCTTCTCTGGTACTTTAGCATGAAATGAAAAATGCTTAGTGTTCAACTATTTATTGACCCAATTTCGAACATACAGCTCAATAAATGGAAATATCACATGTTAAAACGTATTGTTGAGATCAGTTCCCTTCTGCAGTAGATATTTACCTGTATGTCTGATGTGATTTTAAAGATGTTTCAAAGCCTGGGCAGGATGAGTGGGTTTCTTTTAGCTGGGACTTTTGTTACAGGAAGCTTGTCAGTATGCTGTATTCTCTGCATGCTTCAAGTAGGAGTGCTGGAGGTTCATGTTCTGAGGGTAAAGGAACTCAACAGCCAGCAAAGGGATTGTGTCATTCAAAACATCAAGGTGTGTAAAAGCCTACGTTAATTAAATCAATGTCCTCAGAACTGGACTATCGAGACAACAGCTGGTCTTACTTGGCTGACAGGTAGGACAGCTTGGTTGGGTGAAGAGGGGCAGTGGAGTAGCCGGCTGTATATTGCAGGTGTCCGGCGTGCATGGGTGCATTCCTACACTGAGCGGTCTGTCCCGCTGGTATTAGGCCGTGTGATCTGCCTGCGACACTCCGATGTGTTCAGCAGGCGCATGCCCCCGCTGAGCTGTCTGCGATGCATCGTTTGGGCACGCTGTGCTAAAAAGCTTGTTCTTTCGCGGAGTGGGCGTGGGGACAGAGGCGCGGTATGAGGTGATGCTTGTGGGAGAAAGTTCCTGACACTTGCAGAAGAGCGCTTCCAGCTGTGATGACAGAGCCGTGAGGAGGGAGGGAGACCCTGCAATCCTTTCCAGATGTGTGCAGTAGGCAGCGCCAAGCCGTGAAGTAGGCCGCGTACTGCGGCTCCCAGGCTCGCCTGCAGCGACAGCCTGGGCCCGGGGCCAGGCTCGCAGCTGCCTCACCCCTCCCTACGGGCCTTCTAGCGCTGTCTGTGCCGCCTCGGTCTTCTAGCGCTGTCCGTGCCGCCTCGGTCTTCTAGCGCTGTCCGTGGAGCCTCGGTCCTTCTAGCGGTGTCCGTGCCGCCTCGGTCCTTCTAGCACATTCCTCGCCGCCGTGGCTGCGTGCATTAGCCGGTGCCGTGCATTGCTCCGGTGTCCTGCATGTCTGCAGGCGGGTTTGCAGCCCCGTGCTTGCAGCCTCTCCGGGGCTCCGGTTTTTACTGCTGTTTTTAAGCCCAAAGGCCGCGTTTTTCCGCTGCAGCGCACTGCCGTGTCTGGCACTCGGGGTTTTCAGCAGTCCTGCCACAATGCCGTAAAATGCTATTTTCTCCTGTGGTACTTCTGATGCATAAGAATAATTTGTTGTGCCTTCTGCTGTTATGTGATGCCTTCTGGGTCTGGTGTGCAGGGCTCGCAGCCCATGCAGTTAATTAACCCTTTGTGGGTTCTCCGTGCAGCGCTCATTGTAGCAAATACGTTTCGGTGACACAACCTGGCTAACAACCCTGTTTGAATATGGCACGAGGTAAACGGAGGGGGGGGGGGGCGGAAAGGCACGGAGAGCGGGAGGGGGGTCGGGAACGGCCACACACTGACAGCGGGAGGGGGAGGGGGGGCGGGAATAGACACACACGGACAAAGCAATAAACAAAAAAACAAAGCACTCACCTGGACATCTTCCGGCAGATCTCTTGCTTCCTGCTCTCCACTCCTCCTCCCGATGAGGTGGTGGAGGCTCGGCCGGCTGGGCCAATCCCAGCGCAGCCCTGGCTGGAGGCGGACGGCTGCTTCCTTCGGCTGGCCGGCCTGAGGAGAGGGAGGGAAACGGGCTGCCACGGAGCGGGAGGGAGGGGCTATCGAGCGACTTTTGTACAATCGTCCCGAGCAGGAAGGCAGGTGCCGGCAATGCCGGACCAGATTCAGGGGCGTTCCCGGCTTTTGGCTGATGTAGCATGACGTCGCCAAAAGCCAAAAATTCTCGGGAACGCCCCCGAATCTGGTCCGGGATTGACGGACAGAGAAGTCTTTCAATGGCTAGCCTCCATTTATGGAGCTAGCCAATGAAAGTCGGGGGCGGATTCCCAGCCCCCATACCATACTCATTAGGTTTTTTCCTAGCACATGCGTACTTCGTACGCATGCATCGCTAGTCAAAACCTAAAAACGGACAACCACCTTATCTACGGAAAACTACTCAAGAATTGGCTCTGCTCCTCATGAGCACCATACGCAAACAGAAATATACAGCATATCACTCTGGATATAAGCATTTATTTGTATTATAGATATTTATCTATATACGTGTATTGCTCTGCATAAACATGTAGAATAATTATGTTTTAAAATAAATAAATAAATACATTAATTTTTAAGTACAACAACACTTGAAAACCAGACTTTATCTAATGCATCTTTAATCCATATACTTACCTACTTTAGGCATCTGTATACCTTCCGTGTACTTGGATCTATATATTTATTACTTTTCTCCTAAAAAAGCATACAAAGCAATACCCTATGTTGCGATTGTCAAGATAAAGCTTTAATGGCTGCCAATAAGGTGGAGTTTATAGTGTTAAGGATTAAGTTGGGAGCAATGGTATTTCCTTCCGGACTGTCTCCCATTGGGATACACCCCAACCTTCTTGTCCCTTCGAGCTCTCATCTTTCTACACCTGTAATGTCATCATCTCTGTCTTGTTCCCCTATGAGTTTCTCAAAGCCTCCTCGATTTAATGAATGGTCGTCGGAGCTGTGCGATAACCAACATGTCTCCTTAAAGTTGCCAATGGACGTTGAGCTTTTCAATTTGTTGATGCTCATATCCACGAGCTATGATTGCTCGTTATCAAGTTGATAAATCTGGGCCAATGTCTTCCAAGTCTTCTCCGGCTTATCATGAGCTGGACTGTTTGTTTCAATGCTATCATCCGGCTGAACCGGCTGAAAGGGGCCATTTTTGGTTACCTTAGAATGAATATCCCCTCTGGTTGTTGACGGGAATTCAATAACCACATTGGTCTCATCGTCGGAGCATAGTTTTGGCCTGGATCACATGCATCTCTGATTTAGGTCTTCCAGATTGCTCAACATCTCCTTTGATGGAGTTCCTTCGGAGGCCAATGTACATGTTAAAATGAGTGATGTGCTATCTTGCATTGCAGGGCATACACTGTTTGGTAATGGGGTTGCCGATGGTGTTTGGACGCCCTCACCCCACCCTTGTTAAATAGTTGTGGAGAGCGGTATTTGAGGCAGTGCCCATTTGATCTTGATTTCCACTGTTCTGGCTGGTGTTGACATCGCCCCCGCTGCTTGGCCTGCCTCTTGTGCTTTATATGGCTGCTTCATAGTGGTTATATTATTTAAAATGCATTTGCCAAGATTAGTGTGCAGCTGACCCTGGTCTCCCTTTCCTCTTATCATGAGGCTTGTCCTCAGCTCGCCCTGTTCTCTTCTGATCTTAGTTTTAATTCTGTGAGTCGCAAAGATTCTTTGGGAGGGCTTCCAATCCAAGGCAAATACCAATGGCCGATCTTGCTGGCGCCTCTCACGTTGCGGGGCTGCCAGCCTTGCCGCTACCGTTACTGTTGAATCCATTGATATTCCCACTACCATTGGCGTATTCAGCGCTCGGATTATACAACTCAGTATTTTCTTCTCCCTTTTTCTTCCTAATGTGGGTCAGCGATGGGATGTAGCTCAAGATGGATACTGCCGAAGGTATGTGTGCCAATTCAGGCCAATTTGAGTAAAGCCCCCCACAGACAGAGGGGATCAAGAGAGAGCTCACCGAGTTGTGCCACAAGCTGCACCCAGTCCTAGCTGGGCCGCCTCCTACTGTACAGCATTATGGGAAAAATCATTTTGCACATTTACTGAATTTCAACCATTACTGTGTTTGCAAGAAGATGTAATTTTCATACATGAAGGTATTTTACTTTCAGTGTTGGGAAGCCTTTGTGCAGAAACTGCTAAAAAGTTACTTTTAAAATTTGACCAAAAAGTTGTGCCTTAAAAGCAGTGAACATGCCTTTGTGCTCGGGCTTGGTTCACAAACTGCACTTTGTTGTCAGTTTTACAATACAAACGTACTACAAAGCGCCATTCAGAAACTATGTGCAGACTTTACTCCTCGGCATTACCCTATACTTATGTGTGCTGAGATCTTCTCTCTGACTGCGGAGTCTCCACACACGTAAGTATACATTTTAGTTGTAAATGTGACACAGACTAGATATAGTGTGTGGAAAAAGGAGCACATTTACCCAAAAGGGGATGGGATTAGGGTGGAGTAAGTCTCGGGAGTGTCAGGGTGGGGTTTAGGGAGGGATGTCAATCACCCACACAAGATTCATTCATTTGATTTACACAGGGAGTAGAGACATATAACTTACACTTTTGTAGTAAATGTACTTTAAAGTGTATATCCCTCAAAAGTGTAAGTTACCTTTGTGAATCAGGTCCATTGTCTTTTCCGGTTGTACAATCTATGTGACCTCAAATATATGGGTTATGTTTTTATGAGAAGGGTGTTTCAAATGTACTATAACATTGTTTCTGCTATACTGTACAGTGCGCTATGGGTAGTGACCATTACAATGATTTTGTAAAAGACACACCTTTTCACATATTAGTCATGTTTATAGATATCCTGGGTTTTGGGCAAAATTAGAAACAAGTCAGTTGTTTTATTTCAATAAGTAATATATGATGTACATGCTAATTCATGGGTGCTGCTTAAACCATGCCCCTTTCCTATGTGAACTCAATCATGGAATACTGTTCTCAGTGGAATGAATGATGCAATATAAGTTCACATTGTATTTAGATGTGTATTATCAGTGAAAGGATGGAAGAATAGTTGCAAAATGTATAAAGTGTAATTATAGATCATTTAGTGTGACTTGAGAAACTTAGACTGCATAGTGAGTTTGCACAAACAGATGATCATGGTTTGTGTTGGTAAACATATCTCTTTCTGTCAATGGCAACAGTTTTGTTGGGCTAATTTTAAGACCATGTTAAATGGGATGGAGCAGTGCATACTAGCACCGGGTGCAGGGACGGCTCTAGGCTCATGGCGGCCCTGGGCAGGGAGCGTAGGTAAGGGGCCCCGGAAGAGGGGGTCTGGGCGGGGCGGAGCGGGGAGGCAGGTGAAGAGGGGGGGGGGGGGGGGGATCAGGGCGTTTGGAAGTGGACGCAAATATGTATCCATCCTCAGAGGATTATTATATTAAGAATATATATTGGTGTGGTGGCCCCTAGGGTTTGGTGGCTGTGTGCAGGTGCACAGCTTGCACATGCCAATGGCTGCCCCTGCCGGGTGTGAGAAAGGAGTACCTCACAATGACCGATGGGACATGATGATATGGTGGCAATGGATGCTTCCTTCAGCCAGTTTTTCTTATTCGGTTGCATGGAGTGTGAATCTCTTCAATGGGAAAGGGTCAGAGGCAGAGGCTGAACATAATTCTAAAGTCTCACATCTGTTATACTAGAGCTTGGGGTGGTAATGTCAGGCCCAGGGGCGCTTGCGGTCTAGGGCCCGCCCCATTTGGCCTTCGGCCATGTCCCAAACGTTTATGTGGAAAGACTCATGGGTCTTCCCCTGCTGGACATTGGTGGTTGCTTTGTTATAGGGCTAGGGCAGGCTAAACTTTGGAAATGTATTTTGCCCTAAAAATTCCATTGATTCCCTATGGTCCGTGAGATGAGTGAGGTTTGGCAGGGTATGCGAGATGAGTGAGGTTTGGCAGGGTACGTGAGATGCGTGCACTTTGGCAACCGCGTACCGCGAGATGCGTGCAATTTGGCATGCTGTCGCATTTCAACGCCGCAAGCAGGGGAAATTACGCGGGTGTGGTTACGTTGATTTACGTGACCACACCCAAGGATCTGTGCTCACTATTCTGGAGATTTCTGAGAAGGAGGTTGATTCCAGGCAGGCTCTGTGTTTTGGTATGCTGTTTAACCCTTTGATGCAGATTCGTGTGTGCCGCGCTGGAGCAGACCTTTCCGGAGGAGCTTCTTGAGTTGGTAACTTCTCCGGCAGTCTTTGAGAAGGTGGTTTTGGACCGGATTTCTTCGAGGAATTTCTTCCTTTTCCTCCTGATCTGACTGTGTTGACATAATGGCCACCATGGATGATTTACTTGCGGCAATAGTTAAAATGCAGGCAGATTTAAATGAAACTATGGCTGCTACAGCATTGTTGTCTGATAAAGTAGATAATATTCAGATTTTGAACACTCCCCTTCCTGAGGAGGCGCAAGACACTAGAGCTTCCACAAATATATCAGTAACTGTTCCACCACAAATTCCTCTGGCTGCGCCAGAACGTTTTTCAGGAGACCCTTCTACGGTTCAAATATTTTTAACACAAATAGAATTGCATTTCTCTTGTAGACCTGCAGCATTTCCCACCCCTCAATCCAGAATAGCTTTTCTAATTTCTTATCTGTCTGGAGATGCTGCAAATTGGGCAGTTCCGCTAGTACGTCAAGATAGCGCTCCATTGTATAACTGGCGGCGCTTTGTAGAAGAATTTGAGAAAGTATTCGACAGACGAAGAGTAACTTTGTCTGCAGATCGAGAACTGTTACAATTAAGACAAGGAAATCAAGATCTCATTGCCTACTTGTCACATTTTAATAGATTGGTCGCAGAAACCTCTTGGCCTGAAGAAAAAAGAGCAGCACTTTTCTATCAAGGGTTGAAGGACGATCTGAAAGATGTGTTAGCTCAAATTGACCCACAACCAACAACTTGTTCAGATTTAATTAATCTAACTTTGAGATTGGATCACAGACTATCAGAACGAAGGGGTGATAAAAAAAGAGGAGAGAAACCTAATTGGAAAAGTGAAACTAAGCCCAGAACTCAGTTCACACATTCTGAATCTAGCTCTGAACCAATGGAAATTGGAACCCTTAGACAACCATTGTCAAAAGACGAGAAAGAGAATAGACGCAAAAATGGACAGTGTCTCTATTGTGGACGCAAAGGACACTTTGTGAAAGATTGTATGTTGAAACCTAAGAATAAAACTCCAACCACAGGTAAAGTGTCAGTTTTGGAAACAAAAGACTTTGAGTCGGCAAACTAACATGCCCAGGATTGGTAGAAGGGGATATCTTGGGAACCATTGCTTACCCTTCAATAAACTCTTGTGTAAGTAATTACAAAGCACATTTTCGATTAGCAGTTCAAATACAACTGATTCACAAAATCTGGCGAATGGAAGTTTTAATTGACTCTGGGGCCACAGGAAACTTTGTCTATTTAAAAACCGCCCAGCGATTGAGTATCATCTGTGAGAAAAAAGACACTCCTGAAATAGTCCAAGCCGTAGATGGAAAAGTTTTGTCCGGAGGTCCAGTCACCAAGCAAACCTCAAAGGTAATAATGTGTTGTGAAGACTCAAAAAAGAGATATCATAGAGAGGAGGTTCAATTCGATGTAATCCAAGCACCTCAATACGGCTTTATTTTAGGAATGCCATGGCTCTGTCTACATAATCCAATTATTGACTGGCAAAAGAGAAAACTTGTATTCCAATCTGATTTTTGTCAATCATCTTGTATGGGAACTCTCACAAAACAATCAGTCAAATTGCTACTGCAGAAGAAAAAGAGACAATTCTACCCAAATGTTACAAAATGTTTCAGGAGGTATTCAGTGAAGAGAAAGCAGCAGTCCTTCCTCCTCATCGCAGCTATGATTGCCAAATCGATCTCATGCCGCGTTCATGTGTACCGAACTGTAGGATTTATGCACTCTCTGAAACAGAAAATCAACACTTGAGAGAATACTTGGATCAATATCTTGAAAATGGGTTCATTCGTCCTTCAAAGTCACCAGCCCTCTCCCCTTTGTTTTTTATTCCTAAAGCAAATGGTGAATTAAGAACGTGCATTGACTATAGGGCTTTGAACAAAATCACCATCAAAAACAAATATCGCTTACCATTAATCCCAGTTCTTTTAGATCAAGTAAAAACAGCAGTAATTTACACCAAGCTTGATCTAAGAGGAGCATACCATCTGGTGAGAATCAGACAAGGAGACAAATGGAAAACTGCATTTAAAACTAGATATGGACTGTTCGAATATTTGGTAATGCCGTTTGGTCTTTGTAATGCGCCAGCAGCCTTTCAGTTTTTCCTCAATGATGTTCTAAGGGAATTTCTAGATTCATTTGTTATTGTCTATATAGATGATATCTTAATTTATTCCGATTCAGAAGAAAAGCACGAAGGTCATGTCAAACAAGTTTTAAAGGCATTACAATCACACAATCTGTATTGCAAGTTATCCAAATGCGATTTTCATGTCTAATTTCTTGGAGTACTGCTCACACCAACGGGCATGAAAATGACTGATAGAAAAATAAAGGCAGTAGCAGAATGGACAATCCCAAAATCTGTTCGAGATGTGCAATGTTTTTTGGGCTTCGCAAACTTCTATCGACGATTTATCGATCACTTTTCAGCAGTCGTAGCTCCCATAACTCGTCTGTTACGAAAAAAGGTGAAGTTCGAATGGACTACAGAAGCAAATGAAGCATTCCAAAGTTTGAAAAAAGCTTTTACTGAAGCCCCAATTTTGATACATCCTGATGTGAATGAACCTTTTATAATCGAAGCGGATGCCTCAGATGTTGCAATTGCAGCCATTTTATCTCAGAGACATCACAAAACTGGTCAAATGCATCCTGTTGCTTATATGTCTCGTAAATTGAATACAGCTTAACAGAATTACATAATTGCAGAGAAAGAGTTGCTTGCAATACTTGAAGCATTCAAGGAATGGAGACATTATATTATGGGAGCAAAATTCACAGTAAAAGTGTATACAGATCACAGAAACTTACAATTCATGAGTTCAGCCAGAATGTTAACTCCACGACAAATGAGATGGATGATGTTCTTTGCAGAATATGATTTCATAGTAACCTATCGACCTGGACAAGACAACAAAAAGGCGGATGCTTTATCCAGGAAAGACTCAACATTACATAAGTGTGAAGGAACTCCACAAGCAATAATAGAACCTGACAAAGTGATCTGTTTGTTGAATGCTGATCAGTTCTTAGACAGTATACATGAGAATTTTCCTCCATCACAATGGGAGAAATGGAATAACAAGAAGAAAAACCAAACAATCAAAGAAGGAATACCATTTCATGGAAAACAAGTCTACCTTCCAACCAAGGAATTACATGGGACGGTCTTTAATTGGCTACATTCCCATCCTATGGCAGGACATCCAGGTCCAAAAAAGACTGTAGAAAAGATTCAAAACTTGTTTTGGTGGCCAACTCTCAAAAAGGATGTTTCTTTGATGGCTCAAAACTGTGAAACATGCGCTAGATTTAAAACTGATCATAGCAAACCAAAAGGTTTGTTACAAGTCTTACCAACACCAATCAAACCATGGGAACATGTTTCTTTAGATTTCATCACAAATTTACCGCTAGTGAATCTTCATTCAGTAATTTTGGTAGTAGTGGACAGTTTAACAAAATATGCCCATTTCATTGCTTGTAAAAAATTGCCAACAGCAGGACAATTAGCGCAAATACTACTAACAAACATTGTGCGATTACATGGTTTGCCTTCAGTGTTACTGTCTGATCGAGGGTCTCAGTTTTCATCTAAATTCTGGCAGCAATGGTGTCAAAGTCTACAAATCACATCTAATATGTCTACTAGTTACCATCCCCAAACTGATGGTCAAACTGAACGATTAAATCAGACATTAAAGCAATACTTAAGATGTTACGTAGAAGACTCCAAGAGAGCTTGGTATGATTTGCTTTGGATTGCAGAAATGGCTTATAGCACATCACCGCATTCTTCAACTGGGTCATCTCCATTTGAGGCTCTCTATGGCTATTTACCAAACACAATTCCTTTAGTATTGCCCAAACATGTAAGTGATACACCTGCAGTACAGGATGCTATACAACATATGCAAACTGTTCACCAACAAACTCACCAACGTTTACTACAAAGTAAGGAAAAGTACAAACAGCAGTATGATAAACATCATAGACCTGGTCCAAGATATGTTGCTGGGGATAAAGTTTGGTTGTCTACCAAGAACTTAACCTTCAAAAGAAAAAGTATGTTTCGTCCTAAGTTTATTGGACCATATTCAGTACTTCGTCAAGTCAATCCAGTAACGTACAAATTGTTACTTCCAAAAACTTTGAAAATCCATCCAGTGTTCCATACATCCCTTTTGAAACCAGCTAGACAAAATGTTGCAACTAGGCCAGCTACAGTTTTGGTCCAGGGTAACTGGGAATACGAGGTAAAGGACATACTGGATTCTAAACTAAGGAGAAGCAGATTGTGGTATCTTGTCTCCTGGAAAGGTTACGGAGCTGAGAACGATTCTTGGGAACCGGCAGAGAACATTCATGCCTCTCGCTTGGTGCAACATTTCCACCTCCTTCATCCCTCGAAGCCGGGCCCTAGACCGCTCCAGGGAGGGGGGAATACTGTCAGGCCCAGGGGCGCTTGCGGTCTAAGGCCCGCCCCATTTGGTCTTCGGCCATGTCCCAAACGTTTATGTGGAAAGACTCATGGGTCTTCCCCTGCTGGACATTGGTGGTTGCTTTGTTATAGGGCTAGGGCAGGCTAAACTTTGGAAATGTATTTTGCCCTAAAAATTCCATTGATTCCCTATGGTCCACGAGATGAGTGAGGTTTGGCAGGGTACGCGAGATGAGTGAGGTTTGGCAGGGTATGCGAGATGCGTGCACTTTGGCAACCGCGTACCGCGAGATGCGTGCAATTTGGCATGCTGTCGCATTTCAACGCCGCAAGCAGGGGAAATTACGCGGGTGTGGTTACGTTGATGTACGTGACCACACCCAAGGATCTGTGCTCACTATTCTGGAGATTTCTGAGAAGGAGGTTGATTCCAGGCAGACTCTGTGTTTTGTTATGCTGTTTAACCCTTTGATGCAGATTCGTGTGTGCCGCGCTGGAGCAGACCTTTCCGGAGGAGCTTCTTGAGTTGGTAACTTCTCCGGCAGTCTTTGAGAAGGTGGTTTTGGACCGGATTTCTTCGAGGAATTTCTTCCTTTGGGGTCCAGAGTTTGCAGATGAACCTATAATTAAGAGTAGGTCGTACTCTTTAGGTATGAAGGCGATTTAATGCACAAAAAGGTTTTTATTTTTTGTATTTACAGAATCTAAAGAGCAAGAAAGATTTAAACGCTGTTTCAGTTTTTTATATCATGTTATTTAAGGAATTAGAAATCTTCAATGTTTTTGGTATGAAGTAAACCCAACATAATATTTCGAATAGAAAATTATTGTTTTAGCACAGAAACAAGATAAATCTCTTGCTTATGTTTTCTACATGTAACTTGATTATGAAGCTATAACAAGACAATATTAGAGTGTTTTGCAATACACAGTTTCGTGCTATGTGAACAAGTTTAAAGGTTTTGATACTATCTAACAGTGAACAATTTACAGAAGATAATGTAAATCGTGCTATTTTTTCTGAGAGAGTTTTATTAGAAAAGTACAGATGTTTTATGTGCAAAGAAATATCAAGCATTTGGAGAATAATTAGTATAAAAGGTCAAATTGCAAGAGGTTTAATTGCGATATTATTCCACAGAATTTTGTGAAGTGAATCTAGTTTTACATGAAAACTCCATGCTTAGATTGCTGCTTGCATTAAGGAACATTTACTGAAATATAAGTAAATAGGTATTAGTGTGTGTCTAACTTTTTCCTTTTCAGATCTCCCTCCCAGCTGTTCCCTTCCCAACTCCCCTTTTCCCCCCGCTTGATCACTTCAATATTCTGTGTAATAATCAGAATTGGAGGTATCGAGAGGTGGGCCCTTATATCATCGCATCAGATTCCGAGGAAGACTTCGTCTGACAGGTAAGAATTTGTGAATATGGAGAAGTGGTCAGCCTAATCAAGTAGATGCCAATGTCTGGAATTTGCTTCTTTATGGAACCGGAACTTGATCTCTGAGTCTCCATAGGACTTTAGTGAAGTTTAAAAATGACCTCCTGTGTGAGCTCCAGGGACACAGCAAGCTTCAGAGGCCTCCCTGCAACTGACCAGCGGAAAACTGGACCTGCCTGAGCTCTGCTGCTGGCCTTTGCTGGAGTAAGTCCTGACCCACAAGAGGTGCCCCCCAGGTCTTGGTCTAGTGGCTTGCATCAGTAGAAGCTTCTCCATAGAAAATGGTGAAAATCCTGTAGTTTGGGTTCCTTGCAACTAGGCCCATTCACACTGAAACTCTGATGCTCGCGATGCAGGCATTCGCGTAGCTCCAGCGAGACATGCTGTTCGGACTGACAGCAACTGTCCGCGATGACCGGCAATGCAAAAGCAGGACTTAGTGCTACACCAACGACATCCCGCAACAACCACCAATGCAAAGCTCCAGCAGCTACTGGACATGCTACAGCCATGACTGTCCATGATTCTCGACCTGCTCTTCGTACACAATGCCTCCTTTATTGTAACTGGCACATTGAGGTTTCACAGGACTATTCCCTGATAGATATTGCTGTTCTTCCAGTTAGGAATCAGATAAGGGAAGCTAATTTAAGACCACCTACTGCTTTGTGTACAGACTTGAGCCCACCTTTGTTTTATCTGTGCAGCCGTCCTTCATTACCGGCTTTGTATAGTAGTATGCCATCCCTAAGGGTCACTCTACTGAGCTCAATCAAGTCCCTGATTTATCTAAGTCTACATGGGCTCAAGCACTTGTGCAGTTATTTCATTTGGCAGGGGAGGGGACAGTGGGGGCTAGGGCCCACTCTGATATTTTATTGTGTGTTCAGAAGTTTTTATCTTCGATCAGTTGCTAATTCTGATCATGTGCTGGATGTGTTGTCCCCAATCTTAATGGGGGTTGCAGCACCTTACCGCTTTTGGCTTTTGCCCAAGGAGGGAAGAAAAGGGTACCAAAGTGAAATCTCAGAGCTCCCAAAATAATCTTTTGGCAAATAATTGTGTGAAAGAAATAGGAATTCAGGTGGGTGACCCAGGTGGACTTGGGGTCATATTTCTGGGCAACCCACCTGTAATCCAGTGGCCACTAAGGAGATTGATGACGCGCCTTTTTCTGCCTCTTTTAATCATTTGTCTGAGGAGTGCTGTCAGGAAGTTCATAGATCCGTGTAATTATAATTGAGACTCCTCTTCCTATTTTTCCAATTTTTAAAAAGGGGGCTCCCCCTGATGTTCTTTGTCTAGAGGATTATTCTAGTGTTAATTCATCTAGGGCTCCCACAAGTGGTGTTTAGCACGTGAAGGCCCCCCCCCCTTAGAGGTTCAAGGGTAAAATGCCTGAAAGGGAAAAAGAAACAAACTCGGTGTATTATGAAATGTAAGTCTAAAAAATGAAGGTCCTCAACTGTTTTAGAAGAGTCTGCCTCTGCCCCCACTATTCAGCCACTTAAAGTAGAAGGGCCGAAGAATGCTCCCTCATAGCTAGGTCCGGAGTCTGACTCACCTGAAATAAGTTGTACGCACCCCATTTCCCAGTTTATTAGAAGTACCAATCCTAAGCTGTCATCAGCAGGAGAAGGGGTTGACTCAGGATATGGGTGTAACTGTTGATAGCAATTGGGGCACCATGAAAGTCGGTTCAGTGAAAGAGAATATCCGGTTTGGGCTGTGGATAACACATTTTTGAGCATTGAATAGAAGGTGTCGGGGTCCCCTAATAAGCCGAGAAGGACCCAGAAAGATCTTCATTAGTGTTCCACTGTCGGGAATTGTCTCCATGCACTGCTCCTAAGTTTGTTTGAATCCTTAATGGGGAGTCTCCTTCTTTTCTTCCATCAGCACAGATGCTTTATCCGGGGCTAAGCCAAAATATAACAATAATTCTGTTGGGGGACCAGAGTTTGAAAACTTCTCTGATACTTTGAATTTGTCTCTTTGTTTGATAATGGCCCACAGAATAGAAGCTTCATTTGCAACTTTTATTAGAAATTGAAGCCCTGAGTCTGGTAACAAGTAGAGATATTGACCATGGGTATCTGGTTCTGCTTGCTCCCCTTCCTAGTTCTAGGGTTACATCTTGCTCTAGGATTGTTGTAATGTTGATTTAGGCAATGTAATTCATTCTGGAAAAAGGGTATTGATGTTTTTCTGATTGAAAGGGTCACAGATCTTAGGTCTGATTGTCCAAACTTGGGCTCTCAAGAGTCTACACAGGATTCCTACAGTAAAAGGGGGGCAGCAAACTTGAAGGATATCACAATCTCTTTTGGTAGAGACTTGGGGAGGAGAGTGATGGAAATTGTGGGATATGAGGCCCCTTGGGCCAGGTAATCTGGGAAGGGAGAGGAGTTAACACCATGGAATTGGGTTGCAGGCGTTTTGAATGCCAAAAAAAGATGGCAAAAAACACTTCCAATGCTGCAGAGGTAGCACTTTGAAGAAAATTCTTTCTTGGAATATGGCGGGCCTGGGGCAGTCTAGTTCTAAACTGAATTTTTTAATGCGTTTTAGTCCATTCATAATTTGTTGCAGGAAACTTGGATATCTTATCTTATCTTATCTTATCCAGAATTTGTACAGAGCACGTACACCCAAAGGTTTCATGGTGCTAACTAACAATGCTGGAAACTATATCCAGGAAAGACAGACAACAGAGGAATTATGCTGATGTCTGCACAAAAAGCCACGTCTTGAGCAGCTGCCTGAACTGGAGAAGAGAGGTAGATGAACGAATCTTCAGGGTGAGAGTATTCCACAGCTTGGCAGCAAGCGTGGCAAACCTGCGTCCTCCCTTACAGTGGAATTTAAAGCGGGGGACAATCAAAAGAGTTTGAGAGGCAGACCGGAGATCGCGCGAGGGAACGTATTTGGGTAAAAGATCCTGAATGAACTTGGGACTGCGAGCATTAAGAGCTTTAAACGTCATGCAGGCAGCTTTAAAACGAGTGCGTTGTGCAACAGGAAGCCAATGGAGTTGCTTAAGTAGCGGTCTAGCAGACTGCCAGCGAGGGAGACGATAGATGAGTCTGGCGGCTTGGTTTTGAGCCAGCTGCAGACGCTTGCTGAGAGAGACCGGGAGGCCGAGGTAAATAGCATTGGAGAAATCCAAGTGCGACAGCACCAGGGCAATTAGAACCGGGGTCAGAGCGGGTTGGGTGAACAGTCGGCTTATCTTCTTTATTTTCCGAAGCTGAAAAAAGCATGAGGACACCACAGCATTAACCTGAGGTCTCAGCGAGAGCTCATTGTCAATCAATACCCCCAAGCTTTTCACAGATTGAGATGGAATAGGGGGGAGACCAAGTTTAGAAGGCCAATAATGTGGTCCCCAGAAAAGCTTACTCTTGCCCAAAAGGACCAATTCTGTCTTTCCGGGGTTCAGCTTAAGCTGGTTACTGTCCATCCACTGACCTATAAAAAGCATGGTGGATTGAAATTGAAGAACAGATTCAGGGGAATCATCGATGGTAAAGGTGAGTTGGAGATCGTCTGCGTAGTTGAAGGTGTTGACTTTGAAAGATTTTAGCAGTTTCAACAGAGGGAACATGTAAATGTTGAACAAAATCGGTGACAAGGAAGAGCCTTTTGGAACTCCACAGGTGGTGTACAATTTTGACGAAGAAAAGGGAGGGAGACCTACTGATTGAGAGCGAGAGCCAAGGAAAGACCTAACCCAGTCTTGGGTGAGGCCACGTATGCCGGCCAGTTTGACACGGTCGAGAAGGATGTCATGGTCGACCGTGTCAAACGCGGCCGACAAGTCAAGCAGAACCAGGCCCTGGGGAATGCCTAGGTCAACATTGTAATGTAGAGAGTCCAGGACTGCTGTAATAACCGCTTCAGTAGAGTGGGCTGGACGAAATCCCACCTGAGCAGGGTCCAGAACATCCGACTGCTCGATGAAGTTTGAGAGATGAGTGGTGACATGAGCTTCCAAGACTTTCGCTAAATAAGATAAAAGAGAAATAGGCCTATAGTTAGAAAGCATGGTAGGATCCAAGCCTGGCTTCTTTTGCAGGGGTACCGCCACAGCCTCTTTAAAAGAGCTGGGCACCACGCCTGATGCTAGAGAGTTGTTAAGAAGACTCAATATAGGCAGTGGAAGGGCAGTAATCACCTTTTTTAGGATCTGAGGGGGACAACAGTCATGAGGGGAGCCTGAATTGATCCTAGCTGTCAGAGCGAGCAAGGACGTGACATCCAGCAGTGGGAAGGAGTCAAGGAAAGAAGTGTTGGAGAAGACAATGGCGTCATGGGGAGTGGGGAGGGTAACATTTAATGCTAGACTTGATAAGCCTAATTTTGTCTTGAAAGTATTTATTGAGGGTGTCACAAAATTCTTGTGTAGCTTTAGGCTTGGGCAGGGTTCTTGCCGGGTTAGTTAGTTTATCGACAATAGCGAAAATGTCCTTCGACCTATTGGTGAAACTTTCAATGATTTTAGAGAAGAATTCTACTTTGGCTGAGAGAATGGCCTTCATATAGGTGGAACGGGCAACCAAGTATTGGGTTTTCACAGATGGATCATAATGCCGTCTCCACTTGCGTTCTTTCTGGCGGACAATGAGTTTTTTGGCCCTGAGATCTGGGGAGAACCATTTGTGGGCGTCAGCATGACGCAGAGTTTTTGACATTTTTAAAGGGGCGAGTGTATTGCTGGCTTTAACAAGCCATTCAGAGATGTCAGCTGCAGATTGATTAAGGTTATCATGCTTGACGGGAATAGTATTCTGCAGACTGTCGAGGAAAGCAGAGGTATCCAAAGAACCCCACTTCCTAATCATGCCTCTTTTAATTGCAGTGTTAATGGAGGGCTTTGGGATGGATATATGGAATTGGATCAAAAAAGTATCAGACCATATACACGGTGAGATCGTAGGAGATGAAACGCTGAGGATGGAGCTCCAAATCTGATCCAGCGTGTGCCCTTTAATATGTGTGGCCACATCAATATGATGGCTGAAATTAAGTCCTGTGAGGAGATCCCCAAATTCGTGTGCTGCCGGGTCTTCGGACCCCTTATCCAACCAATATTGAAATCACCAACCAACAGGATCTTGGTGTAATCAGTAACCAACATAGCCAACTGATCGCAAAAGAAAAGTGGGAAGGAGGGCATACTTTGGGGGGGTCTATACATTAGTATGCATAGAAAAGTATTTGGCCCAGAATCGAATCTAATCACCAAATTGTCGACTGCTGGAAGGTCGAGTGACGTCAATTTGGTGAATACTAGCTGTTTGTTTATAATGGCCGCAACTCCGCCACCCATTTTGCCCGGGACGCGGTCCACCTGAAAAATATAGTAGTTCTCAGGGAGTGCTACCAAAATATCAGGTGAGGAGTCCGAGTTAAGCCACGTCTCTGTAAGAAAGAGAATGTCAGGTTTTTGATCTGCTAGGAAGAGGAAAATATCCATTTGATGTTTTACAAGCGATCTAGTGTTGAGGTTGCAGATAAATAAGTGTTGTACAGTGTTGGCTTTAGGTCGGCTGGGTGGAGAAAGCCCACAAGACATAGTAGGCGGGGGCTGATAGATACTCAATAGAGTAAGATGTTTGGCCATGGAAGGACTAAGGAGACTGGCAGTGTTACGAAGGTGCAACAGGTCCTTCGAGGAGTAGATCAAGGAGGACGTTAGGGGGGTGGCCCCTGGACCCAGCCCGTCGCGGACGGGTGCAGACGGGCTTGCCTTCGGCACGCCAACGGCGCGCCCGCTGCGCGGCCGGAAGGGGATGCACATTTATGATGTGCTCAGGGTCGGGCGTGAGGAAGCTGCAACGCCAACATTGGGCTATCCTCAAGATGGTGGATCCCCTGTCACACCCGAAGACAGCACCTAATCGGCTGTTCGGGAATGAGCGGCAAGGACAGTGCGGCAGAAGGTATGAGCCAAAGTGCGAGTGCAATAATTAAAACATTAGCAAAATAAAACAACAAGAGATAGCAATATTTTAAAATGAAGAGCGTTGCTCCCAGCTTTCCGCCTCAGGAGTTAGGTAGCAGATTGTCAGTGTGCGCGCCAGGGGCAGGGCGCGACTTATAAACTGTGCTACAATCAAGATCAGCTGTGCTCAGGGTCGGGCGTGAAGAAGCTGCAACGCCAACCCTGGGCTATTCCCAAGATGGCGGACCCCCTGTCGCACCCGAAGACAGCACCTAATCGGCTGTTCGGGAATGAGCGGCAAGGACAGTGTGGCAGAAGGTATGAGCCAAAGTGCAAGTGCAATAATTAAAACAGTAGCAAAATAAAACAACAAGAGATAGCAATATTTTAAAATGAAGAGCGTTGCTCCCGGCTTTCCGCCTCAGGAGTTAGGTAGCAGATTGTCAGTAGTGCGTGCGAGGGGCAGGGCGCGACTTATAAACTGTGCTACAATCAAGATCAGCTGTGCTCAGGGTCGGGCGGGAGCAAGCTGCAACGCCAACCCTGGGCTATCCCCAAGATGGCGGATCTTCTGATTTTATTGACGAGAATTTGTTTCTGTTTTCCTGCACAGCAAAACCCTCTGTAAAAGGCAACTCCAGTGGGGGTATAGCTATTTTACTAGGTAGTGTAGTAAACTGGAACCCTAAAGTGTTTGTTCATCCTTCAAAACTCTGCATTTGTTTAAAACTAGCCCTGTTCAATGTGATGGGATAAATGTTTATTTGGGCTCCTCTCTACATATGTGTTTGCTATGGTAGCTGTTCTAAGGTGGGGGAACAATCTACTGAATAGTGATGTGGGCTCTATCCATGCTTCACTAAAACAGGAAATATTTCATAGCTTGAAGGGAAGAAGTGCCCTTTTTTCAAATTATTTGAAAGAACTGAATATGTTAGAAATTAGTCAGAATGAGGTGTTACTAGAAATGGCTTTTAGAAGTGGAATAAAATGTTTAATAATCAGATAGAAATCCACTATCTCAAGCAAAAACACACAAAATGGTGGGCAGGCACATAGGGAAGAACAAAGGAAGATGTCTTTCTAAATGGGCCTGGAATTCTACAGCAACCCAACCCAAGCCACCAACTGGCACATGCAGACAAGATCACTTAAATGTGGCATGAACATAAGGCCATCCACAAGCCCCTAAAATAATTAAAAAATATCTCTAGCACAAAAGCAGTGAAAATGTGAATATTGCCGCAGACTACTTCCTAAAAAGAAAAACACCAGAGTATGAGGGTAAATCTGGACAAAGTTGGGGAGTAGCCAACATGATGGCCGACTGGCAGCTTTAGTTGAGATGAATCCTGCAGAATCCTACCATGAAAGCTGTCGCATATCTGCTGTTGTGCAATGCTGCAACATGCCAAGGCCAGCGGAGATGCCCTGGGCTTGTTATGGGGGTTAGCAGTGCTGCTGTGGCCCCAAGAATTATGCTGGCCTTTTGCCAGTTGAACTCCAGCAGAGGTGTGATACCGGCACCTGCTGAGTCGATAGTAGCAGGACTCTGCGTGGCAATCAGAGGCCTGTCAGGTGCTCAGAAGGTGTGCTGACTGGGGGGCGTCTTTGCTGAGGAGAAGCCGCGTGAGGCGGCTGGACGACACTAGGGTCTGGCAATGGTGAGGCCAGAGCTATAAATCGGATATGAATTGCAGTCTCTAGACATTTCATGATACAGGTATTCCTTACATCGGCCACCACTGCTTAACTTTATGAGTTGAGCTCCGTGCTTTAAATGGGCCGGTACTCACCGGTACTGAGTACCGGCACTCCCGAATTTTCTTGCCTTCAGTACCGGCACTTCTCTGTAGCCAGAGAGAGTACCGGAACCTGATCAGCACCACAGCAGGCTTAGGTTAGGCATCTCCTCCAGGGCAGGGCAGGGCTCCCGAGGAGCTTGTTAGTCGCCGAGCCCCTCAGTGGCCTTTTGCAGAGTCGCTGCTAAAGAGTCCAGCAGCGCCCACCTGAATGTCCCAGACTGCAGGGGGTTGAGAGGGCTCACATCACACTGTGATTAACAGGACAGGGTCTAGACAGACCCTGCACTGTTGATTAGATGCGCAAAGGACCATTCGGCTGAAAGTGATTTCGCCCCTCCCCTTCTCCATTAGGTGTGTGAAATGGGCTGGGACTGCCAGACAGTGTATTGCACTGGCCCAACTAAAGCGTATGGCAGTGCAATACAATACTCAACCTTCATCAAAGGCGCTTTATGTTTAGCACAGGAGCTGCTTCCCTTTGTGTGCCCTGCAAACACTAATTGCTGCATTTACAAGAATAAAAAGGGTACTGGGACAATGGGTGTGAATTCAGCCCTGCACATAGGGCAATGCACAGCGAGGAACGTTGGAGCACTCCAGGAATTAGCGTCCATGACAACTGATCATGCATTTGGTTGGGAGAAAGATGAGACGAACAAAGAAGGTCAAGGGATGGAGGAATGTAAAGTGAGGTGACAGGTGAAGTGGAGAGGATATTTTGATGTAAAGGCACGGAACCAGAAAGAGACATGATGAGCCTGGTCATAGGGAAAAGGGCAGTGGCAGTGCTTTAAATGGACCAGTACTCACAGGTACATAAACGCGTTTCATGTTTTTGATGTGCTGCAACTGGTACAGAAGCCGATATGTACAATCATATCTTGCCCTTAACCCCGCTCCTAGCTCCGCCCACTTGCCACATCTCTAGCTTATTTTTATGGGTACCTACACTTATTTTTTTCCATTTAAAGCACTGGTAAGCTTACAGTTGTTGCATCAGCAGGGTCTCTCTGTGACTCCGGAACCTTCATTTTTGATAAATTGGCGGTACTTGGGTGCCTTACCAGGCCGTTTGCACACTCTGGAGTTGCACGGAGGACACAGTGAGTGAGGAGTAGCAGCTGTTGCGTCGTTCTGCCTTTCCTCCCCCTGTCCCTGGGGCCATCCGGGGCATTCCTGATCAGAGGAAAAGTAACTTTGTTGCTGAGGGCCGTGGGGTGCAGCCAGATACCATTGGAGGAGTACCTGGAGTGGCTGGTTGCTGGGGCTGGAGCCGTGGTACAGGTGGGTGACTCCAGCCGAACCTGAACTAGTGCACCTCTGTGACGACAGAGGCGGCTGGCATTGGTGGCCAGTGTGTGATCGACTGGGTCCCTGTTTCCCTGGAGGGGGCCCCAGAGTTGATAATACCTGAAAACAGCGGGAAGACTACTGGGATTGCCACCTGAAGTGCCTGGAGCTAGCCTGTACCCTACTGATCTGCTCGGTCCTCTGTCTCCTTTGGCCCACTGGTTGCTGCAGAGCTATCTGTTCCAGTGAGGTGCTTTTGGTCCCCACTGTCTGCAACAGGGTGGATGCCCCTTGCGGCACCTCAACAAGGATGTCAGTGGAGTAATTTTGCTGTTCAGAACTTTAGGCAGGTCTGGTGGCCTTCTGTGCCCACTGTTGGAACTGCATGTGGGTTCCTTATTGAAAACGGGGTGGCAACGACATATGTTTTCTGTCCAGCGCGTGGGTGAGTGACCATGAGGGGACGCTTTATTTGTGGTATACATCGTAGCCCCAATTCGACCCGGAGATGGGGTCCTGATATCAGTCTTTCTTTACTTGCAATGTGTAATCAACAGCAGAATAAAAGACTTTTGTGTCCCTCACATAGGAGTGGCCCAACACAAGGACATCTGTAATGTCTCTTACTCCAACGTAGATCAGAGGCAATGAAGTATCCAGTGGCCACTAACAACTCCTCCACCTATGTTGACAGGAAAATATAATAAGGAACGGGAAGGTCCTAAAAGAAAAATGGGACATTCACAACATCTTCAATCTCACATAGAGCTTATAGCAATCAGATTTCCACCTATCCATCCTTTGTACTGCCTGTCTCACCAATCCCATGCTTGCCACAGCAGTTTCTGCACCAATCTAAAATGAATGGAAACTATAATCTGCCGGATCGAAGCCTCCTGACACCAGGGTCCTGCTGAGCACCTTAGCAAATTGAAACCTTACGGGTGGCGTCCCATCCTTATGTACCAAAAAGGGGTCTATTGTGCCTTGTACCCAGTGGGCCACAAATGCTTCCAGATTCCTTAGCAGGAGTATTCATTCTCTTGGGCCCGGTGAAGCAGTATGTTTTCTCCCTACCCATTTGGTCTGTCTTAGAACGGGTAATGGTTGGTGACCTCGAGAGAGCCATTTGGCCATTGAATATCTGTTTGCTGCAGACCACCCCTCATGTCTTTTTTGTTCTTTACTACCAGTTCGCCCACACTTAATGCCCCATAAAATACCAGGGAGAAAGCTGTCCTAAAATAGGTGAACCTCATCAGCTGATCTGCACACCCTGACAAGACTGACCATGCTATTTGCCAGTTTGAATGTGTCTAAGGGGTGCCTGGAGTTATATGCCTATGCCCCTCCATGTGCTTCCAGCTCTTCAGTGCCCTTTGCACCAGGAATGTTTTTGTCCCATCTGTGTAGCCCAGCACCTTTGCCAAAAAGGAAATTGCCTCAATTTGTCGCTTGGTATAGGACCCGGGTCGGCCCTTCCCACTCAGGTATGGTAGGAATGCAATTACTGACTCAGGCGAAAATCATACTCCCACCCCTTTTACTTCCTAAAACCTGTGATATGTGCAGTATGCCCCCTCATAGGTATGCCTCGTCCTGGTTGCTAACCTGGCCGCCATGAGGTCTGGTAGGCTGGGGCACCTAGACACCATAGTTGCTCCAGGAACGGTGATGGGAACTCTGCTGCTTCTGGGTGGTGCTACCTGAAAGCCTCCATCTTAAAATGATATAAAGCATCTGCTGCATTCTTCAATACACCAGACGCATGTTTTGATTTGAGATCAACATTTAGTCTCAA
Source organism: Lissotriton vulgaris (assembly GCF_964263255.1). Taxonomy (NCBI): domain Eukaryota; kingdom Metazoa; phylum Chordata; class Amphibia; order Caudata; family Salamandridae; genus Lissotriton; species Lissotriton vulgaris. The sequence continues at coordinate 903,080,726 of NC_141687.1, forward strand.
GCAAAGCAGTATGATTTCTTTCAATGATATCAAGATCAACTAACACTTGGCTTCTGGCTGATTTATGCATTCGCCACTGTCATGTTATCTGACCAGAATACCACTGATTGATTGCAGAACTGTTCTGGCCATTTCATGAGGGCTACCAAACCAAATCCTAGAAAGAGCTCTAGGAAATCAATGTTAGCAACCAAATCAGATTCTATCCAGCCTCCTGGCCAGTGCTGTGCAGGCCAATATGTCCCCAAAATGGCGCCAAAGTATGTGCAGCATGCAGAATCTATTAACAGACCCAATTCCTTATTGGTCTTGGCAGGACTGGGCCATACCACTGTCCTATTGAAATTCTTCAAAAATTCTTCCCATACTATTATGTCCAGGCGGACTTCACTTGTTGACCTAGTATGATCGTACCTCAACTTCAGACCAGACATGGCCTGCACGTTAGACCTGGAAAATAGGCGGCCCGTGGGTATGATGTGGAGTGAAAAAATTAAGCTGCCCGCTACCACCTGTAACTGCCCTAGTGTCCGCTATGAGCTTCAAGGCATTTCCCAATGCCTTTGTGAACGGCTGGACCTTGTCCTGGGAGAATCAGGTTACGCCTGCCCTCAAATCAAATTCTATATCCAGCAATTCAATTCTGGTTTCTGGTCCATAGGTCGTTGCTTGCGCAAGTGGTAACCCTAATATACCCATTAATTCCTGAAAGCATTCAAAAGCCCTCCCACACTCCTCCATTCCAGTCAAGCCTAGGAATAAGAAGTTATCCAAATAATGCAGTGCCCAAATGGTGTTCTGATCTCTGTCTAAATACCCATTCCAAGAAGGTACTAAAACTCTCAAAGTAAGCACAGAAGACTGAACAACCCATGGGCATACATTTGTCAAAGTAGAAGGCACCCTCAAATTGGAAACCCAATAATTGAAAGTCTTCAGGGTGCACTCGAAGCAGCCTAAAGGCAGATTCTATATCCACCTTTGCCAGAAAGGTCCCACCTCCTGGAACATTGCAATTATCTGATCTAGTCGATACCCTCATTGAGCAACTGATCCCTAGGCGCTGAGAAGTTGTGTATCAGGCGGTACTCCCCGGGGTCTTTTTCCTGGACTACCCCTAAAAGAGTACACTCAAAATTCTCTGAAGGGATAGAATCAAAAGGACTTGCCAGCCTCGCAAAAGTCTTCTCTTTTCTAATCGTATTTCTGGCAATGCTAAGATTAGTCCCTAATGATTGCTGATTTCTGCAATATGTCAAGCCCACACAACCCTCAGCTGGGATTCTGAAGCCATTCTTAGATCCCTTATTAAAGACTGCAATGCTGCTGTGTTGCTGTAAAAGTTCAACAATGACACCATCTGACTTGGGGCAGCCTCCTCCTTCTGCGGTTTCATATGGTGCAATCATGCGTTCACATCGATCTGACCCCACCCCAATGGGTGTCTAGTGGCCTTAATACGCCTGAATTCATTGTCATAGTCCCTCAAGGCAGTGTCTCCAAACTCATTGTGCGCACAAGCAATTCTATTTTGGTAGTGCGCCAATTATCCCCCCAGGGTTGGGAATCTCTCAACCATTATTACCTAGACAATCAAAAAACCTTTGACCCAATTCATCATGGTAACTTCCACTCTCCTCTTTTAAGGCCAATGCCCACACTCCATAAAATGTAAGCAGTCTTTGCACCGTTTGAGGCACATCCACAATTTACTCACATATATCTACATAAGCACCTTTCCAGATCTTCTCTTTAACATCTGCATGCATGTGCCTGCCCTACTGATCAGGCCCTGAACGTACATCCCCCAGACCCAAGCTTGGCAATGGTGGCAATATACCTGTAGGCATAGCTTCCTTGAAGAGTGGTAGGGACCCGGCTACTGCCAACACTGCTTGCGCCCAATTACCTGTCACTCCTGCCTATCCTTGTATACCTATGCCATCCAAATGTGCCACCAGCCTCTTAGCCCTTTCAACATCGTCGCTCTCCGCTACCCAACCCAGTGCACCTACCATTAAAGGTGCGAACAACATGCCTACCTTTGAAAGCCAAGGCAAATCACTGGAGTGCCTGCTGGTGTTACCCCAATTGCCCTCCAGGTATTACCAGTCTGTCCAATGCGGCTGTTCGCTGCTGGTACTGCCACTGTGGGAGCATTGCACTGCCCTTCAGCACCACTTACTCTGCCGATTGGCACAACCTCTGCAGGAGCACTGCCCTGCCCTTCATGCCACTTAAACTGCCCACAGGCACAAACTCAGGGGTGACATACGGCCCTTGACTCCCTTCTCTATTTGTCCCTTGGCCTCTACCGCGTTTTCTTACTGGGGGGAATGCCGCCCTAGGTGCAAGCCCTGGCCTGTGAGGACTATCTGATGGCACTGCTGGCTCTAGTGGCTTTCCTCCTTGTGGGCCCTGTGGGCGCAAAAGTGCCAAAATGTAATCCATCACGTTCATCTTGTGCTCAATCCTCTTCCTCATTTCTTCCATTTTACTAACCTGGCGTGCCCTCTTGGCACCCATCCTTGCTCCCCTGACATATTCGCAGAGCAAAACAATACCTTTTACTCAATATGGTGTAATCTGTAATGTAAAATGAACCGACCTCACAGAAAAATTCAAAAATTGCTATTCAAAACACCAAAATATTTCGATTTTCTGCTAAATTGCCACCAAAGCACTCTCCTTACAGTTTTTTACACAAAACAATTTGAAAGATAGCTTGTTCTTTCCATCTGCCACGGAGGGTGCACTATAGATATCAGATTGCCAACCAGGGTGGTACCAAACACAGCTCGTTTTTTAATACTAAAAGCACCCGAAGAACAGCTTGTTATTAAAGCATAAGATCCCCAAAGGCACTTCAAAACACTCAGCGCTCCCAGCGCTTGATGAAAGCACAGCTCGTATACCAGGCACAAAAAAAATAATTGTACCCACAAAGCACTCAAACATGCATCAATCATGTAATAAAGCGCTGCCGTGCTTCCATGCCCACAGCACAACCAAGTGCCCACTCAAGCAGCTTTCCTGCTCACAAGCGCTCTAAGGATGCCACGCCTCACAACCCTTTACCATGGGGGGCCCCTTGTGCCCTCTAGAGGTGAGAGTCCACTACTACAGCTGGAGCTCCCAGGCCAGGTGAGAAAACTCTCTAGCCTGTGCAGCTCCCGACAGGGCAATGCGCTGGGCGATAGCCCGCCAGTAGAGCTTCCAGCGGGGGATTGTCAGGGAGACATCGGGGCTGGAGAAGCAGTCCCATTGTCCTCGGCTGCGAGCAGGAACCAAGAGATCTGCTTGCAACAGTGCAGCCCTTTAATAGGGGTGGCGTTTGGGCTGAGCTACACCAGAAGCACTAGGGTGACCAACTGGCATGGGTGCAAATTCAGGACGGTGAGTGTAAAAATTCAGGACAAAGGGTCAAAGGGTCAAAATTCAGGACAAAAGATCAGAAGAGGAGGTCAAAATTCAGGACAAACTTCGGTACAAAAGGTACGTTTTACAGACACATCAGAGGAGGAGAATATAATTAAGCCCATCCATATCCAAACATAGTCAATCATTTACAAACCTATCCATCATGTATCCTTCCATCCATCATTTCACTCATCCATCCCTCCTTCCACCCTTTCACTCATCCATACATTATCTATCCATCCATCTACTCTTCCACCCATCCATCCATTCACTCATCCATCCAGCCTTTTAGCCTTTCACCCATCCAGCCATCCTTTCACTTACTCATCCATCCACCTAGTCACTCATCCTTTCACCCATTCACCCTTTCAGTCACTTTCCATCCTCCCTTTCTCTTTCCATCGACCCTTTCACTTAGACATCCTTCCTTCCACTCCTCTATCTACTCATCTACTCATGAATCCATCCATTGACCATATCACATATCCATCCACCCTTTCACTCCTTCACTCATCTATCCATCCTTTTGCCCATCTACCCTCCCTTTCACTCACTCATCCTTCCTTACATCCACCCTTTCACTTATTTGTCTATCCATTCACCGTTTCACTTATCAATTCATCTATCCATCCATCATTTCACTCATCCATCCATGCATTCACTTGCCCATCATCCACCCTTTCACTCATTCAGCTATCCTTTCACTCATCCATCCACCCTTTTACCAATCCATCTACCCTTTTACCCATCCATCTACCCTTCCACCCATACAGCCATCTTTTTACCTTTTCTCTCATCCATCCTTCCACTTTTTCATCTATCCATCCTTACTCTCATTATCCATCCATTCACATTTTCATTCATCCATTCACCCATTCACTAATCTATCCAGCCATCCACCCATCTCTTCACTTACTCACTTGCCCACCTTTTCCTATTAATTATCAGCTGAGCCTTTGTCTGCAGAGTTGCAGACAGAAGAGGCCCATCAAGAATTTCACCCTTGCTGTAGTTCCTAAAGCAAGGGGTGGGCAGGCTCAATATGCCCCTGTACATAGGCAATCTGAGTCATGAGTCATGCATGATGCACATTGCCAGGCCATGAGGTGGCTGTGAGATGGTGTTGTTTCCAGGGATTTAAGTGGGATGAAAAAACTGTGGGGGTATCTTTAAACTGGGGTGTTCGATGTCATTAAGCTATTATTGCAGCTCAGATTGCTAGAGACAGTTCTCAAGACAGTCATAGTACTGCTCCACTGAGTCAAGATCCACTAGGACAACCAATTCTTGAAAAAGAAGTGGCAAGCACCATGAATGAAGTGGAAACAGCAATGCATCAAGCTCAAGAAGCTATTATGGACTTAGGAAACTTGGAAGAACAACTAAGGCCCCATTAGGATGACGGGCGGACCGCGAGGTTCCTGTCATGTTGTGCATTGAAATGCAGGGGGGTACCATAGGTACCCCCTATGTGCATAGGATACTACACATGGGGGGATACTACACAAGGACAAGTTGAACTAAGAGTTTAGTCATTTGAACATTTCATATAATACCAAGAATGTGAGTTTCCTTTGAGTTATTCCTAGTTGCAGTTTTAAACAAAACAGTGGCATATTTACAATGAAATTACAAGGTGCCGCAAGCAATTATGGTGTGCCGAGCTGCGTCATTTAAAAAAATGCAGGGATGTGCCGTATTTACAAGAATATGACGCATCCCTGTGCTCTCCCCTGCGCTGGCACACAAACAGCAGGCATGCACCAACACAGGCACCCTTGTACCAAGGTGCAAAGGTGCTTGAGTGGCAAGGATGAGTGTGTTTGTGCAGGAAGGGAGACCTTACTGCACGAAAACAATCATTAGTGGCGTTTTGCTTCTTCTATGTGGGCTGCATGCAAAAGAGGAAAAAACAAGGAGAAATAAAAGTATTTCTCCTCGTTGCACCACTTTAACGCCTCCTCTAGAAAGGCGTTCGCTTTTAGCGCAGCATCAGATTGACGAATCCTTGTAAATCTGGGGCAGTGTCAAAAAGCCATGGGTCCTGCATGGGAACACCCACAGCAACCTCCATGACACGCCCCTGTGATGTTGAGTACTGCGTGAAAGAGGGCCGTATTTACAAGGCTTTGTAAAGGCACATAAAGTGGTGGGTGGCTTTGTAACTATGGGCCATCACACAGCGCCACCAGAGCGTCAAAAAAACTGACACTACGGTGGCACTAGAGGTTTGTTAACATCCCCAGACTCTTAATTCTTGCACACACACCTTGGAGAAACTCAATCTTCTAACAGGCTAAGGCATTACCTTACTGCAAGTGCCTGAGACATTTTCAAAGTAAATAAATCCTTACAATGTTTTATGTGTCCAAAATCTGGCAACCCTGCAAAAGAACACATCATTTTATATGTGTGCATTTTTGCACGCGAAAAACAACAAACCCAATCACTATCTTATTACGTAACTAAGATTTAATTTAAGTTTGGAAATATTGTCTCAGCACGCAGGGAGTTAACAGTCCATCACGTGGGACATATTCTGCCATTTACAGTTTCACTGCAAAAATAATTTATCAGCCAGTGACTTCATATTTTCTAGTCAAAGTATGGGCCTACAAGTTCCAGCATTCAACGCGAGCTGGCAGCAGACCATGCTGGAATTTAGAAGCATATCCTTAAAATTTAAAAGGACAGGGAAACTGTAATTCTTAGAAGCCAGATTAATGCTGACTAAAATGGCAGAAGCGTGCTGATGCCGGCATGGAGTTTGTTGACAAAACTGGCAGATTGGTGCCGACTAAAAAAAGCACCCAGACTAGACTGAACTGGCACAGATAGTTAGAAGTGGTGAAATGTTTCTCGCGCAGCCTGCCTTGCACTACTCCAGTTTAGGCAAGAGCTGTAATTCTGCGAATAAAATCTTTGATGAAAGCCCGTGGGCCTGCAGTAAGTAGGTCACGCGCAATGTGTTATTTCTGCTGCCTCTCGCAGCCTGTATGTTACAACACAGGTGATTGCGGGCTTGGCTGCAGGGAATTAGACACCCACATCAAAGACCCGGGGCGTGTCAAACTCTGCAATTGGAGTGACTCACTTCACAGGTGATTTTATTGCTACCAGTCTATCTGGAACGTCGTCGGTGAGCCAGGGGCACCCTGAGAGGGCATGTCTCGCAACATCAAAGTGATGCGGCCTTGGAGCATGCTTCGCTTCTCTCTTGAAAGGTATTTAAAGCAGCCGGGCACGCATTGAAGATACAAATCTGCCTCTAGTCTAAACAATCATTGGTAAACCCAATATATTTGTAATGTGAAATGCTTTTGTGTTCGTACGCATAGTTACACTTACGCAGAGGGATTAAATAAATGTAATTGCACAAAAAAGTGCGAACTGGGAGGCAATTGCAGGAGTCAAGGGCATGGCTACCAAACGGACAAAGTCATATGTGACTCTCAGCCAGTACTGGGATTTTGGCCATCACAGAGTTTCAAGCATGTATTTGTTTAGGTCCGAGCTATAAAAGTGAAACTACATGTCCCAGAATGCAAAGTTGTGCTGCCAGGAGGCCTAGCTTAAGAAGTTACATATGAGAAAGGGCCAGTTAGCATCCATATTTGTGAATCAAGTTAAGGTGGGTTCAGGGTTCCCAGAAAAAGCCTGCCTTTATATGTACAGCTTCACATTGCTCCATGTCAGGAGCACACATCAATTTTTCTTCCCATTATATGAAATATTGCTCGCAGATGAATTAGTCCAGTTGGTTCAATGGAGCCTACAAGTCCCAGAATGCACATATTTTTAATTTAATGGGAGCCCTAAACTGAATGCATGAGGTCCTCCTGATGTGGCGCTATATGTATATTCTAGATAAAGCTCTCCAGCTGTTTGTCTGATGTTGAATAGACGCATTCAGTCTCCACCTGCAATGGCTCCTCTAGGAAAAAGGGTGCACAGTGGGTCAAATCTCCACCTGCAATGGCACCTCTAGGAAAAAGGGTGCACAGTCGGTCAAAAGAGCAAATCGTAACCTACCACATGGCTCAACCCAGACACACCTATTACGCTGAACGTAAAGGCTCAGAGTCAAACCTCCAGCCTTATGACAAACCAATCCGGAGGGACCATGCTTTCAAATCAGGCACACACCGCAAGCTGTATTAACAATTGACAGGGCGCAATTCTAGAGAGTGTTAAAGGGGCCGTGAGACAAGGAAACAAGCATTGGAAATGCAATAGGTCTCGCATTAGGAAAGTTTGAGCTATTGGTATTGTAAATGACACTTTTTTTATTTATGTGTTGGTTTTGAAAGTAGCAAAATTAATAGCTTTGTCAGTTACAATGTCAATAGTTTTAACTTTTGCAAATGTGACACCTATAGCATTTGTAATGCAATGTGTGTTGTATTACGTGAGATGTATTGATATTACAAATAACAATGGCTTTTTAATTTTGTAAATAATTAATACTTAAATAAAAGTTATTGTAATTTATAATGGCAATAGCTTAAACGTTTGTAAATAACTTTTGTGAAGATTATGTTCAGTGTATTTTATTGTGACAACAATCCAAGAACATTGCATTTGCACCTACACACACAGAGCCACACACATGTAGATGTGGTGGTGGTGGATCTGGGGGATATGGTGGTGGTGGATGTGGTGGTGGATGTGGTGGTGGTGGTGGATGTGGTGGTGGATGTGGTGGTGGATGTGGTGGTGGTGGTGGATGTGGTGGTGGATGTGGTGGTGGATGTGGTGGTGGTGGTGGTGGATGTGGGGGTGGATGTGGTGGTGGATGTGGGGGTGGTGGTGGATGTGGTGGAGGTGGTGGTGGTGGTGGTGGTGGATGTGGGGGTGGATGTGGAGGTGGATGTGGTGGATGTGGTGGTGATGGATGTGGTGGTGGTGGATGTGGTGAAAGTGGTGGTGGATGTGGTGGTGGTGGTTGTGGATGTGGTGGTGGTGGATGCGGTGGAAGTGGTGGATGCGGTGGAAGTGGTGGATGTGGATGCGGTGGTGGATGTGGTGGTGGATGCGGTGGATGTGGTGGATGTGGTGGCGGTGCCCCCTAGTCTTTGACTGACTTTACTGATGGACTGTTGTCTAAGTACCTTCCTTGCTGCTAAAAACACAGAAAACTGGCTTCCAGTTTTCAGGCAGAGGAGCTATAACCTAAGAAAAGTGGTTAAATGGATGGTTAGGCACCAATGGATATAATACGGGCAGGGAGGTAAGCAGGGAAAATGCCAACGTTATTGTTTTGTAGGCAAAGAATGAAAAATCTCTTACTGTTCAGAAGCAAGCAAAATGTCATACATTTTAATACATTACAAAAATCTATATTTGTTAGGGCTTGGATGGAAGATTTGCTCCAGTCATGTTGAAGACTAAAGAAAATACTAAGCAAATGCCCAATTCAATTGATTAATATGCGCGCAAGAACCCATGGGTTTCTTGTGGGAGCAATGCTGTGTGTTCACCTTGGACTGGGAATATTCGACTAAGTCTAAAGTTAAATTACTATGAAAGTCTGCACACTAGCATCATACCACTGGGCTACGTTTCACATGTAGTCCATCAGTCTTCCACCCTTAGTGAAACCGTGGTTTTACTGTAAACGTCAGTAAAATATTATTTGCAATCCGAGGGCCCATATGTCTGCAACACTGTGGCTGTACGATTACAGGCAAACCAAAGTTTCACTCGTGACGGGATTCAGCCACAAGGCTGTCCTGGCAATAACGTGTGAATTACGACACATTGAAGCCTGGCCCGTCCTATCCTGGCGGCTGTGCGTTTAATGGCCTTCCACAAATACCTAGAGGGTGGAGGGCGCTCCATCATTCCATGGCAACCTAATGAGGGGAAAGAAGGATGGAAATGGCTGCCAGGGATCACGTGCAGACTCCTCAAAGGCAGCACTGGGAGGGAGCTTTACAGAGGCATTGCATTGTCAGGCAACGGGGCCTTCCAGTAAGCAGCAGCAAACACAGCCATATTAATGGAGCATAACGAAAAGCAAATATTTGCATGCCACTTTTGAACAAATTAAAAATGCAAAAGGGTAAAAGATGTCATTGGAATTGTTAGCAGGACCTCTGCATGGGGCCAAAAGGAAGGATTCTGGTATTTACTAGGAAATCGAAGGCCCGTCTAAGATTTGAAGGTATTTACAGTTTGCCTCTTCGAAGGAAATGAAGAATATTTCAATAGACTTTACAGGCCTTTGGATTGGTCCGCTGTACTAGAAAAATGGCAATACCTGGAAAACATTCCGACTACTTACATATACGAATGGGAATATAAAATGGGTAGGTATATTAACAAGCAAAAGAAGTAAAATAGGGAGACACGGCCGGCCGAGCGGCCGTGAAACTGAAAGCACGGTCGCTCGGCGTGAAAGCCTTTGATCCAGCAGGGGGTGGAGCGGCACCAAGCTGGGCAACAGATGGCTGGCGATTTGATGCTGTGCACGCGCATTTTAGGTCAATGCGCTTGCGCATTGACCTAAAAGCCACGGCACAGCACCAAATCGCCCAGTTAGTTTAACTCTGGTTAAAACCCTATATCCTCGCAAGCTCGATGCGCATGCGCATCGAATAGCGAGACCTAAAAAGGAAAGGCTCGACAGTGTGCTGAACGACGTCCATTCCATGGGCCCTATGACAAAAGTAGCTTACATGTCTAGTGCGCAAACGTCAGAGGTAACTCTAAGGCCGCTCAGCACAGCTTCGAGTGGGGATACCCTCTTCACTTATTTTTACCCGGAATATAAGTCTAAAGGTAGCCACGGCATCCTAAACCGGGGGAACATCATTAAGCTGATTCATGCAACAGGGCTGTTAAACGATATAACCTCACAAGACATTACTTCAGTAGAATTCATCGGACCGTGCCAAGGCCAAACAAACAAAACCACAAAGGTCACCTGGAGTTCCATAGAGGCAATGAATAACATCCTAAGGCAAACCGAAACTTTTAAGCAATGGGGCATAAAGATACAACCAGGCAGGGAAGCTGGTTACCCACACGTTTTGCAGGCAAGCCAAGTTGATGGACACAGAGAGAGGGGAGCTGTGTACTCAGTCCTTAGGAGTGCATGCAACAAAACTCCTACCCTTGACCACAAACAGAGGAAATCAAGAGAAGACGGGCCCACACCAATCAGGGATTGGGAAGAGGCTGGTTCATGGTCATGGCTGGCAGGCACACTGAATACAACTCGACTCTTACGATGACAGTCCAATAGGGAATATCGACACAAAACCCCTCCCCTAACGATCTGTTCATGGAATATTAACTGCCTAAAAAGTAAACTGGAGGACAATGCAACAATATCATACTTTCGGGAATTTGAGATACTGTTATTACAAGAGACATGGCTCTTCGAACCACAGCATATAGAAGGCTTCAAAACGCAACACATCCCAGCTCATAAACTGAATCATTCAGGACGAGGGAGCGGTGGCCTAGTAATCTACATATCAACAAAAAACGCAGTCGTCTCCTGGGATGTTTTGGGCTCATCACACAGTCTCCAGTGTGTGGGAATTTCTTACACTTCTAGTATAGGGCAACGTTGGACCTTGATTTTAATGAACGCGTACGTCCGTCCAAACACAGCATCAAGGCAATCCTTCATAGAAGAAGCTACTGCGACAGTAGTGAGAGTGAAAACGGGACCTCCCAATCCAGAAATGTTACTAACTGGCGACTTTAACAAGTGGTTAATGTCAGACTTACAAAAAAATGAGGTCACCAAATCACACGACAGCACCTGGGAGATACCACCGCAGGACCAGCCAGGATGGCACAAGGACGACCCAAAGGGATGTTCCCTACAAGGCAACCTTGAAAACTTATGCCTCAGAGCCCTCACCAGCCGCTTTCCCTTAGACAAGCCTCCCCGTTTCTCCTACCTATCAAAAAAAGGCACTTCATTAATTGACTACACTTTCGTCAGTCTTTTCTTCCTCCACCAAATAACAAGTTATCGTCTGGGTAGCAGAACAGAAAGTGACCATTGTCCACAAGAAATATTGCTAAGCACCAGTCTCACTCAACATGAAGAAGAAAGGGCATTGCCATCCGAGAGCCTCACAATCAATCTAAAACGAATCAAATGCTCCTTCAGTAACTTTCAACAAGTAGCAACAGAGGCCAAACAAATAATCGAGCGCCACAGTAGGTGCCCGGACGACATAATCACCAACTGGCCATTATTTGTAACTGAACTTATCGATAAATACGCGAAACCAATAAAGTACATAACCCAGACCGGGCAAAAGCAGACGCCCTCCTTGAATCTTGTGATAAAATCCACAACAAGAACCATGGTATGCAGCGTTTAGAACGCAAGCATTACCACGGAATACCTTTACAACGCGGGCGTAACAACGAACGTTGTTACCACTCATTGCACTGGGGGGCGCTCAAGGATAGTAAATGATTTAATTTACTATCCCAACACCTTCCCTACTATCCACGGGGACTGGTGTTGGAATAGTAAATTAAATTAATCAATTTTGCGCCCCCCAGCGCAATGTGTGGTAACAACTTTCGTTGTTACGAACGCGTTGTAAAGGTACGCGTTGTCAATGTATGCGTTCTAACGTCATACATCCAAGAACCATGAATCGGACATGGCGGGCGTTAAAAACTGATCCAACGAATCCTATAAAAATAACAAAATTGAGAGAGGCCCGCAGCCACCTCAAGAATGCGAAAAGTGAGCTACGCAGAAACCAATGGAACTTGTTCTGGGCCAAATTACAGCAAGACATCAACACAAATAACTCCGCTAAGTTTTGGCGCACAATTAACAGCGTATCTGGGCGCGCATCTAAAGTCGCCTCCTCATTCATACTGGAGTCAGAGTGGGTTGATTTCCTCTATCTTCGCTTCAACGATCGGAAAGTAAATATCTTATACCAGATTTCTTCCTCCGAAGACAATGTGGCACAAATAGTGGCTGATCGGGCGCCTGATCCAAACATCATAAATTCGTCAATGAATGAATGCCTTAATGATGATCAAAAAATGGAATTATTAAATGAGTGTCCCTCGACTCAAAGCAGCAATGAATTTACAACAATCCAGAAGGCAGAAATTGAAAATCTGATTAAAGAGTTTCGGAAGGACGGGGCCCCAGGTCCAGGTGGAATCCCTCAAGCCTTGTACAAGGAAGATGTAACTTTCTGGGCTGTGAAGCTATGCACTTTATTTAATTCAATCCTGCAGCATTACACAATACTGCCCTCTTGGCGGGGATCAATCCTCGCACCAATCTTCAAAGACGGAGACAAAAAATCCCGGGGAATTACCGCCTCATTACCCTCATCGACAATGAAGCAAAGTACTTTGCGGGAGTGTTGCTTAACTCACTTAGGGCATGGGCGGATGACAACTCAGTTATTCCTCCGAATCAAACTGGCTTCACAAGCGACACTGGCACCTCAGTTAACCTCATGACCCTCTCCTGCCTGATTGATCAAGCGAAGTTCAGTTCCTGCCCACTCTACATGGGATTCATCGACTTCCAAGCGGCCTTTGACAACCTGAATAGAGCAAAGCTCTGGCAGAAGCTGTCTAGACTCAACATTCCAGCTGACCTCCTAAGAGCCATACAACTCCTTCATCAAGATACGTGGGTTAGGATTAAGATCGGGGACGGCTCAAGACTATCACGCCCAATTTCGACGACGAAGGGTCTCAAACAGGGTTGCGTCCTGGCCCCGATACTTTTTAACCTATTTTTATCTGACCTCCCTGAAGCCTTAAATAAGGTTAATTCCCACGCTCCCAAAGTAACGGGTCTGTTGTTGTCAAACCTTCTATATGCTGATGATGTGGTCCTCCTTAGCAAAACAAAGATCGGGATGCAAAGGCTCCTGGACGCGACCTCTGAATACTCAAATAAGAACGAGCTTCATATCAACAGCAAGATAACTAAAATCTTGGCAGTCCGTCCAGGGAAAGCTAAGAATTTGTCTTGGACTCTGAACAAGGAAAGCATTGCTGAATCCAACTGTCATAAGTACCTCGGAGTTATTTTCAACAACAATGACAAATACAAATCCCACTTAGAAGAACAAAAAAGGAAGGGTGCCGCACTTGCTTTCGCAATTGGATCAATCCAAAAGAAACTACAAGGTCCAACCTTCGCACCAACGATACAGGTTGCTCAGGAAAAAATAATTCCTACCATGACTTATGGTAGCGAAGTCCTAAAAGGTCTGGACAGCGGCCAATTAGACAAAATCATCACAAAGATCTACAGATCAGTGTTCAAGCTACCAATCGAAACATCACCGGCACAAATCAGGTTGGAACTGGGAATCTGGCATCAACCACTAGCCAGAGCCATGACTTTTCTTGTGTGCTGCCACAAATTGAGGTCATCGAAGGAAGGCAGCCTAGGATACCACCTGTGGGCCAGTCTCGAAACGAACTCATGGCGAGCAGGACACACCTATTGGGTAAAAGGTTTGACAACCCTATGCCTAAAGGATCTTTGGAGTATTCACGTAAGTCAGAAGGAATTCAAACGGCTAGCGAAAATAAGCACAAAACAACTTTCGATAGTGGAAGACAAGGCTCGCCTAGCAAAAAGAAGTCATGGGTGGCTGACCCTGCAATCCTATGCTTTGTCGATCCCACAGCAGTATCTAACCATATCCTTTACCGCACAAACGAAACTAAGCTTTTTAAAATTGAGACTGGGAGTTATTAACTTGTTGGTTCATTTGCCAAAATGGAAAAGAGAGCACGGACGAGATCTATGCCGACTTTGTGGGAAATACAAAGAAGACATAATACACATCATATGTCTTTGCCCAAAACTGGTGATGGAAAGACGGGCCCTCCTCAAACATCTCTAGAACACAAAAATGATCAGAACGTGTAGAGCAGCAGTCCTGGCCTGCTTCAACCCTAGGAACACTAAATTAAACTGGGCCCTAGTAAGGTTCATGGATCATGCAGAAAAAAAACTTTGTGAGGGGCCTACAGTCTGTGATCCTTCATTGGCATAATGTTTCGGCAAGCTCCACCCGTCATCTCAACCCATTTTGGACTTACTTTACTCCCCTTTTTAAATGAATTTCTGATACATTTTAAAATGTTTGTATTTGCAATGGTTTTTTAATCACGCAATAAAGTTCTTATACAATCCTTAAAGACCCATTCAGTCACTACTGGAAAAGGAGGCCCGAGAAGTGCAGAACTATGATGTGCCCTGACAGCATCGGTAATTCGCAGGCGTTACATCGGGAATCCTTGCATCGCAGGCAAGTTTTAGTGCCTTTTGCTTCACATTCTTTTACTTTTAGAAAAGCTACTTTAATAATGATTTAATGCACCTAAATTTAACAATTTATGTATTTATCTGGAAACATATAGATATGTATTTAAATTATTATACATGTGTAAATTAAATTTAGTTCATTTATAAGTTTACTGATAGATTAATTTAAGGTCATAAAAATACTGTTTTTGAGTACTAAAAGAGCTCCTGTGGGAAAATAGAGGAATCTTAATCAAATTGTTTTAATTTATTATTAACTTTTGTTTCATTAAAAGTATTCTAATTTAAATTAAAAATGACATATTTTATATATCTATACTAATATAATAAAGAGAGAGCCCAAACCTTTGAGGCGGGTAATCTCAGGAACCACGGCACCAATCCCAACACCCAATACAGCGTTGGAAAGGGCAGTTGCAGCAGAAGGACATAGGCTATGCAGACGCCCACCATATACATTTAAAAGGTAAAAGAACCGTGCCAGCAAAGTAGTCCCTTCTGGGCATGTCTGCGTTGTGCTGTGGGCGTGTGCTGGGGGCGTGACAAACGCTGGGGGCGTGTGGTATGTTCTGCCCTTCATGCCATGTCTTATATCGGTTGCTGTGGGCGTGTGCTGGGGGCGTGGGCGTGTGCCGGGCGTGGGATTGCGGAAAAAAAACGAGCATTGTGCCCAATATTTAATTGTTTTTTCTTCCCAGCTTCTGTACATTCCAGCTCTGGGTGTCCACCCTGCTCCCTTTAAATACCCCTGCACCCCATAATCATAACCCACCCTTACTCCTTAAAATACCCCAACACCCTTAAACACTAACCCATCTTAACCCTATAAATATACCCTATACCCCAAAACCCAAACCTATCCCTAAACCTTAAAAATACCCCTGTACCCCAAAACCCAAACCTAGCCCTGAACCCTATGAATACCCCTGTACCTCAAAACCCAAACCTAGCCCTGAACCCTATGAATACCCCTGTACCTCAAAACCCAAACCTACCCCTGAACCCTAAAAATACTCCTGTACCCCAAAACCTGAACCTAGCCCTGACCTGAAAAATACCCCTGTACCCCAAAATCCAAATCTACCCCTAAACCCTAAAATACCCCTGTACCCCAAAGCCCAAACCTATCCCTGAACCCTTAAAATACCCCTGTACCCCAAAACCCAAACCTACCCTGAACCCTAAAAATACCCCTGTACCCTAAAACCCAAACCTAGCCCTGAACCATAAAAATTACCCTGTACCCCAAAACCCAAACCTACCCCTGAACCCTAAAATACCCCTGTACCCCAAAACCCAAACCTAGCCCTGAACCCTAAAAATACCCATGTACCCCAAAACCCAGCCCTGAACCCTTAAAATACCCATGTACCCTAAAACCCAAACCTACTCCTGAACCCTAAAAATACCCCTATACCCCAAAACCCATACCTATCCCTAAACCCTAAAACTACCCCTGTACCCCATAACCCAAAACTATATCTGGACCCTTAAAATACCCAAACACCCCAAAACATATACCTCAGTCCCCCAAAACATATACCCCTATACCCATACTTACCATATCCAAACATTAAATAAAAAACATGCTTTTACCATTCATGCATTTACAATGAATTTCATTGTAAATGTATGCGTGGTAAAAGCATATAAAATGTAATGCCATGCGTTATAATGGCATTGCGGAGTCATGATACTTTCGTTATGAAAGTATGCGGAGTGATGGTATGCGGAAAGAAAGTTGGGGAATAATGGGTGTTTACCCTCCCCCGGTAAGTACATTTGTGGCACGGCGGCCCACATCTCCAGCAACATACTCATATTTTTTCACCACCGATTTGAAAAATGCACAGGTCTCTCTCATTGATGGCCAGCACGACATACACTTTTAGACACACCTCCCGCCACAAGTTCTAGAATTGCGAACTTTAGAGCTGGGGAGCTACGTTCGAATCTCGGCATCATCTCAACATCCTGTGATTCCAGGCAAATCGCTTTGTCTCCCCGTGCCTACCACAAATGAATGTGTTCTTCTGTAATGTAAATTGTGCTCATGCCATGTTGTCGAGTTCGCTCTGTATAATATTGCAAGGAAAAATAAAGTAGGGAAACTCAAGTTCACACACTACTGAACGCACACTCTTAAGTGCATCAGCAGTGCACTGTGAATCGGAGCGTTTCACAGGCCTGTCACAGATAAGAAATGCTATCAAAACGAAATCCTACAAAACAATATACTACTGGCCGGCAGCAATTCATACCCGGACAACGTCAGGCCGGGCTACTAGTATATCTATACAATATATGTAGGCATATGTAGGTATATGTATATATATATTTGACTCTGGCATCAGCTGTTCCAGCTTTTTCTGTTCTCCAAGGAATTGGATTCTCTCCTGCCCACCCAAGTCGCCGACGACGCCAGGGATGCTGCTAGCAGCAGCTCGTGACCTCACGAGGAGCCGTTTGCACACTGTCAAGTCGACTCACAGCCCGGCTGAATCGCTGACGCAGGTTGGGAGCGTTAAGGGGACCCAGGGAGGCTGAAATTCATCACTGCTGTCTGGCTTGTCTTTCTCCACACAACGCGCCTTTCCCCACTAATTTTGCTCACTGCACTCACAGCCCGAAAAATACTGCATTTTGGGAACTGTAGTTCTACTTGGGTAGCAGTGGCAGTGCGACCATGTGACTGGGGGCTGAACTTTGACCCTCCAATTGGGGAGAGCACAGGAGATCTTAAAGGCGTGGGCGGAGATACAACCGGACTCACAGCGGCATCTGACGAAGGCTACAATGCCGAAATGCATCATGCCCATGCTGTCATCAATAAAGGCTTTCTCTGCTGTCCCCTGATGTGGCCTCTCACCTTCTGTATCCGGAGTGGTGTTAATTGGATATTTCACACGCCTGCCAGTGGCGTGACAGAGGCCCGGCTCCTTCAAAGTGGCAGGAGACTCTGGCATCAGCTGTTCCAGCTTTTTCTGTTCTCCAAGGAATTGGATTCTCTCCTGCCCACCCAAGTCGCCGACGACGCCAGGGATGCTGCTAGCAGCAGCTCGTGACCTCACGAGGAGCCGTTTGCACACTGTCAAGTCGACTCACAGCCCAGCTGAATCGCTGACGCAAGTTGGGAGCGTTAAGGGGACCCAGGGAGGCTGAAATTCATCACTGCTGTCTGGCTTGTCTTTCTCCACACAACGCGCCTTTCCCCACTAATTTTGCTCACTGCACCCACAGCCCGAAAAATACTGCATTTTGGGAACTGTAGTTCTACTTGGGTAGCAGTGGCAGTGCGACCATGTGACTGGGGGCTGAACTGTGACCCTCCAATTGGGGAGAGCACAGGAGATCTTAAAGGTGTGGGCGGAGATACAACCGGACTCACAGCAGCATCTGACGAAGGCTACAATGCCGAAATGCATCATGCCCATGCTGTCATTAATAAAGGCTTTCTCTGCTGTCCCCTGATGTGGCCTCTCACCTTCTGTATCCGGAGTGGTGTTAATTGGATATATTTTATATTCACTGAAAAAAACATAGGTTTCACACCAGTTATAGTTAGGAATTAGCATTTAAAAAACCTATTAAATTCACAGAAAAAAACAGAGGTTTCACACCAGTTATAGTTAGCTGGAAATTTTACTGACATAAAACCATTGAAATTCCCACGTTATAGTTAGTTGGACTCACTATAACTTGCGCGTGTAATGCACTGCTGATGACATCGCATATTACATCACTCATGACATGGTCAGTGACATCACTCATGACATCACTGATGACACCGTCCTTGTGACAGAGTGACTGACCTCCTTTCACTGTCAAGTAACCCTTAAAACACATATTCGAAAATAGAAACTAACATTTTCAAAAAAGTGGAGATACCTATACCAGTTACAACAAGCAATTCAGTAATTCCACCATTTATATACACATTCACCAACAGTTCTATATAGTCACTCATACATATACTCACTCATCATATGTAGTGATACACCTATATATCCTGTTACACATCGACAGTATTCCAAAAGTTGCTCACACACATACTCACACATGCAAATAAACTATTGAACATCCACTTTTTTGCATATACAGCTATACACACACTACCACCTTACTTCTAAGGAAACTTACACATACTTACTCTCTTAAACAATCACTTATATAAACACATACTTTTTTTTTTAAAGTTGGTTTTATTGTATTTGAAAAAAGAAACAAAAGTAGAACAGACAGAAAGGAAAAACAAGCGGCAATACTGCAGCAGTACAAGCATGAGCCCCGCAGGAGCATCCATTACAACCATTAGAAGCCTCAAGCATCAGCTAGCTGCACTAAGCAGAGTCTGCAATGACAGTGGCGGGTAAGAGTTCCAATCGCCAGGCATTACTCAAAGCCTCTGCCGAAACTATCCTGAGGAAGGGTAGACCAGTTACACGAAACGTCACAGGAAATACCCGAGTGGGTAAATGTCTTCCACAGTCTTGCAGTGCCGCAACAAGAACAGAATTCCCCCAACTGTACTCCCCCCCCCCCCACCCCCCCATATTCCCCCCCCTTCCCAGGTGGTGGCACCAGCACACTTTCTCATTCATCACTACTCACTCGTATCATTCGGGAAATTAGATCTGGAAAAGGTGAAGGGCTCGTAGGGCCGATGGACAGACAGCAGATGGTAAACCGCTCGACAAAAACCTGACTAAAGGCCCCCAGCGGAACATAAAGTTCTTAAAATTGCCCAAAAAGATGTCCGCCATTCTCTCCATGCTCATTAGTCTCCATAACTTAGCGTGCCATAATGATATAGCTGGGGCCGTTGTTTTTTTCCAAGCCGCAGCTAGTGTTAGTTTAGCAGCCCCTAAGCACAACCACATAATATGTTTGTCTGCCTTTGTCTGATGTTCCAATTATGGATCCCGGAGACCCAGGACAACAAAGGACAGGGAATCCGGAATCGGATATCCCAACATGTCTTTGATATGTGATAGAATTTCGGTCCAAAAGGGTCTAATGACTGGACAGTCCCACCAGATATGGCGAAAGTCGCCCAGTAAGCCGCAGCCCCTCCAGCAGCGATCTGAGGTCATCGGGAATATGCGATGGAGTTTGGAGGGGTAGAGATACCAATCAAACATGGTTTTGTAATGGGCATCTCTCAGGTCCGCCGAGTGGTTGTGGTTCTTAATGTCCCGCCAGAGACCCTTCCATTCATTCTCCGCTATGTCCCTACCCAGCTGACCGTACCAATGGTCCATATAGCGGGGACGAGGAGAGACCACTGTGCCAAGCAAAAGCTTATATAAAAAGGAGATCGTTCCCTTCATTGTGGCAGTCCGCAATAGAAAAGCTTCGAACGGTGAAAGTGGTCTCGTAGCCGCTTCTCTTAGACCAGGTGAGGTTGCCCAGTGGATCAGCTGGGCATACCGGTATTGTTCCGTGGGCGGCAGGTCGTAATCCCGCATGCAGTTAGAGAAGGTGAGGGGCTCTGTGCCATGGAAAAGATGCGTAAGGGCCCTACAGCCGCCCTCTCTCCAAGGTCAAAAAGCTCCCTCCTGTAGCGCCGGTGGGAAAGCCAGATTAAAGTGCAGAGGAGTGAAGGGGGAGGGGAACGACGTCCAGCGCTCGTCCCCCGATACCGTGTCCCACACCTTTAAGACCGTGCCTGTGGGAGTGCTAATGTAAGCATTCCTAGGCCTATCAGATTTGGGCTTCCATGCCAGGTCCCAAATCGACCTCCCAGCCACACTCCTGTCCATGTGCAGCCAGTGTTTTTCAGATTCTTCCTGCGACCATTCCACCAAGACCCGCAGTTGCGCGTCCTTAAAGTACAGGTGTAGGTCCGGGAGGCCCACTCCTCCCTCCTCCCTCGGGCGCCTCAGAGTCGCATAGGAGAGACGTGCCCGTCCACCCTGCCAGATGAACTTCAGGAGGAGGGTCTTCAGCCTTCGGAAGAAATCCATCTCCATCGGTATGGGGAGGGCTTGGAAAAGGTACAGAAATTTCGGGAGGAGGACCATCTTGATGGCATGGATCCTGCCCAGCCAAGTAATGTATTTCGGCTTCCACCTGTCCAATTCCCCCCGTACAGCCGCTAACATAGGCGGAAAGTTCGCTGCGAATAGGGAGCCAACAGAAGATGTCAGTCGGACCCCTAAATAAAGCAGAGAGGCTGGCGCCCACGTCAACGGCGTAAGTGTCCGCAGTCGCTCTACCTCGGCCGGCGGGAGCGTCAAGTTCAAGATATAAGAACTGTCAAAATTAACTTTGAAACCGGCAACGTCTTCAAAGTTGGACAATAAGGTTTGTATGTGCGGCAGAGACTGCGCCGGGTCCCCTATTGAGAGGAGCACATCGTCCGCAAAAAGGGAGATCTTATGTTGTTCCCCCGAAAAGGGGAGCCCCTTTATCAGCTCTTGCTCGCGCAGCGCGATGGCCAGAGGCTCAATGCTTAAAGCAAAGAGCAGAGGCGAAAGAGGACATCCCTGCCTCGTACCCCTGGTTTGAGCAAATCCGGCGGAGCGATGTCCATTAACCATCACCCTGGACCAAGGAGTGTGACAGTTCGCGCGAATCATGGTGATGAAGTGGTGCGAGAATCCAAAGGCCTCCAAGGTGCGAAACATGAAGTTCCAGTCCACCCGGTCAAAGGCCTTCTCTGCATCCAACCCCACCAGAACCGCCGGGAGACGAAACCTCATGGCCTTCTCAATGAGGTGAATCACTCTCCTCAGGTTATTGTGCGTTTGACGCCCCTTAATAAACCCCGACTGATCTGGGTGAATGATGGCCGGCATCAGATCCCTAAGTCTATGCGCAATTATCGCGGAGTATAGCTTGGCATCTATGTTGAGTAGAGATATTGGGCGGTAGGACGAGCAGTGGGACGGGTCCTTCCCCGGTTTAGGAATTACGGAGATCCTGGCCTCGGCCATGGAGCTCGTGGTGCGACCCGTGGTCGCCATTCCGTTGAAGAGGGGCACCAAAAGTTCGCAAAGCTACGTAGCAAAGGATTTGTAGAATAGCGACGTGTAGCCATTTGGACCAGGAGCTTTGTGGAGCTTAAGATCCCTGATAGCCTCCATCACCTCGTCTCTAGAAATAGGGGCCGCTAGGAGCTCATTCCACTCTTTCGATACCCTTGGGATGGGGAGATCAGCCAGAAAGCGATCCTGAGCTGCCTGGTCAAGGGATTCCCCCTTGTAAAGCGCCTCATAGAACTGGCCAAAGAGGCGTGCCTTATCAGCATCACCGTGGTGAAGCGTTCCTGAGGGGTCCAGGATGCCACCTATATATTCCCTTTCCCGCTTATCTCGTAGTTGGCGCGTCAGGTGTCTACCTATCTTATTTCCCTGGGAATAGGAGGTGCGTCGAAGTCGGAGCAGGGTAAACTCCGCACGGTTGGCGTAGTGGGCCTTCAACTTACCCCTCACTGCAGTCAATGGTCTCAGAGTAAGCCTAGACGGGTTAGCTTTGTGGGCCTGCTCCAAGGCAGCCAGCTCCGTCTCCAGGTCCTCCCGCTTCTTCCGTCTCAACCTATTGAGGTTGGCTTTAAGGTGAAGGCACGTGCCCCTTATGGAGGCCTTACAGGCATCCGAGGTGTTAAAGAGGGAGGTATCCGATGCTGGATTGAGAGTCCGAAACTCCCCTATAGCCTTGTGCAATTCCTTGCAGGAGTTGTCATCCCTGACAAGCGCCGGCGGAAAATACCAAGTCTTCACGCCATCCCCCCTGGACTGCCAGGGTAGCACTAGTACTAGTAAGCTGTGATCCGATACTGACAGGGGAAAAACGCTAGAATCTCGTACATCTCCACGGAGTGCCTGGCTCGCTAAAATATGGTCAAGCCTGGAGTAGGAGTGATGGACATGGGAGAAGAACGTGTAGTTGCGGGACTGGGGGTGCAGGAATCTCCAGCAATCAACCAAACCAAGTTCACCAATCATTCCCTGCGTCTCAGTGGAAAATAATCCTGCTCCCGCCCTCTGCGCCCGAGAGCTGTCCAAATCCCCGTCCCAAACCATATTAAAATCACCCATTAATACTACAAGGCCCTCAGCAAAGTCCCCTGCCCTGTCCAACAGGTCCCGGAGAAAAGCATTCTGCCCCGAGTTGGGGACATACACCACCACAAACGTACACGTCACTCCACCGTGCACCCCCTTGACCATAAGCCACCTTCCTTCCCTGTCACTGTGTCATGCCTCGAGACTCCTAAAAGACACTGTCCCTTTAAGAGGATCGCTATTTAGGGCATCAGGAACCTGGGAGCGACGCTTCACGTTCTTGCGTCAAGCTCCCTTCGTGTGTTGCATCCGTCTTGTTCTTCTTTGCCTGACTTCCGTTTTGCCTGGGAGTTTCCTGTTTTGGAGCGCTGCTCGGCAGAGTGCTTTACCGGCCCCTGCGTCCTTGAGCGGGCCTCGGATTGCTCATCTGTTCGGTGGCGGTTCGCTGTTTCACAGGCGTTCAGGCTTGGGCGCCTGTAATCCCTAGTGTTAGGAGTTCACGTTCTTCTTCGTGAACCTTTCCTTATTTCCCCATTTCTTTGAGTCTCGTCCGGCGGCCGGGTTTTTCCCCGCCTTCCGGCTGGACTCAGCTTGTGCTTGTTTTGGAGTTGCCTTACCGGACAGCCAGCCCTGATCTCCGTTGTCCGGTTTGAACATCCGTTTTCTCCCCCCTTTCCCTCACTTACACCATACTGGACAGCCGGGCTTGGTCTCCTCTGCCTAGTGTCTGCAGTTCGCTAATCCCTCCTTTCCCTTTAGTTAGTCAGCTAGTGTTCCTTCCACATTTTTCCCCCTTCATTAATTTAGTTATCCCTATTTATACTACTTCTGGAATACTGCCTTTGCATTTGGAGTGATTCTTGCGTGGATCCAAGTGGGTACAATCTTCAGCTTCTCTACAGGGAATCACGGTAACAGCGCTTTTTGCGCTCTTTTATACTTATACAAAAACTAGTCATACGTATGATTTATATATGTTGTTTTGCTTTTCATCTAGAGATAACCCAGCAAGAGAAGAGGTGGCTAAAGGTTTCCTTACATATCCCTCATTTGTGCCTAATACTTCACGAAGTCCACAAGACAGCTAAAGTGAGAAGTGTATTACTTAGACCATAGAATCACTATTGAGTTTAGTGCGTACTCACTAATACCTTACATTATCTTTGTCACAGAGCCAGATGATGTTCCTTATCTAGACGTCGTTTATATACATGTTCTACACAGAGTAAGGTTTCCGGTATGTGTTATTTCTATTTTTAGTTGTGCTAGTGTTTATTCAGTGTAGGGTACCAATAGCTAGTTGCTTACTTGCTTTTCTTTGCAGGCTGCCTGTTGCCAGTTCCCCAATTGATGTACCACGCAGATCATCCAGAAGAGTACCTACACATCATTTCTTCTTCACCATCTTCCCTTGTTTTGTCTCCCTGTGTTCCCCTGGCGTGTCTCTCGTACTCTAGTGTTTGATAGAGTCGAGAGGCCGTAGGGGAGGACTGTGGATTATTCTTCGGATTCCTGACGCTCCTGTGGAACTCTCTTGCAATCCTTACAGAACGTGAAGCCCACGTGGTGTGTTCTGCCCGAGCGTCATGGATCTCGAAGCAATAACTTTGGCAGATTTAGCGGGTATGTTAGGTAACCTGCAGGTTGAAACACAATCACTAATGACAAGAGTAGACGCTATTCAAAGACACCAAACCTCGGGGGCGACAGGAGGAGCAGCTCCAGTGGTACAAGTAACCACTCCCCCTGTCATACCTCTAGCACCCCCTGAAAGATTTACAGGAGACGCAGCACGCTGCGCAGCTTTCCTCAGCCAATGTCAATTGCACTTTACCTGCAAAGCTGCTTGTTTTCCCTCAGACCAGGCCAAGGTAGCCTTTGTAATATCATACCTTAGTGGGTCAGCGGCTGATTGGGCGATACCATTAGTGGACAGGGATGACCCTTTATTAAATAGTTACTCGGCGTTTAGGAGAGAATTCCGCAAACTATTTGACAGACATATGTACACACACTCATCTGATACCGAATTACTAGATCTTAAACAAGGAACTCAGGATTTAGTGACATATATAACTAAATTTCGTAGGTTGGTGGTTGAATCCGATTGGCCTGAAGAAAAACGTAGTACCATCTTCTATAGGGGTTTGCGGGATGATTTAAAGGATGCTTTATCTCAGATAGTTGATCTTCCTACCTCCCGTACAGAGTTGATTGATCTGGTAGTTAAGATTGACCATCGTTACCAAGAAAGAAAGAAAGAGAAAGGGAAGCACGACTATAGATACGCTGTTACAAGGGAGAAAAAGAGTGCTCCAGAGAAACCCAGTGAAGATAGCGAACCTATGCAGATAGGTACAATTAAAGGACCCTTGACTTCCGAGGAAAGACAGAGGAGAAGGACCCTTAGACTTTGCCTATACTGTGGTAAAGCGGGTCATTTTTTGCGAGAATGCCCGATAAAACCCTCACAGTCCAAGTATTCGGGAAACTAGTAAGCCTGGGTTCTTGTGAGACGAGGAACCCAGGTAGGTCTGGTCTTACAGTCTCTTCCTCTGACCTTATCACTACCCCCACTAATCATTTCTATGTCTCTGCATTTTTGACTCAAGGTGCACTGGGTTTACATGTCCTGGTGATGATTGATTCTGGGGCATCAGGGAATTACATGGACTTAGAGTGGGCAAAAGAAAATAATATAACCTGTACCAAGAAAGAGACACCTAGTAACGTCACCACGATTGATGGTAGTACTCTAAAATCTGGCCCTGTAACTTGGTGTACCACCCCGTTAAGAATGACTATAGAACCTGATCATTGTGAAGAATTGATGTTCGATTTAATCTGTTCTCCTCAGATTCCTGTTCTGCTGGGTATTCCGTGGTTAAGGTTGCATAATCCTACCATTGATTGGGTGACTTCTACCATAGCATTCCCTTCTGTCGTATCCCCGTCCTTAGTTGGGGCTGCCGTGGATGACGTAAATGATGACAATAACAGTGGCGGGAATGGTCATGTTCTTCCGTCCTGTTACCAGGATCTACAGGCAGTCTTTGATGTTAAGGAAGCAGAAGTTCTTCCCCCACACAGAGTTTATGACTGCCGTATTGACCTTGAGGCAGGGGCCAGGATACCTTGCAGCAGAGTCTACGCTCTCACTGAAAAGGAGAATGTGTATTTACATGATTATCTGGACTCCATGCTTGAGAAGGGGTTTATACGTCAATCCCGTTCTCCGGCCTCTTCCTCTTTATTCTTTATTCCAAAACGGGAAGGGGGTCTGCGTTGTTGCATTGACTATCGGAAATTAAATGATGTGACTATAAAGAATCGGTACCCTCTCCCTCTGATTGCCTCCCTCCTTGACATGATCCGCAAGGCCCAATACTTCACTAAGTTAGATCTACGTGGAGCTTACCATCTGGTACGGGTCAAGGAGGGAGACGAGTGGAAAACAGCCTTCTGTACCAAATACGGTCTTTTTGAATATCTTGTAATGCCCTTTGGGCTATGCAATGCCCCTGCGGCATTTCAATTCTTCATTAACGAGGTGTTAAAGGACATGCTTGAGGTCTATGTGATAGCTTACATAGATGATTTGCTAATTTTTTCTTCTACCATGACTGAACATCAACAACATGTACGCAATGTGTTGGAACGTTTGTTAGACAATCAATTGTACTGCAAGCTTGAAAAGTGTTCCTTTCACACCAAGGAGGTACCTTTTTTGGGATATGTTGTTTCCCCTAAGGGTCTTAGCATGGATCCCTCCAAAGTAGAGGCTGTTCTTGCATGGCCAGCTCCCTGTTCGGTAAAAGAAATCCAGAGCTTCTTGGGCCTAGCTAATTTCTATAGGAGGTTCATCCGTAACTTCTCAACCTTGGTATCGCCTATTACAGCCCTTTTGAAGAAAGGTGTTCCTTTTGTTTGGTCCTGTGAGGCGGAGATTTCTTTTCAGCTCCTAAAGGAGGCTTTCACTAGTGCCCCTGTCTTACGTTTTCCTGACCCTGCTCTGCCCTTTGTGGTGGAGGTGGACGCTTCACAAGTGGCGGTGGGAGGTGTCCTATCTCAAGCTGACGTGCTGACGGGCGAATGTCATCCTGTGGCCTATTATTCCCATAAGTTCACCCCAGCTGAATATAACTATGCCGTGGGGGACAAGGAACTTTTAGCCATTAAAAGGGCATTTGAAGAGTGGAGGCAATATCTTTTGGGGGCTAGACATCCTACGGTGGTATATACAGACCATCGAAACCTCCAATACCTCAAATCTGCTAAAGCACTGTCCATGAGACAGTTACGTTGGTCCCAATATTTCAGTGAATTTGACTTCACAGTCCAGTATAGACCTGGGAGGAAGAATGGCAAAGCAGATGCCCTGTCACGTTTGGGCTTTGATACCCCTTCAGTTCCCATAGAGCAAACCTGTATCATTCCCAGAGCCAACATTATAGGTACCATACATAACGAGGATGAATTCCTATCACAAGTTAGAATCAGTCAAGCCTCGGTAGACATTATGCAAGTGGTAGGGTCACAGGAACTATCTTTGAGAGGAGGATTGGTGCGGGTACAAGGGGGTGTGGTGTTACCGGCGAAGGAGTTACAAGAACAGGTGTTGAAGTGGTATCATTCTCACCCAATAGCAGGTCATCCAGGGATTAAGAGAACCACAGAAACAGTGCATGATCGTTTTTGGTGGCCTACTATGCTTAAGGACATTGAACAATTCGTGAAGACATGTTATGTATGCGCACAGACCAAGGTATCACGCCTCAATCCGGTGGGCCTTCTCATGCCATTACCCTCTCCTTCAGGCCCTTGGCATACTGTGTCACTTGATTTTATAGTAGAACTACCACTTACGAAGCTGAAGAATAATACATTGTTAGTAGTAGTAGACCTATTCACGAAGATGGCCCATTTCGTACCTTTGCAGGGACTCCCTACTGCCATAGAGCTAGCATCCATATTCATGCAACAGATAGTACGACTACATGGTTTTCCTTCTGTCCTGGTGTCCGATAGAGGAACCCAATTCGTGTCAAAATTCTGGAAGGGTCTATGTTCTTTACTCCAGATAGACGTCCGTTTGTCCTCAAGTCACCACCCACAGTCAGATGGGTAGACGGAGAGAGTTAATCAGTGTTTTGAGCAGTACATAAGAAATCAGATGTTGCAAACCCTAGAGGATTGGGATGAGTTAGTCTGGTTAGCGGAAATCTCTTACAACCACAGTACACACTCCTCCATCAACACCTCCCCTTTCTTTTGCTCATATGGTTACCACCCTAAGTTGTTACCCTCTGGTAGTCTTACTGATTGTCCAATTCCTGCTGCTTCCAACAGGGTAGAAAGACTGCATGAGGTACAGAAGAAAGCCTTAGAGAGTCTTGAAATGGCTAAAGTGAGATACACAGAAGGAGCAAACCTACACAGGAGATTGGAGCCCATTTACATACCAGGGGATGAGGTCTGGCTTTCCACAAAATACATTACTCTGGGGGGTCCACGCAAGTTTAACCCTAAATACATAGGTCCCTATAAGGTGGAAAAGGTGATCAATCCTGTTGCCTTGAAATTAACCCTTCCTCCATCGTTTAAGATCCATCCAGTATTCCATGTGTCACTACTCAAACCAGTTGAACCTGGGACCAGGGTGCCTCTAAAACCTGCTCCTATAACTATTCACGATTCGGAGGAATATGAGGTGGAAGCCATCCTAGATTCCCGGAAAGTAAGGAACACAATTCAATACTTGGTTCATTGGAAGGGTTATGGTATTGAGGAGCGCACATGGGAACCCGCTTCCAACATCCATGCACCCCGATTGCTGAGAGTGTATCATCAAAGACACCCTGACAAGCCCAAACCAGGAGGGGACCATTGTGGAGGGAGTGTACTGTCATGCCTCGAGACTCCTAAAAGACACTGTCCCTTTAAGAGGATCGCTATTTAGGGCATCAGGAACCTGGGAGCGACGCTTCACGTTCTTGCGTCAAGCTCCCTTCGTGTGTTGCATCCGTCTTGTTCTTCTTTGCCTGACTTCCGTTTTGCCTGGGAGTTTCCTGTTTTGGAGCGCTGCTCGGCAGAGTGCTTTACCGGCCCCTGCGTCCTTGAGCGGGCCTCGGATTGCTCATCTGTTCGGTGGCGGTTCGCTGTTTCACAGGCGTTCAGGCTTGGGTGCCTGTAATCCCTAGTGTTAGGAGTTCACGTTCTTCTTCGTGAACCTTTCCTTATTTCCCCATTTCTTTGAGTCTCGTCCGGCGGCCGGGTTTTTCCCCGCCTTCCGGCTGGACTCAGCTTGTGCTTGTTTTGGAGTTGCCTTACCGGACAGCCAGCCCTGATCTCCGTTGTCCGGTTTGAACATCCGTTTTCTCCCCCCTTTCCCTCACTTACACCATACTGGACAGCCGGGCTTGGTCTCCTCTGCCTAGTGTCTGCAGTTCGCTAATCCCTCCTTTCCCTTTAGTTAGTCAGCTAGTGTTCCTTCCACATTTTTCCCCCTTCATTAATTTAGTTATCCCTATTTATACTACTTCTGGAATACTGCCTTTGCATTTGGAGTGATTCTTGCGTGGATCCAAGTGGGTACAATCTTCAGCTTCTCTACAGGGAATCACGGTAACAGCGCTTTTTGCGCTCTTTTATACTTATACAAAAACTAGTCATACGTATGATTTATATATGTTGTTTTGCTTTTCATCTAGAGATAACCCAGCAAGAGAAGAGGTGGCTAAAGGTTTCCTTACATATCCCTCATTTGTGCCTAATACTTCACGAAGTCCACAAGACAGCTAAAGTGAGAAGTGTATTACTTAGACCATAGAATCACTATTGAGTTTAGTGCGTACTCACTAATACCTTACATTATCTTTGTCACAGAGCCAGATGATGTTCCTTATCTAGACGTCGTTTATATACATGTTCTACACAGAGTAAGGTTTCCGGTATGTGTTATTTCTATTTTTAGTTGTGCTAGTGTTTATTCAGTGTAGGGTACCAATAGCTAGTTGCTTACTTGCTTTTCTTTGCAGGCTGCCTGTTGCCAGTTCCCCAATTGATGTACCACGCAGATCATCCAGAAGAGTACCTACACATCATTTCTTCTTCACCATCTTCCCTTGTTTTGTCTCCCTGTGTTCCCCTGGCGTGTCTCTCGTACTCTAGTGTTTGATAGAGTCGAGAGGCCGTAGGGGAGGACTGTGGATTATTCTTCGGATTCCTGACGCTCCTGTGGAACTCTCTTGCAATCCTTACACACTGTTGATCCCCAAAGGTTGAAAGTGCAGAGACGCTCGAAAGAGAAGCGCTACCCCTCTATGTTTGGTGGAGGCAGAGGCCCTATAGACCAGCGGGAAGTGCCTATGGTGCAGCGGGAGTTCATCTTTACGCACCAGGTGGGTCTCCTGGAGTCTCACAATATCCAGGTGATGATCAATAAGATATTTCCAAACCTTTTGGCGCTTCTGCGGGGAGTTAAGACCCTTGACATTCCATGTCCCAATACTAAACGGCATAAGGGAACTCCAACACCCACCCCCGGCTAGTCAATGCAAGAGTCCTCCCACCCCCCAACTCCCAAGGGAGCAAAGTCGCTTGGCCCGGCATCCCCCCCACCACCAGGTCCCCACAAAGCCTCGTTTCCCTCTCCAAGTCTGACAATGCAAGATCAGATATAACATCCATCCAGTTGATGACCTCCCCGAAGGCCCCGACAGTCAAGAGCCCCAAAAATGTAGCCACATTAAGAGAATAGCACACCATACAGTCATACCAGGCGCCACCACCCCCCAACCCACCCAACCCCTTCTCGACAAGACCCCCACCCCACCCCCTGTGTCCCTCCCCACAAACCAAACCCCAACACAAAACCAAACAGAGATACTTAGCAGTCTCAACGAAGAGTCCCAGATCAGTGCAGCGCACCGTGTAGTTACTGGGAGGGGAACGGGAGACACCATGTGGGACTCCCAAGGCCTCGGTCTGACGTGTCTTCTCACAAAGTGCCTGCATACCCATGGAACCAGAGAACATGAGCCCCTCCGGCGCCCTCGGCCCGGCAGCCTTCAAGTTAGGCCGCCCCGGAGCTCTGCTGCGAAGACGTCAGTGTCGCTGAAATCACGGAGGCCACCGCATCCCCCGCTCCTGTAAGCTGGTTGCCCAATCGGGCCGCCTGCGATCCGATGCTGATCCCACTCTGTGCCAAGAGGAAGACCGATGTCGCCGTCTCGGAGAGGGGCTGCCTGCCCTTGAAGCTGGAGACTCATCCTCGATGCCTAGGAGTTCCTTTGCCACCTGCAGCGAACGGATCTGCGCCAGTTTATTCTGCCAGCGGAAAACTATGCGGAATGGATGGCCCCACGAGTAAGAAATGTTATGGTTCCGCAGAAACGCCGTCACTGGTCTAAACTCCCGCCGCTTCTGAAGAGTCGTTGCCGCCAAGTCCTGATAGAGCTGCGGGCGGTGGTCACGGAACTGCAAAGACAGAGCGTCCCGCGCTTTCCTAAGGATTCTCTCCTTGAGCTGAAAATCATGGACACAGACGAGGATATCGGGGGGCGGACCTCCGCCCCTCCGCGGCAGACCAACTCTGTGTACACGGTCCATCCGAATTTCCCGCACATCCTCCTCGCCCAGGATCTGAAGAAAGAGGTCCTGCACATAGCCATGTAGATCACCCGCTTCGCCATCCCATGGTACCGCTCGTATGCGAATGTTATTCCTCCGAGAGCGGTTCTCTAGGTCTTCCGCATGGGATTGCAAGTCCAAGTTCTGTTCTTGTTGCAACTGGTGGACGTTGTTCGCCATGCTGAGATCGTGATCCTCTAGCGTGGCTACTCTCTCCCCCACAGCGTCCACGTCCCTCCGCACCTCCCTAAGATCAGACGTCAGTTGCGTTCGGAGGTCTGAGATGTCTTCTTTGATGGACTTGAAGAGGTCAGTCATGAAGTCTTTGGTAACTGGAGCCTCGTCATCCGACCTTTTAGGAGAGGAACTCGGGCCAGGGGACGCTGGTTGCTGGGTGCTCTTAGATTGGCCATCCTTACTGTTCTTCCCCTTGCGCAAAACGGTAGACATTGCGGCCCCCTTCGACTTCCTGGGAGACACCACGAACGGTGCCCTCCCGCCTCCAACAGAATCCCTTCAAGGCCCCAGCCACACACCCTCGGCCTTTGCCCAGATCACCAGGCGCAACTCCAGATCGTCTCAATGGTGGGGGTAGACCAGGTCCAACGGAGGCAGCCTTCGCAGCTCCAGCCCCCACTCCAACCGCCAGGGGCGGCGCGGCAGCCCAGTCGCTATGCAGCCCGATAGTCAAAAGGCTAGGGGACCAGTCCGCCTCTACGGCCCCCTACGCTGGTGGGTGCCACGCCTAGCCAGATAACAGCCCTCAGGGGTCCACGCGGTCCCACTCAGCAGTCCGATCCTGTTGGCTCCCGCGTTGTAACAGCGGCGTAGCTCCCGCGTTGGAGAAATGGGGAGGAGGGGAACCCAGCTCGTACTAAATGCCTCCTTTATGGTGTCGTTAGGGACCCCCTTTGGCTCACCTGCTGCCCGCACCTTCACTCCTCTGCGACGCTGATCCTCTCCGGGGGCCTAGGCCATCGTGCCGTCTCGTGCCCCAGTGTCAGCCACCAGCCAATGTCCCAGTCCACCATGCGTCCAAGGGCCCAGCCGAAGGCCGCCGCACTCATCGCCGCCCACCAGTTGCCACACTCTCCTGCGGGGGCCGACTACACTCCCCTGAAACCAGTCCAGACGGTCCAGAGCTCCGCTCAATCTCACGGGTCCCGGGAGCAGAGCCGGCCGCGCCCCGCGCCAGGCCGCAGACCACGGCCTCAATTAGGTGGCCGGCCGCGCCGTGGTTCCGGGCGCTCACGGTTGGTAGGCTCTGCCCCCGCCCGGGGATCGGAGAACACAGCACCTGCTCGCTGCCGGTCAGTCCTTGTGGCACCCCACCACAGTGCCCAAGCGGATTTGCCAGCCTCTGCTCACCGCACTACCTCAAGGCTTCGTGGCCTGTCTCCGTGCGCTACAGTTCTCAGGGCCGCTCCAGGCTCCGGGCTCCGGCACCGTTGCCGACTCCGGGATCGGAAGGCGGACTCCTGCACTGTCGGGGAGCACACCACTGCTGGCCACCGCTTCAGAAGGTTTTTAGAGTGACTAGAAGCCAAAGAAGACTCCCGGGGTCAGTGCTAAACAATGCTTTACAGGGCCTGGCGCCGGAGGGGACTAGAATCACATCCTACTCCTCCGCCAACTTGGCCACGCCCCCAACACATACTTATTTAAACAGGAACTCTTACATTCTCACATATACTCACTTATAAACATCAATACTCACATATACTAGTTTAAAACATATGTCGTTACTGATAAAGACACTAGTGAGACAGTCATTCACTCACTAACACACACATATACACACTCATCCACCTATACAATCCGGCACATATGCTGTCTTCAAAACACATACAAACAGTGAGTCAGTCATTGATGCATCTATGTGCTAAGTAACACCCCCACCAAATCATACAGACACTTATACTGATACTAAAAAAAATCTAATAACCCATATACACACACATGTAGCTACTCACCAACCCATGCAGCCACTTACACACAAAGTGAAACACTGATACAAACATTTAAATATTTAAACAATACTCGCTAATATATTTATTCACTATGATAACACTTAATAAGCCAGTTAACCAATCCATTTTTTTTTTAAACATCCATTAAGACACTTATTGAAACATTTATTCTTCCATCGACCTTTACATATACATATATAAAACATGTTTATTTTTCAGAAAGACACACATTCACTGGATGGTGTCATCAGTGATGTCATGAGTGATGTTACTGACTATGTCATGAGTGATGTAATATGTGATGTCATCAGCAGTGCATTACACGCGCAAGTTATAGTGAGTCCAACTAACTATAACGTGGGAATTTCAATGGTTTTATGTCAGTAAAATTTCCAGCTAACTATAACTGGTGTGAAACCTCTAGTTTTTTTCTGTGAATTTAATAGGTTTTTTAAATGCTAATTCCTAACTATAACTGGTGTGAAACCTATGGTTTTTTCAGTGAATTTCAAAGGTTTTTTAAATGCTAATTCCTAACTATAAGTCTCAGTTTATATGTAAGACTGTTAGCCTTCTAGTTGTTCTTTAGAACACTCTGGGACATTCTGTCATTGGGCTATATTTGGGCTACATCTGGCTGATATTTGGGCTACATTTGGTTTTTTTTGTCTCTGGAGGCCATCTTTGGGCTACATTGGGCTACATTGGGCTAAATTTGGGCTCTAACATAT
The DNA here is from genome assembly GCF_964263255.1 of Lissotriton vulgaris. Taxonomy (NCBI): domain Eukaryota; kingdom Metazoa; phylum Chordata; class Amphibia; order Caudata; family Salamandridae; genus Lissotriton; species Lissotriton vulgaris. The sequence goes on from NC_141687.1 coordinate 903,114,792, forward strand.
ATATAGCCCAATGTAGGCCAATATATATTTTTTTCAAAGTTAATTTTCGTAAAAACCACTTGTGCATATATCTTGAGACATAGCAAAGGCAGATCAAGCTACCAGTCCCTACAATTTTTCCAATTTTTTTTTTGTATATATATATTTTTTTTCTTTTTTTTTTTGCCTTGGAGCGCTCCCGGTGCGCGCCCCGGTGAGCGCCCCGGAAAGCGTAGTTCTATGAAGCGCCCCGGGGAGCGTCCCGTAAGCGCCAATCTCATGATCGTGACGTATCGCGTAGCCGCGTCTGCGTGATACGCACGGCGTAAGCGCAGCCGGAAGCACTCGAGCGAATATTTCATTGGTTAATAACAGTTTTTTTTCACAAGTAGGGAAACACCCCCCCCCATTTCCCTCACAACCTGTTTGCTTTTGCTCTTGTCTGTTCCTGCATAAAAACCAAATTTAACCATGTCTGGTTCCCAGAACCCTTCACAGGACCAGTCCTCAGACTCTTCAGATGGATTCCTGCCTGAGGTCCCCCCACAGAGAAAAGTGAAGGACCACTTCATTTGGAAGTTTTTCTCTTTTCCAGAGGGGGAGAAAAAATGAAATGCAGCAAAAGTCACGTGTACAATTTGTGACACTGTTCTCTCACGTGGAAATCCCACCCGGAAATATAGTTTTGGCAATGCAACATTACTCAGGCATGTTGAGAGGAAGCACCCGATTAATTTTGCACGGGAGATCACCAGGGCCCTGGTTAGCAATCCACCACCCGATTGCCCCTCCACTCCCACCGGAGCAACAACATCATCGGTGAGAGGAAGACCAGCAGTGATGACCCAAAATATTCAGCCTGTTTTTGCTGATATTACATTTCGTTGTAAGCAGTGTGACCAACTGCTATGTTATGGGGAGCAGAGCGTTGACCTGATTGTTCGAAAGAGGGAGGAACACCGCTGCGCCCCTCAGCCCTAATTTTGCTCCTGTTGAGCAGTTTTGCATTCCCTAGTTTTGTTTTTGTTCTGAAAAAAATACCAAAAAAATTAAAAAACGTTCGGAAAAAGTAAAAAAAAATTTAAAAACTAAAAAAGAAGCAAAAAACCAGTTCTTTTTAGAACTACCTCCAATTTATAAAAAAAATGCTACATTTTTTGAAAACTCTGTCATTCTTTTTTTCCCAAGGTACGCTACCCGGTCCGCTCCCCAGTGCGCGTACCGGGCGCTCCCCCCACGCAAATCGAAAAAAAAAAAAAGTTTTGCCCCGGGGGGCCCTTTTATGGCCCCCACATCAAACCTATGGGGTCAGGGGGGGTCTACCCTGCCCCCTTATGGTCAATTCCCCCCTTTATTTTTGCCACCTCTTGTGTCTCGATTTTACCGTGAGACAAGATGGCGGCCGCTCCGGACTGTTTAGAATGTTTACAGACACCCGAGAGCCAATAAGCTTTCCTCACGCAAGTCGCGTGTCACGCCCGGTGCGCGCCACGGGGCGCACCTATAGATATATATATTTTTTTTAACCTAAATTACTCAAAATCCACTGAAGCACATATCTTGAGACATAGCAAAGGCACATCGGGCTACCAGTCCCTACAATTTTGCCAAGTTTGGTGGAAAACCATTCAGCCGTTTGGGCTAAAAGTGAGGTCGACCACCCTAGGAAAATAACATGGAGAAAACACGTTCTGGGATCCCCCTTTTATCTCGGCCCCCGCTTGACGAATTCCCCCCCAAACTTTCAGGGAAGAACCGGGGCGCCGCAAGGCCATTTTGAGGAATTTTTCAGGGAGATTCGTCAACCGGCGCCAAAGTTATTCCAAATAGAATATTGAGATTTAACATTGAAAAAAATCCTAACTATAACTACCTACTGGCGACCGCCAGAAGGTAATATATATATATATTAACGCTCCAAAGTCCTTCCCACTCCTCCTTGGAAAGAATACAACAGCACTCGAGGTTGAGGGTCACAAACGCGCTAGATTTTATTTAGCGGAGGGGTGCACATATATATAAACTAGTAGCCCGTCCCGAGACGTTGTCCGGGTATGAATTGCTGCCGGCCAGTAGTATACTGTTTTGTAGGATTTCGTTTTGATAGCATTTCTTATCTGTGACAGGCCTGTGAAACGCTCCGATTCACAGTGCACTGCTTATGCACTTATGAGTGTGCGTTCAGTAGTGTGTGAACTCGAGTTTCCCTACTTTATTTTTCCTTGCAATATTATATAGCGCGAACTCGACAACATCGCATGAGCACAATTTACATTACAGAAAAATACATTCATTTGTGGTAGGCACGGGGAGACAAAGCGATTTGCCTGGAATCACAGGATGTTGAGCTGATGCCGAGATTCGAACGTAGCTCCCCAGCTCTAAAGTTCGCAATTCTAGAACTTGTGGCGGGAGGTGTGTCTAAAAGTTTATGTCGGTGCTGGCCATCAATGAGAGAGACCTGTGCATTTTTCAAATCGGTGGTGAAAAAAAATGAGTATGTTGCTGGAGATATGGGCCGCCGTGCCACCAATGCACTTACCGGGGGAGAGTAAACACCCATTTTTCCCCAACTTTCTTTCCGCATACCATCACTCCGCATACTTTTCATAACGATGACTCCGCAATGCCATTATAACGCATGGCATTACATTTTATATGCTTTTACCATGCATTCATTTACAACGAAATTCATTGTAAATGCATGAATGGTAAAAGCATGTTTTTTAAAAAAATGTTTGGATAAGGTAAGTGTGGGTATAGGGGTATATGTTTTGGGGTACTGAGGTATATGTTTTGGGGTGTTTGGGTATTTTAAGGGTCCAGATATAGTTTTGGGTTATGGGGTACAGTGGTAGTTTTAGGGTTTAGGGATAGGTATGGGTTTTGGTGTACAGGGGTATTTTTAGGGTTCAGGGCTATGTTTGGGTTTTGGGGTATAGGGGTATTTTTAGGGTTCAGGAGTAAGTTTGGGTTTTGGGGTACAGGGGTATTTTAAGGGTTCAGGGCTAGGTTTGGGTTTTGGGGTACATGGGTATTTTTAGGGTTCAGGGCTAGGTTTGGGTTTTGGGGTACAGGGGTATTTTAGGGTTCAGGGGTAGGTTTGGGTTTTGGGGTACAGGGTTTTTTTATGGTTCAGGGCTAGGTTTGGGTTTTAGGGTACAGGGGTATTTTTAGGGTTCAAGGTAGGTTTGGGTTTTGGGGTACAGGGGTATTTTAAGGGTTCAGGGCTAGGTTTGGGTTTTGGGGCACAGAGGTATTTTAGGGTTTAGGGGTAGGTTTGGGTTTTGGGGTACAGGGGTATTTTTAGGGTTAAGGGCTAGGTTCAGGTTTTGGGGTATAGGGGTATTTTTAGGGTTCAGGGGTAGGTTTTGGTTTTGAGGTACAGGGGTATTTATAGGGTTCAGGGCTAGGTTTGGGTTTTGGGGTACAGGGGTATTTTTAAGGTTTAGGGATAGGTTTGGGTTTTGGGGTACAGGGTTAAGATGGGTTAGTGTTTAAGGGTGTTGGGGTATTTTAAGGAGTAAAGGTGGGTTATGATTATGGGGTGCAGGGGTATTTAAAGGGAGCAGGGTGGACACCCGGAGTTGGAATATACAGAAGCTGGGAAGAAAAAACAATTAAATATTGGGCACAAAGCTCGCTTTTTTTTCCGTAATCCCACGTCCCGCACACGCCCACGCCCCCAGCACACGCCCACAGCAACCGATATAAGACATGGCATGAAGGGCGGAACATACCACACGCCCCCAGCGTTTGTCACGCCCCCAGCACATGCACAACGCAGACACGCCTAGAAGGGACTACTGTGCTGGCACGGTTCTTTTACCTTTTAAATGTATATGGTGGGTGTCTGCATAGCCAATGTCCTTCTGCTGCAACTGCCCTTTCCAACGCTGTATTGGGTGTTGTGATTGGTGCTGTGGTTCCTGAGATTACCCGCCTCAAAGGTTTGGGCTCTCTCTTTATTATATTAGTATAGATATATATATATATATATATATATATATATATATGAATAAACAAAGGCGCTTGTGCTTTTGAAGGGGCTCACCACGGAACTCCAACCATCCCGTTTTCTTGGCCCCCATGCAGCTTCACAATCTCTCATCAATATTATTAACAGGTCCGACGCGTTTTGGGGCCAGAACGCCCCCTCCTCATGGATTTGACAAAGAGGCATGCTGAACTTGCTTTCGTAATTCAACACCATTTTATTAAATTAGTCCGCCCTTAGTGGGTGTGGCTTCACTAATTTCATCTGCCAGGATTGCTGGTAAATGTAGTCTGTGAAATCAAGTGTAAATATTGACCTTGAGTAGGTTACATGCCTCTTGTCACATTAGTCAATTATTCAATAAAACCTTAAGTAGGCATTGAGAACAAGTTCTGAAGCCACTGTTTTTAACGAAGTTATGCGCTGTCAGGCAAGAGAAGGTAATCTCGCCACAGTCTTCTCCCGCGTAGTGCGTGTTGACAGCCGATTAACTACATGTAGAAGCGGAGCTCCCTCCCACGGTCAACGCAAGCCGTGTGAAAACAGGAATAAACAAAGGCGCTTGTGCTTTTGAAGGGGGCTCACCACGGCACTCCAACCATCCGATTTTCTTGGCCCCCATGCAGCTTCACAACCTCTCATCAATATTATTAACAGGTCCGACGCATTTTGGGGCCATAACGCCCCCTCCTCATGGACTTGACAAAGAGGCATGCTGAACTTGCTATCGTAATTCAACACCATTTTATTGAATTAGTCTGCCCTAATATATATATTTGGGTTTAGTGCACATGTAGGTATGACTGAATCAGCTATTTAGGGCGTGTATGGGAATTGATTAAGGAGACACTTTAGGGGTTTCTAGGGTTAATGTGAATTTTAGAGTTCAGGGATAGTATTTTGGGGGTAACAGGCTTTTAGGGTTCATACGTGGGTATGGATTCAGGACTAAGGGCAAGTTGGAGGGTTTTGTAAAGTGTTTTGGTATAAGGTTTATTTTAGGGTTTAGGTTTTTTCTGGTTATTGGTTGATGGGCTTTATCAGTTTCTGAGATAGCTAATATTATTACTTAAAAATAATGAAAAACTAGTTACATTTTATTATTTTGTTATTCAGATTAGTCTTTTTAATATGTTTGTACTATTTATTTAAGATTACTTTAAATATTATATACTATAATTTTAATTTAAGATACTACCTTTTAGAATTACTTTATAATAAAATTACATTAATTTAAAAATTAGTTTAGAAAATAAAAACGTACACACATATATTTATATATTCACTTGAAAATACAAAATCCAGCTATACAAATTAAAACCGATAAACCATTAAAACGTGCAAGTCATGGTTAGGACCACAATCCTTAATTCACAAAATAGTGCTACAAACCATAATTGGACCACCAAATGCCTATCAATACACTGGCTCTGCGCCTATCTGTCCTCTGCTAGCTTTTCCCTAATTCACATGTTGTTGGCTGTTCGCTGCAGAGGTTGGCCTCAGGACCTGATCTCTGGTTTTGCCCTTCCCGCAACACACTGCAGACAACCAACTACAGGCCTGCACAATGGTGGTTGGCCATAAGGTCAGGTCAAAGACCAGACAGTTCTTTCTATTTGTAAAAGATTTTTGGGGGATCTGCAAATTGTGTGCAAGCTTCCCTGGCTGAGCCTGTTGAGCTGTACAAGTTTCACTTGCCGGTGTCGGATCCACAAATCTGGATCCGACCAGGCGCGGTGTCCAACACTCTGTGGGCAGCCAACACCTGCTATACACTACCTGTCACCATGTGCTGCAGGGGTTCGTGACAAGTCATGATTTCTGCCCAATCCCTTTCCCCAACCTTCCACTGGTGGGCAACCTCTTCTGCGCATGGCATGCACAATGGTAGCTGGTTGCAGGGACTGCTTTACGACCAGATCCTTCTTCCCTCTTTTTTACCGCATGGGTCCAAAAATGTTTCCCTTCAGTCTAGGGCAAGCTTCCCTGCTATGGTGTCATGGACCATTGCAAGCTTCTCTGTCTGGTGCCAGATTTGAGGATCCACTGCAGATTCTTGAGTCCATGGAGGATCTTCAAAGCCACATGGGAAAGAATACCTGGGAATTGAGGATCCTTCAAAGTTCTGTAGATATGGTGAGAAAATCTACATTTCTTTTTACTTTAAACACCTGGGCCCCCACATGTGCCTGGGCGTCAGGATGTGCAAATTTGTTTTCAGGATTCAGGGATTGAAAGTTGTTGCAATTGCCAAGGAAATAAATCTTCACTTAGTCAATAGGATATGAGTATTTTTGTATTCTCAGCTCTTTAGACATCCTTGGATCATAACCTATCATAGTGTACCCTGTCTTATTCTAACATTTAACACTTCATGCTCAACCTGAACCCCTCTTTAAATCATAATTTCTTGAAAACTACTTAATAGATTTACACCACACTAAAAAAGGAACTTCCTTGTGTAAAGTTTTAACTTTGTGCCACATTTAGTGTAATTCAATTTAGTCACATTTTTCCGTATTAAAGAGCAAGACTTCTTGTGGGATTTAAAAAGGAGCAATTAAACTTATGGGACCACTGCTCCTTTTTCCTACAAGATATGCATAAAGCCATGAAACGTGCCATTAAGGACCCAAAGTGGATGAACTTTTTTGAGAAAAGTTTAATGCAGATTAGTGGAGAGTGCCAACGTTTTTAAGAAAACAAAACATTTATTTTCTATGGAAAATGACTCAATCAGAACTACACTACTGCTATTGTCATTTTGTAATTTATGTTCATTCAAATGAATACTTATGATATATTTTTACCTTTTAAATCCAGATGTATTGTTATTCGAAGTAACGACGGGCATTCTTTTACCTTAATGTTAACTGCATTAAAGTATATATATTTCCTGGATCAAATAGTGCACTTCAAAGCAAGGATGTCTGTGCAGCTCCTGCCTGCTGGGTCCTCAACACAAGCAGTGGCACAGTCGTTCTTCTTTACTGTAAAATATTCAATGAGTAACACTGTCAGGGACCAGGTATTGTAATGAACCCAATGTAATTACCATTAAGTTAATTACTTTGTTCTCCTCTGACAATGTGGCACGGAATTCCTTGTTCCTTACATGCTTCAGTTCCAGGAATGCGGAATTCTCATTTTGAAAGCCATTTTGCCGCATTACTCCCTTTTCAAATCCAGGGCAGGAAGATGCGGAAATGTTTCTCATCCTCTTATTGCACATGGAAAGTAGGGAATTTACCTGCTCATAATGCTTAACCAGAAGCAGTATTAGACCCTGAATGGTACTAGCACAGTCACACAGTCAATTGTAAAATATGACTACTTTCTAAAATTAACACTACTTCACTTACTTTAAGGTTCTAATGAGGTCGTGATAAAGTGACAAATAAAATATCAAATGTAATACATATATATTTTACAAGTAATGTCAAGCATAAGTAAACTGAAGATTTAACAGTAGAGTTGTCTCTTATCTGGATTTATCCAGGATGCCATTCAGACGGAAGGACATTTTTAGGTCGAGCCTGTGACAAAGCATAAGCTGCATGCATTCTTGCTTTATAGGCTATTAGTTACAATAAGGGGCTTGGAACAGGGGCGTAACAATAACCCCCGCAGCCCATGCAGTGCGGGGGCCCCGAGCTCGAGGGGGCCCCCCTCCAGCACTGTGCACGGGAAGGCCCGAGAGCACCAGACTGGGTAGGCACCGTGGGCCAGCCCTGCCAAGCATTGTAGCATCCTGCTACAAAGAATCACAGACACAGGTTCTTACATCTAAGAGCTTTATTTAACACATCTTGCTCATGCCCTGTCCCTACTCTAACTGCCCTCTTCCTGTGTCCACTCCTCCCCTTCCTCTCGCCCCCTAGCTCCGCCCACACCCAGCTACTAGACTGCATTCCAACAACATTACATCTCCCCCCTTGTTAACGAAATGGACTTAGCGTCTAACATATTTAAAGTTCCTGGGTCAGCCATACAAGTCCGCGGGCTGTTCGCTTGAGATATATGGAAGTATCTCAGTTTGCGTTGGGTGACCTTCTGCTTCCTCGACGAGAGCATCTGTTATTACGAGAGTACCTCTTTGCGCTTGCGCGACTTCTCGTGTGATGTGCATATGTTCAGATTCATGATGTTTGTTTCTCACCTTCTGAGTGACCCACTCACCTTCAGTGTCTGAGGTGACTATGGAGAGCTCACTTTGATATCGGCAGTCTGTCCTCCTCTGTGACTCTTGCTCACGTGATGCTCGGCCTCTTTTCCGAGGGGATGTTGTTCTGGTTCCCTTCTGAGTGTCTGCATGTATTTTTACTTCCTTTTGCCTTGTCAGTTCAAGAACAACACTGTCTTCCTGTTTTGAGTCTGGGATGCCAGCCGGTGGGGTATGTACTGTGGAGATCATCTTGGTATGGCTTGGAGATTGATTTGCTGTCTCGGGTTGTCTCTCCCACTCCTGCTTGCGCCTAGAACAGGTAGACCCTGGAACCGGCTGGGTGTTTGTGAGTTTCGTTCTCATCCGATGATGACTTGTCTCTCCTGACATGTCCGGCTCCCTTTGCAGATCGACTGATTGGTCCGTTTTTATTTGGGTGCTAACGGCCACAATGTCTGTTTTCCTTTTATAGGACCAGGACCTTCGAGTCAACCTCGCTGCCCCTATCCGGGGTGACGGTGTAGTATTTGTGTCGCTATGCACCTGTGGTTGATATGACAGGTTGTCTGGTGGAGTGATCGAGTGTGCATTGACGTTAGTGTGAGACGTGTCGCTTTTGACAGGAAGGGTGTCCCTTGGTTCTCTGATGTGTTCGAGTGCTTGGCGCCATGGCTCTGTCGACTCAAAGGATCGGACCGAAATGTTATCTGAATCAGAGGGGTTCTCCGTCACTTCCCTCGGAGAATGTTCCTTTGCGTAGCCATTGTCGGGACCACGACTCTGCCGACTCAAAGGATCGGACTGACGTGCTTTCTGAATCAGAGGGGTTCTCCGTCAGTTCCCTCTGTGAGTGTTCCTTTGAGAATGTCTTAACAGGTGGTCTTCGGAACCGGGTAGTCCGTGACGAGTTGCTTTCCACCTTGGAATTGTCTTTGAAATGCTTCTCTGTGTGTCTTTTTTGGAACATCTTCAATGTTGTCTCATTTGGGAGGTTGTTTGATGATTCCGTGCTCGTTCCTTGTGCTTGATCCCAAGCTTTTGCCTCTTCGCCCTTCTCGCCTGAGGTTAACCATCTCCGCTCTGTTTCTTCGTTGTCGCGGGGCCCCTGGATGCAGGGATCTTTTCTTGCTTGTTGTTGTTGTGGAAGACCAGTCCATCTTGTGCGATCTGGCTCTCCTTCCCGATTGTTTGGTGCTCTAATGTCTCTGATCTGATGGTGGTGTGTTCTCCGGCCAGCTGTTTCCTCGGACTCATCTTCACTCCATGGCGATTGATGTTCCGGCGTCGATTTCCGGAGTTGACCATTGCGACCCCTTCTTCTATGATTCGTTTTCCTCCCCCACTTGTTGTGCAGAATGCCATCTTGTCCAGGAGTGCAATCTGTCCCACTGGACGCTCCCTCCTCGTCAGAGTAGCGTGTGTCATACTTTGAATGACTCCTTGAGGGACTTCTGGTGGATGAATAACTCCTGGGAGTTGTTATTTGGATGGTTGACTCCGAGTAATCTTTGGTTGATTCTGAGTAGACAGACGCTGAGTGATCTGACTCTGAGTACTCCTTGTCACTTTCCTTGTCACTGTGTCTCTCCCGTCGTCTTTTCACTGGTCTGCCTTCTCTCACTCTCCTTTTGTGTTTGTTTGATTTCCGAGTTCTCTCTTCCCAGGTATCTCAAAGTTTTGCACTCAGGTGCACATCCATCGATTTGTCTCTTGCTTGGACTTGCATTCCAATTTCAGCTTTCTTGATAATTTCCTTTAGCGACCAATGCCCTCTCAGTATTTAGTGCTTTGTTTCAGGGTTTTCACAGCCTTCAATTATTCGGAGCCGAACAGCATCCTCATTTGTAAACGTGTTGAAATGGCAGCCTTGTACCAGACTTTGCAACCGAGTGATGAACTGTGGCAATGGTTCGCCTGGTTCTTGCCGTGCTGTGTTGAAGACCATGCGATTATGATCCACATCTGCCTGTGCATTGAGATGGGCTCAGAGCTCCTCTTGGAGTCTATCATAGATGTCCGCTTCTTCTTTGGAAAATGTTCTAATTGGGCATCGGCCCCCAGGACCCACCAAATGAGGGAGTAGCACCAGACATTTTCTTTCTCTTTGCTCACCGTTGGCTTTCAAGAAATCGTCTAGTGCTTCCAGCCACCTGTGCCGTCTGAGGCCCTTGATCCAATCGTCAATCTGCGCCGCTGGGGGCGATACTTCAATGTGTGGAGTGAAACATTGAGCTACGTCTCCTCCCGCTATGAGAGAGGGAGGTTCTGATCTGTCGTAGACGCGGGCATTGTGCTGTTCACTTTTCTTTGGATTTTCCTTTCGACTGTTGCAGATTCTCTAGTCACATTATCGATGAGATAGTCTAGTGTTTGTTGTGCTCGTTTCGGGTTTCAGTTGTTTCTGCTTGTTCCACTATGCGGTTGTCTCTTCGCTTGAGCTTGATTGTCAGTTCTTCCTTCAGTTCACTCATGTTTGGTCAACATTGTACCCTTGAATTTATCCATGGTTAGCGACAATGTTGGGTTTCACTTGCTTGTTGTGCGTGTTTATTAGCTACTTCACACTTGCTTTGGCTCGTGCTCGTTGCTGATTCCGTTGTAATTATTTATGCATTGTCTTTATTTATGGTTGCTTGTTGCTTCTTTTATTTTATAAAAACAACAAGTGATGGACCGAATGTGGATCAATGTCACACACTCCCCCAGTCAAAAGATCTGGGCCCAAATCCATCGTTTTTTTGCACTCCACACCACCCTGGGTTAGACAATGGCGATATGCAAATCAGCTCTGACCCTGTTGCCCCATGGGAACAGTCCAGTCGGAACTACAAAAGCCATGTCCTTCCCAGAATGGAATCAAGCATCCGAGGACCGGACCGGTTTCGAGGTAACACCTCTCATCAGCCCGGCTAGTTTGACTCCAACTGGTGTGGAGTGCCTGGGACCCACGTCTGGGCATCGCCAGCGCACTTAGGGCGGCAACTGCAAAAACAACAAGTGATGGACCGAATGTGGATCAATGTCACACACTCCCCCAGTCAAAAGATCTGGGCCCAAATCCATCGTTTTTTGGCACTCCACACCACCCTGGGTTAGACAATGGCGATATGCAAATCAGCTCTGACCCTGTTGCCCCATGGGAACAGTCCAGTCCGAACTACAAAAGCCATGTCCTTCCCAGAATGGAATCAAGCATCCGAGGACCGGACCGGTTTCGAGGTAACACCTCTCATCAGCCCGGCTAGCTTGACTCCAAGTGGTGCGGAGTGCCTGGGACCAACGTCTGGGCATCCCCAGCGCACTTAGGGCGGCAACTGCAAAAACAACAAGTGATGGACCGAATGTGGATCAATGTCACACACTCACCCAGTCAAAAGATCTGGGCCCAAATCCATCGTTTTTTTGCACTCCACACCACCCTGGGTTAGACAATGGCGATATGCAAATCAGCTCTGACCCTGTTGCCCCATGGGAACAGTCCAGTCCGAACTACAAAAGCCATGTCCTTCCCAGAATGGAATCAAGCATCCGAGGACCGGACCGGTTTCAAGGTAACACCTCTCATCAGCCCGGCTAGCTTGACTCCAACTGGTGTGGAGTGCCTGGGACCCACGTCTGGGCATCCCCATGGCTTTTGTAGTTCGGACTGGACTGTTCCCACGGGGTACAGGGTCAGAGCTGATTTGCATATCGCCATTGTCTAACCCAGGGTGGTGTGGAGTGCAAAAAAACGATGGATTTGGGCCCAGATCTTTGGACTGGGGTGAATGTGTGACATTGATCCACATTCTGTCCATCACCTGTTTTGTTTGCAATTGCCGCCATAAGTGCGCTGGGGATGCTCAGACGTGGGTCCCAGGCACTCCACACCACTGGAGTCAAGCTAGCCGGGCTGATGAGAGGTGTTACCTTGAAACCGGTCCGGTCCTCGGATGCTTGATTCCGTTCTGGGAAGGACATGGCTTTTGTAGTTCGGACTGGACTGTTTCCACGGGGTACAGGGTCAGAGCTGATTTGCATATCGCCATTGTCTAACCCAGGGTGGTGTGGAGTGCAAAAAAACGATGGATTTGGGCCCAGATCTTTGGACTGGGGTGAATGTGTGACATTGATCCACATTCTGTCCATCACCTGTTTTGTTTGTCTTTTATTTTATAGACACGTGTTATTTCATTACATCCGCCACTGCGCATTCGCTTGCGTTTCTCACTGTTCGCGTTTCCACCCGTGCTGACATTTGTTTTGTCAATGCTTGTTTGTTAAGTCACTCTTGTGGTTGCTCTTGCTTGTTAGTTGATTCACTCTTGTGATTGCATGTGCTTATTCTGTTTTGGTTGCCAAGACTTGTTCATGGTTGTCCACGCGCCGTTATCCACGCTTATTTATTTGCCTTACCAATGCCTATTTCTTTGCATTTATCAGTGCTTGTTTATTTGCACATACCAAGGCTCGTTGACTTGATTGTACCAATGCTTGTTTATTTGCATGCACCAATGCTTGTTTATTTGCATGCACCAATGCTTGCTTGCTTGTCTTTGCCAATGTTTGTTTGTTCTTCGCCAATGCTTGTTTGGCCTTTGCCAATGCCTGTTTTCTTCCCTTGCCACAATGTATCCAATGCTTGTTGATCTGCACGTATCAATGCTCATGTCTCTTTGCATGTATCAATGCTTGTTTCTTTGCATGTACCAATGCTAGTTTGCTCTTCGCCAGTGCTCGTTTCCGTTTGTCCAATGTTTGTTGATTTGCATGTGTCAATGCTTGTTTTCTTCCTTTGCCAAGGTTTGGCCAATGCTTGTTGATTGGCATGTATCAATGCTTGTGTCTCTTTGCATGGATCAATGCTTGTTTCTTTGCATGTACCAATGCTCATTTACTCTTCGCCAATACTTATTTCCGTTTGTCCAATGCTTGTTGATTTGCATGTATCAATGTTTGTCTATTTGCCGGTATCAATGCTCGTTTCTTTGCATGTACCAATGCTTGTATGCTCTTCACCAGTGCTTGTTTATTTACTCTTGCCAAGGCTTGTTTGTTTGCTTCAACCAATGCTTGCCTATCTCTTCTTGCCTGACTTCAAAATGGCCGCTCTATGACAATCAAGGGGTCTGTCCTGACGAGCGCCTGACTTAAAGATGGCCGCCGTCACTGCAGTCACACACGAGGCTTTCTCTCCTGATTCATGCACTGCCAGCTCACTCTGGACTCACCGGCCGGCGACCCCAGGGGCAGCACACATCCGGATTCACTCTTCTTTGGCCGTGGCAGCTACCAGGTGAGGTTGGGGTGGGCTCCCGCCTTACTTTTCCAAGGTCCCGCGCTCCTTCATCGGCGCCCTGCTAAAGCTCACGCATCGGGGGTGAGGTTTTCCGACATCGGACCACCCCCGGGCTCAAACTTCACCGCGCTCAGCAGCGCACCTTCTTGGGGGCAACAGACTTTCGTGGGGGCGATGTCCTCCAGGCTGAGGCACTCTTCTTCCACTTTTGGGGCTTGGCAGAGTCGGAGTGGGCTCCCGACTTCTGCTGGTCCAGCGCTCCCACTTCTTGCACGCTTCACGCGTGAGTCGCGTTTCGGCGCGAACAGCGTCTCTTCTGCGAGCGAGTCAGCGCTCGGTGCTTCGGCTCCCTCTTGGGTCCCTCTCGACTGTTGAGGGATAGGGTCACCTGCTACAGGCTTCTTGTCTCGGGCAGCAGCTTCGTTTCCCTTGGGCAGCATTTTCTTCTCCTCGAGGCTGCCTGGGACAGGGCTCTTGTGGGGTTCTGTGGGCTAGGTTCATGCCCATCCCACCCTCGTCGCCAGTTGTAGCATCCTGCTACAAAGAATCACAGACACAGGTTCTTACATCTAAGAGCTTTATTTAACACATCTTGCTCATGCCCTGTCCCTACTCTAACTGCCCTCTTCCTGTGTCCACTCCTCCCCTTCCTCTCACCCCCTAGCTCTGCCCACACCCAGCTACTAGACTGCATTCCAACAACATTACAAGCATCATGCCTAAGGCATTTAAAGTCACGTCCCGAATTACTGCAATAAAAAAAGATAATCACGCATTTGGGCCCCTGTCGCTTTGTAAAGGAGCTTTGGAGAGTCATTCCGGCAAGTGCGCAGTCAGAGCTCGTCTGTTTACACATTTAAATGTTTCCAGGGGTGTACGAGCCGGCCAAGAGACAGATTACTATGTTTGCCATGGAATTCGTCTCTGGGCCCGGATTGTTACAATTTTATTTCTAGCATGCCTTTTGTCACATCTTGTTCAAATCCGGGGCCCCTGTGCTGCTGTGATTGAATTGTGCTGTCTGACGGAACAGGATGTAATGGGTAGTGCCTTGAGAGCCCAGAAACTTAACAGCAGGGTCATTGCCACACCCGGGCTGACCACGTGTAACAGATGCAGGGACGGCTGTCTCTGCATCAGCTGCATATTGAGAGCCCTTTCTCCAGGGTTGGGTGAACTCTGAGCATAGGGCACAAGTTGGCAGCCTGGACTGAACACCCAGATTGCAGCAGCAGGAACTAGGCAGGTCAGCCGTCGCAGCTCCCAGAGCATGTGCACCGTGGGCTCTGCTGAAAATCAGCAGCAGAACACTGTAAAATGTCAAGTAAGCCAAAGCCTGAAACGAAATTCTCTTGTATGCAGACAGTATTGGTGTTATAAACTTCACAGGAACAGCTTGAGGTTTCAAGTAGGTTTAATGAGCAGCACAGCAACAGGGAAAGCAGCTTCTTAGACAACAGGAACAGTGCAACTGACCTGACGTGAGAAGCCAGTAGTGTTCTAAAGAACACTCAATGAAAAACAACAAAGTCTTAAAGGAACAGTATGAAAACAGTAAAAGAGAAATGTAACACTTCTCCCTTCAAAGAAATAAAAAGAAAGAACAATATAGATTATGAAACATAACCATAAATTTCCTGGGAAACAATCTTGGACGAACAGAAGACTTGACTCTTGAGGCAATAGAACCATTTGTTGCTTGTTGAGTACAAGGAAATAAGGATTGCTGAACAGTGGGACATTTAGCAACACGTTTCATGTTCCACAACCTGCCATCTTGTGTGATAATACTATTACTAAACACTTTCACGACTCTCATAGGTTTACCAAACTTATCAGAACATTTTGAAACAAGACCAGGTCTTTTAATCCTAACAACATCTCCCACAGCAAAATTAGGAGTTTTGACATTCCACTTATTGTCATACCATAGCTTTGTTTTGCTTTGCTTATTCTCAACTTTCTGAGCAGCTTGTTCAACCAATTCCTTTGAAAAAGATTTATTAGAACATCTCTCTCTGAACCACCACGGACAAATGGTTGAAGCAGGATCACGTCCCTTGAGCAAACAGAACGGACTAACCTCTGTAGTTGAATGGGGAATAATTCTATAAAGCCAACGTTTTTCTCTTAAAAGGGTTTTTCTGTCAGAACCAGACTTGGACACATCAGTAATGAAACCCTTCAAAACCCTATTAAAGCGTTCCACTAATCCATTTTCGTGTGGTTCATAAAAGGAAACGGTATGATGTTTAATGGAATGTAACTTAAGGAGATTTTCCATTTCTAATTAGGTAAGTTGCACCCCATTATCAGTGACTAATATGGAAGGACAACCTTCTCTGGAAAACGCTTCTTTGAAAAATTCTACCACCATATTGGTAGAGGCAGATGAAACAAATTTGACTTCTGGCCATTTTGAATGGTAGTCTACAAGTACAAAAGCATAACGAGAATCAGATGGAAGACACATAAATGGACCAGATATATCGAAAGCATTTTTTTTCCAAGGAGAAGTAGACTAACTGGTTGTCTTCAAAGGAGGAACATTGACCTTTAACATTTTATCACTTCCCATGCACACAGTACACTCTCTTACTTTGTGCTCAACCAAGCGATCCAAAGCCGGCCACCAGAAATAGTTCCTTATCAGCCTTTTCATGGCTGACATACCTGGATGAGATTTATGTGCAACACCCAAAATCAAATTTTGTATGGTAAAGGGTGGTGTACACTTACCAGACTTGAAAACTAAATTGTTCTCTATTTCCAAATCACTGGAAACATTAAAAAATGGCATGAAATCCTCTTTTAAAAGTTTCTTATCAGGCCATCCTTCTACGATATACTTCTTGATAGACTGTAAAGTAAGATCTTGGTTATCAGAGGTTTCCCACATTTCCTCAGAGATCTCACCAAAAGAAGTAGACAAAACATCCTGTAAACAAGTAACAACTTCAGCGTCGCCCATAATATTGTCATCTGAAATTACACATGGGTGAAGAGACATAAAGTCTGCAACAACATTTTTCTTTCCTGGAACATACTCTGGAGTGAAAGAATATTCTTTAAGTCTAGAAGTTAACCTGGAAATGCGTGCCGTGGCATTCCAGCCACCACCAGGCGAAAGAATATTAACTAACGGCTTATGATCCGTTCTCAACACAAACTTACTTCCCCAAATGAAATTTCTGAAGTGTTCAATCGCCCAAACACAAGCCAAAAGCTCCTTCTCTATGACAGCATATCTGCGCTCAGTTTCATTCAGTGTGCGAGATGCAAAACATACATTCCACTCTTCTTTGCCTGACTTTTGGGACAACACTGAACCAACACCATGCATACTGGCATCAACCGTGATGATACACATTTTATTCAAACAGAATGGTCTAAGGGTGGGTGCATGCAACATTTCTGATTTGATGAGATCAAATGCTACTTGTTGCTCTTTATCCCACACAAAGGCATTTCCATGTCTCAAAAGCTTCCTAAGGGGCTCCATCTTAGTAGCAAAATTGTTGACAAAATTGCTATAATATTCGCACATACCTGCAAAGGATAGTAATTGGTCTCTATTAGCAGGAGGAGGAGCTTTACTAATGCCATCCACATTAGATTTTTTAGGTACTACACCATCCCCTGATAAAGTGTGACCTAGATATTCAACTGAAGATTGAAACAATTTGCACTTACTAGCCTTCAAAGTCAAACCACTCTCTCTCAACTTTTCACAAACACAACGTAAATGTACAAGATGTTCATCATTATTGCCAGAAAAAATTAAAATATCATCTTGAAAACACTTCACAAAGTGATCTACATCTCTAAAAATATTATACATGACTCTTTGAAATACTGAAGCAGCCGAAGCCAGGCCAAATGGCATCCTTGTGTACTGAAAAAGACCTTGAGGGGTAATAAAAGTTGTGAGGCATTTAGAATCATCGGTGAGGAAAATTTGGTGATAAGCCAACCTTAAATCTAAAGTGGAAAACACTTTTGCACCTTCTAGCATTGAAACAACCTCATTAATATTAAATGCTCAAATCTAATAGAGCATCGAAATCACCGATCCGCGGTGAAAGGTTGTCATGGAAACCCAAAAGAAAACACACAAAATGGCTGCCACGCTATTTTACATAGCGTAATTGCATCATTGCGCTGAGCGTGTTCAAGAGATCGTCACGCTGTTTCCTTTCGTGACGCTTGGATGGAACAACAAGGAGGAGCAGCGTTCTTCACTTTGGTGACGTTAAGAAACAAAGCAATGACGGACGTCAGCCTCGCGTTGAATCTCGCGTCTTGATCACAGTGCACAAGCCAGTATCCTTATTTCAAAGGTAAACACTTCGTGAAATATTAAGTTTTACATGAAAATTGCTCATTCCATGTTGGCAGGAGTCTTCTGAACGGGAGTTTCTTCTTCCATATACAATTTTCTTCTTGAAAGCTTTAAAATTGTAGTAGATAAGGTAAAATCTTCCAAATCAAAACATTTCCTTAAAAATCGTAAATTTTTAAAAATGACTCCACACCTGTGCTGCTTCAAAATGAAGATGGTCACCCTCGTCGCCAAATGTTGTTATAAACTTCACAGGAACAGCTTGAGGTTTCAAGTAGGTTTAATGAGCAGCACAGCAACAGGGAAAGCAGCTTCTTAGGCAACAGGAACAGTACAACTGACCTGATGTGAGAAGCCAGTAGTGTTCTAAAGAACACTCAATAAAAAACAACAAAGTCTTAAAGGAACAGTATGAAAACAGTAAAAGAGAAATGTAACAATTGGATATCAGAATTCCCTGATATTTTATTCAGGCCCATCAAAGCATGGGTAGCACATTTTTTATTACATGAGCAAAGTCTCTGTTGATTCAGATTATTGGCCTACTTGCCCAACTAGGAGGTTCTTGTTTCATTAACGTTTAGTGGTGTCATTTTACCAACAAAACGGAAACATTTCTTTGAAAGCAGTAGTTGGAACTAAAAATGAAGGTGCATTGCATGTAGATTAATTTTCCATTAAGCAACTTAATTGGTCGACAAATGTCTTATTTTAACT
Organism: Lissotriton vulgaris; assembly: GCF_964263255.1. Lineage (NCBI taxonomy): Eukaryota > Metazoa > Chordata > Amphibia > Caudata > Salamandridae > Lissotriton > Lissotriton vulgaris. The sequence goes on from NC_141687.1 coordinate 903,133,273, forward strand.
TGAAAACCAACATACAACTACAATTGGTAATAATGATAGTTTTCTCAGGAATTGAGCAATTTGCAAAGGAAACACTTCACAGCTTCCCACCCCAATTCAAAACAGCCACCCCCTACAATATTGCACAGCTTTTTTTTTATTGAACATTTTTTATTTTCATATGTGAAAGGTGCCTGTAAAGGTAGCTGGCAAATATTCATAGGATGCCCAATGAATTGTGTTAGGTGAAAAGTTAAAGGTTCTGTATCTGCCCCTAAAATAGACTATGAGCCTTAAAAATCTGGAAAGGCTGTCAGATGAACACAGGTCACCCAGCCCTTGCAGAACAACCAATGGAGTCAGTGCCTTTGGGAAAACACAAAGATTCCCCATGTTGTATCTGTAAACTCCACTGGGTGTTTGTGGGGTAGGGAGGACTGTGGTGATGCAGGACCGTGCGTGCCTTTTGTGGATATTTTTTATCAAATGTACAATAAACAGGCTCAGATGTCAGCGGGGCTGTCTCTGCTACTCATCCTCATCAAGCCGATAACATCCAGGACTGCTCTGTAAAATACATTCTGTAAAGTTCTGTGGCTGTGGCAGAGAGGGAAACCACAAAATACATTGATGTAATAACCCATGTCACAAACATACAACAAACACTTCTGGGCTTTCTAGTTTTGAGGGAATCTCCTAGTTGTTTTGATGAAACTTCAATTTATTTATTGCATATGAGGGTGAGTCAAAGAGAGCGCCAATGAAATGGACAGGAATTATGCGATATCTGGGCAGGAGGGGTTAAGGGTTCCGAAATCACGGGATGAGGGTTCTCTTGGTATTGCCAAATATCCCTTGTATCGCACACAACTAGGCCATAGGCCAGTATCATTGGATTCTGCAGGAAGGAGCAGGCCCATCGATAATCAGTGCAGCAGGTGCTGTGGCACTGGTGCAAAAGCCTGTGATTGGACCCATGTACCCCAATTATTGCTAGATTTTGGTTACCATTTTGTTTAATGTGTTCGTTGAGGCAACAAGAAATGATAGAAAAAGATCAAACATAGAATTCACTCACACGCTAGGATTTGTAGTCCTCTTTTTTTCTGTCCCTTTGGCTCGGTCTCCCCAATCAACTTTGTAGAGGCAAGATTCAAGAGTTTATTTACTTTGTTCATGCAATAAAAGCACTGACTCCTCACCAAAGCACCAGGTCTGAATGGCTGACACACTGGGCATGAAGATACAGACTCGCTGGAGGAGAGAGAGGATGGGGAGCCCAGATATGGATGGTGGTGGATGACTTCCAGTATGTGGTGGGAAAGGAGACAGAAAGTGGAAAGGCAGTTATAGTGCTACCCTTATATATTTAACTGCATTGCCTGAAAAAATACGTCATTATTAACACAACCAGTGTGTTTGTGAATGAGAGATGACAGTGGGTGGATTCCTATGACTGGAAACAAGCAACCTAGGACCAGTTTCGGGGTTTCACCCCCCTTCAGCCAGGATATCTTGAGTCCAGTGGCATGGAGAGCATGGGACCCACGTCTGACATTGTTTCTGTATTCTGTCCATCAATTGTTCTTTTTGTATTTGTCACCCCGAATGGGACGGGTATGCCCAGGCGTGGGTCCTTTGCTCACTTTGCCACTGGATTCAAGCTAGCCTGGCTGATGAGGGGTGTTACCCTGAAATCGGTCCCAGGATGCTTGATTCCGGTCCCAGGAATACCTGGCTTGGCAGTTTGGTCTTGACTGTTCCGATGAGGCACATGGTCAAGACTGATTTGCATATGGCGGGGTCTGAATTGGGGTAGCGAAGTGAGCTAAAGAACCCTAATGGATTCAACCCAGATCTGTGACTATGGGTGAGTGTCTGAAATGTTCAGTGCGCCGTCCATCATCTCCATATGTTTGCTTTGTTTGCCCTCAGCCGGCAGGGTATGCCCAGACATGAGTCCCTTCTCACTTTGTCACTGGATTCAAGCTAGCCTGGCGGATGAGGGGTGTTACCCCGAAACCGTTCCCAGGATGCTTGATTCCGGTCCAGGAAAGTCCTGGCTTGGCAGTTCGGTCTGGACAGTTCCCATGACGCACAGGGTTAAGACTGATTTGCATATGGCTGGCTCTGAACTGGGGTGGCGAAGTGTGCTAAAGAACGATGAAGGATTCAACCCAGATCTGTGACTGGGGGTGAGTGTCTGAAAAGTTTCAGTGCTCTGTCCATCATCTCCTTGTGTTTGTAATGTCTTGGTCATACCATCCTCTAGCTGTTACAGTCTCAGCCTTGCTGCGTTTTTTTTACTGCAGGTATGTGTGGCTGAACTCAGCACATGGTGACACCAGAGCTTACTACAGACGTTGTATCCTGCAAAATCCCTGTGTAGCCAGCCTGCTACTTGGGGTATTTTCTTATATTTTTTATAATTTAGACTGGGACACATGCAACACTCACCAGGCTTTGTCCCTTTTGCAGGAAACAAGCACATTCCTACCTACATACGCCTTTACTCCACTCTTTCAGGGTTTCTCAGGACATTCTGATATTAACATTATTACACAGGCACAGCTACTTTGACCTGCGATAAAGTGTCACTCAACGTGTCACACATAAGGCACTGCAAAGTCACACATAAGCACACTTCAGCCATTGAAATGTCACACATAAGCAACCTTGCACCTTGGCAGTGATGCGTGGGGGGCCCCCTCTATGTACTTTGCAGGGGGACCCCCTCCAGTTTCGTTACGTCACTGGCTTGGAACCAGCCCATTGTGTACCATTTGTTTTTCTTCAGTGTCACTCATCTTTGCTGCCCCCCTAATTAGTGTCCGCCCGCAGCACATGCTGTGATTGAGGTCCTATTTCTTCTTCACCATTCCTATTCCCGCCACCCCCGCCTGGTGCTCCCTCCTTCCTGCCACACATCTGCCTCGACTTGGAAGCTAAATGAGTTCACAGCCTCCTCACTGGTTTGTTTCCGTGCGGCTTGCCCCGCGGTAAATGTTGTATGAATAAATCCTGTACGTTATCGAAAATTCATACAGATGTGTGTGTTTTTTGTAGTGCAGAACAGAAATGTGCCATTTGCATTTGTTCTTGCTGCTCCTTTTTGGTTTGCGGCACTTTCTGTTGGACTGCTCCACTTTCCAGGGTTTCTTCTATCCTTCCGATACATGTTGTATTATACTGCCCCTTTCTATTTTTTTGTGCATCCGTCACCTGTGCTATCCCTAGTTCTTTTTGTGGTGTTGTTGCCAAAATTATTCATTATAGTGTAAAAAAGAAGAGAGTAAACGACAGTATAATGATATTTCTTTTAGAAAATGCCCTTTACCTGAAGTGCACAGCACCAAACCTTTCCATGAGTGCTCCGGCATCACAAAACAAGCATTGGCAAAACTAACAGTTCTCACCTTTGGAAGGTTTATACGCTTTGTCCATGTTTGTAGTCATATTGCACAGCAGTACAGCCACTGTGCAACGTGGGTAAAAGTTAAGAAAATATAAGAGCTAACACTCAGTCACAGCGCTTTTTACAAACCTTTCAGCCCTGTTGTACCGCAGCTGCTATGCAGCATGGCTGCAGGTTTAAAAAAAAATGCTGTGACCCAGAGTGCCGTTGAGTCCGATCACTTTTTTAAAATAACTGATGAAAGAAAAAATGGCTTGACTAAACAACACGTCTCAGTAACCCACTTCCACAGCAAAACAACAGCACAGCAACACAGGCATGAACATCACATAGGAACTTGGGAGATTTACACTAAACTTGGCACCGACAGATCATTTGCCAGAATATGTTGTTTTCGGGGTTTACTTTGAATATGTTTTTCATTTTGGGTGATATTAGCAGTTTACAAAAATAATAAATGCAGAAATGTGAATGCTATTTTAATGTATATCTGTACCTCCTCTCCTCTATCCCAAGATTCTGATGCTTAACCAACTAGATGGGTTTCTCAATCAATGGACCCACATGCTTCTGTTTGCCGGTATCTATCTGTTGTTTTTTTTTCTGTATGGTGGCATCCATGGTCCTTGGACGGAGACCATGGATACCACCAGGATAAAATTTACTTTGAGTTGCATGGCAAAAAACAGACACACAAGATACCCTGGAGTAAAGAGGACACATTTCTGAATTTGGTAACTACTGATGATACCTCAAAAATGGAGGATTTTATAAAGTGACGTCCTACCCTCTTATTTTCTGTGTTTGCGGACAGCCATGGATCACATGATGATTTTAGTCATACATAATTCATAGGCGATTTCAGTCATGTACAAAGGCTGTGGATGCACACCCAGACTGTGAATGATGTGGATCATTCACACCACTGATTGTGATCTTTAGAGTTTCACGAAAGGTCTGTGGACTTCAAACATGATTTAGAAAACATGATTAATACCATACAGAGCCACTGAAAAAACAAACATTGAGAGATGTTATGGTTGAGATCTACTTAATCTACTTATAACCATGAGATTCTCCTCTACTGACTATATTGACGTGCAAATATATTTTATAAACGAAACAGTGTGCTTTTTGTTACCTTGTCAATTGCAGGTTCCTATCTTGCCTCCAAAGCATATCCTGGTTTCTACAGTTTGGACTCAAATGGACCACACAGGTCAGGGTGACTACTTCGTAGGGTGAGTTGAGGTGGAAGCACCACATAGTTGTGTTGCCAAATTACTACAAAAGGCACAAAATTACCTTTTTCAGTGTACTGGGAGTTTTCCAATTAGCAAATTCCTTGCGTTGTTTCTGCTCACATAGCATATATCTTATGGTGTTCAGGATGCTTCCATTACAATATAGAAGTTCTGTGTAATGCCAAACATGATTGCAACACTTAAGAATAAAACACAATTGTTTTGAATGTGGTCAATGCTGTCTTCGGAGTCTGTCTTGTATTTATACCCTCTTCCAAAGACCACGGATCCAACATGGCCAGCAAAGAGAAAAAACCTCGAATACCTGCAGACAACCAGAGTGGCATAACCCGCTCCAGGCTACAGTCGTGTTTCCTGTCAAACTCTTTGTCATAGAATACTTATACCTCCAAGCTTTATGAGTTTATCAGTCCATCCACATGTTCAAATGGCTTCATCTCCAAAAGTGGGATTACCCCCTCATAGGTCCTCCTTGTCCCAGGGTATGTAACTGTTACCACGCATCTTTTACCACGCATACCATTACCACGCATACTTTTACAACGCAGGATCGTTTACAACGAATACCTTTACAACGCATTACACTACAACGCACATACTATTACAACGCTTACCATTACAACGTAAGTATAAGTATAGGTAAGTTTATCTTTTTTTTAAAACATTTATTAGGGGTATTGGGTTATGGGGTACAGGGGTCTTTTTAGGTTTCAGGGTTGGGATTGGGTTTTGGGTGTACAGGGGTATTTTTAGGTTTCAGGGTTGGGATTGGGTTTTGGGGTACAGGGGTATTATTAGGTTTCAGGGTTGGGATTGGGTTTTGGGGTACAGGGGTATTTTTAGGTTTCAGGGTTGGGTTTGGGGTTTGGGGTACAGGGGTATTTTTAGGTTTCAGGGTTGGGATTGGGTTTTGGGGTACAGGGGTATTTTTAGGTTTCAGGGTTGGGATTGGGTTTTGGGGCACAGGGGTATTTTTAGGTTTCAGGGTTGGGATTGGGTTTTGGGGTACAGGGGTATTTTTAGGTTTCAGGGTTGGGTTTGGGTTTTGGGGTACAGGGGTATTTTTAGGTTTCAGGGTTGGGTTTGGGTTTTGGGGTACAGGGGTATCTTTAGGTTTCAGGGTTGGGATTGGGTTTTGGGGTACAGGGGTATTTTTAGGTTTCAGGGTTGGGATTGGGTTTTGGGGTACAGGGGTATTTTTAGGTTTCAGGGTTGGGACTGGGTTTTGGGGTACAGGGGTATTTTTAGGTTTCAGGGCTGGGTTTGGGTTTTGGGGTACAGGGGTATTTTTAGGTTTCAGGGCTGGGTTTGGGTTTTGGGGTACAGGGGTATTTTTAGGTTTCAGGGCTGGGATTGGGTTTTGGGGTACAGGGGTATTTTTAGGTTTCAGGTTTGGGATTGGGTTTTGTGGTACAGGGGTATTTTTAGGTTTCAGGGTTGGGATTGGGTTTTGGGGTACAGGGGTATTTTTAGGTTTCAGGGTTAGGATTGGGTTTTGGGGTACAGGGGTATTTTTAGGTTTCAGGTTTGGGATTGGGTTTTGGGGTACAGGGGTATTTTTAGGGTTCAGGGCTGGTTTTGGGTTTTGGTTTACAGGGGTATTTTTAGGGTTCTGGGCTGGGTTTTGTCTTTTGGGGTACAGGGGTATTTGTAACATATATATTTACAAATAATACATGTAAAATTAATATTATTAATTAAAATATTTAATAATAAAATAATAAATAATTAAATAAAATATTTTCAAAATTATTTTTTACATTATATATTAAAATTATATACTTACCTATACTTACGTTGTAATGGTATGCCTTGTAGTGCAATGCGTTGTAAAGGTATTCGTTGTAAAATGACCTGCGTTGTAATAGTATGCCTTGTAGTGCAATGCGTTGTAAAGGTATTCGTTGTAAAATGACCTGCGTTGTAAAAAATGCGTGGTAATGGTATGCGTGCTAAAAGTATGGGTGCTAACATCATATATCCTTGTCCCGGTGATTACATTATGAGGCTATCCCTTCTCCCGACAATCACTCTAGCACGCTAGTATTTTTTTTTATTTCCATAGAATAAAGGCCACTCCCACCTGCCACCATGCCTCCTAGTAACAAGACAAGGCAGAACAAAAGAGGGAGGGAGGTGACATGACTGGGACGAGGAGGACCTTAATCAGGGTTATGAAGATTACCAGTAAGTAATGGGACATTAGCTCAAAACGGTGGCAATAAAACCCAGCGCCTTCTGAGCAGATCAATATAGCAACATGTAAGGAATAGTGGGAGAACTATCTTCAGCAGCAGAGCGACCGATACTGGTAAATAGCAACCAAAATGTATTAATAGGCAGCTGAAGGTACACAGGAAGGAGCAGAAAGATGGTGGTTAGGAGAGCAATAGGTATGGACGCTGTAAGACTGAATGCTTTCAGCTATGTGTAAACACAGCCTTCCAATTTCATCCTTTTTGCCCTGAACGGTCCACTGCTTATCTTATTGACCCAGTGGTTTTTATATTCCATGAACTCAAATTAAGCCAACTGTGATGCTCCCAATAGCATCCTAGGTTGTACTTTGGTAGTTAAGCACTTCACAAATGGTTATCTGTTTTTCTCTGCAAAGGAATAGTCTGTTTCATATTGTTATTCGCGCCACACCATGGAACAAAAGCTTCCCTGGCAAGTTTTGTCAAACCAAACCTCATAGTGCACATAGTGATTGAACCTGGTAAGCAAGCATGACCACTGCAAGAGGGCGTGGGGGATGTGATCTCCTCAAGAGCGTTTTGACAAAAATGCAAAAATTGCATATTTACAACACAGTATGCATTATTGAACCTTGTCAAATTGTTCAGTGGAGGGATGGTGACTGGAGACGTGGATATGTGGCTCAAAGAAGGAATGAATAGTAGGATGGGTGAGGAGTGGTGCATGAATAGATTCAAGAATGGATGACCATGAATAAAGACTTTTAGCTACAATGAGAAAATGGCCTCACTGCACTGACCAAGGGTGGGTGCTCTTGTTTCCGTTTTAACTTTTATATTAAAGCATCACCCTCCCTAAACACTACCGTCAACAATCATTTGGGAAGCATGCATCACCTGGATGTATTGAACACTGTGCAGTGATTAAGCACCACAAATAATTAAATAGAAAGCATTAAGATCTGATCCAAAATGGAAGAATGAAAGAGATAATGATGCAGTGGCAAAATTGCATAACGTAAAACCAGGAATCTTTCCATCAATCCCAGCTTCCACTTGACCACATTGTGTGATCCTAGGTAATTACATTTTCCACAGTGACCCTCTTTCCTACATTAAAAAAATACATCAGTTCAGAATGTGTGTGTTATGATGAAAGTAGGAGTTCGTAGTTATGTTCTAGATGAATAACAGTTATTGTTCTCAGAAGTAAGGATGGTCTTCCAGTAAGTTCAGTAGTACAGATGTAATTAACCCCACCAGGAGCAGCCTCCCTGCTGCTCAGCCCACGATCCAACCGACACTATCTTACACACCAATCCACAAATTCAATTACATCACCATCCACACCAACATTCTACCCAACACATTCACACTGACTGAGCAGCAGAGAAACAGGAAAGATGCATAGTAGGATACCTAGATTTCACACACCTGCCCCCTTTACTAAATACACAAAAACAAAAGCGAATATAATTAGGAACATCATAGTTATACAGAAGAAACTTGCAAGAGAAAATATTGCAAATGAAAATTGTAGACAGCATTTCATAAGAAACGCAAAGCACTTGAATAGTGAGTATGCATAAACATGCTGAAATATGCAAGGTAGCAATAACATACATAAGAAAAACAATAGAGAAAATAAGTAGGAACATCGCACTTACGCAGAAGAGACTTGCAGTAGAAAATATTACAAATGCAAATTGTATACAGCATTTCATAAGAAAACACAACACACTTAAATAGTGGCTATGCATAAACATGCTGAAATATGCAAGAAGGAAATAAAATACATAAAAGATGCATATAACTAAGTAAAAACACGAAAATGGAAATATCGAATATATATACCAGATGAAACACACATCTCCTTCCTTTACAGAGTAAAATAAACAAGAAATTGCAAGAAGGATGCTATCCAAAAACGACATAAAATAAGGAACAAGACATATGTATAAATAAGTATAAGTCCTCCACACGTATACACCCCAAAAGCAAAATGCTCCAAGTTACCACCACACCAGCTGGCAAGACTGGCGAAGAAAAATGAGACAAAGACGGAACACAACAAGGAAGAAAGACGCAACCTAAGAACAAACCAGGACACCGAGAAGGGGACACAGCCTAAAGCAAGCCAAGCACTCCCATAACAAAGCACACACACAACTCACCAACTCACACGTGTAAAAAACAAACAAACAACTAAACCAGAAAGCAAGCAAAGGGTGGCGTACACCCAACACATCATCCCTAGAGGAGGGCACATAGTGAAAAGTAAAGAATGGGTGAACTACACCACACTGGTGAAACACCAAGCAATAGAGTAAACCTGAACTCCTCCCCATAGGGTGTATGAAAGCAGTAAAAATGAACGGAAGAACCACAGCTCACTAGTGAGTCCCCAAACAAAAAACTCAAAGAATTGGGCAATCGGCACCCCCCTAAAGTAGACCAGAACTACACCCCAAAAGGGTGTATGTAAGCAGTAAAATTAAAGAAAGAACAACAACCCACTAGTGAGTCACCAAGCAGCAAACACAAAGAACAGGCAATGTACACTCCACTAGTGAATCAACAAAAAGAAAAAGCAAGCAAGAAACGGGTGAACCACACCCCACTGGTGAAACACCAAGCTATGGAGTAAACCTGAACTATGCCCCAAAGGGTGTATGTAAGCAGTAAAAATGAACGGAAGAACCACACCTCACTAATGAGTCGCCAAACAGCAAACTCAAAGAATTGGGCGATCTGCACCCCTCTAAATTAGACCAGAACTACACCCAAAAAGGGTGTATATATGCAGTAAAATGAAAGAAATAACTACAACCCAATAGTGAGTCGCCAAGCACCAAACACAAAGAACTGGCAATCTACACTCCACCAGTGAATCAAGAAAAAGCAAGCAAGAAACCGGTGAACCACACCCCACTGGTGTATACACACCTCAAATAACACAGCAGAATTCACATGAAATAAATAAAAGAATATCTAGGTAAGAAAACACCGGAAGGTTACTGCATGTAATGACAATATGGAAATAGCATGCAAATTATACATAAAACAAGGCAGCAAAAATCATAAGTAACATCTTGAATATCATGATAGTACAGAACATAAATAAATCAGCATTAAAACAATCTAACCATACAGGAGACTGGCGCCTCACCCTGGTGGCATGCCAAAATTGGAGAGAAATATCCAGGTAACATGAGATGATGAATAACTGTAAGTTAAAATGATGAAAAGCATCTGACTGACTATAGGATTTAAAGTAAACTCTCCCACTATGATATCTCTGAATGGTGCGGTGACCTGAAATGAAGAAATGTCACCAAGGAATAGATGTATATATCTAACGACACTACAAACAAAAGGTGTGGCACCGTTACTAGCGGGGAGCCAAATGATAATGGCAAGACTCCATCGCTACAATCCCGAAACCTTGCCCTGGAGACAGGTGGTGACAGTACACTCTCCATGAGACTGAATATACAAGGAGAAATATCCAGCACCATCATCAAAGTCAAGATGTTATACTAAACCCACTAAAAGGGGCAGTTCACGAAGTTAGCACAGGGTAATAGAAAACATCAATGTGCAGACCATAGCCTCCCTGAGTCTCCCTGATGGCAGATGGACGAATCAGAAAAAGGCTGATATTTAATAGTACATTCCCCAACACACTTTTTTTTTTTTTTGAAAACCTTTATTGTAGCATTTAATAAAAATACAAGTACGGGCCTACAACCACGGGGGCCGGCCGCTAAGAAACTTAAAATCTCCAATATCAATGTACAAAACGGCTCATCGGCCGACAATCCCGGGGTCCGGCAGCGATACAGGATAAGGGTTGTATTTAGGAATGCACAGACGGGTTACAGGATGAGACAAAGGTTTCATTTTATATTTTATACGAGAGGATCAGGTGCTATACAATCAAACAGAATGCGGGGGACAGGGTAAAAACAGGATTTGCATGAAATAACCACTATGATAGAAAAGTGGCACCAGAGCATTAAGACCTGTACGAAAGACAACAAAAGTCACATTCCATATTGCTCCGGCACTCCGAGCCCGCCCACCCAAAAGTCAGGATATCATAAAACGTCAGCACAAAATACGAGCACACAGTAAGAGTCTAGATGATTCATAGCTATACTGATCCTTAAAAAGGGGGAAAGGAAAAAGAAAGAAAGGCCATAGAAAATAAAAAAGGCAAAATAAACCCCCCCCCCCTCCAACCCCCCACCCTGCACCCCTGCAAATGGCTATAGCCTAACCCCACTAGCAGCGTGCCTGTCGCCCCTAATAACTAAAACCCCGAAGGTAGGAGAAGAAACGGAGGAGGGCATTTCCGTGTAGGTTCCCGGCACTTTTAGACCCCCCGCCCGAGACAGCCACCCCCTATCATTATAAAGACAGGTTTAAAACGACAATATAAATGAAAGTAGAGGGTACCGTGTAACACCGCCCAGCCTCTCAGAGCAAAGAATTACGAGTCCAACATGTATAAACGCCATGCCAACCATTCCCGATCCAGTCGGTATCAACCTTGGCCCCTCCGAACCAGAACGCGAGCCCCTCCCAGCAAGACCCAAAGGCCCAAAAAGAAGCAATAAAGAGGCAGAGAGTCATCAGAAAGCAGTCCATGGCTACCGGCAGGCAGTGAGTCCACAGGAACTGTAGACGTAGACAGACTCTCCCTCCTAGTTGAACAGATCCATTGTATCTTGCACAGGGGTCGCAGCGTCACCAGGAAAGGAGAAGGTGATTTCAAAGAAGAATGAGAGTCACAAACAAAAGTCTCCGGGGGGGGTGCGCCCGATGTCATCTCCAAAGCTGGTGGTGGTGGAGGGTTAAGCAAGATCTTGAGATCCTCGGGAACACAATCTCCCAGGGGACCATCCGATGGTTCCAGTGCCTGTTTCCTCACGGAGCTCTCACACGGAATCAAAATGGCCGCGGTCTGAATGGCTATAGAGTCCAGTTCCAACGATAGGGCCAGGCCCGGTTCCATCCGGGGCATCGCGGATAGACGCGTATCCAATTTGCTCACCAAAGTGTCCACATGTGAGCGAAGTGCCCAAAGTTCAGTTAGTATCGACCTCATTGATGGTTCATGCACCGCTCGATTCATAGTTTCATGCCCGACATCTGACGCAATTACCTCCCCGGGTGAATCTGGCATCTTCGGGGGGAACAGGCAAGACCACGAAAGTGCAGTTTGCGAGGGGTGACCAGTCGCCGTCCGCGACCGCGGTCAACCCGGTGAAGGCCGCAGATCAGAAACCCCGAAACACCGAGCCCCGAAGACCAAGAGACGGGGCCGCGGGACGGGGCCCCCACTCGCAGCCGGCAGCAAGCTGACTCACCCCTCGGTCGATGCTGAGCGATGGAAACGATCGCTGTCAATTGCGGGCCGAATTAAGACCTCCACTCCGGTCGACCGGACCCAGCCCAATCCTCCTGGCCGATGTTGTTGCACTACAGCCCAGCTGTGAAAGTACTCCAGGCCCCTGCTTCACCGCTGGTGTAGGCCGCAAACTTCAACTCGATGGAACTTTGTCAAACAAGCCGATAAAAGTGTCCGGATTTCACCATCGGAGTGTGGATCAGTTCATACACACAGAGACTGGGCGTAAAATCAGGATAGCGAACAGGATATAGTGGCGGGTTACGGAGGCCGGCGGAGCCGGGAGCTTAAGCAGCCATCTTGCTTGCTGACGTAGCTCCTCCCTTCCCCAACACACTTGACTCTCCTCCTGCTCCAGAAATGTCCTGCTTCGCCAAATTTAGAGAAAGGAGAAGAATTGTAGGGAAGTATACAGACTGGAACCAAGCAGATTGCTCCAATCAAGATGGTGGCATGTAGGGATAGCAAACACTGGATGGCTCTAGGCGCGCCAATGTTGAAAAGCATGTTGGAGCAGCCGGAAATCTGCAGTTCCAGATTGGCAGCAGAGAGAAGTTAGGAATATCAGATAGGACTCTCACGAGAATGAGAGTGCGCATGGCAGCTGTAGATTCCTCGCGTACCATTGGTATGGCGCACGTTAGTAACGGTAAGTGTGCGCACGCTGAGCAACTTAATTTAAATGCTGCATATTGAAACCAGACTAGTAAATTCACGCTAATAAAGATGTAACTCACAAATTTGCCTTGACCGCAAAAGAATTGGAGCGCCTCTCTCCCTCTCTTGAGCCAGCGGCACAAGGTTTGAATCCAAATCTATAAGACATATGCTGCAGACAGGGGTTCCTCAAATCGAAAACTTATGCCAGATCCAGAGCGAGTGCCCAGTGTCAAAGCGGCACCAGGTTCAAGTTGAAATCCATGTGAGGTGCCAGGTGGACAGCACAAAAAGTAACTCTGCTAGCCCTTCAGAATTCGCTGCTGCACTTATTGTAACATGTTTGCCTCTTGACTTGTAGTGGATGTGAGCAGTAGCAGGAAGCATATGCCCTTGCTATGGGCTGTCTGATGAAGCTGGACACTGGTGGGACAGCAGAGCGAAAAATCCTTAGGTAGGCTCTTATCTTAAGTTGACATTTTTTTGGTAGAAGCTTTAAGTCAATCCTCACGCGTAGTTTCTGAGGAAGATTATCCAACTCGTCGCCAGTTTATGTTATGATGAAAGTAGGAGTTCCAGTAGACGTAGTTAGGTTATAGATGAATAAGATGTATTGTTCATAGACGTAAGGATGGTCTTCCAGTAAGTTCAGTAGTACAGATGTAATCAGCCCCACCAAGAGCAGCCTCCCTGCTGCTCAGCCCATGATCCAACTGACACTCTCTCACACAGAAATCCACAAATTCTATTACATCACCATCCACACCAACATCCTACCCAACACATTGACACTTACTGAGCAGCAGAGGCAGAGAAAATGGGAAGATGCATTGAAGGCAACCTAGATATAACAGTGTGCTATACAAAAAAGACTATAATGCTACTCAGTCTATAGTAACACCCTAGGCCACAATTGGGAGCAAAAGGCAAAATGGCTTCCTCGTGTTTAACTAATACCCTCATCATCAGGACAGTAGAGGAGAGTCATCACAGTACTTAATTTGAGCCTGTGAATGCTGATGGGGGGCACTTACACTTCTTTTTGGGGGCAGGCACTTATTTTCCTGTATCAGATACTTACAGAGCACAAGAAAGGGAACAACACACAGATCAGAAAGATGGTGGAAGAGAAATATGTAAAACCATGACAAAGGGAGAATGCAGGAACATGCACGAGTTAGATGAAGGGTAAGGATGTGCTTGTTATTAGATTAAAGAGGCATTAAGTGAATTTATGACCAGTGCCGGATTAAACCCTGCGGAGCCCTAGGCAGTTGAAATGTTGCCCCCCCCCCCTTGCAAATTATCTCCTTGTACCCAATGCACCGGATTTGTTTTACAAACTGACAGTTGCCAGAAGATGAGCTTTTAAGAGGCAAACTGTTCTGTAAATATGATGTTTCTGATTTATGTACTTTAAGTTGTATTTTGATCTGTTGATGTGGGGTCCCTAAAAGGAATGGAGCCCATAGGCCGGTGCCTACTTTGCCTGTTTGGTAATCCGTAACTGTGCATGACTCACATCCTTGGCACTGGCATGCTGATATTTAAATGCACCAGCAGTGGGCATCTGATCTGAGCTGTGGGCACAGCATTGGAATCACTTCTCTCTATGCAGTATTTAACATTATAAACCGAAATGTTACAACGGTCACATAGTATTGAAATACACTGTTTTAAATTTAGTGTCTTTATCATATATCTTCTCATCTTTCTGGGTCAAGCAACAGCAAACCTCTCACCCACTTCTCTCTGAAAGTCAGCCTTGCTTGTGGCCAGTTTGCAGGAGACCGGAACTACCCAAATGCAATAACAAATTATTTTCAAGTGAGCTTAGTCTGAGTGGCACACTTAAAAACCATTTGTTTTGTATTATTTCTAAATGCAACCATCCCATCCCTGGCAATATATCCTGGCCCACCAGCAATAAAAGAAGCACCCACCCTGCCAGCCCATAGTCAGTCCAGGCCTGATTGTTATGGGTAGTCTACCAGATTGATGGAAATGTATCATGTATGTAGAGGTATAGTCTTTTTTTGTATTATTCCCTGAGGTAACCCATACTCTCCCTGGCATAAACCCCTAGTAGTTCCATTAAAATTACTTTACACTTCTAACAAAAACATGGTAAAACCTTACAATGAAAGAACGTGATTCCAGATGCGTAGATTGTGATGAAATACATTTTTGCTGTATGCCCATTTTTATACTTTGCCTTCACAGCACTTGCATTGTGACTGCAAAATCTCATGTAAACAAAAAAAAATAGCTTAAATCCAACCCCTTACTTACCATTACTTACCATTGGTTGGCTCTGATGTCCCTCTCATTCACTTGCTCCCTATAGGCTGCTGCCTCCTCCTCGCCTTATCTTCCTCCAGGGGCCTCGCCGTGTGTCCTTGCTATAGAGCATGGACCAAGTACAGAGTCCTGTCTGTGGCCAGTGTCCTTCAACTGTTCATAGGCTCCGGCAGGAACTCTTTATTTTTTACTTTTGCACATGCACTCTTAAAGAGTGAATATGTCTGCAGTCCCTCTCCCTCACCTATGCCCTTCTCCCACTGTCAGTTATTTCCCCACCTCCCTAGCCTCCACCCGCAGTTTCTCACCTGCCAATACTCTTCCTGCAGTTTCCCCAACCTGCAGTTTCACCACCCCCTGCCCTCCACCCACTGTTTGTTACTCATTGTCCCCTGTATGCCCTTCTACCACATCCATTGTCCCCCACCCCTGGTGAGCTGCTGTGCAACATGGCTTTAAATAAAATAAAAAAAAGCGATATGTGGTGGTCAATGATGGCTGAGTGATAGTGCTGTTTAAAAACTTTAAATCATGTTATACAGCAGCTCGTGCTGCTGTGCAACATGTAAACAAACTGTGACACAACCAATAGATCTTGCATAGGCGAAACGTATTGGCTTTGCGAATGCTTGGTTTTTCATATTACTCTGATCTTGCAGATTCATGGTCCACCCTTCCCTCACAATTTAAATAATGTTGTGCTTCAATGACTACATCTTGATTGCCAGTGGGCACTAGGACACAGCACTGGCCTTTGACATACACATGCCTGCATCTTCAAGGTTCTGTAAATGTGGCAATGGTCTTGGTGTTGGAGTAGCTTAGTGTCAGCTCCACACTTTATGTGACACAATTATTCAATTCTATACTCATAACTGACATTATATTCACTGTGTGCCTTAAACTTCATTGATGTGCGTGAAGGATTTAAATGTATTAATGAGAGGTAATTACCATAGAGATAAGGGGTTAACATACGAGTACACTGATGTTCAATTGAAACATGTGATTGTGTCCTCTTTTATTCACATTTACACTTATTCTTGAAGGTATACCTGTGTATGTATATTCATGTATTCGAAGTCCATATTGATTGCTGAACTAACTTAGCCTGACTAAAGGCCTGAAGTGAAATGTATTCAGCCTTGCCAGAATCTTACTTCTTTTTTTGCAGGTGCATTATCATGCTTTTTGTTAGTTAGAGAAAGGTGTATTGCTTGTATTAGGCTTCAGATAGTGAGGCCTGAAGGGAAGAACTTAGCAGTGAACGTGGACAATTAATGGTCAATAGAGGCCTATGTTCATCATGTACCAGGGCGGAGGGATTTTCAAGATTGCGGAGTACAGCCCAAGTTTCAAAGTAATGGGAAACTTAAGGGATTTTGCAAATGCCCCTATAGCGAAGCAAATTGATTGGTTCCTGGTGGACTAAAAGGAGATAAGGATTTTTCTGAAACTCTTGTTATTTTCATTAGAAGGCAGATTCCCTTTAGCCTTGGAGAGGGAAAAATCTCTCTGCTTGCCTAATTTTCTTGCAAGTGTGAAGCTTTGGGCTAAACACCTATTTCCTTTCTAAGACTTCTAGCTAAGTCTGTATCATGCTGAAACATTCTATGGTCCATAAATAGAATTTCTGGATAGATGGTCTTGTAGTAGAACCAGGCTTAGAAGAGTGAAGTTTCCTGATTGAACGCCTGTTTGCCTTAATTTGTTTCATTATTGTTGTGGTGGGTACTATTCTGTATCTCATCTTATTTTGGCTCAGGTTACTGAGATATTTCAACTTACCTGTCGTATTATTGTATCTCTTGAACTTTTTTTTATCCTGCTTATATACTGGATTGATTAGTATCGCAACATCAAATCTATTTAACCATATTGGGTGATGCTTTGTCCTTATTGTGTAGTCAGATTGGCTTCACAAGCCAGAAATATAAAGATTACAGGGTCAGAACCAACAAGTGGTTAGATCGTAGCACGTCGGATGGTTGCTGAAACAAAGGAACCCCACCACCCCCAGTGAACATAAGAACTACTGCCCCATTTCTCTGCTCCCCTCCCTTCCTAAGTCCTCAAGAAGGCTATCAACCACCAACCCACTGAACACCTGAAGAACAACAATCTGCTGGACACCTTCCAAATCAGCTTCCATGCCAACCACAGCACCAAGACCCGCCTAATCGATGCGACTGTTGACATCCAGTCCCTCCTCAACCATGGGGAGACAGCGGCCCTGATCCTCCTCAACCTCTGAGCAGTGTTCAACATCATATCCCACAACACCCTCATCAATAGACTCTACCACATCTGAGTCCACAGAGACGCCCTCAAATGCATGACTTCCTTCCTTACAGGATGAACCCAAAAGATTCGCCTTTCACCCTTCACTTCGGAACCCCAGAGCATCATCTGTGGCATCCCCTCAAGGCTCATCCTTCAGATCCACTCTGTTCAACACGTACATCACCCCCTGGTCGACATCATCAGAACCCTTGACCTCAAAATCATCCTACGCAGATGACACCAAGCTCATCCACTCGACCTAAGAAGACCCCTCTACCCACAGGACCAACTTCCACAACTACATGATGAGCGTTGCTGACTGGTTGAAGACCAACTGCCTGAAGCTCAACATGGACAAGACGGAAGTGCTGATTTTGGGTAACAATACCTTCCTGCGGAATGACACCTGCTTGCCCTCTAAACGCAGACCCACACTGACAGATCACTCCTACAACCTGAGCATTATCCTTAACAGAAAACTCACCATGAAACTCCAGATCAAAGCAGTCTCCTCCACCTGCTTCCATAGCCTCTGCATGCTCCAAAAGATCTTCAGATGGCTTCCTGTCAACACCAAGAAAGCGTCGATCAAGCCATACTCATCAGCTGGCTGGACTACTGCAACATGCTCTATGCAGGACTCACTACCCAACTCCTGAAGGGACTCCAGATTATACAAAACTCAGCCACCAGACTTTTCCTCAACCTCCCCAAATGAACCCACATCACCCCCCACCTCAGGCTTTTCTACTGATCCCACCAATAAACCAGTGCCTAGATACCCTCATGGGTGATTTGCCGCACTGTACAAATCCATGTTGATTGTTTGACGGATTGAGCTAGAATACCCATGTAGAAGGTCTGGATTTCATAGAACAGATTGAACAGACCACCTGGAAGACAGAAGGTCAACTCTTTGAAAAAGAACAACAATGGTTGTATCGATGGTAACCCTTAAAACAGGGTTGAGTGATAACATACCGTGGTGCACTGTACTACAGCAATGCTAACCTGCCCCTCCAACTTCTACAGATCAGGATTAGTTGACACACTCAACAGTAACATTCCACAATGATCAACCTTTCCCATATTTGGGACACTTACACCAACTAATCTTGGAACAATAGGGCAAGGTAACACATTTTAACAGAGAACGGTTCCTCCCCCATGTTTTAAAAAAAAAACAAAAGGCTCTTTACCAATAATTTCCATATACGATATGCTGTTTTGCATCTTAATTTTGCGGGGTCATCATAGGCAGAAGAGTGCATGACAATGATTTATAGTACCATTCCCACTATTAAAATGAGCACCACAACACCACTGCATTGCCAACTCTGTTACCCTTTGCCCCTCTTTTTCCTCTACTGCTTGATCAAAATCATTATCCAACATACTGGTTTGATTGACAAATAAATATGGGCTAGGGTCACTGTTTTCAAAATATCTCGTTGGGAAGGCACCACTACTTTCTCCATTAAGAGCATGCCGAGCCCTGCGATAACCAATCAACCAGATGTAAGACCCAGTCCTCGACAGATCTGCGTAACTATGGCAACGCTAAACATGGCAATCTATTCTGATTGGAGGAGCACAGGCTGGAGCAACTCATAACCAATTAGGAGGCAAGACCTCCTAAACCTCAAGAATGATGCTGACATGGGGGCTCAGCCAAGCAACCACATGAAGTACAAGACACCTACTCATCGGCAGAGCAGCGTTGTCACACAACATGTAAATGAGGCAACCTAATTGTTATTTTATGGGCAGAAGCCACCTTACCATATTACCAAGGAGAGGGTAAGACCCTTACAGACCGAAAGAATGATGGGCAAAAGGGACGAACCACACAGCCCACAGAGCAGTGAGACAAGTACGGCACAGTATGCTTCCACTATAATATCCAATCAGATGCTCTCCTCATGTGTCCCCAGAAGTATGGCCAATTGGCCAAACACAGAACTTGACAGAATTAACAGCCATTTATGGCAATATCCGGGACTATCAAGGAGGATCGCAAGGTGAATCGAAGGGGGAGACCCCTTGATGAAGTAAGTCGGGGGGAATGGGGGAAGGCTGGTTCTTTTTGACCAAGTATCCTTGGATGGCTCTGGCTCATCATTATTTTTAACAGTGTGACAACAGGGTCCTACCCCTCGGAGCAACCCATGTTGTGAAGAGTTGCTAAACAACCAGTAGATCTCTATTAAATTTACCTTCTTAATGTTTGTTTACAAAAGTGTGACTCAAGGGTGGCACTTATCTGCTACCCCTATCACTTAGAGGCACAGTTTGCCACATATCCAAGGCATGATTTGGAATGCAGCGGGTTACTATTAACAGACGCTGGAAGTTGCAGCTTTTTTGAGCATAGTGCATGACCTTTGTTTCCCGTTTAAGTTATGCCACGTTCCATGATAATGTTTGTAATTTGCTACCTGTATAACCATGTTGTCTCTCACTTTCATTAGATTGCAAAAATTGTTGCAACAGATGACCAGCTCTCTGCAGGTGTGAAATTCAAGCTTAGTTTGCATGACTTAGTGTGCATGTTATTCCTTTTTGGTCCTGACAAAAGTCATATTAACCCACATGGGCACTGAATAAGGATGGCTTAAACATGTTGACCATGTTTGCGGATACAGAAGACCACTAGAATCTCATAGGTATCCATCACTGTTTTTAAAACTTGCCCAGGGCCTCCACTATTAAAATACCTCTAGAGGTAGGAGACACTGAGTCAATTTGAAACCACTTACACCTGCACAGCACACACAAACAACCCAGCTCTGCTGTAATCAGGCAATGAAGCACACCCTGGAAGCATTTGTCGACCAGGGTGGGAACCCAATGATGAAGCATGTCATCACCTAGGTCGGTGAGTGAGGGTTATTTAATAAAACAAAACCCTCACCTGGTCTCGAGCTAGAGACCCTTCAAGACTTTGTGTTAAGTAGATAGCAAGCTTGTTAATTTTTGTTTTGTTGATTTAGTTCAGGGAAGACGGACAAGTTCCCTTCTCTCTCTCTTTTATTTTTATTATATTACTAGAAGCTCTAGACTTGCCAAAAGTTGTGCTGAAGCTGGGTGGGATGCAGAACAACAGAAATGGTGAGCTGACATAATTTTAGGAACTAAGCTACACTTTGCATTGACGAGTGAGGATCCTCAGAAGTAGAAGAGGAAGAAGAAAAAAGAGGATAAAATACAGCTCAAGCTAAAATCGTGATAGTGAGACTAGTAATGTCTGTCTGGATGTGTTATTGTCAACCTACCCACTACCTTATAATGTGACCCTGTTGAAAGGGATGAGTGGTGCTGGTACTGGTGGAAACTCTGAGAGAGCCACCGCCCCCAATGAATACAAGTCAGAACCCTTTGAGAGATTATTCGGGGATTTGTGTCCCTATTAACTCTTCTGTTTCTAATGCTTCAGACGCAATAACTGTTCCGGTAACTATTGGCCCTGCGGTTCCCTTATATAAACCTGAGTAGTTTGGAACCATGACACATGCTTTGACGGTTCCTACTGGAGTAAACACATCAACTACTGTTCCTGTTCCCCCTGAATGGGGGAGTAGGAAGAACTCCTTTGGTCCCTAATAAAGTAACTCCACCATATGTTGCTCCTGGACCAATAGCAATTAGTAGGTAAGGACTCACCACTTTAGAAGAACCTGCTCGGAGGTCACAAAGTTCTCACATGTCTATTTGGAATTAATCTCAGTGTATTTCAAGCCACAGTCCCCAGGAAGGGAACATGCCCAATACCTCGGGAGTCCAAAATGCTGTTAATTCACTGGAGTTGGGTGATTTTATTAGGTTGTTCAATGGATCCCCGTGAGAATTTGAGGGTACTGATTTGAGCAGGGAACTTCAGTGTCCAGGGAGGGAGACTGCAGTGAATATGTTCAAAATAAAATTAGAACTGTTTGAGATGATATTGGGAATTCTTGATCTTTCCAGCTTGATACCTCTCAAGAAAATGAACTTATATACGTGTGCAAGATTGTTACTAGGTATGCGATACACGCTCATGATAGGCTATCTGAATTGCTTTGAATGCATGATGTAGATTTTAGTAGGTCTCAATCCTTTCAGAAAATTGATTGCGTATGTTTTGATGAAAATTATATAACTAGTATGAGGAGGTCAGAATGAAATTGTAAATTAGGGAGTTAATTGGTAGCAGTGGGTAGGCAGAAGGGTCAGGAAAAAAAACCAGAAGAAATTGAAGGTGGCATCTGCCATAGAAAGCAAGGAATACCCACCTCCCTCTTTGATAGATGGCGAAGGAGCTTCAACTTTCCTGCCGAAAGAGATGCCTGGTGGAGGTTACATTCATGTACAATGGCGTAGAAGTGATCTTGCTTTGTTCACAAAAAATTCCCTAAATTGAGAGAGATGCCAGCGGAGTAGTATACCCAGATTTATCGATACATAAACATTTCCTTGGTACTGTGGGTGAATTTGAATACCCTTTTGGACATTGTAGTACAGAATGACTTATGGGCAGAGTGTAAAGTGTCTTGCAGTGGCCAGAGAAGGAACCTCAGAGAAATCCAATTAATCGTGCCCCGTCGCCTTTGGTGATGAAAAAGTATCAACGGGTGATTACCTTTTTGAAAGGGAATGTGCCATGAAGAACATTGATTGGGTTAAGATTGACAGAATAGCTCAGGAGCCTAAAGAGACGGTGCACACTTTTAATAAATGATTGTTAACCCAGGCTTGGGAGGAGCTACGCGCGTGAGACCTTAGCTCCGTAGAGCCCGCTCCTCCTTTAAGTCTATCCTGTTTTGATCCTGCCACCCGAGAGCGAACTTCAACGGTTGAGTCGAAAAGATAGTAGTAGCCAAAAATTGGGACGAAAACGGATGTTTCTACCCCTCCGGAGCGGCATCGGAATATTCGGGGCTGACACCTTCGGAGTCCGGGAGCTGTGGTGTGCCTCTGAGCCGGATGTTAATGCAACAACAGCGGCCTGCGACACCGGAAGCTCCGGCTGGGCACGGGCGTTGACCTCCCTATCGCCCATTGGAAAGTTGCGACATCGGAGACGACCGATGCTGCACCACAGACACAGGCTGCGTATTGTATGCACGACTGAGGTGTGATACAAAGTCCAAGGTGTGAAGTCCTGCTTCGGAACACAGAAGCGGCGGCCATTACGATCCCGCTAATGGCGTCGAAACCGGACAACGAAAAGCCCCCTTCGTGGGGTGGAAGAGGGTTGAAGAATGTACAATCCAATAAGATGGACAGATACGCACAGGCCAAGGGTTCGCCAGTGGAATGGAGGAAATCTCCGCCGCTTGGGGGGGACTCCTTGGGGCAGTGGAACCCACGTTGGCCGATGTCAGGGCTGCTATCAACAAAGTACAGACGTCTGTGGTGGAAAAAATGGACGCATTGGACAATAAGTTGGACACAATGAAACTGGAGTTTAACCTACTGCGAGCTGATCATGCCAAGACGAGCAAAAAAGTTAAATCGCTAGACATTAAGACATCCAGCCTAGTTGACGACATGGCGGAGGTGTAGCGGGAGGTCCGGGCCTTGCAAGCGGCCCGTGAGGAAGCACGTCGGAAGCTGGACGAGTATGAAGGGCGTAATAGGAGGAATAATATCCGAATTCTTGAAATACCAGAGAAATCGGAGGATCAGGCCCCAGAGCTATTTGTAGAGAACATTGTGCTGAATCACTTAAAGCTGAAGGGCCTCAGTAACTTTTTCTTGATTGAGCGGGCCCACAGAGTGCCGGGTGGCCAGCCGAGACCCGGGGTGCCTCCTCGTCCTATGATTGCTAGGGTGCTGAACTACAGAGACAGAGATGTGATCCTTCAGTAGGCGTGGGCGGAAAATCCGTTCCGCTCGCGGATTTTGCGGATTTTCGGGAAATCCGCAATCCGCGAGATTTGCGAATTTCCCGCAAAATCCGCAAATCCGCGAGCAGCGGATTTTGCTCGCACTGCTCGCACTGTTAGCGTGAGTTCGCGCCCCGCGAATAAGTGCGAAATTGCAGAAATACGATCTTGGCAAAACTGAAAGTAACTACTTACCAGGTTCAAAAGTTCAGGCACATCATTAGTAGCCATTTCCTGTAGGGCTTCCTGAGGGGCCCCTCCAGAGTTCAGTTGCCAGTTGAAACTATTATGTGACCCTGCTCTGAACCTCAGAATAGTTACACATATGCCACAAAGGTCCTGAATTACAGCTAAGGGAGACAAGCAGGAGCCAGGCTGGAAGTTAAAATCCATTAATCAGCCCCTAATTCATTATTGTCAGTTGGGGCAGGGTAGGTGTTGTAACTAATTTTGCAACAATGAAAGCACTTAGCAAGTGCAAAAGATCACTAATCAGGGCGCACTAAGGAAGCAGGTGCCAGCTAAAAAAATATTCTGTGACACATTAATCAGCCCCAAATTAATTCAGGTCACTTGAGGCAGGGAAGGTGTGCTTTGCTTTGCCGAAAATAATGTACACTGGACAACCAGAGGGTGTAGTGATGAAACAGAGGGTGGCATGGGTGGGCCAGAGGGTGGCATGAGTAGTCAGAGAGTGGCAGTGGTGACAGAGAGTGGCAGTGATGAAGAAGAGTGTCCCAAACAGGCTGGACACGTAGAAACAACAAGTTCGCAAAACTTGCGACCCGACAGGTAAGTTCGCAAATTGCGAAATTGTAAAAACCCTCGCGAACTGGCAGAAACACGGGCGAACACAAAAAAAAAAAAATCCGCAAATTCGCGGGAATTCGCGGATTTTGCGGATTGCGAATCCGCAAATCCGCAAAATTCGCGGATTGCCAATCCGCAAAATCCGCTCATGCTTATCCTTCAGGCGGCACGTTCAGCAGACCCGCTTTGCTTTGAGAACACAACTTTGTCCTCTTTCCAGACTTCACCCAGGCGGTACAACGGCAAAGACAGAGCTTTCTTCCTGTTAAAAGGAGACTGAGGGAAAAGGGACTGCGCTACTCAATGCTTTTTCCAGCGAAGCTTCGGGTGGAGGTGGATGGGAGGGTATGGTTTTCTGATCATCCGGAGGCGGCATCGGACTGGTTGGACAGCACCACACGGCCTCAATCTGAGGAAAGACAGGAGGAGGCTATAAAGTAACAGTGAGACTGGAATTAACTGATCCACAAATATCGCAGGGGGAGAGGGGTTTTCAAATGGAACTTATACATGACCGTGAATTGGGTGGTCCTATTTGGAGTCAGGGTGAAGGGGCTGGGGGCTGAGTTCCCCCTCGTACTATCTTTAGTTAATTTGTTGGGGCCGGGCGAGGGGCACACTGCGAGTTGGGGTTGGGCACTGTCGTTATGCAGGGGTGCAGGGAGGGGGGAGGTGTGAGGGGGTGAGGGGATATATGTTTGTTAGTGAGATTGAGTTTTTGTTTTAGTTTGAGTGTGTATGTATGTGCATTTTGTTGACTCAGGTGACTATCCAGTTTTGATCTTTCTCACTTATGGGTTCGAAGGCACGTGAAAAAAAAGGATCGGGGATGAATGTGCTGAGCTGGAACGTGAATGGTTTAGGAGATAAGATCAAGAGGGGGATGGTTAGTCAACTCATTAGGAGACAATCCCCGGATGTAGTGTTGTTACAGGAAACCCACCTAATTGGTAACAAATGCATGGCTTTACACAGAGGGGGATACAAAATGGTGGTGCATGCGGGTTTCACATCCGGTTCCAGGGGAGTGGGTATACTGATCAAAAACTCCCTTCCCTTCTCAGTACAGAAGACTTGGATTGATCAGCGGGGTAGATATGCCGGCGTCACAGGCCAGCTTGGGGGACACACGTTTACTCTTCTGTCCATATATGTGCTGCCAGCCCTTCAGTCCGATACGTTTAGAGACTTGAGTAATATATTCCTTGCGCTTCCCCTGGGTGGGCTAGTACTGGGTGGAGACTTTAATGCAGTGCTTGATGGTGAATTAGACCGCAGTCCGCCCCGGGTGCTGGCTCAATCACAGAGATGGCTTTCGGAGTTCCTATGTACTTGGGAATTGATTAATAGCTGGCATGCGCGCAACCCGAGATCCATACAGTACTCCCATGTTCCGGCCGTGCATAGGTCCCTGTCCCGCCTTGATTATGTTTTAATTCCAGCGGCAGCGGCGCCTTCGATTGTAGAGGTCAGATACCTGGGGAGAGGTATATCAGACCACTCCCCGCTATGGCTTAGTCTCACGTTTGAACTTCCGGCAGCAGGTAGAGTGGCTCCTATCGGGGCGTGGAGATTGAAGGACCCTAAGATACGGAAAGAAATTCTTAAGGTGGCAGATAGATTCTTCCTAGAGAACGAGGGATCGGTTGAATCTGTCAGATCACTTTGGGAAGCTTATAAAACCGTTGTGAGGGGCGAAGTGTTGTCTATTGTTTCGAGGCGGAAGAGGGAAGAACAGGCGGCGATTACCAGCAAGGAGGGAGCGGTCACACGTCTAGAGAGGCAGGTCGCAGAATCACCTACAGCAGCAGACCTCCACCTACTGAGGCTCCGGGAGGAAGAATATAGAGCTTTGGCCAGAGAGAGCGCCGTGGTGCAACATAATGCGACACAGAGTCGTATATATGAACATGGCGATAAGGCCGGGAAATTGATTGCATGGCTTGAGAAGGGGGAGCGAGCGTCTAGGTTAGTTCCAGAATTGGATAGTCAAGAGCGAGGTTTGATTAAAGACCCACAGGCGGTGGCAGATGAATTTGGAGAGTATTATCGGGGGATTTATGAGGCAGGGAATGTTTTCTTGTAACAAGACAATGGAGATATGATTAAAGATATTGTAATGCCAAGCCTTTACGACAAGGATAAGAGTTTTCTTGACTCTGCTATTACAGATGATGAGGTCGCCCAGGCTATATGGCAAGTTAACTCCGGCAAGGCCTCTGGTCCGAACGGAATACCTATCGAGCTGTATAAGTTGAATGCCAATAGAGTAGAACCATATCTCCACGCCATGTTTCTCGAGAGTCGAGAGAAAGGAGAGCTCCCATATAATCAGAGAATGGCCAATATAGCTGTTATTCAAAAGCAAGCTAAACCTAAGACGTGTTGCTCCTCTTACAGGCCCATATCGCTCCTCAATGTAGAGCCCAAGGTCCTGGCCAAGCTCTTTGCCACCAGATTAGTGAAGGTTATAACAACCTTGATTCATCCGGATCAATCCGGTTTTATGCCGCGGCGCAGCACAGCGTTGAATCTGCGTTGGCTGCTGCTTCTAGGCTAGGGGAACCGGCGGTTCTGGTGTCCTTGGATGCCACTATGGCATTCGATAGAGTGGAATGGACATATTTATTTGCAATTTTGACCAAGCTGGGTTTCGGTGAAGAGTTTGTTAACTGGGTGCGCTTACTGTATACTAAGCTGCTGGTGAGGGTAGTGGTTAACAACTGCAAATCCCGGGACTTCTCCCTTGGAAAAGGTACCAGGCAAGGGTGCCCTCTGTCGCCGCTGCTCTTTGCCTTGGCAATGGAACCGTTGGCGGCGTGGGTTTGCTGGGACATCACTATACGCGGATTGCGCTGGACGCCGGAATGGGAGGACAAAATATCATTATATGCAGATGATGTTCTGCTCTATCTTACTAAACCTAAGACCTCCTTCCGATATTTTCTAGATGAGCTTACTATATTTGGGAGAAACTCCGGTCTAGCTATAAATTGGAACAAATCAGTACTTTATGTCCTTACAGGAGATCCCCCGGAGGTCCCGCATACATGCCCCATCCGCATACAGAAGGACGGATTTAAATACTTGGCAATTTATGTCTCGCTCGATCCGAAACGGCGCTATGATAATAATCTTGTTTCTCCTCTGATTCGATGCCGGGGGGATGTGGAGCACTGGAAGACTCTCCCACTGTCATTGCTCGGCAGAGCAACCCTGTTTAAAATGATGGCACTGCCACGATTCTTATATGCCTTACAGAATGCAATGGACCCCGTACCAGCGGTTTATTTCAGAGAGATAGAGGCCCTTCCGCGTTGCCTCTTGTGGGATGGTGGGGCTCGTATAGCTTTTAACAAATTGATGCGCTCCTGGTTTGACGGTGGTATAGGGCTGCCTGACTTGCGGAGGTATTACTGGGCATCACATTTGGCTGCTTTGAACCACGTTGTATATGGAGTCCCCGGAGATCCAGGCTATGCTATGGATAGAGGTCAGGCCCCAGGTGGCAGGATAGATAGAGCGTTGTATTCTAGACCGGGTAGGTTTCCCCTTAGGGGTCCAAAGGCACACTCCATACGGTTGTGGCACACTGCCACCAAAAGTTTGGGCTGGGAGGTCAGACTTACATTGGCCACTCCATTGCTTAATTCTGAAAAACTGGGTAGCCTATGGAAATCCAAAGGGTTTGATAAATGAGACCTCATTGGAATAACTCAGATTAAGGATGTGTGGGGGAAAAATTCGATGCATACGTTTGACTCACTTGCAAACCAATATAGTCTCCACCAGAACGAATACTTTCGATATTTGCAGGTGAGGTACTCGTTGTTAGCCCATATTCCTGAGGGCACGGAACTCCCTGAGGCATCTCCTCTGGAGGACCGGGTCCTTGATGGTCATATCCCAGACAAGACTATCTCCCTGATATATCGCAAATTAATTAACAATGCAGAAGACGGATTGGTGTCAGTACAACGCGAAATATTACATCGCATTCCGTTACAACGGAATTATTACAACGCAGGATCCATTACATCGGATGCCATTACAACGCATGGCATTACATAGCAGATGGTATTACAACGCATGGCATTGCATCGTAAGTATAGGTAAGTATACCTTTTTTTAAAAATGTTATTCAGTTAATTTAATTAATTTAATTTAATAAAATTAAATAAAATACATTGTAAAATAGCCATTAATTTAATGTAATAAAATAATATCTATTTAATAAATGTAATTGTAATAAAAAATGGGAAAAATTAAATTTAATTAAAGTAATAAAATTAACTTAAAGTACATATTTTTATAATTGATAATAAATTAAAATAATTGAAATAATTTAATTAATTTAATTAATTTAATTTAAAAAATGTAATTAATGAAATAAAATTGATTTAATTTATTAAATATATTTTAATTAATTTAAAAATGTAAATATAATTTAATTAACCCAAAACACAAACCCCTGTACCCCAAAACCCAAACCCAGCCCTAAAACCTAAAAACACCCCTGTACCCCAAAACCCAAACCTTGCCCTAAAACCTAAAAACACCCCTGTACCCCAAAACCCAAACCCTGCCCTAAAACCTAAAAACACCCCTGTACCCCAAAACCCAAACCCTGCCCTAAAACCTAAAAACACCCCTGTACCCCAAAACCCAAACCCTGCCCTAAAACCTAAAAACACCCCTGTACCCCAAAACCCAAACCCTGCCCTAAAACCTAAAATCACCCCTGTACCCCAAAACCCAAACCTTGCCCTAAAACCTAAAAACACCCCTGTACCCCAAAACCCAAACCTTGCCCTAAAACCTAAAAACACCCCTGTACCCCAAAACCCAAACCCTGCCCTAAAACCTAAAAACACCCCTGTACCCCAAAACCCAAACCCTGCCCTAAAACCTAAAAATACCCAAACACTCCAAAACATATACATCAAAACCCCAAAACATATACTCCTAATCTCATACTTATTTAAAAAATTTCTTACATTAATATATTCAATTTATAATATTTAAAAACATAAATAAATATTTTTATATATAATTAATAATAATTTAAACAATTTAATAATATTAAATAAAATAAAAAAAAATTATATACTTACCAAAACTTACGATGTAATGGTATGCGTTGTAATACCATCTGCTATGTAATGCCATGCGTTGTAATGGTATCCGATGTAATGGATCCCGCGTTGTAATACTGCGTTGTAACAGCATTACGTTGTAATAGTTGCGTTGTAAGTGATACACACCCAGAAGACCCATTGGTTAGGCTTAGGTCGCAATGGTGTGCGGATGGCCTTGAAATGGATGATGAGGACTGGACGAAGGCGCTATCCTCCCCCAAGGTAGTCGCTGTTCAGATGAGGCTTCGCCTGGTCCAACTGAAAGTGCTCCACAGAGTTTATGTTACCGGACCGCGGCTCGTGCGAATGGGCAGAGAGTCTAGCGCAGCATGCAGGAGAGAATGTGGAGAAGTGGGCACATTGATGCATATTCTTTGGCACTGCACCTTCGTACAAACTTACTGGGAGAAGGTTCACGAGGAATTGAGAGCTGTGCTGTGGTTGGAAGTACGTATGGAAGTCCGTAGATGCCTCTTAAATGTATGGGAACTGATGGATCTCAATGATTACCAGAAGCAATGGGTGACGCTGGCATGCATGGTGGCCAAGCAAAACATTGCGCAGTTGTGGGGCGCCCGCCAACCGCCTCAGGTGCATTAATGGGAGGAAGACCTTGATTGGTGTATGATGAGAGAACGAGCTGTCTATGTTGCCGGGGCTGCCCCCGGAAGTGGGGGAAGGTGTGGGGGGCTTGGAACCAATATCGTGGAGGCCTTTGTGAAGCCCCAGGGGGGAGATCTGGATATTGCAGCACAGGAATCCCCATGATCCCGATGTTTCCCTTTTCTATTAATTACTGGATCCTGTACAGTGCCCATTGAACCGAAATGTTGTAAATTGATTGCATTCACCTGAGACCTTATTTTTCTTTTGTTTTGTTTATTCCATAATAAAAAGAGTTTTAAAAAAATGATTGCTGCAAGTGTTTAAACAGCGTAGTGGGGTGAAAAATCCTGAAGAAAAGGCATGTGATTAAGTTTATGGAAAGGATTGAGACCTGATGTTAGTTTAATGATTCAACAGCATTTCATTTGTTGGCAAAACAAATAAATTGATGCGGCGATCTTGAGGTATGCAAAGTATTGTAGTGATGAATTGGACATGAAGCAGAAGCAGTAGAAGGAAAAGTTCATGCCCTCTCTGAAGAAAGCAGCACAGAGAGGAGGTCAGAACCAACTTTATAGAGAGAATATTGGTGCTATGCAAGGTGGTGTGCAACAACAGTGAGTTTCTGTGATGTAGGGTGCAAATGGTTACTCAGAGGAAAGACGACTTGGTGTACCAATCAAACAGAGTACTGGGATCGATGTGGCAACTCAGAAGAAATCTAATCCATGTCATTATTGTAACAAGTTAGATCATTCCCCCAACAGGGGAATGACGAAAATCAGATTCAAAATTCAAGGTTTGTGCAGTCGCAGGTTTGCAACCCTGTAGAGCCACAAATGTGCTGGGGCCAAAGAAGACACTAGCATAACATGCATTCCAGTGAAGCAAGTTCCTCTAGCCCAATGCCGATGAAAAATTTAAAAAGTCCTAGATTTATTCTCAACCAGGTCCCGAAATGTAATCAGAAGTCCTTCCATAACAAAAATCCATTCCAGAAATTCCTGTGTTTGACTCATGTGAGGGCTATGGTTCTGACCCCATCACAATGACGGTGCCTGAGGGGTGAGAAAGGTTGTGTACTTAGAACATTCCAAGAGGTAGACCTGAGTAGTCCATTTGTGGGAGGAAAAGTGAATGGCCACCCGTTGTCATTTTTGATCCGACACTAGTGCTACCCTTTCCACTGTTAGAACAGTAGAAGTTCAAATCCTACCACTTTTGGGGAAAAAGGCTCCAAGTTGTAGGAATTGCAAATAAACAAATGGCAAAACGTGTAACACAAGATGTGCCTGTTAGAACCGGGCCCTTTGTAGATAGCCATCAGTTTGTGGTGTGTGATTCTAGTCCTGTGAATTTTATGTAATGTGGTCTTCTGTGCAAGCTAAATTGCACCATTTATTGCACACCCAAAGGTGTGGAGTAGGGGTGGGCGGAGCTCGCAGAGTTGCACTACGCGATCTGCTGTGCAAGCTAAATTGCACCATTTGTTGCGTGTGGGGTAGTGGTGGGGTAAGCTTGCAGGGTTGCACTATGTGGAATCCTGTGTAGTTGCAAAAAAACTCCATGGAATTCTGCAGATTTCCGCTCGCCCATAATGACCCCCTAGCCTTCTCTCCCAAGATGTTTGATGAGAGCCCTGCCACCCTTCACCCTGCTGATCTATGGCAAGGACATTATTTTCAAATTGGTAGGTCAAGGTCCTTACTTTGGACTATACCATTTGATGACAACATTGAATTACAGTGATGCCTGAAGTCTGGAACTTCTCAGGAAAGGGCATTGGTCTCATGAAGGGAGTTGAGCCTGTCCATTTAAATGTTAAGCCTAATGCTGAATATCCAAGAACTCCACAGTACAAGTTGGCTCCCAAAACTACAGTGATTGTGTCAATGAAGTAACAAGGCATTTTGAAGGAACTATTGGGGAGTCCGTTTAACTCACCCATCATGGGCTTGCAGAAACCTAGTGGTAAGTAGCGCTTGATGCAGTACCCGAGAACCATTAATAACATTGTTGTTTCCTGTTGTCCGGTGGTGCCAAATCTAGCTATGATTTAATTTCAGATCCCATGTGAGGCTGAGTTGTTTATTGTTGTCGATTTGCACCAGACTTTCTTCTCTATACCCCTGCAAGAGGACAGTCAGTACCTTTTTGCCTTCTGGTTTCAAACCTGTGTTCTGGCATGGTGCCGAGTTCCGCAAGGGTATACAGAGAGTCCTTCAACCTTAAATCAAATCTTAAGAAGAACTGTGATTCCCTGGTAATGCCCTGTAACTCTGACTTGGTTATATAGATTGATGACCTGTCAGTGGCATCAGATACACAGGAAGTTTGTAGACAAGGCACGATTGAGTTGTATAACCACTGGGCTGGTGTGAAAAAAGTGAATCTTTTGCATGGTTAGCTGCCATTTTTTGCCTGGTCCTGATGTCGTTTTGACTTAGTGCACAGGCCCCCTGCCATCCGATTGCCCTGTGCCAGTGCTCTCTGCCTCCTGTAAGTCCCTAGTAACTGGTACCCCACATACCTAGGGCCTGACAGCTGAAGAGGGTCCCTTGGGACACCCGGACTGAGACCATGCCACTTCCCTTGCAGCTTGCTTACCCTTATGAGGAAGAAAACTACAAAGTCGACATGGCACCCTGTCTGGGTGCCATGCCAGCTAACACTGCCTGGCAGCATAGGTAAGTCACCCCTCTAGCAGGTCTCACAGCCCTAAGGCAGGATGCACTATGCTACAGGTGAGGCCCTATTGGCCTGAGCAGATATTCCCCTACAATATTGGGTGCCTTCTCCTGATATTGTAAGTGACAGTGAAGCCATAGAGAATACATGGCTGAGAACTCGACAACTCGAGTTCCACAGCATCATGATGGCATCTCTGAATACAGGAGTGTTTGGTACCGAACCACTCCTTTCAATTAAACTACACCGATGCCAGTGTGGGATTTTTTGTATCATGTACACGGAGGGCACCTCAGAAGTGTTCCCTGAATCCCTACCAACTCTGGTGTGGTATCTGATCGGCTGTAGGCAGCCAGCCACCATACATGTTTCTCAACCCCTGGGTAGAGAGCCTCCTCTCCCAGGATGGGCCAGTGCTCGAAGAAGGGAAGCTTCAAAGGTCTGCCACCTTTGTAAAGCAACTACTACCTTTGTCTGCTGCTAGCTACAGATGGCAGACCCAGGGTACACCGCTTCTTTGGGCTAGAAAACTGGGAGGAAAATCCCAAAATCCTAAAATCCCAAAAGATAGGAGGTGTGCCCAACCCTCAGGTTGGGGTAAGCTAGGTGAAGCACACCATTCAATCCCCACCACTTTAGGATCAGGACCCCTCCAATCAGGGCTAGGTCTATGCCCACTCCCACAGAAGGGTTGCATGATAGAGCGTGTAGTCATCCGAGGAACGGCGCCCATTGGCCCTACCTGCTATTCCCCTGTAAACGCCTCCTACATTTAGTATTTAGGGGGCTCCCTCAGACATGGACCCCAGATCTGCGACGACCTAAGAATCAAGAAGACACCCTGCAGCTGAAGCTCGGAGACGAAAACTGCCTTGCCCCAGCCTTACTGGCCTGCCTCCCACTTCAATGAAACCTGCGACCTGTCTTGCAGCGACGACCTCCAAAACCCCTTGGAGTACTGTTGCCTTCAGCAAGACTCCAATCTCCTGAGGACAAGAACAATCAAACCCCAAGAACCGCCACAGTGAGGACCGACCCTGGTGGATGCGACTCCCTGCTGCACAAAGAACTCTGGGAACCACAGCGGCTGAGGACCGACACTGCTGTCTATGCAACTCACCATGGCCCAAGGTCTCCTGAAGACAGCAGTGGTAGAGGACCAGCACTTGTGCCAATGTGACTCTGCCCTGCCCACGACACGCCCAGTGACTGGATGACCTCCATGACCTGAGGTGATCCTCTTGAGCCCACAACCCGAGTTGCCCACCTCTCCGGGCCCTCCTGCTAGTAGCCCTGCCGGAGACCTCTGACACTCCCGACCATACCGCGATCTCTCCAAGACGATCCGAAAATGGCTGACCTCCATCCAAACTACAACCATCGACCACCAACGACTGTGACGGTAACTGTGCGGGCACCTGTTGAACCCTTTCCCGATCCATTGCCCCCGCCAACCGCGAGGGTGACGAAAACTGCCAGTGTCAACCACCTCGGCGCAGGTACCCAAAACCACACCGTACTGGTGCCCTAGTCACCCGCTACCGACTCTGCGCTCAGTATGGGTCTGACCACCCAAGGACTGGAACTGTAAGTTACATACTCACCTGATTCCCTCCTCAGGCACCTCGAACCACCCGAATAGTGCACTGTCGATTTTTAAAAGTGAAAAATAGCTTTACGTGAAATGCACTTACCTTCTTACGAAGTTTTGGTCTTAAAAATTAAACTAAAAAGTATAATTTTATCTAATGGGATTGGATTTCTTCGAGTCGTGTGTTGATTATTGATCTTGTGTGTGCAATAAAAGTCTTGCACTCCTCTGTGTTAGGCCTAAGGCTGCTCGACCACACTGCCACAAATAGAGCAAATTTGGGTATTACATTGAGCCCTGAACACTTTTGGGGAACCCCTGGACTCTGTGCATGGTATTACCACCTAGTAGCAATATCACATGCAGAGCCAACTTCCTACAGCCGGGAATGGACATAAAGTGTCCCAGAGTAAGTTGCAGTACTGCCCAAGAGAAGTTTTATTTATCCGACATCACATTGAGAAGGGAGCAAGGAAGGTGTCACTAGAATGAATCTTGGAGATTCTAAAAATGAATCCACCAGCAACTCAAAGAGAAATGATGATGTTTCTGGGAATAGTGGGTTACTGTCGACAGTGGATATCCAACTTTTTCCTAGTGGCCAAGTCCTTACAGAAGCTGACACACAAAGATGTGTCGGCTCCGGTTCCATGGGATAACAATTGTTTGATTGTATTCCTAGATTTGGGAGAAAGTCTCTGTCATGCTTAGATGCACAACATGCCTGTTTATAATAAAGCTTTATGCTTTTCTGCAGTGAGATAGAGGGCTGTCCTCTCTCAATGCTTACACAGATGCATAGGGATGCACAAAGACCTGTGGTTTATTTCTCTGCTACTCTTAATCCTGTAGCCGCATTACTACCCAGATGCCTTTAAGCTATAGTGGCAGTAGGTGTCAGCATTGAAAGATGTAAAAGCATTGTCATGGGACACCCTCTTACTGTAATGGTGCTGCACTCAGTGGTGAGCCTGCTGATGCTCACACGCACTCAGCACTTAACCAACAGCTAATTGGCTAAATATGAGCAGATCATATTTGCGACCGAGAATATAACACTGAAGCCCTGTGCTTCCTTGAACCCTCCTTCTGTGTTAATCTTGCCTGAGAATAAAATGATGATGGGAAAGTAGAGCACGATTGTCTCAATGTCACGGAGGTATTTAACAAGTGAAGATCAGATATACTAGAGGTGCCACAGGCAGAGTCCAATAACATATTGTTTGTAGGTGGGTCTTGTCTAAGAGATGAAGGGGGGACGCTGAGAGCTGCCTACGCAGTTTGTATGGCCAAGGGGGTAGTGGAAGCCTCCTGACTCTGAGGTGTGTCTTCTCCACAAGTGGTTGAACTGATTACCCTTACTGGAGCTTTCTGTGTTTCCAAGAAGCAGAGAGTGACTATTTTTACTGACGGGCAATATGACTTTGGTGTGGTTCATGACTTTAGACAGTTATGGCCACAGAGGGGATTTATGACATCATCAGGATCCTCCATCCATAATGGAGCACAGTGTAGGAGAGTACTATGGTTACCCCCACTTTTTGCTGGTGTTTCACTGTTTTTCGACTTTAGTCTGGCTGGGGCCCTGCTAACTAGGACCCCAGCTTAGCTGCTTCCTCTCTAAAGTGATTGTATGTACATTGGGTATACTCCCGATTGGCTACTGGGTTACCCTT
Organism: Lissotriton vulgaris; assembly: GCF_964263255.1. Lineage (NCBI taxonomy): Eukaryota > Metazoa > Chordata > Amphibia > Caudata > Salamandridae > Lissotriton > Lissotriton vulgaris. Next base: position 903,169,163 of record NC_141687.1, read on the forward strand.
GTGTGTCCCGAGTATATGGTACCTTAGGTACTAAAGACATAGGTACCCAAGAGGCCTACCAGGGGCTGAAGCATGTATTATGCCACCCCTGGAAATCCTTCCATAATGGCACCACAGATCTGCTACTGCAGCCTGGGTACGGTGGTGCATTCACCCCTTACTAAGATATAGGTTACCTATATCTACCTTTAATCACTGACATATATAAACCTATAAGTCACTCCTATGGCAGGCCTTATCAAGCCTGAAGGCAGTATGCTTGGTTTTGTGTGTGAGGTTGCCCATGCATGAGCAGCACCCTTCTGCAACTTTCGGAATCTATTCTCTAAAGCTGCAGCCAGACCATATACTCTTAAGTGCATTATAACCTTGTTGTAAATGCTAACTTTGGAATGGCTGCACGGAAACATGTCGTGTCTGGTGTCAAACACTTTGGAATTCTACCCCCCCAGCGAGTCTTGGCAGCGGGGGTAGAATTCCACCCTTCTAGAGGAAGAGACATGTACACACTAACCTAACCGGTAATAGTTTAAAAGAGCCCCAGCATCAAAAAATGGATGCTGCAGCCACAGACACGAGCCTGGCCTCCTGCTGCTCGATGACACTCTGGCAGGGGAGGCCTGGACAATAGGTTTCCTGTCACAGGGAGGTGTACCCACCTCCCAGACAGGCTTTAGTGTATTGGGGCTGGGTGGGTGCCTTCATATAATGCTTTTCAGACAGTGCTGGGGCACACTTGGTGTCCCTGTGCATATCCCAGTTCAAACCAGTTACAGGGGCGCTCAGCTCCTGCTCTGGTGCGAAACTGGACAAAGGGAAAGGGGTGTAGCCACCCCCCTCCCTGAATCTCCCATAGGTGGGTCTGCAGAGTATGTCCAACTCCCTAACTTAGTATAAGTATGGGACCCCAGTCCTTAGGACTTCAGATGACACCTAGATGAAACTCTGCAACATATATCCTGGAACTTTGACATTCTATATCGACTAGAAGACGGAAGAATCTCCCTTGGGGTCAAGGAGTGACTCCCCAGTTCAAACAGGCACCAAAGAAGCATCGTGCCGGTCTGCATTTCCTAGGCTCTAGACGGACCCCGAAGTATTTTTGACTCAGGACATGGACTTCCAGACTTCTCAGAGGCTGACACGAGATCCCAGCAAAGCTGAGACGTCCATCCATCATGAGTGACATGGTACCGGAACTCCTGGACACCGTGCACATTTGCTAGTGCAGCCACTTCCCGAGATTTCCTGAAGTTGTGTATTGGGTTACTTGTAGTCCAAGCCCCCTTCTGCACTGAAGATTTTGGGCCTACACTCCACGAGTGTTCAGTGAGCCTGCTTCTAGCATTTCTGCTTGAGGCCCTTTTGTGATCCCTGGTCCGTCGACTGGTGGGTCCCCACGAAGGTAACTCTTCTTTCCTTGGGCTGCCCTGGTTGCTCCAGACGTGCCCTGACTCCCCTCCAAAGGATGAGTTCCTCAGACCTTGCTGGTCTGCACCAAAGCCAATCTCTGCTTTCTGTGTGGGTTGCTGTTGCCACAGCTTGTTTGGTCCAATCCGGAAACCTACACTGCAGCACTCGACATCCTTTGTGGGACAGCTCAAATCCACCTCCTGGTCCTCGTGGCTGAAGAGTCAATCTTCACCTGAAATCACCCGACATCGGTTGACATTTTCTCATCACCTTCCTGGCCACTAGCAAGTGACCCAGACTCTGTCCCCTCTGCTTTCAGGTTTTTCAGATCTCTGATCCACCCTTGGATCCACTCGGACACTTTCCACTTGGTCGCCTGCAGCATTTTTTAGCAGCTCGCAATTGAAATCGACGACGAAACCCGACACAAAAAGACACCGATGCACCCTGCTTCCCATGGTGAGGTAACTCGAGTACTCAGGTACTCCTGTGGGTGTTGACTCTAGAACGTCCTAGTTCTAAAGGGGTTTGCTCAAAGTCCTCTTCTAAGTGTCCTTAATCTTTCAATCTCCAACCACGACTTTCCCCATAGAAGTTAATGGTGATTCACGGCTGTGTTTAGACACTGCACGCGTCTCCCGTGGGTCCCCTGTGTCACTACCTTGGGTGGTTCCTGGTGGCCCCAGCGGTTCTAAAGGCTCTAGGCCTTGTATCTATGTCAGTCGTCGTTCTGATACCACTTTCTTAATATATGGTTTGGTACACCCCCCGGGGCTCAACGTATATTGTGCTAATTTACTGTGTGCTAATTAAGTTTACTGAATGTACTTTTGCCTCTAGCCTCATAAAGAGACTAGAGGGATGTATTTAGAATAAATACATATATTTTATATATATACCTGGTGTGGTTCTCCTTTCATTTGGTCATTCATGAGATTATAGACTGGTAAAACAAGCTGCTTTACATTCCTTCAAGACATAGCCTGAAGGTTTCTCTCCTCAGCTACCACTAGGATAGCTTGCTATATATGTTGTCTTTAAACCTACCATCAATAAGGGTCGTTTGGAATGGTGCAAAGTGCCCACTTGAATAGTGAACATTGCATTTGCCTTCCAAAGTTGCAGTTGTAAAGTGTTCGGCACACAGAAGCGGAGATAATTACATTACGGGCAACAACCGATATGCTGAGGAGGTTGTAGAATATTGTGCTTATGGGTCCTAAGCATTCAATGGAGAATATGTTAATGAATCTGAAGATGAGACCAATTGCAACCTTTTTTTAACAGTAGCTTAGACTTAAAAAAAAAAGTTAAAAGGTTGCAGGGGGAAATACTTAGAGGCAAAACAGGGTTGAATTAGAGCAGGATGTATTAAAAAGAGGATGACATCTCGGTTTCAGTGGATGGAAGACCCGTATTGCAGGATAGCTTGCTGTCCCCAATAACATTTTCTCAGTCCCGCACATTTTGGGAGGGAAGCCATGCTTAGGTTTTTTTTAACAGAATTGGTTAAACGCCTGATTCAGATTGATGGCTGGAGGATTGTGTCGTAGATGTGCTGTGTGTCAGCAGATCAATATAGGAAAAAGGAACACAGTGACATTAAACTATATACGGAGATCAGGAGGGCCATTCAACAGAATGCTGCTGGACTTCATCGAGATGCCAGTGTGCAACGGGCTGAGTAAGCATGGGCGAATTTTGCGAATTTCGCGTTCGCGAATTTTGCGGATTTGCGAACTCGCAATCCGCAAAATCCGCAAATTCTCGCGAATTTGCGGATTTTTATTTTTTTTTGTGTTCGCGCGGGTTTCTGCCAGTTCGCGAGGGTTTTGTACAATTTCGCAAACGCGAACTTACCTGTCGGGTCGCAAGTTTTGCGAACTTGTTGTTTCTACGTGTCCAGCCTGTTTGGGACACTCTTCTTCATCACTGCCACCCTCTGTCACCACTGCCACTCTCTGACTACTCATGCCACCCTCTGGCCCACCCATGCCACCCTCTGTTTCATCACAGCACCCTCTGGTTGTCCAGTGTACATTATTGTGGCAAAGCAAAGCACACCTTCCCAGCCTCAAGTGACCTGAATTAATTTGGGGCTGATTAATGTGTCACAGAATATTTTTTTAGCTGGCACCTGCTTCCTTAGTGCTTCCTGATTAGTGATCTTTTGCACTTGCTAAGTGCTTTCATTGTTACAAAATTAGTTACAACACCTGCCCTGCCCCAACTGACAATAATGAATTAGGGGCTGATTAATGTGTCACTGGATTTGAACTTCCAGCCTGGCTCCTGCTTGTCTCCCTTAGCTGTAATTCAGGACCTTTGTGGCATATGTGTAACTATTCTGAGGGTCAGAGCAGGGTCACATAATAGTTGCAAGTAGGCAACTGAACTCTGGAGGGGCCCCTCAGGAAGCACTACAGGAAATGGCTACTAATGATGAGCTTGAACTTTTGAACCTGGTAAGTAGTTTTGCTAAGATCGTATTTCTGCAATTTAGCGCTTATGCGCGGGGCGCGAAGTTGAACTGGGAAGCCGCGAACTCACGCGACCAGTGTGAGCAAGCCATAAAATCCGCTGCTCGAGGATTTGCGGATTTTGCGGGAAATTCGCGAATCTCGCGGATTGCGAATTTACCGAAAATCCGCAAAATCCGCGAGCGGAACGGATTTTCCGCCCATACTTACTGGTGATTGTCTGTATTTTCTAACTTTGAGTTGAAGCATACCCAACCTGGAGAAATAAATAACCTCACGATAGTAAAGTTGTTGTTGAGGGAACTGAGCTCCATGTTAGGTTTCCTGAATTTTCTATAGTCAGATCGATGAGCTCATTTTAATAAGGTCTTGAAAATGTTGTGTGCAGCATCACAACTGGAGCAAAGATTGCACTGCAGTTATCAGCCTGAGGCTTCAGGCATTGTGGAACAGGTGAATCACACGTTAATATCCAGGTTGACCAAAGTGTGTCCATCAGCGTCTCTGAAGTAGCCTGATGCTTTGCCCCTTGTGTTAATGAGTCCCTGTAGCTTTCCTGATCTGAAAACAGGACTGTCTCCATATGAAATCATCATGGTTCAAGCAATATGATTGCCAGCAGTGCTTGCGAATTATGCCTATGAACATTACAGATTACATGATTCTTGATTATTGCAAGGGGCTAACTGATGTGGTGCATTCTGTGTCCCGCCAGGTTAGAGCTGTTACCGCACCGCAGCATCAGTAGAAGTGCCAAGACCTCTGCCCAGGAGACTTGGTCTTGGTGAAGAAACACTTTAGAAAGACATGTCTGGAAGTTCGATCAAGGGGGTCCCGTCCAGTTGATCCTTGTTACGAACACTGTTGTTAAATGTCGGCTACATGTTGGCCACACGTGTAAAGTGGTGTGTCCCCGTGATGATGTGACAGTACCTCTCCCAGAAGTGCAAACTGCAAATGAAGGGCAGCAAGAAGAGGTTGAACGAGCTACAGAAATCCAGAGAGAAACTCAGAACTCGGGGTGGTCTCAGAACCTGAACGAGCACATCCTCAGCCTGAGGGGGGTCTTGATGTGTCGGTGTCTGGGGTCAAGACAGAAGGTGAGTCTTGGCCTGTGGCACTGAGTGAACCAGATTTAGAGCCTGATAAAGGCCCAGTGCTCTGCCAAGCTGAGTGGAAGCTGGAGGCGACTTCCTGAGAAAGCAAGTGGGGGAGGCTAAATCTGCCTACAGAACGGGTACTGTGCACTATCCCAGAGGATACTGAGGATTCTGGTCTGAGTGACAGTGGAGGCAAACAATCTATGCTCAAGAGATCAAAGAGAGCCAGAGTACCTTGTTGGAGGTACTCCACCCCTGAATGGACAGGGGCAAATGACCGCAACAGGGGATCTTGTGATTTGGAGGATAGTAGTGAGATCCCAGTTGAACCTCCGCTAATCTCAGTTTATCACTGAGCGTTGTTTTGAATTTGCTTCAACCAATGAATGAACTGACCGAGCTGGCATGGTCTTCGACCTGAGCAGTAATTTTTATTTTCATTAGAGACAACTGAATGAACCTTTTTTAAAAACAAGAAGATTCCCTACGCCTGAGGCTACAGAAGGAGTGTAAGGGTGTCATTTAGAAGAAGAGGGAGTAGGGTTAGGGAAGACTCATGAAGATTTTGAAAATAATTTAATCAAACGATTCATGAATTTAGTTTTTTCCATTTGCACAGGTAGAAACACACAGAAGAATTCTGTTTGCTGCTGTTTTCTACTTAATGGTCTGATTCTAGTGAGGTCATTGAAACTAGTAATCATAATAGATGTAGGTTGATATTAACTGGTGTATTAGTATCCATTGTTGTAGGACTAATTGTTTTGCTTTTAGGATTATACTTACCTACTCTTCCGAAATCAGTTAAACTTAAACGTAAGACTAATTCTAGAGTTCCAATTTCCACTGACAATTGTGTGTATACATTTAACTTTAAGGCACTACCTTTAGATTAATTGAGGGGAGATTTCTCCTTAAAAGCTAATATTATGTTGCTTTATAAATATATTGATAATATGGACACTAAGGACTACTATGTGTGTATGCAGTTACTTGAGTCAGCTTTGGAAGGGATTACCTATATACCATATTCCTCTTACATATGGTATTACTTTTAGCCTTCTGTTGTGCCTTTTATATGAAAAAGGTAATTTCCAGTATTATTTCTTGAATTATGATATAGTCTTTTCTGAAGTCCCCATCTTTACACATTTGATTCACCACCCCAATGCTAAAGAGATGGATACAGCTAATTGTTTCTTTAAACCCGTTGCAACATTGGACACTGCTTATACTATTAGGCATAATTTGACTTGTTCCTTAACTAGGATTGAAAAGAAATTTCTAGATTCGGTCGAGAACCGGAGAAGGGTGACGGATGCACGATTGAGAACAGGAAAGGATCAAAGTATAAGAGTAATTGGGCTAAGGAAGAATTAGAGGATCAAGAGTCAGGAGTTATGCCCGCATTAACTTTAGATTGGAAACACAAGGGAAAATGATGTGTTTATAGACGTAAATTCACACTAAATTGATTGAAGGAAAGATTGTGATCCCATTTTTGAATATGTAGGAAATTGGCCTTTATTCATGGGAGGTCAGGGTCCTTTATTCCTGGAGTCTACTATGTTTGTGGGGAGCACACATATTAAACATTGTCTCAAGAGAGGAGTGGTGCATGCTATTTTGCCATAAGATTCCTCAAGATTAATCATGTGGAACATTTGGATGATCCAGTGGGGGATCACCAGTTAGAACCAAATGAAACAGCAGAGGTTCTCAAATAGTTGGATATATATTTGGTGCAGTGATTCCTTCTGTTGGAGAGGTTTTACATGATCTAAAAATTAGAAAGCTATCCACTATAATTGAAAAGTTAAGTACCAGTACAGCAAACTTATTGTTGGCCATCAACACTGAAATGATAGCTATAAGATCTACGGTGATGCAGAACTGCCTTGTGTTTGACATCCATTTCGTGAAGGAGGGCACAGTCTGTAAGATGTTGAAAGTTTAGCAATGATGTATTTATATTCCTAATATGAATGAAGAGGTGACGAAATACATTAAGAACATTATGGACTTGAAGGGCGACTTAGAGGAGTTGGAAGCTACTGGTGCTGGGGAAGAGATTGGAAGCGGTTTGGCTATGTTAGGCAAGTTGTTTGGAAACTTGGGAAGTGTGATACTGTGTTCCATTCTGAAACCCCTTGTAATCATTGCTATTTGTGCCATTAGTTTGTTTGTAATCTTTAAGGGGTACAAGTATGTAAAAACAAAAAGAAAAGAGCAGCATGAAAGTGGAATAAGAAGAAAGAGAAATTATGTGGATCTAAAGTAGAGTCCATTTAGATTTTATGATGAGAAGAACCACCTGGAAACCTCCAGATGAAAAATGTTGAAAACATCAAGGTTTTTAGCTTGTCTGATGAGATGAGATTCATGTGTTGTTGTAATGGCTAACATCTGGCTAGCATATATTTCTGAGCCATACGGGAGGGCGAGGGGGTGTGGTTGGCCAAAATGGGCACCTCACTGCCTAGATGTCCCCAACTCTGTGCTCACTAGCATGGTCATGGGTGAAGGGGAATTCGGAGTTCCCACTAGTGGTTGTGTAAAGTGGTATACTTCTCACTCACCTGGATACTGCTCCTGGCATGTAATGATGAGAGCGCAGGTAGACTACACTTCTGTGCCTTTTTGCCTCTTTTCCATTCATGCTTTACTAATCTGCTGTTCTTTCCTCCAGTATTACACCTTGCATCATTTTAAAGCGGTACTAGGGTGTATACAGCATAGTGTCTTCTCCCCGAAGCCTGCTCCCTCCATCATTGCTGTGTACTTCTTATCTCTTCTATTGTTCTAAGGGCAATAGAAGAGAGGGTGAGGGTGTAGTAGTATAAATGCTATGCAAGCAGCCACCATGATCCCTGTCTATTCTGCACACAACTATGAGGTGGCTGCAGCATCTTGTGCATAAGTCCTACACCTACTGGCCACCTCACTCCATGTCACCAGGGTAGTGCTCATAGTTCTGTACTTCTGAAAAACTACCTGAATGAGGTATTATGTCTTTTGGTCGGCTTCTACTGAACTAATAAGACTGACAGCCCTGTTACTGGGTGTGAGTGTCTGAAAAGTTTCAGCGATCCGTTCATCATCTCCTTGTGTTTGATTTGTTCACCCTAAGTTGGCAGGGTATGCCCAGACGTGGGTCCCTTGCTCACTTTACCAATGGATTCAAGGTAGCCTGGCTGATGAGGGCTGTTAGCGCGAAACCAGTCCCAGGATGCTTGTTTCCAGTCCAGGGAAGAAATGACTTGGCAGTTCAGGCTGGACTGTTCCCATGAGGCACAGGTTCAAGACTCATTTGCATATAGCTGTGTCTGAACTGAGGTGGCGAAGTGAGCTAAAGAATGATGATGGATTCAACCAAGATCTGTGACTGAGGGTGAGTGTCTTAAAAGTTTCAGCGCTCCGTCCATCATCTCCTTGTGTTTGCTTTGTTTGCCCTAAGTTGGCAGGGTATTCTCAGACGTGGGTCCCCTTTTCACTTTGCCACTGGATTCAAGCTAGACTGGCTAATGAAGGATGTTACTTAGAAACCGGGCCCAGGTTGCTTGTTTCCAGTTCATGGAAGATCTGGCTTGGCAGTTCGGGCTGGACTGCTCCCATGAGGCACAGGGTCAAGATTGATTTGCATATAGCTGGGTCTGAACTTAGGTGGCGAAGTGAGCTAAAGAATGATGATGGATTCAACCCAGATCTGTGACTGGGGATGAATGTCTGAAAAGCGGTACAAAAGGGGGCGGTGATGGACGGAGCATCTGAACCAATCAAACACTCACACCTAGTCAATAAATCTGGGTTTAATCCATCCCCGTTCTTTAGCCCACTCTGCCACCCCAGTTCAGACATGGCCATATGCAAATCAGTCTGACCCTGTGCCTCATGGGAACAGTCCAGCCCGAACTGCCAAGCCATGCCTTCCCTGGACCGGAAACAAGCTTCCTAGGACCGGTTTCTGACATTTCAGCCGTCTTCAGCCAGGCTTGCTTGAATCCAGTGGCAAATTGAGCAGGGGACTCACGTCTGAGCATACCCTGCCAACTTATGGCATGAGGGGGTGTGAGGGTGAGGGGGTATGAGGGTGTGGGGTTGTGAGGGTGAGGGGTGTGAGGGTGAGGGGTGTGAGGGTGAGGGGGTGGGAGGGTTAGGGTGTGTGAGGGTGAGTGAGGGTGAGAGGGATGTGAGGGTGGGGGGTGAGGGTGAGGGTGATTGAGGGTGTGTGAGGGTGAGAGGGAGTGAGGGTGAGGGGGTGTGAGGGTGAGGGGGTGTGAGGGTGAGGGGTTGTGAGGGTGAGGGGTGTGAGGGTGAGGGGGTGTGAGGGGGTGGGGGTGTGAGGGTGAGGGGGTGTGAGGGTAATTGGTGTGAGGATGTTTGAGGGTGAGGGTGTGTGAGGGTGAGAGGGTGAGAAGGTGTGGTAGGGTGAGTGAGGGTGTGAGAGGGTGAGTGAGGGTGTGTGAGGGTGTGTGAGGGTGAGGGGGTGTTAGGGTGAGGGGGTGTGAGGGGGTGAGAGGGTGTGGGGGTGGGTGAGGGTGTGTGAGGGTGAGGGGGTGTGAGGGTGAGGGGGTGTGAGGGGGAGTGAGGGTGAGGGGTGTGAGGGTGAGGCAGGTGTGAGGGTGAGGGGGTATGAGGGGGTGTGAGGGCATGAGGGGGGTGAGGATGTGGATTTGTGAGGGTGAGGGGGTGCGAGGGTGAGGGTGAGGGGGTGTGAGGGTTGGGGGGTGAGGGTGAGGGTGACGGGGTGAGGCTGGGTGAGGGTGTGAGGGTGAGGGGGTGTGAGGATGAGGGGTTGTGATGTAGAGGGGGTAAGGGGATGTGAGGGTGAGGGGTGTGAGGGTGAGGGTGTGCGAGGGTGTGTGAGGGGGTATGTGAGGGTGTGAGAGGTGTGAGGGTGAGGGCTGTGAGGGTGAAAGGGGTGTGAGGGTGAGAGGGGGTGAGAGGGTGTGTGAGCATGAGAGGGAGAGTGAGGGTGTGTGAGGGTGAGGGGGTGTGGGGGTGAGGGGTGTGAGGGTGAGGGTGTGTGTGAGGGTGATGGGGTGAGAGGGTTGTGAGGGTGTGAGGGTCAGTGAGGGCTTGTGAGGGTGTGTGAGGGTGAGGGTGAGGGGGTGTGAGGGTGATGGTGGGTGAGGGTGAGGGTGAGTGAGGGTATGTGAGGGTAAGTGGGTGTGAGAGAGTGTGAGGGTGAGGGGGTGTGGGGGTTTGTGAGGGAGAGGGGGTGTGAGGGTGAGGGTGTGTGAGGGTGAGTGAGGGTGTGTGAGGGTGAGAGGGATGTGAGGGGGTGTGAGGGTGAGGATGATGAGGGTGTGTGGGAGTGAGGGGGAGTGAGGGTGAGGGGGTGTGAGGGTGAGGGGGTGAAGGTGTGTGAGGATGAGGGTGTGTGAGGGTGAGGGGGTGTGAGGGTGAGTGGTCGAGTGTGAGGGTGTGTGTGAGGGTGAGGGGGTGTGAGGGTGAGGGGGAGTGAGGGTGAGGGGGTGTGAGGGTGAGGGTGAGGGGGGTGTGAGGTTGAGGGGGTGTGAGGGTATGGGGGTGTTAGGGTGAGGTGGTGTGAGGGTCAGTGGTGTGAGGGTGTGTGAGGGTGAGGGTGTGTGAGAGTGAGAGGGTTGTGAGGGTGAGGGGGTGTGACGTTGATGAGGGTGTGTGAGGGTGAGGGGGTGTGAGGGTGACGGGGTGTGAGTGTGAGGGGGTGAGAGAGTGTGGGGGTGGGTGAGGGTGTGTGAAGGTGTGTGAGGGTGAGGGGGTGTGAGGGTGAGTGAGGGTGTGTGAGGGTGAGAGGGGTGTGAGGGTGAGGGGTGTGAGGGTGATTGAGGGGGTGTGAGGGTTTGTGAGGGTGAAGGTGAGTGAGATTGAGGGGGTGTGAGGGTGAGGGGGTGTGAGGGAGAATGAGGGGGTGTGAGGGTGAGGGGGGTGTGAGGGTGAGGGGGTGTGAGGGGGTATGAGGGTGAGGGCTTGAGGGGTGTGAGAGTGAGGGGGTGAGGATGTGGGTTTGTGAGGGTGAGGGTGTGAGGGTGAGGGTGTGTGAGAGTGAGGGGGTGTGAGGGTGACGGGGTGAGGGTGTGAGGGTGAGGGGGTGTGAGGATGAAGGGGTGTGAGGGTGTGTGAGGGGGTGTGAGGGAGAGGGTGTGAGGGTGAGGGTGTGTGAGGGTGAGAGGGTGTGTGAGGGGGTATGTGAGGGTGTGAGGGGGTGTGAGGGTGAGAGGGGGTGTGAGGGTGAGAGGGTGTGTGTGAGGGTGAAGGGTGTGTGAGGGTGAGAGGGAGAGTGAGGGTGTGTGAGGGTGAGGGGGTGTGAGGGTGAGGGGGTGTAAGGGTGAGTGGGTGTGAGGGTGAGGGGGTGTGTGAGGGTGATGGGGTGTGGGGGTGAGGGTGAGGGGAGAGGGTGAGGGGTGTGAGGGTGAGGGGTGTGTGGGTGTGTGAGAGTGAGGGGTTGTGAGGGGGTGTGAGGGTGAGGGTGTTAGGGAGGGTAAGGGGATGTGAGGGTGAGGGGATGTGAGGGTGTGTGAGGGTGATGAGTGTAAGGGTGTGTGAGGGTGGGGGTGTGTGAGGGTAGGGGGTGAGGGTGGGGATGAGTGAGGGTGGGGGTGTGTGATGGTGGGGGTGTGTGAGGGTGTGTGAGGGTGAGGGTGTATGAGGGTGAGTGAGAATGAAAGGGTTGTGAGGGTTTTGAAGGTGAGGGGGATGAGGGTGAGGGTGTGAGGGTGAGTGAGGTTGTGTGAGAGGGTGTGAGGGTGAGGGTGCTATGGAGGGTGAGGGGATATGAAGGTGAGGGGATGTGAGGGTGAGGGATGTGAGGATGAGGGGGTTGAGGGTGTGGGAGGGTGAGGGTGTGAGGGCGAGTGAGGGTGAGAGGGTTATGAGTGGGGTGAGGGTTTGAGTGTGTGTGAGGGGGGTGAGGGTGTTTGAGAGTGAGGGTGTGAGGGTGAGGGGGTGTGAGGGTGAGGGTTTGAGGGTGAGTAAGGGTGGGTGAGGATGTGAGGGCGGGGGTGTGTGAGGGTGAGGGTGTGTGAGGGTGAGGGTGTGAGAGTGAGTGAGGGTGAGAGGGCCGTGAGGTTGAGGGGATGAGGGTGAGTGAGGGTGTGTGAGGGTGAGGGTGTGAGGGTGAGGGGTTGTGAGGGGCTGAGGGGGTGTGAGGGTGAGTGTGTGAGGGTGAGTGAGGAAGTGTGAGGGTGAGAGGGTGTGAGGGTGTGTGAGGGTGAGGGTGTGTGAGGGTCCAAAGTAAATGTTGGCAGGGCAGACATAGAAACACAAATGTTAAGATAACAGTGCTCGAAGGGGTTGTGAGAAGGTGGAAATGGGATTAAAGGAGAAAGGATGAAAATGTAAGTAGGAAAGAGGTCAGAAGGGAGACACAAATGAGTGGAGTGTGTGGCCGAAACAGGGAAAATCAGAAAAGAATGAAGATGGATCCGAGAGGGTGCAAGTAGGGTCACATGCGGGAAAAGGAATACTCATTAGGAGAGTGTGATGAAGCTCTCGGCATTGCTGTGGTGGGGCGGGGAAGCACATTCCTTTGAAGTCTGATGCGGGGGCGGGGTAGCGGATCCCTTTGAAGTCTGATGCAGAGGCTTGTGGTGTGCTTTGTGCGCTCGGCTCGCTCACATGAACTGTACCCAATCCACAGCAGTTTGGGTAGACTTTTGAAAGCCTCACTATAATCTCGACACAAACAAGCATTGCTAAAGCAATGCTGTAGGTCGAGACCTAAAAACGAAAAAAAGCACTGTTGATGGGACATGCTATGTTTTTTCCAGCATTACGAGACACCAGCGTCCAGAACAGAACCAGTTTTGCCAGTGCCAATGATATGACTCAGACCGGGTAAACACTGGGAAAGAAATAATTTGACAGTGTTGGACAGGCCTCGTGGTAGGCCCGACCCCTCCCCGCATGGCGGGTCACGGATCACTGCTACCCCTGGTCCCTGGACAAGAACCACCCCTGCAGCCGCTGGGTCAACCCATAGCTCTTCCCCGACGGGGCCCCGGCCCATCACAACAACATTCTCGGCTGGCCCGGGTTCCTTCCCGAACCACCGTCCCCGGCCCAGCCGCCATCTTGGAGCCGCCACGACCAGGCCTCGTGGCCACGGGTCGCCCTCAACCGCAGGCCCAGCCAAGCCCCGACATCGAGGCACCACCATCCACCCAGGGGGTAAAGAGATCACTTGGCGAGTCAATGGAAGAAGGAGTGTCGATGGCTCCCCTCCGCCAGGTTTCGATCACCCCACAGCCTCCCTGGGCGATGGCTCCACCCCCCTGCTGGGTGTCTGGACTCCCTCATCCCGGACCCCCGACCTCCAAGTGCGAGGGTCCGGACATCAAAGGGCACCAGACCTATAACTGGGGTAGCTCCAGAGCAGGAAGGCAGTTGTATCCTGGAGTCGAGAGACACCGAGACAAACTCATCCTGGGAGGCCTGCTGGCGCTGCCGCGGCCCCTCTTTGTGAACCATCTTTGAAGGCCTGCTGGTGCTGCCGCGGCTCATCCTCTTCGTGAACCATCTTCGAAAGCCTGCTGGCGCTGCCGCTGCTCATCTTCTTCGTGAACCATCTTCGAAAGCCTGCTGGCGCTGCCGCGGCTCATCCTTGTGAACCATATTCGAAAGCCTGCTGGCGCTGCCGTGGCTCATCCTTGTGAACCATCTTCGAAAGCCTGCTGGCGCTGCCGCGGCTCATCCTTGTAAACCATCTTCGTAAGCCTGCTGGCGCTGCCGCGGCTCATCCTTGTGAACCATCTTCAAAAGCCTGCTGGCGCTGCCGCGGCCCCTACTTGCGAACACTCCAGCTCGAGGATTGAGAGCTATACATCAGCAACCCCCTGTACCGGACCGGTACTGAGACTGTCCCGCTACCCCCTTTCCTCCAGAGACTAGAATTGCCGAGATCATTGTATCCTTGTCTTGCTGTATCGTCAAGTTTACCTGCCTAAGAATACCTATAAAAGTGTACAGAACCTATCTTGGTGTGGTGTCCATCTGTGGGGGGGTAGTTGCTTGTCCGTACGATCTAAGGAGAGGGCCCTCGCCAGGAGGCCTCTCCCCCTTGCTCGGCCGACCCTCTGGGTCTCCGTCTAACATTGGTGGCCAGCGGCGCGATCCGAGCCGACGCATAATCGTATGGAGAGTAAGCATGAGCGGATTTTGCGGATTGGCAATCCGCGAATTTTGCGGATTTGCGGTTTCGCAATCCGCAAAATCCGCGAATTCCCGCGAATTTGCGGATTTTTTTTTTTTTTGTGTTCGCCCGTGTTTCTGCCAGTTCGCGAGGGTTTTTACAATTTCGCAATTTGCGAACTTACCTGTCGGGTCGCAAGTTTTGCGAACTTGTTGTTTCTACGTGTCCAGCCTGTTTGGGACACTCTTCTTCATCACTGCCACTCTCTGTCACCACTGCCACTCTCTGACTACTCATGCCACCCTCTGGCCCACCCATGCCACCCTCTGTTTCATCACTACACCCTCTGGTTGTCCAGTGTACATTATTTTCGGCAAAGCAAAGCACACCTTCCCTGCCTCAAGTGACCTGAATTAATTTGGGGCTGATTAATGTGTCACAGAATATTTTTTTAGCTGGCACCTGCTTCCTTAGTGCGCCCTGATTAGTGATCTTTTGCACTTGCTAAGTGCTTTCATTGTTGCAAAATTAGTTACAACACCTGCCCTGCCCCAACTGACAATAATGAATTAGGGGCTGATTAATGGATTTTAACTTCCAGCCTGGCTCCTGCTTGTCTCCCTTAGCTGTAATTCAGGACCTTTGTGGCATATGTGTAACTATTCTGAGGTTCAGAGCAGGGTCACATAATAGTTTCAACTGGCAACTGAACTCTGGAGGGGCCCCTCAGGAAGCACTACAGGAAATGGCTACTAATGATGTGCCTGAACTTTTGAACCTGGTAAGTAGTTACTTTCAGTTTTGCCAAGATCGTATTTCTGCAATTTTGCACTTATTCGCGGGGCGCGAACTCACGCGAACAGTGCGAGCAGTGCGAGCAAAATCCGCTGCTCGCGGATTTGCGGATTTTGCGGGAAATTCGCAAATCTCGCGGATTGCGGATTTCCCGAAAATCCGCAAAATCCGCGAGCGGAACGGATTTTCCGCCCACGCCTAATGGAGAGTAACTCGCCCCACGACGCACAGCAACAATGACGACAAAAGAGATTGGAACAACTGCAAAATTCCAGATGGAACGGCTGGAAAAATACAGCCACAAGGAATTGAAACAATTCTGCATAGACTTGGGCATCGCTACCACGGGACTGAGCACCAAAGATGACCTCAAGCACGCCTTGGAGTCTTGGGTGGAGACAGGAGTGCCCCCACCCCAAAACGAAAGCATTGAGACCACCGAAACAACGGCAACCCCCGAAGAAGAAAGAAGAACGGGCCTCTCTTCAGAGGAGGCCCAAGAACGGGAGAGGAGCAGGCTCCACGAGTTGGAACTGGCTCGACTCCGCTTAGATGGGGAACTAAAACTAGCAGAGAAAAAGATAGCCCTCGAACACTTACGGCTACGGGAAGAACGGGAAGAGAAAAAAAGCCAGAGGGAGCTGGAAGAGAAGAAACTAGCGTACCAACACGGGCGCAATTTAAAAGAGCTAGAAATTCGACGACAAAACAAGGACCTCAGCGTCCCCGAGAACCAGAACTCCGCTCCCCCTACGGACACCAAGGTCCACATTCCCAAAGACGTCGTCCGGGAGTACTACCGGAACGACGATATCCAGCAATGGTTCAAGGCCTACCAAGTAGCCATGATCTCCCACCGAATTCCACGGAAAGACTGGGGAGCCGGGTTGTGGGGGAGATTCGTCAACGAAGGAAGAGATGCCCTGCTACAACTCCCCGATGCAGAGATGACCTCCTATGACCACATGAAAGCCGCCCTGCTCACTCGCTATGGGCTCACCCCGAGATGTACCGGCAGCGATTTCGAGACTGTAAAAGAATCCCCGGTACCACCTGGGTGGAATACGTGAACTTTTTTAGCCGAGCCTTAGAGGGGTGGATCAAAGGCAGCCGGGTCACCACCTACGAACAATTATTCGATCTCATCGTGTGGGAGCACCTCTCCAATAATTGTTTCGTGGAACTAAGGCAGCATCTCCTCGATAGCAAGCTGACCGAACCCCGGAAACTCGCCATCGAAGCGGATCGATGGGAGAGCACCCGGGTCCCCCAGAGTTGGCCGGGCGAACAAAACAGAGCCTCCCAGGGGTCCCACCGTCCACGAGGAGGAGGAGGAGGAGGCCAGGGTCGGGGCAGGGACACCGCTACGGTGCCCCCCACTAACAACCCCCGTCCCCGGCCGGAAGAGGAAGCCCTCCGACGCGACCGGGATTCCGCTCCAACGTTGTCTGCCACAAATGCCAGTGGCCCGGCCATTACGCCAATGATCCAAACTGTCCGAGAAACCAGTCAGGTCAGGCCCCGGGTCCAGTGAGCCGCCATATCACTGCCGTCGCCCTCGGAGAGGAGCAAGGCGAAGAAGAAGCCGAAGAGTGTGAGCACTACCAGGCCGAGTGGGAACCCGCAGCCATGTCCCTGGTATGTCTAGGAGATAGGGACATGGTCCCGCGGGCACCCCTCCCAGCCAACACACAGAAGTACAGCCAGTGGGTCACCATTAATGGACACCGGGCTGAAGCCCTCCGCGACACAGGGGCCAGTGTGACCGCAGTCCGTTCCCATCTGGTGACCCCCGATCAAATCCTGCCCAACGTACTTTGTCCAGTACGATCTGCGGACAATTCTGAGAGCCTGTGCCAGATGGCCTGCGTCCCCTTCGAGTGGGGGGGAGTGTTGGGCATGCTGAAGGTGACCGTCCGAGATGACGCCCCCGTGGACTGCCTCCTGGGGAACGATCTCGAGAGCTCCCCCTGGGCAGCCGTGGAGCGAAGAGAGCACCTGTGGATGCTTGGTGTCCCTGAATGGGTCTGCGCTACAACCCGATCCATGGCCGCCCGCGCCATCCCATCCCCCGAAGAACCCGAGTGGCCCGAACCTCCACCACCGGTCGTCACAGAAGAGACCACCCCTGAACCGGGTCCACTGGGGCCTGGCAACGAAGACCCGGACCCACTGCAAGACCTACCGGAGCTGGCCCAGTGGCGCCAAGAAGGTGGCCCCACTCAGGAACAATTCCACCAGGAACAAAGAGCGTGTCCCTCCCTCAAGGGGCTCCGACAGCAAGCCATAGCCCAGAGCACAGGGGATGCCTCGGGGGCCCAATGGATCTATTGGGACAACAGGCTCCTCTACAGTGAGCAAAAGATTGCTGAACTGGGGGCCAGCCGGGTGCTGGTGGTCCCCCTCCAATTCCGAGACTTCCTCTTGAACCTGGCACACGATGTGCCGCTCGCCGGGCACCTGGGGCAGGACAAGACTTACAGCCGCCTGGTGACCCATTTCTACTGGCCTAAAATGCGGAACGATGTAGTAAACCACTGCCGGGCCTGCCCCACCTGCCAGGCCAGCGGGAAGAGCGGCCGGAAAATAAAAGTCCCCCTACAACCCTTTCCCATCGTCACCACTCCCTTTGAGAGGGTGGGGATCGACATTGTGGGGCCCCTGGAGCCCCGGACAGCGCAAGGTCATACTGGTCCTAGTGGACCATGCCACCCGCTATCCCGAGGCCATCCATCTCCGAACCGTGGCAGCGCCCGTGGTGGGCCGAGCCCTGATGGGGATCTTCTCGCGGGTGGGCTTCCCCCAAGAGGTCATCAGTGATCGAGGCACGAACTTTATCTCCAGATACATGAAGTCCCTATGGCAACAGTGCGGGTCACCTACAAATTTACGACCCCTTACCAACCGCAAGGAAACGGACTAGGGGAACGATTCAATCGCACTCTCAAGGGTATGATCATGGGCCTGGAAGAGCCCCTACGCCGCCAATGGGACGTGCTGCTCCCCTGCCTCCTGTTTGCCTACCAACAGGTCCCACAGAAGTCCCTGGGATTCAGCCCCTTCGAGCTCCTGTATGGGCACCCCGTCCGGGGTCCCCTCAGCCTGGTCAAGGAAGGGTGGGAGGTGACCCCCCAGAAGACTCCCCCTGATGTGTACAAGTACCTCCTGACCCTCCAGAACCAGATTCGGCGGTTCAGGGAACTCGCCAAAGTCAACCTCGAAGCCAGCCAAGAAGACATGAAACGATGGTACGATCAGAATGCCTCATCCATCGAGTTCGAGCCGGGACAACAGGTCTGGGTCATGTCCCCGGTCGAACCTTGCGCCCTCCAGGACAAATGGACAGGACCCTTTAAGGTGGTGGAGCAAAAGGGCCCCGTCACCTACCAGGTAGACCTGGAGTCCCCCCGGAACCCTCTCCGGGTCCTCCATGCCAACAGACTTAAGCCTCACTTTGTGCGCTCTGAACTTAGCCTTCTGATGGCCACCGACAGTGGGGCTGAAGAGGATTCCGAGCCTCTTCCCGACCTCCTGAGGACCCGCGAGAAAGACGGCTCCGTGGAAGGAGTCTACCTCTCCGCTGCCCTGTCTCCAGCACAACGCCAAGACTGCCGAGACTTGCTACAGCAATTTGCCGACCTGTTCTCCCTCATCCCTGGGGTCACCCCCTGGTGCCCCCACGATGTCGACACCGGGGATCGCCCCCCTATCCGGCACAGAGCCTACAGAGTACCTGATCGGGTACGCGCCTGCATCCAGTCAGAAGTATCCAAGATGCTGGCCCTGGGAGTACTCGAGCCCTCCGACAGTCCCTGGGCCAGCCCAGTCGTGCTGGTCCCCAAGGCCGCCGCCCCTGGCATCACCCCAGAACTCAGGTTTTGCGTAGACTACCGGGGCTTGAACGCCGTAACCCGAACAGACGCTCACCCCATCCCACGAGCGGATGAACTGATCGACCGCATGGGGGCCGCCCGCTACCTGAGCATCTTTGACTTGACCGCGGGCTACTGGCAGATCGGCCTCACCCCGGGTGCCCAGGAGCGATCCGCCTTCTCCTCTCTGGATGGCCACTACCACTTCAAAGTGATGCCCTTCGGAATGAAAAACGCACCCGCCACCTTCCAGAGACTTGTAAAGAAAGTGTTGGCGGGGCTGGAGGAGTTCAGCGCCGCCTATCTGGACGATATTGCCGTGTACATTCACTACTGGGCAGAACACCCCCAACACCTCCGGGAGGTCCTGACCGCCCTCCGGCAAGCAGGACTAACAATCAAGGCCAGCAAGTGCCAAATCGGCCAAGGGTCCGTGACCTACCTGGGGCACCAGGTGGGAAGTGGCCAGGTGGCCCCTCTCCAACTCAAGATCGCTGCCATTCAGGCTTGGGAGCCTCCGGTCACCCGAACAGAGGTCCGGGCCTTCCTGGGGCTCACCGGATACTACCAGCGCTTCATAAAAGACTATGGCAGCATTGTGGGGCCCCTCACAGAACTCACGTCCAAGAAGAACCGACCGAAAGTACACTGGACCTCTCAGTGTCAGGCCGCCTTTGAGAACCTCAAATCAGCCATGTGCACGGCCCCCGTGCTCCAAGCCCCCGACTACAGCCGGGAATTTGTAGTACAAACAGATGCCTCCGATCACGGCGTTGGGGCCGTCCTCTCCCAAATCAACACCGAGGGAGTTGACCAGCCAGTGGCCTTCATCAGCCAACGCCTGCTGGCCCGAGAACAACGCTGGAGCACCATAGAGCGAGAAGCCATCGCCGTGGTGTGGGCCCTCAAGAAGCTCCGGCCCCATATCTCTTCGGTACTCATTTGTGGGTGCAAACAGACCACCGTCCTCTGCAATGGCTGATGCAGATGCGGGGAGAGAACCCGAAGCTGTTGCGTTGGTCCATCTCCCTGCAGGGGATGGACTTCACTGTGTAGCATCGCCCCGGCAATGACCACGCCAACGCAGACGGCCTGTCCCGCTTCTTCCGCCTCGGCGAGGAGATTACTCAAGAGGATGGGTGACTCTCCCTGCCTTCAGCTGGGGGGGATGCCTGTTGGACAGGCCTCGTGGTAGGCCCGACCCCTCCCCGCATGGCGGGTCACGGATCACTGCTACCCCTGGTCCCCGGACAAGAACCACCCCTGCAGCTGCCGGGTCAATCCCCAGCTCTTCCCCGACGGGGCCCCGGCCCATCACAACAACATTCTCGGCTGGCCCGGGTTCCTTCCCGAACCACCGTCCCCGGCCCAGCCGCCATCTTGGAGCCGCCATGACCAGGCCTCGTGGCCACGGGTCGACCTCAACCCCAGGCCCAGCCAAGCCCCGACATCGAGGCACCACCATCCACCCAGGGGGTAAAGAGATCACTTGGCGAGTCAATGGAAGAAGGAGTGTCAATGGCTCCCCTCTGCCAGGTTTCGATCACCCCCCAGCCTCCCTGGGCGATGGCTCCACCCCCCCTGCTGGATGTCTGGGCTCCCTCATCCCGGACCCCCCGACCTCCAAGTGCGGGGGTCCGGACATCAAAGGGCGCCTGACCTATAACTGGGTTAGCTCCAGAGCAGGAAGGCAGTTGTATCCTGGAGTCGAGAGACACCGAGACGAACTCATCCTGGGAGGCCTGCTGGCGCTGCCGTGGCCCCTCTTTGTGAACCATCTTTGAAGGCCTGCTGGCGCTGCCGCGGCTCATCCTCTTCGTGAACCATCTTCGAAAGCCTGCTGGCGCTGCCGCGGCTCATCCTCTTCGTGAACCATCTTCGAAAACCTGCTGGCGCTGCCGCGGCTCATCCTCTTCGTGAACCATCTTCGAAAGCCTGCTGGCGCTGCCGCGGCTCATCCTTGTGAACCATCTTCGAAAGCCTGCTGGCGCTGCTGCGGCTCATCCTTGTGAACCATCTTCGAAAGCCTGCTGGCGCTGCCACGGCTCATCCTTGTGAACCATCTTCGTAAGCCTGCTGGCGCTGCCGCGGCCCCTACTTGCGAACACTCCAGCTCGAGGATTGAGAGCTATACATCAGCTACCCCCTGTACCGGACCGGTACTGAGACTGTCCCGCTACCCCCTTTCCCCCAGAGACTAGAATTGACGAGATCATCGTATCCTCGTCTTGCTGTATCGTCAAGTTTACCTGCCTAAGAATACCTATAAAAGTGTACAGAACCTATCTTGGTGTGGCGTCCATCTGTGGGGGGGTAGTTGCTTGTCCGTACGATCTAAGGAGAGGGCCCTCGCCAGGAGGCCTCTCCCCCTTGCTCGGCCGACCCTCCGGGTCTCCGTCTAACAGACAGCCAGCAACAGCATCCTCAGAAGAAGAAACTTATTGGTGACATGCTATGTATTCGCACTCTCCTTGCACCAACTAAGTTTCACAAATCCCACTCTTCTGGCATTCCCTGAGGGAGTCTGTTCATCAGGCCCTCGTTCCCAGGGCCAGCGCAAGGCATGGGCAGCGCGGGCAGCTGCCCAGGGCCTTGTACTCAGCCCACCTTCATGGGAACCAGCACCAGTGCAACACAACACTTGTCCTCTTGTACTCCTGCCGATCCAACTGAAAGAAAGGTGTCTCCTTAAAATTGGGCAGATGGGAGGGGGCCTTTCCCTGTGCTTCTCAGTTATGGTTTGGGGATGCCTAGGGGAGGAAGAAACCTCCTCTTGTCCCAGTTGCAAGGAGACACATTTTGCAGGTTTGTCCTGCTCCTGCCTGGCTGCCCATTCAGAGACACTGCGTGAGGCCCTTTGTCTAGCACTTTAGCACCCCCACAGTTTTAACTTTCATCCCACAAGCAATTCTCACACCTTCAGCCTGATATGAGCTGTAAAAGAGGTGCTTGTAGGTGGCTGAGACGAGTAGCTCGGCCCAGGAGGAGTATGCGCAAAGCAGCTTTCGGAGCCCTGAATGTGTCATTTAGGTAAATTAGAGGGGCCTCGCACATTCCCTAAAATTCTAGAACGGCCCTGCTTGTTCCAATAAGCACAGCTTCCAGTACCCCCTTCAACATCACACATTCCCTGCCTGTGTCAGCATTGAACAAGAGCCCATCACTCCTGCCCTACTTCTTAGGCTCCCTCTCTAAAGACCATCAGCTCGCCGATATCATTGGAGCTGTCCGTAGTGCTGAAATCTCCCTCTTTTAACACCAGTCTATTAAACTCTATGGGAGCCCGAGGCTAGGGGAATAAGAAAAAGATGACATGTCCTTTCCCAAAGCTTTGTGAATACCTGCCTAGTGGTTAGAGGCAAGATCCTTAGATATACATCTCCCAGGCTCTAGGCGACCTAACACTAGTTTTAAAGATTGTTTTCATTTGTAACTTTTGAACCATTTAAATTGGAATCTCGTTATGAATGTTTTGTTAATCTGTTTGGATTAAAGCCGTTATTTTTTGCCAAATAATACTTCTGACTGAAAAATGCTCTTTCTTGAATTTGATAATTGTTTTGTATGGAGTCTTGCAACAAAAGCTTTTACTTCATCACCAAGAGCTAAAGCTTGACTGCTCAACCACAACTTCCACCAGAGTGTTAAGGATGATGCAGGAGATGTATGTATTGAAAATAGGGTAAATAAAGATGAAAGTAAATATGAGGTTAAAAAATAAATATATTACCAAGTGGTGGTCGCCACTAGGTAGTTATAGTTGTCAGCTAATAACTTTGGCATGATTTGATGAAACCCAAAGAAACTTTTGAAAAAGGGGCTACTTTTCACTAATTAGTGCATCTAGGGCCAGATGTAGGTAATTCATATTTACCGAATCTTAAATACCGAATGTTACCGATTCGGTATTTAAGAGTCGGTAAATATGAAGGTGGGAGATGTAGGTATTACAGATTCTGTAAATACCGAATCGGTATTGCCCATTGATTCCTATGGGCCTTAAAGCCCATAGGAATCAATGGGCAATACCGATTCTGTAATTACAGAATCGGTAAATACCGAATTTTGCAAGGGTGCAGGGGGTGTCACTTTGACACCCTCTGGCACCCCAAAAATAGGCATGTGCGCCATGTGGCACACAGACATGCCCTAAGGGCATGTCTGTCTGTCACATGGCTAGGTGTGCATGCACACATGTGCATGCACACCTGAATTCGGTATTTTAACACCCAATTGGATTGGGTGGTAAAATACCGAATTTGTAGGGCCTTTGGGATGCAGAAGAGTCCCACCTACATCTGGGAATTACCGAATCGGTAAAAATACCGATTCGGTATTTTACAGATTCTGTAAATTTACCGATTCGGTAAATTTACAGAATCTGTAAAATCTGGCCCCCTACATCTCAAGATGCCAAATACCGGTCGGAAACGGACGAATTCGGCCGTTTCCGACCGGTATTTGCCACCTACATCGGGCCCCTAATGTTTCCGGGGATCTGTCAGGTGCAGCCTAAGAAAGCACATACATTTTCCATTAACAGATTTAAGATGGGCTACAGCATAAAATGCTGAATGGAATTACACCAAAGTTGGCAGTAAACTAGATCCTGGTCCACAGATGGGGTCTCTGTGATTTGGTGTAAATCCATTCAGTCGTTTTTGAGAAATTTAGATTAAAAATATTTGGAAATCTGGATGGTTGGGTCTACAAGAGTCTTGAGAGAATGTCACAAGAGTGCCAATTTAAAAATAGAGCATTCTCATTGGACCAGGGAGCTTCATTTCCCTTGGGTCAGACTCCAGCAGGACCGAGCACTCTGATTGGCTGCTAGCAATATGATATAAAGGTAAAGGGGCACAGTAGGGATACCCTTGTAGTGTCCTGCGCATTAGCAATAACTGACCCTTTTGGCTCCTGATAGGCTCAGTAGAGCTATGAAATAGGTGTTAGAGAGGAATGCAATGAAGGCTGATTTAAAATGTTGAGTCAACAGTTATACACAGAAAAATAAAGACTTGTAATACTAAGTTCTGTGTGTGGTGTAGTCATTTGTTGGTGCCCATGGCAGAGAAGATGCTAGAACCATAACACCATAAGCTCCATGGGGGGACCCAGAGTTAACTAGCAAAGCTAACTATAACTTGTGCCCCCGCCAAGCATAACTTATGACCTCACATATTACATCACTCATGACATGTTCTATGACATAATTTATGACATCACTAACAACATCTCAAATTACATTATTGATGACCGCACAGAAGACATCACTGATGACATCATCCAAGCTTCTTTTGTACACATTGATCTATAAATAGCTTTCAAGAATATGAAGCATCACTAATGCCATCAAAGTAACATCTACCTTAGTTGTAGAAAGCATTTGTTATGTGCCACATTGACTCTATACCATACACTTTACGGGTAGTGTAGTTTACATTAACATTCAGCCATAGCTATAAGGGAATCCCTCATTTCATACAGTGTTCAATCTGTAGAAAACTGTTCAGAGAAAGCCAAGTTCCTAAAAATACTAAACACCTGTTTTAAGATGAATGCCCTGCTACAGACAGCTTTTATCTGTATAAAACCCTTTACAGTCACCAAACCTACTTTTAGAAATGAAGTTGATATGAGTAGACAAGTGGGTCCTGTAAATAGTATTCACTCAAAGGAGAGAGTTTACTCTTTACCACACTGTTTACAGACTGTGAAACTCTGAGAAATCCACTACAGATTATTAGACAGTATCTATTGAGAACTGTGTACACTATATGCAACTCTTCGAAAAAAGACACAATTCACATAAAATAAGCAACACTTGATGGTGCTGCACATTATGCTAAATTCAGCCTTCATCATATAGTGAAAAATTACAGCAAGCCCATCTTCTGAAGCAATTCAAGCACATGTACATAGCTTAATATCTGGTGCACGCAGTCTTCTATGTTACGTAGAAATCGTCATGCTGAGACAATTCTGTTTAATAACTCCAGGCTGTTTACAATATTTAGTATGTTATATGTAGAGTATTTGCCCTGTTGCAAACTTTTTCTGCAGTGCTGAAAACCTTGTGTGGAACATTTTGGGCACAAGTTCTTAACTGTCACCTGCATACAGGGTTATTCTTCAATGCAAACATTTATAAAGTGTTCAATACCTCTACACTCCTATTATACATTAGGAGCACATGCAACAACTGGTGAATTTCTTTGTGAGTTGCAAAACCTGATGTACAGCAGTGTTGCAGACACTTTGCGATTTTTAAATGGGGTGCACAGGGCCTGCCACATTAATATTAGTGAGGCAGGTCACAATTGGCGACCAATGTGAAATAGTGGGCATTCATAGGGATGGTGGCCTACAGGGGTCAGCGAACCACCATGTCTGTGACCACTTTTTAAATGAAGCCGTTTTTTTTTTTAATGAAGCCCGTTTTCCTTAAAAGGAAATGTGATGCATTTCAAAAATAAAAATGATAATTCATTTTTTTAGAGTGGGCTCACTGATTGCTCTGACAAAATGTTTGCACCCCCGTTCACAAAGGCGATGGGATCCCTCAGGCATCCCTTCCTGTTTGTGAATGGCTTGGTGGTAATCTGCAAATTTTTCCAATCGCATTCCAAGTCACAAAACATTTATACATACTAGTGCGACTGGCTATTAAGAAAGGATGCTCTTTACATGCCCCTTCCCAATAGCGTCAATGGGATCGTACATAGGAAAATGCATTTTTCCAGTCACAAATGGCCCGATGGGTAATAATGCAGCGTACATCTGGTCCAATAACATTACTTTAACCTTTTGTTTTTTCAGTGAATTTAAAAGGTTTTTTTTTCTTTTAAAAAAAAACAGATCTTTTTATCATACCTAACTATAATGTTACTTTAATCTTTGTTTTTTTCAGTGAAGTTAGATAGATAGATAGATAGATAGATAGATAGATAGATAGATAGATAGATAGATAGATAGATAGATAGATAGATAGATAGATAGATAGATAGATAGATATGCAGTATAGACTGATAGCGATACTGTGATACTGGGATGCAGACCAATAGAGAACAGTAGTATGATATAGAGGCAGGCACTTGGATAGGTGGGCGTGGGCATACAGAAAGTTGTTAGAAGAGAGTGAGGTACCTGCAGGCTCCAACTAGGATAGATCATTTTTGATTCAACTGCTCTTGAATAACTTGTAAAGACCATCTGAATAGTGTCAGAGGATTAAACACTTGAGTAATTAGTCTAACACCGGAAGGGCCAATTGTCATATGACATGATAGATAATTACAAGAAACGTCACCATAGTGCACGTTACATGCTGAGTAGAGATTGTTATTGAAATGAGTGGTACTTTTCATACTTCAGGTCGTGTCATCGTACTTCGGCACACACAATACAAGAACAGCTTATTTATCGAGATTTACTTCATCAGTAAATAGTAAGTTTTCCAATCCTGAGACAGTGACTTGAGCACTTGTGAAGTGGTTCCTATCTTGCACTACCGCTAGAAGTCTCAAATATTTAAGCTTGTGAACAAACACTAAAGTTTTTAACACATTGTCTTTCGGTGGAGGTTTTAATCTCAGGTGTTTTCTCCATTTTCACTAGCAGGTTATTCTTTGGGACTTATTCTTTGACCTATTTTATAAACTCATTAGGCCATTGCTTTTACATTTTCTAATCAAGCAACTTTAATTGTGTTCAGAACTGCTATTTGAATAAATCTCATGTGAGCATTTGAGTTTTAGTTGAACAAAGTTGTAAGTGAAATATATTGTTTGTTTATACAACAGAATGGTAACATCATATCTTTATATCCATTTTTCTCATAGTGCCCCTGAAGAAGGGAGAGTTCCCGAAATGCATTGGGCTATTTAGCTAAAATTGTGACAGTGTCATTACTGTTTTTCAAGAATTGTTTTTCTGTTTTCTACTGTATCAACTACGGTGTATTCATTAATATTTGTTGACAATATCTAACATCAATGAAAATATAAAATGATGAGACAATTTTATATCTAAGTGTGTGCTTTGATTAATTTCTTCTCAACAAAGTATTGAATTTCAGATTCCCTGAATTGAACACGGTGAATAATTGTTTTAAATTGTAATACTGTTTAACTGTAGTGCGTTTGGTACACTAGTGGGGTCTCCACCGGATGTTGTTTTTTCATACAGAAACATAGCCAGACAGAGAAATGGAAATAGGCAAATAGGTAAAGAGAAAAAGAGTGCAGATAAAGAGACAGACGTACACAGATAGGCAAACAGACAGGCAGTCGTAAACAGATAGACACAATGACAGGCAGCGATAGAAAGGCTGATAGAGATTAACATCCTTTGGAGGGCATGTTTTGAATCTGTACTGGAGTATTTATCTGCTAAGCAGAACACTTGTTGTGTGTCTTTAATTACTATTTCTGAAAAGCGCCCTGGGACAAACAGGAAAAGCCAGAAATAAATAGCAAAGGATGATCAATTGGGCATGAAACCCTTGTTATTGATCACCTTTAACCTCTGCTTCAGCTAATGACAGGCTCCTGTTTAGCCGTCCCCAGGCACGCGGCACCTCCATTGCTCCAATGGCACATAAATCATGGCGGGTCAAAGCATCCGGCGCAGCGGGCCCCCAGCAGACGAGATTGACAGCCACCGGTCTCAGGGGTCTCTGCTGAGGCAATGTGGGCTGAGGCCACACGTTAGCAGCACGTTATAGCTTTCTGACCCCCGGTGTCACGTGCCGGCCCCCCTATCCCTCCCTCTCACACCTCACCACCAAGCACAGACTCCCTCCCTCCTCCCGCTCTTACTTTGGCAATGCAATCAATTGATTCGCTTATGTAAATACATCGCAGCCATTCTGATTGCAGATTGACATTTAACGCGTTAGTCAGTCCTAATTGGAGGCAGTGTTTTCTCTCTTTGGGGGAATTCCTGGTGAGACACCAGAATTCAGATTCAAAGATAAACAGATGCTCTTGCATCTTCCTGGGCTTTGATTGCCTTTGTGATAGGGGAGGACCGAGTCACGTGCCTGCTCTTTTCACCCTGAGTTTAACAGTAACCAGGAAGGAACAGAGCTGGAAGCACACGCTGCTTCCTTTGTAAGATTGGGAAGAAATTAATGTGTAAAGCTAAGCAATTATTTGCAGAACATCTGCTGCCAAATACTCTTAGGGGCCTGATTCAGAAAGGTTTTAGGGAATATGAGTAACTCAGTCTAGGAATAATTTACTCCCTTTTTGCAAATTCAAATATAGTTCGTTTAAGTACTGCAAATGGAGTGACTAGCTAATTGAGATGTGTGCTATTTACAGAAACAAAGACCTTTTGTCTATAGAACCTGCTCACAGCTTATATAAGCCAAGGAGGCAGTGACTTTTGATTGCCTTCTAGGAGGGGCGACAAGGGGTAAATAGCATTTTTGCTGAAGAGCTGCAAATACTCACCCCCTTACTGCACTGCAGCAAGTCTCGAACTGGGATTTAGCATGGGAACAAATGCAAACGATAAAAACCTCTGTTTATGACCTCACATAACTGCAACAGTTCAAGATGGGAATAGTTCATCTTCCATGAAAAAGGAAAAAAAATATCTTCATACATTTGGGTGACATTCACGAGAGGGGGTCGGTTAAACATTACTACCCGGAGAAACAGGAGCAAATCTTGTGCGTCTTTTTTGATAATCAAAACACCATCTTCTGAATTGGCTCACTTGTGAGTGCACACCATCATTACCACCTTGTTCATATTCCTTGTCCCAGTCCTTACACATATGAGAAGATCAGTAACCTTCCTGCTCTCTGAAAATGTACAAATTGCATTTTGTACCACTCAGACAGTAACAAAAAACAAGCACGTGTCAAAAAACATACATTCACAAATCATGACTCAAGACATTTTGAGTCACACTCTTTGGAGGTACCTGCATGACACACTTTCTGGCAAATTAATTGGTCTGATCATTTAATTCAGCTCTTACAGAGTGGTGTAGTTCCTACTAATCCATAGGATCTCTGCGTTTGTTGGATTCATAAACTAAGGGCTTGGTGCCTAGACTGATTCGATGCACCCACGCAGCGTTTGTTGGCCAATACACCAGCTAGCTTACAATGCCACCGTAAGCCCCCTAACCTTATCAGGGAGCCAATAGTTTCTGGCAACCACTGAACATGACAATTCTGACTTGTCAGGGATTGCGGAAACAGTACAGAATCTTTCACCCCGTCACTCGTGCTCACTTATTCTCAGAGAAGTGTACAGAGAATACACAGTGGGCCATTTTCAATAGGTTTATTGAATCAATGTTATTCTTGTATAACATATATGTGCTACAATGGTTAATGGACAGACACAGATAAAAGTGATTACACGCACCAAAAGCATAAATAGTAGATATAGTTCTACTATGGTTCTATAACAGTGTATATATGCAGGCATACACCAAGGCAGTAATCTGGCATACTCCTACTATGCGAACCCTACTCTAAGTGTACCTAGAGTGTGTGTAGGTGTGAAGACAAAAATCCCCCCCAAGGGATGCTCCAACCCCATTACCTGATTGGAGAGAATAAAGGACCCCGTCTAGGTCACAAACTGGACACCCTTCAGGAGATGTCAGACCACTGCGTGGTGAAGTCTCAGCATGCAGGGTGTCAGCTGAAGTGCCTCCTCTACCAATCTTTCGGAATGCTTATGTTTTATACCAGACGGCAGCCTTGCAATGTGCATATAGATTACTAATGGTATGGATATGTAGGTAACCCTGTCGCTCCGTGGATGACGCTTGGCATGACATTTTTACATAGTGTGAAAAGAGACCTTGTACATGATGTTCAGGGCATTGTGATAATGTTGTGCACAGCTAGATGTGTAAACAAGTTTAGTTTCAGGGAAACAAATCCAACATCGTCGCGCACGCAAATATGTGCAAAAGTTCACGGCTGAATTGTTATTGTTAGGACAATGTAAGAAATAAGCTGCTTCACTACATGGGCCTAACCCGGGAATATAACAACAGTAGTTTGTGTTAACCACTAAGAAATCAGCCATCTTGGCCATAAAACATCCCACCATGGCCTTTTAGGCCACTCTTTCTCATATTCTCAAATTGTCATATAGGCCAGTCTCCGACTACTACTGTCCAATTATAAATAATTCCTTTTTAAAAGCAAATACCCTGTTCAACCAGTTGCACACATAGCCCAATTTCTTCTTGGATTTAATGTTTAGGGTTTACTGCAAGTACCTCACTTGTTCTGCAGCCAGTAGGGTGCCAGGGTACGGGAGAGTAGGTTTAGGGGATGGCCAAAGACTCTTGTGTAGAAAGGAATATTACCAGCAAATTATGAGACTACTAACATCCTCTCTTCTCAGTAGTCCTTGTATGAGAACTAAACAAGCAGAGCATAGCCGCCTAATCACAAATAAGAAAACACCAGAAACTGATATTGCATACTATTTTTAAATAAAAAGTAATACAATCTGTTGGCCTGCTACACTATTCAGGATACTGGTGCTGACCACAGGGCCTGGAAGCCCTTAACCACCATTCAATCATGTTGAGCAAAAATGTAATGGCTCGCCCTAGTACCAAAGTTACATAGCCCTTAAGTATACCAAAGTATGATTGTGACTCTTTCCGTGAAACTGCTAAGCGTGGAGCCGGCCTACCTTGAATGTCTAAATTTTGTGGATCACCCAAAAAGTTACAATTCTGTTGGTTTTCATAGAGTTTATATTTCATGTGACCTGCCACTCGACTGACGCCTTCTTAGTTTCCACATACCATGTTGAAGTTACCATGCTCACTTTGCGTGTATTCCTAAATCACCTTACATTGCCTCTTAGCCTCAACAAGTTCAGGGTCAGATACCCAATGCCCCTTCCTGGGTATGCCATTCAGGTCAATCAACAAACAATGGCTGATGTAACCAGCAAATCCAACATTTGTTCTACTGGATACTCCCTCTAAGCTGCATGTAGTCACTTTATTGCATTCCTTTATGCCCCAGTCAGAACCATCAATCAATCAATCAATCAATCATAGACATGTTTCTTGCTCCTTTTTTAAACAGCAGGCATAAAGGCAGGAATCTGGGCCAACATAGCTGGGCTACTAGTCTCAAAGCTGCTAGGGAACTACTATTTTATGAATTCTCTTTAGAATACTTGCATTTGAGATTCTCTAGACCTTGTTTCTCGACTGAGGATGTAGTGTTTTCCAACTGGTTGGGTAACTGGCCTCTTCAAGCAAGTGATTCACCACCTTCATCGCTATTGGCTGCAATCATATACAACCGACGACATCAGGACCCTGCTGGACAACGGCGAGACCGCAGCACTTATCCTCCTAGACCTCTTTGCTGCCTTCAACATCGTCTGCCACCGCACACTACGCGCACGCCTCCACGCCGCAGGGATCCGAGAAAAGGCTCTGGATTGGACCACCTCCTTCCTCTTCGGCAGAACCCAAAGCGTCCGCCTCCCCCATTCCGTTCCAAAGCCTCCGAGATCATCTGCGGCGTACCCCAGGGATCCTCCCTCAGCCCGACGCTGACCTAGCCCGACAGCACGACCTCAACATAATCTCCTACGCCGACGACACTCAGCTGATCTTTTCCCTCACCAAGTTTCCCATCACCGCCAAAGCCAACGTCCACGAAGGAATGAAGGCCATTCCCGACTGGATGAAGACCAGCCGTCTGAAGCTGAACTCGGACAAGACGGAGGTCCTCATCCTCCGCTCCAACCCTTTAGCCTGGGACAACTCCTGGTGGCCGACGACACTGGGGACAGCCCCGACACCCACCGACCAAGCACGTAACCTGGGAATTATCTTCGACTCAATGCTCTCAATGACCAAGCAAGTCAACGCTGTCTCCTACTCCTGCTTCAACACCCTCAGCATGCTCTGCAAGATCTACAGATGGATCCCGACAGATACAAGAAAGTCAGTCACCCAGGCCCTCTTCAGCAGCAGAGTCAACTACGGAAACGCCCTCTACGCGGGAGTCCCGACCAATCTCACCAAAGGACTACAACGCATCCAAAACGCCTCGACACGAGTGATACTCGATGTACCATGCCACGGCCACATCACCCCCCACCTGAGAAACCTGCACTGGCTCCCCGTCAACAAGAGGATAGCCTTCAAGCTCCTCACCCACGCACACAAGGCACTCTACTAGACCGGCCCAGCCTACCTCAACAGATGGCTCTCCTTCTACATCCCAACCGCCAGCTATGCTCCGCCGACCTTCAACTCGTCACCGTCCCACGCATCTGAAGAACAACCACCGGTGGGAGATCCTTCTCCCACCTCACCGCCAAGACATGGAACACTCTCCCACTGATCCTACTACAGACCCAAGACCTGCTGACCTTCAGGAAGATACTCAAGACCTGGCTGTTCGATCAGTAGCGCCCCCCGCCAGCGCCTTGAGACCCTCGTGGATATTTAGTGCACTTTACAAATGATTGATTGATTGATTGATGCTTCAAATTATAGCGAAGACAGAAAAATAAATGATGCATACCAGATCTGCATGTTGTTTGGGACTTAAGCCAGAAAACAGTTGGTTGTTGACATGTCAGTTTTATGAAATGACGAACACACAAGTGAAAGACCAATGCAGCTATTTTTACAGTATTAACTCTATAATAAAGGAGAGACAGCAAGTGCAAGCAGCATCTAACTCACAATTGCCCTCTCATATCAAACACATACATTCTGCAGTCTCTCTCAGAACTTTGCACTGCAACGAGCCAGATTCTGACTGTTCCTCGGTACTGCTACAAACTCAAGTGCCCATGTGAAATACCATAGCGCCAGGCACTCTCGCCAATAAATTCTTCATTAGCATCTGAAGTACTGCGGCAGCACCTGCCAACCACAATATTATCTTATATGTTTGTGTGAATCCTCTAGTGTTAGCAATAAATTAAGATGCTTATCAGTTCAATTTGATGGTAGACAATGGCTAAAACTTAAAATTGAAAAGATGGTTGCTCCAATGAGCGAAGAAAGCATCTTAGGTAAATTTGGCTGAGAGCAACTGTCTATTCAAACTGAAATGGCTAA
The DNA here is from genome assembly GCF_964263255.1 of Lissotriton vulgaris. NCBI lineage: Eukaryota > Metazoa > Chordata > Amphibia > Caudata > Salamandridae > Lissotriton > Lissotriton vulgaris. Next base: position 903,202,029 of record NC_141687.1, read on the forward strand.
AGTGCACGGGTCTATGCATCAACTTTGACCTTGTCACACCGGCAATGAAATCGCCACTGGGGAAACCAGAGTGATGACTCAATTGGTTCTATAATCCTCTTCTGACATGGACGAGAGTCTGCTCTTATAATTGAAAGGTACATGTCCGATGTAGTTGACTGCAACTACCCCTGCATTTAAGCTTATGCAGTATTTGGGTACCATACAAATTCCTAAATTCTCCAACATATTTTTAATTCCTTCTTGAGCTCACCTGCTTGATTTACTCTTTTACAGGTCTTAAGCAAATTCCATTGCAACTTTGGTCCCAAATCAAGCACATGCCTTTTTCTCTGTTTGTCAAAACACTACTATATATCACAGCCATGCACCCAACATTCCACTGCCATCCCCACACTCAAGCCTACCTACCATTTGTTAGTAGATACAGGTCTAGATAGCAGGGCTAACATGATAATGCCAGTGACACGTAGTAAAAAGTGCCAGACAATGGGCCTTATTCACAAAGGTAACATCCATTCTTTAGTAAGTTTACACTTTTAAGTAAGGCTACTATTTTTCAGTGTTCACAAACTTCACTTTTGTAGTAACTTATATTTTACAGTAAGTCGAGCGCTACACATGGCCATGGTACTATGATATAAATACAAATGAATGTTACTTGTAACACTATTTTCTCTGGGGGTTTATTTTAAATCTATACCTTTATTATTTTCTGTGGGAGGGTGTTTAATACAAGAGGTAGGCCATCAGTGGAACTTTAGGTGAGTCAAAGAGGGAAGTCAGCAGTCCCAACCTCGTCACAGAGTGAGATGGAATCAGTGAGACTGCAGACCCAACCCTACTCTGTAACAAGGTGTCTCTGATTAACACTTGGCCCTGTGCACTTTAGGGCTTAAAACAGGCACTGTTTGACCTATTCCTGACCATTTTATTTAAAGGCATCCTCTCAAAGTGGACATTTTTCAACCATTTACACATCACACCATCACACATGGTGGGCATGGGTTTCATATCTCTGAGCACACACGTTACTACTTAAGAATCAAACTGCACCTCCAATCTCTAGCACAGTGTAGCCATCCCTGGATAAATACATTGAATTAAGTTCTCAAGGCCTTGTAGCACAACCTATAACTGGCGCATGACCCTAAGTTCTCAGAACCATGTCTATGAAGCAGATATCCCACCCCCCTCAACCCCTTCTTGCCCTCCTTCTTCAAACTCATTTTCAAGTTTGCCATTTCTTGGTTATACAGATGATACAAATGATGCCATATTACTTGGTACAGAATTTACTTATTAAATTCCAATCATACAAGTTACAATACTTTATGTGCCTATAGTTCGCATATCCATCTAGATATACTGCAAAGCAGTGTTTAGAAAGTAGTCTGTCTGGACCTGGAATGTTCTCTCTCATATTGCTAACCAGATGTTCCCGTATACTCAATGGTCATCCTTATCGTGACAATGACTGTATGTAAATCAATGGCATTTTATGTGTAATCTGCACATCATATCCGTGCATTGTATCGCAATGTCGTCTGAATGTTTGCCTTTTCTCTTAAATTAATAAAATACTTTGAAATAAAAAAGGGGCTTAAAACTGATGCACCCAGGTCCAAGTCAATCAGTGATGCTTACCCTTGTCTTGAGGAGGAGGGCCTCATGGCACTTTCGCTAGGCTCCGGAGGTCACACCCAAAACGCTGTGAAATCCTCAGCCTGGTGAAGTTCAGCTCAGGCAGGCAGGAACCTGCGTATTTGGCGTATGTCTAGCTCCTGGCTGCCTGACCTGAAAAAGAAGAATCTCTGTCAGGCTGACCTTTGTTCACCCTGACAGACACTCTTCTTGCCTGGAAAAAGGTGGAGGTGTGGCCCCTCAGCCCATACAGATGGACGCTGCTGTTGGCCATGTGTTGCGCTGGATTTAGACTTTTTCACAAAGGGCCTCTGCACTCGTGGTGGAGGCCGCGCAGTCATTGGGGATTCTCCAGACGCGGGATGGAATCTCTGCAATGAAAATTCTCATTGCCGAGATTCTACTCCAAGTGCAGAGACTCGATCGTGGAGACTCCCCCATAACTGCTGGGCCTCCTCCACATGGGCGGAGGTCATTTATGAATCAGGTAAGTATGGGCGGAAAATCCGTTCCGCTCGCGGATTTTGCGGATTTTCGGTAAATTCGCAATCCGCGAGATTCGCGAATTTCCCGCAAAATCCGCAAATCCGCGAGCAGCGGATTTTATGGCTTGCTCGCACTGTTCGCGTGAGTTCGCGGCTTCCCAGTTCAACTTCGCGCCCCGCGAATAAGCGCTAAATTGCAGAAATACGATCTTAGCAAAACTGAAACTACTTACCAGGTTCAAAAGTTCAAGCTCATCATTAGTAGCCATTTCCTGTAGTGCTTCCTGAGGGGCCCCTCCAGAGTTCAGTTGCCTACTTGCAACTATTATGTGACCCTGCTCTGACCCTCAGAATAGTTACACATATGCCACAAAGGTCCTGAATTACAGCTAAGGGAGACAAGCAGGAGCCAGGCTGGAAGTTCAAATCCAGTGACACATTAATCAGCCCCTAATTCATTATTGTCAGTTGGGGCAGGGCAGGTGTTGTAACTAATTTTGCAACAATGAAAGCACTTAGCAAGTGCAAAAGATCACTAATCAGGAAGCACTAAGGAAGCAGGTGCCAGCTAAAAAAATATTCTGTGACACATTAATCAGCCCCAAATTAATTCAGGTCACTTGAGGCAGGGAAGGTGTGCTTTGCTTTGCCACAATAATGTACACTGGACAACCAGAGGGTGCTGTGATGAAACAGAGGGTGGCATGGGTGGGCCAGAGGGTGGCATGAGTAGTCAGAGAGTGGCAGTGGTGACAGAGGGTGGCAGTGATGAAGAAGAGTGTCCCAAACAGGCTGGACACGTAGAAACAACAAGTTCGCAAAACTTGCGACCCGACAGGTAAGTTCGCGTTTGTGAAATTGTACAAAACCCTCGCGAACTGGCAGAAACCCGCGCGAACACAAAAAAAAAAATCCGCAAATTCGCGAGAATTCGCGGATTTTGCGGATTGCGAGTTCGCAAATCCGCAAAATTCGCGAACGCGAGATTCACAATATTCGCCCATGCTTAGAATCAGGCCCTAACACTTATGTTGTTCGTTGAATGTGTAAGTTACTACAAAAATGTAAGTTGTCATAGAAGTGCACTTTGAGAATACCGAAAACTAGTAAACTTACTCAAAACTGTAAACCTCCTCAAAAGTGTAGTTTTGTGAATAAGGTGTAAGTTTCCCCAATCCATCTTACATTGAATTGTTCCATTGCCTATACATAGAAGTGCATGCAGCTTTAAACCACACAGTTCGTTGCATTCAACATCCCTTTCCAACCCAACAGTCGCTCAGTTGAAGAAACCTGCATGGTTGGCAGATACTTCTTCATCACAGTATCCAGACCACACTTCTCATTTTCCTTACCTGTATGGACTCGGAAATTGTGAGTAGAGTGGTGTGGCTCACTGGTTAGAGGCAGCAGACCCGGAAGCAGAGGTCGACCCGGGACCAGGGTTCGATTCCCGATGCGGCAGGGTCTTGGGCCATGGTCAGCGGACTCAACAATTCTCGCCTCGGTGCCTACTCCAACCATGGGTCCCACTCAGCAACTCTGGGCAATAGCTTGCTAAATCTCTACTAACGGCCCCATCAGCGCTGGGGATGCTTGTCTTCACCCTGGAGATGCCCAGGAGGGACCATCTCACAGGGAAAGCCAGGATGGGTTCCCCAGCGGTATACAGTGCCGGGATCGCCCCTTTGCTGGGACAGCTGTGCGCTTTACAAGTATACGACAATTAGCATGCCTCGTTTTTATTGCTAATAATTGCGGGAATGACCACCTCGGAATCTAAACCGAGCGAAAACTGCAGTGTTTCACTGTATTTGTTGAGTCAGATAGTATTTGTTCTGTACTCTTAATGAGTACTGTGTGCTTCTTTTACTTTGTTTTCTTGGACATTCCACATATTTTCAGCATATTGTGTATACTATGTTATTTATTTTTGTACTCCTGTTAATTATACTTCCCCTTAGTTTCAGATATTGTGAGGTTAGTGGTGTATGTGTAGCAGATGCATTCATGCTACGGCTGTTTCATTGTGCTTAGATTGTGTGGAAGACCATGTGCTAATACAAAGGTGTCCATTCAGTCAAAGGGGCATATTTTCAAGCCCCTATCGCCACCACAACATCACTTTCCACAACGCTGTGGTGGTGATAGAGATTTCGCCTTATTTACAAGGCAGTGTTAAGCCATCTAACGTGGCTTAAAGCAGCCTTGTAAATAAGGCCCCCTTTCATGCTATACATAGCGTGAAAGGGGAGAGCAATGGGTGTTGCTGTAGGCATTCTACTGCAACACCCATTGATTTTGACTCTGCCCCCTATTTACAAAGTTAGCGTAAATATGGGACAGCGCCAGAATTAGGACCAGGGAAAACCTGGTCTTACCCTGGCGCAACAAGGAGAAATGTTTAATTTCTCCTCGTTCTTGCTGTTTCCATGTGTTCTGCATTGTGCTGCACACATGGAAACAGCAAAAAAACAATGATTGTTTATGTGCGGGAAGGTGTCCCTTCCTCCACATAAACAATCCTTTTAAAAAGTTAGGTTTTGCAATTTCTATGTGTGTTGCATTAAGCAGCACATATAGAAGTTACAAAACACCATTTAAAGATTGTTTATGCACAGGAAGAGACATCTAAGCAATCATTCTCCACAACGCAGGCACCCTTGCACTATGGTGCAAGCGTGCCTGTGTCGGCGCTAGGAAACTAAATTTAGCACCAACGCAGGGGGAAACGCAGGGCTGCACTATATTCTTGTAAATATGGTGCAGTCCTGCGTTTCAAAAGTGAGGGATCGTGTTGTTAGCCTTCTAGGCTTAACAACACGCTTCGCCACTTTCTCTGAAAATATGCCCCAAAGTGTCTTAGTACTACAGCAGCAAAATGAATGCGATTCATTTGCACCTTTTCGAACTTTTGTAATTATCATGTCAGAACGTGCACTTTCATTACTGAGTATGTGCTGTGTTATGGGCAGGTGTTATCCACATGCACAATAACATTACCTTACTGTACTAACAGACTCATTAACCTCACTTGCATTTACAACATTTATTTCAAAGACTTGTCTTATTTGGTTGAGGAATCATTCTGTATGTCCAAGAACATAAATACATGTTAATGCACTAATAAAAGTGGCTATTGTGTGAGTGGGCATAGTAAATAAAATAAACTCACAAGTGGAAAAGTGACGTACCTTCTGACACCATACCTCCAGTCCAGAAATACAAATTGTGCTTGACCTTAGTTTGTTCAGATCGATTACAAGCAAACTGCCCACATACGTGTACTTTTTTATTTAAAACATGGCGCACAAACACACATTGGAAATTCACTAGCATTTATCTGTGTTAAAATTAAAAACATATGAATCAAAACAGCGATCCATGATATGCATGGGAGCAAAGGCAGGCACAAAAAAAGAGCTCTGAGCATTTGCTAGTGTATGTTTTTCATTGTGCAGGTGATGATTTCCTGCCAATAAAGTTTAACAGGGCAAACCTAGTCAAAAAAGCATTCGATGGCACGGGACAGTCTCTAAAGAAATATTTGGTGTGTCTGGTCCTGGCAGGTACTGCGAGAGGAAAGTTCTTTAGTACAATACAAAGGCATGGTATTCCAATGAAGTACAGAATTAATTGGGGTATTGTTTCTAATGGGCACTCACTACTTCTTATGGCAGTATTTGCGTAGCACTTTGGGTCGTTTTTCCTTTTACAATAACACAATATGGTTGATGATCCTTACTGCTCCTGCACAATGGTTATCAATCACATTACTTCTGTTGTGGCTCGATGTTTGAGTTTGAGGCAATTCCTGGAATGACATAAACTCAACACAAAGTAAAACTAATAGGAATATATGTTGCAGGGACTGCAGAAGACTATTATACCAATGCACATTTGGAAATGATGAAGTATTAGATGCTTTGTTAAGGTCGCTGTCAGTATTACCCTTTATTCAAGTTTTTAGAAGTTGTGGGTGCCCTGGTGAGGTACTCTGTAGTATGGTTTGAGCGCTACTACCCTAAATGGAATTCTGCAAATATTTTCCCACAGTGTCTGTAGCAAAAGAAAATGACCTCACTGGTTTTTGCCACACATTCTTTGAATTCCGAACAGCATACATCGAGGGCAGTATCCTTTACCAGGCCCAATTACCACTAACCACGTGAATGAAGCGCAATCAACAAATGTTTTTGTTGTGTCAAACTTGGAAGGAGGGTTTTGTGATGAGGTGCACTTATTTCTAACTTGTAAAAGCACACTAACAAGGGGTCAGATCTGTTTTTTTACTGGAGACTGGGATTTAAACATTTTTTTAATACATTTTATTGTATTTATTGGTGTGCAGAATCATGGCAGAATCATAACAGTAGTTATACATCGCAGGAGATTACACAGAACAGTCAATACTTCCATTCAACGTTAGAACATGTTACAGTATAAAACTTGCTTTAGGATACGTACTATCATATCCGGACAAGGCCTCTTGGAACTGGAGGATTTAATCCTAACATTAAACTCTTAACAACACTCTGCCCCCATGGTCGACTGAAGGAAATCCCCTTTGTACTTATGTGTTCAAAGTTGGACTACAGCTTCCTTTTGTTGTATATCTACAGCATTCTCTAACACCTCTGTGTTTTCTGACAATACCACCACCTTAGGTCCAGTATGGTCTGGCTGAGTCCCCTCCATCTCCTGCGGGGTAGAGACCCCATTCGTGTGGACTTCTGGAATCATGGCAAACCAGGACCTTGCATCATCCTCTAGCTTTACATCCCCCCTAACACATTTCATGCGGATTAGCTCTGTTGTTGCCCACTACCGTACTTCAGTGGCCCAACTCTCCATTGTAGGGGGTGACAAGCTCATCCATCTTATTGCTAACCTCTGTTTGGCCAGTACCAACACCAGCTGGAGGAATTTCCTAGTAAGCTTTTTCCCTTTAGTTCTAGGGATGAGTCCCAGCAGTATCTCCTTGACCGAGTGCGGCAACACCCAGTAACCCCTTGTAAGCGGCCTAGCACCAACCCCCAAAAGGACCTCAATTCCGGACAGTCCCAAGTCATGTGTAAGAAACATGCATCCATATAGCCACATTTGGGGCACTGGGCAGAGCGACCTGATATTGGAGACTGGGATTGAATATATTCATACGGAGGGGAATGCCTCATATCAGAGAATCAATTTCTGTTTTTAGATACTATGGTTTCCTAGTAGTTTCTTTAACAGGTTATTGTACTTTGTAAAAACATTCTTGCTCTTCCCAACCAAAATGGAGTTTGCACTTCTGTTTTTTCAATTGATTTAGTTCCCAAAGAGGCAATTATAAGGGAGAATGTGCACTCTATAAATGTCAGTACATATATTTTAACGGTATACTTGCAATATGCACTCCATACCTCACCACTAGACCCAAGGTCGGACTAGGCCAAAATATAGGCTCGGCTACCAAAATAAAAGTGTCCCCATTGGTGAATCAGCTACCTTATAAAGGGGCCATTATTTTCAAATTCAGGCAGTTTGAACTTGCACAGACATACTGTATTAGTGCTTTGCAACGTATGGAAAACTGCATGGAATTCAGCTTGCAGCAGGCAATGTTTGTGGTACTATCAGGGAAATCAACAGTACAAATTTGCCCACAAGCCATGAAACAGTTCAAATTGCAACTAAAAAACAGGCCCCCACACTGACTTGACAGACAAGACCTTCAACCATTGCCTGATTGGTATGTAAGTGTGTCTCCTGAGGCGGAAGCCGGGAGCAGTGAATGCGCGAATTTTTAAAACTTGTTTATTGCACTGTTTCTTGATTTTAAAAAGAATCCCTTTCCTCACCTGTTTCCCAGGCATCCCCCACCACCGTACAGCGGACTCTAGCGCTGAAACGGGAGCCAAACACCCAGGCTTTTCTGACGCCATTGTAGCGAGGAGCACGGACACGCCCCTTCGCTTAGGCCACGCCCACTGCAAACCTAGTATATAAGCGCCACGAGCAAAGCGACGCTTGTATGTAAGTGTGTCTCCTGAGGCGGAAGCCGGGAGCAGTGAATGCGCGAATTTTTAAAACTTGTTTATTGCACTGTTTCTTGATTTTAAAAAGAATCACTTTCCTCACCTGTTTCCCAGGCATCCCCCACCACCGTACAGCGGACTCTAGCGCTGAAACGGGAGCCAAACACCCAGGCTTTTCTGACGCCATTGTAGCGAGGAGCACGGACACGCCCCTTCGCTTAGGCCACGCCCACTGCAAACCTAGTATATAAGCGCCACGAGCAAAGCGACGCTTGTATGTAAGTGTGTCTCCTGAGGCGGAAGCCGGGAGCAGTGAATGCGCGAATTTTTAAAACTTGTTTATTGCACTGTTTCTTGATTTTAAAAAGAATCACTTTCCTCACCTGTTTCCCAGGCATCCCCCACCACCGTACAGCGGACTCTAGCGCTGAAACGGGAGCCAAACACCCAGGCTTTTCTGACGCCATTGTAGCGAGGAGCACGGACACGCCCCTTCGCTTAGGCCACGCCCACTGCAAACCTAGTATATAAGCGCCACGAGCAAAGCGACGCTTGTATGTAAGTGTGTCTCCTGAGGCGGAAGCCGGGAGCAGTGAATGCGCGAATTTTTAAAACTTGTTTATTGCACTGTTTCTTGATTTTAAAAAGAATCACTTTCCTCACCTGTTTCCCAGGCATCCCCCACCACCGTACAGTGGACTCTAGCGCTGAAACGGGAGCCAAACACCCAGGCTTTTCTGACGCCATTGTAGCGAGGAGCACGGACACGCCCCTTCGCTTAGGCCACGCCCACTGCAAACCTAGTATATAAGCGCCACGAGCAAAGCGACGCTTGTATGTAAGTGTGTCTCCTGAGGCGGAAGCCGGGAGCAGTGAATGCGCGAATTTTTAAAACTTGTTTATTGCACTGTTTCTTGATTTTAAAAAGAATCACTTTCCTCACCTGTTTCCCAGGCATCCCCCACCACCGTACAGCGGACTCTAGCGCTGAAACGGGAGCCAAACACCCAGGCTTTTCTGACGCCATTGTAGCGAGGAGCACGGACACGCCCCTTCGCTTAGGCCACGCCCACTGCAAACCTAGTATATAAGCGCCACGAGCAAAGCGACGCTTGTATGTAAGTGTGTCTCCTGAGGCGGAAGCCGGGAGCAGTGAATGCGCGAATTTTTAAAACTTGTTTATTGCACTGTTTCTTGATTTTAAAAAGAATCACTTTCCTCACCTGTTTCCCAGGCATCCCCCACCACCGTACAGCGGACTCTAGCGCTGAAACGGGAGCCAAACACCCAGGCTTTTCTGACGCCATTGTAGCGAGGAGCACGGACACGCCCCTTCGCTTAGGCCACGCCCACTCCAGGCACCTCCCCTTCCTACAAATATGTGCCATCACAGAACGCGCAGCGGGCAAGCGCAGCGGGCGCGCCGTTTGCGCGCCGAAGGCGCGCCTAAGGCAAGCCCGTCTGTGCCCGTCCGTGACACGACCGGGCCCAGGGCACGCCACGCCGTCCAATTTAAGGTATGTACCAACCCAATGCCTACTCTCACTAGAGAAAAAATCCTCTCCCTAAACAACAATTGCAACAACTGTCACAATGTGATCAATGTCGACAATTGGTTAGGGCCTCTAAGCTGCCACTCATGTAAAATCTCTCTCACCCCAGAGAAATCGTTACCCGCTACGGAAGACTCGACCCCTGTCCGAGGAGCCCTAATCAACGCTAGGTCAATATGCAAAAATGGAGCTCATATTTATGACCTAATCACAGAAAACGACTTTGACCTACTATTTGTAACCGAAACCTGGCTAAAAGCATGGTGCAACCCTGTTATAGCCCAGGCTGTTCCACAGGGATACCTCATTCAACGTATTGACAGACAGGAACAAAGAGGTGGTGGCCTTGCCATTATCCACCGGGACTCCATGAAATGCTCCACGTTCGAGCTTTCGGACATTAAGGGAGCAGAAAGCATGGGTTTCCGCATTCAGATAAATGATGAGAACACCTTTGCCGGTGCCCTCATCTACCGCCCACCAGGACCACAGAACGGTTTCTCACTTAGTTTTGAAGAGGCACTCAGCACTCTCACCATGAAATACGCCAACTTCACCGTTTTAGGCGACTTAAATTTCCATTTGGACAAATTTAACGACCCTAACACAATATGGCTCAATGAACTTACCGATATTCTGGGACTGGAAATACTAACCAAGAAGCCCACACACAAAGCAGGCCACATCCTGGACTGCATTTGCACCAATCTCACTACCCTAACTATAGCAACTCCCCTGCCTCAAACGTGGACTGACCACTGGCTAATCCCTTTCAACCTCGCTCTAAAAAAAAGGACAAACATTCCCAAACCAAAAGTCGACACTCAGGCACAGACAGATTGGAAAAAACTAGCAAACTCCCCCAATCTGCACCTCGTCGCCGAGAACTTAAAACCCCTCCCCACTGGTTGCACTGAAACAGACTACAGCAATTTCTGTACATGGATCACAAATCTCGGCAAATCCCCCAATCCGCAAAAAGTGAGAAAAAAGCAAAACAAAAAATGTGCCCCATGGTTCTCCCCCCACCTCAAAGACAAGCGCTCAGAGGTTAGAACCCTCGAAAAGAAATGGCGCCGCACCTATAGCGACACTGAACTCCTAGACTACAAAACTGCTAGGAAACATTATCACGAAATGATAAAAACCGCCAAAAAAGAGCATTTCCTTGAAGCCATCACTAGGTCCAACAACAATCAAAAGCAAATCTTCAAAATAGTCGACGACTTCATGAATCCCAGAATCCTTAGGCAAGAGATTCCACCTTCACCCGCCCTGTGCAACTCGATAGCAGACTATTTCGAACAAAAAATTCAAAACCTAATTAAAGACTTTCCAGACCCCCCCGAATCCCTTTTACAGGAAAACCTACCAACTACCAACAAAAACCCGCAGCTAAGCAAATTTGCCCCGGTCAGCATGGAGGAAACTCGCCAAGCTATCCTCTCCATCAAGTCAGGCTCCCCTTTCGATCCGTGTCCCCCTCTGCTGCTCCAAACCATAGTGGACACTGTTAATCCCACTATAGACAACATCATCAATTCTTCCCTTGCTACCGCTGCCATTCCTTCTGAATGGAAACTCGCTGCCGTGAAACCCCTTCAAAAGAAAACCCTTGCCGACCCCACCGTACTTTCCAACCTCCGCCCTATATCGCTGCTTCCACTACTGTTCAAACTCACAGAGTCAGCGGTAAACAAACAGCTGACCACATTTCTGGAGGACAACAACCTATTACACCCTAGCCAAGCAGGTTTCAGAGCAAAACACTCCACGGAGTCAGCCCTCCTACATACGGTAGAGACCCTCAAGACAGCAATGGACCAAGGTAAAAAAGCCGTCCTGATCCTGCTCGACCTGTCGGCGGCCTTTGATACGGTCTCTCATCCCGTATTAATTGGCCGCCTGGCGAACTCGGGACTTGCAGGAACCGCCCTAAACTGGCTAAAAACTTCCTTAGCCATAGAAAGCAAGTCACCATATTGGGAAACTATCGGTCAGACGAGAAGGCACTAAATACAGGGGTGCCACAGGGCTCTAGCCTAAGCCCAATTCTTTTTAACTTATATATGACCCCCCTGATAGAGCTCATCAGCTCCTTCAACATCAGCACAATATCGTATGCTGATGACACGCAGCTCATCCTTGTTCAAGACAACACTACCTCAGCTGAAGAAAATCTGAAAGACTGTCTCACCGCCACTTTTGAATGGATGAGAACTCACCACCTCAAGTGTAACTCAGGAAAAACGGAAATCCTCCCCTTTGGTCAGGATAACCTCTTCTGCCCGAAACAGTGGTGGCCCCAAGATGCTGAGGTCCCGCCAAACACAATCAAATCAGCCCGCAACCTCTGGATTAAGTTTGATGAAGCCCTCTCTTTCAAGCAACAAGCAGGTACCGTGGCAGGGTCCTGCTTTAACATCATCAAGGGCTTGAGAAGGTTCTTCGACCTCCTTCCCCTGACGGCCAGGAAGACAATCGCAGTGGCCCTCATCACATCCCGCCTGGATTACTGCAATAGCATCTACGCAGGTTCCAACAAAAGCGTCCTGCACAAATTGCAGATGGTGCAGAATACCGCAGCCCGCCTAGTACTAAGGCTGCCCAGGAGGTCATCTGCCTCAGCAGCACTTAGAACCCTACACTGGCTGCCCATTCATAAGAGAGTACTATTTAAAATCCTTCTTATCACCTTCAGAGCCTACCACCAGTCGGGTCCCTCCTATCTGTCCCAAAGGTTTGGAAAATACACCCCCTCTCGATCACTCAGGTCCTCCAACCTGAACCTACTGGTGGTCCCTAGATTCAGGCTCTCAACCAAAGGTGGCAAATCATTAGGTTTTTTGGGAGCTAGAGCCTGGAACAAACTCCCCTCCCAGATGCGTCTGATCCCCTCAGAAATCCTATTTCGCAAGGCTCTCAAAACCTGGATTTTTAATGCACCTGACACGTTAGTTCTAAAACTAATCTAACTTAACTCTCTTTAGTTTCAGCACCCCCCCCCCCCCCCCCTAGTTGCCAGCACTTTCCTTTTTCTTCTTTTCGGTGACACCCTTACCACTAGCGCCAAGATGCTCCTTGGAGTGTAAGTCGCGCTTTATAAAAACTGTATCATATCATATCATATCATTGCCCTATGGTCTAGTCTGACCCTAAAAAGACCTCTACTTTTCCTTCAGACTGGCCTTGGTTTATTTATAGGGTTCCCAGTTTTCAGTTTTTACTGATTTTTACAGATAAATACAGACAGAAAACATTTTTTTCCTGTCTGCATTCATTTTTAAATACAGAAAAATACGGAAAATATGTCTTCTTTGGATCTTTTTTTCTACTGTAAATCATGAGTGCCAGGTCAGTAGGTGTATAGATTGAGAGGTAGGGGAGATGAAAAAAGACAATAGTTTTCCTAATGAAGCTTAATTAAGTGCAGATCTACAGTTATTGATGCTATTCTACAATGCACGTGTTTCCAGATAATGCTATTGCCCTGTATACTGCTGAAACCTTTTGGACATTCAAATACGAGTATACATTTATCAGTCAAATAAATGTGAAAATATACCCATGGCAGCTTCAGTTATACAGAAAACACAAAATAGAAATGGATAAATACAGACAAAATTTGCTAAAAATGAATATGGATAAATACAGACAGAAATGTAGAAAAAATAAATACCATAAAACCGGGAGCCCTATTTATTTACTACTCAGTTTTTCACAGCACTTATGACTTGAGTAATGTGATGTTGTGATCAATGAAAAGTAAAACTGTTTATTACAAAATGTGAAAATAGGCATTACAGAGAAATGCAAAATATATGCCATGAAGGCTTAGATAAAGAATACATAGTCAGAAATCAGACTTATTCCTAATAAACAACAAAATCATAAGAGCAACTAACAGAGTTTCAGGAAAAATAGGAAAGTCATCTAAGTTCTAACTTTCAGATTCACAAGGAACACCAACAGCATTTATAAAAGAAAAGCGAAAGTCATCAAAAATATTCAGACATAGTCTGGTGGAGAAAACGAAGAAATTCCTGCTCACCCACAAAACCGTGTTTATGTGTTTACTCATTTTACAAATAGGTAATAGGTAATAAGCAACAACTGCAAATTCAGCATGACATAACTAGCGATAACCCATATTGAGCAAATCACAATGATGTTTGTCACTAAAATAAGCATAACACTATCCAATATCTAAGGTAGAGGAAATCTTCCATTTGCTTCCACTGCAACAGTGCAGTACGGAGATGTACAGCACAATATGAAACATTTTTAAACAAAGATTCATACGCCAGTTTGCTAGCAAACCTGAGGCATCAGAAGTGTCTTTTAGAATATTACTATCGGAACAGGAAAAAGTTTACATTCACAATACATATTCTCTAAGGAAAATAAAAAAAATTGTCACAGTGTCTTGTGCTGCACGAAAACTATGAGGAGAGAAGCCGCTCATGGGGACATTGATTGGGAGATGTAATGAGCAGGAGCAAGATGAACAGAAAACAAAAACAGCATCCATTTTAAAATAATGGTGCCTATGAAAATGTGGCATAACTAAACTGCGTTAACATGCACACTTCTAAACTTCTAAATAAAATAGTTGTAAGTGCAACATTAATAATTCATCGGTCACCAGTATATTCATTATAGAGATCGTTAGTATGCCATAGATAACTCAACAACCAAAATTGCACATTTAGAACAAGCTCTATAAAGGTCTGTGATCAGCACCCGATTCTGAAAATTGCTCCAACACTATTGAACATGTGAAGTGTTTCTGCACATTTATACATACTTTTCAATGCACAATGCGATTACTATGCCTTTAATCAAACCGAGCTGAGATGGAAAATGTAGAGAGACCTTTTTCTTGCAAGTTTATCGATTAAGAGCTAAATTATGACAAAATACCTGTTTTTTTTTACACTGGTTTGTGAAAAGCGTAAAACTTTACAACTTCATGAAGTGTCTAATTTTCCATAGAACTTCAAGAAGGTTACAAGAAAAAAAAAATTGCATCTTCGCACCGACTCAACATGAATAACATGTCATGGAGTCTCTGCATCTGCACATCAGTGGTAGGGCATAGATTAGATAACTTGTGGCTTCCAGTCAGTGAATTGTTCGTTTCTGCCCTACCATGTCTACCAGACATTCATGACTATAGGTGATCGTACTTCACTTCACTATGACACACCTGTGTTTCATACTTGTAATGAATTAAAGAAAAAGGCCTCCCGTTGTTCTTTATCAGAACAATGTTCTAATAGTGCCGCCTAAAATCAAATTTTCCAAACACATTTTGAGATGCTTTTAGTTTGCTTTAAGATATTCCAGAAGACATCTTTTTTTCAGATTTGTTTTGTTTCTTGAGTTTCTAATTTTTCCTATGTTCTTCTTTTCATATACTCTCTGTCCCATACTAGTTTAGAGTTTGGAGGAGGGCGCTCGAAAGGGGGTCTTGATTTTACCAATTAAAACAAAAAATATGTATGTGGAAGGATGCAAAGTAGGAATATCACCTCTTCCAAAGCGAGGCTTTACCTCCTTATGAAGGCGACAGACGTCTGCAAGGCCAGTATCAATGTTTTTCGTGCTTTTTGTAGAACGATTGCCCAGAGCCAGCCTTGGAAACCGAGCTCAGCCCTTGTCTCTAGGAATTCAGCGTGCACGTGGCAAGAGTATTTTTTCTCTGTTGATTGAGTTAGACACATTGGTCCACACTGGCTCCAGGTAAGCGCGAAAGACCATCTTTTGATACTTAGTTGACATGTCAGCTTTTAAGCCTTATCTCGCGCTGCATACAAAGCGTATGTGTATTTGCACTCAGTTTGAAATCGTTTCTGACTTTGTATTGCATATCCAGAAGCCGTGAAGCACTCTGCTTGCTACAGAGGGCATCACAAACTAAGCTTGATGATATTTCTGTTTATAAAAGTGCCTTTATTTTAGAAGCTACTGCTGAGGAGAAATGCCTGAGTGACAGAACTAGTCAGTAAAACACCAATTATTCAACAAGGTACATAATATTTGGAGACGGTGGAGGAAATACCTTAGCTGAGCAGGGACATCTTAAGGATTTTGGGGGCCCTGGGCCAAGCATATTTTGGGGGCCCCTGTGAGGAACAGTTCTGTATTTAAGATCCTACTGCAGCTTTTTCATGCCCTCTATGGCAGAGTCACTGACAGCGCACATACACACTTGTCCAAATTCTAAATGTGATAGCAATGCGTGTTTTCAATATTGTAACACAGCAGCTGCTCGCTAATATTATTGCAAATATGTGAGGTCCTGATTTGATCTAAAAGAAACTAATATTTGGATTCTGCATGAAACATAAACACATTTCTCTCAAAATGTCTGTAATAGACAAACATATCAGCTATATTGAAAATAAAGCAAAGAAAAGTGGTATTTAAAACAATCTATTTAAGAATCATTCAATGACATCAGGGGGAAAATTCTACAGAACAGAGCTGTTTCTATCAGGGGGGGGGGGGGGCTGAAAAGCTGGGGCTCTGGGCCATAACCCACTTTGTCCATACCTTAAACCGTCTCTGTAGCTGAGGAGTACTTACCACCTCCTGACCTCCCAGGGCTCAACTGGTCTGTTTTCTGTATGTCCCGCCTCTGAAGGCCAGAACATGTTGCAGGCAGCAAAACAGCATTGATGGCAGAAGAGAGCGGGATAGCAAAGGGGGAGGCTGGGTCATGGGGGAATCTGGAGAAATGGGATGGGGAAAGGGGAGCACAAAGCAGGATGGCCAAACGTCCCGTATTTCCCTGGACAGTCCCGGTGTTTAGAGGACTGTCATGGTGTACCGACACTTTTCCTAATTTGACATACTTGTCCCTGTTTTTCGGACAAAGGTCAGGCCACCCCGTAAAGCAGAATGAAAAGGTATGCTTTTCTTTCACAGGTGCCCCCGAAGTCTGAAACAATTTAAGTAATTAATTTGTTTCTGTCAGGCAGCACAGAAGCCAGTCCACTGCCCGGTCCCTGCAGAAAAAGAGAGTGGGGAGGAGGGCGGGGAATGCAGGGTGGAGATACTGCCATAGCTAATATTACCTAAACAGAGTTTTTATAAATGTGTGCCTTTCTACACAAACCTACATATATATATATATATATAACAACACAAACACCAAAACTCCACTCAAAGATGGCCCCCATGGATGCGCTATGGTTGTGGTCCGTCTTTTATGTTTACAACGCAACTTACAGAATATGTATGGCTCACCTGCCAGGCTCGATTGACACCGAGGAAGGCTTGTAGCCGAAACGCGTCTGTCTTACTCTGTTTGAGAAAAAAAAATAAGTACTAGCACCAGTCTGGTCTCCGAGTGCTGTTTTCTCACCGAGGAGTTGAGGAATTGGAGCTGCATATATATATATATATATATATATATATATATATATATATATATATATATATATATATATATATATATATATATATATATGTATATATATATATATATTTTTTTGTATTTATTTTTTTTTAACAAAAAGCCAAAGGAACCCAACCCAGGTGAAAGCTGCATATGATTAAGCCGTTGTAGGCGAAACGCATCATGCGATGCTGTCTCCATTAAAGATTTGAACCCAGCACGATGGAGTGGTCGTTTGTGAGTTATCACTGGTAACTTGCGTTGTTTGGTGTAACAAAGGTGTCTGACACACCTTAGAAAACGACCCCGACTCGCAGGGAGAGGCGCTTCACTGTCAGTTTGAGGTGACTTGGAGAGAATCCAGTGTTTGAAGCGCCCACCGGCTGTTTAACTGTGACTCTACGACAGAAGGATGGAAGTGGTCTTTGTTATGGGCCCGCCTCGACTGCGAGGACGAACAAGGTCAACAGCCAGGGTCGGCGAAAGGGTTTTCTCTACGCCCGTCGTGTTGGAAAATGTCTGCTGGATGAGGAGGACAATCTGTTTTTAATCCGGATGGTAGCAATATATAATTTTGGATTGAGCGGCTGGCAGGAAATAAAAGCCACATACAGAACTTTCTCTTTTGAAGGCATTTTTTTAAAGCGGCTGCGAGCTATTCCAAAATAATACTATTTTGCCAAGATCGGCATAGGAGGACATAAACAGAGAAACATGGCAGTAAGGGTGCATTGTGGGGACTGTGGTTTGATGGACACAGCAACAAACCAGCAATGAGAACACAGTGTCTGCAGACAGGTATGATGAAATTACTAAATTTTAACTGAACTTTTCCGAATGTGACTGCTGAGTACTTACGGACACTGCTCCCTTTACAACCAAATAGAATTACCTTGCTGCCACTTTAAAATAAGAGCTATTGGGAACTAGTCTGTCCTTAATGTCTAAAGTTAAGTTTTTTTAACAAAAAGCCAAACAAACCCATCCCAGGTGGAAGCTGCATATGATTAAGCCGTTGTAGGCGAAACGCGTCATGCGATGCTGTCTCCATTAAAGATTTGAAACCAGCACGATGGAGTGGTCGTTTGTGAGTTATCACTGGTAACTTGCGTTGTTTGATATATATATATATATATATATATATATATATATATATATATATATATATATATATATATATATATACCACCAAACACGTTCACGATTATCGAGAACGATGTCCAGGCCACAAATAGTTTTCAGAAACTGGATTTATTCACAGCCCTACTCGACGCGTTTCGGGAATTGCCTTCCCTTTCTCACGAGTGAGACTCGTGAGAAAGGGAAAGCAATTCCCGAAATGCGTCGAGTAGGGCTGTGAATAAATCCAGTTTCTGAAAACTATTTGTGGCCTGGACATCGTACTTGAGAATCGTGAACGAGTTTGGTGGTATGTGAAGGGACTGGCGATCCCGTCCTGGGCCCGCCGCTGCAAGAGGCCACTACAGCTTTGCGCCAAAACTTTTGCTGGAATATATATATATATATATATATCAAACAACGCAAGTTACCAGTGATAACTCACAAACGACCACTCCATTGTGCTGGTTTCAAATCTTTAATGGAGACAGCATCTATATATATAGATATAGATATAGAGATATATATATATAGATATAGATATATATATATATATATATATATATATATATATATATATATATATATATATATATATATATATATATATATATATATATATATATATATATATATATATATATTTTGCCACACGTTTTGTTCGCAGAGCAGGACACAGGTAAGGGCGGTCAAGGCGCTGGGGGCGAACACCTCCAAGAAACATACACACACTCCTTCTTTACCGGATGGAAAGAAGCACGCCGACCAGGCATCAGAATTCAAGGTACTGGTTTATTCAGGCAAAGTGGCAGCACTGTATGCAAAAGGTCAAATCCACTCCTTTGGGCTTTGGTCTGCAATGCAAGTACTTCATAAAGGTTCTGAGGCACAATGTCCAGACGCGTTTCAAGAACTCCTGTTCTCTTTCTCAATGGCGTTTGTGCTGACTAGAGTTCGTGTTACCACCCATTCACTTTAAAGGTCCTGCCCCAAGGTGGGCGTGGCACATTGCATCTTGGGACCTGTAGTGCAGGGTCAGTCACACTCACAGTTACTACGTCGAACTCTAGCACAATGTCTCATTTCAACACCCAGTGGTTCGAAATTAAAGCCTGTCTTGCTGCATGTCGACCAATGTTCTGAAATTTGCATCCATTTCACGCTTGCATCCTTATTGGAAAAAACGCTCGTCTGCCTACAGCCAGTGTGAACCTGTGCCTTTGAATTGATGCTGAATGTGTTGCACGCTAGTGCTCCACCTTCCCACGCCCACAACTTGCACTGGGGCTCAGTGATCGCTGGAAAACTCCGTGCTTGCTGGTATACTCCGTGCTGCTTACCAGGCAAGTGCAGGCGGGTCCTGTTCTTAAAGAATTTTGCCACACGTTTTGTTCGCAGAGCAGGACACAGGTAAGGGCGGTCAAGGCGCTGGGGGCGAACACCTCCAAGAAACATACACACACTCCTTCTTTACCGGATGGAAAGAAGCACGCCGACCAGGCATCAGAATTCAAGGTACTGGTTTATTCAGGCAAAGTGGCAGCACTGTATGCAAAAGGTCAAATCCACTCCTTTGGGCTTTGGTCTGCAATGCAAGTACTTCATAAAGGTTCTGAGGCACAATGTCCAGACGCGTTTCAAGAACTCCTGTTCTCTTTCTCAATGGCGTTTGTGCTGACTAGAGTTCGTGTTACCACCCATTCACTTTAAAGGTCCTGCCCCAAGGTGGGCGTGGCACATTGCATCTTGGGACCTGTAGTGCAGGGTCAGTCACACTCACAGTTACTACGTCGAACTCTAGCACAATGTCTCATTTCAACACCCAGTGGTTCGAAATTAAAGCCTGTCTTGCTGCATGTCGACCAATGTTCTGAAATTTGCATCCATTTCACGCTTGCATCCCACGCCCCAGTGCAAGTTGTGGGCGTGGGAAGGTGGAGCACTAGCGTGCAACACATTCAGCATCAATTCAAAGGCACAGGTTCACACTGGCTGTAGGCAGACAAGCGTTTTTTCCAATAAGGATGCAAGCGTGAAATGGATGCAAATTTCAGAACATTGGTCGACATGCAGCAAGACAGGCTTTAATTTCGAACCACTGGGTGTTGAAATGAGACATTGTGCTAGAGTTCGACGTAGTAACTGTGAGTGTGACTGACCCTGCACTACAGGTCCCAAGATGCAATGTGCCACGCCCACCTTGGGGCAGGACCTTTAAAGTGAATGGGTGGTAACACGAACTCTAGTCAGCACAAACGCCATTGAGAAAGAGAACAGGAGTTCTTGAAACGCGTCTGGACATTGTGCCTCAGAACCTTTATGAAGTACTTGCATTGCAGACCAAAGCCCAAAGGAGTGGATTTGACCTTTTGCATACAGTGCTGCCACTTTGCCTGAATAAACCAGTACCTTGAATTCTGATGCCTGGTCGGCGTGCTTCTTTCCATCCGGTAAAGAAGGAGTGTGTGTATGTTTCTTGGAGGTGTTCGCCCCCAGCGCCTTGACCGCCCTTACCTGTGTCCTGCTCTGTGAACAAAACGTGTGGCAAAATTCTTTAAGAACAGGACCCGCCTGCACTTGCCTGGTAAGCAGCACGGAGTATACCAGCAAGCACGGAGTTTTCCAGCGATCACTGAGCCCCAGTGCAAGTTGTGGGCGTGGGAAGGTGGAGCACTAGCGTGCAACACATTCAGCATCAATTCAAAGGCACAGGTTCACACTGGCTGTAGGCAGACGAGCGTTTTTTCCAATAAGGATGCAAGCGTGAAATGGATGCAAATTTCAGAACATTGGTCGACATGCAGCAAGACAGGCTTTAATTTCGAACCACTGGGTGTTGAAATGAGACATTGTGCTAGAGTTCGACGTAGTAACTGTGAGTGTGACTGACCCTGCACTACAGGTCCCAAGATGCAATGTGCCACGCCCACCTTGGGGCAGGACCTTTAAAGTGAATGGGTGGTAACACGAACTCTAGTCAGCACAAACGCCATTGAGAAAGAGAACAGGAGTTCTTGAAACGCGCCTGGACATTGTGCCTCAGAACCTTTATGAAGTACTTGCATTGCAGACCAAAGCCCAAAGGAGTGGATTTGACCTTTTGCATACAGTGCTGCCACTTTGCCTGAATAAACCAGTACCTTGAATTCTGATGCCTGGTCGGCGTGCTTCTTTCCATCCGGTAAAGAAGGAGTGTGTGTATATATATATATATATATATATTCATACACACATAAAAATATATATAATTAAAGGCACACATTTGCAAAACAATGTTTACACGATGTAAATGCATATATTTATGAAATGCCTAGCATGTATATATATTTATGGTCAAATATTTACAAGGCCATTGTGAGATTGAAGTCTTTAGTCCTACTTTTATGTCTGGCCTGTCCCGGCTTTTGCTTCTCAAAATATGGTCACTCTAGGGCAAAGGGACTTTTATTAGGAAAAATGAGACAGAGGCCCATGAGCCAGGGAGTCTCTGGTAGGGTTTGCCACATACGCACCTGAGGCGGAGCCTTCAAATGGGGGAACTGCTGCCTTTCCTGACCGTTGAAATATTTCCCCATTGCTGCAAAGGCCTCCTAAAGCAGCTACTTTAAATAAAAATGGTGGCACCGGTGAGTTGAGTACAATGGGGTGCTTCCCAGCATTATTACCAGTATCAGGAATTAATTAAAGCAGTCCGGACCAAGATGGCGATAAGCACATCGTGGGAGCTATATTAGTGCCCAAGGAGGGTAATATTCTTGGAGATGGCTAGGTAAGGGGCAGATGTTCTACCACTAAGGGGTAAGACAGCAATGTTTGTAAGCTCATAACTGAAACACATAAGCACTCTTTTACACACTACAGCTGTCTGTGGTTAATTTATTTATTTATAAAGTTTCATATAGTGCGAACATGACTCTTGCAGGTATCAGAGCGCTTTACAATATTGAAGACGACATGTATGGTTCACTCTGTGTTGCTCAATGGCAAACAGTATAGATATAAAAAAAAGTGTGTATTGTCTGCAAATTCAGTGGGCTGGTAACAGGCGCCATTAGACCCCCACGAGCTTCAATGTTCCCCGGGGTAGAAAACACCTGACTAGCTGCACCTGTGACATGGGTTTTCTTACTCTGCCCTTCTGAACCCGTTAAAGCTGGAGGCACGGTTTTTCGCAGGGTGTAGGATATGTCGGGTTCAGCAAACAATATTTGTTTTCATTGACCAATTATGTGTCATTTATAATTCAATTGCAAGGAAATCATTATTCCCTTACATGAACAACCCAATTATTAAGACTAATAATAACTATGAAAATGATGATGATAGTAGTAAAAATAATCATAATAATAATAACACAACAATAACCTGTCAAGGTACACAAGCAGCTACACTACTAATATTTTCATCTTCCAGTCGTTCAACAATTATGTCGACTGAAAGAACTTCCCTCATCGCAGGCGCTGTAGTGTCAGCTTCGTGAGGGCATTGGGTTGTAACTTCATGATCTAGGGTTTTTTGTGTGATGTGTGTGTTACTTAAAACTCTTTAGCAAGTCTGACACTTCTCGTTTGGCACCTCTGTGCTCCCTCTGTACTTGAAGTGATTGAGAAATTGCTGCGTTTATCTCTGTTCTCACTAATGTCTTGTTAATTGTGCTACAGCTGGAGACACACTGAGTGTGCCATTAATGGGGGTGAGACAGGCAGAGAGTGTGGTCGTGATTTAAGTGCTTCCAAATAAAGGCGACCAAGATGCTGAGATTGTCTCTGGGAAGTTGAGGAACAAATTAAACACTTTCCACAAAGAAGGCACATGCTCATGAGATGGAAATTCGTTAAATGAAGACATATTTACACTGTTATGCCAACAATCTAGCGATTTAAGAGTCGTGTAGGAGACAAAAAACATGTATTATTCGTTGTGCTGCAGATTTGGTTATGTGGTTTCTTATTCATATTCTTATTCGTATTCTTATAATTACTTTATTTCGATCTCCATAATCATATAAGTACAAACATACATAAAACCATAAAAACAACATTGCTCCATGACAGTGTTTATCGAATGAGATCAAAGTCATTTATGCATACATAAGAATTTCATTATCTTCCTTAACTTTATTTTCATTAAAAAAAAACAGAGCAGGAGGCACATATTGCTGTAAATCAAAAACACAAAGGCGTCCTACTAAATGCCAGTGTAAAGTGCAATTGGGGCAAAAAAAGATACAAGTGCTTGTAAAGTTTGTAACACAATCACATAAGAGAGCTGAGGCATGATGCCAACAAAGGCAGCGTTGGGCTTCACAACGAATTACAAGTTGAAAATTGCAGCCACAGTTGCAAACATAACATTCGTATAACTGCCAGTGTGCCATTCTGGCGCATGGGCATGTTAGTACCAATAGATTATTTCTCCAAAGTATAGGTTGTGCAACAAAGCTTTAAAGTGCAATGACCAGCCGCGGTCGGTAGTAGGAGTACCTGCCGGACGGTGACGTGGGAACGGGGAGGGGCAGGGTGGGGGGGGGGGGTAGTAAACTATGGATTACGGAGGTCTACAGGCAAGTCAACATATAAATAAATGAACCAAATTTTGTTGTGTGCACTGGATCCCCAAATGCGATGCAGTGCGCACAACAACATTTGTTTTATTTATTTATATGTTTACTTACCTGTAAACCTCTGTAATCCATAGTTTACTACCCCCCCCACCCTGCCCCTCCCCGTCCCCACGTCACCGTCCAGCAGGCACTCCTACTACCAACCGCGGCTGGCAATGGCACAATATATATTAAGATAAATACCGGCAAGGGTTTTATTTTGAAATTCATAATATTCAGCGTAATAGGGTCTATATTACTAGAACTCCTAAACTGAAATAATCAGTGACTGTTGTAGTTATTGGCACAGTTTGAAATCGTTGAAAAAACCTCAAATAGCTACCACACTAGCCCTGAGGAGATCAAACAATTCAAAAATGACAATTCTGTTCACCAAATGAAATTCAGAAAAAAGAAGAATGATGAGAAGCAACACAAGGATTATCAAAATTTGAATTATACAACGTTTCTTTGTTGGAACAAAATTGTTTTCAAAACTCTAATGTATGAAACCTAGGAAATCGAATGGTAAAGATTGTACACACCATAGAGGTGATAGGTTAGAGCAAAACTGTTTATTCTGTACATTTTGGTTGAGTTTAAATTGTGTAAATTCCATGTTTCAAATGCATTATGACTTGAATGAAAAAACGGATTCAATATAAGTCAGTTTTTCATAATGGAATCGCAATTGGACAGTTTTTGAATTAACAGGAGATTTTCCTCATAGCAACTTAACAAGCTGTTAAATGTGCATCAATGCACAGCGTTATGCCACAATAAGACTAGTTTCAGGTCTAACGACATGATGATGTATCAATAACGGGTTAATACCATCTTGACAGATACCATATCATCATAATTATTAGGCCAACCAAGAAGTTAACTAGAAATATCTTTGAGTCTTTTTAAATAAAAAAGATTGACACACACATGGACATTTAAATATGGCCGCCGTTTTTACCCGATAATAGAACATCAACAAACACTGCTACATGTGACCTGCACGCAATGCGCCCGGGAAGTATAAATATGATCTCATTGGTGGAGCGCACTGATCACCTTTGACCCGACGCTTGTGGCTGTTTGCTTCCGTTCTCTCTCAAGCAAGAAGTAAGTACGAAATGTAACTAGCCTTTACTAACGGGGCTCCGTTGTACTAACTCTTTTTACATAGAACGTTTTATGAGTTAAGAATAGACATGGCCTGTTGTCGGTAACTTCAAAACATCGGTTCTGAGATAACTATGTTTAGCTCCGTGTACCAAGCCCACAAGTAAAGTTGAGACTTGTAATTTTGACAAAACACCCTTGGCCAAACATGTCTCGACTTCTGGCAGTAATATGCTTTCAAAGTCAGAATCAGCCAGTTTTCTGGAACCAGTCAATTAAATACAATACAGAGACTGGTTGTACTAAGGTTTGCCCACACATGAGTATTTTCTTCCAACCCGTGGCACTGTCCTTTTATACGACTAGATGAACAATAGCAATAATCCGTTGACCAGACAGTAGAGTTGGCATTTCAAATAGAGAAACAAAATATATAATTACAAACATGCTTAGCGCTGAACACATATTGTTCATTCGTTTCAGCGTTTCCGATTTTAAGTATCGTGAAACACAACCCGTGGTACTGTCTTCTTATACGACTAGATGAACAATAGCAATAACGCGTTGATCAGATAGTAGAGTCGACGTTTCAAATAGAGAAATAAAATATATAATTACGAACATGTTTAGCGCTGAACATACACTGTTCATTCGTTTCAGCGTTTCCGGTTTTAAGTATCGTGAAACACAACCTGGCTTGGAATCCTTAATTGAACGCCATCAAAGGGACAAGTTTATGAATCCCTAAGGTAAAAATGCTTTTTAAATAATGTGGAGAAACACACACACAAACAAGAAAATGTATTAGACCAGACATAAGTGAAAACTTTTCTTCGCTTGTATTCTCCTTTTTCTCACAGGGTATGAATTTACATACTGAACTGCACTACTGAAAGATTACAGTGCAATATGTGTTTTTTAATATAAGTAAGTTATTCATTGTATTAACTTTTTACCTCTGTTAGCATTTAGAATGAAAGCTTTGCAAGCTAGCACTCTCTGTCACCACACTGACTAGTATGTTTAGCTATAATTAATGTACATCTTGAAATGTAAATAAATTAGAAGAAAATGTATATAATAAATGACTATATGTCAGCAACACTTAAAAAGAAGATTTGTTAATTTCATGATTATATCATTCTGTAGGGTCATCCATACTGCACTAAATTCTTCGTCCTGATGATGGTCTTTGGATAAAACCACATAAGACCAAAACGTCGACACACCAGTCCATGTCTACATTCGACATCTGACTTACTGGTTATTCCAACAAGGAGTCATTTCTTCATCTAGTATACAGACTGGATTGTTAATCTTGTGTATTTATGGAATGATTTTGTCGCTGCCTTATACCTAAGATTTACTTACAATTAATTTGATTATGTACCCTTGTAAGATATGAATTTGATTTGAAGATACAAATAATAAGTTTCTTTGAAATATAATCCTTGTGTTGCTTCTCATCATTCTTCTTTTTTCTGAATTTCATTTGGTGAACAGAATTGTCATTTTTGAATTGTTTGATCTCCTCAGGGCTAGTGTGGTAGCTATTTGAGGTTTTTTCAACGATTTCAAACTGTGCCAATAACTACAACAGTCACTGATTATTTCAGTTTAGGAGTTCTAGTAATATAGACCCTATTACGCTGAAAATTATGAATTTCAAAATAAAACCCTTGCCGGTATTTATCTTAATATATATTGCTTGCCCGAGCCCGCAAGGGTATATTGGATCATCCACCCCTTCTAACCAGGCAATGACACAAGGCTGATGTTACAACCCAAAATTCAATATTTGCACAGTGATCAGCAGATATCATCTGTTAAAAAAGGCATAAAAATGATAATCCCATGATTGTGATTTTTCCTATCAGGCTATCACTTTCCTTTTTGAAAAAACAGCACATAGGCAACTGTTAATTGGCTACACTTGCTTTGCCAGTTCTAAGCTAACATTAGGAATCTGGCGACTGAATAGACCACCAATCTGCTTGTATCAGTGCAGAGGACCCTAAAGACCTCCACATTTTGACTGATGCCTAACTTCCTACAGAGAGTGAGTAACCACTTGCTTTTTGATGTTGATATGCTTGGCAAGGTAATAAAATGCGTGTTAATACTTCTGGGGCCTCTCCACCGCCAGAGCATAAATCACCCCGGGGTGCAGTTCTCAGAAAATTGCAACCTACTTTTTTTGTCGCTCGAGTCCTGTACTTAAACCTAATATACAGTTTGTGTGCCGGGGGAGATCTCGTCTATGGTATGGGCTTGTATGACAGAGGCATGCGTGGGTAAACCACGCGTGCCTCTACAATGTTGCCCGAACAATGAATGCGTCTTAACAACGCATGCCTTTACCACGCATACCTTTACAATGCAATTTTGTGGTAAATGCATGAATGATAAAGGGATATGTGTGGTAAAGCTCACACCCCAACCCCCCTGAGCCCTAAAAAACAACCCCCATCCCCCTTGAACCTTAAAACCAATCCTGACCCCCCTGTGCCTTAACAACTACCGCAACCCCACGGAGCCCTTAAACGGTCAGACCCCAAGCCCTGAAACAATATGCGTGGTTATGAAAGAGTGGTTTCGCTTGCGGAGAAACAGCACACATGGCTCAGGCCGCATTGTAAAGACATTTCCCATGGTATACCCATACATGGAAACGGTTTTACGTCAAGGAATCCTATTGACATGAAGCCTCTACAGTTTACCATAGTTTGAATCATAGCAGACTCCCAATAGATTTCTTTAACTCTTACTTTGCAGATTAAGCACATCTCTTTGGAGGAAATCCAAAATGCCTCCAGTCTCATCTTCCACAGTAGTAATCTTATGAAATTCAGCCACGGAATTGTACAAACACATACAGGGGACATAAGATCTTTAAGACTCACTCAGTATATGCTTAGTGCTGCTGTAAACCACAATAGATGCCAATATGTCTAGGGTGACCATATGTCCCGGATTCGCCATTACAGCCTTGGTTTTTCTCCAGCTGTCCCAGCAGATTACATGAAATTTAGCTCATGTTCCGGTTTTTAGAGAAGGTCGACTCCAAACCGCAGGGGGTGATTTTTTATGTTTTACCTAGCAGGGATAGTTAGCATTTGTTTCAAGAAAGTAATTTAATTAACAGGCAAGCTACTGGCATGTATGTATGTATGTACTTACTGCTTGTTTTGTAATTCTCTCCTAAGGAGCGCTGTCATTCTGTGCACTTGCTTGAAGTAAAAATGTAGTCTTTCTTTTATTTTTGTGAAATGTCCCGGTTTTTGGCTTTAACATTCTGGTTACCCTAAATATGTCAGCAGTCTGCACTCCACTATCTAGGGAATACCTCTTTGTCCAAGTCAAAATATAACGGAATCATTTTGTGATTTCTATATTATTGATGTCACAGACTTGTTTCTGTGTTTTCCATCTTCTCTTCGGTCTCTTTCTTTGGGCCACCTCAAACATATGCATCATAGCATGTATTAATAGAACTGTAAACATTTGAACAGTAGTGGACTGGGTCACAAAGTCTTTTTTGCTCTCACATAGGCCTGTGCCTATCAAAACTAGTACATTTTCATATGTGAACAGCCCAGGATTCCTCAGAAAAAAAGCACAAGGTGCTGACATGCATCACGTGTGGTAAATGCAAATGTGCATGACTTGTGAATGCCCACAGAGGATATACCTGACAAAAAGTGTGCACGTCTACAAATCAAAGACTTTCTTCTTCGATTTTCCTAAATGTTGTCATTTTGGTGATTCACAAAATGAAAAGTGCCACAATTGCAGACCTCTAGTCTGCTCCTCGTCCACCATGCATGCTTTGGGGTATTGATCACATTCACAAGTGACTGGCGCACTCATTACAGAAGTGTGTAAAAGTACAATGTTGTCCTGTTTATTTGAATGGAAACCTTTTCCCCTGCAGAAATCCTTCCTATAACACACAAGGGAATAACATTTCCTATGCTATAATGGAAAAACCAAAATATATAGTTTTTTATAGAGATAAATGTGCATATAATTTCAGGGGAGTAAATATCTGTGTATCTAAATCGGCAACTATCAAAAATGTTAAATGCCTCACACTTCAGGAGTCCACGACCAGACCAATTCACGTGGGGGGTCATGTAACCTAGCCTCTGAAAGTAGCCTCCTCGCCTGCAGCCTACCCGGACAGCTCAGACTGGCAAAATGGTCTGCTTGGTCAGTCAAATTTATAAGTTTGAGTGTGTTAGCAAGATTTTCCATCACAACCCTCAAATTTCTAAAATGACCAATATACTTTAGCACAGTCACCACAATTACAACCAGTTCAATTTACTGTCAGATTCTGGAATTGTTTTCGTAAATCTGCTCCTGATTCTGTATGTCGGGAACAGAGGAGTTCAGCCCCTTGTTTTATTTTTAGACCATGTATGTTGTAAATTGTGACTTTGGGTCAAACCTGAATGGGAGTAAACGTGGGAGGAGACAGTGGCAAAATTTGCAAATCATTTCATTTGCATGAGATCCAGGAGCAGAGTCAGAAGGCAATGCACATTAGCTCCCATGGTGCAGTAAATCACAGTTCTTCTCACCAAACGTGGAATCTCCGATCATGACTTCTTAGTGAGCTGGGCTAATATTCAAATGATTTCAATGTGAATGTGCACTTTTAATTATTGATAATTATTGGTGATTTGGGGCTGCACACACAGTGTCCTGCCTTAGTACACTTTATTTAGCGCATGGGTCTGCCGGTGAGATCCTTCATGCACACAAGAGGGCTCAACCGATACAAGTCCTGCCTGAGAGGGTGCACCACAGATGAGACGCCCTACCATCTCTACTGGAAGTGCACGTACGCGCCGGACCTGGTGAAGGTTTTGGCCATTGAGCTTAGTGCCTCTATACCAACATCATGCATCAGCTCAGTGATGTATGGTCTGCTCTCAGGGACACATGCCCTTGGGGACCTCCAGGACTGCTGAAGACTCCTGTGCTGCTTTAAAGATATTCTTCTGTTTTCCAGAAACCTCCTGGTGGTAGGTAAGGAGACATTGGCCCAGGCATGCTGAAAGATGGAACACTGACTCCTGTGTGACTTGCTGCAGTGGAAAGATTTGATGAGGACAGCGAAGATGAAACCTGAGGACCCAAAGGGGTCCCCTTGTAACCTCAGACAGGGGTGGCTAGGAAGGCTAAGGAAACGATGAAGATGACACCTGAGAACCCAAAAGGGTCCCCCTGCCCTTACCTGGAGGGGCCACTAACGTCTTTGTCCTTTTTCTTTTTAACCCAGTAACCTGATGGCGACAGGGGGGAGGAGGATGCAGATGAAAACAGGTGTAGTAAATGTATAGTGATGTACTGTAATGCATTTGACTAACGTGACATTTTTCCTTAACAGGGAAAAGTTTATTGGGATAGCTTGTGCACTTTGTGTGAAGTTTATTACTAACGACTTACGAATATTAGGGCTTTGTGGAAGGTGATTATCTGAACCAAACACGAAGTCCTGACAGAGGAAAAGAAATATATATATATGTAGCGTATGATTTATTGAACAGAGATAATGATCTTTACTACTGAAAAAGAACGTTTTCAAAACTTGCAGCTGTTCTAGTCTTCAGTATGAGCTATCACTGCATATTCACCTATCACTCAAATGTCATCACACCTTGTCATTCATTAACTCACACTTTCGTGCGCACATGTACACAATCACTAATAGGTCAAGCACACACACGTAAAAAATAAAAGCGCCTGCAGCTAGTGGAACAACACTGCCCTCAGATATGAGGCTGTACTAGGTCCATGCTCAATGCCATGGACACACACTGGAAGGTCTGAAGGAAGCAGGAAGGAGCAAGAGGCACTAACCAATCAGAAACAAGGAAATGAGAGAGACTCTAAGCCAACCAATAGTAAATAATGGGCCAGCTCTAAGCCCATTTTAAATTTTAAAAAAATTATTTTGCTGACAGCTCATGCACTCCGTATCAGACAAAACCTAAAAAGTAGGTAGGTTCACATAGAGTAAAAGGAGTTTCTCTCATGGGGGCACGGAGAGCCACTTGTAGAATATTGCCCTAAATTGGATGTAAATTGTAGTCTATGGGGATTTTATTCAATTAATCACACTAAATAAAATTACATGCTCTGTATGACTTCTAATAAGGCAATTCCAAAACACAAAAAACTCCTTAAAGATATATATCCCATTTGCAGGCAGTGGGCAATTTGCATCAGAGAATGCGAGCAAAGTTTTCCTCACCTACAGGCCTGCACAACTGAGTTGTTTTCAGTCACAGTGTTGTGTGTCGATTTAGATACCGTATATAGGTTTCCTGACTTATGCCCTTATATAGGCACAATTCACATTACCCTTATTTAGGCATAGAAATCCAATCCTTATTTAGGCATTATCCATGCTAACCAAATACAGGCATGGCCACCTACATCCGTCCGTCCATGTCTCAACGAGTTCTTGGAAAACCAGACTCTTAAGCCTTTAGGACTTCCCCTTGCTTTGATTATTGATTTCTCCAAGAACTAATTTGTTATGCAGGAACATCTATTCCTTAGAGGTTTATTCATGACGTTCTTCTGCCCGACTTTTACATCAATACTGGCATTCCTAAACACCTTCAAGGTATAAATATACCTTCACTTGCCATGGCAAGTCACGGCTGCATACTTGCACGGCTCCCCACAGCAAGTTCGGAAGGAATTCGAGTCCTCGCCTGATGCACTGACCAGACGCTGTCATCCTCCTCGCAGAGAATCCAGATCCAGCGTTTCTGAGTCCCCTTGCAAGGTGTTAGAGTTCGAGACCTGGAAAGAGATTCCAAACTCTCTCATTCTAAAGAACCTAGAGGGACTTTTGGCAAATCTTGGCAACACCAATCCTAACTATAGCTAAACTAGTCTATAGAAAAACAGCTCCTACTTCTTTCCTCGTACTACACTTAGGTTAGGTACACTGGGGTAGAACTAGCTAGAAGCACCAGATGAGTATTCACATTTTAGCCTGTGTTATTTATGTATGTATTTTTATGAATATATGTCATAGTTACAAACCATGCTATTGCAGCATTTATTTATCTTACTGCTAACGCTGTACGTATTATACTTCGCATTCTGTCTTACGATTGTAGCAGTTGATATCTCTTGCACGAGAAATAAGACTGTTCTATAAACCCTTTATATTGAAACACCCGTCTACCCATTTCTGTGTACACTCTGTAGAAACGACGCATGCATGATTAACTGGGTGAAATTGTTATCTATTGTTTCCACGATTCTGAGACTGTTCCGATTCTAAGGAAAACAAAGTTGTCATGTTTATGAGGTTGTCAGAAACGAATCCCTTCTTGTTCATTCGAGAAGTTTCTAGTGACCTCTGAGTTAGCGGGCACACACAAGTAATTAAGTTTAATGTACTTGATAGAGGCATACTGACCTCAATCCTATGCCACAACTGTAGTGTATATTATTCCAATGCGCAGAGCCTATCAGGGATATAGGAACTACATTACATGGTACCCAACGGTTTGGTAAGGCACTAATTTAATGCTAGATACTGAAGTAACTCAGTCGTGCTTTTCTCAGAGACCCCTACTCATAAAACTCCATAAGATGACTGAAGGGGGTAGGGATAATATCCGCCATAACTGAGTAGGACAAAAATCCTATTTATTAGCTGTTTGGTTTGTTCAACGTTGAAGGAGACAGTGTTCCAAAATATTATGCACCTTATCTTTGTTCACTTGAAACTTGCTCTGCACCGAAAACAGCACAAACATCGGAACCGGTGGAGCTGTACCCGACAAAGTCGCAGCAGCTTTTTATTATACAGGTTTTAATGAAACTGATGGAGATTCGATAATCATTGCTCCAAATTTAAGGAGAGCCATCACTCTAAAACATGGCCGAATACCAAGAGGTGGTAGAGTAGTTTTTGTGATAGCGGGACATGAATCTCACCAGACAGAGGTATTCTACTCATGGATAGTATTCCCTGAATCACACCCAGTAACTAAAATGTTTCACTTCTACAAAGAAGATGATCCACCTGAGGAATATATTCCTTTCGAGAATGTTGAAATTCCACTCACATAACAGGAGCATAATCTCTGGTTTAAAGGCGCCCTGAAACATTACAATCACATTACCAGGCTCGGTCCACTAGGCAGACCAGGAGCAACATGGCAGATTTTAGCTGGTTACACACCTCATCCAGACATGGAAGAAATGTCAAATGATGAATTACTTGCTCAACTCAAAGAGTTAATCAAAATTTATAGACAATTGGCTCAATATGTCATGCGAACTTTCACAGTCCAACCAACAAAGCTATTCCAAAACAAACCTCCCACCAGGGGAATACGCTAAACATCACTCCACAGACTTTACACGCAGTCATGGGTAAAATGCCCACAAAACATGAACAAATTCCATTCTGGATAGCTCAAAAAATTACTCAAATCGAAGCGGTATTTCCTAATACCAGCCCTTATGAGAAACACAGAATTCTAACAATCTGTTTACCAATGGGGATAACATCACATCTGGAAGACTGCACCACTTGGGGCACAGTCTTTGCTGCTATCTACACTAAAACACATGGTGTTCCGTCTATGGCAGTAATACCTGATGTCCTGAAACAAATTCAAAACGAATACGGGCAGAGCCTGCTCTGAATTTAGGTATGAAGTTACTGAAAAATTTAGAACAGGTCTCAACAATAATATTATCTAATATTAAAGGAGAAGCAGTATCAGTGGCAATCCGCCAGAAATGAAGGGAATTTGATATAACAGAACAGCCACAAGAATTAGCCAGAATAATTGAAAAATCCTATGAAGAATTAGGCAGAGAAAGTTTGGGTGAGAAACCAGTTAAACCACAACTGTTTGGAGGTCCTGAGAAGGACTCTATTAAACACAATCCTACCTCTTCTAAAAAGAAGTGGGAAAATAACATACAACATTCAAAAGAGAAACATTCTCAATCCAGAGGTAGGGCTACTCGAAATGAGCTCTTTGAAAGGAGGTATAACCTCAGTAATAGGGATAATTTGAGAAAACCTTATAGATATCAAGCTACTGATACACGTTCCTCTCGTACCTTTTAGATACCGTCACAGACATCTGAAAGAAGGGGACAGTTAGAACTAACAGAAGAAACCCGTGAAGTCCAAAGACGATCAACCTGTTCAGAAAAACAAACCAAAACCTCAATTCTCCAAGATGAAGGTAGCAGGTCTGAAGATCAGACATGCAGATAATTTTGAGAACACAACTCAAGAACGGAGAATGGGTTCAGACAATGCTGGACAGTGCAGCAGAAGTAACAATAGCTGGTCAGAACCTGAAGGGACTTCTGGAGACAGTGGACTTGAATGAGGACATTCAAGTTGAGACTGTAGACACCAGGGTAAGCTCTCCACATAGGTTATATGAAATACCACTCCGGATGGAGTTAAAAGTGAAAGCTCTCTTTTGGGAGCATCTTTCAAGGGGTTATGATATACTTCTAGCAGAACAGGACTGGCCACCAGAATTTGTCTAGGAGTGCCCACATGGCAAAGACATCATTATGCCAGCCTTCTGCAACCATGTTCCAGTACATTTAAAATATACTTATGCTAGGAAATGGGAAGTGACCCAGGCCCCAGCATTATACAAAAATCATGTAGGATGGGATGAGGATTCACCTCATCAAAAGATCCAGTTAGAAAATCAACCAACTGCACAAAGGCAGTACCCGATTAAGCAAGAAGATAAAAACATGTCAGGGAGGTCTTAGATCAACTTAAATACCACAGGGTGATTGAAAAATGCACCTCATCAATGAACAATCCTTTGTTTACTGTTTCCAAACCAGACAATACTTATCATCTAGTTTTGGATTACAGACACCTAAACTCTTATTGTAAAACATTTGCTGTGCAAAATGCACACAGTACAGCTTTAATGAATAACATTGTGCATAAAAAATATAAAACCACATTAGATATTTCTAACGGTTTCTTTTGTCAAAACATAGCACCTGAAAGCAGATATTTGACAGCTTTCTCAATAATGGGGACCCAGCGTCAATTTTGTTGACTCCCACAGGCGTTCAAGAACAGCCCGGGGTTATTCTCAGCAAGGGTAACAGAGTTGCTACACATTTATGATGAAGAGGCATTGTCATATGTTGATGTAGTCTATCTGTCAGATGATGACCTGGACAGGCACTTGAACAGGGTGAACACCATTATACTGGGCTACGCCCCTGAGGGTTATAAATTCAATTTTAAAAAATCAAGAATTGCCCATCTCAACGTCCTTTTCCTAAGATATGAACTATGAAGTGAAGGCAAAAGCCTGGCAGCCAACTTTTTAGATTCTGATCCACGCAGAAAGGGTTCAACCTCTCTACAAATTAATCAAACTTGATTTTAAAATCACGCATTGGACATAGGAACACACAGATGTCCTGTGTTCACTTAAGGCAGATATGTTAGCAACAAAACACTTAAAAACAAGTGTAAACCTATGCAACTTAGTGATCAGAATCATTCCGGGTCAATGCGGATTCACCTTCTAAACTTTTAACGAAGATGAAAAAGTACCAATTGCATACAAATCACATTTGTACATACAAGCAGAAATGACATTTACATCAACCGAAAAAATTCTGACGGTAGTTCAAACCGCAGTAGCAAAAGAAAGCGTCCTAGCAGAGGGGAAACACATTATGGTCGTAACTCCTGTACCAACCTTAGCGGCAGTTACAAAAGCGAGCATTCGAATACAAAAGCTTTTCATCCAAGATGGATATAATGGGTTAAATCACTTGCTGAATCTGATGTTGAATATGTTTTTGATCCTTATTTGAAAACACAACCGTTCCTGCAATATGAACATGAATGTCCTCTGCCTACTGAGATTCTCCCTCTTGACCAGTATGAATTTATAATTTATACTGACGGATCTGCACAACCTGCTACGGGGGGTAAGCAAACTTATAGTGCAGCATGTGTGATCGTTAAAGGTCGAATGCGTGATGGCAAATTCAGACTAATGGTCACAAAAACACAATCTCCAGGAGATTGTACAGCTCAGCGAGCTGAACTACAAGCATTCAAAATGGCACTTGAAAATACGGATCGCGAATTCCCCACACTGATAGTGTGCAATTCCTTTTACTGTGTTCAATCATACAATGAATATTTACAGAATTTGCTTCAAAATGGTTTCAAAGATCCAAAAGGTGGCACTATCAAGCACTAAACGCTTTTGGAACAAGTAGTTCAGTTGTGAAATGGACTACAAAACACTCACGTGATACACACGCTGAGTCATCAACACAATGGCGTTCACGTTGAAGGGAATTTATTGGCTGATGAAGCCACAAAGGGGGCTGTAAAAACGGCATCCGTAGCTGCAATCACTAGTTCAAAAATTAAAATAGACAGTGAAATAATACTGGCTGTCAATGCTTCATACAAAGGCAACGGTGCAGTGTTACCTAAAAAGTTTCCACTCAAGTACTTGTATATAGTTGATGCGAACAGCGTTCTGTTTGCTCGAATCCCTGGAGTGGGGGATAGGGTAATTCCAAACATGGAACGAAGAACAGCTTTGATTTATGAAGCACATCTGGGAGAGGGTCTGACACATCAGGGGATCTCTAAAACAATTTTAATACTAAAAGAGATGTACTGGTGGCCAAGAATGAATACACTGTTTCACATCTTCATCAATAACTGTATAGACTGCAATAGACATCGCAGTACAGAACACCACCAGACACCTGACTACGATGTAGCCAGCCCAGTACAGACACCGTTGCTAGACAGCATTAGACTATCTACTTGCAGGCGTCCCTTAGGACGAATGCAGTCCCACAAACACTAAATCAAGGTTACTATGGATGTGGCCTCAGCGCTCGGCTGACTCTCAAACTGTTATAAAAGATTTGCAAGTATTTATCCGCACATACGCAATACGCACACTACTCTCTGATCAGGGCCCTGCATTTAGCTCTTGAACTTACAAAGAAGCCATGTCCAGTTTGGGCGTAGCATTGCAGTATTCTTCTCCATTCCATCCTGAGTGAAATTCTGTTTTGGAAAGAAAAAACTGGGACATATAGCAGTCTATAACCACTAGGGTATTAGGTTCGGGTGATGGGTAGGTCAAACATCTTTATGGGGTCCATTGATCATTAAATAATTTGCCAAGAAGTTCTCAAGGGGTTGTCACTCCATATGAGGTTCTATTTGGGACTAGAATGTTGGTACCGGACCTTGACAAGAAGGGCACAGTGGTGGAAAATAAAGAATTTGATATCAAAGATTGTTTGGCTGTTTTACCGGACTTAAATGAACTAAGATCGAAGCAAAGCAACGTATTCCTGAAGCCAACCACCACTGGCGAAACACCAGCCATCCCAGCAAGGCCTGTCTGGATCCCAAAGATGGGTGATCTAGTCAGAGAAAAGATCATGGACAAGAAGGAATTTGGGCCTTCTTGCCTTCTTACAGACAACCAGTACCTGTCCTAGCAATCCACGGATCAAGAATAGTACTTTTGCCGCCCCTTGCTGGTAAAAAGGAGAAAAGATTTGTGTCCATTGACCTGATCAAACCACACTATGTGGCCGATACTAAGCAGTAGGCCAAGTGGACTCCAACAATGTAGCAGACGCACTCCTCTAGCTGCAATCCAAGAGGTTCAAACTGAGAGACTCGTCACCTTTGAAGATTCTACACTGAGAAATAAAGGAATGAGCAACAATGCTATGGAACTCATTCCTCTTGAAACCCAAATAACAGTTTGTCCTGATACACCTATATACAACGAAGTAACAAGTGATCAACTGGTTCCAGCGATTTCAACGAATCCTGATGCAATTCCAACCATTGACAGAACTGCCTCTGGCTATTTCATTAACTTTGATACACTTTCTGAGGATCCTAGCGAACCTGAAACGACGCCAGCACAAAGAACTTTCAAAGAACAAGCAACAGAATTTTTTAATCTCCTGAAAAAGACTTATCTGGTTTCACTATGGATTGAACTATGGATTGTTTTGGGAATATTTTTCTTTCTACTTTGGTTTGCTCTTGTAATACCTCTGGGTATGCTGATAAATGGAAAATATATTCAAATAGACACAGCAAGTAAAAGAGTGAACTTACTTCTCCAGCCACACAAATCATCCCATCGTGAAGCAAGAGACTTGTCAGCAGTGAACATCACAGCTGTTCCTATACCAGATGGTATAGTTTGGGACAAAACCGAATATGATATTTTTGGCCCGTCTGAACTTTTGAAGAATCTACACTTATTTAAAATTTCTTTAAGTGACTTTATTTCCTCTAGTACCTTTTCTGATGATTGGGACTCCAAGACTGTTAATAACATGATGTCTGATCTAGAAATGTCTGCAGTTTTCACAAATCATGAATATGTGAAGGGTTCATCAGACTATGAACAAATGTATTGTTATAACCATTATGGCCATCATTTCTTGCATAAGACTGCAACACCTAGAAATGTATTTATGTATAACCAATGGGAAAATTGTCCTACACCTCCAAAGGGTAGCTCCAAAACCTTTGCAAAGAAATTTCCATATTTTTTAGGGTTCAACTTGTCAAATACAGAAGACAGGAACGAAAAATATGTTTACCAATACAAAACAGATTTATTCTGCAGCCTTTATTGCCCAACTGTCTAGACAGGGTTTCTACTTTTGGAAAGACAACATTGAGACTAAATATGTCTGGGGTACAAAAGATTCGCAAGTGCAGGGTGTAGGAGCTTTGTTTAGAGCTTGTATCATCCCTGAGCAAATTATGTTTTTGAATGACAGTGTCCAAAAAATGTCTTGCCTTGTGATAGCCAAGATCAAAGACATGAACACTCCATCCATACCAGCACCTGCAAGTAATAGCACTACACAAGGGGAGGTCGACGTACATAATATTTTGCATCCCAACAGATCTGATCCAGAATGGCAAAAATGGTTGCTCTGGCCCACAGACACAAACAACTGTCAAGATTGATTCCTGAACAAAACACAGGGTTTCACTATCAATAGTCCAGACCCACGCTATGTTCAAAGACAGCATTTAGGGGTAATAACAGCATACAGTGTAGGGAAACTTTGCCTTGATTGGCTATAGAAAGCTACACTAGAGGATGTGAAACAACACTTAAGAAGGCGCAGACCTTAGGGAATTCTTGCTAGATCCAAGACGACCGTGCCAAAAACGTTTCATGTATACCGGTAAGTACACTGCTTATAATGAAATATGGAAGGGTACCCAAGCCGAAACTGCAGAAAGAATACAAGAAATTGATCGTATTTATTTAGAGAAATCTCTCGCTGTAGTAGACAATGGGTTAAAGACTCTGTCGTCCAGGATATATTCATTGGACAGCATTGTATTATCTGCCATAAACATTATGGAATAAGATTGGTCATGTTGCAACATGGTCAGTCTCAACTACGTTCTATCATGCTATTAGGCTGGGCGCTACAAAACCTGGGTGCAAGCTATGTGCCTTGGTATTTAATCAACACTACGTTACTGTTTTCAGAATTCAATCTCACTGATAAACAGATCAAACTGGCACAAAGGGGAGCAGACTATACGGTGCTGAGCATTGAAAAACTGGAAAAAATGACCATCCACAGTGGCAGAAAAACCAGCTACTGAGTGGATCATACATGGTAAAATTAGTCTGCTTGTTACAACTTTCCATTTTACCTAAAACATACCAGAAGGCAAATATGAAAGGTTGGGTAAAAATACCTCAAGACATCCTGGGATTTACCTTACACACACAGATGTTGGAGTGGGGTGTGAAGTATTTCTTAGCGGTACAAACTGTGGAAGCACACTAAGAGGTTCTCTCCTATGCCAGGGTATTAATTTATACGGCCTCTAATGGTTCCACTACAAACTTATCCTGTCACCAGCTGCAGTGATCAATCCAATTTTTTGACAACTTTCGAATGGAAGTTGCCTCATATTGAATGATCACAGCTTGTGAGAAATCCTAAGAAATCGTAGACCTAGCTATTTACTTGTAGTTGATGTAATGCTCCCTCCAAAGACAAGATTTAATTAGTCTAAATAAGGTAAACTTTCCATTGTTGTGACCAATGTTTGTTGAAGAATTGTTGCGACCAATGCGTGTTGCAGAAATCCTATTGGTTTTTGACAAGGCAGATGCTCAAGACATGTGGTATTTTTGTTAGTTGAAACGTGTATGTAAATTAACACG
The DNA here is from genome assembly GCF_964263255.1 of Lissotriton vulgaris. Taxonomy (NCBI): domain Eukaryota; kingdom Metazoa; phylum Chordata; class Amphibia; order Caudata; family Salamandridae; genus Lissotriton; species Lissotriton vulgaris. The sequence goes on from NC_141687.1 coordinate 903,242,254, forward strand.
TTTTGGGGCGCGTTTCAACAGTTTATTCCAACTCAGGACTGAACGCGTGACTGGTATCTATTTAAACCCCCGCCCGTCCATTCCCAGCGCTTCGCTTTGTGTTAAAGCGACTCCTACCTGGTTCCGTAGTTCCAAGCCCCCATTCCAGATTTTAACAGGAGGCATCCGACTGGCTTCTCCGCTCGCCCGGCGTTCATCTGTTGGTTCCGGTTTCTTCCCCTCAGCAAAAGCATCCGGTTGGATTTCCTTCATTCTGCTTCCTGTGGAAAGAAAAGACAGAAGACAAGACATCAACAAAGACTGTTGCCTTGCGCAAACTTGCGGTAACATTTATTTCCTTTCCAGCAAGATACCACTAAGAATAAATACTTGTCTCTCGTAATTTTTGGGAGAAATTATTGCAAAAGACATTATCGTGGCTCTTCAAAGACGCTAGTAAAAGCGAAAGTTTAAAGATAATGAAGAATCATTCTTGGCATGATTATTTTCACGATTGACATTATTGAAGCTTGTGAAGACTTTAACGGACAATAATCAAAGACTCCCCAGAAGAACGTTGAGCATGTTAAAAGGCTGAACTAAGCTAATTATTTTTGTTGCTAAAGAACTGTGAGCATGCTAAAGGTTGAACTAAGCCTATAATTGTTGTTGCTGTTTTTGTGCATATATTTATTTCAGACCCCCATTTAGAGGCTGAGACTGGTGCAGATAAGGTATAGGAAATTCTCATTTGATAAATATATTTAATCAAACTGTAGAACGACTCGCCATAATATTTGTGTATTGCTGTTTATTTTTTTCTTTTTTTCTTTTGAAAGGTCAAGAAGCAATGTGGAAAAACTCATGCATAAAGTTACTAAGTAGAAAGTCTTAAAATTCAAAGTCCACTTTTCACGGTATGTTTACGTGTAAAACTTAACAGTGCATTCAAGTCTATTTTTATTTAGTTAATTGAAAGAGACACATATCTTTTTACTTATTTCTTTCTAGGACAATCTTCCACCACATTGGCCAAGGCAAGTGCCAGCGATTCCAGAATAGTTTCCCTGGTCCCCGAGAGACATAGGCTAGAAACCATTCCCGAAACCGACAACAAGTTGGCAGTGTTTTGTCTCTCTCTCTCTCCCATTCCCCCTTCCCCCGGGGATCAGTCAGGAATAGTAAGCTCATCACAACCTTGCTTTTCTGGCTGGTTTCAGGTGGAGATAGGGATCAGCAGCATCAAGAAAGGAACAAACCGGAGTTCAGGTGGGTGCCTTTGCGACAGAAAGCGAAGTCAAAAGAAACCCTAGTTCCTTTCTTGATCCTGCATCATGAAGTTTGGGGAAGATACACTAGATTCATCCCAGCTCACAGCAATGGTCCGTAAACTTGTATTAGATATGAATAAGTTAAGACAGGAAAACCAGGCCTTGAAACAAGAACTGGATAAAACGAGGACAGGATTCACTAGTTGGAGAGATTCTGATCCAGGGCCCTTTAAACCTGTCATCTCGCCTGCTAAATTGAATCCTCACTTCAGTGTTCTTTTAGCAACCTCTGGGGCAAGTGCGGAACAGAACCTTCAAGTCACATTAGTCTCTCCAAGTCCAGTTCCCTTGTCCAATCCAGAGCGTTTCATCGGGATAGTGCTCGTTATTCCACCTTCATGAGTCAATGCCAATTACACTTTATGTGTAAACCACAGATTTTTACTACAGACACATCCAAAGTTGCATTTATTATTTCTTACTTGGGTTACAGTGGCAGCTAATTGGGCCATGCCTTTTGTTGATTCCAATGATGCCCTGCTTCATAATCTTGCTGCTTTTAAAACAGCAATGTCAGGTTTATTTGAAAAAGACGTTTTTATTCATGCTTCTGACAACAAACTATTAAAACTTCATCAGGGATCCAAAGACCTCGTAACTTATGTCACAAATTTTAATAGATTGTTGTCAGAAACCCATTGGCCAGAGGATAAAAGAATTTCTTTATTTTATCGTGGGCTTCGAGATGACCTGAAGGACTCCCTGGCCCATATTGTAAATTTGCCAGTTGATTATACCTTGTTTTTAGACTTAGTAGTAAAACTCGACCACTTGTGAGGTGAACGTAAAAATGAGAAGCCAAGAGGAGATGTCAGGGCCCTACATTTTAGAGTAGAAAAGAAAGATTCGGAAGATAAAAATAATCACCAGGAACCAATGCAGACTGGTGTTCTGAAAGGGCCACTTTCTTCAGAAGAAAAGGAACGCAGAAGAAAAGGCAATCTATGCCTCTACTGTGGCAAAGCTGGACATTTTGCCAAGGATTGTCAGCTTATGCCTAATAAAAAGAAAACAGTTGCAGTAAGTGATTCTAAATGAGCAGATACGGAAACTAATTTCCCAGGGGAAAGCTGAGATTGTGTCTTCGGGATCACATGATGTTAAGATCTCTCATTATGCCACAAATGTTGTAACAAGCACCCCTGAACACCTAACTCTATTGACTTCCATTTTTTCTGCTCAGCATAGACATAGTTTAGCTGTGATGATAGACTCAGGAGCCACAGGTAACTTCTTTGATCTTGTATTAGCAAGTAAATTAGGAATAGCACAAGTCCCTAAGTCAGAACCAGAAGTAATTAGAGCAGTTGATGGGTCAGCTTTATCTTCTGATTTGATAAAATTCCATACTAAACCACTAACTATTGTAGGTGAGAACGGACATACTGAACAAACAATGTTTGACCTCATAGATACTCCAACATTTGGTGTTATTCTGGGAGTTCCCTGGTTGGAACAGCATAACCCCAAGATCGACTGGGTTAAAAGAACTGTTACTTTAGACTCACAATTTTGCAGAACACATTGTTATCAAGACACTCAAGACCCAACACCCCCTTTATTTTGTTCAGCAGTTGAATCTGATCCCCCACAATTACCTGGGTAATATTAAGAATTTTCAGAGCTCTTTGACCCTGTACAGGCAACAAAATTACCACCACATAGGATATATGACTGCCGAATAGATTTGCTCCCTGGCGCAGTTTTACCCTGTAGTAGGATTTATGCTTTGACTGAACCAGAGAACCAATACCTGAAAACTTATCTTGAGGAACTCCTTGAAAGGGGTTTCATAAGACACTCCATGTCACCTGTTTCTTCTCCACACTTTTTCTTATCTAAACAATCTGGCGATTTGAGAGTCTGTATTGTCTAACGCGCCATGAATAAAGCATTGATTAAAAATTGTTACCCCCTACCACTGATCCCAGTATTATTAGACCAAGTCAAGGGATCTAGTATTTACACTAAAGTTGATTTGTGTGGCGCATATCATTTACTGTGAGTTAAAGAAGGTGACGAGTGGAAGACCTCATTTCGCACAAAATTTAGATTGTACGAATATACTGTAATGCCTTTTGGCTTTTGCAATGTGCCGGCCGCATTTCAGTATTTTATCAATGAGGTTTTGCATGATTTATTGTATGTGTGTGTCATAGTTTACATCAATGACATTTTAATTTTCTCAAAAACTGTTGATGAACATCCTACCCATGTTCGTTCTGTACTGCAAAGATTAAAAGACAACTCTTTGTACGTAAAACTTGAGAAATGCGTGTTTCACACTCAAAAGGTCAAATTTTTAGGTTATTGTCTCTCTCCTGAGGGTATAACGATGAACCCAAAAATGATTGATGCCATTTTGAATTGGCCCACTCCATCTTCTGTTAAAGATACTCAACGGGTACTAGGTTTCGCCAATTTCTATTGGCGCTTCATATCTAACTTCTCAGAAATTGTGACACCAATCACTCGTTTGCTTAAAAAAGGGGTGAAATTTCTTTGGAATTCCGAGTCTGAACTGGCCTTTTCTACATTAAAAAAAGCTTTCACCTCAGCACCCATCCTAATCCATCCAGACCAGATAAACCATTCTTTGTAGAAGCTGACGCCTTCTAAACAGCTTTAGGAGGAGTACTGTTACAGAAAGATTCAACTACTGGACGCCTTCACCCTATCGCCTTTTATTCATGTAAACTACTGGCTGCTGAGCAACACTACACTATTGCAGAACGAGAATTGTTGGCATTTAAGGCAGTGTTTCCCGAATGGAGACATCACTTGTTAGGAGCAAAGCATACTATCACCATATTCTCGGATCACAAAAACTTACAGTTTTTTACAACCATCAAAGCTTTGACTTCTAGACAAATGCTTTGGCTACTGTTTTTCAGTGAATTTGATTTTATCATTACATACCGTCCTGGTGAAAAGCAACTTCTCTCAGATACCTTGTCAAGGTTAGTCTGCGTTAAAATACCAGATACTAAAACTGATTCACCCAACATTATTCCTTGAGAGATAATAATAGCCATTACTACAGCCCATACATTTTTAGCTCAGGTTAAATCCCATTCTCAGAATTTGGACAGACAAAAATGGCTTCTACAAAAAGAGAATTCAATGCAGGAAGGTTATTTCTTTCACAAAGACATAATATTTATTCCTCAAAAAGAACTACAGCCACAGATCTTAAAATGGAACCATGATACTAGTACAGCAGGTCATCCTGGGATAAATAAGACTCTAGAATTATGTCAGAGATACTTTTGGTGGCAAAACATTAGTCAGGATGTCCAGCGATACGTGAAATCATGTCCAATTTGTACCAGACAGAAAGCATCCCACCAGTCTCCCACAGGGCTTTTTCAGCCGCTGCCTATACCACCATCTCCTTGGCACACACTCAATTTAGATTTTATCACAGATTTACCAGAGCCCCACAAATTCACTACCTTGGTAGTCATTGATCAGTTATCAAAAATGTGTTATTTTTTTCCCTTAGTGAAACTTCCGTCAGTGATAGAAATCAGTGACATCTTTGTTAAACCCATAGTTAGATTACACGGCCTGCCAAGTAAGATTATTTCCGACAGGGGCCCTCAATTTGTTTCTGAATTCTGGAATCAACTGCGTAAACATTTAAAAATAAAAGTCGCCCTATCATCTGCCTTCCATCCACAAATGGATGGTCAGACAGAAAAACTTAATCAGTATCTAGAAAAAAGTTTGCGATGTCTAACCTCGGCAGTATTAGCCAATTGGGATGAGGTTTTATCCCTAGCTGAATTTTCTTACAATAATAGCTATCATTCTGCCTTAGGTTGTTCTCCTTTCTTTTTTCTCACTGGAATGCATCCACGATCCCTCCCTACCATCCTGCCAGATACTTTCCACACAATGCCAGCAGTGACTGAAATAATTCATCTGTTACATAACTTACAGGAGCAGGCCAAAAGGAGTTTAGCCAAAAACAAAGTAAGAATGAAATTAGCAGCAGATAAACATAGGAGCCCAACACCAAACTATAAAATAGGAGATTTAGTTTGGTTATCTACTAGAAACATTCAGATCGAGGGCCCAAAGAAACTGAAGCCACGATTTATCGGTCCTTACCCAATTGAAAAGATCCTAAACCCAGTCTCCATCAAATTATCCCTGCCAAAAGATTTTACCATTCACCCAGTATTTCACGTGTCTCTCCTGAAACCAAATGACCCTAACACAAGGCAGGACAACCCACCTCCACCAATAGTTGTTGGTGATCATATTGAATTCGAGGTTATTCGCATATTGGATGCAAAGCGTATTCGTGGTCTTCTACACTATTTGGTTGATTGGAAAGGTTATGCCGCTTCTGAGCGCTCATTGGAGCTCGATACACATGTGCATGCTCCACCCCTTGTGAGATCTTTACATGCTTTTCATCCGGAAAAACCTCGCTCAATAAGAAGACCTTTGGGGGGGAGAACTGTTGGGAGAAATCCTAAGAAATCATAGACCTAACTATTTACTTGTAGTTGACTTAATGCTCCCTCCAAAGACAAGATTTAATTAGTCTAAATAAGGTAAACACTCGATTGTTGTGACCAATGTTTGTTAATTGTTGTGACCAATGTTTGTTGAAGAATTGTTGCGACCAATGCTTGTTGCAGAAATCCTATTGCTTTTTGACAAGGCTGATGCTCAAGACAGGTGGTATTTTTGTTTGTTGAAACTTGTATGTAAATTAACACGTTTTGGGGCGCGTTTCAACAGTCTATTCCAACGCATGACTGAAGGCGTGACTGGTGCCTATTTAAACCCCCGCCCATCCATTCCCAGCGCTTTGCTTTGTGTTCAAGCGACTCCTAACTGGCTCTGTGGTTCCAAGCCCCCATTCCAGATTTCAACAGGAGGCGTCCGGCTGGCTTCTCTGCTCGCCCGGCGTTCATCTGTTAGTTCCAGTTTCTTCCCATCGGCAAAAGCATGCGGTTGGATTCCCTTCATTCTGCTTTCTGCAGAAAGAAAAGACAGAAGACAAGATGTCAACAAAGACTGTTGCCTAGCAACCCAGCGCAAACTCGCTGTAACATTTATTTCCTTTCCAGCAAGATACTGGTAAGAGCAAATACTTGCCTCTCATTATTTTTTGGGGAAAATCATTGCAAAAGACATTATAGTGGCTCTTCGAAGACGCTAGTAAAAGCAAAAGTTTCAAGATAATGAAGAATCATTCTTGGCATGATTATTTTCACGATTGACATTGTTGAAGCTTGTGAAGACTTTAACGGACAATAATTAAAGACTCCCCAGAAGAACGTTGAGCATTTTAAACGGCTGAACTAAGCTAATTATTTTTGTTGCTAAACAACTGTGAGCATGCTAAAGGTTGAACTAAGCCTATAATTGTTGTTGCTGTTTTTGTGCATATATTTATTTCAGACCCCCATTTAGAGGCTGAGACTGGTGCAGATAAGGTATAGGAAATTCTCATTTGATAAATATATTTAAACAAACTGTGGAACGACTCGCCATAATAATTGTGTATTGCTGTTTCTTTTTTTCTTTTTTTCTTTTGAAAGGTCAAGAAGCAATGTGGAAAAACTCATGCATAAAGTTACTAAGTAGAAAGTCTTAAAATTCAAAGTCCACTTTTCAGGGTTTGTTTACGTGAAAAACTTAACAGTGCATTCAAGTCTATTTTTATTTAGTTAATTGAAAGAGACACAAATGTATTTACTTATTTCTTTCTAGGACAATCTTCCACAACATTGGCCAAGGCAAGTGCCAGCGATTCCAGAATAGTTTCCCTGGTCCCCGAGAGACATACCCTAGAAACCATTCCCAAAACCGACAACAAGTTGGCAGTGTTTTGTCTCTCTCTCTCTCTCCCATTCCCCCCTTCCCCGGGGATCAGTCAGGAATAGTAAGTTCATCACAACCTTACTTTTCTGGCTGGTTTCAGGTGGAGTTGGGGATCAGCGGCATCAAGAAAGGAACAAACCGGAGTTCAGGTGGGTGCCTTCGCAACAAAGCTGCTGTGGCATGTTGCCAGGTATCCCATATCTAGTAACTGTTACATCCAGGGTCACTTGCTGTATGGAAGTCTTGTTCCCCCAAATAGAGACAGCCAGGGAGTCGCCTTTATGGCCTTCACTGAACATCTCTTCCATACAAATCGATACTCTAAGCAGAATGAAAGCCATTCTTTTTCAACAAACAGTGCCTCTGACCTCGGCCAAAGAGCCCTATGATCTACAAGTCGCAAGGACTTCAGCCGAGATACATGCCCTTTTAAATACAAACTGCCCTATACATTTCTCAGAAATGTTGGGAAGTATCTCAAACATGTCTGATACAAGCGGTATTGTGCATGTATTTAAGAACATGTGTTCAGTACTGTTAGCACCTTTTCAAGCAGTCCTAGGAATAATTCCCAACATTGTGCACTCTGTGTTTGGTGGACAGCCACTACTTTTAGTACTCATTGTAGGAATCCTGTTTTTTCTCCTACTGCTGCGATATGGCAAGCCAAATCACCTGCGACACCCAATGCACCGTGGAGAGAGCTCTACTGGAGATGAAGTGTTGTGAGCGCATTGTCCAAATTTTGGGTTTACCTTGTCTATGAGAATGAAATACCACATGGTATCTCTCATTCAGACCAATCTGGCAAGATTGCATCTTACCTGTTCTACGCTGCCTGCTTTGCGGTGAAGAATGCGTGCTAGACATCTGTATGACACTTCCATCAGTCATGCCAATGGATATCGATACTCTGCTGGACCCGGTAACGCCCATGCTATGTGTTGTCCCCAGCGACTACCAATCCTGATGACGGCATTCACTCATATCTCACAGACGCAAATTGCTGCTGCTGAGGTACGAGAGGAATCAACAGGCGCACAGGCAACATCAGATACGAACATTGCTGACGCTCCTAATGCTGAAGGCGAGAGTTCACATCTATGTGCAGTTAATCTTCTAAACGAGGTTTTTCAACTCTCAACTACAACGGTAGACGACTTTGTGTCTACAGAAATAGAAGATTTCATGTTTTCTCCAAGCCCACACACTGACTTTTGATTTAGCACACAGTGTATCGAGAAACTTTTAATTTGGCCTTCGTTTTTTCAAAACAGAGACTACTTTTGGAACTTTTTCCTATGATTTTATTTTTTTCTTCTCTCTCCTAAATTTGAATGTTACTTTTTTATGGCACAGAAATCGGCTCATAGTGGACCTATTCAAAGGGAACAGAATTCTTTGAAACACTTTCAGAGACAATATGTCACCTTGTCAATAACAATTGTTTTATGTAACTTGCCATGAAATGTTTTCGTTTTTTTTCTTCTGTATTTACGAGCCATTTCATAATGTATACACTCATGTTCATTCATTTAGCATTCAATCCCAACTTATGCTTAGAAAGAAACGTTGCTTTAATATGTACAGCACCACAGAATTTTTCATATATAGCAACAGTGTTAATGCATTTTTTATAATGTGTTTAAGACATGTATTTAGCAATTCATGGTAGCTATATTTTAGATATGTTTAGCATGTTTACAATTTAGTAATGTTGTTGATGCGAAACTGGAGTGGGTGTTGAGTGTCGATTTAGATTTCTTATATAGGTTTCCCGACTTATGCCCTTATATAGTCACAATTCACATTCCCCTTATTTAGGCATAGAAATCCAATCCTTATTTAGGCATTAACCATGCTAACCAAAACAGACATGGCCACCTACATCTGTCCAGCCACGTCACAACGAGTTCTTGGAAAACCAGACTCTTAAGCCTTTAGGACTTTCCCTTGCTTGGATTATTTATTTCTCCAAGAACTCATTTATTATGCATGAACATCTATTCCTTAGGGGTTCATTCATGACGTTCCTCTGCCCGACTATAGTGGCATTCCTAAACACCTTCAAGGTGTAAATATACCTTCACTTGCCATAGCAAGTCACGGCTGCATACTTGAATGGCTCGCCATGGCAAGTTTCGAAGGAATTCAAGTCCCCGCCTGACGCACTGACCAGACGCTGTCATCTTCCTCGCAGAGAATCCAGCTCCTGTGTTTCTGACTCCCCTTGCGGGGTGTTAGTGATCGAGACTTGGAGAGAGATTCCAACCTCTCTCATTCTAAGATATGGAGCAGACTAGAACCTAGAGGGACTTTTGGCAAATCTTGGCAACACCAATACTAACTATAGCTAAACTAGACTATAGAAAAACAGCACCTACTTCTTACCTCGTACTATACTTAGGTTAGGTACACTGGGGTAGAACTAGCTAGAAACACCAGACGAGTATTCACATTTTAGCCTGTGTTATTTATGTATGTATTTTTATGAATATATGTCATAGCTACAAACCATTCTATTGAAGTATTATTTTATCTTACTGCTAACGCTGTACGTATTATACTTTGCATTCTGTCTTACGATTGTAGCAGTTCATATCTCTTGCACGAGAAATAAGACTGTTCAATAAACCCTTTTCATTGAAACGCTCGTCTACCTATTTCTGTGTAAACTCTGTGGAAATAAAGCATGCACGATTGATTGAGCGAAACTGTTATCCATTGTTTCCACGATTCTGAGACTGTTCCGATTCTAAGGGAAACAAAGTTGTCATGTTTATGTGGTTGTAAGAAACTAATCCCTTCTTATTCATTCGAGAAGATTCTAGTTTCCTCTGAGTTAGCTGGCACACACAAGTAATTAAGTTTAATGTGCTCGATAGTGGCATTCTGACCTCAGTCCTATGCCACAACTATAGTATATATTATTCAATGCGCAGAGCATATCAGGAATATATGAATTACACTACAACAGGATATCACAGTATGTGACTTGATAGCAGATATGTGCCTCCATGTAGGGCATGGGCTGAACCTTCTGAGGAAGGCAAGCCTAATGGGAACCTTGCAGAGAGGTAGGAAGGTGGTTTGTTATGAGACTATGAGATGTTGGGGTGGGGTAGAGGATTTTCCTGTCATGAGAGCTCTGAAAGGAAACTGCTGCTGACTGAAGGCAGTTTCTCCACAGCCGTCTTACAGCAGACCAATCAGTTTCCCACTGCCTCAAAGGACCACTAAAACTGTTTCTCTCTATATATATTTTTTGAAGCTTTCAATGTTTCAAAACAAACATTGGCAAAGCCAATAGGTCTGCAGTGCATTTTGAGTCCTGACTAAAACATTTAACAACGCCTAGAGCATTGAAACCTAACAAAACAATTGCTTTCTGTATAATATGCATTTATGATTAATTTAATGTGTGATGATTTATTGTATGTTTGACATGGAAAATAGTGCTTCATGAATGGCAATAGCAATCACAATGCAATCAAGAAGGTGGAACAATACACCAAACAGCCAAAAGCATGTGACGAGAGAGAAATACTCTTCTGGCAGCAACCAAAGAACATTCTTTAAAATTTTAAGGAATTGATTGTGCAGACGGTTGCACCGTCAAGTCAGACCAAAAAAATAGGCTACATTATGAATCTAGATACCCCTATAAAAAAAGTATGCATGTGCTATAGAACTTTATAGATATCACAGAGCTTATAACTATTCTTACTAATTCTATTCAACGCATACGTGAAGTGACTATACTGTTCTATCCAATAATATGCTATTCTTTTCAATAATACTTCTTCTTTTCACATGATTCCCACCATGACATTTCTTAAATCACTCACTGTGGGTGATTATTATGAGAGTTTCGCTTTTTGCCACTCGTTCTCCATTGGTCTTGAAATGTTGCCATCACTTTTTGTTTTACAATATTCTGTTATGCTATGTTGATTTGTAAAGTGCACTCTCACCCAGGAGGGTATCCTACTTCTGAGCAGGTGTGAAACTAGCCAAGACTCGGTACAAGTGTTATAACTCGAAAATCCAGGTCTTCAGCTTCTTGCATAATTTCAGAAGAGAGGGGGATGCTCAGATGTAGTGGTACCACACCCTAGAAGTGATATAGGGGGAAGGCTCAATGGCCATTTCTGTTTTTTTCTGAATGTGTGCGATGTGTGCTAGTAGAAGTTCAACCGAATGAAGGTGTCTGGAGGGTTTGTTAAAACAGATGCGATTGTTGAGGTATGTTGGTCCAGAGTAATACAGTACTTTGAATCTGTGGGTGATGAGTCTGAACTCTGGTCATTTGTGTATGAGCCACAAATGAAGATCTTGAGGTGAAATGAGATGTGCGTGCAGAATTGGAGGTTGAGAGTTATTCCTTCCACTGAGTTCTGAGTAGTCTGCAGCCTCCTGGTGAGTTGTCTCTTGATCGGGCGTAGAAGGTGTTCCCATAGATCAGCTGGCTGGTGACGAGGGCAGGGATGATGGTTTTACAAGTGCTGATTTGGAGCTATTTGAAAATCTTCTTTAGGCATTTACAGGGTATGGAACCATGAGGCTGTTATTACATTGACTTGGGCTGTCATGTCGAGATTGGAGTCAATCATAATCCAAAGTTTCTTAATGTGGGTGGGGGGATGTCAGTCTTAGCTTTGCTGACCAGTGGGTGGAGTCCCATGGTTAGGAGCTCTTCCCAAAGATTACAACTTCCGTCGTGTAGGTGTTCAGCTTCGAACAGTTGGACTTTATCCAGTCAGCCATTTTGGTCATGCATGCCATAAAACCTGTTCCGGTGCTAGGCATTTAGATAAGTTGCAAGTCGTCAGCATAGGAGTGGATGTCATGAGAATGGATGCTGCTGCCCAGAGGGATCATGTAATCGTTTAAAAGGGTCAGGCCCCTGGAGGAGTCTTGCATAATTCCACAGATGGGCAACTGTGGTGAAGGGTGCCAGGCTGACTGACTGGGTCCTGCCTGTCAGAGAGGAGAATACCCAGCAGAAGGCTGGACCTTGTCAGGCAGGCATTGGATGCAGATGAGATGGGACACATGTGAAACGCTGTGGAGAGGTCCAAGAGGATGAAGGCCGCTGTGAACTCTGTCCAGGATCATGGTGATGCTGTCTGGGGTGGTGAGAAGGGCAGTTTCGGTAGTATGATTGGTTCTAAATCTGGTCTTGGTGGTATCAAAGAGTTGATGGACGTTGAAGTATTCAGTGAGTCATTTGTTGATGAGTTTCTTTAATAGCTTGTCCGGTTATGGATGCAGGGAGAACAGTCTTTAGTTGGCCAGCGTAATGGTGTCTACCAATGGTTTCTCCAGCAGGGGTAGGACTATTGCATTATTCCAGGTATCTGGAAAGGTTGCTGAAAAGATGGAGGGGTGGATGTGAGCATGGCAGGGATGGTAAGAAGTCACCTGGAGTAGGTGGTGGGAGTAGGGGTCTGATTGGGCCCCTGAGTGGATGAACATTTGTGTGGGAGTTTGTCCTGGGTGATGTTAGACCGTGAGGTAAGTGTTGATTGTTTTCGCTGAGATTGGGAGTCAATTGGTGAGGTTTGTTGGATCCAGTTGTGGCTTGAAGTTGCCGTATATGGTGGTGATTTTATTCTAAAGAATAGGGAGAGGTTCTAGCAGAGGTCCAGTGAGGGGCTAGGTGAGTTGGAGGTGGACGCTGGTGATGTGAAATCTTTTATGATATCGAAGACTTCCTTGGATCAGTTGGTACTGGTGTTGATGCGGACTGCCAAGGTGGTGCATTTAGCAGTCTGGATCAGATTGTGATAGTGTCTCAGGGCAAACTTGAATGAGCTTATCTGTTTGTTGTCTTTGCTCATTCTTCATCAGTGCTCCAGTTGTTTGCAGTGGTATTTCATCAGCCTGAGTTCCTCCATGTACCAACTGGCTTGGTGTGCTTGAAGAAGGCCAGGGTGTTGGTAAAAGAGGTGATCTAATTGTTGAAATTCTTGATTATTTCATGGAGGCCGTTGCTATATTTAGGTCGGTGGATGTTGAGAGTGGTGTCCCAGACTTTATCCAAGATGGTGTTCTAGTTGTATCGGGCAACTCTGGCGGTGGTTTATGTGTGTTGGAACAGTATTTGAATGCTGACTTTGTTGAGACCATGGCCAGGCAGTGTGGACTCTGATGTTATGTTAGGCAGTGTGAACTCTGATGTTATATTAGGCAGTGTGAACTCTGATGTTATATTAGGCAGTGTGGACTCTGATGTTATGTTAGACAGTGTGGACTCTGATGTTATGTTAGGCAGTGTGGACTCTGATGTTATGTTAGGCAGTGTGGACTCTGATGTTATGTTAGGCAGTGTGGACTCTGATGTTATCGAAGGTGATGAAAATGGGGTACTAGAGGTGTCCACCTGTGTAGGTAGGTCCTCTACCTCGTTTGGTGAAGCCGAGGTTTCCAAGGTCACAGAGGAGTGTTTTCGAGCTGGAGTCGGCGATGTCTTCAGGTGGAAGTTTAGGATGTAATGGTATGCAGTGAGGATGAGTAGCATGACCAATTTTGCGATAGTGTTAGTAAAGCTAGTGCATGGTCCTGGTTGTCTGTAGATGAGAGTGCCGCTCAGGGTACAGTTGGCAGTAATGTGCAGCTTGAACCACTGGTGTTCCATGTTAGTGGATAATTTGTCAGATGGTGCAACTAGCCGGTGGCATTCTTTTGGATGATTGCGATTTTGTCACCGGGCTGATGAAGTCTTCCTTGCTTGGCGATCTTGTAGCCATGGTAGAGGGTGGCAGCGGTAATGTCTGTTGCTGCTGCTTGGTTATTACAGTTTTACATAAGGAAGAGCAGGTCCGTGCGTGGTCATGCAGTAGGTCCCAGCTCTCCGTGGCATATTTGGTGAGTGAGAAGGTATTGAGGAGCTTACAAGAGAGTGTGGAGAGTTGTCTGTGGGGTCACAGGAGTGTGTTATTGTGAGAGAGTGGGTCTTTGGGTTTTGCCAATGTCTTTTGATTACATATACACTGTATAGGTGTAGACCCTTTTGTAACTTGAAATGAAAACATCTCATCTCTGAGTAAAAGGGTTTCCTTGACATTGCCCTGAGTTCTAGAAGTAGCATTTAAGTTGTATCCATGCCACAGAGTCTTTCACGGCTTACAAATACAGTTAAGAGATACTGGGACACAAAATGGGTTGGCACCTAGAAATCTATATTGATGATGCCACAAAAATGTCTTAGGCCTCTAACAGCTCATGGATAGATACAATGGGAAGCTTTATTGGCCTTATTCTCCACTGTTCCTAGTAGCTGTTCTTCCAGCTAAGAGTCCCTCCTGCACCTGTGGCAATTGTGGCAGGATTGGGTGCCACAGGGAGAAGAGCCCTACAGAAACTTACAATCAGGCATGAACTGGATCTTGAGTCAAGGGTACCCTTTGCTGGAAATCAACCAAGCGTGGAAGAAGTCTAGATACCCCCAAAGTGTGGCACAGCAAATTTTCATAGGAAATGGTAATTTGCCACTGGGACTAACAATAGCGCTGTGGACAGCGTGACATGTTTTTTGGAATGCGGGGCACTGGACGAGACACATGGGTCCACTAATGCGGGATCTGATTGTCTGCCCAGGGAATCCCTATTTGGTCATCTTATCTTCATCTCTCTGTTGTCTTGAGCAGCTTGTGTTGAAACTGCATAGATGAGAAGGGTTGTGTAATCCAGCTCAAAGAGGAAATTCAGCAAAATAAATACTTATAAGGTCAATAGATACTTCGTGAAAATTTACTGAATGAGTCGTGAGACAAAAACAGCTGACATATTTAAATGTTACCGAGTCTTCTCGTTTGTGGGTCTAGAGTTTAGGAGTGCTCATAATTGGTGTTGGTGATTTCTTTTGGCAGGATAATCATGCGCACATTTGCTTGGCTATGTCAAGGAGCTTTGTTGCGCCACGAAAGGTGTCATTGTAATTCCCCATTATGGAAATTGAACCACATTTGATATTTTTGGCAATCCCAAACCCCCTCGTAGTGGTACCCTTCTTGATCGCAGAGACTCGCCGTTCCCGCGTTCAGCCCTACATATGTGGCAGCATGCCAGAGCTCGACACTGAATATTAAAACAAAGGGGGCCGGATTTGAATCAGTTCAATTCAGACCCTTAAATTCTGTTAAAGTAGGTGATGGAAATCACAATTTGTGCACCTTGTTTTAGCACAACATTAGACATTTTTTCCGGCGTGCAGGAATAAAAAAAAGAAAGCTAAGAATCAAATGCGTTGCCCAATTGAAAAGCCAGAATTGCAATCAACTTATTAAACAGACAATTTTACAGTCAGCATTATCTCTGCTTTGCTTGTAAAAATAGACATGTGCAATCAGGCAGCAACATAATCAAGTGCAAAAGTGTTTCCAGATAATAGCAAATTATCCATTTTCCGTGAACATTCAAAGCAGAAATTATCCGGTGGCACTTCCGCCTGGAAATGTGTGACTCAGATTTCCCTAGGGCATCTTATCATTGGGTGGAGAGGAGAATCAAAAATGCATTTCCAAACGTAAGATAATGTTCCAGATTTTTTGACAGCTACTTTCCTCCATTTTGCTAATATAAAGGTGAATAGAATGCTATCTAAGAGTCACTGTCACGTTCTAAGCAGAGATGCAGGTGCCCAGCAAAAACATCCCAGGGAGTTTGGGGCATTAGTAGACATCTGCTTGACCCTGCAAAGAACCGGTCTGATTCTAGGAGGGTAGAGGGGCTTTCATTCCATCATGAAAGGAGGAGTGTGCCACCAAAGGTCACTTTAACAAAACATTTTTATAAAATACCAGATGGTTAGCTGACACGAGAACAATGAGTGCCCTGAACTTTTGAGGAATTTGATTGGCGCATTTGAATAATTTATTTCCAGCCAGCACTTCAATTCTCTTAAAAGTAAGCTCAAAAACTAATAAATGTCAAATAAACTTGCCCCATCATCAGTGTTTCCAAGCTAGGATTAGGAGGGCCATTTTAAATTTCTTTATTTCCGGCTAACCACCAGCTTTATTCATTTGTTCCAATTGCATTACAGATATAATAAGATCTGACATTGGTCCTGGCCTGGGCCTCAGGGCCGAAGCTGAACATGCCTGTCCAAGGAGAAGACTGGGTCCATATTGCAAGCCGAGAGACACTGAAAACACAAACATAAGGCTCACTATAAAACCTAAGCAATGGAACTCTGGTAAAGGCTGGCATTGAGTGTGCGGGAGAGCTTACCTTGAAATCCTAAGTGAAGGACTATTGGAGTAGCACTAAATTTAACACTGTAAGATGCCTATAGGTTGCGGTCTGTGTTGTGTTCAATATTGTAATGCAGCCCTTCATCCATTATGAGGTGCCATGCTATTGCTAAAAGGTAAATTGTGCTTTGTTGGAACGGTGTGGGTTTGTAGTATGACTTATGTGTGAAGTGCTTTGGTGTCCTTCGTGATGACCTCAGTGGCACTCGCCACTGAGCTTAAGTGTGCAGTGGGATTTCCGATCACGAGTTGCTAGTATTTCAGCTAAAAGCATGATATTCTCACCAGGGTTGTTTTTCTTGAGTCCCTCACCCTTGTGAGTTACACAGCAAAGACAGTTGTAGCTGAACCATTGGCAGAGACAAGGTGTTGTGTACTGTGGGATACTGGCTGGAGCTGTAACCACTGGACGTATATAGCTGCTTGACATATCAGATGGCAGAAAGAACGGAGATGGACAGTGTTGCAAGCAGTGCTTAATTTGAGCCGGTGGTTTCCCGTGCTCAGCACCATCAGTTTATTGTCAATATCAGCACTAATGACAGTCTGTCACATGGTGGTGCTGTTTTTGTAATTGAAAAACAAACTCACAAAAGTTGTTTATTAATTCAATATATAGTAAAAATGACTAATATTTACCACCCTAACAATTCTTAAAGCTTTGATGTTATTGTTATTGTTATTGTTATTTTTGATTTGTAACGCGCCCAATCACCTGCAGGTCTCTAGGCGCTCGGAAATCGATGGTACGAACAATAACTTAGCAATACAGAAAATGCATCCACTAGCCTATATAGCACTCATGGACCTTCTAAACAGCAATGTTATTAGCACCTTTCTAAAGCGTAGGAGGTTCTCTTCCCTGCGCAGCAACTCAGGTAGTGTGTTCCATAACTGAGGAACTAACACAGAGAAGGCTCTCCCTCCCTTGGTTACAAGTTCGTACCGGGGACAGACCAATAATTGAGAATCTGAAGATCTAAGAGTTCTCATTGGACTGTACACCACCAAGCGATCTTTAATGTTGGCGGGTGCCAGACCGTAGATTGCCTTATAAGCTATACACAGATTCTTAAATTCCACTCGCTCTTTGATAGGGAGCCAGTGCAGGCTCTGTAACAGGGGAGATGCTTTGGATCGTCTTGGTAGCCTAAAGATGAGACGTGCAGCATCGTTCATGACAACCTGTAACCTATTTGTCAGGGTTTTCGGCAGGCCGAGGTAGAGGGCATTTCCGTAATCTATCCTCGAGATCACGGTGGCTGCGACGATAGAGCGCAACATGGATTGGGAAAGAACGGGGACAAGCTTCCGTAGCTGTCGGATGATGTTGGTGCAGCTTCCCACCACGGAAGAGATCTGATTGCCCATTGATAGATCACAATCTAGTTTGATCCCCAGGCTCTTTACATTCAGGCTAGGTTTTGGAGCCGGGCCTAACTCCGCGGGCCAATAGAGGTCGCACCAAGGTGAGGTGGCAGATGGAATCACCAATACCTCGGTCTTGTCTGGATTGATTTTCAAGAGATTTTCTGTCATCCATTGGACCGTATACCTCAAGATGTTCTGGGTTTGGAGTTGTGCGGCACTTGTATTATCGACACTCAGCAACAGCTGCGTGTCGTCCGCATAGTTAAATACTGTACAGCCCATGCACGTCAAAGAAGCAATCAGCGGTTGCAGGTAGAGATTAAATAGAAGTGGGGACAGGGCCGAGCCCTGAGGCACCCCACATTCTAGCGTCCCCACCTCGGAGATTTCGCCCCCAAGTTGTATCCTTTGGGTCCTTCCCAAGAGGAAGGATTGCAACCATCTGAAGGCCAGGCCTTTGATACCAAAATCACTCACTCTTTCCAGGAGCAGAGCATGGCTGACGGTATTGAACGCCGCTGAAAGGTCTAACAGAATCAGGGCGCTCGGTTTCTTACCGTCAGCCAGGCCTCTCAATTCATCCAGCACCGAGAGCATCACCAACTCGGTGCTGTGATGAGCTCGGAATCCTGCCTGTCGTTCATGAAGTAGGTGGTGAGACTCCAGGTACATGGACAAGGATTTTAATACATGTTGTTCCAGTATTTTTGAGAGGAATGGTAGCTGAGAGATAGGCCTGTAGTTCTTTAGTACAGCAAGGTCTGCGCCTGGTTTCTTCAGCAGGGGTCTTACCCGTGCTTCCTTAAGTTCAGCTGGTATATGCCCTGTCTCCAAAGATCTATTTAGGAGGGAGATAATACGTTCCTCCAATAAGGGACGGGCTACCTGAAAGACTCTAGGTGGACACGGGTCCGCTGGAGATCCGGATTTGATTCTACCCATCAGCTGCTCCAGACTCAGTGTGTCAATCTCTGGAAACAGTGCAATGGTGCAGTCAACCGGTTTATGAGGGGCTGTAGGCATAGCCATCCCATTTGCCATGCCACTTTTTATCTCCTGGATAATAGTTCTCACTTTCTCCTGGATGTATCCCTGAAAGGCATTGCAATTTATGGGAGACTGAGAGCTGTCGGGTTTTTTACTCAGCTCCGACAGGATCTTGAAAGTCTCTTTCTGAACATTAGCTGCCTTGCTTAGGCGGGACTCATAGTGTTCGGCTTTAGCAAGAGCGATAGACTTTTTGTATGAATTAAGAGAGGTTCGGTAGAGGTTCCTAGCTGAGTCCTGTTTAGTTTTCCTCCATCCTCGTTCCAAAGCTCTAAGCTTCCTCTTTTGGTCCCTCAACGATGGCGTAAACCATGGAGCCTCTTTACCGGGTCCTTTTATTAGCTTCGTTCTTCTAGGTGCTATCTGGTCAATAGCTAGAGTCAGGCTCCGCGTTAACTCCGCGTATTCCCGGTCCAGACTATGGCCTGGGCTCGGAGACCGATCCCTAGGCGAGAGCACCTTGGTCAGGGTTATCAAATCAACCTCTGCCCATTTACGGATTCTCCTGACTTCCGGTGGCAGGTTATTTATTTGGCCATTGATGCATATCTCACAGGATACTAGATGATGGTCAGACCATATACATGGGGTAACATCTTTAAGTGCCACATTTGGGTCTGTGGTCCACACCAGGTCAAGGACATGACCTTTAATGTGTGTGAGAGCCTTCACAAGTTGTTTGAAACTTAGAGCTGACATCATGGTGTCCAGCTGGCGCATAGACAGGTCCCAGTGGGGCTTATCCCAATGTAAGTTAAAATCTCCTGTGACTAAGATTTTCGTATAACGGGTGCATAAGTCCAACATAATGGGACCACATAAATCATGGAACAGTGGGGCTGCATTGGGTGGGCGATAGACAGCTAGCACCACCCAACATGAGTTATTCACTGTGACTTTCACCCCAAGCAGATCAGCCAGATCGACTGTCTCTGACAGCAATCTTTCCACTGCAAAGCCTTTTTAAAAAGAACCGCTACCCCTCCCCCCGTGCATTTCCTGGGCAGTTATGCCATATAGCATCGTAGCCGCTAGGGAGAGCGGCAATGATGTCCGGCATTGAGCTATCGCCCATCCAGGTCTCTGATAGGGTCAGTATATCTATCTCGTTGTCCTGCAACAGATTATAGACTTCCACATGGTGACAGTGGAGTGAGCGGGTATTTAAGCTAGCTATTTTCAGTGAAGAGTACAGCCCTGAAGGGGTCACATTATGGGGGACAGATATCGCGTATTCTCTAAGTTTCAGCAGAGTTACACAATCCAAGCGTGCCTCACCTTTATCCATACAGCGCAATTCCTCCGAGGAGTAAGTACGCCGTTGGCCAGAGGTCCCCGCCCCCGGGCCCGTCTAAGCACGGACGGGCGCAGACGGGCGCAGACGGGCTGGACTCTGGCATGACTCCGGCGATGCTTCGGCGAGCCCGCTGCGCGTGCCCGCTGCGCGTCAGCATGGCTGCCTTAAGTACCGGTCTAGCGTCCTTCTGACGACTAGACCGCACCAATCCTTAGCCCTCACCCAAGATGTCCGCCGTTCTGGCGGTGTGGTGCAATTCCAAAAGGGACAGGGATCCGCTCCAAACGCGGTGTTTCACAAATTTAAGTGCAGGTATGCGGCAAGTGAATAGTACAATTTTAAAATCAAGGTAAAATGTGCCAAAATAATTTCAACTCAGCAGACAAAAACGGGAGTTTTAAAATGTGCTGTAGTGCTCCTGGTGAGCGCGCTGTACTCTACAATCTAGTAGAGCTCCTCTGTATTGCCAAAGTAGCCTAGAGGCAATTCCCAAGTGGAGATGTCCCCGGATAGTCTGAATTGCCAAACTTGCTGGAATGTGATGGTTATTAGTTGTGCAGGGGCAGTAGGTGGTGCAAGTTGCAGTGGCATCCCCATGAAGGTCCTGGCACATTTTTTTATTTTGTATTTTTAGAAATGAAGCACTGGCTGCAAGTGACCATGAACGCTAGCTGTTGCCCCTGGAATGCGACAAAGTATGGGCTCTGCCAGGACACAAATCAAAATGTCTGTTAAATCATTCAGTGGTCCGAAGCGCACTGCTTTGCGTACCATCATGATACTCAATAAGATGAGGGAATAATATGCCAAAAAGAAGTAAAGGGCATCAGAGTTAGATAGATGGTAACCACAAATAAACTAATCTGGCTTGCACCCTAGTCACCCAACCTTTGGAATTATGTGCTCAGATGCTTAAACTGAAAAAGTAAAATCAAAGATGCAAACAATGAACATGATAATCATACAAAATGATAGATGATTCACTAGGAACCAAATCAAATCATATCAGATTTATAAAGGCATTCGGCGCTGGAAGCAGACTGCTGAAAGCCAAGTTTTGAGTTGTGGTCGAAACTGGCTTTCATTAGCCAAGTGTCACAGAGAGGGTGGAAGCTCATTCCAGGCTCTAGTCTATAGGCGAAGTGAGCAAAGAGACGGCCACCTTGAGTAGAGAACCCGAGCCTGGGTACCATCAGCAGCAGAGCATCTGGTGATCGTATTGCCCCTGCAGGCTGGTAATGGCTAAGCCTGTTGCTGAGGTATTATGAAGGTGTTTTATGAAAAGCTCAGTGGGCTATCACCAATGCTTTGTACCAGATACGTTTCCTCATCGGCAGCCAGTGCAACTCGTTAAGTAGAAGAGCTAATGGTTGCCTGCTTGAAATCTGTAGAAACAACCTAACTGCACCATTCTGCACTACCTGCAGGGGATCGACAATGTAGTTAGGAACACCTAAGTACAAAGCATTGGCGGGAAACAACTTTTAACATGCAATCTTTACCACACAGTGCAATTACCACGCAGTCTTTACCAAGCGTATGCCTTTAAAACGTAAGCCTTTACAACGAATGTATCTTCACCACAAATTCCTTTACCACTCATTCCTTTAACACACATGCCTTTACCACTCTCAGTTGGTAAGTATACTGGTAAGTTGACGTAACTATGGTTAAGTGTTTATTGAATGGACATTTTATGCATAGATATTTGCACACACAAACATATATATATATCAAGCACATCAAGATAAAAATATCAGAATTTAGGGGCTCATTATGATGGCAAGTGGACATCAGTCTGCCCGCCATTATAACGGTAATGGGACCGACCGCCAAACGTGCGGCGGTGCCACCGGCCCAATTAGGAGGCACCTGCAATACAGGCTGGCGCATCCTGACCTTTTACTACCTAAAGGTATGCTGTTCCTCTTGAAGTGGTGCCTAGACAATAGAAAGTCAGAAATCCAACCACCGTCATTCGTAATGACAGGGTAGGTGGTATCTGGTTTGGGAGGGATAATGGAAGGATTCCCTCTTTCGGAACTAGGGTCCTCACACACCCAGCAAGCTAAGTGTTATGCTTCATCATCTAGACCTGCTCCTCGTTGGATTGGCGCTGCAATACTCAACGGGCCCCGTAAAGGGGCTCTTTTTTAGAGATCTTTTGTTCCTCACCGTATGATGAAGTGGGGGTGTGTGGCCTGTGGTGTGTAGATAGAGTGGAGTCGAAACGTGGTTTAAAAGAAGTAGGATAGTCCAAATAACATTTTTATTCTGGCTGGCTATCCACCTCAATAAAACAAAAAAGAGTGGCAGCTTATCTGACGCCAAGGCTCAGTTAAAGCAATGCTCATCTCTCCAGGTTACCACACATGTGTCTTCACCACAAATTCCTTTGCCACTCATTCTTTAGCACACATGCCTTTATCACTCTCTGGTGGTAAGTATATTGGTAAGTAGATGTAACTAAGGGTAAGTGTTTATTGAATGTAAGTGTTATGCATAGATATTTGCACACACAAACACTTATATATTTTAAGCACATTAAGTTAAATATATCAGAATTTAGGGGCTCATTATGATGGTGGGTGGAAATCAGTCCGCCTGCCATCATAGCGGTGATGGGACCGACCGCCAGAAGTGCGGCGGTCCCACCAGCCCAATTAGGATGTGACTGCCATACTGGCGGGTGCATCCTGGCCGTTTACCATTGCCGACGGTGCTGCTGGCTGCTGCACCATCCACAATGGTAAAAGGCCATGCACAGCATTTCCCTGCACCACGTAGCATGCACCACGCAGTGCCTGCCACATGGTTCAGGGAACTGCAGGGAGTACCATGGGTACCCTCCAAGTGCACCCCCACCCCTCCCGGGGGCCCCAGAGCCAATCCCTGCCCGCCTTTCCATTGCGCATCGCCGCCATGGAAAGGCCTTTAACCGCCCACATCCTAATAAGGCCGGCGGTGCCTGCTAGGCACCGTGTAGTATAAATGAAGGACCCTCCAAGTCAGGTGGATTTTCCATGTAGTTTTAATGAGTAACATGATACATGGTAGAATGAGTAATCCTTAAGTCAGATAGTAATCAAGATGGTAAGTAAAATCCCAAGTAAAAGGGAAAGCAAGAGCCCCACCAGGAGCATCCTCTCTGCTGCACAGCCCATCCGCCAACTGATTCACGCACGCAAACATCCCAAACACCAACATTCTATCAAGCAGTCATTCTGGCTGAGCAGCAGGATCCCACATATCTCCCTCCTTTACAACTGAAAGGAAGGAAGTTTCAAAAGGCAGCAAGAAAATGAGAGGATAGAAAACTGTAAGATGGCATGGAAATTAAAGATGGAAAAAACAAACTGAAGAAGTAAAATGAACAGGAAGAGACAGGAAAGACAAGTACAAACGACTCATGAACCATCTTCCTTTCCACCAGAAACACAACACACACACCCATACCACAGACAAAAAGAAACCAAGTACTAGGCTCATGGAAGCTGGACAGGCAAACATAAGGAAAGTACAGGGTGCTAGCAAGAAGTTGAAGAAGTGAAACAACCAAAGAGGTAAAGAGAAAAAGAGGAAGACAGCCGTAGAAGGAACAATGAAAGAATGACTGCCCTACACAGAAATAGGAGCATGGGGAAAAGATCCCCAGAAACACAGCAAATAACTTGGCGTAGAGCTCAAAGAAATAGGAAAGGAAAGGAAAAGAAAAGGAGAGACAAGCTACACCAGAAAACCTCCCCCAAGAAAGGTTGGGGTACAAAGTGTGGGAGAATCCCACACAGTACAATGCAATAACAATGCAATAATTGCAGAACTACCCCAAACAAGAGCAGGGTTGGAAGGTGTAGGAGGGACCCCCACGGCACAACGTACACATGTAAAATGCAGGAAACGTAGAATTACCCCCAAAACAGGTTGGAATCAAATATGTGGAGGAGAACCACACATCACACATATACTCAAGAAATGCGGTACTTCCATTAGCACTAGCTGTGGTGGAACATGTGAAATAAAGCACACGGCACAATGTAAAACACATATATCCAAGAAATGCACTACTTCCCCCAGCACTAGCTGGGGTGGAACTTATAAAATAAAGCACATGGCACTATGTAAAACGCAGAAATTGGGGCACTTACCCAGGACAAGCTGGGTGGAACGTGGAGAGCAAAGCACACGGCACAAAGAAAGGGGTGGAAAAGGAAAATTAATTTGGCAAAGAGCTCAAGGAATTTCTCCAAATGGTACGCTGCTATGGTGCAGGAAGAAAAAAAAATAATAATAATTGTGAGTGCAGTACTTAACGACCTTGCATAAAATCATAGGAGAAAATCCTTTCTAAAAATAGAGCACAGAAGCACTAGAGGAATAAAATGGAATGTGCAGAAAAACAAATCATGTAAAGAAAGGTTCCCAATAAAAGAAACAATAGCATGTAAAAGAAACAGCACATATGATGCAGACAGAAATAAAGCATAACAGCATAAATAATGAAACGACAGGGTGTCATTTAAGTGACCTCTCACATACAGTATGACAGTGTCCCAAAAATAATAAAATTAAATAAATAAATTAGTCACTGTGGTCTGCAGTAAAGGCAAAGCGTGCGGAAGTGTAAAGAACATGTAGAAAGTGAAAACAGTACCTTGGTTGAAGATTCACCCTTCCAAAACTGCAAATATCCAGCGTGTCACCAAAATTTTAGTAGGCAGTGGGTAAATAAATATTAGATCCATAAATTATCCATTAAAGCATGGGTAGATAAGAAGGAGTGACGTTATAGCTGACGAAGAAGTCTTGAAATGACTTTAAAGACAAGCGCAAAACGGTGTAGGCTGGGTGCCAATCTCATTTATTCATTTGTGAATTATACCACTAAACTCATAAAACCTCTTTTGAATACATTTTTACTTTTTCCGTGTATTTTTCTCCTTCCACTGATTTATTCTATGTTACAGATTTTTTCATATATGTGATATCTTGTGGATACACCGGAGTGTGATAATTTGAATACGACTCCTAACTGAGTATACTTTTCTTAGAATTAAGTCCCTTGTAGCACCCCTTTGACCTCAATAATCTCAAGATGGCGGCACGTTTTCTGACGCTGAGCCGGATGGCTCAGGGCATGTCTGTGCAGCAGAGCATCTCTCAGAAGGAAAGAACATCCAAGAAGCAGGAACATTACATCTGAATTATCTAGGCGAAAAACACAGCGCAATGGTGCATGCAGGCATTCCTCAGCAGTGGTAAGTACTTCATAGGGGATTCTGTTGCCGACCGGTGGAAAAGCGCGGATGGACTTTGCGTCCACCGCGATACCCACCGCCATCATACTATGGCAGGGGGTATTTCACAGAAGGATGGCATAACGATCGCCACCTCCAGCGATCGTTACGCCATCCTAATGAGCCCCTTAGTTTTTTTTAGGAGCAAAATGCAAGGGATATAGGGGTAATGGGTGGGGAAGTGTATCAATAATCAAGTATCAACTGTGATAACAGATTATTACATTTGTAATCTTTATAATCACTAAATATTTTAAATTAATTATTACAAATTATTTTTAAAATATCATAATATCGACTTAGGTGCAGGTTGCAAGGGACATAGGGGTAATGGGTGGGGGAAGTGTATTAATACTCGAGTATCAACTGTGATACCTAAATATTAAATTTGTGATTGTTATAATAATTATTTCATGAAAAAATACTTATTACAAATTAATTTAAAAAATCATAGCATAGTTTTAGATGAAGGTTGCAAGTGATATAGGGGTAATGGGTAGGTGTGCGTAAAATACTTGGATATCACTTGTGATACTTGAGTATTACATTTGTAATCCTTATAATAATTATTTAAAAAACATTATTACAAATTAATTTGAAATTATCAAAACAATGTTTTAGGAGCAGAATGCAAAGGGTACAGGGGTAATGGGAGAGGACATGTATTAATACTCTGTTACTGATATTAATACTGATATAATACTAATGATTTTCTGAAATATATTTTCTGAAAAGTAAAATGTGATTTAGTAGATTAAATTAAATAAAGTAATTTAAAAAACATATTAGACAAAATCTATCAGAGTACTTTTTTTAGCAAAGTTAAAAAGGCAATAACATTAAATAAAAAAGTGTTTTAAACCACAATCGAATATAATTTTTAATTAAAAAGTTTTTATTAAATTTAAAACCTACTCAACTTTTATTAACTGTAGTATTTATGTTATACTTTTTCAACATCAGCAAACTTTTTAACAAAATGTATTAAATAGTTTCTTTAAAACATTTTCCCACACCTTTCTATTCATTTTGATGGAAGAAAATGTCCTTTTTTTTCTCTCTGTTTTCAGGTTGACATCTGTGGTTTTGTGTCTGTCTCTACAGTTGGTGGAGCATCACGATTAAGATCAGATGGATTGAGGAAGTGCACTCAGTCAAGAGGAATCTAGGGGCTTATTAGGATGGTGGGTGGACCTTAGTCTGCCGACAATCCCCGCGGTGTTGGAACCGGCCACATGCATGTGAATTAGGATCCAACCGCCCACCATGGCGGTTGCATTCTGTGATTTAACATTGCGGCGGGTGCTGCTGACAGCATCCCACCTCCCCCAGACACAAGGGGGGCCCGCAACGTGCCCCTAAACACAATCCCCGCCAGCCTTTCCATGGCAACTCGCAACTCGCCATCCTAATTAGATCCCCTGCTCCACGGCAGGCAATTGAGGAGATTGCCTGCCGATGGAAAAGTGGTGGACGGACTTCCTGTCCGCCATGATACCCCCGCATCATCATATGGGGGGGATAATTCTCCTTACCATGGCAGAACGATTGTCACTGCCGGCCCTGCAGAGGCAATCGTTATACCATCGTAAGAGCTCCCTAGTTATCTTGTTAAAACATATAGGCTGGTTCATTTAATGTTAGGAGACATGGAGTGAGGTAGTTAATACTGTGTGTAGGAAAGTGCCATGTTTGTATGGTCCTCAGTGCTGATGGTTATGTTTAAGTTTAGGTTTGAGGTATTTATAAAGCGCATGGCTACCCATTTGGGTATTTAGGTAAATTTTATTAATAGTATTTATCATTTGTAATTCAAAGTAAATTATTATTTTGCTAGGGCTTCTGTTAATTGTTTTGGTTTTTATAACTGTTAAAAATTCACTATATATTGAGGAATGTTTGTCAGGCAGTAAATTATAAATTAAAGCGATGGTGGTGTTATCTATATTTGTATGAGTAGTATAAATTTAGACCAATGGATGGTGTGGTGATTTAAAAGACCCATCCATCATCCAAATGTCACTATTGTCAAGCGCAATCGTATTATTGATGGTACTGAAAACTGCTATTTGTTTAAGAGGGTTTTTTATTATCTTATAGTAGGAAAGGTTCATAGTTGTAGGTTTGCGTAAGTTCTGCAGGAATCTTAATGTCTGATTTGATTTTGGGGGTTACTCACGAGATTTACTCATCAGTTTATTTTCCGTTGTATAATTCTTCTCAAATTAGGGATTGTGGGCATACTACTCACAACATGCATGGGGTTGTTCTGTGATACTGCTCTCAAAACTGAGCAACAGGGTTCGTTGGTGGTTTCAGATAGAGTTTTAATATACTGTATATCTTCTCTAACCTCAATCTCTGTTGCAGAGGTATGTTCAGTGGTTCTTTCAACCACATTAGCAAGTGTAACCACTCTGCCTTCGCAACAGGATAAAAAGTACTCAACATACTTCCAATGACTCTTGGATTCAGAAAATCTCTCCTTACAATAAAGGTAACCATTGTATTTCAGAAGTCGGTTTCCTCATTGTGACGGCACATAAGCAACTTCTCAATTTTCCATTTTCTGGAGAGAAAATGTTTTTGTAAAATGTTTGGTTATGGTGTTTAATGGTTTTCTGGAACTTTAGCTAAATTTATGGTTTAAAAAAATATATTTATTAGTTTCAGTAACCTGTTTGAATTTAAATGTCATCGATTAAAGTTGCTGGTAAATAAGGTTTCTTTCCTGATATTTAAAGTGTTTTCAAGTTTGTTTTTTAAGAGTAGTAATTATCTTTTCTTATATGAAGGTTGTGTATGTTCTGTATGAGATATTTGTTTCACATTGGCTTGTGGTTCATCTGTTCCTGATGGATTGAAAAGTTAAGCTAAAGTAACAGTTGTTTTCTGATGGAATTGTTTTACCTGTGAGTGTTTGTCTTAAACTGTTTTTTCCCTGTTTTTTCTTTTAGGGTACACATCATTTTGAAATAAATGTGGGAAAAAGATATATCTACGGTATGTTAAAATGAGATAAAAAATGTATATTTCAATTCTGATTTTCAATTTACGTAAATGCTTGTTGTAGAACACATAAATCAACCCCCAGTCACCATTCAACACCTTTCTTCAGTGAATACTTGGCGGAGTGAGGATTGTAAATTTGCTCCCCAGCCACTGTCCAGCACCTTCCATGAGGTAACACTTGGCGGAGTAGGGATAGTAAATTTTCGCCCACCCCCCACACACACACAGCAACTGTCCAATACTTTCCGTAAAGTATCATTTGTTGGATTTGGAATAGTAATCATATTTAGACAGTTAATGTATGGCAAAAGAATACATATTGTTTGTGAAAAAAATAGAAAATGAATTTATTGTGCTGCAAGTTTTTGTTTTCTATTTCAAATGGCAGGCTTACATTTTTTTTCACTTACAGCTATCACAATTTTCTACTTGACAAATTTGAAATTCTTAAAATTGGTATAATCTGTAGAAAGCAAATTATGAAAATATTAAAAAGATGTTATTTAAATTTATTAGATGTAATATGTCATTCTTCTTAAACATGCTTACTGTGACAGATTTTTAGTACTGTTTTGACTAGTTTCTCTGTAGTAGAACAGCTCTCTCCCATGCGTGTGGTCACTTCTGAAGGTATGTACCAGTGACCATAAATTGTGGATGCCTATTATCACGTTTAGTGACATTTAACTACAATTTTCGGTAAAAAAAACTGTTGTAATATGTGTTTTTTTAATGAACAAATACATTTGGCTAAATATATTTTAAAAATTCTATATTTAATTGTAATTTTCACTGTTTAAAAAAAGTGTGGTAAAAGCTTGCGTGGTAATGGTTACTTTAATATAATCCTATCTATGTTTGTGGTAAAGGCATGAATGGTAAGGGCATTTGTTGTTCCATCATATATCCTCATTGGCATATTTGATTCAAGATGCTATTGTTGCATGCACAATAGTTTTGAGATTTCACTTGGGAAG
Source organism: Lissotriton vulgaris (assembly GCF_964263255.1). NCBI lineage: Eukaryota > Metazoa > Chordata > Amphibia > Caudata > Salamandridae > Lissotriton > Lissotriton vulgaris. The sequence continues at coordinate 903,271,669 of NC_141687.1, forward strand.
CAGTCCAAGGTCTTCCTCAAAGCTTGGAGAAGCGAGAAGCAAGTGCCCGCTACAAACTGAATCTGGGGATAGAAAGATAGTTTACTGTCAAATTTCACCATAGAAGTTAAGTAACGGTTGTCAGCTCAAGGGCAGGGCCTAGCTCCTCAGGCCATCAGTCTTTGGACCTGTACACTACAGTCCAAAAAGTAACACCTCTGTTTTGTCAGAGTTGCTTTTCAAGCAGCTCCTCCTCATCTACTCAACCACATGAACCACATCTCTTTAAGGTTAGTTGGACTACCTCAGCTTTTTTCCCTACGGAGAGCATAAGCTGTGTGTCATCAGCATAAGAGATCACCTGTATGTCGTAAGATTCAATCATGAATGCCAGTGCTGCCAAATACCCATTTAAAAGCAGGACGCTTAGAGAGGCGCTTTGTGGGAGCTTGTGGCTGAGTGCTTTTGGGGTCAAGGAGAATGGCTTTAAAGATAAAAATTGTCCCCTGCCAGAGAGGAATGAGTGAAACCATTGCAGAGCTAATCCGCCTACCCCATCTCCAACAGCCACTGTAGAAGAGTTTGGTGTGAGACTGTATTGAATACTGCCAACAGATCAAGAAGGGCTAGTTTGGCCATGAAAAAGGTCATAATAAATTCAGGCACCTCTAACAGTACTGTTTCAGAGCTATGCCTTGGCATATATCTGGGTTGCAATGAGTGTATCAGATGAAAACACAGTTATCCGGATAACTGAGTATTGACCAGCTTCTCTAACATTTTTGAGGTGGCTGAAAGTAGAGTAATTAGTCTAAAATTAGCAGGATTAGCCGGGTCTGCTGAGTATTTATTGAAGAGCAATATTACTACTGCCTGTTTCTATTTTTTGGGGACAGCCGCTGTAGCAAGAAAAGTATTCAAACATCTCATTCAAAACTGGATTAATGGATGCAGTGGCAAGATGGCGGCTGTTTGATATGGCCTTACACTGCATACTCCTCAGCTCCGTGTGAGTAACCGTATGGGTCTTCACAGATCACCCATGGGGCCTAGAGTCTTCAGATGCATCGGTGGCAGACTATTGGAGTGGTGCTGGTTTGGTTACCCTGTGTATCTATGAAGCCTGGCTTTGATCATGAATGGCTGCTGCTCATATTTCGGGTGCCTCAGCATTGGCAGTGTTCCCCGCATTGGTGCTGCTTTGTACTTGCTGAAATTAAAGCCTGCTAAGCTCATGGCGACGTGGATGCGAGGAGCTATAGGAGTGGCAGGAATGGTCACTGAGACACCCCACACTATGGATTTAGGCTCAATTGCAGTTCAGGAGAAGCAGCTGTGGAATCTGCAGCTTCTCCTCACTCTGGACACAGCAATTAAGTTTGAGTCAGGCCTTCATTTCTTGACCTGATGAGGAAACCACAATTTAGCTAGCGAGCAAGAGGATACTGGAAACAAGGCTGTTAGGGTTAGTATTAACTCTAAAATCTCACCCCTACCCTTGAGCCAAGGGCCTGTGGTCATGGAAACGGACCCTAGTATCTCGACGAAGAATGCAGAAGGTGCCTCAACACTGCAACAAGCGTTTATTCCGGATTGCCATCTTACCGAGTTCCTCCTTATTCACCATGCCAAATCCACAACCCAGCAGTGTTCTGCTCTTGATGGCGGCATTGGATTACAGGTTAGTTGGGTCAAGGTGGCTGATGTGTGGACTGCTCATTGGGAGAACACAGTAAGCTTGACAAGTCTGCTGGCAGGATCAGCAACTGGATCAACTGCTTCTGGGGGGTCTGGTGTCCAGAAGATCAGTGCTATTTCAGGGCCTAACCTGGGAAAGGAGGACTTTAATATTACACTCTGCAACAATTCCAGTCAGTTAGGATGATGGGGTAGCAGTGATTTAAGAATTAACACTCAGGGAATGCTTCAGGATCGGAGACACATATTCCCAATAGTCTGCTTATTCAGGGGTCGAAAAGGCGGTTGGCCACAACTCTGCCTTTGAGAACACCCACAGTTGGAAGCAACAGACCATCCAAGCTATCACTAGGGAGGGTAGAAAATCCAGACACTATAAAAATATATACTCTGACACTGATGCTGTGGAGAATGTCTTCTCATTAGCCCACATTTCAGCAGAGGACACAGAGGACGGGGGGGGGATCGGACGAGGGGAGACTGAGTACTCTTATTTTGGATCCAAAACATACAGAATCTGGCATCGAAGACTGGGTCAGAAATTCTGTGTCTACGGTGAGCAAGGCATCTTCAGAATACTCCTTCAGATTCAGATCAAGAAGGAAATTGAAATGAGACTACTTGGTGTCACTTCACCTTGCTTCAAAACTGCCGGGCTCTACCATTGGGAGCACTGAGGTGTCAATGGAGGAGTCGGATTTTCCCACTTTGGAAGTTACTTATCAGAGTGTTATGGCCCATCAGGAAGAGACTAGTGCTGAAAGTAAGGAGCCATGGGCAGCTACAGGAAAAATGGAGGGTGATAGCTGAAAAATCTCAAAACCTGTTTGGAGATAATGACAAGAATATCAGCAGTGGAGAGCAGGACAGCTGTAATGAAATCCAAAATCGTTTCAGTTAGAGAGCATACTTTGTCCCAAGAGGTCCAACTCATTGACGTCCAATGGAAGTTGGAGGACTTTGAGAACAGGCAATGCCAGAACTTCTTAAGTGTACCTGGGATCTAGGAAGGGGTGCATGGAGACGACATGAGATGTTTTGTCATCAAGCTTTTCCAAGGTGCCTTTCCAGATATTATGGGGTGGGAATTGCAAAGGTAGATACAGAGGGGACATAGGTTCCCCTTCTCCCAGAAACTGAAACACACTATTCTGGGGTGACTCCTTCTAGTGCATAGCATAGGGCCATCCTGGTCTTTTTCAGTAACTTTTTACTTAGGCAAAATTTTTGCCACTCAACAGCTGAACAACAATAGAGACTTCCCCAAATGATTAAACGTTTTCAGGATAGGGGCACCAAAGCATTCCTATGTAATCCTGCAAGACTAAATATTGTATAAAATGAGATGTCTTGCATGATGGGGTGTGGGTTGTCGGGGCAGGGGGTGAGGAGGGCACCAGTAGGGAGGGTCAGGGGGGCTGGTGGGGTGGACAAAAAAAACACCATAAAGAGAGGAGTGAAGATAACTTTTCATCAATGTAATCTTATATGGTAGTATCCAGTGTAATATGTAGATTAAGTGGTCTGGATTGGTGGGGCTTCCTCATCCCTCATACAGTTTTTGGGGTAGTCTACCAAGTAGGTGATGGCTTTGCTGCGTATTGCATCAGTTAATGTCCAAGGATTGAATGACAGATCTAAACGTGCTTGGGTGTCTGAAGGGCTGAGGACACTGAGGGCAGACATTGTCTGCCTTTAGAAAGCACATATTTCCATAGATGATAAATACATGATGGGGACCCTGGGGTTCCATGTGTTGTTAAATACCACACAAAGAGTGATAGTGAGGGGTTGCAATACTTGTAAGAGCTGTTTCTGTGCAACAAACAGGTGTGCTTCAGAGCAAGCCGGTGGATTGGCTTTAGTAGAATGTCAAATTGCATGTTTTAGATTCACAAGCTTCTTTGTATATTGCCCATATGTTGATGAGCATCAGTTATTGATTATTTGGTAACAGAATTAGCATCATGGCCAACTTCGATAACTTTGTGTGGTAACCTTGACTGTCACATGGAAATAGCATCGTCCTCTACGCAGGTCTACAGAGGACGAAAGCCAAAGGTGTTCTTGGGATATTAAACATTTCCTGGAACTGCATGGGCAAGATGATGCATTGAAGGCGCTTAACACATATCTTTCTTTTACACATCTGAAATATGAACACCTGGATTACTTTCTGGTTTCCTCTTGTCTTCTGGAAAAGCCTAGGCATACGAATGTCCTTGCGTCTGTTTGGATCACAATCCTTTGGTTCTTGAATTATGTCTTTCTGAAATTGAAATCCCCCAGTATCAATGGACCTTTGACAGGTTAATACTCTTTAGCCCTGATTATATTGACCACATGAAGGAGTGGTTGATAGATTTCTTAAACATAAATAGATGTAGAGCTTCAACATGGGTGGTATGGGATGCAGTTAAAGGGATCAGAGGTGAAACGCTTCGCTTCGGCTAACACAATCAGAGAGTCCAAACAAACAAAATTAAGGAACAGTATGCGTAGTTCATTAGACTGGAATCACTTCATATGAGGTTGATATTTAGAAGGCCAAGCAGACCATGAAAGCCTTTTGAAGTAAGCAGCTGTCAAGACAGACATTAACAGCATATATGGCAGAAAAGACACGAGAAGTACCAGCTACACAAGGCAGGGAGCTGTAGGTATGGTTATACTGTTGGGAAGTATTTGTTTCTCAGAACTAGGCAGAAAGAGGTGTTGAATATTTTCATGGCAATTCAAGTTAGCTCTGGTCAGGTGGTGAAAAATCCAAGTAAAATTACTAAAGTATTTCTGGATTATTACACTTACCACTGGCAATATGGCCAAAACCCAGTATATGGTCCAGTAAAGTTCTCAATAAATTAGCACCTTGCTCAACCCTTCAGAGCTGACAACAAGCGGTCAGGCCTAACTTAGGAGACAGGTATGTTTTTGAGGTCGCTGGCGAAGGCTGAGGGATTCTTTAGGAGGGGTCTGACCTCCACGTGTTTCCATCTAGTGTTTCCATCTACCCAGGAAAGTTGCTGTAGTGATGGAGATGTTTAGGATGCTAGTGAGTTCTGTGCTGTTTGGGTTGGTTCTGACAGAGCCGGTCCTAGGCCTTCTGAGGCCTTCTGAGGCCCCGGGCGAAAGGGAAGATGTGAGGCCCCTCTAAGTACGAGCAGGGGTCGGTTCATGGACAGCATAATGACTGCAGAGGTATCACCATCTTCGCTGGTGATCATCACCATTACTATAAATACTCCAGTTACCACCGCCATTACAACCACCATCACATTTGCATGTGATAGAGCATTGAGTTTGATAGAGTTGTGCACGTGTAAAAGAAAGAGTGATGTGGGAGTGTGAGTGAAAGACTGTGTGTGCTTTCTTTTATATAAGGAGACTAGATCCATTGTCTTTGTTAATGTTTGTTGCTTTTAAAGACCTTCCTCGAGATTTAGGTGTTTCCTGCCTCATGCCAGTCTACCTTTACAATGCCCCCTCCCCCCTCCCCCCCCGAGTCTGGGGCTACATTTTTCATGGTCTTCCCGTGAGACACCTTCATGCTGGCTGATAATGTTTCCTGGCTGATCTAACTGTGCTCACTTACTAAGGAGTAGTGCATGGTGCGGTTGAAGGCTGCACCGCGAGGACTGGTGAGAATATTTTTAGTTCACATTTAATCTTTCACACAGAAAACTACTGCCAGAGCCAGGTGACTGCGCTGCCACGTGGAGAGAGCGGCTGACTCAGGGACGGGTTGTCTGAGGCAGGCATTGGTTGCAAAAAAGCAAACGAAGGTACTTGCAAACAGCCGCCGAGGCCCCAGGGGCAGGATTTGGTGTGAAGGGATTAGTGAACTCCCTGTTGATTTAAAAAAAGAGTTCAGCTAAGGGCAGGGCAGCAAGGTAGGGAAGCTCTTCGTGCTTAGTCTGTGTGCTCATAACCGGCTAGAGCAAGAGCACTGCATGCAATGTATCCAAAAGCAACCGATATCAGCAGTGCGCGGCTTCTCGGCGCCCAGGCGCAAGGTTACAGAGACCAGGGCGTGGTTTCCAGCCTTGGTCCAGGAAAGCAGGATCTGTGCCAGTTTTTAAGGATATCTACTTAAGACATATTTGCAAACCATAAATCTAAATGGAATGTATCTGGACTTTCAGTCCATACTTTGAAAGTTTTGTGCGGATCTGGTCCTATTGGTCGCACTCAATAAAATCCAATAGCCGGGGGCTAGAATTTATTAGTTGCAAAAAATAGCACGTATTACCGCTCTTCAGAGCAATGAGGAATAACTTAGATGTTGGTGTATTCGACATCCACAGCCTCCTTTGCTGATATTCATCAGTCTTGTTTGCCAATTAGATTTAGCAGGTTTAATCTGCTATGGTTTGCCAACTCAGAAAACTTTGTTATCTCCTCTAATTATTGGTTGTGGCAAATTCAACACCTCGTGTAATTGTGATCTCTACATAAACAGGTGTTTGCTCAGGGATTGCCAAACAAGCAGGCACTCATAAAGGAGGCCTAAGTGGCGCGAGAATGTTTGTGCTCGATCGTCAAAGTGCAAACCACTCTCAGTACAGGGGCACAGGTCTCAGGAAATTCATGTTTTCCAAAGAAGTTGCTGACTGTCATGCCCTCTTTATGAGTGGGCTGGATTTTGGTACAGGTAAGCTTGAAGGCCAAAATTCCTGATTACAGCTGGTATCCACACACCGAAATCTGCACAATACAAGCTTATCTTCGGAATGGAAAATAACCACAAAGGCCAAGGAATGCCGGGTCCTTATGCACCTGGGGCCTCATTTATGAAAAGTGACACATCGCTGCGTGAAAACAGGGATGCGTCACTTTTCACTGCGCACTCCTTGCGACACCATTGATGTGTCATATTTAATGTATGACGCATCATGTCACAAGGACTTACAGATACGTCAGTATTTCTGACGTATCTGTAAGCGCAAAAGTGACGCATTGCTGGAGTGTGTCACAAAAGTGAGGCAACTCCAGCAATGCGTCCTTTCACATGGGGAAAGCCCCATGTGAAAGGGCTTGCGTCAGTCTTACGCCTGCTGTGAGGCAGGCGCAAGATTTTGACGCAACAGCATCCTAAAAGTGACGCAGTGAAATCTCATAGATTTCACTGCGTCACTATTACGAGGATTTTTGCTGGGGAACGCCCCCTCTGCATACATTATACCTGACGTAGGTATAATGTGGCGCAGGGGTTTAAAAACTGACTCATCTACCTAGATACGTCACTTTTTAAATATGGCGCAATAAGGCGCATATTTCACGCCGCTGGTGCGATAAAAAGTGATGCACTGGAGGCGCAAAACTGACGCAAGGCCTCATAAATAAGGGCCCTAGTTTTCACTGCCAACGTTTTCTTCTAGCTCTAAGCAGAGGAAAAGTGTCAGGGGAGGGTTGGTTACAGGAGTAGAGTGGTGTGCTGGGTTAGGGCAGGGTAGAGGCAGTATGGTGGTGGCTGTTTGTTCCAACCCCCTGTGGTTCAACAGAGGACAGGCGGGGTCCAGGCTTTGCCACTGCCCCACAAATATGGCAATAATCCAGTTGAGCGGCTCCTCAGATCTCTTGGCGCCATTGCAACTGCACCTGCGTCACTATTGAGCGCCGCGCCTGTGCTTCTGCCCTGTTCTTGGAGTGTGCTCTTCACGTCCAGAAATTAGGCTGGTGAAATCCAACACTGTTTCCCACCCAGAATTACCACCCATTGCGGTATACCACAACTCATAGTGAGGGCCTCTCTGGTATTATTTCACAACATTTAGAGAGGAGGTACAAGTGAGAACACACAACTTGTGACCCCCGCGACATGATAATGTTTGACCAATGATTATGTCCCTGCAATGTAACTTTATTAAATAAACTTGGTTGAAAACTCTTGATCGTGGCTTTCTGATAAGCTGTAATTGTAGAAAATCACATACAATATGCTTCCTAACGGTTAAAGTTAAAGATATTTGTATTTTTCAAAGATCGCTGGCCATGTTGGTTAAATTATGGGGGATGTGGGAGTGCGCCCATAAGGATATGAGCCTTACATTTTTGTCATTTGACCTGGAATTATCCCCCCACCCCCTTTGTGTCCCTTTTCACTATCTCTTTCTGCCCCTTTTTTTGTTCCACAACATTGTTCTGGGATTGGGCGAATAAACGAGTGCCTGCCTGCCTGCCTCCCTCCACCTAACTGTCCACCAATGACTTGAACCACTAGTTACACTCAGGGCACAAGTGGGCGGTACATGGGAGCATGCAGCATTCACCCACTATTTTCACAGAGTTAACACAGTCCACCCTGCAAAAAAGTTGGGCCCCATTAAAATATGCTGCATTTGTGCAGTGTAGGAGCAGCAACATGTAGGTGCAAGGAGCCTTTCTTATTTTAACCCCTTCCATGCTCATGACGAGCTCAGCTCGTCATGAGGCACGGTTGCCATGTGCTCATGACGAGCTGAGCTCGTATTACACGCACGGCGCTCACACGCGGGGCTAATTCCCCTGCGGTGCTGAGCGTTCTAAGAAACAGGCGTGGTCATGAAGAGCTCAGCTCGTCATGAGCACAGTGCCACCGTGCAGCGTGACGAGCCGAGCTCGTCACGAGCACAGTGGCGCTGCACGCGCCCCCCCCCTCCCGCAGGGGAATTAGCCCTGCAGCGAAGGTGCTACATTCCTGTGGGTCCAAAACAAAGGTCGAAGTTAAGGGGCCATCAGCCCTATTTTTGTTGGAGTATCCTGGCTGAAAGCTTTCAGGAGCCTCACACCTAAATGCAATGGAGGAGAAAGAAAGGCACACAGCATATAACTTCACAGGTACTTAAGAGAGGCATGCTTTTGACTTTGTTTAGTCCCTGTATAAAAGAAATATGCATGCACTGTAAGAACGTCAAATGTGTTGGTCGTCCTAGTATTTACATAAACAACTATTTAAATACCACTATTTTGTCTTATTTCTTTTGTAGCGCTACTCTTACCAATGCAGGGTGTTGGTGCGCTTTTCATCATATGTAAACATTATACATTGGCAATAAATCATGTGTGTGTAATCAATGTTCAGAGTGTGTTACATAAGACAGTGAGGGTTACAAGGTGCAGGAGTCAATTCCCTTCGTAGCTCACTGTCCTAAATCAGAAGGATTACAATTTATGAACTGTAAGTATCAAAACGATCTTTGAGTGCGAAAGCAGTAGCCCACTTACCTAGCTATTTTAAATGAAAATCTGTCATCTGCATGTTATATGATGTATTGTATTGTAATTGCATTTATATAGAGCTTACTACCCCTGACGAGGTGTTGAAACGTTTTATCAGCGTGTAGCACCCTACTCCGGAACCCATTAAGGATTAGCGTTGAATTAGTATAGTGAAATATGAAAGTAATTGGAGTGGTGGATAGGCTAGTCAGTTATTTGGATTCAGAAAGATAGATGAGGGATGGAAAAGGGAAAAAGGTTTGCACTTATATAGTGCTTGTTACCCCTGATGGGTTGTTAAAGCGCTTTTTTGGCGAGTAGCACGCTACTCCAGAATCCATAAATGATTGGTGGTGAATTAGTATAGTGCAATATGAAAGACATTTGAGTGGTGGATATGTTATTCAGTTATTTGGATTGAGAAGGGTAGCGGGGAATAGAAGAGGGAAAAAGGTTTGCTTTTATATAACGCTTCTTACCCCTGATGGGGTGTTTGAAGCGCTTTTTTGGCGAGTAGCATGCAACTCTGGAACCTTTTGCAGGAGACCTATTAACCCTCTGGGTTCAAAACTGTTGCTAGACAAAACACAGATCTCTCCAGCAAAGGTGTTCATCTTTAGAATAATCTCTCCATTATTATTTTTCTTACCTGAGATTTACTGTACACACAAAGATCTCTGCAGCAGGTGCCTTAGCCCCTAAGGCATTTTTAAAATGCAGACTTTGCAACCAATTAAGCAGAAAAACTGATTTACTGACACATTTTTCTGTGCTGCCAATTTCTTTGTGGCAGTCTTAAAAAATATATATGTATAAGTTGAGTCACAGATTTTGTGTTGGGTGCTTCACATGTTAAATCTCATAATGTGCTCATATGTGTAAGGTGTTAAGATCTGATGCCACATCTTGTGATTTAACCTTATGTCTGGTCATGGATTGTGATGCCACTTCTTGCGATGTCACATACAATGATGTCACGTGCATACTGCCTAACTTGGTCAGTCCCCCCACTTCTTTCTTTAGGAGGTGTGGCCTTTTTATAGTTCTAATACCACCAGCTTAATTTCATATTAAAGACTCAACTCGTTCATCATGTTAGAAGGCAAATGAAGTTCCTTTAATATTTACTTGATTACTTAAAATATTAAGGATGAATTAAACTAACACAGTTACATTTCCAGACTGACCCGTTGACCCTAACTTGTTGTGAATGTCTGAACTCAAAGCTTTCCGTTTTTTCAGAGGCAAAAACGAGAGACGTTTTAATGTTTGGGCAACGTGGGTTCTGGCCCAGGACCCCACCTTTCAAAGAGGCAGTTTGGTATTTAGTAAGGATGGCGACCCTCATTAATTTATATGACTATTCAAGCTTTAATAACTAGTTATACCTCTTTTGGTCATAGAATGTTTTCATATATACCACAGCCTCATAGAGGGCTGGGCTGCCCCTTGGTCCACTTCTATGCCAATCTGTGTGCTGTATGTGAAGCAAGGCATTCCGAAGGCAACTCAAGGTAAGGAGGGATGTTAAAGGGTACGAGAGCTGATTTTAAATAAACAATTGCATATCATTCGTCTTTTTTCTTTTACTATTGCTTACATTTTAAGGTATGATCAATGGGAGTTGTATCTGAAAATGGACTATAAATCCAAAGTTGCTGGAAACAGGGGCACCAAAATAGATTTGGCCCAGGGCCCCCAAAATCCTTAAGATGTGCCTGGCAGCAACAACTTGTCGGGAAATCTCCAAACTTTTCGATTGTCCAGACTACCTTTGGTACTACTCTCTCTCTCTGTTACAGGCTCATGCTTTCAATGGGAAGTCTCTTTTATAAATGAATAATGCTGCTATCGCTGAGAAAAATCTCTACACTGTCTGTTTCTTCTCTCTCACCTGTAATGCCCATTACTGAAAAGAGATCCGGTTACTCTGCACGTTTTGCATTACCCGAAAAAAATCCAATGTACGTTTCTTCATGTTTAGGTGTGTACTGCATTTCATAAGCATGCCATTCGTGTTAGGACATGATTTCCGAATGAACAGATTTATGATAAGGAAAATGAAACATGCCTATTTTAATTTGGCAGAGGCAAGCTCGCCTCAAGGAACTGAAAAATGGCGAATGGAAGGTGGGTAGTGAGGGGGTAGGGGGGGGGGGCAGACTGGCTGGGGCAACCCCGTGCTCTGACACTGTGCTGATCGGAGTGGCTCCTTCAGATCTGTCGTTCAGCACAAAAGAGTGCGATCCCAGACCGTGGATCCGTGACATTGACAAATGAACTGCGTGTCGGAATATGGGTATTTGAGCAGCACGCCTCGTGCAACGCAAGCAAGAAAATATGACACAACTGCTCACGTTTAAGGAAATACATTTTTTGAGGAGACTCGCTCAAGAAATATGATTAGTAGCTCTCTAATTAAACGATATTCTGTCACTCGAATCATGAATTCTGCAACCATTGCAATTTCTTTGACTCCACCTAAGGAAGACAACAAAAACAAAACATGTTTACGAGGCGCTGGGCTTTTAGGCGGTTGGCAAATCATTGTTGTATAAGAATTTGATGCAGTTCATAGAGGTTCAGAGGTCTTGATTCCTATTACGACTGAACCAGTCGTTAGGCCTTATGAGCCAGGTACGGGAATGCGAGTGTAGGGGAATTGGCATTCAAGGGAAACCACAATCACCCCATGTCTATAATTCACCAACGGATAGAGAGTCAAGCTGCCAGCCTAGGTAAGACATCACAGTGACGTGGGACCGGTGGCACACCAAGCTAGTGATACTAATGGACTTAAGTTTAATAGTGTCTCTTTACCGCTGGCTCACTGTGCATGCCACTCCAGACTGCGAAGTTCCCTACTAGGCAACTGTTGGAACCGGCAGCGTCTGGTTGGCTGAAGGGATGCCACAGCCAAGCAGAACTACTGCTCCCATCAAAAGGCAGGTGATTACACCCGCTGTAAAACCCAAGCTCACCCTTGGGTAGCTTGGCACTGAGCAGGCAGGCTTTCTACGGAGGCAATGAGAAGAGCAAAGCACAGACGCCACTAACAATAAATACACTGGGCGTCACAAAAGAGACTTCACATATGATATATGTTAAAACATTTATATTCAACACACATATTCAATCATTATAACATGACCATCATATACCTTTGGGTATAAAACACATTGAAAATGTTACTATCAGTACTAGGTCCACTCGTATTAATATGATATCACTATTATGAACACTGTGAACAACTCCATATTTACCTGTCCCCCAATTGAGAGAGAGCACCCTTATCCTGTGCACCATATCATAATCATGCACATATACGAATATAGAATACTTTTTAGCAGCACCTTGAGCCGGAGCCACATGGGAAATCCCAGTGTCAAAAGTTATTGTGCTTTAGGCAAAAATCAACGTATATTGTGGTACTGCCGGCCAGTATCAGGAATCACAGGCAGTCCGCATACAATCACCCCCTCCTCACACACACTCACTCTGTACCACCATGCAGTGTGACAGGTATCAGCCAGTCCATTCAGCATGCTCTTACACACTCATACATAGTCATCCCTCTAATGCATTACCACTGGTACCTAACAGGTACACCCTCTACAGACTCTTTGGCACAAGCCTCCCTCCACCCTCTGGTTCACCCTGATTGTCCTATACCCCGGGAGGAAAGATAACCAACCCCGCCTCCCAGATTCTTTGCCACACTTGGCCAAGGTTACACTTAGTCTGGGACTGCTCCTCGGGAAACAGGTAGGAATATGTAACAGTCTTATTTAAGAGGTAGACGTAAACAAGGTAGAGGTTAGCAGTCACTTAGGAAGTTCATTCATAGGTCTTAAAACACAAAGGAGTCATGCATTCTCTTCACCCGCTTCTGAACTGTCTCAGAAGCAGTTCTTCAACTCATTCTCTCATGCTACTATCTGGTGCCAAGACATCTCCTGGAGGGGTCAGGTAAGAAGAGGGCAGTTACTTCGCTGCAAAGAGGGTCAATAAGGGAGCAGCCGATGAATTGGGAGCAACACAGGGAAGCCTCTCAATAGGTTGAGGCGCCTGATCGGTAAACAATGATTCTGGTTGTGCCCAGCCAATTTGGGCACAGCACCTGGTACGTGTTCGTATGAGTCACACCAGGGCCTTTAGATTTCAAATACGATGAGTTGCAAATTCTACGCCTCCCCAGAAAGGAGGCGCAATGACCGGTGCATGTTGAGATGGATTGCACCTGGCAATTTCGGTCAGACACAGCAAAGAGATGCAATTCCGTACTTCCCTATGCACGATAATACAGGCTGCGCCAGACCGGTCCGGTCACTACACAGGCGCATGTTCAGCAGAGCCACATGAGTTAGAATGAGGCGCTCCTCTGAGTATACCCCCACCTCCGAGGGTCGCAACCTTTGAATCTGACACAGCACGCAATGAGCATGCAGTCTGTCTGTTACACAAGAGAGTTGAGACACGATCGACGAAACAGGCCACACGACGTCCCACAACTGGTGAATCCTCTCACGACCCACTAGATGTTTAGGAGTGTTGGAACCACCCGTCTTAGATGCGGGCTAGATTTCTGGGCTCCTCACTAGACAATCAGGTCTCCAGACACAAGTCTTAGTTCCATGTTCTCACCACGCTACCAGTTGAGCTTCAGTAGCCGAGGTAGGCACTTGAGAGGGCACTGCTCTCCAAATGTTACAGGTAGATGCTGTAGGACCCTTGTGGGAGATTTTTGAGAGAACAGGATCCCCACGGTCCGGCCCATGGAGAGCACACTTCAGGGTGCCACACCAGCAGGTACTTGGCCCACCCTGTCTGAGTTTCCAAGTACCACTCCCCCACAAGCGTGTCCCACCCTTTGCTGAGGGATGGCAACCGTAGTTATGCTGACATGTGGCTTTGAAGTTCTGGGTGGTTTAGAGATTTCCCTTTGAACCACAGACGTCCCCCCTACATTGTAGGCCCATCTGCCATGGGGCAGTGGAATGCAGATCTTAATCTTTAATGGGGCCATGATCCAGCCCCTAGATGCTAGGTGTCACAATCTCTATCTTCAATCTATCCTATTCAGCCCTGAAATGGCAGAGGTCTGCCGTTCCCGTGAGATGCCAATGGTTTATGGCTGTCGAGTGGGGAATGCAAAGATGTGCTCCGCTCCAACCCTAGTGTCCACTGGTGCCAAACACCATGGGCTCCGAGACTCTTGACGCATAGAAATGTCCATATTCTATTAGTGGCATTTCTAAGCTAGTTATGCCAAAACCCCCTTTACCACTGGAAAGGTTTTGGCACTGTGAATCCATTGTTAGGAAACATCTTGAGGCTGCTCCACTACAACCAACTATTTCAGTCCGAAATTATGTCAGCAACTTCCCTATTTTAGCCCATTGTAAAGAGCAGACCTCATAGGTAGTGAAAACACACCTAGGTATTCCTCAATACCTGAGCACAAATGCGCTATTGCTCACACCGACCTTCGATGGCAATAGGGACGTATAGTTCCCAACATCAGTGGTGCAAGTGCGCCCACCCTAGTCTGTACAGCAGACTGGACATGGGTTTAACTAATACATGTGTCTGTGCAAATGCACAAGCCTCCATTGGCAGGCGGCACAAGCAATCATGGGCACCATAGTTGCGGTTGACCATAGGTGCAAGCTACTCATGAGTTTACTCCTGAAAGATGCCAGTGCGCACCAAACTGGTCGGCAATGACAGATTGGCCTGTATTTCAGAATATGGAATCAGCTCCACTTCACATCAGGGATAGGAAAGGCGCTTGCACGTTCATGCTGCAAGGATAGGCCGGGCACATGGCTTACCCAAGAGCTAATGCATTTGGTGCAGGGGCGCACCCACCACACTGCTTGGACCAGCCAGACATGGGTGGACCCCCTTACATTTGCAATTGTGCCCTCCCAGCCAGCAATAGCAGACCGGGCCCCTTGTTGCTAGTACCATGGATGCAAGCATGCAGACACAGGCCTACATGGGCAGGCCTAACCCAGAGATTAGCGCACTGGGAATGCAGGTATATGTTCAGCAGCCCGAAAAGGCAGGCCGGGCACCTATCCAAATGCCATATGTGCCATGGTGTATCCTCCCACCTGCCACTGTATGTGGGACATGAATCCAAAACAGCATCAGTGCCAGTGTACACATCCTCGCCTGCATTGGCAGACCAACCCATGTTCCAGGAAAGCGTCTCAGCGTCTTTTCCAGATCTGTTTAGGGATTTGCATGCACTTCCATATGGCCTTGACAGTGAGGACGTGCACAGGGCCCTGAGGCCACTTCAGAGATGGAGCAACAGCCCTGGAGTATCCATGGGTAGAGCCGAACTCTAAAGCAGGGGAAGTCTCATTTGAGGGGTTCCTCTCTACCTCGGCAGGGGCATCCTTATTTGCCCACACAGGGATTCCCTGGGGATGCCATCATGATATAGGACAACCCACCCAGGGTTGGCTGAGTCTTAAGTGATGCCACCTTATGCAGGGAAGCCTAGGTGCCCCATCGACCTGTCCTGGCAGACCCGATATAGGGTTCACAACTATCCGGTGGGTGGCACACTCAGTGCCATGTCCCACTCCTAGCCAGTGCTGTACCCGCCCCAGGTATGTGGTGTGCCCTTTTACAGGGCACACAAAGGGATGGCACTCTGAACCAATTGTATACACACCCCCAGCCCAATGCAGGTGAGGTTGGCGCGTGCACCCTCCCTGTGCCGTGCAGGAGAAAGGTGCCTAGATTCCTAAGGTTATACAGAGAGAGAGTCGGTAAAGACACTAAGGAAAAAGTGAAACGTTTGGGGCAGTTTCCCCAAAGGAGTCCATGTCCAACAGCAACATTTTGGTCATTTTAAACATTTCAAAACATGTAAGCTACTATCTATGTATGTCACGAGTTTCAAGTCACGCAATGTCAATTCATGTTACATATCTTGCAATATACTTATTTTTATGTCCGGTGTTAGCCAAGATTTTTCGATTTTAGTAAAAAATGATATACATAATAATACATATAGTAGCTTTCAATCAGTCCTCTGCAATCATTGGTCTGTTCGGCTGTCATTCACATACTGCTGCTGCGCACCACAGCACACAAAATGAGCACTGTCAGCCTATTTGAGCCATTTGGCTCACTTATCTCTGATTGGCAGTTTTTTGACCAACTACAAAGTTGTCACTCACAAAGACAGCTCTCCATTCAGTACCATGACATTCTTTGCATTATAGGCCTTAAATGTGTTTTCTTTTTTAATGAATTTGTAGTTTATGAGGGCTTGGTAGCTTCCCAGACACTGCTACGGAACCCTCGCTTTTGCTTGCAGTGCGTTGTGTTCTATGTGTGCTGGGTATAGTCACCATGCTTTCTAATAGCCGCTCTATTGTAAGCATGGAAGGGCCACCATCTTTGAGTGTTTTTTAATGCATTCTACAATTCGTATATGTTGGAAACGGCCCTTTTTGCAGGGTTATCCCCAAACTTTTTGCTTCTTCCTCCTATTTTTCCTGACCTGCTGTTGTTGGTTTTAGGACCCTGGGCACTTTACCACTGCTGATCAGTGCTAAAGTGCATATGCTCTCTGGGTAAATTGTGTTATGGATTGGTGTTTCCATGATTGGATATTTGATTTACTTGTTAGTCCCTAGTAAAGTTCACTGAGTGTGCCAGGGTCTGTAAATCAAATGCTACTAGTGGGCGTGCAGCATTGATTGTGCCACCCGCGTGAGTAGCCTTAAAAAGGTAACTCAGACGTGCCATAGCAGAGTCTGCGTGCAGTTGGTAACTGCCATGTCGACTTGCAAGTCTCTAACCTTCCCCTTTCGTACATGTCAGGCACCCCTAAGGTAGGCCCAAGGTACCCTGTGGGCGGGTGCTGTGTTTGTTAAAGGTAGGACATGCCCTGGTGTGTGTGGCATGTCCTGATAGTGAATTACAGCCAATTTTGGTTTTCACTATTGCAAGGCTACCTGATCCGCGTAGGACAGAATGGGAAGTTTGTGTATAACATCTTATAGACAAAACTGGCGAGGGGAATTAGGTAAGAAAAGTATGCCTGAACTCAGAATCTAATGATGCATATTTTGGTAAAGGTGATTTTTACATTCTATGGTTGAAAATAAATACCACTTTTATGAAGTAGGTATTTTTTTGCTCAGTCATCCCGTGTGCCTCTGCTGGAATGTGGATTGCCTGTCTGAGTTTTGGACGACAGATGGCTAGGAAGCAAGGGTGGCTCCCGATAGTCTAGGTAGGTCAGGAATGGGCTGAATAGACCTGGGCTGTAATGGGGGAAGAGGGAGGAGACTTCCTTGCACCTCAAAGGGCCTGGTCTGCCTCTGACAATGCTGTCTCCACCCCTGCCAGGAAATCACCAGAGAAGGCAAAACTGGTTCTGGCTAGGTACAGACACCCTCTGCCTAGAGGATCAAAGGATACAAATACTGGGGCCCAGACCCCTGCACTTTAGAACTCTTTTGGATCAAGAAGACTGACAGTAAGAAGAGCTGGAGAAGTTGTGAGGAGGACCTACCACTTTGCTGTGTTGGCCTGCAGTGGCTGCTTCTGTCTTGGGCAGTGAAAGGACTGGACTGAACTTTCTGCATTCTGCTTTGTGAGTTTCTCCAAGGGCTTGAGTTAGAGCTTGCCCCCTGTTCAAGAAGTCTCAGGAACAATAAAGACTTCAAGCTCTTCTGCCCGCAGCACCGAGGACTGTGTATTTTGTGCTGTAACAGCGAAAAAGCAACTCGACGACGTCTACAACACTACTGCTGACTCCGTGTCTGACGGCACCTCAGAGGGCACTGCTGCAACACTGTACCACGACCCTGGTCTCACCGATGATGCCTGCTGATGCCCCCACCGAGCTGCTGCTCGCACCGCGACCTGTGGGCACTGCTCTCCACACTGCCTCACTTCACGACAACACCTTGGCCTCCCCTATGACGACACTCCATGCCAAAATCGGCATTGCTGCTTGCACCGTGGTTCGACGCCAGCGCCATCGACTCCAGTTTGTTAGTTGACGACAGCGCTTCAGCAATTACTACGCCGCAGCGTGCACCGTGACCTGATAGCACCGTGACGAGCACCGCCTTCATCTCACACAGCGACCCTGGTCTCACCGACGGCACTATCTAATGCCACCACCGGGCCGCTGCTCGCACCTGAGGGCACGGCACACTGCACCACTGCACTTCGCACCGAAGCACACTACACCTGCCGATGCCAGCACTCCTGACTCCAACAGAAAGGAGATCGACCTGTAACGCGTGTGACTTCGAGGGCCCCAACGATTCCTGCACTGACCTCCGGACCCTGCGCCTGCAGACGCCGTGTTTTCCGAAGCTCATTGAGAGGTCGCCTACGCCCAGGTACTGTTTGCGGGTCTTCCGGACACCGTGCCTGGACTGCAACGCCGTGGTCAGCCAGAACTGTTTAGATTTGTTTGCTCACAATGCCGTGATAGCCCCGGGCGGAGCTATCGACATCAAGGATCTGTTTTAAAAGTGTATTTTGATAACTGTGGATTTTTAAGTACAATACTATGGATTTTTATCGTTTTAGGTCTTGTCTTAATTATATAAAAATATTGGATATTTTTCTAAACTGGTGTGGAGTCCTTTTGTAGTGCTTACACTGTATTACTGTTGGTTATGTGCTAATGCTATACACACTGCCTCTAAGATAAGCCTAACTGCTCGTACCAAGCTACCAAGGGGGTGAGCAGGGGTTATTTTAGGAGTGCAACTCCCTTATCCTGACTAGAGTGGTGGTTTCTGCCTGGCTTTGGCACATGCCATAGCCTGCCTAAAATACAATTTCTAACAGTATACATGATCGCACAAAGACTATCACTTTTAATGTTGAATCCACAGGCATGTGTAATCACAAATTCTTTTTTCATGTCTTTTTATTAAACATTTACACAAGCATAAAATCATTTTAAGGAATTGGCAGAGCCAAATCATTGTAGCTAATGCAGACCTATTGGCTTTCCCAAAAGATTTTATAAGCTTTATTTGGAGACAACAAATACATTAGTACCAAAATTAAAGGGCTTCTGTGGTGAAACAGTCTTCACTCCGATCCTGCAGATGGTTGGGGTCTCTGTTTACCTGCTGTGTATTTTTGATGCCTCTCCCTTGTTGGAATCACCTACCCTTGAGGTGAAAGGACCAGAGAGTGCAAAGTGTGCTGAGTTCAGTTTGATGGCCAGCATCTTTCAATGTATCGCCTTGCTTGTGGTGATCCAATGTGGATGCGTTTATCTATGTACACCACCCATAGACTAAAGACTACTCTCTCAAGGGGAGACAGGACAATTGCTCAGTATCCTGGGGTCAGAATCCAAAAAAAGAAATACACCTGCCCTGTGTATCTTACAGCATCAATAACCACAAATAGTTATGCAAAACAATGCAATACCCACATTTCTGCAAATGCATACTCGTAGTAATTGAATTAAAAAATCTGTTGTTTGGTTCAGTGAGTTATCATAAATTTGATGTGCTTTTTATCTGCCACCATTGTGTCCTAGTTCAGGTCTTGTTTTTACATTTGGTTGAACTTACTTGGACCTCCGCCATTGGACATGGCCCTTCTGGATCACTGACATAACATCAACACTCAAAATATCGACCTACAAAATTATCGACACACAAATATCGATAACATAAATATCGATACTCTATACTTATTGAAAAAATACACAACTATCAACACAAAATTATCAACAAAGATCAACATCAATATTACTAATATCGATCAAAAAAATATTCTCATAACTAATATCTAAAACATTAAACATACAAAATAACACAACTATTGTTAAATAATATATAGATCACACTATTATCGCCCCCAAAAAAATATCAACACCTTAAAAATACTTTAAATAACACAATAAATAACAAAAACAATATAAACAATATCAAAAACACACACAACATATTAAATACATTTAACATTAAGTACATTATAATTCAATAAAATAACTTTAACATATTTAAATTCACCAAATGTATTATACTTACTAACACTATATGTAAAATAAATATTTTTAATATACATGCAATGCAAAATACAAAAAATATACTATTACACTTTTAGATAAAGTAAGAATAATTAGCTTTTCCCATATAAGGAAAAAACTGCCAAATTAATTGAAAACATTAGTAACAACCAATGGAAAATATCTACAAGTAAAATAACCCAATAAGACTTAAGGCACAATTAAACAAACACTATATAAATTAAACAAAACGTAACATTACGTTATACTCCAACAACAAAACCAAGAATAAGGGAATCTCTGCTGGATTGGTTCTGCAACACTGGACTTCATCATTGAAAGCTCTGAACACAACTTCAAAAAGTGAGTAAAATATCTATTTAATGTTACAACTGCATAAAATAATATTAAAACACTTTTATAGTAACTAAATAATTAATGTATATATTTTTTTAATTATATCTCCTATACAGAAACTTGAACACATACTCCACTACCTTCAAACATCATCCAAAAACCACCTTGCCAAAAAAGTAAATATAAATCTCAATTAAACTATTAAAACAAGTAAAATTCCCAATATAAATCGCCCAATAACCACTCAAACCCCAAAATGAAATAAATGCTGTTAACTGCCCGCACATCCCCCGGCCCCATCCGACAACATCATGTTGCCAGGTAGTATTGCTCAGAACGGGCCTGGGAAGTGAGAGGGATTGACTGGGCTGAAGGAACTCTTCAGAGAGCGATCTGAAGCTGGTCAAGAGACTGCGTGAATCCCCGTACATTGCGGACACCTTTTGAGTGACCGACTATTGTCCTCCGCCCACTTCTGCTCCACATCCTGTGGTGAACTTCCTGAGTGGTGGCCAGCCACCATTTAACAATTGCCTCCTAATTAGCTCTGCTATCTACCCCCACTTCCTTCCGGGGGACCCTTACTAAGTGTTACTTCAGCCACAAGTGACTAGTATTCGGGGGGAGGGCTGGTTAACTCCAACCTGTGGGCGTAGGGTAGTCAGAGTGTGCTGGAAGGTGGAGGGAGGCTTGGATCTCGGGGTCTGCAGTGTGCTATCTATTGACCTGCCGGATATCATTGGCACCACATTACTGTGTTGTGTGCAAGTGTGTTCAATACGAACCTGCCTTATCTCCGTTGCACCGCGCATCAGTGCCAAGAGAGTGCATGTGTGTGTTTTTGGGAGTGACTGCCTGTGAACCGGCTGCGATTCACTACATTGCCTAGCAGTGTTTCTTTACATGTTGATATCTTGCCAATAGTTTATACATTTTACATTGATTTTACCCATTCAGGGTGGGAGCGCAGCGCAGCGCTGGCATGACAGTCTGCTCCAACACCACCAAACTCGTAATCGGGCCCTTAGTGTATTTATTGTGTGGTAGTTCTGCCTTGCCTATGTGATAAGCCTGACTGCTCAGTGCCAAGCTACCCAAGGGTGAGGACAGGTTAGACAGTGAGTGTAATCACCCGCCCCTGACAGGAGTGGTAGGTTCTGCCTGGCTAGGTCATCGCCAGAAAGTGCACTTCCCAACACGCGCTTAGACTTGATTAGGCACCAATGTCAAATTGGTTCTGTTTTCCTTTATATCTTAATGTAGGTTACAATTTCAGCAAAGATATTGCCCCTGATTTCGCTACTTTAATCTCTGTTTCCTCATAAAAACTATCATTGCGATAACAAAGGACCACAATTCATACTGCAATGAGATTAAAAAAATTAGCATAGAATTTAACCAAAACTAAGGTAAAAGAGAACCCACCCTAAGACAGCAAATAGATGCAAGTTATAAAAAACCATAAACAAGCTAATATACAATAGGTAATGAAACCATTGATAAAAATACATGCCTACCCTCTAAAAAGATGTCAACATAGGTATACAATATTTACTCGTCCTGAAATAATGATGGATCGTAATCTATGAAGAAAAATCTTTCCAAAAACAGACATAGGTGATGATATAAGTTTTAACATTAAGGTGAAAGGATTTGTTTTGTACAGTCTCATATATTCCAGTAGTAGTTACAAATTCTATAAACTACTTGAAGTATTTTGTAAAGCACAAACCTTCTTACATCTAGGTGGAGGTTTCCCTGCAAAGTTAGATGTCACTTTGTGCTTGTGCATCAAAGAGGTAGATTGTCTCACACACAGAGACTGGTGTTTAACTGTGCTGGAAATTGGATTACTGGTTGAAGGGAGCAAAATCCTACTCAAGCAACAGCCGCAATCTCTGTCAAGGTGAAACACAAGCAAACCCCAAATTAACATGTGCTCAAACCTCTGCTTGCATGGCACAAAAGCTTAACTTCGGTAGCAATGTATAAAGTATGTATGCAGCACATCCAACAGGAATAAAGTAAATACATAATACAAGAAACATTCCACAACAATTTAGAAAAATAGTGTAAAATTGAATATATTATTTAGGACCAAAACAACAAAAAGTAAATCAGTAAAACTGGAGATATGCAATTTTAAAGATTTAAATACAAATTGGACCTAGAAGCACAAAGCACCAAATTGAGTTATCTCATGACGCTGGACCAGGAAAAATTCACAAGTTTAGACCAACTGTGATGGGACACAGGCCGGATCTAGAGACCAAGTTAAGCTGCTGAACAAAGTAACTTAAATCCTGGTTGCAGAGCGTTGTGAGATCCCGCGTTGAGGATGCGTTGCACAGCATCGGTTCCGAGAAAACTGCAAGTCTGCAATGCAGAGTTTTACATCGTAGCCGAGGATACAGTTGATGAGGGGCTTGTGATGCGAAGTCATGCATTGAGGATGCTTTGCGCACTGGCGGTTCTGAAGAAGCTGAGGGCCTGCGATGCTAAGCCCTGTGTTATCGTCGAGGATGCCATCGACGAGAGGCTTGCGATGCAAAGGCCTGCATTGAGTATGCATTGTGTAAGTTTCACTCTAGTGGTCCAGGGTTGAAGATGCAGGTCCTGTCCTTCGGCAGGGGAACAAAGTAGCAGTCCTTCCTGCAGTGCAGCACAGCAGTCCTTCTGAGTCTTCCATGGGTCCAAATGTGTACTGAAGAGTTGTGTCTGAGGGTCTATTATTTATTCCTGGTGCCCAATTTGTAGTAGGAGAAAGTTCTGTAGTTTTCCACCCTCATAGGTGTTTGGAATGTCCCGCATCCCTGCCCTGGTCCCAGCTTGTCTTGGGGAACAAAAGACTAATGTCAAAACCTTTGTGATGTGCAAGTGTGATAGGTGACAGCCCTCACCCTCATCAAGTCAGAGACGTCACATCCTGCCAACACCTGTTCCCCCTTTGTCTCACTCTCTGGGAGCAACACACAAAGATCAACTACCAGCTACAGCTAGTCATGTGACCTAAGATACCGACTGTATGCGTCAAATGGTTGTGTCAAGAAAATGTCAACCTTCTAAAAGTGTCACTTTCAGGATTGTGACTAAAAATCTGACTTTCCCTTTCAAGAGGGTTTCAAATTACACTTCTTTAGACACCAAACTCCACATTTATACTTGCTCCCAACTGAAAGTTATCAGTTATCAAATGCAATAAGGCAACCAATTGTTATCCCATGGGAGGGGCAGGCCTTGTAGTAGTGAAAAACAAATGTAAGAAAATTTCACTACCAGGACATGTAAAACTTAAAAGT
This sequence comes from Lissotriton vulgaris, assembly GCF_964263255.1. Lineage (NCBI taxonomy): Eukaryota > Metazoa > Chordata > Amphibia > Caudata > Salamandridae > Lissotriton > Lissotriton vulgaris. The sequence continues at coordinate 903,295,228 of NC_141687.1, forward strand.
GCATGTCCAACTTTTTAAACACATTGCAGTCTGTCCTGTGGGCTGTTTAGGGCCTAACCTAAGGGTGACTTTTTTGTATTAAAAAGAAAGGTTTAGGTCTGCCAAAAGGTTTATTTTGCCAGGTCTAAATGGCAGTTCAAAACTGCACATAAAGGCTGCAATGGTAGGCCTCAGACATGTTTAAAAGGTACTTAAGTGGGTGGCACAATCAGTGCTGTAGGCCCACTAGTAACATTTAATTTGCGGGCCCTGGGTACCTGTAGTACCACTTTACTACTAACTTTAAAGCAAATTAAATGTGCCAATTTGTTGTAAGTCAATGTTACCATGTTTTATGGACTGAGCACACACACTTTAGCATTGTTTAGCAGTGGTAAAGAGCTAAGAATTCTAAAACCAACAAAAACAAGATCTGCAAAAATAGGGGAGTAAGGGAAAATGTTTCGGCGAAGATCATCTTAAGGCTGACAGGTCTAACAATTTGGACAGATCTTTTGGGCCTGAAGAGGGTACAAAAATATTAATGCTTGCATGAATGAGAAGGCTGTGTTGAGAGAGTGCACTGAAATTGGTTCTCAAAGAATGTTTTGTTTTAAGTCTTAACACATAGTTTTACACTTGGTGGTCCGATTCCGATCTTGCTGGGAGAAGGCTCTGTCTGACTCGGATCCGGAGGGCTTTCTGACCGACTCACGCTCCGGGGCTCTGAATGCCCGAGTACAATGCAAACAAGCGCTGACGAACACGGTCGCTCGGAGCCTGATTGAAGTCAATGGAAGCCTGTTGTACGAAGGGTACATACGCTCCCATTGTCAAAAAGATATGTTGCGCACATGGGCGCCCCCTGTAGTGGGTGCGCGTCTGTGCCACCCGCACACGACATGCATGTGCAGGGGGGACCCTTAGGTCCCCCACTGTGATCGACTCATATGACTACGGGTGAAGGGGAGTCCGATGCGGACCCCCGAAGTCCACTTCCCAAAGCATTCATGTGTCAGAGGCTCCGACTCGACCCGTCTGTCCAAATCATGCATCGTACTGGCTCGGTTGGGAAACACCTCCATTGCATGGCACGGTTTGCTTACTGACGAGATGTACGGAGCAGTTCGGACCTGGAAACTATTCGGTCGGTGATTTTGCGTTTCTCGCATCGTACTTGCTTGCTCGTACAACTGTACGAGCCGGTTGGAAAACACTCGTACAGCTTGTACTGTTTCTAGCCAGATCTTGTTCAGAGCCCTACAGAGCGAGATCAGAATCATCCCCTTGGCAGTTAAGAAATGGGCTTGAGGGTGAGGCTGCAATGGGTATAACTACATTTCAATTGCCACAGTAACCATTAGATTTTTCCAAAATCGAAGTTTCTAATTTTACATAAGCAACATCGGGAAGATGCAGGATTGAAATCTGCACGTAATTTGGTGCTGATTTGAGATAGCACTAGATGTGGAAATTTTCTACCAGCAATCCTCGCATGGAATGCATTCCTAAGAAAACACCCCCACAAACAAAAGCCAAGAAGTTGTTCTAGATCCAGATATTACTCTCGGACTGCAAATAGACGCTGTATTAAAATCCTCAACAAACACACTCAGAACCTTAATATTGATTTTCCCAACTTTGGCTTCATCCACAAGAGTCAGTGGATCATATGAATGACTCATAACATGTAGTCTATCAATCACATAACTAGTGAACCATAATGCAAAACAGAACGGTACTTCTTCGAGAGGAACTAAACATCTTTTTCAGGTTAAATAAATGTGCATGAAGTGTAACCTACCTCGCTCCCATATCCTTCATACCTGAGCATGCATATGTGGAGGATCACGCTCACCACAGCACTATAAGAACAAGCGCGTGGACCGCACACACCTCACCAAACTCCTCCCACATGTAATACTACGATGACGCAGTACTACAACCCAACAGGCAGGTCTGCCTGTATTCACTCTAGACAAAGTGCCACAGTGCTACTATTAGTGACATCTAACATAACAGAGAACAAGATTGAGGAACACTGATGACCTCTCACGAAGCAGCGTAGGGCATTGGCCAGCAGGTTACACCATCATAGCGAGCACAATTGATGATGTATTTAATCATGAAAATTGAGAGGGTGGCAAAAGATCATTATGCAAATGGCAACAGAAAACCTTACATTGTTGTGGTGACAGGGAGATGAAGACACATACATTTCTGAATTTAACTCTATTTTCTGAAGACTCATATTAGTTCCTTTCGATTTTAGAAAACATTCTAACATCCAGGGTTGATTGTCCTGAAGGCAATCAGCTAGGATTATTTGTGTTTCTTAATTTGAAATAAGGTTGCGTGTCCTCTGCACTGGAGTACAACATTTCCTGCAATTGCCCATATTTCGCCCAAGAGTTATTTTATTTGTAGAAATATGAGATGTTCTTTATCTACTTGGTTTGGTGTCCAGATGTTCGTCATTTTCTTTGCTGATGTTAGCTCTATTTATGTTTTTATGGTCACAAAATGTTATTTTCTGTTTATCCACTTAAAATAAATAAACAATCCAGAGAACTGTCATCCTGCAAAAAAAATTCAAGTCTAAAAAATCGTGTCCTTCAACCAAAATAATTGTGTTTTCTAGGATTACATGACTCAGATTCCATTCATATAACATTTATTGTTTTTAAAGAATTTATAAATTCACATACTCTTCTCTTTTTTCATGGTGGCTGAGATTTTCATTGTAAACCTCTGTAAAAAAAATCTATTCTGCGTCATCATCAATCAGCGATCCGAGGGTCTTATTGATAACGCAATCATTGGTACTTTTGTTTCATCGCTGCCGTTTTTCTTCTTCCTCAGACAGCGTCATTTGTCATGGTCCTCCCCGCTCCTCCAGGGAAGGGCAGGAACCGCCGCCCAGGTGGATGTTTCCCCGTTGTAAATGGAGCCGAGGTGAGCTGCTGGCATCAGTCCAAGGAAGCGCCTGCGCGCGACAAGGATGGAGCAGCCACCGCGCTATGATGCATGTCCCACAACTCTGGAGGTCTGTCACAGCGGGCCCAGTGGGGGGGTGGAGGGAGGGGCCAAGCGGCTTCATGCCACTGCGGACATTCCGGAACTTCCTGAAAGTACAATACGATATGTGGTAAGAGAATGTAGATGGGGCATCTCACTTGCGGACCCTATAAGAGCCATAATCAGGGGACTACAGACAGTACAATAAGCAGCAGTGGAAAAAGAATCCCCCCTCTGACTCCATTGGTAATCTACACGCCTCACTTCCCGTCTCCCCGACAGCGTTAGGGCACTCGGAGATGTTGTAATTGAGATAAGGCGCCCTATTTTATGCGTAAAGCGATAGAGTTATACTTGTAAAACTGAAGTGAGTGGGTTAAGCTTACACACACGCTTAATGTACTACTTTCGGGCTATTTAATTGTATTCGCTTGCAGTTGTTAAGTACAGGTCAGAGCGGGCTAGGAAATTGGGGAATTTTGGGGATTATGTATACTTCACTTTTCCATTTTAGCATATTTCTATTACATATTCACCTCTTCCTACACAAATTCTGTAAATACTTGAAAGACTTGTGTGCTTCGTTATATTTTCCACGCCACTTGTGCCTCATCTATTAGTTTGTAAGCTACTGCAGAGATAAGTGTTGACATTAAATTCATATTTGTTCATGAATAGTCAAGAAGATGCTGCTTTATTGCGGTAAAATAATCGGTGTTGTATTCGCTTGGACGTTTCCAAAGATACACCTATTTCTGAAATATTAATCAATATTTATTTATGCATAATGTACTCATGTGTTTCCTACATTATGCACACCCATGTCACATATGTGGCTACATTACACTATTGTGCATTAAATTTAATGCAAACTTGTCTGACTTTTGTCTCGATCTAGCATTGCCCAAATGGCCCCATACTTTTTGGAATGAATGAATCACCCAAAAGTTCAGTTCAGTTTAGTCATCTCTTTGTAAGTCACTTTTTCAGCCACAGACCTACATTGATCGAGTCTGTTCCACATTCACAGGTGTGTTTTGTCCAGTTTGGAGGCAGGTCAGGGTGATGGCGTAGAGTAGACTTTAGGAGTAAATGAGGTTCAATTGATTGAAAACGCAAAGACACTTCCATGACATGCAAACAACATCAATGGAAAAATGCATTTGAAGTTGAGGTGCAATTTTCTGATTTGGGAATGTTTATAGAGTACTGAGAGGTCACCTTGCGGTCCCCGCAGTCACTTAGTTAACAGTAGGAACAGTCTCACTAGATGCGAGGAAATATACCCTCTCCAGAGATCTTCTTTTACTACACCTTTTGCGGCAGGATTTTAACCAAAAGCCAGCTAAATAGATTTGTTTTGGGATTTTCCTGAATCGAAGGAGGTTAGTTTGCGCCACCAATCTTGGGCTCAGGTCTATCTAAAGTCTGAATACTGAGTCTGAGCACCTACGACCGTGGTTTAGATTTGATGTCGTGGATCATAGGCTCTGAAGATGGAAAGGGAAGACACTTTTAGAAATGTTGACTCCACCTCACTATCCGCCCCTATGCATATGGTGGATAGAACCTTGAACTTAATTATTGATGCCACTTGCAGCCTTTATAATACATTTCAGGGCATTTTCATGTGGTCTCTTGTCCAGACTTAAAGGCATAGTCTGGCAGACTCATTCTGCACTCTCTCCAACCTGTCGATATTTCTATTTGAAAGTTCAGTGAAGACAACATTTTAGTAGCCAATTTCTGACATTACAGCTTTAAACAAGGGGAAGGATTTTCCTAATGTGAATGGCTGGAAATTGACACAATTTTTCATGACTTTGGTCTGGAGAGCAAAAGTAAAATCTGCATGTAGGATTCCCTATGGATTGTGAACTTTTGGGGATGCGTTCAGAGTTGAATCCCAGCTTACCAGTCCATTCAAGTGAGCAGAATCTAGATAAAGTTACACCAACATTGAAATCGTAGTTTTAATTCTGTGTAGGTACAGTAAGCATTTTTGCATCCTTCCAGAGGTCCAGCTGAGGTAACTACTAATATTTTAGTAACTACTCGATTCATTCTTCAAGGAGGAAAGAATACTGGTACTATCTGCATACATTTGAAAGTGCATCCTGGGATTTCCCAATTCCCTCTACTAGGTAGTCACGTGGATGCTCCACTTACAGATCCAAGTGTCATAGCAAATGTCTTTGCGTCCCACCTGGAGGGGGTTTATGATAAGAGAGATGTGCTTACGGAGACACAAATAGAGGCGTTTGTGAGGGCATTACTGCTCCAATTCTTGTCCTCTGTAACCCAGGAATAGCTAGACTCTACGCCAGAGGTCTTCAAACTTTTGGGTGCCGAGACCCCCCTGTCAACATTTTCATTCATAAGGACCCCCTCCTGACAAACATTTCTAAACCTGTAGGCAGGGCTTCTGGAATTACGAGGCAGGTGAGGACCAAATTACACGGAAGGCTTGACTAAATTGTGTGAGAGGAAAATGTAAATGTTATGTGATGCCACGTTATTTTGGGATAGAATTGCTTCATTATTTTGACATTTCTTTGCTCACAATAAAACAGTACCAGTTTACAACCAAAATACAGCAATTAACATCAGAAAGATGTCTAGTCAACCTTTGTGATGGGCCTTCCACTCCTCAGGAATACGTGCTGCCACATTAGAAGCTCACCTGGCTCTGTCCGGGAGCAGCAGGGGTCCCTAAAACCCTGCCCTCGGTGGATGAGAAGAGTGCCCATGTGAGTGCACGGTGAGCGATGTAACAGTATGAGAATAGGGAAAGAGGAGTGACTGCAGGGTGAGTGAGGTGGCCATATGAATTTGAGTGTGGATATAAGTGCAGAGTGGGATGAAAGAATGCATGGCTAATGATGGGCTTGTTTGAGTGAGTTGCAAATTGAGCAGTGAGGGGGCAGGTGAATGAGGTGTCACATGAGTGCAGGATGAGTGCAGATGAGTAGCGTGACTGCAGGTTGAGGTACAGGGAGAACAACGCAAGTGCATTGTGATTGCAGAGTGATCACTGCGAGTGCAGGGTGAGAGGGTGAATGATGTGAGTGCATGGTGATCAGTGTGAGTGCATTGTGATCGCTGTGAATGCAGGCTGAGCATGAAAGTGAAGTGCTAGAATGAGAAGTGAGTTCTCTGAATGCAGGGTGCATTTCCAGACACTTGAAGTAATTCAACATATTATTGACTGCGGCGTAGGGTTTAAGATATAGGTTAAACTATTGCTATTATGACATTAATCAGGGATCGAGGGTGGAGGAAATAAATATTCTGATCTTGCAACATACTTCCAGTCCTATGATTAGGGTTGCCTGCTCAATATTTTGATGTCCCAGACGGTACAAAAATAAGCAGTCACGTAAAGCTGTATATTTCAGCACTCATCTGTGCATACTTGGAACTGCAAATAGAAATAGAAAGCACTTTTAATTGTGTTCTAGGGCTGCCTCAATGATCCATGACTGATAAAGGGAACAAAGACCGAAAAGTCACATTACGAATGTATTTATTTATGCGTTTTTATATAGCGCAGACTTTACCCGAAGGTGTCAGAGCGCTTCACAATAGGAACAGTAATGTTACATGAGGAGAAAATTACAAGTGAACAAAGTACAAAAGCAAACGTTAAGTTACATGAGGCAAAAGTGACAATAGCGAGCAACCAAAATACAAGAGGTAGCAAACGGTACATTACAGGAGGAAAAAGTGATGTGTACAGGTTACAAAAGCGTACAAAGTAAAAGTAGAGGTATAATACTGCAATAAATGGCACACTCAAACACAAGAACAAACGTTACGTAGGCAATGGTGGCACTTGTGCAAGTATATAAAGCAAACAAAATGTGAGAGGTAGCAAACAGTGTGTTGAAAAATGGCTGGTATTTTTTTCTTCTGGCAACTCTACTTTTTATTATTTCTTTTCATGAAATACATACTCACACTATTGCAGTAAATGTAAAATACAAATGTAAGGGAAAGGCTGAGTTGGGGCCCAGGGGGTACTGGAACTATTTAAAAAAACTAAGCCTCAGTGACCAGTTTTCAAAAGGTATGTAAATATGCAAATGGCCGTTAACGACCTGTGAAACTCAGGGGTGCCGGGGCTGTGCTGGAGATAAGACTGCAGACACAGCCCAGCGGAGCTCACTGCAGCTGGAGCAGAGACACACTACGGGGGAGGAGGGGGGCTGAATCCCTGTAGTCAGATGGGGCCCCGGGCAGAAGTGTGATCGGGAATGCGCGACCCCCTTTCAATCACTCCGTGGCCCCCCTGGGGGTCGCGCCCCACACTTTGAAGACTTGTGCTCTACGCTTACTGGGAGGAACTCTTCATAGCATTGGCCGATATGAATTCAGGCAAGACGCCTGGCCCAAACGGCTTTCCCAGTGTATTCTTCAAATTATATATGCCCAAGCTTCAATCCCACCTCCTTTAAGCCATGCTATTCATGGCGAAAGCATACATATGTCACCAGACTGGTGCCATGCAGAGATTGTGGTCCTCCCCAAGCCGGGGCATCCAAGGGACGATCCTGCATATCGTCCGATCTCCCTCCTCAACTTGGAGGTTAAGATTGTGGCCAAGGCTTTGGCAAATAGACTGATTACTTATATCCCTGAATTGGTCCACCTCGACCAATCCGGGTTTAGGCCCCACAGGGCCTCTCGTCACAATATACGGCGGTACATATAATGCGTTGGCGATGGTGGACAGGCTGGGGGAGCCAGTGATGCATCTTCACGCTGACATAGACAAGGCCTCTGACTCCGTCAATTGGACATATCTATTTCTTCTCCTTTTTCTCTTTAATTTTGGGCCATGGTTCATCTCCTACATCCACCTATTATATACAGCTTTGACTGCATCAGTATGGGTGGCCGGGGCTAGGTCAGGTATTTCCCTTGTCCCTCCTACTGTTCCTTGTCAACATGGAGTCCCTGGCAGTATGGGTGAGAATGGACGCGCAGGTCTGGGGATTTGGGTGACTTTATATGCCGATGACATCTTATTCTTTATCACGAGGCCAGATATGACAAGACCTCAACTGTTATAGCTAATGCATGTGTTTGGGAAGACCTAGGGTCTCTATCTAAGCACCACCAAATCCACAATCTACACAGTATGGCCAGGCTCGTATAGACTTGAATGGGTGGCAGATATACCAGTGGCCACAGATGGATTCCAATACCCAGGTGTGATATTTCCCCGGGGGATACAGTTGCATGTAGTGTTAATGTAGAACCACTTGTCACTCGTTTGAAAGATGACATAAACATTTTGGACTGGCCTCCCACTGTCACTGACAGGATGAACAGTGATCTTCAAAATGGTCTCATTGCCCAGGTTCCCTTATCAGGTCCAAAATTACCAATTGACATTCCACTGCTGTGGATTCAAAAACTAAACTCTATTCTTAACACTCTTCTATGAAGCGGGGAGACTCCACTTATGGCCCTTAGTAACTGCTTCTAGTCTACATACTGTGGGGCATTGCGGCAGCAGATGTTGTGTCCTATTACCGGGCGGCCTACCTCCAAATAATAAATGAGTGGTGGGGTACCCTCATATGCTCTGGATAAATGGCAATGGTTGCGGCTCCGCTAGAAGCACACCTATATGGGGGGGGGGGGAGGGGGGCGGAGGGTGTTACTATTCCTCCAGCAACAAATGTGGTTATGGACTTGTGGTGGTCGACTCTTTGACTAATTAAATGGTGGGGCAGACTAACGGAACAAGCGCCACTTTGGTGTGGAACTATGATCCCCCAAGTGGCAGCATTAGAGGGACTTTGGAAGTTGGCCCTCATAGTAAGTATGGGCGGAAAATCCGTTTCGCTCGCGGATTTTGCGGATTTTCGGTAAATTCGCAATCCGCGAGATTCGCGAATCTCCCGCAAAATCCGCAAATCCGCGAGCAGCGGATTTTATGGCTTGCTCGCACTGTTCGCGTGAGTTCGCGGCTTCCCAGTACAACTTCGCGCCCCGCGAATAAGCGCTAAATTGCAGAAATACGATCTTAGCAAAACTGAAACTACTTACCAGGTCCAAAAGTTCAGGCTCATCATTAGTAGCCATTTCCTGTAGTGCTTCCTGAGGGGTCCCTCCAGAGTTCAGTTGCCTACTTGCAACTATTATGTGACCCTGCTCTGAACCTCAGAATAGTTACACATATGCCACAAAGGTCCTGAATTACAGCTAAGGGAGACAAGCAGGAGCCAGGCTGGAAGTTCAAATCCATTAATCAGCCCCTAATTCATTATTGTCAGTTGGGGCAGGGCAGGTGTTGTAACTAATTTTGCAACAATGAAAGCACTTAGCAAGTGCAAAAGATCACTAATCAGGAAGCACTAAGGAAGCAGGTGCCAGCTAAAAAAATATTCTGTGACACATTAATCAGCCCCAAATTATTTCAGGTCACTTGAGGCAGGGAAGGTGTGCTTTGCTTTGCCACAATAATGTACACTGACTGGACAACCATAGGGTGCTGTGATGAAAGAGAGGGTGGCATGGGTGGGCCAGAGGATGGCATGAGTAGTCAGAGAGTGGCAGTGGTGACAGAGAGTGGCAGTGATGAAGAAGAGTGTCCCAAACAGGCTGGACACGTAGAAACAACAAGTTCGCAAAACTTGCGACCCGACAGGTAAGTTCGCGTTTGCGAAATTGTACAAAACCCTCGCGAACTGGCAGAAACCCGCGCAAACACACAAAAAAAAAAATCTGCAAATTCGCGAGAATTCGCGGATTTTGCGGATTGCGAGTTCGCAAATCCGCAAAATTCGCGAACGCGAGATTCGCAAAATTCGCCCATGCTTACCTCATAGGAATCTCCACATTAGGAGATGGCATGCAGGGCATATTCCTGAAGTCCTAACAGATGCTCCAGACTGAGTTCCAGCTGCATCTCAGCAAATTTCATAAGTTCCTTCAGCTCCGCCGTGCGCTGGGCCCCTATATAAACACATTCCCAGACCTTCCATAATTTAATTAATTAAATTGTAAATTACTCGTGGGAGATTTGGGTGACCTTAAAATTGCCAGGATCTACCAGACCCTGATATGTAACCAACCAGGCACCTTTGGGGCCTTGCGCGCGGCATCTGAAGTTGACGTAAGTTAAGTAGACAATGAGGACTGGACGAGGTTCTGGATTCCCTCCAGGGGAGCAGCAATTACAGCAAGGCTCTGGCTAATTCAATTTAGGTACCTCTATAAGGTCTATCTGATAAGACACCGGCTGTGATGTTTGGGGGTGATCGCCACTCCAGCATGCCTCTGTTGTGGAGCAGAGAAGGGTACATTCTTCCATACTGTGTGGAGCTGTCAAAAGTTAGAGAGATTCTGGTGGGGGTGTTCACATGTCTGGGCCAGATCCTGTCCTGGCAGCTCCCATTTAACCTACGGTTGCCCCTCCTCCATCTTATGGACGATGTAGATGGGAATAAATATAGGATCTCTATACTCTACATAGCAAAAGAGTGGAAAACAGTAGCCCCTCCGTCACTATCAGCCTGGAAAAAGGGTATAGACCACTGTATGGAAATAGATATTGCAGTATACAAAGCATGGGGATGCCCCTGAAAACACCCCAATATATGGAAGAGTTGGGCAGAATAGGGTAATTGAACTAGTTCCAGTACCGCAAAATCACCAGCTCCTGGACGATGAAATTCAAACATTTTGCGGACCAAAATAATCTGTAATGCACCGATATATCTATGATTATGGGTTTTGTAACTGGGATGTGTTCCATTTGTTTTAGGAACTGTTCTTGTGGTCGGGTGGGGGGGGGGGGAGGAAAACCAGTAGGACTGTTATATTGTATGTTTTTGTTGAATCTGAATGTTTGCTCAGGGTTTGTGGATTAGCCAGCGTGCACCCAAATCGCCGGTGGTGCAAGACGATACCGCAAACGCCTCTAAAACTTCAAAGAAAACTTTTCTCCACAACTAGATGTTGATGTGCTTACATTTTTTTTAAATGTATCCACCAGTGAGCACAGATTATTTTAGAGTTCAGTTGGATAGGTTTCAGTCAGTTTATCTCTAAGCCTTTCTCCCTACATTCTATAGTTGCACATGGCTTATCCTTAAGTCCTTCCTTGCTGAATTTATGTTTGATCTGTTTGCAAAGTTGATTCAGTCATTCGGCTTTCATGTGTTGTCATAGGTTGATGACAATCAGATTATTGTGACTGTTACGAATGGTGTACCCTTTGTAGCTTTGAACTTTAGGAATTGCATGTGAGAATTTAGTATTTGGATGAACAGCCAACAGCTGCTGGCCTGAGATTGTTGGCTCTTTCCTTCCCATGTCAGGTCGTCAAAAAAGCTTGGGGTGATATTTGATGAAAAACTTTTCTTTGACTCCCAAGTGATCATTACCACATCATGCTTCAACATCATTATATCTTTGAAAAAAGAGTTTCCCTATAGTTCAGTTGCTGCACACACAATGATTGTTCTTGCCTTGATTTTATCCTGGTTTGATTACCATAATGCCCTTTACCTCACCATTAATCAAATCTCTCTTACCAAACTCCATGCTATCCAATATGCAACCACCCTGCTCCTTCTGGAAACTACAAAACATCAATCAGCTTCTCAGGAACTGAAGAACCCACATTTGTTTCTGGCGAAGAAAATAATTATGGTTTAGGCCCTGTGCATTGCACCCAAAGCCTTACACAATCTGGGCCCTCAGTTCATTAGATCTATGTTCCAGTGGCATTCACCTAGCATGACTCTTCGCTCAGGCAAAAGCAAAACAGTGGTGGTGCCAAGAGTCAGCCATGCTAGAGGGGGCTGAAGATCCCAAACTGTTGAGTACACACCACATTATAGAAATCAAGAATTATCTGCTATTATTGTAAAACCTGGCTCTTTACTCTTTAAGCTTGCCTTGGTTTCCTAGGGTTTCTGTCCTATGTCCTCAGTTCAGGAGTAGGGCTTAGCACCTTGACACCTTTCGGTATATTGTGTGCTCTATAAATTGTTTTTCATTTCATTTCAAAATCTCTTTCTTTAATGGGTACAATACCCCATTTGTGTACATCTAAGTCAATGAACTACTACAGTTGCAGATCCGTAATTTTCTACAGAGTTTTATATAGTGCAAACTTGACCCCAATCGGGTATCAGAGTGCTTTACATAGCACCAGTTGCATTACATGAGGACACATTCATTTTTTGTTATTCAAAGGGAGATTAAGAGGTTTGCCCAGATTCACAGGATGTTCAGAGTCATTGCCGACACTTAAACTCAGTTTCCCAGATTCAATGTCGACCGCCCTAGCAATTCGGCCAACTCCTCTCCATAACAAAAAGTGATAGAAGCTAAGCTAATGTCAAAAAGAAACAATTGACCCTATGGCAAAGTTCATTATGGTGTAAATTGATGTAGTGTAGATTTTCAATACTGGGCAGGTCTCATCTAGGGCTAGTGCCACAAGGAAGGGGGGTACATCTGCCCCAAGGCTGGTGCATGGTTCTGTGGATGCTGGGTTTAGTCCTGTAGTGTAGTTCCTATTTTCCCAATAGGCTCTGCGCATTGGAATAGCATAAATGATAGTTTAGATGTAGGACTGAGGTCAACTAGGTCTCTATTGAATATGTTAGACTTAATTTAGATTTGCCAGCTAGCTCAGAGGTCACTAGAAACTTTCTTGAATGAACAGGGAGGAGTGAACTCCCCTGATTAGACAAGAAGGGATTCAGCTTCTAACAACCGCATAAACATGACAACTTTGCTCCCCCAGAACAAGGAGTATATCTCCAGAGTCGTGTGAAAACAATAGATAGCTTTTTCACCCAGTCAGTTGTGCATACTTAGTTTCACCAGAGTGCAGAGAAATAGAGAGACGGCATTTTCAATAAAAAAATAAAGGTGTTATTTATTGAGCACTCTTTTTTCTCATGCAGGGGAAGTGAAATGCCACAATTGCAATACTTGTTATAAAGTAAAGTGCGTACAGTAAAAGGAGTATTATGAAATAATACTGTAAAAGCATTGATATGGTTTCTGAGCCATATGATACTTAAAAGGTATAAAATATATACGGTTACATACAATGATAATAGTTTGACTAAACATACTCAACTGGTGCTTCTAAGATACGCCTACCCCGGTGTACCTAACCTAAGCCTAGTACATGGGAAGGAGTAAATGAGTTGCAGTTTAAGTTAAGTTAGTTTTTGCCAAGATTCTGACTCAAGAATTCTCTAGGGATCTAATCAGCTCCGTACCTTGGTTTTAGAATGGAGGAGGTCTTGAATCTCTCTCTCAGGACTCGATCTCCCAGCAACCCGCAAGGGTGACTGGGAACACCGGAGTTGGATTTTCTCGGCGGGAGAAAAAGACAGCGTCTTTCTCAGTGCGTCAAGTCTGAGGGATATCTTCCTTCGGCACTCGCATCAGCTAGGCTTCGGATAAGTAGATAGCCGCTATGCTCCACACCACCGTGTGTTGCTTAAGGCAAACGCTGGCATATTTATACCTGGAAGGTGCCGTGTTTGACGTAAGGTTGGACATAAGACGTCAATAAAAAGATGTCACTAAGAACGGGCCGTTCTTGCAGTGCTCGCAGGAGTTCTAGGACAAATCAAAACAAAAACACGGGGAATTCCCAGGTTGCTGGAGGTTTGGTATGTTGTAAGAACTGGTTGTGCTTTCTAGGAGTCTCAGGAAGTAGCCTTGCCGCATTTGGTTTGCATTGGCTGTTACTAAATATGAAATATTTAACCCCTTGGATGCTCATGACAAGGTCAGCTCCTCATGAGGCACGGTTGAGCTTTGTTTATGACGAGCTGACCTTGTCATGAACAATGGGGTTCACCAAGAGTCAGCACAGGAGGGGAAAACCCCTAGCAGCCAAGGTGTTAATTAGGGTCCTAGATAAAACCACAACAGTTCACATGAAGTATATATCAGTACCAAAGTCCTAAACTAGAAAGGGAGATTTAGAAGGAAAAAAAGTGCCACTCACCATATGCATAAAAGGACTGGAGTTGGCCATTGAACACAAGGCATGACCAGGCTTAGTGGTTTATGGAAATCTAAAAAAGCATTGGCAACGCTAATAGGTCTTGCCTTTGTGACCTGTTGGCTTTGCCAGTGGTTTTTACTACTCTGCACAGTATATGTAAAGGTGTGCAGCTTGGCTAATGTTAATTTAAAAAAAAGCCTTTGAAGCAGTCGCCTGGGTCATTTTGTAGGAATGCCCTTTACTGTAAAATGATGTGAGTTCTTTTTTAAACATTTTTCAGTTGATGTGAGTTGGATCTGTAACTAAAGAGAACAAAACGTGAAAAATCACTTTTTTAGCAGGCAGGGTAGCTGACGCAAAATGGCAAAGCACCACGGCGGAGGGCAGGGGCAAACGGCGAATGGTAAGTATGGAATCTCTAAAGCATCAAGGGAGGAGATGCAAAATCAACGGGGGGCAGCGCTGAAGGGGACGTGAAAGCAATACAAGAGTTGGGAGAAAGCAACATGGAGGGCATGGGTGGGTGGAAGAGGGAGGGGGTGGGGCGAAGCAGTCAGGCACCAGGGAGGAACAGGGAGTGCAGGGGTAGAGACATAAATGAGAGAGATGGCTCAAAAACACACACTCTAATGGAGTGCTTCTTCACACAAAAGAAAAAATCAATGCTTGAAAAGCAAGCAGTGGAATCAGCAATGGTAGCTAATCAAAGCGACTGTATAGAGGTAATCCTCCATGAGAGGAAAAAACACAAAATAATTGACTAGCTGGTGGACGAATGAGAAGCAGGCAAATGAGGGACAAAGAAAGACCACCAATGATCAGCAATAGGGGGGCTCCAAGCCACGCTATGTTCTTGGTAAACCATGAATTCCTGGCAACAGACAGGCTCGACCTGCGAAGATAAGTATTTGGGAAAGGTAACCCTGTCAAAATAGGATACTGGAGAGGCAGGTCACCCCTGAAAATAACATAGAAACTATTAGCCATAGGTGGGTGCTCAGCACTTTAATTTTCTTCAAAGCCGTGTTGTGAAAAGAAATTTGTCAAAGAAAGAATTTGCTACCCATGTAAATCGTTGTACCCCCTGTGATGCTGGGGTGGTGGTAGTATGCCAGTGCCCAAAGTGTGTAGGCCTCACTCATGAATACCTAAAGAGGCCACCACATATACACTATCTGGGTCTCAGAGTTAACCCCAAGTGGTTCACTTCCCTTTATTTAAAGCTTCTGTCCATGCCTGGCCAGAGGATGTAGTGCGTATACATCCAGATCCTCGGATGACAGGAATCGCTGACCTGCTTCATCCCCCCACATCTTGGTCTAAAAGTCAGAGTTCCTTTAATTGGCACACAAAGTCCATGAGCCGTTGGCTGGGCTGAGGGTTGGGTCGAAGAATATACTGATGGGGCTGGCTACGAGTAGGCAGATCACTGGGTTGACGGCTGACTTGAATGTCATCCTGCCGGTCTTCTTCAGGGTCCACCCGGCTCCGACTCCAGGGTTCGGCACCCAGCGTGTTATTTTCTCGATACTCAGACCACTCAGTATTCTCTTCGTTATCTCCGGGAGGGGTTTGTTGGGGTGAATACTCAACTTTTTTGAATAACGATATGTTACTCGAGACTACTTCTTATCCCTTCTTGGCTGTCACCATTGTTCCGTCACTTTTGATGACAGTCCAGACCCCTGGCTTGAGCGGTGTCCTGAACTTCCACCCTGGTTTGCGGTCTTTGATGACAACATGATCACCTGGTAGGAATGTCCGGATCCTGGCTCGCCGAGTTTGACTGGCGAGTGCATTCCTTTGCTCATGGTGTGTTTGAGTCCCTGGTATGCTGTGTGGTGGTAGAGTCCACCGAGGGCAAGTAGAAATCATATGTCAAGGAGGTCCGTTGTACATCAATGTCCACGGTGCCTGTTGGCTTGTGCAATGGAGGGTGCTCCTATATTCCCTCAAGAACTATTGTAAGTGTTGTTTTGGGTTCGCTTGTTCAGCTGTGAAAATTTGAAGTGACTTGTTCTTTGTTCGCATAAATCTCTCAACCTCCGTATTAGTTTGTGGCCACTGGGAGATGATGCGATGGTGGCGTGTCCTGAGCCTAATGAGTAATTCTCTAAATTCTGTGCCATGGAAAGGCGGTCCGTTGTCACTCTTGATTTTGGTGGGTAATCCGAAAATGGGGAACACTTTTTCGAGGACCGGGGCAACATGGATGAAAGCTGGTGAGTCTATCACTTCTACGATGGGGCATTTCGAGTACGTGTCCATCAGGACCAGGGTGGTCCCTAAATCCATGTTGAGCTTGGCCCAAGGGGTCATGCAGGGTTCTTCTGTGATTATTGGCGCCTGCCTCTCCGGCACACAAGTCAGTTGGCATAAGGAGCATTTGCGAACTAGGTCTTCGGCCATTTCTTTCAACCCTGGAAACCATACCTTCTCCCGTAATCTAGTCTTCATCTTCGTGGCACCTTGGGGTCCTCCATGCATCAGTAGCATGACGTGGCGTCTTAGTGCTTTTGGGATTACAATATGAGAGCCACGTAGGAGGAGTCCCTTCGGGGTAGTGCTGAACTCGACCGGCACCACCACATCTTTGTTAGGCTCTCATTGTCTTCACTGGGCCAGTCATTAGCATCTTGAAGAAAATCTCGCCAAGTGCCACTTTGCACCACTGATCGTACTTGGGTGAGGAGGGGGGTCTGTCTCAGCAGCCTCTTGGGTGTCTTCTAGCCACAGGGAGCAGGGGAAAGCCACATCAGAGAGCATTATGATATAGAGTTCCACCCCGTCTGGTCTGTTTTGGGTGTTGGAAGGCACCTGGTGATGAGATAGGAAGTCAGCGGGGTTCTTTGATCCTGGATGGTACATGACCTCCATCTGATAGTGCTGCAATTGGATCTCGATGCATTGGGTGGATGAGGAGCTACCCTCGGAAGATGTTCCGTGATCACTTTAAAAGGTTGGCCACTCAAGTATAAATGGAAATGTCCACAGACCCACTTGATCTCAAGAGCTTTCTGCCCGATTTGAGCATATCGCATCTCGGTAGGTATCAATGCCTTGCTGGCAAATGGTAATGCAGCCCACCGACCTGGGTCTTGTTATGGAGCTAGTATCGCTTGTTTTCCCACCAGACTAGCATCGACCAACAGCTTGGTGCATTTATTAGGATTGAAGTAGACGAGTGTGGTATTGTCAATGAAAGCGTTTTTGATTTTCAGAAAGGCTCATTCTTGAGGGACCTCAAGGGTTTAGCAAGAGCCGCCATGTCTTAGATGATCCTCCCACAATACGTGCCCATTCCTAAGAAGCTCCTCACTTCTGAGATGGTGGTGGGTGCTTGAGCTTGCTCGATCGCTTGTGACTTATGAGGGTCAACTTGTATCCCTTGTTGGTTGAATATATATCCAAAGAATTCGTTAGAGGGTTGGAAGAATGAGCACTTGTCTTTGTGCAGCGTCACTCCATGTTCTTTGAGACATTTGAGGGTGGCTTTTAGGTGTGTGTGATGTTCGGCAACAGTGGGCGAATGGATTAGTATGTTGTTGCTGGCATTTAGTACACCCGGCAGGCCTGACAAGGTTTCCTTTATGGCATTCTGAAATACTTCAGCGGCCGATGAGATGCCAAAGTTTAGGTGCTTGTATTAGCTCAGTCCTAGGTGAGTACTAAATGTTATAATGTACCAGATTTCATCCGCGAGTAGTAGCTGGTGGTATCCAGCATTAAGGTCCAGCTTTGTGACTCAGCAGGAGCCATTGATATTAGCTATTAGCTCATCCATGGTGGGGGTGATATGCCACTTCCATTTAATGGCACGGTTGGGGAGTCGCATGTCAATCCACAGACGGGTCTTCCCTTGTTGCTTGGGTTTCTCAGTAATCTCCTTTGGGGAGACACAGGGGTTTGGGCCGACATTTTTTCTAACATGTCTTGGTCCTCGAGCCTCTCTAGCTTTTTCTCCACCAGTGACTGTAGTTGAAACAGGATGTGGTGGTGCTAGAGGGCCAGAGGTGCGATAGAAGCGTCGATATATAGCTTCAGAAGGGGGAACTTGAGGCAGCCGAGCCCTGGGAACAGCTCTGGGAATTGGTCCAAAGCGTCATCCACTTGGTGTGATTTTACTCTTTTGGCGAAATACACCAGGCCGAGGTCCTCTGCTATGTGGCTGTCAATCAGATTGCCGGCTTCCTGCTCAATGATGTGAAATATTGTTGTTAGCTCCTGATATTTAGATTGTATGGGTACTAACTTCTATCCGCGGAGAGGTAGAGATGTCTGACTCCCATATGCGAAGATCCTGGTGTATGACGGCAGCAGTTGAGGTTTGGGCCGGAGCGGTTGTATTGCTGCACCCCATCACATTGACTGACGCTCCAGTGTCAATGATGGCTTTGACTTCTGTTCCTGCCACTTGGACAGTGCAGGTGGATTGTGGCCTCCGGCGGTGCTTTAGCTCTCTCGTGAAGGAGATTAGAAATGCCT
The DNA here is from genome assembly GCF_964263255.1 of Lissotriton vulgaris. NCBI lineage: Eukaryota > Metazoa > Chordata > Amphibia > Caudata > Salamandridae > Lissotriton > Lissotriton vulgaris. The sequence goes on from NC_141687.1 coordinate 903,313,712, forward strand.
CTTCTTCCTCCTCTTCTTCCCGGGACAAGTCCTCCTAGCGGTAGTTCTGTCTCGCTGAGACTTTCACTTCATTTGGGCATGTCATGTTCGTGAAACTGTTGGCGTACTGTCTTTGAGGGTGTTCGTTTGACTCTAGAGCCTTTGTTTCTGAGCTTCTTCCTGCAAACTGAGGTGAAGTGGTTTTGGATTCCGCAGTTGAGGCAGGTGCAACTCTGTGCTGGGCAGTCACTGATCAGTTGTTCGTCAAAATATCTGCAGTTTTGCTTGGTCTGCCAGGGCCTTCTTCCTTTGGTGTGTCTCCCCTGCCTTTGTTCGGAATGGCATTAGCCTGTTCGGTCTTGATGTTTGGTGGCTTCTCCTGAGCTTGTGTGAAGGCCAAGTCCATTTTGTTACCCCTGGCTACCAATAGATCATGGCACCGGGCCAGGATCAGGATGTTGTCAAGGCTGATGTTTGGTTGGTGCAAGATTAGACTCCGTAAGGCTTTGTTTCTGCATTCTTGTATCAATTGGACCCGGATTTCCTTACGGTTGTCGTCTTCCGTGCCGGTGCTCTCTAGTTCGCGTAGTCTCACGTAGAAGGTATCTGTGGACTCCCCCTCTTGCTGGTGGGCTTGAGGAAGTTTGTACCTTTCGAATTCCGGATTTAGATGGGGGTCAAAATGGACATTGAGTGTCCTGACTGCTGCATCATAGTCTGTGGCCGGTCCAGTGTCTGGTAGATGTTTAAACAGTTTAGATATTTCTTCTCCTGTGTGGTGGAGGAGTAGTGACCTTTTGACGATGCTGTCGGTCTCCCTTGTGACGACGAAGTAATTTTTAAGCCGCCCAATCCATATTGAAGATGCAGTTTCTGGAGTTGTGTGGAGCATTCTAGGTCTTGTGAGGGTTCCTGAGTGCACTGTAAACAGTCTGTGCATCTGTGTTTCTGTGAGCGGTGGGCGGGTCTTATTCGCCACTCACTGCGGTCTTCAATCGCCGTGCCTCTTACACCACTGCGTACCAGTCCGGGAGTTGATTAGGCTGCCTTGCCTGTCCTCTGTCAGCCTGGGAGGGAGAGGGCGCCAGTTGCAGGCGTGGTCCTTCTGGCTGCATGGCGGTTGCACTCCATGCCGGGTTGCCATAGCACTTCATGCTACGATGTTGGAGTCCGCAGGTTCAGGTCCCCTCTACTGCAGGACAACATCAGGACACCCTCTTCCAGGTATTTGGTGGGGGGGTGTGCGTGGGCTCACGCAGCCCTCGTCGCCAGTGTGATGCTGCAGTAGAGGTAGAATGCTGTGCCCTGAGAGTCTAAGCCCAGATCTCGGATCCCTAATGAGCCCACCACATACATACTATCTCGGTCTCAGAATGAACCCTGAGCAGTTCACTCCCCTTTATTTAAGGCCACTGGCCACGCCTGGCCAGAGAATGTAGTGAGTGTACATCTCAGATGGCAGGACCGCTAACCTGCTACACCCCTGTCCTTTTAAGAAACAGATTTCCAGACAGAGAGGCAAGGAGTAAGGGATATATAGGTTTGGCGAGTAGGACCTGGCTCCCATTTGCTGCTATCATGTCCACAACTGTAACATTTATGATTTTAAAAATGGAACTCCTCATTATTGCAACAAAGGAAGAAATAAAGACCTCAGTAGGGGTCTACATGTGCAAACAAGAAAAAAGAACATCGACACATTGACCTTGATAGCTTTGGGCGCAGCGATTTTCACTTTGGAGGTCATGAGACCGTAGAAGTCTGAATTCATTCAGTCTTGGAATGAATAACGTACAGAAGGTATTCATTCATATGCTTGCAATCAAAAAATATCTTTACATATCTACAAACAAGAAGAAACAATAGGGAACAGCTTATGGAAATTGTAAGACTTTTGGATGACATTAGCATTATTTTGAGATACCTCTGAACATCGATAGAATCATAATCAACATATCTACATAATATTACCAATCACTGGAATCCGTGTTACTGATTTACTCTCAGAAATCATTTGCTTACGGTTCTATGGTATTGTTCTGTTTCGTAGATGAAACTTACACAAAAAAGAAAAAAAGAATCCAGTATTCCTTAAACTGACTAAATGCAGTACTAGTCAACTTATTTTTATTCCTTGCTTGGTGCAAAACGTTAATATATTGTCACCTCCGCGACACCCCATGACATTGTCCATTAAACTTTAAGATATATGACTGTGTGAATCATTACATATACCAACCTTTCCTTCCACTCTGGTTAAGTCTGGAGTAAAAGAGTAGTAAAATAAGCAGGTCAAGGAGAAAATGTGCAGATGTAATATAGGTTGGAAAAATTCACAGTAGCTGTAGGTGAAAAAAATCACACACTTCTCGTGACAACTGCTGAATGCTATGCTTCCCTTCCGAGTGCTAACGTACTGCAAGGGCCTTCATTGGGACGAATATTGATAGGGACAGAGTTATTAAACCCACAGATTGTCCCCCAGTATTCGCTGGATTGGACCTGATCTGAGATACGAGAGAGAAGCAGTTTTAATGTTGTGTGATGGAAGTATATGAACCCTTATTACGGTACAGGAATGCATTAAATGTAGTAAAATGGATGTATGTGGTACATTTTAGTCAAATTACAGCTGGTATATTCAATGGGTGAGGTTTAATGAATGATTTATTATTTTTACCTCTGTTGTGCTAAAAATGTCACCAAATGGCCACCTTAAAACACTTGGGGGCAGATTTATGTTGGTAATGCGCCACATTTGCGTCACGCATTTGCGGCGTAAACGTGGCGCATCCCTATGACCCATTTACAACGTGACGCATCTAGGCAGATGCGTCACGTTGTAAAGCCCTGCGCCACTTGTGGGCGTTCCGGCGCAGGGTGGGCGTTCCAGGGCAGGTGCGCCCCGCAACAGTGGAGTGAAATCTATCACCATGGGTGGCGGAGCAGTGGCGCAAAATAACTGGCGCATCCCTGGGGATGCGCCAGTTATCATAAATCTGCCCCTTGATGACAAGGGCCAGGGCTGTCATCACTTTATTTCATGTGCATTAATGGATAACTAAGAAGAGCAAGTCAAAGGCTCACAATAAATATCTTGAAGTAGCCTCGGGTGAGGTGAGTGGGCTCCGTCCATACAGTGAACTGACCAACTCTCCACCAAAAAGAGGGGAGTGGTAAGGAGTCTCACTTTAACATTGCAAATAAACTGTTCAAAACACATGGTGCCATTGACAGTTCGTGGCCCTAAAGTCTTTTAAAAGAAACTCCAATTCTTCATTCTAGCCAGACGCAAATCTGCTTTCACTGAGAAATATGAATGCCATTCATAAAAGGCCATTGCAGAGCAGACCTTAAAAAGAGGGATTTAAAACATTAAAGAAAATAGTGGTGTGCATGTATCCATTTTGGCAGGTCTTTGTTACTTGCTTGGATGAATGACAGCAATGAGATCCCAATCTTACAAGAGAAAAAAACAGCTAACTGTGCCAGTAAATTATTTCGCTTAGAGTGCGCCTGGTGCAAGCTGTAAGTAAGGCATTAATATATCATAAGGTTAAGCACCGCCCTTTAACCATTTGCGATTGTGATCAACGGGATTTGCCCCATTTGTTTGAGAAGGAAGTACTACAGACGCACAAAAGATTCCTGTGTGCCGCGTCTACGTCAGCGCGCAGGGTGGAGCACGTGGATGACGACAGCCGGGTGCACTCTTTGACAAGGCGTAGCAGAGATGAAATGATTTTGCCTTCCCATTCATAGTGCCCCCTGGTCTGTTTCTGTGTCACTTGCCTTTCACTCTCTCCCTTTAGATTCCAACAAGAACACACAAAAAATGCTTTGAGTCCCCGGCAGTTCACGGCTGCAGATAGCCTTTATACAATTTCGTCCAGCAATTCCATGAATTGTCGCTCTATAATCCACAAGCTGTTTGAGCAAACATTTCAGACAAGGGCTCCTACGCATTGGGGTGACTGAATTAATGGCGTGTTAATGGTCAAAAAGATAGTGTGGATACACAACAAAGCGTCCCCTGTGATAGGGCCAACACAACTTTAGTATGGCATGTGGTATTGTTATGCTCTTGCCCGGCTCATTTTCTGTCTTTGAATGCTTGAAAATAATGGCGGGTTTTGTTAAACATACAAAGAAGGCAGTTTTTAGGAGTTTTTGTTTCCAAGTCCCTTAAAAACCCAGTCCCCAGATAACTTTTTCTATGGAAAAATCGTATCTTTGATTCAAAATGGAAATATCATGACAATGAAGGTTTGCTTGCTTTGGAACGGATTGCTTTACAGATGTTTCGCATCATGTTTATTCTTTTCAAAGGATCTTTAATGTGCATACATTTACATAGAATAAGCATCTGTGCAGCTCCATTTTGAACAGCTCCCTTTTGAACAGCTCCCTTGGGCATTATAGGAAATCTATGACGTCCTCTTGGAGTGGCACGATGGCCAAGAAGTATATGTAAGTGTCAACAGGAGACGTAGACAGCATGGCTGTTCATTTCTATGGGCCTGTTTTAGGGAGAAGAAAAAGGTGGGAACACTTTTTGATAGTAGTGTGTAATTTTTAATCAAGAATTGTTCTTTCCTTTCATATTAATGATTTTAAAGGTCCTATTTCTGATCACAGCAATCTTGTTTAATACTTATTTTAACCAATGTAAATATGTATTTAATAATTTGAACTTATTTTATATGAGCTGTTGTGCTTTTATGGTCTGTTCACAAAATATCGAATATAGCTGTGTGACTGACTGAGCTGAAGTGGATCCTCTGAGCTCCTGCAATTTTCAGGCTCTCCTTAAGGGCAAACGAATAGCCCAGAGCTTCAGAGAAGTTTGCATCCCATACCACCCACAGTAGTATCAACAAGATGGAGCTACGCAGAAACTTCAAAAAGAGTTAGTGTCACGAGGACCTGTTCTTATAGTGCAACAAACATACATGGATAGTGGTGGGCTCTAGCAATCCATCACAGCCCCAGCTGATGCGCATGCTATGAACGTACGGAGGACAGGTGCTGTGAGCAAACCAGACACCCAAGCTACTTACACATTCCGCTCAAGTGCAGAGCGGGCAACAGTAATACAAGCTTCCCTTAGACACAGCGAAAAGGACTAAAGTCAGGAGCTTAACACAGGTCCCTCCTGCCCTTGTGGCGTGAGGTTCCTCACCTTTAGAGGCACCCCCCATTCAGTCTAAAGCCCATGAATATCAGTGAAATATGAGGTTTTCAGGCCCCCCCTGACTATATTCAGCATGATCAAATTTCAAACTATGCCACGGGGCACAGTGAGGGCAACTGCTGTGCAAGCTTCTTGCACACACAGAATAGATCAGCAGTAGCAACAGTGGAGTAAAGTTTACAGACTCACAACATTCAGAGCATAGGGGCACTTTTTTCCACTGATAATTGCTATGCTACCCAGATTGCCAGGCCTTTGTGGCTCATGTGCCTTCTTTTGATCAGAACTGTGGACATTAAGGATTTCAACTCAACTCTTCTTCTGTATTTCAGAGATAGGGAGTAAGATAACTTGTTCCTCAGGTTGTGGTGGTCTCAGACTCAAAGGGCAGGAGGCGAAGTTAACACCTCTCCTTCTTAAGACGCATTCCAATTTTACTCCGGTCGTGGAAACTTTGCAATTTGTAATTTTACAAAAGAGAACATTTTGCAATATCATGAGGGCCTGCTCTTAGCAGTTAGAATATGTATCTAAAATCAGCGCTCTTAAGAGTTTTATGTATTTTGCTTTTATAAATGAGCTTTTTAGTTAGTAAGTTGATGCTTCCTTCTAGCCGGGCCATTCTCTAAAAAAGACAAAAAAGGAAGGGTGATTTTTTTCGTAAGCCTGCACCTTCTATTCACTTTGTTGTAGATTGTTATTGGGATTTTGACATGACAAGCAGTTATATTTTCCCAATGTAATGTGAACAGGAAGTGGAAGAGTTGGAGATAGGGGGGTCACAGAGTTGATGTGGTCAGACACAGTCAGGGGACAGGAGAGTGGGCACAGTAGTTGGCCTGCTTGAGGGGTGGCAGAAGGATATGACATGGGTAAGCATGTGTGTGTGAGTGGTGGATAGGAGGGAAGAAAACCCGGATGAGGGGTGGAAAAGGATCGAACGCCATCAGTGGAATGTATAGTTACAGGACACGGACAGGGGACAAGGCTGAAAGGAGCAGGGAAGCAACCACCAGGATATGGGGAGACAGCACAAAAGTGTACATGGGAAAAAGGTCTGAGTACCATGTTCAGGTTAGTGGAGAAACACTATACAGACTTATGGCGTGGTAAAGGACAGAGGAATCAACTACCTGGATGAAATAGAAGAAGGCGGCCGCAGGACCTGAATACCATGAACGGATACTGTAGTGGGCATGGAGACCATGTGGTTGACTGATGGGCATTGGGAAAACACCATGCCAAGCCATTAAGATGGCAGAGTTAGTTAAATGCTCTGGTAATTCCACTACCAATAATTCAGACCACAGCAATCACGTTATTAACAATGCTTTCAATGCAATAACAGGACATTGAATGGTTATGGTCATAAATTGCTGAAACTGTAACGTTTCCTGAAGGTGCTCCACTCCCAGAGACAACTGTTCCACAGAATGTCCCAAAATTATATAGAGAAAAGGGAGAAGAACTCTACATGGCAGTCAGAGGATACATTTATACATAGAGCAGGGTATCAGTGTCTTCCCATACTTTCTGTGAATGAGTTACAACTTTGTGTAGATGCCACAACACAAATGCAATTGAAAAATGTGTTCTTTATTTCATGCTTGGTAGCAACAGAGATGTGGACACAGCCAACGCGTTTAGTCTTATAGCAATGGGACTTCTTCAGGGCTGTTAAAAGACACATATGACATTACAAGTGGCTGAAGGATAACTACTGTAGTACAAGAGCATATCAGATGGTAAGGGCACATGGTCAGCACAGATGTGACTGGGAAGGGGCAAACATACAAGACCACAAGCAGCAGGCAAAGAGCAGAAGCAGAAGTTCATAGTGCACTGCCGGCACAAACCTTACGCTGAACCAGACAAGCCAGACAGCAGCACAAAAGCATGTAGTTTACTAAATGCTGCATAAAACTGCATGCGAAAAACAACAGGAAATAACCACATCAGAGAACAGTAGTAAATTGTCATGCAAAAAAAGCATCAGTGTGGCATCCTCTCACAAATTTACACTGCAATACAATTACCTCATTAAAAGTAGGCCTGGATGGAGTTTCACTGTGGAATTTGGCAGAGTTTTTCTTAACTCAACAGAATTCCACAGAGTTCCACGCATGGGCAGAGTATTGCTCGGACCACCCCTGGTTTAAATAGTGCTCTGAGTGAGAAAGCTCTGGGGAGCAGCCAGTGGAAGGTAGCACCCTCAATGTGATCTAAAGGTGCAGAAAGGAGATTGATCAACCTGCATGCCATGCAATTGCACATTTTCTTCTCTCCCAGCATCCTGATTCAATACAAAGGGTGCAGGTATCCTTTCTAGGAATGAAAGCAGCCGTAGCCGAAGCCCATCTGTTGGGGAGCCAGAAATGTATGCAACGAGGCACCTTGGGGAATATGGGGAGCAGCACAGACCACTGATACCAAAATAGTGTGCAAAAGGCCACTTTTATTGAAACAGGTGCACATCACAATTAAAAGGCCCTTGGCCTGATACCTTACAAAACTGCTACCTCACTATACGAGCTCTTACCTAAGTATGCTACCCCCACCCCTAAAGCTCCCCCACACAACATTTATAACCTGCAATCCAGTACCCCGTACTGTGACCTTTTAGCTTTTGACCTTTGACCTTTTCCCTTTCACCCCTACTGTGACCTTTTAACCTTTGCCTTTGAACTTTGACCGTAGAACTTTACCCTTTTACCTTTTAACTTTCAATCTTAACCTTTACGACTATTAACCTGTCAGTAACCTAACTTCCTAAAGCTCCTTAAAGATCCTACCTCATGAACTTGTCTCCCATTCCCTTTCAGCCTGGATTGCCTCTGTCAATAACGAATACACTTGGCTAAACATGCCAACTTGACAGCCAACCGCCCCAGCACCTGCTTCAAATGACAACCCTAACACAATCACATATATAGACCCTGTGCACCTGTTCCAATGCAAAGCTAACCCCAAAAACCCAGATTGCTAGCCAGGAAAATTAATTTCTCAAAAAAGAACTGAAAAAAGGGGGGTTGTGGCAAAATAAAGATCCTTTGGGCTATAAAATAGCCCATATAGCCCAATAAGCCCAAAAGGGGCGGAGCAGATGCCTGAGCCACTCCCATTCCCCAAACATCCCCGGATGCAGACCTCGCTGGGCTCGGCTGCCCCCAATGACCCCTTGGGGAATATGGGGAGCAGCACAGACCACTGACACCGGAATAGTGTGTAAAAGGCCGCTTTTATTGAAACAGGTGTACATCACAATTAAAAGGCCCTTTGCTTGATGCCTTACAAAACTACAACCTCACTATACAAGCTGTTACCTAAGTTACACTTCCTCCACCCCTAAGGTTCCCCACACAACATTTAAAACCTGCAATTCAGTACCTCCTACTGTGACCTTTTAGCTTTTGGCTTTTGACCTTTGAACTTTACCCTTTCACTCCTACTATGACCTTTTAACCATTGCCTTTTAACTTTGACATTTGAACTTTACCCTTTCACCTTTGACCTTTCAAACTTAACCTTTACGACTATTAACCTGTCACTAACCTAACTCCCTAAAGCCCCTTAAAGATCCTACCTTGTGAACTTGTCTACATGTTCCCTTTCAGCCTGGATTGCCTCTGTCAATAACGAATAAACTTGGCTAAAACATGCCAACTTGACAGCCAACCGCCACCCAGAAAAAGGGTTGGACTACCCTTTTTTCTGCCCCCCAAACCTAGGTCCCTTCAGAGCCTCCGCAAGGAAAAACTGCCCCTGACAAAACCGACCCATGAGAAAAAGGAAACCCAGAGAATCCCCCACAAAAACCTACGAGTTAGAAGATAAAGCCAGCTGCATGAACTTCATGAAAAGACATCCTGACACCATAGACCCTTACCATGCCTTCCTATTGCCTCCATGCATACAGCCCCTATGCCACACCCGCATGGCCAGAACTCAACCCACCTAGCACCACTTGACCATTGGCAAATTTCCAACCCAATCCCCTCCCCCCAAATAGCCTATCTTAAGAGGGTAGCAGCTACCCCCCCCCCGGCACCCTTTTCCTATACGATCCCAAGTGCTGCGGTACGGAGCGGATCACAAGAGACCCAGAGTTTGCCTCATTTCTTTGCCGTTCTTCCCAAATTACCAAAGAATCATCCTCCAGCATCAAGACCGATACACTGGAGACCTTCACCTAGAGCCGAACCGGAAAACAACATTAATATTATCGAAAACAAAATATCGTAGCAACCCTTCCTCCCCCACCTGTACACATTGCTAGTACATTACATGTACTACTTCGGAAAACCTCATGCCCGCCATGTCCTGACCCCATGGCAAGCCTCCCAAGACTTTGTGTGGCCGCAGCTCCCCAGCTATTCGGAGAACTGTGGAAAAGTTGCCCCTTTGCCCTTCATTGTGACATGATAAGCCTCTGCCCGGTTCCACCTTTCTCACAGGAAAGTGCCACAAGTCCCCGGCAACATAAAAATAGATACATACAGCCCTGCCAAGACCTCTCCGATCTGTCGAACACTTGTAAACATCTAATGCATGCTGTCCTAGGGCGGCTACCCTTAAACTAAACCCTCTTTACCATACCAATTCATATCCTAAAAATAGCCCCCCCAAACCTCCCAGATGAGCGGGAAAAGAACCACATGTATAGTGGTCTCCAAAGCCTCACACGCATAACTTAATGAATAACCTCAGCACATTTGCCCCAGTCTCCGTCGTCAAAAAGGGAGGGGGTCCCACTTCTAGAAACCCCCACCCAACCCCAAAAACCTGTACCCCACTTGTCTGCCAACAGAGAGTACCCCTGCCTAAAAACTACCAACGGCTGCGAACCTTTCCACTGTCCTACGTACTAGTGACTATCCCTGTTCAAACGGATGCCAAATCCCCTGTGCCCATCTTCAATCCTCACTCTGGTCTTTTCGGCTCCCTTGCTCCCTGCTAAGCAGGACAGCACCGCAAGCCTTGGAAACGTATACATCTTACAGGAACTCACCCAACTGTTAGCTGGGAAAAACCTCTGCGATGTCCTAGCCCTCACCCGTCGCATGACGCGCTGATAACATGCCCTCAAATTTCGACCTGCGCATACCAGCCCAGCAACCAATTCAGCCCTGTACAGGGGCCCACTGTCTGCCCTTTTTGTAACGGGACCATGAGCCAGGTCCTAGCTATCCAAGACACTGTCCTGCACCTTCTGGCGGCCCATGGAATTGGGCTCTGTAGATCCATCCCCTTGCTAAGTATGCCCACTTTGGCTATGGTATCAATTACAATGCCCATGAGTGGCAACACCGTACTTGGCCATCTGCTTTACTCGTTTCCAAAAGTACTCTGAATATGCCCCTGAGCTCCCAGCACTGTCCAGCCTCCTCTGGCAGTCAGTGGAACCGGGCTTATCTTCTCTAATCCCTACCCATACCCAGGACCTCCATGGTCTCAGACCTTAATGTCAAACTCAGAGAATGACTGTGCAATGCTGCTCAGGCTCTCTTCCATGCTATGCTGCGAACTATTCTCCAGGTGCACCCATGCCTCCCATAACTGCCAAGTCGCCTCTGGCACAGCGTAACAGACATGTCAGCTCTAATCACCCTAAACCAGCCGTGCCTCCATGGCCACAGTATCATTGTTGAATCCCCTGAATGCCAGTGCCGTTCTGGGCTACTTGACTTATATGTTGCCAGGGCTACCCTAAATCAAAAACACAAACTCCTCCATCCTGTGCTATTGCCGTTCTGAGCCCCCTGTCTGTTGTGTTGCTAATGGGATCTCAAAGGTCCACTCTGAGCTCCTCAAGCCTGCCCAGCAACCCCGGCAGCCCTCAGAACCAGTGCTAAAGCCGTTCTGGGTCATGTATCTACAAAATTGCCAATACTACCACAAAGGTCAACTCCGAGCTCCTCAAGCCTGTGCTATGGCTGTACTGGGCCACGTATCTGTTAGGTTGCCAATGCTACCGCAAAGGTCAACTTGCTAATGAAACTAAACCTGTTCACTCTTATCACCATTAGTAACTTGAGCTCCTCAAGCCTGTTAGGTTGCCAATGAAACTAAACCTGTTCACTCTTATCACCATTAGTAACCAGGCCGCCATGGCCCCAGGCTCCATCTCACCGTCCTGTATTGACAGACCCCGACCTGGGTCCAGCTGTCTGCTCTGGTGCCCAATGCACACCAACGGTCAACTCCGAGCTCCTCAAGTCTGTGCTATGGCCGTTCTGGGCCACGTATCTTTTTACGTTGCTGATGGTACCCCAAAGATCAGCTCTGATCTCATCGGGCATGTGCTAGTGCTGTACTGGGCCACTTATCTTTTATGTTGCCAATGTAACTAAATCTGTTCGCTCTTATCACCATTAGTAACCAGGCCGCCATGGCCTCAGGCTCCATTTCACCAGCCTGTATTGACAGCCCCCGACCTGGGTCCAGCTGTCTGCTCTGGTGCCCAATGCACACCAAAGCTTTATCACCACCATAACCTGGCCTCCGTAGTCACAGGATAGAACTCAATGTCATAAGATTACAGCCCCAAAACGTGTCCAGCTATTTGCTCTTGTGCTCCCATGAACTCAAATCACCCCTGACCCCAATCGTTTCGGTTTTAACACTATGTTAAATAGGCCTCACTGGGCACCGAATATGTCGTAATGGCTCAGGGGCCACATAGAAAAACCCCAAGACTCACCTTAACGCCCCAAAATATCCAGCCACCCATGGAAACCCGCCACCCCACAATGACAACTTTTCCCCCTGTGGCCTGTTATCTCAAAATGTCCTGTCCTTCATGACATTCAACTTTGAAAATTAAGCAAAACAGGCCTCTTCCTCCAGTGCGATACGTCCAAGCGAGCTACCCCCTGCTGAATATCCTTGGATGGAAAACCAACGCCGCCCTTTTACTCTGAAGAATCCCCGCCTATGCATGAGCAGTTTCCCTTACCCCCTGGTCATTGACGACATTTTCGGTAGTATACCTCCACTCTCCAAATTATTTAAAGGACTGAGTTACAAAGTGTATTAGAAATTGCTCCCTGTCCAAATGCCTGCTGAATTTACCTGGAAAATGTCATGAACAAATTGGTGAGATCTCCCACCCCCCTTCAGTACCTTCTACTAAACACTCCCCCATAGCTCGTGTCGGGACAATTCATGTGTCCTCCCCCATGCCCGGCAACCTCTTCCGCCTACCCTGTGCTTAACTGCACATCCTCAAAGTACTTCAACAGCATTGACAGGAAAACAAACTTTTATCCTTTGAACCAGGGATGGCACAACACCTACCCTTTGTGCCAGAGCTCCCTCCAAAGCGCTTCACCTTTATCCGTATTTCTGAGACAATTGGCCTGATGCACCGCCAAAGCCGTACGGGGCCTTCGTGGGGCAGCGATCTTGTGGTCCACCACCTTCCAGCCATACCATACCCTAGAAGCTGCTTTCAAAGTCGATTTCCGCCAGGGGAGTACCGTCCCCCTTGGCCTGGTGCACCACCAAAGCCGTACGGGGCCTTCGTGGGGCAGTGATCTTGTGGGCCCCCGACGCTCCAGTCTGGCCGCACTGGGCCCAGCCTTCTCTTCACCAAGGGGTAATGGAGCCGTACCGCGCCCTCTCGTGTCGGGAACGCTGCAGAAGTGAACCTGTCGCAAATATATTGTACGGTGTGCTGGTCCCTGCCTGTATCCCGCTATGTCCCTTTCCCGGCATACCGTGTGGAGAAACATACCCCCCTCCTTGAGTACCTTAAAGGGGGCGTACGTGCTCGCCTATTTCCCAATGTCATCTCTAAGCCCTCCCTCCCCTGGCTGGCACACAAAACCACCGGCCCCCTCCCTGGCCTGTGGTCCCAGTATCTCGCCTAACATCTATACCCTCCCATGCCTTTATCAGTTTTGCCTGTGCCCTGGCTGCTTCTGCCTTCTCACGGGCTTCGCACATAGTGAATCAGCGCGTCTCCATCTCTTGGACGAGCCAGCACTGCTCTCCAACTGTGCCTTGATATCCACCTGTGCCCATCTATTGGCTTACCATTCTGTCCTCCGAACATTGATGGCTCCAGCATTCAGGAGAGGTGAGGTACACTCTCTGTACTATTCAGGTGAGTAACATTAGTAAAATAAATTGGCTTAATTAGTAGAAGCCAGTGCCAGGTCTTTCCTGTTTTGATAGGACTTACTACAATTTATTTCTTGTTTCTTGTTAACAGATGTAAGAGACACCGTTTGGTACAGAGGAACACGATTTTGGACTATTTATGTATATCCTTTACAGATTGTCGTTACGTTCACTTTATGTATGCAGTAGCTAATGCTTAGAACTTGGCCCTGAAGAAAGCCATGGGATCTTGTCCCTACCGGCTGAAACATGTTGGCCTTGTAAATGCAGTTATATGTTTAGACTGCTTCCTCTGCATTGTTCTTGTTTGTTTGAGGGAAAGGACAAATTACATTAGAGTTTTTCGCCTATTGATCCTTTTACCCTTTGTTTTTAACTCACACATCTTTTGATTTTTGCACTGCACTCGATCCCATCTTTAACATCTGTTCATGGGTACCTTAGCGATTGATGGTGCAACCCAATTGAGTAAGGGCGATGGATGGGTCTCATTGATCAAGAGACATACCACCCCATTTTTGGATGACCAAATGAGAACATTTGATCTACATACCTATTTGATGGGAATCCAACACATCTCTGTACGGGTCTTACCAACAATCTCAGTAGGTCCTTCGACAGGTTTGTCCTGGCACACATTCTGATATAGAGACTTATATAGCTCTATTAGCGCCTAACTCACTTATGTAGGAGTTTTGCAGCAGCTCGGAGTACTTAAAGCTCGTTATAGACCCCCGGTTCTTTTGTTGTTAGGATTACAGTTAGGGGGATACGAACTGGGCAGGTCTTTAAATTTCCCTCAGACCTTCTTCAATTGTTTGTGTTTTACTGGCTCCAGCATTCTCCCATCGCCTACTGACACTGTCTGGTTATGTCCCCCGCCTCTTAACTTTTTAATGGGGGGGCCTTGTTCCTCAGCCCTTTTGTGCTGGGGTGGAGGTGGTCGCGCTCCCCCTGCCCTGCTCGCAGCAGCTTTAGAGTCACCAGGGCCGGGGGTGGGAGGGTTCGTTGGGCAGCATGGTCCAAGCGGCCGGGAGGCAAGAAAGCCTGCCACCCATGCTTGCGTCAGTGTCCCCACATCTACCGCCCGTCCCTCGCCAGCGATGTCCTACCTTATTGTTCGCTCTGCTGCCCTCTAGGAGGCAGGCTGCCACAGCAGCTGCAACCCCGCTTGCGTCCTGGTGCGCAGGGCACGCCAAGCCTACTCACACTTTGTCAAGCACTCCAGGTCGCAGGAGGTCATGCCCGCCCACCACTCCCAAAGTCTCGTTGGTAGAGTGGGAAGTCATGTACAATTCCTCCTCGCCACTGGAATAAAGCACTCGTTAGCTACCTTTGAACTCATACAACCTAAAACAAAATAAATCTCAACTCACTATAACGAATCCTCAACCCCTCTACCCGGAAAAAAACTCTGTCCTGCCGCCTACCAGCCACCGGGAATACCACAAAATGGTGGCTGGTAGCACCAAAATGGTGAAATAAATTTCCTCTTGGCTACAAAATAGTCCAAACAGCCCAATAAGCCCAAAAGGGGCGGAGCAGACGCCTGAGCCGCTCCCATTCCCCAAACATCCCCTGAGGCAGACCTCGCGGCGCTCGGCTGCCCCCCAAGACCCCCATGTGCTTTTTAGCAACTAACGCAATCCCGGCCTGGGGGCGCCATTCTCCAATCAGCGACTTTATCTTACTTTGCATGCATATAGGCTTCTAGGAGGCATTTGCATAACACAGGATGGTTCGGGTTGCATGGAATAATGACATGACACGTGCATTATAATTGTTGAACTCAAAACCTGTGGCATTAGCCAGCAGGAAGAGTGTTGTATTTGTAAAATGATGAATCAAGTTAAATATTAAGCCACGGGTGTATCATAATATCACATTAACCATTACAACGCAAATCTTTCCTGGCTGCTTTATTAATTATCCTGTCAATGTTATGTAACAAACCAGTAAAACTGTCCCCTTCACCGCTTTTGCGGTTCCCTTTTAATTAACTTTTTTTCATGCAAAGGAAAGCTCACTTATGTTGTAAGTGACACATTATTTTAAGAGGTTCCGGTATAAATTATGATTAAGAAACCATTATAATAGGCTCTTCTGGCCACACCCCTCCCCCTTGCCCTCTCACTCCAGTTCCATTGTGCTTGAGCAACCATCTTGGAACCGGTTTTCCCAGCAAACACAAACTTAAATCCTGGTAGATGTCTGAGTACTGCAGACTGCAGCAGCTGAAACCTCTGAAGATGCGAATCCCCAACTACACCACAGGCACTCTCATTAAACAGAAGGTGGGAGCTCTGCAGAGATCAGTTTCTTTAGACCAGCATCCATAATGTAATAGGTTGATTTATATTTTCTCTCTGATTACACGAAGAAAAGCTGCATTTCTTGCACATTAGCTATAAATATATACCCGATTATAAAATCTGGAGTGAACCCACAACTGGTAAAAACATCGAGGTATTCGGTGCACTGCACCGACAGACATATTATTTACAATAGTTATTATGCCCAGAAAAGCGCCTTAAACACTATTACTTTCCCACTTGTGTGTACAAATAAAGTGAAAGACAGGTAGTATAACTTCTCGAAAATCAGCTGAAATCTGCATGCATTTTAAAAGTTAAACAACATCTGCCTTTGGTGGGTTCTTCAGCCTGAGCGACACCCCTTCCCCACCATTTGGCATTGCAGCTGCTGCTATTGTATAATCTACCAGTCCTAATAACAGAGTCTATTGTTGAGCAGGTGACTCGTAGGGGTATTGAGAGGGTGATATTGATTGCTATTGTGCCTGCCTTGGTTAACGTTTGTAAATTTAGCAACTGGCATCAGATCAGACTCAGATAGACATAGTGCTACATAAGTGTTGCCAGCTGCTGTTCATACCATGCACACAATTCAGCAATGCACTGATGACCCTATGCAAATGAAAAAACCCATTGCCAATCACACAAGTACACTTACCTATGCCTAACAGTCCACATTAAATAGCAGTGCTCAGCTGATTTTTACTACTTGAAGGAACATCTGGAAGGATACACAAGATAATCTATGCATAAAAGATTCTAACACCTCACTGAGGCCATTCATTCACTTCCTTGGGACATCACTAAGGGTCTCCTGGGGCTCGCATCCTACACACACAAAACACCCTATTTAGTGACTTGACTTCTCTCCTGTCGCCCTTTCACTCACTCTGGTGTCAGACAACATTCCCAAGAATCAGTCCACAAGCTCGGGGTACAACCACTCGACATGCACAAGACCCGACCCAAACCTTAAGAGTCTTTCGGTCAAGCCAATCAAGAGGGATTAAAAGTTTTTGGTTTCACTCAGGCCAGAAGCATGAATGGTTCATGCATGAATGGTTCCAAGTGTAGGGGTGGGTGCACCAGTAAAACTCTGCCATTTGGTGGAGGCAAAGTTTTTGCTGAACTCCGCGCTCCAAGTGGAGTGCAGCATGTCCAACCTTCATGAACTCCACCAGCGGAGCGGAGTATCCCAACCACCTCTATTTAGAAGCACTCCTCTGCAGATTAAAGAAATATGTTTTTTCTGCCTAAACGCCACCATGTATAAATAAAGTAGTTTTGATCTGGTGTTGTCAAAGCAACATTAGGCCTAAATTAACAATCATTGGCCAGGCCAACAGGTTTCACCTTAAAACCTCTTTGTTTTGCAAATGCTTTTTTCGCCCTAAATGACTGACGCATGGTAACACACAGGCACGGCAGCCGCCTATTAAGGACTTTTCTATTAGCAAAAAATAATTATTCAAAGACGGCTGCCATGTTTGTGTGTGCATTTCAGTGAATATTTTTTCTTTTCCTCAAGGAAAAACACTCATAGCTGGCTGTTGCTTATGTGTATGCGTGCACAGCTCTGAATTCTTTTCCTTAAAGAAAAATCATTAAATGGTAGCCGCAGTGCTTCCACATACTGGCGTGGTTGTCATCTTGAACACAACAAAAGTTATTCAAAGTCGACCGCCGTGTGTGCATACACATTGAATGCAGCTATCTTTTTACTTCATTTTTCTTTTAATTTACTGTTCCAGGATGAAGGGCCGCTATCTTGGAATAATAAATGAAAAAAAATAAAGTATGCTTAGGATGTGATGCATTGATGGACAAGCAAGCAGCCCAGTGGCAGTGTGCAGCTGAGAGACCCTTGCAAAAAATTATTGTCATCTAAGAAGACTGTGGGTATGAAGCTTTGTATGACTTCCAAACAGTAGCTGTCAATTGTTAGTCTAATAACAATGAAAGATCCAAAAACATACAACACAGTCTGCTTTTCTCTGTCCCAATCATTAGCCAGCAGAAGCAAACCCCATGGTGCATTCAAGGTAAACCTGCTCTATGAGTCAACTCAGAAAGAAGGCCAACCAACGAAAAGGTGCTAAACCAATGACTGTCATTAACTAATTTAATCCAGGCTTATCCACACCACATGGTAAAAGCCTGCTCCCATGCAGCACTCCTAGGGAGGAAATATGATGTTGCCGACATCTTTCCCAGTTTTAATGGTGTTAGATTTTGCCTATGAGTGTAATTGAATTGGAACAATTCAAAGCATGCGTTCCATGCCACTTTCTCTGTATATATCAATATCAATTCCAATTCCAAATTGGTTAATTCACTCTCCAAATCTATTCACCAATTATGTCTCAGCTTAATAAGATCCTCTTTCATCTACATAAGTAGATCCTGATCGAGCTGAGTCACCTGATGGCTCCTAGCATGCAACTGTACATAAAGTGTGAAGGTTTCTGTGTAAATGGGACTCACCCATACAGGGAGAATCTGCCTAACCAAGGACCTAAATTACAATAAGTGTCTTTTTGGAGGCCAATATTCTGCCACAGTATTGGAGAGCAATTTAAGCATGCCATTCTCACAAAGGTTACCCACCTTGTACCATATGGACTTAAAGTTCATATAGGAAACTGTATCGCTTTTTATCAGTTAGCTACTGGTATTTCTGAGCCATATGCTATAGTTGTGGCCAATGTCTTAAGGTAGCTGTTCCAGCAATATTTTCCCACTTTCCGCAAGAAGGTCATGCCCCAAGTAGGTTCTTTCTCCCCTAAGAATTTACTCAGTAAGGTACATATCCCTGCACCGCACTAAGGATTGGTACGTCTGTAGTTTGGGTAGCTGATAACTAAAAGTCCCGCTTTGGATTTGGACCAACCGATAATAAAAAGGTAGATTCGAATGGCACCATGCCCACTCATCAATAGACATCCCTTAGCATCCAGATGAGATGTATTAAAATAAAATTTTTGTTCTTAAATAATAAGAGCAGAAAAACCATTGGTAAAGTTGCAAACTAATGCAACTGTACATTTCTAAACATGATGGATAATGTAAGTTTTTTCCTTAAGGCAATGATGCCTTTCAAGGTCACTTCAACCTTTCTCATTCCTTCACACTAAAAATCAATTTCCTCCCAGTATCCCTGAAACCTGAAATATCTTAGGGGCATATTATCAAGACCGGCGTTAAAATTATTGCGGCTTTTAGCGGCAGGAAACTGCCGCTAAAGCGGCTATAATGGCCTTGATAATATGCCCTTGTGAATTCCCATAGAAGCCCAGGTTCACACCAGTATATGGGCTTCTATGGGAATTCACAAGAGCATATTATCAAGCCCATTATTGCCGCTTTAGAGGCAGTTTCCAGCCTCTAAAGCCGCAATAATGTTAACCCCTGTTCTTGATAATATGCCTCTAAATGTCTTGAACTCCAAAGGTTTCACAGTGTAAGGCAATCTTTCTCTTATGTATTTACTGATCTACCGAACAAGCAAGATTTTCCTTCCCAATTAACATTCAAACCAGACATGTTACCAAAACATTGTAATGCGCCAATTTCAGGGCTCACCCAGAAGTCATGTGTTTTTAATATAGCAGGTTAACAACAGCGTACAATGGTCTGATGTGCATTGTGTGCCTGACAGTCTGTATACCCCTAAACTAACATGCTAGTACCTCCAGTGTCAGTACAAACTATAATGGGAAATATGGCGACACTAATGTGTTCTCCATTCTATTGTGCCTGCATGAGATCTCTCTCAAGCATTAGGCACTCTAGTCATTGAGTTAGTGTATAACAATGTATCTATGCAATCAAACGGGAATCCATTCCCATTCGTTTCATCGCTTAAAGTCGATATCGCTATCCTCTAGTGTCCCAACACCTTTTCAGATCAAATGCCTATGCCACCAGTAGCAATTCAAAATTCATCACTCCCTCATATATTCTAGTAGGTACTTGAACTGGGTATAAAACCATTTAATCTGGGTAGACAATCTCTGAGATCACCATCATGATCTTACTCAATATTTTATAGTTCGTTTAGCATGTGCAGAGTTCTATACAATTTACTGTGTTGGGTATTTCATCTGAGCTTGCAAAGGAAGACTATAAGAGCTTCAAGAAGTTCCCCCATGACTACAGGGGTAAAGGACAACTGTATTCTTGAGATCCCTTGTTGTTTTCCCAGGGTAATGATTCCTTGATTTGATCCTGTCCTATTCCCATATTTTGTGGAAATGCATAGGCCCCTAACTACCACATTCAATGGCTCCCATTCTGTCAGGGAGCTCACAGTTGTACCCTCATTTTCAGAAAATTAATTATGAAGGCCTTCTCTTATTGTGTCCCTTAACATAGGATCCTCCAGTGTTCTTGACTGTAGCACTGGCTCATAAGCATAAGTGGAGTATTGTCAGATAGAGTTCCCCAAGCACTCCGCATGTATGATGGTGGCTGAGCTACATGGATTGTAATCCAATGTGGCACGTAAGGCGTGCATTATGGAGTGAAAAAGTATTCATAAGTTGGGTGCCTAGAATTTCTATCAAATTCCAAAGAAATGCCCATCATGAAAATACTTTTGCACTTGCACACTTAGGGAGTGGCAGATGAGATTTGTCTAAATTGACATTCAATGTGCAGTTATAACCGCCCCCTAAGAGCATCGGCAGGCAGACCGGATTAGCTCTATTGGAGGACAATGGGTTCAAATATGCCAACTGTTTGCTATTGGGTGCATACATTCTAGCTAGTAAGACCTGTATTCCATCAAGGCCAGTATGGTTATTGCATAACTGTCTCCTGTGTTGACAACTGTAGTGTCCACCCAAAAGGTCACCACTGGGTGTATCCCTACTAAGGTGTCACTAACTTAGGCAGAGGAGCTAGTATGAAAACTCTGCTTCCTCCACTTCATTCCCAGTTAGTTGCCTTCTAATGTCATTGTTAGAACTGGGGTTGCTGATTGGCAAAGGTATATACCCTGCAGCATGTAGGATGGGACCCCCTCAAACAGATTAAATGTGGCCACGGAACAGAGGGGAAGAGAAAGCCAACACTGTGAAAGAATTGTTCCATCAATGGCCATAATCTTCAAATATTGGTATACATCCTAATAATTTAACTAGGCGACAGAAATATTCTAGACATGTTTTATTTTATCACTTATTTTATTTTCATTTTATATAGTTCCTTATTGTTAAATTTATAAAAAACATTTCATCACAAATACACTTTTTATGAATATTTTTTCTCAAAATACATGATTTTTAGCAAATACACACAAATATCACGAAGTAATTATAAAGATATACAAAATAATGTAACACAAGATACTCAAAAAAACACCACCTGATATCATACACACAAACTCAAGATACTCACACTCTCACACCCATACTTCATTCAAACCACACCAACAAGGGAAAAAGGAAGAACTGAGTCTAAGTTGGCAAGATCTAAGCGCCAATTCTTGGGTCTCAAGCTCCAATTTGAGACCCCTGCACCAGGTCAACGCGCATTTCAGCGGCTCTAGGCCACCTTCCTCAGGACCTTTTTCTTACAGTTTACTTCAAGATATCAGGGGACCTACAAAATGTGTATAAAAAGAAAAAATTTCTGTCACCAAAAAGTCCCAACATATTGAGAACGAAATACCAGTTTAACTTGATAAACAAACATTGTTTAGATTAACACAGCGGCTCTTCACATGACCACAAGTTGCAAGAAAAGGAACATAGAATATCATAATACCTCACATATAGATGTCTATAATGTCATTTCTTAAAATACATGGGGGTTCACTGATCACAGAAATAGTTTTTTTGAATAAGCAAAGAACAACAGACAAAGAACCTACTCTTCCAAGAGATTCTATGCATTTTCAATGAAGCATATTAAATCATTATACACTATAAAGTGATGTCAGTCTACTTACGGTAAAAACAAATATTTCTTATTTCTTGAATCCTATTTTCATCTAGGATGACCAATTTGGAGAGACAGGATATATATCAGGTACCTAAATGACAGACATAGATGCCTTTACTCTACCTATTACAGATGGCTTTACTGAAGATAGCCTTATCCTCTAAAAGAAGGGACAGTCTTACCAGTTCTTGGCACCACACGTGATTCGGTCTTAGAGATTGATCAATTTTCTATAGTAGCACATGTAAGGTCTTCTATGAATCAGGCTGGCTAAAATGAGAATACGCCGATGTTATAGAATATGAAAACTCTCTCACAGAGCACAAATGCTGTTCTACATAACTAAAGAACATATAGTTGGAAACACACCTCCTAGTCCGCTGATAGCTTCCGCACTTCTTAATTCGGAATGATATGGTAAGACAGTTTATTACGACAAGGGGACTTGCTCTGCTCATACGAGATCTAAGACGTAGAAAAAGATGCAAAGTCAGTCACATAGACTGCATAGATTACAACGATCCTATATGAATATATCTTAGCCAAGTTACAGAATCTATGACTGAATATACGATACCATCTTGCGTGGACATGTCCTTAATCCAAATATCTTACATTTGTCAATTCCGGGATGCTTTTCCATGGAGAGTAAGTGGGATAATTTTAAAAAACGCTGACTCTGCCGCACCATCTGAAACGGAGATGGAACATGTATCACAGTAAAGCGCAAAAGCGTAAGCGCAAAGTCATACAAGGAGTAACCCTTATCATACGAGTACATGACAGAGGGATAGTATGACAATTATACATGGACGCATAACGCACAGGGGGGACCGACGGAGTATGAAATAAAGGAACATTGATGACACACTGATCTCAAGAACATACAGCGCTAAGGTAGCGTTCTAACTCTCCGTAATCTCGCATCTCACAAGGGTACTACCTACCAGGGCGTCTTCCGTTTGCGCAGTTCACTCTCCTCTGCCTAAAATTCACCTATGCTCCCAACGCGATCTACAAACGTCATCAAGAACTAGACGTAAAAAGGGGACTACAATACGCTACACGTTTGCCTGACGCATACTCTACGCGTAAGAGAGAAAAAAAGAGATAACGGGCTATAATCTCCGTAGCGAAGAAAAATGAATTATTATTAATTGGATTACAAGAAAAAAGTGTAATACTTGGATTCCACTAAGGACCAAATTATTAAAATTCCAATGATCTAAAAAGAATACGAAAGAAAAACATACAAAGGAAAATTTCTCTAAGTGCCAGTAATAGCAGATTTCATACATGTTCAAGTTGCGAAATTCAAGTTGAATGCGCATATGACGTTAAATTGAATGCGCATATATAACGTTTGATTTACAAAAAAGGTGCAAGTCAAATGGGATACTCCAACCATAAAGAATGCAAGAAAAAAGAATAAGAATGAGAAAAGGGTGCCAGGCTATGAATCATGTTCACACAACTTCGAAATGACCGCTATAGATTAGGATACAGATTCTGCCCAAAAAGAATAAGCTGATCTCTACTTGGTAACGTACCAGGATATCTCCTTGTTCAAACCACGTTTGACACAATCTAGAAGATAGATCCAGAAGGTTTCACGTTTCTTCCGGGTGATTTCGTTTGATTGGCCTATTCTTGGTACTACCTTTTCCAGGATAGACCACTTGATTTCCTGCTCATTATGGTTCTTATCTAGACAGTGTTGAACCAAGGGTGCCATCAGTTTTTTTGGTCCTGATGGCAGACTTGTGTTCACTGAAACAGACATGAAATTTGCGACCTGTTTCTCCCACATAGGCCAAACCACAGCTGCAAAACAGAATATAAATGATATAATTACTGCGACAATTCGTCAGGTATCGCAGTTTGATTTCTTTGTCATTATATTTAATAACCTCAGATGTAATAGCTGAATCACATGCGTGGCATGAGCCACATCTGTGATTACCTAAAACAACTGGTAGGCACATGATGGAACGCAGGCTGTTTGATGGAGAACTTTTTATTTGCCTGGTGTGTACCAGCATATCCCTGAATTTTTTATTCCTTCTGTAGGCTAGCAGGGGTAGTGGCAGGAGAGGAGCATTCTCATCAGAGTTCAAAATTCTCCAGTTTTTATTGGTAATGTTCCTGATTTTGAAGTTCAAGGTAGAATGATTGATCACACACGTTATCCGATTTTGATTTAAACGTTTAGTCCCCTGGAGTAGCGCAGTTCTGTCATAATATTTGGCTCTTTTATAGGCATGCCGTACAAGACGATGGGGATAACCTCTCTTAATCAGCCTATTTTGAAGTGCATCTCCATGTTTGTGGAAGGAGCTCATATCCGTGCAATTGCGACGAATTCACAAAAATTCCCCAAAGGGGATGGATTCCCTTTGGCAGTTAGGATGGTAACTGTCAAACTTAAGGATAGTATTCTTGGCTGTGCTTTTCCTAAAGAGGCTTACTGTCAGATGACCATCAGTACCTTCAATGCTGATATCTAGGAAGTCCACTTTGTAGTTGTTAAAATTCACTGTGATCTTCAGATTGGTGTCACTGGCATTCAGCCAAAGGATAAATGCCTGCAAAAGTTCAACTGGACCGCTCCAAATGAAAATAATATCATCTATAAAACGCTTCCAAACAGAAACATTTTCAAAAAATGGGGCCAGTTCATTGTATATATTCTTAAGCTCCCACTCTCCCATGAAGGTATTAGCCACACTGGGGGCACAAGAGGCCCCCATTGAAGTACCCTTGATTTGTTTGAAAAGGCGGCCGTTACACTCAAAGAAGCTGTTCAAAAGAACGACCACCAAGCATTGTAAGATAAAAACATCAGGACGGTCCACCGGGTATCTCTGCAAAAGGTCTGAGACTGCCTGTAACGCTCGACATTGAGGGATATTGGTGTATAACGCCTCAATGTCGAGCGTTACAAGGATGTCTGCATCAGGATTAAATGGCAAGCCCTCTATCTTATTGATTATATCACCGGTATCACGGATATAAGAAGCATACTTATGAGTGAGAGGGCACAAAAATCTATCAACATATTTTGATAGGGGCTACGTGCAGGACCCAATGGTGGATATTATGGGTCGCATGGGTGGATTTGTTTCTGACTTATGAGTTTTTGGGAGGCCATAAAGAGCGGAGATTGTAGGAGAGGATTTATTTAGGAAAACATATTCAGCTTCACAGATAAACCCATCTGTGAATGCCACTTGGGTTATTTCTTGAATATGCTTGTTCAACCTTTCCAATTCCTTCCGTTGTGCTGGTCTATAATGATCTGTCACTGACAGCATCTCAGACATTTTATCATCATAGGTGGTTCTGTCAAATAAGGCAATACCCCCACCTTTGTCACAAGGTTTGATGACAACGGAGGGGTTTGTTTTCAATTTGTTAAGGGATTCAATTTCCAATCTAGAAAGATTAGACTGTGGTTTATAGGGATTTTTAATGACTCGTGCAATATCACGAAGGACACTCTGTTCAAAAATACGCACATCCGTGCCTACCATGTCCAACGTCGGAGTGAAAGTTGATGGCGGTTTGCACCTAGACAGATTATTATCTTCTTCATTTGATGGTCGATCTAAGAAGAATTTATTCAATCTAACCTTCCGAAAGAAGGCAAACAGATCCTCATGCAATTTGAATTTATTCAGGTGTACGCTCGGAACAAAAGATAAACCTTTGCTCAATACTTCTATGTCCTCAGGTTTAAGTGACATGGAGGAGAGATTATAGATTGGTAAATTTTCTTCAATGATGGAAATAGGTTCCAATGTGACTCCTACCACCAGTACTGGGGTTGGGCTCCTTGGTCTTGCCACCGTACATTCCTTCCTCTGTGTTGGCCCCGGGGTAAAAACCCCTTCCATTGAATGGTCGTTGGGTGGACCTACCTCTAAATGGCCTAGAATTGTATTGGCCATTGCTCATGTCTTGATAATTATCTCCATCTGATCCAGAAGACCCAGAATCTGAGAAATTGCTGTACCTCCTCCTAGAGTAGCCATTGTAATTAGGGTTATAATTCCTTTGTGTCCCCTCCTGATAATAGCTAGGGGTAAGGTACGGGTAGATCTTTTCTTTGGTAAACCACCTCACATCTTTTCTTAGCTTTTCAGTCTTTTTATTAGTAAGGTAGGTATCAAAGTCCTTCATTTCAATCTGGATTTTTTCAGGGCTACTCTTAGCTTCATCCACAGCTGTGGATGCATTAAGTTTAGCTTCTATGTCATTAATTTCCTGTAAGAGAGTGGATGCTATGTCCTTGGCTGTTTCTATAATCAACATCATCCAGTCCCTGGAGCAGTGGTTAGAAATGAGTGACCACCGCTCCAGGAACTTTCTGATGTCGACAAATAATGCAGGGGCATTACGGACTCTTAATCCTGAGGGGATTACACCCGCCTTGAGATACTCAAGCATGTAAAATGCATGATATTCTATTCGTTTCAGTTTTTTCGGCATATTCAGTAGATTTTGCCAGTCACTATTGCCTAATTGGTGAGGGGGACAGGGACCACTATCTCCTGTGACTTTGCCCATCAAAGTATTAAAATCATCGTCAGAAAATCCAAACGTTTGAAAATTGTCCATTATCAAAAAATGTCTGAGTCCTCTATATATATGTTTATATATGTGATACTCACGTGTCAGAAATTGATATGAGCCAAATATCTAAGAAGACAAGAAAACATTTTTTTTTGAAAAAACAAGACTTACAAGAAAAAAGATCATAAGAAATATGAAACCCCAGTATAAAGAAACAACAAAATGGTCATGTGAGAACAGCCATTAATCAATCCAACAAAGTAATAATTTACAAAAGGAAAAAATCCAACAAGAATTAGACAAAAAAAGATATCCCACAGTTAAAGAACCGCGAATGCAAGCAGCATGTAGGATGGGACCCCCTCAAACAGATTAAATGTGGCCACGGAACAGAGGGGAAGAGAAAGACAACACTGTGAAAGAATTGTTCCATCAATGGCCATAATCTTCAAATATTGGTATACATCCTAATAATTTAACTAGGCAACAGAAATATTCTAGACATGTTTTATTTTATAACTTATTTTATTTTCATTTTATATAGTTCTTTATTGTTAAATTTATAAAAAACATTTCATCACAAATACACTTTTTATGAATATTTTTTCTCAAAATACTTGATTTTTAGCAAATACACACAAATATCACAAAGTAATTATAAATATATAGAAAATAATGTAACACAAGATACTTAAAAAAACGCCACCTGATATCATACACACAAACTCAAGATACTCACACTCTCACACCCATACTTCATTCAAACCACACCAACAAGGGAAAAAGGAAGAACTGAGTCTAAGTTGGCAAGATCTAAGCGCCAATTCTTGGGTCTCAAGCTCCAATTTGAGACCCCTGCAACAGGTCAACGCGCGTTTCGGCGGCTCTAGGCCACCTTCCTCAGGACCTTATTCTTACAGTTTACTTCAAGATATCAGGGGACCTACAAAATGTGTATAAAAAAAACATTTTTCTGTCACCAAAAAGTCCCAACATATTGAGAACGAAAAACCAGTTTAACTTGATAAACAAACATTGTTTAGATTAACACAGCGGCTCTTCACATGACCACAAGTTGCAAGAAAAGGAACATAGAATATCATAATACCTCACATATAAATGTCTATAATGTCATTTCTTAAAATACATGGGGGTTCACTGATCACAGAAATAGTTTTTTGAATAAGCAAAGAACAACAGACAAAGAATCTACTCTTCCAAGAGATTCTATGCATTTTCAATGAAGCATATTAAATCATTATACACTATAAAGTGATGTCAGTCTACTTACGATAAAAACAAATATTTCTTATTTCTTGAATCCTATTTTCATCTAGGATGTTTGTTCTTTGCTTATTCAAAAAAACTATTTCTGTGATCAGTGAACCCCCATGTATTTTAAGAAATGACATTATAGACATTTATATGTGAGGTATTATGATATTCTATGTTCCTTTTCTTGCAACTTGTGGTCATGTGAAGAGCCGCTGTGTTAATCTAAACAATGTTTGTTTATCAAGTTAAACTGGTTTTTCGTTCTCAATATGTTGGGACTTTTTGGTGACAGAAAAATTTTCTTTTTATACACATTTTGTAGGTCCCCTGATATCTTGAAGTAAACTGTAAGAAAAAGGTCCTGAGGAAGGTGGCGTGGGGCCGTCGAAACGCGCATTCACCTGGTGCAGGGGTCTCAAATTGGAGCTTGAGACCCAAGAATTGGCGCTTAGATCTTGCCAACTTAGACTCAGTTCTTCCTTTTTCCCTTGTTGGTGTGGTTTGAATGAAGTATGGGTGTGAGAGTGTGAGTATCTTGAGTTTGTGTGTATGATATCAGGTGGTGTTTTTTTAAGTATCTTGTGTTACATTATTTTGTATATATTTATAATTACTTTGTGATATTTGTGTGTATTTGCTAAAAATCATGTATTTTGAGAAAAAATATTCATAAAAAGTGTATTTGTGATGAAATGTTTTTTATAACTTTAACAATAAGGAACTATATAAAATGAAAATAAAATAAGTGATAAAATAAAACATGTCTAGAATATTTCTGTCGCCTAGTTAAATTATTAGGATGTATATCAATATTTGAAGATTATGGCCATTGATGGAACAATTCTTTCACAAAGGTATATACCCTGTTCAAGCAGGAACCGCCACTCTAGTCATGGTAATCTAGATGCCACTAAAAGATAACCTGTGCTCACCCTGTGGTACTTTGGCACAGAGCAGCCAGGTTTACATAAAGAGGCAATGTGTAAAGTATTTGCGAAACACGCACACACAAAGTAACACAATTAAAACATCGAGCTAGAAAAGAAGCCAACAATTTTATGAGTAAAACAAAATGACAATAATCCAATACGTAGAACCGGAATTCTGAATTTGTAAAGAATACATCAAGAAGTAGTGCTTTGACACTGGTAGCTCCAAAGTTCCGACTGCGATGGAGAGTAGGCTGGCCAAAAGACTCACAAAGGCCCTGCTGGAAAAGTACATTGCAAAAAACACAGTTGATGGACAGAATGCAGAACAATGTCTTACATTCACCCCAGTACAAAGATCTGGGCCTAAATCCATCGTTTTTTTTGCACTCCACACCACCCTAGGTCAGACACTGGCTATATGCAAATCAGCCTTGACCCTGTGCATCATGGGAGGAACAGTCCAGCCCGAACTACCAAGCTATGTCTTTCCTTGACCGGAATCAAGCATCCAAGGACCGGTTTCTGGCTATCAGCCTTCTTCAGCCTGGATAGCTTGACTCCAGTGATGTGGAGAGCCTGGAACTCACGTCTGAGCATACCCAGCCCACTCTGGGTGAAAATTGCAAAAAACACAGTTGATGGACAGAATGCAGAACAATGTCTTACATCACCACCCCCTTTTGTACCGGAAAAGTACATTGGACATAGCAAGTGTCGTCGTCGGGCACTGCGTTGTCATCGAGCCACGCATTCCGTCATTGTCGAGTCACGCTGTCTGTCGATCAGCTCCTGCGTTGGTGTCAAAGGGCAATGCGTTGCTTTCGATCAACGTAAAGTTGTCACTGCATTGCTTTTGATGGTTCTGTATAGCAGAAGTGCCCTTTCAAGGGCCAGGACTGGATTGGCACCACGTGGCAGGGCATGACTCACAGATGGTTGAGTCAAGATGCTGTTGCAGGGTTGAAGGAAGTCTTTGATGGCCCTGATACTTTAGAACAGAGGGCAAGCCAACATGCCCTTGGAGTCACTCTGGATTCAAGTGAGATATGTCCAGTCCTTGTCCTCAGCAGGGCAGGGATCAGCAGGCAGCAGGGTAGCACAGTAAAGAAGAAAAGCAGTTCTTCCAGAGCATACGTCAAGCATTGTGGCAATCCTTGTAGCACAGCAGTCTTTAGTCCTAGAAGAGTTCTGAAACAGGTTGAGCAATGTACTGTCTTGGTAGGGTCAGAGCCCCATTACGTATACCCAGCTGTGCCTTTGAAGTGGGGGTGACAGTTCCCCCTTTCTTCCCAGCCCTGGCTCCAGACTATCAGTAGGGGATAATCAGTCCTTTCTTTAAGTGTCAGCTCTCCCTCTCTTCCTGCCCAGGTAAAGCTATCAGAATACAGATTAATGCAGATGAGTTCTCTGTCACACCCACCCTTCCTGTGTTTGTGGCTGTATAGAGTGAATGCACAAAGTGTAACTCTCACCCACCCCAGATGTGTTTTGGAGACAGGCTGCCAGGTACACAGAGCAGCAAGAGCAGAGAAATATCAACTTTCTAAAAGTGGCATTGCTAAAACATTATTGTTAAATCCAACTTTACCATTAAAGATGATTTATCATTACCATTTCAAGGATATGAAACATGATGCAGCTATTCCTTTCTAATCAGGAATTAGAGCTTAAAATGTGTTATGGAACGCCCAATTCTAGCCTATGAGAGGAGTAGGCCTCACTGTAATTTGGGTGTTTGTCACTACCAGGACCATGTAGAACATATAATTACATATCCTGCCTTTTAGTTACACAGCACCCTGTCCTTAGGTCTCCCTAGGGCCTACCTTAGGGGTGACATATGTGTAATAAAAAGGGAGTTTAAGGCTTGACAAGTGGTTTTAAATGCCAAGTCGAAGTGTCAGTAAACTACATACACAGGCCTTGCAATGGCAGGCCTGGGACAGGCTTGAAAGGCTACTTGGATGGGTGGCACAGCAAGTGCTACAGGCCCACTAGGAGCGTTTAGATTCAGGCCCTGGGTATATGGTATGCCACTTTACAAGGAACTTATAAGTAAATAAAATATGTCAGTTGTGTATACACCTATGTCACCATGTGTAGGGGAAAAGCACATGCACTTTAGCACTGGTCAGCCCTGGTAAAGTGCTCAGAGTTCTAAGACCCACAAACAGATATGGCAAAAAGAGGTGGTAAACAGGCGAGAGGTTTGGAGGAAGCCCTCCCTAAGGGTGACAGGTCTAAAAGTCATGATGTGTGTTAGAAACTGAGGTTTCTGGTTAGCAGAGTATACACCCTGCCCAAGCAAAAGCAGCCAACCTAGTCTTGGTAAGTCAGACACACAACCTAAATTAACCTGTGCTCACCCTCTGGTAGCTTGGCACAGAGCAGTCAGGCTTAACGTAAGAGGTAATGTATAAAGTACTTGTGCACACTTTAATTGCAGTAGCACAGTGAAAACACTACACAAAAAACTCCACACCAATTTAGAACAATGGAGAATATGTATCTGAGTAAAACAAGACCAAAATGACAAAACTAAAATTTGTCGAATTTGTAGAACTTAAGTTATGAATGTTTAAAGAATAAATCCAAAACAGTGTTTAGAAGTCAATAGTGCTAAAAGGTTACTTAAAGTTGCACTAGATGAAGGTAAATCCAAAGTTCCAGGCAAACTGCAATGGAGGGCAGGCCGGCTATGGAACCTATTGATAAATGATCTTAGATCAGTGTCGAAGACTCAATGCATTGTTCTGATTCAAGCAGTCTGGAAAAGCATCGTAGCTGAGCCTCACAGTCGGTGTTGAAGGATCTGCACTGCAACGTTGGCGAGCCGTCCTGTTGGGACCTCGGGTGGGTGCTTCATCATCGCCAAACCCAGCAGTCAGGTCAACGCATCGTCATTGAACCATGCAAGGATGTCCTCGGATAGGTACAATGTTGGCGTTGAGGTGCACTGCTTTGGTCCGACCAGCATAGTAGGGATGAAGCGTTGATGTTTGCAGAAAGATCTGAAGAACCCACATCTGAGGCCCAAGACTGTGGGGGCACCTCAGGCAAGGGTAGGACTCGCAGATGGCAGATTCCAGCAGCTCCAGAAGAATAGCAAGAAGTTTTTTATGACACTGAGACTTTAGAGAACAGAAGGCAAGTCAGCAAGCACTTGGATAAATGTGGGTTCAAGGATGTAGGGAGCAGGTCCAGTTCATCTGACTCCCAGGCAAGAAGCAGCAGGCCAACACAGCAGATCAGGCAGCAAAGTGGCAGTCCCTCCTACAGCTTAGCAATCAGCAGTCCAACACAGCGAAGCAGTTTGCAAAGTAGCAATCCCTCCTGCATCACTGCAGCTCTTCTTCAAGGCAAAATATCCTTAGTTCCCGCAAAGTATTGATTTGGTGGTCCAGTCATTATACCCAAATGTGCCTTTCATGTGGGTTGTGAGACTTTAAAGAGGCCTTTGAAGATCATAAAGTCCCGCCCTTTCCTGCCCTGGCACCAGGCACACTACAGAGGGGATCTGCAGGTCCTTTTGTGAGGACAGGCATGGCCCTATTCAGTTGCAAGTGTCAGCTCCTACCTACCAATCTACCTCAGGAAAGACCATCAGCCTGATGACGGGCCATCAGGACACAAATCAGAAAAGGCTATAAAGACCCAACCTGCCTGAAAACTGAATAAGGAGTGCCAACAAAGTCACTAATACTTTAAGACATCGCTGTGCAAACAGAAAAATCCCCCAAATGAATAAGCAAAAGGGAATGGAGAAAATATATATCTTTTTTTATTATTTATAGTAATTTATCAAAATTCATCAACATGACATGTGACATAATACTATTTTAACGTACATAAATATATATAAGGTCCCACATTCGCACACTCAATAAATACATACTAACAACCACAGATACAGGCATCTCTCCACACAAACATTAACTAGAAGACCAATGAACTGCCACTGACTACTTGATGCCTATCCTGTATTTTGTTCCATGAACGTAAAACAATTTGAGTTTGACTATATCACAAATTGTGAATTTTCTTGAGTGTATGAGTATGTCTGTAACTGTGGTTGTTAGTATATCTTGAGTGTGTGAATGTGGGACCTTATACGTATTTATGTATGTTGAAATGGTATTATGTCACATGTCATGTTGATGAATTTTGATAGATTTCTATAAATAATAAAAAATATATATATTTTCTCTATTCCCTTTTGCTTGTTTGTTTGGGGGAAATGTCTGTTTGCACAGCGATGTCTTAAAGTATTTGCGACTTTGTTACCACTCCTTTATCAGTTTTCAGCAGGTTGGGTCTTTCTAGACTTTTTCTGATTCTCTCCCCTGTCCGACCTGCCTGCCATCCGCCTTCAGGGACCTCCTTGGGTAGTAGTGGTTCATCAGGATGCAAATGTCACACACCAGCTTCCTTTGTGCGACTTTCTAGAGAGAATGCACAAAGCCCAGCTGTCACCCAACGCAGATGTGTATTCAAAGACAGGTAGAGGCACAGAAAGGTTAAAGTAAGAAAATGCCAACTTTCTAAAAGTTAAACATACAAGGAAAACCCAATATTCTCCTGTAGCCTTGGGTATTAGAAATCAGGTAGGTAACGGTGCCAACAAGGGATTTGTTCTAATCAAAATACTTTACATATAAATATATTAGTCGGATAGGATGTCTGGACTTGCATCTCAACTTAATTGGAGGACTTAAGGATATAGAATTTGTTAATTTGTAGAAAATCTTTTTTTTTCTTCACATTAACAAATTCTATATCCTTTATGGTGATTTCGACAAATTCATTTGTCCGTTGTTACCGAACCGACGAATGGTTGATGCTGTTCTATCCATACAACTTTTCGAGAAGATTCCTGACACTTCCCTCCAGGTGTATTTCTGTAAATATTGTCCTTATTAGTTAGGTTTCCTTTTTTAAATGTTCACAGGGGGTCTTTCATCTTCACAGAAATACACAGTCCTGTAGATGGTCTCACAGATTAATAACAACAGGGATTGAAACGTCAACATCTAACCCGACTTTCTTTTCAGTCATTGTTAAATTTAGGTTCTAACTCTAGTCCTTCTGTGAGGCACAGACTTCTGCACTATATATTTGAAAGTGGGTTTTTGCATGTATTGATGATCAGCATACTAACATAGAGAAGGATTGTAGTGTTTATGGTCAATGTATGTGGAGATACTTTTGAGAGACCCTTTTTTTATCATTCTGCATTTCAATATAAATCTGATATAAAGACATGCAACTTTGTACTGAAATATATGTTCGTGAAAAATTTAATTTACAACTTACAAATAAGTTGTGATGCCATGTCCAGATATCCTATATGACTAATATATTTAAATGTTAAACTAACTTTCTAAAAGTGTCATTTTTAGACTTATAATTTAAAATCCCACTTCATCAATTGTTGTAATTTTAAATTGTGAGTCCAGAGAAACTAAACTCCACATTTCTATTTCTCGCCAATGGGAAATTACACTTAAAAGATGTTTTAAGACAATCCCAATGATAACAAATGAGAGAGATAGGCCTAGCAGTAGTGAACAAATGAAATTAGCAATTTTTCATTACCAGGACAAGTGAAACTCAAAAGTACATATACTATCTTTTAAATACACTGCACTCTGGCAATAGGTCCCCTAAGGCCTACCTTAGGGGTAACTTATATATAATAAAAGGGAAGGGTTGGGCCTGACAAGTCGAAATGGCAGTTTAAACTGCGCACACAGGCTTATTCTAGTCAGGGTAAGGCATTTGTATATACACACACAGTAACACAGTGAAAAAACTACAAAATGAGTCCACACCAGGTTAGAGAAATAACGAATATTTATCTGAATAAAACAAGACCAAAATGATACAAATCCAACCTACAAAATTAAATATATCAGTTTTAAAAATGTCAAAACAGTTCACTCCATAGGAATCTATGCGTCACAATTAATGAAAATAGGAGCAGGGGAGGTAAGGTGAGATGCAGGAAAAGCAAAGCGATGATTCGATTCCTTACTCTCAGGGGAGGTTATGTGTCTATTCCTTACTGCCAGGGGAGGTGATGCGTCAGGTCCTTACTACTAGGGAAGGTGATGCGTTGGTTCCTTACTGCAGCGCAGCGGAGGTGCTACATCGGTTTCTAACTGTCAGGGAATGTGATGTGTTGATGTGTTGATTCCCTACTGTGAGGGGAGGTGGTGCGTCGATCTCTCGACATGCAACGTTGGTTCCTTACTGCTGGGCCACGTTGATTAAGAACTTGGCGCACAGGGACAATTAAATTTCTTCATCCGTACCACAGGGCCTGTGCCTGAGTGGGAGGGTACACCATGGACGTCGGTGACATGGTGCTCGGGACTAAGGTTGCGACGATCTTTCAGAAGCACGGCAGGTGCTGTGTCGATTCTTCATATCGTTGATGCATTGATTTTCCTACTGCACGGCGGCACTGAGAGTCAATGCGTGAATTTCTTGGCAGCAAAACCACTTCCAAGGGTCCAGAACTGGAATTGGCACCACTTGAAAGGTCAGAACCCCCAGCAGAGTTGTTCATGGGCTGCAGATGAAGTCTCTGATGGCCCTGGGGCTTATTAACAGGAGGAAAGCACAGCAGGATGTGGAAAGCAAAGTCCAGTCCTTTCACTCCCAGGACAGAAGCAGAAAGCAGCAGGCCAGCACAACAAAACCAAAAAACAAATTACCTGGTTAAACAGAACACTGTAAATCCTTGTAACCTCCTTCTATTAAACGGGTATTATGTACTCATAGGTAGGGCTATGATCACTGATACAGTCATGCCCACCTTTAAGTGTTCTCAATAAAAATTGCCTGAATAAACCATCCCCAACTAGTCTCACACCCACCAAAGAAAAAATATGAGAAGTCAGAAGGTGCCTTACGTATGCACCATCCATGCACAACCTTATTGTGTGACTGTGCCACAAAAGTGCAGTTCCGACGATCCCTACAACCCCTTATAGAGTAGAGTCCATGTCTCTATACTGTGAGCCATTCAACTGTATTTATAATTTATTTACATGTAGATGTCTGCTGGTCTTTCCCCTTGGCCTTAAGTAAATCCTGTTTCCCTCACGTCCCTGACTTTGTTGAAAGCTGTGGCCAAGCAAGCTCGAGTTGCACTTGTACTGACTCCGAGGCCGAGCCTTGTTGTCAAACCCTCCTTGTGGATAGCTGTCTTGACACTGCACAGAAATGGCATAATGATAGCACTAGGGTCACACTGTATGCCAGTTACACTACAATATGGGGACACTTTCGCGGGATAGGCTGTGGTGACAACAGTTGGGTACATTGCATGGTGGTGACACTGCACAGGGGTGACAAAAGAGAGATAGGATTTCTCGCCGATATACTGCGCAAATAGTGACAGCATGGTGGAAACATTGCACAAGGGTGATTTTGCACGGGGTGCCACTGCATGGTGGATGACTGGGACACTTCATGGGGTGACACCACTCAGTGGGGACCGTAATGTCTCACTACTGCACCCGAATTTCCAAGTTACGTTTACTGAGCTGCCCATATTTCCCTACCAAAAGTCCCTGAGACTGAAAGTCACTGTACATTATCACTGGAAGGCAAACCTTGTTGCTAGGCAGATCACCCCCACCACCCGTGTTAGGAAGAGAGTTGGTATGTGGGACTGGTAGGAGCTCCACCACCCTGGGTACCGACCCCTCAGGAATTGACGCTGGGGCACCCTCTGTTCCTTCCCCTGGTCATGGTGCCCGCGCCTTTCTTATCTCTACTCCTTTTACGAACTGGGGGAAAGGTTGCTTTAGGTGCTACCCCCAACCGCCTGGGACTGTCCTCTGCCTCCTCTTGGCCCTCAACCCTTTCCTTCAGAGCTGCTATTGCCAGACCCATATCATCCACTTTCTTCAGCATGGAGTCCACCGCCCCCATCTTTCTCATCATTGTATCCATGAAGTTATCCATGCGGGAACGCTGCAGATTCCGCTTTACCTTAGGGGTCATTGTCGCACATAATAAAATTACGGAGACACACTCAACCTGCAAGATCTGGCAGCAAGACTCTTATGAATGCAGGGTACCATGATTAATACTGGTTGCAACAGGGCACAAAAATCACCCTTCAATTGACAACCTCCTTCAAAAACAAAAGGCACAACGCACCCAAACACTCCCGTCACCAGGTCTGAGCCACTGCCCAAACCCTTACCTTGTAGCAGTAGCACCCAACAGCAGGCCACCACACCCTCACAACCAGAGCCACGCCCACCAGCTAATCTAGTGGGTCAGGTGAGTAACTCAAACCCGCATGGCTCCCAGAAGTGATGGTAAATGCGGGCCTGCCGGTGTTGCCTTAGGAAGTGGAGGATCCTGAGTGACTTGCTCGGCGGGCTGCCTCAAAATTCCTGTTGACCCTCTCAACTGCACTGTTGTGTGCTTGGCTTCTCTTTGCTGGCTGCTTTGCAACTGTATGGGAAAAACAAACCAGAGTGAAATGGGGCGAATCCTCCTCCCAATGTGTTGCTTTCTTTGGATGCCAATACGGTAATGTCCTGACCAAAACCAGCCTTCAGGAACCTCTCTTCCCCACATGCTGCTCTTGTTGCTGCCTCTATATTATAAACACCACAAAATTGTTAGTCCCCATAAATCTTAAGCGATTAACCAAACCCAGCGCTTGACCCGCCGACTACTGCCTCATCCCGCTGTACATGCTGCGTCCAACAGATACTAAAAAAGGGGGGGGGGGGGTTGGTACAGGTCTTTAAGTTTATTGCCATTGATGCCCCAAGTGTTCGCACACTAAAAACATGCAGCGCTCGCAAAATCAGATGAGCCGTGCTCTCACAATCAGACCGCCAGCACTTGCACAATCAGACCAACAGCGCATGCACAAATTTAACAGAATGCCTCGGCCGCGCTGCACGCTCTGATTCAGAAACAGCTGACCTGGGAAAAATTGCCTGCCCCGCCTCGATCTACCTGCTCCCACACACAGTATCCGATTGGGAAAAAATCACTGTTGACCCGCTCCTGCGATGCCGAGATCACACTCCGCTCTGTGTAACAGCTGACAAATTTAACCCAGCTGCCCACCTTCCCCGCGTGTAAACTGCCGCTCGCCGCCACCTCTTTCTTGCCTTCTACCTGCAGGGGAAAGAAAACAGGGGGACGAAAAAACACGATCTCCAGTCGGAAAACCTGAAAAGACAAAAAAGAAATACATTTATTAGGGCCTCAGCCTGAGGCCCTGATCCCGTGTGACCTGCCAGCAAATCTGGGGAGTGCTGAACCGAGACGGTTCGCCATGCTCCTCAGTCTTTTAAGCCTTTTGGGCAGAAAAGCCGGTTCTGACGAGCTTGCCCGATGTTGGAAGCACGCGTGAACTGGAAGCACTTGAAGTGCTTCTGGTTCATGCTCAGCTGGCCATTCGTGGTGGATGCTGACCAGGGGAGGCAGGGCGCCACGTCACTACTGTGTGCGGTGCACCCAGCCCTTCCCTCTGTGCGGGAGCCTGGTGTGACCGCCATAATGGCAACGTGCCCAATTGGGCCCCCCTTCCAATCATCACCGGAAGGCACGCCAAGGCTGTGCTTTGGCCACGTGCATTGACGTGGAGCACACAGCATGTCTGGTAATCTCTTTTTCCTGCCAGAATGATGCTCTTGTACGAAATAAGTAGGCAGCAGCTGAAGAGCACGGTCATGAACGCCAACATTTTCCAGTATTGAATCTTTCATAGATTCACATGCTTGTATCTTCCCCGTCGTCATGATGGGAGTCTCACGGTAACAGAATGACCACAGCAGTATCATAGAGTATAAACTGCATGGAAAGTCCCATAAGGACCATGATATTTGGTAGCCAAACCTCATCATTATTTGGTCCAAATCTCAACCAATCAGCTGCCAGCCCTGTCATCACACTCCCCAGCAGAGCCATCATACCTCAGATTTCCAACCGCTTTCGTGTGAGAAGGAGTCTCCCTGAGCTCTGCTCAGTTTTGTTCCTGTGAACCTTTCATCTTTTCAAATGAAAGTTTCTTTCTGCTGGATTAAGGTACTGTGTTACTTCCTTTACCTACAATGGCGGAAAGCTCTAAAAAGAGGCTTTGTAGGCCCTGCAGATGAGTTGGAAAACCTAGACTAAATTCTGAGGATCCACATAAGGACTGTTTGTACTGTCTCCACCCTAAACATGTCCCTAAGGACTGCAAGCACTGTAGAACCTTCTCAGCAAAAACCTTGAGAGACAGGGAGGAACGTCTATTATTATGGCTTCAAAAGAAGAAGGCCACTTCAGATTCAGACTCTGAGGAAGAGGTTGATCCTCAATCTTCCAAGAAGAGGAAGTCTTCTGCTCCTGAGGAAAAATAGATCCAAAAAAGCAAAATACTAAAGAAAAAGAAGCTTCTTCATCTTCTTTACCTTAAACTCCCTTAAACAAGTCATCTGTTTCAAGGGAAGTGTCTTCTGCTCCTTCTTCTAAGGTAGGAGTTTCACCAGCTTTGACTCCTGTGAAAACCGTCGATATCAACAACGACAGCCGCGTTGACGACGAAGACAACATCATCGAAGAAGGGTTCGTCGACGATCCCGTCGACGGGAAGATCAGCGTCGACACCGTCGACGACGACCTCATCAATGACATCTCCGTCGATGGCTCCATTAACGTTGACAACATCGTCAACGATAATTTGAATTTCGTCATTGATGGAAACATCATCGACGGGAGTCCCTTCAACGAAATCTTTTAAGTCTCCGAAGACGAAGCCATCCATATCTTCAAAGTCCTTTCTAAGATTTCACCATTGCCACCATCAAATCTGCTGGAGATGTAGTCAGAGGATGAGGAATCTGGAGTGGCTTATAGTCCTTCCCAACTTCAAATAAAAAGTCTGGACACTGACGATGATGAGTACCAGGAAGTTCAGGAAGTGTTTGCTTTTCAAGACCGTCCAGTGACTGAAAAGAGATATGAGTCATTTCAACAGTCTTATGAGTATGAGGAGGAGGAAGAAGTACAGCAGGAGGTGAAAGAGGAAACTGTTTCCATGCCAATTTCTCTTGTAACGGATCTTTGCCATATGATTGACGACTACTATCGTCGATTCCCAGAGGCTAACGCTCCAGCCTCAAACCCTGTATCAAGTCCAGCTCAAGTTCAGGTGGCTCAACCCCCGCCTCCACCTACTCCTTCAATTAAAAAAATGCGATCACTTCCAATTATTACAATTAGAGATGATTTAATGGACAGTGACGGAGAACAACCAGAAGAATGAGAGCTTCTTCAGGAAACTCCAGTTGGGATAGAATGGAATCAATATATTATCCCTACTACGCCGTCTCCATCACCTTCTCCAGCAAATTCTCCTCCTCAGGATATTGGAGGATTCCATGATATTATGGCAAAGGCCTCGAAAAGATTTGAACTCCCGCTTCCGGTCCAAGAAGCAGAATGTTTTCTTTACAATTTCAAAGAGGAGTCTAGGAAATCTATCCGAGCAATCCCAATTATGGACTTCATTTGGAAGGAAGGATTGAAACTGATGAAGAATTGGCCTCCGTCACAGCCTCAGTGCCTACGATAGATAAAAAGTATCGGGCACCAGATTCCTCTCCTACATGTTTAATTGGGCATCCACGGCCAGAGTCAGTGGTAATGCAGGCAGCACAACGCAATTCAAAATTTGTTGTGAACGCAGCAGCCGCTATTAGAGCCACAAATGCGTTAGCCCTCTTCAGTAGATACAATCGGCAAATGTGGTCTGATATAGCTCCATTGTTGTCACATTTGCTAGAGGATAAAAAGGAAGAGGCAGCCACCTTAATCCAGGATGGTTCCAGAGCGGCATCTGAATCTATAGATAAAGCAATGGATATGTCTTCCATTTCGTTCAGGCAAATGGTGGCGGCGGTAGCACTGCGAAGACAGGGATGGCTTAAATCCACTTCGTTTGAACCAGAAGTCCTGGCGAAAATTATTGACATGCCGTGTGACAGAGAAAATCTGTTCGGAAAGCACATCAATTAGGCCCTTCAAGGCAACAAGGCTGACACTGATATGGCGCGAGCATTGGGCTCTCTACAACAGGGCAGATTTCAATCCTTTCAAAGGAGAGGGTCTAGAGGACAGTATAATCAAAGGCCCGCATATCAATCTGGCAGATATCAGCCTTACAATCAGCAGGGATATCGCCAGTTTTCATGTGGTCAGCAGTTTCGATCCTCAAGTACCTCGTATCATCAGCAGACAAGAGGAAAGTCTTCGGCAAGAGGCAAATCTCAACAGCCTAGTAGAAGACAGTGACTTCAACAAAGTGCCCGCCACTCGTTCAAACTCCAAAAACCATTATCTGGCTCTATTTTATCAGGAATGGAAGTCAATTACGACAGACAGATGGGTACTGGACATACTTCATCAGGGCCATACCCTAGAATTTATACAGAAGCCTCCAAATCAACCTCTGATTCTCAGAAAGCAACGGCACCTGTCCGCACTCAAAGTGGACATTTTTTCTCTCTTGCAAAAGGAGGCAATAGAGGAAGTGCCACGTCTTCAACGAGGGAAAGGCTTTTATTTGCATTTCTTTCTAATAAAGAAAAAACTTAGTCTTACCATTCGGTCTGAAATCGGCCCAAGGGTTTTTACGAAGTGTATGGGCCAGCTTCACTTACGGCTTCAAGGTCACCAAATCTTCCTGTATCTAGACGATTGGCTCATAAAAGGTGCTTTGTTTCAGGAAACCCAGCTCTCCCTACAATGTTAGATGGATATCTTCAGTCGTCTGGGTCTAAGAGTCAATCTAGAAAAGTCATGTTTCATCCCATCTCAAACTTTTCAATTTCTGGGAGCCATGCTCTGCACGAAAAAGGCGAAAGCTTATCCTTCGGAGGAACGTGTTCAGAAAATAATACATCTAGCTTCTCATTTACAAACAAAAAAGTTCACTTCAGTGAGAATCTACAAGTCATTATTGGGGATGTCTTCTTGCATCCCCTTACTTCCCAATCGCAGACTGCACATGAGGCCTCTTCAAGAGCTTCTGGACAAGCAATGGATTCAATCTCAAGGATCCTTCGAAGATTGGGTGACGATCTCTCCTCAGGTAAAAAAGGCCCTGTCATGGTGGGCAATTTAGATTTTTCACAGCCTGCTGGGCAGAAAATCTGGATTTTATTAAGGACACGGAGGCTAATATTATGCAAATCTCCTTTATTACCACAGCTCAGCAGCAATAATGGAATAGAACTTTGTGAACATTCTAAAGAGAAGACTAGTCCCTCGCTGACCAGGCATCTTCCTTCTTGTCAGGCTGCGAAGAAAGATGATCAACGTGAGGAAAAGATTAAGGAAACAGGATTCCAAGGAATAAACTTTCAAGATTCCAACGAATAAACTTTCAGGATTCCAACGAATAAACTTTCAGCATCAGAATTCCAACAAATAAAATTTCAGCTTCTGAACCAGTAGATTTTAATCTGAAAAAGAAGAATACATTACCAAGATATTGTTCAAACAAAAAGGGTGGGTTACAAATCATATTAAAAATAGAGGCGGGATAATATTAGCCTCCGTGTCCTTAATAAAATCCAGATTTTCTGCCCAGCAGGCTGTGAAAAATCTAAATTTTATGGCACGACACGGAGGCCATATTATGCAAGTTCAACGTGCATTAAGAACATTATCAATCACATTAGAGATTGGTCTAAAGTAGCAAGATCTAAACATAGTATCATTAGACCAGTCTGCCGCCTTAAGAATTTCTTGTAAACCACCACCAAGAAAATAGGCTTTAGAAGCAGAAGCGCCCCTAAGGGAATGCGCTCCAAAAATAGAGGCGTTCACACCACTTTCGCACATAACTCCTTTCACCCATCTGGCTAGAGTTGGAGAAGAAACTCCTTTATGGGGAGATCTAAAGGAAATCAATAATTGAGTTTCATTTGATCTTAGATTAGCAGTCTTCCTCTCATACTCTTTCAGACATTTAACCACGCAGAGTCTTTCATTCTGAGGAAAGAAGGGGTAGAAAATAGAGGAAGATAAAGTTTTAGTTCTTCTCTTAAGATAGAAACATACACCCTCTGGTTGAAAGGATCTGCTAGAAATATCTAAAGCTTTGACAT
Source organism: Lissotriton vulgaris (assembly GCF_964263255.1). Classification (NCBI taxonomy): domain Eukaryota; kingdom Metazoa; phylum Chordata; class Amphibia; order Caudata; family Salamandridae; genus Lissotriton; species Lissotriton vulgaris. The sequence continues at coordinate 903,356,193 of NC_141687.1, forward strand.
CGGAGGTTCTTCTGAAAGATACCAGACATAATAAAACAGTAAGTTTGAAAGAGATACGTTTCAAAGAAAGGGAAGAGTTCTCCCCCCAGGATGATAAGGTCCGGAGTACCAGTGTTACGTCCCAAAGGGCGGTATATTTAGCAGTTGGAGGCTTAATGACTCTCATGCTTCTCATGATTTTTTTAGTGAGTAAATTCTGTCCAACGGAGAGACCATCAATGAGAGAATGGCCTGCAGAAATTGCAGATCTATAGACATTAACGGTTCTATAAGAGAGTCCTGAAGTAAAAAGTTCAGAAAGGTAGTTGATAACATAAACTAGATCAACTGAAACGGGATCGTGACTTCGTTGAAGACACCAGCGAACCCATTTGCTCCATGCCAGTCGATATGCCTTTCTTGTACCTTGAGCCCACGACTCAGAAATAAGTTTGAAAGCATTTGGCGAAAGCCCAGGGATTTGCCATTGTCTCCTGAAATCCTCCAGGCCGTCAGAGTTAGAAGACCCTGACCCACGAGGGGGTGGACGTCTCCCTCTGGACCCAAGAGCATTTCCCTGAAAGGGGGTATTAGAATTGGAAAGTCTATGCACATTTCCAGAATGACTGGAAACCAGGCTTGGGACCTCCAAAGAGGAGCTATTACAGTTATGATGTCGTGGTAGCGTCGAGCATGAAGGAGAAGCCGAGGGAGTAAAGCAAACGGCGGGAAGTCATAAGGTCTCAGACCTCTCCAATCTTGTAGGAAGGCATCTACATTCTGAGCTTGAGGGTCCGGTCTCCAACTGAAGAATTCTTTCAGTTGTGTGTTTAGACGATCTGCAAAAAGGTCTGTCTTGTATGGACCCCATATTGATTGGATGGCCAAAAAGATCTGTCTGTCTAATCTCCAGTTGCTCGAATCTCTGAAATTCCTGGAGTACCAGTCTGCGACACTGTTGTTCAGGCCCGGGATATGTTCTGCTATAACCGAAATACCTTTGTTCAAGCAATATTCCCAAAAGCTCTTGGCAAGGTCTGTTAGGCCCTTGGAATGTGGGCCGCCCAGTTTGTTGAATAGCGGACTGCCGAAACATTGTCCATGCGTAATGTCACACAGCATTTCGCTGTTTTGGGTGTAAAACAACGAATTGCAAATGAACCTGCCAGTAATTCTAAGCAGTTGATATGCAATCTCTTCTCTTGAGTGGTCCAACGACCGCCTGTGGAGTATTTCCCACATCTCGCTCCCCATCCTTCTAAGCTCGCATCTGATTCTATTATCAGATCCGGTTGTTCCCCGAAGATGGCTCTGCCATTCCATGCTTCCGCATTCCTGAGCCACCAAAGCAGTTCCGTCTTTGATTCCTGATTCAAAGAAATCATGTGGGAATATGAATGGTTCGATCTTAGGGCGCTCGCTTTTAGTCTTTGGAGTGCCCGATAATGGAGGGGTCCCGGGAAGATAGCTTGGATTGTCGAAGAAAGGAGGCCAACGATTCTCGCTAGTACTCTCAGAGGGAAGGTCTTCTTCGCGAGAGCCTTCCTCAACTCTTTCCTTACTTTCCTGACTTTTTCGGAGGGTAATTTCAGTTCCGCTTTGAGAGTGTCTACCGTAAAGCCTAGGAATTGTGTTTGTTGTTCGGGAATAGTACAAGATTTCTTGGTATTTATGATGAAACCCAGATGTTCCAGGACCTGAATTGCAAGGTTTGTGTGGAGAGATGCAGTCTCTTTCGATTGGGCCATTATAAGGATGTCGTCTAGGTATATGATCAGTCTCACCCCTCTCTGCCTGAGCCAGGCGGTTACAGGGCGTAACACCTTGGTGAAACACCAAGGGGCAGACGACAGACCGAACGGGAGACTGCAGAATTGGTAAAGTTTTCCTAACCAAGTGAATTGGAGGAATTTCTGGTGGGGTTCCCAGATGGGAATTGTTAAGTAGGCGTCTTTCAGGTCTAACCTCGTGAGCCAGTCCCCTTTCCTCAAAATATCCCTTAGGAGGTGAATGCCCTCCATTTTGAAATGTTGGTAAACTACCCAACGATTTAAATCTTTTAGGTTTAATACGGGCCTCTGTTCCTTGTTTTTCTTCTCCACTAGAAAAACATTGCTGAGGAAACCTTGTGTTTGCGTCTCGACTATTGCCCCTTTTTGTAGTAGGTCTTGTACTTCTTTGGAGACTAGGTCTTGGTCTTTGAGGGAGAAGGTAATCTTGCGAGGGAGGCGAGATTGAAAGGGAACGCCTAAAAGGTCTATTTTGTAACCCTTTACTGTATCTAAAACCCAATTGTCTTGTGTTACTAAGTTCCAATTCCCAGCGAATTGGCGTAGTCTCCCTCCCACCTTTGGAGGGATATCTGAATGGTCTTTGAAGGTTCTTACCTGAGGAAAAGGAACGTTGTCTCCGTTCGCCTCTGAAGGTGCGTCCTCTGTTCCTCTGTCTCTGCGGGAAGAATTGGGATCCATAGTTGTTGGAGCCATAGTTGCTGGAGAATCTCCCTCCACGGGTGTTAAAGGGTCTAGAAGATTGAGTTCCGCGGCTGGGGAAACGACCCCGTATTCTCCCGGCCCTGGCAAAAACTCTATCGTTGAATACTTTTTTAATTTCCTTCTGGGATCTTTGGATCGAACTGAAGGCGCTCACATACTTAGCCATTTCTTTAATGAAATCCTCACCAAAGAGGAGACCTTGTGAGTCGGGACCTCCGTCTTTTTTGGCTAATTCAATGAGTTTAGGATCTATTTTAAGTAAGATTCCTTTTCTCCTTTCGGTGGAGATGGCAGTATTAGCATTGCCAACAAGGCATATTGCTCTTTGCACCCATTCTCGTAGTTCTTTGACGTCGATTTGGTTATTCCCTACGTACGCAGATTCTGTCATCTCGAAAATTTTAGCAAGAGGTCCTATTATATCCAGAAGGCGATCTTGACAAGATTTAAGTCCTTTATCCAGACCTTTCCTAGGATCTGTTATTTTTGGCTATAAAAGCCACGACCTTAGGGTCTAACTCTGGGGTCATTGCGACCTTATTTGGTAGGGATGGGCGTGGGCATTCAGATCTGAGTCTAGACCTCAATTCTTGGGGTATTTCTCTTCTGAGCCAGAATGAAAAGTAGTCAACGATATGTTGCGAGGGGGTCCATTCTGGGGAGAGTGGGTGCTTAATTAGGAGGGGATCAAACATTTCTTCCCCGAAGGGGTCTAGAGGCCTATTGTTAGAGGCTGAGGCCTTAGAAGCCCCTTCTAAGCTTCCGCTTTGTCTAGCATTGTCATCCTCCACATCTGTATTAAATCCTGATGAGCACAACAGCTCAATCTCTTCCTCACAGCTTTCGTCGCTGTCGATGTGGGTAGGAAGTTCTGGGCCTATACCATGCCCATCTGGGGTGCCCGAGGCACCAATCTGGTCAGCGCCCCTAGGGCCTGTAGGAGTAGAGCTCTTCAGCTTTTTTGCGCCTTTTTTGGATTGAGTTGGGATAATGGCCCTTTTTTTGTTACTTTTAGATATCCCATTAGCTTTACTGGTAGAGGGTAGATTGGGAAGGGAGTCCAATTTTTTGTTAATAGCGTCGTCAATTGAGCCTAGGGCTTTTTCTAGAGCCTTATTGACGAGTTCCTCTAGTTTTTGGTCGAGGGATGGTGATGTAGACATTGTTATGCCTCTGATAATAGGTAGCCTCTCTGTTTAGTAAGTATACTTTTCCCCTCTTTTTTTTTTTTTTTTGTGGCTTTAAATGATAGGGAAAGGTGAGCTAGTTAATCGGAAAAATTACCGATTAAAAAACGCGAAGTCGAGGATTTAAAACAGCTGATTTTGAGGAAATGACGAGGAAATGACCGTTCGTGTCCGATGGTTGTCAGGTATACAAAATGGTTGCTACGCACGCGGCGACGTGCGTGGTGCCCGTTAGGGTGCTGTCATCTAAGGTACCGCGTCAGTCATGTGCGCGGAGAAGGGTGAATGGCGGGGGGAGCCGTGAGGAAAGGTGAGAGCAGCGCGAGCAGCGCTAACCGGCGTGGGAAGTAATTGTTTAAATTAAGAAACTGAACGGCAGCGCGAGGGTGTCCGCGCGAGGTGATATCGATAGCTCGCATAGCGCAAGGGCATATCGGCAGTTCAGATAGTGAAAGAAAGTAATCCATGAAGTAAATACATCGTAAGGGCGATTTAAAACAGGGGATAATTTAGGCAGGAAAGAGAGAAGCCTCAAGATCGAGGCCATAAACAAGTTGAAAAAACAGAGTCACTGCTGATAGAAAAGGAAACAAATCATGCCTAGAAAAAGATAAACAGCCTTATCAATATCATACATGGCAATATTATATCAGTCTTCAGACATACAAGCATTCAGTATATATTCTAAATAAGGTTAAATCAGGTTATAGTACTAAGCTTGGAGAGATAGTACTTATCTTTCTGAGCAGCAGCAACAAAGAAGGAAGATGCCTGGTCAGAGAGGGACTAGTCTTCTCTTTAGAATGTTCACAAAGTTCTATTCCATTATTGCTGCTGAGCTGTGGTAATAAAGGAGATTTGCATAATATGGCCTCCGTGTCGTGCCATAAAATCAGAAAACACTTAACAAGTGGTCTGCTCTTCGAACCTCAGCAGCACAGTTATGTAATGATTACAGCTGCATCTTTGCAAGGTTGGGGGGCATATCTCCAGGACCTCGAAATTCAGGGTCATTGGTCAGAAAGAGAAGCTCATCTTCACATCAACCTGCTGGAGCTAAAGGCAGTGTTCTTGGGATTGCAGGCATTTCTACCCAGAATCAGAGGTTCCACAGTACTGGTCAGGACTGACAGTACAACTACCATGTTTTACCTATTGAAACAAGGGGGTACGAGGTCAAAACTTCTCTCAAAGCAAACGCAAGAAATTTGGAGGTGGTTACTACTCCACAACATCTCGCTGCAAGTTCAGCACATTCCGGGGGTGGACAACTTAAGAGCAGATACCCTCAGCAGATCAACAATTGTTTCTCATGAGTGGAAATTAGATCAAGGTCAACTTCTCCAAGTCTTTTGCCTATGGGGAACCCCAGCGCTAGATCTGTTTGCGAACATTCACAACGCAAAATGCAAACACTTTGCAAGCAGATTTCATCAGAAAGGATCGTGGGCAATGCACTTCAAATGTGCTGGACAGGGATGTTCGCGTATGCATTCCCTCCATTCCCTCTAATATCAAAAGTGATTCGAAAAATTAAATCAGAGCTGTGCCACTTAATCCTCATAGTTCCAGCATGACAGAGACATCCTTGGTTCTCCAATCTCCTCAAGCTGTCAGTGACACCCAGGATTCAGTTCCCATTCTCGCAGATCCTGATATCCATAAATGAAGGCCAGATTCTCCATCCAAATTTGAAATCTCTCAATTTGTTGGCTTGGAACCTCACGAGCATGAGTTCCAATCTTTAAATATTTCTCAGAAATGCAGAGATATTCTCTCAAAATCACGGGCAATTTCTACAAACAAGACCTACACTGCTAAATGGAAGAGGTTTTGTCAATTGTACGCTTCCCAAAGTCGTCATCCCTTTAATATCTCTTCAGAACAAATTCTGCCATATCTTTTGCATTTGGCTAAAGCAAATCTTTCACATGCGTCTATAAAAGTACATTTAGCAGCTATCTCAAGATATAGAAGGGATCCTAACCATCCATCTCTCTGGTCTCAAAGATAGATAAAAGAATTTCTCAAGGGACTTTTCAGGGTATTTCCCCCGGTTCACCGTATAACAGTCTCTTGGCAACTTAATACGTTTCTTGCACAGCTCATCAGTTTGAACCGATACATAAAACAGATTTACAGTTTCTTTCATGGAAAACAACCTTACTATTAGCTCTCATTTCAGCAAGGAGAGTCAGTGAAATTAAGGCCTTCTTGATTTCAGAACTCTTTCTCCAATTTCGTCCAGACAAGGTTATGTTCAGGACAAATCTGAAGTTCATTTCTAAGGTTCTCTCCGTATTTCATCTCAACAAGCCTGTGGTGTTACCTACATTTTTTAGGGATCCTTCGTCATCTGCGGAAAGGTCGCTACATTCCCTGGATGTCAAAAGTTGTTTAAAGTTCTACATTTACAGAACAAAGTCATTCAAGAAGACAAACCAACTTTTTGTAGTGTTTTCTGGACCAAGAAAAGGTTTGGCACTGTCCAGATCTAGTATTTCCAGATGGATTTCTTCGGCTATCTCCTTGTGCCATAACAAAGCGGGTAAACCTCTACAATCCAGAGTACATGCACATTCCACCAGAAAGATGGCAACTTCCTGGCCCTATTTGCAGGAGTGTCTCTGCCGGACATTTGCAGGGCAGCAACGTGGAAAAATGTGCACACTTTTACTAGACACTATTGTCTAGACACAACATGGCGAAATAATGCAGCAGTGGGACAAGCAGTTCTACGCCATTTATTTCAGTAATGTTTTTGTCGAAATTATATATATATATTGGCATATATTTTAATGTTTATGTTCTTGTATTATTTGCATACTGTCTAGTCATAGGCATGTTTTGTGTAGAATCTTAGCAATTATTCTATTCTTATAAATGTTAATGTACAAAAAATAGGGACAGAGCCCACAGATGATGTGAGGTTCTATCCTGAGCAACGCACCTTGTCACAAGTACTGCTCGCTATTCTGATACAAGCATGTGAATCTATGAAAGATTCAATACTGTCGAAAAAACTAGTAACTTACATGTACACTATGGTTCTCCAGTATTATCTTTCATAGATTCACATACAGCCCTCCCACCTCCCTGTTACTGAAGTAGACCTCTTATCTCTAGATATATCCTTGGCTCACACTTGGGGCTGGAAATCTGAGGTATGATGGCTCTGCTGGGGAGTGTGATGTCAGGGTTGGCAGCTGATTGGCTGAGTTTTGGATCAAATAATGAAGAGGTTTGGCTACCAAATATTATGGTTCCTTATGGGACATTCTATGCAGTTTTTACTCAATGATACTGCTGTGGTCATTCTGTTACCGTGAGACTCCCACCATGACGACGGGGAAGATACAAGCATGTGAATCTATGAAAGATAATACTTGAGAACCATAGTTTACAGGTAAGTAACTAGTTTTTTGCAAACCTCCCCCTGCCCCTTCCTAGCCCAGGGCAATGATGGCTTGCTGTGGGTATTCCCTGCAGCAAAATATGAGGAGCACTCTTACACCCACATCTGAGAGGTCCCCTGGTGGTGGGAATGGGATGCAAAGATATCAGTGCAATCACACTTTTACAGTAAAACACAAGTACCCTCATGTATTCTATCCAAGAGCTTCCCTGGCGGCAAAGACAAGAAGTGATCGGCAGCAGGTATGCACCGAGTACTGCTAACCGAGTGTGAAACCGAGGGAGGGATGGAATGGGAGGCACAAGCCGTCTTGTCAGTGTGCCTGCTTCCCAGACAGAAATGTCTGGTCAATCAGCAAATATAAAGGCTGCCTGGTCTGAAAGCAGGTATTTTGTGTTTGAGCGATGGAATCACTTGAAGCTTCCTGAGATACAAGTTTATTCTTTTTCATAAGTATCTGTAAGGGAGCTACCAGCTAAGATGTAAAGTGTGTGCTTTTAAACATGGTTACCAAAACTATGCTTCCTGAAGACACAAATTAATTTTTTTGAGTGGTATTGTAATGGAGCTACCGTCTAAGCTGTTTTAAGTGTGTGCTTTCTATAGACCACAGCATTATAAAAAAAACCTGCACTTACTAGGTACAGTCTGCAAATAATCCTTATTCTGGAAACACTTTTTATCTTAAACCTTTTTGTGCATTCTCTAGCAGCAGCCTAGTTCATACTGTTTGCAATGCAAGTATATGATCATGACTGTTCACAAGTGTTTAGTGTCACAGGCTGTAACCTTCACATATATGTTATGCTGTTTAACATCTAGCAGGAGAGCTAAACTGTAGCGTCTGCTACCAGGCTGTAGTGGTGGACGGGAGGGTGGGTGGATGAGGGGGGTGTTAAAAAAACGATAAAACAAAAAGGGAAACAAAAAAATAAGAAAGAATTCACTTACCTTCCTGGCGGCAACCTCTCCTCCATCCTCTTGGGTTGACGAAGCAGAAAGCACCCATGCTCTCAAACGTCCGTAGCCAATCATGACACTGCTTGGTCGGAGTGCCGTGGGTCGGCACTCAGAGAGGCACTGGGAGACTGTGTATGTTCCCCGCCCTGGCTGTGTAATAAAGGCAGTGGAGCGCATGCGAAGTCTGTATGACAGTTTAGCTGTCCAAGACTGTCGGCCAAACAGTCATGCACACTTAAGAGAGTGCCCACTACTCCACCCTCTGCTCTGCGGGCAGCACCGCATGCATCTCCCCACCTTTACACAGCACAAAAGTGAAAAATAGATTGATAATAACAATTGTATTATAATTTTATTTTTCCTGTTGGGTGACGCTTTTCCGCCTCACCTGAATCACTGCAGCTGGAGCAACATATATGATGCAAGAGTTCCTCACACGCAATATAATACAGCAGTCTCCAGTCTCTCTCTCCCCTCTCCACATTGTGCACCAAACAGTGGTGGCCGGTGCAAATAACCACTGTGGGGCGAAGGAGCATAAAGTCGACAGATGAGAGAATAGGTTTTATTCATTTATTTAATTTTACCTATTCCATCATCTGTCGATTTCATTCCCCCTCCCACCCCGCTCCGCCCACTGCCCCACCACAAGTGACAGCCGGCCATTACAGTCACCAACAGTCTGGAGACTGGTACGGGACTGGAAAAAGGTGGAAGCAAGCCATCTAGCTGCCACCCTCGATACACACATTAACGCCAATCCCCAGCCAGCCACCTTGGCTCAGGAAAATGACCTGCTTACGGCCACCATTCGTTCCGCACTTGATTAGATAGTGCCAGAAAGAAAGGTAAAAAATAGAGATTAGGGCCATGGCGCCCCTTGGTTTAATGACACACTTAGGGATCTAAAACAAACTCTCCGTTAAGCCGTAAAGGCGGTGGCGACAAAACTACAAGTTAGAGGACTTCAACTCCTTTAAATCTACACTTTCATCCTACAAACACGCCATCACAGCAAGGAAGGCAGAATATTATGAGGGCAGAATCCAGCTAACAGAAAATAAGTAAAAGGAAACTTTCAAAGTTTTGAAAGAACTTAGCCAAAAAGCAGAGGCTAAGCTATCAGCTCCCCCTACAGACTGTAATGCTTTCCAGATATTCTTCCTCCAAAAGGTTGATGATATCTTATTAGAGATAGCAAACTCCTCAATCAGCCAGTCCCCCATCCCCCTGAAGCTCGTCTTACTAAATTTCCCCTCTTAGATGCGCAATCCCGTTTCCCCCTTCTGAACCGTGTGAAATCAGGATCTCCTGCAGATCCTTGCCCGCCGAGAATTTTCCAACTGGCTGCTCCCAGCCTAGATGGCCATAACCTTCAGCTAATAAATGCTTCCTTGAAAACTGGCTCTCTCCCTCCCGCACTGAAAGAGGCTAGAGTTACTCGTCTACTTAAGAAGCCAGGTACGGATGCCTCAATTTTTAAAAACTATAGGCCAATTTCCCAGCTCCCATATCTGGCTAAGGTACTCGAACAGCATGTCCTCAAAATACTTTCCATCTTTTTTGAGGAACATAGACTGTTACATGCCAGACAGGCCGGCTTTAGAGCTCATCATAGCATGGAGCTGGTGATGCTCTCGTTCTGGATGAGATGAGGGTCATGGCGGACAAGAAAGTATTGAGTGTCCTGATTTTATTAGATACAACAGCAGTGTTCGAAACAGTCAGCCATAAAATCCTCTTGACCCGACTCGCTAATGCAGGTATAGAGGGACTCGCCCATCAATGGCTTTAATCCTTTCTGGCCAATCAAACTCAGAGGGTGCAGCTGGGCGATCAGGTATCGACCATCGGCTCTCTGACTTGTGGTGTTCCGCAGGGCTCTGCGTTGTCCCTCCTGCTTTTTAATTTATATCTGCAACCGTTGGTGGAGGCTTTGGACCAATTGGGTTGCCAGGTTTTCAATTATGCAGATGACACTCAGCTCCTGGTACAGATTAACCACTCCAGTTAAGCTCAGGAACACGTACAAGAGCTACTACGCTTTACAGTGAACTGGATGACGGAAAACTCACTTAAAATAATCCCAGATAAGACGGAAATTCTGCTCGTCCCCCATATCAACAATCCATGGTGTAACCTGTTCCGGCCACAGGAGCTGGGTGCTGCTCCAACCCCAGTCCCAGTGGTAAAAAGTCTGGGAATTAAAATTGATGCAGAACTTTCAATGTCTAATCAAGTGTCTGCGGTGTTTGGCACTTGCATAGGGCTTATGAGATGCCTACGGAAACATGTTCCCCTTCTCACTACAGCTTCCCTACAGGCAATTGTCTCTGCTATGATAATGTCCAGGCTGGACTATGGGAATGCCCTTTACATTGGCCTCCCCTGGAATCTGACAAGAAGATTGCAGGTTGTGCAGAACGATGCGGCACGCCTCATCTTCGATTTACCAAGACAGCCTATCCATTGCTCTTGAAACTGCACTGGCTCCCTATTAAGCAACGTGCAGATTTTAAAGGCCTCTGCATCGCACATAGGGCCATCTATGGTCAAGCCCCGTCCTATATTAAGAACCGGCTGATAAACTATGCCCCTGCACGAACGCTCCGTTCCTCTGTGGCCTGTCGCTTGGTCACTCCATGCTTCCATTCTACTCGCAAAGGGGGTAGAGCTTTTTCCATCTTGATACCTCAGCTCTGGAATATTCTACCCGAACAACTGCACCGGGAACCAGTCCTTCTTCCCTTCAGGAAAAAACTTAAGACTATCTTGTTCTTGGAGGCAGCGACCATGAAATAAGTCATCCTCACTAGCTCATACGCACTGTCTGTGGTGAATTTCTCCCCTCGAAGCACAAAGAGACCTGGTGGTGAACCTGCGCTATATAAAAATCTAATAACATAACATAACCTGTGCGGGCCTCCGCTGCCAAACGCTGTTTGCACAAGGGTGCGAACTAAGAAGGAGAGATGAGACATCACCTAGTGACTTCTGATGTGGCCAGGCATACTCGAGTCGCATTTGTCCTGTGACTCTGAGGCTAAGCCTTGTTGTCACTTTGTGATCCAGTGGTCAAAAGGAGAGGTGTCTGAACAGCTGGGCACGACGTGAAACACATTTACTTACAGTTCAGCTGAAGTATTTCATCTATCGGACTGTTGCTTCAACAGTGGTCGAAGTGGGCAGGAACGGCAGGGCATGGCATGCCCCTACTTCTTTTATTAAAACGAATCCGTTCCCCTACTTTTTCTTTTCAAAATTGCGTCCATGGACAGCAGAATTAGCAAAGGCTTTCAGATAAGGCTCACCTTGCTTTTGTGGAAGGGCAGTACGAGCAGAGTAGCAAAAGGACTCTGCCCAGAGAAGACATGGACAATGTCTACTTCTGCTCTGCGCTGGCAGCTGCCCTCCTCCTCCCTTTTTTCTTCCTTCTATTCCGTCTCTTCTGTCTATCTCCTCACTTACTGAAAACTGTGACTTGAAGAAACGGTTCACAACCTCCCTTTGCTTCTTTCATTTATATGCTTCACTGTGAAATGGATCCCAAAAAACAAAAAAAACATCAGTGCTAGAAATGCCCTTTTTCTGACATTTTACTGCAGCCTTGGGACGGAGAGAAATAAAAGGTTTAAAATATGATAAGTAAATACATAACAAAATAAAGCAGGACAGAGTCTTGCAAAGTGACCAGATTGATTTTATTCACACCTAAACACATTAGCGCCACTTTACAGAGTTTGCAGTGAAGTGCTACTTTTGTTTTCCTGTCTCACTTTAAACAGCAATCTTGAAGGTACGGCAATACCTGGTTGATGGGTGTATTGGAAAACAAAATGTGTACCACAGCTCTGTGTTTATGGATGTGGTCTTTTCAAACCATACTGCTTACGTTTTGTAAGGATATAAGCAATGGACATTGAAACGGTCCTTTCTGAGCCCTGTAGTCATGCACTTAACTTTTCAGGTAAAAGCACTCACTGATTTCTAAATAGTGAGAAATCGTTAAGGTAACCATGTTGTTTCTGCTTACATTTCACATGCTTTTCTTAATCTTGCATTCCCTATGTTGGTTTGCTTTTTCCTGGATGTTGTTACTTTTATTTAGGTGGCATATTACTCTTGTCTAGTGCATATTTTGAATTGAGCCACTTCCAGGTGTTTATAGTGGGCACAATTAGGTTGTAGCTGAAGGCAGTGTGAGTTTCTTTCAGTGGGGCAGTATGGTGTTCAGTCGGGGAGCGGATGTGGCACTATGCCCAGAGCTGCCTAATTTGGAACTGGGGAACCGGGTTCAGCCTTCATGACCAGTCCACCAGACCACTCTCCTTAGGGAGCATATTCCCATGCTAGACCTTAGAAGGCCCCGCTAGACCTTAGAAGCCCTGGTGTCTTATCACCAGTAGGTGAACCCTAGCAGTGGCAGGTGTGGTTTAACCTTGAAGTACTGTCCATCACAATCAATACTGACGGTCATCTCCAGTCTTACGGACAGGCCTACGAAGCAGCACACCCTAGAACAACAGTGATCCAGTCACTGTGACTCTGTCACTGAGGTCACAGATACCTTGAGCAGGTTAAGGTGGTGCGAACGGTGTGACCACACCGGGCACCTATTTCGGGTGGGAGCGTAGTGTTTGCAAGTAGATTATGGTTTCAAAAAAACTTGCTGCCTCCTTCCGGGCCTCCAGCAATTATCCGCAACATTAAAAATGTCATGATAACTCCAGTGATTAATGTTCTTCCTAGAGAGAGATCTGAGTTTTGTCTAGTGGAAGGGTTGACTCCTGGAAAGGTAGCACAGAGGGTTAATGTACCTGCTGCAATGAACAAGTACCATGCAGCTCACAAAGTACACATAATGTTAACTAGGTGAGTGGGTTACTTCTTTTGTCCTAGAGATCATTTTGTTACTTGCAGATTATAAGTTAAAATCCTTACATGAACAGTGAGCTATTAAACTTTACTTCCTACTAGTATGGTTGTCATGTGGCTATTACACCTTGTAGTCCCTTATCTTATGTAACATTTCCTATACAGTGATTTACACATGTATAAATGATTGTCTCTGTGTGCTGTGTGTAATGCAAAGTGCTCTGACACCGTACACTTGTATAAGTGGCTCTGTAAATTAAATGCATCTGAGAAAGAGTGTGGTCATGAAAAATTGAGGGGCACTGTTAAAGGGTGGTAGTGAGGGAGTCAGAGGCATAGGTGGTCATTGGGGGCACCGACAAATATTGTTGCACAGGGCTTAACCAGCACTAAAGCCAGCCCTGCCCTCGAGGCCAGTCCGCCTCACCCATTGGTTCCTCCATTGCCCTTGTTCCAGCAGTAGTAGCTGCAACTCACAAGGGATCGGCAATGAAGGATTTGCACGCACACCAAACTAAGGGGCATATTATCAAAAACGGCGATACAATTATCGCCGCTTTAGCTGCAGAAAACAGCCACTAAAGCGGCGATAATGAGCTTGATAATATGCCCTGGAGAATTGCAATAGAAGCCATGTTCACACCAGAACATGGACTTTTATTGGAATTTTCAAGGGCATATTATCAAGCCCATTATCGCTGCTTTTGCTGCAGTGTCCTGCTGCTAAAGCAGCGATAATTTTTAACACAGTTCTTGATAATATGCCCCTACGTTTGCAAACTTCACAGTCTCACTGCTTCATGCACAAGCACTTTTAACATGTACTACCTGCTCTGGGGCCACTGGAATTATGTAGCAATGGGGGACAAAAGTATTCCACAATTAGGCCGCAAAAAAAAGGATGCTGTGTAATGCAATATATTTTCTTATACTTTATTATTTTGACATTTTTACATGTTAAGTCTCTGCAAAGATTATGCCTCATTAGTAACAGTGTAACATACAAATACAGCAGTGAGAAAGCTGATCAGTCAACCTCTGAAAAAAGCTGTCCACTTTGCAACAACACAAGTCACGTTTGTTAGTAACTGTTTATCCGTTTCAGCTTCAAAAATTATTAGGTAAAACTGTAAGATTATGCAGTGGATGATGTATAATGTGGCAAATATGGCAGAGCCATAATTATAGAGAAAACATTTGCAAACTAGAATATTTTGCCATTCATGTTTGAACTGCTCTTGTGGAAGAAAGGAGGAGAAGTGCTAATGACAGAAACTGCATGACTTGGAGACAAATGGATTGCGATTCCACTTTTAAGAGTATTTGGGACATTGTATGATTTGAAATATATCCCACTTTGTGAATGTATTTAAATGCCAATAACTCATATTAAACTTTAAATAATCAAGTGTATGCATTGGTTGAATTAAACACAATGAGCTGTCACTGGACAGTGAAATGCCAAACAAATACTAAAAATGGGGACGTTTGGCACATTCTGGCACATCACTGACTCCGCCTACTGATTCAATCCTTGGGTTAGCCCTGTCCTTGGAGTCTCCGCCCATAGTTCCCCTATTCCCCCCCCCTAACTCCCCCCCCCCCCCCACACACACACACACACACGCACTTCAACCACTGGTCACTGGTCTTTAATGCAAGCATCCTGGCTGAAACTTGAAATGCTTCAGCTGAAGTGGAAAGCACGAGTCTACTGTGCTGTGAAACTGAGGGAGGGGCGCATAGGGAAACACAAGCCTTCTTTTCAGTGTGCCTGCTTCCCAGAAAGAAATGTAAATGTGCACGCCGAATGGTCAATCTGCAAATGTAAAGGGTGCCTGTGCTGGAAGCCGGTATTCTGGCTTTGATCGATGGAATCACTTGAAGCCTCTCTGAGATACACGTTTATTCTTTTTCAGACATATTGTAAGGGAGCTACCAGCTATGATGTAAAGTGTGTGCTTTTAAAGACGGCTACCAAAAAAATTGCTTCCTGAAGGCACACAGTGTGTCACATTTATTCATTTTGATGGGTATTGTAAGGAAGCTACCAGCTAAGCTGTATGAAGTGTGTGCTTTTGAAATACCATTATAAAAAAACTGCACTACTAAGTACAGTCTGCAAAAAATTAATATTTTCGAAACACTTTATTTTAAACCTTTTTGTGCATTCTATAGCAGCCTATTTTATACTGTGTGTAATGCAAGTTTAAAATGATGACTTGCATGTTCACAGTGCTTACTGTCACAGACTGGGATCTTGTAGCACTAAACATACACGTCATTATTCTCCACTGCACTAACCAGGATTCAGTTCTCTGGCTCTCTGGTGCAGTGCATTAACTAATAGAAGTGTCATAATGTACAATAGTGCATTTCCCATTGGTTAACATAACTTATATTTAATTTCATTTAAGCTGTGCAGTATTTTATATGTAGTTACCAGAAGGTTAAAGACTGAAAAGAGTTACAGAATAATTTGTTTTCTACCATGTCCACACGCTCACTCACCTCACCCCCTTGCGTGCAGCATCACAGTTCCCATAAATTTTTTGTGCACTTCGACCACTGGTGTGATCATCACGATCATGAATAAAGGGTGAATCTCCTTTTGGAATGGAGTAGAGTAAGTGAAACAGGTGAGCTGGGTGCCTGTCTCATTATATGAGTGAACATCCCTGGAACATATTTGAGTTAACATTCTTAACACATTAAACGCATAGAGCAACTAGGAGGTAGCAATGTATGGAACACAATCAGCAAAAGGGGCATTCAAAATCAGTTGACTTGGGAAACGAAATGACTGAAAATGAAACTATAATTTTAATAGTGAGTAATTGTAACCAGCACTTCTCTAAATGCCTGCCATTGATTTGCCAACACTAAAACTAGGGATCCTCTTCAAAAGAATACCTTTTTCACCTAAAATTATTTTTACAGGAACCATAGTATGCATTAACTTGGCTTTCAGCTATAATTTGTGCGTTTGGTCAAAACTACTAAATTATGTTCTATTTTTCTTTTCAGCATCAGGTAAAGCCTGAGAATCTTTATCTAATTTTTGGGCAAAGATCAGGAGGGCCAAACCGCCTTTGCTGCTTGTGCACCCCCTACAACACAACAACACTAGCATTTGGTAATTAAACTGATGCTATCTCGTTTTACATGGAAGTTTAGCATCTTCGCTGCAGCGGACATTCTGCCACAGTGCTGAAAAAAATAACTCATGCGCAGTTTGGACGGCCCTCGGCTGTCCAACGCACACGCCCACCATGACGTCGGACAGCCGGGGACCGACCGACGCATGGAAGGGATTAAATGCTCTGTACGTAGTCTACTTAGCGGGTGGGGTAGGTGCACATCAGTATAATTTTGAGGCATGTGACCGTGTAATTAATATTAAAAGATAGATTTGAATTGTGGGAGTTCCAATAAAGAAAATTAATTGTATCAGGGATTATAATTTCTGGTGCAAGCCTTCTGTTCCAACATTCCAAAGTTTGTCTTTCAGTTTCCCCCTTTTTAATTTGGAACATTCACCCTCAGCGAAGGGAATGCAATAATAGCATTTTTGCCTAGTTTCTCGTGACTATACCTGTTGTTGAAGGTCCTCTCCCTTGCCATTTTTATAGGCTGTCACCTGTGGCTAGAGATATATGTCTGCTTTAAGGCTTTCAGCACCCAGTCTGGCATACTGTGGCAGCAGGCTATAAGGCTATATTTTAACAGTCATATTGTGCAAAGGGGAGCTGTTGGAGGTATATTGCCATAATGGCAAGATATGCATTTATACAGAAATGATATGTTTTTGCACCAAACCTTATACACTGTACATTGATTATTAACGGGTAACTTTAATACTGGTACGACACCATGAATACAGTGGAGCAGCTACTTGCATAGCCATTCAATGGCTTGAAGAGAAACTAATTGTATAACAATTAGGACGTGACCGGCCAAACCTAAAACTACAACAAAGGGCCCAAGACTTACAGAAGTATATTCTCAAACACCTGGTACACAAAAGTTGATTGGCTTACAAGGTGTACTTCAACAAATTCTCTGTTCTGCTTCCCCTGCTTGCTGTTTGGTGGTGACATTCCTTGGACAAAAAAAGGCGTAACAGACTTGAATCATATGTCGGATAAAATAAAGAAGCATGCAGTCATAGGAATCCATATGGAAAACCTGACGAGACTGGGAATGTTGAGAGTGAAGCCGATTGAAGCCAACATAAGCGATGCGTACTTCAAATCAATAAGGAAAACCAATGAAGTAGTGGTTAGGAATATACAAACACTGTCAAAAATAATTGATTGCATTCGTTTCTGTGCTGCTTTTAAACTGGCATTATGAGGCATGATGAATCTGAAAGTTCCTGAGATCATGATATATTCAGAGGCTTTGTGGATTTAATAGAAAACATAGACAGTGAAATGGAAGCACATTTAGCAAGTGCTACAGTCTTTAACCCCTTGCATGCTTTTGAAGAGCTCAGCTTGTTATGAGGCACAGTGGAGCTGTGCTCATGACGAGCGGAGCTCGTCATACCTGCCGCGGACAGCCAACGCGGGGCTAATTTCCCGCCTGTTTGGGCGCTCTAAAGGAGTGGGCGGAATCATGACGAGCCCAGCTCGTCATGAGCACAGCTCCACTGTGCAGCATGACGAGCTGGGCTCGTCACGAGCAACGGGGCGCCGCGCGCGGCCCCTACCCCCTGCACCACGGGGGATTTAGCCCTGCATGGAAGGGGTTAAGGGCACCTCTAAAATTATACAAATTGAACTCCTTGAGTTTATGCTAGAGATTATAAGAACCTATATTGTTCAACAGTTAAAAAACACAGACTTTATGGCTCTTCAGACTGATGACACCACAGATGTGAACACTGAAACACAGTACATATTAATCTTTCGGTACCTTGACAATGACAGTAAAGCCATGGTGAGATTCTATTGTTTCACAAATGTAATAGACTTTAGTGCAGAAATTATTACTGCAGCTATACTACGTGAACTGAGCTGGATTTTTCCAGAGCAGTCTCAAAAAAAGAACTTTTTGCACAAAGCTATGGTGGTGCTTCAGTAATGAGTGTAATCTTTGGTGGAGTGGCTTTACTAAAAATAGTCATTACCACTCCTATGACAACAGTCGGAACTATGTTTTTCCACTTTAGACAGAATTAAGACATTCCTGAGGAATACCATGCTTGAAAAAAGACTGAATGCTTTAGAAATTCTCTCTAGAGACGTTATTAAAAGAATCCCAGACTTTAATGTTCTAGTCATTGAGAAGTTTGTAGCTATTAAGGACAGACATGCTGATTTTGTCCACAAAAAGTGATCAATATGTTAATTCTAACATTTCTTGAATGCTGCTAGTTTGTGGCCTACTCAGTTGCTCCTCATCTGCTGTACAGATATGGGAACCACTGGCATCACTAGTGTATACCTGACTTCAATCTATCTAATGATTACTTTACGAGTGTTTGCTCTCAATGAGATGTACGGTGCCTTGTAGGGTGCCCTACTGCCTTTTAATGCTTTTTCCTTGCTGTCTCCCTGTGTCCAGTCCAACAAATTACAATAGCTTATATTTCTTCAGTACATTTAATTTCTAAAGGTATATCAATAAATAAAGAAGGTGATGGTCCCCCACCTCATCTGCCTTCTCTCATTTCTCCAGAGACCCAATGGTGGTGGGCAACTATGAGTGACCCTGTAGTGCTGCCAACCATTCTCTCCCCTAGCATCATTGTGTCTCTGCAGCTGACAGGGGATTGCAGCCCATGTTCACCTTGGCCACACAGAAAGTGAGATAGGTGGCAGAAGATTATTATTTTTTGGTTTGGATGGGGGTGCACTAGTGAAGATTGCCTGGGAAGGTGACAAGATGCCTGGTGTTTCGTTTTGGTTCTGCTGTTAGTTAAGGCCTTGATTTTACAAAAATTCTATATAATAATATACTTACTTACAGGTGATTGGAGATGAACTAGGTAAAAAGGTGTGTGATTGTACTCTATGCGTGCACCCAGTGGAGAAACCTGAGGAGCCACTATGCGAGTCAACCATCTCAGTCCATTTTAAAATCCTCCATTTTTTCCGGTAATAAAAAAATATGTATATTAGTTCTCTTACACCAGCCTTCTAAGTGCTCTGCCCTACACTCCAGAACTGCCTTCTGAGGTCAAAAACCTGACTTTGAAGATTATTAGTGGCTGGTTGCAACAGATTGATTGGCTATATGGTTTTAACACTCCCCACAAATGTCTTTGTATCATCTCTCTGGAAACTAAGAACAATCAGAATCATGTCAATATTCAATTCCCATGCCTCCCTTGTAAATTGCGTGGCTGCCAGTGTAGACTCCAGTTTATCCCAATTACTGTGGGTCATGGAGTCTGATGCAGGGTGCCACAATGCAGTCGTTTGTGTGCTGAATATCTCAGAGAGTATGTACAGTTTTCATGTTTGCATCTAAAATTCTTTGTGCATACCTATGACGCATGTGTGTATATATGCTGCTCTATAATAAATTCAGAGAGCCAATCAGAAGCAAAGATTCTGATGGTCGTGGATCATGTAAAAACATAAAAAGCTACAATCCTGCCTGTAAAGTTTTTCTCCAGTTGAGCATGTTGCAGCTTGTGCCATATGGCCATCAGAGGAGTGGTGCAAGCCAAGAGAAGAGATAGTCACAATCTGAAGTTCAGGTGGGTCTATGGGCACATGCAAAAGTATGTAGTAGACCACATGAGCCACCTCAACCCTAGGACCGATCTCCAAAGCATCCAGTTCAGTGTGCAATGTCCACAGAAGTTCAGCCACGTACACCAATGAATATTGAGCTGCAATTATGGCTCTCTATGGACCCCCTGGGGAAGTCTCTTGCCAGATCTACCAGTAATACTTCCCCCTACATGCTGTGATGCTTCAGGCAGTGCACACATGAGGGGTAGGTGCTTATCTGACTTTTCCCCCACCTTGTCTGTGTTCAGCTGCTGCGAGAAGACAAAGGATTTGGGGCCAGATGTACGACCATTCCAAATTGTGACTTGCAATTTGCAATCAATTGCGAATTGCAAATTGCAATTCGCAATTTGGAATGTGAAAAGTGTGTTGAACACTGTTTGCTATTCCCAAAGGGGTCGCAAATTGCAAGGCTCATGAGCCTCTCACACTTTGTGAACCCATTAGGAGTGACTGGCCCTCCCAGGGATGGTGGCCTGCAGGGTTCAGCCGACCACCATGTCTGGGACTGCTTTTAAATAAAGCATCTTTTAAAAAAAGAAAATGCAGCCCTTTTTCCGTAAAGTAAAACAAGATGCATTTTGTTTAAAAAATGAAAGTTTTTGTATCATTTTCTAAAGGCAGGAAGTGGTCCCTGGGACCACTGTCTGCCCTTAAAAAAATATTGCATGCATTTGCAAATGGGAAGGGATCCCCAGGGGACCACTTCCTCTTTGAAAATGCATTACCACCTACTTGAAGTAGGTGGTAATTTGAGAGTGTATTGCGACCGCAATTATGGGCGCAAAACATTTGTACATACCTTTGTGGTCGCTATTAGGAAGGGAACGCCCCTTCCTAATAGATCGCAAAACAGTATTTTGCAAGTCACAATTTATTTGCGAGTCGCAAAATACTGTTTGTACATGGGCCCATGCATTTCAGCGTGCTCAAACAGGTCTAAGAACTGTTTACGCATGCTAAAATGCGTTGTACATCTGGCCCCAGATTCCTTACCTTGGGCCAGGGGCACAAGTGCGGGAGCTGCAGCAGATCTCCACAACTGTTTCTTTCACCGTGCATTGCTACCTGCAGGGGCCCAATTCAAAAGCCACCCACACAACATGGTTATTTACTGAGCTTACGTCAGAGCTGTTAAAGTGGAGCTCCCAAGCCCATGCTCTGGCATATGTTGATCTGTAATTTGACCTGAGTCTCCAGTGTCTCAAGGGAAGTGGTGAAATGGAAGGTGATGGTCCTCCACCTCATCTGCCTTCTCTCATTTCTCCAGAGACCCAAAGGAGGTGGGCAACTATGAGTGACACTGTAGTGCTGCCAACCATCCTCTCCCCTAGCACCATTGTGTCTCTGCAGCTGACAGGGGATTGCAGCCCATTTTCACATTGGCCAGACAGAAAGTGAGTAGGTGGCAGAATGCCAATATTTTATTTTTAAAATATTAGGATCTGCTGAGAGTGGGAGTTAGCAACAGTGCTGGATGAGAGTAGCAGGGTGACAAGATTAATATTTTTTGGTTTGGATGGGATGGGGGTGCACTAGTAAACATTGTCTGGAAAGGTGACAAGATGCCCGGTGTTTCTTTTTGGGCCTTGATTTTACAAAAATTCAATATAATAATGTACTTACTTACAGGTGCTTTCAGCCAGCACTCTTCGTCAACTGGTCAGTTATTGTATCATTCACATCATGCTTTCACATACTACAGCATACAGCATAGGCCAGTCAGCCCACTTCAGCCTTTATCGTACCTCACTGTGAGTGATTGCATTCTGCCCTTTCAAAAGGAGCACATCCATATAAAAAGTAGTTCACTTAAGTGCCTGGGACTACTATGGTAATGTGTGCTTTCTGAAACCAACAGCAATGTTTGCCTTTAGTCAATATTTTTTCGAGACTGACAGAGCCCGGCAGCATTACCAAATATAAAGTTTTGCAAAAACCATGGCAAAACAAAACAATCATTGAGAAAGCCGAAAGGCTGGCAACCAACATCAGACCTTTTGGCTTCCCAGTGCCAGTTTATTTTACCTTCAAGTTGAAACTTTGCGAAGTGCCTGACTCACAAATTCATTTCCAGTACTTAGAGACAAAGTGAACATGCACAGGTGAAGCCATGATAAGGGAGAGTTGATCACCTGCTTCTCATAACTTGTGTAAGGACAATTAACTTCCTTATTGCTTACAGGCAGTCATTATCAGGGGACACTGACAGTTTCTAACATTCAATAGGACTAGGCCTTCGAGATATACCATCGTAAGCCTCCCAGAAGAATAGAAGGCGGCGACTTTATAAATAAAAATGTAAATTCGTATTTGTAAAGCGCAAACTATTCACCCTTACGGGTCTCAAGGCGCTGGGGGCAGTCGTGGAAATTAAGTGAGCTATTGCCCAGAGTCACATCGTGCTGAGCTGCCGCTGGAGCAAGGGATCAAACCTTGAACGCTGTGCTCCGAAGTTAGCTGCCCTGGCCGCTGCACCACACCTCTCCACTTTGCACGTTGCTAGTTTAAAAGCAGAAGTACTAGTGTCGAAGCAAGCCTCAGCAAGGCCTGCCAGTGCAAGGGATTCACCCTTCTTTGCTCAGAGTCCTCAGACCAATAGTAAGAAGTTGGCACAGAAACTGGAATAGAAAACGAAGTATTTATTAAACCTCATGAGGTGGAACCACAACCATACAACACCCCTCGGTAGTGTATGAAGTAGCACACTGACTAGAAGGAGCTTGGTCCTGTTATACCCACACAGGGGCTGAAATGAAGGCGGTACAAGGCACAGAGTGTTGGTTTCACATACATATAAAGTCATATAGAGAGTGTGCTAGCAACAAGTGGGAAGGGCTGACAGTAAGCTAATTCTGGAGGGGACGTCTTGACAGTTACAATTTAGGAACAGCTGTAAGCTTTACTGGCCATGTGCAAAGCATTGGAGGATAAATATATCTCGTCTCTAGGCAGATTTCAAGAGCAGTTAACAGGAAGGTAGGACAGAGCACATGGTGAGCACATGGCAAACAAAATGGCCAACAGAAATACAAAATGGATTTCATAAACGGATAAGATAATATCTCTAAATACAGGATGTCTTCTGCTAATGCTTAATTTAATCACTGTTAATTTACAACAGACGACCCTTTCAGCATTAGCTGACGACATTCGTCTGTCTAGGGTAATCTAGAGCTGCATCCTGTACATTAATGTTCATCATCTCAGTAACTTCACTATTTAGCATTCGTTGTTCTTTTGTAATACCTCTTTTTGCAGGTATACAAGCAGTGATGCACATAGAGCAAATCATGGGACCACATTGTATACAAGTAAAGCATGTAAATAGTATCACCAGCAGTATACATAAAATAGTCAGTTGCTTACAGCCCCAAGTGACAAAGAGTATCCATATCCAGTTTGAAAATGTCCATGTACCAGTCTCTGGGTGAATGTTTGCAGCAATCTTATGTAGCTAAGTGATTGCGTCATAGACTGAAGGTGAGTGGTCCGGGATGTAGACACAACAACTGCTACCGATGATGCGGCATGCACCACCTCGATCAGCCAAAATCACATCAAGCACCATCCGATTCTGCAGTGCTACAATTCTTGCAATTTGCAGTTCTTCTGTAATGTTCCCAAGTGCCATAGCTCTCTGATTGGTGACAGCTTCCACTACACGAGTCAATCGTCTGATTTTTCTGCTATTCAATGCAGCACCCACAAAGAAAAACAAACCCAAATTGAAATCAACATATTGTTGCAGAGTGGTGTCTGTCTGATAAATCTCATCAGTACTTGTTGTCCTTTTATATCTATTCTTAGAAATATCATTGTACAGTTTCAGGTCACAATGATATGATGCAGGTGCTAAAAACACAGGGGGTAACAGAAATGATATATAACATACCCCTTACCAACCAACAGGTAATTGGTAATATCCTTTATTACCGCACACAAAATAGGACGATATAAAACTACTATTATTTATGCCCTCAATGTTCAGTACAGAAATATATTCACTTCGTCCTACGGGAATTCTCCCAACATTGCCAATACATAAATCTGCTTTTGCTCTGGTTACAGAAATCACAAAAGGTTCAATGTTCTTCATATTCCTCACATTTGTGAAGACATATGATGTTGAAATATTGTCCGGTTGGTATTCATCCCATTCCCATTTAGTCCCTTTAGCTTGAGGGTAACCATCTTTATCTTGGTAACATTCTTTATTTAATTTGAAAATTATTCCACCTACTGAAGGTTTTCCATAAGCAAACAAAAAGGCATACCAAGCTTGACATGAACCATTATGGGAAAACGGTAGAGGAATAAATGGCGTTCCTCCTTTCTTTTGCTGTGCAGGTATCATCCCACACACCCAACAATTGGGGGTATTCGTGGCCTTATGTGTATGATGCAACATCTGGATGAAGGTGTTATTTAGGTAGGATTGTCGATGCTTCTGTTCATGATAGATAAGCGTAAAATAGTTATGTTCCACTGGAACCGGCATAGTGGCAACAAAAAGCTGTCGAGCAGGAGCCACTTTCTCAACAAACCAGGTGATTATCGCCATAACCACCAAAGCAACAACAAACCCTACAGCACAAATGATTCGCTTGTTGAGCATTTTAGCAACGGTGATAATTTTAATATTTCTGCAAACTCGTTGAAACACTCGTTGGAGCTCTTATCCTGTGGGCAGCCGCTGATTGAAGCATGCATGGAACTTCTGTTTGATCCCTAATCCTTTCATGACATAATCAGCAACTTGCCCAATAAAATGAGGTCCGTTGTCACTCCACAAAAGTTTACAAACACCATACCGTGGCAAAAACTCCTTTAAAAAGCACCTTGGCTGTAGTGAGCGCTCTATTATCCTTTGTAGGGTATGCCTCTATCCATTTACTGAAGGCACATACCACCACTAGGACATACTTTAGATTTTTACAGTGTTCAAGTTGGATGTAATCCATTTGCAAAACTTCAAAAGGTGCGGCTGGTGTAGCAAACCCTCCTGTAGGAGTTTGTGTCCCTTTTCCAGGATTGTACTGCCAACAGAACAAACAGGACTGTACTACTCTTCTAGCTGTGCTGGCAATCTCAGGATGCTCCAAAAATTGTGTAAGTAGTTTCGTTATTGCTAGAGCTCCAACATGTGCCAGCCCATGTGCCCTTTGAACCATAGGTTGCAAATAGGCTGCAGGTAACTTCCATTTATTCATTTCTTTGTTACAACCCTAATCCTCTAACATTCCTTCTTTGGACCACTGCTCACGTTCTTGCACAGAGGCAGATCACTGTATATCCAATACTTCCTCTCTAGCATCATGCCAACACTCAGCTTGTGATTTTTCTACGTACATAAATGTAGTGTTTCGCTGTATTGCAGTTTCACGAGCTACACGATCTGCAAAGGCATTTCCTTGTCCTATCTTGTCAGTGATCTTCCTATGTGCGCTACACTTCATGATGGCAATTTTCTTCGTATATGTAAGTGCAGTCAAAAGATTATGTACTAATTCTCCATGCATTGTCTGCATCCCATGGGATGTAAGAAAGCCTCTTTCCTTCCAGAGTAGGCCAAAATCATGAATCGTGTAAATGTTCACACATAAATCAGTACTAAGCTCACACGCTTGTGTCAAAGCTATTAGTTCAGCTGCTTGATCCGACTTCTGTGGTATGCAAGCTGTTTCCACTACTGTCTCAAGAGTGGTGATCGCATATGCAGCTGAGGTTGTGCCATCTGGTAACTTCAAACAGGACCCATCAACCCACAGCTCCCCATCTATATCTGTCAGGGGCGTATCTTGCAAGTCAATGGGACCCTTTGTCTGTTCCTCAGTAGGGAATATACAATCATGAGGCTCCTTTGATTGAGATTGAGTTGCAGGATATGGCAACAAAGTGGCTGGGTTTAATGTTGCACACCTCTTCAATGTAATATGAGGTGCTAACAGTGTCAATTTGTATCCTGTCAGGAGAGCACTAGTTAAATGTTGCATTCTAGTCTGATTTAAAAGGGCATCTACTGCATGGGGTACTAGCACCAACAGTTTGTGTGACAAAACTATCCCTTCACTCTGACGTATGGACACAGCTGTCACTGCAACTGAACGGAAACATCCAGGCAACACACAAGCAACAGGGTCAAGAACTACAGAAAAATATGCACAGGGACGCTGCTTGTCACCGTGTGTCTGTACTAAAACTGACAATGCACATCCATCTTTCTCGTGTACATAGAGTGTAAAGGCCTTCGTATGATCTGGTGTGCCGAACACTGGTGCAGAGCAAAGAGCTTGTTTCAACTGACAAAAAGCATTTTGACATTCATCTCTCCAAAGAAGGGGAATCGGAGTGTTCTTAGTCAAGAGTGCTAGCAATGGTTTAACAATGTGTGAAAAACTCAATATCCATTGCCTACAAAATGAAGTTAAACCAATAAATGCACGGACATCTTTCTGTGTGGAAGGTACTGAAGTGTCTAGAATAGCTTGAATGCAATCTGATGTCAATGCACGGCCCTTCTTAAACAGAAGGTGTCCTAAGTAGGTCACCTTCGGTCTACAATATTGTAATTTCTTCCGCGATACTTTATGGTTATGTGTGGCAAGGAAAGAAAGTAAGGACAGGGTACCTTGTTCACACTGCTCAGGTGTATCGGCTGCCAACAATATGTCATCGACATATTGTATGAGGGCCACTCCTTCAGTCAAAGTAAAGGAATTAAGTTGTCATTTTAAGGCTTGACTATAAATACTAGGACTCTCAGTATAGCCTTGAGGAACTCTACAAAATCTGTACGATCGATTATTCAAAGTAAAACCGAACAAATATCGGCTATCGGGATAAATAGGAATCGAGAAGGAAGCGTTCTTTAAATCCACTACTGAAAATGTAGTGGCTGTTGGAGGGACCAAGGTAAGCAATGTTGTTATGTCAGACACTACAGGGTACTGCGATACTACAATCTTGTTGACTTCTCTCAAATCAATGATAAATCCATGAATTTTAGTGGTGTTATCTTTTTTCAAAATGGGAAGAATCGAAATATTACAGACATTATAAGGAACTTCTTCCACCACCCCCACTTCAATCAGGTCTTGTACAATATGTGTAAGTGTTTCTTCTCCTTCTTAAGAAATTATATACTGAGGCAATACCGGCAGTATAGCACCCTCCTTGACACTAATATGTACTGGTGGAATAACCATTTGTCCTACATCAGTATCTGAAGTAGCCCACAAAGTACTAGGGAGTGAAGCTAGGGCAATGTCCTCTTTAACAATACAAGATCTCTCATTCATGGGGTGGTTGTAATTTAAAATAACCCGTACTCCTTCTGGAGAACATTGTATTTTGGCCCTGAAATATTTAAGCATGTCAAGACCAACAATATTGTCTGGTGTATGTAGAGAAAGCAAAAACGGACATGGAGCAGTAAACTTATCAACATGAAGTGGTAGTGGCTGTGACAATGGGCTAAGAGATGATGTTCCATCGAAACCTATCGATGTAATAGTTAAGCCAGACAGGGGAGCCCTTGGAATCAAGTGTTTAGAGAAGGCGCTACGAGTAGCTCCTGAATCGACCAGAAACTGATCAGTAAAACCTAAAACATGTGCTGTAACATTGGGACCCTTCTGATCCACTGGAACTTCAACTGATTCCTTACCCCATCCTAAGCAATCCTATGCATGAGCAGAATCTTGCAAATTAGACGGCTCATAGTCGGACATTTGATATTGGTTCAGTCTGTCAAAAGTATTAGCCCCCTTTTGTCCACGTGTATTAGCATCAAACCTAGCACAATCATTAGTATTTCCTCTAGGTCCTGAATATCCTGACTGATTTCTCACTTGTCCCCACCCATGTGAACTCTGCTGAGCACGTAGCACTGGACAATTAGAAATCCAATGTCCGAATTGTCTACAATATTCACACTGATCAATAGACAAATCTACACGATAGGGAGGAAAAGACGAACCATAAGATCCACGTCCTCCTCTACTATTACCTCTAGAAGGTGGGCCATAAGCTTGAGCCATCATAACCTTTGTTTTTAACTCTTTAGATTTGTTATCCTCTTTACCTTTAGCTTCTAATTCTTGTCATTCATAATACTGAGCCATAGTTAAGAGAGAAACCGGAGAGGAGGTAGTCCATGAACTTTCACTCGCCTTTAGGCGACTAGCTATTTCTGGCAAAAGGTTTGACATATTTATCGACAAACAGATTCCTACCCATATCATCTGTCATTTTCTGACCACTAAAATTGTGGAATGCTTCTTCAAAGCGTGTGAAGAAGTCTGAAACTGATTCATCTATCTTTTGCTTACAAGACGCTAACATAGTCCAATCTATCTTTTTAGGGGAAATAATCGTCTTTAATTTAACCAAGATAACTGTTGGAAGATCTAAAATTAGCTGACATGGTTTTTGTGCAGGTCTCCTATCTTTATCTAATTGTTCTATATCTGACCACAATACCCCAAATACCACACGATCATCGACTTTACGCACAGTTCTCCACATATCAGGCGGTAATATTAACCCAAAAAACAAATCAATGTCAGACAAAGTCATTGTACAAGAACTAATGGCACCCTCAATTTCTTCATAAAAGGCTGTCGGATTCCTTCGCGGATCAGGCAATGCATTTTTAAGAGCCATGACATCTGCTCTATTCCATGGAGTGTAAACCCAATTATGAATAAAATACCCTTTCGTGTTGGCAGAAGTCTCATCATCACTCGTACCCGCTCCTTTAGGAGGAACATATAAAGGCACTGCTTTCCGCATGGGTTTCACATTTATAACATTCTTATCTGTTTTGAGCGTCGGAGCTCGCGCCATGTTGACTCGAGATGTGTGTGCAGCTGCGTCGGCTGCTTTTATCCCCTCCCGCAAACGGACTGACTCATCACGTACTTTAACATTGCGTTATTCTCATTTTATTTTTCCTTTTTTTGCAGTGCTGCAGGCAGTAGGGTGAGGTTCCTCCGCCTTAGGGGAAAAGCCACCGCTGGTTGGAGGTGGTTGGTAACGCCAGCCATTTTTTGGGAACAAGACGTGTTTCTCTGTCTGACTGACCACTGCCAAAGGGAGTAAGCAAAAGATAGGAAAACAGTGAGACTGGGAGAAAACAGGGTTGAAAAAGAACCTGCAAGAATGAGATCATTAGACAGAAAGTACAAGATGGTGAAAAAAAATGTATTAGGTGAAATCAAGGTTTGGCAGCAGTAGGCTTCTAATGAAAACTTTAGGCACCTGCGCTATTTTTCAAGATAAGTACTGTCTGCACCCTCATACCTGTCCTCGCACCCTTCTGCATTAGCTCTTCTGATAGCCTGTAATGCAACCACTCCATATACTAAAACCACACCTACACAAAAAGGGAAGCGAAGCAGTGCCCTACAACAGGGCTGGCTTCAGAGCTGGTGGCTCCAGGTGCAACAACCTTTGTTGGTGCCCATTATGACCTCCCACCCTACGGATTCCCTTACTGCCACCCTCCACAGCACCTCTCACACTTGTATTTAATTTAATTACATTTGTTTATAGTGCTACTCATACCAATGTAGGCTTGAGTCAGAGTATCATAGTGAATCAGAATACTTCACATCACACTCACGTTATACAATAAATCATATAAGTATCTAAATCAATGTATGAGTAATGTTTCATAAATTAGTGAGGACTACAAGTTGTAGGAGTCACATGTCATCCATACTGGTAGGCAATATGTTTTTAAGCGCACTTGGTCAGGAGAAGCACAAACTTAGGATATAAAATGTAACAAAGTGTATGAGTTTCGCTTTGCTAATAAGAATTTATTTGTACCTAAACAAACCTTTTTGTAGCAACATTGGGATAGTAAAAGACACTGGAAAAAACATAAGGTTCTAAACCTATGCCTTGCAGTTAGTGCCAGCCCATAGCTCACATTAGAAGGATTTTAACTTATGACCTTCAGTTAAAAGAAGGAATTATGTGACAACAGCAGTAACCCCCTGAGCTATCTACATAAAACACAGTTTTCTGATCTGCATTTAGTGCCTGTTTTGCAGCAGGCACATTAAGCCTCTGGGCTACTTTATTATGAGTCAAAATTGCCACTAGACAAAACTTAGCTCTCTCCAGTATGTATATTACTCACCAGAGGTATCTTGACATTTGTATTTTTGCCTGAACATTGTTGGGCACACAAGAAACTCAGCAGCAGGTACTTTTAGGCTCACTAGATATTTAAAAATACCGCGCCCCCAGAGCTCTGCGCCCAGTGTGGTGGCACCGGTTGCACCACCCTAAAGCCAGCACTGCCCCACAATGTGCCTCCTGGTCACGTCCACGCCCACCAATGGAGAGATCCATCTCCCAAAGGCGGATTTGAAGTCAGCACTGCACTTTCCTTCCCATGCGATTTGCAATTTCTCAGAATTGGCTACAGTAGCAATTATTGGTACACCAAATTCAGATTTTAAAGTGGAAGTTCAAGTTATTATAACACTTTCTTCATTCTTTATTCTTTAAAGAATTGAATAATCTTATTTTTAATAGTGGATTTAATTTTCTGCAACTTTCACGGATGTATATATCATTTATGTTTCCCAATGGGGTTCCATTTTTGATCGAGGTTAATAAATATCTTAAATTTAGAAATGTTCACAAATGCAAACAGGTGTTTTGCTAAAGTCGCTTAATTAGAGCTTTGGTTATAAATAGAAAAAGTGAATCTGAAGGAAGCAATACATAACAAAAATCCGAGCAATCCAAAATCTAGCTCTGCATCAAAGACTTTATGAATTGTAATCAAAGATACACAACGTATTGCACAATTCAAGTGTGTATCTAAAAACAGTACATTCTTTGAATTTCTTCGTATCTCAATTGCATCTAATAATTATTTGATGTATTCTCAATTGCTGATTACTGTAACTATATTATAGGAACAGGCAGACAGACCAATGTTACTAATATAAGACAATAGACTTAGGGCCCGATGTAGGTAATTACATTTTACCACTTCTTAAATACCGAATGATACTGAATCGGTATTTAAGAAGTGGTAAAATAGAGGGGGGGGGGGGGGATGTAGGTAATACAGATTCGGTAAATACCGAATCGTTAAGATTCTGTATTTACTGATTCTGTAAATACTGATTCGGTAATGCCCATTGATTCCAATGGGCATTGAAGCCCATAGGATTCAATGGGCATTAACGAATCGGTATTTACCAATTCGGTAAATACCGATTTCAGCAAGGGTGCAGGGGGTGTCACTTTGACACCCTCTAGCACCCCAATTCCGGACTTGTGTGCCATGTGGCACAGATACATGCCGTAAGGGCATGTCTGTGTGTCACATTGCACAGGTGTGCATGCACAGATGTGCATGCACACCTGAATTCGGTATTTTACCACCCAATAGGATTGGGTGGTAAAATACCGATTCTAAAGGGCCTGTGGCACTCTTAGGAGTGCCACCTACATGTGGATTTACCGAATCGGTAAATATACCGATTCGATATTTTACCGACTCTGTAAATTTACCGATTCGGTAAATTTACAGAATCGGTAAAATATAGGCCCCCTACATCTGAAAACCCATTTACCGGTCGGTAACGGCCGTATTCGGACGTTACAGGCCGGTAAATGGCCACCTACATCAGGCCCAGATTGTATTCACAGTCCCAACATCTCCTCATTCTTATAACAATAAATACAAGAGACAAGACGCCTGCAACTAGGGCTTAGAACTCATCTTATTCCTTCCAATCACTGACGAAAACAAACAGTAACCTTAACATCATTCATCCTCGCAGTTGATACATAATTAGGCCCAGGAGATAGTTACATTATGCCAGCATAATTCATGTAATTTTTGGAATTTTGTTCTATTCTTGTTGCATAAAATTCATACCATTATGCCACATTACTAATTTACGCCACAATTCTTGGCAAAATTGTATCTTAGGACTGCGGTAACAGTGTAAACAACCAGAATGCACACGGCTGCTGTTTATGGTAATTGTGTTTTTGCACAATGTGTTTGTTGAAACTGCATTTCATTGGAAAATATAGCGCTAAATGACAGATTTTCATTTTGCCTATTAGGGTGACTCTCCCAAAATTTTGCATAATTAGGGGAAAGCAAATTACGCAAATTCCATAGACCCACGATGTATAATTATGAAAGACAATAAATTGAAAGCATAACATTTAAGTTTGTGGATAACAGAATTTAACTCCGTCCCCAACTGGCAAAGAGCATATATTGTGTCAAATAGCAGTCTATGTGTAGATCTATGTGCCTCGTGACAAGGCTTGGGGCCTTGTGCAAACACTGCTGCGATGCTTGTTGAATTTCATATATATTCCAAACAGCAGAGATTAACACAACAATGCCACGTTCAATGTTAATTTGGCGCTGGTGCTCAGGTTACTTGTTTAAGAGAACGTCTTGATGTGCCTGAGCTGGTATTTTATAGATTCTGAGCCTAATTCAGAGATTGACGTAAGGGATACTCCAGCACCAATGTGGTGGATGTCCCATCTGCTGTATTACAAATTTATTATAGCCTAGAGCACTCTATTATGGGGGCTGCGATATCTGCCACACACGTTTTTGCCTTGTTTATGATGAGATTCTGACGTCCTGTGGCGGCTCCTTCACTAAGGCGGAGGAGCGTCGCCCCACTGCTCAAAAGGAAAAATAAAAATATAATATATCGTTATTATCACTGTTTTTTCTCCTATTTTAGTCAGTGGCGGGGCTGGCCAGAGCAGGGGGAGGAGTGGTTTGCACTCCCTAAGTGTGCATTACTGCATGACCGGTCCTCTTGGGCTGACCAAACAGTCATGCACACTTTGCATGTTTCCTCACCAGCCTGCATTACACAGTCTGGTGAGGAACATGCGTAGGCTCCCTGTTTCTCTTTGAGTGCTGATCCACGATGCTCAGACCAATCACAACGCTGCATTGCAACGTTGTGATTGGCTCAGGGGAGCCTGTGTGCCCAAGTGCTTCCTGCTGCCATCGGGACTGGAAACAGGAAGAAGGAAGATGAAGAGGAGGGCCATTATTTATTTATTTTCATTCCCTCCACCACCCAGCTAGCAGCTGCTACTGATGTCATCCCTGAATATTTAAAGATGCCTGATTATTTCCTTGTACTAAGATAATATTTAGACCTCACAAAAAAGAGCTGTGCATCTGAACTGTAAAGTATAAGCCAATTTTTTAACATCTAAGGACCAAACTACAAAGAAAGGTGCAATTTTGAGTGAAACATCTTTTCAAATTCACAATTTCCCCTGAGCTCCCAAAGAGATGAGCAGAGTTGTTCTGGTAGCTTTGAACAACCTGCCCTCTAGATGCACTAATGATAGACTTCTCAATCTCCATTCATTTGTTTCTTTAACACAGACCTAGGGATACGCATATAGGGATAGATGTACGACCATTTTTTGCGGTCGCAAATGGGAATGCTTCCCATTTGCGACCACAAAATTGGGTCTGCCCCATGCATAAAACATATCTTGCAAGTCAGTAACCTATTCCAGACTCGCAAAATATGGTTTGCCACTCGCTATTAGGAAGGGCCGTGGCAAGGTCGTCCCTTCCTAGTGGCGTGTCTCAATGCAATCTTTGATTGTTTTGCAACCGCATCTGTGGGTGCAAAACACTCGCAGTTTACCACCTACTTCAAGTAGGTGTTAAACTACTTGCAAATAGGAAGGGGTCCCCAGGGACCCCCTTCCTCTTTGTGAGTGTTTGCGAAAATATTTTTTAGGAGCAGGCAATGGTCCCTTGGACCACTGCCCGCCCTTAAAAAATGAAACTGAAAAGTTTAATTTTTCTATTTTAAGTGCATCCCGTTTTCCTTTTTCATTAAAAAAAACTGCTTTATTTAAAAAGCAGTCACAGACATGGTGGACTGCTGACCCCAACAGGCCACCATCCCTGGGAGTGCTAGCCATTCCCAATGGTGTTGCAAATTGCACTTGCCTCATAAATATTAATGAGGCATGCAATTTGCGACCCCATTGGAAATCGCAAACAGTGTCTGACAAACTGTTGTACATTCACTTTTGCGAGACGCTATTCGAAGCAATTTGCGATTCGTACAAGTGAATAGTCGTACATCTGGCCCATAGCATCTTATTGGACATAATTTGTCCCGTAAAATCTGTTCTATCAATTTCAGCCTCAACAATGTGTAAAAATGAATTTGGTAAACTTCCAGTCATGCTGCTTTGCTGGAGGCCTCTGTAGCACATGGAGGTCAGTGTTCGCCCTGAGTTCTGCAACCATGTACTTGCCAGTACTTTCAGTATTGGCAGCTTACGTTGGGATGGTGGTGAGATTAACCCGCACTCCATTAAGTAAGTGTTGTGAACATACTACACAGACATGCCCCCACAATTTTATGCAGATGCATACAACTCTGAAAGCACAATTTTGCAGTAATACATCTCAGCATGGGCAAATTCTTTTTATGACTTTTGCACACAAAAACAATTGTTTTCAGTGATAGCCTGTGAGCATCAGGGTAACCATTTGTACGTTTTACTTCAGACACAGCTCTGCGTTTATTGACGTTTTATCAGTCTGATGATATGGGATTGTGTGGATTCTGAGCCGAGTAAAATGAGAACACACCACAGCAAGTTTTCTTCAGGTTACACTCGCATTCCTATCAGTCTGAACAGATAGCTAGATACAGGGTCGGACTGGTCTGTAGGGTAATCGAGCAGTTCCAGATGGGCTGGTCTCAGACATCAATGTCTGGGCCTGTTTTATGGCTAAGGACATGGCTCTGCTGCTACCACCAACACCCACACTGAGGTCTTGCATAATGTAGATGGAACAGCATAATTTCCGCTCCACCCTTTCATGTTTAATTAGGCCACATATATGTGTATATATGGCTGCATGCACTTTTGTGATGTAACATTGTTAATGTAAGGAACTGCACTTGAGCCGTTACAGAAAGTGCATCTACTGTGTCATCTCAACATATATATGAAGGTGCATATTAATATTTTCCCTTACAGTAACAGCGAGTTGCAGTTCTCACATATATATGCCTTTGTGTGATTTGAATGCCATTGTAATTCTCATATCTTCACATATTCTTTAAATAGTAACCTGCATTTATGTCAAAATTGAAAATGTATCTATTTGAATAGTGCTCTTTATCTGTATTGTAACCATACATGCACCTATAATCATGCATTTAAATGTGTATTAAGATGCTGGCTGTACTAAGTTGACCAAAGGCCTTAAGCTTGGCTTTCGTAATGTTTAACCTTTAACATGAATGCTTGTTTTGGATGCAATGTTTTTCTCTCCACTGCAGGTGCAGTTGTATTAGCTCATGGTTAAATTAAAGGTACATTGTGTGAAACAGATAGTGATACTCGAAAGGAGTATCTCTTGGCAAGGATAATAGCATTTTACAAACGAAGGGAGAACTACTGTCCAAGCGGAATAGGGAGACGGGAGGTATCCAAGGACGTACTACTGTGTGGACCAAGGGAAAGAATTCTCGAGTGTATTTGCCAAGTTTTAGTGTTTAAAGATGGAAAATAATTGGATATGTGATATGGGATTCTCAAAGGGTATTTTGGTTGGTATAATTGGACATTACACTTTAGGTGATGCAGATTCAGTTTAGACTCTGAGAAGTACAGATCACTTGTAACATTGTTGTGTGGCTTCATGCTGTATATCATTCTTATTTTTGAAAACTTCTACAGAAGTTCTGATCTGCTCACATCTTTCTCTGCCTCCCTGATTTCTAGTTTAGAATAGGGTTTAGTAGGTCTTCTTGGACAACCTCATGTATAGGCATGCTGATCAAAACTTTCAATCTACTCACCAGACATTGTTTCTCATCCTTTTTCATTGCAGCTACAGAAGTACTTATTTGCTTGCTGCTATTGAGGTTAAACATTGTACGTTGTTTCAGATATCCTCTAGTGATTTTGTATTTTTATGCTATGTTTCTGCAACTGATTTATATAATCTTAGCTTAGAATTTGTAATAAAACCATTCTTAATCCCATTAATCGACTCTGAGCTTTACTGTGTGGCCAAATGGGTTACACTGTAATTGGTAGATTATAGTTGATCTTAACTCCTTTTATTCCTCAAGGACTATTGTAGGTGCCCAGGAAGAAGGAGTCCACATTCTATGCGTTCTCATCCAGTGTGTCACTAGGGGTGCTGTTGCCTTCTTCGTGCGGATAGCTGACTTATGCTCCTTTATCCTAACTCTGATTTCTCGTTGTCTTTCCCCTATGTATGCCTTTGCACATGGGCATTTTATCATGTAAATGACATTTTGAGTCCTACAGTTGAACAAAGCTTTGTGTGTGTGTGTTGTATTGCCATAGGTCATATTTGGGCCTGATATTATTAGAGGACAGTTTCTACAGTTTCCACAGGCAAAATTGCCCGTTGGTGTTGAACACTGGATGGAAAAGGGCCATCAAGTGGAAGATCTTAGATGGTGCGTTTTAGAAGTTGTAAGTCTAAACAGAAGAGGAAGAGATTTAACTAGGAAACGTAAACAAAGGGAGCAGTTTTACATGTCTAGGTTCAACACTTACAAAACAGGACTGAATAATAAAGAAGAATGGGATAGAATCCTTTAAGGTAAACTACTGAGCACTAATGAGTGGAAATGGAAATAGGTAAATACTGAAAACTATTGAGTGGAAAATAAAATAGGACATAACTAGAGCATTGAGGAAAACTAGCCCCCAGCATAGTACAAGTATGAAAAAGATAACTTAACAGCAAGAACAAGATGCAGGATATCTTAGAAGTTAATTTTTTTTAACAACTTCCAGTCATGAGTCACACAATTACATATGTCCTTTAAACATCTGACACCATCAGCCAAATGTAGAAATATGAGGCACAATATAGAAACTGAATAGGAAGTGCCACAATTGAATTATAAAAGGACTTTCATCTTATAATGCCTCAAAAATGACTAAGGCTAGCACCACCTAGATAATGTTACATGTTGATTGGACCACCTAATACCAACAGCTCATCGGAGATAAGATAAGGAAATATATAGCACATGATAAGTAAGGGACGTGATTCAAGATTATTAGGACATCGACTACACAAACTTTGAATAACCAGAATATGATTAAAAGGGATTGTAAAACAGTAAAGAGTACATAAATAGTTTGGTGCATAAATAATTTCGGTTAAAATCGAACCACAAACGAATGAAGGTGGGAAATGCATTAACACGACATTTTCCCATTCCAAAATGGTGGCCATTAAACATCTAATGATCGGGTAGAAGAGATCGAGGGTTTGTTGAAACTTAGAAATATCCAACAAGTAAGATGCTAGTAAGATCAAGGAAATACGTGCCT
Source organism: Lissotriton vulgaris (assembly GCF_964263255.1). NCBI lineage: Eukaryota > Metazoa > Chordata > Amphibia > Caudata > Salamandridae > Lissotriton > Lissotriton vulgaris. The sequence continues at coordinate 903,393,256 of NC_141687.1, forward strand.
AAATAGATAAAATAACAAAATTGTGCACGTAAACTATGATCCAGAGTAAAAAAGTTCTCTCCCCCAATCCAAAATGGCGGCCGCACAGACAGTCCGGTTGATACCGATCGGTAACAAGAAACTAACACCGCAGTAACATTCCAGAAAATAATCAGATGAATATCTGCATCACTCACAGGCCAGTAACTCAAACCCCTATAGATTGATGCCGTCATAATTTAGCGGCTAGACCACCAGTATATAATTTCGGAAGTTTGAATTGCCCAAACCATCGCGGTCATACAAAAGAACCCTACTATAATAGAAATATCGAAATAAAATAAAAACATTAGAGTATACAAGCCCACTAAATGGGGTTATGGTGAGTCTATAGTATAGTACTGCGAGTATATAACACACTACAAAATGGCGACCTGTTCGCGAATATCAAACTCTGAAAACACACCAATTAATAACAATACAAACATGGGTGTGATCAATTAATCAATTAAGGATAGTACTTAAACCAGGCATAGGAAGAGAGTAAACCACTTCCAAACAACTCGGTAAGGAGGAGGACGCCGTGCAGTTCAGCTACCGCTAACAAGTAAGCAAGAGAGGGGGGCTTTACTAAAATCTACACCTTTATAGAGAGGAGGTATATATAATGTTGCCAAGAGAAGTAAATTCAGACTTTATCCCTTTCTTTAGAGTTGACAGCTAATTCTAAAAAAAGCTTCAAGAAAGAGACCCTTGATTTCATAATGAAAAGAATACAAGGAAAGAATTAAGTACAAAGCAACTCCTTTTACCATAAAGGTAAGATGTCTAGGACAAATACTTAGGTTTCTAGTAAATAAATTAAAATCAATATAGTTAAAAACATATATTGTTCTTCAGATAAAGCGGTGAATGGAATAGCGACAGGTAGCTCCCAGAGGCGTCCCCCCCAACCACTAAAGAGAACACGAAAATAGGACCAGTAAGCCTTCTCAAAATCTTATTTTTAAATAAACAGTGGTGTAGGGTTGCAAGGAGAATAGAGAATAAAATTAGAATTGTTCCAAAAAGGTATTTTCTCAGTGTAATGCTCCCATTATGATGGAACGATGGTTGGTCAGCATTCCAATTGGTCCACCTGTATTCATCTTGGGTAGAGAAATGCAACTACGAAAGCCAATAAATTACAATTTAAATAGTAACAAAAGGAAACTATTTACACAACAAACATGTTTCCTCTTAATAGGATTGAAGTTGATCCATTTTCGTCCAACCCGAGCAAAGTATCAACAAAATTTACATATAAGGTAAAGATATGCATTATTGTACATCGAAATTAGAGAATATGCACAATAAATAGAGCAACCTAAAACAAGGTGTATTCCTTTCCAGAATAAAAGGAAAGAAAGAAATATGAGCGGATGAAAACGTGCTCACATAGACCTATAAAACAGAACCAGGAAAGAATTCACCTGGGTAAGTTGAGGAATATTGATGGGTGGGACGCAAGAGCAAAGAATGAACTAAAATCTGTTGGTCCCTTATGTTAATTTTACAACAGCCCAGCGGTGTCTAGAAAATAGAACGAAGACACTGTATATCAGTGAAGAATCACTAAGCCAGTCACACATTCCCCCTCAGTACCACTAAGATGTGGGAATGTAGTAATATATTATTAGGAGGAAATAGATCCTGGATTGCAAAGTGTTCGGGGTTACCAAATATTAGGGTATAAGTTAAATTGTTATAAAAATCTAAGTGCAAGTGTTGTAATAAAATAATGGGATCTAACAAAATGTACTGTGATATGTCTTTGTAGATATGATTTAGCTGTGAACGAGTCCTTGAAGAAGGTGCAGGATAAAAAAAGAGGCACCGAAACGCCGCGTCGACAATTTCGTTCCAATAACAATGTATTGATTAGTAAATATGGTGTTATTATATTTGTGTAAAATAATGCTAGCATAGCATTTTTTTTAAAAATACTGCAAGGTTTTAATTGTATAATCTCAGGAATAACGATTGTGTACATGGTTTTATTTGCATCAATTTTTAATTTCTTGAAATAAATGAATGAAAATATTTTTTTTAAAAAGAATCATTTTGTGTATATTATGTTTTTCATGGTACTCTCTGGCCCGACATACACTTAGTTGTAAATTTGGTAACTCGTGTAACGTTGTAATCCCTCTCATTGATGTAAACGTCCCCTTCGGGATCTAAACACCACCCACTATTTACCGAACTCAGGAGAAGGAGCTCTGTTTTTAATAAGATTGTTGACCCAATCCTTTTCCTGCCAGAAAGGGTAGCTCCCTACTCTTTTTTTCTGATCTTTAAGCGAAAGTTATTCTATGACATATGCTAAAACATAAGTGTAGCTATGTGCTTGACCCGATCATGCAACATCTACGGTCAATATACGAGTGAGCGAGGGTCGACGAAAGTTGGTGGGTGGTCGCATGGCCTGGGACTACCGAACATCCCCCTTCCTCCGCCTTGTGTTTAACCAACATTTATTAAAGATGGACATGAGAGGGATTTCTTTGGAGGCGGGGGTCGTACAACCCCCGGCCGTATTTATTAAAACATAAAAATCAAATAAAAAATTGTAATAAACAATATTTACAAATTCTTTACGCAGAAAACGTAGCATGACATTTTATTACAATTAATATATACATATATCAGATGGCTTACCCTTAACATACTTCTAGTACAAGGTATTTCCTATCCGAATCTAACATCTGAATCATAATCATACATTAATTACTTTTCTGCGTATCCTATTTGGGCCTACGGCAAGGTCGCTAACTGGTGTCAGATCCTTATCAATTTTGCCACGCCCTCCCGTAGGAGTGCGCATGCGCAGAGGGCCTGTTTACCATGAGGGTACTTCCCCTGTTACCCCCGTACGCTCTATTAACTCCATTAAAGGGGGGCCCTTGCACCCTGCATGTCTGCACATGTGGGGTGGCCAACCAGCCTGAAGAAAGCGTGACTCCCCCTCCCCCGCACCCATCCAGCCTACCAGCTGTACCGCCCCTGGAGTTCTAGGAGAGACCACTTGTCTCTCCCCTTGGGCGACCCCATTCAAGAATGGCGCTGCTCTCTAAGGACCTTAAATTTACTGCTCTTCAATCATGACCTTACCGCCTGACCAAGGAATAGCAATAAATACGACGATTGATAACCTGTAAATGGGAAAAAGTTCTAAGGAACAAAAGTAATTGTACAAAATACACGTCATCCATTTACCTTGGGAAAAACATATGTACAACCTTCATAACACATTAACCAATATCTGCCTTAGAGGCTGGTGGGTGGGGAAAAAGATTACAGCCTCCTAGAGGCTGGGTAGGGCAGACCGGGGAGCGGGGATAAAAGAGGCCGACTCCTGTGCTTGCCGGCCTTTTAAACCCCCTTACTGGCCAGGCCAGTTCGAACCGGCCTGACCTCTGCTCCCCCAGTGAGCCGGAAGCGATTCAATCGCTTCCGGGCCACTTTGGAGCCCTCTTGGCCAATCCATGATGAGGCGCGCCCCACGCATCATCATGAGGCAATGGGGCGCACCCCACCATGGAGAGCAGGCGGGGAAGGGGGGGCTGGTGTCCCGCCATACTTGGGATGAGGTCGATGCTGGCCCCGCCTTTCTCTATGGCCAGGGACTACCGAACATCCCCCTCCCCCGCTTTGTGTTTAACCAACATTTATTAAAGAGGGACATGAGAGGGATTTCTTTGAAGGCGGGGTTCGTACAACCCTCGGCCGTATTTATTAAAACATAAAAATAAAAAAAATTTAAATAAACAATATTTACACATTTTTTACGCTGAAAACGTAGCATGACATTTGATTACAATTAATATAAACAGATATCAGATGGCTAACCTTAACATACTTCTAGTACAAGGTATTTTCTATCCGAATCTAACATCTGAATCATAATCATACATTAATTACTTTTCTGCATATCCTATTTGGGCATATGGCAAGGTCGCTAACTGGTGTCAGATCCTTATCAATTTAGCCACGCCCTCCCTTAGGAGTGCGCATGCGCAGAGGGCCCGTTTACCGTGAAGGTACCCCCCCCCGGTTACCCCCGTACGCTCTATTAACTCCATTAAAGGGGGGCCCTTGCACTCTGCACTGTTTAGTGATGTCATTGTGCACGTGCGGGGTGGCCAAACAGCCTGAAGAAAGCGTGACTCCCCCCTCCCCCGCACCCATCCAGCCTACTGGCTGTACCGCCCCTGGAGTTCTAGGAGAGACCACTTGTCTCTCCCCTTGGGTGACCCCATTCAAGAATGCTCACCCATAATGACCTTACAGCCACAGGCCAGCATAGTTGACTGACAATCTGGCCCCCCTACCCTCCTACACTGAAAGCTCATGCCTTGCCCTTAAAACTAACTAGCCATGCCATTATATTTTCCAGTAAGAACCCATCTTTTAAGAGGCACAGTTCTCCCCTGACATGCCCATGTGCTATGTTTTGAGCTGAGGAGTCCTGAAAAATGTCCCTATTTTATTGTTGATCCTCCTTACCAAGTGATTCAACACTTTCACAGAGTCTCCCCCCTCCATTACAATCTGGGTACCATCTGAGACCAAACTCTGGTGCAGCCCTGGCATGCCTTAGCTAACCAGCCCACTTCAGAGATTATGTCCTCCATCAGGCCCCTTCTACCCAGACTCACCAGATCGTTCCCACCCAAATGCAGGATAACTATCGTGGGTGGAGGATTGTGTCTAATCAACAGCTCTGTCATGAAAACCCTAACCTGACTGAGGCAGAGACCCCCTTTTCCCTGGAAAGAAACCTTTAACCATCCTGCTCAGTTCTTTGTCTGTAATTACCTTAAAGAAAAACAGATTTCATATGCTGTACATAGGAATGACCAATGACCCAAACAACATGTGCTCCCTTGTCCTGTGGATGTGCCCGTAGTTGTGAAGTATCTTGCTGGTGTTGCACTGACAGCAGTTTCCCCCTCTGCATGACAGGTTCGAGAAACTGAATGGAAGCGGACAATAAGACAAAGATCAGGACCAAATACGTTGCCACCCTCACAACATGTGTAGCTGAATATAGCGCTTGTAACAATTGGAGGACCATCTCCCAATTTTCTTCACACTGTTGATGTGCATCCCTCTAGCTGTTGCTTCTGTGGCAGCCCCTATTCTGAATGAATGAGTCCCCAAAGTCCTTTGGATCCAAACATGTCCTGTCTATCGTCATGGCCAATACCCTTTTAAATTGGAACCTGGTAAGATTGCACTATTCCTCTGTTGGAGGAAGGCTTCTAGGTGCATCACTGGGCAGCATGGATTATCCCGTGCCCGGTGGAGTACTATTCCTTCGCCACGGGCTTCCTGATCAGTTTTGGATTTTTTAATGGTTATTAGCAAAGTGTCGCCCTGTATCCTTGCATGCTCAAGCTGGAGCCCATCTTTCACATCCTGCTTATTGCGCGCCACTAGTTCCCCTACCCTAAATTCCCCATAAAAGGCCAGTGAAAAGGCAGCTCTGAATAGTAATGCCTCTCCTATTGAACTGCCCATGCCACCCAGGGCTGTTAGCAGTGATGTCAACCGTTCTAAGCCAATCGGGCGTCTCGTGTCCGGAGCGGCCCCCTGGAGGCGCTGCCACCCCTTCAGTGCCTTCTTCACAATGAAACTTTTTGTGGGGTACCTGGTGTCCTTGATTTGCGCAAAAGAAAGAAACCGCTGCCACATGTCGCCTGGCTGTCGCTGCAGAGCACCCTTCCTTATTCAAAGTATCTAAATACCAGAGGAATGACCCTGACTTATGCCAGCTATCTGCCCAATCCTGCCCCAGAAAAGCGCAGTAAGACCAAAACACCCCTTCATAAGCCTTCCTGGTCCTGGGTGCTAGGTTAGCTGCCACAAGGTTCTGTAGCTGGGGGCACCAATCTGCCAGAGTACTTCCGGGAAGCGTGTTGGTGTCGCCTCTGCAGAGGGTAGATATTCCCTGAAAACCTGCATCTTGAAGCGAGAGAGTGAGTCAACAGCATTATTCAGCACTCCCGGGACATGTTTAGCCTTAAACTCTATGTTCAGCTTCATACACAACAGCACTATCTCTTTCAACATGTGGAGGAGCATTTTAGACCGTGTAGCCTGCTGGTTGATGCATTCAACCACTGTCATGTTTTCTGACCAGAAAATCACAGATTGATTACGCAAATGATAAGGCAAAACAGTCAGTGCAACCCAGATGGCAAAGAGTTCCAAAAAACATATATTGGCTGTCACACCACTCTCCACTCACCAATACAGCCAATGTTGTGCCACCCATTCGTTCCCGAGTATGGCACCAAATCCCACACTGACCGCAGCATCAGTTCATAAACCTAACTCCGCGGAAGTAGTGGGGGGACCGGGCCACACTACCCTGCAGTTGAAACCCTCCAGAAATGCAATCCAAATACACATGTCCCGGCGAACCTCAGACGACAGTCTTGTGTGATGGTGTTTCTCCTTGAGGCCTGTCATGGCCTGGGAAATGGAACGGGAGAACGGTCGTGCCATAGGTATTACTCTTAATGCAAAGTTCAACTGACCAACTGTCTGTTGTAGCTGATGTAAGGTTACCTTATCTTTTGCCAAACATTTCTGGAGTGTTGCTCTAAACTTCACAATTTTTTCTTTAGGTAACCGGAAACACCCCTGTACAGAGTTCAACTCAATGCCTAAAATTTCTATTGTGGTTGCTGGACCCACCGTCTTCCCCGGCGTCAAAGGAACCCCGAAAGCACGCATGAGCATGTAAAAATCCCTGCAATGCCCATGAGCATTCCCAATAGCCCGCCGACCCCAGAAAGAGAAGTCATCCAGATAATGCATGACGAATTGGTGCCCTGTTGCCTGTCTCAAAGCCCATTCCAGAAATTAACTGAAATTTTCAAAGTAAGCGCAGGAAACAGAACAACCCATGGGCCTGCACATATCCATGTAAAATTTGCCCTGGAATGAAAAGCCTAAAATGTGCTGATCTAGAGGATGTACAGGCAGCAGCCTGAAGGCGGACTCAATATCTGATTTGGCTAGCAAGGCCCGGGTCCCAGAACCCTTAGCATATCTACTGCCTGGTCAAAAGAGGCATATTTCACGCTTCAAATTTCATCATTGATGGCGTCATTTAATGAATTGCCTCTAGAGGCTGACAGATTATGAATCAACCTGAACTCCCCTTCCTCTTCCTATGTGACCACCCTCAGGGGTGAGCAGACAAAATTTTGCACAGGGATGTGATCAAATGAACCCGCTATTCTGCCCAGGCGTAGTTCTTTTGCAATTTTCGCTGCTGCTACCCCTGGATTGGTCCTTACAGAAAGCTGATTTTTACACTCTGGTGTCCCTGTGCAGTCAACTGCCGGAATCCTAAAGCCATACAAAAAACCTTCTTGTAAAATCCTAGCCGTGGCATGGTCTGGGTACCTTTTTAACCAAGGAGTCATAGCCAGAACGTCAATGGGTGAATGTGTTACCATTAGTGCCTTCTCCTTACTCCTGTTTCCTCTTTCCCCTATTTCCTGATTTTTTGAGGCATTTCGATTCTGGGTGAGAAGCGTGGTTACATATGGAGCATACGTGCCTGAATTTACAAGTGCCTTGGGCCCTGGTGCATGCCCGTCTATTAAAATCCCAGCATGGCCCTTTCCTTCCCCCACCGCTCCCTGTACTAGGGGCCATGCCCGCAGTTTGTGGTGGCCGAAAGGGCTGAGGCGCTTGGGAAGTGTGACCCTTGTTCCAGTTTTGAACTGCATTGCCAGGCTGTCTTGGGTCAAACTGATCAAACCGTGAGATTGAGTCAATCTGATCCCAGGTAAGTGATTGGTCAAATTCCTTAGCCTTCCTGAAATTCATGTCATATTCCTTCCACCCTACGCCCTCATATTTATCATGAGTCATAATAACCCTGCTCTGGTAACAAGCCATTTCTGCTTGCAAATTAAGCGAACACTCAGCTATTATAGCCATAAATACAGTGAAAGCCCTAATCCAGTTGCTCAAAGTCTCCTCCACCCTAAATCTCGACATCTGAACACGCCATTCACTAGGAAGCATGAACTCCTCTGTGCCTCCGCTAACAGGTCCTCCCCTACTTCCTTTGCTCCCACCGAAGTCGGCAACATTCCCCCCCTGCCTAGCCAAGGGAGAACTGTCGCTATCTGCACCACTAGATCCTGTGGTACCCGAGTAGCAGCTGTTGGTGCTGAGACGGGAATGGAGACCACTGGATTCAGAACCGGAGTCACTGGGCTAGATGTGGGCACCACAGGAATTGACACGGGGACCACTGGCAATGAAGCAGGCTAGGTGTGGGCACCACAGGGATTGACGCGGGGACCACCAGGATTGGTGCTGGAGGCACTGGACTTGATACAGGCATGAGTGGGGTAGGAGCGGGACCAATGGGACACTTGCAGGGATCACTGGTATAGGTGTAGGGTTCACCGGTATCACTGGAACTCCTGAGGGATCCTCCCCCGAAGGCATATCCCCTAAAGGCTGACTTGGCATGAGCGCTTGGTTCTTCCCCTTCCTGGGCCTAGCCTGCCTGGGGAGTGGGTCCAACACCCCTATGGGTTTTGGGGGAACTTTGGTGCCCATCTACTCTTTGTCTGAGCTCTGCCAGGCTCTGTCCCATTTGCTCTACCTTTCCCCACCTCCTATCCATTGTCGCCATCCTACGCATCATTGATTCCAACATATGTTCCATGCGGGAATGCTTTGCGCCACGTTTACTAGCCATAGTTCCTGTGACAACAATTGCAAGGTAACTTACGCACTGATAAGCAATAACACAGCGAGCACAATGTTATCTGTTACCTAAATGAGACCTATCCAGGTCTTTACCAGCGCACTTTGTGGGCACACAACCCTACACAGTTTGCCTGGCCTGAAACTTGTCCAGGTCTTTACCTGAGGACTGTTGGAGGTACACAAACCGTCCGTAAGTACCACGCAACTGGAGACGCACCACACGAGCTAGCCTGGGTGTTGGGCGAGTAATTTCGAGCCCGGCGGCCCACAGAAGCAGTGAAGTACAGGCCTTTCCGTCTCCTCTTAAAGTGGTGTTCCCCCCATTCACCTTTTTGATGCGCAGCCGCTGTGAATCTCTCTGTTTCCACTCCTATAATGATAAATCAAAAAGGTTGCCGCACTCACTGGGCAAGCAGTTTTAACCCCTGGTCTCTTACCACAACTTATTCACCCCGAACACGGATAGCGACCATGCAACATAAGGCACTTCCCTCTGTCCACTAACTGCTTTTATTAATGTTGTCCCCGAACCCGGTTTATTGGGAAACCAGCAGAAAATGTGATCCGCAGATCTAATCCGGTCCAGGTAGGCTTAAAAACTGAACCCTGGGAAGCTATAGGCAGATACCCCTTGCCCCGGAAGCCAGAAACCCTGTGCAGCTTGCCCACCAGCCTACACACTGCATTTAAAATATCAGTTTGGCCCCCCTCGTGGTACTCTGCCATATGGGGAATCGAACCGGCAAGTTCATTAAAACCCCTGAGCTATCTGCTGTAGCACAACCTCGCAGTCACTCTGTCCTTACACGACTGCTCCTGGCTGCCCATCTAAGCCTTGGGCCCCCCAACCCCGGTTTACCTTCAAGGTGCACACGTCAAAACCGCACCAGAATACAGAAAGCATGGGTGGGAATAGGCTCCTCAAAGGGGGTTCCCCTGCTCTCGCTGCCGTAGGATAATGCCAATTCGCCGGCTGCCGCTCCTTCCGCCGAGCGTTCCTCTGGACTGTTCTGCCACGAACCTGCAGAACAAAGGAAAAGTGGTGCTCCCCGGTAAAGTAAATGAGATTCCGTTTCTCCTTCCACAAAGCCGGCAAGAGTCCAGCGCCCTCCTTTTCTTTGCCGATCAGCAAACCTGCAAAAGACAATGAAAAGAAAAAGATTAAAGCCTCCTAGAGGCTGAGTAGGGCAGACCGTAGAGCGCGGGTAAAAGAGGCCGACTCCCGCGCTCCCTGGCCTTTTAAACCCCCTTACAGGCTAGGCCGGTTCTAACCGGCCTGACCTCTGCTCCCCCAGTGACCCAGAAGCGATTTAATCGCTTCCGGGCCACTTTGGAGCCCTCTTGGCCAATCCGTGATGAGGCGAGCCCCACGTGTCATCATGAGGCGACGGGGCACGCCCCACCACGGAGAGCAGGCTGCGGAAGGGGGGCCGGTGCCCCGCTATACTTGCGGCAAGGCCGATGCCGGCACCACCTTTCTCTTACACGTTTTTCCATCGTTCCTACAAAGTAAAGAGGCTGACGTAATTGACCTCGCAATTACAGGCGAAACCTCGGTCACACACTTTAAAATCTATATGACAAGGTCAATGTAGCGGAGTTTGGAATTACAATTGAAAATGACACAGGCGACACTGTTGAGTATAATCCACCTAGTGTGTTTTCCCTGGGCATCGTTTTTGAATGTGAGGAGGTTATCAGGGCAATAAAGGAAAGCCCCTCAGGAAAAGCTCCCGGCCCAGACTGTGTTCCCATAGATGTGTACAAATTTAAGATCGACCTATGGGCACCTTTGCTCACCAATGTATTAAATTCCTCTAATAGCTGTGGATTTATTCCTACCTGGCCAGATGCAATTGTGGTACCGATTTTTAAAAAAGGGGACAGGAACGATCCCACCTGTTACCGCCCAATATCGCTACTCGATGCATTGATGAAGGTGGCCGGGAGGATAATTTTAAACAGGATCCAGGAATGGGCGGAGGAACATGATGTCATCTCTAATTTACAATATGGTTTCCAGGCGGGCAAAGGTACAATAGAACAGGGCCTTAACTTGGCACTAGTAATAGCCAAATATACGCAGGCTAAAAAAGGAAACCTTTTTGTCACCTTTGTGGACTTAAGCTCCGCATTTGATTGTGTGGACCATGAGATGTTATGGTCGATACTTAGCGACATTGGCATGGACACACAAATTCTTTCATTTATCAAAGAACTTTATAGGGGGGCAGGCGCCAGAGTTTGATATGGCAGGAAGGGCGAGTAGTTCGAGATATGAAGAGGTGTGAGACAGGGGTGTATTTTAGCATTCAATCGGCCAACACCTTAGTGAATTCCAGCATGATTACCCAATAATAAGGGGGATACCAGTACCAATACTCTTATACGCTTATGATGCTGCAATAATGTCTCGGACCAGGGTTGGCCTGCAAGGGGCTGTAGTTAAATTTACTGACTACATGAGAGGCAGAGGACTAAAAGTAAATGTGTTTAAAACGTACACTATGTCCTGCGGGAACTGGGACTAGAAGGACACCATGCCCAAGTTTCCTGGATGGGAAAAAAATCGAGAGTACCGATAGATGTTCCTATCTAAGAATTAACTTTGATAGCAAGGGCACATGGCAGGCAGCTGTGACTGCAAGGTATTTAGCTTTCTCTAGGGCCACAGGAGCATTGACCAACTTTGCTGAAAAACTGGGAAGAAGACCGGTTGGAGAACTCCTACAGATCTATAAATCAAAATGTGTATCCATCAGCACTTATGGAGCAGGTCTCTGGGGGATGGAACATGCAGAATACTTCCAACTTCGTGAGAACCACTACATTCGCTATTTATTAGCAGCCCCCAAATCTATAGCTACCTATGTTTCTCATAATGAACTGGGCCTCCCATATATTTCTGAAATTATTAAAACCTCCCCCTTGCTACTGTGGCACAAAGTATGGGTAACACCTGACACAGGCTTAAATAGAGATGTCATCAAAGACTGCCTTAAGCTAGATGGAGTGGCCAACATAAAATGGTTCAACTGCATAAAACAAATGCTCATTGACATTGGGCAACCGGAATTCTTTGTAAATCCTGCAAGCATGGAAGCCGTGTCTAGAAACACATTGAAAAAGTTGGGCCTTGAGCATCTAGACAATAAAAGGTGGCTCCTGGAAAAGGCAAAATGCACAGTTATAGAGAAGCAGCTAATTACCATCAGCGGCGGGGTTCAGCAGTATTTATTATTAGAACCAAGCTCCTTTGCTCGCATGCTGTTGACTCGTTTCCGCACGGACACTTTTTACAGATTGGTTACCTTCCCAGTATGTAATGATTGGTCAAGGAAAAGAGTAACCTGTCTGTGTGATGACACCTCATATCAATCCAATATTCAGTGTGTCATCAAAAGTGCCTACTGGGCTTAGGTTGACAGTCAGGAGACTAGAAACCACAGCCTAGGTAGGCTGACTGATGATTTTCGCTTGCATAAACAGGTTCCAAGCCTAGAACCCTATCTTGATTTTATCCAGAAACCCAGAGACAGGGCTCTCTAAATCCAGTTTAGATTGGGCACACTTCCCGTCCGTGAACACACTAGCCGTTGGAAGCCTCCCTATCAGACACATTTATTTTGCCCACACTGCGATGCAGTGGTTAAAAGCATTCCGCACCTTCTGTTCGCATGCATTGCTTATTCTAATCCAAGTAAAAAATGGTTGAACCCTGTTTGTCGTCAACTAGGAACCAGGAATCACTGTGAAGCATTGAGAATATTACGAACAGATACTAATACCACTCTGCGGTGTGGCCAAATTTCTCAGCTGGGCATGGGTGATCAGATCGAAAAAGATATGTTCTGGATGATGATCCCTTTTAAATCTTGTTTTTACTCTGTTTTAAAGCTGAGACAGTTTAATCTATTTTTAAAATATGTGTTGTATGTTTTTGATTTGATGAATTGTTATTTATTGATTGCACAATTATGTATGGAAGGTGTGGAGAAAGGAAAAGGGAAAGTCGTATCAACTTGTTGGGTTTTTAACCTTTTGTTACTATGGTACCCCTGTCCAAACATTTTTTTATTTGTACTGACTCTCCATCATTTGTAAAAATGCTTTTATGATATACTTATATCTCAATAAAGCTTTGATGATGATGATGATGATGAATTTACTTGGTGTCCACGTTTGAGACCAGAGTTAAAAATAATTTTTCTACTTTGGGTCTGAATGTTGCATATACCGAAACTAAACTACATTAACACTTTAACCCCTTCTCTATGATCACAGTATGGCTACCTTGTTCGGAGAAGTTGATATGCCAACTTTTCAAGACTGTTTTGTGGTCTACAGGCACACCATTAAGAAACCTCATTTAACTTTGTCCTAATTGATTGGGTTTTACTTTTAATTACAAATAGGTATAAACTTTCACAAAGATTGATGTATTTTCCTTAAGCAACAAATTAAATGTTTTGGCTGTATAGTTACAGGTGGATGAAATTCAAAATTAGGTTTAATTTCTGTTGCTACAAAACCCCTTGTTGAAAAGACATTGATGAACTTGTCCTATTTCTTGGACTCCGTAACTATTCCTCCAAGTTGTGCTAAACTTCAATTGGGAACTTGGCCTATTAAAGAACTACTACAGAAAGGATTAAAGTTTTATGGATTATATGAAGAGAGACGTGTTTTGTATCTATAGGAAACTGGACTCAAGTGCAGTATCCCCCTACTTTTTGCCTGGTATTTGGTGCAACTTTGATTGAAAGTGTACTGCGTTCCTACTAACCAAGTCCCCAGTCTCGGTGTTTTTTCCCTAAACTGTACCATTGTTCCACAATTGGCATCCCTTTAGGATGCCTGTAGGTCCCTAGTAGTACCTCTGGTACCTAGAGCCTTGGAACTAAAGAGGGCCTCTAAGGACAAATTGCGCCACCCTAAGGGGCCTCTCACCAAGCTCATAAATGTGTCTTTGTGCAGAGAGAAAAATGAAGAGTTGACATAGCACACACCCCTGTGTGCCATGCCAGCAACACACTTTATGTGGTATAGGTAGATCATCCCTGCAGCAGGCCTTACTGCCCTAAGGCAGGGTGCACTATACCCCATGTGTGGGCTTATCTGTGTGAGTGGATGTGCCCCTGTGATATCTAAGCACAACTTTAGATATTACAGGTGCACATGGAAGCTATGACGAGTACATGGGCTTGACACTCATGATTAAGAGTTCCTCAGCTACATGCTGGCTTCACTGTACCCCAAGGTGTTTGGTACGAACACCTTGTTTTGATAAACTCACACTGATGCCAGTGGAGATCTTTTTAACCAATGCACCCAGAGGACACCTTAGAGGTGCCCCCTGAAGTCCTACCGACTACTAGTGTGTTGACTGACTGGTTTCGACCAGCCAGCCACCAAAGACAGGTTTCTGACCTCCTCAGGTGAGAGTCTTCACTCTCAGAGGCCAGGAACAAAGCCTCCTCTGGGCAAAGGTGTTCACACCACCTCCCCATAGGACATATGGGATGTGCATTCCAGGGCTGGAAGCTTCAAAGGCCCTTCCGCATTTGTTATGGCTTCTCCAGATAGTGGAGATGCTCACACCCTCTTTCCTGCTCCCAGTTTTGGTGGCAAGACAGCCAGGAAAATTTGTAAGATTATGAGGTGTGACCACATTCAGCCAGCACCACCCCCAGTGTGGGTCAGCTGATACGGATCCCACTTTTCAGATTCCTCCATCTTGTTTTGCACAGATTTAGCATTCTAAGGTTAGGACTATGCCCACTTCCCAGGAGGTAGTCATATAGAGGGTGTCGACACCCTAAAGGTAGGTAGCCAATTGGCTTCTACCTGTCACTCCCCTTAAATGCCCTAAAAATTGAGGGCCCGATTCACAGAACTAACTTAAGACAAAATCCTAAACTTATTACCAATTCGGCATTCACAGAAGGCACTTACTCATTTCGGGATTCACAGAAGTTAGGACTCCTAACTTTAGGACTCCTAAATGCCTTCTGTGAATACGGAAAGTCCTAAAGTTAGGATTATTTTTCTCTGTTTAGGAGTAGTAAAGTTAAGACTCCTAACTTTAGGACTCCTAAATGCCTTCTGTGAATACCGAAAGTCTTAAAGTTAGGGCTTTTCTCTGTTTAGGAGTAGTAAAGTTAGGACTCCTAACTTTAGAACTCCTAAACTGAGAAAAATCCTAACTTTAAGACTTTTGGTATTCACAGAAGGCATTTAGGAGTCCTAAAGTTAGGACTCCTAACTTCTTTGAATACAGAAATGAGTAAGTGCCTTCTGTGAATACCAAAATGAGTAAGTGCCTTCTGTGAATACGAAAATGGTAGTAAGTTTAGGATTTTATCTTTAGTTAGTTCTGTGAATCGGGCCCTGAGTATTTAAGTGGCACCTCTGAATCCAAGACCTCAGATTTGATGGATCAAGAGTAGAAGGATGAAGAGGAGTCACTGCTTGTCAAGAACTGTAGCAGAACTGTGGAGTTTTGGCACAAAACCCTGCCGAACTCAGCCCTCTCTCGACAATTGTGCAGAGAGACTCATCCTGCAAGCTGGAGAGCTACCAAAGCCTTGCGTAGCCTGCCAGCATTTCAAAAATCACCTACAGGCTCCCTTTGAGTAGAGGAGATACCCCACTGCAGTCCGCAGGCACTTACAAACGGAGTCCGGTCCACCGTCTTTCAGCTCCCTGGCCCGACCGATGCCGCAGAGGACCACGAGAATTTACTCATGCTCTGGAGGGTCAGATCTGTCTTTCCAGTGAGTATGAAAACACCAGGACCACCCGGAGCCATGCAGCACCATCCCACAGTGTACCAGATGCTCTGCACCAAACACCAACAGTGAGAGTCCAGTCCGGATTCCCACTGCACCAGGACCAAGCAGCCACAGAGGGACATCAGCATCACTGAGACTTACTTAGTGGGTGGCTCAGCTGCCTTGATTTGGCCCCTGCCAGCTGTTTGTCCCTGGCCGTGAGGAGCATCTTTGCTCACCCAACTCAGCCGACCTAACCCTTGTGGCTGTGCCCCCTTGCTTCAAGACCCCTTGTAACCCACGTTCATATTTGGGAGCCTTCAGACTTGGGCCCAAGTTCCCCTGTGCAGCCTATTTTGGGTGCTGCACCCCCCTGCACCATAGTGTGCCAGCTACTACCATCACCAGCACCTTGCTCCAGGTAAAATCCGGGAGGATCTCAAAGAACTGCTGGTACTTTGGATGTTGGCCCACTACAACTTCGAACCCAGAAGGTGAAGCTCCAAACTAGACTGCACCTATCTTTATGCTTCTCTGACTTTTCCTTCCATAGGATTGTATTGTGCGTAAACGCACACAACTTTAAAAGCTTTACTTACCTGTACGCATTGCTATTGAAAACATTACTTACATTTGAACGAAGTTCTTGGTTTTGAAACATATATAAAAAAGTGTTATTTTTCTAATTTGGTCTTCGATGTATTCTTTGAGTGTGCGTTTGATGTATTGCGTCTGTGAGTACAGCAAATGCTTAGCCCTACCCTCTGAAATCCTAACTGCTTGCCCACACTACCACAAGAGAGCATTAGTATTATCTACTTTGGCCTCTGTAAGCCAATTGGAGACCCACTGACTCTCTGCACAGTGTACTTCTTTTTAGTACACTAAATAGAAAGTAAGCATCCTACAGTATCTATCAGGGCTATATTGATGCTCTCAACACTGCTTTCAGCCCTGAAAGCTTTTGTATGTTTACCTTACATGGCATTTGTATGGGTTACATGCTCTGCCATTAAAGTACAAGGCAGGATGAGATCACTCGTTCATTGGCAGTGCATCCTTTAACAATTATAACATTAATTTCTTATTCATCAATTATGAAAATTTGGCATGTATCCAGTTTGTCTCTTTATTACACTCAACCTCCTAGAGAATGGAAAAGGTGTGCATAGATAGTTAAAACATCTCCAATAACTTCAGATATTTTAAAAAATGTCCATAACTTTCAGTATGATACTTATTAAATGCTTATCAATACGGCAATGAACTCTAAAAAAAAGTATTTCTCCAATCCCAGATGGGATGTCTCAACTTCATTTGTTTTAATTTGCTGTCAAAATAATGTATTAGTTCAAATCAATGAATTTTAATGTTTTGAAAAGTTCATTAATGCAACTTCCATAGTCACTTCTTAAAAAACCAGCCTATTTCAGGAATGCAATTCACTCTCTTTAGAAACACAAGTTGTGCAATCAAATACAAAAATTAATGTTAATGTTTTTATATATTAATTCAAACTTGCTCTCCTTGGTAAATTTTAGCTTCAGATGCTAGTAAAGTGTGCCGATTCTGTAATGATTCACCATATTTTTTCTTTAACCCTTTAACTTTCTAGGGTTTTACAAAAGTCTGTTTTTATACTCTATTCAAATTCACTATACTTTTGTAAAGTTCTCAGAGCAGACCAATTCGGTCTTTCCTTTTGTATGTTGTTAAAATCCTGTATCATGGTCCATGATTCTGATGTTCTTTTTTATCCCTCTTTGTACTCTAATCTAATTTTATTCATGACTATTTTGTTATGCCAAATGTTAAAAAGAAATGTAAGGAACGTGTTGCATTTAAGAAATAGTTAATATGTGATTTAATGTAATTGTTCACACAGTATGTTGCTAAAGAAAGCAACTTAGATCCCAGCTTACATCTTTCCTTTAATCCATTAGGGGCAAATGTATACAAAACATTTTCCAATAGGTTTCACATTTTGATAACTGAATACTGCCACAGCCTGCCTCCTTTTTGGATGCCTTTACTAGTATCAATTCACATTACTTCATCTTTCAAATTAAATTCTTGATACCTTGATATACAAACTATGGTTCATTTGTGAAAAATGTTTTTAGATCTGGATACAGTTTAATCTGTGGCCAATGTTGCCTTATGAATGTTTTAAACAGACCTGTGTGAAAATTTTAATTAAAAAAAAAAAAAAAGCCGTGCAATCCCTAAATTCCACAATAAGTGAAATTCGCAAAATTACTCAGGATTTTTCTTTACACTATTATGTTATACAATTTTGGCACTCCGGGAGACTCAATCGCACTTAAAAGGTCTTGTTCCAGCGGAGAGCAAGACATTTTCTACTTAAATCAGTCTCCTGCCATTATCTTGCATGATTTTATTACGCAAAGTACACACTGGCATAAAAAAAAGTCATACCGGATACCAACAAACCACACTTTACTCTAAAATCATTATTTCATGATATTTTATATGGAATTTCTGTAGTAATGGACTCCAGACTGGTTGAGGTATTTCATGTAGATTTATTGTAAGATGTTAAGTAGCCTGGAACAAGCCCCAGCCCCATCATAACTGTGGCGTATCTTCAACCAGCACCCAACATTCCATGGTGCATCCCAGTGCAGAGGTATTCCACTAGAAAGACATTAGGTGGGTAATGCATACACAGGAATGTGCAATAAGTAGAATATAACATACCTCTTTTCTTCCACAACAAAACAATGAACAAAGGAGCATAGAAACTAAAGAAGGAGATAGCGTTCCGATCAATACCCGCTGACACATCCACTGGCCAGACAGATGTGACAGAAGGCACCGCACAGCATGAGGCGTAGAAAATACAGAAAAGGAAAGAACGAATAAAGATCAGACACATTCCTTTTCTATAAATACCTAAAATGAATAATGCATAAAGTAAAGCAATAAGACTAGAAAAGTAAAACCGAAAGGTACAAACACATAAAAAGGTACTGTTCTTCCGTTCTCCATACACAACGAAAAAGAGAATAGAATGATTAACCCAAGAACTACTCCAGACACGCCCTTTAGAAGGAAAAGTATGAAAGGAGACAGGTATTCAACAAATTAAAATAGTAAACAGAGAAGTAAAGGAAAGTACAACAAGAGGTCTTTTATACTACCCTGAAAACATAGTAATAAAAAATAGAATGTAGACACTTTGAATATCGAGCAATACAATCCAGCAAGAATGTACTGAGTAATAGAGAGTGTAAAACTCTAGAACAACCAAAGATCCTTCATACCACACTGTAGAACAGCATTAATAAGTTGATTAAATAAACATTGAATAATTTGAGAGGAGAATACCCCTATTGAGGTGACCTCGTAAAAGGCCACACATCAAAAATAAAGGAGTGTAACACATCGAAAATAAAGGAGTGTGCCATGGCAACCTAATAAAGGTTACATGGGCGTTCCATTGAAAAAAATTAAGAGGGAGGAACCCCCATATAGACAACCTGTAAAGGTCATAAAAATTCCCCCTATAGACAAACCACAAAGGTCATAAATTGATAGTCATTGAAATGTTGAAAGGCACCAAGAAAATTGACAACCTCATAAAGGTCATACATTGAAAACATTCAAAAATTGAGAAATGTAACCCTTGAAAATGACCATTTGAAAACGTGAGTACATTGAAAAGTACAACACAGAGCAAACCCGACAAGGGAATACTACTTGAATGCATGCAAACTTGATAAGTAAATTGATGAGCACATTCCCAACTAAGGAATACTGCACGCATGCATATACATCGATAATTAAATAACAGAGCACATGCATGTAACTTGAAAAGTAAATTGAAGTGCGCATTCCCAACTAGGGAAAACTGCATGCATGCATGTATATCCATAATTGAATAATAGAACACATGCACGCAACTAGAAAAGTAAATTGAAGTGCGCATTCCCAACTAGGAAAAACTGCCCGTATGCTTGTACATCGATAATTGAATAATAGAACACATGCATACAACTTGAAAAGTTAATCGATAAATTGTAAAAATGAAACAGAAAACTACAATAATAAACCCTTCAAAATTCAGAGGTTAACACTAAACAGAGGAGCATAAAACGTGGACCAAAGCAATAAAGACATAGAGATCGATGTGAAACAACAACTGTGGCAAAAACGTTCAGAACCAGACATTAGATGGCAGTGTAGCGATGAGTAATAAATTCGAGACAATGCATGTTCAACCAAAAAAACCGCTACAATAATGAAAGAACAGTCACTTGTAATCCAACCTCGAGAAAAATAAACGAGTCACGTAAGCGTTTAACACTCACAGGTGAACTGAAGAGCTGGTCTTATGCATTCGACGAAGTGTTGCTCATGAATGAAGACCGACTGCAAATATCCTCATAATGAAATAAATAAAAGTCAACTGTCTACCTGAACTCGAACTGGTGCCATAAGTCCACTGTACAGAGACATTTGAGGCAGAGGACAAATGTAGTAATAGGCAGAAACCACGTTGCGCATCAGTGACACTATTATGCGCCGCACCTCGCCCATCTGTATACATAGAACGTGGTTTGTAAAGTAGAGTGGTTGGAAAATGGAACTGACAACAAAGTACATCAAAATGGCGAGACGCCGACCACGTCGTGCTGTATGGCTCACAGCACGTCATTGCAGCACTAGGGGCCAGATGTAGGTAAAAAACATTTACCGATTTAAAAATACCGAATTGTACCGATTCGGTATTTCAAAATCGGTAAATGGTATGTAGGTCCCAACATCTGGATTCGTTACCGAATCCTTAACAATTCTTTAATTACCGATTCGGTAAATACTGAATCGGTAATGCCCATTCATTCCTATGGGCTTTGAAGCCCATAGGAATGAATAGGCATTACCGATTCGGTATTTACCGAATCGGTAATTAAAGAATTCACAAGGGTGCAGGGGGTGTCACTTTGACACCCTCTGGCACCCCCAAAACAGGCACAGGTGCCATGTGGCAGGCATACCTGCCCTAAGGGCAGGTCTGCCTGTCACATGACATAGGTGTGCATGCACACATGTGCATGCACACCGGAATCGGTATTTAACCATGAAGTTGGATTTCATGGTAAAATACTGATTCGTTAAGGCCTTTGGGACTCAGAAGAGTCCCACCTACATATGGAATTTACAGAATCGGTAAAATTACCGATTCGGTATTTTACTGAATCAGTAATTTTACCGATTCTGTAAATGTAGATTTACCTACATGTGGATTTTGGATTCAGGCCCCTACATACCGATTGGCCATTTACCGGTCGGAAATGGCCGAAATCGGCCGTAACTGGTCGGAAAATTGGCCTGAAACGGCCACCTACATCGGGCCCTTGATGCGTTGAGAACAACGAAACGAGGCATCCACAGTAAAGATACCACAAGTCTCCAAAGACTGCATGTGCTGTGTAAATGCGTTCTGTGTACACAGTAGACCATGGAGACATCAGAGAACTCTACGAAGCAGGTAGGGCTGCGCGCACTTTGAAAGAAAGCTCGAGGCAAATTTGAAAAGACGGGCACCAGTTCAACTGTAAATGAAAAGTTAGACGCAGAGGCGCAAATGTACTGCAGAAATACGTCCATAACACGGGCCTGAGTCTTCACCATATTGAAATAAAGTATTAGATTACAGGGTGAGTTGATGGTGATCGTGTCGAAGGGTAACTGGGCCTAAATATGAACTTGCCCCAGAAGTCCACTTGTAGAAGGCATAAAGTTGTGGCATGAGACAATGTCTTTGATTCACACGAAAACACTGTTTTCTCATTGCGTTATTCAATTTTAATTGCAGTTCATGTTGTTTTCAATTTTGATTCTTAGATTAAACATTAACTGTTGATATGTATTTCCAACATAATAACATCTTATGCTGTCTGCACAATAGTTGAATTCATCCAAAGTTTTCAACGTTTCACAATACCCAATGCATTTCGGGTCAAACCATAGCCAAGACCCTTCGTCGGGGGTCTGAATAAGGGAAAACAAACAGGACCAAATTAGTCACCCTGCCACATCAACAAAAGTATAAACACCTAGCTGAGACTGACTCTCACAAAGAAAACGGAAAAAGAGGGTGCCATGGAAACCCAGTACAGCCCAAGCTTCGACTCTAAATAGATTGACTCGATGCAAAACCAAATGAGCCCAAGGAGGCTCCACCATACGAAAAGTGAGAAGATCTTACGCATTACTGGTAGGCTGGAAAATACACGCGCTCACATAACAGTTCACGGTAAAGAAACTTACAGGTTTGAACGCGCGTGGACGCTTCTATGGGAGTCTGCTCGATAACCATAGTCTAACAAGCTGCGTGCTAATAGGGAAACTGCATATCACATGATCGCGGTAGTAACCAATCGCGTTGCAGCTAAACGGTCACATGTACTGAGTGCGAAGGCTTCAAAACAACCATGAGAAAATGACGCATAGCGAATGAAATTAAAAGCATAAACATAACATACATTATCAAACCCGAATGGGCTTAGGAAATAACCAAAATCAAAGAAAAAGAAAAAACTGATGATTTACAAAATTTCAAGGCAATTGAACAAGTTCAAAGGGGAAACCAGGATTTAAAGAACAAGTCGATGCATTATAAGACCCACGCATATTCTATGCGATCGTTCAACCCAATGGGCTGGGCTGAGTTCAGTTTTTTCATCCAAAAGTACTCTGCTTTAAGTCTTTGTTTAACGGGATCCATGTCAGGGCGCTGCTGGATGATTTCAAGAACCGTGAATTTTAACTGTGATATCTGGTGATGACTTTCATTCCAGTGGCATGATATAGCTGACTTGAGGTTGCTGAGCCTGATATTGCTTTTGTGTTCTGTGATTCTGATTTTAACTTTCCGCTCAGTTTGACCAACATAAACCTTGCCGCATGGGCATTTTATTAAGTATATGCAATTCGAGGTGTCACAGTTGCCGGAATGCTCTAGTTTGATGGGAAAACCTTTGGTAGGGTGCATTAAAGTGTTGCCACAGATGACATTGTTACAGTGGATGCAGTTAAAACATTTAGTCATTCCTTTCCAGTTCTTTTTCTCTTTGTTGGGAGTGTTTAGCAATTCCTTCAAGTTTTTTGATCTTTGATATGCGAAAGTTACGCGATCACTGTATATGTTCTTCAAATCTGGCTCATCTTGTACCAAGTGCCAATGTTTATTGATGATTCTTTTGATTTTAGAAGCATCTGTAGAATATTTCAATACGCACACTGTTTTTTGCATGGTCGATTTATTTCTTGGTGTCAATAAATCAATTCTCTTGATTTTGTCAACTTTAGATAAAGCCTGAATGAGAATGTCGTTAGGATACCCTCGTTTTTTGTACTTGACTGATTGTTGCAAGATGGCTTGTTTCGCTTGTTCTCCATCAGAGGTTATACGTTTTAGTCGAGTGTACTGCGAGAATGGCAAGTGTTTTTTCAATGGCTCTGGATGAAAGCTTTGAAAAAGTAAACTTGAATTTCTATCCGTGGGTTTTTGAAACACTCTAGTGGTGATCTCATGGTTAGAGATGTTGACGAATACATCCAGATAAGATATTGCATCCTGGGATATGGTGTGAGTGAATTTAATCCTTTCATTTTGAACATTAAGTACCCTGATGTTTTCTTCCAATGTTTCTCTTGGACCGCACCAAATTAGGAAAATATCGTCAATGAATCTTTTGAACATGGTGAGACCTTCAATCCAAGTTCGATTGCACAGTATGTAGTCATTTTCAAACTTCTGCATAAAAATGTTCGCATATGAGGGGGCCCCCCCAAAACCCATGGATGTTCCATTGGATTGATTATAAAAAACACCATTCCATTCAAAATAACTGTGATACAGTGCATACTGCATCAGTTCCAATATCAAAACTCTCTGATAATCTTCCAAGTCACTGTTCAATAAGCTCCATTCCAGAGCTTCAATGCCCTCTTTGTGTGGAATTGAGGTATATAATGCTACAACGTCAATTGTGCATAGCCAATATGTCTCGTTTACTTTTTCAAAGCTTTCATCCAGAGCCATTGAAAAAACACTTGCCATTCTCGCAGTACACTCGACTAAAACGTATAACCTCTGATGGAGAACAAGCGAAACAAGCCATCTTGCAACAATCAGTCAAGTACAAAAAACGAGGGTATCCTAACGACATTCTCATTCAGGCTTTATCTAAAGTTGACAAAATCAAGAGAATTGATTTATTGACACCAAGAAATAAATCGACCATGCAAAAAACAGTGTGCGTATTGAAATATTCTACAGATGCTTCTAAAATCAAAAGAATCATCAATAAACATTGGCACTTGGTACAAGATGAGCCAGATTTGAAGAACATATACAGTGATCGCGTAACTTTCGCATATCAAAGATCAAAAAACTTGAAGGAATTGCTAAACACTCCCAACAAAGAGAAAAAGAACTGGAAAGGAATGACTAAATGTTTTAACTGCATCCACTGTAACAATGTCATCTGTGGCAACACTTTAATGCACCCTACCAAAGGTTTTCCCATCAAACTAGAGCATTCCGGCAACTGTGACACCTCGAATTGCATATACTTAATAAAATGCCCATGCGGCAAGGTTTATGTTGGTCAAACTGAGCGGAAAGTTAAAATCAGAATCACAGAACACAAAAGCAATATCAGGCTCAGCAACCTCAAGTCAGCTATATCATGCCACTGGAATGAAAGTCATCACCAGATATCACAGTTAAAATTCACGGTTCTTGAAATCATCCAGCAGCGCCCTGACATGGATCCCGTTAAACAAAGACTTAAAGCAGAGTACTTTTGGATGAAAAAACTGAACTCAGCCCAGCCCATTGGGTTGAACGATCGCATAGAATATGCGTGGGTCTTATAATGCATCGACTTGTTCTTTAAATCCTGGTTTCCCCTTTGAACTTGTTCAATTGCCTTGAAATTTTGTAAATCATCAGTTTTTTCTTTTTCTTTGATTTTGGTTATTTCCTAAGCCCATTCGGGTTTGATAATGTATGTTATGTTTATGCTTTTAATTTCATTCGCTATGCGTCATTTTCTCATGGTTGTTTTGAAGCCTTCGCACTCAGTACATGTGACCGTTTAGCTGCAACGCGATTGGTTACTACCGCGATCATGTGATATGCAGTTTCCCTATTAGCACGCAGCTTGTTAGACTATGGTTATCGAGCAGACTCCCATAGAAGCGTCCACGCGCGTTCAAACCTGTAAGTTTCTTTACCGTGAACTGTTATGTGAGCGCGTGTATTTTCCAGCCTACCAGTAATGCGTAAGATCTTCTCACTTTTCGTATGGTGGAGCCTCCTTGGGCTCATTTGGTTTTGCATCGAGTCAATCTATTTAGAGTCGAAGCTTGGGCTGTACTGGGTTTCCATGGCACCCTCTTTTTCCGTTTTCTTTGTGAGAGTCAGTCTCAGCTAGGTGTTTATACTTTTGTTGATGTGGCAGGGTGACTAATTTGGTCCTGTTTGTTTTCCCTTATTCAGACCCCCGACGAAGGGTCTTGGCTATGGTTTGACCCGAAATGCATTGGGTATTGTGAAACGTTGAAAACTTTGGATGAATTCAACTATTGTGCAGACAGCATAAGATGTTATTATGTTGGAAATACATATCAACAGTTAATGTTTAATCTAAGAATCAAAATTGAAAACAACATGAACTGCAATTAAAATTGAATAACGCAATGAGAAAACAGTGTTTTCGTGTGAATTTGGAGAGCCCAGTCTAGGAGTCAGTGACCCTAACTTCAACATACATTGCAGTTTTTAAGGCACGTTAAGGCTACGTGCGACGACTAGGGCACCCACCTGAAGAGTTAAAGTCCATTTATTGAATCGATATACAGAGTGCTCAGGATAACACATATCGTTTGTCACAATGTCTTTGATGCCACAATATTAACTGTCATCAAGTTGAAGAAAGTTCATTTGCTTTTAATGTGAAAACAACAAAATGCCCGAGTTGAAACAGACCAATAACGTTGTAGGAACAGCATAAACTGACCTTTGAGCATTGAAAGGACACTGCTGCTAACCATGTACCCAGTGCTAGTTTAGCAAGTCCTTTAGCGTCTGACAAAACAGCCAGTGTGTGAGAGCACTTCGAATCGTGCTGAAGCAGGCAGCACATGATTATCTTGCTAGTAGAGACTTTGTGAACACAGCGGTTTGACTATTGAATGTCGTTTGAAGGTTAGTGGATGACTTGGTTGTTGAGATACACTAGAGGTGGTGAGGTTGACGAAGCAAAAGTTTAACAGAACTCAGTCATGCTTGATTTTGAAGGCGTTGAAAAACACTGGAGTTGAAGAGGAATCTGGTATGTGCAGGTTTATTTTGAAAGGCTCTTGAATACAGATAATCGATAGAGGCAAGCTGTTGTTGTGCAGTGGTTGAAAAGTCCATTTATTGACAGACTTGTGAAGAGGAATCTGGCACACAGAAGTTGGGGGCGACCGGTGAAATGGTCACTGGTCGGGCTTGGTGCCAGAGTCTTTGATTGAAAGATAGATGAAGAATCCCATCCTCGTCGCCATAAAAATGTAGTAATGGACTCCAGACAGGTTGAGGTATTTCATGCTAGATCGGTTTCTTATATTCATCAATTCAAGTGTGTTTTCAACATCTTCAACTTCAAAGGAAATCATCCACTTTATCTTCAACACTACAACAACAGCTTTTCAACAAAGAAAGTAACTGGTGGTTGTCTGATTGTGTTCACCTGCATAGTATAGTGTTCAAGTTCTATGCATATCAATCCCAACCTGATTGATTGGCCAGTTCCTCTTACCTGGAACAAGCCCCACCAGGAGCAGCCAGCAGGCAGCTCAGCCCCATCATAACTCTGGCTTATCTTCAACCAGCACAAACATTCCATGGTGCATCACAGTGCAGAGGCATTCCACTAAAAAGGCATTAAGGGGCAAAGGAATACATAGGAATATGCAATAAGTAGAATACAACCTATTCACAAAATGTAATTAAAACTGTATGTGATTTCCTAGGTTACTAATTCAAATCTGAAGTAAGTATTTACTAACAAACTATGAGCAATTAGTTTCTTTAGCTTCACCAAACAATTCCTCCTTTCCTCTATATTTTGATTTTTATAGAATGGCTTTCTGGATCCTATTTCTTTGAATTTCTGGAATACAAATCTATTTTTCTTGGTGTATTTTTCTAGGTCTGATAGAATTTGATTATTCAAAATCAGTTGACTAAGAGGCAATTGCTCTTGTAACCTCTTAAGAGTGGTTGTCAGACAATGCCTGACACCCGCACTACCTCCTCAGTGCATTTGTCGGCCATTCACTGACACTGGGGTAGTAATTCTTTTATTTTTTATTCGCTTCCGGCTGCTCTGGAAGAGTTTCATGAGCAGCATGAGGGTTTGTTTTCCCTTCCTGTAATGACGATCAGCCATCAGGACGCAATGACATAATTACATAAAAATGAAAGTAAAACAAGCCATTGGGCTCGCTTTACTTTCACTGCAACAGTGCTTGGGGGAAATATCTCACCCTGCCAGCACTTTTGGGAGAGGTATTGGAATGGGAGAATCCCCCTTTTCCAACGATATCTCTGCCTAGTGGATTCCTGCTCAGGTGTCACTACAGAAGAGTGATCCCCAAGCAAGGAGTCACCCACTAGACACCAGGGGTTAGGACAGAGTGGCCCTTTGGGCACGTGGTTATGCTCCCCAATTCCGACTAATTTCAGTCTTTCTGCCCACCGGGTGGGTTGGATGGGGAAAAATACTGTTATACCTGGGTATAATAAAATAAATATAGTGGTGGTGGCTGCCCACTATGGGCATGACCTTGCCCCCTCCCTAAAATATTTTTGTGACAATCTTTCTGTCCCCCACAGGTTGGAAGGGAGTGATTACCCCAATCTGCTCCCCTGGGGTGGGGGGAAGCCCACTAGGAAATGTTTCTTGTGGAAAAATATTGGGGTGGGGATGCCCACCTTGGGCATGGTCCAGTCCACACCCCAACAAGAGGCCAGACAGTCTTTCCGTTACCCCCAGTTTGCCCCAAAGGCTGAAAGCTAGTAGACAACAGGTTATAATATAAAAATAAATATAGGGGTGGGGCTGTCCACTATGAGCATGGTAATGCTCCCATCCCAAACAAATCTGGTGACAGTCTTTTTGCCCCCAGCATGCAGGGCCTGTCCCAGCTGGCTGTCAGCCAATGGGAGGTGGGTCTGGGCAGGTCAGGACTGTGGCCTCAGGGAGACTACAGAGTCAATCAGGGTGGTGTGTATTTGTGTATGTGTGCATGCGCTACTGACAAACCAACCCATGTCACATGACACAAACACCTCGACTTGGCCTCACCCTGCAGCAGTCAGTATTTCTTTAGAATGAAACTGATTAATAATTGCCTCCGATTTGAGCATATAGCTAGTTGCATCCAGTCACAAACAAACAGTTGGTATTCCCGGAAAAGAGTGTCAGGACTGACCACCAGCAGACGCCGGCACAAATTAAGCACTGTTTTAATACTTCCTGTTGGGTTGTATTAGAAGCTATATGTGGACGTTTTGGTACAACTCAGATTTTTGGTTTGTAACCAAGAGTTTACTGTTACATTAGCAGGTCACTATTGAAAATGGAGTGAAGTGGATTTTGTGGAAGGTTTGTCCAAAGACAACTAACGCAATCACATGTTTGACTACTCGTGTTGCCAGAGAAGGCTGTCATCGGTCCATATGGAGTGAAATTAATTCATTTAAAATTTAAAGTGATGAAGGTTCTCTTGTCTGACTCAGTTATAACTCAACACAAGCACTGTATCACCCCCCAGCATAATGGCTCAATGGAGAAAATTAGGTGTCTCCTGTGGCCATAGCCTGTCTCTTGGTCGCATTCCAATCAGACTACTTTGTAGATCTACCATATCACATAAAGTGCATTTGACAACTGCATATTCACCTGGTAGTTTATTGGTGCTACATAACAGATGTTTATTGTTACTCATCTCAGTGGTACCCATTTCAGCATCCCCAGGTAGGTGAAATGTGAGTTCACATGCTCAGATTCAAACTTTGATCACGGGGTCAAACTGTCAGAATTTTAGTCCCAGACAGGGAAGTGGTTAGGTGCCACATGCGTGTCAATGTCAGAATCACTAGACTCTGGCATGGTAGAGAATGGAAGGTTAGGAAGACTGGGTATTGGAGACTGACAAAAGCTGAACCGCTAACCATCACGCTGTGGGAACTTTGAGAGCAGAGTGTAATTCCAGGTCAATAGGGTCAGAGCATATTTAAACACGTTAGTCTCATTGGCTACCAATGATTCACAGTTGTAGTGACTTTCCTCATTGTATAATTCATCCACCAAATCCTGTATACTTTCCCTTTGTTATTTTAATTTTTTTTCTGATTTCCTCTCATATTCCGTACCAGGACCCCCCCCCCCCACCTTCCACCCCCCCCCCCCCCTCCCATTCTCTGGCTTTCTGAGCTTATGTGGCCTGATTGTACCTGGAGCATGACCATTTGTTGCTATTCATCATCATCATCATAGAGTCTTTTTTTGATTATGGAATCATAAAAGACAAATACAAACAATAAAATAAATCCATTAAGACACATTGGAATAAATAGTTAAAACATACATAAGGTTCCCTAAAACAAGTATTAAACCACATACCATGGCTCTCAATTTAAAACGATAATTGATACACAAGAAGTAAAAACACTCAGCGTCTAAGTATTTATACAGATGGAAAAGGATAAAAACAGTTCATACTGAACCGCATCTTAAATCACTATTGCAAGACATATCTTTAGACCCTAAGTTTATTGGCCCGAAGCCTCCATGCCCACCCTAGGAATTTAGGGGTGGCGATGACAATTGCCTCCTGGGGGCATGTCTGTAAAATTCTCAGGGCTTCAGTGGCAACCCTAGTGCCAAGGACAAGACATATTGGTTTAAGCCATTTCCTCCTTGGGACACTGTAGGCCGAACAAACAAATAACATGTGGGGAATAGTTTCAGGATAAGCCTGACACAACGGGCATATCTACTGGTGAAAACTCTTGTGGGCAAGGAGCCTACCCTAAACTGATGATAGAGTTTCCTATCTAGAGGTTTTAAAATATGATCCCAGTAGGGGTCAAACACAGGTACATGCTTAACGGAAAGGAAATCTCTTGTTATGGAAGGACCTGTTGCTCTAGAAATGCGTTTCTCCATCACAAAACCCATGTAAGTAACCTTAAACTCCTTTTTAGAGGGAAAAGGAGTCGAGTCAGGATGGTCCAACAATGCACCCAGCCCCATAGCAGCCAGGGTATCTCTAATATACTGGAGCCACTTAATCTTCGATACAGTCCCAACCCCCCTGAAATCCAGGAGGGCTCTAGCATAAAGATCAAGTTCAGGGGTGGCCCACAACCTTCTCCAGAGGGCTAAAGGCCAAAATCTGACTAGGTCCTCAATATGGTGACAGCCCGGATCCAATAATAGGGGGACCAGGGGGGAAGTTTGCGGCAGACCTGTTAGAGCCCTAAAAAATGTATTTTGGGCTATAGCCAGACAGGTTAAGTCCTCATGCCCCCATAATTCTGCGCCGTATAAAACGGCACCGACCGCCTTGGTGTTATATATTGTAAGTACGGGGGCAATAGGTTTAGTATGTGAAAGTCTGTGTTCTTTGAGTAGGGCCCCAGCAAGCTGAGTGTGCTTCAAGCAAGCACATCAATTTGCGGTTTCCAGTGCAACTTTCTGTTTAGAGTTATACCCAAATAAGTGAACACATCTGTCTGTTCAAGGGCAACATTGTTCATAAGGACTTTTCCCCTGACAGCTTTTGATTAACGGAGAACCATACATTTCGTCTTTTCCACGTTTACCTCTAACTCATGATCTTGGCAGAACTCCTCAAAATGTGACAGGGCCACCTGCAACACAGATTGGGTCTTGGATAATATAAGAGTGTCGTCCGCAAACATGAGAAGGGGGAATTTCATTCCCCCAAGCATAGGAGCGTCGGTGGTTCATGTGGAATAGTCATCATCATCACATAAACTTTATAGCAATCTCAGAGATTCAAAAAAGTACATCACAGCACAGGTTCCATTTAAAAAACAATAAAACCATATAATAAAATCATTAAGAAAGGCTTATCAGTAGACATTGCAGCAAATTATTATACAATAAGTATAAATTCAAGGATAAAAAGACACAAATCAGAGTAACAACTTCCTCCGCCTGACGCACATACCATACAGAAAACGGGAGATACCGAAGACTATCAATCTACGGGTATCCGTAGACAGCAGCCTCAGGATTTCAAGATAGTGGCCCGGACCGACAGCTCTACATAGTGGTATTATCCATTTTTTCCTCAGTAATACATAATGGGGACAGAAAAAAAAGTAAATGAACAATAGATTCTGTCAATGATTTACACTCAGGACATAGATCAACTACAGGAGGATACATGCACCATCTCAAACAGAAAGAGTTAGTTGGTAGGGTCTTGTATCTAAACTGTAAAAAGAGCTTGCGGGCCAACGGAGGAGTAATTTCATCTATTGCTGTTTCAAAACATGGATCTTGTTTATAAGTCAAAACAGCTTTAGTTAGACCTGAGACATGTTCTGTTAGTTCTAATTGTACTATTTTTTCCCAGTACATCTTTTTCAGCTTGTCTCTCGAGATACTGCTCATGGTTCCTGGGCTAGACCAAAAGCTGTCCATCCCCATTTTCCCTTGGAGATCACACATGTGGGAAAACCACCTTACATATGCAGCCTGAGGAAATCTTAAGAGATGCCTTAGGGCATCCCGATAAGGATGCAGCTTGTCTGTTGTCCATAGTCTATACCAAAATGATATTATTTTTTAGTTTACTTTATGCTTTAGTTGTTTATGAGCAATATCAAAGTAAAAAGGGGAACTGGCAGGGAGATCTACAAGCGTTCTTAGGAATCCATTTTCAGCCGTGGACAAAGAAGCCATGGAACTAACACCCCAGAGTTCCGCCCCATAAAGTACTCCGCCCAAAACCTTAGTATTGTAAATGTGAAGAGCGGGGGCCATTTGCCTGGATACTGTCCTCCTGTGCATCTTACTTATGTGGGCGCACATTGTTGAATTAGTTGGAGTTTTGCTTTTTCTACCTGTGGGGTCTAGCTAATTGAAGGGGTAAGTCGAATCCCCAAGTAGTCAAAAGCTTCGACCTTCTCCAGTTTATTTCTACCCGCCCACATTGGTCTGGTCTTTGCTACATTTTTTCCTTTGTCGAAGATCATAAATTTGGTCTTGGACTCATTTAGGCTAAGGCCTCTTTCTTTGCAAAACTTTAAAAAATAATTTGAAAGTTGCTGCAATCCTTGGGGTGATTTCGAAATTAAAAGAGTGTTGTCGGCAAATAACAATCCCGGGACTCTACCTAACCCTATTTTTGGGGCGTCACAGCCATCTTTATCTAAAAACTTGACCACTCCATTAATAAATAAAGTAAAAAGTGTTGGAGCCAGCACACACACTTGTCTCACTCCTCGCTTAACTGGAAAAGCTTCAGTGACTTGACTATTGGCACCCCATCTAACCTGTGCAGAATTATCTGAGTGCAATCGTATTAAAAGGTTTAAGATATTTTATGGGACGCCCATCCCTAGTAACACCTCCCATAGTTTCTTTTGAGGAACAAGATCGAATGTTGTGCGCAAATCCACAAAAGCCACATAAAGCCTCCCTCCTTTTACAACCACTTCCTTCCAATAAATACAAATCAATCGAAACACCTGGTCCAGTGTACTGATTTTAGAACGAAAACTTGCCTGAAAATCACTTAAAATCTGAGCTTCCCTCATCCAATTTTGAACCCTACCTAAGACCTGCTTACCTGCTTGCAGAAGATTTTTTGGAGGGAGTCAATAAGGCTGATAGGCCTATAATTCAATGGGACAGATCTATCTCCTTTTTTAAAAATTGGCACGATTTCAGCTATCTGCCAGGAAGATGGAATAGGGGCACCAGCCAATATCAGGTTGGATATCAAATTTATATATAAACC
Organism: Lissotriton vulgaris; assembly: GCF_964263255.1. Lineage (NCBI taxonomy): Eukaryota > Metazoa > Chordata > Amphibia > Caudata > Salamandridae > Lissotriton > Lissotriton vulgaris. Next base: position 903,425,892 of record NC_141687.1, read on the forward strand.
CCATAACATTTTATCTTCTATATATAGATCATTAGGGATTCTATCTGGACCAGGGGCACGTGCCAACACACAAGAGGATATTGCTGTTAATGTTTCCTCCAGTGAGATGACCACATCTCCTTCTTCATGCTCCCTGGAGAGATCCATTCCCACCAATGTATTACTAGCTATATAAGGATCATCTCCATAGAGAGGGCCAAAATGTGCAACCCACTCCTCCGGTTGTATAATATACTCCAGTGTGGGTCCTTCCCCTTTTAATCAATTTGCCACATGTCTCCAAAATCCTTTGGGGTCGCTTTCCGACAGGGCCACATGTAAAGATTCCCAGAGCGAGTCTTCACACTCCTTTTTTGCTTTATCATGTTTTTTTTTCTATCCAGCTCTACTAGTAGAAATTTCTACCTGGACCCCTCTTTTAATTGCCCCAATGAGTGTCCCCTTTGCCTTCCTACAGTCCTGGTTAAACCAGGAATTCTTGTTATTATGCTTAAGGGCGATACGATGACCCTCATTGCTCCTGGTTTTTAATGGTTGGCTCAGTACACTCCTTATCTCATTGAAAAAGAGGTAAATGTAATTTGTACTTGTAAAGCGCACTAATACCCCAACTGGGGTGTCCTGGCACTGTAACGCATACCGCTGTGGAACCCTTCCTCGCTTTTCCCTGTGAAATGTCCACTCCTGGGCACCCCCAAGGTGAAGCCAGGCATCCCAGCGCTGTTGCGGCCGTTGTGGAGATTAAGCAAGCTATTACCCGGAGTTGCAGAGTGAGACCCATGATTAGAATAGGCACCGAGGCGAGAATGATCAGGTTCGAGGAAATTGAGGCCAAGACCCGCCGAGGCGGGAATTGAACCCTGGTCCCGGGCCAGACCGCTGCATCAGGGTCTGCCGCTGTAACCATTGAGCCACACTTCTCCAGGTCATGGGTGGGCCCTAGAGTTATAATAGCATCATTAAGGCAAAGACCACTCAGATCCTCAATCAGCTGCTTTGCTTTAGATTTTACTATTTCTAGGGCTTCTGGATGTTTCTCTACCCAGGTCCATTTGAAAGCTTTCTCATTATTTGCCACAGATAGTATACCCACATCGGGGTGTACCCTGGGGGTTGACTGGAATAGTATTCAACTACCCTGTCAATAAATAGTGAGAACAAGGTAGGCGCAAGGAAACATCCTTGACGCACACCCTTTTCCACCGGGAATTTATCAGCGACCTCTCCGTGTGAGCCCCATCTAACCTGGGCATAGTTGGAATCATGGAGCTTAACTAGCATCGATAAAAGCTCCAGGGGCATTCCCAGTTCTAAGAAGGTGCTCCACATTTTAGTTTGTGGAACGAGGTCAAAAGCTGATTTTAACACCATGCGCGCGGCGGTTTTCCCGTTGCGCGCTGACTTTTTTAAAAACCTGCGTTACATGACGAGCTCAGCTCGTCATGAGCGTACGAGAACCGTAACTCATGACGAGCTGAGCTTGTCATGAGCGTCGAAGGGGTTAAGTAAAGAAATGCTGCATAAAGCGTGCCACCACCTACGAGAACAACCCTCCAGTATATCATCACTAAGTATGGGCGGAAAATCCGTTCCGCTCGCGGATTTTGCGGATTTTCGGTAAATTCGCAATCCGTGAGATTCGCGAATTTCCCGCAAAATCCGCAAATCCGTGAGCAGCGGATTTTATGGCTTGCTCGCACTGTTCGCGTGAGTTCGCGGCTTCCCAGTTCAACTTCGCGCCCCGCGAATAAGCCCTAAATTGCAGAAATACGATCTTAGCAAAACTGAAACTACTTACCAGGTTCAAAAGTTCAAGCTCATCATTAGTAGCCATTTCCTGTAGTGCTTCCTGAGGGGCCCCTCCAGAGTTCAGTTGCCTACTTGCAACTATTATGTGACCCTGCTCTGACCCTCAGAATAGTTACACATATGCCACAAAGGTCCTGAATTACAGCTAAGGGAGACAAGCAGGAGCCAGGCTGGAAGTTCAAATCCAGTGACACATTAATCAGCCCCTAATTCATTATTGTCAGTTGGGGCAGGGCAGGTGTTGTAACTAATTTTGCAACAATGAAAGCACTTAGCAAGTGCAAAAGATCACTAATCAGGAAGCAGGTGCCAGCTAAAAAAATATTCTGTGACACATTAATCAGCCCCAAATTAATTCAGGTCACTTGAGGCAGGGAAGGTGTGCTTTGCTTTGCCACAATAATGTACACTGGACAACCAGAGGGTGCTGTGATGAAACAGAGGGTGGCATGGGTGGGCCAGAGGGTGGCATGAGTAGTCAGAGAGTGGCAGTGGTGACAGAGAGTGGGCAGTGATGAAGAAGAGTGTCCCAAACAGGCTGAACACGTAGAAACAACAAGTTCGCAAAACTTGCGGCCCGACAGGTAAGTTCGCGTTTGCGAAATTGTACAAAACCCTTGCGAACTGACATAAACCCGCGCGAACACAAAAAAAAAATTCTGCAAATTCGCGAGAATTCGCGGATTTTGCGGATTGCGAGTTCGCAAATCCGCAAAATTCGCGAATGCGAGATTCGCAAAATTCGCCCATGCTTAATCATCACAAACCTCAGGACCTGGTCAATCGTGCTAGTGCAGGGCTGAAACCCTTCCTGCATTGGAGATAGAATCTTAGCATCCTCTACCCACAATTGAATCCAGCATAGGACTAATCTAGCAAAAAAAATCTGTATGCAATTTAACAAGCTAATGGGCCTGTAATTACCTGGCTGCGCTTGGTCCCCCTTTTTATAAACCAGAATTATTACTTCTCCAGACCAAGTCCAGGGGATTTGCGCACCACTAGCAATGGAGTTATCCAAGAAAGTAAAGTAGTGCACCCAGTTTCCTTGTCGTGGATGAATAAATCAGCTGGCACACAGTACGGCCCGGGGCCCTGCCTCTGGGAACAAGAGAAAGGGCAGTCTCAACCTCGGAGTTGGTGAATAGCAGAGTTGGAATTGGGCTGGTTATTTTAAATCCATCTAAGTTCATATTGGTGGTGGAGAACGGTAAACGTTGTTTACAACACGGTGTTTACACCGCACGACCTTTACCACGCTGCCATTACAACACAATTCGTTACTACTACTTGCGCTGGATGGCAATGTTGGTTAAGGAATATTGTCATTTTATATACCAACACCTTACCTACTGTTACGTGGACTGGTGTTGGAATATAAAATTATAATATTCCTCAATCCGCGCCCTCCAACGTAAGTCGTTGTAACGACTTGCGTTGTAAAATCTGCGATGTAAAGTACAATGATCAAAATGATCGCATTGTACTGACATACATCCGTGGAGAACTGGGCCATAAAATACTCCGCCCACTGATCTGGCGGGACATGATTAATTGCTTTAAAAGGCGTCCCATCACTCCCCCTTTTCACCAACTGCCAGAAGTAGGTCATGTTCTTCTCTTTGCTGTCTAGGAGACCTTCACCTCACCCATATCTTTGGTTCTGATGGTCCTGGACAGATTAAGGTAGGCCTCTCGGCTGTTTTATTATACCGAGAGGCCTTTACGGCCCTGGCCTCCACCCTTTTTTTACATGTTTTAATAAAGACATTTTTTAAGTTAATAAACAGGTCACTGTGGACCTGTGGAGAAATTAAATCTATATCCGCCTGTGTGGGGCAGTTTTGGAAAAGGGAGATACATTGAGCAACCAGGTCCTTCATTATAGCAAGATCCCCATCGTTGTCAACAAGCCTGGGCCATCTTTCTCTCCTCATGTCATTGGATAAAGAAATATCTCGCAAGGGTTCACCAACCTGCTCTGTTCAATAATTATAAGATACCAAGGCCTTAATTAACAGGATCAGTGGGTCATGGCCGCTTTCCGGCCTTACCTGAACCCTCATATCGATTAAGGAGTTCTAGCATTCTACATTTAAGAAAATATAGTCTATGCGGCTATTCCTGCCACCATAGTTATAAGTGGGAGCACCCAATCTGTCCAAAACAGTCCTCCCATTAACAGCACGCACACCCCATTCCCGACACAGCCCTTTAAGTTGAAGGGCAGCTTCTGTCCATTTTCTAACTGGGCACAAATCTAAACACTGGATTCCCCACTGCTTATCCTCGTCTACACAAAGGTTACAATCCTCCGAGTCCAGCGGTTCGAAGGTGCAATTAAAATGACCCATTATTATCAAATTGCACCCCTCCCTCTGGTGCTCTATGAGGCTTTCCAGGAAAGCAACGGTCTAAGATCGCTTCCCTACCGGAAGACCTCTAGCGTACACATTAAAAACCAAGATTGCCGGTGCGTGATTTACCCGAAGCCGTAGTGTCAGGATGTCAGGGCTCTCGGTGGAGACCTTCTCAACTGTTAACCCACTTTGCTGTCTCACCCAGCATATAAGTCCACCAGAAGGTCTACCTCTCCGCCCCATCGCTGGCTTCACGAAATTTAGGAAGCCGGGATGGTGGACCTGGTCAACAGACCATGTCTCCTGGAATGCCAGTAGATCAAATTGTTCAACAAACCCAGCCCATCCGTCCAATATAATTTTAGATTGTAAGCCTGTAATATTCCAGGAACCGGGCGGGGGTTGTTTAACTTTGGACACCCTGGGGAAGGGGGAGATTTACATTCCTTCTCCTTAATAGTACCACTTCCCAAAGGTGACTGAGTAAGTGTATAGCCAGGGTCCAAACTGACTGACCTGTTTTACCTGCGCTTCCCTGCAATGTTTGTCATGAAAAGAGCACTCGCTCCCTTCATCTGCCACTAGGGGAGTGTCTCTGGATCTAATGGGGAGCTCCGGTGTATTACAAGTGGAGGGGTAATGTCCATTTCCCTTCATATCCCTAAGAGGACAGAGCCCAATGGGGGCACTAATATTGGGGCTCGGCAGTCAATCAATGTCTTCAAGAGAGGCAAGGGCGTTGAATCAATTGGAAAGGGGGATGGGATGATAGCTTTGACCAAATGGCTGCATGGGCCTCCTCCTTCCATCATAGCTAGGGACGTATGAAGGACGGTAGAAATACCCCAGGGGAAGGACCGAAATGCCTTCTCGCTCAGGAGCAGCCCCCACCCTCCCCAAAATTTGCCAGACCAAACCGGGGGAACCAAAGCTTAAAACCACACAATCACCCCGAAACGTCTTTTGAGCCTTCCCAACCCAGGGGACTCTGCGCACCATTTTAAATTCTTGAAACAATTGGTTGGTAAGCCCCGTCCTTGAACTCAATAGGTGCAGGGCTTTATTTCTTAAGGCCGGCCAATCTTCAGTTACCAGTGGGGCCAACTCAGGGACATTGCAAAGGACTTTGGTAAAGGGGTGGCTTCCGGTGGGAGATGTAAGAAGGTGGGCTCTTTTGGAACATCTAGAAGACCCAATGGAATGGAGGGAAGTGATCGTCAAACCAATGAGGCTGATTGCGGCCTCATTAGAGAAGACCCCCCTGTAGATCTGGGACTGGATGACTAAGATCCGTGACTGGAACAGAGATAATTTGTTCGTTCGGAACATCCCCTCTTACTGGCTGATCCCCACCTACCTTATGTAAAGCCCCACTCCCACCTACTAAATATGCTGTGGCTTGAGTGGGGGACGGTCAAAGTGAAGACTGTTCCAATTTGCCCTATCTATCTTCTATCTGGCTCAATTTGTGTGTCAGGGATTCGAAGAGATCGGCCATGCCCCGCATCAGTCATTTAAAAAAGGACTCCTCAATCATGTTTAAGGGACTGCTAACTACTGTGTCAGGTTGATCTGAATCAATAAAAGGAATAAACCCATCCTGCTCCCTCTGTACTGTGTTCCGTTTAACTCCTGCAGTAGACTGTAAATTAGTCTTAGGTGGGCCCCGTCCTTTTCTTTTTTTCAAAGGGGGTTCTGCTTGTTCAGCCTGCAGGGCTTTTTTACCACGTGTAGTAACCATTGCAGGCCATGAATTATTAGTAGGTGGAGATGGATATTCTAATAGGATCTCTGAACCACTACTTTGCTGGCTTAGGACAGTAGAGGGTGGTGAGGGTGGGGCCTGTGCATGTTGCCACTACCTGGGAGCTAAAGCTCAAATTTAAAATTGGAGGCAAGGGTTCTAGGGAAAGCCTTCGCTCGGTTATCTGAATCTCATGCATCAAAACCGATTCTGCCCTAGACAGAAAGGCATCAAGCGTGCCCACAATCCCCTCTCTCGCCCCTAATTTGCGCTTACAGGAGGGCCCCTTCCCCACCGAAGACATTGCCTCAAAACAGGGAAAAATACACTTCCCAAACACCAATAGAATAACAATGACAATGATCAAGAAGTCAGATATAACTCAACCCGACCTTAACAGTCTCATACAGGCCCACAGCGGGCACCCCGGCCCCCTTTTTGGCACCTCCTGGCAACATGCGTAAATCTCCTTGTCAGACCCTGGCAAAAGTCCAGAACAGGTGCCCTGCAGTAGGTAGCAAAAATGATGATAGGGGGGTGGCCCAGCCCTGCCTCTTTCTGTCTCACCCTAGCCCCCTTTTGAGCACCTCCTGGCACTCAGCGTGCAGTGCGCGACGTGCGAGCCGCACAGGACGATGGGAAATGTGGTCTGGCAGGTTCGGCCGGGTCCCGACGGCAGCAGCATACACCAGGCACCTCTCGACTCCCAGCGCCTCCCAGCAGAGACACCGCAAAGTCACAGGCAGTAAAGGACCAGTGTAGGGGCAAAAAGCAAATGCACCGGTAAAAGAAAGTGGGCATCACTTGCATGTGCCTTAAGACTGTAACTTAACCTCATATTAAATGTGCTCTGTAGGTTGCCACGCCACCCTTGCCGTATGCCTCTTCGACGTCAGGAATCCGCTAAATTTCTTTCTCCGAGATTGCAGGTCCCCATCACTCTCTGAAGACCTGCGGTAGCGGAAGCGGGAAGGCTGTGACCTTTGGTGCACCCTGGGACTCAAAGTCCCACCAGAGTGGATTGCAATCCAGAGGTGTCTTGGGAAATGTTCCCGTGTGGAGGTAAAGGCTCTGGGCTTAAGCTCCTGACAGAGTATGGAGCTGAATGACAGGAGCAAGCACCAGGCAGCAGAAAAAATGCCCCCTTCAGTTTTTGGGCGTATTTCACTGAAGCTGCTCGGCCAGCATCGGGCCAGGGCTCCTCAGCCCTGTGGGTCCACGACTCCTTGCTGCCGTCCCAGGGCTCCCTGCCCCCCTGGCACGGTAATCCGGGGCTCCCAGACGCTCCACTGCGGTAAGCTGAGGCTCCCTATTCCCTCAGCGGTAATCAAAGGCTCCGGCTCCGAGACAGACAGCGGCTCCTGTGCAGTGGCGGCGGACGGTGGGGCCCTGACTCACAGTTAGCTATGCAGTGGCTGCTATTCTTTGGTACCTTATGTCTGGTTGTTTTGGGGATCATTCAGCCGTGGCCCGTGCTGGTAAGAGTGGTGGGGTGGTGGGACAATGTGGGGGATATTTTAATAGACGACGATGAGGGAAAATAAAATAAATAATTAATTTTCCCTCATCGTAGTCTGTCGAAATCCCCTCACCCTGCCCCACCGCCCCACTGCTCTTATCTGCACGGGCTGCGGCTGGGAGCACTGCCATTATCCCAACTGACATCTGATCCAATGAGCGCACCATCAACCCAGGATTTGGGTAAACTTGTATTCCTTGTTTAGCTTGAGGTTTTGTCAGGGCTCACAGGAGGTTTCCTCCTCGTGTCCCTGTTGTGGCCCTCACTTTAACCCCTTCCTCACAGGCTTCTAAAATTAGGGCTGATCGTGCATGGACTTGGCGAGTGTGCTGGCGACGTTGGACATCTAAGAAGGCTACCAGCACACCCGCTGTTTAGCGATCTAGTTCTCCACTTCATTTTCGAGTTGCAGGTGAGGGGTGCGCGTTAACTTTCCTCGGCGCACTTCACCGAGAAACGTCCACGGAGTGAGTGCTACCTTTAGAGTGTTGTGACTAGATAGTCAGAAACCTTCGTCTGAAGCGTCGGATCTTCAGCGTCGGTAAATTCCGGAATTCGAGTGATTGCAGGTTAGTGTCTCAGGTCGGCGCAGGTTTAACGACTCGTGAAGAGTGCGCATGCTTGAAGAGGGAAGCGGTTGTTGTTTAGAGTAGTGCGCAACACTTCAGTATTGTGCCTTCTTGAAGTACGAAGTAATGCGCATGTGAAAAAGTTAGTGTCTTAGTTTCTCAGTAAAACAGATCTCAGATGTTGACAGTTATTATGAAAGAGTGCTGAGCGGTATCAGCGTCTTCCATTGTCTATGTTTAGTCAGTTCTGTTAAGGACTGTGAATTCATGAAGTTTACTTTGAAAGGTGCAAAAACAAATTGCCTACTCTTGTCAGAACTCAAGGTTCTAGTTGGGCATTCTTTGATTTGGTGAAATATACTGAGTTGTAGACAAGGTGCAGGCGTAAATTTGAGTTAGCTTTTGAGTCAGTGGTATACTCGACAAGCTTGGAGACTGGTGTTCTGACCTCAGGGACAAGAAACAATTGGCCACCTTAATCTCTTATTTAATAAGTTTATTCATTGTAGGAAGATTATTAAGGTGAAGGCTGGAATAAAAATGAGTAAGTAAAAGAAAGCAGATACATATATATATATATATATATATATATATATATATATATATATATATATATATATATATTAAGATTTGCAGTAACTGTTATCGAAGATCACTTACCTTGTCATCTTTCCCTTGAAGAGTAGTCACCAGTCTTCTACAAACCTGAAGAATAAAAGAAAAGAAATATAAGAAATAAACACACACATACAACAGAAGGGGGGGCAAGCCCTCACGAGGTTCCTGGTAAGAGAATAGAACGTTATAAACAATAAAAAATTTAATTAAAGCAGTTAAAGGTACAATTAAGTGTATATGTTTACAGACTTTTTCGAAAAGAAGAAATAACGAAGAAGAAGCAGAAGAAGAGAACTACGAAGACTACAGGGCAGTCTCTTCTCTATCCCATTCCCCTTTCCCCCCTTGGTACATACCTACAACGGAGAATCTAATTTCTTGCAGGTGAGTCTTGAGAGGGGAGTTGGAAAACAGCTTCATTCAGCTCCTGTATTGTTAAAGATTACTGAGCCCTGACAGAGTGAAGTGCCCACGTCGGCCTAACACCCAACACAGAGAATCCAGAGAGGAATGAAATCATAGTCTGGGCGATAAAACTGATCAAGCCTCCATAAAAATCCTATCTTGGAACATTACTGGAGCAAAAGATATCTTAAGTGACAAAGGCAAAACCGAGTCCTGGGAATCAAATGAAATCATTGTACTACAAGAGACATGGGTAACTACACCTGTTAAAGTGCCAGGTAGAATAGGTCATCACGTTAGTGCCACTCGAACTGGAAATGGGCCCATCTGCTGGTATAGGTACAATCATACTTATCAATATATATGCACACCCGAAAAGAACAATAAAACAAGAGCTTTTCAAAAAAGTCAGCGTTGCTATAGCTGAACTTCGCTTCGAACATCCAACCTGGGAGATAATTCTCACAGGAGACTTCAATTCTAATTTATTACATGCCCATGAAGAGGAAAAAAATATCATTACTGCTAATGAAATATGGGCAGTAGAAATACAGGTGATACCGCTGGCTAAACGAATGGATAAAGTGGGTCAGCAACTAATGTGGGACCTTGAGCAGTTAGGCATGCGCGTGTTAAACGGGAGAATAAAACAGGATAGACCTGCCAACTGCACGTACATTGGCCCCAGTTCAAGCTCAATCTTGAACTACACTATCGTCACTCTTCCCCTCCTTGGGTTAACTACGAAGTTCTAAATCATATGCACACCTGATAGTGACCATTCGGCCCAGCACATCGAACTTAAAATAACCCCTCAGAATCATCTAGAGGCCACAATAATAGCAGAGGAAACTTCAACGATAAATTAAAAAAGTTTAAGGAGGACGTCTGCCACACTACCACAGATAGCGTTAGACGCAAAAAATCTAATGCTAATGCTCTCCCCAGAAAACCGAACCGACCGTTCAAACTTTTCTGAATAAATTACCAAAAGTTGGAGTTAACACTAAAAAGACACAGAAAGGTAACAACAACATCCATCTCAGTCAGGCATTATGTGCCTTGAGAAGGTGCTTCAGACAGTCTCTGAGAAGAGCTCAAGGTCATAACTTCCAATCTAAAGTATGGCAGGATGTACGCTCTCTAAAGAAATTATACAAGAAACAAATTTGGATTGGAAAAAAAAATAAGGACATTGATTTCTGGACAAAAATAGTATATAATGTAAAAAAATCTGACTCTAGAGCATTCTGGTCGCAGATAAATTCAATGAATAGAACCTCAAACATCATAAGTACGACTTGCGTTTCGGAGAAGGCATGGGTCCAACATCTAATTGTTACATTCTCAATAAACTTCATGACTCAGCCATCATCAGCTGTAATTGCCTCCAACTTGACAAACTTACTGGATAAGAAAAATGAAGATCTGGGCCAAACCACTCAAGACAAAGCAGGCATGGAAATATTGCGAATTATAAAGAAAAGTAGGCAAGATAGTGCCCCAGGACCGAACGGTGTTCCACAGGCAATCTATAAGCAAGATCCACATTTTTGGGTCAGCAATCTTAACAATTTGTTCCGGACGATCAATGTCACCAGTAACATTCCGGAAAGCTGGAGAGGTGCGATCATTAACCCGATATATAAGGGAGGGGATCATAAGGATCCAGCAAATTATCGCCTGATTGCGCTGATAGACGCAGAGGCCAAATATTACGCTTCATTGGTTCTAACTGATCTTGTAAAATGGTCCGATGATAATAACAAAATCCCCGTAAATCAGTCAGGGTTTTGACGTGGCATAGGCACAATGGCAAATGTCATGGCAATAAGCTTGATTGCCGAAAAAAGCCTACAAGACCATCAAACTTTACATCTATGTTTTGTGGACTTCAAGGCGGTCTTTGACCGTGTCAGCCGTCAAACATTATGGGCCAAACTACAGCAACAGGGCCTGCCGGACGCGATCTTAAACCCAATTATGGACCTCTATACCAACACCTGGATGCAGGTTAAGATCGGTAATGGCCAAAGGTTAACAAGGAAGATCGCAACCAGTGAAGGATTAAAACAAGGCTGCATCTTGGCCCCTCACCTGTTTAATCTATTTATGGCAGATCTGACTCCAAGGCTAGATGGGGTCAATGCACATCCTCCACGGCTAGGAACTTTGGCCCTCACGCATCTATTCTATGCGGACGATATTGTCCTCCTCTGTCAAACTAAACCAGGGCTGCAACGTCTCATGCATGAGCTGGACGGATACACCAAAACTAATCTGATGGAAATAAACAGCACAAAAACAAAGATCATGAAGATCATGATTATAACGCATCGTCGTCCTAAACAGCTGAACTTCACAATTAACAACATGAACCTGGAAGTAGAGGACAGCTATAAATATTTGGGGATACATCTGGACAAACGGTTCACATTCTCCACGCACTTCGACGCTATTGAAAAGAAGTGAGCAGCTCTATTGCATGCATTTTGCAGCCTATCAAAACAGCTAAAAGGCCCCTTGTTCACTCCCCTTCTTACAGTTATTAAAGCCAAGTTACTTCAACGATAGCATACGGTAGTGTGGTACATAACGGAAGAAGTGCACCGCTACTAGATAAAATCCAAATAAGAGTGTACAAACGCGTATTCTGTTTACCGTGCAACGCATCACCAGCACAGGTAGGCCTCGAATTTGGTCTACAGTCCCAAATATTGCATAAAAAATATGAATCAATCAAAAATTGGTACAACAACTGGCTCAATTGCGACAAAGAAATTAATTCTGCTATTTGGGAAGCCCGGCAAAGCAACGCCAAATCCAACTACGTGAAGTACCTAAACTCTTCCCTGACAAGCACTGAGATCACACCTGTTTGGCAAAGGAAATTACCAGCATCAGCATTTAAGCAGCTTGCAAAAAAAGCAGCCAATACGCACTTTTTGATTGAGGACAAATTGACATTAAGACGGCGTGCACATGCCTGGATGATAATACAATCCTATAAAAGACCAGTACCAGCAGCTTATTTAGGTCTCGCTTTCCCTCCACACTTAAAATTAAAGTATTTGAAGCTACGCATGGGAAATTTGCCAACAAACGCTGACCAACCAGGCTGGAGGTCTCCTGGCCCGAAGGATTGCAACTTATGCGGCGCGGCAGTGCAAGACATGATCCACTTGATTTGCATTTGCCCAAATTGGACACAAACCTATGGGAACGTTCGCTGTCAACCACTTTACCAATAGTAGACCCAGATCCTTCTAAAGCTGAAGTCCAATTGCATAAATGGATTAACGATTCCCTTAATGCAGTCTTGCCACTCAAACCTCTCCCATCCAGCAGAAAATCCTCCAAACTGCCGTGGTTTACTCAGGAATTACGTGAACTAAGAAAGAAAGGCAAAAGGCTAGAGCGCCAATGGAGAAAAAACTGGAACACAGAAGACAGAAGTGAATACAGAGCCCATATCAGGCTCTATAAAAACGCGTTAAAAACAGCGCAGGCCTCCTACTTCGAGGATCAAATAGCCTCAGCGGCCAATTCCGCAAAAGAGACCTACCGCATAGTTAATCTCCTCACCAAAATACAGGACCCACCGCCGACTCCAGACCTGGAGGGCGTAAAATGTAACCAGATGGCCGAATTTTTCTCGGCAAAAATCGAAAAAATCCTGACCTCCCTACCAGCCCCTTCCATCTCACAAGGATGCCCTATTTTCTCTCCTCTCCAAGACGCCCCGAGGCTATCCTCCTTCCCCCAAATCACCACCGAAACGTTTCTTAACATCTTACATACGGTCAAAAGTGGTGCTCCGTCAGACCCAGCCCCGATCAGTAAACTCAAGCTGGTGGCCTCTACTGTAGCCGCCCCCTCTCACCAACTTGATCAATGCCTCTTTCAAAACTGGCACAGTCCCGGCAAACTGGAAAAAAGCCACAGTCAAGGCTCTTATAAAAAAACCGCATCTAGACCCCATGGACCCATCTAACTTTAGACCTATCTCTCTGCTGCCGGCCATTAGCAAAATCGCCGAACGTGTAGCAAACCAACAACTTTCCGAGTTCCTAGAAACCAATCACCTCCTCCGCCAATCTCAGACAGGCTTCAGACCGGGACAAGGGACCGACACTGCACTGTTAGCCGTGGTCGAAGAAACTAGGAGCATAATGGACGCAGGAGGATCAGTGGCAGTGATCCTCCTCGACCTAAGTGCCGCCTTCGACACGGTGGACCATGCAACCCTTATACACCGGCTTGGGCTGATAGGAGTGGCGGATTCCGCCTTAGCTTGGATTACATCCTTCCTCGAAGATAGGTCTTTTCAAGTGGCAGATGGGTATTCCATCTCCAAGGCTCAGGCACTCAAGTGTGGGGTGCCTCAGGGATCTTCCCTGAGCCCCACACTTTTTAATGTATACATGGCACCCCTCGAGGATGTTGTCAAACCTTTTGGCATCAATTCGATAATGTACGCCGACGACACTCAGCTCGTCGTTTCCCTTAACCAATCAGACAACTCCCTCTCTAATCTATCCAGTTGTCATGAGAAGGTTCACCAGTGGATGTGCGACTCCCGGTTAAAACTAAACGGTGAGAAATCAGAAATACTCCTCTTGGGAAATCCAAAATAAATCCCCTCATCCCTTCCCTGGCCGCCATGCATGGGAACTCCACCAACCCCCAAATCCGAGGTAAAGAGCCTGGGGATATGGCTGGACCAGGATCTCAGTTTTAAGACTCAAGCTAGGAAAACTGCGGGAACCTGCTTCGGCCTCATAAAGATGGCACGAAAGATTCTCCATCTACTCCCCCACCAATCCAGGAAGCTCCTGATGCAGGGGCTGGTGAACTCCAGATTAGACTATGGAAATATATTGTATCTGGGGGCTCCAGCCTCTGTCATCCACAGACTTCAATGTGCACAAAATGCGGCTGCAAGAATCCTCACAGGAACTACAGCGAGGAGCTCGGCCAAACCAGCCCTTAGAAACCTGCACTGGTTGCCAGTAAAAGAACGGGTGAACTTCAAGACCCTGTGCATGGCCCACAGAATAATGCACAATGAAGGCCCCCCCATTCTCAGACCACTTCTGACACAGCACCAGTCAAGTAGACAATTAAGATTTAACTCCTTATCCCTCGCAAACGTCCCCAGAATTAGGAAGGCCAGAACCGGCGGTCGCCTGTTCTCATACAATGCCCCTAGACTGTGGAACTCCCTCCCACTCTCTCTGAGGCAAGAACACAACCACCTCAGGTTCAGGAAGCGACTAAAGACCTTGCTCTTCCCATAAATTCCCCCTGATCACTTCTCCCCCGTTTCCCTACCTTGCTGGAGCTTTGGTCACTAGCGCTGGGATGCCCTAGGGTAGCTACGCGCTCTATAAATCCCAATCAAATCAAATCAATGCTGGAGCATGATCGTCGGAGTTTACTCAGGGAAAAGTTCAATGCCGCTCAGGGATAATAAATGTGCTGGACTCAATTCATCTGCCGAATTATTGAATATGTAATCAACTTTGAAAATGTACTTAAAAGTTAATATGAACACGAACTTTTGAACTCTGATATTGCGAACTGCATTGGCTGATTTATAATCTGTTACCTAAACTATTTATGAATATCGAAAAAAAAAAGAAAAAAAAATCGGGGGAAAATCACAAGTTATTAACTTGCATAGGAAAACCCCTGGAGCTGTGCTTTTATCTTTTCTACTTGTGGTAGTTTTACAACCAGTATTTTATGTATAATAGTGCACAAAGGAAAGTGGTTTTATTAATTGGTATTAATTGGTATATTGTAACGGTTTTTATTAACTATACAATATGAATTTCTTACTCTAACACCCGAGCAGATTGACTGCAGAATTTGATTTAAAAAATCTGGGAGACATTTTGGGAAATATCCAGAGAAGTTTAGAAGAAGTTAGAGAAGAAAACCAAATTCTCAGACAGGAAGTGATAACCTTAAAAATGGGCGGAACTGATTTAGGGGCTAGTCCAAAAACCTTTACGTTTCAGAATCCAAGATCAGGCGCTAGCACCTCAACCTTAACCCCCACGCAGGTTATTCACTCATTATCACCAGTTATTCCCCTTGCCCCACCAGAGAGAATTAATGGGGACCCTCAAAAGGCTCAGACCATTTGAACGCAGTGTTCCCTACACTTTATGTGCAGACCAACAATTTTCCCTGATGCACAGTCTTGTGTTGCATTCATATTGTCGTACCTCAGTGCAGACGCGGCCTCATGGTCTATGCACTTAGTCACTACAGATGATCCGATTTTATACAATCTCGAAGACTTTAAGAAAGAGTTCCTTTGAATATTTGAGAAGGAGGGCTTCACAGGCAACAGATAACGAATTACTGGAGTTAAAACAGGGAAACCGAGAGCTGATTACTTATCTTGCCCAGTTCAACAAGTTAGTGGTGGAGACAAACTGGCCCGAAAACAAGAGAGCAGCAGTTTTCTATTGAGGTCTAAGAGACGAGTTGAAAGATGCGTTATCACAGATCCCCAATAGGCCTACAGAGATATCGGAATTGGTGGATTTGGCATTAGAGATCGATTTTCAACAGGCAGAACGAAAAGGTGAAAAAAGAAGAGAGTTTCAACCAAGTATTCCTCGGTTCGATCGAATATAGACAGAATCCACTTTTGGTGGACTTGTATGTCTTGAGATGTTCAGCAGTATGTTTTGGGATGCGGGGTCGGTGCACTGGGAAAATCTGAGAGACAAGCTCCTATGAGTCTTTTGCAACCCTTACCCACACCACCATACCCTTGGCACATGGTGTCTTTAGATGTCATAGTGCACTTACCCTCTTCCCAAGGTTTTGATACAATTTTAGTATGTGTAGACACCTTTAGTAAGATGGCACATTTCATTCCCCACAAGGGTACACCTACAGCAAAACAACTGTTCCAACTTTTAAATAAAAATATCATTCGTTTGCATGGTGTTCTTAAAATCTTGATCACTGATAGAGGTTCGCAGTTTTTATCTCACTTTTGGAAGGCCTATACTAAAGGCCTTGGTGTTAATCATCGCTACTCTACTAGTTTCCATCCATAAACCGATGTTCAAACTGAGAGAACCAATCAAGAGTTGGAGCAATACCTTAGACTCTACTTATTGGATGAGGAAGGGGATTGGCCTGACTATTTGTGGACAGCCGAATTTGCTCATAAAAATGCACAAAATGTATCCACTGGTTATTCACCTTTCTTCATGAATTCTGGTAGACACCCCAATTCACAAGTAGTATTCAACAATGTAAATGTTCCAGCAGTCCAAGACATTGCTCGCCACCTAACTAGAATCCATCACACTGCAACACAAAATCTGACCTCGGCAAAAAATCGATACAAACATTTTGCTGATTTAAAACGTAGACGCCAACCTGACCTTAAGATAGGTGATAAAGTCTTTACGAGCTCCGGATGGAAATGCAAATCAGAGCCATTCGAGGTCCTATGTCCAAAGAAGAAAAAGAGAAAAGATGCCAGAATAAACTCTGCATGTATTGTGGTGGAAGCGGACACTATGTACAAAATTGTCAAAAAAGACCAAAGATTCCTATTCGGGAGAAGGAAAACTTGCAGCACCACCAGTGAATGAAGTTGAGCTGGTGGATGCAAGTAATAAGACAACTCCAGTGAATTATC
Organism: Lissotriton vulgaris; assembly: GCF_964263255.1. Taxonomy (NCBI): domain Eukaryota; kingdom Metazoa; phylum Chordata; class Amphibia; order Caudata; family Salamandridae; genus Lissotriton; species Lissotriton vulgaris. Next base: position 903,442,594 of record NC_141687.1, read on the forward strand.
AACTAGCTAATACATTACAGGTATCTTCACCACATCTAATATTATTTGTAACATTAAAATTCAGGAACGTAGTGTTGACTGAAGTCACGATTATGATGGATTCCTGAGCCACTGGAAACTTTTGTGACCAGAATTTCGGTAAACACATTGGGTTGTTATCCATTAAGAAGGAAAAAAGCGAAAGAGTTAGAGCAGTGGATGGAACTGATTTGACTTCTGGTCCCATCACTAATCACACTGAGCCTGTGCCTTTAATAACAGTGGACAGACATCAGGAGATCCTACAATTTAACCTCATAGATGCTCCGCAGTTTCATTTAATCCTCGGTTTGCCCTGGTTAACTAAACATAATCCAACAATTGACTGGGCAGCCAGGACGATTAAATTGAATTCGGAATATTGTGTCAAACATTGTTTTGAGGAGAGGGAACTTCAGTCGGAATCCAGTTTAGCTTTGCAACTTTGTGAAGATGGAGTATCTGTATGCTTAATTCAAACGAACAAACTACCAGAGGAATTGAAGTATTTTGCAGACGTATTTGATGAGGTTCAAGCAGAACAGCTACTGCCCCACAGATCCTACGATTGTAGAATTGACTTGGAACCTGGGGCAAATTTACCCTGTAGCAGAGTGTATGCCTTAACTGAGAAAGAAAATCTCCACTTAAAGGAATATTTGAAGAAGAATCTTGAAAATTGTTTCATTAGGCCATCACAATCCCCGGTATCGTTTCCACTCTTCTTCGTTTCAAAGAAAGGAGGAGAACTCAGAACGTGCATAGACTACAGAGGAATCAACAGGATAACAGTGAAAAATCGGTATCCTTTACTACTCATTTCCGTACTCATCGACCAAGTAAAGGAAGCTAAAGTTTACACGCGACTAGATCTACGCAGGGCTTACCATCTAGTTCGTCTTTGAGAGGGTGATGAGTGGAAGACGGCGTTTAAAACTAAATATGGCCTTTATGAATATTTAGTAATGCAGAATGGTCTCTGCAACGCCCCTGCTGCATTCCAATACTTTATCAACGACGTATTAAGTGACTTTATCGATCAGTGTGTCATAGTATACATCGACAACATATTAATCTACCCAAACAATGAGGAAGAACATTTGACACAGGTTCGAGCGGTGTTACAATGTCTAAGAGAAAATTCCCTCTATGCCAAGTTGGAGAAATGTCTGTTCAAAACTGACACTGTAGAATTTCTTGGATTTGTCCTTTCCTCGGCTAGAAAAACAATGGATCAAACAAAGGTGCAACCTGTGATGGATTGGAAGTCTCCCACTAGTGTAAAAGAAGTACAAAGCTTCATTGGATTTTCCAATTTCTATCGAAGGTTTATCCACGATTTCTCTAAAAAAATTCTTCCCTTGACACGCTTGATAAAAAAGGGGGTACCATTTAAATGGTCAGACGAAGCTGAAATGGCCTTTAAACAATTAAAGAAAAGTTTCACCACAGCCCCCGTATTGCTACATGCAGACCCAACTGAACCATTTTATGTGGAGACAGATGCGTTAGATTCAGCTATCGGAGGTATACTTTCCCAACGGCACAGAGATACTGGACAATTACATCCTGTTGCCTTTCGATCACGTAAGTTAAATCCAGCTGAATGCAACTACACCATCACAGAAAAGGAACGTTTAGCCATAAAAGATCCCTTCAAGGACTGGAGGCATTATCTCATGGGTGCTAAACATACGGTAACTGTCTTCACAGATCATCGTAATTTGAAATTCCTACGTTCGGCTAGAACCCTCACTCTGCGATAATTTCTTTGGACGCTTTATTTTGCAGACTTTGATTTTGTTATAACCTATCGACCAGGAGTGAAGAATGGTAAGGCAGATGCTTTCTCCCGACTGGATACAGATAATCAAAAAATAATTGAAACTGCACACCAATAATTCCGGATGATAAAATTGTCGGAACCATAACCCTAACCTCTTTTGAAGATCATGTACGAAATGCAATGACTGCTGCTGAAATTGAAGCCTGGATTGCTGAAGATTCCCAACGTACCCTCCACAATGATTTGCCGTACCAGGGAACAGCCTTGTTCTTACCTACGAGAAGTCTTCAAGAACAAGCAATGAAAGAGTGTCATGGTCATCCAATGGCAGGTCATAAAGGGATCCAAAAAACCAAAGAATTGGTCAAACGTCGCTTTTGGAGGACTTGTATGTGTCGAGATGTTCAGCAGTATGTTTTGGGATGCGGGGTCGGTGCACTGGGAAAATCTGAGAGACAAGCTCCTATGAGTCTTTTGCAACCCTTACCCACACCACCATACCCTTGGCACATGGTGTCTTTAGATGTCATAGTGCACTTACCCTCTTCCCAAGGTTTTGATACAATTTTAGTATGTGTAGACACCTTTAGTAAGATGGCACATTTCATTCCCCACAAGGGTACACCTACAGCAAAACAACTGTTCCAACTTTTAAATAAAAATATCATTTGTTTGCATGGTGTTCTTAAAATCTTGATCACTGATAGAGGTTTGCAGTTTTTATCTCACTTTTGGAAGGCCTATACTAAAGACCTTGGTGTTAATCATCGCTACTCTACTAGTTTCCATCCATAAACCGATGTTCAAACTGAGAGAACCAATCAAGAGTTGGAGCAATACCTTAGACTCTACTTATTGGATGAGGAAGGGGATTGGCCTGACTATTTGTGGACAGCCGAATATGCTCATAAAAATGCACAAAATGTATCCACTGGTTATTCACCTTTCTTCATGAATTCTGGTAGACACCCCAATTCACAAGTAGTATTCAACAATGTAAATGTTCCAGCAGTCCAAGACATTGCTCGCCACCTAACTAGAATCCATCACACTGCAACACAAAATCTGACCTCGGAAAAAAATCGATACAAACATTTTGCTGATTTAAAACGTAGACGCCAACCTGACCTTAAGATAGGTGATAAAGTCTGGCTTTGTACTAAAAACCTAAAATTGAAGGGTACTCATAAGTTTCAACCCAGTTTAATTGGCCCTTATCCAATAGCAGAAATTATCAATCCAGTTACATTTAGGTTAACCCTTCGAAGTACTGCTAGATTTCATCCAGTCTTTCATATATCCCTACTTAAGAAAGTCCATTCCACCTTGCGACAAAAACACCCACCTCCGCCTCTGGTTGTCGATGGTGAAATTGATTATGAGGTCAAGGGCATTTTATATTCTAAGAAGCTTGGCACTGATCTCCTCTATCTCATTGATTGGAAATGCTGAAGAACGATCCTGGGAACTCAGTTCTAATAATGTGCATGCTCCTCGATTGATCAAAGCATTTCCATGCTAAGTTTCCGGATAAGCCAAGATTGGAGGAAACCCTGTTGGAGGGGGGTACTCTCAGGGCTCACGGGAGGTTTCCTCCTCGTGGCCCTGTTTTGGCCCTCACTTAAACCCCTTCCTCACAGGCTTCTAAAATTAGGGCCGATCGTGCATGAAGTTGGCGAGTGTGCTGGCGACGTTGGACATCTAAGATGGCCGCCAGCACACCCGCTGTTTAGCGGTCTAGTTCTCCACTTCATTTTCGAGTTGCAGGTGAGGGGCGCACGTTAACGTTCCTCGGCGCACTTCACTGAGAAACTTCCACGGAGTGAGTCCTACCTTTGGAGCGTCGTGACTAGATAGTCAAAAACCTTCGTCTGAGAGGTCGGGTCTTCAGCGTCTGTAAATTCTGGAGTTCCGAGTGACCGCAGGTTAGTGTCTGAGGTCTGCGCAGGTTCCTAGACTCGTGAAGAGTGCACATGCTTGAAGAGGGTACGGTTGTTGTTTAGAGTAGTGTGCAACACTTTAGTATTGTGCCTTCTTGAAGTACTAAGTAATGCGCATGTGACAAAGTTAGTGTCTTAGTTTCTCAGTAAAACATATCTCAGATGTTGACAGTTATTATGAAAGAGTGCTGAGCTGTATCAGCGTCTTCCATTGTCTATGGTTAGTCAGTTCTGTTAAGGGCTGCGAATTCATAAAGTTTAGTTTGAAAGGTGCAAAAACAAATTGCCTACACTTGCCAGAGCTCAAGGTTCTAGTTGGGCATTCTTTGATTTGGTGAAATATACCGAGTTGTAGACAAGGTTCAGGCGTGAATTTGAGTTAGCTTTTGAGTCAGTGGTATACTGGACAACCTTGGAGACTAGTGTTCTGACCTCAGGGACAAGAAACCATTGACCACCTTAATCTCTTATTTAATAAGTTCATTCATTGTAGGAAGATTAATAAGGTGAAGGCTGGAATAAAAAATGAGTAAGTAAAAGAAAGAAGATACATATATATATATATTAAGAATTGCAGTAACTGTTATCGAAGATCCCTTACCTTGTCATCTTTCCCTTGAAGAGTAGTCACCTGTCTTCTACAAATCTCGGCTGGTATGCCCGAAGCGGCGTAGCCGGGGCGCGCCTTTTCCCGCCCAAGAGGGGTTGTCCTAGACACCTACACCGATGGCCACGCCCAGTAGGCGTACCGGCGGAGGGTACACGCCCTCCCGAAGAAGAATAAAGAGAGCGGGAATCCGAAGAAGCGACCTCTTGTTCCTGTGCTTGGAAGCTGCACCCACTCGTTGCACGTGAGCCTTCGACGGAACAAGGAGCAATTTTGACCCACCCACCAGCCCCTTATGGCAATGTTTGTTTTGCAATAAAGTTTTGGCTCGGATAACATCTTCCTTCCCTCCGTATAGAAGAAAATGAATGTCTAGTTTAAGTATGTAATTTATGTTATAGGCACTGTTTTCCTTAGGAGTAATCAATTGATACGAGTAGACAGGATGATATTTTCTCCCCTAGTAGGTCAACAAATGTCGTATTTATTTTTTGGTCGGGCGGTAAGGTCATGATCGGTGAGCAGTAATTTCAAGGTCCCTAGAGGGGGGCGCCACCCACTATGGATGGGAGCGCCTGGGGGGAGGTGGCCATTGGCCCCTCCCACTGGGAGGCGGCACCCACTAAGGATGGGTCGCCTATGGGGAGACGGCCATAGGCCTCTTCCAGGGGAGGAGGCGGCTATATACCCCTCCTATGAATTTCCCGGGGCCCGGATATCCGCGACAGCGGATGTGAGAAAGAGTGTGGGGTGGGGGGGGGAGTCCACGCTGTCCTTCCTACAGATACCTCACACGGGTGCTCGGACGACCTTTAAGATGGCGTCGAGCTGAAATGAGGGCCCCCAACAAGACAAGGGAAATTGAAGTTGGCACGGAGGGTACAGTCCTCTGCGCGGCTGCCACTCACACCGTGAGGGTGAGAGTTTTTGGTAGTAGGGATCTGACACCGGTTGTGACCTTGCCGTTGGCCCTTAATGCTAGGATGTACAATTTTAATTTAGAATGTATGCATTTGCAGGATGTTAGACTCGGCTAGGAAACCTTTGTATTAGAGATTTGTTAAGGTTAGCCAATGAACATGTCTTCATCGAAATGTAATAAATGAAAATTGTACATGATATGAAACTTTTATTTAATGTTTTAATTTTGTTTCATATTTTAATAAATACGGCCGGGAGGGTGACTCCCTCCCGCCTTCCAAAAGTTCAGAACTGCGTCCGTCTTCCCATCCTTGGGGATTGTGTTGGGAGGGGGTGACGGGCATCCCAGCCATATGTATTTTAATGGTTTATAAGTGAATATCACATTGCAATTTGTGTCTGGCTTCTCTTCTCTCTTCTTTGCATCTCTTTCTGTTATAAAGGAAGGGACCATGTCTCGTGCCTGTGACAGGGGGTTCCCTAACCTTTTCTTCGTGACACCATTCTGCTGCGACCGGGATCTCGGATAAGACCTTTTGCACTTTATTTATAATTTATTGTATTTCTTATTTTGCACAGTTAGTAGGTGGGAGGGGGCAATGATTTTAGATGGGTTGACAATGATTTTAACTTCCTGACACTCACGACACAAGAAGGCCTTGGAGCACATGTTGGTCATGCGCATATTCTTTTCCCACTAACTAGTGCTAGATAACAGATTCAACATACACCAACATGTTGGGGATACCTGTAGAAAGTCTGCACCCCTAGACAACATCCTGATTTACCAGAGGATCACCAATAATGGGATTACCCACTAGTCAGGGTATACCGTTTACAGACATATCAGCCACATGGCAGCTCTGGCACCATGTTTAATTGATTTGCCCAGCTCAATCAACGCAGCATGTCCACGAGCCATACATGTTTCACATACATGTTGAAAATCGACCCTGAATATTCCTGCACCTTACAAGGTGGGAATACAGTACGAGAACATGTCTGTCGCGCCACACGAACAAACTCCTACTAATCAGGGAATATCTCTGTCACCACGTCCGAGGCTACCTTGGGAACATGAGTGCTATAATTATCTGAAATAGCTCCATTGCACCCCACACGTTAGTGCAGATACCGCTATACAGGTCGTTATGAAACACGTTTGAGTCTTGCACCTTCACAACTACATTAACCCGCATGCTCCACAATGGATTTTCCGCGTACCATTTATGTAATGTATACCGTGGATAAATTGCTTGGAGTGGCTTAACATGTGATGAAATGTACATGTAGAACGCAGTACTGTCCACTTGATTTGCATGTAAGGCTAACATCAACGTTGTCGAACAGTAATTTGACTACGCCAAGATAGCGACCATGTACAAAGACGGAAACTCGGATTAGCTGTATTATGTCTGTTGTCTATGTCTACACATACAGGAAGTGTATGAAAGAAACTGCAACCCGCTACTCTGTTGTATGATCAAAACTCTTCGGAGTTGTAAAGCGTCACTGAGGGTTTATTATGTTAATAAACCCCCATATGTCACTTTGGTGTCCTGTTGGGTTACTTGCTATAGACCTGAGAGTGTGATTGGAACTTCGTTTTTGATTTATAATATATAATATATATAAATACTTAATAATATTTTTTAATCATTATTTTAATAACTCATACATTGTTAAAAAATATCTTGTAAATTACAAATACATCTCTACAAATAAAACAATAATATAAATAAAAATGTAATAAATGTATTTAACAAATTAAAAAACTACAATTAGTGTTACTACATTAACTAAAAAAATACAAAAAATATTACATAGCAGAGGGAATAAAATTATTATTCCAACATCAAACAGTACAATAGTAGGGTAAATGTTGGATAGCATAGGGGTAAAAATTACTATTACCACTCCAGCGAGCGCAACAGTAGGGAAAGTGTTGGATAGCGTAGGGGTAAAAATTATTATTCCCACTCTAGTGAGTGCAATAGTAAGGAAAGAAGTGGATACCGAACGGGTAAAAATTATTATTCTGTAAAGACCTTACACCGTGTAAGGTTGAATCTCAAGCACTCCTGTGGGCAACATGGTTGCTGTTTCAGTGAAGGTAAAGCAAATGGAAAGGTTTTTATCTCTGGGTTGGTGTCAGTATTTAATTCAATCGTTGGTTTACAATATAGGCTGAAAGTAAAATAGGCCTGTATTCTATAACTAGTCTTTTTTCTTTCTCTGTTCACAAGTTTCCTCGCTTCAGACTATTGCATTTAACACGGGACTACGTGTGTGCAGCCCTTTCTTTAGTTTAGTTTCTCCCTTTCGGGATCAAGTGTGTTGTCTTCTTTCCATTTTTAGTTCCTTGTTTATTTCCCTTGCGTCTTCTGAGTTTTGTTAAAACACGGCGACCGTATGCATACAGAGCTGGTCATTCCTTCGTACTTTGGTATGCCCCTATTGTTGCACGTTGCGGTAAGCGTTGAGAACAAGCTCCCATATACTGTGTGTTTCATTTGTCTTTGTCACATCACCTGCATCGGCACCGAGTGATTTTCGGCACCTTATGTCACAACACTTTTTCAATCAACCTCGGCCTCATTCGCGATCACGCATTTAGCCACACTTTGCTTTAGTACTTTTTCCTCACTCTCTATTTCCCTCGGTTCCCTCAGGACGTAGCTAGCAGGTTTTTTCTCCAAATTTATTTACTAGCTTTTCTATCGTTTTCACAGGTACTTGGTATCTTCAATGACTGTCATCTCCACACTCTGAGTTTTCACCAGCTCTAATCACTTTTGTATTAATCAAATTTGCGATGAAGTTTACAAGTGTCACCTCGTTTGAAGTTCACCTTTCACATTCCCTGTTGGTTCTTCAGCCAATTTATTGCGTGTGTTTAACACCACCCATGCGTTCCGTTTACTTTTCTGCATATACTAAAGTATGAGCCACCATTTCACTTAGGATTTGATGCATTCTCTCCCTCCCGGGTCAGCAATACATGGATTTTCATTTGTTTTCTTGCAGAATTTCCCACTGAAGAAGAGCTGTGCTCGAAATGCATAGGGGATATAAGTTATAACGTAACCATTCAATAATGATGAATAATTGAAAATAACTACTATTGAGGTCTCATACCTGATGATCTCAGCTTGGATGTTTGATCATATGATGCAATATGATGTAAACCAACGATTGAATTAAATATTGACATCAAACCAGAGATAAAAACTTCCATTTTCTTTACCTTCACTGAAACAGTGACCACGTCGCCCACAGGAGTGTTTGAGATTCAACCTTACACGGTGTAAGGTCTTTACAGATATTGATTTCAGCCCCTCTGGGATCAGGAGGTGAACATCCCGAGCACCCTAACCTTGAGAAACTTCAATTGACTGATTTAAATTAGAATACCCTCAGGAGTGCAGCGGTTTCAACTCTTTCTAAAAATTACTATTCCCACTAAAGTGAGTGCAACAGTAGGGAAAGTGTTGGATGGCGTAGGGGTTAAAATTACTATTCCTGTTGGCTTGAGGCGTCTAGATGGTAGTCGTACTCTAAGATCGCTCCGGACCCCACCGTCATCCGCCTCGAATCCAGCTACCATCGGCGCACATCCAGACCCCCTACCTGGTCATAGCACCATCCCCATCTGGTGAGGCTCACAGTCAGCTGATCTTGTGTGGATCCGTGGTGCCTATGATCTCTCGTGGCCCACTGCCTGTTGCGGCCTGTCACCTCCGGCCTGTCACCTCTGCAAACACAGCTTCTACCCAGTGTGCCAGCGGCTGTTTCAGAGGTGGCCGTCGGTGTTTGGGGCCGCTCAGCGCTCACTGCCTCTGCTCTGCGGGGGCCACCAGCTGGAGCAAGACCCGCTCAACCGTGCCTCGAGCCCCTGGCCTAGGATCGGCTGGCGTATCGGCCGGCGCTGGGTCGCTAGAGGCGACAGTGAGGGCCCACTAATTGTATGCCCGGCCGGGCCATGGGATGTGGGCATCGCTGCTGCTCTGCGAGGCGAATGGGGGACCCAGCTTTCATACCGGGCACCGTCTGCGGTACAAGACAAGGACCCCGCCCCCTTTTCTTAATGTGAGGAGTGCGGCTGACTGAGGCCGGGCTGTCCCCGTTGGCCGCTGGTGCTGCAGGGAATCGGCTGAGGCAAGAGCACCAGATGCGGGTCCTCCCCCACCCCCGTCTCCCACCGTGAGGTCTCCTGCGATGTGTGGGCCGACTGAGACCGGGCTCCTCCCGCTAGTGGTTGGTGCTGCCCAGAATCTGCTGACCACGCCGCCTGTGTGGAACGGCCCTGATTGTCCCGGCTGCGGTGGGCCTGTGGTCTGGCAGCCCGTGTGGCCTCCAGTGGATACTCGGCCGGCACGTTGGCCGGCACTGTCACAGGAGGGGCAGAGTAGGTGAGATGGAAGCAACTGCACAGACTGGTCAGTAGGTGGCGGATCAGTGCGGTGAGTGGGGGTCCGGCTGTCGGCCCGGGCAGCAGCGCGGGTGTCGGGGCTCGCCCCCCCCTCCTTCTCTCCATTCAGCGTGCCCGGCGGGGCCCGCTGCTTCTCTGCCTGACTGGAGGGCCTGGTTGTGGTGACTGTGGGGTCCCGGGAGGAGGAGCCCCGGGTCTGACCTGTGGAGGTGGGGGCACCCCTGTGGCGGTATCTCCGGCTTATAAGGATCTGAGCAGCTGCAATATCTATCAGTGCTTTCCACTCCTCCCACCTCATTTCCTTCGGGGGCTGGGTGCGGGGTTCCCCATGTCCCGGCTTTGAAGAGCCTGTCTCCTCAGGGCTTGGCTGCAACCAGCGGGTGGTGAGGCCTGACCTCCCTTGGGCTAAGTCAGCCATCTTTTCGGGTGGCAGAGGGGGCACCCCCAGCGCCCTGGTCCAGGTCAAACTATCCTCATCTACCAGGGCCTCTGAGGGATACCGGCGGTTCAGCCCGGGTGGCCCCCGTCTAGCGCGTGGGCGCCTCTGTGGATCTGTGGGCCCAGTGCCGGCCTCCCATTCAACTAGGCCTCCTACAGCTGCAGTGACACCAAGACCTAACGCCCGCCATGGGGAGAGACAGGGGCCCCAAACCTGCACCGGCCTCCACGCAAACCAAAATTGACCGGTTTACTACTTCCGAGCAGGAGCTTCACGAGGGGGTCACGGGGGGGCCACCACGGCCCACCCCCCAGCAAGACAAAGACCATGACACTATCCTCCAAGCAATCAGGGCATCACAGACATCTGTTGAGGGGAAGATTGGAGAAATTAAGATTGCTGTATCCCTCCTTAGGCACGACCTTCGCAACGCTACCACGTAGCTCTCGGAGGCAGAATACCGTCTATCCACGGCTGAAGACGATATCACACAACTCAAGGAGCAAGTGGCTCACCTTCGCTCGCATACCGGGGAGCTCCATAGGCGCGGCGAGGATGCTGTAAACCGGGCACATCGCAACAACCTCCGCTTAGTGGGGTTCCCAGAAGGGGTGGAGGTGGGCCAAACCGCCACCTTCGTTGAGGACTACTTTAAGTCGTGGGTGCCCGGCGATGCCCTGTCGACATATTTGTAGTAGAGAGGGCCCACAGGACTCTGGTGCCTAGACCTCCTCCCGGTGCCGCACCCTGCCCCATTATTCTCAAAGTCCTCAACTTCAAAGACTGCGACGCCATCCTGTGGGCTTCCCAGGCGGCTGGTCCCTTCAAGTTCCAGAACCTGGTTATCATGATATTCCCGGACTACACTAGGGAAGTCCAGGACCTCCGGCGCTCCTACACAGAGGTAAAGAAGAAACTCTGTGCCTTGGGCCTACAGTACCAGCTCCAAATCCCAGCACGCCTTCCGCCAACAGAGTGACATATCTCTGGAATGTACAGAGTCAAGACCTGAGGGACGAAGGTCACCGGGTCACTAGCGCCAATCCTGCACCCGGTCCCACAAGGGGCACCGGCTGCGGACAACAGCACCCTGATCTTCAAGTGCAGCAGCTCCAGATCCTCAGGACTCCTCCGGTCAGTCAGAATCTCCGCCATGCCACAGGAACCACTCCGTCGAGGGCTTGGCGGACTCTCCATCCCGCCGGCCCAGCTGGACTCGGACTTTTCCCGCACCCCCACTATCTAATGGCAATGTAGTCCAAATTTGACATATGCCTACCACCGTGGGGGGGGAGCACACCACCGGGGATGGGCATCTGACTGTTGGCATATCTAAATGGTTATCTACACTGTTTAATGCCGATGTAAAGCATATCCATTCTTCTAGAGGGGTCCTCCACGCAACCAACCTAAGTGTTTTAGTTGTGTTCAGTTAACTGGGGGGATTGACAGATGCTTCCGTTCTCAAAGTATAGGGCGGGGGAGGGGGTGGGTTTGGGGTAGGGTTTTTTTCCTTCTTGTTGGCAGGGGCTGCGATTTTTTGCTCCCTAGGTTTCATATGGTTCTGTATTGTTTTGATGCACCACCATCCACACCGCACTCTGGCTCACCTCCATGGGGGTCCAACTCACAGGGTCCTTGCTGCCAGCGCGCTGTTACACTTGCTCCTGGCTTCGCATTAGCGGTTGACTCTCCTGGGTCTGGTGAGCTTTGATAACGACCACCGGCCACCATGACTAACACCTTGGCGCCAAACGCTGCCCTCCAGGTCTTATCCTGGAACGTTCATGGTCTACTGGACCGCCACTAATGGACAGCTGTACTGTTCTACACACAACGTCTTAATGTAGAAGTGCTTCTGCTCCAGGAGACGCACCTGATGGGTAACCTTTGTCCCTTTCTGGCACGTTACGGTTACAACAGGGTCTGGCACTCAGGCTTTGCTCGAGGATCCCGCAGTGTGGCTGTGATATTGAAACGCACCCTTCCCTTTGTGCTCACACAGGTTCTCCACGACCCACAGGGAACATTCATGATCGTTTGTGGGGACAACCTCCTTAACTTTGTTTCCATGTACTCTACCCCCTCGATGCTTGCCACGACTCTACAGCAATCCATGGCCCTGCTGTTTGCCCTCCCCTTGGTGTCCACCGTTATCTGCGGCGATTTTAATGCGGTCTCCACCCCGCTTCTCGACTCGACAAGCCCTCCTTCCACCTCAAGATTGGCACAAGCAAGACAGTTAACAAACTGGGCTGAATCCCTTGGCTGCTGTGATTCATGGCGAATCTGGCACCCACATGTTAAACAATTCACACACACTTCTGCCTCCCACCATACACAGGCACGTATAGATACAATTTTCCTACCCACGACAGACTGCGCCACAATCCAGGATGTCCGCATACTCCCAAGAGGTATCTCCGACCATTCCCCAGTGCTCCTTAGTATAGGGGCTCCCCTCTTACTCACGCCCAACGTGGCCGTTGAATGCCTGGTTTCTTCAGGACAAGGGCTTCAAGAAGGCGGTGGGGCAAGAGTTAATGCACTACTTTGTCACCAATGTGGGGTCGGTCCCCTCCCCGGGCACCTTGTGGGAGGCGGGGAAGGACACGATTCATGGATATGCCAAAGGCCACATCCAGCGACAACGGCAGGCCAAACTGTTGCAGATCACCTCACTAGAGGTGCAGGCTCTATGCCTTGAGCGCTCCCCCTCCACAGATGACAACGCTGATCACGAGCGGCGTCTTACGAATATTAGAACGGAAATCAAACACCTCTCCCTGGAGGCCGCCAAACTCCTGTGGAGGTCATCCGTGGCCAGAGTTTATGTTTGGGGGGACAAGAACGATGTAATCCTTCACAGGCTTGCCACATACCCCAGAGCAAACCGTATTATTCCGGAGATACTGGACAACAAGGGGTCGACACAACAATCACCGGTGGCTATGGCCGGCACATTCGCCGCCTTCTACCGTCAGCTCTACACCAAAAGGACTCCCACCCGGTCACTCCGGGAGCTGCTGGATGCAGCAGGCACTTGCCTCCCTCCGCTGGACTCTACTGCCATAGCTGATCTTGATTGCCCCATCTCCCAAATCAACAATGCTATTGCTCATACTACCTCGGGCAAAACACAAGGCCCGGACAGCCTCCCCCAGGAATACTATGTAGCATACCGGGAGGCCCTTGAACCTCGCCTGGCGGATATGTATGCTGAGGCCTTCGAGAAAGGATCCTTCCCACCTGAGACAGATATGGGGACCATTGTGGTCCTCCCAAAGTCTCAACCGCCATCTCCCCACTGCGCTGACTATCGCCCCATTTCCCTTATTAATACCGAAGTTAAACTTTTTGCCGCAATCCTCGCTCAAAGGCTCCAGCCCTACCTTACCACATTGGTCCACCCAGACCAGTGCGGGTTCATGCCCCTGCGAGGCACCAGACATTGCCTTCTGTAGCTACACCTGGCCCTGGCACACCGCCAGATGCTCTCCCCTCATTTAGCGCTCCTTCTCATCGATTTTGAGAAGGCGTTTCATTGCGTAGACTGGTCATACTTACTGGTGGAGATGGGCTTTGGCCCTCAGTTCCGACGGATGGTTGGGATCCTTTACACCCGGCCCCAAGCCTGCGTCCTGGTTAACTGGGGTCTTTCTGGCGTCTTCCTCATTCAGAGAGGAACGAAACAGTGGTGCCCCCTGTTGCCTCTTCTCTTCGCCTTGGCAATGGAACCTCTAGCCTCCATGATCCGGTCCAAGAGCCTTGTTCGGGGATGGTAATGGCCCAGCTCCGAAGTGGACAAGATCGTTCTGTACGCAGATGATGTCCTGGTCTTCTTAATGGATCCCGCCCAATCGGGCCCCCGCTGTCTTCAGATCCTGAGCTACTTTGGGCAGACCTCTGGCCTCCAGATGAACCCTAAGAAATCGGTCCTGGTCCCGCTCCATCTTTCCAGAGAATGTTATGACTGGCAGTCTGCGATACCGCTCCGACTTCAGTCCTTTAAGTATCTCGGGATCTGGGTCGCCCTTCTCCCGGAATTGGGGTGGGCTCTTAATATTGCTCCGCTCGTGATGAAAGCTAAGGCGGACCTCAGGAAATGGGAAACAGTGCCCTTGAACCCCCTGGGGAGGGTCGCCTTATTCAAAATGATGATTCTTCCCAGGTTTTTGTATGTTCTACAAAATACCCCATTCTGTTTTCCGCGGGCGTGGTTTCAAAAGCTAGACACTATGGCTGCTAAGTTCCTCTGGGGGGGAGGGAGGACCCAGTTGGCATTAAGGACCTGTCAAATCTGATCATTCAACGGGGTATGGGGATGACACATTTATACCTCTGCTCCCTAGCAACTCGTCTGTTGAATATACACGACTGGATCAACAGGGGTTGGGCAAACCCTGCATACATGTTGGAACTTACTGTGCTTGGCCTGGCCAAGATCCAATCTCTATTATATGGGGAACCCATCCCTTCTACCCTGCCCGATGTCACACGCTCCACACTTCTAGCCTGGAGGGCGGCCCTGCGACATACCAAATGGATGCACAAACTCACTCAACTCACTCCCTTATGGCAGTGCACGTGGCTCCGGGAGGTCAGTGAGCTACAGGGATTCCAAACATGGGATCTTATTGGGATTTCTCAGCTTGGCGATGTGTGGACTAGTGGCCACATGCATTCCTTTAAGGATCTCCAGTCCAAATACTCCCTGCATCGGTCAAAATTTTATACATTTTTACAACTGCAACACGCCCTTCACATACATATACACGAGGATACCAGGGTCCCTGAGTACAGTCCCCCCGAGGCGCAGATCATGCTGGGCAACCTGGGGAGGGGGGCATCTCCCACATCTACAAGACACTGGTCAACAACACCCCAACCTCACTCGACCAACTCAGGGGCCAGTGGGAGGAGTGGGTGGACGAGGGGGACTGGTGTGACGCCCTCATGTCCCCCAAACTAGTTAGCACATCAGCTAAACTCTGCTTGTTCCAATTATACAATATTTACACGGCATACCTGACCCGCAACGCCTACACCGAGTGGGCTTTTTCCCTTCCGCTGCATGCACGAGATGCGGTCAGGACCCAGCCTATTTCTATCACATGGTGTGGGTATGCCCTCGACTGGCGCAGTTCTGGGGTGAGATCGAAGGCGAATTGTCTGAGGTCCTAGGGTGGGAGGTTCCCCATGACCCACATCACTCCCTTCTCTGGATTACTGACGGATTAGAAGGGTCCAGAAACGAGAAGTTCTTTTACAATACAGCCATGGTTGTGGCCAAGAGGGACATTGCCGCCTCCTGGAAAAGTCCCACACCGCCGAGTTCGGAGACATGGCAAAGGGGGGTGGATTGATGTGCGGTCCAAGAAAAACCTATGTACGAGGCACGAGTATGCCCTAAGAAACATCGGAGGGTTTGGGGTAAGTGGCTGGGAGCCATGGAATAGCCTGTCCTATACACAAGAGGTGTATGTCTACAACTTGAGAGCAGGGTTGACATGTGATACCTGTGTTTATTTTGCAATTTACATATTGGTGTTTTGTACTGCTGTGCTGTTGGTGATTGTATTCCCAAAAAACAATAAAGTCGTTTATCAAAAAAAAATTACTATTCCCACTCCAGTGAGTGCAACAGTAGGGAAAGTGTTGGATAGCGTAGGGGTTAAAATTACTATTCCCACTCAGGTGAGTGCAACAGTAGGGAAAGTGTTGGATAGCGTAGGGGTAAAAATTAATATTCCCACTCCAGTGAGTGCAACAGTAGGGAAAGTGTTGGATAGCATTAGGGTTAAAATTACTATTCCAACTCCAGTGAGTGTAACAGTGTGCAAAATGTAGGAAAGCATAGGGGTTAAATTAACCTATTTATTAATTTAATGTTTTTTTAAATAAATAACATATTAATAAGTAATTAACAAAAATATTAATAAAAAATACCAATAAAATTAAATAAATATTTACTTAAATAACATTAAATTACTTCCCACCCTATTCCCCTATAAATGCACAACCCGCTACACATAAAAAATAACACAATTAATTAAATGAGCAATTAACCAATTAATAAAAATTAATTACAATTAATAATTAAATAACAATAAATTAATAATCAATACCAATTAATACAAATTAAAATGTACTTAATTATAATAAATTACTTCCTACCCTATTCCCCTATAAACCCACAACCCTTTACACAAAAAATAACACATTTAATTTGATTATCAATTAGTAAATTAATAAAAATGAATGACCAATTAATAATTAATTCACAATAAATTAATTAACAATAACAATAAATAAATAAAATATTACATTATTTATAATAAAAATTATTATAAATTACTCAATTAATAAAAATGTAATTTCAATTAATAATTAATTAACAATAAATGAATAATTAATAAAAAATATTAATTAATTATTATTAAATTACTTCCCACCTATTCCCCTATTAACCCACAACCCGCTCTGATACTAAAACGCAAAATGTACTTTGACAAATGTACTAACGTCTAAACATTTAGGGTTCGATTCCGATTTGGGAAACAAATCCGTACGAGGATTCGAATTCGTAGCCCTTTCCGTACGAATTGTACAAATCCGTCCAAATCGCGTAGTACGATCCGTAGGAAATAAATTTGTCTGAATCTTTACGAACCGTACGAAAAGCAAGGGAAAATACATGCGATACGGACCCTGAAAGTGAACCGTACGATTCGTAAACATGCTGTACGACGCGACAAGTACGATCCAGACCGGGGAATCAGAATGCGATTCATATGGAAAACGTCGCGTTTGAGCTGCAATTTGTACGGTAAACTTCGCATATGAGCGAGCCACATTATCGAATACGAGACAAACCCACACTGAACAAAGCGCACGTGAACCCTGAAAAAACGTCGCGTATGAGCGAGCCACAAAATCTAATACAAGACAAACCCACACTGAACACAGCGCACGTGAACCCCGTAAAAACGTCGCGTATGAGTGAGCCACAAAATCTAATACAAGACGAACACACACTGAACGAAGCGCACGCGAATCCCGTGAAACAGGGTACACAGTCAAAATATCGAGTCTTAAATATCGACCTACCAAAATATCGTGTTTGATATTTCGAAGGTGTAGAATATCGATGTCAAGAATATCGTTGGACAGAATATCGACCCTAAGGTAAGTAATATCGAAATTCTATATATCGTTGTAAGTAATATCGAAGTTAGTAATATCGATAGCATATATATCGATGTTACTAATTTCGATGACACTGATATCGATATTTGTATTTTTTTTTGTTTTTTAATATGTATGTGTTATATGTTTTACTTAAGTATTTAAAATAATTAATATTATATGTGCATTAATTTTATATATTAATACATTTATTTATAAGCAAATTATATGTTTTAGTACCGGAGCGGGTTGTGGGTTTATAGGGGAATAGGGTGGGAAGTAATTTAATAATGTTCAATTGATTATTAATTAGTAGGGTTTATTAATAAATTGTAATTAATTGGTAATTATTTTTAATTAATTGAAAATTAATTTTAATTAATTGATTAATTGATAAATATGTTCAGTAGTCGGTTATGAGTTTATAGGGAAATAGGGTGGGAAGTAATATAATTAGGTTAAATTAATTAATAATTAGTAGTTATTATTGAATACATTTTAAATAATTGGTAATTACATTTAATTAATTGGTAATTTATTTTAATTAATTAATGAATTGATTAAAATGTTCTGTAGCGGGTTGTGGGTTTATAGGGGAATAGGATGGGAAGTAATTTAATAATGTAAAATTAAAAATTAATTAGTAATTATTATTAAATAAGTTAAAATAATTGGTAAATACATTTAATTAATTGGTATTTCATATTTATAAATTGATTAATTGATATATATGTTCTGTAGCGGGTTGTGGGTTTATAGGGGAATAGGGTGGGAAGTTATTTAATTATGTTTCATTAATTAATAATTAGTAGGAATTATAAATTAATTCTAATTAATTGATAATTAATTTTAATTAATTGTTAATTAATTTTAATTGATTGGTAAATCATTTTAATTAATTCATAAATAGATAAATGTGTTCTGTTGTGGGTAGTGGGTTTATAGGGGAATATGGTGGGAAGTAATTTTAATTTAATTAAGTAATAATGTTTTTAAATTAATTGTTTAGTTAATAATATAATTGTTAATTATTTATTAATTGGTAATTAAATATTATAAAATTGTATTTTTAAATATTTATTTTAGGTTAAATATATTTAGCTAATCATGTATTTTATAATTATGTATAGGTATTGTATATGGTTTATATTTATTTAATAATTAAAAAAAGCTTTTATTGATAAGTATGTTATTTTAACCCTTACGCTATCCAACGCTTTCCCTACTGTTGCACACTCTGGATTGGGAATAGTAATTTTTACCCCTACGCTATCCAATGCTTTCCCTACTGTTGCACTTTCTGGAGTGGGAATAGTAATTTTAACTCCTACGCTATCCAACGCTTTCCCTACTGTTGCACTCTCTGGAGTGGGAATAGTAATTTATACTCCTACGCTATCCAACGCTTTCCCTACTGTTGCACTCTCTGGAGTGGGAATAGTAATTTTTACCCCTACGCTATCCAACGCTTTCCCTACTGTTGCACTCTCTGGAGTGGGAATAGTAATTTATACTCCTACGCTATCCAACGCTTTCCCTACTGTTGCACTCTCTGGAGTGGGAATAGTAATTTTTACCCCTACGCTATCCAACGCTTTCCCTACTGTTGCACTCTCTGGAGTGGGAATAGTAATTTTTACTCCTACGCTATCCAAAGCTTTCCCTACTGTTGCACTCTCTGGAGTGGGAATAAATTTTTTTACCCCTACGCTATCCAACGCTTTCCCTACTGTTGCACTCTCTGGAGTGGGAATAGTAATTTTAACTCCTACGCTATCCAACGCTTTCCCTACTGTTGCACTCTCTGGAGTGGGAATAGTAATTTTTACTCGCATGCTATCCAACGCTTTCCCTACTGTTGCACTCTCTGGTGTGGGAATAGTAATTTATACTCATATGCTATCCAACGCTTTCCCTACTGTTGCACTCTCTGGAGTGGGAATAGTAATTTTTACCCCTACGCTATCCAACGCTTTCCCTACTGTCGCACTCTCTGGAGTGGGAATAGTAATTTTTACTCCTACGCTATCCAAAGCTTTACCTACTGTTGCACTCTCTGGAGTTTGAATAGTAATTTTTACCCCTACGCTATCCAACGCTTTCCCTACTGTTGCACTCTCTGGAGTGGGAATAGTAATTTTTACTCCTACGCTATCCAACGCTTTCCCTACTGTTGCACTCTCTGGAGTGGGAATAGTCATTTTAACTCCTACGCTATCCAACGCTTTCCCTACTGTTGCACTCTCTGGAGTGGGAATAGTAATTTATACTCCTACGCTATCCAACGCTTTCCCTACTGTTGCACTCTCTGGAGTGGGAATAGTAATTTTTACTCCTACGCTATCCAACGCTTTCCCTACTGTTGCACTCTCTGGAGTGGGAATAGTAATTTTAACTCCTACGCTATCCAACGCTTTCCCTACTGTTGCACTCTCTGGAGTGGGAATAGTAATTTTTACTCCTACGCTATCCAAAGCTTTACCTACTGTTGCACTCTCTGGAGTTTGAATAGTAATTTTTACCCCTACGCTATCCAACGCTTTCCCTACTGTTGCACTCTCTGGAGTGGGAATAGTAATTTTTACTCCTACGCTATCCAACGCTTTCCCTACTGTTGCACTCTCTGGAGTGGGAATAGTCATTTTAACTCCTACGCTATCCAACGCTTTCCCTACTGTTGCACTCTCTGGAGTGGGAATAGTAATTTATACTCCTACGCTATCCAACGCTTTCCCTACTGTTGCACTCTCTGGAGTGGGAATAGTAATTTTTACTCCTACGCTATCCAACGCTTTCCCTACTGTTGCACTCTCTGGAGTGGGAATAGTAATTTTTACTCGTACGCTATCCAACGCTTTCCCTACTGTTGCACTCTCTGGAGTGGGAATAGTAGTTTTTACCCTTACGCTATCCAACGTTTTATATTATTAATTGTAAAAATATTAAAAGTTTATTTAATTTTTTATATTTGTTACATTTTATTTATGTCATTGTTTTATGTTTGTAAATGTATTAGTAATTTACTATATATTTTATTAATTTATAAATTAGTAAAATAATTATTAATACTTATTGTTCAGTACATATATATTATATATTTACTGTATATACTTAATTAATGTATTATTATTATATATGTATTATTTATTAATTTTAAACATTATTAGATACTTGTAACTATGTAGATTTTATTTATTAGTGTTATATACTTTATTTTACATTTATATATTTTTTTAAAAACGATATTTTTAACATCGATATTTTAAACATCTATATTATTGTTTCGATATTTTTGTACTTACCATGTTGTAGATAGGATGTCGATATTCTTGCCCTCGATATTTTTGACTCGATATTCCTGTAGGTCGATATTTTGGAGGTCGATATTCTGTCAGTGATCCGTGAAACAGCACAAGGAGGTAGAAAATGGTGGGAGTACATGGAATTGAAGGATTCGTAGAGCCTGGTCAGTACTCAAACAACTCATGTAACATGGGGGTAATGGCATCCACACCCCAAGTACAAAAAATGCCTGCACCAACCCCCAAGCGCCCACTGCCCACAACTACATCCAAAAAAAACGCTAATGCCACTAACATGTGTATGCCCCATTGAGAAAGCAAGGCCATGCTATGTCCCATGCTACAGGAAGCACAGACCCAAGAATGAGCGTCCGGTATGCTGGGAGGGTGGGTGTCACTAAATGCGTTGTGGGACTCCTAGTCTGACCCAATTGCATGGGCGTCCGCAGGGGGTGTAAGGGGGGGCTCTTGCCCCCCCCCCCCCGGTTTGCTAGTGCATCTGGTGAGGGCCCAGTCAGGGGCGGACCTAGTCCATCATGCTTTTGGAATTGTGACATTGTTCCAAGTGGCAGCCCCCTCCATTGGGTAGGAAGGGTGCAAGGGGGTGTCCAAGAAGGGTACAAGGCAGAGGGCGAGAAGGGTGCAAAGTGGAGGGTAGAAGTGTGCAAGTCAGAGGGGAGAAGGGTGCAAGGGGAGAGCGAGAAGGGAGCAAGGCAGAGGGGAGAAGGGTCCAAGGGGGAGGGCGAGAAGGGTGCTAGGCGGAAGGGAGAAGTGTGCAAGGCAGAGGGGAAAAGGGACAAGGCAGACATACTAGACTCATACAGATCTAGCCGGACTCTCGTGCATACCTTGCAAAACTATCAACCATCAGTTACATTTCAGCCCTGAAATGAGCTGCTGGGCCGGTCTGAGTGAACAGCCTGAGATATCACTGGAGTGACACACGTCACAATACCTGCAGTGGAAGGTTGTCATTCCATCCAGACAGCTGACTGCAAGGCACACGCATATGTCACATGGAATGTCAAATGAACATATCAAACACATTGGGATTAAGGTGTACACATGACAACAAAACAACACAGCCATTGTCACGACGCAGACATGTATGCCTGGGGAAATATGATGTCTGATGTCTTCAGTCCCAACAGCAGTGGAAATGCACATGTGGCATGGTGTGCGTGGATGTGAAACCATTGCCATCTCAACACAGACCCATGTTATATGCACCAACAGCAGATGCAGTTTACGGAACACAAACAGCAAGCTCAATGTTACACATGACATACGCCTGACATAGTCAGAAGTGTGGCTCACCGATTAGAGCGGCAGACCCTGAGGCAGAGGTCTGGCCCGGGGCCAGGGTTCAATCCCCGTCGAGGCAGGGTCTTGGGCTCAATGTCCTCGGACCCGATAATTCTCGCCTCGGTGCCTTCTCTAATCATGGGTTCCACTCTGCAACTCTGGGCAATAGCTTGCTTAATCTCCATACCGGCCCTAATAACGCTAGGATGCCTGGCTTCACCTTGGGGTTGCCCAGGAGTGGACACCTCACAGGAACAGGCCAGGAAGGGTTCCACAGCGGTATTCGTACAGCGCTTAGAGACCCCTGGGTGATAGGTGCTATACAAGTGCAAATTACATTTACATTTACATTTACATAGGGTCATGCTGAGCGTGACATGTCAGTTGGCAAAGGGCCCCAGTCCCTGGCATCAGGAGACAGGTGCCGGTAGTGATGACTGTGCCATCCCAGTGTTGCTGTGCATGACAACATCTGCCTAATGATACACATGGGACAAGTGTCAAGGTGATGTGTGCCACATAGTGCCCCATCACACATGACATGTGTCCACAGGTCATCACACATCGATTATGCAACAAGATAAGATGCCCGGTGTTATATCACTGGATGGCACACCTAGGGCCTGTACATGAAAGTATGCAATGACAAGTACTTGATAGAAATTCTTGTGCGAACCGTACCCCTACATCCCTGCCGTGTGTGCGCCTCATATCACTATTGTAATTGTGCGATACATGAGTGTGTAAACCGCACTGTAACCCTGCATTCACATCAGCGTGTGAAACGCACCGTACCCCTGCATTCACATCAGTGTGTGAAACACACCTTGCCCCTGCATTCACATCAGCGTGTGAAACGTACCGTACCCCTGCATTCACATCAGCGTGTGAAATGCACCGTACACCTGCATTCACATCAGCATTTAAAACGCACCGTACTCCTGCATTCACATCAGCGTTTGAAAGCAACCATACCCCTGCATTCACATCAGCGTGTGAAACGCACCGTACCCCTGCATTCACATCAGCATTTGAAACGCATCATACCCCTGAATTCACATCAGCGTGTGAAACGCACCGTACCCCTGCATTCACCTCAGCGTGTGAAACGCACCGTACCCCTGCATTCACACTAGCGTGTGAAACGCACCGTACCCCTGCATTCACATCAGCATGTGAAACGCACCGTATCCCTGCATTCACATCAGCGTTTGAAACGTACCGTACTCCTGCATTCACATCAGCGTGTGAAACCCACCGTACCCCTGCATTCACATCAGCATGTGAAACACACTGTACCCCTGCATTCACATCAGCGTGTAAAACGCACAGTACCCTTGCATTCACATCAGCGTGTGAAATGCACAGTACCCCTGCATTCACATCAGCGTGTGAAACACACCGTACCCCTACATTCACATCAGCGTGTGAAACGCACGGTACCCCTGCATTCACATCAGCATGTGAAACGCACCGTAACCCTGCATTCACATCAGTGTGTGAAACGCACCGTACCCCTGCATTCACATCAGCGTTTGAAAGGCTCCATACTCCTGCATTCACATCAGCGTGTGAAAAGCACAGTACCCCTGCATTCACATCAGCATGTGAAACGCATCGTACCCCTGCATTCACATCAGCGTGTAAAACGCCTGGTAACCCTACATTCACATCAGCGTGTGAAATGCACAGTACCTCTGCATTTACATCAGCGTGTGAAACGCACCGTACCCCTGCATTCACATCAGCGTGTGAAACGCACCATACCCCTGCATTCACATCAGAGTGTGAAACGCAACATGTGAAACGCACCGTACCCCGACTTTCCAGGCGTGTGTGCGCATCGTATCACTATTGTAATGGTGCCATATGTGAGCACGTGAAACGCACCGTACACGTGTGTGGATTTCAACATTAATAAGGGGACTAGTAGTATGCCCTGAATGCATCCGGGGTGTCATGGAGACAGATTTTTGAGTAGCTATGTGTCCACAGGTGACCTGCAAAAGTCAGTTGGCTCAAAAAATACAATGTTGCAAAATGATTGTTAAGCTGAAGCTCAAATTTTTAACGATGCAAATGCTGACAGAACCGTATGTTTAAAGGGATTGGAGGAAACGTACGATGCAAACGAATCTGACCTATCACTATGTACTCCTCGAACTGAATGCCCTTTAGCAGCACTGATTTAAGGCAGCAAGAACCCCTGAGAGGGCACTTGCCTACACAACATTGGAGTGGACCTGATACTGCTGCTGGCTCGGCATCCTCTGGCTACAATGGCAGGTACTGTGGAAAGGGCACCAGCCTTCACAGAGGAGGAGAACCAGGCCCTGCTGGACAGCCTCCTACCACAGTACAGCAAGCTGTATGGGAGACCAGAGGAGCAGGTGAGTGCTGACTACACTACCTTAGACTGTGCACCTGTTGTGTGAGTGTCACAACAGGCATTGTGTGACAGAGATGCAATGTGGTTTGGAGTGAGTCCCAGAGGGTGTACATGGTGATGACTCTCATGCAGGGCATGATGTATTTCATATGTGTTCACTCCTCACTTGCATTGTGCTTACTGTGACATTCACTGCATAGTGAATGACACATTCACTGTGCCAGACCTTGGTGTCTTTTTTTCCAAATGTCCTGAGGTGGAACAGTGGTCCCCCCAGAGTGACAGGTGACTGTACTCACAGATGTTCAGGAGTTGAATAGACCTTTGGTGAGATTGTCCAAATGATGTGTACAACCTCATGGATATTGGTGTGTGTGAATGTGCCTTGTCATGTAGGTGAGTGTGTATGTGATGAGTTGCAATACTGCTGCATGGCGTATGCAGCAGCTCTCTCCATCTGATGTGACAAGTAAGCAGTGCTGTGTGCCTGACTTGAAAATCTAGCACAACACTTGTGACACCCCACAGGCAAGTGGCAAATGTGCAAAGTGAGGGTTGTATCCGCTGTTGTCAGTGACAGACAAGTGATCTGTGCCAGGGTGTGTCTGTGTTGTCTGCTGAGGTTTCTTCAGTGGAGTGGGATATGTGACTGCTAGGCACGTGCTGTCACACACCCTGCAGTTGCATGTGCTGCCCAGTGTGTGCCATGATCAGTGAGTGTGTTGCACCCCTTACGCCATCTGTTGGCCTTCAATGCCATGTAGTGCATTGGGGCTTTCACACAGGCCAAATTCACATGGACAATGAAGTCCTGTCAGCATCCTATGCCCTGTTCGCACTATCAAAGATGTGCAGGTGTGTGTTTCTGGTGTGTGTTCAGGTGTACTGATGTTGTCTCACTGTGTCTTCCTGACAGGTAACTGCCTATGAAAAGGGGGAAATCTGGCGGGACATCATCAGGGCCGTCTGGTCTGCGTGGGGCCCTCACCGGCACCTGCGAAACGTGCAGAAGAGATGGCAGGACATCCGGTGCTGGACCCGGCGTATCGCCCGGGTCCAGCTGAAGCTGTCACCTCCATGCCGGCATGGTGGACGCCTTCGCCTGACCCCCACATGCTCTGTGTCCCGGCGGTAGTGTTCCCGGACCTTGATGGGCAGTTGCAGGAGAGACAGCAGCAAGGAGGGGGTAGGTACATGGCTGTTTGTTGTGTTGAACGTCACCTGCTTTTTGTAGTGCTCTGAAGCCTGGCTACACTCCCACAGTTGGTGTGTCTGCTCAGACTGGTTATATGTGCAGTGCCTTTTTGGTTCCCCAATGTCACCTGGTGCTCCTTTTCATCCATTCCCATCCTTAACATGTGTCCCCTGGGCTGTATGTAAACACATTGGCACATGTTCAGCTAGGGTGCAAGAAACTAAGACTGCACATTGATATCCGCATCATGTGGGAGGGTGGTCTGTGACATGTGTTGGGACCTTGCCTGTGCCATGACCTGTGCACTGTGTTTGGGCTTCATATTTGTTGGTACTGATGATGAGTCTCAACATAGGAGTGTGAGGTTTCAACTGCACACCCTTGCAGCATGCATGGCCTATGTTGGATCCTCAGACATGATGTACTTCAGTGGGAGATATGCATAGTGCCAAGACGGTTGCTCATGGTGCAGTCAACTAATTCCAGACCCACGGATCAGTGTGACCACCACAGTCCCCTGAGACACCCTGGCCTCCTAATCATGTGCGTCATCCAACACTGTGCCCATTCTATGTGGATTCAGCATGGGTCTGCCTCTGTGGCATTGGTCCCTGGCATAGTTTGTATTTTTCATGTGTCTGCTACATGTGTCCACTGGACAGGGATACAACATTTGGCTTGTGTGTACTCACACTGGGCAGTGCCTGTGTGACTATTCACAACAATCTGTTGATGGTTGTTTGTCACAAATATGTATTTCCAGCCCCACTAGGTGAGCTTTGGTTACTTTTGGAATTGTTGCTGCACAGTTTTTGTTACTCCGATTCAGAGATCTCACTTCTTGAACTGTATCAATCACATTGACTGAGCTATCGGGGTGTTGTGCGGGAGAGGTCTACATGGGCCTGCCTGATTTAGCCTTGCCAGGTCTGACCTGTGGGTGAGAATTGGCTGAACAATGATTCACCATGCTATGCCCCTGTGATGGTGGCCAGTGATTTCAGTTGAGGCTTAGCAGACTATGTCACTTTGTTCCAGACATGATTCAGGCTCATACATTTTTGCCACATGTATGTAGTTCAGATGCAACACTGTTTTGTCTTAGTGTGCATACTTCTGTGTTGACATTTTGCCTGGGGATAACAGTGTGTCCACAATGCAGCAATGATTTTGTTCTTCACAATTGCTGGCCCAATAGCTTTAGCATTGTCCCGAGTTGGGACATGTGTGCCACTCCACATGACAGCCAGTAGGTATTATGTGCAAGCAACTGTGTCATCAGGGAATGGATGCCCATGTGAGGACTGACATATTTGAAGTTGTGTCACATACATGATTGTACCTTGGCACTCACAACACTTGATAAAAGTTGTTCATGTTTAGAATGTGTTAATATGACGAATTGTGTAAATGACACTTATGTGCCTGCATGATAGATGTCTCTCCTGTAAACAAACACTAGCTTTTCTGTGTATTTCTCATTCAAATTGTGGCCTGGTGTGTTCTTTGCATCATTGTGTCCAAGTTGCATTGTGTCTATACCAATTGGGCAGTACAAGGCTCAAATATGTGCAAAGTTATCTGGCTGTTACTCATGCTGCATGGCATGATTTGCAGTGTGACCTACTATTTTTGTGCTCATGTGTCAGATGTGTACAGGTGACTGATGCATTTCTGTTTCTTCTCCTTGCCCACAGCATCATCACCAAAAACAGGAGGAGACAGCTGCACGGACCAAGAAGAGGTACCCAGCCACAGTGCCACCAGCGTGGAGGAGTCTGAGGGAGCCAGTGGCACGGAGGGTGAGGGAAGTCAATCTGCAGACCTGTTGGAAGGTGAAACATCTTCCACGCCGATGGATCAGATTCTGGCTCCCTGGAGGAGGGGGAATTTTCAGCAACACCGGGCAGCAGCACCGAGTCTGTACCCACCCCCTCCTGCACCATCTCCACCCGCCCAGTTGCTCCCGTCCCTTCTGTCTGTGCAGCCCCCCATGTCTCCTTCAGCCCCAGCACCGCAGCCCCTGCCCTGTCACCTCTGCTTCCCTTAGTGCGGAGTCTGTGGACTTACTCCGCCAGTTGCAGGTTGGTGAGACATCGATGCTGAATGTTCTCCATGCCCACACTCAAATACTGACACAGTTGTTGTCTTTCATGGAGGGCATGTCAGCAACAATGTCTGACCAACGTTGGATTATGCAGTCCATGGACTCATCACTGATGGCAGCCGTTTCCCTCCTGCAGCAGTCCATCCCCCCTCCTTCGGACCCATCCACACTCCCCTCTCCCATACCTGTCCCAGGCAGACACAGGAAGACACCATCACGCACACAAACAGACACAGGCAGTACACACCCACATATGGCAAAGCGCATACCTCCTGGCACGCACACTCAGGGGGCTGCAGGCACACTCACGGGGACTGGGCTTAGACCGCATACACGCAGCCAGAGTCATAGTGCGCAACCCTCACAGCCCTCTCCCTCCACTCCAATATTGTCCTCGGGTGCAGGGGTTGGGCTGGCCGAACTGGCTGCAATGTGCAGCGCACAGTATGAGTCCACCTTCGGTACTGCACAAACCACTGAGGAGGATACGTCCATCCCTGCACCCACAACACCTACCCTTACCACTCCTGTCCCTGCGTGCCTGTTCCTGCCCCCAATGATGCCCTCAAGGGTCTACATCCCATTAGCTAGTCCATGTGCAGGCAAGTTAGGGGTAGACGGCCTACCCAACGTCCCCCTACAAGGACATTTGTGTGGACTGGCCATTGCCCTTATTTGAGTACAGACGCATTTTTGCACATCTTTTATTTTCCTGCTGAATAAACCCTTTTATTTTACGTTCAACGCTATTGCATTTCAGGTACTTGATGTTGGGGATGTGGGGCCTGGCATTGGTGTCATGGTAATGTTTTGGGGTTCTGAAAGATGTTTTTGTTGATGGTCATGAGGTGGACCATGGTATCTGTGTGCCATCACAATGTCTCAGCAATTAATCATTGGTTGTGTGTGTTCAGTTTGGCTAGAGACATTGTCCCAAGGAGTGTTCCTTCCTCTGTGGCA
Organism: Lissotriton vulgaris; assembly: GCF_964263255.1. Lineage (NCBI taxonomy): Eukaryota > Metazoa > Chordata > Amphibia > Caudata > Salamandridae > Lissotriton > Lissotriton vulgaris. Next base: position 903,471,183 of record NC_141687.1, read on the forward strand.
CCTGACATCTTCGCTGCAGACAGTTGCACAATTGTTGTGCTGACATGTGCACATTTCCTTTTTTGGTGACAGTTCCCTTCAACAATGGCCATGCCTGCTCACAGATGTCTACTGCTCATTCGTCTGTGCCATGCTTGCAAATCACTGTACTTGTGTTTTGAGCATGTACAAATGCCTTCATGGATACATTCACCCTTTTCACCACTATGAATGTGTGTAATCACAGCCTACCCCGATGTTGGGGATTGTTATGCAGGGTATTTGGGCACATGACTCACAATTTTGTGCATTGTATCTTAGGGGTTTCAACCCTATTCCTTCCATGAGAGACTACATCTTGGTGGTCTGACCACCACCTGGACATTCATATCAGTCCTGGGATGTGCATGACAGTGTGTGTTCCCTTTCGCTCTCTTTGTTTGGTAGGCTGTTACATCACTATACACTTTGTGACATGATGGTAGGGTGTGTATTTTGCCTGCAGCCTCCATGGGTGTGTATGCATGTGAAATTTGACATCACACCAACATGTGGTGTGTCACACAGTGTGTGAAAGTAATCCATCCTCCAGGGAGTGGGACACTGCTGTAAGTGATATGTTACTATGGCACTATCGTTATAGTCACAAGTTAGGGATGTGCACATATCCTCATGTAGTTGTGGTATGTTGATGATGATGTACCCACCCTATATCTGAGCACTGCTGGGAGTCATTTCCACCCACACCTCATATGTCTGGGCACTGCTGGGAGTCCTCTACACCCACCTCCATACTGTTGACCACTGCTGGGAGTCCTCTGCACCCACCCCTCATATGTCTAGACACTGCTGGGAGTCATATCCACCCACCCATCATATGTCTGGGCACTGCTTGGGGTCAACCACCCATCCCTTATATGTCTGGGCACTGCTGGGAGTCCTCTGCACCCCCCTATACTGTTGGCCTCTGCTGGAAGTCCTCTGCACCCACCCCCTCATATGTCTGGGCACTGCTAAGAGTCCTCTGCACCCACCCCTCATATGTCTGGGCACTGCTGGGAGTCATATCCACCCACCCCTCATATGTCTGGGTACTGCTGGGAGTCCCCTATACCTACCCCCATACTGTGGGCCACTGCTGGGAGTCATCTGCACCCACCCCTCTTATGTCTGGGCACTGCTGATAGTCATATCCACCCACCCCTCATATGTCTGGGCACTGCTGGGAGTCATATCCACCCACCCCCATACTGATGGTCACTGCTGGGAGTCCTCTGCACCCACCACTCATATGTCTGGGCACTGCTGGGAGTCATCTGCACCTACCCCTCAAATGTCTTGGCACTGCTGGGAGTCCTCTGCACCCACCCCTCATATGTCTGGGCACTGCTGGGAGTACTCTGCACCCACCCCTCATATGTCTGGGCACTGCTAGCAGTCATATCCACCCACCCCTCATATGTCTGGGCACTGCTGGGAGTCCTCTGCACCCACCCCTCATATGTCTGGGCACTGCTGGGAGTTCTCTACAAAAAACCTCTCATATGTCTGAGCACTGCTGGGAATCCTCTGCACCCACTCCTCATATGTCTGGGCACTGCTGGGAGTCATATCCACCCACCCCATATATGTCTGGGCTCTGCTGGGAGTCCTCTGCACCCACCCCTCATATGTCTGGGCACTCCTGGGAGTCATATCCACCCACCCCTCATATATCTGGGCACTCCTGGGAGTCATATCCACCCACCCCTCATATATCTGGGCAATGCTGGTAGTCATATCTACCCACCCCTCATATGTCTGGGCACTGCTGGGAGTCATATCCACCCAGCCCTCATATGTCTGGGCACTGCTGGGAGTCCTGTGCACCCACCCCCATACTGTTGGCCACTAATGGTGGTCCTATCCACCCACCCGTCATATGTCTGGGCACTGCTGGGAGTCATATCCACCCACCCCCATGCTGTTGGCCTCTGCTGGGAGTCCTCTGCACCCAAACCCATACTGTTGGCCACATGGGGTTCATGGTGTGTGTGTAGCTTGTATCACTATTGTGATGGTGCTGTACGCGAGTGCGTGAGACGCACCGTACCCCAACATTCCTGGCGTGTGTGCGCCTCGTGTCACTATTGCAATGGTGCCGTACACGAGCGTGTGAAACGCACTGTACCCCAACATTCATGCCGTGTGTGCGCATAGTATCACTATTACAATGATGCCGTACGCGAGTGAGTGAAACGCACCATACCCCAACATTCATGGCATGTGTGTGCATAGTATCACTATTACAATGGTGCCGTACGCGAGCGCGTGATACACACGTACCCCAACATTCATGGCATGTGTGCGCATCGTATTTCTATTGCAACGGTGCTATACGCAAGCGTGTAAGACGCACCGTACAAGTACACTTCCGTTGTTGCGGTACGTTGTTCTCACCGTATGCGCTGTTGTCGGTTTCTGTGCACCAGGTCGTAGGCATACAGGACTACGATGACACAGACGATAGGGTTCATGGCGTGTATGTTGTGTACCGGGGATGAGGTTCGGCTTGGACTCTGCTTTTACGGATGTTTTCGGGTCCCGTAGAAAAAGGGTCGTACGGAGTGTCGCAGGGACGAATCGTACTTGCTGGGCCGGAAACTGCTGCTTGATTACATACAGACGTAGCGTAATGCGTGTTCCGGATACAATTCATATGGATTTTTGGGTCGTACGGTGTTTGGTACGATTCGTACGGCGATCTGCTTTGGATACGATTCGTACTTCATCGTATGTACGGGAAAATATACGGGTACGATTTGTACAGGAAATATGCAACGTACGGCTATTTGTAAGAGATTTTACCGAATCGGAATCGCCCCCTTAATGCATATATTTAAAAATAATTAAAAAACATTACAAATATTTTTAAACACATATATATATATATAAAACACATACTAAAATACTAAACACTAATATAAATATCAATATTATTAACGGCAGTATTTTTGCTAACAATATTACTTCAATATTACTCACTTCGATATAAAAAAACAATATTACTTACCTTAAGGTCGATATTCTGGTCACCGATATCTTGACTTCGATATTCTGTCCCTACGATATTTAAAACTCGATATTAGTGTAGGTCGATAATAAAAAATCAATATTATGTCAGCATACCATCCCACAGATCCCCATTGTTGAGGGACTGTGGTTCTGCTTCCCATTGTCAGTGCTTATAGGCATTAATTAGCCAGCACTTTCACATGTGTTGGCATTGTTTGGTCATGCTGTATTTGGTATCTGACTATTGCACAAAAGCACCATAATTGGAGCTATTCCACCAGTACAGAAGGCTGGTAAGGATGGCAGCTAAACGGTATTCGGAAAAATATAGAGAAAAAATATTGAGATGCAGAAATATCTAATTTTTAATAACATTATCCACAAATATTGTGACACTGCCATATTGTTGACAAGAATATTGATTGCCTAAGTTATGTAATATTAATGTAAAAAATATCTATGTTGTTAATATCGTTTACAAAAATATCATTGTTCATAATATTGGGGGTCATTAGGATGGCAGACTTCTGTCTGTCCAACATCCAATCATATTTGGGCCCGCCCGCCTAAAAGGAGGCGATCCAACAGGGCAAATTAGAATGCGACCGCCACCGTGGTGGTCGCATTGCCCATGTTTTGTATTAATGCGGATGCTGCGCTCAGCAGCACCCGCCGCAAGACAAATCAGACACCCCACACATATCCGTGCACTCCGTGGCAGGCACCATGCAGTGCCTACCACATGGTGTAGGGATATGTAGGTGCCCCCCAGGGCCTATGTCCCTGGCCCAGGGGGTTAGGGAAGGTCTCGCTAAGGGCCCCCAAATCCATTTCCACCTGCAATTTTGCTACAGTTTGACAGAGGTAGAACGACCGGCAGAAAGGGATATTGTAATCCCTGCCACCGCCAATCAGGGAATACAGGGAGGTCCGACAGGTGGTCGAATAAAGACTGACTGTCAGGACACGGACTGTCACACGTCCAAATTCCATAATAATATGGCGGACGGAGATCCCTGGTTAGATGGCTGAAGGACTGCCACCGACAGCCAGTTAGTGGGGGGGTCCTTCAGCCATCATAATGAGACCCATTGTTTACTAATTATCTTTATGCATTTTAGTATATATTTTAATTGTATATGTTATAATTTGTTTTTATTATTATTGTTAATGTTTTTTAATATAGTTTGCAAATTCTTTGCTGTTTTCAAATTTTAATTTATTGATTATTGTAATTTTTCGTGTTGTAACAGGTTGTGGGGTTTTTAGTGGTACAGGGAGGGAAGTAAATACATTATAATGAATTAATATGTATTCCTAATTAATATTAATTATTTAATTGATTATTGTGTAAAATATGTAGGTAATTTATTTTCGAGTTATGTTTTAGGTGTAGGTTGCTGGGTTTGTAGAGATACAGGGTGGGAAATTAATTATAGTTAATTAATAATTAATGTTAATAATTAAAATAGTTAATTATTATTCATTATTCAATTGATAAATTATTATGTAAATTGTGTGACTATAATAATTTTTAGATATATGTTAGCTGCGAGTTGCTGGATTTTTAGAGTTATAGGGTGGGAAGTTATTTAAGTAATTATACATTTAAAATTATGTATTCATTTATTAAAAATTGTGCTATTTTATATGAAATATTTTAATTGTGTTATGTACTTTAATTTCAATTACATTTTATCTGTTGGCTGTTATGTTTGTGGGAATATAGGGTAGTATTTTAATTAAATTAATATTATTTGTTTTCATTTATATTTATTAAAACATTTAAGAAATATGTAATTTGTTTATTTTTATTAAAATGTAGACATATATTTTTAAAATGTAAATATTTATATATATTTTTATTTAATAGAGGCATACCCATGCAGGGTTAATCGAGGGATAAGGACATCATTATTGCCACATTAGTGTGGTTTTATACAATGTGTAACTGTTTGCTCTGCACCATTGAGGGTGCAATGGGACATTGGAAATTATTCCTGAAATGTTTAATATCTACACAGAGCACTGGCACTACCATCTATGGGAAAACAAAGGATGCCAGGCAAGTTTGCCAACTAGAAAATATCATGCAAGCGCACAACATGTGAGTCCCTCTTTGATTTTTACAGACGGGGTTAAATTATGAGAACTACCGAGCATTGAAAAAGGAATTGCTCAAAAACCCGTTTGTGAGTGAGTTTTTCTAATTAAAACATTTGGAAATCCCGTGAGTGCTTCAACATTTCTTTTGATCTTTTATACTTGGTAACTCACCTCCCATGATGGATGCACCCGGGTCAAGAGTCCGGCAACCTTGGTGGAACTTGTTAAAGGTGATATGTATATATGGATTATGAATGTATATGGTATATTGGTAAATTGTAAAACAATTATAAAATTATTATATAACTTAAAATAATATATTTTAAATAGTTTGACATTTTATGTGTGTACATAAACTGTCACACTTTGATATATATGTTTGTGCATTTGTTTAAAGGAGTAAATATTTGTATATATTTTTAAACGTTATTTAAACATATTTAGTTTACACTATAATAATGTTATATGTTAAAATATTTAAGTTGTACTTTCTTAAACTACATATATAGTAAAATACTATATTTTTGTATATATTTTACGATATTAGTGTAAAACGATATTTTGAATTCAATATTTTTGTACTTATCATTATATGTATAGGAAATCAATATTTTTGTGATCAATATTTTTTACACAATATTTTGGTATCATGATATTTATGGTTTCGATATTGTGTCAGTGAACCAGCTATACATGGGCAGAAGACTTCATTTTGTAGCAGCACATGCATACACAGAGCATCACAAGAAGTCCACCAATGTTTCCCATAAAAGCCCAGCTCACATTCCCTTGTTTGTTCTATGAAGCTTTCTGCCATTTAGTGCATCTGTACACTAACTGGTATTTACCCTATTTCCGAATCCCGGCCAATGATATCTCCTTAGGTTGCTTATGAACAGCCCTTGACTGGTTTGTTGGGTTGTTGGCTGACTTTCAACCTCTTGGAAAAAAAACTTGTTTTTGTCTTACCCAGTGCTCTTAGGGGCCGATTACGATGGCGGGCGGATCGCAAGCTCCGTGCCGGTGGTGAAGACCGCCGACCCCGCGGTGGCGATCCGCCTGCCATCAACCCTAAAAATTTCCACCGCCAAATTAGGATGGCAGTGGGAATGTGAATGACAGCATGGCAGACGGAAATACCCTCCACCGTGGTCCCGCAAGGCGGTCCTTTTCCACCCACCTTGCGTGACCCGGTTCAATGGGGGCATTTTTGCGGTACCGTGCAGGCACCGCCGTGAGCATTACGATGTCTGTCTTTTTTGGCGAAGATCCAGACGCAAAAAGACAAGTGGAGAATGCCTTTGGGGGCCCGTTGCGGGCCCCCAGGGGGGTGGGTGGCTGCACGTGGGGGTCACCTATGGTACCCCCCTGCATTTGCATGTACAAGGTGGCAGGCACACACAGTGCCTTTTTACGTTGTACATTCAAATGCATAACATGTATTTTTACATTGTGGCGGGTGCTGCTTGCAGCACCGCCCGCCGCATTGTAAAAATACAGGATGCGCCCGCCAATGTGGCAGGCACATCCTTTTCCATATAGCGGGACCACCCAGCCTATGGCGGGCAGTCCCTTTTGCAATTACGATGGCGTAATCGACCCCATAGATCTTCTCGGCGGTTTTGGTTATCTGAACTGCCTTCCATTTTGGTACTAACGTTAGCTTTTTTCCCGGATTGCTTTCGATTTTCACTCTGCAGCATATTTTGCAGATGACTCAATTTCTTGATTTAAGAATGTTTGCTTTTGGCTTTTTTTCTAATTGTGATGGATTTGATGTATGTGAATTAATAGAAAATCGAAACCTGTAACCCAAAAAACCCTCAATACCCCTAAACTCCACATATGTTTATGGTAATTTGGGATTTTTCCATACATTCATCTTTCCTTTAAAATGTCTTAAAATTGATTTCCATGATTTGGTGTCCTCCAAAGTGGTTCAGATGCTCCGTCCATCACCACCCCCTTTTGTACCGCTTTGTTCGCCATAAGTTGGCAGGGTATGCTCAGACGTGAGTCCCTTGCTTACTTTGCAACTGGATTCAAGCAAGCCTGGCTGAAGACGGCTGGAATGCCAGAAACCGGTCCTAGGAAGCTTGTTTCCGGTCCAGGGAAGGCATGGCTTGGCAGTTCGGGCTGGACTGTTCCCATGAGGCACAGGGTCAGACTGATTTGCATATGGCCATGTCTGAACTGGGGTGGCAGAGTGGGCTAAAGAACGGTGATGGATTAAACCCAGATCTGTTGACTGGGTGTGAGTGTTTGATTGGTTCAGATGCTCCGTCCATCACCACCCACTTTTGTACCGCTTTTTTCGCCATAAGTTGGCAGGGTATGCTCAGACGTGAGTCCCTTGCTCACTTTGCCACTGTATTCAAGCAAGCCTGGCTGAAGATGGCTGGAATGCCAGAAACCGGTCCTAGGAAGCTTGTTTCCAGTCCAGGGAAGGCATGGCTTGGCAGTTCGGGCTGGACTGTTCCCATGAGGCACAGGGTCAGACTGATTTGCATATGGCCATGTCTGAACTGGGGTGGCAGAGTGGGCTAAAGAACGGTGATGGTTTAAACCCAGATCTGTTGACTGGGTGTGAGTGTTTGATTGGTTTAGATGCTCCGTCCATCGCCACCCCCTTTTGTACCGCTTTGTTCACCATAAGTTGGCAGGGTATGCTCAGACAAGAGTCCCTTGCTCACTTTGCAACTGGATTCAAGCAAGCCTGGCTGAAGACAGCTGTAATGCCAGAAACCGGTCCTAGGAAGCTTGTTTCCGGTCCAGGGAAGGCATGGCTTGGCAGTTCGGGCTGGACTGTTCCCATGAGGCACAGGGTCAGACTGATTTGCATATTGCCATGTCTGAACTGGGGTGGCAGAGTGGGCTAAAGAACGGTGATGGATTAAACCCAGATCTGTTGACTGGGTGTTAGTGTTTGATTGGTTCAGATGCTCTGTCCATCACCACCCACTTTTGTACCGCTTTTTTCGCCATAAGTTGGCAGGGTATGCTCAGACGTGAGTCCCTTGCTCACTTTGCCACTGTATTCAAGCAAGCCTGGCTGAAGATGGCTGGAATGCCAGAAACCGGTCCTAGGAAGCTTGTTTCCAGTCCAGGGAAGGCATGGCTTGGCAGTTCGGGCTGGACTGTTCCCATGAGGCACAGGGTCAAACTGATTTGCATATGGCCATGTCTGAACTGGGGTGGCAGAGTGGGCTAAACAACGGTGATGGTTTAAACCCAGATCTGTTGACTGGGTGTGAGTGTTTGATTGGTTTAGATGCTCCGTCCATCACCACCCCCTTTTGTACCGCTTTGTTCGCCATATGTTGGCAAGGTATGCTCAGACGAGAGTCCCTTGCTCACTTTGCCACTGGATTCAAGCAAGCCTGGCTGAAGACGGCTGGAATGCCAGAAACCGGCCCTAGGAAGCTTGTTTCCGGTCCAGGGAAGGCATGGCTTGGCAGTTCTGGATGGACTGTTCCCATGAGGCACAGGGTCAGACTGATTTGCATATGGCCATGTCAAAACAGGGGTGGCAGAGTGGGCTAAAGAGCGGTGATGGATTAAACCCAGATCTGTTGACTGGGTGTTAGTGTTTGATTGGTTCAGGTGCTCCGTCCATCACCACGCCCTTTTGTACTGCTTTGTTCGCCATAAGTTGGCAGGGTATGCTCAGACGTGAGTCCCTTGTTCACTTTGCCACTGGATTCAAGCAAGCCTGGCTGAAGACGGCTGGAATGCAGAAACCGGTCCTGGGAAGCTTGTTTCCGGTCCAGGGAAGGCATGGCTTGGCAGTTCGGGCTGGACTATTCCCATGAGGCACAGGGTCAGACTGATTTGCATATGGCCATGTCTGAACTGGGGTTGCAGAGTGGGCTAAATAACGGTGATGGATTAAACCCAGCTCTGTTGACTGGGTGTGAGTGTTTGATTGGTTCAGATGCTCCGTCCATCACCACCCGCTTTTGTACCGCTTTGTTCGCCATAAGTTGGCAGGGTATGCTCAGACGTAAGTCCCTTGCTCACTTTGCCACTGTATTCAAGCAAGCCTGGCTGAAGACTGCTGGAATGCCAGAAACCGGTCCTAGGAAGCTTGTTTCCGGTCCAGGGAAGGCATGGCTTGGCAGTTCGGGCTGGACTGTTCCCATGAGGCACAGGGTCAAACTGATTTGCATATGGCCATGTCTGAACTGGGGTGGCAGAGTGGGCTAAAGAACGGTGATGGATGAAACCCAGATCTTTTGACTGGGTGTGAGTGTTTGATTGGTTCAGATGCTCCGTCCATCACCACCCCCTTTTGTACCGCTTTGTTCGCCATAAGTTGGCAGGGTATGCTCAGGCGAGAGTCCCTTGCTCACTTTGCCACTGGATTCAAGCAAGCCTGGCTGAAGACAGCTGGAATGCCAGAAACCGGTTCTAGGAAGCTTGTTTCCGGTCCAGGGAAGGCATGGCTTGGCAGTTCAGGCTGAACTGTTCCCATGAGGCACAGGGTCAGACTGATTTGCATATGGTCATGTCAAAACTGGGGTGGCAGAGTGGGGTAAAGAGCGGTGATGGATTAAACCCAGATCTGTTGACTGGGTGTGAGTGTTTGATTGTTTCAGATGCTCCGTCCATCACCACCCCCTTTTGTACCGCTTTGTTCGCCATAAGTTGGCAGGGTATGCTCCGGCGAGAGTCCCTTGCTCACTTTGCCACTGGATTCAAGCAAGCCTGGCTGAAGACGGCTGGAATGCCAGAAACCAGTCCTAGGAAGCTTGTTTCCGGCCCAGGGAAGGCATGGCTTGGCAGTTCGGGCTGGACTGTTCCCATGAGGCACAGGTTTAGACTGATTTGCATATGGCCATGTCTGAGCTGGGGTGGCAGAGTGGGCTAAAGAACGGTGATGGATTAAACCCAGATCTGTTGACTGGGTGTGAGTGATTGATTGGTTCAGATGCTCCGTCCATAACCACCCCCTTTTGTACTGCCATATTAGGATGGCGGGCGGATCCACACATTGAATGTGGTAGACATAAAGACTGTCCGCCACGGGACCGCCACAAGCAATCATACAGATTGCCTGGTGGACGGTCCAGATAGTCTAAAATGGTGGTGTCCACCAAATTTAATGCTGGCTACAGCCGACCTTTCCATGGCGGGGATACCGCCATGGAAAGGCTGGTGGGGATTTGTAATGGGGGCCTGTTGCGGGCCCCCTTGTGTAAGGGGAGGTTTGGGTGTCCTGTGGGTGCCCATGGTACCCCCTTACATTTCACAGCACTAAGTGGCAGGCACTGTGTGGTGCATCCCAAGTAGTGCAGTGAAATGCCCATCCAGACTTTTTGGCATTGCGGCGGGTCCTGCAGTCAGCAGCACCCGCCGCAATGTTAAATGGCATCCTAATTTGTTGTGCGGGACCGCCGCATGCATGGCTGATGGTCCCTGTCACCACCACGATAGAGGACAGACTCCAGTCCGTCTGCCATCCTAATGACCCCCCTAGTGCCTTGTCTTTTTGGAGTTCTGCCTTGTGCAGACACAGGTCTCTTCTTTGTCCTTTCTCTTCCGAGCAGATTTGAAGTTCTGGTAACAGGGGTGACCTTTAAATCCTAGATTTCAGGGATGTTTAGGGGTGTGGGGAAAGTAGCCATTCGGCTACTGATCCTGCAACTAATCTGCCCCTTAGGTAACCATAGCTGGAGGGTGTATGTCACCAAACTACCCGGAACCCATTATTTTGGGGGCTTTTCAAGTTGACACGAGCCATCCTCTGCTGTACAGGCCCTAGAGGTGTGGCTAGCCTTTGGGTGTTGAACGCATTCTGAATACCTAAATTTCCCACCACCTAACAAACATGAGTGCCTGGGGGCAGGGGGATCTTTGTCTCCACTGGTAGACAAGTCACTTACATATCAGAGGTGGTATGGCCGTTAAGGCTCACTTCCCTGATGGGTCATTCAGTAGCCATCCTGGGAGGGTGGGGGTGTGACCTCCTTCCTGCCCAGGCCTTTTGTTTCTGTCCTATGGGAGTGATAGCACTTCCCAGTAGGAGGACAGATGTCTTTGTTGGCTGCACCCAGCTTGGAAAACCCGCCAAAGCACAGGGAGACTACGGCAACTTGGGGACAACCACTAAGGATACCACCCGGGTGCATGCCAGCACGCCCTGAACATGAGGATCGTGTCAATGGTGAAAAACCACAGCGTTTGATACTAAACACAACCACTGAATTCATTGGTACCATAATGGAGCGGGCTAACTAAGGATCGCCCAGTAGCCAGTCCATGTTAACCTATGGACCACAGTTCACTTACAGGGATCTTCAATGGAAAGATAATTTTAGGGCCAAGTGTCATCGCACATACATGTCTACATCATTAATATAATGAGCCCTACCTCCTGGGCTAGAGGAGGCCTACATTAGGAGTGTCTTACTTATATTAAGGCAGTGAGGTGATCCTGTCATACATGCTTTGTGCGAGTCATTCTTGAGCAGTGAAGCTGCTTGTGCATACTGCGATGGCAGACATACTGACTTCTTTTTTTCTGCTCACTCAGGATGACACAAACAATGCTGTATCCCTGGTGACCCCTTAAACACCCTGACCCTGAGTACTACTAGTACCACATACTAGGGACTTACAAAAGGGATTTAAACATCTTGCCAATTTTGTGTACCAATTTTGATAGAAAGAGACTGCCACTGGGTCCTGGTTAGCAGGCTTTAGTGCACTTTCAGATCACTTGATCACAGCATATAGGCAAAAAGTGAAGGGGTGACCGTCCGAAAGTGGCACTTTCCTACAGAGAGGTATTAGGGATCAGGGAAGGCTAATGTTTATGTCCAGAAAGAGTTAAAGCATTCAGAAATGGGTGCAGTTTAGGCAAGGGGATTTAAGGGTTATGGGTGGGTGTTGACTATGCATACAAAGAGGATTTTAGGAGAGGGGTAAAGTTTTGGGGTAGTGAGAGATTTTAGGGTCAAGAAATGGTGGATCTTAGGGGGTAGAAAGGGCTTTTAGGGTTAAGGGATGGGTGGAGAACAGGGGTCAGGGATTGTGAAGTTTAGATATAGTGAGGATATTTTAAGGTTCATGAATGGGTGGAGGTTAGGGGCCCAGGATGGGTATAGCTTATGCATAGAAAGGGAATTTTAGGAGGCTGGTACGGATGGTGTTTACAGGTTGTGAAAGGGTCAGGGATGGATGGTGTTTAGAGGTGGCGAGGGGACAGCAAGTACAAAGATTCTGAAGTAATTGTTTGGCAATGTAAAAGACATGAATCAAAGATTATAACCCTTGAAGTACAGCACTAAATTAAATACCTCCCACAAAAATATTTCTGAAAGTAATACCTGCAAGCATTGCATTTACACCTTAAAAAGAAGCATTACAAACAAATCGAAAAAAACTGGATATTCTATGAATTGGTTTCTATTAAATGGTATATGCCATTCATTCTGCAAATTTCCATTAAACTGTTTAGGTGTAATGGTATTCAATGAACTCAACTGCAACCCTATGGATTACAAATACACTGAACTCTGGGATGTTAGAATTGCCCATTTACCCTCCTGACTCTGAGTTTCCTGTAGTCACCTCTTCCCAGTGTTGTTTTCATTTACCTCACAACACTGTTAGGTATACTATTATTCATGTAATACTCAGAATTCTGTTTATGACAGTACTGGCAGTCACCTTCAACTTTTCCTTAGTCCATTCTGGGTCACCCTGCGTTGTAATGTGTTTTCCACCTTCCAGGATGTATCCATATTTACTGTGCTCTTAAGTGACTAAGGTTTCATTAGGGAAAGTGATGTTAGAAGCTGCCCTTGCCAGAAAATGTATTGTGTTGTGCCAAGGACTAGTTTTATTATTCGTAATGGACAATGTGCAAGATGGGAAACTTTGTCTGCTGATGAGTTTTTCTATAAATTGAATGTGCTTTAACAAAACGCAGTCCATTACTTTGAGAGTTTTCTACTATTTATTTAGAAACAATTTTCTATTAATCGTTTCGGACTTCCCTGTTACCCTAATTTGTCTGCCTTTTCTACTCATTTACATCAAGCTCGTATATCTTTTTGTCATATTTTTCTCGTGGTTTTGTTTTCCTTCTTCTATGCAACATTGTTGTTTCTCTTTCGTCATCAGCATCCATTATCCAGGCTTTCTACTTGTGCCTTACCACATTCTAGTTTTGGTAGTTCTAGGTATCACAGTTATTCTTCACAGCCGCCTATCTTCTGGACTAAACACATGTAATTGACTCCCTTACTCTTTAACTATTTTGCTTCCAAGGTAGTACATGCAAACCCTTTCCGAGGCTGTTTTTAAACTTGCCCCTCTGGGGGACCAAAGATGGGGTTCTGGTCAGCATTTTAACCTCTTGCATATGCCTTAAGTAAAAGAAATCACACTTTATTAAAACGAAAATATACGGCAGCAAAAGAGTTCAAATGTGCTTGAAGAATACTCTGTTATAACTGGAATTTGCTGCAACGTACGTTAATTTCAACAATGATGTTTTAACAAACAAATAAGCCAAATAAAGTATGCCCAAAAGGTTTGATTTTTGGAATTCTGTAAATCGCAGTTTCAACTTGTTGACACAAAAGTCGTAAATAATTGTGTATGTGTGTGAGAGAGAGAGAAATGGGCCGCAGATTGCATGTCCAGAGTTCTTTCTTTTTGACCTCAGAATCTGAAACACTTTAAAGAGCTTGTCTCCTCCATTCTCTGCTGTTTATAGGATTAGTTTCTCTGAGTTATTTTTGAATTAACCAAAGAACTCGGAAGTGACGCAAATCTTAAAACCAGTCTGCATCACTCTCTGTTTCCCATTTCTTGAACTATTGATTTTGTAAAAGAACTGAAAACCTACAGTTCTATTGAGCCTCATAGAAGAAAACAGCCACTCTAGTTCCCGCAAATAGTTTTGATGTTCTGCCAAGCATACACATTGTAGTCCTCTCACAGACCCTCTCTTTGGACCCAACTTGTTACCCCAGATTTGGATACTGCAATCTGAATCCATCTCCACTCTGTGTGAGATATGTCTCCCAATACCATTCACAGTGATGTTCACACTACACTCCAACAAGTCGTCAGTGACACAGCACACATCCCCAGCTCCTGTTTACTTTTAAGGACTGTTTGTAATTGTCGTGGCCAAACCCCACCATGGACATCCGTAGCAATAACCCACAACTAGAAGATTGCACTCAGGCAACAGTGAACAAATGGAGACCACCACCAAAGTAGATATAGAGAAAGAAGCAAGGACGTTGTATACTATACTAATTGAGATAAGTGTTTTCAAGATTCTGATAGTTCAACTGATCTAAGAGATAGAAGACTCAGACAAAATAACAGACATGTTGAGGCTGAAGGTTGTGAGGCAAAAGTACTCAGAGGAGCAGCCCATCTTTAGCAGTGGTGTGCATAATAACAATTTTACTGGCAACCTTTTTGGAAAGGTGTCAAAAGTTGCAAAGTTGCAATGTTTACCTCATTCGCAGAACTTTGGCTATGGGTGAAACTTTTACCTGATTTTTTTTGCAGAAGATTTTTTCAGCAAAAATGATCTGATTCACAAAATTATCCTGCTAAACCTAATTATGTGACGTTGTTTTCCACTGGCAGCCCACACGGGCAGGGTGCCTTACTGGGGTGTTGCAGGCTCTGGACCTAAATCATACCAACCTCCAGTGGGCTCGGGAAGAAGGGTGCTGGCACACTGTTTTTCTTTCTCAGTGTCTCTTTAGACAGGTTCAGCTACTGCTGCTCCCATTTTTCTGGAAAGTAACCTATTTTTAGCATGCATGCTGGTTTGTTTTTCTGAGAAATGTTAATGTATTTGCATTTGAAAGGCAGGCTCACCCACTGGGCTGTTTAACTCTTGATTGCCTAAAAGAAAAACGCAGAAAGTGAGGAATTCTTTTTTATTTTGCATTTCACATCTGCCAGTGGCACTATGACGCGTGACAATATCAGCCATTCCTGGATTTTAGGTCAAAACAACATTACATTTGTGGGGCTTTTAGATTTGCTTTTAACACTTCCATTGTGGGCACAACCCCCCCAGCATGGAAAGTTCTGTTGGCCAAAATGCCAGAAGTGGCCTAAGGATATAGCGGTGCTTGTGAGCTGCATCTTAAATTTGTATAAGTCATCCACTTCAAAAACAAATTGTTTACCAGATAATACCAAAAGTAAACTCTGCTCATGTATTTTTGGTGGGCTCACGCTTTACTTCCCTTGTGCATTAAAACAAGCATTGCCAATGCAAAACATTTTGGGCCTAATTATGAGTTTGGCTATCCAAGGACTGACAAACTCACAGAGGCACAACAGTGGTGGTCTGGCCACCCCTGCACTGATGGTCCAACTGGCAGATTACAATTTGGGTGGTTGGACCGCCCTGGGACCGCCGCAACTGGCAGGAATAGGAGATCCCTGGCAATGGCGCAGTGGTCAGAGGGCCGCAATATACTTGGTGGTGCCCCCTTTTCTGAATCGTTTTTGGCCACTACAGGTGTGGCAGGGTATGCTCAGACAGGAGTCCCTTGCTCACTGCACCACCAGGATTCAAGCAAGCCGGGCCGACGACGGCTGAAATGCCAGAAACCGGTCCCCGGAAGCTTGTCTCCTTTCCGGTGAAGAATTGGCTTGGTAGTTTGGTCTGCCCTGTTCCCATGAGGCACTGGGTCTGACTAATTTGCATATAGCCAGGTTCTGAACTGGGGTGATGCAGTGAGCTAAATAACGGTGATGGATTCAGCCCTGATCTCTTGACTGGGTAAGAGTGGTCTGCTTAATTCAGACACTCTGTTCATCACCACCCCCTTTTCTGAATCGTTTTTGGCCACTACAGGTGTGGCAGGGTATACTCAGACATGAGTCCCTTGCTCACTGCACCACCAGGATTCAAGCAAGCCGGGCCGACGACGGCTGAAATGCCAGAAACCGGTCCCCGGAAGCTTGTCTCCTTTCCGGTGAAGAATTGGCTTGGTAGTTTGGTCTGCCCTGTTCCCATGAGGCACTGGGTCAGACTAATTTGCATATAGCCAGGTTCTGAACTGGGGTGATGCAGTGAGCTAAATAACGGTGATGGATTCAGCCCTGATCTCTTGACTGGGTAAGAGTGGTCTGCTTAATTCAGACACTCTGCTCATCACCACCCACTTTTCTGAATCGTTTTTGGCCACTACAGGTGTGGCAGGGTATACTCAGACATGAGTCTCTTGCTCACTGCACCACCAGGATTCAAGCAAGCCGGGCCGATGACGGCTGAAATGCCAGAAACCGGTCCCCGGAAGCTTGTCTCCTTTCCGGTGAAGAATTGGCTTGGTAGTTTGGTCTGCCCTGTTCCCATAAGGCACTGGGTCAGACTAATTTGCATATAGCCAGGTTCTGAACTGGGGTGATGCAGTGAGCTAAATAACGGTGATGGATTCAGCCCTGATCTCTTGACTTGGTAAGAGTGGTCTGCTTAATTCAGACACTCTGTTCATCACCACCCCCTTTTCTGAATCGCTGTGGCACAGCCAAGCATTTTAGGACTTTCCTCACTGCCAGCGGTCTCATGGAGGTTCTTACTCAGGGAAACTCCTGGCAGTTAGGAAAGAAACGGAAACCCTCATGACCCTGTGCAAGGGGGTGCATGCAGGGGGGCACATGTTGTGCCCCCCTGTGAGCATGCACCCCTTCCATGCACCACATAGACTGCGCAGTCCATGCCGGGCAGGAAAATGCACTGGTTGTCCCACGGCAGTTTAAGGCTCAAATTTGAACCTTTACACTGCACTGCTGTGGGACCGCCACACCACCCGCCCCCCCAGACCGCGATAATACTGGTGGCCCTGTTTGGCGGTGTGGGAGCGGTGCAGTGTGGTGACGACCCGCTCCCACACTGCCAAACTCATTCTCAGGCCCTTTGTCTTTTGTGTGGTTAAAAATGTTCTTCAGAATACAACCCTCGCTTCTCTCACACATACAGGAAAGGTACAAAACAGGTAGCTTACAAACTAAAGAGAGAGTGAGAGAAGTTATTGGACTGTTATGTGTTCTCAGTAAACATAGATAAACATACATGAGGTACAAAACTCCTGGAATAAAAGGCCAAACCTCTTATGGAATTACCATAGTTTTATGTTGTCAATTAGGTCTCCTAGTATTGGTTCCCTAGTTTGGATGGTTATGTCTCTTATGTTGACATTCATATTTTGTAATACAATTGTGTGTGGGTGAATTAAAATGTTTTAACTGATGTCTCCCTACCAAAAGGTTAAAATCAGGCAAGTCAAGCAATGGGCCCTGCTTCTCTTTTTCATCTACTTTGCTGCTCAAATGCTACTCTTATGGCGTCAGGCTTATTCCCCACTACTATAGGTCTTAGCAACTCGTATCAAATGTTGTGAAACAGTCCCTTATTCATAAGGCATGTGAGACAAGTGCATTCAATATACTCCTTGTTTTTAGGGCGAGCAGACCTAAAAGCAGGCGGAGCCTGCTTTGTCTGCGAAGACAACTGTTGTTGGCGTGTTAGAAGGAATCTGAGACGGAGCTCACGCACGAGCGTCGCTGTCTCAGATTCCTCCTCGGGGCCGCGCACAGCACCACACACGCATGCGCATACACAGAGACACACAAGCGCCCATGCACGCACCCATACATACAGAGAACCCACCCCCGCCGTCGCATACACACACGCGCGCAGACACACACACACTGCATACACACACTGCATACACACACGCTCCCCCCCTCCCCCTCCCTTCACGGCGCTGTGTCCATCTCCTGCCTCGCAAGCACCACACACGCATGCGCATTCACAGAGACACACAAGCGCCCATGCACGCACCCATACATACAGAGAACACATCCCCGCCGTCGCACACAAACACACTGCATACACACACGCATACACAGAGACACACACACAAGCACGCACGCACCCATACATACAGAGAACACACCCCCGCCGTCGCATACACGCATGTGCACCAAGACCCCCGCCGCCCCACTCACCAGGTTCTTTGTTCGTGTCCCTCGGCAGCCATCCGGTCATTCTGGGCAACAGGCGGGTGCCGCGCTGAGACGCAGTCACGCAAATCTTCCGGCGGGCACTGGAGCGCGGGGTAGACTCCCGTCTGCTTCCTGTATTTCTCTGGCCCCGCCCCCGTCCCAACACAGATTGCCTGGCTTCCTGTTGAAGCCGGGCTGCGGCGTTTCATTATTTTTTGAGGATGTTTGCGACGCGTCACGTTTTGGAATCCGTCAGTGCAGACGGCTTGTTCTACCTGCTACATAGTCAGCGATGCATCATTTTATTGTGCGCGTACAGTTTTGCAGTGCTATGTCTTTTAATCGTGCGCATACTGTCCTTGCAGCGCTATACAACGGGTGCTACTGTTCTCCATGCAGCGGTGGGGTGATAAGTCACTTACCCGATGACGGGCCAGATATTTGCCCCTCACTCCGCCTGGGCCACTCCCAAGGACGATGTCAGACCCAGCTTCGACTGTAGAACTGCCCACTGTGAGGTGAGGCTAGTCCTGTAGGGGGAGGGCAGCTCCACTCACACAAGGCAGCAGCAGACACCTTTTCCAGCAATGCATCGTTTTATCGTGCACGTACAGTTTTGCAGCGTCATGCCTTTTGATTGTGCGCATACTGTCCCTGCAGCGCTATACAATGGGTGCTACTGTTCTCCAAGCAGCGGTGGGGTAATAAGTCACTTACCCGATGACGGGCCAGATATTTGCCCCTAACTCCACCTGGGCCACACCCAAGGACATTGTCAGACCCGGCTTCAACTGTAGATCTGCCCACTGGGAGGTGAGGCCAGTCCTGTAGGGGGAGGGCAGCTCCACTCACGCAGGGCAGCAGCTCTACTCACACATGCCAGCAGCAGTCACCTTTTTCCAGTGATGCATCGTTTTATTGTGTGCGAACAGTTTTGCAGTGCTATGCCTTTTTATTGTGCGCATACTGTCCTTGCAGCGCTATACAACGGGTGCTACTGTTCCCCAGCCAGCCAGGTATTCTACCCTCACTCCGCCTGGGCGACACCCAAAGACACTGGTGTAGTGAAGACCATAGTCAGAGCCTGCACAGTCCTCTTTGCTTTGGTGTATAATAATGCAGGACAAACAAATGTTAGGAAGTAGCTTAATGAACAGAGCCACTGACTTTTGAGTTAGGAAATCAGGTTCGAGTCTCGGTGTCGGCTCAACAGACTTTTAATCTGGGCAAACCTTTTAATCTCTCCCTGGACCAACCAAACATGAATGTGTCCCTGTGTAATGTAACTGGTGCTCATGCAAAGCACTCCAGTATCTTCAAGTCGAGTTCTATAAAACTGCAAAAACAGAAAAAGTGTACTCACGATTTCTGAGAGTACAGACAAGATTACTTTGGAAGCAAACCCAAAGTCATTTGATGATCATACTGCTAACTTACTAAGAGGGCGTTTAGAATTTTGCAGCACCTGGTTGCAAATGGGGTCTATTTATCAATATTTGGAAACAAGCATTTGCAATGCAACAGGTCTCGCATTTACACTAGTTTGAGCTATTAACATTGTAAATGACAACACCTTTTATTTTTGTTTTCATTTTAAAAACATAAATAAAAGGCATTGCCATTTACAATGCCAATAGCTTAAACTAGCGTAAATGCGAGACCTATTGCATTGCAAATGCTTGTTTTTTCATGATATGGCAGAACTGCATTGTAAGCACCCCTTCTTCATAGAACAGCTACACCTTTGGCAGAACCACTGCACGCTTTCCTCTTTCAGTAGACAGTTACAACTAGGAGAGCAGCGCAAGCTAACCTTAACAGACTACAAGACATGCACAAATCAGGTGGCAGCAGTCCTCACAGAACATTTCCAGCATGGCAGTAGCAAAGTAAGCTCCTCTCTCTCACAGAAGGCACTGCAACACCCATTGCGTTTTGGCACTGCCCCAGGTTTACAAGGATCTGTAAATCTGAAGCAGTACCAAAAACTTAACGCCATTCAAAAGCTAGCATTAGATTGGCGCCAACGAGGAGAAATACTTTTATTTCTCCTAATTTTTTGTTCTTTAAGATTGTTTATGTGCAGGAAGGTGCCCCTACCTGCACATAAACGATCCTTTCCTGCCATTCAGACACCCTTCCGCCAGACTGCAAGGGTGCCTGCATTGCTGGGATGATTCCCTGCAACACAGGTACCTTTGCACCACGGTACAAGCAGCCGCGGCCGCTGCAGGTAAGAACGGTGGGGCAGTTGGGCCGGACGAGGGGGGACTTCGAGAGACGAAAATGAGGAAAACCTAATTATTTGTGGTCATCTCTCAAGATACCTCACCCCCACCCGTCCCCACCACTGTTACCTGCAGCGGCCGCAACTGGGTACAAGGGTATTTAGGTTGGCGCTAGGCAGCTTTTTTAGGGTCATTCCATTTTTTTTAAATGACACAGCGCAGCAAAATTGCTGGCAGCGCCCCTCTGCGCCATTTCCTAGTAAATACACCCCAATGTGTGCACCCCTAGTCATTAAACTTTCAAGCACTTAAAAGCGCTGAGGGGCCGTTGAAAGCGGTGAGGAGTGCGCTACATAAATCCTCAGTAACAAACATGGTGAAACCATGCCATAACAAAACCAACAACAATGCAGTTTGGGATTTATTGTGTTGTATTATTTGCCTCCATGTGAGATTGAAAAATAAAACGCAATTTTACCTTAAAAGCTGGATCCAGCACGAATGTTAACAATATGGTCATTCTCGCCACATTCTGAGAAAAGCATTGTTTTCTCGGTGTGAACAGGCCGCTCTCGACTAAGTCCCTGTTTCTGGGCATATGTACCTCGGCCTGATGTAGCGCAGCCTCTCGCCCTGTGCGCTCAAAGGCACGCGCCCGTCCGACTCCCACGTGACAGCCCAGCTCGTAAACCACTGGCGCTCGCGCCATAGCCGGAGTGCAGGTCGGCGCTCGCGCCATAGCCGGAGCGCAGGGGTCAGCCGCCCTCCTCCCATCGCTTCCCTCGCCATGTGTTTGACAAGTGAAGTTTCCGCGGGGCCTGCCGGTGGCTGCCTGACACCGGGCTGTCAGCTCCGCTTTCTTGTCACTCCCCAACAGCCACAGATCCTGTTCCTTCTTGCCACTCACAATTTCCTGCCCCGGCACATCGCCTGTCATTCCCGCCTGTACTTGAGAAACCTTCGGTGAGCTTGCCTGAAAATGCATCTGCCTTCGCCGAGGCCCCGCGTCATTCCACGCTGGTGATTTTTTATTTATTTTTTGCTCAAAATCTGCCCAAGGACGAACACCCGTATCCCTGAAAGGCTCATCATTTCACTAGCAGCCCCTGGCGGAGCCATGTCTCGCCCTAGCTCGGATTCAGCTAGGATCATTCGCGAGCATAAATGGCCTCCGAGAGCAGCCCAGGGCTGCGCTGGTAATCGCTGCACCACGCTGACTTCATGCGCCATTTATCACTACCTTCAGAGGCGAGGGCTTCTCTCAGGAAGCGTCAGTGCCCCCCGGTCCTCCAGCTGACGCGCTCTCAAGTAGTGTTTTACTCACGGATCCGAGCGCGCGCACTCTGCAAACTAGATAAAATCTGTGCGAACGTGATCTCTTCGATGCCTTATGAGTAGCTAAACTCGTTTTGTCTGCTGGACCAAAAGCTAAATCTTTGAACGTCATAAAACGAGGCCAGATCGTGAGTGTGAAACGGGCCTGAGAGGAAAGCAGGTAAGTGCATGACGGAGTGCCTGCCCCTTGGGAGTGAGCATAGAATGAAGCAGGCAGACTAGTTGCCGATGGTGTCGGGGCAATCTGGTGAGGCTAGGGGAACTGAGGGGGGAGGCAACAATAACAACACCAAAAAATAAAAGGGGTTATTTACAAGCCCCTTGCGACACTTTTGCAACACTTTTCCCATGTTAAAAGTGACCAGGCCCGGACTGGCCATTGAGGGCACCGGGCAATCCCCCGGTGGGCCGCATGGTTGGGGGGCGGTTTTGGGCCCCTGGGGCCGTTTTTATTACAGGGCTGTTATGCTGCAAAAACGGCCCTGTAACAAAAACGGACGAAAACCGACCCTGTCACAGAGCGCGGTCGCACCTTTCCCCCCTCCCCTCTCCTCCCGGAGGGGGGAGGGGGCCGGCCGAGCACTTTGCCAGGGCTGGTTCTGGTTCCCAGTCCGGCCCTGAAAGTGACGCAAAAGTGGTGCAAGCAGCTTGTAAATAAGCCCCAAAGAACTTACCTGAATGCCCGCCACATCGCCACTGCGGAACAGGCTCCCAGACTCCCCTGCGGCCAATTGTAACGTTGTTCTCATGCTGCTGGTAGTATCAGAGCAGCGTCAGGATTGGCTGAGCACCCTCGATTCGCACTCACAGAGATACTGGGAGCATGTGCCTGCTGTCTTTAAGCCGACAACACAGCTTGGGTTGGAGACAGCTCAGTACACATGTCGGTTTGGCCGTCCTACGACGGCCGGCCAAACCCATATGCACACAGATCACAGTGCACCTACCTCTCCTCCATGACGATCATGGATTAGGCCCTGCCCACAAGACTTGGCAAGGAAAGAAAAATAAAATGATAGTAAACCTACTTTATTATTGTTTTATTTTTCAAGTTTTGCAGCTGCTGCTGCTGGCATTGGGGCGGAGGAGCGGCCGCCGAGGAAGACTATAGGATTTGAAAAGGAGCGATTACAATGGGACTGGCTGCAGGTAGGCAAGCCAAGATGCCTGCCTCCATGGTGGCCAATGCCACATAGAACTGTGGAGCACAAAATGTGGTGGACTTTCAGAAAGTCAATTTTTTATGTCTGTGATTTGATGCTATAGCCTATTGCTAACAAAAGGACTATCACTAACAATATGCATAGACTGGGCTTTAGGTATGCCCCTTTCAACCATTGGCTTTTTCGACCAACCTCTTTCAGCTTTTGGCTAGAGACTTTGTCAATCATGACTTGGCTCAGCCCAGTAGAGTATTTCTCGTTGGCCTACTTCTATTGGCTTTTTTAATGTTTCTTTCCACCTCTGCTCTAGGGCTTACATAGAACTGCACAAGGGACTACTTACACAACTCTTAGGGTGGGAATGTCCCCTGCATGAGGAACAGTCATGCAACCCTGCCTTGAATGAATCGGTACATGTGAAACTGGTATCTTGACTTATATTTTGGCTCTGGCATCATCATCATTATCTATCGTGTGCGCAGAATTCTAGACCTGTTCCTAGTAAAGCAAGGTCCAGAACCTGTTCTGTGTCCTGGAGGGGCTCACCAAGCATGCCCTCATTTTAGGCAGTGGACTAGTGCCCATGCCGTGGGTGCGTCATATAAAGTAGTGGTGCCAGAGTACCATGCTTTTTGAAGCTATAATTTAACCAGACCTTTTACTCTGTGTTAAGGTGAGGCAAGCATACAAGCTACTTTCATGCAAAGTTTGACTGTTTTGGGGCACCTAGAACACGGCGCTGGCATCTCGTGGGCATGTTGAATGCTTGTATGTGCAGTGAGTATGTAGCACATGTATGGTAGTAGGGCTCTGTATGTTGTATGAGTTTTAGTACTGGGGTCAGTGGGATCCATTTTGAATGCCCCTCATTTTAGGATGACAGGAAATGGAGGATAAGGGTAGCTTCCCCCAGACAGTTGAAGTTTATTGACAGCTTACCCGAAGTAGGAGGGCGGAGACCCAGCCTCTGACAAGAGGGAGGATGAAAAGCAGACTACCTTTAGAAATTCAGTGAACACCTTGTTAGAAAAGGGCTGCTGTATTAGTTCTTCCTGAGCACTGCCATCTGATCGATGGCAGGAGTAGGGTTGGCACTACACTTTCTGTTCAAGGTGAAGAAGATTTTAAAAGGGCCTGTATGTTAAGCATGGGCGGAAAATCCGTTACGCTCGCGGATTTTGCGGATTTTGGGGAAATTCGCAATCCGCGAGATTTGCGAATTTCCCGCAAAATCCGCAAATTCGCACGCAGCGGATTTTTTTTGCGGCGCGCGGCATTGGTGATACAATTTTTGCGGCGCGCGGCGTTTATCATTGTTTGCCGAGTTGTTTTTCTCGATATTTTGCGAGTGCGCGCCATTTTGGATCTTGCTGTGTGATCCCGCGGGAATTTGGCGAGCGCGATTACGTCATCGCGGCTTGCCAACTTGCACAGCGAGAGTTTGTCAACGCGAGTACGGCGAGATCACGTCTCGCGGTACTTCGCAATTGCGAGATTTGAGATGCGGCGAGCAGCAACAATCTCGCACAAGCGAAAATATAAAATTTGCAAATCTGCACAAGAAATCCACCAGCAAGCAGCATAAACCTTCTAGAAATGATGATTTTTATCTGAATAACTCCTTAGTTTGACATTTGCCTGCACTTTTTTAGCGAGGAGTCCATTTTGGGGAGGGGGGCAGGGGGGTGGGAGGAAGGAAGTGCCCCACAGTCTTCAACTTCCTGTTCCTGTTCAGCAGGCTCCTCCCAGTGCTTTGTCCATCTCCTGGTCACTTTTCATTTGGGTCTGGAGCTGGAAGGATCACTTTTTGTGGATGCTGCTGGATATTTGGATTTGAGGCCTTTTTGACTTTCTTTGGATCACTGTTGGATTAGAAATTTTACAAGTAAGTTTGTTTGGGGCATTACAGTTGCTGCAATTAAAATTTTGGAATTTTCGATTTTTGGGCTGTTTTGGGGCCTTTTGCCCAGGGGTACTCAGTGGTGGGTGGACTGAGTCTTTCTGTGGGTTGTCTTGAACTTAAACATCATGGAGGCCATGGATGGATTGGGATTGTGCTGATTTTTCAGTGATTTCCGTTTTTTGGGGCTGTACTTGTGGCCTTTTCACCAGGGGTATTTGAGTCTAGCATGGGCCTAGTCTTTCTGTAGGTTGTCTTGAATTTAAACATCATGGAGGGCATGGATGGAATGGGATTGTGCTGATTTTTCAGTGATTTTCGTTTTTTGGGCCTGTACTTGTGGCCTTTTCACCAGGGGTATTTGAGTCTAGCATGGGCCTAGTCTTTCTGTGGGCTGTCTTGAACTTAAACATCATGGAGGGCATGGATGGAATGGGATTGTGCTGATTTTGCAGTGTTTTTCGATTTTTGGGGGTGTTCATGGGGAGGGACAGGCCATGTGGCTGGTGGCCATTTTGAGTGCAGCTACAGGCACTGGCCATGTGCTGGCAGGCAAGTGACCATTTTGAATGCAGGCTTTGTTGTTAGGCCTCCAACCATTTTGCCTACTTTTCAACCTTTATTTATGCCCAGGGGTAGTGAGTCTTGCATGGGCCTAGTCTTTCTGTGGGTTGTCTTGAATTTAAACATCATGGAGGCCATGGATGGACTGGGATTGTGCTGATTTTGCAGTGTTTTTCGATTTTTGGGGGTGTTCATGGGGAGGGACAGGCCATGTGGCTGGTGGCCATTTTGAGTGCAGCTACAGGCACTGGCCATGTGCTGGCAGGCAAGTGGCCATTTTGAATGCAGGCTTTGTTGTTAGGCCTCCAACCATTTTGCCTACTTTTCAACCTTTATTTATGCCCAGGGGTAGTGAGTCTTGCATGGGCCTAGTCTTTCTGTGGGTTGTCTTGAATTTAAACATCATGGAGGCCATGGATGGAATGGGATTGTGCTGATTTTGCAGTGTTTTTCGATTTTTGGGGGTGTTCATGGGGAGGGACAGGCCATGTGGCTGGTGGCCATTTTGAGTGCAGCTACAGGCACTGGCCATGTGCTGGCAGGCAAGTGGCCATTTTGAATGCAGGCTTTGTTGTTAGGCCTCCAACCATTTTGCCTACTTTTCAACCTTTATTTATGCCCAGGGGTAGTGAGTCTTGCATGGGCCTAGTCTTTCTGTGGGTTGTCTTGAATTTAAACATCATGGAGGCCATGGATGGAATGGGATTGTGCTGATTTTGCAGTGTTTTTCGATTTTTGGGGGTGTTCATGGGGAGGGACAGGCCATGTGGATGGTTGCCATTTTGAGTGCAGCTACAGGCACTGGCCATGTGCTGGCAGGCAAGTGGCCATTTTGAATGCAGGCTTTGTTGTTAGGCCTCCAACCATTTTGCCTACTTTTCAACCTTTATTTATGCCCAGGGGTAGTGAGTCTTGCATGGGCCTAGTCTTTCTGTGGGTTGTCTTGAATTTAAACATCATGGAGGCCATGGATGGAATGGGATTGTGCAGATTTTTCAGTGATTTTCGTTTTTTGGGCCTGTACTTGTGGCCTTTTCACCAGGGGTATTTGAGTCTAGCATGGGCCTAGTCTTTCTGTGGGCTGTCTTGAACTTAAACATCATGGAGGGCATGGATGGAATGGGATTGTGCTGATTTTGCAGTGTTTTTCGATTTTTGGGGGTGTTCATGGGGAGGGACAGGCCATGTGGCTGGTGGCCATTTTGAGTGCAGCTACAGGCACTGGCCATGTGCTGGCAGGCAAGTGGCCATTTTGAATGCAGGCTTTGTTGTTAGGCCTCCAACCATTTTGCCTACTTTTCAACCTTTATTTATGCCCAGGGGTAGTGAGTCTTGCATGGGCCTAGTCTTTCTGTGGGTTGTCTTGAATTTAAACATCATGGAGGCCATGGATGGAATGGGATTGTGCTGATTTTGCAGTGTTTTTCGATTTTTGGGGGTGTTCATGGGGAGGGACAGGCCATGTGGCTGGTGGCCATTTTGAGTGCAGCTACAGGCACTGGCCATGTGCTGGCAGGCAAGTGGCCATTTTGAATGCAGGCTTTGTTGTTAGGCCTCCAACCATTTTGCCTACTTTTCAACCTTTATTTATGCCCAGGGGTAGTGAGTCTTGCATGGGCCTAGTCTTTCTGTGGGTTGTCTTGAACTTAAACATCATGGAGGCCATGGATGGATTGGGATTGTGCTGATTTTTCAGTGATTTCCGTTTTTTGGGGCTGTACTTGTGGCCTTTTCACCAGGGGTATTTGAGTCTAGCATGGGCCTAGTCTTTCTGTAGGTTGTCTTGAATTTAAACATCATGGAGGGCATGGATGGAATGGGATTGTGCTGATTTTTCAGTGATTTTCGTTTTTTGGGCCTGTACTTGTGGCCTTTTCACCAGGGGTATTTGAGTCTAGCATGGGCCTAGTCTTTCTGTGGGCTGTCTTGAACTTAAACATCATGGAGGGCATGGATGGAATGGGATTGTGCTGATTTTGCAGTGTTTTTCGATTTTTGGGGGTGTTCATGGGGAGGGACAGGCCATGTGGCTGGTGGCCATTTTGAGTGCAGCTACAGGCACTGGCCATGTGCTGGCAGGCAAGTGACCATTTTGAATGCAGGCTTTGTTGTTAGGCCTCCAACCATTTTGCCTACTTTTCAACCTTTATTTATGCCCAGGGGTAGTGAGTCTTGCATGGGCCTAGTCTTTCTGTGGGTTGTCTTGAATTTAAACATCATGGAGGCCATGGATGGAATGGGATTGTGCTGATTTTGCAGTGTTTTTCGATTTTTGGGGGTGTTCATGGGGAGGGACAGGCCATGTGGCTGGTGGCCATTTTGAGTGCAGCTACAGGCACTGGCCATGTGCTGGCAGGCAAGTGGCCATTTTGAATGCAGGCTTTGTTGTTAGGCCTCCAACCATTTTGCCTACTTTTCAACCTTTATTTATGCCCAGGGGTAGTGAGTCTTGCATGGGCCTAGTCTTTCTGTGGGTTGTCTTGAATTTAAACATCATGGAGGCCATGGATGGAATGGGATTGTGCTGATTTTGCAGTGTTTTTCGATTTTTGGGGGTGTTCATGGGGAGGGACAGGCCATGTGGCTGGTGGCCATTTTGAGTGCAGCTACAGGCACTGGCCATGTGCTGGCAGGCAAGTGGCCATTTTGAATGCAGGCTTTGTTGTTAGGCCTCCAACCATTTTGCCTACTTTTCAACCTTTATTTATGCCCAGGGGTAGTGAGTCTTGCATGGGCCTAGTCTTTCTGTGGGTTGTCTTGAATTTAAACATCATGGAGGCCATGGATGGAATGGGATTGTGCTGATTTTGCAGTGTTTTTCGATTTTTGGGGGTGTTCATGGGGAGGGACAGGCCATGTGGATGGTTGCCATTTTGAGTGCAGCTACAGGCACTGGCCATGTGCTGGCAGGCAAGTGGCCATTTTGAATGCAGGCTTTGTTGTTAGGCCTCCAACCATTTTGCCTACTTTTCAACCTTTATTTATGCCCAGGGGTAGTGAGTCTTGCATGGGCCTAGTCTTTCTGTGGGTTGTCTTGAATTTAAACATCATGGAGGCCATGGATGGAATGGGATTGTGCAGATTTTTCAGTGATTTTCGTTTTTTGGGCCTGTACTTGTGGCCTTTTCACCAGGGGTATTTGAGTCTAGCATGGGCCTAGTCTTTCTGTGGGCTGTCTTGAACTTAAACATCATGGAGGGCATGGATGGAATGGGATTGTGCTGATTTTGCAGTGTTTTTCGATTTTTGGGGGTGTTCATGGGGAGGGACAGGCCATGTGGCTGGTGGCCATTTTGAGTGCAGCTACAGGCACTGGCCATGTGCTGGCAGGCAAGTGGCCATTTTGAATGCAGGCTTTGTTGTTAGGCCTCCAACCATTTTGCCTACTTTTCAACCTTTATTTATGCCCAGGGGTAGTGAGTCTAGCATGGGCCTAGTCTTTCTGTGGGCTGTCTTGAACTTAAACATCATGGAGGGCATGGATGGAATGGGATTGTGCTGATTTTGCAGTGTTTTTCGATTTTTGGGGGTGTTCATGGGGAGGGACAGGCCATGTGGCTGGTGGCCATTTTGAGTGCAGCTACAGGCACTGGCCATGTGCTGGCAGGCAAGTGGCCATTTTGAATGCAGGCTTTGTTGTTAGGCCTCCAACCATTTTGCCTACTTTTCAACCTTTATTTATGCCCAGGGGTAGTGAGTCTTGCATGGGCCTAGTCTTTCTGTGGGTTGTCTTGAATTTAAACATCATGGAGGCCATGGATGGAATGGGATTGTGCTGATTTTGCAGTGTTTTTCGATTTTTGGGGGTGTTCATGGGGAGGGACAGGCCATGTGGCTGGTGGCCATTTTGAGTGCAGCTACAGGCACTGGCCATGTGCTGGCAGGCAAGTGGCCATTTTGAATGCAGGCTTTGTTGTTAGGCCTCCAACCATTTTGCCTACTTTTCAACCTTTATTTATGCCCAGGGGTAGTGAGTCTTGCATGGGCCTAGTCTTTCTGTGGGTTGTCTTGAATTTAAACATCATGGAGGCCATGGATGGAATGGGATTGTGCAGATTTTTCAGTGATTTTCGTTTTTTGGGCCTGTACTTGTGGCCTTTTCACCAGGGGTATTTGAGTCTAGCATGGGCCTAGTCTTTCTGTAGGTTGTCTTGAATTTAAACATCATGGAGGGCATGGATGGAATGGGATTGTGCTGATTTTTCAGTGATTTTCGTTTTTTGGGCCTGTACTTGTGGCCTTTTCACCAGGGGTATTTGAGTCTAGCATGAGCCTAGTCTTTCTGTGGGCTGTCTTGAACTTAAACATCATGGAGGGCATGGATGGAATGGGATTGTGCTGATTTTGCAGTGTTTTTTCGATTTTTGGGGGT
Organism: Lissotriton vulgaris; assembly: GCF_964263255.1. NCBI lineage: Eukaryota > Metazoa > Chordata > Amphibia > Caudata > Salamandridae > Lissotriton > Lissotriton vulgaris. The sequence goes on from NC_141687.1 coordinate 903,500,889, forward strand.
GTTCATGGGGAGGGACAGGCCATGTGGCTGGTGGCCATTTTGAGTGCAGCTACAGGCACTGGCCATGTGCTGGCAGGCAAGTGACCATTTTGAATGCAGGCTTTGTTGTTAGGCCTCCAACCATTTTGCCTACTTTTCAACCTTTATTTATGCCCAGGGGTAGTGAGTCTTGCATGGGCCTAGTCTTTCTGTGGGTTGTCTTGAATTTAAACATCATGGAGGCCATGGATGGAATGGGATTGTGCTGATTTTGCAGTGTTTTTCGATTTTTGGGGGTGTTCATGGGGAGGGACAGGCCATGTGGCTGGTGGCCATTTTGAGTGCAGCTACAGGCACTGGCCATGTGCTGGCAGGCAAGTGGCCATTTTGAATGCAGGCTTTGTTGTTAGGCCTCCAACCATTTTGCCTACTTTTCAACCTTTATTTATGCCCAGGGGTAGTGAGTCTTGCATGGGCCTAGTCTTTCTGTGGACTGTCTTGAACTTAAACATCATGGAGGGCATGGATGGAATGGGATTGTGCCGATTTTGCAGTGTTTTTCGATTTTTGGGGGTGTTCATGGGGAGGGACAGGCCATGTGGCTGGTGGCCATTTTGAGTGCAGCTACAGGCACTGGCCATGTGCTGGCAGGCAAGTGGCCATTTTTAATGCAGGCTTTGTTGTTAGGCCTCCAACCATTTTGCCTACTTTTCAACCTTTATTTATGCCCAGGGGTAGTGAGTCTTGCATGGGCCTAGTCTTTCTGTGGGTTGTCTTGAATTTAAACATTATGGAGGGCATGGATGGATTGGGATTGTGCTGATTTTGCAGTGTTTTTCGATTTTTTTGTGCTCTATAACTGAACTGATGTTCCTCTGTCTTCCATTTTTTTTAGGTGCACAAGACTCAAGAGAACCACCAGTGCCAGGAAGAAGTCCTGCAGCGGTGTGTGTGTGCAGCATAACGTCACGCGACGTCACGTCTGGCCTCAGACAACTCTACAATTCGTGCAACTGCGGCCTGCTGTCTGACCTGCTCTGAAGAAGATGGCCCCAAAGAAAGGTCTCCGTAGCTCCTCTAGCAAGAAAGTTGCTAGTAAGGAGCAGAAGAAGCAAGTTACCAAGGAGGCTGGTGTGCCACCCGCCACGTTTTTTGGGAGAAAAAAAAAAAGTACGCCTGCAGCAGCAGGATCTGCTGGGGACCAAGCTGGGAGCAGCACCCCTGCTCCATTGGGTTCAGTGCCTCCACCACCACGCCAACTTAAGTCAAAGCCCTTGAGTGCTTCAGAGGCAGTCAGTGTACTTCTCCAATCACCATCGACCAGTGATGTTGGCTCATCGCAAGAAAGTAGCAGCAATGTCCCTGAATCAACACAGGTTGTTGTAACTCATCTGACAAGTGTTGAACAACCACAGCCGCAACAACAACACCATGTGCAAGTACACGCCCAAGTACATGTGGAAGGAGAGGCAGCAAAAGGAGATGCGCAAGCAAAGGTGCATGGAGGTTCACAAGTGCCCACAATAGTTGTTCCTCCCGAAGTAGGGGCACATCAGGAAATCGACAATGAAGCCGAGGTATCATTGGAAGCCACTCCTCCTGATGATCATTCATTGTCTTCCACATCCCTAGCAAGGAAAAGATCAAGGGGGGTGTCTACATCTTCTTCAAGCCCACCTCGTTCTGATGCAAGTGATCTGTCTTGGGAACCACAACTGCGGTCTGACAGTGAGGCACACCATGATCTGACACCGGTACCTAAGCGTAAAAGGAAGGTCGTCCAAAAACTCAAACCTATGGAGTGTGATGAGGCTCAACAAGAAGTGACAGATACTGCTGGTGATGAAGCCTCTCACGATGACGACGAGCCAGTCATCACAAAGGTCACTGCAGCCCCACCGGGCATGCAGCAAAGAGACATTTTGACCCTATCCCGAGAAGCTGCTGAGCGTGATGATGATGTCGGCGAGGAGGCAATGGAAATGGAATCATTAGATTTGGAGTTAAGTAGTACACCAAAACCTACCGCTTCCATATTTCTTCCTCGCAAGAAGGTACCCACCTCGTCCTCGACCTCAATTCGTGGTGGTGAAAGTGCAAAACGTACTGAAGTTCAGCAATCCACATCCTCCACTTCATCTGGCATTAGCAGCAGGACCACCACCACCAGAATCGCCGCCTCCTCCGGCCCCCAAAGACATTTCAAGTCTCCAGTTTGGGACTTCTTTAGTGTTTGCCCAAAAAAGGAAAACATAGCCATTTGTAGCATTTGTAAGCTTCGAGTTAGTCGTGGTAAGTTTGGTACCAACTATGGTACCGGAGGCCAGAGAGGTCATCTTAGGAGAACGCACGATGTCCAATGGTTTGCGCACCTACACGCGATCAAGGAAGCCCGAATTGCACGCAATGAAAACGTTGATTTTTCATCTGATGATGACGAGGAGGAAGAAGACGATTCAAACACTTCACTTACACCCAGTTCCCCTGTCAGCAGCACACCCCATGGGAGCCACACTAAGAGTGTGGGAGAGAGTGAGACATCAATGCGGAAAAGTTCATCAGCGAGCGTAACTGGGTCGAAGATATCATCATCATCCCGTAAATCCTTGGTCCAGGGCAACATTAAAAAGATGTTGTTTACAGAAGCGCAATATGAACGCAACCACCCAGTGACGCGTCTGTATAACACTAAGCTGGCTAAAATGCTAGCTCTGGACCTTCTCCCTTTTTCTTTTGTAGAAGGGGTTGGTTTTCTAGAATTAGTGGCAGCGCTCTGCTCTAAATGGAAGGTTCCTAGCCGGTTCTATTTTGCCCGAGTTGCGGTTCCAGCACTACATGAAGATGTTCTGAAGGTGATTGGGGCAGCTTTGCAGAAGAGTGCTGTTCACACTATACATCTGACAACAGACATGTGGACCAGTGGCGCAGGCGCTGATTACATGTGCATCACTGCACACTGGGTCTCTTTTTCAGGGGCTAAAGCAAAGCTAAACACAGGTGTTGACACGAACATTGTTTTTAAAGCTGCTCGGAAACATGCAACACTAGCCATGTTTGGTTTGGAGAAACATCACACAGCACAAAACATTTTGGATGTCTTTAACACAAAGGTCCTTAACTGGCTGTCCCCACTAAAACGCAAGGTTGGTTATGTTTCCACGGACAATGGCGCCAATATAGTTAAGGCCATGAGGGACGGTTACTATTTCAGAGTGCCGTGTTTGGCGCACTGTATAAACCTGGTTGTCCAAAAATTCTTGGGTAATAAAGGCAGTGCAGCATACAGTGTATTGGAGACCTGCCGAAAAATGTGCAAGCATTTCAGCCATTCTTTTAAGGCCCGGAAGCAGCTGAGGAGCCTGCTATATCAACATCAAATGCCAGTGAAAGCACTCATCCAGGAGGTGGTAACACGTTGGAACTCAACCTTCTACATGCTTGAGCGTCTGTATGAGCAGTATACGGAACTCGATCAATATTTCCTTAAAGAGGGTACAGAGGAGCTGAGGGTGGGTGGGCCGCAATGGAACATAGTTGAAAGCCTGACACGCATGCTTCGTCCTTTTGAGTTCTTCACGCGTGCAGTCAGCAAGGAGGACTCTAATTTGGGAAAAGCTATCCCATTGTTGTACATGCTGGAGGACCAACTGAAGGAGGTGTGTTCTGTGTTTGGAAAAGATGACAAAAACCAAGACTCTTTGCTTCTGGCTGAGCAATTATTAGAGCTCCTACAAGGTGATGAACGTCTTAAAAAGATCCACTCAGAACAGCATTACATTTGTGCTACTATTCTGGATCCACGCTACAAAAAGGCGCTGGCAGGCCAAGCATTCTTTCCTTTTGATGATGAACATGTTCCAAAGTACAAACGTTGGCTAGCCTTGTCAGCCAAGAGGTTTGAAACAGAACGGCTGGAAATTGAAGGAAATGGCAGTACATCAGCAGGCCATCCCCAGTCAAAACAATCCACTTCTGCACCTGTGGCTGTGGCACAAGTGACCTCTCAGCCGTTAAAGACACCGGCAACCGGATCATCTGCACGAAACACAACAGAAACATTGGAGGCTGAAGAGGATTGGCTAGCTCTGCGTGGGTTTGGTTCTCAAAAGGTCAGAGGCACAGCAAGAGCTAAGCAAAGTGGAGGAACCTTGGATGAGGACCTTGAGTCGATGGTGAAGGACTATCTGAATGACTCAACAGAGGTCTATGTTAATTCTGACCCATTGGCGTATTGGCATGGGAAAAAAGAATTGTGGCCACAGCTCACCAACCTGGCTTTAAACTACTTGTCTTGCCCACTCGCAAGCGTGTCTTCTGAACGGGTTTTCAGTGCGGCTGGTGGGATTGTAACTCCCAAACGGAGCCGCCTCTCGCCTAAAAATGTGGAGAGGTTAACAATGATCAAGATGAATCAGCACCTCATACCACCAGATTTCAGAGTACGAGAGAGCGTGCCGGATGAAGAGGAGGTGGCCAGCAACATAGATGAGGGAATTTCTACTCTGTCAGGTGACACTGAGCTCACCCTGCCTGAATTCGCAGAGTATGATGACGAAGCCTTATTCTTATTCCTGGACCGTGATACCGAGCCCTGAAAATGAGACAACGAATCAATAACTTTCTTTTTCGTCCCTATTCACTTTTATTCCTGTGTGTCTGTCTTTCTTTGTTGTGCACAGTTAATATATTTCAAACTTTAATCAGATAATCACAAAATCAAGCCCATCAGCAGAACTGTCTTCGCTGGTTTGCTAATTGATTTGAAGTTGCCGCAGTCTGCATTCCTCAGGTTCACAAGTTCAGAAGAACATGCTCCTCTATCCTCCTCCTCCAGACTCCTATTTCCATCAAACCAGAGGGCTGGTTTACGTCCAATGAAGAAAGACTCAGCACTTGTGGGGGTGTTGTTATACCTCTTTGCATGTGAGTTGACGGCTCTGGGACCATTGTTGGGAAGCTCTAATACCGGATAAAAGTGGTTTGGACCAAATCCCAGGAAGACATTTTTTTGTGTTTTTGATGACTTGCTTGCCTTTTAGGTGCTCTTAGGGAAGGTTCCGTCTGTTTGTGGGTGAGTTTCGTGGTCTGGGAGCATTGCTGGGACACTCTAATCTTGATTGCATTTGCTTTTCAGGAAATCCGTCGTGCCAACCCCGACTTATGGCCTTGCTACGCAGCGCGTTTGGACCGAAGGCCGAGAAATATTGCAAGTATGAGATTTTGCTTTTGGCCTGTTTGGGGGTGTTATGCTTCTTGGCGGGTGGGTTGGCGGGTCTTGGGGCATTCCTGGGAAGGTCTAATACCGGGTAGAAGTGGTTGGGACAAAATCCAGGCCGATTTTTTTTTGGCTATTTCTGACATTTTGCTCTATGTAGCGTTTTCGGGGGCCTGTTTGGGGGGCTTCCTGGTGTTTGTGGGTGAGTTTCGTGGCCTGGGAGCACTGCTGGGACACTCTAATCTTGATTGCATTTGCTTTTCAGGAAATCCGTCGTGGCAACCCCGACTTATGGCCTAGCTACGCAGTGCGTTTGGACCGAAGGCCCAGAAATATTGCAAGTATGAGATTTTGCTTTTGGCCTGTTTGGGGGTGTTATGCTTCTTGGCGGGTGGGTTGGTGGGTCTTGGGGCATTCCTGGGAAGGTCTAATACCGGGTAGAAGTGGTTGGGACAAAATCCAGGCCGATTTTTTTTTTGGGCTATTTCTGACATTTTGCTCAATGTAGCGTTTTCGGGGGCCTGTTTGGGGGGCTTCCTGGTGTTTGTCGGTGAGTTTCGTGGTCTGGGAGCACTGCTGGGACACTCTAATCTTGATTGCATTTGCTTTTCAGGACATCCGTCGTGGCAACCCCGACTTATGGCCTAGCTACGCAGTGCGTTTGGACCGAAGGCCCAGAAATATTGCAAGTATGAGATTTTGCTTTTGGCCTGTTTGGGGGTGTTATGCTTCTTGGCGGGTGGGTTGGCGGGTCTTGGGGCATTCCTGGGAAGGTCTAATACCGGGTAGAAGTGGTTGGGACAAAATCCAGGCCGATTTTTTTTGTGGCTATTTCTGACATTTTGCTCTATGTAGCGTTTTCGGGGGCCTGTTTGGGGGGCTTCCTGGTGTTTGTGGGTGAGTTTCGTGGTCTGGGAGCACTACTGGCTATATATACTTTACTTTGCAAGAGGTTTGAAGCAAATCCATGGTGGCAGAGGGGAGTTAGGGCCTAGCTGCAGAGCGCGCGCGGAGTGATTTGGGAAATTTGTGAAAAATTGACTAAGTCCCCATTTTTGTACTTTTGCTCTTTGGCTGTTTGGGGGTCTTCTACTCGTTTTCTCCTGGGTTGACGGCTCTGGGGCCATTGCTGGGAAGCTCTAATACCGGATAAAAGTGTTTTGGACCAAATCCCAGGCGGAAATTTTTTTGTGTTTTTGATGACTTGCTTGCCTTTGAGGTGCTCTTAGGGGGGGTTCCGTCTGTTTGTGGGTGAGTTTCGTGGTCTGGGAGCACTGCTGGGACACTCTAATCTTGATTGCATTTGCTTTTCAGGAAATCTGTCGTGGCAACCCCGACTTATGGCCTAGCTACGCAGTGCGTTTGGACCGAAGGCCCAGAAATATTGCAAGTATGAGATTATGCTTTTGGCCTGTTTGGGGGTGTTATGCTTCTTGGCGGGTGGGTTGGCGTGTCTTGGGGCATTCCTGGGAAGGTCTAATACCGGGTAGAAGTGGTTGGGACAAAATCCGCGCGGAAAAGCCTTTTGGCACTTTTTGTAACTTAGGGTTCGTTAGGGTTAGCCCTAGCAGCAGGATTGCATGTGTTTCGGGGTGTTCTAGATTTTTCCAACTGAGTTCTGGGGTCTTAGAGCACTCGTGAGAATGTGTAATTTTGGTTGCAAGTCATTTGAAGAAAATCCATGGTGGGAAAGGGGGGATTTGGCATAGTTAAAGAAAGCCTTTGCCACTATTCTTAACTTAGGGTTCGTTAGGGTTAGCAGTATTTCTATTGCATGTGTTTGAGTGGGGGGGATTTCGAGTCTTGGAGCGATGCTGGCTATGGCTACTTTTGCTTGGTTGCTTGCAAGTGGTTTGAATGCAATCCACGGTGGGTAAGGGGTAATTAGGAAGGGGGTACTTCGGCCTACTTTTACTTTCAAAGTAAGTTTTGTCACCAGTTTTCTGCTAGGCCTCGTTTTTTGAGATTTGATTGGGGGTCTTCTACATTTTTGCGACTGGCTTTAGTAAGGGTCTGGGTGGGAGCACTGCTAGGAAGATCTAATTTTGTTCTAAAACACAGTTTACAGTACACCTAGCTTGAGGGGCAAGATCCGCTACATTAATTTGCCCATACTTATTTATCCTTCAAAAGGTGACTCAGAGTACGCACTTTCAAAAATATTGTACTGTCTACTAGGAAAATCAAATTGTGACTTTTTGCACTCCACAGCCTACATACCTTATATTTATTTATCAGTGGTGTTGTAATATTATATCACTTCCTGTTTTTCGTTGAATAATTACAGGCCGGGTTTCAGTCTCTGCAATGGGGAAAAAAGGATGGAGTCAGGCTTCACAGTAGCGAGCCACAATTCAGCATCAGGCAGGCAGTGGACAGGGTGTCTTCTGGTGACCAACATCGATGGACGAAGCGTCGGCTGCAATGGAGGAGTGCCGCTAATAGGAGGATTTTTTTTCTGCAGGCAACTTACTTACCACTTCCAACAGGACCACTACAACCACATAGATACAGTATCCCTTGCCTTTTTCTCTGACTGTGACTGCATTTCTTGGATCTCTCTCTGCTTCTAAATTGATCCCTTAACACGTCACTTAGTCCACTCCACTATCACATCTGCACCACACATAGTCATTTGTAAGTGCTCCTACGTAATTCGCAAGTCGCAGCACGCCCCAGGCCGTAGAGGACTGGGATGGCCCCAATGATGAAGCATGTCACCAAGGGGCAACCCTGGTGAGTGAGGGGACACCTAGAAAACAAGCAATTTCTCCTTTTCTATCTACTATACCTTCCAGACCAACCCCACTGAGTGTTGTTGTGAATGGATTTTTAGTGACCAGCAAGGCTCTCGGGTATCTGGCTAAGTACAGAGACCTTATGTTGAATATCGTTATCAATAATTCCACACAGGCCCTGTACTGTCGCATTCTTTCTTCCACAGTTGTCGAATGTACTACTTACTTTTCACTGACATGCATGCAGTAGTGCATGCACTTTCAAAGATTGATGGATAGGTTTGTACCCAAAGAATTGTTTATGTTCCATTGTTTGTCTATGCTGTGCTTTTTTTTACAGGGTGTCTTCTGGTGACCAACATCGATGGACGAAGCGTCGGCTGCAATGGAGGAGTGCCGCTAAAAGGAGGATTTTTTTTCTGCAGGCAACTTACTTACCACTTCCAACAGGATCACTACAACCACATAGATACAGTATCCCTTGCCTTTTTTTTTGACTGTGACTGCATTTCTTGGATCTCTCTCTGCTTCTAAATTGATCCCTTAACACATCACTTAGTCCACTCCACTATCACATCTGCACCACACATAGTCATTTGTAAGTGCTCCTACGTAATTCGCAAGTCGCAGCACGCCCCAGGCCGTAGAGGACTGGGATGGCCCCAATGATGAAGCATGTCACCAAGGGGCAACCCTGGTGAGTGAGGGGACACCTAGAAAAAAAGCAATTTCTCCTTTTCTATCTACTATACCTTCCAGACCAACCCCATTGAGTGTTGTTGTGAATGGATTTATAGTGACCAGCAAGGCTCTCAGGTATCTGGCTACAGAGACCTTATGTTGAATATAGTTATCAATATTTCCACCCACGCCCTGTACTGTCGCATTCTTTCTTCCACAGTTGTCGAAAGTACTACTTACTTTTAACTGACATGCATGCAGTAGTGTATGCACTTTCAAAGATTGATGGATAGGTTTGTACCCAAAGATTTGTTTATGTTCACAATTGTTTGTCCATGCTGTGCTACTTTTTCTTGTCTCCCAAAACCTTTCCCAAAAACCCCCGTACCCATCCATTTTTCAAACCCTAACCCTCTTCCCCCGGGCTGTGTGGTTTTGATTGATGTGTGACTAAATTACAGCAATAAATCCACACACTTGCTGGGGAGGATAAGGTGATAGCAACAGGCTGGTGAAGAAATCCGAGGATATATTCTTACTCTGCTTGACAAAGACCCATGGCTAATGTCAAAGAACTTCAACCGAATTAGTTATACTTTAACATTTGTTAGGCTACAATGTGGCACTGTTCTAGTGTACTTCTGTCACCTGCTATATTCTGTATTGTACCTTTGTATTGCTCAGGAGGACAAACCAGATTTCATTTTCTTTTTTTTCATAGGCAAGCAACTGCCACTGTGTCACACCACTAGTACCACCGCTATGAGGAAATTTTATCCGCCCAGGATTGCCAACCTTATTTGCTGTTTCCCGTGGAGCCAGCCCTGGGCCTAGCCCTACTTGCAAACAGAAATTACAGGTAAGATAGGCATTTGGTTGGAGGTAGTATAATGGAGTATTAGGAGAGACAAGAGATTTGATTGACGGTAGTACTACTAAAGTCCTAGGACTATTCAGGAAAACAAACTTACTGTTATGTTAAACCCCCACCCACCAGACTCAAAAGCAGTAAAAAACAGGTATGGTCAGATAAAGTTTCAAAAAGTATATTTTTGTAGCCCTAACAAAAGAATCTCCCGCAAGACCCTCCCTATCCCCAACGATTGTCCTTCAAAAGTCCCCAAAAATCACAACTCCCAATTCCCACCCCCCAAAAGTCTCTAAAAAAGGGGCAAGGGACACTATGGCAGGGTGCTGTTGGAATTAGCAGCCAGGGCATCATGCTCCTTGCGGAGGGTGGCAAGTTCGAAGCGGAGGCCCTCCACCACGTTCTTATAATTATGGACCTCCTGCTCCAGGTAGGACAGTCTGAGGGATAAGCGGCGCCGGTGTGCCTTGCAAATCCTGTGAGGGGCAGCTGCTTTCTTTGCTGCTGGGCGGTGGCGTTTGGCTTTGGTAGCCCGGCTCCGTACCGCTGGAGCACTGCGCTGGCTGGCAGCCCGCACAGAGGAGGATGCAGCTGTCCCAGTGGACGTTGTTGTTGTACCAGACTGCGTCTCCTCCTCCTCCAGGGCCACCAGCCGCCGATATTCAGCAACAGTGGCATCCAGCCTCCGTTGCCGGGCCATTCGAGCCAGCTCCTTCCTCCTTGATGGTGTCTTGGATTTGGAAGGAGCAACTACATGAAAAAAGAAAGACATAGTCTGTAACCAATGCTCCTTAAGATTAACACAAAACGATTGAGCAGAAAGTTGTCACAGTACAAGTAGCAAATTGAAAGCACAGTGCATAACTATTGAGGACAGTATCTATGTAACCTCCGACTTCTTCATCCTTGCTCTAACATTAGTGGGAGTTTAAGGAACAAATTCTACGAGCACTATGGACTTCTATTACAGTCGACTATGACAGTACACCACTCTTATTCTTCTTCTTCTCTCTTGTTTAGGAAAATTGGTACGTTATCTTATGCAAGCCAGCATAATGCCAGCGCAGTGAACTTGCACCGAGAAAAACAGACGCACACCATGGTGAGTGAGACAGACTTGCGTTACTGTACCGGTCCAGTACATGCAGGTGGTGAAGCTCTTACTTTTCTATTACGGGTGGCACTGAGAATACTCTGTTAAAAGGGCTACTGCTTAATTAATTTAGCTTTCACCCTACAGTGCAAATGAGTATTAGAAAAGGAAAATGAAGAAGCTAAATTATCTGATTATCTATCACTTCACATGGGATGTATTTGATGACATATGGGATGACTTTAGGTGCTTTGCTTATTATTGAGTGAACAGTGATACCCCCACACATGAATGACGTACTGCTACTAAACTAAAGTTATTAAGGGAGGTAGGGAGTGTCCACCGTAATAACCGGATATATGCTGTGCTTGCAGTTGCAATACAAACTACTGCTACTATTCATGGTAGTCTTTGGACAACGTTACAACTTCTTTTCCTTGCCTATCCTACACTGGAACGGACGTGCGGGTGCGGTGTTACATGCTCTTCAAAGTAACACTTAGTTCATCCAGTGACCGTCTACTCTCTCTAGATTCACATATGCTATCTAAGAGTCAGATAGTACCATGAATGATCCAGGCATCCATCCATTCAAAGTATATTGCACACATACAGTTTCTGTCTCACCCACCCAGGCTGTTCTCCTTCCACCCATCCTTGCTTCATCATTCACCCAGCCATGCACCATACCATTTTCTTACCTTCCCAGCCACCTCGGGGACCAAGCAAACACATATCATTCTTCTTTGCCAGTCATCATTACATTTCTCGTGCTTCCACACTTACTTACACCCTTCTTTCGCTTTTCGTTCATCCCATCCATCAAGTTCACCTCAGATCTGATTGGGATTCTTCTCGCCAAAAACTTCACAGCTAAGTCGAAGTACATTTAGAGGAGGCTACTACCTGCTTTTTTTATAATACACCCGTGCAGAAAGCACACTCTGCAGTCTTCAATCTCAATGACTAAGGAATGTATAGCTTACCTCTGCCCGCCACCACCGTGTGAACCCTCACAGGCATGTCCTTGTCCGGCACTTGCACCGCCTCCTCCCCAGAGTTGTCCTCCTCGTCCAATGCCACCACCACCTCCGCGCTGGCCCCGTCTCCAGATGTTCCACCTACAAAGTACATTTAATAATGTTAGAATACACCACTCACTACTATATAATATTTGGTCTAGGAGGAAGAAAGAAATGTGAAAAAAAGTGTACAATTTAATAATTTTTGACTGTGTACTCTAGAGTAAAAATGTCCCTTTTTCCAGGGAAGGCTGTTGTCTTGCTGCACTTTTTGGCACAACTGATGAATGTTTGCTTTTTACTTTTTAACACGCACCACTTTTTCTCCTAACAGACAGAACCTTGACTTCTAAGAACACGAGCAGGATCAAGTTCAAACCAGGTGAGAGCTCGGCTCGACCACAAGAAATGTGTCCAATTAATCGTCAGCACTAAGCACTTTTCCATTTTCAGTTACACGTTCACTTTTATGACAAACTTGAATTTAATAAATGTGTTTACTTTTAATAAAGCTTTTAAACTTAAATAGACTCTGTGGTTTTTGGTCCTCCAGACTAGAGTGGATGAGCTAAAGGTTTTCGAATTTTTGCAAGCATGAGTCCATGCCTCTGCCATCGGTGACTTTGGGAGCTAAATGACTCTGCCACACTATCTAGTCAGTAAGGAGATTGGGGGTTCAACTACAAAGTCTGTTATCACTGAGGTATGTGGAAAGTCTAACAGTTACAGCACCTATTATAATTGATAAGCTAAGCGATGCATTATTTAGTGTCCATAGTTCTGTTTGTGCAGATTTGTCCCTGCAACAGTAGTAGAATGGATTGTCCTCCTATCCAAACCAAAAGTAAAGTAGTATCTTATTATTTCTTGGTGGTGGTCATTCACCTTTTTATTGTTGGCAATGGTCAAAGCATAAACATTTAGAATACTTGAAAAGACATTATGGACAATCCCAGAGGACTACACTCAGTGCATAGAGCTATTGCTGACTAGAATGGGAGTCCAATGCAAATGCCAAATGTGCAATCTTAGTTAGCTACACAGACAGTCTAATAAGAATAATCTAGTAATACCACACGGAGTCATAGTCGAGGCAGGATAAGAATTTAGATCCTGTCTACAAGAAGATCAAAGACGATTTAGAAAAAATCGAATGAGGAACGCTAGGAAAAAATAAGTACTCTATATTAAAATTAAAACTTACTGGGGCCAGCAAAGGAGCCCTCGACTGCCCGGTCCTGGCCTGCATCGACAACAGCACCCTCCTCCTCCTCCTCCTGTGTCCTCCTCTTGCCCCTGGGGGAAGCTGATGTACAACATGAAAGAAAGAAAAACAGAAAACATGGATGATATTTCTCAACCAAATCAAACATTTAAAAAAGAACTAACAAAGTAACAAAATATTTTTGCGAAATAGCAAATAGGGAACGACTCCACGGGATATATTATTGACCAATCTCATGTGGTCGACTACGTCATTACTTTAGTATTGCTTGATTTGCGGACCGTCGAATTGGAAACTACCCTATGTAACTCACTAAACAAAGTACTAAAAAGGTTTGCCTAGGATTGGCAGGCAGCAGTCCGCAGCACGCAAAGTGACAGCCAAAGTCCATCGTGATTGAAGATCAGCGACAACACTTAAGTTTCCTACTACATTCACCAGTCATTAAAATACTCAAACTATTAATCCACCACCACTATTTCTTCTTATCGCCATGTGTACAAAGGAAGGACTGGACTTGAGTCTGTAGGGGCTGATTTAGAAGGCCCTTGCGGCTCTTTTGCTCCATTGTTGCGTGACTTTTGTGACGCAGCGACAGCACAAAAGAGGCGCAATGGTGCGGCGTATATTAACAACGTGACGCATCTGGGAGATGCATCACGTTGTAAAGCCCTGCGCCAATAGGGGTGTTCCGGCGCAAGGGAGGGCGTTCCTGCGCAGGAACGCATCCTAAAAGTGGCTGAGGGAAATCTACAAGATTTCAATCAGTCACTTTGAGGACAATGATGCGTGACTCAAACCCTGCGCCTGCTTGAAGCAGACGTACGGCTTGACGCAGCATTGGGGAGATAGGGCACCCCAGAGCATTGATGGAGCTGCACCATCGTTGCGACGCAACTCCAGCAATGCGCCGCCTTTACGGCACAGATGCGTAACGCTTTGGTGACGTTTTGGGCCCATGGCGCGCCGCATTGTAAATACGGCGCACCATGGGTGATGGTGGCGTGACGCACAATTACTGGTGCATCCCTGCAACTTTGCAGGGATGCGCCGGTAATTAAAAATCTGAACCTTAGTGTGTAGCATTACGCAGTTCTTTCAACTACACTCATACATAATTTCACAGGCCAATGAAATGAACACGAAATCTAAAACAAATAAGCATAGTAGCAACACTACTGAGAAGAAGGAGAGCAGTGTACCTGGAATGCACAGAAGATTTTGAAATAAAATTTACCTACAATGTAATGAGCAGCATTATTGCTCTTGGTAAAAAACAAAAATTTGCAATATAATAACACAGCAGGAGAAAACATAGTAGTAAAGACATAGCTACTACTACTCACCAAGCCCGGGGATCTCAAGGCCAAGGAGGTCGAGCAGATCTCGCTCACGGGTCAGGACATCCGTCCAGCGGTGGGTGGCCTGGTTGTAGGTGCGCCAGACCCGAGAGTGGTGGTAAATGGCCTGGCACACCTTCTCCCACCGCTTCCGGCGCTCCCGGGCCCCGTACCCGGCACTGATCTTGCCGCCTCCCATGATGGTCCTGGGGAGGCGGCGCTGAACATAAAAAATGAGTTGGGCCACCTCCTCCGGGGTAAAGATCTCCCGTGGCATCACTAGCTCCCCCCTCAAACGCCCGCACGGGAGCCGGACACGGGGTGCGGGACCCTTCCCCTTCTCGGGATGCTTCCCGGCTCCCTTCACCATGGTCTGGGCGGAAAGGAATAAATAAAATAGAATAGGGAAGAGAAGAAAAGAAAAGAGTTTACAAAAGTAGTTTAAAATTAACCAAAAGTAGCAGTAAACACAAAAATATAGGGCTAGAAAAATAGAGGGATAGATAATAAGTAAAATAGATTAAAAAAAACTTCAAACAAGCAAAGGATGGCAGAGATTGACAGAGGATACAAAGACCATGCCCAGAACCATAGCAATGAATGAGAAACAAGATGGCCGCGCCCGTTCACGACCGCGCAGGTAAGTTCGCGCGAGATTTTCCTTGCGAACACGCGCGAGACTGTACTGGCAAGCCGCGGACTTTGCGAGATTACACTTCGCGCCCGGAAACGGAAATACGTCAGGCAAACAAGATGGCTGTGCCCTTGAACGACCGCGAGGGTAACTTCGCGTCTTGCGCTACGAGCGGCTCGCAAAAACGCACAAAACCTTGCCAACTAACACGCCGCAAAAAAACCAAATTGCATATTCGCACGAATTTGCGGCTTCCGAATCCGATCTCGCGCGTGTTCGCACCCCGCGAACCCCGCGAAATTGCAGAAAAACGAGTTTTTCAAAACTGAAAGCACTCGGCAGGGGCAAGAGTTCAAACTCTTCATTAGTAACAATTCCCGGTAGTGCTTCCTGACTGGGGCCCCTCCAGAATTCAGTTGCTAGTTGCAACAATTGTATGACCCTGCTCTGACCCTCACAGCAGGCTCATACAATAGCTACAAGTAGGCCACAAAGAAGGTCCTGGGGAAAAAAAATGCACTGCAACAGAAAGCAAAATTACAGATAAGGAAGCAGGTGCCAGACTGGAATTTTAAAACAGTGACACATTAATAAACTAACCCCAAATTAATTCATCTCAGTTGAAGCAGGGCTGGTGTGCTTGCTTTCCCCCCCATAATCTACAGTAATGATGAACCAGAGGGTGGCATTGATGTAACAGAGGGTTGCAGTGGTGAAACAGAGGGTGCTGGGAACCTGTGATGATGAATCAGACGTAGAAACAACATAATTCGCGACCGTTGCGCGACGAAATGTACGTTCGCAATTGCGAACTGGTACGAAACCCTCGCGAACTGGCAGAAATCCTTGCGAACACAAAAAAAAAAATCCGCAAATTCGCAAGAATTCGCGGATTTTGTCGATTGCGAGTTCGCAAATCCGCAAAATTCGCGAACGCGAGATTTGCAAAATTCGCCCATGCTTACTGTACGTTTACCTGTCTTCGATTCCAACTCCATGAAGCCTGCTGAAAGTCAGATACAGAGCTCTTACATTTCATTATGTCCTGGTTTTGGATACTCCTGCTTGCAGCCGTTCCCATAGCTGCCTGTTATGAGAGCCATAAGTTTGCGAAAAAGCTGAGTCTGGAGATTGTCTTGATAGTGACATTTGAAAGGGAACTAACCGAAACAATGGCTCCACGTAGGAATATACAGAAGAAAGTGGAGACACACCCCCTTTCTGAAAATGTTTATAAAAGCAGGATCCAAATCACCACAATTTGTTCTAGTCCCAAGTTCTTGTTGACCAAGGAAGGAAGTGGTGCACAAGGTACTCGAAGAGCTGCTATATAACCAGAGCTGGTGTCTGCTTGACAGCCAGACTCCCAGAGGTGATTCAGGTATTATCACTTGAATACTTCATTTTCTGCTGATGGTGTGCCTGAAGTGCATGAAACACTGCCTTTCTGCTGAGAAACGGAAGGAGTGTGCCTGGTCATGCAGGAAGGTAGACTATCCAGGAGGAGAAGCCCACTGTGATCATGGCGTGAGAAGCAACCAGAGAAAGCTGACTTGTACAGAAAGTAACAGAAGTAACCCCTATTGTGGAGGCGTCCCCGGGCACTCTATGCAGTTTCTGTGTAAGCTCCATTAGACTATACCAGGACAAGTATCTTGTTTCCTGCCGCAGTTTGTCATGGGCTTAAGAAACTGGTGTGGCCAACACTGTGAGTGAAAGCCCCTTTGGCCCAGAGGCTGGACCAGCAAAAAAGGCACCACAGCAAGGGATTCATTCAGTCTGGTGGCTTCAACAGCCACACTCGAACACCCATTTACAGGTGGCCTGGAGGGCTACTTCCAAAGACAAGTGTTGACTCACCGATAGCTCATGCAAACTTCACGCTGAGTGAAGCTGTTTGTACAGCCCCCACAGGAGAGGATTGCATTCTCTGCACAGCCTCAACTGCTACAATAACAAGCAGGTGAAACACAAGATTTAGCCTGCACCAGGTACAAGAGACTAATGCCCACATGCATCAAGGTAAATTGCATTCGCAAACGGTGCGAATCGCAAAATTCGGCCGTTTGCAAATGCAATTTCCTTTTTTGGGATGCATCATGTTTTTAAATTTTTTCGCAATTTAAGGAATCGCAATTATGTCGCGATTTTTTAAAATTGCGATTGTATTCAAGAAATCGCAATTTGTGATTTCTTAAATGCAATGCATGATTATTTTTTTTTTGCAAATTCGCAAATAGGAAGAGGTAAATTACCATGAAGTTGAACTTCATGGTAATTTTCTAAAACTTTCAAAAATGCACAAAAGTGCATTTTTGAAAGTTTCATTTTACACACACACATGCCCTTGGGGCATGTGTGTGTGAAAAATGTTCTTAAAGATAAATTTCAGGGGTGCAGGGGGGGGTCCTTGGGACCCCCCCTGCACCCTTGAAATAGCATTCTCATTTTGCAATTCCTTAATTGCAAATCGCAAAATGAGAATGGCTTCCTATTCATTCCTATGGGCCTCTAGGCCCATAGGAATCAATGGGAAGGGATTCCTTAATTGCGATTCGCAAATTGTGAATCGCAATTATGAAAAAATAAGGAATCGCAAAAAATATTGCGATTTTTTTAATGTATAGCATTTTGCGATTTCTTAATTGCGATTCCTTAATTTTCGCAATTAAGAAATCGCAAAATGTAACAATGATGCATGTGGGCCTAAGGGCCTCATTTGGATCGCGGCAGACGGGTTACTCCATCACAATAGTGATGGATATCCTTTCTGCCAAAATAGAAATCCCATTATATCCCATGGGTTTTATATTTCGGTGGGCAGGATATCCGTCACTATTGTGACGGGGTAAGCCGTTCACCGAGATCTAAATTAGGCCCAGAATGTGTGCAGACGAGTCTGCAGTGCACACTAAGACTTCTTGCTAAAGGGGTAAAGAGCTGTTCAACTAAGTTGCACATTTCAGATGTCAGAGTGTGCGAGCCATCTACACCTGCGACTAATCCTGCTTCCTGCAGCACTTTAAGGACTGGGGGACGGGGATCTCAACCATAACAGAAACAAGTGGAATACTGAGAGGATACTGGTAAGAAGGGGGGTTAGCTTCTCAAGGATTAATTCAACTTAGCTTTCAACCCTGTATGTCATGAATTGTGTAGCATTTAATTCTGCTGTGTGATTAAAGCAGGTCTTCACATAAAATATATGCAATTGTTGTGTCTTTTAGTTTACTTTTGAGTTCTGAGCAGTTATCCCAGAGACTGCCTCTATTTGAGGCATGTGACTGCTCACACTTGCTACCCTGAGAGTCTAGTGCAGAGAGGATTGTACCCCGTCCAGTTAGCAGAGATATGGTAAAACGGATCCTAGGAAATCAGTGGCAAACAACCTTAACCACCATGGGTGGGGCCCGGTACTCCTGTGGTCCCCCAAATAGGTTTTGACAACAATTAAAGCCACTCTGTCTGATCCTACTGGCTTTCTCTTAAGTGTTACAAATGTCCTAACACTTTGTGCTTTAGCAAATTAAACCCATACTTCAGGGATTTGTCGATGCTTGTTTTTTTTGTAACCTTCAAAACTATAAAGGAGCGCCACAGTAAATTATTTTTAGCCATAAATCACACAGAGGTGCATAGAAAAGCACATATGCAACCAAATTTCGTTGACCAATATTCACAGAACAGGATCTTCAGATTTTTCCATGATACCAGTACAGTGGAATGGAGCTCCTTGGGAAGGTTTACTGAATTATAATATGGTCTTTTCATGCGAGAGAGTTGTGCTGGATTGGACTCTTGACACCGGTGGAGCTCGCTATTGCCTCTCTTCCTAAGCGCTATTTCCACGACAGAGCGCTACTCCTAGCCGGACCCGCTTCACGGGTCCCGTGGCGCTTTGTTTTGCTTCTGTGTGCACTGTGAGGGGAGCAGGTCTCGCTGATTCCTAGTGAGGACTTCTGCACAGCAGGGCTGCGAGCGTGGCAGCAGCAGGACTACAGGATCCAAGAGTCTCTGCTGCTGACCTCACCACAAACACGTGGTGCCGCTCTCCCTGTTGGCCACGCCCCCCCTTCAAACGCTAAAAGAACTCTGGTAGCTTACCTTCACTGGATTGTCTTTTCATGCGAGAGAGTTGTGCTGGATTGGACTCTTGACACCGGTGGAGCTCGCTATTGTCTCTCTTCCTAAGCGCTATTTCCACGACAGAGCGCTACTCCTAGCCGGACCCGCTTCGCGGGTCCCGCGGCGCTTTGTTTTGCTTCTGTGTGCACTGTGAGGGGAGCAGGTCTCACTGATTCCTAGTGAGGACTTCTGCACAGCAGGGCTGCGAGCGCGGCAGCAGCAGGACTACAGGATCCAAGAGTCTCTGCTGCTGACCTCACCACAAACACCTGGTGCCACTCTCCCTGTTGGCCACCCCCCCCTTCAAACGCTAAAAGAACTCTGGTAGCTTACCTTCACTGGATTGTCTTTTCATGCGAGAGAGTTGTGCTGGATTGGACTCTTGACACCGGTGGAGCTCGCTATTGCCTCTCTTCCTAAGCGCTATTTCCACGACAGAGCGCTACCCCTAGCCGGACCCGCTTCACGGGTCCCGTGGCGCTTTGTTTTGCTTCTGTGTGCACTGTGAGGGGAGCAGGTCTCACTGATTCCTAGTGAGGACTTCTGCACAGCAGGGCTGCGAGCGCGACAGCAGCAGGACTACAGGATCCAAGAGTCTCTGCTGCTGACCTCACCACAAACACCTGGTGCCGCTCTCCCTGTTGGCCACCCCCCCCTTCAAACGCTAAAAGAACTCTGGTAGCTTACCTTCACTGGATTGTCTTTTCATGCGAGAGAGTTGTGCTGGATTGGACTCTTGACACCGGTAGAGCTCGCTATTGCCTCTCTTCCTAAGCGCTATTTCCACGACAGAGCGCTACTCCTAGCCGGACCCGCTTCGCGGGTCCCGCGGCGCTTTGTTTTGCTTCTGTGTGCACTGTGAGGGGAGCAGGTCTCGCTGATTCCTAGTGAGGACTTCTGCACAGCAGAGCTGCGAGCGCGGCAGCAGCAGGACTACAGGATCCAAGAGTCTCTGCTGCTGACCTCACCACAAACACCTGGTGCCGCTCTCCCTGTTGGCCACGCCCCCCTTCAAACGCTATAAGAACTCTGGTAGCTTACCTTCACTGGATTGTCTTTTCATGCGAGAGAGTTGTGCTGGATTGGACTCTTGACACCGGTGGAGCTCGCTATTGCCTCTCTTCCTAAGCGCTATTTCCCCACAGAGCGCTACTCCTAGCCGGACCCGCTTCGCTGGTCCCGCGGCGCTTTGTTTTGCTTCTGTGTGCACTGTGAGGGGAGCAGGTCTCGCTGATTCCTAGTGAGGACTTCTGCACAGCAGGGCTGCGAGCGCGGCAGCAGCAGGACTACAGGATCCAAGAGTCTCTGCTGCTGACCTCACCACAAACACCTGGTGCCGCTCTCCCTGTTGGCCACGCCCCCCTTCAAACGCTAAAAGAACTCTGGTAGCTTACCTTCACTGGATTGTCTTTTCATGCGAGAGAGTTGTGCTGGATTGGACTCTTGACACCGGTGGAGCTCGCTATTGCCTCTCTTCCTAAGCGCTATTTCCACGACAGAGCGCTACTCCTAGCCGGACCCGCTTTGCGGGTCCCGCGGCGCTTTGTTTTGGTTCTGTGTGCACTGTGAGGGGAGCAGGTCTCGCTGATTCCTAGTGAGGACTTCTGCACAGCAGGGCTGCGAGCGCGGCAGCAGCAGGACTACAGGATCCTAGAGTCTCTGCTGCTGACCTCACCACAAACACCTGGTGCCGCTCTCCCTGTTGGCCACGCCCCCCTTCAAACGCTAAAAGAACTCTGGTAGCTTACCTTCACTGGATTGTCTTTTCATGCGAGAGTGTTGTGCTGGATTGGACTCTTGACACCGGTGGAGCTCGCTATTGCCTCTCTTCCTAAGTGCTATTTCCCCGACAGAGCGCTACTCCTAGCCGGACCCGCTTCGCGGGTCCCGCGGTGCTTTGTTTTGCTTCTGTGTGCACTGTGAGGGGAGCAGGCCTCGCTGATTCCTAGTGAGGACTTCTGCACAGCAGGGCTGCGAGCGCAGCAGCAGCAGGACTACAGGATCCAAGAGTCTCTGCTGCTGACCTCACCACAAACACCTGGTGCCGCTCTCCCTGTTGGCCACACCCCCCTAATTCTCCCCGCTATACAAAAGTAGAACATTATCGCCGCTGCGCGGTAGCGCGCAGGAGGGCGCAGGGAGAAGCCCGGGACAAGGGTGGGACCGACTGTGACCGACAGAGACCGATTGAGGCTGGGCTGGGCCACTCCCCTTTAGTCTGTTTGTTTTAGGACAGATAGAGTGTTTAATGTTTACTGCTAATTAGTGGAATATATTGTGTTTCCTTTTTACTCTTCTGTTTTTTTTTTTAACTGATTACTTTTAAGGTGGTATCGTATATTGTCCCTCTAGACAAGATGACTACTAAAAAATTGAGATCAGGAAGAGTTTTAGTCGGTAGAGCCTGTTCCAAAACTAAATCTAACCCCTTGCGAAACAGAGATGGGTCAGCTTTACAATTAAAAAGTAAATGTCAACTATACTCTTTATGGGATAAGGGTAAAGATAAAGTAGACCGTGAGGGGGCCCTCACTGAAAATATTAATATTAACAGTAAAGAACAGGTGAGAGACCCCTCTGTTACTAAAAATGATAGTACCTTATCAGGCATCATTGCCCTGCCCCCTTTAGAAGATATATTCTACAAGAACCAAGAGGGAGACCCCGCCCATCTTCCCGAAACCCAAGATAAAGCTGTAAACGTTGCAGATTTAGGCAACACCTCTGTTTTCCCTGTTGTGGCTATAGTACATAATCTTCCTCCTCCTCCAAAGGCAGATCAAAAAATCCATCCTGGTACTTCTTCCTCTCTGCATATTTTCCCAGAGGATTTCACCCTTCCTGATATAAACTTCGAGTCCCAGAAAGTATTAATTAAAGCACAGAACTCCATTATCTCACAGGATATTGTAGCTACTCCTAGGTTACATCTATTTAGCAGTACCCCCTCAAAAAACTCTGAGTTTTCCACCCCCGAAATGAATTTTCTTCCCAGCCCCACTCATATTCAAAATAAAGACCCCCTAAACTCTTATATACGAGAAGATAATGTAATATCTAACTCCTTATCCTCCTTAGAGCGGCTCATCTCATCTATTTTACAACTTTTGGAAAAATTAGTTAATGGGTCAGATAACGTATTTGATACAGTAACGCTGATTTTAAAGGCGCTGTTGAGTCATAACACAGGATTGGAAGGTGTCACTCATCCAAAAATAATTACCCCATCTAAGAATCCAAGTAAGGAAGGAAATAAGGAAGTAAATGTAAAAACAGCCCTTGAGGTATCTTTACCGTCTGATCCCCTTGTTAAAGTTAACACTCATACTGCAGTTCCTTCTGAATCTTCCGTATATAGGAATGAGAATCCAATTAACGGTAATTGTGTAGCTCTTATTAGCCAGGAGATGGAGGCCTTATCACCTACGGAGGATAACTTGACTAACACTTTACCCCCTATCTTCCCCATTTTTATTCCCCAAACAAATAAAGAAACACTAAACCTCCCTGTTTTCCCGGATAAAGTTTCTCCGTTAAAGGAGAAAAAACCTGAAATAACAGTATCTAAAAAACAACGATGCAAAAAAAGAAAACCAAACCGTAGATTTTATAAAAAAAAGGCAAAGGAAAATTACTTTTGAATGTGAACAAGAGCCTTCTTTGGATAATTCCAATCCTGTGGATTTGGACTCTAATTCGTTACATGAGCCAACGGGAACTTCAAAGTTGATCCCCACAGAGATACAACAAGAATTTTTATCTCACATAAATCAACAGCACCTCGATGAGCAGATCAAATTGGTAAATGATCAAAATTTAATTCCAATTATAGATTCCAAACCAAAATTAATTCTTAACCCTCTGGCTATTCCCTTCTCAGATGTAGTTGCAACTGAATATGTATCTAAGACCGTGCCTAAGATTAGAGAAAATGTGGATACCTTCTTCCTTGATTTTATACCTATTTTCGATCCAGATCTTATTTTAAATAGATCTGCATTAGTTAACTGTTTCCATGAAATAGAAAGCTTAAAATTGATCCAATCTGCAGATCTAGATGTAATAACACTAATAAACTCAGAGAATGGAAAGATAGCACGGGTAAAATTTTATTCCAAATTGGTAACAAATCACGTCCTACAATGGGCAGAAGAATTTCAAATAAGAGGAATCGATGTCGATCCTTTTATTCCGGTTAAAATAGAAAGCCAAAGACCCAGAAAAATGTTAACTTATCAGGGTATAAAATCCTGTCCGTCAGATGGTTCCTCTGCAGTGACCGAAGAGTTAAAAATACGCATATCAAAAAATGAGCGACAGGTGATAGTAAATAATCCGCTATCTATAAAACAAACCAGGGTAAAGGACGGCGATCTGGAGTGGAGTTGGTTGCCCGCTGTTCTATCAGATAAATCTGGTTTTACACCTAGAATGAATTCAGATTTTTAACGATAATTTAAAAATAATATCGTGGAACACTGCTGGATTAATCCAGAGTACCGAAAAGTTGCTATTCTTGCATTCTTTAGAAGCAGACATCATTTGTTTGCAGGAAACATGGCTGGTAGGGAATTTCCCGGTTGTAAAAGATTATTATGTATTGGAGAGTAATGCTACTCCCTCTACGAGAGGCCGTGCGAAGGGAGGGCTAGCCTGCCTTTTGTCAAATAAAGTCAATTGGAACTATACCCATTATTTAGATTCGAACAAATTATTTCAGGCAATAACCTTAATAAATTTTGCTAAAGATGCCCCCCAGAAATCACTCATAATAATAAATGCCTATTTACCTCCAGATATAAATTATAATTCTGGTATTAGGACGATTTGTTCTTTCATATTAAATCTTCAGGAATCTACTTTCCCCCCTCATATTTTATTATTAGGTGACCTAAATGGTAAAATATCTAATAGTGCCTTGGAGTTATTCAGGAATAAGGTAAAGGAGGAAACGTTCCTGATACCTAAAGCCATATTCCCAGAGAACATTAAAACAAATAAAAGAGGGAAACTAATACTGGAGAGTTTAGCCGAAGCAGATTGTATAATAATCAATGGAAGGCTCCCCTCGGATAGTCCTGCTCATCTTACACATACGTCAGGGAATGGTGGTTCGATCCTGGATTATATGATAGTCGATAGTACCTTTTTTAGTTCTCTGAAGGATTTATCTGTACTTGTTACTGATCTTAGTGATCATAATGTTTTGTTTGTAAAATTAAATGTAACATCATCTCAAAGGGACCTATGGAATATTGGGGATGACTTATTGAACGTTAATAATAAAAAAGGGAAATGTTATTGGAATTCAGGGTCCATTAGAAGTTTGACCAATATATTAGAATACACAGCAGAGAACTTAATCTTTTGGGAAGGTAGAGAGCTACTTTGTTTTGCGTCCCTTCTGCATACCTTAAAATCAAAAGTTCAAAAGCCCCCATTAGGAAAGATAATTCCTAAAATCCCCTCTGATCTTCGTCATCTAAATACAGAAATAAATAAATTGGTCAGGGCCCAGTACCTCTCCTGTATTCCCGAACGTAGACAAAGAATATCCCTTTTGAGAAGAAGGAGAAAAAGGATAAAGGCTAGATTAAAACGGGAGAAAGAAGATGCCCTTTGGATTAAACTTCGTGAGGCAACTAGGAGCGGGCAGGCAAAGCCCTTCTGGTCATTAATTGGAGAAGGATGTGGGGTAAGATCCAGACCCTCACCAATATCTATTAATGAACAGACATGGGTTGACTTTATCCAGCATCTATATAGCAGTAATGGTGAGAAGTTTGATTCCGGTAAGCTGCAGGAGGACTTGTTCCCATACGATCCTCCCTCTGAATTGGAAATAGTTGCTGCAATAAAAGCTCTGCGCTCTTCTGGTGCATTAGGCCCAGATGAAATTCCGATTTCAGTGCTAAAATCACATAGTACTTTATGGGGGAAAATTTTATATCCAGTCTTTAAATTTTGCTTTAACAATGGCACCGTTCCGCATTCCTGGAAAGGGAGTTTATTAATTCCTCTCTACAAAAAGGGGGCTAGAGATTTACCTCAAAATTACAGACAAATAGCCCTATTAGATGCCATAGGCAAGGTTTTTGCTAAATGTTTATTGAATTCTTTAAATGACTGGGTATCTGCGTCTGCAATACTTCCGTTAGAACAGACTGGCTTCAGGAAAAAACATGGTACCCTAGACAACCTTACTGCTCTTCAAATCCTGGTAGAAAAATATGTTACAGTTCGTAGAGGAGGTGTATATGGGGCTTTTATTGACTTCTCTACAGCCTTTGATAAGGTGGACAGATCTCTGCTGTGGAGCAAGTTAATTAAATTAGAGATGCCCCCTAGTTTATTAAAGTTAGTTATTGCACTGCACACAGACACCTGGTGCAGTGTATTAATGGGTGGTGAGAGAGGACTATCCAGGGCTATACCCACAAATAATGGACTTAAACAGGGCTGCCTATTGGCTCCCCTGTTGTTTTCTTTATATATTGCTGACCTCCCTAAGGCTCTATTATCATCTAGTAATTGTATTGCACCAGTTTTGGGGAGATCTCCAATAGCGTGCTTAATGTGCGCAGATGATATTTTAATTTTGGACCTTACCCCAAAAGGTTTGAATGGCCGTTTACAAGCTCTGTTCTCCTACGCTGAGGCTCATTTCTTAAAAATAAATATTTCAAAAAGTAAAATAATGTGCTTCCGGGGAAGGAGAAAATCCAAATATGAAAATTATTACTGGTCCGTTGGGGGCGAAAGACTAGAAGTAGTCAAATCCTACCCCTTTCTTGGAAAGATTGTCACGAGTAATTTAAATGAAAAAAACCCACACTGAGAACAATAGCAGGAAAGCTCTTGCTCAAGGGAAGAGTCTTATCTCTCTTTACAAGGCGACAGGTAGAAGGCACTTTTCCATATTGCTCGAGGTTTTCCGAGCAAAAATTCCAGCATCCCTAATCTACGGACTAGAAATAGTAGATATGGCATGTTGGAATTTTTTGGATTCTACCGAAGGAAAAATATTACGCAACTTAGCTTCTGTAAATACTGCAAATTCTACGTCTTCGTTAAGACAAGAATTCGGTCTGCGCAGCTCTTGGGCTCAGGCAGCTGCGAGTGTGGTGCGTTGGGTTTTTAATATAGCTGGAGGGATGCCTGGCACACTGAGGTACCTAATAAAAAATGAGCTGTTGGGTTCCTTCAATGCTTATTCCTCAATTGTAAGGAATTTCCGACAGGCTGTTACACTACTACAGCTAGATGAACAAGGCCTTTTTTCATTATCTGCAGCCCAATTAAAGTTATCCTTAAAGTCTGCTTCTTGGGAGTTGAGTTTTAGAGTAGATAGTGGGACAAGTAAAGCAAAGAGAGGAATGTTCCCTACTGGTAAATTTTGTGAAATAAAAAAAACCCCAGCCATACATTTGCTGGAATCTCCCTCATGGAGTTAGGCGATTTACCCTTCTGTTAAGGTATAATTTACTCCCTCTGAACTGTCTTCTGTCCAAATGGTATGGTGGTTCAGATATCTGTGATTTTTGTAACTCTAATTCCCAGGATATGTACCATGTTATTTTTGTTTGTCCGGTCCTTATGGCATTTAGACGCAAATGGTTAAGACCTATGTGCCTTTAATTGGGTATTTTTACTGCTTTTGACTTTATTGAAGCAATGTTTAACCCTCCGAACGAAATGTTTTGCTTTAAATTGTTTCATTTCTTTAAATGTTTATTACCATTATATTGATATTTTAAATTTCTCTTCTTCCTTTTTTAAGAAATGTTGTTGTTTTTTGTTGAATTACTATGTGGACGTCAATTGAGTTCCGTTACCATAAATAAATAAACAAAACAAAAAAAAAAATTATAAGGAGTAGCTTGTTTCCTACTAATTGTAAATTTAATCATATATACAACTAATTATGCTTCAACAAAACTGACAGAAAGTCTTGAATCATTCATTGAGTCTAACTTTGCTCGTTCGGCCACACAATTGCCCTTTTTACAATAAAATGACACAGCATGGTGCCACAAGTCATTTTGCTGCACCATGCTGTGTCATTTTAAAAGCGCAGAGTTGTGTCATATTTACAACAATATGACACATCCGTGTGCTTTCCCTTGCGCTAGCGCAAAATTGGCTGCCATGCACCAACACAGACACTCTTGCACATGGTTTTTGTGTCGGAAGGGACAACTTCCTGCACAAAAACAATCACAAGGGGCTTTTTCATATATATATATATATGCTCACTCACATAATCTATGTTTTAAAATAGGATCACTCATTAGTAGTACACCAAGTAGACTCATTTAACTTTTGTGATACCTTAGCATATATGTTTAACACTCATAAAGTATTAGAAAACACTCACAATGACTGGATGATGTCATCAGTGATGTCATTTGAGATGTCATCAGCGATGTCACTAACCATGTCATGAGTGATGTAATATGTGAGGTCATAAGAAGTGCATTGCATGGGCGTAAGTTATAGTTAACTGAGGTAACTATAACTGCAGAGGTTCACTGCTTTGTATGAGTGAAATCTGAGCCTAACTATAACATCCCTGTAACCTTTGGTTTTTGCAGTGAATTTCTAAGGTTATTTAATTCTATTTCCTAACTATAACATCCATGTAACCTTTGGTGTTTTTCAGTGAATTTCTAAAGTTTTTTCAATTTTATTTCATAACTATAACATCCTTGTAACCATTTTTTTTGCTGTGAATTTCAAAGCTTTTTAAAATAATGTTTTTAACTATAAGGTCCCTGTAACCTTTGTTTTATTAAAGTAAATATATGTATAAGTGAAACCTTTATATATATATATATATATATATATATATATATATATATGTGCGCTCGCGTGTCAAAACACAACCAAACTCTCGGGGAGATTCTTCAACACACCTTTATTGCCACAGCGTGCTTGGATAGCTGAGGGGCTCAGGAAAATGTTTATCAAGTCCCAGTTCGCCGTGTTGATCCTGACGCGTTTCGAAGGCTCCCGCCTTCTTCTTCAGAGGAAAGGCGAACTCATTACGGGAATACAGGTACCAGCCCTCTTTAAACGATGGCACGCCCCTAGATGGGCAGTCCAAGTGTCTCAGTGCCTGTTGGGACTGGAAGTCCTGTGTTTTCATGAAGCCCCATCTGTGGACAAGGGCGGTTGAGTAGCCTCCCCTCGCCAACCAGACGACATCACGGTGGTGGAGTAGGGGACGGGTGAATGTCCGTTTCTCTAACAAGCTGGATGCTTACCCTTGCCGGCTCCTTCCGTGAGGCTGCGTGGCGGTGCTCAGCGTTTATGCAGGGTCACTACTTCGCTCAATACCATCACAGCGCTGCTGCACTCTTCTGGCGGGTGCGGTTTACAGAATGGTGATGGTTCCATCCAGAATATGTGCGCTCGCGTGTCGAAACACAACCAAACTCTCGGGGAGATTCTTTAACACACCTTTATTGCCACAGCGTGCTTGGATAGCTGAGGGGCTCAGGAAAATGTTTATCAAGTCCCAGTTCGCCGTGTTGATCCTGACGCGTTTCGAAGGCTCCCGCCTTCTTCTTCAGAGGAAAGGCGAACTCATTACGGGAATACATATATATATATATATATATATATTACCTACTGGCGGTCGCCAGTAGGTATATATAGTTAGGATTTTTTCTCTATGGGATTTTTGTAAATTCTATGTCTAATAACTTTGGCATTTGTGGACGGAATTGGCTGAAATTTTCAGGAAAATGGAACATTTTGTTTCTGAGCAGCCCCTGACAATTTGGGGGGGTTTCATCAAGGGGGGGCCGAGAAAAAAGGGGGGTCCCAAAACGCGTTTTTCCCATGTTAATTTCCATAGGGCGGTTGGCCTCACTTTTAGCTCGAACGGCTGAATGGATTTGCACGAAACTTGGCAAAATTGTAGGGACTGTTAGCCCGATGTGCCTTTGCTAGGTCTCAATATATGTGCTCCAGTGGATTTTGAGTAATTTAGGTTCAAAAAAAGATATATATCTGGGCGGAGCCTAACCACACATCTGAGCTGATTGGCTGTCAGCACTTCATCCAAGAAGTGTTGGCAGCCATCTTGGGACCAATATACATGATAGCACCTCATTAAAAAGCATTGTAGTTAATAGAGGGTTTTAGGACTTTAGTTACATTATAAATCATTTGTTGATGGTACCATACTCGTTTTAGGAATTGTGGTGGGTTCTAAGGTGATTTTACCATGTGAAAAAACCTTCTGCTGTGATATCATGAATATTGTTTGAAAGAAAACTAATATCTCATGATTTTCCCACAGTGGTTTGGAAGGGGATCTATAAGCTAAACTGAAAGCATATTTTCTGTAAATTCACATTATCTTTCTCAGTCATGTGAAAATGAAGTCTGACATTCTCAGTAAAACATGTACATCCAACAAGGACAGAGACTGTCAGTTGATTCCTTTGTGTTCTACTGCAGCCTCCTAGAGTGTTCTAAAGAACAACTAGAGCGCTAACAGTCCTACTTATTACAAAGGTATGGCACACCTGAAGCCATCTTGATTGGAATAAAGTGGTAACTCTTAAAACATTTAATTTAAAAAGAAACAACATGAGGGGGTATATTTTGCCATAGAAAGTATGATTAGTGCTGCAGAATGAAAAATTAGGGCACATTTTGAGTGACTTCTCAAATCCTTTTCTATTTCATTAAAACATTCTGACATGCAGTCTCCCAAAATGGCCACCAGAGACAAAAGAGCCCAAATGTAGCCCAAATATCACCCAGATGTAGCCCAAGTATAGCCCAATGACAGAATGTCCCAGAGTGTTCTAAAGAACAACTAGAGCGCTAACAGTCCTACTTATTACAAAGGTATGGCACACCTGAAGCCATCGTGATGGGAATAAAGTGGTAACTCTTAAAACATTTAATTTAAAAAGGAACAAAATGAGGGGGTATATTTTGCCATAGAAAGTATGATTAGTGCTGCAGAATGAAAAATTAGGGCACATTTTGAGTGACTTCTCAAATCCTTTTCTATTTCATTAAAACATTCTGACATGCAGTCTCCCAAAATGGCCACCAGAGACAAAAGAGCCCAAATGTAGCCCAAATATCACCCAGATGTAGCCCAAGTATAGCCCAATGACAGAATGTCCCAGAGTGTTCTAAAGAACAACTAGAGCGCTAACAGTCCTACTTATTACAAAGGTATAGCACACCTGGAGCCATCATGATGGGAATAAAGTGATAACTCTTAAAACATTTAATTTAAAAAGGAACAAAATGAGGGGGTATATTATGCAATAGAAGGTATTATTAGTGCTGCATAAAGAAAAATTAGGGCACATTTTGAGTGACTTTTCAAATCCTCTTCTATTTCATTAAAAAATTCTGACATGCAGTCTCCCAAAATGGCCACCAGAGACAAAAGAGCCCAAATGTAGCCCAAATATCACCCAGATGTAGCCCAAGTATAGCCCAATGACAGAATGTCCCAGAGTGTTCTAAAGAACAACTAGAGCGCTAACAGTCCTACTTATTACAAAGGTATGGCACACCTGAAGCCATCTTGATTGGAATAAAGTGGTAACTCTTAAAACATTTAATTTAAAAAGGAACAAATTGAGGGGGTATATTTTGCCATATGAATTATGATTAGTGCTGCAGAAAGAAAAATTAGGGCACATTTTGAGTGACTTCTCAAACCCTCTTCAATTTCATAAAAAAAATCTCCCAAGATGGCCACCAGAGACAAAAGAGCCTAAATGTAGCCCAAATATCACCCAGATGTACCCCAAGTATAGCCCAATGACAGAATGTCCCAGAGTGTTCTAAAGAACAACTAGAGCGCTAACAGTCTTACTTGTGACAAAAGTATGGCACACCAGAAGCCATCTTGATTGGAATGAAGTGGTAAGTCTGAAAACACTAAATTTAAAAAGGAACAACATGAGGGGGTTAATTTTGCCATAGAAAGTATGATTAGTGCTTCAGAAAGAAAAATGAGGGATCATTTTGAGTGACTTCTCAAATCCTCTTCTATTTCATTAAAAAAATTCTGACATGCAGACTGAAACATGCACTTTGAATACCAGCAGCAGACGTCCCTGGTGAGCAGTAGCTTTACTACAGTGATCTAATGTGCAACTAGAGTGCTAACATTCAGAATTTATGGCAAATGTGTGACACATCTGAATGCCTTCTTGATGGAACCAAAGTAAACAAGCATTGAGAATGCAATAGATCTCGCCCTCGTTTAAGTTAAAGCCATTCTGTTTGTAATGAGGTGGCTTTTTAGCTTTGCTTTTATTAGTGTTTTTTCAACTTTCATGTAAATAACATGTATGCATATAAGTATATGTATGCATGCATTTATGTTTCTATTTATATAGATATACAGATGATATATGTTTATATATGTATGTATATATATATATATATTCACTGAAAAAACCATAGGCTATAGACCATATATAGTTAGGAATTAGCATTTACAAAACCTTGAAAATTCACGGAAAAAACCATAGGTTATAGACCATATATAGTTAGGAATTAGCATTTACAAAACCTTGAAAATTCACTGAAAAAACCATAGGTTATAGACCATATATAGTTAGGAATTCGCATTTACAAAACCTTATTTTACTCACACAAAACCATTGAAATTCCATATATAGTTAGTTGCACTAACTATATATCGCGCACCCGCAATCCACTGCTGATGATGTCACATATTACATCATTCATGACATGGTCAGTGACATCACTGATGACATCACTGATGACATCTCAAATGACATCACTGATGACATCACTGATGACAACATCCAGTGACTGTATGTTTCTGTAAAGTTAAAATATGTCTTACATATTGAAGAATGAGTGGATGTATAAGTGTCTGGATGAAGGATTTAGTAGGTGCATGACTGACTGTATGAGTGAGTGATTAAATGTGTCTCACTGAGTGCATGGGTTAGTGACTAAACTGTCTTAATTTGTGCATCATTATGTCTGTTGTTCTGTAAACTGTTGCATGTGTTGATAAGTAGCTATATGAGTAACTATATGGGTTATTGATTGGTTGCCCAAGTATTTGTATGGGAGACTGAGTGTGTGTGTGGGTGGCTGGGAGGTGTATGACTCTGTGCATAGATGTGTGAGCAGTTGATTCACTAGATGTATGGTTTCAAAAGTGCATGTGGAAACAGCTGTATGGGCGGTTGACTGTGTGCATGAGTGTATTGGTGAGTGAATGGATATCTCAGTGCTACATGTCAAAGTAAGTACATATGTAAAACACAGTACATGTGAGAGTTGACATATATAAATAACTGTGCATAAGAGCCAGTGAATGTGTGAGTGGCTGTATGGATCATTGTGAACTTGTATCAGGGATTGTATAAGAGAGTAAATATGTGTTAGTATATGTTTGAATAAGTAAAGTTTGTATAACTGTATAGTTGAGGAAATGGAGGTGTGATTGATTCTTTGCATGACTGACTATGTGTGTGAGTAACTCCATGGATGAGTGACAGTCTGTGAGTGTCTGTTTACACTGATTGTATCTAAGGTTATATTAGAGTCTGAAGAGGTTCATCGTATTATCACATGAATGATATCATCAGTGATGTGATCAGTAATGTCAAATGAGATGTCATCAGTGATGTCATCAGTGATGTCATTTGAGATGTCATCAGTGATGTCATTTGAGATGTCATCAGTGATGTCATCAGTGATGTCACTGACCATGTCATGAATGATGTAATATGTGACATCATCAGCAGTGTATTGCGGGTGCGCGATATATAGTTAGTGCAACTAACTATATATGGAATTTCAATGGTTTTGTGTGAGTAAAATAAGGTTTTGTAAATGCGAATTCCTAACTATATATGGTCTATAACCTATGTTTTTTTCAGTGAATATATATATACACACACCTTACACTTACTTAACAATATACTTACCTTGCCTTGTAAATTTATGCATGGTAACGGCATGCATGTTAAAGGCATTGCATTGTAAATGCATTGTGTGATGAATAATGCATGGTAAAGGCATGCATTTTTCCATCATACATCTGGTGGGGGCAGTCCCACCCTTGTTTGTTTATAAAACAAACAATCCCAGGGGGAGCAGGTAGAGGGTGGTTGCCCGCATCTGCCCACCAGGTGGGACAGAAAGACAATGTTTGAAGGTTGGTTGGGGAGCACAAGCACTTGCCTAAGGGGTCGCTCCTCCTATCCCTCTATCCCTGGTGGCTAGTGTGTGGATCCCTGCTTGGGGACACTCGCCCAAGCAGGGATCCACTGGGCAGAGGTAGCATTGGAAAGGGGAGATTATCCCCCTTCCTCTCACAAAAGAATCAGTGACTGGGGGGGCTGAGATATGCCCCCAAGCACTGATTCAGTTAAAGTGAAATGAGCCATTCGGCTCATTTTACTTTCTCTTTTGGAATGTAATAGTGATAGTGATAGTGATAGGGAATTTCTATAGCGCACTATCACTCCGGGGAGCATCTTGGCGCTTTTTGGCTTGTGTATTCTAGGTGGTGGGAGGTGTGATACCCACAGAGGCGTTGATCCTAAACCAGGGTTTTGCAGGTAGTATCTGTTAAGTTGTAAATCCAAGTTTTGATGGATTTCCTAAATTTACTCTCACAGGAGATTTCACGAATTTGGTGAGGGAGTTTGTTCCATGCTTTAGTCCCTCTAACCGCTAGGGATTTACCTCCTCTCGTGACGAGCCGAAACTTTGGGATGACCATCAGGTTGGCCGTTGCTGATCTCAATTGTCGGCCGGGGTAGTAACGATTGAAGTTTTTGGATAAGTAGGTTAGGCCTCGTTTATGGAACGCTCTGAAGGTAATTATCAAAACTTTAAACAGGATCCGCTTTTGTATGGGGAGCCAGTGAAGAATATCGAGCGCTGCAGATGCCGAGGTCTTTCTTGGCATTTTAAGCACTAATCTTGCCGCAGCATGTTGTACCATTTGCAACTTATGTAGGGCTGATTTATTGACCCCAGCATAAAGGCTGTTATAATAATCCAACTTGGATATTATTAATGCCACCGCTACCGTTTTCCTGGCTGATAGGGGGAGAAAGTTAAAAAAAATTCTGAGACCCTTTATTACATTGAAGCATGAGCCTGCCACTTCACTTGCCTGTTGCTTAAAGGATAATGCCTCATCGAATTTAATTCCTAAATTTCGAGCACTCTTAAAAGTGCTCGGCGGGGCCTCAGTTCTGACGGCCAGCAGTTCTGAGGCGAAAACAGATTGTTTTTGCCAAAGGGTAAAATTTCTGTCTTTGCGGTGTTGCATCTCAGGTGATTAATATTCATCCACTTAAAAGTGGCTTTCAGGCAATCCCTCAGAGAGCATTCAGCAATTGCCGCGTCCTCATCTAGAATTAGGACTAGCTGGGTGTCGTCGGCATATGCTATTGAACTTATAGCAAAAGAGGAGATGAGCTTCATTAATGGGACCATATAGAGATTAAATAAGATGGGGCTCAGACTAGAGCCCTGAGGTACCCCAGATTGGACTTCCCTTTCCTCCGAACAGTACTGCCCTAGCATGGTGATCTGCTTTCTTTGTCTCAGAATGTTGGTAAACCATTTCAACACGGTGCCCACTATGCTACACTTCTTAGGCGGTGTATCAGAATATCGTGGGACACCGTGTCGAAGGCTGCAGATAGGTCTAACAGGATCAGGACTGCTCTTTTGCCCTGATCCAAAGCAGCTCTGATTGTTTCCGTAGAAAAAAGGAGGGCAGATTCTGTGGAGTGATGGGATCGGACGCCAGCTTGGTTTAGGTGGAGAAGATTATTGTCCTCCAGGTATGCTGTGAGTTGTTTATTGATGCAGGACTCTGCAAGTTTGCATAGCGCTGGGAGAAGTGATATGGGCCGGAGATTTGACAATACTGTTTGGTCTTGAATGGCTTTTTTTTGGAGAGGTTTAACAGCAGCCACCTTCCAGCATGTTGGAATATCTCCTGTTTGTAAAGAGGAATTTAATATAGAATTGATCATTGGATTAATCTCATCTTTTATAGCCTTAAGTAACAGTGGAGGACAGGGATCAAGAGGGGAGCCTGAGTTCAGTCTTGAGATGGCTTGGGATGATTCAATTGGGCTAATCACAGCAAAGCTTTCCCAGGTTATGGTGCCCGGTGTTTCCTTTGAGGCTATAACACATGCTGCTTCTAGTTCTTCCTGATTGATCTGTGGGAAATCTTTTGTAAAATTAGTAATTTTCTCTTCAAAGTATTCTGCAATTTTGTCGCAGAGAGACTGGGATGGTGGGATTTCCTGAGATAATATTTTGGGTTTTCTGAAACCGTTGACAATTTGGAATATCTCTTTTTGATTATTGTTAGTCGACTCAATTACATTTGTATAGTAACTTGTTTTAGCAAGCTTGATGGAGATATGGTAGTTCCACCTAGCCTTTTTATAGTTTTCCCGATCGTCACTCTTGTATTGGCGTCGCCATTTACGTTCTAGGACTCTCACTTCTCCTAGTGTAACTTTTAGTGAGTTAGTATACCAAGGAGCGGATGTTTTCCTTTGTAGCGTTTCAGATTTCGTTCCTCGTGTTTTTATTCTCTCCCCAATAGTTCTCATCCAGCCCTTGTAGTGTTCATTGTCAGTGATCACGTTCCCTGACAGAGCTGGTTTGTCTGCCTCCACCCAGCTCTTCAAGTCCGGATGTTCTATGATTTTTCCCCAACAGGGGATTGAATTAGTATTACCTACGATTACATTGGTTTCTTTTTTATTGTCAATTTTAAGGTTAAAACCAATGAATTTGTGATCTGACCATGTTTGGGTTAGTGGTGATTCTACTTTTATTGTATTTTTATTAGAGCAAATGCTGTCCAATATGTGTCCAGCATTGTGAGTTGGCTCTACTGTATGGATTGTCAGACCTAAGATACGTAGGGTTTCTTTGAAGCACAGTACATTTGGGTCATTTGTATTTTCCAAATGTAGGTTTATATCTCCTAGCAGAGTGAAGTTTGCAAATCGTAGGATTAGGTTGGCAAGTGCTTCCCCTAAACTTTTCAAAAATTGGGTTGCTAGTCCGGGGGGTCGATATACTAATAGCCCAGAGAACATAAATGAGACATGGGCTTGAAGATTAAAGCCAAGACATTCTGCTTCTTTTATGTCAGGTATTTCCATAGTAGAGCATATCAGGGACTCACAATGGATGATTGCTAGTCCTCCTCCCCGCTGGCGGGGTCTGTCCAATCTTTGTATTAAGAAGCCCGGGGGTAGAGCTTGGACTATATCCGGGTTAGACCAGCCTTTAAGCCACGTCACTGTTACCAGTAAGCAGTCAAGTTCATTTTCTGCAATTAGGTCATATATGTGCTGAGCATTCTTGCACATAGAGTGGGCATTTATAAGGCCTCCCCTGAGAGTCCTCTCGATGTTTGTAATCCGTTGTTTCATGAAGGGTACTATATTTTGTTTGCATAGTTGGCAGCTTATAGGGCCTACCCACTTGTCTACCGCAAGGGTTTGAGGACAGTGCATAGTGTGGGTATCCAGAGATAAAAGAAAGTTTTTAGTTGGAGAAACATAGGTAGTTACCAGAGCAGAGTTTCTGGCCCTGTGCCCGGCCTCAGCGCGGACGGGAAGGTCTGGCAACTTTATACATGTGAAGGAAGTGGTAAAGAGGAGGGTGGGAGGGTCTAACCACTGCACCGCTAGCCTTAGCCTCCGTAAAATGGCGTCTGATGTGGGTGAAGTCAAGGCAGCTGGTGACAGCTGCACTGTGGTAGGGCGGATCGATCGGCTGCCTCGGTGCGACCCGAATCTCGCGCCGAGGTGGGGAGAGGATTTAAGATTGAACTAGCTAAAATATTTACAGCTTCTAAAAATATGTTATTAGTTCTCAACAACGCTACAAATTAGGTGGCTTGCAAATCCGACTGCCTAAAATGTTTTACAGGTTCTAAAAGAGCGTTATTATTGCTCAATAACGCTACAATTATCTGGAGGTGCGCAGGAAAGAATAAAGAACCCCCGGCTTCCGCCTCAGGGGACAAATACACACTTGTCGGCGTCCAATGCAAACCACGCCCTTAAATGTACTGGGAGGGCGGGAGGCTCTAACCACTGCACCGCTAGCCTTAGCCTCCCCAAGATGGCGTCTGATGTGGGTGAAGTCAAGGCCGCTGGTGACAGCTACACTGTGGTAGGGCGGATCGATCGGCTGCCTCGGTGCGACGCGACTCTCGCGCCGAGGTGGGGAGAGGATTTAAGATTGAACTAGCTAAAATATTTACAGCTTCTAAAAATACGTTATTAGTTCTCAACAACGCTACAAATTAGGTGGCTTGCAAATCCGACTACCTAAAATGTATTACAGGTTCTAAAAGAGCGTTATTATTGCTCAATAACGCTACAATTATCTGGAGGTGCGCAGGAAAGAATAAAGAACCCCCGGCTTCCTCCTCAGGGGAGAAATACACACATCACGTCAGTGTGCCTTTTTATCAGTACAACCCCACCCAAAAAAGAAGCTTAGGCTGCTTGAGAAGCTCTTCCTGAGCAGCACGAGCCTGGGAAGAACAAAAGGAAACCCTCCTGTGCAAAACACCAGAGGGGCCTTTCTAACCCTGCCCAATGTCATCCAAAAGCCCACAGATGTACTGGTGAGGGAGTGCGGCTGTTGGCTAATGGCCGACGGCATCCCTTAAGGGGTTAAGGTAAATATTATTATTAGTAGTAGTAGTGTTTTAGTTAGTCAGTAATACATCAAATAATATTAATAGTAATAATATTTGATTTGATTTATAATTCACTTACCTAGTTTAATTATGTTTAATTTCATTTCGGCAATCAGAACTGTGTATTTGTTTATGACCAAATTTAAAAGTAATTAGGTGAGAATACATTGCTTTCAATCTTCCGGCAACATTTTTTGCTCAGTTTAGCTGTGATTTGAGCATTAGTTCTGTCATTGGCTACCTACAGTTGACTAGATATCTCTAATTACAATCAGATGCAACATCAACTTATCAAGCAATGGACATCCCCAGTGTAATTCAAACATGTCTCACATTGCTTTGATTTTCCATAATCTCTTCCAGGAGCTTGTTAGTTTGGAATACAACATAGGCATTTGACTATCTACTGTGCGTTGACATTTACAATTTGGGTATTTTGTTCTTAAATACTTCTATTTTTCAGACCAATGGGTACGAACAGCTCAGATTTAACAGCTGAAATGCTCATGCTGTGAGAGTTTCAGGTGTCAGGGCCTCTTTTTGTAACTCTTTTTTCAACCCATTTGATCAAGCATTTCTCAACTAGTATTTATGTTTTCGCTATATATAGTGAATCTACTGACATATATGGCTATAAATTTCCAAAATCTATAATAATTCACCTTCTAAACGTTTCCAAGTCACATTAACGCTAACTTGTAAGAAAAGTTGATAAAACAAATCTTAGATAATTTCTGAAATTCTGCAAGCTCTTGACAGGGAGGATAGATGAACTTTTTATATTTTTTTTATCTATTCAATGTTTTTGATTTTCGCTGCAACAATTTCAATTTCTCAGGTTGGAAAATGAAAAACAAAGTTTTCATCTACCAGGGCTTCTTTTGTCCTTCCTTCCCTTCTGGTATTCATATGCCATATTTATGCTGTATATTTAATATAAGAAGCCCAATAATACTATCTTAGATCTGGCAGAGATAACATTGGGCCTATTCACAACGCTATTGTCTGCCACAGATGTAAGTTAATGAAAATGCCTTGTTTACTCGTGCCAGTAAATCACAAAAGCATGCCTTTGGATTTCACTGCCATCATTTCAGTGCCATCTAAAACACAAGTTGATCTACAATTATGTATGTGTAAAATGGGCCAGCATGCCATCAAGGGGTTCTGTTGATATCATAAATCATGAAGTTGAAGGCAGAATTGTTTGCAAATGTCGCTAGAACTCCTAAATGGTACTATAGGACAATCTTACACGTCTCCCTTCATATAGCATTTGTTTATTTGGGGTTACTTCCCTCGAAAAGGTTGTTTTCTTCAAAGTGCTAATAACAATGAGAGCTTGAAGTTCGACTGTTTAGGTTTTAAGTGTAATTAATAAATTGTTGGTAAAACAAAGGACAGTGGTGAGGGCTAGTCGATTTCTGATATTCCATGGCTGAAGCATTGACCACATAATTATGGATTTGCCATAAGATTTGCCACACAATTTGCAGATTTAACAAAAGAAGTAGTTTCTAGCTCAAATGGATGAAAATAATACAGTAACAGAATGAGCAGCATAATTTGCCTTGTTTGTAACCTTGCTACCTTTGCCCAGTTGCCTTGACAGTGGTATAGCCTGCAGAGTGGGTTGAGCTCTGTCTATATGGCGATGAAACCCGTAATTCAAATGAAACCATGATAATGTTTCATATTTTACTGTCCTCTGTGAAACATGAGTTGTTATACCACTGTATTTTGTGTAATATATGCATCCTTATGTGTAATAGTTATGTGTAACAAAAACGAGAAGTAGTAAACCCTTGGCAGTTACCAAGTTTTAGGTGCAAAGTGACTACTTTATATGGAGAACTCTACAACATCCCTGGCACTCTAAATCGGCTCACAAACTCTGCTCCTGTCCTACAAACACCAGACTCAATTCATGGGCTTTTCAGTTCCATACAAAAGGACTCCATTTGAAAATGTGCTACAGATATGAACATGCAAACATCTTAACATAATCCAATACAACATGTTTAAGGCCACTTCAGTAATCATACAATGAGGGAAGTTATAAACACACTGGAATTGAAGGGACCATTTTTTTCACCAAGAACAAACCTCCATCTTTCTAAACACAGAACAAGCCTCATCTGACACTCCCGAAAGCAGAACAGTAGGCATTTTAGAGTTCTGGTGAGTTGCAAACAGAGCCACCTACAAATGCATAAAAAACACAAGAATTAAATAGCAGTACTTGTGTCAGACAGGCAGTTATCCGAACCCCAAGTAGGAACCTACACAGAACATTGGGTATGATTAGAGTACTATTTTGAGAGCTCTGACTGTATAACATTACTATTAGACCAGACCAGACTGGGGAGAGGTACATTGTAAGAGCTATGTGAATGCCTCAGAATGGCCACAATAAAAACAAGCATTGGTATAGTCAATAGGTCTCGCCTTTGGGACCTTATAAGTATTTAGTTATGCAGCAAAATATCCGTGGTGCAACAACATCAACTGTTGCATGGCTAAACACTTATAAGGTCCCAAAGGTGGCAGAGAGAGGCAGAGAGAGGTAGTGATAGAGAGGTAGAGAGAGATGTTATGTTATGTTATGTTATGTGATATTTATAGAGCGCGCTGACACCATGGGTTTCCTGGCGCTATAGAACAGAGGTGAGACAAAGGCTGGAAGTTGCAGGATTAGCAGGGTGGGGGGAAGAGGAAGGTTTTCAGCTGCTTCCTGAAAGAAGGAGGGAGCTGCTGGATTTGATGATCAGGGGGAGAAGATTCCAAAACTTCGGGGCCAGATGGGCAAACCTGCGGCCACCGAATTTATTAGTTCTGGTTTTGGGTACAACAAGCGTGTGAAGATCGGCAGAGCGTAGATTGCGATTTGGGCGTTATGGATTGAGGAGTGAAGTCAGGAAAGCGGTGCTGGTGCAGTGGAGAGCTTTGAAAGTGAGGCAGCCCAGCTTGAAGGCCACTCTTTGTTCTATGGGCAACCAATGCAGTTTGTGCAGCAGGGGTTTGGCCGATTGCCATTTGGGAGATTTGTAAATGAGGCGAGCTGCTTGGTTCTGGACTACCTGGAGGTGGTGGAGAAGTGATTTAGGAAGTCCGTGATAGAGGGAGTTGGAAAAGTCCAAGCGGGAGGGCACAAGGGAGATGATTACTTGGATCAGAGCAGCTGGGGGAAGTAAGTGGCTGACCTTCCGAATCTTTCGGAGTTGGAACGAGCAAGATGATATCACGGAGCCAACTTGAGATCGGAGGGAGAGTTCCGCGTCGATGGTCACGCCGAGGCTCTTTACAGATTTTACAGGGGTCGGTGGAAAGCCCAGTTCAGTGGGCCAGAACTGGGTTCCCCAAAAAGAGGGTCTGGAGCCCGGGAGAAGGAGTTCGGTTTTTCCAGGGTTTAATTTCAGTTGGTTGCA
Organism: Lissotriton vulgaris; assembly: GCF_964263255.1. NCBI lineage: Eukaryota > Metazoa > Chordata > Amphibia > Caudata > Salamandridae > Lissotriton > Lissotriton vulgaris. Next base: position 903,541,985 of record NC_141687.1, read on the forward strand.
GTTCATCCACTCCTGGATGTGAAGCATGGCGGAATGGAAATTGTCCATAGCGTTCGGGGAGTTGAGTGGAAAGATGATCTGCAGATCGTCAGCATAGTTATATACTGTGATGTCCCAGTTTCGGAGTGAGTGGATTAGGGGCCGGAGGTAAAGGTTGAACAGTAAAGGTGACATGGAGGAGCCCTGGGGAACTCACATGCTTGTGATCTGCCTGTCAGGAAAGACTGAATCCAGCTGAGGGCAGGGCCCTGGATTCCAGCCTGTTCGACACGGTGAAGCAAGATGTTGTGGTCAACCGTGTCGAACGCGGCCGATAGATCCAGGAGTCCGAGGGCCTGGGGGGTCCCCGAGTCGGTGTTCCTCCTCAGCGTGTCGAGGACAGACAGGATGACAGCCTCAGTGGAGAAGGCTGGCCTGAAGCCGGCCTGATTGGGCTCCAGGTAGCATGAGGTCTCGATGAAGTTGGAAAGGCATCAAGTGGCATGCGCTTCGATTAGTTTGGAAAAGTAGGGTAGAAGCGATATGGGGCGGTAGTTGGACAGTTCTGCTGGGTCCGCGCCAGGTTTCTTCAGTAGTGGGACTAGGATGGCCTCTTTGAAAGTGCTGGGGACAATACCTGTGCTGAGCGAGCCGTTCAGCAGAGGTAAGATGCATTCCGGGAGAGAGTGACAGACGCTCCGTAGGATCGGGGGAGGACAGCCATCATTCGGAGAACCCGATTTTACCCGGGACGCGAGCTCTGCCAAAGAGGCAGGGTTGAGGGTAGGGAAATCGGTGAAGACGGATGAGTTGTTGAAGGGAGTGTCGAAAGCGATAGTCTGGGGGGAGGTGGGGATCGAGGCTTTAATTTTATTGATTTTCTCAATAAAAAAGAGATTGAGTGCGTCGCAGGTTCCTTGGGTGGGGGTTTGACCTGGAAGAGTTCTGTCGTCGCAGGTGAGTTCATTCATGATTTTAAAAACTTCCTTTGATTTGTTGTCCGCGGATGAGATTCGGTTAGAAAAGTGGGCTGATTTAGCTGAGGAGATTGCGATTTTGTAATTTCTACGGGCTAAGGTGTATTGCAGTCTATCTGATTCAGAGTAGTTGCATCTCCATGTCCTTTCCAGCTGGCGTACCTTCAGTTTGAGTTTTTTGAGGTCGTCCGTGAACCATCTATGGGAGTTGTGGTGTCTGGTCGGGGGGAATTTGGTTAAGGGTGCAAATTGGTCACTGGCTGACTTCAGCCAGGTACCGATATCGCTTTCCAGCTTGTCGATGTTGGTTAGCAGGTTGAAGGCAGGCCGGGTGTCAGATAGAGTCACGAGGAAGCCTTGGGAGTCGTAAGAACTCCATTTGCGTGAAAGGCCGCCAGCCATCAGTGGGATGGAGGTTCTGCCACCGACAGTGAGGGTGGTATCGATTAGGTGGTGGTCTGACCAGGTGCAGGGGGAGACGGATGGGAGAGAGAGAGTTAGATTTTGAGTCCAGATCTGGTCCAGGGTGTGGCCCTTAATGTGAGTAGGCGAGGTGATTTGTTGAGTCAAGTTGAGGCTGGTGAGAGCCTCGAAGACCTCTGAGGCATGGGGCCCGGCGTTTGCGTCGTTGAACCAGTAGTTAAGGTCTCCGAAGAGGGCGAATCTGGGGTTAGAGGTGAGTAGGTTGATCAGCTGTTCGGTCAAGGTGGCCGCGAAAGAGGGCATAGGTTGGGGGGGTCGGTAGAGGAGAAGGAGTGTTAAGGCTCCTTTGTCCGTTTTTAAGCTGAAGATTAGATTGTCTACTCCCGAGAGGGAGAGGGAAGATGTGGAAATGATATTGAGATGTTTAGATATTATGGCAGCCACCCCACCCCCAGGGCGGTTATCTGGACAGTCGGCACGAAGGATGTAGTAGTCTGGGGGGAGGGCCGCCAGGATGTCAGGAAGAGAATCTGCAGTCAACCAGGTTTCGATGAGCAGGAGTACGTCCGGCTTCTCGGTAGATAGAAGGATAAAGATGTTGGCTTGATGTTTAACCAGGGAGCGGGGGTTCAGATATAACACCCGGATGGTAGTGTCGCTCTCGGCCGGTTTGGCAGGGGGAGTGCTCCGACTGGTGGGGCGTCGATCGGACGATATGATGCCGGTGGTGGGGATGCGTCTGATGGTGGAAGGAGAAGGTGTGAGGTTAGGGAGTTTTAGATCCCTGAGGGAGTCAGCCGAGTATGAGATAGGGTAGCCCCTGGGCCCGGCCTGGCGCAGACGCGCTTGCCTTTGGCGCGCCTTCGGCGTGCAGGCGGCTCGCCCCTGCGCGCGTCCGCTGCGCGTCCGGGGATGGCACATTGTTTTTATAAGAGAGGAGGGGGCGTGGCCTCAGGGCCGTGGGCATGGCCTGGGGCTGATGAAGGAGAATGGCGGCGAAAATCTCAGTGCCGAGAGGTAGAGAGAGAGGTAGAGTGTTAGAGAGAGAGAGAGTTAGAGTTAGAGAGAGAGAGTTAGAGAGAGAGAGGTAGAGAGGTAGAGATAGAAAGGTAGAGAGAGAGGTAGGTAGAGAGGTATAGAGAGAGAGAGAGGGGTAGGGAGAGAGAGAGGTAGGGAGAGAGAGAGAGGTAGGGAGAGAGAGGTAGGGAGAGAGAGAGGTAGAGACACAAGCAGGGCCTGTTAGAGGATTAAGGAGGTATGAGGTGGAATTATAACCACCCAGCCCTAGTATTGGTGAGCTGACATTTAACAGCCTCGGCCGCCGCTTCTCAGAGCTTAGGGCACCAGCTCTTATTGTTTAACAAATTAAGCACTGGGGCAGACCAAGTAGAAACCAACTTGTCCAGTTAAAACAATAACACTGGTCACCTGGACTGTAAACTGGAAAGAAGGGGTGCATGGAGCGCTCGTAGAGAGGTGTAAAAAGGGGCGGGGCCTCATTACACCTCTGTGCAACGCATCCCCCTGGCGCATACTGGAGGTTCCTAGTGGGCTAGATGGCCCCCAGGGACCCCCAGTACTCTAGGGGAATTAGTTCCCCCTTTGCAAACGTGCCAGGTGGTGCGTTTGCAGAGTGGTGCAATCCATCACCTCAAGCCCTGCCCCCTCCCTACACCACTCTGCAAACGCGCCCCCGGCGTGTTTGCAGAGTGGGAAGTAATTTCCCTTGAATACTGGGGGTCCCTGGGGGCCAACTAGCTCACCAGGTACCTCCAGTAAGAGCCAAGGAGCTGCTTTGCAGAGTGTTGTAAAAAGGGGCGTGGCCTCATTACACCTCTCTGCAATGCAGCTCCCTGGCGCATACTGGAGGTTCCTGGTGGGCTAGGTGGCCCCCAGGTACCCCAATATACAAGGGGAATTAGTTCCCCCTCTGTAAACGTGCCAGGGGGCTGCGTTGCAGAGAGGTGTAAAAGGGGCGTGGCCTCAGTTACACCTCTCTGCAATGCAGCTCCCTGGCGCATACTGGAGGTTCCTGAGGGGCTAGTTGGCCCCCAGGGACCCCCAATATGCAAGGGCAATTAGTTCCCCCTCTACAAACGCGCCAGGGGGCTGCCTTGCAGAGACGTGTAAAGAGGCCACGCCCCTTTTTACACCTCTCTGCAAGGCAGCCCTCTGGCTCATACTGGAGGTCCCTGACCCCCTAGGCCTGCTCAGGGGGTCCACAAAGTCCCCCAAGGCCAAAGCAATTTCTTTTTTTTTTAAATCCCGGGATACGTGCAGGGTACGCGTACCCTGCCGATCCCCAAAAAAAACATAAGGCACCACTCTGAAAATGCTTAAAAAAATTCCTCAAAAATCAGCCGAACTACGAATTCCGATTTACTCAACTGTTATCAGGAGAGACATCAGTGCTGCATCTTTCAGCCCACTAATGATCCTGAAAAGAAATTCTAATCGTAGTTACAGTAACTTGAATTTCCTTCCATAGGCTAACATTGACTGATTTCACTTTGAAATTTTTCAAAGTGTGCCGTTCTGGAACTTAAAAAAATTCCTCAAAAATCAGTCGAACTACGAATTCCAATTTACTCACCTGTTATCAGGAGATACCTCAGTGCTGCATCTTTCAGCTCACTACTATTCCTGAAAAGTAAATTGAACTGTACTTACCAGTAACTTGAATTTCCTTCCACAGGATATCATTGCCTGCTATATAAAATATTTATAAATTAAAAAAAATATTAAATAAAAAAAATTACAATTTCAATATTTTTAAAAACATTTTTTTATTTATATTACAAATATGTAATGTAATTTAAAAAATAAAATATCTAAAAATAAATACTTTAAAACAATGTAGTAAATTAGTACAAACAAATATAACAATTAATACATTTAAAAATTATCATTTACAAAACCTTTGAAATTCACTGAAAAAAACATTGGTTTTAGCCATGTTATAGTTAGGAATTAGCATTTAAAAAACTTTTGAAATTCACTGAAAAAACTATAGGTTTCAGCCACGTTATAGTTAGGAATTAGCATTTAAAAAACCTTAGAAACTCCCTGAAAAACCATAGGTTTCACACATGTTATAGTTAGCTGGGCATTTCACTCATACAAAACCATTGAAATTCCCCCGTTATAGTTAGTTCAGCTGACTTTAACTCGCACGCCCGCAATGCACTGCTGATGACGTCACATATTACATCACTCATGACATGGTCAGTGGCATCACTCATGACATCACTGATGACATCTCAAATGACATCACTGATGACATCATCCTTGTGAAAGAGTGGCAGACCTCCTGTCACCTTAATATAACCTTTGATACACACATTCAAAAATAGAACCTAAAATTTTCAAAAAAATGAAGATACCAATACCAGTTAGAACAATCTATTCAGTAATTCCAAAATCTACATACACATCTACTCATTCACAAATAGTTCTATATAGTCACTCATACATGTACTCACTCATCATATGTACTCATACACCTATACATCCTGTTACACACCTACACATATACATAGTTATTCACACACTTACTCACACATGCAAATAAACTATCAAACATCCATTTACTTGCATATACAGCTCTACACACACCACTACACTTATTTCTACAGAAACGTACACATACTTACTCTCTTAAACAATTAGTTATAGAAACACATACTTATTTATAATGGAACTCTTCCAATCTGTCACTGTCATATATCCTTACTTATATACATCAATACTCACATATACTAGTTTAAAACATATGTACTTACTCATAAAGACACTATTGAGGCAGTCATTTACTCACTAACACACCCATACACACACTCTTCCACCCATACAGTCCTGCACACATGCTGTCTTCAAAACACATACAAACAGTGAGTCAGTCATTCATGCATCTGTGCGCTAAGTAATACCCCCATCAAACCATACAGACACTCATTCTGCTACTCAAAAAACCAACTAATAACCCTTATAGACACTCATGTAGCTACTCACTAACCCATGCAGCCACTTATACACAAATTGAGACACTGATTCAGATATTTACATATTTAAACATTACTCGCTAATACATATATTCACTAAGATATACTTAATAAGTCAGTTATACAATCAATTTTATAAAAAAACATTTAGACACTTATTTACCCATTTATTCTTCAATCAACCATTAGATTTACATATATAAAAAATATTTATATTTCAGAAAGACACACATTCACTGGATGATGTCATCAGTGATGTCATTTGAGATGTCATCAGTGATGTCATCAGTGATGTCCCTGACCATGTCATGAGTTATGTAATATTTGACGTAATCAGCAGTGCATTGCGGCCGCGCGAGTTATAGTTAGCTGAACTAACTATAACGGGGGAATTTCAATGGTTTTGATATAACATGTGTGAAACCTATGGTTTTTTCAGTGAATTTCTAAGGTTTTTTAAATGCTAATTCCTAACTATAACGTGGCTGAAACCTATGCTTTTTAAGTGAATATATATATATATATATCAAGCAAGTGTAAACTCCCAGGCTCCGACCACAGCGACCCAGGAAATCACGCAGATCCGGTAACTTACTTCAAGCACAGGTTTTATTAAAAGCTGAACCAAGCAATCTGACGCGTTTCGGGCATCCGCCCTTGCTCACAGACAATCAGAGTTGGAAATGCTTGCGTTTTAAATACCAAATGCTTAACAGTGAAAAGTGCATTTTTTTCATTTTTTTGTCATACACCACGTGATAATGGAAAGAGAGGACAAACTACTAGTACTGCATGGAGTAGTCTGTTTTCCAAACATTTCAATTTTAAAACAATCGGAAATAGAATTCAATTTCTGGTTAGAATCCACACATTATAGTGACAATATTAAAAACCGTGATATATAGAAAAATAGTACAAAAGACATAAAAAGCATAAAATGCCTATAAATGTAATACCAAATATCGGTAGTCATAGCCCTCGCATACACAAAATATTTGTAGTGCAAAAAAATGCATAGAAAAGTGCAAAGTGCATCATAAAAATTGAATGAATGCCAGGATAGATGCAATAAAAAATTAGTAATACTAATTATTTGTGCAAAATGAGCCATATTGTAAACATTGTAATGTTGCATCTATACATATCTCTGTGCAAATCAACGCAATATGTAAACATACGACTGTAGCAGCATGTTTATAGGGCAAGGACTATTTGATATAAATACCACAGGAATGTCATTGTCACAAATCCGATTGTTGAAAGAGCATACTCATCAGGAAAAACAGAGAATGCCTATTGTCTATGTCCTCAAAGGATAGGTGTTACCCCAAAAAAAATAATACAGGAACATAAATTGTGAATCACCGTGAAACATTTGTAAGAATAAAATGAAAAATTTACGTGCATAAACCCAACAAGGAGATATTATATTCATCACATGGGGGAAGGCGGCAGCCTACCAGGACTCGCATACCCAAAGCAATACAGAAAGGGGGGGCCTATGCAAAACTAAATTACAAAAACACATGTAGGTCCTCCGTGTTGTTAAGGCCATTGGGGGATCTGCTGTCCAGCTCAAGAATAAAATGGGATTCCATTCTTCTGAGCATCCTGACCCTATCTCCGCCTCTTCTAGGCTTGTCGATTGCAGAGATAACAAAATAGGACAGGCACTCCAAGTTGTTGTTATGTACCGCCTTAAAGTGCCTGGCCACCGGATAGGCATGGTCATTGTTGACGATGGCCCGTAAATGCTGGAGGATCCTAACATGCACAGGCTGTCGTGTGCTGCCGACATACCTTAATGCACATGTGCAAGTTAAAACATAGATGGCAAATTCAGTTTTACAATTGTATTGACCCCTGATCTGAATTGGGTCAGGACTGAAAGGCGTGTGGTACTGCCGAGTACTTTTGCCAAATTTGCAGGCCCTGCAAGAGGTGCAGCGTATAAAACCTGACCTAGTTTTCATCCATTCCTGCTTTTTTCTAAGTTCAGGAAAGTCATGGCAAATATGGGACCTGAGTGAGGGACCTTTTCTAAAGGTGACAATGGGAGTTTCCGCGAGTTGGGGTTTCAGTACAGGATCTGTTATAAGGACGGGCCATCTTTTGGACAAAATAGATCTTATTTGCCTGGCCTGTCTACTGTAAGAGGTTACGAACCTAGGATTAGTGGTGTTGTCATCAGATATAGTTGATGCAACAGCAGTATTTTTGGTCTCTAATAGAGAGGCACGGGATCTACTCTTGGTTTTTTCCACTGCTGTTTTTAACACCAATTCACGGTAGCCTCTTGCCCGAAACCTGGCCAAGGCTTCGTTAGTACATAATTCCAGATCAGAGTCTGTACTGCAAATTCTCTTAATTCTTAAGAGTTCACCCAGAGGGATATTATCCACTACATGACGCGGATGTGCACTACTGGCGTGAAGAATGCTGTTGCCAGCAGTGCTTTTCCGATGTAGCTTGGTTGTTAGCTGGCCATTGCGGATAAGGATTTTTACATCTAGAAACTCTGCCTCACAATCACTGATGGAACTCGTGAATTTTAGGTTTTCATTGTTGTTATTTATGGAGTCAATGAACATTTGTGCACTGTTCCTATCACCTTGCCATAACAAAAAAACGTCATCTATATAACGAAGCCAAAGCAAAACATGACTGGAAAAAACTTGGGCGTGTTGCCGCCTGAGGACCTGCTCCTCCCACCAGCCCACGTGCAAGCACGCGTAGCTGGGAGAGAAACAGGCCCCCATTGCGACCTCACGCTTTTGCAGATACAAATCACTCCCAAAAAGAAAAAAATTGTTGTTAAGACACCATGATGTTAGCTCAATTAATACTTTGTTATGATGGTAACAATTCATAGGCCTTTTCCCAAGGAAGAAATCTAATGCTTTTAAGCCCGACATATGCTCTATGCTCGTGTAGAGCGATTCAATGTCTAAAGTAATCATGAGCATACCATCATTCCACTGGATATTCTGAATTTTGGCAAGAAAATCGCCCGTGTCTCTCACATATGTTGGCAGGTCCTGGACATGGCCTTGCAGGAAATAATCTATGTACTCTGTGACATGTTCTGCCCCACCTGCAATAGCCGAAATGATCGGTCGGCCAGGTACCGGTCTAGTCAACTTGTGAATCTTAGGGAGTAAATAAAGTTTGGGCAAAACAGGAAATTCAACATGGAGGAACTCAAACTCTTGTAAGGAAATCATGCCCTCCCTTTTATACTTAAAAAGTAATTTCTTAAGCGCATATATATATATATAAATAAATACGTTACATAGTAGCGGTCACCATTGTGTAGTTATAGTTAAGACACACCATGGTTCTCGGACCATCTTAGACTACTAAGACAGGGCTGCAGAAGTAGTGAGAGGAGATGGAGGAAATCCTGGGACCCTATGGATAGGGAGGCTCACAAGTCTGCTCTACGGGAGTATAAGCAGAAAGTGATAATGGAGAAGCAGGAGTACTTCTCCAACCTTACTAGTTCACTCACTTCCTCTAGGGAGCTTTTTAAACTCTCTATGCTCCCTCCAACTTCCAGATCCTGTAGTCAGCTCTCAACGTCTTTGTGACGACATTGCAGACTTTTTTCATAAAAAAATCTCTGATATTCATACTTCCTTAGAAGTACAACGTCTCTCCTTGGTTGAAAATCTTCCTCCAGGCATAAGCTCTTCTGAGGCACTGGATACTGCCCCTTCTAGCCTCCTTTCTGTTTTTCCTTCTATATCTCTGGAGGGATTGAATCTTCTTCTAGACAAGACAAAATCCTCCTCTCCACTTGATCCTCTGCCTCTCAAAAAGCTAAAAGATTGTAGGAACAGCCTCCTTCCTCCTCTACTTGAGGTAATGAACAAGGTTATTGATCAAGGCACCTTTCCATCAATATGGAAGAAGGCCATTGTGAAGCCGCTCCTCAAGAGGCCTTCACTCGATCCTGGCCTCTTGAAAAATTTTAGACCCATCTCTTTGCTCCCTGCACCTGCTAAAATCCTGGAAGCACACCTGAACCGCCATTTATCTTCTTTCCTTGAAGCTTCGGAGTATCTTGATATTACCCAGCATGGTTTTCGAAAACATCACAGCACAGAATCTGCTCTCACCTCTGTAGTCGATAACATCCGACGCAAGGTTGATGCTGGACAAACAACTGTTCTTGTGCTATTGGACCTCACGGCTGCATTCGACACTCTGTCTCCTGCCATCTTAACATCTCGGCTTAGGGAGGCAGGTGTCACTGGCTCGGCCCTGAGTCTCCTTAACTCCTTTCTCCTTGATAGGGAACAGAGAGTGATGCTCGGCAACCACCTCTCCCCAGCTAAGTCTTTGCAATGTGGGGTGCCACAGGGGTCGGCATTAAGTCCGACCCTGTTCAACATCTACGTGGCCCCCCTTGCTAGGCTAGTAAGATCGCAGGGGATGGAGGTGGTATCATACGCCGACGACACCCAGATCATGGTTTCACTCACTCAGTCCTCTGTCACAACATCTGCCTCTAGCTTCAGGTCCTGTATGCAACATGTTGCAGATTGGATGGTTACCAACTTCCTGAAGCTAAACGGCGACAAGACTGAGGTCCTGGTCTTTGGGAAGGACCAAGACATTTGGTCGAGCGAGTGGTGGCCCCCCTCTCTGGCAGACTGAGAGGGAGTCTCTCAGTCTGCCAGAAATCTGGGTGTAGTGTTCGATACTTCGCTCTCGATGTCCTTACAGGTGAATCGGACTGTCTCGACCTGCTGGGGCGTGATCAGGACGCTCAACAGAATTCGCAGCTATCTGTCTCTTCAAGCACGCAAGCAGATTGCAGTCGCTCTTGTTGGCTCCAGGTTGGATTATTGCAACTCTCTCTACATGGAGTCCAACAAGGGCCTTATACATCGACTGCAAATCGTGCAGAATGCCGCTGCACGTTTCGTCCTGGATCTTCCCAGGGCCTCCTCTGCTACTGCTGCGAGGAGAAACCTTCATTGGCTGCCTATTCAACACAGAATTTATTTCAAAATTCTGTGTTTGACCTATAGAGCACTCGAGGATGGATCTAAAGGAGCTATCAGCTCCCTCCTTACCCGTTACCATCCCACAAGGTGTTTGCGCTCTTCGGGACTATTCCAACTTGTTGTTCCTCGCTTTAAGCTCACCAGATGGGGAGCCAGGGCCTTCTCCGTCGTTGCTCCACAGCTTTGGAACACCTTGCCGATGGAGATGAAGACCTTACCCTCTCTAGCGCTGTTCAAAAAGGCCCTGAAAACGTGGTGCTTCTCGAGAGCTTATTCAGGTTGAGCTGCAGGGTCTATGTTATGAGCTGGATTTCGAATTAGGCGCCTTGACGCCCATTGGGCTATGTTTGCGCATGATAAGATCCCTTTTATTATTATTATTATTACACTTTCCATAGGAAGAGTGTTTTTATTTTGGTAAGGCTTGCTATTGTTCTGATTGACTGGACGTAACATGAACAAAAATGATGCAGCCACCATTACAGGAATCAGATATAGGGTGCAAGGTAGGGGGTACCCTGACCCCCTGGACGACCTTGTGGGGTAGTCACAGAGGTATAGCCCTAGGGTCAAATGTAAAAAAAAGAAGGTTTGGGAGTTCTGCAATTCTGCAGGAGATCTGCGGGAACCAGCACTGGTCCCTAGACTCCCGCTGGAGTTCCATGAGAGCAAGCACTACCCCATGTTCTCCCGCGGAAGTCACACAGGGTCTGGAAAGTATTTAAACAAAAAAAGAGGGGTGTTGGTCTCTGGTGGGAAATAGGTGTCCGTGAAGGGTTGGGTACAGGGCCTGCAGCCAGTCCTATGCTGTATATGGCCAAAGGGCTCGCACAGCAGGGCTTGGTCAGTGGTGAAAGATTGGCCACAGGGTCTGGCCACAAGCAGGGGATTGGCTTAGTTAGGTACGGTAAAAAAGTATTTCTCTATGTTAAAAACACCTTAGAAATTCAGTGAAAAAAGCAAAGACTAAAGTAACATTATAGTTAGATACATTAATAATACCATACTCTAAATTAAAAAACCACTCACAAATTCACTTTAAAAACTTTAAAGTTAAAGTGACGTTATAGTTAGGTGAAAAAAACTCACCGAAATGACCAGTTATAGTTACCTCAAATAACTGTAACTTGCGCCCTCGCCATGCATTGCTTATCACCTCACATATCACAACACTCATGACAAGTCCTGTGACATCAATGATAACATCTCAAATGACAACTGATACAAAAAAAATTGAAGACATCGCTGTGCATGGTGACGGCTCATTACATCCTGATTCTTTCATGTCAAGAAGCAATGCTTTGTCTGTGAGTAAAACCAAGTAGAGTTTCCTTTAATGGTTCAAGTAGCTTGCCCCTTTTAGACTCACAGAATGAGTTGCCAAGAGTGGTGTCCCAGTTGGAGGGGGGGTATATCCCTCTCTGTACACCTACCAGTAGTCTGGGATCTGAGTGGTGTCCCAGTTGGGAGGAGGGAGGTAATGTCGCTCCGGATAACTCCCAGTGGTCTTGGGTTTGAGGAGTCAAAATATTTTGGTCTGGAATATGCAGACCTAGTCTTACCTGGTATGGATTAAATCCTGGTAAAAACCCAAGTGGAGATTGCCAGGATCAGCAGGCGGAGGTACCGTTTGACATATATACGCCCCCTCCAGCACCATGGGTCAAGCTTACAATGCTCCCCCAAGAGAACACACAGCCTCCCTACCCTTTGGAGGTCTTTGATGCACCAAGTCAACACAGTTCAACCTGCACCAAACACCAAGCACCAAATCCCACCAACTCTCCACCCCAATGTGATATTAACCAGATGCTTAAAGTAGATGGTACATAGCAGTGTTAAAGTCTGCCAAATAGGGGAAAACCCCTGTTAAATGACCGAGCCATTCAAAATCCTTTAGGTTATTCCACCTTCTAAGCAATTTAATCCATGGTCCCTGTGAACTCACCGGCACATCATGGCCAGAATAATTAATTTCGGCATAGTATTTCCCTGTGGAGTTAAAAGGAAACTTGGATTGGAGGATTAAGTGACATATTTAGAAGCCCAATCACCACCAGAACGTCACTTTTCATTACTTTGTGGTGGCGGTATGGGCTTCGCCTTATTTACCAGGCAGCGTTACGCCACTTAACGTGCCTTAACGCTGCCTTGTAAATAAGGACACTTTCATGCAGGGGCAGCTCTTCCACATGGGCGGAGGAGTGTCGCTCCACTGCCTTCTCGCAGTGCGAGAAGCAGAAACATAAAGTGGTATTATGAATACCATTTTATGTTTCTGCATCTCGCACTCTGAGAAAGCAGGGTTTGGTTAGCGGCAGGCGGGTGGGTGGTCCTGCTCTAGGCAGCAGAGGAGTGGCTTGCCCACTGTTGTGGGCATTGACTGTTTGGTCGGCCCCAGGGCCGACCAAACCAGTCATGCACACTCTGCATCTTCTCTATGTAGGCTGCATGCAGCCTACATAGAGAAAAGGGCCTCCCCATAGACACCTGTGGGGTTGGCGTCCCAGTCAATCAAAACGCTGCCATTGCAGCATTGTGATTGTCTTAGGGGAGGGAAGCTGCCTGCTTTCTGTGTGGAGAGGGGAGCAGAGACGTGACGCGACACCGGAGGCAAAGGTAAGTTTAATTTTGATTTTAAAAAAAATTATATTAACCCGCCCTTCCCCGCTTGACCCCCCCTCCCACCACCCACCCGTGACTCATTACGGCCACAACTTCTTGCACGCTTAGTTTGTAAGGTGAGGGCAATGGATGTTGCAGTGGGGTTTCCATCTCAACTCCCATTGATTTTGATGCTGCCCCATATTTACAAGGGGGGCATAAATATGAGGCAGTGCCAAAACTCAGACCAGGGAAAACCTGTTCTTGCCCTGGCGCAACGAGGAGAAATATTTAATTTCTCCTAGATTTTGCTGGTTCCATGTGTACTGCGTTGTGAAGCACACATGGAAACAGCAAAACGCCATCGAACTATGGTGCAAGGGTGCCTGCATTGGCACTAGGCAGCTAAATTTAGCGCCAGCGCAGGGGGAAACGCAGGGCTCCACCATATTGTTGTAAATATGGTGCAGCCCTGCACTTCAGAAATGGCGAGCGCAGTGTTAAGCCAAGAAGGCTAACGGTGCGCACCGTCACTTCTGTTGTAAATATGCCCCTTATTGTTAGCAGTGTAAATGTTATTCTATGTCCCCTCCTTAGGTGCTGAAGTTCTTCCTGAAGTCATTGCTCTGATTTCTAAGAAGAAAAGTGAGCTGGTGCAGAGGGGGCATAGCTTCAGGGTGGCTTTTGTGTGGTTACATCCCCCCTAATAAATGGTTTTTTTTTAAAAATAGGATATAGGTTCTTTTAATCAGGTATTGTGAGACGTCCGTGGGATTTCACCAATAATTTTTACATACACACAGACAAAAACACACACACACTCTTCCCTCTTTGTTTTGAAAGTCCTCAGAATATTTATTATTTTACAAAATATTGTGTTTTCTCTCTTAGTACCCCTACCAATCTGCATTCCTCTCCCTTTCCACAGCCCCTTGGCCCCCTCTCATTCACCCACTTGTCCTATAATGTATTTATTCATTTATATGTCAGCCTGATTGTCGGAAAATCGGAAGCTCACACTCCCGCCCCAATCTTATTGACCAAGCTATGCACCTGCTGTCGAGCTAAGGACTGAGCAATGGGTGCGCTGTATGGGTTGTTGGCGCTCCCTGAACTCGAATTGAAAACACTTCTTTCCCCCCTTCGGCGCGCAGAGACACCCAGTTGATGAGCACGGATCCCACACTAAAAGCTTCTTTTTTCACAACACGTTTGCAAGTGCTCTCCTTTTACTGACTTACCTTCGCATTAAACACTGGCAATCTGTGGTATGGAAACTGATATATTGTATGTCATTCCTGTGTAGCAGAATGTTCTTTTAGACGTGTTGACTTGTTCTTCTGCCACAACACGTGACCGCTCAGTCTCCAAAGAACCAATTACGTCAGACTTCGCAGAATTCCAGCACATTTACAGTAATCCGTTCTTCACTATTGAAACTTAAGTTTAAACACATATAATCGGCAGATCACGATAAGAGATATGAAACCGAATTGCAGCTTCTAAAGGGACCTTTGTTAATTTGCAACATGAAAAGCAGGCGAAAAGGCACAATATTTTTCAGATGTGTGACTGTGGAGCCATCCGCTAACAAAACACCAGAATACCTTGTGTGAGGCTTGCTACAATCTGCAAAGCTTTTAGTTCTGTGCAATACATCACCAGGCCCAGGGTGTTTAGATAATATATTACAATAATACATTATCAGGACGGTGTTGCTATGGTGATATATTAGCGCCATATATCATGAGATAGATATTCACAGTGGTGATGTATTAGGCAAACATGGTTCATGCCAGGAGGATCAATAGGGGTGAGGGGGCGGGTCATTTTTTCTATTTTCTTGCTCCACTTTTGTTCCCCAAAAAATTAAAAATGTAATTGCCTCATTCTGGGGATTCCATACAAAAGGCTTGGCTGCGGGCCGTCCCCGGCTCCCAAGGCATTTTAAGAAGTGCAATCATGGCTGACCTGTTGGATTTCCCTACTCCCTGGAGCTCCAAGAAGCTGGCGAGCTTACAGTGTGCGTGCATGCCCCACACTTTGCATAAATAGATTATGCTTTATCCTCTGCGTTCACCCAAACACTTAGCGTGTGGCGCCTATTTCAGTAAAATTCAACGAGCTGCTGCCAGGCATGCAGTTGGCCGTATACTAGTTTGCATGTAGGCATAGCATAGCAGGGCCAGGCACTGAATTCCAGCCACAATGGGTGTATATCAAGCTATAGCACAACAGAAAGAGTGGGATGAGGGACCTCAAAGGAGGGAAAGGAATATAAACATATACATGGACATTATCCAGCGGCGGCTGGCATTGCTTGCGGGTGGGTGGCGGGAGCTGGGGTCTCGAGGGCGGGTCGTCAGTGGGTTCGAGGGGGGGTGGCACGGAGGCGAACTAAAAAAAATTTTTTTAAATGTACGTTGAGGCCGGTCCCGCGTTGCTGCTCTTCCTCTCCTGTCTCTGACTACAGGAACAGGAAGCCAGGCTCCCTCCCCTAAGCCAGTCACAATACTAATGGAAAGCATTGTGATTGGCCTTAGCGCTGTGACACGGCACTCCTCCAGGGGTTGGAGAGGTGGGCATGTTCTCCATGCAGGATGTATTGCAGCCTGCATGGAGAACAGAGAAGTGCGCATGACTAGTTTGGGCGGCCCGAGAGGGCCGACTAAACAGTCAATGCGCACTGAAGAGTGGGCAAACCACTCCTTCCCTTTGTGAGCAGAGCATCCCTGCCCACCTGCAAAGCAGCAGGACACGTCAGGAAGCATAAAATTATAATAAATTAAAGATTTTATCATTTTATGTTTCTCTTCTTCACACTGCTTAAAAGCAGGGGGGCGAGGCTCTTCCGCAATGGCAGAGGAGCCGCTCCTGACATTATCTCGAAACATCTCCAGACTTACCTAGTCTATCTATTTTCTTATCTAAATGAATAGCGAGCCTGGCTCACATCATCCTGACTTTCATTTTCTTTTAGCTCCAAGTTTTTCTGGAAAGCACTTCCGACTTTTCTTCTGAGGAAGTCCCTGTTGTTCACGGAAAAGGCTTTCTTTCATTTATTTTTCTTCTGACGTCACACCTGAAATATTGTGTCGTTCTGATAAATATCTGGCTATATTTTGGCCACAGAAGTATTTGAATATCTGTATCATATCATCCGTTTTCCTTTTTTTTCACCAGACTAATGTATATGTGCACTGTTTTACCTACCATCGTTCAGCTGACTCCTCTACACTTTGGTGAGCAACTTTGGGACAGTCTCTCTTCTATGTTTATAGTTCTGGGGATGTATTATTCATAAAGGAAACAATATGCTATCTGTGGCCTTGACAATTACATATTCATCTTAGTTGTATTGATTCTTACCTGATTGCTCTCTGTACAAGCTTCATACTTGTCATGGTTAATTCCACACCCCCTCCACAGGTCAACCTATTTTTCATAGGTATATCATCTACAAGACATTGTCCATTGTTTCCTGCATATGCTTCGGTATCATTGAATATAGTATTGAAAAGAATGCCCCAGTTACTTACTGGTAATCTTCATTACTCTGAGTCCAAGTCTTCCTTGCCACAGTCATAACTAAATAAGGGGTAGCTTCTGATGACAGAATTTCCACAGTAAAAATGTACACTCTAGTTTCCCATCCATCCAAGATGGCTGACTTCCTCTTCCTCATTATTAACATAAAAAGGAAGTTAACTCCTTTTCAATCCTGGTCTTTTAACAAGCCTCAAAATCTGTTTGAGACAAACCCTAACTGGGTTAAGAGGGATGGGAAGCCTTGATTGTGGAAAGGAAGACCTGAACTCAGAGTAATGCAGATTATAGGGACATAATCAGAGCATTATCTTCTTGTCCATCAGCCTTACCATAGTCTTACGTAAGTGAGCTGATACCAGAACGGCTTCAAGACCTCACAGATGATTATCATGAAACACATGAAACATAAAAACAAAAAATAATGGTTTAATATGCCAGATTTATACTTCATATGTTAATTCAAATATTAAATCTCAGCACTTGCATTCAATACTGAAAAAGGTTGTTGATATATTCCCCCCAGCTCCAATCTGTAGTGATTCATAAATATATGTGGATTACCATGTGCCTGTATTACAGATATAAATTGGCACACCTTTAAAAGCTGCCCAAGATATAGGCATACTTTTAGTTGATCTAGACTTGGTTAACGATGTATGGAATGGTTTCCAGGTTTCACCTCTTATCAGCCAGGCTACCTTGAATCCGGTGGCATAACGAGCATGAGACCCACGTCTGGGCTTACCCTTCCCACATAGGGCGGCAAATGCGAAAAGAACAAATGATGGACGGTTGCTGAATAAATCCAAAATTCACCCTCAGTCACAGATCTGGGTGAAATCCATTGTTTTCTTGCTCGCCGTGCCGTTTCAGGTTGGTCCCAGCCATATGCAAATCAGTCGTGACCCTGCTCCCCATAGGAACAGTCCAACCCGAACTGCAAAGCCTAGTCTTCCATAGACCAGAAATAAGCACCCTGGGACCGCTGGAGTATCATCTCTCATCAGCCAGGCTAGCTTAGACCCAGAAGCATAGCGAGCACAGAACCCACAACTGGGCAAACCCTTCCCACTTAGGTCAACAAATGCAAAAAGAACAAATCATGAATGGAATGCTGAGCAAATAAATCATTCACCCCAGACACAGATCTGATTTAAAACCATTGTCTTTTTTTGCTTGCCATGCCATTCCAGTTTGGACCCAGCCAAATGCAAATCAGTCTTGGCCCTGCTTCTCATGGGGACAGTCCAGCCCGAACTGCCAAGCCAGGTCCTCCCTGGACCAGAAACTAGTATCCTGGGACCAGTTTCGAGGTACTACCTCCCATCAGCCAGGCTAGCTTATATCCATGGCATAGGGAGCACGGGAGCCAAGTTGCTGCAGCACCATGAGAAGAAAGGGAAACCCTTTAGAGGATAAGCATACAAAGAGAAATCACCCAATGGGGCTAAGCTGTCAGATCTATCAAGAGGGTATACCAAGAGTATCTATAAAAACCTGGGACATTAAGAAGGACTAAAGCAGGGGTCTCCAAACCGGTCCTGGAGGGCCGGATCCATGCCAGATTTTTGGGATATCCCCATTGAGATACATGTAGTTATTTTAAAAATCTGGCATGGATCCGGCCCTCCAGGACCGGTTTGGAGACCCCTGGACTAAAGCCTTCTCACCCTTGTCCTTTTGTAGAACTCTGGTTATCATCTAGATGGGAGGAAATGCATGCAGCCGGCCCGATGTCCATCTGAACAACATGGCGGCGTCCAACTTCTATGACTCCAGGCAGGGAATAATTTTGCAGAAGCGTGGGAGAAGGGCATCGAAGTGAAAAGATCTATCTTCGTATACCCAAATTTCTTCTGAGACTGGAGGAACACATTACTCGTTAAGGATAACAAACTCATCAGAGGAAACACTCTCGCCCCCAAGAAGGTAATCTCCTCTCAAAGAACTAAGAATGATCCTGCCCCAAAAGCAAATTTCCTGAGCTAACAGGTTGAGGGATTGCACTCTCCAACCTCCTTGATGTTTTATGTATCCCATCACAGCTCTGCTATCTGTCCTAATTTCAACATGATGCCCTAACAACTGGGGAGCAAATTTCATCAGAGCCAGATGGTCCGTCTTGAACATCCTGAAGTTGAAAGAATAGGCACCTTAAAGTTTTGTGCACTTTTCCTGGATTGAAAATGTGTCTAGGGTGGCACTCCACACCAATTTGCTAGCATACGGTGTGACATGGCCTTGGGTGGATTGCCCTATTTCAACCACCAGTCCAAGTACCTCTACCCAGCTCCATGACTAGGACCTCCTGCTCATATTCCTATGATCTTTCTATAGGCTGCTAATTTTCTGTCCAGAGGAGAACCAATATTAATTATAACCATGGGTCAAGACATCAATTTATTGGCCTCAACCATGTTTCCATATGATGCTGGACTCTGCTAAATCCTTAATATTGTACCACTTTCTTGTGGATTGTGTGATTAATTTAGTGTTCTAGCAGGTCCCTTGAGTTAGTTTGCCCCTGCATAAGTTCTATAAAGCATTTCTAACTGATTCCTACTGGAAAGCTGTTATGTATATATGGCCTTAATTACGACGGTTCCATTAGAATACAGGGTGCCCTATGTTTGCTTTTGATATTATCTAATGTTATAAACAAAGTTTTTTCTGCATCTGTAAATTCAATTGCAGCGCACATCAAACCCCTGTTGAGGTGCCAAGGCACATTATCAAATGGATAACACTCTACACGGCGGTGAAGTGCTTGATGAGAAGTGTTTTATTTGCACTAAGGTATATGCGGGAAACATTTTGAAGCTGTTTGTCCAAGGCTGGATGCAAGGTTATGTTCTTGATCCCTGACTTGGGTAAGCCAATATAAGGGCAACACCTTCCGGAAGCCTCAATCCCAGCACACAACTATACCACTTGCGATGAACAGGTGTCTCAAAGAAAGGTCACAGTTGTGGAGGAAAAAGCCAGTGGCATAACAACCTACAAGGAAGACCAAGGTCATGAGTCCGGAGTCTTTACAATTTGGAGTGGCCCACACTAGAAAAACACCTCCAACAGCACTGAATTTAGAGGGCTCGAGAAAACCATAATGTAGAAGCAGCACTTTGAGAACATAATCTGGAGAAAAAAATAAGGCAGAAGGATGATGAACCTGCAAAAAAATACTACAGCTACTTTGTGACACAGCTTCAAAAACAAGTGACAGCCCTTTTATATGAAGAACCAGTAACAGGAAATGAAGGAATAGATATGATTCAGAAAAGGGGGTGGTGATGAACAGAGTGTCTGAATTAAGCAGACCACTCTTACCCAGTCCAAAGATCAGGGCTTGATCCATCACCGTTATTTATCTCACTGCACCATCCCAGTTCAGAACCTGGCTATATGCAAATCAGTCTGTCCCTGGCCCAGTGCATCATGGGAACAGGGCAGACTAAACTACCAAGCCAATTCTTCACCAGAAAGGAGACAAGCTACCGGGGACCGGTTTTTGGCATTTCAGCCGTTGTCGGCCCGGCTTGCTTGAATCCTAATGGTGCAGTGAGAAAGGGACTCATGTCTGAGTATACCCTGCCACACCTATAGTGGCCAAAAACGATTCAGAAAAGGGGGTGGTGATGAACAGAGTGTCTGAATTAAGCAGACCACTCTTACCCAGTCCAAAGATCAGGGCTTGATCCATCACCGTTATTTATCTCACTGCACCATCCCAGTTCAGAACCTGGCTATATTCAAATCAGTCTGTCCCTGGCCCAGTGCATCATGGGAACAGGGCAGACTAAACTACCAAGCCAATTCTTCACCAGAATGGAGACAAGCTACCGGGGACCGGTTTCTGGCATTTCAGCCGTCGTCGGCCCGGCTTGCTTGAATCCTGATGGTGCAGTGAGAAAGGGACTCATGTCTGAGTATACCCTGCCACACCTATAGTGGCCAAAAACGATTCAGAAAAGGGGGTGGTGATGAACAGAGTGTCTGAATTAAGCAGACCACTCTTACCCAGTCCAAAGATCAGGGCTTGATCCATCACCGTTATTTATCTCACTGCACCATCCCAGTTCAGAACCTGGCTATATGCAAATCCGTCTGTCCCTGGCCCAGTGCATCATGGGAACAGGGCAGACTAAACTACCAAGCCAATTCTTCACCAGAAAGGAGACAAGCTACCGGGGACCGGTTTCTGGCATTTCAGCCGTCGTCGGCCCGGCTTGCTTGAATCCTGATGGTGCAGTGAGAAAGGGACTCATGTCTGAGTATACCCTGCCACACCTATAGTGGCCAAAAACGATTCAGAAAAGGGGGTGGTGATGAACAGAGTGTCTGAATTAAGCAGACCACTCTTACCCAGTCCAAAGATCAGGGCTTGATCCATCACCGTTATTTATCTCACTGCACCATCCCAGTTCAGAACCTGGCTATATGCAAATCAGTCTGTCCCTGGCCCAGTGCATCATGGGAACAGGGCAGACTAAACTACCAAGCCGATTCTTCACCAGAAAGGAGACAAGCTACCGTGGACCGGTTTCTGGCATTTCAGCCGTCGTGGGCCCGGCTTGCTTGAATCCTGATGGTGCAGTGAGAAAGGGACTCATGTCTGAGTATACCCTGCCACACCTATAGTGGCCAAAAACGATTCAGAAAAGGGGGTGGTGATGAACAGAGTGTCTGAATTAAGCAGACCACTCTTACCCAGTCCAAAGGTCAGGGCTTGATCCATCACCGTTATTTATCTCACTGCACCATCCCAGTTCAGAACCTGGCTATATGCAAATCAGTCTGTCCCTGGCCCAGTGCATCATGGGAACAGGGCAGACTAAACTACCAAGCCAATTCTTCACCAGAAAGGAGACAAGCTACCGGGGACCGGTTTCTGGCATTTCAGCCGTCGTCGGCCCGGCTTGCTTGAATCCTGATGGTGCAGTGAGAAAGGGACTCATGTCTGAGTATACCCTGCCACACCTATAGTGGCCAAAAACGATTCAGAAAAGGGGGTGGTGATGAACAGAGTGTCTGAATTAAGCAGACCACTCTTACCCAGTCCAAAGATCAGGGCTTGATCCATCACCGTTATTTGTCTCACTGCACCATCCCAGTTCAGAACCTGGCTATATGCAAATCAGTCTGTCCCGGGCCCAGTGCATCATGGGAACAGGGCAGACTAAACTACCAAGCCAATTCTTTACCAGAAAGGAGACAAGCTACCGGGGACCGGTTTCTGGCATTTCAGCCGTCGTCGGCCCGGCTTGCTTGAATCCTGATGGTGCAGTGAGAAAGGGACTCATGTCTGAGTATACCCTGCCACACCTATAGTGGCCAAAAACGATTCAGAAAAGGGGGTGGTGATGAACAGAGTGTCTGAATTAAGCAGACCACTCTTACCCAGTACAAAGATCAGGGCTTGATCCATCACCGTTATTTATCTCACTGCACCATCCCAGTTCAGAACCTGGCTATATGCAAATCAGTCTGTCCCTGGCCCAGTGCATCATGGGAACAGGGCAGACCAAACTACCAAGCCAATTCTTATACTGGGAAGGAAACAAGCTACCTGGGACCGGTTTCTGGCATTTCAGCCGTCTTCGGCCCGGCTTGCTTGAATCCTGATGGTGCAATGAGCTAGGGACTCACATCTGAGTATACCCTTCCACACTTATGGTGGACAAAAATGATTCAGAAAAGGGGGTGGTGATGAACAGAGTGTCTGAATTAAGCAGACCACTCTTACCCAGTCCAAAGATCAGGGCTTGAATTGTTTTTGGCCACTATAGGTGTGGCAGGGTATACTCAGACATGAGTCCCTTTCTCACTGCACCATCAGGATTCAAGCAAGCCGGACCGACGACGGCTGAAATGCAAAATTAGCTTAACGCAACTCTTCATATCGCACTCTATGGCCGGAAAATAGTGCCGTGTTAACTAAGTATTTACAACATGTATGTACCATGCGATAGGCCCACGACAACGTATAAAGGGCCAGATGTATCAAGGCTTTTGCGACTCGCAAACGGCCGATTTGCGATTTTTGATATGTATCAAAAAATCGCAATTTAAGGAATCGCAATTATTTGCGATTCCTTATTTTGCCATAGCATTTAAGGAATCGCAAATTTTGCGATTCCTTAAATGATATGTATGACACATTTTTGGTTTGCGAATTTGTGTTAAGAAATCGCAATTTACCACCAACTTGGAGTTAGTGGTAATTTGCGATTTCTTTTAAAAATGTCCTAATTGGCATTTGTAAGGGTGGCATGTGACACTCATACATGCCCATAGGGCATGTATGTGTGCCACATGCACACACATGTAGATTTGAGGGGTGCAGCAGGGTGTCTTTGAGGCACCCCTGCACCCTTGAAATAATTCTCAAATTGCGATTAGCAAATTGCGAATTCGCAATTTGAGAATTATTGCACTATCATTCCTATGGGCCTCCTGGCCCATAAGAATGCATTGAAAATTATTCTTTATTTGCGAATTCGCAAAATGCGAATTCGCAATTAAAGAGTAATAAGGAATCGCAAAAAAATTGCGATTTTGTACATACATACCGTTTTGCGAATTCTAAATAGCGATTCGCAAAAAATCGCTATTTAGGATTCGCAAAACGGTATCTTGATACATCTGGCCCAAAATGTCCGCGATAAAGTCAATGCGACACCGGAAAAATGCAAAACACGAATGCAAAAAAATATGTGATGAGGCCAATTGCGATATAAAAAGCAGTGAAAACCAGCAACAGGCCTGCAAATCCCACGCATCATGTCGGAAAATGCACTATAAAAGCTACAAGAAGAAACACACCAAAAACAATCCAAAGTACGTAGCACCATGAATGCACCCAGACCGAGTGCAGAGGTCAATGCGCACCCCACAAGCCCCACAGACCACCAGCAAGGAACAACGGGGTCAGGGATGACCAAGGAGAAGAGAGAGAGGAAGATGGGGTGCAGTCCGCAGGAAAACCAGATCAGCGTCACGGAGGTGACAGAACACTACCATCAACTGACCCACAATTAGACGAATGTGAATGCAGTCGGAGTGTCGAGGAGGTCAATGGAAGAGGCCAAGAGGCACTGGCATGATGTGAAAAGCAAATCCAAGCACAAACTCGCTGCCAACAGGAAGGCAGCAAAGGCTACAGGAGGTGGGAGTCCTGCGCCACAGGAGGCGCTGGCGGACATGGAGGCCACAGTCATCAGTGTGGAGACGATGCAAGGAATTGGGAGTCCGGACACAGCTCGAGAGGACCTGACACAACATCAACAGGGTGAGTAACGACCATGGACTGGGGGGACAGGGGGAGATGGGCACATGGCACACATGCACAATCATGTGTAGCACACTGCACACCCACAATGACCCTGGTTCATGTCCCTGATCCCCATGGCACACTGCAGCACACATACATAGCAATAACAGCACATCCACATTGACGACAATGTGGTACAATGTGCTACCCCGACACTGCAGAACAGAGGACACAACTGACTCTGCTCATGCGCAGAAACAGGCCAACTACATCTAATAGAGCAGGAAATTGTGAGATGGAAATGGATGCGTACAACCTCACATCCATCATGTAGTCTACATTTTCACTGTCCCGCATCAAAATCCA
The DNA here is from genome assembly GCF_964263255.1 of Lissotriton vulgaris. Classification (NCBI taxonomy): domain Eukaryota; kingdom Metazoa; phylum Chordata; class Amphibia; order Caudata; family Salamandridae; genus Lissotriton; species Lissotriton vulgaris. Next base: position 903,566,169 of record NC_141687.1, read on the forward strand.
GGATACTTCATGGTATGCCAAGCTTTCCTTGTCTCCATACTAAGGTTTGGAGGAGAGCATCAAAAGCTATCTTCAAGTCAAGGAGTAGGAGTACTTGCATCTCTTTTAATGTCTACTGCCAACGTCAGATCATGTCAGATAGCTATCAGGGAAGAGCCCATGCCTCACCTGGGCAGAATGCTGGTCCAAGAGCAGTAGTTCTCTTTACAAAGTTGGAAATCAGGGAGAAGACAGCTACAGAAGGCACTTACTATTCCGAAAGTCCAGCATCCGCCATACCAAGCCTCCTTTCAGCCTTCCTACTTGGACAGCACTGTCCAGTCCTCAACCAGCGCTGCACTTTCTTCCTTTAAATCTGAGCTTCAATGAATGTAACTGTGCCTTGTGTTCCTGTGACTTTAAGACCTACATCCTGGTGCAGTGTAAGGCCCTATCTCCCCTCATAGAGTCTCGACAAATCACCTCACAGATGAAATGCATACCACTGTGGTCTGAGCATTTGCATTCCACACATGCACCTCCCTTAACAATGTGCACTTGTCCTTTCGTCACAGGCTGCTGATGAGAGCCACTAGCTTGAGGAAGACTTAAAAGTCAGTGTATCACAGCCGTCACAAGAGGAGGGCAGAGGGGCAGAACGCTCAACGCCCCGCCCTTTTTAACTAACTGCTGAAAAACTTAATTTATAGGTTTTTAAGCAAACTTGCCTGTTTGTTAAAGAAGAGGCAGCTAAATGGGGCCACCCCACTAGAAGATGTCGGATCAGAGCTGCCTGGTTTTTCTCCTTTCCCTGAAAGATAATTTTGTTGTATACTTAGAAACAAGTTGCCCCAACCCCACCAAAACTCCTGACAAGTGTATAGTATGATAGTGCGCGCAGGCTTTGTGTTCACCACTCCTGTTCTGCATAAACCTTCACTATACCAACCAGTCTCCGTGGGCATCAGTCAGGCAAGCCACAGGCACATGCCAAGGTCCAAGACCTTGACCACGGTGCCAGACCACCTATCAGCCCAGGGACCCTACAGATACTCCAATTGTGCGCGGAGTGTCACCGGGTAGTTTGAAATGTTCGATGGCGGCAATGTCTTTCACCTGCTTTTCTCCCGTGCGATGCACAAAAAAATAATGGGTTCTGTGCACCTCTTTGCCGTAGAAAGGACCTGGGAACTGTACTGATGCAAAGCACTTTGCTAGTCTAAGGCGCACATATACTAGGAATGACAGCTGGACAATAACTGCTGCTCCTCCGGAATCAATCAAGAATGGTAAAACAGAGGGTGAAATAAAGAAGGCGAAAATATAAAAGACAGGACTGGGGAATTCAATTGAGAATGAGAAAAAGAAACAGAGCAACACATATATCGAGCTAGAAAAAGAACAAAGAAAAAGTGATAACCATAAAGCATGTAAATAAAACAGAGAAATAAGAAGAAACGAAATACTTAAAGGTGGTGAAGACAGAAAAGGTGAAGGCAGAAAATTAGAGGTGAAACCGATAAAAAAAGAAGGGAAAAATAGGGAAATAAAGCTGAAATGAAATAAGGATAGTGAAAGAAAAAAAATGAAAAAATGAAAATAGTGCGGTGTGGTTGTGACTTGCTACTGAAGTTGCTCTCTGAAGAATATCAGATATGACAGCCCCGCTGTGCTGAGCCTAGCGCCCATTAAATCGCCGTAGCCAAAATTCACTTTTTATGGCCTGCATTTTAAAATCCAGACAAATATTAATTTGTTTCCCATTTAAAATGTTATGGTGCCTTTATGCTTTTTGCAGATAGACCACCATTATGTAAAACATGGTAGACGCAATGCACTGGGGTTAGATCGTTATTCTGGCTTCATCGTGCTGACAGCTGTTACCATCATTTGATACCTCATTTGTCAAATTACATGTGCTGGTTCATTTGTCAGCAGATCACAACTTTCCCGTGTACAATATTTTACCCCCATGACGAGAACCAGGGGCTGAGTGGTGATGTAAAGCTACATTTTTCAAAGGTTCGTCGTCTGTCTTTCCGTAGCTCTATGCATACATATAATTCTCATTAAATAGCATGTCGTATTTAAACTTTGGGTCTACCATTTTATTTTCAATCATATAGGTTGTAAAGAATGCAAAGCGTTCGCCCTGTCCCCCTTAACTTATTGCGGCTTAGCGCGAGCCTATTTATGGGGTGAGAAACTACAGAGGTCCGTAGTACAAAAGTTCAGTAGGTGATATACATTCCATTCAATCATTCATTCACTCACTCGTTTTAACATCTATTCATTTGATTTCATCCATCCACTTCCTTATGGTATTCACATCTCAAATCTGAATTCTTTCACTCAGTGTCACGTTGTCACCTATTCGTTCATTCATCAATTTACCTACCAATATACTAACACATATTCCTTTGATCCCTTACATATTACTCTGTTAGTCATTTATTCCACATATTTGCATAGTAATTAAATAACTAATGGTTCTTGTTGGACCTGGCCCTTTTTACAGATTTATCCTCAAACGTTTTGCCTTTTGCCTCCTATTTTTCTGACATGTTTTGTTGACTTTCAGGACTCTGGGCCCTTTACCACTGCTAATCAGTGCTAAAGTGCATATGCCCTCTTTGTATATTTTAATTATGATTGGTTACCCATGATTGGCATATTTGATTTACTGGTAAGACCCTAGTAAAGTGCAATATGTGTGTGTCCAGGGCCTGTAAACCAAATGCTACCAGTGGGTCTGCAGCACTGATTGTGTCGCCCACATGAGTAGCCCTGAAAACATGTCTCAGACCTGCCACTGCAGTGTCTGTGTGCGCAGTTTTAAACTGCCATGTCGACCTGGCAAGTGCACCCACTTGCCAGGCCCTAACTTTTTCTTTTATTACATGAGAGAAAGTGGTTCTAACCATCTGAGCCGCCCAGATTTTTCATTTTTTGAACACCTGATTTTTGAGCTTTTACTGAGGGAGAGCCTCATAAGCTGGGACTCACCCACGGTAAACTCATGATAAAAGGGACTGCATGTGGATTTCACAGGTGTCTGCCTTTTAAGATAAGGCCACTGTGCTGCAGCCAGGGCAAGGGGCACCGGATTGATTAAATGTGGACACATGTGCACACGTGTGTGCACCGTGTAAAGGCTGTGTGGGGATATTCCTGTCCTCCTGCAGCCCAGGAGCTGGGTACAGATTGACTGGTGTGGAAGGGACTATGCAGAGTTGGGTAGTGACTAACCCTGGGCGAAGCACTACGCTACGCTCGCGGAGTTTGCGAAGTTTGCGCAACTTCGCACTACGCGAGCTGCACGTAGCACAGTGCGAACACGCGTAGTGCAGCGTAGCGTAGTGCAGCGGTCTTTTTTTGCTTGTTCGCGGTCCTCAACGTCATGTTCGCGACCGCAAGCAAGCAAAATTACATCCCGGCGAGATTCTCAAGGCGGGGAGGTCAGGTTTCTCATTGTGAGTGGTTGCGCATGCTCGCGATCACTCTCAATGAGAAACTACCAGTTCGCGTTGAGAAAGCTGCTGCTCGAGTAATAATCTACTCGAGCAGCAGAAAACTACAGCTCGCGCTGTGCAAGATGCCGTTTTCAATGATTGCACAGTGCCGGATGCTTGTCCGCACTGTGCAATCATTGAAAACGCATCTTGCACAGTGCGAACATGCTACTACGCAGCTCGCGCAGTGCTACGTGAAGTTCGCGTAGTGCGAAGTGCACTTCGCATAGCTTCGCGTAACGCTACTTCGCGAACTACGCCCACCCCTAGTAGTGACATGGAATAGGCTTGGTAATGGGGGGAGTCACATGTAAGGGATAGTCAGTGTGCTTTACTGTTTCACTGTAGGAACACTCCATTATTCTCCTATGGAGACAGAGACTACATGGGATAGTTTCAATTCCCTAGGGCCTGCAAACTCCAGACACGCACCAAAGTACACTGTAAGTTGTGTGAAAATAATTATTCTGCTGAGCGCAAAGCCAAATCTGTATTGCTTATGGGTCATCCAGAAATGTCATATTCTTCTGACTCAGCTCAGAACCAGATCCCGGCTGGGTGTGACCCTGTCTGGCTGTATTAATTACCTTCCTCCCCAGGCTGTAGTATCAGAGGCCTAGCCCTTCACTGCAAGCATTCCCAAAGGCGAAGGTTCTCTCTCTAAGAGGGAGAGATGGAGTGAAGCTGCAGGGCATCAACCAGCAGCTGTCACTCGGTGCCAGGCACCAGGCCTGCTCCAGGCTGGGCCGTGAAGTCAGCAAGGGTGGAAGGGGGCTTTTCAGAGACCATGTGGCATGAGACCCCTGGACGATGCCAGAGGCCTGTGCTGGAAGGAGGGATCAGGGCAGAGAGGTGTTGCTGCAGGATAGGGCAGAAGTGCCTTCCTGCCAGCCCCCTCCAATTTCTCTTAAAAGGTCTTGCACAGGAAGAGTAGATCCCTCTGGGGTGTGGTCTTGCTGAGGACTCTCGCTGGAGACTGGCGCCATGGGCAGTTTAAAGGTAGAACCAACTGACTGCCCCAGTATTGTGGACTGCGCCTTTGAGAGAGTCCAGGGCCAGTGAGAAGAAGCCTGGGCCTCTGCGCAAGGAGAAGAGATGCCCAGAAGTAGAGCCAGGTGAAAGTCTGATGTAGGGAGCCAGTGAAAGCATCCCCTTGCTGAGTTCACCCTCTTGGAGGTCAGGACGGCAGCTAAAAGTGCTTCAGGTGGCTAGAACTGGCAAACAGGAGCGAGAAGAGGCCAAGATTGTCAAAATTGGATGGTCCGAGTTATGCCCCTCAGAAGGTAGGCCATCTTTGACCTTTAATTAGATCAGATCTCCGATGTGCCCCCTGGGTGGGTCAGGCGGCTGCCACTAGAAGAAGGTGATATCGGGGAGCACTCTTGTCCCCCCGTGAAGGTGCCTATGGGGCCCAGGAGCCCATCCCTGGGTCCCAATGAAGTAAAGCGGGGGAGTGCCATTGCGCCCCCGTAATTGGCCTCTAGGGGCCCGGGATCCCACCCTGGGCCCCAATGAAAAATTAAGACGGGGAGCACCGTCGCGCCCCCTGTGAAGCAGTTTCATGGGCCCTGGACCCCATCTCCTGCCCCACCAAAGAGGAATCCCAGGGAGCGCCGTCACACCCCATATGAAGAGGTTACAGGTGCCTAGGACCCCATCTCTGGGCCCGCTGAAGAAGAAGTCAGGGAGCGCCATCGGGCCCAGGACCTCATCCCTGGGTCGCGGTGTAGGCAGAGAGGAAGGGGGAGTGCAGCCACACTCCCTCGCTGCAAGAGGAAGGAGGGGGGAGTGCCGTCGCACTCCCTTGAGGCCCCTCCTATCCGGCTACAGCATCCGGGTCTGCCCGCAGGAGCGGATAGACCAAAATGAGGAGCCAGGTCCTGCAGCAGCATGCAAGGGTGCTGACCAGGTGGGAAGCCGGTGAGACCAGCCGGGGGTTGGTTCCCCGGAGCTGCTCTCCACCGTACCTGCATGCGAAGTGAAGTGGCGAGTGGCCACCATCGAAGGCAGCGCATCTTTCCCTGGAGCAGCGGGAGTGTCAGGATCGGTCATAATGGGCCGCTGTCCGCGCAATGCGTGGTATTTGGCGACCGCTACGTCTAGAAACCACAATTCCCAGAGGGCCAAGGGTGACGCAGCGTCTGACGTCAGCCGCGCAGCCCCGGAACTTAAGCAACACAACAAGGGAGAACGGAGTCGATAATTTTGCCGACGGTGAGCTGAGGATTGGTGAGGACGCCTTTTTCCCGAAGCAACTGTGAGTAGAGGCTTCCATGTGTTTGCCGGCTGGAGGCACACGGACCCGGGTCAAGCGGATCTTCGCTGTGTCCCATCCTGAGCGATACACAGTTTAGTGTATCAGTGAACCCTTGACTTTTCGAAAGAACAGTGTTGTTACTCTGGGTAGTGAGAATTGCGGCTGCATTCTCTTACTGGGGAAACCATGGGAATTTCATGATATTCTGGAGATACATATACAGGAACTATTCAAGTGTGTTGGAGTGAAGTACTTTGGGGGCTATGTTCCTTTTCAACGCCCCATCCGTGTAGTAAGGAACTTGTGACTACGGAAGAGTGCTGTGAACACTCCAGGTTGATGGGTATAAACTCTTCCGTGTTTGATGACTTATCATTTGAATGCGGGAATAAAGACCAGATAAGAAGGTGCAGAGAACCTTCAGAATACTGTTTATAATTTGTTGTTTGTCGACAACCTCTTTTGTGCTTTCTCTACGGTGCAGGAGAGGAACATGGGGGTGCCTATGTTAAAGGAAGAGGTGGCGCAAGGCAAAGCATTATCAGAAGTTGGTAGGTGAGGTGCTGTAGAAAATCAGACACTTGGCAAAACTGTTATTTCCTCTCATATGCAATATTGTCTCTTTTCTTAGCAGATTGCTGCCACAGATAGGACCTTACCCCCCTCTCCTGTGTACAAAGATTATGTATTTTTCTTTTCAGGTATTATTGTGTTATGTTAAGAAAAGAGGGTTATCGCAGAAAGAGTGATTTAGAGAAATAGAGTAGATAGGGAGGGGTGTGAAGCTAAACACCTTGTTTTTGTCATTTCAGATCTCCCTCCCCGCTGTCCCCTTCCTTTCCCGCGCTCACGGAATTATCCTATTGGTCTGTGACATAACCCGGGCCGAGGCGTGGGTGTTGGTATAGGTCTCTCAGCACAGCCCCGAGGAGAAGAGTGACGGAGCTTGACAGAATTATCGGCCCACGGAAACTGTCCTCCTCTTGGCTGTGTTGACGGAGAATGGCTACACTTGACGATGTTCTGGCTGCCCTAGCTTTAGACCAGACGGAACTGGCTGCCTCCAATAGAGAGGTAGCTGCTTTCAGAATGGAAAATGCACAGTTAAAGGCTCGTATGGACAGTATGCAAGGGAATCCATTTAGTGCTGGGGCTAGTGCATCCTCTCCCACTTCACTAGTAGTAGAAATGCCCACACAAATACCGCTGGCTCCCCCTGAACGGTTCTATGGGGACAACAAAAAGGTACAGGTGTTCATGACGCAAGTACTTCTACACTTCATGTGTAAGCCAAAGATGTTTGCAACAAACCAGGCCCGTGTGGCCTTTTTGATTTCCTACCTGGGTGGGGAGGCAGCTCAATGGGCGGTTCCCGTGGTTAGGAGAGACGATCCTTTACTCTACGACTGGGACGAATTCAGGGTAGAATTCGAAAAGACCTTCGACCGTAGAGCAGAAACGTTCTCAGCGGACCGTGAGCTGTTGGTCCTTAGGCAAGGCTCTTCTGACTTAGTGTCTTATTTGAATAACTTCAGTCGCTTGGTTGCGGAAACAGATTGGCCTGAGGCTAAGCAGTCTGCGATATTCTACCAAGGACTGAATGACGAAATGAAAGATGTGTTGGCACACATAGACCCCCAACCACGTACCTGTACTGCACTCATAGAACTTGCTCTCCGTTTGGACCACAGAATAAGGGAGCGTAAAGGCGAATTACGAAAGAAGGAACCGGTTGTAATGGTACATGAGCGAGGAGGTGGGGGTAGCGAGAAGCCTGTGTCCACTCAGGATGCAATGGAGATAGGAGCTGTCAGGGCTTCCTTATCGTTTAGTGAGAAAGAGCATCGCAGAAAAAATGGACTCTGCTTATATTGCGGAAAAAAGGGGCATTACCTACGGGAGTGCCCAGTGAAACCAAAACCCGGAAAGGTCAGAACCGGTCAAGCCGCAGCTGGAACATTGGAGAAGAAATCGGAAAACTCCAGTGCTTGAGAGTGGAAGGAGGGGAACCCTCAAGTAGGATCATCATCCCTTCGATCACGGCCTGTTGCGAACAAGAAAAGAACCATGTGTTTTTATCCATGCTGTTGATGTTGGAAACCGGAGAACAAGAAGTTAAGGCAATGGTGGACTCCGGGGCCACAGGGTATTTTATGGACTATAAGGAAGCAGAAAGATTGGGTATACAGCTCATAGCAAAGAAACAGCCGGAACCAGTGTATGCGGTCGACTGTAGCGAACTGATCGCAGGACCCATAAAGTACCACACGCCTGAATATCGATGCATATGTAATGATCAGCACCAGGAAACAATCTCGTTCAACATCATTCAATCTCCCCAATATGGTATCATATTGGGGCTTCCATGGCTTCAAAAACATGAACCCTACATCCATTGGACCTCAAGGACGATTAGTTTCGTCTCGGATTATTGTAAAGAACATTGTTTGGTGACTTCTGAGAGTTCGTCTCAGACCTTGGCAAGGGTGTATAACATCGCCACAGCGGCCGAGAAAGAAGTGAAACTCCCGTCCTGTTATTCCGCTTACGCCAAGGTTTTCAGCGAGGAACAGGCCGAAACCCTCCCGCCTCACAGAGCCTTCGATTGCCGTATCGATCTAATTCCAGGAGCAGTAATACCAAACTGCAGACTCTACGCCCTTACGGTACCGGAAAACGAATACTTGAGAGCCTATTTGGACAAATATCTGGCTCTAGGGTACATACGCCCTTCTCGGTCACCTGCATCTTCGCCGTTATTTTTTATACCAAAAGCAAACAGAGACAAACGGTGCTGCATTGACTATCGTGCCTTAAACACCATCATGATAAAGAACCAATACCCATTACCCCTGATTCCTGTCTTGTTGGAACAGGTCAGAACTGCCACCATATACACCAAGTTGGATCTGCGAGGGGCATACGATTTAGTCCGCATAAGAAGGGGCGACGAATGGAAGACGGCTTTCAAGACGCGGTATGGGCTCTTCGAATATCTAGTGATGCCCTTTGGGCTGTGCAACGCCCCAGCCGCGTTCCAATACTTTTTGAACAAGGTATTGAGGGAGTTCTTGTGCCTTTTTGTAGTCGTATACATTGACAACATTTTAGTATACTCCAACACAACAGGAGAACATCAAGGCCACGTGAAACAGGTGCTAGACGCCCTCATGAAACATCATCTCTATTGTAAAATCACGAAATGTGAATTTCACATGACCACCGTCGAGTTCTTGGGAGTAATGCTTACGCCGTCGGGCCAATTAATGGCTGAGAGGAAAGTACAAGCTATAAAGGACTGGCCTCGTCCATGCACAGTCAAGGATATCCAATACCTATTGGGTTTCGCGAAGTTTTATAGAAGGTTCATAGGTGGTTTCTCAGCCTTGGTGACCCCTTTAACTCGTCTGACACGAAAGAACGTCCCGTTTCTATGGAATGACGAAGCTCAGAATGCATTTGATGGGTTGAAAGAAGCCTTTATCAGTGCTCCTGTACTGACACACGCAAACCCTGCCTTACCGTTTATAGTGGAAGCTGATGCGTCAGAAGTTGCCTTGGGAGCGGTTCTCTCACAAAGACAGGAAGACACAGGCATTCTACACCCTATCGCTTATATGTCACGAAAACTCAGCCCGGCGGAAATTAATTACACTATAGCCGAAAAAGAATTACTGGCGATAAGAGACGCCTTTGTGGAATGGAGACATTGGCTATTGGGAGCGGTCCATAGGGTGACGGTCTACACGGACCATCGCAACCTGCAATTCATAAGAGCAGCCCGTCATCTTACGCCCAGGCAGTTACGCTGGATGCTATTCTTTGAAGAGTATCGATTCGTGGTTACGTATAGACCCGGAGCGAATAATAAGAAAGCAGACGCACTGACACGGCAAGAACATCCAGTGTTGCATACCGTGACACTGAACAGATCAATCATAGATCCAGCGAACGTAGTGTGTGTTGCCCAATCCAGTGATTACATACAGTCAGTGCGTTCAGGGATACTGTCATGCGTTTGGAGGACCTGGCTTCGCCATCATCCTGAATGGAAGATGAGACAAGGGGTAGCCATAAAAGGAAATCAAGTGCTTGTGCCCACCAAACACTTACAACGGACCGTGTTTCAATGGTGTCATGAAATGCCTAGCGCAGGACATATGGGACATGTGAAAACTTTGGAAAAGGCGTTGAGGCAGTTTTGGTGGCCCTCCATTCGCCTGGATTTGAAACTCTGGGGAAACCAGTGTGTGCAATGTGCCAGAATGAAATCGGATAGACAACGACCTCAGGGGTTTTTGCAACCATTACCTACACCTAAATTGCCTTTGGAGAGTGTTTCCGTAGACTTTATCGTGGGTTTGCCTAAGGATCAAGGGAAAACGGCCATTCTAGTAGTCGTGGATTTTCTTACGAAAATGGGCCACTTCATCACTTGTGATAAAGTACCTACAGCGGGTAGATTAGCTCAGCTCCTGTTGACACACATAGTGAGGTTACACGGACTCCCGAAGGTGATAGTGTCGGACAGGGGGGCCCAATTCACTGCAGGGTTCTGGAAAGTGTGGTGTGCGGAGTTACATATTTCATCGTCCCTATCCACCAGTTTTCATCCGCAGTCGGATGGCCAGACGGAGAGACTCAATCAGTCCCTAAAACAATACCTCCGTTGCTATGTTCAGGCAGACACAGATTCCTGGGTGGATTGGTTGTGGGTGGCAGAGCTGGCCTACAACAGCACACAACACTCTTCTACGGGTCATTCCCCTTTCTTCAGTACTTATGGCCATCACCCAAGAGTCAACCCGTTGATTCTCCCCAGAGAAACTGTCCGGCTGCCAGACGTCAAGACAAGATTGTTGCGCATTCGCAAGATTCTTCTGGCGACGCGCAGGAATCTTGTTCGAGCCAAGGGGAGGTATAAAACTCAGGCGGATAAACACCGAAGGCCGAGTCCTGTGTACAAAAAAGGGGATTTGGTGTGGTTGTCCACGAAACATATCAAATTCCGGAGGTAAAGCGTGTTCAACCCTAGATTCATGGGTCCCTACCGGGTGGTGAGAATGGTAAATCAGGTAGCGGTGAGATTGAAATTGCCTGCTCATTTCCACATCCACCCTGTGTTTCACGTGTCCCTCCTGAAACCCTCGCGGGTTCCTGTTCATCGTCCTCCTGTGCCGGTCTGGGTGCAAAATGAGCAGGAGTACGAGGTGTTGCAAGTGTTGGACTCCAGGTGGGTGAGAGGGCGGCTTCAGTACCTGCTTTCCTGGAAGGGCTATGGGCCGGAGGAGAACTCCTGGGAACCTGCGGGATCGGTGCATGCTCCCCGTTTGGTGTCCCGTTCCCACCGCCTGTATCCCGATCGGCCAGCCCCTGGCCAGCGGCCCTTGTAAGGGGGAATGTACTGTCAGGATCGGTCATAATGGGCCGCTGTCCGCGCAATGCGTGGTATTTGGCGACCGCTACGTCTAGAAACCACAATTCCCAGAGGGCCAAGGGTGACGCAGCGTCTGACGTCAGCCGCGCAGCCCCGGAACTTAAGCAACACAACAAGGGAGAACGGAGCCGATAATTTTGCCGACGGTGAGCTGAGGATTGGTGAGGACTCCTTTTTCCCGAAGCAACTATGAGTAGAGGCTTCCGTGTGTTTGCCGGCTGGAGGCACACGGACCCGGGTCAAGCGGATCTTCGCTGTGTCCCTTCCTGAGCGATACACAGTTTAGTGTATCAGTGAACCCTTGACTTTTCGAAAGAACAGTGTTTGTTACTCTGGGTAGTGAGAATTGCGGTTGCATTCTCTTACTGGGGAAACCTTGGGAATTTCATGATATTCTGGAGATACATATACAGGAACTATTCGAGTGTGTTGGATTGAAGTACTTTGGGGGCTATGTTCCTTTTCAACGCCCCATCCGAGTAGTAAGGAACTTGTGACTACGGAAGAGTGCTGTGAACACTCCAGGTTGAATTACTCTTCCGTGTTTGATGACTTATCATTTGAATGCGGGAATAAAGTCCAGATAAGAAGGTGCAGAGAACCTTCAGAATACTGTTTATAATTTGTTGTTTGTCGACAACCTCTTTTGTGCTTTCTCTACTGTGCAGGAGAGGAACAAGGGGGTGCCTATGTTAAAGGAAGAGGTGGCGCAAGGCAAAGCATTATCAGAAGTTGGTAGGTGAGGTGCTGTAGAAAATCAGACACTTGGCGAAACTGTTATTTCCTTTCATATGCAATATTGTCTCTTTTCTTAGCAGATTGCTGCCACAGATAGGACCTTACCCCCCTCTCCTGTGTACAAAGATTATGTATTTTTCTTTTCAGGTATGATTGTGTTATGTTAAGAAAAGAGGGTTATCGCAGAAAGAATGATTCAGAGTAATAGAGTAGATAGGGAGGGGTGTGAAGCTAAGCACCGTGGTTTTGTCATTTCAGATCTCCCTCCCCGCTGTCCCCTTCCTTTCCCGCGCTCATGGAATTATCCTATTGGTCTGTGACATAACCCGGGCCGAGGGGTGGTTGCGTGGGTGTTGGTATAGGTCTCTCAGCACAGCCCCGAGTAGAAGAGTGACGGAGCTTGACAGGGAGAACCACTGCTTGAATATTCATGCTCTGGAAGAAGAGCCCCAAAATGCCTTGCAGGATATCCCTGCAAAGAAAATCTGTTAGTTTTCGGCGTGTGGTGACCCCAGAAAGATGGGGTCACCACCATTTGTCTGCAAAGGTGCAGGGGAAGCTGCAGGGGCCACGCAGACTCCTCAGCATTACAGTGGAAAGCCCCCCCCCCCCCAAGTCTCTGGGGACTTAGAGGAAATAACTCCTCAAGGGTTCAGCCATGTTATCAAGCCTACCTAATGCCTAAACTTTTATTCTACAGTTTGGTGCTGATGTTTAGGACTGCACCGAGATGTGAAAGGCTGAACATGGATAGTCTTTGTGGAGACATCTCCGCGATGTATAAAGGGGCAATTGCAAAAGGGGTGCAGTTATGTAATGTTATATCTTTGGGGGACTGTAAGTCACATGCAATATTTGAAATAATAAATACATTGGAAATATGTGGTCAGGCATCCTGGCCAGGGTGCCTGGTTGTAATATCATAGTCATGTGATTGTAAAGGTGATGCCTTTTTTGGGGCTGTGATTAACTTACATTGTTCATGTTATCAGATATAATTAGTACCTATCATTCTAAGTGTGCTTAGACATGTATTCTTGCTACTTCGATAGTTGAACAACAGTCTGTCAGCCACTGTGATTTAAGTGTGTATACTGTATGGTCAGAATGAGATGCTATCAGTCAGGGCAATGTGTACCTACGGCAGGTGTTCGCAATATAAATGCTTGTTGAAATAATGGGGTGGTGGGAAGGGCCCTCACTACAGGCTATGGTCAACCTGCTGCATTTTGGGGCAAGGTGATGTTCATACGTGTAAGTGGTGGTACTAGGCCCCCCCCCCCTGCGGGAGGGGTGGGAATTTTTACGCAATGTCAAGAAGCATTTACAACAGCTTATGTATATTTGTAAATTGATGCATAGTATTGAGTAGTGTGTGTAATAAATGTACTCTACCTTTTTATAAAGAAAAGTACAGACTGGGCAATCAATCAATTATTGAGTGTTATTTCTGAATACCTGTAAATGGCGATTTCTAGCCCACACCACTTCCCTTGAGTAGGACTTAGACTGCTCTGCAACACTACCTTCTGAGAGTCAAGTGCTACAATGGGGTGTTTGGTCCCAGTGAAGGACAAATGTAGACCCATTATTTGTTCAGGCCTCACAACTAATGCCTCGTTTTCCAACACTACAATATTGGCACCCCTATGGTAGGCCCAAAGTACCCCCATGGGCAAGGTGCAGTGTATGTGAAAGGTAGTAGTAGTAGTCACATTTATAAAGCGCAATGGTTACACTAAGTCCAGTGTGTCCCCGCGCTGCGGTAACGTTGCTCATGATTCTGCTACCCTCCTCTGCCACCCTACTATTCTCAGGGGAAGAGATAAGTTTTTAAATATTTCCTGAAGCAGCTCTCCTGAGCCTCCATCCGGAGGCCCACCGGGAGAGCGTTCCAATGTTTAGCGGCCAGAAGGCGAAAAGACCGTCCGCCCATCCTGGCTCTCTTGACAGTGGGCACACACACCAGGCCCACTCCACATGACCTCCGCTGGCGTGTAGGCACATAGGGGGTGAGAAGAACGAACAGGTATGCTGGAGCAGTCCCCTGCAGGATCCGGTGACACACACAGAGTGCCTTGAATAAGACTCTCTCTTTTATTGGGAGCCAGTGTATCGCAGCCCGTGCTGCCCTCGCAGACGACCTTCTAGGGCGCCTAAGAATCAGGCGGCCGCCGCATTCTGCACTCCCTGAAGTTGGAGCATGCATTTGGTCATTGCACCCAGATAAAGAATGTTGCCATAATCCAGGCGCGATGTCCCCAAGGCATCAACCATAGTCTTCCTGGCCATCGCAGGCAGTAGGTCCAATGTTTTCCGCAGGACCTTCAGGACCCCAAAACAGGCGCCTGCCACCCGCCTGGTTTGACAGTCAAAGGAGACGTTGGAGTCCAACCACACTCCTAAATTCTTTGCCTGCGCACAGGACGTGGGCGCCGACCCCAGATTCTGGGGCCACCACACCGAGGACCACACCGTTGGGGCCCTTCCCACAACAAGCACCTCCGTCTTGTTTCCATTCAACTTCAGGCAATTCTTTGCCATCCATGCAGCCAGTTCTTGCAGGCATGCAGTGAAGTTGGAGGCAGCCGTCTCTGGTGCCTGAGTCAGGGAAACCACCAACTGCGTGTCATCAGCATAGGATACGACCCTGATCCCAAACCCATCAGCAATCCCCGCTACAGGAGCCACATAGAGATTAAACAAGGTTGGACTCAGGGTCGATCCCTGCGGTACCCCCTGACTCAGCTTTACAACTCTCGAGTAGTGCTCACCCTGTCTCACCTGGAAGCAACGCCCAGACAGGAAAGATTTTAACCATCTCAGGGCACTACCCAACACCCCTCTCTTCTTCAGACATTGCACCAGCGTATGGTGGGCCACAGTGTCAAAGGCGGCACTTAGGTCCAGCAGGATCAAGGCCACCGTTTGACCTGTGTCCACAAATTTCCTGATGGATTCGGTGGCAAAAAGCAGGGAAGATTCTGTAGAGTACCATGCTTGGAAGCTGAACTGGGTGGGATGGAGGAGTTCAAATTCCCCAGTATGTGCCGTCAGTTGTTCATTCACCACTTTTTCCGCTACCTTAGCAAAGTACTACAGAAGTGAGATGGGTCGAAAATTGTCTAGTTGGTCTGGACCAATATGCAGTTTCTTTGGAAGCGGAAGGACCACAGCTTCCTTCCAGCAGCTAGGTACCACACAGGTCCTAAAAGATGTTTCCACCAGGTGTCTTATGTAAGGCTCCAGGCACTCCAAACTCCTTTTCAGCCTTTTAGGTGATACCGGGTCCCCGGGGGATCCTGACTTAATGCTGTTGCAGATTTTAATTAGCTGTTCTGGAGGGGGTATCAGAAAACTATTCAGCCCCTCTCCCTCCGCAGCATACTCTATCTCCTCCGTCCCTTCCTCACCTACTCTGACTGAGGCTGGGAAGGTGGAGTAAATTTTCTCCACTTTATTGGAGAAGAACTCAGCTATCCGGTTACATAGCTCCTCTGAGCCCACAGCCGGTGCAGATAGAGTGGTTAAGGAGGATATTTCCTTGAAGACCTTAATTAGTTCCCGAGTCGAATTACTGGCGGAATCAATTCTCTCCAGATACTGAGCTGCCTTGGCCCCTCTAATGAGCCTATGGTAACTTCTTAGTGCCTCTTTATTTTGCCCTCTCCCCTGTTCTGAGCAATCTGCCCTCCAGCGCCTCTCCAGTCGTTTGCACCCAGCTTTCGCTACTCTTAAGGCATCTGAAAACCACGGGCCGATTTCTGAGCTCTGCCTGGTTTCCTCCGTGCCCAGGGAGCCGTACAGTCTAGTGCCTCCATGATCCGCCTCTCCAAGTTCCTACATGCCTCTCCGGCATCTATACCGCAAGGAGGACCCTCCTGTACCAAGGCATTGCTGAATTGTCCCTGCGAGAATCTCCCCCACCTCCGACAGACTATGGTCTTCTTAACAGTCTCTCGACACTTTAATCCAGGACGTATTACCGCAAAGGGGACCAGAGAGTGGTCTGTCCAAGTGACAGGAAGAGGGGGGTGGACTACAATCTCTTCCCAATTCGTAAACAGGGAGTTCAGTAAGTGTCCCTATATATGGGTAAGGGAGTTTGATCTAAGCCCGAGTTGCAATGTGGCCATTTCTTGGCACAGTTCAGTGGCCGTGGTGCAGGCGATATCCTCAAAATGCAGATTGAGGTCCCCAAGCACCATGAATTTCTCCTATCGCAATGCTGGTTGAATAAGATAGTCCAGCAAGCTTGCTGAAAAACCCTTGGAGTGGCCAGGTGGTCTATAGATCAAGACCCCTTTACAATATAGCTCAGGCCCACCTTAATCGTGAAGATCCCTGCCTCGCTATCAGCAATATTGATGTCTTCCAAAGTGCATTGAATGGGGTGTTTATAGATAATCGTTATCCCGCCCCCCTGCCGGACCTTCTATCTATTCGACCAATGGCGTAGCCCTTAGGAACAGCCTCTAAAATGTCAGGGTCCGACTCCTCGTCCAGCTAGGTCTCGGTGAGAAACATAATATCAAACTGGCCGTCTACTAGCTGGTCGTGGACCTCCAGTCTATATTTCCTATGGGACCGGCAATTCAGCAAACAACAGTTCAACTTAGTAGTTTCCTCCTCCACCTCTATCTCCCCTCTAAGCGTAAATGGGCAGTAACTGCAGCCCCCCCCTATTGCTGTCACCTGCTATATTGTGTTTGCAATGGTCTTTGGTATGGGGGCGAAGATTATATAATTCCTGTAAACAGTTGTGGTGTTCTACTCTGCCACAACCTTGGATTCTGGCCCTGGGCCCCGGCCGGCCGCAGACGGGCGCAGACGGGCTTGCCTTTGGCGCACCCGCTGAGCGCATCCGCTGCACGGTCGCTGGGGCATCTCAATAAATAGCTGCCTGTTCCGCAACTAGACTTCTAACCGGCCCCCGGAAGTGCCTGGCTCTCCCTACCCCTGGACTGTGTACTGTTGTGTTTTACATGTCCCTATAGTGAAATACTGACAGTTTCATTTTTTCACTATTGCAAAGATTAGCTGTCCCATAGGCTATCATTGTAGTGCCTTGCAACATCTTACAAGTGTAACTTTCAATTGAGAAGAAATATAGATTTGGAGTTTGGGCTCTCTCAGCTCAGAATTCAAAAACACATCTTTTATTAAAGGTGGTTTTTACATAATGTGTGTTGGAAATGCCACTTTTAGAAAGTGGGCCTTTTCTTGTTTGACCATATTATGCCTCTGCCTGCCGGTGGAAAGAATGTCTGGTTTAGACTGACAGTGGCCTGTTTGTAAATTCACTCTCGACAGTAACACAAAGGGAGTTGAGGTGTTCCCTGCATGTTCTGATGGCCCAACACCAGACTGATGGGCCTCCCTGAGCTAGAGTGGTGGTAGGAGTTGTCACATACACCTGAATCGGCTGTGCCTGGCCTCTCACAATGCTGTCTCCACCCTGCTAAAATGTGTCTGGAGTCAAGAACAGTCAGCGAAAGAACTTGTGAACGTCAAAGACAATATTTTGAACAATGCCTACTTCAAAGGCCAAAAGGGGTATAAGTATTGGACCTAAATCCCCAGACTTTTAGACCACTTCTGGACTGAGGACTCTGCTAAGAAGAAGAGCTGAAGAGCTGTCAGGAGGAGTACTGCCCGTTTGCTGTGTTGCTTTGCTCGGTTGGCCTGCAGATGCTGTTTCTGTCTGTGAGCAGTTAAAGGACTGGACTTTGCTTCCTTGAGTCCTGCTTTCCAAGTTTCTCCAAGGGCTTGTGTTTGCTTGCGCCCTGTTAAGAAGGCTCAGGGTCACAATCACTACACCAACATCTTACTAACAGCACCTGGACTTCTCTGCTGGGAGCCCTGATTGCCAAGTGGTGCCAAAAACAGTTCCTTGGTCCTTGGAAGTGTGTGGTTAGTCCTGCCACTCAAGAAATACAACATTGATACCTCCAGCGATGCCGCTGCCTGGACCGGAGCCGAGGGCACCGCTCATGACAAGCATGAGGCACCACCCCGATGTACAACGCAGCCCGATGCCTGCAACTTATCAACTTCATCATCAATGACATTGCCTGCACAGAAGCCGAGGGCACTTCTCGTAATTAGATGAATCACAACCCCGACTTGCACTGCAGCCCTGATGCCTGTCGACACCAGCACATCTTCTGCATCACTGTAGGGTCGATAACTGACATGGGTGACCTCCCAAACTCATTGACACCTCACTGTCGTAAGGAACCGGAGCAGCACCTCTGACACTGCTTCACCTCCCCTGAACCACTAAGGAGCCAATGCTTCATCTCCCCTACATCAGTAAGGACCCAACGCCTCACCTCCTGTGTGGAAGTAAGGAAGCAATGTCTCACCTCCCGTGTGGCAGTAAGGATCCAATGACGCCTCGCACCAGCGATACCTCCCCTCCCCAACACCATGCAACGTCGTTTTTTTCACCACCCTGAAGGTTACAATGATGGGTTAGTGTAATCAAGTGCGGAGCACTGTTGCCGCTGGTGATGATGGTCAGGGGAAAGGTCTGTAGCCGGGGAATTAGAGTTTTACTGGGGTAGCTCGTTAAGAGTTATTCCTAAATTGCGGCTTCCTTTGTTGTCGGTCCTGAGATGAAAGTAGGATAAAAAAGTTAACCTTAAAGAAGTCTCCTAAACGGCATCCGATTTTGTTCTGTTCCAAAGGTTGGGTTGAGTACCTTCATCACTAAACTTCAAGGGTCATATTCATTTATTTTTTGTAATTGTCATGTAACTCAGCAATGTTTTTGCTGCCTGAACTTTGGTGGAAAAATGATGTGGTAGACGGCAACCTAGTGGTGTCTCAGTGGTGCCTAATGAAATGGTCAATCTCTTGCAGTTATCTTCGAGGCTTGTTTCAACAAGACGTACACATGGTGAACATAATTTTATAATGCATGGAAGCATGCAATTCCAGTAAAAAAATGTGTCTCCAATTTCCTTTTTGCACTTGAATTATGAAATCACCTGTTATAAGAAAACGAAGTAGCTTCTCAACTGTAATAGGTTATTGCAATCAGGTTTTGACATTGAATGCCTGCCGCCATAACCAACAGCCAAGGTGAAAGGCAAGTGACAGAGTATCAATACAGCAGCTAATACTTATCCTTCTTAGGTTTCATTGTTCTAAAAAAACAATGATCAGCACAAAGGAGAGATATACAGCAGCATGTTTATTGTTTACATTGTATAGTTAATTACAGAAGAGAATCTCCCTGCGTGCAACTGCCTGTTCTGAGGTATGGCCTGAACTACATTAAAATAATAATAATAATATGCTTTTGCTACAAATTCACTAATTCCTTGTTGATGAGTTTAATTTCACACTATATGTTGCACTTTTATTTTTCATGTTTGCAACGATACTGTCTCTTTCATATGAAGGAGCAAGACACCAAGGATGTACAGTGTCTGGGATGAGTGATATCATAACCATGTATTATAATGAATAAAATGCTTTTGCTGTACATTAAAAGGATATTGCAACTCACTTCAGATGCCGTCACCTTTTAAAGGAGCTTCTTAGTGACTTGCAAAGTCCTTATAATATATAGCTGGGGTACTTTATCTCCTTTATCTGTTTTCCTAGACTCCAGAGGGATTTAACCATCTGCTTTTATAGCAGGATCTATGTGTAAAAAAAATTCAGATTGAGTCATAATATGGTCACCTCATTTTCCACTCTTTGTAGCCTATTTATCAGTTTATTTCTAAGAAAACCAGTGTAAGTGGCTTAGCAGTATGGTGCACACATATGTGGCCTTCAATTAACTCCACTTGGCTGTTGGTTTGTAGAAACTGTAAGATCACTCCAAGCACCAAGCAGTGAGAGTTGAATGATGATGTGTGTAGCACTGTTTGAAGAGAGGAAGGCCTAAAATGGCATTTCTTATTTGCAAAATATTAAGCACAAAAAGTTGTCTCAATTGTTGTTGGGCACACCAAAGTATTGCCCCCACCTGAGCACCAACCAGTATCATGATCTCTATTTTGGTGCTAATAAAACAAAGGGTGCTCGCATACATCTGAAATAGCAGCTAGTGTTGGTTGATTGCACATGGGCACATGTAGATATGAAAGAACAAGAAAGTTGAGAAAGAACCCAAGTAATGCAGTATGACCCAATCGACCAATTCCATAGCCAATAGTTCTGCGAGACTCATAACCCATCTCTACTGCTCTCTGGTGCACTTCCTTCTGGAGGAATGATGATAACTAGTCTGAAATCAGCCTGCGTCCTTTCTGCAGCTACCATAACCCAGAAGCCTGGCTGGTGGTTAGGAAGTACTTGATGGTGCTCCACGTTCTCTTGAGGTTGTCCTGTCAGTGACCTTTTTATGACTTTGCTGGACTATCTGCTGATAGTCTGTTTGGTGATGGCTTTCATCTGGAGGGGCATGATGATTATATGTTTAAAGGATGCATGGGCTATACCTTTCAGCAGGATCACATTCACAAGGTCAGTGATGTCGGGCGAGCACTAAAGAATTGCTAGATGCAGGATATACACACATGGGTCCGCTGACAGCTGTGAAGCTTGTTTTCATTTACTAATCTTGTTTTCTTCCATTGGTCTGTGGGTCAGTCATCTAATGTGACATTCATTATGTTACCCTTTTCTCACTTTATCGTCAAATTCATAATGCGTTCTGTCATACATTTATGCAATCAGAAATCCACTGTTTCATTCACCTCTCTGCCATGTATATTTTTTCACGCCAGTCATCTGCCTAATCACTTCATTGAAAATGCATTTGCAAACATATGAATCCATATCATTCCCAATGTCGTGCATCCACATGTTCCCTCTTTAATGTAGCCATGCACTTAAGTATTCATCCATTTAACTTTTTATACATCTATGTAATCCCTCAATGTTTATCAGCGCAATCACTCAACCACTCTCCAGTAGTTGCCTAATTCTGCATCTATCCTACGCTCTTCAATGTCTTCATGGCTCCGCTCGCCCCCATCGTCAGAACCTACGGATTCAACATTGTGTCATATGCAGACGACACCCAACTCATCCTCTCCTTATCCAACAAACCCAACACCGCCAAACACAACTTTTGAGAAGGCATGGAAGCCGTCGCCAAATGGAAGAAAAACAGCTGCCTACAACTAAACACAAACAAAACAGAAGTACTCATCCTGGGCCCAAACCCAGATGCCTGGAACGACACCTGGTGGCCCCCCGCCCTTGGAAGCCTGCCCACCCCCACGGACCTTCCACGCAACCTGTGAATCATCCTGGACGCAGAGGTCAAAATGGACCGCCAGATCAACTCTGTCTCGTCCTCCTGCTTCCACACCCTCTTCCTCTTACGTAAGACCTGCAAATGGATCCCCCTCGAACACAGAAAGACCTTCACTCATTCCCTGGTCACCAGCAGGCTCGACTACGGCAGCGCATTCTATGCCGGAATAAACAAAAACCTCACCGCAAG
Organism: Lissotriton vulgaris; assembly: GCF_964263255.1. NCBI lineage: Eukaryota > Metazoa > Chordata > Amphibia > Caudata > Salamandridae > Lissotriton > Lissotriton vulgaris. The sequence continues at coordinate 903,587,567 of NC_141687.1, forward strand.
CTACAGAACATCCAAAACGCCGCTGCAAGACTGGTCCTCAACCTGCCAAGCCACTGCCCCATCGCCCAGCACCTACGCACACTCCACTGGCTTCCCATCGAAGCTAGGGTCACCTTCAAGATGCTAACCCACTCTCACTAGGCCGTCCACGACACCGGACCAGCATACCTGAAAGGCCGACTCAAATTCCATGCACCCCAAAGGACCCTACGATCAGCCCAGCTCTCCTGCACCATGGTCCCCCGCACCAGAAAGACCAGATCGGGAGGCCTCTCCTTCTCCTTCCGCGCGGCCAGTGCCTGGAACGACCTTCCACTCCACCTCAGACAGATAACATCGCTCCCCATCTTCGCAACAAACCTCAACACCTGGCTCTTCGACAGACCCCCTTCTTGATGGACTGGAACTTGCAAACCTCCCCCCACGCCCTTAGTGCCTTGAGACCCTTACGGGTGAGTAGTCATGCTTAACAAACACCTGATTTGATTTGATTTGATATTCACTTTATCATGCATTCAAACAATTATGTATTCATTCATTGAATCACCATTATATTAACGGAGTCCCTTAATTGTGTATATGCTTGTCTAGTGACATTTGTATTAGTTCAGCCACCTTATTTATTGGTTGTCTGATATTCATTCATTTATCTAATCATTCTCTTTCTGAGGTGCACATATGTTTGCTCGTTTACTCATGGAGTTATACATGAACGCATTCATCCACTTTCTTGTTGGACATCTCAAACACACATTTTATTCAATGGTAATTCCTTCATTTTACTGTATATTGTACACACGGAAATACTCTTGTTTGCATTCATTCATAAATTTGGTTAATGAATAGGATTTTTTCCAATAATGTACATATTCGTTCGCACATCTTTGATGTCATCATATTTATTTTTATTTTTATTTTGAGAGTTTTATATAGCGCTGGCAAGACCCGGAGGTATCAAAGCGCTTTACATAAGGTTCCACAGGAATTACAAAATTACATCATTTGCATGTTACATCAGTTACTAGAAAAATATTTCAAGAGAGTAGAAGACAAAATAAATGGAGCTTAGAAGGGTAAGGGGTGGGGTAAAGGGGTAAGAGGTAGAAAGGATGGAGAGATGTAGGAGAGTCTGCCCAAAGTCTGGCTGGGTAGGTGACGGCTGAGGAGGAAATCCACAGCCCATCTCCTCTTTAGCTTATCGGGTAGCTCCACCGGGCATCAGCTTATGTTAACTGACTAAGCTAGAGGTACTAGGGCAATGTTACCCAAGAATTAGACCCAATACTCACAGCAGGACCATCACAGGCGGTGTACTGAATGATGACCTGGAAAGCCACTCTGAAGGGTAGAGGACAAGAAGAGGTGAGTGCAAGGAGGCATCCGTGGACTCACCCAGCCAGTCCAAGGCAGAAGGAGGGGTGCAGTTGGCTGCAGGGTAGTAGAGTTGCCAGATGACATGTCACTGAAATTGTCCAAAGTAGGGTCAGAAGCAGCGGGAGAGAGGGGGCCGCAATCTATGAACGGGTCAGAGAGTAGGGTAGAAGCGGTGGAGGGGAATGAAAGTGGGGTGGAATCAGGGGAGAGAAGTGAGGAAGGAGATGAAGAATCAGAAGGCATGGAAGTGCCAGAAGGGGGACAAACTGGCAGAGGAGCAGATGAGAAAGAGGTGTCACTGAATTGACTGTCACAAACACCTAAAATGTAAAAACGTCCTTACGCTCGCTTTCTCATATGTTTTATTCTGGAGTTCCCCTTTTTATCCCAGGACCTGAAACTTAAACTTGAAAATTCAAAAAACGTCTGCGATAGCGCAGTTGGTTAAAGAATATGTTGCCAAAAGTTGTGTGAGACCTGCATGTTGCAACCGCAATTGGTGCAATGTGTGTTTAATTTAGAGGCATGATGACACTTGGAGCAGTAAGAAGCTGGAAGAAGGTATCTACAAGCGGTACATGGAAAAATACACAGCTGGGAAAATCCTGTTGCGGCTTTTGTTCCGGGGTGTTTTGCGGTCCTCTGATGTTTGAGGTACAGAAACAAACGGAAACACTTTACCCTGTGGCTTTCTGTTGCTCAGAGACTTTTTAAGGCATGGACAAAGTGGGCCCTGGCCCAGGGCCCGACGCTTTTAGGGAGCCCCCTGATAGAACCAGCTCGGTTCTGCAGAAAGTCTTACCCTGATGATCTTTAACAATTCAGATGACCTTTAATAATTCTTAGATTGTTTTAAATACCGTTTTTTTTCATTTATTTTTAACATGGGTGAAGTGTGAGTCTGCTGCAGAGTAATGTGTTTATGTTTCATGGAACATTCAGAAAACAAGTTTCTTTGAGATCAAAACAAGACCTCACATGTGAGAAATGGGAGGAACTCGCAGATTTTATTTGACAGAAATTATTAGAAGTACTATTAGTGAGCTGCAGCTGTGTTATAAAATTGAAAACACACATTACTATTCATGAATATTAAATGTAAATACATGTAAAAATTGCTCCAGTGCGCCTGTGACCTGGCCAAAGAGGGCACGAAAGAGCTAACATTGGTTCATAAAATCAAACCCAATTCAAACGGGGGTCCCCAAAATACGTGTGACTCAAGGACCCCCAAATCCTTAAAATGTCCCTGCTGTTGCTGTCCATTTTTTTAGTTGTGCTGCGTTTCTATGAATGCAAGTCCAGAAATTCTTTTTATCTGACCAGAAATGGAATGCCATTATGGCCACAGCACGTGGGTTGCCTGCACAATGCCCCTGGGGATTTCTGTGGGTGTTTGAAATGCCTCCGCGGTGGAAGAGTGTGCTGCGGCCTTTGTGCCACCATACAAACTGATGATGACAACAACCCATAGAGCTTTTGCCTCAGGGTTCTTTTTGGCACGCTCCAAAAAAAAAGGCATATTTCCTTATTAACTGGTGATATTGTTCAACGGTTTGAGCTCTCCATACATCGATGTGCCAGTAGTCTGCTGATCACAGGTTTAGATTGTTCATAGGGATGACTGGGCCTTTCATCCTTCCGATGTAGATAAATTCAGAAATGCAAAGGCAACCAAGTTTGTGTTGTGTGCTTTATAAAAGACAATTTTAATCTTTGGCTCTGCTTACTCGGTAGCCCCGTAAACATCCCTTTGACCTTGGGCAGCTAGTGCTGTGCTGGTGAATCGAAAGCATATTCATGCTAATCTGTGTACACAAGTGTGCATTCTGCAGTGTGTGACGTTACAATAGGTTTTCCTTTGCAAATTTCATGAAATTTTGTTTCTAAAACATCGACGCCTTTGTGAGGCTCGCAATTACTTTGACATTTAAAAAAAAAGCTTGAAAAAATCCAGGGGTTGCAGGCTTTTTGAGAATTCTCTTTCGAAAAACGTTTTTAAAAATGGACTGGATATTACCCGGAGGAGGGGAGAAGTACCCAGCCTCCTGGTATATTTACCAAAATGAAAATATGGTGGTATTTGCAGGAAGTAGCAGTGGGCTGCAGTGCCGGGTCTAATACTTGAACAACCTGATTGATCCTGGGCAAATCATACTCTCCCTGTGCCTATTCCCACTCACCAGACATTATGTCAGCACTCTGTAAGAGGCTTAATGGAAGAAATAAACTTTAAGGTTAAAAAAAATCAATCCCTGGGCAAATGCACGCTAAAAAAGCAAGATTTTTTTTTTTACAGCTTCACTGTCAAAAAATGACTATAAAATAAAATTCATGGGATGTCCTCTGTACCAATGAGTGATAAGCTCTTAAATCCACATTTTATAGTATTCTGTGCTGGTTTCATTTCTGATGCTCTCCGCATGCCATCATGTTATCTAGTCAAGCGGTTGGATTACATTTGGTAACAATGCATTGCCCATGGGATCCCTCTCACTTATCCCTTAATCAGCAGTAGTCCGAGATAAAACCCGGTGGCAAGCGGATGCCATCTGATTACCATTTATTACTCATCTGAGCTACAAAGTCAGTATGCATGGCATTATTCCATCCTTGAAACTCTCAGCAGAGAGATGCTTGAAGTCACATGAGATGAGTTTAGCGAAGCTTTAAAATGATCAGCTCCATCACAGTGTTTGCATGTGTTCATATTTTTATTAGTGGTCTAAAATGACTTCTGTAAGAAAATAACTCCTTTTGCCTAGCCACTTCCATTATTTACTAGATTTTGTTACTGGGCTTTTTGACTGTAAAGACACTGAGGAACTGATGCCCAGTGTATGTGCTCAGACCCCTTAATCATATTGGTATACATCTAATTAGCATATTTAACTTGCCTATAAGTCCCTGGTATCTCGTATAAAGTGTATCCAAGGCCTGTAAGCTAGATGTCACTAGTGGACTGCAGAACATATTGTCCCACCACTAAACTGACAATGCAAAGCATGTCTCCAGGCCTGGTTCTGGGGATCAGGTATGCAATTTTAAGACATCCAATTCGACAAGGCAAAATGAATCTTTTGCCAGGCCTAAAACTTCCTTTAATAATATTTATAAGTCACCCCAAGGTAGAACCGAAATACCCATAGTTCATTATCAAAACACAAAGGCAACCCTACTCAACACGAACCAGGACCTTAAATGGTATTCTCAACATCAGCGGTTCTTATCAGAATTTTACATGTACGCTAGGATGTTCAAAGGCACAATCGCACAAGTAAAATAGTAATAGGATTTAGTTAGAGAAGCCATGCACTGACGCCCAATATAGACGGCGAATTTTCTGTGACACTCAGCTGCATTCTGTGACACTCAGCTGCATTCTGTGAAACTCAGCGAGGATGACTGTTGCAGTCTGCTTTCTTAACTCAGTCCTATTTAGGACTTATTCTTCATCCGATAAATGGGCCGTGCTAGCTTCCGACATAGCTGAAGCACGCGGATGCATCCTCATTGATGTGGAATTGACAAATATTTCTTCCAACTTACATTAGGTACCCTAATTTTATTGAGCATGTGCGGTGAGTCGCAACAGTCTGTGGTTTCTTTTTGCCTTCATCAAGTCCCTCACATTGCAGGGTCTTGATGAGACTCCATATCTTATTGAGGGTCGAAACGTCGTTGACAATATCAAACAAACCTTATAACCCACACGCTTGAGTGACAAAAGGGTCTGGTTGAGATACGTACATAGTACATTTACGTTGTTTGTTAAAACTTTGGAAACCTTGTCTTGTTCTGTTTCTTCCTATTTTATATACTTACATTATATTGTTGTTTTGCCTTTTTAATTCCGTTTCAAAGGGGACACTTGCTATGTTTCATATGTATGTGTGGAAAAACAATATGTAATGAATATCGCAAACATTTTTTTTCTGTTTGACATTTCTGTCTAAACACTCGCTAGCCAGGCAACATTTACTATATCTCACCACTCTACCATGCACTGTGTTGTGGCAAATTATGTCAGAAGGTATACATTTTGTTATGATTGCTATGACATCACATGCATTAAAAGTTATGTAGTATGCAAGGGTATAACCAGTGAATGGAAAAGACATGGGGGCAGATTTACAAGCCCCTTGCAACACTTTTACGCCACAGTTGCATCACTTTTGTGACGCAGCGGTGGCATAAACAATGCGCCACCTTGTGACACTTTTACAACGTGATGCATGTAGGGAGATGCGCCACGTTGTAAAGCCCTGTGCCACATTATACCTGTGTCAGGTATAATGTATGCAGGGTGGGCATTTGTATTGACCGGGTTTTTGGCTCTATTTCTGAGTGATGGTGACTTTAGCTTGCTACCATCCTAGATCCCTATTCTTAGCTTGTTTTGGTCCTTTTCAGGCCTCTTTTCAGACCTAGAAGCATAAACTAGAGGATAGCCGCTTTATATGATGATAGATCCCTTATTTCTGACTCTAATCCATCTATTGCCTATTGGCTATGACATAATTATGTGTCCTTTCATCATTTTCAGGCCTGAAGACCTATAGTAGAGGATGGATCCTGTAGTTCTGACTTTATATTACCTATTGGTAGGGTTTGTGTATGTACTTTGATAGAGCTATGTGTCTATATCATCCTTTTCGGGCCTACAAGGCCCAGAACCAGAGAGACTCCATTTAGCTTTCTGCCTCTGCAGACTGAGATCCTTGTAGGTCAAAGTGTGATGTTTTAGTTATGAGGTGTTGTTCGCTCTTTGCAAACTAGAGAGAACCGGCCGGAGCTGAATCTTATCAAGAAATGTCCCTGGGCTCAAGTCTCTAGACGAAACAAGCAGTTGATCACTGTGAGGGCGTCGGGAGCAGGGAGCTTGGTACATGGATTTGGTGGGAGGAGGCTACTGGTTGGAACTTTCCACCAGGGGAGAGCATTCCATATTAGCGAAGTGCAGAGAGGCAGAGTGTTCAGATGGATCTTGGAGCGGTCAGATGAATCTTGGAATGGTAGAGTTCAGATGGTTTTTGGAGCTGAAGAAAGCAGTCAGAAGCAGTTACTTGTCAGAAGGAGTTGTGATCAGAGGGAGCTGGTCAGGATGAGATGCAGTCTGGAGAAGATGCAGTCAGAATAAGTTGCTTTGCAGTTGGAGTAAGATGCTTTGGAGACAGAATGAAGTTACATCATGAGAGATCAGTTGGAGCAGGCAGTTAACAGCTGGAGTTTGGAGTGATACCTTTTGGAAGAGACTGAAGTTATATCGTGGATTAGTCTTTGGGAGCAGCTGGAGTGAGTTGGACATTGGAGCTGGAACAATCAGACAGAGTGAAAAAGCTAGTGGAGCAGATGGTTATCAGAGCGGCAGAAACTATATCATTAGACTGAAGTTGGAAGGTGAAGACAGTTCGTGGGAGAGAGGAATCCAGTGCAGAGTGATCGGCGCAGATGTGTGTCCAAGAGTGCAGGGGAGAATCTGAGATGAGCCAAGGCACAGACGAGAGAGGGACCCAGATGACAGCTAGAACAAGACTTCATAATAATCAGGTGATATCTGTCCTGTTATATTAGTGCCCATATATATATATATATATATATATATATATATATATATATATATATATATATATATATATATATATTAATCCTTTCCTTTATTTCCTATGCTATATTCCCTACTGTATTGTTGCACTGATTAATCCCTTTTCTTTCAGCGGTGTGCAGTTCTGTTATAATTCATTATTCAGCTATATGTGGATGTTAGTAATAAAGCTTTCTTGTTTTCATTCTAATAAAGAGACCCCGCAGATCTGTGTATTCCTTAGATGTACCTATTTCCCTTTACTTTTCAGGCTATGTCTAGATTGCTAGTTATTGTGATGTTATAATTTGCTATTGTGTAATAAAGGGACCCCCGTTGAACATCTGTGCAAGTGTTATTTCTTGATGAGACTAACCTTTCTTCTAGTCAGATAGTGTTATGTGGATGGATGTGTTTCCCGTCCGGGTAAGTGGTAACTGAGCAAGGGAGCAGGGAGCGCCTAAATCAGAGAATAACCTTTGCATGTTGTGATTTGGCCATTCTTGTGTGAGAGGATTGGATCTCCTATTCATCACATAAGGGATAACAATTGTGTATGAGACATCCCCAGTAGATATTAGATATATAGAGAAACTTCCCAACAGAGGGAAAGAGAGAGCTGAAGGTATTCATAGGACAGAGATTGCCGCTAGAGAGAGTGGCATTAGTGAGAGCATTGATTGTGATCAATGTGTATACCTGCATGATTGTGGCTTGTGAGAGCACCGGGAGGATACGGTGTGAAGTGAGATTGCTGCTAGAGAGAGTGGTATTAGTGAGAGCATTGATTGTGGTCAATGTGTAAACCCGCTGGATTGCGGCTTGTGAGAGATTGCCGCTAGAGAGAGTGGCATTAGTGAGAGTATTGATTGTGGTCAGTGTGTATCCGCACCAGATTGTGACGGAAGTGAGAGCACCGGGAGGATACGGTGTGTAGTGAGATTGCCGCTAGAGAGAGTGGCATTAATGAGAGCATTGATTGTGGTCAATGTGTATACCCACCGGATTGTGGCTTGCGTGAGCACTGATTGAGGTCAGTGTGTAATGGTAAATGATCAGAACTGCCCCCTTCACAATGAGGAGGAGGGTAGCATAGTCTGGGCCTGAGTTGCCGCGAGACTATAAGGTATGAGTGTGGTGTGGAATATGGAATTCCTTAGTAAATAGTGAGTATTCCTAGTAATCCTATAGATTTAGTGGTGTTTTTGATGATATGAGCTTGTATATTGCTAATTCCCCATCACCAGGAAGGTACCTAGGTACTGTGGTAAGTAGGCTCTGGGGAGGGAGATGGTTACGTTTCGGCTGGATTGGTGGTGTCTTGGTGAGCTGGTGATATCTGGTCTGAAAATCCGGTCATTACAGCGTTCCAACGCAAGAAAGCCTCGTAAAAGTGATGCAGTGAAATCTACAAGATTTCTCTGTGCTACTTCTACAATGCCACGGCATCAAAACCTTTCGGCTGCTTGAAGCAGGCGTAAGGAGTGATGCAGCACAATAGGAATTGGCATTTCTAAGCATTGCTGGAGTTGCGTCGTGCTTGCGACACAACTCCAGCAATTTGTAACGCATCTGTCAATCCTTGCACCACAGTTCGCAGCATTGTTAATGCGACACATCCATGGTGGTGCAAGGGTTTTTTGCGTGACGCAAGTAAACTGACACATCTCTGCAATTTATCATGTACACCAATTACTGTGAGTGCTTTTGCACACATGTGTTTAACTTACATTAGGATCGAATCCCACCGCTCTGCCGCCAAATGTTGGAAGTGGGGGTACTTATCCCTCACTGCCACCACCAAATGCTGGAGGCGGAGTCCCTGTTCTGCACCGTAGTTGCCAGGTGCGAGATCCGGACCCCTCGTTTCAACGTTAGGTTAAGTAAGGACACCGTCTGAGATAGCCCTGCTCACCAGCTTAGTAGCTTGGCACGTGCAGCCAGGTTTATCTCCAAGGCACAAGTGTACAGTATGTGAAACCGCACTCACAGCAACCCAGTGATGTCACCACAAATAGACTACACACAAGTTTTTATGAAACAAGTATAATCTTTATATAAGAAGATATACAATATGACCACACGATACAAAATCAACATATAATAATGGGCAGTATTCCTTCCGGTGGATTGGTAGGTTCTAATCCCAACCAATGCTTCTAACCAACAGTTAAGCTTACTTCTAACCATTTCCAAAAAGTTAGGCAGGTCGTATTACTAGAATCACACACGTTGCAAAAGAAAATAAATACTACAGTGCGTAACAATATACTCCTGTATTGTGCAATAAAGGAACAATGCCATACGTAGCGCCACAGTCATGTACTTTGCAATGGAAGGAATAATGCAATGCGTATTACAACCAGCATGTCCTGTGCAAGGTAGAAACAAAGCAACGCGCCACTCTACAATCATGCACTGTGCAATGGAGCAATAATGCAATGCGCCACTTTATAATCATGTACTGTGTGATGAAGAAATAATGCAATGCGCCACGTTACAATCATGTACTCTGCAAGGGAAAAATACTGCAATGCGTAGCGCATCAAGCAGGTAGTTCGTCAGGCACAAATAAGGCCAGGTGTCATAGAACAGTTCGATAGTTCGTTAGCAGCAATAATGCAAAGTGTAATACGACAGTTTAGGTGCTCCACTAACAGTTGCCCCCAACATGGATCAATGATGACACAAAAGTACCGCTTATCACTCCGGCCCCAGTACTGTCCCTCCTTGGGCCAGCCCGGGCCTCGATCCAAGCCGAAGCAACAGGCTCGCACAGCTTAAAGAAGCAAGAGGCCGAGGGAGTGTCCCTCCGAGCCCGCACCCCACCCCAGGTGATGATCCACCTTACCTAGGGTGGCGGGACCCCATTCTCCTCTCCTCCTTCAGTGACTTGGGCCTTGACCCAGAACTCCATCAATGGGCACAGCAAGCTAGGGCCGGCGGCTCAGCTTCTCCGGAGCTGCTGGTCCGGGCTGCTACTGTTTCTCTCCAAAGGCCCAATGACCTGGACCTCCTTCCGGCAGTCTCAGTGGACACCGAGACCCACACTCAGCACTGTGGAGACTTTCTTTGATTTCGGTGCACACACTATACAGGCACTCCTCGCCAGCGCCTCTGGATGCACCTCGACATGTACCCTGCGCATCCGAGTCTCATCTCTTCTCCCGGTGCACACAATGACCAGGCGCTCTTCACCAACGACTTGGCTGCACCTCAACACTCACCCTGCGCATCCAAGTCTCATCTCATCTCCGGGTGCACACGATGACCAGGCGCTCTTCACCAATGCCTTGGCTGCACCTCGACACGCACCCTGCATGTCTGAGACTCACTTCTTAGCTCGGTGCACAAAACGACCAGGTGCTCTTCACCAATGCCTTGGCTTGCACCACGACACACACCATGCACGTCCAACTCTCCTCTCTTCTCCCATGCACACAATGACCAGGTGCTCTTCCTCAACGCCTTGGTTTGCACCACAACACGCACTCTGCATATCTGAGACTCAGTTTACTCCTGTGTGCCCACGATCACAAGGCACAACTTCCAAGGGTCTCAAGCTGCAAAAGCACATGCACACTGCGTTGCTTGGGACTTCTCCCGAAACTTTTATGTTCCTGTGTTTTCAAACAGGGAGCCAGCTCACCTCGGGCTCCTGGCATCCAGGACACAGCACAAAGCACAGTCCTGTTCAAGAAGGGGGAGACACCACCCACTGCAATGTCCCTTCAGTCTCTTTCTTAGTAAAAGCTACAAACTGCAGGCCAGCCCCAGATCACGGAGCAAGGGCCAGTCCAATCCAGCAGTCTCTTCAGCAACGTCTTCCTTGGCAGAGGTTCTTCTTGACCACGAAAGAGGACAAAGCCTTTACAGACTCAACCTGTCAATTTCGGCATTCAAAACTACACAAAGTTCTAGGGGTTTCAGTTCTCTTAGTTATTCCCCTTCATGTCTTTGAAGTTCTTTGTGGTCAGGGATCCCTGACCCTGCCCAAATCAATTCTGGGTGTCTCCCTCCCAGTGTCAACTTTCTTTTCCTTTTATTTCCTTTATATTGTCTGTCTTCGGTTTAAATCTGAATTTTCATCACACTTCGTTAATTTTTGGTTTATTTCCCATTTTTACGGTGTTTTTTCGTTTATGTAAGTATTTTTTTATTGTGATTGGTGATATCCCTATCATTTATGGGTTTGACTGGTTTCCCATCGTGGAGTCATTCTTCGAGTATCTGGGTTATGTAGAGATAGAAAAGGCATCTTTACGGAATATATACCGACTTTGCCTAAAACGATGGTGGAGACACTTCCCAGTTGGTCTCTTACTTTTCTTTATAATTTTTTGACGATTGATTTATATCAATGTGATATTCTTTTTTGATTAATCTATATAAAGTTTAGTTTATTGATGTTTCGTGTTAAATGTGGTGGCCATCTTGGATTGGATTCGCTTGGGACCGGTTGTGTCCTTTCTTTGTTTCAGTTTACGCTCTATATAATGTCAGCACAAGATGGCGCCCATGCTAGACGCCGCACTTTGGAGCTTGTTACTTCGTGACCTCGACACTGGTAAGCGATTTAGCTATGAGACTCGACGGGGTATACTTATTAGACAGTGTATGTGACACAGGGAATGTGATGGCGTTTTTTTACTAGACACTGCGCCACTTACTACCTCTGAACATTCACAACTTTGGTAAACATTTTTCCACATGCCTCACTTAAGTTGTGGATCGTGATCTATTCAGTGGTGTGGTAATGGCTAATGGCTTGTTCAAATTTTGAATGCATATATTTTTACTATGGGCGAGAATTTACAAGAGTTTTTTATTTACCCGACCAAGCTTTTATCCTTTTTGCGAAACATTGATTATATACATCATTTTCTGGTTTAGCGCACTATGTTGACATTATAATGTCACATAAACAGCCGGTTGCGATCTATATTGAATTTATGCATTATAATGTCATGTTTTACATGGATAGATTGGAGTTATGAGTTCTTTTGTTACTCTGCTGCATTTTTCTAAAATTGGTCTCACTACTCGTGTCAGAGCAGCAGTCTTCTAATTTGGGGCTTTTTTACTTAGTCTTTATATACCCATGGAGACTCGTTTTTATTATATTGAGATAGGTGGTTCTCATTGGCACATACTGAGTGTGTGATTTACTGGCATATGTTGTCCTAATATTATGGTTTCAATTGTTGTCATTGTAGTCAGGCTTAAATGCTTACATAACATTTTTATACATATTTGGTTTTATTGCAGATCTCTGGATAGTGAGTTCAATCCCTTTACACAGGGAGATACTCTGTGAATACACGTTGTACAGAAATTCATTGGATATTTGATGTCAACTATATTGAACCTTTTCATTTGAAGTGAGTATTATATATGGATCTTGTATCCCACGGCAGGGATTAGTGAGAACTTGTGGGAGAGGTTGGTATACCTTCTAATAGTTTAATCATTTCAATCTTAGATTTACTGACTTCTCCTTGAAGCCCTGTTTGATGCGCTATATTATACAGGGTTGTTATTGAACTTTGGGATATGAATACAACTTTTGATTAAATTGGTGAGTTTTTTGTTGACTTTTTTATTATCGCTATGGGAGTGTTTGAAACCTACACAGCTTTTTGTACGCTGTTTGTTCCTGTTTACTTTTTGGCTTTTCCTTCTTGCTTTCTTTTTCTTGGTCTTTTCTGTGTTAATATTAATTATGCATTCTTTTCAATATTGGTGAAAATATTGTTTTTTATTTAACCACATATATTCACTCATTTCCGTTTCACGTAATATTCTCTGTTCACGCTTTGGGTGTTCCTTTTAGAGACACTTGGAGGATTATGGTGAGCTTCTTTCTCTGTCAAAAGAAGGAAGGTACCCCTATAAATGTTACAGGGATGGGGTATTTATGCAAACCAAAGAAGGCATAAACCCTGTTGTGAAGTATTTGAAAAAAAAATGTTTTTAATTTTAAAAAGGAAAAACCTCCCTATTAACCACAACAATGATCTTACTTATATCTGGGCATGTAACAGTATGACTTTCACAGACATATTCACATTACACAATACGTTTAACCACTCTATCAAAAAACGGGTATCACAGTACAATATGAAATAAAATATAAAAAAAATTAAAAATTCACTTTATTCATTTAAACCTCCATATGGGTTACAATCTAAAAATATAGATATCTTAATGAGACAAATAGAATTTGTTAAAAACTGTCAACGCCGCGTTTCGGTGTAGAATGGATACTTTCACCTTCATCAGGACAAACCAATTCTCTGTATTAAAATCTAAATATATAAAACAATACTTTAAAAGCCTAACAACTAACTGTGTACCCTAGTGGTATATACATTATACATTACATTTGTGGTTATGTTTTCTTTTCATAGTACCAAAACTTTATTTTTTCCTGCTCAAATCCACACCAAGGCTAATATCATGGAACATTCAGCCTTATCTAATGATCAAATATCTACATCAAGCATATAGAAGTAAAAGGTTGAGCTGACAGCAGATTACAATATTATTTTCGCATAAACACACTCACTTTGTAATTCTATTATTACCAATCTAAAATTGTACTCCTTCATATATTTAGGTGGAGGCAATAATTTTAACATTTTAACACATTTTAACATTAATCCAAGCCAAATAAAAGTGGAAAGAGACACTCTACCTCTTATCGATCTTAGGACGAGCGTTTTTTAGATTAATAAAGCTGCATAATGCTCAGAATGCATGAGGTGCCCTATAAAGTAGTTAGAGTTTTCTAAATGTCAGCAGTAATTCCATAAAGCATGTGATAGTGCTTTTCAAATGTGCAAGTTATGAATTGGGGATACTGTGCTGTCTACGATCTTGTAGCCCTTTAATTATCCATGATACCTTTTTTCGTATTTATATACTGTGTAGACTCTGATCCTGTAGCCCTTTAATTATCCATGATACCTCTTTTCTCATATTTATATCCGTAGTCAAGATTAAATACAAAGAAGATAGATCTGATTTAATACGGTGATCCTTTTATAAAAAAAAAAAGAGAAAATAAAGTATATGGTTAAGTGCCCACTCGAGGGGGTAAGTCAGCCTTATGAGATATATGTTGAAAGGTTTTTAAAAATGAAAGCCATCAATGACAAAATACCAATAATACGATGGGTAACATTTTCTTTTTAGCAACTACCATATTACCAAGTATTTAATCGTCATCTACAATTATTGTCAATAAGACGGTGGCTCCAACGGGCAAATTGATAGGATTACTAATAAAAGTAGACCCAAACGATGACGGCTGGTGCCTTAAAAGGTAAAATACCCATATGTAGATGTAAGATTCATCACCTATAACTTCAAAGAATAGATGGTAAAACCTCACATTTTTCTTTTTAACCCCTTGCATGCTCATGACGAGCTGAGCTCGTCATGAGCTACAGTGCTCCGGTGCTCATGGCTCGTCATGGCCATTAAAACGCTCGCACGCTGGGATAGTTCCCCTCCTGTGCTGAACGTTCTATTGAAACGGGTGTGGCCGTGGTGAGCTCAGCTCGTCATGAGCACAGGAGCACTTTCGCTCATGACGAGCCCCCAGCACAGCAGGAAAATTACCTCAGCAGCCAAGGGGTTAATCAAAGGCTTAAATTAAATAGCCGGGACGAAGGTGAAACCTTTGATCACCCCATGATTATGTAATTTATGAAACATAATATAACTTATACAATAAGGTATGCATAAGAATTATTGCCTCCACCTAAATATATGAAGGAGTACAATTTTAGATTGGTAATAATAGAATTACAAAGTGAGTGTGTTTATGTGAAAATAATATTGTAATCTGCTATCAGCTCAACCTTATACTTCTAAATGCTTGATGTAGATATTTGATCATTAGATAAGGCTGAATATTTCACGATATTAGCCTTGGGGTGGTTTTGAGCAGTAAAAAAGAAAGTTTTGGTACTATGAAAAGAAAACATAACCACGAATGTAATGTATAATGTATAAACCACTAGGGTACACAGTACGTTGTTAGGCTTCTAAAGTATTGTTTTTTATATTTATATTTTAATACAGAGAATTGTTTCGTCCTGATGAAGGTGAAAGTATCCATTCTACACCGAAACGCTGCGTCGACTGTTTTTAACAAATTCTAGTTGTCTCATTGAGATATCTATATTTTTAGATTGTAACCCATAGGGAGGTTTAAATGAATTAGGTTAATTTTTAAATTTTTTGTATTTGTTTCATATTGTACTGTGATACCCGTTTTTTGATAGAGTGGTTAAACATATTGTGTAATGTGAATAAGTCTGTGAAAGTAGATACTGTTACGTGCCCAGATATAAGTAAGATCATTGTTGTGGTTAATAGGGAGGTTTCTCTTTTTTAAAAAAACATTTTAAACATGTTTTTCAAATACTTCACAACAGGGTTCATGCCTTTTTTGGTGAACTACTTTCTCCTCCAATTATTGTTCGCACTTGGTGCAGGTCGCTTTGCTCTTTGTGAAATAATGTGTTGTTCAATTTGGTTTTGTAACCTTCGTTTTTGTTGCATTTTCTAGCCCTGATGAAGTCTATGGTGTATTCCGCTCAAAGAAGTGTTGGCTAGGATCCAATTGAATGCTGTTCTGAGAAATAAAAGAAGAAGAAAAAGTACACTTGTGGACACACTTTTTTTGGACTTTTTCTGAATAAATTGGACCTTTATTGCTCGGGATACAACGGGCTATGCCCTATTATGTACTAGGGCCTCACAGAGAAGGTCATGCTAATCACAGGGGAACCACAACACATAGTATTCCCTAGTGTATGTAGGTATTTTCACTGTATTATAAGTGTCTTTTAGCATTGCACTGGCTCTAGGCTTGATTAGTCAGTCAGTTACCACCAGTACCCGTCTGAAAAATTTGTGGGCACAAGATGATTTTGCAACAAGGCCTTTTTCTGCTCCTCTGTTGGTTCTTTCTGCACATGTCTTGCTTCTTCCTGCACTTTTCTTCGTCTTTGTGGACTTCTGTTGCTTCTTTCTGCATGTCTTTTGCTTCTTTCTGTGTGTTTTTTCTTCTTTCTTCACATGTCCTACCTCTGTAGGCATAGTTAGAAACTAGCATTTAAAAAAACTTTGAAATTCACTTAAAAAACCATAGGTTTCAGGCACATTATAGTTAAAAATTAGCATTTAAAAAACCTTTGAAATTCACTTAAAAAACCAAAAGTTTCAGGAATGTTATATTTAGAAATTAGCATTTAAAAAACTTTAGAAATTCATTGAAAAAAACATAGGTTTCAGGGATATTATAGTTAGAAATTAGCATTTAAAAAACCTTAGAAATTCACTGGAAAAAGCATAGGTTTCAGGGGTGTTATAGTTAGTTGGACATTTCACTCGTACAAAACCGGAGAAATTCCCCGGCTACAGTTAGTTCAGCTAACTATAACTCATGCCCCCGCAATGCACTGCTGATGATGTCACATATTACATCACTCATGACATGGTCAGTGACATCACTGATGACATCATCCAGTGACTGTGTGTTTCTATAAAGTTTAAATATGTTTAATATAAATATGGAAAGGCGTATTGAAGCATGGGTGTATAAGTGTCTGAATGTACGAGTATTGAAAGGTATAGTTAGATGAACTAACTATAACGGGGGGATTTCTCTGGTTTTGTACGAGTGAAATGTCCAACTAACTAAAACGCCCCTGAAACCTATGGTTTTTTCAGTGAATATATATATATACTTTTTTTGGGGGGGGGGATGTTTTTTATAGCGCTGACCTGCCCGGAGGGTATTGGAGCACTTTACATCAGTTACAGAGCACGACAAAAAAAAGTAGAAACATTTAATAATACTACAATGATGCGGAAAATCCCGTAATAAAAATACTAATAAATGACAATGACGAAGAGTTCAGGTTCGTGGTCTAGCTGATGCAGTGTCGGAGCGGCATGAGGAGTCGACTTCAGCTCCAACTGCTCCTATCGGTTCACTAGGGATCGATCGAGGAACAGGATTTTGAGATGACTTTTTCATTTAGCAAAAAAGGGAATACTTCTGATGTGAGGGGGAATGGATTTCCAGATTTTGGGCGCATTTCCAGAACCTGGCCGCGGTTTTTTGTTTTCGTAATTTCAGCGGGATGAGTAGTAGGGTGTTAGAGCTTCTGAGGTTCCTGTTCTGACCTGCTTTTTTGAGTTTGGCAGCCAGGTATTCGGGTTTGCTGGTGTGTAGGCATTTATGTGTGAAGCAGGCTGTTCTCTGAGTGCAGGGGAGATGTGATCAAATTTCTTGATTCCGGTGACCATTCTGGCAGCCACGTTGAGAGTTGTTTTAAGAGGGGCAAGATGGGATTGAACTATTCCCGAGGGAACTGCATTTCCATAGTCAAGTCTTGACAGCACCAATGATTGGGTGGCTTGTTTGAGATCTTTGGGCTGGATGAAAGTTTTTTTTTGTTTAGTAGCTTCAGGTTGAGGAAGGCGCTCTTAGCCGAGTTCTTAATGTGTTTAGTCATGTCCAGTTTCGGGTCTAGGGTGATGCCTATTGATTTAACAGAGTCGGCCAGGGTGAGGTTCCCATTGAGCGCATTGATAGCTTTTAACCAATCGACCATTTGGTGGGTCTCTTCTTTGTTCAATATGAGGAGTTATTCGGTTTTGTCAGTATTCAGGGCCATATTATCAAGAACAGGTGATAAAATTATTGCCGCTTTATCAGCAGGAAACTGCCGCTGAAGCGGCAATAATGGGCTTGATAATAGGCCCTTGTGAATTCCCATAGCAGCCCAGGTTCTGGTGTTAACCTGGGCTGCTATGGGCACAAGGGCCTATTATCAAGCCCAATATCGCTGCTTTAGCTGCAGTTTCCTGCCGATAAAGCGGCTATAATTTTATCGCCTGTTCTTGATAATATGCCCCTCAGTTTAAAGTGTGTACTTGACAGCCAGAGTTGCACTTCCCTCAGTATGTCGTTGAGTCTTTGGATGTCTTAAACAGAGGAGCTTTCCAGGTAAATCTGAGTATCATCAGCATATAGGTGGAAGAGAATGTTAGTTGTTTTGAGTAGGGTGGTGAGGGATTCCATGAAATGTTAAAAAGTTGTGGGGAGAGTACTGACCCTTGAGGAACTCCCCTACTGACTCGGTGAAGGTCAGACTCAAAGATTTTGATTTTAATTCTCTGGGATCGATTGTCTAAGAAGGAGGAGAACCATTTGAGGACCACCTCATCAAGTCCGGCCCTTTCATGGAGAGTCTTGATGAGAAGTTTGTGATCTACCGTGTCAAATGCTGCCGATAGGTCAAGGAGAATGAGGAGACAGCATTGATCTGAGTCAAGTGATTTGTGGATATCATCGATGATGTTAAGGATCGCGGTTTCTGTGCTGCAGCCTTTCTTGAAGCCAGACTGATTGGGGTCAAGGAGGTTGATACTGTCCATGTGTTGAGTCAATTGTTGGAGTACACATCTTTCTAGGATTTTGGATAGAAGAGGAAGGTTGGAGACAGGTCTGAAATTATTCAAATTGTTTATATCCAGGCCAGGTTTTTTCAGCAGTGGAGTGACTTGTCCCACTTTGAGGCAGTCTGGAACGATTCCGCTTTTTAGGGAACTGTTTATAATCTCACACCAGAGTGGGGCTAAGGCGAGTTTCCGCTTTTTGGTCAGTAGCGCCGGTAGAGGGCCTATGACGTGAGAGGATGGTTTGGAAGTGGAGATCAGTTTGACTATCTCAGCTTCGGGAATGGGGTGGAAGAGTAACCAGGGTTTAGTTTGGGGTAAGGGAGCGCTACCATATGGCCCGGAGGTGCTGCTATTGGAAAAGGGGCGCTATTGATGACCAGTGAGCTGATAAGCATTTGGGAAATGCTTATCAGGTGTGTCCACAAAGGCTGCTACTGCTCTTACTTTCCCTGCCCGTGAACAAGGACAGCAATGTCTGAAACGCGTAAGGCTTCCGAGACTTTGAATTTGGTGTGTGTGATCCTGTTTGCACTGCGGTCTTCAAATAAAGGTGTTAATCCTCAAGAGTGGCGTCTCCACATTGGGCAACCTTTTTGATGCATTTGAGCGGCCGGTCCGGTCACGGAGATGCCCTTCTGCTTAAAAGCGGACCTTGGCAGCTTGAATTTTCAGCGCTGATGGCATGGGGTGAGCCGTTTTGAAAAACTTGGTATGCAGCACACACAGCTTTCTGGCACCAATTCGACCCACTTGGGTAAGACTTTGTGTTTATTTTGAAGAGCAGCAGACCCACCTGGGAGGAACATTTGTGGGACAACAAGTACCAGCATGCCTTGTGGCACCGCCCACTGGGGCAGAACTTGGGAAATGCTTATCAGGTGGGTCCACAAACGCTATTGCTGCTCTTACTTTCCTTGCCTGTGAACAAGGACAGCAATGTCTGAAACGCGTAAGGCTTCAGAGACTTTGGCCCAGATGTAGGTAAATCTGATTTACCGACTCTAGAATACTGAATTTTACCGATTCGGTATTCTAGATTCGGTAAATCAGATGTAGGTAAAAATTTGGTAATTTTTATTGAATCTGTATGATTCGGTAATTACCGAATCGGTATTTATCGATTCGGTAATTGCCATTGATTCCTATGGGCCTATAGGCCCATAGGAATCAATGTCCATTACCGAATCGGTAAATACCGATTTGGTAAAATTACTGATTTTGCAAGGGTGACAGGGTGTCACTTTGACACCCTGTTCCACCCCTGATTTTGCCTTGTGGGCCATGTGGCACACATACATGCCCTTAGGGCATGTCTGTGTGCCACATGGCACAGGTGTACATGCACAGATGTTCATGTACACTGGAATTTGTTATTTACCATGTAATAGTATTACATGGTAAATAACGAATCGGTAATGGCCTGTGGCACTGTTTTCAGTGCCACCTACATCTGTATTTACCGATTCGGTAAATTTACCGAATCAGTATTTTACAGAATTGGTAAATTTACCAAATCGGTAAATATACCGATCCTGTAAATTTAGCCTACCTACTTGTCAGATCCCAAATACCGGTCGGTAACGGCCGAAATCGGCCGTTACCGACCGGTAATTGGCGACCTATATCGGGCCCTGAGAATTTGGTGTGTGTGATCCTGTTTGCACTGCGGTCTTCAAATAAAGGTGTTAATCCTCACGAGTGGCGTCTCCACATTGGGCAACCTTTTTGATGTATTTGAGCGGCCGGTCCGGTCGTGGAGATGCCCTACTGCTTAAAATCGGACCTTGGCAGTTTGAATTTTCGGCACTGATGGTGTGGGGTGAGCCGTTTTGAAAGACTTGGTATGCAGCACACACAGCTTTCTGGCACCAATTCGACCCACTTGGGTAAGACATTTAGTTTATTTTGAAGGGCAGCAGAACCCACTTGGGAGGAACATTTGTGGGACAACAAGTACCAGCATGCCGTGTGGCACCGCCCATTGGGGCAGGACTTGGGAAATGCTTATCAGGTGTGTCCACAAACGCTGCTGCTGCTCTTACTTTCCCTGCCTGTGAACAAGAACAGCAATGTCTGAAACGCGTACGGATTCAGAGACTTTGAATTTGGTGTGTGTGATCCTGTTTGCACTGCGGTCTTCAAATAAAGGTGTGAATCCTCACGAGTGGCGTCTCCACATTGGGCAATCTTTTTGATGTATTTGAGCGGCTACTGCTTAAAAGGCGACCTTGTCAGCTTGAATTTTGAGCGCTGATGGTGTGGGGTGAGCCATTTTGAAAGACTTGGTATGCAGCACACACAGCTTTCTGGCACTAATTCGACCCACTTGGGTAAGACATTTGTGTTTATTTTGAAGGGCAGCAGAACCTACTTAGGAGGAACATTTGTGGGACAACAAGTACCAGCATGCCGTGTGGCACCGCCCCCTGGAGCAGGACTTGGGAAAAGCTTATCAGGTGTGTCCACAAATGCTGCTGCTGCACTTACTTACCCTGCCTGTGAACAAGGACAGCAATGTCTGAAACGCGTAAGGCTTCAGAGACTTTGAATTTGGTGTGTGCGATCCTGTTTGCACTGCGGTCTTGAAATAAAGGCGTTAATCCTCACGAGTGGCGTCTCCACATTGGGCAACCTTTTTGATGTATTTGAGCCACCGGTCCGGTTGCGGAGATGCCCTACTGCTTAAAAGCGGACCTTGGCAGCTTGAATTTTTAGCGCTGATGGCGTGGGGTGAGCCATTTTGAAAGACTTGGTATGCAGCACAAACAGCTTTCTGGCACCAATTCGACCCCGAGCGGCATAGTATACATATATATATATATATATATATATATATATATACTGCACTATCGCGCAAGGAAATGTGTGTCAAAAGCCATTGTTTCGAAAAGAAGGCAACTTAAGAAAGGTTTCCATGTAAAATCTCAGTGTTTTTTCATGGGCCTAACCTAGCAACATGACAGTTCAATGAATATCTGTAAGATATGGGAGAATCGGAGGCCCCTCAGCACGTTCTGCAGGGTGGGTTCTTGGTAGAACATCTGCAGTAGGTAACTAGGTTAGGGAGTGCATAGCAGGGGTGCACTATATCCAGTACTTATATTCCAGCATGTATACACTGTTTAACACGATGGTGGAATCATTCATTCTTTTCACTGTCCTTGTGTTGCTAATTACTTGTATCTGCTTCTTTCTACTAATCATTGTGTTGCATCTATTTTATACAAGAATCACAGTGGTTAAAAAAATATTGAAAATGCCCCTTTGTGTATTATTTGTGTATCTCTCTGCGTGAGCATGAGTGACTGACCGAAAAGTTTCTAGATCTTTTACTGCGATTCCCTGGGGAGTGAGGGTTGTCATGTGCTGAGGTTGTCTAAACCATTTATAATCTGTCCAGGTTTATGGGTACTTTTCATGGCACTGTGAGCTAGCAGGTCTATAGGCCAACATATCCTGTAGGGCTGCACGGAATCATTCTGGCACCATCCCAACGTTTATGTCGTCCAATAAACAAACAGTTCCTACTGGAAAGTGGAAACCGCATGACGTTGTGCCACCTACGTTTGTAGATTGGATTCTTATTTAATGAATTGCCTAAGTAATTCTCTTGTGCACACCCTCTTTATTCAATAAATGTTTTGAGCGTCAGACTATCTGTTGAAGCAATTACAGAGACTTAAAAAACATTGGGATCTGACAAGAAACAAGAGGAGCGTTTCCGCAATGTAAATAAGTTATATATTTAAAGATACATTTATATAAAAAATGTATAGACTTTTACTATAAATTCTCAGTTCAACTACAAGAGGAGAGTAGAAACTCATTAATGAGCCAACAGAAGGAATCAACTAATATCTGAAGGAAATGTTTTCACTATCGATGCAGGTTTGTCATCCCTTTATCAACAAAATGATACTCTGCGACTTCATTCATTTAAGAGAGTGGCTTAAGCCTTCTATGATTTGGGTGAAGGCATAGAACTAGTATTTATGTATAATTGAATAATCTGTAAGAAAGTAGAAATGTTTGCAATGTGTCTATTGTGTTTATTTTTCTGAATGCAGGTCCAGGACTCCCTTCACTCATATCAGGGAGGAGTTTAGCAGGTAACCAAAATAGCAGCACTGTACCTTTCTCTGTGATGCACTCTCTCTTGTGTGTGTCTCTACTTCCACTTTCCCCCTTGCTGTTGCAGTACACGGATAGATAACATATTTGTCAGCGTGGGTATTAGTGGAGGGACATTGGGTGCAACTTCTGCTCCTGTGGAATTCAAGATAAGGTACTTTCTTACAGTATATGGCTTCTTGTTGTGTAAATTGTCATGTAACAAGCAACCAGGAGATAAACTTGAGTTGTGCACTAAATGATCTTCAGGGACCACAGCTTACACGCACACTAACTGTAGTTAGCTCTGTGTGCACACCAGAGCCATAGAGAGCATTACATATCATGACCACCCATATTTCCAAACAAAAAAGACTCAAAATGGGGCAGAGACTGGTCTTCCACAGGGTGCCACAGTCTATGATGTGGGCCTCAGGGGCTTCTGTAAGGATGAACACAATCCTAGCCCACACCTAACCTTGCGTGGCACTCGGACCTTCTCAAGCAGGTCAGGGTGAAGGTGAACCTGCTTAAATCCCCTAACACCATCAAGCATCAATAGCATATGTACTTGGGGGCCCCAGCCATGCTTTGGAACATGGCCAAGGTCTCCACCATGGATGGGAGCAGAAGAACCCATGAGCCTTTCCATAACTCAATCCAAAATTACTTCCCAAGAGGGCTCTCACACGTCTGCTATTTCATCGATTGGAGAAGTTCAACCCATGCTTTAAGGGCCAATGTAAGTGTATGCATCATTCCTCATTTTCATACACCACCCTCTTGCGAAATGTCATGGTTTGTTCATGTACAGGAAGGTGCCCCTTCCTATAGATAAACAAAACGTTTTAAAAAATGCCATTTTGTAACTTTCATGTGTGCTGCATGAAGCAGCACACATGAAAGTTACAAAATGGCATTTTATGATTGTTCATGTGCAGGAAGGGACACCTTCCTACACATAACATATCCTCCCCCTGCACACAGACTCCCTTGCACTCTGGTGCAAGGGTGCCTGCAGTGGCGCTAAGTTGTTAAACTTAGCACCATTGCATGGGGGAAAAGCAAGGCTACACAACATTCTTGTAAATATGGTGCGGTCTTGCGTTTCCGAAGTGGCGGAGCTGCATCCCGGCTTTGCCATACGGGATCCGGGATGCAGCTGCAAGAATGTACAGTTATGCTTCTGAGTCAGTACAACGGAGGAACTTTTGGGGGCAAGTGTACTTATTTCAGGGACATCTTAAGGATTTTTGGGGCCCTGGGACAAACGTATTTTGGGGGCCCCTGATCAGAACAGCTTGGAACTTATGATCCAATTTCAGCACTTTCATACCCTCTATGGCCAGGTCACTGACAGTGCACAGACACACTGTCCTCATTCATTTAAGAGAGTGGCTTAAGCCTTCTATGATTTGGGTGAAGGCATAGAACTAGTATTTATGTATAATTGAATAATCTGTAAGAAAGTAGAAATGTTTGCAATGTGTCTATTGTGTTTATTTTTCTGAATGCAGGTCCAGGACTCCCTTCACTCATATCAGGGAGGAGTTTAGCAGGTAACCAAAATAGCAGCACTGTACCTTTCTCTGTGATGCACTCTCTCTTGTGTGTGTCTCTACTTCCACTTTCCCCCTTGCTGTTGCAGTACACGGATAGATAACATATTTGTCAGCGTGGGTATTAGTGGAGGGACATTGGGTGCAACTTCTGCTCCTGTGGAATTCAAGATAAGGTACTTTCTTACAGTATATGGCTTCTTGTTGTGTAAATTGTCATGTAACAAGCAACCAGGAGATAAACTTGAGTTGTGCACTAAATGATCTTCAGGGACCACAGCTTACACGCACACTAACTGTAGTTAGCTCTGTGTGCACACCAGAGCCATAGAGAGCATTACATATCATGACCACCCATATTTCCAAACAAAAAAGACTCAAAATGGGGCAGAGACTGGTCTTCCACAGGGTGCCACAGTCTATGATGTGGGCCTCAGGGGCTTCTGTAAGGATGAACACAATCCTAGCCCACACCTAACCTTGCGTGGCACTCGGACCTTCTCAAGCAGGTCAGGGTGAAGGTGAACCTGCTTAAATCCCCTAACACCATCAAGCATCAATAGCATATGTACTTGGGGGCCCCAGCCATGCTTTGGAACATGGCCAAGGTCTCCACCATGGATGGGAGCAGAAGAACCCATGAGCCTTTCCATAACTCAATCCAAAATTACTTCCCAAGAGGGCTCTCACACGTCTGCTATTTCATCGATTGGAGAAGTTCAACCCATGCTTTAAGGGCCAATGTAAGTGTATGCATCATTCCTCATTTTCATACACCACCCTCTTGCGAAATGTCATGGTTTGTTCATGTACAGGAAGGTGCCCCTTCCTATAGATAAACAAAACGTTTTAAAAAATGCCATTTTGTAACTTTCATGTGTGCTGCATGAAGCAGCACACATGAAAGTTACAAAATGGCATTTTATGATTGTTCATGTGCAGGAAGGGACACCTTCCTACACATAACATATCCTCCCCCTGCACACAGACTCCCTTGCACTCTGGTGCAAGGGTGCCTGCAGTGGCGCTAAGTTGTTAAACTTAGCACCATTGCATGGGGGAAAAGCAAGGCTACACAACATTCTTGTAAATATGGTGCGGTCTTGCGTTTCCGAAGTGGCGGAGCTTGTCTTTAAACCCAGGACGCTAACGGCACGCTCCGCCACTTCATTGTACATATCCCCCCTAAACTCAAGAGAAATCAATTTGTTCCCTGCTTGCATTTTGCAAATACCTTTTGCTACATTCAAGAAGGAAGTGCTGCCTATACATTTGCATTGCTTTTTTTTTTTTACTAGTGCAAGCTTTCTATTACATGTGCCTGAGTGATTAACTCACCCAGACAGGGTAGTGTACTGGGGCCACCTGGGGCTCTATTACAGAAATTTTGCATTGTGGCAAAGAAGCTTAGCAAATGTGATTGCACACTTTTTGAAGCTTGTGTTTTGAAAGCGAAGCAACTAGTATTTTCACCAGAGTAATCATGCAAAAACTAAACTGACATCATTGTGTCCGCTTTTCAAATTTGAAGCATCGAATTGTGACACACAATTATCATGTTCCATTCCTATTAGATTAATAGCAAAATCAGTACCAAATCTGCTCCTTTTCTACGACAACTGTGTCTTTTATATTTTCTGTTAAAATACTGGTGACGTTAGAAAGTTTGTTTAAGAGCAGATACAAGCAATATGTGTTTTCTGCAATAGTGTTACAACCCATTTTTTTCAGTTTTCACCTGGTACAAAATTCATTCGGTCATACGGAATGGGTGAACACTGTTTGCTCCAATCTGTATAACACAAGCAGAAAAATGGTTTTACCCTGTATTTGCATCGGTGCAGAGTTTGTCTAGTGCGGCCCGGGGTTGTCGCCATGGACAAATCGTAATATGATAACAGCATCGCGGTTCTAATGCAAAGCTTAAATCCCTACATTAAGACAAAAAGAGCATGGACTAAAGACTGAATACTCGCTTCTATGCAAATCATTTCTTGGAAAAAACTACTCCACTTCACAGACAACCAAGGCACAGCGAACTCCTTCTTCAAGGGAGTCAAGCCATCAATAAGCATTACCATCAACCAGGAAATCAAAAACGACGCTGCAACAAAAAACAAACAGAACAGATAAATAAGATGTGAGATGACACCGCCTTGGGTCCCTTCCAAGTGCTGTTTTTTACACAGTGAAGAAGGCCCCAGGACTTAGATTTAAGATCCTATTTTACGGTTCTATTTCTAGAACAGCACACTGTATATATAAATACTGTCTTTATTTTGTAGCAAGATCCTTTCTGGGCAATTCTCGTGAGAGTTAGAAAAACCTACATGTTTTCTCTGACTCCTGATGTTATTAAAGAAGACGTTGGAAGGCAGGCTGATGTCTGAGGAACAATGTGCTGTAACAGGAGCTCGTTTTTTAAAGTCACAAACGTGGCCATATAAAAACGGGCCTGGTTTGCCATTTCCTCAGATGCGATTAAATGCAAAATTTGCTCAAACCCAAGTGTTTATTACTATATGAAATAAATTAATATATAAGGCAAAATCCACACTACACCAATCATAGGACTTTGAAGTGACCAAAAGGAGATGAAAAGTGCATCTAATTAAGGATGTTGGCCTCAGGGGCCAATTCATCCCTGTGCACAGCATGAGGACATACAGCAAGATCCCAGAAATATTGAAAAAACAGGAAAAGTAGCGCATCGTGGCAAAAAGAGATAAAAACAAAAGACCAGGACACAGATTGCTTTGCCATACGGGATCCGGGATGCAGCTGCAAGAATGTACAGTTATGCTTCTGAGTCAGTACAACGGAGGAACTTTTGGGGGCAAGTGTACTTATTTCAGGGACATCTTAAGGATTTTTGGGGCCCTGGGACAAACGTATTTTGGGGGCCCCTGATCAGAACAGCTTGGAACTTATGATCCAATTTCAGCACTTTCATACCCTCTATGGCCAGGTCACTGACAGTGCACAGACACACTGTCCTAATTCTAAATAGGTTTCCATTTAATATTCATGGATAGTGACATGTGTTTTCAACATTGTAACACAGCAGCAGATCACTAACATTAATGCAAATATTCTCTGTGACACCCTCCCATTTCTGAGATGTGAAGTCCTGTTTTGCTCTAAAAGAAACCTTTTTTTATGGATAGTGCATGAAACTACTCAACACTTCTCTGCGAAATGTCTGCAATAGACCCTCACACATCACCAACATTAAAAATAAATTAAAGCAAAACAGTATTTAAAACAATTTGTTAAGAATTATTCAAGATTATCAGGGCAAGGCTCGCTGTAGAACAGAGATAGCTCTATCAGGGGCCCTCTGAAGGGCTGGGGCCCTGGGCCAGAGCCCACTTTTCCCGGGCCTTAAAACGTCTCTGACTCCTTTATGGAAGAGGAAATTGTTTGGAGAATTCTGGAATTGGACGGGAGAGAGGAACAGTCTTGTGCTTAATTTGCTTTCACCCTTTGCTACTGTTTTACTATCTTTCCCTCCAGATTTCTCCCTTTACCCCTTTTTAGGTTGAGGACCGTAGGCTGCGCTTGCGCAGTTCGGTCTGAAGATGTAATGTGTTTTAGTGAGGGGGCTTGAACCCGCCCCTATTCTCCATTGGCTGGCCTCGTAAATGCTGGCCAGCCATTGGAGGAGAGGGGCGTCACTCCGTTTAAGCCCCGTCTTTTTCGGATTGGGGGGTGTGTTTTTTGTGTTCTTGCTTGCCGTGACGTCATCCGTCACTCAACAAAAAACACGCCCCCCCAGTCTGAAAACCTCTCTTCTTTACGGCACGGCCCCAGTATACAGTGGTCTTTGTGAATCGTCTGATCGTTGCGTGCTTCTGTTTTCTTGTATTTTCTTATGCAGGTCGTCGAGTCTACGCCAGTTAAAGGGTTAAGAACCGTGACCGCACATAGAGTGGATGTCATGCGAAGAGGGATCTTGGTCTGTGAGAGATCACCGCATCTATAGTTCCCGGGCAGCGTGCGTTCAGAAGCATATTTTAGTTTGTCAGTCTGGCTCACACTTCTTTGACTGAAGTCCGGGGTTTCTTTTACCAGGTCAGTGTAGCCTCTCTCTTCGTGCACACACAGAGTTAGGATACTTATGTTAGCTTTATGGAGAAGGGGCCGGAGTTCCGGTGCTCTAGCCGCTGGGCTTTTTGATAGGGTGTGGGTAGTGACCAGGAACCTTCAACACTCTTTGTTGCACCAGCCTTTTTTGTGAAAGTAATCAGGAGCTGTTTGTTGTGGGAGTGCTTAGGAACGGCATTCACCACTCTTTGCAATACGTGTGACCAGGAACCTTGATCCTCTGCTGAGATGTACGCATGCGGGTTTCTTCAGGCTGCTGCACTGTGCGCCAGCCCTGGGCGAGCCTCGTGTCGGCTCAGCATCAGGTGACCCAAGACAGGAATGTGTTCTTGGATAGAGGGGCTCCAATTTTGGGGTGAGGGGCTTTCTCCGGGGAAGCAGACACTTAGGGGAGATGCGACCTTTGTTCACGGACGTCCTATAAGTAGGGCTCGCGGTTCTGAGGCAGAGTAGTTGACTCCGTCTGCAGAGGGAGCAATGGTGGGCTCTGCCTTGGTGTTTTTTTGGTTGCGCTGGAGAGAACTGAACAGCACATCCCTTTCAAGCGGCTTCAGAGGGTAGAGCCGGCGGCAGAGAGTTGTATGTCTGGGCACGGGCTGGAACCCCCTTGTGGCATGGTTGGTGCGGGGTGCTCTCCAGTTGAACAAAGCATTTGGTATGGGCGAACTCTGTTCTTGTCTGTCCTACAGATAGGGTTCACGGTTCGGCATCTTCAAAGAGAGCATTGGTATAATTAGCCTTGGTGTTTCGGGTGCAGGATTTTCTGGAAATACTCGGGTTATACGGTGCGTGGGACACAGGGATCGCTTCGGGGGTATTCGAAACAGGTCTTGTTGTACTGCTCTTTCTTGGACAGAGGGGCATCGTTCCCACTCGGGATGAGATTTCATGGAGGAGCGATTTCTTTACTGTATGCGTGTTCGTTAGCGGTCTGAAATGTTCTCAGGGATACATGGAGCATCTGGGCGCAGACCCTTGGACACCGGGTGCTGACCGGATGGTATGGCTCACCGGCTTGAAGCGGTACTCACGGAGATGTTTGGCATAGAAACTGGAGAGCTGTTTTATCCGACATCAAATCAGTTCAGGTTGTGTGCCCCGCTCAAGGATCGGGTATTAGGGGCGGAGCTCAAACTGGCGGAGCTGCACAGCGCTCCCGATGGTTACTGAGGTGTGGTATGAGCCTCCTGACTCGTTGATCGAACCCCTGGGCACACAGGGGTTTCAGACTAGGGGGGGGAGAAACCACCGCCCTCTCTGCATAATCAAATGCCCTTGATTATAGACAGTCATTGCATGCTGGAAGCTTAAATTGGTGCGCTTTTTCTCTGGGTGGGTGTCTGTTGTGGTGGGCGAAGACACAAGCGTGTTAGAGGGCACAACGCTCAGGCCATACAGAGATTGTTGCATGGGGAGGTATTTCTCGGACATTACATAGGCGAATCAGACAGATTATTAGGGGAGTTTTTTGTGCCAAAGTTGAACCTGTACCTGATTATTTCTTGCATACCTGGCCCTGCACAGGCAGACACCCATAATTGGTGACTCATGCCCAGCTGCACAGTTAGGGGTATAATGCGGTCGGGCTGGGAGAACAGCCTTGGTCGGGCTCCGTTGTGACAGGCAACTTCGCCTTAGAACACTCTTGATGGATGGAAGAACGGCATGTACATGTGGGGCGCAGGCGTTAGCTTTCAGTGATGTTATTGCCTGAATCACTAAATGGCGGCAGGGCTCAAATTCCCCTATAACACAACTAAACCTTGTGAGTAGTGCTCTGAGGCTCCCATTAGTAATCAGAGATGGGATTGCATCCTGGGCATTAGTCCTTGGGGAGATAGCGCCGCCAGCTTCATGGGGGCATCTATCATGCGAGTGGAGGAATAGGGCAGTAGGGGTGCATAATGTGTAGCCGGAGATGCAAGTAGTAAGTGCTTCATGAACTTAGTGTGGGATAGAAGCGAGAAGGCATGGTGATTTAATGTCTATGCGGTAACATAGCCCGGGAGTGATGAAGGGGGATGATGTCGTAGATATACGCTTCATGAGGGCTTATAATACACGCATTGAAAGGGTTGGTCCTGAAATCCTGCCTCTTGACTACACTGAGAAATGACACTGGTATTGGGGACATATTTTGTACCTGCTTAGAGGGGGCACAGCCGGAATGAGCGCATGATGGGAGCTAGGTGGTCATATCTGATAGACAATATGTTGTCGGTGGAGCGCTGTGGGTAGCAGAGATAGCTTCTGCTGTAAGGCTCTCTGCCCGGTTACATCCCTGGGGCCCCTGCTCCTCTGCTGCATTGCTCCCTTCAGGGAAGAGCATTCATGGGCTAGGGGTGGCGTTGGGTACCGTCCGCTGGTATGTTTGCAGGACTGGAATAAATCTGTCCTTTTCCGTAATAAGTCAGTCGCTTGTTTCACGAGATCCACCCTATCTCATTATCAGCATGGTACAGCCAAAGAACATGCTTGCTTAAAATAGGCCATCTAGGCAGCTTGTTTAGGTTAGAATATTCCCCTGATCTCACCTGCGGAGTGTCAGTAGGCCGCGTATCTTTCTTAGAATAGTCAGGGGAGGAAAGCCTCCTGCAACGCCACCCATATAGGCATCTTGTAACTCTCTGGTGAGTAGCCACACCTCTTCTGCGGCTGTTAGTGTTGCACTTAACTCAGCTTACTTCAGGTGCAGCTCTTGCTGGGATTGAGGGTTTGACTTAATTTCTAGTGGATGGGTGGAAAATGTTCCCTTTAGCATAACACTGCATGGGATAGACTCTCATGTGGCCTTCATGTGACCTGTAATTCGTTCAGTTTTGAGTCTCTAGATCAGCCAATAAGGCATATTTGCAGATGCAGCATCTCAATCAGCTTCCTCCGGAGGAGGGATGTTAGTGATTCATGACTCTAGCATAAGATTGAATTCCTGTGTTAAAAGGGATGCTTTTGCGGCCCAAGGGGTTAGTAATGCTGCCCCTTAAGGTGACCATGCATAACAAAGTTTTTGGGTTTGTCTGTGTGTGTGGCTCTGTGTGTGTGTGGCTCTGTCTGTGTGTGTGTGTGGCTCTGTCTGTGTGTGGCTCTGTCTGTGTGTGGCTCTGTCTGTGGCTCTCTGTGTGTGTGTGTGTGTGTGTGGCTCTGTTTGTGTGTGGCTCTGTGTGTGTGTGTGTGGCTCTGTGTGTGTATGTGTGGCTCTGTGTGTGTGTGTGTCTCTGTGTATGTGTGTGTGGCTCTGTGTGTGTGTTTGTGTGTGTGTGTGTGGCTCTGTGTGTGTGTGTGTGTGGCTCTGTGGGTGTGTGTGGCTCTGTCTGTGTGGCTCTGTGTGTGTGTGTGTGGCTCTGTGTGGATAGCTTTTCTTGTAGGTGGCTCTATGTGTGGGTGGCTCTGTCTGTGTGAGGGTGGCTCTGTGTAGGTGGCTCTATGTGAATGACACTGTGTGGGTGGCTCTGTGTGGGTGGCTCTGTATGTGTGTGTGGGTGGCTTTGTGTGTGTGGCTCTGTGTGGGTGTAAATGCAAGAGGTCATGCATTTGCGAGCGATTAAGCTATTGGCATTGTAAATGACAATGCCATTTATTTAACGATTAAGCTATTGGCAATGTTAATGACAATGCCATTTATTTATGATTTTTTTAAAAATGTCAATAGCTCTACCTTTAATAATGCCGCGACCATTGCATTGTAAATGCTTGTTCTCTCTCTCTCTTGGTCAAAGTCATGTGTAGAAATATAATTTCTGAACCTAAGTACAGCGCCTCCACCAACAACCCCAGCAGAAATTAAGCATTGTAAAAGCCTCGCTGGGTTGGAGCAAGTCATTCTACAGTTTGGAGGCGATGCAAAAAAAAAAGCGCGATTGAAAATGATTTATTGTGTTTTTTTCTTGACTTCCACGATTGGAGCCAAAAATTAACAAATGCCATCAATACTGACCAAAGGTTTGAAGGAAAAAGGCCTAAAGTTACAGGTTGTGGGCTAAGCCCATAACCCAAGCCAGTGTCATTTTGGAGGTTAATGAGAAAGATAGGATGATTCCATGTAGTGTGATTTCCACTATTGGACTAGGCACAGGGCCTTTCCAAAGATTAGGATTAGGCCCAAATATACCAAATATAAGAACACGGTGGTTGAGTCCAACTGCTCCTGTTCAAGGCCAAAAGCTGTGAGTAGCGGGTTGTGGCCACACAGAGGCCAGTCAAAGGCCTCCACTCATACTCTGCATCACACATTTCGGTGTTTGTCCACCACAACCAGTGCCTAGCCTCCATTTCACCAAATCTTTGGTCATAACTAACGTATGGGATTATTGCATGCGTATTTTTCATTTTTCTGAACCATTCTCATCGTTGCACGTTTTTTTAGGTTCCCTATCTGATGTTTTAGACTTACATTCATATAATGCTAAATTATTTGATCTTTTCATTGCAACTGCTTCAAAAGTAATTTTGTCATGTTGGAAGGATAACACTAAACTGTCTGTTCATATATGGTGGAATTTTATATGTGATGAACATAGAATTGCAATTGCTTCTTCTTCTTCTGTCCCTTTAAAAATTAAATCCGATCTTACCTGGCTGCCTTTCTCTACCTTCTTATCTTCTCCCTAACCTTCCCTTCTTCACTCTCTCTTCCCCTCTTTTTTCTTTTCTTTTCTTTTCTTTTCTTTTCTTCTCTTACTTTCTTTCTTCCGTTTTCTTCCTTTTCATACTTTATCTGAACCATTTTTCCTCTCCATCTCTCTCTCATTGTTCTTTCATATTGGTTCTGATTTTTTATATGCTGTTATATTATGCTGTACTCTTTCTGAAACAAAATAAAACTTTACTAAACTGAAAAAAAAAAAAATAACTAACGTCACGTGATGTCACGTGATGTCGTCTGTGATGTCATGTCAGATGTCATCCTTTGATACCTCAGCTGCGAATGGAATGGAGGAGCCCGGTCATGAACAGTGCATGGTGGGATAAGGGATTCTTTAGTTCGAGGTGCGCAGCTTTTTAGGTTTTGTATTGTAACTATACACTTAACTGTAGTTTTTTATTTCCGAGGTTGTCTTAACCAAATATTGATGTTATATGAGTAAAAGTAACTATAGCTCACCTTTATAAATGTCTTTCCGTGTGTTTTTTAATGATCTACTGAAACCCACCTTATCCCATTTAAAGCAACCGTGCATCCCTTTGGTGGTGCACATGGACCCCAAACACAGTACTGAACACTACACGCTACCCGTGTCATATTAACCCCTTCAGCTGCGCAGAGCAAGCTCTTGATGCATTATGTGTAGAACTTGGAATGATGATATTGCAGGGTGATTGTTATCGAGTTGAAGCCGCGGCCCGTGCAGGTAAGAGCAGTGGGGCTGAGTTATGTGGGATTCAACAGGTGACCACGAGGGAAAATTACATTAAGAAATCATTTTCCCTTGTTGTCTGTTAAAATTCTACACCTCCCCCCTCCCCCCATCCCAACCCGGCCTCACGGCTGTTACCTGCATGGGCCAGCGGCTCAGTTGTAAAGACTGCAAGCTGGAGACAGAGCCCATGGCAGGCGCATCCGCAGGGTGTGATAAGGCAGCAGTAGAAGGCCCCAAACTTTTTTATCAGTGCGTGAGGAGTGCTCCAGCAGGCAAAATGTTATTTACCCTGGAGTGCTGAAAATGTTTGTACTATTCCCACAATGCATCACAGCAGAAGTGGCATTCTCATTTTCTCCTGCTTGTTCTGTGTTTGGAATATCTCCCATCTTGTGCCTATGGCAACCCAAACAGCTGAAGGCAGAGCTAAATTTGAGCTGGTAGTTCATGGGTGGACCTGCACTTATTTTTCCTCCTCAAACTTTGACATGGAATGCCCCAACGTAAGAGAGAGATAAGCACAGAACAGGAAATAAGGAGGAAGAGAAAGAGGAAAAAACAGTGAAAAAGCAAGAAAGCCAGTAGGTAAAAGACTCTGCTAGAGAGAAATAATGAATGCAAAAAGAACAATTGATGGACAGACTGCAGAATCACGTCATACAAGCACCCCAGTACAGAGATCTGGGCCTAAATCCATAGTTTTTTTACTCACCATGCCATTCCAGTTTGGATCCAACCATATGCAAATCCCGGCGCCCAATGGGAACAGTCCAGCCCGAACTGCCAGGCCAGGTACTCCCTGGACTGGAAACACGCATCCTAGGACCAGATTCGGGCTTTCAGCCCTCATCAGCCAGGTTAGCTTGACTCCAGTGGCATGGAGAGCACCGGACCCACGTCTGGGCATAACCGTCCTACTCGCGTTGACAAATGCAAAAAGAACAATTGGCGGACAGAATGCAGAACAATGTCATACATTCACCCCAGTACAGCGATCTGGGCATAAATCCATAGTTTTTTTGCTCACCATGCAATTCCAGTTTGGATCCAGCCATATGCAAATCAGTCTTGACCCTTCGCCCAATGGGAACAGTATAATGAGATATAATGAGGCAGACAATGTCTGGTGATGGATTAAAGAGGAATGATGTAGAAGAAAGACTACACAGCTTTGGAGTTCAGCATCCAACATTCATTAGCGTTAGCCACAGGCCTCTGAGAAAAACGTGAGTCCTGGCATTTATTCTTATGCAAATTAAGCACCGGCTGTAGAAGGTTATAACAATGTTAGAGCTAAAGTGTAAAAGGTACTGACAGGTGTACTTTTTTTTTTTTTTTTTTAAATATATTTTTATTGCAGGAATCAGTAAATCAATACAGTATCGACCAGCATTGTGTTATGAACGACATATACAACAGAAAGCCCACCGACCCCCCTCCATAACGTTTGTACACAGCCAATTAGCCCATATCCCTGGGGTTGGGTGGCAAATGCAGCTGGGGTCAGTAGAATGCTGGAGCTGGTCCGGATAACACACTGTCCGTCTTCTGCTTTTCTAAACAAACCCAAAACCCCCAAAGTAAACCCCCCCCTCAAACTGCCCATTAACTGTGGAACCCCCCCCCCCCCCCCCCCCCCCCCACCATCAGCGCCAGGGAGCTCATCAACATAGGATCCATTGCTTGACCCACGGGGAAGGTAATAGTGCTATCAATGCTAATGTTCATCGGGACTCGGGGCGAGTTGCCTCATCACATTCGGAGTCGCTGGGGGTACAATAATCTCTGAGGGCCTGCACCAGCGTTTCCCACTCTAAAGCGGCCTCCTGCGCCTTCTCGTTACCCTGCCTCCAAGCCAGCTGGTATCTTAGCGCGCTCTCACCCGCCGCCCACTTCAAAAGCTCACTGTGCCATCTGCTGCCTGCCGGACCAGCCCGTGCCTTCCAGTTCCTGGTCACCTCTCGCTTAGCAAGTAGGAGCCCCAGGTCAATGAATTTACTGGAGATTTTATTCCGGGGGGTATGGGGGAACCAGTGCAGGAGCCCTACCGCCACATCGAATGATAAATGCCTCCCCGTCACCTCCTCTAAGGTCGCCGCTACCTCCTGCCAGTAGGACGTCAGTCCTGGACAGGCCCATAGCATGTGTAAAAGGTCCGCCTCCTGAGCCGGGCACCTAGGGCATTCCGCTGAAGCCGTGGCAAAATAACGCCTGATCTTTACCGGGGTCAGGTACGCTCTGTGGAGAACATAATAGTGGACCAGTTGGAAACGGGCGCTACGTGTACCCTTCCAGGCACGCCTCACCAGCTGGGCCCAGGTCGTCTCCGGGATCTCCCTACCAATGTCCTCTTCCCAGCGGGATTTCAATGTGGTGAGAGGAACCAACCCCTCGGAAATCAACCTGCCGTAGAGGCAAGTGACCGCCTTCACCGTGCCCGCCGACATCATCACGTACTGGCATACCTGAGACAATTGGGGTTCCTCTAGCCCGTTCTGCCAGTGCGCCTGGATCGCTCGCACAATGGTCGAATGCAGCAGAAAGTCGCCCCTGGAGATCCCAAAGCGGTCAATGAGATCCTGAAAGGACAAGAGCGCTCCGTCCTCGTACAGGTCCCCGACGAGCTGTAAACCTGAGTCCTCCCAGTCCGCCAATCGTGACCAATCCCCTCCGTGGGGGAGGGCCGTCAGCATCCCCAACGGTATTTCAGGCGCATATGGCTTCCGTAAGTGGCCTCTAGCGTGAGCCCGGTTCCAGCACAGTCGGATAGTCCGCTCCTCCATCGATAGGTCCCGTAGGACCAAGCGTTGTCGCAGCGCGATAAAGGAGAGGATGTGCCTGGCCATACCCGTCCCCCTTCCGTCTTCCGGGCCTCTAAATTCCCTGGCTATCTCCTGGGTGTAGGTCTGGAGCTGTGCCGCCAGATAGTACTTCTCGAAATCCGGCACAGCAAGCCCCCCCTCGTCCTTTGGCCTCATCAGGGTGTTGAGGGCCACCCGCCGCCGGCCCGTTCCCCAGAGGAACCCGACCACCATAGAACGCAGGCGACGAAACGTGGCCGGTGGGACCCAGATCGGCAAGGTTCGGAAGTAATACAATAGCCGGGGGTGCGCCACCATTTTGAGCAGGGCAATACGTCCCGCCACTGAGAGCGGCAGCGTGGCCCAGAAGTCCATGCAGCCTCGGAGCGCTCGCATGCAACGGGCAATGTTCCCATCTAGGAGGTCGGGTTGGTCATGATACACAAATACCCCGAGGTATTTAAAGCAGTCGGGCTCCCACCTGATCTCCTTACTTAGCGCAGGAGCGGGGGTGCCCCTGCGCATCGGGAAGAGGCAGGTCTTAGACCAGTTCACTTGGAGACCCGAGACTGCTCCGAACTCCGTTAGCGCTACTTCCGCTCCCCGCAAAGCGTCGACCGGATCCTCCAGGAAGAGCAACAGGTCGTCCGCATAGAGCGAGACATAATGCGGGCCCGCCGCCATCCATAAGCCCGTGTAGTGGGCTCCCGAGCGGAGGCGCATCGCCAGCGGCTCTACCGCTAGTGCAAAAAGAAGCGGGGATAAGGAGCATCCCTGCCGCGTGCCACGTTCCACCGGATATCGCGATGAAATCAAAGGACCCGATCTAACCCTGGCCGAAGCGGAAGCGTAGAGGACTGCAGTCCATTTGACAAATCCCTCCCCGAGGCCGAATCTCCATAATACCGTGCATAGGTAGTCCCATTCCAGGCTATCAAAAGCCTTCTCCAGGTCTACCGACAAGACCACCGGGGACGGGGCTTCCACGAATGGTTCCCCAAGCAAGCGGAACAACCGTCGGATGTTCATAGTCGTGTTCCGCCGTGGGATGAAACCGGCCTGGTCCTCATGTACTAGGGAACTCATATGTCCCAGCAGCCTCGAGGCCAAGATGCTGCTCAATATTTTGTAGTCCACCGTCAGCATGGATAGGGGACGGTAAGACCCCGGGTCGGACGAGTCCCGGCCCGGTTTGAGGAGAGGAACCACCAACGCCTCACACATCGAGCCAGGGAGACGACCCAACCTCTTCGCCTCCCTGTAGACCACTAGTAACCGAGGGGCCAAGAGGTCAGCGTAAGCTGCATAGAACTCCACTGGGAGGCCATCTAGGCCCGGGGTCTTGTTTCTCGGCATCCGTTTGATGGCCCCGCGGATCTCCCCTAAGTCGATATCGGATCCCAGGGTTTCAGCCACTTCCTGTCCTACTGTGCGGAGTTCCAGTGGGCTAAGATAGTTATCAAGCCGATCTGGGTCACGCGCGGAGCGACTACGGTACAAACTTTCGTAGTAATGCCGGAAGCAACTAAGAATCTCCGGTTGGGTGCAAACCTCGGTCCCATCTGCCCTACGCATATTTGTCGTCGTCTGGGACTGGCGCGTGGGGTTGGCCAACCACGCCAGCAACGCACTCGACCTGTCTCCCTCCGCAATAGACCGGACCGTATAGGCCTTATAATCAAAACAGCGGAGCCGCTCGACCTCCACCGCTACCTTCTCCCTCGCCTCTACCGTTTGCGTTTGCAATTCCGGGTGCCCGGGACGGCTAACCTCAAGCTCGCGGAGTGCCCGGTCCGCTGTATCTAAATCAGCCAGGATAACACGCCTCATGCCCACCTTCTTAGAGATACAGTAGCCCCTCACCACCACCTTAAAAGCGTCCCATTCGAACGCCCTAGTACTCGCGGAACCGCCGTTGGACGCAAAATAATCCGTGATTTTCTCCCCTAGGTCCGCCTTGAAGACACTGTCCTCGAGGATCTCGGGGCGCATCTTCCAGGTGGGTACTGCCGGCGTCCCGGGGAACCAGCGAATGTCCAGCAGGAGGGGGTTATGGTCCGAGATGGTCCGCGATAGGTACTCCGAACGGACCGCTGCCGAAACTAGTTCGGGCGAACC
This sequence comes from Lissotriton vulgaris, assembly GCF_964263255.1. Lineage (NCBI taxonomy): Eukaryota > Metazoa > Chordata > Amphibia > Caudata > Salamandridae > Lissotriton > Lissotriton vulgaris. The sequence goes on from NC_141687.1 coordinate 903,626,064, forward strand.
AAGAAAGCCATCTAGCCTGACATGTAGCTCATGGAGGCTCGAGAAGTATGAATAATCTCTAGTCGCGGGGTGATGCGCCCTCCAAATGTCCGTCAAACCCCAGCGGGTCTGCCAATCCTGACGACCCTTGGCCGTACGCCGGACTGGGGAATCGGGGAGCGGGGGATGCGAGCGGTCCATGTCCACATCTACTACGGAGTTAAAGTCTCCCCCCAGCAGGAGGGGCCCGGCAAAAAAGTGGGCCAGCGAGCCCGATAACCCGGAAAGGAAGGCAGTCTGGTCAACATTAGGAGCATACACACAGCAAACGTTCAGATCCCTCCCTCCTAGGGTGCCTGAGATGGCCACGAAACGCCCCTCTGGGTCCAACACTGTCCTCGTGACCTGAAAGGGGACTCCTGCCCTAATCCATATTAGCGCCCCCCTGGCATAAGCAGAGTACGCCGTGGAGAAGACCTGCCCTCGCCACCTACGCTGAAGCGCCGCCCCTTCCGCCTTGTTCAGATGCGTTTCCTGCAGCAGCGCCATTTGCACTCCCCTACGCACTAAATAAGCATGGACCTTGTGACGCCTGGACATAGTGTGAAGCCCCCTCACGTTCCAAGTAACACATTTCAAGTTAGCAACATCAGCCATTGTCCCAGAGTGTTCTTGCACAGTCTTCCCGTTTGGGTCCCCCCAAAGAAAAAGCATCAATCCTCCCAGCGCTGATGGCGGCCATTTTCCCCAACCAAAACCAAACCACCCAAAAACCAACAAGGCCCCCCCCCAACCACCCCAGAACAGGACCCAAACTGCACCATCTAGATCCCATCCAAACCTCGGCGTGTATCAACCCCAAAACCCCCCCTAGTCCCACGGTCGCCACCGTAGGAAGGCCTTATGGGCCAGGTGCGGGCTGGGCGGAGGCAGTGGGCCCTCGTCGCCCAGGCTACCAGGACTATAGCAAGCCCCCCCCGGTATCGAAACCTCCTGGGGCAAGAGCAGAGGCCCCCCAACCCTCCCTCCTCCGTTGTCAGCAATAAAGAACGGCAACCGCCTCCCCCCTGCCGGGCCCCCACCCAAAACAAGGCAGCGTACCCCGTCACCCTTGTCCGTCTAAAAGGTCCTCCACCGACTTCGGTGTGATCACCGGTGTATGGGTACTGTCTGCCACTGAATCCTCCGAGTCCGATGGTGCCCCCTGGGCACCCGGGTTTTCTTCCTCCTCCTCGAGGGTTTCACCTCTTGCTCCCGATAGTTCCGACAGAGCCTCCAACACTCCCCTCCGCTCCGATGATGTCTCCGCAGTCGATGGCCCTCCCGTGCGGCCGCAGCGATTTCTGACTCTCTTGGATCGCCTCCTTTGTTCCGGCTCATCCTCCCGTTGGGTCGAGGCGCCGAAACCACCTTTCCCTGTCCGATACAGTTCGAGCCAGTCACAGACCTCCTCCGGGGTGTCGAAGAACTGGATTTTGTCGTCGACAATGACGCGGAGCTTTGCGGGGAATAGGAGGGAATATTGGATGCCCTCACTTCTGAGTTCACGCTTAACCGCCAGGAAGGAGAACCGCTTGCGTTGCGTCTCGTAGGTATAGTCAGGGAAGATGTTCACCTGACTGTTCGCAACCTGGAACGGGCCATTGTGCCTGGCGGCGTTTAGGATCAAGTCTCTGTCCCGAAAATGTAGCAACCGCGCCACCACCGGCCTTGGAGTGCGTCCCTGCTGTAGGGGTCGTGCTGGAACTCTGTGGGCCCGTTCCAGAGTGTAGAAGGAGGACAGCCCCTCCGGGACCACCGTGTCTCGGAGCCAGGTCTCCAAGTATCGCACCATATCACCATCCTCGATTTTTTCCGGCAGGCCCACCACTCGAATGTTGTTCCTTCTGTTGCGGCCTTCCGCATCCTCCGCCCTCCGTTCGAGGGTCTCGATTCGGGACATGGCATCCTTTATCGTCGCAGCTAAGGTTCTCTGCGCCGGTTCCAAAGTTTTCACCGTGCCCTCCACCTCCTTGACCCGGTCTGAGAGTTTACCATGGTCCGCCCTAAGGAGGCCCAGGCCTGTCGCCACCTGAGCAATGTCCTGTTGGAGGGCCGACCGAGTAGCCTCTATCGCCTCCAGTATTCGGTCGAACTGTTGCTGCAGTGGAGCGCCATCAGGTCTTTTGGGGTCTCCTTGCTCTTCCTTGTCCTGGGCTTCAGAGTCCGAGGTGGTCTGGTTGGATCCCTTGGCTCCTCTGGGTTTCCCCATGCTGCCGGGGGCTCTCCGTGGGTGTCCCGGAGTATGCGTCTCCGCGTACAGGAGTCGATCACGACCTTCCCGGGAATTCGTTCTCACGTCGGGTCTGGGCGATCTCCTTCTCCAGAGCCTGTAGGGACTCCGCCGCCTCGGCTCACACCACCGCCACGTCGTCCGAGGGCACCGATGAGGGGGCGGAGACAACCGTCGCCTGGACGGGCAGGCCCGTTCACCCACTATAGCTCCCGGGTGAGGGCCACCAACTCCCTCGGTTGTTCCGTGGCGCCAGAGTGTCGCGCCTCCCATGTAGTTGGATTGGCCGGGAGGACGTAGCTGGTTGCGGAGTCGCGATGCGGACCACCGCCTGTAGCCGAGGGCTCCCACACCCGGTGCCCTCCAGTGCGTGGGCACCCGCCCGGTCGTCTAATCGAGTGTGAACCCGTTGTATAAAGTCTGAGCCCGTCAATGTCCAATATCCACAACAACCGAGGATGGTGAAGCCGGGTGCCAGCCGACACCCGCGAGTCCTCCTCAACTCAGTAGCTTCGATCGAGGGGACAAAGGAATCCGGGCGCCATGTTGGGTCGCACTCCGCAACTCCGCAAACTTCGGCATTTCTTCAGAGCAGCCCCCGTCCAAACTCCACTAAGGCCCCCGGCAGGGTGTCGTCGCCTCGCACAACCGAACGCGGGGTCTGGGGTGCCCCTCAGCCTCCGATTTTCAGGATAATCTCGGGCTTAGTCCCGGAGCCGAGCTCTCAGGCGACCATCGCCATCGGCGCCCAAGCCACGCCCCCACTGACAGGTGTACTTGCCTGCTTCCTACAACAGATTGTGAGTTTTCTATGAGTGGAAAACAGATTAATTTCCACCTTGCGCCTGGCCAGCTTGATTCACTGTGCTTTGCCAGGGCAGGGGCGCTCTGTTGGTCTCCACAAGATGAGGCGGTTGAGAAATCTCGCATTTGTTGGTAGACATAAACTTTTGAAGTACAATCTTACAAAAGACTCTAAAGGCCTCGTCTCTGACATTTATTGACAACGACCCGCTCTGTCGTTGAAGAAACGGTTTAATTTTTAATGCAGTAATTTCCATAAGAGAGCGATCGTGACACAAAACTAAATATTTCAGACTATTATTAAATTAATCAAGATCAATTCATTTCAGCCATTGCCTGTACGTGAAATGGTCATAAACATATGATACACTATTTTAGAAGAGCTAAAAAGCATTTGTGACCTGGTCGTTTTCCACAACGCAGAATAACTAAATTCTTAAAACAATCCTCATTATGACCCATGTAATGTCCTTACAAATATGGTTTTGAGGGTTCCAAGTTTTAAAATTGTAGATGGCAACACTGATGTACTTAGCATCAATTGTTTTACATCTTCATTGAAAACTTTATTTGAGTGAGTTAGTGGGTTTGGGGGTTATTATTATTACATTGGGAATCTTTTTGATAATGAAGGCGATCTCCTCACTGCCCCTCAAACCCTAGCATATATATTATTTTTTTTACAGAGTTTTATATAGCATGAACTTGACCCGAATCGGGTATCAGAGCACTTTACACAGCACCAGTTGCATTACATGAGGACACATTCATTTTTTTTGTTAGTCACGGGAAGATGAAGGGCCAGATGTAGATAAAAGTAGTTTAGCGAGTCCTTAATAGCGATTTTTAGGGAATAGCTATTAAGGACTCGCAAATGCCATGTAGGTAGGAATCGCAATCATTTTTGCAATTGCTAAACATTCCTTATTTGCGAGTCGCAAATTGCAAGTCGCAAATAAGGAATGGCTTGGAATGAATGGGAATTGTGTGCTCAATTTGCGATTACCCAGTAGGTACTCGCAAATTGCGCGCGCAATTTCAAGGGTGCAAGGGTTCCAAAAGGACACCCTGTTGCACCCCTGAATTGTGCATGTGTGCGCCTGTGGAGCACATCCATGCCCTAAGGGTATGTATGTGTGCCACACAGCACTTTGAAAAAAGCATAAAAGTGCTTATTTAAAGAAAATTGCAACTTACCACCAACTTGAAGTTGGTGGTAATTTGCGATTCCTTAAGGCATTAGCGCAATTTGCTAAGCCTACTAGCATAGCAGTAAGGGAATAGCAAATTGCTATTCTCTAAATGCTTGTGCAAAAGGAGGAATCACTAATTTTGCGATTACTTATTTTGCAAGTAGGTATTTGCCAACCTACATAGCACACAGCTAAATAGCGATCGCAAACACTGATATTCTGTGAATTTCAGCGCTTGCGATTGCCTTTTCACTTGCTACATCTGGCCTAAGTGATTTTCAGAATCACAGGATGTTCAGCGTCATTGCCAAGACTCAAACCCAGTTCCTCAGATTTGAGGTCGACCGCCCTAGCTGTTAGACCAACTCCTCTCCCTAAGAGAAGCAGGTGCAGTGGCATCCTGGCCCACAGGTGTGAGTGGCCTTTTGGACCCTAATTGTGACTGCCTTTTACTGCCATACTGTGAATAGGTGGCCCTTTTTTAGGTCACAGACTACCAGACAGCATAGCTGGGGACTTTCAGAAAGTTGACCTAGGAATGTATTCCACCCATTGTTTGCTATTGGCTTTGTGGTTTGTAATGTTGTCTTGCTTTCCATTTGCTGGCTTTATTTTCTTTAGGCTGTCCAGGTTCAGTTTGTCCCTCCCACCCCTTAAACCCTTATTAAGGTATTCTTCCACAAACTTCTCTTATGTGAGCAGATCTTTAAATCTTGTTCTTAAAACCTTTGTGCTAGGTATTCAAAGACTGAGGTCAAATGTCAAGTGCTGTCTTATCCTTCCAAGTTCTTTCTTTCTGTAAACAGGCCTGCAAATCTTGTTATTATCTTGTCACTTTTGCTGTGATTTCAAAGACTAAGGTCAAATGTCAGGCGCTGCCTTCCAAGGGTGCTTGTTTACTTTTCTTTCTCTGACTTCAATGTAAGAGAATATATGTGGCAATCTTGCTGGGTACTGGGAGTAGGAAAAAAATGTTCTAGCACATGACAACATTTAAATGACTTGTTAAGTATTTCAGAATATATCAGAATTAGGAACACAAATGAAGCACGTTTTTTGATATTTCCGAAGTGTGTTGGAAACAAATACTTTAATAAGATCAAAGCAAATGATTACACTGAGGTGATGCAATTTCCACATATTTTCGTCTGTGCAATGGTTAGTTTTATTAGTACAACTGTATGTCCGTGCATATGTTGTCTGCAATGGTAGTATGCTACCTCACAATGCATAGCCCACTCTACACTACACCACTGCCCTCTATACCACTGCACTCTACACCACTCTGCACCATTGCACTTCACACTACTCACTCTACTCTGCACCACTCCACTTTACACCACTCCCCGCCACTGCACTCTGCCCCACTCTGCTCTACGCCACTTTACACTATGCCTCTCTACTCTACCCTTTACCACTCTATTCTATGCCAATGCACTCTTAGCTAATCTACTCTACGCAACAGCACTTTACATCACTCCAGTGTAGGCCATGGCAGTCTACTCTGCACAACTCCACTCTACACCACTGTACTGTACGCCACTCTGTCACACTGCACTCTACACCACTGCACTCTATGCCAATACACTCTGTGCCAATGTACTTTACTCTGTAACACTCAACTCTGTGCCCCTGCACTCTACACCAATTCACAGTGTCCCACTCTAATCTACTCTGTACCACTGCACTCTATGCAACTGCACTCAACACCACTTTACTCTATTCCATTTCGCTCTATGCTACTCTACGCAACTGCACTCTACTTTGCACCACTCCACTCTATGCCACTTGACTCTACTCTGAAACCATCTACTCTACACCACTGCACTCTATGCCACTTTACTCCACTCTGCGCCACTCCACTCTACTCCTAATATTGTGCTTTGCACCACTACACTCTACAGAAGTGCACTGTATGTCACTGAACTCTATATCACTGCACTATACTCTGCAACACTGCACTCTCCACCACTGAACTCTACGCCACTCTGCTCTGCACTACTCCACTACATACTACTCCACTCTATGCCACTGCGCTCTACGGCACTATACTCTACTTTGTACCACTCTGTGCTACTCTGCTGTACACCAATCTATGCCACTGCACTCTACCTCACTGCACTCTGCACTTCACTACTCTGCGCCATTCTACTCTGTGTCACAAAGGGAGGAAGGAGGAACATGCAAGTGTTAGATAAAGCGACAGGGAGTCTCTGGTACTGGACTAAAGAGTTAAGAAGTAGATTCTACAATGTCCAATCCTGGTTTTCGGCACGCGACCTGTAATTGCACCGGCCGTGGGCTTCTGAAGAGAGCTTCGGTCACCTGCAATTTTTCATTTACAAATAAAGTACTGGCTGGTGTGGTTTATCAGTGCAATAAATATTTTGCGATTTTGCCGCCACAAATGCGTGCCAAAGAAGATACCAACATTATACATGTCAATGTCTTTTTTAAATCATTGTTATTCACTTTGCTGTTTTGCAGGGTGCGTAAACACTTCAATTTTAACACATGTCCCACAGGTTATAAATAAAGGGCATATTTCTGATTGGCGCGTGAAAAGGTGTGCTTTATCAATTGTAAATTGACAGTCTCCCGCACCAGCTTAATACAAATTGAATTAATGATTGCTTCAGGGATGATATATTCATGTAAATATATTCTTAGGAATTGAGATATCAGTCATTCATACGCAGGAATTAAATCACTTCTGGTCTGTGATGTCTAAGGTGATACATCTAGTACCTTTCTTTGGACTATTTGCTACCTTTTCTGATAATTACTGCTAAAATTGCTGCTTTCTTTCCCATCTCTCATACTTATAATTATATGCATTTCACGAACCTCTTTAGTTGTCTCCAGGGAGGCTTCTGCCATGCTTGTTTTTTAGTTAGATTTTTTAAATTTGATTTTGAAAACAAAAGCAAGAAACACATCATATCTAATTAGTTCAGTTAAAGAATAAAATTAGCTACAATTACAATTTTGGAAAACAGTTTTTTTATCTGACTTTTTAGCCACTTGAAAAGTGTATGGATTATAAGTGTTCTAGGGGTGTCCAAGATAAGGGGTTCAATTCACTAACACATGTAAAATAATAATAATACAGGTTTTCAGGGATTACCACATTATCCATGTGGGTGCAAAGATGTGTTGGTTCCAGCAACCAAAAAACGTGCCTCCTAAGAGGTGAGAATATAGATACTCAAACAATCTGTAAGCCGAAAGTAACTGGCTCACTGGAAAGAGGGAAGAAAGAATAGGTAAGGAAGAAACACTGGTTGGGATAAGAAGTTTTCAAGGAACTCAATGCGGCTCAAACAGTACATCCATCTAGGTATACAGAGTCACAATATTTATTGTCAGTTATACCAGGGCTGGACTGGCTACCGGGCATTTTGGCATTCTGCAGAGCTGGGGGCTGATGTCACTGTGCTGGGGGCTAATTCCGTAGTGCCTCTAAATTAACAATGCAAAACGAATTTCGTTTTGCACACACAGGTCCCCATCAACGAAATCAGCCCCCAGCTTGGCAACATGACCAAAAACCCGGTAGCCAGTCCGGCCCTAGTTATATGAATTGCGAATCTTTATATATTGCGAACCTTCTACATATGAGCACATGGCCCACATGCATCATTGTTTCATTTTGCACTTCCTAATTTGCGATTTTTAGGGAATCGCAAATTAGGAAATGCAAAATGGGATGCATGTACATTTTCTCAAAATATTTGAGAATCGGTAAAAATCGCAATTTTTACCGATTCTCAAATATTATGCGATTAGCAAAGTGCGAATTCGCAATTCCCATTCATTCCTATGGGCTAAAATGCCCATAGGAATGAATAGGAATTGCGAATTCGCACTTTGCTAATCGCAAATCCTGATTGCATTTCAAGGGTGGAGAGGGGGATTCAAATGACCCCCCCCCTGCACCCATGAAATGTTGTTTTCGCATCATGTTGCACACACACATGTCCTAAGGACATGTGTGTCCGTAACATGAATGTGTAAAAAATACTTTTGCAGCGTTTTTAACACTTTTTGCAAATTTACCGAGTGGTTCAACCACTCGGTAAATTTGACACCCTAATTGCGAATTCGCAATTATAAAAGTAATCATGCATTGCTTTTAAGAAATCGCAAATTTGCGATTTCTTAAAAGCAATCGCATTTTTAGAAATCGCAAAAATGTGCGATTTCTAAAAATGCTTGATGCATTCCAAAAAGCATTTTTGGAATCGCAAACGGCCGATTTTAAGGAATCGCACCGTTTGCGACTCCAAAAATGCTTGATGCATGTGCCCCTTAGTGTAATAAATAATTCTATACTCACCATTGTAAGCTAGCTGGGGAACTCGACCCAAAGGGTGTGATAAACAACCTCCATGATAGTAGCTAGTCAGGAGTAGATATTAACAGGCAGTTGTAAGAAGTGGCGGCCACTAGCTGGGGAAATCCGTGGGGTGGGGAAAGAAAAAAAATAGAAACTTAACTGAAAGCCCGACATCCACCGCCTCTCCGCCTCTTCAGCTCCGACAGGACGATTCTCACACAGGCTCACAGAGTGCCCTGCGCCAATCCACACGCTACTCTCATGTTGGTATTACCCAGCATGAGAGGAGCATAGGGATTAGGCAGACCGGGCTGCGCCAGGTTACAGCAGGGACTGGGAGCCTGTGCTCCGGAGCCCTGCAGATATCTCCAACTCCAAGCAAGAACTTGGAGACATCCAAGTGCACAGTCCGGTTTGGCTGGCCATGAACGGTCGGCCAAACCATCATGCGTACTGGCAGCGCCTGAGCTCAGCACTTTTCCTGCCTCTGGAAGCCTGGTGGCAGCTCCAGAGTAAAATAAAATTATAATTTTTACGTGCGTCTGCAGGTTCCAGCAGTGTGGCGATGCTCCTCTACCATAACTGAAGAGTTGCACCTGGTTGAAAGGTTAGCAGACCAAGAAGGTTTTTGAGACAGTAGGACTGAAGTTGAAGCGAGGAGCATCAGGGGGGCTAAATTACTCAAAGGAACTACAAGCAAAACAAAAGTGCACTCAAAGGGAAGCTCAATGGGAACTGGGAGGAAAGGCAGAGAAACCTCAGCAAGCGTACAATTTCAAGGCACCATAGCACAGGTGGAGCAGCCTTTTAAACTAGTGCAGCCATCTTCACTTGGAGTTCCTGTGTGAAGAGTTGGCCCTGTCTTGGAAAGATAAAGAAACATTCATGCTCAATGACAATGCTGCCATCAAGTATTGGAAGTTCCAGTCTGTAGAACTGGCGCCAGCTTGGAAAAGGAAAAATACATTCATGCTCAATGACGATTCTGCCATTTTGGATTAGAAAAAATGCAGTTACTTCAGTCTTTGAGGAGTGTATGGGACCTGCAGTTGCTGTATCTTGACGGGTGTAGTGGCAACAATTGGTGCCATCCCTTGTGGCTTTGCCAAGAAGTGCTACATTTCTGAGGGGATATAATAATTCATCTTGGCCTTATATGAGAGCTGCTTGGCTCTTAAGTTGACAGGTGAGTATTATTATATGTCAAAACAGTTGACTACTTTTCACAGGACTTCTTTTCAGTATGGTAGTAATTTTAAATATTTTCACAAAAGGTGAAAATGTATGTAACTACACAGGGATATAATTTAAAAAAAAATGTATATTTGTGTTATGAGTTCATAGAGGTACACATTGTACATTCTTGATTCTTTGGTGTATCACATTCACCATCTTCTAGCAACTTTAATGTGGTGAATGAACAGTTCATCCACCGCATTGTGAAAGAAAAACCTTCTGGTGCAAGCACCAGAAACATTTTGCTTTTAAAAAATAAAGCCAGGGCACCAGAGAGATGCTTTTCTGAGTTGTTTTTTAGTTAGTGTGGCATGCAGCTTTTCCACACTTTTCATGATAAAAACAATGCTCCACTTGTGTGACTGGGTTGATCAATTGAGACAAAAACAGATCACACCCATGACCATGTGAAGACCATATTGGCTTTATATTGTCACAGTTTTCATTTTTTTTGTCGCATGCGAGAGAACCAGGCACACAGGTGGGGTAATATTTATATTGAGAGAGTGGTGGGAATGCTGGGTAGTGGGCATTTTTGGATCCCCACTTTCCCCCATATAAAAATGAGGAATATGCAAAATTTTAGCCAAAGTTTAGGGTATACAGGGCATTCCAGGCAAGAAAGCGTAATAGGATCCATACAAATCTCACCACCTTAGACTCCCTTGGGTGCCTACTCTTCAGAAATGTCTAGATTTGTGGGAGGGTGATAGGCCCAGCCATACAAGAGATGTACCACTTTTATTAGGAGAAATATGGAAAACACAGAATTGTGCAACATGTGTTAATATCAGTTGAATTTCATTCAATTTTTTACTTTTAAATTAGCGCAATTTTGTTTTTGAATAAAAAGTTTGATAGACAACTCTGTTATTATGACAGAGCAATGAGTCAAACTTAAAAAAGCATGACTGTTTATGCCAATGCTTCAGAAATTACAGCGGGTTGTAAGTCATTTCTAAATTTGATGGGCTTGGACACCATCAGGGTGCTGGAGTAATTTATTCTGTCGTCCTGATGGACTTACCTCCGCCAACCATATTATAAATCAGAACCTATATATTCCCGCCACCAGAAGGATCTGACAAACATAGGGGCATATTACCAACAACTAGCTATTTTTTTATCACCGAGCTGCGGGGATTTTTATTGCTTAGGAACCTTGCTATTATCAAGGTATATCTCCTAAGCGATAAAAATCGGCCGAAATGCATGAATATCGCTGAAAGGTCAGCGATATTCATGCATTACCGAGCTAATGCTCTTAGCCATGTTATCCACCTACCATTGGATAGCATGGCTAAGAGCTGCTCAGGGGCAGGTGTTAGCTTTTGGAGATATTCGCACTTAGCGCGAATATCTCCGAAAGTTGGTAATAGGAGATAGCGATGTTAGCGACTGTTTCCAGTAGCTAACAACTTGGCACGCCTACTTTGCATGTCATTAGTGATAAATATCACTGACATGCAAAGCGGGGCCCAAGATGGTCGCTATCTCCTACTAGCTGTCGCTAACTGGTGTTAGCGACAGCTAGGTAATAGGGAGATAATTATATCTCCGCTTTCTTGGCTTTTAAAGCCAAAAAAGCGGAGATAAACCCCCTTGATAATATGCCCCATAATTGTTTCATTACTTCTCTAAATCTGCTGTCGGGGCAAATGTTGCAGATGAAGAAGTCACCTGTTTCTATACTATTTTTTGGGGGGATAATCAACTTTATTGGCATTTTGAGGAACAATCAAAATCCTTGGTAACAAATCAAGCATCACAGTTAAAACACATTTCGTCATACAAAATCGGTTGAAGTATAAATGACCCCACCTGAGAGGGTGTGGTAATCCCCAAACAGTGCATTTGTACAGTAAGACTTGGGTCTTCACGCTGGCAGTAAACCAAACCATTTGCCCCACACTCTGATGAATAGTTCAGGGCAACCCAGGGCTTCGAAGAGGGACTCCTCCTGTACCCCACACCAGTCCACCCCCTTCCTCCCTCTCAGCACGGTTGGTGCCTCCGCTCGAGACCAGAGCGCCGCTATGTCTCTTTTTGCCACCGCTAGCGCCGTTCCCAGGAAGCGCTTGTCCACCCTTGAGCCGTCCAGCCTGTCGAACACTCCCAGCAGCAAGCGCAGCGGATCATGGGGAACCTCCCAACCCAGGGCCCGCGTGAGCTCAAGTTCCACCCCCACCAGAACGGCGCCAGCACCGGGCATTGCCACACTATGTGGTAAAAATCTGCTGAAGCGGAATCGCAGCACACACAAGCCGGTGTGGATCGCAGCCGGGCCTGGAAGAGTCGCGCCGGGGTCAGATAGGCCTCGTGAAGGTAGTCAAGTTGGACGAGACGTAGCCTAGAGGACGTAGTCAGGATCTTTGGTGCCATAAGGGCGTCACACCAGGCCGCCTCTTCCAGGGGAACCACCACCCCTCCCAACGCTCCCGAAGTTGGTCCAGGGAAGTAGGGCCGTTATTCACTAGTGACCGATAAATTTGCCACCCCCCCCCCCCCTACCCAGGTTCCCAATCATCACCTGAGCCTCCAGGGGGCTGAATTCTTTGAGTTTCATATTTTTTTAATTCAAGGATTCATTTTTTTGAGAAAGCCACAGAAGAAATCCACATGTGTAGCTTTCCGGGTTCAGCCATGGGTTTCACACCTTTTTCCACTTTGAAACTTAGGTAGAAATCACAAAAAATAGGAAAAATAGACCACCATTTAAAAAAGCAAACACTGTGGTAATTTCAAAGATTTTTCATAATTTCTTAAACGCAATGCTGTCCACTATTCATTTACAAACATCTTTCCCAAGCATCCTAGCTGACCCAAATACCACTATTCCAATGATCAGTTTCCACTTGTGATTGGATGTGTGAATGGTACAAACATCTTATTATCCACTCCCTCACAAACTGAGTATCTGGAACCAGAAGGTTTGCAATGTGACCTGTATTATTGTTGATTTCGTTTTGACATTCAACCCTTTACGACCCGCCGTGACGAGACCACCCGACAGACCTACAACGCCGCCGCCCTCAACGCACTCAATACCGTCCGGAACCCCGCCTGCTGCCGGGCCACCCCGAGACGCATCCACGGACCCTTCACCTGCAATGCCTGCAAGTTCACCTGCCTCCGAACCTTCACCACACCCGCCAAGCCGAGCACCAACAAGACCAACCTCAAATGCATCCTGCTCAATACCTGCTCCATCCACAGACACGCCATCGAACTCTGATACCTGCTCGACACAACTTCACCAGACGTCGCCTTCCTCACGGAAACCTGGATGAACGCTTCCTTTGCACCCGACATCGCCATCGCCATCCCAGATGGATACAAGATCACCCGGAGGGACCGCGTCAACCAGACCGTAGGAGGCATCGCCATCGTACACAAGAACACTATCCGCATCACGACCGACTCCAACGACACCTTCTCCACCGCAGAGCACCTCCACTTCCAGATACACGCCGACCCAAAAACGACGCTCAGAGGCACCCTCGTCTACAGACCCCCAGGACCACGCACACAATTCAGCGACAACATCACGGACTTCATCAGCCCGCACGCCCTCCCCTCCGCCGACTACATCCTCCTATGGGATCTCAACTTCCACCTGGAGGACAAGGACCGCAACACCGCTGCCCTGCTAGACAACCTCGCCAACCTCGGACTCAAGCAACTGGTCAACTGCCCCACCCACTACGCCAGCCACACACTTGACCCCGTCTTCTCTTCCAGCAAGCACATCACCTTCAGCCACGCCTCTGGACTCCACTGGACCGACCACAGCTGCGTCCACTTCAGCTTCAGAAGAACAACGACCCACCACCACCCGCAACAGATTCCTCACAGGAGCTGGAACAAGATCACCACTGAGCAGCTCACCACTTTCCTCAACCAGAACCCACCCGCCAGCACAACGGACCCCAAAGAAACAGCCCGCAACTTCACGCAGTGGCTGACCGCCTTTGCCGACGACCTCGTGCCACTAAAGAACCCTCCCAGCAGACCCAGATGCAAGAAGGCCTCCTAGTTCACCGACGAACTCAAGGACTCCAAGAAGAACTGCCGCACCCTCGAGAAAGCCTGGCTCCGCGACCAGACCCCAGACAACATGACCGCCCTCAAACACGCCACCCGCAAGCACCACCAGCTCATCCGCACCACCAAGAAGAAATCACTGAAGGAACGACTGGACAAAAACATCCATGACAGCCAGGAACTCTTCAACATCTTCAAGGAGCTCTCCAACCCCAGCACCGGTAACAACGATATCACTCCTTCACAAGAACTCAGCGACTCTCTCGCCTCGTTCTTCCACCGCAAGATCGCCGACATCCACAACAGCTTCGACGCACCATCCACGCACCCCACCGTCAAACCTACGCCCCCCACCACCACCCTACGCACCTGTACCACGGTGACCACCGAAGACACAGCCCACACAATGAGCACCATCCACTCCAGATCTCCAACGGACCCCTGCCCCCACCACGTCTTCAACAAGGCCGAATCCACCATCGCACCCAACTCCGGAATATCATCAACACCTCCTTCAACACCGCCACCTTCCCAGAGCGCCCTTCTAAAGAAACCAACGGCGGACCCCACCGACCTCAAGAACTTCCGCCCCATCTCGCTCCTCCCTTTTCCGGCCAAAGTTATCGAGAAGACCGTCAACAGACAGCTTGCCGCCTTCCTCGAGACGAACGGATCCCTCGACCCCTCACAGTCCGGGTTCAGAGCCAACCACAGCACTGAGACCGCCCTCATTGCAGCCACTGACGACATCCGAGCACTGCTCGACAACGGGGAGACAGCGGCACTCATCCTCCTGGACCTCTCTGCAGCGTTCGACACTGTCTGCCACCGCACCCTAGCTCAACGCCTAAGCAACATCGGTATCCAAGAGAAGGCACTGGAGTGGATCACCTCATTCCTCACCGGAAGAACACAGAGAGACCGCCTCCCCCCGTTCCAATCCGAGGCCACCGAAGTCATCTGCGGCGTCCCGCAAGGATCATCACTCAGCCCCACCCTCTTCAACGTCTACATGAGACCTCTCGCAGCCATCGCACGCCAGCACAACCTCAACATCATCTCCTACGCCGACGACACACAGCTGATCCTCTCCCTCACCAGAGACCCCGACACTGCCAGAACTAGCCTACACAAAGGGATGAAAGACGTCGCCGAATGGATGAAGAACAGCCGCCTGAAACTGAACTCAGACAAGACGGAAGTCCTCATCCTGGGATCTTCGCCCTCCGCCTGGGACGACTCCTGGTGGCCCCCTGCCCTGGGCACCACTCCCAAACCAACAGACCATGCACGCAACCTGGGCTTCATCCTGGACTCCTCCCTCTTGATGACCAGACAAGTCAACGCCGTCTCCTCATCGTGCTTCAACACCCTCCGCATAGCCCGCAAGATCTTCAGCTGGATCCCGACTGAAACCAGGAAGACGGTCACCCAGGCACTCGTCACCAGCCGACTGGTTTACGGAAACACCCTCTACGCCGGAACCACAGCCAAGCTACAGAAAAGACTCCAACGCATCCAGAACGCCTCCGCCAGACTCCTCCTGGACATCCCCCGACGCAACCACATCTCCGGCCACCTGAGGGACCTGCACTCGCTACCCGTCAGCAAGAGGATCACGTTCAGGCTCCTCACCCACGCAAACAAGTCTCTCCACGACCTGGGCCCCAAGTACTTTAACGACCGCCTAACCTTCTACACACCCACCCGTCAGCTACGCTCCACTACCCTCGCCCTCGCTGCCGTACCACGCATCCGAAGAGCCACTGCCAGAGGCAGATCCTTCTCCTTCCTGGCGGCCAAGACATGGAACTCCCTCCCCATCCACCCTCGGCTTACCCAGGACCATCTCGCCTTCAGGAGATAACTCAAGACCTGGCTGTTCGAGCAATAGCAGACCCCTTCCCCAAGCGCCTTGAGACCCTTCCGGGTGAGTAGTGCGCTATACAAATGCTATGATTGATTGATTGATGGATAGCTGGCGAGCAGCCGTGACCAGTGCAGGTAAGAGGGGTGGGGCCAGGTGGGGGTGGGGGGTGGGATTTTGATGCACGGTGATGAGAGAAAATGAAATAAAAAAAATAATTTTCTCTTGTCATCGTCTGTCAAAAATCATTATTTGCTTCTGCCAAGACTTAAGTGTTGGAGTTGGCATTGTAGTGCTTGATTGGTTTACATCTTTTCTGGAAAATTGGATATAAAGAGTAATAGTCAACCAGTTTGTGTCCTCACTTAGATAATAACAACAGGCATTCCTCTGTTATATAGCCTCTATTGTTTAATATTTACATTAGTTCTTCATGGAATATTCAAATTAACAATGGGTGTTCCTTTTCTCCTTATGTGGACAATATGCAACTTATTGTTAACACCTTAACTGCTTAGTATTTCCAACCCCAGTAATGAGCACTTTGTGGCTACTTGGGGTACTTTGAGTTCTGCTTCCATAACTTTTTTTCACATAATGTATCCATGGCAAATGTGAGTCCTTTTTCCCCAACATCATGGGGTTTCTAAAGGTAACCAAGGTTTGTAGGATCCCCTGGAGGGGAACAAGAAAATAGCCAAAATATAGCTATGTTTAAATTTAAATGGGAAAAGGTGCACTGCAAAAAAGTGTCTGGTGTTTTTCCTAAAAATATCATCAATAAAAAAGTGTGCTGCGCTAAAACCACCATATTAACAGCTTTCAGGAGCAAGCTGAGCTGTATCAAATACATGTTTTACCACAGCATTGGCATTTTTCAAAGCACCAACAGCACTGCGTGTTGCCTTGCGCCTTAGTGCAAGGGTGTCGAATTCATTGTCAAGATAGTTTTTATGCAGGAAGGGACTCATTCCTGCACAAAAACTACCTTTATGGATTTTCCTCTATGTATGTGTGCTGCAGACATGTAAACAGGAAATTGTAAGGTATAGAAGACTCCATGCACTTGTGCTTGCTGCTGGTAAGGTTTGTGGTAATATCAGGTGAGGCAACACTAAAAGCATGCCCATAGCATGGGCCCACACACTCCCTGCTGGTACAGCTTATTAGGGCCTTTTGTTTTTCCCTGGGGTGATGAAATGACACCCTGTTTGGAGCACGACTCAGCACCCACTTCCTTAGGGACAATAAACATTCTCAATATATATATATACACATTCTCCCCCAGGGGGTCGGCTCATCTGGCCCAAGGGCCAATAAATAGGATTTTAAAAAGTGAACATATAATGGAAGCTGTTGCAGGGTCACTTAAAAATGAAGACAGACTCCTCTTGGCAATGTAAAAACAACTCTTTACTGTCATAGCAGTAAGAGGGTCTGAGCAAGAGCGACTGTTTCTTAAAGTAAACAGCTGGTCTCAATTTGCTGCTTCACAGGCAGCTATTTTGATACACAGTAAGACAATGCTTATTGCAAAAACTCAAACATTAGGTTAATTAAAAGTTACACATTGGTTAAAAAACATGAAATCACCTGTGACCCTAACCTTTAACCTACTTCTCTACACATCCTTTATTGCAGTTATAACAATGCTTTACAAACTAAGGTGAATATTTACAAGCCACTAATGCCACTGGAGCGTCACTCTTTTTGACGCTCCGGTGGCGTTGCTCTCAACCTGGTATTTACCAGGTGGCATTAAGCCCCTTAACGTGACTTCATGCCACCCTGCAAAAATTTTTACAACGTGGCATTAAGGCAAATAGCATGGTTTAACGCAACGCAGGGTGTTGTAGTGAGTATTCTACTGCAAAACCCATTGCTTTTTGAAGCTGCCCCATATTTATAAGGTTTGGGGCTGCGCCTTAGACAAGACTAGGAAATACCTGGTCTTAAACAGGCAACACGAGGAGAAATATATTATTTCTCCTCGTGTTTTGCTCTTTCCATGAGTGCTGCATTCTGCACCACACCTAGAAACAGCAAATCGCCTGTAAAGATAGTTTATGTGCAGGAAGGTGTCCCTTCCTGCTCATAAACAATATCCCCTGCAGTGCAGGCACCCTTGCAACATTGCTCAAGGGGGCCTGCGCTGGCGCTAGGCAGCTATTTTAGCACCAGCGCTAGGGTAAACGCTGGGGTGCACCGTATTTTTGTACATGCACAACATCCCTGCATTTAAAAAATAAATGTCAGAGCGTGGCGTTAGCTATTTTGGAGTCACACCACACTCCAAAATGTTTGGGGGAATATCGCCCTAATTATTCTTCTAAGCATGAATGCATGTGTATTTGGGTTGTATGCCTGTGTATTTTTGATTGTGCTCCTAAAACATCTTATCAGATTCTGTGTGTTCTTGGCTAATTCAATCACTGCCTCCTATTGTCTAATAATTTTTCAATCTATTAAAAATACAGAATACTTGCCGGTGTGACTGTATGCTAAGGAAATAAATTCCTTGAAGTTTACAAAACACATGTTTTCCTTTAACTACAAGATCATGCACTCTGTTCTCAAGTAAACTCTTCACCTCTTCTCATCAGCATGAGCTTTTGGGCCTGCGCTGCTTTTTCATGACGTTTAGCTGTATGACGCTTTATACTGCTGTCTGCTATTGCGTCGTGATTTCATATTTCATTTCTTCTATAACATTCCCCCCTCTAGGTCATATTTCAACTACTAGTTCTAAACCTTGGTCTACAGTTGGCACTAAGTGATATGTGTTGCCGTGAGCATCTACTACACATGTTGGTGTCCTAACTGGAAACATCCCTCCTGCCTTTGCACCAATCTTTCTACAACATGCTAAAACAGATTGGATAACACAATACACTTCTAGTAGTAACACAATAGCTAACAACAAGGCCCCAACAGTCCTGACATCCAGGACAGTAGAAAAGAAAACTACTATTTAGCCAATTATCTGTGGCACCTACTTCATTTACCATTTTCTTCTGTAGATTGTGGAAATTTTGTGTAGTTCCGACAAAGTTCCATTATCTGCATTGTATGCTGGGATAAAAGTACAGCAAGCAATTCCTATCTTAGCACATACCCCTCCTTGCATGGCCATCATAAGGTCAAGTACATAACAGTGATTCATTATAATCATTCTCACGGAACGCAGCTCTTCCTTAATGGCATTAAACCCATCTTTTGTAGTGTTGATGCACTTGAGAAGTTTGAGTTATTTGTAGCCATCGAGTTGTTGCCTTAGCCTGAACAAACTGCAGAATTCTTCAAAAGGACAGCTGTGCATCATTAAAAACGGATTATCTTGAGGAATATCATTCAAAGTAGTAGTACCATAATACTCTGCAATTCTCTTCCTTTGATGATGATGTAACAAAGATTTTGGACTGCTCATCGGGTGTACATGTAAACTTCATATGTTAACTCCAGAAATTATGAAACCGGTCTTGCAAGGTGACCAAGGTGCAGAGGCCTCCCCAGTTTGGTGGTAACTGGGCATACAGTAGTTCTCCACACTGTCAATCATACTCCATAAGGCTGGAGGCGCGCCCCTGCATGTCGACATTTTCTATTTTGGTGCTACAGTTGACATTTTGTCCTACGTTAACCGTGCTTTTTCCTCTAAAACACAAAGAAACAGTTGTTAGTCTCATGACTGTCTTAGGACTCACTTTACTATCTATACAAGTGCAAATTGCAATGCTTCTGTCCCATATACGCACACTTGTTTACTGCACCCTGACTAACATTAGTACCATTCAATAAAGGCATGACCCTTCAGGAAAATGTGATACCAGAATGTCATTGATCATGGGAAAAAATTGATCCAGTGACTCTAAAACCTGGCCTATGAACACAATCTGGGAGTAAATGATTTACTAATGAACTATTACACTCAGTAGGCAGGCGTGTTACTCCTCAAAACCCTAACCGTAAGACCATATGTATCTATTCTGTAGTAGTAGGACAAACTGTTTTCTTCATGTGTTATATCTCATACTTAATGTCCTGTCTATCTGTAAGTATATATTAAACATCTGCTGGCGTGCCATATTTTGTGGCATTGACTAGAAAACGTGCTTCTTTGACATGTGTTAGTTGCATTTGGGCCTTAATCCTGCACAAGTAGAGACGCAAAAGACAGAGAGCTGTGCTTGGGGGCACTTCTTTAGTTGAATGTAGCCTATCGGATCCTGTGGCATGAGGAATCAGAGAGCAGACAAAAACATGATTCATTGGTACTTTCTGAACCTATATCTGACATATGCTACTACCACATATTATCTGATAATCAGGAATGAATGCTATGAGACACATTAGCTTGAATAGAAATGTGTGTGATGTTAGAGTTAGAAGATACGTTCTATAGAAAAGCAACAATAAAAAAGATAGTATTAAGAGACAAAAAACGGAAAGTAAAACAAAAATACATAACTTTTTTTCTATTAATCTAAAGAATTATCCAAAGATAGAGGTTGACGGGGGCATTTTTATGGCAACAATGTTCTTACCCCCTCCTGTTGCATTTACATTGTCGATTATGCTTGCCGTGATGCTTGAGCCAGACCAATATCTGTGAGGTGGAACTAAAAATTCCTGCCATCTACATTGATGGCATTGGGGGTCACCATGTTCACCGTAAATGGTCTGTCCAATCTAGGCTGACTCCATTTTCCGACAAAATTGGGAACAAAAACCTCATCACCTATGTGCACAACTGGGAGGTTGACCTAAGCGGTGGCTCGCTTCTCCTTCCCTTTGGTTACCTGTTTAGAAATGAACTTGGCAACCTTGGTTTTAAAGATGAACAAGCATTTCATAATTTAAGATTTCTGCAGTGCTTTCTCCCTGTATGTTACTTCTAGTGGCAGGCATTTGAACATTCATGGATCTTCTTTTCACTATCGGATGAGGTGGCATGTGATGATCAGATATAGATGTATTCATAAGGGGAAAAAGTTCCAGGGGTAGCCAATACAACCACTTCTTATGCAATGTGGCACAAAGCTTGCTGATCTTATTTTTTTAGCAGGCCATTTAGATGCTCAACTATGCCATTGCTGTTGGGATGAGAATCAGAGACTAATTAATTCTTTATTCCTAACATTGTCGTACGATGTATGAATATTGCAATAACAAAGTGTGTGCCATTGTCAGATCCTATCACTTCTGGGATTACCCACCTTTTAATCACCTCAAGAATCAGAAATGTCGCAGCTGACTTTTAATCAAAATGGATGCATAATTTTGCTTCAATCCATTGGGAGAAAGGGCAAAGTACAACTATAAGATACCGATAGTTGTTACATGTATCTAGCATGTCTACAAAGTGAATATGAGGAGCCTTAAAAGGACCTTGTGGTTTTCTTTGAATAGTAGATTTAATCACTTTTAATGTGGGATGGGGCAGTATTGTTGGCAGACAGCACAATTATGAAGGCACATGGTAAGCATATCATGCAAATTGGGAATAAACCAGCCTTGTTCAATTTGCATAGACAAATAACCTCCTGACATATGAGCTCGTAAATGCACCTGATCAAGAGCCGTCATAAGAAAAGCCTGAGGCATCACTGGTTTACCTGTAGATATTGTCTATATATTAAATAATGCCCTGACTTGGAGCATCGTCTAGCCTCACATAACTGTTTCTCATGCGGCAGAGCAGCCTTCTGCAATTCTCATATATGTGAATGTGCTCTCAGCATAAAGAGGCGTGACATTATCTATGTTAGTGTTAGACTCAGGTTCAGACGGCGAGGCAGTCTGAGCCACCAAAATAGGAACATGTTGTGAACTAAATGGCACAGGTGGGGGTGTGGTGCGCCTAGCTGCACCTGTAGCTGCCTAATCTGATAGTGCATTACCATGAGACTCAGAATCCCCTCCATTTGTATGTGCTGCATATTTCACAACTGCCTCTGGTTATGGTAATGCAAGTGCCTCTATTACAGCCTCTGGGAGATTCCCATGCATAACAGGACTTCCGTCTGACGTGAGGAAACCTTTCCTACTACTTCTCATAATGCCATAATGTACTGTAGTAGTCACATAAGCTGAATCTGACTAGATTTTGATGACTTCTCCTACTCCTTGCTTGAGAGCCGCTATCAAGGCTATTATTTCTGATGTTTGTGCAGAATAATGTGCTGGTGGTGTTAACTGCTCTACTATGTGAAGTGTATCTGAATAGTCAGGCTGATGTGCTCTAACTACTGCTGCATCTGTGTCTTACGCCTGTATCCTGGTCAATACTAAAAGATCCATCAACAAAATGGACAATGCTACCTGGTATAGGATCCTCTGTTGCTTGACTAGATCAATTAGGAATGCAAGTTGCACAGCCATGTATACCATCCTCAGAGTCTAATATAGTAGTTGTAAAGAATGTTGCAGGATTTACTCATGACACTTGACAACCTTCAAAGATGGTAGTGACAATATCACCCCATATCTGACTCACTCTGTGTAGTCAGAGTAGTCTTAGTCTTCTGAACAACAGCAAACCCTGTATGCTCTGCATAGAGCATTAAAGGTACCCCCATGACAATAGGGTTTGCTCGCAACGATGCTGTCCTCTCATCACTGAATACAACAGTCCACTAAAATATGAAATGGGTTTGTGTCCTAAAGGATATTTCTGTGTAAGGACTGCTATCATCACTTGAACCATTACAATGACAAAAGAGATAAAATTGCTTGGCATAATCAGACAAAACTGGAGCATTTGTTATCTCATCCTTCAACATCTGAATACTTTCCCTCATCCCTGGTTTCCATGTTATCTTGTCATTCCTGTCTTTTGCTTGTTTGTTAGAAGATAGCAAAGGTGCTATTAGGGTACTATAATCAAACTCATTGTCTCACATAATTACAAAGACCAAAGAACTTCTGCATTCCTTTAACGATTTCTGGCTCAGTCATTTGACGAATAGATGCTGCACTTTCAGGGGTTATTCATTGACCTGAAGCTGATGGAAATTGACTTAAATAATGAACTTCTCTGGGCAATATTGGACTCTGTGTCTCTCTACATTGTATCCTCTCTGTGCAAGAGTAAACTGAGGAGATATGGTATCTTTCTTACACTGCTGTACTGTAGGACTACAAACTAGTATGTCATCGACAAACTACAACAATGTATTATCACACTGAAATTTTGACAGATCATTTTCACCACTCTGTTACAAATGCGAGGGGACTTACAATACTCTTGAGGTAACCAAGAATATGACCACTTAGTCTTGTGATAGGAGAACGCTGTCAAAAAATGGATGTTTAGATGGAGAGGGATTCTGAAAAAGGCATTCTTTAGGTCTATAACAGAGAAATATTTAGCATCCTGAGGAATATTTGTCAGAATGATGGAGCGGTCAAAAACAATTGGAATTTCTGGTACCACTACATCATTCAGGGGGTGCAGGTTGTGAACCATATGCCAAGTATTAACCTTAGACTTCTTAACTGGGTAAATCAGGGTGTTACAAGGAGATACTCCAGGGTATATCACTCCTTGCTATAGCAGGGCATGTTTAGTAGGGGCAATTATCTCATTCTCTTCTTTAGGAAGAGCATACTGTCTCACAATAGGTAAGATAGTTCATTTAATGTAATCCCTAATGGTGTAGCAGTAAGAACAAACCCCACACTCTTAGTCCACAAGGTGTCTGGTACTTGGGAAAGGTCTGCTTCCCTAACAGAATCAAAAGTTTTTCCAGGTGTGGGCATCCTTACTTCTAATATTGTCTTCAACGGTATGTCATCCTGAAAGACTGCAACTGTTTTCTTGGATTCGTCAACAAACAGTTGATCCTCAAATATTTCCCAAACCATTTTACCTGGCTCAATGAATGTACCACATGTCCATAAAACATGGTTATGATCACTGGCTATCCAGATGCCATAGATTGGTGTTACCTCTAAGGCCTCTATTTGCAATATTAACTCAGCATCAGGTATCCAAGATTCTTGTCATTGTCATTAAAAAAGAACTCTTTGGGTACCTGGAACTCTTTTCCCAGTAACTCTGGCGTTTCTGCTGTGATGGTTTACACTGCTGTGGTAAATGCTTCCATATCAGCAGGTCACACTTTAATTTAATCTCCAGTAGAGGAATCTATGGTCACTGCCATAATCCTGAAAGCTGAAAATCCAGGGGTATAACAAATCATGATATCATCAGACTCAAAATGAATGGTCATATTTAACTTGGCCATAGGATCTCTCCCTAACATATTGGCAGGTGCAGCTGGAAAAACAGAAAACAGCTATCAATGTACCTTCCTCCTATTTCCATCTCAATCAATCAACCAGAGGTTTGTTTAAAGCGCAGCCACTCACCTGTGAGGGTCTCAAGGATCTCCACTTGCTAAGGGTCTCCACTAGTTTAGCAAATGGAACCCTCATTACTTTCCTACAGAATCCTTGTGTGTTCATTGATATATTAGAGATTGGAAACTCTCCTTCTCTAATATGAGATCGGGTTGCTCCTGTATCCATGAGGAATGCAAAGCTCTTGTTATTGATAGCTACCATCACAGTGGGTTCCCCATCTGGCCTGTTCACCACTGACAATACTGGACACATGTAAATACTCTGTGGGCACCTTCATTGTGTGTATCCTCCCACATAATTTGTCTTGAGAGAATTTCCTCCTCTCACAATCATACCTGCCTGTCCACTTTGAGGTGGAGCCAGCATTGGAGGTGCTTGATAACTTTGCTGTAGCAGCACTTGTTGTCTAGAGGCATTACTGGTTGCTGTACATTATGTGGTGGCACCTGAGGTACATATATTATATGTAGGTTTGACTGTGGCTGTGTTGCTTTATTTCCTGGCTGTTTCTAAACTCCCGTCCTTACACATTGTTCATCCCATCTCTTAGTTCTGTGGTCTCTAATAAAATGTCCATATCTGTGACAGTAATGGCATACTTCATCATACCTTTAAGGGACATAGCCTGCCTCTTTTTGTTCTTCCTTGTGCTGCTCTACTGCTTTCTTGGGCCCTAAAACTATCCTGCTGTTGTGGGTACTGTTATTGGGTGGTCCCTGGGATGGATCCCACAGACATTGCAGTCATCTGAGTGGCAGCTGCAACTACAGTTCCTTCCACTGCTCCTTTCTTTGACAACTTTTGCTGCACCAACTTAGGTGCTGCTTTCTCTGTCACTTCTTGCTTGTTTCTCTATTTCTCCTGCTTTTTCTTACAACAAATACATTACATGTGCCTGTATTTCTGCCCAGGGCTAGGCTTTCAATGTCACTATATTATCAAGATTTTCCTGTACATAAGAGGGTAATTCTTTTTTTCACTACATTGTAAAATAACTCAGCATTTCCTCCTGTTATTTCCCAAAGAGGTCCTCATTTGGCTGCACTGATTGAGCCATGAGGGACCCAATGTCAGGATACATTTTCCTCACCTGATCCCAAACTACTGTCCTAACTAGGTTAAATGGAGATCCATCATATCTTGTCTCAGTGAGAATAACATGTATCACTCCAGCTTTCTGAAACACATTTTCCGTTTCATCTCCTATACAAGGGCTAAGCAAACACTTTATGTCCCCTACTGCCAGGGTGATGGCTGCAGTCTGCTTTTCAAAAGCTCTAATCCATTTCCCTGCTTCCTCTGTAAGTGGCGGTACCAATTTCTTAAGATTTCTCTTGTTCATCTATGGCCAAGGAACATAATAGTGTGCCCCAGGTCCCTTGCATATCAGGGGCATGTGATATACAAGACTAGCAGAATGCTCGGGATTATGCTATCTGACATATTTTTGCCAAATGCATAAATATTTCCACATGTAGGGATGATTCCCAGTCTGGGTCGCCCTCACCATAAAAAATGCAATCCTCAGCACTTGCCATATAACGTGGATCAAAGGACCCTTCTTGTGGCCATGGACTCATTTCTGCAGCTAACCCTTCAGTAATTCTGCCAAATTATCCACATATGGCACAACACTGGGCCAACTATTCTCTTCTTCAGCAACTACCTCACTAGGGGTGAGATCCATGCTCCACGCAAAACTGACTGAACACTCATCTGCTGCCTTAGCCTATCATGTAGTGTCAGTCCCCCCATACCCTCATAAGATCCCATCCTGAGGTCTAGCTGGCCATGTGTTCCCAGAAACTGCAACCACTTAAGCTCTGTTGCTTGGTGTTAATTAGCTTTAGAGAATATATCCTGCTCTCCTTCTCTAGTATAAATGTGATTAGGCAATCCCCTTGCCTGGTCTAAATTGATAAGGGGCATTTCTTGAGTGCTAATATCATACATGGAGTGCCTAACCTTTGGGGATCAAAGTAATCCATCCATTTTATTTACACACCTATGTATGGACTCTATTCTATTTGTCATCTTCCCAAAACTTACCTGTATCTGTCCTAAGGGGTTACCATAATATTCTTTTCTTCCCACTTCTCTCACATCTCTCCTATCCTTGCTTTGTGACAACCATTCCTGGACACTCTCTGTTGAAACTATTATGTTTCCTTTCTCCTTCTGCTAAGGTGGTAGATTATCTTCAGTCCTATCTCTTTCTTGGGATACTGGCCATCATGCTATACTAGCAGCCCTATTCACATAATCACTCCATCTAGCATCATCTGCATCTCTTCGCTGTGGGGTAGGCATTTTTTCCCTAACTACACTTCCTGTTGTGTCTCTCTTCTGTAATAAATGAAACATGTCACTTGTCATCACTGTTTCCTGGACTCGGCTCTTCACCTCTAACCTCCTGGGGAGAGGCAGAATCTAATTTCAGTGTGAACCGCGCTTCAATTTTGACCTGAAAACTGGGAGTCATCCACCTTTGCTTGCCGTCTGGGAGTGCGCGTATATCTCGGCTTTGACATTTGTGGGGCGATATTAGGAGGTCCTTTTGGGGATTGCGAAGGGGTCTCTACTTCAGGGTTCTGTGGCTTTCTGTAGCTGCGTCAGTTGATATATACCAGGTACTTTGGGAGAAGTACTCATAAGGTCATATCGGGTGGGGAGCGGATGGGGTACTAGGTATCAACTTTTGAGAAGTCCTTAGACTTTTCACAAAAGACTTGCCATAATGCTAAGGTGGCTTCTTACTTCTGCAATTTGGCTCCAATATATTTACTTCTAAGATGCGTAACAATATGTTCTAATATTTTATTGTCAAATGTCTTCCTTTGGCCAGGGATATACATTTTTCGAGTGCCTTTAAACAATTCTTGACAGTATTTTTGTAATTTTCTTTGACCATTTGGAAAGGTTTTTTGCATAGGCTCTATGGGAGTGTCCATAATTTCTTGTATTTCTAACAACTCTTACTATTTAACTTTTAGACTAAGAGTGTAGGCTTTTTATGTACTCTTTTTTTGGTCAATATTACTTTTTCTTAACAAATTTCACACTAGTCCTCATAAAAAAGATAATCTGTTGAAGTGTTAAACCAATCATCTATTAAACATTATGCATCACAATAACATTATGCAACAACCGTATCCATTTGTGGCCACATTTCCACTATCAATTTTTTTTCTATATGAACACTTCAACTACTTCTAAATGTGATTCACCATTGTTCTAACTCTAAACAGTAAATGCAGTCAGCAACGATTGGCTATTACCCTCCATGTTTAGAGAGGATAAACCTCAAACCATGTTCCATATAGACAATGGAATGACTTTTGGATGTTAGGTCCAGGTGGCAATTTGAGTGTTCAGATCGTACTTGGAGTTAAAGTTTAGTGACATCAGCCTTTCAGCTGTCCCTTTATGTCAAATATTAGCACTCATATTGGTAACCCAACGTCGAATCACCCAGATTGACCACTTCCAACTTTATTTTGGGATAAACACATTCACTGACTATGCAGCGCCTTCAACTTAATATTGTGCAACACATCTACACAACCTTGCATGTGATAACCTTGTATCTTTTATATCCTTATAGCTACATCTGTGTTTGCCATTGCCAAAGAGACATGTCATACAATGTACACAAAAACATGGAATAAAGTTTAAATTGTCCTCACCTTAAAGACTGCAATCTCCGGCAGAACTTTAAACAACACAGTGTCTGCTTACCTAATCAAAAATGTGCAATAATCTATGCAGCAGGGGTAGGTGGTATTCTGGTGACAGCAGTTGATTGAGGGCAAGAGAGACTCCTATGCTGGCTCACCATCTGTCGCAGGGTAACTTAAAAACGAAGAAAAAGACAGACTCTTTTTGACAATGTAAAAACAGTTACTTTCTGTCATGGTAGGGAGAGCAACCGTCTTCACACAAGTAAACAGCCGGTCTCATTTGCTGCTTCAGACAGCTATTTTCATACACAGTCCGACAATGATTATTGCAAAAGTTCAAGCATTAAGTTAATTAAAAGTTACACATTGGTTACAAAACATGAAGCCACCTGTGACCATGAACTTTAACCTAATTCTCTACACACCCTTTATTGCAGCTCTAACAATGCGTAACAAACTAGGTATTCTTCTACTCTTGAAAGCATATGTATTTGGGTGGAATGCATGTATATTTGGGTTGAATGCATATGTATTTGTGTGTGTGCTTTATCATTGTGCTCCTAAGACCTTTTACCAGATTCTGTGTGTTCTTGGCTAATTCAATCTCCTGTTCCTATTGTCTAATCATTTTTTCAGTCTATTGAAAACACAGAATATATGCAAGTGTGCCTTTTTTCTAAGGCCATAAATTCCTTCAAGCTTGCCAAACGCAAGTTTTCCTTTAACTATATTTAGCCCTACAGATCATGCACTCTGTTCTCAAGTAAACTCTTCAGCTCTTTCTCATCAGCACAAGTTTTTGGGCCTGCACTGCTCTTTCGCCGCATATAACTGTGTGAAATTCTCTACTATTGTCTGTTTCTGAGCCATGTTTTCATATTTAATTTCTTCCATAACAGCTCTGGTGTTTTCTTTCTTTTAAACTCTTCCCAGCAACAGGCGTCAGTTGATGGCCACACGGTGCAGGTAGCAAGAAATGACTGATGCTCACATTAAACTTTTTTAATCTTCCAGAATTGATGGCTCTTCAATATACTTACAACTAGTTTTCTAAACATAAAGACCTGGATGGATTACAAAGGCTTATGATCAATATAAATGACACTGAAATGTGAGTATTTTGATCCGCCTGATCCTTCTTTGCCAGTCAAATTTAAATTTGTCGTGTTTTTACTAACATATTCTCTCTGTAAGTTATTGGGGCAGTAAGAAGTGAAGTAAGTTTCCATAATTTCAAACTTCGATATCCTCAGTGCGGAGAAAACTGTGGATCTTGTAAGATGCGTAATAGCTCTGTTAGATTGGACTCAGGCAACAGAATCTTCACTGGGGGTGATCCTGTTGGACGTCGAGAAGGCGTTCAACAGGGTCTCCTGGCAGTATATGTGGGATGTCTTGCGATGGAATGGGTTCTGCTGTGAATTCATCCAAGCAGTTAAGACCTTATATTTATCCCCGGAAGCAACCATACCTATTTCTGGACAGGAGTCAGACTCATTCACCATTCTTAGGGGTACAAGGCTAGGGTGCCTGTGTTCCCCTTTATTGTTTGCCTTATATATTGATTTATTTTTTAATAAATTAAACCAGAACACATATATTAAACCGGTAAGCTTTTATAATGTTGAGTATAGAGCGTTGGCGTACGCCGACGATATTGTTGTACTTATCAGTGATATTTCATCTGCGTTTCCTACAGTTAAGGCCCTGGCAGCACAGTTTGGTAGTTTTTCTGGCTATAAGTTAAACGTAGACAAAACTCAAATGATTTACTCTGGTACTGAATTGCTGGTGAACCTGCCAATTGTCTCCGAGGCACCATACTCAGGAATACAAATCAAATCAGAAGTGGATAAGATTCCTGACTTGAACATTACCCCCGTGATGGATAAGGGAAATGTAACATTGGAAAGATTAGATCACCTTCATCTTTCTGTGGTAAATATTTTACCGTATACGAGTTTGCCATATAATTACAAATAAAAGAATAGCTCAATAAAATGAGAGGCAGAGTCCGGGGTGTCTGAGTCTTAAAGGGCTTTAATTCAGAATGACTCGAGTCAATGGAGATCTATTCCATCAATACAAGGGTTCGGATATGCAAGGGAAGATGTCAGGAAAGATGTCAACGATTTATTAACAGTACATGACATATATAGTAAAATGACACAATGGCAGTGAATACAGTAGGTGTGACAAGTGAAATGTATATGATAAGAACACATGTGCGTAGCAAAAAGGCGTGAACATGGGTGGGTACAGAGGCGTGTACTAGAAACGTCACAGAAAAGTGTCACAAGTGGGTGTATGCTTAGAGAATTCTTGCAGAGTCAGCTGAAACCTGTGGCCTGAATGCGCAGCTAATATGACGTGTGATTGACGTGCATCTGGAGGAAGCTAAGAGTCTGACTTTTAACACTAGTAGAAGAGACAGACGTCTGGCATGTCAGATCGACCTGTTCCTATAGCATGTCTGATATCTTGTATTTGGAGGATGTTTAATCTGGAGTAAAAGGTCTTTCGGGCAGAGGCTATTCTATACTAAATGTATGCGTGTCTAGGTGCAATGCGCGGAGCCAGGGCCTACCATGGTAACGGGAGCAATGAATTACATGAGGAGGACAGGAAGGCTTGGCCCTTTACTCTGCAGCCGGGGAGTTGTTTACTTATTTCACTAGACAGGAATGTGTTTTCGAGGAGGCTAAGCTGGCTGCACTGATAACTTGAAGGCAAAATACTGTTTGGCAGGCAGGCCAGGCCGAGCCGGGCACCGCTCGCTTGGCAGGAAGTAAGGCAGAGGTCAGGGATGCATTTCGTCTCCACGTTGCAGCTTTCGGAGACAGAGACAGAAAGTGGTTCAATGGCAGGAATCAGGGCCTAACTCAGAAGAGCCAGGAAAACGTGAAAGTGCACCATGTAAAGACGGTGGCACGGCATACTTAGGAACTGAATTATCGATCCATTCATGGTGGATCTGATAGAGGACATGTTAACGATGGACGCAAATGTATTTGCGTCTTCGAATTCGGTTACGGAGGGAAGTTACATGCACTTTAACTCGTACATGGAGACGATGGGGTACTCGTTAGGGGACATACCTGACCATAAAAATTTCAATTACCTCATTCCCTCCTTGTCCCCTATGGACCCATTAGGATATATCTATTTTCATGAGACCATCTATCTGTTCGTATAACATCATCTGTTCTTCTTTCTTTAATCGGGAATGGGAACGTGAACTTGAGCGGGGAATACAAGCTGTGGCGCACAAGCCGCAAATCGCTGGCCCACATTGAAGACATAAACAACAACTGAACACAATGGCCAATATAATCCCTAGGAATGACAATAGCTTCCATCCCCAGGCGGTTATTACACTCCAGAGCCAACCGCACCAAGTCCAGGAGCCTGGGTTCTGATGCATCTGATGGGCAATTTCATGAAGTCTGGTAATAGCCTTATAGACTGATGGCGCGTTATTAGGAATAAACACGCAACAACTAGATCCGATGACTCTAAAAGCTCCGCCCCTATCGGCCAGGATGACGTCAAGGACAAGGCGGTTCTGAAGAACAACAAGTCTCATAGCAGACTGCTCCTCTGTTAAGTTGCCCAAAGCTGAAGTAGTCTCATTCACTACTGCTTCGAAAATTCTGGTTAATTTGCGTATCAGTTTACTGTTGGAGACAGTGCATAAATAGGGAAAGAATCCTTTATTGAAATCTGTATATTGTTCCCATGTGGTTTCAGTAAAATCAACTAATGGAAGATCTCTTTTGTGCCTAGCAAGATTGAGGCGGGAATTTCTGTGATAATCAGATGGGGCTAGAAAAACTGGTGGCAATAGAATGCAATGAAACAGGTACCATCCCAGTCTAGAGGTAAACGTACATAAGCTGTATGACCACAAATGAAATAGGAATGTCGGGAAGCTTTGAATGTAGACTTGCCTTCATCACTGAATTCGACCACAGTAGTGCAATCACTATGGCCTAGATGTACTGAACCATTCTTTCTGACGCATAATACACCTTTAGCTGGTAAAACTGATATGGATGGCAAGTCTGGACTAGTTTCTGACTGAACATTTAGAATCATGAGGTTGAGTGTAAAATTGCCTAATCCATACACTTCATTTTCTAGATCGGTCCCTGTCATTTGTGGGAGACCTTCTTCATCTGGGAAACATGCTTTGTTCATGACAGTGTTCAGGTTTCCCCATATCCATTTGCCTTGGGAAACCCTTGATTCAGAGTCTAAAGAGGATATTAAACTAAACCATGCACCACAGGAACCATTATGTGTAAACGGGTAAGGAAAGAGGGGCAGAGCTCCTTTGTAGTTCTGATAGGGGGGGAGTCGGCCACATATCCAACAGTTAGTAGCATTGTTGATCTGGTGAGAATGGTGTAACATACGAATGAATGTATTGTTGCGCAGCGCAAGTCGATAAGACAGTTCGTGTGGAGGTAGGTCACTAAACGTGTGTTCTGCAGTATCATTAGAAAAAGAATGTGCAATCAGAAAATACATGTACAACATCAAACTGACGCCAATTAACGTAAGACGCAGAAGAAACATAATAATCAGGGTGCAGATGCACCTACTACGGAGATTTTTACAGTAATGATTTCTTTTCAGGATCTCCTGTCTATCTCTCTCTCTATTTGGGTCTAACTTGTACATTGTCAGAAACTGCCTAACCGCTTCACCCGAGGGGGACTTAAACAATTAAACTGTCTGACTTACTAGACCTCAATTTCTGGCGATACTCCTCTTGGGGAGTTTTCTCTAGAAGGGGGAGTTTTGTATCTGTCTCTGGTATGTGAGAGTTCTTTGAATCAGGGTTTGGCGGAAGTCCATGGAATCTTTTCACATGACTGGAGTGCACCCAGCCTTTCCGCCCCTCCAGCTTAACAGCAGTCCTGGTTGTTAACAAAACAATCTTCGGCTCCTTCCAGCGGGGCTCCAAAGGGCTCGTCCTGTCAAAGTTGCGCACGAATACAATATCTCCCGGGACCAGTTCATGTGGCTTCACCTCAGTGTTGTCTGGGAAGGCTGCTGCAACCTGTGAACGACATGATTGTAGTGCAGACATCAAGGAAGCAAGGTAATCTGTCAGCATAGTACTTTCAACATCAGTGATTTTTCTCGGCAGAGGCGTCCCCCACATATTAGGAGGTCTACCGAAGACCACCTCATACGGGGATAGCCCTGTCCTAGAATGGGCTACCATTCTCATATAAAACAGTACAACTGGCAATGCTACTATCCAATCTACGCCTTTCTCCTTACACACTTTGGCAAGGCGAGTTTTTAGAGTCTGATTGTGTCGCTCCACGAGACCTACTGCCTCTGGATGTCGGACACAGTGAAACTTCCACTGGTACCCCAATAGAAGCGAGACCTGCTTCATAAGTTCAGATGAGAATGGCTGACCGTTGTCTGAGTACACGACACGGGGAAAACCGTATCGCGGGAAGAACTCACGAACCAGCTGCCTGGCAGTGGTCGGGGCAGTGTAATCTGGGACGGGATATGCTTCTGTCCATCGGGATAGGGCACATACAACTACGAGGACATACTTGAATCCTCAGCATCTTTCCATCTGGATATAATCCATCTGGAGGACTTCAAAAGGATAGTCAGGAGGATGAAATCCACCTTGCTCTACGGGAATCCCTTTTCCTGGATTGAACTGACAACAGATCATACAGGTACGCACTTTCTGTTTTGCTGCGGCTCGTAAATGCTTGTTAAACCAAAGGTTCTGTACACTGTCTAACATGGCTTTTTCTCCTAAATGTGCTGGACTATGTGCAGTGTTGATGATAACTTGAACCATAGAGTCGGGGAGAAACCATGTGGTCTTTCCCCTCGTCATCCAACCCTGTTCGGTCTGGACCCCTCCTTGTTCAGCCCATTTCTTGATTTCGTCTGAAGTAGCATGTGTCTGTATGTTAATGACATCTAGTGCGGGGTCCCTGACTGTCATGCTGTGTGTCAGTGATGATACGTCAGTCTTTGTCATATCAGTCGTATGTGTATGAGTCTGTGCTGTATGTTTCGCTGTCCGATCTGCAAAGTCGTTACCCTGGGAAATCTTGTCTGTTACCTTTGTATGTGCTTTACACTTCATGATGGCTATGGCTGTAGGAAAATGTATTGCCTCCAACAGTGCTTGAATGAGGGGACAATGTTGGATTTTGGCTCCGTGAGAGGTCAGGAAACCT
The DNA here is from genome assembly GCF_964263255.1 of Lissotriton vulgaris. Taxonomy (NCBI): domain Eukaryota; kingdom Metazoa; phylum Chordata; class Amphibia; order Caudata; family Salamandridae; genus Lissotriton; species Lissotriton vulgaris. Next base: position 903,660,078 of record NC_141687.1, read on the forward strand.
CTTTCTTGCCAGAGAACACCGAAGTCGTGTACGACTCCGAATGCATAACGCGAATCTGTGTATATGTTTACTTTAAGGTTCTTGGCTCGTATGCAGGCTTGGGTCAGAGCAATGAGCTCTGCTGCTTGGGCTGACAGGGTGTCAATGCGATGTGCTTCTATGACTTCCGTTTCAGTGGTCACTGCATATGCGGCTACCAACTCTCCTGTACTTGTTCTCAAACATGAGCCATCCACATAAAGTGTCAGGTCTGGATCGGGTAATGCGACATCTGTCAAGTCTTGTCTGGGTTTCGTAACTGTGTCGACTACATCTACGCAGTCATGTGGAGTAGGATCTGTTGTGCTTGATGGTAAAAGTGTAGCAGGATTCAGTGTATTACAACGTCTGATTTCTATGTGTGGTTGGAATAACGTCAGTTCATAACCTGTCAGTCGTGCTATGGTCAAGTGTTGGGTCTGTGTTCTGTTTAGGAGAACCTCTACAGAATGTGGATCCTGTACTGTCAATTGGTGTCCCAATACAATGGAATCACTTTGTCTGATTGCTAGAGCTGTTGCTGCAACTGATTTCAAGCACGCAGGCAAGGCCTGGGCTACTGGATCCAATGTGCTCGAAAAATAAGCACACGGTCTGTGTTTGTCTGCTTGAAGTTGAGTGAGAACCGACAACGCTGTGCCATCGCGTTCTGTGACAAAGAGTGTAAAAGGTTTGCTGTAACATGGTGTTGCTAACACTGGTGCTTGACATAAGGCTTTCTTTAATTCGTCAAAAGCTTGTGTATGTTCCTGAGTCCAAGGGAGGACAGCCGAAGATGCTGCCTCTTGTGTTGTCAACTGTATAAGTGGTTTAGCTAAAAAAGCATATTGTGGAATCCATTGTCTGCAATAAGAAGTGAGTCCAATAAAGGCTCGTACTTCTTTCTGTGTCTTGGGTTGTGGAAGATGTGCAATTAACTGTATACGATCTGGTGTCAGCTGTCTCCCCTCTTTGGACAGCAAGTGCCCAAGGTACACCACTTGCTGGGCGCAGAATTGTAGCTTCGAAGGAGACACCTTGTGTCCCTTGTCCGCCAAGAAAAACAAAACTGTCAGTGATGCTTGTTCACATTCTGGTTCACTTCGGGCGGTGATCAATAGATCATCGACGTACTGGAAAAGGGCAGTATTAGGAGGCATGTGAATATTGTCAAGTTGTCGTTTAAATGCTTGGCTGTAGATGCTGGGGCTTTCTGTGAATCCTTGAGGGGCGCGTGCAAATTTGAAGCTTCGGCCATTTAAACAGAATCCGAAAAGATACTGGCTTTCCGGGTCAATGGGGACACTAAAGAAGGCGTTCTTCAGATCGATTACAGTAAAGAACGTCGCCTCTGAATCAATAGCTGTCAATAATGAAGAGATGTCTGGGACCACAGGATACTGTGGTACAATGCATTTATTCAATTCACGTAAATCAATCACCAATCGATAAACTGGAGGTGCATTTGGATCAGTTCGTTTAAGAATTGGAATGATAGGGGAATTACAAACATTGGAGTCGGTTTTTACAACCACTCCTTGTGCAATGAGCTCGTCAATGATTTTCAGTAAAGCCACTACAGCATCTGGTGGTAACTTGTATTGTCGGATTCGTGGTAGTATAACTCCTGGCTTGAGTGTGACACGGTATGGAGTAATGTGCATACAACCTACATCAGTGGGGCCTTTCGCCCATAAATGTGCAGGAACATTCTGTAACCTGGGATCAAAATCTCTCAATACATAATGTCCCTTAAAATCACGAAGGAACAGCCTTACTCCTTCCGGAGAACAACAAATTACAGCTCCTAGAGCTTTCAGGGTCTTAATACCAAGCAAGTTTTCTGGACATGATTTCGTGAGCAATAAATCTGTAGTGCGGGACAATGGACCAACTGCAAGGGGAACAGGTTTCGATACTTCATTAACAATAGGCTTTCCTGAAAATCCAAGGGAAACATTCTGTGAGCCTGAGAGGGGTGCCCCTGGAACCTCTTCATGACTGATGGTTGTCCTGCTTGCGCCTGTGTCAATCAAAAACTTTCTATCTTTCCCTAATACCTGACTATGTACATAAGGACCCTCTTGATCTACAGGAACTTCAATAAGAGGCAAGCCAACCTCCCTCTCTAGGCTGTTTCATGTGTACTGCTGATAATCGGGGTAATCAGATTGGGCATACTGGTACATCTGCTGTGTGACATGCTGAGTCGCGGCAATGGGTTGGGGCTGTGGTACCGCTACGGCCTGCTGTGGAACATGCATAGGTTGTACATTTTGTGGAACATGTTGTTGGACCTGCTCCTGTCTGGGCGGACGTGGTCTCTCTTTGGTTTTACCTGTAGCGATATTGTGTTTCAGAACGGTACATTCGTTTACATAATGACCTGGCTGTTTACAATAGTTGCATGTCCCTTTAACTGGAGCCGTCGAATTATTGGACTGTGTCGCGCCCTTTTTCTGACCATCTGCTGGAACTGACTGAGCAACTAACATTTTAATTTTCGTGTCTTTCATACGTCTCTGTTCGTGATCATGTTCCTCTCTAATTCTATTCTGGTGGTATTGTAGCATTTGTAACATTTGGGATGGCGTGTTTGCTTGCCATGTACTCTCGACTTTCAATACACGGTTCTTAACCTGGGGCAAAGAATTCTCAACCAATTTGGTTACGAATAGATGTGGATATGACTTGCTACTTGTTTTCAGGCCACTATTAATGATAAAACATTTCTCGAATCTGGAATAAAAATCACTAGTGTCTTCATCATGTTTCTGTTTACAGGCTGAGATGGAATCCCAATCCTCCTTTTTAGTTGTCAACAATCTTGGCAGAACCTGTACTAATAAACCTGGTAATGCTTTCGTTTTCTCCCCAAGTCCCAAACCTGGGGTTCGACCAGTTTCCTCGGTTTCTAATTCAGCCCAATTAATCTTTTTGTCTCCCACCTCCCATTCTTTTTCTTTTAGTTTCTCGTAAATACCGGCAGGCAGTAACACTTTCAATATTTTCATAATGTCGGGATAGGTGTAATCTCCCATGAGTAACATGTCTTTTATTTCACGGTGGAAGCCTGCAGGGTCTTTATCATGACTGGGCACTATTTTCTTCATTTCCAATAATTCCATTTTGGTTATGGGCGTGTATACGAACACACGTTCAAGGGTATCATCAGGTTTTCGGATTGGATGTACTTCTCGTAAAGGATTCTGTTTGTCTAGGTGATATGGTTGCCTGACTGGGGGTGGAACTGAAACAAGATGTGGAGTCAAGAAAGTTCTATATTTGTGACGTTGTTCTAAAATCATTTCAATTAGATCGGTACCTAGGCCTCTCCATCTTCTCAGGGGTAAGTCTTGCAATAAATTGTATAACGGACCTGGATCAGATGCTTGGTTTTCATACTGTATAATAAGGTGTTGGGTCATGTATATACCAGCTAGTCGCTGTTCTTCTGGAGTAAGACTTAAAAATGTTTGCACTACTGAATCGTCTTTGTATATGCTGTCATCCCCGGCCCACTGTACTGCGGACCGGGCTAGTTCCTGATCACGTAAGGTATTGAGTTCATGATAACCTACTCTTTCTTTCAGTACTTTATCAGTAGTTTGGAATATATGCTCAAGGGAATATCGCTCTGGTATCGGACAAAGGTAACGTTTCTTGTTTTCTGAACGAATGGGTCTGTCAAAGGGCCGATCAAGAGGAGGCGGTCTAGGGAATTTCTCTCTACCTACATATGCTATCATGTCTCTATTTGCTAGTTGCGAGGTTTCAGCTGTATTCTCTGGTTCTTCCTCATCTGAGGTTTCTTTGTCATCTGACTCAAATTGCATTTCAGACTATCGACGAGCATGTATTGCTATTATTTCTTTACGGATCTTTCTAACCATAGCATGTACGCAATTCTCTCTATCATGTTTACATTCTGCAATATTCTGACTCCATTTTGACAACTTCTCCATCTCTTCTTGTGGAAAACCGGACTGATCTTGTTCCCTTATCAAACAATTTATCAAGAATCGCAAAAGTAATGTTTTTGTCTCAACTTTCTGATGTGACATGGCTTCACTAATACTCTCCAGTCTTTCTCCTGTTCTGATAAAATGATATATATTGTCTAGATGGTCTGGCATTTCTGGTAGTAGTATTAAATAATTCGTAACACGTCTTAAACGTAAGGAGGCTAACATCATGGGTCCTGTTTTTCCAGGCACTGTATCATATCTGCAATCCGTAAGATGTTCTTTAAGCTTTTTGGCTGTGGCTGCTTTAGGTGTTCGCAGCATTGCTAATTCTCTCATTGTTGTTCGTTGTACATGTGGCGGGGTGCGGTAACCTCCTGTAGCGCCTCCTGAGGCGGAGGCTTGAGCATAACCTGGCTGTAGGATCGGTATCTGTAACGGGGTTGGACCCTGAACACCGCCGGGCCCAAAGGGATTCAGCGGATGAATACCAGGGGGAATAGTCACTGGAACCTGGGGACGTGGAGGGGTTTGCTGTTGCGGACCTGGGGGCAGATTATTGTCAGCAGGTGGTACAGTGGTACGGGAGGTGCGGGTACATTGGCAGGTGCATTGGTATATGCCGGAGCTACGTCGTCTAAATAGGAAGAAAGGAAAATGTCTGCTGCGGTCTTATGACGTACTTTAGTCGGAACCAATGGAGGGGGCAGTTCTTTCGGTATTTCCGGGGTCGCCTTGGGCAGGCCCTCGGCCAGGACTGGATACAGTCCTGTCATAATGGCATTACTCTGTCTATCGTGTTGTTCCATTCTAACTCGTTCTCCTTCTTCTAGTAGTTCTTTTTCTTTGGCTTTTTCGGAATCCTCTCTACTTTTCTCTGCTTTCCTGAGTGCTTTCTCTGTCCGTCTATGTGACTCTTTACGCCATAATTCAATGGCATCTTTCTGTGACTGTCTAGCTTTCTTTTTCCATAATGCTTCTTCTACTCTCATGATGCACTCGGCATCCCATGTCCCTGTAACGGGCCATCTCTGATTCTCTGCCAGGTCTTTCGTATAATCCACCCACAAGTCTAGATACAATATGGCATCTAAGCCGTGCTTGTGGTACATAAAATGCCCAGGAGTGTCCCTGGGTGGGATGGGAACTGCTTCTTCGAGTATCCCTTTCCTAGTCCCTATCTGTCGTAACTTCGAGAACAAAGGCATTGCTACCCCTAAATTGGACACAAACACAATGAACACAATAATATATGCAAACAGTCACTCATACCACGACATTAAACACATTGAAACAATTCGAACAGATATTGACTACCCACTAATTCTATAACGAGAACAAAATTGAACCTTTGAATACAAGAATAACTCGATGTACTGCTAAACAGCACAGATACACTGCTAAAACAGTGCAGACCGGATCTGTGTACCCAAACCCGTCTTGACTGGATACAAATTAATGCACCCGTCTTGATGCGTCCCCAGCAACGGTACTCACCGGGAAGCACGGAACGGAAGGCCTCGGAAACTCGACTGGACTGGACTGACGTCACTGCTTCTGCTGCGCACTACGCATGCGCCTCGACACTACAGGTGGGCCTCTCGATACCTCGGACACTGCTCTCTCGGCTGGGCTCTGGTCGGGATCCTCCGCACTCCTCACCGCCTCGTCTGGATGTCGACCGCAGTCTCCGTCACCTCCGTGGGCCTGAGGGAGATACAGGAAATCCTGCAGATGCGCATGGGGTCCGTCACGGCCGTGGCAGGGGGCAAGGCCTGCGACGTATCACCGGCGCGTGGGGTGGGGGAGGGGTCCCTGTTCGGGCGCCAAATTATGTGGTAAATATTTTACCGTATACGAGTTTGCCATATAATTACAAATAAAAGAATAGCTCAATAAAATGAGAGGCAGAGTCCAGGGTGTCTGAGTCTTAAAGGGCTTTAATTCAGAATGACTCGAGTCAATGGAGATCTATTCCATCAATACAAGGGTTCGGATATGCAAGGGAAGATGTCAGGAAAGATGTCAACGATTTATTAACAGTACATGACATATATACTAAAATGACACAATGGCAGTGAATACAGTAGGCGTGACAAGTGAAATGTATATGATAAGAACACATGTGCGTAGCAAAAAGGCGTGAACATGGGTGGGTACAGAGGCGTGTACTAGAAACGTCACAGAAAAGTGTCACAAGTGGGTGTATGCTTAGAGAATTCTTGCAGAGTCAGCTGAAACCTGTGGCCTGAATGCGCGCGCAGCTAATATGACGTGTGATTGACGTGCATCTGGAGGAAGCTAAGAGTCTGACTTTTAACACTAGTAGAAGAGACAGACGTCTGGCATGTCAGATCGACCTGTTCCTATAGCATGTCTGATATCTTGTATTTGGAGGATGTTTAATCTGGAGTAAAAGGTCTTTCGGGCAGAGGCTATTCTATACTAGATGTATGCGTGTCTAGGTGCAATGCGCGGAGCCAGGGCCTACCATGGTAACGGGAGCAATGAATTACATGAGGAGGACAGGAAGGCTTGGCCCTTTACTCTGCAGCCGGGGAGTTGTTTACTTATTTCACTAGACAGGAATGTGTTTTCGAGGAGGCTAAGCTGGCTACACTGATAACTTGAAGGCAAAATACTGTTTGGCAGGCAGGCCAGGCCGAGCCGGGCACCGCTCGCTTGGCAGGAAGTAAGGCAGAGGTCAGGGATGCATTTCGTCTCCACGTTACAGCTTTCGGAGACAGAGACAGAAAGTGGTTCAATGGCAGGAATCAGGGCCTAACTCAGAAGAGCCAGGAAAACGTGAAAGTGCACCATGTAAAGACGGTGGCACGGCATACTTAGGAACTGAATTATCGATCCATTCATGGTGGATCTGATAGAGGACATGTTAACGTTGGACGCAAATGTATTTGCGTCTTCGAATTCGGTTACGGAGGGAAGTTACATGCACTTTAACTCGTACATGGAGACAATGGGGTACTCGTTAGGGGACATACCTGACCATAAAAATTTCAATTACCTCATTTCTCTTCACAGGAGGTGTAATGTTCTAAAAATGATAGTCCTTCCAAAATTCCTTTATATGTTCAGAACAATTCTCCTTGAGTTCGCTTCTATCTCTTTCACCAAATTAGAGAGGATCTGTTCTAGATTTCTCTGGGGATATGGAAGACCGGGAAGGGCATACACGAAGATGGTTTTACCAAGACATCGTGGGGGTTGGCATATCCCATACTTCTTGATGTGTTACTGGGCCGCTATGCTGCAAAATATGGGTCCCCTTGTAGTTGGGGCTAAGGCTGAGGTTCCCCTTTTTCATTGACCGCCCATTCAGTGGCGTAGCTAGGGGAGGGCTGGGGGGGGGGGGCGGTCTGCCCCAGGCGGCACAATTTTGGGGCTGCCGCGTGGCACTGGTGGCCTGTTGCGGCCTTTATAATTTATTTGGGGAACACTGTGTCCCCAAATACATTATACAGGACGCGCACGGCCCAGTTTGAAAGTGCGCGCTGCGCGCACCTGACCTGCTACTGTTATAATTGCGGCAGTCACAGTGCTTCAAATATTGCTGCCACGACGTCCCGGTCCCGCGTTTGAATTTGCTGAGGAGCTCAGCTCTTGACTGTTGGGCCAGCAGGTCCGTCCCAGCCTCCAGGGCCATCAATCAATCTTGTAGCGCGCGAGCGCTACCAATGACGGCCCTGGGGGTGACATTAAATGATTTATTATCTTCGCCAGCCCTGCCCTCGCGTCGCGATGAGAACAACGTAGCAGTGACGGGTCACGCGTTTCACCGCTATGCGCTCTTGCGCTCGTTTTGGCCTGGGGTAGTCGGTGCTGTGCTGCTCTCTGGGCGATTTGCTGGATATCTGGCTGCTGATTAAGTTTGAATCAACCTCCCCTGGAAGCCTGGTATAGAGACCCTCGAGCGAGTCACGAATGAGGTAAGAGGAGAGCTTTCAGGGGGCAGAGGGGATATTTAGTGAGTGGCAGCATGGCTGCCAACAGGGCTTTAAGTGGGATGAAAAAACTGGGGGGTGGTCTCACAAAGGGTGTGGCTGATTTAATTAAGGGCGTGGTTTTAAAACACTTACACTAAAAAGCTGTGTTTATCATAGTGTGCCAACTGACTTGTATATAGCTGTTTCTGTCATTGCATTCAGATATGTGACACAAGAAGTATCATTTGGGGTCTGTAAAAGATATTGGCAGCGGAAAAGGAAAGGGTGGGATGAAGAAGTGCATCATTGATTGTAGCTTTTTGATGTTTCAGTGGTTGATGTTTTAAATTGACTTTTTTATGGAAATAGCCTGAGCGGTTGTTCGTGGGAAATGAGAATTGACTGTCATGAAGCATGGAATATATTTTCCTAATCCATGTGATATTTACCCTTATCCACTTTGGTTTGTAAATGGAGAGTCTAAAGTTATCTTGAGAGTTTAAGGATTTCCTTGTAGATCTTTGTTAGCCCATAGAGTGTTTGGTAGTCTAGCCTTTCTCCAACTCATTTTTAAGCACTCCTCCAGTGTCTCCCGTTGAGTGATATGTTCAAATGTTCTTCAGAGTTTTTGTTATGATACGCTTTACAAGGCCCTGTCATCTTGAACGCATTGACGATGGTGATAATGTGTTGTCAGGCACTGGTGAAAACCTGGATCTCTTTCATCTTTGAGCTTCACCATATTCATGGTTCTAACTGCAGATTCTTCACCCTGTGACTACTCCCCAGCACCAGACTGGATCCAGAGATTTTTTCTCAGCTATTCCCTTGCACATTGATTGGTTCCATTGTGCGGCTCTGTATCCGTTCCGTCCCATCCTGAAAGTGATGCCAGGACCCTACATAGCCGCCCCCTCCATGCACTGACATTAGTTCCTTTCTTTCCATGGCATGGATCCCGAGCTCACTCACTTGATTTCAGTGCCAGACATTCCAAGAGCCTTTCTTACCCTTTAATAAAGCACTGAAGGACACACTAATGCCAGTAATTTGCACCCCAGTTAATAAACAAATAGCCAGAAGGCATAAGCCAGCTTCAGGGGGGCCATTCTTTCTCCTGTAACACCCAACACTGGAAAGTTTAAATTTTCAGGCCTCCACCAGCAGGCTGAGCCATACACCCCACAAGACGCGGAGTTGTAATGCATGGAAGTGTTAGGCTGATGCATATTGGCAAATTGCCTAGGGGTTATTCCGATGCAGATAAAAAGTGTCTTAAGAGTGTGGTAGGTGATTATAAAATAGAGGTCGGTAAAGCCATTTTATGCTAATAATATTCTTGGAGCCAACAATGGGGCAAAAAAGGGTTTTGAAATTCTTCGGGGACTAACAGACTTGGATTGCTCAAAGCAAGAAGTTACATCTTCCTAGGAACTCTGTGATGATCTGTCTGATTTCTTTGATAAAAATATCAGCAAGATTTTGGAGGACAATATTACATCTGTTAAGACAGCATCCCCTGATCTGAGACACTGTTCAGAGCTGTGACCAGAGCTTTACCGAACTATCAGTGCTAAGTGCCACTATGACCCTAATGGACTCTGCTGACAACCATGATGGCAGGCTTAACCTGTGATGCTATCTCGGAGAAGACCTTCTTAGATATCACCTGGTCCACTACCTCGGGATCTCCCTTGGATCCCCTAACCTCCGAGGATATATAAATAGCTTTTCGATGATCTCACTATTCCTGCACTGCAGGTGTACAATCAATCTTTGAAGAGGGGTGTGGAACCTCAAGTCTGGAAGAAAGCAATTGTCTGTGTGTTCTCTCTTGTACTGCCAGTCTTGCCGGTCACCGGTGTATTCTACTGTGTAGCCTTGGACCGCGTCATGAATGTGCATGTAACTTGCGTGATCGAGGTAACTATTAGCGGCAATACTACGTGTCTCTCGAACCTCTTTCAAGTGCTCGCCGTCCTTTTTCCCCAGCACCCCAACCCCTCCCCCATCCCCCCCTCCAGAGGCGGCAATCCGAGGGATAGCCCCGGGCGCCACAAGCTCTAGCTGCGCCTCTGCGTCCATTTATGAATTTGGGTTGGTAAATGGGACCAATTCTTGTTTAGTTAGGGTAATAGAGCCCAGTTACTTAAAAAAAAAACAAGTTTAAGATACTTAAAGCTGCGTATGCAGTATGGGAACAGATTAAACGTAAGTGGCACATTTTAAGTCTTAATGTCTATACCCCCTTTTCTGCCTCTGGGTTGCTCCCTATAATCTTCCGGGATCAAGTCACATTTAGATGCGGCTTAAAGGAAGTATGGTGCCCTGGGGATTTGTTTGATGAAGGTCAACCTCTGTCTTTCTTAGATTTACATGAGAAGTTTGGTTTAGATAAATAAGATTTTTTCAAATACCCGCTAATCCATCGTTTTTTGGGTCGGACGGAGTCAGGAATGGATAAACAGTACGTTATAATCCCCTTAATTGAAAAAATTAGGAAGAAAACCCAAATAGGACAGCTATATCAACAATTGTTGGAAATACTCCCGGACGGTTTGGGTACATGGAATACAAAATTGGTGAATAAATTGGGAGCTGAGGGTATAAATATAGAAAAATCGCTCGATTTGATGAACCAGGTTTTAATGACTTGGAGATTACGAAGTCAGCACTATATGGCTACCTTTGATTTATACTATACCCCTGGTGAAATTGCAAAACGGGGGGCAACAAAGGGGGATAAATGTAATAGGTGTGGAGTGCGAGCTGCGGACTCAACACATATGTTTTTTACTTGCCCAAGATTGGGGCTGCTTTTTCATGAGATAGAGAATTTCTTAGCTACAATTCTTGGAGCTCCAATCATAATTACTGGGGAATTAGTACTTATTGGTGTAAGATCTGATAGGGAGGCTAATTTAAGATCGAAATCTAAAACTGCTTTGCTATTTATAGATATGGCTTTGGTACGTGCCTGTATCATTAATGAGTGGCTCAGTCCTGACCCACCAACTTTTACCAACTGGCGGTCAAGATTATTATTTGCAAAGGAATAACCTGCACACCTATTGCTTTATATTCACTTTTAACAATGTGTAGTTTAAAGTAATCACTACGTCATCATTGGTGCAACCCTGCGTGTCTCTTACTAGCCCCTGTCAGTTGTACTAGATAGTCCTATTTGGTCAAACACAAATGTATTTGAGTGCTAGGGTGCACTGTTCAAGTAGCCCTATAAGGTGCTCATTTACTTCAGTATATAGTTATTAACATCCTTTTCTGAATTATCTTGTGAAGTTTTTTAGATAATTCAGAAAAAGATGTTGATCACTATATACTGAAGTAAATGAGCACCTTATAGGGCTACTTGAACAGTGCACCCTAGCACTCAAATACATTTGTGTTTGACCAAATAGGTCAAGATTATTAGCCACGTATAATTTTGAACCGTCAATCTATAAGACCAAAGGGAGAAGGAAAATGGATATGGGATGCAAAATCTGGACTTCAATAACGAATTGGAGTCAATGAATTTAGGAAAAGGATTGAAGGATTGTTTTAGTATTGTTTATATTGTTTGGCTTTTTAAGAACATACTGATGTTTAAAAAAAAATATATATATATATATATATATATATATATATATATATATATATATATATTCAAAAGTGCTCGCTTCAGCCACCAACTCCAAACGGGTCAGAAAAGAAAACGAGGCAGACCCTTCTCAGTGCAGTTATTAGTTTATTTCACACACCAGTCCTCACGACGCGTTTCGGCAGATCCCTGCCTTGATCACATGACAGCACGTCAGTGAAGCACATCCCTTTTTAAAGTGCAAGTGCCCATTACTAAACATAGAAGAGGTATTGACATATATACATAACGATAGTTTGTCCTTCTATAATCTTTGTAAAAAAAAACTTTTTTCCGTTTTTGCAATTATACGTGAAATACATTTGTGCAATATGGGTAATACATGGTTATTTGTATAATTAATAGAATTAAACATGCTATAATAGCCACCAATAATACTTGTAAAATACAATTTCACTCTATGCCTCTGCTCCAATGATTTGTATAAATACATATATGAGCCTAATGTTTATATTGCTGAGAATAACCACGATTGCCTGAATGTATCTTTTTTCATTTATCGAAAGTATATCTAAGTTTATACTCTTGTTTATGCTCTCTTCTCTAATTCATAATGTTGTGCTTCCCTGGGAACAACCCTTAATTTGCCTATTCAGTGTTTTACACCAAAAAGTGCTTTGTGAGTGCTTATAAATAATAAAGTGCTAATATGTGCAATCTTTTCATATGTGCGGTTTGTATCAATATTCTTATATTTCGATGACGGTCGGCAATTTTCACACCAATTGGGATACAGGTTAAATGGACTATCATTTTACTGGGCTTATAAAACATGGGGGCATATTATCAAGGGGGTTTATCTCCGCTTTTTTGGCTTTAAAAGCCAAGAAAGCGGAGATAAAATTATCTCCCTATTACGTAGCTGCCGCTAACACCAGTTAGCGACAGCTAGTAGGAGATAGAGATCATCTTGGGCCCCACTTTGCATGTCAGTGATATTGATCACTAATGATATGCAAAGTGGGGGGCGTGGCCAAGCAGCATGGCCGACAGGACGTGAGCTCTGCCAGCTCCCGTCCTGCGGACCCGAAAATCCTGTGGATAATCCTGCCCAGGCTCCGGTGTGCCATCCTGAGCGACCGGACATACTACGGAAGGTGCGGGGACCAGTCTGGCCGAATCTCGGCTGGCGGAAATAACGGAGTGGCCGCGGAGAAGCCCCGGTGATTGGAGAGCGGCCGCCTCACCTACGCGAGCCCGTGGTCTGGGCCTGGTCGGCCGGGAGTGGCCATAGCCTGAGGTGCTTCGGTGGGCCGGCGGGGGACTTGAGGTGATTGTCCCGGGCCTGGACGCTGACCCGGGGGGCGGAGCCGCGAGTGGAGGAGCAGCGGACGGTGCCGGCCCGAGAGACGTCCCTGGAGAAAGCTCGGCCCAGGTGCAGATGACCGCGAGCACCGGCTGGCGGACAAGGGGGTCGGAACCCGTGGGGACGCCTCGGCGTGCGCTTGCCTGACTGTGCGGCTGCCGGCCTGGACGAGGGTCTACCGCCCCGGAGCGGGGGACCGACTGGAGAGCTGAGGACCGGAGCGTGCCCCTCCCCCACCGGGCCGCCATCTTGGGGTCGGTCGTCGGACCGTGGACACCGGAGTGACCGGCGGCGCCTGCAGGCCCAGGTCCCAGAAGTAGCAGCTGCGTGGCCGTGAGGTGAGAGCGGGCTGGGGGCTCAGAGGAGCACAGACAGGCGGAGTGACCGGCGCAGTCACGAACGCTGAGCCCCTGCCTGATCACACGAGGCCGGCACAGTTCTCCCGGGCCTTTCTGCATCCTGGAGCACAGGGGGGGAGGGGCGCAAGACCCCCCCACTGATTACCGGTGGGGGCCCTGGGCCGCAGAGGACTCCACTGGTCGAGGGGCGCAGATTGGACTCCAGATTGCGGAGCCGAGATGGGGCGCCTGGGGGACCCCCCCCTTCCTAACTGATAGCGGGGAGATCAGGGCGCACAAACTGCTCAGCCCATACTAGCCGGAGGTGGAGAGTGGAGTGACCTCCTCCCTGTGGAGCCCGGCTGGACGAGGGGACACAGCGCCGCACTCACTGGGGGCCACAGGGTACCTTGACGAGACCGCACCACCCAGCTGGCGTGGTGTGGTTCCCGGATTTCTCCTTGCTGGGGCACAACGCTTCCCGAAAGTGCCTGCACTCTCTGGGCCTTGCCTGTAACAGGAGTGTTGGGGGAGTGTGGAAGCCGGACTGACCGTGCGAGGCTGGGTGCTTGAGCGCGACTCCGCACGGAACTCTTCACAGACTGGGTGGAGGCGAGATTGGGCTTGCTGCTGCTTTGAAGCCATCCCTGCGTTGGGATCAACCCGAAGATGCGTAAGGACAGGGCGTCCCGATCGTCACAGGCTTACACGATCACCCAGTATACCACGCAGAGACTGCAGCCCCAACGGATTACACGCCAATCAGGCCAGGATGAGGATCCTGGGGGCTCCGGTGAGCCCACCCGTGCGGAACTCCTAAAGGCTATCCAGGGCTCCCACACGGCGCTGGAGAGGCAAATAGAAACAGTCTCCATCGACGTCAATCTCCTGCGGACGGACCTCCGCAAGGTGGCGGACAAAGTCACGGAGGCGGAGGCCAATATCGGGCAGCTGCAGGGGGAGATAGCCTCTCTCCGGAAGACGGTCACACACCTTACAGCGGCGACTGGTGCCTTAGAACGGAGAGCTGAGGACGCGGAAGGGAGGGCGCGTCGCAGCAACATTAGAGTCTTAGGGGTGCCGGAGAGGATGGAGGCGGGAGATCCTGAACGTTTCCTGGAAACATGGATTAGAGCGAAGCTGTGCCCGCAGGGTCTCTCGGAAGTGTTTGTCATCGAAAGGGCTCACCGGGCCCTGGTTCCCCCGCCGCAGCCGGGGGCCCCGCCGCGAGCTCTGATCGCCAAGATATTGAATTATCGGGATCGGGACTGCATCCTGCGAGCGGCGAGGGAAAAACCGGACCTAACCATTGAAAATAGCCGGATTTCAATATACCCAGACTATACCCACCAGGTTCAGGAGATGAGGAAATCCTTTTTGGGGGTTAAACAGAAGCTCCGGGCGATGCAGTTGCAATACATGCTGCTGTACCCTGCCAAACTCAAGGTGCTGGCACAGGGCAAGGCACACTTCTTTGAATCCCCGGAGGAGGTGTGGGAATGGTTGGAGGTCAGGGGAGACGGGGTTCCACCGGGAGCCCGTGGTGGATCCAAGGAGACATGGGGGAGCCGACCCCAGCGACAGCGGAGGCCCCGAGGCGGACGGAGACGACGCTCTACATCGGAACACGCTGAGGAACCTAGAATCACGGTTGGGGCTGATGGAGGAATGCTCCTGGAACCCTTGCTACAGGCCCGCCGGAACCTACGGAAATCCTGGTCCCAGACACGATACCAGCTGCGGTGCCGGACATGACACCATCGGACCTGGTGATTCAGGAATCTGGGGGAGCTGGGGCCCTGGAGGAGAATGGCCCGCCCTGAGGTGATGTAGGAGCCGTATATACTTTATCTCTGGATGGCTGCTGTGGCTCCCGGGGTGGAGAGGAGTATGGGTGGACACTGGTTTGACATTGTTACAGGAGCCACCAGACATTGCATTTAGGGGGGGGAGAGGGGGGCCGGCGGACTTACGGTGTGGGAATTGATTAATGTTCGGGAGTCGGGGGTACAACTGTTGGAATTGGTCCTGTATGGTCGACTACAGTTGGTCCGGAGCCGGGAGAATTCAATACATGCATCGGGTCATGCGGGGAGCTGGGGGGGGGGGGGTGTATGCAGTTAATAGTTGTGTGAGTGTGTGATGGGTTGTGAGGGGTGTGTGGGGAGGCTGTGCACGTCCTGGCACCAGCGGGGGAAGGGCGGGTTGACAGGTTGGGTTGTTGTCGTTATTCTGCTCGTGGGCGGGGGAGGGGGGAGATGTTCTGCTGATGTTGCAATGTTGGGGGGGTGGGAGGAGGGGGGGAAACTATTTAAAAATGTTGGTATAGGCATCATGTGTATCACTGTTCAGGCCCCTAGGAGGCGGTATTTTGGCAGCAGACTGCATGGCCCGGCTGGGCACTTACAGGAAACATGGGGTACAAATTTTTAACGTGGAATGTGCGTGGGTTGGGCACTTGTACCAAACGATATAGGGTCCTATCCTTCCTTCGGCGGCATGGCATATCGATTGCATGTTTGCAAGAGACGCATCTGGATGAGGAGGGGGCACAAAAGCTTGCTAAAAAATGGAGGGGTCAGGTCTTCCATTCTTCCTTTTCGACGTATGCGCGTGGGGTCTTGATCTGGGTAGCGCCCGGAGTCCCCCTCGCGGTACAGTATGCGGAGGCGGACACTGAGGGTCGGTACCTGCTGCTGAGGGTGCTGATGAATGGCAGGGACCTTACGCTACTTACTACATATGCGCCTAACGTAGATGACGCGACCTTCTACCCACGAATGCAAGACGTCTTAGTGTCGGACGTGGACAGCCCTCTCCTGTGGTTCGGGGACTTCAAATGCGTCTTGGACCCGGTCCTGGATAGGCATCCTCCCCGAGCGGGGACGAAGCCTCGCATGACGGCGAGACTGCGCGAGGTCATGGCAAACTTGGGTGCGGTAGATGTGTGGCGCCAGAGTCACCCGTCACAGAAATTGTACACTTGTTACACCCCTACACACGACACCCATAGCAGGCTAGATAGGGTCCTCGCCGCAAATATGGATGCGTTGTACGCCCTACAGGTCACCCACCTGGCCCGCTTCCTGTCTGACCACTCCCCGGTGTTGTGCGCTACGCAGGACGTCGACCAGCCTTGCCACCCTCGTACATGGCGGATGCTCGCGGACCTCCTACAGGACCCGTTGGGCAGAGATCATGTGCAGACTGCACTCACTACTTACGTAGACCTGAATTGGGAGGGAGACGACGTGCCCCTGTCGATGAAATGGGAGGCTCTGAAGGCAGTGGTACGGGGTGAGTGCATGGCTCTCACCTACGGAGTCCGCCGACAGCTGACCCGCGAACTGCGAGAGGCCGAAGACTCCCTGCGGACTCGGCAGGCCTCACCGAACCCTGGGGACCCAGAACTAGCCCTGGAGCGGGAAGCCCAGGCGCAAGTGCATGATATACTTACGCGCCTTGATAGATACACGCTGGGTCAATTTAGACAGCGCATCCACAGGGAGGGGGACAAATCCGGCCGGTTATTGGCCTGGATTTTGAAGAAGGAAGCGACCCCGGTTCAGATAGCGGCCCTGAGGGGCCCTGATGGAGTCATGGTCCATTCGGAGTCAGGTATATTGCGGGTCCTCAAAACACACCTGCAACAGGTGTATACGGCTGATCCGCTGGTCACGGAGGCATCCTATCAGTCTTACATCCGAGGAGTGACTCTCCCGGCCCTTCCGAGAGAGGCCGCGGAGGAATTAGATGGGGCCTTGACACTCCACGAGGTGCGGGTGGCGATGGCAGGCTTACCGACGGCGAAATCCCCGGGGGGAGGCGGGTTTCCCTCCGAGTTTTACCACGCATTCGGGGATGTCCTTGGCCCCCTCCTCCTCCAGGTCTTTCATGCGGCGCTGGAGGAGGGCGCTCTTCCACCCACAATGTACCAGGGTGAGATCTGCATGCTTCTAAAGCCGGGAGGTGATGGACATGACCCTGCGGCGTACCGCCCTATCACAATGATTAACACGGATGTCAAGATCCTGACCAAACTCTTAGCCACTCGGTTGGCGCCGTACATGGTCCAATTGGTTCACCAGGACCAGTGTGGGTTCATCCCCGGACACAACACCGCGATGAATCTACGGCGATTAACCCATATTATGCATGAGGTGCGCGGTAGGGAGGACCCCCAGGTCCTGGTCTCAATAGACTTGGCCAAGGCATTTGACACGGTTAGCTGGGGGTACCTATCGGAGGTGCTTCAACGGGTGGGACTGGGGCCCGTGTTTCGCAAGTGGATCCAGATACTGTATCGGGCGCCTCGAGCCAGAGTCAAACTTGGGGCCGCATGCTCGGAGGACTGGGCGTTGGGGAGAGGCACCCGCCAGGGATGCCCCCTCTCGCCACTCCTGTTCGCCCTGGCAATTGAGCCATTGGCGGTGGAAGTCCGCACCACGATGGCCCAATGGGGAATCAAGGTGGGGAGTAATGTTCATACCGTGTCCTTGTACGCGGACGATGCTCTATTTTATTTAACATCTCCGCAGGAAGCGCTACCGGTTTTGCTTCAGATACTGGACCGTTTTGGCGCGGCATCGGGCCTGCGTATCAATGCAGGGAAGTCCCTGGTCTTCCCCCTAGCGGGATGTGATGTGGACGCACGCGGGGACTTGCCACGCCTGGGGCTGCGATGGGAACTGGAGGCCTTCCGCTATCTGGGGATACAGGTGGCGGCGTCGGACGAACAATTGCTGGCCCGCAATGCGGACAGGGTGGTGCGGTCCCTACAACAGTCGGTGGCATTCTGGAACACGTTGCCTCTCTCCCTGATGGGACGACTGGCAGTGGCGAAAATGGTGATGCTGCCGCGAGTGCTATATGTGTTGCAGAATTCACTGTGCCCACTTCCCCCGCGGTTGTTCCGCACTCTCATTACGCTCCTTACGTCCTTACTCTGGGCGGGCAGGCGTAGTAGGGTTGCTTTACACACGGTTGTCCGGAGCTGGGAGGAGGGGGGGTTGGAGGCGCCGAGATTCGACCTCTATTACTATGCGGCTCAGCTGTTGCCAGCGGCCAGGTGGTTCGCGGATGCGGACACCTGGGAACTACGGCTCCTCGCGGGGAGCGCGGATGAAAGAACAGTACAGATGGCCCTGATGCGAGGCAGGGGAGCGGACGCGACACTGCCGTATATAGTGCGCCACACCGCAGCCATTTGGCAACGTGTGGTGGAAAAAGTCCTACAGAGGGCACCCCTTCCACAGGGAATTGCCGATATGGATTATGGCCCCAGTGGTGGACATGGAGGTACACATGCCATTCCATGAATGGAGAGCGGGTGGGTGTGAGCTGCTGGCGGATCTCTACCCGGACGACACGTTCCTATCTATCGAACGGGCGACGGAGACGTTCGGTCTTGGTGAGGGCCAATTTCTACAGTACAGGGGCCTCCATGCGCTGGCTCGAGACACTTGGCCGCAGTTCCCGGATGCGCCATCTGTGTCCCATACCCTCAATGTCATCCTTTCCTGTGGTAGGGGCAGGAAGCTGATAACCCTATTGTACTCGGCCATGCGGCTGGACTCCACCCCGCCGGTGCCCCCGGCGTGGGCGGCTTGGGAGGCTGACCTGGGAACTGTGCTGGACCCGGCACAGCGCAAGCGCATCGGTACCCTCACCCGGAAGGTGTCGTGCAATGCACGGTTCAAACTGACACACTTTAACTTTTTACACCGAACTTATGTGACTCCGGTTACCTTGAAGCGTATTGCCCCGGACAAGCGCGATGACTGCCCTAGGTGTGGCGCGTCAGGTGCGTCATTCCTTCATCTGGCGTGGGAGTGTCCGCTGGTTCGCACCTTCTGGCAATCAGTAGTGGCACACATTCATAAGGTTACTGACCTCCGGATGGAGCTGACCCCCCTTCACTGCTTGTTAGCCTTAGTCCCCAAGCCCAGGAAGTGTAATTTGTCCTACAAGATGTTGCAACTGCTTTTAGTACTGGCAAGGAGGAGGGTGGCCATCACATGGATGGGACAGAGGGCCCCGGAGATGTCACAGTGGCTTAGAGATGTGGGGGAATGGACCCTGGCGGAGGAAACCTTTATGCAAACAGTGCGTAGGGATGAGAAGCTGCAGGACGACCTGCTTGCGTGGAGAATGATGCGAGAGGTGGGAGAGGCAGCCGAGGACTCGGATGGAACAAGTGCGGAGTTGTTCACCCCCGGGGACACAGGGTCTGAGGATGAGGGTGGTGGGGAGGGTGAGGATGGGCAGTGAGTCAGGGGAGTGTCTGACCGCGCACGCACATGTAGGATACACCTGAGAGGAATTGTGTCTTGGTATCTGCAAGTTTCATGCCTAATATACGTAATGATCGCTGCCTTTTTCTGCCGATAGGAGTGCCATAATGAGGTGAACGACCTGTGTACACATGTTTTAGTCACGAATGCCGAAGTTTTGGGGGGAGGGCTCCATTGGGGAGTTGGGGGGTCATCTGTATAAAAGAAAAAATAAAAGCGGATTAGAATATCCTGCCGCGCAGTTACATGGCTAGGTCCAAGACCTGGCTTCCTTGTTACCACCTATCGCCGCCCGGCCTTCGGGTTGTGGGCTGAAGGGCCGTGTACACAGCAGTATGTTATTGGCCATAATGTCGTTGATTTTTTGTAACTGTCGGCGCAACTGTTATATACTATCATTGTCTGCGACAAAAATAAAGTTTTAAAAAAAAAATGATATGCAAAGTGGGCGTGCCAAGATGTTAGTGACTGTATACAGTCGCTAACATCGCTATCTCCTATTACCATCTTTTGGAGATATTCGCGCTAAGCGCGAATATCTCCAAGCTAACACCTGCCCTGAGCAGTTCTTAGCCATGTTATCCAATGGGAGGTGGATAACATGGCTAAGAGCATTAGCTCGGTAATGCATGAATATCGCTGACTTTTCAGCGATATTCATGCTTTGCGGCGATTTTTATCGCATTTGCGTTAAACCTTGGTAACACCAAGGTTTATTTGCGGTAAAAATCGCCGCAGCTCAGCGGTACATTTTTGTCTCTAACCAAGCAATAGCGATAATTATCGCTATTGCTTGGTAATATGCCCCATGATTCCCACAATTAATTTCTAAAAAACATTTCAATAAAAAATCTCTTAAAAATCAATTTCATGTTTAGATAGCTAAAATGTCAATCCATTTAAGATCTTTAAAACCCAACATTTAATTACACATAGTAAAAAAATATATATATGGTTTCAACTGTTAACATTCCCAATTGGTTAAAATGATTGTCAAATCATTGCATAAAATTACATAATTTACAGATCTACTTCATACACCGGGTTCTAGTTTTCTCTCACATTTTTACTTGCTCCCTATAGCTCTCATATTCAGACAATCTTCCTCAGTTTGTGGATTGTTATATTGACAGCATGCTGTATTAATCTTTTTCTAATCCAAGTAGGTGTACAGATCTTCCCCCATGTTCAACCCATTTGGTTGTTTGCTATCTAGTAGCAGTATGTAATGGGTCTCAAGGCGACGCAGTGCCCCTTCCCTATTACCTCCCCTTCTTTGTACTGGCACATTGTCTATCAGGTAATATTTCAGATCTTTGGGTTTTCCACCATGGTATTCTTTGAAGTGGCGGGCTACTGGATAGCTAGGGTCACTGTTAGTTATCGCCCTGATATGTTGCAATACTCTCTGATATCCAGGAAGTTTTGTACTTCCTACGTACCTGAGACCACAGCTACATTCTAGAACGTACACCACATATTCATTTCTACATGTTAGATGTTGTCTGATCATATATGGTTTGGGACTGAAGGCTGTCATATACGACGTTGTGTTTTTTCCATATGTACAGGCTTTACAGCTGATACATTTGAAAAATCCTTTTCTGGTACTGAGTCAGTCTGTGGTATGTTCACATTCAGGGCTGCTCGTGACTAAAATGTCTGCCATTGAAGTCGATTTTCTAAATGTTACTATGGGCTGTTCAGATAAAGATTTCCCAATGATGGGGTCATCTTTGACTATGTGCCAATTGTTCTTAAGTATCTGGCGCAGGGACTTATGCTGACGATTATATGTTAATATAAGTCTTGGGTTCCCATCCATTTCTGCTGTGTTAGATTTGCGGGATTCCAAGTCTTTGTTACTGTTTAACAATAAGTCCTCCCTCGATCTAGTTCTGGATTTTTTAATTGCGCTCTTGATAGATTTAGCACTGTAGCCCCTTTCAATAAATCTCAATTTACTTGCCTGCTGATTCTTAAAAAGTTCTACTTCACTACTACATATCCTACGTAGTCTGAGCATTTCCCCATAGGGGATGCTTTGGATAAGATGAACAGGGTGAGCACTTGTTGCGTGCAAAAGTGTGTGTTCCAGATGTTTCTTTCCTGTATAGTGCTTAATGTTTGGTTGTCTGTTCTAATCAGGACATCAAGGAACGGTATTTGTTCCTTACTTATATGGGAAGTGAAATTGAGATTAATCTCATTATCGTTCAGCTCTTCAATGAATTTGTCTGCCTCTTCCTTGGTCCCTTTCCATATGATCATCAGATCATCTATATACCGTAGCCACGATATAACTTTGTCTTTGTAGGTGTTGTTATGTTGTCTCCTTAGGACCAGCTCCTCCCACCAACCCATAAACAAACAGGCATGTGTGGGGGAGAAGCTGGCCCCCATTGCTACACCTTGCACTTGTCTGAACATTTGTCTTTTGAAGAGAAAGAAATTGTGCTCTAAGCAAAAGACTAAGAGATCCATAAGCATTTTGTTATGACTAGTGTATTCAATGGGTCTCCTTGCCAAAAAATATTCTACTGCCTTTATGCCATCAATATTTCTTATGCAAGTATATAATGACGTTACATCCAGAGTAATCAGCATGTATCCTTCTTCCCATTTGACTTTTCCTATTTTACCCAAGAAATCTCCAGTATCTCTCACATAGGAGTCTAAACCTTGTACATGTTCTTGGAGGAAGAAGTCGATATATCGTGATACATTTTCAAGGGGTCCATCACAGGCTGCAATGATGGGGTGTCCTGGTGGATGATCTTTACTCTTATGGATTTTCGGGAAGAAATAGATTACCGGTGTTTTTGGAAAATCCTTCTTTAAGAATTTAAATTCCTCCAAACTTAGTAATCCTTTGCTCTTCCACGCAAGTAATTTACTACTGAGTTCGTCTTGCATCTGCTTATATTTGAGGGGCGTGCTATGGTGGTAACATTGTGTATCATTTAATTGTCTTTCTGCTTCAGTTAGATAGTCTTTGAGGGGCCACAGCACTATGTTTCCCCCTTTATCTGAATTCCTTATCACAATGTCCTTTTGCTTTTTTAATTTCTCCATTAAAGCCCCATAATTTCTTTCCTGAGTGGTAAGTTTCCTTTTTGTGTTTGTTATTTTCATGTTCGATTTTTTTATTTGTGAAACCACCACATCATTGAAAACATCGATGGCATCTTTCGTCATTATTGGCACAAATTTGTCTATCTCAAAATTGGAAATTCCCCCTATATATATATATATATATAACATCAATAAGAATGATGTGAATTTGAAATTCACCAACAAGACAGGCTACTCAGAAATGGATTTCTTAGATGTCACAGTCAAGATAGTAGCGGGAGCCATTCAGACATACCTGTACAGAAAACCCACTTCGGGCAATAGCATATTACATGCTAAAAGTCACCATCCATCCAGCCTCAAGGACAGTATTCCATATGGAGAATTCCTGAGAGCTAAGCGCAACTGTAGTTCAGATGACGCTTATGAGAAAGAACAGACCGCTTTGACCCAGAGGTTTAAAGCCAGGGGATACTCAGACCAGGTACTGTTGGTAGCCAAAGAAAAAGCAAAAGCCAGGAAGAGGGAGACACTCCTGAGCAAGAAAACGGTGAGGGACCGTAATAACCTGGGATCCGACAATGTCAGGATGATAACATAATACAGTATAGAAGCAGGCAGCGTGCGAGAAATACTGAAAAAACATTGGCATATCGTGAAAAGTGATCCAATCATAGGAAGATTGATCAATAAGCAACCACAACTAACCTACAGGAAGGCACGCTCTCTAAAATATATGCTAGTGAAGGGCTATTTTGAGGGCCAGTAAAGAAAAGAATTGGCTGAAAGAGCAAAAAGGTTTTTACAAATGTGGCAAATGCAAGGCCTGTGCCATCAGTAAGAATGTGAAATCCTACCCCCTCCCCACAGGCAAGAACGAGAACATTGGTAAATTTATGAATTGTAACACTGACCACTGTGTGTATGTGATTGCCTGCCGTTGTGCGAAATTCTATATTGGGAGTACCATCTTCCCAATAAAGAAACGAATCTTGGAACACATGAGGGCAATCAAAAATGTTGATATGAGCTATGTCACTGCACGTCACTGGTTGCGCTTCCACAAGAGTGATGTTAACCAATTTTCCTTTTTTGGCATTGACAGAGTTCCAGCAAATCCCAGAGGGGGCAACTGTCTCAAACAGCTACGTCTCCTGGAATCCCAGTACATCATTTGTCTGGATTCAAGAAACCCCTTTGGCCTGAACGAGGATGAGGAATTATACGTGCACATTGGCTGAAAAACCTTATGTTAAGCCTTGAAATCTGCTCTGGTTCCCCTGCACCTGCTCCACCAAGGAAGCTATGTCCCTGCACAAATGGGGATGTATGGTTTTACTCAATGATAACTTGTGCAATGTGGATGTTACAGCTGAGTAGTAGGAGTGCAGCCACAGACATGTACTGTATGGAGGGATTCATAGGAAGCGGCATCGTTGGCAGTTCATAAATTTTGAAAGGGCCCTTCAACAAAGCTGTACACATGTTAACTTTATAGATTGCAGAATTAAACAGTGCTGAGACTAACTCGGTAATAAACCCTCTGATTCATCCTCCTTTTAAGAGGTCTTCCTCAACAGTTGCCATAAGCAATGTGGTCATGAATCTTTACAAGTAAAAAGCAACAGTTATAGACTTCAGCTCGATCATACAAATATTCGAGGTTGGCACAAGGTTATGTCATTTCAGTCTGTGGCAACATGAGACAAGTCCTGTAATTTGTTGGGGTGAAACTCCAGAAAAGCCAATCGTATTACTATTCCAAAAAACGTATAAAACGTATTCTTACCATGTTTTCATTGAGCAATTAATAGTGATCACAGCATACTTAGGGTCTTAATACGAATACGACGGTGCTAGGACCACCGTATTTGCGTTAGTGATCCGACCACCACCATCCAGGTGGTCGGAGCACCATATTACGATGGTGGTGGTGGGACTGCCATAAGACCACTGCCACCACCAGAATCCAGGACCCCGCGGCGGTGGGGAAAGTAGGTGGGAATCGTGGCTGTGCTCATGCCCACACCACTTAGCAGATTCCGACCTGCCTTTCTGCCCAAAAATTTATGACAAGGACCCTGCCATGAAATGCTTGGCAGTAAGGCATGGAAAGGGGCGTCCAGAAGGGCCCCTAAGCCAATCTGCCCATGAGGGTGCGTGCAAGCGGCACACATTATGTTCCCCAAAAGTGCACGATTGTGTGCGTAGTACTGTGTGACATGCATGATATGGTGCATGCCACACCATGCATAGATGTGTTGGAGGTGTGGCCGCAATGGCAGTATGTTGTTTAGGCTCTCTTATAAGCCAAACATACCTGCTACCGTGACACCACCGCCACTGCACCTCCAGCCCTGGATGCACCTCGAATTGGGCTGGCGGGTTCACCAGGGGCTTAGCAGACTTCCTGGGACCCCCGTGGTGGCGGTCCTACAGGAAGACCACCAAACCTGTAATCATGGCCTTAGTATATGCATAGGTTTATCTGTGGGGAATCTTCACTCACCACTGATACTTGTAAAGACCATATAGATGAAAAGAAGAAAAGAGTCCTGGAGGCTGACTCCATTTTGGCCTAGCCATATAGCACTGATTGTATGACCATCTTCCATTGCAGGCAGTATGTATATGCTCACCAATACAGCCCTTTTACAGAAGAAGGATGTGTAATGGGAGTCGGCAGCAGGAGGAAGATCACAATGAAAACAGTGCCCATTGTGATTGTTGGCTTTCCACATAGCAGTAGGCTACCAGAGTTTTACCAATACCGGTAGACCTGGGAATACGGAATACATCAGAATGCTACGCCTTCCCAGAGGAAGTGTAATGAAGAGAAATATCTTTATTTCTCCACGTTTTTCCTCTTTCGATGTCTGCTGCATTCTGCAGCAGACATAGAAAGATGAAAAAGCCTCCAATTATTGTTTTTGTGCAGGAAGGTTCACCTACCTGCAGAAAACCAATCCTGCCTGTAACGCAGGCACCCTTGCACTAGAGTACAAGGGTGCCTGCCTAGGACAGTAATGCGCCGTACAATGTTACATACAGTGCATTCTTGCCCTTTCACGCAGTGCAGCAAGGTGGCTTGCTGACTTGCGCAAAATGTTGATAAATATGGTCCCTAATCTGACCCATCAACTCATGATACAGTGAAGTATATACTTAAGGTTTACTTTGACTGAAAAACGTCAGCACCTTCTTATCATCAGAAGAGGGATATGTGATCCTTTCTTAGTCAATGCTACTGTGGGAAACAGAGTATCGGCATCAGTGCATTTTGGATCAGGTAGTTCACTTGGGAAGTCCTACAGCCGAATAATGGAATTACCAAAAACACAAATTCACATTGTACCATGAGGGCTTCTTATTGGTTACTGTCCTTGTCACATTGCAGGTCCTTGCAGTTCACTACTTTTTTTTTGCTACCCCAGTGTGGACCTCTTGCAGTCCTTCCTGGCTTGTAGAGGCGAGCCGTGATAGCTATTTGAGGTAGGGAGCCACTCTTCATATCCACTCCTGACAGCAGATTTGATCTCTAGCCCAGTGGCGGTTCCACCACTAAAGCGTAGGGGTGTCCCCCCACTGGTATTTGAGCAGTGCAAATTATAAAAGTGAAATGATACTAACAAGCCGCTATTATCATTTTATTTTTCTGTGAGGGATTGGAGCCATGGCGGGGTGGGGCTGAGCACAATGAGGAGTGTTTTATGCACTTTCAAAGTGTGCATGATTCTTTGGCCAGCGCTCTTGGGCTGGCCAAACAATCATGCGCACTTAGCATGTTCTGCACGGGGCTGTATTGCAGAGCCCCATGGAGAACATGCCCAGGATCCCAGGTACAGGTCTCTGAGCATCGAATGTGCCAGGGTCAGGCATACAATACTGCCTCAGAATGATATGACATGAAGACCCCTGCTCAATATATTCAGGGCAGAAAATCAACATAGATGTGTGTTTGACATAGCTTGCATCCCTTAACTTTGCCAAAGCTATATTTAACACACTATTAGTTAGCCTGAATTAAGGCCTTTGTTCAATCAAAACAGGCTTGGTTGGGAGAGGTGGAGCACAAGTACATAATGTAGTAACCTATAATTGAGAAGGGATCGAAGAGTGCATTGAATCCAAGGATTTGGGCTAGTAAAATGTGAACAAATAGCCCAGACCAGGAACGTCACAATGCCATGACCCTTTAAGTCAGAGGTGATACTCACTGACGGGCCGGCAAGGGTCAGTACATTCCAGACAGCTGGACTATCCATCACACTCCTGATGTGATTTTATGTGACATGTTTGTTTTAATTCTAGTGCCAGTCCCTATCTCTCAGCTGGGTTTTTATACTATAGTTGGTTCCTTTGCGCTTCTGGGGCATATTAGCAATATCACCGCTTTACCTGGACTTTTCCCCGCTAAAGCAACAATATTTTTATCGCCCTATTAGCAAGCTGTCGCTAACAGCAGTTAGCGACAGCTTATAGGCGATAGCTACAGGTTTGGGGCCCGCTTTGCATGTCAGCGAAATTTATCGCTAATGACATGGAAAATGGGCGTACCCAACATGTTAGCGACTGAAAGCAGTCGCTAGCACAGCTATCGCCTATCAGCACGGCAGGCGAAGTGATTAAAAAAATTGTGCTAAGCGCGAATATCGCCAGACCCTAACGCCTGCTCAGACCATGACTTAACCTGTATATCCAATGGGAGGTGGATATTCAGGTTAAGTCCCCATTAGCGAGAATGCCTGAATATCGCTGGATTTCCAGCGATATTCATGCATTGAGCCTCTGTCGCTGGATATTTTATCGCTTTGGAGATAAACGTTGCTAATAGCACGTTATCTCTACGATAATATCCGGCGATAGGCGGCGATAAAAAAAATGCGCAAAGCGCATTTAGCGATAATTATCGCTATTTGTTGCTAATATGCCCCCTGGTTTTTTCATGCTGGTGTCAGTACTTTAAATGGGTAGGTCCTACTGCGTGAAAGGAAACGGGCCTTGTCACTGAATTGTAAAATACAGCAATAATTCGGATGTTGTGGGCCCACAAGCCTCGGGCCCTGGTTCCCCTGCACCTGATCCACCAGGGAAGCTATGCCCCTGCACAAATGGGGATTTATGGTTTTACTCAATGATAACTCGTGCAATGTGGATGTTACAGCTGAGTAGTAGGAGTGCAGCCACAGACATGTACTGTAAGGAGGGATTCATAGGAAGCGGCATCGTTGGCAGTTCATACATTTTGCAAGGGCCCTTCAACAAAGCTGTACACATGTTAACTTTATAGATTGCAGAATTAAACAGTGCTGAGACTAACTCGGTAATAAACCCTCTGATTCATCCTTCTTTTAAGAGGTCTTCCTCATCAGTTGCCATAAGCAATGTGGTCATGAATCTTTACAAGTAAAAAGCAATAGTTATAGACTTCAGCTCGATCATACAAATATTCGAGGTTGGCACAAGGTTATGTCATTTCAGTCTGTGGCAACTTGAGACAAGTCCTGTAATTTGTTGGGGTGAAACTCCAGGAAAGCCAATCGTATTACTATTCCAAAAAACGTATAAAACGTATTCCTACCATGTATTCATTTAGAAATTAATAGCGATCACAGCATACTTAGGGTCTTAATACGATTACGTCGGTCCTGGGACCGCCGTATTTGCGGTAGTGATCCGACCACCACCATCCAGGTGGTCCGATCACCATATTACGATGGTGGTGGTGGGACTGCCATAAGACCATTGCCACCACCAGAATCCAGGACCCTGCGCCAGTTGGGAAAGGAGGCGGGAATTGTGGCTGTGCTCATGCCCACACCGCTTAGCAGATTCCGACCTGCCTTACTGCCCAAAAATTAATGACGAGGACCCTGCCATGAAATGCTTGGCAGTAAGGAATGGAAAGGGGCATCCAGAAGGGCCCCTAGGCAAATCTGCCCATGAGGGTGTGCGCGTGCGGCACACATTATGTCCCCCAAAAGTGCACGGTTGTGTGCGTAGTACTGTGTGACATGCATGATATGGTGCATGCCACGCCATGCATGGATGGGTTGGAGGTGTGGCCGCAATGGCAGTATGTTGTTTAGGCTCTCTTATAAGCCAAACATACCTGCAGCCGTGACACCACCGCCACTGCACCTCCAGCCCTATATACACCTCGGATTGGGCTGGCGGGTTCACCAGGATCTTAGCAGACTTCCTGGGACCCCCGTAGTGGCGGTCCTACAGGAAGACCACCAAACCTGTAATCATGGCCTTAGTATATGTATAGGTTTATCTGTGGAGAATCTTCACTCACCACTGATACTTGTAAAGACCATATAGATGAAAAGAAGAAAAGAGTCCTGGAGGCTGACTCCATGTTGGCCTAGCCATATAGCACTGATTTTATGGCCATCTTCCATTGCAGGTAGTATGTATATGCTCACTAATACAGCCCTTTTACAGAAGAAGGATGTGTAATGGGAGTCGGCAGCAGGAGGAAGATCACAATGAAAACAGTGCCCATTGTGATTGTTGGCATTCCACATTGCAGTAGGCTACAAGAGTTTTACCAATAGATGTAGACCTGGGAATACGGAATACATCAGAATGCTACGCCTTCCCAGCGGAGGTGTAATGAAGAGAAACATCGTTATTTCTCCACGTTTTTTCCTCTTTTGATGTCTGCGAAAGATGAAAAAGCCTCCAATTATTGTTTTTGTGCAGGAAGGTGCACCTACCTGCAGAAAACCAATCCTGCCTGTAACACAGGCACCCTTGCACTAGAGTACAAGGGTGCCTGCCTAGGACAGTAATGCGCCGTACAATGTTACATACAGTGCATTCTTGCCCTTTCACGCAGTGCAGCAAGGTGGCTTGCTGACTTGCGTAAAATGTTGATAAATATGGTCCCTAATCTGACCCATCAACTCATGATACAGTGAAGTATATACTTAAGGTTTACTTTGACTGAAAAACGTCAGCACCTTCTTATCATCAGAAGAGGGACATGTGATCCTTTCTTAGTCAATGCTTCTGTGGGAACCAGAGTATCGGCATCAGTGCATTTTGGATCAGGTAGTTCACTTGGGAAGTCCTCCAGCCGAACAATGGAATTACCAAAAACACAAATTCACATTGTACCATGAGGGCTTCTTATTGGTTACTGTCCTTGTCACATTGCAGGTCCTTGCAGTTCACTACTTTTTTTTGCTACCCCAGTGTGGACCTCTTGCAGTCCTTCCTGGCTTGTAGAGGCGAGCCGTGATAGCTAATTGAGGTAGGGAGCCACTCTTCATATCCACTCCTGACAGCAGATTTGATCTCTAGCCCAGTCGCGGTTCCACCGCTAAAGCGGGGAGTGTCTCCCCACTGATATTTGAGCAGTGCAAAATATAAAAGTGAAATGATACTAACAAGCCTCTATTATCATTTTATTTTTCTGTGAGGGATTGGAGCCAGGGCGGGGCGGGGCTGAGCACAATGAGGAGTGTTTTATGCACTTCCAAAGTGTGCATGATTCTTTGGCCAGCCCTCTTGGGCTGGCCAAGCAATCATGCACACTTAGCATGTTCTGCACGGGGCTGTATTGCAGAGCCCCATGGAGAACATGCCCAGGTTCCCAGGTACTGCCTGAGCAGCCAAACAGGCCGCT
Source organism: Lissotriton vulgaris (assembly GCF_964263255.1). Lineage (NCBI taxonomy): Eukaryota > Metazoa > Chordata > Amphibia > Caudata > Salamandridae > Lissotriton > Lissotriton vulgaris. Next base: position 903,690,317 of record NC_141687.1, read on the forward strand.
CAGACCAATCACGACGCTGCTCTTGCAGAGTCATGATTGGCTGGGAGAGGCTGTGAGCCTGGGTGCTTCCAGTGCTGCAGATTGAGGATGGAGGAGAAGCGTGCAGCAGCGACGAAGAAGGTATGTTAAAAAAAATGTGTATCCAATTTCCCCCCTTATCATCACCCCCGTTCCGAAGCAGCCGCCACTGCCCTAGTCATCAGACATCGATATCCTTGCATGACACCAATGAGGGTCTACAATTAATGGCACTTCATTTAATTTCCCAATAACAAAAGAGTTTTATTGTTCTCAGAACACAATCTACTAAATAGGGATTATAGACAATTTGCCACGTTAGGATTGGTATAAAATTTAAATTTGCAGGTGATATATAAATCTCCACCCCATGCACATATTCTAAAAAGGAAGGCAAGGTATAAATAACTGCTGCCGAGTCGGTTTTGGTTTTAATACCAATCTGGGAAAGGAGCTCCTTAACTTTGGAACTGAATTGTTACCCGGGACACTTCATTTTTCAAGCCTGAATTTCCGGAATTATCCCTGATAGACTAGCCCTCAAATGTCATCATATTGCTCTGTACCAGAAGGGCTGAGGTGGGAGTATGAAGAACTTCTGTGGTAATTAAGTGGAAATTAAATGATCCATTGCAGGTGGGTAGCCTGGTCTAATAGTACATTGAAGGGAGTTCTGATCAAATTGTGAAACTGCACAAATGAGTTTATCTTTCAACGAGTCAGATAATTTATATGTAATGGTGTGGCATGTGGAAGTAGGATAATCTCCAATACTAATGTCCAAAAGACATTGACTATCTTGATGTCATTTTTCTTACAGCTAAAACAATACTCACCATGCCTATTAGGCATGGTGCCCCCAAAATGAAGGGGCACCATGCAAAATATGTTGAGGCGTCATTAGGATTCTGCAGCTCATCTATTTATTGCTCAACAGTAAGCCTTCCACCCCCAAATCCCAAAATATTCACATGTTTAATAATCAGGCAATTATGGTTTGCTGTGTGTGCCTGGTTCTCTAGAGAGTGACTGCTCAATGTGCCACCTCCTGCACCTTTACGGACCTTTATTATGTATATTACAACTCTCTTACAGTACATGTACTGTACAGTCCATTCCATGGGGGCACAGCACAGCGACCACTGTTGTGCCAAATGTCCTCTGTCTTTAGAGAGGGGCTACTCAGCCCTGATCTTTTGTATATCTGTGAGACCGACTCTGAGTGAATCCGTAGGCATCCCACCAAATTTTTTGGGTGGGGTGTTATTTGGGAGCATGCTCTGCTCACCTATCTGGACGAAGTCTGTCCCCTGTGCAGCTACAGCCAAGAAACATAGAATTTTCCTGCTGTGTGGATTGCCTCACCCTTCCAGGTACTCCCACGTGCCCGATATTCTGTTATCAGCTGAAATGAATTCAATATCTTGCAATACTAATTCACCACTAATCATTGTTGGCTTCCGGAGTAGCGTGCTACTAGCTGAAAAAGTACTTTGACATCTCGTCAGTGGTAGTAAGCGCTACATGAATGCAACTACAATTACATTTTGCAAGTTAGACCATCATTTTGCATTAAAGCCACTGCACAGCTCAAATGTCTGTGCCAGGCAAATGTGTGCACTTCCAGTGGCGTAGCAAGGTCAGGTGGTACCCGGCGCAGAAGATTTCTTATCAGCCCCTGCTTGACAAAATGGCAGAAATATGTGTTTAAAACACATATTTTTGCAATTTTGTCACCCCCCTCAGTGATGACACCCAGCGCGGCCCACACCGCCCGCACACCCCTTCGCTCAAACATACTCATAAAGGCCTGGCTTGCGTGTATCTTGGCAAACCCACTCCGCCACTCCACCACTCCACCACCATGACAGCAAAGCAGCCCCCAAAACTGGCAAAATGGTAAAACCTGCTCTTTTCATTAGAGACATCCAGGGCAATGTTGCTCTGCTTGGTCACTTCCCTACCTGACATTTTCATGTCTCCCCTTCTTTCATTCCTCCCTTTTATTTTTGGATCTCTTTTACAGCATTGAATATTTATAATGAATTTGTCTTGGAGAGGATGAAGGGGATTGAGAAGAAAGGGTGCGCCAGACGCGCACTGCCTACAAGGCCTGCCTTTCCTTACTCCATTGTGCTTTAGAAAAGGAAGTGAACTGTGATGTGCCCGCGACCTCCTAACAAACGCGCGGCGCACGGATCTCGGGAACAGGAGCCAATTACATGCCCTTGATGTGTGAATGCGCGCCGCGGGCGCCTGCCAAACGGAGGTGGCCGCTCCGCCTTACTAGCCATGTATTTCTGTGCAGCTTTTGTGCCCACGCGGCCTGATGCCCCGACTCCTTCCACCTGCAGATCAGGGAAGTCAGCAAAGCGCGACTGTTCAAACTGGCCGGCGCGTGGCAGAGAGTTTCATCTCCCTCCGTGGCAGGCGCCTGATATGTTAGCTCTTGGTAGGAGCTGACCTAGTAGTCCCACAGTCCTGTTCCCGTGATCAGTGTCTCGAGCCAGCCTGGTTTTCGGCAAGGAATCTCATCGAGCTTTTGGGCAGCTGTGATGGGGATGGGTGTGGGCGTGACGGGAGTGGGTTTAGGGGTGCAATTGAGGCTTGTGCTGCAACACCACAAATTTACTGTATAATGATGTCTTATGTTGGCATGATAGTACCATTCCTTTTTTCCAAGGCAAAAGCTCCAACATGTTTCTGCCTAAAAATTGAATGAAGGATATTTGTAAATATTCCTCTTTAAGCTGAATTACAGAGGGCACTGAAATACCTAGGGGTTGTCTGTTTTTAGCCGATAATCTGTGTTTACCATAGTATGCCGTCCAACTTGTATTTTGCTGTTTCTGTCATTGCATCCAAATATATGGTACAACAAGTAACATCATACCTACAAATCAGGACTATTGGCTTTGTCAATGCTTGTTAGTTGCATAAAATAAATAAGCAGCAACTATGCCTTGTGGATAATATTGAAAAAGATTCCACTTAAAGTCCTGGTGACACCACGACAATGTTGCTGCTCCTGAGTTTCAAAAAGAGAAGAGAAGTCCAGAGAGAAAATGACTCTCTTTGAAGGATTTCCATTCCCCTACAATGCTGACCTGGCATGACGTCATGTCGTAAGTCAAAGCATTGCTGGTATTCAAGCTTGCATATCACCCAATGCTTCACAATACTTTGCCAATACTTACCCAAATTATTCGAAAGTCGATCCAACGCGATTTGTGTCAGGATCACGAAGGAGACAAAAGCACATCTCTAGGTAAGATGGAGCAATGCCAGACAGGCAAAGTATTGTGAAGCATTGGGTCATATGCAAGCTTGAATACCAGCAATGCTTTGACTGCAATTAGGAATAACATATTTATAGTAATATCAGTGCTTAGTGAGCATTCTGAATATTATGGTGAAAATGGGGGCACTTCAATCTGGCGTAAAATGCTGCACAAAACCAATACATTCATCACAGGATTAAAGTCTGATGTATACTTTCCTTTGCTCATTACATTAATGTAATTTAAAATTTGATAAATTATTCTTTGAGACTCTGCAACTAATTATTTTCCTTAACAGAAAAATTGCCTTTTAGACCTTGACCCCTTCCCCACCCGGTGCAATTTTTGAGTATTTGAAGCATTTTAGAAGGCATTCTCATAAGTAAAGCAGAGGCAGTTGGCAAGGGATGGTGTCCTGACAGAGCATACATTATGCTAACAGATGAACAGTTGGGAGGTTGCAAAACATTGTTTTTTGTTGCAACTCTGTAATTGATGGTTTTTGCTTAAAACCGTAAATTTCATACCACAAGCACTCAGATTCACGAGAGTTGTTGGAACAATGCTGCTCTACAAAGGAGAACATTTGAGCATGTTTCTCTCATGTATCCTATCCTCAGGTCCCACTTGATCTTTAGTTATTAGCAAATGTTTCATGTTCTGCTCTTAATAGAGTTTTTTGTTTAAACAAAGCCAAAAACATAGACGCCATTATTAAATCTTGAAGATACTGGTTGGTGGAGAAGTAGAACTTTATTCAGCATACAGTAACACCAACTTCACAGCAGGTCACCCAGACACAGAATGAGTGATCCATGACATTCTCATGCATCGCTACATTCTGTGGCATGAGCCAAGGTTCTACAAATGCCAGATTACAACGCATCCCTTTTACAATAAAAGAAAAAAAAATGGAACAAGAAGAGAAGAAGGAAAAATAACATAACACATAAAAATTTTGCAAAACTGCCAGCATCGCTATCACGGGAATCTCCACACACAGGATTACAACTATCAGAAGAAAAAGGGACATGAACACTTGGAGATTTTCCTGTGTACCTTACCAGCCTGGACATACTCCATGTGCTGCCAGTGTCAACCTTCACAACATTATTTCGGATAGCATAAGACTTGAGATCCCTTTAAAGGTGTGTCTAGGTTTCTTCACCAAACCTGATCACCAAGACACCACTTCCTTCTTTTCACAGACATTTTATCATCATACCATAACTTGTATTTCTGCTGATAGTCAACAAGTCTGGACCGTCTCATTTCGCTAGAAATACCCTCACTGCTACATTCAGGCAACCACGCAGGATTCAATTTAGATGTAGCTTTCCTTCCCCTAAACGCTTCAAAAGGGGACTTCTGCGGGACCAAATTGGGAACAGTGTGGTGAGTCTACCATGTATCTCTCAAAACACTACTGAATGACAGCCTTGATTCAAGTGCACGTTGAGCACAACTCTTAACTACGCTATTCATTCTTCCAGTTAAACCGTTGGCCTGCGGTGAATACAAGGTTGTCTTTTGATGGCCTATGTCAAAATCTTTGAGAAACATGCACATTTCTTGGGGCACAAATTGCACCCTATTATCTGTGACCAAGAACATTGGAACACCTTTGGACACGAACACATCTTTGAGAAAATCAATCACAGTTTTGGTATTGGCCACAGCCACACATTTCGTCACCACCCACTTGGAGGTATAATCTACTAGTAAGAAAACCAATCTTACATAAGAGGACATTAGTTTGAAAGGCCCAAATATGTTCAAACCTAACTTTGACCACACAGTATCCGGGACCTCCACAGGAGAAAAGGGCTCATGACTGGTGACTTGTCATTGGTGGCAGAGGACAAGCAATCTTTGACCACATTTCCGATCACGTGGTCCATTCCTGGCCACCAGTACCTCTCTCTCACAAGAGCTTTAGCGAGACTCCTTCCCAAATGACCGTTGTGGGCAAGATGAATTATTTTGCCCCTAAAATCGATGGGAGGAACTCCCCTGTCATTAACCATGGGCGGAGAACTCCACTCCGCCCTAGGAGTGTGTGGAGATTTGCCTACTCTGCGTTATGTGGCGAAGGCAAATCTCTGCACACTACCACTTAACTTGCCTGTGATATTCCTGGGCTTCCCTCCTCCGGGACGCTGCAGGTTAGGTAAGTGGTTTAAATTTACTTTAAAGTAATTTTATTTCTTGTTTATCAATTGTTAATAGGGGGGTGGAAGGCGGGTGGCGTAGCTGAGCTACGCAGAGTGCCCCGGAGTTTGTATCCGATTCTGTGGCACTCCGTGTAGCCCCGCTACGCACACTACGCCCAGGGTTACCTGTCACCCCTCATAAGATTGCCACAATAGAGAGACAATCATCTCTCACATACCAAAATGATCTCAAATCGTGACCAAGGGTCTTATAAACAGGCCACACTTGGGTTATCCACATCTTGAGAGAAGAGAACACTTCGTCCTTCCTCAAACTGTCCAACCATTCCTCATTGGACAGAGCTGGCTCTGCTACCCAGTTAACACTCTCAACTTCAATATCATTCTGCACATATTCTAAGGGCAGACGAGAAAGACAGTCAGCAGATCTGTTAGTCAAACCAGGTATATATTGTACACAAAAATTGTATTCTTGGAGTCCTTCAAGCCAGCGTTTAAGTTTGGGAGCCATGTGCTCATTGTGATGACAGGAAAAAACTTGCACCATGGGGAGATGATCAGACCTGACCAAGAATGGATTACCCGAAAGATAGAATTTAAAGTGCCTCACGGCCCAAAACACACTTAAGGCCTCCCTTTCAATACAGGAGTAATTTGCTTCAGCATACCTGAGCGCCCTGGAAGCAAAAGCAACCACTTTCTCTTCAACCTCCACCATCTGAGAAAGCACAGCTCCCAGCCCCTTGAGGCTGGCATCAGTGGTCAAAATAATCTTCCGCTTCACATCAAAATGCCTCTGTAAGGGTATTCTCCCAATTTCACACTTAATGTTGTCAATAGCTTTCTGACATTCACCAGCCACTCAAAATGCACCCCTTTTTTGAGTAATGCTCTGATAGGCTCAGACACTATCGCAAATCCTGATTTTAATTTAGAGTAGAACTCTGCAAGTCCTAAGAATGACCTCACCTGCTCATTTTCCACGGGAGTGGTAGCTTTCACAATACTCTCCGCAAGCTCCATTTTCGGTTGAATTCCCTCTCCTGAGATGACATGCCCAAGATATGTAACTGATTTCAAACCAATGCAACACTTTTGTTTCTTCACAGTAAGGCCTCTCTCTTTCAACCTTTTCAACACACCAACCAAAGTTGCACCATGTTCCACCTCATTCTTCCCATAAATCAGGATATCGCCCTGAAAGAACAGAACATTACTCATATCAGCAAGGACTACCTTCCTAACCCTCTCGAAAGAAGCCGCAGCAGAGGCTAAACCAAAGGGCATTCTCAGAAAACGATAAGCCCCCAGAGGTGTTACAAAGGACGTCCGATGTCAAGAGTCCTTATGCAAAACGATCTGGTGGTAGGAAGACGAGAGATCCAACACACAAAAAATCTGGGCTCCCTTAGGCATGCTGATTGACTCTGAAATATTAGGGAGAGGCTGGGGATCAACCCAAATCCACTCAATCAGTCCCCGCAACTCCACACACATTCTGACACTGGCACCACCATCCTTCGTGGCCAAAACAATGGGAGCCATCATTCCGAAGCCTCTATTTCCTCAATGACCCCCAAATCCAACAATATTTTGAGTTCAACCTTCAAGGGCTCCATAATCATATTGGCTACCCTCCTCACCTTATGTACACAGGGTACAGCTTTTTCTTTTAGAATGATACAATGCTCAAAACCTTTGAGGCATCCCAGTGCATCCATAAAATATTCTGGAAATTTGTCAAAGTATTCTGCTTCACAATTCTCTTAATCAACCAGCATGACCTGATCTCTAGGATCACTTGCACTCGCATTAAGTATAACATCCAAATCATGCTGGTGTCTCCACCCCAACAAATTATTACTCCTTTCTGCCACATAGACTTTTCCAATTGTGTGTCTGCTCTTAAATTGGATTTTGGCTTCAACATATCCAAACACATTAATCTTAGCAGGATTGATATCGGGAGGCAAAAGAGTCATGTTGTTTAACCCCACACTCTCATCTCACTGTTTATTACCAATCATAGTGAAAGGTGAACCAGAATCTGCTAGCACCACAAACTCATGTCTGTCTGCACCAATTTCACATTCTGGCATCACTATCTTTTCCAAATGAACACCACCATCGCTTTCCTTGACATTTGAGACAATGGTGCGTACAGTTTCAGACGAATTCTCAGGGGTGCGGCTTTTCCCATTTGATCTACAGACCTGAGCGTAATGCCCCTTGATACCACACTTCTTGCACTCTGACCCTCTGGCATAACATTTGGGATAATTGGAAAGATGAGAGAAACTCCCACATCTAAATCAACTTCATTTTTGAGATTCGTTGAGATTCTTATCATTGACGTTACAATCTGCACTGACAGGTGTCTTGTTCTGTCCTTGAAGAAAGATCTCTGCTAGAGCCACGTATATTATGTGCATCCCTTTTTGCCCCTTTACCCTTATCGTTAAAGGGGACCTAAACAACACTGTCATAAGATACTGAACAGTCAGAATCTAGTAAGGCATGCACATCCCCCTGACCATCAGTCTTTTCTTCTCGGTTCTTCCTTATTTCCTTTACCCAAGTAGAAGTATTTTCCATCCCTTCTACAATAGCAATGGCTTCTGATAAAGATGGATTATTATAAGTTTCTCTTGTACTGGAATGCTATTGGTGCATCTCAGACAACTCACCAAACTCAAGAGTTTTCAGAGAAGCAACATAACTTCCTACCTGTTCAACTGGCCCTTTAACTGTGGTGAAAAATATGTGCTGTTCATTGATACGGAGACCAAAATACCTCTCCAACATAGTCATTGACATCTCATAAACATCTGCAGGCTCCCCATCACCATTACCAACTGGAATTAAATCCATGCTGTCATACATGTTTCTCCCTTACACACCTAAATTGTGCAGAAGTATGGCTTGTTTTCTAAAAGGAGAAACATTTTCCCCACCAATAGCCACAATGTAGGAATCAAAAAGATTCCTCCATCTCTTCCATGGAAGGACTGGATCTCCTTTTTCTGATAAAAACGCAGGGGGTTGGGACATGCTAGTAGAAGTTGTCATGGCGATCGATATATGCGGAGTAAAATATGAAATATTATACTTGAGATGTGTCTTGTTGCAATAAAACACAGATGTGCCTTAAGTCAATTGCATATGGAACTTCTTGTTGAATGTAATATCCACTCTAAGCGCAAGAAACAGCATGAAGTAAAATCCTAATTTAATAAAAAAAAACAGGGGAACAGTCAAGCATCAATGATTTCCACAAGACGATCTCCAGTCACAATGTCGGCAAAAAGGAAATCACAGTGGGAAGCTCAAGCATCAATGATTTCCACAAAATTATCCCCATGAACAATGTCATCAAGAATAAAATTAAATCTGGGCGATCCAAGACTCAAAACTAATTGTAAATAAATAAATATTCCTGCCAACTCTCACCGTAATATAAATCAACAGCAGTTGAGCCGGCACCAGGAAAACTTCACATGCCACCATGTAAGGCTCCGGTGACAGAATCACAGTGATGAGGTGATGTGGGCTCGATGACGGAAGATAGTACTTTCAAGATGGCGGCATGACGCGTAGTCTACAACGTGATTACGTCCATGTTGGAGTGCGGCATGCATCTGAATGAGGCAGGAGATCGAAGGGGAGGCTTGACCCGCAAGAGATTCGGATTAGCGCGCATGACAAGCTACAAAGGAACTCTAAGGAGCGTGTGTGAAAGTTCTCTCGTTGCAGGGACTCGCGGTGCAGCCATTAGTAAGGTGAGCCTTGCGCCTATCCAAACGTTTGAAAAGCCATGTAAAAACTCACGGTTTTCATCCAAGTCTAGCCTCAATCTTGACCGCAGCTCGGAGATAGCAAGGTCCAAACTCTGTGAGTGCTGTGAAGCAGACCAAGCAACAACTTTGTAGTAAAACGTCCAATAGCATTGTAGACGAGTAGGCAGCCAGGGGAGTCGTGTTGATGTCGCCTGCCCCCAATCAGGCAAAAGACCAATCGTCGCCAGTATTAAATCTTCAAGATACTGGTTGGTGGAGAAATAGAAGTTTATTCAGCATACAGTAACACCGACTTGACAGCAGGTCGCCCAGACACAGAATGAGTGATCCATGACATTCTCATGCATTACTACATTCCGTGGCATGAGCCAAGGTTCTGCAAATGCCAGATTACAATAACCATTTCGGTTCATGAGTAGATTCATCAACTTCAAAGACAAGAAGATACGCCAAGTCAGGAAAAACAAAAAGCAGGTTGGGGTCTTCATTAGATTTTTGATGACCTCGTCTGTTGGAGGCTCCTGTATCATTGTCTCTCTGATGTCACAGAATCCCTTTTCTGATTGAATGCACATTTGTGGCTTTGCTTAAATGTCTCAAAGATTTATACATTTATGATTGATCTGGGAGTAGTAATGTGACTGCTATGTGACAACCAAAAGGTGACATCTGAGCATGCAAAATTGTGACTCGATTGGTAAGCCTTAAATAAGCCATTCGTCCTCCATGTGTTGTCCTTTCTGCTTCTGCTAACCTTTGGAACAACAGCAGGACACTGTAACTGCTCAGGTTTGCCTCCATGATGCCAGCACAATGTCACTGTAAACTCATAGCCAGGCCGCTTGGGTCAGCAGCACACTTTACCAGCTTGCCCTGGGGCTCACAAGCTATCACACATGGGATCTGAGCAAATGCCAAGCAGGTACAGAACCACCACATAATCACATCACACACAAGGGAAGATCCCAGCACAGAAGGCAAGGCATGAGACTGCAGGAGATGAGATCGATTCAGCAGGAAACCAGAAGAGCATGGCACTGTCGGGGACACGTGTTAAGGGAATTAGAGTGGATTGCAAGTGTAGAGGCATATACTTTGGATTACAGGGCTGTGACGAAACAGTATGAGGCTGGTATGGGACTAGACATGTGTGAATAAGATTGGACCACAAGGCTGGCGCGATAGCTCAATATTTTATTTAGTTACTGGTAATTCCATTGCTCTGAGTTCATACTTCCTGCTTCTGATCACCATTGAAGCATTTATGCCTCGACCAGGCCGGTAAACATGCTCAATTCCTAATAGAAAATGAAGCAAAGCCCAACTCAACCCAGCCAGGTGGATATAATCACATACCTTCCATAGGAACTTCCTGGTAAAACAAAACTAACAAAAACTCCTAACTCATCAACCCTTTCAACTTCAATTGAACTGTACTCCAAAAAGAAGGAAAGAAGAATGTTATAATCAATACAAGGAAGTATAGAGAAATGACCAGTAAGTAATTACCTATTCATCGCCTTCTGTGTTCTTCTTATTACTAATGATGAATACTAAAGGTATAAGTTAGGGTGATTGCAGGGCGTAAATAATTGTTTTTTAAAGTTGATGCAAAGAACTATCGATTTTTGCAGACAGCTTCTCCTGCATGTTACTTCTTAGCAGATAGAACTCTTACTCCAAAATGTCTTCCTGCTGTTGAACATTCTCAAATCTATAACACTTTACAAAAATTGATGGACAGGACCTACGAATTTCCAATAAAGAAACCTCTTGAAAACCTCCCCGAGAAGGAGATATACTTCTGGCAGATCTTACCTAATTCCCTTTGGACATTGCACTCTCTGAAATTCATATACCTGCATATTCAAAGTCTTTTTCAACTAAAAGTCTGGTTTTATGGTTTAGCTCCTTCATTCAATAGGCCAAAATTAACAATTAAAGACTCTCTATTCCTAAAAGGACCACCACTCTCAAACATCCCCTTCTGGCGAACAAGGCGAGGTACCAAACCTGGGCAGGATAATCTCCTGGTATAAATGAAAAGGAGAGCTAACCTTTGGGAAAAATGAAGAACCAAGCCTCAATGCAATGCTGTAACAATAATCATAATGTAAGTTGCTTACTGCATAGAGAACTGGGGCCTGATTTATCAAAGGGTTTGCCCATTTTGTATCTATGGAGAAATACTTTGATACATAAGGGCACAAATTCCCCTATTCTTTTGGCAGTAGCAACTGCAAGTAGAAAAATACCTTCTGGTTAAATGCTTTAAAATTAATGAACACGGTAAGTATACAAAACAGTGACAGATGGAATTCTTGAATTATCCTTATCCACTGGTAGTCACTTTATTTTGCACTCTATGCCACCTCAGTTTTGACCCAGATATATGTAAACTAGTCTTGACCTTGCTTCAATAGGAACAATTCAGCTCGAATAGCCAAGCAAGGTATACCCTGAACCGAACACAAGCAACCCAGGACTGGTTTTGCCCTAGTTATGGGCTTATCAGACGGGTACAGCTTTGTTCCATTGACACAGTGTGCAAGGGACCCATGTCTGGTCATTCCCGTCCCACTAAGGGTGACACAATGAGTATACAAAACTGTGATAGACAGAATGCTTGAATTAATCTCAGCCACTGGTAATCACTCAGGCTGCATCCCAATCCATCTTTATTTTGCACACCATGCAACCTCAGTTTGGACCCAGCTGTTTGCAAATTAGTCTTCACCCTGCTCCTGTAGGAAGAGTGCAGCCCGTACTACAAAGCCAGGTCCTTCCTGAACTGGAACACAAGCAACCCTGGACTGCTTTCATCCTAGATATGGACTCATCAGCTGGGTTCAGCTTGGTTCCAGTGACAGTGTGCATGAGACCAATGTCTAGGCATACCCATCCCATTTAGGGTGACACAATAAGTATACAAAACAGTGATGAATGGAATGCTTGAATTAATCGCAGCCAATGGTAATCACTCGGACTGCATCTCAATCCATCTTTATTTTGCACACCTTGCAACCTCAGTTTGGACCCAGCTGTATGCAAATTAATCTTCACCCAGCTCCAGTAGGAACACTCCAGCACGAACTGCCAAGCCAGGTCCTTCCTGAACTGGAGCACAAGCAACCCGGGACTGGTTTCACCCTAGAAATGGACTCATCAGATGGGTTCAAGTTGGTTCCAGTGACACAGTGTGCACAGGAACCACGTCTGGGCATATCCGTCATACTTAGGGTCACAAAATAAGTATACAAAACAGTGATGAATGGAATGCTCGAATTAATATCAGCCGCTGGTAATCATTCAGGGCTCAATACCAATCCATCATTATTTTGCACATGTGCCACCTCCGCGGCAGTTCGGGCTGGCCTGTTCCCATAAGGAAAAGGGTCAAGACTCATTTGCATATGGTTGACTCCAAGCTGAGTAGGCATGGTGAGCAAAAGAACAATGGGTTGAAGTGCTACCCCGAGGTGATTGCCAGTGGTTAGATTTATTGAAAGCAGCCTCCTGCCACCTTTTGTGTGTTTTAAATTTACTGAATACATAGACTCAAACAGAGTTGTTGTAAGACCCTTCAATACCAGCACAGAATCCAACTAGAAGCTGGAGATTTAACAGAAGTATAGATATTAGAGAAGAACCAATTCTTCTCAGTCCTTTACCTCTTGACAGTTTCTCTAAAAGCTTTCATCAGTGCCAATTGAGTCTTTAGGGCTGCTGCTTTCAAACCCAAAGAAAAAACATCTTGGAGAAAAGACAGAATAGTAATGCTTTCACACAATATAGGATCTAAATTCCTTTGTTCACACCACCTTCTAAATGAATTCTAATGAAGAGAATACAATTTTAAAGTAGATTGTCTTCTACAAGCCTGCACAGCCATGGCTAAATCCACAGCCAAGCCAGTTGTTTATAGCCGTACCCGCTCAGCCTCCATGCCAGCAGAGTTGAGGAAGAGCCTCCTAAGAAAACAGAGGAAGTGACAGGGGGAAAAAGATCCACAGTGACAACCCATTGTGTCTCCAGTTTCATCTGATTCAATAGAGGGAACCAGGTTGAACTGTGCCAGAAATCTGCCATCAGAATCACTGTAGCTCTCTCTGACTTCACCCTGGTCAGACAGTTCAAGATCCGAGGGAATGGGGAAGGGACATAGACTTCTTTAGGGCCAAGTGCAAGAAAAAGCAGCCAAGTTGCATACCCCCTTCATTTCCAAACAACTCGGAAGGAGGAGGACGCCACGCAGTTCAGCTACCTTAAACAAAGTTGGCAGCTAATTTAAAAAGGCCCAACAAAGAGATCCTTGATTTCACACTAAAAGAAAATAAGGAAGAAATCAAATTTAAAGCAGTTCTCTTTACCAAAAAGATAAAGTGGTGAGAAGAATAGCGACAGGTAGCTCCCAGAGGCGTCCCCCCAACCTTTCAAGAAACCACAAAAATAGAACCGGATTGAAGTTGGTCCATTTTTACTTAACCCGAGTGGAGTACCAACGAATTTGAAATACAAGAACAAAGAAGAGGAAAGAAATCAAAACTTCCTTAAGATAATACAAGATCGGATGAGAACGTGCTCAAAAAAACGATAAGACAGAGCCAGGAAAGAACTAACCTGGATATGATTAAACAATGAACAAGTCCTGAAGAAGGTGCAAGATTAATAGAGGCACCGAAACGCCGCGTCGACAGTTTGTTCCTAAGACAGTTTATTGATTAATAAATACGATGTACATGTAGATTTGTGTAACAATGCCCAAACAGCATTTTTTAAACATTGACGTTTTTTTATAAATAGCTGACTAACAGCAAAAACGAATGTGCATAAGTTTGTTTTTATGTAAAAATGTGTTATTATTATTTTTAAACTTTTCGAATAAATGAATGAAACTTTTATATTTTTGTGTATGTATTGTTTTCATAATACTCTTGGGTCCAACACAAACTTAGTTGTAAATTTGGTAACCTACGCAATATTGTAATCTTTCCCATAGATGTAAACGTCCCCCAGGGGAATCTAACATCAACAACCATTTGCCAAACTCAGGAGAAGGAGTTTTGTTTTCATAAGCATATCCCCTCTACCCCATTCTTCTGCAAAAAAAACTAATAGAAGCACATTCTTTAGTATGCAAATAACTCTAACACTGTGTTCCCCATGTATGAAATATTTGTTTTAAATAAAAGAGAATCCAGCTGATAATCTTAAGAAGGAGACAGAATCCTGTTCAAATGATCTGCCTCAGATTCTGTCCATCTTGAAAATGCACTACCGAAAGAAGCTGCAGATGTTTCTCTGCTCTTTGAAACACTGTTAAAACTATTTGTTTGAAAGATGGACCTTTGAATGAGTTCTACCTTGTTGTTTTCATAAGTTTTAGCAGTCATATTGTCTGTGCGTATTGGGACCGACTTTCCTTCTAGAAAAGGAGTCATTCACAGCAGCGCTAGATAGGTTGCCTCTGGCTCTCTCCAATTGGATTAATGTATCTTCTACCGACAACCCATTCCAGTTGCTGAGTTCTCTCCTACACCCAGGCTCCCCATCCTGTACTGCTGGCATCCATTTTGTAACAGTCCATTTTGGAATAGACAGTTTAACCCCTGACATCACATCCGAAGAAGCAAGTCACCATTTGAGAACCTTTCTGACTTGACTGTTTATTTTCACTCTTACCTCGAATCTCTGATGTTACAGGGACTAAACTTTACTAACATGGTTTACTAGAGCCCTCAATTTGAATCTGGCCCATGTGGCTAGATATGTGGTTGGAGCCATATTCCTTGGATCTTCAATCGTTGCTGGCTTTCACAGTCTTCTAAGCTAGAAAGTTCAGTGGATGACTCTGTATCCCTCGGTCTGTCGGAACCTTGCTTCTATGAACTTCCTATCCTGAGAGGATTGTAACTGTGATTTTATCCAATTTGTCAGAAGGATGTGGCCTTTTAGTAGATGTAAAACTTCATCTCTGTTCTTGATGGCTTGCTCTTTTGATTTGGAATGCACAAGCCAATCGTCTAAAAATGGATGCAGAAGAATTCCTTCTCTATAAAGAATGCCTGCCAAAAATGCTAACACCTTTGTGAACACCATGGAAGCTGGCTTTAACCCAAGCAGGAGCACTGTGAACGGATAATGGACTTCTTGAACAACAATTCTCCGACATTTCTGGGGACCTTGAAACACAGGGATGTGAAGTCAGGCAACAATTATATCTAGTTCTGGAAGAAAATCGCTGGGCATCACTATAGGAATGACTTTGTGCAGGTGACTTTCACCTACTTTATTTCAAAGAACAGGGGTCCTAAGGATTCACGATATAACAAGAAAATCACAATATAGACTATAATAAGTACTATATTTTTTTGAAACGCGCCCAGCCGGGCGTGAGTTTATTCATAAGATAACATGAAGTTGTATTGGCCTAAGGGGAGGCCAAAAATAGTGGCAAGATAGGGTACAGTCCTGTACCTATCCCAAGAGGTTTAGAAGAGATAAACCAGGAGGAGGGAGATAGAGCAAGGAAAAAGCTTTTCAGGCAAACAAGAAATTTTCGAGCCAAAAGGTGACTTGTGGTTACAGTAAATACAGTTACAACAAATTCACCATGCAGTGACAACAATTTCAAATAACCATATTAAATAATATGCTACACTGCTTATTGCGTCGACGTTTCGATCCCTAAGGGCTCATAGTACAATGGGATCATCATCAGGACTATTTTTACAGTTATTGCCTGCAATAAATAAAGCCTGTAAAAGAAAGGGGGGAAAAAGGACAATTTTAAGGCCTAGGCCCACAGCAAGGAAAAAGTATCCAGAAAATATTCGACAGGGCACAATTACAAGTTAAAAACGGCCATTATTTGAACTCGCCGGTTCTTTGCTGGTGTGTTTGTGATTTATTAAAAGGATTTTTACAGGTGAAAGAGTGCTAAAAAACGGCGCAGTGACATGGGTGTCATTCATCAAGACTTGTGCTATATCCGCGGTGACAATGGGGACGCTTTTGTTGCATTGTAGTGCTCTGTGATTAAGTGACTCAGTGAGTGAAATAGTGCCTAGGAGCAGTCACATTGCCAATCAGAGCAGGATTAAGTCTTAGGGGATCCGGGGTTTCAAGTTGTACATCCCTGTGCAGCGTGCTGCCAGGTAAGGGGAGTTGGTTATGCTGCCAATTATTGCAAGGGCCGGAGTTACAGAATACTTCCGTTTGCAGAATACTGGGAGCTGCCAGTTAAGAAATAAACCATGCTTCCAAGGTTGCGCAGTCTATGTCGTTTTTGCACTAAGGGGTAATGCTTACCTGGCGCTCAAAATAGTCGCCTTTGAATAGAATGATTTTCACTGGAGGAAAGGGATTTTTACCCGGTGTGCAGCATCAATTGCTAGGGAATATTAAAGTATAGTCTTTAGACCGGTGGTCAGAATGAATTTATTAAAGCATTAGCAGCACGAAGGAGGGGATGGCTTACCTGGCCACATATGGTGTGGGCCTCGTAGACTTGGAGAGAATTAACTGTTATTAGCCGTGTTAACGAGGTTTCCTTCTGACGGATCCTCGTGTATGCTGGGGGTTCAATTTAAAAATATAAGCGGCGCGGCTCCGAGATTGGGAGTCTTACAGAATTCTGTTTAAGTTATGGCTGGCTTACCTAGCTACATGTATTGTAGCCGAGGGCGTCAATACAGTTTCACCTACTGTCAGGAGAGACTTTCTCCGTACTCCCCATGCAGATTGCTGAGTTCCCGTAAGCATTACTACTTAAAGTTCCAAAATTCAAATGACAAAGATGGGGTAGAAGGTCTTTCTCTGCTTTAGCTGCTAAAGCTTGGGACAATCCCCCTCTGAACATTGGGTCTATGAAGGTGGAGCACCACTTCAGGAAGCCCCTGAAGACTTGGGTGTTCCCCAGACTGTAGAATCTCTGCTTTCTATTCACTGGTTGCTATCCGCTCAGTGCTGGGACGCACTTCGGGGCAGATTTTCGCACTTTTATGAAATCAGTTTATTTATTTATTTATTTATTTGTTAATTCTATCATTCGACGAACATGACATTAGTGGTCAAGTGTACACGTCACCCTGAGAGGGGTATAAGACTAGAGGCCATACATAACGTGATTGTGTAAAGTAGAAGAAATACATGTTTTTTTGGCATGTCCATAACACACCCGGGCCTCAATGGTATTAGGACGCTTTACAGTGAAGCTTTACTAGTGCTATGGTAATATCAAGATTTGTTTTTTGAGGGGGGAGGGTGCATTTACAAGTGTAGAACCTAGGAGACCAGCATGAGACAGAAGATGACAGGTCATAGTTCATGAGTCTAAAGACCATATAATTTCACTAGGCCGTGGAAGACACGAGATGCATAGCTGGGCATAATCCATGGATCCTAAGGGTGCTTGAGACATGATGCTGTGTCAGAGCATGAGACTGTGAAGAGTACAAGGTTTGAGAGATCATGGGCGTGGCTCTCGAACCTTCAAGGGAATGAGATTAGGTAGCATAATCGATAGAATTACATTTAAAATGTGAACAGTGCGATGCAGTGGGCTTGAGAGAAGGAAGGGCCTGGGCATAGTCTGCGATAAATTCAGATAGAACCAGATGGAGTA
Source organism: Lissotriton vulgaris (assembly GCF_964263255.1). NCBI lineage: Eukaryota > Metazoa > Chordata > Amphibia > Caudata > Salamandridae > Lissotriton > Lissotriton vulgaris. The sequence goes on from NC_141687.1 coordinate 903,708,213, forward strand.
CCAGGAAAATCTGTAGCTTCAGATGCGAGTGCGAGAAATGGGGCCAATGGAAATGCTGAAATGAAAGTTGCATGCAAGATATTAGTAGCAATAGGGGTGTTGTCAATGTTAACTAGCACTTGTGTAGTGCATATCTGCAGTTAGGATGGACTTGTATTGCGCATAAAAAGGTACCCCACAACTAAAATAATCTCTATGGCATTGTGGCTCACGAGATTTAATTCAATAACATATAAATTATTATAAACCAAGGATTTCAGCATACTGTTGAAAACAAATCCCTGCGTCATTCGCTCGCATTTTTTCACCTCCAAGCTGCGACGCACACATGTCATTAGCTTCAAGTAACAAGATAGTATTGTTTTCGGTCGCTCACAATGTCCGTTATTTATTTCTAGGCCGCTAGTTCACCTTTCACGCGCGCAGCTGAGACGCTTGAAGTTGCCTCTGGACGACTCTGCAGGGCAGGAGCCGGCGAGTGATTGACGCATGAAGTCGAGCTGGTGGGCGGATGAGAATGTGGCAGCAGGCCAAGGCCCATAGCACAAAGAGAGCCTTGCCATTCTTGCGGCGCTTTTCCCCCAGAATGCATTTGGTTGTAAACAAGTTGCCCCGTGTAGTAATATGTCACAGTGATCAATGGACAATCTGCCATTGTGCTGCAAAGCACACTCTTGAAACGAGGAAAAACTAATGTTTGGCACAAGGACATTAACCGTTTGCTGCACAAAAGCTTGACTTTCTCAATGGTTTCTCAACATGCCTTGAAAAGAAGTACACAATGGAATTGGAAATGATTTGCTCATGCAGAAAATGCGGCTCCCTAGGTGCAAAATGCACAGCACCCTCTAGGGCATATTCTCAAGGACTTATCGCACAGTTAGCAGCACTTTATCGCAGCCAAAGTGGTGATAAAACTATCGCCTCATTCACAAGCTGGTGATAACACCCCATATCACCAGTTTACCTGCGATAGGAGCCGCAAAAAACCGCGCCACTGATGACCCCGGCAACTATCGCTAATGAGATGCAGAGTAGGCGTTCCCATGCCAAAAGCCGTGACAACACCCCTTCGCAACATTCTCAGCGACCAACCAGATCAGCGAAAAGATCCCAAAACGTGCGATAAGGCGCGTTAACAGCAGGAAATTAACACGTGCTCTGACCTGGTGTAAAGTTGGACGTCAACCTGCACCAGAAAAGGGAGCCCAGCCCAGAGCCACAACTAAAGGGCAACAGATGCCATGGAGCCACTGATCATGCAGGCTGGACACCCAAGAGGACCACAACACCCACCTGTACCACCCCCAGGGCCCACCCCACCCTCCCGGGACCCCACCGCCCCCCACCCCGGACCAGCACTGAGGCAGCGCAGACAAAGACAGCGACCTTAAGAAAATGCATCAACCTCACAGACCCAACACCAGAGAATGTCATTGCTCACTACAGGCTCAAAGGGACAACCATCCTCTGCATCCTGACCACCATTGCCCACAGGCTGATGGTACCAACACAGCTGACAACCAACATCCCACCTCAGACAAAGCTGCTGGCCGTGCTGCACTTCTTCGCCTCTGGTACGTTCCAACCAACAACTGCCTGAGTCGGAGGAGTCTCACTGCCAGCCCAATCCAAGTTCACAACCGCTGTGGATGACATCATCAGCTTGGTACCCCACAATCTATACCTCCCCGACACTGCGCAGGAACAGCTGGAGACCAAGCAAGGCATCTACGCCATAGCTGGCTTCCCGCAATTGTTGGGGCAATTGACTGCACACATGTCCTACTTGTGCCCCCTGCCAACACTGCACACAATAACCGCAACAGAAAGCACACGTATTCCATCAATGTGCAGGCAATAGTGGATCACCGGGGAATCTCCACCAACGTCAACGCCAACCCCCAAGGCAGTGTGCATGATTTCTACATCTTCCGACAGTCCATCATCAACCAGCGCTACCAAGATGGCACCCATGGAAATGCACTGCCCGTTGGCAAGTATCAAATGAACACACCACACACCTCAACTCCACAATCATGCAACTCACAACACTGGAAATGCACATGTTACAAACTCACATACAACATGCCAAACAACATGCCCACCCACCAGACACAACAGCACAACTTACTATGGGTGCCTGGGCCAGCCATGTACATAAGCCATCAAAGTCATGGCACCTCAGCCACACGATAGCAGATTATGGGAAGATGTGGGGACCAGGCATGTGCGAAGGAGGCAAGTGACCGATGAATGAGAATGAACACAATGCAAAGTGTGGCGTGGATGTGATTGCCAGACTGCAGTATGCAGACCACAGACATATCCATGTTGACATACACCGCTGGTGTTTGGAGTGTAGGGGACAGTGGACGCAACCATGTCACCCCAGCCAGTGGGGAAGCTCGTGGAAATGTAGCTTGTTACATCCCCCCGTGAGCAGAGTGGGCTGCTGGCCCAGCAGACGCCAGGCTAGCGTATGGGTGTGAAAAAAAAGCATGTAACTCTGGGCGTGGTTCTCTTCTGGAATGCCCAACGTGTCTGCCAGGGCGGCACCTCTCACCCCGCCATGAGGCCGATGCCGACTCCGTGAGCGGTGTTGCCTGCGATCCTGCACACCTTCTGCACCCCGGGCCACTGGTGCCCAAACCAGTCTTCCCCACCCCTGCGCACCCTAGCCTCAATGCTCACCTGCCGACCCTGGCGTGTGTGGAAGAAGGCCCACCACGTGCCGGTGCAAGCTCCAAGCCAGAGGACCGCGACCCTGGCAGCCTCCTCAGACCATCACGGCCTCCACAACACAGGCCCGCAGTACTCCTTTCTCGTTGACGTACTCCAGCGACATACACAGCGAACTAGTAGGTCACCAATTTGGAACTGAGTCTTAATTACACTATGTCTGAGAACATTATTTATCACTATACTACCTTTGATGTGGTACCACCAAGTCTGTGAATAGCATTCCAACCACACTTGTCTGTTGACCCACGCGGACTACTGCCCTCGGGCCTCACTGCGCTCGAGTAGGTCACACATTTGGAACTGAGTCTTGATTTTCAATGGCAGAGTACATATCATTGCACGCAAAGAGAGGTGTAAGAGGGTGAAGCGTTTCAGTCAGGAGGAAAAAAGGATCATCGTTACGGAGGTGATCAAACACTACTGACAACTACCCTGGTGTCACTAACTCTGTGCATCGCGAGCCAACGACACATGGCGGTGGGCCGCTGCTGACCACTGCCTCCGGCCTACACTGCGGTCGAGTAGGTCACACATTTGGGACTGTGTCTTGATTTAGCAATGGCCGAGTTCACATCATTGTACCGGCATCATCGCAGACTGCATCCCCTCCCCGCCCCGGTGCCAGTTATTCTGTTGCCCGACATTCATGGACACTCTCTGGTTGAACCTTGGTGGCGTCTGAGTCTATGGACGGGGGGTTGTCTTCATCCTCATGTAGCTGATACCGACGTGCTGGTAATAACGAGGCTGTAGCATTCCACTCCTCAATTTGCCTCTTCTGGATAACTGGGTTGTCCTCTATGTAGCTTGGCTGCCCTTGTCCTGGTGGTGGGTTGCCTGGTATGTCCATGAGCTGTTGTAGGGCATCGGTGTTTAAGGTGTGGTGGTCCTCTCCAGCATCACTGATGAGCTGTCTGCTCTGTTCTGCTAGGGTTGTTGTTTGTCCCTCTGCAATGTGAAGGGGAGATGCACGTTGACATTGTGTTGACATGTATGTTGGCGCATTGCTCTTGTTTACATGCAGACTGTATGACACTGTACATTGTGCTGTTTGGGAGGTGCTGGATTTGTATGCGGGACAGTGGACATTTGGACTACATGACGGATGTGAGGTTGTACACGTACATTTCCATCTCAAAGTATCCTGCTCTGTTAGATGTAGTTGTGCTGGTTCTGCGCATCAGCAGAGCCAGTTGTGTCCTCTGTTCTGCCGTGTCGGGGTTGCACATTGTGCCACATTGTCGTCAATGTGGATGTGCTGTTATTGCTTCTCAAACTGTGTCCAGACTCCCAACTCCTTGCACCATCTCCACACTGATGACTGTGGCCTCCATTTCCTCCAGCTCCTCCCGTGGCACTGGACTCCCACCTCCTGTCACCGTTGCTGCCTTCCTGTTGGCAGCGGGTTTCTACTTGGTTTTGCTTTTCACATCATGCCAGCGCCTCTTGGCCTCCTCCATTGACCTCCTCTACACTCTGACAGCATTCATGTTAGTCTAATTGTGGGTCAGTTGATGGAAGTGATCTGTCTCCTCTGTGACGCTGATATGGTTTTCCTGCAGACTGCACCCTGTCTTCCTCTCCCTCTTCTACTTAGCCTTCCCCGACGTTCCTTGCTGGTGGTCTGTGGGGCTTGTGGGGTTCATGTTGATCTCTGCAATCGGTCCGGGTGCATCCATGGTGCTGTGTGGTTTATTTTTGTTTCCCTTTGTTTTTGTTCTGCTTTTATGGTGCCTATTCCCGCTCGATGCGTGGGGATTGCAGGCCTGTCGCTGATTTTCGCTGTTTTTTGCTAGCGATTGGCCTCATCGCACATTTTATGGAATTCGTGTTTTGCATTTTTGCAGCATCGCGTTGACTTTATCGCATACATTTGACGCGTTATCGTGGCACTATTGCATGGTACCGCCATGTTGTGAATGCTACGTTAACACAGCCGTATTTTCCCGCAATAAAATGCCATGTGAAGAGTTGCGTTAAGCTAATTTTGCAGTAATTATCACACGTTCTTGAGAATATCCCCCCCTGTCTTATTCACCAAGTAAGGGTCTCAGCAACTCGAATGCAAAAGATTCGCCCAGGCATAAAATATATTTACTGAGGAGCAAAATCCACACATTTTTTCATTACTGATTAAGGATGTTTGGACACTTCAGAATAAAGTTGTAAAGGATTTTTACACGTTTAAAATGTAATTGCTCAGATGCTAAATTTGAAAAATGCACACTTTTTAACTAAGACAATTGTGTTTTCTCTGTATCCGTGAGATGATATGTGTAAATTACTACTATAGATCCTTACATTTTTTTTTAGACAAATTGCATAGTATGCTGCCAGCATAGGGCATAAGAAGTCAGATCATTTGTGTCAATTTTAATTACATTTTGTATACAACGAACTCACCAATAATATCCCTCTTCTGATTTTCTTCCATCTATGCTCTTTATTTCTACGAGGACTTCTGCACCCAATAGTGTTAAGTATTTTTTCTATGTCTATAGGATGACAAGCAACTGTTTATAAATTGCACTTTGCAATTATGTCTATATCGAAGTAGATGAATTCATCTGAGTTGTTGGTTGTACGCTCATAATGATCAGAACCGTAGTAACTTTATCATGTTTACAGAATGTTCCCTTTATAGTCATGTTTTACTTTTCACACTGAGTGGCAATTAAAAATTGAGGGCAGACAATACACACACAACATCATGACTTAGGTACATTGCATACCAAAATGAATTGAGGTTTGGTGCTCCAACTGACTTTTGAATAAATCATCTTTTCAACACTGAATGCGCACTCTGGATTTAATTCCAGTACTTGTGAAGGACTTAATATTGGGCACCATGCACTCATTATGTGCACCCGTTCCTGCAGGGGCTCGCAGACCAGTAATGGACTTTTCTGAAAAAACAAAGTCTAAAGGAATGTTATAGTTAGGAAAAAATTTGAGCTTAATTTTAAATTACCAAAACTACTGAAATTCACAAGTTATAGTTCATTAAAGTACTATAACTTGTGCCATAAAGTGATTATAAATTACGTCCTCGTCATGCACAGTGTTATCATCAATGATATAATTTCAGATGTCATCAGTGATGTTCTCATTGATGTCATAGAACGTCATAAGTGATGTAATATGGGAAGTAATTAGCAGTAATCCCCCCATAAGGATTTATGGGGGGATATGAAGTGGGAGTCCCCGACCCCTCACTTCAACGTTAGGCTAAATTATCACACTGTCTGAGATAGCCCTGCTCACCCCCTTAGTAGCTTGGCACGAGCAGCCAGACTTATCTCAAAGGCACGAGTGTACAGTATGTGCAACCACACTCACAGCAACCCAATGATGTCACCAGAAATAGACTCCACACAAGTTTTTATAACATGAGTATAATCTTTCCAAAAGAAGTTATACGATATGACCACACGACACAAAACCAACATATAAGAATGGGTAGTATTCTTTCTGGTGGGTTGGTAGGGTCTAATCCCAACCACCACTTCTAACCAACAGTTAAGCTCACTTCTAAACGTTTCCAAAAAGTTAGGCTAGTCCTATTGCTAGAATCACACATGTTGCAAAAGAAAACAAATACTGCAATGCGTAACGATATTCCCTTGTACTGTGCAACAGAGAAACAATGCCATAAGGAGCACCACAGTCATGTACTTTGCAATAGAAGTAATAATGCAATGCATATCACTATCAGCATGCCCTCTACCAGGAAGAAACAAAGCAATGCATCACACTACAATCCTGTACTGTGCAAAGAAGAAATAATGCACTGTGCCACATTATAATCAGATACTGAGAAAGGAAGAAATAATGCAATGCGCCACGTTACAATCAAGTAATCTGCAAGGGAAAAATAACGCAGTGCGTAGTGCACAAAGCATGTAGTTTGTCAGGCACAAATGAGGTCAGGCGTCATACGACAGTTCGATAGTTCGTTAACAGCCATAATGCAAAGTGCAATACAACAGGTTAGGTGCTCTGTTAACAGTGCCCCCAATGTGGATCAATGATGACACAAAAGTACTGCTTCTCACTCCATCCCCAGTAGTGCCCCTCCTTGGGTCAGTACAGGCTGAGATCCTAGCCGAAGTAACAGGCTCGGGCATCTGCGAGGGCCCGAGAGAGTGTCCCACCATGCCCGCATCCCACTCCAGGTGGTGATCCATGTTACCTGGGGGAGGGGCATGACCCCACTCTCCTCTCCGACATCAGTGACTTGGGCCTTGATCCACAACTCCATCACGGGGTGCGGCAAGCTCGGGCCGGCAGCTCAGCTCCTCAGGGGCTGCCGGTCCAGTGACACCTAGACTCGCCCTCAGCACTGTGAAGACTTTACTTCAAATTAGGTGCACACCATACCTAGGCACTCCTCACCAGCGCCACAGGTTGCAAATCTACAAGCACACTGCGCGTCCGAGTCTCGCCTCTTCCCTGGTGCTCACGATGACCCGACGCTCTTCACCTGCACCTCCGTTTGCACCTCGACACGCACCATGCGCGTCCAAGTCTCTCCTCTTCTTCCGGTACACACTGTCCAGGTGCTCTTCACCAATGCCCTGGCTGCACCACGACACACACCCAGCGCGTCCAAGACTATGCTTACTCCTGCATGCCCACGATCACAAGGCACAATTTCTGAGGGTCTCAAGCTGCAAAAGCACGGGCACACCGCATTGCTTGGGACTTCTCCGGAAACTTTTATGATCCTGTAGTTCCAAACAGGGAGCCAACTCACCTTGGGCCCTTGGAGTTACAAGACACAGCACAAAACACAGTCTTCTTCAAGCAGGGGGGCCCAGCGCCTCAAAGCACAGTCCCAACAGCCTCTACCTTGGTTAGAACAGCAAGCTGCAGACCATCCCCAGATCACGAAGCAAGGATTGGTCTTTCCTCAGCAGTCTCTTCAGGTACTCCTTCTATAGCAGAGGTTCCTCTTGACCACATAATGGGTCCAAGCCTTTTTAGTCTCAATCCATTTCTGTTTCATTCCAACGTTCTTGTAGTTATACCCCAAAATGTCTTTGAAGTGCAATCGTGCTCAGGAGTCCCTGGCACCTCCCTAAATCAGTTCTGGGTGTCTCCCTCCCAGTGTCACCTTTTCCCCTTTGATACTGGGGGTCTGGATCCTTAATCACTCAGGAGGAGATGGGTCAATTGGTTTATGACATCAGTCTAGGCTTTTTCACCTCCCGGGCTTCTCTTACTCCTACTCTCCAGTTGCAGGGCAGCCTGGTGCCATCTCAACCCCTCCCTGGATCAAGACCTTTCCCACCTCCTCTCCCCTTTCAGATCTAGACAGACAATCCACATTTCAGCAGAGACACACAGAAATGCCTAAACCACAAAAGTCAGCCACTTTCTAAAAGAGTGGTTTCTGAACACATAGTGTTCAGAAACCACCTTCACAGAAAGATGTGTTATGACACTGTGAGTTCATACATACTACACTTACAGGAAACTAGGCTAACAAACCAAACACCCAGCCTCCCCCATTCTGTCCTATGGGCAGGATGGCCTTTCAGCAGTGAAAAAAGAAATAGAATGTTTTTCACTGTCAGGACATAACACACACCTTAGTATATATCCTGCCTTTTACCTATACTGCACCCTGCCCAGGGATAACCCGAGACCTACTACAGGAGTGTCCAATGTATATGTAAAAGGGAAAGTCAGGCCTGACAAGTGGTTGCCCTTGTCAGGACAACATGCTAACTTGCGTGCAGACCATACACTGCAGGCCTGAGTTCCCTTCTCCGCATGCCTTTGCATTACTAGCCCTGGCACACACAGTGCACATCACTAGGGACTTTAATAGTAAGGCAAACATGCCAATCATGGCCAGTCACTTACCATTACATTTTACACAGGGAACACTTGCACTTTGACACTGATCAGCAGTGGCAAAGTATCCAAAGCATCTAAATTGGCAACTCTTTTTCAGGAAAACGGTCTAGGGGGAAAGCAAAAAGTTTCGGGAACATTAGCCAAAAAGGCCTAGTCCTACAATACCCCTTCCTTTCTGTTCTGGTGGAAAAACTATGATTTCCACATTGTTAGAAGGTGGTTCTGACCTTCTGAGCCACCTGTATTTTTCGCTTTTTGAGCACCTAAATGTTGAGTTTTTACTGGGGGAGAGCCTCATAAGTTGGGACTCACCCACAGTGAACTCATGATGAGAGAGACTGCATGTGGATTTTACTTGTGTCCCCCTGGCTTGACTAGGCCGCTGCGCTGCAGCTGGAGTAAGGGGCACCAGGCTGGTTACATGCAGACACATGTGTACATGCGTGTGCACACATGTAGGGGCTGCGCAGGAGAGATTCCTGGTGTGCGCAACCAAGGAGCAGGTACAGATGAAATGGTGTGGCAGCACTTATGCAGGGCTGGGTGGTGACATGGAATAGGCTTTATACACTGGGAAGAAACAGGCCAGGGAAAGTCAGTGTGTTTTACTGTTTTTCACTTCAATATTCTCCTATGGGGATGTGGGTCCCATGGGCTAGTTTCACTTTCCTAAGGCCTACGAATTCCAGACATGCACTAAAGTTCACTGTAACTTGTGTGAGAAGAAGTATTCTGCAGAGTCCAAAGCCATATCTGTACTGCTTTTGGGTCATCCAGAACTGTCATATTACTCTGACTCAGCTCATAACCAGGGCCTAGATGGGCTGACCCTGGCAGGCTGGATTAATGACCTTCCTTCCAAGGGCGAAGGCCTCCTCTCCAAGAAGAGAAGACGGTGGAGCTAGAGGCGAATCCATCAGCAGCTGTCACCTGGTGCCAGGCACCAAGCTGCACAAGGGAGAAGGCAGCCCGGGGCTGAAAGGGGTTTTCAGAGTCCATATGGCAGGAGACCCCTGGATGACGCCATCCCAAACCAACCCATAGGCATGGGCCGGAAGGAGGGAGCAGGGGCAGTGAAGTGATGTGTCCTTGTTTGATTGGACAAACAGAGACTTCCTGCCAGCCCCCTCCCCATTCTTTAAAAAGTGTTTGCACAGGAAGAGAAGCTCTATCTGGGGTGCGGTCTGCTGAGGACGACTGGTGCTGGAGCCTGGCATCATGAGCAGTTGGAAGGAAGAACCTCCAGACTGGTCCAGAACCCTGACTTGCACCACAAAGGGAGATCAGGATCAGTGAAGAGAAGCATGGGCCTAGGTGCTGGGAGAAGAGAGATGCAGGAGAAGAGCCAGGTGAGAGGCTGGGGCAGGGAGCCATTGAAGACAGCTCCCTGCTGAATCCATCCTCTGTGAGACTCAGAGGGCAAAAGAGAGTGCTCCCAGTGACTGGGGAGCGCCACTAGGAGCAAGAGGCGGCACAAATGGCACATATCGGTACCCTGGGGGCTGAGATATGCCCCCCAGAAGGTAGGCAACCTTTAACCTCCAAGAAGACCGACAACGAAGTGCGTGGAGCTCCCCCGCCGGTCTTGAATGTGCACCCAGGGAGGGTCAGGGCGTGGGGGCTGCCCCCACTCAGAGTAAAGTCTGGGAGCACCCTCGTCAAGGTGGTGAAAAGGGACCGGGATCCCAACTCCGGGTCCCGCTAAAGGCTGGGGATGCCGTCACAACTCCCCCCCCCCACGAAGACGGAATTCAGGGAGCGCCATCTCGGTCCCCATGAAGGTTTCCAGGGGGAGAGGCCCGGGATCCCAAATCCGGGCCTCTCCCGGATTTGGAAGGAGGAGGCGGGAAGCGCTGTTGCGCCCCCCACGAAGAAGACTCTGGGGCCCAGGAACCCAACTCCCAGTAAAAATGTACCAACGAGACCCGGGACCCCAATTCCGGACCCCAAAGAAGAGGAAGGCAAGCCGGGCAGCGCGACAGCGCTCCCCGTGAAGATACGCCTAAGGGGCCTGGGACCCCACGCGAGGGTGCTGGCCGGGCAGGGAACCAGCAGATAACTGGGGGTGGGCTCCCCGGGCTGCAATCCAACATGGAGAGCCTGCGGGGGTCCCGGGTGGGACCGGGACCCAGTACACAAGAGGAGGAGCCATGGGCCCAGGTGGGGCCGGGCCCCCAACAAATGGCTAGAGCAGCCGCCAGGGTTGGGATCCCCGAGCTGTGGACTCTCACCTGGGGGTCCGGGTGGGACCGGGCCCCCCGAGGGCTGGATGCGGTGAAGCCACCGGCAGTGTGATCGCGGCTCTCCCCAGAGCAGTGGGGGAGCCCCTGCTACAATATGCAGGAGAAGAAGGAAGCGCCTCATAATGCCTTGCAGGCCCTGACAGGCCTGCAAGGGCAAACAGCCTTTTCTGGGTCTGTGGTGGCCCCAGGAGAATGGGGCCACCACCAATTGAGTGCCAAGGGGAAGCGGGAGCTGCAGGAGCAACGCAGTCTCCCCCAGCATGAAGATGAAGAGTTCCCTCCATAAGTCTTTGGGGACTCTGAAGAAGTAACCCCGCAAGGGCTCAGCCAGCATTGAATCACTTCCTGGGTTGAAACTGTTGTTCTGCAGCTGGGGGTGTATTGAAACGTGCACCAAGGGATGAAGGGCTGAGTTGAGGATGCCTGGAGAAGGGCATCCCCTAGAGATGAAGAGTTGCAATTGCACGAAACGTGTATTACTAATATAATTTCTATGAAGTGCATTGACTACGTTTATTTCCATGGAGGGTCTGTAAGTCACATGTGTAATGTGAAGTCATAAGCAATGAGTGGTTATGTTGCTAGCCATTCCTGCGATGCTGTCTGGCTGTATATGCTTAATCTTGTGATTTCATCTGTGATGCCTTTAGTGGCTGTAATTGCAATGCAATATAATGATCAACAAAGGTGATGAGTACTGTCATTCTAAAGTGATGCTTAAACATGTATTCTTGCTGCTGCGCTTAGGTGAACCCATACTGTTAGCCACTAAAGATGTAGAGGTGTATACGGTATGGTCAGTATGACATGTTTAGTCAGGGTTATGTGTCACCAAGGCAGGGGTACCCATTTTCAAGGCTTGTTAAGATAATGGGGTGAGTCGCCACTGGGATGGTGCCAGTGCGCAGGGCCCTCGCTCCAGGTTATGTTCAACTAACTGCATTAGTGGGCAAAATGATGTGCATACATGGGAGTGGTGATACTAGACCCCACCCCCCTCTGGGAGGGGTGGAAATGATATGCAATGTCACAACTTCCAACAGCTTATGTATATTTGTAAATTGTTGCATAGTATTAAGTAGTGTGTGTTTCATACATGTACTCTTACTTTTCTAAAGCAAAGTACAGACTGGCCAAACAATTATTGAGTGTTATTCCTGCATGCCTGTAAATGGCGATTACTAGCCCACGCCACCTCTCTTGAGTAAGCCTTAGGCTGCTCTGCAACGCTACCCTCAGAGAGTCAGGCGCTACACTAGGGTGTTTGGTTCCCAGTGAAAGACAAATGTGACATGCTTTTTTGTGCAGGCCTCACAGATACTGCCTCCTTTTCAAACACACATGCACTCACGTGGTATGCTGCTTGATACCTACTCAATGAGTGTGCTTATTTCCTCCTCTGCATGCAGCATGGGGTGGGAGGATCGACGCAGATGATTGGATAAAATAAGTCTGTTTGGGACACACTTGATCATAACAGATAGTGCCCCTTAATGCAATATGTGTAAGACTCTTCTTCCTGCCCCAATCTGGAACCCACCAGAAACATAACATTTTTTTTAGAATTTACATTATAAAGTGCACTGAGAATAGGAGGAGTAACAAAGTGGGGTCAGATAATAACAGAAAAATCAATAGTTGGGTGGGACCAACTATCATTACTGACTAATAGGACGCTTTCTAAATTCAAATTCTATCAATTGATGAGCTGGACAAAGACTCTAGGAAAGGATGTTACAGGAAACAGGGAATTAGAGGTGAACTTTCAAGGGGATGCAATGAAGAAAGAAGTAGCACAGTGGTACTGGTCGCTCATATCAGCTGGAAAGGAGGATTTCAGCCTACTCACAAGGATCTGGGGGAAAGACCTGCAGACGCTGGATGTTCTGAATATACGGCAAATTTCAATGTCTACATGCTGGTATATAATCAAGTCTGTCCCCTGCAAAAAGAATAATTTGTTCACATTGCATAGAGCCTACTGGACACCAAAGAAACTGTCCAAACTGAGAAGAGGAGAAGCAAAAAACTGTCCCAAATGTGGAGAGGAGAGAGGTGACGATGTCCACATGATCCGGCGGTGTCCCCAAGTACAGGTCTTTTGGGAAGATGTGGGTACGATCCTCTTGGAAGTACTCCATCAGGAATTAGAGGTAAGCCGGGAGTTAGTCATGTTTGGGGTGAAGAGTAGTAATGAGAATAGGGAAGGACCAGAGTTAAGTAAAAAACAGAACAATCTACTCTTCCTTTTGATATTACTGGCTAGGTGGGAAAATGCATTAAATGGATCCACGGCAATCTGCCAACTTTAATGGAATGGCTGGGATCAGTTCATAGGACAAACAAAGCAGATTTGGCGGGAACACAAAGCAAAAGGCAAGAGTTTTGGGATGTATGGGAACGATATGGGGTAAGCTGAATTGATGGAACAGAAGGTGCCGAGGAAAAAATGAAAAGTCCAATGATTAAAGTAAAACAGCAATATGAGCAAATGGGAAATGCTGGCGCAGGTATCACTTCCAAAGTAGAAGAGAAGGAAGAGGAGGGAAGAGATGAGGCCGGTGGGATACCCCCATACACTAAAACCCCCAAACCAAAGGTGTATGTCCGGGGACAGGGCCCGGACGGTACAGGATGGTAGCTATGGTCCCCCAACCGCAAAAAATCCTGTTATCTCATCTCATTCTGTTTTATTGCTTAATGAGGCCTAGGAAAATACAAATAAAAAGAATCCTCTTCCAGTGCTTGTGTTGTGAGAGAGAGTGGGTTTGAATGCTGAGTCAATTAACAAGAACGCCAGTAGGGCAAGAGGTGTGCTATAACCTCTAAATTCAATTAGATACAGGCTTGCAGCAGCTTAACCTGGTAGTGGGAAAGGCAGTTCTACTCCATTCACTCCATTGACGGAGAGCTGGGGGCAGCTTCTGTGCTTCTACATGCCGGGATTCACATTAGGTTCTTCTGAATGGTAAGATTGTTGTTCTGCATGACTGTAATGTTTGACTGAGAAGGGAAGGTATTGGTGAGGGGAGTCAAAGAGCTTGTATTAATCCACAGGGTGTGCTGCCCTGAGGAAATCTTGTCTGAGAGGCCCACACTGTGGCTGGGTAGTTTCCAGTTGCACACATGAAATGAACATGCACTCGCAAAGACAACAGATCTTGCCTTTGCAAGGGCTATTGGCTTTGCCAATGTCATTTAGCCATGTTGTACAGCAGCATGGCTAAAAGTAAAGATAGTGGGAAAAAAGCTATGATGTGGCCAGCACTGGCAGCTTCATATTGCATTTTTTTCTTCTGGTGGATGGGTTTGGGCAAGACAAAGAATGGAAGTGTGGATGGGGTTTGGGGAACAGACGGTTATAAAAGCGCTATGACATGGGAGGAAAGGCAGCACAGACAGAGGGCAGGTGCTAGTGGGAAGGATGAAGCAACACAGACAAGGGTGGATGTGGGAGAGAAAGAAGTAACACAATGGATGGGAGGGGAAGAAACAATGAGTGTAAAAAATAGTGCCTGAAGCCCAGCGGAACGATAGTATAAAACAAAATCAATCAGTACTTAGTCTCTGCCCAAAACTGTTGAATAGGGAGTGACTTTGAGAAGTCCTGGCCAACTAGGATTCAGCAAATAAGAGTGACTAAAAAGCCAACAAATAGTAAGCAATGGCCGGGCTCCAAGCCCCATTCATTAAACAATACTATCGCAGTGACAGCACATGCACTGTTCACAGGGGAGACCTAATAAAAGGCAATGTTCTAAACTAAGACACTGACTTCACCATTCTTAGATGAGTATGAACCCTGCCACTTTCAAGCAGTAGAGGGGGCCAGCATTGTCTCCATGAGGCAGAGGGTGCCCCACCATTTTATGGAGGAGAGAGAGCTTAGATCCTTGGCTATTGCTGCTGAGTTGAAAAAGTCCAAAGGAGAGCCATACTAGAAAACTGTGATGGGACCCCTAAGCTTACAAACCTGATTCACAGGGATGGAGGGGAGCCCCTACTTTATGCTCCAGCATTGAACTAGACCAATAAGGATACATATCCAGCCGTCCTTCTCACCTAGGATCTCAGAACGAGGGTCACTGCAGGCCAAATCCATTCAAGATAACAACAGCGAAGGAGGGAATTCACAACAAAGTTCACACAGGTATCTGTCTCTGTGGTCGTAGCTCTCCCTCACTTTTCCCAGCCCAGCCCAGTGTCCTTTTGCATAGAGCAATGTTTCTATTGCTTAGATCTTATGCAAGCAGGTCTCTTAGTTGTGATAAAATTGTAGCCCGCATCACTCTATATTGCGCTATTAAACCTCTGTTTGTTGCCACCATGCCAAGCAGGGTCAGACTGCGAGGGAGTTGTGCATGTTAGTGTTGTTGTGTTTGTATGTCAGAGTCAGCCTATTCACTTGTGTTTTGCTCGCTGGAGGACACTGGCACTGTCCTCATTTCTTCACTGTGACTGCCTACTCTTTTCTCCTCCGTCCCTAGGGGAGATTTCTTCCAAAGCATCACAGAAATGGCATCCCAGACAGGAGCTTTTTTCAGACCAATGCGCCAGTGAAACAAGTTACCAGTGGCACTGTAGGAGAGTAGGGTCTGCTTTCCTATGGTCACCCCACTTTTTGCTTTTTGCTTCACTGGTTTTTGACTTAATGTGGCTGTGGGCCTGCTAATCAGACCCACAGCCCTGCTGTTCTCTCTCTAAATTCACAACCATGTACTTTAGGTACATTACCAATTGGGTATTGGGTCACCTTATCAGCCCCTATAGTGTGTACTATAGGTACCCAGGGCATTGGTGCATCCAAGGCCTACCAGGGGCTGCAGCATATCTTTTGCCACCCCTGGCTGGCCATCCAAACTGACACAACTGGCTGATCACTCAGCTGGGGCAAGGTGGTGTAATCACCCCTTGCTTAGATATAGTATACCTATATCTAACCTTATATCTGGACACATATACACCTATAAGTCACTCCTATGGCAGGCCTTAACAATCCTGGAGGCAGAATGCTTGGTTTTATGTGAGATGGTGCTCTAGCATGAGCTGAGCCTGTCTGCAGCTTTCGGAACCAAGTCCTTATAGCTGTTCTGGGATATTGCCATACCATATACTCTTAAGTGCATTATAATCCTCGCAGTTACTTGCTAACTTTGGTTTGGCTTTATCAAAACATGTCGTGTAAGGTGCCATACGCTTTGGAATACTACCCCCTCGCCAGTTCTGGTCACAGGGGTAGCATTCCACCCTTCTAGAGGGAGAAGACATGTTACTTTCCTTAAACGCGGTTAAATCTAACCAGAGCCTCAGCATCACAAAATGGATGCTGCTGCCACAGACACAAGTCTGGCCTCCTGCTGCTGACCGAAACTCCGGCAGGGGAGGCCTGGACAAAAGGTTTCCTGTCACAGGGAGGTTTTACACCAACCCAGACAGGAGATAGTGGATTGGGGCAGGGAGGGCTGAATGAAACTAGACACTGCCTGGGGCACACAAGGTGTCCCATGCAAAGTCCTGTTCAAACCGGTGCTGGGGCACTCCAGCCCCAGCTCTGACGCGAAACTGGACAAAGGGAAAGGGGTGTAACCACCCCCTTCTTGGGTCCCACCCACAGGTGGGACCTAGCAGGATATCCAGCCCCTTGATTTGAAATAAAGGTAGGAGCTGTGCCATAGCACATCAGATCATCCTGACTGAAACTTTGATACAAAACTCTGGACCCTTCGACATCCTACTCGATGTAGAAGACTGAAGAATCTCCCTTGTGGTCAAGGAGTGACCACCCTGCACAAGCAGGCACCATCAGCGCTCAAAGGTTTTCTTTGTTGTTGCTCCCGTTGGAGCTCGAATGACAGAGACTGACAAGAACCAGACTTCCAGACTTCCAACAGCCCGATCCACAGTCCCAGCAAAGCTGAGACCCGTAGAGGCGACGTGAGACGTGGAACCGGCCATCTTGGAAAGCCAGCAAAGTGCTTCCTGTGCAGCTCCCGAGGCACCCTGCCAGACCAGAAGTAAAGCGTAGCATCATCTTAAGCAGACTTGATTACTTCAACGCACTGCTTCTGGGGGCACCCGTCACCTTGTTGAGCCAACTGCAGAGGGTGCAGAATTTTGCCGCTAAGTTGACTCTCTCCCGCCGGCGCCTCGACTCTTCTTCAACAGCACTCAAGGATCTTCATTGGCTGCCTATTTCCCAACGTGTTGAATTTAAAGCTCGGTGTTTGGTTTTTCGGGCTCTTCAAAATCCGGAGGATACGGATGGGTGGCCGTTCTTTTGGCTACACGGCATCCAGGCTATGGAATGCATTGCCATTGTCCCTTATAAGCTGGGAGATCTTTCCTCTTTTAAAAAGAGACTAAAAACTCACCTTTTCCCAAGGATACTGTAGTTGGCTGTTAAAGTAATGTTTGTGTTCAGGCCTTGAAAGATCACAGCGCAGGATACCCGTTGGGTGACAGTTGCGCTTTACAAATGTGCCATACATACATACATACCCTCGAAGTTGTGCATTAGGGATTGAGAAACCCCAGCCCCGAGCAGCTTTTGCACCAAAGATCACCTCTCCACACTCACTGAGTGCTGCGTGGGGCCCTTCTGCATTTTTCCTGCTCGACGCGTTGTCCGGTCACTTGCCCATTGACCAGTGGCCTCTGTGATGACGAACCTTCAACTTTACACCACTGGTCTGGTTGCTCCAGACTGGCCCTAGCTCCCCTGACAAGGAGCAGTCCAACAGACCTTCCCGGTCTGATCCAGAAGCCATCTTCAAGTCCTGCGTGGGTTGCATTTGCCAAGGCCTGTTGACTCCGATTCAAGAACCGACACCGCCGACAGCGAGAGCCTTTGTGGGATAGCTTGTGTCCACCAGCTGGTCATCCTCGATCCTTCCTGGTCCATGTGGCAGCGGAGACAAGCTTCACGACATCACCTGATCGCAACCCGACATCGCCTGGTTCCTTCCTGGTCACTGGCTAGTGACCCAGACTCTGTCCCCTCTGCTTTCAGGTACTCTACATCTTCGATCCACTCTTGGATCCAACCGGACTCTTCCCTCCTGGACGCCTGCAGCATCTTTACCTCCAGGCTCCATAGAACTCCACAACAAAACCCGACGCAATTTGGCACCTATGCACCCGCTTCCTGTGGGTTAGGTAACAAGATTACTCCGATGCTCCTGTAGTGGTTTACACCTCTAGTGTCCTAGTTTTAAGTGGTTAAGTTCTAGCCCAGTCGGAAGACTTCTAAAACAGTAACTTTGTAACTTTTACGCACCATTGACTTTTATTGGTAAACGCGGTTGCCTATAGACACTGCACCCGCATCCTGTGGGCCTCCTATGTCCTAACCTTCGTTAGTCCAGTGAAGCCCCAGCGATTCTCAAGGCCCTAGGCCTTACCATTGTTTGTGAAGTGGTTCTTATACCACTATTTTAGTATATGGTTTTAGGGGCCACCCGGGCCTATCCATATTTGTGCAACTTTTGTATGCCATATGAAGTTCTTTGTTTAACGCTTGTGCTTCTGTGCTCATAAAGAGTACAGGGGATTATTCTAGTAATAAATACATATATTTTATAATATATAACTTGTCTGGTGTCCTTTCATTTGGTATTAAAGGGATTGCATATGGTAAAACAGCTGGCTTGACATGCCCTCTTGAGTTTAGCCTAAGACTGCTTTTGTCCTTGCTACCACTAGGATAGCTGGTCTATAAGGTTGACTTACAACCAATCACCATAAGGGTCGTTTGGACTGGTGCAAGGTGCTCACTAGAATAGTGATCATCATATACCAGGCCAACTTCTCACAGGCACATCACCTGGAACCTTACATTGTTAAATTCCAGAGGGTACTCAAGGCGTATCTCTTTGTGTATTAAGGCAAACATTGTCACATATACCCGCTTTATTTAATCAATCTATCGGGATTTTGTAGAGTGCTGCTTTCACCCACAAGGGTTATCCAGGCACCGGGGGTTTGTGATGCAGGGTGGAAGCAATCAAACACATATGTCATCAATTCCTTTCTGAATTCCTGCAGGAAGGGTGAGGTCCGGAGGTGGAGTAAGAGACTGTTCAAGGTCTTTGCGGCCAGGTAGGAGAAAGAGCATCCACGCTCTTGCTGCGGCGGATGCGGGTATCTGGGGGAGGGAGAAGGAGGCGGAGCACATGTGTCTGGAGGGCTGGTGGAAGTTCAAATGGTGATTGATGTAGGACAGCCCCTGATTGTGCAGGGCCTTGTAGGCATGGTTGAGCATCTTGAAATGCCATCTCTAGTGGACAGGGAGCCAGTGGAGTTTCCTGAGGTGTGGGGTGATGTGGGCCCATCTGGGGGATCAAGGATGAGTCTGGTGGGTGAGTTCTATATGGTCTGTCACCTCTTTAGTAGGTGTGAGGTGATTCCTATGTAGAGTGTGTTGCTGTAGTCCAGGCAGCTGGTGATGAGGGCCTGGGTGACGGAGCGTCTGGTGCTGGCTGGGAACCACTTAAAGATTTTCCAGAGCACGTGGGTAGTGAAGACGAAGGCTTAGGCTACTGAGTTGATCTGGTTTCTCATGGTGAGTCGGCTGTCCAGTAGGATTCCAAGGTTCCTGGCGTGGTACCTGGGTGTGGGTGAGGGCCCCAGTTCTGCAGGCCACCAGGAGTCATTCCATTGGGATGTGTTGTAATTGTAATTTCATTTATATAGCACTTATTGCCCCTGATGAGGCTCTGAGGTGCTTTACTCCAGGTAGCACACTGTTCTGGAATTCATGGTTAGTAGTTAGTCCAATGCTATTGGTATTGTTAGTTACTGAGATTAGTCCTGTGTGCTCAGGCGGACCATTCTATACATTTACTCCACTTTCTATATGATGGATTAAATTAAGAGGATTTAGGAATGAGCATTAGTCGGTAGGGTGGTGTTATGATGCCCCATGCAGAATAATTGGTGGCATTAAGGATGAGTTAGAGGAGATTAGGGATTGCTAGGTTGCAGGGGTATGACCTTCAAAAGAGAGGTTGTGATCTTCATAATGAGTTGTGGGTAGTTTGGGGAAATACATTCAAAAAGATTAAGACAAACATGCTTATGACTTAGACGTGGTTGTGCTCAAAGACGAGGCATGCAGAGGATGGAAGGGAGGAGAGAGTCATTTGAAAGAAAAAAGAGAAGTGACCATGTAAAGTTTTTGAGTAAAGGGCAGTTTTTCTTTCCTGTGTTAGGAATATAGAAGAAGTCCTTTGAGATAGCATGTGATTTGAGGATGCAAGGCTGTAGGAAGAAACAACATAATTTGCAAGTGAAGATAGTGTTATATTAGGTACTTCTGATGGCACTGGAATCAGGGTCAGGGCCCATTCTTAGGCTACTACTAGTCCACCGCATCAGCAAAGACAGCTGACCAGCTCAACAGTTCGATGCGTAAAGTAACTGATGGACACGTATTGAGGCAAATAACGAGAGGTTCAGGCAATATTTAAAGAAAGCATTCATTTTAAGATCATAGCAATGGGGAATAAAGCAAACTTTGAAAAGGAGATTCTGCAAGTGTTGGAGTAAATGTCTTCAGGTGTCAATCCTTAAGTTTAGCTCACAGTATTATTTACAAAGCAAACCTCCAGGGTTTTGAAGATATGGAAGCCATTTTCATGCACTTCCACTGGGACAATATGTTTCTTATAAATTGCAGGCTAGCTGAGCTTTCGACCCTAAGAACATTGTATTAATACAACAGAAGTGTGGTATAATCCATTGATTCACAGGTTAGTCCTTAAGTCGACCTTGGGGATAAGTGGAATCCACTGTGTGGGTAGAAATTAAGCTGAGACACATTACACTAGTGTGAGATCAGAGGATGATGACAAAGACAGATGGCCAACAAATGCCACTAAAAGTGTCCTTACTCCGACAGCACTGTTTTAGTGACTTTTCTGTGTATATTATGCCCTGACTCATGTACGAGCAAAATGAGTATGGTACGCTAGGCTAGGATGATCACAGCATCTAGCAAATGAGCATGGCCAATTTGAGGGCCCATCAGAAATTTGAAACAGCATATGTCCACAATTTATTACCATTGACCTCTGCACTTCCTTCTGAGACCTAACACCGACAAGCACTCCTCATCACTAGGTGTAAAGAGCAGTCATGAACCCCTCCACTTTACTAGCTTGAGAGGGGTTGAGGGTGCCACTGGCCCTCTTTTTTTTAAATGTTTTTGACTTCTTTACTTTGATAAGCAACACTGTTCTCCAAACACAAGGTCATAAATAACACCGCAATAGAATAATATCATGGAGTGGTGGGTCAAATGAAACAAGGGGTATCAAAAGAAGGAAGAAAGGAAGAAGGGATGGATTAATAGAAAGAACGGAAACAAGGTTGTATTGATGTATCCAGAGAAGAAAAGATGGAGATATGGAGGGGTTGATGGGTGATGAATTGATGGATGGTCAACTTCACTGAGAATTCAACACATTGGCATGTTGTTTTTAGATTTTCTTTAGGGAAGCAGTAGAACGTGTGTCAGCCTCAGTTGCTCACTTAGTGCATTCAGGATATGGTTCAAAGTTGGGGGTATTTTTTTTCTGAATACTCCCTTGCAGCTCCCCACTTTCTGCATACTAAAATCAGCAGTAAGAAGACATTGTGGGGTTTCAGGAGTCCGGTGCACCCTAACCCAAAATACACTAAACCTACTAAATATAGCATGATTGCTCAGGAAGTTAAGTGGATGTTGCTGACATCTAGTATGAGTGGTAGGACACAATTTTGAATCTGAACGGGGCCTGGCCACAAAAGGTGGCCGACAAGACACGTCCTTGAGCGGCTCCTCGCTGGCCCCGAAGATATTCTAAAACCTCCTGCTTGAGTAGGGGGTTAATTACTGCTTCCCTTAATAGTTCCTGCCCTGTTCCTGGGGGCCCACATATCGAAGTTCCAACCCAACACATGGCGGGCATACCGGCTGAGTGTGCTGCAGTAGGCCAGCAGCAGGGCTGTGGTCCTGGACAAAGTGTGCCACACTTGTCTCCCCGGGTAGTCGAAAACAACTGAAAGTAACCACTGTAAGACAGACCCTAAAGACCAGGAGCTGCAGCGGAGCAGAGGTATGGCTGGGCCCAGTTCCTCCCCCATTCTGTGATTGGTGCCGGCCTGTGGTGCGGATGAGATTTAGAGGTAGAGGGCCATAAACAAGAGAATTGGGCCTGCGGAGAAAATGTAACTGGATTTCTGTGCTGCTGGGGTTTGCTGGCCCCTTTGTTGCAGGGGGAGGGCAATGAAGCCCAGTCGGGGCTGGCTGCGGGAGGCAGACAGCCTCAGAGATGCAGGATGGACGGGAGCCCAGATGGGAGACCTCCTGGCATTGGTAAGCAGAGGTGGAGGGTGTGACTGTCTAAGTGGGGCATTCCCACCTTTCCCCAGGAAATAACCTGAGACCAGGGGCCATCCTGGAGTGAACTAGGAGGCTTGTGACTTGGCCCTTGGTGCGGGCCGGCATGAACTTTGGGAGAGGGCCTGAGCTAGGACCTCCTAGCGCCCCCTCCCCCTCTGGCAGTAAATCAGGATGTATTTGAGTCCTGGGCCCTTCCCTACGTGATCAACATTTGGGGTACAGGAGGTCGTACATTGCTGGCCATTGCTCCTGGGGGTGCTGGAGTCAGATTGGCGACTCCCAGAAACACTGTAACGAGCTGGAGGGTGCAAGAGGAGTTGTGCCACTGGATGCAGTCACTGCCTGCCATTTGGGTGCATCCACATACGTCTGAGGTACTCCTTGTGGTGAATTTCTCTTAGGAAAGGGAAAACCACCTGATCCCATGCAGGGGAACACAATGAAGCAATACACAACCCAGGCATCCTTGTCACAAAGGTAGACCAGTCAGGGAGGGCCCTGCTACGATCCTGCCTGGGAGCCGCTCTCGGAGGAACTATCTCATGCGGACACCCAGGAGGCTATTCAATGCTCTTGTGTGGCAGTGGAGGGGAAAATCAATACATTCTCCATAGAGGTGAATCTCCTTTACATGGATTTGCAGAAAGTGCCAGATAAGGTCAATGTGGCGAGGGGATCACTGACTAACTTAAGGAGGTGGCCTCACTTAAAAAGCAGGTGGCTTGCATTACATCTAAAACTGGTGTTCTGGAGGCATGAGCTGAAGATGTGGAGGTGAGGTTGCGCTGCAAAAATGTCTGCCTGCCGGCCTTCCCCAACCAGGTTGAAGGGGCTTGATGGAATGATTTGTTGAACAGTGGGTCCGGGACACTCTGAAGCCGAGCAATCTAGCAGCTTTCCTTATCATTGAATGGGTGCACAGGGCGTTGGTGCTCCCACCGCGCCTGGGGGCGCTGCTGAAAATAATTATCGCTCAGGTACTAATTTACAAATATAGAGACTGTATACTACACGCGGCCTGAGAAACTGACACTACCCATTATCAAAATCACAAGATCTCTATTTATCCAGATTACATCCAGAGAGTGCAGGGGGTGGGAAATCATTTTTGGAGGTCAAGAGAAAATTGAAGCACATGGGACTCAATATATGCTTTTGCATCCAGCTAGACTGCATGTGATCTTGGAGGGAAAGCCACTTCTTTGACTCACTAGAGGTTGTTTGGAGGTGGTTGGAGTTGTGGGATAACATGCCAAGGGATAAAATGGGTATCTGGAGGAAGGGTTCCCAAGGTGGTGGGTGAGGCCACACCATCGTGATTTTTAGGGCTCAGGAAGACACTGAACAGCAGAATGTCCATGGAGGGTGGGGGACTCCGCAATTCAGGGAGATAGCACTATGGCGCTGGGCTCCTTGGACTGGGAGAGGCGGAGGGGCCTTTCTCCCCAACGATGGACATAGAGATGGGTGACACACCTGCTTGATTTTGGGATCCTGTGCCATTGATAAATTATTGTTGTGGGGCTTGAAGAGACACAATGTAGAGACAGAGTGAAATGTGTTTGAAATGTTCTTTAGCCTACGTGCAGTTCCTCCTGCCTACATGACATGGGCACTGGTATGCAACGGATGCAACAGGGTTCAACATATTATGGCAAGTTTGATTGGGGTGGGTTTAAGCTGTTGGTCCTGACAGCATTGACGTAATGGCAAACGAGATGGTTTGTTGTTGTGTTGTTTATCCGAGGAGGGGAGGGTTGGTAGGTTCTTGGAGTTAATAACTCTAGTTCTCGCAGTGGTTTGGGTTGGCATCACAAAATGCTTCAGGGTCCAATGTGTCAGAAGGAGGGATCGCAGTGAGATCACTCCTCCAAGTGTGAACTGGTCTGTGGCCCAGGGTGTGGGGGGTATCTCCTTATGGCTGACTGTAGCAACATTGTGACCTGGAATGCCCGAGGCCTGCGAAGATATGCTAAGCGATAGAGAGTTCATTCTTTTCTGAAGCGCACTCAAGTACATACTGCATGTTTACAGGAGACTCATCTGATGGGTAGTGAAGCCCAGAAGTTGGCGAAGAAGTGGAGGGGGCAACTCTATTTGGCAACATATTCCTCTTACAATAGGGGGTGGCCACATGGATTGCACCAGGTGTATCGTTTCATCATATCTATAGTGAGGGGGACATAAAAGGACGCTATCTCTTACTCTACAGTACATTGGATGGTAAAGAGGTCACTATTTTGAATTCTTATGCAACAAATGGCAGTGATGGGAAGTTTTTTGGAGTGGTGCAGGGGTTGCAGTAGGGTAGTGTGGACTCCCTGATAATCTGAGCGGGAGATTTTAACTGTGTCTTGCACGGAGACAGGGACATGCATCTACCATGGCAGGGGACCAAACCCAACATGACTTGCCCCCTTTCAGAGTTCATGCAAAATTTTGGGTTGCTAGACAGCGTGCGGGTTCTACATCCACAGACACAAGAGTACACCTGTCACTCATTGAACAGAGATGCTGCAGGCAGTAGTTAATTTAGGGAGATTTCTCTCAGATCATACACCCCTGCTGTTTTGTCTGGGGTAGATTGAAGTCAGATAGATGCTGGTGCATGTCCCCAAAAATGATGACTGATACGGAGTGTTAGGAGTCACAGGCTGATGCACTAAATAAATATCTGGGGAATCATTGGGGCTTCACTGCTTCTAGGGCCACCAAATGGGAGGCCTTGAAGGGGGATCTGTATAGGGACTACCTGTGGGGTAAGGCAGCATCTGGAGATGGACATCAAGATCCAGGAAAAGTGGCTGTCTGACTCCCAGTGGGGGAGACAAACTCTGTAGCTGTACGTGAGGGAGTAATGCAAACCCAGCATGCCCTGAACACATTATAAGACACCTAGACAAATAAAACCTTAAGTCATATAGAAGGCACTTACATCAAGAGGAAGACAAATCGGGGAGGCTTGTGGCATGGATAATAAAGCGTGAAGAGGAGGCTCGGCTATACTTCACATCTGGACCCCCGGAGGAAAGGTTGGTGGCGGGTCTCCTGGATATCGTGAATACCATTGGGGGCATATTTTGGGGGTGTCTATCAGGCCATGGAGGTTTGCCGGGGGATGCCGTACTGGTGTTCCTTGCAGGGTGGAATTGCCATGCCTGTCGTTAAACGGTGCACCTGATTTAGACAGAGAGATTACATTGACGGAATTGAGATTGGCGCTGCAGGATATCTATACATCAAAGGCCCATCAAAGAGATGGGTTACCTGTGTCAAACATATTCTGCACTGCTCACGGAAAGGCTCCTGGAGGTTTTCAGGAGGTCCAAAGGGTAAAGATCCTTCCCCTTACTATACGCGAGTGCATCATCTGCCTCATGTTGATACTGGGCGGAGATGCTAAGGACTCCTCCTCTTAAAGACTCCTCACCATGATAAATTCTGATGTCAAGATACTTTGCAAACTACAGGCAACCAGGTTGTGAAGGGTAACACTGGAATTGGTGAACAAGGGTCAATGTGGGTTTATACCATCTCACAGTACGGCCTTCAGTCTCCGCCAACTTACCCGTGTACTTCATGAGACCGCTATATGGCACTAGTATCAATCGACTTAGAAAAAGCTTTTGATACCATTGATTAGCACAATTTGATTGAGGTGCTGTGCGACAAAGGATTAGGGATTGTCTCAAGAAATTGGGTGAACCTCCTGTACACTGATCCCAGGGTCCATCTCAGGGAGGGAGGTACAGTTTCAGAGAATTGGACAGAAGGGAGGAGCACTCAGCAGGCCTGTCTCCTCTCGCCACTGTTGTTTGCCCTGGCTCTCAAACCTTTGGTGATTCTACTGCGCATAAAACTTGGGTATATAAGTGGGGGAGTCCATTCATATAATTTTCTTACACGCCGACGATGAGGTTGGTTATTGTCCATTTCCCCAGGGAGGCAGTGCTACTATAGATGAGGCTTATTACTGTGTTTGGTAAGGTCTCTAGTCTGCGGTTTAGCATCAAGAAGACTCTGTAATTCCCATTGGGGGTCTTCTGGCAACTCACCAGGAGTAGCTCCCATAGCTTGGAATCAGGTGGAGACAGAGAACTTCCTCTTATGGTCACCCACACAGCGGCTCATTATCAACTAAATATACATAGAGTTCTGCAGGGTCTCACCAGGTCACAAGAGTTTTGGAATGCGCTACCTTTGTCAATTATGGGTCAAGCGGCCATCGCTAAGATGGTTTTCCTCCCAAGATATCTGTATGCAGTGCACAAAACTTGTTATACCCACTTGGTCCCGGAATATTTCAGAACTTGAATAACTTGTTGTCTTCTCTGTTAAGGGCAGGGACACGAAGTAGGGTCGCCCTACCCATACTAAAAAGAGACATAGATGAGGTAGGTATAGCTTTTCCAGATATGCAGTTCTATTATGCGCAGCTCATTTACAACAAGCTGCCCGGTGGATGATGGAGTCTGATAACTGGAAGAAAAGGCTCAAACAGGGATTGCTAGACATTTTTAAAATGCTTCTGCCAGGTGGGAGCAAACACAAGATTTCCTGCCCGCGCCTTCGGGGGCAGGGAAACGGCTGTAAACTGGGGGTGGCCTCCCTGGGGACGCAGCTTGTGAGCCGGCCCTGGGAAATTATGTCCCCGGGGTATAGAAGGCTCTGGGAGGGGGCGGTGTGGCCTAGGGAGGCAAAGAATCCTTGCCCTGCCCTTTATACTTTGTACTTAACACTTCAGGACAGGGGGTTAAGTCCCAGAGTCCTGTAATGGCTGCCAGCAACATTTTTCTCATATTGTTAATAGACAATAAGAGTGTTCTCTACTCCTGTAGTCTGACTCATTTGAGATGTCAACTATGATGTCATCAGTGATGTCACTGACCATGACCATGTCATGAGTGATGTAATATGTGAGGTCATAAGCAGTGTGTTGCAGGACATAAGTTATAGTTAGCTCAGGTAACTATAACTGCTGAATTTCACTTTTTTTGCACGAGTGAAGGCTGAGCTTAACTATAATGTTCCTGTAACCTTCGCTTTTTCTGTGAATTTCTAAGGTTTTTTAAATTCTATTTCTTAACTATATTGTCTCTATAACCTTTGGGTTTTTCAGTGACTATATACATATTCTGTCATACAACTTCAAAAATAGAGACTCATGTGACTGAAAAGATTGGTGCAATACCATGGACGTCATTTAGCGGTTACCTGGGGTCGCATCTGCAACCCCTGGCTTGCCCATGTTGCCCCTAGCACTGCATTTGCGACCCCCTGGCCTCAGAGGTGGCAAATTCAGTGCCATGAACACAGGGGCTGATGGGGGCCACTCTTTATTTTCTGTCAATTTCTTATTACACTAATATTGAATATTAAAATATATTGGAGCATATTACCAACAACTAGCGATAATTATCACTATGTTGGTTTAGCGGCAATATTTTTATCGCCGAGCTGCGGCGATTTTTATCACTTAGGAACCTTGCTATTATCAAGGTTTATCTCCTAATCGATAAAAATCGGCCGAAATGCATGAATATCGCAGAAAAGTCCGCGATATTCATGCATTACCGAGCTAATGCTCTTAGCCATGTTATCCACCTACCATTGGATAACATGGCTAAGAACTGCTCAGGGGCAGGTTTTAGCTTTTGGAGATATTGCGCTTAGCGCGAATATCTCCAAAAGTTGGTTATAGGAGATAGCGATGTTAGCGACTGTTTCCAGTCGCTAACATCTTGGCACGCCCACTTTGCATGTCATTAGTGATAAATATCACTGACATGCAAAGCGGGGCCCAAGATGGTCGCTATCTCCTACTAGCTGTCGCTAACTGGTGTTAGCGACAGCTAGGTAATAGGGAGATAAAATTATCTCTGCTTTCTTGGCTTTTAAAGCCAAAAAAGCGGAGATAAACCCCCTTGATAATATGCCCCAATTATTCACTAACAATGGTATAAAAATGGAGTACAATAAGCTGGAATATGCACTTCCATGGCAGCTGAGGTAAGTAAAAAATACTTTTAAATGTATGTTGTGTGCGTTATTGCGGGTGAGAGAGTGTTTATGTGTGAGAGAGTATATATTTGTGAATTTGTGTGTATGTGTAAGTATGTGTGCATAAGTGAAAGTGGACGTCAATGGGGTTTGTGATGCCACTTTCGCTACCCCTACCATTTCGGTGAATTGACATCAATGCGTAATACCTTTGTTTTCCATCTTAATGTCAGACTTCCAGAGAGAAAAAGTCACATTAATTTTCCGAAGAATCAAAGTTTGTATCCGAACATAGCATATAAAAAGGCATTATTTTGCTATTTCAAAAAATTGTGGCCTTATCTCAGTGTGCCCAAGAAGATTTGTATGATAGCGGAAGGAGGTTGCAAACCCCTAAACAGGACACGTTCCCCCACATAATTTGAAGCGCACAATATTGTGACGGGGAAAGTATGCGGCTTCAACCTCCTCCGTGCGTCCCTCTCTTAAAATCCGCGGCGAGCGTGGGTTGCAACGCAGCTCGGCGCATTATCATGAGCCGCACGCAACCATGACTCGCACAAGGGAGAGTGTTTGGTGGATGGCGGGCCTCGAGAATAAGGGCTTGTTTGCAAGAATTATTCAGCCGCCCTCTCGTAGGTGGACGGCAGCGGGGTAGAAGGAAACATTATCTCCCAGGGCAAGTTCACGAGGGTGAGTTAAGCCAAGCTGGCACAGGCTGCGACCTTCGATAATTTATTCCTTCGGTTTGTTGCAAGACCTCGGAGACAAAGTGATCACTGTCGAGGCCGGGTTTTGTTTTATTCACTGGGGCCTGTTCTTCGCCTGCTCTTCGCCTTGGAGGCGACAAAGGTTCAGCGCGAGCCACGTGCTGGCCATTAGTACACTACAAAGGCCATCTGAGTCCATTTTTTGAGTCTCATAAAAACATTATTGTCTGCAGCTTTCGACATTTATCTACTGGCCCGACAGTGGATTCGAGTGTGGAACCTTCGGAGCAGCTGCGAACAGGGCGCAAGTGTCTTGTGAATGCACGACGGACGACGCACAGTAAGTGGGGACAGCGTGTGCGTTTGCTGCTAAAACAAAGCAATATCACGAAACCGAGGCATTAATAGCATATTAATCTCTAAATAATATTTCGTCTCGTGAAAGACACCAATGGCAGCGCCGTGGCCTCTTCACTTCGACGAATCCGTGAAGATTTCGAGATTTGTTAAGGAATTGTTGACTGGAGGGATGGGGAGCGATCCGGCCAGGCCCTGTTGGCTGCGCAGTCCGCGGGGGACTTCGGCAGAACCTAGAACAGCGGGACAGGGTGGGAGTCGGCCATGGAGTTCGCCTGACTCCCAAATGGCTGAGCTTCAGCAAGTGGCAGCTTGGAGCAAATGTAGGAGTAAGACAGCGCTCTGAGGCAGAGAAAAGGGGGGTACATTTCCCTTAGGGCGCTTGACAATATCTATACTACTATTATAAAGAGAAAACTAGGGGGCATATTATCAAGGGGGTTTATCTCCACTTTTTTGGCTTTAAAAGCCAGGAAAGCGGAGATAAAATTATCTCCCTATTACCTAGCTGTCGCTAACACCAGTTAGCGACAGCTAGTAGGAGATAGCGACTATCTTGGGCCCCGCTTTGCAGGTCAGTGATATTTATCACTAATGACATGCAAAGTGGGCGTGCCAAGATGTTAGCGACTGGAAACAGTCACTAACATCGCTATCTCCTATTACCAACTTTTGGAGATATTCGCGTTAAGCACGAATATCTCCAAAAGCTAACACCTGCCCCTGAGCAGTTTTAGCCATGTTATCCAATGGTAGGTGGATAACATGGCTAAGAGCATTAGCTCGGTAATGCATGAATATCGCTGACTTTTCAGCGATATTCATGCATTTCGGCCGATTTTTATTGCTTAGGAGATATACCTTGATAATAGCAAGGTTCCTAAGCGATAAAAATCCCCGCAGCTCAGCGATAAAAATATCGCTGCTAAACCAATATAGCGATAATTATCGCTAGTTGTTGGTAATATGCCCCTGTGTCCTTTGAGCCAGGTAAACTCGAAAAGTACACCACCAATCCAAACACCCAAGACATATTTGAAAACCTCAGGGCAAGCAGAAGGACATAGGCTATTAAAAAAAATATATATACGTTGTTTAAAAAATTTAGAAATAAAAATAAAGTTGTCCCTTGCAAGTAGTGCCGGCCACGACGTCTGCATGATGACATCATTTGCGCTCCCTGGCAACACTTCCTGAAATGGCGGCGAATCGTGCTGCCTGGGGTGTCCGAGGCTGTGCAGCTCGGCGAATCGTGCCCACGTGCGTGCTGACATAATTTGCGCTCCAACTGTGAATTACAGGAGGAAAAGCACCTGGCTTTCCGGGACACGGGCGGGAGGGGGCCGGGGCTGGAGGGGGAGGGGGGCGGGAGGTTGGCCCTGAACAACGGCGGCTGAGGTAAGGCTCAGGCTCCGGGACACGGACAATGTCGTGGCAGGCGGGGGCGGGGCAGGAGTGCACGCAAGCCTGAAATGCTGCCCCCAGCCCCCTTCTGCCCCGGGCAATGCTGGGGCGGGCTGCTAGTCTATTTATATATATAAAAACGAAAGTATGTCCGTCTGTTTGTCCTTTATGCATTACTACACCATTCATCTGATCGGTATGAAACTTTGGGAAGTTGTTGAGTAAACTCCCACTAAGGTTTCTGGCAAAAAAGAAAGAAAAATGTGTTAAATATCGCCCCCCCGGTCCCCCAGGGCCCTCATAATCTTTCCAATACTGAACGTTTACAGTTTCCGGTGTGACTCGCTTTTGCAATGACCATCAACAAAGCACAAGGACAATCGCTGCAAGTGTGTGGACTAGATTTGAAGAATCCGTGCTTCTCACATGGACAACTGTATGTGGCCAGCTCACACGTCGGAAAACCTTCTGATTTATTTGAGTACGCACCAGACGGAAAAACAAAAAATACTGTGTATCCACAAGCACTCGAATAAATAAACAGAATTTAAACAACACTTTAAAATGGTTTCCATATTAAAATGAATAAGTTTCAATAAAAATGACACAATGTAAATTGAATGTTATCAGAACAAGTTTCCTTAAATTTCCTTTCTTCTGAGATCAAAGCAACGCGCGACGGGTAAGCTAGTTATTTATATTTTAGAGGGAACTTGAATTCATCTATTTGTATTGGTTCAGTATTGGAGTCATTAATCCAGGTCAACATGATTGGTTCAACCACCGGAAAGAGGAAGCTCAAGGTGGCAATCCCACCTAAATACCCCTGCCAACCCCCAGGGTCAGACTTGACGTCTTCCGCCCAGGGTCAAGGGTCGAAGTCTCCCGCTGGTCGTGGCTATCTTACTCTGCCAGGTAGCCACTGAAAACATACTACCACTCAGCAGTGAGGAAACCAGTGGTGGCTCTTCTGATATGGCGGAGGAGCATCGGCCCACTACTTTCGAGCAGTGTAAAGGAAAGGAAATATAAAATGATAATAATTTTGAATAATAATCATTTTATGTTTCCTTTGGGGGCGGGCGGGGCTGCTCTGCTCTCGGAGCAGCGCATGGGAGGAGTGGTTTGCCCACTCCTAAGTGCGCATTGACTGTTTGGTCAGCCCTCTCGGGCTGCCCAAACCAGTCATGCGCACTTTTCCCGTTCTCCATGCAGGCTGCATTACAGCCTGCGTGGAGAACATGCCCAGGCCTCCATTCTCTGATTGAGTATCGAACCAGGATGCTCAAAACCAATCACAACGCTGCATTGTGGTGTTGTGATTGGTCAGGGTAGTCTGGGTGCTTACCAATCACAACGTTGCAATGCAGTGTTGTGATTTTTCAGGGGAGCCTGGCTGTTCTTCCTGGCTTCCTGTCCCACGAGGAGAGCCGGAGCAAGGAGCAGAGACGCGGCGGGACCTGACAGTAAGGGTATAATTTTTTATTTTGTTTTGTTTTTACATTTACCTCACGCCCTGCGCCCCATGTGCCTGCCCCCACCCCCCTGACTGCGAGTCATGCCAGCCGCCACTGGAGGAAATACTAAGGGACTGACCCCTTTAGTGTCCCCATGTGTATGATGTGGCCATCCATCTTTGTTTCTCTAGAAGAACGGAAGGGAAAAGAGCTCATTAGAGATGGCATATCCTTTTCTCGTCTTCCTATGATGAAGGGGCTATACCTACAAGACATTCAAGAACAGAAGGAAGAAATCCTCCTGCTAATGTGGTACCTCCTCACATGACACAGAGTAACTATCCAGAACATGATTGAGGAGGCAGTCTCAAGGGCTATAGCAGGTAAACCTAAAGACCAACAAAGCCTGGGGGCTCTTCTTACAAACAACAAAATGATCAAGACTCCTTATATTCTGATATGGATACATCCTCATTTTCCTATACGAAATATTTAATGAGAGGAGATGGGAAAGATTTTGGCACACTTTTGAAAAAATCTGGGCTTTCCTCCATTTCAGCTGGATGACAGAAATGAAAATGTATTCCCTCAATGTGTGAAGCTGTCATCAACGACAGTGCCTTTTCATGGCAGAATTAAGGTAATGGTGAAGAGGCAGTGTAAAGGTATAGATACACCCCCTTTTTCTTGGCTTATACAGCTCAGTTTTTAGTGAGTGACTGATAAATTGGCTGCCGCTATTTAGGAAGCTCAAGAACGCTGAGCCCTGTTGACCTCAATGTAGCAGCAGTCTAGCCTCCTAGCGGACTTCTCATCCGACATGGTGAGAAGTACAGCAATTTCTTCTGGGACTCTCATAGAGGCAAGACAGAGTCTTTGGATGGGAGAATGGAGTGCAGCAATAGTGACAAATATGTGCTCCTGAAGATACGGTTTGAAGGACACATGCTATTTGAAGATGAAATGAACACAATGATTTCCAAAGCGCTAAAGGATCAGAAACATACTATGTCCTATAAAGGAATGTCTAGGTCTCACAAATATTGGGGCGTCTCTACGAAATCTCTCCAGAAAATTCCAGGTCAGCAACACATAGGAGATTAAAGTAACAGTCAAAAAGATATTCTCCATCCAGAATTCTTTCAAGAACCTGAACCAGCAAAGAAGTAGTTCTGGCAATCAGAGAATGGATGTCACTGACTCAGTTTGTGGAACAATTCAACAGTTTCCTCATGTTTGGGAACAGACTATCTCAGAGAAATCGTTACTGAGCATAGTCAGAAAGGGTTATGAAATAGATTTTTCAAGTATGCCTCCAAAAACAGGTGGCACTGTTGGATGATATTTTTCTCCTCAAAAGAGCGACTGTAGAGGTTCCAAAGGAGTAAGGAGGGAGAGGGAGTGTATTCAATTCATTTATTGGTCCAAAACGTGTCAGGATCATTTCTTCCAGTGCCCGATCTGAAATGGTTGAATTCATGGATAACAACTATACACTCCCATATGGTCACCCTCTAGACAAATAATCCCCTAGTAAATCGAGGATATTTTTTGGCATTCATAGACTTGCAGAATGCATACCTTTACATACCAATTTAGGACACTCATCAGAAATATCTGCGGTTTGTGGTAGGCAACAGCCACTACCAATCCAGGGGCCTCATTTATGAAAAGTGACGCATCGCTGCGTGAAAACAGCGATGCGTCACTTTTCACTGCGCACTCCTTGCGACACCAATGATGCGTCATATTAATGTATGACGCATCATGTCGCAAGGACTTAGAGATACGTCAGTATTTCTGACGTATCTGTAAGCGCAAAAGTGACGCATTGCTGGAGTGTGTCACAAAAGTGACGCAACTCCAGCAATGCGTTCTTTCACATGGGGAAAGCCCCATGTGAAAGGGCTTGCGTCAGTCTTACGCCTGCCTACGCCTGCTGTGAGGCAGGCGCAAGATTTTGACGCAACAGCATCCTAAAAATGACGCAGTGAAATCTCATAGATTTCACTGCGCCACTATTACGAGGCTTTTTGCGGGGGAACGCCCCCTCTGCATACATTATACCTGACGCAGGTATAATGTGGCGCAGGGGTTTAAAAAGTGACGCATCTACCTAGATGCGTCACTTTTTAAATATGGCGCAACAAGGCGCATATTTTACGCCGCTGGTGCGTCACAAAAAGTGACGCACCGGCGGCGCAAATCTGACGCAAGGCCTCATAAATAAGGGCCCAGGGTTCTACCCTTCAGATTAAAATCCTCCCAAGGATTTTTACAAAGGTGCTGGCTCTTCTGGTGGCTTTACCGCATTAAGAGGGCATTTACCTGTATCCTGATCTCGAGGATTTGCTGGTTCAGGCTCTTTCAAGAAAACCTTTGCTCTCCAAGTTAAGAGGAGTGTTTTTGGTTCTTAAAGAGCCTGGGTTCCTCATAAATTTGGACAATACCATCTCAAGACCATGACTTCATAGCTGAGAGATTTTGCACAGATTTCAGGATTGTTGCACTAACAGAAAGAAGAGTTCAAACCATACATGCTCACATCAAACATTTTCTGGCCCAGCAGGCGCTACCAGTTATCTCCTGGTTGAATTTGCAGGGAGATTTAGTATTCACAGTGTTTCAGGTTCAATGGTCAAGATTCCACCTGAACAATCTGGCAATGTGAATTCTCCAGAATTGGTCTTTTGATTCTCTAGACCTGACAACATCTATTCCGGTATCTCTTCAGATGAGCACAAGCACCCCTAGTCATCACAAGAGATGATGATCTGTCAGGTTGGGGTGCATGCTTAGAAGGCCATTAGGTTCAGGGCCTCTGAAATGTCAGTGAGGCTCAGAAATCATTGAACTGGAGAGAGCTGAAGGCTTTGGGATTAGCCATGAGATTCTCCTCTCAGCAGATCAAGGACAACGCAGTCCTGATTCTTACAGAAAATATGACAGCCGATGGCTACATAAACAAGCAGTGGGTACAAAACCCCTTGCCTTGGTGAGAATTGCTTGAAGAATGTTTCTTTTGACCAGGAATCTGTCAGCAATTCACATTTGGGGAAAAACAACGAAAACGCAGACAAACTCAGCAAGCAGATTACTTCTTCCTAGAACTTCTCTCCCCATCCAGACGTTTTCAATCTTCTGGCTCAGCGATAGGGTCAGTCAATCCTGGATCTATTTTCATCTCCAATAGGTGCCCCGATGTTAAGGATCTGTACAAGGGGGAGGGACAAACGGTGTGGACGAAAGATGCACTTTTTTGCCCACGGCCTCCATGTCTATGGACGCCTTTCCTCCCTTCCTGCTAATCAGACTCTTTCTGGTGGAGGTGAGGACATAAAAAGCAGAAGTCATATTGATTACTCCAGCATGGCCACATGCCAATTGGTTCCTCCTTCTAACAGCAGTGAGTGTCTCTTAGAAAGGAAACTTCGAATTCTGCTGTCTCTTCTTCTATTTCCTGTAATGAGGCGGAAATCTCTAGAGAAGCTACAATTAGCAGTGTAGAAGTTGAGAGCTGCATGGCGTCCTAACCATTTGGCAGTAACCCTTCAGCATCTTGGAGGTCCAATACACTCAAAACATATGGTAGGCATTAGTGTATCTTTTTTAATTGGTGTACTACTAGAGATTTTGATCCTACTACTGTGGATTTGATCCATGTGTTGGAGTTATTACAGGATGGGTCTAGATTGGGAATGAAGTTTCCTACTCTTCAGATGGGGTATTCAGTTTTTGGTGGAGGGATGTTTATGGATAGACATGGCTTAGTTGCTAGGCTTTTCAAAATCCTTCCCATTATGGGATTTGTTGTTGATTTTGGACTCTTTATCTAATCCGCCCTTTGAGACTTTGGAAATGCTCGATTTAGAACTCCTTACTCCCCAATAATTTTTTCTGGTAGTATTAACTTTTGCCAGACGATTGGGGTAGTTGGGGCTCTTTCCTATAAGTTTCTATTTTCCTCGATAGAGTAGTAATATATATGTTTCCACCCATTGTTCCTGAAGTAAATCTGTCATTTTTGCAGGGAAAAGAAGATAATTTTACCTGAGTTTTGTCCATCCTCTTCTACTGATGAGAGAATATTGAAGTCCTTGCATGCAAGAAAGACTCTTCTAGTTTATTTGGGCAGGCATCAGACTTTTAGAAAATATTGAATCAATGTTTGTGAATTATGGACCATCTAGGAAAGGAGAGAAGCCAACAACTGCTTCCTCAAGCATCAGGGTCAGATCCCATGTTTCCATAGCGTATGATTCTGTGGGGAAGAGTTTGCGCCAGTGGGAATGCAGAGAAGATCTACTCAGAGCATGTCCTCCACAATAGCTGAATTGCAAGGGGCATCTATTTCCGATACCTGTTGGGTCGCGACTTGGATGTTCCCCTACACTTTTGTAAAGCACTAGAGTTTTGAAGGAAACTCACTTAGATAAGGTGTTGGGCTATAAGCTATTCTTCTCTATGAAACAATACGGTATGAGTAATTAGACTCATTAAAGAGTTTTGTGTGATGCATTCAACTACAGATGTACGTTGTATTTTGTTTCTTGCTACATCTTACCAGTAATGAAATAAAGCGAGTGAGGGATGCAGCAGAAAAGCCGATATTACTGACTATTGCATTGCACCAACTCCTACTCCCTTACTTCAATTATTACCCCTTCCCACCCTCCCGGAATGGAGCAACTGTGTTGTTTTGAGTTACTGAGCTTTCTGTTGGCAGGAGGCTCTACGGGCAGGAGGCAGTAGCGGCTGCTGTCACAAAAACTTGTTCGGGCAGCGCGGGGGTTGTCTCCTGAAGCAGGGGCGGCTGGTGACATTTGACAGTGGTGAGGCGTAAACTAATTTCCGCGCTGTCCCTCCTTACCTCCGTGCTGTCCCTCCTTACCTCTGTGCTGTACCTCCCTGCTGTCCCTCCTTACCTCCGTGCTGTCCCTCCTTACCTCCGTGCTGTCCCTCCTTACCTCCTTGCTGTACCTCCTTACCTCCTTGCTGTACCTCCGTGCTGTACCTCCTTACCTCCGTGCTGTACCAACCTGCTGTCCCTCCTTACCTCCCTGCTGTCCCTCCTTACTGTCCCTCCTTACCTCCCTGCTGTCCCTCCTTACCTCCCTGCTATCCCTCCTTACCTCCCTGCTGTCCCTCCTTACTATCCCTCCTTACCTCCCTGCTGTCCCTCCTTACCTCCCTGCTGTCCCTCCTTACCTCCCTGCTGTCCCTCCTTACCTCCCTGCTGTCTCTCCTTACCTCCGTACTGCAGTCGGGTTCTTGGATTTTTGGGCCCCTGAACAGAAAGGGAATATGCTATACCCCTTTAATGTGAAGACACTGTGACACATTCAGGGCAGTATGCACCTCAGTAGATAAATTAAAGGAAGTAAGCCAAAGTAGGAGAACACTTTAATAACGGTAACAAAATGAAGCACAGAAAACACTGTATGCGACTGCGAGGAATATTGTGAAAATAAAGTTAAACAGTAACAAAAGAACAGGACTAGACCTCACAGCTCAACTTTACATAACGTTGTCACTTAGACCATAACAAAATCTTTAAAACGTTCTGAAACAGGAACTTTCCTTCTAGACAATCTGTAAGCATGCACACTTGCTGATGCTTAGGTTCAGCTGATCATACCGGATTGTGAACGAACGGGTCTCCCTGGCCGAGCGGTTCCTTCAGGACTTGACTCCCGCCCTCTTAAGGATTCCTGGGTCCGGACTCCGGTCAGGTCTTCAAACCCCATAAACAGAGGCCGCAGCACGAGGGAGGGGGAGGGCTATAGTATTGACCAGCCAATCCTGGCTGGGCGGGCACCATGACTGCTCGCCCAGTCGCCCTGTACATCCACGGGGGTGCGGCCCCTCCCCCTGGTCCTCTCTCTAAGGGGAACTGCACTGGGAAAACAATCTGCGCATGCGCGGGCTAGTTTATGCCCTTAAATCCACTTGCGCAGCTGCAGCAGGCCCAGCCGCCCCCCCCCTCCACCCCCCCTGTCATTCCTGAAAAGTCGAGTGTCTCCCGTATTCCGGGCCGGCGGGCAGCGCGATTATTTTAATATTTCTATCATTAGTTTAGTGAGGACGCGGTGGGTCCGTGGGGCTTAGTGGGGCTACACCCCTACGCCCCAATGGACGCACCGCGCCTGTCCTGAAGGAAAAATGTGTTTCCAAATGGTGGTAAAAATTACAAAACTAATAATGCACTAGTACAGCCCATTGTCACATTCACAATTGTACACTGTGGAGAATTACACATGCAATGCTACTTTTTCACGTGGAAATTCACAAATGTAACACAGGAGTGCTCCTAGAGACTGTAACTTGAATCTTCTTCGCACACTCACACGCAAAAAAAATGTTTAGTCTCTGTTCACTTAAGTTTGTATTTTATGAGGCGCTGTCCCTTATCTCATTTTTGGAGCCCGAGGGCTTGTGGTTTATAGGTCGTTAGTATACCTTAAAAGTAACACTGCCTGGTAAACTGCGGTTTCTGGTCCATTAACGCTCATAATTACCTGCTATTTTCTGTCTAACCCTTTTGAGTAATGAATGATTCCATCAGCTGGCGCAGACACAGTTTCTCCGGGGCAGCACACCTCTTGTCATCTTACGAAGGTACAGCGAGGTAAAATGGCTGCCAGTTGTGTTGGGAAACCTGGACGTGCACAGAGAAGCGACGGCTGTGAAGGCTCATAGGCATGCACCTTGGAACAGAGCCAGGAATATGCCATCTGCAGGGGCGGCTGCTCAGACCCGAAGTGATGGGGGAGATGGGGATACAAACATAAGCACAGAGAAAAAAAAAAGAAAGAAAACTTTACCTACCTGCCACTGCAGTTGCTGCAGTGCTCCTCTCATGATCATCGACTTCAGGGCTGGTGCACACAGCTGCCAATAACAAAGCTGCTCTACTGCTGGGACTAATATTCCCAGCAGGAGAGCAGCGTTGCAGTGTTGGGATTGGTCTGAGTGGCTTGGATTGATGCTCAGACAGGGACTGGAAGCCTCTGGGTTTTTCCATCCGGCTGCACAACACAGCCAGGTGGAGAAATGCTAAGTGCGCATGACGGTTTGGCTGGTCTAAGACAGCCAGCCAAACCATTAAGCGCACTTAGTAGTTCCCATCACCCCTCTTTCCCACTGTTGCACAAAGATTGCATGGCCTAGCCCGCCCTCTGATGCGGCTTGCTGGCAGCCTGCAGGAGGTAAGTAGAACAATAAAATGTTTTAAAAACTGGCTAATTATCATTGTATTTTTCATATATTTACTTGTGCCATAATGGAGGAGCCGCATCAGGAGGGGAGTGTTTTTTATTTCCAGCTTCGTATTTGGGTCTCATAAGGCAGGACTGCCTCACTAGTAATCAATTAAAGCGAGGAAGTAGGACCTGGTTTAATACAATTACCGGTAAGTAATATCTGCATTACTCTGAGTCATAGTCTTTGTCATCACAGGCTTCTGGTTATTAAAATGTTAGTATAAAAG
Organism: Lissotriton vulgaris; assembly: GCF_964263255.1. NCBI lineage: Eukaryota > Metazoa > Chordata > Amphibia > Caudata > Salamandridae > Lissotriton > Lissotriton vulgaris. Next base: position 903,747,866 of record NC_141687.1, read on the forward strand.
GGACTACAGGGTTTTGTGTATATATATATATACTCTTTCTGCGTAAAAAACCTTTCATACACCTCGAGGTCCGTGTCCGGAGTCTTCTTGCTGTGTTGCGCGGACGCGCGAGTTGGGAGACAGACGGTATACAGGATATATATATATATATATATATATATATATATATATATATATATATATATATATATATATATATATCTCAAAGCTCCAAGGTTGCTGCAGTGGATGTTAGAGTGCGTCTCCACAGATGGGAACCTTGGAGCTTTGATTTATATGTGGCCCCCCGCCGCGGGAGATGCACCACCCGGAAATCTAGGGCCATGGAGCTTCGAACAACGGAGTCTCAATGTGGAGGCATCCATGGAGGATTGGCAAGCCGGATGTGCGAGAGGAGACCCATTGGTGGGCTTGAAACGTCTCATACAGTGGCACATAACTGAGGCACACACTACAAGACCCACAAACCAATGCAGACTCATTCGAGTCGCCTATTGGAGGGCTCATATTTTTAAGTGGGAGGTGTGGCCTCTGTGCCAAAATGACTGTTGCGCCTCTGGAGAGTGCAATGAGCACGAAACGCATCAGGCGTGAATCGACAGGCATGCTGTACACTGGATTCACCCGCCAATCTGGCTTTTACCTCATGAAGGTTGCTGCAGTGGATGTCAGCGTGCGTCACCACAGGTGGGAACCTTGGAGCTTTGATTTATACGTGGCCTCCAGACGAGGGAGATGCCCCACCCGGAAATTTTGGGCCACGTGCTCCGAACCACGGAGTCTCAATGTGGAGGCATCCATGGAGGATTGACAAGCCGGATGTGCGAGTGGAGGCCCATTCGTGGGCTTGAAATGTCTCAGACAGAGGCACATAACTGAGGCACACACTACAAGACCCACAAACCAATGGAGACTCATTTGAGTGCGAGGTGTGGCCTCTATGCCAAAATGACTGTCGCGCCTCTGAAGAGTGCAATGAGCACGAAACACGTCAGGCATGAATTGACAGGCATGCTGTAAAGTGGATCCGCCTGCCGAAAATCACATTGGGTGCTGCCTCCTTGTGCGCTTGGTGTACGATTGCCATGTGACCTTAAAAAAAGCATTTGATTGGTTCATAACATTTCCCATTGTAACAGTTGGAGGACCCCACCCATTTTAGTCATTCTCTCTACAGCGTTTGATGAGAGACACCTCTTCTGCTTAGATAGCTTTTTTGAAAAGTTTTTTGCTGTGTACACATATCTTATACTACACACAACATACAACAATCATCTTGATCACTATTCATGCCTGTACAGTAGCCTTCCACGTGTGATGGCCATTCATCTGAAACGTTACATCAAAAAACAAATGTGTGTTACACAATGCCCCTGGTGTGTGTGTGTGTGTGTGCGCATTATTGTGCTACCTTTCAGCCTGGGTATTGGTGGCTCGAAGGGATATCATCAGCCACGGGCAGAGTGCACATCCTAGATCAAATGTGACAAACAGTAAAGAGTAATGTGTAGATTTGTGTTGTAGTATGCTCTGTTGTCAGGCTTTACCAGTATAGTACTGTGTCATATGTGAGACTTTCAGATTCACGTTTTACATGCATTGTTTGACTGTAATGAGCATTATCACTGTGTATGACGTAGCCTCACTGCTGATCCTCCCTCCATCCAATCACATTCACATGTGTGCGCTTCGCGATGGCAACACTTTCAATAATACCGCACACCATTGACATGCATGTCTGTGCATATCCACAAGCTTGACAACGACATGTGATTTTGGCCATTCAATCTTTTCGGACAGCATCTCATTAGCGATAGTTGCCGCCTTCCCGGTACATGCTACATTAATGTAAATTGCGGATTGTGCAACAGGGACATACACATGAGTACACTTCCTGGCCAGGCAGGAACTGAACAACGCCCAGGTCCCTGGAATAATTAGTAACACCCCATGACTGGCCTGGCGTACGCAAGCCCACAACTGGAGGTACCTGGTGGGATAGTTGGACCCCAGGGACCCTCAGGATTCAAGGGGGCTTAATCCCCCAACTTAAAATGAGCCACGTGGCGCATTTACACAGTGGTGAAGCCAGGGGGCGGACCTGATGTGACAAGTGTGCAAATGCGCTCCATGGTGCATTTTAAGTTGGAGGATTAAGTCTGCTTGTTTCCTGAGAGTCCCTGGAGGCCAACTAGCCCACCAGGTAGCTTCAGTAAGCACAACAGAGTTGCATTGCAGAGAGGTGAAAAAAGGAGTGTGGCCTCAGACCACCTCTCTGCAACGCAGCTCTGTGGGGCTTAGTGTAGGTACCTGGTGGGCTAGTTGGGCCCCAGGGACCCTCACGATTCAAGGGGAATTAATCTCCCAGCTTAAAACGTGCCACGGGGCACATTTGCACACTTGTCACATCAGGCCCCACCCCCTCCCTTCACCACTGTGCAAACAGGCCCTCTGGCACGCTGTAAGTTAGGGGATTAGGTCCCCTTGAATCGTGAGGGTCCCTTAGGTCCAACTAGCCCACCAGTTACCTCCAGCAAGCATCACAGAGCTGCTTTGTAGGGAGGTGTAAAAAGGGGCGTTACCTTGGACCACCTCTTTTCAACGCAGTTCTGTGGCACCTACTGGAGGTACCTGGTGGGCTAGTTGGCCCCCAGGGACCCTCACGATTCAAGGGGAATTAATCCCCCAACTTAAAACCTGCCAGGAGGCACGTTTGCACAGTGGTGAAGGGATGGGGTGGGACTAATGTGACATGTGTGTACTTATCCAATCACTCTGCCAAAATCCAAGCACTTATAAATTCACCATGCACTCTCCTTGCAGTACTATAATCATCCAGTCAGTACCCATGCACTCATGCAATGACCCATGCACTAACTCATGCACTGCTACAATACACTGAGCACTCCCCATGCAGTCCAGCCATTGCCCTGTCAGTACCCATGCACTCCTTTAATCACCCAACCAGCACCATGTACTTATCCAATCACTCTACCAAAGCCCACGCACTTATAAATTCACCATGCACTCTCCTTACAGTACTCTAATCTTCCAGTCAGTACCCATGTACTCTTGGAATGGCCCAGACACAAGCACATGCACTGCTACAATCCCTTAAGCACTTCCCATGCAGACATCTAACCACCTACACACTACTGATTCAATCTTCTAATTACCCAGGTAGTACCCATGCACTCCAGAAATCCCTATGTCACTACCCATGCACTCCTCCAATCACCCAGCCAGCATTATGTACTTATCCAATCACTTCCCGAAAACCCAAGCAGTTATACAATCACCATGCACTGTACTTGCAGCTCTCCAATCATCCAGTCACTACCCATGTACCCATGCAATGATCCAGGCACTAACACATGCACTGCTACAATCCCTGTGTACTACCCATGCATTCCTCTAACCACCTACACACTTCTCATTCGCGCCTTTAATTCCCATGGTAGTACCCATGCAGTCCAGCAATCATCCTGTCACTCCCCGTGCAGTCCGCCAGTAACCCAGCCACTACCATGCACTAATCCAAATACTCCGCCAATACCCAAGCACTTATAAATTCACTCAGGCACTCTCCTTGCAGTATTCTAATCTTTCAGTCACTAGCTATGTACTCATGCAATGATCTAGGCACTAACTGATCACTGTTACAATCCCATATGCCCTACCCATACAGTCCTGTACCCACTTACACACTTCTCATTTGCTCCTTCAATTCCCCAGGTAGTTGTTACGGTTTGTGCACAGAAAATAGCATGTCCCCTCTCATTGCACTAGTGGTCTCTGTAACAGCTCTCTTTAAACATACTACTGAAAGCCTTTCTTGTTATCTCAGCCCCTCCCTAAGACTTCTGTGTATGTTGCTCAACATATTCACAGGTTTGGACATTGCTGCCTTGTTTGCACATTGGACCTTGCTTTTACCAAGGCTTATTTGGAAAACATTGGACCTTGCTTTTACCGAGGCTTATTTAGAACACTCCTCCCTAGGCTATTTGTTACTTCAACTCATTAGCATAATAACTGAAGCTCTGCACACCTGCTTGTGAGAACCACACCCAGTTCTTCGAACCTCACCCATCTCTTCGAACCACACCCAGCCCTGTCTATAAAAGGCAGCCCCTGAGCCTCACCCAGTGCTTGTGCTCATCTACCTCCCACTTACTTGAGAACAGATCCTTCGGCGCTGGCACTCCTGCTCTCTCCAGACCTTCATTGACTTCAACGGGCGCGGCTTGTGGCTCTTCTTTCTTCTGGTTTCCGGCTACTTCTTGCCTCAGCCCCTCTTCTGTCCACTGCAATCGACCTGCAAAAGAGAAAGAGGTCAAGGTTAGATTGATCAGTATTCCTTTTCAGCAACATGTAAGTGCAAAACCTTTTATTACCTGAAAGAACTTTATCGGCGATTTCTGGATTCATGTAAAGACAATTTGGAACAAGATATCTCCCACGAACTTTGTGGTTCAAACCCTTTGTTACAAGAATACTTTGTGGAACTTTGTGAAAAAAACATTGTTTTACATAGAACTTTTTTAAGAATCGAACAGAGGAAACCATTGACAGCAAGGCAAACAGTAAATCAAGGACTTGCACAAATTACCTGCTGTATTCTGATGTAAAAGTACAGTATTTGTTTTATAAAAAGTCTGGAAATGTGTGAAAAGTGAGTTTGCTATCAAGAATTTAGGCTTTAGTTATATTAAGGTGAATGTTAGACGTTGGTAATTCTGATAATGATATTCGTTTGATTTTACAGAAGTTTTACAGTAATAGAAAGCACATCCCAGAACAGTAACACATTCCAAACCTGGAAGCTTGAGACCAGGATCCAAGAGGTGCTTTTAGAAGAGAATTTCTAATAAGATTAAGGTTTAGTCAGGAACACATTTAGGGATAGGTTGCAGTTATCTGTTCTTTGTTTATGTTTCATTAGGCACCAGTTTCTACAGAAGTCAGAGAGGGCCGCAGATTTTAGCAGCTCTTCTACAGTGGAAACGCAAGAACGGTGTTGTCTTTCTTTTTTATTTTATCTACTTCCCCCCTTCCCTTGAGCTTCTGGTTCTTAGTGCACAGTTTTAAAACTGGTGTGCTGGAACAAGCAGTTTCAGGGTGGGGTCGGACTGTCTTCAACCTCCATCAGAACTGAACAGAAACTCAGGTGAGCTGGACTTTGACAGTAGTAACCAGGCAGTTCCGCAATCACACTGTCACTCCCTGTGCACTCCTCCAATCACCAAGCCACTACCATGTACTAATCCAAACACTTCTCCAATAACGAAGCACTTATAAATTCACCACGCACTCTCCTTGCAGTACTCTAATTATCCACTCAGTACCCATATACTCATGCAATGACCCAGTCACTAACAAAGGCACTGCTGCAATACCTTGAGAACTACCCATGCAGTCCAGTAATCTCCCAGGCACTATGTATTCAGTCCTCCAATCACCCAGCCAATCCTATGTGCTTATCCAATCACTGAACCAAAACCCAAGTACTTATAAAATCACCATGCACTCTCCCTGTAGCATTCTAATCATCCAGTCACTACTCATATACTCATGCAATGACCCAGGCATTAACTCATGGCAAATACAGAGGATGTCCTGGTAATCACAGGGGTACCCCAATGCATAGTGTTTCCTAGTGTATGTAGGTGTTTTCACTGTATTCTAAGTGTCTTTTAGCATAGCACTGGCTCTAGGCCTGGTTAGTCAGAGTCAGTTACCACCAGTACCCATCAGAAATGAAATAAAAAAACATTTATGTAGCGTGATAACTACCCTGAGGCATCCAAGCGCTGCAGACTGGCGGGACAAAAGGGGAGTACAGATGTTTAGAGGGGGTTGTTGAATAGTAAGGTTTTTAGCAGTTTGCGGAAGGGTAGGAGTTTGGGTTCTACCCGCATACAGAGGAGAAGGGTGTTCCATAGCTTAGATGAGTTATGGGCAAAGGAGCGACGGCCACATCTCCCTCCCTTTATTTTGGGGACTAGGGCGAGGGCGGAGTACGCTGATCAGAGCTGTCAGTTAGTTTGATAGGATGTGATCAGTGATTGGCTGATAGCAGGGCCATCCTTCCAGAGTGCCTTGTGGGCAATGCAAAGGGCCTTGAATTGGATTTTCTCCCTGACTGGCAGCCAGTGCAGGCTCCTTAGTCCTGGGTTGGCTGAGTGTCAACGGTGGGTCTGGAGGAGTGTACGGCCTGCACAGTTTTGGATAATCTGGAGCTTGGGAATCGTGGATTGGGGGCCCCTAGATATAGGGAGTTCCTGTGGTCCAGGTGTGACAAGATGAGACCCTGGACCATGATTTTTCTTGCCTGGAACGGGAGAAGGGGGAGTATTTCACGTAGCAGCCTAAGTAATCTGTAGCAAGAGGCTAAAGTTGGGGGCACAGGAGGACTTGCTACTCCTCTGTTGGATCTTTCTGCACATCTCTTCTTCTTCCTGCCCTTTTCTTTGTCTTTCTGGACTTCTGTTGCCTCTTTCTGCATTTGTTTTGCTTTTTATCTGCACTTTTCTTCCTCTTTCTTCACATGGCCTACCCTTGTAGGCATTTCAGTGAATTTCTAAGGTTTTTTAAATGCTAATTTCTAACTATAACATCCCTAAAACCTATGTTTTTTTCAGTGAATATATATATATATATATATATATATATATATATATATATATATATATATATATATATATATTTATATATCCACAGAGAAGACTGCTCACACAGTAAGGAGCCCACATGACATTATGATTCACCTCCTTTATTCAGTAAGCGGCAGCAGAAACAGAACGTGTCTCTCCCAGCAAAGTACTTCAAGCGCTGTGCCATACGCGTTTCTGGAATTTCTTCGCTTGTTCATTGGCTGGCTTATGCAGAAAGAGTCAGCTGCATATCATCTTGCACAGGTACTTAAGTTTGTTGCCCCACCTCCCTGGGTGTATGCACGCAGTGTCTCTTGGTTAGTGTAGTTTCAGGTGAGTGATATCCGTAGTGGATGCAGCTTTCTAAAAACTTCCGAAATAACATTCCTTCGGGTTGCTTGCTTGAAACCACACTGTTCTGCTGCTCATCTTCTGCCTCACCAAATGGGTCACGTCGTTCCTGCTGGAGCTGCACTTGGCAAGCCCCGGACCCACATAGTCAGTGGGGGGGGCATCCTCGTTGCCAGAGCGGGCCACTATAAATCCACAACAAAGACTGCACACACAGTAAGGATCCCACACAACATTATGATTCACCTCCTTTATTCAGTAGGCGGCTACAGAAACAGCACGTGTCTCTCCCAGCAAAGTACGTTAAGCGCTGTGTCATACGCGTTTCTGGAATTTCTTCCCTTGTTCACTGGCTGCCTTATAGAGAAAGAGTCAGCTGCATAGCATCTTGCACATGTACTTAAGTTTCGTACCCGGCCCCTCTGGGAGTACGCACGCAGTGCCTCTTGGTTAGTGTAGTTTCAGGTAAGTGATATCCGTTGTGGATGCTGCTTTCTAAAAACTTCAGAAATAACTTTCCCTTGGGTTGCTTGCTTGAAACCACGCTGTTCCGCTGCTCATCTTGTGCCTCACCAAATGGGTCACGTTGTTCCTGCCGGAGCTGCACTTGGCAAGCTCTGGACCCACATAGTCAGTGGAGGGGCAGCCTTGTGGCCAGAGCGGGCCACTATAAATCCACAACAAAGACCGCTCACACAGTAAGGAGCCCACACAACATTGTGATTCACCTGTTTTATTCAGTAGGCGGCAGCAGAAACAGTGCATGTCTCTCCCAGCAAAGTACTTCAAGCGCTGTGCCATACGCTTTTCTGGAATTTCTGCCCTTGTTCACTGGCTGGCTTATGGAGAAAGAGTCAGCTGCATATCATCGTGCACACGTACTTAAATTCTTTACCCCGCCCCTCTGGGCGTCTGCACGCAGTGTCTCTTGGTTAGTGTAGTTTCAGGTAAGTGATATCCGTAGTGGATGCAGCTTTCTAAAAACGTACAAAATAACATTTCTTTGGGTTGCTTGTTTGACACCACGCTGTTCCGCTGCTCATCTTGTGCCTCACCAAATGGGTCTCGTCGTTCCTGCTGAGGCTGCACTATATATATATATATATATATATATATATATATATATATATATATATATATATATATATATATATATATATATATATAGTGCAGCCTCATTATATATACTAGCAGCCCGTCCCAAAGTTGTCCGGGAGAAAAAGGCCTGCGAGCAATCAGTGTTCATGGCCCCCGCCCGCCCCAACATTTGCCAATGAATGTTTTTACTAAATCCCACTTGACATTGTGTCTCTAAAACCTTTTTTTATCAACTTTTCTGACTGTGTCAATCAATCGCATTACTTAATGCACAGTGTTGCGCTGCTCGGGCCTCCCGTTTTAACCTTACATCACGTTAGCATAGAGATGGGGCTTGCATCAGCAGCCCAACACACAGCGAAGATTTGATTCTGTGGAGACATTTCTTGCTGACTGTGTCAATCAATCGCATTACTTAATGCACAGTGTTGTGCTGCTTGGGCCTCCCGTTTTAACCTTACATCATGTTAGCATAGAGATGGGGCTTGCATCAGCAGCCCAACACACAGCGATGATTTGATTCTGTGGAGACATTTCAATATTACTCACTGCTTGTCTGCCTCACCGCTTGTCCGACGCTCACCGCTCCTCCCTTTTGATTCTGTCTCACCGCTTGTCCGCCTCACCGCTTGTCCGACGCTCACAGCTCCTCCCTTTTGATTCTGTGGAGACATTTTGAGACATTTCAGCGCCGCTCCGCCTCACCGCTTGTCCGACGCTCACCGCTCCTCCCTTTTGATTCTGTGGAGACATTTCAGCGCCGCTCCTCCCCGCACTCATGTCCGCCGCTGTTACTCACGCTCCTGTACGCCGCTCCTGCCCGCGCTGTCAGCACGCACGTCGCGGCCGGCGCTACTTCCAAGGAACCACTTTTTTTTTCATCGTAAATTTTTTAAATAAAGTATAATTTTTTTTTATATAGCCTATGTCCTTCTGCTTGCCCTGATGTTTTCAAACATGTATTGGGTGTTTGGATTGGTGGTGTACTTTTCGAGTTTACCTGGCTCAAAGGACACAGTTCTCTCTTTATAATAGTAGTATAGATATCTATACTACTATTATAAAGAGAGAACTGTGTCCTTTGAGCCAGGTAAACTCGAAAAGCTCAAAGGACACAGTTCTCTCTTTATAATAGTAGTATAGATATCTATACTACTATTATAAAGAGAGAACTGTGTCCTTTGAGCCAGGTAAACTCGAAAAGTACACCACCAATCCAAACACCCAAGACATCTTTGAAAACCTCAGGGCAAACAGAAGGACATAGGCTACATAAATTTAAAAAAGAAACGTTATTTACAAAATTTATATTTAAAAAAAAAGTAGTCCCTCCAAAGTAGCGCCGGCCGCGACGTGCATGCTCACGTCAGGAGCACTGGGAGGAGCGGCGTACGAGGAGCAGCGGACATGGCGCGGGGGAGGAGCGGTGACCTGAGGAGCAGCGGACAGGCCAGCGGCGGTACGAGCAGCGGAGAGGCGAACATGGTGCAGGGGAGTAGCAGCGGCGGACAGGCGGTGAGGAGCAGAGCGGCGAGGAGCGGTGAAATGAGGAGCGGCGGCTGAGGTAAGGCTCCGGGGACAATGTCGGGGCAGGCGGGTGTCGGGCCAGGCGGGGGGCGGGGAGTTACAACAACACAGGCGGTGAGGAGCAGAGCGGCAAGGAGTGGTGAACTAAGGAGTGGCGGCTGAGGTAGGGCTCCGGGGACAATGTCGGGGCAGGCGGGTGTTGGGCCAGACGGGGGAAGGGGAATTACAACAACACACATCGGCTGAGGAAAGGCAATGTCGGGGCAGGCGGGGTCGGGGCAGGCGGGGGACAGGGACTAACAAGGTGATGGGTGGAACATTTTGAAGGTAGTACTGTCCGACCTCCTTTGACTCAGGCCAGGCGGGGGTCGGGCCAGGCGGGAAAACAGATAGGCTGAGGAAAGGCAATGTCGGGGCAGGCGGGGGTCGAGGCAGGTGGGGGACAGGGCGGGCGGGGGCACGGGCTGCTTGCCAATGTCAGGGCAGGCAGGGGTAGGGGAAGCCTGAATGCTCCCTCACAAGGTCGGGACGGGCTGCTAGTATATATATATATATCAATCAATCTGTTGTCCGAGTTGAACCTATGCCATCCAATGGGGGCAGGCTGCCGGCGAGGTCGCAACCCCCCAAATTTACATTTGAAATCTGAGCCGAACTATAACGTTGCTGTAACCTTTGTTTTTTTCAGTGAATATATAGATATATAAATATATATGTACACATACACCAATCTTCCAGTTTATAGCGATTGCGCAGAGCCCAAAGTCCTTTTTCAGCGCGCTTTATTTACTTCAAAGCAATGGCAAACACTGCCCGACGTGTTTCAGAACAGCAGTTCCTTTGTCACAGGTCAATCTGAAGTTCGCATTTACCATGTTATATAGCGCACCCAAGTGTAATCAACATTGACAATGGACTACATCGCTGCCTCAAACGTATGATTGCAGCAGCATCCATTTTGTAACGGTTAGTTTGTGTTACATAATGCATTAATCACTAAGAACAGTATTTCTGTTGGGTGGATTCCTTGAGTGTGGGGGGGTGATGGGGAGGGTGGGGGGGGGTGATGGGGAGGGGAGGGGGGGAAGGGATGGTGTTTGGGGGGCAAGGAAAAAAAGCAAAGGAATGGTTTGTGTCAATTAAGATTAAGACTCAAAATTTGGTGCTCGTTTTTGTGTGCTTTTGCTCTAATGTATTTGTTTTATTTAATGGTATCCCTAGTTCGTGTGTTGGGCTTCTAAGAGACAGGAAAATGGGTAAAATTACTATATGCTCATGGAACGTGTGCGGGCTTAATGATAAAAGAAAAAGGGGCATAATGGGTCAGATGCTGAGAACTATGAGAATGGATATAATATGTATTCAAGAAACATATCTGCCCTGGAAGAATAGAGGTTGGCTTAAGGATCTTGGGTTAGAGGTTATAGGCTGCTCGCGACAGAGCTCTACCATAAGAGGTGTTGCAATTTTGAAACGATTTGGGCTGGGACAGGTTAGAAGAATTAAAGAGGACCCATTGGGTCGTTGGGTAATAGTTGAACTGAAACTTGGTGCTGTAATATTGACTATCTGTTCAGTATATGGGTCAAACATTGATGATTCTTCTGCCTTAGACCATTTAAGTATTGAGCTTGCCTTATGGCCACCTCTGTTAATTCCTGGTGGTAACTTTAATTTACATTTGGAGGGGACATTTGATATATCTAGCAGTAACCCCTATGTTGGTAGGAAGAAAATGTGTTTAGAGCTGTTAAAGGTATGGTTCAAGAATTTGGATGAATAGATGTGGGGTATTCTAGATCAGGGAGAACATTGGGGTCTACGTTTTTTTCTGCCCCACAAAGGCATTTTAGGCTTGATTATTTTTTTTTGCTTCAGGGCTTATCAATACTTCTGTAAATTTAGGGTACAATGTTCTTCCTAAAGTGATCTCTAATCATAATCCCATTGTTATGAGCATTGATGTTAAGGTCTCACAAAATCCGAAACCATGGTCCTTTGAGCGAAAACTTCATTTTGATCCCTGCTATATTGAGTACATGGGTAAATGGATCCCTGAGTTTTTTTAAAAATAATAGGGGATCAGCCCTCGTTGAGATTGTATGGGATACGTTTAAGTGTGGGGTACATGGCGAAACTCTGAGCTATTCGCTGAAGAAACAGAAGGAGATTTGGAAGAGAGAAGAAGAGAAGATGAATAAGCTGAGAGAACTTGAGATACAATTTATGCGGGCATGTAGCAGGGGATTGGGTACCGAAAATATTTCTATAGAGCTATTGGTCCAAAAGGTTAGAATTCATCAGGGGTTTGCCACGAAACTTGCCCAACAATTAGCGGCATTTAGATCAGAAGTGTTCGCGCGCATCCAAGATGGACGCGTGAGCACAGGGCTCCCGAGACCCTTTCCGCCTCCCGCATCTATCCTGCCACGTATCCTGATTTTGATGACGGGTTCTACAAGCTGATGCCCTGCTGACACAATATCTCTTTTCAAAAATCGATTTGGCCGCCAGGAACTGGACTTACTACACTTCGAAACTTCGCAGCCTACATCGACGTCTATCCACGGACTTGAGTCCCCGAGGTACCCAGGTGGCAATTGAACAACAACGGCCAGTGAGACTTGGCCACTGCCCCTGTGGTACTTTCAGTTTCGTTTTTGGTCATTGTCTACTGCGACTTGCTGCCTGATTGACACTGCTGCCCTGTGTCTTGCTACCGGCTCTAAGCTTGTCCTTCGCCTTCGTCCCAGGACTCTACAAGCCAGTTTTGCGGAGAGCCATTCTAACCAGGTCCCGAAAGGCCCGTCAGGGCTCGCTGCTCAAACTGGCGGGCAAGACGGAGAGTGAGAAGCGGGCCACCAGGGGTACGTACCGAGGGGGTATTACCCAATCCAATACTATGGATCGCTTCACCCGCCAGAAAGGATCCCCTGGTGGTGTGGGTAAAGTTTTGGACGAGACTGGAGATGGCTCTCCTGCGACGGACGAATTGACATTGAGAGACATCATGGGCGCCATTGCAAGTGTGAAGACCTCATTGGGCCAGCAGTACGAGACACTGGCTTCTAAGATAGTCACAGTGGCGATCGAAGTCAACCTCTTCAGGACGGATCTTGCGAAGACCAATGAGCGGGTCAAGTCCATGGACATCAAGACTGCAAGTCTCACTACTGATGTCTCGGATCTTCAGACCGAAGTCCGTAATCTCCGAACATTTAATGACTTGTTTGCCTGTTGGCTGGATGATTTTGAGAGCTGGGCCAGGCGCAACAACGTCCGCATCATCGGTGTTCCGGAGAATTCCACAGAATTATCCACAGACCTTCTGGTGGAGGACCTCGTGTTGAATCACTTAACACCCAAGGGCCTTAGTAACTTTTTCACGGTGGAGCGTGCCCACAGAGTTCCAGGCGGGAAGCCTAAACTGGGTGCTGCCCTGAGGCCTATCATAGCCAGGATTTTTAATTTTCGGGACAGGGACACTATTCTTCAAGCATCACTCACCAATGGTCCCACAAAATTTGAAATTGCATCGATCAGTTTTTATCCGGATTTTACACAGGCGGTGCAAAAACAACGCATGGGCTTCACGGGGGTGAAACGGCGACTTAGAGACATGGGACTGAAGTACGCCATGCTTTTCCCGGCCCGAATGAGGATTGAATATGAGGAACGTGCGCTCTTCTTTGACCGCCCTGAGGTTGTAAGTGACTGGCTTGATACTCTGCCGGCGCATCGGAACCGCCTGGAACAATCGAGGGGCGCTGAAGGTGGCCTGGAGGAACAGGAGGAGTGAGTCCTTACCGGAGTGCCAGCTCTATGGACTTATAGCAGTGGTTCGATGATTCTTATGTACATATATTGGTGATTACCCGGGGGTGGGAGGAATCGGGACTCTTCCTCCTCTAGGGGGTTTTCTCTCTCTTTTTGTAGGTTAGTTTAATGGGGCGACAGGCACACTGCAAGTTGGGGTGGCTTTTTGGTATAACGCAGGGGTGCAGGTTGGGGGGTGCGCTTTGGGGGTTCCTCTGGGGGTGGGAGGGGTCTTTGTTTCTTTGTTTATTTTGAGGCTACACTTTGCTGCATATTCCGTCTTTTGTGCCTGTTTCTTCGTGGGGGGAGCACTGTTCTCATTTATGGGATGGGGGGTAGGGGGCTGAGGGTGCTGAGTTGGAATGTTAATGGTCTGGGCAATAGGATAAAACGGGGGATAGTTTTGCAATACTTGAAACGTCTTTCACCAGATATAGTGTTATTGCAGGAAACGCATCTGATAGGTAACACATGCCATGCATTGAATAGACGGGGCTATCGTCTGGCGGCACACTCCGGATTTACCACTGTGTCGAGGATGGCGGGCATCCTCGTTAGGAGCTCCCTCCCCCTGGAAATAGACGACACCGTGCTGGATGATAAAGGCCGATATGCGGCCATTACGGGCCGCTGGGAAGGGAAGACGGTCTACATACTCTCTGTATATGTCCAGCCAGGCCTACAGTCCACCACGTTTTCTGATTTGGGAAGGGTGGTTTTGGGTTTCCCTGAGGGTATGTTGCTTGTGGGTGGTGACTTTAACTCGGTTGTCTGTGGTAGTGAGGATCGTAGCCCCCCCAGGATTCTCCCGAAATCACAGTCATGGCTGGGCAACTTCTGGATGCGCTGGGTTTAGTGGATTGTTGGAGGCAACTGCACCCCGGACAGGCACAATATACCTTTTATTCGGGAGCACATGAGAGTCTCTCGAGGCTTGATTATATCCTAATACCGGCAGTGCAGGTGGTCTCGGTGAGGGAAGTTCGACACCTTGCTAGGGGGATCTCGGACCACTCCGGCTTACTATTAATGTACAGTTGGGAACTGAGGGCCGGGTTGCTCCGATTAACCCCTGGCACCTTCGTAATCCTAAAACTAGAGCTGAGGTGGTTAAATGCATAGATTATTACTTTGCTGAGAACGTGGGGTCGGTGTGCTCCTCCATCTCCCTGTGGGAGGCTTATAAAGACTGTGATTCGTGGTCAAACCATGTCCTTGATTGCCAGTGCGAGGAAAAGCAAGAATGAGGAGGTGGTATGTTTGGAGAATGAAATTACTGCTTTGGAAGAAGAGTTGGAATCCGGGGTTACACCTGAGGGGTTGCATGCTCTTGCCCTTAAACAGTCTGACTACAGGGCTCTGGTGACTGATGCGGCCAAGGCAATGAGTCGTGAGCAACAGGGGCGTTTGTATGATGTCAGTGACAAAGCGGGAACATTTATTGCTTGGCTGGATAAAAGGGAAAGATTGAATAGGATGGTGCCTGTTGTTGAGAGAGAGGATGGGACGTGGGTTGTGGACCCGGTTGAGATAGTCGGGGTCTTTGCCCAGCACTTTCAGAAGGTCTACGCGCCAGTCTCGGACAGACCGGAGGAGGACTCACATTCGCTACTTAGGGATATCGCGCTGCCTAGCCTGTCGGAGTCAGACAAGGAGCTTATGGAGGCGGACTTTTCCACCGATGAAATAGCGCTCGCTATCCGTTCCCTTCGCTCGGGGAAGGCCTCCGGCCCGAATGGTATCCCGATCGAGCTGTACAAGTTGTGCCCCGATAAAATGGCGCCACATCTTCGCCAAATGTTTTTGGAATCGCAAGATCTTGGATCCCTTCCCCGGGATCAGAGACTGGCGTCCATTGTAGTCATCCACAAAGACGGGAAACCCCGCGACCAATGTTCATCATACAGGCCGATTTCGCTTTTGAATGTTGAGCCAAAGATCTTGGCAAAACTTTTGGCAAATTGACTGATAAAGGTGATCAGCGAGTTGATACACCCAGACCAGTCTGGGTTCATTCCCCATCGCAATACTGCGCTCAACCTTCGCCGTCTTCATGGCGTATTGGCAAGGGCGGGGTCGCTTCGTGAGCCGGCCATCTTGGTTTCTTTGGATGCCTCGATGGCCTTTGACACGGTGGAGTGGCCGTATTTGTGGGGGCCCTTGCAAAATTTGGTTTTGGCCCCAAATTCATCGGGTGGGTTAGACTCCTGTATGAGCAACCGCTAGCCAAAGTGGTGGTCAACGGTAGAGCCTCGGAACCTTTTGTTCTCGGAAGAGGCACACGGCAGGGCTGCCCTTTGTCACCACTGCTCTTCGCGCTCGCCCTTGAGCCCCTTGCCACATGGCTTCGGTGGGAACCATCGCTCAAAGGCATTAGGTGGTCCCCTGACTTTAAGGATCGTATATCGTTGTATGCTGACGATATTTTGCTGTACCTCACTTCCCCTCGTAAATCATTAGGAGTATTGTTCAACGTTTTGAGTTCCTTCGGGAGGAATTCTGGCTTGGTTATTAATTGGGCCAAGTCCTGTATCTATTCGCTTACTGGAGAATTGCCTGTCTTGCCCCGCGTCTGTCCGATACCGATATCACACGTCGGTTTTAAGTATTTGGGGATTTACGTATCGTTGGACTCCACAGTACGATATGAGAGGAACTTGCTTCCTCCGCTTCTCCGACTTAGATCGGACGTCACGGCATGGTGTGGTTTGCCGCTGTCCCCGGTAGGGAGAGCGGCCCTCTTTAAGATGATGTCTCTTCCCCTATTCCTGTACGCCCTCCAAAATACGCTTGATTTGGTGCCTGCCAGTTATTTCCACGAGATTGAGGGCCTTCAGAGGAAGCTTGTGTGGGGCGGGCGGCCTCACATTGCACTGGCGAAATTGACTTTGCCCTGGTACAATGGCAGCATAGCGTTGCCCGATATCAAACTATACTATGGGCGTCCCAACTGAGTGCAGTCAACCACGCAATGTACGGTCCGGTCCCGAATCCCGCATTTGAAATGGATAGATGGCAGCTACCGGGAGGCGACTATGATAGGGCGCTCTACTCTAAATCGGCTAGGAAGAATCTGACTGGTCCCACTGGGGTTGCGGTGCGGGTGTGGGGTAGTGCCACCGCTGCCACGGGGTGGTCGGACAAGCTAACTAGAGCTACCCCGCTATACGCGGAAGAGAGACTGGGCAGTCTCTGGACGACGAAGGGATTCGACAAATGGGACCTCATCGGTATTGGTAAGGTCGGAGATCTTTGGGTCAAGAACAGAATCAAAACTTTTGATGAACTCAAACGGGAATACACATTGAGTGATAGGGAGCACTTCCGCTATATCCAGATTCGCCATGCGCTTGAGTCAGTCTTCCCAGCCGGAACCGCTATTCCAGAGTCCTCCCCCCTGGAAGATAGAGTGCTTAACGGGTACGTCCCCGATAGTACTATTTCTCTCATTTATAAAAAACTTATCAATGACCGCTCGGATCTCCTTGTACAGCTTCGTGGGGCTTGGACCGGCGATGGACTGGAGTTGGATGATGAAGACTGGCAGGCCGCGATATCTTCCCCAGAGGAGGTCGCGATTCCGACGCGTCTCCGGCTGGTGCAACTGAAGATTTTACATCAAGTTTATGTCACGGGTCCACGCCTGATGTGTATGGGTTATTCTGTGGATGGGTTGTGTAGGCACGGCTGCGGTATGCTTGCTACCTTTCTCCATATTTTATGGGAATGTCCGGATGTTGTGGTATTTTGGAATCGTGTGCATGCTGTTATGGAAGAGGTGACGGGTGTTTCCTTATTGCCAGAGGCCAGACGCTGTTTGTTTAACGTCTGGGAGCCGAATGATTACAGCGTTGCTCAGACTCAATGGGCCACCCTCTGCAACATGATAGCGAAAAGAGATATAGCCCAACTGTGGGGGTCTCAGAGGGCACCTCTGGTCTCAACATGGAAAGAAAACAAGGACTGGTGCATGTTCAGAGAATAAATTGTGTATGTCGCGCGTGGCAGGCCCAAGAAATGGGGGAGGATATGGGGTCAATGGAACTCGTATTGTGGAGAGATTTGCACCCCCCCTTTCGTAGAAGCCTCTGATATTCCTCTGTCCCCGTGACCGTGCATTCCATGCATCTATATCCTATGGTATACGACTTGCTTGCCTACTCTTGGCCCCTTCCCTCCCCGAGATCCTCTATCCTTTATCAAATCAGCTCCTTTAGCTGGGTCGCTCTCCCTGCTACCTGAGACAGCCACTCACTGTATAGTCTATTGCCTTGGAATTTTTGTTTGTGTGTTTGTTTTATAAAATATAAAATGTGAAACCTTTCATTCATCCTCCTATCACCACAAGATCTCTGCTTTGACATACGATATCGCTGCCGGACCCACGGGCTGTCGGCTGATGAGCTGTGTAACATTGTGAATTTGATATTTATTGCTACTGGCCGGCCTCTGTGGTTGTAGGTCTGTAACTGTACTACTCTTCTTGTAATAAAGGTTTTAAAAAAAAAAAAAATAAAGAAGTGTACGAAGTGGGGGAGAACTCTGGAAAGCACTTGGCTAAGAGATTAAGGCAGTAGGCTGTTTTCTCTAGTATATACAAAATAATGGATGATTCAGGGAAAACTCTTAATAATACTACAGAGATACTGGCGGTGTTTAGGGATTTTTATTCAAGTTTATATACCGAGGATGTTGTGGGGGACTTCACAGCCAGGGTAACGGAATTTGTAGATCCTACTGATAATGCTGCTTTGGCAGTAGAGGAGAGGGAGCAATTGGAATTACCCATTACTTGGGAAGAAATAGAATTATCTCTCTTATCGTTAGCATTGGGCAAAGCAGTAGGGCCTGACGCTATTCCCCTGGAGTTCTTTAGAACTTTTCGATTTACCTTAAAGTCTGTATTAGTTTGTTTATTTAAAGTAGCTCAACAGGGCATTGTTCCCCTTCATGGGAAGAATCCTTTATTACGGTCTTCCTAAAGAAGGATAAACCTCCCCTCTCTCCATCCTCTTTTTGCGCTATCTCATTGATAAATGCAGACAGCAAATTTTTTTCCAAGATTCTGGCTTCGCGACTTTCCAGTGTTATTACCCCACTGGTCTCCAAATACCAACATGGTTTTATTCCCGCTCGTGATACGGCCGACCATATTTGCCGTATTATTGCTTTTCTGGATTGGGCCCAGGCAACCCGATCAAATATTGGTGTATTTGTATTGGACGCTGAAAAGGCCTTTGATAGGGTAGCCTGGGCCTATTTTTGGATTATTCTGGCCAGAAAAGGATTTTGTCCTGGTTTTTTAACCGCTTTAGAGACTATGTACGCAGCCCCCAAAGCGTGTATTCGCATCAATGCTCAAGTATCTCCTTTTTTTTCAATTACTCGGGGTACCCGTCAAGGGTGCCCTTGCTCCCCTTTACTTTTTGCACTTTATATTGATCCCTTAATTAACCGTCTTAATTTGGAGGAAAGAATCAAACCAATCTCTCTGGCTAATGTAAGCTATTGAGCATTAGCATATGCCGACGACATTGTTGTCGTTATAACCGATGTTCAGACAGGTTGTACCAGTAATCAATGACTTAGCACTACAATTTGGATTTTTTTCAGGGGACAAACTTAATCTTGTGAAAACTCAGATTCTATGCTCTGGGGATAACCCTCCGGCCAACATTACTCCAGTGTCGGAGGTCACGTATCTTGGAATTAAAATCTCGTTTCCAATTTCTGGTATTCTGGAATTAAATATTAATCCAGTTTTGGTTCAAATTAACTCTATGCTAGAGCGTTCAGACCATTTGCATTTATCTCTACATGGTAGAGTCAATGTTTTAAAAATGCTAATTCTACCTAAGGTATTATATATGTATCGCACAATACCTCTCGAATTTCTTTCTTCTTGTTTTAAAAAGTTAGAAAGGGCGACATCTAGGTTTTTGTGGGGTTACAAAAGACAGCGGAAAGCCCTTAAAAAGATGATCCTTAATAAGGAGTGTGGTGGTTGGAATGTCCCGTACTTTTTATTTTATTATATTGCAGCGACTCTCCAAGTTATCAGTCCATTGATAATCGGGGATAGAGCCCGAATTCCCACGTGTAATACCCTGTCAATTTATGAGCTGTTTATGGGAGAAAGAACGAAAGCTTGTTTTCTTAGAGTGGTTGAACCCAGCTACTATAAAAAAAAACGCGATTCAAGACTTTGAAAGCAGCATTCGGTGTGTGGCAAAAGGTTCAAAAGCATTTGGGATTAACTAAATTTAGTGCGTGCACACCCTTCGCAGCCTCTGGTTTACTGCCCTCCGCCATCTTCTGTGATTTATCTGCCATTAGGTGGAAGCTGAAAGGAGTACGCTATTTAGGGGATTTGTTTTTTGATGGCCAATTGGCGGCTTTTTAGGATTTTTTAAAGTTTTTACTGATTCGTAGCTTTTTACAAAACTCACCACATGCTGCAGTTACAAGTATGAATAAAGTCTCCCTTTTAGAATATTTACATAAAAAACTTTAATTGGTACTCTGTACTCATGTTTAATGCATGAATTTCCTGATGATTTAGGGAACTGTCAAATGAAGTGGGCAAGCAAATTGGGGATACCAGAAGTTGATGTTTATGAGTCAGTTAATCTTGCCACTGAATTTCTAATAACAGGGATGATGAAGTCACAATATTTTATGTGTATACACAATCTTTATTATACTCCTGGTAAAGTGGCTAAGTGGAGTACAACAGCAGGTACGAAATATAATCGCTGCGGGCTGTACGCAGCCGATACATTGCATATGTTTTTTCATTGTCCTAAGCTTGGGGAGTTTTTTAAACAAATTGAAAGTTTTTTGGCTGTTATTGTAAAAACTAACATTGATGTAACCGCAGAGATGGTTTTAATTGGTTTAAGTTCTGGTACTCCAAGACCTAAACCTTTAATCTGTTTTGTTTTCATTTGTAAAGCGGTAGCCCGAGCCTGTATTACTAGGGATTGGATTAATTCCGATCCCCCGTCTTTTTTCAACTGGAGGGAGAGATTATTATTTATGTACAACATTGAATCTGCTATGTATAAAGTTAAGGGTATCAAAAGAAGGGTTATGGGAGAAAAAATGTGGGCGCCAATTGCTGATTGGATCGAGACTATGTATGAATTTGAGTTTATAATTTTCAAAAAAAAAATCTGTGGAACTATGACTGTCCATTGCTATTTTTCCTTGCATAAAACAATAAACTAATACAAATATTTTTTTTAAAAAGGAAATATTTAACTATTCACAGTAGCTATTTAAAAAAAAGATCCCCGAATATATCTATGTTCGAGATGGGATGTAATTGATAGAATTTGTCCTAGGATCTAGTATTTTAGTGACTATGTTAGTTACGGAGCAAGTTTTAATCTGCAAAGCTAATAGTTCACCTGACCTGAGTATTCCCTGTCTTCGTAAATTTACTTCCCAACTATCTGAGAATTAACTAGCTCCCTTCGCAATAGATATTGCTTTTCAAATGATCCGTTGCCAATTCCCATTCATGGTAATTCCAACTATTATTTTCGAAGTTCAAATTTGCTCTTGCTTGCATAATAGCATTTTGAAATGTTAACAAATCCTGTTTATGTTTCTTATTTATTTGTATAGAAAAGGCTATTGCCTCACCTATAAGCACAGCTTTGTAAGCCTCCTATATATTCTCCCTAGAGGATATATATAAAACAATTCTTAAATTATTATTTTGTTTAATCTTTCATCTTTTGAATGAAATTAGGATGTTTAACTCTCAGTTTATCTAATTTCCACTTGAAGATGGGTTTTGGTACTGGCATCAAGAATAGATTGACATTTACAGCTGTACAAGCAGAGAAGCAATTGGGGAAAATGTAACTAGTGTATTTTCTAGGTTTTTAGTGATCAAGAAGAAATCTATGCAGGAGGTTGTCTGAAATCACTTTAGGAAGAATGTGCATTGCTTTTGTGCACTACGGAGCCTCTGTGGATCTATAACTCTGAGTTCTGTTTTGAGAGTGCCGAGGGCTCTTGCTCTACATGGCTGTCTCTTTGTAATATCAACTTTAGATGTGTCTAAGGTTGTAATTACATTCTGAAAATCGACCAGTGTTGTAGTTAAATCATAAATAGATTTGAAATCGACTTCTAAAGACCGCAACAGTTGTTAGTGTTTCTGCAAGATGGTCCCGGAAAACTGATTTGACCTTAAAATTGTTACTCCTCTATATGGTGCTAAGGCCAAAGATACAGCTACTGGAATAAAAGGGGAGACCATCATTGATGCTTTTCAAATGGTTTGAGGAAATGTATTTTTCAGTAGTACTATTGAGAGGCTTTGTGTGTTGAGTCAATATAGTAATGATTTCATTTTTATCAATATAGTTAGGAGAAGAGATCCAAAAGCAGCGTTCGAGCTTTCTGTCTATACGTTCTGCTATTCTCCCCATCTTGATTAGCGAATTGTTCATTTTGCAAGCTTTTCTGCAGGTGCATAGGCCCTTTAGTGAGGGTAGTATGAAAGTTTGCTTTCCTGATTGATCCTCTCGGAATGGAGGCTGAGGGTTTTTTAGAGGATTCTGAACTAATCTCTTTGGTGGGATTAGGAGTGACATTTCCTTCCACTGAGTTCATTATTGTGCTGCTCTGTTTGGATCTTGCCCCTAGCTGATGATGAGGAGGTTTAGTTGCAAAAACAGAATATGTCTTGTTTAGGACATCAGATTGTGTCACTGAGGTCACATTAGGATGATTATTCTCTAATTCAATTGTGGAACATTCCTCAACCCTGTTTTTGTATTCAAGGACTATGTGTTGTCTAGCTGATAAGCGAAATAGCTTTTTTCCGTTATTCTTATTCTGGCTCATGATGCTACATGTTTCATCTGCCCCTGTGAGCACTTATGTTTGAATATGAGTATCATCTGCACTACTACATCTTGTGTTATTTTATGCTTTTTTCCTTGTCATGTGAAACCACTAGTATGCCATCCATTGTTTTAGCTCATCTATGCTGTTACAGAAGAGGACCAAACACAAGCACAATAACTTTGGCTCTTCTAGCCCGAAGTACCTGGCCAAATCAGCTCTGAACAAGAACACAAGCAACCAGGCTGGACTTGGAGGGGTGTGGCCAAGTTTGCATGGAGTGAAGATGCAGAGCTCTGTGCTCCCGACAGGCTGGCTGGCTGATAGTTTATGAAAGAACAGCCCTCCCCTACACCCTGGATTTGCTAATTGACAGCAGCCCAGATTGGTCAAGAGGTGACTGGGGCCCGTACCCTGGGCCTGCTGAATGGCCGATTGTGAGGCTGCTGGGGGGCCTTGAGAGGAGGGCCCCCGCCCAGGTCTTGGTAACTGACTGCAATGCGGGTTGGACGGGGGAGACGAGGAGCCATGCCCTTGACCTGCGGCACTGATGGATCGCATTCCGGTGAGAGCACTGACAGACAAATTTTGCGGTGATCTATACCAGTCAGTGAGCCCGTCCCTAGGAAGCGGGGACGAGGGCGGCAAGCTGCCTGCCATGAAATAGATCCTCAAGCAGTCACAATGGAAGTGAGGCGGCAAATATGGACAATGCCTTATTAGGTTCCAGGAAACATGGATACTAAGAGTTCTATGTGCCTGCAAGGGGTTTTCTTGTGACAACATGTCACATAGCTGCTGGGGGTGCCAGAGGAAAAGATAGTCAGCCCCACCTAGGTCTAACTGGAAATGACTGAAACTGATTCGGGAGAAGTTAGAAGCTGAGACCCATTTTGTTGCGCTGGGGTTTCTTTGGGGGGGGGCTTGAGTGTGGGGAGGTGCCATCTCTATTTGAGAGCAACCTGGGTGCCTACTGAGTACTGCTATAAACCACACTGCTTGGAACTGTTAATGGCTACCTAGCATTGCTGCCATATTAAGTTTATGGCAGAGGATCCTGCAAGAGGTTGTTTGCATCTGGGCATGAGGTGGCACCCTATGATAATTCACTGCTCTTTGGCGAGGATGGAGTCAGCATCCATCCCTGCTGAGTAGTCAGGGCCCTGCTCATCATCTCTGAAAAAGCAGCACTAGACAGAACACTGGAGGGCATTTCTGCATCCTGAAAGGCGATAGGGGCAAAAATAGACAGTAGCAAGTGGACTTGGGCCACCTGCAAGCCAATCAAAGAAAACTCACTGATAAAGTGCACACAGCCAAAATGACATTTAGAGACCTAACACCAAGGATAGACGTCTGGATAAGAATGTGTCAACAATGACATACACCGTATGCATAATGGAAACTAGGGTAGACAATGCAAAAGGCAGCAACAGAAGGAACAATATTCGTATAGTGGGCTTGCCTGAAGGAAAGGAGGGGACAGACATGATACACTATCTAGAAAGTTGGCTGAAAGAACTTGTGCTGCCCGAGGAACAGTGGCAGTTCTTTGCCCTGAACAGGTTGCATTGGGTGCTGACCCTGAACCCCCACCGGGGATGCAGCCGAGACCTATTGTTGCTCGATTCTACACTTCGGGGTTCGGGACTTGATTCTTCAGAGAGCCAGACAGACTGGCTCCTTTGCTGTTGGAAATCATAAGGCCATCTTCTTCCCAGACTATACCCTAGCGGTCTAAAGGATGACAGCATCTTTCCAGAAAGTGAAGAGGGTGATGAGAGATGCAGGACTGCAATACATGTTATTATACCTGCCAATACAAGGCAAAAGGGGGAGGAGAGCGATTGAAGCTGAAAGCTAAACCAAGGTGCAGGCACAGGTGCACACAAGGCCTCCACAGGAGGACTAAGAAACCAACAACGGATCTGTAGCGTGAGGACAGGGTGGTGGCTGTGGCAGCAGCGACAGCTTGAACAAGTAAGAGAAACCCTCCAGCCCGGAGGAAACAGTGTGAAAGATGTCTGGAAATGGTTCTGACTCTGATCAACACTTGCCGCGTGCTGATGACCTCCCTGTAGTTACCCTCAGGATGGCCGACTACTTGTAAAATACATCATCAGATGACACCACGCCACTTGAAATCCCAGTGGGCTAAGACTGTGCCAGGAGACATTGATTGTGGTCCACCTGGCGGGCTGCGAGGATAATGCCAAACTACGAGATGGTGAACCCCAACTCTTCCCATTAGAGTGCTAGGGTGTCTGCGTGCGGGGGAGGGTTGTTTATGTGTAGGAAGGTGTCCCTTCCTGCATATAAACTATCCTAGAAATGCCATTCTTTCGCTGTCATGCATGCTGCTTCATGCACACACACATGAAAGTGACAAAATAGCATTTAATAAAAAAGTTTGTTTATGTACAGGATCAGAAACCTTCCTGTACATAAAAAAACTATGGCATTTTGCTTTTTCCATGTGTGCTGCACAAGGCACCACACATGGAAAAAGAAAAAACAAGGAGAAATAATGCATTACTCCTCTTTTCGCCATCTTAAGACCGGTTTTTACCTGGTCTTAATTTTGGTGCTGTCTCCTATGTACTCCTCCCTTGGACAAAGGGGGCAGTGTCAAAATTAATGGGTGTTGCGGTGGAACGCCCACCTCAACACCCACTGCCCACCCCTTTCACGCTAAGCATAGCGTGAAAAGGGGTCTTAAGTACAAGGCAGCATTAAGCCATGTTAAGTGGCTTAACGCTGCCTTGCAATTAAGGTGCATCCCTATCTTCACCACAATGTCACTGGGCATGACGTTGTGGTGGTGATAATGGCATGTACATATGCCCCTAAGCGTCCCTAAAAATGCAGGACTAAAATACACGCAGGTTAACTATTTGCACTCCAAATATCTCACCACAGATGGTTGAAGATTATGATGGGAGTGAATACTAATGCATGCTCACGCTGTGTGGAGACAGAGGCAGACTTCATACATATGGTGTGCGATGAACTTCATTGCAGCCCTAATTAAAGCAAGTGACTGCTGTCCTAAACAAAGTGGCCCATCCAGACCTATAAATTGTCCCATGACATGTGCCTATTGGGGTTATTCCTGAGGTCAGCGACAAAAAGGCCGCAAGCCAGATTCACAGATTTACCCCTACACTCACAAAGTGGTCATCGCCATGTACTGGAAAACTACTGAAGACCCAGCCATGGAAAAATTGAACCTGATGTATAAAGTGGGCCACTAGTGAACACCAAACACTAGAGGGGAGAAGGGGGCTTAGGTGGCATCCAATCACAGAATGAATAAGATCCTTGCAGCCTTGTCCCACCCAGAGCAGGCCCTGTCAAACAGAGCACCAGCATCTACATCCACCACTGACTCAGACATTGACACCCTGTAGACCAAATGAAGGAGCAGTAAACCACACATTCACAAGACACTATCAGGCCATACACTACATTGTTTAGTGAAGGCAAGGGCAATTCAAGTTGTCTGTTTACTTCTTATGTTGCACTTTATTTTCAAAACAGTTTACGGAACTGCAGCAAATTTGTTAATGAGACGCAATGTGTGGAGATGAACCTTTTCAGGAGCCCACCTGGTGCAGGGGTTCGCACTTTTGAGCACTGGTCCTTTAGACTGACAAAGTAGAGATTGGCACGGAAGCTGTAATATCAAGAAAGTAGTTTATTAGGACTCATGAGTGAAACTACATCACTACAGAACCCTCAGGCAATGTATGAGGCAGCGCATGGAGTACAGAAACCATGGGCCTTATATTATGTCGTAAGTGCAGTGTAAGCATGGAGGTTCAAAAAGAGACAGTACAAGTGTACACACAAATAAACTTCTACATAGAAGGATATCTGAGAATCACTTGCTCAACAAAATGGGAGGAGTTACAATGTTGCTAACATTTGTTAAAATAGCCTGACAGTTAAATACGTGACAGGTGCATCCTATCTGCTAAAGCCTCTCTGATCATATGCAGTTCTCAGGCTCAGTGCTGCAGGAGCTAATTATAGATGATGGCTCAGGTGAAAAAGAGAAACAGGCAACAGCGAAGATGGGGAAGCACATGGCTTAACTAAAATGGATGCTAAAATCAAAATGTCTTCAGCTCATACAAACAGTAATCTCTGCCAAGTTTCCACAGACGACCCTTTTAGCATTAGCTGAAGACATCTATGACTTAGAAGGAACAAACAAAACATCTTGTACATCAATTTGCATTAGTTGATTAACTTCTTGGTCTAATACATATTGGGCGTTTACATTCTTAACGTTACGTTTGGTAGGTGTACAAGCAGTGATACAGAGGAAACAAGGCATCGGACAACATTGTAGACATAAGCAAAGTAATGGTAGGATCGCAAAGAAGATACATAGAATTGTCAATAGTTTACAGCCCCAGGTAACAAATAGTGTCCATAGCCAACCGGTTAAAGTCCATGTTCCAGTATCAGGGTGAATCTCAGCAGCAATTTTATGCAGTTTAGAGATTGCATTAAAAACTGAAGGGGCGTGATCAGGGATATAAACACAGCCACTGCTCCAGATGAAGCGACATGCACCACTGCAATCAGCTAATACAACATTGAGGACCATTCTACTTTGGAGTGTCACAATTGCAATTTGCAAATCTTCTGTGATGTTTCGAAGTTCCATAGCTGTCTGGTTGGTCACAGCCTCAACAACACATGCTAAGCGTCTAATTTTTCTGCTGTTCAAAGCAGCATCAACAAAGAAGAACAATCCCAAATTAAAATCAACATATTGCTGCAGAGCAGTGTCAGTCTGATCCACCTCATCATGATTTATTATCATCTTATATCGGGTCTTGGAAATGTCATTAAACAGTCTATAGTCCTTGTGATAGGATGCAGGGACCAAAAACACAAGTGGCAACATAAAGGACACATAGCAAGTTCCTGACCATCCAATGGGTAGATGATAGTATCCTTTACTGCCACAGATGAAAAAAGTATTGTGGGATGATATAAAGCTACTGTTATTCACCCTAGTAATGTTCAGCACCAGGGTACAATCGCTCTTCCCAAAGGAATATGTCTAACACTGTTCACACACAAGTCTGCTCGGGCTCTAGTAATAGCTATAACTGGAGGTCCATTTCCCTTGGCTGTTTGGGTGTTTGGGAAAACATAGCACATGGAGGAGTTTCCTCTGCAATACTCCTCCATCTCCCATACAGTTCCTTTTGCCTGTGGATCTCCTTCCTCATCAGGGTAACACACTTTATTTAGCTGGAAATTCAGTCTCCCTATATCAGCATAGGTGATATTAGCAACTTCAGAAGCCCACAGCAATGCGAACCCAGCCTTACAAGAGCCATTGTGTGAAAACGGTAGAGGAATAAAAGGTATTCCTCCCTTTTTCTGATAAGCTGGCATCATTCCACACACCCAACAGTTGGTGACGTTCGTAGCATTATGAGTGTGATGCAACATCTGAATGAACGTATTATTGAGGTAGGACATTCTATGCTGCTGCTCATAATAGGGAAGGGAGAAATAATAGTGCTCAATGAGGGCTGGAGTAGTGGCATTCAGTGCTTGTCGAACAGGAGCCACTTCTCCTACAACCCAAGCTATTGTAGCAATGATAATGACAACAGAAGTGAGCCTAACAATAAACATGGCCTTTCTGTCACAAACATTCGCAGCAGTCGATGTCTTCTCCATAAGCATATTTATCTCGACATTGGAACAACAAAGCAGATGGAGCTCTAAATTCCTGGGCAGCCGTTGTTTTCTTCTCTGAGAGTATAGACGGGTGTCGCTAGGAAAAAGATCCCCCCTCCTCGGCTCAGCCTTTCACTAACCTTGGACGGTTGCTCAACCAGTCTTTTCCAGCAATGCAGTTCATCTCCAGGGTTGCAGCTGATATCAAGATGCACCAGGGATCGTGTGGTCCGAGAAGACTTCCTCAGGTCCTTCAGGTGATATGGCGTGGCCTCGCTCTGTGCCCAGGATGTCTCCATGGTCTGTGAGTGCAGCGGGATCTACCAGAGTTGACGGCACCTTTTTACAATGGGTGAAACGGATCCAGTTTTTCTGATTGGTCACCCGGACTGTAGTTCTGGTTGCCAGCTCAGGGCCGCACCACCTCGGTTCCAGGCTATTTGACCTCTGGGAAACCTTCACCATAATTTGATCACCGGGCAGTAGATCATGGCCATCACCCTGCAACCTGTCAGGAAGAGCTTCTCGAACCTGTTGATGAATAGAAAGTAAGATGTCAGTCAACTGGGACAGGTAGTCACTCATCAAGACACAAGGTACATCATGTATAGGGTGTGGCTTAGGAATCCCTCAAATATTAATTGGCCTTCCAAATACCACCTCATATGGTGTGAGTCCAGATCGTGCATGTGGCACTGATCTAATGGAAAGCAGGGCAAGGGGTAATGCATCACGCATCACGCCATTTCTGAGATGTGCAAGCCAGGATTTTAGCCAATTTAAGCTTGAGAGTAGAATTGTTTCATTCCACTAACCCTGCTGATTGTGGGTGGAAAGCAGCATGGAACTTCTGCTTGATTCCTAATCCTTTCAGGGCATACTCAACAACTTGCCCAATGAAATGAGGTCCATTGTCACTCCACAGGACTCGACAAACACCAAATCGAGGGAAGAACTCCTTTAGAAGCACCTTTGCTGTAGTAAGAGCTGTATTATCTTTCGTAGCATATACCTCAATCCTATTACTAAAGGCACATACTACTACTAGGACATACTTTAGGTTATTACAGCGTTCTAGCTGTATGTAATCCATTTGCAGAACCTCAAAAGGTGCAGTCGGTGTGGCAAACCCTCCTATTGGAGTTCGTGTTCCCTTTCTAGGATTACACTAGAGACAAATCAGACAAGTCTGGACTATCTTTTTAGCTGTGCCGGCAATTTCTGGATGATCTTACACTTGCATAAGTAGCTTTGCTATTGAGGATGCTCCAACATGTGCCGGCCCATGTGCGATATGAATCATAGGGTACAAATAGGCTGTGGGCAATCTCCATTTGGTCATGTCTTTATTTCTCCAACAGCGCTCATCATCCAATGTTCCCTCCTTAGACCATAGGGCTAATTCTTCAGCAGAGGCAGAACGCTGCATGGCTAGCACCTCTTGCCTGACACCATGCTAATGTTCAGCCTGTGACTTCACCACATACATAGATGTAGTGCTTCGCTGCATTGCAGTCTCATGGGCTATGTGATCTGCTAAGGCATTGCCCTGTCCTATTTTATCAGTTACTTTCTTATGTGCATTGCACTTAACAATCGCTATTTTCCTAGGATATGTCAAAGCCGTAAGGAGATTATGCACTAATTCTCCATGTGGGGTGCGAGCTGTCTCAACTACCATCTGAAGTGTTGTAATTGCATATATAACTGATGTAGTGCCATCTGGTAATTTCAAACAAGACCCATCAACCCACAATTCCCCATCAACACTTGAAAGGGGCGTATCATGCAGATCAACATAACCCTTTGTCCGTTCCTCAGTAAGGAATATACAGTCATGAGACTCCTGGGACTGAGCAGCTGAGAATGGCAATAGAGTAGCCAGATTAAGAGTCGAACATCTTTTCAAGGTGATATGAGGGGCCAAAAGTGTTAATTCATATCCTGTCAAGCGAGCACTAGTTAAATGCTGCATTTTGGCTTGGTTCAAAAGGGCATCAACTGCATGGGGCACTAACACAAGCAGTGTATGTGACAAAATTATTCCGTCACTCTGACGTATGGACACGGCTGCTGCTGCCACTGAACGAAAACACTTAGGCAATGCATGAGCGACTGGATCAAGGACAGCTGTAAAATATGCACAAGGACGCTTCTTATCACCGTGTGTCTGGGTTAAAACCGAGAGTGCACAACCGTCCCTCTCATGTACATAGAGTGTGAAGGCCTTAGTGTGTCTGGAGTGCCTAATACTGATGCAGAACACAAAGCTCGACGCAACGGTTGGAAAGCACTCTGGCATTCAGTAGTCCATGGGAGAGGCATTGGGGTATCTTTAGTCAACAGGGCCAACAAGGGTTTAACAATGTGAGAAAAGCTAGGGATCCACTGCCTACAGTAAGAATTAAGGCCAATCAGTGCACGAACATCCTTCTGAGTACGAGGCACAGGTGTGTCTAAAATAGCTTGAATGCGATCTGGTGTGGGTGCACGTCCCTCCTTAGATAGGAAGTGACCTAAATAGGTAATCTGCTGTCTGCAATATTGCAATTTCTTCCTGGAAACCTTGTAATGGTGAGAAGCAAGAAAAGAAAGCAAAGACAGTGTTCCTTCTTCACACTGTTCAGGGGTATCTGCAGCCAACAAGATATCATCGACATATTGTATGAGAGCCAGCCCTTTTGGCACAGGGAAAGAATCAAACTATCTTTTCAATGCTTGAATGTAAATGCTAGGACTCTCTGTATACCCTGGTGGAGCTCTACAGAATCTAAAGGATTGATTATTCAAAGTGAAGCCGAACAAATAACGGCTGTCAGGATGAATAGGTATCGAGAAGAAAGCATTCTTCAAGTCGATCACACTGAATGTATTAGCGGTCGGAGGAGCGATATTAAGAAGTGTTTTGATGTCATAGACTACTGGATATTGGGGCACTACAATCTTGTTACCCTCTCGCAAATCAATGATAAACCTGTATATTTTAGTATCAGTGTCTTTTTAGGTCTCGCCTAGACGAAAGCAAAAGCGAAGCTTTTGCTGTCTATGCGAGACAACTTATGTTGCCACTTTTCTGGGAATGGTGTGGACATCAGACTGTTACGAGCTTTTTCTGCTGTAGTCAGGCTGTCACGAGCTTCTCCTTTGGAGATTTGACCTCGTGAGCACGCCTTGACTGCATCTAATGGGCCGTGCGCTTCCTTTAGTCAGTTTCACTTTGTTTCATTTCACTTTGAAAGTGCAGGCGTCAATGTGTCTGGTAGTTGTTCATGTGGAGTGCCTTCTGACCTCGTGAGCGCGCCTTGACTGCATCTAATGTGTGTGGCTTTTTTTTCAACGTGGCCCTGGCGCTTGCTTCAGTCAGTTTCACTTTTAAGGTGCAGGCGTCAATGGGTCTGGTACTTGTTTTATTTCCATTTAATGCTCTTTGGAACAACAATTTTATATTACTTATGTGTATTACCACTGGCCAGAATTTCAAAGACTTATATTCACGCAGGTGAAATAATACTATTGTGATTAGGGCCGATTTTTGGAGTCTGACCGTTCAGAGTGCAGAGTGAAGCTTCAGAGTGGAGCTTCAGAGTGGAGCTTCAGAGTGGAGCTTCAGAGTGGAGCTTCAGAGTGCAGAGTGGAGCTTCAGAGTGGAGCTTCAGAGTGCAGAGTGGAGCTTCAGAGTGGAGCTTCAGAGTGGAGCTTCAGAGTGGAGCTTCAGAGTGGAGCTTCAGAGTGCAGAGTGGAGCTTCAGAGTGGAGCTTCAGAGTGCAGAGTGGAGCTTCAGAGTGGAGCTTCAGAGTGGAGCTTCAGAGTGGAGCTTCAGAGTGCAGAGTGGAGCTTCAGAGTGGAGCTTCAGAGTGCAGAGTGGAGCTTCAGAGTGGAGCTTCCGAGTGGAGCTTCCGAGTGGAGCTTCAGAGTGGAGATTCAGAGTGGAGCTTCAGAGTGCAGAATGGAGCTTCAGAGTGGAGCTTCAGAGTGCAGAGTGGAGCTTCAGAGTAGAGCTTCAGAGTGGAGCTTCAGAGTGCAGAGTGGAGCTTCAGAGTGGAGCTTCAGAGTGCAGAGTGGAGCTTCAGAGTAGAGCTTCAGAGTGGAGCTTCAGAGTGCAGAGTGGAGCTTCAGAGTGGAGCTTCAGAGTTGAGCTTCAGAGTGCAGAGTAGAGCTTCAGAGTGGAGCTTCAGAGTGGAGCTTCAGAGTGGAGCTTCAGAGTGGAGCTTCAGAGTGCAGAGTGGAGCTTCAGAGTGGAGCTTCAGAGTGGAGCTTCAGAGTGCAGAGTGGAGCTTCAGAGTGGAGCTTCAGAGTGGAGCTTCAGAGTGCAGAGTGGAGCTTCCGAGTGGAGCTTCAGAGTGCAGAGTGGAGCTTCAGAGTGGAGCTTCAGAGTGGAGCTTCAGAGTGGAGCTTCAGAGTGGAGCTTCAGAGTGCAGAGTGGAGCTTCAGAGTGGAGCTTCAGAGTGGAGCTTCAGAGTGGAGCTTCAGAGTGCAGAGTGGAGCTTCAGAGTGGAGCTTCAGAGTGGAGCTTCAGAGTGCAGCTTCAGAGTGGAGCTTCAGAGTGGAGCTTCAGAGTGGAGCTTCAGAGTGCAGAGTGGAGCTTCAGAGTGGAGCTTCAGAGTGCAGAGTGGAGCTTCAGAGTGGAGCTTCAGAGTGGAGCTTCAGAGTGGAGCTTCAGAGTGCAGAGTAGAACTTCAGAGTGGAGCTTCAGAGTGGAGCTTCAGAGTGCAGAGTGGAGCTTCAGAGTGGAGCTTCAGAGTGGAGCTTCAGAGTGCAGAGTGGAGCTTCCGAGTGGAGCTTCAGAGTGCAGAGTGGAGCTTCAGAGTGGAGCTTCAGAGTGGAGCTTCAGAGTGGAGCTTCAGAGTGGAGCTTCAGAGTGCAGAGTGGAGCTTCAGAGTGGAGCTTCAGAGTGGAGCTTCAGAGTGGAGCTTCAGAGTGCAGAGTGGAGCTTCAGAGTGGAGCTTCAGAGTGGAGCTTCAGAGTGCAGCTTCAGAGTGGAGCTTCAGAGTGGAGCTTCAGAGTGGAGCTTCAGAGTGGAGCTTCAGAGTGCAGAGTGGAGCTTCAGAGTGGAGCTTCAGAGTGCAGAGTGGAGCTTCAGAGTGGAGCTTCAGAGTGGAGCTTCAGAGTGGAGCTTCAGAGTGCAGAGTAGAGCTTCAGAGTGGAGCTTCAGAGTGGAGCTTCAGAGTGGAGCTTCAGAGTGGAGCTTCAGAGTGGAGCTTCAGAGTGCAGAGTGGAGCTTCAGAGTGGAGCTTCAGAGTGCAGAGTGGAGCTTCAGAGTGGAGCTTCAGAGTGGAGCTTCAGAGTGGAGCTTCAGAGTGGAGCTTCAGAGTGGAGCTTCAGAGTGCAGAGTGGAGCTTCAGAGTGGAGCTTCAGAGTGCAGAGTGGAGCTTCAGAGTGGAGCTTCAGAGTGCAGAGTGGAGCTTCAGAGTGGAGCTTCAGAGTGCAGAGTGGAGCTTCAGAGTGGAGCTTCAGAGTGGAGCTTCAGAGTGGAGCTTCAGAGTGCAGAGTGGAGCTTCAGAGTGGAGCTTCAGAGTGGAGCTTCAGAGTGGAGCTTCAGAGTGCAGAGTGGAGCTTCAGAGTGGAGCTTCAGAGTGGAGCTTCAGAGTGGAGCTTCAGAGTGGAGCTTCAGAGAGGAGCTTCAGAGTGCAGCTTCAGAGTGCGGAGTGGAGCTTCAGAGTGCAGAGTGGAGCTTCAGAGTGGAGCTTCAGAGTGGAGCTTCAGAGTGCAGAGTGGAGCTTCAGAGTGGAGCTTCAGAGTGGAGCTTCAGAGTGGAGCTTCAGAGTGGAGCTTCAGAGAGGAGCTTCAGAGTGCAGCTTCAGAGTGCGGAGTGGAGCTTCAGAGTGCAGAGTGGAGCTTCAGAGTGGAGCTTCAGAGTGCAGAGTGGAGCTTCAGAGTGGAGCTTCAGAGTGCAGAGTGGAGCTTCAGAGTGGAGCTTCAGAGTGCAGAGTGGAGCTTCAGAGTGCAGATTCAGAGTGCAGATTCAGAGTGGAGCTTCAGAGTGCAGAGTGGAGCTTCAGAGTGGAGCTTCAGAGTGCAGAGTGGAGCTTCAGAGTGGAGCTTCAGAGTGCAGAGTGGAGCTTCAGAGTGGAGCTTCAGAGTGGAGCTTCACAGTGGAGCTTCAGAGCGGAGCTTCAGAGTGGAGCTTCAGAGCCGAGCTTCAGAGCGGAGCTTCAGAGTGGAGCTTCAGAGTGCAGAGTGGAGCTTCAGAGTGGAGCTTCAGAGTGGAGCTTCAGAGTGGAGCTTCAGAGTGGAGCTTCAGAGTGCAGAGTGGAGCTTCAGAGTGCAGAGTGGAGATTCAGAGTGCAGAGTGGAGATTCAGAGTGCAGAGTGGAGATTCAGAGTGCAGAGTGGAGATTCAGAGTGGAGCTTCAGAGTGGAGCTTCAGAGTGGAGCTTCAGAGTGGAGCTTCAGAGTGCAGAGTGGAGCTTCAGAGTGGAGCTTCGGAGTGCAGACTGGAGCTTCAGAGTGGAGCTTCAGAGTGGAGCTTCAGAGTGGAGCTTCAGAGTGGAGCTTCAGAGTGCAGATTCAGAGTGCAGATTCAGAGTGGAGCTTCAGAGTGGAGCTTCAGAGTGGAGCTTCAGAGTGCAGAGTGGAGCTTCAGAGTGGAGATTCAGAGTGCAGAGTGGAGATTCAGAGTGCAGATTCAGAGTGCAGAGTGGAGCTTCAGAGTGGAGCTTCAGAGTGGAGCTTCAGAGTGGAGCTTCAGAGTGGAGCTTCAGAGTGGAGCTTCAGAGTGGAGAGTGGAGCTTCAGAGTGCAGAGTGGAGCTTCAGAGTGGAGCTTCAGAGTGGAGCTTCAGAGTGGAGCTTCAGAGTGGAGCTTCAGAGTGGAGAGTGGAGATTCAGAGTGGAGATTCAGAGTGGAGAGTGGAGCTTCAGAGTGGAGATTCAGAGTGGAGAGTGGAGCTTCAGAGTGGAGCTTCAGAGTGGAGAGTGGAGCTTCAGAGTTGAGATTCAGAGTGCGGAGTGGAGCTTCAGAGTGGAGATTCAGAGTGGAGAGTGGAGCTTCAGAGTTGAGATTCAGAGTGCAGAGTGGAGCTTCAGAGTGCAGAGTGGAGATTCAGAGTGCAGAGTGGAGATTCAGAGTGGAGCTTCAGAGTGCAGAGTGGAGATTCAGAGTGGAGCTTCAGAGTGCAGAGTGGAGCTTCAGAGTGCAGAGTGGAGATTCAGAGTGCAGAGTGGAGATTCAGAGTGCAGAGTGCAGATTCAGAGTGGAGCTTCAGAGTTTAGATTCAGAGTGGAGCTTCAGAGTGCAGAGTGGAGCTTCAGAGTGCAGAGTGGAGCTTCAGAGTGCAGAGTGGAGCTTCAGAGTGGAGCTTCAGAGTGGAGCTTCAGAGTGGAGCTTCAGAGTGCAGAGTGGAGCTTCAGAGTGCAGAGTGGAGCTTCAGAGTGCAGAGTGGAGCTTCAGAGTGCAGAGTGGAGCTTCAGAGTGCAGAGTGGAGCTTCAGAATGCAGAGTGGAGCTTCAGAGTGTCAAGAGCAATGCCAATAGCTCTAACTTTAACAAAGGCAAAACCATTGCATTGTAAATGCTTGTTATTTTACCGAATCACATGCTCATGCTGCTGCCTGGTTTGTCTACATGCACACAGGCAGAATCACTCGGTACAAAATGGCTCCTGTTCACTCGTCAGTACGGTCTTGCGCCGTCCCACCTTCCCCCTGCCAAATACATTAATTCCAAATACTGCTTATTTTCATATCAGACTGACTTCTCACATCTGGGATAGCAGGGGCACCTTCCACAGTGATTAGTGCTTCACAAAAAATAATTCTCGGCTAGCGCTCAGAAGCCTTGAAGCTTTGATTGAATGACACTGCAGTTTGATGCCCCGCTCGTTTTTTGATGCTATGCGTTCCAGACACTGATTTTATAAAGACTCACTTGGAGCTCTAAACTGTCACTTGATCTTTCTTTGGGTCATTTCGTTTGCCCGGAAGGACTAACATATCTGTGAAACCCTCTTCTTTTATAGTTTGAGCATCGTCTTCGTTTAGCAGGATAACATTATACATTTGAAAATACAAATATCCGGGAAGAGCAGAGAGCAAATCTCCGTGATGTTGGGCATTCTCCTATCATAAAGGAAGCGTGTTGGTGGGACCTGTGGCATCTAACGCATCATTTAACCCTATATGCGTGGGCACCTACCACAATAATGTATAGGATGAGTTTGTTCCGTTCCCGTTTTTAATTTGATGTAAAACTCAAATCACTGCACACTCTCTACTACACACTCTCTACTACACACTCTCTACTACAGTCACTACTCTCTACCACACACTCCCTACTACAGTCACTACTCTCTACTACACATTCTGCTACACACTCTCTACTACAGTCACTACTCTCTGCTACGCACTCTACTCTCTACTACACTCTGCTACACACTCTCTACTACACACTCTACTACACACTCTCTACTACAGTCACTACTCTCTGCTACGCACTCTACTCTCTACTACACACTCTACTACACACTCTCTACTACACACTCTACTACACACTCTCTACTACAGTTGCTACTCTCTACTACACACTGTACTACACACTCTACTACAGTCACTACTCTCTACTACACACTACTACACACTCTCTACTACAGTCACTACTCTCTACTACACACTCACTACACACTCACTACTACAGCCACTACTCTCTTCGACACACTCTATACTAGACACTCTCTACTACACACTATCTACTACAGTCACTACTCTCTACTACACACTGTACTACACACTCTACTACAGTCACTACTCTCTACTACACACTACTACACACTCTCTACTACAGTCACTACTCTCTACTACACACTCTACTACACACTCACTACACACTCACTACTACATCCACTACTCTCTTCGACACACTCTATACTAGACACTCTCTACTACACACTATCTACTACAGTCACTACTTACTACACTCTCTACTACACACTCTACTACACACTCTACTACACACTCTACATTACACACTCTACATTACACACTCTACATTACACACTCTACTACACACTCTACACTACACACTCTACACTACACACTCTACTACACTCTACTACACACTCTGCTACACACACGCTCTACTACACACTCTACTACACACCCTCGACTACTCTCTACTACTCTACTACACATTCTCTACTACTCTACTACACACTCACTACTTTCTACTACACTCTACTACAGACTCTCCACTCTCTACTCCACACTCTCTACTTCAATCTCTCTACCTCAATCTCTCTAATTCAATCTCTCTACCTCAATCTCTCTACTTCAATCTCTCTACTTCAATCTCTCTACTTCACATTCTGTATTACACACTCTACTACACACTCACTACTCTCTACTACACACTCTCTACTACACACTCTACTACACTCCCTACTACACATTCTCCTACACACTCTACTACACACTCTACTACACACTCACCACTCTACTACACACTCACCACTCTACTACACACTCACTAGTCTCTACTGCTCACTCTCTACTACACACTCTCTACTACACACTCTCTACTACACACTCACTACTCTCTACTACACACTCACTACTCTCTACTACACACTCAATACTCTCTACTACACACTCTACTACTCACTTACTACTCTCTACTCACTCTCTACTACTCACTACTACTCTCTCTACTACTCACTACTACTCTCTCTACTACTCTCTCTACTACTCACTCTCTACTACTCACTCTCTACTACTCACTCTCTACTGCTCATGACAATGCCATTTATTTATCTGTTTCCAAAACCAACACATAAATAAAACATTTGTCATTTACAATGCCAAAAGCGCTAACTTTTGCAAAGGCGAGACCGTTGCATTGTAAATGCTTGTTTCAAAATTGGAAGAATAGAACTATTACATATATTGTAAAGGACTTCTTTTACAACACCTACTGCAATCAAATCTTGAACAATACGTATCAGTGCCTTTTCACCTTCTCAAGATATTTTATATTGAGGCAGTCGTGGTAATGAAACACCTACCTTTACTTGAATGTGAACTGGGGGAATAACCATTTGCCCCACATCAGTGTCTGACGTAGCCCACAAGGTACCAGGTAGTGAAGCCAAAGAAGTTTCCTCTTTAAGGAGACAAGATCTTTCAACCAGAGGGTAATAGTCATTTAGAATTACACGCACACCTTCTGGGGAACATCGTATCGTAGCACGAAAATGTTTGAGCATATCGAGACCCACAATATTATCCTGTATGTGTTAGGGTAAAGCAAGAATGGACATGCTGCAGTGAATTTATCAACATGAAATGCAAGCGGTTGTGACAATGGGCTAAGGGAATGTGTCCCATTGAATCCTATCGATGTTATTGTTAAGCCAGACAGGAGAGCCCTAGGAACCAATTGTTTAGACAGGGTAGCTCCTGTGTCAACCAAAAACCGATCAGTAGAACCCAAAACATTTGCATTCACATAGGGACCCTTCTGATCAACTGGGATTTCAACTGATTCCTTACCCCATTCTAGGTATTCCTATGCATAGTAAAAATCCTTCGAATCATTGGACAAATAATCAGATATTTGATGTTGATTCTGCCTGTCAACAGTATTAGAAGAATTTTGAGTATGCTCTACTGCCTTGAACCTTGCACAATTGTCCATACCTCCCCTATTTCCTGCATTCCCTGGACGGCTTTTCTTGTCCTCTACCACACTGATACTGCTGACCTTGTAAAAGTAGGCAATCAGAGTGCCAATGTCCAATCTCCTTACAATAAGCACAGTGATCAAAGTAGCCCAAGGAAAAGAGGGTGCACCAGGACGAAACATTGCACGTCTGCCCCTTCCACCACCTCTATAAGATGGACCATAAACCTGAGCTAACATAACTTTTGTTTTTAAATCCTTAGTCTTTTTTATCCTCCTTGCCTTTTTCTTCAGATTTCTAATGTTCATAATACTGGGCCATAGTCAAAATTTGAAACTGGGGAAGACGTAGTCCATGAGCTCTTGCTGGCCTTTAGGCGACTAGCTATCCTGGCAACATGTTCACAACAAATTTGTCAACGAATAGATGCTTGCCCGTGTCATCTGTTAATGACTGCCCACTAAAGTCATGGAGTGTCTCCTCAAACCATGTAAAGAAATCAGAAACCGACTCATCCGCCTTTTTCTTACAGGAGGCTAACAAAGTCCAGCCTGTCTTTTTAAGAGGTATGAGGTATGAGGGTTTTCAACTTAATAATGATAGCCTTTGGGAGGTCTAATATCTCTTGTAGTGGTTTCTGTGCAGGTGCATCTTTTCTCTCTATTTCGGTCCAAATAGCTCCAAAATTTGTCAGATCATCTACTTTCTGAATCAATCTCCACATATCAGGGGTAAAATTAGCCCAAAAAACATGTTAATATCCGGCAAAGTCATAGTGCAAGAACTAATAGAACTAATAGCCCCCTCAACCTCAAAACAGCTTTAAGCGCCATGACATCCGCTCTACCCCAAGGAGTATAAACCCAATTGTAAACAAAATATCCCTTCACATCTGCTGAATCTTTATTATCACTTGTTCCCACACCCCTAGGAGGGGCATATGAAGGTGCAGCTTTACTCATTGGTTTCCCATGAATTACTGTACCCTTATCTGTCCTTGCAACTTTCTCCTGTGGCATGGGGTCTGAGCTGTTTGTTCAGCTGCAGCAGCTGCCTTTTTCTCCTCTCGCAAATGGAACGCATCAGATCGTAGTTTAACCACACGTCTAATTAAATCAGCCACCTGGAAAGGGAGAAAAAGACCGTCACTCAATTGTTTATGATCTCGTTCTATATCAACAGGCTTTAAGTCTGTGGAATGTTTCCTACATTTTGCAATTACTTCTCCAGTAAACGACTCTTTAAAATATAACTGCTCTGAGTCCAGCCATTCCTGAACATCTGCTATAATGTCTGGAGCAGAGGCGTCACCACAAGCTGCCTTAAGAGCAGCAGATCTGAGAGTGGCTGCACGGTCAGTGGTCAAAAAGGAGCAATTATGTTGTTCAGGGTCTAACTCTGTCCCTTTCTGATCTGGGGAAGATTTGTCATCATCAGAATCATCATCGGGGCAGAGGGAAAAGTATATGGTGGCAGAGATCGATCTAACAAAATCAAATCATCCTGTGGATGCCGGACAGGGTATTGGCCATTTACCTGTAAATGGTGCTCCCTATCCTCTTTTTCTTTTATTTCCTTCATTTCTTTATTTTTCATTTCCTGCGCTTTCAGAGAGATGTTTTTGGTCTGTTATTTGTCTGCTAAAACTTGCTCTTTCCTCACTCTCTCATGCGCTTCCGTCATCCACATTCGTACACAGTCAAACATATCTGGGCTACTTTTGTGCCTAAACACACACTGTTCCACATACTGAATTTTTCTAATATTGAATGACCCATGCATTGGCCATCGTAAATCAGGATCCTTCTCAGTATATTTGTTCCATAGTGCACAATACTTTATGGAAGAAATACCATTTTTAATGTACATATCCCTATTTGGTGTCCCCTCGGGGGAGCAGCTGATTTTGTTCTAAATCCATATTGGTACTTTCAAGAAAGCAACTCATCCTTCAAAGTGTGCTTGAAACAGGCATGTCAAAAATATTATAGTATATATAATATTATAACAAAGTGGAACTTAACACGAATATTGTACCGTTCAAGAATTCAAAAATTAGAGAAAAATCTCCACATTACCTGCCTATATAAATTGCAATTTATATACCCAAACCAAACCAGAATCTTGACCAAGCAAATTCAAACAAAAAGCATAGCATTTAGAGACCTTACCAAGCAAAAAAAGTCTCCAGCCTCCAACTGCCAAGCTATGAATTGACCAAACAGTCACTGTAAGACGAATGCTAAAAAGGATCTCAGTCGGAGACTGGCACCACCTGGAGGGTCGAATCAGGAAAATCAGAAAAGCACATCGGTCTGCAAAGACAAGGGCCTCCTCATGCAGTGTATATCCCCCAAACCTCCATCAAGACCACTCCGTCGGCCATCCGAGTCGCCGATGAGCCCAACATGATGGGTGCCAATTTGTGGGGGTGAGTCTTTTCAGGAGCCCACCTGGTGCAGGGGTTCGCCCTTTAGAGTACTGGTCCTTTAGACTGACAAAGTAGAGATTGGCAAGGACGCTGTAATATCAAGAAAGTAGTTTATTAGGAGTCATGAGTGGAACTACATCTATACAGAACCCTCAGGCAATGTATGAGGCAGCACACGGAGTACAGAAACCATGGGCCTTATATATTGTAGTAAGTGCAGTGTAAGCAGGGAGGTTCAAAAAGAGGCAGTACAAGTGTACACACAAATAAACTTCTACATAAAAGGATATCTGAGAATCGCTTAGTCAACAAAATGGGAGGAGTTACAATGTTGCTAACATCAGTTAAAATAGCCTGACAGTTAAATACATGACAGGTGCATTCTAACAGCTAAATCCTCTCTGAGCATGCGTAGTACTCAGGCTCAGTGCTGCAGGAGCTAATTATGGATTATGACTCAGGCGTAATAGAGAAGCAGGCAACAGCGAAGATGGGGAAGCACATGGCAAACACATGGCTTAACTAAAATGGATGCTAAAAACAAAATGGCTTCAGCTCATGCTAACAATAATCTCTGCCAAGTTTGTACAGAAGGAAGAAGAATGTAATACCAATAGGCCCTTCAGCCCCAGTGGAGACCCCAAGAGAGATCATAGGGGATTGAAACTTCCCACTGAATGTGCCTAATGTACAGTTACATTGTGTGAGTGTTCTGCTATCATAGACTGTATAATGTGCGCAATTATCTATAACAAATGTTCATAACTTGCAAAACATAATAAACAAATAAAAAAAAACAGTCTGGTCTTGATAATTCTCTTATTTTACATTAAGTTAAAAGTATAGTGCATTCAAGCGTGAATTGTTGGGTTCTCTTATCTGCATGCCTTCTGTTATGGAATCCTAGTTTGGTGATGCCATGGAATGTATGGGCTTAAACTAGGAACAATTGGAGTAGTTGCTACCGTTCCTGCCTAACTGCCTGTCATTTACTTGGATTTCAGAAATAAATCCCACCTTGATTTATGCTTTTGTGCCTCTTCTGTGTCTTTTCATTGGCGACCAGTGACCGGTGGCAATTTGGACATGCGTGCCTGGCCCTCACACTAGACAATTGACGAATTCTACTGGTGGTGAGCTACAGTTCTGGACATTTTGTGGCTGTGGATTTTTTCTCATCCGTGCCCAGCTGTTTTGCCCCACTGTTAATACTCTCTTGGTGGCATTTTTGGCCAACATTTCTCAGCGGTCGTTTACTTGGATGCCAGAAATAAATCCTACCTTGATTTATACCTCAAGTGTCTCTTATGTATCTTTTCATGAATGTCCTGCCCGCTCTTTCTCTAACTGTGCTCTCACCCATTGTGACTTCATAAATTCTGTGACTGCAGCACAGTTACTCAGGTGGAAGTCTGGAAACACACACTCTTACCTCTCTCTCAAATCTAATTCTACCTACTTACATGTTAAGAATGGGATCCAGCGCGGCACCCAATAATTGATCAATACTCAATAACATCACAGAACAATGATTTCAAAATTCAGTTCCTTTTTATTGAATCATATTAACATCTCCAAGTATATTTTCTAACTTATACATCAACTTTTCTTCTCCTTGGTCGATGGACCAATTAGTTGAAGAGTTAATGGAAATTATATTACTATCTAACTAATTATTCAGTCAGCTAAATAATCACAGACTCTTGGTGAGGTTAATAAAGTTTATCACATAAATGCTCATTGCATATGGTCAAAAATGCAACCAATGAAATTCACAAATGGAAAGGAAAAACATCAATAAATGCAATCAGAGTAAACCTTCGTCATTCAATATACGGTAGGCAAATAAAGTAGTGGATAGATTAACATACATATGTTTTAGCAAAAATATAATGCAAGAAAACAATATTTATGATGGAGTGGCTAGGTAAAGAGACAAAATTTTCATCAAAATATAATGCAAAAAAACAATATTTATGACAGATTGGATAGATAAAGAGACAAAAGTTTCAGAGACAAAATGCATTTGCAAGTAATTTTTCAAGAACGAGTCAGAATAATACAAACCCAAAGAATCTGTGAAAAACCACCCCCCTGGCCATAGGAATGGTAGGGGTACCCTGAAATAGAGTCAGGGAACTTCAGGATTGAAAAATGGGACAGGGACAGGAAACAGTTAGGCCTCTCTGCAAACCGACGAACAGCAACGCATTCACCTTTCTTCTCTTCCTCCCCGTAAGTCAAAACCACACCCCTAAAGGTACCCCAATTATACCCTAAAACCTACATGTCCATCCCACATTAGTTGAAACATTTCACGAAACTCAACAGTTGATTGGGGCATTAAGAAGGTGGCCCTGTCACACCAATGTGACTTCACTCATATTTTAGGCATGTTATTATTCTACATCCCTTCCCATAACCTAACTCTTAACTCGTTCTCACGATTTTAGCATATGATACATTTAAACATTTTTAGTCAAAATTTTCAGCCATGCCCGAGAAAGGAGTCTTTTGTCCCACAGTCGGTCACATTCTTTGGTAAGCTCTCATTATTCTCCTTCAGCATATCAACCTTGAACTACTGTGTTACATCTGCTGTCCTCAGCGCTTCTGTCTTTTCAGACAAATCAGTTTCACTCTTTTCTCCAACCCCTCCCAATTTTGGGTAAGTTAAGAGAAAATGGACCATCATTCTGCTCATTATGACAAATGGAGCATAAACATTCATTAATTATATTATAATGTACTTTTCACTGTTTCCCACCCACTTTTGCACTATTCCTTGTTAACGTTTTTTCTAGCATAAGCTTGAGCAAAAGCAGCATTATTTATTAAATTTAAAGCGACATGCAAAATACGGCCTAGTCACGCATTATTTCTTGTCTCTTTCAAAGTACAATTGTAAGTACGGTTTTAAGTTCTCTCATTCATTTCCTCACGTTAGTTCATGCATTTGCATAGCAGTTTCCCTCATGTTTATGTAAAGTGCGTGATAGTTTTCTATTACTACTTACTGTTAGTACGTATTATGGGGGTGTTCATCCAGGTAGATTTCATTTTGCGAAATCCTGCTCCATCAACTGCAACCATGCTTAACTTTTTCCTAGCGCAACCCTCAACGATGAAAACTTTTGAATCCAGTTCTTCAGTTGTTGTCAGTGCGATGAACAGCAGATAATTTCTTAGTCGGGTACTTCTCTTCTCCGGTCCTGCCTCGTGTCTCCAAAGCTACTCAATTGAAACCTTGCTGAGCTTTACAACCATGCAATGCAGCAGGTTCCTCGCTTGTGTCCAGTGTTAACACAGGCTGATGAGGTGGCTCTCTTGGACCCACAGTATTGACACCAAAAAGCCAGAAGTAGCGGAAGTGACTTCACATGCCCCTTGAGCTTCACTTATTTACACACCTCAACTGCCAAGTCATATCCCAGATAGTTGTACTGTAATATTATTCACTGTTAATATAATAAAAAATTGATAAAAAGCAAGGAGAGTGAATCCCAGCGATGTCCATAAGGACGAGCTGCTTCTGTTCCTGGCACTGATTTTGCTACTGATGACGCTAGGGGTCATAAAGGCAGTGCCAGCTGTCACAAGGGGCATGCCAGGGGTCGCAGCTGCGATCCC
The DNA here is from genome assembly GCF_964263255.1 of Lissotriton vulgaris. Taxonomy (NCBI): domain Eukaryota; kingdom Metazoa; phylum Chordata; class Amphibia; order Caudata; family Salamandridae; genus Lissotriton; species Lissotriton vulgaris. The sequence goes on from NC_141687.1 coordinate 903,792,562, forward strand.
TGACAAACCCTAAATGACGTCCGTAACCCACAGCACTCATAAATGTAGGTAGGACAAAATGCCATCGAAAGCACCCTCATTATTTACATATAAATTGCAGGACTTCCATGGGATTTTTGATCAACAGTAGATGGCGTTCTGACTCGCACTCACAGTGCGTTCAAATTCCAAAACCTGTTAGGACGTCATATATTCTGTAACAGCAACTTTGATGGCAAGCTGAAAAACTGAACACACACACACACAAAATACCATATCTATCATTCACACACAGACAAACCCACACACACTCTCTCTCTCAGAACAAATGAGATAATACATTTCCCCAAATTTACAGACTAACCTTAATAAACTCTTCTTGACTGGGAGAGAAGTCCTTCCTGGTAGTGCTGCACCATTTATCACCAGTTGACCTGCCCATGCTTCAATGCATAGGCCTGTGGTAAAAAGAAAGACAATCACTGTGTTCTTGAATAACAGAAGTGTACTACTCACCATTCACAGATGTTCTGCCTTCCTGATGCCACTGAGTATTGTTCCTTGACCCAAGACTAGGCTACATAAAGAAATGTTGTTCAAGTATGGAGACGTTAAACTATGGCCAACATAGTGTACAAGGAAGTGCTTTATCTCGAACTACGCTCTCTGACAGGCATATTCTACTTCATATAATGTGGGAAATTGTCATATGTATTATGATTCATTTCATTGTTGTAAGATACTATCAGGGGCGGCTCTAGGCTCATGGTGGCCCTGGGCAGGGAGCGTAGGTAGGGGGCCCCGGAAGAGGGCGTCCGGGTGGAGCGGAGCGCGGAGGCCAGTGAAGAGGGGGGGTCAGGGTGTTTGGAAGTGGAACAGAGCCGGAGGCCGCCAAATCTCTGCCAGGGGCCCCCACGCAAATATGTATCCATCCTCAGAGGATAATTATATTAAGGATATATATTGGCGTGGTGGCCCCTGGGGTTTGGTGGCCCTGTGCAGGTGCACAGCTTGCACATGCCTAAGGCTGCCCCTGATACTATCCCACACTAAACCAGTTCAAAATAATAGTTTCAACACAGTTAGTTCATTCTTTTGCTGTCACCATCAAATGAAGATGAGGAAACCAAGGTCTCCTTGGCCAATACATGACAACTACCAGAACGTCTGCTTGTTCCCTCTAAATCTTAGCCAAGTCTCTTGGAATGAGGGGAATTGGTGGAAACTCAAAAAGAACATTTTGGTCCCTTTACACAGAAGAGCATCTATTCCTAATGTGTGGGGATGAAGGAACCTTGAGGAAAAATTGTGACATAAAAGAATTCTGGTAACTACCAAATAGGTCTACCCACAGAGTTCCGAAACAACAGCATATCTGCAGGGAAGGCTTAGGTAGTATTACAGGAAGGATCGGCCTGCTCTTGCATTGTCTATTCCTCGGATATGGATTGCTTTGAGAGAGAGAGAAAGGTTATTTCTGTACAGGCGCAAATCTACCTTACTGGCAGATCATGCTCCTAAAATATGGTATGAACTGAAGGTTCAAAAAAGCGTTGGTGACAATATTACCTGCCGAACCTACCAATGCTTACGCACTCAGATTGTCTGAAAATGTCTGCAGGGCCAAGTAGACAACCAATATTGCCTTCAAAGTAGAGGATATAAACATTTCTTCCTTGGACCAATACCCCTCAATTGAATTGAAGCCTACAGATGCACAACTTCCCAGACGTCTGATATTGGTTGTAAGAACAACCAGGTCTGAGAAAGAAAAGGGAATTTCTGTTGGATGTGATGACGGCATAAGCCACCACTTACTCATTGACACTGGCAACTAATGTTGTGGATTATGAAACATTTGGGCTCCAGGAATTATGAACACTTGCTATCTAGAAAAAAATCAAAAACATAGTAGAATAAATGAATAATTCTCCCAAGAAAAGAATCAGTACCTTATTTTGTTTAATCCAAAGCCACTCTCTGACTGAGACATTCCAGTGTATTCTAGGCTCTCTGTTGGCTGGAACTGGGATTTGGAGCTGGAAGTGGGATTTGGAGAGATTTTGCAGGAGAGTACATTTAATCATTTTCAAATCCCTTTTCCGTGGGCTAGTGTGGGTGACTGCATCAGCAAATCGTCCAGCTAAGTATATACCGTATGGATAGATCTTGATTGATTTTTTGTGAGGAAAGTCCATCATAGGAGCCAGAATCCTTGTAAAATGTCTTGGCATCATCCTGTGACCAAATAGCAGGACTCTGAATTGCCAATGCTGATTGTCTACTGCAAGCCTCAGAAATCTCTGATTTGAATGCCTAATCGGAATATGTAGCTTTGCATCCTGAAAATCTGTTTTCACTAAGAAGATCCCTTTTCTGATGAGAGTAATTAAATGCTGAAGAATGTTCATTTTGAAGTTAGGGAATATAACAAATGGGTGCACATCTGTCAAGGTTCTCACCATCCTTTTGCCCCATGAATATTTCCTGACAAGAAAGACAATTGAAAACCAAGCGATCCAATTTCCTAATGTGGAACCAGAAAGATTACTTTTTTTTCGTACCAAAGCCTTAATACCCTCCTCCAATGCCACCTTCTTTAGTGCATCTGTGACCTTTGGAAAGGAAAGTCCACACATTTCACCTAAACCATTCTCTGCTGGTGCTTGGTGGTTCTTCCTAAGGAGGACACTGAATGTTTGATGACAGATACACAATAGCCTACTGCAACTCCTCTTTATAACTTGTATTTCTCGTATGAGAGGGGGGAGTTTCAGGAAACACAAAGTCCTCATCATAATCCAGGGAAGCCTAAAATGAGGAAATAGAAGAAGGTAGAAAGAATAAAAAGTGGGAGTGATCAGAGTCCTCAAGTGAATCTCTGTGAGAGCGAGAAGTTGTACTGCTCTGTTTATTAAACACTGAAAGAGGGTTCACCATCCCTTGAAAAGATATCGTTAAAATTGGTGGAGAGTGCATAGACCTGAGAGGACTTCTGATCTTGCTGGCCCATATTCTCCTTTAGGTTCACCAGGAACAAGTGATGAGGAAGCAGAAGCAATTAAAAAAAGGGAGGCTTAGGACCTACAAGGGAAGGCCATATGATTGCCTGCCCCAACTTAAAAAATGCATGGGAACATATGTACCATTATATATACATCTTCTAATTTTTCCAGTGAATTCCTTTTTTTCTTGCATTCATTTCTATCTTTCTATTTAAAAAAAGTTAACAGACAATTGTAAGGTCAACTACGCTGCCATATTAATTGAATGAGATAACCCTGCAAGAAAGGACTGGGATGAGGAAGGAAATGAGGAGGCAATTGTGTGCTGACTTTTTCCTGAACATGTTTGCTAATTTCGACCTGTAAGAACTTGGGTTTGTTTTGCAGGATGGTAGTCCTGTGCAAGTCATTGATCCACAACTGTCTCCTGAGTGGGAACCATGGACCCCATTGCATTACTTGTCTCTCTAAAGATAGGAAAGGAGAGCAGATCAAGGCCTACTCAGGGAAGGTGGTGTGGGCTAGTAATCTTCATTCTCTAACATGCAAGAACAGCACTCAATAAATGGTTGTCCAGTCAGTGCTTTATGTTGAAAAAGTTAAATTACATTTATTACACACACACGCACACACACTACCAAATACTATGCATTAATTTGCAAATATATACATAAGGTAGATGAAAAATGCATTTGGTGTAATTCTCAAGTCTCATTTAAGCTCTAATGGGTCATGAACCCTATACCCACAATACCCTCTCACCTATAACACAATAAGGTGGTGTTATAATAAGCAAAGCAGGCCTATTGGGCTCGCCAATGGGATCACCACCTCAATATGGAAGGCAAGCTTATTGGCTCTGTCAAGGGGTCACCACCTCAATATATGAGGCAAGCCTAATGGTTTGTCAAGCGGCCCCCACATCAATACAAAACATAGTCACATGTTAGAAGTCACCAATATACGCAATAACCATATTAAATGTAATAATAAAAGCATTGCATTGTTTATGAATGGTCAATGTGAATAAAGCATTTTTTATTAAAGCATTGTATTCAAAGAAATTGGAAAAATGTGTCAGAGATTTTTATTAGCCACCACATGCGAAATAATGCAGCCATCGATCCTGCACTCACGAATCAAAGAGCACCAAGATCCAGAAATTCTTACATAATGCTTAAAGGTCTCCTGGGGGCCAAACCTACTTGACACTAAAAGAATTAGGGTCAATTTGGCAAACTTCATTGAGGAGCTGCTGCAATTCCTGCAAACCATCAACCCCACCCCTCCACACACACACACAACAATATATTTGAAGTTTTCTGGTGGTACCTATATACATCCTTAGGTTGGCACAAGGAGAAAGAGATATGTATATTAGGATCTTGCATGGCATTATGGTTCACTCCCAGAGCCATGAATAATAATGAGCAGGTTTTCCAGTTGTGTGCCTTTGTACATTTGTTTTCTTTTTGTCTTTTTTTAAAACCTGCCAACTGAGCACCCAGAGGCAGGTAGTCTTAGTAGTGTCAGCGTGGGGACCACACTCCACGCTTCCCTACCAGGTCCCCGCTCATGTGCACACCTCAGGTGTGGCACGGGGAACCAGCACTCCCTTTGCCCTGTCAGGGGCAGCTTGCTTCATGCTCCGGGTAGAAATGGCCCTTTGTTGGTGGGTCTCCATTGTGTTGGCTCCTAGGGCCTAAGTGAGTATAGGGAGGGGGCTCCACGCATGCCCCTGCACACCTTATCATTAAAACACTATTGCGCTGACTTTCCCAGGCCCCGTCCCATCACAAGGTTAATTCTTTAAAAATGCAGCAGAGCCCTACATGCTCCATTTTCTTCAAGGGCAAATGTCAGGTCTGTAGAGGAGCCTAACTCTAGCCCTGATAGACAGAATTTTTTTATTTTGGGCTCATTTTACTCCTGGTTTAAAGCTATAGAATTTCAGTTGGCCTCTAAAAAGTGTACTTTACGTGGAGCTGACTGGACTGGTTCCCTGCACTAGTCTTCTCTTCTCCTGGTTCCTGGTGCCCCTCCCCCGCTTGTGGGTGCAACTTGCACAGCCCCTCCACTGACAGCCAGCAGAACACCCTCTCAAGCCTCAGAGCCGGCTGGCTATCTTGCAGGGCACTTGGAGTGGCAGTGGAGTCTAGATCATCGCCCAGTTGGTCCTCAGGGGTTATAAGGTGTTGTTGCCATCCAGGTCCAGGGTCTTGTTCACTGTCTCTGCCTTGGGCAGGGGTTTATATGTGTGGGTGGGAAGCTCTAGATGCCGGGCATCCTAGTTAACCCTAGGATGGCACGTCATCCCTTCACCCCAGTCCCAAACATCCTGCACAGCATGCTGGGACAATCCAATATGGGATTCCCCATTAGAGCTTCTGTGCCTACCCAGAGGTCTAGCTATGCCCTCCCTTGTGGTCCCTCCAAACAAGTTCTGAGGTAGCTCCCCTTCCCACTGATTCTGAAGCTTGGTTTGCTAGAGGGACATAGGAAGGGGCATGTCTAGTGCCAGGTTAATCTGCTTGTGACAGGGTAGGCTCCTTGAAGTGTAACTAGTCCCCAGGCACAGCCCCAGGCCATCCTGCTAAGGCAAGGCTAGCACATCCCCAGACCCAAACCCTTTGTCCTCCGTCTGGTAGCAATAGATATCCCGCCACAGGGGAGCCACCCAGCTGCCGGTAGCAATTGAATACTTATAAGCATTTAGGTAGGGAAAGGGTAACTTTTTAATAAGTACCTGTTGCTTAATAGACAAAATTTGATTTGACCATGAAATTGGATTTTGAATAACTATAAAAAAGAGTTCTTGTATTATTTCTCTAACTACTACCAATCTAAATTTAGCATTTATTAAATGTAAAAGTGTGGCCCAGTATTTGCCTATGGAACCAACCAGCCTTGTCATAGTGAAAATAGTTTTTGGGGATATTTCAATGTGAGGATATATTCAACATTAACTTTCCATGTCCTACTTTTAAATACCATGCATTCTCCCTTTATTAGGGGTGAGGGGTGTCTTCTTAATATTTAAATGAAGGTTCAGGCCTGTCAAAAGGGGTTATTTTGGTAGGTCTTTTTTGCAGTTTAAAACTGCCACTGGCATATTACCTGTGTGCAGCTGTGTACAATAGTAGCCTCTCACGTACAGTCTGCACGTGTATGCACACATGTACCCAGCTCAGTCCCCCTTACCTACGATCCAGCAGCTTTATCTTAAAAGACAGATACTGCCTGCAATCACAATCAGTCCAGTCCAATTACTATCAAATTGCCATGAGTGAGAATCTGATAATGAGACTTACCCATATTAGCGGTACAAAAACTGGGTGATCAAAATCAGAAAATCCTGGTGGACCAAATGGACAGAGCCCAACTGCAACACGTCTGGGCGAGGAAGTTTGAAAACACATTGGGCCCATTACGATGCCTCATTGCGGTTTCAGTTTCAACCAACGCATTACAATGCAGGCAGTCGAAACTGAAACAGGCTGGTCATTTCGGGTGGATTCCGACAGGCTCAAGCAGCCCATGGGCCTGTCGGACACCGGCATGTAATCGCAATGGATGATGTTTCCGCCGTTGGGATTTCAATGTCAGTTTCCAACAGCTTTTCCATATTGGGATTTCTGACAAGGAAAACATGTCAGAGAGCGACATTGGGGGCTCCTAGCAGGGCCCTCTTAACCCTGTGGCCTCCGGTTGGTGGCAGCTATGGTGCCCGCCTGTGAATACCTGCAATGATGTGGCAGACACCAAGAGGTGTCTGCCACATGGTGCAGGGATTCACAAAAAAACTCCCATTTCTCTATGGGAGCTTATGCTACGGACTGTTTACAGCCGCAGCACAAGCTCCCATAAGGAAAAGGGAGTTTACAACCGCACCATGTCTGGTTGCATTGTAACTAGGTAAGCGGAACCGCCAACCCATGGTCGGGCGGTTCCCGTACCGATACAGACTCATCGACCTGACATTGTGATACGGCCCTTTATCTCCAATACCACTGCCATCATTATACAAAATGTTGTTTTTTAGACTGTAAACTTTCAACTTCAGTAACACGAGCCTCAGTCAAACTTGGCATGAACTTTCTGCCGGCTAACGTGAATCCAGCGTTTCTCTGCTTGAGATGTCATAGGTATGTGCCCTGCACTGTCTTAGATCTGGTTCGGCCAAACTGTGGCTCTTCCTCATGGTCATTGCTCTAAATTTGGTGGATCTCTCCTATCACAGTGAAACACAGGGCTCTACCATGCATCAAGGTCACAGTTCATGCCACTTACATTTCAATGTTTTCATTCACCAGCGAAACCCTCCTCTCTGTAGAACTTCTCACAGCTGATGAGAATATTAATATGATATTGGCTAGAATGCCTTCAATGAGTAAAAAACAGAGCACAACCTTGAGATTTATCTGTATTTTAAGACAAATACGTTTATTTATGTAGTACTTATATTCTTTCTGTAATCGCATTGGACCCCGCCCAGGATGAGGTCTGTTCCGGCCTGAAGCGGGCTCTCTGCTCACAGAAAGGACAGACATGACTGGTGCCAAGGGGAATTTGGGCGACCAGACTGATTTCATCCAGCCTTCTGGCTTATTCAGAATAGTGAAGCCAATTAGTGTAATGCACTGGGTGTCTGAACTTTCAGCTCACAATGGTTTTTGGAACGGGTGGCCGACCACCCACCGATTCAAAGGGCCTCCGAGCCTTTTTCTTGATGCGTTTCCCTTTAGAGAACAGAAAGAATCACCGCCTTTTTTCATTCTGTGAAGAAGAACGGTTAAAAAGGACATGTTTTGCCTAAATCTTTCATGTGAAATTGAACAGAGAATAAATTGCCTACAGATGCCCAGAATAAAAAGTATTTCTTCAATGTTCTCTTCCTACTGCGCAAGAAATGTGAAAAATATCCTACTGGAAGTCTGGTCGCGCCTCTTAACGCCAGACTTTTCTTGATTTTTTGGTCCCATTGTTTAGAATCTTTAATTGCATTTTATCTTATCTACTGCTTTACATGTATATATGTACAATATGCGTGCACTCTTCTGCAGATTATACCCACCTCATATGCAAAAGATGGACGACTGGATGGTGCAGTACACTGTGTGTTCAGTACTGAAATCTTTACGTTTTGCGCGTCATGAGTTTGAAACCAGATGGGGGGACTCCGCCTTTCAACATTTTCAGCTTAATTAATCGTATAAAGTAAATTAGGTAGTATTAACACCTGTTATTTACGGGGTTAAAATGACAAAAGCCGGAGTATTAAGCACTATGCAGAAGCAATTTTCCCGTGTTTAGAACCTTTCAATCAAATGTATTAGCTCCACTCACTACAAACAGTGATCAAAATTTAGCTGGAGAATTTTTACCTTAACAAAGTCCTCCCACATTAACAAACCTCCTCCTGCTGTAAGGATGCCCATGCATTTAGAGAAAACCACAGCTAGATGCTATAGCATTTATTTATGCGAGTCTATTGTGCAAACAAGAACCGTGGTGGTTATTTAGAAATCAATGGACAAGATACTCCATGACAAATGAGACCGTGCACCCAGTTCACCCAGGGTTTTCTTGCCCACCTTATTTAGAGTCTGGCAAACCTATTGTTTCTGCTGGTGAAAAGTTAGGCCACGGATATTTAGCTATTATGGTGGGCTTTCTGACATTTTTTTCCAGTTCGAAACTGGTCTTCAAGTAACAGGCAGACATCATGCTCAGAGCAACATAAGGAGACAATCCAATACTCCAATACTCGTACATGCATCAGAGGTTTGCCTGGTAGGCCTCTACCCTATGGACAAGAAGCACAGAGCCGCCACTTGTTTTCGAGATCTAGGCTTTTTAGTGTCGAAGTGCCTGATCACAGGGCTCAGGGATTCCGATGAGCCACCGTTCGTGGTGGCTTGGTCACATTCATTCATCCTTTGGGCCAGGGCAGAGGGTGTATCCCTCCGAAGGGAAGATTTCCTAGGCGTCCGCAAGTACCCCATTTCCTCTAGTTGGAATGTCATCTTGACCAACCACCAGGTCTCTCTACGGACTGATGCGGGGCTACATGAGCCAGTTGACCTGCTGCTTACACCTACATAGGCACACCCTGATATCACTTGAAGCTGCGATCAGCTCTGTAGTTTTATACACTGCAAACTGTACTGAATTGATTGCCATTTTTGTACCAATGGAGAACTGGTACTGTTTGGAGTTGTGGTACATTCCCTTTCCTTTTCCCTTTTTTTTCTATTCTGTGGTTGAGAGTTGACATGTTATAAATGAGTTTGGTGTCATTACCATACAATGTCACTGGCAGGATCGCATGCATCAAGCAAGCAAATTGGATGTATCATTGCAATTTAAATGTAGAACCCCCGTATGGAATTGCTTTTGCTTCGCAACTTTAGATCTCTGAGAGGCATGCCCTAATGATTCTATCAAACTGTATTATTGCATTGTTCAATTCCATTCCCCAACTGGATTATGCTTACACTGTGATGTAGGGTGTCCTGATCTTGTCAACAAAAAAAAGGAGACAATACAGTATCCGAGCTACCTCTTCTGTAGATCACGTGAGGATACATGTATTCCCTGACAAAACCGTGTGCCTCCTCTGGATTTAGAAAACGTCACATTGATACCAAAGCATATATACTAATTGAAATGCATTGCTAGACCCATAGGAATGCACGAAGCAGGCAAACACAATATTCAGGGCCCCTGTAATTTTGTGGCAGCTGCTGCATTTTCTATTTAAATATGGATTTGACACTTAATCCATCATCTGCTACATAATCAGCATATTTGAGCAAAAACATTTTTCTAGCATAAACAGATCAAAAGTTACCAAAAATACTGCAACACGTGAGCTGTGCAGCGAAAGGCCTTGCAAGAGGTTCACTGGTCATGTTTCTGTTGCTGATTTCTGTATTTGAGTGTCAAAGTGGTAACAATGAGGTGAGACCAGAGGTGGCTGGCACAGGTAAGAGCGGTGAGGCGGGGCAGGTGCAGAGGGGGTCGGGAAAGTCGTCAGACAATGGAATAAGTAAAATTCAATTAAAAAAATCACTTACCTTGCACTCGCCACATCGACGACTTGGCAATGCGGCGAGCGCAAGGTAAGTGGTTTTACCTATTTTTTATTTCATTTTACCTATCCCTTCATCTGTTGACTTCCTCAACTCCCACCCAGCCCCCTCTCTGCCCCACCGTTCTTACCTGTGCCGGTCACCACTGGGTAAAACCCTTGCCCAGAAAATGTTAATATGGGTAAAAGTGCCAAAGTAATTTGTTAATACTAACACCAAATGTGGTGCATTTCACTGCATAATTTGCCTTTTCTTGCTGAATGATTTATTCAATCCCACTGCTGATTTGGTTCTCCCATGATGCTTAATTCCAATGGCCTGACAATATGTCACTAGTAACCAATGCTAAAATATGAATTCATGTGGCTCTGTTGCAGCGGTTTCTGTTCTAGTGATGTAGGATACAGTGCTCCATGGTGGTCCGCTGGCACAGATAGACTCTTAGGCAGGGCTTTAGGTTGGATGAAAAAAGTGGGGAGATCTCTAAAGGTAATATAACAAAGGGCGAGGCTTAAACATGTAAACTACATTTCAGTGATTTCCATAGTGTGCCACCCAACCAGTATTTTAGTACTTTTCTGAGCTTTCTGTTATTGTATCCAGATATGTAACATGACAACTGACACACCTGAAACCAGCCAGGAGTAAGGGCTTTGTCAATAGTTGTTAGTTGTTAAAGACGAATGAGAAATAACAATAATTCAGTCGTAAATAATGAATATTGAAAATGTTTTCTTTTTGAAATTATGAGGCTGTGAATTAAACATTACTGAGGCATAAGGAAGGAGTTGTGATCTTCACAGTGTCTCAATCACTCTGTTATGTAAGCTTTATGTTAGACATGTATGCCCTTTTTCTCTCCACGTCTCCATCTGACATCTGGCACCTTTTCCCTTTCTTATCATCAGCCACTTTTAACTCTCTCCTGAATGCACTTACTCGCATCTTCTTTACTTTACCACCCCTAAACACACAATGCACCCACCTGTGCATTGCATTTTCTTTTACTTTCGCCATGTCCATATTTTGACAACTGTGTACCTCCTTCACACACAGGTTTCTGCACAGAATCACAATTGCAATTGGATTATAATGCCAATACTCTGCACTCTGCAGAGAGGCCAAGGAGTGGATGTCCATATATTATGAACGCCTTTCTGACCCACTGAGTGAGAAACTCACACTGTTTTCAGCCTCAACTCAATTATGGCCTGTTATAAACACTTGGAGGCGACTCAGTTCAAAGTATGCACTATACAGGACAAATACCCTGCGTAAAGAAACAAATACAGACACACATCATCTTGGAAATGGAAAACACTCCTAGGGAATGTAAGAATATGTAAAAGTTGAATTTTAAACACAAAAAGCCGATCCAGCGGTCAAGCCTTCTCCTAGATTGCTCCTAAAGTTTTAAACGACCTCCATCTACGCTTTAGCGCCTTCTCACCTCTTGAATTCCACAAGAAGCTGGAGACCTGTCTTTTAGAGTAGTCCCACTACGCCCTAGGTGTGGCTATACTCAAACCAGCTCAGAGCCAGGATACCCTCCCTGGTGATAGCGTGCTCTACAAATCTGTATAACATAACAAACAACTGAATTGCAGACATGGATTACCTTAAAAAAATGTACATTCATTATTCAGAAATCGATGAGTGTTTTAGCCGGTAGAGTTAAGGGCATGAAGATCGGGCCCAATAGGGACCCATTTCAATGGGAGGGATTGGTTCCATTTAAAACGCTGCTGTTAGGACTTGTAGCCTTAGTAGCAGTAGATAACAGGAAAAAGTATTTTGGTTGCCTGAGAAGCAGGATGGAATATCTCAGTATCTTTGGAAACCAGGGAAGCAACTCAAGACCGCTGTTTTCAGGCCACAAATGTAGAGAAGCGCGTGAACCAATTGCAAGTCACACTATGGCCCCTATCTGGCTCACACATAGCTAGAAGCATGAGCTCTCTTTGCTGCCAAATGTTGTAATGACAGGAGATAAAGGCAGAAAAACAACATGGAGGGCTGCATCATATACATGTAAGACAAGTGACTAGCCCCAGTTTTTAGCTGACTGGTGTCTTAAATAGCTGAAGAGCAGGAGCTGTGCCAATTTACGAAATTAGATAGTGGTAAATGGTTGTCACTGCAACTGTGACAAAATGTGCTTTTTTAGCTGTAAATGTAGCAGTATTTTTTGTCGTGTCTAAAGTAATCAACAGAACACACCATAATAACATAAAAAGAGCAACATAACAACACAACTAAAACATAACAGGGCACATAAAAACAGTCTAACCAAAGTATAGCATAACAATTACAGCAAAATACATTATTACCACAATGTAATAACATTACAATGCAATACAATCCTGAAGCAAAAAAACACAACTGCATAAAAAAATACAAACAAATCAACCACATCACAACGCATCACAACAAATACATGCTCATTCTCATCACATACCCTTCACAAATGTGCTTTCATAATAAGATGGCAAAAGAGAAATACACTAAGCACGGTTTTCTCACCACCAAGGCTATATTACAGTGTCATTCAAAAATGTTATGTGATTTGGTCTGGATTTTAATGAATATGAGCCTAGGCTTAATGTAAATATTCCACCGATGATCCACCTCAAATGTGTCCGATGTAAAATATTCCACTCCAAATTGCATGCTCCCTGTTTGAACACCATGCTAAAGTTCCAACACATAACAACTACCTTTACACATCACTTTTTGCCTGACTTCTTTATTAGTTTACTGCAAGTCGCTGGTAAGGCACCATGTGTACCCAGCACCCAAGGGACTGTTCATTGTTGGAAATCAGGACAGATGAGCTGAAATATCTCCACATGGTTCCACAACTTGTAAAATAGGCTGTTTACAATGAACCAGCATTAAATATCTTAAACCATGTGTTTGCAACAAATTACAAGCTGACTACTGCAATGTGGCTTTTAAAGATGTCCGATATATCTGCTTGTAGAATGGTCTTTGACACTGAGGAAGCACAGCACCAACTACTGAAGTGGGATCGGGTGCAGGGAGTCATAATGTATTAAAGCAAATGAAGTAACCTTGATGGTATGCAGAAAAGTATACTGGAAGTCACATGTGAGCTTGGCAGCCTTTATCTGAAAATCAACCTTTCACCTTGTTCCTCCATATGGTAATGGACATCCTTGGTGACTAATATTATATGGGGAGAAGTACCTCCTACCATACATTATAAGGATATTCGGAGCCACCTAGGAGTTCCATGGCTGTATAAAGAAATGAGGCAGAATGCCAAGTTCCTTTATAAGGTTATCTAACTACGAGGTTACTACATACTATGATGTACGGCAGGGGGTCCTTTATATCTTATAAAACACGGTCATAGCATCACATTTCCCACAAATAGCTTAAATCCTTGATGTGTAGCTCTTACATATGAAAGAGATGGCGTATTTGCAAACATGATGACTAAAAATAGAATCACTAGTCCAAAATTCAACACTGAAATAAAGTTGTCAGTTGTTGAAAAAAGTATTAGAAGCAACTTAATAGGTCAGTAAAAAAAAGGCACAACAGAAACTTGCAGAAAGATTCTAACCTTTCTATAATTTCCCAAGGAGTGCAAAAAATAAAGATGTTGTTATAAATATCTACTTTAAAAACACACGAAGCAGAAGATAGAAAAGTGAGGTTTTGGTTTCCTTGCTTCAAACAACTGCATTAATTGTGCCCCCTGCCTTTCTCCTCAGTTGAAGACTGATAGCAGGCATTTTCACATCAGAACTCAACTGTAAGAAGCTATTACAATGGAGTTCTGATGTCATTTCTGTATAATCGACGAATGTGTGCGTCACAAGTCGCTGATTATACAGAAATCAGAGACGCATTTTTATACAAGAATTACAGAATCCCATGTATTATATCCTCTTAACATACACTAGGGGTGCCATACATTTGTGACCCTGTGAGATAGTAGCAAAAATACATTTCACTTGTGTACATAGAGTTATATTATTGAGGCTAATTTAATGATCCCTAATGTTAGAGTGATTTAATAGTTTTAGTCTGACTAAATAGCTTAAAATATGTATACTAGTACTTTACCCATGAATAAGATAATTTAAAAATACCAGTAGAAAAGTATGGTGTCATTTAGACCCTGCTGGGCAGTCTGCTAGCACAACAGATGAGAAGAGACATGGTCTCCACACGCCCCTGCTGAACAGCCACCTGCCAAATTAAAAAATCCCGTGCAGACAGTTGGGGGTCTCGGCTCCTTCAGGAGAGCAGCCAGTTTTGCAGATCCACTGAAGGCAGTGTACTTTGATAGGCGGCTGCCATGTTTGATTCTCTTGCTCAGCTAAGGTTTTTACTTCCTGCGCTTCAGAGTCATTGTTTGATTTCCCTCCACTTCACCCTGCATGGCAGGCCAGGGCAGGGAAATCTAGTGATGGTAGCGGCCTCACTATGACTCAATGACCACTTGGTGGAAAGGCCATCATTTTATAGGTTTTCAACAGCAGAGCCCACTGAGCCACCATCAGAAACCCTGTAGTTCCTGCACTTCTAAATGCAGTGGAGGAGCCACAAATTAAGTGGGGCTCATGCGGCTCCCCTATAGATTTTAACCTGAAACAATATATATGATGGAGATGGTGACAGTAAAGCCGTAGTTAAGGTTTGATTACAAGTTAAATTCGAAGATCATTTTTTGTTTTGATAAAAACGTTGGCATCATTTGGTAAATTTGTATGAAAGCTTTCCAAAAATGCAGATTTGCCTCTGCTTCTGTAAAGTTTCAAATAGCTTACTCAAGGAGGGAAAACTTTAGGCCGGGGATTCCAAAAACTCTATATTCTGTTTAAATTCTCACAGGAAAAATCTAAATCTGACTGCAAAATAAAAGGTACACAGATCTACACTAAGCTTGTATGGAGACAAAAGGTACTGCCTTCCGTGTTGTGTTTTTTTAATCTGGTGAAAACCTATCCAGCAGTTTAAGAAAAAAATGAGAGAGCAATAAAAAGAGAGTAATTAAACGGTTATACTTCTATGCATCTGAATGATAGCTGGGAGCTAAGGGGCATATTATCAAGAACTGCGATAAAATTATCGCCGTTGTGGAGGCAGGAAACTGCCGCTAAAACGTTGATAATGGGCTTGCTAATATGCCCTTGTGAATTCCCCTAGCAGCCCAGGTTAACCCCAGAACCTGGGCTGCTATGCGAATTCACAAGGACATATTATCAAGCACATTGTCGCCATTTTAGCGGCAGTTTCCTGCCGCTAAAGCAGCGATAATTTTATCGCTGTCCTTGATAATATGCCCATGGGTGCTTATGCTGTGGTAGCAGTCTTTGCATCTCCCAGTTCCTGAATCTCACTGTAAGAAAATGTGGGTATATAGAAGCCAAGTGAGCATGCCTCGTACCACAAAGAAATTTAAAGTTCTGAAGCAAGGTAAATGAACAAGTTTAACTCTTTTGTGAAATTACAGAAAGTGATTTGCCTTTTACTTCAAGTGGCCATTAGCAAGTCCACAAACTAGATCTCCTGGTTGGCAAACGTTGTGAAAAACAACTTGCTCACACATTGTGGCATAAAGTCAACACACCTAATACCTGGGGACCCAGGGATTCCATAAAGTAGTGGATTTTTTTTCACTTGTAAGAAAAATCTACTTTGACTGTTTGAGAACTTATTCCCAGATCGCGCACTGCGCTTCTCAGTTCTTTAAATTTTATACGGATCTTTAAAAACCTTGTATACTTTTGGTGTGAAAAGGGCTGTAAGTGAGTATAGAGAAGACAAATGATGTGTGTTTAATGTGAAAGCTGCACAGGGGTATAGTCTGACTGAACGCCACACTATTTATGTCAAACCCATAGGCCTGGGGACGTACCCAGTTGGCTCTAGAGACAGCAGTTTAGTGATTTCCCTTTTGGACCCACTTTGGTTCTACCTTAGTTTTGCATTATAGATGTTTTAGGCTGCCTCTGCTTGCTCTGCATAGCCATGTATAACACATTTATTTTTGCATCATTATTTTGAGAATATGCAGCACATGTTGTTTCCTATCCAGGGACTCTTCTTGGGATTTCGGCTCCACTTTTTGTACAAGGTTGCTTGGAATACATAACAATATAGTGTACGGTTTTATTTGCCTGTTCAGCAACAGCTCCTAAAATTTAGACGTAACACATTCACACAACTGTATGTCCAGCAAACTAGGTTTATCATATAAACGGTGTTTCATCCCCTAAGGGCAGAGAGGAAAATTACAGCAGAGATGTTGGGCATGACAGCAGTGCCTGACATGTAGCCCTGCAAAAACTAAGAAAACTACGTTTATATTCATGATGCGGACTACCTAACTACCTACACCATGTATGTGGCCTTAGGCCAATCCCAGAGATCACAAATATATCCCTCTGCTAGCATAGTAATGGTAGATCTAGACAGCTATGTAATTTGCCCCGGTTGGGATCGTTTGTCCTATACAGTCTGTTAGTAATGTTAACTACTTTTTTAGTTGCATCTGCCTAATGATCACAGCACATTTGCTTCATAATTGCCTAAGATAGTTTCAATAAATATTTTGTAACTTTCTTCGTGTCTTTCTTATCTTTACTCCAGCATGCGTGAGTGAGTACGTGAGTAATGAAAGGGGAGGATCTGTTTCCACGGTTCCCTTGGGGACTAGGGGTTTATGTGCGAGGTTGCTAAATTTACCTGTTACTCTGGGAAGGTTAGGAATTCAGGTGAGGCACTGTGAGCTAGCCAGAATTGGGCAGACAGGTACTGACACTGTAGAGAGGCTCAGTCACTACACTTTGACGTCCTGTCATCCTAATACACATTTCTGCTTTTACCAGCAGAATCTGTGTAACATGGCGATATCAACTTTGATTGGGTACTTATTTAACAGGTCTGCTGAGTAGTACTTATATGTGCCCATAGGACCCTATACACCTCTACCGGAGACATCCATGGTGTTCAGGATTATGCCTCCACAGTAGTTTTAGGCAGTACCTACATTTTGTCTGTTGGTTGTCCAAGCTTAAACCTTTAAAAGGATACCCAAAACAGTGTTTCCGCTCTGTTTTCTTTACTGTATTAGTAATGGCTGTGCCACAGTTTATACCTAAAGCTGATAATTGCAGAACTGCAGTACATGCACATCTCAGGTTACATGGCCTTGACAATATTGGTGGTGATGTAACATTCGTGGTTGAAGCCCATGATGCCTATAGCTTAAAATTCTTGCATTATTGGGTCAATATTCCAGCTTTGAAGCTAACATGTAAACAATTCATGTATACACTGACGTTGCACCCACAGCTCAATACATAACATATCAACAGCTAGAAATACCACTCTCTATTTTGGAAACATCAAAATTTGTTCTGAGGCGCCCTAGTACACATGCTTTACCATGTCTGCACCAGCACCCTTAGTAATGAAGGGGCCACATGGCCAATGTTAGCTGACTATACACCATACCCTAATGTACGCAATCTCAATGCTAATGAGCTATTGCCTTTATGCCATGGCCTAGTAAGATTATATAGACACTTAACTGAATATATTTTGCACATCTTGATGGCTGTCCCAGCATGGGCAGCTCTAGCAGGACAACCACAGTTGCCTGCTGTGTCACAAATTAGCCCTGTAAATATTAATGCAATTATGGGTAAAGTTCCCATAAAACGTGATGAAATTCCAGTTTGGATAGCACAAAAAATGAATCAAAAGGGAGCTGTGTTTCCCCTTATGGGACCACAAGATAAACACAGAATATTAACTGTGTGCTTACCCTTTGGGATGGTTCCCCAAATAGGTGACTGCGCCACTTGGGGCATAGTCTTGGTGTCACGTGGTTAAATTAGGCCTGGATAGAAACACAATTTAACATGCTTGCATTCTTAAGCTGCCTTCTGATCCTAAACATGATGACATTTGACACACATTCATTTGTGTGCACATACAGGATAGTATTCTTCAAACTCAGTTTTACTTACACTGTCACTTCGTAGGCACCCTATCAAAACATCTTGAACACTCTGTGCAAGGGCCAGGTTTATCATGCATGATGTTGTTATTTGTTTTGGCCACTCTGCAACAGAGCTCTCACAATAGAATGAACAATACTGGCTTGACTGGGGCTTCAGAATGGTAATATGGAGGATGTTATTACATATACAACATTAAGCCTTTGTTTCAACAGAGGAGTATTTTGCTGGCACTGAGAGGTTGACCCATGCCTGAATTTCAGCCCAACTGATTCCTGATTACCTCATGTGAGGGATGCTGCCCGGCTCCCCAGCAAGATGGGCAGCTTGATGACACTTACTCACAGGAAGCGGGGGGATAGGCCACCCTACAGAGATTTGGCAGATTCACTTAACCTAGACATGCTAGGTTAGGATGTTCTAGGTAGGAGTACAAAATATTACAGTACTTGTATGCAAGCATATATTCTCTTTAATCTTCAAAATGGTTGAACTTTTTTCTTTTGTCACCATTCTAGTAATGCTAATCGGAGGTCTTCCAATCTTTATTTCGGCCTTTAGGCCATAAAAGATACACAATACACATATACAAAATAAGAATCAGTGCATTTACAATATAAAACATTGGAATAGTATACTAAAATGCATTAAAAGCTATGAGTCTTAAAATTAGGGGGAAACCAGGGTCTTTAAAATGCGATTACGAATATGCCAGACATTAGTAAGGTATTTAGCCAGAGCAAACACAGTTGGGCCTGAGACATCAGATTTTAAAATCCTGTACATTGGTGCATATTCCCTGCAGCCCATATTTCTTATCAGTGGCAACAGCCAATATTTCCTTGCGACCTTATAGGCTGGGCAGAAAAAAACCACATGTAGATCAGTTTCCTCCGTGGCATCACAGGCCGGACACTGCTTGGTGGAAGGGGGTGATGACCAGGAACTAGTAAATGATCGAAATGGCAGCGTACCGTATCTCCATTGGAGGAAGAGCTTTCTGGCCAGCACTGGGGAAATGGCATCCAGGACCCCCTCAAACCTATATAGGTCCTTGCTTTGTACAAATGCCGACGATAGTGACCCTTCGGCCTGGCTGTCTAGGGCCCTCGCTCGTTTTTGTTCAAAGTATGCATTAGCCAGAAATCTTTTGGAGATATTTGTTGCGGCGCTGGCAGGATCATACCATAAGTCGGATAGCCCTAGTTACATGCAAGTGTTTTGGATGTGTTTTATCCACGGGATGCGGAGCGCTTTTGGGTGGGTCAATAATTCCAGCAGCTCCGCCCTGTAGGCAGCAAGATTATTACTGCTCCACAGCCTACGCCAGAAGGCTATGGGTCTCAGACCTATTTCTTCGGCTATCGGTCGTAGCCCTAGATCAAGCCTTAGGGGAAGGAGCGGGGTGCTGGGCGGGAGTGCGGCTATCTGCCTAATAAAATTGTTCTCTGTTAGTGACAGACTGCGGCATGATGTGTGTCCCCAAAGTTCAGCCCCGTACAATGTCGCTCCCCTGGCCTGGGCCTTATATATCTGGATTAGTGACCCCAGTGGGCGGTATGAAGAACCAGTCATCATCCGGGCAATACCCCCGGTAGTTTGTGTCAGTTTGAGGTTTGCCCTACTCTGGTGGGATCCCCAGGACATGGTTTCGTTAAGAGTCACACCAAGATATTCAAAGGTGGATACTCTCTCGAGCCGTACTGCTCCTAGTATCGGGTTCGGCCGCAGTTTTTGGCTCGGGTTCAAAACCATGAACTTTGTTTTGGTCACGTTAATTTCCAGCCCCCTGTCAGTGCAGAAGGTCACAAATGAGTCGAGGATCCTCTGTATCCCCAAAGGGGTTTTAGATAGCAGCAGGGTGTCATCTGCAAACATTATTGCAGGCACCCTGTTGCCATTCAATTTGGGAGCGTCGGTATAGTCAGTGGCATTCAAGTGGGCGATTACCCCGTTGACGAAGAGGCAGAACAGGGTCGGAGCCAGCACACAACCCTGCCTTACCCCCCGGTCAACGGGGAAACTTTCAGTAAGCTCCCCGGACCTTCCACACCTCACTTGGGCATAATTGTTGTGATGCAGCCTCTGCAGGATTAATAGGATGTCCAGGACGCTCCAGAGTTTCCCCCTGGGGACCAAATCGAATGCGGCCCGTAGGTCCACAAAGATGGTATAGAGACTGCCGCCCTCAAGTATTGCTGTCCTCCAGTAAACAATGTTTAGTCTAAAAACCTGGTCCACTGTGGAAACCCCCTTCCTGAATCCTGCCTGGTAGGGGCTGAGGGCACCCACCTCCTCTGCCCAGTCCTGAAGCCGATTCAGCAGAACCCTGCCGAACAGTTTCTGCGCAACATCGATTAAACTAATGGGTCTGTAATTGACTGGGAGGAGAGGCGAACCCTTTTTAAAGATGGGCACCACCTCCGCCCCCAGCCAAGTACTAGGAATTTCCATGCCACTGAGCACTCCATTAAAAAGAGCGGCAAGATAGGGGGCCCAAACAATAGGTTCCTCTTTAAACAGGTCTCCGGGCAGGCCATCCAGTCCCGGCGCCTTTCCCGAGGAAAGTCCGGCTATAGCAGCTGTAACCTCGCCCAGTGTTATTAAGTCCCCTTCATAGTCTGGCCAGCCAGCCCCGGTGTCAGAGATTAATTCTCCTGGTTCAGAGCTGTATAGGGACTGGAAATGTGCCTGCCAAACCTCTGGAGCAATGTTTGGCTCGATTGCCGTTTGGAGATTTCCCGACCCCCCACTCACTATCCTCCAGAACAGCCGCTGGTCTTTCGTTGCTAGGGCCTTAGTGAGTTCTTCCCACTTATTTTCCTCCCATTCAGCTTTGGCATGGGCAGCAAGTTTCTTATAAGCCCGTCTTCTTTCTCTTAAAATATCCCCCCCTAAACCCTCCTTAATGGATCTGACAAGTTCCCCTTTTGCCCTTCTACATGCTTGGTTGTACCATGAGAACTTACAATGCTGCCCCCTACTTGGTTTCCGTGTATTACTAAAGAGGTTAGGGGCCGCTGCTTTTATGAGGTCCTCGTGAGCCTTACCTAGTTCAACCTGGGCATCTTTGTTATTCACCTCAGCCTCCAAACTCCCCACAGTTTCCACTATTGGAATTATTCCCTCGTAAAGCATGGGAAGTTTCTTCTCACTTGCAGCCAAATGCTCCCACCTGATTCTTCTCCTGCTGTTTTCCAGGAGAAGCGCAGGTTTGCTCCCCTCCATAGCGATCATTGGAGTCTGAAAGTCAGGGTGGGCTAGGTCGAGCTCTAGTGCATTGTGATCACTGTCTACCCTTTCCATTACCCTAAAGTCTCGAATGGTTGACCACTTCTCTGCTTGAGCCATGACATAATCCAAGCGAGACTCTCTTCCCACCCTATTATAGGTGGTTCTGCTGGGTATGTCAGATCTCATTCGCCCATTGCAGGCTCTAAGTCCAAACCTTAGGGTGAGGGCTGTGACTTGTAATGCAAGTGGGGTCCATGCCCTCGGGGGGGGGAGCTTCAACCGCGGGCACCGCCCATCTAGCCTCTTCTTCCAATGGGAATCCCTCTAGAAGACCTGGTAATGGCTCAAAGTGAGAGTTAAAATCCCCTCCCACCAGGTAGAATGAGTCCCTCGGTAGCTCAGTTAAATAGTTTGTAAGTTCAGCTATGGTCGGCGATTCCTTGGCAATTCCCACTGGCCTGGAATAGATGTTGATTAGAACAAGTTTAGCTTGATTTGGCCAGGATAGTGAGACCGCAAGAATGTCGTCAGAGCTGACTGGTAACCGTGTAGCCTTACAGCCTAGATGACAAGCAACCCATGTTATGAGCCCGCCTGATGGGCGTCCTTTACCCTCCCACCTAGCTGGAATGAAAAATGACTGAAAACCTTGATGCCCATGGTCTTCTCTTGCCCAGGTTTCCTGGAACATGCAAACGTCTCCAGTCTCAATGTAGTTCGCCCAGTCGGGATCGGTCAATTTGTTGGCCAATCCGGCGACATTCCACCATATTAGTCTCAAAAGTCCTGGGGTGCTGGGTATCGTGCCAGAGAGATGAACAGAGACGGTTGCAGGTTCTGGGTCAATCGGTTGTTCAAGGACATTGCCATCAGTGGGGGCGGATGGATGGGGGTGTGTTGGAGAACCAATCGCCAGAGTCACAGGGTTGCTAGTTGGCAGTCAGTCAACCCCATCCAAACCATTCAGGCAGTTGAAGCGATTGAAGTGAAAATAGGGTGTGTCAGGTAATTGGAAATTTGGGCGTCGGGCATGATCTGTATGCCTGTGTCTGCGTTCCACCCTTGTCCACTCTTCATGCTGTTGATCGTAGTGCATGCGAGTTGGGGGAAAGAAGAAGGATACTGGCAGGGTTTGGATAGTGGAATCCAGCGAGCGATTTACCCCTTCGCAGATGTGCAGAACAGTGCCCGGGTCTTTAAAGGTTACCAAAATACAATCCCCTATTATTGATTTCCTCGTCTTCCCTAGCCAGGGGACCCTTCTGACCATGATAATCTCATTATTGAATCGTGGTGGCAGGGGTCGGTTCCAATTCAGCCATTTGATGACTTTTTTCTTCAGGGATTGGAAATCTTCATTTTCTCCTCTTTGTAATTGAGGGGCACCTGCTAGCACCACCGTGAGCCTGTTGGCTTCTGGCGGCAGGTCCGGTCTCCGAGGTCTTGGGGCGGGTTGGGCCAGAGGGGGAGAGGAAGTGTTATCAACTCGGGGGAGGTCAGAATTAGTCCCTGTCTGAGAGCTATGAGGGACAGTGTGTAGTGGTTCAAGAGGCCTATTAGTTGAGTTGTTTCGTGGGGCCGGAACTTGAATGGCCATAAGTGGCCGCAAGGGGGGGGCAGTGGGTATACCCTGAGGAGGGGCTTTGGTAATACCCTGCTCAACTCCAGTTCTCAGTGGATTGGCTATGAGAGGATTGGACCCCGTACATTTGGATTGCTTACTAACTAAGGTGTTCAAGGTAGTAAGAGTTGCCTCTAAGATGGTAAGCCTTATCTCAACCTTTTTCAGGCTTTCACTGATGGGCTGTAAAAGTGAGCGAAGTAAGAATTCAATACTCCCCAGGGATGTAGGAGAAGGTACTGTATTAGACGTGTTAGCCGCTGGATCACTAATGGTAGTGGCCGTGTTAGAACTGATATCGTTGGGGGGGATCTCAATAGGCGCCATATCGTTGTCCCTGCCAAGGGAGGGTACAGTTTTGAGTTTTTTGCCAAAATCTAAATGGGATAGTTTAGATTTCCCCTGTCCCCCCCTTGTCTTTCTTCTACGTTTGCTAGGTGGAGGGCCATGCAACTCCACCATGACACTGTGCTTTGGCTTGTTTTTCTTGTTTTTATTCCCCGGGGGGGTTTGGGTAACCAAATCCACTGCCATTTGGGATGATGTGGATGGGGCGATCTCTATAGTCTTTTCAGGCAAGATACCAGGGGTGTTCGAGGTCTCCCTTAATAATAGAGGAAAGTCCTCTGGTGTTAGTAGATTTTGCCTATCAGTGGCGGTACCATCCTCTTGGGAAGTAGGATACGGGATTATGTCAGTAAGGGGCCTGCTCTTCATGGATTCAATAGAGCGGCGACGCTCCGCCCTACGCCTCTCCAAGGAGTTTTCTTTGCCCCCGTCTCCTTTGGAGGATTTAAAATAATTGTCCAATGTGCCTGAGTTGGTTCCCCCCACCCTTGAAGGGGTTTCACAAGGTGCTGGTGAGGGCATCTCCGTATTCGAGTCCTCAGTCGACAGGAAGTACGTAGTATCAGGAGAGGAAAGAGGGGTGGCCCAGCCCAGCCTCTTTCGGCCTCTGACGGCCACAGACGGTCCCGCCCTTGTCCCGGGCTTCTCCCGGCGCCCTCCCGCGCGCTCCCGCGCAGCGGGGGGACTGCTTCCTCTATGTAGCGGTTCTAATGGTCCCAGCTGGTCAATGGGCGCGCGGGGGCTCCTGGTCCTCGGAGTCCCCCGCTCTCGCTCGCAGCCCTGCCGGTGAGGTTAGTGCTTTCCCTTCAGTTGCACCGCAAACCGCGAAGCGGGACCCGCGTAGTGTCGGAGGTACATATGATCCATAGCTGATAAAGTTTTCTTTTCCTGGCCTTACAGCGCCACTTCGATTCTGAAACCAGTAATGCTAATCACATTATTCTATTTCCTTCTATTGAGTATTGCAACACAAGTATTTTACTAAAAAATCACAATGCTTCAATAAATACTGAAACTCTTTACTGTGTATTTCTTGTGTATCTCTTTGGGTATGCATAAGTTACCAAGCGAAAGGGTTCTAGATCTGTTACCATGATTTCTTTGGACAGTAGTCAGGGTTGACATGTTATGAGGTTGCACATCCATTTGTTATCTTGTAAGGTTAGGGGTACAGATGGTGCACTGCGAGCTAGCAGGACTTCGGCCAACACATGCGGATGGTGTGTGTGGAATCAGTTTTGCACAGTTCTGATGTTTATGTTGTCCAACAAATGAACAGTTTTACTTTGGAAAGTATAATCCATTAGACATTTGCTACAGTCGATACCATCACGCATGGGACTCTAGCTATGGCAGTCTTGCCGGAGGTGTTGAAACAAATTCAAAATGAACGCGAGGCAGTTTCTGCCCTGGATGAGGGAATGAAATTAATGGGAAATTTTCCTGTGGTCTCCCCAGTTATTCTAGCCAACATTAAAGGCAAAGCAGCATATTTGGCTATAATCCAATAGCGCGTTCTGGTTGCACCAGTCGACCAGGAAAAGGAACTAGAGTGGCTACCTATAATTATTGCTGAGGTATACACCTCTATGGATTGTGTTCATTTGGGGGCAAGACCAAATAAACCACATCTTGGCAAACATGGTTCCAACAAGGACACTGCCAAGCAGAACCCAGAGTTTGCTAAAAAATGATGGGACAAACACAAACCTAAAGGACAAGCTAGGTCATGAGGTGGTTCTCAGCAACAGAAGCCCTCTGACAGGTACAATAATTTGCATGATCGTGCACAATTGAAGACACCTAATAGGTATCAGTATGCTGATACTCGTCCTTCTCCTTCCCTTTAGGACTCATTGGATAAACAATACATAAATTATTGTTTTGCTGTCTTACAGGATTTAAAACACTTCTGTGACAGCCAAGCCAATGATCAGTTGAAGATGTCTACCTCTGCTGTAATGAAGGAGCAGCCAGTGCCTTCCCGATGGATTCCATAAGTTGGGATCTTGATTGTCAAGAGATTGTTGTGAAGAAGGAATTTTGCCCATCATATCCTGCACCGGTGCAGTCCTTAGTGTTCATGGTACAAGAATTGTAATATTGCCACCGCTCGCTGGTTGTAAAGAAAATCGTTTTGTCTCCATTGATCAAGTAAAGTTACATCATGTGGCTAATTCTAAATAGTAGGCCTTGAGGATGCCATGGCAGTTCATTAATTCCTCTCACAACTGTGCAGGAAATTCCTCTACAGCTGGAAAGCAACACCAAAGCTGCTTCTCCCCAGCTGGGGGAGGGGTGGGCAGTGACTGAACTTCAGTTGATTCCAGATGTCGCTACAAATCCGAGCCAGGCGACAGATGTGAGTATTGTACTTGCTCCTGCGTCTCCTGTAGATGAAGTTGTATATAAAGATCAACCCTTGGTGTAATCTACCAGTTCTTTTTCTGCATCGTTGGCTACAAACTGCTTCTGGTTATTTTGTAGGTACAAATGATTTTTCATCTGACTCTTTTGACAGTTCCACCATTCTAGACACTCCACCTACACAGGCCTGTGTTTTCCTTTCACAGCTGAAACAAACTTTTCTGGTCCCTCCTTGAATATATGTTTGGATAACAATTTCCTTGGTTTTACTATTTTTTGGGATTGGATTTGTGACTGGTTTTTTTCTTGCTAATAAAGGGCCATTATTGTATTAATGATGCTCCTAAATTCGGTAATGTATCCATCCCCGGCCTGCTTTTTACCGAAGACACACTACTCATTTGCAAAACGTCATTTGGCATCCAGAATCTTCTTAACAAATTTCCTAATTTTTTAATTGCAGCGGTCTTGAGATCAACGCTAAGAAAACCTTGTTCCTGACTCTGCAGCCTAACATATCCTTCTGTAGAAACTTGACACTGAGGACCATGGTTCTTGAGGAGGTTAAGCACCCTGATTATGTGGGTGTAAGAATGAGCAGCTCCTTATCAGGTTCTCCCCACATTAATAAGTCAAGGAGTTCCTTTGATTGGGCACTCAATATTTGTCTTGCAATGCAATTAGGTGTTTCTATGGGCATGGACCATGATGAGTCCGATAATTACCCATATTCGGAGTTATCCCATTAAAGTGCAGTTGATTCAAGTTGCCTACTATGAGCCACTCCCTTCTTGGGAAATGGATGCTTCGGCTCTTAGACTTTTAAACTCTGGCTCTTGGAACATGGATGCAGCACAAGAAGATTCCTCAGCATCGGTTGATAATGAGGATCATATCTATTCTTTGGAGCTTTTGAGTGAGGTTATTGTGGAATTATTGTCTGTAGAAGCTGAATCCATTTTGGAATTAATAAACAATGACCATGTCGAAGAAATCTTGCGTGCCTGTGTTTCCAGTTAATTTAACCCCTTTTCAAAATGTTCAATTTCATTTTTATAATGCCTATTTTTTGTTATTATATATAACAGCATCACATTGAATTTGCTTGGCTTGTGATTGTTATTATTTTGTTAGTAGCCGAGTTGCTTTCATGACCAAGGAGGGTGTACTGATTTCCCTTTTGGGCCCATTTGGTTCTCCCTTAGTTTTTTTTAGGCTGCCTCTGCTCGCTTTGCATAGTCACATATAACACATTTGTTTTTGTGTCATAATTTTGAGACTATGTTGCACATCTTGTTTGTTATTCAGGGACTCTTCGTGTGATTTCATCTACACGTTTTGTACAAGGTTGCTAAGAATACATTACAACATAGTGTACTGTTTTCTTTGCTTGTTCAGCAACCGCTACTAACATTTAGACATAGCACAGTCGCACAGCTGCATCTCCAGCACAATAATTATATTGTATGAACTGTGCTTTGTCCCCTTGGAGTAGAGAGCAGAATTCCAACAGGGAGGACTATTCTGGAAATATAGCAGTGCCTGACATGCAGCCCTGTGTAAAGTTTACACTCATGATGAAGCTGAGGTCAAATGAATTATTTATTTAATTTTCTCTCTGCATCGTCCCTCGAAATCCTCCTTTACCGCTCCAGTCCTGTTACCTGCAAGGACCACGGCTGCCTAGAGCCCACTGGGCACAGGGCAGCAACTGCACTCAGAGCCTATGCAGGCTAAGCCGTGCAGGTCCTGAAGGCAAGGTTATATTCAACTTCCAGAATTTTTTAAAAAACAAAACCAAATGCAGAATATTCCTGGAAAACCTTTCATTTACCAAAGCTATGGTTGTAGACAAAAATCAATAACTAAGAAACGTTCCAAGAAAACATAAAATTCCTTTGAAAGACTTCAGTAGAGGGATCATCGAACCAGAAAACCAATGAAATTCACCAGTTGTTTTGGGCTAGGCAGTCGTAACTTATCCAAAACACTATTCATGACATTGTACATGACCTCACTAGTGGCATCACATACCAGATCACCATTAGCTTCATCTATGTCACTGAAGCCCCAAATGTTATATCTGAGTAGATATGCAACATTATTTTTGTCATCTTTATGAGGACATCTTGTTAACAGTGACATAACAACCTTGATGGCTGCACTGCCCAGTGGCTTTGTAGTTCAACAGAAATGGAGCACGGACCACAGTTGAGTGCACAGATTCTATTTTATTGTTCCCAAATTCTGTCGGCCATTACGCGTTTCGGCTCCTGGGAGCCTTGATCACATGACACGTAAGTCAGTCACCTGACTGGTTTTATACCATTTTTTTCTTCATTTTTTTCACGAACAGTGTTAAAGTGACAGTGCATTTTTGTGAACAATTACCACTTGAAAATTAGTACAGACCTCTTTCTGGTTATGCTTTTCTGGTTACATGCTATATTTAATATATGTAATCACCGGACAGTCATATTTTGTCTAAATCATGGTTTGAATACCTCGATGATTTGTCAGTAATCATGGTGTAAATACCAGGAATTCATTTGACCATCTTGACTCTTGGTCAAGTATTTTGTGCAAAGCATATGCAATACAAAATAGTGCAATATAGGTATATACAAATAAATAAATAACTAGACCTTAAAATACCATAAAATCTACTGGGATGAATTGGAATAGAAACTGTGCAACATCTCGGTCTAAATACCCTTAGATCCACTTAAAATTGAATAAAATATTTCCTTTAGGATCACTTGCAGAGTAAAAATCATAATAAATATGTAAAAATACAGAATTGATTCTTGATGGACCCCAGATTTGGTATTTAAAAAATCCACAGTCTGAAAATCATTCTATAAGATATCAGTTAACATATGTATTAATTCATCTCATCCATTATGTATAAACTTATATTGTTACTGCTGGGTCGGTTGTTCTTAATTTTACATATTAGAGTATAGCTGTATTTCTGAAACCTTTCTAGTTGATCCCAAGTGCTGGTGCAATAACCCCTACTTAATCGACAAAAGCCTCTGTCGTTAGTAGCGTGAATTAAAGTAAGATGAAATCTATATGTGTAAAAAAATGACATTTAAAAAACAAAACAAAAGCCTTTATCCTGAGAGAGATGAATTTTTAAGTTCTTACCGTGAGGTAAATGACATGTTATGTTTTTAGAATTTGCAATACCCATTTAACCCCTTCCATGCTGATGACGGCCGGGAGCCGTCATGGCACACAGTGCTCGTGTGCTGATGATATCTCCCGGCCATCATGACCGCATCCGCGATCGGAATGTGCCGCACAGCGCAGAATCGCGGCCGCGCCCAAGGGGTTAAATGGTTGTATGATCTACTAAATGATTTCAATACAACATCACTAATATAGTGTATTCAAGAATCTTGATGACGTGTCCCCAATGAAAGCAAGGAAATGTAAAACCAAGGTACATAATGTTAAAATTCAGAGCAGATTGAAAAGGTACTATAAAGCTAGAATATTGATCTGTTGGTACAGACATGTGTACAGATCTTCAGTAATGTTGAGACCATTGGGGCTCTTGGAGTCCAGTTCCAAAATGTATCTGGTTTCCAATTTACACAGAGTTCCTTCTCTGTTGCCCCCTCTTTTATTAAAAGGTACACAATCGATGATAAATTACTTCAAATGCTTTGGGTCAGCTTGGTGGAATTCATTAAAATGTCAGGCGACGGGGTATACTGGGTCTTGGTTTTTTATTGCTCTAATATGTTGTACAATCCTCTTGTGCCCCTGCAGCTTGGTACTTCCCACATACCGAAGCCCACAGAGGCACTCGAGGACATTCACAACAAATTTGGTTTTGCATGACAGAGATTTTTTGATTATACGATATATATATGGGGAGATGCTACGCTTAAGACGTATTTGTAGCAACCCCATAGATCTGGAGCAGGCACAAAATGAAAGCAGAAACAGATTCCTTGAGAGAGGCTATTCAATGAAACTGGTTGACCGAGCAAAACAGAAGTCCATGAGTCTAACTAGAGAGGAACTCCTTATCAGGAAAGCTGAAAGGGAGCTCAACACTATACAAGATACTTCTAAACCTGGGAAGACGGAGCCTGAGTGTTTTAGAATAATAACAGGGTTCACCAAGCAACATCAACAAATAAGAAAAATAGTGAACAAACACTGGCCCATAGTGTTAAAAGACAACGTGATAGGCAGTGGCCTGCCTAAGCAAGTTTCGTTAACCTTCAGCAGGGCCCCCTCCCTAAGGGATCATATTGTTAAAACTAATCCGGATCCCTTTACTAAAACAGAATGGTGGCAGAAGAACAAAGGCTTTTATAACTGCAAGGTTTGCAAAGCATGCACACATGGTGAAAACACTAAGACATTTAAGGATGGATTTACTGGGAACAGCCATGCGATAACCCAAGTTTTAACATGCAAGACAGAATATGCCATTTATGTTTTGCGTTGCCCCTGTGGATTACAGTATGTGGGCAGCACGAGGAATGCTGTCCACAAACGTATTTTACAGCACCTGCGCGCAATAACCAATGTGGACAGTACCTACCCAGTGGCGCGCCACTTCAGAGACTTCCATCAAAGCAATAATAGCAGTCTCAGGTATTGGGTTATTGATGCGGTTATTAACAACAGAAGGGGTGGAGATAGGGATGCCAGGCTCAGGAAACTTGAAACAAAGTATATTCTTCTGCTTAATACTAAGGTGCCTAATGGACTTAACGTGACAGAGGACCTCCACACTTGCTTGCTCTAATCATGTATGATTGGGTTGTGTGGTCTCCCCCCCGTGAGTGATGTCCTCGTCAATCGCCCAGCTGGGCGATAACTTGGGTGGACCTCGAGGGGGCTGCGAGCACACACCAATTATTATTAATTGATTGAAAACGTAATGCTGCTTAGATTAGATCATCAATTTCGATTATAATTTTCACTGTGCACTGGATTTTACTTGTTAGGAATATACATGAAGATACATATGACAGAGTTCCTAACATTTTTTGTTTTGTTTATTATTTAGGGCAGGGTTATGGGTCATCAAGACCAACCTCACATTTATTTACTTTTTGCACTAGATACCAAGGAATGGCAATTATGGCACCCAAATGTTAGAATCGCTATAAAATATACATGAATTGATTATGTTTTAATATGAACAGGGAGTCCGTCCCAATATGGGGAGAGAACAGTAGTCGAGGTCGAATATAGATACACTACTGTTGAGGACCTCTCTGGACCATCTATCCTAAATCTGCCAAGTTGAGATATATTATTATTTGTGAAAACTGAATGTGGACCCAGGGACTGATAAGAATGCATAATTGCACAGTAATGCTAGATTTGCACATATTTTGATGATGCACTTTAAGTACGATATGCACTTTATAGTGCCAGCACTTAGCACTTTATATTTACTTATTCGTTGTCCCTTGGTCTGAGTCTCAACCCGGGAGCATGCAGAGATAGTTGGTACGGAGGCCAGGAATTTAATAATGAGGTTTTTACAGAACTTTTTTAATATTTGTAACTGTTTTAGGAATCGTATTTATTATTCAAACAGCGGTCCCATTTTTTATATCCTGACCAGTCATGCACTAGGACTCTTCACGTAAATCATGAATTTTGAAAATATGTATTTTACAATGATTTTTAAATGAACGATTAATGGACTTTAATTCGTAATGAACATATAATTTTAGCGAAATTTACATGTTTTAAAAATGTATTTTACATCTATTTTGAAAAATTATATGATTTTGTTGGGTGCAACGCCAAGTATTTCCTCTATGTCTACACGTGTTCTTGCACAGGTGGATTTAATTTTATCACGTACTAGCACTTTAAAAGGTGTACCTTGAAGCTTTATCGCTGTCATGTGAACAAGGCTCCGTTGAGCCGAAACGTCTGTGACACTTTCTGCTTAATAAAAGTTTGAAACACCTCGAGGTCCGTGTCCGGTGTCCTGTTTTGCCGGCTGAAGAAGCAGCTGCTGGAGTGATACGGAGTTCACGATATATATATATATATATATATATATATATATATATATATATATATATATATATATATATATATATATATATATATATATATATATATATATATATATATATATATATATATTTATATATATATATATATATATATATATACAAATCAAAACACAACTGCTGCTCCCAACTTTCATAAAGCAGCATTCTGCAGACTCTTAGATGTTTGCAAAGCGTGCTTTTAATCGTGGCACAACAACTCTTGTTGTTTTATATATATACCACCAATGCTGACCTCAAAAAGAAATCAGCGGGACACATGATCCGGGCTCAAATAAAGGGTTTATTTGGCTAATTACACACGCACTCCTGTAGTCTGTGAAACGCTATGGCAGACGCGTTTCTGGCCGGAATGGCCGTCATCAGTGCCGGTCCCACAGGCAAGTAAAATTTCGTTGGCTCCAGAGACCACTCCCTTAACAGCAGTCTCTCGACTCCTCCTCCCACAGGTGAGTGTCTTAATTGCGCTGCACCTCCCAGGAGCACTGCATTATGGATGTTGCAGTCCACGAGGTCCCGCATACAGGTGTATGGGACACAGACTCAAATTAATGCCCCCAATTTCTTGGCGCTTCCTACATTCCACCTCAGGGGTCCTGGGTATGATGGTCCGGCTCAAACCTTCATTGGAGCCCTTATCAGGCAGCCTGATGTCGCCTCCTCTCTCCCCTCGCGCAGATACACACCAGGTGGAGAATACCTCTGCTTGGGGGGGCGCCGCAATGTACTGCTCGTACTCCACCATTTTTTGATGATCTCGCGGCGCTCTCCAGACCGAGAGGGCATGCCCCTTGCCGGTATAAGCAGAAAGCCAGCTAAACACACCACCAATGCTGACCTCAAAAAGAAATCAGCGGGACACATGCTCCGGGCTCAAATGAAGGGTTTATTTAGCTAATTACACACGCACTCCTGTAGTCTGTGAAATGCTATGGCAGACGCGTTTCTGGCAGGAATGGCCGTCATCAGTGCCGGTCCCACAGGCAAGTAAAATTTCGTGGGCTCCAGAGACCACTCCCTTAATAGCAGTCTCTCGACTCCTCCTCCCACAGGTGAGTGTCTTAATTGCTCTGCACCTCCCAGGAGCACTGCATTATGGATGTTGCAGTCCACGAGGTCCCGCATACAGGTGTATGGGACACAGACTCAAATTAATGCCCCCGATTTCTTGGCGCTTCCTGCATTCCACCTAAGGGGTCCTGGGTATGATGGTCCGGCCCAAACCTTCATTGGAGCCCTTATCAGGCAGCTTGATTCCGCCTCCTCTCTCCCCTCGCGCAGGTACACACCAGGTGGAGAATACCTCTGCTTGGGGGGGGCGCCGCGATGTACTCCTCGTACTCCACCATTTTTTGCTGATCTCGCGGAGCTCCAGACCGAGAGGGCGTGCCCCTTGCCGGTATCAGCAGAAAGCCGGCTACACACACCACCAATTCTGACCTCAAAAAGAAATCAGCGGGACACATGATCCGAGCTCAAATGAAGGGTTTATTTGGCTTATTACACACGCACTCCTGTAGTCTGTGAAACGCTATGGCAGACGCGTTTCTGGCCGGAATGGCCGTCATCAGTGCCGGTCCCACAGGCAAGTAAAATTTCGTGGGCTCCAGAGACCACTCCCTTAACAGCAGTCTCTCGACTCATCCTCCCACGGGTGAGTGTCTTAATTGCGCTGCACCTCCCAGGAGCACTGCATTATGATTGTTGCAGTCCACGAGGTCCCGCATACAGGTGTATGGGACACAGACTCAAATTAATGCCCCCAATTTCTTGGCGCTTCCTACATTCCACCTCAGGGGTCCTGGGTATGATGGTCCGGCTCAAACCTTCATTGGAGCCCTTATCAGGCAGCCTGATGTCGCCTCCTCTCTCCCCTCGCACAGATACACACCAGGTGGAGAATACGTCTGCTTGGGGGGGCGCCGCAATGTACTCCTCGTACTCCACCATTTTTTGCTGATCTCGCGGAGCTCTCCAGACCGAGAGGGTGTGCCCCTTGCGGGTATCAGCAGAAAGCCAGCTACACACACCACCAATGCTGACCTCAAAAAGAAATCAGCGGGACACATGCTCCGGGCTCAAATGAAGGGTTTATTTGACTAATAACACACGCACTCCTGTAGTCTGTGAAACGCTATGGCACACACGTTTCTGGCCGGAATGGCCGTCATCAGTGCCGGTCCCACAGGCAAGTAAAACTTTGTGGGCTCCAGAGACCACTCCCTTAACAGCAGTCTCCCGACTCCTCCTCCCACAGGTGAGTGTCTTAATTGCGCTGCACCTCCCAGGAGCACTGCATTATGGATGTTGCAGTCCACGAGGTCCCGCATACAGGTGTAGGGGACACTTTCAAATTAATGCCCCTAATTTCTTGGCTCTTCCTGCATTCCACCTCAGGGGTCCTGGGTATGATGGTCTGGCCCAAATCTTCATTGGAGCCCTTATCAGGCAGCTTGATGCCGCCTCCTCTCTTCCCTCGCGCAGATACACACCGGGTGGAGAATACCTCTGCTTGGGGGGGCGCCGCGATGTACTCCTCCTACTCCACCATTTTTTGCTGATCTCGCGGAGCTCCAGACCGAGAGGGCGTGCCCCTTGCCGGTATCAGCAGAAAGCCGGCTACACACACCACCAATGCTGACCTCAAAAAGAAATCAGCGGGACACATGCTCCGGGCTCAAATGAAGGGTTTATTTGGCTAATTACACACTCACTTCTGTAGTCTGTGAAAAGCTATGGCAGACGCGTTTCTGGCCGGAATGGCCATCATCAATGCCGGTCCCACAGGCAAGTAAAATTTCGTGGGCTCCAGAGACCACTCCCTTAACAGCAGTCTCTCAACTCCTCCTCCCACAGATGAGTGTCTTAATTGCGCTGCACCTCCCAGGAGCACTGCATTATGGATGTTGCAGTCCAGGAGGTCCCGCATACAGGTGTATGGGACACAGACTCAAATTAATGCCCCCAATTTCTTGGTGCTTCCTGCATTCCACCTCAGGGGTCCTGGGTATGATGGTCCGGCCCAAACCTTCATTGGAGCCCTTATCAGGCAGCTTGATGCCGCCTCCTCTCTCCCCTCGCGCAGATACACACCAGGTAGAGAATACCTCTGCTTGGGGGGGCGCCACGATGTACTCCTCGTACTCCACCATTTTTTGCTGATGTAACAGAGCTCCAGACTGAGAGGGCGTGACCCTTGCCGGTATCAGCAGAAAGCCGGCTACACACACCACCAATGCTGACCTCAAAAAGAAATCAGCGGGACACTTGATCCGGGCTCAAATGAAGGGTTTATTTGGCTAATTACACACACACTCCTGTAGTCTGTAAAATGCTATGGTAGACGCGTTTCTGGCCGGAATGGCCGTCATCAGTGCCGGTCCCACAGGCAAGTAAAATTTTGTGGGCTCCAGAGACCACTCCCTTAACAGCAGTCTCTCGACTCCTCCTCCCACAGGTGAGGTCTTAATTGCGCTGCACCTCCCAAGAGCACTGCATTATGGATGTTGCACTCCACGAGGTCCCGCATACAGGTGTATGGGACACAGACTCAAATGAATGCCCCAATTTCTTGGCGCTTCCTACATTCCACCTCAGGGGTCCTGGGTATGATGGTCCGGCTCAAACCTTCATTGGAGCCCTTATCAGGCAGCTTGATGCCGCCTCCTCTCTCCCCTCGCGCAGATACACACCAGGTAGAGAATACCTCTGCTTGGGGGGGCGCCGCAATGTACTCCTCGTACTCCACCATTTTTTGCTGATCTCGCAGAGCTCTCCAGACCGAGAGGGCGTGCCCCTTGCCGGTATCAGCAGAAAGCCAGCTACACACACCACCAATGCTGACCTCAAAAAGAAATCAGCGGGACACATGCTCCGGGCTCAAATGAAGGGTTTATTTGGCTAATTACACACGCACTCCTGTAGTCTGTGAAACGCTATGGCAGACGCGTTTCTGACCGGAATGGCCGTCATCATTGCCGGTCCCAAAGGCAAGTAAAATTTCGTGGGCTCCAGAGACCACTCCCTTAACAGCAGTCTCTCGACTCCTCCTCCCACAGATGAGTGTCTTAATTGCGCTGCACCTCCCAGGATCACTGCATTATGGATGTTGCAGTCCACGAGGTCCTACATACAGGTGTATGGGACACAGACTCAAATGAATGCCCCCAATTTCTTGGCGCTTCCTGCATTCCACCTCAGGGGTCCTGGGTATGATGGTCCGGCCCAAACCTTCATTGGAGCCCTTATCAGGCAGCTTGATGCCGCCTCCTCTCTCCCCTCACGCAGATACACACCAGGGAAGAATACCTCTGCTTGGGGGGGCGCTGCGATGTACTCCTCGTACTCCACCATTTTTTGCTGATCTTGCGGAGCTCCAGACCGAGAGGGCGTGCCCCTTGCCGGTATCAGCAGAAAGCCGGCTAAACACACCACCAATGCTGACCTCAAAAAGAAATCAGCGGGACACATGCTCGGGGCTCAAATGAAGGGTGTATTTGGCTAATTACACACGCACTCCTGTAGTCTGTGAAACGCTATGACAGACGCGTTTCTGGCCGGAATGGCCGTCATCGGTGCCGGTCCCACAGGCAAGTAAAATTTTGTGGGCTCCAGAGACCACTCCCTTAACAGCGGTCTCTCGACTCCTCCTCCCACAGGTGAGTGTCTTAATTGCGCTGCACCTCCCAGGAGCACTGCATTATGGATGTTGCAGTCCACGAGGTCCCGCATATTTATATATATATATGTAGATATTGTAAATACTTTAACATGAGCACTGCATATTAAGTAATGGCGCTGACGCTTGATCTATGGAAATGTTGCGGTCCTTTGTTTATTTTGATAAATTACCATGAAGCGCAGCGCATCACAAAATAAAATGGCGAAGCCTTACTTTATGTTTGTAGCGGTCAAGAACGGTTCATGCCGAAATGCGTCCCGCTTTTTAAAAAATAAAAACTTGAACCTACACCAGTGAGTGCGGCACCTTTCTTGTTTGACGAGGAAGTACGAGCATCATGTATATATATATATAAGTGATCAAGGTCCGAGAAGGACCGAAACGCGTCATGGCGGAGGTGCTGGGTGAAAAACAATAAAAAATACTGCAGCACGACTTTGGGTTTGCGTCATCTCTGAGGTGATTGAGATCGAATTCCTGTGAGTGAGACGACTTTCAGGATATATATATATATATATATATATATATATATATATATATATATACACACACATATAGTATATGTATATATATACACACATATATACGCATATATATATATACATGAATGTATATTAGCAAAGCCCTCATTTTGTTTGGGAATCAACGATTAGTTCACAACATATTGTGAACACTCCAACAATGTTCTGCGCAGAATAAAAGGAAAATGCGCCCAGCTCCCTCAGGAGTAAATACAGCCAAGTACATATTATCGAGATCATCTCTCCATTTCCAGTGGTTTAGGCCTTGCAGCCTGCCAAGCCAAAATATTTATTGTCGGGCGCACATTTTTAGCATATGTGAGTGGCGCAGCCAGGCCGCCGGCTCGCGAGCAGGTAGGCATCCATTATTTAGCGCGCGCACGCGTATTCCCAGGGCGTCTCTTGGCATGGCGGACCCCGAGCCAGAAATAGGAGCCTCGCCGAACGTAGATCATCATTTACTCCAACAGGAGCCCTGGCGCACCTTTGGAGGGGACGCGCTCATTTGTTATGCGCCGTCATTAGCGCCAGCAGCCAGCAGGACTTTCATTAGAGCCAGAGGTAAGGTCTGTTTTGGCTGCCTCATCAGCATCAGTGAACTGCGTCCCTGCGAGGTTTGATACAATTTAATTAACCTAATTAAAAGCTCTGATTGCAGAGATGATTGGGGTAGCGCCAGCAGCGACTGCATATTTATAACGAGCTGGAAGGGATGGGACCGGCGCCAAATGATATGCATCTGTAATGAGCCTGCGCTCGCGAAGTGCGACTGCGGAACACTAACATTTATTTTTGGCAGCGATGACGAGTTTATCTTCGCCCCGCAAAGTGATTGCGTTTTCCTTCTGCATTTAGATGTTTTATTGATTTGTAAATGATACCGAAAACTCACAGGCAATAATAGCTTTCGATTGGGGGAAGAGACGGATATGAGCTGGGGAGCCACCGGTGCGTTCGTTTGACCAGCTCTTGTGATGACATTCAGGACTGAATCGGTATTTATGTAGAAATAGAAGATAATGGCTGAGGTGTGACCACAGTGTAAGAATAATTAAATACAGTACAAGCAGGTAGAGTTGTTATTGAGTATTTACATAGTCTAGGGAGGTATAGCTTATTTACAGGACTGGGCTGTGAGGGCGTTATTTACTGTTCGGTGGACAGCTTAATCCGTCACAAATGTGGCAAATACCCTGTCCACCATATTACAGGTGCATTTTTGTCTATAGTACTTATAATAAGTCAGACAGGATATACGTCATGTTCTTACAGAGTATTCCATCCGCCAAACTAAAAAAAGGCCCAAATTGAGTCATGGTGTTGAGTTTAGTGGAGAAAAATGAGGCCTAGTTACACTACTTTGAACTTTGCCCCCATGAGATGACAACCAGACATTTGCTGGTGGTAATGACAAATAGTTGCTATATTCTGTGACGTCAGTTCACCTCGGATTTGTTAAAATCACATGGCATACATGGTTTTACCATTAAATGTGAAATGCGTGCAAATGGTGGAATTTTCGGAAATCAGGTGTCCACACCTTATTTATTTGCAGACCTTTTAAGACTGCATAGGTAAAGTCTATGATGTTGCAATAGCGGTTGAAGTGGACTGGTCAGAGGTGGCATGCAGTTCCTTCTCTACCCTCACCAGTGTATTGAGGCCCTACATTTTAGAATCGGTTGCCAACACAACAAGCTCTATTTTTATTGCATGCCCATTCCTTCTCCTCACTGATAGCTACAAAGGGTATTACGTCAAGCTCTAGGACGCGCTATTTGTGGTGGCCGTGTTAGGTATGTGATATCTGAATCCATAGAGTAAATCAGGTCTTGTAACCACTCTCGTTGTCGGC
Organism: Lissotriton vulgaris; assembly: GCF_964263255.1. NCBI lineage: Eukaryota > Metazoa > Chordata > Amphibia > Caudata > Salamandridae > Lissotriton > Lissotriton vulgaris. The sequence goes on from NC_141687.1 coordinate 903,831,344, forward strand.
ACTGGGCCTTTACCCCATCTCATCACCTCTCTTCTTTTTCCCATTAATAGGGGTATTGCAGGACATTTGTGGGTAGAGGTTGGTAAGTTCTTCACAAAACTTGATAACCTGTCAGTGGCGATGGAGCAACAGAATTCAGTAGGACTCCTGACTGCTCCCCCGCTTTGAGCTCCATCCTACATGGAAGACACTGGTAGTCTAAAATGAATATTCTATATTCCGTTTGTAAGTATATTTAAACTCTGAGCTTCTGTCATGTGCGTGTTGGGGTGAACTTTCAGCAGTGCAAAATGGAGCCTGAAATAGAAAAAATATCTAATAATACAACTCCATATTTGGGACCGAAAAACCTCTCAGCTGAACAGAAGAGTCAGTATGTCCCAGCTCAACCTAAGCTGCCCGCCTGCCTAGGCAACGTTATTTATTTATTTATTTATTTACTGGCATTTTTAGAGCGCAACCAAATACCCGTGGGTGTCTCGGCGCTAGACTGCAGTAATGTCTGTCCTAAGGAGAAGTACGGTGAGCTGAGGATGTGGTTACTGGTCAAATAACCAAGTTTTTAATTGTTTCCTAAACTGTAGGAGTGATGAGCTGGATTTGACGTGATGAGGTAGGGAATTCCAGATTTTAGAGGCTGCGGCCGGAAAACGACGGTCGCCCCAAGTAGCTGTTCTGCTGCGTGGAGTGATCAGTTGATTGAGTGTGGAGGAGCGGAGTGTTCTGACTGGATTGTAGAGTTTTAATTGATCTTTAAGGAAGCGAGGCCCCTGGTCCTGCATCACTTTGTACACTATACACATGGCTTTAAACTTTATCCTGTTTTGGATGGACAGCCAGTGATAGGTTCTCAGAGTATCTGAGATGGGGGTGAATTTGGGTTTTTTGGATAACAGGCGAGCAGCCGCGTTTTGTACCGTCTGTAATTTTTTTGTAACTCTTTTTTGTGCGTTTAGAAGAAGGCCATTGCAATAATCAAGGGAGGTAAGAACCAGTGATGTAACCAGGGTCTTGGCGGCCGTGTCAGGTAGAAAAGGCAAGATTTTTCTAATCATCCTGAGTTTATAGTGAGCCGTGGAAGCTACCTTGTTAGCATGAGTCATAAAGTTGAGTTGGTCATCAAACATGACTCCCAGATTTCTGGCCTTAGAGACGGGACAAGGTGGGGTGCCAAAAGTTGATGGCCACCAGGCTGTGGGCCAAGATGGTGAGAGCTTGCCAAAGATGACCACCTCCGTTTTATCGGAGTTTAGCTTTAGGCAGTTGCCTGCCATCCATTCTCCGATTGCCATCATACCAGCTTGGAACCATTCGGCCACCTCCTGACCATTATCCTTAATGGCCAGAACGAGCTGCGTGTCGTCGGCGTATGAGGTTAGGCTCATCCCATGTGCTTTGATGACATTTGCAAGGTCCGACACGTAGATGTTGAAAAGTGTCGGACTAAGGGATGAGCCTTGAGGAACCCCACACGGTAGCGACCGACTGGCAGATTGGAATGGGCCGAGGGTGACCGCCTGCGTTCTGTTAGCCAGGAAGGAGGTCAGTAGATCTTTTGCCGTGGACTGGATGCCCATTTTTTCGACACGGTTGACCAGGATCTTGTGGTCAACCGTGTCGAAAGCTGCAGAAAGGTCTAAGAGCACCAGCAGGGCAGTTCCTCCCTGGTCCCGGATGGTTCTAATATCATCTGCTGCCTTAATGAGAGCCGTTTCCGTCCCATGGTATTTACGGAACCCAAACTGGGTGTCATCAAGCAGGTTATTCCTCTCTATGTGGTCCGATAGCTGTTGGTTCATAGCTTTCTCCGTGATTTTGGCTAAGAAAGGGAGACTCGCTATCGGCCGATAGTTTTTCAGCTCTTGTCTGTCCAGAGTGACCTTTTTTAGTAAGGGCTTAATCAATGTGTTTTTCAGAGCATCCGGGTAAAACCCGGAGCTCAGTATAGAGTTGCAGACATGGGTGATGACAGGGATAATGGTGTCTGCAACCGAAGTTAACACAGAAGTGGGGCAAGGGTCCAAGGCTGATCCTGATTTGACTGAGTTCAGTATGGTCCTGGTTTGATCAGTAGTTAGAGGAGTAAAGCTCGTCAGAGGACTGCTCAGAGAGATCAGAGGAGGGGGGGTACTAGTGGTGCTTGAATCTGAAGTGAAAGTTTGGTAGATGTTATTTACCTTCTCAAAGAAAAACTCAGATAGAGCGTCGCATAGTGATTGTGAGGGTGGAGGTGTTAAGTCTGGTGTGTTACCTGATAATGTTTTAGCTATATTGTATAGCTGTTTACTAGAGTTTTTGGCTAATTCTATATGTTTAGAGAAGAAGAGTTTCTTTGCTTCTGTTATCATGGACTTATAGGTGGCTAGGGCCTTTTTGTATACATCCTTACTTTCGCCATCATAATCTCGTCGCCAGTGTCTCTCCTTGTTCCTTGTTAGTTGTTTTTGTGTTTTTAATTCTTTGGTGTACCATTGGGCAGTAGGAGTGTTCCTATTTCTAGAATGGGACTTGGTTGGTACTAATTCCGAGGTGGCGACCCTCAGCCATTCATGGAATTGATCAGTGGCAACACTGGGATTGTTGGATAGGTCTGGTTTGAGCTGAGTTAATAGTATGTTTAAATTATTGCAATCTAAATCTTTCCAGGCTTTGAAAGGACCAGTCTTAAGATGGGGGGTCTTTTTACTCAACGAGTCTTTGATGGTCATACTAAAGAATATGGCAGAGTGGTCTGTCCAGGTCATCGGGAGAATGTCGGTCACATGTAGATTCTCGATGTTAGTAAAGATGCCATCTAACGTGTGTCCTGCTTGGTGGGTGGGGGCGGCGACTAATTGCCTAAGACCTATTAATTCTAGGTCTGACGTGAGGGAGATGGTATCATTGTCAGCGTGTTGCTCAAGATAGAAATTAAAATCGCCCATAACCGTGGTGGACTCATCAGTGGCTATAGATTCAGTTATCGTCCCCAAGTTGGCCAGGAACGCTGCTCTGGACCCCGGAGGACGGTATAGAAGCACTCCCTTAAAACTGAAGGACGGAGAGAATTTTATTATAAAATGTAGGGCTTCGCATGACAAAGGCGAGATGGGGGAGGTACGAATTTCGAAGTGATCTTTAATTATGATGGCCAGACCTCCACCCCTGTTTTTCACCCTGTCCTGCCTATGGACAGTGTAGCCAGGTGGAGCTGCCGTAACCAGGTCTGGGGCAGATGCCTCATCAGTCCATGTTTCGGTTACGTATAGTACATCAAGATTGTAATCAATAATAAGGTCGGCGATCTCTTGGCAGTGTTTAGGCAAGGATCGCGCATTGATAAGGGCCATGGTGATATGACTTTCCTTACTGCTCTTGATGGCAGGAGTAGCGGTGGTACTTTTAATAAAGTGAATGGGGGTATTACAGTGAGGACAAATAAAGGTAGTACCTGTAGGCTTGAGTGCCGGGTCAATGATGGTGCAGCAGGAGGCGGGCGAGGGGCGAAGTTGCAACAGGGTGCACCGCTGATAAGATATGGGACAAGCAGGGGTTATGGCCCTGGGCCCGGTACTGGCGCGGACGGGCGCAGACGGGCTTGCCTCTGGCGCGCCTCCGGCGCGCCGTCGGCGCGCCCGCTGCGCCCGTCCGCTGCGCGGACGGGAAGCCTTCGTCTTATATCCGACGTGAGGAGGGTGGGAAGCGTCCTGCATCTCGAGCGCCACCCCTCCCTCACCCAAGATGGCCGAACCCTTCTCTCCAGGCGCCCCGGATATCAATGCGCTCTGGGAGTCGGTTCGAGTGGCCAGGGATCCGCTAAGTTATTAAATCAACTACAATAATCAATCCCTATATTACTAAAGGTATTAGGACATGTGCAGCAACTTTTTAAAATCAAGTTTAAACACAGTAAAAATACAATATCGGAAAGTGCAGAGTGCAGAGTTTAAAAATTAAGCACAGCGCCCCCGGCTTCCGCCTCAGGGGAAAGACATCAGTTGAGTCAGCGAGGCAACGCTGCTCACCAGTTTAAGTAGTAGGGAGGGCGGGAAGCGTCCTGCATCTCGGAGCATTAGCACCTTTTTTTAAAAAAGGTCTTATTTAAGGGAATGGATGTATTTAAGAATAGATACAACTGTTTAGGAAGACTAATAACCTTAATAAGTACAATCTTGTCTGTCATAGATAAGGGGAGAGTTAGCCAATTTTCCGATATTTCTTGTGTACAAGTCATTACAGAGAAGTAGCTTTTCCTGAGGACAACGTCCATCCGTCATGAATTTGACCTTCCCGGTATCTAACCGACGTGCCTTTCCCTCAAGGGAAGACTGTACATCAAACTTAGTACTAATCAACGTTCACAGCATCATCATCGATTTACTCTAGGTAACCTGCAGACCTGACCCGCCTCCAGGCCCAAAATTCTCGCAAGTGATCGGGGCTAGAGTCTGCCCTGGTTCTTTAACATAGTTATACATCATCAGCAAATAATGAAATTGATTCCCAAAATGCAGTTCACTGTTGGCACAATGTTCTCTAAGGACACATGCCAGGGGTTCCAGTGGTATCACAAACCGTTAGGGAACTAGAAGGCATCCATAGCAGGTCCTTCTGGAGATGGTTATCTGAGAAGACAATTGGCCATTTATTCTCACAAACACTGGGTGCAGCATACAATCACCTAGCACAGTGGATAAAGCTATCTCACAGGCCAGGCCTCCTATGTACATTAAACAAAAAAAATCAACTCCAAACAAATACCTTCTCAATGTTAAAAACACAGCAGCATCCTAAGATGTGAGCATATGTGGTAGGGTAAGATGAAAGCAATGCGATTATATGTTGTTGACCATCCGGGAATAAACTCTGCCTTGTAAGCGTTAAAGACTGTCCAGACAGTGAGATGCTCTGGTACAGAGCCCGCAATAAAATGAACGCATTCAGAAATTACCTGTTGCACCTCAACACCAAAAGATTTGTCTAACAGGATTTCCAAGTGGAAATGCCACTCGCTTTTACTCGCCTCTAGGGCAAGTGCCTCTCTATCAAGGACAACAAGATAGAGGTCAGCTAATGTATCAGGCAATATTCCCATGAAACTGTGTTCAGGGGCACCATGATGTGCCAATAATCAACACATGGACATCATTTAAGGGTCGCCAGGGATCATGCTTGGCCCTTGTAACCCATAGCACTGCCTTTGCGACACCCGGCCTCAGAGGTAGCAAAAGAAGTGCCAAGACCACTTGAGTGCAACACTTTTGGGGGGTTGGGGTGTCACCCTACTTGTTTTGTGAACATTTTTATAAGTATACTAATAGTGAAATATAGTTTGTTACAGCGTAATAAAAAAACGAAGCACTATGAGATGGAACATGGCCATCGCTTGTAGCTGTGGTAAGTAAAATAAAATGCTTTTAAATACATGTTATGTGCGTTTGGGTGAGATTGTGTTTGTGTGAGAAAGCGTGTGTATGTGTGGGCTTATCTGTATGTGTGAGAATGTGTGAAAGTGAGCGAGTGGGAATGAGTGCTAGGTAGTGAGTGAGATTTAGTACCAATAACTTAGTATAAGTGATTCAGAGTGAGTAAACATGAGAGAGTGAGAGTTACCGCCATGTGAGTGAGGTTGAATGAGAATGATGAATAAAAATGAGTGGGCGGATGTCTTGTCAAGTGTGATGGAGTAGGAGCAAGAGTGAATGACAGTGAGTAAGTCAGCTGTCTCAGTTCTGGGAGGCCCTTATGGGTAGGCATGCGCTCTACAAATTTCCCTGAATGGAATAGAACAGAGTAAGTGTGATGTAGTGAAATGAGTGAGAATAATTATAATTGAGAATGAATGCGGATACGAGTGATTGCTAGTGAGTGTAAGAGAGAAACTAACAGCCTTATTCATGAAGGCTAAATCGGCTCGCAAAGGGCCGGATTCTGAGAATCCGGCCCTTTGCGAGTGCGATTTTTGCATTTGGGATTCAGCATCCCAAATGCAAAAATCGGTAATTGCTAAATCGCTAAATTGCGAGGAATTACATTTAAGGAATCTCTATTTGAGATTCCTTAAATGCAATTCATGAAGCATTTGAAAATTGCGAAAATGCAATTTTGGGCCGCTATTTACCGAGAGGTCAGACCTCTCGGTAAATAGCAAAAACTTAGAAAAATGCTTTTAAAAGCATTTTTCTAAGTTGCATGTTGCACACACACATGTCCTTTGGACATGTGTGTGCGCAACACCTGTTTCAATTTGCATTTAAGGGGTGCTACAGGGTGTCCTTTGGACACCCCTGGCACCCTTTAAATCGCTATCTTATTTGCGAGTAGCAAATTGCTAATCGCAAATAAGGAATACTCCCCATGCATTCCTATGGGCCTTTTGGCCCATAGGAATGCATGGGGAGTTATTCCTTATTTGCGATTAGCAATTAGCTAATCGCAAATAAGGAATCAGTGGGAATCGCAATTATTATTGCGATTCCTACATGATTACCGTTTTGCGAGTCTCAAATAGCGATTCCTTATGATTCGCTATTTGAGCCTCGCAAAACGGCCCGATCATGAATCAGGCTGATAGTGAGTGGAAGTGTGTGAGTGTGAATAAATAGGTGAGACTGAATGAGGGTACCAGTGAGTGTGAGTGAGAAGTATGAGTAAGTTAGAGTAAGAGTGAGTGAAAGTGTATAGCTGAGTTAGTATAGGTGTGGATACTTTAGATTGTGTGTGAGTGAGTGAATGTAAGTGAAAGTGAGTGAGAATGTGATATCATCCTTCTGAGTCTGGCATTGGCCGTGTCATACTGAAGGTAATTCTTGGCTTATAGAGGCCCCCATGGCAAAATGCTGGCACTAGTATACAGGAGGCAATTCTTTGCATGACATACATGTTTGACAAAACACTGGCATTGGCATGCTAAAGATACATTTGCATATGGGGCACCCATGTCAAAAATTCTGGTACTGGCATACTGGAAGAAATTCTTGGTACAATGGGCATCCATGGCAAAAGACTGGCACAGGCTATGTGAAGCATATTTTTGGCATAAAGAAGGAGAACCATGGTGAATGGGAGGGGCAACTACGACACAAGGCTGGCCCTGGCACAATGAACATAATTCTTGACATATGGGGCACCTATAGCACATTTTGAAAACTCTCATGGAGCGTCAAGTTTCATTAGTGTGGCACACCACGAAAGACCTTGAATATTTAAGGCGCACACTTTCAGAATGATGGCCTTTTAGCAAATTTATGTGCAAATTGTGCTTTAAATGGTCAATTTAAACCCATTATATTAAATATTTTCTCGGGATGAGAATAAATCCCCTCTAACCATCTCTTGCACAAATCGGGCTCACGTTCTTTGATAATTTGCTAAAAGTATGTGGGGCCCGATGTAGGAGCCTTAATACCGGTCGGAAACGGCCGATTTCGGCCGTTTCCGACCGGTATTAGGCTTTAGAGATGTAGGGGACGTTTTATTTAAGAATCGGTAATTTTACAGATTCGCTAAATTTACCGATTCGATAAAATACCGAATCGGTATTTTTACCGAATCGGTAAATTCCACATGTAGGTGGCACTGACAACAGTGCCACAGGCCTTTAGGAGTCGGTATTTTACCACCCAATCCAATTGGGTGGTACAATACCGAATCCAGGTGTGCATGCACATCTGTGCATGCACACCTGTGCCATGTGACACACAGACATGCCCTTAGGGCATGTATGTGTGCCACATGGCACACATGCCTGTAATTGGGGTGCCAGAGGGTGTCAAAGTGACACCCCCTGCACCCTTGCAAAATTCGGTATTTACCTATTCGGTAAATACCGATTCGGTAATGCCCATTGATTCCTATGGGTTTCAATGCCCATAGGAATCAATGGGCATTACCGATTCGGTATTTACCGAATCGGTAAATACCGATTCCTTCCGATTCGGTAATTACTTACCTACATCTGCCCTGCTCTTTTTTACCACTTCTTAAATACCGATTCGGTATGAATCGGTATTTAAGAGGTGGTAAAAAAGATTTACCTACATCGGGCCCTAAGTCCCATGACTTTCAAGGATCACCAGCGATAGCTGCAAGAACTGAAGATAAACAGTGTCTTTTGAGAGCAGTGACTTTCTGCAGCTTCAACTGGGACTGGTACATTACACTTCATATTTTATAAAACTAAACACATTCAGCTGTGCAATGCAGCCTCTTCTGGCTAAATAAAAAGACGAACTAGAAAACAAATACATTTCTAAGCAAGTTGTTGCTATGTTTCATTATTGTGAATACATGGAAAATGATGCATTTGAATAAAACGTCCACCACTGCGCTTCACATGAGTGAAAATGCCTTGCAAATTATCATAAATCAAAACGTATGAGCAATAAGGGATAATTTAAGTCAATAGCATAGTTCATATTCAATATAATGTCTGTATTAATTAGTAAATGTGGACTTAAATACTATTGTTTTTTCTACTCTCCCTGTGATTTATCAAGAATATTCCTCGTTGTGGTTCACTATGGCCACTTTTAGATTATTCAAAGAAATAGTTTGGCACACCATAAAATGTTCAACGAGCAATATCAGAGAGGTCAAAAAATATATCAGTAAGCCATTATGTATTCTTTTCTTTCTTTATTTTCAGTCTTCACAAAGTAGCCAACGCGTTTCGTCCAAAGGACTTCTTCAGGGCGAATTGATGGGATGTAGTGTAGTATACAGGATTTTATCAGTTGGAACAAATTTCTCCAGCTATTAAGATGGCACCTGTCTCCAGATGCTGGGATGGCAGCTATCCTTTTATTTTTGTGGTAGATTGAACGGGTTTGTGAAAGAAGAATATGTTCCAGCGCAAAGGGATATCAAATGCGCATCCGCACAGGTGATGAAAGTGTTCACCTTCGCCAGGTTGGTCTTGAGTGTTGTCTCCTCGGGTGTCGTCTCGTAAAGTTTGCGGTATAAATAATTTACATTCCCAGTGCTGTTCTGTGGTTTATGGCACTATATCCTCTTCAGATGAGCGCATCTTTTTTGTGTAATACAAAGTGAAATAACTAATGTTCTCCTGGCATTTGGTCTCAACACAATATAGTTGACACCTAAAATAGGCATTGTTCTGTACTGTAATGCTATATTAATCTTTATGAAACTTCATTGATTGCCAATTATTGTGATGTCATCAAGGTTAATGTCCTGTGACATCACTTAAGGAGAAGATTCAGAGTCAGACGCCACATAATGCCTTTAAGGTCAAAGGGTGAGTGATGTCACTTGTGCCGGCCCGGCATTTCGGTGAATAGAAGCCCATGATCAATTATGAGTTTATGTTCTGCATCAAGGACTGTCGAGTAATATGTGTATTCTTTGTCACTGGCATGTCTGCCTCAACAAATATAAACAGCTCATATTGGTCTAAATCTTATTGTGGGATACATCACTGAAAGTTATGCAAAGTTCACCGTCTCTGAAGACCCATTGTCAATTAGTGACATTACAACATCTTGAAATATGCATAGAGACTTACTCGCCATCTTTCCTCATCAAAAGTGAGGCCTCAGACAGGACATTTTTACTCGGAGAGAACCCAAAATACACGAACACCTGTGATCTATGGAATGACAGTGCTGTATAGGGATAACTGAAAATGTGTATATTCTTTTTGTGGGTAATGTGTAGTCCTGCTGGGTATACCATGGCATATACCAGGGGTTATTGCTGACGTTTGTTTGTCACCGGAAGAACGCTATCTGGTTTCTTGTGCTGTCATTGTAAAGCTTGAAAAAATGAATGGGACACGCCTTTGTATGGGAGAACACAAGGAAGCTCAGGTGATGACCTAAGGAGGGAACAAGAGGCAGTCGGGCGCTAGAAGATGGTCAACCTCCAGTCAGAACATATATCACAAAAAGAGACCACTTCTAGAGTGTGACACGCCTTTGTATGCCACGCGTCTTATTTAGAACCTGCTGGGCTGTTTGTCAGGGAGTTGAGGACTCTCTGTCCCATTTAGAGACCCCTGCCTGCCTCTTCATGGCAGAAGCTCCCCTTCACACTTTGCTGAATGGGTACCATATTTAAAGCACCAACTGTGCAAACTTTTTTGTCAAGAGAAAACAAACTTGCAAAGCGAAAGTTTATTTTGTCTGAACAAAAAACAAATGGTCCGCTAGGCAGGTGATTTTCTCCCTGCATTTGGGGACATTTACCATTTTCCCTACCCAAATGACAGTGGTGCCACCCTCAGTAGGGTGGGATGGACACTACTATCATCCTGCTCTCCTTTGGTGGATGGAGTACTAGGTCAGCAGAGGCGCCACTGATGATAAACTAGCAGTTCCCCCAAATCTAAAAAGAATGGGGGAACAAGAGATTTAGCAGAAGGACCACTGGTGTACACTGTTCTTCACATACTGCCAAACTCTAAATGACACTCTAGGACTTTATTCTGCCTTCTCTCATGCAGAATGTTGGTGTAGTAATGGTAGTTCAGGATACGTCCCAGAATAGGTCTCGGGGGAACTACAGGTACTGGGCTTGGCGTCAATTCCCAATGTACTCTGTCGACAAGGAGCACTGCAGAGAGTTCACATTTGTCAAAAAGCTCTCCCAGCATTTAGTCTATAAATGCTTGCGTCCTGCTTGTGTTTGTAGTCTCCAGAACTTCCAGAATGCAAATAATATTTCTCCTGCACCCACCCCCCCAGGGCCGGTGCAAGTGTTTCTCGGTAGCACCTCCCCCATCACCCCCTCCACCCCCCACCCAACCTGAATTGCCAGGGTTGGTTTAAGTTCCCAGTCCGGCCCTATATCTATCTCAATGTCTAATATCCATTGTTCCACCATGTCCATGCGGTCCCCCTGCTCGTCCAATCTTGCCTTCATATGATCCACCCGAATGAACAAGGTGTCTATTTTCCCACCAATAGTGCACAGACTCGTTTGTGTATCAGGGAGAAATTCTGATCCATGATCTGCCTCCGCACTTAAAATGTTTCAGATGCATCCCTCCATGGCATCAGTTTCCACCATTCCCACTGGCCTTTCCCCGCCACTAACACTGCGCGGATATGCATGCATATAGCATGTCCGGCCCCATCTATGGCTGGACTGTTATCATTGAGGGTGTTCATTCATCTGTTGCCCTCCCTCAGATTCACTCTCCCAGAGGCCTCCTCTCTCAGTGCAGTCACTGGTGCACCAGACGTTTACATGGCTGTTCCACGAAGCATCATATACAAGGCAGAGTGAGGTTGGTAGGGACACAGCCCCAACATTTAGAAACATTCAAATGCCAGGTGTCAAATTTTCCTTTCTCTGAGGTAAATAAAATGAATGCTAAACAGTTAACATCCATTATTTAGAGTTGAAGTTTGTGCCAAGCAGCCATTATTAAGCCTGTTACAGTACAAAGTAAAATTGTCCAATCCGTGCTATATATAAATGAAGTCATATATAAGGAGGGGGAGTTATATATTTACACCAACATACTGCGGCGGCCATTGGCAATACTTAAGGATTGAGGGACTACACCTGATTCTGTGAGGGGTACAAATCAAAGGTTGTCATTGAGACACATGGCGTTTGTTGACACTTTGAAGAAGGCACCTATCTTATGAGGGTCATACTAGAGAACACTGGAGTGCTAGTTCACAGTTCTCTGCTGTGAATCCTCTGCTAGTGCTCTGAGAAAAAGCCCTCCTAAGTGACCCCAGCTTCCCAGGGTAAGGGAAATCTCGAGAAGTCGTCTTACTTGTCCAAAGGCATGTCTGTTTCTGGTGTCTAGATCTCCACACTGCGACCTAACTATAGGCCTTGTTGTCAGTACTGCTGCAGCTACAGTGGCACTAGGCCTGAGGGGCTCCAAGGTTCCACGAAGCCCCAATTATAACACCTGTCCACTCACCTCAGGGCAAAGGACCTATTTTCCGTGCTTGCGTTAAAGCCCATGGCACAATGCTGTGCTCTTGGGTCTGACCTCAGTAAACTCAAGGAGATGATGGACAGAGCGCTGAAACGTTCCAGACACTCACCCCCAGTCACAGATCTGGGTTGAATCCATCATCGTTCTTTAGCTCACTTCGCCACCCTAGTTCAGGCCCAGCCATGTGCAAATCAGTCTTGACCCTATACCTCATGGGAACAGTCCAGCCCAAAATGCCAAGCCAGGTCTTCCCTAAATCGGAAGCAAGCATCCTGGGACCCGTTTCGGTGTAGCCCCCCTCATCGTCCAGGCTAACTTGAATCCAGTGGGAAAGTGAGCAAGGGACCCACGTCTGGGCATACCCTGCCAACTTTAACATGGGGCACAGGGTCAAGACTGATTTGCATATGGCTAGGTTCAAACTGGAATGGCACGGGAGCAAAAATACGATGGATTTAGGCTCAGATCTCTGTACTGGGGTGAATGTGTGGCATTGATGAGCATTTTGTCCATCAACTGTTCTTTTTGCGCGTGGGTCTGACCTCAGCAACAGTTCGTTTGGTTCCGGGCCACAGACACACGTAGAGGTCAGATCACCTAATTTGCCCGAAGGATATATTTTGCTCCATGATGAATATTTGTATGATTGGGATTTTTGTCTTCATTTCTTTGTTCTGCAGTCAATGTTGTTTTGGTGCAGCCAAATGCAAAGCTCGTCTTTTGTGCATTTTGTCTCGTAGATTTTTGCGGCCCCTAAAGACGGTTGAAGCCACGTAATTTTAATGGAGCGCATTTGTCAGAGACCAAACAAAACGGCCCCACCCGAGAAGTTTTTGAAAACGGGTCCGTCGTTTTTTGAGATTCTCGCTCTCGCGCCTGACAGCTGAAACGCCTCTTCGGTAGCCATAAGGAGCGCGCGTGATTAGCACCTACGTTCACACTTCACAGCGCTCATCCAGGAGCGGTGCCGCCTAGGGCAAGGTACAATGCAGGAGGGAGGACAGGAACACAAAGACGGGGAGCGAAGCAGTCCCTGACAGATGGGAAGTTATCAAAACAGTGTTCATTATTGTAGGAAGTAGGCATTCAGTCTCTAATGCTGAGTAATTGGCCAGCGATGCCACCGTACGATTGTTTTTTCTCCTATTGAATAGGGGCATTAAAAATGATAGCTCGTAGACGCGCACCCTTACCGGAAATCCAATTATAAAGCTTCCATGCATTAGTTATTATTTTTTTTCATTATCCTTTAGTTCATTTTGGAGGAAAAGTAGGTTAAATTTTGGTTTAGTTTTCATTTCACGCTTTTTAAATTCGTTTTGGCTAAGAAATGTGAGATAATTCAACATAGCCTTCATTGTTTTGTCTTCTGTATCATTGCTCCCTTTCAAAGAAGGGAGACTCCGATAGACACAGACCTTCCAACTATATTCCCCTCCCCTTTCTTAGGACGACAGCGCAAGCAAAAGAGTTGCGTAAGACATATTGTGGGCTTACCAATTACATACATGAGCTTGCATCCTGCCCATTACTCACTAATAGTTGCCCTTACAGTCTCTCTAATTTGCTTGCTTTTCATTGGATGGCTTTCCTTGTTTGAGCCTGCCAGTCTTGTGGTTGTTCCACCCATGGAGCATAGCTTCTTTACCACATCTTTGATTGGCTTCAGTGCTTCCTCTGCTCACTTTTACTAAACTACTTTTTAGGTCCTGCCTACTAAACCTCTCTTTTTCTGTCTGTTGCGAGACATACTGTTAACTAACAGTGGGCTTGAAGCCCACCCATTGCTTACCATTGGGCTTCATTGTCCATCTCATTTGCTAGCTTCTTAATCATTACCGTGTGTGGGCTTTCCTTCCTCTTCTTGTGTTTGTCCCTTGCCTGGAGCATGGATGTATTACTGTGCTCTTACAGTGCTTGCTTTTTCAGGCGCTGCTTATCTTGTTTTTTAAACATTCTATGAGAAAGCATGTGTTGCCCAGCTGTCTCCCTAGTGTCTTTCTCTTCCCTTGTCTGAACTGCTCTTTCTCTCACCCATGTGCTTACACCAGCCGCTACAGGTAAGAGTGGTGGGGCCAGGTGTGGGGGAATTCCGATTTACGACCACAAGGGAAAATTAAATAAATAATTCATTTTCCCTCATAGTCATCTCTCGAAATACCCCCCACCTGGCCCTACCGCTCTTACCTGCAGTGGCTGCAGCTGGCTTACACCCTACTGCCTCTGTGATGCACTAGGCCTCATGTGCTCCCCTACCTGGGTTGCTTTCTCACCTGTCTTTCTACACAATTTCAGCTTCAAATACTATCTCTCACCCATTTGTGTTTCTCCCCAATCCATAAAGTTCCATACTGCTCTCCATCTTGCCAGTTTGCTCTTTACCCTGCACCCTCTATATTGCTTCCCCTTGACCCATGCCCGCTGTGCTGCTTCCAGAGCCCACGTTGCTGCTGCCACCACCGGCTACCCATGTTGATTCCGCACCCTCTGCCCTTGTTTCGCTCTACTGTGTGTTGCTTCTGCAGCCCCACCAGTGTTGCACCCCCACCCTCCATCTCCACCAAGCATGTGTATATGTTTTCTTTTCATTTGCCGATCATAGTTGGATTGGAAAATAAAAGTTAAAAAAAACCTGTGCCATTTTGTAAGTACGTGCATGCATGGTGCGTGCCTTCAAAATGACACAATAGGCCTTTTTTTTATTTATCCATGCCCAAGGCATCAGACCTATGGGTTTAGTCAATGGTTCTTAACTATGAAAAAGCCAACAGGCCCCAAGGGTGAGACATATTGGCTTTACCAATGCTTGTTTCTTTTTGTTTAAGATCTCCATGAGTGTGTGTGGGCTTCCCAGCTGTCTCCCTATTCGCATTTCTGCACCCCCTCCATGTTGTTCTCCCTTGCCAAAGTGCTTCTCTTACCCACCCACACTCGTGTTGCACTCTTTCGCCCATATTCTTCTCCCCTCCCGCGCTCCACATTCGTGTTTTTTGCACATGTTTTCTCCTTTGTGTTGCTTCCCCCATGTGTGCCGTGTTGCTCCACCTCCCTGACTGAGCCTTAAGATTTTCTTCTTCTTTATCTAGCATAATGGAGGCTAAACTATGTAGAAGGACTATGCAGTGACACTGGGCTTCTTGATGACCTAGAATGGGAGATACCAGACACTGATGAATGTCTATGCAGTGATGCAGCCTGGATCACAGACGTAAATAACAGGTTTCAGTTATATTTGAAGGGGTTCCTTAAGAGGGATGAAAGAGGTGGGCCTCTGAAAACGGGGTGTGGCCAAAGAAGCATACCTATGAATCTTTTCCAAGAGGCATGACCCTGTGATTAAAGGCATGGCTTAAACATGTTAACTAAAACACTGTGCTAGCTGACAAGTATTTAGTGCCTCCCAGTGAGTTTTCCATTATTGAAACCAGGCCCTTAATATAGTACACCTAAACACGGCAGACTTGCTGGCTTTGCTAATGCATGTTAGCGGCATACAATAAATGAGTAACAGCAATGATTTTCTTATGAATAATTATATTTGAAAATGTTTCTATTTTGAAAATGAGTCTGAATTAAAAATTACTATTGTCTATGGAAGGGGTGGTGGTCTTCTGAGAGCCTCAATCACTCCTGTTCCCCCATCACCACTTTCCTCTGCAATCTCTCTCTGTTCGACACATATGCCCTTTTTTCTCCGCACACGTTTGTGAAATTCTACATCTGCATAGCTCACACATCCTCTCCTCTTGAGCACCATATTTTGAATCCGACAGCTTCTTTTCACCTCTGACTTTCACCATTCCCCATCACACGAATGCTGCATTTTCTTTTCCATTAGCTTTCTCCGTAATTTAACACTTGCACATTTCCCCTTAGAATCAAAATTACAATTGGCACATGTATGACCATCGAGCTCTGTGTGCTCTTCTGAAAGGCCAAGAAATGTATGTGCATTTAGTCTGAAAACCTTTGTGACCCACGAAAGGCATTGTGAGCTACCTGCACTGTCTTCAGACTCAAGTCCAGCGCTCTCAATCGTGCTCCATCACAAACACCCGCCCCACCACCTGAATATCCCAGACACTTGGAGGTGACTCAGTTTGCAGTATGCACTCTGCGAGAGCCACAGACTGCATAACAAGTACAGATACACACATATGAAAAAAGCATTTAGGGAATGCAAGATGAAGTAAAAACACATGAAGTAGAAACTGACTGCATTGCTGACTTGGATTACCTTAATGGTTTTTGCAGTCATTGTTGAGAAAATGATCAGCGTTGTGGGAGATAAAGTTAAGGAAATGAATATAGGGCCCACTAGGGCACCATCTTAAGGTCAGATTTTAGACCGAGCAGGACTTGACCCACTTGAAGTCCTAAATTGACAGATACTCTTATACATATATTGGAGTGATAAAGAAAAATGTAACAAAACTTTTGTTTTCATGAGGTTTTTGGTTAAAATAAGTACAAGCCAGTATTTTTGCACCAAAAATGCCAACATGCAACATTATAAAGGGTTTCTGTTTGATCATGTTGCAGTAATATGATTTGGACATTGAATTAAACATTACCAGGATAAACACACAATGGAAATGCCAGCCTAAACCATTTAACGCTATTGGGCACGAACAGCCAGTTCCAAACTGCAACTATAGTCAACTGGATAGTTCTCTGTTACAGGTCAGTTGGTATCTGAATACCCATAAAGCAGCAACTGAATCAGCTGGAGATGTTGAAGGCGGAAGTAAGAAGCTTTTACTGAGAAGATGTGTTTTTTGTAAGAGGATCTGGCAGTTCTAAGGAGAGCAAGGTGGGCAGGTGTAGGGTGTTGTCTCCATGTTCTTTCCACTAATCTGAGTGTGCGTCTTTCTCTATTAAGGTCGAGGGTAAACCATGATTTGGAGGGGTTGTTTTTTAGCGTTTTACTTTTCAGCGGGGTAAGCTCATCTAAGACCTCTGCAACAGTTTTGTTAAAGTGTTCCGTGAGTTCATTTGGATTTGAAGAGGGGGGGGGTTGAGGATGAGTTGGGATTGGAGTTTCAGTTCAAGAGTGCCGGGAGGGATTTGCTTATGATTTCTGCTCATAATTGTAGTTTTGTTGTTTTTAATAGGGGCAGGTGGGGTTGGAGGGGAGATTGTGAACAGAATGAGATGGTGGTCAGACCAGTCGATAGGGATGATGTTGGTTAAGGATGTCAGATCAGGGTTGGTGATGATGGCGTTAAGAATGGCTCCTTTTGCTTGTGGTCACTAATCTCAAGAAGGTTATTGAGAAGGTTGATTGTGGTGTCATCAGGTTCATTCCAGTGCAGGTTAAGATCTCCTAGGAAGATATTTTTGGAGTTGGAGAGTAGGGATTTAGTTAGAAGGTCCGAAAGTTCTTCAGCAAAAGGAAGGGGTTCACCAGGAGGGTGATAGATATTATGAAGTCGTATTGGGGGGGAGCTTTTCATTTTAAGTTCGGCTCCTAAGTATTCAAAGGTTGAATAGTCGTTGTTGGTAATTGGGGAGAGTTGAAGTTCTTTTTTCAAATTATTGCTAGTCCTCCACCTATTATTTCAAGTCTGTCTTTTCTGAGAGTAGAGTGGCCAGGGGGGGCAAGAAGGTCAAGGATTGGCGTGGAGTGGTCTTTGAGCCAGGTTTCGATGAGGAATGCGATGTCGGTATTTTCATTAAGAATGGTTTCAGAGATTTCGGTTGCATGCCGGACGGCCGAGCGGCAGTTCACATGCATGCAGTTGAGGGGTTTAGGGTTGTTGCTAGTGACGGGGAGTAGTTGAACGGAGGTGAGTTGAGGGGGGTCTGGGGGAGTTAGGATAGTTGGGGGTTCTGTTCATCACCAGGATAACAGGGATCTTGGAGTGAGGGGGGGGCAGATCTTTAGGCGAGGGTTTGTTAATGTATGTGTTGCAAAGGATGGAGAGATCATGGGGGGAGTAGGTGTTCGAGGTTCAAGGGGGTCTGTGGGAGCGGGGTAGGAGAGGCGTTGTTGACCATTGCTTGAGGTATGGAAGTTTTCGAGGGCTACACCTAGGAACATACCATTGAAATTTAGATCTGATAAACCCTGGGCCTGAGTTGTATAAGGCCTTGTCAGCTAATCATAAAGTCTTATATAGAATTCATTACCGGCCTTGAAACCAGTGGAGTTTAGACAGTTCCTGAGAGACAGACTGGTATTTAGGAAAATTAAGAATAAGAAGGGCAGCCGTGTTATGTACAGTCTGAAACTTGTAGAGAGACCTCTGATTGATGTTCAATTATAGCAAGTTACAGTAATCAATGGATGAAGAAATCAATGCCAAAACAGATTTCTGCAAAAGAAAATGGATAAAAGGAACATTTTTCTTAAGCATTCTGATGACAATGAAAATTAGGATGTAACCTGTGGTAGCAAGATCCATTGCCAAAAAGAAAAACTTCGGTCTTATCAGCATTAAGCTTAAAGCAATTTGTTTTCATTCAGAGACTTGGTTCTCACATTTAATTATGAAAATTATTTGCTACTTCTTGTTTATTGCTACGAATGGATACTGTCATCTGCGTGTCATCTGCGTATGACACAACAGAAAGACCAAACGATTGAATCAGATGCGCAAGAGGGGACAATTAAATATTAAATAGTTTAGCGTTTAAGGATGATCCTTGTGAGTTAGGCTTAGTGATAAAATTGTTTACAGCGACAGTTTGGGACCTGTCTGTCAAAAAAGGAGCTGAGCAATTTAAGGACCTTGTCTCTGACCCCTAGCTTGGCTCGATGGGCAACAAGTGCAAATGGCTGATGGTGAGTGTAAATGTATCTGAGAGGTCTAGCAAAAAAAGGGCTGCCTTACCGTCGCCAGCAACAATTATTCTAATGTTGTCTGCAGCAGTGACCAAGGCCAATTTCTTACTGTGCCCGCTTCTAAAACTGGATTGTGATGGATCAAGGAGATCATGATTGTCCAGAAATGTCATGAGTTCTTGATTGAGAGCCTTTTGCAAAACCTTTGCCGACATGGGCAAAGGGATATTGGGAATTAGTTCTTTAAGTCTTGAGGGTCAGTCACAGTATTTTTAATCAAGTGAATTACCGTGGCCTTTTCCATGCTCCAGGATATTTTCCGGGATGTGATAAACAAAGTTAAGGTGTTTAGCAATGATGTTAGGTACAAGTTGCAGGATCATAGGGTGGCAAGGATAGAAAGGAGCACCACATTTTGTGGTGCAAATAATATCCTGCTCTTGCTGTTCCATAAGAAAGACACATTTTATAAGAACAGGTCCAAAATTTACACTTGCTACAGAACTGGAAAAAGTGTTAGTGACTGGTTGGATTCTTGATACATATTATTCACCTTCGACCGGAAAAAATCTACTCGATTGTCACAGAAAGACTGCGAGATGTTATTGTTATAAGAAAAGTTCTTTAGAGGGGTTTCTGGTAGAATGTATCTTGAAAAAAATATTTAGATCTCCTTTAAAAATAAGGGCCATATTTATTAAGGGAGTCAGTCGCTTTTGTACCACGCAACGTGGCTCATAAGCAACGCAACCCCTAAGGTGAGATTTATGAAGTTACGCAAGGCCCCCTTGCATGGCTCTGAGTGACTTCATAAATCAGCAGTAATGCAACGCAGCGCAAATCGCTGCGTTGCATTACTCTGCCCCAAGAAGGTGTTTCATGGGTGGTGAGTTGGCGTTCCCTTGGAAAACCCATGGATTTTGAGGCATTCCCAGATTTACCATTATTTGTAGACCTGGGAATGCACCAAAATGCTACGCTTTCCCAGGGAACATTAACGGGGGGAAATATCTTCATTTTGCCTCCTTTTTTCCTCTTTCTTTGTGTGATGCATTCTGCAGCACACATAGAAAGAGGAAAATGCCTCAAGGAATTGTTTTTGCATAGGATGCTGGTGCCCCTTCCTGCACAGAAACAAGCCTGCTTACAACGCAGGCATCCTAGCACCATGGTGAAAGAGTGCCTGCATTGGCCAGCGTTGGGTCTACAAGGCAGGAATCCACCATACTGTGATAAATACAGTGCATTCCTGCCCTTTCCCTGTAATGCAGCAAAGCAAGGTGACTTGCTGTGCTGCGCTGTGTTATAATTTAATAAATATGGCCATAAGTGTCTTATAATTTGCAAGTGATTTATTTGTACTACGATTTCTCCAAAGGATGATACTTTTACACAATTTTTGCTCCTTTCTCTGGCATTGCCTCTTAAATAATGTAGTATTTCCTTTCTGTATGTTTTTACCCATTTTGAAATGGCTTCTTTTAGAGGTGCTTTTGAGTCTAGTGCTGCAGTAATCCACTAGGAATATTTTTGGGTGGCCTGAACGACATTGTAACAATCAGGGGCAACCTAGTTGTCGGAGTTGAGTGCAGCTTATTTTAGGGGATTTCAGACCAAACACGGGTTTGGCTGCTCTGACAGTGGGAACCTGAGAATAGATTTTTACCGGAATATTAAGGTTGAAACTGAGCACCTTGTGATACGACCAAATGAAAGGCAAAGCAGCATTAAAACTTATGGTCATATTTAGAAGGGGATTGCACCACCAGAATATCACAATGTCTGATGTTCCGGTGGCGCAATGCCCTGGCCACATTTACAAAGTGGTGTCAAAGGTGCGTGTAATGGGTGTTGCTGTGGGTGTTCCATCGCAACATCCATTGCTTTTTGACGCTGCCTCAGATTTAAAAGAAGGTGTAAATCTGAGCGAGCACCAAAAACTAATGCTACACAAGAGCAGGTGTTAGATTCGCGCAACAAGGAGAAATACTTTTCTTTCTCCTCCTTTTTGCTTTTTCTGTGTGTGCTGAATTTTGAAGCACACATAGAAAGACCAAAATGCCATTACTTATTGTTTTTGTGCAGGAAGGGACACCCTGATATGAACCACCCCTATGTGAGTAACCAGGAGGGTTTCAAGGTCCTGAAGAAATGCCACAATCTCTAAGACACAAAAGGGCATGAAACATATTGACCATTAACCTTGTCTAAACACTTGATGAAACTAATAGATTCTCTTCGTACAAGTACTATAGGTTTTTAATCATGACATGGAACCCGCTAATTAAAGTTGGTTCAGCTGGTTCCCATAGTTATTTTTAAATTTACCTATTCTCCATATTCTACTCAACTTTGTATATACACCTCACTTTCCACACACACCCACTTAATTATCGGCCAAGATCACAGGCAAACGATCTCCGGCAAATAGTTCATTGGGCATTGCAGCACTGGCTCATCAAGGAGCTGCCCTATGATTAAGCATGACATCCCCCAGGGTGTGTGAAGGTCCTTGCTCCTTATAGAAACTATCCCTTCAGAAGAAGTTTAACATTAATAATTCTAGCCTGAGAGTGTGAAAAAGATGGCAACTTGATCAGGCTCACTCTAAGCAGCTTCGACCTGCCACCCCTGGTACCAGTAATCCTGTACAACACCCAGTGGCTGCCCCGCCGGTAAAAGCAGAGGAGCGGTTGCATCATCACCATTGCAGATTCCATTGTCTCAACCCAGTAGTTTATCTTTTTATGATCCACTCTAAGCAGGCCCACGTCGATCGCCAATGCGTCCAGCTCTGGTTCAAAGACTGAATTTGTGTCTCTCTGACTGCCAGTAGTAGTGCCTCAGATTTGGCTATATAGGCCTGTAGGTTGGTCTCCACCGCGGAGGCGGGGGTGTTGTCAGTGGTGGCCGCCACAGGTAATGTCAGTGGGATGGTGGGGCGGTGGGGCAGGGTGGGTGGCGGGAACTCGACATATGACGGGATGAGCTAACGTAAAATAAAAAAGAAATAAAACCACGTATCTTTCGCTCGCAGCATCACCGACTCGCCGATGCTGCGAGCGCAAGGTAAGTGCGAACATTTTTATGTTCTCGGCAAAGCTCTAAATCATTGATGGAGACACAACACACTTCTTAACGACACCTCAGGAGGCCTGTGAGTGTCTGAAGTCAAAGGCAGTATCCGCATCCTTCAATGTGCAGCCTTTGGGGATGGATGGACCACGGTGCACCTTAGACAGAGGAGGGACAAATGGCAGTGGA
Organism: Lissotriton vulgaris; assembly: GCF_964263255.1. Taxonomy (NCBI): domain Eukaryota; kingdom Metazoa; phylum Chordata; class Amphibia; order Caudata; family Salamandridae; genus Lissotriton; species Lissotriton vulgaris. Next base: position 903,853,297 of record NC_141687.1, read on the forward strand.
GCAGGCCTACAGAGGAACAGGCCACTAGGAAGAGAACCCTGGCTGTCCCGGAGCTTGAGCTCAAATCGAGCTTGGCCGAGGGCTCAAACTTGCCTGCCTCTTTGTTGCAGGGTGGTATGGAGCCTAAACTCCTGACCAACATAGCAGTGGAGCTCACAGACGGGGGCGGTGGTCACCCCTAAGATGGCTGATGCTATAATTTGATCACATCATGTTGCACAGGTTTAAGATTGTGGGGGTGGGAGTCAATGACTAGCTGCTCCGCTGTTTGAGGTAGGCTGCATGATTACTTTGTAGTGGGTGCAGACTGTCTGCTTGGCTGCAACATTTGTGCTTAGGCATCCCCCAGGCTCCATAAAGGAGTGTTATTTTTCTAGATTCAAATTGCAGTGTTTGTGGCTGTGGATCCGTTGGCCTTTCAGCCTGGAAAAGAGAGTTGAGAAACTGTTTATGTTTACTCTGGATCAGTGCATTGAGCTTTCAAGGTGAAAAGTAGCTTGAAGCTGTTAGGACCCAAGACCAGTGATCTTTCCATTGGTCCAAGTTAGTCCCAGTAAAAGACATCTATACTTCACCATCTCATGGCGGCCGACATACAATTTCCTGACTTGCGTATAGCATCACATGTGAAACAATACCACATCCACACATACCTCAAACGTAGACACATATGCTTTGCCTGTCTCCAAAATACCCACCTCACCACTCAGGAGCTCACAAAACTCAATAAGTGGTGGCGGGCGCTCCTATAGGTACCTGCTATTCTAAATATACCAGGGGGGTGTTTGTCTGAATTGCATTAGGATTACCCTTCGTAGTCCATGACTCAACGATGGACCAGGAGGGCAGATATGTCACTGCAGAGGGATTTTTGAATGATTACCTGGTCATGCAGGTGGCACTCTATGCCCCCCCAATGTTGGGCTGGCAGCGTTGTTGTGCAGATTGAAATCAGCCCTGATCCACTACAGCAATGGCCCATGCCTCTCAGGTGGGAATTTTATTGTGTCCTCAAGGTTTACCTGGATATATCGACCCCTCCCTCCAGGACATGTAAGCAAGAGCATCTTCTTGATCCATATGGCAGTGGGCTGGAGGAGTGGCACCAACACCACCCTGGGAGAGAGAATACTAATTTTACTCAAGGCTAAATACCTTACACACCAATATTGATGTATCTTTTTATAACCCTGAAGCAAAGTTGAGGGAAATAAATGTAGAATATCATGGGTGCACACTGTCGGACCAAAAGCCCCTGGAACTCTCCCATCAGTGGGGCCTGCCACAATCACAGCTAGAAATGGGGTGGCTCAATGTGGAGGCATTGAGGGATCCCAGATTTCGGGAGGATAGGGGTAGGCATAGATCACAATTTTGTAAAAATGGCTGTACTGTTTTGGGCCTCACAGTAGAATGGGATGCTTTCAAAGTGGTTATAAGGGGTCTGTGCCTCAAGACCATGTATGGGGTGAAAACATCTTTGCTGAGGGAAATGGGTAACTTTGAGGAAAAGCTCCTAGGTGTTAAACTAGAGGTGGTTCATGACCCTGAAGTGGTGCAAAAACTTTCTGAATGTAAATCAGAATGCAAAGGCTCCTGGATAAGCTGGGGCATATTGCATATAGTGAATATATTGCCCACCAACATATTGAAGGCATTGAGGCAGGGAGGTTACTGGCTTGGTTACTGCATTCAGAGCAGAATATCACTCCCATTAACAAAATCAACACATAGAACTGGGATATTGATTGTCCCCAGGAACGTATTAATGCCACTTTTAGGGACTACCTTTTTTTTTTTTAGGTCCTCATTTCACCATTGGCATTTGCAAAGTGAATAATAAAAGCCCGATCATAGAACCTTTGAGGCCTTAGACCAGCCTCATCTCTTTGCCCCACGATATCAGAGGTACCCACACATTGTTATTACCCTTATCTGCCAAGCCCATATCCAGACCCGCCATGCCTAATGCTGCACGCAGCCAGTTTTTGTAGAGAGGGGGACTAGGATCCTTCCACAGTTTGCAGATCTCTCTGCGAGCGATCAAGATCAGACAGAAGAACAGGCCCACTTATGTCGCAGATAACGACCTTATGAGATCCATATCCAATCCAAACAGAACTAGAGCTGCATTAAGGCACAGCTTAACTTTAAAAATACTTTCCAGAGCTCTCCCCACGCTAGCCCAAAAGTCGCTCAAAGTAACACAATCATAAAAAGTGTGGATGTCATTGGCCTCAACCAGGCCGCATCTGGGGCACTTAGGGAGGGGACAAAGAACACATTTTGCTATTTTTGGGGGAGTATAATACAGCCTATTGATAACATAAAAGTGTTTTTTTTAAGAGAAGCTGGCCTGACGAACGTATATAAAATTTGGAGGGATAAGGCATAAAGACTATCTGAAACCTCTTCCAAAGTGGTGGAATTCCATACAAAATGAGAAGGGGAAAGCTATGCTTCCTCTGCATCTAAAAGGCTCCTATACCAAAATCCCACTTCTTTATTCCTAGGGTTCGCACTTTGGAGGGCATTCTCAATCTCCCAATTTCCACCTATATTCTCCTTCTCTGCTGAAAACCAGGAACAAAGTTGCAAATATTTAAATCTGGAAAAGGAATCCCCTATCTTTAATCTCAAAACTTCCCAGGGAAGGGCCCCCTCAGATGATACAAGGTCAGATCATATCTTAATCCCTGCTCTCTTGATGGGGGACGCTAAACCATCTCTGAGGCACTCGGGCAATCCCGGGGATTCCCAGAATGAGGCAAGATCTGAATAATATCTTATACCCTATATTGCTTTGACTTTATCCCAACAATGAGAGCTAGTTTTAAAACCTTTAATCTGACCTTCTTGAAAAACTTTGGCACACCAAACTTATACAAAAAACCGGTATCCCCTCCCTCAAGGTTAGCCATTACGGTCAAGATCCGACCCCAGTTGAAATCATCAGGACTAGAAAGCAGACAGCGCACATTTTTTAGCTGAAAAGAAAATGAATACCAGAGCTCGTCCGACAGCGCTAGGCCGCCCTTTTAGAGTTTTCGTTCTAACTTTTTCCAGGACAGCCTGGAGTTTTTTATAAGACCATATAAAGCTGCCTATTTTGCCCTGAATTTTCTCTAAGAGCTTATCTGGAAAGACTAAAGTTATGGTACTGAATAGATACGTCAGTTTGGGGAGGATGACAATCTTACCTGGATTAACGCGACCGTAGATTGTAAGAGGAACGTTTTGCCATCTAGAAAAGAGATGGTCGATCTCCTTGGCCACTTTCTTTAGATTTATCTGGGTGATATTATTTAGGTCCTTTACTATAGTTATCCCCAGATACTTAAGCTCGCTGCTACAAATACCTGGCCAGTTGTCCACCCCCCAGCATATTACTTCAGTCTTGGTGTTGTTGATCGAGTAGCCAGAGTACAGACTAAAGTCATTCAGAACAGCCTCCACCCTAGGTTGCACCTCCACTGGATTGCTGGTATAAACAGGCAAATCATCAGCATATAGGGCTAATTTGCAGCTGTATTCCGAAACTTTAAAGGGGGTGATCATATTGTCCAGCCTCAATGCCTGTGCGAGGGGTTCAATATATATATCGAACAAAAGGGACGATATGGGGCACCCCTGTCGTGTTCCCCTTTTTATACTAAAGCTCGGTGTCAGGAGACCATTTCGGAAAATAACGGCTGAAGCGCCCTCATACCACCTGATGAGTGTTTGCATAAATGTTGAGCCGAAGCCCATCATTATTAAAACTTCCCATAAAAAGCCCCAGTTGACGCGGTCAAAAGCCTTGGCTGCGTCATACGCAGCCCTGCCAGGGGCTCCGACCGTGCCAACGCTAGGTCTATACTGCCTATTAATTGCAGAGTTTGCTCCTGGATATATCCACCCAGGATAAAGCCCTTTTGGTCAGCATTAATCAATTGTAGAGCCATCTTGACCAATCTTCCTGCCAAAATGCTGGTAAAAATCTTATAATCCGCATTAAGCAGGGAGTTTGGCCTACAGGAGTCTGCTTCGAGGGGATCTTTCCCCGGCTTTAAAATGAGTACTATTATGGCCTCCTTCCACGATGTGGGGACCCTCCCCTCTGAGCTATATATGTAATTAAAAAGGTCACATAACCTTGGAACTAAAACCTCCTGAAAGACTTTGTAGACTTCACCTGCAAGGGCATAAATCCCAGCAGCTTTATTATAATTTATTTTCTTTATATAAAGCCTAATTTCATCCTCCGTAAAGGGGCTATTTAGCAAGTCTCGGCCCTCGTCTGTCAAGCTTGGTAAGACCTTACTTTCCAACCATTTTTGAATGTTATAAGTGCTTGGAGTAGACTCCTCCTCATAGAGTTTAGAGAACAAAGTAAGCAGGCACCTCTGCATATCCTCCGGGTCACAAGAGGTAGCCCCTGACTCGTCTATAATTAGATTATTAATATTGTTTCTTACGCGGTCTGTTTTATTTTCCGGGCTAAGATGTCTCCAGCTTTTTCTCCGAATTCATAGTTTTCCATACCATGAACAGCCCTTTGTGCCTTGACTTTTTGGTCTAACATCCCCCTATACTCCAATCGTAGACATTCCAAATCACTAAGAATTTGTGGGAGGTTATCCGGTTGGCCACTCAATCTCGCTCTTTCTAGGAAACTCATCTTATCTTCCAATTTTTGAAATTCCAACGCCTCCTCCCTATTCTTGGCGCAGATCAGACTATGTAAAAAGCTGCGAGTGTGAGCCTTAAACATGTTCCAGATATAAACAGGCGACGTTGAACCCATATTTTCTGAAAAAAAGTTGATAATGGATGTTCTAACAGCGGTGTCTATAACCTGATTATATAACATTGCCCTTTTCAGGGTCCATCTGGGCGCAGAGTTAGACTTTAGCCTACCCATCAAGAGTCAAAATGAAATAGGGGCGTGGTCAGATATGATGCTTGGAAGTATAGTAATATCCTCCAAAGTCTCTAAACCTATTTTATCCATAAGAATATAATCTATTCTTGAAGCGGGCCCATGTTTTTTACTAAAGTATGTAAAAACTGGCACTGCTCCCATCTTAGCCTTCCAGACATCCACTAATCCAAGCTCGTGAATCATATTAATCATGGCCCGACGAGAACGAGGGGCAGCAATATACTGACTATGGTTTGACCAGTCTTGACAACAGCTACGGCCGGCAGTGGGAGTACCTGCAGGGCGGTGACATGTGGAGGGGGAGGGGCCGGGCGGGGGGTAGTAATGTATGGATTCTGGAGTTTTACAGGTAAGTAAACATTTAAATAAATAAAACGAATTTCGTTGCCCGCACTGCATCGCATTTGGGGATGCAGTGCACTCAACGAAATTTGTTTTATTGATTTAAATGTTTACTTACCTGGGAAGCTCCGTAATCCATACATTACTACCCCCCATTCTGCCCCTCCCCCTCCCCACGCCACCACTCAGCAGGTACTCCCACTGCCGGCCGCGGCTGCATGACGAGGATCGAGAAGGACATTAAAATCACCCCCTACGACCACCGGGGAGGTAACCTCCTCCAACCTAGTCTGTACTCTGAGCAAGCAGGCAGGGTCATCGATGTTGGGGCCATAATAGGATACAATAGCTAGCTCCCCCCCCCCCTGGAAGTTTGCTAGTACCATATTCCACATACCCGTGTGGTCTGTAGACATTGACTTTATGGAGCCGCCGGCTCCAGTTCTAAATAAGAATGCGACCCCCTTATTAGAAACTGTCTGTTCAGAGCAACCCAACGGTCCCACCCATCTGTATTTTCCAAAAACAATCTTACTCTCAATGGGGCTACAGTGAGTCTCTTGTAGGAGGAAGACTTGGGCTGGAGATTGTTCTAAATATTTCATTATCAGCTTTTGTCTTCGTGGGAAATGAAGCCTGTTAACATTCCAAGAGAAAAACCTAATCCTAGCGGTCGTCATTCATTATTGTTTCATCTGCCTCTCTCCCTTTGGCTAGGCGCCCCATAGCCCACTTACTCAACAGAAAAAAAGAGAAGAAACAGGAAAATGAGGACTCATTTTTATATTTTCTCCCACTGCAACCCCACCCGTGCCCCCCTTCTCACCCCGACCCCTCACGTGACCCCAAGCAGCCCTCACCACCTGGATCGCCTCTGAAATGGTAAATCTCCTACCAATGTCCTCCTTCAGACCTAGCAGGATATCGGCCAAAGTCCTCTGTACCGTCAGAAGCTGAGGAGCAATTACCATGGGCACGAGGGCATAGGACGAGGGGGACTCTTCTTCCGGAGTACTAATGCAGGCATCTCCCTGTTCTGTATCTTGGTTATCTAACACTGAAAAGCTATTTGATAGCTCCACAGATGGAAGAACAGTAATTTGCTGTTTATTTTTTGATGCAGTCCAACCTCCCGGAGCTTTATTATGGGGGTAAAGGCCCCAGCAGAAGGCTGAGAGGCGCTATCTGTAGGAGCAATGGGAGGAACAGTAGACGGCTTAGGGGCCATAGCAATAGCAGAAGCCATAGAAGCCATATTGCCGGATTTATCCTTCCCCCGGTCAGGGTAGTTGAGGAGAGAACCCTGTAGTAGGACTTCAATGATGGCGTAATTTTAGGCCTGGTAGAAGGACCCCCTTTCACTTTTTCCCTGCCCTTTCCTTTACCTGGGGGTGTATTTTCAACGATATGGCTCTTCTTCCCTTGTCTGGAGGTGGCCTTAATTTCTATAATAGGAGGTGAAACAGATGAATTAAACGGGGCTGGTACGGTGTTGGCGATCCTATTGCGTAGAGTATAACAGCTTTTCCCCACCTCAGACGAGGGTGCTATAGTGGCACAACCAGAAATGCTGGGATAACTACTGGGATGACTACTGGCGGCACTATTCCCTCGCCTCTCCATACAGGACTCTCATGCTTCACTTAGAACGCCCCGAGCAGCATCAGACAAAAAAAATTAAGGGCCCTACGAACTTTATTGGGGCTCCGCTTCCAACAAATACCACCCAGTCCTGTGGCACTGGGGACCTCAAGAGATGGAAACCCACCAAAAAAAGAGTTGGCCCCCGTGGAACTTGATCCCAACACTGGGAAATTTCTGTTGCAGCAAATCTTCCTTCAATGAAGTGCCGGGTCTCACCTTCCTGCCCGGAGACTCCCCCGGCACTTAATTGACAGAATGCCCATCCAACCGCTCCTCCGAAGAAATGCACATCAAGTCCTCCGAGGCTGGGACGGGGACGCAGGGGCAATCTCCTTGGGTTCTTCCGCCACTCTCTGGCCGCACCCAACTCCCAGAACCACGAAGGCTGCGACACTGCTCCACCTCCAACACCGTAAACCATCGAGTCCGTGCAGGCTCGTAAATAAACAAAACACAACGGGATACCCCGAGGAGCAGACGCCGGGATGAGAGCGCCAACACAGGTTAGTGCTTTTAATTAAGCTCGCGGATCACATGGGCATTTCTGGAGGGAAGGAAAGTGCAAAAGCAGCAGCCGCAAGCCGCTAGCGATGGCTCAGACGCCAGACATAGAGGAGGAGCTCCATCAGGACCGTCAGCTTCCAGACGCCATGTTCCCCAAACTTTTAGGGACTACTACAGTGACCTTTATGCTGCCCCATCAGGAGATGATTAGACACTGGTGGGGATTACCTGGACACAATTGCACTGCCCCACTTTACTAAGTTTTAAAGGTTGGATTCAGAAGGACCACTTACATGTGAGGAAATAAACCTGGTGCTAAAGCAGATTGCCAGGGGCAAAACACCTGGTAAATATAGCTTGCCCTTCAAATTCTATGCCATCTATAGCTCACTTTTGACCCCTCAACTATTTTTGACATTGGAAACAGCCAAAGATATTTTACCGGTCTCCATCAAAGAGCCTACTAGTGGTGCTCCCTAAAGCAAACTGCCATCCACTGGAGGTCGGATTGTACGCCCCTTTACCTTGCTTAAACTCGATTGCAAAATGCTGGGGAAAATACTGGTTAACAGGCCAATGCCCACTACGCACTTACTGTACAGGATGACCAAAATGGCTTCATCCTGGGACGAAACATGTTTCTTAACTCACAGAGGCTCTTCATGATCATGGACTGGGCAGTGATTGCAGGATTTGGACATTAGATAGCCTCCTTGGATATTGTGAAAGCTTTCATACACTGGCCCGACCTTATCTGATGAAGCTACTTAATAGGACGGGCCCAGTGTTCCTGGGCTGGGTGTTCCTGTTGCAGACGAAACCACAAGCGGGGGTATACACAGACAAGGTAATCTCGGACTGCTTCCTGATAGAAAGGGGCACCAGACAAGCATGCCCACCCTGGGGCCTCATTTATGAAAAGTGACGCATCGCTGCGTGACAACAGCGATGCGTCACTTTTCATTGCGCACTCCTTGCGACACCAATGATGCGTCATATTTAATGTATGACGCATCATGTCGCAAGGACTTACAGATACGTCAGTATTTCTGATGTATCTGTAAGCGCAAAAGTGGCGCATTGCTGGAATGTGTCACAAAAGTGACGCAACTCCAGCAATGCGTCCTTTCACATGGGGAAAGCCCCATGTGAAAGGGCTTGCATCAGTCTTACGCCTGCTGTGAGGCAGGCGCAAGATTTTGACGCAACAACATCCTAAAAGTGACGCAGTGAAATCTCATAGATTTCACTGCGTCACTATTACGAGGCTTTTTGCGGGGGAACGCCCCCCTGCATACATTATACCTGACGCAGGTATAATGTGGCGCAGGGGTTTAAAAAGTGACGCATCTACCTAGATGCGTACATTTTTAAATATGGCGCAACAAGGCGCATTTTTTACGCTGCTGGTGCGTCACAAAAAGTGACGCACCGGCGGGGCAAAACTGACGCAAGGCCTCATAAATAAAGGCCCAGGTCATTTGCACTGGCAATGGAGCCCTTGGTATGTTTACTGACAACCGTGTGCCGTCAGAGGGGGGTCAGAGTGGCTAATCAAAGTCATATTATCTCACTGTACGTCAATGATGCTCTGATATATCTCCAAAATGATCCCAATAAGTTACTGCTACTAATGACTTACCTCAATGAGTTCTGGAGGATCTAAGGCCTTTGCATTGACTGGAGAAAATCTCGTCTATGCCCCCTGGGTAGACTGCCGGAAGAACAGAGCTGTTTGGTACCAGTTGTAGGGATGCAATGGCACTATGATATCTTCAAATACCTGGGAGTTAATGGCTACTATGATGTAAGCGATTTAGTGGAAGGCGATCTCGATAGAGCGGTTGAGGCAATATGATGTTCAACCCCTTTTTGTTGCTTCCTACCTCTCTCCCCCATGAGCTGGACCGCCATCTAAAGAATGTTGGTCCTTCCACGCCCATCTGCATTTGTTTTGCAGCTATCCCCATAGTGCTTATACAGTCCTTTTTTGTACCGTGCAAACACTTGTGGTTGCCGTGATATGGGGTATGGGACGTTGTAGGGTGGCTATCTCGAAAGTATACGACCCCTGGCCTGAGGGGAAAGTCGGAGCCTCCAACTATGAATTGCACTATGCTGCAGCTCAGCTTTAGTGCCCGATGCGTTGGCTTTCCAGCCCGGAACGAGAGAATGCCCATGCGAGCCTCAGTAATACTGATATACAGCGGTGGCTCATGACAAAAAATAGAATCACCCCTTCTGGCACGATACCGGAGTAGCGTGCTACTCGCCGAGAAAGCGATTCGACACCTCGTCAGGGGTAGTAAGCTGCTATATAAATGCAATCACAATACAGTACCATACAATGAAATACTTGTGACTGTGGCAAAGTGGAGCTGGGATAAGTATATCGATCCGAAGGCCATCCCACTGTGAGCCCTACAAGCTCACGACATCATGATACTACTATATGTTTTTCATGTCCCTGAAAATGTGGCTTTTCTATTTGTAAACTATGTATAGCTCAGTCTGCAAAGAAGTGGCTGATGTGATGTGCAGAGCATAGCATGTTTGTTCAGATGTCGCATTTATTGAAGCCTTGGGGCAGTATTGCAGGCGTCATTTTTAGGAATTTTGATGTATTTCGCCTTGCTCTTTTACAGGGTCCTGTGAGTGCCTCTTTACTTATGGGTCAATTTTCCACACGGCTCACATCTGTTGTGGCCAGTTTGCGTAAAGGGCTTTCTATGTCTCGATTTTGACATGCTTTTGCATGATTTCGGTTTCTTATGTGAAATTAATGAATTTTTGTATGTGTAATGGTTAGTGCATCTGCTGATTTGGGTCACTTTTATAGCAACCTAGGCTGTTGGAAGGTTAAAAGTAATGCGTTTCATCAGTTGTGTAGTTAGCGTTTACTATGACTACCAACCCATCACATTTTTCATAGCAGTTCTTGAGTTTTTTTAATTATTTCTGTTTGGTTCAGATGTTGTCATGCTTACACATCTATTCCTATACTTTATAGTGTCTAAAAGAGCGTGTGCACTAACGTTATGTTGATCAATGTATCTTTGATGCAGAAGTGCAATTTTTGATTAAACATGCCATGGACACAGATCAATTTTTTTTTGCTTGATTGCCATATGGTGGTTTTTTGTACTTTTTCTAACTTGTGGTGAGTTCTGTTCTTCTGATTGCATGTTTAATTCTGCATGAAATACATACCTTGTTCAATAGTGCTCCAAACGTCTACCCTTAGCACCTTTAACTAAAGTTGAGGCTTTCAGCTCTGTACCCTCATTGGAGTCTCTTGAGACATAGTGTGAGCTGTGCTTAGATCCTTTAGAATACTCTATTTGTAGTGTGTGCTCTAAAAATTACATACATGAATCAACCCGCTCCCAAATAAGCGACTACATAAAAAGAGAATTGCAACACCCTGGAATGACCCATCTTTTGATACCTGCGAGTAAATGTCTCAAGTTGGACAGGGGACATACTCCGTGCTGGATTCCATTTCCTTTGTTTACATTGCTGTTCTTTGTTATATTGACTTGGATATGGAATGGTGCAAATGCGCTGGATGCATGCAACTTGCCATTATTGCATAACTGCTAGAAAGTCATTAGATGAGGCCATCACGCCTTTTACTGAGGAATGGCTAGAGTAAATCCTCAGTTAATAATAAGCCTCCAAAAGTGGCATTCAGGTTATTATTATTATTATTATTATTATTCCGAGTTTTGTATAGCGCCTGGTTACCAATAAGCATCCCCGCGCTTATCAGAACATAACACAGCTACAAGAATGCAAGGATTAAACAGAGAACAAAAAAGTTTTTAAAAGTTTATGAAACCTGAAGAGACTGGCTTCGGAGCGCAGTTGTAGGGGGAGTGAGTTCCACAAGGAGGCCACATTTATTGAAAACCTTCTGCCCCCAGTTCTTGCCTTTTTCACCCTGCCAACCTGAAGGAGATGTTGGTGGTCAGAGCGGAGGGAACGAGAGGCCTTATAGGGCTGGACCATCTCCTCAAGAATAGGTGGACCCACCCCGTGCAGGACTTTGTGGGCGATGCAGAGTGACTTGAATTTCACCCGGTCCTTCACAGGGAGCCAGTGCAGTGCCCTCAACGCCGGGCGGGCAGATTGCCGCCTAGGGAGACCCGTCAAAAGCCTGGCAGCCGCGTTCTGCACTTGCTGCAGTCTGTTCAGGGTAGATTCGGGTGCGCCCAGGAAAAGCGCATTGCTGAAATCCAGCCGCGAGATGATAAGTCCCTGGATGAGAAGCCTTCGAGTGGCCACTGGGAGCAGGGGCAGAATCTTCTGGGCTGAACGGAGCAGGCCAAAGCACACGCCAGCAGTCTTTTTGGCATGGGTTTTAAATGATAGGTCCTGCTCCAGCCATACCCCCAAGCTCTTGATCTCCTGCTTGGGGGGGGGCATCGGTCCCAAACAGTCTGGCCAGCTGCTGGGGGGCAAAGATGGAGAGGAGTTCCCCAGCAGCATCAGTTCCGTTTTGGAGCCATTTAACTTTAGGGCTGAGCTGCACATCCACGTGCAGATCTTTTCAAGACACGTGTGCAGCCGGTCGGGATGGTACGCCGACTGGGAGAGGCCTACCACCAGCTGGGTATCATCAGCGTAACTGATGATTTTGATACCCAGCGGCCGTACCACATTCTCCAGGGGGGCCATGTAAACGTTGAATAGGGTAGGGCTCAATGAAGAGCCCTGTGGCACACCACACTGGAGAGGGGTAGAAAATGATTTTTCCTGGCCTTCCCACACCTCAAATGTACGACCTTCCAGGAAGGAGGCGAACCATTTGAGGGCCAAACCCGTGACCCCCACCCCTGACAGCCGTTGGAGAAGCACCTGATGGTCCACGGTGTCAAAAGCAGCGCTGAGGTCCAGGAGGATCACTGCCACTGATCCCCCCGAATCCAGCATGCTCCACGGTTACAAAAGATGAGCTTTCACAGCTGGTAAGAAAAGGTGAACGAGGTCTATGTGGTTGTCCAGGTGATGAAGGATGGATTTTCCAGTCCAATTGTGTCTCAACAGCATCTTCAATCCTGACAGTGAGGTTTTGGGGTACCTACTCCAGAATTCCTCCCGCCACACAGGAGTAAACGGGCATAATTCTGGCAGCAGGCAATGTATGCAGCTCTCTGGTGGTACTTTAAGGGTGAGGCCTCAAGCAACAAAAAACGTAAAAAATTCTAAAAGTCAGGCAGATAAATAAATAGATGGACAGGCATCTAGATAGATGTTTCATAAATGACATAATGTTAAATTTGAGATTAACTACAAAACTTTTCACAGATTTCCTCATCAGTATGATCTTGCCCAACCAAAAGATAATGCCAAATTCCAGATTACTCATTCAACACAGTGGTGCCTGCTGTCATTGGTAATGTTTTTGGCTGTTGGGCATATTTGTAGGTGGCAGCTGGGAGAGGCTAGTATTGTTTTGGCAGACAAATATAACCACAAAACATACAATTAACGACCGAGCATAGTGTTAGGCCAGTAATAGCTAAGGTGCCTAGTTACAGGCATATTCCGGGGACACCCCATATCGTTGTCCGGCTAGTTAAGAATATATGTCTTAGTACAAAGCCCAATAAACATCAACCCAACAAGCAAAGTAACCAAACTCTCAAGATACAGTGGCATTGCATCATCTCAGGTGAATAAACCAATCTAATTGGCAATCCCGCCCCCATCAAACATCCCAGGAAAATCTATGTTTCATTGGGGTTATCCCAAATAGTAACATTAGTACATCAAGATCATGTATCCCCAAGCTCCAACCCATTCAAGGGGGTCGCACATCAGATTTGGACTCCAATCTTTTCCAGATATGTATTCCAAGCATCTTATTGGTTCCTGCTTTGAGTGTCTGGGTTTAATGTGTTCGAGTAAGTCAAGTTCAGCATATGTCCATTTCCTCAAATCCCGGAGCCAGTCTTCAACATGTGGTGCATCTGGCGCCTTCCAAGCCATGACTAAATGTTTTGCCAAGACCAAGTATCAAAGTCCCCAGAAGTGTTTCGTTTTTTTCTGTATGGATTGACAATCTCCACAGGCAAAGCGGGGAGTCTTTAGGTATCATCAGCCAAATGTTGGGCCACTGCATCCCAAAATATGGACACCCCTGCACATCGCCAGACCATGTGGGGGAAGTCAGCGTTGGTCTCAGCATAGCCTTGGTATTCAGCATAGCCTTGGTATTCAGGTGATGGGACCTGGTACCTGTGCTGTAGGCGTCGTGGTTTCAAGTATGCGTGGTGTAAGTGATTAGAGTGGGTGTGTTTCAATCTCACATTTTTGGAAACTGCCTTAACACTGCCCATACATTTCCGCCATCTATCGTCAGTCAGATCTTGGTGCAAGTGATCAACCCTCCATTGCTTCAGCCAGCTCGTCAAGGTGTCCCTCCCCTGTAATAAGACTACATATAATACAGTCATGGCTTTGTGGACCTCCAATCCAGCGGAGACCACAAGTTCGTTATATGCAGTGCTCCATGTCTGGGCTAATTGGCTCTGTTGTTTAATATATAAATAGAAGCTGCCAGGTCCTACATCCAAGTCTTATCTCAGTTGCTTGAAGAGTTTGAGCTCCCCAGGCTCTGCTGCCAACATTACCCTGCCAATAAGATTCAATTGTAAACATGCCCTTGGAAGACATTCTTAGCAACCACGTTTTGAAAAAATGTGTCCCTCAATAACAATGGCTCTGAATTAAAAATAAAACACACTGGATTAGGCTTAGACATATTGGAATTTATTCACAAAGCTAAATTTGAACAGGAGTAAATCTACACATGTAAATTTAATTTTACACTTTTTAGTAAATGTACTACTTTTGGCTGCTCACCATTTGCACAAGCAAAAGTACCCAAAAAAATAGAACTACTGCAAGTAATTCTATGGCAAGACCTGAGGCTTCGGATTAGGCCTTCTTCCTTCGCTTTATTTTTACAGCAGCAACACAAAAAACATCAACAAACTACATTTCCCATGAACACTTGGGAAACAAAAGTCTCATCAGCAGTCCCTTGTCTATGTCTGCGCTCCGACCAGCTACCCAAGTCCCTCTGCGCTGTTTCCTCTTCCTCTTTCTTCGCTGCTCAGCAGCAAGATAAGTCATTTTTCCTTTCTCTCCTTGGTTTTGGGGGTTTATCCTGCACATTTTAAGCATTGTCGCTAGCTTATCTGTTTTTCTCCTCATTGCAGATCCCCTGGTAATCGCGTGACGCTTACTGCGTGCCTCACGCGATTTGAAGCCCAGTGACTAGCGCGGTGTGGTCCTCCCGCCGCTAGGGGGGCAGACGTTCCTCTCTGCGGTCAGCGTGAGTTTGAAGCTCTGGTCACGGTGTTTCTGGCGAGCGTTGCCCTCAGGGAGTTTTCCTGCCTCCTGCCACCCAGTGTGACACCCTTTGGGGTCGGTTTTGCCAGTTTTTCCTCATGCTGAACGCCCTTGCGGGTCTGTAAGTGCTGTTTGAAGACACCCTGCGGGGTCGCAATTTTGCACCGGTTCTGTGGTGCTGTGGGACACTGTTCCGGGTGGCTTGCCCTGTGATCGTAAGGGTTGGAGTGTCCACAGAGCTTGGCCCATTTATTGTGCGCCTGTGTGCCACCCATATTCGCCTGGGCTCCCTCCCAGCTTTAAATTTTGGCACCTTCGTGGCTTATTGAGTGCTACTGCCTGACGCTCCTGAATCCCTGCGGAGCCTAATTTACCTAACCATGCAAGGGGAGCAAGACCAGTACCAGGAGGAGGACCCTCTTAACTACGTTCCCTGGGATGATGACTTTTACCAGGCAGTGGATGATTCCATTTATAAGGCCGTAGATCAGTCCATGGTACCGCTGGAACAGCGCCTCTCTGCGCTCCTCAATGAAGCTTACGCAAAACTAGCGGCCCTTATTCCCACTCGGGCCCCCGCCCCCCCTTCTTCCCCTCCTAGCAAGAAGCCCTGCACAGAACGGGTTGAAGCTGATGCATTTGCGCACCTGAAAAGCGCTTTTCTGTCCCATGAGGCCCCTCAACCAGCCCAGTTGCCCTCTGCTGAGGCTATTCCATCCACCCCACGGACCGCCTCTCCTGACCTCCTGGACGACGGGGATTCTCCAGATACGGATGAGGAGGCATGTTCCTCTAGGTCCTGGCTCCCTGCCCCGACCCCGGCCCCTGCAGGGACCTCAGATATGTTGGACCCGGATGAGATTGTCCACCCAAGGTCTTCAGCCTGGGTTCCCGGGGACAAGGTAGCCCATTATGTAGCAAGTCATCTCCGTAAGCCCATGAATAAGGATGCTCGCAGCCGCCTCAGGGCGGAATGCCCGCGCCCCACCTCAGAGGCAAAGGTGGCGTTGACTCCTGACTTAGACCCGAAGATGGTAACATTTTTAGCGAAGTTCATTAGAGACCCCAAGAAGGGGATTGACCGCTCGTGGCGCACCTGCCAAGACAAATTGTTGGATGCGGTAGGACCTATCATCAAGACACTTGACATGGCGGAGGAGGCCAAGGTGTCAGGGGTCATTATCTCCCCGGAGGTTCTCTCCAACTGGGCGCAGCAGTCAGTTGTGTTCATCAGGAACACGAACTGCGCGCTCTCCCCTGAGAGATGGAGGTCACTCCTTATTATGATCGATCCCAAATTGGGTGACCTCGCCTCTTCGGAGGCCGGTGCTGTGGCACAGGGGGGCCAGTTTGGGGACCCCTATGTCAAGGAGTTGGGGAAGTTTGTGGCGACTTTCACCTCCCTTGGCACAGTCCAACATTAAGAAGGTCTTTACCCCTCAGGTTTTCGAGAGGGCTGGACGTGGCAGGGGCCGCTCGTTCGGCCGCTTCAACAGCTCCGATCGGGGGCAAGGCTTCGGCCATGGGCAGTTCAATAACTTTTACCCGACAAGAGGACAGAAGTTCCGTGGCCGAGCAAGCCACAAAGGCTAGCAACAAGGTGCTGGAAGAGGCGAGTGTGCTGCCCTCAGCGAGCTTGCAGGTAGGGGGGCGCTTGGCGTGGTTCTTCCCTGCTTGGGATTCCCTCACAAGCGATGCCTGGGTGCTGCAGACGGTCCAGGGCTTCCAGCTGGAGTTTCATGGCCGTCCATGTCGGCTACATTGTCCATGCCCTATTACCTTCCCGTAGCGCGATGCAGATTTGGTGCGCGAAGAGGTGTTCACCCTCCTCTAAAAAGGGGCTATTTGTTGCGCGCGCGAACATCCAAGTGGTTTTCTCAGCAATCTTTCTGGTCGACAAGGTCGACGGAGGCCGGCGCACAGTCATCAATTTAAAAGAATTCAACGAGTGGCTGGTGTACCGCCATTTAAAAATGGAGGGCATACACCTACTTCTGGATGTGTTGCGTCCGTCCGATTGGATGGTCAGGCTCGACCTTAAGGATGCGTACCTGACGGTGCCTATTTCCCTTCCCCATCGACATTTTCTACAGTTCAGATGGGACGGTCAGATCAACGAGTTCACCACACTCCCTTTTGGACTCTCCTCCGCTCTGTGGTGCTTCACCAAAATCCTTCGGCCGGTAGTGGAGGTCCTGTGGGCGTGAGGTGTAAGGATGATCCTTTACCTGGACGACATGCTGTTTCTGGACCAGTGTCCCAAGTGGCTGTCTTCCCAGTTGCAGACTGCGGTCAACCTCCTTCAAGGATTGGGGTTCGTTATAAACAAAAAGAAGTCCCTTTTGGTCCCCGTCCAATGCGCAACCTTTTTGGGGTTCAATATCGACTTTGTGTCTTCCACCCTGAGTCTTCCCACCAAGAAAATGGCAAAGATCAGACACGAGTTACGTCAAACTCTGGCGAAGCCACAGATCTCTCTCCGTCAGTTGGTGCGTTTAGTCGGTCTTCTTTTATCTTCGATTCAGGAAATATTCCCAGGGCCCTTACATTATCGGGCCATGCTGCGCCTGAAGGCATATCACATCAGACAGGGCTTAACATACTCTCAACTGATTCCGCTGTCGGAGGAAGTGAGGGACGAAATGCAATGGTGGCTCACGCACATGGAGGCTTGGAATGGCCGTGCGATATTCGGTTCAGCCCCAGACATAGTTATTGAGTCGGACGCCAGTCGCTCCGGATGGGGGGCCAGGTGCAGAGAATTTTCCACAGGTGGCGCCTGGTCCACTCACGAGCAGTCGTTACACATCAACTGCTTGGAGTTACTACCGGGGTCATTTGCTGTTCAATGCTGAACTAAAGACAGAGTGCAGTTGTGTGTCCTCCTCGGGATGGACAATGTGTCGGTGGTCAGATATATCAACCACCTGGGGGGTACCCGATCCAAGATGCTGTCAGATCTGGCCAGGGACCTACGGCACTTTTGCCTGGACAACCAGGTATCGGTGACAGCAGAGTACCTGCCGGGCGGGAGAATGAGGTGGCCGATTGGCACTCCCGTCACCTTCTGGATGCCAGTGTGTGGAAGCTGGATCCTTAGGTTTTTTCCCTGCTGTCAGAGAAGTGGGGCCCCTTCTCGGTGGATCAGTTTGCGTCACGCCTGGACCATCAACTTCTGAGGTTCTTCAGTTGGCGCCCGGACCCGCTGGCGGAAGCAACGTATGCTTTCCTCCAGGACTGGTCGGGGGAGAAAGGTTATGCATTTTCCCCGTTTTCCATGATAACGCGAGTCTCGGTGCTTCTGCGGCGCCAGTGATGGAGGTAGTTTTGATCACGCCATGGTGGAGGTCTCATGCTTGGTTTCCAGTTCTTCTGGAACTTTCTTGGGATTTTCCAATCCAACTCCCCCACTTTCCTCACATTCTGCTAAATCCCGACCTCATTCTCCATCAGCTAGTCCAGGAGGGATCTCTGAGGTTGATGGCCTGGAGGATCTCTGGCGTCGCTGGTCACTCCCAGGCCTTTCGGGAAAGGCTGAGGACCTACTCTCCAAAGCATGGGCATATAGCACAACAAGGAGGTATAGGTCAGCCTGGCATAGATGGCATCATTGGTGTGTGCGACGGGGTTTCGATCCTGTGGGTGCAGATGTAGTCCATGTCCTTAATTTTTTGGCGAGTTTGGGCAAGGAGGATCTGGCCTATCGGTCAATTAACACCTTCTGTTTGGCGATCTCTGCTGGTCACATGGTGGTGCAGGGTTCCCCGATAGGCAAACATCCCTTGGTGTGTCGGCTCCTGAGGGGGATTCGCCTTACGCTTTCCTCGGAACCGCGTTACTTGGTCCTCTGGGATGTGAACAGAGTTTTGAACCTTTTTCTATCTTGGCAACCGAATAGGTTTCTCTCTCGCAAAGAGGCCAAGTTGGTATTGCTGTTGTGCCTGGTATCCTGTAGGAGGGTCTCGGATGTACGAGCCTTAGACATTTCTGCCAGAGTGTTTTCTCCTGACGGTGTATCCTTCACTGTAAGTAGGAGAACTAAGTCTAACACAAGAGTTATTTCATATCCGGCTTTTCCGGACTCCCCTAAACTGTGTGTAGTGCAGTGCCTCCGTGCTTAAGAAGAAATTCAAGATGAATCTCGCCCTCCGGGTGAAAGACAGCTTCTCATTGCATTGCGCAAAACATACAAGGCAGTTTTATCCCCAACCATCGCCAGGTGGGTGCGTTGGGTAATGCAGGACGTGGGGATTGATATTAAGCAATTTGGTGCTCATTCTGGGAGAGGGGCGATGGCCTCTAAAGCTTTTGCCCTAGGGGCATGGTTGGAGGATCTAATGCAGGCGGCTGATTGGTCCTCAGATTCCACCATTAAGATGTTTTATTTCAAACCGTTATTGGAGGTGGCAAGGCTAGTTGTCGACAAGTTTTGAACTGGCATAATCCGAATCCTCCGGTCCTGCCATAGAATGAAAATTTGGCTAGCCTTCATGCTGGTAAGTTTCAATTCTATTAAGGACTCGGAGGCGAGGGTTATCCCTCCCAATGACTTTGGAGAAGTGGACCCTCCCCGTATGACTGTAAGTAATCCATTCACGTGCTATTGCAGCTTAGTGATGAGTGATGATGTCTTGCACTGTTATCTTCTCGTGATATTTTCCATTGCTTCAGTTCTGGCTCTGACACTGCCTTTTTTGTAGGAAATGGCGGTCCCAAACAAGATGCATGAAAACTGACCACATGTGCTTTGCGCGAAGAAAGAGGATGAGGAAACATCGCAGAGGGATTTGAGTAGCTGGTCAGAGCGCGGACACAGACAAAGGACTGCTGATAAGACTTTTGTTTCCCAAGTGTTCATGGGAAATGTAGTTTGTTGATGTTTTTGGTAGTGCTGCTGTAAAAATAAAGCGAAGGAAGAAGGCATAATCCTCGATTCAGAGTCCTTAATAGAATTGAAACTTACCAGCACGAAGGCTAGGCAAATTTTCATTTTTCACAGGTAGACGGAGTTCTCCACCACTGTGGTGGAGATCGCCTTATGGAAAAGTATAGGCTACATTTTTTAACGTTTATTAAACTTTAAAGAAAATAGTAGAAATATTTTTATATAACATTTTAATGTAAATAAATGTATATATTTATTTTAACTTTACAACAAATAAATGCTACAGCAATATTATTTTAATCTTTAATAAATAGTTAATTTGAAAATATTTCATTTAATGAAAATCTTTTTTTTAAATTTGCAAATAAACACCTTTATTAACATTTTTATTTTTATTATGTGATACAAATTACAAATAGTTATGTATAAAAAGAATGTGTTTATTTAAATTAAAGTTACATTTATTTTTAAATTAAAAAAGATTATTATCATTATTGCAAATTTGAAAGAAAAAGATGACTGTTTCAGTAACATCAGATGGAAAAAGCAAATTTTTGAAACTTCACCGATCTTTGGGGTCATTGCATGACTGATAACAACCATAATACTGAGTTTTCAGACTACAGTCATTGGGACAGGAGTGTGTTGCTGAGATGAGGGCTAATGACTGCAGTAGCATCACTAAGAACCAACTAGTATCAGAAAAATCTCAGATGTGGTGCCACTCCATTTTTTTTAAAAAAAAAGCTTGGAAATGCTCCGGATGGCATTCAACATAGAGCAGGTTTTGCTCTTTGGAGTCCCTTCATCGTTTGCAATACCATAAACCAACTCGTTATTATCACACAAAAAAAGACTTCATACCATGCTTTTGCAAAACATAGCTAATTTATTTTATTAACAGTGCACCAGAAGGGTGGTCTAACCAAGGCCTAAGAGACACTCCATTTTGCCGATGTAGGCAAAGGCTAGAATTGATCTAATTCTACCAATTAAAAACAACCAAAAAGAACAGAGTCCCTCTACCTCAGTGTAAAGCTGAATGCCTTATTAGGATGGGCAATGAGGCAAATGTGGATGTTTTGTGGTGTCAAAGGCCATTGACATGTCTAGCAGAATCAGCATCCCGACAGCGCCATCACCAACTTCCCTCCCAAGATAATTCTGTAGTGAGAGAACAAGGTTTTCAGTACCATTGCCAGGTCTACACTGTCTTTAAAGGGATGAAGTATACCTTGCTTTTCAGCATACTTTTAAGTCCAGCTGTAATGGCCTGTCCAGAAGTTTAGTCTTCAGTCCAACGACTAGAGATCCTCTTAGTGTGTGAGTATACTATGTAAATGTCGTCAGTAAGTGATTCATTCATTTGGGAGAAGAAGGGTTGGGTGAAAGTTAGATAAATGATTGGAATGTAAAGTATGCTTCTTGAGTAGGGCCTTTGCCATAGTTGTTTTAACGTAGATATGACGTGTAAAAGTAACTGATGTATGCAGTTGTGGGAACAATGAGGCAAAGGAATCCACAACACCAGCATCATACAAGAAGTGTTATAAAGTCCACTTCTCAAAGGGGAAATGAGCCAAATAAATCATCCCTGCCATATCTAAGGGATGACTATGCTTATATTACACTCTCAGTTTACTACCTCGGTATGTAGAAAAAGCAGCAAACATTTTACATATAACCGAGATGAAACTAATAGTTGAAGAAGTAGCTGCACAAATGGGCGTTTTAGTGATAACAATGAACAATTTGTTGAAAACCTTTAATGCTGTGAAGATCTAATCCGAAAAATACTGAGGGGTATATTCACAAGAACGTGTGATAACTACCGCAAGAGTAGCGTAACGCAACTTTCAACATTGCAGTCTATCGCGGGAAAACTGCCCTATTGACAACGTGGAATTCACAACACGGCGGTAGCATGCTATAGTTTTCCGAAACCGCAGTAAAATGCCTGCGATATAACCACCTAGACGGAGATAAAAACACAGACCCTAAAGCAATAAACCTGCGATGGGCTAAAGCACGATAAGAAAACAGTGACAACCACCTAGAGGGCAGCAATACTCACGCGCAATGTGGAAAAAAGCACAAGAACAGCATAGGGAAAATGCCACAGAACAAAATTCATCAACAGCGGAGTTCCACGGATGCACCTGGCAAACTGCAGAGGACAACATGTACACCACAACATCCAAGCACCGTGGAAGAACAGAACCGACAGGCACACCGCATGAAAGAGACCAGTGACAGACATATCAGAGCCACAGGAGTGATACACCCACCGTGCAGCGTACTCACATAAGCAGAAGTGCACCATGACATTGACAACATCCGGGTACAAACAGCAACCCCTCCACAATTGAACACAGGACACAGTTGGTTCCGCAAATGTGCACAACCTGGCAAATCACATCTGAAACCGCAGGGAAATGTAACATGACAATGTACAAGTACAACCTGTAACCTGCAAATATGTTTTAATCACACATGCAGTGGGACATCTTCTACTATTGCCATGGACGGTCACAATGTGACGTGCTCATGAGAAGTAAGTGTCAATGATGGTATTCCTATGGGCCATTCCTGCCGCAGCTGCAGTGGGATGTGGGCCACCTGCCCCATCACCATTGTCCGGTACCTCTGGAACTGGGATCCATGGGGCCCTGGTGCGAACACAGATGCTGTGCAACACACAACATCATCTTGCACACGATGTCCGGGCTGTACAGGAGCTTCCCACCTATGCCGTCCAGGTACCTGAAACGTGACTTCAACACAGCAAATGTGCATTCAACGATGCCCCTGGTGCGTATGTGGGCCGCGTTGTACTGCCTCTGGGTGGTTGTGGCTGGGTCTCGGAGGGGTGTCATCATCCAAGGGCAGAGTGCATTTCCTTGATCACCTGTGACAGTGCAGGGAGAAAAGAGTCAATACTTAATTTGGCAGGATGTGATGGCAGGTCCACCAATCCAATGACACCTGTGCTGGCCATGTGTGGGGTGAGTGTAAGCCAGCCCTCAGGGAGTAGCTGGTGCTGGCAACTACACCAACGGTCGTCAGGCACTCAGAAATTCAATGTCAAAACTACAAGGGGGGATGACTCGAGTCGCACAGGGCTAGTGGCCCCAGATGCACAACGGCGGACACGAGCCCACCGCCACGGGACTCTGACCTGCGGGAAACTGGGGTAGGGTCATGAGGGTAGAGCAGTGCCTCAAATGTGTTATGGCTGCATTCCGCATCTCCACACATTCAGCTGTTGTGTGGCTGTGGTGCCATGAAATGTCTGTATTGGGTGCAGGGGTAGCCCAAGATGACCATGAAGTGGTGTGGTCGTGTCTGGTAGGTGGTTGTGTAGTTTGACATGTTGAATGTTGTTTGGTCACGTGTGCATTCCCACAGTTGTGCTTTGTGCGTTGGAGGCTTTGGAATGTGTGGTGTGATGATTTGGTACTTACCAACGAGTAGTCCCGTTCCATATGTGCCATCCTGGAAGCTCTGATTGATGATGGACTGTCGGAAGATGAAGAAATCATGCACACGGATTTGGTAGTTGGCGACGACATTGGTGAAGAGTCCCCGGTGGTCCACTATTGCCTGCACATTGATGGAATGTGTGTGCTTTCTGTTGCGGTAGTGGTGTGCAGTATCCGCAGGGGGCACAAGTGGGATATGTGTGCAGTCGATTGCCTCCAACACGGCCGGGAATCCGGCTATGGCGTAGAAGCCTTGCTTTGTCTCCAGCTGCTCCTGCACAGTGTTGGGGAAGTGAAGGTACTGGGGTATGAAGCTGAGGATGGCATCCAGGACAGATGTAAGGTGGTGGGGGGGTTGTGGCCCTATTTGGGCTCCGAGTTGCATGATGAGTAGCTCCATGGCATTGTTTGTTCTTCGGGTATGATTGTGTGCCAGGCTCCATTGCCTACTGCAGGTAGTCGTCCGTATTTACACCTGCTGGAGGCAGGTGTTAAATACCTACGGCTACCGCAGCTTATCGCCTGTTTTTGGTTCGCTTCGCAGATCTGACAGTTCGTTGTGAAAGTGGTGTTGTTGTTTTTTCATGTGTTTTTGCTTAGGAACGCTTACTCTGCATCTCATTAGGGTTAGTTGGTGGTGTCCGCCGTGGTGTTAGGTTTTGGGGCAGTTATCGCAGGAATACTGATGATGTCTGCTATTTGCACCAGCTTGAGAATGGGGTGTTAGTTCTATCTCCACTTTTGATGCGTTAAGGTGGAGATAAATCGGAGGTAAGTCCTTGTGAATATGCCCCTGAGTCATGATAGCATTATTCTGATGGGTATTTGCGTGCAATTGTATCCTATAAACAGAAAAAGCATGGGTAACATACGGGCATCACCAGACATATTCCAGCTTGCTAGTTTTGGCTTTTTTTTTCTCTCAGGGCCTTAATAAACCATATGCACAAATGTTCTCACTGAGCAATAGAAGAAGTGGTGCACCACTATCAAGAGAAAGTTAGGAATTCAGGTTTTATAAGCTAATATCTTAATTTTCAAAATGCAGAGTAAGCAAGTAACAGAGGAGTTATTCCCCAAATGCCACTTTTGGTCCTCGCTCGTAGATGTTTCTGTCAGGTCTGAATGAACCATTTCCCCCAGATATTCTCACTAGCTGATAATCGAATAAGTGATGCACCTCTATCAAGAGACATTGAAGAACTTTGGTTTTCTAAATAGATATCTTGAGTTTCCAAGACCAGTGTGATTATCTGAGGTGTTGATCCTCTAAATTCAACTTTAGTTTCTTAATCATATTTAGTTTCCATGCAGTATCACGTTTGGTTTATTTCATGCTTGGAAATTAACTAACAGGAGCTTGAACCATGGGAGCTAGTTGAGATTTAAGGCTTGAAATCCTTACAGCAATGTGTGTGATACTGGAAGGGTGTTAGACCTGTCAGTCTTAGGATGGTTTTCCCCCAAACGTTTTGACTACTCCCCTCCTATTTTCTGAAATTCGCTTTTGTTGGGTGTGGACTCTGTGTACTTTATTATTGCTGACCAGTGCTAAACGCGTGTGCTGACTCCTTACAACATAGTAAAGTTGGCCTACACCTGATTGGCACATTTAATTTGCCTGTAAGCCCCTAGTAAATTGATGCAACATGTACCCAGGGCCTGTAAATTAAATGCTGCTGGTGGGCGTGCAGCACTTATTATGCCACCCACTTAAGTAGCCTTTTAAAACATGTCTCAGGCCTACCGTTACAGCCTGTGTGCGGTTTTAAACTGCTAGTTCGACTTGCCAAAATAAACTTTTTGTCTTGCCTATAGCTCCCTTTTTAATACATATAGGCCACGCCTTGATGTAGGCCCTAAATAGCCCATAGGGCAGGGTTTAATGTACTTAAAAAGTTGAACATGTACTTTTAAGTTTTACCTGTCCTGGTAGTGAAACACTCCTACATTTGTTTTTCACTACTGTGAGGCCTACCTCTCCTATGGGATAACGTTGGGTTACCCTATAACATTTAATCGGTGATAACCTTTGCTTGGGAACTTGTAGAAATGTCATGTGCATTATCTAATGAATTGCAATTTAAAATGATCTTTGATGGTAAAGTCGGTTTTTAGGTCACAATTCTTTTACAAAGCTGGCATTGTCTTGTCCTAACAATTTGGTGTCTGCAGCCTGTGTCATGGGTCACATGACTGTGATTAGCATGGCAGGTGGCCTTTGTGGATTCCTCCGAGTGAGACAAAGGGGGACCTGTTGTTGACAGGATGGGCCATCCTGCCAGGATGTGTGGCATAGAGCTGTTCCCTGCCCAATATACATTTCAAAGGAGCTGCCTCAGCATACTCACAAAGAATTTCACACTAGCCTTTTATCACCTAGACCCCTGTAGCCGGGGCCAGAAGGAAGGAAAATCCAGAACCCTTGTGGAGGGTGGGAACTCCAGAAGTTTCTTTCACTTCAAAGTTAGCATCAGGTATGAATATAGGGCCCTCAGACCCACTCTTCAATTCACTATCGGACCTGTGGAGAACACTCAGAAGGCCTGCCCTCCACTTCAAAGAACTGTTCTGCTTGCTGAGGTCTGCTTTGTACTTCAGAGGGCTGTCCTGCTGCTGGATTCCTTCCTTGAACCCTTAGAGGACTGCCCTGTTGCTGGAGGACTGCCTTACTGTTTGAACCTAGGGCTATTAGAGTGACTCCAAGGTCTAGTTGTGTGGCCTCCTGTTCTGTGCTACAAGGACTCAAACACCTCCCCCAACTTGAACCTTGCACATAGATCCTGCCTGAAGTGAATTCTAATTTCCAAGTATTGCCCACCTAGTCCTGAACCATTGGAAGTGGTGCTAAATGTGTCCAAACTGCCTAAAACAAAAACTTGGTACATTGAGGATTTTCAGCCAAAAAGTGTTCTGAGAACCAAGAGGAGACCAGGACCTACCTCCTTGCTGAATCACCCATGGTGCATCGGCGGTCGGACTGACTTTACGGTAGCTCTCACTACATTCTTCTCCACAGCAGAACATCCTGTTCAGCGGCTTCTCGCAGAAGTATCCAACCTTGTGGAACCTTTGTCAACGACAGCCTACAGCTTTGTCCCACTGGAAATTTTTGACTTCCATGAAAGTGACACAGTCCGAACATAGAATTCTTCACTGCAACTTTGTCCAGCGGCTCCGCAACGAACACGCCTCCTCCTTTGGCTGCCTTGCACTGTTGTATTTTGTCTCAGATTTTTGTCGTCAAAATTTCTTCTAAGTATGAAGGCAAGCCGAGACCTTGTCTAATCCACCTTGTGTATCCAAACCACTTTCTATCGTGATCAGTCAACTTTCTAACTTTCACCAGTATTGTGTGACTAGATGTCCATAGTTAGCGCTTTGACCTTTTAGGCCCTTTAATTTACTAATAACTTGAAAAATTGATAATTCCAGTTCTTCTGATTGTATTTTTGACCTTTTTGCTGTCAACTAATTTATTAAATTTCTCAATTTTCTAAATTGGTGTGGGTTCTTTCTTGCATAGTATTTTACTTTATTTCTGTTTCAGTATTGCATAAATATTTAACACATTGCCTCTAAGTTAAGCCTGACTGATTTTGTGCCGAACCAGCAGAGGTTTAAGAACAGTTTAATTTAGTGACTATTTGTGGTTCACCCTAACAAGGATTGGGGTTGTTGCTTGAAAAGGGTTCACAGCCCCCTCAACCAAAAACCCAATTTCTAACAAAGGGATACTTGTGTCAATCAAATATTGATGTTTTTAGCAGCAACCAAATTATCAGAGGTAATCAAATCTTGGGCCAGTCAATAAAAAGTATTCAAGAAATACAAGTAGAGTATCCAGAGTCCACAAAGGACAACAGAATGCCATCTTCATAAAGATGGAGGGGTGCAGAGGAACTGGACCTATACAAGATTTCAGTATCTTTGTGAATGAATGAAATGGCATTTGTAACGCGCAACTATGCCCATTGGGCGTCAAGGCGCCTAACTCAAATAACTAGCTGTCAGCAATCAGAATCAGAGCTTACTGGTATGCTTTAATGAAAAGCCAAGTTTTCAACGATTTCCTAAAAAGGTCAAGTGAAGGCAATGACTTGATCTCAAGGGGAAGTGTATTCCACATCTGGGGTGCCAGAATGGAAAAGGCTTTGCTCCCCCAGCTAGCCTTCTTAGCACGAGGGATTACCAGTTGGTTAAGCTCCCTGGAGCGTAAGCATCTGTTCGGGACATACCTAGTGAGTAAGGATCCAAGGGCATCTGCCGGACCTGCCATTAGGGCACTGTATGTAAGACAAAGAAGTTTAAACATGATCCTTGAGGGAATAGGAAGCCAATGGAGATTCTTCCTCGCCAAGGTCATAGATGACAACCAAGGCAGGGCAAGGGCAAAACGCGCCGCCGCATTTTGTACAACCTGCAGGCGCTGCAGAAGGCCCTTGTAGGCCCTGGCGTAAAGTGAATTACAGTAATCGAGCCTTGAGCCAACAAGAGCGATCACAACCTGCTTCCGTGCCTGTGGGGAAAGATAGTGGACGATTCTTTTCAGAGTCCTGATGACGCCCCAACAGGTGGCCACCGTCCTATTGACCTGGAGTTCCATAGAGAGCCGGGTGTCAAAAATGACACCAAGGTTCCTGGCAGATTGTGTGGGTGTGGGGCAGATGCCTAAAGATGGAGGCCACCACTCACCTGACCACATGCCCTGGTCTTTGCCGAAGACCAGGACCTCTGTCTTGTCCCCGTTCAACTTTAGGGAGTTGGAAATCATCCACTCTGCAACAAGTTGCATGCAGGACCTAAAGTTTGACGCGGCGACATTCACAGAGTGGGTCAGGGATACCATAATCTGCGTGTCGTCGGCATACGACACCACCTCCATCCCCTGGGATCTTACTAGTCTTGCAAGGGGGGCCACGTAGATGTTGAACAGGGTCGGACTCAATGCCGACCCCTGTGGCACCCCACATTGCAAAGACTTAGCAGGGGAGAGGTACTCTCCTAGCATAACACGCTGCTCTCGTTGATGTAAGAAGGAGCTCAGGAGACTGAGGGCCGGTCCTTCTACCCCTGCCTCCCTTAACCTAGATGTTAAAGTAAGGGGAGAAAGGGTGTCGAATGCTGCTGTAAGGTCCAGCAGTACCAGCACGGTGGTTTGACCCAGATCAACTTTCCTGCGGATGTTATCCATGACTTTAGTCAAAGCAGACTCCGTGCTATGCAGCTTTCTAAAGCCATGTTGGGACCCGTCCAAGAAGCCTGAAGCATCAAGGAAGTTAGAAAGATGAGAGTTCAAATGGGCCTCCAGCATCTTAGCAGGGGCAGGCAGAAGGGTTATGGGTCTGAAGTTCTTCAGTATGCCGGGGTCCAGGGTGGACTTTTTCAGAAGAGGCTTTACAATAGCTTTCTTCCATACTAATGGAAAAGTACCTTGTTCCATGGCTCCATTCATTACTTCCAGCATCGGAGGAAGAATGATATCCCTACAATCCTTTAGTAATTTCAAAGGAACTGGGTCCAGAGGGGAAGACGATTTCGTTTTGTCTAGAAGGAGATTGAGTGTCTCCAAGGAGAGTGCAGGGAAATGATTGAGGGACTGGGGGGCGTCCGCATTCCAAGATTCCAGCAGTTTAACTCGAGAGAAGTCCTCATCACTCAGAGAGTTCCTCTGTGATTGTAGAGCTAGATAGATATCATCTATTTTTTTATAGAAGAAGTCTGATATGTTATTACATAGCTCCTGTGAAACAACCACGGGATCTGGTACCTGGAGAGAGCATAGCGAGTCCACGATTTTAAAGAGCTCTTTAGAAGATGTTAGAGAACAGGTCAAGTTGGTAAAGTAATCCTGTTTTTCCTTAATCACTCTACTTTTGTATTCTCGTAGCAGGCCCTTGTAGACTTCTCGATCTTTAGGATCCCAGGATTTGCGCCATCCTCGTTCCTTCTGTCTGCATTTTTGTCTAAGAAGCCTCAATGCATCCGTGAACCAGGGGGCAGTAGGCTTCTGTCGCGCTACAAATTTCAGAGAGGGGGGGGGCTAGTTCATCTGCGGCTCTGGTAATAGCATCGGTGAGTTCTTGAGCCGCCTCATCCACCACCCGCTGGGATGTGATGTTAGTGTTATGGATGAAGGGGGCCAGAGCCTCATTTGTAAAATTTCTGAAGCTTCTTTTGGAACATTTTTTGCCAGTGCCCAAATCAGCCTCAGAACAAGGGATGTCTAAGGACAGTGGGACTGCTTGTGGTGCGGACACAGCCATTTCCTCATTTAGCCAGTGCTTTATAATAGATTGTTTCCCGGGTAGATACATCCTGTCCCATTGCTGAAGCATCAGGAGAGAGTGATGAAGGAGAAAAGGAGATCATCAACAACAGACTGCCCAAAAAAAACTAAAACAAGAAAATAATAAAAAGTTCAGAAGACCAGAACACCTAGACAAATGGAAAGGCAATACAAATTGAAAATTACAAGAATGTCCAGTGGCCTGCAGTTTCCACAGACATCATAGCTACAACTTAGCACTCAGGGTGACAATAAATTATCCATTTCTTCTTTAAAGAAAATAACAAAACAAGGCCAAAATTGTTCAGTGAACAGAGTACCAATTGCTTTCAATATGTCCTCACCTTATTAAAAAAGAATTCTAGCCTAATGAAGACATACTGTTTTACTCATTCCCCAGCTTGCACTGAAGAAAGCCTAAAGAGAGAGCACATGGCAAGAATGCCCTGAGCTCTAATGCAAGCAATGAAAATGTACCTCCCCCCTCCGTGTTATGTGATGAACATTTGCAGAGCACCCTATCAGATGGGAGGGTATCCTGGCGCTTGAGTAGGTGTGAGTCTAGGCACACCTAGGGCCTAGTGTGACAACTCGAAAAGCTAGGTCTTCTGCTTCTTGCAGAATTCAAGAAGTGAGGCAGAGGAGTCACCTATGTGTAGTGTTAGGTCGTTCAATGCTTTCGGTGCGATGTAGGAGAAGGCTTGACCGCTGGATCTGGGTTTCTGTACATGTGGGATTTGTGCAAGCAGGAGTCCGGACAAGCAGAGATGTCTGGAGGGTTTGTGAATGCAGATGTGTGGGCCAATGTTACCTAGTACCCTAAAAGTATGTGTGAAGAGTTTAAATTGTACTTATTGTGAATGGTAGGAAGTGGAGCTCCTTCAAGTGTGGTGTGATGTGATTGCGGCGTAGGAGGTTGAGAGTGATTCTGGCTGCTGAGTTCTGAATGGTCTGGTTGGATAGTAAAAGTCAGTCATAAGTGAGGTGTTGCCAGACTTTCACACCCCGGTCTCCAGTGCCACTGCCTCTGCCTCAGTAATGATAGTCATGCCCCATGGAGACTGCCTTCCCCTCCTTTCATCCACCTTGCCATTTGTCCCAAAGCCATCCTCATTGATATTAGTATTTAATTGCCTTCTGTATTCTATTGCTATGTTCTTGCTCCTTAGCCCGACACCTACCCTATGTTGATCCCAAACATGACACAATAATCTCACATGGGTATGGTGTAAGCTCTGTATCAAAATAAAGAGGGGGGGACCAGGAGCCAATTATGGTCCAGTGCCCGTGCTCCTAACCTGAACCGTGTATTCAAAAAGAGGGGCACTGTTCCGGAGGAGGGGTGCAGTATGTCACCCTCTCATCACGTAGGCAAATTGGGAGGGGGAGAGAAGGAAAGTATAGAGATTCATAGGTGTTAGCCTCCACTCATGAGGGGGAGACTTAATCTTGTCTCTTGTTGCTGCTTCATCATCGGGCGTTTGATCCTCGTCAGGCCGGCGCTGCAATGCCCTACTGGTCCCCGAAGAGTCACTTTGGCAGAGATCTTTTAGAGAGCTGCCGTTTGATGCATTCAGGTGTGCGGGGTTGGTTCTCTTAGATGGTGGTGTAATGAGTGCAACGTGAGTTAAAACTGTCTAAGGGTTACCGGAAAAAAGTTTCATGTGGTGGTTCCCTTGACAGAGTAAAAACCCGTAGGTTGTGTGTTACCACCGTCGGCTTAAGGTGCCCTGGTAACTAAAATAATTAGAAGGTCGAAATGTTTCGCGCCAGTATGGTCTCAAGGATCCATGGTACTTCTTTAGGACCAAAACATACAAAACGAGGTGAAGTGCACGTTAAAAGGTGACGGGGTAAATACCCTCTGGTGGTATCAGGGCGGCCCAAAGAACAGTGTTACCGACAGTATGGCTACAGACTGAGGGCCACATGTAGGTGGACAAATACCGGTCGGTAACGGCCGATTTCGGCCGTTACCGACCGGTATTTGTATTTCCAGATGTAGGGGGCCTGAAAATTACCGATTCTGTATATTTACCGATTCGGTAATTTTACCGAATCGGTAAATTACCGAATCGGTAAATATACAGAATCGGAAATTTGGGATGTAGGTGGCACTGGAAACAGTGCCACAGGCCCTTAGAAATTCGTTATTTACCATGAAATACAATGGCATGGTAAATAACGAATTTCTGTGTACATGCACATCTGTGCATGTACACCTGTGCCATGTGGCACACATACATGCCCTAAGGGCATGTATGTGTGTCACATTGCACACAAGCCAAAATCAGGGGTGCAACAGGGTGTCAAAGTGACACCCTGTCCCCCTTGACAAATCGGTAAAATTACCGAATCAGTATTTACCGATTCGGTAATTGCTATTAATTCCTATGGGCCTCAAGGCCCATAGGAATCAATGGCAATTACCGATTCGGTAAATACCGATTCGGTAATTACCGAATATTACAGATTCGGTAATATTTAAAGAATTATTACCTACATGGCATTTACCGAATTGTAAATACCGAATCGGTAAAATTCGGTATTTACGATTCGGTAAATGCCATTTACCTACATATGGCCCTAAATAGTCTAAACTGCTCCTGAACAAACCCTAGGAGATGGAACAATAAAAACAAACAAGACATGTGACAGAACCGCCACTCTGGCAACATGATATGTTCCGACAGCCAAAATGTGCATATCCATTTAAAACATGAAGGATACATGTAAAAGAACATAAAGTAAACATGAAAAGAGCACGAGACAGAGGGCTCAGAGTGCAGCCAATGACGCACAGATCGTACCGAGTTATCTCACCCCGACAGCCTGTGTGTGTGGCCCCGCCGGAGTCCGGGGAGTCACCTGTGCTGAACGTTGCGCCAGAGGCGGATTGGCCCTGCGTTAAGGCTTATTAATAGCACGTAGGCACATTGTGTTATAGCTAGAAGGGGCATAAAACCTCCGAGCCATGTGGTCGGGCGACGGGAGGTTTTCTAAGGCTAATGTGATTGTTGATAATAGCTGCGTTTACAAAGGTCTTAACCAAATGAGTAGGACCCAGCCCCCGTCAATGATTTTTGCAATATATGATAACCCTTAACTATAATTCAGAGGAGACTAGCTCCATAGGCTAGATATATAGGACGCCTGCACCTTACCGGGCTAAAGAATGTAGAAGAACACGAGACATAGACAACAAGCATAGCCCATGGTTTAAGTGCAGCAATGCAATACACATAGCTTACTGTGTGGTCTCTGTGATCCCCCTCGTACCGATTTCTAGTTACAAATGTGCTTGGATGCTGGCTCAGTCTCACCTACCCCGTCCAAACTTCTGCCTGGCTTGAGTGGACCTGGTGGAGCCTGCTTCAAATACTCACGCTCATTGCTAAACAGGAAGGGTCCCTCTTCTGGTATGCCCACTCATACCGCTAGCTACTGCGCATGTGTAGGCAGTACTTTAAATGGGGAAAAATAAGTGCAGGTACTCATAAAATTGAGCTAGGGGGCGGGGCAAGGTGCGGAGCTGAGGGCGGGGCATAATTATATAAAGACACTACTGCCATCTGTCAAGTAACCATTTTGCCTTTAAATTACACTTATCAACAGTCTCAAATTGCCTGCATGTGCAAATTACCTCTGCACATGTGGGCATGGCATATATAGACAATTAATAACCTGTCTCCTAATATGCCCCTTTCAACTGTGTAAGCCGCTCATTGCATTTAAAGGAACATGTTAGTTACAACAGTTTCAGCACACACCAAAAAACATGATAAATGTATGAACATAAAGTGGTTATTTCCTCTAAAAAAATTACATCAAGGCCAAACAATGTGTTATGCTTTAGTTTCTGCGTTTTGTTTCTATTTGCAGGTTCAGCTCTTATTTGTTTTATTACGTACAGCATTCAGACATTCTCCTGCCCATGAGTACGCACTCACACACAGGCCCAAGAACAAGCAGACATGCACACACGAAACATGCCTCACATTTTCGGTTAAAATACCTTGACATAATGTCCTGATGCTCTCTCTGTCGCTTCCGCTCTCTCACACAAAAGCAGACATTCACTGACACAAACGGCTCACCCCAGAATTAGAAATGTTGTTTGCAATTCCTACCTCCAATGGCTTTCTCCTTGCAGACTCTCAGCCAGTTGTCTGGACCTTGAGTGGCTGCGAAATTTCACACCTGTGATCTAAAGTGCAGGGTCTGATCGGACCCTGTCACTCACAGCGTGATACTGAGCTTGTTACCTTTCCACACTAACAAAATGTAATGAGCCACTGCTGAATGATTCAGCAGCGGCTCGGCACAGGGCTACAGTGGCGCTTTTACTCAGAGTGGCGCTAAGACAGCCTCATCCTCAGCAGGACATGCACCACTGAGCCTACCAGTCATGAGTACCGGTACGCTCCGTGACGATGAAAAAGTGCTGGTACTCAGGAGGTTAAAAATAGAAAGTGCCGGTACTCAGTACCGGTGAGTACCGGTCCATTTAAAGCACTGTGTGTAGGGGGGGGGGGGGGGGGGAATAGCGGCCCTGCGCACATGTATTACAAGTAATCGGCTTTTGTTGGACTGCGCACAGTGTATCGCGCAGTGGCCTGTCGTAATGGTGATAAATGATGCCTGGCGATCGAAGCGCGAGTCTCAATGTGAGTGTACTCCCATGTAAGGCAGAAAAGCAAACGCTTAAATCCGGCCCTCTTATGTGTTTTGACTAATGCGGTCTTGTTCTTCTACACCCCGTCAGCCCCAAACTGAAGGAGTATGCCCCTACTAGTCATAAGGGGTCATGATTCTGTCAAAACATGGCCGGCCCGTTTTTGGTCAGGGATAAAATATACTAATGTATTATTGGATTGGTGATGGGATAGAGAGAGAGCGTGGAGGTCGTGTCCCAACCCAACATAATAGCCCCATGACTGTGACTTTATTGGTCCGAATATGCCCTGTACCTAAGAAGGGGATGTTCATGTTGTAATGATGTCACTCGGTGGTATAGTAGTCCCATTCTATGCGTGCTTCGTGAGTTAGAGTTCCACCCAGGGTATCTCATCATTGAGAGCCTGTTCATGTGTGCGGAGCCGGTGTACCCATTGTTGTTTGCGGCGTAAACGAGATGCGCTGCTCCACATCTGA
Source organism: Lissotriton vulgaris (assembly GCF_964263255.1). Taxonomy (NCBI): domain Eukaryota; kingdom Metazoa; phylum Chordata; class Amphibia; order Caudata; family Salamandridae; genus Lissotriton; species Lissotriton vulgaris. The sequence goes on from NC_141687.1 coordinate 903,887,883, forward strand.
TTGGCCTCCAATATGGTCCATTGTATGCCAACACAGGTGTGGCCTCTCTCAAGGTAGTGGTTTGTCATTTTGGTAGCCGTGCGGCCGCGTCTGATAGTGCTTTTGTGTTTGTTCATCCTTATTTTGACTGGTCGTGTCTTCATTCCCACGTACCTCAGTGAACATGGGCAGGTGATCAGGTTGACAAAGTTCTTGGTGTTACAGTTAGTGTGACTACGCTGTTCCCATGTGAAATTGTCCAGATTCAGGGATTTAGTGTGTCGGGTGGAGGGGCATGTGCTGCATGTTATGTTATGTTATGTTAAAAAAATTTGTACCGCGCACGTACACCAAGACGGTTTCTTGGCGCTCATAACAGACATAACGAAACCGGGACAGGAAGTATTACTCCAAGGCCGACTTAAAAAGGTAAGTTTTCAAGGTTTTTCGGAACAGTTCATAGGTGGAACAATGGGGAAAGGAAGAAGGGAGGGAATTCCAGAAGGTGGGGCCTAAAAAAGAAAAACGAAGGCCGCCGTGTTTTTTGCGGCGGTTCAATGGAATGGATATAAGATTATCAGCAGAGGATCGAAGATTGCGGGATGGGAGGTATCGCTTGAGTTTAGAGGAAATGAACTCGGGGGCGTGATTGTGAAGGGATTTCAATAAGGTGCAACCAAGTTTGAAAGAGCACCGTTTAGCCACCGGGAGCCAATGAAGGCTCCTCAGAAGCGGGGAAACATGCTGGTGTTTGGGTTGGTGAAACACCAGGCGGGCAGCCTGGTTCTGAATTAGCTGAAGTCTTTGAAGCTGGTAGGCAGGAATCCCCACATACAAGATGTTAGAGAAGTCAACCCTGGAGATGGCCAAAGCCAATATAGCTAGTATGAGTGCCTCTCTGGTTAGAAATCTACAGATCTTGCGGATCCTGCGCAGCTGGAAAAAGCAGGATGATGTTACTGCTGAGATCTGAGGTTTCATAGATAGATCCTCAGAGATGATCACTCCTAGGCTTTTCACAGTACTGACCGGGCGAGGGGGGGAGCCAAGGGAAGGGGGCCAAAAATTGTCATCCCAAGGGTTGGTAGGGCCGCCCACCAGAACAAGTTCCGTTTTAGACGGATTCAGCTTGAGTTGGCTATGCGCCATCTAATCGGAGATGAGTAGCATTGTGGTTTGGATGTTAAGACGGGAAGAGGGTGAGGTGTCCAGAGGGAAAATCAATTGCAAATCGTCTGCATAATTATATATAGTAGCTGGGGAGTGACGAAGGGATGCCATGAGTGGTTGCATATATAAGTTGAAGAGAAGAGGGGAAAGAGCTGAACCCTGGGGAACACCACAGGTGAGGGGGGTAAAAGGGGCAGAGAAGGTGGAGAGGTGGACTGCCTGGGAACGGCCTTGCAAGAAGGATCGAACCCAATCAAGGGCGACGCACACGGGAAGTGGCCTGACATCAGTGGAAGGTTCCATAAGGTACTGTCCTGCGTTTTACTTTTTGTAGGTGGTCTAGTATTGACCAGGTGGTCCCGCAAGTTCTCAGTCTGTTTGAACATGAATCGGGGTTGGTCTAAGTTAAGGGAACCGGTGTTCAGGATCTTCCAGTTGTGTTTGATAATATTCTTGATTTTGTTTGACATTGGAGGGAAGGTCATGATGCATGTTATCACGTCACTGGGTTGTTTCTTATTTGTTTCAAGTAGTGCCTGCCGGTAGTTGTTCTTGGCCTGTTTCCTGGCATTGCGGATGACCCTTTGGCCCTTTGGCCCTACGAGGAGCAAACGCCTGATGATGAAGCATGACATCCTGCGGGGTGTGTGAGGGCAACAACAGACATGATTAAGTCTCCCCCCTCATGAGTGGAGGCGAACATCTAGGAACCTCTACACTTTCCTTCTCTCCCCCCCTAATTTCCCTATGTGACGAGAGGGTGACATTCTGCACCCCTCCTCCGGAACAGTGCCCCTCTTTTTGAATATATGGTGGAAGCTCGCAAGACTGAACCTCCCTGAATCCGCATAACCCACAAGCAACAAATAAACCATATGTGTGTCCATACCACTCATTAGCACCAAGGGGCCATGGAAATGAGAAATGCTATGAGTCATTTCTATAGCCGAAACCTAGCCAGGAGGCAGTTGAGTGCTGTACAGGGTGTAAGGCAAGATACACAAATCATAAAACGAGACATAACATGGCTGATCCTTGGGTGCATGTCTTACTCAAGTGTCCATATAAACTGCTTCCTTGTTAATTGTTTTTGACCAGTGCCTATAGTCTCTCTGTAACGTGATCCCATAGATCAAGGCCATTTTAGGCCGATTAATTTTTTTCCCGGCTCACTCATGATTTGCACATTTTGCCCCTTACCTTCTCTGAGTGTCTTAATAATTCCTTTGTTCTCATGCATTAAAGACCACTTAGTGAAGCATATTCAAATTCATTTCAGCTCCCTTCCCTGCCTATCCGTGTGCCTCAAGTTCTTCACACTTTGCTTGAAGCTCTTTACACTGCCTGTGTACCTCAAGCTCTTTATACTGCCTGTGCACCTCAAGCTCTTTACACTGCCTGTGTACCTCAAGCTCTATACACTGCCTGTGCACCTCAAGCTCTTTACACTAACTGTGTACCTCAAGCTATTTACACGGTCTGTTTCTGTGCCTCAAGTTCCTCACACTGTCTATGTGCCTTAAGTGAAAGAACAGTTAAAACACCTCACTCTGTCCCAGCACCTTAACATTATTGTTTAGCTAGGAGCGATAGGTAGTGCTGAGGACACTCGAAAATATGGATGAGCCTCAGTGTGTGAATTGTAGTAGTACACCTTCACCCGGGGCGGGGCGCTAGAGTGCCCCCGAGTTATCGTAAGTCTCTCCTGGTTTACTTACTTAGGGGCATATTATCAAGAACGGCGTTAAAAATTCTCGCCGGTTTAGAGTCAGAAAACTGCAGCTTAAGCAGCGATAATGGACTTGATAATATGTATTGAGAATTCCAATAGAAACACATGTTCTGGTGTGAACATGGGCTTCTATTGGAATTCTCCAGGGCATATTATCAAGCCCATTATCTCCGCTTTAGCTGCAGATTTCTGACGCTAAACCGGCGATCATTTTAACGCCGTTCTTGAAAATATGCCCCTTATTTCTTTATGGTATTTTATGTAACGCATCTGTGGCATTTTGTAACTTAAGGGCACTTATGACCAGGGCAAGAGATGGAAAGAGAAAGACAGAGGTGGCGAGGAAGACAGGGAGACCAAGAGAACAAGAAAGAGAGAATTAAAGGGGAAAGATAAAAAGGAGGGAGGGAGGGAGAGAGATAAAGGGGGCGAGAGAGAAGCCCAGATAAATATAGGAGAGAACTAAGAGAGAAAGAGAGATGGGGAGCATAGGGATTGAAACTGGAAAAAAGAGTGAGAATGAGACAGAGAGGAAGAAGAGACAGTGAGTGAGACAGAAGTGGAGAAAACGGACTGAGACATAAAGAGAGAAAGACAGAGAAGACGAGAGAGAGAAAACAGAGAATATAAATTAATAGGGATTATTCCAGAGACTGATGCAAGGAATGTTGACACAGACAGAAAGCAAAGCTTCATTTGAAAAACAATATATACAGAGATGAGACAGAGAGAGAAATGACATAGGAAAGAGACAGGAAAGACAGAGAAGACAGATAGAAAGCAAGAGAAACAGGGTGGGCAACACCAGGTGAAAGAGAGTTAGTATAGAGAAAGGGTTAGAAAAAGATTTACACACACAGGGGATGGGAAGAGGGAAGCATGTAGGGTGAGAAGATAAAGGGAAGGCGAATTCTTAAATAGAAAGAGAGAGAATCAACAGAAAATAGAAAATAAAGAGATGGGAGTAGTGAATTAATCATAGGGAGTAAGGGACAACTGAAGAGGGAGTATTTCATCACAAGTCCTAGCAACGTGTTCTTTCTATATTATATAAAAATTAAAAATAATGGTGAGTGTTACTTATAGTGCATGAAAGGAAATGATAGATTCGCCTTCTGTACACTAGTAGCTAAACTCCTGAGGGAGGGCTCCTTGATATGGAAGACAGCACCATTCTCGTGTTTTCATTCTCTAGTGTGTAAACAGGTATACTTTGTCGCTGTATCTTCTGCCATTAAATCTTGGAAGTGTCTGTAATAATACATCACTGAAGTTGAAAATTATGATGTAAATTGCACCTTCATTATTCTCTTATTCATTACTTTGCCCTAAATTCTTTGTGAGTTGGAAGGAGCCATACTGGAAAGCACATTCCCACGTATATCCTCAAAGATATATTTGAAAAAAGATCGGCTCGATACTGAGGGTCAAAGGCATCTCCAAACCAAGCCTAGCCTACCTCAACAATCGTGCCATATTTCCCAAACTCACCTGACACCTCCACTCAGCTGGACTCCTACTTGCACACAGCACCAATATAAGCAGATCTAGATCCAGCAGCCGAGACTTCTTCTACATCACTTCTAGAGCCAGGAATGAGCTGCTACTGCACATCAGATCTGCCTCTTCTATTCCAGAGTTCCGCAGGAAGGTGAACAAGTAGCATTCAAACAGGTCCCATGGACCTACCCCTAGGCCAGAACAGGTTGGCCCATGCTTAAGCACCATGGTTCCCTCCAGGTGATAGAGTGCTTTAAAAGTAAATAAAACACCATTTTGTAGTAAAGTGGTGCTCCAACATACAGAGCATTGGTCCTGTCCTGATGAGACGTGTGGCGGTGGCTTGGACTCTGTGAGGGAAGCTGAAATGTGGTGAGGTGATTCTTGTGATTGAATTCACTTATATCACAAGGAACAGATTGTAGTCCCTGATCCCTCCACGATTTTTGGTTTGCATCAAGATGGCCATGATGGTCCCATGACCTACGGTCAGATGGTAGTACAGTAATAATTGACCCAATTTCTGCAACTAAAAATCTGTGTTTTGGATGAGTTCAGTTTCAGGTGATTGAATGCCATCCAGAAGTCTGCTGCCAGAAGGTACCAACCTGGGAAAAGTAGTCTGTGTTTACCATGTTTTCAAGCTTTAGGGTATACTGCATGTCATCTGTATGCTGTAGTATGTTAAGTTGAGTTATGTATGAGGTCTTGAATTATGCATTAAAAAGGAGTGGAGAAACAGTGGGCCCTTGAGGAACACCGGTATTTGAGTGCAAAGGGATCAAGAAGAAAAGAGAAGCAACGCAATGCTCAATCTTTTGGGTAGGAAGGAGGGGGTCCATTTCAAGATGACAGCTTGGATGCTGAGATTCCTCCATCTCAGCAGTAGAGCAAGATGATGGACTATGTTAAAAACATACCAGAGGTTGAGCTGCGGTAACGCAGCAGTCTATGCTGATGGTGGATCTCAATTCCTCCCAAGTGGTAATCATGCCAGATTCATTGTCTCTGCCCAGGTGGAATCCAGTTTGATGTTTTGAAGACATGTTATTTTATTCAAAGATAGATGGAGATCTGATAGAAAGCTGAACTTTCAATGTGTTTGCAGAAGAAGAAACCGTTAGAGATTAGTAATTAATTTACTAGGTATGATACATTGAGACCTTGTTTCTTCAGGATTGGCTTTATATAGCAGGTCTTCGGAACCCTGGGATACCTGCCAGAGGATAATGAGTCATAGGTGAGAGTTCTGGTAAGGAAAGAGGCAGCAGTGGAGATGAGGATCTACTTGGATACCAGTGGCAAACACGTCACATGGTGAACAGACAATGCCACTATGCTTGAAGAGTTCCTTAAAACCAATGGCAGGGAATTGCTTAAAGGCTTCCAAGGCTGCATGTTGGACAGAGGGCCACATCTTTGGTGGTACAGTCTGAGCTGGGAGATTGAGTCACTTTCTTATGAGATACTTTTTCAGGTTCTTAACTCTGGACATATAGTGATGTTTTAGCGTAACACATTCATCTTGTGAAAAAAAGGTGCTGGACGTAGCTAGGGTGTAGAATACAGAGATGATTTTTGTGAGGTACTTTAGATGGGTGCACTACTTCAAAGTTGCAACAAGAGCAATAGAGACTTTTTTAGGAGTAGTTTTGTATATTTGTGGGTAGCTCTGTAGCGGGTGCATTTTGTCATTCTTTGTTTCCCACCACTTTTCTAGAGCTGTGTATTCTCTTTAGACGGAAATGGTAACATGTAGAAGCAGTCTCCCTAGAAAAGAAATCCGAACCAACTCCCATGTCATCATATTTACCTGAGATCACATATCTTACAAGTTTAGCAGATGACTCCAAGTCACAGGTACACCATATTCAAGCGTACTTGTTAGGTCTTGATTTTGACAGCAGCGCTGTCAGACAGATCTATTACTAGATAGATAGATTGGCCTTTGGTTACCCTCCTTTCAACCACCGGCTTTCTTCCAATAGCCTCTCGCAACCATTTGCTTGAGGCTTTGTCAATATAGTCTTGGTTCAACCCTGAAGTATTCATGGTTCACATAAAGCTTTTGGTTGTTTGGGTAAATCCTTTCCAAATTCACTCTGGTGCTTGCACTGAGCTGTATGAGCGAGCGACTGTTACAACTATAGGCCACTCTGTCATTCCTGTGTGTCTTGATCTAATTTGCCAACACTGCATGCTTTAGCGCATTAAACCCAGACCCATTGGCGTGACCAGTGCTTGTTCCATCTTTAAATCAATTCTCCCTCTCCCAGAAGGGGTGGGTCGTTAAATGCAAATGCTGAACACTGTAACGCAGTTTTCCCAGTGACATGGGGTCTTCTAGTAACATTACTTGCCCCCAGTCTGAATTGGTTAGACTGTGTGAGCTGCTTCGCTCATATTTCCTTGCAGTAATGAATGTGTAGGACCCTTATGAAACAAATGTACCCTTCCCCGAGCCAAAGGTGAAGGCTGAAAACAATGTGACTTTTGGAGGACGGTGGTTGGCTTGCTCTGCCTTAAGCCTGGCCCCTGGCGCGAGGCACACTATTCCACTCGCGCGGGGTGGCAGTTTAACGTCTCCCCTCCTCGCGCTCAGAAGCATCGCAGCCACAGACGGCGTCTGGAGAGCGCTTCAAGCACCAAAACGTCGCAGTCATCGAGTTTTATTTTATGTCACCTCCGGATCTGAAGCAAGATGTTTTCAGAGGATGCCATCTCCGGCAATGAAGCACCTCCGGGCGCTCCTAAAGCAGCAGTAATTATTAGTTAAAATGCTCATTTAATGAGCTAACAAAAAACAGAAACCGTCGGTGCGCCGAGGCCTGCAGTAGAAATGAGTGGGCCGGCTGGCTGCAGCTCTGCCTTCGTTCCGCAGACTTCCCTGCTGGTGTCTAGAGCCCCCCAGGTCTGTCGTTCTATTCCTTTGGTTCTTAGCAGCTATTTTAAAACACCCTGCAGGTTCCCCTCTGTTCATAATAATAGTTCATGGATTTCTGCTCGAAGGAATAGCTTTTCTCACTGGCGACAGACACTGCACTGACCTTGCTAATTGCAGGCAGGGTCAGGGAACTTGCTGGTGGAAGAGCAGAAATCTGCCAGGCCTGATTTAATTATTTATTTACAGTATTGTACAGTCCAGGATCGACCCAAAGAGTGTCACCGCACTATACACAAGGACAGTTAATATTACATAAGGTCTTTACTTTCATTAAATTATATATTGCAGGCTAGTTGCAGGTCGTAGTTTTTAATTAAGCAAGATCCGTTTAGTTTGAAGGATTTCTTGAGGCATCTACACTTCAACTCTGCCCGTTCAGTTAACCACAAACCCACCATCAGTCCTTCACAGAACTCGCCAGTCAGGGCTGGGAAAAAGGCCCTGGAAGTATATGGGTCATGTCAGGGCACAAGTCCTAAAAAAAAAGTGGGGGGCGGGGGGGGGGGGGGGGGGGCGCTGACGTCATGACAGGAAGTGACGTCACTAAAGGTGGCTTGCCCCATCAGACTCATTGCCTCCCCTCGCTCACCCCTTAGCAAATGGAGCCACACATTCACTCTTTGGCCTCCCAAGGGCGAGATCTCGCCCCAGACAGGACAAAGAGTGAATGTGTGGCTCCATTTGTTCCAGTTATCGTGCTCCCACTAAAGTAAGTGGGGGGACGCCGTCCAGCCGCGTGGTTTCCCGACTCGAGCCCTGGATCCAGTGGTGTCGCGTCTACGTTCTGTAGCTCTGGGCTGCCACTTGTATGCACATATAAATATTATTTGCTGATTCATATTGTAACAGCATTATGAAAGGTTTGCATTTCTCTGATTAGAAACACGAACGTTAATATTGAGTTACATGATTTGTGGAACTTAACAATCAACTTCTAAGATGGCCTTGCAGATTCTCAGAGGGAGATCTGAAGGGACTCCAATAACTGAGATAGACGGGCAGCCATTTTCATTTCAAGATGCTTCCACTATTGCAGAGGCTGCTCCTGAAGGGGGCTCGAGAGCCGGCGCTCTAACCAGCGCCATGCCCACGACAAACTAGTTGGGGCGGCGTTTGGCGCGAAAAGGAAAAGGCCAAAGAAGCCCCCCCTTTTTTTTCCAACAGCGGCCACCAGAGTGGCGCAAACACCCCGGCCATTGGGGGCATGGCGGGATGCAAACCCCCCAATGGAAAGAGGAGCCTACAGGGAGGCGAATGCGAATTGGGGGGCATATAAGCACTGCTCCCCCAGGCAAGCTCCTATCTTCACGGAGCAGCAGTGCTTTAACTGGGAAAAAATAAGTGCAGGTACTCATTAATATGAGCTAGAGGTGTGGCAAGTGGGCGGGGCTAGGGGCGGGGCTAAGAGTAACATATGATTATACATAATGAATTCTGTACCAGTTGCAGCCACTATCAAAACACATGAAAAATGTGTTTATGTAAATGAAACAGGTTAACTTGTTACACAAAATAAAATCCAAACAGGATGATATGTGAACAGTTCAGCGTTTTGTAATATTTGTAGTAATATTTGTTGCTTTTTAATGCCATACTGTTATTTGTTGTTGTTTGGCACAATACTATCTACTCTCAGGCATACACTCGCACACACTCACACTCCCTCTAAAATCTCCTGAGTGTCCTGATTCTCTCCCTCTTTACCTCAATTTTCTCCCACAGAAAAAAAGGCACACACAAGTCGGCAAGCACACAGACATAAGCAAACACTCACAAAAAGTCTCAGGTGGGATTAAATCCATTTTAAACTCCTTCCCTCCCATGAGTTTATAAATTGCCTATGTCCATGTGCTACCTTCATACCTGTGTCTGCCCAAATGCACACAATAGTTGGAATGTGATTAACAGCACAGGGCCTAAATGGGCACTCCACTGTCAAACACAGTGTGATGGTGAACACAGGGACATCATGCAAAAACAACGCCACTGTACTTTTCCCTACGACAAGGATCTTCCTGGTTCCATGCCTTTACATAGGCATGTCCTCTTCATTCGCCTCTCATCTTTACCCAGCCTCTAAGCTTATCTCCCTAGTTCTGCTCCTCTTCCTCCCACCTTTCGCTTACTCTCTCCACAAGTCTTGCATTTCCTCACTGGTTTTTTTACCTACTCCTCTCCTTTTCTCCCCTCCATGCTGTACTCATTCCCTAAGTTTGCCATCTGGCCAGTATTTTGGTTTTACAGTGTGTGTGTGTGTGTGTATGTGTGTGTGTGTCTGCATCTGTCTGGGTGTGCGTCTGTCTGGGTGTGCGCTTGTCTGGGTGTGCGTGTGTGTGTGTGTGTGTCTGGGTGTGTGTGTGTCTGGGTGTGCGTGTGTCTGGGTGTGCGTGTGTCTGTATGTGTGTCTGTCTGTATGTATGTGTGTCAGTGTGTGTGTATAGGTGTGTGTGTGTATCTAGGTGCGTGTGTCTGGGTGTGTGTGTCTGTGTGTGTGTGTTTGTCTGCGTGTCTGTCTATATGTGTGTCTGTATTTGTCTGTCTGTGTGCCAGTGTGTGTGTGTGTCTGTATGTGTGTGTGTGAATTATAAGAAATGCAACAGATGTATGACTTTACAGAAATGTGTGTTTAAAAAAATACAATTTCTAAGACGATTCATGAACAAATATGTGGTATTTTTATCTGAAAATAAGTGACAAACCTATCACCTCACTTCTTTACATTCATCCCACCTCTTTTCTGCTATGTTCACTGTAGGAAAGACTGGAGGACTCAAGGAGTTAAATGTAGCAGGAGTTTATTGGAAACACGTCTCAGTAAGTCCAGTGCATCAGTTCATAATGACATAGTTCCAAACACAAACCTCAGCATACATATTCAAAAGATGCAGTCAAGAGCATGTGCACAACAGCAAGAGACTGCCACGAGATGTCACAGGAAAAGCCACGTGCCATCTCGTGGTCATAGATAACAAACAGCGTATGCAGTATACAACACACCTCCCTTCCTGTAAATGAAGAAAAAAAAAAAAATAAAAAAAAATAAAACCTATACAATCCTAAGATCTTAATACATGACAAAATCCTAGTAGATAAAAAAAAACAACAATAACCTATACAATCCTAAGATCTTAATTCATGACAAAATCCTTGTATCTCTCAGGGAGACGATGAGGCCTAGAACAACTTTTTGAGGCCACAATAAAAGGAGTGGTCCTTACAACCTTAGGATCCCCATTCTCACTCAAAAGACTCCCTGAAGAAGTTCCTACATTTCCAGATTCAAAGTCAAGAAAAACATTGCTATCATCGCTTGACACAACAGCATCACTCCCTTTGAATAAAGTGCTACCGCCATCCTTTGACACAAGCGTACCTTGGCCTTTAAATACAGAAACTCTGTTCAAGTTCCAAACACTCCCATCCTCAATTCTGACGGCATGCTTGAAAACCTCAATAACTTCCATGGGACGGGACCAAATTTGACCCCCTTTCAAAACACCTTCCTTTCTTTTAATACGAACAAAATCACCAACCGAGATGATATGTTTGCTAACGGATCCCTGCTTTGCCTCCATCCTTTCCTTCATCTTATCCTTATATGCGCTAACTCTGTCTCGAACCAATTCATAATCTACTTTTGAAAACACACCATTGTCACTCAAACTTCTTTTTAACCACCATGGAGTTAAACGAGTACTGGGTTTCCGACCCCTTAAAAGTTCAAACGGACTAACCAAAGTGACAGAGTTGGGAGATGTCCTATAAGACAATAACATAGACTGAAGGGCATTACGCCAATTTAATTGACCTTTAACAGAAAGTTGGATTGCCTCCTTCACAACTCTGTTGAATCTTTCAACCTGGCCATTGGCTTCAGGATGGAACACAGCAATTTTATTGTGCAAAATCCCACATTTGGTGATAAAACATTGAAAATCCTTACTAGTAAACTGTGGTCCATTGTCAGTCACTATTTCTTCTGGGATTCCTTCCCTACAAAAAACTTCATCTAAGAACTCTACTACGTTCCTAGTTGTTATCTCCTTAACCATTTTTACCTCTGGCCATTTTGAGAAATAATCTATCAAAACCATCCCAAATCTCTCACGCTCAGGTAGAACAGAAAATGGACCAATAAAGTCAAGACCTAGTTTCTGCCAAGGACCAAGAGGATATTCCACAGGGCAGGGTTCAGGACGCAAAGGAACAGCAGACTTATCACTGTTGGCGCATTCTGAACATTTTTGGATATAGTGTTCTACACAACCGTCCACTCCTGGCCACCAAAAAAAATCTTTTATACGTCTCCTAGTAAATGAAATTCCTAAATGCCCCTCGTGGGCAATACTAATAATAGTATTTCTCAAGGCAAAAGGAGGAATGAATTTATCACCTCTCATCAGGACCCCATTTTCAACAGCTAACTCATCTTGAACTTTGGCAGAACACATCATATCGCCTGAAAACTTCCTTTGTTCAGGCCATCCTTGTAGGATGTAATTCTTAACCTGAGTCAATTCAACACTCTTCTCCATTTCTCTTGCCCAGGACTCCTTACTCAAATCAAACTTCTCCCCAAACACTAGCATAATGTCTTGCGAAGTGAAAGCTACTTCACATTCATCATCGTCACATGGAACATCGCAAGAGGTGTGCAACCTAGACATGCAATCAGCATGAATGTTAGTTTTCCCCTTTACATACACCATCTCAAAATGAAAAGATTGTAGCCTAGATGCCAACCTGGCCAGGCGAGCCGATAAAGTTCGACCTCCACCTGGTGCCATCATGTAAAGAGAGGCTTATGGTCCGCCTTAATGGTGAATTTTGTTCCCCACAAGAATGTTTTAAAATGTTCGGCTGCCCAAACTGACGCCAATAACTCTCTTTCAATAACTGAATAGTGTTTTTCAGCATCCCTCAAAGCCCTTGAGGCATTAGCGATTATCCATTCTTTTCCACAGTCATTCTGCATGAGCACAGCTCCTAACCCTGTGCTACTTGCATCAACCATGATGGTACATTTTTTCCCAATAACAAAAGGTCTTAAACAGGGTGCATTCACAATAAACGCTTTAAGGTTCTGAAATGCCTCTGTCATTACGTCAGACCATAAAAACCTTGCGTTCTTCTTTAGGAGTGGTCTAAAAGAGTCAACTTTGGAAGAAAAATTTGGAATAAATTTGGCATAGAATTCCATTAATCCTAAGAAGGCTACCAATTGTTCTTTTGAAACAGGGACCGGGGCTTTAATGATGCTCTCTATGTGTTTTTGCTTAGGTCTGATCCCAGCACCACTTATGGAATGTCCCAGGTATTCAACTTCTTTTTCTCTTATTTTACACTTATCAATTAAAAGTAAAAAAAACGGTGAGAAGGAAAACAATCCGATAAAAGTTACCAACTCAAGATGGCCGCCATGGAAATCGCTTTCTTTTTAGAGGAAAATGCCTTGTTTTGATAGCGTATGACGTGGAGTCACTTCTCACGTAGTTCGCGCATGCGCGCGTGCAGTCTGAAGCTCGAGCAGGCAGACAGAGACTCGCGCTGGGAACTCACGCTAGGCACAACTCCTCAAAGCTTTGAAAACGATGTTAAATGGATTCAAATACCTCCGAAATGGAAGAGCGAGTCGTCGGAGTTGCTGCGAGAGTCCGCCTGAGTCGCTGCAAAGATCCCCCGACCAAGTAAGTCAGGAATAAATTTGGAATGAAAATTATCCTTTTTTTTCTTTTAAATGTTGACAAAATCTTCTGTAAAATGAGGAAAACGTCCTTTTTCCCTCGTCGCCAGTGTAGGAAAGACTGGAGGACTCAAGGAGTTAAATGTAGCAGGAGTTTATTGGAAACACGTCTCAGTAAGTCCAGTGCATCAGTTCATAATGACATAGTTCCAAACACAAACCTCAGCATACATATTCAAAAGATGCAGTCAAGAGCATGTGCACAACAGCAAGAGACTGCCACGAGATGTCACAGGAAAAGCCACGTGCCATCTCGTGGTCATAGATAACAAACAGCGTATGCAGTATACAACATTCACTTCATCTTTATCCCCAACCAAAGCCATTGCCAGATGTCATGTAGCTCATTCCTAGAGTACTGCAGCGTTTCCTGCTATTCATTGCCATGTGGGTGGGGCTACCTTCACACCCGTAGAGCCAGTTCCCAGGTCCGTCACTGGTATCTTGTAAATACGGTGATTAATGTTGGAGGGGCTCACAAAGAGAAGCAGCTCCTGTCCTGAATAAAAAAATGCTAAGAAAACCGGCTTTGGCGGAGTCAGAGGATGTGTTGGGGGTTGCCAATAGCTTTAGTACAGTCCGTGCCATTGATATACTAAATACAACTGAATTTCTGACTGTCTTTTTTTAACCCATTTACACACCTGATGGAGATGGGCGGGGGTGAGGCTAAATCACTTTCAGCTGAATAGTCGTTGCACATGTGACCGACAGTGAAGGGTCTGTCTATCTAGACCCTGCACTGTTAGTCACAGCGTGACGCCCATCAAGCCCTCTTAGACCCCTGCAGTGTCAGGCCATTCACATGGACGCTGCTGGAATCTCCAGCAGGGACTCTGCAGGAGGCTTGGCGCGCCTACACGCTCGAGTCTAGAGAAACAGAGCGACATCTACCCTTGTCATGTGCTTATCTAGGTTCCTGATCGATACTGTGACCTTATGCCCCTATTCGGCTATAAATCCATTTATTCCCTATATTGGCATAACCGTTCAAGTGCGATTTTCTGTAAAGTCATCTCTGGCCTCACACGAGCAGAGCCACAGAGCCACATTCCAGCATGACTCTCTGCTACTTCCTTTGCGACCAATTAGTGCAATGACAGAGCAGCAGTCACTATCTGATATTCCTAGATAACACTCCGAGTTCTTCAACAAGATAAAAACTTAGCAAACCTGGAAATCCCCGCTTGCTATGTTTTGATTAGTAATAGAACTCTAATGAGCAACTGATAGCTGCCACTTCCTAGTGACATCTTTAATTGACGTCTTATGTCCAGCAAACTTGCGTCAAACCCGGCACCTGTCAGGTATAAATATTACCAACGTTGCCTTAAGCAATGCGAAGCTGTGAGCTGTGAGAGCGAAGCTAACTGCTGTTGAGCGTTGCCTGTCGCTGCAGCCTGCTATCCTGTGGTGGTGAAGCTACTGATTACCATTATCGCCGCTACAGCGCGAACTATGGTGCAGTACGCTTGAGGAGCCGTGCAGCCGTCCTCTGCGAAGACATCCAGCCCAGCTGCCCGCGGACGCTGTCACCCCTCCTTCCTCCAGACGCGCTGAGAGAAGCCGCTGCCTTTCTCGTGCAGAGAAATCCAGTCCCGGCGCTTCCAGTTTACCCTCGCAGGTGACTGGGATATCGAGAGAGACCCCTGAAGGAGATACCAATCCTCCATCATTCTATTCAGAGGTATGGTGTTGACTAAACCCTTAGAAGAGAATTCTTGAAACAAACCTTGGCAAAACCAACTTAACTTAAGCTACTTACTTACTCCCCTTCTCACGTGTTAGGCCTAGGTCAGGCACACTGGGGTAGGCTTAGTTAGAAGCACCAGTTGAGTATGTTAGCCTAATGTATATATGACTGTATATATGTTTTATTACTTTTAAACCATTGTATGGCTAAGAAACCATATCAATGCTTTTACAGTTCTATTTCGCTATTCTTATCTTACTGTACGTACTTTTTATAATAACAGTTATTGCAATTGTGGCAATACATTTCTCTTGTATGAGAAGAAAGACTGTTCAATAAATGTTAACCTTTATTGATACACGCCCGTCTCTCTATTCTCTACATATTGTGAAAGTAAACTGCACTAGACTGACTGAGTGAAATCTATGTCTATTGTTTCACACGACCCTAGAGATCGACTCTTGATCTGAGGAGCAAAGTTGTCATGTTGCACGGTTGTTGGAAAGCTGAATCCCTTCTTGTCTGTGCCAAGGAAGCTGATCACTTCCTATGCAGAGAAGAAAGTTTCCAGTGACCTCTGAGCTAGTTGGTAACACAACCCAATTAAGTTTAGCATAGTCAGTGGAGACCTGGAATATCCGCAGTTCCACGTCGATACTACTGTTTATGTTATTCCAATGCGCAGGGCCTAGTGGGAAACTAGGAACTACACTACATGGCGCCCAACGTTTGGTAAGGCGATAAACTAACGTAAGACTTGTAGAGTAACTCAGTCGTGCATATTTCACACCCCTTTCTCCCTTAAATACTCCAATAGACGTCTGGAGTGGGTGAAAGGTTAAAATCCGCCCGACCTTAGTAGGAAGAGATTCCTATGTAAAGCTCTGGTTTATTCAACGTTGAAGGATACAGTGTTCCAAAATATTGTGCATCTAATCTTTGTCTCCTTGGAGACCTACTCTGCAAACCTGCATTTTTTGAAATGTCAGTAGAAAACAACGGCACCTCTGGGGCCGCAGTATATGCGACTCAGCAAGGTCCCGAATACACAGACCCGGATGCAATAATCATCCCGGCACATTTAAGAAGATCTATAACTTTAAAACTTATAGATAACGGACTGACACCTCAAGGTGGTACAGTAATTTTCGTGATAGAGGCTCACGAGTATCGGCAGACAGAGGTATTCTATTCATGGATAAACTTTCCAGCGGTAAACGCTATAACACAAGAGTTTCACTATTACAAAATAGAGGAACCTCCGGATGAGTACGCCCCTTTCGAGGAGGTTGAAATTCCACTTAAATTTCAAGAGCACCTGCTCTGGTTTAATGGCGCCCTAAAACACAATGATCACATAACCAGGCTCGGTCCACTAGGTAGACCAGGAGCCACGTGGCCGGTTCTAGCCAGCTACACACCACATCCTGACATTGCAAGAATGTCTAGAGAAGAGCTGTTAGCACAGCTAAACACATTAATAAAAATACATAGGCAATTAGTCCAATATGTAATACGGACTGCAACAGTCCAGCCAGCTGTTAATACACCACAGCTGACCCCTCATCAGGGGAACACAAATAAAATTACACCACAGAACATACAGTCATGTCTTGGTAAAACACCCGTAAAACGGGAACAAATTCCTTTCTGGTTAGCCCAGAAAATCACTCAAATAGAGGCAGTATTTCCTGATACTACCCCTATTGAGAAACACAGAATCTTGACCATCTGCCTTCCTATGGGAATCGCACCACACGTGGAGGACTGCGACACTTGGGGTACAGTCTTTGCTTCCATTTACACAAAAACACACGGTGTTCCGTCTATGGCGGTAATACCAGACGTGCTAAAACAGATTCAAAATGAATTCGGTCCAGAACCAGCTTTAAATCTAGGTATGAAATTACTGAAAGACTTCAAGCAGGTCACGGCTATATTATTAGCCAATGTAAAGGGAGAAGCAGCATCTGTGGCGATTCGCCAGAAGTTGAGGGAAACAGATATAAAAGATCCTGTTGGGGGGCGCTAGAGGGCGCCGGACAAGATGGCCGCACTTGAGTGAGGCTCTGTCAGGACCACACATTATTCGCTCATTAATCCTGCGTAATCTGCAACCTACACCCTGTACTTGAGCTGGGGGGGACCCGCTGACATCGGGGGCCTGCTGCATACCCTTTGGCCGAAATCTGAGGCTGTCCTGAGCGCGATTGGAGAGGAGCGCTGCGAGCTGGGAGCCTGCCGTCTGCAACGCTCGCACCTCGCGGACCTGGATTGCCGCTGCTGGCTGACTTGGGCACCCGCTGGATCCTGACGCTGCCGGCCGGCGGAGACCGGGACTGGGACCGGCGGAGGCGGGGCGGAGCGGAGTCGTCCCTCGGTGTGTCCCCGGAGAAGCGCCGGAGCGAAGAGCGGCCTGGACCCGGCTCCGCCGGAGTTGGTGAGTGGGGCGGGGCGCTACGCAAGCCCGGGGCTGCGGAGGTGGCGCTGGGCCTGCCGAGGCCGCGCCGCGTGAGCCGATTTCGGTGGGGGCAGGGGAAGGGGGCGGGCGGCGCAGCAAAGCGGAGAGGGGCCACCACTGACTGCACTCTGGACAACAAACGGGCGCTAGTCTGACCGCCTCTACACAGATACCTTCCGTGGCCATACTGGATGCCTGAGAGATCTATGGGGAGCCCGCCAATTCACTTATTCACGCTGCAGGCTTAGGGCTGTCGGTCCCTGAGTGGGGTGCTGTGACCCGCTGCTTTGAAGAGGGGCGTAGAAAGTATCTGGACCCAATTGGGGTGCTGGTTCCTATTGGGAGTGGTGTCATCGCCTGAACTTCGGACAGGCATATTACAGTGGACTGAAGCTGCGGAGCCCGCCTATAGTGACAACGGACCCACTCGGCTGGCAAGTCGGATCAGCTACCTTGTGTACTTGGTAGTACTGAGTGCTCTGCAACCATGGGCCGAACAGACAGAAGCCAGCCGAAAATCACATTCGAGGCAAAAAAAACTGCACTCTCGTCCTCACAGGCTCCGGTGGACGCTGACCAGGGGGGGGCCGTGGGGGGCGCCCCGAATCTGGAATCCACGTTAGTAGCCATGCAGAAAACCCTACAATCCATCGAGGGCACCATGGAATCAGTCAACCACCGTCTCGATCAAATGGCGACGCAATTTGACCGCCAAAATGAGCGCATGGGGGAGGTGGAGCAGAGAGTGTCTGCCACGGAGGACGGCCTGGCCACTGTCTCATCTAAAGTATTCAGCATGGAGAGGGTGCTGGCGGTCATACAGGCGAAGAACGAGGAGTTGGAAGGGAGGTCCAGGAGGAACAACGTAAGGGTCATGGGCCTGCCGGAATCCACGAATGTAGGACGCATGGAGGACTATATGGAAAGGATGCTCATTGACATATTTGGAGCAGATCAGTTGTCTAGAGTATTCATAGTGGAGCGCGCCCATCGTTCGCTGGCCAAACGTCCGCCACCTGGGGCGCCGCCGCGGCCGATAGTAGCCAGAATTCTGAACTATAGGGACAGGGACACTATACTTCGGCTTGCCAGGGAGAAAGGGACCATTGAATATCAGGGCAACAGGCTAGAGTTCTACCCCGACTTCACCATGGCGGTGCAAACGGCCCGTAAAGAATTCGCCCCGGTGAAACAACTACTGAGGAATAATGACGTTGCGTATGCCATGTTGTATCCTGCGCGCCTGAGGATAGGGCCACCGTCGGACAACAAGATCTTCTCCTCCCCCAAAGCAGCAATGGACTACGCCAAAAAATTGAAAAAGCGCGCCAAGGAACCGGACGGGAGACATGCGGCGGAGGATGAGGGGCTGGAAGAAGCCGCGTGAGCTGTGTTTGGACTGATTGACTGCGACAGGGGCGCTGCTGCGAGGCGCAGTGCTGAGCTCTCCCCTGTGGTCTTTCATCTGCTTATTTTCTAACAATGTTGAGCGATTCACTGAGGCCTGGAGGATTTCAGAGCGAGAACATGTACATTGCGAAATGAGGGAGGGGCTGGCGAGTGGCATTTTTACATCTGCTGTGGACTTACGGTTTGCTGGCTCTATCCCCACTGCACAAGATTGAAAGCTTGGTCGGGCGGTGGGCGCGGGGGGGGGCTGGTGCTGGGGCTGCCAGTGCTCTTGGTTAAGTTTATAGCGCTGCTGGTTGTGGACAAGCCCGGGACTTTTCTGGCAATGTACTGCAAATGTTTGACTTACCACTGGGTGTTTTACTTGCGATTTCAGGGTTGCAAGGTTGGAGGTGTTCTTATTTAGAGTGGTCCACGCTCCCGTCACTTCTTGGCGGGGGAAGGGTGCCTCTACGCCCCCCGATATGGGAGATCCCCACACACTGTTGGTTGACTTGTTGAGGGTTGTGCGGTGTTGGGTTTTGGGATGGCTTTGGCAATTTGGGTGCGCTGAAGTGGGTGGTGGGATGGGGGACGGGGATTTGAGGGATGTTGGGGGATTGTTTTCCTTTCTGGTCTGGGTCGAGGGATCTGTGATGCTGGTAATGCATGTTCGACTCCATTGGTTGGGGGTCGGCCTTCTCAATGTAGATATTCCTGTTGCTTGTGGTTTGCGGGGTGCAGAGGTGAGGTCCTCGGGGCGGACAGGGGGGCTGCTCTATTGGCCAGAGCCGGTCCTAGGCCTTCTGAGGCCTTCTGAGGCCCCGGGCGAAAGGGAAGATGTGAGGCCCCTCTAAGTGCCTTACTGCCTGCGCAAGTGCGCTTTTCCCTACTCTGCGGGGCCGGCAGGGGGCCCCCTGAGCGCGAGGCCCTGGGCAGCTGCCCATACCGCCCATGCCTAGGACCGGCCCTGCTATTGGCTTTTGGGAGGCTTACAGAACGGGAGACATGGATAGGGGGGGTAAGATCACATGCGTAACTTGGAATGTACGGGGTCTTAATAGGCCGCAAAAGACAAGACAAATGATTGCATTTTTGAATCGACATGGCGCACAAGTGGTGTTCCTGCAGGAAACACACCTCCAGGGCAGGGCGGCTGAAATGGTGGGCAGGCAATGGGCGGGGGTGCGCTTGGCCACTAAATACTCTTCCTATGCTCGGGGGGTGATGATTTTGATCAAGAGAAATATACCCTTTGAAGTGGTACATGAGGAAATAGATCAGGAGGGAAGGTTTATTATTGTGCAGGGCAAGTTATGTGGTACGCTGATCACTTTGCTTAATGTATATGGTCCAAATATTGACGATCCTGATTTCTATGTTATGCTCTGGAACAAACTTTATATGCTTGCGCCGTCAGCTATCATATGCGGGGGGGATTGGAATGTCACGCTGGATTCGGAGCTGGACAAGAAACATGATAGACCTGTTGTGCACAAGAGGGCGGCGGAAGCGGTGTGCGAGGGTATGGCAGGGCTGCAATTGCTGGATGTATGGAGACTGCGAAATCCGACTGCGCGAGTGGGTACTTGTTACACATCGGCACACGACACGTGGTCGAGACTGGACTTCTGGCTGGTGACTAGGGATGTGAGTGGATGGGTGGTGGAAGCTGCTCATTTGCCTCGCACTATCTCGGATCATGCGCCTACTACACTGATATTGCGGGTCCCATCGCATGCTCCGCCCCCTTTCACTTGGAGGCTCTCTCCCGGGATGCTAACGGATCAGGTGCTTTCCGAGCGCCTGGGGCAGATAGTGGAGGATTTCTTTGTTAATAACGTGGGATCTGTTGAAGATATAGGTACGGTGTGGGAGGCCTTTAAGGTGACGGTGAGAGGTGCATGTATAGGTTTACGTTCAGGGGTGCTCACGTCCATCAGGGACTCCATGTCCAGGCTTGAAAGGGAGTTATTATCACTTGAGCGACGGTTGGAAGAGGGTGCGGAGGGCACGATACTTGCAGATATCAGGCTGAAGGTCAATGAGTACAATGAGTTGGCGGAGCAGGAGGTGAAATTCATGGCTAAACATGCTACTGCTAGATACTATGGAGAAGGGGGCAGGCCGGGAAAGGGACTGGCGGATCGCATCAGAGAGCCGTGGGCGCGTCACTGCACGGTACACGAGATCGAGGATCAAGGGGAAGTAGTGACTAATACTGAAGGCATCTTGGCTTGCTTCTCGAAGCATTATGCGCAACTCTATGAGCGAAGGGACACGGCTGATGAGGAGGAGGTGAACCGTTATCTAGAGGGTGTTGCCTTGGTGTGGCTCTCCAGAGGTCAGCAAGACTTCCTAATGCACCACATTACGGAAGCTGAGTTTAGGGATGCTATTGCGGCACTTCCGAATGGGAAGGCAGCCGGCACGGATGGCCTACCCTCCGAATTTTATAAAAAATATGCTGATATCCTGATTCCGCAGCTGGCGCAGGTCTTGGAAGAAGCGTTTGAGCGCGGGCGACTTCCAGCGACCATGAGAGAGGCGCTCTTGGTGGCACTGCCCAAACCTGGGAAGCCACCAGACAAATGCGATTCCTATCGTCCCCTATCGCTTATGAATACGGATGTCAAGATCATTGCCAAAGTCTTGGCTACAAGACTGCGTCTCCTCCTGCCGGTCATGGTACTACCGGACCAATCAGGATTCATCCCTCTCAGATCCACGTCGCATAATCTGCGGACCCTATTTGCCGTATTGCACCTGCTTAAGCCGGACCTCCCTGCAGCTGCAGTCCTGTTGGATGCGGCTAAGGCCTTTGATTCGGTGGCATGGAAATATATGATGACTGTCCTTCACCGGATGGGGGTGCCTTTTTTCTTCACTTCCCTTATTGCTCTATTATACACTGCACCGACCGCGAGAGTCAGGGTCAACGGGCATGTCTCCTCGTCGTTCCCGATCCAGAGGGGGACAAGGCAGGGGTGTCCTCTATCGCCGCTGCTATTTGCCATCATGATGGAACCTCTGGCCTGTATTCTGCGGCAAAGATACGCGGATGCAACGTTAAAATTCCCCCTCAGAACGCTGGCTGTGTCGATGTATGCGGACGACATGGTCCTGTATGTAAGAGACCCGGGGCTTCATCTCGAAAATATGCTCCGCGAATTCATTAAGTTTGGTCGGCACTCCGGGTTGACTATCAACTGGGACAAATCGGTAATACTCCCACTCACGGATGCGACTAGTCAGATACCGCTGGAATTCCCTCTGGAGTGGGCAACGGAGTCAGTTCGCTATCTGGGCGTCTGGGTACATAGGGATTGCCAGGAGGTCATAAGGGCTAATTACGGGGTCGCCATATCTAAGCTGGAGGATCAGGTGGCGAGATGGACTCGGCTCCCTCTAACGCTTGCCGATCGCACCTCCTTAATTAAAATGGTGGTCCTGCCGAAGTTTCTTTATCTATTCGTAAATATCCCTGTACAGATGACGTCGCACTTTTTTGCGAGACTGAAGTCTCTTCTGATCTCGCTCACCTGGGCCGGCAAGAAACCACGTGTGACTTGGGACGTCATGATCAAGCCGCATGCACTGGGTGGGTTCGCCTTACCGGACATGAAGCTGTACTATCTATGCGCGCAAGCGCAATTTGCTAGTTATTGGATACAGGCTCCGCCGTATACACCACATGTGGCGCTTGAAGCTAGTGCAGTCTTGCCGTATCCGCTTAGGGCGATGATAACTAACAAACATTCGATATTTGAGAAAGGAGAGATCGATACTGTGCGGCGCACAGCGTCCGCCTGGGAGGAACTTGGTAGACGAGCTGCCAGATTGCCGCTATATGCCCCGGCTATGCCTCTGTTGTACCACTCAGATATTTCAGTGACCAGTGAACCCGGGGGATTGCAGGTTTTGAGGGAAGCTGGAGTTCAGACCATGGGGGATCTCTTCCCGGGGGCGTCCTTTCTTTCTTTGCAAGACATGACAGCAGGCCCCACAAACGCAACTATGGCTACCTTTGTTTATGCGCGGTTGAGGGCGGCAGTACGAGATTTGTTTCCATCATATCCGGCGGAACCGGCGACGCTTGGGGCATTACAGCTGCTCTACACAGCCAAAGATAGAACTAAATTACTCTCTAGACTCTATAAGGCTGCGCAGGAGGATGAGGGAGGAGGGGCGGTTTTGGCCAGGGCGCGCTGGGATAGGAGCCTACCAGACCCTCTGAGCGATGATGAATGGGAAGAATGCTGTAGCATGACTGGGGGGTGCGTGATTAATGGCAACTTTCGCCTTCTGCACTTTAAATTTCTGCACCAATGGTATTACACACCGGTCCAACTGGTCAGATATGGGCTCCGGGCCAGTACCCAATGTGTTCGATGTGGAGCTGATGACGCCGATTTTATACACCTGGCATGGGGTTGTCCGCGTGTGTATGATTTTTGGAAGGAGGTGACCGAAAGACTGACTGTTATGATCTCTAGCGAGGTAAAATTGGATGTGCGTCTCTGCCTCTTGGGCATCGCTTCTGGGGTACCAGCCCAATCGAGACGGCTTGTGGTCCTGGCTTTGCAGTTGGCTAAAAGAAGAGTTGCGGTTGGATGGGGGGGGAGACGGGCGCCTGATGTACAGCTGTGGCTGAAAGACATGGCCTACTGTAGAGACCAATTGCACTGCTATTATGAGGGGCTGCCAGAGAGATCTCGTCCGAAGGATGTATGGGAGCCGTTTACGCTCTACGTACTGTCATTGGATGATTCTGATAGCGAAAGGAGTGAGACAGTTGAGTTGCCGAGGGGGGTCCAGGAATCTGCTTGAATGCGGCCACACTCCGTGTGAGACGTCCCTGCTAAGTGGGATGTATGACTAGTGATGCCCCCTGGGGCTCTCGCCTATGCCCTGAGAAATGTTGGGAAATTGCTGGCCTTTGTTGCTCCGTACTAATGTGAGTGCTGAAACAGAAACTGTGAGATATTGCCCAACTCGTTCATATACTTTCTGTACCCTGTTGACCCGGTTGACATATGTTCTGCACACTGACTTGATTTGGTATCTTCGCTAGGACCAGGATGGAGAAGGGAGGGAGGGTGTTGGGGTTGGGTGTTAGTTACCTTTAGTTCTACAAAAATGGAAAAAGACCGAGATCACGTAAGGGCTATACGGCCGGAATTGATAGTGCACCTTGGACAATGTTCCTGGACCATTTGTGGTGCCTTCACGGGCTTAGCATACACTGCATATGCGTTTGAACTGAACTGACACAATGTGTTGCTTGCCCTATCTATTCTGTGGTGCTCTGATTGCGGCCGGCCCTATCAGTGGGTTGTAGGCACACCGCTGTGTAAATGTATAATGTACAATAAAGGTCTACCAAAAAAAAAAAAAAAAAAAAAAAAAAAAAAGATCCTGTTGAGCTAGCAAAAATCATAGAAAAATGCTATGAAGAATTAGGTAGAGACAGCTTGGGTGGAAAACCAGTTAAGCCCCAACTGCTCGAAAATCCTGAAAAATTATTTATTAAAAATAATTTAAACACTCCTAAAAAGAGCTGGGATGGAAATAAACAATCCACTCCCAAGGAAAAAGTTTTCCAGTCCAGAGGAAGGTCTCCTCGACGGAGGGAAAGAACTCCGACTCGAGAACGCCAGTCTCCCCAACGGGAGCCCTCTGAGAAAAGATATAACCTTAGAAATAGGGATAATATAAAAAAACCTGATAGATATCAAAGTATTGATACACGTCCCTCTCGATCTCTTCCACAGAATTCGGAAAGAAGAGGACGGTCAGACCCAGGAGAGCACACCAAGTCCAAAGACAAGGAACCTGCTCAAAATAAGAAATCTCAATTTCAGAAAAAGAAGGTAGCCAGTATTAGAGTAATCAACCATGCCGAGAATACTGAGGACACAGTTGAAAAACGGGGAGTGGGCATTGACAATGTTGGACAGTGCAGCAGAGATCAGTATAGCGCGCAAGATCTTGATGAGTCATCTGGAGACAGTGGACACGAATGAATACATTCAGGTTGAAACTGCCGACACCAGACTAAGCGAGCCCCATAAAATATACGAAATAACATTGCGTATAGAGGGTGATAAGACTAGGAAAATTAAGGGTCTATTTTGGGATAAGCTCTCAAAAGGCTATGATATTCTGTTAGCTGAAAAAGATTGGCCCCCGGAGTTTGTCAGGGAGTGCCCTCGTGGCGAAGAAGTGATTATGCCTGCCTTCTCGAATCACATACCGATTCACAAAAAATACACATATGCAAGGAAATGGGCTGTAGCCCAGGCACCTGCATTGTATAAAAATCATGTAGGATGGGATGAGGATTCACCTCCTCACAAAATCCAACTAAAAAGTGAACCAACTGCCCAACGGCAGTATCCCATAAAGCAAGAAGCTAAAAAACAGGTCAGGGAGATCTTAGATCAACTTGAATACCAGGGGGTGATTGAAACATGCACCTCTCAAATGAACAATCCTTTGTTTCCTGTCTCCAAGCCAGACAATTCATATCGTCTAGTTTTGGACTACAGACACCTTAATACATGTTGCAAAACTTTTGCAGTACAAAACTCGCATAGTGCAGCCCTAATGAATAACATAGTTAGGAAAAAATACAAAACGACATTAGACATTTCTAATGGTTTCTTTTGTCAAAACATTGCACCAGAAAGCAGATACTTGACCGCTTTCTCTGCATTTGGGTCGCAGAAAAAATTCTGTCGACTCCCACAGGGGTTCAAGAACAGCCCAGGACTATTCT
Source organism: Lissotriton vulgaris (assembly GCF_964263255.1). Taxonomy (NCBI): domain Eukaryota; kingdom Metazoa; phylum Chordata; class Amphibia; order Caudata; family Salamandridae; genus Lissotriton; species Lissotriton vulgaris. The sequence continues at coordinate 903,913,275 of NC_141687.1, forward strand.
CAGCTAGGGTAACAGAGTTACTACAAATCTATGATGATGAAGCATTATCTTACGTAGATGATATTTATCTCACAGACGACGACTTGGATACTCACTTGAAAAGAGTGAACACCATTATACTTGGGTTCGCAGCAGAGGGTTACAAATTCAACTTTAAAAAGTCTCGAATTGCCCATCTGACAGTACTATTTTTAGGGTACGAATTATCAAGTGAAGGGAAAAGCCTAGCGGACAACTTCTTAGAGAAGTGCGCTGTACTCCAAGCTCCAAAAACGCTGAAGAATTTACAATCAATACTAGGTTTTCTGAATTTCGGAAGAACTTACATCCTAAATTACGCAGAGAGGGTTAAACCTCTCTACGAACTAATAAAACCTGATTTAAAACAAATCAATTGGACTCAAAAACACACAGAAATTTTGAGATCACTGCAAACAGACATGTTAGCAAAAACAAAATTAGATACACGTGACAACACACGTGATCTTGTAATCCGAGTCATCCCAGGAAGATGCGGATTCACATACCTAACCTCTAATGAGGGAGAAAAGGTACCAATTTCAATTAAATCTCACTTGTACACACAAGCAGAAAAAACATTCAGTCGCACAGAAAGAACTGTGAACGCAGTGCAAATCGCATTAGCAAATGAAAGAGAACTAGCACACGGCAAACGGATTAATATCCTTACAGCGGAATCCGCCTTCGAAGCGCTATTCAGCCCAGTAAACCTGCCTACAGTGTCACTGGATCCGAAATGGATACAGTGCATAGATTCTCTAGGAGCGGAAGACGTGAAATACTATTTCGCCCCGCAATACAAAGAACTGAATAATTTAGAATATGAAGAAGAATATCCTCTGCCAATCGAAATCCTGCCTCTCCCACAATACGCATGTATAATCTATACAGATAGCTTTGTACAGCATTTCAACGTAGAGAGAAGATCCTACGATGCAGCATGTGCGATCATTAAAGGTCGTTGGCTGTGCGGTAAATTCAGACCGAAAGTAACAAAAACTGAATCTGTAAGAAACTGTTCGGTTCAGAGAACTGAAATCAGATCTTTAAAGATGGCGCTCGAAAATGCAGAACGCGAATTCCCCACACTTATCGTGTGCGATTCTCATTTTTGCGTCAATTCTTACAACAATAAACTGCAGAGTTGGATCGAAAACGACTACAAAGATGACACAGGTGCCACAATAAAGCATAAATTGCTTTGGGAACAGGTAGCTCTTTTACACAAAGAACTACAAAAGACTCACGTGATTCACGCACAGAGTCTTCAACGTGATGGCGTTCACGTTGCAGGGAATTCATTGGCTAATACAGCCACCACGGAAGCAACTAAACCGGCTTCCGTAGCCACAAAAAAGCGTACAGATAAGTATATAGACGGGGAAACTATGCTAGCAGTAAGAACGACCGTAAAAGGCGACTGTGCAGCACTACCCGTAAACTATCCACTCAATTATGCATACATAATCGATGCAAACTCCGTTCCTTTTGCTCGAATCCCTGGAGTGGGGGATAGAGTAATTCCAAACATGAACAGGAGAATATTTTTAATAGCAGACGCACACATGGGTTTGGGTCTTAGGCACAGAAAGATCAAGGAATCACTGACTGAATTACAATCAGTATTCTGGTGGCCGGGAATGAGTGTAGAACACCAAATATATGCAAACAACTGTGAAAACTGCAATAGGGATCGCAGTAGCGAACCTTGCTACCGGCTACCAATAAGAAAGAGCGTAACGCTGCCTACACCCCATCCTGCGTCCTATTAATAGTCAAGACGAAATGCACTTAAAAAATGAGGCCACCAGCACTCGGCTGACGCATAGAACTGTTATAAAAGATTAGCGAGTCCATATCGGCACATACGCAATTACCACGTTCCATTCTGACCAGGGTCCTGCTTTCAGCTCTCGAGCCTATAAGGAGGCCATGGCTAGCATGGGAATTGGGTTGTGGTATTCTTGTCCGTCGCACAAGTGTGGTAGAAAGAAAAAGCCGGGACATAAAGCAATCTATAACAGCGAAGGTATTAGGTTCAGGCGCTGGGTGGGTCAAACATTTAATAAGTGTCCAGACTAGTCTTAACAACATGCCAAGAAATTCTCTACAAGGTTTCAGCCCATACGAACTATTGTTCGGAATAAGAATGCGCGTTCAGGACCTCGATAGTCAGATGTCAGTGGTACAAAAAGAAACAAAGCAGTTTGAAGTAAAAGACCGTTTGGCTGTTTTACAGGAACTGAATGAAACAAGAAAATCATTAAGCAACATAAAGTTAAAGCAACAGCCAAATACCACTGACGAGGCACCACCCGCAACAGCCCCAGCAAGGCCTGTCTGGATTCCAAAGATTGGGGATCTAGTCAGAGAAAAGATCGCGGTTAAGAAGGAATTTGGGCCTTCTTACAGAAAAGCAGTACCTGTCTTAGCAGTCACCGGAACAAGATCAGTTGTGCTACCGCCCCTTGCTGGTAAAAAGGAGAACAGAGTCGTGTCCATCGATCTGGTAAAACCACAAGCATGTGGCCTATAATCAACAGTAGGCCCAGTGGACTCCCAAGAAACAACAGAATACCCAAACTTGCAACAATCCAAGAGGTTCAAACTGAAAGACTCATCACATTCGATCAGCCTGCAGTGCACAATGAAGGACTATGCAATAATGCCATGGAACTCGTGCCTCTTGAAACACAGATTGAAACAGTTCGTCAAGAAACAACACCAGTCTACAATAATGTGGCATCAGAATGTGCTACCGAGAGACAGATTGAAAGAACAATCCCATCCATTGACAGAACTGCCTCTGGTTATTTCATCAACTTCGACAACTTCTCTGAAGATGAAAATGAGCCCGAAGTGATGCCAGAAACAAAAAAGTCTTTTAAAGAAAAAGCAACGGAACTCTTTCAACAACTGAAGGAAATATACCTCATTTCCCCTTGGCTAGAGTTCTGGTTCGGTCTAGGTGTATTTTTTCTCCTGCTTTGGCTCATCATGGTACTATGTTTGGGAAAATTCATTGAAGGAAAATATATTACAATGGACACAGCAAGTCAGAACATCAACCTAGTCCTGAAACCACACAGATCATCCCACGTGAAGAAAAGAGAACTGTCAACCGTAAATGTCACAGCAATTCCAATACCTGGTGGGGTAGTATGGGAGAAAACAGACTATGAGATCTATGGTCCGGTCGAAATCCTGAAGTATCCTCATCAACTAAAGGTTTCCTTAAGTGACTTTTTGACACCAAGTACATTCTCTGATGATTGGGACTTTAACAGTATTAATGACATGATGTCTGATTTAGTAATGTCAGCTAGATTCACAGATCATGATTATTTACAAGGTTCATCTAGTTATGAGCAGTTATTCTGTTACACCCATTATGGGGATCATTACTTGCATAAATCTGCACAGCCTAGAAATGTTTTTATGTATAATCAATGGGAACATTGTTCTACACCACCTAAAAGCAGTTCTAAAGCATTCTTTGAGAAATTCAAATATTTTTCAGGGTTTAACACCAGTGATGCAGAAACGTTTTATTATAAACTGTTAGATAAAACAGGAATGAAAACAATGCTGACAAATTCTAAATTGATATATTCAGAAGCATTTTATGACAAAATGATGACATTTGGTTTTGATTATTGGAAAAATAATATTGAAACGAAATCAATTTGGGGTACAAAAGATTGGCAGGTGCAAGGCATAGAAGCACTGTTTAGAACCTGCATGATACCAGAACAAATGTTATTTTTAAATGACACTGTACACCAAACATCTTGTCTTGGCCTAGCTAAGAACAAAGAAATGAAAACACCGTCTATACCAAAGCCAATAGCTGAGAATACAACTGCAGATAATGAGTTAGACGTGTCACACATTTTACATTTCAACAGAACACATCCTGATTGGAAAAAGTGGTTAATCTGGCCTACAGACACAAATAACTGTCAAGATAGGTTCCTGAACAAAACACAGGGTTTAAAAATGACCAGATTAGACTCAAGATATTCCCAGAGACAACATCCAGGAATTATAACCACATACAGTGTAGGCAAACTCTGCCTAGAATGGCTAACTTCATCCACACTGGCTGAAATTAAGCAACACTTGTCTTTGTTAAAAGATGGTGCTGATCTGCGCGATTTCATTCTTGGACCACGCAAACAGCGTCAAAAGCGTTTCATAGCGACCAGTATCTATGCTGCTTACAACGAGGCTTGGAAAGTAAAGCAAATTGAAACTGCTGAAAAGATACGAGAAATTGATCGTATTAATTTGGAAAAATCACTTTCTGTAGTAGACAATGGGTTAATGACTCTGTCTTCCAGAATATATTCTTTGGACAATATTGTATCCTCTGCCTTTGATGTGATAGACAGAGATTTGCTAATGTTACAACATGGCCAATCTCAATTACGCTCTATTATAGAATTAGGCTGGACGCTGCAAAATCTTCGTTCAGGCTATGTGCCTTGGCGTTTAATCAACACAACGTCATTATTTTCCATTTTTAACCTTACTGATAAACAGATCAGTTTGGCACAGAAAGGAGCAGACTATACAATCTTGAGCATCGAGAAACTCGAGAGATTACCATTGACAATGTCAGAGAGCCCTGTCATTGATTGGATAATACACGGAATTATCACAATTCCGATAACAACTTTCCGCTTTAAAAAATGCCTTGAGTACATACCTGCTGGCCAATATGAACAATTGGGTAAGGGATATGTTAAATCCGAATGGAAATTACCATACACTCATTCTTGCTATAGTGACAGCGACAAAAATGTATTTCTTAGTGGTGACAACTGTAAACACTCACTAAGCGGTATACTTTTGTGTCAGGGTATTAATTTACACGGAGCATGTGATGGCAACTCAAACAACCTTTCATGCCACCAGCTAGTCACACCTGCAACTCAGATAGAGCCCTTCTTTATGCAACTCGCAAACGGGAGTTACATTCTAAGAACGGATCACAGGTGCTGTGGCCTCGCGCCCGGAAAAAGTTATCTAGTAGAAGTAACGTCCATGGTCAAATGTTGCATGCAAGCATTGTTCCCGAGCGGGCCTCCAGACACAGTGACTCCCCTCTGGCCTCGTCTGAATCTCTATTCTATACGAATTGATACATTAAGCAAAATGAAATCTGTGCTTTTACAGACAACAGTGCCCATAACGTCATCTAAAGAGACGTATGATCTTCTAGTCGCAAGGACGGCTACTGAAGTCCATGACCTTTTATCAACAAATTGCCCTGTGCATTTCGTACAAATGCTCGACCAACTCCTTAACATGTCTAGTGCTACAAGCATCCCAGGCATATTTAAGACAGTATTTACGGGACTGCTAACACCCTTCCAGGCAATTTTGGGAATCTTTCCTAATTTTGTGCACTCCATCTTTGGTGGTATTCCACTATTTTTTGGACTCATCGCAGGGATTCTATTTTTGACCCTCCTGCTACGTTATGGCAAGCCTCGGCTCAGACATAGCTCCCATGGGAATGGAAGAAACAATCCTAGCAATGCGCTACAGGGACAGGATAACTAACGTCCTCGGATTGGCCAGGCTGAGAGATCTAAACATGACCTGGTTCCTTTCATTCAGACCGATATGGCAAAATTGCATTTTACCTGTGCTACGGTGTATGCTTTGCGGCGAGGAATGCGTGTTGGACATCTGTCTTTCACTTCCATCAGCAGTACCAATGGACGTCGATACTTTGCTAAGTCCAATAACGGCTCACGCATTGTGTTGTCCCCAGCGGCTACCAATCCTGATGACGGCATTCGTGGAGACTCCTGTACTACAGCCAAGTGGTAACAGTGGAGCGAGTGACAAAAGCAACATCATCCAGGTACAACGTTCTGTGAGCATTGCTGATCCTGTCTTCGATGACAGCAATCATTCTCACACCTGCCAAGTTACAGCGCTATCTAATTTGGTTGAACTATCACCTGATTTTGTAGACCAATTCTTTGCGAGCCTGTCTGATACGATGTTCTCACCCATAGAGAAACAATAACTTTTGAGAAGCTTTCCGACACACAGCGTTCCCATGAACTCTGAATTCGGCCTTCAGTTTTGATCAACATAAAACTGCCAGGAGCTTTGGAAAACTGATTTTTCTTTGAATTGGACAATTTTTTTTTAAAATATTGACCCTCTCTTTTTGGCACAAACAATTCTTTGCTTAACGTAAAAACTATTCTTAGAGAACAGAAGCTTCACACTTCTATTTCTAAACACATCTAGAGACATAACAACATAACACCAGCCTCTAGCACACATATTATTACAATGCATTTTTTATGTGATGATTTATCTCGCATTTCTTCTGTCAGAGATACTTCATGTGTAATTCTTTTTGCATAATCGTTCATTGACTTCATATGCAATACCTTTTGAATGATTACTATGCTTTAAAAAACGTACAGTACCTAAATTCCATGTATTACAAGTACGCCTATTTCGAATGCATTTATGTATTTTGGGGTGGGCTATGTTACACAATGTTACACATACATCTAATTGCTTAGTTTTAGTAATTTTGATGGACATGAATTCGTGGAGTGGGTGTCATGTGCTTATCTAGGTTCCTGATCGATACTGTGACCTTATGCCCCTATTCGGCTATAAATCCATTTATTCCCTATATTGGCATAACCGTTCAAGTGCGATTTTCTGTAAAGTCATCTCTGGCCTCACACGAGCAGAGCCACAGAGCCACATTCCAGCATGACTCTCTGCTACTTCCTTTGCGACCAATTAGTGCAATGACAGAGCAGCAGTCACTATCTGATATTCCTAGATAACACTCCGAGTTCTTCAACAAGATAAAAACTTAGCAAACCTGGAAATCCCCGCTTGCTATGTTTTGATTAGTAATAGAACTCTAATGAGCAACTGATAGCTGCCACTTCCTAGTGACATCTTTAATTGACGTCTTATGTCCAGCAAACTTGCGTCAAACCCGGCACCTGTCAGGTATAAATATTACCAACGTTGCCTTAAGCAATGCGAAGCTGTGAGCTGTGAGAGCGAAGCTAACTGCTGTTGAGCGTGCCTGTCGCTGCAGCCTGCTATCCTGTGGTGGTGAAGCTACTGATTACCATTATCGCCGCTACAGCGCGAACTATGGTGCAGTACGCTTGAGGAGCCGTGCAGCCGTCCTCTGCGAAGACATCCAGCCCAGCTGCCCGCGGACGCTGTCACCCCTCCTTCCTCCAGACGCGCTGAGAGAAGCCGCTGCCTTTCTCGTGCAGAGAAATCCAGTCCCGGCGCTTCCAGTTTACCCTCGCAGGTGACTGGGATATCGAGAGAGACCCCTGAAGGAGATACCAATCCTCCATCATTCTATTCAGAGGTATGGTGTTGACTAAACCCTTAGAAGAGAATTCTTGAAACAAACCTTGGCAAAACCAACTTAACTTAAGCTACTTACTTACTCCCCTTCTCACGTGTTAGGCCTAGGTCAGGCACACTGGGGTAGGCTTAGTTAGAAGCACCAGTTGAGTATGTTAGCCTAATGTATATATGACTGTATATATGTTTTATTACTTTTAAACCATTGTATGGCTAAGAAACCATATCAATGCTTTTACAGTTCTATTTCGCTATTCTTATCTTACTGTACGTACTTTTTATAATAACAGTTATTGCAATTGTGGCAATACATTTCTCTTGTATGAGAAGAAAGACTGTTCAATAAATGTTAACCTTTATTGATACACGCCCGTCTCTCTATTCTCTACATATTGTGAAAGTAAACTGCACTAGACTGACTGAGTGAAATCTATGTCTATTGTTTCACACGACCCTAGAGATCGACTCTTGATCTGAGGAGCAAAGTTGTCATGTTGCACGGTTGTTGGAAAGCTGAATCCCTTCTTGTCTGTGCCAAGGAAGCTGATCACTTCCTATGCAGAGAAGAAAGTTTCCAGTGACCTCTGAGCTAGTTGGTAACACAACCCAATTAAGTTTAGCATAGTCAGTGGAGACCTGGAATATCCGCAGTTCCACGTCGATACTACTGTTTATGTTATTCCAATGCGCAGGGCCTAGTGGGAAACTAGGAACTACACTACACCCTGTGCAATAGGAGAGACATACCTGGAGCCTGCAGTCTCGTTTTTTAGGGTACCGGTACTCTCCCTTGGCTAATGAGAAGTGCCGGTACTGAGGGCCTAAAAATTCAGAAGTGCCGGTACTCAGAACCGGTGAGTACCGGCCCATTTAAAGCACTGCCGGGAGCAGGGGGAGCAGCAATGACGGCGAAGCCCAATCTTGTACAATTTTGTACCTGGGTCGATCCGGCTGTGAAGACTACAAGAGGCGAAGCTTTGTCCGTGCAGCATCAGGGGCAAGAAAACAACCAGGTAGCCCGGTGCTCTACAAGGGAGGCTGAGTCTGCCGCTGGAATCCAGCGCGGAGAACTCCCGGAGCATGGGAGCACAAGCAAGCACAAGTTGCGGGGGCGCAGGACCAGGCCCCCAGAAGAAGCACACGCATGTTTGACGCCTGCAGCCTGAACGGCAGTGCCGGGACGAGGGATTCAAGTAAGCAGGACCAGGCCATAGGCAGCTGGCTGTATGTCTGAAGACCCAGGCTGCGGCAACGAAATTTGGGGCCACAATCGGTGGAACCGGGGCGGGGAAGCCGAGAACCGTCGACCATCGACCAGCCGAGGGTGGAGGACCTTTAGCATGGAGTGGTGGGCCGTGCAGTGGTGTCATAGACAAAGGAGCCCGGCCATCATGCAGAACAAATCCGACTGGGAAGTTTTTGCACCTTGCAGGGGTCGGAGCGGGCGAGGAAGCCCCTTAAGTCTCGTGGTCAGCAGAGGGCAAGGATAGCAATGGCGTGAAACTGGGACCCCCCCAGCAAAAAGAGGGGGAAGGGGGCAACAGAGACTCCCGACTGTATTGCGAGAAGCAGGTTCGAATCTCATCAGGGTTCAACGAGCTGCCGTAGATTTAGATGTGCGTAGTTGGCCTCGGGTTTGTCGAAAGGAGAGAAAGTAGCTGGAATAATGCTCCGATTAGCCACACAATGGCGGTATTGAACCAAAATTCCATGAAGTTGGCCTCTTATCATGAAGCAGGGACAATTTAAGGCTAAGCGGGAATGTTTTCTTTACCAAGGGTCGAGTTCTCGCTACAGAAATTTGCATCGATAAGCTTTATAGAGCGGCATGGCTAGAAATCACTCTAGGTGCCACGCTTTATGGCATATTCCAATGGAATGATTTCAGCAAGTCCGTGCAGGCTAGCGCACTCTTGAGGCTCCAGGAGCGCTTGTGTTTAAGTTCCTGCAGCAGAATGTTTGAAGGGCTAAGAATGTTTTAAGTGGGTCATCGGGCAGGGTAGCGTCGCCGTGAGGCTAACCGGAGATAGTTCTTATCTGCTGGTGGAGTGAATGCATAATGGGGAATACCAAACGCAATCTAGTCATCTCACTTCCTGTTCTATTCCTAAGCAATGAGGGTGTACCAGCTGGCAGCAGCCTCCCAGAGACCTGCGGCCGACACAACATGCCATCCAGATGGGTTGATCATCCACCTAAGCAGTTAGCCAGGCAAGGGCGCTTGGGAAGACTGCAATGGTCTAGTCAGAGCTGATCAGCAGGAACGAATGGCACTGGGCAGACTCCCAAAAAAGCTGTCAAGAAGTCCCATAAGAAATCGAACCTCACAGTGAGCAACTTCTGCAGATCAAATGGCCTGGCAACGGTTGGGCACGGATTCATCCACTCGGGTCGCCCGGAATTATAAGCCAAAGATGGAATGCATCTGTCGAATGAAGGCAGGGGTGTGTTCTGGAGCAGCCTGCGGGGCGCCATGGGGTCAGCAGGTGGCAAGTGACAGAGCGTAAGGCGTAGTTGGGTGGGAGACGCAGGGAGACGGAAGCCTCCCGGACTGCGTGGCGAAAACTACGCTGATAGCGGTTGGTACGGAGGCAAACCGGAGGACGGTGTGCCAGAATAGGTCCACTCACCTTCAGATGCCTCACGGCTGGGTGAGTTGGCCTAAGGACAGGTGTGTAGGACCACCCACTCTGGGATGCCTCTTGGCTGGGTAACTTGGCCTACCGAATGGGGGGGTAGCAAATGGAGACGGCGCTCGCAGCCCAGTCCCCGCCGGACGGCAGTGCACAACAAAGTCAGAAAAGGTAGCGAGATGGCCTAACTCCGGGACAGAAGCTACTCTATTCCCACGCAAACGGAGCGCAAAAATCTAACCTACCAAAGGAAACGACCCAAAAGGGCCAAGACAAAAAACCAAGGAAGTTGTGAATACATAGCCTGATGCAAAGTATATACATGTTTCCTTGTATTCTTAATAAACTGCGGCCAACAAATGACCACCACAAGACAAACGTGAACGTTGGCTTTTCTTGTCATAATAAGGAATACAGTATGGGGGTATATATGACATACAGGAGGGAGTGGGGCAGAGTGCAGGGCTTATTCATACCGTGATTTTGTGTGTCAGGCAGCTGGGTTGCATCAAATTACCAAAACCCGACATGGCAGCCTCCAGAAGACTCTTTATGAGATGAATGAGCAGGATACAAGATGGTGGTGTCCTCCCTGTTCAATGGTACAGCTAAATCAACGTTCTGCCACCATGTTTTTATTGAGTATCCTGCCCATCAAACTGCAAATAAGTCCCTAAGTTTGATGTAAAGTCACTTTCCAGCATTTATTCTAAAAGTAATAAAACAGTGAAAAATTAGTTTGGTTCTAACATTTAATGAAAAAGGTTATTCTAACAATATAATTTCTTAGTAAAATTATAAATTGGAAATTTAAATTGATTTATGCATATAAAATTAATCTGTTTTATTATTGGGTGTGGTATCATTACATGTTTCCTCCTTTTTAGGTCGAGCATTCTAGACCTCTTTTATATACTTTAGTATATACTTATATGTGCATGTACTTTGTGGGCCCTGGAGTTTAGTCCTAGGACTTGTCTGCTCCCGCTTAGGCACTTTTATTCTGTTCAACTGCCTCTAATTAACTGTCTTGATAGAAAACCACCAGTAGAGGTCAGAAATACCAGAATTGCTTTCTGCTGAGGGACTTTCTTTTTTAGGTCTCGCCTAGCGCTGCTGCGCACATGCGCAACACGCTTGGCGAGATTTTTTGCATATGAGCCCCGCCCCTTATTCCCATTGGCTTGCATCACCGTTTATGTTAAACGGTGGGCAGCCATTGGAAATAAGGTTTCCAGGGTGCCTCCTTTTTGCTTTTTTAGCCAGACGACCTTCTTATCAGAAACTTCGTCACGCTGCCTTGCACACGCCAGTCTGGCTCTTTGATTGGGCGCTGTGAGAAACCATCACCGCAGCTCGTCAGTGCTTTTTGTTTTGTTTTGAGCTCTGAGTCCTGGCATGCTGCTTTGCACATGCCAGTCCAGCTCTTTGATTGGGCGTTGTGAGAAATCGTCACCATCGCTCGTCAATGCTTTTAGTTTTCTTTTTGAGCCCTGAGTACCGGCTGTGCTTAGAGGATGGGCTTTCTTGAATACAATGCACTTTCAATAGTCTTTAATTTTGAATTACAGAGTGGCGCCACGCCTTTTAATGGCAGTCACTTAGGGGCTGCAGATTATTACTCTCTGTTGAAATAGTTGAAAGCACATCTCTTTGCCTGAAGTTCTGCTGTCCATTGTGGCAGGCAGCATTAGCCGATCACAGAGCTTGTGCCTCAGCGGTAGAAATTGCAGGACGGAGAGGCAGCTCTGACCGAAGCTTCAAAAGTCTCTTCCTGCCTGTAGCTCCCCCACTCGCTGCACATACCACTCTCACACCACATGCCCAAGAAACATTTTTTTTTCAGGTGGTGTCTGCTGCTGCGTTATGCGTGTTACTGTGGTGTGTTATGTTATGTGCTGTATTGTATTGTTATATGCCATATAGTGTTGTATTATATTGTATATTGTGCTGCTTTGTTTTGGTACATGCGGTACAATGTTATCTTAAGTTCACCTACCTCTTCAATGCCCCAGTAAAAGCAGACTCAGCCAAAAACATCCCAAAAAGCACAATAACCCTCTGTGACAAAGAAGGGCACAGTGCCCGCTGCTCGATTGGTATCCTGCCTGGAAGTCCGATGCCTGGCACACCCTCCCCAGTGGGTACAGCTTCCTGTATAGCAGTATAGACTTCTGTTCCCCTCCGTTCTATGGGGTGGGCACTGACAGGTGAGGCAGAGTGCGCTGCGAGGCTGGTGGCGATGGGTGTCTGGGTGGCACAGCACCGGGTGTTGCCAGTCATTCCCGAGGGTGCCTGGGTGGCACGGTGTGGGTCTGGCCATCCACCGGGGGTGTCCAGGTGGCAGACTGCACCTAGTGGAGGGCCGCTGTCTTTAAGGTGCACTCAGGTGAGGGGTCTGTGAGTCACGGTTGGTAAACACTTCTTGGGAGAGAGATGTCTGGGAGCCCCGCATTCCAGGCAGGAAGGGCCTTGCAGGCTCGGCTTCCACAGAGGTGCCCACCACCTCACAAAGCTCAAGCTGTCACACACATCACTTCTCACTTTAGCTCTCTACCTCCCTCATGCTCTCGAACATGTCCTTCATACGTCACATCTCACTCTAGCCTCTCACATATCTCATCCTACCTCCCTCGGGCTCTCCCCCCTGCCCCCACCTTCAAATAACATCTCACATTAGCATGCTCACACACCCCTGCCCCTCACATGTAATATCTCTCACTAGCTCCCTCACACCCCTGACCCCACTCACACATCACATATTTCAGACCAGCTACCTCAAACAACCCTGCCCCCTCACATTTCACATCTCCCACTAGCTCCCTCACACACTCCTGTCCCCTCACATGTCACAAAGACCCACATAAGGAGGGAGGCAACAACATTTCAGAGGGGTTAGGGGTTAGGGGTGGGGAGAGGAAGAAACAAGGAGAAAGCATCAAAGGAAAGAAGCATTTGCAATGCAATAGGTCTCTCATTTACGCGAGTTTGCGCTATTGCATTGTAAATGACAATGCCTTTTATTTATGTTTTAAAATCAATAATAAAAGGCATTATCATTTGCAATGTCAATAGCTCAAACTCGCGTAAATGCAAGACTTTTTGCATTGCTAATGCTTGTTTAATTTTTCTGGCAACTGCCTCTATTAACTTTCTTGATAGAAAACGATCAGCAGAGGTCAGTAAAATACCAGAATCACTTCAGCATTCTCTAGATTCCAGCCAATAAAAATTGTCTTTCATGAGCACCCGTAGACAATTATATATTTTTCAAATATTGTATTTTCAGTGATATGACCACTGAAGGACATGATTTTATAATAAAAATAGAGCTTTGGACTATACCATTTTCTGCTGAGATGCAATATTTTTCTCCATGTGTTCCCATACCTGGTGTGTAATGCAGTTTGGTGCTTACTTTCCCTCGATGTTAAAGAACAGTAGATGTTCCAGCACTCAGTCTAATGTGCTGCATAGCTAAATACATAGAAGGTCCCAAAGGTGAGACCAATTGCATTGCAAATGCTTGTTTTGACTGTTACAAACGTCTACAGGTAATGTGAACATGAGCTAAGCAAGGGCAAAAAAAAAGATCTCAAGTCTCTAGTAAAAAATGCCAAAATGGAACAGGATGTTGCTGTTTTCTTTTTTCTGTGAACCTTTGCAGAGTTTCTGTAATATGGCACTTCATGTTGGAAAATGAGTGCTTTCTAACTGACGAGGGCAGAAATGATCAGAACTCAGAAGCTGATGAATTGGCTTCAAAAAAGAAATTGCAACAAAGGCACTTTCCAACATTTTTAATTCTTAAATAACAAAAATGGTGGGTTTTAGTTTCTTAAAAATTGGGTCAAAAAAGGACTCTTACTATACCATGATGTAGTGTACATTAAAAAAACATATCTTCAGCTCTCTCCTGAACTGGAGCTCAGTTGTTGCAGTCCTGATGGATACAGGGATTGGTGTGGTACCAGTATATCATGGCTAGAATATCATCTCACTTAAACAGTGTGTCCCAAGTATTGTCTACAAAAATATTGCCCAGTTGGAGTTAATAGTAGAAAAACTACACCCAATGTTTTGTAAACTCAAAAATTACTTTTACCTCTCTTTACCACTATGCACCCCTAAACTCTAAAAATCACTCTCACCTCCATTTACAAATACCGACCACTCAACTCTAAAATGACCTCCCTTTACAAACTGTTATATAAAGCAAAAAAAGAACACACTTGTTTCCCATGCAATTTTCCATTGGAAAATCGAACAGCGATACTGCAAAAACAACTGAACGTAATTACACCAAAATTTGTCAGAAAGCTAGAGTTTGATTCCAGAAATCATGCTGTTTGTGATTTGGTGTAAATCCTTTCAGTAGTTTTTGAGAATGTAAGATTCAAAATGTACGTATATTTAACACTGAGCGCCGGACAACTGTGTATTCACTGCAGTGGATCCTCGGATCCATGAGCTCACACACACATTGTGGTTGGCTATCTGCAACCTGCAGAAAAGTTGTGGCCACAATCTTCAGACTCCAGGACTTGAGCCACAAATGGCAATAGTAATTTTACTTTATGTTAAAAAAAACATAAAAATTCACTGACAAAAACAAAGGTTAAAGTGACATTATAGTTCTGAATTGTAATAATATCTCATTTTACATTAAAAATATCTTGGATTGGGAGCGATTAATCATGGAATGTATGGACCAGCCTCTAACCCTGCATTTGAGATGGATAAGTACTTGTTACCGGGTGGGGACTATAAAAGAGCCCTTTATTCCAAAGCAGTGGGAAGGGAACTATCGGGACCTACCAAGATAGCGGTACGAGTGTAGCATGATGCGAATGCAGCAACGGGACGGAGGGATCGACTGACCCGTGCGACTCCGCTTTATGCGTCTGAAAGACTGGGTTGCCTGTGGAAAACAAAAGGATTTGAAAAGTGGGATATGATTGGTATTAGTAGGGTGAGTGATCTCTGGGTCAAGGGTAAAATCAAGACCTTCAAGGCACTGAAGGTAAAGTATGAGCTGAGTGATAGAGAATTCTTCTGTTATGCACAGATTACCCACGCGTTGAGTTTGGTTTTTCCTAAGGGTATTGACATCCCCGAATCCTCCCCACCTGGAGATCGGGTGCTTGACGGCCACGTGCCCGACAGCACTATTTATTTGATATATAAGAAATTGATTAATAATCGAACGGATCTGTTGGTGCGGCTCTGGGAGGTTTGGGCCAGCGACGGTTTAGAGTTGGATGACGAAGACTGGCAGTCGGCGCTATCCTCGCCGAAGGAGGTCGCGATTCCGGCCCGCCTCCGGCTCGTTCAACTTAAAATCCTACATCGGATATATGTCACTGGCCCGCGCTTGATTCATATGGGTTATTCAGTGGATCGGTTTGTAAGCGTGGTTGTGGACTGGTTGGAACCTTCCTCCATATAATTTGGGAGTGCCCGGGGGTGGTGGCCTTCTGGAATGATGTACATGCTGTGATGGAAAGAGTCACGGGGTGGCATTATTACCCGAAGCGAGGCGTTGCCTGTTGAATGTCTGGGAACCGAATGACTATGATGTGGCACAGATGCAGTGGGCGACCCTTGGTAATATGATTGCTAAGAGAGACATCGCGCAGTTGTGGAGTTCCCAGCGGCCGCCCACGGTCTTGGCATGGAAGGAGAACATGGACTGGTGTATGTTCCGGGAGAAGACGGTGTATGTGGCATGGGGTAGACCCAGGAAATTGAATAACATTTGGAGCCAATGGAACACCTACCGTGGAAATATATGCATGCCTCCATTCGTGGAGACCCCAGTGGTTCCCCTTTCCCCCTGACCCGGCATTCCAAGTCTTGTGTAGCTTTTATGAACACTGATCTTGTTTCCTCACTGGCACCCACCCATGCATCAATGATGTTTGTATTATATTGTACTGCAGTTTCCTTCCTCCTTAAACACATGTCCGACTGTATTGTCTTAGTGCCTTGTGTATAAGTTCTTTTTCTTTAATAAAATAAAAATTATACCAAAAATAAAAAAATTCTTGGAAATTCACTGGAAAAAGTAGAGGTTAAAGGGATGTTCTAGTTAGGAGAAATTGTGAGTTAAAACATAATATTTTAAACGAATAAAACCAATGAAATTCACCAGTTATAGTTATCTCGAGTAACTATAATGTGTGCCCTAATGTAAAATTGACTCCCGCCCTTGCCATGCTCTGCTTCTACCCTCAGATTTAACATCACTATTGACATCTGAAATTACATCATTGATAACAACACTGTGCTTGGTGTGGGTGTGAGCTATGGTTACTTTAGGGCATATGTTATAGTTACTTAAGATAACTATAACTGGTGAATTTCAATGGTTTTGTTAGTTTAAAATATTATGTTTTAACTGGCATTTTCACCTAACTAGAACATGCCTTTAACCTTTATCTTTTTCAGTGACTTTCTAATATTTTTTGTGTAAAGTAAGAAATTATTACAATTCATAATTATAATGTCAATTTAACCTTTGAAAGGCCTCTGCGTGGTAAAGGCATGTGTGGAAAAGGCATGTGTCAAAAGAGTAGAAAAACAAACTGTGTTTTAATGGATGTTTTCCATGGATAAGCATAGGAGAGAAAGTTGAGAATGTGGTCATTTTGTTACCAGTTAGTGCCCACAATCTAAGCATGCGGATTGGTCAATGCACTCCAAAGATCCTTTGCATATTCTAACAAACACATTTTGCTTATAAGCTGAGTAGCAAGCTTATGGCTTGCAGTTCATGTGAGGGCTTTATTTATTTATTTACTTAAAATTTGTCTTTATCATGTGAGAAACAACAAAGGATTTACAAATAGCAGCTTATGCCTCTTAGTCCGCACTCAACTCAGTGCACGAAAAAGATCAATACTGGTGCAATTACCCAGAGATTTGCCACTTACATCCCCAAACTACCACAAATGAGGCCCTTAATTAATTCACACAAGCTGGTATGCACTCAGTATTAATCATAACACTATGATATAAATGCATGCTTTATTTAGATTTGTATACAAAGAAGGAATGTTCTTCAAGTTGGGATGTCTGTTTTTAATTCTTTAATCTCTTTTAGTCATACACATTCAGTTAACTTTCACATCCAATCAACTCATTGGCAGCCAATGAATTGATGGATGTGAAATTTTAACTGAATTTGGATGAATTTGGTGTTTTTATAAAGAGCAAATTTATTTCATGGTGTTATGAATAATACTGGGTGCATACCAAGTTTTGTAAATTAAGTTTACTTTATCATGCTAAAACCTGGAGTATAATGCAATATATAAATAACAATAACTATCTCAAATAACAGATAATGAAACAACAATGGCAAGAAAGTGAAATGAGATTAGCTATCAATTTGCTTGCTTATCAATATAATATCCAGGAGTGAAGTGGGGAAGAGGAAAACAGAAAAAGGACAAATGCAAATTAGCCCCGTTATAGGCTGAGTATGTGTGTATTTAGTTGCTTCCTGGAGGAAAAGAGGGAGGATTTGTTTCTGATACTTAAGGGACAGCGTATTCCAGGCTGATGTGAAAGACCAGCATTGAGCAAAGGTTACTGTAAATGTATACGCCTCTATCTTTTGGCTATTATGGCTGCTTAGGTTCCTCTGTCTGTGGTGACAAGCAGAAGAGCAGTGAGATAGGGAGAATTGTTCATATTAATTGCTTTCTAGGCAATGTATCCTAGTTTGAAGTTAATCCTGGCATTCAGATATGGGCAGCAGAGTTCTCTTAGGATGGTAGAATTTCCAGGGCCAGATGGTGTCCCTTTGGACATGTTTAAAGGCAATCCACTCTTATGGGCACCATTACTAGCTAATGTTTTTAAATCAAAAATAGTCTCATGGAAAGAGGCCGTGGTGATCTCAATACATGAGAAGAAGGCAGCAGGAACGATCCTGTTTGCTATAGGCCCATCTCCTTAATTGATGCGACATGTAAAGTCTTGGGGAGGGTAATTCTTGCCCGTCTTAAGTTGTGGGCTAATGACTCTGGCCTGATATCAATTCGTCTTTAGAAAAGAAATGGGCACAAATGAACAATGCCATAATCTCTCCTTAGTCATGGGTAAGTACATGAAGTCCAAGAGAGGATCAATCCACTTGGCCTTTATTGACTTATCCAGTGCATTTGGCACAGGTAATAGTGGAAGTTGTGGTTACTTATGGAAAGGTTGGGCTTTGAGGAGGTACATATCACCCATTTATGTAAGATGCATTCATCTACCTCTGTTTCTATACTTTACGGACCAGGAGGTGAAAAAAACAGGCCTATCGTATCCACAGAGGGTGTACGCCAAGGATGTATTTTGGCCCCATTTTTATTCCTTTTGTACACAAACGGGTTGGAGAAATTCCAAATAGAACAGCAATTGGACTACCCGACTATAGAAGGGAAGCCGGTTCCCCTGTTGTCATATGCTGCCGATACTGTACTGGTGACTTTGACAGCTAACAGTCTTCAAAAAGCCCTGATCGCGTTTACTGATTTTATGACGGCATTGGATCTCAAAGTCAATTTTAGAAAATCCTTTATTATGGTTTGTGGCCCTAAAAACACAAAGACAAGGACATTTGTGGTCAATTGAAGAGCAATTGAAAAGGCACCCTCTTTTACATATTTATGGAATGTTTTCAATAATAAATTGAATTGGGACCACTTGATTGTAACCAGGGCCCAACAGACCAGTTGAATCATAGAGGGCTTTTTTCGCTTTGCGTGCAAACTGGGACATAAGCCAGTGGCAGAAATTCTAATCTTATATAAATCAAAATGCCAGTTAGTTACAACTTATGGGGTAGGAGTATGGGGAAGCCAAATAACCAGTCCATTACATATTTTGGAAAACAAGTTTATAAAAAGATTGTTGATGGTGCCCATCAGTTCTCCCACAAAATTCTGTCATTCTGAACTAGGATTGGACTATGTTGAAGATAGAGTTAAAATTGCCCCCTTGATTCTATGGGAGAAAGTGTGGTCGTCGGACGAATTATCATTTACCAGAGCAATATTAAGGCATTGCTTAAGTTTAGAAAATGTATCGTCCATTCCCTGGCTTTGCTATGTTAAAATATGCCTTTAATAAGATCGGTCTGGGAAATTATTATGAAAACCCAGATGGTATACAATCTAATATAACATTATAATGCCTACTACAGTCAGCTAAAAATATCTAATCTGGAAGATGAGACCTCAAATCATGGGCTGCTAAGCCATCAGCAATTTTATCTATCTTTTAGTATCCATAGACAATCTTGCTTTCTCCTGACCAGGTTTCGTCTAAGCACAGTGGACTTTTTTGTGGGTTTTCCCAATCAGGTGAGCTGTTGTGAGAAACTGACTCCCTGCCCCTGTAATAATTTAGCCGAACAAAGCACAATGCGCTTTCTGCTGTTTTGCACTTTATATAAAGATACAATGGGATGTTTTATCAGGCCCATCCTGAGGGAAAGTTCTCCCTGCTCATACCAGGATGGTTTTAATCACTTACGATCTTTGTCCAATCCCATCATTTGTTGTACTGTGTTAAATTTCATTACAACTGCCTTATCAATCCGGAAAAGTTATGAATCGCAATAAGGAAATAGAGAAAAAGGGCTTTAAGTAAACATAGGGTATAATTTTTATCATGATATCCTTGGACTGATATAGAATATGGACTTTAAGGATAATTATGTTTTGAAATGTTATATGTTGTTTGTAAATATTTAATATGTCTAAAATGCTACATGGAAAGTTTTAAGATCTGTTTTATCATTTTATCTATGCACTTTTATGATTCTTATGAATCGAAAAAAGTTTTTCAAACAAACTTATATGCCTCTATCTTTTCGCTATTATGGCTGCTTAGGTTCCTCAGTCTGTGGTGACAAGCAGAAGAGCAGTGAGATAGGGAGACTTTTTCAGATTAATTGCTTTCTAGGCAATGCATCTTAGTTTGAAATTAATCCTGGATTTCAGGATGGTAGAAATATGATAAAATGTTCTTGAATTGTGACCCTCCTGGATCCGAGAAGCTTGGGCTGCCCAGTTTTAGATGCAGTTTCCAAAATCGAGTCTGGAGATAACCAGGACATGAACTGCTGTTTTTAACTGTTCTTTAGAGAAGAGTTGCTTAATTTTTTGGAGTGAATGGAGAAATATATTGTCAAATTGTCCAATGGTATTCATGTTAGAGATTGGTAATAAAGAGGAAGCCATAGTGAAGACATGCATTTTCACAGATCAGGAGAAAGTGGGATGCAGCCATAAAGTACCAGTAGTTCCTGTTAAATAGGGTCAATCCTGGATTTGTGAGAGGTGGATGAGAGAATGAACTCTGGTCAAATAGTGGAAAGATGTATGAACACAGCATGACTATTTTAGCAATGGATTCAGTCTTGAGGTAAATTTGGGTGTCATCAGCATACTTGTGGAAGAACACTTTCGTTATCTCAAGGCCAGATTGAACAGGATCAGGACAAGAATCGAACCTTGGGGAACTCTACATGATAACTACCTGAGATGCCATGGTCTAGTTTCACGACATAATGCCAGCTGATAAGGAGAGAAGAAATGCAGCTCAGCACATGGTCGTCGCGGCCCATGTGGTGCTCTATGATATGAAGAGCTTTCTGTAGTCCAAAGTAACAAATTACACCCTCAGGAGTCCTTGAGTCACTGTGGTGGCTGTAGACCACTTATGAATAAAATTTGCTTTGTATTACATGCCCGACCGCACAGTATGGTAGAGATATATATAGAGACTAGCAGCCCGTCCTGACGTTGTCCGGGTATGAATTACTGCCGGCCAGTTGTATATTGTTTTGTAGGATTTCATTTCTTATCTGTGAGAGGCCTGTGAAACGCTCCGATTCACAGTGCACTGCTGATGCACTTAAGAGTGCGCGTTCAGTAGTGTGTGAACTCGAGTTTCCCTACTTTATTTTTCCTTGCAATATTATATAGCGCGAACTCGACAACATGGCATGAGCACAATTTACATTACAGAAGAACACATTCATTTGTGGTAGGCACGGGGAGACAAAGCGATTTGCCTGGAATCAAAGGATGTAGCTCTTAAGTTCGCAATTCTAGAACTTGTGACCGGAGGTGTGTCTAAAAGTGTATGTCTGTGCTGGCCATCAATGAGAGAGACCTGTGCATTTTTCAAATGGGTGGTGAAAAAATATGAGTATGTTGCTGGAGATGTGGGCCGCCGTGCCACCAATGTACTTACCGGGGGAGGGTGAACACCTATTATTCCGCAACTTTCTTTCCGCATACCATCACTCCGCATACTTTCATTACTAAAGTACCATGACTCCGTAATGCCATTATAACGCATGGCATTACATTTTATATGCTTTTACCATGCGTACATTTACAACGAAATTCGTTGTAAATGCATGAATGCTAAACGCATGTTTTTTTAATGTTTGGATAAGGTAAGTATGAGAATAGGGGTATATATGTTTTGGGGTACTGAGGTATATGTTTTGGGGTGTTTGGGTATTTTAAGGGTTCAGATATAGTTTTGGGTTATGGGGTACAGGTGTAGTTTTAGGGTTTAGGGATAGGTATGGGTTTTGGGGTACATTGGTATTTTTAGGGTTCAGGGCTAGGTTTGGGTTTTGGGGTATAGGGGCATTTTTAGGGTTCAGGGGTAGGTTTGGGTTTTGGAGTAAAGGGGTATTTTAAGGGTTCAGGGCTAGGTTTGGGTTTTGGGGTACAGGGGTATTAAGGGTTCAGGGCTAGGTTTGGGTTTTAGGGTACATGGGTATTTTTAGGGTTCAGGGCTTGGTTTGGGTTTTGGGGTACAGGGGTATTAAGGGTTCAGGGCTAGGTTTGGGTTTTGGGGTACAGGGGTATTTTAGGGTTCAGGGGTAGGTTTGGGTTTTGGGGTATAGGGGTATTTTTAGGGTTTAGGGATAGGTTTGGGTTTTGGAGTACAGGGTAAATTTATAGGGTTAAGATGGGTTAGTGTTTAAGGGTGTTGGGGTATTTTAAGTAGTAAGGGTGGGTTATGATTATGGGGTGCAGGGGTATTTAAAGTGAGCAGGGTGGGATTAGCACACAATATGAGACGTGGCATGAAGGGCGGAACATACCACTCGCCCCCAGCGTTTGTCACGCCCCCAGCACACGCCCACAGCACACCGGAGACACGCCCACAAGGGACTACTTTGCTGGCACGGTTCTTTTACCTTTTAAATGTATATGGTGGGCGTCTGCATAGCCTATGTCCTTCTGCTGCAGCTGCCCTTCCCAACGCTGTATTGGGTGTTGTGATTGGTGCTGTGGTTCCTGAGATTACCCGCTCTCTCTTTATTATATTAGTATGGATATACATTTTAAATGTACGCAGAAACAAATAGTGCTTTTTATCGGATACCATTACTAAGACTGTATTTGAGTCCTTTTGCAGAAACACAAGCAACGCAAATTCTGCACAACGTATGTTGTGTAGTATATTTTTAATTCAAGATTGTACTTATTAAACAAAATAAATGTGCTTTTAGAAATTATTAATTTTTAAAATCAAGGAATCATTGAATGTATGATTTACTTTACTAGTTGATGACCGATAATTCAGTTGCTTTAAGAAATAATTCTCAACAAATATTGTGCATAAGGCAGAATTCATACAGGACTGATTGAACTTTTCTTCTTTTATTTTGCACACAACATGGCAACTGGATATTACAAACCAAAGATCACCAAAAATGCCACAAGAGGGAACCACGGTATGTTTACCGAAATTTCCAAAATGAACTTTACCAGCTCTCTTGTTCGAACCCGTTCTTTATGTTGTGCCACCAAACAGGACCCAGTGTGACTAAAGTGTACCGAGCCAGGACCACACTTAATCAGTATAATGTCAGCAGGTGTCCAGGCGTTGAGTCCTTGCCCCGTGTAATAAGCACCATGAAGCATGTGGCCCAGGTTTTTAATTAATACTTCATTAAGGAGTGCTGGAAAACAACAAATGTTCTTGTTGTGTGAACTCTGCTTTACAGGTGGTAGAATGGCACTGGCCCATCTAGTTAGCTTTACTGTATTTTCCACACATGTGCACCTATAGGGACCATTCCTTGAATTGATCAGAACTGGTCTCAAACCCCAAGCAGACATCATCAAACAAAAACTTGCTACAATCCCCATTGTTGGTGGTTGTTAGAGATATAGGACAGAGTAAAGATAACTTTTTTCTCTACGCTGACTGGCCCCTTTAGGAAAATGCTTTCCTACCTCTGCAAGGAAAATAAACCTATTAATGGTCAAGTTGTAGCTGGATTATTGTAATCAACTCTGTGCTAGTATACCTGTAAAACTCATCAACCACTACCTATAGCTGAAAATGCTGCTGTGACTCTCACCTAAAACCTCAAAAAGATTAACTATATTCCCAACCCGAGTTAAACAATCTGAGGTGGAATTTAATTTGCCATGGCCTGCTTACCAATCAGAAAGCTGCACCCCCTAGCCCACAGTGCTCCAATTGCAGGGTTTTCCTGCCCAACTAAATGCCGATATCTTCTGAGATCTTTCACTTTCTATTGAAACTTCCTCATGTCCTCTAAAGAAGATACATTCTATGTCCCCTCCGCCCCCACCTATATTACCAAAATCTAGGATTTCCTGTCCCTGATTTTGCACCAGAAAATAAACCCCTGTAGATGAAAACTCAAAAACGATCTGCTGTAACGTACTGTTACCATCCTACAGTGCACCTACAAGAAGCTACCTATCAGCATTGAGCTCTTCATCAGTGTCATTATTCATCCATGTTTCAGGAGCAAAAGTGTACAGCACATTTTGAAGTAATATCAACGAATTTATTTCGGATGCTAATATTGAGCAGATAGAATTGATCATCCTCTGAGCCTAGGGGGAAATATTTCTTGTCTATGAAATGTTTTGTTAAATATTAGGAAAAAACGTAAAAAAACAAAAACTAAAGCAGATATCAGTTATCAGGGTTTGAACATTTATTTTAACTTCATGGGTCTTCGGGGGTGAAATCTTGCAGGCAGTGGGCTTGCGTCTACTGACGCAAACTTGAACTTGATAGGAATGAAAAATGTGAGGATGTTAAAAAGTGTCTTTTTTATCTAGGTATTGTGGCGTATTTACAGCTTTCAAATGCTCATGCATTTTCAGCACTGATTCCTTTTCCAGCAAGCAGACATTTGAGGACTTGTACTGGGTTCTGCAGGTCTGACCCAAGGATAGAGACCATGTCTCGCTTCCTCTTCCACTGCAGGCTGAGCCCCCCTGGCTTGACCCATCTTGGCAACATTCACAGGCATTGGCAAACAAACAAATACATTCTCAACCTCAGCAGGCTAGACCAGCTGTCGCCCAAGCATCTGACTGTGACCTCATCTATCTCTGGAGACCAGAGGTATTTTGTATTTTAACTACAAAGTACTTTAGGCCTCGCAACCTGTATGTAAAGCGTTACAGTAATGTCAATACAATGCATATCAATACAATAATATAAAAAATACTTTTAACCGTCATCCATTATTACATATTCTTCATCTGAAATCTTTCAGCACTCAGATTCGAAATAGGCAAGAGCCTGCGTCTGATAGATCCATGCTTTCCTTATACTAGTGTGTGTATATGAAACCAGTAGTCCATAATGATGTCACAGGTTGCGGACATTGCTATACTCAATGGATTATCCAATAAAAAAACTTTCTTTATCTTTTCAATGGCTTCAGCTACTCACCAAAATGTTCTGAGAAGGTACAGTTCAGCAGGGCAGGGATGCAGGAGGGGTCCTTGGAAGCAGATTCGTCATCAGATGGCCTTTGGTCAAAGCTGGGGTGAAGATTTTGATGTTGCGACATAGTTGCCAAATGGAAGTAGAAAACCTCCAGTGGGACGAGGTAGAGGACAGTTTCACACAGTCAGATATCCTTTTGGCTAAGGGCCGCTGAAACAGATTTGCTGCTGCAAAGAAGAATGTAGTGGGAGAAGCCGTGAAGTCAATCTGACCCGCGATGCACCTTGGGCAGATACGGGGGCCGGTTGGTCCCTGTCTACACTTGCATGCATTCGAGCCCTCAATTAATATAAACCCCAAGGTATTGCAGTCATGACAGCATCCATTGAAACTGTTATCCTGTGATAGCTACCTTCATCATCTTCTGTGACATAGCTAAGGCTTCACTCTTCTCCAGTTAACGTTAAATCCAGATAACACTGCAGTCAACAACGATGTTCATTCTGGGCTGGAAGACAGTTAGGTAGGTTACTGAGCAATATACCATCATCATATAGAAGTATGGGTGAAGGACATCCTCCTGTGGATATACCTGTAATCTCCTTTGACTGATGTATAGCTGTGGCCAAAGGCTTCCGAGCTAGTAAAAACACTAGAGGGGAATAGCTGGCATCCCTGACGTGTCCCTCTGTTTGCTAAGAAGTGATCTGATAGGAAACCTCCTCAGTTCATCTGAGCTGTGGGAGAGTATTACAGCCATTTGACTTTGCAAATATAGTTGTCTCCCAATCCGAATTTGTAAAGCAAGGCAAGAGTTACCCTCATTTTATCTGGCCAATGGTCTTGTAGGGATCGAGTGATAAGGCCAACACATTCTCCAACATGTGCTCGGAAAGCCATGGTAAATGGGATAGTGTGCGAAGATGATTCCAGAAAGTCCTCCTGGGTACAACACTCACTTACGCGTGGTGTATGAGTTTAAGACGGGCTGCCAACATCCAGGCTAATATTTTGATATCTCCATTAAGGAGGATAAAGGGATGATAGCTGCTAAATGATAAAGGGTCCTTTCCAGTTTTTGGAAGCAGTGTTATCAGTGCTTTGAGTGTCGCTAGGCTGACTGTTTGTTCCGCCTGGTTATTGGTGGCGTTTAAGGAATCGATAACTTCGGCCATGTACCATTTATAAAATTCTGTAGAGAGGCTGTCTTCCCCTGGGGCTGTATTGTAAGACATATTGGATATAGCTTGTGTTATCTCTTCTTTAGTAATCTCACCTGTTATTGTTGATCTGCCTCTTTCGTTGTGGCATAGTAAAGGTATGTTGCTGAAAAACGTGTTAATCTGACCTTCATCTGTAGTTATTTCTTGGGTGTACAGATCTCTACAGTACCTAGCAAATCTGGCTGCAATCTCTTTTGGGTGTCTAATTGTGTGGTCTGTCTGAGTCCTCACGGCTGGGATAGCCGTCATCACTTCTCTCTTTCCGAGCTGTCCCGAGAGTAATCTATCTCTTTTTCAGCCTCTTCATAATGGCTAGCCTCAAATCTGTGGAGCATGCATTCCACTTTGGAAGTGTACCGATTGCTGAATTCCATCTTTGTTTTTTCAAGTTGGTGCCTATTTGTAACAGAGGGGTGTCTGGTGTACAAACATATCTTCTCCTTAATGTCTGCTTCAAGGGAGGTCTGATGTGCAATCCTACAACTATTATCGATAGTGGCTGACTAGCATGAGTTGTCCCCTAATAACAGCTCTAGCCGTCATGCTAAGTGTTTGTGCTCACGTTACAAATCTTGCATTATTATTTAGGTATACCATGACATGTACCCTGAGGAGCTCCTTCTATATGTGGACTTTGTAATGGGAGGTATTGAGGCACCATTGATAGCAGATCGATTTAGCCAGCCCCGTGTTGCTTATTAAGCTGATTGGTGAATGATCCGAGATTGAGCTTTCCAGTATCACACTGTCTAGAACCAACATGGTCGTCTGGTAAGAAGTTAAAAAATATTCCAATCTGGACTTGGTGCTTTGAGCACTGGAGATATAGGAGTATTCCCCATCGGATGGATGTAGGAGCCACCAGACATCCAAGAGGCCCTGGTCAGCTAAGATATCGCTCATAACAGCCCTGTCTGCATTGTTGGCCATGTCTATCAGGCAGATATGGTCCAGTATAGTGTCACAAGTCAAATTTCAATAACCCAATAATCAGAGGTGTGGTACCCAACCCTGCTATGATGTGGTTAAGCTGAAGGAGGAATGGCTCTTTAGCCCTGATCGGGGCATTGACCGAGCCTACACTTACCAATCTGTGGCACTTGGCCAAGATACAAAAACCTTCTAAGTCTGTCCATGTTTGCACCACTGCACTGGGAGTGTCTTCCACAGATAAATGGCTACTCTGCACTCCGCAGCTAAGGAGAAACCATCAGGGTCTGACTGGGGGTAAGCAGCTACTATATATAACCTTTCCCAACCAGCCCTTTTGAGTTTATCTGCTTCAACAGTATCAGGTGGGCTTCTTGCAAAAGTGCAAAG
This sequence comes from Lissotriton vulgaris, assembly GCF_964263255.1. Classification (NCBI taxonomy): domain Eukaryota; kingdom Metazoa; phylum Chordata; class Amphibia; order Caudata; family Salamandridae; genus Lissotriton; species Lissotriton vulgaris. The sequence goes on from NC_141687.1 coordinate 903,940,615, forward strand.
CCTGCATGAATGGATGCTAGATAGGTGAGCGACGTCTTATACTTGATATAATGCATTACATCTTTAACATTCCATGACAGAATAGTTAAAGGCTTGAACCTCATGTCTCAAAAGCATGGATGGCGACTATGGAATGTGGTGATACTAAGGTGCCAAGCAATGCCGTGTTGTGCAAGGTAGGAGTAAAAAAGGAAAGGGGAAGTAAAACTCTAATTCTGGTGTTCATGTATCTGCAGTGGCCTGTGGCACTGGAGGAATACTTACAGTTTGGGGCGGAACCCCATGACGCTGAAAGCTAGTGTAGTTTGGGTTATAGTATGGAAAGTCAGGGAGTGTTTTGGAAGAAGGGAAAGAAGAAGGAAAACTGAAGTCCTTCCAAACATGTAGGTGAGTAATTTTAGTCTGTTGGTCTAAACCTCTGAGATTGCATGTGCCTGCAGAACCCAATTGCAGGTAACCAGAACCAATGGTGTGTTTCGATGATGGGGATCTATACATTGATACACCAGTATCGGTACATAAAATAATAATAAACATGAAGAAGGAGGGAGAGTAGAAAATTGTGACTTACTCTTGGGGGTTAAGGAATGGCAAGGTTGGTCAGGGGAGCGCATCTGGCGGTTGTCTATCAGTGTGGACAAGTCCTACTTAAGGCTGCATCTAGTATAAGGTAGGGATATTTCATATAACATATTGAACAAATCTGTTTTGCAGATACTCATCTGCCACTATAGACTGAGATGCAATCACATTGTCAAGGATGTTCTCTGTCTAATTCCAAATCAACTTTTTCTGTTGTCAATGAGACTCGTCGCAGCCTTTGTCCTGCGTGAGTTCCACCACAGTTCTGATTGCTTTGTCTTATTCATTTTCTTTCCTAAATGGTCAATCCTGCTGTCAACCTGAGTGTTGCAATTTTATGTAATCCTGGGAATGGGGTTTGTCCATTGTGGGTGGTGGAGCTGGTGTTTCCATATTCCATATTAATTTTGTACATGCCATGAAGGAAGTACCAGAAGTTCCTCTAGGTCCATGAATTTTTTGGATTAACCATTGAGTGCAATCCACATCTGTGCCGGTTCGAGAAGTCATGTTTAATGACACGTTTCCACAGTGCAGGTTATACAGATAAGAAGGCTGTCCATTGTGTGTTGATCTCTCTGGAGAAGTTGCCGCAAATTGGATCTTATGCCCTTTGTTATCATACGGCCCATGTTGCAAGCCGCTGCAAGTATCTGGTGAGCTTGTTTGTAATGTAGGAAGCAAGCTATAACAGGTCTCTCTCTTCTTGTGGTGTCGGTTCTGTAAGGATATATTCGGTGTGCTCTTTGCATCTCTCAGGGGACAAAAAAGAATAAGCCAAAAAGGTGAGTAGCATGTCACAGAGGAAGCCCTTGACATCGCTCCATTACACTTTTTCTGGGAAGCTATAAAAACATACATTAACTCTGCTGCTTCTATCCTCTAAATCAATAACCTTATTCCATGGGTGCCAAAGCTCCATCCAGGCTTTAGTTGTTTGTCAATGTCTTCCACCTTGTCTTGGAAGATTCCAATATCAGCTCAAATAGATTTTGGGTCTGCAGTGAAGTAGTTTATTTTCATATCCATTGCCTCTAACCTTTGGCCCACTGTGGTGATTTCTTTAAGGTTCAATCCATTGTGCCCTGATGATGCCCAGAAGTCGACTGTGTAACAGTTTTGTTGTGCACTACCACCTCTGCGAAAAAGGAGTTGCTGGGATGTTTTCCCAGATGCTATCATCAGATGGCAAAGTCAGCTTCCAGTACAGAAAAAGTCAACAGGCGAGAGGTATATGCTCTTTATATCTAGCACTCCAGGTGGGTCCGTACAATGTGGTAAAAAATCATTCCCTCTCAAACCAATTGGACGGCCTGTGTAGTGGCCTCACTATGATGAGGAAGGCCCTGTTTGTTCACGGGGCGCAATATCTTCTAGTATTGGTACATGCTTGCCCAAAAATTGTAAGGTAAGAAAATTACTATGCTGAATTTAAGTGGTAATTGCAAAAATTGACTCTACACTGTTCACATGATGACTAATTCCAAGCATCCATCCAAATTCTGTAAATGTCTGTTTTGAAGTCAGCTAGGCCTACACATTTCACCTCCCCACTGTGTTTGGTTGAAACGTTGGGCGATGTTAGCTATAATTCATAATAACTTTATAAACTTTTCAGGATATCTTATTACCTGCGTATTTGAAGTTGTACTGTTTAAAATTGCAAAACCTTAGGGTAATAAGTTCAATACCACTGAAAGCTATCATCATAATAAGCTGTACCTTTTTTCCTTCTAGATATCTACATTGTTCTTCTCAAAAGAAATGGATGCATAATACACACTTTTACTAATACAAAATGTTCTACATTTCTTAAGAGGCCTAACTCCCAGAGTACATGGCCAGGAATCTGCTACTGAAGAGACCTCCACTCCAGCCCAGGATCAAGACTTCAGTGAGGACAACACTCCTGGTAATCTGGATGATGATGAGGATCCTGATCCATCTGGTCAGCATGGGCAGACTGCTCTAATGAGTCTCACTGGGCCCGCACAATACCTCCCACCACAGCTGTAACAACTCAGCTAACTGAAGCCTCCACTTAATGTGTTCATACCACTGTAACACACAGATCATCTGGCCACTCCCCCCCCCCAGTAATGTTGAGACCATAGCACCACCAGTTCCAGCTCAGCCAGGACCCAGTTGGATGGGACACACTGGGCCTCGGGCACAGGGGAGTGGGGTAGGGGGTTATGGGAGGGATCAGTGGTCCAGCATAGTGAGGCTACTAGGGTCATTCTCACCCAGACCACCATCAACCAAGTCTTTGGAGCCTATTATCAGTGCCAAGACATGACGGGCCAGGTATCCACTGAGCTCCAGGAGATGAACCAGATGCAGAGGGAGCTCAGTTATCAGATGGAGATTCACAGCTCAAATATGAGATTCCTGACAGGGGTGCTGCAGGATATTTACACTCATATGTGCAGGGCTTTCCCAGCACCACCTATCCCTTCCTGTGGTCCTACATCATCTGTCCTATCTACATCTGCCACAAGAAGGGAGGCCTTGGCACCGGAAGAACCATCTGCAGACACCCAGGCCCTGCAACTGTGGATACCCCCTCACCCTCAGGAGGGAACGTCCAACCAGATTATCAGGAGGTGAGGATGGCAAGACCTCCGCCACCTCCAGCAAAAAGTCCAATCCTAATTTCCTCCAGTGTGTGACTACCATTCAATGTGTGGACTATTTCTTGGCACATTTACCTTTCTGTTGCCAGTTGTATTTTGGACTTTGTACAATTTTGGCTATCCAACTATGCTTTTAGTCACCATGACTGGCTTATTCACGTTTTGATTTGATTTTCGTTTTCATCTTCATGTTTAGTTCAATAAATCCACAACTCAAAAACTCAGAGTGGTGTTGTGTATCTCAAATCTATCAATGCATTTCTTTCCTTTAATCATAACTTTACAATTACACAAATTAAATGATGGTGTAAACATAGATAATTTGCAAGTAAGTAATGTTTTACTCAAGTTCCAAACCATGACTACCAAAAATATTTACCATTAAATCATCTACTACTATGTTTATTCAATTTCACCAATAATTGTCTGTCAACATTTTCACTAACATAACAATCCATACATGACACTACTACAAAGTGCAATTTTTCACATTTCCAGTTCCAGACCTTGTTAATGTTGAAGAAGGGGATATATATAAAAGAAATCAGACTGAATAGGCAAATTATTATTGACTTGTGTCATCAGCTGGAGCCAGATCTTCTGGATCAAATAAGGAATCTCAAACAAATAACACCAATAGGCAAAACATGGCAGTACTAAATTTTGTAGACATTGGATCATTCCAATCCACTTTTCCATCTGATGGAAAGTCACAACCAAGTTTGTGTGCCACAAGAAGTTTGTCCTATAATGATAAGACACATCAACTGTCACATGCACTTTACGTACAATGAGGATTTTGCCAATGCGAAGGTAGATTTCCTTGATTAGGCTCCACTACGACATGTGGTTTGAGCTAATGATGGCACACATATTGCCTTAGTGCCAACACATGACAAAAAATAAGTTCAAAGTAATCTTCAAATCTTCCATTCAACCACAATGCAAGTTGTCTTGGTACATGATTTGTACACCCAAAAGTTGTGTCTGTCTTTCCCAGGATCAACCCATTTTCACTTTGTACTTCGAAACAGCACCATTTACCTTCAAATATCACATATCTGAAATGTACAATGTAAGATGGTATGGTGAATGAACCTAAAACAAAAAGATTAACTAACAAACATAACACAATAGACACATTAAAAAGTCAACTTTTGGAAGACATTGTTTCATAGAACAATCAGAAATAAGCAATGTAGCTAAACACAGTAGTCAATGTGTCAACACTTTGATCAGCAAGCATCTTTGGTCTGCCTGAATTTCCCTGAACACACCCTTCCTAACAAATTACCACCACATATGTCTCTCATCATCACATCAAATGTTAGTATAAAGGTGAAAGTGATAACAGGTAAAGATATACTTACACTCATGACAAGAATTTCTCAATATCATCTTGACGTAAGTCAACTCCTTCCTCTTCACCACTATCATCTTCATTTGGCATTTTAGGATCCTCACCCGGTGGCCCTTTACACGCTTCATCCTCTGCGATGTAAGTGAGGTTCCGTTGCAGAGAAATGTTGTTGAGCATGCAGCAGGCCATGGTGATTTTACACACCATATCGGGTGAGAAGAGAAGGGCTCCACCAGTTTTGTCCAGACAAGGAAATATTGCCTTTAGAAGCCTGAACATCTGCTTCACTGGCTGCCATGTTCTTCCATGGACCTCATTGAAGCAGACTTACCCTGGCGTTGTTGGATTCCTCAGCAGTGCCAACAACCATGGTTGGTTGGGATAAGCTGAGTCTTCCAGGTGAAAGACAAAAAGAGCCCAAAAAATGTACACAATTTCAGATTATTGAACTAGAAATTCAGAAAAACATATTGTGGAAGATTTTACCGACCAACAGGCCAGGTCCTCTCAGGTTCAAGTGGTGACATTTGCAGGGGTATGGAGTTCCAGAGTATAAAGGAGTCATGGTCAGAGCTGGGGACATGTGCACAGATTCTTCTGATGTACAAATCCGGTAAACAGACAACTTGCACATTAATTAAATGGAAGTGTTTCCGATCCCAGTAGACCTGTTTTCTGGCATGTGGCGGCACTAAGGAAATATGTGTGCCATCAATAGCACCAACCACATGTTTCAGGTGACCCAAACCATAAAAGTCCCCTGTCACATTGGCTAAATGCTGCTGCCATGGAAATGTGATGAAGCTGTTGAGGTGTGTCATCATTGCAGATATAACTTCTCATGGCGCACCACTGAAAGTTGGTTGTGACATTTCACCAGATGCTGCCACATTGCATTGGAAGGATCCTGTGGCCACAAAATGAAATACTGTCATGAATTTGACAACTGGTGTAATCGATGTGGGATTTCTGTGGAAATCTGGCCCCAGCTGATGACATAAATCCAGTATAGTTTGCCTATTTAATCTGAACTACTTGATTATATTCCTTTATTCCTTGGTGGCAAGGTCTATAAATGTGCGGCACACTTGAGGCTGTCATCTCCTCACTCTCACAGGGTTCATAAGTACATTTATATGGTACAACATTTGAAAAGTGTTCACATTTTCCACAGCAACATATTTGATATTTAACACTAAAGTCATGTAGTTGTAAAAAATATTTTTTTTTTACTTCACATTTTAATAGTGCATTTACCTTTTGTCCTTTATTCTTCACAAATTACATTTATAGCGTAGAATAAATGTAAACTAAACAAATTGTAAATTATAACTGTTAAATGTATTATTTACACAGTCTTTTTTTTCCTCCAAAAATACAGTCAACTGAGGTGTAAACAACACTGCGCTAATATTGCTTTTCAGCATAGTAACGCACTACATATAAAGGTTTATTTTTTTTAAAAAGAGTGTATATCAAAGTTTGATTATGTAAACCAACTAGCCCCAATTTGGAGTGGTGGTGACACACTTAACAGCCACAAACAAACTGTTTGAGCTTCTAAAATGGTGGGTCCCTTACCTTTCTGATAGGACATTTGGAATCAGACGGGCCAGGTGGAAAGTTGACCGCAAATTGGGGAGTAAACTCCATGGCGACACACCAATAGGCTAACATTGATGAAAGTAATGTATGAAGGCCAATGGCTGTGTCTGTCTATGCTAACGATCAAGGTCGTCATGTACATGTACAGGGTAGTTGGAAAAAGAGCTTTCTTGCCTCCTAACACTGCTACCATCAAGACCTCCTCCACTTTTGCTGCTCTTTGTCACTTCTGGGAGCAACAAAGCCAGGTCGAGCAGGCGAGAGGGACTGGCCTTCTCACCAGAGGAGCTGGAGTTGCTGACACAGGAGGTCCTCTCCCTGTATGACCAGCTCTATAGCTCACCAGAGGAACAGGTACTTGTCTGAAATGTATATGAGAATCTGCCCAACTGTTTTTTTTTCATTCACAAAGGCTAAAATGTCAGTTTGAGTTACTGAGTGAAGTGTAGACAGTGATGTGAAGTGTCATGTATTTTGTTCCTTATAGAGTACAATAATGTTGGGGATTTCAAAGCACTTTACAAAGTAAAAAAACAACCACATTATTATGTGTTGTGTGGTTAAAGCCCTAGATTCTAATTGGTGTCCATGTAGAGACATATCTATGTATGTGTTTGAATTACATGTGCTACATTAAAAACTCAAATGATGAAAATTAGAATACACGTGATATACTCTTTACTACTGTACATTAAAATGTTTTCTGTACAAACCAAATAAAAATGATGTTAACTATGTGTATCGTCCCACAAATCACTCAGCCTAGACCAGGGCTCTCCGAACAGTTATATGGGAGCTACCAGTAGCTCCCAGAACCCTTCAGATCAGCATCTTTGAGGTCATTTATTAGATATGGCACAAGGTCATTTTGCATGTCAAAGTTAAGGGACGGCTGTGTTCATGCAACATCATGATCATCAGGATGCAGATCACAAAGACTGACAATGAGCAGTGCTTAATCATAATAATGGGCCAGGCTGGGGCTGAGTCACAAGGACAAGCAACGGAAGCACAGAGGTATAGCTGTCATAAACATATATCCTTGCCATGTCAAATTTTGAGGTGTGCTTAAAAATATGCACCAAATGCTTTTAAATGGATGACAGCTGAAAGGGAGAGTTATCTAAATTCTTGAGCTATCGCTTCATTTCATTTTACTCCCATTTCAAGGTGTGTCATATCCAAATTGAAGGCCCTTACTCACAGTGGCCCCTATTCACTGTGCCATAAGTATTTATGGTGAACCTTCAGTAGTTCACAATCTTGTGTATTGATCAGAAGTAGGTCACATCACAGAATATGTAGGAGCCCCCAGGATTGGTGAGTTTAGACCATGAAATGGGATGAGGATAGTCAACAAGTCCCTACAAAAGTGTGCATTAAGACATCGGTTTTGGTCAGCATGTGAAAATATACGTGTTATTCTAACTTATAAGTCATGCTAGAGATAGATGTAGACAATGTTGTTATTTCAATACAGACAAACAAAAAGTCACAAAACCATTGTTTTTTCTTTCATTTTATGTATCCATAAAGGTCAACGCCCATCAGAAGTGGGATATTTGGAAGGCCATCGCCAGGAAGGTGTGGACCCTGGTGGTTTACAAGTGGCGCAGGGTCTATTGCCACAAGAGGTGGGAGGACCTACGATGCTGGACTAGAAAGTCAACCAAAGTCCAGCTCGGGCAGTCGACCCAATGAGGGAAGTGCGTGCGCCGCAGTCTGACCCCCTCTAATATCCTGCATTCTTGCAGTGGCCTATCGAGAGCTTGATGGGCTGTTGAGGACCCAACAGCAGCAACAGGCGGGTAAGTTCTTATCAGAGTTTCACATGTTCCATGACTAATTTCTTTGCTGCAGCCAGGATTTTACCCATCAATATAACGGGTGACACATGTCCAATGCACAAGAAGAGTTCTTGAAGGTGTAAGTTTTGCACTATTTGAATGATGATGTGATTTGTCTATATATTTGTTGAAAAGGTTCCCACCTGACTCCTGTTAACAACTAAAGGACTGTTCTGAGCAGACAAGTGGCTGCCTAAACTCCACATATACATCAGATTATTTGATGATATGAGGGACAATTGAACCAAACAGGCCAAGCCAATAGTATTTATTGTGTCAGTGGCGATGCTCTTTCACTGTTGTGGATGATATAATGGTAGCCCTATTATATGTTATATACCTTACTAGGTATACAGTCGATATAACAAACCTCACAATGGTAAGTTGGATTCTACACTAACAAGAGTGGGCATGTGATCCAAAATGACTTGTAACACAAGAATTGATGGCTAAATTTTGGAAACACAACATATCCAAATTGTGTTCAGTGTCAGAAATACTGTTTCATACATGTTTAAAGTGACAAATAAGCCTGTTGTCTTACTCCTTCACAAATGTGTGTGTAAGCCAGTCTGTTTTTGGACAAAAAATTGTGATAGGCATACATTTTTTGTTGAAACACAGACAGGAATGCATACACATCGGTGACTGAGTAACACATACCCACAACCATTTCTCAATGCCATTTGTCATTTCAAGATGATAAATCAATGATGGATAAAAATGGAAAACTTAAAGGGGGTTTGGAAGATGGAATGTTCCATCACATATATGGAGGAGTCTCCCATCAGGAAAAAGCAGAATCAGGCCAAAGTCCTGACTCATTAGGCAAATATTGAAATGCATCAAGGAATAGTATATTGCATACAGTAATTTTCATTTGAAGTAATTATATATGAATCAGTGTATGTAATGATTACTGTGATGTCCTACACATTTTTGACTAGAGTGACAGCCAGCATATTTAGTGAAACAACTTTACAATGATACAACAACCTTCCAATAACTAGAGATATTTAGGAGTCAGATGTGAAAATGTTTCTGCTCTGTACTGAAGTGTTAATACTAACAACGATTCAAGATATGGAGAAAATACCAATTACACAAACAATCATTAATAACGTATTACACTTTTTGAGAGAAAATTATGCAAGGAAAAGACAGAAGAAGACAAGAAGACAACCCATATGAAAAATATTAGAAAAGTATACAAAAAATATTCAATACATAAAAACATCATTTAAAACACTCAGAGATATATACTGGTACATATAATATTTGCTGTGAATTACAAAACCAGACACGTGGTGGACAGAAGGGATAATGTAGCAAGAGAGGTTAAGAACAACACTGAAACATCAACAGGCAAGACAACGCGTCCTTCGTTAGTTACGGCCACATATGCGTTGACAGCGTTTCAACCTTTGTATAGTTACATGGTCATCATCAGGACTGAAGCTTACTACTGAGCATCCGAGACAATCTATTTTAGGCATACACTGCAAACTCAGATGATTTTGCAGGTTAAAGTGGTGTACAAACTGTGTACAATATGGCTGAAGCCAATAATTCGAAATACAGGATGCAAGGTTTGCAAATTAATACATTGCACCCCACCAAGTGCTAAACGAAATTTGGAACAGAATAAATTAATGTCACAGAGCTAGCCGTAGGTGGGAGAATAAATCCTTCACTCAAACATAAGGGCGAAAACGTCTCTCACATGTCGTCCGAATCAGGAAGTGTATCACAAATGTTTCAAGGGCTATGCATTTACTTATGCTGTAGTAGTTACTTCTCAATCTACCAAATTATCTGTTTCTGTCTTCAACGGCATATGTATCTACTTAGTATGCAATACATTGCTAATACCTCATTACAGAATTCATTTATGACTTTTGACATTTGACATATACTTTAGGGTCTTGAAGTAAGTGCTACAACTGTGAAATGCCCAAACAGAGGTAACTTGCTTTCAGATTATGCTAATATTAGTACAAGAGTGCAATATTTGTTGACACACATTAATTCATATTTTACTTATTGAGAATGAAAAGTATGCCGATTTTAGGGCCTTGTGAACACAATGTACAAAGGTAATTTTGGTTGATATCCTTTTTGGTGACATCGGTTCAATATTCTAAACGACAAAGGCCAACCATTCAGCGTTGTGAAACAGCTCCTGGAGAGACATAATAATAGATAAGAAACAAGATCATACATGATATAGGAGCTATCACGAGGAATGACATAAGTATGACTAAATGTTTTCTGGCTATGTTGGCTGCATTCATGAGCTTATGCTAATGTAGAACTAAACTTTGAGAGCCTTGAAGCAGGTCAAATCTGAAAACTTGAGAACTGTTTTGTGATCAAAGGTCATGATTAGTTCTGTTTACACAGATTCAATAAAACAATTGTATATGTAATTTCAGCATCATCCAGAACAGGCAAAGGAGAAGCAGCCAACATAGGCGGGGAAGCAGCTGTGCCCTGTGGTTCTGATGCTGATACCACCAACACCGGGGGACCAAGTGGCTTGGAGGTAGAGGGGAGTGCAAAGGAGGACGCCAGCGCCACAACATTCTCTTCGGAGGCCTTCATCAGCAAGCACTCCCTAGTGATGCCAGACCCAACAGGAATTCTACCAGATACATCCTTGTCCAGCACCCAGAGACCTATCTCCACCCCCCTTTTACTCCACCCCTTCCCCATCCAAATTCCCTATTTCTAGATCTGTCCCGAACATGCTCACACCTTCGCATGCACCCACTCAAACAGACAGAAGCAGCACACTTACACAGAAACACGAACATCACAAAAAACAAATATGCACAACAAAACTTACAGCCATGACGGCCATCACCATATCCACATGCACCATCACCAGCACATCCAGACATTGCAGCCACCATCAAACTCACATGCACCTCAACCACACCCAGCCCCTCCACTGACACCTCAGCCACCACTTATCAAAAAACAGGGAGGTCTCCTTTCGAATCCAATAGGGGACAAGGAGCAATGAAATAGAAATACAGGGAAGTCCCTAACTTGCCAAAAAATTGGAAAAACACATCCACAAAATAATGCAGAAGGAAGTACTCACAACCCCTTTGATGTCATAACCACGTGTATAATAAATCACAACAATAGAAGAAATGAGATCTAGAAACAATTAAAATGATATATAGAAAATTGTACAATTTATTCAACAAATAATACATTCATAAAAAAATGTTTAAAGAAGAATTTTTCGTGCCATTTAGAACAGTTAAAAATGTGTCGATCCACATGAAGAACAGTTAAACAGATTTTTAACACAGTTGTCAGCCACCCCCACACCCACATGCACCACCTCTACCACCAGCACATTCACAGATACCAGCAATGACACCACCATACCCGCATGCACCTCAACCACATCCAGCACCTCCACAGACACTGCATCCACCACCACACCCACATGAACCACCCCCAACACCTGCACAACCACAGGCACCACAGCCACCACCACACACATGCACTACCCCTACCACCAGCACACCCACAGAGGCTGCACCCACCACCACACCCACAAGCACCTATACATCCACATGCACCACAACTACACCCAGCACCTCCACAGCACACCCATCCACACACACAAACCCAAAAACTCAAACGTCCACCATCAGGCAAACACCAGACATCTAGTAAGCAAGACACAACCAAATGTGCACAATACACACCAGACCCACAGGCACCTGCACCCTAAAAAACAGACATATGGACATCAGACACTGCCACTCTCTCTACCTCCCAAACCCAACTTCCTGCAGAACACCCTACCCATTTGAAGAATTTTGTACTTCATGGACTGCCATTTGCGTTGAATACTATTTTGAGCGCCTTATCTCATTGTGTGGAATAAATCCATACTTTTGATTTCACCAAACTAGTCCTGACATATTTTTTCTTTAGCAATTGTTTGATTCCTAGCAATGTTTCTGAGTAAAATGTGAAGTACTAATTTTCCTTTACCACAATGGCGGATAATTTAGCAGATTTTTTTAATGTCTTTAATTCATACACTGATTAACATAGTATGTGATAGTAATTTGAATTTAGGTGCAGGCATTCATCATATTAATGGCCACTTGCACCAACTTATTGATGTTACAAATTTTTACGGGATGTGTTACTACAGGTGTGTTTGTTTCACCTTGATTACTGATCAGTATGAAACATCTAGCGCCAGATGTAGGTAAATATCATTTACTGATTCTAAAATACCGAATTTTACCGATTCGGTATTTTAGAATCGGTAAATGATATGTAGCTAATGATTCGGTAAAATTTACCGAATCGGTAACATTCGGAAAATACTGATCGGTATTTACCGAATCGGTATTCCCCATTCATTCCTATGGGCCCTGGAGGCCCATAGGAATGACTGAGAATTACTGATTCAGTAAATACCGAATCGGTAATAGGGGGTAAACCTACAAGGGTGGCAGGGTGTCACATTGACACCCTGTTGCACCCCTGTATAGTGTATGGGTGCACATGTGGCAGACATACATGCCCTAAGGGCATGTATGTCTGCCACATGGCACTGAATAAAAAGCACAAAATTGCTTTTTAAAAGGTATTCGGAATTTACCACCAACTAATAGTTGGTGGTAAATAACAAATCCTTAAATGTAAAAAGCACTCACTTGAGTGCTCTCTACATTAAGGATTCGGTAATTTACCAAATCGGTATGTTAAGAATTCGGTAATTTACCGATTCCTTAAGTTACCACCTACATCTAAAAAGCCTAATTCCGGTGGGTAACGGCTGAAATTCGGTAATTTCGGCCGTTACCGACCAGAATTAGGCTTCCTACATCTGGCCCCTAGTGACTACTGAAATGGGATACAGTACAGGACTTGCACTAAGCATGGAGAAATGTTACATGGGTGTATATGTTGAATGTTTCTAATTTGTGACTGACATTGATTTTACTGTTAATATCTATGGTAAAGTTTATATCTTGTCTGTGCAATTTTTATATCATGTTATATTGCACTTATCGCTATGAAGTGTATTGCATATGTTTTTCATGGGGGAATTTTAGACATTTCTTTAAGCACACTGGTATAGGTACTTTGTTTTTCCTTTGGATATCCTTTTTGTGCAAGTACCCATTTTCTTGAATGTAGCTTGCACCAAATTTATACATATAATGTGATCACACAAGTGTGTTTCATTATATTTCTTAAACGTCATCATCACAGCCATATGCATTGCACAGTAGCATGCTATTGCTTGTAAGAGAGATTTATAAATGCAAGAGTCCTGTGCAAATGTTAACAGAAAAGTCAATAGGTAACAGGTAAAAGTGGAGCCTACCATTGATTGTGTCCACGATGGTGTTGGCTTTATTCGTCATCAAGAAGCAGCAGCAGCGGCAGGACTTTAAAGATCAGATCTATGGCAGAACAGGTAGTGTGAAAGAGAGAAAAGGTGAGTTTCTGCCTTATATCCCTTCCATTCCGCCAACTCAGGTGTGGAGGTTTTACCACCACAGTCACATCGGCGAGAAGGCACATCGTGATTGTGCCAGCAGGTAAACTGGCGGTCCCCCCTTCGACAGCCACTTTTGCCTGTCCCGCCTTCGACACAGTAGAGATTTCCTTGCGGTGACGGAGGTACCGGGCGGTCTTTCGTCTATGGGCCCGCTAGTATCTCAATAGGGTGGGTGGACCACCGAGCCAGCAGGCAAGAAGACTGCCAAAAAAGCTACAGCTAAATATCTATCAAATCTGCAGTACCACTGTGACCACTTAATTGGTGGCTTCCCAGGTATGTGCAAACAATGCTGGTGATACTACTACTTTCATTTCTAGCTTGCAGAGTTTGACACCAAATTATCACTGAAAGTTAACTTATTGTTTTAGCAAGTAATCACTAGTATTACTGTAACTGAATGTTAATTAAGTCAGCTGCTGTCATAATATTAGTATTCAGTGAATATAAATTACTGTGTGAAGAATAAAGAAAATATTGGAAAGCGTTAATAACATGCACAAGCAGTGCCACACTTACATCCACATTGTCAGTGTTAATGCCCGCAATACTTGAAATCTCAGAAGATAAGCTGGTAGGCAATGCATGTGCAACAGGATGTTTCCTTGAACAAAATCCAATTCCGTTGTCACCCACACTGCGATATGATTACATACATTGTACGTGCTGATGGGTGGTGATGCTGATGCATGTTTAGCTGCCTGATGATGATGTGTGCTAATGTTCCTGATGAAAATGTGTGTTGATAGGTGTGTATCAGTATGGCTAGACTGTCACTAATTGACCAACTCCGTCTTCGCCTGAGGATCCTCCTTGTCGGTTGCATCACGAAATTACGCGATTCACACCTCCAACTGTCTTGCTGATACTAGAACCCCCTGGTAACGGTTCAAATAAAGTAAGCACAGGGTGGACTGTCTGTGACGGACATTTACCAGGGAGGCTAGATGGGTGGGGGACGAATCTGGAACGGCGGGGGCTGCAATATTGACCCCCTCTAACAAAAGTAGCAGGGCTGGGGGCCGTGTTTGTTAAAAGCAGCAGGGTTTCAAGCTTGCCTCCCCCCCCCCCCCCCCCTCAGGGGGTAGGGCCGATCCGACAAAATTGCCAGGGCTGCTTGGGTTGCCAATTCGGCCCTGGGTAAGCACCAGTACGTCAAATACATATTTATACTGGTTACATCCTATTTGGGTTTCGTCAGAGAGGTGCAGCTTGAGTCTTATGGCACAATGAACATGGGGCCAATGGCTGGATATACTATCAGACTTAGGGCGTTACACTCAGGAAAATGAAAAGTGATGGGTGAATTCTTCTATTCTTCTCCTCTACCTGTAATCACTCAGGTACGCATCCCAGTCCTCTGTTTATTTGCCCACTGCACCTTAGACAGGAACCTGCATGATAACCAGATTTCAAAAACATCTGCTCAAAATAATGACTTCATACGGAAGCCATTTACAATAAATAATTTCTGGAAGTTCTCCTGCCAGATCTGTGCAAACCAGCTCCATATAAGACTTTTAAATTCCGAAGTCCCATTGAATCTCTAAGAAACCTTCTGAATTATGTTGATGGATAATATACTTGAGTTTTTTATACCTACACCCAATAGCAGGATAAGAACAGCACAGAGTTACCAGAGTTATGACTCCAAGATGAAGAAAATAGAGAATCCTCATTTTGCTCCGATGAAATAGTAGGTATATAGAACACTGGTCTGTGCACTGATCCAGTTGGTAAGCTCACAACACCTGTTACCAACAAACAGGGATAGTGGATCTCATTTATCTTAAAGGGAGTTACAGTTCTAGACAAAGTTAAACATAATTTTGTTGTGTTTTCATAGATGATGATCGTTTATTTATTTTATTTAGGAATACCCGCAGATTTGTTGGCGCTGTATTTGACGTGCATTTATATATTGTGAAACTGAAGTGCATCCTTTTTTTAAATGTTCAGAAAAATGGAGGACAAACCACATGATAAAAAATACAAACAGAAAAAGTAATTATGCCACTCTACTCCGCAGGAGCACAGGAACTCATCTGCAGAGTCTTAGCAAGCTCCTTGCTAAGCCTGACACTCTTCAACATATACATAGCCATGGTAGCAGACATCATTCAGGCACAAAACATCAACATCCTCTCTTCACAGACAACACACAACTAATACAGTTCCTTTTGGACAAATATCCCAGCACCCAAAACAATTTCATCGCATGCATGACTGAAGTGGCCATCTGGATGAGGTCCAACTGCCTCAAGCCTCACACGGGCAAGACTGAGGTTATGATTTTCGGAAAAGGTGCTTCTCTATTGGATTCCACATGGTGGCCTACAGACCTCAATCCACCCCTGCGACAATCTCACAAGCAAGAAACTTCAGAATCATTACAAACTGGACATGTCAGACCATCGCAGCGCAGTTGCAGCATCCTGTTTCAACACCCTGAAGATGCCGTAGAAATTTTCAAGTGGTTATCAGACAACACCTGGAAAATAGTCACCCAAACCCTCTCCACCAGCAAACTAGAGTACATAAATGCTCTTTACTAACAACCAGTTCACAAGAAGACTTCCAACCCACCAGAACTCAGCTGCCAGACTAGTCCACAGTGTCCCACGCCAGGCCCACATCACACCCCACCTCAAGGAACTTCACTGGCTCCTGATACGCAAACGTGCACACTTAAAGCGTACACAGATGTGGAGTTAGGAATAGAAAATCTATACTTCCCATATGCACTTACTTTTCAATATGTTTTCCCTTATTATTCTTGTATCGCAGTTTTCTGATGGGGTCGATATTTATTAGTATATTAGTACAATCCTTGTTTTGTTTTGATATGGGGTTTGCAAAACTTTACTGCTGACCACTCACTGATATAGCAAAAACAATTGCTAAAAGCAAAAATATTTTTTGATCTCAGAAAGCACATATTGCCATAGCAGCCCTCAGTATTGAAGGGACAACAATGTGGAATATTTTCTCTTAGTGAAAGTGCATAACGCTGTCACTCGCAGTGAACTCGGGGAATTGCTGAATCAGGCTGAGACACCTCCCCATGATTGGCTGGGTACTGTGGTCGATGGATTTAAAATGTGAATGAAACAAGAACAGATCAATGGATGAAAATGGCTTTAAAAAATCTATGGCTCATACTTACATTTGTTATGTGGATTGACCTTGAAGATGCAGCCATGCTGGACATACAGGTTCTGTAAGCTGAACCACAGTAATTGCATGCCTTTGATTGAGTGCTTGCAAGCAATATCACTCACTGTTGGTACAGATGAACATTTGCAGATTTATATAAGGCTTCATTGACTTTTGTACCAGTTATTGTAATCCACCTCCCAATGAGTGTAAGGTGCTTCTGCCCATTTGCCTTTCTTACTTGGTGGAGATTTCACATTGTAGATTTTATCATAGAGAGGTCAACTGGTTAAAAAACCACCAACATGCATGAAAGGGAGTGTGGCACCATGGTTTAATGCCTCAACGTTAGGGGTTTTTCCAACAGCAGATTATATACCTTATTTTCTAAAATACCTTAATTATACTATCAAAAGTATTCTTTGTTTAGCAAGTACCTTGAACAAAGCAGTACAAGATCCTACACTTTGGGCTATCTAGATATTAAATCAAGTCCAGGTCCATCTTACTGTATCAGTAGATACTCATCTCAGGCCTTCAAACAGTGGACTTCTCACAGGGATATTCTGAATAATCTGACACATGCACACTCATTGAAGAAAACTAGGTAGCAAAATATATCTCTTTACAATGCAGTGGATACTAGTAACTTAATAGTATACCTTTAATCTATTCTGTGAGTTAAATAAAAAGAATAAGCTATTGATCAATACACGACAATCAAACAGAATACAAAACCTTTTTACCAGGAAAAGTCTGTAGTTACACAAGGGTACACCTTAATTTAAAAATGTGTTAAAAGTTTCCAAAAGGCAGAAATTCAGGAAAAAGTAGTAGAGACTTCAAAGGTTCTAAAGGGTGTAGTCAGAGTAGTTTTATATCAAAATTATAGTGCTGTGAAAAGCTAGGCAGCTATCTTGAAGATAGAATTCAGTCAGAAATGTCTTCAAAAATTCTTATATGAGGGAATGCCAAAGATTTCACTTGGCAGTTTGAGAGAAGAGCATAAAAGAAATTTTTCAAACAAGGAGTCAACAGGTTTTCTGGTAATACCTGATCGGAATTACATTTACAAGGGTGCCTTCTGACACCTTGAAGAACTGTTTGCGCAAGTTATAGCAAGGGCTGTTTTCATCATTATATGGTCAATATTGGCTTCAAGAGTATTTTGATACAAACTTACTGTTGATAAAATATTGATTACAAAAATATTGCCTTACCACTCATACTATGTGAGACTCAATAATATTGACACCAAAATATTGTTAAAAAGATATTAACAAATATTGATGACATAAAATAGAAATGTAGTGTTAAGATTAAAATAATAGAAATTAACTGAATATCAACGTAAACAATATTGTCAGCCGAACAAATGGGAATATTAGTTTTAAAAACAGACCCTAGTAAAGCCTCACTAACATAGACAACAAAAACATTGTTAAAGAATTATCAAAACAAAAATATTGACAACAAAAATATTGTTAATAATGAAAAACACTGGACATAAACTAAATATCGATATCAATAATATAGTACACAACCCCGTAAATACCCCCTAGCAGGACCAACCGCACACTCGGTCTTACATGACATGTTGTGAACAAATATCTGGGTTGGGAACTCAGACTCAACTTGGCAACACCCCTGTGGAGCTCTGAAAAACTCGGGAACCTGTGGCAAACCAAGAGCTTCGATAAATGGGACCTTATAGGAATTTCCCATATTAAAGATCTCTGAGTTAAGGATGAAATCCTCATGTTCACTTCCCTTCAACAACAATATAGCCTGGCGGACACTGAACGCTATAGATATCTCAAAGTCCGACATGCCCTCCAGACTCATCTCAGTCCTCCCTCCCCACTGCCTCTCCCTTGGAGGATAGAATACTCGACGGCCATCTGCCCGAAAAAGCCATCTCCATTATCTATAAAAAACAACTTAATAATATGCAAGACCCGCTCCAATCTCTCAAGGAGAAATGGATAAGGGACAACCTCGAGCTAGAAGAGGAAGACTGGCAAGAAGCAGTCTCCTCCCCGAGGGAGGTGGCAATTCAAGCTTATGATTTTACTTGTACAACTAAAAATTCTCCATAGGATGTACAGAACTGGCCCAGGATTGGTCCGCATGGGTCGGGTTGACAGTGGGGAGTGCAGACATAGGTGTGGAAGGGACGGAACTTTCATCCACATTCCATGGGAATGTGAACACATACAAACCTACTGTCATGCGACACAACACACCCTCAGTGAGGTCCTTACAATAGTTCTGCATCCGGTGGCATGCAGGTGCCTCCTGAACATTTGGGAACCGACAGACCTCACCTTCTACACTAAGCATTGGGAAACACTTGCAGTAATGATCGCAAAAAGGAATATAGCACAAAACTGGGGAGCCCTTCAACCACCCAAAATAGAAAAAATGGAAGGAAGATCTGGACTAGTGCATGTTTCGGGAGAATTCAGTCTATATTTCCAGAGGGCGTCCCAAGAAATGGAACCGGGTCTGGGGGCCTTGGAACTCATACAGGGGGGATATTTGCACCCTACCGGCACCTTTGAATAAAGATGAGAATCTTACACCCCCCTAATTGTTACATATCGTGCATGGTAACTTGAATCACTGTGACCTAGTATTGAAGTATGAAAAGTACACTATCTCCTACTCATGTCTCAATATGGCTTGCTATGTCGATATTGTTTATTAAAAAAAATATAAAAAATATATATATGGTACACAAATTATTGAAATAAATAGCTAAAAAATAAAGAATTAATGAATCTGGACTCCAAAAACATAACCATTTCTATACTAAATGTAAAAAGTCCAAGTTTAAAAGCTACATTCCAAGTTTAAAACCTATATCGGTTACAAAGTGAATGTTCTTAACCCTTATATACATAATGAAAAAAACAGCAGCTGTAAATATTTTTCCATAATTATATAAAATAGACCACATGTATCCTATAAAATAATTTAGAAATTGCACCAAACAATTACTATTTAAATGTAAACATAGCACATCTAAACATTCAAACTGAAATATATTATTAACACAATATATTGACCTAAACCATTTAAGTTATGCACTTACATTAATACATACAGAAACATTACTAGAAAATAGTAAATAATGAAAGTACTTAAAGTACTGAAACACCCAAGCAGGCCATCCCTCCTCAGCAGTGAATCCAAAATGTTTATGCCAAAAACAATGCTGTTTTCTTTTTTACCCAAAAATAAGCTTCCATATCAAATCCATGGTTTTTATCCAAACCCAGAAAATGTATAATATAAAAAGGTCTTGTAAACCATAAAAACAGAATGAAAATGAGAACAGGGGTTGGAAAACAGAACATTCCAATGCATTTTACTTAACATATAGGAAAAAAGTAATAAATGCCGCTCAAAAAGGGTAAATCCTTTAGTTCTTTCGCTAAACTCCCCCCCCCCCAAAACAAATACGTGTCACTTCTACAGATAAAGAATCGGTACAATGTCCAATGCATTACAAACCCCAAAATGCTTATTATTTGATAACCAAGCATGGTGTACAGATTCTACACTAATAGACAAAACACATACTAAACTACTACTAATTTACGCTAACTTACCGATTTAGCTACAAACAAGACTATACACTTTAAATTACTGAAAGTAAACCGAGCCAATCAATCTAATGCACAAAACTATAAAATAAAAACTTCTCTTACCTGGTACGACAAACAGTACCCTACATCTACATTGCTTCACGTCTCTTCTGCAATGAAAAGACTTTTCGAACGATATTTGGAAATAATGATGCTGTAATAAATATGAAAACGGCAAGTACATTGCTGTTAATTTAAAAAGTGTTAATATATTTTGAATTATATTAAAGGAGGAGACTTTTAATAAAAACATTATAAAATAAAAATATAATAAAATGTAAACATTTTTAAAATGATGTTGTTTGTACACTATTTTTTTTTGTCCTCATTAGCCCAGGTCAGCGAAAATGCATAGATAGTAGTCTTTCGCTGGTTTGACCTAAGTTGGAACACTCTATGCCTTGCTTCTTCATACTCCCACCATAGGTAGCCTTGTCGAACGACCAGATCCTCTCATCCGCAACCACCGGAATGACTAAGCAATGAATAGTATAGAGGCCTAATCATAGGACAATTATTATGAATTTCCACCACCATTTATCCAATTTTCAAAGGGAGACCAGAACTCATTTAGCCTACATATTAGCACTCTGTCCAATGTGACTATACATTTAATTGAGGATAGCCACTTAGCTTTATTTTGGGGGTGTAGTTTTAGTCAATTTTTTACATATTTCCCTGCGAGCCAACAATATTAAATACAAAATTAGTTTTTTAATATTTTGTGTGAGAGAGTCATGGTTCTCTGGTAGCCCAAAAAATACATGAGGAATGCTTACCTGGAGCTGCACTCCAATTATTAGGCACAGTATATTACTTACATCCTTCCAGAAGACTTGTAATGACAGTCATTCGAAGAACATGTGCATATCATTACTTCTTACTTCCCCGCATTTGGGACATTTTTGTACACTATTTTATTGCAAATATTTAAAATTACTTGACATACCTTAAATATTTTATTTAATATATTTTACTTACAACTTTAAATTTTAACTTCTTTCTGTACATACTAATATTAATTTTGATGTAAAGAAAAAACGTTAATTATTTTTTTACTTGTAAAAGTATCTAATTGTTAACACTATTTTTATTGTATTATATTTTAAATCCTATTGATTTATTTTATTTTTTCTATTCCTACTAGAATTAATGAAAATCTATGCATTCTCTATTACATTATCCAACCTTTACGTTTGTATTTAATTAAAAAATATATATTGTATTATTAGATATAATTTAATTTGTCAATATGCCTGAAAATAATGAAATAATCATCCTTTTCATTATTAATCATAATGCGTAATTCAATAACGTAAGACATTTTCAAAAGTAAAAATCTATTAATTGATTACTTTGCTAATGTATCTGCAATTCATAAATATTTAGAAAACAGTATATATGTTGGTGGTGGGGATAGTTACTATTCATACTCTAATCTTAAAAACATTAGGAAATTGCAAAAAAGGAGGTACGGTTTCCGATTCTAACACCAGCTTAATCTACAGAGGGAGAAAATGCCAAATTTGAGTATTTAAAATGTACTTACTCTAACTCCAGTCCCACAAAAATAATAGAACGTGCATACATTGTGTGTGTGAGGGGGCACAATTCTAACACCAGTTCCATATACATTGGGGAAAGTCAAAAACCTGTGTGTGGTGGGGTGGGTGTAATATTATACTGCTAAGTCCAGTCCCTCAAACCCTGTCAAAAGTGCAAATATTGGGGTGGAGGGGGCTGCATTTATCATTTTAAATCCAGTCCCACAAGCATTGGGAAAAGTGGAAATATTAGGGAGGTAACCTTTATTATTGTAACATCACTCCCCAATACATTGGAGAAAGTGCAAAAATTAGGAGGGGGTAAGATTATTGTTCTAACTCCAGTCCCACAAACATTAGGAAAGAAGCATAAATCGGAAGGCAGGGAGTGATATTCTAACTCTAGTTTTACTAACAAGGTTACATTTGAGAAATTAGGGAGAGAGTTGCTCTATCATTTGTTTGGTTAAAAAACTAAATTAATTTCTATTAAAAAAAAAAATTCACATGTAATATATTTTCAATTTATAACAATAACCTTTAATATTTTATATAAAAATGTAAATAGGCTACAAACCCAAATACACTAAAAATAGAATTAATATAACACATACAGACTTCAAATAATATAACATTTTCGGAAATCAGTATTTAAAAGCCTCAAAAGGGGGGGCGTGGCCAGGATAGCCAACATGATGGTAGCTTCTTAGTACGTCTCCGCTATAACCCCTTGTATCCAACATAAATCTGGACTTGTAGCTGCCATTGAGTATCCCTGAGTAGACTCTGGGATCATGATAACAGACCAGATATTTCCCTGCCGGCCAATATTTTAAAAAAGTGAACCAACCGCCCGAGGGAGTTGTGAGGTCTGCTGCACGGCCTCACTACAACAGGACACCGATCACCACGCAGCACATTTTCACTGCCCCTCCTTGGACACTCCGGAGGGTGTCTGGGAACCGGGACCTGGCCCCCTTCCCCACACGACTGTGTGACTTCTACCAGAAGGTAGGGGGGCTCGGTCCATGATGGGACTGCTGGAGGAGGCTGATAGTGAGGAGGGGAGCAGAGCTTGGGGAGACCTACTTGCCAAGGCGGCGACCCGAGTCACTGTCAGGGACAACCGGGCTCAATGGGCTGTGTATGCCCTGGAGGTGAGGCCCCCCTGACACACTGGGGGCCAGCTGATATTCCCCTCAACACCAAACAAACACTTGCCTGGGATGCCGGTGCTCTGGAGACATGCCTTCTTTCGACCACTGCTGCACGGCTGGTCCCACAAGGTGGGAGATCTGGGGCGAGGCTGCCACTCTTCACTGGGGTTTGGCCTTCCAATCCGGTCTCACGGTTTGGGGCTTAAGTTGCAGCGCTGCAGCATTCTCACACCGCCATTTGTGACTCCGCCCTCCATCATGCTGGAGATACGGACATGGTCTGGTCACAGCCTCTCGCCTACAACAATACAACTGAAGCTGCACTCTACCCGGTAGACGGGTACCTGCGGTGCATGAGTGCACAGAACATTGTAGGAGCACTCTCAACCCTCCAACCTTCTCATTCTGTGCTGGGGACATTGATGCACTTACTGGTGAGTTCCACACTCCCCCCTCAAGAGACTTGAGGCCCGATTATGACTTTTGGCGCAGTGGGTGGTACACCACAGATATGCTCCTGATGTGCCATAGCCATGGTCAGGCCTCCCACCTGATTAGCAATTTCCTCCTGTCTGGTGGGCTTTTTTAACCGTTCCCACAGCAGTGCCTCTAAACATGGCCACTGCAAAGGGAACGCCAGAAAAAGATCCTGCTTAGTCTATGCCGAGCAGGAACTGGTGCGCAAGCACACAGGGGGCAGATCTGCCCCCCTTTTGTGCATTCTCATGGCGTGAGACACCAGGGGGCCTGTAAGGCCCCCTCTGTTTCCTCTCTGTCATGGTTTTCTTGACAATGGAACTGGCATCAAAACCGTGGTGGAGAGGAAACTCATGATAAGTTGGTGGAACCACGGTGGTCCTGTCAAGCATATTGCGGCCTCAGGATTGCTGTGACACCGCCAGGGAATGGCGTTTCCATGTTGACGGTCCCATGGTGGTCCGACCACCCAAGTCTTAATGGGGCGGTCAGACCGCCAGTGCTGCAGTTGCTGGACCGCCTGTGCGGCGGTGGCTGGACCACCACCACTTCGCCACCTCTGAGTCTGGCAGTCCTCGGACCACTAGACTTGTAATCTGGCCCTTAGTGTTTTGGGTTACTAAATCTGGGGTCTTAATGTAACTGCCCACTAGACTGCCTTGGTAATTACTGGCACTGTGTTATAAGGCCCTTGCTACTGCTCCCCCACCCGCCACTGGTGCCGCTGACCTGCCCCGGTGGAGTGACTCCGTTGAGCCCTTTGTTATGACTGACTTGACCTCTCCTAGTGCGAGGCCCCTGAAGTCTGCGATCTCTATGATTGCTCATCCCTCCTCCTTTTGTATCTCTCTGCCTCAGCAAGGGACAGGGCTGGTCCAGTTTACGTATATCTGAGGCCATAACCCCCACTGCCTGAGGTCCCTCTGCTGATGTGACTGCTGTTTCCCAGGCTTCCAACTGCTGGTTGGTGACTGCTGTTCAGGTGGAAATCCCTCCCGGTCTGTTAAACTTCTTTCCCAATGAGGTACCACACCCACTCTGTGTTGCTGGAACTGCTTGCTGTGCTTCTGGAGCTGATTGCCTATTCTCCTGCATTCTGTGATAAAAGAGCTGTTCTGCCTTTTACTGTAGGCCCTGTCTATTTGGCTACCTCACAGACACGTATGGACTAATACACTACCGGACCTAATGGCAGCCCTCCAGGCCCCCTTGGACAGCGATAAATCCACCTCCCCGTCAAGTGATCATTATTCTACAAGCTATCCAGACATCACAGGCCACAGTGGAAATGAAAAACGATGAGGTGAGGATGGATGTGGCGTTATTGCGCCAGGATCTAGGAAATGCCACTGCATGAATAGCGGAAGCCGAATCTAGGATCTCTATGGTTGAAAATGATGTTTCCACTCTCAACACCCAGGTCTCTGCAGCACTCATTTGCAATGTAGAGCTCCATAGACATGCTGAAGATGCCAAAAAACACTCCAGGCGTAACAATGTGCGCATTGTTCCTGAAGACTTCAGGGGTGTTGAACTCCAACGATAGCTGGCTATATGGAACACTGGATTAAATCCTGGATGCTCGCCGTATACTTGTCATCCTGGTATGCAGTTGAGGGGGCGCACCAAGCCCTGACCCTAAGCCTCTGCCGGCAGCCTCACCTAGACCAATAATTGCTTGCATTCTTAATTACAGGAATTGGCCTCTGTCTTTAATTATGTTCATTGTAAAAAGAACTAGGCAGGAACATTTTAACACCATTAAGCTGTGGGCCAATAGTCATTGCATTTTGAATATCTGTCAACACGGGTTAAGAGAGGGCCTAGATACAATGGAGTAGTCTCTGAATCTTACTGTTGGAAAACGAGGCAGGATCTGTGAGGCCTGCACAAACAACCTGACTAAATTTGTCCTTCAATGGGAACTAAACACTTAATTGTAGTACCTCACTCTCAGAGGGTAGCGTTGCAGAGAAGTCTAAGGGTTACTCAAGGGAGGTGGTGTGGACTAGTAACGGCCATTACAGGTTCGCAACAATAACACTCAATAATTGATTGTCCAGTCTGTACTTTGCTTTATAAAAGTAAGAGTACATTTATTAAACACACACACTACTCAAAACTATGCACCAATTTACAAATATACATAAGCTGTTTGAATTACTTTGTGACATTGCATAACATCTCCAACCCTCCCACAGGGAGGTGGGGTCTAGTACCACCACTCCCATGTATGCACATCGTCTTGCCCCCAAATGCAGTTAGTTGAACCTAACCTGGAGCGAGGGCCCCGTGCACTCACATCATCCCAGGGGCGACCCACACCGTTACCTCAACAAGCATTTAAAATAGGTACACCTGCCCTGGTGACAATCAACCCTGACTGAGCATTTCCTACTGACCATGAAGTATACACCCCTACATTAGGCATGAGCGGATTTTGCGGATTGGCAATCCGCGAATTTGCGGATTTGCGAACTCGCAATCCGCAAAATCCGCGAATTCCCGCGAATTTGCGGATTTTTTTTTTTTTGTGTTCGCCCGTGTTTCTGCCAGTTCGCGAGGGTTTTTACAATTTCGCAATTTGCGAACTTACCTGTCGGGTCGCAAGTTTTGCGAACTTGTTGTTTCTACGTGTCCAACCTGTTTGGGACACTCTTCTTCATCACTGCCACTCTCTGTCACCACTGCCACTCTCTGACTACTCATGCCACCCTCTGGCCCACCCATGCCACCCTCTGTTTCATCACCACACCCTCTGGTTGTCCAGTGTACATTATTTTCGGCAAAGCAAAGCACACCTTCCCTGCCTCAAGTGACCTGAATTAATTTGGGGCTGATTAATGTGTCACAGAATATTTTTTTAGCTGGCACCTGCTTCCTTAGTGCGCCCTGATTAGTGATCTTTTGCACTTGCTAAGTGCTTTCATTGTTGCAAAATTAGTTACAACACCTGCCCTGCCCCAACTGACAATAATGAATTAGGGGCTGATTAATGGATTTTAACTTCCAGCCTGGCTCCTGCTTGTCTCCCTTAGCTGTAATTCATGACCTTTGTGGCATATGTGTAACTATTCTGAGGTTCAGAGCAGGGTCACATAATAGTTTCAACTGGCAACTGAACTCTGGAGGGGCCCCTCAGGAAGCACTACAGGAAATGGCTACTAATGATGTGCCTGAACTTTTGAACCTGGTAAGTAGTTACTTTCAGTTTTGCTTAGATCATATTTCTGCAATTTCGCACTTATTCGCGGGGCGCGAACTCACGCGAACAGTGCGAGCAGTGCGAGCAAAATCCGCTGCTCGCGGATTTGCGGATTTTGCAGGAAATTCGCAAATCTCGCGGATTGCGGATTTCCCGAAAATCCGCAAAATCCGCGAGCGGAACGGATTTTCCGCCCATGCCTACCCTACATCTTAAGGGCTAACAGTCTGGGTTCTTCACCTAAGCGCAGCAGCAAGAATACATGTTGAAGCATCACTTTAGAATGACAGTACTCATCACATTTGTTGGATATTAGAATGTGTTGCAATTACAGCCCCTAAAGTCATCACAGATGAAATCACAGGATTATGCATATACAGCCATCCACCCTAGCAGGAACATAACCCCACTTTGCTTATGACATCACCTTACACAGGTACTTCACATTACACATGTGACCTTATGTCCCTCTGAAAGAAAAAATGTTAGAAAATGCACTACAGGTGCAATTACACCTCTTCATCTCCAGGGGATGCCCTTCTCCAGACAATCCCAGCTCAGTCCTTCATCCCGTGGTGCACTTCTCACTCCTCTTACAGCTGTAGAACCCAAATTCCAGGCCAGGAAGAGTTAACCTGCTGGCTGAGCCCTTGAGGGGTTATTCTTTTCAAGTCCCCATGAGACTAAGAGGGGACTTATGGGAGCTGTTGAATATTAGAGCAGCGGCTCCCCCGCTGCTCCGGGGAGAGCCGTACTGCTTTCTGCCTGGCACTTCACGCTGCATCCAGTGCTCCGTGGAGCGGACCCTCAGGTAAGTGTATGCAGCACGGGGAGCCCACCCCTGGCCATTCGCTGGTTTTTCGGGGGCCCGGTCCCAGCCAGGCCCCTCGCAGCTCCGCCCATTTGTTCCGAGGTCCCGGTCGCACCCGGGACCCCCGCCTGCCCACTCGCTGGAGGGCAGCTCGGGTAGCCCACCCCTGGCTGCCCCCATCGGCTCCCCCGCCCGGCCAGCACCTTTGCGTCCTGCTGCGGGAGCCGGCATTACTTTTCTGGTCTGCCCGCTCTAGTGGGAAGTCGCGAGGCTGCTTCCCCACTTCATTGCGTCTTCGGGGCAGTGCAACGGCACCCCCCCACCTCCTCCACACTTTGAGCCCGGGGATGAGGTCCCGTGCCCCTGGACAGTCTTCACAGGTGTGCGCGACTTCATTCTTCTCGCCGGGGACCAGGGTAGGCTCCCGGTAACCCCAGGCATCATTGGGGCCCGGAGTTGGGGTCCCAGGGTCCTAGTTACTTCACAGCGCTCCCTCCGCAATGATGGGGGAACACGCGACGGCGCGCCCCCCTCCTCCTCATCACCAACACTGGGGCCATCTTCAAGGGGAGCGCGGCGGCACTCCTCGGCTAGGACTACTACCATGAGGGGGGTTGCGCACCCCCTCCTCCGCAGCGCCATCCCCATCGGGCCCGGAGTTGGGATCCCTGGCCCCTTAACTCTCCTCAACGGTGCTCCCCCTCCACCGATATCTTTGGGGGCCAGGGTGGGCTCCTAGCACCCCAACTTTACTTCTTTCTGGGGGCAGCCCCCAGGACCTGACCAACCCTGGGGGCATCTCCAAGACCGGCGGTGGAGCCCCACATGCTTTGTCGTCGGTCTGCCAGAGTTCAAAGGTCTCCTACCTTCTGGGGGGCATTTATCAGCCCTCAGGTGAGCGATCTTCACAATTCTGGCCTCTTCTTGCTCCTGGTGGCGCTCCCCAGCCACTGGAAGCACTCTCTTTCGCCCTCTGGGTCTCACAGAGGGGAGATTCAGCAGGGAGCTGTCTTCACTGGCTCCCTGCGCTCGCCTTTCGCTTGGCTCTCCTCCTGGGCCTCTCTTCTACCTGCGCAGAGGCCCCTGCTTCAGCGCACTGGTCCTGGTCTCTTCTCCTGACGCTGTTCAGGATCCTGGGACAGTCAGGGGGTTCCTCCTTCCAACTGCCCATTGCGCCAGGCTCCAGCACCCTCGGCCTCTGCAGACCACACCCCAGAGAGAGCTCCTCTTCCTGTGCAAGTTCTTTTTAAAGATTTCGGGAGGGGCTGGCAGGAAGCCTCTGTTTTGCAGGAATCTCCCTCGCGCAGCCCGTACATGTGTGCACACGCATATACACATGTGTCTGCATGTAACCAGCCCGGTGCCCCATACTTCAGCTGCTGCATAGTGGCCTAGTCAAGCTAGGTGGACACCAGTAAAATCCACATGCAGTCTCTTTCATCATGAGTTCACTGTGAGTGAGTTACAACTTATGAGGCTCTCCCACAGTAAAACCCCAACAAATAGGTGCTCAAAAAGCGAATAATTTGGGTGACCCAGAGTGTCAGAACCTCCTTCTAACACTTGCGTATTAGGAAATAATTGTAGTGGACTTTCCTGGACCTCAGAAATGCTTTTGATCGGGTAAATAATGGCCAATGCTTCAGGGATCGGGACTGAATCCCTTGCTGGTCACTTTGCTCTCAGTCCTGCACAGTGATCTGTCCACTAGAATCATGTATGAACCCACCAGCAAGTGCACTAATTCATTTAGGGCCATATGTATGAACACATTTTCCCATAGACACAGAATGGGTAAAACCCTTTGATACATCTGGCCTTTAATCTTTAACACAGGGTACATAAGGGTTGTATTCTGGCTCCTCCATTGTTTACATTATATATTAACAATTTGAATACAATTTTAGGAGGGCAGCATCAGCAAATCTCTTGCTGTTGCCGCTCTTTTATGCGCGGATGATGCTGACCTGCTGGGCTGTGCCCCCACCATTTTATCAAGTTTCCCCTACTTAGATGCAATGTTCGACTCCACTAAAAGCTGCCACATCAAAATTTCAGCTATGAAAAAGAAATGATTATAATCTGTTGTGGCGCTATTCAGGTTAATCCCCTCTCTAGTTGGGAAGGCAATTTTGCCTTTTCTTAAGAACTACATTACCCAGTGTCTACCTATCGCCACTTACAAAGCTAGGATTTGGGGTTCTACAGGTGCAACATCCCTACAAATTGAAGAAAATCGCGTATTCGCACAATGAGTTCTAACTACACGGGTCATGAGTAGTTGGGCCTACAGTATATTGAAGGCTCAATTAAAGTTGCCCCTCTGCTTCTCTGGTTATTAGGTTGAGCCTATGAATGTACTACCCTGAATTTCCTTGTTATCGAGGACTGCATGCTATGCAGTCACTGGAATGATACCTGATAGCAGTCTTACGTAAAGCAAGACTGCATGCGAATAGGCAAAAGGGAATGTTTTTGATAACCCCACCACAATCCTTTATGCGGTATAACGCTTTTGATACAGGTAGCCATGTATTAGTCCTATTGAACAGTATGCATCAGACCTAGTATACCTTTTTTCTGGAGCTCAAGGCCACGCCTTTCACTGAGCCGCACCTTTTATGAAATATTGGTCACTGGGATCAATTAATAATTTGTTGTGCTTCCCAGCTTGGTCAGTACGCAAACAATTGTATTGGCATTGGCCCCTGTGATGATGTTTCGAAACAGGCTTGGCTGCATTTTATTTTATTTTGCAAATTGTACGTACTGCATACTAAAAGGTTTCAATCCCTCTTTTAAAACAGAGAAATTTTAGATGTTTCACCATAGCCCTACAGTTGTTACAGTCACTCATTGATGACGAAGTTTGTACTGCGGTGGATGTTGTAACACTATTCTTTTATTGTATGTGTACTAGTATGATTATAAATGTTATAATTGAATAAGGTTTTTAGAAATTGAAATAACAGAATATTATTGTAAACAATGGGGCATATTATCAAGGGGGTTTATCTCCGCTTTTTTGGCTTTAAAAGCCAAGAAAGCAGAGATAATGGGGCATATTATCAAGGGGGTTTCTACGCTTTTTTGGCTTTAAAAGCCAAGAAAGCAGAGATAAAATTATCTCCCTATTACCTAGCTGTCGCTAACACCAGTTAGCGACAGCTAGTAGGAGATAGCGACCATCTTGGGCCCCACTTTGCATGTCAGTGATATTTATCACTAATGACATGCAAAGTGGGCGTGCCAAGAGGTTAGCGACTGGAAACAGCCGCTAACATCGCTATCTCCTATTACCAACTTTTGGAGATATTCGCGCAAAGCGCGAATATCTCCAAAAGCTAACACCTGCCCTGAGCAGTTCTTAGCCATGTTATCCAATGGCAGGTGGATAACATGGCTAAGAGCATTAGCTCGGTAATGCATGAATATCGCTGACTTTTCAGCGATATTCATGCATTGCGGCCGATTTTTATCGCATTTGCGATAAACCTTGGTAAATACCAAGGTTTATCTGCGATAAAAATCGCCGCAGCTCAGCGGTAATTTATTGTCTCTAACCAAGCAATAGCGATATTTATCGCTATTGCTTGGTAATATGCCCCAATATTTTTAAACATCACTGTAATGGAGAATGATAAAAAAGATAAATATATATATATATATTTAAGAACTGAGAAACATCTACAAGACATCTCTAGCAGCCCGAAAGAAAGAAGTGAAGGCAAGCATTTGGGATTCTCTGAGCGATCCAGCAATTCTGGGTAATAGTTCTAAGTTCTGGAAGATTATAAATCAGCCCCTGTTCGATGACCCCAGTAACTCTGTGATTGGGACAAACATACCCGAGGATGAGTGGTTAACTCATTTTAGAACAATCTTCCAAAGTGACGATGCACAAGCGGACATTGATTTTAATACCCCTGACGAAGAATTACTGTGTTTTACAGTGGGGGAGGTAGTAAAGGGTATCCAGGGCCTGACTAGCAACAAAGCACCAGGCCCTGACGGTCTTCCCCCTGACCTTTTTAAATCAGACACTCAGCTATGGGCACCAGTCCTCACTGCAGTAATAAATGCCGGGATCTCCAAAGGTTGCCCGAAATCATGGGGGTCCTCGACCATAGTGCCTGTATTCAAGAAAGGGGATCGTAGAAGTGTAACATGTTATAGGCCAATATCATTGATTAACTCAATTGCCAAGGTGGTGGGGGGTATCATTTTAAATAGGCTAGTACACTGGGCCAAGGAAAATAACATTCTGTCACCCATCCAATACGGGTTCAGACCAGGCCATTCCACGATAGCGCAATGTCTGAACCTGTATCTAATAAACGGCAAATACACCTTGGCCAGAAAAGGGTCTATCCACATGGCCTTTATGGATTTATCATCCGCTTTCGACTGCGTCGACAGAGGTAGGCTCTGGGAGGTCATGCAAAAAATGGGCGTGGAGCAAAATCTCATAAATTTTTTATCAGCTTTACATTCGGACACCAGAGCAAATGTTCGCCTCACACAGGATATGACAGTAACTAGGGACTTCAGGATAAGCCGCGGGGTTAGACAAGGGTGCATCCTAGCCCCGTTTCTTTTTAATCTTTATATTAACGACCTGGAGGAACACCTTCTAAAAACTGGAGCAGACTACCCATACATAGGGAGGAAGGGCGTGCCCGTCTTGCTATATGCTGACGACGCCGTCCTAATCTCTAGAACAGCGATCGGCCTCCAAACTCTGCTTGATTCTTTTTTTGTATTTATGAATTCCCGTGGCCTGAGCATTAATAATTCGAAATCTTTCACCATGATGACCGGCTCAGGCCCCAAAAAAAGTTACCCCCATTCTGTTAATAACGAAAAAATACCGACAACTAGGACTTTCTCGTACCTTGGTGTCCTTTTTGACCACAAACTAACCTGGACACCTGCAATACAAAAGAAAAAGGGCGAGATAGTGCGTGTAAACGCAGGTATAATGGATTTTGCTAAGAAAATGGGAAATAGCCCAGTGGCCGCTGTCCTGAAGTTATACCAAGCCAAAAGCATTGCAGTCGCATGCTATGGGAGTGAAATATGGGGTTCTGAATCCATAGATGCCCTTGAGGTCATCGAAAACAACTTTTTAAAGCAAGTTCTAAGGCTCCCTAGGGGTGCGGCAAACTTCTCTGTCCACACAGAATTAGGTATGCCTTATCTAAGTGACAGGATTGCGGTAAACCCCCTGCTATGCTGGCTAAACAGCTGGCTAAATCCAGATATACCCCTCACTAGAAACATCCTGCAAGAGGCTTTAGAGTGGGAAGGGAAGTACAAGATCCCGTGGTTAAAATATATTAAAAGATGCCTCTCTGAATTAGGCCGGCCTGACCTCTTTCTAGCCCCAGAGAATATATCCAAATCCGATGTCATTTTCGTGAAGAATACCTTCATGACAACTAGGTACTTAGCAAGGGAGGAAAGAGAGTATGCGAAAAACAGTGTGAGATTGCACGCTCTCACCAAAACGACCCTCCATATAGAACCCTACCTAGTCTGGCCCTTGTCGGGACACGAACGCTTTTTGCTCACAAGGTTCCGATTTGACATGTTCCACCTTTTGCTAGCTGTACCAAGTGGGGCACACAGGGGCCAAGTGTTGCCAGCTTGTGGCTGCGACAACAAGTCTCCACAAGATCTGGCACACTTTTTATTCTTCTGCTCATATTATACAGTCCCTCGTAAATTGTTTTTAAAACCCTTACTACAACGGCTCCATTTTGCACAATACAGACCGGCACTTTATTACCTTCAAATGCTAAATAGCGACAGCACCCTGTTTTTATGTAGTTTCTTAAAACTTGCACTTAAACACAGGAAAAGCATGGAAGGCTAATCAACTCTATTCCCGATGTGATTCTTCTTTTTTATATTGTATATTTTCTACTGTTTTTAAACTATAATATTGAAATTTCCGCTTGTGCTCATGCTCATGTTGATGTGGTAACATATTTTATTTTTTGCACAAACTGTACTTTGTGACTAATGTTTATGATATGTACTTTAATGATTGTTACATGTAAACAATCGAATAAAGATATTTTATTTATTATTTATTATATATATATATATATATATATATATATATATATATATATATATATATATTTATATATATATATATACATATATATATATATATATATATATATATATATATATATATATATATATATATATATATATATATATATATATATATATATATACTAGCGGCCCGTCCCAACGTTGTCCGGGTAAAAAAAGGCTAGGCAGCAATGGTTTTGGTATCATTGTACATTCGTCCCACATGGTAAGAGACACATTTTGAAGCAGTGTCCCCAAAGGTCCGTTTTTCTGAATAGAGCATATTGAATCCCTTTCAAGGGAAACTGTTAGAGGCAGTTCAAAGGTAGAATGTGCTGTTTCCCCAGCTGTTAGCAAAGTGGCAGCTATTCCAGATGAAGCAACAGCTAGAGCCAAATTCCCAGAAGATCGAACTTTGCCAAGTATGAGGTTGATTAGGTAAGTCTTTCCTGTGCCACCGGGGGCGTCTATGAACAATAGTTTGCCTTGCTTCTTTTCAACACTATCAACTATGGTGTTGTAGGCGAGTTGTTGATCGGGATCTAAGTTAGGCAAGTGTTGAGCAAGGTAGTTATTTAGCTCCGGAATATTGTGTGTGGAGCGATGTTGTGGAATCCAGTTAGGTTAGTTCGGACCGCTGGCAGCAGGCTGAAATCTTGTAAGGACTTCTCGCTTAATAGATACAGTGAGTCTTCAATTTCTATAAGTCCTTAGTTTATGATTTCATTGTTGATAGCAGCCCGTGCCGACGTTGTCTGGGTATGAATTGCTGCCGGCCAGTAGTATATTGTTTTGTAGGATTTCGTTTTGATAGCATTTCTTATCTGTGACAGGCCTGTGAAACGCTCCGATTCACAGTGCACTGCTGATGCACTTAAGAGTGCGCGTTCAGTAGTGTGTGAACTCGAGTTTCCCTACTTTATATTTCTTTGCAATATTATATAGCGCAAACTCGACAACATGGCATGAGCACAATTTACATTACAGAAGAACACATTCATTTGTGGTAGGCACGGGGAGACAAAGCGATTTGCCTGGAATCACAGGATGTTGAGCTGATGCAGAGATTCGAACATAGCTCCCCAGCTCTAAAGTTCGCAATTCTAGAACTTGTGGCGGGAGGTGTGTCTAAAAGTGTATGTTGGTGCTGGCCATCAATGAGCGAGACCTGTGCATTTTTCAAATGGGTGGTGAAAAAATATGAGTATGTTGCTGGAGATGTGGCCGCCGTGCCACCAATGTACTTACCGGGGGAGGGTAAACACCGATTATTCCACAACTTTCTTTCCGCATACCATCACTCTGCATACTTTCATTACGAAAGTACCATGACTCCGCAATGCCATTATAACGCATGGCATAACATTTTATATGCTTTTACTACGCATACATTTACAACAAAATTCGTTGTAAATGCATGAATGGTAAAAGCATGTTTTTTTAAAATGTTTGGATAAGGTAAGTATGGGTATAGGGGTATATATTTTGGGGTACTGAGGTATATGTTTTGGGGTGTTTTAGGGGTTCAGATATAGTTTTGGGTTATGGGGTACAGGGGTAGTTTTAGGGTTTAGGAATAGGTATGGGTTTTGGGGTATAGGGGTATTTTTAGGGTTCAGGGCTAGGTTTGGGTTTTGGGGTACAGGGGTATTTTTGGGTTCAGGGGTAGGTTTGGGTTTTGGGGTACAGGGGTATTTTAAGGGTTCAGGGCTAGGTTTGGGTTTTGGGGTACAGGGGTATTTCTAGGGTTCAGGGCTAGGTTTGGGTTTTGGGGGTACAGCGGTATATTAAGGGTTCAGATATAGTTTTGGGGTTTGGGGTATAGGGGTATTTTTAGGGTTCAGGGGTAGGTTTGGGTTTTAGGGTACAGGGGTATTTTAAGGGATCAGGGCTAGGTTTGGGTTTTGGGGTACAGGGGTATTTTTAGGGTTCAGGGCTAGGTTTGGGTTTTGGGGTACAGAGGTATTTTAGGGTTCAGGGGTAGGTTTGGGTTTTGGGATACAGGGGTATTTTTAGGGTTCAGGGCTATGTTTGGGTTTTGGGGTATAGGGGTATTTTTAGGGTTCAGGGGTAGGTTTGGGTTTTGGGGTACAGGGGTATTTTAAGGGCTCAGGGCTATGTTTGTGTTTTGGGGTACAGGGGTATTTTAGGGTTCAGGTGTAGGTTTGGGTTTTGGGGTACAGTGGTATTTTTAGGGTTCAGGGTTAGGTTTGGGTTTTGGGGTACAGGGATATTTTTAGGGTTCAGGGGTAGGTTTGGGTTTTGGGGTACACGGGTATTTTTAGGGTTCAGGAGTAGGTTTGGGGTACAGGGGTATTTTAAGGGTTCAGGGCTAAGTTTGGGTTTTGGGGTACAGGGGTATTTTTAGGGTTCAGGGCTAGGTTTGGGTTTTGGGGTACAGAGGTATTTTAGGGTTCAGGGGTAGGTTTGGGTTTTGGGGTACAGGGGTATTTTTAGGGTTCAGGGCTATG
This sequence comes from Lissotriton vulgaris, assembly GCF_964263255.1. Lineage (NCBI taxonomy): Eukaryota > Metazoa > Chordata > Amphibia > Caudata > Salamandridae > Lissotriton > Lissotriton vulgaris. The sequence goes on from NC_141687.1 coordinate 903,976,781, forward strand.
TTTGGGTTTTGGGGTACAGGGGTATTTTTAGGGTTCAGGGGTAGGTTTGGGTTTTGGGGTACAGGGGCATTTAAGGGTTCAGGGCTAGGTTTGTGTTTTGGGGTACAGGGGTATTTTAGGGTTCAGGGGTAGGTTTGGGTTTTGGGGTACAGGGGTATTTTTAGGGTTCAGGGGTAGGTTTGGGTTTTGAGGTACAGGGGTATTTATAGGGTTCAGGGCTAGGTTTGGGTTTTGGAGTATAGGGGTATTTTTAGGGTTTAGGGATAGGTTTGGGTTTTGGGGTACAGGGTATATTTATAGGTTTAAGATTTGTTAGTGTTTAAGGGTGTTGGGGTATTTTAAGGAGTAAGGGTGGGTTATGATCATGGGGTGCAGGGGTATTTAAAGGGAGCAGGGTGGGATTAGCACACAATATGAGACATGGCATGAAGGGTGGAACGTACCACACCCCCCCAGTGTTTGTCACGCCCCCAGCACACGCCCACAGCACAACGCAGACACGCCCACAAGGGACTACTTTGCTGGCACGATTCTTTTACCTTTTAAATGTATATGGTGGGCGTCTGTATAGCCTATGTCCTTCTGCTGCAACTGCCCTTTCCAACGCTGTATTGGGTGTTGTGATTGGTGCTGTGGTTCCTGAGATTACCCGCCTCAAAGGTTTGGGCTCTCTCTTTATATTATTAGTATGGATATATATACATATATATATATATTTGTAGCCACAATATTTGGGCAATATTGGGGTGAAATAATATTTTTCACTCAAAATTAAGCTACCATTCCTGATTTCATGACTGTGTTGCCTACGGGAACAGGAGTTTGAAGCTGTCTTAACTGTGCATTTTCCGCATAGCTTGTGTTTTTAAAGCATTAAACCAAGAAGAATGCACTGGTTATATCAATGGTGATGTTATCTATTGCATCATGTGTAAGGTCAGGAATAGTGTATGGGTGAGCTATGTCTGTAGACTTCACCAATCACCAAAAGCTTCAATCACTATGCTTCTCTTCCAGCTTGAAGTAGGGAATTTATTATTGGATAATCCCCATGGAATATGTAAGGGGTTTGGTCTAGGCTAAGCCTGACAAGATGGGGTGGTTCTTTCTCGGAGAACAAACCAGAAAATAGTCATTATTGGGTATCAATGTTCTGGAAATGTTTTTGAAGCTATTGTCTCCTTTCTTTTGCTTTTGTGGAAACTGCAGAGTAGTGTTGATTGGAAGAAACGTGGAAGTTGTCCTCGGGAAATCAGCCCGCTAAAAAATATTAAAACACTGCCGGAGAATGTATTTATATTTTAATCTGTTTTTTTAAATCATGGGGCTACGATGAAACAAGCCAGCTTGGTGCAGCGCTTTTGAAGTCAGTTGGTGGTCAGGTCCAAAAGCAGATTTGGGGAGTTACCACCCTGCAGATCACCTGAATACAGTTGCTACCCTGGGCTGCTGGAGATTGTTGCTTGCTTTACACATTCACACCTCTGGCAGAGGGCTGCATAACTTTTATTAGTTCCTACACCTTGCCTGGACATCAGCTTAATTAGACCTCTTTAGTGCATCAGTACAGCAGGGAGCACCGTGCTCCTACAGGCCCATGAAGTTACAACGCCTGTCTCTGGTTTTTCAGACGGGTTCAGTGGATAGGTGGGACCTTTAACACCTTGGGTGCTAAGGGGTTTTCCCCCTCCTGCGGACTTGCATGATCCCCATTGTTTGTGACAAGGTCAACTCATCATAAGCACAGGGCAGGTAAAACCCATGACGAGTTGACCTTGTCATGAGCATGCAAGGGGTTAAAGGCACGGGTAAAGTGGGCATCTGCCTAGAACCCCGAATTTCCAGGGGTCACCCGGTAAGTGAATGGAACACCCATAGGTTCTCTGTGCAGAAAACATGATTTGTTTTCATTTCACAACTGGCCATGCTTAACACGTTAGCTTGCATGTCTGGCCTGCCCAGCCTTAACCCTTACATTATTAGGCATGTGGTGACAGTTAAATTACTACACAATCTTTCTGACAGGTCTCTCTCCTTACTCCATACTTCATCTCATCACTTCTACCTCATTCCTCTATCTTTACCTTCCTCTCTCTACCTACCTTGTCATAACTATGCACCAAAACTCTCTCTCCATCTCAGCTACTTCAGCTGTCTACGTCACATCTCTCTAAATATATCAACCCCACCACTCTTTACCTCTCTGTCCTGACTTTGCCATCTCTATCGTCCTTTGTGCTGATGTCTGTATATCTCACTCTTACTACCCTCTCAACCTCAGCTGTCTTTCTACCTCACACCTCTCTGTCCTTCACTGCTGTTTCTACCTTACCTCCCTGTATCTCTCATCTGTGTACTTCACCTCCTTCTCATCCTCATCTCTATTTCACTCTCCATCTCTATTTCTGTAACTTACATCTATATAATGTCTCTTTCTGCTTCACATATCTTCTACCACACCATCTCTCTTTACACTGCACTACTCTCGCTGTCATTCTCACCACTTAACCTGGACTTCCGGGTGGATCCTTCTTTAATAGCCCTTCCTATGGTAGAGGAAAAGTTTTCGACAGGGAAACGTCGTTCACGTGTTAAAAATTTAACAAGTGTCTCCTGCCAGGGCAGGCACACTTCGAAGTAAAGGAATAGAACAAGAAATGGAAGTACAGAGAGATGAACAGTACTGCTTTTGAAGCTTTACTCTCAGTAAGTTATCATTTAGAGATACATTGAAGGGCTAACGTTTATGTCTTCATCTGTGGGACTCATGTGAAGAAAGCAGAAAGCAATATTTCGTAAATTGCTTTTCAATTGGATCCAGTTTACCTTAGGATCTTTAAAAAAAAGTTAAGAAATATGGGGAAATGTGTATTGGGCACAGGGAATGGATTAAAGCCAAGTTGTGTGCTTAGCATCCAAAGAGCATGGTGTGCTACAAAAGAATGCCATTTGGTTTATTATCAGCTTCTTCTGTTTTCCAGAGAGTAATGCATAATTTGTTTAAGGACATTGAAAAAGTCCTATATTTTCAGGATGATATTTTGATTTTTGCATCCAACCCATCGGAACATACTGACATTCTACACAAGGTTTTGTGCAGTTTGCAAGACAATGGGCTTACACTTACAAAAGAAAAAATTTAATTTGGTGTGTCATCAGTGGATTATTTAGGTCATTCAATAAGTAAGCAGGGCATTTCTCCAAAACACAATTTGATCAGGGCCATTGAATTAGCTCCTGATCCTGAGAATAAAGATCAACTCAGATCTTTTTTGGGACTTGCCGAATATTATGCAAAGTTTATTCCATTATTTTCAGATAAAACCATGAACAGGAGATTTTAAATGACATTTTTTTAATCATTTTTGTGGGATGGCAATTGTATAAAGGAATTTAAAGAGTTAACAAAAAGTATTGCATCTGCACCTGCTTTGGCAACTTTTGACACAGCATATAATTCAATTATCATAACTGATGCAAGTAATGTCGGCATTGGAGCGGTTTTGATACAGAATTAGAAAGGTCAATTGGTTACCATTGGTTTTGCATTTAGACCATTAAGGGGTGCAGAATGTAACTACTCTACTTTGGAAAAAGAAACCCTTGCTTGTTGGTGGGGAATTGAATATTTTCGAAAATATGTTTATGGAACTATTTTCAAAGTTAGGTCTGATCATCGACCCTTAGTTGATTTGTTCACTACAAAATGATGCGGAAAAGCAACTTCAAGAATTGCAAGATGGCAATATAAGTTGCAAGACTTTCATTTTAAGGTGGAATACATTCCAGGGGTAAGAAACATTTTGGCTGATTGTCTATCGAGATTACCTGCACCTGATGACAATATGGTGGAGGAAGATAATGACTTGGAAAATGTTGTCTCCATTTGTGAAGTGTCAAAAGGTTGTATTCAAGAGAAAGATTGGAGATTAGCATGTGAAAAACATACACTACTGAGGGATGTTATTACATATGTAAAATCATCATGGCCTCGAAAAGTTGATTTGTCTGAAAATCTTCTTCCTTTCTTTCAGATTGCTCATGAGTTATCTCTAAAAGATGATGTGTTATTAAGAGCTTTACAATTGGTTGTTCCTTGTGAGTTACAACAAACTATTTTAGACATGACTCATGAAGGTCATCCTGGCATGACGAGCATAAGAAAAAGGATTAGGAGCTAATTTTGGTGGCCAGCTATGGATAAAGCCATTGAACAAAAAGTCATAGATTGTATGGAATGTTGTTTAAGTGATAAGTTTCAAAAACACATTCCGTATGAACGTTTACCAATATCTAAACCTAGTCGTGCTTGGGAAAGTGTTTCATTGGATATTGCTGGGCCTTTGACTTATAATAAGAATGCAGTGTATGCCATTATTTTGATAGATCAAATGTCACAGGGGCCAGAAGTGAAAAATGTTTCTAGTGTTACCTCTAGTGTGGTGATAAAGTTTTTTAATGAGATATTTGAAAGAGAAAGTTTTCCTGAATCTATTACAACTGATAACGGGGTGCAATTTGTATCTATCGAGATGAAAGATTTTGTGAAATATCATGGAATAAGACATAAACGTGTTTCTGTCTATTATCCACAGAGTAATGGAATTGTTGAAAGGTGGATAAGAGTATTTAAAGAAGGATTACAATTAGCTTTGCAAAATGGAAAGGATTGCAAACAAACTATAAGTGAAATTTTGTGGTGTTATAGGAACACTCCTAGGTGTATGGGAGATTTATCTCCTTTTCAAAAAAAATGAGAGGAAGGAAAAGGATTTCTAACTTTAATCAATCTTGGATGAGAAATGTATTTATTGACAAGGACAAAACTAAAGATTATTGTCAAGATATTTCTACACAAGTAAATGTAAATAATTGGGTACGAGTTAAGAAAGGGAGATTAGTCAAATCAGGAGTGTCACGATATTCTGGTCCATTGAAGGTGTTACGTGTTGGAAGACAGGTGGTAGAGTTATCTGATGGTAATGTGTGGAGTATGTCTAAGATAATCAAGATACCTCAGTGGTTATGGGCAAAAGAACAGTTTAATAATTCATATATCTCAGGATATTCTAAATCTGCCAATAGTGCGAAAATTGGGGAAGTTCACCACTTCATATAGTGAACATTTTCATAACCAACGTGTACAAAGAAAACGACAAAATCTGGTGTGGTATAAGGATTATAAATTTGACTAGTAGTATGATATAAATATTATTGGGATGTTTATTCTGGCATGTTGGGTGTTATTCTGTTTTCTTTGTACTTCTCTTTTAGCTTAATGTTATTTATATGAAATATGTTTTCTTGTTAAACTCTATATTTAATTATTATTTGAATTTTCTGTATTTTAATGTTATTTGTTTATTTAAGTATTTTAACGAAGGGGAATGTGTGGTGTTGTGTTGTCATTTCTGGAATCAAGAACACTGCCGTGTTCGGGATTCCAGAGATGACAGTTAAGACCCAGGCTCATTTTACAGATGTATTTTCTACTGTCTCCATAATAAATAAGTATTACTACCTTTTCACTTGAGTGGAGAACCCTTGTTATTTCGCATGGCCTACAAGTAGAGCCACATGGGAAATATGAACAACGCATGGGAGAGAAAAGAAAACACCCATTAGAGACATGATGAGAGAAACCATTATCTTGTACAAACACATTAGTTTGAGATACAATTTCTGAAGAGAATAGCACGTTTACAGTTTGTGACACCAAGGATAATGCTCTCAGTAAGTGGTCATTGTAGTCCTTATATGTTTGGGAGCCTCCATTGGTGGAGGGGGAGAGATACAATGAGGGCCTGTGACGTACTATTGATAACAGCTAAATTGTGAATATTATATTCAGTGGTACTGCACGCTGTCATTGGCTAAGTTATAATGAGACATCAAGGAATATGTTTTGATTTTTTTTTGGTACTAATTATAAAGCATGAGTGATCAAATGGAAAAAACAGGCATATCAATGTGCACTGTAAAATAAAACAGAGATTCACATATATTATATTTCTTCCTTAGACCCAAACAGGCAGATTAATTTCTTAAACTGAAAATTGATATTTTGCCAGATTGTTTGCAGACATATGGAGTCTATAGCATTGCAACAGGGTATGGCAGCCAAATTCTGTAATATTAAGCATTGGATCGAGAGCACTAGAAGCGGATTCCTACTTGCTCTGCCAGTTTCAATTGTTCAAAAGCAAACCTTATTGGAATAATATTGGGAAACATATTTCATGCACAATATTGCAGTTTCCTAATGATAGTAAACAAAAGTTCTGATACAGAACAAGCTAATGGTGCTTAAGCCCATGCATAGTATCTCCAAAACTCCCACCATTATTTTTGGGGTGATTTATTGGTAAATTCGGGTTAGATTTAGGAGAACCCGCTAGAATTAAAAGATTTCTATACTACGAAAAGAGGGGTGTAAATATAATGCATTTTAAACCTAATTCAGTAGTTGAAACAGTTTAGATTTTACATATATAATAATTAATATACTAGTTTAGGATTCTCTCACAAATTAGTTTTGCAAAGAAAGAACATTTTCATTCTTCTAATAAACTGCCCCAACCCCGAGATCCCGCAGCTTCATGATGGGATACATTTTGAAGTGCAGATACATTTTGATATGTTTCTAAACCATTTGAACCTCAACGTTGCAGGTGTAAATTAAAATCAAATCTACAAATATCAAAACTGAAAATATTGTCAAATGACTAGCCTCATTATGAGTCAAAGCAGATTTCAATCTTCTTACACTTGGGGGCATGTTTTTATGAAAGTCGTGCAGCACTGCAAGTCACATTGTTGCATTGCGTGACAGGGAAAGGGAATATGCCGCCTTCCTGCATTTTTTTCCTGTGCTGGCGCCGTTTTGGCTGCCTAGCACTAATGTAGGAACCCTTGCACCATGGTGCAGAATGCAGCACACATAGAAAGAGTAAATAATGAGGAGAAATAAAGATATTTCTCTTCATTAAGCCTCGCCTGGGAAGACGTAGCATTTTGGTGCATTCCCAGGTCTACCACTTTTGGTAAATCTGGGAATGCGTCAAAATCCATGGGAGTTCCGTGGGGACACCCAAGCAACACCCATGTACCGCCTTCCTAGGTCAGAGTTATGCAATGCAGTAATTTGCACTGCATTGCATTACTCCTAATTTACGAACCTACTCAGTGTCACGCATGGTGACCTTGCACGGCCTCATAAATCGCATTTTGGGCTTGCGTCACGCATGCATCACGTTGCGTGGTGGAAGATCGACACAACGATATATGCCCTTTGATATTTCAAATGCTATTATATTTTATATAATTATCACAATATCGAGTCCCAATTGTACTTCTGCAAAAAATTGACAGATTTCCAGTGAAGGAGGACTTTGTCTATTTTTCATATCAGTTTGCTATGGTTTAAAAACAACTTTAGGCAATATATATCCCAAAGGAATTGAAACAATATTAAAATTGTGAACTTTTGAAAGGTTACTACTTCTAGAAATTAACAAAATATTTGTTCATTTATCTAATACATTTATTATTTAAATGTAAAATACTCTAATCGAGCAAAATGGGAAAGTAACTTTAAAAAACAGCCAGGCAATAGGATAAAATAATACTTGACAGTTTCCGGTCAACAACTATTACAGATTGCAGCAGTGAAAAGATCAACCTGCACAATCCCACCCACAACATGTAGTCAATATAAAAAGAAAACCTGTACAATCAGTCTTAAAGTTGAGTGCTACAACAGACAACACTCCTGCTGCAAGAAAACGTTTAAAAATTACCAAATATGTTTCATACTCGTCTGATGCACTCCAAGTAGACAAATTACACAATAAATTACAAAAAGTATTGCAAATTTATTACAATGTATCTAGTACGAATTCATTATTCATTGTACAACCAAGCACAATTGAAAATATAGAGATCAAGTATACTACAAAGAGAAGGCATCAGACCATTGTGTTGAACTGTTAGATGCAACCCAATATAGCAACGATGTACAGAGCATATATATAGGACAAAGCTGTGGTTTGCCTAAATAAATCCTCTGTTAGCACTCGGAGCTGTGTCCAGCTTACTTTCTTTGGAGGTGAGCGTTTGGTTTGGATATATATAGGACTGTGAACAAGGGCAACTGCCCGAAACGCGTCAGTTTTGTTTGCTGCCATCTACCTAATAAATTAACAACTTGCCTTAATTTTGGGATTCGTGTTGCTATCTGTTTCTGGGGGACCGGAGCTACAGTTGGCATTTGTTGTGAATATAAATATATATATATAATGCTCCAAATTCTCCCAAAACTCCAACGAAAGGATGAGACAGCATTCGAAGGGTGAAATGCTTCAAACACGCTAGATTTTATTCAGCGGAGGGGCACACACAGACGCGTTTCGGCGTACTGCCTTCGTCAGTGTGTGTTACACTGCGTTTAGTGTCAACATGTTTTTTAAACCTCATTATGCCAAACCCACATCATTTGGAACATCAACAAAGAAAAGGGACTTACACCACAAACGAAATAGGGGCGGCCATCTTACAGTGTTGACTGTGTAATTAAGGCAAATCTTCATTTTGCATATGATAAACATTTAGCCCTTAGATGGGCAGTGGCCCCATTCAAATTATGGTATACTTGATATTAAGCATGGGCGAATTTTGCGAATTCGCGATCCGCGAATTTGCGGATTTGCGAATTCGTGATCCGCAAAATTCGCGAATTTGTGTGAATTTGCGGATTTTTGTTTTTTTGCGTGTTCGCAGGGTTTTTTGCGTGTTCGCGGGGCTTTCTGCGTCTTCGCGAGCCGCTTGCATAGCGAAGTTACCCATGCAGTCGTTTATGGGAGAGGGAGAGAGAGATAGATAGATAGATAGATAGATAGATAGATAGATAGATAGATAGATAGATAGATAGATAGATAGATAGATAGATAGATAGATAGATAGATAGATAGATAGATAGAAAGAGAGAGAAAGAGAGGGAAAGAGAGAGGGAGAGAGAGAGCGAGAGAAAGAAAGAGAGGCCGGATCTCTAAAGGGCCAGATTCCTGAGTTGCCCCTACAGAACATACAGCTTTTTATTTTTAGCAAAATGCATATGAAAATTGTGCTGTAAAGGTCTCTTTTAGTTTAACCCCTCCTGATAACTCAAAATGGGTGTATTTGCCATCCTCTCCCTTCTTCCTGTTTTTTATATCTGTAAGTGCTTCCTGATGAGGTTTAATTCCTTGGACAGGTGCCTCGTTGCCTACTTGTAACTATTCTCTGACCCTGCTTCAAGGGTCAGAGCAGGGTCAGAGAATAGTTGCAAGTAGGCAACGAGGCGCCAGGAAGCAATTAGCAGCAGGTGTCCAAGTTGAAGTTAATTTGTTTGTAACCCTTTTGTAAAAGGTTACAAAGAAATTAGGTTCAACTTTTGCACCTGCTGCTGTAACCCTTGCTTGGCTGAAAATTCGTCCCCGCTGATTCGCGGATTTTACCGCGATTTCGCGAGATTCGCGGATCGCGAAATCGCGGAAAATCCGCAAATTCGCCCGCGAAATGAATTTTACACCCACCCGTACTTGATATACACATTCCAAAATGGAAAAGATAATTCAGTCGTGGATCGGCTAATGTCCCTTATCAAATAAATCGATGCAATCCATCATATTATAAGACTTCAAATTCGATAACAGCCATTTTGAAGTTACTTATAAATAAAGTAAAAGTGGGAAGTTCATAAGGCTAGATACTGTTCGTGTGGCGGCAGTTAGTGCATATTTTACAAAATCAATATAATAAATCATCTATGATTATAGATATAGCAATTAATCTCTATACAATCATCATCCAACAATCACTTAGAAAGTAAATCATGTTTCAGTTTCCGTTAAAGAGGCTCGATAGTTTCAATTTATACTAGCTTTCTATCAGATGATTCGAATATACCCAAGTCACAGTTTTCTACAATAAGTTACCATGTCCTGAGAGGTACATTACCAATAAAGGGAATCTCCTGTACCAATTGATTCCAAATACAAGTTCCCGATCTGAATTGTCATCATAAAGTGAAAGAAAAACATATCTCACTCTGGAAACTGAACAGTCTATATATATATATATATATATCTTGCTCCTCCATTCGCCATTGGCGGGGCACTTTGCGGTCGGGTGCAGAAACTCGGTGGCGTACCGCGATAAATATCCGGCTCAAACTTCCCTTTCTTTTGGTAAGGAAAAGAAAAGGAAGTTTGGCTCAGCAGCAGTTTATTTATAGACAAACGCGTTTCGGATTTACATCCTTTGTCAGTGTCGTAATATCTAAACAATGCACTGGCGGCCATTTTTTATATTAAAAGACACCATGTCACGTGAAGAGATTGGTAAAAAACGGACTACTTGCGCCCTCAAGGTAAACGGGCGCCATCTTAGAACAGTAAATACTGAATGTCAGTTCATTACATTTGTCACCAAGTCGGTTTCAGATACCGAAATGTAAACAAATATTTAACATGTTTTTAAAGAATTAAAAACAATTGATTTCATATGATACAATTCATATTGTTACAATTTCGCCGTGGATCGGCAATGCAGCTTTATATCTCAAAAAGCTGCCTGTCCTTAATTACCAATTGTGATTACGCCGTGTATCGGCCCAAGCGACATGGTTTAAAACGTTACAGACATTTGTTCAGAACATCACATTTCATTAATGACAATCACTCAATTCACTTATTTGTTCAGATGAACAGCCAGTTCCTCCCCACCATTTAACCCATTCGGTATCTTGGTCCCTAAATCAATGATGTAACGGGATTCAAGTCTTCTCAATTTGTGCATTAGGTCCCCACCCCTGATATGTGGAGGTAAATAATCCAAACAGTAATATTGCAGCAGATCCCTGTTGCTATTATGTTTTACTGAAAAGTGTCGTGCTACAGGATAACTGAAATCCTTGCTTTTAATAGCACCATGTGCTCCAATACCCTCAGTTTCACCGTGTTGATAGTGCTGCCCACGTATTTTAATCCGCAGGGGCACACAAGGCAGTAAATTGCAAAGGTGGTTTGACAAGTCATAAACTTATTGATTTGTTTATTCTGCTTCAGACCATCTACTTTGTATGATAGAATTATTTTACTTGATATACGCGCCTTGCATTTTCCACATGGAAAAAACCCTTGCATTTTCCACATGGAAAAAACCCTTTCATCTCGTTTAGGGTACCTTGAGTTTTAGACAGAGGTTTATCAAGGTGACTAGATACCAAACTATCCTTTAGGGAGCGGGCTTTCCTAAAACTCATCAATGGATTGGCAGGAATATCTGTTGCTATTACGGCATCAGTTTTTAAAATGTGCCAATTTTTTCTCAGAATATTCCTTATGGCATTAGATTCATTAGAGTAGGTGGTGATCATTCTGAATTTTCCACCTATATTTGTTTTGGATTTGCCATTTTTAATCAGTAGTCACCGGAATGGATAAGGCGAGCCGCGACGAATCACGGTAAGCCAAACGGTGTATTCGAAACCCTGTATTAATCCAGTATTAAAAGCAGGTCGAGAGGATCTAGTCTCGCAGCAGTTTACTAAACTAAAAGCGACCTCCGGGCTCGGAGGTACCGCATAGAACTATAAACGCATTAACATGTACAGTGTGAATGAAAAAAATGAGGCGACTGCCAATATGTTCAAAAAGAAAAATAAATCAGATCAGAACAGTACAAAAACCAATGTTACAGACAATGTTTCTAAAGATCTGACGACACAATTCACCAAACTGGAAAAACTATGTGAGCGAGAGGTGGCCTGCCCATCCACAGACCTACAAACTAAGGTTGTATTTTACACTTTCTCTTTTTCACTGTGCAGTACTGAACACTTAGGTCCTGAAGAATTGCCATTAAGGCAAGAAACATGTTGCCCTGACCTGAGGGTTGTAGATATTCTGCTTTGACTCTTCCAAGCATATATCTCCCCTCCCACCCTTTTAATCAAGGAAGTCAACCACGCTAATAAAGTACATTGTGAACTGACCCACCTTTTTTAATTCACTTTCACTTCACGGCTACACTTTCCCTGCCCCCTCACATGCATGCATCATATGGCTGGAACAAAAGATCTCCGATAAAGAGCCCCGGTTTCGGGAGCCCGTCAGACATTGCAGCGCCAGTCTGACGAGGAGCAGAACCCATATGATGAAGCATGACACCTAGTTTACTGGGTGTGTGAGGGTTTTAGTTCCAACAAGGGAATTCCCCCCTTCTTGCTCTCCTTAGTACATTCAGCTTTTACTTGTCCCGGGGAACTTTGTACCCTCCTTGTGTTACTAGCATGTGTACACACGTCAAAATAATAAAATATCTGAAAATATACTGCAGCCTTTTTTTTAATGCATAATTTAGTCAACACTACGGCGTAATGTTGTCATCCTTTGCTGCATAATGAATTCCAGTGGCCCCACAGCAGGCAGCACATGTTAAAAGTGCTTGTGAATGAAGCAGGGAGACTTTGAAGTTTGCAAACTTAGTTTGGTGTGCTTGCAAATCCTGCATTGCCAATCCCTGGTGAGTTGCAGTTACTACTTCTGAAACAAGGCCAATGGAGGTACCTATGGGTGAGGCAGACTGGCCTCAAGGGCAGGGCCAGCCATAGCACTGGTGGTGTCCTGTGCATTAATGTTTGTTAGTGCCCCCCAATAACCACCTCTGCCATGGATTCCCTCACTGGCACCCTTTACTGTGCCCCCCAAGTCTCCATAACCACTCGCTCTCAGATGCATTTAATTTGATTTACAGCGCCACTCATACCATTGTAGGGTGTCAGAGCACTTTACATCACACACATTACACAGAGACAATCAATATGTGTGTAAATCACTGTATAGAAAATGTTACAGAAGACTAAGGACTACAGGGTGTAGGAGTCACATGAGAACCATACTAGTAGCCCGTATAGTTTTATAGTGATTGGTCTGGAGAAATAATCAAAGACTGGGGGGAGAAGGGGGGGGGGGGGGGGACATAACGCTCTAATTTATACCTTGCAGTTTTTGCAGCTCTTAGATGACAGTTAATAGCTCACTGTTCTAAGTTAGGATTTTAACTTATAAACTGCAAGTAACAGAAGGATCTCTCTGTCAAAAGCAGTAGCCCACTGACCTATTTACATTATGTGCACTTTGTGAACTGCAGGGCGCATGTTCTATGCAGCCGGTACATTAACCCTCTGAGCTACCTTTCCATGAGTCAAAACTTCCACTAGACAAAATTCTGATCTCTCTCTAGGAAGAACATGAATCACCAGAGTCATCATGACATGTTTATTGTTGCCGAAAATTGCTGGAGGCCAGGAAGGAGGCAGCAAGTGTTTTTAAAACCATAATATACTTGCAAACATGATGCCTCCACCTAAAGTCAGCACCTGGTGCGGTCATACTGGTTGCACCGCCCTAGAGCTGGCCCTTCTCATGGGTCCTGTGACCTCAGTGACTGTTGTTCTAGGGTGTGCTGCTTCATAGGCCTTCCCGCAAGACTGGAGGTGAACTTCAGCATGGATAGTGGTGGACAAGCCTTGAAGGTTAACCTACACTTGTCATGCTAGGGTCCACCTGCTGGTGCGAAGACACCAGGACTTCTAAGGTGTTGCGAAGCCTTCTAAGGTCTAGCATGTGATTGTGCTCCCGCAGGAGAGTGGTCTGGTGGACTGGTTATTAAGGCTGAACCTGGTTCCCAGTTCCAAATTCAGCAGCTCTGACCATAGTGCGACATCCTCTCCCCCACTGAACACCGTACTGCCCCACTGAGAAAAACTCCCACTGTCTTCAACTACAACACAATTGTTGCCCACTATAAACACCTGGATGCGGCTCAATTTAAATTACGCACTAGACAAGAGAAATATGCGGCCTACAAAAAAAAAGTAACAACATCCTGAAAAAGCAAACACTTATAGGGAATGCAAAATTTAGCAAACCATGGGAAATGAAAGCAGGAACAACATGGTTACCTTAATGCTTTTACACTTACTATTCAGAAATCAGTGAGTGCTTTTGCCTGAAAAGTTAAGGACACGACTACAGGGCCCTGAATGGACCCATTTCAATGGCCATTGCTTATATCCTTACAAAACGTAAGCAGTATGGTAAAAAGACCACATCCCTGGACGCAGAGCCACAGCATATATTTTGTTTTCCAATTCACACATTGCAGTACCTCCAGGATTGGTGCACTAGTTCCAAGTCTAGGGAAAACAAAGACAAGAAAACAAAAATAGCGCTTCACTGGCAAACTCTGTAAAAGTGGCGCTAATGTGTTTCAGTGTGAATAAAATCAGTTTGGCACATCGTGATATTTACAAGGCTGCCAACGCATTTTAGCAGACGTTAGTTTTGGCCGAAAACCACTGTTTTGTGTCGTATCAGCAAAGTTATCGCCGTTTTGCAGGGAACATCACTGGAAAACCAGCGATGTTCCCAGCAAAACGGCAATATGCCCGCTATCACTGTTAATTATATCGCCCTGGGGAAACGCGTTGTAAATAACGCGCTAACAGGGCGATATAATCCAGCGATAGACGGCGATAAATAGGAAAGCGCTAAGCGCCCTTTGCTTTCATTTATTGCCGTCCTTGTAAATATGCCCCTTGGTTTCCAATGGACAGGCTATGAATTCTTAGAACTGCACACATCCCACACAAAGCCTTACACCATAGCACTCTCTCTCTCTGACATACATGCAGGGTCGAATTGGTAAGGCGGGCACTTGGGCAATGACTGAGGGGCCGGAATCCAAGTTCAAGCTATGGGCTGCTTTCTTGGGCAGTCTGTGGGGGCAATTTGGGCGGTGACTGTGTTGTTCGGATACCGCCAGCAGCCCAGTGGGTGCCTGAGTGACCTTTCTGGAGGAAGATGGGTGTCCATTACTTCCCTTTTATCAATGGGCAGTGGTGTCACTTCCTTTCTCTTGCTGGGCCGGACCATTAATGTATGCATATTGAGTGGGGGCAGGGGGCCTGAGCTGAAGTGGCCTCACTTGTTTTCAGGTGTGTTTCACCAGTGTGAACTAATCCCTGCAATTTTTTTATCTAAGCAAAATTAAGAATTTCTGTGTCAGAGACCCCGCCCCCCTTTCTTTTTATAAAACTTCGCCGAAGCAGTGTTGTGCGGAAACTCAATTTGCAAATGTGTGCCACTGTTTTTTAGCGTGCCCAGGCCGATTTTTAATCCCAATCCAACCCTGCATACATGGCACAGAAATTGACCATCCTAAGCAATAGAAACTGAGCGAACCAAGAAGTGATTACACTAGAAATCCCCAAATTCAGGAAACACTAAAGCACTCAACCAATTCTATGGCAGGACGGAGGCTCCGGTTATGCTTTCTCATTTCTTTACTGTCAACAAACAGCAGCCAATAAAAACACAGTAAAGAACACAAAAAACTAAATTTCCCATGAGCACCTGAACGACCATAGAGATGATACAGTACAAAAGGTCTTATCTTAAGTGTGTAACACACTTAACCTCGATGCACTGTTGCTATATGTGGTTCAAAAACGAACAACACATTTTTAAACAATTTTTACAAAAATAAATAAACATCAATCTTTTACTGTTTAAACTCATCGAATTTACTTCACAGAATTACAAAAAAGACTCTCATGTGAACATTCCAATATCAACATGAAGTTATTTCCAAAACATTATCATATAACAATTGTTAGACATCCAAAGACTGTAAATCTTCTCTGTACCCAATGCATTTCGAGCTCTAGGAGCTCTTCATCAGGGGCCTGAAAACTGAAATGAACATTATGTCAACTTTCTCATTTACAAAAATATCAAGAATTCTCAAGGTACATGGCAAAATAATTCAAAAATGATATAAAAACATTATTTAAAAGGTGAATCACAAGAAAAGGATAGAACCTCATCCCCCACAACTGTGTGTGGAAATGCCTCTAATACTCACTATTCCAAAACAACAGCAGTCAGTATCCTGCAAAAGACAGGATTGTTTTATAAAAATCGTTCTAGACAATCACCTAATCATCAAAGTGATAACGACAGTGGGAGCCTAACCACTATCTTACCTTGGAGTCAACTGAATGGTGTATTAAACTTAAGGATCTTCAGCCAGATATCATGAGCACTCGCAACAGCCGTGATCAGCACACTATCAACAATAAGGAAAACCAAACTTACTATCATATGCTAAATGGACTCCTAAACTCAGTCGAGATAACACCTCTCTCTGGCCTTACCTCTCTCAACTGAATCAAAAAGACTTCTCCTGTTCACCCTCGTGTTGTCTCAGCTATCGAACGAGCAACCGCTTCTCACACGGATCGAGCTGCTACTCTGATGTCGGGGCTCCAGAACTAAAAACTAAAAACGGACAATTGCTCGTCCCTTATCGGAACTGAGGGCATGAAGGTAACCTACACCAGTAGATGTAAAAACGGGACAGTAAACCAAGGCTAGAGCTGTGGATAGGGATGTGTAGCTCAAAAACAAGACTAACATACTCAAAAAACTCGGCGAACTCGGAAATTCGACCCGGTCGAAAAAGGGGCGCCATCTTGGAAAGGTGTGGGTGCCTGAAAACTCCTGAACAAAACGGGTGACATAGACAAAGAGGATAGGAAAGAATAGAAAACATAAGAGTAACCTTAGGAATTTTACAACAATAATTATAGGTGTTCACCAAAACCATAATGAACAACTAGAGCATTTTACTAAATACATTCGACAACCATGTGTACAGTTTCAAAGTGGAAAGGTCACATAAAACATGATAAATCTATTTTTTCATTAAGACCTGCTGGTTCTTGTGTTTTTAGAAATCTTTTCCAGTGAATCTCTCTCTGGAGGAGGGGTCTAGTGAGATCAACCCCCTCATGAATTTTAATGAGTTCCAGTATGGAATACCTGACCTGGGAAATGTTGTGATTATTATCTGACCAGTGTTTAGTTAAGTTACTTTTGAAGTTCTTATTCCTAATCGTACTTTTATGTTCAGAAATTCTAGTTTTCAATTTCCGCTCTGTTTTACCTGTGTACAATTTTCCACAGGGGCATTTTATGTAGTAGATCAGGTTCTTACTATTGCAATCACCATCCTAATGTAGATTGATTTCTCTTCCTGTTTGTGGATGGTGTAACACAGTACCTTCAATTACATTTGAACAGTGCACGCAGTTATGACATTTTTTCATTCCTTTGTAGTTAGTTTCAGTATTTCTTGTGGGTGTAAGCAGTAGCTCCTTTATATTTTTGGATCTTGTGTAGGCGAAGATCGGCTTATTGGTAAAGATACCATTAAAATCAGTTTCATTCTGCAGTAATTCCCAGTGTCTTTTAACAATATTCTTGATTTTCTGAGACGAAGTTGAAAATTTTGAGACAAAAACGTGCCTTTCATTCAATTTTTTTAACTTAAGGAGATTATCCCTGCTAGTCATCTGTATCCTCATCTTGGCTTTATCCAGAACATCATCAGGATACCCTCTTTCTTTATATCTCTGTTGTTGTAATATCAGGTTTGCTTCTAGCTCTTCTTTCGTTGAGCAGATTCTCTTTATTCTCATGTACTGAGACACAGGTAAGTTATTCTTGAGATTGAGAGGATGAAAGCTGTTGAAGGATAAAGAATTATTAACATCCGTGTCTTTTCTATATAATGACGTTGTCACTTTTTGATCTTGAATGTTAATCATAACATCCAGGAATGGTATTTCTTTGTCACTGATAGTATGTGTGAATTCAATCTGTTCTATGCACTCGTTAAGTTTTCCAGTCTCAAATTCGAGGCTCTTTTTAGAACCTGACCACAGAACGAAAATGTCGTCGATAAAACGACGATAAATAATTGCTTGTTTTTTCCAAGATTCATTACAAAAAACGAAGTCTGCCTCAAATTTCGCCATAAAGGTATTTGCGTACGCTGGAGCTCCCGCAAATCCCATTGAAGTTCCATTCTGTTGGAAAAAAAACTTAGTGGACCACTGAAAGTAACTGTGATACAGGCAAAAATGTAGTAACTCTAGGATGAAAACCTTGTCAGCCTTGATTGATGGTTGTTGCAACAGAGCCCATTCCACAGCTTCCATGCCGGATTTATGAGGTATAGATGTGTACAACGACTTGACGTCGATTGTGCACAACAACATTTGATTAGTAATCTGAATTTCCTGAAGTTTCCTTAAGAAATCATTTGTATCTTTGATGTACGAGGGCCACTGTTGGACGAATGGCTGGAGAAATGTGTCAATATATTGACCGAGTGGCTCAAAAATGGTACCACGTCCGGTCACAATTGGACGCATAGGGGGATCTCGTAGGTTCTTATGCACCTTAGGGAGCATGTAGAGACGTGGTCTCTTGGGGTACTGGACGGTTAAAAATGACTTGGTCATGGTTGAAATGTGACCTGATTCAAATGCTTGTGTCAAAATGTTTTGCAGAGTAACTTTTAGATCCTCTGTAGGGTCCTTGTCTAGTTCAAAGTAAGTTGATCTATCTGCCACGTGTTCATCAACTTTCTTATTGTACATGGTCCTGTCCATTACAATAATGGCTCCTCCTTTATCAGCCTTCTGTATCTGGATTTCAACATTTTCTTGCAGACCTTTCAGTATGTTCATGTCATAGACTGACACATTTTTCCTTTTGGATTTACTCAAATTCAAGCGGTCAAAATCATTCTTTACCGCGTTTTCAAAAGCATCCAAAATTTTGTGTGTCACTGGTGCTTGGAATTTAGATTTGGGTCTGAATTCCAAAAATTCTGGTTCCTCTTTGTTGGACTGGGGTGGAACTACATTAGTAAAAAAATGTTTGAGTTTCAAAACTCGCATGAATCTGAAGAAAGCAATTTCACACTCCAATTTGTTGGTGTCATATGTGGGGACGAATCCAAGTCCTTTATTCAGAACTTTAACCTCATCTTTAGTTAATTGGGTTTTGGAAATGTTTAGGACTATATTTGCCTCTTGCTTCTTGTGCGAGCTCCTCCTGTGTCCTCTGCGGGTTTTTTTGGTTGTTGTTTCCCTGGCGGTTGGCTTGAGTCCCCTCCGTGGGCTAAAAAAGACTGGCTGGTTCCTGTTACCCTTGCTGCTTCTGTAGATGTTGATTGCGTGGTTGACAAAACTTCCTCGATTTGAGTTTGAGCTGACGGTCTGCTTATATTTAAATCTGTGTCTGAAACAAGACTTTCCTCTGAAGTTGTAGGTGCTTTTTTCTTGGGATATACTTTCCTCTGGGCGTAAACTTCAGCCCACGTATAAACTTTGTTGAGTTTATAGTCCAACGTATCCCTTTTAAACTTCCTTAGTTTTCCTTCTTGCAGCTCTTTGGAATATTTGTCTAACTTTATGTTAATCTCATTCAGTGATTTTTCCCAGTCAGTTTTATCCATTCTTGATTCCAGGTTATGTTTGATTTCATCGATTTCATTGGAAAGCTCATTAATTACTTTAGCTAACTCTTCAATCAATAGTAGAATCAAGTCCAGAGAGCATTTATTGAGAATTGAGTACCACCTCTCCATAAACTCCTTGTTGAGGTGAAATCTGTACCGCATCGGTTTGATTGACATTCTCAGAGCTCGTGGGATCCTTTTCACTCTGTGATACTGCACCAGAGTTGGCGCATGCAGTTTTTGGTTGACTTCGCGTTTTGCCAAGTACTCCAGTTGCTTTAATTGTTGTATAATGGTATTGCCTTGTACGTTGGAAGACTTGACATCCTGAATTAGAGAATAAATGTCGGTTGCTTGTTCGTTGGTATATGCTAAGGTGGTGGCTCTGTTTTCAGTGATACTTGAAATTTAGTCAAATGATATGGTTGGGTGCTCTCTCCGTGTAGACAAAGTCTCAAAATGTATTGAATGGCTAAGAGGAGCACTCCTTTATTTTGAAAAAAAATTCAGAACAACTAATCAAGTTTTATATTATTTAACATAAGCGTGCAAGGCTAGGCTCCCACTGTCGTTATCACTGTGATGATTAGGTGATTGTCTAGAACGATTTTTATAAAACAATCCTGTCTTTTGCAGGATACTGACTGCTGTTGTTTTGGAATAGTGAGTATTAGAGGCATTTCCACACACAGTGGTGTGGGATGAGGTTCTATCCTTTTCTTGTGATTCACCTTTTAAATAATGTTTTTATATCATTTTTGAATTATTTTGCCATGTACCTTGAGAATTCTTGATATTTTTGTAATTGAGAAAGTTGACATAATGTTCATTTCAGTTTTCAGGCCCCTGATGAAGAGCTCCTAGAGCTCGAAATGCATTGGGTACAGAGAAGATTTACCGTCTTTGGCTGTCTAACAATTGTTATATGATAATTTTTTGGAAATAATTTCATGTTGATGTTGGAATGTTCACATGAGAGTCTTTTTTGTAATTCTGTGAAGTAAATTCGATGAGTTTAAACAGTAAAAGATTGATGTTTATTTATTTTTGTAAAAATTGTTTAAAAATGTGTTGTTCGTTTTTGAACCACATATAGCAACAGTGCATCGAGGATAAGTGTGTTACACACTTAAGATAGGACTTCAAAGCAGGCACGGTTAGGACAAACGTGCTACCTCAGTTGCACGCTTATGTTAAATAATATAAAACTTGATTAGTTGTTCTGAAATTTTTTTTAAAATAAAGGAGTACTCCTCTTAGCCATTCAATACAGTATAAAAGGTGCCATAGAGGACAACACTTCCTCTTTCTTTGCAGCTTCGCAGCCAGTTAAGTGCATTTTTCTTATATCTATGTCATTGTGCTTGCATTGTTGATATTTCACTTACCGCTGTTGCTCTTGTGGTTTGCGCGCTTCATATATGTTACGTGGCTTTAGTGCTGGTTTCATTCCACGGGCATTTCGCTTTTGAATTCTGCCTTGTGGTCATTCGGTTTTCGCCGCTTTCTCTGCGGCGTTGCTGCGGGGCGTGTGCTTCACCCTCCGGTTTTCGGCTCGCACTCTCCGCGCCTGCTGTGTCTTTTTGTGGAGCGGGAGACGGGGGCATAGAGAGGCGCGCGTTCAGTCGCGGGTCTCTCTTTCATAGACCGGCACGCTTGTCTCCGCGCATGCGCATTACCAGTGTTTACATTTCTCCGGCGGCAGCCTTCCTAAGCGCATTACAAGCATTCTCCTGAGGAGATTTTGAATCGGCTTTTCAGCCTAAGCCCACTTGCCAGGTCTCAGCCCCTCACGCCCCTGTTTATAAAAAGACAGGGGTCGTAAAAATTTTGCAGCAAGCCCTCCCTCCACACTTAAATTTTGTCAGGTTGATTCCTGCATTTCTTGGCTTGCTTTGGAATGTACACTCCCCCTGCATTGCCCTTTGGGTTGTCAATATCTGTTACTTCTCCTCCAGTGGGCATATTACCTTTTTGAAGGACATAATGGGTGACTATTATGAGGATGAAGATTGTTATTGTGATGAGGAAGAGCCCGCAGGCTCTGTGGATGCTGAATATGTAGGTCAAGCATTATTCCATGCTATTGCCCCTCTAAAAAGGCACTTGTCTGAGTATGCCACTCAACAAGGCTGGTTGCCTAAATCAGGACGTTCAAAAAAGTCTCCCAAAAATCCTCACATGGCAGATTTTGCTAAATTGGCGAAGACTCTGTCCTCTTCCCGGGCTTCTAAGAAATCTTTCATGCCTGTGCTGGCGCCACAGGATTCTCTCTTGACTACCGATTCTTCCGCTACTGATTCCTCTTCTGACCCTGTGGCTCCGCCGCCCAAGAAGAAGGCTCGCAAGGAGCACTTTGTGGATGCCCCTTCCAATCCCTAGGTGTTGACCTTTGACCCTGAAGATATCGTACATCCAAATTTTTCTGCATGGCTTCCCTCCCCTGAGGTGGCTGATTATGTGCAGACGCACATTCGTCGTCCTTTTGACAAGGATGTTTGTGCTCGCTTATGTTCGGAGTGTCCCCGTCCAGATCTTGCAGACAAACTGGCGGATACGCCAGAGGTGGACCCGACTATGGTGTCTCGCGCAGCTCCGGTCGCTCCCCCAGGCTCCCTGAACTCTGGGTATCGTAGCGCTAGCTTCCTGATTGCACCCTTGGCATTTTTGCTCCGCATTTTGACTTACATTCTCTCATGCTCATTACCTTTGAAAAAGCGCGATATTGAAAACTAACTGCATATTGCCTGCAGCGCTTGTGCCCATTGTTGTGTCAGCCCGCTTTCAAGTC
Source organism: Lissotriton vulgaris (assembly GCF_964263255.1). Classification (NCBI taxonomy): domain Eukaryota; kingdom Metazoa; phylum Chordata; class Amphibia; order Caudata; family Salamandridae; genus Lissotriton; species Lissotriton vulgaris. The sequence continues at coordinate 903,998,991 of NC_141687.1, forward strand.
TAACTGTGCCTCTGCCCACTTGCACGTTTCTTTTCCCTGGCTGCCGATCTTAAAATATTTGCGGTGATTTACTTCCGGCCATTTTGTTTGTTGTTCTGCCTGCCAGCCCGCCCCTCCACCACGATCACACCTCCCTGCAGCCCCTCCCTCGCTCCGCCCCCTCCTCTCTCCATTTATGTCTGATGTCCCCACGCGCAGCGTCCACGCGCTACGGCCACGCCGAAGGTGCGCCAAAGGTAAGCCCGTCTACGCCCGTCCGCGCCTGGACCGCGCCCAGCGCCAGACCCCCTGCCCCTCACGCTGCCCTCCCGCATCACCTACGATGCCGCCACCCTCCTAGCCCTTAACCCCGGTCGCGCCCCCAACTGCGTCCAAGTCGCTCCTGGACACACCCATGGACCTTTCTCCTGCTACTCCTGCAAATTCAGCGGCACCAACTGCATCTCCGCTACGATCACACCTCAGATTCCCGACCCCAAGCACCTACAATGCATCCTTCTCAACACCCGCTCGGTCCACAGACACGCCATTGACCTATGGAATCTACTAGACACCATCTCTCCAGACGTCGCCTTCCTAACTGAAACATGGATGAATGCTTCCTCCGCCCCAGACATCACCATTGCCATCCCTGAAGACTATAAGATCACACGCAAGGACCGCACCGGCCACACAGGAGGAGGAATCGCTATCGTCCATAAGAAATCTATCCGCATCTCAACCAGCTCTGACGCCAACCTCGCCAACTCCGAACACCTTCACTTCCAAATACACATCGACCCCAAGACCACACTTAGAGGCACCCTCCTCTACAGACCACCAGGACCCCGCGCAAAATTCAGTGAAGACATCACGGACTTCGTCACTCCACACGCGCTCCCCTCCAAAGACTACATCCTTCTGGGAGACCTCAACTTTCACCTTGAAAAGATCAACGACCGCAACACCACCACCCTCTTGGACAACCTCGCCAACCTCGGACTTAAACAACTAGTCACTTCCCCCACCCACATTGCAGGTCACACACTCGACCCCATCTTCACCTCCAGCAATCATGTCTCCTTCAGCCACACTACGGATCTCCTCTGGACTGACCACAGCTGCGTTAACTTCACCTACAACAAGCCAAAACCCACCAACCACCTCCAACCAACTCTGCAAAGAAACTGGAACAAAATCACCACCGACCAGATCTCCGCATCGCTCCTTCTAAACACCCCAGCCCACTCTTCTAACCCAAACCAAGCCGCCGCTAACCTCACCCTATGGTTATCCAACACTGCCGACACCTTAGCACCACTGAAAAAACGTCAAAGCAAACCTGGCAGCAAGAAGGCCTCATGGTTCAACGATGATCTTAAGAAGTCCAAGAAACTCTGCCGCTCCCTTGAAAAGGCCTGGAAAAAAGACCCAACCACTAGCACCAAGGACGCCTTCAAAAACGCCACCCGCACTCACCACCAACTAATCCGAAAGGCCAAGAAAACAGCATTCAAGGATCGACTTGACAACAACGCCCACAACAGCAAGGAACTTTTCAACATCGTCAAGGAATTTTCCAACCCCTCGGCCAACTCCAACGACATCACCCCCTCTTAAGCCCTCTGCGACTCCCTAGCCTCATTCTTCCACAACAAGATTGCAGACATCCACAACAGCTTCGACAACCAACCCAGAGACCAACCCACCCAACCATTTGCTGAACATTCTCCCCCCGTGAACACCCTTAACGACTGGAACCCAATGTCCACTGAGGACACAATCCGCCTGATGAATTCCATCCACTCAGGATCCCCCACAGACCCATGTCCTCATCACATCTTCAACAAAGCAGACTCCGTCATAGCACCGCATCTCCGAGACGTCATCAACTGCTCCTTCAACTCCGCCACCTTCCCGGAAGACTGGAAACACGCTGAACTCACCGCCCTTCTGAAAAAACCCACAGCGGACCCCACCGAACTCAAAAATTACCGCCCCATTTCGCTCCTTCCATTCCCGGCCAAAGTCATCGAGAAAGCCGTCAACAACCAGCTCGCCGCTTTCCTCGAAGCCAACAAATCCCTCGACTCCTCACAATCTGGCTTCCGAGCAAAACACAGCACTGAGACCGCCCTCATCGCAGCAACAGACGACATTCGAACTCTACTGGACAATGGAGACACAGTCGCCCTCATCCTCCTCGACCTCTCTGCAGCATTCGACACAGTCTGCCACAGCACCCTGTTACAACGCCTCAATAACATCGGAATACAAGGAAAAGCACTTGAATGGATCACCTCGTTCCTCACCGGAAGAACCCAGAGAGTCCGCCTCCCACCATTCAAGTCCGAGGCCACTGAAGTCATCTGTGGCGTACCACAAGGATCCTCACTCAGCCCCACCCTCTTCAACGTATACATGAGCCCCCTCGCGGCCATCGCCCGCCAACACAACCTCAACATCATCTCTTACGCGGATGACACTCAACTAATCCTTTCTCTCACCAATGACCCCAGCACCGCCAAAACTAACCTACACGAAGGAATGAAAGAGGTTGCCGAATGGATGAAACAAAGCCGTCTGAAACTGAACTCAGACAAAACAGAAGTCCTCATCTTAGGTACATCCCCCTCTGCATGGGACGACTCTTGGTGGCCGGAAGCCCTTGGTAAAGCACCCATCCCGACAGACCACGCACGGAACCTAGGCGTGATCCTGGATTCCTCACTTTCAATGAACAGACAAGTCAGCGCCGTATCCTCATCCTGCTTCAACATTCTCCGCATGCTCAGGAAAACATTTCACTGGATCCCCACCGAAACAAGGAAAACAGTCACCCATGCTCTAGTCACGAGCCGACTGGACTACGGAAACACCCTCTACGCAGGTACTACCGCTAAACTCCAGAAGAAACTCCAACGAATCCAAAACGCCTCAGGCAGGATCATATTAGACATCCCGCGCAACGAACACATCTCTGGTCACCTGAAAGACCTCCACTGGCTACCCGTCAATAAGAGAATCACTTTCCGACTGCTAACCCACGCACACAAATCACTCTACGACATCGGACCAGAATGCCTCAACTCACGACTGTCCTTCTACACCCCCTCCCACCAACTACGTTCTTCCAGCCAAGCCCTCGCCACTGTACCTCGCATCAACAAGACCACCATGGGAGGCAGATCCTTCTCATACCTGGCTGCTAAAACATGGAACTCACTCCCCGCTTACCTTCGCCTCACCCAGAACCACCTAGCATTCAGAAAGCTACTTAAAACATGGATATTTGACAAGTAATCCTCCTCCCCTTTCTAAGCGCCTTGAGACCCTCTGGGTAGGTAGTGCGCTATATAAATTCTCTGACTTGACTTGACTTGACATGAAAAAATATTCCAAAGACCCAAAAAAGGGTCTGGACAGGTCCTGGAAGTCCTGTCAGGACAAGATGTTGGATCTTTTGGGTCCCCTGACCAAGATTTTGGACCTGGTATATCGGGCAAAGGATTCTGACGCTCTTATAGACCCTGAAGAACTGGTGGGATGGTCTCAGAGGGCCATCTGCATGCTGGGCAATGCCAATTGTGCCCTGTCATGTGAGCGCCGTCACTCCATTCTCATGAAGTTAGATCCAAAATTGACGGATCTCGCCCCTTCTGAATCAGGTTCCATGGCGCAGGGTTTGCTTTTTGGACAGCCATTTCTCAGAGAACTTACTAACTTTGTAGCTACATTCAGTGGCCTCGATAGAGCGCAGTCCAATCTGCGTCGGGCCTTCTGCCCGGTTTTCGGACGGGCTGGACGAAGGGGACGTTCGTCCGGCCGGGGAGGCAATCTTCCCAACCAACGTGGTGGTATTTCCCAAAGAGGCGGCGGACAAGACAGCTACGGTTCTGGCAAATCCAAGTTTTACCCCTCGCGCAAAGGGCGAAGCCAATACAACAAGGGCGGTTACGGAGGTGCCCAAGGAGGACGTCAGGATTCCTCCAACTCAGGTGAGCTTAATTCTGGCTTCCGACGTTGTTTTGGGGGGGCAGATTGAAGTATTTTCTCCACAATTGGCAGCTAATCTCAAGCGATGCTTGGGTGTTGGAGACGGTACAAGGCTACAAACTCGAGTTTTACGAGCGCCCTCTCCAACACCGAGTTCCGCTTCCCCATGTTTTTTCCCAACAAGATCAGGCATTCATCTCAGAGGAAATCGAATCTCTACTGGCGAAAGGGGCCATCATTCCTTCTTCCCGTCATCCTGACGGCTTCGTCAGCAACGTTTTTCTGGTGGAGAAAAAGGGCGGAGGTTCCCGTCTGATCCTCAATCTGAAGGACTTCAACGGCGGAGTGGTGTACCGTCATTTCAAGATGGAGGGTATCCATCTTCTTCGAGATCTGCTTCAGGAGGGGGACTGGATGGTCCGTCTCGACCTGAAGGACGCTTACCTGTCTGTTCCGATCTATGCTCCTCATCGTCGCTTCCTCCAGTTTCAATGGCTGGGGAAGTGGTTCGAGTACACTGTCCTCCCCTTCGGTCTCTCCTCGGCTCCGTGGTGCTTCACGAAGCTGCTGCGTCCGGTGGTGGAATCTTTGAGAGCCTGTGGGGTCCGCTTGATTGTCTACCTCGACGACATTCTTTTGATGGCTCAATACCCTCTTCTTTTGCAACTTCATTTACAGTGGTCCATAGAACTCTTAAAATCTCTGAGATTTCTTGTGAATCCTCTGAAATCAGACTTTCAGCCCTCGCAGACGATGGACTTTCTTGGGTTCCGCATCAATTCGGTGGCCTGCCAGCTCCTTCTTTCCGGGCAGAAGATCAGAGCGATCAAACGGGAGTTGCGCATGGTGTTGTACAAACAAATGGTCTTGTTGCGGTCGGTGGCTCGGATTGTGGGTCTGTTGTCCTCTTCAATCCAAGCCATCTTCCCGGGTCCCTTACACTATCACGCTCTTCAACGCCTCAAGATCAGGCATCTTCAGAAGGGCCTTCGTTACTCCGACATCATTCCACTTTCGGAGGATGCTCGCTGGGAGATGTTGTGGTGGCTGGACCACATGGAGTCTTGGAACGGTCGAGCGCTGTTCGGGAAGACTCTGGATGTGGTAATCGAGTCGGATGCGAGTCTTTGGGATTGGGGAGCCCGGTGCGGTTCCCTGACAACCGGGGGACGTTGGTCCCAGGAGGAGTTATCCCTTCACATCAATTGCTTAGAGCTCCTTGTGGGCTCTTTCGCAATCCGTTGTATTTCTCCTCAGGCGTTGAACTGTTGCATTCTCCTCCGCATGGACAATATCCCAGCAGTGAGGTATGTCAACAAGCTCGGGGGCACCAAGTCCAAACTCCTAGCGGAGATTGCGAAGGACTTTTGGCATCTTTGTCTGCGTCGTCAGATCACAGTTATTGCCGAGTACCTTCCTGGTCGTGACAATCGAATAGCGGATTGCAACTCTCGCCATCTGCGGGATTACAGCGATTGGCGACTTCACCCTCGGGTGTTTCGGACTTTGTCCCGGATTTGGGGACAGTGTCACATGGACCTCTTTGCCTCTCGCCTGAACAAACAGCTTCCCCTGTTTTACAGTTGGCGTCCGGATCCGGAGGCTCTGTCCACGGATGCGTTTCTTCAATCTTGGCCTCCTCTACTGTGCTATGCCTTTCCTCCCTTCATGATGATTCCCAGAGTTCTGGCCCGCACGAGGCACTTTCTTTCGGAGCTCATTCTCATCACTCCTCTTTGGAGAGCTCAGGCGTGGTTTCCAGTGCTTCTCGAGATGAGCATAATCCTCGCCTCCTGTCCTTAATAGAATTGAACATTATTGGCACGAATGTTAGCAAATTTTTAATCCTTGTCCAGTACAGCCACCAGTATTTGAAACAGTATTCCTCAGTACCCAAAACGACAACCGTATGCACTGGTTCAAGAATGGGATTAAATATTTCTTAATAAACCGTCTACTAGATTCCCAGACAAACGCCCAGACTTCTCACCCCGCTTTTAGCATGAAAACGAGTATTGGAGGCTAAACTGAATTAACATTTTTTCTACAGTAGTCATGAATGTATCCTCATGATAAGATACAGTTCAGAAAGCTGTGAATCTACCATCTCTTTGGCATTTGTTAAATTTTCAGGCAGCAATGACATTTAACATATGTCTTTATGAGTCTTTACGTAAAGCGCTCTGACGTCTGCATCGTGATCCGCAGTATGTAAATCTGCTAAAATAACTCCTTCACACTTCTCAGCCTGAGTCACCGCTTTTTATTTCTATCTCGTAGCTCTGCTGGGAACGTTCAAGCCCTCCTCAGTATCATTGCTGGTGTTCCCATATGTCCGCGGCCTCCTTCTCCTCCAATCCGCCTCTGCCTCCTACTCTCTCCCCGACCTTGGAGCTCCCTCAAGTACGCTTTACTTTTTCTGAAACTTTCTCGTTATACCTTCATCCTCCGTCTTCTGCTCTTGCACTCCTCGTTCACACTTCCATCCCCGGTTCCTGCACCCTCCCTGCAGGCTCCCAAAGGAGAAAAAACCTATTTGGATATTTAGTGGGAGAGGGGAGTAATATTAATATTTTCAACTTAACAATATACATTTCTTATAAACTGGTGTTATTTGTTCTATGTAGGCGCAGGGCTTTAAGTGGGCCGGGTCTGGCCGGTGCTCAGCACTGGTAGCTCTTAAAAGCAGATGCCGAGGCGGGTCCCTATCGGGCTCTCCATTTTTACCCTCAGGATGAACAAAAAAAAAAACTTTAACTCTGCCGCTGTCGCTGCTTTTGATATAACTTAAAAGAAACTCGCTTTTCAGTTTCATACAGCACAAACTCAGTGCACTTTACATGAGCTCTACCACACGAGAACATGTTCATGTTTAGGATATTGAGCAAACGTGAGGCTCGAGCCTGCTGCTTTCTCAGCTCGAGCGTTGGCAGGTCTACCCTTAGGCCACAACCTCCCTGCACCAGAACTGAAACATTTTCAAAATGATATACAATGGAGACATAGTTGCTGTTTATTTATTTATGCAATTTACCATTGACAAAGCCAATAGTCTTGGCTTGTTGTATGTGTAATGTTACTCGTGTTATATATCTGGATGAAGGGACAGAAGCAGCAAAATACCGTTCGTAAGTGCAGAATTTAAGCGTAAGTGTTTAGCCACGCCCTTAATTACATCACCCTCGCCCCTATGAGAGACCCCTCAGATTTTTGTAAGCGTATTCTGTCTGTAATGTGCTCACACGTATTGGCAGTGCCCTATAGAGTTGCTAGTAACAACATAGGAATAAAAAGTAAAAAGACCTCCATGCTGGCGTAAAATATAGGGCGCAGTGGCTGACGTAAACATGTGATACCCTCACGCATACATCAGGGGCGGCCTTAGGCATGTGCAAGCTGTGCACATGCACAGGGCCACCAAACCTCAGGGGCCACCACGGCAATATATATCCTTAATATAAAAATCCTCTGAGGATGGATACATATTTACGCGGCGGCCCCTGGCAGGGATTTGGCAGCCTCCGGCTCTGTTCCACTTCCAAACACCCTGACCCCCCCTCTTCACTGGCCTCCGTGCTCCGCCCCGCCCGGACCCCCTCTTCCGGGGCCCCCTACCTGCGCTCCCTGCCCAGAGCCGCCATGAGCCTAGAGCCACCCCTGCATACATATATGAATAGTCCGGCATCATAGCCTAGCTAATATTTGTGAAATGATTCCCAAACGACGCGTTTCTGTGCACATTCCTGGTCTGGGTTCGCGTGCGGCCATAATCAGACAAACTTAAGCCACCTTGCACCGTCGACTGAATGACATGGAAATCATCTCCTAATGAATTGCTAACGTACTTCTGAGAGTTGCGCAGTTTAGATCCGATTGCAGTCCCACCTGCCGGCCTCAGCGGGGGGTTGATGCTGAGTCTTAAACCAGGGCAGCGTCGCGAGCTCGCCACAGGGCACGCGCACCTTTGATTAACCGGCTAGGTGGCTGGCCACTGGGCCGCCGCCGGTGTGGCTGCACACAGTCCAGGATAAAACAACGTGCAGTTTTCACAGCGCCGAGAAGCAGCATATCGACTTTCATCGGAGCCTAATCAGAGAGAACTATTGACACTGGGCGGAACATCTTACTGAAATCTGGGTTATGCCACAAAGAGGAGTAGGCGCTACCTGTCAATGGTCTAAGGATTTACATACAGTCTAAAGTTTACCTTGTGTTGGTGGAAACCTCTCCTCCATCATGGGTAACTGTGTTATGGCACTATAATGCCATCTCATGGTTCTGGCGAAGTATGTTCTTCCCTAAAACTATTTTTACAACATGTGAGTATAGAATGTTTTCCCTCTGATCTGTATTCCCCTAAAACTATTTTGACAACATGTGAGTATAGAATGTTTTCCCTCTGATCTGTATTCCCCTAAAACTATTTTGACAACATGTGAGTATAGAATGTTTTCCCTCTGATCTGTATTCCCCTAAAACTATTTTGACAACATGTGAGTATAGAATGTTTTCCCTCTGATCTGTATTCCCCTAAAACTATTTTTACAACATGTGAGTATAGAATGTTTTCCCTCTGATCTGTATTCCCCTAAAACTATTTTTACAACATGTGAGTATAGAATGTTTTTCCTCTGATTAGTATTTCAATATCTGTAGTTTGAGAGGAGACATGATCCCCGCTATTTTTGGGTTTGCGAATCACTTCTGATCAGAATTAGAACACGGTATATCATGTATTAATACCCAATCATCTCAATATCTCACAATGGCACTACCTGCAGCCAAAGAACAATACATTTATGAATAGCACCAATATTTGCTTTTCCGTTAAATATTGTTTACTTTCTTTGCTCAAGTAAATCATTTTGTTCTGAAATCAAAGGAAGACCTACAAACATGTCCAGTCTCGATCTCTGTAACTTGCACCTTTCACTAAGTCTTCTTCTGACCCTGTGTACTCCCACAGTAAATTATTTTTAAAGTCCTCTCTAACCTCTACTACTAATGCTAATGCCCTATCACTCATGGGTTTAATATTCCTACAATTTGTACGATTAATTGTACTAGTGCAACTTCCACTTATGCGAACTATTTTTGCCCTGCCAATACAAGTACCACAAGTATTACTCCTGTTGCTATTACGAGCACTAATGCTACAGGTATTCCTGCTAGTACAAATGCTATTAAGATTGATGCTGCTGTGAGCACTAACATAACTCCTTGTACCCATTCTTCTCGTGCTGGCAATACAAATATGTCTACTAATACTCGAACTAATACTGTTGATGCTACTCCTAAAGCTAGTAATACTTTAACATTTATTAACAGTACTATTGTTGCTAAAATAATGAAGCAGCCCGGTGGTTTTGTTTGGAAAGCGTATCAACTGTCACTGGCTGTTCCCACAAATATACTATTCCTTCTCCTTGTTCAACCACATCCAACATTCACACTCAGCATCTTTAACAACTAACCCTGTGAGGCAGATTTACAAAAGATGTCACGGACTGCAGTGCAGCAAGCAAAGTTGGCACTGCCCTGCAATCTCCCTAGTGCTGGTGGGAGGAGGGAGGAGGGAGGAGGAGGGTGCGTGTGTCTCTCTCCTAGGCTTTGTACTGGAAGGGTAGACTTCCAGTACAGAATACTATGGCAAGACAAGCTTTAAAACTTTCCCCACTTTGGAAGTGTGCTGCACATTGAAAACTTTGGATAAATAAAAGCATTTCTCCAAGTTAAAACCACTATCAAAAAGGCATTATGTTTTGGCACAAAAGCCTGTCTACTATTGTTAGTAAATAAGGCTTTGTATCAAAGCCCATTGGTGATTGTATGGGAATGCTCATGCTTCACCTTTGGAACACCCCCTGACTTCATGTAATGCAACTCAAAGCAATTTATTCAATTACTTTCAGGCAACTTTTCAGCACAAAACAGATTTTGCACTAGAAAGTAAATTCAAAATAAACATTTTATGCTTCGTTGTGCTACTTTAGTGAAGGAAACCTAAAGCAAATGCTTACTACATCTGCTATTTAGTTGTATGTGACTGTTTATTAGTCTCTCTCTCTGCCTCTTTCAGATTGTTACTTTCCCATTAGTATATAGTCTGCATTTCTCGTGGTCAGTGTCATAACATACTCTGACAGGCTATATATCTGCACATTTCTCTTGTGAGACGCATATTCACTAGTAGTGTAGCTCTCTGTTGCTCTGTGTCTGCAGTGCTCAGTTTCTCAGTTGAAAGAATGATGTGCTCACTTCTGGCCTCGGGCGTTGCAGTTTTGTCTGCCCATTCCCCTTCACACAGTGAAGGTCTGCTTTCGTCTTTCTTAAAGTAACTTCTTCCTTTCCCATGTCGATCCTTACTGTGCCCTCATTGTGTTCGCTCCTTGAGGCGCCCATCTTCCAGTGTTTTATGGGGAAGGTGTATATGTTTATTGGCAAGGTTCTTCGATAACACATGTACTCTTGTGGCACTAGCAGGGCATAGATCATACGCTAGTTCCCTTTCAAGTGTCCTTCCTACTCTGCTCTCTAGACATGGCCTTTGTCAACAGTAATGCTTCTCACAACATCTAGCACTGGACTGGCTTCAAGTAGGAGTACCCACAACACGAGCACAATGCAGTGTTACATCAGCACCTGGCTGTCACCAGCCTTCCTGATGCAGTAAACTAAGACAGGCAAAAGGGCAAGCCTGGCCTAAAAACGTCATGACCTTGAACAATACAAACTGTAGTCCCGTTTCTCACCTCTACATTCCACCAAATGGCTGTGCTCAGGAAGAACTAATCAGCAATTGCTAACAACATTTTCATCAAAATTCTAAAGGTAGCCCTGCCTCCATCCTCCTCACTTCAGTGTCTGGGTCGCCACCGGAATGCAGGCAATACACTTTCATGGTCTGGGGAACTATCCTCACCCTTCAATTTGTTCCATGCTAAGCGAAGGGCAGCCAAAATGGATATCATTGGCTTCAGGGCTCAGACTAACACACACAATGAGTCCTACTATCATACATGTGTCACATGCTCACTGTATACGCACACACACACTTGATATGCACATGGCCTGTCAGTGCCATGTTCTGAGTTTCACATAATAATGGAACTTTATACAAGAAGGGTTCAGCAGACCCCCTCTCTCTGACACGTGTTATTTAATGCCAGTGGTCTAAATGTAGCCTAGAAGCAGATGGACTGTTTCCTAATATAGTGCTTGTCAAAAAGCGGTCGCTCCTCCACTAGGGCGGAGGAACGTCACCCCACTGCTTTCTCATAGTGCGAGAAGCAGAAACATAATATGGTAATAACTACCATTTTATGTTTCTGCCTCTCGCACTGCGAGAAAGCAGAAGGGTTTGGTTGCAGTCGGGGCTGCTCTTTGAGCAGGGCTGGGCAGGGGAGGAGTGGTGTGCCCACTCCTGAGTAAGAATGACTGGTCATGCACACTCTGCCTTTCTCCGTGTAGGCTCCACTTCTTTTGCGTCACAAACACTCCTAAATATTTAAACCTCTCTCTTGCCACGTAGAGTTCCTGGGCCCAACCTAAATCAAGGGTGTACAGACCTATCGGAAATGCAGTAGACTTGGATTTATTTATATGCAACTCGGAGATAGTGCCAAAAATGAGTCTAGGACCAGACCATTGTAGATCCCTTAGGAATACAAAAATGTCATCCTTGTACAGTGCAATTCTGTCTGATACATCCTCCAATCAGTCAAACAACTTTATTTCAGCATCTGTTCTGATCTACTCTGCCAGCGGTTCAATGGCAATAGCGAAGAGAAGCATGGATAAGGGGCAGCAGTGTCTAAAGCCATGCATTACTAAGTTGTGGTCAGACACCTTCTACCCCACTTGAACCCTTGCTGAGTGATCTATGTATAGTAGCGGAAAATATTTAATACACTTGGTACCGAAAATACTTTTTCTCAATAGGGCAAACAGGTATTTCCACCCACTGTATCGAAAGCCTTTTCAAAATCTGCCAGAAAGAGAGCCTAAGGGCCCTGAAATCTATCCACAAAGGCCATAGCTTATTAACTACACTGAATATTATCCCTAGTAGCTCACCCGGGCATAAAGCCCAATTGAGCCAAACTGACCATGAAACAGACCACTGTAAACTGACGATTAACTAAGATTTTGGCCATTATCTTGACCTCAGCATTTGAGAGATATTGTCCTATATGAGGAACAGCAGCCAAGAGGGCATCCTGCTTTATGAATCATCACAATCTCTGCCACCCACAGATCTGATGGTAGCCTACGCTGATCCAAGGACTTAGCCACCCCCACTAGGAATAGATCAATGAGTTTAGATTAACAAAGCTAGAAAATCCAGCTGGGAATCCATTGGATCTTGGAGTTTTACTGGTCCGCAACTGGCCCAGAGCCTCTACCGGTTCCTTGGCTGTGATGTGACCCACAAGTAGGCTTTTCTCTCCCTGAGCTGGGGATCTCAAGAGGGATATCAGCCAACAAATCTGTCAGTTCATCTGTGGATGGCTGAGCTGCTCTGGAATATAAGTCAACATAACAGGCAGAACATTTGCTGAACTGTCTTCCTATCCCCTCTAAATGCTATGCCTTGACCATCTATCATTTGAGTGACGTACCTCCTTAGTACCAGTTGTGAGGGGGAGGCCATATATTGGACTTCCAAATTAAGCAGGCGGGCCTCTAGGACTACTACTTCTCATTGCTTCATATGTTTTCCCCGTTTGATTGGTGTATTGCAAAGCATCTTTTGAAAGAATTTCAACAGCAAGCGCCATGCTGTAGCGTGGGCTGTCTTTGTGAAAGCACTGTCGCTATGGTAGTAGAGTGCTACGTTTACTTTTGAAACTGCACTTGTGTTAATATTACAGAGCACAGTGTTTTCCTATGAAATGCTTCTCATGTGTGCTTTGTGTGTAGTTAGCCCATTTCCCGTTACTGTACTCAGTAAGCTGTTGGGATCCGAGCTGGCTAGACACAAAGTGTTGTGGGGACTTGAGGAATACGCTTTGCTTTCTCCAAAGCTCCTCATTACATTTTGGAAACGATCTGACCTTGGCCCACCAACACGTTCTTCTTGGATTTCATGTTACATTTGGAGAGTGTAAGGATTTCTGCATCATAAGTATTATTTCAAAGGTTTACTTTCACCCTACCTGCTCTGTCTCCGGCCGGTGTGCCTGGTTGGTTGCCTCGCTGTTCACTATCAGAAGGCTTTCTCCCTTATACAATTGCCTTCCACGGATTGTCCCACACTGCTGCATCTATACGCCTGCCTCAGTTCAGGTCAGCGGACTCCGCTCTTCCTGGTGCGCGGTGGTTGGTGTGGTGAACATACCCTCGCATCGCAGTACCCCGCAGTTTCGCTCGGCCTTCTGACAGTGGACGCGTCTTTCCCCTTCGATCACCCAATTGTTTTTTTCTTCCTAGGCTCCTGTTCTCATTTGCTTCCTGGGGCAGTTTTTCCACCTTCCGTGGATGTTTAAAAGAATACAAACACAAGATGGCACTTTATGCTCTTGCTGAGTTGCCTCACCTTGCATTTGTTGAATGTTTGATCTGTTGTGGGCTCAGCTAAGCTTCTTATCTTTTAAGTGTTATCCTGTTATTACTGAGTGGTGGTGCTTCTACAAACCTTATTACTTTGGAATTGCAAGGTTTTTATTTATTTATTTATTTATTTGCACTGCCATGGCCATGCATCAACAATCCTCCATCACTTAACCACCACCATTCTTGAGTCATCCTGGCAAACCTGCCATCAAGTAGATTCATTTTTTAGGTTGTTAGAAAACCGCCAGGTCTCCATTGACGCCACAGGTTACAGTCCTGCAAGCAAGTTTGCGTTTTATTTGGTAGCCTTGGTCACGCTGCACAACATATTTTTGACAGTTTACCTACTTTTCCTGCATCATCTGGGGATGGTCCGTGGAGCATTCTTTTGAAGTCTGTTGCTACATTGCATAAACAGCTCTCAGATGAATCAAATATTATGCTTGAACGTCATGAAATTTTTAAGCACAAACAACAATCTAAGGAACATATTGAGGAATACGTTTTGTCCCTCAGAGTCTTAGCTGACACTTGTGAATTTGATGCAGACCTGGATATTTATAACAATTTGAATACAATTAAAAGGATTAAAACTTGAAATTATTGATGAACTTTTGATATACGCCGTTTCGGCAAATGCGGCGCGCTCGAACTTGAAGTTACTCGCTTCAATTTCACTTGCATCTATTCACCACGTGGTTTTAGGACAGGCCGCTTATCGAGCGCACGCTAAACATTACAAACCCGGACTAATATGACAAGGAGTTTCAGCAAAGAGAAGGAGTGCACTAGACCTTGCACGTTTTTTTCATATCCTTGTCCTAAATCAAGTTGCACCCAAGATTACCGAGGATAAAACTCACATAAAGAATCATCATTCATCTACTAGCCCTAACCCGTGGGCACTTGTGAACTGCCACAATGTTGTTATATCTTATTACAAACTTACTACCTACGAGTGTTTTCATCCATAATGTTCTGATTGACATGTATAATACCATTCAGGGAGGGCGGGGCACTCAAGTGCACTATCTTTAAACCAAGGTTATAGTATGATCATAACGTTGCATATGTAAAAAAGTGGTGGGTTAATCATAGTCTCACATATGGCATTATGGGACTTGTAGTATAAGGGTGTTTTCACCCACCGTCTAATTGGTCGAAAATAGCAGGGCGGAGTCCCGAGGAACACCTATTAATGACGAGCATGTTGGCAAGTAATGTAAGAACTCATTTTTAGAAATTGAAGGCCGTGAGGACCACGATTGAAGGTATGAAATAACTGAATTGCCCACATTCACAGTTGTGTTAGAACGGGAAAACATCCACGTGTTTTTGGTTAAAGGTTACTGCGCTTTTAGCGCATAGAGGGAAAATGTCTATTGGAAAATGTTTACCGGCACATGTAATAAGGTTATGTTTACAATATAGTTGGGACATGATTATATTTAACAGTGATGTTTGTTTAAATTTGTAGTGATTCCCATGAAGAAGGGCTACAGTATAAGCCCGAAATGCATTGGGAACCAGCAGAATCACCAAAGATTTGTTGAAAGTACAAGCATGCGACAGCAAGAAGTTTCTTAACACAGCTGCCGTGTAGAAGCAATGTTACGTTTCACAGTCTACTTTGTAACAAGCACAACTGAGGAAACAATTTGAATACAAATAAAAGGATTAAAACTTGAAATTATTGATGAACTTTTGATATACGCCGTTTCGGCAAATGCGGCGCGCTCGAACTTGAAGTTACTCGCTTCAATTTCACTTGCATCTATTCACCACGTGGTTTTAGGACAGACCGCTTATCGAGCGCACGCTAAACATTACAAACCCGCACTAATATGACAAGGAGTTTCAGCAAAGAGAAGGAGTGCACTTGACCTTGCACGTTTTTTTCAATACTATAGGGAAAACATTCAAGGGCACTAACAAGAAAGGTTTTGGCTTATGTTAGAGATGTGGCTCCAAGACTCACATGAGTAATTTTCCAAGCTGTCCTGCTGTAGGCAAGAAATGTCTTGTGTAAAAAAGTGGGTCATTTTCAGAGTGCCAATCAGTTTGCAAGGATTGGCAGTGTGGATGTGGATAGTGTGGGTGTGGATATTGCCACCTGTGCTGATGCTGTTAGCAATGTCATACTTACATTAGATGGTGTTGATCAAGTCTGTTCTATCAAAGAGCCAATATGTGATGTTATGATTGATAAGGTGACACTTACGTTTATGGCTCATTCTGGGTCACCCATAATCATCCTAGGAGAATCCGCATTTATCAGTGGTGGGGTAATGATATTTGCTTGATGCCGACTGATGTTAACCCGAAAGCTTTCAGTGAAAAAGACATTGATATGTTAGGATATTTTAATGCCAAAGTGACACGTCTTGGAAAAGAAACAGAAACTAAGGGATATTGTTGGGTGGCGAGATTTGGCCAAAATGGGCTTGCTTCTGGTTCCAGCCTCTCCCAATCCTGTGATTTTACGAGAAGCACTTATTCTTTGGTTCATTTTCTTCAAGAGTCTGTTGGTGACATTTTGGCTGATTTCAAGCCCTTGTTTTCCAACCAGGTTGGGAAAGTCAAAGTGTTTGAACATAAGATTATGTTAATTCCTGGTGCCCAACCTGTAATTAATAAAATTTGCCTGGTCCCTTTGAGTGCCAGAGTTGAACTTAAGAAAACTCTTGACTCTTTGTTATCACAAGGCATCATACAGCGCACATATTTGTTACAGTGGGCGGCGCCCATTGTAGTGGTGCGCAAAAGGAATAGCGAGATTAGGTTGTGTGCTGACTTGCACATGCATAATAAGAACATAATTGTGGATTGTCTCCCGCTATCCAAGATTCAAGAATTGCTCGCTATTCTTGGCAGAGCACAGTGGTTTTCCACCATGGACCTTAGGTCAGTCTATCATCAAATTGCATTGTCTCCCCAGTCACAGGAACTTACAAATTCTGTGACACCCTATGGGGGGACAAGTATATGAAGTTGCCCTCTGGTCTGGGGTCTGTCACCAGTGTGTTTCAAAAGTTCATAGATCGCTTATTTGGTGACAATGCTGGTGTGCAGATATAACAGGATGACATTTTGGTTCACACCAACGATTTGCGTGACTATAACAGATTCTTGAGGAGAAAGTTCACTATTGAGGTAAAAAGAGGCAAGGCTGTGTCTTTGCAGAAATGCAAAATCACAACAACTGAGTTGGAAATTTTTTATCATATAATCCCAAGTCATGGCATTAGCACTAAGATGTCACTTATCATAGCCATTATTGATGCCAAAGTCCCAGTGGATAAACTGCCAGACGATCATTTTGGGTCTAGCAGAATATTATGCCTGTTTCGTATCTAGGTATGCCCATTTTGTAGAACCACTTAGATTGTTGCTTAGGAAGTGGCATAGCTTTGTGTGGTCAGATGAACAGAGTAAAGTTTTTGAGAAAGTCAAAGAGTTAATTGGTAAAGCACCGGCTCTTAGTGCTTTTTGCAAAACCCGCACGTCTACCATCACGGTTACTCGTGCCCAGGGTTTGGGTGCAATTCTCAGTCTGAAAGCTGCTGATGGAGATAAAGCCATCGCCTTTGCATCCAGGGCCTTAAGATCTGATGAGCAACAGTACGGCACCATTGAGAGGGAAGCCTTAGAATCCGTGTGGGCTGTCCACAAATTTAAAACATACATATGGAGCCCAAATTCTTAGTTAGTTACTGATCACAAACCTTTGGTACATGTTTTTCAAATTGTTTGCAGTCTAGCACCTCCTCTAGGCTTACCATACTGGTCTCCAATCTCCAGGAATACAATTTTGTTATTTGTCACATTCCCAGTGGCAAGAATTTTCATACTGACTGTTTGTTCTGCATGGTGCTTGAGTGTGATGAAGGTGACCCTATTGATAATGCTGAATGTGTTGCACTGATTGATGCCCTTTCTGATTACCAGTCTGTTGTGTGTGTACATGATTGGTCTAAGGCCTCATCCAAAGCTACCATTTTAGGCAAAGTTGTTGAGTACATAATGCGAGGTTGGCCTGATGTACGGAAGTTGGTGGGGGATTTGAAGACCTTTTCACAAGTTTCTGATGAGTTGTCGGTTGAAAATGGCATCGTTCTGAGGGAGAACAAATGTGTTCCTCCTTCTGATTAACGCAAGGTCATGACTTATCAAGCACACCCAGGGCACCTAGGCAGTACTAAAACATGCATGAAAATCAAACAGCACTACTGGGGGCCTGCCCTGGAAAGTCAAGTGAAGGCTATAATTGATAAATGTTCTAAGTGTCTCCTGTCTGATAAACATTGGAGAAGTATACATGAATCACTTCTTCCCACTTCTTTTCCCAAGAAAGCTTGGGAGAAGTTGGGTTTGGATTTTTCAGGCCCCTACTCCAGTTTACCATGCAATATGAGGCATACCATCTTACTCATTGACTATTAAACGAAGTGGTGTATCATGCTTTTGTATGATCGCCTGATACTGACTCAGTCATAACCTTTTTGAGACAAATTATTATTCTGGAATGGGCTCCTAAGTTTGTGGTTCCTGACATTAGGCCCCGTGTCAGAACGCATATGCACGTTTTTGGTGAGCATGGATGCAAAGCAACTTAAGATTGCTTTATATTCCCTATCTCCGAATGGTCTTATTGAGCCGGCCAACAGGATCATCAAAGAAGATGTGAAAACAGCTTTAGCATCTGGCTTGGATATTGAATCAGTTGTAGATCAAAAGGTGTGGAGCTAAAACACATCCCCACGCTGTACAAATGGGGTCACTGCTTTTTCATTACTCAGGGGAAGGAGGGCTCACACATCTTCGTGTCCCTCGTGGTTGGATGAAAAGATGCATGTTTATGACGTGGTGTTGCAGTCCAGGGACAAAGTGGCCTCTAAAGTGTATGTGCAGCAGTCTGGCATGAAAATGAAGTATGACAAATGTAATTCTCGGGCAAGTGGGGACAAGGTGCCTGGGTTAAGATCAAGAGTCCTATCAAGACCAGAAAAGGACATTCTACGTTTTCACTGCCCGTGCCGTTGGATAGTCAGCAAGGGGGCTGTTCTCATTTTGGGCAAAGGTTGGTGAAACAAGTGACAATTGGTGAACCTAACTTCAGAACAGGTTGATATTATGTCTAAAAGGAGGGATGGGGTCAAAAGTACTGATTGGGCACGATGGTTTCAACCTGCTGTTCAACCCCCAGCTGAGGGAAACACTTGTTTGAATGCTAACCAAGAAAGTACAAGTGTAAGTGAGGGTCTCTGCAGTGAGCGTTTAGGCATGGGCTAGGTGGGTTCCTGTGTCAGGAGAACACCAAATAGGTTTGAGGATTTTGTGCTTTCTTAAGCACCCTCGTATGTATTGTTTAGTATTTTATTCGTGTTTTGTTTCAGATCAAAAGGGGAAGATGGTGTCATGAAATGCATCTTTTGAAAGAATTTCAACAGTAGGTGCTATGCCATAGCACATACTTTCTTTGTCCACGCACTCTCGCTATCATAGTAGAGCACTACGTTTACCTTTGAAACTGCGCTTGTGTTAATATTGTAGAGCACAGTGGTTTCCTTTGAAATGTTTCTCATGTGTGCTTTGTATGTAGTTAGCTAATTTCCTGTTGCTGTACCAGGGAATAAAGAACCTTTTGGAATACGCTTTGCTGTCTCCAAAGCTCCTCATTACAAAAGCTAATGAGATGATCCCTTGTTATAGCTTTAAAAGCCTCCCATAGTGATTCTGCCAAGTCCTCAGAGTCCCGATTTACTTCGACGTAATTTTCTGTGTCCTCAACTTTACATGTTCTACATCCAGGGTCTTCCAACCACCAGGCGCTCAACCAACCCGAGTCCACCCCAGCTCCATCTCTATTTTAAGAACCTCAGGGGACTGATCTGATAAACCACATACCCACACTCAACGGTCCCCCAGCATGTCTCCATATTGCACATTAGGAAATAGTTGAACTGGAAAAACGAACTGTGGGCCCCAGTGTGAAACGTAAAAACTTGTTCTCTTGAATGAAATGTCTGTCATACATCAGTGAGTGCCAAGGTCTCCAAGAATTTAGAATTTAGTAAGCAGGAATGGGTTCTGCTGTGGAATTCACCCCTCCCCCCCCCCCATCTCTCCTAGCACCAATCCAGGACCCCCTTCAGGCCCCCCGCATAAATTGCGCTAGCAGTCATCCAATCACTTCCAAAAAACGCTGTCAGATGGAGAAGAGTCTACCCACTAATGAAGAACATGTTCTCTTCCTCCAGCAGCTCCAAAACAGCAATGTACCAGCCTATGCTATCATGCCATATTGGAGTGCCTTTAAAAGGCAAATGACCAATGGTCAGAATTGCCACACCTCATTATTCCCTTGTAAACTCTAAATGAAAGACCTGAAAAAGACAAAGTGGGATAAAAAGGCATTTGTTCCCTACAAGTTGAATTTCTTATAATAGTAAACTATCCAACACATTCACGCTCCAAGTTGTAATATACACCTGACTCCTTCCCCTCACCTCTAGATCTTGTACTGTCACGAGAAGAGTGAAGAAGAGAATGAATTACAAAACATGAACCTCTACATATCATACCCAAAACAACAAGAATTGCCAACATAACATAACAAACAGAAACAACTCCCCCTAACAATCACCAACTACCAACCCCCCTATACTTCAAGAACATGAAGCATCTGTCTTGGGATAGACCAGGAACAATCACCAACCGAGCAAAAAAAACACAACTCCGTCCCCTTGTTACATACTCCAACTTCCCTCCTTGACAAGGTCAAACCACAGTAGGAATAATTACACCCTGAACACCAAATGGGTGAATCAACTAGCCAAATAGAGAGACAGACTCACGCGCCCACTAGCCCCGCTACCTGACCCATTTCTTAAACCCCATGTACAAAATTCAGTCTGCATCATGACTGTAGAGAAGGACACCGTAGATCTTCAATATTGTTCAAGTACTTTATTGTTCAATACAGACCCCTGCCCATAGGAGAGTATAGGAAATATATTACTCCCTTCAATTTCTTCTACCTCCAGCTGCCCCTCCCTACTAATATTCTCACCTACTTAATAATGCATTCCCCTACGATACAGTGCATGAAACTATGGTATCCCATTACGAACATTTCATTGCAATCCATTACAACAATGACCAAAATGAAGCTAAAGGTAGCAGACTCATCTGAACAATATGCGCCCAGTTTGGGTTCAACTTGGGTGGTTCAGGCCAAGGCGGGACACCCATTCCCGCAACTGACCAATCATGTGTGATTCCAGCTGCAGACCTCGTAGTGCTTGTTTTTATTTAGTGGGGATTCTAAGATCAATGTAGAATTGTCAGCCGAGGTAGAACGCTGTAGTGGACAAATGTTGTGGCGCTCTTCCACCTACTCCTAAAGAACTTTCAGAATGGTAAAGAAAGAACATGTGAGACGTGTCCCCTGCCTGCCTAAGGCAATTTTAACCAAGGGCTTGTGTGTCTGGTTCTGATTCACAAAAGTCTCAATGCAACAGAGATTGCTCCTTTGTATTTAAATCAACGCTTCAAGCACATTTGGGCAGGCCAGCCGGTTGCCTCGAAGGAAACATTACTTTATCGAAGACTGTAGCACCTGAACAAATAAGACATGTTGAATACCTATCTTCACTCCCTGGTAGCATATTTGGCAGAAGAGGTATGAGGCCCAACAGCATTTACCTGATTAGCTGAATGACTAGGTCGAATCCATCGTCATAGGACCAAGACTTTGAGACATTATGGGATGTACATTGGCAGAAGACCAAACTCAAGTTTAATCAAAATGTTCCTGAACCCAATTGCACCCGGACTCCCTCAAAATCAACTGCTGCCATTAACATTTGAACAGTCAACAAATAGAGAAAGAAAAATAATATGAATTTTTAGGTGTCCTTGAAGACAACTCAGAATTTTTTTTCCACATCAATAATATAATGAAAACAGAGCCACTGCATTCCTTTGCGCATTTTGCACCCTGAAACAACTTTGGTGCCCGTCTGTGGTCTCAATCTTAAAAGTCATCCTAGTAAAATTAATTCCAACTATTACATATGGCTCAGAAGCAATGTGGGGAAGAGAGGCGAAACGTAAGGATAGTAATATTTCTTACATCTATAGGAGTCAGCCTACCATGCCACTCCTCCCAGCCCAAATAAGGCTACAATTTGGATTAATTAAGCAAACAAGGCTTTTATGCATGAACAGTCATCAATAGTTTTTTGTGCTCACTACTCAACCATACTTGGAATTGTGTTTTTCAGGAGCAATTACAAAAAACTCATGTTGTTTCACTTTGGTGGGTTACCCACCTCTAATCGAACCCCACAATGGATCAATATCAATCCCTGGAAGAAGTGTAGATTATGTGATTTCACCGATGAATTCATAAAACATATTGTTTGAAGCTGCCCAGTGTCGATAGCGATAGATGATGTTCGGTTAAATGGGCATCCGCTCATGGAGTAACTGCGTCCATTCAAGAATCAAACATTAGTTAAAGATCTTGTTTTGTAAATTTATGAACGTTGCAGAAAAGAACTTGAGATCTATGGGAGAAAATTATTTGAAGGAGCGACCCTTTCTTTTTTTACGTATCTATGATTTTGATCTACTGTTATATGTTTATTTAGAAGGAAATTGTTTTACCTGCAATGGTTTTTATTAACCCCTTCGATGCTGATGACGGGCCGGTTCCGTCATCAGCGTCGGTTGAGCTGTGCTGATGACGGAACCGTTCCGTCATGACTCCGCCCGCACAAGGCGGAGTCAGCATGGGCGGGGAATTCGCGCCGCACGGATGCGGTTAACTCAGCATAAATACATTTTGTACCTTTTTACCTTTGTAAGAAAAAGTGCTGCAGAATGGCTCGTTGGATCTGCTCAAATGCCACTATGTCACTCTCTGAGGTTATAAGCTGGGCATGTGTGCTTTGAAAACGTCTTCACCTTTATTTTCAGAGGTAGCCCTTTGCCCAGGCAATAATGTTTTGTGCTGAATACAGGAAGATTGGTTACTTTCCCCTGCCAGTTGAAACAAGACAAAAAACTGTCCAAAAACTTACCATACTGAAAAGACAAGTAATAGCAGGTTTTGGAGGTTGCACACCAAGGCTCTCACAATTACTGGATATTTTGTGGCGTCCTTTGGTGTCAAATCTCCCATCGTATACGTGAGATACTAAGCACATTTTGAATCTGTTGAAAAATGTGACCTGGGAATTAAGGATGTTACTAGTGACTGTGGCTGTAGTATCTCTGTATACTAATATTTTGCATAAACATGCTGTTCCTGCACTTTGGCATTTCCTTAATATGACACCTATTGAATTTTTGGAGCACTCAGAGATGCTCACTGAGATATCACAATTGATACTTGAAAATAATGTAGTTTTGTTTAATGGAGAGTGGTTTAAGTCACTGTGTGGACTGCAATGGGATCTAGATTTGCAGCATCCTTTGTAAACCATTTTATGGGTTGGTTTGAGGAGGTGCACATCTGGAGCCTATGTGGTGTGAAATGGAATTACATCATCCATTACTGGGGGCGGTATATCGATGATTGCCTGATGATCTGGACAGAAGAGCAGGTGGAATTGAAGCAGTACTTTGAGTTCTTGAATTCAAATATGTACAATATGTCATTTACATTTGAATTTAATGAAGGTCGGGTTGCCTTTTTAGATGTAGAGCAGTATATATGTGATGACAAAATACACAGTAGGATGTTTCAAAAAAATACATCCTGTAACTCCCTACTAGCTCGCACCCGAAGTGTCAGATTAATTCTATTCCATTTTGCCAAATGCTGAGATCAAGAAGAAACAGTAGTGAGGATTAGGCCTGGGTGGTAAATTCCGTTCCGCTCCTGGAATTTGGGTAATTTTGCGTTCCGCGGGGAACGCGGAATTGCCAAAAATGACACGATCCGCGGCTTCGTGGAATTTTTTGCTTGTTTGCGCTTTCAAATTGTGTGCTCGTGACATTTTTCTCTCCGAGCACGCAAACCGCGTTCGCGAACAGAAAAAAAGCATCGCGAACGGGTGGAACAAGCAATTCTGCATGTTCACAGAACTTTTGGGTGCTCGCAGAGATTTTTTACTGTTTCGTGGCGCTTTGCGTAGCGCGACTGCACAAATTCCGCCCACCCCTAGTGAGGATGTGAAATTTATCCGAACTCTTTATGACATGGAGGAGAGATTCGTGGTATGAGGGTATGATGAACAAGTGATCTCCAGAGGAAGTGCGAGGTCAAATAGATTAAACCTGATCAATACACTCTTGGACACCTAAGCCCATAGTAAAGAACAAATCTGTGCTAAGATTGGTTACCAATTTCAACCCAACGTCCAATAATGGGCACAATATTTTATGTAAACATTGGCATCTGTTAAAACTAGACAAGACTTCACAGCCTTGCTTTACGGAACGTGCTACCTTTACCTACCGTAAGGGTAGATCACTACGTAATATCCTCAGTCTCAGCTATTTGAAAAATGTGTACAAAATTCATGGCTATGCAGGTTAACTTAGGGCCTGAACAAGTGTGGACACTGCAATATGTGCAGGTTGGGCTGTGGACGGTATAACTAAATTCAGCTTTTGTAACTCACTAGAAAATGTGACTCAAATGCATATTGATTGTAGTACACGTTACATGGTTTATGTAATCATATGTAAATGTGAAAAAGATATATAGGGAGTATGATCTGACCTTTATGAGAGAGGATAACTGAACATTTCAGAGCAATTAATCAACAAGATGTAAGATATACCCTAGAGCACTGCATGCAAAAGATTCTAAGACTCAGAACATGCATCTGAGTTTCAGGTTTCATGGCATTGATGTTGTACAGAATTATGCTAAGGGAGGGGCAATAGAGAACTGAAATTACAACAATGTGAAGCCTAGTGGATTATGCATTTACACGCAGTGGAGAATGGTTTAAACATTGACCAGGAGATGCAATACTTTCTTGCCCTTTAGATCCTTTTCAAGCGGACTGAATCTTTCCTTACTGTGGCTATATGCAAGGTATCTTTTATATTACTGATCTTCTACCTATATATCTTTCCAATTTTCTCTGGGGTACCTTTCTATAAGTATTGGGCTTAATTATAAGTTACTTATTTTTTGCTTTACTCCCTATCAGAGTATAGATTCGGTTTGAATACAGAGGCAAATGCTAATACATGGTTAGTGTGGTCTCCGCAATGTATGGTATTTCCTTTGTAGACTAGGGTCAATATCAAATATAAAAAAATATGGCTGTGGTCTATGCACTAGTATTTAGGGCATGAATATGGCTTTGATATTTTACATTTTTCTATGTGTGAGTGTGTGGATTATTTAATTTAGCGAGGATAAACAACGTATTTTTGTATTAACCGATTATATTTAGTGCTGGCTATTTGTATTACCTTCACAGATCTAGTTTAGATGGTTGGTTTTGTGTAACTCTGTAAAGCTTATGAATGAGTGTCTACTTTGTTTGCTTGTGTTAGGGATAACCGAATCAACTTATCAATGTTGCTGCTAGTGGTTCTAAAATGGCAGCCACATTTTCACTTGGAGTGTGAGGACCGATCTTCCATGATGGGTCGGGCAGCACTCCATCGTTTTCTCTGTTACTGAATAGAAGGTATAAATAGGTATTTTAAGATGGTGCTTGTTATACATGGCGGTAATACAAATGCTAATTGCAGTACTCTCCGTTGCATGGTAAAAACTTGTTGTAGTATGATGTTGGAACATGTTAACGGATCGTTTAAAGTACTGGGGGCAGTTTGATGCATAATACTTGTTGAGAAATATTAATTTTGACATAGTTCGGTATGGGTTACGTTTTTGTTGTGAACAACACAACTTTGTACTAATAAATGTGGGCACCCATGTGATCTATACACCAGCGGACTACAGAATAACGGGTGATATGTTAGACTGGATATTGATACGTATCTTTGGATACTGAGTTATAATGTACCAATAAATTTGACACATTTGTTTATGTTATTCACCCTAATGCGCGAATGACTTTAGACACCTTAATCCGGCCGCCATGTCAAGCCCCCTCCTTCCCAGCGCCACTGGACCACGACAACATAACAGCACGGCCTTAGGGGAATGGCCGCTGCACATACGACTTGAGAACGGGCAGATAGATCCGGGCTATGTTTTACGAAGCCGGCTATCTCGCTCACACCACCGCTACTGAACGACGCCTTGTATGCAGGACCACCTACAGTAACAGCCATGGCTATGGCAGTTCCTGCCTGACGCTGCCGCCAACACGAGCCTCTCACTCTGGACATAATAAGCTACATAGACACACGTCCATTAATGCACCTGCAGTATTACATAGGACTGCTTTTCAACTCCGATGCCTCACTCCCCCATAGGGGAACACTTATCGATACACTCACCTACGATATTCACTCATGGGAGTGGGCTGTTATTCAAATGACGAAGAGATCGTAACATCACCATTGTTCCACAACTGGACAAAACCTTACAGACGATATGTGATTTACTGAATGTATGTGCTGCTACAATGTTACGCCGTCGAATCCCAGGGTTGTCGGCCATACGGCTGTGTTCACTTGACAATATTTTATGCGGTTATTGATCCACGCGGCTGGCCCCCAGGGGTTGTAAGCTGTAAGCTGTGTATGACGCATTTTGTACAATAAAGGTCTTTAAAAAAAAAATGTTATTCACCCTAATGGGATGTTCAAATGTTATTCACGCTAATGGGATGTTCAGAAATGGGTATTAAGGTTTTAGAGGGTTATGGACATTAATGATATGGGAGTAGACGGGCTAAATATAAAACGTGTTACTGAATATTGGCCTCTAATGCTACTGAAGTTAAAAACATGTATATGCGCACCTGTGTTTTGTGTGTATGATGGGATACATGTTAATACACCATTAGGGTTATAACGCAATAGTTTACGGTTACTTTCTTTCTTTTTTTTTCTTTTCAAATGCCTATTCTGACATGGTTAGTAGTCATTTTGATAATAGCTATTCGTTTTAGTGACAGGCTAAACATTTAAACCTGTGTCTGGATTTTGAGCTCTAATGCTACGCGGGTGAAACACGTATACATGCACACCGGTATTCTGTGCGTATGATAAGATACTGGTAATAGCGTGATAACGCTGTAGTTTGCTATTATTTTATTTTTAATGCCTATTTGGACCTCACTAGCATTCATTTTGATGATCACTGCAAGCGAAATTTACATTGCAGAGGTTCTGGATAAGTGATGCTTTTAAGTTATCATTTACAGGAAAGACTTAGGGGCATATTACCAAAGGGGGCAATAGGCAATTATCGCCGGTTTAGCTGCCGTTTTCGGCCGCTAAGCGGCGATAATTCTATCGCTTTATTGGCAAGCTGTCGCTAATTGATGTTAGCGACAGCTTTTAGGCGATAGCGAGCAGTTTGGAGCCCGCTTTGCATGTCAGCGATATTTATCGCTAATGACATGCAAAGTGGGCGTACCCAACCTGTTAGCGACTGAAAGCAGTCGCTAACGTCGCTATCGCCTATTAGCAAGGCAGGCATAGCGATGGAAATATTCCCGCTATCGTCAAAAACTATCCCCTGCTCAGACCAGTTCTTAGCCATGTTATCCAATGGGAGGTGGATAACATGGCTAAGAGCATTTTGTCGCTAATGCGTGAATATCGCTGTATTCTCAGCGATATTCAGGCATTTCGCAGCTATCGCTGGATATTTTAGCACAATGGAGAAAAACGTTGCTAATAGCATGTTTTCTCTGCTAACATATCCAGCGATAGGCAGTGATAAAACAATCGCCGCTAAGCCTATTTAGCGATAAATATCGCTACTTGTTGGTAATATGCCCCTTTGTTCTTTGCGCAATTCACCTATGCACATGTTTACTGCTTCAGAACACTGATTGGGCAAGGCTTGAGACTTTGGGAAACGAGTACAGTCTGTGTTTATATAACACATTGTGAGTAGAACTTTATTTTGTTTCAGAATAAATTGTTTGGACATATGTGGCACTATAGGCACCAGTTGTCTATATTGGAACACGTGATTACCTTTTGGTAAGCAGTAAAGGTAGAAAAGTATTTACTGCATAAGGCAATACACAAAGGTGTGGCCTTTTCTTTCTTCTGGATCACAATTCTCACATGAACGTTTTGTTTGCTTCTGGAGGACTATTCTAAAAAAAGACGGGTGTTCTTTTAAGCAGCCATGTGGTTATGTTTGCTGAACAAAGTGCCTTAAGGTGGGATTATATATTTCCCCCTCCCCTTTGGTTATATATTATGCACTATATTATGCTTTCTCCGTTGTTAAGCACTCTTACCTGTGGGTGCACTGTTTTCATTTATTTTTAAACATTTGGAGTATGTGGTTACTCTGAAGTTCGAGCACCAAAGGTATTATGATGGATTTTGTTTAGCTTGCCATCTCTGGCTCCTAAGAATGAATCATTGATAGGGATCAACTGCAAGGCCGAATAGTAGAGTTTGAAGTCTGCCCAGTCAGTTCTTCCTAGCATGGGGTCCAGCAACATTTTGTGAAGAGACCTGTGGAGTCAAACCTGCCGAAAGAAAATTGGAAATCATGAATTGCAGCTCTGGGGGAAAAACTAGTGCAAAGCAAGTATGGATAATATTGAAGGGTGTACAGAAATCAGGGCAGAGGTATCATTTTGAACTAGGCCACACGCCCCTACATTGAGAGGAGCAGGGAAGCTTAGGACTTAATCTCCAGCTTCAAGGTCGGAAGGAAAGAGGCAATACTCAGATCACAATTCCGATGTGTCCATGCCACAGCCATGCTCAGGTAGAGGAAATGGTCATCAGGCCCATGTAATTCAGGAGTCAAAGCCAGATGGCATTTCTGCACTGATATGAGTCTAGGTAGATTTCTTCCAATGTATCCTCAAATATGAAGCATCCTCGTACACCTAAAGGACCATAAGTCTGGAAAGAGGTATCAGGGTGTTGGATGTACAGGAGCATGTGATCAACGCATAGCAAAATTTGTCTTCATAACCGTTGCACCCCGTCAAATTCCATCACTTGCATATCCCTCCGGATCCACTCCGCAAGTGGCTCAATTATATTCCCTGCTGGGTGCCCCACTCTATTGGAAGTGGGGCCAAGAATATGCCATTGACTCTCACTTGTGCCCAAGGGCAAGCGTAGTGCGTCTCAACAAAGCATAGAAAATGTGGTCCAAAATTAATTTCAGAAAGTGACCAAAGCATGAATGTCAAAATGACTGTATCAAATGCCTTCTCTATGTTTATCAGGAGTAAGGTTGTAGGGCCATTGAGATTGTGCACTTGTGACAATATGACATGAAGGAACCTTAAACAGTTGTGTGTGCTTCTTTTTAGCATGAAAGCATTTTAGTATTCATGCCCTATTGTCCAGCCTACTAGCTAAAATGCTGGCTTCAATATCAATTAGGGAGATGGGTCAGTCAGAAGCGCACATCTCTGGGTGCTTTTGTAGTTTCAGGGTAACGGAGATGATCGCCCCTCGCAGATCGCGAGTCAATATGCAACTCTCCTAGGCCTCATTAAAAATAGCCTTCAAATGGGGGATGGCCAGAAAGGCATATTTTAAAATTTCAACAGGAAAACCATTAAGGTCTGGGGTATTCTCAGATGGCATCACAGAAATTGCATGATGAATAGCCTCCCCAGTGGTAGGGAGGTCCAGATAGTCCTCATCGTGCTTTGAACGTGTTCGCACTGGAACGTCCCAGAGGATGTGTTTTTTGTTTCCGCATGTGGGTAGGGTATACAGGAATTCAATATCTTATACAATGCGGCAAAGGCCTCTGTAATATCTGCGGATACTGTATTTAGTTGACCAGTCATGTTCAGATTTGAGGGGACAATTCTAGAAATGTGCTCTCTGCTGACAAGCCAGTATAACAGTTTCCCTGCTTTATCACTGATTTCATATACCCTACTCTGGGAGTGTAGCCAACCAACTCATGCAGTATCGTGGAGTTTTTGTTGGAGTGTTCTTACCAGCTGAAGGAGATGGGTAGTATAAGTATTGGGTGAGTATTCCTTACTAAATTCAAATTCAGCAATTTGCCTCTATATGCAAGATTTCTCTCTACCGGTCTCTGAGCTTACTCCTAACTTAACCCGTGGCGTATCCTCTAGCCGTTGTTTTGAAGACCTCCTGTACCATCACAGAAGAGGGGACTGAGCCAGTATTAGGCTTAAAGTAGTCTGTTATTCTGTCTCTACGGAGTTCTGAAAGGACATCAACAAGCCACCAGGTGTTCAAATGCCACACACCGCTATTTCTCTACTTCTGATGTCAGATAGTAAGTTGGATTAGCAAATGATAAGACAGGCCTCTAGGAAGAATATGCTTGGTGGCGACCCGAAATATGCTTAGTGGCGACCCCAAAGCTGGCATCAAAAGAGTCTATCCGGGAGTGTGTGGAACGTGACTGCAATAAGTGGGTGCATTTGTTGGAAGAAGCATGGTAGATGTGCAAGATGTCTATGAGCCCCAGTAAAAAAAAAAACACTGGGTCAAATGAGGAGTGGTGTGAAGCAGCAGGTCTGCTTGTGTCCAGGGCCATCACTGTATTAAAGTCCCCTCCCACTATGGTTGTACCGGTCAGAAACTCAGATAGGAGTTGTATCAGTGCATATAGTTGGACTTAGCTAGAGAAGGATGAACATATAGGTTTACTAGAATCCACAGGGATCCCTCCAGCATCCCCGAGACCATGATGTATCTGCCAAGGCAATCTGAGTAGACTGGCTACAATGCTAGAAGGCATGCTCTTCGTCAGAGAATAATGACCTTCCACCACCCCCCCAGCCAGACCCACAAGAATGCCCTAAGTGTTTATCTCCGGTGAAGCTGTGTATACCCAGCAACCCCAATAGTTTGCCCAGTAGGTGAGTCTCCAGTCACAACAGGATGTCTGGGGTGTGAAGTTTAACAAACAGCATAAACTCACCACTCTAAATTTTGCACTTTAAGCTATTAACTTTCCGTTACATTATGTAGTGTGCCCCACCCGTCTATCTTTCAGAATCTTGTTAGTCATTAGTGATGGTAGGATTGCACTGATACTGTGAGTGCATTTGAAATTGAAGGAACAGCAGAGTAAACACATAGTGAGAAGACTGGAGGGCAGCATAGAGATGAAGAAGGAGGGAAAGTAAGAATATTAGCTAAAAAAAAAGACTCAAAGAAGTCGGGTCTGAATAGTAGCTTCTAGTTGCTGTAGTACTCTGGAAATACTGTACTTTTCCATTTTGGGAATTAGGAGATTTCAACAATCAGTAGGCAGTGATTGGAGCTCCAGGTGGCAATCATTACCCAGTCTTAGGGCAGATCCTGTCCGAGAAAATGCTTTCTCATGTCTGTGTAGAGGTCAGTTGTGCCCAAGGCACCGCGAGCCCTCTCAATGAGGAAGCAGGGAATTTAAGCTTCAACCAGGGCTTGAGGAATAAGTCGTAATCTTGTCTGTCCACCCCCTATTGGAAAGCCCACAAATCTTAAATTGTTTCACCGGGATCATCCTTCAGTGTCTTCCATACAACCATAAAGCTCTAAATTGGTGGTTTTCAACTTTTGTACAGTGGAGCAAAGACCTTTCAACTCTTCTTCCAGGGTTGAGATTTTCCCATCCAACCTCTGTACCGTGGTCAATCGCTAGTCGCAGATCCCGCCAGAGAAGGTACGCATCAATCCCTACTCACCCATTTTATTGTCTCCAGGGCCTGTCTGGTGGTGTGATTGCTTTTAGGAGTGGAGTTCCTTGCCTTGGTGTTGTCACTGGTCATTGCTGCAGTTCAACTACAAATCTGCAGCGGGCCCCCACAGCCAGGATCAGAGGACAGATGCTTAGTAAATGTAACCAGTCTGGCTTGCCCTGAAGTTGCTGTCCCTTGTCAACCCTGCAGTGCAGTGTGGGGCCACTGCATGAAATGCTTCAGCTGAAGTAAGGGCATTGATGCCCCCAGAGAAAACCAGGTGGAGACAACCAACAGAGCATGTCAAGGCCCCCCAGTACCCGCAATCATCTCCCCTTTCAAACGCCAACCAGCCCTGGCAGCATGAGCAGCCCCACAGTTCAGTGGAAATAGGAGGTGGCGGCAGTGTCAACCACAGTGTCCACTGAGGAGCACCATTGGTGCTGTGCCATGTTACAACGGGGGTATGGTGTGAGCAAACTAGCCTGGCACACCTCTACAAATGTCAGTGGAAAGGGTCACCAGGCTTCTCCAACACAGGCTGACCATCAAGATGGCCCAACGTCTCTGCACCTCCCGCCCCATTCACTGGCCCACTGACTCACTGTCCTGGGAGGGCGGAGGGTTCAAGCTGTACAAAGGCCCTGCTGGCTGGGACAATTCCCTTGTGCACGGCGGCCTCCCTGGCCCAGCTGAAATAGGCGTCAGGTTTAGAGGCCAATCAACCCGATTCAAAGATGTTGCAGGACCCTCTGGGGACCTCAGAATCATCAAGCTCCGATGAGGCCTCTGGAGCCAGCTCCACCACCCCTCTTCCCCTTAAAGGCTGCTCTTGCGCTCACGTGGTCGGCCCGTGGGTCCCCTCAGATAGCCTTGTCCATGGTTGGCTCACCAACTACGCCTACATGGCCAAAGCAGAATGAAGACAAGCAACCAGATTAGCCCTGCAAATGGTCAGGCATGGCACTCTGCAAGGCAAACCACATTATGCTGCGCCTGGCCACACCACTCTCACGTTGCAGGCCTCAGGGCTACGGCCCCGGAGCCCAGGGCCTGGCTAACTGCCATGAATAACCACAAACAGTACTCCTCTCCACAGGTCTAGGACAGTCAGAAAGTGTCAGGGGGCAAGGAGGAGAGATGCAGCTCAGATTTTCGTATGAAGTCCAGGATTGTGAAGGATTACATCGGTAACAGTAGCAGAGAGTTACCGCGATGTGTTTGCCACCTTGTGTGGTCCGGCCACACCCCCATAGGTAATACTATAAATACAAACACTCCACTTACTTCAGTTTGCACAGAAAAAATGCAGCAACTGAACCACATTCTTGATTCTGGGTACCACTCTTTAGGCCCGGATGCCCCAGCATGCCCCCGCTCCCTCCTGATACCTGACAACCCACATTAGAATCATCAATGGAGATTTGCGTGGGTGTAAAAATGGCCATGTTTAATATTTGACATTTCATAAACATGACAAGGCATTTCAAATTCATTATTTACAGATATCAAAACAATTTTATTATCGACTTTCCAGATCTTCTTCAGCCAGGTTCTACTCCTCCAGCACTAAGGGGCCTTCCAGCTCACATCTTCCATGCAGAACATCCACGCAGGTGCAACCCACCTGCGCCCATGAGGAGTGGGCCCCAAACCTCTGATCTCTGTCTGCCCTTGCCAGGGGCCCACCCTCCGACCACCAGGCTGCCCAGGGAACCAGGAGGCTCGTAACCTGTAGCCCTAGCCTCCCTAGCCGGGGCCATATTTTCCCGTGGAGAGCTTACCGTCTCCCCCCTCAGTGCTGGCCTAGGGAGTACGCAAGGCGGACTCCGGTCTATTCCGTCAATCAATTTTACTGTTCCAAGGTCTTTCTACCGCTACAAAAGGTGACCAGGGCCCACAGGTCCGTCACCTTCCCCCACCCGCGCTCTGAAAGACCGACGACGAGTCTACTAATCAGGGATCTGTCCCCATATTTGATAACTGCATTCCATCATTGTGATACCTCACCTTACCGATGACCAATCGGTACGGAATGTGACGCAAGCGGCCCTTCGCTGAGCTCAACTCGGTCCCACCCCCCTTGAGCCGCCTCACTGAGACATCGCCAGCTCTTAGCCACGCTCTGGGTCCATCCTTGGAAAACTTCTGGTGCGGAATGCGACGCGAGCGGCCCTTCGCTGAGCACGACCCGGCACATCCTCTTCGAGCCACCTCGCTGAGACGTTGTAGGCTCCCGGCCGGGCTCAAAAGCCCATCGCCCTGCGTGGTATCATACCGGACCATCGAGTGCTGCCAAGGACAAGACCCTTCCCAGTCCGGCAAACTCCATTAACTACCCCTCTACTGCACAGGAGAGAAATGGAAAAGTCAGGCACAGTCATGACCAAATTGCAAACATCATTCCACAGCCCCCCAGGCTTGATATGAAGGCGAAACCAGCCTCCAAGCAGTATGCCATTCTCATCCAGGTGTTAGATGATGAACCTGTTTAAATTGGATAAATCACATACCATGATTATATACCAGCTGTGAGTCAGTTCATTAGACTCCTAGCAATACCATTGACAGGCCTAGTGAGAGCCATCGACTCGTAATAGACTCTGAAGACTGCAGAAAAAATCCTCATAGTTACTCAAACGCCAGAATCAACCAGCTAATGAGTTGATCAGCTGCGTGATCTGATAGCGAAGGATCAGTTAAGCCAGGGATCAGCTAGCTAACTGATATGCTTTGACCTGCCCCTTCCCCATCACTACTTATACTATAGGAATGTCAGATTAGAGAGCAGCTAGCGCTAGTAGCATGAAAGGTGATCTAGTTATTGATTGGTAAAACCAGCGACCAGCTAGAGATTAGATGGGCTAAGAGACCCCCATTGGTGTAGTTAAGTAATTAAAAAGATCAGTTCGCCCAAGGTTAGTTATACCCAGAGATTACTACCTGGATGTCATTTACCCCACCTTGTGTGCTCCGGCCACACCCCCATAGGTAATACTATAAATACAAACACTCCACTTACTTCAGTTTGCACAGAAAAAATGCAGCAACTGAACCACATTCTTGATTCTGGGTACCACTCTTTAGTACGTGGGCTCAGTAGGGAATGCCAGAGGACACGGGATTAGCCATCACATATGACGGACAAAGTTTGGCACTTAGTTGAAGACGTAATTTAGCAGGTCATGAGAATGTAGCTCAGTTAAGGCTGCCAGGTGCCCACATTCTACAGCTGACATGCTTAATTGACCAAACTCTTCTTCTTTCATGCCATTTCATGGGTTCATTCTTTTGCACCCTCTTGATCGCTTTACCACCACCTTTACCGAGCGGGAAGATCTGAACCCCGACCCTCCGCCACGGTTAGTCGACTAACATGTTTTTGCTTCCGATGTCGATGGTGGTAACGCAGCCACTGCACAAATAGCAACCCTGCTCCTTCTAGGATTAGAAACCTGACCTAATTTCCCGTGCTGCCTCTGCGCCACACTCCCTTCACCTCATCTCACCTCATCTGCTCCTGCAGAAGCCACCAGCTCACACCCACCCTGGAGTGTGAAAGAGATGCTAATCAGCCACGGGAGCTTCCTGGAGACAAGCAGGGGCAGGAGACGCAAGACCTGCGCCCGCGGAACAAAGAATCACAGCGGAGGAGAAAAGATCCCACGCTGCTTAGAAACGCCACAGAAAGAGAAAGAGTTCTCGCTCCTCCGACCGCGGCATAGGAGTAAAGTACAGGAACTCCGCGGGAAAAGAAATGTTCAAATGGCGACAGAAGTCTGGGCAGTTAATGTGAATCAGAGCTTCATGAATTCACAGGTCAATGCGATGGCGAGTGTCACCGAATATTCATGCCAATGTGCCACGCAAACCTTGCCTTAAGTGTCAGTGTCACCCATCACTGACGGAGGTTTTTTGCAGTGCAATTTCAAAACAACACGTCAGTGGAAGCTCCCGAGTAATGGGGCGCCACTGTCCTCTTTCGTGCTGCAGGTTAGCTCCATGCCTCTGTCCCTAATACAACGTATTGTTTATGCATCCCTTGCTACCGCAAATTTACAGTTTTTCTTGCTCAAGTTTATAACACATTATTTCTCAGTTCAAAAGTGTCTTTATTCTCTCAGCCCTTGATGGTTCATTGACTGAACAGGCTCTGTCGGGATACGATCTCTTGACTTGCGGTTCACATATAGGTCTCAGCAGTTAGATTATATTTCGATGTGTATATAATTTTCTTATAATCCCTGTACTCTGGACTATGTGGTAGTTAATGACTAAATTAAGAGAAAAACAATAATGCATTAAAAAAAACTGCACATTCTGTGGAAGTATTCATTCACTTTTTGGTAGTTTTAACACACACTCTGTCTGGACAAGCGATTTAACTCATTAGCACCAGTTGAGTACCCGAATAGAATAGTCAGCAACTGAAATGTGACCAGTTGCCCTTTCCAAAGGGACAGCCGCTGCAGGATACTACGTGTGGCTGTTTATTCTTTTCTTTAAATACTGTTTGAAACGCTTGAGATGGAAAGAAATGCTTCTAGTAGTGCTCTCCAAATTATGCTGCAGATGTGGATTTTGTGGTAAGTGCTGTATATTCACAATTAGACAGAAACCGCACAGGCGACAGAATCTCAGAATTAGACTGACCCTGCCTATGTCTCCATGCTAAATTTGTTATTAGTTTTGGTCGTTGTTTCATATCCAACTTAATGGAATTTATATGCTAAGAAATAGCCACATTTTAGTTCGGTGGCTATTGTAACGGTCAGACACCCCTTGTCTATGCTTTGCAAAAATCATTATTACATAAACCTTAGTAGCTTCCTTTAAAGCAGGAAGGAATCTTTTCTCGTGAGAAGGGAGTGCTTCAGGGCGGTGGCAAGGTGGGAAGTTTGAATTAGAGGTGCTGAAGGGGGTAGGGAGGGGGGAGGGGATATGAGCGCTCTCTTCAATGCTGCCAGTGGCTGCTGCACTGTCTTTCCTGGCCGTCACCGTGGCAAGTCCATCTGCCCCGGTTGTGGCTGGCGCCCCACCCGTGCTCTGCCATGGTCCCCTGGCAATAACATCGCCATTGTGGGATATCTCTGCATGCTACTAAACACCAGATCGGCGTGCAGACATGCACAAGACATCTTTGAGCTTTTTGACACGGCTAAGCCACTTTGTCTTATGCTTACCGAGACGTGGTGGGGAGAACTTTCGAATCCAGACGTCGCCATGGCAATCCCGCCTGATTATAACATCTTCAGGAAGGACAGAGCTAAGGGAAGGGGCGGTGGAGTGGCATTGGTGGTGAAGAAAGGCACGGCTTGTACTATCTTGCCAGTGGAGGACATTCGTGGCTCGGAGTCCCTTGCTTTTTCTATCGCTCTGGCTCCGCATCAATCAGTCAAGGGATTATTGGTATATAGACCGCCTGGCCCACCCGGAACGTTTTTTGAAGATCTTGACTCCGTCTTACTGGGACTGGCCCTAAAAGCGGAACACTGCATCGTGGCCAGGGATTTCAACTTTCGGATGGATGATCCATCTGACTCGGCCGCTATTAAAATCTCAGAGGCTATGGCCCCGCTGGGATTGCTCCCCTATCTGCAGGGGCCGACGCATGACAAGGGGCACACTCTTGACCAGATTTTCTCGACATCCCCTCTTGAGGCGCTAGAGATTATCCCGGTACTATGGTCAGACCATTTGCTTGCTAAATTTTCGATCAAAGGCACAGTTAAATCGGCTGTTGCTGCCCCACAGCAGCAGGGTCGAACCCATAGGGCTTACCATCGAGTGACCCCTGAGATGCTGGCTCAGGCTGCCCTGGATCATCCCTGCCCCCTCTCTGGCGACCTGTCGAAGGATCTGGAGTCCTTGCAGGCATGGCTTTCAGACAGGCTGAACGATCTTGCCCCGGAATTGGCCCCCCGTCTTACTCCAAAACGGGTTTCCGCCCCTTGGTTCACCGCAGCACTGTCGGCTAGGCGGCAGCAGTGCAAGGTGGCTGAAAGAGCCTGGCGGGTAAAATATGACTCGGAGGCTAAGCTGACCTATAAGAGTGCGGTTAAGGACTATCACCGGGACATTCGCCTGGGTAAAAAAGCCTACCTGGCAGGGAGGATAGAAGCTGCCTCCAACTCCTGTAAGGAGATTTTCTCTATAGTTAGAGAATTTATATCTCCACGGTCTAACACCTCTGAGGAGAGGCCTTCTGACTCCTGGGCTTCTGATCTTGCAAATTTTTTACTAGCAAGATCCAACTTATACAGGATTCTTTTCCATCGGCTGTACCCGCGGGGCTGATTAACTCTGAGGCTAACCGATCTCCCCCGGCTTCGCCAGGCTTGACGCTGGGCGTGTTTCCACCTATATCTGCGCCCGCCTCTTTAGCACTTATGGGTAACTTGAAATCGGGATCTCCCCTGGACCCGTGCCCTGCTAAAATTCTGGCGAAATTGGCCGAGGTGATTAATCCGTTGGCTAACCCGTTACTGAATCTCTCGCTGAGCCAGGGAGTGGTTCCGCAGGCTTGGAAGCAGGCAATGGTCATCCCGCTGCTCAAGAAGCCTGGTCTGGATCCAAAGGCCCCAGTCAACTACAGGCCTATCTCTCTGCTGCCGGCTCTCACGAAAATTGTGGAAAAGCACGTGCAGACGGTGCTGTCCAATTTTCTAGAGACGAATGAGATTCTGCATGCCACCCAGTCGGGTTTTCGTCCAAATCTCAGCACGGAGACTGCGCTCCTCGAGGTCTCAGAAACCATTAAAGGGGTTCTGGATACTGGGGGCAAAGCCATGCTGGTGATGCTGGATTTGTCGGCGGCTTTCGACACCGTCCCCCATGATGGCCTTCTCACAAGACTCTGTGAGATTGGACTACGGGGGACGGTGCTCAGCTGGTTTTCCTCCTTTCTAGCCGGCCGCCGGCAAACGGTCTGGGCCTCGCCAGATTCCGCCGTGATGCCGCCTCTGGGAGTCGGGGTCCCTCAGGGCTCTATTCTGAGCCCGACCCTCTTTAATAACTTCATGACCCCTTTGGCGGCGTTGGCGGAGTCGTTTGGGGCCCGGATCGTATCCTATGCAGACGACACCCAGCTCCTCTTCTCGTGTAAGAGAGGAGGAGACTTTGATGGGGAGAGTATCCGGGATTGCCTTGGGGCTGTGTTCCAATGGTTTCAACTGAACAGCCTCAAGTGCAATTCCGATAAGTCCGAGGTACTCTTCTTTGGGGGTGACACGGAGCCAGACTGGCAGGCTTGGTGGCCTATTAATATGTTCCCCCCAACTTGTTCATCCCAAATGGCTAAGAACTTGGGGGTCAAGATGGACAAGGGGTTGACTATGAAGTCCCAGATCCTGGGGGTGTCGGGCATCTGCTTCGGCCTCCTTAGGATGCTGTGGAGGTTTCTTCCCCTCTTATCGGAGGAGCACAGGAAGCTGACTGTGCAGGCCCTGATAGGCTCTAGGCTAGATTACTCAAACGTTCTGTACCTGGGCCTGCCAGAGTACCTGCTACAGCGGCTCCAAGTTGTGCAGAATGCTGCGGCGAGAGCGATTTTTGGCTTGAATAGACGCGCTAGTGCAGCTGGCTTGTTGCAGACCCTGCATTGGCTCCCAATCCGCAAGCGGGTCGCCTTTAAGGCTTTGACCCTGACCTACAAGGCCCTCCATGCGACGGGAGCAAAGTACCTCCAAAAGAGACTTGCCTTCTACCATCCGGCTCGTTCTCTGAGGTCAGAATCCCTGTTTTTGGCGACTGTTCCACGAGTGAAGAGAGCGCGCCTGGGAGGTCGCTCCTTTGGACTTCTGGCGCCACAGCTGTGGAACTCTCTGCCGCTTATACTTCGGGGAGCCACCAGCTTACTTGCTTTTAGAAAGAGCCTCAAAACCTGGTTGTTTACCCAGTAGGTCTTTTTGCTTGTTGTGTTCTTTCTGTCTGTGATACTTTCTTTTTTAATGTGTTATGTTAGTATACTGTAGCCCTCCTTACTAAAAGCGCTGGGACACTCTTTTTGAGTAGCCGTGCGCTCTACAAAAGCCTTTATATCATAACATTATAACATAACATAAGAAAGGGTGTGTGTGGAGGGGGGGGGCAGGACTACATGGGATTAAGGGTGGCCAAAAGGGAGGAAAGTGACCTTCGAACATTTTGCTTTCTTCCCCTCTAGTCTCTTCATCAGTTATTTTAAACACCCCATTCAATGCACATGTAGATGTGGGTTTGAACATTTTCACCAGGAGCAACGTGGTAAAAGTGGGTGTTTATTCGAGGACCCTTTCCTTGTGCCTTGATTAAGAGATGAAAATGCATGGCTGTGGGAAGGGAAATTTATAGTGATAATGAGCCTGGCTATTTTTCTTTTGTGCTTCACAAAAATGTAGTTGTTGTTGCCAATGAAACATGCCATTATTTTGTGAATCAAAAAACTCCACTGGCCAAGCATCCATGAGACTAGCCAGAAGACTGAAATGTTTGACAATCTCCACAACGATGCTCCTTTCTCCCTTTTCTGCCAGATCCAGTAAAAAAAAAAAAAAAAAAAAAAAAAAGAAGGAGTACCACACCATCGGCATCGATTAAGCAGGACAGGGTAGGGAAAGCAAAAATAGATGAGTGAAGGAGGGTGTAGCCAAGCAATACAGACCAGGGAGGGAGGGTGGACACTGATGAAGGAGGTAGGGAGGGTGGAACAAGCAACACGGACAATGGTTGCAAACAACACGGAGGAGGGAGGATGGGAGGAATACAGAGGGTGGACGAGGCAACCAGCTGAAAAAAGACACACCTTGAGTGGTTAAACAGAAAGAAAAAAGTAGCGCCTAAAAAATGAGTTGTTTAAGAACACAAGTAATGTGTTCATGCGCCAGGGAAGAGGCAAAAACACACAGGAAGGAAGCCTACAGCACCTGGCCAATAGGAAGTACATGAGAGGGACAATGTAAAGCCAACCATCTGTAAGCAAAGGGCAGCCTCTAGGCTCACTGTGAGTAAACAAGGTCTCGAGGAGACAGCATATGTGCTGCGAAGGCGAGACATAAAAAGGAAGCAGACTGATTTATTTTAATGAAATCCACATACAAAGGAATATATTTGTGGAGCTTGGTAGACCAATCAAACCCACTGAAATTCAAAATTCCCCAGCTCCACTGTACATTATGCAAACGAAATCTTTTTTAGAAGAACATCAGGTTGCCCTTATCCCACATACAACAACAACTTCATTAAAAAAACTTATCAATATAAAACCCCAAAACTCATATTTTGCACAATCATATATTTTGGGCAAGATTAGGCCCATTTGGAGTGCCTTCTGGCTTCTAATCATACAATTCATTACAGGAGCAGATTATACGATTGCTTACTTGCTTGAATTAATAACAAAATTAATAAATCAACAGACGTTGTTGTATATATCACCGCAGGCACTAGTTTGGTAACTTACCAGTAGTTCTACAAAAACAACAAATGCCCCTGCTCTAGGAAAATATCACAATGCTCAGGTGAGTCCTGGTTGTGGTTTAGTAGTGAGTTATCAACATCAATAATATTTTCAGAATCAACAGAAAGAAAGTTCAATGAGATGGAATCCTTGTTGTAGAGAACAGATTTATTGTTCCTCTTGTTCTGGCCAACACATGTTTCATCGCAGGGAAACAGACTGCGAATCTTCAGGGCTGGGTATAGATACAAAAGTTACATTTGTATGTTTTGAGTTTACATGGGTGAAATAGTGATGAGTGACCCTTGGTGACATAAGGCGGGCATGCTAATGGGTGATATTCTTGCAAAAGGATGTGACTTGATATCAATGTTCTTCGTGACTGTGGATGGTGGTGAACTTTTATCGTGGCTATACAGATTGTGTGGATGTGATCTAGGGATCTAAAGTTTTATTTATATTATTAATTTTTATAAAAAGCAAACACATTAACTAGTGTGCGTAGATGGTGTGTTCAAGCAACAGTGAAAAGAAGACACGGGAATGCATATAACAAGTTAGTGAAAAGACGCAGTGAGAAGGTGTCCGTGTTTGTGGGCAGTTACATGCTTCATTGTGGCTAGTAGTGACTTTTCAGTTTCTTTAATTCGGTCAAATTCGTAAACTTTGGTTTTATGGTTAAATATATCCACAATTACATAGAATATGCTTGGCAGGAGCGAATCATGCTGTCATATGTACCAAAAGAAAATTATTGAGACTATTTGAATCTTAGATAATAAGGTATTAAGAATACGCATGGTAAAGACAAACAAATGATAAAACTCTACTGTTTTTTCTATGTAATTGATCTACTGCGTGTTTCTTACGAAGATGTTTTGGGACTTAAATGTGTAAAAACGCCACTTGTTAATGTGAACGCCAGACACGGAAAAAGGAGGTATCAATTTAGGCGAGTGTGCTTGGAAAAGCCCCTTGTTTATAAAACTCAGAACGCCGAATGCAACATTTACTAGGTGTTTAGATATTACGCGCATTTTTGTGGTTATGGAGGTAGAAAATTAGGATATATTGATTGTCAGGATAACGGTAATTATCTTCCCATAAGGGGAACTAAGCATTGGTCCATGACTCACCCTTTAGGAAAGAAAGCCGGAAGTAGCGATATGGCCACAAGTAGTGTTGTTGCGTTTAGAAAACGTAGTCGGGTAAAACCTACAGGCAAAAATAGTATACTTTAGAAACGTAGGGAGATGAGATGTCGATATGCATCAGGTCCCGTAAGGTCCTTATGGGAGTGGGTGCTACATATACACAAACCATAAATGAAAAGTCATACCTTGGAAGGTTCATGGGAAAGCATCCCCGGGAGGAGAAAAGATTAAAGCTGTTGCGCTAGAATCCGGTATTTAGGCGGGTGCACCTATAAAGTAAGTAATGAAAACACGCGTTGGTGTAATCTTTTCTCAATCTAGGGCGGTTTGTTTAAGAGAGGGGAAAAAAAAGGGGAAAAAATAGGGATGCGAAGCGAGGTATTGTACCTGAAAATATTCAATCTCCCTCCTGTAGGTCCCGGTGCCGTTGTCCGAAAGCGGTCACCTGACAGGAAGTCGGGGTATCTATTTAAGCCTACTTCCGGTAATCGTCCTGTCATTTTTGTAAAACACTAGAGCGGTAACGTTTCGTTTAGGTGGATGAAACGTTGGACCAAATTAGAAAAAACACTACTATACTCTAATCCGGTTGGCTGAGTCATCCGAAAAAAGTGGTTGGAGATTTAATAATTAAATTTCGGCGTTCTAATACACGGAGTCAAGATTATAAACCCAAGAATTGGTTGGTGTTTAGTTAAGCGAGAATTGAATCACAAAAAGAGCCAAGATTAACGGCGTGTTCATTTACTTGTGAAAGAACCCGGGAGATATCCGGATTAAAAGAGAGTGTAGAAACAAAATTTGCATTGGGTTCTACTGATTCTCGGGTTAGGTAGATGTCATACGATGTGGCGTTGAGCAGACGAATCAACAATAGAGTACATGAATCATGATATTAGACGAGGGAATCCAGTGAGTATGTACAGTTACATGATTTTTTTGACAGACAACAAAAAAGAAAAAGAGAAAAAGAAAAAGAAAGAAAGGCATATTGAACCACATATTTAGGCACCTATATCGTTATGTAAATATACATTTTAGACATAAATATAAACATAAGGCTTGTTGAGTTAAAATAATGTCGGTTTCGTTTGAGACAAATAGTAACCCTCTGGTAATGTGGTTTAGGGTATAGGGAGGTGTTCTGGTTCTTTGTGGAGTCTGTTTAGGTTTCATTTGGTTTTAGTTCCCTAGAAAATATTGCATCTCAGGGTCGTAGTTCAGGCCCAGTTCAATACTATGGAGACGCATAATCCAGGTCGCTTCTTTTCTTCTCAGGGTTAGTTCTCGG
Source organism: Lissotriton vulgaris (assembly GCF_964263255.1). Lineage (NCBI taxonomy): Eukaryota > Metazoa > Chordata > Amphibia > Caudata > Salamandridae > Lissotriton > Lissotriton vulgaris. The sequence goes on from NC_141687.1 coordinate 904,042,164, forward strand.
TTGCCACCCCTAATGTGAGTGGGTACTGTTTCAATGCCAAAAAAGCTGATGCGGAAATCTTCAGTGGTTGACTGGCATTTGGCAACATGTAGGGCAACAGGATACTTGGGGTCTTGTTTTTGTATCGCTCTCATATGCTCAGAGATCCTATCTTTCAGGCTTCTTATTGTGCTGCCCACATATTGTTTTCCGCAATGGCACTCAATTATGTATATGACATATTTGGTGGTACAATTGATATTAGTTTTGATGTCATATGAGTCTCCGTTGGGACCAGTAAATTTTGTTGTCTTGTGTTTGGCCCATTTACACATTACACAAAAGCCGCATTTGAAGAAACCTTTATTGCGTTGAGTCAACCAGTCCGGAGCTGTGTCTATTCTTGGAACAGTTGGACTGAGTCTGTTCTTTAGGGTTCTTCCTCTGCGGAAAGTTATTTGTGGAGTCGGTGGAATAAGATCCCTAAGTACTGGATCACTTTTAAGTAGATTCCAATGTTTGATCATGCTGGTACGAATTGATCTGTGTAGACTATTGAATTCTGTAATCATCCTCACTGTAGAATCCTTTGTCTTTTTCGAATTGGTGCATCTAAGTGTCTCTGGTCTCGTAATTGTGTTAAGTCTCTTTTTGGCTGTGGACAGGATAGTTTGCGGATGTCCACGTTTTTTGAATCTCCGTTCCATGTCTTGTACAGTATCAGCCAGATCGCTGTCATTGCTGCAATTTCTTCTGGCTCTGATGAATTCACCAAATGGTATTGATCTGATTTGGTGTGGTGGGTGGTGACTGTCCGCTCGAAGTATAGCGTTACAGGAGGTGGGCTTCCTGTAAAGTTTGCTGTGTAACTTGTTGTTGTGAATGTAAAACTCCAAGTCTAGAAACTCAATCTTGGTTTTGCTGGACTTCATCGTGAATCTCAGTTCCCAATCGTTATGATTGAGGTGTTCAAAGAAACTTTGGAGAAGTTCGTCTGAGCCTGTCCACAGTAGGATACAGTCGTCTATGTACCGACCCCAGAATAATATGGAGTCGGTGTACTGGCTGCCCTTAGTGCCCCAAATATAGTTTGTTTCAAAGGAACCCATGAACAAATTGGCAAAAGATGGCGAGAATTTGGAGCCCATGGCTACTCCACGTTTTTGCCGGTACCAATTTTTATGGAACATAAAGAAGTTGTTGTTGAGAATCAGAGTCATCATGGTTATTAACATATCGGTATGCGCCCACAAGGAAGCTGGTCTGTTGGATAAAACTCGTGTGATAGCCTCTATACCTAGGACAGGGTTGATACTAGTGTAAAGGGCAACTACATCCATGGTCACGATGGTGGTGTTTGGTTGCCATTCTAGGTCATTGAGTACACTTAGTATATGCTTAGAGTCCTGGATGAATGAGGGTAGATTTTTGACCAGTGGGCCTAGAAACAAATCCACATACTCAGCCAATCTCTCGGTAGGACCCCCTATGCCAGAGACAATTGGTCTACCTGGTGGGAAGGGGAGATCTTTGTGGATTTTAGGAAGAGTATACAACCATGGAAATGTTGGTTTGTACACTTTGAGGTACATATATTCATCTTCGTTCAGAAGGCCATCTTCTTTCCATTTCTGTAGGTGGTCGTTAATGGATGTTGTTAAGATGCCCATAGGGTTAAGTGCAATCGGTTCATAACAGGAAGTATCAGCTAGTTGACTTAGTATTTCATTGTTGTAATCGTCTGCATTCATGATTACCACAATGGTGGAAGTCTGAGTAAGTGTGGAGAGAGCAAGACGCTCACCTTTGGTGAGGTTATCTTTAAAAACAAATGTTTCGTTCAGTTTTTTTGTGTTGATTCTGTTGATGTCATCTAGAACACGCTTATGGAAAATATCAATATTATTGCCACCTGGTAGAGTTGGTGTCCAAGTGGATTTATTTTTCAAACCACTCACAACCCCTAGGTCTGTATCTATGTTTAATTCTTCTAGAAGTTGTCCCATCTCTACGGGGCTCTCTTCGCATTCAGTAATAGATAACAATAGGTGTATCGCTTGTATATCTTTTATTGTAGTCACATTTTCTGTTAGTACATCAGGAATATTTTTAACATTTCTAGTGTTAGTAGTTTTACCAGCAAAATACTTTTTCAATTTGAGGCTCCTTACAAATTTAAAGAGGTCTATTTTTGTTTGGCAGGTGTCTCCTACTGAGAAGGGATTGAAGTTTAAGCCCCTGGAAAGGAGATTAGTCATATCTGCAGTTAGTGGAAAAGAGGAGAGATTAACCACTTGGACCTCATTATCTTCGGTCTCTATTTCCTTGCTGTTCCTGACCTCAGTTTTTTTCTGTAGTCCTCGTTTGCCACCTCTGCTGCCTCTGTGGGTCTTTGATCTATGGTATCTCTTGGTGGTTGGGTCTTGTTCCCTTTGCGCATTCGTTCTAGCTCCACTAAAAAAGGAGTACTGTTGGTATCTAGTAAATCTCGATCAGGTTCGCTTGTACCTGCAGAATTAAGGGAAGCATTGCTAGATGATACCGAACTCGGGGCGGAAGAGATGTTACCACTTTTTTTAGGGTTTTGAGGTCGTACTAAAGAGTCGTATTTGCGGTCATAAGTAAAGATTCGACCATTGCGGTAATCTGCGTCATCTCTTTTTATTTGTCTGGCCTTCCTGTTTTTTATTTCTTCCTGATGTTTGAAGAGTACCTCATCTAGAATGGTGTAGTTTTTTACAGTAGGTTCTGGTAAATTGAGGTCTTTGATTTCTTGCTCTAGTTTCGCGATATCTCCCAGTAGTTTACTGGACTTGCGATCCGCATTTTCTATTAGAATGTCCATAAGGGCAAAGGAGTTATTGGTCACAGAATCTTCCCATTTTTTTACTAGATCTAGATCAAGATCATCATAAGTTGGGAAAGTATTGGAGCGCAAGCCTCTCGGTATTTGTTTAAGACGCATGTATTGCTTTAGGGTGATAGAATCCCACCAGCGTGAGTTCTCCAGTTTTTTAAGTCTTTCTAATTTTTTGAATTTGTCTTTGAGGCCCTCCACACGGGGGGGACCAGCATTAGCCGTGGCAGTGTGAGTAGGCATGCCCTTGGCGAGGTTCTCGAAGAGGTCTGCTGCTATTTTATCTCTATCCATGTTGGTGTAGAGATGTTTGTTGGAGTGATTCTGAAACAATGCGCTAGTTGTAGATACGTGATTCGTAAATGTAAGATGGCGGGGGGCAGCCTTTGCTGGAAATCAATAAACTATTGATACACTGGGAGGGTTTGAGCTATTCCAGACTAAGACAGGCGCACTCCCTAGTGGCCGCACGGTATCGTGTCACTGATTGTCAGACTCCAGGCAAAAGGGCGGGCGGTAATCCCTCGTAACCGCTCAATGGTGGATCACAAATCCACACTAATTTGTACAAAAACAACAAATGCCCCTGCTCTAGGAAAATATCACAATGCTCAGGTGAGTCCTGGTTGTGGTTTAGTAGTGAGTTATCAACATCAATAATATTTTCAGAATCAACAGAAAGAAAGTTCAATGAGATGGAATCCTTGTTGTAGAGAACAGATTTATTGTTCCTCTTGTTCTGGCCAACACGTGTTTCATCGCAGGGAAACAGACTGCGAATCTTCAGGGCTGGGTATAGATACAAAAGTTACATTTGTATGTTTTGAGTTTACATGGGTGAAATAGTGATGAGTGACCCTTGGTGACATAAGGCGGGCATGCTAATGGGTGATATTCTTGCAAAAGGATGTGACTTGATATCAATGTTCTTCGTGACTGTGGATGGTGGTGAACTTTTATCGTGGCTATACAGATTGTGTGGATGTGATCTAGGGATCTAAAGTTTTATTTATATTATTAATTTTTATAAAAAGCAAACACATTAACTAGTGTGCGTAGATGGTGTGTTCAAGCAACAGTGAAAAGAAGACACGGGAATGCATATAACAAGTTAGTGAAAAGACGCAGTGAGAAGGTGTCCGTGTTTGTGGGCAGTTACATGCTTCATTGTGGCTAGTAGTGACTTTTCAGTTTCTTTAATTCGGTCAAATTCGTAAACGTTGGTTTTATGGTTAAATATATCCACAATTACATAGAATATGCTTGGCAGGAGCGAATCATGCTGTCATATGTACCAAAAGAAAATTATTGAGACTATTTGAATCTTAGATAATAAGGTATTAAGAATACGCATGGTAAAGACAAACAAATGATAAAACTCTACTGTTTTTTCTATGTAATTGATCTACTGCGTGTTTCTTACGAAGATGTTTTGGGACTTAAATGTGTAAAAACGCCACTTGTTAATGTGAACGCCAGACACGGAAAAAGGAGGTATCAATTTAGGCGAGTGTGCTTGGAAAAGCCCCTTGTTTATAAAACTCAGAACGCCGAATGCAACATTTACTAGGTGTTTAGATATTACGCGCATTTTTGTGGTTATGGAGGTAGAAAATTAGGATATATTGATTGTCAGGATAACGGTAATTATCTTCCCATAAGGGGAACTAAGCATTGGTCCATGACTCACCCTTTAGGAAAGAAAGCCGGAAGTAGCGATATGGCCACAAGTAGTGTTGTTGCGTTTAGAAAACGTAGTCGGGTAAAACCTACAGGCAAAAATAGCATACTTTAGAAACGTAGGGAGATGAGATGTCGATATGCATCAGGTCCCGTAAGGTCCTTATGGGAGTGGGTGCTACATATACACAAACCATAAATGAAAAGTCATACCTTGGAAGGTTCATGGGAAAGCATCCCCGGGAGGAGAAAAGATTAAAGCTGTTGCGCTAGAATCCGGTATTTAGGCGGGTGCACCTATAAAGTAAGTAATGAAAACACGCGTTGGTGTAATCTTTTCTCAATCTAGGGCGGTTTGTTTAAGAGAGGGGAAAAAAAAGGGGAAAAAATAGGGATGCGAAGCGAGGTATTGTACCTGAAAATATTCAATCTCCCTCCTGTAGGTCCCGGTGCCGTTGTCCGAAAGCGGTCACCTGACAGGAAGTCGGGGTATCTATTTAAGCCTACTTCCGGTAATCGTCCTGTCATTTTTGTAAAACACTAGAGCGGTAACGTTTCATTTAGGTGGATGAAACGTTGGACCAAATTAGAAAAAACACTACTATACTCTAATCCGGTTGGCTGAGTCATCCGAAAAAAGTGGTTGGAGATTTAATAATTAAATTTCGGCGTTCTAATACACGGAGTCAAGATTATAAACCCAAGAATTGGTTGGTGTTTAGTTAAGCGAGAATTGAATCACAAAAAGAGCCAAGATTAACGGCGTGTTCATTTACTTGTGAAAGAACCCGGGAGATATCCGGATTAAAAGAGAGTGTAGAAACAAAATTTGCATTGGGTTCTACTGATTCTCGGGTTAGGTAGATGTCATACGATGTGGCGTTGAGCAGACGAATCAACAATAGAGTACATGAATCATGATATTAGACGAGGGAATCCAGTGAGTATGTACAGTTATGTCATATACATAATTGAGTGCCATTGCGGAAAACAATATGTGGGCAGCACAATAAGAAGCCTGAAAGATAGGATCTCTGAGCATATGAGAGCGATACAAAAACAAGACCCCAAGTATCCTGTTGCCCTACATGTTGCCAAATGCCAGTCAACCACTGAAGATTTCCGCATCAGCTTTTTTGGCATTGAAACAGTACCCACTCACATTAGGGGTGGCAACCGAGAACTAACCCTGAGAAGAAAAGAAGCGACCTGGATTATGCGTCTCCATAGTATTGAACTGGGCCTGAACTACGACCCTGAGATGCAATATTTTCTAGGGAACTAAAACCAAATGAAACCTAAACAGACTCCACAAAGAACCAGAACACCTCCCTATACCCTAAACCACATTACCAGAGGGTTACTATTTGTCTCAAACGAAACCGACATTATTTTAACTCAACAAGCCTTATGTTTATATTTATGTCTAAAATGTATATTTACATAACGATATAGGTGCCTAAATATGTGGTTCAATATGCCTTTCTTTCTTTTTCTTTTTCTCTTTTTCTTTTTTGTTGTCTGTCAAAAAAATCATGTAACTGTACATACTCACTGGATTCCCTCGTCTAATATCATGATTCATGTACTCTATTGTTGATTCGTCTGCTCAACGCCACATCGTATGACATCTACCTAACCCGAGAATCAGTAGAACCCAATGCAAATTTTGTTTCTACACTCTCTTTTAATCCGGATATCTCCCGGGTTCTTTCACAAGTAAATGAACACGCCGTTAATCTTGGCTCTTTTTGTGATTCAATTCTCGCTTAACTAAACACCAACCAATTCTTGGGTTTATAATCTTGACTCCGTGTATTAGAACGCCGAAATTTAATTATTAAATCTCCAACCACTTTTTTCGGATGACTCAGCCAACCGGATTAGAGTATAGTAGTGTTTTTTCTAATTTGGTCCAACGTTTCATCCACCTAAACGAAACGTTACCGCTCTAGTGTTTTACAAAAATGACAGGACGATTACCGGAAGTAGGCTTAAATAGATACCCCGACTTCCTGTCAGGTGACCGCTTTCGGACAACGGCACCGGGACCTACAGGAGGGAGATTGAATATTTTCAGGTACAATACCTCGCTTCGCATCCCTATTTTTTCCCCTTTTTTTTCCCCTCTCTTAAACAAACCGCCCTAGATTGAGAAAAGATTACACCAACGCGTGTTTTCATTACTTACTTTATAGGTGCACCCGCCTAAATACCGGATTCTAGCGCAACAGCTTTAATCTTTTCTCCTCCCGGGGATGCTTTCCCATGAACCTTCCAAGGTATGACTTTTCATTTATGGTTTGTGTATATGTAGCACCCACTCCCATAAGGACCTTACGGGACCTGATGCATATCGACATCTCATCTCCCTACGTTTCTAAAGTATACTATTTTTGCCTGTAGGTTTTACCCGACTACGTTTTCTAAACGCAACAACACTACTTGTGGCCATATCGCTACTTCCGGCTTTCTTTCCTAAAGGGTGAGTCATGGACCAATGCTTAGTTCCCCTTATGGGAAGATAATTACCGTTATCCTGACAATCAATATATCCTAATTTTCTACCTCCATAACCACAAAAATGCGCGTAATATCTAAACACCTAGTAAATGTTGCATTCGGCGTTCTGAGTTTTATAAACAAGGGGCTTTTCCAAGCACACTCGCCTAAATTGATACCTCCTTTTTCCGTGTCTGGCGTTCACATTAACAAGTGGCGTTTTTACACATTTAAGTCCCAAAACATCTTCGTAAGAAACACGCAGTAGATCAATTACATAGAAAAAACAGTAGAGTTTTATCATTTGTTTGTCTTTACCATGCGTATTCTTAATACCTTATTATCTAAGATTCAAATAGTCTCAATAATTTTCTTTTGGTACATATGACAGCATGATTCGCTCCTGCCAAGCATATTCTATGTAATTGTGGATATATTTAACCATAAAACCAACGTTTACGAATTTGACCGAATTAAAGAAACTGAAAAGTCACTACTAGCCACAATGAAGCATGTAACTGCCCACAAACACGGACACCTTCTCACTGCGTCTTTTCACTAACTTGTTATATGCATTCCCGTGTCTTCTTTTCACTGTTGCTTGAACACACCATCTACGCACACTAGTTAATGTGTTTGCTTTTTATAAAAATTAATAATATAAATAAAACTTTAGATCCCTAGATCACATCCACACAATCTGTATAGCCACGATAAAAGTTCACCACCATCCACAGTCACGAAGAACATTGATATCAAGTCACATCCTTTTGCAAGAATATCACCCATTAGCATGCCCGCCTTATGTCACCAAGGGTCACTCATCACTATTTCACCCATGTAAACTCAAAACATACAAATGTAACTTTTGTATCTATACCCAGCCCTGAAGATTCGCAGTCTGTTTCCCTGCGATGAAACATGTGTTGGCCAGAACAAGAGGAACAATAAATCTGTTCTCTACAACAAGGATTCCATCTCATTGAACTTTCTTTCTGTTGATTCTGAAAATATTATTGATGTTGATAACTCACTACTAAACCACAACCAGGACTCACCTGAGCATTGTGATATTTTCCTAGAGCAGGGGCATTTGTTGTTTTTGTACAAATTAGTGTGGATTTGTGATCCACCATTGAGCGGTTACGAGGGATTACCGCCCGCCCTTTTGCCTGGAGTCTGACAATCAGTGACACGATACCGTGCGGCCACTAGGGAGTGCGCCTGTCTTAGTCTGGAATAGCTCAAACCCTCCCAGTGTATCATTACCAGTAGTTCTAATACCCACTAAAAACAAGCATTGGCATAGCCAATAGGTCTCGCCTTTTGGACCTCATAAGTGTTTAGCCATGCAGCACATTATCCTGGGTGCTGTGCCACCAGACTGAACAGTTATACAATTACTACACTCAGGATCATGCAGTCCAATTCAGGAATACATCCTTGCCTCAGGAAACATTTAAAACGTTCCAAGAGTTTTTAACGCACAGAAAGAAAGACAAGTCCATCGATGCAAGTCAACAGCACTATAACATTCTATGTGGAACGGCTTCACTAGAGTATTGAACAGCGACTAGTGCACTTCGTTTACAGCACCCCTCCGTCTCTCAAGCACTACAACACTGCCCCATCTTGCCTTTTTTCCCCACCTTTATTTTTAGCAGCTGCGAGAGATCCATATATCAGCAGCATACACAGACACAGCAAGTGAAGTTCATTTGTTCAATCTTTGTGGTTATTTAGTTGAGTGTGGGGTGCTCTTCTTATCCTATCCCTTTGGTACATACCAAGAGGGCACACTGCTGAACCACTTCTGTAAAGCTATACAGCGCGAGAATAGAATCAAGTGCATGTTTTACGGGCGTGATTTGTATGCGTGCCCTTTTGGTTGAGTGGTATGCAGAACTCCGAGTATGGTACAGATAGGCAGTATCGTTGTAGAAAAATGCAAGAACGCATTCTTGTGTTATTGAATACTAACATGTAATTATAGAGCCCAGCAGCTTCTTTCTGCTGCAGACACAGAAATAACAAAAACATAAGTACAGCGAGTGGGGATGCATTATAACAATACCTCCAACAGAACACAACAGATGTAAGGGCACACAGACTAGGTGTGGGGACAGAATGCCGCTTGCTGTAAGCAGCAACCCTGGGGCGGCAAGGGAACAAAAAAATTTGAAAACACTAGGACGAAAGGCAAAAATCATGAGTCTCCCCGGCACAAATTAGCTGTATTGGGAGAAGGACTTAGAATTAAAGTGACGATAGCAGAATGAAAATGCGTTGAATGTGTGGAGATAATTTAAAAATGGTATGGGTGCAGAAGAAAAGAAAGTTGCTGGCAGTTGGGCTGTGCATGTTATTAGGAAGGTGTGCTGTGCACGTTGCCCATTTCCCTGCATGCCCCCTGAACGAGTACCCGTGGGTTGGGCTCTGAAGTGTCCCTGCTCGGCGAGCGGAACAACATTTTTCGAATTGCAGTGACCAGGTGGGGGGGGGGGGGAGAGGACCGAAGAGAGCTGCATGTGCATGCTACCTGCTTTGACCGTTGGAAGGGGTGCTGTGTATCAAACACAAACCACGCACAGAGCCCCATGCACCGATCCTACACAGATATTGAACTCTAAGATTTATGGCTTATCTAAAGTTAAAATAAACACAGACCTACCGTTTCTGACTCCCTGCCGTCCTCTGCATGCAAACAAAAACACAAAAACTTTACTCAGCCACACATGTAAGCCACACTGCTATGCACAAAACTTCACCACAAAAGAGTTGTGAATCAATTATTGGAAGCTGGAAGACGGCCATTTTATACTGAAGTCGCCCAGAAGCTGAAACCGCAAAATCCCACATTTAATGGAATAAATAAATAAATAAGTTCCTTAGTGGAAAACGTACAACTCAAGGACATGGGTGAAATTCACACTCTGAAATAGGTGACGCTTTTGCTACTCATGGTTTAAGGCGGTCTTTTTTTGCACTTCCCTCGTGAGGCTCGAAGCACAGATGGAGGGAAAAGAACGAGTCGCTGGGCCTCTCGCCCGAGACTGATGCAAGCGCTTTCGAATATATTTGAAAGTATTTTTCCTCTTGAATGCCCCCTGCCTCGAGCAGAGGGGTGACCACGCAGTGACACAGTGTGCATTTTCTTTCTTATTAATCTTGCGCACTGACAGCCTTTCTTAAATAACAAGGCGTGCCTTTTACCGGGCAACATTTTCATATTTGTTAGACACAGTGACCTGCGCTTCACCTCAGCCTTGAACTTACTTTTTATTTTTTACCTCTCCGCCTTCGGCGAGCTGCACAGTGTCTTTTAGGCAGCGGGGTGCTGGGCCATGGGCCATTGAGGAGCAGCGCAGCTGACGTCACTCACCCCCGGCACAAGTATTCAGAGTCCAATGAGTAACTCTTCAAACGGCGGGGGAATGTCTGGCAGAGAAACAAGCAGGCGAGTGGTGCGCACGTGCGCACCACAGCGAAACATCTGTTTTCAATTATCACACCCGTGTCTGGGCACAATAATTCAAAACAGATGGTGCCTATGCGGGTAACCGCAAACAACAGGTTGTAGGCGGAGCAAAGGCGGGACATGCACCCGCTTTTTCCCAATTCCATGCTGTCTTTATTAGAAAGACGCACGCAAAGCCCAATAGCCTGAGCTCAAAACAAAAACACGCACAAGCGTGTGGTGAGGTTGGTGGGTTTTCTGGAGCCCCTTACTAAAAGTCTCGCAAGCAGCGCATGCGCTGCTCTAGGCTTGACCTAAAAAGGGGGATTCCCATAGTCTCATCCTGTGGCTTTCCAGGTTCCCCAGGGAACAAGTAATGCCCAAACCCTAATAAAAGCTACACCGGCAGGCACACAATTAAATAGAGTAGAGGCTTTCATCATGGTTCTATGGCCAAGAGAACATTCTAAACAGAACGGAAAGGAAACAGAAAAATAATACTAAATAGAACGATAAACACAACCACTAAAGAACAGTTCTCAATAGTGGGTTTTAGAATTACTGGTAAGTTATCAAACTAGTAACTGCGATGATATATGCAATGTCTGATAATGGATTAATTTTGCAATGATTTCAAGCAAGTAAGCAGTCAGTTCGCAAAATTATTTCCTGTTAATCCTGGATGAGTTCCGGTCCTGGTGCCTGTTTGTACGATTGATGTGACAATCGACAAAGAATTCCTGTCCTCTTCCAGCTGGTACGAGAGGATTTGGCTGGATAAGGTTTCCACTATGAGAGTGTCCAATATTGGTGCAACGACCAAGTGGTGAGCCCTGATGAATCTGCCAATAAGTGCGTAGGGCAGTGAAACATGTTGGTTGTGGGTATTGGTATGCGAGGTTAAGCTACCAACCTTTTTAAATTCACCTGCACACACCATAACTAATAATAAAATTGTAACTTTGGTGTGTCGGTTTATTTTAGACACTTTTTTGTTTTCATACCAAGGAGTCAATCCTTGGATGTTGTTTGTCTTGCACCTGTTTATATGCACATGACACGTATGGTTTTGAGTTGGGACACATTTTCTTTGAGGAGGTACGGCAACCGATGATGAGAAAGGGGCAAGAATTGAGTACTTACCTGCCTAAAGGCCCAGAGGGTGTTCTCCCGTGAGGTGCCTTCCTCCTCACCACACATTTTTTCTATATTTATTTCACTAGAAGTGTGGATGGTGCACTGTTTCAGTTGAACAGTCGCTGGTGGTTTTTGTGGAGTTGAAAAACACGTCTGGATGATCTCCCTTAGTTTTTACGTTCAAAGAAACAATGATTTGTTTTTGGACAGACTGGCATGTTTGAGGTCACACGCCTAGACTGACGTTTTCAGAGGGCGGATGCTGAGGAATTAAAGAACATAAATTCCAGCATAATGGCATGCCTGATTAGATGAACACTAATCCCAGTCCAGGGTACAGGGATTTTTTTGGTATTGCTGTTAATTACTGCGCCAGGAATCTATTCAGTTCCCAACCAAAATAAAATAGTTGGGGTTAGCACATGACATTGAGCAGTTCTCATATGATATGACTGAGCCACATGACTGGAAAAAAAAAGTTGCTGCCTTGAACTAACTTTGCCATAAATTGTGTTCTAGCATGCAATGAATATAAGTATTCCTTCAAGTTCTACAACACATACAGTGTGTGGCTGACGGGCAATGACCTGCAAAGAGGTCACTTCCACAGAAACCGAAAGAGTGCATCTTAATAGCGTTTTATAATACCAACTACGCTTTCAATTCTGTTCTTAAGCCTCAGCATATAGTGTTTAATCCTCTCAAATAAATGTGTTGTTTTTAAATCCTGCAAGGGCAATGTGCAACATTAAATTCTCCGAAATTCCTTTGAGAAGAGTTACTAAATTCTCTATAATGGTTGTTCCTAAATGTGTGTACTAATTATAGCAATTAACTTGGCATGTGTGTCGAAAAGGACAACCTTGAATGGGGTATAACAGTGACACTAGGAAGACAACATGATTACCAGTTTGGTAACACCACAAAAAGTAGTGTTTTCATAGTACAACACTTTTACAGTGGTAAACTACTATACACCCTATCAGACCTATGCTGCTTTTGACAAACCTGGGATTAGCCTGTCAGCCGAAGAAAGTTCCACAATCATTTTATTGCCCAAAATTACTATGCAATGCTTACATAAGGGGAGTGCGGGTGTACTGATTCTGCATAGAGCAAAAATTACACACGAGTCATATGTTAGAGAAAATTCTACATCTGTTTTACAATGCACTTTAAGTAACTGGTCATAGAGGCATTTAATGTAGGCAGTAGAGGTTTGCCTCTAGCTTGACATAAATGTTATGTTCAGGCTTCGCATCGACAAGCTATATTTTAGCCTTTCCATAGGAAAGAAGTCGTACACCTGAGTTCTCTCAGAACGCTCCATCACCAAAGGACAAGAGGCACAACCCATACTTTCTGCTCGATTTCTTCTAAAGTTGCCACAGGCCTCGCGTTTAGTGCCTGAGGTCGCAGACTAAATATACTGACAACTTGTACTTGCAGAATAGGAGTTGTTACTTTTAATGTGCACCAAATTCCCTAAGGCATCTTATATTATATATTATATTATATTATATTGCATTTCTTATATAGCGCCAGAATCGACCCCCGAAGGGGTATCTCCGCGCTTGCCTTGGGAACCCGTCCTGGTTTTTCCCTGTGAGATAGCCCCTACAGGGCATCCCCAAGGTGAAAGCCAGGCATCCCGCCGCGGGGGGCCGTTGTGGAGATTAAGCAAGCTTAATGCCCAGAGTTGCAGAGTGTGAACCCATGATTAGGTCAGGCACCGAAGCGAGAATTGGCACTGAACTGACTAACAACATCAGAAAAGATATGAAGATAACCAATAAAAAAAGATGAGTTTTAAGAGCCTTCCTCTCCATTTTGAGCAGGCCAAGACAGAGTGCATTACAGAGAGAGAAAGCAAACAAATGATAGGAAATATGCCCTTCGCACATCCGCCTCAACCACCGCCAAATCTTTCTAAATCCAAGGACTGATAGAGGGAAGAACCACATGAAGCTATCAATTATACATGGAAGCAAAGACAAACGCAGCATTGGGCCAGCTTCATAATAAGCTCTGTAGGCAAAGGAGATCAGCTTATAATGGATCCTAGTAGACATCATATACTGAACGCCTGGAAGCTTGTAAATAGTTGACTCAGGAAGGCCAGCATTGCAGTTAAATCTAGAAATGAGGGTAGCATTAACACAAGCTTTCACATGGCGCATAATAAAAAGGGTTTTCTTTAAGATCTTCATTTAGAGGTAGCAGGATGAAAACTGCAACAGCACCATGAGGAAGTTAGAAATCCCAGGATTGTAATTTTGTTGGACTTCATTCAATACAGCCACAGGAGCAGTATCAGTGCCTGAACCAGGCCGTAATCTCATCCAGCTAACATCCTGTAACTGGTGTTCTGCAACAAACACTTTACCTAGTTAACTACAAAATAAATGAATGGATGCATGAACAATCCTGTAAATAGTATAGATTTGAGAACTGAACCCTCCTAGGAAGCAAATGTGACAGATGGGTCACTTGAAACAAGCTTTGAATTTTCTTTTTGATGGAGTGATTGGTTTCAGTGCGGACGGTAATTTACCACCTTTCTCTCCCAGGCTTCTATTCGAAGACGCATGTTGCATGTTAAACCTTATCAGCGATAAAGGGTGACATGCATTCAGAGTTCCTGCTTGGCTCTTCCTGAGCATGTAAACATCCACAATAGTTCTACATCCAAACTATGGCTTATTTTTAGGAAGATAAGGTTAAAAAGCTTTTTTGAGCAAAGACAATCAGAAGATCCATCTCTAGACATACAGAGTGATACTACATTTCGACTGAAATCCAATTTCACACCCCCTCCTCACATGATACCTCCAGAAATATTGGCATTCGAAAAAGCGGTTATCACTGAAGTAGAGCAACTGAATGAGCCCATTCCTTTTAAGAATATGACAGGAGCAGAATTTCAAGCAATTAAATCCCTGCAGAGCAATAACACCATCGTGATTAAGTGTGCAGATAAGGGGGGAGGAATTGTGATTCAGGACCGAGCAGATTATGACGCAGAGTGCTGTTGTCTTTTGAATAACCAGACAAATTACGTCCCCCTGCTTGAAGATCCTTCTGAGAGTTTAAAAATTGAAATTCTGGAATTAGTAGCAACTGCTGAACATGATGGCATTATCAGTAAGCATGAGGCTGACTTTTTAACCACCACAGAGGGTAAAATTCCTTATTTTTATACCCTCCCGAAAACTCACAAAGGGGTCCTACCACCACCGGGCCGACCTATTGTGTTGGGTATTGGTTCTATACTCGAACCGCTTTCAAAATATTGCGATTTCTTTTTAAGACCAATTATAGAATCCACAAGTACCTACATAAAGGACACCAAAAGCCTCCTGGCCATGCTACAAACGATAACCTTACCAGACGATCCATGACTACTTGTCACGCTTGACATCGAAAGCTTGTACACCTGTATACCACAGGATGCAACTATCGATGTACTGGCAGAGATGTTACAACAGACAACCTGGGAGTATAACACCACCAGAGCATTTGTCGTGGAGATTGCCACTCTAGCCCTAAAACGTAACTTCTTCGAATACAATGGCAAACTGTTTTTACAAGCAACGGGGACTTCCATGGGAAGCACGTTCGCGCCTAGTGTGGCGGGGCTGTATGTGTACCATTTTGAGTGTGAGTACATATTGAATGATTCAAACCCTTTCTCGTCAAACATGTTACTATGGCAAAGGTACATAGATGACGTTTTAATGATCTGGAGAGGGGATAGTACCTCCCTAACATCATTTTTTGATTGGCTTAACGGTCAAAATCGTCATCTTAAGTTTACTCATGAATATGCTGAGGACAAGATTGTGTTCCTAGACGTAACAATCTCATGTATTGGTAATGAGCTACGGACAAAAACTTATTATAATCCCACGTCAAGGAACAATCTATTACACTACTCCAGCTTTCATCCTCAACCACTCAGGGAGAATCTGCCTTTTGGACAGTATTTGCGAATACGACGCAATCGTAGTGAGTTGAGTGACTTCAAGCAACAAGCTCAAGACCTGACAGGCAAATTACAACGCCGGGGCTATCCAAAACATCTATTGGACAAGAGTTGTAAACGGGCACGCAATCAACATAGAGATGCCCTCCTGGAGAACCAACCCAGGGGAACTTCTTCTGAGGTCCCTCTTACATGCGTGACAACATTTAACCCGTTATCGAATGCAGTCTCTCGCAGCATAAACAGACATTGGCGAGTACTCACCAGTACGGATCACAAGTGGGAAAAGCCCCTCATGTCATTTAAACGTGCAAGAAGTCTCAAGGATGCCCTTGTCCATACCCGCCCCAAACAATATGAACATACCAATACTGAGGGTGTTTTGAATGCATGGGGTTTACCCCCGATAATTGGTCATTACCCATGTGGTGGTTGTGCCGTGTGCCCACTGACTAGCGTCTCGAAATTTCTTATTTTAGAAGAAGGAAAGGTGTGGCAACAAAGAAACCACACAAATTGCAACTCGTGCTCTGTCATCTACCTAATCACGTGCCCCTGTGGGCTAAAATATAACGGAATGACAGCAAGACGAGTAAAAGTAAGAATCGGTGAACACCGAAGTAATATCCGATGTCACAAGACCAACACAAAATTAACATCTCACTACTTCCAGCAGAAACACACTCCAGAAGAGTTCAGATGGACTGTAATCGAACAACTGGCCCAGGGCTCAGAGGCCAGTTTGTTCGAAAAGGAACAAAGATGGATATATCGTCTGTCTAGCCACCTAACGGGTCTCAATGATGACATTCCTTGGGGTACAGCGATGAAAAGATAACAGCTTTTTCAGTAGATTATTCGTAACTGAATTGCCATAATAAGTGACCCCAAATTATGTAAAAAATGTATTACTCGTGATATGGCTCCTGATTAGGTTTATGCTTATGCGTTTATTTTGGAGAATTTTTTCTGCATGTTATAGCATGAGGTAGTACTGTTTATCCCAAACAATTGTCCTTCAGGGACTCATAGTACTGATGCTCCTCTAAACTAACCGATGTTTACATCAGTGATGGAATGTCGGCATACAAACATTATCAATAAAGTTTAGGCTCTACAAAGAAAAAAAGAGAAAAAGATTGAGCATATCACAACAGGGGCTTTTTTCAGGTTTCTAATCGTATCGTACAAATTGCTTCCCAGAATTGCATCTTACACTGATGAAGAGGGTTTCTCTGTATAACTCACTCGGAACACCTTTGCATTTACACGATACATAATATACGTAAATATCGTGAAGTATAAACATCCCGATAACAAATAGAGAATGCCCCTTTAATACGCAACTCACGCCTAACACGTGACCGACCCCTGACCTCGCTCTTTAATGGACGCTGTGTGTGAGTAGCTTCACGTTTTGGGCGGCGGCAGCGGACACAGTAGGTCACAGGAGGCGAGTCGCTACGAGCGAAGTAAGTGAGGGGCAATTTGCAAAATTCGACAGGGACCCGTTTTTAACAGAGACTAACGACCAAACTTCTCCTCTTTCTTTTTTCACGCAGTGGCAGTAGCGTGAAGATAGCCTCCCCCGCTTAAGCCCATAGATGACAGCACTTTAATTCCGTGCGGTGAGTATTGGAAACCGGGATTTCTCCATGTGTTGTTGTTGTCCATATGGGGGTCTCAACCTTTATGCTCGTGTTCCACATGGGCGGTATATGGTCTTACTCGTTATAAAATCAATTGAAACGGGGCCATTCAAACATGCACCTTTTTTACAATCACAAGAGACTTAGTTTAAATACTCATCATAGTCAGTTAAAATTGAATTTATATTAACTACTGACTGATTAAATATGATGAGACAGTATGCTTGTTTTGAAAGCTTGTTCAAACAAATAAGCTTTCACGCACTACTTACTAAGATGGGGTAATTACTTCCTCAAGTCTACACCTGCCATTTTTTGAAATAAATTTGGGCGGTTAAGGGTATGTCACTGAGTAGTGACTTATTATGCTGGAACTAAATGGGATAAAGGTATAAGTGAATATTGTGTGCATAATAAGAAATGTCTTTGCAATATGCATTAATGTTGTGTTTTCCATTACAGTTTTTTTGGGCCCCTGGAAATACTAGGGTGCAGCAACCGTATTTTATGGTAATTTTTATAAATACTTATTTTCACATACATCCACTGGTTGGACGTGCCTTAGCGCGCACGGACCACCAGGGATATTCACGTCATTGGTCCTGAAGAAAGCTGCATGAATTAAAAGAGACAGCTGAAACATGTCGACCTATCCTTGACGGGATATAAGTGGTCAATAATATTACCACTAAGAATATCCCACACACTGTTTTTAATATTAGTTGACCACCAAATAAAGCAATTTTGGGTACAACTACTATGTTTTAATTCACTATCACCTGCACCTAAACACATACACTAATTTCAAGTCACAAGAACCTGCTCCGCTGTAAATCAGGCGTGGAAGCACACTGGAGGTACATTCGGTTCCTCCAGTGAGAACCCCGTGATGAAGCATGTCACCACTAGGGTGAGTGAGGGTTCTTCTTAATTAATTCCTAATTGTTTCTTTTGTATGTGTATTCACTTGTTTTTCCCATTTACTTGTTCCAATATCGGTTTGTCACTGGAGGTGGATGAATTTCTTGTCCTAAGGGTTATTTAACTCTAATTTTTGCCCACAGCTCCAATAAGTCACTCCTTAGTTGTTTTTTATATTTATGATTGGGGATATAGGAGTGATCCTTTTCTAACCCTCCCTCTCTTGTTGTTAATCAATTATTTTATTTACTCACTGTTCAATGAAGTGAGCGATTAAAAAAAAGAAAGTACATTGAATCAATAAAGCCTTGTATAAAGAATACAATTCTATTTCTTATGTTATGTTATGTTATTTTTATTTGTACCGCGCACAGCTGCCCCAGCAAAGGGGCGTCCTGGCGCTTTGAGGAGGTAAACACAACACAGCATTAATAGCGGGCAGCAAAAAGAGAAAAGACCTAAGATGAGCTAAACAAATAAAAAGGTCTTGATAGCCCGTCTAAACTGAAAGAGCTCATCGATGGCCCGGATTTGTGGAGGGGGAGAGTTCCACCAGCTCGCCGCCAGGACTCGAAACGAACGGCCACCAACTCTACTCAGCTTACACCGCGGGACCACTGCTAAGTTCTGGCCTAAGGATCTAAGAGTGCGGGAGGGCACATAGGGAATCAACAATTTCTCCAAGATTTGTGGAGATGTCCCCTTGAGGATTTTGAATGCAAGGCAAAGAACCTTGAATTTAACCCTCTGCTGCACAGGGAGCCAGTGGGGAGAGCGCAGAGTATTGGACACCGAGCACCGCCTAGGCAGGCCTGTCACCAGTCGGGCCGCAGCGTTTTGAACCCGCTGGAGCCGCAAGAGTTCTGACTGGTTAACCCCCGCCAGTAGGGAGCTGGCATAGTCCAGCCAGGACAGCACGGATGCTTGGACCACCAGTTGTCTTGTGGGGGCATCAAAAAATTTGAGTATGGGTCGAAGTCCTCTAATAATGCCATAGCAAGAAGCGCCACCTTCTTGGTATGGCAGATGAAATTCAGAGAGGGATCAAGCCACACCCCCAGATTTTTTATCTCTGCCGCTGGGAGGGGAGTCACACCCAAATCCGAAGGCCACCATTTATCGCCCCACAAAGCCACCTGTTTACCAACCACCATAATCTCTGTCTTCTTGGTGTTTAACTGGAGACAGTTGGCATTCATCAAGTTTGCCACTTCCCGCAGACCCTCACAGAACCTGGGAGCCTCCAAATCTGAGTTCCCACTCAGTGTGACCGCCAGCTGCGTGTCGTCTGCGTAGGAGACCATAGTCAGGCCCCACCGTTTGACGACAGCAGCCAACGGTCTCACATACAGATTGAAAAGTATGGGACTCAGTGATGACCCCTGTGGGACTCCCTAGTCTAACAGGTAGGATGACGACTTGCCGGGCGGGATCGCAACCTGGAATGATCTATCCGTAAGGAAAGATCGAAACTAGCACAAGGCGGAGCCAGAGACGCCCACCTCCTCAAGACGCCGAAGCAGAATCCCGTGTGAGACCGGGTCGAAGGCGGCACTGAGATCTAATAACAATAGTGCCGCCGTCCGACCGGAATCCAACACGGAACGCAAATGCTCGACCATCGAGAGAAGGGCCGTCTCCGTGCTGTGACCCGCACGGAACCCGTTCGGAGTAGGGTCAAGAATGTTGAGCCTACCAAGATGGTCAGAAAGAGTGGCATTCACATGGGCCTCCGCTATTTTCGTGGCCCAAGGGAGAAGGGAGATAGGGCGGTAGTTTTCAGGTTTAAGGGGGTCGAGGGTCGCCTTCTTCAGGATTGGCGTGACTACTGCCTGCTTCCATCTGACGGGAACCACTCCAGAAGAGAGGGACAGGTTGATCAAGGACAGCACCGGGGTGCGGCAAACCGGCGCCAGGGTCTTAAGTTGGGCCGGTTTCAGTGGGTCGGCCGGAGATCCAGACTTGATTTTGGCGCTGAGAGTCAAACACCTCCAAGGATAAGGGGGGTAAGATACAAAGACAATCCCCCTCACCTAAGGTGCGACCAACCTGCTCTAGCGTCAGAGAACCCGTTGGAAAAGTGCGATAGATGGCTTGCACTTTATCATGGAAGAAAGAGGCCAAACCCTCACAATGTGCGTCCGAGCATATTTCCCCTGCAGTTGCTCTCTTCGCCATCAGGTCCTTTAATACTTTAAAAATAAGTTTCGATGCGTTGGCAGAATCCTGGAACTGTTGAGCATAAAAGGAAGCGCAAGTTTGACACACTGCCCTGTGATAGATCTTGACCTTGGCCAGATAACAGATCTTCAAATCTGGGTCATACGACTTCCTCCATAATCTTTCGGCCTGTCTACAAGCCCTCTTAAGAGATGCCAAGGTACTGTCATACCAAGGACTCGGCTCCTTCCGATGACACTTAGACCAACACATAGGAATCAGAGAATCGAGGGCACCAGATAACCACTAACAAGAGGAGTCGTAACCACGATCCACCTCAGTGAGTGGACCTAAAGGGGCCTCCTCGAGCAGATGGTAAAAATCCTCCAGTCTTAATTTGTTCCAGTGTCGTTTAAGAACAAGTCTGTCCTGTGATAGAAAAGGAGAGTCAGACAAGGAACATGCCGTTTTCACCAGCATGTGGTCTGTCCAGACCAACTGGGAGGAACCAAGAACTCTGAGTCCTTCTAGATTTGTAAAGAAAGGGTCAAGAATATGACCACCTCTATGAGTTGGGAATGTAATAATCTGCGAGAGCTGTAGCGCTTCAAGATCCGCCAGAAAGCTCCTAATAGAGGGTAAAGAGGGGCAGTCCAGATGGAGATTGAGATCTCCCATAACATTAAAATTTGCACATCCTAGTGCCTCTGTACTAATATACTCAGGAAGAGCAGCCCTAAAAACAGAATCGCAGTCCAGAGGCCGGTAAATTAATAAACCAGAAAAGGTAAATTGGTGACTAAACGCTATTTTAAATAGAGCACTCTCACACCCCCTAAGTTCAGTGGCTTTCCATTCGCAAGGATAGCACCGTTTGGTGGCCATCGCAATGCCTCCACCTCTAGTCGTCCGATTTAAGGTAAAAATAGCATACTCAGGGGGAAAAGCTAGATTAATTATCGAAGAGTCAGAGTCCTGGAGCCAAGTTTCCGTCAGGAAAAGCACATCCGGCGAGCCATCAATGAGAAGATCGTAAACCTCCTGATGGTGCTTTACCACTGATCTGACGTTTAGGCTCCAGATACTCAGGTCCCGTTGTCCTGTCCTCTTTATAACAGGAGTAGCGCGCCCCAAGGAGCGAATAAGAGAAGGGGGCTCCAATGACCAAGCACCACACCTACAATCATATGGGCCGCAAAGCGGGACTACCGGCGATAGCTCGCAACGAGTACAGAAATCCCGTAGGGCCAGTAAATCGGCCCTACTGTAAGTTATCAGAGGCAAAGTCATGATGACTAGTTCCAGAGTTCTGCCCCGACCCGCGCCTCCTTAGCGCGGATGGGCGCAGACGGGCAGGACTCTGGCACGACTCAGGCACAGCGAAGGCACGCCCGCTGCGCGTAACCGCTGCGCGTAGAAGGGAGCTTTAAATAGGCGTCCCTCCACTGAGCCAGAGCGCTAGACCGCTCGTCAGCAACACCCACCCAAAGTCGACACCACTCCAAGATGGCGCCCAAAGTCAACACCACTCCAAGATGGCGCCCAAAGTCAACACCACTCCAAGATGGCGCCCAAAGCCAATCCCACCCCAGGAACCGGACCCGCCAAAACAGCGGTGAGGGCGCCAATTATGGTGCAGGTGAGGGGGGTACAATAAGTCCAGCTAAGATCAGTGGCAAATACAACGAAGAAAAACACAAATAGATAAAAGGGTAGCTTTAAAAATGATAGCGCGGTAATTAAGCGCAAAGCGCAATGCAAAGCGCGAGTACCTTCTCAGGGCAGTCCATAGGGCAGGTCGCCTTAAATAGGCGTCCCTCCACTGAGCCAGAGCACTAGACCGCTCGTCAGCAACACCCACTTAAAGTCAACACCACTCCAAGATGGTGCCCAAAGTCAACACCACTCCAAGATGGCGCCCAAAGTCAACACCACTCCAAGATGGCGCCCAAAGCCAATCCCACCCCAGGAACCGGACCCGCCAAAACAGCGGTGAGGGAGCCAATTATGGTGCAGGTGAGGGGGGTACAATAAGTCCAGCTAAGATCAGGGGCAAATACAACGAAGAAAAACACAAATAGATAAAAGGGTAGCTTTAAAAATGATAGCGCAGTAATTAAGCGCAAAGCGCAATGCAAAGCGCGTGTACCTTCTTTATGCAGTGATAAAGGAACAACTGTGGAAGCCAGATCAGAGGTTCAGTAGACTAATGCACCTCCTGTAGGGCCCTATGTTTTAACCTGTGGTCACTGGCTTTAGTCTCAGAATTACAGCATCCATTTTAGGATATCCTTATGCTTCACTCATTTCTCACCTGTCGATCCTCATCCCTCACAACTCGCCCATCATTCCTCACTCTTGATCATCTATTCATTTTTCATCCATCATTCACTATTTGTCTATCATTCGTATATACTCACTACTACGTGCTCACTTCTCATCCCGTGCTCTTCAGCCCTCTGCCCCGCTTCGAGGGACATGTACAATTGACGGGTGAGGATTTCCTCATATGTGCACTACGCTATGCATTTTAGGACATTCCCATCACTCTTCCTCGTAGCTCACCTTCTCATCGCACTCACCTTATACCAACGCCTTCAGTCTCAGTCCTCCCTCCTCCAGTGAGGCGCAAAAGTTCCAAGGTTAGTAGATGTCCCCAAAACAGACAATCATTCAATGCTGGAAATGACCGGACCTCAAAGACCTGCTTTGTGTTATTCCTTTGGATACAATGATTTCAACACAGGCATTCAATAAGCAAAAGCAGATTCGTTTTCAGATATTCTAAAATGACATGACACATATACACAGGATGTGTGAAAACAATATTTGCACACCTTAATTTTTTTCACTACAAGTCACTTTGATAATTAGTATCAAAAATAGACATTTCTTTTCTGTGTAACATCATACATATGCAGCATTATAGTTGTCATTTATGTTGTATAAGGAATATGCTACTTACCAGTATGCATCTGTTCTTGGCATAGAGGGCTGCAGAGTGGTACATTATGAATAGATCGCCATCTGGTGTTGGGCTCGGATGATTGCACTTTGTTTTTCTCTTGGAGAGTCTTTTGTATCTTGGTGACTCCTCCCTTGGTTGGTAGTGCGCATGGGCATCGGCTCCATCCTTAGATTGTTTTGCCATAGTAGGGTTAGATGGAGTAGTGTAGTAGAATACAGATAAGAATGCCCATGTAAGTGTATCTAAATAAGATAATGTTGGAACAGACACAGGTTTCCGGGGAGGCTGGGAGGGCATGTACCACTCTGCAGCCCTCTATGCCAAGAACAGATGCATACTGGTAAGTAGCATATTCCGTTCGAGGCATATGGGCTGCAGATGGTACATTATGAATAGACTATACAGCAGTTCTCTCCCTAGCGGTGGTCGCCCGTGTCTGTTGCAACTGTCTGAAATAAAGTTTTTAATACTGCTTGTCCCACTCTAGCTTGTTGTGTTGTGTGCACATCTACACAATAGTGTTTTGTGAAGGTGTGCGGTGTAACCCAGGTAGCTGCTTTGCATATGTCATCTAGTGGAATGTTTCCCAAAAATGCCATAGATGCTCCTAGTTTACGTGTAGAGTGAGCTCTAGGAGGAACAGTTAATGTTCTCTTTGCTTTTAAGTAGCATATTTGAATGCATTTTACAATCCATCTGGCAATGCCCGCTTTAGAGATGGGATTGCCTTTGTGTGTTGGAGAAAACGCAACAAATAGCTGTTTTGTCTTTCTGAAAGTTTGTGTTCTTTCTATATAGTACAATATGGCCCTTCTAACATCTAATGTATGTAGGGCTCTTTCTGCTACTGTTTGTGGTTTTGGAAAGAAAACCGGTAATTCCACTGACTGATTGATGTGGAATGCTGAAATTACCTTTGGTAAGAATTTTGGGTTTGTTCTAAGAACCACCTTGTTTTGGTGTAACTGCATAAATGGTTCTTGAATTGTAAAAGCCTGCAGCTCACTTACTCTTCTAAGTGACGTGATAGCTATGAGGAAGGCCACCTTCCATGTGAGGAATTTGTTATTTGTTATTTGTTATTTGTATTTGTATAGCGCAACATTCATCCTGTAAGGATATCACGGCGCTGCAAAAAATAACAGTAAAACCAAGGCAGAAACCTGGGAGCAATTTAATTATTCTGAAGTGGGGAATAGTGCAGTTTTTAGTTTCTTCTTGAAGGTGGGGTAGGAGTCCGTGAGTCTGAGGTTAATCGGAAGTTCATTCCAGCTTTTCGCAGCAATATGTGAAAAGGCATTTCCGCCCATTCTGGAAAGCTTAATCCGAGTAGTGGCAGCTCTGGCAGAGGCTTGTGAGCGTAAGTTCCGCGCTGGGGCATAGAACTTAATTTTATTTCGAAGAATGTAAGGGCCTGTATTGTGAAGCGTTTTATAGGCAATACATAGCATCTTAAACATAGCTCTTTGTCTCATGGGCAGCCAGTGTAAAGCTCTCAGACAACTTGTGGCAGAATCGTACTTTTTTTTGTTGCAAACAGCTTTTGCTGCGGCATTTTGGACCAGTTGTAATTTCCTAAATAAGTAGTCCGACATACCTACAAATAGTGAGTTGCCATAGTCCAGCCTGCTAACTAGTAACGACTGAACTAGGATCTGTCGACATTCAAGTGGGATCCAGGGGAAGACCCTTTTCAATCTTTTTAATATGGCAAATCCTTTTCCACATATTGAGGAGACATGGCTTTTCATTGATAGAGTGGTGTCCATCTGAATTCCTAGATTTCTAGCAGACGATGTGGGGATTGGTGGAGAACCTAAAGAAGTTGGCCACCAGGTGTTGTCCCAGAGCTGTTTGGCCCCGCCAAAGAGTAGGATTTCTGATTTGTCAGCGTTCAGTTTTAAATAATGGCCGTGCATCCAGTTGGATAGTTCTGACAAACAGTTATGTAATCTACTTTTGGCGTTGTTATCTCCATTTAGGGTAACCATCAGCTGAGTATCGTCAGCGTAGGAGCAGATATTAATGCCCCATTTCTTGCCAATCAATGCCAAAGAGGAGACATATACATTGAACAATGTTGGACTCAATGTAGCTCCTTGGGGAACTCCATATTTAATCTTACAAGGGGAGGAGGTAAAGTTGCCTAAACAAATAGACTGGGATCTGTTGGATAAAAAGGACTCCAGCCAGTTTAGGGCTTTACCTTATAAATCAAGAAGTATCAGGGCGACCGTTTTGCCTTTATCGACCTGCATGCGAATGTCGTCCATTACAGCTAGTAGCGTTGTTTCTGTGCTATTGTTAGATCTAAAACCTGTTTGGGAAACATCGAGAAGTTTGTTGATCTCTAGATAACTCGACAGTTGTTTAGTTACCAGTCTTTCTAAAACCTTCGATAAAAAGGGGAGCTGTGAGATAGGGCGGTAGTTTGCTGGGTCGTTTATATCCGCACCCGCCTTTTTTAGTAAAGGAATTACTGCCGATTTTTTCCAAATTTCTGGGAAGACAGCTTGCTCCAGAGACTGGTTAAGCACTTTTGTGACTGCGGGGCCAATTATGGGAGTCAGTTGGGAAAAAATAAAGTGTGGGCAAACATCCCATGGCGAGCCAGATTTAATTTCAGACATGGCTTTAGTGACCTCGTCTTCAGAAAATGGGCCAAAGGTAGCGCAGTTGGTTTGCAGAGTAGGGTCAATCCGGTATTCCACAGGAGCCTGTCCGTTGTTTATGAAAGAGGTATATATTTTATCAATTTTATCACAAAAAAAATCACTGATTTTTGTGCAATTCTCTTGTGATGGTGTCAGGTTGGAGGTAAGACAGGGAGGATTACACAGTTCTTTTACACCTATGCATAGGTTCAAAGGGTGGCCCCATTAGTCTGGTAAGTACTATGTTGAGATTCCAGACTGGGGAAGGTGGTCTTCTTGGTGGAATGACTCTTTTGAGTCCTTCCATGAAAGCTTTAATTGCTGGTACTTTAAACAGGGAAAGATGTTGCCTGTTTTGTAGGTACGCCGCTATAGCTGCGAGATGAACTCTTATAGAGGTATATGCTAAGTTACATTGCTGCAAGTGTAGTAAATAGCAAATGATTTGTTTAGTGGATGCGTCCAGAGGGTTGATGTGCTTACTGTTACAGTGTATAGCAAACCTTTTCCATTTTGCTGCATAGCATGCTCTGGTGGTAGGACGTCTTGCTTGTTTAATGATTTCCATACATTCTGGTGGTAAATCTAAATATCCAAACTCTATGACCTCAGGAGCCAGATCGCTAGGTTCAGTTGTTTGGGATCTGGGTGCATTATTTCTCCATGGTTCTGTGTAAGATGCATGGGTAATAATTTTAGCTTTTGATGTGGTACTTGTGAGAGTTGTAGCAGTGTGGTGAACCACGGCTGCCTTGCCCACGTGGGTGCCACTAGTATCATTGTCATTGAGTGTTGCTGCAGCTTCCGAACCAGTAACGGAATTAGTGGTAGAGGAGGGAACGCGTAAGCAAATTTGTTGGACCAATTTATCCATAGTGCATTGCCCAGGGACCGTTGGTGTGGGTACCTGGATGCGAAGTTTTTGCATTTTGCGTTCTGATGATTGGCAAACAGATCTATCTCTGGTTGCCCCCATTTTAGGAAGAATGGCTGCAGTATTTGGTCGTGCAGCTCCCATTCGTGTACTTGTTCTGACTGTCTGCTTAGGATGTCTGTTATCTGATTTTGAACTCCTGGTAGGTGTTCTGCTAACAGATAGATCTTTTGAGGAATGGCCCATCTCCAAATGTCCTGTGCTAGTTTGGATAGTTGGAGAGAGTGTGTCCCCCCCTGTTTTTGAATATAATACATTGCAGTCATGTTGTCTGTTCTGATCAGGACTGCCTTGCCTGTTATTTGGATTTGGAAAGCTTTTAGTGCTAGAAATACTGCTAATAGTTCTAGGTAGTTGATGTGAAGTTTCTTTTGCTGCACACTCCACTTCCCCTGCACTGTGTATTTGTCCATATGCGCTCCCCATCCTGAGAGCGATGCGTCCGCTGTTATTATCACTTGTGGAATTGGCTCTAGGAACGACCGTCCCTTGGAAATGTTTTCTGTGTTCCACCACTTCAGAGAGCGATACGTCCGGTCGTTTACCAACACCAGATCTGTAATCTGACCTTGAGCCTGATTCCACTGTGTCGCTAGACACTCCTGTAGTGGACGCATTTGTAGTCTGGCATGTGGTATTAGCAGTATGCAGGAGGACATCATGCCTAATAGTTGCATAAACACTCGTGCTGGTAGTGAGTGTTGTGGTTGAAATCTTTGTATTAACCCGACCATTGTTTGTATCCTGATTGGGTTGGGGTATGCTATTGCCTTTTCTGTGTCCATCGTAGCCCCCAGGTATTGCTGAATCTGGTTTGGTTGCAGGTGTGATTTTTTGTAGTTCACCGTGAACCCTAGGTGGTGCAGCAATTGAATTGTCTTCTGTGTGTTGTGAAGACATTCTTCTTTTGACTTGGCCTTTATTAGCCAATCGTCCAAGTATGGGAAGACATGTATTTGTTGTCTTCTTAGGTGTGCTGCCACCACAGCTAGGCATTTTGTGAAAACTCTCGGTGCTGTTGTGACACCGAACGGAAGGACTTTGAACTGATAGTGTTGTCCTTCTAATACAAACCTTAGGTATTTTCTGTGGGCTTTGTGAATTGGGATATGAAAGTAAGCGTCTTTTAGATCCAGTGTAGAAAGAAAGTCCCCTTTCTTCAGTAAAGGGAGTACTTGTTGGAGCGTGACCATGTGGAAATGCTCCGAATTTATGTAAGCATTGAGAGGTCTGAGGTCTAATATTGGTCTTAGGGACCCGTCCTTTTTGGGGATCAGGAAGTATAGAGAGTATACTCCTGTTCCTTGTTGATCTTTTGGGACCTTCTCTATTGCATGCTTTTGTAGAAGTGCTAGTACTTCTTCTCTTAACAATGTCAGATGATCTTGACTCATTGGACGCTGAATGGGGGGGATGTTTGGTGGGGTAGCTGTGAGTTCCAGGCAATAACCATGTTGGATAATTTGTCTCACCCACTTGTCTGATGTGATGTTCTCCCAGACAGGTAGGAACTGTGATAGACGTCCCCCGACCGGTGTTGTGTGGTCTGGGGGGAGTTCTATGAAGTCACTGTTTTGGGGTTGAAGCGTTGCGGTTGTTATTATTTCCGCGGCCTCTACCCTTGTTGTTGTTACCTCTGTAACTGCCTCTTGAATTACCTCTGGGTGATGTTGGTTTGAAAGAGGTGGATTGCTGATTTGTTCCTGTATTCTTTGAGCCCCCTCTATAGGTGGATCTACGAAAGGAACCTCTTTGTGTTGGCTGTTGCAATGCTCCCATTGACTTAGCCGTTTCTGTATCTTTTTTCATTTTTTCTAAAGTCTCATCTGTGCTTGAACCAAACAGTGTCTTTTGATCAAATGGTTTGTTCAGTAGGGCCGTTTGTACTTCCTGTTTGAATCCTGAGATTCTAAGCCATGCATGTCTCCTTAACATGACACTGGTGTGGATAGATCTTGCTGCAGTGTCTGCTGCGTCTAGGGCGCACTTAATGGAAGTATTAGTTATTATTTTACCTTCCTGTATTAACTGATCTGCCTTTTTCTGATGTTCTTTGGGGAGATGTGTGAGAGTTTTTCTAATTCATCATAATGTGCCCTGTCATAACGTGCGAGTAGTGCCTGTGTATTGGCTATACGCCAGCTATTTGCCGCCTGTGATGCTACTCTTTTGCCTGATGCATCTATTAATTTTGACTCTTTATCAGGTGGAGGAGCCTCTCCTATAGATAATGAGTTTGCTCTTTTACAAGCGTTTGAGACCACCAGCGAGTCTAGAGGTACATGCCCTTTAATAAATATTGGATCCTTTGGAGCCGCCTTATATTTTTTATCAATTCTTGGGTTTAACACCCTAGCCCTCACTGGGTCTTTGAATATTTCTTCTGTGTGACTGAGAAGACCCTTCAACATAGGAAGAGTACCTGATGTTCTTTGTGCATTAGGTAGCGTCTCTAACAGGAAATCCTCTATTTTTCTTGCTCCTTAATTAATCATCCTCAAGGCCCGGCTGGAGTGTAAGGTTTGCTGAGGCAATATCTCCTAACATTCTTAAGTGCGCCAACTTCACCATTCTAGGTGATTTTAATATTCACTTTGACAGCCTAAACTAAATCACTGCTACCTCCATTATTGCTCTGGGCCTCAACTCTTAGTTAATGGACCAACTCATAATGCAGACCACCTACTAGACCCAGTATTTTTTAACTCATCTGGCATTCTTGCGCCGCCTTAGCTTCCATTGAGCTGGTCTGATCACTCTGTAATTCCTTTTTTGCTCAAATGTCCTGAACTGCAAAAGAGGCAACCAGTCCCATGGGGGCTTTCTGGAGATTGGGCAAAGTTTAATCATACAGACTTCTGTTTATCCCTTCAAAACTCAATGCCCATCCTAGAGGGTTCCATGAATTCTCACACTAGCGTGGTGAATCACTGAATTCAATCCAATTTGGTACTTCTGTTACAAGCTGTAAGGAAAGTCAACTTAAGCCTTCCTGCCCCATGGATAACAGACATGATATTGAATCTCAAGAAAAAGCACAAACAACTGGAATGTGTTTGCAGTAAGCATTACACAGCAGAAAAAGTGAGGTGAGGAAGGTCACTAGAATCTATCAAAGTGCTTGCCTAATATGCAGCAAAAGTATCCACCGCTAGCAATACCACCAAAGAGATTTTTCAGATTGAAAAGTCCTTATTAGATCCTTCAAATGTACCACTTCGACCGCTCTCAAAATGATTGCAACAAATGTACAGTTTTTTTTTTTTTAATAAGGCTGCTTCCATTTATTCCATCTTTGATAACCTTGCCGTTCTCGCTAACACAACCATTGGAATGGTCGAATCTAAAGAGAGGATGATCTCTTTCCAGACTGGAGACTACCACGTTTATCGCTTTAGAAAAAGCTATTAAGTCAATTTGTGCCACTGATCTTTTGCCACCAGAGAAGTTTAATCTACTAAGTACCACTCTCTCATCATCCTCATTGATCTGATCAGCGCATCTTTATCTTGTGGTATGACCCCAAAGACATGGAAACATGCCATGGTATTACTGCTACTTAAAAAACCTAATCTTGAGGCATCAAATTGGGCCAACTATCGCTTCATTTCCCTGATGCATCTTTATGCTAAGATCCTGGAGAAGCACATTAACGTCCAGTTGCCTGCATTTTTTTAATCACACAATGAAATACACTCTTTCCAATTTGGATTTTGAGGAGTGAAATGATTATTGAGGAGTGAGAGAAGGGGTGATTAATATGGAGTAAGGGATGATTAGTTATGTTTGAGAAGAGAGGGATGATTAGTTATGTTTGAGAAGAGAGGGATGATTAGTGAGTAATGAAGAGAGGGTCGAGTTATGGATGTGGCTGCAGGAAGAGATGATGAATGGTGGAGGAAAAGGGAGGGGAGAGAATGAAGGGGTGAAAAATGAGGAATTAGGAATAAGAAGCGAAAATGCCCTAAACTGGATACTGCACGGCAGGATCACTCAGCCTTTCATTCATAGAGGTCAATCAACACACAGCAATGAATTTGGCAGCACTAAACATTGGGTATCAGCACCAAGAATACACTTTTGTGGTAAATATCTTCTTTAAGAAATAGAAATGCGAGGTGTACATCAGTTCAATAACGGATGAGTATCTAAAACCTTGGACTTCGGAGTAGAAATGTTTCCAACAAGAGGGGAACGGTGCCTAATAAAACATATTCCGAAAACAGATTTCCAGCTATGGATTACTTTCCAGGGCGTTCTTAAGTCCTCTTTAGACATTATGTGGAGTATATCATTTTACCTATGTTCTATCGGAGTGTGAAATGGCCATTTGATTTAAACAACGTGCAAAGCAATCAGAGAACGTGCTCAGTATGGCAGGGAGTGTAAGATGAGAGCTAAAACTTCATCCTAATGAAAGGGGATTGGAGAAATGTAGGAGAACCCCTTTTGGGTAGAGCGCAAATAATAAAGGTTAAAAAAAAGAAAATGGTAGCAGCCCATTATTCGAACTCTTCATTGGGCAGGTTACTGATCCCTATTCCAAATGAGTACACAGGACGTGGACACATCTGGTAAAGCGGTTATCTGGACTGGGATGGAACCTGCTCTTGAGATGGTGAAGCTACACTCCGCATCTACTTATGGAAGTCTTAGATTGCCCAATATGGAAATACACATATATTGCACACAAGATAACACAATTCGCATATATGACCACTGACTGCACAAATCCTCCACTCTGGTCTGTTGCGGAACTATCCTCAACTAACCGATCCTAGGCATGCGGTATTGTATAAAGAATTCACCCCTAGTAACAGGCCATACGCTAAAGCACGTAGTGCTTGCCGCTTGAGTGTCCGCTCTTAAGAAATTGGTGGTATGCAGATTTAAAAACACAGGCACAAGGATATAGCAGGCGTCCAAACTCTGGGTGGAATTTTTAATTGGATTGAATGGTCATTCATTGGCATATGCAAATTAGATGCCAATATTAAGAAAGGAGCAATAAAGTCTTTGCTGATCTATGCTCCGAATTCGGTCTACATTTGTGTCATGGTGTTACCAGCAGTGACCACACACTATCAGTAGTAGACCGGGCATAGCCCCTTCTCCACCCACGCCAAACATTTTTCCTATACTCCAATATGTTTAGAAATGAGGTTAAGACAAAAGGGTAATATCTGGTTTGTATAAAGTATTGATTGCAGGCTATGACTAGCCTGGAGATTGTAAACACACAACAAAGGTATAAGAAAGGTACGTTTTAAGGTCCCGTGTATAAAATTCCCTGTAATTGCCCGTGGTCTCTGGCCAAATGCCAAAAAAGTTGCACTGTGTCATGACCTCTCTTGCTGGAGGTGCTCTGCAGGAAACTGTGACCACCATCCTTAAGTCCAGTATTACCATACAGCTACAAATCAACACCAGAAGGTAAAATCTGTTGATATCAAGTGACTGTTTTTCACTCCTTGGCTAGATTTTCTATCCTACATGGTTTGTCGGTCACTGAAGGTTTGACTTGTCTTTGGCACAGATGGAAGGCCGCATAGCAAGGCGACAACCGGGACTTGGGCACGCCGCAACTATGGCGGTGGTGCCGGTCCCTGCCACCTTAGGAGAGCAAGGCTGGTGACTGCACTGATGGTGCGGACGGCATCAGCCCTGAGCTTCTCATGGGATTGGCAGAATTGTGGCCTTCCCCAGAACCACTCATGTGCTTCCTGGGCTAGAGGGGCAGAACGGGCTGGTTTTGGCCAGTTTATGGCCACGGAATGCACCCCCATTTGAAGGGGCCAAGGAGCGGCAGAACGGTTTCTTTCCTCGCCACTCCCTACCGCTGCGACATCGCCCCGAGGGCAGCAGGAGCTGTGCACCCAATTTCTTTTGCCCACCCACCATCCCCTGAGGCACTGGACTATATTTAGTGTGTTTTGTTGGATTGTTTGTTTGCAGGTTGTCTTTTTTCTCTCTTCAAGCTGTGTTCTTCTCTTGCTTAGCTATAAATAAAGAACTGTTTTCCTCATAGGTCAACTTCATCTTCGTATTTTATAGTAGGGTATCCTTTGTCTGCGGTAAGGTCATGATTGGTGAGGCACTTACGGTACTTAGTAGACATCACTATTTTTAATGGGGATGCCTGGGGGAACAGTGGCCTCTCATGGAACTCCAGGGGCACTTAAGGCCAGTAGGCTTGAGGGTGCGGGGTGGGTGAAGTGCATGCTTCCGGTAGACCATTGCGGCCAAACCCTGCACAGGCGTGTGGGCGCCAAGTTGGCATAACAGCGCAGCCCCTTGGGGGGTGGTTTGCGGGCGTAGAAGGTGCCAGAGCTAAGAAACTTTCTGGGCAACCGGGCCTCCTGCGTAGGTATTTGAGGACGTAGACGGTGCCAGAGCTACATAACCTTCTGGGCAACGAGGCCTACTGCGCAAGGTCACTCCGGTAAGGCAGTAGACTTAGCACGTAGTTGGACTAGTCATGACTTTGCTTGTGGGCCCAAATGCGATACGCAGAAAACAAATGTATAAAATTTTGAGTTATGGGTCAGGAATAGCTATGTATTAGAATCTATGTTAAGGTTAGCCATCCATGAACATTTGTAAATAAGTTGTGTACAGTAACAGTTAATTTATGAATATGCTGGATTGTTGTTTCGTGCTTTCTGCTTATTTAAATGTGACATTTTAATGTTTTTTGTCATTTAATAAAATATAGCTGGGGTTGTAACGACCCCTAACCCAAAAAGTAAAATGCTGTGTTTTTTGTCTGTTCTATGCTTGGGGGAGCGTTGGTGGAGGGTTACGGTACCCCAAGAGGCCCATGGAAGGGAATTATGTTGATGTCATGTCATGGCGGGGACTCTGCAATACCTGGCCATATTATTTGATGCTGCCAAACTTTCATTTCTGAGAAACAGGAGGGGACATAAACTACCTTCTCGTGGGGTATAGATGTCTGAACTCCTTCACACAGCTCCTAAGATTATCTACAGAACTGAAACTTCAAATGCCAAACCTACGGCCGTTGCATGACTAGCTTCATCTGGATTGTTTAGCAGGAGAATGGGTCCACGTTAGTTTGCAGCAGTTTGGAGATGGACGCGGAGCAGTGCAGAGGAGATTCCTGGGAAAGCGGGTACATTTATGGAGGTCTTAGCCTGCTGAGCACATCGGGACATATCATAAGGATTTCCCCCGTGTAAAGGCTCAAGAGTGCGACTCACTGTGTTTGCGTGAACAAGAACATACAACTCGGCACACACATGCATTGAAAATGTTATACACATCGGCGCTGCAGATCAACAACATACCAAATAAATTATCTAGAAGCAAACCCCCATCCTAAGTTAGGAGGGGACGGTCAGCCATTGGTGACAGACTTCGTAGTCCACATTTCTCAAATCTGTTTGTTTTGGAGAATGGGCAGTATACCCAATTGAAACTAGTACCCCCACCTTGAATTGTTCTGGTGACACTGCATTCTATTTGGGCGAGGGCCTGACTAAGGTGGTTCACTGCTGTGTTACTCCACCGAAACGCGCGTAGACCACGTGCGCCCAGACCTTTTGGTCATCTAATTTGTCCATTGGAAACGTTTTACATCTATGTGTTCCTTATACCCAAAAGTGTATATGTGTCTTGTATGACCGTGAGCGAGTGTGAGGAATGAATGTGTTTGACATTTGACAGATTTATTTATTGGGGGCCGATACAGTTGGTTTACACTGTATATAACAAGGTGTAATAATTTTTGTACAAAAAAGTGTCAAATAAGTATTTTTCTAGTAAATATAAAAAATATAGAGTAATATGTACTGATTATAAACAGATAGAAATTAATAAGAATGACAAATAAAATGGCTTTTAAAAAAAGAACATGTACATGTGTATTTGACGGTTATAACTATGCAAAGTTAGACGTGTACTTTAACCCATTCTAGATTGAATCTTTGGTAAAGTAATATAGGTCTTAGGGGAGTTTTTCTTGCTCCAAGTTAGTTCGCATTCAGAGTTTTTTTTGCTCGCATTTTTATTCAGTTTGCGTATGAAAAACTATAGATGATATGATGCCAACTTCAATTACAGTTTTCTTGGAAAATTAGAATGGTTACTTTCCAAGTATAAACAGCATACCCCATTCCGTTTATGAAAGAGCACAGCAGGCACGCTTGCTTTATTCGTTTCCTGTTACTGATCTCCATCAGGTACTTATTGATCTCCCCTTCCAGCCTTTGTATTTCTTCTTCCACTATAACCCCCCCCCCTCCCTCCCTGATTCTCATACTCAGAGGGCCTCAACTGCCAGCGATGTCACAGTCACACCACAAACTCCATAGAGATGGCCCTGTATCTGTGCTCGGCATTCGTTTACCTTTATTGGTAACGAACGCAGGATTGTTAAAACAAGAAACTACGAGCACACACGAGAATCTTATCAAGAGTCATGCCGGGGTACCTCTGAGAGTTTGCTTTTAGAATTAAGTTAGACCCACTCTGCCCTTCACCCTTCCATGGTCGACAAGCTGAGTGCCATTGAACGGGCTGACAGGAACGTGTTACATGGATCTGAAACGGCAGAAGTATAAAACAAACTCAGTTATATTTGCGATGCTTCTTTTGGTCTCTTTAAATTACCATCTATGTTGGTCTCTGAAAGTATTGTTATCCCTCCTCCATTGAAAAAAGATGCAAATAGTTTTCCCCACATCTTAGATCGCGATGGAGGGACGGGCGGCCGCCCAGGTGTTTCTACCAGTGGCCCCGAATAAAATGACCAACTACCAACCATGTCCGTGTGTACCCCTTACATGTAACTGCGATATTAACAATGCGCCACAAAGCACCTTAGTAATCAGAAACCCGTGCTAAATAACAGATTCACTGTTTTTTTCCCTACGAAATGGACAATGTTTTTTATTGTATTCGCAGCAAGGAGTTAACAAATGAACAGAGCGCGTCCTGTGGCACACTACTGCCATCTGCTGGAGGCTGGAATCATTGCAAGGGCAGACATCCGCTTGAGCAGCAGCAGCCGCAGCAGCAGCAGCAGCAGCAGCAGCAGCAGCAGCAGCAGGGCCTCGGGCGGAATGAGCGGGAGGCGAGATGTAACCCAGTTTAAAGAGATGTCCTCGGATCCAGGTCGTTTAACAGGCGTCGATGGGTGTTGGCGACTCATTACTTAATTACACAGATTGGTAAACAATGATAGTGCAATGAAAACCATCCATCACGTTAGACAGGGTAGTTTCAAGGTGTTAGACAATCAAGAGTGACTGATTAAAGAGAGTTAAAGCGCCTGGCTGGACTGGAAGCGAAGCCTGGCACTAACCTGCAACGACCCGACCGCAGGAATCCAGCAGCTCAGAGCACGCGTCATCAGAAACAGAACACGTGCGTTTTACTGTCCCAAAGTAGTGAAGTGTCATCGTCGGCAAAAACATAAGCACACTTAAGTGCATGCTAAAGAAGAGACCTAGGGGCATGTAAGTGATACTATTCACGAATTCAAAAACAGGTCAGTTCCGTTTGCACCATTTTTACTGTCTGTGAAATACGGAACGGAGCAAACAGATTTTACTGTAGTCGATACTGCTGAGAGGGTTATGCAGGACGAAAATGCAACACACTGATATCTTTTCAATATTTTAATAGAGGAATAGAGACGGAAAACAGGCTAGTTGCGAGAAACGATTACAAATAAAGCAGGCTGGGTTTTGCATAGTTTCATATGTGAAGGAAACGCCCAGTCCATAAACCACACACAAAGGGTACCAATAGTTGGTGGTAATGAGTGAGATTTATGGGAAGGAACGCGAAAGTTGAGGGATGGGGCGAAGGCAAACAATGCTTAAAATTAGCTGCAATTTACAACCCATTAAATACAGCGGATCCAACGAATACGAAGTAGACCTCGCTTTTTAAACAAGATCACTTTATTGAAAAACAATATAACATTTCACACATCTTTGGGCAATCCTTAGCGTTTTCGTTGATATTTAAACTTATAGATGGCGGGTGAGTTGACGGTTTCTTTCTTCACCTTCACCTTTTGCGTCTTGTCCTGTAAATGGAAGAGAGGGTTTTATTTTAATTTGATTTTAGAGTCTTATCCCTTTAAAGAACACTACATTAGAATGCATTAACCAGCCACAATCCAGCTGTCTCTCCTATCAATCTCTGACTTTATGCTCGTCTTTGACCATGCACAGCACTCTGCTGCCTTCTGGTTTGCGCTATAGAAATACCACATGCATACACACATACCACTGCAGTATTTGTGCCTACTGCAGAAGCAACTACAGTTAGGTCGCTGTAACTCATCTTTTGGTGGCTGTGAACCGCACTAGTGAGGGGCTATGACCTTTCCAGACCCAACTCTGCCCTCTCTTAGGACCCGGATCCCCCAGCATGCCCCACGCCCGCTTTCCCCACCCCACAATCAAACCCTGAGAAAGTGGTGGGTGTAAAAAGGCCATGTTTAATAACAAACACATAAACATAACATATGATTATTATTAAAAACATTATCAAATTATGAGCAACACATCATTTATTATTCAAACATCTTAATAACTAGTTTTTATGCATTATTGGCATTACATTTGCTCATAACTTCCTCTTTATTCCCCCCAGCACCAAGGGGCCCTCTGGTTCGCCTCCCCTCAGGAGAGATGCCCACGCAAGGTGCAGCCCACCTGCGCCCCTGAGCGATGGGCCCCAGCCCTCGGGTCCTTGTCCGCCATTTCCAGGGCCCCACCTCTCGTCCACCAGGCTGCCTAGGAGGCTCGTACCTGTCGCCCTAGCCTCCCCAGCCAGTGGTCTCCATCCCCCTGCGGAGAGCTTACCTTCTCTCCCCTCAGTGCTGGCAAAGGGAGTGCGCAAGGCGGACTCCCGTCCATTTTTCGAGTCTATCAGTGGTTGAATGTCTCTTTTCCGCATCGCACCCACCTAACTACTGCCTTAAGGGAACGGGTGGGCGGGAGATTGAAGCTGAATTAAATAAAGAAGAAGGGCATGGGTCGCGGAAGGGGGCGCACGCAGGTCCGGTGGCGGCGCGGAAAGAGGTCGAGTACTGGGTGGCCCTGACCTAAATAGGTCATGGCCTCTGCCCCCACCGGACGTGCATCACCCCGACCCCCGACCCGGAAGGACTTCCCAGGCCGGCCGCCCATAGGGCAGCCGGCCGGATAATCAGGCCAATGGTGACGCGGCGTGGGCCGGGGGGCCGGGCCCTAAAGGCGGGCTCATCTAGCCTCGCCCTTCGTATAGGACCCGGATCCCCCAGCATGCCCCACACCCGCTTTCCCCACTACACAATCAAACCCTGAGAAAGTGGTGGGTGTAAAAAGGCCATGTTTAATAACAAACACATAAACATGACATATGATTATTATTAAAAACATTATCAAATTATGAGCAACACATCATTTATTATTCAAACATCTTAATAACTAGTTTTTATGCATTATTGGCATTACATTTGCTCATAACTTCCTCTTTATTCCCCCCAGCATCAAGGGGCCCTCTGGTTCGCCTCCCCTCAGGAGAGATGCCCACGCAAGGTGCAGCCCACCTGCGCCCCTGAGCGATGGGCCCCAGCCCTCGGGTCCTTGTCCGCCATTTCCAGGGCCCCACCTCTCGTCCACCAGGCTGCCTAGGAGGCTCGTACCTGTCGCCCTAGCCTCCCCAGCCAGTGGTCTCCATCCCCCTGCGGAGAGCTTACCTTCTCTCCCCTCAGTGCTGGCAAAGGGAGTGCGCAAGGCGGACTCCCGTCCATTTTTCGAGTCTATCAGTGGTTGAATGTCTCTTTTCCGCCACAAGGGAGACTAGGGCCCAAAGGTCCGTCGCCCTTCCCCCCTGCAGCTAAGTTCAATACAAAGGACCATATCCCCATGATCCATGTGTCTGTGCCAATGTCAGATAAGTGAACTCCATCCTGATGAAACATATTTGTTCCTGAAATCAACTTGTGTGGAAGATGTAGCAAGCGGCCCTTCACTGAGCACAACTTTGCCAACTCCCCGTTAAGACGTCTGACTGACACGTTGAGGGCCCGAGCCCGGATTCCGTCGCCCCACCATTGACGTGGGATCATGCAAGACCATGCAATCTTGGTCTGGGGGAAGGTCCGCCCCAGCCAAGCGAATTCAGTGAGCAGTGCTTCTTTAACTGCCAAGAGACCTCTGTCTACCATATCATTGCCGCCCAAGTGGATGATTATCAAGTCAGGGGACTTCTGTCCCTCACGTTCTTTGATGTCTTCCACAAGCCGCCGCAGGTGACGAATGCGCATTCCTCCCACACCGTGCCATAGGAATTCCGTCCCGTCCAGACCTGGTGGTTTCCGCACTCGCCGCTGTCGCAAACGTACCTGCCCGCCGCACAAAAGAGTGTCCCAACACCTACACCATCTTTCTTGGCATACTAGTAATCGGAGAGGAAATGTAAAGGTCAGGCATGGGAATGGTATTGCACGAAGTAAAAGCAGTTCAGGCCTAACGTATCGCATATAACAGTTGGATGTCCAACGGCCCACCTTCCTCACTGCATTTGTAGACAGCCCAGCC
Source organism: Lissotriton vulgaris (assembly GCF_964263255.1). NCBI lineage: Eukaryota > Metazoa > Chordata > Amphibia > Caudata > Salamandridae > Lissotriton > Lissotriton vulgaris. The sequence continues at coordinate 904,081,613 of NC_141687.1, forward strand.
CCAGCTGCCAAAGTAGCAGCTCCTATCCTGAAAGAATGAGATGAGTAACCCTCATCCCCTAGTCCCAGATCCACTAAGGCCATCCTCAGCACTGCCTTGAATTGATATTGTGACACACAATCCCCTCCCTCATGCATAAACAGGGCCTGACTCCTATCCCCTGGGCGGATGGCTAGGTATGCCTGCATACACGCAACCGGGCAGATAAGAGCCTCGGGTGCAGGGCACAGCTGAATCACTGCCCCTTTTCCCAGCTGGTCTGTCTTAGACTTCCTAAGGATCACCTCTAAGGACCCAGAACCCACCTTGGTGTCTCCAAACTGAAGCCCCCCATTGTGGTTACTGCAGGATGACCCTACAATTTCGCCTAAGCGGAATGCCCCATAGAAGGCAAGGGAGAACACTGCAGAGAATAATGTGCCCTCAAAGTTAGAGGAGCACAGTCTAGGGAGGGCGCCCAAGATGCCTCTCAAGGTCCTAACATCTAAAGGCCGCCTAACATCGCGTCTGGGGCCCTCCTTTTCTTGCCCAGCCAGACAAAGCCCTCCTAACTACGAATGAAGTCCGAGGGTCATACAAGCCCGCTAACCTAGCAAAAAATCCCACCGCAGACACATGAGCCCTGGCATAGGAGAGAGACCTGCCCAGATCGCTAAGTCGCTGAAGAAAATGATACATTGCATGATCAGTATGCCAACATGAAAACCCAGCCTCTTGGACCACTGTCCTGTAATATAAGAAACTCTGGTGATACGCCTTCCGTGTGCGGTCACTCAGTGAGGCACCTACCAGCCCAGCTAAAGCGGGGCTCCAATCTTCCACAGTGATGGTGGGAACACCGTCATCCGGTCCTCCGCCTCGGGATGATACCTCCGGAATTCCTGCAGCTTAGAACGAGACAAAGCATCAGCAGCATGATTGTCAACCCCTGGTATGTTTGCTGCCTTGAACATCAGATTCAATTTCAAACATGCCAACACTAGGCGCTTCAGTAACCTCAAGTCATGCCTACAGGTAGCCCCCTGGCGGTTGATGGCTTCCACCACGGACATGTTGTCTGACCAGAATATGACAAACTTATTCCTGAAGTGCTCCGCCCAAATGGTCACTGCTACTAAAATTGGAAACAATTCCAAAAAGGCTATGTTCTTAGTCAAACCACTCCTATGCCACTCTTCAGGCCATTTGGCCCCGCACCACTGAGTTCCCAGTATAGCCCCAAATCAATGCTGCCTGCGGCGTCTGTGAATAGTCCCAATTCAGAGTTAGGCACTGGGGAAGAAGGCCAAACCACGGCTCCATTAAAGTTCATAAGGAAGTCGCGCCATACCCTCAAATCCTCCTTCACTTCAGCTCTGAGGCGCACCTAGTGGTGCTTCTGAGTTAGGTCCACCATCGCCCTGGCTATTGATCTAGAGAAGGGGCGGCCCATGGGGATTATCCTGAGAGCAAAGTTCAACTGGCCCACTAAAACCTGCAATTGGTGCAATGTAACTTTGGGACCCGCCAGCGCTGACTATCGCTTGGGAAAAGGCCTGCACTTTGTCAGAGGGCAACCTACACTCCCCCGCTACCGTATCAATCTCAATCCCAAGGTAGTCGGGCCCACTGTCTTGCCTGGGGCCAAAGGGATATTGAATTCCTTGAACATGGCCACTAGCTGTTCTAATGCCTGATGACATGTCGTTGAGGCCGCTGGTCCTATCACCATGAAATCATCCAGGTAATGCACCACCTCGCTGTGCCCTGTCCTGTATGAAAACAACCACTGTAGCATACAACTGAAGGTCTCAAAATATTTGCAAGAAACAGCGCACCCCATAGGCATACACTTATCAAAGTAAAATTGGTGATGTAACTGAAAACCCAGTAGGTGATAATCCTCAGGGTGCACTGGCAACAGGCGGAATGCTGACTCTATGTCGGTCTTGGCCATAATGGCGCCCGGGCCTAGGGTCCTCACTTTACTTAACGCTTCATCAAATGAGGAGTAGGTCACCGAACACAGGGCAGGGGCGATAGCATCGTTCACAGACTCTCCCTTTGGGGCAGACAAATTGTGGATCATCCTCAATTGGCCCGGTTCCTTCTTAGGTGCCACCCCCAGCGGAGAGCACACAAAACCAGGGAGCGGAGGGGCAGGGAAAGGGCCCGCCACCCGCCCCAGACTATGCTCCTTCTCAACCTTGGATTCCACTACTGCCGGCTGTGTCCTGGCAGACAACAAGTTATTACAGTACCCCACCGGACGGACGCCCTGGGCTGGGATGCGAAAGCCTTCGGAATACCCCAAGTACAACAATTTGGCTGCAGACCGGTCTGGATACTGATTTAGCCAAAAAGTCAGTCTCCCAATGTCCACCGGAGTAGGCAGCCTATGGCTGAGGAGGCTTAACCTCCTTGCCTCCTCCTCCCCTTTCTTTGGACTTTTTAATGCACTTGAATTCGGGGTGTGAAGGGTGACCGCAAAAGGAGCACGCATGCCTAAATCTGCATTTCTCTGCGGACCAGGTGCACGCTTTCTTATTAAAGGCCCAGCAAGCCCCCCTCTTTTCCCCAGGCCCCCCTTGAGCAGTCCGAAAGGGCTGCCTGTAACTCTGTGCACCCCCTGTCTTACCATTGAGGCTTTCCAGCCACACATTAACCTCTACCTGGTCCCAAGCCCATATCCGGGTCCTGTACCTTCTCCCACCTGAAATCCCTATCATAGTCCAGCCACGCTGTACCCCCATGCGTCGTGTGCGCCTTCAGAATCTTATGCATATAAAAGATCAGGGACCCTGCCAACTCTGGTTTCTTCTCAATGACCACCGTCATGAACACCTGAAAGCCAAAGAGCCAATTCGTAATAGTTTCCTCTACCCTTGGTCTCTTGTCCCTATATGAGCTGTCCTTTCCATCCTTGTCCTCAACATCCAGTCTCTTCGGTCTTATCAAGGCGAATATATCTACATACTCTCCCTTCCAAATCTTCTCTCTCATTTCCAAAGACACGTGGGTAGCTAGACGGCCCGGTTTAGACAACACATACCCCCGGCCCCCTCCAGTCTCACTGTTCCCGCCCTCAGGCTTACCTCCTGAAGAACTGGGAGTATTCAAAGGGGGCGCGGTTACTTGAGGCGCCGCCGGTATGCCCACGGATCTTGCTTTCAACAATATAGCTAACTGCTCCCTAATTTCGCTGAGGGGACCCTCCTCAACTCTCTCTGGGGCCCAGGGCGCGGATGCTGCTGCTGCAGCTGCTACTGACGGCAAGGGCTGCGAGACCACTACACTCGGCGCAGCCCCTGCTCCCCCACCCCATGAGGTGCCGGCACCAGGGTCAAAGCCTTTAGAGTGCCTAAAATCTCATCCAAGGGGCCCCTAGCTGATTTCCCCCCCCCCCTGGCTGCAAAGGAAGGGGGGCGCTCGCGGTAGAGTCGCGCTTAATATCCCAGGAACTGGGGCCGAACCCAGTGCTGCAAGGGCACCCCGAATCTCTTCTAAGATCCCCTCAGATGGACTCGCAGCAGGAGGCACTGTTGGGGCACTAGGCGCGCCGCAAAGCGGGACTGCGGGCAACTGCGGCGAGGGAAGGGGGGGGGGACTACAGTAATCACCGGCTCCAGGGGTACATTAGCTGGATGAGTGACCCCGGTACCCTTACCGCCCACCTTCTTTTTATGCGTGCTCTTCCCCCCTGGCTTTTGCACTCTGGGATTTTTCTTTAAGGGTGGGAAGGCTTTCTTGGGAGGGACCCCCTGCCTACGCGGGCGCTCGATGCATACCGGAGCCTCCCCTTCTGGCTCAGAAGGAAGCTCCTCCACTTCCCCCTCGCTGCTCTCATCGTCCTTATTGAATTTTTCTAACATCAGGGTAGGCAGTTGTGCAATCTCGGGATCTTTGCCCTTTCGTTTATGACCCTGCCCCCCTCTGGCCGGCATGACTCTAGCACGCTACTCTGACCGTGATGAGCCCCGCGCCCACCGTCCCGCACGCTCCCCACCCCTACCACGTCGACAGGGGACAGTGCCGGAGACCCCTTGACCACGCTCAGGTATCCCGTGAGTGAGCGCGGGTCCCCAAGACGCCCTCTCTGCCGAGGACCGGTTCCGAGTGAGGGAGGGCAGGAAAGCCTGATCTCTGGTCCCCCGCGCCCGCCCACAGCCAAAAGAGCCCAGACACCACACCTGGCGAGCTGGTTGCTCTCTCCGCCTTGAACCGCTGCTGCACACGACCGCCGCCTGATAACACCGCGATGGTGACGCGGTGTGGGCCGGGGGGCCGGGCCCTAAAGGCGGGCTCATCTAGCCTCGCCCTTCGTAAAGAAATAGCAAAAAGAGGGGGACGTTCCTTGCAACGCACACATAGTCCTTCCTCCCTTTCCATCTCAGTGAAATGCAACTGCTCTTTCTACAAACATAGTGGTACATTTTGTGCTCTCAAGGTAAGGGGTATTCTTTCCCCAAACCTTTTAGCTTCAGCACACGGAGGACAAATGCCAATTCACGAGCCCAGTAGAATAAATATCTACAATTCCCCTCCCAAAACACACTGTGCAGAGGGTTTTTTTCTAAATCCCAGGTGTGAAGACAGCAGCAATTTTAGGGCAACCTTCCAGCTCTAAATCAATGAACACACAAAGATTCCGATACAATTCAACTAATCCACAGGAAAAATAGCTGATTTTGAAATTCTAAGGAAAGGTCACTGACAAGAGATGATTGCACACATGCCTCCAAAGACTAAGAGCAGCATGTAAGAAAATCTTTGGCTCTGACCAGGGCACAAGTCGTAAAAAAAGAAGTGGGGGGACGCTGTCACCGGAAGTGACGTCACAACAGGAAGTGACATCACGAAAGGTGCCGAGCTCCTCATCCCAGAGAGGCCAAAGAATGAAGTCCAGCTGTTTGGCAGGGGGGATGGCGTCCCCCGGTAATATAAGTGGGGGGACGCTGTCCACCCCGTGGTACCCCAACTCGAGCCCTGGCTCTGACACAGGAAGATAGCAGAATAGATTATCGTTTGCATGACTCTCCTCAGTGGTATCACCATGCTCTGCGGCAGCACAAGTCCAACTAAACTCAGCAGCGAAGAGTCTGTGATGCTATTTAATGGACAACTTCTACAGCTCTAATTACAGGAACACTGTGTCCCTGTACCAGTTATTGTAAACACCATCTTTGGGGGCACAAAAGCGGAAGTCAGAATTGAGAATGTTTCTCTTCTGTATGAGGAGCATGTGTATACAGAGGATATATATTTTTTTATTCTGATATCTGTACTTTACCTGTTGTGTATCTTTGAAAGAATCCTCTACTGCTGCTGTCCCCACTCTACACGACAAGGGTAAGGGAAACCTTTGGCCTGATTTGCTCAGCGCGACATTAAGAGAGCGCGCCCCTAGGACCCGACCTTCCCGGTTCCCGCCCCTCCTGCTGCAGGCATTCGGCAGGAGGATCGCCGTGAGGCCTCGGACCGCCCAAGTCCTTCAGGGTTGCGAGTGACGCACTACCGGTCGGGGGAGAGGGGAGGCGGAGATTATGGCCTATTTAGGGGCCCGGGTCAGTGATCTTGGCCTCTTTGTCCCCCTTCTCCCCACATCGGACGGCTGTGCTGGCCTGGGACCGGCGCCTCCCCCCTATATCCTTAGCTAAAGTATAAACATGTGAATAGTTTGGGCCCATCATCTGTCCCGGATCGTGTGAGGAGGCGCGGTCGGCGGAGGAGGCGAGCCGGTGACGATCGCGGAGCACGGAGACAAAGGCGACGGTCCTTCCAGCGGTGACCCGGCAGGTCAGGTAAGGGGTGCGTGTGGCTGAGGGGGCTCGTTCGGAGCGGCAGGGAGCGGGAGCTGTGGGGCATTTCAAGCTCTTTAATTTAACCGGCCCCAATCCCTTGTGGCTGCGGGCGGGGGCATTTAGTGCACGTTTTCTCTTGCTGGCTGTGTCGGGCGCCGGGGGAAGGTCAGCGGGTGGGAGCGCGAGCAGCGCACTGTTTGGCGGGAAATTTGTTGCGGGTAGCGCTGCGAGTGAGAATGCCGCCCAAAAGATCGAGTCATAAGAGGAAGGATGGCGAACCCGATATCGACCAAATGTTGAAATTGATTTTGTCGAAACTGGGCAGCAATCATGAGAGTAGCGACGAAGAGGAGACAGTGCCTGAACAACCGGTATCAGAGGGCATAGAGCGCCCGCGTAGGGAGGGGGTACCACCAAGGGCCGCTTTTCCCCCATTAATCAAGAAACCTAGGGTCCCAAAGAAAGCGAAGAAAGGGGGCAAGGCCAGCGTAGACAGGGCTAGCGACAGTGGCAGATGAGCAGCGGGGGTCGAGAGTCCAGTAGGTCCCGCCCTTCCGATCCCTGTAAGCGTAGTGCCTTCGCCCATAACAGATCCAGTAGTTAATGCGGCGGTTCCCCTAGGGGATCCTGTAGGATCAGCGCTAGCTGAAATTAGGGAGGCATTAAGGGTATTGGCCCCTGTCCAGACTCCGGCGCAGCCACCAAAGATAGCACCACTCGCTCAAGGAGCGGCTCCGGACCCCACAGCGGAGATTCTGGCGACGGTAGCCACCTTGGTCAATCAGCTGACAACCCCCACGACTCAGCCCATAGCGGGTAGTGCAGCAGTAGCTCCTTGGGTACCCCCGAAATCAACAGGACGCGTTGGTGAGTATTCAAAGGCAGTTAACACTCCTGGTGGAAGCGCGAGGCAAGGCCCCGGTGGAGTCGGATCCTATCCCCGCTGCGGTAGCAGGCCCCATAGGACCCATAGGAGGTAAGATGGGGGGGCGAGTCCAGCAAACCTCTGGAGGGTACGAGCGGTGTGAGCATTGTGCAGGGTAATGTGTTGTCTCAGCCCGGGGCATTAGCCACCCATATCACTAGCGAAATAAAGGAAAAAATTTGGAAGGGTGAATATGTAGTTATCTTTGCGCTCATCCACCCAAAGAGGCGGGATGTGGAGTATAAAGAAAGGGAAGGAAAGGAAGGGTCTTTCAGGGATAGGAAACCAAAGGTCGAGGAGTCTTTCACCAATTGGCTGAATGTCTTTCAAGTTTATACAACAGTTATGCTGGAAAAGAAACCAGAACTGGCTATATCCCTAGTGTTTTATACGAATAAGATCCTGACAGCCCACGCCACCCTGGGTGGGACAGCAAGGTTTGATTATGATAGGGATTTTAGGTGGGCAAAGGCGGCTAATCCGAGCATAGGGTGGGACCAAGTAGAAGTGAATGTCTGGTTGGAGAGCGTCAACAACAGGGAGCATCACTCCAAACAGCCCTTTCGGACGTCTCAGGGAGGCCCGGGAGAAAAGAGGGGAACCTGCTGGGCGTTCAATAAAAAGATGTGCACCTGGCCTACCGGGCAATGTAAATTTAGGCATGCCTGTTCCTTCTGTGGTCACCCCTCTCATCCAGAGTTCAAGTGTGTCAAGAAGACAAACCAAAGAGTTGGGGTGGAGGCAAGATATCAAACCCCCACAGCAATGAGTTGCCTACACCAGTAGACATTAGGAGATTGGGTTTTTGGCTTAACCAGTATCCCGACAGGTCAGCAGCCAAAGTTCTTTTCTTGGGTTTTTCTGAAAGTTTTCACATCCCAGCTCAAGGTGTGGCTCCAGTGGGGCAATGTAACAATTTGCTTTCAGCGCACAGGCACCCCACAGTAGTGGCACTGAAAGTTGAAAAGGAGCGGGCCTTGGGGCGGGTGGCGGGTCCCTTCCCCTCCCCCCCTCTGGAAGGGTTTGTGTGCTCCCCACTAGAAGTGGTCCCAAAAAAGGAGATAGGACAGTATAGGATGATACATAACCTTTCCGCTCCTTGGGGGGAGTTAGTAAATGACGCCATCGATCCCTCCCTGTGTTCTGTGACTTACTCTACCTTTGATACCGCCTTACAGAAAGTGAGGAGATTAGGCCCGGGAGCAATGTTGGCCAAAACAGATATAGAGTCAGATTTCCGCTTGTTGCCTGTGCATCCGAGTGATTATCATCTACTGGGGTTCCAACTGAATCATCAATTTTATTATGATAGGTGAATGCCAATGGGGTGTGCCATTTCATGTAGATACTTTGAGACTTTCAGCACCATGCTTCAGTGGGTATTTACCTTGAGAACGGGCTTTGAGGAGGTGGTCCTTTACCTAGACGATTTCATGGTCATGGGCCCGGCCGCTTCCGAGGTCTGCGCCGGGGCCCTGAGGGAGCTGGTGGCCCTGTTCCAAGAGTTTGGGTCCCCCTGGCACCGGGTAAGACAGTGGGCCCTGACACATGCATGACCTTCTTGGGCATAGAGATAGACACTGTGGCAGGTGAATGCAGATTCCCCCTCGACAAAGTGAGGCAGCACTGGCAGGACCTAAAGTGACCTTGCACCAGTTACAGGTATTGGTAGGACAGCTCAACTTTGCGCTGAGAATCATTCCCATGGGGCGTCCTTTCCCCAGGTCCATCGCCAGAGCCATGGGCGGGCTGTCACACAAGCATCACCGGGTTCGCCTGAGGGCAGAAGTGAGGGAGGATCTCAAGGTGTGGCGCGAATTCCTGAGGGACTTCAATGGTAAGGTGGTGTGGCCCGCGCCGCAAGTTTCTAGTACAGCACTGGGCTTGTTCACAGACTCAGCAGGCAGCAGTGGATTTGGGGCCATCCTAGGACACTCATGGTGCGGGGCACAGTGGCCCTCAGAGTGACATGAGCTAAGTTTGACAAAAAACATAGCATTCCTGGAACGGTTTCAGATTGTAGTAGCGGTGGCAATTAGGGCTGACCGATTTAGGAACAGGTCGGTGGTCTTCTGGTCAGATAACATGGCAGTGGTTGAAGCCATCAACAGACAGGGGGCCTCTTGCAAGCACATTTTGAGACTCTTGAAACATTTAGTGTTGGAATGTTTGAAATTGAACTTGAATTTTAAGGCTATTCACATACCAGGGGTGGATAATCATGCCGCTGATGCTTTGTCTCGTTCCAAGTTGCAGGACTTCCGGAGATTTCACCCGCAAGCGGAGGAGAGAATGACAGTGTTCCCTTCGTCACTGTGGTCGATTGGAGCCCCGCGTTAGCGGGGCTGGTAGGTGCCTCATTGAGCGACAGCACTAAGAGGGCTTATGAATAGCATTTCAATTCATACCGGTCGTTTGCAAGACAGGCAGGCATCACAGACTTGTTCTCACAGGAGGCAGTGTATGGTTTCCTTCAGCTCTTAAGGGATCAGGGCAGGACAGTCACCTATGCGTGGGCACATGTTTCATCGGTAGGTTTCTTCGCTAAACTGGCAGGGCGGAGGGACCCGAGCTCATCCTTTGTGGTGAGGAAGGCTTTGACCGGATGGGCCAAATTAGAGGGGCCCAAGTGGGATCACCGGAGGCCCCTAGACATAGCAACTTTATCTAACATCTTAGCCGCCCTGCCCAAAGTGTGTAGTTCTCACTTTGAGTGTGCGCTATTCAGGGCCTCCTTCTCTTTGCCTTTTTATGGTGCCTTCAGACTGAGCGAACTGGTGGGGCCTTCTAGGCAGGACCAAGGGATGGGCTTGCAGCTTCGAGATACCTCTTGTTCCCCGGGGGGACTGGAAATCATCCTGAAGAAGTCCAAAACTGATCAGGGTGGGAAGGGAGCGATTATCAAATTGACTACGGCCCCGGGTATGACAGCTTGCCCCGTGATCCTGTTGCGGGCATATTTGGCATTGCGCCCGTCTAACGGAGGGCGGGCCTGGTTTATACATGAACAGGGCCATTGTCTGTCCCAGTACCAATTCAGGGCTGTCCTGGGTCTAGCCTTAAGGGAGTTAGGCCTGGAGGGAGCGGGGTACTCCTCTGACTCTTTCAGGATTGGGGCGGCCACCTTGGCTGCAGGGGCAGGCCTGTCGTCTGACGCAGTGAAACAAGTAGGGCGATGGGCATCTAGTTGCTTTGTGAGGTACATCAGACCAGAGCTATTGTGATAAATGGTGTATATAATTTTGAAGCTGGTTGTTAACTTTTCCATTTCCATCCTATCCAGTAAGATGACCGCGAAGGTGGTATGGGTTCTGGGACACTCGTTCGTGCGGCGCGCCACGGTGCGATTGCAGCAGAGGCGAGTCGTGAAGCCGGCAGGCTTAAACGGGACGGAATTTCTGTGGAGGGGCGTCGGGGGCTTGCGAATTCGGCACCTAAGACTTCTGGTGGAGGAGCTCAGAGAACAAGAGGGGCAGAAAACCCCGGATTTGGTAATCATCCACCTGGGAGGAAATGACATGGTCGACAGGGGCCGTCTGGCAGTCAAGGAGGCACTACTGACCGAGTTTGCATGACTAGGGCGGATCTTTCCTTCGGCGACAATTGCATGGTCGTGCATTATTCCACGCAGGACCTGGGGCCCCAGAGTGCGGGCTAGATCATTGAACGTTTCAGTTAGGAGACTCAACGGGGAGTTGGCCAAGTTGTGCTCAGTGAAGGGCCGCTTGCGTCTGATTCCACACAGGATGATCTCTGGAGAGGCAATGTACCACCAGGATGGTATACATCTGTCAGACTTGGGCACCGATGCCTGGATCAATGGATTATGGTCATTTGTACTGAACGCAGGTGGGGAGGGTGACAGACCGAAGGCCCTTGGTCACCCTTGTGGCGGAAAAGAGACCTGCGAACACTGACATTATCTCACACGATGGGTGGGGGTCCGCCCAGCGGACTCCCCAGGCCAGCACTGAGGGGGGGGGTGCGGGGGGGGGGGACGGTGAATCCCATCATCCCTCCGTGGCGGCGGTTACAAGTACAAGTTACAAGTAAGATGATGGAATCCCACCCGCCTGACTTAGATGTGGGCTGGCTGAACCGCTGTCTGCAACAACAGACTGGCTACCGCCACGTAAGTGGCACACCTCCGTATGCACAGCCGCCTCCTCTGTTGGCTGACAGTACTCTGTTGGCCTCAGTGCGCAGATTTGCGCCGAGCCTATTTGGATTTTCCCGTTGTGCTGACATTGTCCTAGTGTGGGATTCCAGAGTGAGTCCCTAGTGAAGTAGAGTGGTAAGTAATACTTATTAATGTGACAATACACATGTTGAGTTTGCTGCAAAAATATATGTAGGTAATGTGTTATGCCCCCTTTTTTACACATAGCATAGCACACAAACATACACATACTATTGAATGTACAGCCCCTGGCACCACAAGCACAACACCCACAACCACCACAATAAATAAATATTTTCTCAAGTGTCAATACAGATGTGTTCATTTTACCTTGATACGTTGTAAAATAAACACTGCTACATTACACATAATAGAAAAAAATTGCATGCAAGAGCACTATATACAAGACAGGAGGCTAAAGCAATTGTCAACACACACATCATAGAAAGACAAGTATCAAAGAAGCTTACCCTAGAATTGGGGAAACTGAGTTGATTAGCGTCATGAGCAAGTATAAGCAGCAACAGAAGGACGTAGACAATGGGGTTCAAGATAGAAACTAAGTGGGAAACCAACAACAAGGAGAGTCTCTACCTCAAATACTTCGCCTCTGCTGACTCAAAGTAGGAGGTATCCCGCCACAATTTTCTCAACAGAAAGGCACATCATGATTGTTCGGGCGCTAATCTTGGCTGGAATCTCACTGACAGCCGCATCTGCCTATGACGCCGTCGACACGGGTGAAAAATCCTGTCGGAGTCAGCGGCTCTTGGCATATCTTTTGTCCACAGAGCTGCCAACATCAAAATAGAGTAGACGCAACGTAGCAGGTGGCGACACCGTCTAACAAGTGATAGTAGGGCCAGATCAGTCACAATCTAAATCAGGCCCTTGTTTTGCTGCTGCACCTATTCTGTAGGGGTCTGTAAGACACATGTACTGCTGTTTCCCCTGCTGCCCCAGAGGGGTGTATCGAAAATGATCCTACAGCACCTGTTCAGTCTAACTGTGCGAGAATTATGCACTGCTGCCGCCAAGCAGAACGCTGTTATGTTTCATATAGGTACCCCAATACAGGCTCAGGTAGAAACCTAACCTTTCACCTATATTCTCTCCTACCATTACATTACATAATGGTTCTTGGCAATGATTTTTTACCTAGTTACGGTATTGCTTAAAGGATGTGGCATTTTTCCCTGAAAACTAGTTTCAACCATTATTTATGCGGATCCTTGGAATCTCAGCAGGACTACCATCTTCAGCATAATAACTATGTAAAAGGGTCATTCCTTCCGTCATCCTAAGTCCGACATGACACAGCAAGGTAGAACCCCTGAGGGTACGACTTTGGGTATAGTACATATACAACATATCTTTGCTGAGGCAGGGAGAGGAGAAAAAGAACTTCCATGCAGACACACTGATGCAAGACGCTGAGGTTCCTGCACGCAGACACTCTCAGTGGTCTGACATCCCTTAGTGGTCTGACTTCTCGAGACCAAGACGAGGTCCCACAGTCTTTCACTTCAGGTAATGGGGTTGACTTTATCCTAGAGGGATTCTTGGATTTACGCCTACATACAAGCTAGGTACACTTCGGTACCTCTAGTTAGGGTCGCATCATAAGAGTACCCATTTATTTGTCATGTATTTTTATACCTGCCTGTATTCATCGTTTTAGCACTATGGTAGAAATCTACAATCCTTTAACTTTGTTGGTGCTTATAATCATTTATATTGGTTTCTGTCTAATGGTTGTTTCAGCACATCTATTTTACACTAGAAATATGCTGGTTCAATACGTGCTTATTGAAAAACGTCCTCACCGTTTATTCTGTGTATCTCTCTGAGACAAAGTGAGCGTGAGCGACTGAGCGAAAGATATCGTACTGTTTCCACAATCCCCGATGGGACAGAGTTGTCATGTTCGATAGTTGCCAAGAACTATTCTCTCCTAGTTAAGAGGGGTTTCTAGTGGCACTGTGAGCTAGCTGGTATACAGGCGAACATACTCAGTGGGGGTGTCTGGAATCAGTCTGGACACCAATCCCATCGTCTATGTTGTCTAAACGCACAGATCATATAAAGGTTTATAGGAACTTCATGACAATGCATGTAGCATAAACTGGCGCTATTGTAACTTTTTTGTATGGGTCTGGGAAAAGCATACACAACTGTTGCCATGCTTCCCTTGGAAAGCCCAAGGGTAGCTTGGTGTGGCCATGTGTGAGAACTATCCACAAGGCTTTTGCTGTGTTTTCTAAGGAAAGTTTACACAGCTGCTGCCTGACCTGCCCTGCAGTGTGGAATACTTGTGTAGGTAAAGCAAATGAGCAATTACTAACATACGTTTAAAAAAACTTAGTAAACTATTAAGTTAAAATCTAAATAAACAATGTTGGTCCTTGCCCTCGCCCTCTCAATGGTCCATTCTCAGAAATTCTCCTTTGGTGATGCCAGAAGAAAGAATAAAAGGAGGAAGTGCAAGTCTAGTCTTTAGAAAGTCATTCGCTCCTATCAATCGCTCCATGCATACACACAGAACACATGGACCCATCGCACTGGGGGGAAAAGCAAGTACTGCCCTGTGGAGCAGAAGGAATCTGGAGAGGGTAGAAGACCATACAAATGAGCCAAGTCCATTCAACATTTGTACACCAGCGTTATTAGTACTCAACATTCAAGGCAAGCAGTATTCGGACTTTTAGACATAGTACACCATTCCCTCATATTAAGGCTCATTTCCAGCTGCAACATAAGCACTAGAAGTGGGAATGAAAGAAACAAGAATGATAGATCACATAGTGGGACAGAGACCAATGAAATAGGGTTAACAATTCGGCTAGAACAATGTCCGGGATGGTAATGGGACAACATTGCTAATGGAGGAGACGCACTGCTCTGCAGTCTTGCTTGAAAATATCCTACAGTTAATTGCATGTCTCAAAGACATGTATAAGTATGAGCCAATCACCCCAACCGTGATGGAACTACACTGCCTGCACCTCCAAATCATAGGTGAGTAGCCACGCTATAGAAACTCCTGATTGAAACCTGCACAGTCTTCGTGATAGGCTACAACACATACATGGCCAGCAAACTCATCATCACTACAAACTGGGCAGACACAAAAACTACATGAAGGGGACAGCGCCACATAAGAAGTAAGGACATTGTCAGCCTGGAAAACAAAAAGGCAAAAAGAAAAAAGAGAAAACCAGACGGTAAACCATCTCCAACTATACTCACAGAATCCCGAACAAAACCCCCATCATCGGGACTACCCAATCCCTTGGCAAGTTCAGAAAGAAGATTAATAGTCACTTCTTCAGAGAACACTACATCGCTACACAATGCGATTCATCACCCACAAATATCTTGCTTCATTGTAAACAATCCTGAATCATAACTCAGGGCTCTCACCCTTGCTTGGCATTCATTTACATCCAATTAGTTTTGCGCTCTACAAATACCTATGGATACAATGCTGGACTAAAACATCCTCTGGGGGAAGTGGTGGGAGAAATAATACACCCTGAAAAACATGAAAAGGAGGCTACTGAAAGGTAGAAGTATTCGACATTTAATGCACGTTTATACTTGTGTACAACATACCTGTAGCACTGTAAAAACTGCAATTCAACCTGTCAAAATAAACACCTTTGACAGGTCAAAACCTTGCTTTTAAATAGTAGTAAGTGAACTCATATGTAGGCCTTGTAGCCCACAAGGCTGGTTGGACAGTATTTAAAAGTAAGACGCCTAGACATTTACTGTTCAAATGTCCTTACAGCGACTACCACCCAAAAGCTATTCACTGACAGACCTAGCTGTCCTATGTAGAAAACCTGAGTAGAGCTAAAAATACCAATAGGGTCTCTCAGCAAAGGGAATAACTCTAAAAATAATTAACCATTTTTAATAATTAAAAATCTAATTCAATAGTGGAATTTGATTTTTAATAACATTAGTTGTCTTTTTATTAAAATTAAAATAATCGAGTAATACATAATGAATGAATTAATAAAGGGTTTCCCTCCTTCTCCTCCTGTGCGTCCAGACACTCACGTCTAATGCGTGCTCTTGCCCGCCCGACTACCTCATTTCTGGAATCTGCGATGAAACGCTTTTTGCTCCCGTTTTACCTCCCGGCAGATTCTGAAAACGCTGGAAGGATATTCTGCCAGGTGCCAACAGCGTGCCTTGGCAGCCTAGGGCATTGCCGCATTTCATTTTCTTCACCGTCTGCTGCCCGTAGGGGCTGATTGAATGTGATCCTTTGTGGCCCCTAGAGTCAGGGTATTATCGCCCCTTTCCTCATCGCCTGCCTGCTGATCTCCAGGGAGCTGGGGCGGTGGTGAAAAATGGTCCTTTGTGCTGTGGGAATTACGCAAGTCTAAGTCAATGTTCAAAATTGGGACTTAGATGAAGACCATAACTCGAAGTTGGAGGCGGCAGGTACACAGAGTGGTCACCTTCGTGGTCAGAGGGATGAGGTAAGTGCTGCAAAGGGCAGTATAGCGGTCACCAAGTGCTTTTTATTTCTCTCTCATTAGATATGTAAACTCTGAAGACTAGAACATTTCTATTGACTGATTGACTGACTGACTGACAGATGTATTTGTAAAGCACTCAATTGCCAAGGAGTCTTGGCGCCGTGATAGGTTCATACTACGCCAGATGTTTTAAATTATTCAAGAGTGCTTAGGAAACAGCCAGGTCTTAACCGGTTTCCTAAAGATGTTCCTGTTGGATTGCAGTCTCCGCTAGTGGGGGAGGGCATTCCACAGCTTTGCAGCTAGATGAGAGAAGCTCTTAGCCCCCCATCTAGCCTTTTTTATTCTAGGCATGAGTACCAGCCCTGTTTTGGCGGATCTCAAGCAACGCAGAGGATTGTACCAGGAGAACAGTTTTTAGATGTCAATAGCACCACCTCCGTATAACGCCTTGTGCACTAAGCAGAGGTAATTGATTTTACTCTTTCAGGGATGGTAAGCCAGTGGAGCTGTTTGATGCTGGCAGACGTGGGATAGTATTTAGGAAGAGTGAGCAACACACGGGCCGCCGCATTCTGTATAGATTGTAATTTTGCAGTTTGACCTTTGTCTATACCCAAGTATAATGCGTTCCCGTAGTCAATACGTGAGAGTACCAGGGCTTCAATTACTGTTTTCCTTTACGTGAAAGGGATAAACGGCAGAATTTTGCATAGAACTTTCAGGGTGAAAAAGCAAGCAGAGGTTAGTTACTTGGTTGATTTGCTTTCCAAGCTTTAGTTTGCCGTCAAATATAAAACCTAGATTCTTTGCCTTCATCACCGGAGATGGACACGGGCCCGCCTCCGCCGGCCACCAATGTGGAACCCAGATTGAGGGCACCTTCCCAAACTCAATAACCTCAGTTTTATCCGTATTAGGTTTAAGGAAGCTGGCATTCATCCAGGCCATGACTGCAGTCCGACAACCACAGAACTAAGACGCTGTAATGTCCACCCTCTGCGAGAACACCACTATCTGCGTGTCGTCAGCATAAGACACCAAATTGAATTCATGCTGTTTAATTAGTTTAGCAAGAGGGGTAAGATAGATATTAAAAAGTGTGAGTGTTGGTGACAGAGCTGACCACTGCGGGACTCCACAAGGAAGGCACAGGTTTGCAAACCTTCCCAGTGGATCAGTTGTTCCCTGGAAGCCAGAAAGGATGACAGGAGAGCTAGAGCCGTTCCTCTAATACCTGCAGTCTTCAGCCACTGCACCAACACCGTGTGATTCACGGTGTCGAATGCTGCCGATAGATCTAGCAGGATGAGGATGGCTCTGAACTCCTCCCCCCCCCCCATCCACCACTTTGCGAATTTCATCTGTCACCATTATCAAAGCTGACTCGGTGGAATGTCTTGCTCTAAAACCATGTTGGGATGAATAAAGAAGTAGGCCATCATCAAAATAATTAATATGTTCTATAATAATGGTCTTTTCTAGAATTTTGGATGGTAATAGGAGACAGGATATCGGGCGATAGTTCTTGGCCTCAGCAGGATCTAGGTTGGCTTTCTTAATATTCGGTCTGATACAGTCCTTTTTTAGGTTTCGCTGGGGGGCGGAGCCGTTAGGCTCCTCCTCCAGAGAAATCTGTAGTTTCTAGTATGGGTGACTTGAACACGCCTCTCTGCTTCATTGGCTAGCTCCATAAATGGAGGCTAGCCATTGGAACAGAGAGGCGTCCGTCAATGCCGGACCAGACACGGGGGCGTTCCCGAGATTCTTTGGCTTTTGCCGACGTCACGCGACGCCGGGAACGCCCCCGTGTCTGGTCCGGCCGGGCCGTGTTTGCTGCTGTCCTGCCTTGTGTCCCTCCTCCCGCCGTCCCCACGTTTCCCGCCTCCCTCCCGCCGTCCGTTCCTCTCGTGTCCTTTCCCGCCCCCCTCCCGCCCCCTGTGTCTTCTCCCGCCCCCTCCCGCCGTCCGTTCCTCTCCCGCCCCCCCCCAGTGTCCTCGTAGGTGCTGCCGCCATTTTTTTTTTTTTTTTTTAATCCGCGGCTGCCCACGCCGCACTTGTGCCAATTTTCGTGCCTCACGCCCCCTGTGTCCTCTCCCGCCCCCTCCCGCCGTCCGTTCCTCTCCCGCCCCCCCCCCGTGTCCTCGTAGGTGCTGCCGCCCGGCAGCTGCTCGGCACCTTATCTCCCTACACTGTCAGTCTGTAAAAGCTTGGCAGTCCTGTTTTCATTGTGGCAGTTTCCTAACAGCAATCCTTCATTCCAGTTAAATAAGTGAGCTCTAACTTCCCGTCCCGCCCGGGGGTTTCTTCAGCCGGCCGGCCAATCCCAGCGTGGCCGGCCGGAAGTGCCCGCCCCCCCCCGCCGCCCAGCGCGAGAAGAGGAGCCACGGCGAGCGCTGGAAGTCTGCGCTGCTCCCGGCCGGGTGACAGCAGACTGGGAGCCCAGAGAGGAACTCCCGCAGCACCCGGGTGAAGCGAGGCGGGACTGGCCTGCAGCGCTGCCACCCCGGCCGCCTCACTTGGAAGGAGGAAGAAGCGGGCGAGGGTGGGGGGCTAACCGGACAGGAGCGGAGGGCCGGCCAGCCGAGGAAGTCCAGGTGAGTGGTTCCTTTCCTGTCCCCCCTCCGCTACTGACGCTATAATTTCCTTATTTTCATCGTGGGGAGTCTTGAGCATCTCCGCTGCGTTATTTTACCAGCTTCTCAAAAAGACTTCCTTTGGTTGTACACGCTGGTCTGTACTACACTGTGCGGGCCTAGTTCCGTTTTTACAGATCACGCCACTTCACAGGCAGAGACAGAGCAGAGATCAGAGCATATGTTGCTTTTAAGATTAGCCTGAGCGGGGTCCTTATTTTTCTGAGACGTTCTGCAGAGGCCTGCCAAGCTGCTAACCGCACGGGCAGTGGGTGTGTTGTTGACCTTGTGAATCATGCGGCACCCACATTCCATCACCAGTCATGCCCCCCTGCCCCCCCCCCCCCCTCGATGCTTCAACTCGTCCGTTTGTTTGGATGCTAACACGGCACACAGTCAGTGCTATTGTGAAATGTCAGTGCTTCGTGGGGGGTCTAGCTTAAACTGCATTTCTGGTCGGACCCTTTCTTAGCATTCCTTTCTCTTTTTGACGGGTGATTTTAATGTCAGATTCGTTTTCCTTAAACAATTTGTTTTGACTTTGGCTAGAGTGTGTAACATAGCGCTTTGTTGTGTATGTAGTTGAACTTTGTAACATAGCGCTTTGTTTCTTATTTGGCTAGACTGTGTAACATAACGCTTTGTTTTCTATTTAATTAGATTGTGTAACATAGCGCTTACTTTTGTATTTAGTTGGACTTTGTAACATAGCGCTTTGTTTTGTAGTTAGTTAGACTGTGTAACATAGCGCTTGCAAGGCTGTGCCTCTCACGCTGACCCGTGTGAGTACCTACCGACCCAGGGGGGAGCGTCAGCTCTGCTGTTGGTGACGTCTACTTGCCCCTCTCTCTCACAAGGTACACAGAGTCTACTCCCCTCTCTCTGCGTCTCTTCTCTCCCTCTCTAGCTCTTCATCTCTCTTATTCTGCCTGTTTCCTGCTCGCACGCTCTCGTGCTCCCTCTCTTTCGGTCTCTCACATTGTCTCGCTCCTGCTCTAGATGTGTGTCTCTCTCTCTCTTACTCTCACCCCTTCCCATTCTGCTTTTTCTCCTTTCTCTTTAGCTCTTGTTCTTTTTTCGTTCTCACTTTATCTCCCCTCTCACTTCATTGCTATTTCTCCTTCTTTCTTTTTCTTACTCTCTCTCCATCCCTTCCTCTCCCTCCCTAACTCTTTTCTTCCCTCCCTTCGTCTCCCCCTCTCTCTCCCTCCCTCCTTCCTCTCTCCCTCCCAGCCTCCCTCCCTGCCTCTCTTTGTCCCTCCTACTCATCATCCCTCCCTCCTTTCCTCTCTCGCTCCCTTTCTTCCTCCCTCCCCTCCCTCCCTCCTTTCCTCCCTCCGTCCCTCTTTTCTTCCATTCCTCTCTCCAGTCCCCCTCTCTCAACACCTCCCTCCCTCTCCACCTCCCACCCCACCTCACTCCCTCACTACCTCTCTCCATCCCTCCCTCTCTCCGTCCGTCCCTCTCTCTACCACCCTTCGTCTCTCTACCTTCCTCCGTCCATCCCTCTCTCCCTCCCTGCCTTCCTCTCTCCCTCCCTCTCTGTCCCGCCCCCTCCCTCTCTGTCCCTCCCTCTCTCTCCCTCGCTGCCTCCCTCTCTCCCCCTCGCTGCCTTCCTCTCTCCCCCGTCCCTCTCTCTCTCCCTCCCTCGTCTCTCTCTCCCTCCCTCCCTCTCTCCATCTCTCCCTCTACCTCCCCCCTTCCGTCCGTCCCTCCCTCCCTCCCTCTCTCCCTCTCTCCCTCCCTCTCTCCCTGCCTCTCTCCCCCCTGCCTCCCTTCCTCTCTTCCTCCCTCACACTCTCCGTACCCCCCTCTCTGTACCCCCTCTCTCCCTCTCGCTCTCCCTCTCTCCCTCCCTCTCTCCCCCTCTCTCCATCTCTCCCTCTCTCCCTCTCTCCCTCCGCC
This sequence comes from Lissotriton vulgaris, assembly GCF_964263255.1. NCBI lineage: Eukaryota > Metazoa > Chordata > Amphibia > Caudata > Salamandridae > Lissotriton > Lissotriton vulgaris. The sequence goes on from NC_141687.1 coordinate 904,101,535, forward strand.
CCTCCCTCTCTCCCCTGCCCCCCTCCCTTCCTCTCTTCTTCCCTCACACTCTCCGTACCCCCTCTCTCCCTACCTCTCTTCCTCACTCTTTTGCTCTCATTCGCTTTCACCCTCTGTGTCTCGGAGACTCCCTCATGCGATCGGTCCATAAGCCTGAAGACTACTTAAGGAAGCCTGGGACCCACAATTCCCTGGAGCTCGTGGGGGATCAGTACCACTGAACCCCCTGAGATGTGAAACCGAACCCACTGCACCCTCTTATGTGTGAGCTGCTGCTATGTTACGATATTCTAAATACACCTCACTGTCTCCGAATATTACATATAAACACACATTTTGAATTTGGACGAGTGCCCCTGTGCACTGTCAGTGATCTGGCCAAAGAGGGCACGAACTACCTGAAACTGGATCATAAATCCAAGATGTTCCAAACAGGGTCCCCAAAAATACGTTTGGCCCAGAGCCCCCAAAATCCTTAAAATGTCCCTGATGACAGCGCTGTAGTGATGGACTTCCATTCCTGGAACGTGCCAAACCTGGACCATAGGGCATCCCGACTGACCATACATCCTCCTCCCGGTGACGGGATCAAGTTCCTTCATAGCTCATCCTGCAAAGTGGTTCACTTCAAGGCGTTCAGGTGCGTTCATTGTGTCTGGTGGTTTTGAAAAGCGCCAGATTAGGAATATTGGGGTTTTAAGCGTTGTACAATACAGCGCCCCTACACTCAAATCACACAAGGTCAGGTAGGTGAAAGGAGAGATGAGACTTCATGCCCATTCAATCCACAGGGTTTATTCTAATACTGGCAGCGGGAGGAGCTTGTGTACCAATTACATAGATGCCGCCAAAAGGGAACAAGCATTTACAATGCAATGGTCTCGGCATTCTTAAAGTTAGAGCTATTGGCATTGCTCATGACATTATTTTTATTTATGCTTTTGTTTTTAAAACATAAATAAATGGCATTGTCATTTACAATGCCTATAGCAGGTCATAAGCCTCCTTTTGTTGGAGTCTCCTGGCTGTCAGCAGTCAGGAGCCTCACACCTGATGCAAATGGAGCGGAGGGCTCTGTGCGTGTGTTTGGGGAGCTCTTTGCGTGTGTGTGGGGGGCTCTTGTGTGTGGGGGGCTCTTGTGTGTGGGGGGCTCTTGTGTGTGGGGGGCTCTTGTGTGTGGGGGGCTCTTGCGTGTGTGTGGGGGGCTCTTGCGTGTGGGGGAATCTTGCGTGTGCGTGGGGGGCTCTTGTGTCTGTGGGGGGCTCTTGCGTGTGTGGGGGCTTTTGCGTGTGTGGGGGTCTATTGCATGTGTGGGGGGCTCTTGCGTGTGTGTGGGGGGCTCTTGCGTGTGTGTGGGGGGCTCTTGCGTGTGTGTGGGGGGCTCTTGCGTGTGTGTGTGGGGGGGCTCTTGCGTGTGTGTGGGGGGGCTCTTGCGTGTGTGTGGGGGGGCTCTTGCGTGTGTGTGGGGGGGCTCTTGCGTGTGTGTGTGGGGGGGCTCTTGTGTGGTGTGTGGGGGGCTCTTGTGTGGTCTGTGTAGGGGGCTCTTGTGTGGTGTGTGGGGGGGCCTCGTGTGTGTGTGGGGGGCTCTTGTGTGTGTGTGGGGCTCTTGTGTGGGTGTGTGTGTGTGCAAATGCAATACGTCTCGCATTTGCGACAGAGTAAGCTATTGGCATTGTAAATGACAATGCCATATATTTATCTGTTTTCAAAACCAACACATAAATAAAAAGTTTGTCATTTACAATGCCAATAGCTCTAACTTTTCCGAAGGCGAAACCGTTGCATTGTAAATGCTTGTCTATAGCTGAGGGTAAAACCCAGTGCTAATTACCTCATTTAGAATAGGGGTAATGTGTGTGCTAATCAGGACAGAAACCAAATGCAGAATTGATGGCAGACACGGGTCCAAAGGAGATCCAGATTTAGTGAAGAGTAGTAAGTCATTGACTTTCTCTGCCACTAGAACTGAGAATTGTAACAGACGACTCTGGGAACAATTATCCTCCTGGGGATCATCGTTATTATCCCTTGCTATAGGCACATATTTCTGTAATTCATCATATACAGCTTGTACTTTATTTTGAAAAAAGGAGGCAATTTTATCTACAAAGTTTTGGTGTGGTTTGAAAAGGTTATCCTGTGGACGTTTGGCTGGCACTGCAACGGTTTTAAAAAGCTCCTTTGAGGAGTTTTCAGCATCACATATTTTGGTTGTGTAGTAAGTTACTTTTCTGTAGTAGGGGTATCTCTGTTATAGCCATAATCTAGTGAATAGTCCTGCTCATGTGCGGGGGAGCCCGGAGCAATAAAAAATAATCTCTTAAGCGGTCTTCTGTGCAGTCCTGCGTAGACACTTAAGAGAGAATTAAAGACAAATAATGCAGCCTATACATGCAAGGCTACACTGTCCAGTACTTCAACTAGAAATGCAAAGGCTATTCCACCAATATCATATTCAGTACAGTCTGCCAAGTTTCACCCATAGAGCAACTTCCCCCTTCACAAAATCCTTGAAATGATAGAGAGGAAGGGATGGACAGACAAGCCCCCCATAGGCTGCCATTATGTGGCTTAAAAAGGGTACCGTGCCTTTAAGGAAACTTTCCAGAACTCTCGGTATCCCAGAATGCACAGCAACTCCCTCCACTTTCAGTTATTTTTGGAGGTGTATAAAGCTAGACCTGTAGCATTCAGTATTTCATCCTTTTCTCCACCGGGGAGGAGGGCGGGGCTTATGACTATAATGGAGATACCCCTTGTTAGAACCGGCTGTCTCTAGTTGGCAGATGTATACACTTCTGACAAATAGGGACACACCTTTTCTAGTCAGGGCAAGGGGATCACACCCTTCGATAACCCCTAGCTTGGCAGAGCAGACAGGCTTATCTCAGAGGCTGTGTGTTAAGCAATTATGACCACATACAGTAATACAGTGAATACACTACAAATGGACACGACACAGTAGTATTATAAAAATAAGTATTTTTATATAAGGCTTAGCACAAGACCAAATAACGTCAAAAATGTACACAATCGGAATAAATACGTTGGGAAGGAAAAAGGATAGTTCAAAGGTAGTTTCTTCTTTAGCACAAAGTCTTTAGTATCAAGCAAATCTTCTTCTTGGAAACACAGTTCTTAGCAACAGGGTAACCCACACGGGGGCTACACGACGTCGAGGCAAAGTTAATCCAAAGGTTCGGCGTCGACCGCGAGGAACGCTAGGTCGAGCCCGGAGTCACACGGACCCCCAACAACACAGTACCTTTAGGAAAATGAGGTACACGATGATCAGCGGCGTCGAGCAATCCGGCGTCGCGTCTTCGGTGTCGATCAGGCCTCAGCAGGCGTCGTCGATGGTGCGGTTGCACAGAGTGAGCAGCGCTCACGGCGTCGAGAGGGCACACAGTTGATGCGATCAGCAGCGGTGCAGACACGAGGTCCTCTGGAGCTAGAGCCGTACTCCCACTCACTGGCGTTGCTGCTGGCGTCGGTCGGGCCCGGCGGCCGGTCGTCAAGGAAGCGGGACACTGGGGCCGTTACCCACTGCGTCGAGCTGGATTTGGCGACGTCCGTCGGCGTCGAGATTGCTGGTTCTTTCAGAGGTGCTGGATTCACGATTCCAGCAAATAGCACTTTAGCAGATGAAGTCCTTTAGCCCTGTGACATCAGCAGGAGACTGGCACTCTTCCAGTCCTTGGAGATTTTCTTAGCAAGCGTGAGAGTACACACACAGTTCCTCTCTCCTGGTTCCTTGGCAAACATAAAGAAGCACTGCAGGATTCCCCCCAGCAATCAGCACACTGGCAGAAGGGGTAGGCAAGTCCTCAGATCACCAGGCCTCTTGTCCTTGGTTACAGGGTTCCTTGTCAGAAGTGATCTGATTTCTTAGTTCAGGGGTCCTTCTCTTATACCCCTTTTCGTCTTTGATCCCTTTGTCCATGCCGGGGACTTTCCCAACATCCTGGGTCTGTTGTGGGTGGAGCCAGGCAGAAGCACCTGGCCTATTCACTGAGCAGGGCTGGGTCCTCAGACGCCCAGCAGGAGGTGGAGCCAGCATTGACACTGGCAGGAGCAGAGCTATCGGCCTCCTGGCAGGAGGTGGGGCGAGGATCGTCCATGGCAGGCACAGAGCCATCAGCCGCTTGGCAGGAGGTGGAGCCGGCATTGTATCAGGCCGGGCAGGCTATCAGCAACTACTCTCCCCCTACTCTCAACACAAATGTCCCACTCATCCCACACTGACTCATCCAGACCTGTGGAGCCACCCAGCTCCTGTCACACACACGCAAGACCAGCAGAAATCAGATATGGTTAGACAAGAAAATGGACACTTTCTAAAAGTGCTATTTTCAAACCCAGAGTCCAAAAACCATCCACACCAACGGATGCGTAATTAAACCACGAGTTCAGGGATACCAAACTCGACATTGCACCATGCTCCCCGAGCCAGCTAGGATCATAGCATTACTAATCCCGGCGGCCCATTCTAACTAATGGAGAGCAGGCTTTCCTCGCAATAGTGAAGAACGAAGATGGTGGTAATTCACTATTTAGGACATGCCAACTTGGTCAGGCGTGTCCTACCTTATACTTACAATGCACCCTGCCCGCGGGCCTACCATAGGGGTGACTAACAGGAAGTCAAGGGAAGGTTTTGAGGGGCTGGCAAGTAGGTATACTTGCGCAGCCTGCGTGACAGTACAAGACTGCACGTGGGTCTCGCAATGACCGACCTGTAGACATTCTTTTACGAGGCCGCTCTTGTGGGTGGCACAACACGTGCTGCAAGCCCACGAGCGGCATTTGTATTTACAAGCCCCGGCACTCCTGGTGCACTAGACTAGGGACTGACAGTAAACCAAATAAGCCAAACATGGATACAATCGATACATCAATTTAACATCGGGAGCACTTGCGCTGTGGCACTGATCAGCAGTGGCACGGCGCCCAAAGCATGTACCAGCAAAACATCGAAAAACAGTGGAGGCAAACAGAAAAAATGGAGGAGAGACTCAAGCCAATGATGTCAGGTCTAACACCCCTACTACAGAACTGGAGTTACAGGTAAGAAACTACTCCTTCTGTAGTAGGGGATCTCTGTGTATAGTCATAATCTAGTGAATAGAATGGCATGCCCATCCCCACAACAAAACCGGCGGTGGAGAAAAAAGACAACACCACTACTGTGCAAACAGATTTCGTAACGAAGCCTGTCCAACCTGAGCATCTGCTCTGGCATCAGAGTCCAGACAGTAGTGCTTCGCTAAGGTATGGACCGACTTCCACGTGGAAGCCCTGCAGATGTCTGCAATGGGAACATTACGGAGCAACGCTGTTGTAGCCGCTTTGCCCCTGGTGGAATGAGCCTTAGGCTTACCCCCTAAGGTCTTATTAGCCTTTCGATAACATAACTGGATACAGGACACAATCCACCTAGAGATGGACTGTTTAGAGGTAGCAAGACCAGTCCTGACCGACCCATAGTTGATAAAAAAATTGGTCTGACCTACGAATATCCTTGGTTTTATCCATATAGAATTTCAACACCCTTCTGACATCCAGGGAATGAAGAGACCTTTCTGCTGGAGTGGAAGGATTCTGAAAAAACGTAGGTTATAGTCTGGCTAACATGAAAATCAGAAATCACTTTGGGAAGGAACTTAGGGTGAGTACGCATCACAACCTTAGCAGCATGAAATACAGTATAAGGTTCCTGGCAACACAATGCCTGAATTTCACTGACCCTGCGGGCCGATGTAATGGTCACGAGGAACGCCGCCTTTCAGGACAGGTGCTGCAGTGAAGCCTTATGAATAGGTTCAAAAGGCTCCTTCATCAACCTGGACAGCACCATATTCAGTTCCCACGAAGGCGAAGGAAGCCGAACAGGAGGAAACACTTTCAGCAAGCCTTCCAAAAAACCCTTTATCACAGGAATCTGGAAGAAGGATGTCTGTGAAGGGCATTTCCTGTAGGCAGTCAGCGCAGCGAGATGAACCTTAACAGAATGCAAATTAAGGGCAGACTGCGCCAAATGCAATCGGTATGGAAGGATGACATCTTCCTTGCAGGTCGTCGGATCATAGTTCTTGGACGTGCACCAGATGCATAACCTCTTCCACTTGTAAGCATAGGAAGTCCTAGTGGAAGGACGCTTAGCCTCCTTCAGTATGTCCATACAATCTTGCACTATCTCAGGAGCCATGCCGCTAAACTCAGAGACGAGAGGTTGGGGTGCGCCATCTGCCCCCCGAACTTCGTGAGAAGGTCCAGCCGGCACTGCAGCCATATGTGAGGAAGGCGAGACCGGTGAAGCAAGTCCGTGAACCACCACTGTCTGGGCCATATCGGAGCAATGAGGATCATTCGCGCTCTGGATTGGGACAGCTTGATGAGCACCGCCGGAATCAGGGGAATGGGCGGAAAAGCGTACAGAAAGCTGTTCGATTCATAACGCATTCCCCAGAGTCCCCTGCTGGTAATACCTGGATGCGAAGCCTCGGCATTTGCTGTTGTCGGCGGTGGCGAACAGATCCACGTCTGGAGTGCCCCACCTGGCGAAGACGTCTCCGAGCACTTCGTCGTGTATGACCCACTCGTGGTTTTCCTGGATCCGTCTGCTGAGTGCGTCCGCATGAGCATTCTGCACACCTGGCAGATGGGTAGCCGTGATCGTCAGTCCTCTGGCTAGCAGCCATTGCCAGATCGCCTGCGCTTCCTGTGACATTGTGCGCGATCCCGAGCCCCCCTGCTTGTTGAGGTAATACATCGTGGTCATATTGTCAGTCTGTACAAGCAGAGAGTTGGTCTGGAAGGACGGATGAAAGGCCTTCAGTGCCAAGTCAACAGCTCTGAGTTCCAGGAAATTGATGTGGTACGTGGACTCCGTCGGGGACCACGTTCCTTGGATCTGTAACTGTCCGGAATGCGCTCCCCAGCCGTGTAGAGAAGCATCCGTCACAATAGTTTGCGTGGGAATGTCCTTGTGGAACGGAACCCCCTTGAGGAGGTTCTCTGCTGAACACCACCATCTCAGGGACTGCAGAGCATGCAGAGATAGTCGTATCCTGTCGTCCCAGTTCCCTCGCCTCTGGTCCCACTGATCCTCTAGACATTCCTGCAGCGGCCGCGTGTGTAGGCGTGCATGTGGAGTGAGGAAGATACAAGAGGCCATCGACCCCAGTAGAGAAGACCCCGTCCTCACTGTCGTAGATGGAACAGCCATGAGAGCCTGAGCCTTCCTAAGGATCGATAAGCGTCTCTCCTCCGAAGGAGACACGCTTGCGGACAGCATATTGATGGAGACTCCCAAGTACTATAGGCACTGGACCGGAGTCGGGACAGACTTGGACATGTTTATGTGCCACCCCAGCTGGGTCAACAGAACGACAGTCCCGTTGAAGTGCAATTGCGCTTCCTGGAAGGTGGAGGCTTTGATCAACCAATCGTCCAGGTAAGGGTAAACAAACACCTTGTTCTTTCTCAGGTGTGCCGCCACCACTGCCATGCACTTTGAAAAAGTCCTGGGCACAGACTTCAGTCCAAACGGGAGTACGGTGTATTGATAGTGATTGGTGCTGACTTGGAAGCGTAGGAACTTCCGGTGTTTCCGTGCAATGGGCACATGGAAGTACGCATTCTGCAGATCTATCGCGCAAAGCCAGTCTCCTCTTTGTAGCTGAGGGTAAATCTGGTGCAAATACAGCTTGCAAAACTTTTCCCTGCGAATCCATTTGTTTGCTTGTCGCAAATCCAGTATGGGCCTGAACTCATTCTTGTCTTTCTTGCGTACCAGAAAGAAGCGGGAGTAAAGACCCTTTCCCCTTTGAGACAGAGGGACGTCTTCTATCGCCCTTTTTCGCAACAGGGTATCTGCCTCCGCCTGGAGCTTGCGAAGTTGAAACTGCATACAAACCAGTGGAATCGCTGGAGGCGGGCTGAGAAAACGTAGACTGTACCCATTGCAAACAATATTCAGCACCCACTTGTCATGAGTAATTTTTCTACAATCTGCAAAGTAATTTTGTATGCTCCCCCCCACCGGAGCGGGTAAAGGAAGAGAGGGAAGCAGCACCTCAGGGCTTAGACCCGGCCGGGCCCTTGTTCGCGGAGGAGGACTGCTGACCACCTCTGCCCCTCTGGCGCTTTTGGAATGGCCGCCGCTGGTACTGCTGCTGCTGCTGCTGTCCAGCCTGCCGACCTTGCCCTCTGCCCTGCGCACCGTAACGCCTTTGGAACGGGCGGAAGGTCTTCCTCTGTTCCTTCGGCTTCTCCAACCCGACAGCTGTCAGGGTTTCAGCCTCCGCCTTCATGCGGGCCATCTCCTCATCCGCATGTTTGCCGAACAGGGTCGCTCCGGAAAACGGTAGGTTGGCGACCCTCTGATGCGCCTCTGGCTTCAGTGACGTTAGACGCAGCCAGGCGTGGGGTTGAAGGTTGATCCCATGGCAGTACCCGTGGGCTGCCAAGAGCGAGGAATCCGCAGCCGAGCTTATCACCTGGTTGGAGACCATCATGCCCTCATGAATGATCTCTTGGAAATCCTCCCTTCTGTCCTTGGGAAGATGTTCCAGGAACTGCTGCAGGGACTCCCATAAGGCCCGGTCGTAACGGCCCAACAGAGCCGAGGCACTCGCGGCATTCATAGAAGTGGAGGTTGTACCGCAGACTTTCCTGCCGGCCGAGTCCATCAAGCGGCTTTTCTTGTCAGGAGGCACCGTTGCAACGGGGCGGTGGAGTGCTGTTTTCTCGCCGCCGTCACTATCAGAGTCCGGTACAGGGTCCGAGCGAAGGAACGCCGGGTCTGAGTCCGGGGCCCTGTATTTCTTTTGCAGCCTGGAACGTGCCGATTTTGTAGAGGCAGGGGTGAGGAAGAGCTCCAATGCAGGTTCTTCCAGCCCTGACACAAAGGGCAACAAGGGGCAAGACAGCTGTTTCTCATGCGGGGTCTCGAAGATGACTGAGGTCGATGCTTGGTCACTTGAGTGTAATGCCCAGTTTCGCCGCCCCACGTAACAACACCTCTTGGAAGGAGACTATGTCGTCTACTGGAGACACCCTCGTCCGAGAGGAGTCCAACAATGTAGGCGAATAGTCCCGGTCACTGGACGAGTCCATGTGGCAGGACCTAGACCGATCTCTCCTTTGGCGCCGTCTGGACCGTGTGGAAGAACGACGGTCACTTCTGGATCTGTCCCTCCGCCTGGAGCAAGATCTCGACCTCCTTGGCCTCGGTTTGTCCACTGGCCGTAAAGGAAGGAGCCTAGGACGTGGAAGCCCCGTAGGTGGTGTCGGGAGATGACGCAAAGAGAGACTTTGGCGGAGGTGTCGGTGGAGGAGGAGGAGGTTTATGAGGAGGGGGAGGAGGCGGTGGTGGCGTAGGATTACGCGGAGGGTTCTTGGGCAACGGGGGAGGCGTAGGCGTCCTGGGCCGTGAAGGCGAAAAGGCATGGGAGTATTCCGAGCCCGGAGACTCTACCACTCTCCTCCTTTACTGCGCCAGCCTTGATGGGGGTGACCTAGAGGCTGACCTCGTGGACGAGCGATGGCGCGGCCACGACCGTGGGCTTGTGGAAGACGAGGAAAGGCTGACTACAGAGCCCTGGGACTCCGTCCTGGTCTTAGAACGCCCCCTAGACGTCTATTTTCTCCTTCTCGACGCTGACCTCCCCTTCGACGTCTAGCGTCTCGGCGTCGATCTTCTTCTTGACATTGATGATCTTCCTCTTCTCGACGTCGAAGATCTTCGTCTCGACGACGAACGTCGAGTAGATGCCGAACGGTGGTGTCGCCTCGACGGTGAGCGCCGGTGCCTTCCAGACCCTTCACCACGACGATGGCGTCTCGACGACGAAGCGGTCCTCGACGTCGACCTCGTCTGAGGTCTCGACGTCACTCTCCTCGACGTCGAACGGTGACGTCGCTTCGACCCAGAGCCCTGGGGAGACGGGGAGCAGACAGTGGTCATCCCTCTCGACTTCGAAGCTTTCGACGTCGACGGAGACATGGGCTGTTTTCTGGCCTTCTCTTTCCTGGGGAGCCCCCGGAGGGCAAAGTACGGGCAGAGGAAGAGGCCTCTCCAAGCCCAGACCCACCTTGATCTTGCCTTCTTTGCTCTAGTCCTCGGAGCCGAGTCTTCTTCCTGTCCTTCAGGGTCCTGTTGGAGAACTGCTCGCAGATCTCACAATCCACAGGGACATGAGAAGAAGAGAGACAGAGGATACACACCCTGTGTGGATCAGATTTGGCCTTCTTCCTGGCACACTCAGGGCATTTGTCAAATAAGGAAGGCATATCTGACAAAAGAGTGGCCAAACCCACCAGAAAACTCCAGCAAAGGGAAGAAGGAACAAAAACACGTTGAGTGAAACACTCTAAACACTTGAAAAGTGCAAAAGAATTTGACAAAAAAAACCCAAAAAGGGAGCTCAATGCTCCAGGGTCCTGCTAGCAGGAGCCGGAAAAAAGAACTGAAAGTGGAGGGAGTTGCTGTGCATTGTGGGATACCGAGAGTTCTGGAAAGTTTCCTTAAAGGCACGGTATCGCTTTTTAAGCCACATAATGGCAGCCTATGGGGGGCTTGTCTGTCCATCCCTTCCTCTCTATCATTCCAAGGATTTTGTGAAGGGGGAAGTTTCTCTATGGTTGAAACTTGGCAGACTGTACTGAATATGATATTGGTGGAATATCCTTTGCATTTCTAGTTGAAGTAGTGGACAGTGTAGCCTTGCATGTATAGGTTGCATTATTTGTCTTTAATTCTCTCTTAAGTGTCTATGTAGGACTGCACAGAAGACAGTTTAAGAGATTATTTTTGATTGCTCCGGGGTCCCCGCACATGAGCGGGACTATTCACTAGATTAGGACTATACACAGAGATCCCCTACTACAGAATCTTGGTTCTTCTGTGGCCAGTGGAAAAGAGAAGTGCCATTACGTGCTATAGAGGGCGAAGGGATCCCCACGCCCCCCCCCCCCAGAAGCGTTTAGTCACATGTCCCTGCTAAGCTAGTGAAAGGAGCAGTAAGCGAGAAGAAGATCGAAGCAGCCACCAAGGATCCAGATGAGGTGGAAAGGCTTTGTTCTTCGAGCTATAATCCCTCAATTAGGTCAGATTTCTGTCAGTCTGTCTACTACAACAAATACATAAAATAAAGAAATAAATATGCAATGGTCTTAGCCTTATAAAGGGATGTGTGGGGAAAATGTTCAAGAACAAAAGGATTCAGGAACTAGCTAATGTAATTCACATGGTCTCGCCTTCTAACTGCCACATGTACGAAGCCAGTGGTGCTAGTCTTGCAAGAGAGGACATAGCTTGGGATGCTGAAAGATATGGTTATGATGAACTTTTGGTAATCTTCTTCCCCTTGTTTGATCCGCCCTTCTCTTTTAAGTTACGATGCCTCTGATGACAAGACTGGAGTAGCTGGGGGAAAAAGGGTCAGAGGATAAGGGATTGTCCTCAAATGTTGTGGATATCTGTGTGATTGTGTTTGTATTTATATAGCGCCTTCTACCCAGAGGTCTCGTAGCGCTGTATTCATACCGCTGTGGAACCCTTCCTGGCTTTCCTGTAAGATGTCCACTCCTGGGCACCACCAAGGTGAAGCCAGGCATCCAAGCGCTGCTGGGGCCGTTGTGGAGATTAAGCAAGCTATTTCCCAGAGTCACAGAGTGGGACCCATGATTAGACTAGGCACCGAGGCGAGAATTATCAGGTCCGGGAAGATTGAGTCCAAGAGCCGCCGAGGCGGGAATTGAACCCTGGACCCGGGCCAGACCTCTGCATCAGGGTCTGCCGCTCTAACCATTGAGCCACGCTTCTCTGGCAGAGGTATAACGAAGGACACCAGTTTATCAGGACAGTATCCCCCAAGGGTGGTTCAACAAAACACGGATCTGTCTACTTCAAAATTAGAATTCTTGGCATTGGTCTATGGATCCTCACCGAAGCTAAAAGCCCTTCTTCAATTAAAAAAACTCTAGAAGGCCTTCTGGAATCAACAGTCTCAACAAAGGAGAACTTGAAATTAGAGACATGCTTTTTAAAGCACATTCTTTATGAACTAAAATCATTAAATTTGTGTATGCCCCAGTTAGTACGGCCGGTGTCCAAAGATCCTGAGCCCCAGGAGGAGAGGTCCATTAAATTTAGGGAAGTGCGGGAAAATGGCTCAAAATGTGTACAGATGGCCAATATTAGTAAAAAGATGTTATCAAGGTCGGGTGGGGAAGTAGCAGCTATTATATTATAGGGGGAGAAAGCTTCCATAAGGGAAAAAAGGTCCTAAAAAGTTCTCACATGGGTCTAGCAAGAGTACTCCATCCGGAAAAATGTCTAAGGCAGCTAGCATGAAAGTAAAGGAGGGGAAAAATAAAGGAGGAAAGTCACCAAGAAAATAAGGTACCAGGTAGGCTTTGGAGCCTAATAAGCTAGATCTTAAAGGCAAGGATGAGGACCTTATTGGACACTCTATTATCAGCTTAGGGCCACTTGTCATGCTATTCGTGACACATTTCTGGCTCCTCCACCTCCTTTATTAACATTGGAACTTATTCACACCACCTTCCTCACGTAAATAACTTGCAAACCAATTTACCGATCATCTCTCCCACTGCACAGAAGGCATGGACAAGGATATAAAGCCCCCCCCTAATGGATGAACAATAGAAATTTTGCTGCGGTCAGTTGAGATCTTTCCCCAAACTATAAACAGAGACCTATACCCTTTAAGTTTCTTCATCGACTATATTGCACTCAAGTACAGGTATTTAGGACGTGGTTGGTTTATGATTAACGCGGCCTTGGCTGTGGCTCTCCTCAAACTAGCTAAAAACACCTGGCATGCCTGTGCCTGAAGGTGATATCATTTTGGATGGAGTTTATACGTCCATACACACTATTACTGGACACATGCCACCGTTCTCCCCTTTGGTGGATCTCCTTAGGTAAATCTCGGACACACCCATTTCTCACCGGTGACTCACTCCCATGCTCTTATTACTGGCAAAATGCAAGGTGGCTTTACTTTGGGGGAGGAGACAAGGGCCTACATAAGGGGCATGGCTACATAATGTTACATATTGTCAAGAGCAACTAACAAACTATTGGGAATTGATGCCCCTGTGCTTCCGACCCAAGTACATTTGGGAACCCTTTCTTTCTTTTCTTCACCAATAGAACTCCCCTGTGTCGACTGTTGATTCAGATCCGGGGTCACACACCGCACAAGGTGAAAATTGACCAGCCTCCTTAGTGTATCAGCGGCTATAGTGCAAAGACAATTCAACTCTACTCTATGTCAATTTCTTCGCACCGACTCTGTGCAAGCTGGAGGCAATTGGCAGATATCCACTCAGTAACGGCAGCGAGACCGCATTGAAACTGAGTCGTCGGAGAGTGCCACTACCAACTGTGTATCATCTGCATATGATACTACTGTAAGCCCTCTGCTTCTGGCCACCGCTGCCAATGGTTGAACATACAGGTTGAAAAGTGCAGAGCTGAGAGCTGAGCTCTGTGGCACACCTCGATTATTGGGATGGACCATAAAGGTGAAAGGGGAGGCAGTTACCTGGAAGGTCCTATCAGAAAGGAAAGAGGTGAACCAGTAGAGTGCAAGGCCCACAATTCCTGCTTCCTCTAGTCTTTGCAGTAGGATCTGGTGAGAGACCGTGTCGAACGCGGCACTGAGATCCAAAAGGATCAGTGCCGAAGTGTGTCCAGCATCCAGTCCTACCCTCAGATGTTCTGTCACAGCTAAAAGAGCAGACTCTGTGCTGCGGCCAGGACGTAAGCCATTCTGAGAGTGGTCCAATATGTTATTCTCTTCTAAAAAACCTGTCAGGATGGAATTTATGTAGGCAAAGGAAATTGTGTAACTTCAACACTAAATGAACAATTGATTTGGTGCTCCCTTGATTTTGTATGTTTTTATGGATAAATGGCAATAAATAAATTAAAAGGTCATCAGCAAAATAGTTCTCAAAGTGAAAAGGGATCAAAGAGTAAAAAGGCGTCTGAGAAGACCATTTTTCATCCCTGTAGAAAAAACAGGGTTGAGTCTCCATCCTAATTAGATCGTACACAGTACGATTCTCTGATTGCCACTACAGCCGCCTCTTATTAGAAGCCCGATCCAAATCAGAATCAATCTATTTACTGAAAAGGGGATCCTGAATCATATCAGGATTATTTGGATGTTGTTAGGAAAGGGAAGAAAGCGAATAATTGGAAGCATCTGAATAAGTCAAATCTGTTAAAGGCTTTGGAAAATTTAACACATCAGATGAGATCACATTTAGGGATATTGACCAAGTTTCCTTCAGCAAAACCTTAAATACGAGGGAAGTCACAAGAGAAACTTCAGCTTGCCAGTGTTTGTAAAATTAATTTTAAAATGTTGAATATGAGCTTAAGGAAACTGACTTATGCTTAGTACTTGAAGTGGAAGTAGAAAACCCAGAGGCTAATAAGCCGCTCCGAATGAATAAACGCAGAGCAGCTGAATCTGTTTTTTGAGGTGGTAAGTTCACCGCCCCAAAGCCAATAAGTGGGATAAGCAAGAAAGCTTGGAAGTAATCATAACTGTCTCTCTAAGAGACAGAGGTGTGAATCTCCTCCCGTTACACAATAGATATGCTTTTCTAAGCCAACGTCAGGAGAGTGTTTCTTCATGGGTAGGAAAAGTGGGTTAGGTAGCGTGTTCGCCTGCTAAACTGGACGTTTTCTCTTGGAATGTTCATAGGTTAGGACGTCTGCAAAGGACAGTTGACCTTGCGATGGCTTGGGAGGAAAAAATGATTATCTGCTTCCAGGAGACTTGGTTAGAGGGTGAAATGATGAATAAAAGTGGTTCTAAACAATCTGCAAAACAGGCAACCAAAGTGGGGGCAAGGCGCCTAAAAGGTGGGCTTTTGACTATGGCTTCTATGAAATGTATAAAAGGAGCAAGTTGGATTTTAATCAATGATTGGCCCCAGTTCAGGCAGATTCATTGTATAGGGAAATGCTTGAGAGTTACGGGATCTTGAAAGCAATATTTCCAAAATACTCCCAGTCTAAGAGAGATCTGCAGCTAATTAAACAAATAGCGGAGTTAAGGTAAGTCTGTTTAAATGGAGACTATAAGGACGATATCCTGGCTGTCCAAACCTTTACATACAGAAATCAGAGTTGTCCGATGTACTATAGGTTTTTACAAGTGTGGTGCTTCAAACACTGTAAAAAGTTTATAGTTGTAAGAATTATGGGTAGCGATCATTGGGGCTTGCTTACAAATATCTTAGGATTCCGCTCTTTGCCCCAGGAAAACAGTCATTCCTTTGGCTGTATCATTTCTAAAGCGTCTGACAACCAGAACAGAACAGGTATATCACATGGTTAGCGCTGTACCAAGTATCAGAGTCTTTTTGTGGGACGGGGTAGTGAATGTTGAAGTGTTAAAGTGGTATACACAGCCCATCAGAGAGGTGCTGAAGTGCTTGACCCCTTCAGTTATAAAATGCAATATGGGTGCCAAAAGAGCAAAACCATCCTTGGTAAACAGCCCTGATCTGATAACCAATGTCTAGATCTGAAAAAGAAGTTGATGAAAGTAGGAACTGAAAAGTGATTTCTTGTGGGTACGAGGGAGAGAGAAATATATGTAATAAGGTAAAAAAGGAATCGGAGGCATTGATTAAAGGCAAGAAACATGATTTTTATAATGTAAATTGGGAAATTATGGTTACTGTTTTCTCGCTAAAGACATGAAAACATTTTGGGAGTTAGTCCAGGAAGGGTGCGAGGAAAGACAACCAATCTGGTGCATGGTTCTGGAAGAGGTGTGGGGGCCCAATAGGGGAAGGACCGAGGGATGTGGATACCCCTTGAGGAGGAGTTAGTGACTTTATTTACCAAGCAGTTTTTAAGTAAATCAATAACTTCTCCTAAGTTAGCAAAGGCGGCCATTATTTTAAAATCCACTCCAAAATAGTGGGCTAGCTTCTTTTCCAAGGTTTTTAATTTGAGTAACCAAAACAGGAACCTTTCAGGCTAGTTGGAAGAGGGCGATAATTAAACCCATACGTAAGAAAAAGGATACAGCAGATTCCAGCAACATTCGATTGATCAGCTTGATTGAGGCAGGGGCAGCATTATATTCTAAAGCTATTTTATTCCCATGAAGGAGTGAATAGAGTCTAGCAAGCTGGTGTCTATTGAACACGGAGGCTTTAAGCAGGGTAGTTCAAAAATAAACCATTGCTTTAGGTTGTGGCCCATTGGTCAGAAGGTAATGGAAACTTCTGGGAATTTTTTTTTTTTTTTTTTGTAGATTTCAGTTCCAACTTCAACGTAGTCAATATCATTTTTTTCCATTTGACTCAGGTGGGTCTTCAAAGAAAACTGCAAGTATTGTGGGCCAAACAACCTTACTATCAGTATGGATAAGACAAAAAAATATTAAAGTTTGGCAAGAAATTTAAGCCATTTAATTAGCAATTGGGGTATAATTCTGTGGAGGGGGTAACCTCGTATAATTATCTGGGGATGATGTTTCAGGACAAATAAAATCAGTCCTGTCACAGAGAAAATGGGGATGCTGGAGTATTGTCTGCAATTGGAAGGCTTGTTTAATTCATCTTGGAGGACCCTCCTTAATACCAGTACTCAAAGTATATAAAGTGATGGTCCCTACACAGTGTTTATATGGAGCAGAAGTAGCAAGCATTAGCTCCGATACAAACTGGGGCAAATGTGAAGGTAAATGTCTGAAAAAATTGTTGGGGTTACCAAAGGGTGCCATACGCTCGACCATAAGACTTGGAGCCGATCTACAGTCTTGGAACATTAAAGCTCCTAAATACACATTGGGTTTTTGGGATAAACTTTGGGGTGAGGAGGAATGAAAAATGTCATCTTTATTTGCAAAAGTAGCATTTAGTGATTTCAAATGGGTGGGAGACCTTAGAAATAGATTAGATAATGGCAACAAAACTGAAAATTGTGGTTTTTAGGGTTACAGAGCCTTCCCAATTCTCAAAGATAGATTTGAAGGCAATTTGTAAGCGAGAATCGAGGTTTGCTGATTACGATATTTATACATGTAACCATCAGCAAGTTGTATGTTAGAATCTTAGCAGGAACATCAGACGTTCTCATATTTATCCTCATTACCTAATCCCCACCTAGGCCGGTTTCTGAAACTTCGAGTGGCTTTGAAAATTATTTTTCGAAATTATTGAAAATTAATTATTTCTTGGATAGTGATAACTGTACATATGGGTTATTGTTCAACGATTTTAATGTTCACTTATGAGTAGACTACCTTAATTTTCGCAGGAATAGAAGTTTGATCCTTAAACCAATTCTTTAAAGTATAAAAATCAATATCGTATTGAGGCAATCTCCTTATTTTTAAACCTGGAGTTTCTAGATTTTACCTGAGCTGCGGGAAGATTTTTAAAGATTATCCTTGTGTAGGTGGTATTCAAAATGTTGGTTTTTACATGATTATAATATTGCAGATATTGCCGTATTTATTCTGTTTTATATAAATGCGCATTCACTTTTTTACCACGTTTAAAAGAAAAAACAGTTTCCACAAATTAATCAAATAGATCAAAAAATTAACCGAGAAAGTTACCATTTCTGTGCCTACAGTTCCTTGAGGCTATTTTACTTTGGCTCTCTAGCTTCTCCCAACTAGTAATTAGCAATAAATAGGTGTGAAATGCGAGATGACTCATCTGATCCCCATATAGCAGGGTGTTGGCTTTTGGCATCGTTTTCAACATTACAGTGTCAAACCCTGCTTGAGTGTCCAATCCTGCTTGACAGGTGTCAGAACCCCTTTCAGAGAGCCCTGGGGAAGCAGGTGCTACAGGGCCCAACCGTATTGCCCACCCTACTATGGATCCTAAACATCTGGGCAAAGTACCCCTTCTGCACTGGACTCTCAATGGTACCTGTGGTTGAGCAGTCAAAGGCTCCATGGGGGGGATGGAAGTGTAGATACAAGTTAATGAAGATGGCTGAACTCAAAGGTCTTTCAGTAGTGTCAATAAATCAGTGCCTAGTCAAATACTTGCTTTTATATGAAAGAAGTATTTTATTTCTAACTCTATAAATTCACAAAATAAACATTTGTAAATTCCCTTGAGGCCAGGGCTCCAGTGTTTATCAGGCAAATCCCTTCCCACTCTCTTCCTTGCAATTTAGCTGGGGTTAGTCCTCATTCAGTGGTGGCTGCATCCAGGGAATGCTCACTAGTAGGCCGTATTCAAGAGTCCTCTCAAATTTTTGGGAAATATCCAAAGTTGTCTATGATGCCACAGCACCTTCAGCAGCAAGTCCCTCAAGGCCCGACAGGCCCATTTCAAGTCTTGGCTACTTCAGCAGCACAAAAGTGTTCATCATTTCAGTGAGTGCAGTCTGATCTTATTCGTCGGAGTCGGGCTACTTGCATAACATGCGGCAACACCCACCAGGCGCAGGCTGCCACCCGAGCCTTGCAGAAAGCCTCAACAGCGATCAGCAGTGCTCCCAGCTTCAGTCTGCGCAGTAAGTTCAGTTTTGCTTACACGGGGGAGGGTTCTGATCTTCATGCTCACTACCAGAGCCCAGCTATAGAGTGAAGTCCTCTCTGCATCCTCCGAAGTCGATCTGGAGGCAGGTCTCGATGCACTATTTCGACCTGCAGGTCACAGCTTCAGTTTTATGGGGTGTCAGCCTGAATTTGGCAAAACTCTGTATGGCAGCACCCCCTGGAGTTGCTGCGGTACTTGCAGAATTTTCCTGTGCAATCACGGATACCAGGGCGAGCCCCTCCTGGCATACAGCGTCACCGCTAATGCTCACACATGTCTTGACACTTTGTTGGCACATTCATTTCTACAGTTGCCCCCTCTGGCATACGTTGTCACCACAAAGAGGCAGTACCTTAGCGCTCCCCGCACGAACATAAGATGCAAGGCTCAGTCCACGACAGCCCTCTCCTGGCATATGGGGGTCGCCGAATCACTCCTGCACACAGCTGTCTCCTCACACCTGGAATCCTCTCTGTAGGGCTCCCCACCGTACTTTGCTCCCTCCAATTCTCTCCTCTTCCTCACAGGGCCTACTGGACTTGGCAAGCAAGCAGGCAGGCAGGTAGGTGCTTGTGCTCCAGGCTCCAGGTCAGGTGCTCTTGGTTTCCCGGAGTAATGTTCCCTCACCCAGCAGGGAGACATGCAGCTCTTGGTCCCCAGTCCTGGTCACAGGCAGACATCTTTCATAGCTTCCCCTTCTCACACAGCCTGTCTGGCTGCTTTGCAGAGGACACATGTTGATGTCTCAACCTTCCCTGCTTATAGTCCATTTCCAGAGAGCAAATGTGATTTAAGGTCTGGGTCTTTAACGTTTTATGTTGGGGTTCTGTTTCTTTTGAAATGTTTCCTTTTCTCGCTCTTCTTCCTCTTGAAAGACTGTGCCACAGCAGGAGAGACTTTAAGGCAGATAATCCCAAAGCACAGGCTGGAGGAGTGACAAAAATTCACACCTGGATGCCCGCCACAGGGATATGTGGATGAAAAGGTTAATCTCCAGCTACCACTACTACTCTTTAGGATTCGATTATCAGCCCATCTCCCTTTCGGGTGTGTCTCCGGGCCCTTTCCTTATGATCTATAAATAAATCAAAGAGCACCCTTTTGAAATGTACAGGAGGAATCTCTAAATTTCCCTTACTCCAAAATGTCCAATCAAGCTCACAGGAATGCAGCATTACAGAAATCTGTTGGACGCCCTCCATTTCTCATGTCTTCACCAGGCAGGCCTGGGCTTTCCAAAATGGAACCCAGGGTCCTTCATGTAATGTGCCATTACAGGCACACATGAAATCTGTGAACTTACACAGTACACATACTGTCCAGTTCTGTCACCTCAATGTACTATACAACCCAGGAACACAAACATCCAGCACACACAATCACTCTGTACAGTAGCCTTTCTGTATTATGCCAAGGTGTGTTATTTGCAAACACACACTGCCAGCACACACACACAATGCGCACGCTGCACAACACTTCACCCTTCATGTATTGTACTTCTCGCAAGCACAAATACACCCAGCACATGCTTTCATTGCGCACACACTGCACAAAACTACATCTCATGTAATGTATCCCTCGTAGTCATGTGCACATACAGTTCAAGCACAAACAATGCTAATACTGCAAAGCACTGCTCCATCCCTGTACTGTACCCTTCTCAAGCACACATACATCCAGCACAGTCACCACTCCTGCGCAGCACTCTAAATCTAACTGATGTAGTCTAAGAGTGAGTTGAGCACACAGTAGAGGAACTTAAAAAAAAGGTGAGGGAGCCTGTAGGCCTCATTCAAGTAACACAGAGTTAAAAGTACCTGTTCACTCCTACTGATCACTATACAGTGTGCTGCCACCACCTCGCTCATACTGCTTACCCCTTGGTAAATGAGGTAGTTTTCTACCATTAGGAGGGTGGCACTTTGGGCGCCCCTCCTGGTCCGACAAGACCACAATCAGTAAGACAGTCCTATGTCATGGCACACATGCATGATCTGCGTTAGCCTATGAGACAAAAATCAGCAATAGGGATCCACACAACAATACAATTGGGCACTCGAGGCATGGGTACACTTCTTTTACCATGAGGAATTTTCCGTTCCACCAACGGGTGTGCTGGGTTCACTTGAGGCATGCTTGAAAGGGGAGAGAACATGATGCAAAGGCAATTCTTGTGGATGCACTGCCTGATTGTTGAAGGACTCTGCATTTGTCCTGCCAGAATTATGTCTCTGGGTTTATCGAGGGTACAGTGGCTGCCTCAAACTGGAGTTCAGTGTTAGATGTTGGAAGGCACTGGCATTACAGTACACTCCCCATGCCCCTCAGAGCCCAAGTTTAGTGTGACTGAAGATTTTTTCCATTTTGAAAATGTCCAAAGTGGGTAGGGTTGGCCACAGGGACTTTTACCTCATTTATTAGGGCGTGATCAAGAGTCATTCCCACCAACTGTCTGGAAGTGCCTGTCATAAAGTGGCACTTCCAGACACCCACTTCAGAACATTTCCTGGCAAACACATAGTAAGGATTCTATGCTTTTCCAGAGGACCTGTGGGGGGAAAAACAGCATTAAGCTGATCAATTTTTTGAACAATCCAAAATGGAAAGTCTTGACCATACTGAATTGATAACAAGCAGGCTAATAACAAGCCCTCCATGATGTGGAGCCTGCACAGGAGGCGCAGCCCCAGGTGGAGCTGCCCGAAAGGCACGAGCAACAAATTGAACAAATCTATAGAGATGGACAACTTGAGCAGACAACAAACGTACATCCGCCACAGTAGCGGTGGGATAATGTAAATACGGAGTGAAACCGGCCAAGACAGGCCGCGTGGCCCATCAATACTTAAGGGGCCCATTCGAACAGAAGCAGGAGGATAGGAAAGGGCACCATTAAACCACATTTGGTGCTCCCAGGCCGTAAGAGGAAGCTCAATGATCGCATAAGTGTGATAAAGTGCCAGAACATTGGCAACAGTATAAGAATGAAAAGTATTCTCATTCGCATCAGCAGCAGGAAACGTAGCCCAGGAGTAAAAAACTTTGAAGTGGTACGAAGGGTCCGTTTCAACCAAAAAAATAACAGGGGTCCCGCACTGGGGAGCTCCTGCTGGAACAAGTGTTGTATAATAGCTGCACGGTAATGAGCCGGAATTGCAACCAGTTCAGCCATACAAAGATATAAGGGATACAAACAGTAGCACAGACAGTGGGTGTAACCTTTTAAAATTCAAGCTTGAAAAACCTACAGTAAGCAGAAGTAGCCACAACACACGAAGAGGCGAAGCCCTCACTGCGGACGTCTCCGGGGTACGGTGCGAGGGTATTGTGGACAAGCACAAGGGCTACTCAGAGGTCCCGCAAATAAGAACTAGACCAAATATTGGTGGGGCCATGTTGCAGGGATTGTGTGGAATCACACAACTATGCTTGGGACCACAGAACCTTGGTAGGCAGGGACAGAGTCACCCCACCACCTTAGTACCCATGAGCCGGGGACTGAATAGCTATTGTGTCTCAATTGTCCTCCTACTCCCTCACTGAGAAACAAGTGATTAGACACCCCAGAACACAACACTCCCGGCCCTCTCAGGAATTGCTGTAACAGGACATACCCTTTCTCTCTCACACATGTACTTGTTCACAATTAGATCTGACTGAGACACGAGAAAATTTCAAAATATTTATTTTAACTATCATGCTCTAGTATAAGGTATATGTACAACAAATAGGAAAATGCCCAACACAAATACGGTCAGCATAGTAATTAGTCCGTAAATCATGACAAGCGGTCATCATATTAGACAGGGTATACTAACCCCCTTCCCCTTCTACAGAAGCGAGGTGATTGCACATCTAAAGATCTCTATGTTTTTGCGATGGACCCCGTACCTTAGCATGCACGGATAAATTCTACATCGCAGCTTTAGTCGCAATCTCTTCTGAGCTTGTTTGCATGTCTGTGCATACCTATATGACAAGGAGTACGTGTTCCCAAACAACAGCTGCATGTGTGTGTTTAGTCTAGGTGCAACAGCCTTACCAAAACAGAATAACAAGGGGCATTGTTGTTTGACCTAGTGAACAGTTTTCAGACAAAATCTCTGGAAAGAACGGAATGCAAAAACCACAGCAGGTTCGGTGTGAAAGTACAGCGGTGGCACAAAAGCAAAATACATTGGTATAGTAACATGCGCAAAGCAAAGAGGAGCCTGCATCTAGCTGAAGCGAACATAGGGAAAATTACAATGCGCCTGCACAGGATATATGACAGGAGAAAGAAGTGCACTAGAACGGTCACATGGCTGACCTCTTGTTCAAGCTACAGGCATACTATGAACTACAAGAGGACTTTTCCTGGAAGTACACAGATGACCAGTGAAAAATGGACCTGAATTGGACCATGCTGTTGGCCTCTGCTTCGCACCCTCATCGTCTCTATGTGCCTGCCCTGAGGTCCTGTTGGGCTTTAGCAGTGTAATCAGAAGGTAAAATCTTTGACCAGGCCAAACATGATTGGCGTGTCCGACCTGAGATCCATCACAGCCAGACTCAAATTGCTCTTAAGTATACCTAGTATTATCATTGGCGCTTTATGGTGCTATTTCTACTTAAGAGTTCAACATTTCATGTCTCTGGTTACCCAAAATGTATTTGTCATTTCTGTTTATTCATTTTTAATCTACTTTTCTAAAACGTTTCTAATTTTTATTGTTTTGCATTTTGACCTTATTACGGTCTCTGTACTACATAAATGCTTTACAGATTGCCTGTAAGTAAGCCTGTCTGCTCTGCCATAGCTACCAGGATTGAGCGGAGGTCAATTTAGTGGCTTTAAGGGTTCATCCTGACAAGGGCTGTAAATGCATCTTTAGGTGGGTAGTTACCCATACCAAATAATCAAATTTCTTACTCGGTGGTAACCCGATAAAAAAAAAGATTATATCGGTCAATGTAGGAGCGCCGCAGGCTTCACGAGGAGCTCTAGAAAGGGAGCTTGCAAGCCTACTTTCTCCAGAGTTAGGGACATGCTTTCAGTGTGTGGTAGGTCGCCTCTGCAACATGCCGAATACTTCTGAACAATCCTGTAGCGGACAATTTACCCGCTCAAGCAGGGCAGGGATTGGAAAATGTAAGGTAGGCTTTCAAGACCTTACCACAATTAAGAAAGTGGCACTGAGTGGCAGAGAAGCCCTTCTTCTCGGTTCCAGAGGTGACTGCTCACTTCAGGACTGCAGAAAGCACTACACTGCACTTACCTGGGCATAAGGCAAACATTGCTGAACTGAAAGTGCACACAAAATGAACATGCAAGTAGCACAAACTAAACACTCATAAAATGAGCATTTGTTTGTTAGGAGTACATACCAAGAGCGAGTCTAACAGGTGTAAAAAATCCCTCACATTATACAAGACATCTTTTGGCTTGTGTAATTACACACGGAGTCTGGTACTACACATGTAGTGACTTGGTGCTGCACAGAATTAGGGGCTGTATCAGTGTGAACAATTCCGTTCAAGAGTACACAACCACAGTGTAAAACCATGGCTTTGCTACACAACTTTACATACATCAGTTCAAATGTTTATACAATGGTATATCATCCATGGATCCAGAGTCTGGAATATCTAAATTGGCCAGGGAGTGTATATATACACACCTTAGCACTGTAATTTAAATTTCCCCCAAACGTGCAGTTGAACGTGGCCATGTGTGATTAATCCATGCAGAAAGAAGATACCATTAAAAATCAGATAATCCAATACCCGTTTGAAACAGAATCCCACCAGCCGAGTCTCTTTACGATAAGCACTCAGAAGACCATACCAGAAACATCTGCCAAGGTGCATGCAGTGACTAAAAACTGTGCACAGTTTGGAGCAAGGGACAAGCTGAAGTAAACGATGAAACCATAATCATTAGTGGGTGAGGTCCAGTGAAAGATCTGGATGAAATTAAGACTGTGCACATCATGTCCTCATCGGTTATTTAAGGGAAGCTATATTTTTTCTCATGGATTGCAGCCAAGATGATTGGCTTTGTCACCACTTAAGCAGTTGCCAATTTTATTGAAGGATGAGTTTGTTAAGATTATAATTACTGACAAGGGTGTCCAATTAGTCTCAGAGGAGAAGACGTAGGTAAGTGGTGACTGTGCTTCACCACATAGCATTGGACTGAACCTTGGGAAATGGTCCAATAAGGGGGGTGAATATTTGCAGGCACTTTGTTTTGCTTCTGGCACTGTGTAAGACAGCTGGAAGCCTACATGTTGTGTTTAAGAACATTAATGGTTGTTTTCCACCACCAGGTCTTCGGAGCACATGCCTGCCACCAGTAAAATAGCTACGAACACAAAATAATGTGTTGGTAAGGTAACTGGAGATGGCTTTAAACTTTGACAAAAATATGTATTAATCATTTATTACTGTAATTTCAGGCGTGGTGGTCCAGCCTACGCTCTCCTGGGTAACGCTCACACTAATGTATTCTCAAAACTCTGCCTCTTAGTTCCCCGCTGTGGAACAGAAAGCACTTCCTGTGACCGGCACATGTACCCTCTTAAGGCCCCTTAATGCTTGGCTAGGACCTAATGCTTTTTCACGTACATGAACCTAGTGTTTGTATAGAAAGCCAGGTGAGGTTTTTTCTTTACCAATTGAGAAATGAGAATATGATACTATTTTCAAAAGAGGACACTTTCGCAGTGTGTTCAGCCTCCCGGTACACTAGGGGAACTGTTCTATTTCAGAGAGACATGTTGATGACTTAAACCTCCAACAGATTCAGTCACTGTCAAGTTTCCCATTGAAACCCCAAAAGTTGACCACAACCCCAAACACTCTTTGGAGTTCTAAAGACCATCTGCCAGCTAAAGATTTACCTTGACAATAGAATAACTAAAAACCGAGAAGGAGCTTCCAAAGTGAGCGTGCCTTCTCCCAGGAACAATGTGACAGGCTCTGCTTCATTGGAATTGTACAGCTGGAAGCCACTTGTGGTGCCACAGCCACTTTTGTTTGAGAGCATATGGAATATTTCTCTAGTTCACTCAATGAGATGTTGGAGAAAAACCAGCAGAAGATCTTCTAAAATCTCCAAGTTGTGGAAAGTCCTGTACAGAGGCCGCACCAAGTTGATGCAAACAGTGTTTCCTCGAGGACAAGTGTTGTAAAGGACATACTTCCATGTGGAGGCAATTGTAAGTAAAAGTGACACGTTCTTATAGAAAGCTGTTGAACCAATTCCAAAGGATGAAGCCACTTTCAAAAAGTGTATTACCGTTTCTCATCCAAAAGAGAGCTTGCACGAATAGAAATCGTAATTTTTCAATAGTTCTTCACCAAGAGTTCTTGTTGAGCAACTTCAAAATCATTAAGCTGTATTAGAACCAGTCTGTTCAATCAATAATAAAAACTAACTGGGGAAATACTGCCAATTTTATCCAAAGGAATTACATCCTGCTTCGACGTCTGCCGTTCCTCTCCCTCATGGATTTTTTTTTCTGCGCTTCAAGACTTTACTACAAGCAACGACTGGGCTGATCTAAAACCATAGAAACCGGCTCAGAGACCAACTGTAGCCTATTATCACACCTGGGAACTAACTTCCGGAAATCAGTTATTTGTGGAGATATCTTTCAGCGGTGGGCCAGCTATGAACCACACATCTCCACGGTATGGTGGGAGTCTGGCTTGCCTCTTCATTGTGGCTTCCCCAAAAACTGTAAAGCACCATGACATTTTCTGAAAATATTTCTACCATGATGCATCCTTCTGAACCCAATGCCGGAAAACAGGATAGGAATACGGCAGTGATGGTGTACGTCATTTTGGGCATACGGTTGTGGTCATCGGCTCATGGCGACCTCACCTGTGTTCAATGGTAAAATATATTCTTTACTTGTTTTTCTGGGCCCAATCCCCAAATAACGGAATAATGCACAGCATGTGAATCAACAGTAGACTCATGCTGCAAAAACAGTGACTCTAGGGCTCCTCCTAAACAGTTGCTTTTATTTTCGATGTATTGCTCCCATTTTCCCGTCTACCTTACTTAGGTGTATATTCTATTTCTATAGCCATCTTCACACAGGCCAAATGTTAAGTTTTTGCACCGTGCTTGGTTTTTTTTTTTAACAGCATCGTGTCTTGCAGCGTCAATCCTCAAGATTGGCCAGGCTAAATAAAGGGAGAGCGCTCCATTACCTTTGAGTGTCTTTGAATAAACTTGTCAATTTGTCAATTTGGGTGCAGCTTAAACATGGTTTGACAGTACTAAGCACGTACTGTTCCTTGCTCCAAACTTTACCTGAAAAATGCTAACATTATTTTGTTCAGTTCGATCATAGAATGATTAAATGTATGACCAGTCCCAGAGAATTTGCCTTTTTTTGCATATATATTATGGTCTGCTTAATGCACATATCTGGTAAGGACACAGCTACCTGTAAACGTTTTTAACTTCGTATTGTTCATGGAGTCACATTTTGTTTTCATATTCATGCAGGATTGTAATCGGGTCCGGAATGGTCCAGTGGCAGCTGGTGACATTTGAAAGTGGTGAGGCGTATATACTGCACTGTGGCGAGTGAGCATAGCTAGCGTGCCCGCACCACCTAAGAGTGGGCAAATGATGCATTTTCAAGCAAATTTGAGAAAGAGGTGGCTTGGCGAACACATCTCTGGGAGTAGCCAGACAAGTCTCTTTGCACTTGCACAGATACATAGCTCTCCCTGCATTCACATATGCACACTACTCACCCTGCACTCATAGACCCATTACTTACCCTTCCCTGACACATCACTTAGCCAGCGTTCACCCATCAACATCACTCACCCTGGACTTACACAGGCACACTGCTCAACCTGCACTCACACAGGCACACTGCTCAACCTGCACTCACACAGACATCACTCACCCTGGACTCACACAGGCACATCGCTCACCCTGGACTCACACAGGCACACTGCTCAACCTGCACTCACACAGATATCACTCAGCCTTCGCTGCACTGCACTCAAATATTCACACTGTTTTGCTCTCCCTACACTCACAAAAGTAGACTGCTCACCCTGCACTAAGAAGGGCACACCACTCATCCAGTGTATTCACACCACTCAACTCAACCCTCACTCATGAGGGCATACAGCTCATCCAGTGTTGTACTCATAGTCATACAGCCACACAACATAACCGTCAAATTCATAATATACATTTAAGAAAAAATAACTATTATTATAAAGGACTGGGGGTGATCGAAAACAATTAACTGTAGTTATTTTTTCCACTCGAGATTTGTGTATGTATTGTACCTCTGATCTCTTTCCAACGCAGTCCCTTACTATGGGGAACACTCCCAGCACCGAACAGACACCTAAAGTAGGGCCCCTGAGGAGGTGCGCACAAGCTTTCCTACAAACGCTATAGAATAAAGTAGCATCTGGAGTTTTCGTATCAAGCAGTGCGTTTGCGTGTACACAGCAACAACCTTAAACACAGGTTTAAAAAACAAGCACAACAATACATTGCATTGGAATTGCAAACATCTATTTTCATCGCAACTTATATCTTTCTTTTTCAGCTTCTGTCTGAATCATTATCTCTGTTCATGTTCTCGGATATATTTCTCAAAACTTCACCTCTCTCCTTTTTATGTCTCGCTCAGAGACAGATTTAGCTGTCTTACCAGCATCATGTAATCAAAGCAATTCATAACTACACAAACTTTGTAAAAGCCAACAGACCTGACCATGACAAAAATAAAGAAGGAAAAAAAAAACACACACCTGCCTAGATGTAGAGGCCGTACGCTTGTAAGAACATGTAGAGATAAATTAACCATTGCATATACATTTGATAGAACCATAGGCCTAACTACAAACATCAACCTATCAACTACGCGCTACAAAAACAAGGAATATCAAAGCGGTTTGGGGCCTCGGTAAGGCTATGAAGCGCTATACAAGTTCTACAGTGGGATATGTTACTGTAAGTGGTGTGACTTTGACGGACATTCTTGAGAGCACCTGGAAGCATTTCAAGTATACAATGTTCACTGTACAAAACCAGTAACAAGTAAATGGGTTTGTTTAGTGCTGGCTTGTGTACAAGGTGTCCTATCGCTGCCAGTGAGGTTACTGAAGTTTAGTCAATCAAGAATTGTCAAAATTGTTAGCTGATGAAGGTATTGGCAAGGTATCCATGCCCATGTCACTGTTTCCAATTTGCCAACCTTGGGTCACCGTAGCAATCAGCGTCAAGCGTTTAACTCATCGAGTTTTCCAGCGCCTAACAGTTACTCAGCATTCTTTTATGTCCATCCACCTGTTGCCACAATAAAGTAAATTAAGGAGCAAGGAGGTCAAATCTAGTGACCCAGGGTTACTTTATTTGCGTTTTCTTCTACCACGCTTATTAGTGAGTAGCAAAGTGCTGTACATATTTTGCACTTAGGCACACCTGCGCTTTTGTTTTGGCTCTCTTCACACTGTCGTCCCCTGCATACACGCACAGGGCTTGTAATAGAAATATAGAAGTGCAGTGGCCCACGGCAACTGTTTCCTACTGAGAGGTGCTGGTACTATCACTTATCTCTGCTGAGAAGTGCCGGTATTCCTTGGCCTGTCTTCGGTACCTTCCCACGAATGTCACTGACAGGGTGCATGGATTGAACGTATCGAAACACCGCTGACTGCAGCATAGCATTGCGAAACATTGACTAGAGATGTTTGCACATCCTGAGAAAGTGTGAGTCCAGCATTTTTGTATCAAATCTATTCACTATTTTCCAGCGGACGAGAAGTGCCCTTAAACGTGCAAATATTAACTATGCATAAAACCAGCAAAACTACCACACCATGCTCCGCATATAAAAGTAATATCAAAACAATGACCCAAAATAGGATAAACATATATCACTGATACCAGTTATAATCTACTGGGAGGGGTGTGTTAAGGGGAAGCTCGGCACGAGGAACAATAAATGAAGCAAAAAACACATCAGAGAAATATATACGGAAAAACAAATGAGTGTGAAAGCTAATGAACACTTTACAAATAGCTGCTGGTTGCTTTTTGGACATATGTAAATCCTTTCATAGCATCGAAAACAACCTCCTCACAGAAATGAAAATCTAGTTAACACAGAGTCTGAAGGCGTGTACGTGGCCCAATGGCATCACCAAGTCAAGTCAAGTCAAGTCAGAGAATTTATATAGCGCACTACATACCCAGAGGGTCTCAAGGCGCTTAGGAAGGGGAGGAGGATTACTTGTCAAATATCCACGTTTTAAGTTGCTTTCTGAAAGCTAGGTGGTTCTGGGTAAGGCGAAGGTAAGTGGGGAGTGAGTTCCATGTTTTAGCAGCCAGGTATGAGAAGGATCTGCCTCCCATGGTGGTCTTGTTGATGCGAGGTATAGTGGCGAGGGCTTGGCTGGAAGAACGTAGTTGGCGGGAGGGGGTGTAGAAGGACAGTCGTGAGTTGAGGCATTCTGGTCCGATGTCGTAGAGTGATTTGTGTGCGTGGGTTAGCAGTCGGAAAGTGATTCTCTTATTGACGGGTAGCCAGTGGAGGTCTTTCAGGTGACCAGAGATGGGTTTGTTGCGCGGGATGTCTAATATGATCCTGGCTGAGGCGTTTTGGATTCGTTGGAGTTTCTTCTGGAATTTAGCGGTAGTACCTGCGTAGAGGGTGTTTCCGTAGTCCAGTCGGTTCGTGACCAGAGCATGGGTGACTGTTTTTATGGTTTCGGTGGGGATCCAGCGAAATGTTTTTTTGAGCATGCGAAGAATGTTGAAGCAGGATGAGGATACGGCGCTGACTTGTCTGTTCATTGAGAGTGAAGAATCCAGGATGACGCCTAGGTTCCGTGCGTGGTCTGTCGGGATGGGTGCTTTTCCAAGGGCTTCCGGCCACCAAGAGTCGTCCCATGCAGAGGGGGATGTACCTAAGATGAGGACTTCTGTTTTATCTGAGTTCAGTTTCAGACGGCTGTGTTTCATCCATTCGGCAACTTCTTTCATTCCTTCGTGTAGGTTAGTTTTGGCGGTGCTGGGGTCATTGGTGAGAGAGAGGATTAGTTGAGTGTCATCCGCGTAAGAGATGATGTTGAGGTTGTGTTGGCGGGCGATGGCCGCGAGGGGGCTCATGTATACGTTGAAGAGGGTGGGGCTGAGTGAGGATCCTTGTGGTACGCCGCAGATGACTTCAGTGGCCTCGGACTTGAATGGTGGAAGGCGGACTCTCTGGGTTCTTCCGGTGAGGAACGAGGTGATCCATTCAAGTGCTTTTCCTTGTATTCCGATGTTACTGAGGCGTTGTAAAAGGGTGCTGTGGCAGACTGTGTCGAATGCTGCAGAGAGGTCGAGGAGGATGAGGGCGACTGTGTCTCCATTGTCCAGTAGAGTTCGAATGTCGTCTGTTGCTGCGATGAGGGCGGTCTCAGTGCTGTGTTTTGCTCGGAAGCCAGATTGTGAGGAGTCGAGGGATTTGTTGGCTTCGAGGAAAGCGGCGAGCTGGTTGTTGACAGCTTTCTCGATTACTTTGGCCGGGAATGGAAGGAGCGAAATGGGGCGGTAATTTTTGAGTTCGGTGGGGTCCGCTGTGGGTTTTTTCAGAAGGGCGGTGAGTTCAGCGTGTTTCCAGTCTTCCGGGAAGGTGGCGGAGTTGAAGGAGCAGTTGATGACGTCTCGGAGGTGCGGTGCTATGACGGAGTTTGCTTTGTTGAAGATGTGGTGAGGACATGGGTCTGTGGGGGATCCTGAGTGGATGGAGTTCATCAGGCGAATGGTGTCCTCAGTGGAGATTGGGTTCCAGTCGTTAAGGGTGTTCACGGGGGGAGAATGTTCAGCATATGGTTGGGTGGGTTGGTCTCCGGGTTGGTTGTCGAAGCTGTTGTGGATGTCTGCAATCTTGTTGTGGAAGAATGAGGCTAGGGAGTCGCAGAGGGCTTGAGAGGGGGTGATGTACGAGAGAGTCTGACAGCACACATGCTCATAGCCAATGTATATTAAAAGGGGCCAATGTTACCAGACTAGCTCCACCACAGAGGCCCTTTCTGGCAGTGATGTCCAATGTTGGTCCACGAAGGTTGGATTCATATCAGATTACAAAGCATATATGAGTCAATCACTCCCGTGGCAAAAATAGACTTATGCTTCTCATTTTACACATCAATCCAGTAAATGTAACAGGCGTTTCAAGCCACTCCAAATTATATCATGCACAATCCCAGAAGAAGCAACCAACGAGAATCACTATGGGCAACCACACCCTCGTGTGACACACTGCTGCTAAATTCTCAACGTTGGCACCAGGCGAGCGGAGCTGAAATCCAGATGGCAATTAAAGTACACTACTAGGCAACTGCACTCGACTCGTTTCTTATATTGGCCATAGATGCAGTTAATTAATTTAAGCGCAGTTCAGGAAAGGAGGTCAGGAGCATCAAGTCGACTCAATCTCAATTCTACCAGCCAGGGACCTGCTCCCTACAGACAACCGGAGCCACCGTTGGTTAAATGCTGCCTTATAAAATTGCGCAAAAAAATATCTATCGTATGATCAGAGCTTCTGTCTGATGGCACCCAGGAGTCACTCATGGCCATTGATTGCCGATACTCTTTCGAGCATGGATTTACTGGTCTGAGGGCAGCACCGGGAAGGAGCCAGGGAATGCATGTTTCCGCTTGTGCCTGGGCCCCGCCTGCTGTCTGCACATACAACGACTCCAACCTGCATGTGTGTAACATACATACACTAGTAAGCGCCACCATCCGCTTACCTTACCTATGGAGCGACCAGACCTCCCTGTGGGGGCGTGCACTCTGCACTGCACATAAAGGCGCACAGGGCCTTAAATTAAGGCCCTGTGCGCGCCTTTATGTGCAGTGCAGATTGTAAACGGTCTGCTGCAGTGCCGCAATTTAGTTCATTCTAGAATTTGAAGTATTTTACGAATTCTTTTAAATTAACGACAGTGCAATTACGGGTGACATATGTCCGAGACCTGGCTATTTTTAAGTGACCAGGTATTTTAGTCTAAGGAACAAGGGTAACAGCTTCTCACTTTTCACTCCTCTCTCAAATGTGTGACAACAGTTTTGAGGTATTTCGCTTCAACTGAAAGTTGTTTCTGCAGGTAAACCCCACAGGGGCATTGCCGCGATAATCCGCTCTGCCGCCAGGAGCCGCCTTTTGTCTGCTGACAGCTCCGCATACTATGAACACCACGGCTATTGTGAGACCCCTGCCTCGCCACATTAAACTGCTGTGAAAGTGAGTTGGGACAGTGTTTGTTGTGGCACTGTGCTGCCTTGCACAAACGAACCGCTAGATGCGTCCCCTGCTGCACTGTGACTTACTGGTGAACAAAGAATTCATTGGTCTTTGGACTCCTCCCCCAGACCCCAGCAAACCAATCACGTGCAAAACAAAGTTGTTGCTCGGTCTGGTGGAAGAGGCAAAAGCCACTGCCACACCCCCACAAACTCGAAGACTGCCGGACTGTCCTGCCCCCAGCCATTGCAATGATTGGAGGGCCTCCAACTCCTCCCTGGGCCAAGGGAATAACGCCCAAATCGAAATGCTACTCTGGCAATGAGACACAGGCTGCACCCACCAGTATGTCGTCACTGCCCTACTTTATGGCTCAAGGTCGAAGTAATCTTCGCCCAGCCAAAAGCATGTGCAGAGCAAAGGCCACCCTCCCCCACCCCCTTAAAAAAAACACATTTGAACATTTTTGTTCACCGAGCAGCCAGCAAAATGTATTGCTAGCTGCTCAGTGTTCCATCAGGCATTTTTTTAGTCCCCCAGGTGGCAGGGCGACGCCCATCTCGCCCGTGTACACCTGCCGCCCCTGGAATGGTCTTCAAAAATGTTGGTAATCAACTTCTGGGAATCAGGAGAATAAGTTTGGTTTGCCTTTTATAGTGGACAGGAGCCTTGGACCCATTCTAGGTTCAGTGTCATTCTAGGTTCAGTGTCACCAGCAGAATATTTGGTCAGATTCGTTCGTTCGCTGACTGGCCAATTCCTTGGTGTATCTGCTTCACCAGAGGGAATCGTCTGATTTAAAAATATGTACAGAGCAGCCACTGCAGCTGTAAGTAAAGGGAATGTTTTGAAACAATGAAGCATGCTGCTGGCGGACAGCAGCAGAGATGCCTGCTGCAAGCTTCGTAGACAGACTCTGCTATGCACCGCTCAGCTACAAATAGTTGTGTCATTTTATCAATACAGAATACAACAGCACTCTTTCAGAATCAAGTGCACAAAGAATGTTACATTGGTAAGTGAACATAAGAAAACTGGCAGATCAAGGACGTGAATGATGGGATAGTTAGAAAAAAGTTCAGGGCGAAAGGAAAAATGTGACATCATAACTACATGGACATGAAGCAGCAAAACGTTCGTCATCATATAAGGTATGAACTGTACAAATTTTGTAATGCAAATTGATGGCTACAATGTAAGATATGCATTGGTTTGTATAACCCAAATTTGTTTGTATGTTGGATCAATAGAGGACAGTTGGTTGGTTGGTTCCGGAGAGGACAGGGAACAGAGACGGCACTGTTGAGGGTGGTAGAGGATTCCAGGAGGATTCTGGACGCAGGTGGCAGCGCGGCCATTATCCTCCTGGACCTCAGCGCCGCCTTCGACACGGTGAATCACCGTGTCCTCCTGTCTCGTCTCAGAAGGATCGGTGTCAAAGGCAGGGCACTTATGTGGCTGGAGTCCTTTCTTGGCAATAGATTCTTCAAGGTCTTTTCAGAAAACAGCTGCTCTCCACCAATACCATTACAGTGTGGGGTGCCACAGGGCTCCTCCCTTAGCCCCACACTGTTTAATGTTTATATGGCACCCCTGGCGGAAGTAGTAGCTCCCTTTGGAATCCAACTAGTAAGCTATGCTGACGACACCCAGCTAGTTGTTTCTCTTAATCAGGTTGAGTCCCCCCCTTCCAATCTTTGCTGTTGCCTGGAGGCGGTAGCAAAATGGATGGACTTGTCCCACCTGAAATTGAATGGAGGAAAAACGGAGCTGATGCTTCTAGGGGAAAAGGCCACATTCAGCAACTTGACACACTGGCCCTCCTGCATGGGCCCTGGACCCACTCCAAAGACCGAGATAAAAAGTCTCGGGTTTTGGTTGGATGCAGAGTTGTCATTTAAGATCCAGGCAAGGAAGACAGTGGCCATCTGCTTCGGACTTCTGAAAACAATTCGAAAAATCTTCCCTCAGCTACCCGAAACAGCTAAGAAAACCATAGTCCAGTCCCTTGTTTTATCTAGGCTGGACTATGGAAACGCGCTCTATCTTGGAGCCCCTGTTTCGGTTATCCGGCAACTTCAGGTTGTCCAGAATTCCGCAGCACGGCTACTCACGGGCACTAGCCATCGTACATCAGCCAGGCCCGCGCTCTGCACCTTGCACTGGCTCCCCATAAAGAAGCGAATCCACTTCAAGACACTCTGCACGGTCCACAAAACACTCTACGGGAGAGGCCCCCCCCATTTTAGATGACATGATCAGACCATACAAACCTACTAGGAATCATCGTTCGAACCAACAAAACCTGCTGATAACTCCCAGGATTAACAGGGCCCGCTCAGGGGGCCGTCTGTTTTCGCATAATGCGGCTGGGTTATGGAATGCTCTTCCTCCACCTCTTCGTCAAGAGCCTAACCTACTCGCCTTCCGGAAAAAGTTAAAAACCATCCTGTTCCCAAAAAGCTAGATAATACAGACCTGCATCTTTAATCCATCTCCTTCTGGTTAGTCCTAGGCGCTGGGATGCTCCCGAGTGGCCATGCGCTATAGAAGAGCCTTTTAATAATAATAATAATAATAATAATAATAATAATAATAGTCTTTTAAAAAAGAAGATTTGGAGTAGGTTTAGGATCTTATTTCTGAGCTTCCTAAAAAGTAGCTACAACAGTTTACCTGAATAACAGATGGACAGTAGGTATCCAAAAACACTTGGTTACGGTCTCTAGATGAACTCTGGTAACATAATATATAAGCACTTCTGTACACCAAGGGAGAAACTACGCCAACACCACCAACACATACTTCAAATTTGAAAGAAAAACAATATTTAGTACAAAGCCTGCTTGTCTCTTTCAGACCTTCTATACAATGTAGTTGCAAATTCAAGGCCCCTAAAGGTCTAACAGGATATGCTGCAAAATTCAAATACATCTGATTCTTTTTACTAATGTCACTGTTCATTCTTTTTGAGAGCATATCCGATGACGGCAACATTAACGCCAGCAGTGGCTCTTAAACCACGGTAGACGGATATACTCTGCACCTCAGCGGTATGGACTATAGGCAAGAGAGAGCATGCAGGTGTTCGTTATTTCTGACCTATGAAGCAATTACCCAATACTTACTTGTATAATTTTCATCAGTGGCTATTTTTGGAAAGAGGGTGTTATTCCTTTCAGCGAGTACACCTAACCTGGAATAGCCCATTTATATGTTTTCTAGCATCACAATGTGGTGTTTCTAGACTAACACAGTGTTTATGATGGCCAGTGGGTCAAGCGGTGCAAGAGCAAGGCACACAGCGCTTAGTTTCCACCTTTTTAATGTGGAGCTTTACCCCTTTTATCTCTGCTCTCCGTCACACAACATATACACTTGTAAGTTGTGTACCAACCCAGGCCGGAAAGTCCTGCACTGACCATGGTCTGTGGCCACCTCAGAAACAGTAAATTGTGACATCCTTCTATGCTATTGGTTCACAAGCAGAGGCAATACAGAAGATCCTCATCTAGAACTGGATCTTAACATTAGGGAATTCCATTCATGAAAGTTAATATTATTTAATGCATTATGGTTTTGATGGCCTCTGGCTAAACCACCAAAGAGGACGATGAAGTGCAACTATATGGTCAATGGCTTAAAGACATTCTAATGGAGAGGACCTTTTCACCAACCTATCAGCTAAGTAAGTGTGGCAGTGCCTGGCTTTCCTTTGCGTAGTTGTGATGTGTGCTGCCTAAAGTTAGGCATTTAGCGAAGACCTTAAATTTATTTAGAATAATGTAACAACATCTAGACAGATATAGATCAGTTTGCAACTAGAAAAATAAGCGTTGTGATATTGGTAAGCCTGAGCGGTGAACTCCACTCTGTTTGCGGAGTTTTTCGCACTTCCGATGAGCTCGCGGAGTTCCTAAAAACTCCGCACAGAGTTTTTTCCCCGCTTGCCAACAGTAAGTTCGCAAGCGAGGAAAATCCAACGCTAGACCACTTCACTGCGAGATTTCTCAACAGGGGTGGACGCAGATGGTCGCTACCGTTCGCATTGAGAAACCTTCCGTTCGAGTTGAGGAAGCTGCCGCTGGAGTACAACTTCTACTCGAGCGGAAGCAAGCAGCAGCGCCCACTTACACTGTGTGAGATGCCGTTTGCACTGATTTTACAGCGTAGGAGAAACACTCGGTACACAAAATCAGTGCGAAAGGCGTGCAGTAACACACTCCACCGCTCACAGAACTCCACGTGGCTTGGCAAGGCTTTTTTGTCACTTTGCAGTGTTCGGCTGAACTCTGCCCAGGCTTAGATATTGGTTGACATATTCTTTTCCTTGGATCACTAAATTAGTACATTTGAATTGTATTTTTGATTAGTAGTCATCGACCGCAACTAGTATGAAGAAAAATAACATGGGTCCAATCATGACATGCCAGGAGTGTGAAAGAATTCTATTCTGTAAAATATAAATGCTGAGGGGAAACAAACTTTATATCAATTCTGCATTTTTTTTTAGACTTTCATCATATTTTGATTTGTTCCAGTAAATCACATCAAGAAATAACCTTAGTTCTATTGTGCATATAATCATTCATGTCAATAGACACGATTCAGAGGGGAAGCTCTCGATTTTTGAAGCAAAATAATTGCTTTCATTTTGGCTGTATACTGCCTTAAATTGCATCGTCTTCCATAGTCTCCAGCTATGTTTTTTATATCTCAATTTCCTATTCTAAAATGTTGGCATGCATGTATATTAACCCCCAGATTGTAGCCTCTTTCTTCTGCTACAACAGCCAACCGTGTCATCATCACAAGAAAGAAGAATGTCCCAGATAGACTGAAAGTTTATAAAACTGCCAGAGAAGTATTACATAATTAATGTTTATCTCAGCGAATACTTTTTATTTTGCCTCTACCTAAGCGAAGAAGTTAACGGAGAAAACCACAGCATGATCCAAAATAGTTACTTTTCTGACCACACTGAAAGCACACACTTTATGACGGTGCTTGACAATGACAACATCCTAGTCTTAGTTAGTACATCATTATTTAACTATAAAATATATTGCATTATGTATTTATTGTTTTCATTTTTGCTGAGCTCAGTCCTGGCCATAAGCACAAAATCGCTGTTCACTGTTAGAAAATGATGCAAGAGGAGAAGTGGATATTGCAAATTTGAAAGAGGAGGGGTTGAAACTTTTGCATGCCGAATAACAGATTGAAATATAAAAACAGTACGGTCTACAATGCATCACAGATCTATTTTTGTCACTCTGAATAAGGCATTCCAGCTGGCAATGTCCACAAATCTATGACTCTCCCCTCAAGAAGGGCCAAGCACCCCTAAATTATGCAGTACAAGTTGTAAAGTTAATCAATGTGTCTTGGGAGATTCTGTTTCTCTGAGGCCAGGTGCCCAAAGATAGCAAACTAACCCCCCAAGGTAAGGCTTGTTCACTCTTTTCCCTCATAGGATACTTATTAAATTGTTTTTAAGGCCCTGACATTCACCCAAGAGGAGCCTATACCTTTTGATAATCCCTTACGTCTATTAATGATGGAATTCATTTACCTGGCACCATTGGCTGACTTAAATGAATATTGCTCAACTGGCTACACTTTGTGTATAACTACAACTAACTTGATGTCACTAAGAAAGCATAGAGTTGTAAACTAGGAAATAATGCAAAACAATAATACACTGTTGAAGAACCAATTGACAATGCAGTATCGGGTACCTTTAACGTTCTCTATTGGATAACAATTTACAGTGTTGAAAGACGCAACAACGGGAGTGATCAATCAACTACGCATTTCTCATCCATTAACCACTCTCTCCATTCCATCCCAGACCTCTCATTCCACTCACGTTCACCAACACCACATTCACCAGTACGCTCCCTTTACAATACCCATTCCCACATCAGCCTACAGGCATGCAACCTGCATAACACACTACCACACATCTTGCCCATGTACAGCCCACACAGAAACTACACAGCACATAGCATTACATGACAATGTAACAACACCTATGCTTTGGATAAAAGTACCACACTCAATTTACTGTCAGAATCGTCAACATACCGATGGTACCAGTTATCTTTGCCTGAGTGAGCCAACTAGCTCTAGAATGTGGTAAGCATTTCAGTCTACAACCAACACAAACAATTACTAGCAAATTATGCATTCGAAGCTTTGTTTTATGTGGACTGATAGAAACAGACTTTTAAATGACAGCACGTCCACATCACATCTAACAGCCTTACCAAAAATGAATTTTAGCAACTAGAACGTAGCAAAAAACATAGTGTTTTAATTTTTTTATATGACAAATGCAGTGTGAAGTTGGTTGAAATTGATCACAATTCGATGGGGATCCTCAACAAAAGCCATAGCAGGACAGCTTTCGCTACAGTTTATTTTAAATCCGTGCAGCACAGCCCCCCCCCCCCTAAAATAGACGGGCAGGTAGGAGAAGCCTATTCAGGATATGGTTAAATTTGGTATAGCTATGTATGAAAAATACACTATAAAAAAACCCTCATGTTCACATTGCATATACACCCTTAACACCGAAATGAATTAGGTAAGCTCTAGTGTTCAGCTAGAAAGAATTCAAAGACAACACAAATGATAAAGCCTCTTCTTTTACCCATCTCTATAAAGCCATTCAAGGCTGTAACGAACAGATCAAAACAACAGAAATTAAAAAATTTATGCTGTGATACTGTTTAAATATCGACACTTGCCAATCTTATATTGTTTGTTAGTGATACAAAATAGTACTGTGAGGCACCCTTCCCCATGTCTCAAGGAAAACTACACCAACCAATGTAAAAGATCTCACCAATAAATCTTTTTTTGTTTGAATTTTCTGGCTTATGATGAACATCTTCTTCTCCCTCTCGATTCGCTGCTTCAGAATGGTGTACTGGTGTTTCCTTTGTTTGGCTAACTTCTGTACGGAAAAAAAATACTTTCAGTCTATAAACCGTTGTTTGCACACAAATGTATAAGTACACATGTTGCTTAAGCTAGATGCTGATGACTCACTTGCAGTAAATCCACCTAGATTATCTTGAAGGAATATCAGATGTTAGAACAATTAGATTTCGCATAACATTACAGTGCGTTTGTTATAATTAATATGTTTCCATTGCTTTGTAATGTACTATAGTGTAAATTGCACTTGCAATGCAAACCATTACAACACATTTTGTTGACAATGTGTGGTGATATATATATATATATATATATATATACACACACACACACATATTTATAATATTTATATATATTATTTTTTTAGGTAATTTAGGCAACCTATGGTTGTAAAAGCAAATATATACATAATATATAGTTTGATTGTCTCTAAATATACACACACACACACATATATATATATACACACACACATATATATATATATATATATATATACACACACACACACATATATATATATATACACACACACACACACATATATATATATATACACACACACACACACATATATATACACACACACACATATATATACACACACATATATATACACACACACAC
The DNA here is from genome assembly GCF_964263255.1 of Lissotriton vulgaris. NCBI lineage: Eukaryota > Metazoa > Chordata > Amphibia > Caudata > Salamandridae > Lissotriton > Lissotriton vulgaris. The sequence continues at coordinate 904,141,965 of NC_141687.1, forward strand.
ATATATATACACACACATATATATACACACACATATATATATATATATATATACACACACATATATATACACACACATTATATATATATATATATATATATATATATATATATATATATATATATATATATATATATAGAGAGAGAGAGAGAGAGAGAGAGAGAGAGACAAACTATATATTATGTTTATATTTACTATTACAACCCATAGGTTGCCTAAATTACATAAAAAGAAATTCCAGACATATAGCAAAAATAACTGCTCTTCTTCAGAGATCCATAAAAACAGTGCAATGGCTCATATTTTAGGTCAGTCAGGAAATAATGTCCCAGATAATTACATATCGCAGAAGAAAAAAGGCACATGGCCAGTAGAGTTCGTGTTCGTGCAAATGACAGTCTCCTCCATTTCAAAAGGACAAACTTATATTAACAATTCACAATAAATAGATAAATACACCTCTTCCCATCCTTCTAAATGTTTCCAGGCTTCAACATTAGAAGAGGCTCCTGATGTGGCCATTCATTCATACATCTCAAATGCTCACACTCCCAAACATCATGTATTCAATAGGACTACATTCTGGTCTGCTTGAAAAGTTGGTGCCTTGATTATCATTATTCATTTCAATTTGTTGATTAAAGACTTTGCAGACACACCTCCTGTAGTGGATTAATATTTGTTACCTTGTAAAATGTTAAACAAGCATTGATGTTAGTAAAATGTGGTTGTTATATAGGTTTTTAGATTTTGAAAGATCGGGCTATTGTGCGTACATTAAATAACTGGACTAGTTTTATAGAAACATGTATCAACGTATATGTTTGCAGCTAGTGTGTAATTACAATTCAGTCCGAAAGAGTCTTTTATTCTGCCTTAAGGAATGACTGCATCTGTGCAGCCTGTGCTGCTAGTATTCTTCTTGCAGCACAATTCTGGTATGAGCAAGACATCCAATTCTAATTTATGAAATGAGCTGTGGGCTGTGAGTATTGCTCGGAGTTGGGCATTTGTCATAGAGGCAGGAAAATGGCTCAATGTATTTTTAGAGAGGTCATTCTTCGAGTGAGCTGGTCCACATTAGTCCAAAGCTTAGCTGAATAGTTCACTTTTTCAAAAGTTAAAAAAGATCATAAGTTTAGGTTTTACTCACAAGGTCGGCTTCGGAGCATTGCATTGCTTTGGGGCTTGTGATGAGTGTGTTTTTGTTACCTAAAAGCAGTTGGCATATCCTGAGTGTTAGATAACTGTAGAGTCGTGTTCGACATGCAGTGTGGTGTCAACATCTGTAGGGAGTTTGTACATCGCCTCCAATAAGATTTACACCAGGTGCAATGGAATTTATATTTGATTTTTAACTTCACAGTTTACAAGCGAAGCAGGAATGGTGTAGTGTGTGCACATTTTACAGTTCATGCAATTTGCTTTTACCTTCCCTGCTGCCTACGAGTCGTTTTGGGAAGAACTGTGCACATTATTTTTCACAAACTCTAATGTGACAATGCGCGAAATCTTGGCAACACAAATCTGTGCTGCATGCTGCGCACAATTATGACACTTACAAACAGCAAAAGGCAGCTTAATTTAGTTAGTGACCTTAATCAGTTAATATGATGCAGATTCTAAAATTGTGCTCAGATGCGTTGCACTTTTTGTCACTAAACACGTTGCTGTCAGTATGCAGGCCCACACAAATGGGAAGCCTTTTCCATAGTAATATTGTATTACTTATATTTCAGTTCTAGGACCATGCTGCAGGAAGAGAAAGGCTTCCTTACCAGGCTGTAAGGTTGTACAATTCTTTGTACAAGCAAATGAATAACCAAGTGTCACCGGTGTTCATCTGAAATCAAAAATGGAGGTGGTCTAAAAGCTGTGCTACTGATATATTACTGATAGAGAGGGAGGATCTCTTTGGTACACCTCATAGCACCTTGCACTTGAATGATTCAACAAACGCACTTATTTGTTGTTGGCTGCTGATCTGGATTAACGATTGACTCAATTGAAGCTAGTTTCCAATTTTTCCATCCAATCTTCAAACCTTCTAATAAGAACTTGGTGACCTACAAAGTTGTAGACAGCTGAGAAACTAAGAAGCATTGAGGCTAATTGGATGTTTTTATCTAAGACCATGAAATGTCTTTCATGGTGTTTACCACCAGCATTTTAGTGTTGCTACTTGAACTAAGGCCTCACTGGCAGTCATGTAGCAGATAGCATTTTTCTACATATGCTGGAGTTGTGGGATGCATGGCACTGGCTGGTAATTGGTGAGAATCTTAGAGTCTATTGTTTTTTTAGAAGGGATAATATTTGCATATTTAAGGATCAAAAACCATTGACTTTTGGAAGTTGACGTTCTTCAGGATTATTATCTGGAGTGAAGCATGGGTAAGAAGTCCTTTATGCAGGCAAGCAGAGAAGACCGGGCGCTTCAGGCTTTGTCACCCCTTGCCCTCGATGGGTCTTAAATCAGCTTTTCCTCAGTGAGTGCTTGGGTAAAACAATCAGGGGTATGGTTGTTTCATTGTTGTAAAGTATCGTTTTTTATTTTTGTCACTAAGTATACGAGATTATCAACTCAGTGTTATTTCTTTACACCTGAATAACAGTCTACCATAGTATAGAGCAGTGTTTCCCGAACTGCGGGTCGCAATATGATTTTTGGTCATGAAAGTCCAAGCAATAAATAACGATGCCTTTAAATTCTAAATTTATCTTGTCAGATTTGCTGCGATTTAAAGACATAGGTCAAATGTCTTCTGCTGCTTATTTATTTATTTTTTTTAACATGGAGATTGGTGTTTACAAACTCCTCTCACTCTACTTTCAAATAAAGAAAAGTAAAGTGAATTATGTGACAATGTTGCTGGGGTGCATGAAATGTGAAGGGGAAGGCTGGAAAAAAAAAATTTGAGACACACAAAATGTAAATGCCTGTAAATTAAATGTACACATTAAGCAACTAGAAAAGCTAAAATTAAGCACATTCGTTTGTAGTTCTGAAGTGTGATGAAACAACGATTTTTATAGGATCAGAACAAATCAAGGCACTTAGTGATGCACAATATTTACACATAATCATTTATGTGCATTAAAGTTTTATCAGTAAAACTGTATGTCTGCAAATTTTTACCATTTCAACGGAAAATGCGCTGCCTTTAACAGACAATGCGTTATCGCACAATGCTTGAGTTACATTAAAATTAAATGCCCGCATTATGTTCATTAAAGGTACGTAGGTCGTGAAAGTTTGTCATACTAAAAAGTGGGTTGTGGTTCTAAAAAGTTTTAGAAAATCTTCTATAGAGATGCGGTTTGCAGATAAAACACCCCTGTTCAAAATATACCCAACAATGCACTCAACTGAGTGTTTGGCTGTATTTATCTACGTTTCGGTTGTCTTGTAAACAGTTTTTAATTGCAATACGACACTTGCAGGTGTGGTGCAGCTTGATAGCACCACACCTAGGATGATTTACACGAGGCAGCGAAACCAAAAGGTGTGGTGATCGCTCACAAAAATACCACACCCCTCCCCTGAAGGTACTGTTGCTTAATTATATCAAATTATCTTTATGAAATTGTTACGGACGCAGATAACCTTATCAGTCAGCACTTGGCCCTTATCATGAAACGTCCTACTTGCTCTCACCAATGCCAAACCTTGCCAAAGCAGATGAAGAACCTGTGTTTACAGGGGGAAAAAAGCAGTGCTTGGCCCTTGTGGAGTTTGGGCTTATCTGATCAAATAACAGGTTTGAAGACATTCCCAGACCTGCATTTGGACACACCTTTGTATTTTTAGCCTGCATGCACAAACACATGTGGAAAAGATAGTGTAACGCAATACAGTCCAACACCATGAATCGCCGTTCAACAAGACAGGAGCAGAAGGCAATCAGTTGAGCAGCCCAGGGGGGGGAAGTAGATTATGGTTTATAAAACGAGGAAAAACAGAATGTGGTGTGAAGGGTTAATGCTAACACTCATTTGCAAAATAAAGGCCAAATAATATTTTTGTACCAACTACACTACTAACAGATACACACCATAAAAAGTGGTACCAACTTACGTAAACTACCCAATAGTTAACACTATAAAGTCACGCGTACATTAAGCAATAAGGATTCCGGACTTCTGTTTTACAAATGCTTTGTGGCGCAATAGAGGATATACCATTCAGGCATAACATTTAACAACACTTACCCGTGGGCTTGAGATTGCCCAGTTTACACCCGAGACTTTATTCAGAACTGCAGGTCCCAAACCATGCCTGGTATATTGCCTCCCAGCCACCACTTATGGGGCAGCGGAGTAAGCTCTGAGTGGCTGCTGCCTCGCTGGGAGAAATCAGCACACCAGGCTCACACGGAGGTCTTTCGTTTTGTTCACAATCCTCAAAAGCTGAATCAATGAAAACTTTAGATTGTGAAACACATGTTCCAAGATGCATTTTTATCACTTCAATGTTATCACTGACAGAGAGGTGGCGAATCACAGAATACTGCTTGGTTTCATTGTGGAGAGAGTATAGGATGATGAGGCTATCATTTTTACATTATTTGAGGGGGAAGCAGTTAGAGAGAATCTAAAAGTAATGTATTTATTTTTGGAGGGTGTTTGCGATAGTTCATCGTTCAGCCAAGGGTCCAATTAATGATATTCAGACACAGAACTCATGTCAATCCCCTCGTAGCCTGGACCATGGGCGTCCCGCAGGGACTGACCAGGGTCTCAGATTCAGATTGTGTTGGGTGATGACACAGTAGTCATTGGAATGCACAGAAGGTCAACTCAGAGCCAGGAAAGTGTCATGGTACTACTGAGAGGTACCATTGGTAACAATGCAGAAAGCAGAACTGAACTCCATTGACGTTTCTGCGCACTGTTGTACTGGAGTCATGGACACCCTTATGCAAATCCTCCATGGTCCTGCTTCGGTAGGAACCGTCCAGTCCAAATTGCAAGGCCACAACTCCTATGAAGCAGATACTGGTCTGGGGTTGATTGTCTTCCCATGTTTGGATGGAATGCATACTAGCTGTTACTACTGGAGCAAGGCCTTGGCTGATTTTCACACTGTTGGTCCCCATATGTAGTGGTATACTATTCAATAACATTCGGCCTGGAGCGATTACCAGTGGCTGAAATAAACAGAATCATTCCAGCCATCAAATGTTTGTTTTTCCCAGTGTTAGCACAGTTATTGGTCCAGTAGATCACTGCATCATGAGGCTCAAACTGCTCCACATTGATGAGGCCCAATGTGCCCGAAACCAATTATGTATATGGCCTGCACCTTGGGCTAGACTGTCCTATGGGACAGTATCAAGCAAGACTGCATGTTTCTGGACACTCTTTGGTGACACCGTGATCAAAACAATTGGACTGAAATGCAGATTGCTTCCAATAGCTTAAAAACATATGTTACGCTATTAATTATCCCGTAAGGAACATTTGTCTAAGGATTTGAAGTGGACAGCCAGAGACATTACTATTTCTTTAAATAGCAGGTGCTGAAAAACAAGGTAACAGACAAAGCACTTCTAAACAGCGAAGACTGTAAATGTAATAAACTGCTATAGCTCAATGGTATAAGTGCACACGCAGAAACGTAAACACATACCGAGTCATGGAATGAGTGCATAGTTCCTTTAAATAATGATGGTGGTTTAATAATCCATTGAAAAAGCAATAGAGTACCAGTCCCAGAGCCAAGAAGGTAATCGACACATTTAAAGGAATAGCTCTGTGCCATTAAGTTCCTTGGCACAACGGTTTCCTGAATGGACGAATGAATGCCCAGTCAGCCCTATAAACAAAGAGTGGGGGGTTAGTATTCCTTTCCATGTATAGAGATAATTAGCAACGTCTGGTTTGCATGTTTCCACAGACAAAGCCCTTTAAGCAGTACACAGACAGTGTTGGCTTTATTTTACTTCATAGAATAATACGCACCTAAGTGGAAAGACTGATTAAAACTAAGTTGTAAATCAAAGCAGAGGCAATCAAACAAGAGTTGTTTGTTTGTTGTAATGCATTGACTGAAGATCCCTGATGAAAAGGACTGGAAAAAAGGACTTGTATTCAAGGAGGCTGCTCCCCTTACACCAGTTCAAAAAAAATCTGGACTGATGGAAATGCGATCAACTACCTACAAACATGCTTTTAATTTCAAATCAAGTAGGAAATGTTCTCACTAAGCAGACTTTAAAATGACACAAATGTCTCCAAGTTTGTATTTTAGTAGGACTTCTAGTTAGGACCGACGGATCTCGAAGTTTTTAATCTTAGCTGGACATTTTCTTAGGACAAAAGTGCACGCATGAAATCTGTCCACTCTCAAAAGTGGGGTTTGCCTGTAGAAATACTGCAAGGTCCAAATCCTGTTCTTAAAGCTGTATCCCTGGATGTAAGCTCTGGAAATGACGAGCCTTCAATGTTCTGGATGTATCAGAGGGCGGTGCAGGTGGAAGATAAGCAGGCATCTGTGTATCTCTTACTAGCCATTTTTTTGTTGGAAGAGTTGAAACAATTATCTGGAGCTCTAAACCCTGCATTCGGTTTACCTGGTGGACCTGCTCTGCCCTTAGTCCAGAGACATTTTAAAAGATTCTGATTCGCATGACGCAATCTGTACAACACATTCCTAAGGATGGCGGAATGAGGGGACATTGCTGCCAAGCACCAAATATACCTGAACATTATAATTTTGTCAAAGTTTTACTGGATAATTTTTTGGTGAAAAGTTAAGATCAGGCTTCTAAATAATGAAGTCTATCCCTTCTGTCTATCCTCACTGAGAAAACCATCCCTGGCAGTTCCTAAAGAGCAATTGATAAAAAGAGAATGAAGGCCATTAATCAGAGACCTCTTTGTAACAGACCAAGAACTAAAACAGGAAAACTAGAGGCACATCGCTGCCTAACGTTGACAAAATATTTAGATTCTCTTACGTTATGCTCATCCCATTGCAAAATGTATTGTATGAGACGCTTGGTGCCTACAAAGGCAATGCCACTGAGACTTTCTAGTGGGGTCCTGAAGCAGTCTGTGGTTGGAGGGCAAAATCTCGTTTGAACAGTACTTTATGAATGGTATCCCAGGCAGACAACACTCTTACACTCTGACTGGATAACTAACTTACTCCCTCTGGGTACATGGCTCCGAGCATTTAAGGCAATCTGTCGAGTCTTATTCCACATGGTAGTAGGGATTAGAGTTTTGGAACTGTATACAGTGTAACACTTTAAATTACAGTCAGTGCTGTAACTCCAAAAAAGAACTGGGCATTTATTTACAGGGAGATAAATAGTATCACAGAATGGACACCACAATGAGCTAGCATCTCTGGGATCAAGATACTATTCAAGCATGTTTTGCAATGGATTTCCCGTAATATTGACATTATGGCGAATGTCAGCTCATAGGGCTGGTTTAGGTCAACCTGGAAAGCTTTAAAACTCATCAGGTGTACATTTCTTCAAAGAACTTTTCTGCTATTTCTAGAGAGATGGTAATTGTGGACTGAGTCTGTGTACCGGTCCAACACTGGGCACCTTCTGCAGTGAAGTGGACACCTTCTTTCCTGTAGATATCTGGTCATAGTCACAGAGAAATGCAGAAATTGTTTTATTCACATATATCCGGGGCTTCTAAATCTTAGGACAAAACAGTTTAGACCATTGCAATTTTTCCCTTTGTCATATATTGCAATATACAAAGGCTGTGTGAAGAAAGAAGAACATCAATGGAGAAAAGGTCTCCTACATTTGGATTTCACGTGCAACCCCTGTGAGTGCACCTAGGTCATGGCCACCACAGAGCACTATCGTGAAGTCTGGTTGCTTACCATCAAAAATGCTCTCAACCATTGGTTGCAATGGATGCCACTTTATACATCTATGGCCAATCTAAGTGATGTCCAAGAGTGAAAATCCACGCTCTGTCAATGTGACATTTATTGGCATATTTTCTAGGCCAGTGGATGAAGCTATGTCCCAAAATCCAGAGGCAAACAATCATGCAGTATGGGGATGCCATTTACTTGCAAGCAGAATGAAGAATGTCCAAGAAGAACATGTAGGCATATGAAAGGAGAAAATGTGGGAGGGTGATAAAATGTACAAATTGCATTGGCAGTTTTTGACAGTTAAAAAAAGTAGGTTAGGTAGTGAGCAACTGCTTTTTCTACGGTGCATTGGTTGAAGAGTGTGAGTTTTGTAAAGGAGTGTGCTATTGGATGAGTTTGAAATTCTGTTACGATCCCGCAAGAGTCTTGAGAGAATAGAGGGCAAGCTTTTGTGGGTGAAGCTTGCTGTGTAGGAATTGCTCGATCCCACAAGAGTCGCATGGAAATTTACTGAGTGACCACGATGTGGTATTTTACCATCCAGCGAGAGTCTTGCAAGATCGTTTGGCGAGAAGTATGAAAAGGTGAGCAAAAGGAAGGTACACGTGTCAAAGTGTATGAAATAACCAACAATATAAAAGAAATGAAGTACATATTTGACGTCTTAAGAATTGTGAGAATTTAAAAGCTTTCAAAGTTCATTGCAAAGGATTATGGTACATGTAGTACAAGTAGTGTGGAAAAGATACATTTGCTGTGTGAAGAATGGAACACTGATGTAATGTTAAGGTCAATCAATAATTGGCATTCCCACTGCATGATTAAAACAAGCATTTGCAATGCAATTGGTCTTGCATTTTTGAGAGTTAAGAGCTATTGGCACTGTAAATTATAAATATCTTTTACCTATGTGTTTTGTTTGGTTTGGAGTGTAGTGGTTGTAAGAACAGAGACACAGCTGCAGCACTGCCTAGAGAACTTAGAATGAGGAATTGCCAGTGGTACCACAGATGCAGCTGCAGACTGCCTAGAGGATTTAGAATGGAGAATTACCACTGGTATCAGAGAAGCAGCTGAAATTAAATGAAATACCAGTTCTTGTAAAGCGCACAGCTACCTCCGAAGTGGTGTCCCGGCGCTGGGGGCCATTGGGAAGATTAAGCAAGCTACTGCCCAGAGTCACAACGTGCTGGGCTGATCTGCCGCCGGTGCCGGAGATCAAAGCGTGAGCCCCAGATTCCAGCGTCAGTCGCCCTTGCCGCTGCGCCACACCTCTTCCACAAAGCTGCAGCACTGTTTAGAGGACTAAGAATGAGGAATTACTGCTGGGACCAGAAGAGCAGCTAGTAGCACTGTCTAGAGGACGTCAAATGAGGAATTACCACTGTGACCAGTGACACAGCTGCAGCACTGTGTAGAGGGCTTAGAATGAGGAATTACCATTGGAACCAAAGAAGCAGCTAGCAGCACTGCCTAGAGGACTAAGACTGGGGAATTACTGCTGGGCCCATCCACTCATAGGGAGTGAAAAGCGCAGTGATAAATTAGGTCAATTTTTAAAGTTTTATGTAGTGCGGAATACACTATTGTTGACGTCGGAGCTCGTTACACACATGGCAGTATGTGTATAAGGTACCCCGTTTAGCATCCTCAGTCCGTGCAGGTAAGAGTGGTGGGGCCCCGACAGGGAGGGTGGCGATTTCGACAAACTGTCACGAGGTAAAATTAATTATTTCTCTAATTTTCCCTAGCGGTCGTATTTTTAAATACCCACCCAGCCCTACTGCTCTTACCTGCACAGGCCGCCGCTGCGTTTTAGACAGTGCTGTTTATAAGCTGGATAAAAAGACAAATGGATCAAGAGAGTGAAATAGCTACTCCATCATAGTTAAAATCAAGAGAATCGTCAGACCATTGGAGGCAGAAAGGGAATGTACATTTAAAAGGAAAGATTTTTATTTACGTGTTGGAGGTTAGACAGAAACAGCAAGATTGATATTTAAACGTTATGGTGTGTTATTAAGAAATTTTATATATTTTTTATAAATGTAAAAGAGGGATATACTTAGAATTTAGTATTCAAGCAGAAAAGGGGAATGAGGCTGCTAAGGCCGCACCGAGGGTCAAGTTCCTACTGTTTTTGTAATGTGGGTGCAAATGGTCTGGGATACAATCCCCTAGATCCCAACATAAAACAAAAAGGCATTTGTTTTATACATCAAAATTCCACAAGTTGACCATGCACACCAAAAACAATGTAATGAACACAATATTAGTGCTTAGTAGACATTTGTCTTGTGACAAAGATGGAATCCAATAGTTCTCCCAAGAAAGTTCCAAGTCAATTTTCTTCTTTATTCTTTCTTTTATTATTCAAAATTTGCAGATAAAAACAATAGCCAACGCGTTTCGTCCGAAACCGGACTTCTTCAGGGCTTAACACAATGTATCTTCATACAACGCGTCCCATCCGTCTTGATAGTTGTATATCCAATGGGGTTTTTAATTATATTGTTGGCGGGTTATGCAAATTTTATACCGTCCGTTCGTTATATTTCAATCAGGAGGAAGAAGAATGGAGTATATGCCATGTATCCGGCGTCGCCGTTTCGTACGTGTGCGGTCGTCTGGTCTGCTGGTATGTCAAGCAACAATATTCCATCTTTGTCACAAGACAAATGTCTACTAAGCACTAATATTGTGTTCATTACATTGTTTTTGGTGTGCATGGTCAACTTGTGAAATATACTTAGAATTTGTTCAAACAAGTTAATAATGTGAACTTCTCTTAGAGCATATCACTGAATTACCATTTTTTTACAAACAAGAAATCCTTGAGCTGTGCAAATGTCATCCAGCCAGTCTCTGAATGAGCCTCTTAGCAAAGACATGTACATAGGCTATATTCTTATGCATCCACACGAACAGTCTCAATTTAAGAGCCCATATCCGCGCAGGATTGGGTGATTGTATGTCAAAAGTAAAAATCCTTGAGCTCTTTTAACACTCTTTCGGCAGCTAAATTGGCAAAACTGTGATAAGAATCTCTTTACAAATGCTGAAGAAGCTATATCTGTGCTGACGTACAAGACTAACACCAAAAGCCATGTAAGGGAACGCGAAGCATGGTCAACATACCAGATGAAAATACCTTATGTTAATGACTAGTTTAGAGCTATACGGAAGGGTCCTTGTGTGGAACGGCCGGGACGTTTGTAAGTGCTTGCATCACCCTTGCCTGCCCTGGGTGCTTGCAAGAGGTATTAAAAGCACACTTTCATTAGGATCGTGTAATCGTGTCCATCCACCTTGCCTTATGTCCATATCAGCAAGCAGTCTTCGCAACTTGTTTTAGTACGAGCTGGATGTATTCAAATGGAAAATTGCTCTCTAAGAAAAAATCATATGGCACATTGCAAGTACCTCTCTATAAATGCTCCCTTAAATTGTACACTCCTTATGTAAACTCCTGATAGCGTCAAAACCAGCACTTTATCCTATAAGGGGTAGTGGCCCAGACACTGAAAAGCAGATCCTACTTTAACTTTCATATCAGTTAGGGTTTATAGAAAGAACGCGGACAGTTTCATTGAAAATTGAGTGAATGAAAGACATTCTTAAGAGGGCAATTTAACTTGTGTAACGTGCAACAGAAGAGAAACATATGCTACTTAAAATGCTTCCCTTTCAGTGATGAGTGAAGCAAGTCAAAAGCAGACAGTTCACATGCCACTGCCCCTCCAGCCCGGACGGGGTGTGACAGTAACACAATGTAACAATTGAAATTAAATAAAAAAGAAAGTTGTGCCTTGCAAGTAGAGCATCACGCAGCAAGGGGCACCGCCACCCAACTTCAGAGCATAACGTCTACATCGAGCATAATGTTGTCATGGCTCACCTTACTGCCCTCCATGTTCTTTATGGCCATCTTCTGCCAGGGATCAGCAAGCTGCGCCTGCAGCATGTCGGCACTTTGCAGCTGAAATAACTGCCTAAGAGCACGAAGACAGACCAGTACCCTTCCATCACTGGCGAGTGGGTGGAAGGGCGAGAGCCTCATAAAGGAGACATGGGGACAGCCCTTGAGAAGCAGACTTTGTCAGCGGCAGCTCGCTTAAATCGAGGGGGATAAAAAAAGTATTTGCATTGAAATTGGTTTCGCATTACTGAAAGTTTGAGCTATTGGCGTTGCAATATTATTTGTAATGCCAATAGTTCAACCTTTTAGTAACGTGAAACAGATTGCTCTATTTTTTCAATATTTTAGTAGCCAGCTGCTCTACTTACGAAAAATTTGCAATATTGACAAAAATAGAGTTTGGCGGGCCGCCTCAGAGAAAGAAATGCTGCCATGGTTAAAGATGAAGGCGTGCCTCATTGCCTGCAACAGCAGCTAGGATAAAGTCATTAGTTAAATAGTGCTCACAGACTGTAAATAAAACATACGGAGTAACAACACAAATAGAGGGCCAGTCCTCATGGGAGGTTACAAAAAGGAGAAATGGCGGTACTAAAGAGGGACTACTAAGCCTATTCACGAATCAAAAACAACCCTTTAGAAAGGACAGTAACAGGAGCCAAATGAAAAGATGGGCGAAAAGTGGGCAAAGCTTCAAGTTTATAACTGAATACAGCATGTCTTGAAGAGACAGCGCATGCTCTGCGTAGGCAAGACCTAAAAAAGGCTGTAGTTGGATTGGCTGAAAGGCTTGAAGGTTCTGGTATTTACATCTCTTGCATAACCACAGACATCTGAGATTGTCACTGGTGGTCTGAAGGTGGAGCAAGTGAAATCTCTTTGCCTTGTGCTCAGCAGAGCAAAAGGAAGCAAAAGAGATTGGTGTATTTATCTACCTTCAACATAGTGCTTCGTTTGCAGGTACTTAAAAACACGGTGTAAATAAAGTATGGAGTTTGTTGCTAAATATTCAAATAATATAATATTTCTAACAGTTTCAAAATGCGTGCTTATTAGAAGAGAATTGGTATGCTGTCATAGATACGATGTAATTGCCAAGATCTTTACTAATGAACAATGTAAAAATAATGATAAGAAATGGATACTTAAAATTAAAAAGAAATGTTATTGTTCTGGTGGCAATGTGAATTTGGTCTTTGTTATTTGTAATTTTTTTATAGTGTTTTTGCAGGTGCAATTTCAGAATTCATACATAATTAAGCGGCATATATAATTAACAGTGCTTTCAATTGAGCCTTAGCTGATTCGATCAGTGATATAATGTGAGTTTACTGGTGGCTATTTAAATACTGTTGTATTGTGTTGTCGGTTTCTCTGAGGAGTGGCTATTGTAGTTTAGAAGCATTCTGGTTACTAAACTAAATGTTAAAGTTACGTTATAGTTAGGAATTTTTATTAGATTTGACTTTACATTTGAAAAAACATTAGAAATTCACTGAAAAGAATCAAAGGTTAAAGCGACAGTGAGGAAATGAGGTGTATTATTTGCAGCGCCACTAGAATAATGTGGCAAGAGAGGGACAAATTATGCGTCACGGTTGTGTAAATTATGCACAGAAAAGCAAAATTATGCGGCATAATGCTGCACATTTTGCTTTAGTTTTACTTCATTATTACATAATTCTTAAACATGGTAACACTATCTGGGCATTGTTTGCACTTCATTAGTACCTGTTTAACACCCAAATATAGTAACAAGCAATAGAAAGGTGCCCTGTCCAGTTTGGAAAGGGCTTTCCACCACATGGCAACACATGTTGCTGCATCTTCAGTAACTTTTGAATTGTTTGAGCTAGAACCAATTTTTTGGGTGAAAATCTGCAGATTATGTGGTAGATGTTGGATTACTTGGCAAATGCAGCAAATCAATAATTATGTGAAAATCGCCAAGGCCGCACAATTGCATAATTTCAGTGGCCCTGATTATTTCAAAGGCAACAAATTGGCAGCTTTGCTGAAGCTGCACATTGCATCAAGTTACATTAACTTTGACTTGAGATACAAGTAAGGCTTAATGTAACAAGTTGTTTGATACCTTTGAGTGCTCACGTTGGCCGCACCGTTGATGAGTTATCAGAGCTGAGAGGTCAGCGTGAAACCTTGTACTCGCCAATTTTGTGACCAAGTCTTTCAACAGTAAAAACGGCCGTTCCTTGTGTTTTACCATTGGTACATGTAAAGTATATGTCCTGAGTGTGTTATATGTTGCACCCTGCCTTTAGGTCTTGGTAGGCCTGCCAGAAATGTGACTTATTGTGGTATTGTGGTATATTTGTATAGCGCAAACCTGTCACCCCAAGGGCAGCCTGGCGCTTTGAACGATGAACCAGCAAATTCAGCAACTTAACCTGTCCTGGGGAAAAGGTAGGTTTTTAACGCCTTCCTGAAGGCTAAGAGATCCTCAAGACTCCTTAGGGATATCGGCAGGGAGTTCCAGAGTTTGGCCACCGCTACTCTGAACGATCGGCCACCCATCCTCAATCTCTGGAAACGCGGTACTACAAGTAGCCTGGATGAAGAGGAGCGTAAAGCTCGGGGTGGAAGGTACCAGGCGAACATTTTACGCAAAGGGACCGGACCCAGGCCATGGATAGCCCTAAACACAATGCACGCTGCTTTGTAGCGAACGCGTAGATGGACCGGCAGCCAATGGAGTTCCTGTAGCGCTGCCGTGGATGAGCTGTGGTAGGGGCGGGAGAGGGCAAGTTTGGCAGCCATGTTTTGCACTCTTTGGAGCTTGCCCAGTAGTGTTACCGGGGCCTCCAAAAGTAGTGCGTTACAATAGTTGAGTCGACTTAGGATGGTGCTCCGCACTACTTCGGGTCTGGCTTGCTCAGGGAGGAGGGGCAAAACTTTGCGCAGCATGCGGATCAGCATCATGCACGTTGAAGTGGTCTTATTTACGTGCAGATCTAGCTGTAAGTTGGGCCCAAAAATGACACCCAAATTGCGCGCCGATTGTGCAGCTGACACCGTCTCTGAGAATGACGAGGGCCAGAAGTCGTCTGGGAGATCTCGGGGAACTCGGTCGTTGGAACAATACAGGACCTCTGTCTTAGTTCCATTGAACTGTAACAAGTTCAATCGGAGCCATTCCGCTGTAGCCTGCATGCACCGGGGAAAGGTTTCCAATGGGACTGCCTCCTGTCCCTCCAGTGAAAAGACCAGCTGGGTATCATCCGCATAATTAAATACGGAAATCCCAAATGATTTAATAAGCTGGACCAGAGGGCGGAGGTAAACATTAAAGAGTATAGGGCTGATGGCAGAGCCCTGGGGTACTCCTTGTCCTACTCTCCGTTCCTCTGAGCTGAAGGGAGGGAGCGATACCCGTTGCTGACGGTTGTCCAGATAAGAAATCAGCCAGTCAATGGCCCTATCTTTGACCCCGCACTCTTCCAGCCTCCTGATCAAGGTAGGATGGCTGACCGTGTCAAACGCGGCCGACATGTCGAGCAGCACCAGAAAGGCTGCCCGACCACTGTCGACTCGCGCCGGCAGATTGTCTAACACGGTCACTAACGCGGATTCCGTCCCATGAGCTGGGCGAAAACCGAATTGCGTCTCATCCAACCAGGTGTTACCTTCTAAGAAGCCAGACAGAGTGCGGGTGACCAATTTTTCCATGATTTTAACTGGAAAAGGAAGCAGGGAAATTGGCCGGTAGTTGGAGAGGCAAGCGGGGTCAAGCGTAGATTTTTTTAGGAGCGGAGATACCACTGCCTTCTTCCAGCAGTCCGGTACAGTCCCTGTTTCAAACGACTGGCAGCAGATGGAGTGCAAAGGCTGGAAGAGTTCCTCCTGAAACACCCTCCAAAGTTTTGGGGGGAGAGGATCAAGAGGCGAGCCAGATGAGATCGTAAGAGCCAGGCTGCCAAACTCCTCCAAGGAGGGGAGGGGAAAGCTACTCAGCTGGGGTCGACTAGACTCTACACACATGTTCTGGGGAAGTTGGGGCTTTGCCATAGCTGTCAATGGCAGAGTCGGGGTAGAAGCGCACTACTGCTCTACCAGCCTGCAGTGGAGGACTTGTTTTACTTGGGGGACCTCCAGAGTAGTACAATCAGTGCTGCATTCCCTGGGATACCTCCCCAACGTGCATGCCCTGGGCATCAGAGTACCATTTACTAGGTTCTTAAAGGCAAGTTAGCCATTTATAAATGGGTCTAGCCAATTAGACATTTAGGGTCAGGGCACTTGCACAGAGGTCTGATTAGCAGGTCTCAGTGTACTCTTAGAGCTAAAAACAGCAATATCAGTAAAAAAACATGGGGGTGCCCATACAAAAAGAGGCATTTCCTTACATGACCACCTCCCAGACGAAAGGTGATGAGCAACTAACCTTATTCATGGTGATTCTCATCATCTAAGTGGGTGAACCTGGAGAGGCCATCTGTATTGGCATGGTCAGAACCAGGTCTGTGTTCCACTGTGTAGGCCATACCCTGTAGGGAATTGGACAACCTTAACAACTTGGGTTCTCTCCTATTATCTGCATCAGCTATTTGAGAGAGCAGTGGTAGGTCTGAACTTTGAAGTGAGTCCCAAACAGTAAGGATCTTAGGGCCAGATACATGAAGAAACCTTTTTGCAATTTCCTAATTGCAAATCCTTGCGACTCGCAATTAGGAAATCGCAAAACGGTATGGGATCGCAAATGATCTACCTCATGAATATTAATGAGGTAGGTTGCAATTTGCGACTCCCTAGGAATCACAAAAATCTCAGGGATGGTGGCCTGCTGGGGTCAGCAGACCACCATGTCGGTCATTGCCTTTAAATAAATCATTGTGTTTCAGAAAGGAAAATGGAATGCATTTCAAAAACAAAAATGAAAAGTTTTCTTTTCATTTTTTAAGAGTAGGCCGTGGTCCGTGGAACAACTGCCTGATCTTAAAAAACGATGTAACAAACATTCACATTTGCGAATGGGTTACCGCCTACTTAAAGTAGGTGGTAAAATATGAATGTTCTGCGACCGCATTTCGGTCACAAAATATTCCTACATACCGATGCGATAAGGTATTAGGAAGGTACGCCCAAAACATGCCTCTTCCTAATAGCGAACAGCAAACCCATTTTGCGATTCGGTAACAGGTTACCAAATCGCAAAATAGGGTTTGCTGCATCTGAAAAGCATTTTTTGTGTTTGTAAACGGGACGATTCTGCCAATCGGCCCGTTTGCGAAGACAAAAATGCTTGATGCATGTGTCCCTTAGCTTCTTCAGGAACCAAACCACTGCAAAGGCTTCCCTCTCAATGACACTCCAACGCGGCAGCTGGCTGATCCTGGCCCATTTCTTTTGACAACTCTACATCTATTCCAAGTTCAGAGACATTTGTCTGGACAATAAACTCTTTACTGAAGTCAGGAGCCCTCAAGACAGGTGCTGAGCACGGTGCTTCCTTGAGAGTGTCAAAAGTATTTTGACACAGTTCAGTCAAGATAACTTTTCTGGGCTGCTTTTTGGAGGTAAGGTCAGTTAATGGTGCCACTATGGTACCATAACCCTTCACGAATCTCTTATAGAACCCAGTCAGGCCTAAGAAGGCTCCCAAGCCAGAATGGTCTGGATTGTGGGTTGGAGAGGTTGTACATGACCCAACCAACTTGGTGGCCCAGGTACACAACAGAGCCCTGTCCTATCTGGCACTTACTTGCCTTGATAGTCATGCCTGCAGCAAAGCCTGAATCACTTCCTTGCGGTGGACCAGGTGGAGCTAAATACAGCTATAGCGGTCATGATAAGCTGCCCTGAACCTCTTCAATTATGACAGTACTCAATGCACCAACCTCTGGGACGGGGCAGGGGCATTCTTCAACCTAAAGGGCATCACTTTGAACTGAAAGTGGCCTTCAGGTGTTGAGAAAGCAGACCTCGCCTTGGTTCCTTTAGTAAGGACAACCTACCAAAGGTGCTCAGATACTTAGCTGCCTCAACTTATCAATGAGCTCATCAACTCATGGAATGGGGTGGGCATTAGACTTAGTGACTGCATTGAGGCCCCTATAGTCCACTCAGAACTTCATCTCAGTTTTCCCCCTTTCTGGTTGGGTTTGGGCACCAGTACCACTGGGCTGGCCCATTGACTACTCGAGAGCTCAATCAACCATAGCACCAACTTCTCGCTTCTCCGCAACCTCAGCTTTGATGCTGGCCTTTACCTGGTCAGACAACCTGAAAGGTTCACTCTTGACAGGAAAGCTGTCATGGTGTCCACATCATGGGTACACTACGTTGTCAGACCTGGAAGTCAGAGAAAAAACCCAGCAAACGTTTTCAGCAAGTGGTAGCCATCCTTTTGTTCAAGGTCAGTCAGTGTTGGGGAAAGGACTGCTCCCTCCTCAGTTCCTGCTTGGGCACTAGTAGATAGGAGGTCTGGGAGAGGGTTGCTTTCTTCTTACTAGCCTCCATCTGTTACCATCAACATGGAGATGCCTACCCTTTCGGTGTAACTTGAACCTGTTCACATGATTAACCACGTGAGGATTCCTACAAGTACCCAAGTAGGTGTCGCTCCCTTCTTCTCTAAGATGGGTAGGGCCCAGTCCACTGTCCCATAAGTTCCTGGGTGCTACAGCTGCTAAGACCCACACCAATTGTCCTGGCTGGTATTGCACCATGAAGGACTTTTGGTTATGCCAGTGCTTGACAAACTCCAGGTTGGCCACTACATTTTTGTTTGCCTTTTTAATGTACTCCGCCATTCTGGAGCGTAAGCCAAGTACATAGTTCACTATGTCCTGCTTAGGTTCGTTTAAGGGTCTCTCCTATCCTTCCTCAATCAAGCTGATTGGACCTCTCACAGGGTGCCCAAAGAGCAGCTCAAAGGGACTTAAGCCAGCATCTTTTTGATGGGCCTCACTGTATGCAAATGGGCATGAGAGGAGAATGTCCCATCTACTCCGGAGGTAAAAACCCATGATCATGCCTTTTATGGTGTTGATGAATCTCTCAAGTAAACCATAACCCTGGGGAAGATATGGCATGGTGAACTTGTAAGTCGCACCACATTCTTCTCACATGGCCTGCAGGTAGGCGGACATCAAATTTGTGCTCCTATCTGAAATAACCTCCATAGGGAACCAAACACTGGTGAAGATCCCAAGGAGGGCTCTAGCCACTACAGGGGCAGTGACTGTCCTAATGGGATAGCTTCAGAATACCTAGTGGCAGGATCCAATACCACTAGGATGAAACCTTTTCCCTGAAGCAGTGGGTGGATCTAAAAGACCAACAATATCTATCACCACCCCCTCAAAGGTGTCCCCACCAAGATTATTGGTAAAAGGGGAGACTTTGGCTTGCCTTCTTCCTGGTCACTGGCTTGGCATGTCCTACAGGAGCAACACAACTCCTTGACCTTCTCAGATATCTGGGGCCAGTAGAAGTGGCTTACCAGCCTTTTTCTGGTCTTGGTCTGCCCAGCCAAGGGGATATCGTTGGCCAGGTTGAGGAGGAATTCCCTGTGCCATTGAAGGACCACCATCTCCTGGATTCCCCTTGTTTGCGGTCCCTTGGCTCACCATACAGGAGCCCCACCTCCCAATATACCTTATGGGTACCACTGGTATCGCCTTGTGCCTGTTACACAGTTGTGTCGGGTCTTCTAGAGAGGGACAGGACTTTTGTCCATTGCTCATGTCTTCCTGGAGGGACCCCCTGCTTCTTTGAATTATGCCAGATCTGACAAGTTTCCAGGAGTCAGTTCTTCAGGCACCAGGACTTCCCCGAGGAACAGGTTCCTTCTAGGCCGGTGAACTTTTGGAGGACGGGATGCCAGCCTTCCTGCCCCACCTCTTGGCTTTAGGGACCTTTTCCATAGTTTCTGGCTCCAGGATCCCCTGACTCGCTCTCAGGGCCTTCTGTGCTTGGACTGTGGCACACACCCATTTAGGGAGACCCAGCATGGGTCCTACTCTCTACTTCTGCCCAAGCAGAAGATTCTAAGTCATTGTCCAGTAGACACTCCTCTGGGTAGCAGGGGACGAGGCCACTTTCTTTGGTCCAGTCTTACCTTTCCAACTCAGCCAACCGTAGTCATAAGGTGTGACTTTGTGGCATTGTCAGCGTTGATAATCCCATGCACCTCTCCAGGTCGTATTTGATCAGGGGAAACCAGTTTAGCCATAACCATGGTTATGCTGGCACCTGTATTCCACACAGCCTTCACCTCCACCCTACTGATTTTTGACCACTGCCTATACTTCTCCATGCTAGGAGGCCAGTGGGGCGAAGGTGCAATGTTCTCCCCACCCAGGGAAACTAAAGGGGCCTCTGTGTACCCTTCGGGATCTCTAGGGCCAACTCCACACACACTCCCTACACTCGCCAACCCTTTGCACTGGTCTCCAGTGGGTGCTTTTTGGTGCACATTGAATGCCCTCTTTTGTGCCCTGGCTAGTTACAGTTAAAGCACACTCCTGCCTTCAAGGGGTCAATCTTCTTTCCCTGGTACCCTTTCCCTTTCCCTTTCACTGGGATGTGGCTTGGGACTCCCCCCCCCCCCCCCCGCCAGCCCCCCCCCCCCACATCCAGTCCTTCCCTGCTTGAGCTGTTATTGGGGAATCTTTAAAGCTATCTTTCTTTTCATACTCTTCTCCCCTTTCCCCCGGGAGGAGGCCTGAACACTTGTCTTCTGGTCACCACCCAGGGTCTTTTTAGGGACCCTGGTTCTTACACACTCATCAGTTGTCTTGCCCAGTTCCCTGGGGCCAGACAGTTACGAGTCTACCAGATGCTGGTGCAGCTTCCATGAATGAATTTGATAAAATGTGCTCCTAAACCAATAGATTGTAGAGCTCTTCAAATGTATTTAGCTTGTTGCCTTCAACCCACCCATCTAGTGCCTTAAGTGAGGTTTCAATGAAGTCTACCCATGTTTGTGTGTTACCTTTCTGCAGGGAGCGAAGTTTCACCCAACAGGTTAAATAAGGGCTGCCTTCATGTGGGTGTAAGATTCAGCTACATCCTCCTCTAGTGTGAGTAGCCTATCTCTTCCAACCCCGGTACTAACTCCTACAGAAGTGTTCCCCAGTGCTATGCCCCCACCTTCCTCATCTTGAGATCTCTCACATATGAGGCCAGCCATCTGTCAATGTGATCCCCTGGAAAACAGCTAGGGACAATCTCTTTGAGCAACTTTACACCAGGGGCAAGCACCCCCACAGTCACCATCTGGCCCTCCTTTCCTCTAGGGCCAACCTTCTTTCAGAGAGGCAGCTTTTCACTTTGTTCAGATCCTGTTTATAAGATATGCATTCACTGTAAGAATGTTAGATGTGTTGGTCTTTCCCTGTATTTACACAAAATAAATGTATTTCTATAGTGCTTACTACCCCTGAAGAGGCTTTGAAATAATTTAAGTACTACTATTTTTTCTTTTAAAGCACTATGGGTAGAGGACGTTTATGCTGACAAAAGGCAACACTGTTTTATCTGTAACTTACAAAAGTGTGAATCTTCTGCCAACATCATTAGGGTTTCCCTATATACTTGAAATATGCTCTAATGAACTCATGATAGACATGTTAAACATATATGTAAAGGCTTAAGATCTGATATCACTTTTTATGATGCCGCTTCCTGTGATGTCACAGCATGAGATAGAACACTCAAAGCCTGCACCAGTGAGTCTTATGTTTAGAAGTATGGGACGAAGAGGGTAGTGCAAAGAGCTGAGAACTTGACCCTCCTAGTTCCCACTAATTTGGATGACCCAAAAACACAAGATGCACAATAGCTCAGCACCTACCAAAAAATCAATATATAACAACTAAAGTAATGCAATGCAACATCTGAAGTACTAATCCAACATGAAATAATCTCCCAAATAAATTAATCAAGTCTTCAAGTTCTTGTGAAAGATTGTTTTCCTTTTTTATTCCTTTTTGTGACATCTCTCGATCAGAAATTTTCTTCATAATACACACAATACAATGTTCATAGCCATAGCCGACGCAACACGTTTCGTCCCCATGGGACTTCTTCAAGGCTGTTTGTGTTTTTTCATTATTTTGTTTGTAGTTGTTGCAGACATAAACATGTCCCGTTATGTCCAATAAAATACTCTAAGTCTAATTCTTACATTAAAAGCACCACCTTTGTAGTTTGTGTGCTGAAAAGTCTGAGAGGTATAGTAACCCACCCGCAAGGTATTGCGGAGCACGTGGATAAATCCTCCAATGTAGTCTTCGCGGTTAGCGTCCTCATCCGTCAGTTAAGGGTAATGTAAATTCATTATTTCATGATGGGCAATCAGTGCTTGAGCTTCAGAAACAAACTACCGGCGTCTGCGATCCGCACGAGTTGATGTTGAGCAGCGCTTTAGAGGTTCTGGAAAGGAGAGACACTGTGACCAGCCAGGGGGTAGAATTTATTCTGGGGTATGAGAACAGACAGTACACTTGGACTTCAATCTGGGTGGCAAAGCAACACTTTCTGATAATCCTAATTATCCCCCAGGACATGGCCCACCCAAAGGCGACCACAATATATATTTTGTTTAATTCACAGCGATATTCACGAAAATCACGGATTTAAAAAAATAGGCTTTTTTTGGCCTTGCAGGGTCCCAGGGGGACTCCTAGACCAAGGCTAGAGGGTCAGGGTATTCAGACCCTGCCCCTTTTCTTCTTTTTTGCATTTTATTTTGGGATTCAGCAGAAGCAGAGTCCAAAGATGCCAGACAACACTTCCTGGCTGAAGTGTTAGTAGCCAATCAGAGGACTGCATATCTCTCCACCAGCTAGTCATTATTCACAAGATAGACATAGATATACAAATTTGGATTTCCTTTAATTCCTCTCAAAATACTGAACGTACTTACACCACGTAACATAGCACAATCAGCAGAACAAAATCTAGCTTTCTACCAAAGATTGTGTAATTCCGTCCAGCGGTTCGGGCTGCAGATGGGTCTAAAGAGTCTATGGAAATTAATATGGGAAACACGATTTTTTGACCTCTCCCCCCTTTTTTCTTGGCCCTTGCTTGACAGATAATCCCCAAAACTTTAGATGCACAACTAGAATTACAGTCACAGGCCGGCAAAGTTACAGGCAAGACAAAAAACGCCTTTCCAGTGGAAACATGGATTTAACTATAACTTCCTACTGGTGACAGCCAGTAGGATATCCATCCATCGACTCAGCTTAAGCCTATTCCCACAAAAAGCATAAAATAATAGAAGACTCCCTAAGACTCGGGGTGGAAGAAAAACAAATACAAAAAAGAGAGAAGAGCAGGCTCACTCGCTTTTCTATTATTTAGTCCTCTGGGTGCATGCAGCTGTAAAAGTAATGACATATGAGGCTGGGGGGGGGCCTCGCGGACACTGCCTCGTGCTCTGGATACCGCCACCTACCTAGAGTTTATTGATAAATAATGGGAGAGTTCAAGGGCCCTTCTCCTGTGCCCCGGAGGCAGCCACCTCCCTGGGGCTACTGTTCAAATGAATTGGGGGGCGTGTGGTCTCCCCCGCAGCCCTGGGTGCCGCACCTTCCCCTGGGCTAATACGAAACCAACTGATGAGGGCTTGCAGACCCCCCTCCTTCCCCCCCACCCCCGTGCCCCGGAGCTGTTTGGTGTGTAATGTGGGGCCACACTGACCCACGAAGCCCTGGAAACCACCACCTCCCTGGGACCAAATGAATTTTTAAAAGTGAGAGAGGGGGTGCGCGGCACCCTTCCCGGGCCGCCACCTACTAAAACAAGGGAGGAGGGGGCGCATGCCCCCCCAACCCCCCCGTAGCCATAGATGGGCCTTGGGACCACTATCCCTTAGGACCGGCTCGTGCTATGCCCCGGGGTGCAAATAGTTTGCCATTTATATACTGATGTGGTGACCCCTTGAGAAAGCCAACAGACTTGCATTATTTAAAATGATAATCCTCCAAACTGTTATGAGTGCTCTTATTAGATGATCATGCAGGAGGAGAGTGGAGTTGGTCTCCTGTGCGGCTGATGGGCGCATGGGTTTGGAATAGTTACATATGGTAATAAAATCATATTTTACTTTAAGGAAACAAACAAACTAACTGAAAAAAACAAAGGTTATAGTGATGTTTCAGTTAGGTGAAAATGCCAGTTAAAATGTAACCTTTTCAACTAAACAGAAAAAAATTGAAATCTCCAGTTATACGTAACAATTGGATCCCTACCCCACAGAAGTGGGCGAAGAGGACAACAGCTCTGCGCGGGACTGGCATCATAAAAGGAGTCTGGATGTAATTTTTATGTGTTGTGTTTTGTACTCTTGGGCCACAGTGACGAGCAACTGTCTTGCGCCCTTTTAGACCTTGTATAAGATTTTACATGTAACCGCCTGTAGTAACTCGGAGAACTGTCTTGTGCTCCACCCACAGTGTGCTGTACTTACAATACTCATTACTTCAATGTTATGTTATATAAAACTAATAAAGGCTTAAATAAAAAAAAAACTCAATGAACAATAACTTGTGCCCCTGTAGCTGTGCATCTGATCTACTGTAGTTCACCATGAGCCAACATTGTATATGCAGCCCAACTAGACATCACGCAGTGCTGCCCGCTGCCCAGTGCTCCCTGCAGCACATCTTGCACCTCTGCCGCACAACTGTGCCAAATGATGCACATCATCCTGTCTCCTGCTACAGAAGAGTATGTATGACTGTGTATGAAGATTGTGTATGACTGTGTATGAAGATTGTGTATGACTGTGTTTGCAGTGATGTCAGGATATCTGCATGATTTTGAGAAAATGTTGGTATGTGTGCACTGTACAAAACAATTGTATAGAACATTCCACACTTGCACTTAAGTCTCTTTCACGAGCTTATTTTGGCAGAAAAGGAAATACATCCAAGTGGAGGTAAAGCAATCTGGCAGTGGCACAATTTGCTCAAGTGAAAAGTTCAGGCTCCAGCACTACAGCTACATTTATTTCGCCAGGCCTACAAAGTAGAATAAAAGCAGAAATAACAAATGTAAATTATGCGAGTGAATGACCAAGAGATCACTCTGTCCCAACATGCAACTTTAGCAGCATCAATGTGAATGTTGCCAGGGTGTGGCAGGCGCTTTAAGTATAAACAGGGCTAGTCTTTCGTTGATAAGTACTGTACCTTCAACAGGCGTGGCTCAGTGGCCCCTTTGATGGATTCTTTCTGTAGCGTTTCAATGGTGGGTCTGTTATACACTCTGTCTACTAACTCTGGTGCAGTCTTCAGATGAGTTGCAAGGTCAAACTGTTCAACTGAAATAAAACATTTAGTTAAAGTCCTCATTTAAATGCTGTCAAACTCACAGTAAAGCAAAGTACCACTGAATACCGGAGTGGTTAGTGGTAGGTAATCAATTACAGCAGTCACCAATAAAAGTGATTGACAGAACTCACTGCAGGAGCAAATCTAGTCACCCGATGTAATTTTAAACATCCTATTTGCTTGCTAGTACATTGCTATGTGTGCGGGGGGGAGGAGGGGGTGGGCGTGGACCCGAGCTCATGTCTTGCCTCTGTCTGTTATGCACCACAGCCAGGAATGACTGCAAAAAGTGGAACCTTTGCCATACCTTGGGTGACTAATTTCATCAACTTCAGCACCAGCGAATACACCGGACTTTCCCAACACTGGCTGATCAGGAGTCTGTCAGGATATATTGATGGTTGCAGTGGTGAAAGATGGAATTCAGAGTGCACCTGACCTTACTGTGCTTGCCAGCAGCGCTCTTTTTGTCCCATCTGCCACCTTACACTTGTTTTGGCGCAGAAGGCAGGTCTTGCCTTCAGTGCTTTTAATGGGCAAGCAGTCTCAGGTAACGAGTGCCAGTAATTGTTTAGTGTGAAAGAACTAGAACTTCTCAACAAAAGCGCAGTGCTTCTAATGGAAAAGTGCCAGCGCTTTACAGTAGGAAACCAGCACTGATAGCTGGTGAGTATCTGCACTTTTATATTTCCATTTTAGGGCACTGGAGACCAGGCAGACAATGGCAGCATACTAGGTGCATAGAGCCATACAAGGACTGCATCTAACCTTGTAACTCTGTACTGTACCTGTAAGTTCGGGACAACAAATTGTTTTTGAAATAAAGAAATGTTGATATACAGTGACAACAATTATTACATTTACTGAAAATGGTAAACTGCTGCCCCAAGATAAAATTAATAAAGGAACACAAGTATGTGAGAACAAAAACAGTACTTTAAAAAAGACAAGTCGATGTCTCGAAACAAAAAGAAGGATATTATGTAATTATTTCATGCTAATTCTTCAGTGCTAATTTATTTTGATTTAGGGACACTTGTGAACAAGCATTTACATTGCAACGGTCTCGCCTTTGCAAAAGTTAGAGCTATTGGCATTGTAAATGACAACATTTTTATGTATGTGTTGGTTTTGAAAACAGATAAATAAAGGGCATTGTCATTTACAATGCCAATAGCTTATTCTCTCGCAAATGCGAGACCTATTGCATTTGCAATAGGTTGCGTATTTACGCGAGTTTGAGCTATTGACATAGCAAACAACAATGTGTTTTATTTATGTTTCAAAAACCAAAACATAAATAAAAGGTCTCTCACACTGCTGTCTCTCTTACCCGGCTGTCTCTCTAACACACACCGAGTCACACACAGAGCCACACTCACAGAGCCAAACACACACACAGAGCCAAACACACACACACACACACACACACACAGAGAGCCACACACAAACAGAGCCACACACACACATACAGAGCCACACACACACACAGCCACACACAACCACACACAGAGCCACACACACACATTTACACCCACACACACACAGAGCCAAACACACAGGCCGCCTTGTTTTTGTTGTTGTTGAAAGGATCAGTCTTCAGTCTTCGACATTGTAGAAGGAAAGTCCTAACGATGTCGATATCGACTCTGGTTAAGATGTCAATATCACCAGCGTCTTTTACAATAGTTTGAATGGTGTGATGTGTTTGACACTGAATGGTGGGCGATCTGCAGAGTTGTACTAAGTACAAGTAGGGGGAATTAATATAGCGCTTTGTGACTATCAATGAAGATCTTAAGATGCAGTAGCATAATAATATGCCTTCTCCTTCCCAACAGCAGAATTTCCCAGACTCAATAATTCCAAATAAAGTAGCTTGTTTCAACTAGCGTGATCTATTTCTACACGTTCATCATCCAGGTGTTATAGAGAAGTTGCCATTACCCTGCCTTCACCAGTAAAAAAGAAGACTATGCTAAAACAGTCCGTTCGTAAACCAGGATAGCTTTGTTACCTATAAGTTACGTTGGACACAGACCTTTTAAAAATAAACATATATACTGCCAAATCATTGGCATAAAACCCCTGCCTCGACCCCGCCCCCTAAAAAGGTCTTGCATGATGATCCCCTTAAATCCAACTTCCGACCGCATGACCCGCTAGAAATTGATACGGATTTTGTGCGTGTACACTTGATGTACAACCAGGATGTATTCACAACGCAAAATGAGGAATTGGTATTGCAGATGTTTTACTGTTGATCTTGCCCCACACTAAAGTCTCACCTTT
The DNA here is from genome assembly GCF_964263255.1 of Lissotriton vulgaris. Lineage (NCBI taxonomy): Eukaryota > Metazoa > Chordata > Amphibia > Caudata > Salamandridae > Lissotriton > Lissotriton vulgaris. The sequence continues at coordinate 904,169,341 of NC_141687.1, forward strand.
AGCCCTCGGAGAGGCGATGCATGTTAGTGGTCCTGCTGGTCAAAAGACTCCTTGCCCCCGAGTTTCTCGGGCGGTGCCCCTTGGGTTGATTTGGGGCGCTCTGTCTTATCACCAGGGGGGGATGGGCGCCCCAGTGCAATGTGCCAGTGTCTATATATGCAGCCTGCACTCCCCCGCTTCTCCGGAGCTTACGTTGGTTCACACCCGTTTTATTTTCTCAATTGCAGTCACCGGTTTGTTGTACTGACCTACTCTCTAGCTGACGACGGCAATCCCAGCCCCGCAAGTAATTCCAGCAGTCTGGGGCGGATATATACATGAGGAGGGATCTGGCGTTGCAAATGGGTGCCGCTCCTGAACCGTGCTCAGAACAGGCTGGCCGTATCAGAAGTGCGCACTCGAATAAGCCTCTCGACAAGGCTGTAAACTCTGCATGTTACTTCCTGCAGCACTTTTTAAACATACATCGCTTCTTGTATGTAAACTTTCAAGTTCCCAAACCCCTAACCGAGGCTCACCGCTTATACTCCGCCCAGCGCCCACACTAGTTGATGTCATGAGCCTCAGGAGTCACCTCCGCCATTTGAGCGTCTGTAGCAGCTCCCAATCCGGGACCCAATACTTCTACCCAGTGCTCGATTCTGCCAGTCGCCACAGTGAAAAGCCCCGTGCTTTGCCGTCACTTCGCGATTCTTCTGTTCCAATCCTTCGGCAGTGTTGAAACAGCCATATCGCTATGGCGGCTCCTGCCGACAGTCTCCATGAGTCACGCCGAGCTGCTTGTTTTCCGCTTTCCTAGTGCTTTTCCCGGGGAAAACTCATTAGTTCTCAGCATTCTTGGTCCCCCAGGTATTCTGCCACAGGCAACCGTGAGTGCAGATACCAGTGCCCACTCTTTGTCAATAACGATGGCACAGTATTTGGGGCTCAGCTCAGAGCTCTGCAACTACACGACCGGCATGCCTGGCGTCACATCCACCATCTCTAACAAGAAGTGTACACAAACCGAAGGGGGCACTTCATTGATGTAGGCAGCTGCCAGGGGGAACAACCTTTACAACGCAACTTTTACAACGCACTACAATTACAACTAAACTTTTACAAAGCAACATCCATTGCAAAGCATGCCATTACAACGCAACCATTGCAACGCATTACACTACAAAGCATGACACTACAACACATACCACTACAACGCATGTCATTACAACGCATGTCATTACAACGCATGTCATTACAACGCATGTCATTACAACGCATGTCATTACAACGCATGTCATTACAACGCATACCATTACAACGCATACCATTACAACGCATACCATTACAACGCATACCATTACAACGCATACCATTACAACGTATAGTACCCTTACACTATCCAACACTTACCCTACTGTTGCACCCCGTGGAGTTAGAATAGTAATTTTTACCCCTACACTCTCCAAAACGTACCCTGTTTCCCCCCCCCCCTCCTGGAGTTAGAATAGTAATTTTTTCCCCTACACTATCCAATACTTACCATACATGCAATGTAATGTTATGCGTTGTAATGGTATGCGTTGTAAAGGTAGTATGCGTTGTAATGGAATGCGTTGTAAAAAATGCATTGTAAAGGTATGCGTTGTAAAAGTATGCGTTGTAACGTCATACATCCAGCTATGCAAAAATGTGGAGATAAAATGAGATCTTTGAAAACATAGACTTAAAATAGGGGTGAATTTTACATAATTCCCTTTTAAAAAAAGATAAGAAATTAACCAAGTTACTTTGTCATACATAGTAACAAGCGCTCGGGATGACGTCAACTTTCCCTTTTTAGAGCCGTCCTTCTCAGACTGGCTTGGCCTGACTTACGTGTGTGGTAAAAGCTTCCTTGTCTTCTTTATGGGGCGAAACAGATGGCCCCATAAAGAAGATAAGAAAGCTTTTACGCCACCAGTAAGTCAAGTAAGCCAGTCTGAAATGGACGGGGCTTAGAGAGAAAGAAGAACGTCACTAGGACCTCTTCTCCAATGGCTGGCCACCGTTTAGCATGAACGGTGACACCACCCAATGGAGAAGAAGGGCGGGGCTTAACCTCGCTAGTGGAAAATATGGAATATCATTCATTCTAGCCAGCTCGACTGGGCATGTTCGCAGTCTTTCGCAGGCCGAGACCTAAAAATGGCATTTTGTGAGCATTGTTTACATCTACAGTGGTTAGTTAATTACCCTAATGCTTGAAAAAAACAATGGCTTTCAGCTAATTTCTAAAAAGATTTTGTTGAAAACTGCATCATTTAGACCCATTTAAAATGAAAAAAATCTGGAGGTCTAGCGCAGGGAGAATAGTCAGTGTTGGGGCAGAAAGTCCCCAGCATGGCGAAGAAGGGGGTTCCCTACTCTGAGTGCCCCAGCTAAACGGATATCTGAATCCCTGGCACAGATTTTTGTTCACAGGTGAGATGGACCATGCGTGTGCACCACAACCTAGACCTGTTTCGTGGTAATGCGGTCTTGTTAGACCGGGAGAGAAGCACCAGGCACTACCCTTATAGTAGCAGAGGACTACTGCCATTGCTAGGAGTAAAGTGATACAAGCGCGGTGGTGGCAGCATAACATTTTTGCTTTTCATAAGAGTCAGTGGTGTGAGCAGGCCTTTTTAGGTACCAGTCTACTAGACAGAGAAGCTGTCTGGTGTTCTAACGACTTCTTGAGGACATTCGGAAAGCTTCCCTGGAAATGCATTCCACTCATTGATAACTATTGCCTTTGTGTGTTGTAACCCACATTTGCTTGCTTTCTATTTGCTGGCTTTATTTGTTTTAGGTTGTCCAGCTTAAGTTCGTCTCTTCGTGGCCCATACCCTATTTATTGTATTCTTCTACTGGTACTCGATTTATGTAAGCAGTCCTTTAAATCTTGTTTTTATTTTGTCAGATTTACTGTGCATTCAAAGACAGAGATCAATGTCAGGCTCCGTCTTTGAAGGGAAATTGGTGTTTACTTTTCTTTTTAGGACTTCTAAGTGAGAGGATTTATGTGACAATCATGCTGGCTACTGGGGGTGTGCTGGAGGGAGGCTGTACGAGGTTCTTTTTTTCTGCACACAACAAACTGTAAATGTATATGTCTACAAATGAACTGAGCAGATATTTCAGAATATATCAGAATTAGGAGAGCACATCTGTTTCTGGAAACGGACTATAAAAGCGGGAGCAAGAGTCCAACAAGCTGTTCATCAGCCTGTAAAGAAGATCGCCAAGAAATCAATATGTTGTAATCAGGACTGGGGTCCAATTTATTTATTTATTTATTTTTAGCATTTATTAAGCGCGAACAATTGCCCGCAGGCGTCTCGGCGCTGTACTGTATTACCCTCCTATATGATCTTGGCAATTTTTTCAAAGGTTAAATAGCCAGATTTTCAATTTCTTCCTAAAGGACATTAGATTTGGGCTTGATCTTATGGTTTGTGGAAGCGTATTCCATAGTCTTGGGGCGGCAGCTAGGAAACGTCTGTCTCCCCAGTTGACCAGCCTAGTCCGTGGCACTACCAGGTCATTCTGTCCTGCTGATCGTAACATTCGGGTGGGAATGTATGGGACAAGGTGGTCGCACAGGAATTGAGGCGCTTGATGGTGTAGTGCCTTGTAGACGATACATAACGTCTTAAATTTAATTCGGTTCCTAACAGGAAGCCAGTGGAGACTCCTCAAAGATTCAGATATTGGCTTGAATTTGGGAATGTTAAGGAGAAGTCTGGCTGCTGCATTTTGGATTGTCTGCATTTTCTTGATTATCCTAACTTGGGCGTTTGCAAACAAGCCATTGCAGTAATCCAGTGCTGATAGGACCATAGCGCTAACCAATGTCTTTCCCACATTGGTAGGAAGAAAAGGAAGAATCTTCCTTACCAGTCGTAGCTTGTAGAAGGCATTGGAGGCCGTCTGATTGGCGTGAGCCATGAAATTTAGGTTATCATCAAAGATGACACCCAAGTTTCTCACTTTCGTGACTGGTTTGGGTACAGCTCCGAAAGATGATGGCCACCAAATGGGGGACCAACTAGGGCTGAGGTGGCCAAAGGTGACCACCTCGGTTTTGTCGGAATTTAATTTCAGACAGTTTGCTGACATCCATTTTCCAATGGCCAGCATACCTGTCTTGAAATTTTCCGCCACTGTTTCCCCATCATTTCTGACAGCCAGTATCAGCTGTGTATCATCCGCATATGAGGTAAGGTTCATCCCATGCGCTTTGATGGTATTAGCGAGGTCCGACACATAAATATTAAATAGTGTCGGACTAAGGGATGAACCTTGAGGTACCCCACATGGCAGTGATAACTCAGCGGATTCAAATTGGCCCAGTATGACTGCCTGGGATCTCTCTGCTAGAAAAGACGCTATTAGATCTTTTGCTAGGCCTTGCACGCCCATCTTTTTGACACGGTTGACTAAGATCTTGTGGTCAACCGTGTCGAAAGCAGCTGATAAATCTAAGAGCACCAGTAATGCTGTGCCACCTTGGTCTCTGATTAATCGGATGTCATCCGCTGCCTTGATGAGCGCTGTTTCCGTTCCATGAAACTTACGGAATCCAAATTGTGTTTCATCGAGCAGATGGTATTGCTCGATGAATTCCGCGAGTTGGATATTCATGGCTTTTTCAACTATCTTAGCAATGAAGGGTAGGTTCGCTATAGGCCTATAATTTTTAAGTTCTGCTTTGTCCAAGCCAGGTTTTTTCAGGAGGGGTTTGAGTAGAGTTTTTTTTAACTGGTTTGGGAAGATGCCTGTGCGGAACATAAGATTAGTTATTTGAGTAATAGCTGGAATTACAGAGTCCATTAATGAACGAAGAGTGTTTAAAGGGCAGGGATCCAGGGCTGATCCAGATGTAATTGTTTTAATAATGTCCTGAATATTGTCTTCTGTAACCTCTGCGAAGCAAGAAAAATTGTTGCTTGAAGGTGGGGTATTTATTTTTCCAAGGCATTGGTCGTCACCTTGATTGAATGCTGAAAATATGTCGTTCACTTTGGTGAAAAAGAAGGATGCCAATGAATCGCAGAAATCTTGTGAGCAAGGGGGATTAAGGTCTGGGGCACATCCCGCGAGATGTTTAGTTATTTCGAAGAGCTTTTTATTCGAATTTTTTGCGCTTTCGATTTGCTCAGTGTAAAACTTCTTTTTTGTCTCTGTGATTAGAAGTTTATATTGAGTTAACAGTTCCTTGTACACTATCCTATCTTCGTTATCATACTTTTTCCTCCAGATTCTCTTTGTTTCTGCATTGCTGTTTTAGTTTTTTAAGCTCCTCGGTATACCAGGGGGCTGAAGGGGAGCTTCTATTCCTGGACATTCTTTTTTCTGGTACCAGTTTATTAGCCGCCTGGCCCACCCATGTGTGATATTGTTCAATAACGGATTCTGGATCAGTGGCCCATACGGGAGTAGAGTTCTGTAACGCCTCCTTAAAACAGGGAATATTGATGTCTTTCCAGACCTTGAACACTTCTCGTTTGGGCGGGAATATAGTGGCGGTAGATGTTTTATTAATTTGTATGGTTGCCAGTACCAGGTAATGGTCGGACCAAGTCATAGGCAAGACATCGGTCACTAATATATTTTCCAAGTTAGTGAAAATACCATCTAAGGTATGGCCTGCATTATGAGTGGGTCCAACATCTGCTAGTCTCCCTGCAGGGTGAGAAACCATCAACCAGAAGTCAAGACAACCTGGCCTGAGTCTGGCCTGCTTAATGCCTACCTGCCAAGATCAGCAGACCTTGTAAGGAGGAGGAGCAAGAGGAAAGCGCATGGAGGAAGCGGGGCCCAGGGGGGTCCTGTCAAGTTGAAAATGTTGAGCAAAGTGGGATATGTCCAGTTGGGACTGTTGAAAGAGTCCAACTCTCTTGTGGAAATTCAGTGACCCCTTCATACCAGGTTGGGGCCACCATTAAGTTTAGAGCGGTCACACTTCCTGGATTAAGTTGGTGACCCCTGCATGCCAGACGAAGATACCATGATGCTGGTGGCTGTAGCCCTTTCTGGAGTAAGTCAGCAGCCCTGTATGCTAGGTCAGATCCACTGTGAAGATTAGCGCTGTTGTCCTTGCAGTGGAGTTAGTGGTCAATGCTCGTATGCCTGGTGGGGGCCACTGTGAGTCTTAGGTTCGTTGCCTTGGAATATAGCCTGGAAGCAAGCAGTGGTCAGCCCCATTTTGAAGAAGCCTAGTCTCGACCCTCTGTTACCTGAGAATTACCGCCCCATCTCCCTCCTGCCCTGGACCGCCAAGGTCACTGAGGCACACGTGAATTCCATCTTGTCTGCTCACCTCTCTCGCAATAATATTCTTGACGAGAGCCAGAATGGTTTTCGCGCACAACACAGCACCGAAACTGCGCTGCTCTTTATGAGCGAACATCTGCGTTCGGTGCTGGATGCGGGGCAGACAGCGGCGCTCATCTTGTTAGACCTGAGCGCCGCATTTGACACGGTGTCTCATGACATTTTGTTGCGGAGGCTGGAGGAAGTGGGACTTGAGGGGAAAGCTCTTCAATGGTTCCGCTCTTTCCTCTCGGACCGGTTTTTTAAAGTAGCTATCCCACCTGGTCAGTCCTCTTTCCACCCTTTGGGACTAGGAGTACCTCAGGGATCTGCGTTGAGCCCCACTTTGTTCAACTTGTATGTGAAACCGCTGGCTGCTGTCGTCAGACAAAGTGGCTTAACCATGACATCGTATGCCGACGACACGCAGCTGGCGGTGACACTCAGTGGGGACCCTGAGGTGACTGCCCCCAGGTTTCGCGCAGGGCTTTTAGTCGTGGCGAATTGGATGCGTATTAACTGTTTACAGTTAAACGCTAAGAAAACCGAAGTCCTGATCTTAGGAAAGCAAGCTGAATTGTGGGGTGACCAATGGTGGCCTCCTGAATTGGGGGTGACTCCCATCCCAGTTGCCGAAGTGAAGAACCTGGGGGTCTGGCTTGATTCCAATCTCTCTTTTACCAGCCATACTAAGAAGATCGCAGCTACCTGCTATGGTATTCTGCGAGGACTGAGACCAGTCCTCAAATTCTTCGACCCCCCTACTCGGCAACTGGTGGTCCAAGCCTCTATTCTCTCTCGGCTAGACTACGGGAGTGCTCTGCTGCTTGGTGTTAATCAGGCTGAGGCCACCAGACTGCAGAGGGTGCAGAATGCCGCTGCGCGGGCCATTGTGGGCCTCCCGAGACGGTGCTCTGTATCTGCAGTTCTGACCTCCCTTCACTGGCTGCCGGTCAGACAGAGAATCAAATTCAAGGCACTCTGTCTGACATTCAAGATCCTGAAATTTTCGTCACCTCCTGCCCTGACGGGTCTTGTTTCCCCGTATGTCCCCAGGCGGTCTCTCAGGTCGGAATCTCTTCATCTAGCAAGCACGCCTAGATTCAGACTGAGTAGGATGGGAGGTCGTTCATTTCGTGTCATGGCGGCTGGATTATGGAACTCCCTTCCTGTCCATATCCGTGCCCTTAACAGCCTGACTCTCTTTAGACGTGCGATCAAAACCCATTTGTTCACCTCTGTTGACTGATCTCCTCTCTTTTCAGCGGCGATTTGTTGTGTTGTGGTACTTGATCAGGCGCCAGGACGCCCCTTCGCTGGGGCAGCTGTGCGCCGAATAAAAGTTATTAACATAACATAACATAACATATAGTGCCAAAAGAACCCCTTGTGAAGGATCAACCGTGCGACCTCACCTAGAGAACCCACCCATGTGGTAACACTTATTGAATACCAAGGAAGCAGTCGAAGGACACGTCTAACACAGTTGTGGTCCATCCAGAGACTGTGGCAGCCAGACGCGTTATCCACAGGAGACCACTTGATGCAGCAAAGATGGGTCGTGCCCCGGTTCACTCAACTCTACGACTGCATCAGATCTGGTAAGACTGTTATAGGCAGTCAGGTCTTCCTGGGACTTGCACAAAATGAGCGCATAGAGCTGCTGAAATTGATTCTTGAGGTCAGAAAAAGACTAGTGTGGGCCACATCTGAAAGTCACTGCCATTACTGAATGGGGAATAACCAGCCTGCTAGAAGGGAGGGAGGAGGCGGACATGGGGGTCCCTGCCCAGGGTGATGCTAGTGTGCCCCCTTTAAGAGTCTGCAGGAATTATTAGTATTCCGTTGACATACTTTGCGTGCTTATGTTAAATACGACTTTTATCACAAAAGTGAGTTTTTGACTGGACAGGCAGCTTATTGGGTTTACAGTTAGTACTTTGTGTTTTGCGTTGGTGTATCTCTTACACCTACCACAACCCTGAGAAGCTTTGGACTGGTTGACACACACTACCATTGAGAGCCAAGTACTTGGTCTATCTGTTTAGGTCCAGCAGTGGGTCGGGCTCGAGACAGCTGGAGTAAAAGGCTTCAATCCCCATGGTGAGGCCTAGTAGAACGTGCCTGCTCTGTAGGCTCTGAAAGGGGTTGCAGACTATGCTTAATATGCTTTGGGACAATGCACTGTTTTGCTCAGATTTGCATTGTAAACAAAAGGTTTCCTTCATAAACATTAAGATTTTGATTACTCCTAAAATAAAAGTATTACTCATTGCTTGAAACTCATTACGCCTTGGGGTAGGTTATCACATGCAGGAGGGGGCAAGGGAGAGTGGAAGCGGTAAGCCTTACCCTCTATGCAACTCAGGACCCATCTTAAAAACCTTCCGGTTTCACACTGCACAAGCCAGGAGTTGGTGATTAGAGCAAGGGTGGACAAACAAGTGGATGGTTATTAAGTCAACACAAAGCTACAGGGTTCCTTATGGTGCTATTAGATCTGCGCACAAATTTTAATAAATCATTTATAATGCCCTGTGGCCCAAAAAAGCAATAACTGATTAGACTGAAAGTGGGAGACTCATCTCTCAAATACACGAGAAATTTTTCCTACCGTGGCATAATTTTTTCCGAAAGTGACTCATTGCAAGCCCATATAGCATATAGTGGGAGAAAACTGTCCAGAGCCACTGGCTCTCTACTTATTCTACATTGCCCCAGAAAGAGAGGAGCCTTGGTCTCTATACTGAATATCTTTAAGACACAATGTCTCCCGAATTCCACTTAAAGGGCTGAAATCTGGGGTATTGAAAAATGCCCCCAAATCCATTTGCAAGAGAAGAAATTCTGTAGGAAAATTTAGGGCGGGGGGGCACGGGAGGGGTGCTATTTCGAGTTCTAACCTAGTAAGTCACAGTGAATTGAATATTCCCTATGTTGAGGAGTACATTAGCGCTCGCCCACTGCTCCTTTGGCTTGCAATCTGGAATAATACAGAGGCAGCTCTCACACAAAACATCATATTAGATGGTCTCTCTTGTGACAAAGGTAGAAATATTCTGTGGTTGGCGTATGTTGAATCCTGCATGCACAAGCTAGGATTCCAACAACTATTCGAGATGACGGTCATCCCATCAGTAAAAGACAGTTGCGCACTGCCTGGTTTGAATTTGTACATACAGAGATACTGAAGAATGAGCTTGGTAAATCAAGAGGTAGCCTACCTGCCTACCTGAATATGAACCAGGATGGGTCCGCCCCAATTCAAAGGAACATGACGAGCCCGATGGGGCAGTGGGCACGGGCCCTGTTGTATTGTTTCAGGGAAGGCACAGTCAGTTTTCATTAGGCTTTCAAAGCATAGACTCCTGCCCCTGTCCATGCAACAGGAGGTCGGGTCTATCAATGCTAAATTTTGCATTGTTCTGTGACTTTTATCTAATGTATACTAAAAGCTTTTTACTAGCACTAATTAAGAGGTCTTGTATTAAAGATTTCAGAGAAGCTTACGACACTTTGCTCCAACTGGATAATGAGGAATCCATCTTTTATGTTGGACTGTTCCTGAAAACCATTCCTGAAAACCGCGGTGAGGGACAATCGACTGTTTTTTAGTGCTCAGTTTTTAGTGACTTAGTATTATGGTGATTGCATTGATTCTATTATCTTAGTATGAATATGTTCTAGAGCACTAATGTGTTTTTAATTATTTTAACTAATTTATGTATGTTTGTACTGTTATGGCTACTTGTGTGACCGAATAAAGTTTTGCGAATTGAATCGAATGGTTATTAAGTCAACACAAAGCTACAGGGTTCCTGTTGTACAACCGGTTCATTAAAAATTGCCAATGTTCATTGATGGAGTGTTCAGTTCTTGCTTCCTCATCTAATAAGCTAATAAGGGCTCTACATTGTGAAGACTTTTACAGGCAGCTACAAACGTCATGCTCCCCCCTTCCTTTTAAAGCTGAAAATCACTTGTAAACAAATAACTAACTTGCCCCGGGACACATCATCACTAAACTTTTGTTCACATTTTTGAGGACCAAATAAGGCGACACTCGCACATGAATTCACAAAACACTTTCCTTTTGCCATACCATTAACTGTGTGAGTGATAATGGTTCCACTGACTGACATCCATATGGCTAGGATGTACACTCTTCTTGCTGCTACAGAAGGGTGCGGTATTGGGGCGGTGGAATCAGGGAACCGTGAGGGCCCCTCCCAGCTCACCGCCACTTGCCTGTGACAGCGTCATGCAGTTTTCTCAATCACGACTGACCTGAGTGCAGATAAATGCGGTGCTAGTGATGCTGAGACAGACCGGGTGGGATGGAGGTTCTTTAGAAATAATACTTCCCAATGCACAATATTCCAGCCTACTGGCGTTTGCGGGGCATAAAAGCAGACCGCTTTCTCTTTTTGTCATTATAGGCAGTTACAATTTATTATTGTGCCAGGAGGCAAAGACAGCAGCCACCACGTCTGGAATTTCAGCATAGCTTCTTCCGACATGTTTAGGCAGGGGTAATCCAGTCACAAACTACTTTTCCATCCACTGCTGTTCTGGAATCAGCTGTGATTTGCCTCCTGGCCTTCCAGAGCAGCTGATCCGTTACCACAAGGGAGGGCACTGGATGGTTTCCCTTCTAGCCAGTGGCTAACTACTGAGTAAATTTAAGAAACCTAAGCCCAACATACCTTCTTTCTTTTTATCCAAGAAATAAATGTGCTTGTTGGGTTGCTTCCCTTCAGCATCCAGCAGGTGGAGCTCCGACTTCAATCTTTCTATTTTCTATCACAAAAGAAAAACAAACAATTGAAGTCACGGTCCTGAACAAGCGAGACAAAGAGATAACAAGAAAACCCTTTCAACACGCGTATTGGGTGTAGCAAAGATTCCCAAACACCACAAGAATATACAAACTACAGCAAAGGAGTATTTCTTGAAAAGTCTAAGAGATGCGCCAGTGGCGGCTCCTCTGCTAAGGCGGAGGTGCGTCACCCAGAACATGAAAATGATAATAGAAGTTATTATCATTTTATTTTTCGTATCTTACAGCCAGGTTGGGCCGGTCGGGGATGGGCTGCACTGCCGTGACGTCGAGGGAGGAGGAGTGGTTGCAGCTGCACCATATGTGTATGACTCATGCGCACTTTACATGTTCTCCATCGGGCTGTAATGCACTGCCTGGTGGAGAACGTGCACAGGCTGTCAGCCCCTTCTGAGCGCCAACCACAGCGCTCAAACCAATCACGACGCTCCTGTCATAGTGACAGCAGCGTCGTGATTGGCTTAGGGAAGCCTGGGTGCACAGCAAAGAGGAGGTTGAGACCACCTGCGGCTGGTGACGGCGACAAGCAGATAAGTTTCTTTTTTCTTTTCTTCCTCCTACTGCCGGCCCCGTTCCATACAAGCCGCCACTGGATGCCCCGCCAATGTTTCAGCTTTTAAACTAAATTTGATCAAAAGATACTAAGGATTAATCGTAGAGCCATTTACACAGTATACGATACACTGCACAGTATTATGAACAGCCGCAGTGGCTTCTCGGATTTTTGGGAGTGTACGTCAATTAGTAAAAACTTGCACACACAACTCATGAGACAGCATTAATCCCGATCTAGATGGTGAAACAGCAGGTCATTGCCCCAAGCTCGCTACCTAGAACCCCCCAGTATGTATTAATAGAAAGATCCCAAGTAACAAGATCTTTTTTGTAAGTAGCGCTCTATGTGAAAAGCTTCCTTATCCTGTCATAACAGGTGTGTGAAGGCCCCCTGAGCAATGATACGCTCTGATGCTAGGATATTCGGAGCCGATGCCACAGGGACATCTTAAGTTTCTTTGGGGCCCCCAACCATAATATGGGGCCCCCTGCTTGGAAAAATTCTGATATTATCATACATCTGCTCATTCAGCTCATAAAGCTCCAGGATACCCTTTGGGTGACAGCATGCGCTATATAAGTTTACTATACATACATACATACATCTGCTCATTCACACCATCAGCAACTATTGTGGAATCATTGACAACCCTCCTCGGCGAGCCTACCTCTGCATCTTTTGTTTTGTTTAATGTACTCCAGTCCTGATCTGTGAGTGACCGGGATTCGGAGTTAGTTGGCACTAGGTTGTGATTGCACTGTCCATGTGGAGCCATTGATTGGCCAGTGCTATCATGAAGAAAACATATAGTGCTGCTCTGCACTGCACATTGACATATGACCTATGCTCGAAGCCTACGCTTGGGCCCTCCTACCTTGGCAGAAGCAATCTCCAGATGGACTGCACCAGAAAAGTAAAAAGACTAGTGGTCTGACCAAGCCTTCGACCAACAATGCATGGTGCAGCTGTCCTGTTAGCACCATTCAGGAATACAGTGGTCCTTTTGTTTACTGCATGGCCTCTGCTGCATGGGACTGGTATTCAGAGTTTAGCAGCACTAGGCTGTGATCGCACCGATCTGGCAGCAGATCCACAAGAATGGTGCAGTACCGAAGGGAGCACACATTGCCAATCATTACTGCACAGTAAAGGGTGCATACTGGATAAAGGCACAGGGTGGTTGTGCTGTGGAGCTGAATCGAAGCACTTTAAAATGTTAAACTACATTCTAATCCAATAGGTATTTTTCTTGAACCATCGCGGTCTCTCAGGTAGGGGGTGGAATAGCCTGCCAGCCTTGGCTGGTTAAAAGTAAAAAGTAAGTATTTAAACAACCTAGTTATTTAAGAACTTTAGACAAACCGGACTAGGGGGCCCTTTAAAGGTGGGGGCCCTGAACAAGGGCCCACTTTGCCAGGCCTTAATTTAGCCATTCTTGTTTACCTTATAGAAGATTGTTTTGTGGTCCCCTTAAGCGACGCTAAAAAGTCACATTCTTGTAGAGTCCCCTCCGCCAATGGAGCAGGTTGGCAGCAGCCACACACTTCTTAAGGCCATAAACTGACTATGTGTGCCCACCATGGGGAAAAACCAGCAGCTTACCCAGTAGCCAACAGAAACCCATCATCACTTAACTATTTCAGTGTTTTGTGAATTTTATTTATTTATTCATTCAAAGTTTTATATAGCACGAACGAGATCTTTCCAGCTATCAGAGCCCTTTACAGAAACAAGGGGTAGGGGCAACAAGAGGGTGATTAAACAAACTATTGGGTACAATATAGTAGTCGGTAGTAAGTGGGTAGCAAAATAGCTATCATAAATCAGAATAAATTGCGGTAGCAATCAGGTTAAAATATAACACCAATAAACAATCAGGTAACCAAAAATACAAAAACGGTGCAAAGTCTTTGATCCAACAACAATAAAGTTCAGGTGAACTTGGCCATAAAGATGGCTTTTACCTCTTTCTTAAAAAATGCAGTGGAGGAGATAAGCCTGGATTCAGGAGGTAGTGCATTCCAGATCCTGGGTGCCATTCCTGAGAAGGAGCGTTTGTATGTTTTTTCCTTTTGGAATCTTCGAGGTTTCAGGAGGAGATTTTTTGTACTCTATTGGATCTCGAGCCTCCTGATATAGTCAGCTTTTGAGTGAGGTAGTTGGGTGACTTATGGTGTACGGCCGAGTGTGTCATACAGGCAATTTTCAGCTGTATTCTGGCTTCAAAAGGCAGCCAGTTCAGAGGATTTTAAGTCAGGGGATATATGCGAATGTTTTCTTGAACCAGTGATGAGTCCCGCGGCAGCGTTCAAGGAGGCTCTTAATGGTGCAGTTGTTGATAGGGGGAGTCCACTGAGAGCCACAATTCCGTAGTCTATGCGAGGGATGACTAGGGCTTGTACAGCAGTTTGGAAGTCCTCAGCTGGGAAGAAGGGTTTAAGTTTCCTCAAAGTGTTGATTTGGAAATTAGCTCCTTTAGTTGCTTTGCTAATGTGCTGCTGCATGTTAAGGTTGACGTCAAGTGTGATGCCTAAGGATTTCGCGGATTCCACGATGGTGGGTTGGACGTTGAGCCCGGTTAGGTGATTGAGCCAGATTTGGGTGAGGGCGATTTTCGCAGGAGGTGAGATCAGAAGGAACTCAGTTTTCAGAGCATTTAGTTTGAGGTGATTATCGGCCAACCATGATTGGGTGTTTCTGAGTGTGGTGTTCAGAAGTTTGAGGTCTTCCGGGGGTTGTAGCTTGAGGTAAAGTGGAGTGTCATCGGCGTACATATGGAAGTGTACATTAGATGCTTGAAGCAAGGTGGTGAGTGGTTCCATGACGAGGTTGAACAATGTGGGGGATAGGGAAGATCCTTGTGGGACGCCAAGAGTTACAGGCACAGATGAGGACAGCACGTTGTTGTAATATTCTTCAACAAACCATGCTCAGAAGTAAACACCCTCAATCAAACATTTTACTTCAAGGTGCTTCCAGACTCTCTGCAACCAAACACGCTGAAGATCAGTGAAGCGAATACCATTTCATTGTCCTTCTTACTTCTGTGCAAGTGTGAACTCAACACAAGAAAGACATAGCACAGCTTCTAAACTTGATTTCAAGGCAGCAATGATAGCAAGGCACTCTTTATAGCAGGTCTACCCAATAAATGCAGGCATCAGAAACATAATCAATCAAGCACTTAACTGAGAGGGTCAACTGCGATCAAAAAACCCTTCCTGGGAAGATCGAAAGAGGCAGCCTATTACAGATCACTCTCTCCAACTAAACTCTTGTTCCGCCATTTTGATCTCTAGAAGTCTTTCCCATCTATTTCTTCATCCACTGAATCATGCAACTATCATCTTATCCCTAAAAGCCACATCTTTTTGTGAGGACATCCTCTCCATACCCATAATAAAAAATCTTCCATCAAATGTCCCGTCGCTACTACTCCACATCGTCAGCACATCGCACAACTAAAAGAAAGTCCCTTCTCCTCTGAAAGGTCAGATCTTCCCACTTTTAAAAAGTCACATCTTACACTCCTTGAGCTGACCAGCTATTCACTTAAAACAAGCCTCACAGTCACCATCTACTGCAAAATGAGTCAATTCACTGTTCATACCACTCTGGACCCACACAACCTACTCCAGGTATATGAACATGATGCCCCTTTGGTCCTGAAGCCGCCACCACCACACAAGCAGTTGTTGTCCACCATATATTATCCCACAATCACCCTCATGAATTTGTCCATGTGAACCTCTCCAGAATGTTCGATACCGCGCCATTCCTTCTTCTGTCTACCCTAGCTTCAGGGGGGTTTCAAGGTTTCACCCTTGAACAGGTTTCCTCATTTCTTGAAAATAGAAACCTCTTTTGCAAGACGTTTCCATTCCCTGTATCCCCATACATCCAGTGCTCTGTACTTTCACCAATTATTTTCACTCTGTAGATTAAGTCCCTGGGCCATCTACTCCAAAACGGGAGCTGTGAGGTCATGACCTACTGAGCAAACCTACTGAGCAAACCTACTGAGCAAACTCAGTCTTTCAATTAATAGAAACACCTGTTATTTACAGTGCTTTCGAATGGCAAAACTGCTGAGTAGTGTGCTATAGAAACCAGTTGTTAATATTTTACACCAGCGACATTCAACTTTGGCTTAAGATCTTCTCAAGTCACCCAGACTGCCTCATCTGATCCAATTATGGATGTCCTTAACATATCCCACATATTCAGAGGTCATGCAGCGTTGAATGTCCCTAGAACATCCATGTGACAACCTGTTCCACATTTTTACAGTCTGACAGAACTGGTTTGTTTTCTAGACAGTGCGTTTCATGAATATGGCATGTAACGCTAACTGATGGCTCCACTCGGTTAGGGCTTTTGGAATACTCCTAAAGTATTACTACCATCCTAACACCCATTCTAGGCACTGCGAACAGCTGCCGGCAGCTGGTTCAGGGGGAGGAGGGAACACACAGGTCGTTTTCACCTGAAACTCAATAGAAGCCTACTGGCTCTCACTGGTAAATCTATGGCAGGGTATAAATTGACCCACTATGTATAAGCTGCATGTGCGTGTTTGGTTATATGCGAGGTGGTTTACCCATTTTGGGATTTCCCCCATGTATTCTGCCCGATGTCCCCATCATACCATTATTCAAGGAGGAAAACTGACTGGTGTTCAAGTGTAGCGCTGTCAAGCAGGGGTATTCACTGGAGCCAGCTCTGGTGTTTGGGCTTGAGATGAGGCGTTACATGAATCAGTCATAATGTTTCCTTATATGTGCAACAGATTCCTTATCATGGCTTGTATTCAGTATTGTGAGAGAACCTGCTAGTTGCATAGGGACATAGACGATCTGATTTAGCTCTTCTCAGTTGTAAGGCTATTGGAATGGAAATTCACTTACTGCACTGGGCAGCGTACCAGGACATAGCACACACTGACGTACTAGATAATTGAGCTTCACATATCTAACAATATTCCACTGAAGACAATGGGCTCAAAAACTATCAATGTTCAATACATTTTTCATGTGAGGAGTGACCAAATGTCCTATTGAAAATGAACTGTCCTATTACCCTTACGTGCTTAAATGTCCACACTACGCACCCATGCTCCTACAACAAACTACCGCCAGATCATCCTTCTCAGTCTGGCTCAAAAAGAGGGCGCTTCTTACTTAAACAAAGGAACTTTGAGGGGATTCATCAAAGCCTGGACAAACAAGGGTTACAATCGGACTGTACTGTTTCTCGCTCTCTCGTACCAGCAATGCTCCTAGACAATGGATATACAACCCTATGCACCATCTGTGCGAATAGTCTTTCTCTCCTGTTATATTCTACTGAGATCACACAACTGAAAGATTCAAAATGTTCATACTACAGTCGATGCACATGACACTCTGTGTGATCAGTTCACCAAACAGAAGCTCTAACTGCAGCAACCGGGGCCGCAAATTGTGCCCTCACGGCTGAAGTGAGCGTGGCAGACACTGGAAGGTCAAAATTACTATTAACTCCAGTCCTAAAAAATTTGGGGAAAGAGCAACTTTCTCCCAATTATTTCAGGAGGCTTATTTAGTATTTCTACTCTAGTCCTGGAAAAGTTATACATTCCCCAAGTATTTTTTAGGAATGGTTAAAAAGTAGTAATAGCAGAAAGTGCTGCCCTGAGGGAGAAGCTCAGGGAAAAAAATAAGAATACTGCCCTTCGCTCTAGCTAGAATCTACCATACGCAAGCAAATCCAAAGGGGCTTTTCAGTAAAGTGATCCAAAGGAAGACGGGCATAGCCCTCTTGGGTACAAACACTCAACTAAAGTGAAACAGGGCAGCAACACTTTGAGAATGCTAAGAGATTTAGTGCACAGTTACTACTCACACAGGTATAGTGCTCATTTAGATCTCACAGTAGGAAGAAAGGATGCCTACAGCTCAATGAACGAAAAGAGAAAAAAAAATCTATCATTCCCAGGGAAGCACACCCAACTATCAAAGTGTCACTAGTAAACTGCAGCAAACTGACACACAGGTTAACACTTTAAATAGAGATCTGCCCAAGCAAATTGCTGTCTTTGATCCCAGGCTATACACTTATGTGAACAAAATATAAACACTGATCTTAAAAGTCCAGTTAAACCCCCTGATCGACTCGGTAACATCTATAGGCATCAGATTGCCATTTAGCGAATGTTTGAGAAAGTTGGATGTATTTTTCCAACTTCTAGATTCTTTTTGTGGATAGGAGGCTGCACCACATCTGTGTGTTTCAATTAGTACTGAGGAACCACCACAACAGCAGCCATGAGTGGTTTATCCTGCACCCCTAGAACCGAAAGCTGTGAACCCATGAGGAATATCATTTTAAAACCCCCACAGGCACAAACTGATTGAAGAAATATTGGACGCCCGGTCATCGCATTAAAGCTCCTGTGAGTGCAAGAAGTTTGATACCACACCCAGGCCTCGCCGGATCATATCGTGGACCACTAGATCTAGACCTATGTTGCAGTGAGCAGACGCAAAATTGGAACAAAACTAGCCTGCAACTGACTTCATGACAGAAAAGGAGCATGTGGAAAGCTGCTGCCGCTCCATATTCCCTGTAACTCACGAGAAATGAGGTGCCCTGCATAAAACTTTATATGCCTTCTCTAGACATGGCACCCTGTCGCCCAATGTGAAAGTCACACAAGTAGTTCTCCTTATTTGACCATCGCTGTGCCTGTGTCGGAAGTCATGGAAACCGGTCTTATGAGGAAACATAAATAATGAATATGTGACTACTCCTCAAACAGAGGAATCTGTCTGTAACACCTTCCTGGGTAGACTGGCCGCAATAATCGTCTCCCGAAGCGAAGTGCCCAATAAATGCTATACTCTGACTAGATAATGGTCTTTCCCCACCTAGAACATATTCCTTTAAGTTTACAACCAGGAGCCAGAACTCCAACACACAACTATCCAGCAACCCCTGCTCAAAGTCAGGGTTACTGTAGATACAAGGAGACTGGGTGGGATTCAACCTATCTCTGTGATGCACCCTGCATCCTTGGAACCAACGCAGTCAGGCAGTCAGAGGAACATGACCGTCGGTTTCGCCACCCTAAACTGACCTGGGAATCGTGGGGATCCCAGGCTGGTGTTGGTGAGCATATCTAAGCAGCTTTATGGAATTCTAGACAGCGCCTCCTGTGGACGCCTGCTAGTGTCCCACTAGGGTGGGCAGTCCGTTGTCCTCCTTATGGACCTCACCTACCATCCTATTATTTTTACATTCAGTATAAATTTATCTAACTAGGTGTTTAATCTTAACTTTAGTTTGTAACTTTTAAAAACATCACATTTATCATTGTATGCACGGTACCAATCATGATTACATATATATAGATTATCCTCTGAATAGTGAAATTGTGCAACCTCAAAAAACAAAGGTTGCCAAAAAAAACGTAAAAAAAGTTGCCTCGTCTTGTTGATCCTCGAGATTTCCTACCATGCTGGTACAATTACAGCAGTCTGCCAGCAGATGGCAGCAATGCATCAATATTATAAACGCAATCCTCATCCATTCTTACTAGAGTTGACGCCTTGTAAATCGTCGTCTTACTTTAAGAAAGATAAATTCACGTCATAAATGCAACAAAATCAATGCCAACCACGCTGCACAAACAGGACTGTGTGACAACAGCACACACCATCAGCTATTGCAGCACCACCCTCTTATTAGAGATATAAAGAGAATCCAATTTCCTCAGTTGGCGCAATTTTTTTTTTATTTTAGTTTTAATAACGCGCGAATTTGACCCGCGAATTTGACCCAGTATCGGGTATCAGAGCGCTTTACATAGCACCAGTTGCGTTACATGAGGCCACATTCATTTATAGTAGGCACAGCGAGATTAAGTGATTTGCCCAGAATCACAGAATGTTCAGCGCCATTGTCGAGACTCACACCCGGTTCCCCGGAACCGAGGTCGACAGCCCTAGCCGCTAGGCCAACTCCTCATGGTTCCCTGCTACTCATAAATGTGTAACCTGATTTCAGTGCAGCATAAGAAAGCGAAGGGCTAAAACTGGATTGAAGCAGGCTTAGTCTTAAATCGGAGCTATACATGGGTTGTGACCTCGCTCTCCCAACAAGACCTCTCTCTTACCCTCAGACTCTTGACGCAAGGTCTACACCATACACTGCATGCGGAACGTGTTCAGTACTTGGCTGCATCCTGCATGGATGCTAACTCCATAATCTGCATGAATGCGCAGCATCTTCCTCCCCCATCGAGCTGGAGCATAAAGTTCTCCTTGAACTTAGGCTAAGGTGCACACACATCTGGCAAGCTCCCATTTGCACTGGTGCAAGCTTACTTACGTCCTCTGAGAAGGGCCTGCTGGAGTCCCTGCAAATGTCCGACTGTAAACAAGGCATTCTGGTATTTAGCGAATGGAACAGCCACCCTTCTCTGGAAGTAACAGACGCTGGATTTCCAGCAGTTGGTAGAACTTCACGAGACACTTCTTCCTAGTAAATTTATTATTGAAGCCCTTTGTCACGTATTACTTGTAGAAAATATGTTAATATATTAGGATGCAATCTTAAGTAGGGACAGTGTTTCACTTTATATCAATCGAACTAGCTCTACACCACATTCACGTTAGCTGAAACTTGCTCTTTATCACCTGGGTATTTTTGAAACCTCAATACCATGCACTCCAGAGGCTCTGTAGATATTGGGCCTACACTACACATTGCCCAGAAGCTTCTAAGAAATAAATGAAGTACTGGCTTGAAAAAGCAGAGGCAGTGGTTTGCACCTCTCTATCCCCTGCCCTCAAACCCTATCACCACGATGACGTCCTTGGAGTTTGGTGCTGTATGTACAGAGAAAGTACCCGAAATGTCTACGATCCCCAAGGAATGGCAACAAGGTCTGCAAAGTGAGCCAGCGATCCTCACTCACAGAGGCAAACCCACGCAGAGGTACCCTACTACCTGGGCTGGGACTTGCCAACTCGAGCATGGGGCAAACTAGATATTTGCTAACTAATGACACGGGCCAAGCACATTTCAACAAGTAGTTACTTAGGTCTCATTTAAGTACATTTCCATGGCAGGATGCCCAATACCCTGCTGGGACTGAACACCTACACTTCTGGTCCATTATTTCTGAATATATTCTCAACTTCCTGGGCCAAGTGAATACCGAACACCGGGTTAGCCACACTTTGAGCAACGCAAATAACCAAAAGCATGACGGTCTACACCTTGGACCATAAAGCCAACTAAAAGGGGGTGGCTCATTTCTTGTGCCACATATGCAACCAAAAATCTGAGTGGTCCATACCCTAGCTAGACAGCATACCAAACATTGGGCACTCAAAAACGTTGGCCCTATACAGAACCAAAACTGGGCAGACCATTACCTCGGTCGCATGCATAACCAAATCTTGACAGCATAAGGAGAAGTTTCTGTCCTGTAACTCCAGTTCTGTAGTAAGGGTATCTCGGTTATAGTCATAATCTAGCGAATAGTCCCGCCCATGTGCGTGGACCCCGGCAATCAAAAATAATCTCTTAAATTGTCAAAAAATGCAGAACTGCAAAGACACTTAAGAGAGAATTTAAAGACAAATAATGCAGCCTATATCCACAGGCTACACTGTCCAGTTCTTCAACTAGAAATTCCACCAAAAAAACACACCAACAGCACAGCCTGCCCAGTTTCCTCCATAGAGAAACTTGCCTCCACCAGTAAAAGCCTCTGGAATGATAAGAGGAAGGCATTGACAGACAAGCCCCATAGGCTGCTATTATGTGGCTTAAATAGGATACTGTGCCTTTAAGAGAACTTTCCAGAACTTCTCCCAGTATCCCAGAATGCACAGCAGGTCCCTTTTACTTTCAGTTCTTTTTAAAGGCGTAACACGCCAGACCTGTAGCATTTCTTACATGAATATCTTTCTCCACCGGGGAGGAGGGCGGGCGCTTAGGACTATAACAGAGATACCCCTACTACAGAACTGGAGTTACAGGACAGAAACTACTCCTTCTGTAGTAGGGGATCTCATTGTATAGTCATAATCTAGTGAATAGAATGGCAAGCCCATCCCCACACCAAGCGACGGTGGAGAACGAGAATTAACACCACTATTGTGCGAAAAAAAATCGCAGCGAAGCCTGCCCAACCTGAGCGTCTGCCCTGGCATCAGTCTTCAGGCAGTAATGCTTACCAAAGGTATGGACCGACTTCCAAGTGGCCGCCTTGCAGATTTCTGCAATTCGAACATTACGGAGCAAAGCTGTCGTGGCAGCTTTGCCCCTGGTGGAATGAGCCTTAGGTTTACCCCCTAAGGTCTTATTAGCTTTTTGGTAACATAGCTGTATGCAGGACACAATCCACCTAGAGATGGACTGCTTAGAGGTAGCAAGACCCGTCCTGACGATCCATAATTGATAAACAATTGGTCTGACCTACGAATATCTTTGGTTTTATCCAGATAAAATTTCAACACCCTCCTAACATCCAGGGAATGTAAAGACCTTTCCGCTGGAGATGAAGGATTCTGAAAAAACGTAGGCAAAGTTATGGTCTGGTTGACATGAAAATCATAAATAACCTTGGGAAAAAATTTAGGGTGAGTACGCATAACAACCTTCGCAGCATGAAATACAGTATAAGGTTCCTGCTAACACAACGCCTGAATTTCACTCACCCTGCGGGAAGATTTAATGGCCACAAGGAACGCCGCCTTCCAGGACAGGTGCTGCAACGAAGCCTTATGAATAGGTTCAAAAGGCTCCTTCATCAATCTGGACAGAACCACATTCAGTTCCCACGAAGGCGAAGGAAGCCGAACAGGAGGAAACACTTTCTTCAAGCCTTCCAAAAAATCCTTGATCACAGGGATCTGGAAGAAGGAAGTCTGTGAAGGGCATTTCCTGTAGGCAGTCAATGCAGCGAGATGAACCTTAATGAAACGAACATTAAGTCCAGACCGCGCCAAATGTAGAAGGTAAGGAAGGATGACATCTTCCTTGCACGTCGTCGGGTCATAGTTCTTGGACTTGCACCAGATACAGAAACTCTTCCACTTGTAAGCATAGGAAATCCGAGTGGAAGGTCGCTTAGACTCCTTCAGTAAGTCCATGCAATCTTCGGGCAGATTCAAATGGCCCTATTGCACTATCTCAGGAGCCATGCCACCAAACTCAAAGACGAGAGGTGTGGGTGCAACATCTGCCCCCCGAACTTCATGAGAAGGTCCGGCCTGCACGGCAGCCGTATGTGAGGAAGGAGAGACCGGTGAAGCAGGTCCGTGAACCACAACTGCCTGGGCCACTCCGTGGCAATAAGTATCATCCGCGCCCTGGACCGGGCCAGCTTGATGAGCACCGCCGGAATCAGGGGAATGGGTGGAAAAGCGTACAGAAAGCTGTTCGACCAGTTGATCCATAGCGCATTCCCTAGCATCCCCTGCTGATAGTACCTGGAGGTGAAGTCTCGTCATTTGCTGTTTTCGGCAGTGGCGAACAGATCTACGTCTGGAGTCCACCACCTTGCGAAGACTTCTCCTAGTACTTCGTCGTTTATGACCCATTCATGGTTTTCCTGAATCAGTCTGCTCAGTGCGTCCGCCTGAACATTCTGCACACCTGGCAGATGGGTAGCCGTTATCGTCAGTCCTCTGGCCAGAAGCCAGTGCCATATCGCCTGCGCCTCCTGCGACAGAGTGCGTGATCTCGAACCCCACTGCTTGTTGAGGTAATACATCGTGGTCGTATTGTCCGTCTGTACAAGCAGAGAGTTGGTCTGAAAGGACGGATGAAAGGCCTTCAGTGCCAAGTGAACAGCTCTGAGTTCCAGGAAATTGATGTGATACGTGGCCTCCATCGGGGACCACGTTCCTTGAATCTGTAAGTCTCCGGAGTGCGCCCCCCCAACCGTGGAGAGAAGCATCCGTCACGACAGTCTGAGTGGGAATGTCCTTGTGGAAGGGGACCCCTCTGAGGAGATTCTCCGCTGAACACCACCACTTCAGAGACTGAAGAGCATGCAGAGACAGTCGTATCTTGTCGTTCCAAGATCCTTTCCTCTGATCCCACTGGTCCTCCAAGCACTCTTGCAACGGTCTCATGTGCAGTCGTGCGTGTGGCGTTAGGAAGATACAAGAGGCCATCGATCCCAGTAGAGAAGCCACTGTCCTCACTGTTGTAGATGGATTGGTCATAAGAGCCTGAG
Organism: Lissotriton vulgaris; assembly: GCF_964263255.1. NCBI lineage: Eukaryota > Metazoa > Chordata > Amphibia > Caudata > Salamandridae > Lissotriton > Lissotriton vulgaris. The sequence goes on from NC_141687.1 coordinate 904,193,293, forward strand.
CCTTCCGAAGGAGTGATAATCGTCGCTCCTCCGAAGGAGACACGCTTGCTGATAGCGTATTGATGGAGGCTCCCAAGTACTGTATGCATTGGACCGGAGTCGGGACAGACTTGGACATGTTGATGCGCAACCCCAGCTTGTTCAAGAGAACGCACGTCTTCTGGAAGTGTGCTTGAGCTTTCGAGAAGGAGGAGGCCTTGATCAACCAATCGTCCAGGTACGGGTAGACTAACACCTTGTTCTTCCTCAGGTGTGCTGCTACCACCACCATGCACTTCGAGAATGTTCTCGGCGCAGACTTCAGTCCGAATGGCAGTACTGTGTATTGATAATGATTGGTGCCGACTTGGAATCGCAGGAACTTCCTGTGTTTGTGTGCAATGGGCACATGGAAGTACGCATCTTGTAGGTCTATAGCACATAGCCAGTCTCAACTGAGGATAAATCTGATGCAACAACAGCATGCAAAACTTCTCTCTGCGAATCCACTTGTTTGCCTGTCGCAAGTCCAGAATGGGCCTGAACTCGTTCTTGTCCTTCTTGCGAACCAGGAAGAACCGGGAGTACAGACCTCTTCCTCTTTGAGACAGAGGTACGTCTTCTATCGCCCTTTTCCTTAACAGGATATCGGCCTCCGCCTGGAGCTCGCGCAGCTGAAACTGCGAGCTGACCGGTGGAATTGCTGGAGGCGGACTGGTGAACCGAAGACTGTATCCATTGAAAACAATATTCAGCACCCACTTGTCCCGAGTAATTTTTCTCCACTCTGCCAGAAAAAATTGAACGCTTCCCCCCAGCGGAGTGGGTAACGGATGCATGGGAAGTAAGCGCTCAGGGCCTAGACCCGGCCGGGCCTTTGGTCGCTGGTGCTGACTGTTGGCCGCCTCTGCCTTTCTGGTGCTTCTGGAACGGTCTTCGGAACTGCTGCTGCTGTTGCTGCTGCTGTCCCGAAGCCTGGCCATGCCCTCTGCCCTGTCCACGAACCGTCTCTGGAACGGGCGGTACGATTTCTTGTTATCCTTGGGCTTTTCCAGACCCACAGCCGTGAGTGTTTCGGCCTCCGCCTTCATGCGGGCCATTTCGTCATCTGCATGTTTTCCAAACAGGGTTTTGCCAGAGAATGGTAAATTGGCAACCCTATGTTGTGCGTCAGGTTTCAGCGACGAGAGGCTGAGCCAGGCGTGTCTTCGCTGGTTAATCCCATGGCAGAAACCATGCGCCGCCAGGAGGGAAGAATAGGCTGCAGCACTGATGACCTGATTCACCACCAACATCCCCTCATTCAACACCTCCTGGAAATCTTCTCTCTTGTCACGAGGCAGGTGTTCTACAAAATGCTGGAGGGATTCCCAGAGGGCTCGGTCATACCGCCCCAACAAGGCCGTGGCACTCGCAGCCTTCATGGAAGTCGCCGACGTCCCACAAACCTTCCTCCCAGCCGAATCCAGCCATCTAGATTTCTTATCTGGTGGGACTGAGGATGACGGAGTGGTGGCATGCTGTTTTCGAGCCGCCGTCACTATCACAGAGTCTGGAGGAGGTTCCACCCTTAGGAAAGCCGGATCCGAGTCGGGAGCCCGGTATTTTTTCTGTAGTCTCGAGGGGGCCGCCTTAGTCACCGCCGGGGTGAGAAAAAGGTCCATGGCCGGATCCTCCAGGCCCGGTACCAGTGGTAGTAATGGCAGAGACAGATGTTTCTGGTGCAGCGTCTCGAAGATCACCGAGGTCTTTGGCGTGGGCACCGTCAACAAGATGCCCAATTTTGCTGCACCTCTTAACAGGACATCATGAAAGGACACCAGATCTTCAACCGGTGACACCCTTGTCTCCGGTGACTGCGACAAAGTCAGAGAATAGTCCCTGAAGACCCCGTATGGGAACGAGACCTGCGCCTCCTGTGGCGTCGTCTCGACTGCGTGGATGACCTGTTGCGCAATTGTTCCCTCCTCCTGGAACGAGATCGTGATCTCCCAGTTCGTGGATGCACCGCAGGTCTCCGTGGAGGCGTCTTCCGTGGCCTATCCTGGGGTTTTGGTTTAGGCGTCTCCTTAGGCGGTGTAGGGAGTGGAGGCAGTGACACCGACCTTGGCGGAGGAACAGGAGGTATCTCCGACCGAGGAGCGGGCCCATGAGGTGGAAGCGTTGGTGGTGGTTGTCCCGAGGGAGGAAGTGGTGGAAGCGGAGGGTTGATGGGAGGATCCTCCTTAGGTACAGGAGGTGGGGGCGTCTTCGGACGAGGTGGTGCATAAACCACCGAGTACACCGAGCCCGGTGACTTCTTCGGGGGAGGGGACTGCGAACCAGCCCCTCCAGTAGGTGATCGCCGTCTCCAGCGTCCTCCACCAGACCCAGCGTGACTTCTGGCGCCAAAACTCCTTCTGCGCCGCTTAGGAGAGTTGGAAAGTCTCCGAGACGCCGATCTCTTTCTTCTCGACGCAGAGCGTCGCTTTTCCTGCATCGAGCGTCGCCTCCGCGACTCCGGCGTCGAACGCCGGGATGTCGAACGCTTCTTCCTCGACGCCGAACGCCGCCTCCGCGACGTCGACCGTTCAGTCCTTGACGATGAGCGTCGACTCCTTCTCGACGCCGACCGCTTTCTCGAGGTCCTAGACGTCGAGGATCCCCTCGACGCCGACCGTTTTCTCGACGCCGACCGGCGGTGTCGCCCCGACGGCGAGCGGCGACGCCTGTCGCTCCTTCTTCGACGTTGATGGCTCGACGCTGACGTCGACGACGAAGAATCCGTCGACGGTGATCTCGACGGCGGCCTACCCAGGCCCTTCAACGTCGATCCTTCACGCCGTCTCGACCCGGAGATGGGGAACACACCGTCGTCATCCCTCTCGACGATGCTGTTTGCTGGGCTTCCTGCCTCTGGGGAGCCCCCCCAGAGTCCTCAGCAGAGGCAGAGGGAGCCTTCCCAGCCTGCCCAGACCCACCTGCAGCCTGCAGTCGTCTCTCCTCTAGTCCTTGAAGCCTAATCTTCAGCCTTTCCCTCAGAGTCCTTGCTGAAAAGTTCTGGCAGATGTCACATTCTTCAGGGACATGTGCATCAGGGAGACAGAGTATGCAGACGTCGTGTGGATCAGTCTTGGACTTCTTCCTTCCACATGCTGGGCACTTCTCGAAGAGAGCAGGCATTTTAGAGCCCTAAAAAGCCTGAACAAATACACAGGAGTGAAGGGAAACACCAAGTACACAAACTGAAAACACTTTTAAAACCAAAAGTGCACACAATTCCAATAAACCCTTGAAAAAGGGAGAGCTCAATGCACCAGGGTCCGGTTAGCAGGAGCCGGAAAAAAGAACTGAAAGTAAAAGGGACCTGCTGTGCATTCTGGGAGAAGTTCTGGAAAGTTCTCTTAAAGGCACAGTATCCTATTTAAGCCACATAATGGCAGCCTATGGGGCTTATCTGTCCATGCCTTCCTCTCTATCATTCCAGAGGCTTTTACTGGTAGAGGCAAGTTTCTCTATGGAGGAAAATGGGCAGGCTGTGCTGTTTGTGTGGTTTTTTTGGTGGAATTTCTAGTTGAAGTACTGGACAGTGTAGCCTGTGGATATAGGCTGCATTATTTGTCTTTAAATTCTCTCTTAAGTGTCTTTGCAGTTCTGCATTTTATGACAACTTAAGAGATTATTTTTGATTGCCGGGGTCCACGCACATGGGCGGGACTATTCGCTAGATTAGGACTATACACAGAGATCCCATACTACAGAATTCATGGAACAAAAACACATCAGACGGTATGCCTCCATAACGTGGACCAAACATATAAAAACCTAAGTAATTAATAGCTTGGACTGAGTACATCCCCAAGGTAGACCATGCAGACAGACATGCAACGGGTGTAGGGAACTAGCAATAGGTACACTGAGAAGAGTAAATATAAAGGGTTGAACAATCCATTCACTGGGTAAAGTAAATCTGGAGACGGAAATTACCACAATAGGCCAAGCATACAACAAACTGGGCAATTCACCTATTGAGCCAGAAACTAGGAATTAACATTCCAGAGCCAAGCACATACTGAGGATTGGACAAACCCAAGTGCACACTGAAGACAGGTCATCTACACCCAGCACTTTAAAATGGTTCCGTTTATGACATTGATCGTTACAAATGCTCGTTAGCCATGGACCCACTTTGGGGTGCGCACAAAGAATGGTTTGGACGTTTACATGTTGTGACAGGAACTCAAAATTGGCTTGTTGCATGCAGGCTAAGCTGAAAACCCAGGGCCATGATTAGCAACACCCTTACTAACAAAGCCCCACAGGATAGACCCAGATGTCACTCACAGAAGTGTACAGAGTGACTTCTGCCAACAATAAAATCTTACAGACAGAAGGATTTTTCCAAAAGGCCTACAAATTATTGTTCAAATATTTTGTGGTACGAAATACAGAATAACATTATTTCTCACAAGTTCTCACCTTAGCCTCAGCCACCCTCTTCATTTCCACATACTTAATATCCTGTGTCCTCATCACTTTCAGCTGTTCTTCTGTAGTTTCCTCAACCGGTTGCTTAATCACATGAACTCCATCCTAAAGAAAAATAAACTACAATTAGCGAGGGCTATGGTGAGTCAAAGGTGGCATTTGTGAACATTAGGAGTGCTCATAAGGACGACAGTTTAATTTTATTTAAGACTATGCCCACTCGCAAATCCCCGTGACCTCGTTAGATCTATAAATATAGAAAATAAATAAAACAATAGAGAGCGTGCGGAGAGATGGCTTATAGATTTAAACCGAAAAGTAATGAATAAATACACAAACCGGTAGTGTAGGACAAAAGTAGATTTATTTCTCAAAGTTATTTTAGAAATATTTTTTTTATTTTTTAAAGCATTGTTTAAATATATATATATATCTATAGATCAAGAACTATCAGCCATTTTGTAAGGTTTTTTTATGTGAAAGATTTTTTTTTCAAAAGCAACTGCTGCATGCGCGCACTAGATTTTCTACACGCCTTTCGCATACTGGAGTAAGCTGAAGCAGTTGCTCAATCCAACGGACCAAGGAGGAGAAAAAGGACATGTAAAAAGGGTGCATTGCAGTTATAGAGTTTACTGCTGCAAGTCAGCGTAATGACTGACTCAAGCCCTTCTGCTCGGATTTTGGAACTGCTTGCTTTGTGATTTAAAATAGATCAGCCACAGGACACAACAGTAACGACTCACGGCCCCAAAAAGTTGAACAGCTGAGGTAGTACAGATTACAAATTTTAAAAAAATGTATTTCATGGGTGAAGTTCCACATTACCTATACAATATTTACTAACCAGCATTCCCATCTCTCTGCAAGTTACTTAACTTACTTTGAGACTCAAAGTAGCTTTTGAATGATGAACAAACAAGTCTGTACTGAAAACCCTCAAGCAAACCAGCTTACGTTACACTACAAGTCTCCCAGAACTCTTTGCAGAAGCAGATCTATCCGCCTAAAAATGTCAAAACAGGAGTAAAAGCAGAAATTACCTGGAGCTTTGAACTGGTCATCTTATAATAAAACTCATCAGGGTTTTTCTCAAGTGCTTTCTTCCGGAGAGCATTGAGAGTGTTTCTCTTCTTACCGTAATCTCTGAAATTATAAATGTACATTGATTAAAGTAGCTCCTGGTACAAGAAATGCATATAAATGATTGCATAGTATCAATGTATGGTTTGAATGCCTAGACAGCTGTAGATCATTTACAAAGTGTCACCATCTTAAACTGAATACCCACTTCGCATCCTTCATCATACATGTCCAGTTTCGATACAATAACCAGCCAGCATTGATAGAATTCACTTTTTCGATGCCCCAACCATCTGCTTTGACATATGTAAGTTAGCATCATATGGCTAACTAATGGAGTGCGTATACATATTCATGTTGAATTATTCTCGTTTGCTATCTTATTATCCATATATATGTGTGACGATATTAGTTCCTTAGCTTAGCTTGTGTGCCACCATTTTGTGTATCCCTCTGTGCCCGCGAGCCTCACTAGCTCATCTACCCCTCCCGCAGGAATAGAGAATTTCACTATGACAGCAGTTTTCGTTTCTCAGCTTACTGTGGCCGAAAGTAACAAGTCTCTTTATCAGTAATGTTCTCATGCCCCAGAGACGCTGAAGCCTAGCTCCATGGCCTTGAGTAAAGATAGCGATGTATCCTCTGCAGGTGCAGATGCCTGCTGCATGATGGCATTGTTCACTGGTCTGGGTTTCAGTAATTTTCTAGAAGGGGCGTACCCTAATGAACTGTGTTGCATTATAATGTATTGCTGTGATGCAGAGAGTCAGTCCTCTCGTTCGCACTCCTTGGAGTGAGGTCGGACAGGGCCCTCTCATATGAGTGTACTTGGCCTAATAAAGACTGTTGTTTATTCTTCTCCACTGTCCGGCTGACTTTCTACAGAATACTTATAGGTGAGTGCGGTAAGTCACTCGGGTGGATTTGAGCCACGCTTATCAGATGGCGCCCGAATAGGGACCCCGCGATAAGGATCTTTCTCACCCGTAAGTGGGTAGCAGAAGACCGGGGACCCGCTGGTCGGCACGGTGGGCCCGGGTACCCATCTGATGCCGAGCTTGGTTCTCGCAGCGCTGCCCCAAATCTGCCTCTAGTAAAATCCACAATTCAAATGGTGTGCTATAAACAATTATACAAGGTCTCTCACCATAAGGCTGATTTGCATGTAGTTGATCTCTTCTGTGCAGACACAAATAAGATCAAATGACCCTAGAGTAATTAAGAGTTGTTCAGATTAATTCAAATCTTCCCGCCACCATCTTTCTACTAAGCGAAATGCCTTCGGTCTCATGGGGTGCCCCCACATAGTAAAAACATGTCAGGGGCTGCTCATATAAATGGTTAGAGAAGAAGTGCCATTGCACTGTATGCTTGCCGGCTCCTGAGCTATGACCAATGTTATTTTCCCATGGAATGGAATGTGTCCAGCATAAATAGCGATAGCTCTGATTAATGCAAGCATTTCCCTGCACAATTTAAGAAGTGCTTCCATAGAAACAGTCTTGAAAGCTTTCTGCCAGAGCATTCTTTTTAAACCATATTTATATGTTCTTTATGGCACGTGTCACGTGTACTATCTGGACAGTACCCTCTCCTACGAACCTAGTGTGCAGCTGGGTTTCTTCTCAATGTGTGAGACATGAAAACTGAGCCCCTATCTTCTCCCACAAGGGTGTCATGTAGATGTTAAACTGCTCTCCTATTAAACCCAGTGTAGAGAGTAGATCTCAGCTGGTGAGACAGAGGCAGGGAAACTGGGCAAAGACTAGAATCATCCAAAAAACACAATTTGTAAGCAATGCAATTGATTCTTGTCATCTATAGTGAAAAACTTGGGTCCTAATATCTCATATTCCAAGCTAAGCCATTACCTTTGTGGTGTGTTAGACCCTCGCTTAACACTGGAGGATATTAATTCAAGTGATCTCACCAGGCAACTGCAGTCTAATGTCTTCTAGTGTCTTTCAAAGGCAGAAGAGGCACTCATCGTCCAGATCCTGAAGTTGTTGAAAGTGGACTGCTGCAATGTCTCACAGAGGATATGACAAAGAATGTGGGTAAGTGTAGGAATCTGCTTCTTATGTAATGCATCTCTCTGGTCCTGGTTCTCTGCCTGATGCTCTAGCTATATGATGTCATTTGGAATGTTATGGATGTTTGTACTGGAAGGTGGAGCTGTTGGAGAAGATGGGCTGAGCAGCCAGGAGGCTGCTCCTGGTGGGGCTTATATTAAGACTTACATTGGAATTTACCAAGATGTAACTTGAAGAATAAACTACAACTACAAGAGCGGTCTACCAGACTTTATTGATTTCTACATTGGCGATGATTTAAAAGGAAAAGAACGTACGCATGGAGAAAAGAAGGCTATTTGATGGCTACTGGAATTTACGGTACTAATATTACTAAAGACATTGAACTATTTAAGCTTTCTGGCACCCGCCCCACCAGTGACCCTGACAGCAGTCGCCCTAAATAATTTTAGGTGCCAGATCCACCTGTGTATGAAACTGTAATGTGCATCTGCAGTCTTGTTTTAAAACTGAAGCCCAATGAAGAGGTATGTGCTAAATCAACCTCCAAGTGTTGAAATGGGATAAGTGATGTAGTGATGTTGGCGGCACAAATCGAGCCCCGGTAGGGGCGAAGGTCATGCCCCGGTGTTGAATGCTGACAAGGCTCTGGTGTGCCCTGATGAGAAGTGGCTGCACATGGTAGAAAATAATCAGGCCAGATTTTGATCACATGCTTTTAAAGAATCATTAAGCCCAGCTGTTAAAAATGTGACAGAGAACAAATGTGGAGAAAACTGCAGTCAACAACAATTTTCAGTTTCAACTGTGAGCAATGATTGCAGATTTTGATCACATGCCTTTAAAGAATCATTAAGCCCAGCTGTTAAAAATGTGACAGACAACAAATGTGGAGAAAACTTTGGATTGTAGTCTACAGGCCTTTGCACAGTCTATTGTAACTGTGCAGTGTTTGCCAACCACGACTGGTGTCTCCATGGTATTAAATGGAATTGCAAGAAGGCCCCAGTTTGTTGTTGTGTCTCTGTGCTCTGTAGCTGACCTGGATTGCCATCAGAGTTAAGTTTGTGAGTCAAGTACTAGTGATAAAGATGATTTTAATGTGAGGGTTGCCAAGGGCATTGCTGCCTGAAGATCGTCACAGGTACTGTCATTTACACTACATATTACTGAGAATGTCACTTTGGAAAACTTAGAACTAGTGCAACAGCGCCATCTTCTGGTTATGGAGTGCAATGGCACCAAGAAAAGGAATTCATTGGTTCATTCTGAGAGAAAGGAGGATTCAAAACTGGAACTCTAATGAAATATTGCTATAAGGAGTTAGAGTATGGGTCAAAGGAAATAGGAAACCCAGAACTGGACTGTGTGAGATGATTGTTAAGTATTAAGTCACTCACTCGTTTGTTGTGCAGCATGTGATGACGGCTAAGTCACTTAGTGACACTTCATTGAATTTGGTGATATATGCCAATGTAATGTACATCTGCTTTTGATTTGCAACATGTCATTCTAAATTGATACTCAATGTGTATTTTCATTTTACAGTATTATTATAGGGAGGTGGAATCCCCCCTTTACAACTATTTGGGAGGTTACTGCAAGTGTGTGGTTTATAGGGAGGTGGATTTCCCCCTTTACAACTATTTGGGAGGTTACTGCCAGTTTGTGGTTTATAGGGAGGTGGATTCCCCCTTTACAATTATTTGGGAGGTTACTGTGTGTGGTGGTTTATAGGGAGGTGGATTCCCCTTTACAACTGTTTGGGAGGTTACTGAGAGTGTGTGGTTTATAGGGAGGTGGATTCCCCCTTTATAACTATTTGTGAGGTTACTGCGAGTGTGTGGTTTATAGGGAGGTGGATTCCCCCTTTACAATTATTTGGGAGGTTACTGCGAGTGTGTGGTTTATAGGGAGGTGGATTCCCCCTTTACAATTATTTGGGAGGTTACTGCGAGTGTGTGGCAATAGGGAGGTGGATTCCCCCTTGGGAGGTTACTGTGTGTGGTGGTTTATAGGGAGGTGGATTCCCCCTTGGGTTACTGTGTGAGGTGGTTTATAGGGAGGTGGATTCCCCCTTGGGTTACTCTGTGTGGTGGTTTATAGGGAGGTGGATTCCCCATTTACGAAGAGATATGTGTTCCCTCATTGGGAGGTTACTGTGTATTAATGGTCCTGCACTAGTATGCAGACGGAACATTATGGTATGTGCATTAGATATGTAAATTTCCCTGGTCCTGCAATAGTATGCAGTAGAGGGTGTTCTTGGTAACTGGACGGTATATTATAGTGTGTGCAGTAGAGGGCGTATGGTATTCCCTGGTCCTGGCATTTGTTTAAGTTTACGACTTCTATATTACTACTTTATTACTTTTATTAATACATTTACTATGTCATTATTATTATCATTATTATTACATAGAGAAGGCTGTCTTACTGTTTAATATTATTATTACTATTGCATCATTATTATTACATAGGGAAGGCTATTTTATTACTTTACTTACATTACTATTTTCTCATTATTGCATTGCTTTTACATTATTATTATTACATAAGGAGAGTTTGACTCATGTTATTATGGTGTTCCTTTACGTTTCCTTCTGGAATGTTTATCTTCTCTTCCTATGTTTATATATGTGTATACTATTTCATTTTGTTAAATATTATAAAGGGGAAGATGTGTAGTAATCTGCTTCTTATGTAATGCATCTCCCTGGCCCTGGTTCTCTGCCTGGTGCTCTAGCTATATGATGTCATTTGGAATGTTATGGATGTTTGTACTTGAAGGTGGAGCTGTTGGAGAAGATGGTCTGAGCAGCAAGGAGGCTGCTCCTGGTGGGGCTTATATTAAGACTTACATTGGAATTTACCAAGATGTAACTTGAAGAATAAACTACAACTACAAGAGCTGTCTACCAGACTTTATTGATTTCTACAGTAAGGAATTTCAGAACTTAAAGATATCAAAGGCACGAAGAGCTGACTAAATGTTGCTAATTTGTAAGACCTTATACTGGATTCCAGTGAGAGAGAAAGAAATGCCCCTTTTAAGTGTTTGTATCTTAACTGAAAAAACATTTCATGAGAATGACCATAAGTATGTAAAAGGTTGGTGAGATCTTGAAGGTTTTCGCGAGGCCTCATCTAGTCACCTTTTCAGTGGGCGAATGTTGTCAATGAAGTGTACTGCTCTTTTTAGGGATTGTGCTCGCGTTGCCATGCGCAACACTGCTTGTGCACCGAGAGTCCTTTTGTGTAGGGTTCTGAAAGCTGCTCACACGCTCGTGCGTGTGGTTTTGCTTTCCGCGGCTTGATTGGCTTTTGAGGTCTTTTTTTTTTTAAAAAGCCAGCACGCAATTGGGCAAAGGCGGGCGCATGTCCCACCTTTGCTCCGCCCACTCCCGTTGGTGGCCAGCACGCGCAGCAGCGCGCGTTCGCTTCGCTGCCGCGCTCCCTAGCCCCTGCTCCTCTGTGGTGCGCGCGCACCACTGGTTAGGATTCCCGCGTCGGCTCCTTTGTGGTGCGCGCGCACCACTGGTTTAAAATAGCATGCGTGTCTATGAAACTAGTCGAGCAAGCCACATAGGTAGCAGAGTCAGACGAATCGTAAACAGCAAAGATTCAGATGTCATCAAAAAGTGGAAAGTTAACTTACAAGTCTGCCTGCCATGGGTAAGGCAACGCCTCACACGAGTGAAGGCTGTGTGAGAATGAAGTGTACTGATGAGTAATTGTGTCTGTATCCAATACTTTCTTTCAAACCACATCCTGACAGATTTCTCTTTTCTTGTCATTCAAAAACAATGGTCTCCAACTATTCTTTGGACAAGAACCAAATTAATCGAATAGTTAATTAAACTTTCACCTATTCAATGGGCATATATACCAAAATTAGCCCGATCCAATTAATGTCAATTTTATCCACAGAAAAACAAAGCAAAAAAGCAACAGCAAAACATTCAAAGAAGCATAGGGCAATTTTAATTCACTTCATTACATTTCTGTCTCATAAAAAGCATTTGTAGTTGCCCAAAAGGAGACGTGCAAAAAGATAGAGTTCTAGAGTGCTTAATTGAAAAGAATGGAAAAACAGCAATAAGGAGAGTGATATTTACAAATTCATATATACAAGCAATACATTTGTACAAATGAATTCATTAGGTCCTGGTGTGTATTTTACAGTTCTAAACACAGTCTATCTTAATCTTAATTTAGTGCCTAAACAATGGGTGTCCTAATTAAACAAGACAATGGCACTCATTTTATGGGACTGCAAATGACTGAAAGAGTAAGACTCTGCAACAAGCACTTTAACACACTGAGCTACCTTCAAGCAAGACGAATCCAGCATGAAATTATGCTCACTCTCTGTCTCCTCAACCACAACGCGCCATCCGGGGCTCTCTGTGCACTGCAGAGGAAGGGACCGGACAAGCACAAATTATAGAAGCAGTAATTGTATCTCACAGAAATTTCTCGGGGGAGGGGGGATGGGTGGAGTGGTTACTGGGAGGCTGGCAGGCTGCAGCGACATCATCACTGGCAGGGTGTGCATGTCACACCAGCGAGCAGCAGGGCTCGGAGACATCACTTATTTACAGAACAACTGTACTCGGGCTGGTTGTTAGCGGCTCAAACACGGCTCTCTCTATCATCCGTAAATGGCATCCTGTTTGCTCCCCCGGATTCCTTCTCTGCATAGCGCATTATTTATCAGTTTTGTTTTCCGTCCCCAGCCTGATTGATCAAAGGCCTTGCGCACTCCTGCCGTCCTCTGTGTCAGCGCTACATCCTCGTGTGTCGCAAGGCTGCATATTTCTCTTCCTTCTAAGACAGCTGAGAGAGGGCCAGAGGTTGCTTGGATGACCATACACGTAATTAATTTTTTTGTCGGAAATATTTCATTTAAGTTTTAATTCTTTAGTCAGTCGTTAACAGATTTCGGTGTATAATACTTTAAGAAATAAGCTTGTGTGCCATTATTTTAACTGAATGCTAACTTTATGTAAAACGTACGATGGGCATCTAGTCAACAAAATGTCAGTGGGCCGGAAGTGGCATCAGACACTGTTTGACATTGATGCCTTCACAGAAAGGGAGTATATATGTAATATCACCGAATAATCCAAGGAAGTGATGCCACTAGAGTTGACATTACTGAAGTGAAGAACTCTTAATGAGTGCCACATTTTTAAAATAACACAATTGTTACACAGATAATTGTCTCTTTTAGATACTGGCATCATCTAGCCCACTTTAGCCATCATGTGCCATAACAGTCAGACACGTTGTTGGCTCACATCTTGTAAACCGGGGTCAGACGTTCAGTGGCGGCTGCTGTAGCATCTAAGTGGTGAGGCAGCGCGGGTGTTGGGGGGACAGCGCAAGGGAGAAGAATAAAAACAAGCATTTACAATGCAATGGTTTCGCCTTTGTTAAAGTTTGAGCTTTTGGTATTGCTTTTGACAAATGAAATACACTTTTTTTTTTTACTTGTAAGTGACTTTATCATATTTTACTTGATGTTTGTTGCGTTATTTGCATAAATATTTTTAGGGCTCGGCATGGGTGTAGCTTCAGGAGGGGTGTTACACATCCCTAATAAATGTCTTTTACGTTATATAGTTGGGTACCGGTGGTTTCAGTCGGTTATGGTGACGCGTCCGTTGTATTTCACCAGTCATTTTTCCATACACATAGACAAAAACGCACACACTCGCTAGGTTTTAAAAGTCTTCAAAAATATTAGTTACTTTACTCTCCCTGTAAATTTGTTAGCTCGCCCACCTAACCCTTCTAACCACACACACTTCCTAGCATAGCGTGCTACACATGTTGGTGGCTTAAGTGCACCACATAAGTGAGCGCTCTATAAACGCTGCAATACAATGAAATACAGCGCAGCAGACAGCGCCGGGGACCCACTCACGCACATCGGTCCACGGGGCAGAGGGTCCTGGCATGTGTGGGCGCGGTACTCACCCCGTGCAGCATCGCCGGACCCTCCTCCTCTGCTGCTCCGACCTCGAAAGAGAGGATGCAGGAAAAGCTTCCGGATTACAGGTCGGTGCTCAGCAGTGTCTGGGCTGGGCTGCCTCCCGGTGGCAGCGCAGTGGGCCCGGGAACCGGTAGCACGACTAGGCACGCGTGCCCCCTCCCTCCGCCGGCGTCCCCGCATGGTCACGCCATGCCTCCCCGCCCAGCGAAGCCCAGGGCAACGGAGGACAACGGGGCAGAAGTCTCCCCGCGTCCAGGGCAACTGAGGACAACGGGGCAGAAGTCTCCCCGAGTGCCCGCGTTGCCTATTGTTTCCACCCAACCCGTGTGCCCGCGGTGGCTGAGCGCTGCGTATACCGAGGAGTCACCTGATCCCATATGCAGCCCTCATGGAAGCGATAAACTGAAAATAACCTACTCCTCGGGCGGCCTCAGCTCCAGCCCCTCGCCCGCCCACCGGACCTCGGTCTCCAGCGCCAGCCTCGGTTAAACCAGTGGCCAGCTGGAGGTGCGGACGCTCCTGCTCACAGCAAGCGTCTCCTGGCACTACCCCTCGCACCGTGTGCTCTGCCTCCGGCTGCCATTTGTTTATTTATTTATTTGATTCAGTTTATCCAAAGGTGACAGAGCGCTTTACAAAAGAACCAGGTAAGTTACAAAAGGTCATCAAGATAGACCAGAGGTCTTCAATCTGTGGGGCGCGAACCCCCGGGGAGGAAGCGGAGGCCAGTGAGAACTTAAATCTTGCAGCCAACTCCAGCAACAGACACTTCTAAAAAGAACAAAACAGGCCGACACGAAAAAAAAAAATACCACACACCCACCGCCGCGATGACGATCAGAAAAGGGTGGAGAGGGAAGAAATTGCGGAACGCCCACGAATCTGGTCCGGCCATGACGGACAGATCTCTGTTCCAATGGCTAGCCTCCATTTATGGAGCTAGCCAATGGAACAGAGGGCGGATTCCCAAGCCACATAGTATTCTCATTAGGTTTTCGCCTGCGCGAAAAGCTGCGCAGTGCGCAGCTTTCACTTAGGCAAACCTAAAAATGCTTATCTGCATTCTCCTGCTTGGTGCTCTTCGGCCTCTGCTTCTCGACTCCTGGCATGCCACAGGGTTCCCGAACGGCAATCCAGACGCTGCTCTCATGCTGGTATTACCCAGAATGACAGCAACACCTTGATTGGTGTTAGCACCATAGTTAGGAGCTCACTAAGGGACTATGATCCCTTGCTTGTTCTGTAAGCACAGCTGGTTTACAATGGGGAGAACAGATGCCGAGACCTCGTTGCCACTCATCATGAACGAGAGAAGGGAAAGGATGTGGCTTAACGACTAGAGTGGCGGACTTTGAAGCCAGGGACCAAGCCTTGTGTCTTGTTGGAGGCTCAAACAACCTGTGATTCTGGGCAAATCACAATCTCCCACTGCCTAAAAATGAATGCGTCCATCTGTAATGCAGCTATTGCTCATGTAAAGCGCCGATACCCTAAGGTCGAGTTTGCGCAACATAAGACTTGCTGCAGCTTTCCATTCTAACCCGCTACCATCCGCCTCCCTTTCTGCGCTTTTACTCCTCCCGCGTCATTTGTTACAGAGTCCGGTTTCACGTAATGTTTTCCTTTTTCTCTGTTTTGTATATAGTCTTGACCGGAAGCTATTGGAGCGCTTTAAAAAATAGCACTTACATTGCACAAGGGCACGTTTATTTTGCTTTAGGCACAGGGAGATAACGTGACTAGCCCACAATCCCACATTGGTTGTACAGTTTTTTTCGGGAGGCGGCACATGTTCCACGTCCCTCCGTGCACAGTGCCTGCCTGCTGGTCAGACAGACTGCTTCATCTTCTGCCACTTTTCTTGAGTCGGCACTCGTTGAAGCAGCCGGCTGTTCACAGAGCATAGCACATGCTGCCTCTGTGCACAGTCTAGCACTGCACTCCTTGTTTCACAAGGCATGTCTATTCACTTTCTGCAAGTTTCTGCAGTCCCTAATTCAACCCTGCCATTGCTGCTTCATCGCTTGTTTAAACGGCAGTGTTCTGTGAGTTTCCCGGAAGGGTTTGAATGCAGGAAGATTGGCGCAGCTGCGCCAAGCTAGAAGTCGCTGGCACAGGGGTTGTCCTGATAGCACGTACTGCCCACTGCACTTTTCTCTTCTCCTTAAATTCAGCAAAGAGCTCAAATGAAATGGTCTCCAATTGCACTACCGCCCTGCCCCCACCCCCATGCTGCCCAACAAGGCATCTGCTCGCTTTATTCTTTTTTTTAATGCAGGTTTGTGTAGGGTGTGAGGGTGGGGGAGTAATGAACAGCAGAGGGGCTTTGCGGCCCGGGGAGCAGCCGCAGTGTCACCCGTTCATAACAAAAGACCCCTATGATCCTTGGAGGGGAGTAAGGCTGTTTGGGAAGGAGGCTGACAGATGGTGTACGGGTGTGGCGAAGCGACGGGACACGTTTTCTCTTTTTCTGGGGGGTTATTGCGTGGAAGTGCTTTTTTGTGACTGGGAGTGTGATAACTTGGAGTGAATACCTCAGCTTGAGGCTCAAAGGCTTTGTTCAGCTTGGCCGCGAGCATGTTTTATGTGGAGGTGTCCTCTTCAAACATGGCGGCGCCTCGATCAGGGGTTCAAAGCAGGGTGGGTTGTTTGTCTGGCACTTGCTCAAAGAATTCTTTGTTGGAAGATCACAGCTGCTAGAATTTAATCTAATGGCAGTATACATAGGCACCGACTCAATTTTTTTCCCCTCCATTTGATTCGAACATGGATTACTAGGACTGAGAGTTCATCGCATTCTTCATGCTTCTGTTGAGCCGACGCAGTGAAATTTGATTCCATTTGTCTGCGTTCTCCTCAGCAACAGCCTCTGGAGACTGACTTATGCCTTGACTCCTGACATGAGGGCCTGAGGCCCTCTACAGGGCCATGGGCCTGCATCTTCGACTGCTTCTCCACAGAGAATGTACTCGGGGTGATAGAATTGACTTCATTCTAATACTGTCCCACAGAACCACAGCCGATTTCAGTGGTCTGATCACCAGTAGGTGTCCTATCTCTGCCTCTACAACTGACTAAGACAATACGATGTGCCACGCCTCCCTCACCATGTGCCCGAAAAAGACCACCTGTTATCTAATAAAGGTGGGCGGACCAGAAGATCGAGTTGCAAGCCTCCGACCACACCAATGACCTCTTCAGAGTAGAGACCCAGCTCGATGTTGAAGAAGGTGAGGACTCTGGACCCTCAGGCGTTCCACCGATTCAGACATCACCCAGCCTGCCTAGGGGCGATGTTTTCTCCGACTGTGACCAGTAGGAGGAGGAACAAGAAGTCTCATCACCATGACAATCTCCGGGCCTTGAACAAAGGGGTCAGGAGTATGGTCGACACCCATGCCCAGCCTTGGAGAAGGGCTCAGACAGAGGCATTGCACTGCCAACAAACGGGTCAGGCATCCAGTCTTCCCACCACCACACAGACAAAGGGGCTTAACCATTTTTGGGTTACAGTCCGCTACGAATAGCTTTAGAACGGACGCTGGTCCCGGCTCCGGGAATTGACCCTCTTCGGTCAGAGAGACCCAAGGTCCTCTACAAGCTTGGAGACCTTTGGAGCAGGTACCCTAGGTGCCATCACCAAGGCCAACCTCCATGCCGAACCCGCAGTCTAATCTGAGGTCGCCACTGATGCTGAAACGGTTATCGGCACTGAGGCCGACTCTGACGATCAGGAACAACCATACCTACAGAGACTGCAGGAGCACCTGGATGCAAGTAAAAAGCAACTGTTCATTCATCCACAGATAGGGAAGATCACCACGAAGCTCCCATCAACAACGCCATTGGAGATTTTGTTTCAGAAATAAAAAACGGACTTTTTCAAAAAAGCTGCCATTGGAGCAGTCTCCAGCTCCTAATCCTAAAACACAAGGATGGGCACACCACCCTTCTCCCTTGTGTTCCAATTCTTCCTCCTTTTCCATCTCCTTCACAGGCTCCATCACCTTCCAGGTTACCACCTTAATTGCCTCCGCAGTCACCAGTGGGGTCCCCCACTCCGCCTCGCATTAATGAAAGTTTTAACTAGACTAGCTGCTGACGAAAATTATTTTTAACCTTTTAAATTGTGAAAACTTTTAAAATGTTATTGCGTGTATTTGCTGCTGTGATTTAAAACTGCTCATTTGCACAATCCTCACCTCCTTGCCACACACTTCCCCCTCAGCCGAATAGGCGCTGGGACCGGGAAAAACGCAGCCGCCATATTGGGGGTAGAGCTGGGTTGACGGTATAGCTGTTTGGACCCTCCCTCTTCTCCACCATATGATGAGCATCCCTCGCCGGACGCGCGCAGCGGGCGTGCCTAAGGCAAGCCCGTCTGTGCCCATCCGCGTCCGGCCGGGGCCAGGGACCACAACCCCTGGTCCTCCTACGGTCTTGAGGAAGCATTACAGCTCAAGCTCCCTTCATAATCTAAGACCCCCCACGAAGGCAAGCTGTTGTCACCTTTTTTATCCCCTGGATTTACCTACTGTCTGCCTACACTGTAATGAGAGGCTCATTACTTCTCAGCAGAAAATTGACCCACAAAATTTTACAATGTTTCTTTTAAACTGCAGGTCTCTGCCAAAGCATAGCATGGAAATCTCGTTATTGTTGGATGAACTCACACCTGATGCAGTCTTTTTAACCGAAACCTGGTTAACCTCTGACTCCGAACCCGATCTAGTGCAAGTAGTCCTCCCTGGTTACCAAATTGCACACAGGGACCGCGCTCAAGGAAAGGCGGGGGACTTGCAAATATTTACAAAGCTCAATACTTGTGTCACTGCACCTTGGATACCAATCCGGACTGTGAAAGTCTGTCTTTTTCCCTTAAATTCTCTTCCAACGATTGCTTCTCAGGGATCCTTATTTATCACCCTCCAGGTCCATTGAACCAATTCCACACTGCACTACCCTCCCTTGTAGCAGAATCAGTTACGTCTCCCTCTAATTTTACATTGCTGGGGACCTTAACATTCACTTTGACAACAGTTCAGATAACATGGTCAAAGAGCTGATAGCGAGTTTGGCTGCAGTTCAGCTGGAGCAATTAGTTCTAGCCTCTACGCACATTACAGGGCACTTGCTGGACCCTGTATTTAGCAATTGTGTAGACTTCAATGCAGGCTCCATCACTCATCTTCCATGTACCGACCACTTCTTAATTCCTCTTATCTGGTCGATAAACAGGCCCGGTTTTTGCACCCCCATTCCGCGAAAAATGAGAAACTCGTCTAGGCTCCCACTAGAACAGTGGACTAGATCCTTGGCAGCCTCCAGACCCTCATTTTCCCAGAATCCCTCATCAGATAATAGGGAATTCGATAATTGGATTCGGAAGTCGCTTGACTATACTCCACTCTAGAAAAATCAGCCTAAAGAGGCCATGAGAAACAGCTCCATGGTACTCGGAGGAGATTAGAGCGACAAAGCGACATTGTAAGAAGCTTGAAAGGAAGTGGCGCCTGGGATATGCCACCATAGACAAAGTCATGTACAGGGAGGCTACTAGAGCCTACAAATTAGAAATAAAAAGGACACAGTCTACCTATTACAGTGGTAAAATCATGACGGCCAGATCAAAACCGAGAGAGATCTACCAAATAGTCAAAAGTCTTACCAAGCTTCCCCCACCTATGGTTCCTAATGACAATCCACTCTCCCGCTGCAATGATCTAGCGGAATTTTTCTATCAAAAAATAAATACAATTTCTTTTTCATTTGCAGCCACAGTTTTAGAGCCCCCTACCAATGGATTCCATCTCTCCACGGAAGCTGATCACTCCTCCCGAATAACCTTAGATCATTTTCCCCTGCTAGACCTAGAAACACTGGAACCCTTGATACAACAAGTAAAGTCAGGTTCCCCATGTGACCCTGCCCCTCCATGCACTATGGTTGCAGCCAGCCAAGTCATTCTCCCCACTCTTTTGGAGCTTCTTAACATCTCTCTAATAACAGGCAGTGTTCCACCTACTTGGAAACAAGCCATGGTGAGAGCACTTCTGAAAAAGCCTAACCTTGACCCCAGTAATTTTAACAACTACCGCCCCATTTCCCTGTTACCCTGGGTGAGCAAAATCCTGGAGAAACACATTAATTTTCATCTAACAATGTTTCTCGAGAGTAACCCCCTACTTGATGCCACACAGACGGGGTTTGCTGGCCTTGCTGTCCGTGACAGAGGAAACCAGGCGGATCTTGGATCGAGGGGGATCAGTGGCAGTCATCCTCCTCAATCTGAGTGCTGCGTTTGACACGGTAAGCCATAAAACTCTGCTTTGTCGACTCGTTAATCTTGGAGTATCAAGGGACGCTTTGGCTTGGCTTAAATCCTTTTTGAGCGAAAGGACATTCCAAGTCTTTGACGGAGACATTTTCTCCTCAAGTAAACCTCTGGATTGTGGGGTACCGAGGGGCTCGTCACTGAGCCCTACGCTATTCAATGTGTATATAAGACCGCTGGCTGAGATCGTTCGTCCATATGGTATTAAGATCATCACATATGCGGACGATACTCAGCTGGCGGTCTTCCTCTCACAAAAGAACTGTGAATCGGCGCAGATCAACCTGACAACTTGCATGGAAGAGGTCAAAAGCTGGATGACTGCGCAGTTTCTTAAGCTCACCCAAGCAACTAAGATATCTGCGACTTGCTTTGGAATCATCAGGATGCTGAAACAAATCCTTCCGCTCCTACCCTTTGAAGCTAAGCAAATTGTGATACAAGGCCTAATCCAATCCAGACGAGATTTTAGCAATGCCTTGTACTTAGGGGCGCCTGAATACGTTCTGCAAAAACTCCAGCGGATTCAGAATTGTGCTGCACGCACGCTGCTCCAGCTCCCACGTAGAGCGTCAGTAGAATCCGGGATGAGGACTTTGCACTGGCTCCCTGTTAGGGAGAGAATCAAATTTAAAGCCATGTGCATCTCCCACCAAGCCTTCTGGAAAACTGGCCCCAAGATTAACCACCCTTTGCTTTCCCCTTATCACCCCAGCAAACAACTCTGTTACGCCCATGCATTCCTGGCCGTAGCTCTTCGGATTAGGAGATCAAGAGCAGGAGGCAGGTCTTTTACTTTCAACGCCGCCAAGCTGTGGAACTCACTCCCTCTACACTTAAGATCTAATCCTAATCTGTCATCTTTCCACAAGCACCTCAAAACCTTTCTCTTCATTAAACAAGACTAACTCTTAAGCTGTTGTATCACGAGGCACTATCCTTTTTTCTCTCAGCGTTTGGACGCCCCAGGGCAGCAGTCGCGCTTAAAAAAACTTATTTTCATTTCATTATTGCTGTTGCATTATTATTTGCAATCACAATAGCTCAAACTTTCAATAATGCGAGACCTATTGCATTGCAAATGCTTGTTACTGAAGCGCTCACAAGACTTGGCTTACTTATAGTAATTTCAACAGAAGCTGAAAATATGCCATCCTGAAACCATCCTTTATATTATAGTTATTTTGCAGGTGCCCGGAGAAGTGAGGTGCTTTAAAATTGCGCAAAAATAAAAAAAAAGTGTAACAATGTATGGAAATCTCAAAGAGATAGGCATAAATATGGTTATCGATGGATGAATAAAAGTAGACAAATCAGGACACTGATCTGCAATTTATAAAAATCATTGCTACTACCATGTGGAGAGGTGTGGTGGAGCGGCTAGGGCAGCTGACTTTGGAGCACTGGGTTCACGGTTTGATCTCCGGCAGCAGCTCAGCTTAGCACCCTGTGACTCTGGGCAATAGCTCACTTAATTTCCACGACGACCCACAGCGCCTTGAGACCCGCAACGGCGAATAGTTCGCGCTTTACAAATACAGATTTACATTTACATTTTTACCACCTGTACAAATTTATTTATATAATTTATTTATTTATAACATTTGTAGAGCGCGTTGTTACCGAACGGTGTCCTGGCGCTGTAGTGATAGCTCCCCTAGCCTAAGCCTACTGTTTAGTTTGTGAACAGCCACGTTTTCAGACTTCTACGAAAGGTCATCAGGTTAGTAGTCTGTGGAAGGGCCACCGGGAGGGCATTCCAAGCTCGGATGAAGCTTCTGCCCTGCCCCCCAGCACACTTTTCTAATGCGTGGGGTCTTGACAAGCCCAAGACCCGCTGACCTGAGAAGCCTACCTGGTCTATACCACTGAAAGTGCTGTCTAAGGAATGGCGGGCCAATTCCGTGGACTGCCTTAAAGACTGTACACAGGGCCTTGAAGTATAATCGCTTCCGCACTGGCAGCCAGTGTAGCTTCACCAGTTCATGGGAGATGGAAGCGAACTTTGGTAGGCCTGTGAAGACGGGCTGCTGCATTCTGCAGTATCTGTAGCCTGTTGAGCACTCCTTGTTGGGCCTCGAGGAGTAGGCTATTACAATAGTCGAGTCGTGAGATCACAAGGGCCGTCACCACAGTTTTTTTACATTCCTCTGGTAGGAAAGGGAGGATCTTCTGAATGGTTTTCAATGTCCAGTGGATGGAGGAGGATAAAGCATTTACTTGGGGTCTGAAAGAGAGCTTGTCAGCCATTACGACGCCTAGGTTCTTAACCTTAGTAACAGGAATGGGGGGTGTCCCCATCTCCTCGGGCCACCATTTCGGACTCCAGAAGTTGACTGTGGAGCCGAAAAGTAGCACTCGGTTTTAGCCGAAATCAGCTTCAGGCAGTTCCTGGCCATCCAGGTACCAACTGCTACCATACATTCCTGGAACTTGCAGGCCACGTCATCCTCTCTCCCTGGGAGCAGAGACACCACAATCTGTGTGTCGTCTGCATAAGATGTCAGTTCGAACCCGTAGGAGCGAATAACCGGAGCGAGGGAGGAGACATAGATATTGAAAAGGGTGGGGCTTACCGAGGAGCCCTGGGGGACCCCACAAGGTGGTAGAAATGGTTTTGATTCAAATTCCCCCAGTGCCACCACCTGGACCCTGTTGGTAAGGAAGGCTCTCAAAATGCTGAGGGCCCTCCCCTGTACCCCGCAGTCCTCCAGACGCTCCACTAAGATGGTATGGTGAACCGTATCGAAGGCCGCAGACAAGTCCAACAGGACCAGGGCCGCACGACCCCCTGCGTCCATCACTTTCCTGATTTCCTCCGTTGATTTGATCAAAGCGGATTCGGTGCTATGGCCTGCTCTGAACCAGTGTTGCGAAATATCAAGACCTTGTGTAGCTCCTAGGAATGCACTGAGCTGGATGTTCATGGCTCTTTCTATGAGTTTGGCCGGAAGTGGTAATCTGGCAATAGGCCGATAGTTATTGGGATCTGCGATATCCAAGTTAGTTTTTTTTAGTAGAGGGATAATAGAGGGCAATTTCCAGCTGGATGGAAAGTCCCCGGTCTCAAATAACTGATTGAATAGCTTGGCTAGAATGGCGGCTATAGGGGCCGCTGCCTGCTTCGCCACCGTTGCCGGACAGGGATCATGAGGCGAGCCGGATTTTATGGTAAGCAGATGTTTCTTGATCTCTTCTGCGCTGACTGGAGCGAAGGAGAGTAGTTTGGTCTCCTGTGAATTTGCTGTGGAGTTCCTGGACGTAGCCTCTTGCAGGCTATGTCTAACATGTACTTCCAGGGACGGAAAGATGTTCTGAACCTTGCTCATAAAAAACTGTGCTAGGTTCTCACAAAGTTCCAGGCTAGGGGGCGTGGACATTGGCTTAGGAGTCGCCAGGCTCGCAACAGTGTGGAATAATTCCTTGGGCGAGCTCTTAGCCCCGAGGATACGGTCAGTAAAGTACATTTGTTTGGCCTTTCTGATCATCTCCTTATAGGTTCCCTGACTTAGTCTAAATTTATTTTTATCCACCTCACTATAATTGGAGCGCCATGCCCGTTCTAGCTTTTTGCACTCAAGCTTAAACTCTCTGACCTCCTCTGAGAACCAGGGGGCCGACGGGTGGTCCGAGTGGGGCGGCACCTTTTTGGTGGAGCCATGGTTGTGCAAGCCTAGTCAATCCAATTGGCATAGGTAGCTTCTGCATTGTCCGCCCCTGCCGGCAGGGGACCATGGACGATACCAGCAACTCCTCTAGAGATGTTCCATCAATCTTGTTCCAGGCTCTACAAGTCCTGGCTTCTTTCCTGTCCTTTCTAGCCCTAAAAGGTGGAGAGGCTGATATGCTAAACTAGACCACAGCGTGGTCAGTCCAGATAACAAATAATATGCATGTACATTTAAGACAGAACATGTATGTGCTTAAGGCAGTATACATTTTATAACTGAGTCGATGCGACACTAAATAGGCAAAACATGCTAATTTAAAGTGAATAAAAGAATGCACTTTCTCAAACTGTGCAATAACTTCTCAACGCCAGGACTAACGTACCCGAGCAGCCATTCAGAGTTCGAGAGTGGCGAGGCGTGGAAGGACAGATCATAGAGGTCACAGTAGAGAGAAGACATACAAAAAACTGCTGACAAAGTGGGAACAGCAGAAATGAACAACATTCCCAATCCAGTGGTCTCTATCCTCACCTCTACAACTGCACCATCCGCTGTCACACCCCCACATACACAACCCACCCCTATCCTCTCGGACACGCACCGGAACTCCAATAGCCTTTCTTTAATTCATCCTCCTGCTCAACTGAGCTCTAGTCCCATTTCCCCTCCTCTGAACTCCTCGATTGGGAACATTATGAAGATGGCACCCTGCACCCAACCTCTCCTCTCTCCTACTCCTAACCCCATGGACCTCACAGACTCTCCCCTCTACCCCTGATAATCGAAACCCTCCCTCAAAATGTTCCTCTACCACCTACCCTGTCCCTGTTCCCCCGACTCTTACTTCCCCCCTGTCAAACGTAATTTCCAATCCTGTGGTCTCTCTCCCCCCTCCCACCACAGCATTCTCCCCCCCCCCCCCCTCCAAGGTCGCACTCCCACATTCACAACCTGCCTCCACCGTCAATCTCGCCGACTTTGCCCGGAACCCTGACGCCCGTCCCAGAATTTCTCTCCCTCCTCACTTAAACACCAACCCCACCTCTCCTACTCCGAACTCCTCGAATAGGAACATTACAATACCGACCCCTAGCATACAACCTCCGCTCTCTCCAAGTCCCATGGACTCCATACAAGCCCGCACCCCTGCTCAACCTCCCTCCTTAGACCCCAGTCATCCTCGACCCCTGCCTAAAACCTTAAACTTCCGCAGCTCTATAGCACAGTAACTGAACAGAATGAAGTTGAAAATTAACTCCCTCGCTGCTGATTTCCTTCACCTACAACAGGACCTTCTCAACAGGGCCAAGCCACCGTGCGCCCTCCCACCGAGATGTTGTGATCCCTCTTCACTCAATACATCTCACTTAGCCCCATAGAGCACCCCTCAACCCTCCAGCCCATCATCGAGCCAGGCCCCAAGTCCCAGCAGTGATAGCCAACTCTTTTCGGTACAGTAACCGATGGAACGCTACGACCCTAACCTCGCATTAGACCAGATGTCAGCCCCTGTCCACATCCCTGTTATTATCAGCACTAAAAGAATCGCAAATTCTATCCACTCACCTAGACCCCCTGCTCAATACACCTCTATCCACCTAACTTCCCCCATCATTGAGGCTCCCGTCCTCTCTCTTGCATGCTCCTAAATTGCAGGTCAGCTGTATAACAAGCTACTGACATTGCTGAAGCTCTTCTCGCCGAAGAAATTGATATTGCCTTCCTTGCAGAATCCTGGCTCAATGCCCACTCCACCCCCATTCTTTACATTCTCACCCCTCCAGGGTACAACCTCATGAGACAAGACAGGCCAATCAAAATTGGGGGGGGGGGGGGGGGGGGGGGGGACTAGCCATCATTCATAGAGAAGGATTACAGATTACCAAACTCAATCCTGCAGAATACCTATCTTTTAAATACCTAGGCGTCGGAACTCACCACCAAGGGCACCCCACCCATCAAATTCCACACCATCTACCATCCTCCTGGAGAGCGTAACCTCTTCCCCGAAGAACCAACAGACCTAATAACACGATTCTCCCTGTCAAACACCAAAGACGTGTTCTTGGATGACCTCAATATCCACTGGAACGACCCAGAAGACTCCAATGTCCTGAACCTCTCCAACCTTATGGAAATACATAACCTCAAGCAACTCTGCAATAAACCAACTCACGTCAAAGGTGCAAGACTACACGCGATCACAACAAACAACGATCTGCTCTCCTTGAGACGGATTACTCCCATAGACTGGTCTGACCACCACCTCATTCTGTGCAAGATTGACACACGGGCCAGCCCCCAACCTAGTTGTGTTGCCAAACCTAAATTCTTAACCAGAAACATCAAAGGAATACCTCTATCCGAACTTGAAGCCAAGATTCATCTCCTTCTCCAACTCCATCCCTGATCATGGACAGGTGACTACCTCACTTCTCACTTCAACTCTAGAATGACAGATGACCACATTCTTCCTCACGAGGCCTTCTTACAAGTCACTGGTGCCCCCCCTAGATTGTACCTCCTGCATGCCGCAGTCACACACTACATACAACACCGATGGGCACCTCAACGCCTACAACCCCCACAGCATGAACTAGTACAACCAACTGTATCTCATGGGTTCGGGAGGACACCTGGTCAGATGGCTGTATACAGGGGTCAGGACACATGCTGCAGTCTCACTCACCTCGCTTATGCACACTTGGGCGCAGGACACAGGCCAGGAGCTGTCGGAGAAGGACTGGGCCACGATATTAGAACACCCTAGATGGGTTTCACGTAATGTCCGGTTCAGATTTATTCAGGGGATGGTTCGACACAGGGCATACCTGACCCCTATGCGAATACATAAAATGTTTCCGGACTCTCCCCGCGAATGCCCGCGATGCAGTGAGGAGCAAGCTGGGTTCCTTCATATGTTGTGGCTATGCCCGCGACTTCAAGTGTATTGGGTAGGGAAATGCCGAACACTGCGAATGGTCACGACCCTGCCAGTGCCGGAGGAGGCGTTGTACTGTCTGCTGGGGCTGCGTAGACGACCTAAGACACTGAAAGCCCAAGTGAAACTCCTAGACCTGGCATTGTTGTTGGCCCTCAGGACGATAACAATGAGATGAAAGTCCCCTAGACCACCCAGGATACACGTTTGGCAGGCAGAAGTGATCAAGTGGGGGAGGGCGGAGGGGGCAACACTTAAGAGGGAGGAAACACGTGGTCTCCGAAGATTCCCCATATCCCAAGAATGGGAGACTGTGCTCATCACACTGGAGAGCGAGGACCTAACCCAGGCAGCTGGTACCGGACTGGGAGACTAGTCAGGAGAGGCCACAATAATGGTAGTGAGAGAGAGACGATGCACCCCAGATACTCTCACGACATAACCAATATCACCCCAAGATGTAGCACACGCTGACGCCTACAGTAGCCGGAATAGCCAATTCACATCTAGATAGTTGGAATGGTTGAACCGCCAGGGGATGGGAAGCTCAAGACAGCAAGTGGGTGGGGGGTGGGGGGTGGGTTACGGAAAGTTTGGACGCTCTTATGTAGGTCCTCACGATGCAGATGCTTCGGGGCCTAGTAGAAAGAATTGTGTTAATAGTACTGTTACCATCCCCCAAAAGTCTCACTGTAACAGGATAAGGGGATATGCACGGGTGAAAATACAAAACACCAGCTGGTGGATCGACATAGTAAATGTGATGTACAATTTTGAATAATATAGCTGCGAATAAAGATTTTAAAAAAAAAAACTCTAGAATGACAGAGGTCCTAGACCAAGTAGCTCCTCTCAAACTCAAACAACTGAGTACCACCAAATCTAATCACTAGTTTAACGTGGAGCTGAATGATGAATGGCACCAACTCAGACAAACGGAAAGATCCTGGAGACAAAACCCCTCGGCCTTGCACCTAACACATCTTAGATCTGCTTGACGGTCACACAAAAAACACATTTACAGTCAAAATGCATCTTTTTTCCGCCGCCAACTCGATCAGGCAAAAAACAGACCACGAGAACTCTTCAACATCGTTAAACACCAAACTAACTGCACTCCCTCAAGAAATCGAAGCCACCAATAAGCGATGTGAAGAAATTGCCACCTTCTTCACCAATGAAGTCTCTAAAATTGATTAATCCTTCGTACAAAGTGCCAACCCCCTTCCCCCTTAACCTACCCCCCTTCAACCTCCCTGGTCCACTCGGAAAGAGCTCTTAACAAGGACAATCAGATCTACCTCTAGCTAAAAAACAATGCGCATTGGTCTGACTTTGATCTAACGTCGGCAAACGAGGTCTTTAAGATAATTGCCAATCTAAAACCTTCCTCTCACACCATGGACCCCCTCCCTTCCACTATCATAAAAGAACTCAACCACACCATTTCCCCTTTCTGGACAAAAATCATCAACGCCTCTCTCTCCTCAGGCTGTGTCTCAGACTCCCTCCACACCCATTCTCAAGAAACCTGGAGCGGACCCTAATGATCTGAACAACCTCAGACCTATCTCTAACCTCCCATTCCTTGCAAAAACATTGGAGAAATGTGTCCTCCTCCAACTCAATAATCACATTGATAAGTTCAACCTCCTTGATGCCTTTCAATCAGGTTTCAGAAAAGGCTGTAGCACGGAAACAGCTATGCTCAACGCCGCCAACGACATTCACAAGGCCCTAGACGAAGGTGATGCCACCCTTCTCAGCCTTATTGACCTATCTGCGGCATTCAACACAGTAAACCATCCAGTCCTTTTGGAGACCCTGTTGAAACGGTCCGGCATTAATGGCACAGTACTAAAATGGTTCACCTCCTTCCTTCAACACCGCTCGCAACAAATTAAAATTAACTCCTGTCTCTCAAAGCCAACTAAAGTCACACTTGGGGTCCCACAAGGCTCAATCCTCTCCCTGGCCCTCTTCAATCTCTTCATGGAGCCCCTCACAATCATATTGAAAAAAGCCGGAGTGAATTACCACCTTTACGTGGATGATACCCAAATCTATTTCAGGATCAAGTCTCCCAACAACATCCAACTCCTCGATAAGAGGCCCTGTTGGTTATGTGGCCTCGTAAATTTGCTTTATAAGCCTCCCATACTATATCTAGCTGAGCAGAATTTATGTTGGTGTCCATGAAGAATTTTGTTTCTTGGTTGAGGAGGTCAGTTTCCTCTTCCTCTAAAAGAATAGTGCGGTCACAAGATGTATGATAGGATGGCTGAACTAATTGCAAGGAAAAAAATATAGCGGAATGATCTGATAAATGCGAGGGCAAGTACACTAAATCCTTCAGGGGATCTCTTAATGAATAACTGAAAAGAGAGTAATCAATTCTAGACTGATGATTGTATTTATGATTGTGACATGATACACCAAGTGCGTTGCCTGCTCTCTCCCTCCATGGATCTGCCAATCCAAGCGTTGACATGATCCCCCCAAGCGCCTGCCTGGATTTCTTATAAGTTAATGCCCTTGAGTTGGAGGATTTGTCTAAGTTTGGGTTAAGTACTAAATTAAAATCTCCCATCCAATAGATATAGTATGGGAGGCTTATAAAGCAAATTTACGAGGCCACATAACCAACAGGGCCTCTTATCGAGGGAAATTATATAGGGCAAAGATCGCCAATATTGAACAGGAAATCGCTCTCCTTGACCAACGTATTGGTTCCGGAAATGGGACTAATGAAGAGCAGGAACAACGAAAGGACTTAAAGGAGAAGCTAGATAGTATCCTCCAAGAGAGGGTCGCATTGAGATGGGCAGCAAGCAAGCTTTCAAACTTTGAATATGGTGAATCCGCGGGCAAGGTCTTGCCCGGAAAATCAAATCTGACCAGGCCAAAAAACACATCAAGCATATTAGCGTAGAGGGGGAGACCCACGAAAGATCCTCTACCAGAGACATCGGAGAAGCATTTATCGAGTTTTTTCAGCAAATTTATAAGGAGGAG
Organism: Lissotriton vulgaris; assembly: GCF_964263255.1. Classification (NCBI taxonomy): domain Eukaryota; kingdom Metazoa; phylum Chordata; class Amphibia; order Caudata; family Salamandridae; genus Lissotriton; species Lissotriton vulgaris. Next base: position 904,222,817 of record NC_141687.1, read on the forward strand.
ATCTCGGACGACCCGATGTCTAAGCTTAGATGGTTAGAGAAGATAACTCTTCCCACTCTCACCCCGGAACAAAGTGACCGGCTTGATAGACCAATTTCAGAGGAAAAGGTGAGCGAAGCTATTAAAAAGGTGAAGCGGGGTAAGGCAGCGGGCCCTGATGGTCTTCCCGGTGAATTATTATTTCGGGTCTTGGCACCCGAAATAGTCTCAGTACTTACTAGACTTTTTAATGACATCTTAGCCAACGGCGCTACCCCACCTAAATCATGGGGGGAGGCAACTATCGTCCTGATCCCGAAATCCGGGAAAGATCGGGCCAAATGTGGCTCTTATAGGCCAATTTCGCTTTTAAAATAGCGATTATAAGCTCTTTACGGCTGTGTTGGCGACTTGGTTGGGATGCGACGTTGGCGCAATAATCCATACGGACCAGAAGGGCTTCATTAGAGGTAGACAGCTTTCAGACCTTACGTATGACCTAATTGGGGCAGTGGACATTGCCTCAACTTTCTACCTTCCCTTGGCCATTATGACCCTCGACGCAACAAAAGCGTTCGACCGAGTAAATTGGGCATATTTAGCTGAGGTCATGAAAAAATTTGCAATTGGGCCCAACTTTCGGAGATTTATTGGTCTGTTGTATGCCAATCCCAGTGCGAGCATTTTGGTTAATGGTTCATGTACCCAGCCCTTTCAGATTAGTAGGGGAACAAGACAGGGGTGCCCCCTGTCCCCCCTACTTTTTAATATGTATATTGAACCACTTGCACAATCCTTCAGGGATGATCCAAGAATCTCCTCATTCGAATTTGGCGGTTGGGAAAGAAGGGTAGGGCTTTACGCCGATGATATAGTAATTTACACCAGTGATCCAGCAAATGCCTTCCCGATTGTGGTTGAAAAGGCCAAAGAATTTGGAAACATATCGGGCTATGACATCAACGCTGAGAAGACTGAACTCGTGACGTGGAACATTGCTAATCCAGGCGTTGTGGTGACACCCTCAATCCGCTACCTCGGAGTTAAAATCACGAGAGACATCGACACCCTAGCAAAGGCTAATTTAGATCTGGTCTTCAGAGAATGTAGGGCCCTATTGAAATCCTGGGCGGGTCTTCGATTATCAATTTTTGGGAAAGTCAACATCGTAAAAATGTCTATCCTTCCAAAACTGACTTTTATTTTTAATTCTATCCCCTTGGCTTTTGACTCCAAGCAACTTCTTAAGTGCCAGCAAGAAATCAATTCTTTCATTTGGGGCAATAAGGCTACTAGGTTGGCCTGGAAAAAATTAAGGAGGAGGAGGGAAAAAGGTGGGCTGGCCCTCAGTATTACTCTTGGGCTTCCAGCTTTCTCACTCAAGAATGCTCCTGAAGTCACCAGATTTCTCTTCAAATGGGAGATTGTGTAAGGCAGTGCTGGTGGGGGCAAACCTCCCGCTAGACGGGTTTCTATTTAAGTTTGGAGACCGAAAGTTTTTTAAAAAGGTGAGGCTTAAGACTCTTTTTACACTATTGAAGTCATGGCTGCAAATTAAACGTAGAGTGGGGCTGGCATATTTTTCCAACTATGCTCAGATATGGGACTCTCCTGGGCTCCCATTGTGTCTGCAAGACTCCCTGGCAGCCCCCCTAATTGAAGCTGGGTTCTCAAGATGGGGTGAACTGATATCTGGAGGTATCTTGATAGAGTGGGAGGAGCTTAGGGAGAAAGTAGGGCCAACTTTGTCAAGATTCAAGTACATACAAATTAGTAGTTGGGCCAGAGAATTAATTAGGAAAAATCCTAATATTGGAAGACTCAGCCCCCTAGAACAGCACCTAGTCGAAAAACAGACAGGAGGTAAGGAGGTGGCTTTTTGGTACTGGTCCATATTGGAAGAGATAGATGGGGATTTCAATCTCCCAATGGAGCTATGGGGAAGTGAAATTGTCTCATTAGACGAGGACCTGTGGATAAAATCCTTCTCCCTTTTGTATAAACTAGTTAAACCCACCTGGTTGAGACGAAACCATCTGTTTACTCTACACCGGGCATATCTCTCCCCCTTACGTCTATCTAAATATCAGGACGGGAAATGCTGTAATAAATGCCAACTACCAGCAGCCTCAGATACACATATGTTTTGGGAATGCCCTCACATATCCGCTTATTGGAAAGAGATTAAAGTCACTCTAGATTCAATTCTCAAGACCAACATTCCTCTAATGCCATCATTTGTCATCTTTGGGTTAGATCAGAATATCATTGGGGCAGCGCGGTCTTTTCTATTCTATGCCATCCTGTTGGCAAGACGGCAGATATGTATACATTGGGTGGATACCATCCCCCCCACACACTCCGCTTGGCTAACCTCACTCTATGAAACATCCAAGATAGATTTGAAAAGATCTTGTACAATCCAGAGCCTCACATTTTGGAAACTTTTGATAGACTGGAAGTGAAGCTTTTTTCGGCTCGTTGGGGTTTTTTTTTTCCCCCCCAAAGATCCGATGATTATGCCCATCTACTCCATGGCTTAGTATTGTGGTCTGCCCCGACTCCGCTATTTACCTACTGGCCAAACAGGCATGAAGTTGCCTAGAGGAGCGTCAACAAGGTGCATTGTAGCTCCCACCAACTCGTAATAAGTTCTGCCTAGCTTGTGAAGCAGCTCAATTACCAGGGCCTTGCTCCCAATGGCAGTGAGGTGGTCGGGTTGTCTTCTTTGCATCTAGGGAACGTGTGTCGGGCAGATAAGGATTTAAATTTTTTTTTTTTTTTTTTTTAAAACATCCAACCCCTCAATACTACCCTAACCGAGATACAAACTTGGTTCTATGTGAACCACTTAAAGCTCAACCCAGACAAAACGGAACTAATCCTATTCTCTCCAAAAAGTAACCATCGTCCAATCCAAGAGTGGCTCAAGAATCTGGTTATCCTAAACTGCCCCCTTACCTTATCCGACTCAGTCAAGTCTCTGGGCATCACTGTTGACAAGAACTTATCAATGGAGGCTCACATCAAAAACTCAGCAATAAGTGCTCTCTTCTCTCTTAAACACCTCAAGAAACTGAAACCTTTTCTACCCCACAATGACTTCAAGACAGTAGTCCAATCCTTAGTTCTCTCTAAAATCGACTACGGAAACGCCACCCTTACAGGTACTCCAAAGGCCCACCTAGCCCCTCTAAGAGCAGTGCTGAACATGTCCGCTCGATTCGTATCTGGAGTCAAAAGATTTGATCACATCACTCCAGCTCTCAACTGCCTCAATTGGCTTCCCATGGAAGGGAGATGTATCTATAAATTGGCCTGCATCACACTAAAACCCTTCACTCTCCTGACCCCAACTGCTAACTGAGCAGAGCAGGTCAAGCCAAAACACTAAGAAGCTCCAACTCACTCCTCCTTATTCCTCCGAAATTGAAAAAGAAAACCACCCAATACCGATCGTTTTCTGGCAACGCTCCCAGGATATGGAACACTGTCCCTGGAGTCCTCAGATGCAACCCCTCCTTCCCCTGTTTGAAAAGGGACCTGAAACTCCATCTCCTAAACAAACACTATCATGACCAACGTCAACCAACCTAGTCATCTTTATCAGAGTTGTCTCCTCTCTCTCTGGACTCTCAAGAATATTGGGTGACCGGACCATGTCACTCTCGCCTTTTCTTTTATTGCTCTCTCCCCCTCCGCTCCACTGCATATTTACTTCCCATGCTGTATGATTACTTCCTCATAGCTGCAAATTCTGTCCCAGCATGTAAATAAGCTACCATCTGTCTGTTACGCCACCTTGCCCTTCATTATCACAAAGTTTCTTTGAAAAAGCTCCAGTTTTGTCAAGAGAAGGTGACCTATTTAGGTCATCTCCTATCGAAGGAGGGAAGGCAGCTCACCACTGAAACTGTAACAATTATCAATGCCATGACGGCCCCACAAACACAAAAGCAGGTACGAGCTTTCATTGGCTTAACCTCGTACTGTAGACAGTGGATCTCAAATTTGTCGGCCATGGTACACCCCTCCTTGCCCTCACCACTAAGGACGTATCAGATAGTTCCTTTCCATGGACTACAGAACATGCACAAGCCTTCCAAGATTTGAAGAGAGCCCTGTGTACTGCCCCAGTCCTCGGTACTCCTGACTAACAAACAATTTTTTCTTTTTGTACACGAAACGGACGGCTGCGCATGCGCTGTCTTGACCCAGATTTTCGGAGGTCACCAACAACCATGTGCCTATTTTTCAGCCACCTTAGATCCTGTTGCAAGGGCTCCCCCAGGATGTCTACGAGCGACCGCTGCGGCCACCCTCATGGTCCATCAGAGCGCAGGAATCGTCATGAGCCCCCCCCCCCCCCCTGACTCTAATGGTCCCCCATTCGGTAGATACTCTCCTCAATAACACCAAGACACAGTACCTCACTAGCGCACGACTCACAGGGTACGAACTGACACTCTTTGCCAGCCACATTAACATCAAACAATGCACTGTACTAAACCCACCACATTACTCCCACTGGATACTCAGGATGCCCACTTAGACCCACATGACTGCATATTAAGGACAGAGTAGGAGACGAAGGGACGGGTTGACTTACAGGATACCCAGATAGCAGAACCAGAAGGTACACTGTATGTGGACGGATCATGTCTTAGAGGGTCAGATGGTAACACCTCAGCGCCTACGCCCTCACGACATTATGGAAAATAGTAGAAACAGCCCAGATTCCACAGTGCTCTGCTCAAGCAGGATAATTAGTGGCCCTCACTCCGAAACCCAAGCAAGCAGATATAATCTGCTCTTTTTTAGCACAGAATTGTATTTGACCATATGGGAAGAGGGTCGTATAAAATAACTGCAACCCATTTACATAAGCAGTTTGGCAACACATTTTTAACTCACTCTGCACGAAGTTTATAATCCTTCTTTTTCTCCAAAAGACCAACATTTTTCCGAAAAGCAGGCTGAAACATAAAAATACAATAAGTTAGCAAACGAAACTGCAGCAGCTTTTACATAGAAATCAACAATTAAGAATAATATTGGAAATGCTCAAGGGCAGTAAAACATTTTTACATAGGCAGCTTAATCTTCTGAAAATGTAAAATTCATATTTTCTAGGTGACAGACATTACACAGAAGAATGTTTAAAATACTGCAGAAGCCCATCCCTTTAAAGGTATGAAACCCCCAGGTGTGTTATTTTGTTTGTACACGTACTAAAATAGGAACCTGGAGGGTGGCAGCTAGAGTTTGAAATCAAAAGCAGAGCTGAGTATTGCACATTTTGAATTTAAACTGAATGTTTTGGTTTGAAAACACTACACTAATACATGGTCTTTGTAAAGCAATCAACAGAAAATATATTTACTGTAAATCGTTTCCTTGAAAACCAGTGAATCAAATATTGGGTGAAGGTTAAAATTACCAAGCATTGGCAAAGCCAATAGATCTCCCCTACACGAGATCTATTTGCTTTGTCAATGCTTTTTAGCCATGCTGATCAGCTGCTGTGCAACATGGCTGAAAGTAAAAGAAAAAGAGCATTAGGACGTGTTCAACACTGGCCGAGTCACAGCGCTATTGTATTCTTTACTTTCAACTATGCTGCATAGCAGCCGTGCTGCTTTAAAAAATAAATGGCAAAAATATATTGACAAAGCCAATAGATCTCACATAGGAGAGATTTATTGGTTGTGTCAATGCTTAGTATAGAAAGCGCCATGACACAACCAGTGCTGGCCTCGTCATAGCACTTTTGTCTGGCGGGAAGGGGCAAGCAAAAATAAGAGGAGGCGGTCCAGAGAGGTGATCAGGGGAACGAATGCAAGCAATGACAGGAGAAGGGAGCATGGGCAAGCAACAACGGAAGGGAAAGATGCAAGGGGACGGGGAAGGAATGCCCTGAAGAGGGGTGGGGGGAGAATGGCAAGAGCAACAACGCAGAAGGAGGTAATAGTGATTAGCAAGCAATGGCAAGGAGGCAACAATGTTGGAGGCTGATGGAACTATGCAAACAACTACGAGGGGTGTTTGGAACACGTCAAGCAACAATGCATGAGGGTGGAGCGGGATAGGGCAAGCAACTATGGCAGGACAATATTGCTGTGCGATGCACAGACCCTGAGGAACATGGGGCGTACAGATGGTGGGGTAAACAGATTTTCTTTGAGGAGCTTTGGACAAATGGATACAGGCACAATTTTGGGGTCTTTGCTCGGACAGTGTGGGGAACTTGGGCTGACTTATTCCTCTACACAATGAAGCTGGCACCTTTCACAAGCTCCACTACCAAAGTGCCTAGAGCCAGTGCTTATGTAAAGTGCTCCAATGTCCTTGGGCAGTATTCACACTATATAAAACTGCAATATATATCTGGAGTTCAAAATGCACGACTGGGCCTTGTTTTAACAGAAAACGGATATAAGGCCTTAACCCCTACTCTGCTTGCAGAAGTGATTACGGTCTTGAGGGGGGTGTTATAATAAAATACTTTTGGTTGTCTAAACCCATGATGTGGAGCGATAACCCCACTCCACTTGCAGTGCTGTACCAAAAAACTCATAAGTGCTGCATGTTGTACACTCCATCACACATGATCCTCGTGGCTTTCAGTGTCTTATGCGCTCTTGTCATCCAGCTACTATGAAAATTGCAGTTTTCTCTTTTGTCCGAGGCCTCGAGGTAGAGTATTTTAAGTTCACTGTATTAATGGTCGGGCTCTAAGCGCCTTGTATGTAAACAAAGTGTCATGCAAGAAACAGCACATATGCTGTATGAGGCAAGACCTAAAAATCTGCTAAAAACTTTCACATGTTTGCTAAAAAGATCATGATATTAGTTTTGTGTTTGGTTTCCACTGGTAGCTATCACTTCCCTTACACAAGAGTAGTTAAAGGACGGGTGCTAAACAGATTGCACAGAAGTGCACGGTGCTCCCACTGCCTCATATGGGTTCCAGAGACCTAAAGGAGGTGGTTCAGTACACGGCACTAGCAGACTGGGAATTCCTCTCCAGTTTGGCAGCACCACAGAGGAGGTGTCGCTAGCATCTACAGCGGATTGAGAGAGGTTGGACTGCAGACCAAGCACCCTCTGGAGGGCCTTCCAACCACTCCCAATCGGACAGGCTGTCAAAACCTGGAGTCCTTCCGCTCAGCTGACCTATCTAGTTCTTTGAATTTACTTATTTGCATTTTTACTAAGTGAATACATGAGGTTTTGACTAAGTCTTGGTGGTGAACTCCGCTTGCGGATTCTGCAGAGTTTTCCGCACTCCGCGTTACGCTTTGTTCCTTGTTGGTGATCGTCAACATCAAGTTGGCGAGCTCGAACCTCCTGGCGAGATTTTTCCTCGGTCGCGATCGTCAACGTCAAGTTGGCGAGCATGGTAAATCAACTTCCCTGCGAGATTTCTGAACGCGGGCAGTCGGATTTCTCATTACGAGTGGTCGCGTATGCTCGCGACCGGTCGCCTTGAAAAACCATCCTTTCTTGTTGAGAAAGCTGCCGCTCAAGTAAAAAAAAAAAACTCGAGCGCCAGAAAGTAAGAAGCACCTGCTTGCGCTGTGCATGGTACCGTTCACGATGAATGCACAGTGAGAACAAACACCCGGCACTGAAAATCACTGTGAACTGCATTTATCTATCGCACTCCACTGCTTGCGAACTCCGCGTAGCGCAGCAGGGTTTTTTTGCACTCCGCGAATCCGCCCAGGCTTAGTTTTGACGCAAGATAGAAACACATAGTTTGAATTCACTCAGTACAACTACCTAAACCCAGCAAAGATAGTAAAAATGTATACCGGTGCCTCTCACCAATCTCCTAGATATACTGAATTCAATGCGGACTTCTTTCATACAGTGTGGGCTGTATACAGACCACAATACAGGATCGACATATTAGTCCCTATTACATCAATTTTAACAAGCAGGCAGTTGGAAGTTACCCCTTTAGTATGCCTTTTTGGCCAAATGCATAGACCGAAGAATGCGCAAGCCACTTATAAATGAATACACCTGTCCTTGGTACTGGGTAAGCGAAATATAGCCAAGAAATGGAAAGAAAATAGAGCACTCAACATTGGGTCATGGCTGAGGATGTAAAGGAATGGTGGAAAGTAGATACAACTGTGCTTGCAACACAACAGAAGCAACAGGGTGGGGGAAACATTGCTCAATGACTGGGATCAATCATTACAGCTGTAACCTTGAAAACAGAAGAACGAAGAAGAAGAGGGAGAGTATGTAACAGTCGACCTCGAAGCTGGGGAACCGGGTTCGAGTCTCGGCAACGAGGCTAAACATCCTGTGAATCTGGGCAAATCACTTATCTGCCCGTGCCTAACAAAAATGAATGTGTCCTTCTGTAACGAAACTGGTGCTATGTAAAGCGCTCTGATACCCGATGTCTCGGGTTTAGTTTGCGCTATATAAAACAAAAAAAACAGGGGGGGGGGGGGGGCAATGATATCAAAATTAGTAACGACAATGTGCAAAATAAAAATAAATATGGGTCCCCCCAGCTTCCCTCAGGTCAAAATAGCCTTGCAGTGAAATCTTAAGGGAAAGAACACAAAGTAAGGAAGTTCGAGGGTGCCACATATGGAAAAATCTACAGTAAACTAACTGAAATAAATAACTGGAACTGGACAAGCATGAAAATCTCCCACAGCATAAAAGTAAAGGAATAAAAACATATTAGACTGAAGAATGTGGGTCAGATGTTGTTTAACAGGGTTATTGTTGGTAATATATTAGGATATATGCGATGGAAATGCAATCCAACATTTTGAATGTAGCAATGTACAAATCAAGAAAAAATGTAACAAAATTACAAAAAAATGTATTTTACAGTTTTCTTTCCTTTCACTAAAAAACTGCTTTCTACCAATACATTTCGAGAACTCATCTAGATACATTTGAATTTCCTGATGAGATTAGAGAACGGGGTACCTCTCAGATTAACAAAGTAAAAGCCCAGAGGGACACTGAACCAAAAATGGAAACAGACATGAGTTTTAACCTTTAAACCCTTACTTGCGAGGATCCATTGCCCCTTCGTGTGGGTGCCCATATCTTAAACCTCAACCCATAAACTACCTAATCAGTAACCAGATAAAACAAGACTCCTGGAGTATGTCACATGAGGGTCTTTCCATCACTAGTACCCTCTATCTGTGGTTTCAAACCTAGGTTCCTTCATCAGGCGATGAAAGTATGCACCCACTAACCTGAGACCTAAAACCTGCAGGTCCTTCTGATACCATAACTGGAGACCCAGCTTGTGTGACGTTCAACTGCATCTCAATCAAGATCATGACAGCCAATCCCAAGAGCTCTCCTTTCAACCAACTAATACGTTACCCGCTGACATAGGGCTCTACATTTACTGATCCTTGTTCCACTCACTCTGGGAATTTATATTTTAAGCCATACCCAATTGAGAAAGTTCTCTTGCCACAATAGCTGTAGGTCACGTCACCTCTGACCTTCGTAATCCTCATTTTGTGATCCGCTCTTCCTTCATTATTTGCCTGGGATCTCAAGTGAGCGAGGGGTCGTTATTTCTCACTGACTGAAAACCGTTAACACATAATGATACCTTACCACCATCCGTGGCATCCATACACCATTTTTTCCATAAATTCTCTGCCTTTACAAGGTGATCTTGACCCAGAGGAACCTCGCTTGAATTAACATAAGAGGATATTAAAAATGTGTTCCTCCTTAATTAAGCCTTAATAGTATACCTAAGGTTTAAGAATTTCTGTTTACTTGTCTGAAATCATAAAATCTAATTTTGTGCTGTAGTTTTGATCTATTTTACCTTCCAGATTATGATTTCGCATTAGTGTAAAGCAGAGTTTCCCAACCTGTGGGTCACGAAAGAGCTGCCTTGACATTTTGTAATTATCTTGTCACATTTGCAGTACTACATTGAAAGAGGTCAAATGTCCGGCTATGTCTTCTGGCAAATTGCTGCTTATTCTTTTAAAACGCAGTAGGGTGTTTACTTTTCTTTCTCTGTCTGTAAAGCAAAGTTAGAGGAGCTTTTAAAGTGAACTATGTGAAAACCTTGCTTGGGTACAGGGAGTGTGAAGACAAAACAAAATGTAAATACCTGTAAATGATCTGCACACATTTCAAAATATATCAGTAGTTAGGAAGGACAAATGAAGGACATGTTTTGTATTTCTGAAGTGTAATGGAAAGACATTAATAGGCTTAATTTTCCTTGATGAACAAATGAGAATATTCAATGAAACCTGATGTCCACACATTATCAGTTGTGTGCAATATATTTTATTAACCCCTTCGCTGCGGCGGCTATTCCGCCGCAGCGCTAAGGGGGCGGGGGGGCAGCGCGACGCGCCCATGCTGGTGACGGAACCGCTCCGTCACCAGCCGCGGTCGCGCTGTGCTCATGAAGGAGCGGTTCCGTCACGGCCCCGCCCGCTTAATGGAACGCTCAGCGCAGGCTCGGAATCCGCGCCGAGCGGGCCGTGACGGAACCGCTCCGTCATCAGCACAGCGCGACCGCGGCTGATGACGGAGCGGTTCCGTCACCAGCAGGGGAGGGGTTAATAAAAATGTATGCCTGTGCAAATTTAGTGAACATGTTCAATGAAAAACAATTTGTTTGTAAAGAACAGTGAGCTACCGCACAAAGCCATAGTAATATATTGGCAACAGGGTGCTCCAAAATGCACCACTAGCTACGTACTACACCCATACCACTGTACTGCTGAATACATGTGCTAGCTACACTTTGTGTAAAGCTTGGATTTTTCACAACTCAAATGACTTAAGTGATATAAAACAGATGTCAGCACCCACAGTTTAAAGGGGTTTTCAGCATGACAGGTTCAAAAGGTACTGAACTATGTCCCCAAGTTCAGTTTTAAAACGCACCCTTGCAAGTATTCCCAAGCAAAAATCGATATGAACTTTCCAGTATTATTTGTTGTTTTGTTTTTATTTCTCAAAGCCATTTAAAAAGAGACCGAACTCTCTATATTTGATCATAGACACCATCCTTCTTGTGTATGGCTTTCACACATAAATTGAGAAATATCAATGTGGCCAATTCGGCAAAGCTGCTGACTTTGGATCTCGGGAACCAGGTTTGAATTTTCTCATCGGCTCTGGGCAAACGACTCCTAAAATGAAATGAAGCTCACCTTATGCAAGTATCTGGTGCTCGTGTAAAGTGCTCCACTGTCCTTGGGCAGTGTTCATTCTATATAAAACTGAAATATATTCTTGGGAGTCCAAAATGCATGCATGGGCTTGCTTTAACACAAAATGGATATGAGGCCTTAACTCCAACTCTGCTTGCAGAAGGTTTTTTTTTCAAAATTTGCTGAAAAACGCAGCTATCAACACCAAGATATTTCAAAAGCCAGACTTCCATTCTGAAAAGTGTTCAAGCTCCAGTGCAGTGGACCAGGAAGTGGCATTTACAAACAATTGCTGTTATAGTGGAATGTGAACCAATTTTAAAGAGTATGTTTTTTGGATTATTCACAGTATTTTGAAAGCACGCCCACTATTATATTAAAAACTATCTGTCCAGCCTCATCCCCATTAAAGCTAAGAGGGTCGTGAAAGCTTGTCTTTCTAAAATGTGGGTTATGGTTCTAAAAAGTTTAGGAAGCACTGGCGTAGCATTCTGATGTCGACATGGCATAGTCAATTTTATATAACCTCAAATAAATAAATGACCATGCCCCCTGCCAATCTCTATTCTCTCATACTTGCCCTTTTATTTACAAGAGCTTTTCAAAGTTCTCACCATTCTACTCCCTCTTCGAGAATGCACCACTACTTTAAGAGTAACTGTTGTTTGTCCCCAAGTTCAAGTTTATTTATTTTGTTTGATTAATTAAAATCTTACAACAATAGCTACAAATATCATCAAAATTAAAAGTTTTAAAACAAGCAATCATATAGATTTATATCCAAAAACTTGATTATATATAATATATATTGGCACAATCCATTAGTAAGTCAAATAAAAAACAACTTTTTTCCTACAGCACATAAACATTTTACAAATGCAAAATTTATTAATAAGTCTTCAGAATTTAGACATGCTATCAGTGCTTGCCTACATGTCCTTACTCCACGATTATTAAACAGTCTCTTAAGGATGAATTTTCTATCATATTCCAAATCCAGGCAAAGAAACAATAGATTTATAATGTTCTCTTGTCCGGATTTACAGAGCCTGCATAACTTAACATCTTCTGTTCTCTTCCATGGCGGTAAGTGACATAATCCTGGCAAACAACCAAATCTAGCATTGATAAAGATGTATTTATTTTTCTTAGACCATGATGTTTCAAGATATTCTTGAACCTTTTTTCCCTTAAAACCATTTAAGATTGGCCATGCATGATTTCTTTTTACTAACATATCTTTATCCTTTATCAAGGAAAGTTGGTTGGTAAGTTTATTAATTGTTTTTTTGAAGCTTTCTTGTGCGATTGTGTTGTTTGTCCCCAGCATCAGCAGGGAACAGTGACCCTGTTCAAAAAGGCACAACCACTGGCTGTTATCATACTACTCCAAAATACTTTGTTACCCTCCCCAGAAACCGCTGACATTACCACTGGTGATCTTACAACCCGAGGAGTCTCTGCTTCCTTATCTGAGAGCACTTCTCCCGCGATCCTGTGCCTCATAATATGATTACCTGCCCCCATGAACCATCTGCCCTTATCTTCTTTGACTACGTCCCCCAGGCCCTTCAACCCCTTTGACTCACTAGTGCACTTCTGCACCCTTATGTTTCACCCTAGTCACCGTGACTCCTATTCACCCTCGTCACCATGACTCCTCGGATCTTGCTCCAAGACTCCTATTGTCCCTCATGAGGCTTAGGATGGTGCAGGACATAACAGACGGCCACCTGATTCTATTTCATTAGGGACAGTTATTCCACTCTCGAACATTTGGCCTACGACTGACTGCATCCGGTGCATCATTTTAAAGACTATGAAACCCAGGATCAGAAGCGCAACTAGGGGCAAATTTCGGGGAGGGGGCTAAGCAAAAATGTATGGGGTGCTAATTCTTCCAGCAATAGGCAGTGTGGAGATGCAGGGGCTCTAAGAAGCGGTGAAAAAAAAACAAAGCCTCGTTAACATGTAAATGGTCTTTTAAAAGACCTGTAAAGTACTCGGGTGGGGCTGTGTGTGTGCCCGGGAAGCTGTCTCAGCCCAGGCTGCCACACACGATGGGGGGGATGAAGCCCTTTGAGCCAAATGGGCGTTGCGCGCCTGTCCAGTATGCATTTAGGTTGGCCCACCACCACAGGACTTTATGTGGGCCGGGTCGGTGCTAATCACCGACAGTTCTAAAAAGCAGGTGCTGGGATGGGTCGCTATCGGGCTCTCCATTTTTGCCCTCACATACAGGGCAAAAAAAAATCTTAACTCTACAGCTGTGATGGAGCAAGGTCTTGTCAAAAAGAGACTTGCTCTGAGCAATATTCTCATGTAACTACTAACCTCGTACTAAAAGTTGTGTTGTGAAAATAACATGCATTTACACAACATATTAGTAAGAACGAAGCTTGCCTATGTGTTTTACTAATCAGTAACTTGACAGTGATGCTAAGATGGCCACTAACTGAAATTCTTTAGTGCGCATATGCCTACTGCATCTATGTAGTATGACGTATCTATTGCTTGGAAGGAACTTTATGCACTTTCGCAGTAGCTAAAAAGATGGCCGCTTGAGACTCACATGCTTGCCACCTGCTTGCTGAAAAACTTATTTCCAGCTAGTCTACTAATGCGGGAAGAGTAACACTAAGTAAATGGGATTAGAGTAGAGATAGGTGGTATACAGTGAAGCCATTTATTTTTGATTTGAGCATTTGTCTTTTTGACTCTTTTAATAGTGCTTATAATGGTCCTGCAGTTGTGAACCAGAGTCTATTCCCTCTCGTTCTGCTACGCATGCGTGGTGCAACCTAGCTGGAAGACGGCATGTCACATCGGCCAAGGCTGCAAACTGTTACTTTCATGGGAACCGGAACAACAGTCCACTGAAATGCCTGAGAACTACTGTTTTTTTTTTCTATATGTGACAATTACATTGTGAATTCAGGTGGGAATAAAGACTGATGTATAAAACTTAAGGGGTGGGATTTTAAACACAGAACTGAAGAAAAAAAAATCGGAAATAAGCATGGTGTGATGATCACCTCTGCTTGCCTGTCCAATCAGAGTAAGGAGTTTCATAAATTTGAAACATTAATGGGTGGTATGAGCATACAGAGAGGTATAATTGAGGTAGCATTAGTTAGCTAGCTAGTCTAGAGACCGGTATGCTGTCCGAGAGCATAGAGAAGTCCCAGACTGAGATGCTGAAGAAGAATCGAATTACTGAACTAATTATCTTAAGCAGAAGAAAATCGCGGCAGAATCTCGAGGAGGAAGAGATTGTCAGACAGGGGTGCTACGCAAGCGTCGGGGATGGAGAGGTCGCCTGTCCTGTCCTGATTCCTGTCCTAATTCCTGTCCTGAAGCCTTTGTTCACCAGACCTTTCCTGGGGGACCCTTATCAATTCCTAGGCCTGGGAGTTGGTTTTCACACCATTCTAGGTAATAATATCTACATCTATGTATGCACTTATGTGCTTTTCTCTCTGTCCTCTCCCTTTCATGTGAAGTCATTGGAGTGTATGATTGAACGTATCCTAATTATTTGAATTTCCTTCCTGTAAGAGACGGAGTTTTATCTGTACTGTGTAAGTGGTTCACAAGAATTTAATGTGAGATAAAAATGTTACAGACATCCTGACTCTGTGATCATTTCTAATGTGTAAGTATATTAAAATCTTATGTCTATTTCACCATCAACTAGTGCCAACTAATGGTCCATTGACCAGAGGAAAGAACTTTTGATCAGTGAAAAGATTGTTTAGGGACTAGAGATAACTAATCTTGAGAATTATAAAAACATAACCCCAGCAGTTATTGTCAGCATGTTATGAATTAATTTATGGGCCCAGGTGAGTTTGTGGTGTTAGATTACCTGTTGCTGATAACCCGCTGGTTCAGCTGTACAACCCTTCACTGCCTTTCAGGTAACTTCAAAGAGACTCGTTATAGTTTTTTCAGTCCCATCATTACAAAACTGAAGCATTTTCAACATTATATGCAACAAAGCCATATGCTTCTTTATTTAATGCAACTAACAACCATTCACAAAGCCAATAAGCCTGGTTTGTTGTTGGTGTAATGCAGCGGTCTTCAAACTGCGGGGCGCGCTCCCCTGGGGGGTCATGGATGTGCTGCCAGGGGGGGCGCAAATAGGTTTACAATTCCATGTAAATGAAGATAGCCTGGGAGCGTGAAAGGCGCGACTCTTGGCTGTCTTCATTTACATGAAGCAGAAAAACACCATAAAAAAGTGGCAGTGAGTGTGAAGGTCAAAGGCAGGGATACAAAGAAAACAAAATACATTTTATAGTTTTCTGTTCACCTACGAAAAACGGCGTATAAAAACATGCACACACCTCGATGAAAATTCACCAATTAATTGTCAATTAAGCCTACAGGGAGCAGTGTAGTGCCGTGGTCAGAAGGCAACGCCGTAAACCTGTAGACCAGAGGAAGGGAATGGAAAGTTTGCAGAGAAACTGAAACCCAATCCCATTTAAACAGTGGAAGTGTTTAGCAAGTCGGAAAGTGAGGTGGGTGATATTAACAGAAACTTTCTGTTTAAAGTGCCAGTGGTTGTGGAACGCTATCAAAGGGAAAAGTACTTGTCTTTTTTTTGACAAAAGTAAATTTCTTGTTCCCGAAAGGCTGACGATGACATTTAAGACCATTGTTTGATGCTGAATGGCGTTAAGCAAACACAGGCATTTTCAACTTATGGTGAACAAGACCTTATGTCAATGATAATGTCAGAAGTGGATCGGGATCACAAGGATAAAGATGGCTTCCTGTACATGACCTATGCATCACAGGAGATGTTTGGCTGCAATCTGACCAGTGACTAGCGGAAACAGACAGACTGCCACTCACTAATACTGAATGTCTAACATTAAAGCAGGTTTTATCCAATGAACACCTTTGAGGATTGTGAACACTTGCTTCTAAACAAAAATATTTTATATGTCTTGTAAGCTATTACTGACATGAGTTTGAATCAAGTCTTTGAGAACTACTTGTTGGAGGGTCAACAAGCAGGGATTTTTCTTTTTTGTGTAAAATAAACTTTAGACGAATACAACCTCACAGGACTTACTGCTTTGCATTTTGAAGCTGGTGAAAATAAGATGCTCTTAACATATCCGATTTTATTTTAAAGTGTGGAGATTTCAGGCAGGAGAGTGGTAAACTGAAGGCATTTGTCATCTAACATGCTCTTTGGTGCATTACAGACATTATGGTCACTTGTCCTGCACACAATTAGTGCACCACCACAGTGACCATCATAAAAAGATGTTGAGGTTATGCAGGTAGAGACATGTGGTTTGTCATCGAAAAGGCATCTTAGTAGCTGCGACTCTGTACACTACATTTTGTAAAATATAATATCTAATTTATGTTCTATTTTTAAAGATGTAATTATATTTGTAAAAAGACACACACACCTCAAAGAAAAAACAAAAGCAAATTAAACTAATTGAAAGGAAATATACTCTTCTACCTTATGAAATCTCAGTTAGCTAATGTGATCACTGCAGATGTCTTCATGTGTCTACAGAGTGACAGAATTAAATTCTGATTGGTGCAGTGAGAAATAGTGACTTTTTTTCATAGTGTTACAAGGTCCAAGTCTGTGACAGAAAGCACTGTGAATGTCATTATTTTAAAATTATATCACTGTATGAAACAGACTGCTACAAAGTACTGATTAAAATAAAAACAAGTGCTTTAAAAATATACATTGTAGTGATAAGAATCCAGACTATATCTAATGTAAATATTTATGTATGCCCTTTAAAAGGGTGCACTCCTTTTTATGGACTCCTATATTAGCTCTCAAAAAGAATACATATTTGTCACCTGAAACTTAGTGACTATTAATTAAAGCCTACACTACCTCCAACCATTGCACACATTTACATTTCTTTTAGGCAGTGTTTACCTTGGTGAGAAGGCATGTTTCTTCTTTAGCTCTTAATCTGTTTTGCACCACAGGAACCCCCTCCCCACACACTCTGAGTGGGCACTAGATTTCAGTTATGGCAGTCTTACTTTGAAAAACAGCGGTACATTTTCCTTGCCATCATTTGGGTCTAGGACACCACTGTTCTGCACCAAACAGGACCCAAGCAACAGGAGGAGATGGGCTAAATGTGCTATTTGTGTGTTTATTTTCTGCAGAAAGCCTGCTTTGGGCATCTGACCTACAAGTTATTACCCAGCTGAGTGGGTAGAGTAGACAGCCTGCTTTGCAGAGCTGTAGGGATCATTGATGCTGCAGTAGCATAAGAGGTCTGGGGCATACTTCCTGTACCAGGGTTTCTGTGAGCCTTGGAGCAATGACCCATGAAGGGGAACAATTAAACAGAGGCGACACTTGATTTGGGCGTGAGAGGGTGATGAAGGATGGGAAGGAGAGGGTTGGTGTGAGATGGGATCCCATTCTATTAACAAAGGTCAAAGCTGAAAGCAGCTCCCATTAGTGAAATAAGTGCAGTAACACTTCACCAAGGGGGCCACTGCATCACAATTATGAATTGATTACAATATAAAGTGGGCATGGGAGCTCATTTTTCTTTGCTAGCATTAGGGCCGATGGCACATGGCACCCTAGGTGCAAAAAACGGGGGCAGAATGAAGTAGCTTAATTTCTTTCAGAACGAAATGGGACTTGTTTTGAGATTGAAGTGATGGTCAGACATGGTGGGGAAGGAGCGAAGGAAATATCCTGCTTCTCGAGGCTACACCATTATAAGTGCAGCAGGTGGAGTGCATTGGGGCCCACAGCACCCCAATTATGGGCAGTAGTGTTTGTGGTCAATTCTCTTCTTGTTTTGATGCTGTTTTTTATTTTTGTAATTCCCATATTTAGTGTGGATTGCGAGCTACAGAAATTCACCCCTGAAATTAAACTCCCCAAATCCTTGCCATATAGTTTTCGAGGGGGGCCCAACTTCAAAACATTTTGCTTAGGGGGGGCTCCAACCAAAAAAAGTTTGAAGACCTCTGGTGTAATGTTACTTGTATTATATATCTGGTCTGGATGCAATGATAGAAGCTGCAAAATACCAGTCGGGCAGCTCACTATGCTAATCAGATTTTTAGTTTAGCTGTTCTTAAGCCACGCCCATAATTGCATCGTCCACGCCCCTTTGAGTGACACCTTAGTTTTTCCATCCCACTTGACTTAAAGTCCTGCACCTCCCGTGTTGAACCTTTTGTTCCTCTATGTCTTAACCTATACCAATTCTACCAACCCCTTCAACTAAACTCCTCAAGGAGTCTGAGGGTGGACCCTCGTCCAGTCTGCCACAAACTATTCGTTTCATTCCATTGTGGCTGTGCCTCTACAATCCCAGAACCAGTCTCGTGCGTGGCCCCTGGCAGTGCCTCTATCACTTGTTCCATTGTCCCTCCGTCCACTCGCATGTAACCCCATGCCCCTCACCTCCTACTGGCGCGTCCATGCAATTCGTGTCATACCTGAGACCGCTCCCGGTGGTTCTTCTGTTTGGATTTGAGCGCTTTTCTGAAGGACGACATAATGCTGCAACGTGCAAAGCACAATAACGAAATGTATTACCAAGAACAAGACTTGTACTCTACGGATATAGTTCTAAGAAGCGTGGACCATGTCAAATTCCGGTACTAGGTGGCCATGCGCGTTCCAAGCCTCGATCTGAGAAAAAAATTCTAACCACTATGCCGAATGTTCAGATTGAGACATGGTCATTTCCGGAGGCGCCATGTTGTGTTTAGACGATCCTAGCGTCGGTCCTCTCTTTTCGATCGAAAGTGGAATAGAACGTCTGTTTTAGCTACACCCAATATGGCCACGGTTTCCATGCCAGCAGCCAAACACTTTCAGCCTCACTGTCTTCTGGGATACCTGGAAAAAGAACGATTCCTTCTGCTGCGTTCATTCAACTGAGCAGCTATATTACCAAGCAAAACTACATATAGGTCGCAGGGGGCTAACACGGGTCGAACAGACAGTTGTCGAGTTGCTCCTGTCAAAGGTTTTTAAGCGGGATGAAACAGTTGTGTGTGAAGGGACTGACGGGGTCGAGGCACTATGACATTTTTCCCAAGACGCGTGGCCTACGTAATTAAGGTGTTAAAAACATGTAACCAAAATTCTGTGCTTTAGATAGTGTGCCGCCTGACCTGACTCTATCGGGACGTCTCTATGACTTTTCTGTTATTACATCCAAGTATTTGACACAACAACCAGAGGTTTTACTAGGTCGCTTGTAATTGTAAGTGCCTTTATATACTGCTTACTACCCTTGTCGAGGCGCTTTTCGGAGAGTAGCACGATACTCCGGAACCCAAAACATATTAGTGGTGAATTAGTATAGGTGTATATGAAATTAATTTTAGCGGTGGACAGGTAAGATTATTTGCATTGAAAAAGGGTAGTGGAGGGGCATAGAAGAGGGAAGGGTTTGCATTTATGTAGCTCTTGCTCACTCCCTCTGCAAAAGCCAGATCTCCATGCAAGTCCTCTTCCTGACTGAACAGTATTGCTTCTGACTCTTTTACAGACATTTTTAACTCCTTGAACGAGGGCTTGTTGCGAGTTGACACTGAACCTCCTTGTTGCATCACTACAAATGCGGCTTTTCAGTCACCGCTCAGGGCCTCGGGATAAGTAGTGATTTGAATTGCATTTATATAGCGCTTGCTACCCCTGATGAGGTGTTGAAGCTCTTTTTTGGCGAGTAACGTGCTGCTCTGGAACCCATAAAGGATTCGTGGTGAATTAGTACAGTGAAATATGAAAGTAATTTGAGTGGTGGATATATTAGTCAGTTATTTGGATTGAGAAGGATAGTGGACAGATAGAAGAGGGAAAAAGATTTGCATTTATATAGCACTTGCTACCTCTGATGAGGTGTTGAAGCACTTTTTCAGTGAGTAACACGCTACTCTGCTACCCATAAAGGATTAGCGGTGAATTAGTATAGTGAAATATGAAATACATTTGAGTGGTGGATATGTTAATCAATTATATTTGGATTAAGAAAGAAGAGGGAAGGGTCTAGAAATGTTTTAAAAAAATTGGGGGGGAGTTTATAGCCGTAGGAGGGGGTTTGGGGAGGTGGATGGGAGGTAGTATGGGGAAATATGAAATCAATTTGAGTGGTGGACATGTTATTCTATTTTTTGGATTGAAAAGGAATAGTGTAGGGATAGAAGAGGGTGTTGTAAAGTAATCAGGAAGCAGTAGTAGTTCTAAAGTAGGTTTATTATAACAGCCCCACACCGGTGGAGATGCGTGGGTCAGCAGAACATCAGAAGTGACAGGTGATGTCACAGAGGGTAAACTCTGGGGAGGAATGGAATGTTGGGGAAGCCAATGGGGAAGGAAAGAACTCGGGGAGAGCTCACGCGCAGGGGAAGGGAAGATACCACGCGCTGGGGCACAGGGGGAACATAAGTGAGTTACAACACATCTTCCTCTCTTGAGGGTTTTGACAACTGTGCCACGGGAAGTGGTAAACAATAACATGAGAGTACATAAACTGGTGAACAATTAGTCACAGAAGAAGTCATCCAAACGTTTTGGTCTTCGGATGGTTCTACCAAACCTTCCTGATACCAACGGTAAGTTAGGTGCACATTCGGTGTCAGAATGGGAATCATAGCTTGTTCTGCCAAACCTACCAATGAGCCTATGACCGTCAGACGCAACTTCAGAGTCAGAATGTGGGTCATCATGACTACTCCGTCTACATGACGAAGTGCTGGGATTGACACCAACAGACTGATCTGTCGATTGACCATCGTCAGAGTCAGGTTGGAGATCGTGTGTGATGTCATTTCTAGACAAGTTATTATCTTCAACACAAGCCCTATCCACATCCACCCACAGATCATTGTTAACCGTAACCTGTTGCTGTAGGTTTTGAGTCTTGCCTCCTGGATGATATTTTGCCAATCTGCTCATGTGCCATACTTTCCCATCGCTGAGTCTTGCCGCATTGTTAAACAGTTCATCAATGTAAAGAGGGGCAGTGAATCTGCTATCTCCTTTCTTTACTTTTTTTTCCAAACGAACTTTCAAAAGATCGCCGACTTTAAATGCATGTTCCTTGGCACTGTGTTTAGAGTCATACCATTCCTTGTAGTATTTCTGGGCTTTGATAATGTTATTCCTGATGTTTTCTGGTGACCATTCTATTTGCTTAGATTTGGACATCCACCCTAAGTCGATGCTTAAAGGCTGTCTGCTTCTCATGAGAACAAATGGTGCTGTGCATGTGCTGGCACGCAGAGATATTCTGAATGCCCAGATGAGTTTGTAAATTTCTTCTTCCCAGTTTTGGTTTGCGTTTCTAGATAGTTGTATATGTCCCTTCAAGACACGGTTGAATCGTTCAGTGAGACCATTACCTTCTGGATGATAAATTGAAGTGGTGTGATGAGTGATACAGTTCCTCACTAGAAACGACTTGAATGCCTCTGAGCAGAATTGCGGACCATTATCTGTGAGTACTGATTTAGGTAATCCTTCACTCAAAAACAGTTTGTCCAAGAAATTAATGAATTTCGAGGTGTCAATTTCATCGACTATTTTAATTTCTGGCCACTTGGAGAAATGATCTATCGCTACTAGGATGTACTTGATTTCTCCGTCATGTCCTTCGATGGGCCCCACGATGTCTAAGCCCAATTTCTCCCATGCCATTAGGGGGGGGTTGAATTGGAGAGAGACTGATTTTTGACGTTTTGAGGGGTTTGTCAGAGTCGCAGCATTCTACACAGTTCCTGACCTGAACCTCAATTTGTTTGTCAATACCCGGCCACCAATAACTTGACCTGACTCTCTGCTTAGTCTTGGTGATGCCAAGGTGGCCTATGTGGCACAACTTTAGAATTTTGTCTCTGGGTGTGACAGGGGCTATTGCTTTACCCATTCTGTACAACACACCGTTTTCCCAACTGAGTTAATTTCTCGTTTCCCAGTATGCTTTGATATGGTCATGTAGGTTGCGCTTTTCTGGCCATGCAGAGTTGACGAATTTGCATACTTCTTGCAACGTTGAGTCACGCGACATGTGTTGACTCCATTCTTCCGCAGATATTCCATCCAGGTCAGTGTTAAAGAGCAGAGCCACTTTCTCCTCCTCTTCTTGTGTGGCCATACTTTCAGTGTGAAGCAGAGGCAGTCTGCTGAGGAAGTCTGCAATCTTATTTTTCACCCCAGGCCAATATTCCGCCGTGTAGTTGTAATCCAACAGCTTGATTGTCATTTTGCTCAGTCTTGGTGAAGCATTTTGTAGACCCGAGGCAGACAGTATCTTGATCAATGGTTTGTGGTCTGTGCGAAGATGGATTTCGTATCCCCACACATATGCTCTGAAGTAATTGAGCGCCCATGAACAGGCCAGCATTTCACGCTCAATTACTGAGTACTTTTCCTCAGCTGAGGTGAGGGACCTGGAGGCAAAGGCTACAACCCATTCTTGGTTCGATGTGTCCTTCTGGGCTAGAACAGCACCAATTCCCTTGTTGCTAGCATCGGTGGTTAGATAGATTTCTGCTTTGGAATTAAAACCTTTGAGAAAGGGTGCCTCGCTGATTTCCTTTTTGATGGTATCAAAGGTGACTTGACAGTCATGTGACCAGACAAACTTGGTTTTATTTTTCAGTAATTGTCTTCTACTGTAGGTCTTTTCTGAGAAATTCCTAATGAACTTGGAGTAATACTCCGTCAAGCCAAGAAAAGCTCGTACATCTTCTTTGCTAGAGGGACACGGAGCATTGAGGATAGCGTCCACTAAACCTTGTTTGGGTTTAATGCCTTCCTGGCTGATGGTGTGCCCAAGGTAAATCACTTTGTCTTGTGAGATTTTACATTTGTCTAGTTCTACAGTTAGACCATGCATTTTCAATTTGTCAAAAACTTGCCTAAGTCGTGTGTCATGTTCCGATTGGTTGCTACCCATGACCAGGATATCATCCTGGAAAAACCTGATGCCATCAACACCTTCCAGAATGGATGTCATGACCCTTTGGAAAAGTGCTGCAGCAGAGGCCAATCCAAAAGGTACCCTGGTAAACCGATAACAACCAAAGGGTGTGATAAAGGTTGTGAATTGTTTGCTATCCGCGTGTAGTGGAATTTGGTGGTACTCGGATTTCAAGTCTAAAATGGAAAATACACACATATCGTTGGTGGCACTAAACATTTCACAAATACGTGGTAGGGGGTATTGATCTACAATAACGTTCTTATTGAGGTCCCTGAGATCGATGCAAAGTCTAATTTTCCCATTGGGACGTTTCACAACAACCAAGGGGGAAACCCACTCTGCTGATTCCACCTCTTCTATAATACCGTCCTTGACAAGTTTGTTTAATTCTGCATGAACGTCATCTCTCACTGACACTGGTAGATGTCTTACCTTGTGAATGCAAGGAACAGCTGAGTCTTTTAGTTCAATTTTATGTTCAAAGCTGTTAAGAAGACCAACTTTACCTGAGAACACTTCTTGGAAGTCTTTTAGTATTGCCATTTTACTAGAATCATAAATAGACAAAACCGGATCAGCACTGTTGGGATCGAGCATGATACCAAGATCCGCTTGGTCACTCCAGCCAAGGACAGAAGGGCCTTTCTTAGCAACATAAAGTCTGCAATATGCTTTCCTGTTTTTAAACTCAAATTCTAGATCACGAGTTCCTAAGAATTCTATGTTGTTTCCCGTGTAGCTTCTAGCGATGACTTTTGATTTTTCAAGAGTTGGACCAATTTTGTCCGTGAATTGCTTCCACACATTTTCTTTGATGATCGTGAAGGGAGACCCAGAGTCTGCCATGAGATTGACTGTCACACCACCCAATTTTACATCACACATGGGTTTTTTCTTCTTATTTGGCGTGAGTTCCAACACATCATATTCAATTGAAAAGACATAACTGACGCTGTCGGAGTCAGAGTAATCAGAATCTTCATCTGTGGAATCACTCTCTTCATGAATTTGTCGGACCTGTCTGCTTTGTTTATACATTTTCCTATTGCATGCTTTGGCGATGTGCCCGGTCATTCCACATGACAAGCATTTTTGATGTATGGCAGGACACTTTTTTGAATCGGCTAAATGGGTTGGAGACCCACAACGATAACATCTAAGATCAGCAAACTCATTGTCCCTAGTACTACCACGTCTTTCACTGCTTAGTCTTGGTTTACTTGGTTCACCTCTTTTGTGATATTCATGTCTCACTTCTCTTTTGTTTCCTTTGTGTTTTAGTTTGGTTGCATTAGAGGATCTTATAGCTTTGACCTCCATAGGTTCATTCATGACTGCTTTTGCGCATCTGCCTGTAAGTCCAGCTTTTTTGACAAGAGCAACAACTTCCTTCCAAGAAGCCTCGCCATTAACCCAAAGTTTGTCCTGGATATTGGGGTTGCTTGCGTGCATAATTATTTGATCACGCACGAACTCCTCTTGCAAAGCTCCAAATCTGCAGGTTAAGGCTAAGTTGTTCAAGGCCGCTACATAATCTTCAATGCTCTCTTCTTTCCCTTGCTTTCTTCTTGAGAATTTGTACCGGTCAACAGCGACACACACAATAGGCGAGAAGTGGTCGTCCAGATCGTCCAAGGCATGTTGATAAACATCATCACCTGTTCTTACTTTCTTCTCTATGTTGTTGTAGGTCTTAACACCGCCTGGACCTAGACAGTACAACAGTACTTTTTTTTTCTTTACAGCCGTGAAATCGTCATCTTCCACTGTCTCAATGTAATTAATAAAGTATTCTTTCCACTCTTTCCAAGGCATGCATGTTGCACCTTTTAGAGGTAGGAACGCTTGAGGTTGCGAAAGATTTAAGGAACTAAGAGCACACATGGCGGTAGGAATCTTCTTGCTCAAGTTCTCTTTTTAGCTTGTTCCACTTCTTATATATATTTTTTTAAATGAGTAGTTGTGTTCAAATTCCAAATATACTTGTGAATTCACTTATGCACTCCTTTTTGAACTGTACATTACTTATTTCAAAGTGTGTGTAGAAGTTGTTACCATCATTGTTCATAAATTTCACTTAACTTAGATGGGTGTTTATCCATGTGCTTGTGAATGTCACTTACATTTCTCTTAATGAATTGTTCTCAGCTGTCACCTTAAAAGCTCCTACTTTGTCACTTTAATTCAACATAGTCTTATGTAAAATGTTTAGTTCACTCAGTTTCATTTGTATAATAATTGGCCCTTTTATGAACACTTTATGCAAGATTCCACGAGTACAGGGCGTTGGCCGGGCTCGAACACTGGGCTTGAACAGCACAATCAATTTCACTCGGTATGTTTTACAAAATGGCCGCCACGCTGCGTTTCAGTGACGTCACACGTCACCGAGCATGCGCAGGTGCGATGGATATTGAGCGCGAACACAGCTGACAGGGATTTCCTTGAAGAATGCGCACGGCTGATGCATACACAGATGACAGGAATTTCAGCGCGCACGCTCGACAGCTGCCTAGAGACAACGTTGAACACCTTCAGGCGGCACACATGAACAATAAGTCCCAAATGCCGTTCGGCCCTACCTCCGTGAAACTCCACAGCTGACACGTCTTGAGACACTCAAATCTCGCTTAAAGTAAATGGCATCCACATACCACGACAGTTACGTGGTTCTCGTCCGCATCCACTCATGACGATGAGGCACAGGTACCGGATTTCCAGAGGTAGGAGGAATGGTTCCGATCTTTCAGTAGAATACCAATTTAATCAGCGTTTAAATCGGTCAGCTGTTTCAAACATGTACCCCGGTGTGAGGCTGTAGTTCCGCTGGTATCCCATCCTCGTCGCCACTGTTGTAAAGTAATCAGGAAGCAGTAGTAGTTCTAAAGTAGGTTTATTATAACAGCCCCACACCGGTGGAGATGCGTGGGTCAGCAGAACATCAGAAGTGACAGGTGATGTCACAGAGGGTAAACTCCGGGGAGGAATGGAATGTTGGGGAAGCCAATGGGGAAGGAAAGAACTCGGGGAGAGCTCACGCGCAAGGGAAGGGAAGATACCACGCGCTGGGGCACAGGGGGAACATAAGTGAGTTACAACAGAGGGTAAGTGGGGAATTTTTTAACTCCCCAAAAACCTTCAAGTAGTCCACTCTAGGTTGCTATTATATATACACACAAAAACATGCACATAATAATCAAATGACATTAGTATGAATATGCATAAATCTCACCTTTCACTTCTGGCAACCTTAGCGTTAGCTTTCTGTTCATTATATTTAGCAATTTTTATGTACTGGACAAATTCATGGCCTTAAATCGGCAGCCCGTTCTCTGTCCTAATATTCTGGGGAATCAAATTGGTTGCTAGTATCCTTTCTACTTTCGGTATCAAATCTTCCTTCACTATTGATTAGGCATCCTTTATTTCCAGATACTTGCTACAATTGTCGACCACTGCCAGTAGTGGTGATCATGCAGCAGACTTGCAAAATCGAATTGAGTTGCACCCATGCAGCGACAGGCAGCTCTTCTGATATGATCAGCACTAATTAGTCTAGTGGCCCTGCAACTTGACATGACAGGCAGGTCGCAGCAGGGCATTCAACTTGGGAGTCAATGTCAGGAAATCTAACTATTGTTTTCATTTTCATAATTTTGTGTACCAACAGTGTGCCAGGTCTTACAGATGCTTCATCAAGGCTTTGGGTATGGAAAGTTATCTCCCTCAGAGAGAAAGACAGACATCCTTTGTTGTATGCTCGCACTCACGTCTGCATCCCTGCTGTTCCATATGGCTGGGCGGACATCTGGGTCTGGCACCCACTGGACATCATGACTTGTTTCTCTGGGATCAGGCACTTGTCTGCCTCCCCAGTGTCTTTTATTTCTGGGACTGTCAGTTGGAGAGGTCTCGATTAATTTATTGTAAACAGGGCTAATTCTGCCGTCTCATCTGCTTGAGTTGATTCTGCTTTTGTGAAGTCTCCTAGGTGACATGAGAGATGCTCCTGAGAGTTTCCTACCCCAGCCTCAAACAAATACTGTTGAAGTGGGAGCACCTACTTTTCTCAATAGGGTGGCAGCTTTGATGCAGTCCATTCGAAAACTGGGATTCTAAGTCAAGACCAGAGGTGGGCATTATGCTTTATCTTTACCCACTTTATTAAATAGCAGACATTTTTATTCAGTAAACAAACTACATTTCCCATGGAACACTGGGAATAGTAAAAAATGATGTCCAACAGCCCCACAATGCAGTAGGTGTCTAATCAGAGGCCAGTATTCCCCAATGTAGTCCTTCACCTTTGTCACCAACTCCTCTTTCTTCACTGCCCGCAGTCAAGCTAAGTGTTTTCTAATCTTCTCTCTGCATTTTATGTTCTGTTTTTTCTTACTGCTGTACTACTGTGCATGTTTTATTACTGTCGCGGAAATGCTTTGCGCTCCTACACGACCACACCATATACTCATGGCATTGGTAGAGTGCAGTGAGATCTTCCAACCGCTAGGGGGCCCTGTGGGAGTAGCATTTCTGTATGGCACACTGCACAATTTTTGGAATTTCTGTCACTGGGAACCTAGAATCGCTCCATCTGCCTCAGTCTCTATCTGTCCCTGGAGAGTGCACCCCTACCTGGGGTCTGTACAACCTTGCAAGTCTGAATTGGCTATTTACCGCACGCCCTGATGGCCGGTAGTAAGTGCCTTCTTGATGCCCCACTGGGGTCTGTATGCTTCTCAGGCTAAGGCACCTGTTGGGAACACACTCACTGTCCATTGAACAAGAGGGTGACACTCTTTATGAAGAGGATCCTTTACCTGCCCTCCTATGGGATGATGAATTTTACGATGCTGTTGACACATCCCTTTACTGTGCTGCAGAAGAATCCATGGCCCCCACGAAACAGCGCTTTTCCAGCAGATTGCGTGGGAATGCGCAAAGTTGGCGAAGAGTCAAGACACCATAGACCCAGCCCCCTCCCCTTTTCAGCCCACTGAGGAGGATCCGATACCAGCCTAACTCCCCCGGGAGGATGGAAGGGAAATGCATTTGCATGTCTCAGGGAAGTATTCCTGAATCAAGCCCCACCGGCCTCCGCGCCCGTGGAGTCAGCACATATGGTAGTAGACCCTATACCTTCCCCGCCCCAGATGATGATGCCCACAGGGACATGAACGAGGAACCCGTGAATTCACACCTGTGGCGCCCCTCCCCTATGCCCCCAGCCATGTAACCTCCCCTTTAGGATGAAGGGTGTTGGGATGGGAAGTCTTCTGCATGTCTCTGGAGATAGTGCTTCCCCTGGCTTAGCTGATCTCCAGGCAAGTAACTCAAAAGCTACTGTATGGTTTCTAGATCCCTACCTCAGTGAGCTTGACAATCATACATGTCCAATGAGGGTTTCCCTGTTTACATGGATTGAGACCTTAGAGCTTAGCACTGAGGACAAGAGGGCATGCCTAGTGCACCGCTTTTTTTCATAGACTGGCTACTTCCATCTCTGCCCAAGCTCTGGTAGACTGACAGTGGTGTCAGCAATAAATCTATAGTCTGGAGGGGTGAGTCACCAGCCACCTTCCTGATCAAGACAGTGCAGTCTGTCCCTTGCCTGGGGTCCTGTTGTCTTTGTTTACCTGATGTGTGTTTGAGAGCCAACGGGTGTACTGGGGAGGGACGGTGTGTTGAGCCTTTGTGTGCAATGTGATCTATTCTTCTGTACATCCCAGCTACCCCATGGCCCTCCCCGTTTCTTTGGAGAGGCCTGGTGGGCTAGGGTAGAAATTCAGCTCTTATCTGGGTTTAGCTGCACTAACTCTGCCAAGAGGACACCTCCCCCTGGTCAGTACCTCCTGATCTTGAGTTAATTAAAATTCCTCTTTAGGGAATAGCACAGGCTGGTACCAGGAAAGACAGTAGGTCATCTGTGCATGCTTTGAATGGTTTGTGATTGGAGGTGTAATCAGGATGAAGAAGTAGCAGACCCTCTGATTAGATCAGCCTATCAATCAGAGGTGATAAAGTCTGGCCTGAGTGCTCAGTTGTTGTTCAAGACTGGTCTATGACTAGAAGAGGCTCACACCAGGTCCGTCCAAAGGACACCATCCGGGACCTGGAGTGTAAAGGCAAGATAAGACACTTGCTCACTGCATCTGGATATTGAGGACGTTTTCTCTATGACTGATGGATTCTGCTGCCAAGAGTTACATGAGGATCTCGCACATCAGCAGCATAGGAGAAGCCCAGCTGTTTATGTGAGACATGTTGAGCTGGTGCTTTGAACAAGGAAATTGCAGACAGCTGCCCAAGGAGAAAAGGAAGCTTGCTTAAAGCACATCAAGGGAGCCAGAGAAAGGGAAGCTTGATCCCAGTCCTTGAAAGCAAAATTGCTTCCCCTAAACAACTCCCCTGCGCTGTGGGAGCCTGTACAAGCCATAGCTGGGGAATAGAGGCCAGTGAAACAGGCTCCTCACCTTTCTTTTTATGATATCTGGGGGTATCAGGGTGAACTAGCACTCTGTCCAGCACTACCCTCCTACAACTAGCCTGTGGCTACAGTAAACTGTGCCAAGGCATCTGTGATCATATTCCTGACGCCCATGTCTTCACTCAGGACAGGAGGGCACTTCTGTTGCTTTGGGTGAGTGGGGGATATGGGGCTGACAAGAATCTTTGACTTCACATCATATGCTGAAACTACATCCTTTCAATACAAAGATCGGTATCAAGGCTCTAGCAAATGAGAGCAACCCTTTGCATCAATGTCTATAATATGCAATGATAATTGTGTGTCTTCATGTTAACTGTGTTTTTAAGCTGTTTGGCGTCTAGGTGCTATGATACAGTTTGGGGTCAGAACTCTGGCCCAGAGGGTTGTAAAGACATCTGGTGTTCACTTTTTATCCTATTTTTATGTGTAGTATAATTATCTTGTGTGTATTAAGGTACTTTTCTTTTATAAAAAAGTAAAGCACTGACTGGACATTGATTTTATTAGCTGGTAGTACAGTGTGCACTGTATTCTGAATGTCTAACCCCACCTCACCTCATCTCCTTGAGTAAAGCTTAGACTGCTCTGTCTCGCTACCCTGAGAGAGTTAAGTGCTGAAGAGGAGTACTTGGTTATGCAGTTTTGGATCCACTAGTACTGAGACCCAGGACACCTGTGGGGAACATTCCAGTTGTTGCGATTGGAGTGCAGTAACCCCTGAGTGCCCTGGAGCCTAGGAAGCCAGATTTAACAAAGAGTCCGACATGTTAGACCCCGAAGACCTCATAGACCCCTGTTCTGCCGAATGGACACCCTCCTCTAAGGTGGCAAATTATGTGGCAGAAGTACGCCTGCAATTGCCTTAAAGCAGAATGCCTCGGCCATCCTTAGGCGGCAAAGTAGTCCTAACCCCTGAGCTAGACCAGAGAATGGCCACTTTTCTAGCAAAATTCATTAAAGACCCTTCTCACCAGGATCCTGGGCATGGCAGAGGATGCCAAGGGTCTGGTGGACCTTATATCCTGGCAGGCCCTCTCTGGGTGTGCGCAGAGGGCGTTGGCCTTCATGGACAATGCTAATTGCGCTCTGTCCACAGAGAGGAGGTGCTCCTTTCTCATTAAAGTAGACCCAAAGTTAGGAGACGTAGCAGATTCAGAGGCTGGGCAGTGGCACAAGGAGGTCTTTTTGGTGAACCAGTTATCAAGGAGCTGGGGAAATGTGTACTTTTACGTCCCATAACAAGGCCCAATCTTCCCTCAAGAGGTTCTTTCCCTCACAGGGATTCCAGGGGGTCGGCTGAGGCAGAGGCTGCTCGGTCTGCTCCTCCTTCCAAAATGCCCCTAGAGGGCAATATCAAGACCAAGCCCACTTTGGCAACTTTTACCAGACCCACAGACACCATTTCAGGGGCCCAGGAGACAAAGGCTATAATGCTGCCTCTAATGCCGGTGAGTTTTCAACCTTCTTACCTAGTGCGAGTAGGAGATTGCCTGATGTCCTTTTTACACAATTGGCAATCCATTACACACGATGCATGAGTCTTGCAAACAATTCAGGGGTTTCACATAACATTTTACAGTTCCCCCTATCAGGATACATGACCAAGGCCTCTGCAGTTTTGACGCCACAAGGCGGAGTTGGTGGATGCAGAGATTTCCTCACTGCTTGAAAAAGGGGCTATCTGCCCTACTACACCTCAAACAAGAGGGCTTCTTAAGCAACCTTTTTCTGGTCAACAAATTAGATGGGGGGTCAAAGACCGGTTATCAACTTACGTGAATTAAACAAGTGGCTAGTCTATCACCTCTTTAAAATGGAGGGGAGTCACCTCCTTCATGATGTGTTACAGCCTAGAGACTGGTTGGTCCGTCTGGACCTGAATGATAACTATTTAGCTATCCCCATATTTCCACCCCACAGGCGATTCCTCCTTTTCGTATGGCAACAACAAGTGTTTCAGTTCTCATCCCTTCCTTTTGGCCTCTCTTTGGCCCCGCGATGCTTCACGAAGACCCTCAGACCGATCGTGGAACACCTCAGGGCCCAGGGGACACACCTTATTGTGTACCTCAACAACATGTTAGTTTTGGGACCGTATCCCCGCCAGCTGTTGGCCCAGTTAAAAGGGGCAGTCCCCCTGTTGGAAAGCTTCAGCTTAGTTATAACCAGGAAGAAGTTCCTCCTTATTACGGCTCAAATAGCCGCTTTCTTGTGCTTCGTTGTAGATTCCACATAGCCTACATTGAGTCTTCCCTCAAGGAAGGTGGCAAAAAGCAGGCACAAATTGCAGCGCACATTGGCCAGATACAGAGAGTCCTTGAGACAGATTGCATGCTTGATAGGCCTGCTGTCCTTCTCCATCCAGGATATTTTTTCTGGGAGCCTTACACTACATCACCCTTCAGTCCCTCAAGGCAACTAACCTGCAGAGGAGACTCGTACTCCCGGTTGTTAGTCTTTTCAGAGGAGACCTGCAGGGACATCCGTTGGCGGCTTTCACACATGGAAGCGCGGAACAGCAGGGCAATTTTTAGCTCTTCTCCAGATCTGGTCATAGAGTCCGAAGCCAGCAGATCAGCCTTGGGCTCGCGGATTGGAGATTTTTCCACTGGAGGATTGTGGTTCCCTCAGGAATAGGCACTACATATCACTTGACTGGAACTCTTGGCAGGATCCTTCGCAGTCCAGAGATGGACGTAAGGCAGAATCCAATCCTGTGTCCTCTGATAGATGGACGACGTCTCTGCCGTCAGATACATAAATCACCTAGAGGGCACTCAGTACAAAGTCCTGTCGGCCCTAGCAACCACCATTTTGTAGTTCTTCCTCGACCATCAGATATTGGTCATGGGCGAGTACCTTCCAGGACAGGAGAACACAGTGGCATAATGGCAATCCTGGCACTTCAGGGACTCCAATCTTTAGAAGCTCCACCATGATATTTGCCAATCTCCAAGAGCGCTGGGGTCCTTTTTCCGTGGACCTTTTGGCCTCCAGGTTGGACCACCAATTTCCCAGATTTTTCAGATGGAGGCCGTATCCCCTTGGTGCTGCCACAGATGCCTTTCTACAGAAGAGGCAATTAGAGAGAAGCCTTTCCCCCATTCACAATGATCACCAGAGCTTCAGCCCAGATCAGACACCAATGGGTGGAAGTGGTGCTGATCACCCTGGTCTGGAAAATGCAAGTTTGATTTTCAGTTGTTCTGGAACGTTCTTAGGATTTTCCAACCCCTCCCCCCCCCCTGTTTCCGACTCTCCTCCTCAATTCAGATCAGAATCCACATCAGATGATCCTAGCAGGATCACTTTACCTCGGGGCTTGGAGGACTATCGAGGACAATGGTGGATTCTAGGCTTTTTGGCACAGGCTGAGGACCTCCCATCCATGGCATGGTCAGAGGGCACCATCAAGCAATATAGATCAGCTTGAAACAGATGGTATCGTTGGTGTCTGCGATGGGATTGCAATCCCGTGGGTGCAGAGATAGTGCAAATTTTACATTTCTTGGCTGACCTGGTGAGGAAAAGTCTGGCATACTGATCAATTAACACCTCCGCTCAGCCATCTCAGCGGGCTATGTTCAGGTAGAGGGGTCCCCGGTGGGTGAACATCCATTTGTATGTAGACTTTATGGGAGATCAGGCGTTCCTTGCCTCCGGAGCCACGGTATTCAGCTCTTTGGGTTGCTAAGAGAGTTTTAAACCTTTTTCACCCCTGGCAACCTAATCGGTTCCTCTCAAGGAAGAGTTATCTGCAAAGCTAGCAATGTTGTTCTGCATGGTGTCTTGCAGGAGGGTTTTGGACATTTGAACCCTCAACATTATGGGAAGATCCTTATCTCCATCTAGAGTCTCTTTTATGGTGGCCAGACGTACAAAGTCTAACAATAGGGTCATTGAATACCTGGCTTTCCCATATTCCCCAAAGTTTTTTTTTTTTTCAGAGTTTTATATAGCGCAAACTAGACCCAAACCGAATTGGGTATCAGAGTGCTCTACATAGCACCAGTTACGTTACATGAGGACACACATTCATTTTAGGCACGGGGAGATTACGTGATTTGCCCAGAATCACAGGAGGTTTTTGGCGTCGTTACCGAGACTCGAACCCAGATCCCCAGGTCCGAAGTTAAGCGCCCTAGCTGCATTGTCTCAAAGCCTGTTGTCTGAGAAATTCCAACCCCCAGGAAAGCAACAACTTTAAATCACCCTCAGAAAAGAGCATAAGGCAGTATTTCCCCAAACATAGCCCATTGGGTGATGCAGGAAGCGGGGAAAGATGTCAAGATCTTTGGGCACACTCAGCTCATGGGGCAATAGCATCTAAAGCCTTTTCTCTAGTGACCTCATTGGAAGACATCATGAACGCGGCTGCTTGATTCTTAGATTCGACCTTTAAAAGGTTCTATTTCAGGCCAGTGTTGGATATGGCTCAGCTAGTGGTAACTAAGCTTTAAACTAGCATAATCCTCGCCTCCGGTCCTGACATAGAATGAAAAATGTCCTAGCTAATGTAACGGAAAGTTTAAATTCTATTAAGGACTTGGTGGTAAGTATTATCCCACCCAAGGATTATTCATTCTGAAAGCCCTCCCCGTGACTAGTAAGTAAGGATTTTGATTCTATGTCAGGACATAGAAGCGAGGATTTGGCTGTTCTTTCATCTTTATATTTAAGCAGCAGCCACGTAAACCAACAATAAACAGAAACAAAGACTTCATTTCCCATGAAGCTTAGAAAAAACGATCAAGTTGGTATTCGAGACTGTTAACCAATCAGGCGTCTCGTGGGACCATAACTGTTGGTGACTCCTGCTGAGCGTCCTCTTTCTTTGCTGCTGCAGCCTGCGTATGTTAAATGTCCACCTTTCCTTCAGGACTGCTTAGGATTGTGTGTTCGCTTGTTGTCTGATAGGTGATTGTTTGTAAATTTAAGATGATTGCTTTCCTTGTGTTACGGAGCTTCCGCTCCTCTTGAGCGGCTGCAGGAACTCTTTGTCGCCCCTAAGCGGCAGCGATTGAGTTTCCTAAAAATGCCGGCTGGGAGTGCGCGGTGGTCCTCTGAATGCCAGTGGGCGCGCCTCCCCCCTTCCTGTCAGACGCTCTTTTCTCGGCAGTGTGCGACAGAGGCCTCCACCCGAGTCTGTTCTGCCGGCCCAGCCTGAGGTAGAACTCCCCGCTGGGGTAAGGTTTCAGGCTCTCAAAGACTGATTGCTGGCAGACCGACCCAGGCTTGTTTTTTTAGCGCTTCCAGCCCGTGTTAGATAAGGGCGTTCTGGTCTGCACTGGCCCGCAGTACCGACTAGGTCTGGTAACTCAGCCCACCCCCCAACACCAGTGGCAAGGGGGCAGGGGCACATTAAGCTACCTCAGGGGAGATTGTAGTGGTCAGGTCCAAATGCAAAGGGTTTTTTGGCAACAACCAGGGCCCCCTCCCCTGTGCTCTAGGCCTGTTTGGGGTAGTGTCCCTACCCCAAACAGGCCTAGATCACAGGGGAGGGGGAATTTTGATATTGGGTCCCACCCAACCATACTAGCCCTCTTACTGGTGGGTGGCACCACATGGTTTGAAATGCTTACCTGATACTTACCTCTGATACTTACCTTTGGCCCTCAGTTCCTCCGTATCCTGGAAGATGGAGGAGTTTGACGACTATTATGACAACTTTTGTGATGCAGTAGATGCCTCCATTGCCTCCATTGTCAGGGCGGTCTCAGAGGCGGTTGTCCCTTTGGATAAGAGGTTGATTGACCTGGCACAGTGGGTGCCTTTAACCCCTCCCTGCGAGGGAAGATCTCCCCTGGCCTGTGCCCCCCGCACCTCCAGAGCTGGCTTCCGCTCCCATACCTGAGAAACCATGCAAGCGTCCACATCCCGAGGGGGTAGACCCAGACGCTTTCGACAGGTTAAAACAAGTGTTCCTAGATACTAAGGTTCCCTCTGCGCCAGCTGGTCTGGGTCCAACTGACCCCTGCCCTTAGGGGGTCAGGGACCAGTGGCTTCCCCACGAACCTCCGACGACTCCCAAGCCGGATCGGATGGCGATTCAGACCATGGTAAGCCTTGGTGCCCCTCACCCTCCCGGTCCCAAGCTCCGGACCCACCTCACGATTCCCAGACAGACCTCATAGACCCGGAGGAGCTCCTCTATCCGCGTTCGTCAGAGTGGGTCCTCTGCAAGAAAGTAGCCAAGTATGTGGCGGGGAGATTGCAGAAACCGCTGGATCGGGAGTACCCTCGCCTGTCACTGGAGGGTAAAGTGGCGGTTACCCCAGAAATTGACGCCAGAATTGTGACTTTCCTCATTAAGTACATTAAGGACCCGAAAAAGGGCATAGATAGGTCCTGGCGGGCATGCCAGGACAAATTCCTGGATGTCACAGGCCCCTTGGTAAAAAATGTTGATATGGGGATGACACCAAGGCGCCAGGGGCCCTCATCCCGTCAGACGTCCTCTCCAGTTGGGCCAAGAGAGCTATCATTTTCTTAGGTAACACGGATTGCGCCATCCCTACAGAGAGGCACAGGCCGCTCCTCATCAAACTAGACCTGAAGCTAGACAAACTAGCCATCTCAGAAGGAGGTCAGGTGTCTCTTTGGAGACCTGTCGTAAAGGAGTTGAGTACATTTGTCTCCACCTTCAACTCCTTAGAGAAGGCCGAGTCTACGGTGAAGTGCATTTTTAACACGCAGGTTTTCGGCGGGGCAGGCCGTGGTAGAGGGCGCTCGACTGGCCACTCCTCACAGACAGCCTCCGGCAGAGACCAGCAGTCCCAGAGAGGACAATTCCATTATTCCTCATGTTTTAGAGGTTTCCACCCCACCAGGGGCAGATCCCTACACAGAGGTCAGCTTAATGGAGCCAGAGGTGCCAGCCCTCCCATGGTGAGTTCTTTTATTCTTTAATGTCGATGCTTAGGGGCCAGTTCCTCGACAATTGGCGGTACCTTACTACGGGTGCTTGGGTGCCCCAAATGGTGCAAGGTTTCCACATAGAGATTTATGGCTCCCCTGTTCAGATTTCCCCCAAACTCCAATCCCCTTTTTCGGCAGGGAAGCACTCTTGATTCAGCAAGAGGTGCAGGAACTCCAGGACAAACGGGCTATCTGCCGTTCTTCCCCTCATCCAAAAGCCTTGTTAAGCAATATCTTCCTGGAACAGAAGCAGGACGGAGGTCAGCGTCCAGTGATGAACCTCAGAGAGTTCAACGAGTGGTTAGTTTACCGCCACTTCAAGATGGAGGGTATTCATCTGCTCCGCAACCTTCTGCGTCCCAATGATTGAATGGTCCCTTTGGACCTCAAGGACGCTTACCTTACTGTTCCCACTTTCCCTCCTCCCTGTAGCTTTCTCCAGTTCCGGTGGCAGGGCCAAACTTTTGAGTTCATCTTGCTTCCCTTTGGCTTGTAGTCGGCGCGTTGGTGCTTCACTAAGATCCTGCACCCGGTCATGGAGAGGTTGAGGTCCCAAGGGGTCAGGATGATAGTGTATCTGGACGACATGTTGTTCATGCATCAATGCCCTCCAGTCCTTTCGCAGCAGCTGCAGAGGTCAGTGCTTCTCTTATAGTCACTAGGATTCGTGATCAACCAGACAAAGTCTTACCTCCTTCCCTCTCACTCGATCACCTTTCTCGGGTTTGTGATCAACTCCGTAGAGGAGACACTAAGGGGCACATGCATCATTGTAGGAATTTGCATTTCCTAAATTGCGAAAATTAAGGAATCGCAATTTAGGAATTGCAAAATCCTATGCATCAAGAAATCCTAAAAATGTTTTGGACATAAGACGTCAATAAAGATGTCACTAAGAACTGGTCGTTCTTACAGTGCTCGCAGGAGTTCTATTACTAATCAAAACAAAGCAAGCGGGGCTTTCCCAGGTTGCTGGGGGTTTGAGATGTCGAAAGAACTCGGTGTGCTATCTAGGAATCTAAGGAAGTGGCTTCTGCTGTGTCATGGACTGTCATGAGCTGCAGAGACGAGTTACTGAAATATGGCTATGATTGTTATGCCATTACAGGGGATATGTATTGATTATAGCCGTATAGGGGCATGAGGTCACAATATTGATCGGGGTCCTAGATAAAACACAACAGCAAAACATTCACTCCCAGTCACAGATCTGGGTTTAATCCATTGTTATTTTGCTCACCAAGCCACCTAAATCAGCCTTGACCCTGTGCCTCATGGGAACAGTCCTGCCCGAACTGCCAAGCCATGTCTTCCCTGGACTGGAATCAAGCATCCTAGGACCGGTTTCTGCCTATCAGTTGTCTTCAGCAAGGATAGCGTGACTCCAGTGGCGTAGTGAGCACAGGACCCACGTCTGGGCATACCCTTCCCACATAGGGTGAACAGCAAAACACACAAGACGATGGACGGAATGTTGTACAATGGCAAAACATTCACCCCAGTCACAGATCTGGGTTTAATCCATCGTTATTTTGCTCACCAAGCCAGCCCAGTTCAGACATGGCCATATGCAAATCAGCCTTGACCCTGTGCCTCATGGGAACAGGCCAGCCCTAACTGCCAAGTCATGTCTTCCCTGGACCGGAATCAAGCATCCTAGGACCGGTTTCTAGTTATCAGCCAGGCTAGCTTCATTCCAGTGGCATGGAGAGCATGGTACTCACGTCTGAGCATACCGGTCCCACTCGGGGTGACAAATGCAAAAACAACAATTGGTGGATGGAATGTTGCACAGGGTCAAGACTGATTTGCATATGGCCATGTCTGAACTGGGGTGGTGAGCAAAATAACGATGGATAACACCCAGATCTGGGACTGGGGATGAATGTTTTGCTATTGTACAACATTCCGTCCATCAATTATTGTTTTTGCATCTATAATAATAGAGCTGATCTCAACTTTTTACGACTCAAATGCACGACATCTAAACAAGGTAACAAGTTGGGATGTTTGTGGATTGAGAGGGAGAGAGAATATATAGGAAACATTAGACAAGAATCTGAAAAAATAGCAACCTCTCATCCAGAGAAGGCCCACACTTTTGAAAGCTTTATAAGATCTTTATACCACTGAGGGATACGATCAGAGAGAGTAACTTGAATATCTGAACGGAGTGGATCACCCAAAGGTGACGGCACCTCAAAAAGAGCGGTTGAGAGAGCCCATAAACGAGGAGGAATTCTGTAGAGAAATAGCAGGCCTTAAACTTCACAAATCCCCAGGCCCGGACGTGCTTACAGTTTTACCTTTTAACTTAATCTCAAAAATGGAAGTCAAAAATCCTCAGTGGGGCATGACAGCAAGCTGCGGCTGGTCTGTATGAGGTCGGATAGTAGTTGAATAAAATCCTGGTGAAGCAGTTGACTTTTGGTAGGAAACCTCAGAGAGCAAGAAATTCAAAATGTGTACCTTGCCAGTTGGATAATTTTGGCATCTTCACCTGGCAAAGAATTGTACATTCTGGTTTAGTCACTTTTTTGGGGCTCAAATTCCTCCAATGGGACAAGGCAGAAAGCTTTATCTGCACAGGGCTCCATGAGGCTGGATAGCCTCTCCACGGCATTCCACTGAAATGGAATTGCTGCTGCAGAAAAGCTCTGAGACGGAACAATGTGAATCTTTGCCCAAGTTAGGTGTCGAAAAGAAGGTGAACTAACTCCCTGATTCCCAGTTGACAGAGGAGTAAGACAGGGGTGTGCACTTGCACCCACCCTGTTTTGCCTCTTTTTCAATGCATTGGTTACCCAACTCACTGAGGTAAAGGACATTGGCGCCCGAAGTTAGAAAGTAGAAAGGTGCCAGCAATGATGTTTGCGGACAACACCCTTTTAATGTCAAAGTCGCCCATAGGCATCCGGAGGATCCTTGATATCTTTGTTAGCTTCTGTAACAACAGGGGGCTGGAGATTAACATCCAGAAGACCAAGTTTATGGTCTTCAACCCAGTCAATACATCCCGCTAACCCATGTCTAGATGTCACTATGTTGGAGAGGGTGTCGGCATTAGAATATTTAGGTGTCATCCTGACAGAAAACTTGGAGTGGGGGCCTCAAATAGCCAA
Source organism: Lissotriton vulgaris (assembly GCF_964263255.1). NCBI lineage: Eukaryota > Metazoa > Chordata > Amphibia > Caudata > Salamandridae > Lissotriton > Lissotriton vulgaris. Next base: position 904,262,496 of record NC_141687.1, read on the forward strand.
ACCTAGGCTCAAGCTAGCCCAGACTACCGGGGAAATTGCTAAATTACAAAGAAATTCCTCCTTCAAAACCTCTGGGCCTATAGCAGAGATTTATAAGGTGCAAGCCAGGGGTGCAACAATGTATAGGGCTTAATTATGGGGTCACTGTTGATCTAGTAATGTGAGCAAAGTAGAGAATACTTTTATGAGGCAGATTTTGGGTCTCCCCTCCAGTACCCCCCTAATCGCCCTATGGTTGGATTTAGGGATTAGACCAATTAGGGATGAGATCGGTCTCAGACCTTTTGGTGCAGATTGTGGGTATCCCCAGAACTGGCAGTTTACCGGTCAGAATTAAAAGAGCTATTGAGTTTCCCAGGTGTAGAAAAAATCTCTTGGTTTGCATATGTAAAGGATGAATGCAGTAGGCTAGGAAAACCAAGTCTTTGGAGTAATCCAGAGGAAGCGTGGCCTGCAACTTCACGCTTAGAATTGGTAAGAACCTATAGAATGAATAAACTTGCAGCCATCCAAGGGAGTACAGCCTTAGGACACTTGACAGACGAATTCCTGGTAATTATAGATGACTACGCAATAGAGCCCTTCCTGAATGATATCCAACCAACCCTGTCAAGGAAATTATACGTCCAGTGTAGATCTGCTACCCTGCCGCTCCGTGCGTTTTCCTGCAAATGGTCAAAAACTGCCTTGCGAGGGTGCCCACCTGCAATTGTGAGGAAGAGTCAGAGCTCCATGTTTGGTTTTTTTGCCCTGACTATAAACCAGCCGGCAGCACTGGCTTACTCAGCTGTTCAGGAATTTAGGTTTGTGCACTGCACGTTTGACACTCGTAAAACCATCATTTTTGCTGTATCCCGATTTTTAACATCAATGTGGCGTAGGCGCTGGAACTTTTTAAACCTGTTATCACAGTCCAAAATACACATACCGTTCTCATTTGCTAATAGTTTAATTTACCGGTCCTGTTAATGTCTCCAATTCCAAATCTGTTGATGAAAAATTTTCTCTTTGTATGTGCAACTTTTTATCCCTGAGGTGGCCTTTTTCTTTTTTAGAAGAAAGATTCATGATAGTTAGTTGGGAAGGGGCTTGTGATATGATTTGCCCGGATCCACCATTTTATGGCCTCTGCAATGCACATTAACGCTGTTAAAAACCAAAAACATTTGTGTAGCCATCAATGATTGGTCTTACTCACTGCTTGTTTCTTCCTGTTATTTCCTTTAATAATGCACATATATTGCACACGCACTTTAATGAGGCCATTGGAATTGGGCATGTGTCATTGCAGATTGTTTTTATGGAATACTAATGTGATGCCCATGCACTTTTCTGAGATGGATTGATTTTTAAAAAAATCGTTTTACCTTTTTAATAAAATTTATTGCACTGCACACATACTTTTATGGTCATAGTGACCGAAATAAAGTTTTTCTGAACTGAATCTTTGGCCTACTGGCAAAGCACCTTTTTCAGATTGGCTTGGCAGGTTTGTCCCAATCCTCCAGAGGGCTTTGCAGTTAAAACGTTTCTAAGTCCCAGGTTTTTTTGGATGCTAGGAAGAGTAATCTTTGACACAGTCAAGAGTCCCCAGCACTTGGGGGTAAAGACTCACTCCAGTAGAAGACACCAGCAGGGACCATGGAAGGTCCAGTTGGAACTGGTCAGCTGAGCTCTTCTGGAAAGCTGCTTGTGTCCATGTAGCTTAACAGTGGTTCAGCCAACTGACCCTGAGAGTCCACTACCTTGTCCTGGGTACAAGTGCATGCAGGTCCTGCCTTTCAGATCTCCTCAAAAGTCTCAACAGCTGTTGCAGGCCTACTGCCTTCCACAGGTCCAGTAGTGTTCTGAAGTGGGTGCCCAGCGGTGCCACATTTATGCATAGCACTAGCCTGTTGGTGGGGATGACTCCTGGCCCTTCTCTAACCAATAGGTAACCCTGCCCGCTTTTGCAGTTGTTGTGTGCCCTACTGCAATGTCCCTCTCCACCTAAATTTAACATTGTAGAAACGTTGTTCTCCTGTGCAGAGCTCCTCTGCGTACCGTAGATGTGTTGCTAGGAAAGTGAGCAACCCCTTTTCTGCGGTCACTCAAAACCGGTTAACGGGGGCAGCTCTTCTCTCACTGGGATTGGTGTCTGGCTGACTTGAGGGACAAAAGAGGGGGTAAACCCAGGTGTAAGCCACATCTGTCTGTAACAGGGTATAGCTCTTTGAAGTTAATTAAGTTTCTGGGAACTGCCCAGATGGTCATCCTGTCAGATGAACAGAACACCTCCACACATGCAACAGCCTTGTCTCATGTCTGAAAGGAAGTTCACATCTCATCAAAGGTGCTATTTAGCACCTGGTTGACAGTTGGAGCTCATGCAAATAGGCTGCTAGAGGCGTTAGGCAGGTAGAAGGTGACTTTTTTAAAAGTGCCTTTTGTAAAATATTTAGTATAAATCCAACTTTACCAGTTAATTGGGCTTTTAATAAATATTTGTAAAAGTCGAAAAATTTACTTTAAGCTGTTTCCGAAGTAGAGATAACATTATTTCATTGTAATATTATATCCCAATGCTTTCTTATGAAATAGCTAACCCTGCTATAGTGAATATAGCTTTTAGGGCCTTAACATTGTAAGGACATATTTTACATTAAACATGTAGATGTCCTACATGTTTACTTAGGAGAGCCTTACTAATATTTAAAACAGGGTTTAGGCCTGTCAAAAGGGATTGTTTTGAAATTGCACTTAAAATTTTTTTTTAAATTAATTTCTTCTCTTTTTTTAGTACTCATCTCACCTTTTAAGCCTCTGCGGATCTTATGAAGCCGTTTTCACGAACTGAGGACCTCTCGGCTTACCGCACTCACTTGGGTCACCCGACCCATCCCCTTTTGTACGGGACTAGGTGTAATCATATGACCAGCTAGATTAATCTTAGGCTGCACCCCAGCTCATAAAAGGATGCCAGATATTTAATGACTTATCCCCAACGCCTTCATATTCTAGCCGGGCCATAGCAAACAAGACTTTAAGCCAGTCCTCTCTTTTTGGTAGGAGGGGATCTTTCCATTTCTTACAAATCTCTTTCCGCGCCAACAAAATCATATATAATAAGAGACCTCTATGCAGCTGTGAGGATGTCTGGTAGAAGAAAGCATAATCTCCAAATAGGACTAGCGGGAGATTAATATCAATCCTGGTTTTAAAAATGTCCTGAAGTGAGTCGCCCACCTCTTTCCAGAAGGATTCCAGTTCTGAACACTCAAAAAAGACGTGGAGGTCATTAGCTAGAAGTGTGCGACATCTTGGGCATTTATGAGGAGGTGCTGGAGCAAACTTTGCTATCCTTGCAGGGGTATAATAGAGTCTATTAACCCCTTGCCTGCGGTCGGAATTCTGCTCCTGTGCGGCACATTCCGATCACGGGCGTGGTCGCGACAGCTCCCGGCCGTCATCAGAACACGAGCACTGTGTGCTATGACGGACGGGAGCCGTCACCAGCATGCAAGGGGTTAATGACACAAAAATGATTCTTTTTCAGGCAAGCAGGTTTTATATACTTATATAATGTCTTTAATGATAGCTCAAAAAGGAAATTGCACTTTTAAGACTGCACAGTCAGGCTACAGAAGTAGGTCTAAAGTCATGATTTACACGGTCTCTGTAGAGGTGGCACACTCATGTTGCAGTCCACTAGTGGCATTTAACTTACAGGCCCTGGGTAGACTTTGTACCATGTACTATGGACTTAGAGTTAACTTAAATATATCCGCAGGAGTATAGCCAATTTCAACAGATTTCAGGTGTCAAAAGACATGCTTGTTTAGAAGAATCCTAGTGCATAGAGTGAAAAGAAACAGTAGTACCTGCCCAAAAAATGGGAGTGATCATGTGAAAAGATGCATTTTCCTACACATGGTAATTACCATATGCAGTAAATTCCACCTAACTTGTAATCCTGATCCCTGTGCAAACAGGGTTTTGTGCCAGGGTCGAAGAACATCGTCCCAATTGTAATCCGGGCCCATGTGCTGAATTTAATAGAGATGAGTCATAGACATATTTCCTTTATCAGCTTTGCCCCAACTCTGCCATACTGGGGTACTAGGAGCCATGGCGCTTGTGCACAGCAGTTCAATTTCTACTTCTGCTTTCACATCAGAGAGTCTCTAGACTGCTGCACACCTTGCCACTGCAGAGAAGGCCTTCAAATGTATTCTTCCTTGACAATTAATTACGCTCCAAAGCCATGCAAATCCCCTTGCTCTAGAGGATATCACTCCTTGAGGACATTTATTGGAAACCCATATAAAAGGTAGGGTTGAATTGCACATTAATTAAAGATATAATTGGCAGTGCTTGAGCTGGTAATACCATGGATCCTCCCCATTAGTACTCATGGCAACTAAACATACAATTCAAAACTCTGAGGCGGAGTAAGAAGTTGAGGACAAAATCAAATTGAGTGATGTTCAACAGCACATTTGAGTAGCTCAAACAGACGTTTCTCCCTAAGATTAAAACAAAAAGTATGATAAAGCGTGCAGTATCCTACTAATTACTACAGATTGGATTGTCTCTGGGGATTCGCCAGTTCAGGATGCTGACATTGAGGCACAGAGGTCTGATGACAGTGCCAGAGTGGGTTTGGGGGAATCATGAGATTCACAAGGTCAGAGATACAAACTGTCCCGTCCAACCACACATGAAAAAAAGCTGCGATCTGGACGAGCCGAAAGACTAAGCATCTGTGGACATGGAGCCAGTTAAATCCATGGTAGGCGGGTTATTCTTTCCTAATGGCACTGTACATCCTCCTCGCCCGGCTGATTGGACCCAACCAGTCAAGATGGTTAGCACACACCTAGACAATGCTTAGACTCCCCATTGACAGGGAAGCTTGTAATCGGTTACGGGCTCAATACCCCCATTCTTCCCTGGAAGGAAACGTGGCTCAAACTCCTGACCTTGACCCAAACATGGCTACATTCCTGAGCAAGAAACCCTAAGAAGCATTTGGACCGGGTTTAGAGACGTTGCTAGGAAAAGCTCCTGGACCTCTCCTGTCCCTTGATAAAAGTTTAACTGCAGCTTTGACAACCAAGGAGAATTGGTCTCCTTAGACCATGACTTTCTTGCAATGTTAGGCAATGCAAACTGTGCCATCTCTGCTCAGGGGGCACCATTCCATGCTCACTCACCTCTATCTGAAACTTAGCTAAAGGGCGTCTTCAGAGGTAGGCAAGTGATGGATGGGTTTTTAGTTAATATTTAGTATGCCCTTCATCAAGGAGTTGAATAAATATATTACCACTTTCTCTGGCCAGGACAATGAGCAGTCCTTGTTATAAGTTTTATTTTCTCACCTATTTTATGGATTTTAATTGAGGGTGTCTTTACAAAGAAGATAACAGAGCAACGTTAAAATAAAGGTGCTTCTTGCCCCAGACTCCTCTGACACCCCTCCCTGAGTAAGCCCCACCCCTTCTGATTGGTGATTTCACGACAGTCTGCCCACATTGGGCTGTTTGCAGTTCTCCCACATAGGTGTATATTTCTGCCTCTAATGTCATGGCTTGGGATTATCCCAGAACAATAGTAATTTACCAATAATCTGCCCATCTCTTTCAGATTTGTAGGTAATTTTGAGGCCAGCCCCTGGCCTCCCTACTCATATACCAGTCTAATTCCTTTTGCTACTCTTCGAAGGAGGGCGGATTATCATCTTTCCACCATTGGGTTGTGACCCTTTTAGCCACAGTCAAAGCAACGTCAATTTGTATTGTTCCTTATCGAGGTCCATGGTGACATGTAGAAGGACCAACTTTGGGTCCTTGGGTATACTCCACCTTAGCACCAAACCCAATCAGGAGAGTACCCATCTCCGAAAGGGTTCTAATTTTTCGCAATCCCATGAAGTGTGCAGTAGATCACCATCCTGCATCGAACATCTGAGGCAGGTGGGGGAGGTGATTACTCCCATTCTCCAAAATGTGTGAATAGTCAGTTATACTCTGCAAAAGTATCTTAGGTGAACGAGACAGAATTGTGTTGCAACTGCTGAGTGCCACGGGAATGTCTTTACCTCCACCCATTACTCATTGGCAACAGAACCCAAGTCTCTCTAGCAAGTGGAGCAGAGTGCGGCAAAGGAGTCAGTCATGTGGTTTATTTTTAAATGTAGACCTGTGTCACCTTGTGGTTTCTTAATCATCTTCTCCTTAATATGGGTTATTAGTGTGTCATATTTGTAGGTAACAATAAAATTGGCTGTAATGTAGGTCATACTCTTTCTGAAAGGCCTTTTATGATTTAAACATTGTGCTCTCTATCAAATCCCTCAAGGTGGTTTATGGTATTCCATGTTGTAACCCTTCAGCATTGCTACCTGTTGTAATGCAGAACCCACATATAGTGGCGTCTGACCCATCAGCCTCTTATCCCATCCGGTGCTCTTCAGAGTTGTATTCCATATCTGAATCACCACGATTTCCGCCGGTGGAAGTGGCAGATCGATCTGTCCTCTATATAGTAGATAATGTAGAGGGGTCCCTTGGAGTATCTATATTTCAGAGGCGTAGCTAGGGTCTCCTTGGGTGTCATACATTATTCATTAACGATCACTAGGTGAGAGGCCCTGCAATACGGTTCAGTGTCAGCTGTGGCGGTACCTCCCTTGTATGTGGGTTGGAAACATTTAGTTAGGGCTGTACGGAGGAAGCCTTGATTCTCTAAGAAGCTACGAAGCATGGCATATGTATTGTAGAGAGGAAGTGGGTAAAGTCATATAGGTGGTTTTGCAGTTAATATAAGAAACAGGGTAGCAATCCCAGTTTAAAGATGGCTGAGCGACCCATGGGTGACAGGGTAAGCATGGACCATGTCTTAAAGTCTGCTGTTAGTTTGACTATCAGTGGTTGGATATTCATTCTCCCATGCCTCTTTGACGTTTAGGGTAATATGTACTCCCAGGTTTCTGAATCCTCAAATGACAATTTCAAGTAAGATGGCCAACCCAGGTCTTGAGGTGAGCAGTAACCAGGAAGACGGAGGATTAAGCTATGTCAATGAAAAGACCTGATGTTTTGCTGAAGATTCAAAGTATCTGGAGAGACCGCAAGCTGGAGCTCTCAGGGTCTGTCAAGAAAATGAATACATTATCTATGTATATGGATACTGTAGTAATCGTGGCTGGAAGCAGACAGGACTCAAGGTAGGTTGAACTTCAGTAAACAGCTTATTCTCCATACATGATCCCATCCACAACCCAACAGCGTCCTCTGGCAACTGCCAGTTTCTTCTCATACGATTCCAGTCCTCTCACTAACACGGTGACATTCTAATGACACCATTCCACCATGTCAGCAGGAGCAAACCAGGGAAAAGAACCAGATACCACACACCTCCCTCCTGTACAACACAGCCTAAACATATGTTCACCATGATATTTACAAAGTTATCCAAAAGGGTAGGGATTTTCAAATACATATAGGAGGGTTTAAACACAAAGCTAGTTTACACAAGAACATACAGATGTGCTGACCATTTACACAAAATCCTTCAGATGTGAAGGTCTTTTCCATTCCCTAGAGGACCTTCTGAGGCTACTCTTAGTATTGGGATGAAGAAGGTTCTTCTTGCATGCCATGCCTTCATGACCGACACCATCACAGACCAGTCTAGGACCATTGTACACTACAATCCTCCCAAGGTTCCACATGTGATGATCCAGCGTCTTTACAGCATTGTCAAACACCTTGATGACACAGATGGGTTTCGAGAACTTAGACCCATCTCCACACCACCCAGGACTTTTGATCATCACCATGTCCCCCACCGCAACCACTGAATTTTCTACTGCTTTCCAGCAATTAAAATTCACTTTTCTCTGATGCACCTTCTTGGCCTCCCTCTCATACCAGGTGTCTGCAGGTACATCATCTTTAATGTTAAACACAAATGGGGCCGCTCCCGGTATTGTGACCGAAGGTGCTCAAGGTTCAATTGTGCGTGTGGACATCTCACAAAAAGTGAAGGACTGGCCTCACACACCACCTGGTGTCATGCTTCATCATCGGCCGTCCTCGTCCTCTAAAAACTTGGTTTGATAGACGGAGGGCATTCACCTGACGACAGGGATGCACTTCTAAACTAAGTGGGGACCCAAAGTGAATGAGTGCAATTTAAAAACCATTACGGTTGCCAAATTAAATTTTTAAAGGAGAAGGTAACTGTATGGTATTAAAAAACAGTGGACGGTGATATGGGGAGATTTATTATCCCCTCACCGTACTCCATCGGGTCAACATGTTTCTGCCTGGTGTCCTAAAGCAGTACAAGGCATTCATCAGGACCTATATTATAAAGGGCTCCATTCTTACCAAAATTGTGGCGAGAAAACCACTAGGTGGGGTGAACTTTGCCACTCTCCACTTCCGGGGGCTCTTTGTAACCCTGTAGAAAAGAAATGGTATACAAGAGAACAATCAGTATGCTCAGGTCACTAAAGGAAAACCCACTTGTAACCACACCACAGAAATTAGCGTGCATGGCTATATGTGTAACACGTGACTGTCATACGTGCACACACAAAAGAATTAAAAGTGGGAGATACATCTCCCACATCTTACCCAAGAACTTCAACCTACGTGCTCCATGGGAGGAGGATAAAAGGGAAAGCCCTAGTAGTCAAACCCTAGGGAATCAGAAAGCACAAGTAGCCACGGTAAAGAAATGTACACCATATGCATACAAAAGTAAAAAGAGATCTCTATTCCATAAACATGCTCTCATCACATATTCGTCTTGCATTCCCTTACTGCATCAAGGTGCGCTCTCCAAGATATCACCTAGTTGTATTCAGCTCTCCTTGCCGATGATAACTGAGCTGGGGGGTTGGGAGGTATATGTAGTGCGCTTGATTGTGCATGTTGGTCTGGCAGAGTGTTCGCAAGCACTCAGTGTCTTTACCAAATCATAAGACATTCCTGTTACAGGGCTCTGCAGACCCACCCAAAACAAGACTTGCCAATGCCCACTACATACCTTAAAATGTCTGTCCCGCACTTACAAAACCCAGAGAATGGAGTCCAGGGTTTGTAGGGGACCTCTGCTCGTGCAGGGGTAACCACACACTTAGAGCCATGCACCCTGCCTTGGACGGAAGGGCCTACCTTAGCGGTGACTTATAGGTTAAAAGTGCAGTGACCAGATATAAGGAAATCATATCTAAAGTGAAAGGTGCATGCACCATTTCATACAAACTGCGATGGCAGCTCTGCAGACACAGTTGCATGGACTCCCATGGGTGCCACAATAGATGCTGCAGCCCATGGGAGACCCCTGGTACCTCAGTATCATATACAAGGGACTTACCGTGGCACCCCAGTAAGCCAATTGTGGGATGTACAAAGTACTTACATCACATTTAGAGGTGAGAGCATTGCGGCTCGGGTCCTGGTTAGTAAGACCCCAGTGAAATACAGTCAAAACACACTGACACCAGACAAAAAGTGGGGGTATCTATTCCACAAAGATCCTATTTTCCTACACTATGGAACTGAGAACATGATCTAACTCTAATTCCTCACAATTGGACACAACTCAGAGGGCAAGGACATCAACCCGTACCCCTAAAATAAATCAATAGCACTTTGTTGTGGAATGTGACCTCTCCGTGAGATCAGAGGTGAAGAGGATTCTCAGAGCACAACCACAAGAGAGAAAGTGTATCAGAGAGACGCCTCTACAATGGCGAACAAACGTATTGCAAAAAATAGCAACTACGATAGATGGCAGGGGGGCGCTAGAGGGCGCACTGCGGAATGGCCGCACTGTCGTGAGGCTCCCGCTGCCCGGAGCTATTATCCGCCTAGGTATCCTGTTTACCATCGCTGCGCCCTGACCTGACCCCACGGATCGGTTGGGATATCGGCTGTCCACCCACGGTCCAACTCCTGAGCCATTCGGAGGTTGCTGGCCGAAGTTACGACGGTCCCAAGTTTCTCCGACTCGCGCTCTGGAAGTCTGATGCCCTCTTGCCCGGCGTCACTGTTCATGCCAGTCCGGGGCTCTGCACGTGGGGTGTAGGCCTAGCTCCGCCCTTCTCCGCCAAGTTCGGTTGCTGGCCGGGCGAGACGCTTGGTTCTCCCTTGGTGTCGGACTTATCTCTCGGCTCTCCCATCTGCCTGGCCAGATACCATCGCCCACGGAGGTACAACGGATTTAATACCTGGGTGTTGAGGGTTTGCCCCCCTTGGGCTGGGCACGACGACGGCCTTTACTCGTCGGTGGGAGTGGCGGGGTGTGTTGGCCTGCTCGTGCCCCCACGATTCGAGCTGCTTACTGCTTGGCCGGGGCCCTTGTCCGAACTGTATCCTGATCCCCATTTGCCTCATTTCCCTTCTTTACCACCGTTATGGGGAAGCCGGACACTAAACAGTCCAAACTGTCCTTTGACTCTGGAGGGGCCAGGCGTGGGGCGCGTTCGCTTCAGGAAGCTGGGGCTTCGCGGTCCCCCCCCCCAAATGTCGCTGAGAGTGTCCCGCACCCACCTCCGCCGGACTTCGCCCAAATGATGCAGGAGATGAGGCAGGGGTTCGCCACTATAGTGGACAAAGTGGACAAGATATCGTCGCGCATGGATGCGGTTGTTCAGAAATTGGACGTGCATGAGGAGCGCTTGACGGCGGCAGAACAGCGCATTTCGGACCATGATGACACGGCGGCCACCCATACCACCCAACTGGCGAGAATGGACAATATCTTGCGTGTCATTGCCGCCAAGAACGAGGAGTTGGAGGCGAGGAGTAGGCGCAACAACGTGCGCATTGTAGGTGTGCCGGAGTCCACGAATGTGGGCAAAATGGAGACTTATGTGGAGAGGCTACTGGTGGGCGCAATTGGGACGGAAGTCTTCTCGTCCCAGTTCATCGTCGAGAGAGCGCATCGGACATTGGGACCTCGACCGGCCTCTGGGGCTGCACCGCGGCCCATCATTGCGCGCCTCTTGAACTATCGTGATCGAGACGCTGCTCTTCAGGCGGCCCGCACTAACAGGGCTCTCTCCTTCGAAGGGGTGTCTTTCACCATGTACCCCGACTTCACACCGCTGGTGCAGGACCAGCGTCGGAAGTTTTTGGGGGTGAAGAGGAAGCTTCGGGACCTTCAAGTGGACTACGCCTTGCTTTATCCGGCTAAACTTAGAGTGACGCATCAGGCTAAACAACATTTTTTCACCAACCCACAGCATGCTGAGGACTTTGCGAAGCGCCTCCAGCGCGAGCGCGCTGCTGGGGATCGTGGTGACGATCGAGATCCGGAGGGTGATCATTCGGCTGCTGAGGAGGAGGTCGCCTGATTCTGGTGACTTTGGAGTTTGTCTATCTTCTTCCCGGTTCTTGTAGTATTGTGGACATGTAACTTTTGTATTTAGACCTGCTGGCTTCCTTCTCAGTATTTACGGCCTAGCTATTGTCCGTTTTTGACTTTTTTGCTGATGTGTGGGTTGTGTCTGTCTTATGACGAGTGAGTGCGTTTTGCTGTTTTTGTGGGGTTGGGATGGCACCGCGGGATGGTGTTATGGGATGTCGCGCTCTGGGCACCCACCCCCCCGCGCTGCGCCTGGTGCCGCCTGATACTCGTTGGCGCGGACACTGGCGTGGCGTGAGGGAGTGGTGTCGTGCACCGCTGGAAGGTTCCCCGGAGGGTGTGCCCCATGTTTACCTTTTGTTTGGATTCTAGTCCTATGTTGGTTGACTGGATGTGTGTTGAGGGATGGGGGGGAGGGGTGTATGCGGCCTGATAGTTGGGGTGGTGTCAGGTGGGTGGATGGGGGGGGGTTGACGCTGTCCATGTCTGTTTGCCCGGGTCTTTTGATTCGTTTTGGTAGCTGCTACTGTTGTCTGAGTGCACGGAAATGCCGTTGCGCCCGCTATCCGGGCTGTTCCACTTTCCTATCTTACGGGACGGGTTCTGGGATCCGTGATTCCGTCCATCTTGGGCCCGAGTGCGTCGGCCGCCATCTTAGGCTGCCACGTGCCGGGGTGCGCTCTGCGAGCGTAGCACGTGTGCGAGATGTGGGCCGCGTGGAATGGCTTGGCGGCGTGTGGCGCGTAGTCTGTCCTGAGTGCTTGCTGCGTGGATGGGTCGATTGGGGGGGGGAGTTGTTTTGTTCTTGATTGGTTGTTTTGGAGACGACTGGGAAATGTATGGAGTGTTTGTGGAGGTCGTCCCGTTCCCTGGGGCGTGGACCTATCGTTGGCTGTTGATGGTAGTCGGATGCCCTGTATTTGGTTACCGGGTCCTGTGGGGCCCTTACGTTATGTGATGTCAACTGCTGCTGAGAATCAGATCTCGTTTTTGACCTGGAATGTACGGGGCCTTAATGATGCCAGGAAGTGTCGTAGGGTGATACAGTATTTGGACAGGCATGCTATTCATGTTGCTTTTCTCCAGGAGACGCATCTGCGCCCCGCTCCCTCCCCCACTTTCGGCGGAAGGTGGGCTGCGGCCAGGGGGTTTGCTTCATACTCTTCTTATGCTCGTGGGGTTGTCACCCTTGTTAAGAGGTCGCTTGCATTTCAGGAACTTGGATCTATGGGGGACCCTGAGGGGCGCTATGTGCTGCTGTGGGGACGGCTTGGGCAGAACACTATACTGTTTGTTAACTGCTATGCTCCCAATGTTGATACGCCAATCTTTTTTGTCACTCTGTGGGGTCATGTTCTTGCTGTGGATGCTACTCACATTGTGTGGGGGGGTGACTTCAATCTTGCGTTTCAGGCCCAGTTGGACAGATCGGAGGGTAGCCCTCAGTACAATGTACAGGCTAGGGATGTGCTGCGGGGGATAGTGGAGGAGGCTGGGATGGTTGACAGCTGGAGGCACACCCACCCTGCCACTAGGGAGGGCACTCATTACACCACACATGCTCGATCATGGGCAAGACTGGACTATGTATTTCTTTCTAGAGGGTTGATGGCTGGCCTCAGGGGGGTCACACATTTAGCCAGGACGTATTCCGACCACTGTCCGGTGAAGGTTGATTTGTCCGTCCCCGGGTTACACAGGCCGCGCCCGCCTTGGCGTTTGTTTCCGACTGCTTTGCTTGACCCGGTGTTCAAGGAGGAACTCGGTGCGGAGGTGGAGGCGTTCTTCCCTAGAAACAAGGGCTCTGTGGAGAGCATTGAGGTCATTTGGGAGGCATTCAAGGTCACGATCCGGGGTGTCACTATTTCTAAAAGTTGTGGAGTACTCCGTCTGATTGTTCGGACCCTAGAGAGGTTGGAGGCTGACTTGCGAGACTTGGAGCGCAGGATGCAGGTGACTTCAGACCCTGATCTTTTGGCACAGTTCCGCACTAAGCTCTCCGAGTATGAAGAGGAGGCTGCTCGAGAGGCTAAGCACAGGGGGAAATACTGGACGGCGAGGCGATACTGCGAGGGGGAGCGGCCCGGTAAGGTCCTCGCTGCCCTTACTAGACATCCTAGGCATGGGTCGGACGTGCTGGAATTGGTGTCTCCGGATGGCACTCGCTGTCGTGACACTTCGGAGATTCAGCGCACATTTATAGATCACTATGCACACCTTTACACGACACAGCAGACGGGTGAGACTCGATACGGTGGCTTCCTCGACGAGTTGGCGCTTTGTTGGCTATCGGACGGTCATCGGGAGTTCTTAGGCAGGCCCCTGGAGGTGGAGGAGGTCAGGAATGCCATCATGTCTCTCTCTAATGGGAAGGCCGCCGGGCTGGATGGCCTTCCTGCTGAATTCTATAAGTGCTATATTGACATCATGGCCCCTGTGCTCCGGGAGGTGTTTGAGGAGTCGCTGGAGGAGGGACGCCTACCGGGCTCCATGCGGGAGGTCGCCATCACGTCGCTGCTCAAGCCGGGTAAGGATCCACTGGATGTGGGCTCTTACAGGCCCCTCTCATTGCTCAACTGTGATGTTAAAATTCTCGCGAAGGTCTTGGCGGTGAGACTAGCCGAACTCATGCCCGTTATCGTGTTGCCTGACCAGTCGGGATTTGTGCCCGGCCGCGCCACATCTCACAATCTTCGCACTTTGTTTTCGCTTGTGTCGACCATTGATCCCACTGTCCCGGTTGCCGCTATCTTTCTTGATGCCACTAAGGCGTTTGACTCTGTCGAGTGGGGCTACCTTATTGATGTTCTTTGTCGGATGGGGTTCCCCAGGATTTTCATCTCTTGGGTTAAGCTTTTATATACTGATCCGATGGCGAGGGTAGTGGTGAATGGGGTGCTGTCCCCCTCGTTCCCTCTCACGAGAGGGACCCGACAGGGGTGCCCCCTCTCGCCCCTCTTGTTTGCTATCGCCATTGAGCCGCTTGCCTGTAGGATGCGTCAGTTTCATCAGCAGAGCGCCTTTAATTGTCTTCAGCGGCAGGTCGGCATTTCTTTATACGCCGATGACGTCACACTCTATGTCAAGGACCCTGAGAATAACCTTAATTCGCTCCTGCGGGAGCTGGTCGCTTTTGGAGGTGTATCCGGGGTTCATATCAACTGGCGGAAGTCTCAATTTTTCCCCCTCACGGCTGCGGTGGCCAGGTTCCCCCTTGACTACCCTTTGGAATGGTGTGACTCGGAGTTGCGTTATCTCGGTATTGTTGTATCCTTGGATAGGGGAGACGCGGTTCGGCTCAACTATGGTGTGGCCATTACTAAGCTGGCGGATGATGTCACCAGATGGATGTCTTTACCTCTCTCCATGGCCGGTAGGGCGTCTCTTATCAAGATGGTGGTTCTGCCCCGCTTTCTTTATCTCTTTCAAAACCTTCCGTATCATCCTGGTGCTTATTTCTTTCGTAGACTTCGTTCTGAGCTTCTGCGATTGTTCTGGGGGGGCAAGCAGCCACGGGTGGCCTGGGCTACTCTTACGTTGCCTTATGCTGATGGCGGTTTCGATGTCCCTGATTTTGAACTCTATTATCTCAGCGCTCAGGCGCATTATGCCTATCATTGGATGCGCCCCACGCCGTTCATGCCCCAGATTGCTGCTGAGCATTGGGTCGCCCATCCGCTCCCTCTGGAGGGGATGGTTTTGGGCAAGGTGTCAGATGTGGAAACGCCCCGCACGACGGTGACATGCACGGTGGATGCTTGGAAGCGGATGGCTCATTTGCTAGACGTTTCCTTTCTCTACTCGCCGGCCTTGCCTCTGTCTTATCATCCGGATCTGTCGCTGTTGTTGGAGACGGGGTTTCAGCGAATGTGCAAGCGGCTTGGTATCCTCACGTGGGGCGACTTGTTTTATGAAGGTGCCTTCCGTACTCAGGCTCATTTCTTCGGTTCGGCAGCTTGCTCCCCTCTAGACCTGTTCTATTTTGTCCGCCTGCGGCAGGGCATGCGCGCTCTGCTACCGGACTACCCTTCGGAGCCTGGGGTGACCCTCCCCCTCCATGTGCTGCTGGTTTCAGATGGGCGACACCTGGTGTCGAAGTTATACGGGGCTATTCGCCGACAGCGATCGGTCCCGACCAATCGAGTGCGCGAGCAGTGGGTTGCAGAATTGGGTGCTCCTATTACAGACGAGCAGTGGAAATATTGTTGCGGCCTCACGGCCAATGTCTCTTCTAGTTGTCGCCTTAAAATTATCCATTACAAGTTTGTTCAGAGGTACTACTATACCCCGGCGAGGAAACTGCGGTTTCATTTGGCGGAGGATGATAGGTGTGCCAGGTGTCGAGCGGAAGGCGCTGATTTTTTACATTTGGCTTGGAGTTGTGCGGGGGTTTTGGAATATTGGACTCAGGTTCATGAAGCCCTGCAGGTTATGGCGGAGGATGGGGTGGCGTTTGACCCCTTGGTGATGTTACTTGGCTTCTCTAAGGATGTACCTGCCTCTCACCGTAGATTTGTTGACGTGGCCCTGCTGTTGGCTAAGCGTAGGGTCGCCTGTTGCTGGGGTCGCGGTAGGGTGCCGCGCTTTCAAGACTGGGTGACTGACCTCAGTTACTGTCAGGATCAGTACAATATCTATTCTGACTTGATGCCTGTACGATGCAGACCAAGGGATTTTTGGAGTCCGCTCCAGGTGTACCTTCTGACCAGGGCGGCGCGGGACTCTGATTCTGAACTTGAGGACCGAGAGGGGATAGGCTGATGACAATGTGATGGGCTGGGATTTTACACGACACCTGCTGTTCTTACGACATCGGGGGGGGGCTGATTGTCTCCTTTTCCTGCGGGCTATTGGGGGGTGGGGGTCTCCCTCCGGGCAGGTAGTTTATCGGGAATCCAGATTGTATCCCTATGCGGCACCCTTCTATCCAGTGCTCCTCATATTTGTGTCCCCTCTGGCTCACGTGTCCTCCGCTAATGTACTGTATTCGTATTGCATTGTCTTATTGGCTCGCCTGCCCATGCTGGATCATTGTATTTTAATATCTCCTGCACATTTCGTTGCTGCTCCTTGTATTGACTGATGCCCTGCCCTGTACTTCCTTGTGTCTCCTTATTTACTTATTTTTTCTGTATGTTTTCTAGGCACTGACGTACCATCGTAATGGCCGAATGTAACTGTATGTTTTGAATGTACACTTCCCTTGTACCTGCTTGTCTCCAAATAAAGGTTTAAAAAAAAAAAAAAAAACTACGATAGATGGCAGAGACCACTCTCAGACATAGAAAACCCCCTGCAGAGAGAAAACCACCCTCCGAGACTACGTAACGCAGGAGCCCCTAGAATAAGGGAGTGGAAATGTATATAGAACCAACCAGTTGCAACAAAAGCAGACATACACTCCTTATGGGCATACTTATAACATATACCTGTATATACATTCTCAATATACATATGTTGTACATAGATGAAGTATGCAGCAGGACACGTCTTCTAGTAGTTAGGTTGTATTTATTAAGTTACTAAGAATAAGTTAAGATAAGTTAAGACACAGAGCAGTAGTTCCCCACAGCTGACCAGACCAACACAAATATGGAAATAAACCCTCCTACACACCAGACCATCAGGATACCACAAGAATCATCATCCCATCGAAAAACAAACCCTCAGTCTTCCTGAATAGGCTGGAAGGTTAACCATTGTAGGAACAAGAACGTGCTATCTATAATGGTAATATACCAAGAGTGCAACCGCACAAAGTGAAAACTATAAATATATAGATATTATCAATAAGCTGGATAGCCACCAATCATAATACAATGCAAGAGAAGTGAAGAACATCACCCATTCCAGATCAACCGTGGCAATCATGTATAAACAAACTTTACCACCTGACAAAGCTACCAAGAGGCGGTTATCCAAAAAGAATAAAAAGAAAACAGCAGCTGTAAAAACTCCAGCCATAGAGGAGGAATAAGACTATCAGGAAGGTCTATTTGGGTACAGTTGAAATAAAGTCCAAAACAGGAAAGGCCCTAACCAATCAAAGATTTCAGGTAGCCAAGTTCGAATAATATTCTCGACAAGAGATAAAGCATGACCGTCATAAAGGGAGAAAGCCCAATGAAATGGAAAGGTGGATGGCAGTGATGGAGCCACCGAAAGGATTGAGGCCAGAAAGCAATGTCCCAACCTGAAACCCAACGTACCCTTTACTAAAAAAGGGAATTACCGATCTCTTCCTCGGAGGGAAGAAAAGGAATAATAATAATAAAAAATGTGTCCATTCAGATGAAATTCACAATAAAGGTAGAAAAGGCTAACAGACCTTGAGGAACCAATCTTTATTATTTCTCCTGAGGCGGAAGCCGGGAGCCACTTTGTTGCCATATTTTAAACCTTGCTGACATCACCTGTAATTTTAAAACTTGTGTGTTTGTGTTGTGTTTACCATCGCAGCGCCGCCATCGCCCACGAGACGATTGGCCACGCCCCTCGCTACAAGCCACGCCTCTTTTGCACTATAAAGCGCCGTGCTGAACCACGAGCAGGCGTCTTTATTATTTCTCCTGAGGCGGAAGCTGGGAGCCACTTTGCTGCCATACTTTAAACCTTGCTGACATCACCTGGGATTTTAAAACTTGTGTGTTTGTGTTGTGTTTACCATCGCAGCGCCGCCATCGCCCACGAGACGATTGGCCACGCCCCTCGCTACAAGCCACGCCCCTTTTGCACTATAAAGCGCCGTGCTGAACCACGAGCAGGCGTCTTTAATATTTCTCCTGAGGTGGAAGCGGGAGCCACTTTGCTGCCATATTTTAAACCTTGCTGACATCACCTGTGATTTTAAAACTTGTGTGTTTGTGTTATGTTTACCATCGCAGCGCCACCATCGCCCACGAGACGATTGGCCATGCCCCTCGCTACAAGCCACGCCCCTTCTCTCCCCTCTTCCTATAAAAATGCTCTCCACTCGGAAGCGCAGCGGACGAGCGCAGCGGGCGCGCCGTCTGCGCGCCTAAGGCAAGCCCGTCTGCGCCCGTCCGCGACCGGGATGCGACGGGCGTGGGCCACTCTGCTCCAGCTCCCACAAGGCCCTGTGCCCTCGCCCCACTTTACACTCGTGAGATCCTGCTCAACCTAAGAGAGTATGCGCATGAAGGTCTTCTCACTTTCGCTGAAACCGCACTCCCCCTACATGACTTCGCTACTAGGGGTCTGCTCTTGGGAGGACTTTTAAACGTCAGATCACTACCAAAGCAGGCCGAAGAAATTCAACTATTGATTGACACCCATCACTTAGATGTTCTTTTTCTAACTGAGACGTGGACCCACGCCGACTGTGAAATCGAACTAGACTGGGCCTGTCCACCGGATTTCAAAATCCTACATCTCCCTAGACCCAAAGGCCGCGGTGGTGGAGTAGGTATTATCTATAGAGCCTCATGGCTCATCACCAGTCTTGACATGGATCCGGTCGTTGGGACTGAGCTCCTCGGCCTCTCCATAAAAAGTCACACTGGAGCTACCTTCACGGTAATGATCTGTTACCGCCCTCCGGGGACCTTTAACTCCCTACAACAACAATCGCTTCTTACTTCTTTCACCAACATGGCGACCTCCCATAACAAGCTGATTATACTAGGTGACTTTAACCTCTGGCCGAATGGCACTCTAGACACCGGGCTGAACAATCTACTGCTCTCCTGTGAGAGCGTGGGCCTCCAACAACTAGTCAAGGAACCCACTCATAAAGCAGGGCATCGACTTGACCTCATCTTCTCTACCCTCAGCTAGTTCACCTGAGTGATATCCTGCCTATGGGCTGGACTGATCACTCCCTTATCAAATTCTATATCACTGGTAAGGGGGACAGAAGGCAGGCTCATAGCACCCCCTCGGAATTCTCGTACAGAGACTGGAAAGCCCTGGAAAAACTGAGAACTACTGGTGCCGTTTTCCAAGTGGAGGACAGCTTCTCTCCCAATTATCCAGTAGAGGACAACTATGAGGCCCTCTGCACTAGGATATCCTCAATTACGAACTCCCATGTTCCCTTAAAAAATTGCAAACCTAAGGGTAGAGCATCAGCCCCTTGGTACGACGATTCCCTGAAGGCCCTTAAACCCGCCTGCAAACAGGCTGAGAGGAAATGGAGGCAAGGATACTCCAATACCAACAAACTTATCTGGAAAAACAAACTCCTGGAATATAAATCAGCAATTATTAAATGCAAATCCACTTACTTCTGCTCTACTATAGTTTCAGCCGCCAACAGCTTCAGAAGTATTTTCCAGATCCTTAACAACCTCACCCACCCTGACTGTGCCAAAAAAACTATCCCCCCAACACAAGCACTCTGCGACAACCTCGCACTGTTTTTTAAGGACAAAATTGAGGCCATTATCCAAAACTTGAGCACCTCCCCCTCACCGGCCCGTCAAAATGGCCCCAGGTATGATACTACCAACTATGACTCGGTCAACCCAGGGTGCCATCCCATGAACCGCCTGCGGGCATTCCCCCAATTTCTGAGGCGGATTTCGACAGCTTGGCTCGCGGAATCTCCTCGGGCTCCCCGCTTGACCCTTTACCCCCAAAAACCTGGAAGGCTTTCGGAGAGGAACTCTTCTGCACCCTTTGCAGGATCTGCAATCAATCCCTGCGCTGCGGACTTGTCCCGGCTCCCTGGAAACAAGCTCTCATTACCCCTCTACTGAAGAAACCCTCCTTGAACCCCGAGTGCCTACAGAACTATCGGCCAATCTCCCTGTTGCCTTTCCCGGCGAAAATCGCCGAACGCTGGGTGAGCTCCTGTCTCTCCAAACACCTGGAGCAGAATCACATTCTGGACGAAATTCAATTTGGTTTTCGTCCGGCCCATGGCACCGAAACAGCGGTTCTCACTGCCATGGAGGACCTTCGTATGCGTGCAGACAGGGGCCAGGCAGTAGCCCTGATCCTGCTGGACCTGTCTGCCGCATTCGATACGGTCAATCACGTGATTCTGATGAGGAGATTAAGGGAGGCGGGGGTGGACGGCACTGCGCTGCTCTGGTTTCACTCCTTCCTACGGGATAGGAAGCAGGCCGTCTCCCTTCCCCCGTTTCAATCTGCCTTCTCCCCGGTCTCTCATGGGGTGCCCCAAGGCTCGTCCATCAGCCCCATCTTGTTTAACGTTTACCTCACACCTTTGATTACGTTAATAAAATCACAGGCCATAAACTACGCTGATGACACTCAGCTCATCCTCTCGTGGGAGGGTGAAGAATCGATCCCTCTGGAATCGTTTCACGATTGTTTGAGAGATACAGCGGGCTGGCTGCACGATAACTCCCTGCAGTTTAACTCTTCCAAAACCGAGGTCTTGTTCTGTCCCGGAATCCAGAACCCCCGGCTGTTCCCAGCCGAATTTTGGCCCCCGGAAACCCCGGATAAGCCACAACCGGTAACCTCAGTCCGCAACCTCGGTGTCATGATGAACAACAAACTTAGCATGGAGACGCAGGTCCCGAAAACAGTGTCCACCTGCTCGGCCCTTCTGCGCTCCTTACGCAAGATCATGCCACTTCTCCCCTCTCAGGCAGGGGCACTAATTGCCAGGTGCACTATTCTCAGTCGCCTCGACTATTGCAATGCGATGCTGCTCGAAGCCCCAGCGGTACTACTGGATCGTCTCCAGAGAGTTCAAACAGCCGCTGCCAAACTGGCCCTCGGCTGGAATAGGAGATCCTCGGCCACAGCGGCATTGGCCGAGCTGCACTGGCTCCCCTTGAAACAGCGAGTGGCTTTTAAATAACTCTGTCTCGTTTTTAAAGCACTGCACGGAGTCGGGCCCAGCTCCCTGCAATCTATGTTCTCCTGGTACTTCCCTACCAGAGCCCTACGGTCATCCACAGCTCGCCTTGTCACAGTGCCATGATTCAACAAGGTCAGGACCGGAGGAAGATCCTTCAGAGTTGCAGCCGCAAAACTATGGAACAGCCTGCCCCTCGACATTCGCCAAACAACTGAACTTCTGCCTTTTAGAAAGCAGATCAAAACATGGCTCTTCCCCAAACTTTAAGTCTGGTACCTCGCTCAGTTGCCCCCATAACCTTCCACCTTAGGAGTTATTCTTTTTTACAGCGCCAGGATACCTGCAAGGTGACAGCCGCGCTATATAAATGTTTTAAATAAATAATAATAATAATCCCTATCACGCCCTATAAGGACGCAATAGAACCTCCGGGAGAGGATTGTAAGGAAGACCTCTGCTTCCTTCCTCAGAAAACCGGAACTATACAGTTAAAGTGACACTTTCCAGAAGGGAATCTTGGATGTAAATTAGCCACCAACCCATCAACAATGCTGAATAAGATGGCGACATCTAAGAACAACCAGACAGTAAGAAAATGCTTTGGTTGCAACCAGAATTGGTAAATGACCACTGTTTGTGGAAAGGAAGAAATATAAAGCATTCCAGATACGAGAAGAAATACATCCCCTAAGAGATGAGGAAGAGAAAAGTGACAAGGACAGTGGCACCAGACCAAAGACATCTAGAGGCAGAGGTGAGAACCGAAACATTGCATTTGACAGACCTCATCACTCAAAGCCTAATAAAGACTAGAAACAACCTGGTCAGAAAATATTCCTGCCAAACAAACTGCCATAAAAAGTCTAGGTCCAAGCTAAATCCTATCCAGCCACATATTCTGCCACCCTCCCCAATGCTTCCGATATGGAAAGAAGATAGCAATAAGGGTAAGAACACCCCATAGCTAGAAAGATAACCTACATGAAGGCTGCAGGAGAAACGGAAATGAACATATCATTTGGTGCTTGGTGTGACCACTAACACTCCATGTTCAAACACAGATAAATGAAGTCCCTACAAGGGAGCTTAAGTATACAGAGAAAGACCCCAAAGTGACCACAAGGCATACCAAGAACCATCCCTGCAGAACAGGGAACAAGTCCACCGAGCACCTGCACAACTCAGACATGGTACGCACAATAGAAAAAGTACTCGGACAGAAACCCAATCCCAGCAAAAACAACAAGAGTTTATGCTATTAGCATTGTAAATAACCATGCCTTTTATCTATGTTTTAAAAACCAACACGTAAATAAAAGGCATTGCAATTTATAATGCCAATAGTTCAAACTCTCAGAACTGCGAGACCTATTGCATTGCAAATGCTTATTTCCTAGATCTTATTAGCGCATTGAATCAGGTTTTTTTGTTTTGTCGGCTCATTCAATCTGTTTTTACGCCAACAAATTTCAGAATGGAAAATAAATGGTCTGACCAAATGTAGACTTGGCAAAGAGTTCTTATTCGTAGAAACACAAGCTAAAGCTTTTTCGGTGACAAAAAGCTTTTTTGTTTTAGGCTGGAGTGGAAAAGGCAGACAAGGAGTAATGTTTAAGCAACACGCTCAGAAGCACCTGGGGAATATATAGGCAGACCTGCATCTTGGACATGCTCACACACGAAGGAGGATGAAGAAAAATATCATTTTCAGAAAAAAAGTATTTATAGAAGCATGGAAACTAATTTTCTGTATTTTTCAACCAGAACATGATTACAAGTAAGGTGTACAACCCACTGTTAGAGTCCTTAAGATGTGTAGCATCAAAAGATGGGCTGTAAGAAAGTATCATAGTGTATTACTACCTCTGTGCGCAACTATGTGCATCATGCATCTCTGCAAAGAAAAAAGCCAAAGGAATTAATATCGGTGAACAGCTTTCACACTAGTTCCTACAGGAGAGAGACTTCACAGAATAGCTGACTCTACAGAGGTTCAATGTATACACAAAGTTGACTTTACTGTGCACGACAAGCCAACCAATCAGAAGCTAAGGCACCAGGGCAGGATCTGAAAATATATCAAATTATAGATGGGTAACTTTAAATAACATTCTCCATCGAGGGATTTCATGTGACATCGTATATGGCAAATTTGGTTCAAAATGTCCATGATGTCACTTGGAACCACATGGTGGACAGAGCCACACTGACAGTTATATGTATGATTAAATGTATTTTGTGTTTGTGCCTCCACAAAATTCCATCCTCCAGTCACCGGCTCCCCATGTGGTAGTCATGCATACAATGTCCTCATCTCCCTCAACCGTTTACCCCTTAGCTGTACTTTAAAAGCAATATGTACCCCATGAATTGCTGCCCACCACCAACACCCTGAAAATACACCGAAAAATCTTGCCACTCATTCACAAAATCAACACCTTCACCCACCCCATTCCAATGTTTAAATATTTAAAAAATATATATCTTCCATCCTGCAACACCCCTCGCAAACATTTGGAGCTATTTATCCCACCCCGCCCCAACATTTAGAAAGTCAATGCCCCTCTCCTTCACAACCTTCTGAGCCCTACCTTCTCTTCCAAAGGCAGTGTCGAAGGCTCTCCATGCCACATCAGCGAGGGGGGATTTGTGCCAACAGTGGTGCTAAACGAGACGCATCAGAAAAGAGTCTCTTCCCACATGGCATTACAAGTGACTTATAACTTCTGTGTTTTCATCTGTGACATAATAGCAGTGAATAGATTAATTTCAAATCCAGTATTAATGCTAATGGCTCCCAAAGTATAACCTACATATTTCCCATATTTTCCTAATTCTGGGGGTTGTTTTTTAAAGGGAAAATAACTTGCTGGGAACGACAGACCATCCATTTGAAGTCGGCATGCTTTGTTTATCAAACCTCTACACAGACCCTTGCATGTGTAGAATCCAAAAGACGTCCGAGTCCACGTCTTTAGGCCAGAGGCAGGACACAGACAAAGCCATTATTTACTTGACAGTCCTTAAAATAATCTATTCCACATCCTTAATTCAATCGCGGTAGGAGTTGGTTCTTCCCCAGCACCCACCGCCCCTGCCCCCAAATAGTGGCGCCCCACCACCGAGCCTCTCCTTCCACTGGTGTCCCCAGTGTACGGACACCAACGTGTAAACAAGCATTTCCAATGCAATAGGTCTCGCATAAGGAAAGTTTGAGCTAGTGGTCTTGTAAATGACAAATTTGTTATATATGTTTTGTTTTTGAAAATAGCGAAATTAATAGCTTTGTCATTTACAATGCCAATAGTTATAACTTTCGTAAATGTGACACCTAAAGCATTTGTAATGCAATATGTGTTGTATTTACGTGACTTACATGTAGTGATATTACAAATAACAATGGCTTTTAATTTTTTTCCAATAATTAATACTTAAATAAAAGTTATTGTAATTTATAATGGCAATAGCTTAAAGTTTTGTAAATAACTTTTGTGAAGATTATGTTCAGTGTATTTTATTGTGACGAAAATCCATGAACAGAAATGAAATATTAACATCTTTTTGTTACATTTGTAATGAAGCTTGAAACATTGAGAGAACATATTTGAACCAGTTGTTGTTGAATGGTTGCACAGATTGATGTGGTGGCGCGAGTGATGTTGTGATGGCGAATGAGTGATGCTGTGGTGGTGCGGAGTGATGCTGTATGCTATGCTATGCTTTGTTTTGCTATGCTATGTTTTGTTTTGCTATGCTATGCTATGTTTTGTTGTGTTTGGTATACTATGTTTTGCTATGCTATTATATGTTTTGTTTTGCTATTCTATGTTTTTTAAGCTATGCTATGTTGTGTTGTGTTTTGCTATGTTTTGTTATGCTATGTGTTGTTGTGCTTTGTTATGCTATGTTTTGTTATGTTATGCTATGTTTTGTTATGCTAGGTTTTGTTTTGCTATCCTATGCTTTGGTTTATTATACTATGCTAAGTTTAGTTTTTCTATCCTATGCTTTGTTTTGTTATGCTATGCTATGGTTTGTTGTGTTTTGTTATGCTATGTTTTGTTGTGTTTTGCTATGCTATGCTTTGTTATGCTATGCTATGTTTTGTTATGCTATGTTTTGTTGTGTTTTATTATGCTATGCTTTGTTTTGCTATGCTATGTTTTGTTATGCTATGCTACGCTTTGTTATGCTATGTTTTGTTATGCTATGCTAAGCTTTGTTTTGTTATGCTATGCTATGTTGTGTTTTGTTATGCTATGCTATGCTGTGTTGTGTTGTGTTGTGTTTTGTTATGCTATGCTATGTTTTGCTTTGCAATGCTATGTTTTGTTATGTATGCTATGTTTTGTTATGCTATGTTTTGTTGTGTTTTGCTGTTTTGCTATGTTTTGTTATGCTATGTTTTGTTATGCTATGCTATGCTTTAGTTTATGTTATGTTATGTTATGCTATGTTTTGTTCTGCTATGTTTTGTTGTGTTTTGTTATGCTATGCTATGTTTTGTTATACTATGCTATGCTCAATCTCCACGGGGCACATATCCACCCCAAACGGAGCACACGCAGTAGCTCCCATAGGGGTATCTATGCAGGAGGATGGAAAGGATCAGTCACTGGAAACCAAAATATGACGGAAACTCGTGGCCCTGACAACGAGAACTATGCCAGCCCCGTCAAACTACTTTCAAGATTCGATCCAAAAGGGGTACAGTCAAAGCACAATACGGTCCTGGCACAAGAAGTTCCTATCTCCACTCACTGTGATAAATCCAGAGTTCAAGAACAGAGAGAAATAGGGCTCCCATGCACCCAAACTCAGCTATATTCCACCGTAGCGAGTGTCTCTGCAGTTCCATCTGTACCAGTTTCCAATAATCTCTCCTCCGGGGTCACTCTCACAGGAAACGTATTTCAGTCTGATAACAGCAACTTCAGGCCCCAAGTCCTTACCCAAGTGCCAAAAGCTCAGCCGAATGACCCAAATAGGATTCCTACCATCATTCTTTTTACTCCAGAGTACGAATCAAAGGGCCCATTTGATATACTGAATAGAGGCAACTTACTACGGCTGCTTACCACCATACCAGCGCTAAATGACATATCCTCAGCCGATCTTCTTTCAATAGAATTTATAAAATCTGATAGGACTAACGGCAACGAAGCGACAAAAGCAACATGGATATTGCCTGGAATTGCAAATAAACTCTTAGAAGAGCAAAATCTCCTTAAAACGTGGGGTATTTAATCTGCCTTATACCACAACATAGGTTACCCGCTGCCCCTGCTCGAGAGACCTAAGCAGCAACTACTTACAACAACTCTGAAGACAAGGTCAGTGCTGAGAGGCGCACTGGGTGGATCTCCAACAACCGTTCAAACGACAGGGTTTAAAAATATCTCAATGTCCGCCAACCCGTATAGTACGGTTGAACACCGGCTTTTCAGAATAAGCAATACACCAAGCCACCCTCATTGACAAGGAAATCTAACGGAGTCAGGCACGCGCTCGGCCGCACCACACCTGGAACTATGCTCGTGGAACCTAAATGGCCTTAACAATAAAGTAGCTGACACTGATTTCCTACACTATGTGAAATCATTTGACATCCTTCTCCTCCAGGAAACATGGCTGGAGGAGCCGGTTCACATTGAGGGCTACATCTGCTACCATTCTCCAGCTACAAGGAAAAGCAAGTTCGGTCGGCTGGCAGGCGCCCTAGCAACTTATATCAAAATTTCAACTGTTGGTAATGTTCAGGCACTCACCACCAACTCTCCGGCCATAATCACAGTTGAGATCACATTAAATCTTGGGGAAAGAAGAAGGAGGTTCAGTTGATCAACACCTATGTTAACCCTAAAAAGAAGAAACAAGAGGCAAAGCGTCTAACGGACCACCTACACCATGTTATGACCACGCAAACCTCACCCAATTTAATCCTTTCTGGAGACTTTAACCAATGTATCTTAGGGTCATCCTTGAACAGTGACATTCAGGCCCAGTCTTACCACTGGAATATCCCAAACCAATCATTCATCAGTCAGGGCAAAATCCCCAAGCCTGCAAAGGAGCTGCTGGAAGACCTGGAACACATGGGCCTAAGGGCTCTAAATGGAAGATTTCCTGAAGATTCTCCCTCCGTGGCCTCGTTCAACTCAGGCAATGCAACCTCTACAATCGACTATACATTGGTCTCTCTTACACTTTTTCATCACGTGATGGGCTTTAAACTCGGGGACATGGGAGACAGTGAACACCGCCCTCAAGAAGTCACCTTTTGTGCCCTTCCAGACTTCATTCTTCCTAACCCAATAGGACCGCACGCCAGCCAAACCATAAACCTCAAACAAATCAAAACCTCGGTCGCAAACACGGTGGAGGTACTTCAAGCAGCAAAACGTCAATTAAACAACCTAAACTATCCTTTAGGCAACCCTGTAGCAGGCTGGGAAAAATTCACGGCTGATTTTGCAAAGAAATATTAAACAACTGTACGGCATTTTCCATCTTCTGGCTCCGGCGTTCCAATGAAGACTTCAAGCTCCCAGAAACTAGCCTTAAAAACCCACAAAAAGGCGATCAATAAATCCCTAAGACTGCTGAGGAAAAGCCCGGGGGAGGGGACTCTTCTTGCACAGCTTCATAAGCACCGGGCAGACCTCAAAAAATTGAAATGGGCAGTCAAGAGATCAATCAAAGATGACCTCTGGGCCAAACTTCACCACGATTCTAAGGGAAACAACAGTGCCCAGTTCTGGTCCACAATAAACAGACTGCTAAACCCGATGAATAGTGGAATATCATCCCACATAACTAAATCCTCATGGGAATCTTTCTTAGGAATACATTTTAACCAACAGGTCGCCATAACAAGCAAACTCCAGGTTGCTCGAGAGAGCTAAACCCCACGGATAATAACATCTCAGGAAGAAGCCACCTTTGGAACCACTGTGGTTTTACTCAGGAAAATAATCTCGAAAGGAAGAAAAGGCGGCGCAGCAGGGACAAATGGAATTCCCCTGGCCCTGTTCAAATTTGAGTCAGAATACTGGGCAGAAACGCTGACCCCCCTCTACATATCTGTCAGCCGATCTGGGCGTCTTCCTGCCTCATTGAGGGGCTCGACTATATCACCAATATATAAGGCGGGGAACAGATCATTGCCAAAAAACTACCGCCTGATAGCACTTCTGGATATTGAGGCTAAATACTTTGCGGGGCTCCTACTGATCCAGCTCCGCGAATGGGCAACAAACTTCAACTTAATCCCATCGAGCCAAACGGGATTCTGCAGAGATACGGGGACAACAACAAATCTGCTGGCAATTTCGTTACTTATCGACAAGGCAAGGATGACTAAACAGGCTCTCCACCTTTGCTTTGTGGACTTCAAGGCGGCATTCGACAATGTCAACCGGGGTAACCTTTGGAGAAAACTGGCCTCTTGGGGCATCCCCGCTCCTCTACTAAACCTTTTAATTGAACTGCATACCGACACGTGGGTCCAGATAAAGCTCGGGAATGGCACACACCTCTCTAGGCGCATCGCGACTACAAACGGCTTAAATCAAGGGTGCATTTTAGCGCCCACCCTTTTCAACTTATTCACAGCTGACCTGCCACCCGCACTAGAAGCCTGCAACGCACACGCACCACATCTGGGGGGCAAAGCGCTGCCCAGCATATCCTATGCAGACGACGTAGTCCTGGTTAGCCACATGAAAGTAGGTCTCCAGAACCTTATCAACACGCTGTACAGATATGTCGAAGCAAACCTACTAGAAGTGAATATCGACAAGACCAAAGTCCTGTCCATAACGGGGAAAAAAAAGCAGAACACTTGGTTCCTCGGAACAAAGGTTGTCGCAAACTGCTCAGAATACAAATATCTTGGAATCTTGGTCGACAAAGGAGGTCGCTTCTTAAACCAACTGGAGGCCGTCAAGAGGAGAGGTATGCTGATAGCTACGACACTTAAACAGCTAAAGTCAAACCTGAATGGTCCCACCCTTCTTCCACTGCTTCGTGTGGCGCAAGTCAAAATAGAGTCATCTATTACGTATGGCAGTGAGGCTTTAAGAGGTATTGATGCAAAACTGCTGGATACAACCATTGCAAAGGCCTACAGACTTCTGTTTAACCTTCCAACCTACACCTCACAAGCCCAGATCTGGTTAGAACTTGGACTGACCTGCCAAATGCTTGCAAGAAGGGGGTCATATATAAAGTGCTGGCACAAAATAAAGAATTCACCAGAAAACACTCTGAACCACCAGCTCCGGGAAGATTTAAGCAGCTCCTCCAAATCGCCGGCCAAAACATACTTAGAGGAGTCCCTGACTGTTACAAGCCGAAAAGAACTATGGGAAACTTAAATATTGCATGCGCAATTCAAGCATGTAGTAAACAAGTGCATAAAAAGACTCTCGCTTGTGGAAGACAAAGCAACCTTTTCCCATAGGCGCCACGCCTGGATGACTCTGTCCACATATAAATCATCCGGCCGTCAAGAATACTTTGGTTTGGGGTATGGCAGGAAAACTAAAGAAGCCTTTTTAAAACATAGGCTAGGTATTCTACCATCTATACCACATCTCCAACCTTGGCTGAGAAGGAACTGTGGGTCAAAATGTAGGCTGTGCGGCGCAGAGAACGAGGACCTTGAACACCTGCTATGCACCTGCCCGAGGCTGAAAGAGGAAAGAGTTGCCCTGCCAAAAACTGCCTTCAACGAACAAAGAATCCGCACACGCAGACAAGCAGTTCTCGCTTGTTTCGATCCAGGTCTTCCGCCATTAAATGGGAAGTTGGTGAAATTCCTGAAACTAGCTGAGCAGAAACTAACAAGCCATGAATTTGGCCCAGACCCGACTATAGGAACCATGGCCAAGACTTGACGCAATGAACAATGCTTACCCCTTATATAACACTGTTTTTAGCACAACTATTTTTATAACTATATATTCTGTGTTTAAAACTTCTTCTTAAAACTTTTATCTGTGGACATGTGCTTCCAAACATATTTTTGGAATGGTTTTAATTAACCTAATACAATAAAGTTTACTTACTATACTATGCTATGTTTTGTTTTGCTATGCTTTATGTTATGCTATGCTTTGTTATGATATGTTTTGTTATGATATGCTATGTTTTATTGTGTTTTGTTATGCTATGCTATGCTATGCTTTGTTGTGTTTTGCTATGCTATGTTTTGTTTTGCTATGTTTTGATTTGCTATCCTATGCTTTGTTTTGTTATGCTATGCTATGTTTTGCTATCCTATGCTTTTTTGTTATGCTGTGCTATGCTGTGTTTTGTTATGCTATGCTATGCTATGTTTTGTTATGCTATGCTCGTGAGTGTTTGTGAGTGTGTGTCTGTGTGAGGGTGAGTGAGGGTGAGGGGGTGTGAGGGTGAGCAGGGGTGAGGGTGTATGAGGGTGAGGGTGTGTGAGGGTGAGGGTGTGTGAGGGTGAGGGTGTGTGAGGGCGAGGGGGTGTGAGGTTGAGGGTGTGTGAGTGAGGGTGTGTGAGGGTAAGAGGGTGCGGGGTTGAGGGTGAGGGGGGTGATTGTAGGGGCAGTTTTTGTCTACAGTTAAATGTCCCAACTTTTTACAGTTGTTACAATAGGCCTTTTCTGATGGATACATCTGCCAGTGGATTCCTCACCTTGTGAATATCCCCCTGCGTCAGCAAGGTTCGGAAAATTCTTTTGTAGCACGCCGGCGTGGACGACGTCTCAGGAGCACGCACGCGACTCCGACTTACGTCACCGACTCCTTATTAGGCCTACGTCGGCGTGATGACATCAGTTCCCTTTTTTCCGCGTCGACGCTAACGGTTTCTTGGGATCTTCTGTGTTACGGATAGTTACTTTGTTACTATTGTGAACTTTTGTTCTGTATCTGCTTGGTTTTGCTGTCTTCCATCGAGATGTCAACGAAGAAGACAGGATTTAAGCCATGCGATTCATGTGGGAGGATGATGTCCATCACCGATCCTCATCAAGAATGTCTATGGTGTCTGGGTTCGGATCACGACGTCAAGGGTTGTCGATCCTGTTCAAAAATGAACCCAAAGGCTCTTCAGGAACGAGCGGCGAAACTTCTAGTTGCCAAAATTAAGGGTAAGGACGCCAAGAGACTTTGAGATCAAGATCGAGACGTACGAAGTCGAAATCGAGGTCGACCTCCCGATCGAGGTCGGCGTCAAAGTCGGCTTCGGGTCATGCTTCTGGTTCATCTAAAAAGAAGCACAAGATAAAGAAGCACAGTTCGAGACACCATTCCGGCAGGAAGTCGGACTCGAAAAAGAAGTCATCTTCTCAAAGACATCATAAGGACACGATTTCTCCCCCTCCAGTTCGTACTCTTGAAGGTGAGCCACTCCTTTACAGTCTCGGGAGCCTACACCGGCTCCGGTATTGAATCCGTCTCCAGATCCGTATCAGTCTTCGGTGCATGATGAAGGAGAAGAAGTTCCTCAGGGATCGACGACTCCGGTACGATGTCCCGAAGAACAAGAGGAACAGGAGGAGTCTAATTCGGTGCAGCCTCCTCGGGAGCAGCCGGTAGGCTCTTACCCTCAGTTTCCTGGTCCTAGTCAAGACCCATCGCATTTTCTAAATTCTATGTACGGCATTTGAAAGAGACACGTTAGTGATAGATTCCTTACCTTAGAATATTCCCAGGCGTCAGACTGGATCCGGAAATTTTTTGCGTAGCAATACCCTTGCGCATCGGTAGGCGTCGTCTGCGGCACCGCGTCCGTCGTCGGCGTCGTCTGCGGCACCGCGTCCGTCGTCGGCGTCAAGGCGCCTAAGTACTTGTCGGAGTACTTAGACGCCGCCTCCGCGTGCTGACGTCAGTTCTTAGCCACAGCTTTTTTTTTCCGCGCCAGCAAGCGCAGATCTGGAAAAAGCAGTACTTTAGTCACTTTTTGACTAGTCTTTTTTTTATCATATTTCTCGAGTCCTGCGACTCCGGACGGTGCCTAGGGATGCCTGGTTTCAAGCCCTGTGAAGATTGCGCCCGACTGATGTCGGTTACGGATCCTCACCGTCGGTGTCTCCACTGTCTCGGCATCGACCACGACGACAAGGCCTGCCTCGACTGCCGGGCCCTTACTTCGACAGCGGTCCCGCAAGCAACTCAAACTCCAGCAGTCTCCCCCCGCTGAGAGAGGTCCCGGTCCCGCAGGAGGTCGAGGGATAGGTCGCAGGGCCGGAGCCATCACAGCTCCGAGAGTCGGCATCGCTCCTCCGGGTCGAAGTCGTCGTCCGGTAAGAAACACAAGTAGTCGCTCTTCCAACTCCCCCCCATCACCCCACCCCCCCGACACTCGCGTGACGCGGCTGGGGGTTTGTGTGACGCGGCCCCGCCGGAGTCGCGGGCGTCGCGGCCTGCTCCACACCCTCCGTTTCCTGGGCCGGACACAACGCCGGGGGAGGTCGAGCAATTCCTCATGGCCATGAGGAACCTCTCTTCCCCGACAGGTTCCACAGCGCCTTCGGGCCCAGCGGACCCGTCTGGGGTCCCTAGCGGGTCGGGGGCTTCGGCCCGACGCCGTCCAGTGCTTCAGCCCCGACACCGCCGGCGCCTCTCGGGCCCGGCGCAGCAGGACCTCACTGGATCCGCTTCGGGATCTGGGTCATCGCCGGTTGACCTAACGACCTCACCGGTGCCGGTCCCACAGGGGTCACCTCCGGCGCCGTCCTCGGGCGGCGCCATCCCTGATGCCTCCCTATCTCTGGTTCCGGCATCGGAACGGCGCCGAAGGGCGCCGCTTTCGACGCCGCTTGGGGAGTTTAGCTTCTATGAACCGGCCTCATCGTTTGACAACCCTGACTATCAGGGGATGGGTGAAGAGGAGTATTGGGAGGGGTCTGAGGACCCTCTGACCCGAGAGTGTCAGTCTCAAGAGGACTGGACAGGTGGACTTGGGGATGCCAGTGGTCTGGACACATCGCCAGACACTGGCTTTGTCTCACCGCCTACCGTGGCTACGGAGGAGGGGGCAACCTACAGTGTGGTGTTGATGAGGGCAGCCAAGGCCTTGGGCCTTGAGCTCCCCGTCGCGGCCGTGAGGACTAACCTCCTCACTGAGGTCCTTAAACCGCAGTCAAGCTCGGCCGAGCTTCTGCTGCCCTTTAATGAGGCCTTGACCGACGTTCTTTTGGGTACTTGGTCCAGGCCCGCTACGGGTTCGCCCGTAGATAGGAACATGGCCAGACGCCACCGCCCGGCCCCGGGCGACCCATGTTTTCTGTCCACCCACCCCACACCCGAGAGCCTGGTCATCCAGGCTTCAAATTCCCAGACCGCATTCCCATCGGCTCCGCCGGACAGGGAATCTGAGAGGTATGAGAATTATGGTAAGAAGATATTCTCCTCCCTTAGTTTGGGACTGCGGTCTTCCAACACCGCATGCCTCTTGGGCCCCTACTCCCACTCTCTGTGGGATACGGTTGCGGAAGTGCTGCCTGAGTGTCTTTTGGAGGTACGGGCCAAACTCGGCCAGGCCCTTGTGGAAGGCCGGGATGCAGCAAAATATTCTATCCGGTGTGGGCTGGATACCACCGACTCACTAGGTAGAGCGATGGCAACGACAGTGGCGATTCGTCGCCACGCCTTGTTGAGGTCCGCCAACTTTTCGGCCGATGTCCAGAACACGCTGATGACATGCCGTTTGATGGCCTTCACCTATTTGGCGACAAGGCAGACCATGCGCTTGAGCGCTTTAAGGACTCTAGGGCTACGGCCAAGTCCTTGTTCCTCTCGGCCCTGCGCAAGCAACGGGTGCCTTTCGCTCCTTTAGTGGCCAAGGAAGGGGCGCCTCCACACGTGCTGCCAGCCACGCACCGCAGACTAACATCCAACGCGGTGGCGGCCGTTGAAATTGCGTGGAGGCGGTCGAGGACAACGGCGAGGCCAGTCTGCACTATGAACTGCTTGGAGTAGTCTGGTGCTTTTAGAATGGGTGCTGAGCACATTGCTTCTTTCAGGGTGTCAAAAGCCTTTTGGCAGATGACAGTCCAGTTTACTATCTTGGGTATTTTCTTGGAGGTGAGTTCTGTGAGGTGTGAGAAGTTGGCCTGATATATAGTGCTCACTATTCTAGTGATCACTGTGTATCATACCAAACGACCCTTATTGATGATTGGTTGTAAGTCAACCTTATAGACCAGCTATCCTGGTAGCGTGGACAAAAGCAGTCTTTAGGCTAAACTTTAGAGGGCATGTTAAGCCCGCTGTTTTACCGTCACATATACCCCTTGAACACCAAGTGAAAGGACACCACACAAGTTGTTATGAAAAATAAAGGATATTTATTTATAACAAGTCTACCCTGAACTCTATACGAGTCAGGGAGCTAAGCACAATACAAAACTCTTAAGAAAATACTACAAGTTACACAATTTACACAAATGCCCGAGGGGCACGAAAAACCATATACTCTAAAAGTGGAATGCGAAATACTAGCATGAAAGTAACAAGATCCAGAGGCTTCAGGATCGCTAGGACTACACTACTAAACACTAAGGTTAGGAGCAGGAGGCCTAGGGAGATCGGGTGCAGAGTGTGCACTCTTACGCGGGATGCGGGACAAAGTCTATGGAGGCTAGTATTTCTAAAGTTACTGTTTCCGGACGAATCCGACTAGGTAGACTAAAAACGAAAAAGGATCTGGAAACTTGGATAGTGAACCTGCGTTGGAGCACCGAAATGCTCGGGTTACCTAGCCCAGGGGCTGCGGCTGCATAGGGTTCAAAAGACGTCGGGAATCCTCGTTTTAGTCTATGGAGCCTGAAAGAAGAAGTTGCTGGCAGGCGACCAGTGAAGATGTTCGGTGTGACCCAAGCCTGGATCGGTGATGGAGACGACCTGAAAGCAGAGGGGACTCAGTTCTTAATCACTAGCCAGTGATTGTGTGGGCACCAGGATGGCACCGGATTAAGTCACCTCGACCAGGTGAGTGGGCGACGCTGGACTCTGCAGTCACACGGACCAGGAGGCGTTGTCGGCGACCAGGCTGGAGGTGCGAGCTGTCCCACGAAGGTGCCTGCTGTCGGCGATGCTGGTTTGTTTGTTCCCAGGATTGGGGCAACAAACCTTGGCAAAGGCAAGCCCACGCGGTGGAGTCAAGATGGAGTCAAGATGGCGTCTGCAGTGTAATTGTCGTGGTGCGTCGTCAGGAGGGCCACTAGCCAGCAGGCAAGTGACCGGACAACGTGGTGAGCAGCAAACAGCAGAAGGGCCCCACGCAGATCTCGTGGATGCTGGGGGGCTGGACTTCGGTGCTGGAGCTGCTCAGGGTTGGGGCTTCTCAAACCCCAGTGCACTCACTCGAGGATCCCTCGGCAGTCGTGCTGGTTAAGCGTCGTGCAGTTTCTGAAGATGGCCGGTCCCTCAGGTCTCTTCACACCCACGAATCTCAGCTGGGCTGATGATGCAGGTAGAGTTCAGAGATGCCAGGGAATCCGGGTCTCGTCGAGCTGGGCAGTCTTGATCCGAAGGATGGACGTGCAGCAAACCGCGATGCTTAGATGGTGCCTGCGGGTGCAGGGTGGCTAGTCCTCAAAGAAAGTCAAGAGTTCCTTTCGTAGAAAGTCGTTCAAGATTCAGGATGATCTAATTTGGGAAGGGGGCCCGCTCCTACCTTTATCCTAAGAAAAGGGGCTGGCACGCGACTAGGTTCTGCCCATGGGTGGGACCAGGAGGGGGGTGGTTACACCCCTCTCCCTTGTCCGGACTTTCCCCAGCTCAGGGGCTGGTGTGCCCCTGGAACTGGTTTGAGCCGGCATATGCACAGTGAGCACCGGGGTGCCACTTGCAGTCACCTTCCTCTCAGCCCTGCCTACCTGGGATACACAAAACCCTGTCTGGGATGGTGCTAGCACCGCGCCTGACAGGAAACCCTTTGTCCAAACTCTCCTCGCTGGAAGGACTCCCAGCAGCAGGAGGTCAGACTTGTGTCTGTGGTGGCAGCATCCATTATGTGATGCTGAGGCTCAAGTTAACTTTAACCGGGGTTCACAGTTACATACATGTCGTGTCCCTCTAGAAGGGTGGAATGCTAACCCCGTCGCCAGAATTGGCGAGGGGTTAGTATTCCAATTCGTATGACACCTTACTCGACATGTTTTGATAAAGCGATACCAAAGTTGGCAAATAACCGCGAGGATTATAATGCACTTAAGAGTATATGGTACGCGTTATCATGGAACAGCTATTAGGACTTGGTTCCGCAAGCTGCAGACGGGCTCAGCTCATGCCAGAGCACCATCTCACATAATTCCAAGCACTCTGCCTTCAGGATTGTTAAGGCCTGCCATAGGAGTGACTGATAGGAATACATGTGTCCATTTTAGGGTTAGATATAGGGATGCTATATCTAAAGCAAAGGGTGATTACACCACCTTGCCCCAGCTGTCGTGCAGCCAGTTGTGTCAGATTTGGATGGCCAGCCAGGGGTGGCATAATACATGCTGCAGCCCCTGGTAGGCCCTGGGTACACCTATGCCCTGGATACCTAAGGTATGCTGTACAGGGACTGATAAGGTGGCCCAGTACCAATTTGTAAATGCACCTAAGGTACATGTGAGTCAATTTAGAGAGAGAACAGCTAGGCTGTGGGTCTGATTAGCAGGCCCACAGCCAGGGAAAGTCGTAAACCAGTGAAGCAAAAAGCAAAAATCGGGGGTGACCATAGGATTGCAGACCCCACTCTCCTACATAACCCCCCCACCCCCCACCCCCCCAAACCTAGGGACATTAAACTAACCTTGACCAGGTGAGTCTTCTTGTTCTAAGTGGAAGTACCGGGAGAGACCATCTGCATTACCATGGTCAGTCCCTGGGCGGTGCTCCACTGTAAAGTCCATCCCCTGTAGGGAAATGGACCACCTAAGAAGTTTGGGATTTTCACCCTTCCTTTGATTTAGCCATAAGAGGGGCTTATGGTCGGTCTGAATCTTGAAGTGAGTGCCAAACAAGTATGGCCTCAACTTCTTCAGGGCCCAAACCACAGCAAAGGCCTCCCTCTCTATAGCTGACCAACGTTTCTCTCTAGGGGTCAGCCTTCTACTTATAAAAGCAATGGGCTGGTCATGACCATCAATATTCAGTTGAGAAAGAACAGCTCCCACACCCAACTCAGAAGCATCTGTTTGGACAATGAATGGCTTGGAGTAGTCTGGACTCTTGAGAATAGGTGCAGTGCACATGGCCTGCTTTAGGTCATCGACTGCCTTCTGACAGCTAGCTGTCCACTGAACTTTTCTTGGCATTTTCTTACTTGTCAGGTCATTAAGTGGAGTCACATTGGTTCCATAATTTCTGACAAATTTCCTATAGTAACCAGACAGGCCCAAGAAAGCTCTGACCTGAGTCTGGGTGGTTGGAGGAGCCCAGTCCTTTATGGCAGGTATCTTGCTCTCCAAAGGTTGAACTTGGCCTCCACCTACAAGGTGGCCCAAGTATACAACTTGACTCTGCCCTATCTGGCACTTGGTAGCCTTGATAGTGAGGCCTGCCTTTTGCAGGGCCTCTAAAACTTTCTTCAGGTGGATCAGGTGATCCTCCCAGGTGGAGCTAAAGACAGCAATATCACCTAGATATGCTGCACAGAAGTCATCCAGCCCAGAGAGAACTTGGTTCACCAACCTTTGAAAAGTGGCAGGTGCATTTTTCAGACCAAAGGGCATCACCACAAACTGGTAATGACCTCCTGGGGTTGAAAATGCTGTTTTGGCCTTAGCATCCTCAGCTAACCTGATTTGCCAATAACCAGCTGTCAGGTCAAATGTACTCAAGAATTTGGCAGAAGCCAATTTATCTATGAGTTCATCTGCTCTTGGTATTGGATGGGCATCTGTCTTAGTGACAGCATTGAGACCCCTGTAGTCTACACAAAACCTCATCTCTCTCTTACCATCTTGGGTGTGAGGTTTAGGCACTAGAACTACAGGACTAGCCCAAGGGCTCTCTGAGGGTTCAATGACTCCCAATTCCAACATCTTTTGTACTTCTTTCTTGATACAGTCCCTGACGTGGTCAGGTTGCCTGTAGATTTTACTCTTTATAGGCAGACTGTCACCAGTGTCCACCTCATGGGTGCACCAGTTTGTCTGACTGGGTGTCAGAGAGAACATTTGTCTGAAGGATTGAAGAACCTGTTTACAATCCTCTTGTTGATGCTCAGAGAGGCTGTCAGAAAAGACTACACCATCTACTGACCCATCATCAGGGTTCTGAGTGAGCAGGTCTGGGAGAGGGTCACTCTCTTCCTCCTGTCCCTCATCTGTGGCCATGAGCAAGCTCATTGCCTCCCTGTCGACAAATGCCTTGAGCCTGTTCACATGAAGTACTCTGTGAGGGCTCCTGGGAGTTTCAAGGTCAACTAGGTAGGTGACCTCTCCCTTTTGTTCAATAATGGTGTAGGGTCCAGACCATCTGTCTTGGAGAGCTGCTGGGGCCACTGGCTCCAACACCAACACCTTCTGTCCTGGGTGATACACAGTCAGGACAGCCTTTTGGTCATGCCAAGCTTTTTGGAGTTCTTGGCTGGCCTCCAGGTTTTTAGATGCCTTTTCCATGTACTCTGCCATCCTGGAGCGGAGACCAAGTACATAGTCCACTATGTCTTGCTTAGGCTTTTTGAGAGGTCTCTCCCATCCTTCCTTCACAAGACACAGGGGCCCCCTTACAGGATGCCCAAACAGAAGCTCAAAAGGGCTGTAGCCAACCCCCTTCTGTGGGACCTCTCTGTAGGCAAATATAAGGCAGGGTAAAAGGATGTCCCATCTTCGCCTAAGCTTTTCAGGTAACCCTTTTATCATCCCTTTGAGGGTCTTGTTGAACCTTTCAACAAGCCCATTGCATTGTGGATGATAGGGAGTGGTGAACTTGTAGTTGACACCACACTCTTTCGACATAGCAGTCAAGTATCCTGACATGAAGTTTGCACCTCTGTCAGAGACAACCTCCTTAAGAAACCCCACTCTAGTGAAAACTGAGAGTAGGGCCTTGGCCACTACAGGAGCTGTAGTGGTCCTAAGGGGAATAGCTTCTGGACACCTGGTGGCATGATCCACTACCACCAGTATAAATCTGTGCCCAGATGCTGTTGGGGGGTCCATTGGTCCAACAATGTCAATCCCCACTCTTTCAAAGGGTACCCCCACCACAGGTAGTGGTATAAGGGGGGCCTTTGTTGTGCCACCTGATTTGCCACTGGCTTGACAAGTGACACATGAGCGACAAAACTCCTTAGTGTCCTCAGACATATGGGGCCAGTGAAAGTGTGGGACAAGCCTGTCCCAAGTCTTGTTCTGGCCTAAGTGACCTGCAAGGGGAATTTCATGGGCCAAGGTGAGAAGGAAACCTCTCAGAGACAAGGGGATGACCAGCCTCCTGGTAGCACCAGGCTTGGGGTCTCTTGCCTCAGAGTAAAGGAGTCCATCATCCCAATACACTTTATGGGCACCTGTGGCATTCCCTGCAGCCTCAGCAGCAGCTTGCTGTCTGAGGGGTTCAAGAGATGGACAGTCTAATTGTGCTTGGCTCAAGTCTGCCCTGGAAGGTCCCCCTGTCCCAAGAAACTCAACCTGGTCGGGTTCAAGTTCTTCTAGGACAGTTCCTTCTGGGGTCTTTGGGTCAGTCTCCTGTGAGAGCTGATCCTCAGCTTGATTCAAGGGGGAAGGCACAGCCTTAACCCTACTGCTCTCTCTCTTGGTTAGTGTCTGGTCCATTGTTCCAGGATCCAGCACTAGTTCAGCTGGGCATTTCTTGGCCTGTGACCTAGTCACAGCAAGGACATGTGCTGACAAACCTAGCATCTCCACATGAGTCCTATACTCCACGTCTGACCATAGAGAGGATTCCAAATCATTGCCCAAAAGACAGTCCACTGGGAGGTCTGAACTTACAACAACCCTTTTGAGGCCATTTACCCCTCCCCAGGAGAAATTAACAAGTGCCATACTATGGTTGGTAGTGACATTGCTAGCATTGGTCACTAGGTAGTCTGAACCTAGTATTACCTCATCAGGGTCCACAAAGTTTGGTGTCACCATAGTGACACTGGCACAAGTGTCCCTGTAGGCCTGAGCCAATTTTCCATTGATCAAAGGTGTCTGTCTATACTTGCCCAGAGTACTGGGACTTATTGTAGGGGTCAAATCCATGTCCCCAGTACAAACAAGAACAGCCTGGGTAGGTACTCTGACTAGGTCAGAGCCTGCCTCAGATACCAGTGTCAAACCCACTAAAGTCTTAGTGGGAACACTACCACTACTAACTGAACTAGGGGTTGCAGGTGCCTTAGGGGCAGTAGTGGTAGGAGCTGGGCCTTTCTTGGTGCAATCACTAAACCAGTGAGTATTACTTTTACGGTATTGGCACCAGGGTTTCTTCTGACCATTGTTCTTCTTTTTCTGGGAGTTCTGGGACCCACCCTCCTTAGATTGTTGGGGCCCTGTTGAAGACTTCTGGTCATTTTGTTTACTCTCATTACCCTTCTGGTCTGCTTTCTTCTGGCCACCACCCTGGTTCTGGTTCTGCTGCTTGACCCTTGTCCTGACCCATCTGTCTGTCTTCTTTCCCAATTCTTGGGGAGAGGTCAGATCTGAGTCAATAAGGTGCTGATGCAACAACTGATTTTGACAATTACTTAAGTTTTGTTCTCTCATAATTAAGTTATACAATCCTGTATAATCAGTAACTTTACTTCCCAGTAACCAGCCTTCAAAAGCCTTAGTGGCACAATCTACAAAGTCAGCCCAATCCTGAGACTGAATTTTCTGGGTGTCTCTGAACAGCAACCTGTACTGCTCGGTTGTTAGGCCACACCCATCAATCAGTGTATTCTTCAGGACTTGGTAATTGTTAGCATCCTCAGCTCTAG
The DNA here is from genome assembly GCF_964263255.1 of Lissotriton vulgaris. Classification (NCBI taxonomy): domain Eukaryota; kingdom Metazoa; phylum Chordata; class Amphibia; order Caudata; family Salamandridae; genus Lissotriton; species Lissotriton vulgaris. Next base: position 904,303,565 of record NC_141687.1, read on the forward strand.
TAGTGAGGAGCTTATCTCTACCTTTGCCTTCAAAGGAGAGCCCCAAAATAGCTGCCCACTGACTCTGGGGGATGCACTGGACAGTGCAGGCCCTCTCCAAAGCAGTCATCCATTTGTGTATGTCATCCCCTTGTTTAAAGGGGGGCACTATTTTACTCAGGTGTCTAGTATCAAAACTCCTGTCTTTATTTCTAGGGATAATGCTGCCACCAGTCGGGTCTGTCCCACTCAATTTCTGCTCTCTAGCAAAGGCAAGTCTCTCTTTGGCAAGGGCAAGTTCTTCCCTCTCAATCCTCAGATTGACTTCCCTCATCTTAGCTTCATGCTCTCTTCTCTGAGGGGATGTCATCCCTCTGTGAGAAGATGCCTGAGAGCCATTGCTATGAATGGATCTGTTAGAGCCTCTGGAGAGAGACCTAACTCGTCCATTCCCAACGTTAAGCCTGCCTGAGAGTGGGCCTGGGGGTCCCCCAAGTCCATTTTCATGGATGCTTAAGTTGGTCCTGGTGAGCCTTCTGACTACTACCTGACCTTTGTCTGCCTCATCCCCTGACAACGCCTGTTCCTCTTCCTCCTCTTCACTTTCTGTTCCATTGAGGTTGAGGTCAGGGTCCCCAAGGGTTCCCTCTAAGGGGGGCATGCTCCCATCTGGATTAGGGGGGCCTGTGTTAGAAGCCCTCCTGGCATCATAAGTCTCTAAGAGACCTATCAGAAAAGGAGTGGTAGGGTTAGAACCCTGTTTTAGCTTCCTGGAGGTACACAGTTGTCTCATCTCCTGGAAGCTAAGAGCTGCATATCTTGACATGACCTGTGGAGGGTCAATGACCACTAGGGGAGTCTGTGAAGATTCTCCTTGGTCAGACATGCTTTCTAGTGAGGTGTAAGTGGTGCAGTTACCTACACTATGGGTTTACCTACTGATCCCTTGCTAAGAGTTGTAGTAAGGGTGTGCTAAGCCCTGTTACACTACAACAGCTGGTTCAGTAGAACTCAGAGTATTCTAAGCTAAGTTATGTGTACCTGGGTACTTATGTGATCTTTCAAATGATATTCTTAGGATACGTGCGAGGTAAAACAACAGCAAGCTCAAATCCCAACCGCTGCACACCAATGTGAGAAGTTGGCCTGATATATAGTGCTCACTATTCTAGTGATCACTGTGTATCATACCAAACGACCCTTTTTGATGATTGGTTGTAAGTCAACCTTATAGACCAGCTATCCTAGTAACGTGGACAAAAGCAGTCTTTAGGCTAAACTCTAGAGGGCGTGTTAAGCCAGCTGTTTTACCGTCACATATACCCCTTGAACACCAAGTGAAAGGACACCACACAAGTTGTTATGAAAAATAAAGGATATTTATTTATAACAAGTCTACCCTGAACTCTTTATGAGTCAGGGAGCTAAGCACAATACAAAACTCTTAAGAAAATACTACAAGTTGCACAATTTACACAAATGCCTAAGGGGCACGAAAAACCATATACTCTAAAAGTGGAATGCGAAATACTAGCAGGTAAGTAACAAGATCCAGAGGCTTCAGGATCGCTAGGACTACACTACTAAACACTAAGGTTAGGAGCAGGAGGCCTAGGGAGATCGGGTGCAGAGTGTGCACTCTCACGCGGGATGCGGGACAAAGTCTATGGAGGCTAGTATTTCTAAAGTTACTGTTTCCGGACGAATCCGACTAAGTAGACTAAAAACGAAAAAGGATCTGGACACTTTGTGGTAAATTAATTTTACCGTATCATTTTTCCATATAATTAAAAGTCATAAGGATAGCTCAATCAAATGAGAGGCAGAGTCCGTGGTATCTGAGTCATACGGGCTTTAATGAAATGCTTCGAAGCATGGGACATCGGGTTCCATCACCACTCAGGTTCAGGAAGGGACATTCAACGTTTTATTAGCATCACACATTATATATAGTAAAACAGTATACATGGAGTCAATACAGTAGGCGTAACAGGTGAAAAGAGAGAGATAAGAACACATGTGCGTAACAGGAGGCGTGTAAGAAGGCGTACACATGGGCGTGCACTGGACATGTCAGAGAATCGTCACATGAAACGTCACATATGGGTGGATGCTTTAGAGAAAGTTTGCAGGATCAGCAGAAACTTATGACCTGGATGCGCGCGCAACTGAGCATGACGTGTAACCGGGGAGAGCTGGGGGTTTTGACTTTTGCACGAGTAGAGGAGACTAATGTCTGGGATGTCAGAACGACCTGCACTTAAAACATATCTGATATCTCATGTTTGGAGGATGTAGTGTCTGGAGTAAAAGGTCTCTCGGGCAGGGGCCGTTCATCACTGAATGCTAGTGCGTGCATATGGATCTTCATGTAGAGTGTGGGGGCCATGGGCCTACCATGGTAACGAGAGCAGTAAATTACTTGCATGAAGACAGGGAGGCAGGGCCCTTTGCTCTGCAGCCGGGAATATGTTTACCTATTTCACTAGACTGGAATGTGTTTTCGAGGAGGCTGAGCAGATAACTTGTAGGTAAAACATCGTCTTGGCAAGCGAACCAGGCCGAGCCGGGCACTGCTCGTCTGAAGCAGGAAGTAAGGCAGAGGTCAGGGATGCATACCTAAACGGCAGCTTTCAGAGGCATAAAAGAACTTGGAGCCTCGATTAAGGGTCTGGCTCGACTGGGCCAGAAAAACATGGCAGGAAAACGTGTGCGAGATTCAAAAGTGCACCATGTAAAGACGTTGGCACCATAGGCCTAGAAGCCTAATTAACGGGATTTCCATGCATGACTGGATAGCTGACATGTTAACGTTGGACGCAAATGTATTTGCGTCTTTCTAGCATGAACAGGAAAGAAGTTACACGACATACAAGGAACATGGGTGCATGGATAGGGTGTGAGTGGGGGACACATTGGCTACCTGAAAATTTCTATTACCTCAACTTGGATAGTGAACCTGCGTTGGAGCACCGAAATGCTCGGGTTACCTAGCCCAGGGGCTGCGGCTGCATAGGGTTCAAAAGACGTCGGGAATCCTCGTTTTAGTCTATGGAGCCTGAAAGAAGAAGTTGCTGGCAGGCGACCAGTGAAGATGTTCGGTGTGATCCAAGCCTGGATCGGTGATGGAGATGACCTGAAAGCAGAGGGGACTCAGTTCTTAATCACTAGCCAGTGATTGTGTGGGCACCAGGATGGCACCGGATTAAGTCACCTCGACCAGGTGAGTGGGCGACGCTGGACTCTGCAGTCACACGGACCAGGAGGCGTTGTCGGCGACCAGGCTGGAGGTGCGAGCTGTCCCACGAAGGTGACTGCTGTCGGCGATGCTGGTCCCAGGATTGGGGCAACAAACCTTGGCAAAGGCAAGCCCACGCGGTGGAGTCAAGATGGCGTCTGGAGTGGACCAGGAGGGTCGGGGTGCTCCTCTTTTGGAAGGGAGCAAGGGCCAGTCTGGAGAAACCAGACCAGCGGTGTAATCGTCGTGGTGTGTCGTCAGGAGGGCCACTAGCCAGCAGGCAAGTGACCGGACAACGCGGTGAGCAGCAAAGAGCAGAAGGGCCCCACGCAGATCTTGTGGATGCTGGGGGGCTGGACTTCGGTGCTGGAGCTGCTCAGGGTTGGGGCTTCTCAAACCCCAGTGCACTCACTCGAGGATCCCTCGGCGGTCGTGCTGGTTAAGCGTTGTGCAGTTTCTGAAGATGGCCGGTCCCTCAGGTCTCGTCACACCCACGAATCTCAGCTGGGCTGATGATGCAGGTAGAGGTCAGAGATGCCAGGGAATCCGAGTCTCGTCGAGCTGGGCAGTCTTGATCCGGAGGATGGACGTGCAGCAAACCGCAATGCTTAGATGGTGCCTGCGGGTGCAGGGTGGCTACTCCTTAGCCACAAGGGAGAGTCCTCAAAGAAAGTCAAGAGTTCCTTTCGTAGAAAGTCGTTCAAGATTCAGGATGATCTAATTTGGGAAGGGGGCCCGCTCCTACCTTTAACCTAAGAAAAGGGGCTGGCACGCGACTAGGTCCTGCCCATGGGTGGGACCAGGAGGGGGGTGGTTACACCCCTCTCCCTTGTCCGGACTTTCCCCAGCTCAGGGGCTGGTGTGCCCCTGGAACTGGTTTGAGCCGGCATATGCACAGTGAGCACCGGGGTGACACTTGCAGTCACCTTCCTCTCAGCCCTGCCTACCTGGGATACACAAAACCCTGTCTGGGATGGTGCTAGCACCGCCCCTGACAGGAAACCCTTTGTCCAAGCTCTCCTCGCTGGAAGGACTCCCAGCAGCAGGAGGTCAGACTTGTGTCTGTGGTGGCAGCATCCATTATGTGATGCTGAGGCTCAAGTTAACTTTAACCGGGGTTCCCAGTTACATACATGTCGTGTCCCTCTAGAAGGGTGGAATGCTAACCCCGTCGCCAGAATTGGCGAGGGGTTAGTATTCCAATTCGTATGACACCTTACTCGACATGTTTTGATAAAGCGATACCAAAATTGGCAAATAACCGCAAGGATTATAATGCACTTAAGAGTATATGGTACGCGTTATCATGGAACAGCTATTAGGACTTGGTTCCGCAAGCTGCAGGCGGGCTCAGCTCATGCCAGAGCACCATCTCACATAATTCCAAGCACTCTGCCTTCAGGATTGTTAAGGCCTGCCATAGGAGTGACTGATAGGAATACATGTGTCCATTTTAGGGTTAGATATAGGGATACTATATCTAAAGCAAAGGGTGATTACACCACCTTGCCCCAGCTGTCCTGCAGCCAGTTGTGTCAGATTTGGATGGCCAGCCAGGGGTGGCATAATACATGCTGCAGCCCCTGGTAGGCCCTGGGTACACCTATGCCCTGGATACCTAAGGTATGCTGTACAGGGACTGATAAGGTGGCCCAGTACCAATTGGTAAATGCACCTAAGGTACATGTGAGTCAATTTAGAGAGAGAACAGCTAGGCTGTGGGTCTGATTAGCAGGCTCACAGCCAGGGAAAGTCGTAAACAAGTAAAGCAAAAATCGGGGGTGACCATAGGATTGCAGACCCCACTCTCCTACATGAGGGAAGTCACAATGGACCCATATCCCTTCATAAACTTCCAGTAGTATCCAGTCAAGCCAAGAAATTCCCTGACATGGGTCTGGGTTGTTGGAGCTGCCCAGTCCATGATACTATGGATCTTGGGCTGTAAGGGTTGGACATGGCCTCCACCAACAAGGTGGCCCAGGTACACCACAGTGCCCTGCCCTATCTTGCATTTGGATGCCTTGATAGTCAGTCCTGCAGATTGCAGGGCTTGTAGAACCTTCCCAAGGTGATCAGGTGATCCTGCCAGGTGGAGCTAAAGACCGCAACATCATCAAGATAAGCTGCACTAAAGGACTCCAATCCAGTCAGGACGTGGTTCACAAACCTCTGGAAGGTGGCAGGTGCATTCTTTAACCCAAAAGGCATTGCAGTAAACGGATAATGTCCATCAGGGGTGGAGAATGCTGTTTTCTCTTTGGCTCCTGGGGCCATGCCAATCTGCCATTACCCTGCAGTTAAGTCAAAGGTACTGAGGAATTTGGCTGCCCCTAACTTGTCTACCAACTCGACTGCTCTTGGAATGGGGTAAGCATCTGTCTTGGTGACAGAGTTGAGTCCTCTATAGTCCACACAGAACCTCATCTCTCTCTTTCCACCCCGTTGATGAGGCTTGGGGACCAGAACCACTGGGCTAGCCCAGGGGCTCTCAGAGGGTTCAATCACCCCTATCTCCAGCATCTTGCTGACTTCAGCTTTGATGCTTTCCTTGACTTGGTCTGATTGTCGATAGTTTTTGTTTTTGACAGGGTTACTGTCACCAGTGTCCACATCATGGGTACACCAGCTGGTCAGACCAGGGATCAAGGAAAAGATACTAGCAAACTGTTGCAAGACTTGCTTGCAGTCAGTCTGCTGTTGGGTAGAAAGGGTGTCTGAAAAGAGCACTCCATCCACTGACCCATCTTTTGGGCTGGAAGAGAGGAGATCAGGGAGAGGTTCACTCTCTGCTTCCTGTTCCTCGTCAGTCACCATCAGCATGGTGAGGTCAGCCCTGCCATTGTAGAGTTTAAGGCGGTTCACATGGATAACCCTTTTGGGTGAATCAATGGAGAAAACTACCTAGGCAGTAATAATGAATTTGAGCACACAATACGAAAGGACCAACACTGAGAATGAACAGCTTCCAATTAAAAACATAAGTTTATTACAGTCACATAAACAATCGCTAAAAAATACATTTCATAAAAAGTTGAATTTACATTAATCATAACATAAAAATTCTTGAACATAGAAGAATGAGTTGTTTGTCCATAAGTTTATTACAGTCACATAAACAATCGCTAAAAAATACATTTCATAAAAAGTTGAATTTACATTAATCATAACATAAAAATTCTTGAACATAGAAGAATGAGTTGTTTGTCGACGCGTTTCGGTGGCCAGCACCTTTCTCAAGACAATATTACAACTATCTGAAAATGAAATGATGTATAGTATTAATTAAGTCATTCTGAATTATTACATTAATAAAAAATTAACGGAAACACTGTTCAAAGGTCTCAGGTCCTAAATCTCTCCTAAACACAGTTAATAACTAAGAAAAATTGAAAAACATAAAATCATATATCATGACCTCTTTTATAGCCTGCTACTGTTTTGTATAGTTAGTAGCCACAGTCTCTTGATGTGATGACTTGTGGATTATTAGTCACATTGTTTTGTTCTTCATGGTATAGTCATCATTTTTATACAATAAATCATGTCTGACAATGACTAATCTATAACAAAAATAATAATTTTTTTATATTGGCCTACGTGTCAAATAAGAAGAGTATTCATCACTAGCATCCACAATCGATCCTATATGATTTTTAGAATATAATGCATAGGATGACAGATATAATGAAATTTCTGATAGATAAACTAGGAACAAGTCTGATTACATTATGATATTTTATGATCCTAAATCCAGTCAGCATTGTATAGCAGTGATTGACAAGCGAACACTAAAAGTTAACAATAATCCTAAATATTAGAGTTAAGAATATAATTCAGAGAAGAGCAGATAAAGAATTGAATGGAGAATAGAAAGGAAAAACTAAATCTCATAAGTCTTTATTCTAAATTAAAAAGCTTTTGTATTTTCTACTAATTATTCTTAGAGTCTTAATAAGTTCTATCACCTGGAAATTTTTATTCTTACTAGAGTATCTGACACAGAGAACGGTTTTCCTATTTATGAATATCTATATGTATATATAGATAATCTTCTTATGATTACGGTGGGAATATCGCTCACAGGTGTTGTTATGTACATACATCTATTTTACACTTACCACAGGTAAAAAGGGACTTCAAAAATAAGTGATGATTATGATGTTAGAGAGGTTTCATCTACTATTCTGAACCGGAACACATGTGTTTCCAAACTAGTTCTGTAATGTTGATGACTACAAATAAAAAACACAATTAATAATACAGATATATGTGAATATACTGCATGCAATACTATCTGTAGATGGGTAATTGAGATATAAAGAGGGCAACTAACCTATTTTGTAGACTTGTCAGTTCTTATGATCTGTTTCTAATGGATATTTCAGTCTGTTTTTCTTGGATAAAACTTTGCCTAAATAATAATGAGAGATATACCTCTTATGATATGCTTTGATATAGGCTGAGTCTTATAGTTATAAGGACTATGCTAAGGAAAATAATACTTAATTGCTCTTCTTACCCAATTGAGAGCTTTAAAAAATGTCGCCTCCACACTATAAATATATGTTAATTAGGTCTCGAAGCCTTAGATGCCAGCGATATCTGATGACTGAAACAATAAGTAACGGAAATATCAGTACGGAGAATCTATTAGGGTAGCTACAAACAACAGGAATTATATGCTCTATTAAATGCTTACCGGGCTTGTTGACAATAGGTGACCGTCACTAATAGGGGGTCAAAAGCTGATAATTACTTGCTATGTATACGTACATACACGTCTGATTCCTTTAAAGACAAAAAAATGCTTGTTATAGTCTAGGACAAGGATATGTCTAGGACGGAGTCTAGTCTAACAGATGAGCTAGCAAGAACTCTGAACATACCGTTGTATGTAGCCTGTATTCTTCTAACTTTTCTTCAATATGGAAAGAAGAAGTTCGAGCTTGTAGATAAAAATAATGCAGCTTTAATTATTCCTGTAGGGCAAAATGAATACCTAAGTTATAACGAGGCTAGATGATGTCTGTTGCTAACGCGTGCTAATCCCTATTTCCTAATAACATACCTTTCGATTCTGAAGAAGAAGAAGCGCGGAGGCGAACGTCTGCTTCGGGCGTAGTCCCGGGATAAAGTGAACGAGTGGTGCGGTGCGCGCGTATGTAAGTGACCACCGCTGCCGTTAATTGGGCTACTCCTGACGTAATGAGGTCATGGAACGAGAAGAGAGACTATGAGCTACTCGTAAGGGACAATTACGTTCACGCTGTGGCTGTGAAAAGAATCTCTACACTTAACTTAACTTATGTTGATAAAAATAGAAGACAGGCTGAAATCTGCTAATCCGAACTCTTGCTGTTTTAGACATACTAACAATCTAAACTACTATATATTACGATATAATCGCTAATATATATTTAAAAAAGGAATAACCTAAAATGAATGGAAAACAAATGAGAAATTTCTCGATACAGTAAACGAAAGCTATCTTCCTAAGTAATTTGAACGGAGTACAGGAGGAGGTAATCTAAAATGAATGGAAAACAAATGAGAAATTTCTCGATACAGTAAACGAAAGCTATCTTCCTAAGTAATTTGAACGGAGTACAGGAGGAGGTAATCCCTTGTTCTCATATAGAATTATATTTAAAAAATTGCGTTCTCCCACGGGATTTCACTATTCAATCCCTCGCGAAATGTGTTGAGAGAAAAAATCCAGAAGACTTCGCGTTTTTTGCGTATTGCCTCACCTCCTTTGTCATCAGCAGTGTTAATTTTTTCTAATATGCGCCAAGTAAAATCATTCGGACCATGGCCATGATCTAAGAAATGTTTCACAATAGGTGCATTCATTTTTTTGGTTTTGACTGCAGAACGATGTTCTGTCAGTCTTGTCTGTATTGCACGAGACGTTTCACCTACATATCCTTGAGAGCATGGGCATTTCAAGAGATATATGACATTAGAGGTTCTGCAATTGTACATCTCTTTAGCATTGGCTGTATACCCATTATGTGTAAAGGTAACTCCTGTGTATATATTTACACAGGATTTGCAACTTGAACAAGGAAAGGTACCTTTAACAGGGTTGTCTCCAGTAAGAGATTTCTGCACCATATGATGAGAGTCTACAGGTCTTTTAATTCTGGAGTGAACAATATGATCTCTAATATTTTTGTTACGCCTATGGGCAAAAAGAGGTTTTTCAAGTTTGATAGCTCCATTGCTGTTCAAGATGTGCCATGAGGAATTGATGACCTGTTTAACTTTCGCGTTGACTGTTGAATGACGTGTGATGCAGACTAATTTGTTCGCTTCTGTCTTAGATTTAGTTCTCAGCAGACAGTCTCTGTCATAGTACCGTGCTCTTTTATACGAGTCTCGCACTAGTCTGTGAGGGTAGCCGCGGTCTAAGAATTTTTGTCTCATCCCTGCTGCCTGTCTATCAAAATCTGCGAGGCTAGTACAATTTCTCCTTACTCTCAGAAATTGAGAGAACGGGATGCTTTGTCTTTGATTCCTTGGATGGAAGCTTCGAAAGTGTAGGAGAGTATTCCTGGCTGTTGGTTTTATAAAAAGATCTACTTTCAGTTTTCCTTCTTCATGGAGAATCCAGATATCTAAAAATTCTAACTTCTCCGAACTAATGTGGGAAGTAAATTTAAGATTGGGGTCACATGTATTTAGCCATGCCAGGAAATCATCCAAAGTCTCTCTCCCATCGGTCCAGACAAAGAAGATGTCGTCTATATATCTGGACCAATGGGAGACGGACTCGAAGTAGGGCGCTACTTCATTATGAATATGGCGAGCCTCGAATTCAGCCATGTAGATATTAGCTACAGACGGTGCCACTGAGGCCCCCATGCTGACTCCTTTTGTTTGTCTAAAGAGTTTATGTCCAAATTCAAATATGTTCTCAGTTAGGACTATGCGAAGACATTGCAGCAAAAAGGTTTTAGGGCAAGAGACAGAGTAGAGGTTAATGAACCATTCTACTGCTGTGAGAGCCTCTCTAATGGGAATATTACTATAGAGAGACTCTATATCAAGAGTGACGAGGAGATCTCGTAATGGGTTGAACCTTATGCTTTCCACTTTATTAATCATCGCACTGGTATCTTTAATGTAGGATGGAACATTCGGTATGTAGGGACACAAAAAGCTATCCACATATTTAGATAGTGCCTCTGTGGGTGTGCCTATTGTAGAGACGATAGGTCTGTAAGGGGGATTTTTTTCGTCTTTGTGAATCTTTGGTTGTCCATATATGCAGGCAGTCTTGCCCGCATTGGTGTTTAGATAATCAAACTCTTGGGCATTGATTTCACCATTTTCTAGGGCTCTGGTAGTTATTTGACGAATGTCTTTAGTTATTTTGTTAATGGGGTTATGCCTTTCAGGCTGGTAAAAGGTTTGATCTTCTAGCATTGTAAGCATATTGCTCTCATAAATTTTGGAGTCAAATACTGCTATTCCTCCACCCTTATCACAGCTCTTGATTGTGATAGATGGATCCGAGGCAAGTGCATGTAGGGCATCATGTTCTGATTTATCCATATTGTAAATGGGTTTCGGAATGAAACGAATGGTTTTTTCAAGTTTTTTGAGAACAACCAGCTCAAATGCTGCTACCTCTGGTCCGATCTGATCAAGGGAAGGGCTGAATGTGGATGGAAGTCTTAGAGTGGGAGGTTCTGATGATAACAGATCAACTGCTTCATTTTGGAAGAACTTTTTTAATCGGATCTTCCGAAAGAAAGATATTATGTCACTATATAACTCAAAAACATTCGTGTTACAATGGGGAACAAACGATAGTCCTTTCGATAGAACGTTGACACTAGATTCATTTAGAGGGGTACTAGAAAGGTTAAATATGGGAATTACATCCCTGGTTTCCAGTACTGTCTGCTTCTTGTCTCTCTTACAAACTGAGGCTCAAGGGAGAACAAGGGATTACCTCCTTCTGTACTCCGTTCAAATTACTTAGGAAGATAGCTTTCGTTTACTGTATCGAGAAATTTCTCATTTGTTTTCCATTCATTTTAGATTACCTCCTCCTGTACTCCGTTCAAATTACTTAGGAAGATAGCTTTCGTTTACTGTATCGAGAAATTTCTCATTTGTTTTCCATTCATTTTAGGTTATTCCTTTTTTAAATATATATTAGCGATTATATCGTAATATATAGTAGTTTAGATTGTTAGTATGTCTAAAACAGCAAGAGTTCGGATTAGCAGATTTCAGCCTGTCTTCTATTTTTATCAACATAAGTTAAGTTAAGTGTAGAGATTCTTTTCACAGCCACAGCGTGAACGTAATTGTCCCTTACGAGTAGCTCATAGTCTCTCTTCTCGTTCCATGACCTCATTACGTCAGGAGTAGCCCAATTAACGGCAGCGGTGGTCACTTAAATACGCGCGCACCGCACCACTCGTTCACTTTATCCCGGGACTACGCCCGAAGCAGACGTTCGCCTCCGCGCTTCTTCTTCTTCAGAATCGAAAGGTATGTTATTAGGAAATAGGGATTAGCACGCGTTAGCAACAGACATCATCTAGCCTCGTTATAACTTAGGTATTCATTTTGCCCTACAGGAATAATTAAAGCTGCATTATTTTTATCTACAAGCTCGAACTTCTTCTTTCCATATTGAAGAGAAGTTAGAAGAATACAGGCTACATACAACGGTATGTTCAGAGTTCTTGCTAGCTCATCTGTTAGACTAGACTCCGTCCTAGACATATCCTTGTCCTAGACTATAACAAGCATTTTTTTGTCTTTAAAGGAATCAGACGTGTATGTACGTATACATAGCAAGTAATTATCAGCTTTTGACCCCCTATTAGTGACGGTCACCTATTGTCAACAAGCCCGGTAAGCATTTAATAGGGCATATAATTCCTGTTGTTTGTAGCTACCCTAATAGATTCTCCGTACTGATATTTCCGTTACTTATTGTTTCAGTCATCAGATATCGCTGGCATCTAAGGCTTCGAGACCTAATTAACATATATTTATAGTGTGGATGCGACATTTTTTAAAGCTCTCAATTGGGTAAGAAGAGCAATTAAGTATTATTTTCCTTAGCATAGTCCTTATAACTATAAGACTCAGCCTATATCAAAGCATATCATAAGAGGTATATCTCTCATTATTATTTAGGCAAAGTTTTATCCAAGAAAAACAGACTGAAATATCCATTAGAAACAGATCATAAGAACTGACAAGTCTACAAAATAGGTTAGTTGCCCTCTTTATATCTCAATTACCCATCTACAGATAGTATTGCATGCAGTATATTCACATATATCTGTATTATTAATTGTGTTTTTTATTTGTAGTCATCAACATTACAGAACTAGTTTGGAAACACATGTGTTCCGGTTCAGAATAGTAGATGAAACCTCTCTAACATCATAATCATCACTTATTTTTGAAGTCCCTTTTTACCTGTGGTAAGTGTAAAATAGATGTATGTACATAACAACACCTGTGAGCGATATTCCCACCGTAATCATAAGAAGATTATCTATATATACATATAGATATTCATAAATAGGAAAACCGTTCTCTGTGTCAGATACTCTAGTAAGAATAAAAATTTCCAGGTGATAGAACTTATTAAGACTCTAAGAATAATTAGTAGAAAATACAAAAGCTTTTTAATTTAGAATAAAGACTTATGAGATTTAGTTTTTCCTTTCTATTCTCCATTCAATTCTTTATCTGCTCTTCTCTGAATTATATTCTTAACTCTAATATTTAGGATTATTGTTAACTTTTAGTGTTCGCTTGTCAATCACTGCTATACAATGCTGACTGGATTTAGGATCATAAAATATCATAATGTAATCAGACTTGTTCCTAGTTTATCTATCAGAAATTTCATTATATCTGTCATCCTATGCATTATATTCTAAAAATCATATAGGATCGATTGTGGATGCTAGTGATGAATACTCTTCTTATTTGACACGTAGGCCAATATAAAAAAATTATTATTTTTGTTATAGATTAGTCATTGTCAGACATGATTTATTGTATAAAAATGATGACTATACCATGAAGAACAAAACAATGTGACTAATAATCCACAAGTCATCACATCAAGAGACTGTGGCTACTAACTATACAAAACAGTAGCAGGCTATAAAAGAGGTCATGATATATGATTTTATGTTTTTCAATTTTTCTTAGTTATTAACTGTGTTTAGGAGAGATTTAGGACCTGAGACCTTTGAACAGTGTTTCCGTTAATTTTTTATTAATGTAATAATTCAGAATGACTTAATTAATACTATACATCATTTCATTTTCAGATAGTTGTAATATTGTCTTGAGAAAGGTGCTGGCCACCGAAACGCGTCGACAAACAACTCATTCTTCTATGTTCAAGAATTTTTATGTTATGATTAATGTAAATTCAACTTTTTATGAAATGTATTTTTTAGCGATTGTTTATGTGACTGTAATAAACTTATGGACAAACAACTCATTCTTCTATGTTCAAGAATTTTTATGTTATGATTAATGTAAATTCAACTTTTTATGAAATGTATTTTTTAGCGATTGTTTATGTGACTGTAATAAACTTATGTTTTTAATTGGAAGCTGTTCATTCTCAGTGTTGGTCCTTTCGTATTGTGTGCTCAAATTCATTATTACTGCCTAGGTAGTTTTCTCCATTGATTTATTCCCTGACCTAGGGGTTGATTGTTAATTTTCGTACAGGGAACCCTTGTTGTCTTCAAAGAGTTAACCTTTTTGGGTGTCCTGCTGGTGCCCAGGTCCACTAAGTAAGTGACCTCACTCTTTTTCTCGAGGATAGGGTAAGGGCCAATCCATCTGTCTGGGAGAGCCCTTGATGCCACTTGCTCCAAACGCCACACCTGTTGTCCAGGTTGAAATTCAACCATGGCAACTTTTTGGTCATACCAGTGCTTCTGAAGCTCCTGGCTGGCCTCAAGATTATTGAATGCCTTTTCCATATACCAAGGCTTTCTGGACCTTAGGCCAAGCACATAGTCCACAATGTCTTGCTTGGGTTCTTGGAGAGGCCTCTCCCACCCCTCTTTCATAAGACAAAGTGGTCCCCTTACAGGATGACCAAACAAAAGTTCAAAGGGTGAAAACCCCACTCCTTTCTGTGGCACTTCCCTATAAGCGAAAAGCAGGCATGGCAACAGGACATCCCATCTCCTTTTGAGTTTTTCAGGGAGACCCATGATCATACATTTCAATGTCTTGTTAAATCTTTCAACAAAACCTTTGGTTTGTGGGTGGTACGGAGTAATAAACTAGTAATGCACACCGCACTCCTTCCACATGTGTTTCAGGTAAGCAGACATGAAGTTGGAACCTCTGTCTGAAACCACCTCCTTAGGAACTCCTACCCTGGCTACTGCAGGAGCTGTAGTAGCCCCAAGGGGAATTGCTTCAGGGTACCTAGTAGCATGATCCACTACTACTAGAATGAATTTGTTCCCTGAGGCTGTCGGAGGTTCAAGTGGACCCACAATGTCCACACCTACCCTTTCAAAGGGTACCCCCACCACTGGCAGTGGTATCAGGGGGGCCTTTGGGTGGCCACCTGTCTTGCCACTGGCCTGACAGGTAACACAGGAGCTCACAAACTCCTTCACCTTTTGGTTCATGTGGGATCAGTAGAAGTGGCTAACTAGCCTTTCCCAAGTTTTGTTCTGCCCCAGATGTCCAGCTAGGGGGGATGTCATGAGCTAAAGTTAGGAGGAACTCCCTGTACTTCTGTGGCACTACTACCCTCCTGGTAGCTCCAGGAGTGGGGTTTCTTGCCTCAGCATACAGTAATCCCTCTTCCCAATAATCTCTGTGGGTACCACGGACATATCCCTGTGCTTCTGAAACAGCTTGCTGCCTCAGGCTTTCAAGAGTGGGGCAGTCTTGCTGACCCTGGCACAGTTCTTCCCTAGTGGTTTCCCCTGGGCCCAGGAGTCAAACCTGGTAAGGCTCAAGCTCCATGGGCTCAGGTCCCCCTAAGGTTTCCAAGTCCTCTACCTGAGGAGAGGTGTCCTGAGAGGCTTGCTGGGTAGAAGCTGGTCCCCCAGTCTCTTGGTTGGTTGGGCCATACTTTCAGGCTCCAACCCTACATGTTCACCCTTCTCTTTGCTCTGTGCCCTGGTTTGCTCACACACCAGTCTAGGGATACCCAGCATGGCTGCATGGGTTATTTGCTCAACCTCAGCCCATGCTGAGGTTTCCAGGTCATTTCCAAGCAGACAGTCAGCTGGCAATTGTAGAGAGACCACTACTAGTTTCAGGCCAGTAACCTCTCCCCCAACCTAATGTCACCATAGCCATTGGGCGTTGGGTCGTAATGCTGTCAGAATTGGTGACTGTGTACGTTTTCCCAATCAAGTATTGCTCTGGGGAAATCAGCATTTCTTTCACCCTAGGGATACTGGCAACTGTATCCCTCAGGGCTTCTACTCTAGTTCCATTAATGTAGGGGTATTGCAAATACTTTTTACAGTTGGTGGGCAAGGTAGCAAAGGTCCAGGGATTCTAAGGCTTGAACAATGCTTAAATAAGCTGTGTTTGTAGGTGAATGGAGACACACTCGAAGCTCTGAACCTCTTGGGCTTCATGTAGAAAGACAGGTTTGAGAAATGGTGAGTGTGTACTCCATAGATAATCACAAGAGGTTTAATCAGGATTAATATCCGTTTCTTTCAAGTTGTTGTACAGAGGACAGAACTATTTCTGATTGCAGTAAGATATCTTTATTATTTTTTGTAGAGCATGGACAGCCGACACGTGTTTCGCCCCCTCTTGGCGATTTGCGCCGGGGCTTTCTCAAGGCTGTAGAAGAAGATGAAATGGATTATTTAGATGTGTGATGAGATAGCAGTTGACCCCAAGAGAAAAAAAGAAGAAATCACCTAGAGTGAAAGAGTGATTAGAATGGTTTCTGGTGTCACAGCATCAAGGCATTATCTACACCATCAGGTTACCGTGTATCGAGAATCTAATACAGTGATTGTGACTTAAGTTATAATGAAACAACGCAAGCGAAAAGAGTGCAAAAGAAGGTGAATCAAGTGTTAATGAAGCAGCAGAATATAAAGTATACTGAGAGTAATATCTCGATGTTCGGATTACTTTTTGCAACCCAGAAGGAGTCCCAAGGTACCAGACCAGAATGATGTGGGTAGACAAAAGAAGGAGTGACAGCATAATAGACAGTATACAATAATAATACCTAATTTTACATTTATGGCGTAAATTGTTTGGGTTTCCAATTTTTTCAGTGTCCAAGATACAGTAAGTTCAATTCTCCAGGAGCAAAGATTCTTCTGTCAATTCGAATAAAAGAATTTTGTGTACAGTAATGTTGGTAACCAAAACTGATACTTCAGCATAGCATGCAGGATATACAATTTTAACAAATGAAGAGTTCAAACAAAAACTGTAAATGTGAGTAGCATCTATATATGGTAACAAGTAACCAGAAAAGTACACATTTGCTCACAGACTTTGTATTAAATTATTTCATATTTATGGACATGGATAATTTGTTCACTGTATATTAGTTTGTCTAACCCTGCATGTAATCACTTCAACTCTAGGGAGTTGGACCTGGCTATTATGCATGCATAGCAGGGATTGCCAATGGGAGGACACGTATTGGGAAATAGCTCAAGGTGTGAAAAGCAAGAGGAAATATCATTAAAATTGAGCGTACGTGTCAAGTAGTCTAAACACGGAGTAACCTATGTTTTGTTGGGTTTACTTAATTTCTATATTCAAGAGAACATAGTTTAAAAATATAACAAAACTGCACAGGTTTGTTGCATTAAAAGGGAAAATAAATTCCTTTCATTGGTTAGTTATCAAAATTGAACATTGTTTACATGATGATACAGGTATGTCTTAATGTATGTGGTCTTCTGTTTAAATCAGCATTGAAAAGACCACATGATTATGGCTAAAACATATATCTGAGCAGGAACTGTTTTTTGAGAGGGGCAGTTTTAAGCGAGTGGGTACGAGAGTTTGAGAGAAACCGACAGTGCGCAAACAACTCTTCAGCTCGGAGTATCCAGATAATATAGTATAGGGGGGAGCACCCAGATTGTAGGTGTGTTCCCATCCCACAAAATTGGTTATAACATAATAGGTGGTAAAGCCCCCATGGTTTTCGTAAGCAGATACAGGTTGCATTACGTGCATTAAATTACGGAGCAGAAGCGAACACGCAGGTATACTTTATAAAGGGAGCACCCAGATTGTAGGTGTGTTCCCATCCCGTAAAGTTAGTTGTAGCAGGATTGGTAGTAAGATCCCCATAGTTTTCATGGGCAGGGACAGGATGCATTATTCGCATTAAAATACGGGAGCAGACGCGAACACATAGGTGCGCTTTCCATCCCGAAAAAGAAGGTCGGACTGCAATTAATTTTCTCACGCCAGCTTAGTCGGCGTTCCAAATATCTTTCAGCTTACTTGTAAGGCTGTTGCCGTATTGGGTCCCTGCTCCTAGTCCTCCATCGTCACGGTAAATCTCGGGTTGAATCCCAGCGTTTCCCACGCCCAAAGGACACCCGGTAGTTAAAGAATGTGAACCGGAAGTGGATCCGGGAGATCGTATTGTCCGGGTTTGCTTTGCTTCACTTTTTATTTTTATTTTTTATTAGGGGACCCGATTGACACAAGAGATGAACTGTGGTATGCAAGTTGTTAATTTGGTAATTTAGCCAAAAGATGATTCGGGATTTTTTTGATAGGATGTGTCTCACTCGGTTCGGTGACTAGGCCGCCATTTGTAAGTGGTGTGGATGCCTTGATATCGACATGTCAGCCTATAAGGGCGAGGGCATCACAGGGCAGATGTAATATTTAATACTTCTATTCTCTGGTGTACATACTTTTTTCACATGAGTATGACAAAGGCTGTGAGTATTAGTTGCTCTGTCTTGTCTACAAAGCAGGAATATGATCATAATTGAATTTGACAATCCCTGTGAAATGACAGAAATTCGTAACCACGGGACAGGTAGAGATAAAAGTGTAAAAACTTTAACAGGGCACATCAGAGTTCATCAAGTTAGGTCTTGATCTAGTATTTGATTTTTAAGGATCATTCTAAACCATGCATAATTTTAGAGGATATTAGTGGGACAAACACCAGTGTCACGTTTTTTTATATTTGTTTGTTGGATCTCAACAGGTCCACATTCTTAACTGGACAGGTCTTATGGGGGAACAGAGGCTAGACTGAATGGTTCGGTCTAAAGAACCGCACATTTATACAGGGCCTAGTATAGTTGCTCCTATCATATGTTATAAATGTGTGGCTGTGCCCATGGCAATGTACATCATCTCCTAATGGGGAGAGGGAAATTAGTTACACCCAGTGATGCCATTCATATTCCTGATTCAGTCCATTTGTTACTGTTTCCATTCCTATGATTAATGAGCTCTCTTCTCGGCGAAGCAGTTGGTCCAAATCACCTCCTCGTTTTGGTATTTTTAGTCTTTTTATGCCCACAAACGTAAAGTTCAAGTTATTCTTATGGTATTGTAGGAAATGTTCAACAAGGGACTGTCTAGTGTCTGTTCCATGGATGTTCCGATAATGTTCTTGTATTCGTACTTTCAAAGGTCTTTTTGAGCTGCCGATGTAGTGTTGTCCACAAGGGCATGTTATTAGATAAATTACATAGGTGCTTTCGCAGTTAATGAGATCTTTGATCTTGTATTTGTGGCCATTGATTGAGACCTCTTTTGTTCTTGATTTGCCAAGTTTGCAGATTGAACAGTTCGTGCAAGTGTAAAAACCCATGGTCTGAGGTGGAAAAGGTCTTGGTTTCGGTTTGATATCCAGAAAGGATGGACAGAGAATGTCTCTTAGATTTCTGCTCTGTAAAAAACCCATCTGGGGTTTATCTTGTAGTGCATTAGACAAGGTTGGGTTATCTTTAAACAGGTGCCAATGTTTTTGCAGGGTCTTGCGGATATGTTGTTGTCCGCTATTGTGTTAAGTGTTAAAGCGAATTGTTTGTTTCCTTTCTCGCAATTGGTTGTTGTGTAATAAACTTTGTCTGTCAGTGGTTTTGAATTTGGTTAATGCCTTAGTTAATGGTTGCTCCTTATAACCCCTTTGTTTCAGACGTTGGGTTATGTTGGCTGAATGTGTTTCATACTCTTCCACAGAGCTACAGTTCATGCGTGCTCGTCTATACTCCCCTCTTGGAATATTTGTGATAGTGTGGGCAGGGTGGCAGCTTGTGGCATGCAAGATAGAATTTGCAGAGCTTGGCTTTCTGTAGATTTTGGTGTGTAGCTGATTGTCTGAGATGTAGATTGACAAGTCCAAAAATTCTATTTCTGTTTTTGAGATATTATAGGTGATTTCAATTCCCCATTGATTAGGTGACATAGACTTAATAAATGATCTGAGTTTGTTCTCTGTTCCTTGCCAAATCATTAAAATATCGTCTATGTAACGACCCCACATTATTATGTTGTCTGTCACATCTTCCGCTCTTTCTTGCCAAAGCCAGTGTTGTTCCACCACTCCCATCAGGAGACAGGCATATGGGGGTGCAAATTTGGCCCCCATAGCGGTCCCCCGCAGTTGTAGGTAGTATTTCCCGTTGAAGAGGAAGTAGTTGTTAAATAGGCAAAACTCTAGGAAGTCAAGAATCATTCTGTTACGTGCCGTGAGGTGAACTGAGCGGGTTTGCAAGTATTTTCTAGCAGCAGCTATACCATCTGTGTGTTTAATTGAGGTGTATAAACTGGTGATGTCAATTGCAATTAAGAAAAAGTCTTCTTGCCATGTTATATTTTCTAGTTTCTGGAGTACATCTTTTGTGTCCCTAATGAAGGACGGAAGAGATCTCATTAAGGGCTGCAACTCTGCATCGATGAAAGCTCCTAGATTTGAGCAGATAGAATCAATACCAGCAATGATTGGTCTTCCTTTTGGTATTCGCCCTGGCTTATGCACCTTGGGTAGTAGGTACAAGGTTGGTACAATCGGGTTTTTGATGTATAAGAGATTCTTTTCTTCGATGCTTAGTAGACCTTTTTCTTGCCATAGGTCAAGTTACGCAGATAGTCTTTCTTGAATTTGTAGGGTAGGATTGTTTTCTAAGATCTGATAACATGTGTTGTCTTCCAATTGCCGTTGTGCTTCCAGGAGGTAGTCCAAGGTGTTTAAAATAACGAAATTTCCCCCCTTATCTGCTTCCTTGATTGCTCTTCGTTTTGTCGTATTTCAGTCAATGCCAATCTTTTTTAGCAGTGATGTTATTTGGAATATATTTTTGCTTGGCTTTGTATCTGTCAAATTCCTTGTTTAGATCTTCAGTCACTTTGGAAAAGAACATGTCAATCGAATTTCCAGATGGTAGTGATGGGGTGAATCTTGACTTCTTCAAAGGATTCGGTTTGGTATGGAAGATGTCTATGCCTAGTTCTTCTGCGGTTGTGGTGAGTGATTCCAAGTCATCCGGTGTTTCATCTGAGGACAAGTGAAGTAGAAGGTTGCTGTTTTCCAAGTCTTTTGCAGACAGATCACTGGTTTGGTTGTTGCAATTGATGGTCGTCTGTCTTCTTGGATTATCATGGAAAAAGGAATGTAATTTTAGTCTCCTAGTGAACTTGAAAAGGTCTATTTTGGTTTTGACCAAATCCCATTGGGCAGTTGGACAGAAGGAAAGCCCTTTATTGAGAATTTGATTGTGTGTTTCCGTCAAAGTGGTTGTAGATAGATTAAGTACCAAATTATTGGTTATGTTTTGATCAGATGTTCCCTTTTCCTTGCTCTGGTTTGTACACCCGGCGTACTTGGTTTTGGTGTGCCCAGGTTTGGCGGTATAATAGCCAGGTCCAACTCCCTAGAGTTGAAGTGATTACATGCAGGGTTAGACAAACTAATATACAGTGAACAAATTATCCATGTCCATAAATATGAAATAATTTAATACAAAGTCTGTGAGCAAATGTGTACTTTTCTAGTTACTTGTTACCATATATAGATGCTACTCACATTTACAGTTTTTGTTTGAACTCTTCATTTGTTAAAATTGTATATCCTGCATGCTATGCGGAAGTATCAGTTTTGGTTACCAAAATTACTGTACACAAAATTCTTTTATTCGAATTGACAGAAGAATCTTTGCTCCTGGAGAATTGAACTTACTGTATCTTGGACACTGAAAAAATTGGAAACCCAAACAATTTACGCCATAAATGTAAAATTAGGTATTATTATTGTATACTGTCTATTATGCTGTCACTCCTTTTGTCTACCCACATCATTCTGGTCTGGTACCTTGGGACTCCTTCTGGGTTGCAAAAAGTAATCCGAACATCGAGATATTACTCTCAGTATACTTTATATTCTGCCGCTTCATTAACACTTGATTCACCTTCTTTTGAACTCTTTTCGCTTGCGTTGTTTCATTATAACTTAAGTCACAATCACTGTATTTGATTCTCGATACACGGTAACCTGATGGTGTAGATAAGGCCTTGATGCTGTGACACCAGAAACCATTCTAATCACTCTTTCACTCTAGGTGATTTCTTCTTTTTTTCTCTTGGGGTCAACTGCTATCTCATCACACATCTAAATAATCCATTTCATCTTCTTCTACAGCCTTGAGAAAGCCCCGGCGCAAATCGCCAAGAGGGGGCAAAACACGTGTCGGCTGTCCATGCTCTACAAAAAATAATAAAGATATCTTACTGCAATCAGAAATAGTTCTGTCCTCTGTACCACAACTTGAAAGAAACGGATATTAATCCTGATTAAACATCTTGTGATTATCTATGGAGTACACACTCACCATTTCTCAAACTTTTTACAGTTGGGTGGCCAACCATCTACAGTGGCAAACTCCATTTCCCCCATGGAGACTAGACTAGCTTGAGTGTATTCCCAGATTTGCTCTGGGCACTCCTTTGATCCCATCTGTAGACTCACTGTCCCTGGAGTAGCTGTACTGGGTGCCTTAGGGGTTTTATTGTAGGGGCAGTTTTTGTCTACAGTTAAATGTCCCAACTTTTTACACTTGTTACAATAGGCCTTTTCTGATGGATATATCTGCCAGTGGATTCCTCACCTTGTGAATATCCCCCTGCGTCAGCAAGGTTCGGAAAATTCTTTTGTCAATCAATCAATCAATCAATCAAAGACATTTATAGAGCGCACTACCTACCCGTAGGGTCTCGAGGCGCTTGGGGGGGGGGGGGGGGGAGCCGCTACTGCTCGAACAGCCAGGTCTTGAGCTTCTTC
Organism: Lissotriton vulgaris; assembly: GCF_964263255.1. Classification (NCBI taxonomy): domain Eukaryota; kingdom Metazoa; phylum Chordata; class Amphibia; order Caudata; family Salamandridae; genus Lissotriton; species Lissotriton vulgaris. The sequence continues at coordinate 904,326,076 of NC_141687.1, forward strand.
CTGAAGGAGAGGTGGTCTTGGGTCAGGCGCAGGTCGGCCGGGAGGGAGTTCCAGGTCTTGGCGGCCAGGTAGGAGAAGGACCTTCCTCCTGTGGTGGCTCTGCGGATGCGTGGGACGGCGGCGAGGGCGTGGCTGGCAGATCGGAGGTGGCGTTTGGGAGCGTAGAAGTTGATGCGGTTGTTGAGGTAGCTCGGGCCTTGATCGTGGAGAGCTTTGTGTGCGTGGGTGAGGAGACGGAAGGTGATTCTCTTGTTGACCGGGAGCCAGTGTAGGTCTCTTAGGTGTCCGGAGATGTGGCTGTGTCGTGGGATGTCGAGGATGAGTCTGGCTGAGGCGTTCTGGATGCGCTGGAGTCTCTTCTGGATCTTGGCGGTGGTTCCGGCGTAGAGTGCGTTGCCATAGTCCAGTCGGCTGGTGACGAGGGCCTGGGTGACGGTCTTCCTGGTTTCTGTGGGGATCCACCAGAAGATCTTCCGCAGCATGCGCAGGATGTTGAAGCACGACGAGGAGACGGCGTTGACTTGCCTGGTCATGGAGAGGGAGGAGTCCAGGATGAAACCCAGGTTGCGTGCGTGGTCCGTCGGTTTGGGTGCGGTGCCCAGGGCGGGGGGCCACCAGGAGTCGTCCCAGGCGGAGGGCGAGGAGCCCAGGATGAGGACCTCCGTCTTATCTGAGTTCAGTTTCAGGCGGCTCGTCGTCATCCACTCGGCTACCTCTTTCATCCCTTCGTGCAGGTTGGCTCTGGCGGCGGCGGGGTCGTTGGTCAGGGAGAGGATCAGCTGGGTGTCGTCGGCGTAGGAGATTATGTTGAGGTTGTGTTGGCGTGCGATGGCCGCGAGGGGGCTCATGTAGACGTTGAAGAGAGTAGGGCTCAGCGAGGATCCTTGAGGGACGCCGCAGATGACTTCGGTGGCCTCTGACTTGTACGGTGGTAGGCGGACTCTTTGTGTTCTTCCGTCGAGGAAGGAGACGATCCATTCCAGTGCCTTCTCCTGGATTCTGACGTTGCTGAGGCGCTGCACTAGGGTGCGGTGGCAGACCGTGTCGAAAGCCGTGGAGAGGTCTAGGAGGATGAGGGCCGCTGTTTCTCCGTTGTCCATCAGGGCTCGGATGTCGTCAGTGGCGGCGATGAGGGCGGTCTCGGTGCTGTGGTTGGCACGGAATCCGGACTGCGATGGGTCGAGGGATCCATTCGTCTCGAGGAAGGTGGCCAGCTGTTTGTTGACGGTCTTTTCGATGACTTTGGCTGGAAACGGGAGTAGAGAGATGGGGCGGTAGTTCTTGAGTTTGGTGGGGTCTGCTGTGGGTTTCTTGAGTAGAGCGCTGAGTTCGGCGTGCTTCCAGCTCTCGGGGAAGGTGGCGGTGTCGAATGAGGTGTTGATGATGTCCCGCAGGTGGGGTGCGATGACAGCGTCGGCTTTGTTGAAGACGTGGTGAGGGCAGGGGTCGGTCGGAGATCCGGAGTGGACGGAGTTCATCATGTGGACGGTGTCTTCGGTGTTGACCGGGGTCCAGGCGCGGAGGGTGGTGGTGGGTGGCGTTGCTGCGGTCGTGGCGTGCGTCGGTTGGGTGCTGAAGCTGTTGTGTATGTCCGCGATCTTGTTGTGGAAGTAGGAGGCGAGGGAGTTGCAGAGGTCTTGCGATGGGGTGATGTCGTTGTTTCCGGAGTTGGGGTTGGAGAGCTCTTTCACGATGTTGAAGAGTTCCTTGCAGTTGTGTGCGTTGTCGTCCAGTCGGTTCTTGAAAGCCGTTTTCTTGGCGGTGCGGATCAATTGGTGGTGTTTCCGGGTGGCGAGCTTGAGGGTGGTCCTGTTGTCCGGCGTGGGTTCCTTTCTCCAGGCTTTCTCGAGGGCTCGGCAGTTCTTCTTGGAGCTCTTGAGTTCGTCGGTGAACCATGGGGCTCTCTTATTGCCGGGTCTGCTGGGCGGGATCCTCAGAGGGGCGAGTTCGTCTGCGCATTTGCTGATCCACTTCGAGAGGTTGTCGGCGGCCTGGCTGGGGTTCGCTGAGCTGGCCGGCGGGTGCTGGCTCAGGGAAGCGGCGAGCTGGTCTGCTGTGATCTTGTTCCAGCTTCTTCGGGCAACCTGTTGCTGGTGGTGGTGGATCGTTGTTCTTCTGAAGGTGAAGTGGATGCATCTGTGGTCCGTCCAGTGGAGTTCTGTGGCGTGGCTGAAGGCGATGTCTTTGCTGGATGAGAAGATGGCGTCGAGTGTGTGTCCGGCGAGGTGGGTGGGGGTGGACACCAGCTGCTCGAGTCCAAGGTTGGCGAGGTTGTCGAGTAGGGTGCTGGTGTTGCAGTCGTTGTTGTTCTCCAGGTGGAAGTTGAAGTCCCCCAGGAGGATGTAGTCAGCGGAGGGGAGGGCGTGCGGGCTGACGAAGTCGGCGATGTCCTCGCTGAATTGAGTGCGTGGTCCCGGAGGTCGGTAGATCAGGGTGCCTCTGAGGGTGGTCTTCGGGTCGGTGTGGATCTGGAAATGCAGGTGTTCGGCGGAGGGTGGGGTGTTGTCGGTGCTGGTCGTGATGCGGATGGTGTTCTTGTGGATGATGGCGATGCCTCGTCCCACCTGGTTGGCGTTGCGGTCCCTCCGGGTGATCTTGTAGCCTTCTGGGATGGCGATGGCGATGTCGGGCGCTGAGGAGGTGTTCATCCAGATCTCCGTGATGAAGGCAACGTCAGGGGCTGTGGCGTCTAGGAGGTTCCAGAGTTCGATGGCGTGTCTGTGGACGGAACGGGTGTTGAGCAGGATTCACTTGAGGTGGTTGCTGCTGGTGTTCGGCTTGGCAGGTGCTGGTGTCGGGCAGGTCCGGATGCAGGTGAACTTGCAGATGTTGCAGCTGAAGGGTCCGTGGACGCGTCGTGGGGTGGCTCTGCAGCATCCTGGGAATCGTCCGGTGTTGAGTGCGGTGAGGCTGGCGGCTGTGTACGACAGGCGGGTCGCTCGGGGTCCTCGTGGGCCAGGGGTCCTGGCACTGGGCGCGGTCCAGGCGCGGACGGGCGTAGACGGGCTTACCTTTGGCGCGCCCTCTGCGCACAATCGGCGCGCCCGCTGCGCGTGACCGCTGCGCGTTCACACGGTCGCCATATAAGGCGAAGTGCGCGGGTGGGCGGAGCAGCTGGGAGGCGGGAGCGGGGAGGGTACAGAAGGGAAAAAGGGGTGGGGTCAGCGGCGGTGGCGGGAAGCGGGGAGGGAGAGCGGAGGGCGGCGAGACAGTGGGCAAACAGGAAGGAAAACCACAGTTACAGGCACAGCATCAAAAAAACAGGCACAAAGGAAGGAAAAGACAAAACAATGGAAAAACTGTCAAGAGAAACCGGCAGGCGCTCACGGACCACGCCGCTCGGAGGGGGCGTGGTCAGCGGCAGCGAGGCAGGCAGCGAGGCAGTCGAGGCAAGGGGGCACACGCAGCAGATGGTGGCCGTGCGGCGCAGGGGTGTCCTACAAGTAGGTCACACTCACCTGCGTCGCACGGTCGCCATATAAGGCCAAGTGCGCGGGTGGGCGGAGCAGCTGGGAGGCGGGAGCGGGGAGGGTACAGAAGGGAAAAAGGGGCGGGGTCAGCGGCGGTGGCGGGAAGCGGGGAGGGAGAGCGGAGGGCGGCGAGACAGCGGGCAAACAGGAAGGAAAACCACAGTTACGGGCAAAGCATCAAAAAAACAGGCACAACAAAGGAAGGAAAAGACAAAACAATGGAAAAACAGTCAAGAGAAACCGGCAGGCGCTCACGGACCACGCCGCTTGAAGGAGGGGGCGTGGTCAGCGGCAGCGAGGCAGGCAGCGAGGCAGTCGAGGCAAGGGGGCACACGCAGCAGCTGGTGGCCGTGCGGCGCGGGGGTGTCCTACAAGTAGGTCACGCCGGCGTGGACGACGTCTCAGGAGCACGCACGCAACTCCGACTGACGTCACCGACTCCTTATTAAGCCTACGTCGGCGTGATGACATCAGTTCCCTTTTTTCCGCGTCGTCGACGCTAACGGTTTCTTGGGATCTTCTGTGTTACGGATAGCTACTTTGTTACTATTGTGAACTTTTTTTCTGTATCTGCTTGGTTTTGCTGTCTTCCGTCGAGATGTCAACGAAGAAGACCGGATTTAAGCCATGCGATTCATGTGGGAGGATGATGTCCATCACCGATCCTCATCAAGAATGTCTATTGTGTCTGGGTTCGGATCACGTTGTCAAGGGTTGTTGATCCTGTTCAAAAATGAACCCAAAGGCTCTTCGGGAACGAGAGGCGAAACTTCTAGTTGCCAAAATTAAGGGTAAGGACGCCAAGAGGATTTCGAAATCAAGAATGAGACGTACGAAGTCGAAATCGAGGTCGAGCTCCCGATCGAGGTCGGCGTCGAAGTCGGTTTCGGGTCATGCTTCTGGTTCATCTAAAAAGAAGCACAAGATAAAGAAGCACAGTTCGAGACACCATTCCGGCAGGAAGCCGGACTCGAAAAAGAAGTCATCTTCTCAAAGACATCATAAGGACACGATTTCTCCCCCTCCAGTTCTTACTCCTGAAGGTGAGCCCCTCCTTTACAGTCTCGGGAGCCTACACCGGCTCCGGTATTGAATCCGTCTCCGGATCCGTATCAGTCTTCGGTGCATGATGAAGGAGAAGAAGTTCCTCAGGGATCGACGACTCTGGTACGATGTCCCGAAGAACAAGAGGAACAGGAGGAGTCTAATTCGGTGCAGCCTCCTCGGGAGCAGCCGGTAGGCTCTTACTCTCAGTTTCCTGGTCCTAGTCAAGACCCATCGCATTTTCTAATTTCTATGTATGGCATCTGAAAGAGACACGTTAGTGATAGATTCCTTACCTTAGAATATCCCCAGGCGTCAGACTGGATCCGGAATTTTGTTGCGTAGCAATACCCTTGCGAGTCGGTAGGCGTCGTCTGCGGCACCGCGTCCGTCGTCGGCGTCATGGCGCATAAGTACTCGTCGGAGTACTTAGACGCCGCCTCCGCGTGCTGTCGTCAGTTCTTAGCCACAGCTTTTTTTTTTCTGCGCCAGCAAGCGCAGATCTGGAAAAAGCAGTACTTTAGTCACTTTTTGACTAGTCTTTTTTGATCTCTTTTGATCATATTTCTAGAGTCTTGCGACTCCGGACGGTGCCTAGGGATGCCTGGTTTCAAGCCCTGTGAAGATTGCGCCCGACTGATGTCGGTTACGGATCCTCACCGTCGGTGTCTCCACTGTCTCGGCGTCGACCGCAAGGCCTGCCTCGACTGCCGGTCCCTCACTTCGACAGCGGCCCCGCAAGCGACTCAAACTCCGGCAGCCTCCCCCCCGCTGAGAGAGGTCCCGGTCCCACAGGAGGTCGAGGGATAGGTCGCAGGGCTGGAGCCATCACAGTTCCGAGAGTCGGCATCGCTCCTCCCGGTCGAAGTAGTCGTCAGGTAAGATACACAAGAAGTCGCTCTTCCAACTCCCCCCCCCCCCTCCGCAACGCGGCTGGGGGTTCGTGTGACGGAGCTCCGCCGGAGTCGCGGGCGTCGCGGCCTGCTCCACACCCTCCGTTCCCTGGGCCCGACGCGACGCCGGGGGAGATCGAGCGATTCCTCATGGCCATGAGGAACCTCTCTTCCCCGACAGGTTCCACGGCGCCTTCGGGCCCAGCGGACTCGTCTGGGGCCCCTAGCGGGTCGGGGGCTTCGGCCCCGAAGCCGTCGAGTGCTTCAGCCCCGACACCGCCGGCGCCTCTCGGGCCCGGCGCAGCAGGACCACACTGGATCCGCTTCGGGATCTGGGTCGTCGCCGGTTGACCTAACGACCTCACCGGTGCCAGTCCCACAGGTGTCAACTCCGGCGCCGTCCTCGGGCGGCGCCGTCCCCGATGCCTCCCTCTCTCCGGTTCCGGCGTCGGAACGGCGCCGCTGGGCGCCGCTTTCGACGCCGCTTGGGGAGTTTAGCTTCTATGAACCGGCCTCATCGTTTGACAACCCTGACTATCAGGGGATGGGTGAAAAGGAGTATTGAGAGGGGTCGGAGGAGCCTCTGACCCGAGAGTGTCAGTCTCAAGAGGACTAGACAGGTGGACTTGGGGATGCCAGTGGTCTGGACACATCGCCAGACACTGGCTTTGTCTCACCTCCTACCGTGGCTACGGAGGAGGGGGCAACCTACAGTGTGGTGTTGATGAGGGCAGCCAAGGCCTTGGGCCTTGAGCTCCCCGTCGCGGCCGTGAGGACTAACCTCCTCACTGAGGTCCTTAAACCGCAGTCAAGCTCGGCCGAGCTTCTGCTGCCCTTTAATGAGGCCTTGACCGACGTTCTTTTGGGCACTTGGTCCAGGCCCGCTACGGGTTCGCCCGTAGATAAGAACGTGGCCAGACGCCACTGCCCGGCCCCGGGCGACCCATGTTTCCTGTCCACCCACCCCACCCCCGAGAGCCTGGTCATCCTGGCTTCAAATTCCCAGACCGCATTCCCATCGGCTCCGCCGGACCGGGAATCTGAGGGGTATGAGAATTATGGTAAGAAGATATTCTCCTCCCTTAGTTTGGGACTGCGGTCTTCCAACACCGCATGCCTCTTGGGCCCCTACTCCCACTCTCTGTGGGATACGGTTGCGGAAGTGCTGCCTGAGTGTCTTTTGGAGGTACGGGCCAAACTTGGCAAAGCCCTTGTGGAAGGCCGGGATGCAGCGAAATATTCTATCCGGTGTGGGCTGGATACCACCGACTCACTAGGTAGAGCGATGGCAACGACGGTGGCGATTCGTCGCCACGCCTGGTTGAGGTCCGCCAACTTTTCGGCCGATGTCCAGAACACGCTGATGGACATGCCGTTTGATGGCCGTCATCTATTTGGCGACAAGGCAGACCATGCGCTTGAGCGCTTTAAGGACTCTAGGGCTACGGCCAAGTCCTTGGGCGTCTCGGCCTGCGCCAGCAAACGGGTGCCTTTCGCTCCTTTCGTGGCCAAAGAAGGGGCGCCCCCACAGGTGCTGCCAGCCACGCACCGCAAACTAACATCCAACGTGGTGGCGGCCGTGGAAATCGCCGTGGAGGCGGTCAGGGACAACGGCGAGGCCAGTCTGCACTATGAACTGCTTGGAGTAGTCTGGTGCTTTTAGAATGGGTGCTGAGCATATTGCTTCTTTCAGGGTGTCAAAAGCCTTTTGGCAGCTAACAGTCCAGTTTACTTTCTTGGGTATTTTCTTGGAGGTGAGTTCTGTGAGGGAAGTCACAATGGACCATATCCCTTCATAAACTTCCAGTAGTATCCAGTCAAGCCAAGGAATTCCCTGACATGGGTCTGGGTTGTTGGAGCTGCCTAGTCCAGGATACTATGGATCTTGGGCTGTAAGGGTTGGACATGGCCTCCACCAACAAGGTGGCCCAGGTACACCACAGTGCCCTGCCCTATCTCGCATTTGGATGCCTTGATAGTCAGTCCTGCAGATTGCAGGGCTTGTAGAACCTTCCCAAGGTGGATCAGGTGATCCTGCCAGGTGGAGCTAAAGACAGCAACATCATCAAGATAAGCTGCACTAAAGGACTCCAATCCAGTCAGGACGTGGTTCACAAACCTCTGGAAGGTGGCAGGTGCATTCTTTAACCCAAAAGGCATTGCAGTAAACAGATAGTGTCCATCAGGGGTGGAGAATGCTGTTTTCTCTTTGGCTCCTGGGGCCATGCCAATCTGCCATTACCCTGCAGTTAAGTCAAAGGTACTGAGGAATTTGGCTGTCCCTAACTTGTCTATCAACTCGACTGCTCTTGGAATGGGGTAAGCATCTGTCTTGGTGACAGAGTTGAGTCTTGGGGACCAGAACCACTGGGCTAGCTCAGGGGCTCTCAGAAGGTTCAATCACCCCTATCTCCAGCATCTTGCTGACTTCAGCTTTGATGCTTTCCTTGACTTGGTCTGATTGTCGATAGTTTTTGTTTTTGACAGGGTTACTGTCACCAGTGTCCACATCATGGGTACACCAGCTGGTCAGACCAGGGATCAAGGGAAAGATACTAGCAAACTGTTGCAAGACTTGCTTGCAGTCAGTCTGCTGTTGGGTAGAGAGGGTGTCTGAAAAGAGCACTCCATCCACTGACCCGTCTTTTGGGCTGGAAGAGAGGAGATCAGGGAGAGGTTCACTCTCTGCTTCCTGTTCCTCGTCAGTCACCATCAGCATGGTGAGGTCAGCCCTGCCATTGTAGAGTTTAAGGCGGTTCACATGGATAACCCTTTTGGGTGTCCTGCTGGTGCCCAGGTTCACTAAGTAAGTGACCTCACTCTTTTTCTCTAGGATAGGGTAAGTGTCAATCCATCTGTCTGGGAGAGCCCTTGGTGCCACTGGCTCCAAAACCCACACCTGTTGTCCAGGTTGAAATTCAACCATGGCAACTTTTTGGTCATACCAGTGCTTCTGAAGCTCCTGGCTGGCCTCAAGATTCTTGAATGCCTTTTCCATATACCAAGGCTTTCTGGACCTTAGGCCAAGCACATAGTCCACAATGTCTCGCTTGGGTTTTTGGAGAGGCCTCTCCCAGCCCTCTTTCATAAGACAAAGTGGTCCCCTTACAGTATGACCAAACAAAAGTTCAAAGGGTGAAAACCCCACTCCTTTCTGTGGCACTTCCCTATAAGCGAAAAGCAGGCATGGCAACAGGACATCCCATCTCCTTTTGAGTTTTTCAGGGAGACCCATGATCATACATTTCAATGTCTTGTTAAATCTTTCAACAAAACCATTGGTTTGTGGGTGGTACGGAGTAATAAACTGGTAATGCACATCGCACTCCTTCCACATGTTTCAGGTAAGCAGATATGAAGTTGGAACCTCTGTCTGAAACCACCTCCTTAGGAAATCCTACCCTGGCTACTGCAGGAGCTGTAGTAGCCCCAAGGGGATTTGCTTCAGGGTACCTAGTAGCATGATCCACTACTACTAGAATGAATTTGTTCCCTGAGGCTGTCGGAGGTTCAAGTGGACCCACAATGTCCACACCTACCCTTTCAAAGGGTACCCCCACCACTGGCAGTGGTATCAGGGGGGCCTTTGGGTGGCCACCTGTCTTGCCACTGGCCTGACAGGTAACACAGGAGCTCACAAACTCCTTCACCTTTTGGTTCATCTGGGGTCAGTAGAAGTGGCTAACTAGCCTTTCCCAAGTTTTGTTCTGCCCCAGATGTCCAGCTAGGGGGGGATGTCATGAGCTAGAGTTAGGAGGAACTCCCTGTACTTCTGTGGCACTACTACCCTCCTGGTAGCTCCAGGAGTGGGGTTTCTTGCCTCAGCATACAGTAATCCCTCTTCGCAATAATCTTTGTGGGTACCACTGACATATCCATGTGCTTCTGAAACAGCTTGCTGCCTCAGGCTTTCAAGAGTGGGGCAGTCTTGCTGACCCTGGCACAGTTCTTCCCTAGTGGTTCCCCCTGGGCCCAGGAGTCAAACCTGGTAAGGCTCAAGCTCCATGGGCTCAGGTCCCCCTAAGGTTTCCAAGTCCTCTCCCTGAGGAGAGGTGTCCTGAGAGGCCTGCTGGGTAGAAGCTGGTCCCCCAGTCTTCTTGCTTTTTCTCTTGGTTGGTTGGGCCATACTTTCAGGCTCCAACACTACATGTTCACCCTTCTCTTTGCTCTGTGTCCTGGTTTGCTCGCACACCAGTCTAGGGATACCCAGCATGGCTGCATGGGTTATTTGCTCAAACTCAGCCCATGTTGAGGTTTCCAGGTCATTTCCAAGCAGACTGTCAGCTGGCAATTGAAGAGAGACCACTACTAGTTTCAGGCCAGTAACCTCTCCCAAACCTAATGTCACCATAGCCATTGGGTGTTAGGTGGTAATGCTGTCAGCATTGGTGACTGTGTAAGTTTTCCCAATCAAGTATTGCTCTGGGGAAATCAGCATTTCTTTCACCATAGTGATACTGGCAACTGTATCCCTCAGGGCTTCTACTCTAGTTCCATTAATGGAGGGGTATTGCAAATACTTTTTACAGTTGGGTGGCCAACCATCTACAGTGGCAAACTCCATTTCCCCCATGGAGACTAGACTAGCTTGAGTGTATTCCCAGATTTGCTCTGGGCACTCCTTTGATCCCATCTGTAGACTCACAGTCCCTGGAGTAGCTGTACTGGGTGCCTTAGGGGTTTTATTGTAGGGGCAGTTTTTGTCTACAGTTAAATGTCCCAACTTTTTACACTTGTTACAATAGGCCTTTTCTGATGGATACATCTGCCAGTGGATTCCTCACCTTGTGAATATCCTCCTGCGTCAACAAGGTTCGGAAAATTCTTTTGTAGCACGCCGGCGTGGACGACGTCTCAGGAGCACGCACGCAACTCCGACTGACGTCACCGACTCCTTATTAGGCCTACGTCGGCGTGATGACATCAGTTCCCTTTTTTCTGCGTCGTCAACGCTAACGGTTTCTTGGGATCTTCTGTGTTACGGATAGTTACTTTGTTACTATTGTGAACCTTTGTTCTGTATCTGCTTGGTTTTGCTGTCTTCCGTCGCCTTGAGACCCTCTGGGTGAGTAGTGCGCTATACAAATGCTCGAACTTGAACTTGAGAGGATGATGTCCATCACCGATCCTCATCAAGAATGTCTATGGTGTTTGGGTTCGGATCACGACTTCAAGGGTTGTCGATCCTGTTAAAAAATGAACCCAAAGGCTCTTCGGGAACGAGAGGTGAAACTTCTAGTTGCCAAAATTAAGGGTAAGGACGCCAAGAGGACTTCAAGATCAAGATCGAGACGTACGAAGTCGAAATCAAGGTCGAGCTCCTGATCGAGGTCGGCGTCGAAGTCGGCTTCGGGTCATGCTTCTGGTTCATCTAAAAAGAAGCACAGTTCGAGACACCATTCTGGCAGGAAGTCGGACTCAAAAAAGAAGTCATCTTCTCAAAGACATCAAAAGGACACGATTTCTCCCCCTCCTGTTCGTACTCCTGAAGGTGAGCCACTCCTTTACAGTTTTGGGAGCCTACACCGGCTCCGGTATTGAATCCGTCTCCGGATCCATATCAGTCTTCGGTGCATGATGAAAGAAGAAATTCCTCAGGGATCGACGACTCCGGTACGATGTCCCGAAGAACAAGAGGAACAGGAGGAGTCTAATTTGGTGCAGCCTCCTCGGAAGCAGCCGGTAGGCTCTTACCCTCAGTTTCCTGGTCCTAGTCAAGACCCATCGCATTTTCTAAATGCTATGTATGGCATCTGAAAGAGACACATTCGAGATAGATTCCTTACCTTAAAATATCCCCAGGCGTCAGACTGGATCAGTAAATTTTTTGCGTAGCAATACCCTTGCGCGTCGGTAGGCGTCTGCGGCACCGCGTCCGTCGTCGGCGTCATGGCGCCTAAGTACTCGTCGGAGTACTTAGACGCCGCCTCCGCGTGCTGACGTCAGTTCTTAGCCACAGCTTTTTTTTTTCCACGCCAGCAAGCGCAGATCTGGAACAAGCATTTACAATGCAATGGTTTTGCCTTTGTTAAAGTTAGAGCTATTGGCATTGCTCTTGACATTTTTATTTATGTTTTTTTAACATAAATAAATGGCATTGTCATTTACAATGCCACTAGCTTTATCTATCGCAAATGACACACACAAACACACACAGAGCCGCCCCACACACACCCCCACACAGAGCCCCGCACACACAGCCCCCCACACACACAGCCACACAGAGCCCCCCACACACACAGCCACACAGAGCCCTCCACACACACAGCCACACAAAGCTTCCTACACACACAGCCACACAGAGCCCTCCACACACACCAACACAGCACAAGCAGGCAACAGGGGCAGACGGAGGCACAAGCAGGCAACAGGGGCAGACGGAGGCACAAGCAGGCAACAGGGGCACACAGAGGCACAAGCAGGCAACAGGGGCAGACAGAGGCACAAGCAGGCAACAGGGGCCCACAGAGGCACAAGCAGGCAACAGGGGCCCACAGAGGCACAAGCAGGCAACAGGGGCACACAGAGGCACAAGCAGACAACAGGGGCACACAGAGGCACAAGCGGGCAACAGGGGCACAAGGAGGCACAAGCGGGCAACAGGGGCACAAGCAGGCAACAGGGGCACGAAAACGGAGGCACAAGCAGGCAACAGGGGCAGGTGGAGAAAACACAATTTTCAACAGCCCACTTGGCTCTGCAACAGTTGCCTTTGAAAAGCAATACGGCGTAATGGGCATGATCAAATCCCGTCCCCTGCATAAAAAAAAAACAACAGCCTGAGGCGACTGCTAACACAGATGTAGTACAAGGCATTACACGGCAAGGGTGCTTCTGCCGGCAATTATCCTGGTATTTAAACAAATCTCTCTCTCTCACACACAGAGCCGCCCCACACACACCCCCACACAGAGCCCCGCACACACAGCCACACAGAGCCCCCCACACACACAGCCACACAGAGCCCCCCACACACACAGCCACACAGAGCCCTCCACACACACAGCCACACAAAGCTTCCTACACACACAGCCACACAGAGCCCTCCACACACACCAACACAGCACAAGCAGGCAACAGGGGCAGACGGAGGCACAAGCAGGCAACAGGGGCAGACGGAGGCACAAGCAGGCAACAGGGGCAGACGGAGGCACAAGCAGGCAACAGGGGCACACAGAGGCACAAGCAGGCAACAGGGGCACACAGAGGCACAAGCAGGCAACAGGGGCACACAGAGGCACAAGCAGGCCACTCGCAGCCACTCCAACCCCACTTACATATTACATAACGTGCAATTAAAATACATCTACTGCTCCAAGGCAAGTCACGCATGCTCACTCCAGGAAATCACAGGATCAAATCACCACCAGACCTAGTACTAAGAATGTGGAAACTGATGAAAACGACTCTCTTTGACGTTTGAAATTGATTGATATTCTCTCACGCTAAATACATTTTCTCTTTGGAAATACTCACTTTTAATTCATCAGCAGCAGAGCGGGACGAGGAGGGAAGGCACGGAAAGCGGCGGGCACCTAAACAGCGCGGGACTGTCTGTGGGATCACGAGAAACAGGGGGACACACACAACACGGGACTCTCCACACCTCTGCGGCTGCCGGTAGTGAGCGCTCTGCAGTCCCCCAACCACCACCACCATGCAGTGTGCCCGATGGGGCAGAGGGTCTGAAAACCGTCAGCATCTCCTGTCTATGCCCGGCTAGAGCCGAGCCCCCAGGGACATAAGAGAGTCAGACTTCCCTCCCCACCCAGGAGAGCGGCACCTCACCACACCCACAGGGGCGTACCTCAACACTCCTGCGTGCCCCCCACACCCACTGCTGCCACGGGTAGCGGGAGGGAGCCTCCCCTAGCCCCAAATAAAAAAACAAATCGACTCACCTGCACCTTGCGACGGCGGCACTTCTCCGGTCTCCCTCTTCGGCATGGGAGACGGGCAACGTCGACGGCGGCAATGTCTTGGGCACTTCTCCGGTCTCCCTCTTCGGCATGGGAGACCGGCAACGTCCTCCGCTTCTTCCGGGGCTCCCTCCAGGCAGGCCACGGGAGCCCCGCGTGGGCCGCCATACTGCTTCTGGGCCGCCGTCTTCCTTCCTCCCCTGGGCGGCGGGGGGGGCGGGCACTTCCGGCCGGCCGGCCGCGCTAGGATTGGCCGGCCGGGCTAAATGCTGTCATGGAGACTGCACAGGCCTTGCTGTGGGAGACTTCGGATGAGCCCCGCACGCACAGTGAATATTAGATTTTAGAGAACAATGCAGGGGTCTGTTGGGTGTCTCGTTGCTTTCCCAAACACTGAAGAGAAGCACAGTCTGCCTGAAAGGCTGACCAATCAAAGGCCGCAAGGGGTGACAGGCCCAGGCACGCACCGGTGGGAACACTGTTGTCACCCTGTGATCCGGGTGGCGGAGCTCTGATTGGCCAGCAGAGGCCGGCTGCCAGCCAACCGGATCTGCGCATTTCATGCTGCCGGGGAGATGCGAGCTCAGGCAGGGGAGGGAGCGGCCCTGTAGTAAGATGGCAGGGGAGGAGAGCGAGCGTTTGTCATTAGCGTCGCCTTTGTCAGGCAGGCTCTGCTGAGTCACTGTGAGCAATGGGGGGGGAGGAAACGGAACACCGAGGACTGTGTTTTCTCAAATTGAAAACACAACATGTTACAAAACGGACGGCGGGAGAGGACACGGACGGCGGGAGGGGGGGCGGGAGGGGACACGGGGGGCGGGAGGGGACACGGACGGCAAAGCACTCACGCAAGCAGGAAAGGGTGCCGGCTCAATGCCGGGACAGATTCGGGGGCGTTCCCGGCGTCGCGTGACGTCGGCAAAAGCCAAAGAATCTCGGGAACGCCGCCGTGTCTGATCCGGCATTGACGGACAGGCCCCTCGTCCAATGGCTAGGCTCCATTTATGGAGCCAGCCAATGAATGACGAGGGCCGACCCAAACCCACACACAGTACTCATTAGGTTTTTGCCTGCGCAAAAAAGATGCGCAGAGCGCATCTTTTTCGCGAGGCAAAACCTAAAAAGCAGTACTTTAGTCACTTTTTGACTAGTCTTTTTTTATCTCTTTTGATCATATTTCTCGAGTCTTGCGACTCCGGACGGTGCCTAGGGATGCCTGGTTTCAAGCCCTGTGAAGATTGCACCCGACTGATGTCGGTTACGGATGCTCACCGTCGGTGTCTCCACTGTCTCGGCGTCGACCACAACGACAAGGCCTGCCTCGACTGCGGGCCCTTACTTCAACAGCGGTCCCGCAAGCCACTCAAACTCCGGCAGTCGGTCCCGCGCCGAGAGAGGTCCCGGTCCCGCAGGAGGTCGAGGGATAGGTCGCAGGGCCGGAGCCATCACAGCTCCAAGAGTCGGCATCGCTCCTCCGGGTCGAAGTCGTCGTCAGGTAAGAAACACAAGAAGTCGCTCTCCCAACTCACCCCCCGACGCTCGCGCAACGCGGACGGGGGTTCGTGTGACACCGCCCATGCGGCTCCGCCGGAGTCGCGGGTGTCGCGGCCTGCTCCACACCCTCCGTTCCCTGGGCCGGACGTGACGCCGGGGGAGATCGAGTGATTCCTCATGGCCATGAGGAACCTTTCTTCCCCGACGGGTTCCACGGCGCCTTCGGGCCCAACGGACCCGTCTGGGGCCCCTAGCGGGTCGGGGGCTTTGGCTCCGAAGCCGTCGAGTGCTTCAGCCCGACACCGCCGGCACCTCTCGGGCCCGGCGCAGCAGGACCTCACTGGATCCGCTTCGGGATCCGGGTCGTCGCCGGTTGACCTAACGACCTCACCGGCGCCGGTCCCACAGGTGTCACCTCCGGCGCCGTCCTCGGGTGGCGCCGTCCCCGATGCCTCCCTCTCTCCGGTTCCGGCGTCGGAACGGCACCGCTGGGCGCCGCTTTCGACGCCGCTTGGGGAGTTTAGCTTCTATGAACCGGCCTCATCGTTTGACAACCATGATTATCAGGGGATGGGTGAAGAGGAGTATTGGGAGGGGTCTGAGGACCCTCTGACCCGAGAGTGTCAGTCTCAAGAGGACTGGACAGGTGGACTTGGGGATGCCAATGGTCTGGACACATCGCCAGACACTGGCTTTGTCTCACCTCGTACCGTGGCTACGGAGGAGGGGGCAACCTACAGTGTGGTGTTGATGAGGGCAGCCAAGGCCTTGGGCCTTGAGCTCCCCGTCGCGGCCGTGAGGACTAACCTCCTCACTGAGGTCCTTAAACCGCAGTCAAGCTCGGCCGAGCTTCTGCTGCCCTTTAATGAGGCCTTGACCGACGTTCTTTTGGGCACTTGGTCCAGGCCTGCTACGGGTTCGCCCGTAGATAGGAACGTGGCCAGGCGCCACCGCACGGCCCCGAGCGACCCATGTTTTCTGTCCACCCACCCCACACCCGAGAGCCTGGTCATCCAGGCTTCAAATTCCCAGACCGCATTCCCATCGGCTCCGCCGGACAGGGAATCCGAGAGGTATGAGAATTATGGTAAGAAGATATTCTCCTCCCTTAGTTTGGGACTGCGGTCTTCCAACACCGCATGCCTCTTGGGCCCCTACTCCCACTCTCTGTGGGATACGGTTGCGGAAGTGCTGCCTGAGTGTCTGTTGGACGTACGGGCCAAACTCGGCCAAGCCCTTGTGGAAGGCCGGGATGCAGCAAAATATTCTATCCGGTGTGGGCTGGATACCACCGACTCACTAGGTAGAGCGATGGCAACGACGGTGGCGATTCGTCGCCACGCCTGGTTGAGGTCCGCCAACTTTTCGGCCGATGTCCAGAACACGCTGATGGACATGCCGTTTGATGGCCATCACCTATTTGGCGACAAGGCAGGCCATGCGCTTGAGCGCTTTAAGGACTCTAGGGCTACGGCCAAGTCCTTGGGCCTCTCGGCCCCACACCAGCAAACGGGTGCCTTTCGCTCCTTTCGTGGCCAAGGAAGGGGCGCCCCCACACGTGCTGCCAGCCACGCACAGCTGACTAACATCCAACGCGGTGGCGGCCGTGGAAATCGCCGTGGAGGCGGTCGGGGACAACGGCGAGGCCAGTCCGCACCCTCCCCCGCAGCATCCGCCTCAAAGCCCTCCTAGTCCGTGCTTTTCGGCCCATGTGACGCCAGTGGGGGGGCAGGGTTCGCCATCACCACTCTCAGAATGTTGCGCAAGTTTTTTCCCCTTCTTTCACAGCAACATCGGAGGATCACTGTTCAGGCCCTCATAGGGTCCAGATTGGACTACACCAACGCTCTATATCTGGGCCTGCCTGAATATCTCCTCCAACGTTTGCAGATCACCCAGAACGCGGCTGCGCGTGCCATTTTTGGCCTTCATCGTCGCACTAGCGCCTCTAATCTTCTTGTATCCCTCCACTGGCTTCCGGTGCGGAAGAGGATACTGTTTAAGGCCATGACTCTTGCCCATAAGGCCTTACATGGCACTGGTGCCAAGTATCTTCAGAGGAGGCTGGACTTCTATCGACCTGCACGATCCCTCAGGTCAGAAACCTTGGCCTTGGCTCAGGTACCACGCATTAAAAAGGCTCGGCTAGGCGGCCGGTCTTTCAGCTTCCTTGCTCCTCAGCTATGGAACTCGCTTCCGTTGTCTCTGCGAAACACCTCTAATCTGCTTGTCTTTAGGAAAGACTTGAAGACTTGGTTGTTTGCTGGATAATTTTTCCCTTCCGGATGCCCCTCTCTGTTATTGTTATGTTTCCTGCTCTTTTTCTTGGTCAGGAGCTCAAAGCGCCGGGACACTCCTTTGGAGTAGCCGTTGCGCTATAAAAGTCCCATTTTAACATAACATAACATAACATCACTGGCGCACTGTCACGTCGAACAGGTGGGTGCTGCAAATCGTCCGAAGGGGCTACTCCCTCCCCTTTGAGACGACCCTTCCAGCCATGCCACCGCAACACCACCGCGTATCGGGGGATCATTTACGGCTTCTTCAGGAGGAAGTGTCGGCCCTCTTGGCCAAGAGGGCCATCAAGCGCATTCCTGGGCCAGAAGTAGGATGTGGTTGCTACTGCCACTACTTTCTGGTACCCAAGAAGAGCAAAGGGGGCCTTCGCCTTATCTTGGACCTACAGAACGTCAACGGCTTCCTCCGGAAGGAGAAGTTCAAAATGCTGACTCTGGCACAGGTCTTAGCTGCCCTGGACCCAGGAGACTGGATGGTAGCGTTGTACTTGCAGGACGCTTATTTCCACATCCCCGTCCTGCCGGCCCACCGGCGCTACCTCCGGTTCACGGTAGGCCACGAGCACTTTCAGTTTACCGTGCTCCCCTTCGGCCTTACCAGCGCCCCACGGGTGTTCACAAAAGTGATGGCGGTGGTTGCAGCTCATCTGCGCAGGTTAGGGGTTTCAATCTTCCCCTACCTCGACGACTGGTTGTTGAAGGCGGGCTTGCCCCAAACAGTCGTCAGCCACCTCCAGACGACGGCAGACCTCTTGCACCTGCTGGAGTTCTCCATCAATGTGTCGAAGTCACACCTGTGTCGCTCTCAAAAGCTCCTTTTCATCGTAGCGGTTCTCGACTCGGCGCAGTTTCGGGTTTACCCACCCGAGCAGCGGGTTCGGGATATACAGGCACTGATTCCAATCCTTCAGCCTTCATCCCGAGTTTCGGTCAGGTTGACGCTGCGACTTCTGGGGCTGATGGCTTCCTGCATCCTTCTGGTGCATCACGCCCGTTGGCGGATGCGGGCTCTGCAGTGGGACCTGAAGTTTCAGTGGGCCCAGCATCAGGGCAACCTGTCCGACCATGTCCTGATCTCGGAGGGCACTGCGAGACAGCTGCAGTGGTGGCTGACGGACCGCGATTGGGTCAGCTGCAGATCCCTCTCTCTTACCCAACTGGAGCACGTGGTTGTGACGGACGCGTCTCTCCAGGGCTGGGGAGGCCACATGGGAGAGGCGGAGATCAGAGGACTCTGGTCTCCAGCGGAGTCCCGGCTCCATATCAACCTTTTGGAGCTGCGGGCGATTCATCTAGCACTAAAGGCATTCCTCCCCTCTGTCCGGGGGAGTGTAGTGCAGGTGTTCACAGACAACACCACCACCATGTGGTACTGCAACAAACAGGGCGGGGTGGGGTCGTGGACCCTCTGCCAAGAGGCTCTGCGCCTTTGGCAATGGTTGGAACATCAGGGTGTGACCCTGGTGGTTCAACACCTGGCAGGTTCTCTGAACGCCAGGGCGGACGAACTCAGCCGCTGGTGCATGATGGATCAAGAATGGCGTCTGAACTCTGACGTGGCGCAAGGACTCTTTCAGCAGTGGGGAGAGCCTTGGTTAGATCTATTCGCCACCGAAGAGAACGCGCAATGTCATCAGTTCTGCGCGTTGGAATTTCAAAGGCGGCACTCGCTCGGAGACGCTTTTCATCGCGAGTGGAGTTGCGGTCTGTTGTACGCCTTTCCGCCTATACCACTTCTGCCCAGAGTGCTGAAGAATATTAAGCGCGACCGGGCACAAGTCATCCTTGTGGCTCCGGACTGGGCACGAAGATACTGGTTTCCCGAGCTACTCAGTATGTCAGTCGATCCCCCGGTTCGTCTGCCTCGCCAGGAGGACCTTCTGTCGCAGCAGCAGGGGACGGTCCTCCACCCGAACCTGTCCAGTATCCACCTCCATGCTTGGAAATTGAGCGGCGACAGTTGAGGCCATTTGACTTGCCTCCTGAAGTCTGTAACCTCATTCTGGCAGCCAGGCGTCCCTCCACAAAGTCGGTATACGCCTGCAGGTGGAACAGATTTGTGGCATGGTGCACAGAAAAGGCTGTGGATCCTCTCTCTGCCCCTCTTTCTGAGGTTCTTCTCTTCCTTCTTTCTCTTGCCAAGCAGGGCTCTGCTCTGGGCACTATCAAGGGCTACCTTTCTGCCCTTTCAGACTTCCTCAGGCTGCCTGATCAGCCATCTTTGTTCAAGTCCCCTATTGTAAATCGTTTTCTGAAAGGCATCACTCACACGTTTCGACCTGTTCCCTTCGTGATGCCTCAGTGGGACTTGAACCTGGTTCTTACTTTCCTGATGTGCGCTCCTTTTGAGCCACTTCACAACTGTCCTATCCGCCTTCTTACATTGAAGACTGCCTTCCTGGTTGCCATCACCTCTGCCAGGAGAGTGAGTGAGCTCCAGGCTCTATCCTCTAAACCTCCTTTTCTTTCAGTCCATCCGGACAAGGATGTAGTGCGGACAAGGCCCTCTTTTCTGCCTAAGGTAGTCACAGCCTTCCACATCGGGCAGTCCATCACCTTGCCCACCTTCTTTCCGCCTCCGCATCCCTCCAAGGAGGAAGAGCGGCTCAACCGTCTGGACCCAAAACGTGCGCTCTCTTTCCATTTAGATCGCAGACGCCAGTTCCAGGTGGATGACCAACTTTTTGTTAGTTACGTGGGTGCTAAGAAGGGAAAGGCGGTGCACAAGCGGACCATCTCGCTGTGGATCATCTTGTGTATCCAGGCGTGTTACTCCTTGGCTAAGAAGGAACCCCTGTTGGGCTTAGGGCTCATTCCACTCGAGCCATGGCGACTACAACTGCCCTGGGCCGAGGAGTGCCCTTGCAGGACATTTGCCAGGCAGCTACGTGGGCCTCGCTGCACACGTTCGCAAGACACTATTGCCTGGACAGCCAAGTCTGGAGTGATGGCTTCTTTGGCCGTTCTGTCCTCCAGGACTTTCTGGTGTGATTATTGGTTCGCAGACCCACCACCGGGGTGGGTATTGCTGGGGTATCTATTCTAAGGTAAGGAATCTATCACTAACGTGTCTCTTTCAGATGCACAAGTTACTACTTGTGTAACGATATATCTGTAAGAGACATTAGTTAGTGATAGATTCCATACCGACCCACCCATCCTCCCCGTTCTGCGAACCGATATCTAGGGTTAAGGTCATCCCCTTTCAGGGCTCTAGTTTCAATGGCACCAGTGTTGGTTTTTAGCATAGCTCTGCGTTCCTGGCGCGGAAAAGCTGTGGCTAAGAACTGACGTCAGCACGCGGAGGCGGCGTCTAAGTACTCAGACGATGTCATCACGGCGTCCACGACGCCGACGACGGACGCGGAGCCGCAGACGACGCCTACCGACGTGCAAGGGTACTGCTACGCAAAAAATTTCCGGATCCAGTCTGACGCCTGGGGATATTCTAAGGTAAGGAATCTATCACTAACAGATATATCGTTACACAAGTAGTAACTTGTGCGTTTATGCGAGAGCAATGTTCCCCTCTGGTGCACTTGCTGGTCCCATAGGTTCATTGGCTTATAATCTGGGTGTGCCTCAGGCATATGCTCTGGCTCCTTTCCTGCCGTTTATGTCGACGCCGACTAAACCATGGCATCTCTCGGCGCCACCGAGGTCGTCGACTCCGTACACGGCTTCGCCGGCTCCGGAGCGATGTCATGATCCAATTAGAGTTCGACGCTTTTCCAGCTTCTCATTCGAAGGCGGCTCCATCTCCTCCTTCGAAGGCGGCTCCATCTCCTCATTCAACACCGGCTCTGGCTCCATTGGAGTCGTTACCGGATCCGACTAAGTCGGTTCGAATAGAGTGGTCGAGGTGTAGAGCACAGCGCCTTTTGGAGGAAAGAAGTTTTGAAGAGGTTGAGGTTGAAGAGGGCGAGCTTCAGGATCAGGAGGATTATTTTGAAGAGTTGATCAAACCAGAAAAAATGATTAAGGCTACTCGGCCCGCACTAGTAATGAAGTCCTATAGTTTAGGAATATGAAGGTGCTGGTGGTCTGGGACACAATCCCCTGGATCCCAATAATAAAGAGCTTGGCTTTCAGAACAAAATTGCACAAAAGTGACCCCGCACCCTTCAAATGTTAATACAATATTAATGCAGTTTCAACAATGTTATTCACAAAGTTCAATTATACTTCTGGTCGTTCTCCCAAGAATTCCAGAGTCAAGTTCTTCAACAAAAGAGATTCTTTATTCACAAATGATGATTAAAATCAATAGCCAACGCGTTTCGTCCGAAACCGGACTTCTTCAGGGCTTATCAAAATTCTTTATAAGGCAAAGCTTCTCGTAAATCTTCACACATGAAGGTTCAGGTAATTTCATGGAACGAAGAAATCGTCATGGTTCCATGGTGTGAATAGTTCAAATTTTGATGGTTTATAGAAAGTAAAAGCCGAAAAAGAGTGTCAGCATGTAGTAAGGCGTCTGGTCATCTGGTACCTGAACTTTGTGAATAACATTGTTGAAACTGCATTAATATTGTATTAACATTTGAAGGGTGCAGGGTCACTTTTGTGCAATAGTGTTATTTTGAAGAGTTGCATGATGCAAGTGGACTGGAACTTTCACCAGAATGGGAGTTGCCCACGGTATCTGATGCTCCTTCTAAGGATGTTGCGCCTTACCATGTGGTAACTAAGAAGGCTGCGGAGCTCTTTAATTTGACTTTACCATCTGTGGAGTACAAATCGAATCTCCTTCCTGAAGTTCTCCATTCTCCATCCTCGGTGGTTGAGCCAACTCTTCCATTTACTGAGGCTCTTACTGATCCCATATTGGAGGTATGGAGTAGACCACTTACTGCTCCTGCAGTGTCAAAGACAGTAGCAAGGCGTTATAGAGTGGTGCCTGGAGATCCTGAATTCTTGTCCACTCATCCTTTGTCAGAGACTTTGGTGGTTCAGTCTGCTTGCTCGAAAAGATCTGCAGGTGCTTTTCCCCAGGTTCTTGGAGATAAAGACTCTAAGAAGCAGGATCAGAATGCTAAGAAGGTGTTTTCATCAGGCAGTATGGCCCT
Source organism: Lissotriton vulgaris (assembly GCF_964263255.1). Taxonomy (NCBI): domain Eukaryota; kingdom Metazoa; phylum Chordata; class Amphibia; order Caudata; family Salamandridae; genus Lissotriton; species Lissotriton vulgaris. Next base: position 904,348,265 of record NC_141687.1, read on the forward strand.
AAAGTCTACTAAGGCTACTGGTCTGCTAGGCAGATATGTCCATGCTTTGATGGATACAGTGAAACAGCTATCGCATAAGCTTCCAGAGGAGGATAGAAAGAACTTTAATGAAGTAATATCTGACATGCAGGCGGCAGCTCGGCAGGTCATAAGAAGTGGTATGGACACAGCAGATTCAGTGGCTAGGATCCTGGGGTCTTCGGTCGCCACTGGAAGAGCTGCTTGGCTAAAGACGTCAGAGTTTTCTGCGAATGTTCAGGCTGCTGTGATGGATTTGCCTATTGATGGCTCTGGCCTTTTCGGAAAGAAAGCTGATGCTGCTTTGGAAAGGTTTAAGGATAGCAGAGCGACGGCAAGATCTTTGGGTTTGCAGACTAGAGGTTCTGTCTCCAAAAGGTACAAGGGTTTTGGAAGGTCTACTTTTTGTTCCTTTAAGCAAACCCAGCAGCAACAGCAGCAACAGAATCCTTTGTACATGTCCTACAGAGGAAGACAAAGGGGTCATTCTCGTGGACGTCAAGCCTCCTCTTCCTCCTCCACTTCCTCCTCTAATACCCACCCCCCACCTACAACAGCAAAGCAGCCCTAGATCCGCCATTCCGGATCAAGTGGGTCCTGTGGGGGGTCGGCTTACTTATTTTCTACGGGATTGGGAATCGGTTACATCAGATCTTTGGGTTCTCAATCTCGTAGAGAATGGGTATGCTCTTCCCTTTCGGGAGTTTCCCCCAAATTACCCTCCTTGCCAAGGTTTTTGCTCGGAGGACCACCTGTTGCTCCTTCAGGAAGAAGTGAAGGGACTGTTCAAAAAGGGTGCGATAGAGGTGGTTCCGGAGCAGAAAAGGGGTCAGGGGTGCTACTCCCGGTATTTCTTGATTCCCAAAAAGGATGGCAGACTTCGTCCAATCCTGGATCTCACGATCTTGAACCTTTACCTGAAGCAGGAAAAGTTCAAGATGCTCACCCTTGCGCAGGTTCTTCAAGCGCTGATGGAAGAAGACTGGATGGTGTCGATCGACTTGCAGAATGCTTATTTCCATATACCCATTCTGAAGTCGCACAGGAAGTATCTCTGCTTCACGGTGGGATCGCAGCACTACCAGTTTGCGGTTCTACCGTTTGGTCTTACTACTGCGCCTCGAGTCTTCACCAAGGTGATGGCTGTGGTGGCTGCACATCTCAGAAGCTTAGGGATTCCAGTATTCCCTTATCTGGACGATTGGCTGATCAAAGCACAATCTCCGGAGGTAGTGCTCCATCATCTGCAAGAGACAACTCAGTTGTTGCTCAGGTTGGGTTTTTCGATAAATGTACCCAAATCTCACCTGGTGCCCTCCCAGCGCAACCTGTTTATAGGTGCGGTACTGGACACAACTGTGTGTCGTGCATTCGCTCCACCTCAAAGGATTCACGACATACAGGAAATGAATCCTTTATTTTACAATGGAGCGGTTGTTCCAGTCCTGAAGGTCCTTCGTCTGCTCGGTCTGATGGCTTCTTGCATTCTGTTGGTCAACCATGCACGCTGGCACATGAGGGCACTCCAGTGGTGCCTCCGCAGGTAGTGGTATCAGCACTAAGGGGATCTCAGGGAGTCGGTAAGGATCTCCAGAGAAGCTGCGGCGGATCTGTCTTGGTGGGGAGTGGATGGCAATCTGTCTCAAGGAAAACCTTTTCAAACTCCTCCATCGGTGGCCACAGTGATAACGGATGCATCCACCCCAGGGTGGGGTGCTCATCTGGGGGATCTGGAGGTCAAGGGTCTTTGGTCTCCAGAGGGAAGGTTGCTTCACATCAACCTTTTGGAATTGCGGGCAATACGTCTGGCACTCAAGGCTTTCCTCCCCTCCCTTTGCGGTCAGTCGGTTCAAGTCCTGACGGACAACACCACTGCGATGTGGTATGTCAACAAACAGGGAGGAGTAGGGTTGCAGTGTCTCTGCAGAGAGGCTCTGTGCCTCTGGTCCTGGGTTCAGGAACATCAGATTTGTCTAGTGGCAAATCATCTGGCCGGAGTACTGAACGTTCGTGCAGACAATCTCAGTCTGCAGTTCTCAGCCGACCACGAGTGGAGGCTTCATCCGGAGGTAGTTAGTCATGTCTTTCGGACATGGGGAACGTCTCTGGTGGACCCGTTTGCCACTCACGAAAACGCTCACTGCCGTCATTCTGCAGCCTCCAGTATCCAATTTACCTTGATAGAACGAAAGACTATCGAGTGGATGACCAGCTCTTTGTGGGATTTGCTGGCAGCAAGAAAAGACGAGCTGTGCACAAGCGCACACTCTCAAGATGGATCATACTTTGCATCAAGATCTGCTACGCCCTGGCTGGTAAGGAACCTCCAGAGGGTATAAGGGCTCATTCTACTAGAGCAAAGTCATCAACATCTGCTTTGTCTAGGGATGTTCCTGTGGAGGGCATTTGTAGAGCAGCGACATGGGCCTCCATCCACACTTTTGCAAAGCATTACTGCTTGGATAGCGAGGTGAGGAGGGATGGCCATTTTGCACGCTCTGTCCTACAAGATTTTCTGGTATAGGAGAGTGGACACCCTCCTCCGGGAGTGGGGACTGCTGTGGGACTCTATTCACAAGGTGAGGAATCCACTGACGGATGTATCCATCAGAATAACAAGTTACTTACCTTCGGTAACGCTTTTTCTGGTGGATACAGTATCTGCCTGTGGAGTCCTCACATGCCCACCCGCCTCCTCGTTGTCCACTCTTCTATATCTAAGTTTATGGCAATGTTTAAACATTTTATATATTTTTATATTTCATTTCATGAAGCTTTATTTCGATAAATGAATATCTTGAAAGCTATACAATCCAGTATAAAAATATGCAAAATAGACCACAAAACAATAATATAAAAACATAGTGCATGAAAAAAGGTGTAAAGAAACTTTCACGTCCAAAAGCAATATACAATAAAGAAGTTTAAAAATTATCATCTGAAGACTTAAAAATTCATGGCTCAAGGATTAAACTTCAATTTTTGAGCTCTGATGCTCCATGCCCATTTGATGTATTTAGCTAAACCACAGACATAAAGATCCCTGGTGTCAGATTTAAGGATAGGCAGTGCAGCTGAATGGTTGCCAGTGCCCATCTTCTTGCATATTGGCTTGAGCCAACGCCCTCTGGGAACTGTGTATGTTGGACAGACAAACATAAAATGTGCAATGGACTACGTGGGAGCCTCGCAGCATGGGCAAAGGGCTGTGGTTTGATAGGGAGGCTTCCACCGGGCAGTCAATCTCTCACATGGGAAGTGTGCCTGTCCTAAACTCAAAATAAAGTGCTCTGTCGTGCGGTTTTTGTATAATGTCTAAATCGGTCTCGTAGCTGGTAAGGGGCTTATGCTGCATGAACTCTTCTGTGGGCCTGCCTATTCTTGGGTGAAGCTGGTAGGTTTTGGCCACCCATTGTCAGTACAGCCTCTTAACCTCAGCCTTAGGGGGGCAGTTCTATTTTGCCACTCCTCGTTAAGGTCCAGATCATACAAGAGATTCTTTACACTTTTTAGCCATTGAACCTTGTGCCACCCATCCATGTCCTAAAGCTCCCTCAGCCCTGCTGCATATTTTGAAAGTGCTGGGGTCCGCCAAATGCGTACCCAGAGCAGTAGCGGGCGAAGTCTTGCTATATCCCTGAGCGAATGACAGCCCAGGTCGTGAAGAAGGGGCTTGGTGGGTACCCTCTGAGGGAGCATCATCAGATCTTTTAAAAATGTATTCTCCAATCTTACAATTTGGTCGATGTTAAAAAAAATTAAAAAAAATAGTTCGGCTCCGTAGAGGGCCAAGCTGACTGCCGTAGATTTATAGATTGTAAGGGCGGGGGCTATCAGTCTGCTCATAGAAGAGCGATGCTCTTTTAGTATAGATCTCACCACCCTTTTATGTGACAGGAGCATTTTCTGTATATGGGTTGACCAATTCATAGTATCGGAGATACGGATGCCCAGGTAATAGAAGGTGCTGACCCTTTCTAATTGGACAGAATTAAGCAATGGAGGATTCCTAAAGGTTCTGGATGGATTAAAAGCTAAGAACTTTGTCTTCTGAGTGTTAATGGACAACCCTCAAGTAATGCAAAACCGCTGAAAACTGTCCAAAAGGGTCTGCAAGCCATTCAGGGTTTTTGAGAGGAGGAGGGTATCATCGGCGAAGAGGAGTGTTGGTATTTTCTCGTCCGACAGGGAGGGTGCTTCAGATGGTATCTGCTGTAAATACTCAACCACCCCATTCACATACAAAGAGAATAGGGGGGGAGCTTGCACACATCCCTGACAGACTCCCCTCTTCACCAGTATACGAGCTGTTTTTTCCCCACGTGTCCCCCATCTCACTTGGGCGTAATTGTCCTTGTGGAGGCGAATCAATAGGTTCACGGTCTGCCTTGGGGCTCCCTGCTCTAACAGAACCCCCACAGGAGCTCACGTGGAACCAGGTCCAAGTTGGATTGCCTAGACCCCCGTGTGGCAGCCCGGGAACTCTTTTCCAAAGAATTTGAACTCCACCTGAAGGCTTTCACTCTACCAATTTCTACAATTTTGCACTATATGAACCGGACTCCCTTGAAGGAATCCGTTCTGTGATCAGAGATCTAGAGAGTTAACGACTCATATCAGGACACCCTTGTGTCTTTTCTTTTGGTTCAGAGTGGGGGAATGAGGTTGAGTCCCATTTCTGCTTTCCGTGTTCGTAGTTGGCCTTTGATTTACCAGAGGACTTTGAAGGCAAATTTGAATGCTTGCAGGAATGGCCTCAGAAGCTGGACCGTTTATGCGTCTTGAATGTGACTTTTTCTTGTGTTCATCAACACAGAGCTTCACCTCCTGGTTCCAGATTACCTTCCTGCTCATGACTGCACATTTACCACACAACGAGTCACTGCCTGAGCCCAGACACCAGCGAAAGATCTCAAGAGGTGTTACCAAAATGTATTCTCTGCAGTTGTGTCTTGGTCTGAAATCAGTAGTTTTGGGTGGGTACATCATTACCTAGCACACTGGAATTAGATTTAGAAATCTTCTGAAGACAGACCAAACTGGAAGCACGGAAAGAAAGGAACTGACATAATCCCACAAGAGTGGTGCTTATATACGCCTCTGCTCCGTTACTTCAGGAGCACAAAAGAGCCAAGCTCCAAGCACAGGAACACTGCTGAAGAAAAATTTACTGATCCAGTCTGGTGCTTAGGGATTATTGAAAAGTAAGTAATCTACAGTTCGAAGAATCGATCGGAAACAATGTACGAGTTACTTAACTTCAGTAATTATGTATCTGGTAGAGACTATTCTAGCCGCAGATTCCTGAACGTAGAATTATCCCCAGTCGTGAGACTAGATCTGGAAAAACTTGCTTTCCACAGCATCCCTGCGTGCCGGGGGTACGGCACCACGTGACTCCGCCCAGACGTTGTCCGCGTTTGTGACGTCAGCGAGGATACATAAGTCCCACCCCTGCGCGCTTACGTTCGTTTTCTTCGGAGAACTTTTCCGCCCCACAACGCGGAGCCATCACAAACAAAAACTGTGAGAATACTGGAACAGTGTTCGAAAAAATCAGCTAAACAGAAAGGGAAGAAACAAAAAGGTGAGGAAGAGCACCATCCAGAATAGTGCCAGGCACCAAAAGTCATGGAAGGAAAGAACAGAGCACAGCTATTGCAAGCAAGCCTGCAAATACAAAAGCATCCCTGGGGGCAGAAAGCATGTGAAAAAGTGCACAGCAGAAGAAGAAGTCTGGAATCACAGCCCAGAACAGAGAAGGGCATCAAGGCCAGAACGAAAGAGGAATGACAATTCACCCCCAGACAACACCAGCAGGGAGAGACAACTCCTGAAAAGAGCTAAGGGTCGAGATCTAGCCAAGAGAGCTCGACCCCAAGTACCGCAAAGGAGTCATAAGTGCAATCAACGAAAGGAAGAAGAGCACGAGCAGACCCCACACTGGAGACCAGGGTACAGGGGCGCAGAAGCACCCATGAAATCATCAACCAATCCCCAGGAGGGAAGAAATGGAGCAAACCACAAGACTAGCATCCCCCTAGGGAGGGAGTAAGAAAAGGCACTCGCAGAAGACAACCACCCGGAGGCAGGTGAGTGCAGAAGACCAACGAAGGGTCCTCGCAGAATGGGGAGGAAGTGCGGGTCGTGAAGGAATCTGCGGCTAGAATCGTCTCTACCAGATACATCGTTACCGAAGGTAAGTCACTCGTACATCTGATAGAGACTACTAGCTGCAGATTCCTTAAAGAATAGATACCCTAGCCATACCCAAGGGGAAGGAGGGTCTGCGAGAGGACCTCTCCAGCTCAGATGAATACAAGACCCCAACAGGGGACAAAGTATAGGTACAGGGGAAAGAGCTTAGTCCCCCCCCTCACCCCCCCTCCCCCCAAGCAGAAGAGAACCTCAGCATCGAGGAAGGACACCGGCCACACAGGGGATGTGTTATAACGACAAAAGAGGCAGTCAAGCCCTTACCAAGCAGGCAGAAGCAAGGGCAATACGAAAGAGGCCAGCAGTCAATGTACCAGGGACCTCCACAGGAAGCCCCAGAGGTACAGGAAACGCAGAGGAGTACCAAGGAAGAAGAGCAACCCAGAGACTCCAAGGAGAAGGGGTAGAAATGAAGACAAGAGCCCTCCACCGGGAACACACCCAGTGAAGAGGGCTGCGGAATCCATCACAGCTGAAAGTCAACAAACCAGACAGAACAGTGCCCCAGCAGTAAGGCAGGTGGAAGAAGAAAAAACATAGTCCCACAAGGCTCCCGCAAAACAGGAAGCAGGGGTGCCAGGCCCAACTCCAAGTTATATGAAACAGAAAGCCCTATTAAGCCTGCATGATATAATTCTCAGAATCAGTAACCGCTCGACCAGTCCATTTCCTTGCGGGTGATAAGGGGTCGTGAACCGATAGGTGACCCCGCACTGTTGCCAGAGAGACCTCATGTACTTTGAGATAAAGTTTGTGCCCCTGTCGCTGACGACTTCCCGGGGGAAGCCCACTCGAGAGAAGATCCCCATCAGGGCTCGGCCTACCACTGGTGCTGTCACGGTCCGAAGAGGAATGGCCTCGGGGTAGCGGGTGGCGTGGTCCACCAGGACCAGGATGAACCGGTGCCCCTGTGCCGTCCGGGGGTCTAGGGGCCCCACAATGTCTATTCCCACCCGTTCGAACGGGGTGGTGACGACGGGAAAGGGTTGCAAGGGTGCTTTGATCTTTCGGCCACTCTTCCCGCTGGTCTGGCAGGTGGGGCAGGCCCGGCAGTGGTTGGAGACATCATTTCGCATTTTGGGCCAGCAGAAGTGAGTTACTAGGCGGTTGTATGTTTTGTCTTGCCCCAGGTGCCCAGCAAGGGGGACATCGTGTGCCAAGTTCAAAAGGAAGTCTCTGAAGCGGAGGGGCACCACCAGCACCCGACTGGCCCCCAACTCAGCAATTCTTTGCTCACTGTAGAGCAGGTCATTGTCCCAATAAATCCAGTGGGCCCCTGTGGTGTCCCCTGCGCTCTGGGCGAGGGCTTGCTGCCGGAGTCCCTCGAGGGAGGGACAGGTCCTCTGCTCTTGTCGGAACTGTTCCTGGGTGGGGCCACCCTCTTGACGCCACTGGGCCAGTTCGGGAAGGTCCTGGAGTTGAACGGGCCCTTCTTCGTTCTGCTCTGGGGGATTGGCGCTTTGGGCGGCTCCCTCCGGGATGATCGGGGGAGGAGGCTCTGGCCATTCAGGTTCTTCGGGACCGGGGATGGCGCGGGCAGCCATGGACCGGGTCGTTATGCAGGCCCATTCAGGAAGGCCCAACATCCCCAGGTGCTCTTTTCTCTCGACGGCTGCCCAGGGGGAACTTTCGAGGTCGTTCCCCAAGAGGCAGTCCACTGGGGCATCATCGCGGACAGTCACCTTCAGCATTCCGGACACTCCTCCCCACTCGAAGGGGACGCAGGCCATCCGACATAGGCTTTCTGAGTTGTCGGCTGACCGGACGGGGCAAAGGACGTTCGGCAAGATCTGCTCCGGGGTCACCAGATGGGCGCGGACTGCGGTCACACTGGCCCCGGTGTCGCGGAGGGCCTCAGCCCGTTGCCCATTAATGTTGACCCACTGGCTGTATTTTCGCGTATTGGCGGGTAGGGGAGCCCGCGGGATCATGTCTCAGGGACATGGCGGCTGGTTCCCACTCGGGCTGGTCGGCCTCGTACTCTTCAGAATCTTCTGGGGTTTGCTCTTCCCCCAGGGCGGCGGCAGCGACCTGGCGGGGCATAGGGTTCTGGTTCTTCGGGCAATTAGGGTCGTTGGCGTAGTGGCCGGGTCGCTGGCATCGGTGGCAAGTAACATTGGCTCGGAACCCTGGACGCATCGGGGGGTTTCCCCTGCCGGCCGGGGGCGGGGCGTTGCTGGCGGGAGCCACCGGGACAGCGTCTCTGCCCCGACCCTGGCCTCCTCCTCCCCCTCGGGGGCGATGGGGTCCTTGGTTGGTTCGGTTTGGTTCGCTGGGCCCGTTTCGGGCAACTCGGGTGCTTTCCCATAGGTCAGCCTCAGCGGCGAGTTGCCGAGGTTCAGTCAGTTTACTGTCGAGGAGGTGCTGCCTAAGCTCGATGAAGCAATTGTTCGAGAGGTGCTCCCACACAATAAGGTCAAAGAGTTGCTCGTAAGTGGTCACCTTGCTGCCCTTGATCCACCCCTCGAATGCTCTGCTGAAAAAGTTCACGTACTCCACCCAAGTTGTACCCGGGATCCGTTTGCAGTCGCGGAACCGCTGGCGGTACATCTCGGGGGTGAGTCCGTATCGAGTGAGGAGGGCGGCTTTCATGTGGTCGTAGGAGGTCATCTGATGGTCCGGGAGTTGCAGCAGGGCGTCTCGCCCCTCGTTAACGAACCTCCCCCATAACCCGGCTCCCCAGTCGCTTCGGGGAATCCGGTGGGAGGTCATGGCTACCTCATAGGCTTTGAACCATTGCTGGATGTCGTTGTTCCGGTAATATTCTCTGACGACATCCTTGGGGATGTGGACTTTAGGGTCTGTGGTGGCAGGAGTGTTCGGGCACTCGGGCACCCCGAGATCTTTATTCTGTTTTCGAAGTTCTATCTCTTTTAGGTTGCGCTCATGTTCGTAGGCTAGCTTTTTCTCTTCTAACTCTCTCGGTCTTTGTTTCTCTTCCCGCTCCTCTCGGAGCCTTAGGTGTTCCAACGTTATTTTTTGTACCGCCAATTTCAGTTCTCCATCCAACCGAAGTCGAGCCAGCTCCAATTCATGGAGCCTGCTTTTTTCCCGTTCTCGGATCTCTTCTGGGGAGAGACCTGATCTTCTTTCTTCCGTCGGAGTGGTGTTCGTTTCCGGTGCCTCGAGGCTTTGGTTTTGGGGTACGGCCGTACCCGTCTCTGCCCAAGATTCCAGGGCTTTTTTGAAGTCTTCTTTCGTGCTCAGTCCTGTGGTAGCGATGCCTAGTTCCATGCAGAATTGCTTTAGTTCTCTGTGGTTATATTCTTCTAGTTTCTCCATCTGGAATTTTTCTGTGGTTCCGCTCTCTTTTGTTGTCATTGCGGTTGTGTCGTGGGGTGAGTTACTCTCTGTACGATTACGCGTTGGTTCGGATCGCGCCGCTGGCCACCAATGTTAGACGGGGACCCGGAGGGTCGGCCGAGTACAGGGGGAGAGGCCTCCGGTGAGGACCGTCTCCTAGCGATCTTACAGACAGGTAACTTCCCCCCCACAAATGGACACCACACAAGGATGCGATCTGCACACTTTATATAGGATTCTTGAGGCAAGGTTATCAACGATACAGTGGGGGCAGGAGACGAGGATCCTCCCAATTCTAGTCTCTGTAGGGTAAGGGGTAGCGGGACAGTCTTGGTACCGGTCCGGTACGGGTGCGGCAAGAGGGAAGCTCACAATCCTCGAGCTCAGAGATCTGAAAGGTTGGGCCGCGGCAGCGCCAGCTGGCTAGGATGATCGTTCTCGGCAAGGAGGGCCGCGGCAGCGCCAGCAGGCCAGCAGGCTAGGATGATGGTTCTCGGTAGGGAGGGCCGCGGCAGCGCCAGCAGGCTACGATGATGATTTCTTTGCAGAGGGCCGCGGCAGCTCCAGCAGGCAAGAGCGATGGGTCACAAGGATGGGCCGCGGCAGCACCAGCAGGTCCGGACGATGATGCACGTTGCAGAGGGCCGTGGCAGCGCCAGCAGGCTTCGGAGATAGTTCGCAAGGCAAGGCTGCGGCAGCGCCAGCAGTCCGTCAAGGATGAGTTCTTCAAGGTGTCTCTCGACTCCAGGATACAACTGCCTTCCTGCTCTGGAGCTGCCCCAGTTATAGGTCTGGCCCCCTTTGATGTCCGGACCCTCGCACTGGGAGGTCGGGAGGTCCGGGATGAGGGAGTCCAGGCACCCAGCAGGGGGGTGGAGCCAGTGCCCGGGGAGACCGGGGGCGATCGGCACCTGGCGGGGGAGAGCCATCAACACTCCTCCCTCCTATTGACCTGCCAAGTGGTCTCTTCACCTCCTGGGTGGATGGTGGTGCCTCTATGTCGGGGCCTGGCCAGGCCCAGGGTTGGGGTCGAGCTGAGGCCACGCGGCCTCGTGGTGCAGTGTCCAAGATGGCGGCTGGGCCGGGGCAATGGTGCTGACGGAGGCCCGGGACAGCCGATGCTGGGATGTTCGGGAGCAGGCGTCCCGTTGGGGACGGGTTGCGGGTTGCTTCGGTGGGTTGCCGGGGTGGTTCTTCGGGGGACACAGGGAGAGCCGGTGTCCGGGCCCTATCATGCGGGGAGGGAGCGGGCCTTTCACAAGGCCTGTCCAACAACATCCCTCTTTGAGTAACCAACTCCAAGGCCCCAGGCTGTAGACCAGAAGAGCAGGCCGGCGCAGCTGGACGCTGACAAGCTCCACAAAACTTAATGTCCGGACCACATCGTCCAGGCGGGTGCAGCTGTACGCCAACATGCAACCAGCCAGAAGATAAGAGGATAAACAAGTAGGACGGGCCTAGCCGTCAACACAGTGGAACACCCGATAGAGGACCAGGCCGAAGGCGGCATACTAAGTCAGGCAATCGACGCATCAAGACCTAGAAAGACAGAACTAAAGCAGCGCCAGCTAAGCCCAGGTAATGACCAAGAAACTGCACCAGCAGAATACAACAACACCAGGAAAGGCTAGAGTCCACACCCTCCTAGCGAAAGTCAGAGCTATACAATAGCTACAAGTACCCCACATAGGGTATGGCACGCCCCAAGAAATTTATGGGAACCACTCTTAGGGAAGAAATCCCGCACAGAGAACAAAACTATAAACCTGCAGCAAAAACCACAGAAGGCTTAGTAAGCAGCTAAAAGGTATACTCTAGCCAAAAAAGGGGGGCTGAACCAACAACCAACAGAAAAAGTGGGCCAACCAAGGGCACAGCAACCCACACAAAGTGTAAAGGACACTCCAACCCCAGATTCCAGGAGCAAGTAGGATAACAACCCCCACCAAAGTATTAAGAGCCCGCAAGGCAGCGCTGTAAGAAGCAAAGACATTACGACCCCATGAATCCAACCACCAGGCCCCCAGAGACGGAGGAAACAACAGTACAGGCAAACACGGAAAGGCATTCCACAGAACAGAGCCTTGAGTAGAGGGGTGGAAGGAAAGACAGACAGGGTCATACGGAGCAGGGCAGTGGCGATACAGAAGCGCCTGAGGCACCAGATTACCCGTGGCAGGACGCCCCCAAGCCCCCATAAGAGAATTGTGTAGTGACGCTTCAAAGGGAAGGAACAACTCCTGTCCACCAGAGTCCTGGTGGAGAACTTCAAAAAGGTTGTCCGTAGAATACCAGCAGCTGTTGAAATAGCCCGAACAAAGGCAACACTGGCCTCAGCAGGGCGTTGCGGAGAAGAAAGTAATTCCTCCGTGGGCGATGGCTGCAGACTGAGCCATCCATCCCCAATTCCAGGGGGGAGCGGCCAGCCTCTGAATAGAGGAGGATCCACAGATGAATGGGGAACCTGAGGGGCCTCAGGAAAAGGCGGAGAGGCCGGTGGAAAAGCGAGCCGCGTGCCACGAAAAGAAGGGTTCGAGGATTTAGGCTGTGGGGACGGCGAGGAGCCCTCCCTGGAAGATGCCGGTGAAAAGGCAACAATACGGCGCCCAGTCTCCAGGGAGGAACACACCAACAGATGACAGACCTCTGAAAAAGAAGGGACATCAGGAGACTAATCAAGAACCCGACGCCGGCGCAGCTACGTGGAGTCCGCCATCGGCACCTGATCGTCGTCGACCGGCACCAGAGTGGGCATTTGTGGTGCTGGGTCGACTTCTGCCCCCACGTGCTCTCCGGGAGAGTAGGGCAGGGTCGACGCCGGAACGGCGCCGGCTCGGCCTCAGACGGGGCAGTCGCCCACGTTGAGGACTGAGAGGGACCCTGGAAAGCACCCCAGGTCCCGGCCTCCACCCGCGACTCTACCGGAGGAAGGCTCCAGGCGCCAAAACGGCACCAGCTCAACCTCTGGCGAGGCAGCCGCCTGCTCAGAGGACCGAGGGGGACTGGGGGGGGGGAAGTCCCGGCGATCTAATGTAACACGACAGGGAGCCCCGTAGGGATTTGCAGCAAGGCAGGGACGCTAGGTGCCGAAGAAGGGAGCCCCGAAGGACAACACCTCGATGACACCACCCTCCTACGACCTGAAGCCGAAACTTTCGGCACCGGGATCCGAGCCGCCTATGACTCTGCAGAAGGCCGCGCGCAAGGCAAGGGCTCCACAGACTTCTCAGGAGGTGGAGGAAGGGCCAAAGAAGCCTGCGGCACCGCAGCGTAGGCTGTCATTTGGGCCCTAGTCGCCTCTGCGCCGGGAAACAGCAAGTAGGAAGGCGACAGGCGGGGCGCGCATGTACCGGGGGAGCCGGCGCCCACCGCGGAAAGGGGACAGGGCTTAGGAGACAAACTAAAGGACCTACCAGCCGGTGAGCCACGCCCCTGGGGCCGTGGCGAGAGACCATGTCGCAGACGAAACAGGCGGCTCCTTGCCTCAGAGGTAGGGGACGGACGCTGAGATGACCTGGACAAGCGTGCCAACAGCAACTTCATCCAGCGCTCCCGCCGCGATTTAGGCTCAAGATGCTGGCAGGCGTTGCAGCTCTCCGAGTCGTGGTGCTCACCTAGGCACCACATGCAAATTGGGTGGGGGTCCGTCGCCGATATGAGACGTGCACAGGAGGTACAAGTCTTGAAGCCCGAAGGCATTTGCACACTGTTCCACTAACGCCAAGCGTGAAAAAGAAGAGAAGGCCTGAAAACAGGCCAGGACACAAACCGGATCTGCGTTGCACGCGGAAGAGAGAAAAAACTGACGTAGGCGAGCCGGGGTGGGACTCGTGTATCCTCGTTGATGTCACGAACGCAGACGACATCAGATCGGAGTCACGTGGTGCCGTACCCCCGGCGCGCAGGCATACTATGGCAAGAAAGTTTTTCCGGATCCAGTCTCACGCCAAGGGATAATTCTACGTTAAGGAATCTGCGGCTAGTAGTCTCTATCAGATAATACATGCAATAAAAAGAAAATCGTGTGAAGAAGGTAGTCAATTTGTGATGGCAACTGTAACTGCACATGAATGGATTTTTTTAACATATTTTATTAAATTGCTTTTGAGAATTCCAACATGGCCCAAATGTGAAAACAGTCTACGGTACAGGGTTATTTTTTACTTGAGCGAGTTTTCTAATGGAGAGTGGTTAGTTTAGACTGTATACCACATTGAAAGATAATTGACCTTGACTCTCACTTCTGATCAGTGACAAGTATGTCGCGCTACACCAGAATTTTCACGTTTCAGGAGGCAAAAAACGAAAAGGGTCCAAAGCACTGGTGGAAGGATTTTTAATATAAAATCAAACATATCTTAATATATACAGCATTATGACAATGCAGTACATAGTTATAAAAATATGATAATTGGTAGGAGAAGTAAGCACAGAACATTCCATGTGGATTCAGAACAGAGGAAAATAACATTTATTCAGTTATCTTGTAACATCGGAACATTGTAGTCTAAAGATGCCCATTGACACGGACTTCAGAGGGTACGCTTAAAGAAGGCCTTGCCTCTTCAGATCCTCATATGTTTTTTTGTTTACAACATTTCCACTGGAGTCTTCATATTCCTCCTGAAACGAAAATAAAAGTACACATTCATACTAAATTCCTACACATACCATGATAGAAGAAACTGTGTCTTCCAAATTACTTCCATGCATCAATTATTTGCACACACTGATTCTGAGATGAGGCACAAGAACAAACATTAAAAAAAAGAACATGGTACAGAGAACTTCTGTAAACTGCAAAGACTTAGGCTGTAGGGAGGATGAGAACATGTGCGCACACAAAGAATTTGCTTTATTATAACACAGCCTACCTCTGCGTGTGAAAGGTGTGGAAACCAAATGCACAACTTCCTTCAGTATATGTGCTATTTCTTCACATCAAACCTTGTGAGAATAAGTTCACACAGGTAATTCGATAAGCAGAGATCCTTCTCAGCTTCTGATTACAATGCACCACCACAAAATCTTTATCACCCAAGTGGCTGCGATTATACAAAAGAAGGTAGGAATGCACATGTACAGCTAGCTTATGCTTCACTAGCATAGTTTCTATTTCTAGGTTAAGAGCCCAAGCTCCATTAACTGAACTGGAGTGTGCTCTGAACGGAAAGACAAGTAACTTTACAGAACGCATGGCCCGTATCAGAGTTTGATCTGCTGGGAGTGGTTCCTGAGGACCAAAACAAGGAGTAGTTTGTCCTGTAACTCCAGTTCTGTAGTAGGGGTATCTCTGTTATAGTCATAATCTAGTGAATAGTCCCGCCCATGTGCGTGGACCCCGGCAATCAAAAATAATCTCTTAAGTTGTCAAGAAATGCATAACTGCAAGACACTTAAGAGAGAATTAAAGACAAATAATGCAGCAATATCCACAGGCTACACTGTCCAGTACTTCAACTAGAAATTCCACCCAAAAAACCACACACAACACAGCCTGCCCAGTTTCTTCCATAGAGAAACTTGCCTCTACCAGTAAAAGCCTCTGGAATGATAGAGAGGAAGGCATGGACAGACAAGCCCCATAGGCTGCCATTATGTGGCTTAAATAGGATACTGTGCCTTTAAGAGAACTTTCCAGAACTTCTCCCAGTATCCCAGAATGCACAGCAGGTCCCCTTTACTGTCAGTTCTTTTTGAAGGCGAAGCACGCCAGACCTGTAGCATTCCGTACATAGATATCTTTCTCCACCATGGAGGAGGACGGGCGCTTATGTCTATAACAGAGATACCCCTACTACAGAACTGGAGTTACAGGACAGAAACTACTCCTCCTGTAGTAGGGGATCTCTGTGTATAGTCATAATCTAGTGAATAGAATGGCAAGCCCATCCCCACACCAAAGCGGCGGTGGAGAGTTGAAAATTAACACCACTATTGTGCGAACAAATTTCGCAGCGAAGCCTGCCCAACCTGAGCATCTGCCCTGGCATCAGTGTCCAGACAGTAATGCTTAGCAAAGGTATGAACCGACTTCCAAGTGGCCGCCTTGCAGATTTCTGCAATAGGAACGTTACGGAGTAAAGCGGTCGTGGCAGCTTTGCCCCTGGTGGAATGAGCCTTAGGTTTACCCCCTAAGGTCTTATTAGCTTTTTGGTAACACAACTGTATGCAGGACACAATCCACCTAGAGATGGACTGCTTAGACCGGTCCTGACAGATCCATAATTGATAAACAATTGGTCTGACCTACGAATATCTTTGGATTTATCCAGATAAAATTTCAACACCCTCCTAACATCCAGGGAATGTGAAGACCTTTCCGCTGGAGATGAAGGATTCTGAAAAAACGTAGGCAAAGTTATGGTCTGGTTGACATGAAAATCAGAAATAACCTTGGGGAGAAATTTAGGGTGAGTACGCATAACAACCTTAGCAGCATGAAATACAGTATAAGGTTCTCGGCAACACAACGCCTGAATTTCACTCACCCTGCGGGCCGATGTAATGGCCACGAGGAACGCCGCCTTCCAGGAGAGGTGCTGCAACGGAGCCTTATGAATAGGTTCAAAAGGCTCCTTCATCAACCTGGACAGCACCACATTCAATTCCCATGAAGGCGAAGGAAGCCTGACAGGAGGGAATACTTTCTTCAAGCCTTCCAGAAAATCTTTTATCACAGGGATCTAGAAGAAGGAAGTCTGTGAAGGGCATTTCCTGTAGGCAGTCAATGCAGCGAGATGAACCTTAATGGAATGAACATTAAGGCCAGACTGCGCCAAATGTAAAAGGTAAGGAAGGATGACATCTTCCCTGCACGTCGTCGGGTCATAGTTCTTGGACTGACAACAGATACAGAACCTTTTCCACTTGTAAGCATAGGAAGTCCGAGTGGAAACTCTCTTAGACTCCTTCAGTATGTCCATGCAATCTTCAGGCAGATTTAAATGGCCATATTGCACTCTCTCAGGAGCCATGCTGCCAAACTCAAAGACGAGAGGTTGGGGTGCAACATCTGCCCCCTGAATTTCGTGAGAAGGTCAGGCCTGCACGGCAGCCGTATGTGAGGAAGGAGAGACCGGTGAAGCAGGTCCGTGAACCACCACTGCCTGGGCCATTCCGGAGCAATGAGTATCATCCGCGCCCTGGACTGGGCCAGCTTGATGAGTACCGCTGCAATCAGGGGAATGGGTGGAAAAGCGTACAGAAAGCTGTTCGACCAGTTGATCCATAGCGCATTCCCCAGCGTCCCTTGCTGGTAAAACCTGGAGGCGAAGTCTCATCATTTGCTGTTTTCGGCGGTGGCGAACAGATCTACGTCTGGAGTTCCCCACCCTGCGAAGACTTCTCCTAATACTTTGTCGTTTATGACCCATTTGTGGTTCTCCTGAATCAGTCTGCTCAGTGCGTTCGCCTGAACATTCTGCACACCTGGCAGATGGGTAGCTGTTATCGCCAGTTCTCTGCCAGAAGCCAGTGCCAGATCGCCTGCGCCTCCTGTGACAGAGTGCGTGATCTCAAGCCCCCCTGCTTGTTGAGATAATACATTGTGGTCGTATTGTCTGTCTGTACAAGCAGAGAGCTGGTCTGAAAGGACGGAAGAAAGGCCTTCAGTGCCAAGTGAACAGCTCTGAGTTCCAGGAAATTGATGTGGTACGTGGACTCCGACGGGGACCACGTCCCTTGAATCTGTAAGTCTCCGGAGTGCGCTCCCCATCCGTGGAGAGACGCATCTGTCACGACAGTCTGCGTGGGAATGTCCTTGTGGAAGGGAACCCCTCTGAGGAGATTCTCCGCTGAACACCACCACATTAGAGACTGAAGAGCATGCAGAGACAGTCTCATCTTGTCATCCCAAGATCCTTTCCTCTGATCCCACTGGGCCTCCAAGCACTCCTGCAACGGTCTCATGTGCAGACGTGAGTGTGGCGTTAGGAAGATACAAGAGGCCATCGATCCCAGTAGAGAAGACACCGTCCTCACTGTTGTAGATGGATTGGTCAGAAGAGCCTGAGCCTTCCGAAGGAGTGATAATCGTCGCTCCTCCGAAGGGGACACGCTTGCTGACAGCGTATTGATGGAGGCTCCCAAGTACGGTATGCATTGGACCGAGTCGGGACAGACTTGGACATGTTGATGTGCAACCCCAGCTTGTTCAAGAGAAAGCACGTCTTCTGGAAGTGTGCTCGAGCTTCCGAGAAGGAGGCCTTGATCAACCAATCGTCCAGGTGCGGGTAGACAAACACCTTGTTCTTCCTCAGGTGTGCTGCTACCACCGCCATGCACTTCGAGAATGTTCTCGGCGCAGACTTTAGTCCGAATGGGAGTACTGTGTATTGATAATGATTGGCGCCGACTTAGAATCGCAGGAAATTTCTGTGTTTGTGTGCAATGGGCACATGGAAGTACGCATCCTGTAGGTCTATAGCACATAGCCAGTCTCCCTGTTGCAACTGAGGATAAATCTGATGCAACGACAGCATGCAAAACTTCTCCCTGCGAATCCATTTGTTGGCCTGTCGCAAGTCCAGAATGGGCCTGAACTCGTTCTTGTCCTTCTTGCGAACCAGGAAGAACCGGGAGTACGGACCTCTTCCTCTCTGAGACAGAGGTACGTCTTCTATCGCCCTTTTCCTTAACAGGATATCTGCCTCCGCCTGGAGCTATCGCAGCTGAAACTGCGAGCTGACCTCTGGAATTGCTGGACGCGGGCTGGTGAACCGAAGACTGTACCATTGCAAACAATATTCAGCACCCACTTGTCCGGAGTAATTTTTCACCACTCTGCCAGGAAAAATTGGATGCTTCCCCCTACCGGAGTAGGTAACAGATCCGGGGGAAGTAAGTGCTCAGGGCCTAGACCCGGCCGGGCTTTTGGTCGCTGGTGCTGACTGTTGGCCTCCTCTGCCCTTAGGGCGTTTCTGGAACGGCTTACGGAACTGCTGTTGTTGCAGTGACTGTCCCGAAGCTTGGCCACGTCTTCTGCCCTGTCCACTGAACCGCCGTTGGAACGGGCGGTACGATTTCGTCGTGTCTTTGGGCTTCTCTAGACCCACGGCCGTGAATGTTTCCGCCTTCATGCGGGTCATTTCGTCATCCGCATGTTTCCCAAATAGGGTTTCGCCAGAGAATAGAAGATTGGCAACCCTTTGCTGTGCGTCTGGTTTCAGTGACGTAAGGCGGAGCCAGGCATGTCGCCATTGGGTAATCCCATGGCAAAAGCCATGAGCCGCCAAGAGGGATGATTCAGAGAAGGGGGTGGTGATGAACAGAGTGTCTGAATTAAGCAGACCACTCTTACCCAGTCCAAAGATCAGGGCTTGATCCATCACCGTTATTTAGCTCACTGCACCATCCCAGCTCAGAACCTGGCTATATGCAAATTAGTCTGTCCCTGGCCCAGTGCATCATAGGAACAGGGCAGACCAAACTACCAAGCCAATTCTTCACCAGAAAGGAGACAAGCTTCCGGGGACCGGTTTCTGGCATTTCAGCCGTCGTCGGCCCGGCTTGCTTGATGGTGCAGTGAGCAAGGGACTCATGTCTGAGTATACCCTGCCACACCTATAGTGGCCAAAAACGATTCAGAGAAGGGGGTGGTGATGAACAGAGTGTCTGAATTAAGCAGACCACTCTTACCCAGTCCCAAAACGGTGATGGATCAAGCCCTGATCTTTGGACTGGGTAGGAGTGTTCTGCTTAATTCAGATATTCTGTCCATCACCACCCCCTTTTCTGAATCGTTTTGTTCACCATAAGTGTGGAAGGGTATACTCAGATGTGAGTCCCTTGCTCACTGCACCATCAGGATTCAAGCAAGCCGGGCCGAAGACGGCTGAAATGCCAGAAACCGGTCCCCGGAAGCTTGTTTCCTTCCCAGTATAAGAATTGGCTTGGTAGTTTGGTCTGCCCTGTTTCCATGATGCACTGGGCCAGGGACAGACTAATTTGCATGTAGCCAGGTTCTGAGCTGGGATGGAGCAGTGAGCTAAAAAACGGTGATGGATCAAGCCCTGATCTTTGGACTGGGTAGGAGTGTTCTGCTTAATTCAGATACTCTGTCCATCACCACCCCCTTTTCTGAATCGTTTTGTCCACCATAAGCGTGGAAGGGTATACTCAGATGTGAGTCCCTTGCTCACTGCACCATCAGGATTCAAGCAAGCCGGGCCGAAGACGGCTGAAATGCCAGAAACCGGTCCCCGGAAGCTTGTTTCCTTCCCAGTATAAGAATTGGCTTGGTAGTTTGGTCTGCCCTGTTCCCATGATGCACTGGGCCAGGGACAGACTAATTTGCATGTAGCCAGGTTCTGAGCTGGGATGGTGCAGTGAGCTAAAAAACGGTGATGGATCATACCCTGATCTTTGGACTGGGTAGGAGTGTTCTGCTTAATTCAGATACTCTGTCCATCACCACCCCCTTTTCTGAATCGTTTTGTCCACCATAAGCGTGGAAGGGTATACTCAGATGTGAGTCCCTTGCTCACTGCACCATCAGGATTCAAGCAAGCCGGG
The DNA here is from genome assembly GCF_964263255.1 of Lissotriton vulgaris. Lineage (NCBI taxonomy): Eukaryota > Metazoa > Chordata > Amphibia > Caudata > Salamandridae > Lissotriton > Lissotriton vulgaris. The sequence goes on from NC_141687.1 coordinate 904,368,317, forward strand.
CCGAAGACGGCTGAAATGCCAGAAACCGGTCCCCGGAAGCTTGTTTCCTTCCCAGTATAAGAATTGGCTTGGTAGTTTGGTCTGCCCTGTTCCCATTATGCACTGGGCCAGGGACAGACTAATTTGCATGTAGCCAGGTTCTGAGCAGGGATGGTGCAGTGAGCTAAAAAACGGTGATGGATCATACCCTGATCTTTGGACTGGGGTGGAGAGTTCTGCTTAATTCAGATACTCTGTCCATCACCACCCCCTTTTCTGAATCGTTTTGTCCACCATAAGCGTGGAAGGGTATACTCAGATGTGAGTCCCTTGCTCGCTGCACCATCAGGATTCAAGCAAGCCGGGCCGAAGACGGCTGAAATGCCAGAAACGGGTCCCCGGAAGCTTGTTTCCTTCCCAGTATAAGAATTGGCTTGGTAGTTTGGTCTGCCCTGTTCCCATGATGGACTGGGCCAGGGACAGACTAATTTGCATGTAGCCAGGTTCTGAGCTGGGATGGTGCAGTGAGCTAAAAAACGGTGATGGATTAAGCCCTGATCTTTGGACTGGGTAGGAGTGTTCTGCTTAATTCAGATACTCTGTCCATCACCACCCCCTTTTCTGAATCGCCAAGAGGGATGAATCTGCTGCAGCGCTGATAATTTGATTTGCTACCAGCATCCCTTCGTTTAACACTTCCTGGAAATCTTACCGCTTCTCGCGAGGTAAGTGTTCCGCAAACTGCTGGAGGGAGTACCAGAGGGCGCGGTCGTAGCGTCCCAACAAAGCCGTGGCACTCGCAGCCTTCATAGAGGTCGCCGATGTCCCACACACTTTCCTTCCAGCTGAATCCATCCATCTAGATTCTTTGTCTGGGGGGACTGTGGATGACGGGGTGGTGGCATGCTGTTTGCGGGCCGCCGTCACAATCACAGAATCCGGAGGAGGTTCCACCCTCAGAAAGGCCGGACCCGAATCGGGAGCCCGGTATTTTTTCTGTAATCTCGAGGGGGCCCCCTTAGTCACCTGTGGGGTGAGAAAGAGGTCCATTGGCCGGTTCCTCCAGGCCCGGCACCAGAGGTAGTAGTGGACGAGACAGGTGTTTCTGGTGCAGTGTCTCGAAAATAACTGATGTCTTGGGCGTGGGCATCATCAAGGATATGCCCAATTTGGCAGCGCCTCTCAATAGGACATCATGAAACGCCACCAGGTCATCAACCGGTGACACCCTTGTGTCCGGGATCCCGACAGAGTCGGAGAGTAGTCCCTGGTCCCTGAGGACCTTGTGTGAGAGCGAGATCTGTGCCTACTATGGCGGCGTCTCGACCGCGTGGACGACCTGTTGCGCGATCACTCCCTCCTCCTGGAGCGAGAGCACGACCTCCCGGTTCGTGGGCGCTCCGCAGGTTTCCGTGGAGGCGTCTTCCGTGGCCCATCCTGGGGTCTTGGTTTAGGAGTCCCCTTAGGTGGTGTAGGAAGAGGAGGTAGTGACACCGATCTTGGCGGAGGGACAGGAGGTATCTCCGGCCGAGGGGTGGGCCCATGCGGCAGGAGCGGTGGTGGTGGCTGTCCTGAGGGAGGAAGTGGTGGTAGAGGAGGGTTGACGGGAGGATTCTCCTTAGGTATAGGAGGAGGAGGTGTGTTCGGCCGAGGTGGTGTATATACCACCGAGTACACCGAGCCCGGTGACTTCTTCGGAGGAGGGGACTGCGAACCAACCCCTCTAGTATGTGATCGCAGCCTCCGGCGCCCTCCACCAGACTCAGCGTGACTTCTGGCGCCAGAACTCCTTCTGCGCCGCTTCGGGGAGTTAGAACGACTCCGACGCCGACCTCTTTCTCCTCTACTTCGAACGTCGTTTTTCCGGTGTCGAATGTCACCTCCGCAACTCAGGCGTCGAACGTCGCCTCCGCAAAGTCGAACTCTCCTTCCTAGACGCCGAACGCCGCCTCCGCGACGTCGACCGTTCCATTCTCGACGACTAGCGTCGACTCCTCCTCGACTCCGTCCTCTTCCTCGAGGAACTCGATGCCGAGGATCCCCTCGACGCCGACCGTCTTCGACGGTGACCGGCGGTATCGCCTCGACGACGAGCGCCGACGCCTGTGGCTTCTACTCCGACGTCGATAGCTCGACGTTGACGTCGACGACATCGACGCCGTAGACAGTGGTTTCGACGGAGGCCTAACCAGGCTCTTCGACGTCGAATCTTCACGCCGTCTCGACCCGGAGCGCCGGGGAACACACCGCTGTCATCCCTCTCGATGTCGTCGATGCAATTGACGCCGACGGAGACCGGAACCGTTTGCTGGTCTTCCTGCCTCTGGGGAGCCCCCCAGAGGCCTCAGCAGAGGTACAGGGAACCTTCCCAGCCTGCCCAGACCCACCTGCAGCCTGCAGTCGTCTCTCTTCCAGGCCTTGAAGCCTTATCTTCAGCCTTTCCCTCAGGGTCCTTGCTGAGAGGTTCTGGCAGATGTCACAGTCTTCAGGGACATGTGCTTCAGGGAGACAAATAATGCAGACGTCGTGTTGATCAGTCTTGGCCTTCTTCCTTCCACATGCTGGGCATTTGTCGAAAAGAGCAGGCATTTTAGAGCCTAAAAAGCCTGACAAACACACAGGAGAGAAGGGAAACACCAGGAATATAAACTGCAAACACTTTTATCAAAAAGTGAACTTAAATCCAATATAAACCCTTGAAAAAGGGGAGAGCTCAATGTCAGGGTCCTGTTAGCAGGAGCCGGAAAAAAACTGAAAGTAAAGGGGACCTGCTGTGCATTCTGGGATACTGGGAGAAGTTCTGGAAAGTTCTCTTAAAGGCACAGTATCCTATTTAAGCCACATAATGGCAGCCTATGGGGCTTGTCTGTTGATGCCTTCCTCTCTATCATTCCAGAGGCTTTTACTGGTAGAGGCAAGTTTCTCTATGGAAGAAACTGGGCAGGCTGTGTTGTGTGTGTTTTTTTTGGTGGAATTCCTAGTTGAAGTACTGGACAGTGTAGCCTGTGGATATAGGCTGCATTATTTGTCTTTAATTCTCTTAAGTGTCTTGCAGTTCTGCATTTCTTGACAACTTAAGAGATTATTTTTGATTATCGGTGTCCACGCACATGGGCGGGACTATTCATTAGATTATGACTATACACAGAGATCCCCTACTACAGAAGTAGAGGTGATTTGTGACTAGCTTGAAGTGTTCACATCTGAAAAGCTCTTTCAATGGATCCTGCTGTGCTTTTTCATCTGCCTGCGTCACCTAGGAAGGCCGCAGTAAGAGCTCAGTGGTCAATTACTCAATGGACAGATGCAAGCATCCTTAGAACACAGAACTGATTTATAGAGAATCCTATGCAAGATGTTTAAAATCTCCTTTTTTGCTAAATGTAGCCCTTGACTCTGCTGGTTGTTTTTGGATTTGAAGAATAGGCTAAATATCAATTTCTGTTTACCAAACCTAGACGTCTGTGGGCTGCTATCTATTCTTAGTAATAAGATGAGAAGGTGCAGTTGGGAGGTTTCAGTTCTCTGCATACATTACTGGGCACATTTCTTTGCACCTTAAGGCCGATTTTACAACAGTATAAAAACACTTGCTTCAGGTTTTGTCTTACTTGATAAGGATTTCTATTAAGAAGCTCCCCATGCTCCCATACAGGCGAACTGGTTTATTATCAAAACTCTTGCAGATAGTTTCACATTGTGTAATTTGAATTTGTTTAGAACCTAAAAGTTACGAACCACAGAGTAAAGACATTGCATACCCTTGAGGAGTTCCATGACAATCGATGAGCAGGAAAGCTAATGAGCAGGAAAGCTAAATGTAACGTATCACAGAAATCTTTTCTGCACATTTTACAGATATCTCCTGTTTTTATAGGCCCCTCCAACTCTAACACACTACCTCCTTATCCACATTTTACATCTTAAAGTTCTTAACTGCTAACTAATTTCTGTCTTAGCTGCACATCCCCTTTAATCAAGGTATCTTTCTTTTGATGTTACTAACAAGTCCAGTGGGAGAAAGGTTATCTAGTAAGACAATTAATAAATGCAGTTACAGAATTGCTAAATAAAATGTGTATTTCTACTTACCTCTGTATCTGGCTGCCACCGCTCTGAGGCCTTCTGGTTCTTCAGTTTTGCCCATACTGAAACAAATAATTACATAATGTTAAAATGTTTTTTTTTTTAAAACAATGAAGATTATACTTGATGTTAGACCTGGAATCTTTGGCGTGGTTTCTCCCTGACTTTTTGCCTCTACCTCCTGTTTTTTTTACGCTGTGCTGGATTTCGTTTTTGCTGGTTTAGATGCTTTGGGCACTTTGCCACTGCTGATGAGTGTCAAAGTGCAAGTGCTCCCTGAGTAAATGTTAAGTGTAATTGGTTAGGATGAAGGGCAGCAAAGTAACTGATTATAAATGGTTGTTGCATTTAATTAGTTGGGAGGACTAGAGCAGTATTTGTGTTCCAGAGCTGCGCCAGTATTTTTTAGACAGCAAGCTGACAGACCCCATTGAGCTTGCTAAGGAGGTGGATTGCTGGACTAGTACCATGGTCCACAGAGGAATAGTGGGTACCACAGCCAAAGGTGGACAGGGTCCCCAGCAGAAGAGTTGGGGGGACAAGGGTAACCCAAAGTAGTTCTGTCAAGGGCCCCAAAACAGTTCCCAGGACCCCCAAACCTAAACAGCCATGGCCCCCTAGGGGCAGAAGGACAACAGGGGTCCCCCTACCTGTTATCACTGCAATGTGAGGTGGGACATGTCAATAGGTGCCCTAAGAAACCTCCAGCACCCACTGGTGCTCCCGCCCCGGGATTAGCAAGTGTAGCTTTGGGAGGGGAGTTAATTTCCAGTGGGGAGGAGGGACTAGCAGTCATGACCCTTGTCTCTCTAGGAGACCAAGAGATGGTCCAGGATACCTATCTGCCCCTAACATTGAGAAATACGGGCAGAAGGCGACCATCAATGGGAGGGAGATAGTGGCTCTGAGAGACACAGGAGCCAGTGTGACATCAGTGAGGTGTCAGTGGGTGTCTGAAGAGCAAGTCATTCCCAATGTACTCTGCTCAGTAGTTGCAGCTGACAACTCAGTGCGCCTCTGCAAGGTGACGCAGGTTCCATTTGAGTGGAGGGGGGTCTCATGTCTCTTGAAGGTTGTTGTGAGTCCATCCATGCCTGTAGACTGTCTGCTAGGTAATGACCTGGAGAGTTCCCTGTGGAAGGAAGTGGAACACCAGGCTCATATGGAGATGTTGGGTCTGCCTGAGTGGGTCTGTGTGACCACTCGATCTATGGTGGCCAGTATGGTTGATTCAGCAGAACTGGAGCATGAAAGAGTGGCCCAGGAACCTGCCAGGAGAGGAAGAGGCAGGGGGCGTGGGAAACCCGCACCAGCCGTTCACACGGCCCAGGAAGAAGCAGAACCTGAGGGGGATGCCCTGGAGCCTAACGGGGAACAGATGGCCGAACTGGGGGACCTGCCTGAGCTGACCCATTGGCAGCAAGAAGGTTGCCCCTCCAGGGAGGAGGCCCCTCCAGGGAGGAATTCTGCAAAGCACAGAAGGAATGCCCTTTTTTCATTGGTGTGTGGCAGCAGGCTACAGACCAGGCAGCAGGTGGAGAGTCCAAGGATCATCTCACTGGGAAGATGAATTGCTTTATAGTGAGCCTAAGTTCGCTGAGCCCGGTGCAGCCCGTCTGCTGGTGGTACCCGAGCGCTTCAGGAACTTCCTAATGGGTCTGGCTCATGATATATCTCTCGCAGGACAACTGGGGCAAGACAAGACCTTCCAAAGGCTTGTCACCCACTTCTTCTGGCACCCGATGAAGAAGAACATCAGGACATTCGGTAGGACTTGCCAGACATGTCAGGCAAGTGGCAAGAGCGGAGGAAGTGCAAGGAACCCCTCCAACACTTTCCTGTGGTGAGCACTCCTTTCGAGCGGGTGGGCATCGACATTGTGGGGCCACTGGACCCCAAGACAGCCTTAGGCAACAGGACCATGCCACCTGGTACCCGGAAGCTGTCCCTCTCAGGACAATCACAGCCCCTGTGGTGGGCCGTGCATTGATGGGGATCTTTTCCCGTGTGGTCTCCGACCGGGGTACCAACTTCATCTTTAGGTACATTAAGTCTCTGTGGGAGGAGTGTGGGGTAACTTATAAGTTCACCACTCTTTACCACCCTCAAGGAAACGGGTTGTTTGAAAGATTCAACCGCACCCTGAAATGTATGATTATGGGCCTAGCGGAGCCCATGAGACGGAAGTGGGACGTCTTTCTATCATGCCTGTTGTTCGCCTACAGGGAGGTGCCTCAGAAGTCCTTAGGGTTCAGTCCCTTTGAACTTCTGTATGGCCACCCTGTTAGATGACCTCTCACACTGGTGAAAAAGGGGTGAGAGAAATCCAGCTGGAAAATCCCCCAGGATGTGTTCAGCTATGTGCTTGTCTTCCGCAACCAGACAACGCTTCAGGAAACTCGCTCACGAGAACCTAGAAGCTAGCCAGGAAGAAATGAAAAGATGGTACGACCAGAATTTCACTCTGGTCGAATTTCAACCTGGGCAGAAAGTGCAGGTGATGGTGCCAGTGGAGCCTTGTGCGCTCCAAGACAAGTGGACTGGGCCATATGAGGTGGTGGAGCAAAAGAGCGAAGTAATCCCCCAGGCAGCCCCTGTGGGTCTTGCATGTGAACCGCCTCAAACTCCACTTTGAGAGGTCTGATATGACAATGCTCCTGGCTACAAATGCTGGAATAGAAGAGGAAAGTGACCATCTTCCTGACCTCCTGGCAGCCTAGGAGCAAGACCGGTCAGTGGATGGTGTGGTTCTCTCGCCCACCCGGACCCCAGAACAGCAGAGGGACTGTCGCCAGGTGTTGGGTCAGTTTGCCTCCATGTTCTCCTGACCCCAGGTGTCACCAATTGGTGCGTCCATGATGTGGACACTGGAGATAGTCTGCCTATGAAACAGAAATTTTACAGGGTAGCTGACAAGGTCAGGGCCAGCATCAAGGAAGAGGTTTCCAAGATGTTGGCGCTAGAGGTAATTGAGCCCTCCAGCAGCCCATGGGCTAGCCCAGTGGTCTTAGTGCCAAAAGCTGCTGCGCCCGGTGCCACTCCAGAACTCCGGTTTTGACCACCGTGGACTCAATGCGTTCACCAAGAAGGACGCACACACCCCATCCCCAGAGCTGATGAGCTTGTGGATCTGTTGGGAGCTGCCCAGTACCTCAGTACATTTGACTAACTTCTGGGTACTGGTAGCTTGCCTTAACTGAGGGGGCCAAAGAGGTCTGCGTTCTCAACGCCAGAGGGGCACTTTCAATTCCGTGTCAAGCCCTTTGGGTTGAAGAACGCCCCTGCGACATTCCAGAGACTGGTCAACCGGGTGCTGACCGGGCTGGAAGAATTCAGCGCTGCATACCTGGATGACATTACTGTGTTCAGCTCCACGTGGGAAGAACACTTGCAACACCTCTGTAAAGTGTTGAAGGCTCTGCAAAGGGCAGGCCTCACTATCAAGGCCAGTAAGTGCCAGATAGGGCAGGGATCTGTTGTGTACTTGGGACGCCAGGTAGGGAGCGGCGAGGTGGAGCCCATAAAGGCAAAGATTGATACCATTATGGCTTGTGATCCCCCCAAGACCCAGACAGAGGTGAGAGCCTTCTTAGGTCTCACCGGGTATTACAGACGGTTTGTCAAGGGATATGGCACCATTGTTGCCCCATTGACAGAGCTGACTTCAAGGAAGCAGCCCAGGAGAGTAAATTGGACCGATGCCTGTCAAACTGCTTTTGATGCCCTGAAGACTGCCATGTGCACCTGATTTCTCCAGTGAGTTTGTAGTGCAGACAGACGCTTCAGAGCATGGTGTGGGAACAGTACTCACAGATCAACGACGAGGGCTTGGACCGACCTGTAGCTTTCATAAGTAGAAGGCTACTCCCCAGGGAACAGAGGTGGAGTGCAATTGAAAGGGAAGCTTTTGCTGTGGTCTGGGCTCTGAAAAAGCTGATTCCCTACTTGTTTGGGACTCACTTCCGGGTTCAGACAGACCACAGGCCCCTCAGATGGTTAATGCAGATGAGGGGGTGAAAAACCCAAAACTGTTGAGGTGGTCCATCTCCCTACAGGAAATGGACTTTACGGTGGAACACCGCCCTGGTACAGAACACGCTAACGCTGATGGTCTGTCCAGATTCTTCCGCCTTAGTGAAGAGAACTCCCAAGAGGGTGGGCAGTTCTCCCTTTCTTTCAGCTGGAGAGGACACGTGTTAGACCTGGCATCTTTGGCGTGGTTTCCCCTGACCTTTTACCTCTACCTCCTGTATTTTTGACGCTGTGCTGGTTTTCGTTTTTGCTGGTTTAGATGCTTTGGGCACTTTGCCACTGCTGATCAGTGTCGAAGTGCAAGTGCTCCCCGAGTAAACTTTGTGTAATTGGTTATCCAGGATTGGTATATTTGTATTACCAAGAAGTCCCTAGTAAAGTGCACCGAGTGTGCCAGGTCTGGTGATTCAAATACTGCTAGTGGGCCTGCAGCTCCGATTGTACCACCCACATGAGTAGCCCTAAAATGGTGTCTCAGGCCTGCCACCGCAGTGCCTGTGTGCAGTTTGTGAACTGCCATGTTAACCTGGCCAGTGTCCCCACTAACCAGGCCTAACCCTTCCCTTTCTGTACACATTGGACGGATGGAAGGCCAAAGGTACCCACCTGGGCAGGGTGCAGTGTATGTGAAAGGTAGAGCATGTCCTAGTGCAGGTGACATGCTCTGGTAGTGAATTACAGCCATTTTCGTTTTTTCACTATTGTAAGGCTATCTTGCCCACAGGCTATCATGGGGAATGCTGTGTACAGTGGTTACCTGCATATCTTCCCATAGGAGCAAGATAGGACATAAAAGTCGGGTATCCCTGAATAGCTCCATCTGCATCTAGAGTGGGGGGGGAGGTAGTACCTGGGCCTGAATAGGGCTGTGCCTGCCTTCCACAATGCTGGCTCCACCTCCTGCTGGGCGGCTGACGACCCTGCCCCTCTCTCTGAAAGGAAAGGAGATGCCAGGAAAACTAAGTGCTCAAAGAACACCCAGAACTGGTTCAGATCGGGCTCAGAGCCCTCCTGCACAAAGGGAACAATGCCTTTTAGGGGTAGAAGTATAGGACCCCAGACTACAGAAAATTAGATCATCCTGGAATCAAGAAGGAACCTCTGTTAAGGAGAAAGCTGGACGACGTGGAAGTACTGTCCTGCTGTGTACTTGTGGGCTGACCTGCAGTTGCTTTGCTGCCAAGGAGAGGGGAAGGACTTTGCTGTGTGCTGTGTCCCCTTGCTTGAAGAGATCTCCACGGGCCTAAGAAGAGTTGGCTCCCTGTTGAGAAGTCCCAGGAACAAAAGGACTTCACCTCCAGCTTCCCCCCTGAACTCTGGAAGAGTTCTGTCCTTCCTAGAGTGCTTGGGCCAGTTGTGGTGCCTCTGGAAGTTGTACCTGTTGTTGGGAAGTTGTACCTGTTGTTGGGAAGCTGGTCAAGAAGAAACTGAGTATTTCTACCAAGTTTCACGCATCGTTCGCGGAGCGCATCCCCGTCAAAGCGAGAAAGTTCCCGCCGCCGCGAAGATAGAGATTGTCGCAGCACCTGTTGCCGCTGCAAGAGCCAACGCATCCTTCGCTTGCGGAACGCATTGCTCCGGTGCGGGAAGATTACAATCTCTGTATCATCGCAGAGCCTGTCGTCACTGGGTGAGATCGTCACACCGCATCACGTCGCTGCGAGAGTCGTTGCAGAGCCATCGCATCGTGGGCCCTCGAGAGGAGAAGATTGACGCTGCGCATTGCCGCCACACCTGAGATAGACCCCATCCCGAAGATCGCTGCATCGTACCTTTGCGAGACGCTTCCTACAAGACCTGCACACCGGAATCCATATAAGGGATCGCATCCCTCCCCATACAGACCGGAGTCACCGCAACACGCCCGCTGCGACCAGCGGGGTTGTCGCATCGCCTCCCCAGGGTCTCAGGAGTGACGCATCGCTTGTTTCTCAACGCTGCAGCTTTCCCTTGGAACTTCTGTCACATCTAAAGGTACTTTTGGCTAAACTGTGACGCAACTGTGGAGTATTTTAACGCAAACTTAAGAACTCTTTTGAAACTATATTCTTGAACTGTGTATGTTGGATTTTATTTGTTTTGGTCTTGTTTAGTTTAGATTAAATAACTCCATTTTTCTAAACTGGTGTGGAGTCCATTTGTGGTGTTTTCACTGTGTTACTGTGAGTGTCGGTACAAATACTTTACACATTGCCTTTGATAAGCCTGTCTGCTCGTGCCAAGCTACCAAGGGGGTAAAAAAGGGGATATCTAAAGAGTGTATCCCCCCTGACTAGAGGCAAGGGTCCCTATTTGTCACAAGTACCTACCTGTGCCAACTAGAGACCCCGAAATCTAACATTTGACTATCAGCATATGCCAACCCAAGCTATAAGGCATTCTAATTCCTGGTAGTTCGTCTTAAAGTAGGACAAAAAATTGAATCGTCTTCTGTACACAAAAAGGCAATAGCCAATGTCATGAAGCGATTTCAACTGAGAAGAGGAACATCTCTTCCTAATAATGAAAAGAGCATATCACACACAAAAATATTTTTCCCCAGAGTTTATTTTCCAAGCATCCTCACGATCAAACTTACTGTCTTCCAGTCAACACATTGACTTCATTTTCTTACCGGACTCAGACTTCTTTCTTTCATCAGGCGCAGAGCCCAACAATAATTATAGGTACTAGTGTGCAGATTCATGAATTGGGACTTTTTTAGATTGGAAAAGAGACCACAGAATGGGGATGTGGGAGGGCAGTGATGAATCTGCAGTAAAATAAGAATATCTACCAGAAAGAGAGTTACAAAGATAATTAACTTCTTCTTGTGATAGATACTTCTAACTGTAGATTCCTCACCTGTAGAATAGACCAGCACCTCCCAAGGTGGTGGGTCTGCAGAACTGCTCTGACCACAAAGTCCTTCAGGACCTAATGGGAGAAATGCCCTTCCAGTTAGGCCTTAGTGCCAAGGCAGTAGTGCTTCATGAACTCAAGAGAACATTGTACGCGTAGAGAAGCGAAGTGATATGTTGATTTACAAATGTTGGCGCATGGCTAATCATTAGATTTAATGCGGGTACCAGGTCGCTCATAAATAGATTCAAAGGTGATGGTGCTAATACGCACCCCTACTTGACACCTCGTTTAATTCTTATCTTATCAGTGACTGCTGTTTGGGATCCCAGTTTTCCTCTGGCCAAGGTGTTGTAATAAAGCAACAAAATGCCTCATATTAGCGGTTTTAGAATTTGCCAAGCAATAAGCTTGGACCACAGTAATTGACCGTTAACATGGTTGAAGGCCTTACTGTAATCTATAAAACAGAAGTAAAGCTGTTCTTTGTTCTTTATTGGTTTTTCTGCAAGCATCCTCAGGGCCACTAGGTTATCAATAGTGCCAGACATTTTTCTTAAGCCACTTTGATTAAAAAGCAGCATGTTGTTTGTCGCTGCCCATTCTTCTAGATCTTCTAGCAGGAGCAACACAAAGTATTTGGCCTTAACATCCAGCAATGAGATATGTCCATAGCGGTCAAGGAGCGATGCAGGACCTTTTTTGTAAATAGGATGTCAAACTGAACCTCGCCAGGAAGTTGGAATAGATCCTCTAATTATACAGCAGCTGAACAGATATTCAAGTGTTCTGGACCACAGATCGATGCGTATTTGTAAATTGACGCTGGCATGCCGTTGGGACCTGGGGCGCAGTCAGCACGGCTTTTCCAGATTAGTGTTGCTGTTCTTGTAGCATTAAAAGTTGTCGCATATTGACAAAGTTTTGCATCTGTTTGAGCAGAGTTCTGTTCAGTCTTTTGTTTACGAAGGACTGGCTTTTGGGCAGGCAAATTGCTTGTGACTTTGTACAGATCAGTGACATATTGTGTCCAGTTCTCCGCAGTACAATTATTTCCATTTATCATTATTATTCCTTATCCCCTGTTCAGAAGGTTTACTATGAACCAGAAGCATTTTGAGTTTTTGTTTTGGCATGCCAGAAGGATTAGTTACTTACCTGTAATCCTAGTTCTCTTCCAGGGGTATACTCATTAAAGTCATAAGCACTGAATTATCTCCGCCCATGAGCGGGGACCCGGAACACAAACAATATACATATATATGTGAAAATATAACCAAAAGTACAAAGTACTAAGTAATTATACACATATACATGTATAATAACATAATATGCAGCCTAACCTTAACACATAGGCTAATCAAACCAAAACCTTACACGTTCTGAAGCATGAAAATATGCTGTATATAAATGCAATAAACAGGCATGAGCCTAAAATGCATTTCATAGCCATGAAAAACCTTTTATTTTCATCAAAGAACCTGTAGTAAACCGTTATTAGCCTAAAAAGGCTGCATATGAAAAAATGTCTGTGTACAGAAAATCAGACTGGCACCCTGCCTTTAAGGCCCCAGAGAATCTGCACACTTTGCCTTTAAGGCCTCCAGGAGAACTCTGTTCCCATCATGCCCCACAGGTGACAGTTAGGTCAGTTCTTTTGTACGGTACAGTAAACTTTAGCAGGAATCTGCACTTAAACATATTGAAACTTTAAACCTTAATGCTACTGCTCGCCCGGGGAGGCGGGAGGGTGCTTATGACTTTAATGAGTATACCCCTGGAAGAGAACTAGGATTACAGGTAAGCAACTAATCCTTCTCTTCCAGGGGATACTCATTAATAGTCATAAGCACTGAATAGAGTAGCAAGCTCATACCCACAGAAGCGGGCGAACAGATTAAAGCATAGTCATACTTTAAAATCACAGTGTTTAACTAGTATTAGCAAACAAATTTCTGAGTGATGCTTGTCCCACTTGTGCATCAGTCTGAGCATCAGAATCCAAACAGTAATGGCGTGTAAACGTATGAACTGAACGCCACGTAGTTGCTTTACATATCTCTGACATAGCCACATTCCTAAGGAGAGCTGTGGTAGAAGCTTTTCCCCTCGTAGAATGAGCCCTAGGTCTACCTGGTAAAGACTTGTGGGCTAGCTGATAAGCCAGTAAGATACATGACACTATCCACCTAGAAATGGATCTCTTGGATGCTGCCAAACCAGTATTTGTAGGACCATAGTTCACAAACAGACGGTCCGTCTGTCTCAAGGACTTTGTTTTATCTAAGTAAAATTTCAAAACCCTTTTTAGATCTAATGAATGTAAAGTCCGTTCTGCCGGACTTGAAGGGTTCGGAAAGAAAGTAGGCAATGTTATGGATTGGTTAATATGGAAATCCAACACCACCTTAGGTAGGAAAGCAGGATGAGTCCTGAGCACCACTCTGTTTCCATGAAAAACTGTGTATGGTTCATTGCAACACAAAGCCTGGATTTCGCTCACCCTACGAGCAGAAGTGATGGCCACCAGGAACGCTACTTTCCACGTCAGGTGTTGCAAAGACGCTTTATGTATCGGCTCAAATGGGGGACCCATTAATTTAGTCAATACCACATTAAGCTCCCAAGGTGGAGACGGAGACCTGATTGGAGGATACACCTTTCTTAACCCCTCCAGAAAATCCTTCACCACAGGCATTCGAAAGAAAGATATCTGTGTTGGCGATTTTCTATAAGCAGTTATTGCAGCAAGATGGACTTTGATGGAATTGAACTGCAAACCAGATTCAGCAAGGTAAAGAAGATAAGGCAAGACCACCTTTTCTTGACCATGAATAGGGTCCAGACCCTTACTCTGACACCAAAGGTAAAAGCGTTTCCACTTAAATCCGTAGGATTGTCTCGTAGAAGGCCGCTTTGCTTCCTTAAGGATGTTCATACACTCCGGATTCAGATGTAAGTGCCCGTACTGGATGACTTCAGGAGCCATGCTGCCAAGCGCAGGGAGGGCAGATTGGGATGAAACACTTGCCCCTTCTGCTTGGACAGAAGATCCGGGCGACACAGCAATCTCCTGTGCGGTGTTATTGACAACTGGAGGAGATCTGGAAACCACCACTGGCGTGGCCACTCTGGGCAAATCAGTATCATTCTGGAGTGAGTCTTGTACAGCCGATTGATCACTGCTGGTATCAACGGTGTCGGTGGGAAGGCGTACAGCAAATTTTGACACCAATCTATCAAAAGGGCATTCCCTTGAGACCCTTTCTGGTAGAACCTGGACGCGAAGACGGGGCATTTTGCGTCTGCCGCGTCTGCGAACAGATCTATGTCTGGTGTTCCCCAATCCTGGAAAATGCTGTGCGCGACGTCTTCGTTGAGAACCCAGTCGTGCGCTTCGACGAAGTCTCTGCTGAGGTCGTCCGCCTGTGTGTTGAGACTCCCCGGCAGGTGAATTGCTGTTATGGACAGGTCTCGCGCCAGTAACCAATGCCAGATGGTCTGGGCTTCTATGGAAAGAGTCCTGGATCTGGTACCCCCCTGCTTGTTTAAGTAATACATTGTAGTGTATTGTCTGTTTGTACCAGGAGGGACCGAGTCTGTAGCGATGGCGCCAGGGACTTGAGAGCAAGATGGACCGTTCTGAGCTCGAGAAGATTGATGTGATATCCTTTCTCGAAGTCTGAACATTTCCCTTGTACCTGCAGAGGGCCCATATGCGCCCCCCAGCCTTGGAGAGAAGCATCTGTTATCAGAGTCTGCGTTGGTGGGTCCTGATGAAAAGGGACTCCATCACGTGCACCTTCTTCATCCACCACCGGATGGAATCTTTTGCAGACTGTTGGAGACAAATCCGGTCCTCCCAGCATCCCGTCCTCTGTTGCATTGATCTTCTAGACACTGTTGTAGAGGACGCATCTGCAAACGTGCGTTTGGCACGATGAAAATGCACGACGCCATTGAGCCCAGGAGAGAGGACACTTGCCGAACTGTCGGACGTGCAGTTTGAAGGAGAAGCAGACACTTCGCTCTGATGGATGACCACCTCTCCTCCGAAGGACACACGTTTTCTACTTCTGTATCCAGCTGAGCACCCAGGTAGTGGATCTTCTGTGTGGGATTCATTATCGACTTCTTGTAGTTGACTTGCAGACCCAACTTGTACATGAGCTGGAAATCGACAGATGTTCCTCTAGAAGCGATGGGGATGAACTCTTCAGAAGCCAGTCGTCTAAGTACGGATATATGAAAATCCGACTCTTTCGAAGACAAGCCGCCACTACAGCCATACATTTTGAAAAAGTCCTGGGAGCTGATCTCAGGCCAAAAGGAAGCACTGCTTACTGATAATGACGAGCCGCCACTTGAAACCTGAGAAATTTTCGATGTTTTCTGGATACCGGAATATGAAAATAAGCGTCCTTTAGATCGATGGAGCACATCCAATCCCCTTGGTGTAATTGAGGGAAGATCTGGTGAAGAGCCAGCATTCGGAATCTCTCCTTCCGAATGAATTTGTTCAGTCGCCTCAAATCCAGAATGGGTCTGAACTCTGTGACTGGACCTTTTTTCGGCACAAGGAAGAATCGAGAGTACAGGCCTTGACCTCTCTGCTGGAAAGGGACTGGTTCTATGGCCTTCTTCTTCAGGAGGACGTTCGCCTCCTGTTGCAAGCGCTTTATATTCCACTGTACCATCTTTAGAGGGCGCATGACAGGGGGTGCCTTCTTGAACCTCAAAAGGTACCCGTTCTGAATGACATCCAGCACCCATCTGTCCTTCGTGATCTGTTTCCACTCGTCCAGATAACGCACAATACTTCCTCCAACCGGAGTGGAACACGGTTGTAGAGGAAGCATCCATTCATTGTTTCTGAGGCTTCTTGGCAGCTGATGACTGCTGCCTATTTCCATTGCCTCTGCCCCGTCCAGGTCGCCTCTGCTGGAATTGCGATCTTTGTTGATTCTGGCCTTGATTTTGCGAAGACCAATTCGTTTGTTGACTCCTTTGTTGAAAAGATCTGTCGTCATAGGGACGAAAAGTACCCCGACGTTTAAATTATTTTTTCTTTTCAAGGCCTACGGCCTTAAGAGTGTCCAACTCCACCTTCATCTTCATCTTAGACATCTCGTTGTCTGCATGAGATCCAAACAGAGTTGATCCATTAAAAGGTAAATTGACCATTTTCCTCTGTGCCTCCGGCTTTAGCCCCGTAAGGCGAAGCCAGGCTGTACGTCTTGCGCAAACACCGTGTGCATAGCCATGAGCCGACAAGTCCGCAGCATCAGCCGCCGCGCTAATGCTCTGGTTAGCCACCAAACCTCCTTCCTCCACTATTTCCAGGAAGTCTTTCTGATCCTCTTTAGGGAGTTTATCTGCAAAACGAGCCACTGAGTCCCAGAGCAGACGGTCATAGCGGCCCAATGGAGCAGACGCACTGGCCACTCGCATGACCGATCCTGAGGTATTGCACATCCTTCGCCCCAAGGAATCCATACTCTTACTGTCCTTTTCAGGTGGAGCAGAAGAGGAAGATGCTGCCGAATGCGCCTTTCTGACTGCTGCAACAATCAGGGAGTCTGGTGGTGGGTCAGACCGCAAAAACATTGGGTCTTCATCTGGAGCCTTGTATTTTTTCGCAATCCTCGAAGGACCTGAACCCACCGTGGCCGGAGTTAGGAATGTCCTCATTGCTGGTTCAATCAATCCGGGCACTAACGGTAGGAGAGGCCTGCCAGTCGTCTTGTGATGTAAGGTTTCGAAGATGACTGAGGTTGCTACCTGGGGAACTGCCATTTTGATGCTGAATTTACTCGCTCCACGACATAACACATCATTAAATGTGCTTAAATCGTCTACTGGAGACACCCTGGAAGGAGGAGTAGAAGATATAGTCGGAGAATAGTCCCTATATGAAGATCTTGAAGAGGACGAAGACGATGTAGAAGATGGAGTAGGAGTTCTACGTCTTCTTTGAGGAGTTGCCGATCGTTGCCTCCTACGCTCCCTTGAACGAGATTTCTCTCTCACTAAGGATCTTGAGCGTGATCTTCTATGCAGTTCCTTCCGAGGGACTGGAGTTCTCTCCCCCATTATCGGACGCATCTTCCAGTGCCTTAAACTGTCCAACCACCTCGGTGACAAGTTAATAGGCCGCTCTGTATGCTCAGGTGAAGCTTCAGGTGACACCTGCACAATATTCAGCTCTGCGGAAGACTTGGAAGCTCCCGACGCTGCACTGTGTTCAGAGACCAATGAACCAGACGGGGTCCGCTGTCTGGGCACCAACTGTCCGTCATCTGGCACCTGCCCTGAGGTCGAGCCCGAATGAGCCACCAAAGAAGAGTCCTGGTGCACTATCCCTTGCCCCACTGCAGATCTGTTGTCTTGCTGATCATGCGGGGAACCTTCCACTCTAGGTTCGGGACTTATTTCTGACCTCGACAAAGACCTAATTGAGGTCCGAGAGGCTGGTCTTGATAGTCTCGACTCCGACCTATGATCAGGTGGGGGAGACCTAGACACTCCATGTTTCGAGCCCGAAGCATGCTTTGACGTCGACTTACGTCGCGATGGAGACCATGACCTTCTCTTTTTAGGTCTCGAAGTCGAATCCTTCGACGTCATCCTTTCTCTCGACGTCGATCTTTTCCTCGACGACGTATGTCTCCCTCTCGACGTCGACCGATGACTCTTCCTCGACGTCGACCCTTTATCCTTCGACGTTGACCCTTTATCCTTCGACGGCGAACCTTTATCTTTCGACGTCGAACCTTTTTCCTTCGACGTCGACACACGATCCTTCGACGTCGGACATCTCTTGTCCCTCGACGTCGACCTCATACGATCCTTCGACGTCGAGCGTTGCACTCCCGACGTCGTCCTCACTGCAATCGACACCAATTGCCTCGACGTCGACAAGGATTTCGACGGCGACTGCCTCACCGGCGATGTCCTCGACGTCGATGGAGCTCTCTTCGACGTCGACGGTGATCTTCTCGACGTCGAGCGCACCTTTTTTGACGGTGACGCTCCCTGGAGTCGATGCTTCTTAGTTTTACCTTCTGGAGACGCTGATCTTCGACGTTTGGGCTGAGAAGATGGCCTGGCAGATGATGATAGGCCTTTAGAACTCTTCTCACCACAGTTTTCTCTCTCCAGAAGGCCCAGCAACCTCATTTTCTCTCTTTCTTTTAAAGTCCTATTTGAAAGGTTGAGGCAGTGATAACATTCTTCCACCTTATGAGATGCTGGAAGACACACCACACAAACAGAGTGTGGGTCAGTTTTCGACATCTTCTTCCCACAGGAAGGACATTTGTAAAATAAAGGTGGCATTCTGACTAAAAAACACCAACAGCTTAGTCAGGAAAGGGTAACAACCCACCACCAAAGATATATTTTGTCAAGAAAAGGCAAGAAAAAACCAATTTCTGACAGAAAATACTTCAAAAGAGCAGAGCTCAAGTTCCAGGTTCCTCACAGAACAAGCCGGAAAAAAGAACTGACCTAACTGTCACCTGTGGGGCATGATGGGAACAGAGTTCTCCTGGAGGCCTTAAAGGCAAAGTGTGCAGATTCTCTGGGGCCTTAAAGGCAGGGTGCCAGTCTGATTTTCTGTACACAGACATTTTTTCATATGCAGCCCTTTTAGGCTAATAACGGTTTACTACAGGTTCTTTGATGAAAATAAAAGGTTTTTCATGGCTATGAAATGCATTTTAGGCTCATGCCTGTTTATTGCATTTATATACAGCATATTTTCATGCTTCAGAACGTGTAAGGTTTTGGTTTGATTAGCCTATGTGTTAAGGTTAGGCTGCATATTATGTTATTATACATGTATATGTGCATAATTACTTAGTACTTTGTACTTTTGGTTATATTTACACATATATATGTATATTGTTTATGTGTTCCGGGTCCCCGCTCATGGGCGGAGATAATTCAGTGCTTATGACTATTAATGAGTATCCCCTGGAAGAGAAAGTGTTCAGTCTGGAATGATACCTTGCACTTTTGTTTAGGTTGCCTAATTTGTTTTTGTAACTGCTACACAGAATTTCTATATCATCTAGTAGAGTAGAGTGGAGTTTGATCGTTTCAGTGAATGTAACTTTTTACTCGATGTTTTTTTCTGCAACCTCAGCTTCTTTGTGAATCAAGGTTTAGTAACTGTAAGCTTTGTGGATGAGCTACTGACCAATAAAGAAACTAATTTTTTTGTACAAAGAGCTTCCAGTCATTGATTGTAGTTATTAAGACCATGCCCAGCTTCAGTGTTTGAATTTTCCAGTTATTATACTTTATGGCCTCTTACGGACTCCATTCAACCCGTCTCCAATTGTGTCACAGGTGATTCGAGCCGATACAGCTTAAAGTGGTATAAGCCTTGATCAGGTTTTATGAAAACAAAACCGGAGGCTGTGGTCACTCTCACATCGGGGTGTAATAGCGTAAGAAGTAATGGTATTAAACAAAGTGATTGAGCAAAGCGTGTAATCTAGCACTGCTGATCTATTCAGGCGATGAGGAGCAGGACGAGTGGGTTGGTCTTCCGGTAAGCGTCCATTTAAAGATCACAATAACATGGCTTCTAAGGCTGCTGACAGAGTCCGACCAATGAGGTCTGTTATTTGTGGCATTGAGACCTGAGATGGAATCAGCCATTGCATGTCTGCTATTTTTTCTGTGACACTGCGAAAAGGGGTCTGTAGCAAATTTAGATTAAAGTCTCCAGCTAGGAGAAGGTGGCATTCACGCGATTCAACTTGATGTCGGCGATCAGCTTTCTTCACTCTCTCTTTTGCGTCAGAAAAGATGTTGGATGTAGATACATATTCATAAGAAATAGATTGCAATTTATGGTATTCTGCCGCCAGTGTTTGATTTCAAATGCAACAAGAACAGTTGATGGACAGAATGCAGAACAATGTCATACATTCACCCCAGTACAGAGATCTGGGCCTAAATCCATCATGTTTTTTGCTCACCTTGCCTTTTCAGATTGGACTCAGTCATAAGCAAATCAGTCTTGACCCTGCGCCCAATGAGAATAGTCCAGCCCGAACTGCCAGGCCAGGTCCTCCTGGACTGGAAACAAGCTTCCTAGGACCGGTTTCAGGCTTTCAGCTAGGATAGCTTGACTCCCGTGGCATGGAGAGCATATCCGTCCCACTCGGGGTGACAAATGCAAAAAGAACAATTGATGGACAGAATGCAGAACAATGTCATAAATTCACCCCAGTACCGAGATCTGGGCCTAAATCCATAGTTTTTTTGCTCACCATGCCATTCCAGTTTGGACCCAGCCATATGCATATCAGTTTTGACCCTGAGCTTAATGGGAACAGTCCAGCCCGAACTGCCAGGCCAGGTCCTCCTAGACTGGAAACAAGCATCCTACGACCGGTTTCGGGCTTTCAGCCCTCATCAGCCAGCTAGCCAGTCAGTAAATCATACTACAGTCTTTAATTTATTAAAGTGCACCAAAACTTCAAGCAAGAACTGTAGGCCAATGTGGCTAATCTTTTTCTATGGGAAACAGAAGTACATTAAGCTTGAAACACATACAATGTAGTAAAAGCACAACTTACAAGAAACTGCATCTTCAATCTGTGTGACATTTGCAAAATGTGCAGTGTTTGGAATACCAAGACATCTCATACCGTGAGCATGCCGCCATTCCTGGTGATAAATCAAAAGAAATACAAATTAAAAAAAAAAATGTTGAACAGGACATGTACATATTTTCATATAAGTGTCCAAAAATGAAGACGTTACATACCTGTAATAATCACTTTGGAGATGTAGTTATGTAGATTCACATGCTGTGTGCTCTACTGCCATCTACTACTGGGTTCGTAATAATCAACTGTTTTTCTAAACGGCTTTAGTTTTGGTTCCCAGAATGTATCAAATGTCTAATGATAACATAACCATAACCTACCATACACCAGGATTCAGACCCAAATGGTATTGTTCCTCCATTGGGATGGTAGCTATTGTACGTGTGCTATTTAGAAGTGCATATGAATAAAATACTACAGTATTTTATTATAGAACTACATATGGTCATTCATTCAGGAAGGGTTGTGTATGAAATTACAAAGTTGTAAAGAAATAAGATACTTGTAGTCTTGGTTCTGGAATGCAAGCAGTAACCTTCATAGAAATCATAAACATTAGAAAAATGCCCAGCTGTGTGCGCGACCCCCCGAACATTTCCTATCAAACATTCTGTAAATAGAAATACATACCACACACACACACGCAGACACTGTGATGAGTCAAACATAAATATGTAGCTGAACACTCCCAAAAATCTTTTAAAGGCAATATTAAAAACTGTGTGTACTACTAAAGCCTGATAGGCTTGCACTGTTAAAGTAAAAAAAAAAAAGCACCCTGTCCTTTAAGGCTCAGGGGCTTCCACTAATGAGGATGCCCTGTATTGGTGGCAGTTGCCTCACAGTTAGTTTTTTAAGCGCATAGTGGAGCCTAGTATAAAAAAAACGTTTTTATACAGCAAGCCCAAGAAATAAAGCTAGATAGAATGGAGTGTCATTGAAGACTTCAATGAAGATCACTATGATACAGAACCATGACTACAAGTATGTAGTATGTCATATGTGAGAGTAGAATTGAAAGTTTAAAAACATCATTCCTTCATGAATCTTTGGAATAAGGAATAAAACTCAAACAATTGAGAGATTGTAGAAACTCTAAATAGAGCTAACAGAATGTTTTCTGAGAACAGTGTGACCAACATTAATCCGCCTTTGTACCAGAATTAAAACAGTCTTGTAAAAGAGTGAAATGATTTTCAAGAGGACGTCCTGCCGACGTCAGCCAGATGAATGTTTCTTGGCCAGGCTGCAGTAGCCGCTTTTCCTCTAGTGGAATGAGTTATTGGTTCCTCTGGCTGCGTTTATAAGCAACTTGTAGAAACAGTGATATGCAAGATGCAATTCTGAAGCGACTAGATGATGGTGATATTGGTCACACCTGATAAGGAGTTGATTAGATCTGTTTAATTCTTTTGTCTAGTCTAGGCAGAAGTGTAGAACTACCCTGAGGTCCAGAGAGTGCAAGGAACGTTCTGCTGAAGTTGGATAACTAAAGCAAACTGGTTGAGTGACAGTCTGGTTAATGTTAAATTCTGATCATATTTGGGGAGGAAAGAGGCTGGGTTCTAATTTACTACCACATTTGCATGGATCATCATATAGGATTTCCCACCAAAAAGGGATTCAATTTCAAGAACCCTCAGAGTTAATAAGCCACTAGAAAAGCAGTGTTCCAAGAAGTATGCAGCAAGGAAACCTTGAGATTTGGTTCAAATAGTGGACCTATTAATTCTGACAGAACTAAATTCAGCTCCAAACAAGGTGGTGTCCTTTCGAGAGGAAAAGCTTTATTTAAGCATTTAACAATGTGTTTTATGAAACAAATATATATAGAAATGATGCATGATTAGAACCCTTTATATAAGGAACTATCGTGCCAAGGTGGTCTTTTATGAGAGAATTGTTTGAGCAAAATGCAAGTTAGAGAAATAGGGCTGTGACACCACAAGGAAAATCTCTATTTGAAAGAGTAGAAGGCATTTAGCTTCCTTTAGAGTCTGCAAGACTATTGAAGATTCAGATGACTATATTGTCTGATCTCAGGAGTTTTGGTGTCAGATTCAGGTGTAAAATCTGATCCTGTAATCTATTGAAATGGATTGTTTTGCACAGCTAATTCTTGTATAGTTTCACTCACAATTACGGCTTGTCCAGATACCACCAATGCTCAGGCCACTCTAGAGCAATGAGAATCAATGTCACCTGACAACATCAGATTCAAGATGACTGTTGGTATTAATGGGATTGGAGGAAAGGTGCAATGTTTTCGACCAATTTATCTACAGAGTATTATTCAGAGGCCTAGGTCTGCAAGACAGAATTACGACTTGGCTTTATTTTGGGTTCAGAGGGGTAGAGAAGAGATCTTCATAGCCCCATTCTGCAAAGATTTCTAAAAGAACTCCTTCACCTAGAACCCATTTGTGATTCTCTTTGTAAGGATTCCTGGCGAGTGAACTATCTATATCAATAAACTTTTGGAGAAGGCCCCAAAAACTTTTGCACCTCCAGTAAAAATCACCTCAAGCTTTTTGCCTCCTTGTTTGTTCAAGCAGTGCACTGTTGTAGGGTCCCTAATTGAATAAGGATCCTAACTGTTGCCAGAGATAGTAGGATGGATTGCTCCAAGTTCTAAATAAATATTGTAATATATACATCTTCCTAGACAAATGACCCTGCAAAGAGGAGCTCTTAGAAGGGCGTCCCAGTCTTGAGAGTGAGTCTTATTTCACAATTGTTTTGGCTGAAAGTTCCTGCTGAAAGGGACACTTTGCACCAGATTGGCTCTATTACACCACCACTTAAGAGACTGTTTTGTCCTCACAATTGTTCTCCTTTTGAAAGCAACGACCTTCCGGCATTGCTGGAGAGGCCCCATGACTAGTCTTGCCTGGTTGTAGCACAGCGAGTCTTTATGAGAAGATGACACTTATGCCACTTTCAGGCCACTCTCTACTGTGGAGGAAACTTTTCCTTATGCTGATCCAAGGTTGAGTCCAGATGAGATAGAAGTTATAAGGGGGTAGAGTCAGACTGCAGCAGTACAGTAAACGTGTTATTTGCAAGACCTGCACTACTTTCAAGTTGGCTTTTTATGATTAATTAAACCAGGTACTGATACCTGAATATTCTTTGATGTTGTGAATGCTGCCGATACAGACAAGAAGGGGAACTGAACCCTCTTGTGAGTATAATAGCGACAATCTTTCTGCCTATAATTTATTCTGAGATCTGAATAAATTGTTTCCACAAGAACCACTGCCTTCAGCGTTTCTTCCTCTGTCTGTTGTCTGAATAGGGAATTTGACAGAAAAGGGTAGTTTGAGAATTTATTTTTTTAATAATTTTTTTTTAGAAATCTGTTTTATATTCGTTAGGAAGTCATAGGAAGGGTCTATGTATATACAGCATAGAGCCCACAACCCTACATAGGACCGGCCGCATTGTTTAGGGGAGGCATGGAAGATTTTGGTGATACACATCTATGCAAATACTACACAGCATGTCGCCTACAACCCTGGGTGGGCTGGCCGCGTTTCGCAAGAGGCATAACATTAGATTGCAATGCGGGGGAGTTTCAAAACCCATATTCAGCACGTATATTATCATAACAAGGAGAAATGAAAAAAGAAAGGCAAAGAGCCTGCAAGAGAGTGAAAAGGGAAATTAACGATTAGAGAGCGAGAAAAGGACAAGAAAGCCAAGTAGGAAAGAGGGAACTGTGGCAAGGGGACAATGATGGATGGAGCGGGGCAAGAGAAGAGAATCTCATTACGTGTAGTTCCAAATAGTGGGGTTCGAGGCAGTTGCAAAGAGGAGAGTGACAGCATGCTGGGGGGAGGGCAAAAAAAAAAAGGGAGGGGGGAATGGTGTTCACTAGTTGGGTCGTCAACAGGGGCATGCACCGTGTAGAGCAAGGGGCAGGGCCAGTGTAACTATGCAGTCAGTCAGTCTAGTTCAGGTGGGATCACAGCGTCTTCGAAGAGGCGTAAAGCCCGGAGTTTCGGTGGTAGAAGACGCGCATGGTTTATTTTACAGAGGTAGTTAACCAGTGGTTGCCATATTTTGGTAAATAGGGTATCACAGGACTGAAGGCACGCAGTAAAGAGTTCCGTAGTTATTACATGCCACAGGCGCATGAACAGAGTAGCAGGGGTGGGGGGGGAGGGAGGGTGTTGTCTCGGTCTATCCAAGATAGTGCAATGAGCTGTTTAGCGGCCCCTAGCATATGGAGGGCAATGTGCCAATCACTACGGGTGAGGGCTCTCAAGTTGTCAGGTTTGAGGCCTAAAAGAAATGTGGCTGTGGATTCAGGCAGGGGGAAGCCAAGTACCCCTTTAATATGACTAAGAGCCTCCTTCCAGAACAGGGTCGGGAGCGGACATGCCCAACAAATGTGAATACATTCGCCCAGAGAGCTCAAGCATCTCCAGCACAGCAAGGAGGAAGAGGGGAACATCCTGTGCAATTGAGAGGGTGTGTAATACACTACATCATGATCTTGTATGCAGTTTCCCGCTGTGATATACTGAGATAGAGCTTCGGTATGTCCCGCCATAAACGGCTCCACTGGGCAGGTGTAATTTCAGTGGGAGACGCCGACTGCCATTGGCGTTGGTATGGGTGGGTGGCTATCAGCGGGGGATGCTGCAGAATTTGGTCGGTCCGAGAGATAAGCCCCTTCGAATCGTCGAAGGAGCGTACCAAGCGCTCAAAGTGGGTAAATGTGCAAGTGGCGGCCTGTTGCATATCAGGCGTGGAAAACAAGTGTCGCAGCTTTGCATACTGGAGCCTGGCTCACTCTGCGAGTTGGAACTCCTCCTTCCATTGAGCAAAGGTTTTGAGTGTGTCCTCGGCAAACAGATCTCAAATCGTTCTGCAGTCGCCTTCTAGCCCTTTAGCGAACGTTTGCAGGTTAAGAGCCGGTGGGAACAGCGAATTGCCCGCAATGGGGATGTGAGGGGAAGGGAAGGTCGTAAGCCCCTTGGGGACGACTACCTTGTCCCAGATGTCCAGTACCGTTATGGAGGTTGAGAATTTTAAGCTGAGCATCACTATAAAGAGAACGCAGGGTGATACCACAGCAGTAACCAGAAGCTGCCAGCTCAACTGTATCATTTGCTGCACTTATAACTTGATAGAGACAAGTGAGACCTTCATAACATATCTTCTAAATCCTGCAATGTGTTAGATGTTTCCCAGGAAATCATTTACGGCCTTCATGTATTTCCCAGCCATAACAGCCTAGAGAGCCTAAAGAGCCACAGCATTAATATTTTATCTGCAACTTCCATCCTTGGACTTTTCCTGTTGGGAGGTGCCAAAGTGTCTGGGGAAGATGCAGATCTAACTGTCAAGATGATTAAGAAGCATGGTTTAGGTCATGCTTTTAAAAAGGTGGGGTGGTGCTAAGGAGGCTTGAACTTCTAGAGCAGACTGAGAAGTAGCTGCTTTTACTGTAACCGTTGTAAAGACTTTTCCTTCCGCCAACTCCAGTAAACAGGCACCAAAGATCACAGATGTCTTGGTGATACTCTGTGTTGGAGAGTTTTCATGATTACTGACACCAATATTTTCAGTGTCTTCAAGGGTGCTATTGCAAAGTGACACCTTTTTTAGTGATCACACCCAGGGGTCGGGATTCACTTGTTGGTAATCTTGAACTATAACATTAAGACATTGATATCAAGTGCCCAGTGTTTGAGCAATAACCTCTAAAAGATGCTGAAAATGCCTTAAACCCTGATTAACACACACAACGTTCCTATAAGCCCATAACATATGGTGCAGAATTATACCCATGGCATGGAAAGTTAGTCAACTTGTGGACTGCAACACCTATTGTGCTATCCACTAGTGTGACAAGCGAAAACATGGCATCTGGCCTACCATGTGTAGCCTGACAGCAGGAGCTTGAACCGTGCTACACAGATCAGCCAAAATCGTCTTCTTAACATATAGGAAGACCTGATTTGAATGATTAAATAAGTCACCTCTAAGCGTACCTTGCTGCACACAAGCTAGGGTGTATTATAATTAAGAGTGTGACATTAGAAATGGCATTTTTGCCCAGTGACAAGGCCCAAAGCGACATTGTCACTGATCAGGCTGTAGCTGGCACATTAGTAAAGTTACCTTACACACTTTAATGCAGGATGTTTGACTTTCTTGTACCAGCTACAGACTCCAATCAAAGAATAACTTTTATACTGAATAAAAATCCAATCCATCGACAAGGTCTGTCATTAAAAATATTGGAAATGTAACTTTTAGAAAGTTACCTGCATCCTCCTGAAGCAGCTGGAGGCTAACTTTTATGAGCTCTACAGCAACTCCCCAGCCTGTACTTTGCCTGAATTGGATGTGAAAGTTGCTCCCAGGACAAGCATGATAACCTTAATTTACTTCAAAGGGGGCTTGCCCTTTCACAAGCAAATGTTAGTAATACCTGGAAAGGCCCCAGTATGTGTCACTCTACTCAGGCTGGCATCAAACCCAGTGGGAGGAACGGAACTCCAACAACTGTTTTTGAGTGATCAAATAGGAGGGACTGATCATTACCCTGGCCACATACTAGGGTAGGTACACATTTAATGTACAAGGGGAGCAGGGGTTCTCCATCTTGCATTCTAAAGGAGAGGGCAACTGTGCTTGATTTTCCTATAAAGAATGCACTTTAGGATGCTAGTGTGAAAACAGACCAATGGAGGACATCACTTCCTTAAATTTCATTACCCTGCTACCTTTAGGAGGTTACACATCTAGCAGAAGGAAATCAACTTTTAAAACACCAACAAACTCTCCTTAGTTGGAATCTCTTTTCCTGACACTAAATTGGATCCCAAAAGGTTCTGAGGTTGCAGGTTATCCAGTTGGTCTTTTGTCAGAGAACCCTGATGTTTGGAGCAACTGAATATTTTGGAGTATGGGACAGACGAACAAGCTTACTACCTTTGTTAATGCTCTTTCTAGTTGTTACACTAACTAACAGCAACATCTTCACCTTTAGGCTCTCCTCAAGCACCATACTGGACCAGGAGAATCCTTGAGCAATGCTCCCTTACACAAGTAGGGGATTACATGTGTCTCACCATTCCGGAAGAGAAGCTGCATATTTGAGACTTACCCTCATGCACCAATCTTAGTTTCTTGCATTTTTCTCCTTCTGCACCCTCAGATGTAAAGGAAAGAACAAATTGCCTGGTAGGGTCTTTGTATAAAATGATGCCTTTACACTAGCTTTTATATGGGCGGCAAAACCTCCCTCAAGAGATCTCCCAAAATGGGTTGGCAACTTGCGGGTCAAGGCACGCTCGCTTGCTCTTGTAGGCAGGACAACTCCTGGGAATTGCATTTCTTTGGTGCTTTGTCTGGGGTAGCCCATCGCCTGTGCCTGGCTTGAATGCCATTTTGTGTGCAGAACCCTAATATCAGGAAGCACATGCCCTCTTACTTAAATGGGATCTAGCAGGGTAGCCTTAAACGTGCTTTACATGTTAGGTGTGACAGTAAGCATTTTGACTGGATCTTCAAAGGTTTCCTACAAACTTGTAGGACAGTTTACAACATATGAAGAAACAACTTTGTCTTTTATTTGCACAAACGAAGTAGTGATCTTACTCCTTAACTTGCATGGCTATTCCATGGAGCAAAGTCACCCTTTGTATTACTGAATGACAGGACAATGTTTCATCTTGTGGAATAGCCTTTACTGCTTCTGTTTTCAAAATATTTTCCTTGAAGAGTCGAAGTGCAATTTGTTCCATGCATCATCCTGCTCTGCTCTTCTCCCTCAACCAGGTCCTGATCTGTGTGGCTTGGGTCAAAGTCATCATACTCTGAAATGTATTGCATGGTCTTAAATGGTGACTGATGTGGTGCAAGAGAAGTAATGGAAGATGAAAAGCCCTAAGTTCAGATGCCATTACATTGTCAAAGGAGAGTTTTCAAAGTTCTTAACACTTTATTGATGCTTGATCATACATTAAATGTAAATGTAAATTGATACTTGTATAGCGCACTACTCACCCGCAAGGGTCTCAAGGCGCTTGTACGAATACCGCTGTGGAACTCAATCTGGCTTTCCCTGTGAGGCGTCCACTCCTGGGCACCCCCAAGGTGGAGTCCAGGCATTCTTAGCGTTGTGGGGGCCGTTGTGGAGATTAAGAAAGCTATTGCCCAGAGTTGCAGAGTGGGACTCCATGACTGGAATAGGCAGAGAGGCGAGAATTATCAGGTCCGTGGAATTTTGAGCCCAAGACCCGCCGAGGCGGGGAATTGAACCCTAGTCCCGGGCTAGACCTCTGCATCAGGATCTGCCGCTCTAATCTACATTTCCTCAAACAGGTACAAACTAATCAGGTATTTTCGAACTCCTTAACAAATCTCAATAGCTCCCCTGCCCCCGTCCCCAGGTGATCTCTCACCAGACACCAACTGACGATAATTGGATAGTCGCGACATGCCAGCAATTAACCATATCTCTGAATCTATTCTATGCTTCATTTATTGCATTGTTTATTCGAGTGCAGTAATTAACAGTAGCAAACTGCTTTGCAAGTTTTATGTTGACCTTTCATATTGCATGGTATTTTCTCCACTGCTAATACTGCCCAAAGCTACTTATACTGTCGACTCAGAAGTGGTGGGTCTAAGCATCTCCCATAAGCTGCTATTGTTTCACTGCCACCAATAAATGACCCACTGGAACCTGCTCTGCCTTAGACATAATGAACAAGCTGATTACCATCGGTATCGGCTTATCTGGCAGAGCCTCTATCGAGATGTAGATTTCTTACCGTAAAATATTCCCCAGGCACCAGACTGGGCCCGGTAAGTGGCACCATTCAGCTTCACGTCGGCAGCGATGGCAAATGACGTGCACAGTACCTATATGTGCATCACCTCTTATGCCAGTTACTTTTGCAACTTTCCACACCACGAGCACCGAGCTATATTGAGAACTGACAAATGGTGTGACAAACTAAGACCTTGAGAAGGGAGTCTCTTACACTATAATCAGCTGGCAGAGTGGGGAAGATGGGAGGTATCAGTGGCTAGATATAGGCTCTACTAGATAGGGCATTACCAAAGGTAAGTAACTTTCTCATTTGATAGAGAAGTCTAGCCACAGATTATTTGCTTTAGAATAAATACCCAGGTAATACCTCCCCAATGGTGGTTCTGCAAAGCTTATTTAAACCATGAGGTCCTGAAGGACTGAACGGGCGAAGTGGCCCCACGTTGTTGTCAGCCAGATATTTAAGACAAGGACTCCAAGGACTAACACAGTGGGCGCAACCTTAGCTCTGTTGGAATGAGCGCACATACCCTCCAGGGGTTGCTTCTTGGCCAATTCGTATCATGCAGAGTTCTAGCCTCTGAAATTGTCTGTTTTAGCACAGCCTTACTTTACTTGGCTCCTACCTACCCCATGAAAAATTGATCATCCACCCAGGAACTCATCTGTACGATCAAGGTAGCACAATAACACTCTTTCTAGGTCCAGACGGTGAAGCCTCTGCCTGATTGGAGGGGTAAAACGGAGCAAAGAAGGTAGGATGGGCGAAGTTCTAGCCTACATGGAAAGGAGTCACAACCTTCGTAAGGAGGTCTGTGTTCGGAATACCAGCCTGGCCAGATACAAGACTGGCGCTAGGGAGGGTGCACTGACCAAGAGTGCCCGATATTCGCTGACCCTCCTGGCCAATGTAATGGTACCAGAAAGGCAGTTTTGATTGTCAATATCCTAAGAGGGCAATTATGCAGAGGCTCAAAAGGCGCATACACTGAGAAAGTAAAAATACGATTTAAATACCACTGGGGAAAAACCTGTGTGGCATGTCTTTTAGAAACCTCAGCACAACAGGTGACTTTAATAAAGATGGTTTGTCTGGCAACCGCAAAAAAGCCTAAGTGGCTGACAAAAGAACCTTTAACTATGCCCAGAGCAGAGCCCTCCTTGGCCAAAAATCGAGTAAACAAGAACCTTAGAAAGAGGTGCAGAAAGAGGATCTATGTAACTAGAAGCAAACCATGCCATAAATGTATCCCAGTGGCAGGCGTATACCAACTTGGTGAAGGACCGCCTTGCTGCCAGAATAACAGAACTTCGGAATGAAGGTCCTCTCAAAGAGGCAGCCTGATCGTGAGACTGGTCTTCATGCTCAAAAGCTTGGGATACCAGCCACTCCATCCTCAATCCGGAACCACAGCAATATCTTGTGCCTGGTCAGTCCAAAACTTCTTGAGAACTCTGGGCAGGAGTGATCTAGGCGGAAAGGCATACAGGAGTCCGGAACACACTCAAGATGAAAAGCGTCTCAGGGCGTGAGTGGCCTTGGAAACTTCAGCACACAAAACTGCTGACATTCTGTTCTCCACCACAGAGAACTTGCATCTAACAGAGGCTCTCCTCACTGTTCAAAGGGACCTTGCACAATCTCCATTCATGATCCACTAGGCATCTTTGGCTACGATCGTCCGTGTGAGAAAAAGCCTCTTTTGACGTGGCTAGCCCCCAGTTTTTGCCTGAAAACTGATGTGGTATCGATTGCAGTGTGTGTAGTGGGGTCAGTGGGACACTGGCCCCATCCTTGTATGCACACTATATTCCCTCTGTGGTGGCAGAGGTTTCCACAAATATTTTCAAGACCAATTTTATGCTTATGGTTCTTTATTCATGATTTTTCTTGAGTTTGTTATATGCATTTTGTTAATACATTCATCCTTAGTGTGTTATAGTACAATCCTTATGCGTATCCAATGCATTTCGGGGTATAATGCACCCCTTCATCAGGGAAAGGACTCTGAAAAAATAAATTATGTGGGTCGTAAATAACGTAACAGGCAGGATTAAATAAACATGCATCTCTAGCAGCGTAGATTAAGTGCTAAGGAGTGGCGGTTGTTAATGCGAGGCACCTCTTAGTGACCCCGTTAACCCCGGGTGTGGTAAATCTGTAGCACACGGTGGAGGTTACAGTGCTTGTACAGTACAAGTAAGCACTGTAACCTCCACCGTGTGCTACAGATTTACCACACCCGGGGTTAACGGGGTCACTAAGAGGTGCCTCGCATTAACAA
Organism: Lissotriton vulgaris; assembly: GCF_964263255.1. Classification (NCBI taxonomy): domain Eukaryota; kingdom Metazoa; phylum Chordata; class Amphibia; order Caudata; family Salamandridae; genus Lissotriton; species Lissotriton vulgaris. Next base: position 904,399,969 of record NC_141687.1, read on the forward strand.
CCGCCACTCCTTAGCACTTAATCTACGCTGCTAGAGATGCATGTTTATTTAATCCTGCCTGTTACGTTATTTACGACCCACATAATTTATTTTTTCAGAGTCCTTTCCCTGATGAAGGGGTGCATTATACCCCGAAATGCATTGGATACGCATAAGGATTGTACTATAACACACTAAGGATGAATGTATTAACAAAATGCATATAACAAACTCAAGAAAAATCATGAATAAAGAACCATAAGCATAAAATTGGTCTTGAAAATATTTGTGGAAACCTCTGCCACCACAGAGGGAATATAGTGTGCATACAAGGATGGGGCCAGTGTCCCACTGACCCCACTACACAGCTTGTTATATTGGATGTCGCGGGACGCTTGACATCACTTGTATAGCACCTAAATCTCTGAATCAACTGGAACATTAAATCAGCTGTGCGCCAGCCCTACTCATACCATTGGTATCGATTGCAGTGCACAGAGTCCCTGCCAACCAAGTCCCCGTGCCAGTGCTATTCCCTAAAAACATATCCACAATTGGTACTTATGTCCCCTATAAGTCCCTAGTAAGGAATACCCTAGTTAGCTAGAGCCTGGTAGCTGAAGAGGGACCCCCCTCACTAGGACCATGCCACTGCCCTTGCATCTCCCTGGGAGGTGAAAAACAACAAAGTCGACGTGGCACCCTACCTGTGTGACAGGCCTACCTGAGTGTCAGGCCAACTGCCTGAAAGTATAGGTACTTCACCCCTCTAACAGGCCTTACAGCCCTAAGGAAGGGTGCACTATACCACAGTGAGGGCAAATCTGCATTAGTAGATATGCCCCAACAATATTTAAGTCTATTCTTAATATTGTAAGTGCCAGTGAAGCCATAGAGTACATGGGCTGGAAACTTGACAATTCGAGTTCCCCTCCTTCATGATGGCTTTACTGAATCCAGGAGTGTTTAGTACCAAACAACTCCTCTCAATAAACCCCCACTGATGCCAGTGTGTGATTTATTAAACCATGTACTCAGAGGGCGCCTCAGAGGTGCCCCTGAAAACCTACCCACCCTGGTGTGGTTAACTAACTGGCTTTAAGTAGCCTGCCACACACACTTGTTTCTGGACCTCTGGGTGGAGAGCCTTTGCTCTCTGGGACAAGAAACAATGCACATCCTGGGCAGTTGTATCGCACCACCTCCCCAAGGATGGGAACAGTGCTCGAAGGGGAAGCTTCAAAGGCCCACGGCCTCTGCTGCTGGCAGCAGATGGCAGCCCCTGGTTTACACCACCACTTTGGGTGGGAAAGCTGGTGGGAATACTTAGACTAGGAGGTGTGCCCACCTTCGCCAACTCCACCCCTCAAGTGGAGGAGACGAAGTTAAGCACACTTTTTTTTCCCCTCCATCTTGAAAATGAGGGGACTCATTTAATCAGGGCTAGGACTATGCCCCATCCCACAGGAGGGTGGCATAATAGAGGGTGTCGTCACCCCAGGTGAGGCGACCATTGGCCCGATCGGTTACTCCGTTACAACGCCCCCTAAATCTAGTACTTAGGAGGCTCCCTCAGACCTTGAAACTAGTTACTTGCGAAAGAGGGAGAAGACGACGCCACGCAGCAAAGGCTGAAGACTACTATACTGACTTGGCCCCAGCTCTAACGGCTTGTCACAAGTTCCAAAGACCCAGTGAGAAGGCAACATCTGTCCTGCAGCAGGCAACTTCCAGAAACCAAAGAAGATGGCCTGAACTTCGACAATGACCTGAACTCCTGATGACAGCAGTTCTATCCCCAAGAATCAAACACAAAGTACCCAGTGGCAGTTGGATCCAAGAGTTATCATCACTCTGCACCTGATGCCTATGACCAATGTCCAGGTGGCCCACCGACTCAGAACGATGTGTGCAGCCAGAATCTAGAGACTCCTCCTGACCACGACCGGCTACGGTAAGAAGACTCTGATGCCTAAAGGCACCTCTGCACCCAAAGCCCCTCGGCCTTGGTGAGCTGAATAGACAGTGCCCTTCCGACCCTCCACACCTCTACTTACCTCTGCTGTTGTTGGTCTTCCTCCTACAACCTCCGGCGCGATGCCTGCAGCCTGTTTGTCTGAAGCAAGCTCTCCATTGAAAAACATTGGCCGGCAGATGCTGAATTTGCACCTGGCCTACCCTGTGCTATTGGTGATGTCTGTTTTGTGTTGCTTTGTGCTCACGTGCTTGATCTAACCCCCAAAGCTTGGCACCTGCATCAGATTTATCTACCTGCAAGCAGTGTGGCTCCAAGCCCCCCCCAGTCTCCACTGAGACGCATTGGGCCAAACCCAAATTTTGACCTCTACACTCGGATGCCCCTGTGCCCCTGGTGCTGCAGTTTTGGTACTCCCCTGATCCTTGCTGACCTTTGGTCCCAAGGAGTGAAGCATTAACCTGTTTAACGGCATTATTGTTTTCCTCCATAGGATAACATTGAACTCTTTTGCACTTTGTCGACCTTTGAAAGTCTTAGGTATTTTTCTCACAAAACATACTTACCTTATTGTAAAGATCTGGGCCTTAAAATAAAGCTCAATCAAAGCTTATTTTTATAAAATTGGTGTGGATCTCCTGTTTGAGTCGTGCATCACTTGTTGGTCAAGTGTGTGCAATAAATGTCTTACATTTCTCTGTGCTAGGCCTAAGGCTGCTCGACCACACTACCACTAATAGAGCTTCTTGGGTATGCATTGAGCCTTGTAGACTTCTGGGGGAATCTGGACTTAAGTTTAAGTTTAAAATATTTATTAAGCGCAACATATACCTGAACGGTTTCTTGGCGCTGAGATAGCAAACAGCCAGCTAGGCAGAGTCAGTCGCTAAGACATAGACTGAAAAGGGGAACAGAGTTTAAGACAAAAAAGCCTGGGTGAATAAAAATGTTTTCAATGCTTTACGGAAAATGGAATATTGGGTGAGAGACCCAAGGTGGAAGGGGAGAGAATTCCAGAACATGGGGGCAAGAGTGGAAAATTTCGAGCCACCCTGTTTTTTTTTCCGGTAGCGGGGGACTGCTAAAAGATGTTGTACCGAGGAGCGAAGGTCTCTGCCAGGAACATAAGCTTTGATGGCTGAAGATATAAAAAGAGGGGCCAGGCCCGTCCTGGCCTGAAACGCCATGCAGCCTAATTTAAACAAGGCGCGTTCCCGAACGGGAAGCCAGTGGAGGGTCTTCAGGAGGGGAGAGGTATGATGGAATTTGGGAAGACCGAAGGCAAGGCGGGCCGCCTGGTTCTGCACCAGTTGCAGTTTGCGCAGGCTGTACTGAGGGATGCCATTGAACAAGATGTTCCCATAGTCCAGGCGGGACAGGACCAGTGCGGACATAATTAGTTTAAGTGCAGAGAAGGAAAAAAAACGAGAAATAGAGCGGATAGTACGAAGAGTAAGAAAACAGGAAGAAACCACCGAACCTATCTGGGAGTGCATAGTGAGTTTGTCATTTAGCTTGATACCAAGAGTCTTAACAGAGGAAACTGGGGTAGGAGGAGAACCAAAGGAGGGGGGCCAAAATAGAGAATTCCAGGGACTGGAACAACCACCCGTAACCACAAGTTCCGTCTTATCGGGATTGAGCTTCAGGTGGTTGAAGTTCATCCAGTCCCTGATGAAAGATAGAGTAGATTGGACTTCGACACTATCGGGTATATCTGCATCTCACATGAGGTATTGTGCACTCTGCCTTAAGGCTGTAAGGCCTGCTGTAGGGGCCACTTACCTATGCCCCTTGCAGTGCTGGTAGGCCTGGCACACAGAGATGTGTACTCGGTCGATTGTTCACTTTTATCTGCACCAAAGCATGCATGTTGCAGTGGCAGTATGCCTGTGTTTGGGGAGGGGTCTCTTAGGGTGGCACAATACATGCTGCAGCTCTTAGAGACCTTCTCTGGTCACACGGCCTTTGGTACCACTGGAACCTATTACAAGGGACTTGAATGTGAGCCACAGGTGTGCCAATTGTGGAAACAATGGTACAGTTTTGGGAGAGAACACAGGCACTGGGAACCTGGTTAGCAAAAAGCCAATGCACACTAAATCAAAGATGCATCAGAATCATGCAAAAAGGGGGAGGGGGTATTGTCCCAGAAACCCACTTTAATACAAGCTGTACAAGCCTTTCTTTGAGCAAAGGAAGAAAGGCTTTCAATGCCAAGCGAATCGCCCAAAGCTCCAACAGGTTGATGTGGAGCACGGACTCACCCGGAGACCAGAGTCCTCTGATCTCCACGTCTCCCAGATGGTCACCTCATCCTGAGGTGACGCAACTGCCACTAAAGTCAGGTCTGGCTGGGGAAGGGAGAAGGGGCTGCCACTGACTCCATTGCGATTAGTCAGCCATCTCTATAAATCTTAGTCATGTCTCCTCTGAGATGTGGCCCAAGTCAGAGAGATTAACTTGATGCTGTACCAATTGAGACTTCAGGTCCCACTGAAAAACCTGTATATGTCAACAGGCATAGTTTAGAAGCAGGATGCAAGTCATGAGGCCAAAAAACCTCAGGGTCATTCTCACAGAAATTCAGGGTTGAGGCCAAAACATGAAAATCATAGCTTGAATATCCTGGATCGCTGTTCAGTAGGATAAGGCTAAAACTGCACTGTGTCCAGAACAGCTCTGAATAAAGAGAGCATGTGAGAAAGTGTCTCTTTTGACATGGTTAGCCCCCCCTCTTTGTGCCTGGAGCATGATATGGTTTCGATTGAAAGGTGCAGGGTCCCTGCCAACCAGGTCCCCTGTGCCAGAGCTCCTTCCCTAAGACTGTACCACGATTTGCACAACTTCAGATCCGACTGTTAGTCCCACTGTCCAAGAAGAAACCAACTTTAAAACCGAAGAGCTCTGGCTTTAGGAAATGCGACACCGCCTCTGGACCCACCTCTGCACCCGATGCCCATGGCCAGAGTCCAAGTTTCTAGAAAATCTTACAGCGAGTAAGAATAACCAGGGGTACTCTTAGGCACAATCTGTGCTATGTAATAGTAAACACATGTCATCCAAAGTAGAATATATTCTTTACTCCATAAGAGTTAGCAATTTCTTCAACAGTTTTATGTTGTCATCATATTCAATTCATATGTCAAGATCAAAAAAACGTATATTCCATAATTAATTCTCCATAGACGGTATGTCAATTAACATCCACATTGTTTTAAATCCCCAATGCATTTCGCACAAAAGCGCACTTCCTCAGGGGGTCCGTATGGTGGACAAAATAGTTGAACGCTGGTAAACAGATGTAGCGAGATAATTTCGCTGATATTTTTTCAAATCTGTGTTTGCACCTGTCTTTTAGATTTGGAGGACTGGGAGATATTAATAAATTACTTACTTCTACCCAGCTCATCCAATTTTAATACCTCTCACCACTCACTTTTCTCACTTTACACTGCTTTTTTCAGTTGCCATATAAACACTGGTAATTCCAATCTCACTTCCCTCCAACAACACGTTCTCTCTTTCATTTACAAACGGTCACGGTAACAACTGACCGGCCATTTTGTTTTGTCTCCTGGGCAAGGAGAACCCAAATGATGCGAAAGGGGGCAATACAGTGTGGCTTCTGATGGGAATTTTTCCCTATGCCTTGAGTCTTAACTCTGCTATTATCACACTAAGGTCTGTACGGTGTGTTCCCACTTTTGTTATTTGTATGCTATCAAGTTTGTTGTCCACGGTGAATGACCCATTTGTTTTTTTACTTCTAGGTACTCTTTGGTGTATTGTGATATACGGTTTTGGGGCATGTACCTAGTCAGTCGTTAAACTTGCCCTTGGACCCTTCTCTCAAATTGTTTGGTCTATATAACAGAGATGCCCCTACTACAGAACTGGAGTTACAGGACAGAAACCACTCCTTCTGTAGTAGGGGATCTCTGTGTAAAGTCATAATCTAGTGAATAGAATGGCAAGCCCATCCCCACACCAAAGCGGCGGTGGAGAATAAGAGAAATATCACCACTACTGTGCGAACAGATTTCGCAGCGAAGCCTGCCCAACCTGAGCATCTGTCCTGGCATCAGTGTCCAGACAGTAATGCTTAGCAAAGGTATGGACCGACTTCCAAGTGGCAGCCTTGCAGATTTCTGCAATGGGAACATTACGTAGCAAAGCTGTAGTGGCAGCTTTGCCCCTGGTGTGATGAGCCTTAGGTTTACCCCCTAAGGTCGTATTAGCCTTCTGGTAACACATTTTTTGATCTTTGTGTGTATGTGCAGATGCCTTGCACTCTTGTTCAAGCCCAAGGCTGCCAGCTTCCTACATGTAGGGTGTCTCTATCCTGGGAAGTTTGAAGGACCATTCAGTCCAATTTGATGCTTTACCACCAATAAAGGTAATAAAAAAATGGGTTCTTACCTGTATGAGTAGTTTTGAAGCTTGAGGAATTTTCTGCATTCACATGCTAAGCATTATTCTCCCATCTAGTGGTTGAGAACTCTCTCCTTGTAAAGTAGCTTTTTTTGCTTTTCTTTTTCGTTGAGCACTTCCAGTCCTCAATTGGTACTTGTTACATACGCATCTGACCTCCCTGGTCGCTATCTCCAGATTCTTTTTTTTGGGAGGTGAAATTTGTATATGTAATGTCCCGTGGGTTTCCGCTGGGTGTTTGCTTTTAAAAATCTTATGTATACTTGTCTTGCCTCATTTCCTGGGAAGGTGGGTGGATCGTATGTGGGCTTCCTCTGGCTGCACTCTTTTAAATATCTAATGTTTACTTGGCTTGCCATTTTCACCTGTACGTCAATGAAGTAGTGTTGTGAACATGTGTAATGACAACCATCTGACTGCCATATATATGTTGTTAACTGGAACGTGAGCCAGGAAGGATTTTGTTGCCCCTTTCTTTCTAGTCTAATGTGCTTTTGATTGTGCCTCTAGCTGCATGCCAGATCTTTTGTGACACATCTGAAGTATCTGAGCCATCCATCTAGGGATGGCTTTCTTTGTACCAGATTATCCTTCGTTATTGCCTGTGAATGATATGAAAAGTTGTTTCTGTAGTAGGGGTATCTCTGTTATAGTCATAATCTAGTGAATAGTCCCTCTCATGAGCGTGGACCCCGGAGCAATCAAAAATAATCAGACCTGCACAGACACTTAAGAGAGAATTTAAAGACAGATAATGCAGCCTATATCCACAGGCTACACTGCCCTGTACTTCAACTAGGAATTCCACCAAAAACCACAAACAGCACAGCCTGTCCAGTTTTTCCTCACAGAGAAAACTTCCCTTTTCTCACAAAAGTCTCTGGAATGATAGAGATGAAGGGGAGGACAGACAAGCCCCATAGGCTGCCATTATGTGGCTCAGACAGGGAAACTGTGCCTTTAAGAAAACTTTCCAGAACTCTCTCAGTATCCCAGAATGCACAGCAGATCCCTTTTACTTTCAGTTCTTTTTGAAGGCGTAACACGCCAGACCTGTAGCATTCCTTACATGAATATCTTTCTCCACCGGGGAGGAGGGCCGGCGCTTATGACTATAACAGAGATACAATACACCAAAGAGTACCTAGAAGTCAAAAAACAAATGGGTCATTCACCGTGGACAACAAACTTGATACCATACAAATAACAAAAGTGGGAACACACAGTACAGACCTTAGTGTGATAATAGCCGAGTTAAGACTCAAGGGCATAGGGAAAAATTCCCATCAGAAGCCACACTGTACTGCTCTCTTTCGCATCATTTGAGTTCTCCTTGCCCAGGAGACAAAACAAAACGGCCGGTCAGTTGTTACCGTGACCGTTTGTAAATGAAAGAGAGAATGTGTTGTTGGAGGGAAGTGTGATTGAAATTACCAGTGTTTATATGGCAACTGAAAAAAGCAGTGTAAAGCGAGAAAAGTGAGTGGTGAGAGGTATTAAAATTGGATGAGCTGGGTAGAAGTAAGTCATTTATTAATATCTCCCAGTCCTCCAAATCTAAAAAACAGGTGCAAACACAGATTTGAAAAAATATCCGCGATCAGTAGTGGTCAACATGTTCCTGCATATATAAGAAAAGAGTTTCATGCATTCATCAGGACCCGTTGTTAATAAACTACTGCCCCCCCCCCCAGACAGTTCGGACGACTGCCGGGAGACTCCGACGGAGAGAGCGGTGCTCCTTATACCTGAGCCGCAGCCAGGTGGGGTGAAGCACCTAAACCATCACAAATGGTACGTGGTTGAGCACACAACCTGGACATTTCAGGTGATATCTTATCAATTCTTTCACAAAAAGCAGTAGTTTATAAACAACGGGTCCTGATGAATGCATGAAACTCTTTTCTTATATATGCAGAAACATGTGGACCACTACTGATCGCGGATATTTTTTCAAATCTGTGTTTGCACTGGTCTTTTAGATTTGGAGGACTGGGAGATATTAATAAATTACTTACTTCTACCCAGCTCATCCAATTTTAATACCTCTCACCACTCACTTTTCTCACTTTACACTGCTTTTTTCAGTTGCCATATAAACACTGGTAATTCCAATCTCACTTCCCTCCAACAACACGTTCTCTCTTTCATTTACAAACGGTCACGGTAACAACTGACCGGCCATTTTGTTTTGTCTCCTGGGCAAGGAGAACCCAAATGATGCGAAAGGGGGCAATACAGTGTGGCTTCTGATGGGAATTTTTCCCTATGCCCTTGAGTCTTAACTCGGCTATTATCACACTAAGGTCTGTACTGTGTATTCCTACTTTTGTTATTTGTATGGTATCAAGTTTGTTGTCCACGGAGAATGACCCATTTGTTTTTTTACTTCTAGGTACTCTTTGGTGTATTGTGATATACGGTTTTGGGGCATGTACCTAGTCAGTCGTTAAACTTGCCCTTGGACCCTTCTCTCAAATTGTTTGGTCTATATAACAGAGATGCCCCTACTACAGAACTGGAGTTACAGGACAGAAACCACTCCTTCTGTAGTAGGGGATCTCTGTGTATAGTCATAATCTAGTGAATAGAATGACAAGCCCATCCCACACCAAAGCGGCGGTGGAGAATAAGAGAAATATCACCACTACTGTGCGAACAGATTTCGCAGCGAAGCCTGCCCAACCTGAGCATCTGTCCTGGCATCAGTGTCCAGACAGTAATGCTTAGCAAAGGTATAGACCGACTTCCAAGTGGCAGCCTTGCAGATTTCTGCAATGGGAACATTACGTAGCAAAGCTGTCGTGGCAGCTTTGCCCCTGGTGTAATGAGCCTTAGGTTTACCCCCTAAGGTCGTATTAGCCTTCTGGTAACACAATTGTATACAGGACACGATCCACCTCAAGTTCAAGTTTGGGTATTTGTATAGCGCACTGCTCACCCAGAGGGTCTCAAGGCGCTAGGGTAAGGGGTTCATTATTTGTCGAATAGCCAGGTTTTAAGTTCTTTTCTGAAGGAGATGTGGTTTTGAGTAAGGGGGAAGATGAGTGGGGAGTGAGTTCCAGGTCTTGGCAGCAAGGAAGGAGAAGGATCTGCCACCCATGGTGGATTTTCGGATGCGCGGGACAGCGGCGAGGGCTTGATTGGACGATCTTAGTTGGCGGGTGGGCTTGTAGAAGGACATTCGAGTGTTGAGGCATTCGGAATGGACTGTTAGGAGGTAGCAAGACCGGTCCTGACTGATCCATAATTGATAAACAATTGGTCTGACCTACGAATATCTTTGGTTTTATCCAGATAAAATTTCAACACCCTCCTAACATCCAGGGAATGGAGAGACCTTTCCGCTGGAGATGAAGGATTCTGTAAAAACGTAGGTAAAGTTATGGTCTGGTTAACATGGAAATCAGAGATAACCTTTGGAAGAAATTTAGGGTGAGTACGCATAACAACCTTAGCAGCATGAAATAAAGTATAAGGTTCTTGCCAACACAACGCCTGAATTTCACTCACCCTGCATGCCGATGTAATGGCCACGAGGAACGCCGCCTTCCAGCACAGGTGCTGCAACAAAGCCTTATGAATCTGTTCAAAAGGCTCCTTCATCAATCTGGACAGCACCACATTCAATGCCCATGAAGGCGAAGGAAGCCGTACAGGAGGGAACACTTTCTTCAAGCCTTCCAAAAAATCCTTGATCACAGGGATCTGGAAGCAGGTCTGTGAAGGGCATTTCCTGTAGGCAGTCAGCGCAGCAAGATGAACCTTAATGGAATGAAAATTAAGGCCAGACTGCGCCAAATGTAACAGATATGGAAGGATGACATCTTCCTTACATGTCGTTGGATCATAGTTCTTGGACTTGCACCAGATGCAGAATCTCTTCCACTTGTAAGCATAAAAGTCCTAGTGGAAGGACGCTTAGCCTCCTTCAGTATGTCCCTACAATCTTCAGGAAGATTCAAATGGCCATATTGCACTATCTCCAGAGCCAGGCCGCCAAACTCAAAGACGAGAGGTTGGGGTGCACCATCTGCCCCCCGAACTTAGTGAGAAGGTCCGGCCGGCACGGCAGCCGTATGTGAGGAAGGAGAGACCGGTGAAGCAGGTCCGTGAACCACCACTGCCTGGGCCATTCTGGGGCAATTAGGATCATCCGTGCCCTGGACTGTGACAGCTTGATGAGCACCACCGGAATCAGGGGAATGGGTGGAAAAGCGTACAGAAAGCTGTTCGACCAGTTGATCCATAGCGCATTCCCCAGCGTCCCCTGCTGGTAGTACCTGGATGCGAAGTCTCGGCATTTGCTGTTTTCGGCGGTGGCGAACAGACCTACGTCTGGAATCCAGCACCTTGCGAAGACTTCTCCTAGTACTTTGTCGTTTATGACCCATTCGTGGTTTTCCTGAATCAGTCTGCTCAGTGCGTCCGCCTGAACATTCTGCACACCTGGCAGATGGGTAGCCGTTATCGTCAGTCCTCTGGCTAGCAGCCAGTGCCAGATCGCCTGCGCCTCCTGCGACAGGGTGCGCGATCTCGAACCCCCCTGCTTTTTGAGGTAATACATTGTGGTCGTATTGTCCGTCTGTACAAGCAGAGAGTTGGTCTGGAAGGACTGATGAAAGGCCTTCAGTGTCAAGTGAACAGCTCTGAGTTCCAGGAAATTGATATGATACGTGAACTCCGCCTGGGACCACGTTCCTTGTATCCAAGTCTCCGGAATGCGCCCCCCCAGCCGTGGAGAGACGCATCAGTCACGATAGTCTGTGTTGGAATGTCCTTGTGGAAGGGAACCCCCTTAGGAGATTCTCCGCTGAACACCACCACTTCCGAGACTGAAGAGCATGCAGAGACAGTCGTATCTTGTCGTCCCAAGACCCTTTCCTCTGATCCCATTGATCCTCCAAGCACTCCTGCAGCGGTCTCATGGGCAGCCATGCGTGTGGCGTGAGGAAGATACAAGAGGCCATCGACCCCAGTAGAGAAGACACCGTCCTCACTGTTGTAGATGGAGCGGTGAGCCTTCCGAAGGAGTGATAATCGTCTTTCCTCCGAAGGAGACACGCTTGCCGACAGTGTGTTGATGGAGGCTCCCAAGTACTGAATGCACTGGACCGGAGTCGGGACAGACTTGGACATGTTGATGTGCAACCCCAGTTTGTTCAAGAGAACGCACGTCCTCCGGAAGTGCGCTTGAGCTTCCGAGAAGGAGGCCTTGATCAACCAATCGTCCAGGTACGGGTAGACAAACACCTTGTTCTTCCTCAGGTGTGCCGCTACCACTGCCATACACTTCGAAAACGTCCTGGGCGCAGACTTCAGCCCGAATGGCAGTACTGTGTACTGATAATAATTGGTGCAAACTTGGAATCGCAGGAACTTCCTGTGTTTCTGTGCAATGGGCACATGGAAATACGTATTATGCAGGTCTATAGCACATAGCCAGTCTCCCCGTTGCAGCCGAGGGTAAATCTGATGCAACAACAGCATGCGAAATTTCTCTTTGCGAATCCACTTGTTTGCTTGTCGCAAATCCAGAATGGGCCTGAACTCGTTCTTGTCCTTTTTGCGAACCAGAAAGAACCGTAAGTACAGACCTCTTCCCCTTTGAGACAGAGGGACGTCTTCTATAGCCCTTTTCCTTCACAGGGTATCGGCCTCCGCCTGGAGCTCGCGCAGCTGAAACTGCAAGCTGACCGGTGGAATTGCCCGAGGCGGGCTGATGAACCAAAGACTGTATCCATTGCAAACAATATTCAGCACCCACTTGCCCTGAGTAATTTTTCTCCACTCTGCCAGAAAATATTGAACGCTTCCCCCCACCGGAGTGGGTAATGGATGACGGGGAAGTAACCGCTCAAGGCCGAGACCCGGCCGGGCCTTTGGACGTGGTGGCAGATTGCTGACCACCCCTGCCCCTCTGGCGCTTCTGGAAGGGCTTCCTCTGGAATTGCTGCTGTTGCTGTCCAGACTGCTGTCCTCGCCCTCTACCTTGTGCCCCATACCGTCTTTGGAATGGGCAGTAGTTTTTCTTCAGTTCCTTGGGCTTCTCCAAGCCCACTGCTGTCAGAGTCTCGGCCTCCGCCTTCATGTGGGCCATCTCGCCGTCAGCGTGCTTTCCGAAGAGGGTCTCTCCCGAGAAGGGCAGATTGGCCACCCTATGCTGGGCCTCAGGCTTTAAAGATGTCAACTTAAGCCAAGCGTGGCGCCTCTGGTTGATACCATGGGAGTAACCATGGGCTGCCAGGAGCGACTAGTCCGCAGCTGCACTGATGAGCTGATTTGACACCAGCATACCCTCGTTCAGGATCTCCATAAAGTCCTCCTTCTCCCGAGGGAGGAGGTCTGCGAACTGTTGGAGGGACTCCCACAGAGCCCGATCATAGCGCCCCAACAGCGCTGATGTGCTAGCAGCCTTCATGGAGGTAGCGGCCGTCCCGCATACCTTCCTGGCCGCTGAGTCCAACCAGCGACTCTCCTTATCCGGAGGTTCATTCGACGATTAGTGGTGGCGTGCTGCTTTCTCGCCGCCGTCACTATCACGCAATCCAGCATGGGATCCGTCCTGAGGAAAGCCGGGTCCGTATCAGGTGCCTTGTATTTCTTCTGCAGCCTCGAGGGGGTTGCCTTCGTCACTGCCAGAGTGAGAAAGAGCTCCAATGCTGGTTCCACGAACCCCAGAACCAAGGGCAATAGAGGCCGAGACAGGTGCTTCTTGTGAAGCGTCTCAAAGATGTCAGAGGTTGTGGGCGTGGGCACCGCCAGTGTGATGCTCAGCTTGTTAGCACCCCTCAGCAAGACCTCCTGAAAGGACACCATGTCGTCCACCGGGGATACCCTCGACTGAGGGAATTCAGATAAGGTCGGAGAATACTCCCTCTCACTGGACGACCCCGTGCTGTACCGAGACCGACCCCTCCTATGGCATCGTCTGGATCTCGTTGATGATCAACGGCAACTCCTGGATCTCCCTCTCCGTCCGGAGCGAGATCTGTGTCTTCTAGGCCTTGGGCGTCCCGCGGTTGCCTGAGGAGCAGCCGGTGGGAGAGTCTGCGGCGGCGGCCTGACCGAGGACCTCGGCCGAGGTGCCCGCCTTAGGCAGTGCTGGGAGGTGCGGCAGTGAAGTCGACCTCGGAGGCCGTGGTGGTGGTGCACGTGGCGGCACCGGAGGAGGCAACAGTGGTGGTGTACGTGGAGGCACCGGAGGCGGCAACTGTGGTGGAAGAGGAGGAGGCGAAGGAGTGCGAGGCAGCAGATCCTTCGGCAGTGGAGGATGAGGATTAGGCGACCTCGGCTTAGGAGGAGAGTACACCTCAGAGTACACCGAGCCCGGTGTATCCGTCGTCTTCTCCCTGGGCGTAGGCGATCGAGAGGCAGCGCCCCCCGTCGGTGACCGCCGTCGCCGTCTTGCCCCAGAACGCCTCCTGGAGGAAGATCTCTTCCTCTTAGGCGCGGAGTGCCTCCTCGGCGGCGTCGAAGAACGCCTCTTTGGCGTCGCCGAACGCCGTCTCGACGTCGACGACCTACGCCTCGATGACTGGCTTCGCAGTCTCGACGCTAATGACCGTCTCCTCGACATTGAACGTCTTCTCCGCTTCGACGTCGGTGACCTCCTTCTCGACTGCGAACAGCGGTGTCGCCTCGACAGCGAGCGCCGACTGGAATCTTCTCTACGTCGACGTGTCGACGACGAAAATGACGATGACGACGATGTCGTCTTCGGCGGCGACCTCGACAGTGGTCTCGTCAGTCCCCTCGACGTCGAGCGTCGACGTCGTCTCGACCCAGAGCCCTGGGGAGAAAGGGAACAGACCGCCGTAATTCCTCTCGACGTCGATGGAGAACGGCGATGCTTTCTGGCCTTCTTGACGCTGGGGAGCCCCCCAGGAGGCCTCAGCACGTGCAGAGGAGGCAGATCCCGCCTTTCCAGACCCACCTTGACTCTGCAGGCTTCTTTCTTCCAGTCCCTGGAGCCTGATCTTCCTTCTGTCTCTCAGGGTCCTGGTGGTGAAAGACTGGCAGATCTCACACTTCTCAGGTAAATGAGAAGAAGGGAGACACAGGATACACAGTTCATGTGGATCCGACTTGGCCTTCTTCCTGGAGCACTCCGGGCATTTATCAAGTAATGCAGGCATATTTGATAAAAATAGAGTGCTCAGATGATAGAAAAAGGAAGAGGGTATCAAAATATGTTGTGTGAAAAAACTTAAAAACTTAAAAAGGGGGCGTGGCCAAGATGGCAGGCTGAGAGGACGCACTTGCCGAGAGCTCCCGAGCCCCTGGAAACCCTGCACCGCTCACAGCCGCTGATCTCCCCCAGATCGGGCGGCTACCACACCTGATGATCCCCGTGGTGGTGCAGAGCATTCGGTGAGCTCCAGTTGTCCCGCCGCGGCGGTGGTTCCGCTCGGGCGCCGACCGAGGCGGTGCCCGCTGAGAGACCTACGGGAGGCCCGAGAGCTGCGAGACCTTCAGGCTCTGTTCTGGCGAGGTGATCCAGCGACTGCGAGTGGCCAGCCGGCGTGCCCGTGACACGGCGCCTGGGTGGGTGCCGAAACGGCCTTCGTCGAAGGAGCGGAGCTGAATAGACGGTGGCCGCGGAGGCGTAGCCGACCTACGGCAACTACGCAAGACCGGGGCTTGAGAAGGCCTACCCCACGTGGCTGCTCCGGTCCCCCCCTGGCCGCAACGGAGTGAGGTCGTGCTTCCAGCGTGCTTGCACATCCCGGCGAGCCGGCCCTGGTTGCCTCGCGCCCTACGAGCTTGCCCTTTGACTGTATGCCCTGCATGCGGACCCGTGACGGGGGTCGGCCTCGATTCCTGGGCGTTGGCCCCATTGCCTGTTACGGGCGGCCATTTTGAAGGACTCGGAGCAGCCGCCCGGCCTCGAACGGGGCCTCTGGACTGCAGTGCTCCCTTGCTAGCGACTGAGGGACCGGCCGGCTTCTGCTGCTCAACTGCCCCGGCCTGTGGCGCCTGCTCGCCGAGCTGTGGCCGTCGACGGTTCCCACCTCTCCAAGATGTCGAATGCCAGGGGGCAGAGGAGAGGCGATCGGACTTTGCCGGACATGTTGGGACGCGGTGCCCTGCGCAACGGCGGGGCCCCACCTGCCCCGAGCCCCCCGGCCAACTCCAGGGGCGCTGACAGCGGAGAGCCCCCAGTGACCCGTGTGAGAAGGTGGCCTGATATGCAGTGCTCACTATTCTAGTGAACACTATGTATCAGTCCAGCAACCCTTATTGATGATTGGTTGTAAGTCAACCTTATAGACCAGCTATCCTAGTAGCGTGGATACGAGCAGTCTAAGGCTAAAGACTCGAGAGGGCGTGTTAAGCCAGCTGTTATACCACACATATACCCCTTGAACACCAAGTGAAAAGACACCACACAAGTGTTATGAAAATAAACAGTGTATTTATTAAAATCACAACAGCCCTGTACTCTTTATGAGGACAGGGTACTAAGCACAAAACAAAACTCTTACAAAAAATACTTAAGTTAGCACAGTATATACAAATGCCCGAGGGGCACGGAAAACCATATACACTGAAAGTGGAATGCGAAATTACTAGCAGGTAAGTACAGTACTAATAGGCTTTGGAATCGCTAGGTCTTGACTATAGAATCTTCAGATTACTTCTAGGAGGCCTAGGGGACTCGGGTGCAGAGTGTGCACTCTCACGCGGGATGCGGGACAAAGTCTATGGTAGCTAGATTTCAGAAAGTTAGTGTTCTCGGGCGAACCCGACCTGGTAGGAGGAAAACGAAAGTGGATTCTGACCCTTGGATAGTGAGGCTATGCTGGGGCACCGAAATGCCGAAGTTACCTAGCCCAGGGGCTGCAGCTGCATATGTCTCAAAAGACGTCGGGAATCCTCGTAGACGGACCAGGAGCCTGGAAGAAAGATGCTGGCAGGCGACCAGTGAAGAGAGTTCAAAGTGATCCAAGCCTGGATCTCGAAGAGAGATGACACCTGAAAGCAGAGGGGACCAAGTTCGTGACTACTAGCCAATAGTCAGGTGGCACCGGATGGTAGTCACCTCGACTAGGTGAGTGGGCGACGCTGTGCTCTGCAGATCTCACGGACCAGGAGGCGTTGTCGGCGACCAGGATGGAGGAGCGAGCTGTCCCACGATGGATGAAGCTGTCGGCGTCGCTGGACCCAGGATTGGGCAACAAAGCCTTGGCAAATTCAAGCCCACGCGGTGGACCTAAAATGGCGTCTGGAGTGGACCAGGAGGGTCCGGGGTGCTTCTCTTTTGGAAGGAAGCAAGGGCCAGTCTGGAGCAACCAGACCAGCAGCAGTGATGTCGTCGGGCGTCGTTAAGAAGGCCACAAGCTAGCCGGCTAGTAGCCAAACAACACGGTGAGCAGCAAAAAGCAGAAGGGCCCCACGCAGATCGTGGAGATGCTGGAGGGCTGATCTTCGGTGCTGGAGCTGCTCAGGGTCGGGGCTTCTCGGACCCCAAAGCACTCACCAGTGGAACACTCGGTGGGCTTGCTGTAAAGAAGTCATGCAGTCTTGGCGATCGTCGGTCCCTCGAGGTCTCGTCGCACTCACGGGTCTCAGCTTGGCTGTAGAGGTGAGTAGAGGTCAGAGGTGCCAGGGAAGCCGGGTCTCGTCGAGCTGTGTCGACGGATTCCTGAGGAAGGACTTGCAGCAGACCGCAGTGTTCTTAAGATGGTGCCTGAGGATGCAGGGTGACTACTCCTTAGTCACAAGGGAGAATCTTGAAGAAGAAATCTTGATGTCCTTTCGCAGAAAGTCGTGTCTTGATTCCAAAGATGTTCTAATTTGAACAGGGGGCCAGCTCCTATCTTTATACTAAGAAAAGGGGCTGACCCGGTGACTAGGTCCTGCCTATGGGTGGGACTAGGAGGGGGGTGGTTACACCCCTCTCCCATGCCGGACTTTCCCCAGGCCAGGGGCTGGTGTGCCCCTGGAACTGGTTCTGACCGGCCTATGCGTAGTGAGCACCGGGGTGCCACTCAGCAGTCACCTTCCTGTAAAGCCCTGCCTACCCAGGATACACAAAACCCTGTCTGGGACGGTGCTAGCACCGCCCTCGACAGGAAACCCTTTGTCCAGGCTCCCCTCGCTGGAAGGACTCCCAGCTGCAGGGGGTCAGACTCGTGTCTGTGGTGGCAGCATCCATTTTGTGGAGCTGAGGCTTCGTTTAACTTTAACCGGGGTTCACAGTTACATACATGTCGTGTCCCTCTAGAAGGGTGGAATGTTAACTCCGTCGCCAGAATTGGCGAGGGGTTGGTATTCCAATTCGTATGACACCTTACTCGACATGTTTTGATAAAGCAATACCAAAGATAGCATTAACCGCGAGGATTATAATGCACTTAAGAGTATATGGTATGCGTTATCATGGAACAGCTATTAGGACTTGGTTCCGCAAGCTGCAGACAGGCTCAGCTCATGCCAGAGCACCATCTCACACGATTCCACGCACTCTGCCTTCAGGATTGTCAAGGCCTGCCATAGGAGTGACTGATAGGAATCTGTGTGTCCATTTTAGGGTTAGATATAGGTATACTATATCTACAGCAAAGGGTGATTACACGACTTTGCCCCAGCCGTCATGCAGCCAGTTGTGTCAGATTTAGGAGGCCAGCCAGGGGTGGCATAATACATGCTTCAGCCCCTGGTAGGCCCTGGGTACACCTATGCCCTGAGTTACAGGGTCAGATAAGGTGGCCCAGTACCAATTGGTAAATGCACCTAGGGTACATGTTGTAATTTAGGGAGAGAACAGCCAGGCTGTGGGTCTGATTGGCAGGCCCACAGCCAGAGAAAGTCGTAAACCAGTGAAACAAAAGCAAAAAATCTGGGTGATCATAGGATTGCAGACCCTACTCTCCTACAACCCGGTCGTTCCTGGAGTCCCTGTTTAGCTCCTTGAGGGAGGATTTTCAGACTTTGAAGCAGGAGGTGGCCGGAGAGGTCCGGGAAGTCCGAAGAGAAGTGGACTCCCTGGGGGAGCAAATTAACACTGTGGAGGCGGCTGGTCATTCTAGGGACGAGGAGATCACCCACTTGCAGCAAGAGGTCCTACGGCTGCGGGAACAACAGATCGAGTTACAGGCCCACGCCGGGGACCTTGAAAACCGGTCCAGGCGGAACAACATCAGGGTCCGGGGTGTTTCGTCCAACGAAGAGGGTGAGGACGTGGCCGCCTACCTGGGAGCCTTATTCCGCGAAATCCTGGGTGAGTCTGAGGACTTCCAAATATGTATCGACAGGGCGCATAGGGTTGGCCGTCCTCGCAGGGCCTCGGTGCCCCCCCCGGACATATTGGCCTTTTTGCCGGACTTCCCCTTGAAGGAGCGGATTCTCCGCGAGGCGCGGCGGCAGCAGCCTTTCCGCTTCAGAGATCACCCGGTGGCTCTATATCAGGACTTCTCCACGATCACGTTACAGAAGAGGAAAACATTTAAGATTGCCACGGACTTCCTTAGGGAGCACGATACGCAGTATTCGTGGGGGCACCCCTTCCGATTGATTTTCCGGTGGAATGGAACATTGCATCAGCTTCGGTCCCTCCAGGATGTCTGCGGAGTATTGGGGATCACGGCTTCGGATACGGACGCTCCAGCGCCTCGCCACAGGCAAAGCACTCGAGACGGCTGGCAACAGGTCGGAGAGAGGCGATCCCCGCTGCCTGCGAGGCCTGACTCGCCCACGATTCAGGCGGACATGTCGAGCGCCATCCAGGAGGCCTCCAGGGCGACGACGAATGGCGATGTGGCCATGACAGCCTGAACTTACTCCGGGGGGAGTCTACATTAGCTTTTCATCATTGCAGGTGCGGGGTTCTAGGGGTAGGGGGGTGGGGGTGCTGGTGGTGGTGGCTGGACGTCCACTTGATCGACTTTCCACGACCTTGTCCAATAAGGACCGGACTGGGACAATGATGCTTTTGAATGGCTTGGGGAGCGGGGGGGGAGGAAGGGGAGTTGCTGGGGGAAGTTTCGAGTTTGGGGGTTCGCTGGGGGGAAGGGGGTTGGGGGGGGGAGTGTGGGGCTGGGTGTGCGGGGTTCTGGGGGGAGGGGGGGGTCCACACAGTTGGGGTGTTTTGGGGTTCGGGGACTGTACTGTGCTGTTGGGAGGTTTGCTTTCGCTGTGAGATGATGTTTCTTGCTGTGGCCTTTGAGTTTTGCCCGGTGGGCCTTGCCCGCCTTCATGTGAGTTTCTGGTGTTCCCCTCAGTGATGGCCCTTAAAGTTGTTACTCTGAATGTGAAGGGGCTAAATAATCCGGTTAAACAACGGGCTGTCCTGTCCCTGTTAGAGAACTCCCAGGCCGACATCTGCCTACTGCAGGAGACCCACCGGCTGGCCAAGGACTGTTCCAGAATGCGCACCCCTAAGTTCCCCACGCAACTCTTTTCTTCCAGTGCCTCTAAAACAGCAGGTGTGGCGCTTCTGTTCTCAAGAGGGTTCAAGGGGGAGGTTTTGCAGAAGGTAGCGGAGCAGAAGGGGAGACTCCTGGCATATAGGATCAAGGTGGGGGGCTTGGTGTTTACTGTAGGCTCCATATACGGCCCCAATGACCGTCAGGACCAATTTCTGCACAGGGCGCTGGAAGACGTGGCATCCACTCCTGACAAGCACATAGTGCTGGGGGGGGACTTGAATGTGGTTTTTGATGCGACTCTGGACAGGTCTGTGCAGCGGTGCCACCAGTTGGGGGAGCTTTCGGGCTCGGTTCGTACCCGACTGGAGGAGCTTGATATGCACGACATGTGGCGCCGCCTCCACCCCGCGACTCGCGCATACTCCTACTTCTCCCATGCCCACAAGTCCTACGCGAGGCTGGATCATCTTCTAGTGACGGGCCCGATGCTCGAACTGGCCTCGAATGCCGACATGGGGGTCCTCTCTCTCTCCGACCATGCACCGGTGGAGGGCACCTTCCGTCTACCTCCAGTGGCTCGTCCGAGGGGGGGTCTGGCGTCTTAGGGATACGTTACTGCACAGGCGATCGATGGTGCAACAGATCCGTGCGGCCATAGCGGACTTTCAACGTGTAAACGACAACGGCGACACTACCCGCGCGACGCAATGGGCTGCCCTGAAAGCTGTGCTCTGTGGCGAATTTATCGCTATCTCCTCGGCGGAGAACAAAGATCGCCAGCTCAAAAGGGACGAGCTTACTCGACAGGTGCGGGAGCTGGAACAGGTACATCACAGAACGGGCGCCCCCCGAGTCTGGAGGCAATTGAAGGCCGCCAGGAAACTCCTGTCCGCTCTTGACACAGACAGAGCGGAGTACGCGGTGCTTCGCCTGAAGCACAAGTATTACACCGGTGGGGACAGGTGCGGCCGGCTCCTGGCGCACAAGCTCAGGGTGCAACACCAACAGCACCGGGTGAAGGAGTTAGTTACCCCTACCGGGGGGTCGGTTACGGAGGACGGGCAGATCGCGGAAGTTTTCCGCAACTACTACGCTGACCTCTACGCTGGCGAGGCCCCCTCCGCACGGGCTGAAACGGACTATCTAGACTCGGTGTCGCTCCCGTCGCTGACGCCGGATCAGGCCCAATATCTGCAGCGGGAGATCCGGATTGAGGAGGTGGTTACGACGATCTCCCGGCTCAAGACTGGTAAGGCCCCGGGACCAGATGGTTTTATCCCTCTCTTCTACAAGACCTTCTGCCAGGAGCTTGCGCCTCTTTTGACGAGTCTTTTTAATACATTCTCGGAGCCAGGTGCCATTCCCCCTGAATTTCTTCAGGCTACGGTCTCTGTGATCCCGAAACCGGGCAAGGATCGGACTGCTTGCGGGTCCTACCGCCCAATCTAACTTTAGAACACAGACCTGAAGGTTTTCACTAGCATTCTGGCGGCACGTCTGGCGCTTCATCTCCCGGGCATGGTCGACTCGGATCAGGCCGGCTTTGTACAAGGCAGGCAGACTGTGGACAACACGAAGAGAGTGACTCATATCCTTGAGAAGGCCTCGAGGATTCCCGGGGAACGCATGCTCCTCTCCATTGACGCGGAAAAGGCGTTTGACAGGGTGCACTGGCCTTATTTGGAGAAGGTGCTGGGCAAGTTTAGGGTCGGCGAGAAGTTCCGGCACCTGGTTTTCAACTGCTACCGTTTCCCATCTGCGGTAGTCCGGGTGAACGGGGGCAGCTCTCTGCACTTTCCAATAGAGCGTGGTACAAGACAGGGGTGCCCACTGTCCCCTCTGCTCTTCGCTCTCTATATGGAGCCGTTCGCTCAAAGGGTCCGCCAGAACCCCGACATCATAGGAGTCCGGATGGGAGAGTTCCATCATGCTCTCAGTCTCTATGCGGACGATGTAATACTGACACTCGACGACCCGCGGAGGTCCCTGCCTGCATGTATCACGGAACTGGACCTCTTTGCTACGGTGGCGGGCTTCAAGGTGAACCTTGGGAAGTCTGCGGCCCTTGATATCTCGCTGACTAGCGCCACCAGAGCTGACCTGCAGAGGCTTTTCCCCTTGAGCTGGTCTGGGGACCGGATTCCGTATTTGGGGATCCTTTTGGCACCCTCACTCCCCGCGATGGTCCCAGCCAATTACACAGCTTTGAGTGCAAAGATCAAGGAGGAATTGGCCTGCTGGGACAGGGGCACGTTGTCGCTGTTGGGCAGGGTGGCCGCAGTGAAGATGACCCTCCTACCACAGGTCCTGTACCTGTTCAGGGCGCTCCCGCTACAGCCCCCCAAAGGATGGCTCACGGAGACTCAGTCGGCCATCGCACGTTTTGTGTGGCAGGGCCGTAGGCCTAGGATCAAACGGACCATAGCTACACTGGCGCCGGAGTCTGGTGGACTTGGGATACCGGACCTGCAGAAGTATTTTCAGGCCGCCCAATTGCGCTACTTGGTGGAGTGGAGCCGGTGGGAATCGGATAAACACTGGCTGTTTCAGGACCAGGCGGTAGCAGGCAGAACGCTACAAGAGGTGCCTTTCCTGAGGAGGGCCCATCAGCCCCCTAACCTTTATGCCTCCTTTGTGACGCGGGTCCCGCTTCGTGTGTGGGACTCTGGGGCTACCAAGCACGAACTCACTACCTTTCCCTCTCCCTTCACGCCACTGATTGGTAACCCGGACTTTGGCCCGGGTATGGAGCCTGGAGCCTATGATCACTGGCGGGCGGCCCGATGTTTCACTCTATATCATCTATATGGCCCAGAGGGTGTTGTTCCCTTCCAGGACTTACGTCGGGATTATGGCCTCCCCAAGACGGAACGCATGCGGTATATGCAGGCACGTCACTGGGCGCTACAGCCTCAAGTGCGCGCGACGGCAGACCGGACGATCACGGCGTATGAGCGCTGGCTAGTGACTCGCTCGTCGGACGCCAAGCTCATCTCTGACTTGCATAAGATGCTGCAACCCCCCCCCTTTCACATCTACAACCCGGGTAGGGAGCGGTGGGAACGGGAGCTTGGTCGAGTGCTGAGCCATACTGAATGGGACCACATCTCCTACCGAGCGCGCCACTCCGCCTATCACACCGGACTCACAGAGACCTTCACCAAAATCACAACCTATTGGTATCGCACTCCTGAGAAATTACATGAAATGGACCGCTCAATACCTGGGACATGCTGGCGCAACTGTGGTCAGACTGGCACACTTACTCATATATTGTGGGACTGTCCCCTTCTGGCTCCTTACTGGGAGGAGGTCCTTAATGAGGTTGACAAATGCTTTGGAATAGAACTACCCCGCCTCCCTGCCTATGTCCTACTGGGTTTGCCGAATGGATTGATGTACCCTCTCAGATCTAAAAGGGGTAGACAGACAGCGATAGCTTTGGGGTCAGCAGTACAGAACATACTCATTCACTGGCGCTCCACCGCGCTCCCCACTGTTGTCGGCTGGCTGCACAGATTGTGGCATGTCCTTGGCATGGAGAAGCTGTCCCTAGTGGTGGCGGGGGACGTAGACACTTTTGAGGAGCTGTGGGCACCCTTCCATAATTTGTTATGCTCAGAATTCAAAGAAATCACTTGCCCTAGGTATCTTAGACTGTTGCGGCTGACACCGCCGCCAGATCCGCCTGTTTAATCGGCCCAAGCTGGCAACTGGTTGTGGGGGTAGACGATGGGTTGCCACAGGGGAAGAGCGAGTGGTTGACGGCACAGTACAGGGGGTGGGGGAGGGGGTTTGAGGGTTGGGGGGGTAGTTGGCAGGGTGGGGGGAGGGGCAGGGTTGTTCCCCCTTTTTCCTTTTCCCCTTTTTTTCCCCCCTTTTGTTTTCACCCACAGGTGCGCGAGCTGTGAGATCCAGGCACGACTGTGCCCACCGTGCTGAAAGGACTGCCTTTATGTATCTATTGTACCATGCGCACTGATTCTGAGGGGCACCTGTGGTTCTATGTTTGTTTTGTTGTTTCCTTCCTCACCCTGCTTCAATAAAATACTTTAAACCTAAAAACTTAAAAAGTGCAAAAACTCTTTAATAAACCCAAAAAAGGGAGAGCTCAATGCTCCAGGGTCCTGCTAGCAGGAGCAAGAAAAAAGAACTGAAAGTAAAAGGGACCTGCTGTGCAATCTGGGATACTGAGAGAGTTCTGGAAAGTTTTCTGAAAGGCACAGTATCCCTGTCTGAGCCACATAATGGCAGCCAATGGGGCTCGTCAGGCCTCCCCTTCATCTCTATCATTCCAGAGGCTTTTGTGAGAAAAGGGAAGTTTTCTCTGTGAGGAAAAACTGGACAGGCTGTGCTGTTTGTGGTTTTTGGTGGAATTCCTAGTTGAAGTACGGGACAGTGTAGCCTGTGGATATAGGCTGCATTATCTGTCTTTAAATTCTCTCTTAAGTGTCTGTGCAGGTCTGCATTTTTTGACAACTTAAGAGATTATTTTTGATTGCTCCGGGGTCCACGCTCATGAGCGGGACTATTCACTAGATTATGACTATACACAGAGATCCCCTACTACAGAAGCATGGGTCAGTCTTCCGGACTACTTTGTTTTCGTGTATTTGCATATTCGGTTCCTGTATGGTGTAGCTCACTTACTCTGTGCCGCGACATCATGGCAGTTAGGAATGCGGTTTTTAGTGTGAGGAATTTCAAGGTGGCGTTGTGGAGTGGTTGGAATGGTTCTCTCATCACCTGTGTCCATACCACATTGAGATTCCATGTGGGTGTAGGCACACTCCTTGGTGGCGTTATTCTTTTTGCCCCCTCCAGAAACCTTTTGATTACTGAAGTGTAATGCAAATGCTACTTACCAGTATGCATCTGTTCTTGGCATGTAGGGCTGCTGACATTCATATCTGTGCATAGATCGCCGCCTAGTGTTGGGTCCGGATGATTGCACATTGTTGTCCTGGAAGAGTCTTCGAAGTATCACGAGATAGGTGGCTCCTCCCCTGGACTACAGTGCGCATGGGCATCGACTCCATCCCCAGATTGTTTTTAGCCATTGTGGCCAAGATGGAGTGAAACTCAGTGAATGATGACCATGCCATGAAATGATATGTGAACACTGCAGCTGCTACAGGCGCCGGGGAGGAGGGTGGGCGATATGAATGTCAGCAGCCCTACATGCCAAGAACAGATGCATACTGGTAAGTAGCATTTGCAGTTCGAGGCATGTGGGCTGCTGAATTCATATCTGTGCATAGAATACATAGCAGTCCCTCCATTAGCGGCGGCCGCCCGTGCAAGCTGCAGCAGTTTGGAAAAGTGTCTTGAGAACAGCCTGCCCTACAGCTGCCTGCTGTTTGGAGTGCACGTCTACACAGTAATGCTTAGTAAATGTATGTGTGGTAGACCATGTGGCTGCTCTACATATGTCCTCTAAGGGAATGTTTCCAAGGACACAACTTTCTGGTGGAGTGGGCTCTCGGTGGAATTGTAAGAGTGCGTTTTGTCTTTGCATAGCAGATTTGAATACATTTCACGATCCACCTAGCAATACCAGCCTTGGAAATAGGGTTACCTTTGTGATGTGGCGCAAAGGCAACAAAAAGCTGCTTAGTCTTTTTAAAATCCTTGGTCCTATCAATGTAATACATAAGGGCCCGTTTAACGTCAAGTGTGTGGAGCATCCGCTCCGCCAGCGATTCTGGATTTTGAAAGAACACCGGCAACTCAATGGTTTGGTTGATGTGGAACTGAGACACAACCTTGGGTAGAAATTTAGGGTTAGTGCGGAGCACTACTCTGTTAGAATGAACTTGAAAGAAAGGCTCTTGGATTGTGAGGGCTTGCAGCTCACTAACCCTCCGTAGCGATGTAATTGCTACAAGGAAAGCCACTTTCCATGTCAAGAATTGAACCTCGCAGGAATGTAGTGGCTCAAAGGGAGGACCCATCAGTCTTGTAAGAACCACAGTGAGGTTCCATTCAGGAGCTGGTGGAGTCCGTGGCGGAATGACTCTTTTGAGGCCTTCCAGAAATGCTTTGATGGCAGGCACCTTGAAAAGTGAAAGGTGCTGTCTATTTTGGAGGTATGCGGCTATCGCAGACAGGTGAATGCGAATGGAAGTATGAGCCAGATTACACTGGTATAGATGGAACAGGTAACAGATGATGTTCTGAATGGAAGCATCCAGTGGATCAATGTTGTGGTTTGCGCAATATATGACAAACCGCTTCCATTTTGCCGCATAACATGCTCTAGTAGTGGGCTTTCTCGCCTCCCGAATGATGTCCATGCAATTGGGAGGAAGGTTAAGGTAGCCAAATTCTAGGACTTTAGGAGCCAGATCGCCAGGTTGAGCTGTTGCGGATCTGGGTGCTGAATGTCGCCATGGTTCTGCGTCAGAAGGCTGGGTGTGAGATGAAGCCTTTGATGCGGTACCACGGAAAGTTCCAGAAACGTGGTGTACCATGGTTGGCGAGCCCACGTTGGAGCAACTAGGATGAGAGTCATCGAGTGCTGCCTGAGCTTGCGCGCCACCCGAGGTATCAGAGGTGCTGGGGAAAAAGCGTACGCAAATTTGCCTGACCAGTTCAACCAGATTGCATTGCCCTGCGATTGCGGGTGTGGGAACCTGGCGGCGAAGCTTTGGCATTTTGCGTTCTCCCTTGTGGCGAACAGGTCAATCTCTGGATGACCCCACCTTTGGAAGTACCGTTGGAGTACTGATGGATGTATCTCCCACTCGTGCATTTGGTGGCTGTGCCTGCTGAGCAGGTCCGCCATCTGATTGTCCTTGCCTGGGAGATGTTCTACCATGAGGAAAATGTTCCTCTGAATGGCCCACTTCCACATGCTCTGAGCCAGATGAGACAGCTGCGGAGAGTGTGTGCCCCCTTGTTTCTGAATGTAGTACATGGCCGTCATGTTGTCCGTCCGGATCAACACGACCTTGTTGCACAGATGTACTTTGAATGCCTTTAAGGCCATGAAGATCGCCATCAGTTCCAGTACATTGATGTGCATCTTCCTTTGCTGTAGTGTCCATAGTCCCTGCACAGTGTATTTGAGTACATGCGCTCCCCATCCCTGGAGAGAAGCGTCCGTTGTCAGGATAATCTGCGGCACAGGCTCTTGAAACGGTCGGCCCTTGCAAAGGTTTTGTGGATTCCACCAATGCAGAGAGTTGTATGCCCGACCGCTCACCAACACTAGGTCGTTCAACTGCCTGTGAGCCTGAGTCCACTGACGTGCTAAGCACTCCTGAAGCGGGCGCATATGTAGTCTCGCGTGCGGGACTATGGAGATGCAGGAGGCCATCATGCCTATCAACTGCATGAACACTCTTGCTGGAAGCGAGTGTTGAGGACTGAATCTTTGGATCAGCGACTGAATGCTGTCGACTCTCACTGAATTTGGCTGCGCTGTGGCCGCCAGAGTGTTTATGGTCGCACCCAGATACTGCCGTATGTGGGCGGGCTGGAGATGGGACGTTGGGTAATTCAGTGAGAACCCCAGATTGTGCAGAAGGTGAATGGTGTGGGACACGTGGTCGGCGCACTGCTGGGCCGACTTCGCTTGAATGAGCCAGTCGTCCAGATAGGGGTAGACATGGATGTTCTGACGTCTCAGATGCGCCGCCACCGTCGCTAGGCACTTTGTGAAGACCCTGGGCGCTGTGGTGACCCCAAAAGGCAAAACCTTGAACTGGTCGTGCTGGTTGTGAATGGTGAACCTGAGGTACTTTCTGTGAGAAGGATGCAGTGGAATGTGAAAGTACGCATCCTTGAGGTCCAGAGTTGCCAGGAAGTCCCCTTGCCGAAGCAGTGGGAGAACCTGCTGCAGCGTGAGCATATGGAAATGTTCCGACAGAATGTAAAAGTTTAGAGGTCTGAGGTCTAGGATGGGCCTGAGGGATCCGTCCTTCTTTGGAATCAGAAAGTACAGGGAGTAAACTCCTGTACCTTGTTCCTGCAGGGGCACGAGCTCTATTGCTCCTTTTTGCAGCATGACGTTGACTTCCTGCTGCAACAAGTGCAAGTGCTCGCCAGACATAGGACGGCTCTTTGGGGGTATGTTTGGTGGAGTGGATGTGAGCTCCAGACAATAACCATATTGGATAAGAGATCTGACCCACCTGTCCGTGGTGATGGACTTCCACACGGGCAGGAACTGCTGGAGTCTCCCCCCGACCGGTGTTGCGTGGTCGGGGGGCAGTGACAAGGCGTCACTGTTTGTTGGCAGTGGAGGACCTGGAGCTGTTATTACCACGTCCTCTGCCTTTGACGTTGTTGCCACGGTATCCACCCCGACCCTTGTTGGTATAGGAGGGTTGGGTGTTACTCTTATAGAACTGCGTTGACTGTGACGCTTGACCCCTCGAGGTGCCTCTATTATTGGAGAGACGAAAGGAGCCACCCGGAAACTGCTGTGACTGCAAGGCACCCATAGACTTAGCAGTGTCGGTGTCCTTTTTCATCCTCGAGGGTGGTATCGACTTCTGGGCCAAACAGGTGGTCTGGGTTGACAGTTTGGTTGAGGATGGTAGTTTGAATGTCTGGTTTGAAACCGGATATTCTGAGCCATGCATGCCTAGGCAGTAGAACGCTAGTGTTTATCGCTCTTGAGGCGGTGTCAGCCACATCCAGAGCGCACTTAATTGAAGCATTGGTGATAAGCTTCCCCTCCTGTATCAACATCTCAGCTGCTTCCTTATACTGCTCTGGCAGGTGTTGTAGAAGGGTCTCTAGAGTGTCGTAGTGTGCCCTGTCGTAACGCGCAAGCAGCGCCTGTGTGTTGGATATGCGCCATATGTTGGCTGCCTGCGCAGCAACACGCTTCCTCGAAGCCTCAAATACTTTTGATTCCTTGTCTGGGGGAGGAGCATCACCCGTAGTCTGTGAGTTGGCTCTTTTGCGAGCATTGGAGACAACCAAGGAATCCAGAGGCAACTGTCCTTTGATGTATGTTGGATCAGTGGGCGCTGCCTTGTACTTTTTGTCAATACGTGGGTTGACGACTCTTGCTCGGGTGGGCTCCTTGAAGACCTCTGGCGCATGTTTCAACACCCCTTTTAGCATTGGCAAAGTCTTTACAGTTTTTTCAGCGACTGAAAAGGTGTCAAAAAGAAAATCGACGTCTACTGGGTCAGCATGGAGATCGACGTCATGGTTGGCTGCCGCCCTTTCAATTAGAGCATTGAAAGCTGCAGAGTCCTCAGTTGGGGAAGTTTTTGCTGAAAAGAGCTGAGGCTCCTGTCCTGAATGCGGGTCCCCAGGGTCGCCACCAGCAGACCAAGGCTCAGTCACATCCTCTGGGTCTGAGTAGACTGAGTAGGCATACTCATCTTCGTCGTTACCATCACCCTCCTCAACATTAGAATGAGTGGGTGAAAGTTCATGGCCTTGAGGCGATGCAGGCTCCAAAGGGGTAGAGGCACCAGCAGAGTTTATCTTTTTCTTAAGTGGGATTTGGAAATGTTCCAAAGCTGGTTCAGGGGCGATCTTCCGTTTAAGGAGAGAGAGTTTGCCTGTGTTGGCGTCGATGATTACTTCTCGACGCTCTTCTTCTGCCAGTGGTTGGTGGCGCGGGCTTGGAACCACCAACGATGCCTTCGGCGTCGAAGATAACTTCAAGGGCCCCCCGGCCCCAGTCTTTGCTGTGAAAGCCTTCGGCGCCGTTTTCGGCGGCAACGTGAACAGAATCGGCGTTGGCGCTTTCGCCGGTTTCTGGAGAGGCTTGGGCGGCACAGTGTCCTGCGGCTCGACTGCTGCGGTCCCCTCCCTAATACGCTGAAGGGACTCGTTGACCTTTCTAGTGAGCGAGGTGGAGGGACGCACCGACTCGAGAGAGTCTTCTGAAGCAGATTTCTGGCCGGCGACCGAGGTCGCAGTCTTCGGAGCCGACGCAGCTGCCCCCTTGGCCTTGTCGATTGGAAGCGGGTCAGTGATAGACTTGGGGTCGTCCTGCCGCTTTTTCGTGGTCTTCTTATGGTCGTCGACCTTCTTGGTATCGATGTGACTCTTAAGTGCGTCGACCAACTTCGGCGCCGACGCAGCCGCGTCGGCCGTCTTCACCTTCGGCTTCGACACCGTAGTCTTCGGGTCGGCCATTTTGGCGTGGCCCTTGAGCTCGACGGCCATCTTGGATTTCTTCGGCGCCGAGGCCTCCGAAGCCTTCGACCCGACCAGTGCGACTTGCGCTTTCGGTTTCGATACGTCTGGCGTCGAGACCGATGGTTTCACTTTCGGTTTCAGTACCGTAAGTGGTGCCGTATCAATGTCCGTGGCCGGGCCGGAAGGCGGAGCCGTGGGACGGGAATCAAGACTTTGGGTAAGGCCCGAAGGCGATCCCTCGGCCTGGGCCTTAGAATGGGGGCTGGCCCCGGAGTCAGTGTGAGGAAGCTCCTCTTCCGAGCTATCCTCTACGGTGGCAATGGCCCCGTCGTCGTCCCCTACCTCCTCGACGACTTCATCGAAATCCTCGTCTTCCGCGTCGTAGTCTTCCTCGACCTCCGACGCCGGGTTAGATTCCGTGATATCTTGGATAGTGTCATCGCCGACATCGTCCGTGTCGAAGATGTCCGTCGGAGGGGGTGCCGATCGCTGGGCCTGCAGTCTTGCGGCTCGGCGGAGCTTAAGTGTCTTCTTCGACCGGAACTTGGAGCAGGCCATACACTTGGTACTCGTCGTGGTCCGGCGACAAGCACTTATTGCACACTGGGTGCACGTCGATATGTGGGTACTTCGAGGCACACACCGGGCACCTCTTAAATGGACTTCGTTCCATGATGAAAGTAGGTTGGAGCGTCGTGTAGGCCCGTCCGCGCCGAAAGCACGCGGAAGGGCAGTGTTGGCTTGGAGTCGATGAAACAAACGAACCCGAACGATGGACAATACCGACGCGAGTCCTAAAGACCTTTTGGTCTCAAGTAAAAGAAGTTAAACAACTATCGATTCCGACAGAGGGAACCGAAACACATCCGAACCCAATGGCGGAAAAAAACAATCTGGGGATGGAGTCGATGCCCATGCGCACTGTAGTCCAGGGGAGGAGCCACCTATCTCGTGATACTTCGAAGACTCTTCCAGGACAACAATGTGCAATCATACGGACCCAACACTAGGCAGCGATCTATGCACAGATATGAATTCAGCAGCCCACATGCCTCGAACGCACTTCTTCCTATGCATCCCCTTGTGTAGGCCATTACTGTTGCCAGAAGTACCTTTACCAACACATACGTTAGGCCTTCTCCTAAAAGGTGTGTAAAACTGATAACCAAAGTTTCACATATTCTCTCTTGAAGCAGACCACCACCATGGTGTGCATCTTTCCCATTTGCCGGTGTAATATTGCTAAGTTGATGATGTTCTTCATTCCCGGAGGATTACCATTATTTTTTCTGGCAGTCCCAGGTGATCAAATTCTAGGTCTTCAGGAGCCATGCTGTTAGACACGGTGCGTTTAGTTATGGGTGAAGAACTTTTCCTCTTAGCATGGAGCTTAGGTCTTGTGATGCTGGCAGTTTCTATAAGTTGTTCGCCACCTCTAATAGATCCAATTGCCAAGTTTTTCTTGCCCACTGAGGGTCTACGAGTAGGAATGTCTTACGTGATCGCCTGCATTTGTTGATCACCATTGAGAGAAGTGGGATCGAGGAAAAAGCGTAAGCAAACTTCCCTGACCAGTCTATCGACAGAGTATTCCCCATGGAGCTAGAGTGTGGGGGCCTGAATGAGAAAGTACTGGCATTATGCATTTTCTGGGGCTGCAAATCAGTCCATTTCTGGAGTACCCACCTTTTAAACACTATCACTGCCTAATTCAGCTCTCACTTGTGAGAGGTGGATGCTTGTCTGCTCAGTTTGTCTTCTTCCACATTGTCTACTCCTTGTAGATTTATCACTAATATTGGTATAGGTCTCTGAATGACCCATCTCCTTATCTGTTGCGCTAGTCTTGATAGGGGAAATTATTTTGTTTCCCCTTGTTTATTGAGGTAAAACGCTGTTGTACTGTTCATTTGACTGTGTATTGATTTGGTCCACAATTGTTTCTGAAAGGCTTTTAAGGCTAGGAACATGGTCTTCAAATCCATGAGAATTTTGTGTTGCACTGATTATTGTGGTTTCTGTACCCCTCTGATGTTTATTTTCTCCATATGAGCTCCCCATCCCATATGTGAGGCTTCCATGGTGATAGTCACTGTTGGAGCTAGCGTCATGAAGGGTCTTCCTGCTGTTACATTTGCTTTGTTTTACTTTCTCATTTCCTACTGTACTCTCCGCTTGACAACCACTTCATGTTCCCAGCTCTCCTTCACCTGTGACCCCTGATTTGGACCCACTCCTGGATCAGTCTTGTGTAGCCTTGCATGTGGTATTAGTGGTATGCAGAAATCCATCATTCCGAATATTCTCCCCACAGTACTCACTGTCAGAGATTGACTCTTCTGGCAATGGAGATCTTCCTGTGTTATGGCCAGGACTCTTCTCGCATGAAAAGGCCATTGCTTGTACTGTGTTTATTCTTGCTCCAAAGAACGTATTCTCCTGTTCTGGAGTCGAAGATTTATTGGATGTGTAGATATACTTCCTTTAAGTCTATGGTTGCCACATAATCCCCCTGTTGGAGTTGAAGCATAAACTCCTGTAGATTTGTCATTTTGAACCTTTATGTTCTTATGAACTTGTTTAGGAAGTGGAGGTCTAGTATGGGCTGAAGTGATTTGTCTGGTTTCTGGATCAGGAAGCATTTTGAGTAGACACCTTGATGGATCTCTTTTAGGGTTACCTTTTCCATTGCTTGTTTTTGTAGCACCTCTTTTGCTTCTCTTTGAAAATAGGTCATTTCTTTGTGTGGGTGTTAGGTTTTGGGAGCTGGGTTGGTGGGTGTTTTCCAAATAATGCACAACATGTGAATCGAGAAGATTCATGCTGCAAAAAGTATCTTGCCTCCAAAAATCTGACAATTTGCAGCTGAGGACAAGTTAAAGGGGTTGATATTGGCAGCAAGAAGGCAGGAGACAGGATAGTAGGTTAGATATTGTTGGGCACATTTTCAACCTCTACCTAATAATGATTGGAAGGCCCGTTATGAATGTGGGCCTTGGTGTGGTCTCTGTTGGATGTCACTTCTAAAGTCTCGAAAAAGGCAGTACCTTTGAGGATAATACCGCACTCGCTCAGAAAGGCCAAGTAAGCACGCTGTAGCTCTGCTTTCTTGGCCAAAGCAGCCTTTTCTCTGAAGAGACTTGTGCCATCAAATGGCATGTCCATCAGTAATGCCTGGTTGTCACTGAAGATGCCTGTGGCAGATGTGTTGGTGAAGCACCATGATAGTGCAGAGTGCCCAAACCAAGCTACTGGTGATGTCCAGCCCCTATATGATGATCAGGCGCCTTGATGCCCATTGGGCTGAGTTCAGCACGTTATAAATTTATTTTCATTTCATTTCATCTACTTTCCAGCATCTTGCTCATCTTGCACGATCTGAACCCAAGTAGCACAAAACACATCAAGGTCAACGGATGAGGTTTTGCTCGCCTTGTTCCATAATGAGTGCGAGTAACATCCAAAGAGACAAATTGAGTTGCCTGAACTGAGGGCTAGGCTGGCAGAACAGAAGATTCACTTCCCAAAGTACTCCATGTGTTTGATTCCTGATCTGGGGAAGTATTAGGATGAGAGTTCTGTTCAAACGGCTTGTGAAAGATTGCACCACAAGGCTTTGGGAGCAGGGTGCTGGAGGAATAAAGGTGAGTCCTCAGGGACTAGTTTGTGCTGTATGGCAATTTGCCTATTCACAAGTGGGCAGGATCCAGATTTGGCCCAAGTGCCCATTAAGGTATCTGTTAGGGCCCTGTTAAATGGGAGAAGCAGCTCAGAAGAAATCTGCCCAGGCTGCAGGACTGTGAGAAGATTATTTTTGTACCTCCACTGATGGCAGTTGGGGGTTGAGGATCTCTGCAGCTCGTGTGATGACCATAGCAGAAGATGCTGAATGGCTAGGAGGGGAGTTCACCTATCTGGGCCACTGGCACAGTGAAGATCCAAAACATTATTTTCTTCCTCAGAGTTGGGTATGGTCATCTCCATCATAGGGTTCTGGATTGGGAAAATGTGTCAGTAGAGGTAGTGTCTAATCAAAGTCCCAATGAGGCTACTTTGGCGGTTTCTCCTGTCAAAGTGGGCACAACTTTGTTCGAAGTGGACTAGCTTCAGAGGCTGAAAAGACACATGATTCTTCATCCGGCATTGGTAGGGTCTGCGTCAGCGCACGAGGAGCCAGATAGAATTTTGGTGCTGAATGAGAAGTCAGGACAGTCATAGACCCTGGAGTTAGGGGAGGCCCCTTAGTGTGGTCAAGAGGCACAGTCAGCATCTGAGACAGATCTGCCGAAGGAGGCCTCCTCAGATCCTTGAGTCTCTTCAGCGGAAGATGGTAGGGTGCCAAATACACACTGCATGACCTTCCAAAAGAATTCGAACTGAGAATCTGGGTTGGATTGGGACAAGCTGAGGGATCAGCTCTGCACTGGGGATCGGGAGGCCTCTGGATGGACGTGCCACGCCTCCTGATCAGAGTGGAGAAAGAAGAGTCATTTTTAGACATGATTTTTCTTTGGACTTCGACTTGGAGTGGAAATAGGACCTCTCTCAAAAATGGCAGAGAGTGAGAACGCGTCCTCACCTTCGAGTGAGACTGGTCCACATGTGGTTTTTGACTGTTCAGCTAAACAGAACTTGACCTTGCAGTCTCAGATGGCTTTCAGGTTCATTCTGGCACAGTTGTCACACAACTTCAAGTCGTTTGAGGAACCCAGACAAGAGACATATCTGGTGGGGTCCGTCACTGACATCTGCTTATGGCAGTTTTTGCAAGGTTTGAAGCATATAGTTTTAGAGGGAGACATCCACTGCACACTGTAAATATTTTGAAAAGTTAGTTTGGTCAGATGACAGAAAAACAATATAGCAAGCTTCGGATTCATGTTGGAGGGTGTGAAAAGAAAGACACTGATGTCAGCATGCAGAGGTGGCAGCTATATGTGGTTCCAGCGTCGTTTGTGTGGTGGGAAGGAGTTTGAGCAGAGCCGCAAAACACCACCTACTGGGCGTGAGAGGGAACTGCTGAGAAAAATCTGGATCCAGTCTGGCACCTGGGGACCATCACAAGTTGAGGAATCTGCAATTAGAGGCATCCATAAGAACACTTATTTTGGTCACAAATCCCTGATGAGTCTAAATTATAGACTGTGTGAAGGCCTGGCCAACAGGATCTAGTTTGGACACAATGTAAAAGCAGTATTTTCCAAAACCTGCGAACTAAGCGATAGAAATTGTATCTGTGTCAAGCCAATACATTTACAGTACTTACAAAGTCCTAAGTGAATTTGCAGGACTACTCAGATGAGAAAATATACAAAAATAAATACTTCATTTGCCCTACTTGTTAAAGATGCCACAGGGTTGCTTAAAGCACACACTAAAATGCTGACTTTCCAAAGCAAAATAAGTCAGAAGAAATCAAATAAACCCATTTGAATCAAGAGGGCTTTAAAATTGTACACATGAACAGTACTTACAGCAAAATGCCGCTGGAAGGCTTTGGGCCCTCGGTAGGTGTAGTTACCACATATTTCACAGTTGTAGTTAATGTTGAGGCCATGCAGTTTATATAACCAATACGGGATTGGCTGCAAATACATAGAAGAGTGAATGATCAATTCCATATCACATTTTTATAACATCTTAGACATACAGCTTCAACAAACTAACCTAAAACATGCTACAAAACCCATTTGATAAGGAGCACTGAGAGCCTTGGGTCAAAAGCGCAACAGAAAGCGATCAAAGGAAGACTGCCAATTGAGAGCGATCCGCTTTTTAGCACACAATGTGTGCAAAAGATGTTTTGTACCAATGTTTGTGCAAGGAAAAGGTTTATGCTGTAGGTTATTATATGATTAATCTACTCTTCATACCCCTGAAAGAGTATCTGCTATATGTCCACTTGCTGCTTTTGTTGGTTCGGTAATGCTTCTTTCAAGTTGCATTTACAATGACTGCTGAAATAACAATCCTATATCCTCCCAAGTTGAACAGAATCCTGCAGGAAGACATAACTGGGAAGAACTATGGGTGTGGGCTGCTAAACACTCCCTCTGTTTCACAAACCCACATCCAATTGAAATTGTTAAAAGTGAATCATTCCAAAGTCGATGCTACCTCGCCTTTCTGATATAATGACTAAGCACCATTGTGCTGAACATTGGCAAAAAAGAAAATCATCTGCCTCCGTCCTCTCCGAAATAAAAGGAAGAAGCTCACTTCTAACACATACACCACCAATTCCCTCAGTCTCAAGCCACCTCAAAGAAACTCATAAGTACCTACTTTTAAG
This sequence comes from Lissotriton vulgaris, assembly GCF_964263255.1. Classification (NCBI taxonomy): domain Eukaryota; kingdom Metazoa; phylum Chordata; class Amphibia; order Caudata; family Salamandridae; genus Lissotriton; species Lissotriton vulgaris. The sequence goes on from NC_141687.1 coordinate 904,436,138, forward strand.
GAATGCTTAGTAGAGAGAATGAACCAAAGTTATTTCAACAAATTCACTCTCAAATGCACTAATAAAAAGCATAGCTTCTTCACATTTCAGTTGAAAGTTTTAAAGAAGGTGTATAAAAAAAATCATGCTAATAATTACCAATTACATATAGATGTCAGCAATAAAGTCATTCTCCCGAAGAGGGATCTGACTAACAATAACAAAACTTACTTTGCATGAACAGCCACTATCCGTAATTGGGCTAGAATTCACATCCTGATCTGCACAATATTAAACCTCCATTTCTCCTCTTCCCCTATCAATATCAGCATTAGTATCAGTATATGCATTCAGTTCCAACCTGCAACAGAGTAGTCCTCAAGCTTGGTGCCTCCCGCATATTCTTGCCCCTCCCTCCCCATCCCCCTAAGCCCTTCCACCGGTGTGCTCTAACTAATTTAAACGAGGATAAGCAATCATCGTCATTATGCTAGGATGTGTGGGTCTTCAATTCTATTTTGGCTATTCTCCTTTTCACGCTGACTCCATACCTGCTCTTTTCCCTCGCGGCCAGCTCAAACCTATCTATATGCCATGTCCCCAGACATGCTCCTGAGGAGCTTCTAGGGAGTCGGTATCAGAGTCAGACTCTGGAAGCTTCAGCAAAGTCACCAATGCCTCCCATTCCTGTGTAGTTTCCATTGCTTTTTCGTTGTTCGCTCTCCCAGCCTGCTGGAATCTAGCCATACTCTCACTAGCCGCCCAGTTCTCAAACTACACCCTCCATCGTGCCGCGCTGGGGCCCTGCTTAGATTTCCACTGCCTTGTCAGTTCCTGTTTAGCTAATAACAGCCCCAAATCAATGAACTTGTTTGTGATCTTAGTCCAGGCTGTATGCGGAAAACAGTTCAGCATGCATACTCCCATGTCAGGCTCTATCTGCCTATTAAGTTACTCCACTCAGAACCCCGACCACCTCCTCCCAGTATGTTCCGAGCTGCGGACAGCTCCACATCAGTCTGCTGCATTTGTGTTACACTTGGGGCAACATGCCGTATGCACATGGAAATATTTAGTTATCTGCTCAGGGGTTAAATACGCCCTGTGTAGAACGTAGAAATGAATGAGTTGGAATCTGGCATTCTGTGTACCTTTCCATGCCCTTTCCACTATTTTATTGCAGGCCGTTTCAGGAATATCCCTACCCAGGTCCACCCCCCATCTGTCTCGCAGCTGATTCAATGGCTGCATCCCCGCTTCCACCATCCGCCTACATAGGCATGTTATGGCCTTTATCGTCCCTGCTGCTATTACAACATATTGACACGTCAATGATGTTTGTGGTTCTGATAGTCCTTCCCCCCAGTATTTCTGAATCGCAGACAACAAAGCGGGTTGCAGCAAAACAATCGCCTCTAGGCAAACCATACCGGTCTTGCAGTTCCTGAAAAGGCAGGAGGGCCCCCTCCCCATATAGATCCCCGATCATTTGCAACCCCAGATCCTCCCACTCCGCCAGCGCAGACCAGTCTCCTCCATGCGGAAAGGCTGTGCACATGCCCAAAGGAATCTCCGGCGTGTACGGGCGAGTGATGCCACCCCTACGCTTGTATCTGTTCCAACATGCCCTTAATGTTTTCTTCTCATTCGTCAATGATTTAATTCGCAACCGCTGGCCAAGAACCACAAATGACATAACATGCCGCTGTAACCATCGGTCCTCTGGGCCATCCGGTTCCCTAAACTCCCGAGCCACCGCCTGCGTGAGCCATTGTAACTGGGCCGCTAAATAATACACTTCAAAGTCCGGGACATCCCATCCTCCCTCTGCTCTAGGCCTCATCATCGTGGTCAGTGCCACCCGCCGCCTGCCATTCCCCCATAGGAATCCCCCTATCATGGACCTGAGCGTCTTAAACACCGATCCCGGGATCCAGATTGGTAGCGTCCTGAAATAATTTAGGAGTCTAGGCAGTGCTACCAGTTTCAGCAGTGCTACTCTGCCTGCCACTGAAAGTGGCAGAGTACTCCAAAATGCCATACTCCCTTTGATCCCTCGCACCGCCCTGTTCACATTGCCCTCCAATAAGTCCTCCTGCTCATGGTAAATGTTAGTCCCCAGATATGGCAGGCAGCGGGGCTCCCATCTTATTCCTTCTAGTCTAGCATGGGGTTCCATGGCCCGACGCACTGGGAATAGGCAAGTCTTCTTCCCATTTACGCATAGTCCCGATACTTCTCCAAACGTCCTCAGCAGCTCAGTTGCTCCTGCGAAGACCTCTCCTAGGGCAGCCAAAAACATCAGCAGGTCATCTGCGTAGAGCGATGTGTAATGCTCTTCTCAGCGCACCTCTAGCCCAGCGTATTTATTTATTTATTTATTTATTTATTAGAAAGTTTTGTATAGCGCGAACAAGACCCGTGGGTATCAGAGCGCTTAACATATAGGCGTATGCGACATACATTATATATCACTCAGTTAAATGGACAACGAGACAGATTGCATATGAGGCGTGGACAAAGACATATATATCAAACAGTTCAACAGACAACAAATATGAGGTAGAAGATAGGAGGTAGGTAATAAAAATAGAACAGTGTAGGTTATATTTCACTCACGAGAAGATGTGTAAGCAACTATGAGGTAGATGATAGGAGGTAGATGATAAATAAGGTCATAGGTGGATATATATATATCATAAGTAGAGTGTGTAAACGGGTATGATATTTAGTTCAATGTCATTTTGAGACAGTTTGGATCTAGATGGTGTATTTTTTCATCAGATAGCTCTTTAGCTCTCGCTTGAATGCTTCTACATTATGGATCTTCCTGATGGTAGGAGGAATAGAGTTCCATATTCTGGGGGCAGCTCCTGAGAACGCTCTGTCATAAGTTTTTTTTTTGTGGAAAAAGGCTGGCCGTAGTAGAAATTCTTCAGTACTCCTCGCTGGCCGATTCCCTCCCGACAGCTGTAGTTTCTTCGCTAGGTATCCCGGGGTGTTGTGGTGTAGTGCTTTATGAGTGATACAAGCTATCTTCATTTGGATTCTGGCTTCATAGGGTAGCCAGCTTAAAGCTTTCAGGTGAGGTGATATGTGGTCGTATTTCCTGGATCCGGTGATAATTCTTGCTGCAGCGTTTAGGCAAGCTTTCAATGGAGCTGTGGACATTTTTGGTAAGCCCGCTAAGGTGGAGCAGCCATATTCAATCCTAGAGATAACTAAGGATTGGATGGCCAGTTTGAGATCAGCCTCTGAGATGAAAGGTTTCAGTTTTTTTAAGTAGTTCAGGTGGAATCGAGCATTCTTGGCCATTGCGTTGATGTGGGCTTTCATGTCTAAGTTCTCATCCAGAGTGATTCCTAGAGATTTCGCTGACTTGATTAGTGTTGGGGTGCAGTTTAGCGCAGTCATCACTTTCGTCCATTCCTTTATTTTCGTACAGCTCCTTGCTGGTGAGATTAGTAGGAACTCCGTTTTGGTGGCGTTAAGCTTCAGTTGGTTGGTAATTAACCATTGCATAGCCATTTTTAAAGCCTTGTTTCCTCGTTCCAAGTCTTGTAGGGACGAGATCTTTAGATAAATTTGCGTGTCATCTGCATACATGTGATACGATATCCCTGCTTTTTGGAAAATTTCTGTAAGCGGCTCAACATAAAGGTTGAACAGATCTGGGGATAACGTAGACCCTTGAGGGACTCCGATTGAGATAGGACAGGGAGGTGAGATTGACTGGTTGACCAAGAATCGTTGTGATCTGTTATGTAGAAAAGAGATGAACCACTTCAGCACCATTCCTGATAGACCCATCCTATCCCGTAGCCTGGACAGTAATGCTTCATGATTTACGGTGTCGAAGGCCGACGACAAATCGAGGAGAATCAATAGGCACGCTTTGTTTTGGTCGAGTGCCTGTAGCGCATCGTCAACAATATGGAGGATCGCAGTTTCAGTGCTATGGCCTGTTCTGAATCCTGATTGGCATTCATCAAGCAATGAAAACTTGGTGATGTGTCGGCTTAGTTGGATCTGTACGCATTTTTCAATTAGTTTGGCCAATAGTGGGATGTTGGTCACTGGGCGATAATTGTTTGGGTCTGATCTATCTGCTGTAGGTTTTTTGATTAGGGGGGCAACTTGACCTGTTTTTAGGCAGTCAGGGAGGATCCCTTGTGAAAGTGAAGCATTTATAATTTCGGTCCATATCGGAATCAGGACGTGATTGATTTCTTTTACACATTTTGCAGGAAGGGGATCTTGATAGTGATTGTTTGGTTTCATTTTAGAAAGCGTTTTGGCGATACTGTGCTGATCATACAATTCGAACGTGTCCCAGCTTGCCTCATTTTTTGTTCTGGTAATCTCCATTGTTGCGGCGATATCCAACGTAAGCATTGGTTCAGTGGGATTGTTTGCCACAGCGTCTTTGAGCTCAACTTCAAGAGATTTCGCCTTCTCAGTGAAAAATGTAGCAAATTCTCCGCAATTTAGGGGTGTTTTTGAGTTCTCAAGGGCAGATTTGGCTAATTTGTTTGATTGTTGCTTTAGGATTTCAAAGAGTTTTCGTGGTCTGTTTTTAGCCCTCTCCAGTTCTGACCGTATGAATTCCTGTTTTGATTTGATGATCATTTTATTATAATGGCCTCTGACTTCTCTGAGTGCTTTCAGCTCTGAGGATGATGGGTGTTGTCTCCATTTTCTTTCGGCCATTCTCAATTTACGCCTTTCTTCATTTAATGATTCATTAAACCATGGATTTTTAGTCTTTTCCGAGATGTTTTTCAGTTTTAATGGCATGGTGTTATTTACGATAGTTTCGACCGTTGTTAAATAGTGTTCGGTCAATTCGTTTACGTTCTGCAAGTTGTTATGAGTTTTTAGGTCTCTTTCACACCTTTCCACTAAAAGCTCTACGTTTGCATCTCTTGTGTCTCTTGCCCATTTTTTGGTCCTGATGGGTTGTCTTGTTGTGCCTTTTTCCATTATAGGTAACGTGAATATAATGGCCTGATGATCCGACCAATCACATGGTGTTATGGATTGTATTGCTGCATCGTTATTTCGCGCAATAATCCAGTCTAGTGTCGCTCCTTTCAAGTGCGTGGGTTGTGTGCATAGTTGAGTAAGGTTTAGTTCGGCGAGGAAATCTTTCAGCGATTTGACCAGTTTGTCGTTGTGGTCCTCCCAATGTAGGTTGAAGTCGCCAAGAAATATATTCTTTGCGCCGTCATTAGAGTTAGTCGTTATGATCTCCATTAGCTCCTCTGTAAACTTTTCGCTGTCTCCTGGTGGATGATAAAACGAGTGGAGGTTGAAACTTTGTTTGGTAGCTGTTCTGAAGTTGAGACCAAGGTATTCACTTGATTCTAGGGGTTCGGCTTGGGTTTGTTTGACCTCGATCTCGGATCTGTGAATGCAGGCTATGCCTCCTCCTAACTTTATGGGTCTATCGAGTCTCAAAATGTTGTACTGGGGAGGTACTAGGAGATCCATGATAGGTGATGAGGATTCCGTCAGCCAAGTTTCAGTAAGAACTGCTACATCAATGTCCTTGTTGATGATGAGGTCAGCTATATCCGATGCATGTTTCGATGCCGACCGACAGTTGAGCAGAAGACATGTCAACGGTTTTTCTTTGTTGCTGAGGTTTACATTCATGTTCTCTGTGGCTGTTAGCTGTACATGTTGAAGATTGTAAGGATTAGCTGTTCTAACATTCTTTCTCGATGTTCTGTTTGAGTCGAGTGGTACTGTTTCGATTCTTTCTTCTCTCTCGTGTTCCAAAGTTTCATACGATCGAGTCAAGGCCAGAGTTTCCTCCTTTGATACAGGTTTTGCCCTATTCGGTCTGTTGTCATTATGATTCAAATGCAAGATCGTTTCGTTACTCTTTCTTTGTGAACGGTGTATCACGTTTTGGATGTGCGTGACCTTGGAGTGAATGCTCGTCATCATCTCCTCGATTTTGACTATTGCTTGTGAGGTATTTAAAGTGATTTGTGCCATCTTGGTTACAAATTTCTGGAGCATTTGAACATCTTTCCTGTTCTGATATGACTTCTTAGGGTGGGCAGCTCTATTGTTCCGGGGTTTATACTTTGCTCTTCTCTTTATTGGCTCGGTTCGTAGTTCTGTATCCCTTTCATTTGAAGCCCATGTTTGATCGTTCTTTCCGTTACTGCTGGGAGTGTCATCCTTGCTCGTTCCATTAAGTGTGGTCATGGGTGCGTTTGTGGGAGAACGTCTGCATGGTGTTGGTGTTATGCTCCCGGGAGGTGTGGGGGGGCTGATAGCTTCCACATCATCCACTTCTTGGTTGTCCTGGGACATTATTCTCGCGATCGATGTATGCTCTACCAGGGAGGCTTCTTGGTTCCTAGGCGAAGACGACACTTCTCTTTGGGGCCGGTTCTGTTCCTTGTTCGTTTGAATGAGAAAGCTCTCCGTTCTTTCTGTTGTGATCTCTAACTTATGCCTTGCTATTTCAGGTCTATCATCTCGTACCGAGCTTTGGGCACGGTGTCCCCTATATGTAATGATTCCACTGTTGCTATCATTAGCGGCAGGAGTGTCTCCTGATGGGATCTGGTGTAAAGGAAGTCTTGGGTCTTCTAGAGAGTCTTTCATTGTTTGGAATATCTTGGCAAATTTCTCCAGTTCTCTGTTTGCTGCTTGTATCAGCACTATACCCGATTTATAGATGGTAATACTTAGTTCTGCTCTGCATCTATATGATGGTGATGTCATCATTTTTATGCCATGAGGGATGTTTGTGGTCGTTTTTATGGCAAGTGTCCTTGTGAAGATGTCTCGCCATTTTGTTGTTTTGTTCGTGTGGAATATGAGGTCATTCATTGAAGCGCCATTGGTTATATTGAAATATAGGTCTGTAAACAGTGTGTCTTGGTTTTTTCTTAGGGTGTCGTGTTTAAACTTTTTAGCTGCATTCTTGGATAGGTTAGGTGGGTATTTTATAGTCTGCGCTATCGAGCCTACCGTCTCTAGGTGTCGCCCGCTCATACTAGCACTGTGTAACACGTCTTCAGGTGACTCTTTCCTCAGATTACTCCAAGGTAAAAGGTAGCAAGTCTTCACGTGACTCTTACCTCTGCTTGTTTCATGTAATTGTGCTGCCGATGATGCTTTTGTACCCCTTCTGTGTTTACTTTCTGTATTCAGTTATCAGTATAGTTTTCTCCTGGTATCCATTATTGCTTTTTGGCTATTTGTCAGTTATACTTCCGCATGGTCATGGTAATGCAGCGTAATGCCTTCCTGATCTAGCTCGCATCGCCAGTGGTTCGATCGCCAGCGCAAACAGGAGTGGAGACAGCGAACAGCCCTGTTGCGTCCCCCGAGCAGGGTGACGACACCATTCCCCCGTTCTTACCCGGCCCGTCGCTGATTTATATAGTATTTGGGTCTATCTCACAAACTCGTCCCCCCAGGCCCAGCTTGCGCAGCACCTGGAAGAGATATGGCCACTCCAGACTATTAAATGCCTTTTCTATGTCAACTGAAAGAATCAAGGCAGTTGATACTGGGTCCTGGCAATCCTCTAAAATTCGTAACAAATTATTACGCTTAGGTATAAAATCTGACTGATCCTGACGCACTAACTGTCCCATGTATGGGAGTATACGGGAGGCCAGGATTCTGTCCAGGATTTTGTAATCAGTTGTCAACATGGAGAGTGGACAATATGCCTTCATATCTATCGCTTACCTGCCAGGTTTCAGGAGGGGGATGATAATAGCCTCCCTAGCCGTCTCGGGCAGCCTTCCTGCTTTACTCGCCTCCTGATAAACCACTTGTAAGCGCGGATCCAGACAGTCTGCATATTTGGAGTAGAGTTCTATAGGGAGGCCGACAACCCTAGGAGTCTTGTTGCGGGCCATATGCTTAATCACGCTCATTATCTCTCCCACCGTGATCTCCTTACCCAGCGAGTCTCCCTGCTCCTTACTCAGGCATGGCAAAGCCACCTCTTCTAGATACTCTCCTATATCGCCAGCATCCTTGGTCAATTGGCTACTATAACAGCTTGTTCCAGAAACAAGCTGTTAATCCCAGTTTGCATGTTCACCATCTCCCCTGTGTGGGCCAACAGGCCAGATAGGAGTGCTCCCCTGGGTATCGGGTTAGCCAACCACCCCAACAGAGCACTCGATTTCTATCCTTCTGCATGCATCCGTTCGGAGCCGCCATGTCGGTATCAGTGACCTCTCCCAGGCTCCATCATATCCGCACTAGTAGCGGGTCGTGGTCGGAGATGGTTCACGCTAGATGCTCGCTACCGATCACTTTGGAGTGGACATCAGGGGTACATAACATTGCGCCTAATCGTACATGCAGGTAGTGGAGGTCAGAATAATAAGAATAGTCTCTCTCTTCCAAATGCTGGGCGCCACGTGTCAACCAGCCCCCAATTAGTTTGCCATTCCCGCCTTGCCTTGGAGATCCTATATACTGGGGCACCAGAGAGCGGGGGTGGGAGCGGTCTCTTTCCACATCCACTATTGAATTGAAATCTCCCCCATTATTGTTGCACCAGTTAAATATGGCGCCAAGCTCCCCGATAACCTCTCAAAAAAGGTGGGCTGGTCAACATTGGGAGCATACACGCTACACAGAGCTAGATCCACTCCATTCAGCCGCCCCAGCTCCGCTACAAACCTTCCCTCTGGGTCAATCAATTGCTGCGTTGGCTGAAAAGGGATACCCGCTCTAACCCATACCAAGGTACCCCTGGCAAAAGCTGAATAAGTTGTGTAGAATACTTGCCCCCTCCACCTCTTCTTCAGTGCTGCTCCACAAAAAAAGATTCATGTGTTTCCTGAAGGAGCGCCACCTGCACCACCCCGTCGTACCAAATGAGCATGTACCTTGTGGCGCCTCTGCATTGTGTGAAGCCCCCTTACATTCCAGGTAATACATTTCAAATCATGTAACGTCCCCATTTGTCAGGCAATCCTTCCCCTGATCACATCCCCCTTCTAAGAGCACACCCGTGTCCCTAACTCCCCCCAAACCCTCTCCAACCCCCCCACACCCCCAGAACAGGCACTACAACATTAGAACCCATCCAAACTACTGCCCAGATACTCCTTCAAGATCCTTGGGAAACAACACCCACTCAAACTTACGGGAGGTAAGCCCTTAGCTTCAGAGAATCGGACACCTAGTAGGCCTCCAACCCGCGCTCAACCCCCGTAACTTTAACCCAGCCCCTTTCGGGCCGCATCTCAACAAGACCTCTTTCACACCTTTTCCACAGCCCTTAGAAATTTCTTCAGTACTTATTAATTAACTCCTAGCCATCCAAATCCTCATCCTTCCCCTCTTAGTCCCCCTCCCCCGCTTAGCGCATTTCCCAAGTCCAGCCAGAGTCTACATCACCCATCCACGATCTCGTCCGCAGTCCCAGCTGTCACATGAGGCAGTTTCGAGCTCCCTGCATCTGACTGTTCATTGTCCTCTTCCAAGGACCCCCCTTCTGATTCCGTCCTCGCCGGGACATACCCCCCCCCCCCTCCATTTGAGAGATAGCCGTAGCGGCCGGCTCGCTCCTTCTCGGTCTGTCTCTGTTGGCTTCTGTGCCGCTGGTTGACGTCGCCGATTGCGCCTCATACTGCGGGTGCGGGACAACTCTGCTCCTGCACTCATGCCACTTCCTGCTTCTCCGATACCCGCTTTATACATCTCCAGCCAGTCCCAGGCTTCTTCAGGGCTGTCATGGAAGGACATCTTGCCATCCACAGTAATCTTCAGGCGTGCCAGAAACATCAGAGAGTATGGAATACCCTCATCCCGAGGTGCCCTCTTGACTGCCACAAACTATTCTCTGCGGCGCTGGACCTCAAGAGTGTAATCCGGGAACAAAGTCACCTTACATTTGTCCACTGTGTATGGGCCCGCCGCCCTTGCCTTGTTTAAGAGAAGATCCCTATCTTTGTAATGAAGCAGCCTGGTCACCACCGGCCTTGGCGGTCTCCCAGGGGCCTATGGCCTGGCTGGTACTCTGTGGGCCCTCTCTAGAGTAAATAAGGATGACAATCCTTCCGGCGCGACGGTCCCTTTTAGCCCCTCCTCCAGATAATCCACCATGCTGAGTCCTTCCACACCCTCCGGCAAACCCACCACCCGGATGTTGTTTCTTCGATTCCGCCCTTCGGCATCCTCTGCTCTCCGTTCCAGGGTCCGCAGCCTGTTTTGAACGTCAGTCATCTGCGCTGCCATCGTCTTTTGTGCCGGTTCCAGGACTTCTATAGCTGACTGTTTGTTTCACCCTATCAGCTAATTTAACATGGTCCGCTCGGAGCAGTCCTAGGCCCTGGGTCACATGCACAATATCCAGCTGCAGGGCCTCCCTAGTGTCCGTTATGGCTATTAGTATTCGATCAACCTGTTGCTGGAGCATCCCCTCTGGGCCTTGTTGCTGGCCCTCTCTCACTTTCCCAGTGGTCAAGTCCTCCTCCTGCTCCACTGGGCTTCCCCATGTTCCTTCCGGGCTCAAAGTCCGCGAAGCCTCCAGCCGTTCGTCTATATAGCTTAGCCTCTCAGCGATATCCCACTGTACAGCCACACCTTGGGTCGCCAAGCCGCCCATGCGTCCCCTTTCTGTTCCCTCCGCCAGACCACGCTCCTCGGTAAGGTCGTCCTCCAGGCTCAACCAGGCCCCGCAGCTCCACAGCCATCCAACCGGACCTCTCTCCAACTGGGTGGCGATTACTCACTTCCAACAATGGGTCCCGTTCCAGGCCATTCGGCACTGGCTGTTGCGTCTCTCTCGTCGTAGAGTACAACTGTCCCCCGGCCTCACTGGTCGGAAACAGCCGGCCTCCTCTCCTTCTCGATGCCTGCTCTCGATGATCCTGTAGCGCAGTTATTTATCCGTGCTCAATGCCTGCACTTGCGCCAACCTGTGCCTTCTCCTGTGTTCCTGTCCTGCCTGTCCCTTGCCAAGATCATCCCTCAGTGATTCAACACATGACTTCTCCCAGCCACTAGCCCGCTCTGCACCATGCCAGGCCACGCCAGCAGGTCAAGTGCCCCTCTTCCTACAGCCCTACACGCTCAATTGCGCTAGCTGTCCGATTCCCAGTCAGGAAGGGGAAACTCTTTGAAAAGCTCCTCCTGTTCCGTATGGCCTTCAGTTCCCTTCAGCTATCGGCGTCCCCACCACGTCTGTACTGTCCTCAGATACACCTCCACCCCTCAATCGGCCTTCAGCGCGGGTAGTCAGCTCTCCTCATCAGTTCCGCTGCGGGGCTGGTATTGTTCAGGCAACCCACTTCCAGGACCACCTCTCAGCTCCTGACCTCTCCAACTGTTTTCCTCCACCACCTGCAGGTGCTCATGCGGCCTCAGTGCTCCTGATCATGTACAGTCTCGCCGGATTCTGCCACTTGCTGTCACCACATCTGCCCTTTGTGAAGACTCATTCAAGCAGGAACAAAGCTGTTACTACATATTTGCTATGTGATGTGGTGTAAGGTGCCAAACTTGTAAGTCTAAGGCTCTTCTTTCAAGCAAGCCAGTACTCACAATGCTGGTAATATCTGTTAGTGCATGAGTACACTGGAGGGAAACTGTAAACCCTCCAGGTGCCACAAATAACAAATTATTTAACAGGCTGTAAATTGCCGTTGTGTGGCGGTTTCGCTATTGCCCACTGCTCACCTGCAACAGCCGAGAGTCAAGAATGTCCTGGGCTGGGGTATGCAGTGGTCACAATGTCACTGTGATCTTGGGGCAGCATATCTGGCATCTGGCTGCAAAGTGGTTAATCGTGGAAGCACAGGAGCTTGTTTCATTCTCATTCCCAGCACATGGGGACAATGGGAGGAGCCCAGCAGTCTCTTATCTGCTCCGTTATATGGCGAGCTGGCTGCCTGCTCACAGCTCCAGGCGGCCCCTCCCACCTCCACTGTATTCCTCTCCCCCGGGTCGCTGCAGTCCAGCCAGGCGTTCAGGGTAGCCCCAGTGCACCATGCCTCTACCTCGGGCACATCCAGGCTGCTCACCTCTATTCTGGTGCGCTTGCCCAGATCTTCAATCCGCCGCCGATTCCACCCTCTTGCAGAAGAAATAAGGGAGGGGGGGGGGGCTGCCCACCGCCACACGCATCCATGGCAAAACCCGCTCCTTCAAGCCTCCAGCATTTGTCCAGACCTCTATAGCGGAATCGCGAGCCCCAGATCCCACCCGCAGCTTTAACTGATCACCGCCGTGAGATCAACGTCGATCGCTCCCGCCGCCATTCTGTGTGTGCACTTCCTCAGGAGTCGTCCGTGAACCACGCGCCCTGCAGTTCGGCGGCCCAAGGTTCCCTCCAAAATGCTCGTACTGGGCTTTCGCGGGGGGAGTTCTTCTCCGCTAGTGGTCCCTTATCATCCTCATCGGTCGAGCCGCCCACAGAGCCAGTCGAATCACGGAGCCCCGACCGTCATCTTGGGTCTGCTTCTCAGACCAATGCACTTCCCGCAGATCTCCTGTTCACACCGCTGCCAGATTCGCTGTCCTGGCCGCTGGCTTCCACCAGGCTCCGTTCTCCTCCGTCCCAGGGTTTTGGGGGCTTTGTGCACTGCCCCTAATCAGGATTAAAGTCGGGGTCGGCGCTGAGCCCTTTGCTCACGCGTCCATTCCCATCCGCCTCGTGGCCACGCCCCCCCCATGTCAAAGAAGATAATCAGAACTTAGGTGCCTAACAGGTACCCATCTACATTTTATGTTATGCACAGATCCCATACACACGGTTATCAATTACACATTTTTCTTTTGATAAGCAAGGATAGCGTAATGACTGCAGTTTAAGATATGTTTAATTTATTACAAATTGCATGCTTTCATTTAGTAACTATTGTTTTTTTTTCTAATAATAGTTTTTTAAATTATTTGTCTTGGTAGTTTTCAGTTTAGGATCATTATTTTTTAAGTTTAATCTTCTGGCGCTTCTTTTGTGCCAGTTTAATTTAGGTACGAAAAATAATCAATAGACGTGAGTTTACAGGAAGGTAAACTAGCACTACTAATGTCACTGTAGTTTGGGTTTTAAATGCTGTGACACCAGAGAAGTGAATAACTAGGTTTTGAAAAGTGTGATGATGACTTAGAACGTGCATCGGTTACATATATAACAAGGGAATGTGGCCATCACTATTTGCACTTGCACCACCACAGTTAATTCATCTGCTGAAATCTGCAAAGCGAAAAACGTCAGGATTAAGTCAAGAGACGAGCTGTATCTTCTAAAACGAGTTGGATGTAACATTTGTTCAAGCCAACAGCAACAAAGAATGCAAAAGAGAATAAACCAGCTATGTTGATCTCTCTCCCATGAAGTTGAATGGACCATTCCCTGCACTGCTGATATCTTCGACTAGCTAGAATTATCACCTCAGGAATCTTTAGACTAACTTCCGTTAATCTTTGACCAATCCCAAGCGCTGCCAGAAGACTCCAGGAAGTGAACATTGCTTCTGAAATGAGCTAGAACATGCATGCATAAAAATCAAGTCATAAGAATAATTTTTAACTAGGTAAATATGCACCTTGCCATCCCATCCAAGAGGAAGGTTTTTGGGATTATAAATGATTTCATTTTCTTCATCTTCACTTTCACTCTCACTGATCTGCTCCTCCTCCTCCTCATCTCTCTCCTCCCCTGTGCGGGCCTGCTTCCGCTGAACATTCTCGTGAGTGAGGTGTCGTTGTTCCTGCAGACAGTGGGAATATAAACAAACTAATGAAGCTATAAATGTGAAGCACAAGAAAAAGGTTCATATCCCCATCATCTACAGTTAAAACTCATTGTAAGCTCAAAGAAATGCACAGACCAACAGAACCAACACCTGCTTACTTATACAAGCCAAAAGAGCAATACTCACAAGAATTTAACAGTAATCAAACTTCTGCTATGCCATTAAAAGCCACTCCATCCAAGCCCACTGCTTCTCAATACAATAAAGGATGGAAACATCAAGAAGCTTTTCCTAACACACACTGCAAATCAAACAAGCATTGAAAATGCAATAGGTCTCACCTTTGATTAAGTTAAAGCCATTTGCGAGACCTATTGCATTTGTTTGTAATTGTTACAGTATTTCTTGTATAAGCGGAGTCCATAAAATGCAACAGAAATGAATGCAATAGGCTATTGTACAGCTTTTCTCGCTTGTGTTTTCCCACCTACTCGTCTCAATATATATTGGTATTAAAAGCCACGTCGTGCACAACGGAGAAGCACACTGGCAATCTTTAATTGCAATAACCGATCGAGTTTTCTTACTATCTACGTGTCATCCACTTTGAAAATAGATTTCACGAGTTAGCTGGATTATGGTTACTGGTGGGCCAGGGAGGAGGCAGTGTGCCCTCTTACACAATTTGCAAGCAGCCTGTCTGTCTGCCCTTTGGCCTTGATGACTCCTCAGTAGGACGCAGTACGAGTCCTGGTGTGTGTAAGGTGCCTGTGTCTACATACAATTGGCCACTGATTGAAGACTATCATATTTTTGCTGAATAAAGTGTGTCAGAGAGGCAAAAGCAAGCATTGAACAGGACAGGAAATCTCTTCTGGGCGTGACGTGGTAGCGAACAACCTTGTTCACTTTATCGTAGTTTGCCCTGGAACTGCGTCATTTTCTGGCCCCTACTTTGCTTCCCATTGGATTTTTTTTATCACAAAGCACTGCACCACGAGGGCTAAACCGCAGAGCTACATAATGTGCTAAGCATTGTGCAAAATAAGGGGCACTGTAAATGGTAGGGGTGAGAGACAGTTAACCTCTTTGCTGAAACCCGCCAGCCTTAACCCACGTAGGACGATCACCAACCTCTACTCCCGCCCCCCCAGTAACCCACTGAGCAGGTCATGCAGCCATTGTTAAACCGGTTTTAGCACGTTGGGGCCGCTGGTAGGCCCTGCAACCTGCTTGTTTATTTCGTACTCAAAGGGAGACCTCTCTGCCGCCCTCATCCCCCCAGCTGCGGGCCCCGTGTCCTTCGAAAAGAGACTTTCAACACAGCCCCCATAAACTCTGCAAGGACGCTTCAGAGGAGCCAGGAAATCTGGCACCCACACTCCGTATTATGTCATTTGCCAGAAACGGTGTTAGAAATACCTATTAGCAGGGGTGGGGTCACCCTAGAACCCAGAGCCCCCTTTGTCCAGGAAATAGAGGTTTTGCTTCATCCCTCCTGTGTCTGCGGAACATGCAATTCTGCTGCTAATATGAAAATGCGGTTCATTTCCCAAAGGTTTAAATATCATGAACTACTTGTAGGCCGTCCGTTATTGGATCGTTAACATCTTTTATAATCGGTGCTTCGTGGCACTCGCCAGGTCAGCCGTGCTCCCAAGCCATGGCAAAGGACTGATAGATTAGCCGGCTCGTCATGTTTTGAACCCGTGGCCAGCCTGCACACGCGTTGTACTCACGCTTGGTTACTCCTGCAAGAGGCCGACTCAGTCTTTCCCGACTGATTACTGGTACGTTCCAGTGAGATACTGACAAACTGCTAAGTGCAGTGTTTTTTAAAAAATTTTTAAAGAATTTTATTTAAGTATGTTAACATGTAACATCTAACAATCTTAAACTTTGCTGCAAGATTAAGTAAGCCAGAGCAGGTGGGCGCTCCTTCTCAGCCTCGAAACTCTGGAAACGTTTACCGGATCATATCAGAGGTGCCACATACGAGAACTCATTCAAGAGCCTCTTAGAAACCCATCTCTTTAGAGACCTAATGTTGGCTGCCCCCCTCTATTTACATTTCTTCAACCGGTCTTACCCTAATCTAGCGCAGGGTTGTTCCTTTTGGGGCAACTTTTTTGCGAAATGCAAACATATTTCAATCATTCATGGACATATCAGCAGAGTTATAAAGCGGCAAGGCAGTCCAGCGATGCACTTGCTATAAAGAGGGCCACGCGCCGCAGACCACAAACTGCATGTAATATGTTTTAAGCGTGCCTCCTCTAATAGACGTAATTTGCGGGACTCTGGAGAATGCGATATTTACTGGCACTGGAACTCCGATCTGTAGGCCACCCCTAATGTTAGAGGCAAACCGTTTTTTCAGCCTTATAGGATAACACGGCATTTTAATTTCTTGCTTTTTCTTTTGCAGCGACCTTGGCCCCAAGGTATAGCTTTACATGACACAGCATTATCCTATCCTATTGACCTCATTGTCGTACAAATTGTATTGTGTCACGGGGTGGGTGACACGAGGGCACCTACCACTAGCGCCCCCTCCCGGTGTTTTTGGGCCCTGCTCAGACATGCACCCAGGTCTGGATTTATCGCTGCGCGCCCAGTCTGTTATAACACGAGTTCATCTCCTGCTTCCGCCGGAGGCTCGTCCATGAATCAATAATCAGCTGATGGATGGCTCGGAGTGAGGCACTCTCTCCCTGCAATTCGCTCCAGACGGAGCGGGAGCGCCCGGCCTAATGCAAAATGCATGAGCAGTTTACCATATGGAGGAAAACCTGGAGGAAGGAGAGAGGGGGCAGGTAAGCAATCACTGTGGAGCAAGTTAAACGAGAATATCCAATGGTGTCGACCTCAGAAGGATGAGAGGCTGAGTAGATGCGCCCGCATTGGACCCTGTATCCACGAAACAAGAAGCGGTGAATTACCTGCGCTCGAGTTTCAGTTCAGTCCACGTCTTTCCCTTCGTCCCTGCCCCCGGGAGTGCAGTGTCGCCAGCGTCGCCCTCCGCCAGGGTCTTGTATGTCTGTCCCTTTCGGGTCGGCCACCCCCTCTCCGATGGGTATCTGGCTCAGACCGCTCCCAAGTCATCCTTCCTGTGTCCTGTCTGGTTCCTCTGGTTTCAGAAATGCCGCCTCGTGCTGGATTGATATGCTTGACGGAGAGCTACAACACCCCGAGAAAATCTCAAACTAAGTTTTATCACTTCCACGAAATCTCAGCCTTTAATTCCACTAATGATTTAAGCACAATTTTCACACGCCATGAAACTGTTATAGAAAACAAGCGAGGTACTGCAAAGGCAGCCGCATGTTTATTTTCGCATCGCGCTTTCACTTCAAGTTAAAGCGGGATGCGAAAATAAACAGCCGGATGACTTTGCCAAAACCCAATGAGAAGAAAAAAGTGCATGGCAACTAATGAAGGAGATAGTAACACGCCGCCAGTTAACGATCCAATCCCGGTGGGCGGGGCCAAAAGGACTAAGAAGCCTCCTTTACAATCAGCAGCCAGCATTTTGCATGCAAGATGACACGAACCAACTAAAAAGACGGGCGGGGCTTCAACTCCGTCCCCGAGAGCTTTGGAATCTGTATTGATTCCAAAAAGTTCTCGAAAGACCAGAGCAGCACATGCGCGCGGCTTTCATAAGCCGAGACCTATGAATCTCATAATAAATAAGACACTTACATTCACATCTGTCCCAGACCACCTCCCATATTACCACTCAGCAGTCAATTGGGAAATCAGTGGGAGAACAGCTTACATTTTTACACATCAGATTTAAAAACTTCCCCACGTTTACAAACACCAGATACACTCTGTCAAAAATACATATGTGAAAGAACTGTGTTTTTACCCCAAGAACTTCCACATATTCATAGACCTGAGCCTCTAGAAAAGAAATATCTTTGTTCCTTTCCATGTCCCTGCAAAAAAAAGAGAAACATTGTAAGGGAAATAATTTTGAAGTGTTTAGCAAGATATTTAACAAATAAATTCACATACAAAATTAAAATGCAAGAATGTAACACTTTACAGCACCTCCCTTTTATACATATTTAAGATCCTCAGTTTTCTTCACTACTTTTAGCTAAAGAATTCACCTCCTAGCTAATCGTTTGTAAATAAATAAAAATAAATTCATGACTTCAGTGTCAATTCACTTTTAGTAATTCAAGTAAAACTCCACGTCAAATGACAAGTCAAAGACTCTCCTGAGGTACCGTCCAAGAATATGCATCAAGGTCATGTAACTAAAATTATGCTGACTGGTAACTCATTTAAGAGCAAATGTAATTCAGTAAAAATTAGCATGCTGGAAATATGTGGAAAATCTTGGTGCTGAAATGCTGGTAGGTCCTCCAGCAGTTTCAATCAAACAGCTAGAGTTTACAGTGGACTTATATTGATTTATTTTTATTCATGAGGGAGTGTTTTCTCCCTATGACTGGGTGTAAGCAAAATGCTACTTACACAGTATGCATCTGTTCTTGGCATATAGAGCTGTAGAGTTATATGCTGTGCATAGATCGCCATCTAGTGTTGGGCCCGGATGTTTGCACTTTGTTTTTCTTCGAAGAAGTCTTTCCAGTCACTTGGAAGATGACTCCTCCTTTCGGTGATAGTGCGCATGGGCATCGACTCCATTGTTAGATTGTTTTCCCGCAGAGGGTGATAATGGAGTTAGTAAGAGAAGTAAAAGGGGATGCCCATGATTGCATAAGTAAGATGTTACTGCAACAGGCATAGGTACCCGGGGAGGCGGGTTGGCGCATATTACTCTACAGCTTCATATGCCAAGAACAGATGCATACTGGATAATTAGCATTTTCCGTTCAAGGCATATGAGCTGTAGATCATATGCTGCACATAGATTATATAGCAGTTCTCTCTCAAAGCGGTGGCTAACCTGTATCTGTGTAAAAATAAACGAGAGAGACCCCTTAACAAACCAGGGGAATAGGGTACTAGTAAACAGTGAAATAACAAGGTATCCCTTGGCGAAGAACAACTTAAATGTAAGCCAATATATTTGTACCAATATCTGACACATATAATACATGGACAAAGATGTTTGTATAACCTCATAAGTGCTGCGCCCAGTCCAACGGCCGATGGCACCACTACCTCGGGAGTGCTGCCGTCGGACGTTCCAACTGCACCTGCGCAATGGAACGTTCAGCACTGGAGCTGGACGTTCCATAGCTGCTAAGGTCTTAAAAAGAAGGTTTTCACATTTTATTTTTAAAAGAAGAAGAAATTTCATCAACAATACAATTTAAAAAAGACGCAAAACAGATTATAATTTCATTAAAAACAAACAGTATGTATCACAATCATGTGCATCTAAAAAATTCATAAATCTACTACAAAACACACTAATTTCCAAACACAAGCTGGTTATTGTGCTTGTCAACTGAGCACAAAAACAGACAATTAGAGAGACAGACACAGACAATATTGCTTGTCATCAAAATTGCACATCAAAAACCGACCAATATTAAACAAAATCCTGGACTTGCTTAGAAAGTCCTGTCTGCAGGAATAAGTTTGGTCTCGTGATTGTGCTGGTATGGGCGTCGAAGCGTTTCGATGGTTTTTAGTAGTTATATACCATCTTTTTCAAGACTGTATGATGTGTCTCTCCTAATAAAGGGCACTGGATGGTTACCACTTTAATAAAATCCTTATTGCATGCTAGTCATGTGCGTTCGCTTTGGTTCCTGTAACTTTTGTGCGTATCGGCATCCTATTATATATTCAAACTTAAGAATCTGTTCCTGATTATTGATAACCGGCACATCAGCATATTTGTTGCTCGTTTATATTCTCCTCTTGTTTAAAAGACACTCTCTCATGGGGTCTATTATTCGTTTGATAAACGCGGTGCACCTCCTCTGGTCCCTTCGATCTTCTAAATATGCCACAGCCTAATAAGTCTTGTGCTCTCCTCTCAATTGAGGTTGACTGATAAGTCTCTGGTGTGGATAGAAGTTCCTGCCCTTGTTTGTCTGTGGGTCTTTTTTTTAAGAAAATAGTTTGATTCTTAGGACTTCGTCTCTCCACGACCGATATCCTTCTGGTGCAAGCTCTGTCTGCCGGAAGATGGTGATGGTGCAGTGGTCTTAAATAGTGTACGTAAAACTGGCTGGCCCACTAGCTTGTTCTCTTGCTAACACATCTAAACAATAGTGTTTTGTGAATGTGTGAGGTGTAGACAATGTTGCAGCTTTGCATATGTCATCTATTGGTATATTTGCGTGTAGTGTGTGCTCTAGGGGGAACTGTTAACATTAGTTTTGCTTTTGCATAGCATACTTGAATGCACTGGACTATCCACCTTGCGATACCTGATTACAATACTCTCTTCACATCTAATGTGTGTAAGGCACATTCTGCCACTGAATCTGGTTGAGGGAAGAACACGGGTAACTCAACAGATTGTTTGATATGAAAAGCAGAATGACTTTAGGAAGGAATTTAGGATTAGTCCGAAGAACCACTTTATTTTGGTACATTTGTAAAAAAAGGTTCTTCTATAATTAATGCCTGAAGCTCACCCACTCTTCTGAGTGATGTGATAGCAACGAGGAAAGCTGCTTTCCATGTGAGAAATTGCAGTTCACATTTGTGCAATGGCTCAAAGGGTGGACCCATTAGTCTGGTGAGAATATTGAGATTTCATACTGGAGCAGCTGGATGTCTCGGGGGGAATGAGACTTTTGAGTCCCTGCATAAAGGCTATGATAACAGGCACTCTAAAAAGAGATAAATGTGGTCTATTCTGGAGGTATGCAGCTATTGCAGCCAGATGTAAGGTATGCTAAATTGGAAAGTTGTAGATGTAACAAATAACAAATAATGTTTTGCACAGAAGCATCAAGTAGGTTGATGTGGTTGTTATTACAGTATATCACAAACCGCTTCTACTTTGCTGCATAGCAGGCTTTTGTGGTGAGACGTCTAGTCTCTTTGATAATATTCATGCAGTCTGATGGTAAATTAAGATAGCCAAACTCTAAGAATTCAGGAGCCAGATCGCGTTGTCTGGGGTCTGGAAGTCTTATGTCTCCATGGCTCTGTGTGAGAAGACTTGGTGTAAGACGTAGCTTCTGATGAGGAACTACTGAGAGGTCCAAAAGGGTTGTGAACCAAGGCTGATAAGCCCATGTGGCAGCGACTAGGATTAGTGTCAGGGACGCTTGGTTGAGTTTCCAAATCACAAATGGAATGAATGGAGAGGCGGAAACGCATAAGCCAATATACCTGACCAATTCATCCATAGTGCATTGCCTTTTGACAATGGGTGCGGATACCTGGACGCGAAGTTTGGGCATTTTGCGTTTTGGTATGTGGCAAACAGGTCTATGTGAGGGAATCCCCAATGTTGAGAGTATGGAAGGAGGACCTGAGGGTGGAATTCCCATTGCTGTCTCTGCCTGCTGAGATCTGTAATCTGGTCGTTGAGTCCTGGGAGGTCTTCCGCTAGGAGATAAAGTTTGCAGTGAACGGCCCACCTCCAGATGTCTTGGGCTAAGTGGAGAGAGTGTGCCCCCCCCCCCGGTTTTTTGTAGTAATACATGGCTGTCAAGTCGTCTGGATGAATTAGGGCAGCTTTGCCCTCTAGGGGAGTTTGAAACGCTTTGAGTGCTAGGAATATTGCAAGCAGCTCTAGGTGATTGATGTGGAGCAACTTCTGTTGTTGGCTCCACAAGCCTTGCACTGTGTGATGTTGTAGATGAGCTCCCCAGCCAGTGAGGGACACGTCCGTTGTCAGTACTATCTGTGGAGCCGGGTCTATGAACACACGTCCTTTTGATACATTTTGGGTGTTCCACAACTGCAGAGAGCGAGGAGTATGGCTGCTTACCATCACTAGATTGGTCAATAAACCTTGCGACTGGTTCCACTGACTGGCTAAGCATTCTTGAAGTGGACACACGAGCAGTCTGGCATGGGGAACGATCATTATGCAGGATGACATCATTCTCAGTAGCGATTTTGGAAAAGGGGGTGGTGATGGACAGAGTTTCTGAATGATGCAGAATACTCTTACCCAGTCAAGAGATCAGGGCTTGATCCATCACCGTTTTTTTAGCTCACTGCATTATCCCAACTCAGAACCTGGCTACATTCAAATTAGTCTGTTCCTGTCCCAGTGCATGATGGGAACAGGGCAAACCAAACTACCAAGCCAATTCTTATACTGGGAAGGAAACAAGCTTCCGGGGACCGGTTTCTGGCATTTAAGCCGTCGTCGGCCTGGCTTGCTTGAATCCTGATCGTGCAATGAGCAAGGGACTCACGTCTGAGTATACCCTCCCACACAGTGTGGACAAAATCGATTTTGGAAAAGGGGGTGGTGATGGACAGAGTTTCTGAATGATGCAGAATACTACTACCCAGTCAAGAGATCAGGACTTGATCCATCACTGTTTTTTAGCTCACTGCACCATCCCAGCTCAGAACCTGGCTACATGCAAATTAGTCTGTGGGAGGGTATACTCAGACGAGAGTCCCTTGCTCATTGCACCATCAGGATTCAAGCAAGCCTGGCCGACGACGGCTGAAATGCCAGAAACCGGTCCCCGGAAGCTTGTTTCCTTCCCAGTATAAGAATTGGCTTGGTAGTTTGGTTTGCCCTGTTCCCATCATGCACTGGGACAGGAACAGACTAATTTGCATGTAGCCAGGTTCTGAGCTGGGATGGTGCAGTGAGCTAAAAAACGGTGATGGATCAAGCCCTGATCTCTTGACTGGGTAAGAGTATTCTGCATCATTCAGAAACTCTGTCCATCACCACCCCCTTTTCCAAAATCGATCATTCTCAGTAGCTGCATGTAAGTTTGAGCTGGAATCCAATGGTTGGGCTGAAAGCAGAGAACTAAAGCCTGAATATTTCCAACTCTGGCAGAGCTGGGAAAAGCTAGAGTTTTTTGAGTATCTATGGTGGCTCCTAGGTAGTCCTTTGTATTGGTTGTTTGGAGATGTGACTTTGGCACATTAATTGTGAACCCTAGTTGATGAAGTACCCGAATTTTCCTGAAAGTGAGCTGCAGACATTGTTGGTACGTGTTGGCTTTGATAAGCCAATCGTCTAAGAACCGGAAGACGTGAATGCTATGTCTACTTAGGTGAGCAGCTACTCCCGCCAGACACTTTGTGAAGACTCTGGGGGCGGTGTTGACACCGAATGG
Source organism: Lissotriton vulgaris (assembly GCF_964263255.1). Classification (NCBI taxonomy): domain Eukaryota; kingdom Metazoa; phylum Chordata; class Amphibia; order Caudata; family Salamandridae; genus Lissotriton; species Lissotriton vulgaris. Next base: position 904,459,035 of record NC_141687.1, read on the forward strand.
GAGTACCCTGAACTGATAGTGTTGACCCGCTACCACAAACCTGAGGAATTTGCGATGAGCAGGGTGAACTTGTAAAGGAAAGTAGGCGTCTTTTAGAGCAGATAGAAAATTGCCTTTCTGTAGTAGAGGAAGTACCTCTTGAAGTGTCACCATGAGGAAATGGTCTGACTGAATGTGCGGTTGAGTTCTCTGATATCTAAAATTGGTCTGCGAGAACAGTCTTTTTTGGGAATTAGGAAATAAAAGGAGTATACGCCCGACCTGTGATGTTGGGGCGGCACAGGCTCTATAGCCCCTTTTAGAAGTAGAGACTGAACCTCTTGTTTGAGGAGGTGTAGATGGTCTGGTGATAGTTTGTGGGGCTTTGGTGGAATATTTGGAGGTGTGTTGATAAATTCCAGGCAGTAACCAGAACGGATAATTTGGAATACCCAATTGCCTGTTATTGATTGCCAGATCGGTAGAAAATCTGGCAGTCTTCCCCAGACAGGTGTGGAGTGGTCGGAGGGGAGTGACGGCAAGTCACTGCTTTGTGTCGGCGGGGGAGGCGCGTGTGTTTGAAACCCGGCCCCTGACCTTACCGTTGTTAGCTCTGTAACCATCCCTGAAATAACCCCTGGATGAAGAGGGTTGGTTACTGCCCTTATAGGTGGAGGTAGCCTCTGATGAGGTGTTCCTGTGACCTTCTCGGTAAAAGGAGCGTCTAAAGGAAGCACAACCCTGTGTGGACTAAAGGGCTCCCATAGATTTGGCTACCTAAGTGTCTTTCTTCATCTTCAAGTGAAGAATCTACCACTGGGCCAAATAGATGTTCCTTATCGAATGGGGTATTTAAAATGGAGGTTTGAACCTCAGGTTTAAAACTAAACATACGGAGCCAGGCATGCCTTCTTAGAAGGACACTAGTGTTTATAGCTCTAGCAGCGGTGTCTGCAGCATCTAGAGAGCATCTTATTTGATTGTTAGTAATAAGTTGCCCTTTATGAACCAGATCTTGTGCTTTTGATTTGTGTTTCGGGGGTAAATATTGTATTAGTAGTTCCATTTCATCCCAGTGCGCACTGTTGTATCGCGTTAACAGTGCCAGAGTGTTGGAGACGCGCCAGAAGTTGGCTGCTTGAGAAGCTACCCTTTTCCCAGAAGCGTCAATAAGTTTTGATTCCATATCAGGAGGTGGAGCCTCTCGTATTATTTGGGAGTTGGCTCTTTTTCTTGCATTGGACACAACCAGGGAGTCTAGAGGCAATTGTCCCCTTATATATATTGGGTTTGATGTGCTGGCTTGTAATTTTATCCACTCTAGGGGAAAGAATACGAGCTCTGACTGGGTCATTAAAAATGTAATCTACATGCCTGACCATCCCTTTAAGCATGGGTAGTGTATGTGATGACTTCTGTGTGGTGCTGAGGGTTTCAAAGATGAAATCCTCTTCTAATGACTCCTTATGTAGCTACACCCCATGGTAGGTGGCGGCTCTACCCAGTAACTCAATGTAGCCTACACTATCATCTGGTGGAGAGGGTTTGGTAGGGCACATGTCGGGATCATTGCCTGTGGACGAATTGGTGTTCTAATCATCCCATGGGTCTTGTAATGGCTGATCATCATCCCTACCATCATCCCCAGCATTCTCGTTGTCAGGTGTATGTGGTGGTGAATGTTCAGGTGAAATTGATTGAAGCTGAGGGGAAGGTGGTGGAGGAAGAGGAGGAGGGGAAGGGGAAGGGTTAGTTCCAACAGATGTCTTCTTTAAAGGGATATGATATTCTTCTTCTGCATCAGCCCTTCTTTTTAGAGTCACTTTAGTGGTGATATGGCGAGTCTGTGGATGGATATACAGAATCTTGTTTTGGATCCGGTTTTTCAATTGGGGCATCGAAACTGGGCTTTGTAGTTGTTTTCTACACTTCTGTTTCAGCATGCCGGACTCGAAACCACTGATGTCTTCTGATCCAACGATTTTTTCGGGGCCGAATGGTGGGGAGCGTTACCGGACTGGTGTTTCGACCCCGAAGGGCTGGGCTTCGAACTCGGTTTGGAGTGAGTTTTCGGAGCCGGAAGGCTTTTTGGTAGTCTTTGGTGCCGAGCCAGAGTTCAGGGAGTCAGAAGTATGATCTCTGTGCCGACCGGGGCCAGAGGGGACAGGTTGGAACAGAGCCTCTTTTTAATTGGAATTGTCTCTTGGGACGAGGGGGGAGCTGTACTCAAGGTATGTTGACCATGTGGGATGTCCTCCTCTTGGTCTGAGTCGAATTCCTCGGTTCCCATGGCCTCGCCGGCCTCTTCGTCGGATTGTTGATCGAAGATGTCTGGAATGGATCTTGTGTGCTGGCTCAGCATGTTGCGACGTTGAGCCCGACAGTCTCCTTGGAGCAGAAAGCCTGGCACATTTCGCAGTCTTGTTTTCTGTGATCAGGGGACAAAGACAGTTTGCACACTTCGTGTGAGTTGGTGCACGGGTATTTCGCATGACACCGAAGGCAGAATTTGAAGTAAGTTTGTTCCATTGAATGCAGGTCGACCCGACGCGGGTAGGCCCGACGGCCTTCCACTAACTTTCCGTTCAAAGATTAATTTAAGTAAGTATGAGGTGCGATAGAAAAGGAGACGCGATCGAAAACAATACCGTCTAGGGAGAGTATCTTGCGTGCCGAGGGGAACCGAAGGAACAGTGTTAGACCGGAGAGCAACGATAGACGGCCGAACCAGATGGTGGAAAAAAACAATCTAACAATGGAGTCGGTGCCCATGGACACTATCACCGAAAGGAGGAGTCACCTACCTTGTGACTGGAAAGACTTCTTCGAAGAAAAAAAAAGTGCAAGCATCCGGACCGAACAGTAGATGGCGATCTATGCACAGCATCTGATCTACAGCTCATATGCCTCGAACATTATTTTTCGGAATGTACTGGGGCTCTGATGTCACTATGTGGTTGCAATAAGACAATTATAACCAAAACAAATGAGGCACAATGTCTTGATAGGGGTAGGCACTTAACACTGGGCCACAAGTCAGCTTGTCACAGAAACGCTATAAGGGCCCTCCCACTCCCACATCTTACAGGTGCACCACTTTAATTTCCTTTCCTCAAACACTTTTCACAGTGCTAGGAGCAGAGAAGAAAGGAATGACAATGAAAAGTGAGGACTAGGGGTTGAGTTGCCAACATCTCAGTTTTTCATTTGACTACAGTCTGCAGGGCACAGGTGAGCAGCATGACAAAATGATCTACAAAAAAGTGTTGGATGGAATGCTGGGCCACGAGTCAGCTTGTCACAGAAATGCTATAAGGGCCCTCCCACATCTTACAAGTTCTGGTTCATTACAACACATCTCTACAAGCAAGTCTGTTGAAGTGGAGCTGCTGGAGAATAAGGAAGCTATGAACACCAGTCTTGGTAGCAGATAACATGGTATTCCTGGCTGCTCCAGTTTTACATTTAAGACACTCATTCCCACAAAAAGAAAAGTTATCTACGAAGGAAGTAATACAGGATTAGGCCATGAAGAAAACAGCAGGTGTTTTGCATACAGGTAGGGTGCTCAGTAACAAAATGGTTACTTACTGGTAGGAGTAGTTTTGCAGCTTGAACACTTTTTTCTTTCTTTTTTTTTTAAAGTTGGGATCCTCGACAATTTGGTGTTGTGACCCTCATGTAGGAGTTCAGACGGACATCCCAGAGGATTCATTGCATGGTTGCCATCTTCAGATTATTTCCCCCGGTGTCCTGATGTTTATAGATTGATTCATGTTTGATTTATTGTCCTTATCCCCGTTTGCAAATCTCCACATTGGTTTTCTGGCAGAGGTGAGAAGGTCGCAAGTGAATCCTGAAAGTCTTCAAGTTGCAAAACTACTTCTACTCGGAAGTAACCTTTTTGATTTTCATCATGAATCTTTCTGAATTCACATGCTGTGTATTGATTACATAGTACCTGGGACGTTTGGACAGTAGAAGTGGGTGACAAGCCTACTCAAAGTATTTGCCTGGCCAAGATACCCAGCTAGAGGGATGTCATGGGTCAATGAAAGTAAGAACACTCTGTATTGCGGAAGCCATACCACTCTCCAAGTGGCACCAGGTTTGGGATCTCTTGCTTGGCACACAGGAGTCCCTCTTCCCAACAGATTCTATGGGAGCCACTGATATCTCCCTTTTCCTGTGCAGCAACTTGCTATCTGATGCTCTCAAAAGTGGGTTAAGTCAGCACCCACATTTTTTGGTCACCACCTCCATGATACTCTTTGGGCACCCCAGTTTTGATCCATGGTCAGCTTTCTTTCCCAACTCCTGGGGAAATACCAAATCTAGTCCACTAAGTATTGATACAATTTTTCAGAAGTACAGGTTCTTAACAGATGCTCTTTCATAAGTAAATTATAAAGCCCAAAATATTTGAGCACCTTACTCCTTTTTAACTAACCACCTAGTGCTTTGACTGACAAAGTCAATCCAGAACTGACACACGGTTTCAAGAGTCTCTCTGAACTTAATCTTGCACTCCTCAGTGTTAAGTTAAAGCCCTCAATCAGGGTATCCTTCATAAGGTCATTAAGTATAAGGAATCTATCCCTGCACTTGCCTGAGAAAAGCTCCCAGAGTAGATAGCTACAATACTTTTGTTTGAGCTTTCTCATTTTACAAGCCCTCTCAAAGACTGTAAACCTTTTTTTGATATTATCACTCTACATATTTGGGGACAATCCCTTTGGGGAGTTTGAGATCAAAGGTTTCCTCCCTATCACCATTTACCTTGTTGCGGACACTATTCATGGGTGCTAGATCCATCTCACCCCTTTCTTTCTCCGGTGCCAGGATTCTGCACTCCAGGGCTACTCTTCTGGCTAGTCTCTCCATTTCCTGGTCTGGATCCTCTAGTTCTTCTTGGGGCCTGGAGTCAATCAATCAATCAGGGGCTTTTTAAAACGCGCTGCTCACCCGTGGGGAAGGGGGGGGGGGGGGGAGGGAAGGGGAAGGGGAAGGGGGAGGGGGGGGGGTGCAGCTCCGTGTCAGCTGAATACCTTCCTGAAGGTATGCAGGGTAGGGGAGAGTCTGATGTTGACTGGGAGCTTGGCTTGCGACGTGGCCTGGCCTACCTCAAGGTACAGTTTTAGGTAAGAGGCTCCTACTGTTCTCCTCTTCCTCTGGGGTACTGGAGGAGGAATCAACCCCATGAGTACTGTTAGCAGGCTCATCTTCACTGACATGGTCATTATCAACGGTTTCATTGTCTTTTTCTCTTGCCTGGGCTCTATCGAACTCAGCAAGCAACTCCTGGAGTTGTGCCTTGGTTGATTTAGACCCCATTACAATTTTGCAAGCCTTGAGGAGGTCCTTTAACTGCTTCAGGCTACATTGCAGGTCAGGGGTCATGTTGATTTCCTTGACTATCCTCTGAGATGGACATGTTTACTGTAATTGGGATCTTTCAAGAAAATCGAGAAAAGTTTTAAAAACATACTTTTAAGGCCTTACTGCTGGTACACTTTTAAAAATTCAAATACAATGGACAGAGAGACTTAACAAAAGGCGCTAATAGTTCAGATTAGAAAAATTTGGAAAAATTTAAAACATTACAGAAATAATTTTTCACTAAAGTCAATTGGGTTACTTCGTGGAATCACCTATCAACCAAGTGATATCAGCAGATGCAAAGTCTTGCATCCCAACACTGATCCACCAATGTAGGAAGCTGACTTCTTCTGTAGTGTACCAAAAATGGAGGTACATAATGTAGAAAGTCCAGATTACCCTTATTGGCTACCAGAGCTTAAATTACTAATTCCAAAAGCTCTCTTTTGCAGTAGTGAAGGCGAGCAATTGAGGCTTATCAAAAGGTAGTGTTAAGCATTTGTTGAACATTCAATACATGAGACACACAAGAAGAAACTCAAGACCAATTTAGAAAAATGCCAGGTATATTATATATATTTTAACACCAAAAACGCCATAATTGGGTAAGTACTTTTCGAGATATCAATTTGTACAAGTAAATAAAAATGTAACACATATGTGTTTTTACGCAGTAATGCTTTGCTAAGGAGAACGAAACGTACTACATACAGGTCCGTCCAATCGTATTTCAGGGGTCCCCTTTAGAACGTAACGTGCTAGGGAGCCCTGGTCCAAAGAACCACCAGCATTTCGGGTTTACCTGCCCTGCCGTGTCCGGGTGAAGAGGGGCTGGACCGGTTGGTAGCCTTGCGTGCTATACCGTAGGCAAAGAGGGAGGGCCACCTAGAAATAGGCCGCAGAGGGGGACTTCGGGACAAGTCCGGGAGCCACGGGGCTCAGTTCGCAAGGGTCCTGGGAGTAGGGGGGCACAGTTGGTTGTCGTGGACATGGGCCAGGAGGTATGGGTCCAGAGATTTTTTGTCAGCTTAGCCCAAGCATCCCAGGCACCCACGTTCTTGGTCAGATCTCCAAAGTGGGACATAACAGGACGGCTGAGCCACTCTCGGTGCTGGCCTCTGCAGTGCTTACGTCCGTCAGCTGGTTAGTCTTTGCGGCGTTGGAGTCTAGATTGAACTTCAAGTAAGCTTTGGTTTCTGCACGGTGTCCGGTACCCTAGGCATTAGGGCAGGGCGGCTCCTGGAAGTCCTGGCGTCTTCACATTTGGTGGCGAGATGGATCTGACCTCTGCGAGTGTGGTGATCTCCTCCTGAATGGCTGCTGCATTGGTGAACCTGGTGGTCAGCAAAACGATGAATCAGACATTGAGGTCCGTGCCTGCAGCTTGCAGGAAAGTGGCACCTCCACTTCAAGGGAGATGTTGACGGTTTGGCACACAGCTGGTGGGCCTCCAAAGACTCCTTACCCGGATAACAGAGTTGCCATTTACTAGGGATTTACAGGGGTCATTTCCAGAGTGGCAAGCAGTCCTGATTTTTGTACCCTTAACCGGCGAGACCAACAACCGCAAGGCCCTAGGACGCAGAGAGCCTAGCCGACCTTTCCACTCTGCACCCGAACACCCCAGGCTGGCTACCAACAAATCAGGTGTGCTCCCTTGTTCCTAGGAACCTAGTGACCCGAGCCCCGCGTTGGGAGCTCACTGAATTGTCTTCAAATCCCCCTCTGAAGCCTCTTTCCATGGGTGTAGCATGCAAATCTACCAACCCGACCAGCACCTCTGCACTTGGACGCCCAAGGGAAGGTAACAAGTAACAGCTGGTGGTACTTTGGACCTTGACCCCCCCTACGACCCTAAAGGAAACCCCCCCAGAAACCGACTGTAAAATAACTGTGTGCAACATATACCTTTTTTCCCATAAGGAAGCATTGTTGCGTAAAGACGCATTTAAGTGAACTGTTTACCTGTAAAAATCAATATTTAAAAAAGTAAGTTCTTGGTATCAAAATTTACATAAAAATATGACTTGCTTTTCTAAAATTGGGTCTAATTTATTCTTGAGTGTGTCTCATTCATTGCTTCTGTGAGTACAACAAATGTTTAGCACTACCCTCTAATAAGCCTAAGCTGCTTGGCCACATTACCACAAAAGAGAGCATTTAGAGTGATCATTTTTGCCTCTGGAAACCAATAAGGGTTGCCTGGACTTTTTACACAGTGTACCTCATTTTGGTCCACTATATAAAGGGACAGCTCCCTACACAAACCATATATTTCGATTTGCCTATCTCACTTAATTAGTGTTGAAAATTATTATGGAAACGTTACTGTGCTAGATCATAGTTTATGGCCTAAAATCCATTTACCTTTCTATACAATGTAATAGCCCCTAAAGCCACCTTCCATTACATATGGTAAAGGTGTTTTAATTAATGCTTGGGTTCAAATAAAAAAATCATTCATTTGACCAGGCAACCTACATCTCCAATGTAGGACAGTTTTTTGAGTGGGAAAGACGACGTCAAGGTTCTCTAGGAAATTATAACTGTACTATAAAAAAATCGAGTCTGAGAACATTTGTGACCAGTAGCAATAACAGCCAAATGCACCTTTACAGAGAAAACTGAATGACACTTGGCCATATATCAAACATACAGCAGCACAGTTTCAACCTTGGCAAAGCTTGCATCATTCTGCTTCTTTGGACACCAAATGTTGAACCTCCTCCAATTTAAACATGTAATTTGTTGTTGTGGAAGGATGGTCTGCTTCTTTCAGAACGTATATGCGCTATGAGGAAGAGTTTGTTGATTTTATTGGAAGTATTCTGGAGTGAGCAATAGAAGTCTGTTTGAGAGTATGGCCCAACATCCTGTGGAGAAGATCTAGGACAGCAGTGACGCAGGGTTTCTGGGCATGTCAAAGCGGGAATACCAAGAAGAGGTTTCTGTGTCCACTATTTGCAGTGCTATAAAGTTCCCAAAGCATGTACGTTCTCTGCTGTTGGATGGGAAATATCTCAGAACATGAACTAAAAAAAATTAGAACAATTTTTTGGCTCTGTGAAGGGACGATGAAACTTTTTCCAATTTGAGGACACCTTGTTGTACCAGTGCAGCATTCGGTGCGGAGAGCCATGCCCCTTTTGTACCGCTTTTGGCCGCCACAAATGTGGCAGGGTATGCTCAGACGTGAGTTCCTTGCTCACTTTGCCACTGGATTCAAGCAAGCCGGGCTGAAGACGGCTGGAATGCCAGAAACCGGTCCTCCGAAGCTTGTTTCCGGTCCAGGGAAGACATGGCTTGGCAGTTCGGGCTGGACTGTTCCCATGAGGCACAGGGTCAGACTGATTTGCATATAGCCATGTCTAAACTGGGGTGGCAGATAGGGCTAAAGAACGGAGATGGATTAAACCCAGATCTTTTGACTGGGTGTGAGTGTTTGATTGATTCAGATGCTCCGTCCATCACCACCCCCTTTTGGCCGCCATAAGTGTGGCAGGGTATGCTCAGACGTGAGTCCCTTGCTCACTTTGCCACTGGATTCAAGCAAGCCGGGTTGAAGACGGCTGGAATGCCAGAAACCGGTCCCCGGAAGCTTGTTTCCGGTCCAGGGAAAACATGGCTTGGCAGTTCGGGCTGGACTGTTCCCATGAGGCACAGGGTCAGACTGATTTGCATATAGCCATGTCTGAACTGGGGTGGCAGAGTGGGCTAAAGAACGGTGATGGATTAAACCCAGATCTTTTGACTGGGTGTGATGTTTGATTGATTCAGATGCTCCGTCCATCACCACCCCCTTTTGTACCCCATTTATCTGAGATGGCTTGTTTGGCACACAGAAATGTATATCAGTCAAGGAGGCACATCGTTTTATATTTTCCACACTAACTTGGTCCACTCAAGCAGTATACAAGGAATATTTGAGATTGAGACTGCGACTCTCACTATTGTTTTGATGGCTCAGAGTACCACTCCCTAAGTATGTACATAGTGGAGTACCGTCCCACACTGTGTGGGTCAGTGTGTCCATGTATACGCACACTAGCCAACAGTGGTCAGGTCTCTTACGACTGATGCGTTAAATTGTTTAGCATAAGGTGTGACTAGAGCAGCATTTTTTTATGCATAATGCAGCGAGAAGGAGCCAAGTGTTATACTGGCACATACTTAAAGCTTTCATTCTGCTGAAAGGCAAGCCCCTTTCATGTTAATGAAAGGACATTACAGTCCACTTATTAATTAGGTCTCCAAGTTTGATGCACCTAGCTTCCTGTCAGATTCTTGGCAGGTCATCCTATCTGAATCTAGGGTGAACTCAGGTTTGAGAATGGAAGATGAAAACCTTGTAAGGTAGTGCAATCTAGACCCATACAATTAGGCTCAATTGTGTTATCGTTTGGGATGAGCCAAGGTACTCCTGCTTTACCTCTTCCCAAATATCAAGTCATGTACTGCGCCATTAAACAATAATAAACCAGTGATATGTAACAAAACTGCTATACTATTCTGGGCAGAGTAGAACATCCTGGTTTGCTTATGGACAACTTACCTTCTTGCTCCTTTGGCTTTGGGATTCTTTGCAAACAAGGAAGCATCTAGGGCCTGCAATGATATTCCTTTTGTGCCGAAAAGCCTCTGCGCTCTTTCTTCTAGGGTCCTGAAGAAAAGCGTTTCATTATTGACAAATAGATCCAACTGTATCAAATTATATTTAACTTGGTTTAAGGAATATTATTGCCTCAACCTTCTACTCCAAATCCTCCCAACAGTAGGAAAACCCAGATAACAGTTCTAAAATGTTAAACTGTGTAAATATTTTATGACAAAAGATGAATTAAGCAAACCAGAATAATTTGGAGTACAACTTGGAATGAATAATACAAAATTAAGCACTGTACACTCAATATGCCTTGCCTTTTTGGGCTCTGCCTCATATCTTCATTATTCTTTTCCTGAGCAGCTAAATCTTCACAAAGGTTGCTTCCCCCATTCTGTCACAAATGCCAACACAAAATGACACGCTAGGCATACACTGCATAAATTAAAATTGAAGTAATGTATTCTGAATCCATCACTTTATATTCTTCTAAAAATACAATGACTATTTCTAGCTTACCAAATTGATCTGCTATGCATTTATAATTGTAAATATTTTCCATGGACCAAGGGAAAGCAACTGTTATTTGTTGTTGATCACAAAAAATGCCAGGAAAGACGCTACTTTTTCTCAGCAACACTTTTTATCTCACAAATGAGTACTAAGAAAAATGTCTGTCTGCGTCATCTTGCTGGACAAGAAGAAGCAAGAAGACCCAATTCTGATGCTTCATTAACAATCTTATTAAAACAAACTAAAAGCATCATGTATACACCACCAGAAGGCAGTCAAATCATTTGTGGTGTGCATGTCGCTACAGCACAATTACCATGGTACAGGGATAAAAACAATATGGCATACCTTGCTAACTGCAAACTAACAAGTAAAGGAAGTGTGCTACAGTAAAAAAACAATTGCATATAATCATTTTCAACAAATGTAAAAGAATAAAGAAATAGAAAATGTCTTACCCTCCACATTTTAGACCAAGTGCCATCAAGGCAGATTTCAATCTGTCCAAACCAAGGGAAGCTAATTCCTATTTATAAAAAGAAACACAATACAGAGAAGGATTACTTCACTAGAGTGCACAATCTTAGCATGGGCCAGGGTTATTCAAAATAAAATTCAAACAGATGGCCAAAAGGTTTTTAACCACCCACTCATCTCAACCAAAACAAAGATTAATAAACGAAATCAAGATAATTCAAGTTAAACAAAACTGCAGCTTTATAGGACTGTCCATGATTACATATTTCACAGTAGTAAATATTAATTTCATAAAAGATACTCAAAGAGCAAAATGAAGCAACAATAGTGTTAGGGTGACAAATTACACTTCAGAAGAAAGGAAAATGCTACTTACCCAGTATGCATCTGTTCTTGACATGTAGAGCTGTAGAATCTCAGGATTATGCTTAGATCGCCATCTAGTATTGGGCCTGGATGTTTGCACTTTGTTTTTCTTCAAAGAAGTCTTCTTAGTCACGAGGTAGGTGACTTCTCCTTTCGGTGATAGTGTGCATCTTCGAAGAAGTCTTCCTAGTCAACAGGTAGGTGACTCCTCCTTTCCGTGATAGTGTGCATGGTCATCGACACCATCTTCAGATTGTTTTCCCACAGAGGGTGAGAGAATGGAGTAGTAGTAAAGAATAGAGAAGTCCATGTGTATATATATGAATAGTAACAAGAGAACTACAGAAGTTACAAGAACCCGGGGAGGTGGGTGGGCGCATGAGATTCTACAGCTCTACATGCCAAGAACAGATGCATACTGGGTAAGTAGCATTTTCCATTCGAGGCATGTGAGCTGTAGATCACATGCTTATGCATTGACTATACAGCAATCACCCCTAAGCAGTGGTTATCCTGTAACTGATGGAGTTGTGTGAAACAGCATTTTAAGTACTGCTTGGCCCCGCATTAGCCTGTTGTCTGGCTAACACATCTACACAATAGTGCTTGGTGAATGTGTGTGGTGGGGACCATGTTGCAGCTTTGCAGATGTCAGTAAAAGGGATGTTCCCTAATAAGGCCATAGTAGCTCCCAGCTTACGAGTCAAATGTGCTCTAGGGGGTACCATTAGAGTTCTTTTGGCTTTTGCATAGCAAATCTGAATACATTTAACAATCCACCTAGCAATACCTGATTTGGATATAGGATTGCCCTTGTGAGGGGATGTATGACATTACAACGCATGCTTTTACCACGCATGCCTTTACAACGCGGTTTTTACAACGCATGCCTTTACAATGCATAGTGCTTTGGGGCGCTGGATAGTGAATAGTTTAATTTACTATTCCAACTTCAGTCCCCGTGGATAGTATGGAAGGTGTTGGATAGTAAATTAAACCTATTCCCTATCCTAAAGCGCCCCCCAGCGCAATGCGTTGTAATGGTTTGCGTTGTAAAAGTTGCGTCGTAAAGGCACTGCGTGGTAAAAGTTGCGTTGTAAAGGATGTTTACCTTGTGAGGTGGTGCAAAAGCGACAAAAAACTATTTGGTCTTACGAAAAGATTCAGTTATTTCAGTATAATACAACAGTGCTCGTCTAACATCTAAGGAAGTGGTTCCCAAACTTTTTACTCCTGAGGACCTCCGCTGAATCACTACTGGAAGCCGGGGACCCACAAGCAATTTGTACAATTTAAATTTCTTTTTAAAAACGCCTTTCGAAGCAGAGGCAATTTCAAGATGGAGACAGACTGAATTGGGTTTATTGGCATGGACATGTATGCATACAGCAGTGTATTATTTAGTGGTACAAGTCTCATGCTCTCAGCCATAGCAGCACCTCTACATTCCAGAGCCTTGGAGTGGTGACCCTTCCTTACAGCAACAGGTTGAATGATTGTGAATTATTAGCATTTTTATTTATTCACAGTTTAAGGTCTAAAATATTATACAATTATGAAGCATTTTATAATAAAGACATGCCCCAAGGAGCAACGAAAATTGTGAAAATTCTAACAAGATAGTGCACAAAGTGTGGAGTCCAGTGTACAGAGCAAATTCAAGGTCTATATTAGGAGTTCATCATGGAACTGCAAGAGATGGCAGGAAGGTATCTGCACAGGAGGCATATTGTTTCAGCGAGATCATGGAACAATGCTATGCCAATTACCATAAACCCCTGTTAGACAATCTTTAGTCACAGACAGCAGAACAAGGGTGGAGCAGTGCAGTTAAGGCATACTTCAGAGAGGCCTCGCGTGGCACCTGACATGACCCTCTCCAGTTAGAAAGCCCACTGCCCCGTCCCTTGCCAACAACAAACTGCAAAGGCTACACAGAATAAGAGCTTAATATGTCTGAATATGAAAGCTTGACAGCACACGTAATTCACCAAAGGGCTTGTGGAAAGTGAGCAATCAGACAGCAGCATGAAAGCCCTACTGCTGATCCTGGCTGCATCTATTTTTGCCTGCCTGCCAAGTAACGGTAACCTATACACATATGCCTTTCAACGCTTTACTGCTTTTATTGTATTGCCTGCATTTTCATTGTTGTGTCCGTCTTACCCCGCTGCCTGTACGTGGTCCGTGCCCCTTTTTCTTCCTTCTGTTACCCTCGCTGTCCCCGTGCTCTCTCTGCCCGATCTTTCCTTCTGTACCCCTTGCTGCCCCGTGACTCTGCCCGGTCTTCCCTTCTGTTCCCCGCACTGCCGACGAGCCACTCTACCCGTCCTGCCTTCTGTTCTTAGCTGCCCCTATTTTTCTGTATTCTGTATTTTGCCTCTGTGCCACTCGTTTTTTGTGCCTTTCTGCCCTCTGTTCCACTAGTTTTTCCCTCGTTTTTTGCGACGTTCTGCCCTCTGTTCCACTCATTTTACCCTTGTTTTTTGTGCCTTTCTGCCCTCAGTTCCACTTGTTTTCCCTCGTTTTTTGCACCTTTCTGCCCTCTGTGGCACTCGTTTTTTCCTCGTTTTTTGTGCCTTTTTGCCCTCTGTTCCACTTGGTATTCCCTCGTTTTTTGTGCCCTTCTGCCATCTTCCACTCGTTTTTTGAGCTTTCTGCCCTCTGTGCCACACGTTTTTTGTGCCTTTCTGCCCTCTGTTCCAGTCGTTTTTCCCTCGTTTTTTGTGCCTTTCTGCCCTCTGTTCCATTCGTTTTTTTGTGCCCTTCTGCCTTCTGTGCCACTCGTTTTTTCCTTGTTTTTGTGCCCCTATTGCCTTCTGTTCCACTCGTTTCCCCAGCCACTGTGCCCCCTGCGGCCCCGCCCCCCCTGACTGCCCATTCACTGCCACCGCCTCCCGATGGTATTGTTGTGGTCTCGCCGCCCCTGCGCCAACATTCACACCTCTTGTGTGCTGTGAGGACGCATGGGCGTTTCATTTTTTACTAAGACAGGCACTCGAGTCCTGCGGACCCCCTGGGAATGTCTCACGGACCCGTGGGGGTCCGCGGACCACAGTTTGGGAAACGCTGATCTAAGGTGTGAAGAGCTCGATCTTCAAATGAGCCAGATTGAAGGAAGAAAACAGGTAATTAAACCGACTGATTCATGTGAAATGCAGATACTACCTTAGGCAGGAATTTAGGATTTGGACGAAGAACCACTTTATCTTTGTGTAGCTGGAAAAAAAGTTCTTCTATGATTAGTGCCTGAAGTTCTCCCACTCTCCTTAATGAAGTGATTGCAATGAGGAATGCTGTTTTCAAAGTGAGGAATTGTAGTTCACATTTGTGCATGGGTTCAAATGGTGGGCCCATTAACCTTGTGAGGACTATATTAAGATTCCACAGTGGGGAAGGTGCAAGTCTTGTTGGTATAACTCGTTTCAGCCCTTCCATAAATGCTTTGATTACAGGCACTCTAAAGAGCGATAAATGTTGCTTATTTTGAAGATAGGCTGCAATTGCAGCTAGATGCAGTCTCATGGATGTATAGGCCAAAGATGACTGTTGCAAATGTAACAGATAGCAGATAATGTTTTGTATGGAAGCATCAAGAGGGTTGATGGTATTGTTATTGCTATAGATAACAAATCGCTTCCATTTCGCTGCGTAGCAGGCACTTGTGGTAGGCATTCTGGCCTCCTTAATAATGTTCATACAGTCTGGTGGAAGGTTCAGATAACCAAAATCTAGGACTTCAGGAGTCAGATCGTGAGGTTCAATTGTTTGGGATCTGGGGGCGTTTGATTTCTCCATGGCTCTGTGTGAGGAGACTGGGAGTTAAATGCAATTTTTGATGCGGTGCCAGAGAGAGTTCCAACAGGGTTGTGAACCAGGGTTGACATGCCCATGTTGGAGCTACTAGGATTAGTGTGAGGTGTTTGCCTGAGTTTCCGAACCACTAATGGAATGAGTGGGAGAGGTGGAAAAGTGTAAGCAAATATCCCTGACCAGTTCATCCATAGAGCATTGCCTTTGAATAATGGATGTGGATACCTGGAGGAGAAGCTTTGGCATTTTGCGTTTTGGGGTGTTGCAAACAGATCTATGTGAGGGACTTCCCAAGCTTGGAAGCATGGGTGGAGAACCTGAGGGTGAAGTTCCCGTTCGTGTATTTGATACCCCTGCCTGCTGAGGTCTGCAATCTGGTTGTTGACTCCATGGAGGTGTTCCGCTAGGAGATAAATATTGTGAAGAATAGCCCACCTCCAGCTGTCTTGGGCTAAGTGGGACAGGTGGAGAGTGTGTCCCCCCCCCCCCCCCCCCCCCCCCCGTTTCTGTAAGTAATACATAGCTGTCATGTTTGCCAGACGTGATCTTGAAAGGCTTTGAGAGTTAGAAAGATTGCTATCAGCTGTAAGTGATTGATGTGTAGCAACCTTTGCTGGTGGCTCCAGAGGCCTTGTACTGGGTGTTGTTTAAGATGAGCTCCCCAGCCAGTTAGGGGCGCGTCCGCTGATAAAAAGGTCTGTGGAACAGTATCTATGAAGGCCCGTCCTTTTGACAAATGTTGCGTGTTCCACCACTGCAGAGAGCGATGAGCATGGGTGCTTACCAACACTAGATCGGTTAATAGATCGTGCGACTGGTTCCACTGACTGGCTAAGAATTCTTGAAGTGCACGCATGTGAAGCCTGGCATGGGGAACGATTATGATGCAAGACGCCATCATTCCCAACAGCTGCATAAAAACTTGAGCTGGAAGTGGGTGATTGGCTGGAGAATTAACGCCTGAATGTTTCGAATTCTGGCTGCGTTGGGAAACGCCAGAGCCCTTTGAGTATGTAAAGTGGCACCTAGGTAGTTTTGAATTTTGGCGGCTGGCTTAAGATGGGATTTGAACACAGACTGTAAACCCCAGTTGGTGAAGTAACTGAATGGTTACGGAATTATGCTCGCTGCATTGTTGATACGTGAAAGCTTTGATGAGCCAATCGTCCAAGTATGGGAAGACATGGATGCCTTTTCTTCTCAGATGAGCAGCTACTACCGCCAGACACTTTGTGAAGACTCTGGGGGCAGTAGTGACTCCGAATGGGAGTACCTTGATTTAGTAATGTTGACCTGCTACTGTAAACATGAGAAATTTCCGGTGAGCTGGGTGGATTGGAATATGAAAGTAGGATAGGAGTCTGTTAAGTCTAGAGTAGACCGAAAGTCGCCCTTTAGCAAAAGAGGTAGTACCTGTTGGTGTTAACATGTGGAAATGGTCTGACTGTATGTAAAATGTTAGTTCTCTGGGATGTAATATTGGTCTGAGAGAGCCATCCTTTTTGGGAATTAAGAAGTAAAAGGAATACACGCCCGACCCTTGATGTTGTGGTGGTTAGCTCCTTTTAGAAGTAGAGACTGTACCTCTTGTTTGAGGAGGTGTAGGTAATTTGGTGAAAGTTTGTGCGACTTTGGGAGAATGTTTGGAAAAGTGTGGATGAACTCCAGGCAGTAACCTGAATGGATAATTTGTAGAACCCATTTGTTTGTTGTTATTGATTGCCACTTTGGTTGGAATTGTAACAGTTATCCCCTGACAGGTGTTAAGTGGTCGGTGGGAACTTGTGGGCAAGTCACTGCTGTGTATTGGAGAGGGGGGAGAGGGGGGGGGGCGCGGTGGGCGGGGGTCGGGGGTGTACGTGTGTTCGAACCTCTACCCCTACTTTTGCCGTTGTTTCCTCTATAACCCCCCCCTGAAGTAGGTTTTGGAACCAGAGGGTTGGTTATTGCCCTTAAAGGTGGATGCAGATTCAGAGGAAATATTTTTGGATCCTGCCCAGTAGAAAGAGCGCCAAAATGAACCATGGCCATGTGTAAACGGAAGAGCTCCCATAGCCTCTTCAGTATCTTTTTTCATCTTCTCAACTGAAGACTCTACCACCGGCCCAAAAAGGTGTTCTTTATCAAAAGGTGTTCAATATGGAGGTCTGAACCTCAGGTTTGGACCCTGATATGCGTAGCCAGGCGTGTCTTCTTTAAAGAACACTAGTGTTCGCCGCTCTGAAGATGTGTCAGCAGCATCTAGGGAGCACCTAATTTGATTGCTTGAAATTAATTGTCCCTCACGTACCAGGTCTTGCGCTTTAGATTTATGTTCTTGGGGTAGAAATTGGATGAGTTGCTCCATTTCATCCCAATGCGCACGATAATATCGGGCTAGCAACGGTTGTGTATTAGATATGCGCCAGAAGTTAGCTGTCTAGGAGGCTACCCTTTTTCCTGAAGCATCGAGGAGCTTTGACTCCTTATCTGGGGGTGGAGTGTCTCCAGTAGTTTGCCCTTTTGCATGCATTGGAAACTACTAACGAGTCTAAGGTTAATTGTCCTCTTATGCAGACTGGATCAGATGGTGCAGGCTTGTATTTTTATCCACCCTAAGGGTAAGGATATGTGCCCTGAAAGGATCCTTAAATATCTCGTCTACATGCCTGGTCATTCCCTTCAGCATGGGCAACATATTTGTTGATTTTTGTGTGCCGTTTAATGTTTCAAAAAGGAAATCCTCTTCAAGAGATTCTTTATGGAGCTGGACCCCATGGTAATTGGCAGCCCTGCCAAGCAATTCAATATAGCCTACACTGTCGTCTGGTGGAGAGGACCTGGTAGGATATAGGTCAGGATCATGGTCTGTGGGTGAGTCAGTGTTGTAGTCATCCCACTCATCTGTAGGTCCTGGCTGATCTTTATTTCTTTATTTGTATACCCATCACCCTGATTGTCAGGTGTATGTGGTGGTGAGTGCTCAGGTGAAGTTGGCACAGGTAGTGACCGAGGCAAAGATGGTGATGGAAGAGGAGGAGGGGGAAGGGTTTGTTCCACTATTTCTCTTCTTCAATGGAATATGATATTCCTCTTCGGTATTAGCCCCACTCTTTAGAGTCACCTTAGTGGTAATGTGTCAAGTTTTTGGATGTATGACCATTATTGTCTGTTTTGATTCCCGTTTCTCGAGCCAAAACTATGCTTTTTAGGTGACTTTGGTGTAGCAGCCTGTTTCGGCGACGACTGTTTCGGGTTGTTATTTTCAGAACCGAGGTGGTTTTCGGTGCAGAGTGGTGATGGTCTGAGCCGGACTTTGTCTTCGACTCCGAAGGCTTTGGTTCGGTACCTGACTTGGCGTGGGGGTTTTCGATGCCGGAAGGCTTTTTGGTAGGCTTTGGTACCAAGCCAGAAGTCGGGGCATCGGAAGCGTGGTCTCGGTGCCGACCGGAACCCGAGGGCGCAGGTTGGTCTGGAGCCTTCTTTTTCGGTTGACTTGGGAGTCGGGGCAAGGTAGGGACTGTACTTACAGTACGTTATCCATGCGGGATGCCTTCATCCTGGTCGGAGCCATCGTTGGAAAGGGAGATTTGTTCCTGTTCCTCCTCAGCTCAGATAGCGTCGCCGGCTTCTTCATCAAATTCAGGTACTAAGAGGTCCGGAATGGAGCCTGTGTGTTGGCTCTGCATGCAACGTTGTCGAGCCCAACGGTCGCGAAGAGTCTCTTTGGAGCGGAAAGCTCGGCACGCGTCGCAGTCCTGTTCACCGTGTTCCAGTGACAAACATCTGGTTGCACACTTCTTGTGAGTCAGTGCACAGGTATTTCGCGTGGCATAGAGGACAAAATTCAAAGAGTTAGTTTAATCGACTGCAAGTCGAACCAGGTCTAGGCCCGACGGCCTACCACGAGCTCTCTGCTCGAAATAGGGTTTTTATCAATAAACACGATACGCGGAGAACGCGATCAGAAACAATACCGTCGAGGGTGAGTGTTCTAAGCACTGAGAGAAACCAAAGAATTGGCGTAGAACAGGAGCGTAGGGGATAACATCCGAACCTGATGGCTGAAAAAAACGATCTGAAGATGGAGTCGATGACCATGTGCAAAATAGCCCAAAGGATGAGTCACCAAACTCGTGACTAGGAAGACTTCTTCAAAGCAATACAAAGTGCAAACATCCGGGCCCAACACTAGATGGCGATCTTTGCATAAGCATGTGATCTACAGCTCACATGCCTCGAACATAACTTTTCCATTTAAAAGAACATCACAGAGTGAAAACTTTGTACATTTCAACCAGTAGATGAAAGTAATTTCAGCAGCAAGTTGGGAGAGCAATCCAAATGTGGATGTGATCTTACCTCCCATGATGAAAAGGCAGAGAGGTCCAGGTGAGCTCCGGCATGAGTCAAGGCACTACTAGTCTCTTTCTGTGAACAACAAGAACATTCTAAGAAACCTTTCAAAATAGTGAGGTATCTGAAGCAAACACGTTTAATGCACCTGATTCAGTAAACTTTGCCAAACGTAAATGCCAGAAGTTCTGACTTTAAGAGTTCAGGTCCTTTGTTCCTGTGTTATGTGTAAATATTTAACATGAAACCTGAACTTTTTGCTTTAATTTACATACCCTCTACCCCCAACACATCTTACATATTGGCTTGATGGCCACAGAGTTTTTCTCAAATGAAGAGCTGGCAAAATGTTTAGAACTTGTAGATGCAGATTCTTGATGAACAAGTTACTTACCTTCAGTAATGATCTTTTTGGTGGAAACTATCTAATCGCAGACATCTCAACTTGTAAATAATCCTGAGGCCTCAGATTGGATCAGGAAAGTTTTGGAGCAGTTCTCCTGCACGGCGTGAATCTATAGCACCACATGCCACAAACAGATGCTTACAAGGTAAGTAACACATTCCGTTCGAGGCATGTGTAGCTGTAGATACACATGCTTTGCACAGACTGTAAAGCAGTGCTCCCAAAAGCACTGGCTAACTTCAGGGTGTTGCAGTCGTTTAAAAAGTTGTACTTAGCATTTCCTGTCCTACATTAGCTTGTTGGTGCGCTAGAACATCCACACAATATTGCTTTGTGTGAAGGTGTGTGGTGTGGACCATGTAGTTGCATTGCAAATCTCAGTTTCCTAGGAAGGCCATAGAAGTCCCTAGTTTACGAGTGGAGTGGGGTCTAGGGGGTGTTGGTAAAGTTCATTTGGCTTTAATGTAACACGTTTGAATGTATTTAACAATGTATCTGGCGTTCCATGAATGGAATATAGGCTTATGTGGTGCTGAGAAGGCCAAAAAAAGTGTTTTTTTTGCCTACACACTTTTGTTTTGTCAATGTAGTACAATGTAGAAGGGGGGGGGGGGGGCAACTCAATCGACTGGTTGAGATGAAAGTGTAAAACGGCCTTTGGGAGGAACTTTGAGTTGGTGCGAAGACCACCCTATCTCTGTGGGATTGGAAGAATGGTTCTTCTAAGGTTAATGCCTGAAGCTCAACAACAAGTCTAAGTGATGTGATGGCAATAAGAAATCCTAACTTCCATGACAGAAACTTTAGAGGGTTCGACTGGAGGACCCATGAGTCTTGCGAAACAATGTTAAGGTTCCAGGAGGTTGCCGGAGGAACACAAGGTGAAATCACCTTTTTAAGCCTTCCATGAAGGCCTTAATCACTGGTACTTTAAATAATGAGAGGTTTTGTCTGTTTCAGAGATAGGCAGCTATTGCTGCAAAGTGTAATCGTATGGATGTGAAAGCAAGGCCAAAGAGATGTAGATGCAACAAGTAACAGATGATATTTTGTATTGCGACAATGAATAGATAGATTTTTTTATTGTGGCAATAGCAGACAAATCTTTTCCACTTGGCTGCGTAGGAAACTTTTGTACTTCTACGTGCGTCTTTGAGAATGGTCATATATTCTGGAGGAAGACAGTTAACCAAATTCTATGATCTCAGGAGCCATATTGTGTTTTGGGATTTGGGTGCCTGATTTCTCCATGGTTCTGCTTGAGAAGGTCCAGCCTGCTGGAGAGCTCCTGATGGGGAACCAGAGTTCTAGTAATGTTTTGTACCATACCTGGGTGGACCATGTAGGGGCTACTAGTTAAGGTTTGAGAGATGTTTGCCTGAGTTTCCGTATCAGAAAGGGAAGAAGAGGGAGAAAAGCATAGGTAAATATCCCAGACTAATTCATCCATAGATTATTACCATTGGATAGTGTGTGTGGAAACCTGGAGGCAAAGTCTGGGCACTTTGCGTAGTCTGCTGTTACAAAAAGATCTATTTGTGGAAACAATAGTTTGTGGAAGTAAGAGAGGAGAACTTGTTCCTGCATTCGGCTGAGGAGGTCTGCAAAGTAGTTGTCTATCCCTGGAATATGTTCCGCCAACAATGTTGTGATGTAGAGTCCAAAGCCAAAAGGTCTGAGCTAGGCGGGAGAGCTGGAGAGTGTGTGTTTCCTCTTGTTTTTTATAGATTATACATGGTTGTTGTATTGTCCGTACAGACTACAACAACTTTGCCGATGAGGTGAGGTAGAAAGGCTATCAATGCTAGGTGAACAGCTTGAAGCTCTAGGTAATTGATGCAGAGAGTCTGGTGCTTAGAACCCCAGTGACCCTGGACTGTGATGTTTTGTAAGTGTGCACCCTATTCTGTGAGAGATGTGCTCGTTGTCATGGTGATGTGGGGAACAGGGTCTGGAAAAGGCCGGCCTTTTAAGAGGTTGTTGGTGTTCCACTATAGCAGGGAGTGATTTGTGCGGATGTATATCAACACTAGATCTTCTAAATGACCTTGTGACTGATGCCAATGTTGTGCTAGGTATTCCTGTAACAGAACATGTGAAGTCAAGCATGGTGTACTATGCCAATACAGGATGCCTTCGTGCCTATGAGCCTCATAACAGTGCGTACTGTGAGTTGCTGATTGAGTTGAAATCAGGATATCAATGTTTGGATATTTAGTATTCTTGTTTTATTGGGATATACTAATCCTAAATTTGAGTTTAGGATTGCCCGTAGATATGCTTGTATTTGCTGCGATTAAAGGAGAGATTTTGTGGGATTGATGGTGAATCACAGTTGGTGAAGGAGATCTATGGTACTTGTGTGTGTTGCTGGAGTAGATGATGAGTACTGGCTTTGATGAGCCAGTCATCCACGTAATGATAGGATAAAAATAAGGATAGGATAAAAAAAAAAAAAAAAAAAGAATAGGATAAAACTTGTAAAGCGCACTAATACCCATAGGTGTCAAGGCACTATAGCGGAACAATAGGAATAGTAGAAGTAAAAAAGTCAGTAAAAAAAACTATGAGGTAAAGAGGCAAGTTTTCAGAGGTTTTTTAAAGGCCAAGAAAGAGTCTGCATATGATATATAGTTAGATCGGGATTTCCATAGTTTGGTAGCTGCTACCGAAAAGGAGCGACCACCCCATCTAGTCCTACGAAATCTGGGGATCACCAGTTTTTTTTTTTTTAACAAGAGGAAGATCTCAGTTGGCGCCCCAGAAGGTACCGTTGAAAAGGCCACTTCAAATGGGAGGGGCCCTTATGATGCAGGGCCTTAAAGATCGTGCACCAAGCCTTAAAAATAATGTCTTCTCCAACAGGCTGCGAGTGTATGGAACGAATCCCCTCCTCCCAGAGTGCGGCTTGGGAATGGACAGAATGAGATGTGCCACCGCATTCTCTACCACCTGCAGTTTCTTATGGGTAGCACAGTTAATGTTCAGGTACAGAGTGTTGGAGTAATCCAGCCGAGATGTAACCAGGGCAATAATGACTGACTGGTGCAGCTCATATGGAATATAAGGAATTACCTTTTTCAGAATCCTCAAGATGAAAAGCACGTGCTGAAAGTGCGACTGACCTGAGCATCAAAGCTCAGATTGTCATCAAAGATGAACCCCAGGTTTTTAGCTGACCTAACAGTGGAAGGGAGGGGTCCGCAGACCTCTGGTCACCAAGTGCTTGACTAGATGAAGATTTAAGAACCGAACACAAGCACTTCAGTCTTGTCTGCATTAATCTTCAGTGAGTTGTCCTTCAGCCAGCAAATAATGCTGGACATACACTGATTAAACCTCCCTGCTACCCACTGCAGGTCATTACAAATGGAGATGATAATTTACATAGCATATGACAGCACTTGAAAACCAAATGAACGTACTAGGTCTGCCAGAGGGACTCCGAGATGAGCCCTGTGGTACCCCATACGGAAGACTAAAGGCCTTAGCCTTGAAACCTCCACAAATGACAATGTGAACCCTGTTCAACAGAAATGCAAGGCTGTCCCAGTGACCCCCACTTGCTGCAGACGATGAACCATACGTGCAGAGGAGACGGTATCAAATGCTGCTAATAGTTAAAGTATTATCAAGATAGCTGCCCCACCCTGATCAACCTGGGCACGAATGCGGTCTGTAGCCACTATAAGGCCAGTCTCTGTGCTGTAACCGTCATGATGCCCATTCTGGGACAGATCGAAAATCTCCCTGAGAGTCAATGAATTTCATCAGCTCCTGATTGATGAATTTTTCCAGGATCTTAGCAGGGGCCGGGAGAAGAGAAATGGGTCGAGATTCTTCAAGACCTGGAGGTCGGCGCTGGGTTTTTTAAGGAGCGGTGAGACAATCGCTTCCTTCCAGATGCCAGGATGAATTCCAGATTGGAACATACAGTTGAACACATTACATAAAAATGTAGCTATAGGATCGAGAGCCAATTGAAGATTAGAATGCGTATACGGGACCCGGTTGGGGGGTGGTTATTCATTACGAACTCCACAGAACCATAATGGCTTTACTGAAAACTGGGAAGTTTGGCATCAAACTAAACTTCTCAGCACATTAAACCCACACTGATGCCAATGTGGGATGTAATGACAAATGCACACTGAGGGCTTCTTAGAGATGCCCCCTGTAAAATGACCCAACCGTAGTGTTCAGGCTGAGTGGCTGCCACCATCAGACATGTTTCTGGACCCTGGGTCAAGAGCCTGCTGCTCTTTGGGTTCTGAACCAATGCACATCCTGATACGAGGTGCCAAGCCTCCTCCCCTAGGATGGGTAGGGTCCTCGAAGGAAAAGCGTCAAAGGATTGCTGCCTTTGTGAGCTTTCCCAGGCCTTTTGCTGCTTCCAGAAACTGCTTCTGACCCCCACTTTGGGCGGGAGAATCAGCGGGAAAACCAAGTGAGGAAAGGAGGTGTGCCCACCTTTACCAACCCCACCCCTCAGGTGAGGAACACGAGGTGAAGCACAACTCTCAGTCCCCATCTTGCAGATGGGGGGGCCCAGCCAACCTGAGTGAGGCATATGCCCCCTCCTACTGGAGGGTGACATAATAGGGGGTGTACCCACCCCAAGGAAGGGACTCATTGGTCCCAACCTTTGCTTACCTGTAGCGCCCCTAAATCCTGTATTTAGAAGCACCCCTGAACCTTGCCTCCTCAGACAGAAACTGACCAAGAAGAAAAGAAGGACTGAAGAGTCATGCTGAAGCTAAGAAGAGGAGGATGCCTACTGATTTGGCCCCAGCCATACTGGCCTGTCCCTACCTCAAACCTGCAGAAGTGAAATCCCGATGTGTCCTGCAGCCAGCAACTGCAAGAACCCCGATGACCTGCCCTGCCTTCTACAGAAAAGACTTAGTCTCCCGAAGTGCCGGCATCACTCTGCACCCGACGCCCACGGCCCGAGTTCGAGTGGCCAAACACCACGAAGGGTTCATCCAAGCGACCCCGACCTGAGATCCGGTGATCTTTGACCTGCCTCGACCCGCTCCACAACGCCTGCAGTCTCTTTTTGGAGGATCCCCCCGACCGCAACTAGAGCTGGTGAGAAAACCCGACGCCTGAAGACACCTCTGCACCCGAAGTCCCACGGCTTTGGGTGGCCCAACCGACTGTGTCCAAGCTTCCCCAGGCATCCAAACTTACCTCTCCAACTGGAGGTCACCTCCAGAAGATCTTCGTCCCCGAGTTCGCAGTCTTTGTCTAAACCGGAGAATCCCCACTGAAACCAACAGGGCACCCAACGCCAAAACAGCACCCTGCACATCACCGCCCGTGCGCTGCTGCGGGTGTAGTATAGGTGCTAACTCGGATACGCCTTTGCCCTGAGCCTAACACCAGGAGCTTTGCTCCCAGAACCCCATGGCCTGCTCGTGAGCAGACACCAACCAGAGGCCCCCTATCCCCATTGAATAACATTGGGCCTCAGCACTCAGCACCCGGCCGCCCAAGTGCCGCTGAGTGCATCCTTGATCCCGGGTGAACCCTTGTTTTAACCCCAGAAACTCAACCCCAATGATGGAGTGCTCACCTGTTAACCGAACACTTTATTTCTCTCCATAGGAATAGATTGACGGTTTTCCCTTGAAAAAAGTGTGGAGAAGATTTGTATGAAAACCTGAAACTACAACTGTGCAAAACTGATTTTGCTTACCTTTTCACTAGGAAATGTTCTGGTGTGATATCTAGGCATATGACACAGAGTAGAAAAAGTAACTAAAAAAGTAATCTGAAAAGTAATTTCGACATTTTAACTGTATTTCAATCAAATGCATTTGAACTTGCATTAAATTGTAAAACACTGCATAAGATTTTGCAAAAGCATTTATTTCACTTACCTGTGCCAGGCTTGGCTTGGTTCTAGAAATATATTAACTTAATATTTTCTTACAAACATAATTGGTCTGAGTTCAATCTTTGAGTGTGACATATCATTTGCCGGCTTAGTGTGTACTACAAATGCTTAACACTACCCTCTGCTAAAGACTACTGGCCGCCCACACTGTGAGAAAGTGCCATCTTTCTTGCATGGTATGCCCCCACCTTTTGCTGATGTACTTTGACTGAGTGTGCCCTGGGCTCCTGCCAATCAGGTACCCAGGGCCTGTGTTCCTTCCCTCAAACTGTATTGAAACCTAAACCCAATTGGCATCTCTGGCCACATGTAAGGCCCTGGTAAATGGTACCCTAGGGACACAGGGCAATATGACCAGAGAAGGCCCCTGAGGGCTGCAGCACTTATTGTGACACCCTTAGAAGGAAGACAGACAGACAGACAGACAGACAGACAGACAGACAGACAGACAGACCACACACACACACCACACACACACCACACACACCACACACACACACACACACCACACACACACCACCCACACACCACACACACACCACACACACACCACACACACACCACACACACACCACACACACACCACACACACAACACACACACAACACACACACAACACACACACCACACACACACACACACACACACACACACACACACACACACACACACACACACACACACACACACACACACACACACACACACACACACACACACTCTCCCCCCCCCCCCCCCTTGGCAGGCTTAGTGTCTTGGAGCAGAACAAAGCAAAGAGTGGACATGGCACCAATCCCTGTGTGCCATGCTCACAACACACTGCCCTGGCATACCTCAGTCTCCCCTATAGCTGGGTGCCCTAGGCCAGTGGTGTGGGTACAAGGGCATGAGCCCTGTACCCATACAGTACTCAGGTCCGTTCCTGGGCACTGTAAGTGCAGTGCTCCCATTAAGAGTATATGGTGCTGGGAGGTCGTCATCACGAACTCCACAGCACCATGATGGCTACACTGAAGAGTGAGAAGGAGTGGTTTCTTACCTGTAACTCCAGTTCTGTAGTAGGAGTATCTCGGTTATAGTCCTACTCTGAGTGAGTGGAGTGCGTGTGTGGTGGAGTGCGTGTGTGGTGGAGTGCGTGTGTGGTGGAGTGCGTGTGGGGTGGAGTGCGTGTGGGGTTGAGTGCGTGTGGGGTTGAGTGCGTGTGGGGTTGAGTGCGTGTGGGGTTGAGTGCGTGTGGGGTTGAGTGCGTGTGGGGTTGAGTGTGCGTGTGGGTTTGAGTGTGCGTGTGTGGTTGAGTGTGTGTGGGGGGGTTGAGTGTGTGTGTGTGGGGGGGGTTGAGAGTGTGTGTGTTGTGGGGCGGGGGGGGGTTGAGTGTGTGTGGGGGGGTTGAGTGTGTGCGTGGGGGGTTGAGTGTGTGCGTGGGGGGTTGAGTGTGTGCGTGGGGGGTTGAGTGTGTGCGTGGGGGGTTGAGTGTGTGCGTGGGGGGTTGAGTGTGTGCGTGGGGGGTTGAGTGTGTGCGTGGGGGGTTGAGTGTGTGCGTGGGGGGTTGAGTGTGTGCGTGAGGGGTTGAGTGTGTGCGTGAGGGGTTGAGTGTGTGCGTGAGGGGTTGAGTGTGTGCGTGAGGGGTTGAGTGTGTGCGTGAGGGGTTGAGTGTGTGCGTGAGGGGTTGAGTGTGTGCGTGAGGGGTTGAGTGTGTGCGTGAGGGGTTGAGTGTGTGCGTGAGGGGTTGAGTGTGTGCGTGAGGGGTCGAGTGTGTGCGTGGGGGTCGAGTGTGTGCGTGGGGGTCGAGTGTGTGCCTGGGGGTCGAGTGTGTGCGTGGGGGTCGAGTGTGTGCGTGGGGGTCGAGTGTGTGCGTGGGTGGTTGAGTGTGTGCGGGGGGGTTGAGTGTGTGCGGGGGGGTTGAGTGTGTGTGGGGTTGAGTGTGTGTGGGGTTGAGTGTGTGTGGGGTTGAGTGTGTGTGGGGTTGAGTGTGTGTGAGGTTGAGTGTTGGGTTGAGTGTGTCTATGTGTGTGTGGGGTTGAGTGTGTCTATGTGTGTGGGGTTGAGTGTGTATGTGTGTGTGGGGTTGAGTGTGTGTGGGGGGGGGTTGTCTGTGTGTGTGTGTGTGTGTGTGTGTGTGTGTGTGTGGGGGGGGGGTTGTGAGGTAAGGTCTCCTGATTGAGTACCCTCCCTGCTCCCTCCCTACAGGGTAGTCACTGGGGCCGGGCAGAGCATATACGCGGACATGACAGTGGCCCTCATTCAAGCACACTGGTGAGCGCCCTGAAAGACACTGCGAAATATAGTACCATACCCCTCAAACTCTGAACCTTGACGCCCCACCACAGAGACAACAAAGACATGGGGAAAGACCGACCGCAGAGAGAGGCACAACAAACAAAACGATGGATCAATACAAGGTGACAGGATGAGCAGCAAAGACAAACACTACGTGAGACGTACACGGACAGCAGAAGTGGACGTGCCTCTCCCACTGGCGTGCAAATTCTAGTGGCCATAGAAACCTCCAGCACCGCAGTGCAGACCAAGATTGATGCAATGTTGCAGGACATAGGCATGTTCAGAGTCGACCTCAGCACAGTGGCGAGGGAGAAAGCCAAGCACCCCCCGGACAGACAGCAGCAGCAGCAGCATGCAGGTAAGCACCCAACTAAGGCATCACAGCTGCTATCTTCGGGGGTTGTATTTGGGGGGGAAAGGGACCATACTAGTTTTAGCCTCTTCTCCACATAATTGGTGTCCAGATACTTGTAATCCCCTCCTGATAATGGCTTCCTAATCATTCCTCTCACCTATTGACCTGTTTAGCCGTTTCCACATTGGCCTGTTAGTTTTAACCCTCTCGTCTGGCCTTTTGGTAGTCTAGCTCCTCCCATGTCCTCATCTCCTACAGTCCATTGGTTATGCAATCGCCCCTTTCTATCCTGACGTTTTGGTCCTTGTCCATGTTGTCTGTTGACTTTATGGCCTCTGACATTTTATAACAAGCATTTGCAATGCAATAGGTCTCGCAGTTACACAAGTTTAAGCTATAGGCATTGTTAGGGACAATACCTTGTATTTAGGTTTTTAAAAGGAAAACTAAAATAAAAGGCATGGTTATTTGCAATGTCAATAGCTCAAACTCGCATAAATGCGAGACCTATTGCATTGTAAATGCTTGTTTGGGGGTCCACTGGACTCTGTGCACACTATACCTCATTTGGTATAGTATATACAGAGCCAGTTTCCTACAGGCTCCAGACGTTACACCGAAGGCTGCAGGAGAAAGACCAGTGGCAGCATAGGTAAGATCGGATGAAGAGGGTCACCATTGGTTCAACTCACCAAGGCCCAGCGGCTTCGGGTGCAGAGGTGTCCTTGGACGTCTAAATCTGCTTATCATAGCTGGTCGCAGTCAAGAGGAGCCTCTGGGTTCAGGCTGCAGGCGTCATCTTGGAGTCCAGTTTGGATCAGCCAAGGCTGGATTTGAGGCCAGGGGACCTGTTCTGCATCAGTGGGCCAATTGGACACAGGCCAGAGGCATTGGGTGGAGAGTGGGCAGGAGTTGCGGTTCCGGAGGGCATCAGTCTTTAGTGTAGGTTTCTTGGGGACAGATCCACTGTCCTCAGGAGTATCTGGTCTTTGTCGAAATGCAGGCAGTCTTCCTCGGGTTCTGGAAGTCGCTGGCTGCAGGACAGGCTCTGTCTTTTACTGGGTCATTGAAGGTAGAGATAAGTTGGCAGGGCTGGAGCCAAGTCAGTATGCGCCTTCAGGCTTTGCTGCACAGCATCTTGGTCATCCTTCTTACATTGGCAAGAAGGAGTTTTCAGGGCTGGGGGAGCCCAGAACACCCCCCCTGAAAACCTACCAACCCTGGTGTGGTCTCTGACTGGCTTTAGGCAGCCCACCACCACCAGACATGTTCTGGGCCCCTGGTTCGAGAGCCCCTGTTCTGAAGCCAGACACAAAGCACATCCTGGGCAGAGCTGTCACACCTCCCGAGCGCTCGAGGAGTGCTTCATAGGCCTTGCCCCCCTTGTAATTTGACCCCAGCCTCCTCTGCTAGCAATAGATGGAAGCCTCTGCTTCGAACCCCCACTTTTGGCAGGACAGGTGGGAAACCCAAGATAAGAGTCGAATATGCTACTTACCAGTATGCATCTGTTCTTGGCATGTAGGGCTGCTGACATTCATATCTGTATCAATCAAAAGTAGGGGGGGCGGGGGGAGAAGGAAATCCTGTGATCCCACCAAGTTCCTTGGCTTCAAGTTTTTTAAATCAAAAAGGGGGGAGGGGATCACTTGTCCTGTGTAACCTGGGTACAGTTCTATCTGGGATGTCCCTTGGCCACTATAGGTGTGGCAGGGTATACTCAGACATGAGTCCCTTTCTCACTGCTCCATCAGGATTCAAGCAAGCCGGGCCGAAGAAGGCTGAAATGCCAGAAACCGGTCCCCGGTAGCTTGTCTCCTTTTCTGGTGAAGAATTGGCTTGGTAGTTTAGTCTGCCCTGTTCCCATGATGCACTGGGCCAGGGACAGACTGATTTGCATATAGCCAGGTTCTGAGCTGGGATGGGGCAGTGAGAAAAATAACGGTGATGGATCAAGCCCTGATCTTTGGACTGGGTAAGAGTGGTCTGTTTAACTCAGACACTCTGTTCATCACCACCCCCTTTTCTAAATCGTTTTTGGCCACTATAGGTGTGGCAGGGTATACTCAGACATGAGTCCCTTTCTCACTGCTCCATCAGGATTCAAGCAAGCCGGGCCGAAGAAGGCTGAAATGCCAGAAACCGGTCCCCGGTAGCTTGTCTCCTTTTCTGGTGAAGAATTGGCTTGGTAGTTTAGTCTGCCCTGTTCCCATGATGCACTGGGCCAGGGACAGACTGATTTGCATATAGCCAGGTTCTGAGCTGGGATGGGGCAGTGAGAAAAATAACGGTGATGGATCAAGCCCTGATCTTTGGACTGGGTAAGAGTGGTCTGTTTAACTCAGACACTCTGTTCATCACCACCCCCTTTTCTAAATCGTTTTTGGCCACTATAGGTGTGGCAGGGTATACTCAGACATGAGTCCCTTTCTCACTGCTCCATCAGGATTCAAGCAAGCCGGGCCGAAGAAGGCTGAAATGCCAGAAACCGGTCCCCGGTAGCTTGTCTCCTTTCTGGTGAAGAATTGGCTTGGTAGTTTAGTCTGCCCTGTTCCCATGATGCACTGGGCCACGGACAGACTGATTTGCATATAGCCAGTTTCTGAGCTGGGATGGGGCAGTGAGAAAAATAACGGTGATGGATCAAGCCCTGATCTTTGGACTGGGTAAGAGTGGTCTGTTTAACTCAGACACTCTGTTCATCACCACCCCCTTTTCTAAATCGTCCCTTGGTAAAAGACCCTCATTTACGTGTAATGGTGGTGGTATGGGCGGTATATCTTGGTTCTCCGCCTTCGTTTACACGTCTGTGCAAAATCATAGGATCAGTTGGTATGCACCCTCCACCAGGAGGAGAGCACCCTAGGTTAAAAACAGTAGTGATTAGTGATAGTGGGTGGTAAGTGAGTGGGTTTAAAAAAATAATTCAATCATTCCAGGGAAACTGCACTTTATTGTCTGGGATTGAATCATGGGTTGAGAATGTTCCAGAATATGTTATTAGAAGTGGTTAGGATTCATACATATTCAATTCTCTAATATGTGAAAATGGTCGACATGTTTCAGCCACGTTTCGCCTCTTAAGGTCAGTAGGGCTTTCTTCAGGACCAGGTGAATGTGGTATAAAGAGTGACAGAGGTCTACTCTTATATGAAGGTCAATTTTGGACCTGTGGGTAAAACAGAAAATTCAGTTTTAAGAAATGGGTCATAGGGACGCTTAAATTGGAAATTACATTAACTAGAAAGTGATTAAAAACATTGTCCGTGAGAAAGCTTCACCTCAATACGACATACTTAGAGGAGGACACTCACCACATACTCATCCTAACATAACAATTAAAAATGGGATTAAAGGATTCATCAGGTCTGGTATAGTGCTACTTCCAGTTGCAACTAGTCGTTTTTTAGTTTTGAAATAATGAACATGCTGTATATCAAAGTTTAATAAGTCAGACAGCATGTGTCTGTGTGGATTTCAATTGCAAGATGGTATCAACATAGTGAAGGTGGAATAAGGAAATGTATTGTACAGCCGTGACTGGTATGCTATTTAAATGCATCAGATCGAATTGCATTCACAGGGGAACCCTAAGCTGTTAATATGGCGCCTTACTTCTTAAGTTAGCGTTTATGAGCAATAGATCTTGGAGAAGGAACTCTTTAAGAAGAGACTTTCTTAACTATTAGTGGCGTGGCCCTGGAATTCTAAAATTTAGTATCGTGGTGAGGCGGTTGCACGTACTTTTCACGCGTTGTGTTTTAACCCCTCAATCAGGTACCAGGAAGTGTTTAGGAGGGGCGCTTCTAAAAAAAGAAGTCATCGTTAGGTTTACGGGAAGGGCGTGTACTTATCTGCATCATTACGATCTTGAATCGTGCGCGGTCACCACACCTCGTCGCTCTCGTCTCCTAGGCGAAGCTTGTGCTGTCTCTACTTCGCTTGGACCCGGAAACGGAAGTTAATGTTTCCGTCGGGTTAAGTACTGATCTTGATTATGGATACTGAAAAGAGACTGCGCTGAGCGGAATTATTCCGTAAATGGTTCTAAAATTATTCAGGGGGAGCAAATGCCTAGTGAGGCTGCGTAGTTGCTAATGCCATAATTTAGAATTAATATTGCGGCAATAACTCTTTCAAAATAGAAGAGAGAAGAAACACTGTGCAAGAAGAAAGACTTCCGTACACATGATTGTCACAGTTACTATGGTGATTAGAGTGAAGATTACAAAAGACTCGATTGGCAAGTTGGGAGGTGATCAGCCAATACTTAGGACATACAGCAAATGCCTATATACCCAAGTTTGAATGTTTTGTTTGGTTCAGTATAAAGGTTTATTCAGTTGTCAAGTATGTGCTGTATGCCATATCGACGATAGTGAAGGGACTAATATTACGTCTACCTAACGTCATTTCCCTTTGGCACTTTTTATATATGCAGTTTATATACTGTATTTCTATTTGCGATATTGTACTGACAGATGTGTTAATTGCGGGGGTACTGAAGACGTGATGTAAATATCATATGGGTGGTTTTATCTGTTCAGGCTTACCCATGGGATATTATCAGTCAATCCCCGTTGATCTGTTCCCAACCGGTGAACCCACCTTTGTTCCTTTTCGAAAAGGATGCGTTCAGCATTGTGGTCTCTTATGGTCAAAGTTTCAAGAATGACCCATCTGAGGTCATCCACTGTGTGTCCTTTCTCCAAAAAATGGTTGGCCATCTTCGTGGTGGCCTTCCTACACTTTACATTGCTTCTATGCTCGCAAATTCTATCTTTTATTTTGCGGC
This sequence comes from Lissotriton vulgaris, assembly GCF_964263255.1. Taxonomy (NCBI): domain Eukaryota; kingdom Metazoa; phylum Chordata; class Amphibia; order Caudata; family Salamandridae; genus Lissotriton; species Lissotriton vulgaris. The sequence continues at coordinate 904,492,235 of NC_141687.1, forward strand.
ATGTCATTCCGATATATTGCATGTTGCATGGACATGTGATCATGTAAATCACATGACTGGAGTTGCAGTTGGTATGGGGTTTCATATACCATTTCAGGTTCGGTAGTAGTTGAATTGTCTTTGTTGCTGTTGTTAAATGACAAACCGAGCATGTTCCACAGGGGAAGTGGCCCTGGACAGGCGGGAGGTCCCAAAGTTGTACTTGTTTTACTCCTTGTTTTGGGGCAGGTCTAGTGTGGACTAGAATGTCTTTGAGATTTTGTGTCCGCTTGTTGGAAAATCTCGGTTTTGGCCATGTGAGGTTGGCCGAGGTTAGGATCCGCCAATGTTTATTCACTATTTTCTTGATTTGATTGGAGGCCGGGCTGTACGTCGTAACGCAAGTTATCAGATCTTGTTCAGGACCCTTTTGGTTGGTTTCTAGTAAGCTTTCCCGATTCTGGTTCCTCGCTCTTTTTTTGCAGTTCTTGATCACTCTCTTGGGGTAATCACGTTCTGAAAGTTTCATACACAGCTCGTCTGCTTGACGTTGATATTCTTCAGTCTTGCTGCAGTTCCTGCGAAGATGTAAAAACTGGCTGTATGGAAGATTTTCCCTGAGTGGTCGTGGGTGGTGGCTATTGAAGGACAGTAAACTGTTCTTTGCCGTCGGTTTAAAAAAGGTTTTTGTCTGCAGTATGTCTTGTTCCACATATATCGTTATATCAAGGAAATCTAAACTTTTTTTGCTTGATGTATATGTGAATTTCAGCCATTGATCTTGAGCATTTAACCATTGATGAAACTTTATGAGGCTTTCAATGCTTCCTTCCCAAATGAGGAGGATATCATCTATATAACGCTTCCAGAAATGGATTTGTTTCTGGAAGGGATTGCACTCATTGTTGACATATGTTTCCTCAAAATTGCTTACATATAGTCCGGCCACGCTCGGGGCGAATGTACTGCCCATCGAGATACCATGTCGTTGTTTATACAGGGTTGACTCGAATTGGAAATAGATCTCTGTCAGTGCAAGTCTGCAGCATTCGAGGATGAAATGTCTCGGTGTTTTGAAGTTCCAATCCATATTGAATAGTATGTTTTCCAGTGTGTTCAGTGTCTTCTCTTGAGGTAAACTGGTATAGAGACTTTCCACGTCTAATCCTACAAGGATCATGGTTGTTTCACAGTATGTTATGGTGGAGAGATGGATCAAAAGGTCTCTGGTATCCTTAAGATACGTAGGAGTTTGTTGTGTCAATGGTTTTAGATATTCATCAGCGAATTGAGATAGGGGCTCCAGGACTGATCCTATACCCGACACTATAGGGCGTCCAGATGGTGGATTTCTGGCCTTGTGTGTCTTTGGTAATGAATAAAAATACGGTGTCCTTGGTGTTTTTGTTTGGAGAAACTCAGCTTCCCTTTTAGAGAGCCAATTGTGTGTCTCAGCCTCTTATATCATTAGGGTTATGGTTTGTTGCAGTCTTGGAGTAGGATCGGTTGTTATGATTTCATAAAAGGTGTTGCCAGAGAGTAGTTCCAAACATTGCTGGTGGTATCCTTCCTTGGTGAGCAGGACAATTCCTCCACCTTTGTCCGCTGGTTTTATGACTAAATCTTTGTCATTTTTTAGTTCTTGAAGAGCTTGCTGTTCTTTTTTTGATATATTCTGAAATGGTTTCTTAACCTGGGTGGTAAGGTCATCAAGTTCTAGCATCACTGCCTGTTCGAATGTTTGTATCTCGATTGGTATCTGTGAATTCATTGGACAGAATCTTGATTTCTTTCTGAGCGATGTGTCGCCACCCGTGGTAAGCATTTATTGTCCAGCAAAAAATGCCTTCAGTTTCAATTTTCGGCAAAATTCTGATATTTCACACTTGGTTTTGAAGATATCCAAGTTAGGTGTGGGTACATACCCAAGGCCCTTGTTCAATACTCTGACTTGATCAGAGGTCAATGTTCTGTCAGTTACAACAACAACAGCTAGGACCCAATTTCAATCAGCGTTCTTTTTTAGGAGGGGGCCGTGCACCACAAAGGCAAAGACGAAGAGGAGTGACTTGGTCCGACCAGACACGACAGGTACAGACCAGGAGTGTCACAAAAGCAAAGGCAGGACCGAGCACAGCGACTTGATCGTGAATCTAACTGACAAAACATTGACCTCTGATCAAGTCAGAGTATTGAACAAGGGCCTTGGGTATGTACCCCCACCTAACTTGGATATCTTCAAAACCAAGTGTGAAATATCAGAATTTTGCCGAAAATTGAAACTGAAGGCATTTTTTGCTGGACAAGAAATGCTTACCACGGATGGCGACACATCGCTCAGAAAGAAATCAAGATTCTGTCCAATGAATTCACAGATACCAATCGAGATACAAACATTCGAACAGGCAGTGATGCTAGAACTTGATGACCTTACCACCCAGGTTAAGAAACCATTTCAGAATATATCAAAAAAAGAACAGCAAGCTCTTCAAGAACTAAAAAATGACAAAGATTTAGTCATAAAACCAGCGGACAAAGGTGGAGGAATTGTCCTGCTCACCAAGGAAGGATACCACCAGCAATGTTTGGAACTACTCTCTGACAACACCTTTTATGAAATCATAACAACCGATCCAACTCCAAGACTGCAACAAACCATAACCCTAATGATAGAAGAGGCTGAGACACACAATTGGCTCTCAAAGGGAAGCTGAGTTTCTCCAAACAAAAACACTAAGGACACCGTATTTTTATTCATTACCAAAGACACACAAGGCTAGAAATCCACCACCACCTGGACGCCCCATAGTGTCGGGTATAGGATCAGTCGTGGAGCCCCTATCTCAATTCGCTGATGAATATCTCAAACCATTGACACAACAAACTCCTACGTATCTTAAGGATACCAGAGACCTTTTGATCCATCTCTCCACCATAACATACTGTGAAACAACCATGATCCTTGTAGGATTAGACGTGGAAAGTCTCTATACCAGTTTACCTCAAGAGAAGACACTGAACACACTGGAAAACATACTATTCAATATGGATTGGAACTTCAAAACACCGAGACATTTCATCCTCGAATGCTGCAGACTTGCACTGACAGAGAACTATTTCCAATTCGAGTCAACCCTGTATAAACAACGACATGGTACCTCGATGGGCAGTACATTCGCCCCGAGCGTGGCCGGACTATATGTAAGCAATTTTGAGGAAACATATGTCAACAATGAGTGCAATCCCTTCCAGAAACAAATCCATTTCTGGAAGCGTTATATAGATGATATCCTCCTCATTTGGGAAGGAAGCATTGAAAGCCTCATAAAAGTTTCATCAATGGTTAAATGCTCAAGATCAATGGCTGAAATTCACATATACAACAAGCAAAACAAGTTTAGATTTCCTTGATATAACGATATATGTGGAACAAGACATACTGCAGACAAAAACCTTTTTTAAACCGACGGCAAAGAACAGTTTACTGTCCTTCAATAGCCACCACCCACGACCACTCAGGGAAAATCTTCCATACAGCCAGTTTTTACATCTTCGCAGGAACTGCAGCAAGACTGAAGAATATCAACGTCAAGCAGACGAGCTGTGTATGAAACTTTCAGAACGTGATTACCCCAAGAGAGTGATCAAGAACTGCAAAAAAAGAGCGAGGAACCAGAATCGGGAAAGCTTACTAGAAACCAACCAAAAGGGTCCTGAACAAGATCTGATAACTTGCGTTACGACGTACAGCCCGGCCTCCAATCAAATCAAGAAAATAGTGAATAAACATTGGCGGATCCTAACCTCGGCCAACCTCACATGGCCAAAACCGAGATTTTCCAACAAGCAGACACAAAATCTCAAAGACATTCTAGTCCACACTAGACCTGCCCCAAAACAAGGAGTAAAACAAGTACAACTTTGGGACCTCCCGCCTGTCCAGGGCCACTTCCCCTGTGGAACATGCTCGGTTTGTCATTTAACAACAGCAACAAAGACAATTCAACTAATACCGAACTTGAAATGGTATATGAAACCCCATACCAACTGCAACTCCAGTCATGTGATTTACATTATCACATGTCCATGCAACATGCAATATATCGGAATGACATGCCGCAAAATAAAACATAGAATTTGCAAGCATAGAAGCAATGTGAAGTGTAGGAAGGCCACCACGAAGATGGCCAACCATTTTTTGGAGAAAGGACACACAGTGGATGACCTCAGATGGGTCATTCTTGAAACTTTGACCATAAGAGACCACAATGCTGAACGCATCCTTTTCGAAAAGGAACAAAGGTGGGTTCACCGGTTGGGAACAGATCAACGGGGATTGAATGATAATATCCCATGGGTAAGCCTGAACAGATAAAACCACCCATATGGTATTTACATCACGTCTTCAGTACCCCCGCAATTAACACATCTGTCAGTACAATATCGCAAATAGAAATACAGTATATAAACTGGATATATAAAAAGTGCCAAAGGGAAATGACGTTAGGTAGACGTAATATTAGTGCCTTCACTATCGTCGATATGGCATACAGCACATACTTGACAACTGAATAAACCTTTATACTGAACCAAACAAAACATTCAAACTTGGGTATATAGGCATTAGCTGTATGTCCTAAGTATTGGCTGATCACCTCCCAACTCGCCAATCGAGTCTTTTGTAATCTTCACTCTAATCACCATAGTAACTGTGACAATCATGTGTACGGAAGTCTTTCTTCTTGCACAGTGTTTCTTCTCTTTTCTATTTTGAAAGAGTTATTGCCGCAATATTAATTCTAAATTATGGCATTAGCAACTACGCAGCCTCACTAGGCATTTGCTCCCCCTGAATAATTTTAGAACCATTTACGGAATAATTCCGTTCAGCGCAGTCTCTTTTCAGTATCCATAATCAAGATCAGTACTTAACCCGATGGAAACATTAACTTCCGTTTCAGGGTCCAAGCGAAGTAGAGACAGCACAAGCTGCGCCTAGGAGACGAGAGCGACGAGGTGTGGTGACCGCGCACGATTCAAGATCGTAATGATGCAGATAAGTACACGCCCTTCCCGTAAACCTAACGATGACTTCTTTTTTTAGAAGCGCCCCTCCTAAACACTTCCTGGTACCTGATTGAGGGGTTAAAACACAATGCGTGAAAAGTACGTGCAACCGCCTCACCACGATACTAAATTTTAGAATTCCAGGGCCACGCTACTAATAGTTAAGAAAGTCTCTTCTTAAAGAGTTCCTTCTCCAAGATCTATTGCTCATAAACGCTAACTTAAGAAGTAAGGCGCCGTATTAACAGCTTAGGGTTCCCCTGTGAATGCAATTCGATCTGATGCATTTAAATAGCATACCAGTCACGGCTGTACAATACATTTCCTCATTCCACCTTCACTAGGTTGATACCATCTTGCAATTGAAATCCACACAGACACATGCTTTCTGACTTATTAAACTTTGATATACAGCATGTTCATTATTTCAAAACTAAAAAACGACTAGTTGCAACTGGAAGTAGCACTATACCAGACCTGATGAATCCTTTAATCCCATTTTTAATTGTTATGTTAGGATGAGTATGTGGTGAGTGTCCTCCTCTAAGTATGTCGTATTGAGGTGAAGCTTTCTCACGGACAATGTTTTTAATCACTTTCTAGTTAATGTAATTTCCAATTTAAGCGTCCCTATGACCCATTTCTTAGAATTGAATTTTCTGTTTTACCCACAGGTCCAAAATTGACCTTCATATAAGAGTAGACCTCTGTCACTCTTTATACCACATTCACCTGGTCCTGAAGAAAGCCCTACTGACCTTAAGAGGCGAAACGTGGCTGAAACATGTCAACCCTTTTCACATATTAGAGAATTGAATATGTATGAATCCTAACCACTTCTAATAACATATTCTGGAACATTCTCAACCCATGATTCAATCCCAGACAATAAAGTGCAGTTTCCCTGGAATGATTGAATTATTTTTTTAAACCCACTCACTTACCACCCACTATCACTAATCACTACTGTTTTTAACCTAGGGTGCTCTCCTCCTGGTGGAGGGTGCATACCAACTGATCCTATGATTTTGCACAGACGTGTAAACGAAGGCGGAGAACCAAGATATACCGCCAATACCACCACCATTACACGTAAATGAGGGTCTTTTACCAAGGGACATCCCAGATAGAACTGTACCCAGGTTACACAGGACAAGTGATCCCCCCCCCCTTTTTTGATTTAAAAGACATTCATATTTGTGCATAGATCGCCGCCTGGTGTTGGGTCCGGATGATTGCACATTGTTGTCCTGGAAGAGTCTTCGAAGTATCACGAGATAGGTGGCTCCTCCCCTGGACTACAGTGCGCATGGGCATCGACTCCATCCTCAGATTGTTTTTAGCCATTGTGGCCAAGATGGAGTGAAACTAAGTGAATGATGACCATGCTATGAGTATATGTGAATACTGCAGCTGCTACAGGCGCCGGGGAGGAGGGCGGGCGATATGAATGTCAGCAGCCCTACATGCCAAGAACAGATGCATACTGGTAAGTAGCATATTCGGTTCGAGGCATGTGGGCTGCTGAATTCATATCTGTGCATAGAATACATAGCAGTCCCTCCATTAGCGGCGGCCGCCCGTGCCAGCTGCAGCAGTTTGGAAAAGTGTTTTGAGAACAGCCTGCCCTACAGCTGCCTGCTGTTTGGAGTGCACATCAACACAGTAATGCTTAGTAAATGTGTGTGTGGTAGACCATGTGGCTGCTCTACATATGTCTTGCAAAGGAATGTTTCCAAGGAATGCCATAGAGGCCCCCAATTTTCTGGTGGAGTGGGCTCTTGGTGGAATGGTAAGAGTACGTTTTGCTTTCAGTTAGCAGATATGGATACATTTAACGATCCACCTAGCAATACCAGCCTTGGAAATAGGGTTACCTTTGTGGTGTGGTGCAAAGGCGACAAAGAGTTGCTTAGTTTTCCTAAAATCCTTGGTCCTATCGATGTAATACATTAGGGCCCTTTTGAAGTCAAGGGTATGGAGCATTCGCTCCGCCAATGACTCGGGATTTGGAAAGAAAACAGGTAATTCAATAGTCTGGTTGATATGGAATTGAGACACAACCATGGGAAGAAATTTAGGGTTAGTGCGAAGCACTACCCTGTTGGAATGAATTTGAATAAATGGCTCTTGGATAGTTAGGGCTTGTAATTCACTAACCCTCCGTAGCGATGTAATTGCTATGAGGAAAGCCACTTTCCACGTCAAGAACTGAATCTCGTAGGAATGCAGTGGTTCAAAAGGAGGACCCATCAGCCTGGTAATGACCACATTGAGGTTCCACTCCGGAGCTGGTGGAGTCCGTGGAGGAATGACTCGTTTGAGTCCTTCCAGAAAAGCCTTAATGGCAGGCTCCCTGAAAAGGGAGAGGTGCTGCCTATTCTGGAGATAAGCGGCCATTGCTGACAGATGAATGCGAATGGAAGCATAGGCCAGATTACATTTGTACAGATGGAAAAGGTAACAGATGATATTCTGAATAGAAGCATCCAGCGGGTTAATGTTGTGGTCTGCACAATAAATGACAAACCGCTTCCATTTTACCGCATAGCATGCTCTGGTGGTGGACTTCCGTGCCTCCCGAATGATGTCCATACAGTCAGAAGGTAAGTGCAGGCAGCCAAACTCTAGGACTTCAGGAGCCAGATCGCCAGGTTGAGCTGTTGCGGATCTGGATGCTGAATGTCGCCATGGCTCTGCGTCAGAAGGCTGGGTGTGAGATGTAGCCTCTGATGCGGTACCACGGACAACTCTAGAAACGTGGTGTACCATGGTTGGCGAGCCCACGTTGGAGCAACCAGGATGAGAGTCATTGAGTGCTGTCTGAGCTTGCGGAATCAGAGGTGCTGGGGGAAAAGCGTACGCAAATTTGCCTGACCAGTTAATCCATATCGCATTGCCCTGCGACTGTGGGTGTGGTAACCTGGCGGCGAAGCTTTGGCATTTTGCGTTCTCCCTTGTGGCGAAGAGGTCGATCTCTGGATGACCCCACTTTCGGAAGTACGGTTGGAGAACCGATGGATGTATCTCCCACTCGTGCATTTGGTGGCTGTGCCTGCTGAGCAGGCCCGCCATCTGATTGTCCTTGCCCGGGAGGTGCTCTGCCATGAGGAAAATGTTCCTCTGAATGGCACACTTCCACATGCTCTGAGCCAGATGAGACAGCTGCGGTGAGTGTGTTCCTCCCTGCTTTTGAATGTAGTACATTGCCGCCATGTTGTCCGTCCGGATCAACACGACCTCGTTGCACAGATGTACTTTGAAGGCTTTTAGTGCCATGAAGATCGCCATCAGTTCCAGAAAATTGATGTGCATCCTCCTTTGCTGTTGCGTCCATAGTCCCTGCACAGTGTACTGGAGTACATGCGCTCCCCATCCCTGGAGAGAAGCGTCCGTCGTCAGGATGATATGTGGCACAGGCTCTTGGAACGGTCGGCCCTTGCAAAGGTTTCTTGGATTCCACCAATGCAGAGAGTTGTATGCCCGACCGCTCACCAACACTAGGTCTTTCAACTGCCCGTGAGCCTGAGTCCACTGACGTGCCAAGCACTCCTGAAGCGGACGCATATGTAGCCTCGCGTGTGGGACTATGGAGATGCAGGAGGCCATCATGCCTATCAACTGCATGAACACTCTTGCTGGAAGCGAGTGTTGAGGTCTGAATTTTTGGATCAGCGATTAAATGCTGCTGACTCTCACTGAATTCGGCTGTGCTGTGGCCGCCAGAGTGTCTATGGTCGCGCCCAGATACTGCCGTATGGGATTTCGGGTAATTCAGTGAGAATCCCAGATCGTGCAGGAGGTGAATGGTGTGGGACATGTGGGCGGCACACTGCTGGGCTGACTTTGCCTGGATGAGCCAGTCGTCCAGATAGGGGTGGATGTTTTGTCTCCTTAGATGTGCTGCCACTGTCGCCAGGCACTTTGTGAACACCCTGGGTGCCGTGGTGACACCGAAAGGCAAAACCTTGAATTGGTAGTGCTGGTTTTGGATGGTGAACCTGAGATATTTCCTGTGAGAAGGGTGTAGTGGAATGTGAAAGTACGCATCCTTCAGGTCTAAGGTTGCGAGAAAGTCCCCCTGCTGGAGCAGTGGGAGCACTTGCTGCAGGGTCAGCATATGGAAGTGCTCCGACAGGATGTAGTAGTTGAGGGGCCTGAGGTCTAGGATGGGCCTGAGGGACCCGTCCTCCTTCGGTATCAGGAAGTACAGGGAGTAGACACCTGTGCCTCTTTCTTGCATAGGCACGAGCTCTACTGCCCCTTTTTGCAGCATGACGGTGACCTCCTGCTGCAATAAGTGCAAGTGCTCGTCCGACATAGGACGGTGCTTTGGGGGCATGTTGGGTGGAGTGGATGTTAACTCCAGACAATAACCGAATTGTATAAGCTTTCTGACCCACCTGTCTGTGGTGATGGACTTCCAGACGGGCAGGAACTGCTGGAGTCTCCCCCCGACCGGTGTTGTGTGGTCGGGGGCAGTGACAAGGCGTCACTGTTTGCTGGTGGTAGAAGACCTGGAGCTGTTGTTGCCATGTCCTCTGCCTTTGGCGCTGTTGCCGCGATATCCACCTCGACTCTTGTTGGCATAAGTAGTCTGGGTATTGCCTTTGTAGAATTGCGTGGCCTGGGAAAGCTGACCCCTTGAGACGCCTCTAGTGTTGGAGCGACGAAAGGACCCACCCCGAAACTGCTGGGGACTGTAAGGCACCCATGGATTTTGCAGTGTCCGTGTACTTCTTCATTTTTTCTAAGGTGGTGTCAACCTCTGGGCCAAACAGGTGATCTGGGTTGACCGTTTGGTTCAGGATGGTGGTTTGGATGTCTGGCTTAAATCCAGAGATTCTCAGCCAGGCGTGTCTCCGAAGCATAACACTGGTGTTAATAGCTCGCGCAGCGGTATCGGCTGCGTCCAGAGCGCACTTAATGGAAGCGTTGGAGATTAGCTTCCCTTCTTGGATTAGCATCTCAGCCCCCTCTTTGTATTGATCAGGCAGGTGTTGCAAAAGGGTCTCTAGTGTATCGTAGTGCGCCCTGTCATAGCGCGCTAGAAGCGCCTGTGTGTTAGAGATGCACCATATGGTGGCTGCCTGTGCTGCTACCCTCTTCCCCGAAGCCTCAAAGACCTTGGATTCTTTGTCTGGGGGAGGAGCATCACCCGTAGTCTGAGAATTGGCCCTCTTCCGGGCATTCGAGACGACAAGGGAGTCCAGAGGCAACTGTCCTCTAAGGTAGGTAGGATCAGTAGGTGCCGCTTTGTATTTTTTATCAATCCTAGGGTTTATCACCCTCGCCCTGGTAGGTTCCTTAAAGACCTCAGCAGCATGCTTTAAAACACCTTTTAGCATAGGCAGAGTTTTCACAGTCTTTTCCGATACAGAAAAAGTGTCAAAGAGGAAATCCACAGGGTCAGCATGCAGCTGGACATTGTGATTGTTTGCAGCCCGTTCAATGAGGGCATTGAAAGCAGCAGAGTCTTCAGTAGGTGAAGTCTTAGCAGAAAAGAGTTCAGGGTCTTGTCCTGAATGAGGATCCCCAGGGTCACCACCAGCTGCCCAGGGCTCATTTGTATCCTCAGGCTCTGTGTAGACTGGATAACTGTATTCATCCTCCTCATCACCCTCACCAGCGTCCACATCGGAGTAAGTGGGTGAGACATCATGAGTCTGTGGTGAAAGGGGTTCCACCAAGACAGGCGAACAAGCAGAGTCCTTCTTCCTCTTGAGAGGGATCCTTTAACCACATGGCTGCTGGGCGTTTCCCCCCCCCTGTGCTGGAAAATGCCATTTTAGTGGCACCATGACGAGCTGAGCTCGTCATCAGCACACGACACCCGTGGGTGATGACGAGCTCAGCTCGTCATCAGCATCGAAAGGGTTAAGACTCCAGGTGGGGTTCTGGGGTGATTTTCCGCTTCAGAAGGGAAAGCCTGCCCGTTTCGGCGTCGATGAAGTGTTCTTGACGCTCCTCCTCTGAATGGTGTCGAGGTCGCGGGCCAGGGACCACCAACGAGGCCTTCGGCGCCAAGTAGACCTTCTCGGGCACGCTGGCCCCCGGTCTAGGAGCGAAAGCCTTCGGCGCCGTCCTAGGCGGGAAGGTAAAGAGGATCGGCGTGGACGCCTTAACCGGTTTCTCCACAGGCTTGGTAGGCGGAGTGTCCTTCGGGTCGACCGCCGGGGTGCCGTCCCGGATGCGTTGCAGGGAGTCTGTGACCTTTTTGGTGAATGCGGCGGATGGACGCGCCGGTTCATCGGAGTCCTTGGAGGCCACCTTCGGAGCCGAGTCCTTTGAGGCCACCTTCGGAGTCGACTCCCGAGGCGGGGCACCCTTGGTCTTGTCGTGTGGACGCGGGGCAGAGAGGACCTTCGGGTCATCGGGCCGCTTCTTCGGGTCGCCGAGAGTTTTCTTTGGGTCGTCGACAGCCTTCTTCGGGTCGACCAGGCCCTTGCCGGCGTCGACCGTCTTTGGCGCCGACGCGCCGGTGTCGAACACCTTCACCTTAGTCTTGGGCGCGGCAGCCTTTGGCTCGGCGCCCTTGATTGAGCCCTTCGGCTCGACAGCCATCTTCGGCTTCTTCGGCGCCGAGGCCTCAGAAGTTTTCGATCGGACTAATGCGATGCGCACTTTCGGTTTCAATACTTGCACCTGCGCAGTATCTGGCGTCGAGACCGTAGGTTTGACTTTCGGTTTCGTTTTGACCGGGAGTGGCTCGGTAACAATGTCCGTGGCCGGGCCCGAAGGCGGGGCCGTGGAACCCATATCGAGGTCTTGGGTAAGGCCCGAAGGCGGTCCCGCGACCTGGGCCTTATAGATAGGCACGGCCCCAGAGTCAGTTTGAGGGAGCTCCTCGTCCGAGCTATCCTCCATGGCCCTGAGGGCACCGTCGTCGTCTCCTACCTCTTCGACGACTTCTCCGCTTTCGAACACCTCAGCATCAGCGTCGTAGTCTTCTTCGACGTCCGACGCGGGGTTTGATTCCGAGACGTCCTGGATATATTCTTCCTCGACATTCCCAGCATCGAAAATGTCCGTAGGCGCCGGAGCAGATTGCTGGGCCTCCAGGCGCGCAGCTCGTCGGAGCTTGAGTGTCTCCTTGGACCTGAATCGGGAACAGGCCATACACTTGGCCTCATCGTGGTCCGGCGACAGACACTTGTTGCACACCGGGTGGAGGTCGATGTGTGGGTACTTCGAGTTACAGACCGGACATCTCTTGAATGGACTTCAGTCCATGATGGATGGTCGATAAGTCAGGAGCATCGACTAGGCCTTCCGCGCCGAGAGCACGCGGAAGCACAGAAGCGGCTCGGAGCCGAGCTAGAAGAAATTAAGCCGAACGCAAGACAACACCGCCGTATAGACTAAAGACCTTTTGGTCTCAAGAAAGTTTTTCTATCGATTCCGACAAGAGGGAATTAAAGACATCCAAACCCAATGGCGGAAAAAAACAATCTGAGGATGGAGTCGATGCCCATGCGCACTGTAGTCCAGGGGAGGAGCCACCTATCTCGTGATACTTCGAAGACTCTTCCAGGACAACAATGTGCAATCATCCGGACCCAACAGTAGGCGGCGATCTATGCACAGATATGAATTCAGCAGCCCACATGCCTCGAACAGGAGGTGGCCCCCTTTCACCAACACCACACCTCAGGTGCTGGAGGCGAAGTCAGGCAAATTTTTCAGTGCAACCATCTTCAAGATGATGGGATTTATCCAATCAGGATTAGGGCTATGCCCCCCACACTTCCCCTGGAGGGTGGCATAGTAGTGGGTGTAGACACTCCAGGTAAGGAACCCATTGATCCCTACCTGTTACTCCCCTGTACCGCCCTTGAATCTAGTATTCAGGCGGCTTCCCCAGACCCTGAAATCAGATTGCAACGACCTATGAAGAGAGAGGACATAGAAGAGCTGTGAAGACTAAAGACATCCACTGAGTCGGCCCTAGCCCTACTGGCCTGCCTGCAAACCTAAAAGACCCTGCTGAAGAAGAGCGACTCATCCCACAGCCCAGCGACCTCCTGAACACAGGGAGGACTGCCTGCCTTCTAAAAAGACTCCTAATCGCCTGTGGACAGCGGACTGTCCAGAAGAATCAAACTTTAAGGAATAAAGAATTCTGCCTTGAGAAACTGTGAAGCCAACGCCAGACCCACCTCTGCACCCGGAGTACAAGTGGCCCCCCATTCCTGTGAAGTTTCCCCAGCGATTCTGATCAAGAGTACACCGTGGGCTGACCCCTGCCGGACATCACCTTGACACCTGCAGCCTCAACTCTAAGAACACCCCTGCCCGCAACCTGCCCGGTAAGCTCTTTTCCAGAGGCCAAAGGACACCCGTGCCCCTGAAGCCCTTTGGGATCTTCACTGGTGGTGTCCCTACGTCTCCTAATATCTCTATATACATGGGCAGCTGAGGATTTTCTTCTGCCAATTTCCTGGCCTGAGCCTGCAGGCTTTCTTCAAGACTGAACTCCCCCATTGGTAAACATTGGGTGCCTGGCACTGTGCTGGCACTTTGCACCCGGCTGCCCCTGTGCCCCTGAGGGTGTAAGTTTGGTGCTGACTTGTGGTCCCCCTTCTATCTACCTTAACTCCAGGAGATCGACCCCCAGACACCGCTTCACTAACCTGTGAGCAGCACATCTTCGAGCTCCACAAGTCTCCATTGGTTAACATTGGCACTCAACCCCGAATTCTGACCTCTGCACCCAGCCGCCCCTGTTCCGCTGGTGGTGCAGTTTTGGTGTCAATCTGAACCTTCGTACAAAAATAACCAGGTTATAAAGAACACATTGTAGTCTTTATAAAGCTTGTTAAGCAGGTATTATGTACCCCTAGGTATGGCTCAGCTAAATTATTTAGTGGTGCCCACCTCTGTCGCCAAGGCGATACGTTGCTTTTTTGCTGCACTGTACCCTGCCGGGGAGGCTTACTTTCAGAGCACCCTCAGTGAGGTGCTGGTAGGCGTCCACCTGGCAACCACCCGATCCATAGCATCAGTGAGGTGGAGATGTGTCCCTGTGCCCTGATTAATTTACCAAAAACTCTTTGGGCAACCAAACATGTCGGCTGTTCAAGTTCAAATGGTCTAAACATGCAATTCCTTTTAACCGGGTGTGGACACTATTACAATAAAGAATGTGGAATAGTTGTTCACAACTCATCTTTAAGCAGGAGATTTATTCACCTCTTTTCACATTTCGGGGCTTAGACGTTTGATAGATGACACCATCATTTACACGTTATTTTTTCACCACTTCACACGAGTCTAAGAGTTAGGTCACACTCCTTTTTCTGTCAAGAAAGTTGCAGATTAAGACAGAATGAGCAAACCAACCAGTAGCTCCAGGGATGGTGCTTACGTGAGGCACTTTTCTGATTTCTCTCACAATTTTCCTTCAGTGGTTGCAAGAATAGCGGTGGATGGTTAATACGTTTTAAATTAGGAACTCTTAAGAGGTGGGCATGACTAGATAATTTATCAGAGCCATACCTAGGAGTATAGAATACATGCTTATCAAACTTTATAAAGATTACAATGTGTTCTTTATAACCAAGTTATTTTTGTATGAAATTCCCTCTCATGCTCCCTATTTGATTGCTGTCAATCTGAACCTTACCTGGTGTTGACCTGAAACTCCGAAGACTGTATCTGTAGATCGTGTACTTACTTAGTGCTCATGAAGGAAATGTTCTGTAATGAGCACCAGTGCTCCTTGCTTATGACGCAACCATTCCATTGTGAGAACAGGGGCACTAAATCCTTCTGCTGCAGACAGCAGAGAGATTTCCTTTTTCTTGTATTGGCCTCCCGAGGCCATTTTGCATTTTCAACACAATGACGATTGCGAGCATGGGGCATTGAAAATGAAACTGAAGGTAAATGCTCCTTACCCAGTATGCATCCGTTCTTGGCATGTAGAGCTATGCATGGATCACCATTTGGTGTTGGGCCCCGACGGCTGCACTTTGTTTTTGTTCCAAGTAGTCTTTCCAGTCACAAGGTAGGTGACTCCTCCTTTTGGTGATAATGCGCATGGGCATCAACTCCATTATTAGATTGATTTCCCAAAGAGGGTGAGAATGTAGTAAGTAAGAGTAGAATAGAGATGTTCATGTGTAATTATGTAATAAGATAGTACTAGAACAGATACAGGTAACTAAGGAGGTGGGTGGGCGCATGTGACTCTACAGCTCTACATGCTAAGAACAGATGCATACTGGGTAAGTAGTATTTTCTGTTCGAGGCATGCGAGTTGTAGATCACATGCTATGCAGTAATCTCCCAAAGCAGTGGCTAACCTGTAGCTGCTGCAGTGGTTTGAAATAGTGTACGTAAGACTGCCTGGCCTACATTAGCTTGTTGTCTGGCTAACACATCTACATAATAGTGTTTTGTGAATGTGTGTGGTGTAGACCATGTTGCAGCTTTACAGATAAACATGTTAACCATCGCATTAAAACCTGTGAGAATATTGTTTTTGGAAGCTTGTCATTTATTATCACTGACCTTAAGCCTCCTTCGTCTTTTTGCCTGAAAAACTAAATGTTTAAATGTAATTGCTCCTTGTTTTATGTGTAGGATGCAGGACTGTGTCCCACTCTATTTTTTGCTTGTTCTTGAATATGTTTAACATTCCTCTGATTTATTAAATTGTATGTCCGGCTGGACTACTTGAAATATAGTACTAATCTTGGTCTATATTTATTATTTTGATATAAATGTCTTTTTAAGGACCATTGTTTCTAATATAAAGTTGACACCCAGGGTCCTTATTTACCTAGTGGGTTCCCTTGTTTTCTATAAAGCAGCTTTACAGATGTCATCTATGGGCATATTTACTAAGAAAACCATAGAATCCCCCAGTTTGCAAGTGGAATGCGCTCTAGGGGGAATTGGTAAAGTTCTCTTTGCTTTTACATAACATATCTGAATACATTTAATCTATCCATCGTGCAATACCCGATTTAGAAATGGGATTGCCTTTGTATGGTAGAGCAAAAGCCACAAAAAGTTGTTTAGTCGTACGAAAAGATTTTGTTCTTTCTATGCAATACATCAATGCTCTTTTTACATCAAAAGTGTGTAGAGCACGTTCTGCCACAGAATCTGGTTGAGGAAAGAACACAAGCAACTCAACAGATTTGTTGATGTGGAAGGAAGAAACTACTGTAGGTTAGAATTTAGGATTAGTACGAAGAACCACTTAGTTTTGGTGTACTTGTAAAAATGGTTCTTTTATAGTTAGTTCCTGAAGCTCACTCACTCTCCTGAGTGATGTGATAGCAATGAGAAAAGCTAGTTTCCAAGTGAGAAACTGTAATTCACATTTATGTAAAGGCTCTAAGGGTGGACCCATTAGCATGGTAAGGACAAAATCAAGATTTCACGCTGGGGCCGCCGGAAGACTTGGAGGAATAACTCTTTTGAGTCTTTCCATGAAAGCATTAATAGCGGACACTCTGAAAAGGGACAGGTGTTGTCTGTTTTGAAGATAAGCAGCTATTGCAGCGAGATGTAAGCGTATAGACATGTACGTAAAATTTGAACGTTGTAAATGTAGCAGAAAACAAATGATATTTTGAGTAGAAGCATCAAGTGGATTGACATGGTTGTTATTACAATAAATAACAAATGGCTTCCATTATGCTGCATAACAAGCTCTTGTAGTAGGTCTTCTAGCCTCTTTAATAATATTCATACAGTCAGGTGGAAGATTTAGATAACCAAACTCTATGACTTCAGGTGCCAAATCGCAAGATTGAGAGGTTTGGGATCTGGATGTCTTATCTCGCCATGGCTCTGTGTGAGGAGACTGGAAGTGAGATGTAGCTTTTGATGAGGAACTACTGATAGCGCTAAGAGGGTAGTGAACCAAGGTTGGCGAGCCCAAGTAGGAGCTACTAGGATCAGTGTGAGGAATGTTTGCCTGAGCTTCCAAACCACTAGTGGAATGCGCGGGAGAGACGGAAAAGCGTAAGCAAATATCCCTGACCAGTTCATCCATAGAGAATTGCCTTTGGATAACGGGTGGGAATACCTGGAGGAAAAGTTTGGGCATCTTGCATTTTGGTGTGTGGCGAACAGATCTATGTCTGGAAAGCCCCACATCTGAAAGAAGGGGGAGGGGAACTAGAGGGTAAAGTTCCCATTCATGAATTTGTTGTCTGTCGGCTGAGAAGATCTGCAATCTGATTGATCACTCCTGGGAGATGTTCCGCTAGTAGATAAATCTTGTGATGAATGGCCCATTTCCAAATGTCTTGTGCAAGGTGTGTCAGTTGGAGAGTGCGTGTTCCTCCCCGTTTCTGTATGTAGTACATTGCTGTCATGTTGTCTGTGCGTATCAGGATAGCTTTGCCTACAGGGTGAGTTTGTAAGGCTTTGAGCGCTAAGAGGAGTGCTAACAGCTCCAGATTTATGTGGAGAAGCTTTTCCTTTTGACTCCACAATCCTTGAATAGTGTACGTTTGGAGATCACCATCCCAACCAGTGAGCGATGAGTCTGCTGTTAGCACAGTCTGTGGAATCAGATCGATGAAAGACTGCCCTTTTCTATGGTTGTGTGTATTTCCACCACTGCTGAGAGTGATGAGTGTGGCCGTCCACCTACACCAGATCTGTCAATAGACCGCGAGACTGATTCCACTGACGAGCTAAACATTCTTGAAGGGGACGCATTTGCAGTTTTGCATATGAACTATCATGATGCAAGATGCCATCATTCCTAGTAGTTGCATGAATATCCAATCTGCGAATGAGTGATTGGGTTGAAATTTGGAAATGAGTGCCTGAATATTGTGAATTCTGGTTGGATTGGGATAGGCTAGACCTTGTTGTTTATCTAGAGTGTCCCCTAGATATGCTTGTGTATTAGAGGGCTGATGATGGGTTTTGACAGATTGACTGTAAATCCGAGGTTGTGCAGTAAGCGTATTGTTGTTAGAGTGTGCTGTAGGCACTTTGAGAGAGTGCTGGCTTTGATAAGCCAGCCATCTAAATATGGGAAGACGTGAACATGTCTTCACAGATACGCAGCGACTACTGCCAGGCATTTGGTAAATACTCTGGGAGCAGTAGTTACTCAGAATGGAAATACCTTGAATTGATAATGTTGCCACGCTATTACAAACCTGAGATATATGCGATGAGCGGGATGTATTGGAATATGGAAGTACGTGACCTTTAAGTCCAAAGTGGACATAAAGTCGCCCTTTGTAACAGAGCAAGTACCTATTGGAGAGTAACCATATGGAAGTGATCTGATTGAATGTAGGGGTTTAATTCTCTGAGGTCAAATGTAGGCCTCAGAGAACAGTACTTTTTGGAAATGAGTCAATAACGAGAGTATACCCCTGTGCCCTGACATTGTAGTGGGACGCGCTCTATAGCTCCTTTTTCCAGAAGAGATGGTACCTCTTGTTTGAGTAGGTGTAAATGTTCTGGAGATAGTTTGTATGTTTGTGAAGGAATATTTGGAGGGTTGCTTGTAAGCTCCAGGCAGTAACCAGATTGGATAATTTGTAAAACCCATTTGTCTGATGTGATTGAATTTCAGACTGGGAAAAATTGAGAGAAACGTCCCCCGACAGGTGTAGGATGGTCGGGGGAAAGGGGAAACAAGTCACTGCTTATTTGTGGCTGTGGAAGTACGGCGTGAATTACCTTTCCTTCCTCCTTTGCCACTGTTCCCACAAAATCTACCTTGAAAATAACCTCTGGTAGAAGATGATTGACTATGAAAATGATCCACGATTGGCTGGTGTTTGTACCGCTCCCATAGATTTGGCTACTTCAGTGTCCCTCATTTTTTCTAATGAAGTGTCCACTACAGGACCAAATAAATGCTCCTTATCAAAAGGTGAATTTAAAATGGATGTTTGAACCTCTAATTTAAAACCTGATAGCCTAAGCCATGCGTGGCGTCTGAGAAGAATGCTGGTGTTAATAGCACATGAAGCAGTGTGCTGCATCTAGAGCACACCTGATTGATGTATTAGAAATACGTTTTCCTTCCTGAATGAGGTCATGAGCCTTGGATTCATGTTCATCAGGCAGAAATTGCATCAGTTGCTCTAGCTCATCATAATGAGCTCTCTCATATCTTGCCAAGAGTGCTTGTGTGTTAGCTATGCGCCAATGATTGGCTACTTGTGCTGCTACCCTCCTGACTGAAGCATCTATTCATTTAGATTCCTTATCGGGAGGGGGAGCGTCTTCTGTTGACTAAGAATTTGCTTGTTTCCGAGCATTTGAAACCACCAATGAATCTAGTGGAACCTGACCTCTAATAAAAATTGCGTCTGTAGGAACCGCCTTGTATTTTTTGTCCACTCTAGGTGTGAGTATCCTAGCTCACATGGATCTTTGAACACCTCATCTGCATGTTTTACATACTCTTGAGCATAGGTAGTGTTTGTGTAGGTTTTGGTAATGCACTTAGTGTCTCAAATAGGAAATCTTCCTCAAGAGGCTCCTTATGGAGTTGCACCCCATGATACTGTGCAGCTCTATTAAGCAATTCTGTAAACCCCACATTATCATCTGGAGGAGGAGGCCTAGATGGGTATTTGAGGGTAGTGGATTGCGCACCGAGGGGGAACCCGAGAACGGTGTCGAATCTGAGCACAGCAATTCACGTCCGAACCCATGGAGGAAAAACACAATCTAACAATTTAGTTGATGCCGAAGCGCACTATCACCGAAAGGAGGAGTCACTTACCTCATGACTGGGAAGACTTCTTCAAACAAAAACAAAGTGCAAATGTCCAGGTCCAACACCAGATGGCGATCTATGCATAGCAAGTGATCTACAGCTCATATGCCTCGAACACTTAGTTTCAAGTTTCATTGTATGTATAGGCATTTATATAGCGCACTACTTACCCGGAGGGTCCCAAGGCGCTTCGACCGCTGCGAAACCCTTCCTGGCTTCCCTGAGAGATGGTCCCTTAATGGGTATCTCCAGGGTGAGACCAGGCATCCCCGGCGGTCTGGTGGGGCCGTTAGTGAAGATGAGGCAAGCTAATGCCCAGAGTTGCCGAGTGTGATCGCTGATCAGAGTGGGCACCGAGGCGAGAGAATTATCGAGTCCGCTGACCCTGGTCCAGAAACCTGCCGCGCCGGCAATCGAACCCTGGTCCCGGGCCGTCCTCTGCTCTCGGGTCTGCCGCCTCTAACCAGTGAGCCACGGTGCTCGTGGGGCAGGTGCCCCCTTGCAAAATCAGGTCGTTTTGTGATAGGTAATTTTGAAGTCTCCTAAATACATTATGGGCCCTTGCCTGTCACGGGTACTTGGCCCACCCACAGGAGTGAGGTATAATTTTTATATGGAGACTTGGGGGTACGCTGGGTGGTAGACAGAAATGTGAAAATGTTAGTGAATTTACAAAGTTTGAGGTTTGCAAATAATTCTGGGTAACAGAACCCCAGCTAACCAGTTGTGAAGTGTCTTTGTCCTTTAAACATGGCCAAACTGACATATTCCGAATTGGGATATTTAACTTCCGTAGATGTCCCAGGTACATGGCACAAAATGTACACAGGACTTGTAAGTTAATTGCCACAATTGGACTAAAGCACTTATTAAGCTATCCACTACACTGACAGTGAAAATTGGATTCAGCCCTACCTCTATAGCCGGACGGTAGCAGCATAAAAACTGCAATTTGGCCCATCGAAATCAGCCCTTTTGACAGGTAAATAACCTCCATTTTAAATATTAGTCACCCATATGTAGGCCTTGTAGCCCACAGGGCACTGTGGAAGGTATTTAAAAGATGGGTATGTAGATTTATTTTATTAACACATTTTATTGAGTTCACAGGTGTATAGACAGGTTATACATTTCTGTATGACTTTTTCCAGGGAGTTCGGCTTCTTTCTTAATCCCCTATCCTCTTCACGCCAAAGCGCTTCTCCCTCAGCCATGGCCCATCTAACAACCTCCTCCCTCCATCTTCCGTCACGTGGTGCCGTGCAGGATTTCCAGCACTGTGTAATTAGTCTTTTAGCAAGCATCAATGCTAACCCTGCAAAGCGGCACAGTAAAGTCACCTTCTTTGGGAGAAGGGAAAGACCCAGCAGAAAAGCCTCTATAGTAGTCCAAGGAGAACGCCCCATCAGTTGAGATAGACCCCGTGTGACTTCCAACCAGAACCTCCCCAATGTAGGGCAAGTTCATAACATGTGAATAAAGTCCGCTAGTTGATGAGAACATCTGGGGCATTCTGAAGAAGCAGTGGGATACATATTCAGTATTGTCAGCGGTGTGAGATAGGCCCTATGTAATATGAAAAGTTGTATTGTCTTTAACCTAAAGTTACGGGACACCCGCCTAGGATGCTCTGGGGCTAAGTTCCACTCTCTATCCTCCAGGTCCCTTGCCAGTACCTCCTCCCATTCTGGCAAAGAGTGAATAATGGAATGTTTAGATGCTCTCTCAGTCCTCGGTACAGCCATCTGACAAGGTGGCGCCCATGCCCCATTAGGTGAATAGCTCATACTCGTTGAAATGTAGAGGGTTCCCTCTGATCATGAGCCAGTATTGCCGATTGTACTGTATGATTGCCGCATGTATGAGAAAGAGTGTCTGGTACTGTATTAGGACAAACAAATTCATTGTGAGGCATCAAGTTACCATCTAAAAAGAAGTCTCCAACTGTCTCCGTTCCTCAAGCAGTTAATAAATAAATCCTCACCAGGTAGGTAGGCCAAAGAGAGGAATATTTGGGGCATATGGGGTAGGCATGTGTGTATATTTCAGCGCCTGTTTACAAAAGTGCAATGCAATATGCAGTAGAAAGGGGGTATTACACATTTTGACAGCTCCATTGCACAGCAATGCCTGTAGTGTTCCGCGCTGTAATCGTTCAGGAGAATAGTCAATTTCAAATAAGTTGTGGCCAGATAGCCAATATGCCAGCCATTGCAATTGCCCAACAATGCAATATGCCTTAAAATCAGGAGCCCCCATATTG